>NW_026622819.1:53567500-63247500 GCF_023065955.2 Ursus arctos
CATTTAGCCAATGAACAAGTTAATTAACGAAATTTTTACAATTACAGTGTTGGTACTTGAGGGTCACTTAAAGATTATTTAATCACTGTGCCCTTCTCCCAACCTTTGCCTCTACTTGATATGCACCAATTCAAAGCTGTCTTCACAGTTGCCTCCAATCCATGTTGGTCTACTTGTCCTACAGGTCCATTCAATCTAAAGCTAAGCTATAATGGGTATTATAGCATTCATCAGAGTCTTCTGAGATTGGAAATAAATTTATGACTATAGCCCCTTGTGTTTTGAAGACAAGGGCTATGCTTCTGTTCTTTTTTTGTATGCAATGCTCAGTTACATTAAGAGACTCTAAGAACCAAACGTAGAAGTTCCATCCCCCATATACATTCAAATATACATTCACTGTGCTCATCTTAAGAGCAAGGTGCTGTTCTGGGCACTGGGGATTTAGCCAAAACAAACAAACAAACAAAAAAACAGACAATGCGTCTACTATCAGGGACCTCATATTACAGTAGGTAAATCAGACAATAAGCAAAGTGGTAAACAAATATGCAACATAATGGCATGGAATGATAGCTTTATAAAGAAAAATAGAGCAAAATAAAAAAGATTAAAAATGATTACAGTGATTTAGCAAGGCCTCCCTGAGAGTAAGATTTTTTGTACAGAGGCCCTGAGATGAGAGAGAGGTCATACTGTGCTCATAGAATAGCAGTTAATTCAAAAAAAAAAAAAAAAAAAGAGAGAGAGAGAGAAGAGAAACATGAAAATAAATCAGGAAAAAAATTTCAGAAAAAAATTTAATAGGCATTTGTTAATCCAAATTTGAAAACACTAAAGAGTTACATGTAATTTAGATGTATGATAAATTGTAGTTGTTTAGATGTTGATAAATGTTGATAAGTGTTGCTTTTTTTTTTTTTTAATTTAATATACTTGTCATCCAACAAAGAAGTTAGTTGAACATACTCTTCTCTAACTCAATGTCAGTTGTAGAGACTAACAACCAGGTGAAATAAAAGCAACCTTTTTTTTTTTCTTTTTTAAAAAATTTTTTGCTGAGGTGAAATTCACATAATAAAAAATTAACCATTGTAAGTGAACACTTCAGTGGCATTTAGTACATTTACAGTGTTGTCCAACCACCACCTCTATCTAGTCCCATTAAGCAGTTGCTCCCCTATTCCTCACCCTGGGACTTGGAAGTCACCGGTCTGTTTTCTATCTCAGCAAATAAGATTTTTATTTGTTTCAGCTTTAATGAGGTCTAATTGACAAATGATAATTTTTTCTTCTTTATAAGATTTTTAAAATGTACAACATGATGACTTGATACACACATACATTGTGAAAGGATCCCTTTCAGTGGTTTTTAAATTGTAAAATTCTACGTAAGTTCATTGAGGTCTACTCTATTCTATTTTGCATTGTGCTTTTACTTTGCTAGAGTCTTAAGTACCTAATCTGGCTCTCCTCCAAACACCTAGTAGAAGAAACTTCCCAACATAGATTGCTTAAATTTTGTCTAATCTATTTACCCCTGCCACAGCACATACTTTAATTTTATAAAGAAGGAATTTAGGTAATTAACAATGAAATTATCTAGTCAAGGTTACTTAGCTAGCTATCATAAATCTAGGACCAGTACTTAGGTCTCACAGTAATTCTCACTTTTTGTGGTTTATGTAAGAATACCAAGCAGTGAATTTGGAAAAGGTTTGTGCCTTCTTTACGTCACACACCCAGGAAGTTTTTGACAAATATGATGAAAGAACATAAATCTTAACTGGAATGCCACCTACATACACAGAACTATTCTAAGGATCTGTACTAACAACCGTCTTACTTACAATTAAGGGTCTAAGAAAGCATTGAAAAGGAGTAAGAGAAAAGGAAATGCTGGAGATGAATGCAAATGCATGTGTTGCTTTCCTCCAGGGATCTAAATCAAATCCTCATTGTATAATTTGATTTGGTTACTCATTGTTTCTAATTAGAAATAATCACATTTACATGATTTCCCCCTCCTTTTTAGTTTCTCACCAAAATTGCTTTGCTCAATTATGCCACTTTATAGTTTCATATAATTTGTATCTCTTGACTCAACAGTTCCCCACATCATTTGGAATGTGTTTTATTTTTTTTTAAGAAGTGAAAGTTTAAGAGCTATTCTCAAACTGATCGTGAGACTTAAGTAGCTCCAGTAAGCACAGAAGCATGCTAAAAACAAACCAAGGAATACTTGAAAGTTCAAAACTAGAATGATGCTTATTACTAACTATATGTGAAATTAATTAAAGATTTAATTATTTGAGGAAAAATAAATTGGCAGTTTCTACTTTTTGAGTCATTAAAAACATGTCTATTGCTCTAGGGGTTTTGAATGCATATGCAAAAAATAGACTACACAAGCTTTGATGTTGCGAGATTTTTTTTAATAGGAATTCAACTTAAATATATGTTGCAGTCTTAGCTTTTTATCCTAAATATGCCAACCTATTTTCACCTCTAAAACAGTATATATAAATGTATGTATTTACCCAGATGTAAAATAATTTTTCCTTCTTTATAAAATCCCATTTTTATAAGATGGCATTTAAAGTTAAAGAGGAATTTCAGACTCATTTATAAATAAAGAAACTAAAACTGGTGAGTGTGCTATGGCCCACGGTTACACAGTTAGCTAAACACAGAACTAATAGGGACACAGAAGTTCTGTAGGATAGTGCTCATTCTGCTACGTGACTTGGTAGACACCAATAATAGGGGGAGAGGAAGGTAATGATGGGAGTACACACATTAAAAGTATTTATTTTCTTTCTTCTTATATGTTTACATATTTAATAGCATCTATGTAATATATCAGAACACTTTTAGTTTTCTTTTCTGTCTCAGTTTGCTTTTCAGTAGTCAGTACTCCTACTAGAAAAACTTAAAAAAAATTGTTGATGGAACACACAACTATTTGCATCTATCATGTGTCACCATCTATTCAAATGCTGAAGCTATAGTGAATCACAGGATAAAAAGTTTATATTATTAGTGAAAATAATATTAAACAAGTATATAAACAATATAACTTCATGGATGTGTGATTAAAAAGAAAGTAAAATGAAGTGATGTAGTAGAGAGTGAGTGGAGTCAAGTGATGGTGTTTTTTAAGTTGATTGGGTGGTCAGGATGGTGTTTCTGAAGAAGTGGAGGTCTGATTAAAGAGAACAGGAACTAACCATTGGGATAATTGGAAATTAGTGTTCTAAGACCCACATGTAGCAAATATATGCTCAGGGCTTGAGATGAGGTTGAATTGATTACATTGAGGTCCATATGACTCCATATAGACCATAGAATTCAAAGTTAATTGCCCACAGTTCAGGGTCATATCTAATCCAGAATCAAGAGATAATTTGTTTTAGGGGGAAAAAGATATACAAACATTTTTTTCCCCTTAAAAATCCACTGAAAGAATTCTTAGTGGATAGCTATACATGACCATGACCCAGTTAACTATATTTACTTCCTTTCAGATTCAGAATTTTAAATAATATTGAAAGTAAAGTACAGGAAAGTATCCTTATGCATTCTAACAAAGTACAGACTAAGAATTTTCTCTTATTTGCAGTAATTTTTATTTTCAAAATCTACATCATTTTCATGTAGAGAAAGAGCATCTATAAACAATACAAACTTCTAAAAACAGAGATAATCAAATGAAAATGTATCCAAAATGATGATCTGTATTATTTTGGCACTAATAATGGAATTTCCCATGTAGCAATTTGAGTTATTTCTTACCCTTTGAAATAATTTGTGTAAAATATGATCTGTGTATCAAAGGGAAAGATAACTAGCAGTAATGTAATGTCATCTGACTTTTTCTTTCCAATTTTTTAATTAATTCAGATAACCTATAAGTGTAAAAAATGACACAAGTGATTTTAATTGAAATTTTATATCCGTGTGTATAAAGTGTTGCTATTTCTGTTGAACCCCTTCCAATTCATCAATCTGCTCTGTTGCTTAAGATAGTTTATTGTGAATTAGAGGGTAAGTATAAAAGCAATGTTTGTGTGATGCCATGCATAGGAGAGCAAAGTAATTAGGGGTGCTTTTAACACCTTGAGTAAAGGCAAAACAATAGTCAACAGAGAACCAAATAGTGATTTAAAAAGTCACCAGCCAAATCAAATGTGGCTATTCCAGATGTAGATCTCGATAAGCTCATAAGTTAATGAGAATAATAATATTTTGAAATCAAACAGCCTGGATTTGACTCTCAGCTCTGATCCCTTTGACCTTGGACAAGTTCCTTACCATCTTGAGTTTCTGTTTTCTCAATTTCTAAATGGGGATAATGCTCACCCCATATAGTTACTGTGAAATTTAAATGATATAAATAAAGTGCTTAAAAGAGTAACTGGGATATAATATTTGTATTATACACTCATACTATGTAAGGTCAAAATATCACTGTATTATTCATTTCCACATTTGGGATGGAAAACTGTATCAAGACATGTGCATCTAGTTTTCCTTTGAACATTTTTCATTTGTTGCCCAGTGATTTTCTTTATCTGCTGCACAGGAGCTCCCAGGTATCTGTCGCTTGACAGTTGAGATGTTTAGAGGATTAGTGCATTGAATGGCAGGTTGACTTACATTACAGTTCTGTTCCTGTGTAGCTTGCCTTCATGTTCTTAAAATACAATATATCACAGACAAGATTGATGATGACAAAGAAGAAAACAGTTCTCTTATTGTCAAGCTGAACAAACTAACATAACTTCAAAATAAAATTCGGACTGGGATTTCAATTTGTTTGTCTTTTCAAGGTAGAGATGTTTTCTTCCTGAACTCAAGAAAATAAAAACATTAATTCTCCCAAAGAAGAGAAAATATGGAGTGCTTTTAATTGCATTATGCTCTATAAATTACTAATTCATATTTATCTACACCTGAAATAGCCAAATCCCAATTGGCTGGTAATTCTTTAAATTAGTATTTGCTTCTAGATTTACTATTGTCTTCGCTTCATTCAGGATGTCAGAAGCATCATCAAATTCTTTGATTAGGAAGAGTGGACTCTATGGGGAATTTGAGTACCATGTGAGTGGTGGTGGAAATGAGCATTTGAGGTTTTTCCTTCTTTTTTCATTCAATGCTTGGGTAAAATTATATTCATAATATTAAAAATGAAGCAATTATAAAATGGTATATATTGAACAATGGAAATGTTTCCTTCTCATTTTTGTCTCCTACCTATCCATTAAGAACCACTATTCTTTATTTTATATCCTTCCACAGCACCTTTATGCTATACACACAAACATGACTATAGATTCTTTACTTAACCTTCTTTTCTAGTCAAAAAATAGGAAACAATATACATTTTTCTTTACCTTTTTTATTTATTTTATATATACAGATATATATTACAGATAAATATATAGATTTTTTTATTGAAGTAAAACTAGCTAACTCTTATATTAGTTTCAGATATACAGTACAATGATTCAACAGTTCTATATATTACTCAGTGCTCAAGATAAGTATACTCTTAATCTATTTCAGCGATCCCTAGGTCCACCTTCCCTCTCTCAACTACCAATTTGTTCTCTGTATTTAAGAGTCTTTTATTATCTTTTTTTTCCTGTGTTTGTTCATTTGTTTTGTTTCTTAAATTCAACATATGAGTGAAATCGTATGGTATTTGTCTTTTTCTGTCTGACTTATTTCACTTAGCATTATACTTTTTAGGTCTATCCATGTTGTTGCAAATGGCAAGATCTCATTCTCTTTTGTGGCTGAGTAATATTTCATTGAATGTATAAACCACATCTTCTTTATATATTCACCTACCCATGGATTGTTGAGTTGCTTCCATATCTTGGCTATTGTAAATAAGGCTGCAATAAACATAGGGGTGCATATGTCTCTCCAAATTAGTGGATGTTTGTCCTTTTATTTATTTTTGTATCAATTTTTTGTTTACATTTCATTAGTTAACATATAGTATAATCTTAGTTTCAGGAGTAAAATTTAGTGATTAATCACTTACATACAACACCCAGTGCTCAACAAAACAAGTGTCTTCCTTAGTACCCATCACCCATTTAGTAGCCCACCCCCTTCCCTCCAACAACCCTCAGTTTTGTTCTCTACAGCTAAGTGTGTCATGGCTTGTTTCCCTCTGTTTTATTTTTCTTTCCATCCCCTATGTTCATCTATTTTGTTTCTTAAGTCCCACATATGAGTGAAATCATATTGTATTTGTCTTTCTCTGAGTTGTTTTGCTTAGCATAATACACTCTAGCTCCATCCACATTGTTGCAAATGGCAAGATTTCATTTTTTTGATGCCTGAGTGATATTCCATATTATTTGAGATACACACACACACACACACACACACGTGTGTGCGTACATATATATATATAATATATTATATATATATATATATATATATATATCTCATCTTCCCTATAGCCAAAGCAATCTTGAAAAAGAAAAACCTGGAAGCATCACAATTCCAAATTAATGTTTTTGTTTCCTTTGGGTAAATACCCAGTAATTGAAATACTGGGTTATATAGTAATTCTGTTTTTAATTTTTGAGGAATCTCTGTGCTGTTTTCCATGGTGATTGCACCAGTTTGCATTCCCACCAACAGTGCATAAGGATTCCTTTTTCTCCACATTCTCACCAACATTTGTTGTTTTTTGCATTTTTTATTTTAGCCCTTCTGACAGGTGTGAGGTGATATTTCACTGTGGGTTTGATGTGCATTTCCCTGATGATGTGTGATGTTGAGCATCTTTTATGTGTCTGTTGACTATTTGTATGTCTTCTTTGGGAAAATGTCTATTTAGGTCCTCTGTACATTTTTAAATTAGATTGTTTTCTGGGTATTGCATTGTATAAGTTCTTTATATATTTTGGATATTAACCCCTTATCAGGTATATCATTTGCAAATATTAAAACAATATTCCATCAGTAGACATTTGTTTTTCATCTCTTGCTACTAAAAACACTATTGCAATAAAGACCTATCACACAGGCCATGTGACACATGTACAAATGTGTCTATAAGATGTGTTCATAATGGTGAAATTGCCAGGCTAAGAGTTAACATCTTTATAATATTGATAAATTGTCTTATATAAGACAATTTCTAAATTGTCTTATATAAAATTGAATTAATTTATATTCCTACCAGCTATGTATGAAGATGTGTTTCCCCCACAGCCTTTCCAACATATTTGATACTGAATTTATGCTTTTAACTAATATAATAGGTGAAAAATAATAATCCACTATAGTAGTAACTTTTGTTCTATCAATATTATTAAGATTTATCATCTTTGCATGTGTTTAAAACTGCTTTTACACTCTTTTCTGTGAGTGATCTTCTTACTGATTTTTTGTATTAAGTTTTTAATGCTTTTAGCTCACCAATTTTCCAGATACTACTTACATACTGAGGGGTATGATCACTTCATGCTATGGGTTGCAAAATTGCAAAATATTTTCCTCAGTTTGTCATTTATCCTAAAAATAGCCTTTGATATATTTTTTACATTATTATGCCAACACAACTAACTGATAACATATATTTACTCGCTGATTGAGTTATTCTTTTATCCTGCACTAAATACATTTTTTCCTTATTTTTGGATATTCTCTTATCCTTAATTTATCTATTAATGATTCAGTAGTATACTACTTTAAGTATTGATGACTTATAGTGTGTTTTCTGTCATTTCACTTCTTTTTTTAACTTTGTAATTTTTAAATTTTTCTGGCTATTGTTCTTAATTCATTTCTCCATACCTACTTAAAATCATCTTTAGTTTAAAATTATTTTTTGACTTTTCATTGAGATCAAGTTAAATTAATAAAACAAATGTGGAGAATTAGCAAGTTTACGTGGTCTGCTATGTAACTCAATGTGTCCTTTTCTTTGTTCAGGTCTTCTCTATAACCTTCATTAGGGTTTACAACTGACTTCAAATAGGCCTTGAATATTTCTTTCCATTTATTCCTATGTACTTGTCTTTGGTTATTATTATAAATGATTTTTTTCATTTGTATATTATTCTGTGGTTGTATTATTTTATATTTACTATCTTGTCATTTATTTATATAAAATATGTCTGCTTGTTTTTTAACAATGGATATGACATTCTTTTGTTTATAGCAAGTTTTCAGTGGCTTTTGAGAATTTTTAGATATATAGTTATGTCATCTTTAAATATTGAGTTTTACCCCCATTCTTTCTCTTTCAATGTTTTTTTTTTAATGTTGTTTAATGATCTTATTTAGCATCTCTAGGAAAATATTATAAAGCAATGGTGATAGTGTGTTTTGAAGTCTTCTTAATTGGTTTGAGTTCCTTACTAAAGATGGCTCTAGCTTTGGTGTGAATTAGATGACTTTTTCATATTGTGAAAGCATAGATCAATCTTATTTTACTGAATAAAGAAGTGTTTTTGAATATTATCAAATGCTTTTTGGTATATATAGACATAATCCATTTTTATTAGACATATTAATATAAAAGCTTATATTAATATATATAATTCTTTGTAGCATTATAATCACTTAGTAGAATGAGTTTGAAAGTTTCCTTTTCTTAATTCTCTAAAAAATGTTTTAAAAGTTTGAAATTACCTGTTGTTTAACCATTGGGTAGAATTCCCCTAGAAAACTGGTGGGACCAGTGCTTTCTTAGGGAGTTAGTTTTTTGACAAATATCTCTTTTCATCTAATGGCAATAATTCTGTTTACATTTTCTCTTTCCTCTCTGAGATCTATTCTGGTAACATTTTTCATAGAAAAGCAATAGTTTTTCCTGAAAATCGTGTAGAGTAGTTTCTTAAGATTCTTTCAACAATATCTTTATGTGGTTACTTCTCCTTCATCATCTATTAATGTATTTGTTGTTTCTCCTTTTAAATTTTATCCTTTTGTACTTTCTTTATGATATTCTATTATTTTTTTTAAATGTATATTTTATTAATAACATCCTATTTCCTTATAAGCTTAGTTATTTTCTATTTTCTGCTATTGAGAAAGCTTTTGAATTTATTTTTTCCTCTTTCATTTTTTGTTTTTAACTTATTTTTTTCTTTCAGTTTATACTGCTATTTTAATTAAGTTTGAGTCTAATATATAATTGATTTATATCCTTCTTAAATTTCTATTATTATGTAAAGCAATTAATTTTCCTTATAGTACTTACTTAGATAGTGTTTATGTTATCATTGTTTTTCAGAAATCCTAAAATATTTCCGTTTCCCTTTTTGATACAAAGGTGTTTTAGAAGGGACTTTTTTTTGTTTTGTTTTGTTTTGTTTTTACAAGGAGAGTGATCTTATTTGTTTTTGTTTCTATTTTCTTTTTTTAAGATTTTATTTATTTGTTTAAGAGAGAAAGACAGAGATAGCGAGAGAGAGCATGAGCCAGAAGGGAAGGAGGAAGCAGGCTCTCCACTGAGCAGGGAGCCTTATGCTAGGTTCCATCCCAGGACCCTGGGATCGTGACCTGAGCTGAAGGCACATGCTTAACCGACTGAGCCACCCAGGTGCCTCAAAATTATTTTGACTATTTCAGTTCCTCAATTTTGGTTTTTAAGTTCTAGTTTATTACATAGAAATATGACACATTTTTCTACACTTTTTCTATGTTTCAGTGATGATTGAAGCTTTCTTTTGTAATATGCAGTCCTTTTTTATTGCATTATTCTATGAGCACTATTGTAGAAATTCAGTAGTAGACTCTGTATTATCATTATTTTTTCCCACAGTTAGTATATTTCTACTTTTCCTTATATTTTCTATATTTATAATTTGTGAATTTAGGGTCAGTATAATTCATACACTTTATCATTATAAAGCAGTCTTGTTTGTTTTAGATAATAATGTATCATTTATTTGTATACATTGTACAGATATTAAGACCATGATCCATGTTTTCATATTGTCTTTTCCTCACATAATTTTGTACATCCATTCATTTTCAAACTCCCTGAAGAACTTTGTTTAGGTATGTCTGTTATACATAGTATGGAGTTGGGTTTTGCTTTGTGATCCAATATGAAAATTTTATATTGTTGTTTATAATTGGTGATTTAGACTCTGAGGTTTCTGTGTATGTATTTTTGTATGTGTATGAATATGTATATTCACATGTATATGAATTCACATTCATATATTTATATTCTCCTGAAATTAAACATAAGATTTCTGTATCAAAACAGATTATTATTGCTTACATCAGTAAACACACCAGTTCCCTTGTCCTAATCTTTTTGTTCAAATTTTTCATTTTCTTACCCTAATTTACTCTAATATTTTTTGTTAGTCATATAGTTTCTGCCTTGTCAGGCATGTAATTTAAATTCTGATCTCTCACTATAATCCATAAATCTATTTTATTTTTGATTCTGTAGTTTCAGAATTTTTGCTCTGATTTCCCCTCAAAAATCTCTTATTTGGCTAAAGTCATGTGGTTTTCTTTGTTTTTCTAAATAAGGGCTCAAAGGAAATATGTCCATTGAGGTCTTCCATATTAAAAAAATATTTGTTGACTGTTTACATAGGGAACAGCATGATTGGATAAATAATTCCTTAGATCACATTCTTTTTCTAATTGGTATTACTTTTTACCTTTCATTTCGTTTAATCTTTTCTGTGCTCCTCTGTTTTTGAATGTTGGTATATCCAATTTGATGTCAATCTGAATTTTTAATGAAAGATTTGGTCTTTTTTTAGATCTGCTCAAAGGATTTATTCCTTATTAAGATCCGGTATTTCGTGAAGTATATCCTATGTTAACCATTTTGGGTCTACTTTTCCTGGGATATGGTGTATCTTTTAACCACATAGATTCATATTTCAATTTATTCAGGAATATGTTCTTGAATAAGATCTCCATATAATTTTTCTATTCAAATATTTGGTCTACTTCTATGGTAGAGCCAATTAATAGTAGTATATATCTATTTTGCCTTGCATCTACAATTATTTTTGTCTATAAATATTTTACCTTATAATTTCCTTTTTTCCCATTTATTTTGATTGTTTTCAATCGTTCCCATCCACTAAATCCCCTATTGTATTTTCCACAGTGTCTATTCTTTGCTGTTTCTTCCCTGTCTCTTTCTCTGTCTATAAAGGTTGTGGTTTTCCTTTCTCCCCACTCCCATTTATTCTATGGGTTCTGCCAGTTCAATTTTTATTTTCTTCTATTTTATTGGATTTTTCTGTATATTGGTTGTGTGGTTTTCCTTGATGGAGGTATTGCCTCACAGTAGTCTTCTAATTCTTGGAGAAATGTTTGAGCAAAATGCTCATGTGTTCTGTGGCAGCATTTTTCTTACCAAAATTTTAGTTAGTTTTGCTGGTTTTCTACCTTTTATTTTTATAATATTTTTTGTATGTATGCTGTGTTAGCTTCCTTTTTAGTGTTTCATGGAATTAGTTGAATTTTCCTGGTTCAGCTTTTTGCAGAATGCCACCACCCCTGATTTTTTTTTTTTTTAATCTGTTCCCTAAGCATATTTTATGGTGTTGCCCATATGGTTTCTAATCCATAGATTACAGTACCAATCATTCCAAATCTCAGATTTTGTTTGATGCAAGGGCTATGGGATGATATAATTTCAGGATGAGCCCACTATATCCACAAAGTGCCTTTTGGCTTGCATGTATAGAAATCTGCTGATATTGAGCTGCTTCATTTTAATTTTGCTCTGTATGGTTGCTACTTTATTTTATCCTACATAATGTCTCTGAAGATTTTGACTAATTTTAAAGTTCTTATACTTGCTTTAATTCACATTATTGGTTTTATGTCTGTTCAATTACACTAGTGGCTATAAATGCCAAAACTCAATGGCTTAAACTCAGTAAAAGTTTATTTTTATCTCAAATAGTCAAAAGGTGGCACCTCTGTTTGGAAGGATTGATGGGGCCACTCTCTTCTAATCAGTGATCAGAAACAGGAATTTTTTCACATTATGGATTCAATCTCTTAAATGTGACTCCCACCATCACACGGTGAGTAAGCCTCCATTCCAGGCAGCTATAAGTGAAAAGATGAAAAGAAGTCTTAAAGGACAGAGCATTAGAAGGGTGTACAAAATTCTCATGATATTTTTTATTGACTGAAATAGAGTCATATGAACTTACCCTCATGCAGAGGAGACTGGCATATAATTTAACCATAAGTTCAGTAAGATAAGAACACAAGTGTGATGATCAAATAACAATCTCTACAAGAGTAGAATGCTGGCGAGAAGTCATTTAGTATTTCATGCTGCCATAGACATATTAAAAATTGTTTCTACAGCTCTTTCTTACTTCGATATTTCAAGTTTGAACCTCAGAATTGGCACGCAATTTAGTAAATCTTTGATGAATGAGCTAAAAGACAAAACAGATAGTTGCTTATCTTACTGAGGAATAATGGATGAAAAAATGGCTGGATGGATCAGAAATGACAGGTAGACAAGGTAGGCAAATTGGTACAACAATTCATTTTATACCATAGCATATTATTTTCTTAGTTTTTTTCTTACTGTCTAATAGTAAAGGATGAATGTGAGACTTCAGGTATAGAGAAATATTAAATTAATTAATTAATTAATTAATTAATATTAAAAATCAGCAGATTCTATTCCAACTTTAATTTCACCCTTGCTCTGATTTTTTCTTTCTTTTTTTTTTTTTCTTATTCTGATTAAGACAGATTGCCACATGCAATATGGTAAAGTTAATAGGAAACCACTTCCAAGTACATTATTTGGTTGGATTTAGGCAAAGCACTTTTCAAAGTATAAACATGAAATTGTCCATAAAATCTGTGATGAAATTATAAAGGTTTATAAAAAGCTCAAAGAATTTATTCTGCTTTTATCTTGTTTGTAATGAGGAAATAAATAAGAATTTGAACCAACTTGAAGGAAGTCCTTAAAATACTCCAAAGTTAAACTTCATCCAGGCTTTGGATAGCTATGCTTTGAAGTCTCTGCAGAATCTTTTTACGCTTGTTACTAGTCCTCAGTGTGGTCAGCAGACATTCATGTTCAAATCCCCAGGATCTGTGAGTATGCTATATTACATGTCAAAGAAAAATTAAGGTTACATATGAAATTAAGGTTGCTAATAGTTGACCTTACAATGGAGAGATTATCCTAGATTATCCAGTTGGACCTGATATAATCAAAGGGGTCCTTAAATGTGAAGAGAAAGTTAGGAATGTCAGTGTCAGAGTGATGTAATAAGAGAAATACTCAACTATCCATTGCTGACTTGGAAGACAGAAGAAAGGAGTTAGGAGCCAGGCAATGTGGATAACCTCTAAAAGCCAGGAAAGTCAAGAAAACAGATTCTGCCTTACGATTTCCAGAAAGGAGTGCAGCCATGCAGACACTTTGATTTTAGCCCAGTAAGACCCATTTTGGATTTCTAATCTCCGTAACTTCGGGATAATATATCTGTGTTGTTTTAAGCTATTGCTTGCAGTGATTTGTTGTAGCAGCAATAGGAAACTAAGACACTCAATAAACCAAATGTTTCCAGTCTACAAAATCCACATTTTTCCCAACTCATGCAAAACTGTATAGTTGATCAGCATGAGATGGGTAGTTTGAAAGTCTAAAAGTATATAATTGAATTGTCTGATCAGATTTGTTTTTTAATTTGCTTTATTGGTTCTAACCAATTATATTACATTTCTGCCATAACCAGCAACAGGTGTTTATTGGGCTATTTGAAAAAAAAAAAAAAATCAGTTCATATGAAATGCCAAGATAAATCTTGGTTAATAGGAAACCTGATTGGTCACACTGATGTGGTAAAAGATAAATTATTATGTTTTGAGATTCAGTTAATGTTCATCTCTTAAAAATAATTTAGCATTTGTGTGAAATCCAAACACATATATATTAGTTTATTTGTTTTCCTCTCAATTAAAAAAAAACTTTGGGGCGCCTTGGTGGCTCAGTTGTTAAGTGTCTGCCTTTGGCTCAGGGCATGATCCCAGGGTCCTGGGATCAAGCCCTGCATCGGGCTCCCTGCTCTGCTGCGAGCCTGCTTCTTCCTCTCTCACTCCCCCTGCTTGTGTTCCCTCTCTCGCTGGCTGTCTCTCTCTCTCTGTCAAATAAATAAATAAAATCTTTTAAAAAAAGGTTTAAAAAAACTCTTTTTCTTCATGGAAAACATGTATTGAATTTTTATTAGGTTAAGAAAGACAAATAAACCTGACTAGTAAAAAGTAAAACAGTAGGTAGGGAAAAATATATTTGTGGACAGTTTCAGTGAAAGTATGAAAAAAAAATAGAAGAAAATTATCTTCCCTACCAGGCATACATACATAAAAATGATTGTGACTTTTAGGTATCTCTTTAAAGAAGTGAACTATTTTGCTCAGTAACTTAATCATGATCTAGATTTTCATATTTAAGTAGCCAAGTAGGGGGGTTGCTGGTTGGAAACACAAAATGAGCTGAAACATCACAGTAGTATAAAGTACATTTCTAATAATTTTGCTAATTAAATTGTTACAAAAAAAGTTGCAAAGCTCTGTCTGCCCCATGGGAAGGTTTATTGCTTTTCTGAAGTATTCCAACAAGAAACCAAACTATGAGCACTTATGAAACAACATAATGTGTAAGGCCCAGAGTTAGATTAGCCAAATTGTTTTGAAGAGGCATCAAATAATTGATCAGGAAGTAAAACTGTGATTATAGAATAAAATCACAGTTGAATTGTAGCAAATAATTGCAAAAATAATTAAAGTCACAAATCCTACCAGTAACAATGTGAAACAATTCTCTTTAGTGCCCCACAGGGATGGAACTTGCTAGCTTTGATTGGGATTAAACCTGGAGGTAAAAGAAAAGGAAAATTGTGGTCTGGAAGAAATCATATTGAGAACATATCATCCATAAGAAAAAAAGTTCCTGAAAAGTGAATTTGGAAGTTAGGTAATTTCCATTTCAAAGGATGCAATTTATTATAGTTCCTTTAATGATTTTTAAAGGAGTCAACGTAAGCTTGAGCTTTCATATATAGATAGATTTCTAGTTCTCAGTTTATTTCTTCTTCTGCTATGGTAAAATAGAGCCAGCTTGTTTCACATCTCTAACTGAAAGAATAGGAACTTAATTAAGGAAGGGGGAAGTTTTGCTTTTGGAGGAATTATGGATATGATTCTTCTAAGCAAATGTTGACTCTATAGGAGTAAAATAACTGTTTTTTTGCTTCTAGTACTTGTATTCTTATATACAGTGCATTATAATACTCACTACTAGATGACACCCTAGCAGTAGAATGAATGATTTCTGAAAATATGTCTTCCATTCTTTAAAAAAATCTAGTAATGAAAATACAACGTGAAATACACAAACGTGTTGCTTATATTCTAGTTGGCCTTCATGTTAGCTATTCAATCTTTCTTTTGATGTATATGTTATGATCCAAGTGTAAATATCTACCCAATCTGTGATCTCTCAGGTTCAATAAATAGGATTGCCCAAGCAAGGAAGATATCATAAAGCAAGCCTTCAAAGATAATAACATAAACCCCACTCTTGAATGTAAGGCACCTAGTTTTAGAAAAGAAACTAAACCTCAACTCTTAAAAGCTCCAGTGTTTTAAATCAAATTAATTTATTAATTAAAATTTATTTAATTAATTAATTATAATTAATAATTTTATTACTTTATTAATTAATTTATTAATTATTTATTGAGCCCCTACTGTGTCTTTGGTACTGTGTGCAACATTTTATACGTAAGGAATTTGTAATTATATTGTGAGAACAAAGCCTTTTCACAACAACACACTAGAGTAAGACAAGGTGGAATAGTTAGTTACAAAGGTGAATGCAACAAATAAATTAGTCAATTTAGTGTGTTTTATAAACTCCAAATTAATATATCCTCTTTAATTGACTACATTGTACTAATGAATCTCAAAGTCATTTTAAATTGCAGCTAGACAATCTCAATCTGTCTATATTTAATAAATACTAATTCAGCACATACTATGTACAGATACTGCATCATAAGATCAAACTAATATGATGAATAAACTGAGAAAAATAGACAGCTTTAGCTCTTTCAGTGCTTATACAATGGGGGGAGATACATACAAGAAATTAGGCAATTACAATATAGTGTGGTAAGTAATAATGCTATGAAGCAAGACAGTATCTCCAGCTTGAAGACTCAAAAACTGAAGGATGAGTAGAAATTCACCAAATAGAGGGGCTAGAAATGTTCTGGTAGAGAATTTAGCATATACCGAATGTCCAAAGTTGGAGAAACAGAGAAGGAGAGAAAGAGAGATGGCCTGCTTAATAAATGAGAGAAATTAATTATGGATATGATGGAATCTGAAAAGAAATATGAAAAGAAATGAGGGTGAAAGAAAAAGCAGGAATTATAAGTAAACACACAGGAATATCATAAGTAAAGCACAAGTGTATGTGTGCACGTGCACACACACAGACACACACACAATTTTTTTTTTAAATCCATCTATCCAGGACAAAAACATTTCCAAGTGGCTGACACCCTATCTGAAATTCATGTTCACAGAAAACAACAGATCACCCTATGATATTTTTTGGAGACAGAGAGAGTCCATTAGAAAAATATCGGAGGAACAATGGAGGGGCATTGTAATAACGGCAGTGCGCATTGCCTTCTGGTCACATCTACTGAATAATAGGAGCTCTTTGTGGAGCAGCACAGAATGGGTGTCCGTCTCCAGAATGACTGCATCCCACCTTTCCCACACCTCAGTCTTTATAGTTATTTATATAATAGGAGTTACACACTTGCAGCTGTGAACAGCTCACAATTTATAAGCTCCTTAGAGAAGTGTTTTGTCTTAACCACACAGTGATACATTATTTTTATTTTTATTTTTCAGCATTTAAAAGTTTTGAAATTATAATTTAAAAATTGAGATTCCTAGTTTTCTGTAAGAAACCTGAAACTCTGGCAATGCTGTCCTTTCATTTCTTCATGGCAGAAACTGGCTGGAGCAGGATAATGGCAGGCTGTGTAGGTAGGGCAAGCAAAGATTTAGTTTGCTGCCTGCTAAACACTCTCAGTATACCCAGCCTCTGTAGAACTTTGAAACTTTGACTCAGGGTGTAACTTTTATGGCTGTTAGCCTTGTCACTAGGTTACTTTCAGTTTTTACCTTGTCTCCTGGGTTGCTTGCTTGTTATCTTCTTTCACTCTGCTTGGAACCTTATTTAACTTTTGGCTGTGTTTCTACCATTCATTTTGGACTTGAATTCATAGGCTTTGTCTTCCCACACGTTGCCCCAGTGGACAGGTCCTCACACTGTCTATTACCATTTGAGAATGTCAAATAATAGAACTGCTCTGCTCAAAATTCTCCAAGGGATGTCCATTTCATTCAGAGTGAAAGCCAAATCCCTATCATTGATCCATAAGGATCAGTAAAAACATTTCTGAAGTATCACCAACTATGTTCCTCACCTACTCTGTTCCAGCCCATTGTTCTCCTGGTTGTTCTTCAAACATGCCAGATATGATCCAAATTCAGAGCCTTTCTGCAGCTTAAACACTCTTCCCTCAGATATTTTTTACTATCACCTTGCTCAGTTCAGTTCCAACTTTTTCAAAGGCTTACCCTGATTACTTGATTTAATAGAGCGACTTGTTCTTGACCACTCCTCCCTCCACCACTACTCACAAGTCTCCTTATTCTGATTCACTTTTGTGGTATTTGTTGTCTTGGTTATAGCATTTATTATTTTCAAACCATATGCTTTATAGGTATATTCTGTTTATTGTTTATCATCTGTCTTTCTAGAATATATGCTCTGTGAAGGCAAGAACTGATGTCTTTTTTGTTCAATGATCCTCTCAAAGTACCTGAACCAGTGACTAATATTAGTTGGAGGAATAAATAAATAAATGAATGAGTTACACCAAATAAATAAATGAATGAGTGGTTTATGATAAAATGCAAAAATTTCAACCCTATTCCAAGGTCTATTCATAAAACCTCTTATATTTACTTCCAGAAGGGATTTTTTGTTTTAGAAGAACAATATATTTATCATCATCATTAAAAAATATGAGTATATATGTTCTCCCAAAGCCTCATGTTTCTAATCTGGCAAAAAGAATATATTAATGCCTCTGAGGCTTAGTGTGAAGATATAAATGAACTAATGATTATAAGTGTTCTTTATGTAAGTGTTAGTTGTTAATGAAAAATAATAAAAATAATAGATACTAACATTTATTAAGCATCAGGCGCTATGCTAAGCATTTTATAAATATTATCTCATTTAATCTCATTGAATTCTTACAATAACCTCAAGTTGCACAATATATTACTATGCCTATAAACTAAAATTTAAGGAAGTCATTGGCAGAGCCTCCACTTGAACTCAGGTTTTTTAAATCCAGTATTTTAACAACTATTCTATTCTTGTGTGTTATATTATAAAATAATAATCTTTTGTTTCTTACGGACCCAGGCACACCTATCTCTTTTTGTCTTTTCCTGCATTATTTCCCAGTTATTGATGCAAATCTTCCCTAGATGACACAGTAGTAGATGGCCGTGCACTAGCATTATACTGAGGAATTGCTAAATGGTGTTGAACTGGGCTAGAAGGTGCAGGAATAACCAAAGGGCCAAGTGTCTCCCAGAGCAGGAAGGCTACACGAGAGAGCATTCAGAGGTTGGACAAATGTCAAATGATACTATCTAGGTTGAAACAAAGGGAGCAAGGCAACAAAAAAATAGGGAAAAAAACAGAAAAGACTATTCTTTGAAATGAACATGTTTCCCTTCAGCTAGAGTGCCTCTTCTAAACTGACCCCGTGGAATACTAGTCCACTTTACATAAAACATTCTTATTCTGTCCTTACATATTTTAGTGGCAGAAAAGCAAATGAGAGATTGTCATCTGCCCCAGATTCTTGGCGTTTGCATGATTTCCTACAGCTAGCAATGAGCTAGAATTGCTGTTCCCTCCACTCAGTTGCATAGTTATGTGCTAAAACAAAAAGAGAAAAAAGTGAAAAATGCAATTTGGGCAGTAGTAGTCCTCCAAACACAGCATTTTTTTAGCCTATATTTCCCAAATGATATTCCAACAATCATAGTAATTTAGCACGTTACGTTCTTGATTCTGGTAGAGAGAAAGTGATTATGTAAAAAAAAAAAAAAATAGGTATATTGTGCTGTTTGCTGTTTGATATTGCACTTCAGCAAAGGAGCATCACCAGCTGACAGTAATCAGGCAAGGAAGAGCAATTAGGCAAGAAATTGCCCAGATTGTGCCTGAGCTTAATGAAGGTAGAAAGGTGAAGATCACTTGTAGTTTGGTCAGCACATCAGGAGTTCAGAGTACAAAATGTATAACTTAAAAAGTAAGAAGTGTTAGTGAGCCCCACATATTAAGAGATCCCTTTTAAATCTAAAGAGAGATCATTTGTTACTCAGGAGAATGGGTGACCAGTTTAAGTACTGGGGACTCTCAATGCCTGGTTTGCCATATATCAGTTAGTGGATTAAGTGACATGCAATGAAGAAATAGTCTATGATCTTTAAGATCATGGCTACCTTCTTAGGAAAACATATTAAATGGGTTTAGAGGAATATGATTGCTTTAAAGCAAAATAACTCAAGAAACAAGTCCAGGGAATAGGGATGTTGCTTGGGTAAGGAAGTGATAAAGTAAGATGAAAGTTTCCTTAAAAAAGTGATTAAAATACATGAGAAACTATGGTGTAGAAAGACAGGGGACCAAAGCACTTTGCTGCTTAAATGGAACTTATAGATAAATCATCTCAGTTCCCAAATGAAGTGACGTAGTGGATTGGAAGGGGTGTTTGGAAATCACAGGCAAAGAGTTTCAGTAGATTCAACATTTGGTAACTATGAGACCTCAGGCATATTATTTAAGACCTCCAAGTTTTGGTTTTCTTATCTTTACAATTGTAATGATACACCAAACTCATGCCCCATTGAAGTGAGAAATAAATGAGATGATATTTAAACCAACTAAGGCTATGCCTGGCACATAAGAAGTGGTCAAAATGTTGGCTCTTCTCTTCACTGTCTTGGCTCATAAAATAATAAATGGTCTGCTGGCAGATTTATTCTTTTCAAGTCAAGATAATAAAGTTCAAGCTAGAGGAAATAGAGAAAGGTTGGAAAGACATAAAGTAAAAAAAAAAAAATTATAAGACTCAGCCTGTTATAGAGCATTTAACTTTTTAATGTCTTCAAATAATTTCCATTTGATTTTCATAGTTTTTTAATTGTAGAAAGTATTTTTGTTATTACATATTTTATATATTATACTTAAAATTTTTCCAATAATAAAATAAAATCACATTGCTTCAATTAGCATTTAAATAAATTTCTTATAAACTCATTGCACTGAAATAGTTTTTCTTTTTTTTTTTTAAGATTTTATTTATTTATTTGACAGAGATAGAGACAGCCAGCGAGAGAGGGAACACAAGCAGAGGGAGTGGGAGAGGAAGAAGCAGGCTCATAGCAGAGGAGCCTGATGTGGGACTCGATCCCATAACGCCGGGATCACGCCCTGAGCCAAAGGCAGACGCTTAACCGCCGTGCCACCCAGGCACCCCTGAAATAGTTTTTCTTTACCTCTTTTTATTTACCTACTCCATTTTCTTCCTTTCTATAACATTTTTAATCTTTCTGTGATACTGTGATTTCTAATAAGAAGTATATATTTGGTATCTGTCTCCTAAAATCCTTGGACTTTCCTAAGTGATCACAGTGATAAAGCTTTCTTAATATTCATAACAAACTCCTTATGATCATACCCAAGTTTATGTTAGTGAGGTTATTCTTGGAAAGAACTTAATGATGGGGGCTTGTTACCAGGGGAGCCAACCATGTGATTGGAAAGTTGCAACTTTCAGTCTCACCCCCAAGACCGCAGGGAAGAGGGGCTAGAAGTTGAATTGATTACCAATGGTCAATGATTTAATCAATTGTGCCTATGTAATACAGCCTCCATAAAAACCCAAAAGGACAGGATTTGCAAATCTCCTGAGTTAGTGAACACGTGGAGGTTCAGGGACAGAGACTCAGGCAGCATAGGAGCTCTGCATTCTTTTCTCCATAAGTTGCCCTATGCATTCTTCCATCTGGGTATTCCTGAGTAATACGCTTTTATAATAAATCAGAAATGTAGTAAGTAAAATGTTTCTCTGAGTCCTATAAGCTGTTCTAGCAAATTTAGCAAACCTACAGAGGGCATTTGCAAACTCTAATCAGTAGACAGTGGGTCAGAAGCACAGGTGACAGTTTGGACAGGTGATGGGTGTCTGAAATAGGGGAGCTATGTCCAATGGGACTAAGCCCTTTACCTGTGGGATCTGATGCTGTTTTCAGGTAGAGAGCATCAGAATTGAGTCATATTGTAGGACACACAACTAGTATCACAGATTTGCTTAGTGTGGTGAAAAAACCCACACATAGGAATGGGTGTGAGAATCAGCCCTTCTCATTCTCTCTTCCCTTGACTCTTATATCATCATTGCTTTCTACATTATATGTAACATTTTTTTTCTTATAATCCCCAGAATTTTGATCTATTGTTTCTATTTCTCTTAGTATGGTACAAGCAATGGAGTAGAAATTAAGAAATATTAGCTCTTATCATTGTTATTATCTTTATGTTTTTATTTTTCAATTTCTCTCTGTATTAGTTATCTATTGCTGCATAATAAATTACCCCCAAACTTAATAGCTGAAAACAACAATTACATGTTATCTCACACCATCTGTGAGTAAAGGATGCTGGAATGTCATAACCTGATGCCTCTCATAAGATTGCAATTAAACTGTCATGTCAGCTGAACCGTGGTCTCATCTGAAGGTTCAACTAGGGGTAGGAGTTTCTTCTTCCAAACTTGCACATGTGTTTGTTGGCAGATCTTCTTCCTTTCTCACACCGGCCTCCTCACAGGGCTGCTTCACAACATGGCAGTTGCCTTCCCTCAGGGCAAGAGTCCAAGAAAGAGCAAGAGTGGACACCCAAGACAGAATTTCTACCTTTTCATAATCTAATC
This sequence comes from Ursus arctos, assembly GCF_023065955.2. Lineage (NCBI taxonomy): Eukaryota > Metazoa > Chordata > Mammalia > Carnivora > Ursidae > Ursus > Ursus arctos. The sequence goes on from NW_026622819.1 coordinate 53,589,625, forward strand.
TTGGAAGTGTCATCCAGTAATATCTTCCATATTCTATTTGTAGAAGAGATTCAGTACATTCAGCCCACACTTAAGGAGACAGGATTACAAAGGACATGGATATCAATCAGAAGGCAGTAGTCATTAGGAGCTATCTGAGAGGCTGTCTCTTATCTAAAGTTTCCTTTTGATATTTACAGCCTTCCTTAACTGAGGCCTTCAGTGACATTTTAAATTCACCATGCCTTAGGATTGTGTTTTTTAAATTGTTAACATATAATGTATTATTTGTTTCAGGGGTACAGGTCTGTGATTCATCAGTCTTACACAACACACAGCGCTCACCACAACACACACCTTCCCCAATGCCCATCACCCAGCCACCCCATCTCCGCACCCACCTCCCCTCCAACAGCCCTCAGTTTGTTTCCTGAGATTAAGAGTCTCTTATGGTTTGTCTCCCTCTCTGGTTTGGGATTGCATTCTTAACCCTCTTTATTTATTTTTATTTTTTTTAATAATATTTTTTTATTATATTATGTTAGTCACCATACAGTACATCCCTGGTTTTTGATGTAAAGTTCGATGATTCATTAGTTGCGTATAACACCCAGTACACCATGCAATATGTGCCCTCCTTACTACCCATCACCAGCCTATCCCATTCCCCTACCCCCCCTGAAGCCCTCAGTTTGTTTCTCAGAGTCCATAGTCTTTCATGCTTCATTCCCCCTTCTGATTACCCCCCCTTTCTTTATCCCTTTCTTCTCCTACTGATCTTCCTAGTTCTTATGTTCCATAGATGAGAGAAACTATATGATAACTGTCTTTCTCTGCTTGACTTATTTCATTTAGCATTATCTCCACCAGTGCCATCCATGTTGCAGCAAATGTTGAGAAATCATTCTTTTTGATAGCTGAGTAATATTTCATTGCATATATGGACCACAACTTCTTAATCCAGTCATCTGTTGATGGGCATCTCGGCTCCTTCCACGATTTAGCTATTGTGAACAATGCTGCTATGAACATTGGGGTGCATATGGCCCTTCTCTTCCCTATGTCTGTATCTTTGGGGTAAATACCCAGTAGTGCAATGGCTGGATCATAGGGTAGCTTAATTTTTAACTTTTTAAGGGACCTCCACACTGTTTTCCAGAGTGGCTGTACCAACTTGCATTCCCACCAACAATGTCGGAGGGATCCCCTTTCTCCACATCCTCTCCAACAATTGCTGTTTCTTGCCTTGTCAATTTTTGCCATTCTAACTGGCGTAACGTGGTATCTTAGTGTGGTTTTGATTTGAATTTCCCTGATGGCTAATGATTTTGAACATTTTTTCATGTGTCCGTTAGCCATTAGTATGTCTTCATTGGAAAAGTGTCTGTTCATATCTTCTGCCCATTTTATGATTTGTTTATTTGTTTCTTGTGTATTGAGTTTGAGAAGTTCTTTGTAGATCTTGGATACCAGTCTTTTATCTGTAGCATCATTTGCAAATATATTCTCCCATTCCGTGGGCTGCCTCTTAGTTTTTTTGACTGTTTCCTTGGCTGTGCAGAAGCTTTTTATCTTGATTAAGTCCCACAAGTTCATTTTATCTTTTGTTTCTCTTGCCTTTGGAGATGTGTCATGAAAAAGGTTGCTGTGACTGATGTCAAAGAGGTTGCAGCCTATGTTCTTCTCTAGGATTTTGATGGATTCCTGTCTCACATCGAGGTCTTTCATCCATTTGGAGTTTATCTTTGTGTATGGTCTGAGAGAGTGGTCAAGTTTCATTTTTTGCATGTAGCTGTCCAATTTTCCCAGCACCATTTATTGAAGAGACTGTCTTTTTTCCACTGGATGTTTTTTCCTGCTTTGTCCAAGATTAGTTGCCCAAAGGGCTGAGGGTCCATTTCTGGGTTCTCTATTCTGTTCCATTGGTCTATGTGTCTGTTTTTGTGCCAGTACCATGCTGTCTTTGTGATCACAGCTTTGTAGTACAACTTGAAATCTGGCATTGTGATGCCCCCAGCTTTGTTTTTCCTTTTCAACAATTCCTTGGCGATTTGGGGCCTTTTCTATTTCCACACAAATTTAAGGGCTGTTTGTTCCAGTTCTTTGAAAAATGACATTGGTATTTTGATTGGGATAGCATTGAAAGTGTAGATTGCTCTGGGTAGCATAGACATTTTAACTATGTTAATTCTTCTGATCCATGAGCGTGGAATATTTTCCATCTTTTTGTGTCTTCTTCAATGTCTTTCAAGAGTGATTTATAGTTTCTAGAATATAGATCCTTTACATCTCTGGTTAAGTTAATTCCAAGGTAACGTATGATTTTTGGTGCTATTGTAAATGGGATGGATTCCCTAATTTCTCTTTCTTCAGTCTCATTGTTCGTGTATAGAAATGCAACTGAATTCTGAGCATTGATTTTGTATCCCGCCACATTACTGAATTGCTCTAAACTTCTAGTAGTTTGGGGGTGGATTCTTTTGGGTTTTCCATATAGAGGATTATGTCATCTGTGAAGAGAGACAGTTTGACTTCTTCTTTGCCGTTTTGGATACCTTTTATCCCTTTTTGTTGTCTGATTGCTGTTGCAAGGGCTTCTAGTACTATGTTGAATAATAGTGGTGAGAGTGGGCATCCTTGTCGTGTTCCTGATCTTAAGGGTAAGGCTTCCAGCTTTTCCCCATTGAGAATGATATTTGCTGTAGGCTTTTCATAGATGGTTTTTATGAGATGAGGAATGTGCCCTCTATCCCTACACTCTGAAGGGTTTAAATCAGGAAAGGATACTGTATTTAAACCACCCTCTTCACTGGCAAAATATTTACATTTTAGAAGTTAGGTCAGTATGAGTATTTCTCCAGGGAGGAGGAGAGAAGTTTCTATTACCTTCTGAATTAAATTTTAAAGCCCTAGGACAGAATTCAAGATCTTTGAAAAATCTACCCCTTGCTTTTCTAGCTTCATGTCACATCAACGTCTTTATTCTCTGCCTCAGAAATGGTCCTGGGGAGCAAGAATGAGGACAGGAATTGATGGTGGCTCATGATATTGCTTTATATTTTCCTGTGTTCAAATCGAACAGTTAGAAATGTATAGGCATAAAAATCCTGATATTCTTCAGATGCAATCGTACCAGATAATTCCTCAAATCTTGGCAAGTGAGTCTCCTTTAAAGATATAGAAGTCACTTCCCTGGACATAGGTACCATTTCAGAAAGCCCCACAAAGTCAAACCTCCAAAACGGTAGATGCAACTTTAAAAATGTCCTCAATATTTTCTCAAATTTCCTCCATCCTTCTTCACACAGTGTACTTTCTTCGATGTAACTATTGAACATACAGTATGCCCTAGGATCACTGCTTTTGACTAATTATAAAAAAAAACCTTCAAAATGCTGGCCCCACATCTCACAACCAGTGAGCGATAGACCCAGAACCACAAATCAAGTAATATATTCAGATCCTCTCCGCTATATAGCACTGCTTCTCATACGTTGTTACAGTCTGCATCTTATAAAAAGCACTCCAAGATTTGGGTAGATGGTTCATTCTTTTCTCAGTTTCTTTTCTTTAAATCAGTTTAGAAGCAAAAAAAACATAAGTATTCCAGTTTGATGCCAACTATCTTTTCAATTATTTGTTTTCAACTTCCCAATTGATAAGTTAGATTTTTTTTTTTCTAATTTGGCTTGTGGGAGGGAAATCATCTGTATTCCATTTGTTTCTATATTGAGAGTGAAATATCCCATTTGTGAAATATGTTTAAAATAAAGAGTGTCTAAAATTATAAAGGTCTAAAATTATATCTCAGTTTAACATATAACATTCTGAATTTAACAATTAATTTTGCATATGATACATTTTTAATAAGAACAAAAGAATTTTTTTTTAAAAAGAGACATTTAATCCTGCTCATGTCTATACATGGAGAAAAAGAAGCAGATTGAATAATAAATACATTTACACTGTAAATTGTAAAATCTGTGGTGAATAATCCCTGTAAAACTGTTTCTTTCTCATAGAAGAGTCACAGAGCATGATCAATGTTTTCACTGGATGGTGGTGTGCTGAAAGATTGCCTGGTTGTTTTGTTTTATTTTGTTTTTTAATTTATGATTGTTTCCATTCTCCATCAGTATTTTCAGATAGTGCTATTGGAAGGGGATTTCCTTTGCTTGGGCCAACATATGGCTGCCTTTCCAAACGGAACTAGAGAAATTTTTAAAAATGATCTATGCTTCTTCCTGCTGCAAATAATGTCCTTTTGCCAATCTTTATTAGTGTAAAGGTGTGAATGTTGGTGTGCATATGAATGACTAGAAGTAAAGCTATAAGTAAATCAGCATATGCTGATGCTGTTTTAATAAAAGAATATGTTATTTTCTTTTTCTACTGGATAAGCCCGAGAAGAATTGCTATCAACATAAAGACGGTTAAAATGTAATGACATGCAGAGTTATCTCAGGGGGAGTACATCCAGTCTTATCTGTCTATCTCCAGGGGAGTATATGTAAACTAAGCATAAATATTTTTATGTGTGGCAGATTTTTAAAGCTAATTGTTAGTAAACCATGGCTCCACAAAAAAACCTCTAAGGGGCAATAAACTGCTCCAGTATTAAGAGCATTGTAAAATAAAATTTGGCTAGTGTATATAATGTATTCAAAGGGAATTGATGGAAAATATGGTACCAACAGCATGTAGTATTTAGTTTGGTATGAAAATATTTTAAATATGCATTATAGGACCAAACTCTTGGACGAAAAAATGCCCAACTAAGAATGAAAATCGTATAATAGCCATCTTTATTAGAGGGGGAAATGAAACTTTCTTTCATTTCACCAATTGATAAAATATATATGTGTATTTTTTTTTAGGAATAATGAGGGCAAGATCTCAATTAGCTGAACAGGATTAAGATTAATTTTAAATGTATTGGGAAAAGGATTTTCAGATATTCAGATAATGTAATCTCCCATCTCATAAATCACCAAAAAGAATAAACCTGTATTTTCATGAGTTGTGAGTCTTATTGCTGGCAAACAGCTACTCAGAAAAAAAGAAAATATAAGTATAAACCTCATTTCAATTATGTTTATTAAAAATTTTGAAAATTGAACAATGCTAAATGCCACATAAAGAAAAATGAATTGTAACTACAGCATTTATTGGATGATACACACAGGCCTCTGATGTATTTTCAAGATTATTGTTCAGTATAGTTCATTAGATGGGGCACATAATAGATTCATGGGAAACAAATCATATTTGTTATGACTATTAAAATTAACCGAATTTAAATAGCAAGGACTTTCTCATTTTTGCCTCCCTGTCTTTTACAAATTTGAATTCTGTGTAATATTCTACACTTCTAAAATATGGACAATTTATTGTGGCTTTATGACTCTTACTGAATTTTTCTCTGGGTTTAAAATTTAAAAAATCCCCTGCAGTTGATTCCTGAAGTTCATGTGTCTAATATTTGTAATAGCTTGTATTAATACATTATTTAAATACATATTGTCAAATTTGCAGTTGGAAATAAAATTAATGGAGTGACTACAACAACAAAAAATCTTATTGTTTTGTAGAAAGTCCTTTGCTAAAGGGTTCAGGGGTGGAATATGAAATTTAATGAGTGTAAATGTCAAGTCATGCATGTGCAGGGAAAGCACCAAGCTAAGTTCAATTTAAATGGCAGTGAATTAGTTAACGGGGGTGAAGAGATAAGGATAAATAACTAGATCCAACATCTGAATTCTCATCACATTATACAGGAACCAAAAAAGCTAATAAGAGGCTGACTTTTACCAGGAGCAATATATTATCCAAAGATATTGTGCTCTCTCTTTTCCTGGGAATTAGAACAGATCTGGGATATATGGTGAGGTTCTGCTGCTTCATTTTTTCAGAAATATATAGTAAAGTTTTTAAAGTTTTTTGTAGACACATTAACTAATTGTTTTGCACATAGTAAAATCATTATTTCTCAAAAAATGCAAATAATTGATTTGATAAGTATTTAATATTTAAAATAGAACTAAGACAAAAAAAAGTTTAAAAAACTTTTATTTTAAAAAAAGTTTTATCAAACAGATTTCTAAAAACATGAAACCATGTATCCTGGCATTAATAGTTGAGAAGTATTTAACTTCAGTTTCATATAGGCTGTCTTGGAATCTTGCATGCATACCTTTTGGCCAAATAAAAGCAAAACTTAATGTCTTAGAATGGGCCTGTAATATTGATAATCTATAGGAAATGTATTACTCTTCGTATATAAAAAACTAAGTAATATACTACCAAAGTTTCAGTATTCTCTTATGGTGATACTCTTTCTTGTTTTGTATCTCCTGTGATATGAACAAATGAATCTTGTTTTTATCTTGTTCACTGTTCTTTTTCAGACTTCTGGAACAGTGCCTGACACAGATGCTTAATAACTATTTATTGAATGAATGACGAATGATTGAATAAATGAATGGGGTCCCGCTTCCATATTGCCCAGGCGTTGATAAATAGTCTAGATTTTTTTTTAATTTGAACAGGGAAGGCTTACTGTAAAAATGATTAACAATTTATAGGAAATTAGCTAAAACGGAATAAAAGAGTACACTAAAGAAAACTCTAGGGCTGAGGGAGAGTAGTCAAAAAAGGAACAACCTTTTGGGAAAGTGAATCCTCTCCAAAGTTAAGATTCAGACTTAGAGGAGAGAGTGTGGTTGTGGCCCAGTGGTTGAGGGAGAGTTAACTAGGTTGTCCCAAAGCAGAGTTCATCGGCAGTCTGTGGAGAGAGGCTGGCTGGGATGCCAGAGAAATGCTCTGGGAAGCTGCCTGCTGGAGGTGCTCCTTCCAGAAGGTCACCAGGAAGTGAGCTGGGGAGCATCTGGGTTTAGATTTCCCTTGTGTTGGACTTTCATTAGTAAACCAGAGTGCAGTTATACAAAGCATGGAAGGGAAGTATGCTACGGACACTCTGTCCATGTAGGAAATTAGAAATTATACTGGGGTTAGAATTTAGGTACAAGCATTTGATTCCTTTTTACTATGTTCCAAAGAACCTCGGTTATCTAGCCTTGGTTTTCTTGTTCTTCAGAGGATTAAATGAGATAACTTATGCAGATGTCTAATATAGTATCTGACCATAGTAGACCCTCAGTTTGTTTTTTTTTCTCTTGTCCCCTTTCATGCTCTATTCACAGTTTAAACCAGTAATCAGGATATCACTTCAGGATATCACTTCATGCCTCCATACCATGCTATACTTAGTAACAAAAAAATAAAATAAAATAAAAATAAAAAATCTAATTCTAGAATAATCCCATTCTTTCTTTACCATCTATGGAAAATGTGAGACTTAGTAGCTAAGCAGAAAGCAAGAAGCTGCCTGAGATCTCTATGACAGAGCACTCATTACTGTTTACCACTTTACAACTTTCCAAATCACTCTATGCCTATAGTCTAATTTGATCTGCAAATCTGTTCTTAAAGGAATCAAAGAAGAGGCTGAATTATCGTTCTCATCTGAAACATGAAGAAACCCCTAGACCCCTAAAACAGTGAATGGCAGACACATCACAGCTTGTTAGTAACCATGAAAAAAAAAGTCAGTGTCATCTGATAGCTGATTCCATCAGTTTGCACAATTATTATGTAATGGAGTAGTATTTTATTTTATTTTACTTACATTCAATTTATTAACATATAGTGTATCATTAGTTTCAGAGGTAGAGGTCAGTTATTCATCAGTAGCGCTTAACACCCAGTGCTCATTACATCACGGCCCTCCTTAATGCCTGTCACCCAGTTACTCCATCCCCCTCACCTCCCCTCCAGCAATCCTCAGTTTGTTTCCTATCATTAAGAGTCTCTTATGGTTTGTCTCCCTCTCTAATTTCATCTTATTTTATTTTTCCGTCTCTTCCACTGTGATCCTCTGTCAAAGATTTTTAATTGTTGCTATTTTTTCCCAGATATCTGCTTATTTGCTTTCCTTTGTCACTAGGACTTTTTAAAAATTACATATGTAAGGAACTCCAACCTATAAAGTAAAGTCAAACCGAACTATTGTGGTCAAGGTAGGAGTATGGATACAGTGACCAATTCACTGGACTTTCCCTTCTCATCTCCTAAAATGGGCCCGCTAGGTGAGAACCATCTTGCAGCTGTACAGAACACCATTTCCTTTCACATAATAAAGCTTGCTAAAATGCTGTAAAAACAAATAAAAAAGAGCACCTGCCAACTTCTGTGGCCCTTTGCCTTACTTGGATTTCCTCTCTTTGAAATCTGCTTTTTGCAATAAAGCAAACTGTCCATCGATTTCAGTATATTGTTAAAGGCTACTAATTTTTTATATTACCTTGGGTGGACCAGAATGAGATCTGCCTTCCTGTTGCTAGAGATGCTGAATGCATGCTTATGAGAACAACCATGTCTCTGATACAGTATAGAATGGACATATAATTTAAACCTCTTTTAATGCCAGAATTGCTCTATGACTGCTTTTGGCCTAAGATGGTATTAATTTTAAGTTATTATTTTTTAACTCTTACTCTTACCCCTCTTCCTGACTCTGTCTGCTTGCTTTCTAACTCCCCAAATCAAAACCTAATCCTCTGAATGGAATACATTTTTTTTTTTTAAATGAGTCTCAGTCCTTAAGTGGTTAAGCTGCACCTCTGGGATCTCACAGAACAATATCAGTCATCTTATGTCAAGAAAAAAATAATGTCTAATATTTGACAGAAATAAATTACTTCATATGGGACAGCTACATTTGGTCTGATACTTGTTGTCAGCTTTCACTGGAAGACGAGGAACTAAGAAATAGATTTCATCAAATTCTGAGATGGGAGGAAATGAAATCTTAGCAAAGAAAACAAGTTATGCCTCTGAAATGAATTGTATGAGCGGGAAGATATATCAGGTGAAAAGTGAATGTTAAAATCATTTACCAACAGATGACATAAAACATTTTGGACAGATATTTAAGGGTAGAAAGTCCTGATATTACCAGTTTATAAAATATTCATGTATTCAAGAAAACTAAATGATCTCTAGATTTGGGAATTGCTTGTAAACATTCTCTGGTTTTAGCAGTATTTTTTTTCTTCATGATACTCCTATTTTTTTTTTCCATGAGCTGCCTATTTGAGATGGGATTAAAAAAAAAAAAAAAGTTTGTAGGGTAAATTTAATCCCTTAGCTTGAATGTATCTAAAGTAACTTTTCAGCACTTGCTTACCTGGATCACTGCAGATTTAAATGAAGGGACCATATGTACTCTCTTGCATCAATAAAAAATGAAACATCATATTTGTCAAAAGAGGAGGAGAGGACCCGATAGCTTAGGGGATTAAAGGTAGGCAATGGAACCTTTCAACTCTAAGTCACTTCTTGCCATCTCTTTGCGGTAGGTTAACTTGACAGGAATCATTACTATCTAAAGGCTGTTCAGTTGTCTTCTAGTTGTCAAAGACATGGCAGTCTTCATCTAGCTCTTGTTAGACAGATGTCCATATCACACAAAACCAGTCCTGATTAGCAGCCGGTGAATTTATCCCCTTAGGGCAATATGAAACTTTCCTACCTTTGCCAACAAGGAGAAAAAAATGCTGTTTCAGGTGCTATCCATGGACAAAATGCCTCTGATGCTTTATCTTTGTCTTATCCAAGGAAGATCATTTAGAGATGAATATCCTGCTCTTTTAAGTCTATTTAAAATAGCTGCCTCCCCAAAGTTAAGAGACCCTAAAAATGCAGCTTGCAAAATTTAAATAGATGGACTTGTATGAGTATTAATTACACAAAAAAAAAACACACTGGTTTGAGGGAAAATATATTCTTTGCACTCTCTCATTTCCAATCTTAAATTTTAAGAAGACAATATTATGTAAATTTTAAAATGTTTAATGAATAACATATATACAGAAAAGTCCAAAAATGATAAGAATTTTCACAAAGTTAATGTTTTAAAAATTATCTTCATTAACACGCAGACTGTGATCAGCATCCTGAGGAAGCTTTCCTTGTGCCCCCACTTATCTCAGTTCCTACGTTCTCCCAAAATTATCCTCCATCTTTTTTCCATTACTGTTGGTTTCTGAACAATCATTAATGTAATTTATTTCTTGAACAGTTTTGTCTGAGTTTAGGCTAAAAACTTATTTGATTACAAGTAGCAAAATAAAGATATGGGATATGCACATTTGAAGATAAGATTTATAACCTTGAGACTTGGATCACCTCTGGCCAAAGTTTATTAAAGTTTATACATTTATTTACAATGGTTTCATGTTATATTTGTCAGTAGACAAAGGTACCAAAAGGGGGAGGGGACATTGAATGCAAGGCCTCAGACCATAAGAAAAAGTTACATAAAAACATGATGAAAGAAAGTGAAGTAGAAGTTGCTCTGCATTAATGGTGGTATTTTATTTCTGACACTTAATCACGTTATAACTTTAGGTGGAATGTTTGACTCTTCTGGGTTTCAGTTGCTTCAAATATAAATGGGAATGCTAACAACAACTTGCTAAAGTCACTTCTTACTAAGATGTATGATTAGTGGAAGATAGTTGAAAAAACATTTTTTCCCCCACTTTTTGCTGTCTTATCACCATCTCTACTAGAAAGTTGGAGGACTGGTCTCTTTTTATCTTGATATAAGTAGAGGTGGGAGATGGGGACTTCTCATGATTCCTGTTTCGAGCTGGGGAATACAAGATGTGGGGATGTATCTCTCTTTATGCCAAGGTCACAGCTGAAATGTCTATTTTAGACTATCTCAAGCCATGAGGCAATGCTAACTTTGTCATTCTTAGCAAATATCTTTTAGAGGTAGGATACAGACTTAATCTTTCACATTATACAGATAAGAAATGAAATCACTGAGCACTCAAGTGATTTATGAAGCAGCAGGTAAACGTTAGAAGAGGAAAAAAGGAAATTTGGTCTCTTGTCTCTTCTTTCAGGATTCTTTTCAAGGGCTTCCTGCTGCTCCTGGACCACATAGGCACTTTTGATAGCCACCGGAATGAATATTGCAGAAACTGTATTCTGCAAAAGGTGGAATGTGAAAAAAGACAAAGGGGCTCTTTCTTATTAAGCCCTTGACCTCTCGTGTTCAGTTTTCCCAATATTAAGTGCACGGACAAACAGCTTAATGGCAGAAATGTCACTGCCAGAACTTTAAAGAGGTTAATCAATACTGAGCCTCAATCAAAATTTTACCATTATGTTTCCAAACACTGGAGTCCTCATGGAGACTTTTACATATTCACTGAAATGTTTTTAGAACATAGAGGTCGGGCTTTTTAAATTGTTCAAGTGTTGCCAACCGTCAACAGTTCCCTGTAGATTATAAACAAGGAACAGAGCCACTGTCCTCCTATTTGATACTTGTTTTCCCAGAAGAGAGCTGGAGCTGCTGGCTGAAATGTCAGAATAAAACAAGCCTTGCCTATTTTTAGCTTCAGCTCATACAGTTTCCCTCCTCTTTAATCATATATCAAGATTTTACACCAGCCACCTTTTGAGAGGCTTCAAGTTACGGAGAGCTGAGCTAAATATGGAAGATACTTTAATACGAATTATCACAATATATAGTAACATAGGTTTTTAAATAATTATTATAGAAACATGCAGTTTTGTTGTTATTCTTTGGGATTTTGTTTTTGGCTAACCTAACCAGTGTATGTGAATAGATCCTTGGTCACAAAATTAAGCACAATGTCAAGGATTCCACAAGGAATTAAAGGGAAAAAAAAATAGAAAAATGTAAGAGGTTAGTGTCCTAAACAGAAGCTGCATCTCAGGCAGTCTTTTTGCCCTCCTCCATCCCATCCCATGAGAATATTAAGAAAAGGGAGTATACTCAATTTCTAGCTCCAAAGAAGAACATAGAGAGTAAAAATTGGAAAGGTTTCAATTGCATTTAGATATCAAGTGATCCAGTGGGAGTACTAAGCTTAGAATAGTAATTAAATCATAGTAATATCTCTTATGTAGGTAGATGATGATTTGGTGAAAATTTAAGTATAGGTGACAGATTGACCCAGAAGCATGAAAACATTAGCTACTTCATCCATTCATTCAACAAATATTTATCAATGCCTACTATGTGCTAATATCTGCTCTACATCCTGGGGAGAGAGAGAGCAAATGGTTGTGGAAATTGTATTCTAGTGGGGGAAAATAAGTAACAAACAAATAAATGTATAGGTCAGACAGTGCTAACTGCTATGAGGGTTAAGGAGAGATAATGGAAGTGATTTTAGCTCAGAAAGCATAATCATGGAATTCTGCTTTGATCATCAGTGTTGAGCAAAGACCTGAACAAAGTCCAGGAGTGAGCCATGTAGATATATCTGGGGAAGGAATGTTTCAGGCACTGAAATGGGACGTGCAAAGTCATTGAAATGGAAATATACTTGATGCATTTCAGAAAGAATCCAGAGAGCAGTAAGCACAGTGAGTGCTCAGAATGGAGGTAGGAAGGGACCAGAACATGAAGTAGCTTAGAGGTGATAATGAGCATTTTCTGTTTTACTCAGAGGGAGATGGGAAGGTTTTAAACCATTTTAAAGTTTCAAGCAAGGAAATTTGTGATCAGATTTGTCTTTTAAAAGGATTTTTCTGCCTGTTCTACGCAGCTAGATTGTTGGATTCCCCGGAGAGAAGCAGAGAGACCAGCAAGGAAATAAATATTCCAGTCTAGGCAATAGATGCTGGTGGTTTTTTGACTAGGTGGTACCAGTAAGAATAATTAGAAGAAGCTTGATTCTAGATATATGTATAGAAGGAGATCCATCAGATGATGACAAATTGAATGTGAGGTGTGAGAATGAAGAATCGAGGATGATACCAAGGCTTTTGGTACAAGGAAGTGATAGGAAGGACTTGCTATTTACCGAGTTAGAAGAGGCTGTAAAAGAAACAGATCTGGGGATCTTGGGAGGGGCAGGGTTCATGGGAACTAGGATTTCAAGTTTGCACAACTTAAATTGGAGATCCTATTAGACATCCAAGTAAAGATATAAAATCAGTGGCTAGATATATGAATTGAGTTCACAGAACAAGTCACGGCTAGTTTTGTAAATCGATGAGTCATCAATCTATAGGTGGGTTTAAAGCCATGGATCTGAGTGAGTTCACCTAAGAAGTAAGCAAGATGGTAGTCTGAATGAAGTTATTTATTAGTAAATCCATAAATAGTAGGTTATCTTTAAGCCCTTCGATTCCTTGAAATCTAATAAAAATGGTCTTAACAATCAATTGGAGATATATTTATAATATATTTGAGGCTTAAGGTCTTGGGAATCATTTCTGTGGTTTATCAAACTTCAGACAATGAGTTATAGCACCATTATCTGGACTTTACAAGAGATCTGGTTAGAGCATTTTTCACTTAGTCTTGTGTACAGAAATAGAACATTGTCTTCTGTCCGTTGTTCTTAACCCCACTTCAGTTGTGTGACATTCTTCCATCCATTCTCAAAAGATTGCTTATCGGATAGTGCACTGCCTTTACAGTGAAATACTGATTAGTTTGTGGGAGTATTTTCTAGAGTTGATAAATCAATGCATAGCATTCCATTTTAAAAGAAAGTTAACTGTCTAAGCCAGTGTTTTTCAAAGTACATTCCAAATAACATTAATTTCCAATGATTTAAATATGGAAAATACTAAGTTAAACAGGTTTCTATACTGAAGGACTTCTCAGGGCCTTTAATAAACTAATGAGCCTTGAGTCTGCAGAAAATAAGAAAAGGTGTAAGTAATATTTGTCAACTCCAATTGCTCTTTGAATCTTTTTTTTTTTTTTTTTTGAAGTACAGGTCTTAGGTCTAATGTCATAAGGAGTAAGATTGTTCAGTGGCCAAAGTATGTAACATTAAGTATTCCTTGATTTTGGACTGTAAAAGTGACAAATATCTTCATAAGCATTACCACATGATTCGTGCTATGCTTTATATAAATGACTTCTTTTATAAATATAAGGTGCATACCAAAATTATTCCCATGTTACAGATGCAGGAACAGAAGTGGAAGAAGTAAAGCAGCTCTCCCAAGGCCACAGAGCTAGCTGATGGGAGTGATACAGTTTAAACCTTGATCCTTTAAGTTCAGATCCAGGTCACCAAGTCATTGGTTCTCAGAATGTGGTCCCTGGACCAGAAATATTAGTATTGCCTGAGAAGTTATTAGAAATACAAATTCAGTCCCAGGAATCAGCAACTGTGGAGGTGGAGCTCAGTAGTTTGTACTTTAGCAAACCTTCCATAATAAGTGTAATACTGCAGTTGTAAGAACCCCTACCTTAAATCATTGTTATAAATGGAATAATACTGTGTATGCTAGAGAATCCTAAGGTGACTGGGGTAAGGGAAATAACCACCTATTTGTTCTAAATTAGAGGTCTCAGCTTTTATTATAAATCAGAAACACTCATGGAATTGTTTTTTTTTAAACTTATTTTATTTAAATTTAATTAGCTAACATACAGTGTATCATTAGCTTCAGGTGTAGAGTTCAGTAATTCCCATTTATGGAATTCTTAAAACACCAAGACAACCCTCCAATACCTGAATATCCTTAGGTGAGGCCAGGTATAAAAGCTACAGGTGATTTAATGCATTATCAGAAGTGAGATAAATGTAGAAATTAATGGGGGACAGTCACTTGCTATTTTATATCAGTTCTTCCCAAAATCTGATATGTTTGGAAATACACAGAGGGTATTATGAAAATTAGATCAATCCACTAATTCTGGGTGGGTGCCTAAAATCCTACATTTCTATCAAGCTTCACACTGATGCCCATACTGTGTCTGAAGACACACATATTGAGTAGCAAAGATTTAATTTACCCTTATAATTTCTCATTTTCTCCCACATTACTTTATATTTAATGACTATAAAATTAAAAGCTTGAATTTATTTAGAAAACCCCTCTAGAAGAATTCTAAGTACTCCAGACAGAATGTGTTACCATTTTAGCTGTTATTTTCCCCTGTTACATGGTTGCTGACTAACCATCTTTGTCTGCCTAGGGCAGGTTTAGGAAATGAATGAAGGACATTCAGTGCTGAACAGGGTAAATCCCAAACGAACTGGGGTGATTTTGTCATCTGTGAAGGTATATACTTCCATCTGTTATGGAAGGACCTTATTCTAACCTAGAAATACATTCTAGTTCAATGATTACTCCTAGTGTTACACTGTATGTAGGAAGATGTGGGAGTGAATTGGGTTTACAGAAGCAGGTTACCCAGCAGTCTTGGATGACCTTATACCTGTCTAGTATTCACAGACTAACTAGTAGGTATAGAGCCACAATCTGAGCTCAAGCCACCTGGCTTTCAAGCCCTCCATCTTAACTACTATCATAGGCCAACTACTCCTCTAATGCCTCAAAGTAAGTTTTCTCCAAAGTCAGGTGAATATAGCTCAAGTATGTTAATAATTTAACTTTATCTTTTCTATTAATTTTTCACCTCATCCTTTAAAGGTTGTATCTTGGAAGTTGTTGTATATATTTTTAAATAAATAGAGGAAATATTTGGTATATATGCCCACACAAAATACTACTATTATGCATGATCCAAAAAGTATGGAAACCACCACCATCCATGAACCATTTCCTCCCCTTCCCTCCTCTCTCTCTCTCCCTTTCTTTCTCTCTTATGTATCTACATGTGTGTATTTGTGTGTGTGTGTATCACAATCCATCCTACTTTTTTTTTTCTTAGAATACAACCACTATATATTTTTTTAAATAATAATACTTCTAAGGTACTTCTTTAGAAACTTCATTCATTGACTTTGCCTAAATTTTATAAGTCACTCAAGTGGCAAGCTGATAAATGAAGTGTACCTTAATATCAAATTTGAAGTATTGGAAATAGAATTAGTTCAAGGGTGTTCTAGTCTATTTAAAGATATTTTGTACAAGTTTGTTTAATATTCTGATATCCTATCTCTCTAAGCTCTAAGACGCTCCTAAGAATTTTAGCAACAGAATGAGTTTGAAATCCTATGCACAGAATCAAGATTTGAAATGACCCCAATAGGAGGAAAAACCCTTGAAATAGATACATTTCAAAACTTACACATTTTAATATATATTTCTTATATGCTATAAACATTTTAGAAAAATAATTAAAATTGTAATTCTTTAAATAGTTCTTCAAAATCCATATTCTATTTATTGCTGCAGAAATTTTTTACTAACATCAATGCATTATTTGATATATTTGAAAAAAACGCATTGTAAATTTAAGCAAGCTGAAATATTAATTGAGAGTATCCTAAAATGGACTTTCAATTAAGTTCTCTCCTTTTTTCTGTGCAGATGATAAAAATTACATTATTCAGTATGACCATTTTTTAAAGTTCCTTTAAACATCCATCACTTAACCAAATAACAGGACAGTTCCACTAGAATAATTTTCAATGCTGGGTTAAAATGCTTTTCTAGAAAATTAGGGCCTTTCTATTCAACAGCAGTGAAAACAACAACAGTACTTGAGTACTTAAAAGGCTCTACACTGTGTGTTTTGCATGGATTTTCTTAATTACTATTCATAACAGAGCAATGGTCCATTCAATCTCACCACATTCTCCTTGACACACTTGCTGGTCTTGGCCTTTGTGGCACCCCTACTCCCTCATTTTCCTCTCCTCTAAAAGCAACATCTTAATGTCTTTTGCAGACTCCTCCTCCTTCCTCTACCCAAACTTTTAATTCTAGAATTCCTATGGCTTAACCCCATGTGGTGGACTGAACAGTGCCCAAAACATTTTGTCCAATGCTTAACCTTTCGTACCTGTGAACATAAACTTCTTTGGAAATGGGGTATTTGCAGATGTAATTAAGTTAAGAATTTCAGGTTGGTATTGTCCTGGAAAATAGGAGGGATGCTAAATTCAATTACTATTGTCCCTATAAGAAAATGGAAAAGGAGACTTAAGATAGTGAGAAGACCACACAAAGAGAGAAGCAGAAATTGAGGTTATGTTGTCACAAGCCAATGAATGCCAGGAGCCACCAGAAGCTAGAAGGGGCAAGGAATGACTCACCTCTGGAGCCTTCAGAGAGAGCATGACCCTGACAACACCTTCACTTTTGCCTTCTGGCCTTTGAAATTGTAGGAAAATAGATGTCTGTTTTAAGCTGCCCCATTTGTGGAAACTGGGTATGAGAACCGTGAGAAACTAGTAAATATACCCCATGCCTCTACTTTTCTTTCTTCCTTTTGTCTCTAGGTCCTCCGACCTTACATGCCAAGGGTATGCTGAGGAATTAGAAGTTCTACTTAGGATATAAGCCTTTCCCATGTGCTTCAGATATCTATCTACTTTGTGTTTCTACTTAGCTGTCTTCTTAGCACTCAAAATTGGTATGTCTCCAAAAGCTCTTAATTACTAAACCTCCCAGAAAGAAAAGCCAGTTTTATTCTCAGTCTTATTTATGTCTGTCATGAACCTCTTCCCAAGTGTCTAGAGAAAACTAGAATCATTCTTCATTTTCTTTTGTCTTAACTGCCCCCACCCCTGTATCTAATTTGTCAACACTCTTATGATTTATAACTTAGAAACATTTCTCAAATCAATTCATTTCTCCTGATCTCCATTTTTTTACACATATTTTCTGTTTTTACTGCATCTTCTTTCCCTTATTGATTTTCCTAGTTTCTTGTCCTTCTTAGGAAGCTCTTTTATACACAGAAATCAAAGAAATCATTTAAAAATATAAATTAGGTAATGCCGTTATCCTGTTTAAAATCATAAAATGACTTTCTTTTGTACTTTTAGAAAATCCATAGTTTTTGTCATCGCCTGTGAGGTCTTATATGGCAAAGGCCTTGCTTATTTTGTTCTTTTATTTTTACCACCCCATCTAGGTAGGACTGCTTGAATCTGCTATTTTTTTATAGCTTATCACAATATGCATTCACATACTCACATTTATTTATTATTTTTTACTCACTAAACTGTAAGCTCATGAAAGTTAACATGTGTCTTTTTTATTCACCAACAAATTCCTGGGATGTTGGACAACGCCCAGCCCTCTGTAGTAACTTTGAATGGATGAAATAATGAAAAAGATCTGTATACCCTTGATATATCATGTGTCAGTTTCTCATAAAGGATATTTAATTCCAGAACTTTAACAGATAGTGCCCCTAAAAGCTGCCTACCTATCACATTAATCTGTATTTTTTATTAGTATTTGATACTTACTGAACACTTACTTTGTTTAATCTGTACAATAATCCAGTGAGGTAGATAGTTGAATCACTTTCTTCTACAAATGAGTATTGTTATGCTCAGAGAAATAAAGTGATTTGCCCAAGACAGCACATCTCTTACAGGCGAAGTCAGGTCTGTGGCCACCGAGTCCACACTCATTGTGACTGTGTCATTTTGCAAGAAACTACTTCAAGATTTCAGCAGTCCTCTCAAAGCTCTTTTTCTAATCATTGATTTGCCTACCATCCAAAGACAAACTATATTCAAAATTAGACAGCAAGACAAAATCCCAATATTATTAGAGCATTTCCCTGGGAAGTCTTAGGGTTGGGAGTTGATGGCTTTCTTTCCTTGGAACTGTTTTAAAGGAAATTCTTAATTGCAAAATATATTGTCATGATTATCCTTTAATTATATGGGTACTTATAGATTTTGTTAGGTGGAAATATCAACATAAGTTTTCAAAAATAGATACAACTGAAATGCTTCAGCCTCAATGGCCAAAGCAGAAATGGCAAAGTTTGGATTCAGCCAAATTCTTTAATTGCCATAATTCCCAAGTTGATTTTTGTTATATAGTTCTGTTGACTCGACTCATGTGTGATAGTTAATTTTATGTGTCAACTTGGCTAGACTATGGTACCCAGTTGCTTGGTCAAACACAAGTCTAGATGTTTCTTTGAAAGTTTGTAGATATGATTAACATTTAAATCAGTACAGTTCCTGTAAAGTGGATTACCCTCCATAGTGAGGGTGGGCCCCATTACATCAGTTGAAGGTCATAAGAGAAAAAAATTGAGGTCCCCCTGAGGAAGAAGGAATTCTTTATCCAAATACCTTTGAACTCAAGATTGCAACCTCCTCCACTCTTCCCTGGTTCTCCCGCCTGCTGGCCTGCCCTGCAAATGTCAGACTTGCAAGCTTCGACAATAATATGAGCCAGTTCCTCAAAATAAATTTTTCTCTCTATATATCTATACATTCTATTAGTTCCATTTCTCTGGAGAACCCTAACAGACCATGTAACACACATGTGAAGGGAAAGCTTCTAATAGTTTTCCTTCTCTTTTTATTTTATTTGTTAAAGTAGTCACAAAAGTACAGTGAGTTTCCAGAAGAGGAGAAATAGAATTCACCTCTTCATAGGGAATGCCAAGGTTCTAGGACACCATAGCAACCCCCAAACTGGCGATTTTGCCAAGGTAATTTTTGCAAAATACAACCTGACACGTGTCCTGATTTGTGATATTCCCCCCTGTTATTAAACCAAATACTTCAATCTTTTTCTCTCTTCAAGGAAAATTCTTCCTCCTCTATGACAGCTTCATTGATCAGCACTTTACCTCCTTGATGTCACTTATCATCAGTGCTATTTGGCATTTAATACATCTTATACATTGGGCTTTGTAACCACAGGTCAGAGTAGTAAAAAAAAAAAAAAAAAAAAAAGTATGGGATCTGGAATTAGGCAGGGTTCAAACCCACCTCTGCTACTTCTTAGTGAGACAATTGATGAGTTAATGAATCCAAACCTCAGTTTTCTTGTCTAGAAAATGATAAAATCATAGAACCATTGTATGATACTGTTATAAAATACAAACAAGGGAACATTAATAAAGAATTTTTGGGGGGTGTCTGGGTGGCTCAGTTAAGTGTCTGCCTTCAGCTCAGTTCATGATCCCAGGGTCCTGAGATCCAGCCCTACGTCGGGCTCCCTGCTCTGCAGGGAGCCTGCTTCTCCCTCTCCCTCTGTCACTTCCCCTGCTTCTTCGCGTGCTCACTCTCTCAAATAAATAACATTTTTAGGGGGAAAAAAAGATATTTTTGTAATTGTACCTAACATTTGTTGATCACTTTCACCTTATGAGGTTGGCTGCTCTATTCATTATGTGATTCAAACCACATAGCAACAGAGGTCATTATTATCCCCATTTGATAGGTGAGAACCTTGAAATCTATGTCATTAATGTGACTCAGTCAAGACACACAATCTAGGAACAATATAAAAGCTGAACCTTGAGTTCCTAAGTTATGGTTCATTATTCTTTCACCAGATCATGATGTCTCCCTCTTGGTATTCTCACTGTTATGCCTACTGTTGTATCTTATCCATTGTTGCTAAATAAGACCTATTAAATAAATGAATAATCAATTTTTTTTTCAGCTTTACTGAGGTATAATTGAGAAATAAATTGTAAGATATTTAAAGTATACATTGTGATGATTTGATACATTGTGAAAACATTTCCACTATCTAGTTAATTAATACATTCATCACTTCATACATTTATGTACATATATTTTTATATAACATAAAAAATATATGATATATACTTATATTTTCTTTCTGTGAGAACGTTAAAATTCTACTCTCAGAAAAGTTCAGTTATAGGGACCCCTGGGTGGCTCAGTTGGTTAAGAGTCTGCCTTCAGCTCAGGTCATGATCCCAGGGTCTAGGATCCAGCCCCACATTGGACTCCTGCTCAGCGAGGAGTCTGCTTCTCTCTCTCCTTCTGCCTGCGGTTCCCCCACTTGTGCATGCCCTCTCTCTGTCAAATAAATAAAATCTTTTAAAATTTTTCAGTTATATAATACAATACAATATAAATATAAATATAAAATAAATATATAAATATAAATATAAAATAAAATATAAACCATGTTTTATATCAGATCCTTAAAACTTATTCATCTTATAACTGAATGTTTGTACACCTTACCAACCTCTCCTTATTTCCCCCACTCCCCAGGCCTAACAACGACTTTTCTACTCCCTGTGTCTATGATGTTCTGTTCTTTTCCTTTTTTTCTTTTCGTTTTTCTTTTTTTCTTTTTTAAGATTTCACATGTGAGTAATACCATGCAGCATTTGCCTTATTTGTCTGCCTTATTTCACTTAGCATAGTGCCTCAAGATCTGTCCTTGTTGTTGCAAATGGCAGGATTTTCTTCTTTTTCAGGGCTGAATGATACTCCAGTGTGTGTATCTATGTGTGTACTTCTATGTGCATCTCACATCTTCTTTATCAATTCATCTATTGATGGACACTTAGATTGTTTCCATATCTTTGCCATTGTGGATAGCGCTGCAGTGAACATGGGTGTGCAGATAGCTCTTTGATATCCTGTTTTCATTCTCTTTGGATAAATACTCAGCAGTGGGAGTGTTGAATCAACGACAGTTCTAGTTTTAATTTTTTTGAGGAATCTCCATATCATTTTCCATTTTGACTGTGCCAATTTACATTCCCACGAACGTTACACAGGAGTTTGCTTTTTTCACACTCATTCCAACACTAATTATCTCTTGTCTTTCTGAGGCTAGCCATTCTAACAGGTGTGAGGTGATATCTCATTGTGGTTTTGATTTGTATTTCCCTGATAATTAATGATGTTGTGGATCCTTTCATGTACCTGTTGGCCATTTGTATGTCTTTGGAAAAATGTCTGTTAGCTTTCTGTGCCAATTTTTAAATTAGATTATTTGGGCTTTTATGCTATTGAGTAGTATGTGGTCTTTCAAATCTTATTAATCACAAATTGCAACTCATATCAATCATAAAGTCACAAAAATGTGATTTTTGTATTTCAGATTCTAGTAGACAATTTAGAGGTATTTTTTTTTCAAATTTTTATTCAAATTCTAGTTAGTTAACATATATTGTAATTTTGGTTTCAGGAGTAGAATTTAATCATTCATCACTTACATATAACACCCAGTGCTGAACACAAGTGTCTTTCTTAATGCCCATCACCCATTTACCGGTCCTCCACCCACCACCCCTCCATCAACCCTCAGTTTGTTTGCTGTAGTTTGCTGGTTTGCAATGCAAACACAGCCCCTCTGGAAAGCAGTATGGAGGTTCCTCAAAATATTAAAAATAGAACTACCCTAAACCCAGCAATTGCACTAATAGGTATTTACCCAAAGGATACAAAAATGCTATTATGAAAGGGCACATGCACCCCAAAGTTTATAGCAGCATTATCAACAATAGCCAAATTTTAGAAAGAGCCCAAATGTCCATCAACTGATAAATAGATAAAGAAAATGTGGTGTGTACACACACACACACACACACACACACACAGGAATATTATTCAACCATCAAAAAGATTTAGAGGTATTTTAATAGAACTCTTGTTGATCTTAAGACCTGATAAAGTTCATGAAATGAAAATAACTAGCTATTGTAGACATGTCTGGTGTCACCAAGGGTCTTCAGTAATGAAGACCATTCACTCCAGACTTGTCAGTCAGTAATACATGATATCTTAGGGTTATTATTGGAATTATAAATTTTGCTATTAAACTTTCTGTTTTTTTATGAACTAATACTTTTGCAGCAGACAGATCTATTATACACTCTAACTATTGTGCTAGATTTAAATTAAATGGCACAATATGTGGTACAAACAAAAGGTTCTAAAAAACATTGTGGTGATGGGGAGTTTTAAGCAGTTATCTCAAATTTCACTTGCTCTGCTGAACTGGATCCTGAAACTCTGAAAGAAAACTGGATAAGGTGTCAGTATTCCAAGATATTAGAAAGAATTTTGACCCAAATTGACTTGAAGTCTTTCAACATAGCTGAACTATGTTGTATGTGAAATGTGTAAGTTACACAGATGATGTTTAAGGATCTTCAAAGTTTTAAAATTTAAAATTATAAATAAATAATGTTTGACTACAGTCTAAGTCAAATCCCCTGATTTCTTGTTTTTGTTGTTTTGCTTTGTTTTGTTTTTTGTTTAGTCAATATTGTATTTTCAAATACATGAAATCATCTTTTGTTTGTTGCATACAAACAGTGAAACTTACTAAAACAAAATCATAAATACAGTCTATCCTAAAAAATAATGAGAAGACTGACAAAATTATACCAACAGTTAGACCCATGGCACCAATTAATTAGAATGGAGTACTTAGCTCTCCTGCTGTAGAAAGAATATGTCTTGGCCATGTTAATGCTAGACCCATTTTACTCATTAACATTAACATTTTTGTCTCTACATTAATATGAGTTTGAGCACCCGTTCTGAACAAACCACAGTCTTTGCTTTCTCATTTCCTTTTATTCTAAGAAAAGAAAATAGATCCATCATAACATGGTGTATAATGTCATAATATTGAACTTCAGGGATATAGACTTTTTTTACATATTAAAATGTGGGTGTAGGAAATGTACTAGTAGAGTTACATTGCTAGTTTAGAGCTGTGGAATATCAAATAAAATTATTTCCCTAATTCAGTTAAGTGAAATAATAGTAGAAAAGTAGTAGTTTAGAGGTCTTCTAATAATATGGCAGACTAGATAATCAGAGAAGTCCTTTTACAATAAAACATCTAGATCTTTCTTGGGAATGGAAGTGACAGTATATGTTATTAATGTATTGCTGGGCTAGCACAAGGTAACAGACACCTTTATGGGCCCTCTCTACCAAACATGTAAAAAATATCATAAATCTCAAACCAGATTCATGAGGATATGATAGATTTAATCTAAGGCAAAATGCCTAAAGCAGTGCTGATTTCAGGGAACTAACTCTTTTTAAAAAGAATTTTATTATTGAAGTATAGTTGACATACAGTTTTATATAAGTTTTAGGTGTGTGATATAGTTATTTGACAATTTTATACATGTGTAATGCTCACCACAATTAAGTGTAACTACATCTGTCGTAATTACAATATTATTGACAAAATCTCCTATGCTGTTTTTTTTTTTCATTTTTAATGTCATTACTTATTTGTTTAATAACTGGAAGTTTACACCTTTTAATTCCCTTCATTTATTTTGCCCTGTCCTCAACTCCCCTCCCCTCTGACAACCACCAGTTTGTTCTCTGTATGTATGAGTCTGTTTCTGTTGTTTGTTTGTTCATTTGCTTTGTTTTTTGTTTTGGGGTTTTGGGTTTTTTTTAGACCTCAGGGAACTAACTCTTTGTCCTGTGGCAAGGTGGGGCAGTTGAAACTGAGATTATTTTAAGTGATATATAAGGTCAAAAGCAGGCCACCCCAAAATGGGCCACTTTGTCATGAAGACTATTTTGATTTATAAAGCAATCAAAACCCAGCAGATTCAGGAAAGGTTCCTTACATCCCCCTCAACTGCCAAAAGAGAATTTAGATAGAGGACCTGCTCCAGGAAGAGAACTATCACCATTAGATAGCTACATTATGAGGAACTAGGTGTGGTAGATAGGGAGGAATCTAGCAAGACCTGTTTAATCAAAGTTCTCTCTTTGTCCTATTGTTTATGAGTGGCTCAGCAAATATTTGTTTACCAAACTTTTACTCTTTTTTCATCCTACCTGGGGATTGTATTCTTTCTCTTTGAAGTTACAGACCCCTACTCCTTTCTCCCTTAGTTCGGGATAACACACATACCCCATTTTGCTTGACTGTCTTTGGAATAACCGTGTTTATATGGATTCCCCATACATATGCTATTAAATTTGATTTTCTCCTGTTAATCTTTCTCATGTCAATTTGCTTCTCAGTCTGCCTAGAAGGGCCTTGAAGGGGACAGGAATTCTTGCTCCCTGACTGTAGGTACCCTAAAAGTACACTGAAGGGATATCAAAAAAAATTGTACTCATTGGCTTCTAGCAGAAGTAAACACAGAGAAGGGAGGAAGGAAGAAGGAAAAAAATAAACTAACTCAGTGGTATAAAACAACAGAAATTTATTATCTCTTAGTTCTAGAAGCTAGAAGTCTGATATCAAAGTGTCAGTAGAACTGTGCTTTCTCTGAAGGCTCTAGAAAGATTTCTTTCTTTGTGTCTTCCAGCGTCTGGTATCTCCAAGTGTTTCTTGGCTTGTGGCTCTATATCTCCAGTCTCTGCCTCTGGGATCATATTGCCTCCTCTTCTGTTAAGTCTCCCGTGTGTGTGTCTGTTATAAAATAATTATCATTAGAATTAGGACTCACCTAGATAATTCAGGATAATCTTGTCTCAAGATACTTAATTCTATCTGCAAAGACTCTTTTTCCAAACAAAGACAAATTCACAGTTTCTGGAATTGAAATGTGGACATACCACTTTGGTGCCACCATTCAACCCACTGTAGCATCATTGTATGCAAATTTATTTTTTAAAAAGTTTGTATGACTTGGTTGAGAAAAAGAAAGAGATTATATACACATTCTTATTCTCATATTTTCTCTCATATGCCCAAATTATCAAGTTGAGAGTTTTGGGCCAGTTTCATGAACAGGCTAGTTGAAATGTGTAAGATATAATGGAAAAGAGAAAGTAGAGTTTTCATAGTGCCTTGGTAGCTGTCACAGACACTGCTGTTGCCTACCCGATTGCCATTTTTACTTTCATTTTTGTTCAGAGTTTCAATCTTAATCAAGAAAGCAATGTGCCCATCACAGTGGATTGAAATATAGTTAGGACAAGCCAGATATGACTGTCCTTTTGTTGATAATTTACTTTCCAACCACTCTCCCAATTCAGGACGCCCAGTGACATAGTTATGACCAAAAGAATATAAATGGCAATTTTTTTCAGTGTCAAAAAAAAAAAAAAGGTTTTCCTTTCCAATAAAGGGAAAATTCTATCCTTTTTGTTTCTTCTTCTGTGTTCAGATCACTGGTGTAAAGATATGATGCGAGCGTTGTGGCATCTATATTGTGACTCAAACCTAAGACCAGATAAAAATCCAAAGACAGCAGAGCAGGATATTGTTGCACAAATACCATAATTGCCTTTTTCAGACTTCTTCAAAGTGAGATAATTTAATGTCTATATTACTAGAACAAGTATTAGATTTTCTGTTACTTGAAAACCAAATGTCTACCTAAAATTGTAGGTGATGACTTCTCCAATGGTCCTCATTTCTCCATATTTTTGTCTATATGAAACATCAAATACCTTCACGGTTTTTTGTTGTCCAGACTCACTTTTATAAGGTCAGAGACTAGAATAAGCATCTGTTATTCTAGATTATTTTCAATAGTTACTATTATCTACCCACTAAAATGAGGGAAATGATTTCTTAGGATCCTTCTTTATACTTCTTACTCTCCTTTAAATAGTTGTAAAACACTGACTTGTTATTGCTTTAATTGTGAAAAGAAAATTAAATCCACAGGATTAAAGTTTTATTCTTTGTTTTTCTTCTTTTTATATTTTCTAAGAAATACAATACTGCTATTTGATCCATACCCCCCTTTTTTGATTCATGAGACAATGCTTAAGAGCTGTCACATTATCATATGTACTTGACATATTTTCCTGGCAAATACAATGTTGACAGAAACAATTGACACCTAACATCTAAAATATAAACCTCTCTTCAGACTATTGACTTATGACTCTGAGAAGAACAGCCTTCAATAGCACTGACAATCACAACTTTGCTCTTTAAAAAGTATCTCTCTAAATGCCAGAACTTGCTCCTGTAGAGATTTTGGGAGGTTTACCTGATGTTGATGTGTAGTTCGGACACAGAAGGTTGTGCATCTCATGATCCATAAAGGACCTTTCCTGGTGTGATTTGTGCATTCATAGTTTTTGCTGAAATTAATCAAAAACATCTATGATTCCATTTTTGGTCACTCTTTATTTACTTCACAGTGTTACTGAACCTCATTATCACATCGTTTAAAAAGTTGTGGTGAGTTAGACAATACTGTTCTGTATTCCCAAGCAATTATGTCTCACCTGAAAACAGTAAACAGCTTCACAGAGAGATGTATCAAATTAGTAATGATTAACTCACAATCAATACAAATGCCAATGGACTCAAGACTGACATTTTTACTTAAATATTGCTTAAATCACAGTCAACTTTTTAGAACATTTAAAATGTGTGGCATCCGTCTGGTCTAGTCTCAAGAATTTAAAAAATAACAACCTTGTAGAACTCTAAAAAAGAAGCTTATTGTGTCTAACAAGCAATAAATTTCACATATAATAAATTCAAATATGATACAGTTCAATATATATTCCAAATGTCCTATAAAATGACTCTTTGCACATATACATATTTACATATTTATGTATAACTATGAAATTACAAAATGTATTTTAAGTACATCCCATCATTTCTCAGAGCTTATGTCCTTGAAAGCCTGGCATTAAATTTAGGGTATCATGTGAATGTACACTGTGCATGTTTAAAAGAAGAGATTTCATCTATTTCAAAAGAGAAAATTTCTTATTCTATTTATTTCTAGGATTCTTCTCCTTGGAGAATATTCCCAAACTGAGAGACAGTGTTTAAATTCTGTTATCACAACAAAGCTATCTTCAGTATGGAGTATACAAACACACACATTCACAAACAATTATTTATGGACCAATAAATTACTAACATCTAGGTAGAGAGTCCAAAATAGGCTTTGGAATTGGCTCTACTTCTTTATTCAGTAACTGCATCTTCTAATACACACACGGCATTCAGAAAAATGACTTGACATTCCTGAGCTTCAGGTTCTTCATAAGTGATATTTAGGGTATTGATATCATCTCTATCCATTAGGAATCCTTCAGGTTTAGGTAGCATATTCACATGCAACTCAATTCAGAATTTATTCTATGTCCCGGGATCTGTTCTTCAACCCAGCTTCCTCTGGGTAGGCTCCCTTTTTCTGCCTGGCTGTAAGAGAGTTCCCATTTGCTTCCAGGGTAGCAAACTTTCAGACTCTCATGTGATAAGAAAAGAGGAAGAGTCTTAGTTGTAAAATTCCATCCAAAATTATGTCCCTCTGGCCGTGATTTAGCCACAGGCTCATTCTCAAGACAATTTATATAGCGAAGTGATTAAGCTGATGTAAAGTCAACTCCAGAAGAAGCACTAGGGGAAAGGGGATAGTAGAGTTGTTAGAAGGAAATATTTTAATAGATGCTGGTCAGAAAAGCCAATTGGTGTTTACCATAACTATTTAGACTGGTTCTAGTGAGGCTTAAATATATTAAGTTAACAGGATGCCTACATGTTGCCCAGAAATGGTAAGTATAATCAAGTTTATAGTTATTAACAATATTTTGACACTATTTATGACTTCTGAAGTCATTTTATATCTTTTATCATAATTCAGCACTCACAACCCAAAATTCTTTTTGAGTTATCCTTGGAGGTTATTAGTTTCTAAATATTTGTAGCTCAGGGAGGCTGTGCTACCAGCCCAAGGTCATATAACTAACTGGCCGGAAGGCCTAGACTTACACCAAGTCTTGCAACTCCATCAGACCATAGGTGCCTAGTCAGGCATCCTGTGGATATGATAACCTGTGTTTTATCTCAAGGATTTATAAAGCACTTACTACATGTTGCATATCTGTGAGATAAAAAAAAAATAGACCAAATCGACAATGTGGGTTTTTTCTTTTGTATAAGGCAATACTGTTCATCTCAATTCAGCGGTTCCTCCTTATTTAATTTATAAAATTGCATTTAACTTGTGCTTACTCCCCTTCTGGATGAGGAGCCAAATGTGTCACAAACGAAAGGCCTGTGTTTGCTAAGCCCTATTTGATGTCACTTGGGAGAAATGAAGTCCAGGACAGTTCAAGTGAGAAAATATGAAACAGAATTTCAGAGCAGTAAATTAGAATGGGTAAGCATAGGTAAGAGTAAGGGTAAAGATCAAAAGTCCTAAGTATTCATAAAATCTTTTTAATCAGTTATCCAGTAGGAATTCCATTAACTATAATACCAGTGAATCTAGCTACAGAAATATCTACCTAGTCTTCACCTTTTAAAATCAATGACTAGAAACAGATAAGAAGTCACTTCATAACTTTTGCCATCTGACTCAGAGACTTAATATTAGTTCAAATCAGAACACACACATCTGTGCAGCTATCTTGTTATGTAGAGCATAGGTTGGTTTTCGAATGCTAGAATTCATCTCAACCCCATATTCATACACTCCTTTTTTGAAATACAATGAACAGGACAGAAAGCCTTCCAAGGGCATGTAGAGTAAGGGGTACATACTGAGTGTGGCACATTGCTTCTGAGGAGCTTTAGGTCCCATAATTAAAGAATCCAGGCATAGAAAGACACAGGGAGATTCTAGTAACAGTGTATGTTTCTGACATTTTGTTGATTGTAGGACCAGAGAGTAGTGACAGGAGAAACCCCAACTTCAATATGGTACAGCTGTATTAGACATTGGAACTTGGCATGTCAAATTGCCCTCCAAATGCAGATCTGTAAAATGTGTTAAAAGTTGCCTAAGAGGAACTTTTAGCAAAACTTGGGGCAAACCCACTCTGTATGCTAATAAATGGGAAGGCTGGACAATTTCACCTCATTTGTCTCTTCCTTTCCTAACAACCAGTACCCTTACTACTCTAGTATCAAGCTTCTTTTATCCTGATGGAGTTTCTACCATGGCCGATCTCAGCTAGTCCCATGGCTAGCTGATGACCCCCAACTCTTAGTTGGAAAGTAGTTCCCACACAAGCTTCTGCCGTAAATTAGAAACTTCTATATCTGGCTGGCTCTTTAACATTTCTACTTTAAGGTATAATACATATTTAAAATGTGACATACTAAAGTGAGTATCTTTTCTTTCTTTCTAGTTAGTCAACTTGCCTTAAAATATCTTTTGTCTGATGTTAAGAAAATTATGCTAGTTTTCTTTGTTTTGTGTTTAATCCTGTAGAATTTTATTTAGTTATAACACATGCAGAAAAATGCTGATAAACATGTATCTCAGTGAATTATCACATAGGGACTACCATGTGTCCACCATAATACTCAAAAGATAGGATGCTGCCATGGCTCTGGAAGTTGTCATCTCAATTATTGCCCCCTAGTCTTCTTTTCTAAAGGTAAACACTCCAGCTTGATGTCTAACACTCTAGTTTTACTTGCTGTTGAACTTTATATAAATGGAATCATGTCATGTTGTTTTTCTGTGTCTGACTTACTTCGTTACATTTATGTGACTTATCCATGTTTTTGCATATAACAATATTTTAGTTATGTTCCTTACAGTACATTTTAAAAAATAAAGATGTATTGTATGAATATACTATTTAACCATTTTAGTGCAGATGGACATTTGAGTTTTCTCTAGCTTTATATTTTCTCTAAATATTTTTATCAGTGTCTTTTGGGCACATGTGAATATATTCCAGTTAGGCATGTATTGGGTCATAGGATATTTATTTGTTAAAACTTAGAAAATAATGTCAAACAGTTTTCCAAAGTGGCACTATCAGTGTACATTGATACCAATGGTATATGAGTTTCAGGTGTTTCACATCTCCAACACTAAGTCTTGTGACTCTTCTTATTTTACTCACTCTCATAGGTAGAAAGTGACATTCTGTTTTTATTTTAAATTGCAATTCCCTGATTGGTAATAAGGCTAAGCACATTTGTGTATGTTTATTATTCTTTTTCTCTGTGTGAAGTATCATACAAATCACTTGATCTTTTTTTCTTTTAGATTGTATGCTTTTTTTTTATACTGATACATTATCAATTTTATGTTATGGATATATTCTCCCATTCTGTAGCTTCCTGTTTATCTTTTTGATGGTATCTTCTGACAAATAAAGCTCTAATTTAATGTAGTAGCTTAATTTATCAATCTTTAGCCTATAGTTAGTACTTACCATTTAACAACTGTTTCCCTACTCTTCATGACCATAAAAATACTCTTCTAATATTGTCTTTTGGAAGCGTATTGTTGTGCTTTTCAAATTTAGGTCTACAACCCACTTGGAATTCAGTATTGCACACTGAGTGAAGTAGGAGTCGAATTTCATTTTGTATTTCCATATGGAGATATAATTGAAACAACACCATTTATGGAAGTAACCGTCTTTTCCTCACTATTCTACAATGCCTCCTTCGTCATAAATCAAGTGTCCCTGAAGATGTAGATCTGTTCTAAACTTTCTAATAATGTTCCATTGGTCCATATGGCTATTAAACAAATATCAAACTGTCTTAGCTATAGTAACTTTTAAGTAAGTCTTGATATCCAGGAAAACAGCTCTTACCCTGTTTTTGTTCCTCTCAAAGCAGCCTTGGCTATTGGCTCTTTGTATTTCCATATAAATTTTAGAATTAGCTTGAAAAGTTTCACAAACACATACACACACATACGCGCGCACACACACACACACACACACACAAAACTGTTGGGATTTTGATTGGGATTGCATTGAATATAAAACTGGTATAATTGGCATCATTTCAATATGGAATTTTTTTTAATCCATGAGCATAACATTTCTCTCCATTTATTTTCTTTTGGTCTAATCTAGGGCAAAACATTTTAGGATCTTGTGTGCCTTGTACACCACTTGTTAGAAATTTTCTTAGGTTGTTGATATCTTTGACTATTTTAAATGTTTATTTTCCACTGTGTATTTCTGTTAAGAGAAACATAATCAGTGTGCTTATGTATGGATGTATGACTTTGTAATCAATAATTTTTAAAAACTCATTAGTTGTAATACCTTATCTCTCTCTTTTTTTTTTTTTTTACTTTACATATAGGCAAATACTATGAGATATCTTATCAAGGTAGCAGTTCATATATAGGTACTTGGCAAAGTACAATTGTGTGTGTACACATGGTAACGGGGAAGGAATTTTTTAAAATGGAGACATGCACTGGGCTTTTTTCAGTTTTAGTACTAGGATCTTGTTGGCCTTAGCCAAATAACTTAACTTGCTAGTTTTCATTTGATTACCGGTAGAGGGAGGGTGAAACCAAAATTACCCAACCTGGTCTATCCTCACTAAAAACTCTGAAGACAAACCCAAAGAATGTCTGTCTAATGCTTATAAGTGTCTTAGGCATAAGGGGGCTGGAGATATATGCTCCCTGATAACTTCACCTGTGATGAGCATGTGATTTAATAAGAGAATACCAGACAATTAACATTTACTTATATGTCAATGTATCAATTTCCTAGGGCTGCCATAGTAAAGTGCCATAAACTTGGTGGTTTTATACAACTGAAATTTGTTCTTTCATGGTTCTTTTTCTTTGTCTGTTTGGGTTCCCTGTCTTTATTTTATTTTATTACTTTATTTTATTTTATTTTTTATTTTTTATTTTTTTTACTTTCAGAGGTAGAGTTTAGTGATTCATCAATTGCATATAACACCCAGTGCTCATTACATCAAGTGCCCTCCTTAAGGCCCATCACCCAGTTATCCCATTCCCCCACTCACATCCCTCCAACAACCTTCAGTATTTTTTTCTATAGTTGAGTCTCTTATGGTTTATCTCCCTCTCTGATTTTGTCTTATCTCATTTTTCTCTCCCTTCCCCTTTGTTTCTTAAATTCCACATATGAGTGAGATCATATGATAATTGTCTTTCTCTGATTAACTTCTTTTTTTTTAAGATTTTATTTATTTGACAGAGAGAGAGAGAGAGAGAGAGAGATCACAAGCAGGGGGAATGGCAGGCAGAGGGAAGGGGAGAAGCAGGCTCCTTGTTGAGCAGGGAGCCCAACGTGGAGCTCAATCCAAGGACTCTGGCATCATGAGCTGAGCCAAAGGTAGATGCTTAACTGACTGAGACACCCAGGCACCCCTGATTGACTTATTTCACTTAGCATAATACCCTCTAGTTCCATCCATGTCGTTGCAATGGTAAGATTTCAATTTTTTGATGGCTGAGTAATATTCCATTATGTGTATATATATATATATATATATATATATATATATATATATATATACACATACATATACCACATCTTCTTTTTTTTTTTAAAGATTTTATTTATTTATTTGACAGAGAGAGACAGCCAGCAGGAGAGGGAACACAAGCAGGGGGAGTGGGAGAGGAAGGAGCAGGCTCCCAGCAGAGGAGTCTGATGTGGGGCTCGATCCCAGAACTCCGGGATCATGCCCTGAGCCGAAGGCAGACGCTTAACGACTGCGCCACCCAGGCGCCCCTACCACATCTTCTTTATCCATTCATCTGCCGATGGACATCTGGGCTCTTTCCATAGTTTGGCTATTGTGGACATTGCTGCTATACACATTGGAGTACAGGTGCCCCTTCAGATAACTATGTTTGTGTCCTTTGGGTAAATAACTAGTAGTGCAATTGCTGGGTCAAGGGGTAGCTCTATTTTCAATTTTTTGAGGAAACTCCACACTGTTCTTCACAGTGACTGTACCAGCATGTATTCCCACCAGCAGTGTAAGAGGGTTCCCTTTTCTCTACATCCTTGCCAACATCTGTCATTTTCTGACTTGTTAATTTTAGCCATTCTGACTAGTGTGATGTGGTATCTCATTTTGGTTTTGATTTGTATTTCCCTTATGACAAGTGATGTGGAGCATTTTTTCATGTGTCTGTTGGCCATTTGTATGTCTTCTTTGGAGAAATGTCTGTTCATGTCTTCTGCCCATTTCTTGACTGGATTTTTTGTTTTTGGAGTGTTGAGTTTAATAAGCTCTTTATAGATTTTGGATACTAGCCCTTTATCTGATAAGACATTTGCAAATATCGTCTCCCATTCTGTAGGTTGTTTTTTAAATTTTGTCAGCTGTTTCCTTTGCTGTGGAGACGCTTTTTATCTTGATAAAGTCCCAGTAGTTTATTTTTGCTTTTGTTTCCCTCACCCTTGAAGATGCATCTAGCAAGAAGTTGCTGCAGCTGCCAAAGGGATTACTGCCTGTGTTCTCCTCTAGGATTTTAATGGATTCCTGTCTCACATTTAGGTCTTTTACCCATCCATTTTGAGTCTATTTTTGTGTATGGTGTTAGAAAATGGTCAAGTTTCATTCTTCTGCATGTGGCTGTCCAATTTTCCCAACACCATTTGTTAAAGAGACTGTCCTTTTTCCATTGCATATTGTTTCCTGCTTTGTCAAAGATTAGTTGACCAGAGAGTTGAGGGTCCATTTCTGGGTTCTCTATTCTGTTCCATTGATCTACATGTCTGTTTTTGTGCCAGTACCATACTGTCTTGATTACAGTTTTGTAATATAGCTTGAAGTCACACTTTCACTCTTCATAGATGACATGTTACTCAATGTGGAAAACCCAAATGACTCCACCCAAAAATTGCTAGAACTCATACAGGAATTCAGCAAAGTGGTAGGATATAAAATCAATGCACAGAAATCAGTTGCATTTCTATAAACTAACAATGAGACAGAAGAAAATTAAGCAATTGACTCCACTTACAATTGTACCAAAAACCATAAAATACTTAGTAATAAACATAACCAAAGAGGTAAAGGATCTGTACTCTGAAAAACTATAGAACACTTATGAAAGAAATTGAGAGGGGCGCCTGGGTGGCACAGCGGTTAAAGCGTCTGCCTTCGGCTCAGGGCGTGATCCTGGAGTTCCGGGATGGAGCCCCACATCAGGCTCCTCCGCTATGAGCCTGCTTCTTCCTCTCCCACTCCCCCTGCTTGTGTTCCCTCTCTCACTGGCTGTCTCTATCTCTGTCAAATAAATAAATAAAATCTTTAAAAAAAAAAAAAAAAAAAGAAATTGAGGAAGACACAAAGAAATGGAAAAACATTCCATGCTCATGGATTGGAAGAACAAATATTGTTAAAATGTCTATGCTACCCAGAGCAATCTACACATTAGATGCAATCCTTACCAAAATTCCATCAATATTTTTCACAGCACTGTTCTTTCATAGTTCTGAAGTGTTGCTTCTTTTTGAAGTTTCATGAGGGAGAAGCTATCATTCCATGCTTCTCTCCTAGTTTCTGTTGTTTCTGGAAAACCTTGGCATTCCCTGCCTTGTAGTTTTATAATATAATTCTAACCCCTGCCTCTGTCTTCACTTGGATTTCAACACAGCTTTCTTTTCTCTATATCTCTGTGTCCCACATCTCCCTCTCTTTTCTCTGGTAAGGTCACCAATCATTGGATTTAGGGTCCCACTAAACCCAGGATATTTATTTCATCTCCAGACTTTAAGTATATGAGCAAAGATCCTATTTCCAAATAAGGTCACACTCATAGGTAGTAGGGGTTAAGACTTGGCAATACCTTTTTGGGAACACTATTCAAGTCACTACTGTCAATAAATAAGTAAAACTTAAAATACATGATACTTTGAAAATAAATTTAATACTGAACATAAAATATTTTATTAAATTCATTTTTATAAAAATGGTCTAGCAAATTGGTAAGTATATCGCTATAGAATTAACAAAAATAAATGTTATTTGTATGTGCAAGTAACCAAATCTTTTATTTATATATTTTTTTCAAATCAGTATTAAGTAACCATAGCATTTAATTTTTGATATTCATTGTTCTGGCTTTTCCTTCATATTCTAAAGAATCCCTTTTGCTAAATAGTACTAATAGTACTTATCCCTTTCGATAGGAAAGGGCTTTTAGAAAATATTTTATTGGTGATTGAAAAATAAAGTTTTGTTTTCTTCAACCTCGTCACATATGATCCTGCTCCTGAGAGTAATAGCTTCGTGAAGAAGAGGTCATATAGTACCCAAGGCCTGGTCCTTCAAGGAATGTCTGTGTGCACTCCACTGTTGTGGTTTTCTGCTCTATCCTTCAGGCCAGTCATCTGCGGAGGCTCTCCTTCCCTGCAATGGGGAGTGTTTGGTCCTTGGCCAGAATGTGACAAGTTTTAACTAGGTGTGCTCTGGTTTGCTTGTTAAATGAGACCTGATATTACTTCCACTAGAACTGAAGCCCTGCAGAACTGTCTGGTAGGGAGACATGGTGTGGGCAAGGGTTTCTCCTGATCTTCTGGGGAAGCGACCTGCTGTGCTGGGACTGAAGCAAATTTGACCCAGAAGGGTAGTACTGGCAGAGTGCAGGGGTGGGGGACTTGATGTAAGCAGGTTAGGCAGCCAGCGTTGGCTCTGCATTGCTTCCTGCAGGTGGCTGTGTGTTTATGCTGAGGGGCAAGGGAGGAAAATGGCACCAGCCAGCGTCTTTGTCCCCAGAGAAGAGTGTCCATGTCCAGCGCTCTCAGGATAGCACTCCAAAAAGAGCAAATAATTCCCCTCTGTGTCCCAGGTGTTTTTCTGATTGCCATTTTCATGCTGTCTGCCTCTGGATTGTTTGCCTGCATTCTTTCCAGGAGCAGCACAGTGCCCTCTGAGCCCTATCACAGCCAAGCTTGCTGACTCTTAAAACTCTGGGCTTTTGGGACATGGTCTGTGTGGGGACCTGTGCTTGTCTCACCTTTATTCGTTCCCTCACCTCTATTTTACTTTAATGTCAACAGTGGTTCTTGCAAGACTTCCCCAGGCAACATTGGGAAGTCCCTGAAATTATCTTTCTTGTTCCCATCCCATCAGTGGAGTATTCCAGAGCTTTGTTCAATCTCAAAACCTCCATACAACTCTTCGATAATGAAATACTGTTGGAAAAATCATTCATATTTATAAATGATCAACTTATTTTAATATTTAGATTTTATGATACTTCCATTTTCACAGATTATTGGAAAAGTAAGTTAAATATATCAATACTTACTTGTGGAATTTTATTGCTTAATAAGAAGGAAGAGTGCTTTTGAGTGATCAAAGAACTTAAAAATATACGAAAAGTAGGAACATTTTAAATAACAACAAATTCCATTTAGGTGAAAATTTCTAAAATGATAAATAAAAACCAAAATTATTGAGAGGGAAATTCAAAGATGAACAAGAATAATCAAGGCATATTTGTGATAGAACTTAGAACTAACTCCTTGCCAATCAATTAGCATGGGTTCGTGTTCTACTTCCTCCAAACATACCCTTCAGCTCTTCTCCTGCAAGCCCTTAGGTAACATAAATTGATAATAAAACAGAGAGAAATAATTTGGTCAGTGGAATCTTGGGCTATTTTGACATTCACCTTAACATAAAGTCATGCAATGGCCCAGAGTAAAGTGAACAAACTGTAATAAAATTTTGATACTTTCCAAAGTTACGGTAATTATCTAAATCCTGTCCTAGCAAGCCCACTCCATCCTAATATAGCACAATAACCACCCAAATGAAAAAGAAAATAAATAGGTAAATAAATAAAAGCAGAGAAAATCTTCAATGATATTTAGAATGGCAGTCTTATTCGCTAGTTACTGGACATTCCTTTATTAATTTAAGTAGTCTATAACCAGATAGAGACAAAAAGACATTTGTACTTTTGCTACATTTAACCTTATTTATAGAGGGTATTGACCTGGTTCAAAGTCTGAAAGCATGTTATACAATGAAGATATTCAAATTTAAATGACTAGCAAGAAAAGAACATAAAAAATATTTTGTAGATGTATGATAATTGAAAACCATCCTCCTTGAAAAGCTTCCTAGTAGCAAATGGAGGAAAAAGTTAAATTTAACAGCTCTGCATTTTCCAAGTTCACTGCTACTTTTATTTATTATGATTTTTATATTAGATATGCATATGATTACTTTAAACTGTTAAACATTCATATAAAGTTTTATCATTCAAATTTCTAGTGTAATGGTGCAATTCAAAACTTGGCATTGATGACTAGAGGTTTAGAATCAAATTTTGGAGATAAGGTATGAGACAAAAAGATAGACATACAATAATTACATGAATTTGAATATATGTTTGCATATATTCAGAATTATGATATTCTTATAAATGTTATAATTATATTAATGTGTTAAAAATACTTTTAGTATTCATGCTAGTTTAGGAAATTCATTAGTTTCATCCTAAAATGTTTATTGAAAGATGTCATTGAATTGTACCTATGTTTCTCTTATTCGATAGAATATTTTGAATATGACAGTATGGACTATGGCAATATTTATATGAACAACCTCTTGAAAAATATTACTGGATGTGAAGATATTTGAAGTAATTTCCAAAGCACCACAGAATGTTGTGAAAGATCAGCAAATTAAAAGGAATTCAAGTAAATTAGAAATATCAACAAGAAACTTAATTAACACTAATATTGGGAGCAATTTACTAATGTATAGCAGGGAATTCTAAGTTACTGTGAGAAGGTGAACCTTCATACACCTTACTAAAAAATGATTGAAGCAAAAACGTATCTGAATATGAGTTGTGAAAAGAGTGTAGTAGGTAGAATACTTTCTACCTTCAAGCAAATTTCCACATCAGCCAAATTTGCAGCCATGTAGGACAGAAGAGCAGAAAATTTGGTTTGAGTTCACATAACTTTCAGAAGCAAATTCATTTGAAAGTGTGAAAAATGCCATTTTTCTGCACAGTTGTATTTTGCATGTGGATTGCTGCATGGATCCCATTCACAAGTCTTTTGAACATTAAGTACTCTCTCTGAGTGTAGAGACTGAGATAAACCTCATTAGCAAGTTGTCCAGAGTGAGAAAATACAGTTCCTACCAGTTTCCTGGCTTTTTCTGTCCACTGCCAGCAGCAGGAATAGCTAAGCAACTTGAAAATGTTTCACATGGTAAAGATTTTTTAAACAATAATAATGGTACCCAAGCGAGAGTGTGAGATTGTTTCATCAGGGGGTTTTTGTTGGTATGATACTTCTTACTTGCTCAGGGAAAATATCGGTTTCAGTAGTAGGTGCCCAATGGTTTTTAATAATGGTGCACTTCAGAATCATATGGGAAAGTTTCTCCAAAATCCAGGTATCCAAGCCACGTACTTAGAGCATCTGGTTCAATTGGTGTAGGGTAGGGCTGATCTTTTTTTTTTTTTTTTTTTTTTTTTAACAATTAAGCTCCTTATCACATGCTGATATGGGCTGCTGTGTAAGAATTCCTGTCCCAGAATGCCCCTTTTTGCTTAGTTGGTTACCTGCTGCTGTTTTAAGGTTCCAATGCCTCTGAGTTGTTATGTCTCCAGTGTTAAAACAACAGCTGGGTATTTTAGATGCCTATCTGATATTTTTATATAGATTTG
Organism: Ursus arctos; assembly: GCF_023065955.2. NCBI lineage: Eukaryota > Metazoa > Chordata > Mammalia > Carnivora > Ursidae > Ursus > Ursus arctos. The sequence goes on from NW_026622819.1 coordinate 53,628,686, forward strand.
TAAGTGCCTTTTCACTTTCAATACTATTTAATAGTGTCCCAGGAGAACGGACCTAGGTAATTTTGAATCTTTCACAATCATTAGTAGAGATCCAACGGTCATTCTAAAACTTCAAGCATTTGCTCTGTAGATCTTGAAGGGTGCACTGGGCAGTTTGTGTTAAGGGCAGGCTCTTTCTCTGGTTTCATAGTGAAGTCTTCAGTGAGCTATCTTAAACATGCTATGTGAGTCAACAAACTATTAATATCTATTACTGTCCTTGAGATAACTTCATGTATAGGTGAAGTAGTTCAGAGACACAGACTTTAGCTTGGAAGCGCTTCATTTGATTTGCAAATGCAAAAGATAGCCCTTTTGAGGATATCATACAGAAACTATTTTGGAGTTGTTATTTTCATTGTTATACATTGTAGTTACTAAAGAGAAATTGACAGTTTCACTTATGGTCCAAAAGACAGGCTTGGAGAAGGCTTGGTATGAGATAGGTGGGGAGAGAGGAAAAAGAGAAGAACAAACACTTGGTAAAGGATAGAATTAAAAGGGTCTCATTTTTTAACTATAGACTAATTTTGGAAACTTATTTCCAAGACTTACATACTTCTACATGACTTGTTCATAGGTAGATGCTCTTTCTTATTCAACTCAAATCTCCAGGTTTGTGCCAAGAATTAAAGTACTGTTTCAAGCCTTGGATATGATAATATAAGCCTTACAGTCCAATTTTTGTCAAAATTATATTACAACCAAAAATGTATTTATTTTCACCATATAACAATTACATGTTTTCACTATTCACATTAAATAATTGTATTTGCTGTGGTGTATAAAAGAGTTTTTCATTTCAACTCTGTTGAAATTATGATTCAAGTGGGCTAGTCCACACAAAGGGGTCTTGATCAAAGGCCTGCAACACAAGTGAGTTCTCACATAAAGAATGGCTTTCTTTGATTACTGATCAATTTAGGGGATAGCCACTGCAAAGAAAACCTTTCTTCATTTATATCTCAAATCCTATGGTGTGCCTTGTACAAAACTTTCTAAAATTTTCTTTTCATGTTTCTAATATTTAAAACCTTCTATATTTACCCCTTTCCTCTATATTCTTCATAACAAAAGCCCAAATGAATCATCTGGCAAATCTAGATCCTCACCAAATGGGTAGTGGAAAAAATCAGAAAGAATAAAACCAGAAACCTTTTTGTAAGATTATAAGAAAAAGCTAATAACACTCATACATTAATATTTTTGTCCCATAATATAATTAACAGCTGATTAAAGAAACAAGAAAAGAATTGGAAATTCATGAAACTCTAAGAATGTACTAGATTCTTGTAGTACAATATACAAAGCTCTTCCTTCCCCAATCTTCTCTTCTGTAATCTCTCTTTTAATGGTACCACATTTATATACTTAATTCAAAATTTTTAATTTTTCTCAATTCTTTATTTGCTGGCTAATCCTGTAATTACTACCCACTCTGTATTTCCCCTCTCCTCTCCATAATCTCAAATTTTATTGCCTTGGTTCAAATCCTCATAATCTGGGAAGTATGCTGAAGAGTGTTAACAGTCATGGGTCCTGGAGTCAGGTGGACTTAAATGTGCATTCTAAATTTACTAACTACTATTCTCATGAGTTTAGACAAATTACTTCTTCTTCCTAGACCTCAACTGAAATGAAAATAATGAGGATATGTCACTTTTAGAGACATTATGAGAATTAAATGAGGTGATACTTAAAAGAAATTTAGCACGTAATATGCATATTGTAAATACTCAGTAAATTATACTTACTATCCCATTAAGTAATAATAATTAATAAATATTAACTAATAACATAAGGGTAATAATAACTCTTATTATTAATCAATGTCACCTGGACTATTGTAATGATATTCCTATTTTTTATATACCTTTCGCCTTTAGGCTTGCTTGTTTGTATTTCTTGTTAGTATCAAAATTATGTTTTTCTAAAAATCCAAATCACTTGCTTTTTTAACTCCTTAAATACTTCCTATAATTGGTTCTCAAATCCCCCCACACATATACACAATGTATAAATATTGTTCAGAATACACACACACACAATTACATGAATAAAATTAAAAATATATTGGCAACCATAAATGTGTTGTTGAAATATAGAATGGATTTGGGGGTTTTCAAATGACATTGCCTCCATATTCTCATTGCCCCCACTCTCTGGATCTCTCTCTCTCTCTCCCTACCCATCTCCCCATCTCTCTCCCTCTCCCTCTGATCTCTTTTCCTGACCACTTCCCAACTCTCTCTCTCCCTTCCTCCTTCCTTCTATCTTTCCCCTTCTATCTTCCTCACCCAACTGTCCTCACCAAAGCATTTCTTAGATGCACTTCCTCATTCTCTCCCTATGGTAGACCATCCTTGTCTTCAGGACACATCAGGTGTGTTGCAGTTGGGTTACAGTCATTCCTGTGCCAACCACTGTGACCAGAAAAATGGCCTAACATGGTTGGCTAGACATAGTACACATACCCTTGTGAGTAGCAAGGTGGAATACTGTTAGAAGAAGCTCCTGGAACTACAAGGAGTGTGCAAAGAACAGATCCAAAGGACAGAAGAGGCCAGAAATAGAGAAAAATACAGCAAATTCCACTTTAGCATGTAGCAGATGAGATGGTACATACCTTACATATTTCCATTTCTAATTTTCATTATAGCACCTGAAATGTCAGCTCTTTTTTACTCAAAAAGCAACTGGCTATGAACGATATAAGAAGGAAGATGAATCTATTCTAATTTACTAAACAAACAAAAACAACAATACTAATTGTTACACTCCTCACAAAAAAAGTGTTATGAGACTCCAATATGTAATAGTTTCATGACTGAAAACATCAGAGTTGAAGGATGAAGTACAAAGCCTCTCAGGCTATGTTGTAGCCTGCTATTTTAACATCTTGTCCCACCATTTTTCTGCTTGTAACCAACTCCCCATTCAGCACTTTACAATACCAAACTCTTAGGCTGTACAATGGGGCATCATGACTCTGATTTGCACATGCAATTTATGTTAACTATTGATTTTTGGTAACTAGCATAGAGCCTGGCCCAAGGTAAATTCTCCATCATTGTTAGTTAAATTGTTTTGATGACTAGGAAAAAAAATCACAGTTCATTACATGGAAGGTGTTAACAGATTAAATGAATATTTGGCTGACATTGATATGGGAGGTAAAGGAGAAATCCTCAAGAATGAATAAAGTAAGGTGAAAATCCTATAGACTGATCAGGCTACAAATTCATTATGCTACTTTTATGTTTGTGCTAATAGATAGTATATGGATGGGATCTGAAATGTAAACCTGTTCTTGGGGAAGTTCCCCTGGGATCTAGGGATTGCTGACAACTGCTGATATTTATTGCCTTTTTAGACCAAGCCATAAAGACTTGAAAATAGAGACAGGATCTGTAGGTTTAAGAGTGCTTTAGCACAACTCTCTTTATTAACTGTATTTTGGTATACTATTTCTTTCCATCATGATTACATAATCATATATAGAAATGAAAATATTATTTCAATCGACTTTAAATATTTGTAAATTAACAAAGTGAAGTTATTCTTTGATTTAATACACAAATAGGAAATAGATTGAAACCGTAAGCTCTCCCTACAGTGGTGTGATGCTAAGCCCAAGTATTCCTATTTCAATCTAGAAAAAGAATAGTTTTCCACTTACGAAGGTTCAGTTATTTACTGTTAATTTCAAAAGGTATGCGTTCTCACTACTTTTAGCTTTCATACCAAGATAATTACCCTGGAATGAACTGAAATTTTCATTTAAGCCCAACTTAAGACTTGGATAATCTTTAAAGCTCCTAATTGAAAATTAATGGCTCTCTCTTTAAAACCTGTGCGGCAGGAGCAGCAGCCATCTCAGTAGTGTCTATACCTGTGGCATACTCTTGTCAACCCCTTCATAGATATTAGGATTAGAAACAACATTCCATTTTTAAGGATCTGAAAAGTCCAGGTCATATGGTGTCATTTTGAAAATGAATACTGAGTTGGGACACCCAAGTTTTGATTTCAAATTCCGGTTCTGCCTTTATCAAACTGCATGAAACATGAGATATAACTTTGCTCTTCTACTATGTTAATTTTTCATTTGTAATGTGTGACAAATAACCTAGTAAATACTACATATCATATAGTTTATGTTTTATGTGTGGGAGGCACCTAGGTGGCTCAGTCAGTTGAGCATCTGACTCTTGGTTTTGGTTCAGATGACGGTCTCAGGTTCCTGAAATCAAGCCTTATGTCAGGCTCTACACAGGGTGCAGTGTCTGCTTGAGATTCTCTCTCTCCCTCTGCCCCTCACTAACTTCTATAAAATAAATAAATAAAATCTTTTAAAAAACAGACATGTTTTATATGTGGCTTAAATGTTTAAAAGTTCCAAAGAAATATATTCTATCCCTAATCAGTTTCATCTCTTTGGAAACAATTTTCAGCTCTTTCATTAGTGCTTACTGCCAATCCTCTAAATTATTTTGAGAATTTTCAATTTAATTGTCTATATAGAATCAATATTTTGCTTTATTCCTACCCTCCCTCCCCCTGCCCAGCACACAATCACCCTTTTGACCATTTCCTGTTTCCATTATAATCCCATTATATTTATGGTTAGCGCAAATCCTTTTCTTTTCCTGAACAGCAGTTTGTTTAATAGTGATCTTGATTTTTTCATTGTTATTGAGTTAGTGTGTTAGCTTGCTAGGGCTGCCATAACAAAGTACCACAGACTGGGAGGCTGAAATGCCAGAAATTTATTTTCTTATAATTCTTGAGGCTGGGGGCCCAGATGGTTAAACTTCCATTGATGGCTCAGTTGGTTAAGCTTCCAATTCTTGATTTCAGCCAGAGTCATGATCTCAAGGTCATGAAATCCAGGCCTGTGTTGGGCTCCACACTCAGCAGGGCATCTGCTTCTGTCCCTCTGCCCCCCCACACTTGCACATACTCTCTCTCTCTAAAATAAATAAATAAATCTTTTAAAAAATTCTTGAGGCTAGAAGTCAGATCAAGGTGTCAGCAAGCTTGGTTTCTTCAGAGGTCTCTTGGCTTGTGGATGGATATCTTCTCTCTGTGTCTTCTCATGGTCTACTCTCTGTGCATGTCTGTGTCTGAATTTCCTCTTCGGATACTAGTCATATTAGATTAGTGCCCACCCTAATGACCACATTTTAACTCAATCACCACTTTAAATATCCTGTTTTTAAACACAGTAACATTCTGAGGCACTGAGCTTTAAGACTTCAACATGAATTTTAGCTGGACAAAATTCAGCCCATTAACATATTTCTGTGTAATTCAATGAAAGCTCAAAACTTGTCAAAGATTATGTAAGTCTCCTCTCCAGACACTCAGGTACATCAGCTATTCTGTCCGTTTCATCTTCCTCCAAAAGTCTCTCATAGATACATAACTCTATGTATTCATTATACAGCTACCATACTAGAATCCATCCTCAGTACTATCCTAGGGAACACCTTTATTTATTTCCTGGCGGAGTGGCGTATTTCCTACAGACATTGATTTCTTTCTTGTTTTACTCTTTCCTTTGGGAGAGCCAAACCTGCGATAACTTCCTAAAAAAAAGATATATGAGAATTAAGAATTTCGAGACTCTACAGGTCTGAAATGTTTATTGTACCAGGGAAGTGATTTAAAGTTTGGCTAGGTATAAAATTGTAGGTTGAAATAATTGCTCTTCTGAATTAAGACATTGTCCCATTGCCTTCTACTTTTCAAATATTGAAAAGTATGAAAAAAATTGAATTTTTATTTTGTATTTTAACATATTTTTATTTTTCTTCTCTCTCTGAAAGTTCTTAAAAACATTTCAAAAAAAGTCTGGTGCTTTAGAAAATTATGAATAAAAGCCTCACTGAAGAGCATGCCAATCGTTATCTTTATTGTGATGTGATTAGTCTCTGTCAATAATCTAGGTACCTTCAATTTCAGGTTTTTAAAGTTTTCCTCTTGTGCTAGTCAGATTCCCCAGAGAAATCTTTAAAAATCATCTGCTTGTCAGGTGAAGGCATGGTTGTTAAAATTCTAAATTTGGGGAGGAAGAAGGCTATTTATATTACCATCCAGTATACACATGTGCATTAGACCTCCTATTTTCAGAAAGATGATAGCACTTTCAGTCAGTACTCTCTTGTCACAGAGAGGTCTTGTACTATCCTTGTGGTTTTCACAAGCCATAACCACTATTTTTCACAGTTTCCCCTAACTTAAGATTAGAGTTTTGCTGCTTTTGCCATCTGACCTTTGTGTTGCGTGACATAGAGACCCATCAGGCAACACCTACACAAGTTCTAATGTTGCAAATTAGGTTTGCTGTGTTCCTTCTGGCTCACGGAAGAGAACTGGAATGAGGCCACTGCTTTTCCCAAAATGCATTGAGACAGTAAGGAAATTCTGAGTAAAAATGCCACAAGTTGCCTACCGTTTTGAATGTGGCCCTTCCTTGTTTGGGCTTTCACTTGGTTGCTGTAGATCCTTAACTGGTTACCAGAAGTCCTATCCTATAAAGTTATTTTAGCTAGTTTCCAGTTGTATGTTTAATGTATCCATGAGGAAAATGGTCTGGATTTTCTTGATCCACTATTTGCTGATGTCTTCTATTTAATCTTTGCTATCCTTTTTACTAAAGGTATCCTTTATTCTAAACAATACCTCATTCTGTGGTATAAATCTGGTATACTTCCAACTTTTGCTACACGGTCTAGCACTAGCATTTTCCTACTTTTATTGCTGTTATTACAATACCTATTCTATCCATGTTGTGTGTTTATATTTATTACATTTCTATTTTATTTGTGACATTTCAGGGAGGAAGATATATAGATGCTTGTGTTTAATATGCCATTTTTACATGGATGCCTAATAAATAACACATCATTTTAAAAAATAGTCAGGATTGTAGCTATAAAAATTGTCTGGGTCTTATTTAAAAGCCAAAAGCACATTGTATTATATTATAAATTGTAGGGCTTCCTTCCATATGTATGTCACACTGACATTTGATTCTGTCAGTAAATGCAGAAAGAGACCCATCATCACTGAGGCACTTAGAACTCAACTTGTGAGTGGCAACACTTGAGTCAGGGAGCAAGCATGATTGAACCAAGAGAGATGAATGATAGAAGGTAGGGATGGGAGAAGATGAAAATTAAAGAAGGTAGAAAAAGAAGGTAAATAGCAAATGATTTGAAAGTATGAGAAAGAGAGAAAAATGAAAATAAAAGTGTGAGAAGTGGTGCATATAGAGAGGGACTTGGATTATGAACATTAATTACTTAAGTTATTTTATTTTATTTTACTTTATTCTATTTTATTTTATTTCATTTTCAAGATGGAAGGCTCTGAAAGCAGGAGACTATATTAGAAGTGGGAATCGGCCAAGTATAATTGAAATTGCAAACATAATTCTTTTCTAGGAAATGCATCCTTCGTCCACTCCCTCACACAAATAGAGATGACAGTTGACTTCATGGAGATTTTTAAATGCATTTTGAAATTTAAAATGTTGTTTTTTTGGTTAAATTTCCATAAGATAAAGGTAGCTTTACATAAACTAGAGGCAGAGGATACCATGTTGACATTAAAGCATTTTTTTAAAATGAGATTTAGTCTATATCCTCTAATTATAGTGGTAGTAACTGGAGAATATTTTTGAAGAAATCCATAAAAACTAGCTACAGTATGTTTATTCAACAATAATTTTTATTTATTAGCACAATAGTAATTATCTAGCTAGGTTAAACTCTGTTAAATATATTGCATCTTGTAAAATTTTGAAAGGGTTAGTAATTAGTATTCAGAGAGTGTAAAGTAAGTTAACTCACATTGGTATTACAGTAGTAACTTGATTAGATGGCATGCTACCTATTACCTTAATTATACTGCTTATTGATGTAATGCCAAAATTTCTGCTCTTCTATCAATTGGAATACCTACACCACAATTACTCTATACAATACCTAAAACTGGTATCTTTCCTCATTGGTACAATGCCTCCTGACAGTGTGATAACATGCCTCTGTGAGTTCTGGCAATCTGCCATAAAGCAGTGCTATTTGCAAAAGGAAAAAAATCGTGTCTCTCTGTGTGTCTATGTATACCTTATATGCGAAAGCAGAAAATCTTTTACATATTCTTATGCCAAGCTGATACACTTACAGGCTGTTTTGAAGTTTGAGCCTAGAAAAAAAAATACTGCTCAACATGGAGGGAACAAACATTTCACAGCGTCATATTTTTTCAAGTACTTCTTCAAGTGGACCTGGTTTTTCTTGAGTTACAGCCCCACCACATTTGACAGAAACCGTTGCCTGACACATGAGCAGTTAATTCCTACCCCATCATAAACTTTTACCTTGGGAATCCCTGTTTTTGGTTGTGTCACATTTCAATTAATGAAGAAGTGTTTCCTCTTGCAAGTGTTTTTAGTATTTTCAAACATTTAAGTAAAGCATAGTCTGTTAGACCCAGACCCCCCCTTTTTTTTTTCTCCTTTGGGGGCATTTAGGGAGATTTGCTTGCCAAAATTGGTTTTTGCATATGAATTATGATGGGCAGAGCAATAGTAATAGTTACTTTCCAAATATGTGCTGGAAAGAGACAGGGAGGAGGAGGGCGAGTGAAAGGAGGAGAGAGACCTAGAAAGAGAGAGAGAGCAAATAAAATAATTCATGTAAATAGAACTTGAAAACTTTTTTTAAGTCTAGATTCCACTGTTACTGACGGCTTATAGGAAACAGGCTCTGGCAAAGTGTATTTCTTTTTAATTTTTAATTTTTTATTTGTATTACCTTTCATTATGGAAATGTTCAAACAGGAAAAAAATTGGAATAATATAATCAGCTCCATAAACGTATCACCTGAATTGAATTGCTGTTAAGATTTTACCACATATGTTTCAATTCTTTTTGTCCTAATATAATCTCAAGCAAATCCCAGATCATCATGGTACCCCTACAAACTTCAGTATACCTCTTTAAAATAGGAGAACATTTTGTATATACTAGTGATTTTTCTTTGCATATCCAAAATATATTTTTTGCTTTTTTTTTTAATAATCTCTTCATAGCATTTGACCCAATGACTATTTTCTCTTCCTTAAAACTCCCTCCTTCCTTTGCCCACTAGATTTTTAAATCCCATTCATTTGTTCTTCTCCCACTACCCTCATTTGTGGACCCACATTTTAATTATGTGATAAATCGGGATTTTATCCTCCAACATCTATTCATTTTATATTGGGGATTTGTAACTATTGTGGGGAGCAATAAGCACTTTTTAGAATATGACAAAAAATAGTAGGGAATCTTTCCTCCTAAAAATCATATAGGTAAACAATACACACGCACCCTTGTGCTATACATATTGTCCTTGTGCATGTATATTGCTTCAAATATATTTTAATATCTCCATAATGCTAACCTTCAGTCTTTAATGCTATTTTAAGCTTGAGATCCTAAATATTCAACTGCCTTATAATCACCTGAACTTGGGTATTACATTAACAGTGTCAAAGTAAGCATTTCCACAATCTCAACTTTTCATTCTGTTCACTGAAATTGTTCATCTCTGTTTCCCGTCTGAGTGAATGGCACCATCACAAAAATAGAGGACCAAGACAGAAACAAGGATTCAAATGTTACTTTGCCTTAATCTACATTGTTTCAAACCAATACAATAGCAGTGTCTGCCTTCTAAGTAGACTTCAAGTCCATGCATTTACCTTGTGTAGCACTGCAGTTGTCTGTGTGGAAGACCTCATTTCTTACCTCCTGCATTAGGAACAACTTCTTAGTTGCAACCCTGGCTGCCATTATATCCATCCAATTATCTGCATCTTGCCAGAGTATTCTTGTTGAAAATCCAATATGCCCACATCCATTCCATTTTTAGGCCTTCATTTGTTCTCCAGAGACTTCCAGATGAAGTCATATACATGATCTGTCCCTGACTTTTTTATAACTCCCTGAAACCTCCCTGACTACCTTGGAACTTTAGGGCTTTCAGGTCTTTGAACTTGTTACTTCCTCTGTTTGGAATGCTCTTCTTCTCCCTTCTTGATATAAGTGTTTTCCTTCAACACTCAGCTCTGTTGACATCTCCTTTTGGAAACTCTCTTATTCCTCCAGTCAGCAGTATGTGCTCTTCCATTGTGCTCTCTTGGAACTTAGGACGTTCCACTACCATACCACCTATCACAGTGTTTGCAATTACTGATTTGTCTTAACTGTCTTCTTAAATCTATAGCAAGTCCCTTGAGGGCAGAGATATGATTTATTCATATTTGTCCCCCTTTATAGGTAGAGTGAGTGAACATTGTGAGCACTAAGGAAGTAAATAAATATGAATTAATAAGATAACGATAAATGCTATGGAAATTCAGGCTAATTGTCAACTTATCTCATTATTAAATCAGTGTAGATAGATAATAGTAAAAAGAGAGGGGGCGGGGGAAGATTTCCAGCCTGGATATTAAGAACTTTGGAAATGGTTGCTTCGTATACATAAGGTTTTAAATATTTTTTTAAATTATAAATGTAAGACTAGTCGATGGTAGAAAAATCAGAAAACAGAAAAAAGACTACGAATTATAAAATGGTACCATCAGCCAGAGATAATAATTTTTAAAATATACAGACAAATATAACACATGGACTAAATTCTATATCTAAAGTTCTTCACACTGTCTAGTAGTATTAAATATTCTTCAAAATTGTGATATTTAATTTTTATAGAATATTCGGTTTAAAAAGAACATAGTTCAGGGGCGCCTGGGTAGCACAGTTATTAAGTGTCTGCCTTCGGCTCAGGGCGTGATCCCGGTGTTCTGGGATCGAGCCCCGCATCAGGCTCCTCCACTGCAAGCCTGCTTCTTCCTCTCCCACTCCCCCTGCTTGTGTTCCCTCTCTCGCTGGCTGGCTCTCTCTGTCAAGTAAATAAATAAAATCTTAAAAAAAAAAAAAAAGAACATAGTTCAGTCAGCCTAAACATACTAGAAATCTTTCTTAAGCATAATTTACAGAACATAATCATTGAACAACACTGTACAGGGCATAATAAGATATAATTCTAAAATTATATATTCTTGTCATTTTTTCCTTATTGAAAAAGTATTTTTTACCACTGAATGCAATTAGAAATTGTTCTAAAAATAATGTGCACTCCTACTTTCTGTAGCTAATTTATAAATCACATAAAACCAGCTTTTTTTAATGGGAAGAAGAAAAAAGTTGTACAAGAAAAAATATAACACAGGTACTCTTAAAAATTATGTAAATTAACTTGTAGCAGTTTGAATTGTGGCCCCCAAAAGATGTCTACCTGAAATCTCAGAATGTGACCTTATTTGGAATAAGTGTTTTTTGTGGGTGTAATTAGGGAAGGATCTCAGAATAAGATCATCCTGGATTTAAGGCATGCCCTAAATCCAATGACTGATGTCCATATGAGAGAGAAGCAGAGGGAGTTATAAGACACAGAGACACAAAAGGAAGAAGGCAGTGCAAAGACGGAGGCAGAGACTGGATTATGCTGTCACAAGACAAAGAACACCAGTAATCATCAGAAACCAAAAGAAGCAAGGAGCCTCCCCTAGAGTCTTCAGCCTGAGTATGGCCCTTCCAGTAGAATTTATGACTTCTTGCCTCCAGAACTGTGAGAAAATAAATTTCTGTTGTTTTAAGCCACCCAATTTGTGGTAATTTGTGAAGGCAGCCGCAGGGAACTGATACACATCTGAAAACACTAAAAAGATGGCTGCAATACAAATATTGGCAATATGTACAATACATCTGACTCGTAGAAAGGGGACAGCACAGGACGTAGGACTAGCAGAGAAAATGCAACACCGCTTGAAAGAGTACTTTAAGCATCTAGTTAGAAATTTAAAATAATTTATTAAAATTGATGTGCATTTAAGAGGCAAATGAAATTGTTTTGAAATTTTTATATATGTATACTTTATATATTTATATACAAATATATATATTTTTCCTAACACAAAGAGGTAGTAGTCTTGATGGGATTGCTGGGGGAGGCAGGGCCTTTCCATACGTACAATATTTTCTTTATTTTTTTCAGTAAAACTATTGCAAACCAAAATCAGATGTGATTATTCAAGTGGTAAACACTAGTGAGGGAGATATGCCATGCTGGAAAAGAAGTTATTGAGGAAAATCGCTTGTACTACTGAAGAGAGAGAAAGCTGCTTAGAATATGTTGCGTGCCAGAGATGAGACTTAAAAATGAAATACACCTTTAAGCATAACTTAAAATAAATAGTTTGTGTTCTTGCTGAAGGACTCTGGAGGAATATTACTGTAACAAATTGCTATATTTAATTCTTGGATAGCAGCCAGGTATAGGTCAGACTTGAAATTTTTCTGTTAAAGTAACTACTAGCAAGGGAAAAAGAGAAGCTCATGCCTAGAGACACACATATACACATATCATACTGTATGTAACCTGATGGTCATTATTTCATGGTGACCAGACAAGGCAACGTGTGACAAAAAGCACCCAGGGTCTCTTGACTAGTGAGCGATAATAATGTGGTACCTAAGATTACTGACGCTCCTGTAACAGATATTTCCCCATGAACTATTTACTGCTGTCTTGGCCTATGATACTTTCAAGCGTTTGGGAGAGTTCAGCCACCGAGTGCAGCTCATGGAATACAGTCAGACACGGTGTGCTGCAGCCCAGAGAACCAAAGGAATCCAATCCTGGGTAGGTGACCCTGCCTCCTAGCAACCCTCTTCCAATGACATGTGGCAAATCTCTCTCCTGAGGGTTAATGTAATAGATATCAGGGGCTAGTTATTGATTGAAAATGGAAATCAGAGTGATTCAACAGCTGCTTTTCTTTTCATATTTTTTTCCCATTTAAACCGAGATGATTTTGATTTTGTTGAATGAAATAGCATAGGAACCAATCTTCTGCTGTCACCTGCCGTACTTTAGTTAGATTAATGATTATCAACAGGTAGTAGACTGATGTTCATTAGAGTAATATTAGGTATTATAAGTTTAAAAAAAAGTATTCGGCATTAAAATATGTCCTTGTGGCATTAATCTCTGTCTTTGTGTAGAAATGTATCATTTAGCTAACTAACTGATGCTGGGTAGTATATTAAACTTACTAACCTCTTAGGAAGAATTTGAAATTCCCAGAATTTATAACCCCAGTGATGGGGCATGTTACAAAATGTGGAACTGTTGTGGACTATTGTTACGAGGCTTAAACTACCACCATGCAAGATAAGAAATGGGACAGGCCCTCTGGCCATTGATGAAAGTTGCCATATAGTAAGATGGTCATATTTATTCACCTCTCGAGTATCAGCTGAGCCCCATGATTAAATCAGAGTTTGCAAACCAGCAGCCAGTGGGCTAAGGGAGGCCTGAAGTTGTGTTTTGTTTGATCTACTTCGCTTTTAATAACTTGCCAACTTCTAAAATGATCATTTGCATTCATCTCCAAATCCCAAATTCTGCCTTCCCATGAACAGATCAGAAGATCTGGCCGCAGTAGAGCCATATGCCCATGTAAAAATTATGGGCTGAAACTCCATGGTGGCATGTACATTGAGAAAGGGCGTATTCATTTCCACTTCACCATGATCCCATCGTTCCTTATCACACCACACTTGTTGGTTGCAGTTTACCATCAGACTAGAATAATCATTTGATCATTTGACTTATTCATTTGACTTATTCATGATCATTTCACTTATTCATGTTCTCTGTATGGCCTCTGAATCAATCAAATTCCAAGACCCTGGGTTAGCTTTTTATTTGGTTTAATTTCTAATAAATCTCCACAAGGCAGAGCTTTTTCAGGCCACAAGAGTGTGTTCAGTTGATTAGATATCCTGAGTCCTAAAGAGTGATTTTAAAGGAGTAACTTATGCTCTCAAACAAGTCAGACACATTTAATTATAACTCCTAATGTTATCACTCTAGACATGCTAGTAGCTCGTTGATCTCAATAATTCTGTCAATTAGAATTGGAAATGTTAAGCAATTTGAGAAGAAACATGCCTGCTAAAGTGATAATGCCAATCCAATGACAAGTGGATTAAGGAAGAGGTGTTATTGGTGGTCTTTCCTAGTGTAGGCCGTGGGCCTCCCCATTTACTCATTAGGCTCCATTTCCACCAAGCCCTTTTCTTACTCCCCTAACATGTCAAGCTCATCCCATCTTAGGACCTTTGCACTAGACGGCCTTTTTCTGTGAAAGCAGCTCTTCCTTTACATCCCCCCTGGATGATTTCTCCTCAACATTATGTTCTCAGCTCCTGTGCTCATTCTAAAGCAACACATATATGCCACTCTGTCCTCCCAGGTTTAATCACATCATCTTGTTTTGTTTTCTTCAAAGCATTTATGATTTTCAGAATATACATAGTTTATACACTTGTTTATTTTATTATTCGGTGTTGTCTCTTATCAGAATATAAACTCCGTGAAAACAAGTATTATTGTGAAGTGACACTCTGTTAAATATAGAGTGAATGTGTGAATGACTGAATGAATGATATGGTACATTATGCCACTGAAATAGCACTGTGGTAGAAAAGGGAAAAAGATGACTGAAAATAGGTCCTCTGTTACAATACTATAAAGCTATACTTTTGTTAAGTCCACAGATCTTTGAAACAGATTAGGCATAAGACCAATTACACATGGTAGTTTTTGTCAGTCAAAGTGCTAGTACTTAAACTACTTATTAATGGCCTCTGACCATTTCCTTATTGAGAAAGTCCTTCTATGAAAAAAATGTCAGCTGAACACAACAGTATGCCTAGTGTTGTAATTTATATCCTAGCACCATCTCATCACATTGCAGACCAGTAACAGTTTTCAGGTTACATCTACCCAAGGACAACTCTTTATGTAGCCTTGACTTAGGCATATATATTAAAAATATATATATACCACTTGAATTATGAAATGGACGTCATGAGAGGAAATACCTTCACAATGAGGAAAAGCGTATTTTTCCGTGAGAGTAAGTTACTTTTTGAACGTATTATACTTTTCATGGAGATAAGCCCTTTATTGAAAGGAATGGTAAATTAAAGAGATTGGGCAGAAAAAGCGGTGTGGGGAGGGGGCAGGGAAGAGAAGTCACTTAAAAAATATATAAGAGCATACACAAAGTAAATAATGAAAGGAATTGATTTTGACTGTAGTAATTTTCAGAAGGCATATCATGAGTAATTTCGTGGCTTCAAAAAATAGTATCTGAATAATAGTTGAGAACTGAATCTGAAATGTATTTTCCATGCATGCTTCTAACAAAGTAATTAGATGAATTATTTTATGTGTTTCAAGAGTGTCAGAAAAGACAATTTTAATTTTAACTTCAATAGAAAACCAAAATTTATTATTAGAATTATAATAAAGCTCAACACACTATTCTTTGGCCAACTCTTATCACTTGACTATTTTTACAGCAGCATAACTAAGTGTGTAAGTAGGGCTTGCATAATTCAGTCATATTCTGTTTTTAACTTAGCCATGAGTATCTTATCATTTGAAGATTCTTCAGGGTGGTCTACTGAAGTGGGAGTGGCCTAAAAATGAAGGTTGGTTGGTTGGTTGTTTTCTCCTTTCCATATTGTATTTGCTCTGGTCTTTTTGGATAACTGTGAAAATCTTTTCAACAAGTAAATAATCTCAGAGGTCAGAGATCCAGTAGAGAGGGATTAAGGACTTGGAAAATGAGGTAGATAGGACATTTCCAAATACAAGTAATAAATGAATGAGGGTACAATCAAATAGACTTTTTAAAGTCAATTCCTTTTTGAGAAATAGATTATCTGTCTAGGTGAATTCCCCTTCTACCATTAAAAGCCAGCTTCCACATAGGTCTGATCCATTCATTCACTGGCCACTAAATGGCATTGATGAATTACACTTTCTAATCACCCAGCATTGGCAATGATAAATCTCTTGACTTCTGGCTTTGTAAGGAGATTGGATTTGGTGAAGTAGCTGCTGCCCAACCATATCCTTAGAGATGTAAGAAATCCAACTCTCTACCACTGAAATAATAGTTTTCTTTTATTCAGAGTGCTGATGAAGCCAAACCCAATGTTTTGATTTCACAGAAAGTAGATTTAATTATGGCCCCTGAGCATCCTAGACCTCAGTTGGTCATCCTAAAAAAACAAACAAATGAACAAACAAACAAAAAAACGTTCCACTGGTTGCAAAGAGTATTAAAAGTATGGATGTTTCAGGACAAATTCCATTGATTTGTCTAAAACAACGAGAGAAAGCCAGCCTGTGCTACTTTTCTGCTGGTATTAGACAAATGTCTTCAACTCTTTGAATCAAGAAGAGAATCCAAGTTCAGTAAGTTCATACTTGTTCTCCCTTTGCCATTTTTGAAGTACTCTTTTCATAGATTTTCTGTTTCATTCCATGTCCTGACCCATGAAAGGGAGAAAATTTTTGGAGGCCTCAATGAGGCAGAGCAACTCCTTCTTTTTTTTTTTTTTTTTTTTTTAAGATTTTATTTATTTATTTGACAGAGAGACAGCCAGCGAGAGAGGGAACACAAGCAGGGGGAGTGGGAGAGGAAGAAGCAGGCTCCTAGCGGAGGAGCCTGATGTGGGGCTTGATCCCAGAACTCTGGGATCACGCCCTGAGCAGAAGGCATACGCTTAATGACTGAGCCACCCAGGCGCCCCAGAGCAACTCCCTCTTGATTTACATAAGATGGAGTCTCAGACAAAACAATTAAAGCGGTACCATTTTCTTCTTGCAGTAGTCAACAATAACTGATGCAAGATATTTGGTTTTCAAGTTTGCTGGTTTCCCATCTCCTTTCTGGATTGGTTTCACATGTAGTGGCTGAATATGGAATTCAGATCTAGCAGTGGTATGATAAATTGCTATACCACGGAGTCATTATCTTTCTCCACTGGAACTAATGGGCAGTAGCCACAGGAACTCAAAATAATACTCAGCCAACCAGTATTATGGTCAAAGTATGCATAAAAAATGTGAATTGCTTTTACTTTACCGTTATAAAATTAAGATACTATGGAACATCCCTGATGTAAGTAGGAATTTCAGCATGACTTTAGGATTATGGCAGGGTGCAGTTCTAGAAATTTGTATTTCAGGAGGTAGAATTAAAATAGAAGTCTCTTTAACTACATAAGTGCCTATTAATATTTTTTTCTGCTTGGCACATTCAAAAAGTTTTTTTTTTTTTAATTACACATACGTGGCTCTCCACCCCTTAAGTAGTCTTTTACATTTAACATATTCCTATTGTAAAAGCAAAAATAACTTTTGCATTTCTTTCATACTCTTGCATAAATATATAGTCTCTTTGTTTTCATTAGAAAAAAATACTGTTTATATTGTACTTTAGAGAATTAGACAGGGATGTATGTTTTGAGCAATCTTAAGAAAAGGTTAGTGGTTAATTAAGTGGTAAATTAAGTAGGCTCCAGACTTGGGTGACAACATCGGAAGTCTGGACTGATTTCCCATTACACTTCTTTAAGAAGAACAATATAGGTAAATGTGAGAGAGAACATTTTGCTTTGGCTGACTGTTGGACTGCCTCTGTTTCTGAGAAGACATTTATTATGTTTGCCTTTTCTTTTCTCTGAGTGTGGAATGTGCGAGGGCGAGAGTGTGTTAGATGTGTAGTTTTGATTTAAAGCACGGTGGATAACAGCAGGCTTGGTTTTATATATGAGTGGCCCCAGCAGGTGATGAATTGTTTTTGACTTTCATCATTTGCCAATAAATAAGAAAAGTGAGAGATTTATCATGTATGTAAAAAACTCTGGCAACATTCTCTATCATGTAAAATAAAATTTAATAAAATAGCATTTTAAAAAATGCATGCAATCACTTCCCTTACTCTTATAGGCTGTAAATTCTGGAACTCAGTAGTCTTTACAAGATGGGGAGTGGGAGTCCGGGAATGGACCTACTTGTCCAGCATCAGGATAGTGACTGTTTTGCACAGCTGGTGGATTTGCAGCGTTGAGTGGCCATCTTTGTGTGTGACTCCCTGTGACCCTTTTATTAAGCACCTAGCTGTGCTCAATAGCGAAATGGATTCTAATTGCTTCACAGCAGGTTAAGTGATTTAACCTGAAGCAAAGCAATAGTTTTTATTTGAAATTGCCAGTATATTCACACTGATTCCCCTCTACCTAAAAAAAAAAAGAAGAAGAAAAGAAAAGAGAAAGGAAAGAAAGAAGAAGAAAAAAATCACCACCTGAAAAGAGAAAAGCATTACCAAAGCTAGTATCCTACGTTTTTTTGGTCTCATCATAAAACGGAGGAACACAGGACAATGTATCCAGAGATAAGAAAATGTTAAGAAAGGGCCCTAGCAACCACCCAGTTCAGTGTTTAATTTTGCAAATGTAACAGTGATTTGTACTTATTTATATTTATTCATTGACAATATAGAGGCTTTCAGAGCGGTGTGGCAGCAAGTAACTAATTTTGAATGGAAGCAAAGCTTTGTTTAAGATAAACACAAGGCTAATTATTTTGGATTTCTCTCTTCAAATATGTATTGAGCCCCTTCTAAGTACTAGTCACTGGGATAGATCCCATGGGGTGTGGAGAAATAAACCAGACATGGTGTCTGTCTCAAGGAGCTCACAGTCTCATTAATGTCATGCTAAGGACCAAATGTCTGACTGGCACATGGACAGGAGGAAGTCATATTAAATATTAATATGTGTCTTATTTTGGATCAATTTGATATTCTTCTAACCTTGAACTTCCAAAGGAATTATCATGTTTTGAAATGGCGGTCTTTGGCTCTCTGCTTGAGTTCACATAATTTCTCCATTTTTTCCCTTTCCTTTCTCTTTTCCCAATATTTGTTTGGATGAAGCAAAAGAAATTGGCAAAGACCTGATTCTTAAAAATAGAGTTACCTCTCTCCTCAGATCCTCAGATTCAGGATCATGTCATCACTGAGACTATTCTTTCTCCACTGTGTGTGTCTATAGAAAATCCTGTCCTTGTTCAGTGCTGAGAACATGTTCTCATTTCTTATACTTTCCCACCATCTGCTATCCAATAAATTTTTTGAATATTCTGAGTATAGTTTAGGGAGAATCAGATTAGCAAACCCATATTCCTTTTTTTTTTTTTTTTTTTTTGTTCTCTTTTCTTTTTGGTCAGGATGAATCCTAGTCTATACCATTATAATAGGAAAAAATAGTATAATTTAATTAGAGGTACAGAGAACTTTTATTTTAAAACTTCAGATATTTGTGAACCCCTCCTACATAAGACAATCACAGACCTATTTCTGAGCTCTGGCTTGAATTCTCCAGAAACACACACCTTGGCAAACCCTACACATGAATTAATCACTGTATACAATTGTAATGTTTTTGTCTCTTTCCCAGGCCCTTTTCCACTCCTGGCTGATAAGAATCTCTAATGTGATGTTGTAAATGCTCCATTTCTATACTTAGTCTAAATAGGAAATAACGTTTACGTCTATTAGCATCCACAGAAACATTTATCAACAACAACTTGGAGAATGACATAACTTTTTTAAGTGCACCCATCTGGGAAAGTTTCCAAGTTGGGAGATACCCAAATTGGCAATGATTCTAAGAAACTCATTCATATGCGCTATACATGACAACGATTTCTGGACTTCTTTTATACTTCCAGCTATTAGATTTGGAAGTGCTGGAGATAAGACAAAATATATAGACATACATACAACTATAAAATAAAATAAAAGTAGATCTATGAAAGTTCTAATAGGAGAGCTCTGGTAAACTCAAAGCTAGGGAAAGGTCAAGATCACCCTTTGTGTTTAGTCAACTCATCTCTGAGCCTGGCCCATTTTATTCAAGGACAAAATGAAACTATTATAAAACCATTTGGGGTCCACCTCAAAAACTGATCCTTTTCTATCAAGGACTCTCCAGAAATGCCAAAGTGTTGTCTGCACTTATACAATATAAAAGAACATACCTAGGATTTTTTCTTTTTAAAATTTGAAATCCTTCTGAATTTGAGTTTTTTATTTTCTGTTACTTATCTTACTATTTCAAGCACAACTCAATACTGATGAATTGTTCAGTAACTTTTTCTCTTCATTCACAAAACTAATGCCATCTTTGTGTATATAAGAAAGCCACATGAGTTTTCTACATTTTTAGTTTTGCTTTTAGTAAATACATACTGGAATGCAAAGTTCTTTATTTAATTGGTAAATGTTGACCTTTTTTGTGTAATTGGTTCTGAGACTTCTGTAGCTTAGAACTGTATTTATTTAACATATTTGGTAAGTCCTTTAGCTGACGTTTTGAAAAATATCATGTACGAGTAGAATTTTAGTTAGTATCAGAATTAAATGAAATTCATTCAGTAAAATTGTTAATAATTATCAAGTAAACTCAAGATGACTATTTGTCAAGCTGATCATTCAAAATGAATCTGTACAAAAAGAAATATTTATCCTTAATATTTATTGCTTCAAAACTTAAATCAACAGGGCTATTTTACCTAAAATTACTCATTTTTCTCTTAGAATTTTTATGGAATTGTACCATTCTATATCTAAACATCAGGAAGTGATATAATCTTTTGCCACCCCAACAACCATTTCTAATTCTAAGCATCTATTCTAAAATAACCAGTTTGTAAAGTTATCTTTAAGATAAATTCAACTTTTATTTCTTGTAATTTATCATTGATTAATATATTTTAGTATTTTTAATTAAAACATATTAATATTGATATCATCAGCCTACCAGTTCAGAGCATTGAATTTGGAGCTCAATGCATCGGATCCAATTTCAAATCTGCCACTTAACTAGCTGTGTGATCAAGGCAAGTTGCTTAACTGTAGTTTTCTCATCTGTGAAATAGAAATAACAGAAACTACAGAGAGTTGCTGTTAGAATTAAATGGACTGAGGTATGTAAAGCATTTTGAACAGGGTCAAGTTAGGCTAGGTAAGCATTTGCTATCAACACTACTATCATCTTTGCCTTATCAATGGAGATGTCTAGCAAGCAGTTTTTATGAAATCTGGAATAAATTCAAAAAAAAAGTTTTTCTCACCT
This sequence comes from Ursus arctos, assembly GCF_023065955.2. Classification (NCBI taxonomy): domain Eukaryota; kingdom Metazoa; phylum Chordata; class Mammalia; order Carnivora; family Ursidae; genus Ursus; species Ursus arctos. The sequence continues at coordinate 53,649,853 of NW_026622819.1, forward strand.
TGGAATAGAATGAATGTATTATATTTGCAAAACTACATAAAATAGATGCAAAATAATTTAAAGCCTATGATTCCACCAGGTTTCCAGCTTGTAAAATATAGCAATAGCTCCTCTTATAATTTGAAAATAAATTTTCTGTACCTTGGAAAAAGAATAAATAAAAGACAATTCTTCATTCTATATATTTTCTATATCAGCCTAAAATTGTCCATAAATACAAATGTTGAAATATAAGTAACCATTATGAATGGAGTGAGTACCGTGTGTGTATATGTCTCTGTGTATGTATGTGTGTTCCTTTTTAATCTGAACTACTCAAAATAAGAAAGATATATTTATGATCTGAGATGTTTGATATGACATGTTCTTCTTACGAAATAATTAGACTGATATAATTTCAGAGTTGGTAGTCTACCATCGAGGTCATTAATTCAACTAGTTACTCTGATGGTAGAAATTGTACTGAAATCAGAATCCTTATTTATAGCATCCATTTAACTAATTTCTGTATGACAAATATATATACCACATATTGAAGTATATACCAGCAGTGCTGGGTGATCCGGAATGAAATATGAATAAAATATGCCTACCTATTTTGGGGGAAGGTACATATATTCTATTTGTCATGAACTTACTCAGTGCAATCTTATGCCTTTAATCTGATCTTTCTCAAATATCACTGTTGCTTCCCCAGCCTCCCAGATTCTTACCTAGAAAATTAGCTTGAAGTTAGGATTCCCATCTAGAAATTAGGATTCACAGATCATTACCAAATAGTTGATGTTACTTTGGAGAAGAAACACACACACACACACACACACACACACACACATTGAATCTTGGCTTCTGTGTATAAATCTAATGAAATGAGTATGGAATTTCTTACGTGAAAGCTTTTCTTAGACAGTTTTGGTACTTACTCACATATTTTCATATCCTGACACCATTTTACTGTTTTTTTATTGAAAGATAGAATACATGTTTATCTTCAAAGCAGAGTAACCAAACTAAGTAATCACCAGGGGAAGATGTGGTGAAAGAAATATAAATAAATAAGAAATGAATTAATAAACTATCAGTGTATCATCATTTCTGCATAAAAGTTTTATTTCTTCCTGTAGTTTTACTCATGAACATACTGAATATGCTGCTTTTCAATATCAAGTAAGACAATTCAGACTTTGGCAAAAATTATATAATGCACTTACTATATTTTAAATTTTTCTACAAAGGACTTAGACAAATTGAGTAATTATTAATACAAATTTTCTATCTTCTACTAAAAAATAATACTAAATCTTTATTGTTAATACAGATTAAATCTTGTTAACTTTTCAAAAACAAACTATTAAAACGAATCCTGTCCTTCATATAATCTCATATTCTCATGATAATTAACGGCTTACAAAATTATATAGGACTTCTCATCTAAGGGAACCAAAGTTAAAATTCATGGCCTGGTACAATTTTTTTTAATTCTAAGACCATATTTTTATATTTTGATAAGACTCACCTGGAAAAATCTAAGCACCCAGAGGATAAAGAGATATATCTAGGTTAATAACAGATGTCTTCATCCAATAGTAATGTAGAACACTAATGATTCTCTAAAGGTTTAAATTAAAAACAAATTTAGTTAAATGACTATCCATCATCCCCACAACTTTCCACAGTTTTTAACATATTCTGAATATTTTGGATATTTTTATCAATTTTATTTTTTCTGGTATATGTTCCCATTAAAGCTGCACAAATTCCTGCACCTGGAAAATGTAATAATATTAATTATAATGATGATTATGTTAGTGGACTTAAGTAAAAGTTATGGATTTCAGGGGTAATAAAACTCACAAACTTCTTTCAGTGTTGTACCCAAAGTATTCTCGATAGCCAGGTTATCTTCCTGTAAGTATGAATGTTAATTATAGAAAGCGATTTTAGAAGCCGTCAAATAGAATCACCAGGAATTTTTTAGAACAAAATGCCTATTACAAGTTAATAGATTAGCCCATCTCATTTGTTTTCCAGAGCATGGAAATTTGCTCCAGAGAAAGGAAATGACTTGTTCAAAGGCACAGGACAAATGAAATATAGAGCCAGAAAGAAAGCTGAACTATCGTGACACCCTAGTCGAAAATGATTTTTTATCTACTTGCTTCCATTCATCTTTACCAGTAGACTCTTTCCAGAGTAGTCAAGAATGATTTTACTTTTCACCACTGCATTCTCAGAGTTTAGTACAGTTGTTGGGACATTTGAGGTGCTTAATAAATAATTGTCGAATGAATGTAGAAATTTTAAAAAATGAATAACTACATAACCTGGGAGAAAATTCAATTTGTTATGAAGCCACTGTCTTTCTACCATATTTGGATGCTAACCTGATTTACACCTGCAGGGCTTATTAGTAGCCTATAGATTAAAATTTATTTTATTTAGTATTGCAGTATTTGATACACTTTGCCTAGCATCATCAAAATTGAATGTTTAGTTGCTTTTTTTCTGCTTCCAACTCTATTCTGTCCATTTAAAATTATCCTCTGTATGATAGTCTTTTTTTTCGAGGGCTGTTACTACTTGGCTTTTACAAATTAAGTCATAGATTTGTCTGAATTTTAATTGATCCTGAATGTATCTTTTTCCCTCAAATAAGATAAAACCTCTAATAGAAGAAGTATGTTCTATGGAAAATAAGTTGCTGGTGTTTCACAAAATAATTGGGAATACTTGCCAAGCTTTAAGTTAAAAAAAAAAAATTAGGAAGGATTTACGGATGATGTGGCAGCATATTGGGAGAGAGGGGAGGGAGGAAGAGAACTACACTTTAGTTTTCAGAGATGCTTGTTATATTTTTCACTGGCTCTGTTTTATCTACATAACTTGGGTCTTCTGATTCTCTTTCTTTTTTGTGTGGATAATTGCTTTGTTGTTAGTGCTTTGACACTGAGTGACAGTGCTTTTGGGTGGTTGACAGCCAAATCTATTGGCAGACGATAGTCCTCATCCACGGAGAGGTGCTTTCTTTCTGCCTAGTGACAGTAAGAGCTTCTAAGTTGACAGAGGAGGTCTCATCCCTCTCAGAAGAGAGACAAAAGCAAAGTGGGGAGAGTGAGATTTCTGCCAGAATAAAAACATCTATTTAATTTGCTATAGAGAGAAATACATCAGGCAGTGTCTATAATGAGTGCACGTTAAAACAAATCATTTTATTTATGCATGTTGCCTATAGAAAATTTTTATCACTTAGGAAGCTATCAAGGTCTTTATATCTTGCCCTTGGAATCACTGCAAACCAAAAATAAATTCTTTTTCTCTCAGTGGAATTTATTAAAAGGAGACAATCAGGAACAGAGTATAGAGAGGATGTGAATACAATTTTGTTATATTTCAAATCACTGAATTAAAGCCATGTAAGTAAAAATATCCCTAACAATGGTTAGTAGAATTATGTTTCTAAATTTTGAAAGATTTTTTTTTACCAAGTGACTTGGAGGTATAGGCCAGAGAATCTGATTTACCATTCATAATTTGCAGTTGAAAATTACACAATTTAACATTAAAAAGCACCTTTTTGTCTTGAGATAGGAATTAACCATTTAGATTCTAAACTACCATCTGTGCAGCAACATGCACTTATGAAACCTTGAGAAAAGAAGACATAGGGAAGGTGATTGCCCATTTGTAGAGAGAGGACTCCTTGAGGATTGGGACTGTGTCTTGAAACACCTTGTTCATCATTCAGGGTCTTTAAGTAGAGTTGGGGGTATTTGTGAATCTCCAGAAATAGTATGTAAATTTTTGCTTGCATGTACAATTTTCTGATGAGCACATTTGTATTTTCATTGAATTCATAACACTTAGTCCATGAACTCAAGGAAAGTGAGAATCACTGCTCTGGTAGCATGATACCTATTGCATCTTAACCACCATTGCAACTATTAAACTTTTGTTATAAATAGATAAATAAATAAATAAATAAATAAATAAATAAATAAATAAATAAATCAGTCTCGGTGTCTAGGAGGGGAAGTAACAAAGGATTAAAACTCAGTAACTTGTCGACTGACTCAAGGTTGAGTCTTCAAATATTAAAATGATCAACCTTAAGGTAGAATAGCCCTGTTAAAGAAGCCTGAACAGGAAGTCAGTCATGGGATGACAGACTTTTCTCCAAAAGTAGAAGGGCTTTCTAACAGGAGCCTCTAGCAATAGAGTGAACTGCCCTGAAAGATAGCAACTGTAGGTTTTAAGTAATGTTTAGTTTTATTCAGTAACATGAACTACATCTTAGTAGAATTTCTGCCATGTACCTGGAACGATTTTAGATAAGTTAGATACATCAGTGAACAATCTAAACACGGTCCTTGTTCTTATGGATATAACATTCTATGGGTAGAGACTGACAGTAAACAAAGTATTAAATAAGTAGTATTGTATTGTATAGCAATAAGCACTGTGTAGAAAACAAAAGACAATGCTATCATAAATAGTTTCAAAGGACTCTGATTTAAATGGCCTGTTCAGGGAAGTCCTTAGGTGGTATCTGTGACAAAATCTGAATGACAAAATGCACTACCTGGAGATTAACAAGAATCTGCCAAGGACTTTGCAAAAGAGACTTTCTGTGGGAAGGAAACTGAGACAAAATGGCCCTTCCAACTCAATAGTATAATATTGGATATGATCTCAACTTCTAGATTTCATCATCCGTTGGCTCTCTTATGTCTCCTTAGTGAGACAGAATTTATGAATAATTGAGTTGAAATGAATAGATAAATTGGTTTCTTCAACTGAACAGTATCACCTACTGTGAAAATTCAACTGGGAATGATGAATGATGATAATGTTGGCTATCCTGATTGTCAATATATGATCCAGATTCACTTATCTGATACTTTTGAAATTTCTTTCTTTGTTCTTTTTGTTGCTCCAACTGGCTCTATCACAGTTACTTATCAATTTTTCATTCATATTTGTCTCATCGGTGAATTGCTGGAGGTTTGTAAAGCCTCCCTTTTGAAATGGTGCCCAAAAACAGAATGTAAATCATACTAATGTGTTCTTTAAATTAAATTAGTATCAGGTCCATGGCCAGGGTGCTGCCATTTGCTGGTGTCTCAGGGTGCTTCTGAGATGGCTCCATGCCTACCAGACCCTGAGTAGAGTAGTAAAAAAGAAGACATTACAATATTTTCAAAGAGTAAGACTTCTAAAATAAACAACACATATTCATTTATTATTTCAATTAAAGGTTTTCCTACCAATACATTTTCAGTGTTCTAAGCTTTTCCTAGAAGGAGTCCTATAATATATTGTGCAGTTGTCATTTTTTCTTTGTTCATCGTTCCTTTTTTTTTTCTCCCCACATGTATCTATTCTTACAGTGACTAAAAATACCATGCTACATGTGTAGGTCTTAAACATGAGTAGAAAACATTCCCTGTTCACAAATACCCAATGATCTACTGTATGATGGTGAAGGATGGACAATGGATAAAGTCTTGTAATGTAGCAAGATACAACATAGGAAGTAGGGAGGCATTATTAGAGAGGTAAAACCAAAACAAAACAATGGATCTCAGCCTGGTGGCCTGAATGAGACAGCTTTCTTTAATGCAATAGCATTTAAACTGGGCTTTTAAAGAAGAACTGCAATTTCAATAGACAGAGATAGAAAAATAAAAATAATAATACACAAGTGAAGATACAGGGTATTGGGGAATCCGAAGGAAATAATAATTTCCATATAAAGTAGATTTCATGTGGAGGAGTAAGCCAGAAAGTATCCTAATTATGACTATTTTGGTTGTAAGGATCAGAAACATCTTGAAACTGGTTAGAGTAATGCTTTTTTTATGTAAGGATAGAATTAACAACCTTATTGACATCAAGGACAGGAAATGAAATACGGCTGAGCTCATGGGTCCAGAACGGCAAAAGCAGGAGCAATGGAGGGTGTCCCATGTCGTTTCATAACTGATAGGCATGGAACACAAAGGAGAGGTGGGAGTCAGAGATAACACAAAGCTTTTGAGATGGGCGAGGGAATTCAATATCCTGGCAGAGAGAGCACTCAATAAAATTACCTACTCTTAACTGACTGCCTGACAGACTGAAAGATTTCTTTCAAAAGGAAGAACATCATACAGACTTTTGACATCACATTTTGATATTTGATCCCAGGTTGTAGGAGTCAACTTTGCAGCCATTTAGCAGGGATTTTAGTAGGAAAGACTGCATTGCATTTCCTGATGAATTGTAAAATTTGGTATTACAATGTTATGTATATGTCTGAGTTTACTAAGAACTTTGATGTGTTTTTATATATACATGCATTTTATTTTCATGACACTGAGATTTAGTAGATAGACAGTTTACACCTGAGGATACCAAGGCTCAATTATTTATCTAAAGTTAAAAGTTTTATTCTATTAGAGAGAAGATATAACCTAAGGGTCTTAGTCTGTAAGTCCTCTGATTTTTCTAGACAATCAAATAGTGCTGGTGTAAAGCACAAATCTCTTCCAGTTCAGTGTTGTTTTCTAATGCTCCTTTGCTGTAAGGGCCTTCCTATTTAGTAATTCACACTCCAGTAATTCTGTGTGAATTATAAAACACACAATTGAACTGTCCCACCAGATAGGGCTAAAATCTGATGACAGGAGACATCTCCCTCAGGATTAATATGGATTATTTTAATTCCTTCTACTGGAATTAATGGAACTTAAATGGCATATGTCTCATTATAAAAACCAAACCAAACCCAAACCAAGTGAAAACTAAAAATTTTCACTACTCATTAGATATTCAATTTAGCTCAATATCATTAGATATTCACTACTCATTAGATATTCAATTTAGCTCAATATTAGATATTCAATTTAGCTCAAGCCTTGTAAAGTAACACTGAGTCAAATCTTAGGTCATAAATTGATATGAGAGCATATGCCTAAATTTAAATTACATAATAAGCAGAACTGAAGTTCAGCTAGTATAGACAATAGACAGCTTCCGTTGTTCCTTGAGTCGTCATCCCTCTAGCTTGGTGATGCCTAAGCCTGTCATGTTTTTAATATTTTTAATATATATTTTAGTTATTAATGATAAGGCATTTTTAGATATAATTGCAAACACAAGAAATAACTATGTTACTAAACGGGAATTATGTATATTTAATTCAAATTTGTGCTTTTGGAAAACTATTTACTTTGGTTCCCATACACCTGAAACATAGATAGACTGAAATTTTAAGTTTCTATTTGAACACATTCCACTTCTGTCTTCATTTATTCAGAGATGCTTTTTAGAAATTAATTTCACTAGAATCTCAGAGGCAAAACTGTATATATGAGGCGCCAGGAAAATAACTAGAAAAACTGTGCTTGTAAAAGCATTATTTATTTTTAAAAAAAGAAGAAAAAAAATCCCAGAGGAAATGGATTATAAAAAATAATAATACAATTTGCAATGACATACAAGCATCCACTAATAGCATGATGCAAATCTGAATGCATTGACAGGGAAAGGTTGTGTATGTGTGTACATATATGTGTGGATTTCTATGTGTGCATTTAAAATACCAAATTACAAAAGATGATGTTTAGAAAATCCTATATTAAACACTGTGTTTACCCACACGTGCTCACATACACACAAAACAGGTAGAAGAATATTTAATATTTTATTAGGGTTCCATCATATAAATAAACTTGGTATAAATTTGGGGACTTTTTCCCCTTTTTCCACTTTTTTGGTTCTTAATATTTTATACAGATTTTATGAGAATAATAAAAGTTATATTTAAAACAAGAAATGTAAAGTATTTCTTTCTTTCCTTAAGATGATATTCAAATCTGATTCCTTTGCCTCTTGATGATCATCTCTTTGCCTAACCAAATTCTAGCATACTTGTGCTATATACCCTCTTTCCCTGTTCACTATCCTTAATTTCACTTTCACCCTCATTGATAAGTGGATATGATGACTAACATCATCATTTACTAAGATTCAAGCGTCTGTACTATGTGAGTTCAATTTCAGGTGATTTATATCAGGATTTTAAATTATTATTATTATTATTATTATTATTACTATTACTATTACTATTTTTGAAAGCAACTGACTTACCAAACCAGTGAATTAGGGGTGACCTTAGAATGCACAAATCACCTACTTAATAAATATTTATTGAATTGATTTTTATGATAACAACTTGTTCAAAATTCTGTTTCAATTCTTCAGTACTTAATCTGATTCAATATTTTCTATTCTCTTTTGAAAATATAAGGCCTTGTTACTACCTCCTCTTCTAGTTTTCCTTTCACCTCATTTTTATTATTCTCACAGTCTTACAACCTGTGTAGTTACTCTCTAAATATAAGTCAGGAAATTTTATCTTTGTATGTTTAGAAAGCAACCTCAATAGAGATTTTTCCCAGTAACGGAAAATACAGTAGACAGAGGTTGCAAAATATTATCTTTAGGTAGATAAATGTGAAAGTTACGATTTTGCTTCAATTTCATCAATTTTGCAGTACCTAGTGCATTGTTGGGGTTATATAAATATTAAATTCTAATCATATTGACAATACCTACCTAAAAGAATCCTTTCCAGATAGGTTATGTAAATAATGATTCATTAGAGCAAATGAAATAAATTTGGATGTAAATTTTATGGACTCATTGAACTGTTTGCTGGAGATTAGTGCTCTGCTGAACACATCCTCAGAGCCATGTATATATGTGTGTATGCATACATAAATGTACATATATATGTATGTCTGCAATACACATATATGTGTGTATGCATATATATGCATGTAATGTTTGCTATCACTTTTTTATTTGACTTCTAATTTGCTGTGTTTTACTTCATCATTGTATGCCTAAATGATTTCAGGTTCTTTTTTCCCCTTCAGTCCCCTCTGGAAACTCTACCTTTTTTTTCTTTTTTCCCCCCAGATGTCCCTTTAATTGCATCTTCACAGCAATCATGAGAATACCACGTGGAGATTTGTGAAAGATTTATTGGTAAAGATCAGATTGCAGGAAACCCCTGTACAAGGTTCAGTCCCTACAAAGTAATGATGTATTTAAGAGCACTGAATCTCTTCATACCCATCACTGTGACATATGCCACATTCCACTTGGTTGCAGCCTCCTAAAAGGGACTGCTAGAAGCAATGTCAGTGTCCGTATGGGCACATTTGTAAGTGACAGGACAATTCCTGTGCAAAGCCCCTAGGTCCTAAATGAAATTATTTTGAGGACTTTAGCAAATACCAAGCTATTTGCAGCATGAAGCCCTGTTTCTATAAAATCTTCCAAGTGTCCTAGCATTCTTAAATAGGATTTGGGCAGAATGGCAGACGGATGAGGTTAAATGAAAAGCTTAAATTTACTTTTTACACTTTGTAGTGGTTTTAATTTATCAAAGATATATTTATTTATAAAATACTTTGGAAAGGCAAATCTATAATATGCTAATTGGAAAAAAAACAAAGAAACAGAGAAAAGAGACAAAGGAATATGACCATGCACGCGACAAACAAGAATGTCAAATAACATTAATTTAGGAAGCAGTTCTGAATTTCATTAATGATAAGAGACATAGAAAACACCTATGCAAATAAGTGAATAAACAAGATACTATTTCCTGCCCATCAGAGAGGTAACCATTTTAAAGTATGAAAGTATCAAGTATTGGCAATGACTGCAAGCTCTCTGTTGTGGAAGAGTGAATTGGAATAACTACTTTAGAGAATAGTTTGGCATTATCAGTAAAATTGAATATGTGCGTAACCAGAAATTTCACTTCCATGTTTATTCTCTAGAGAAATATTTATACAACTTTACAAGAGGAAGATGTACAGGTATGTTTACTGTAACGATTTAAAATAGCAAAACGAGAAAGTGTATAAATGTCCATAATTTGCATAATGGGCAAGTTAGTGTGTGTGTGTGTGTGTGTGTGTGTGTGTAAATGGGAAAGTACAGCTGTTAACAGGAACGGGATAGACAAGGAAACACATACTGAAAAATTTCAAAACCACAATTTTGATTAAAAAACAAGTTGCACACATATAGATAGATTCTAGAATTATAACGCTGAGTTATAAAGCAAACTGGAGAATATATATTACAATACTACTTATATAAAATGTTACAAAACCTACACACAGAATAGATCAATCATATATAAAGATATGTATAATAATTTATAAAAATAGACTCTGCTACATCAGTGATAACAATTGCCTCTGACAGAAGGGCACAGGAGGATATGACTTATCTCAATAAGATAAGAAATGCTAGCAATGGTCCGTTCTAGGTATTAAGTACAAGAATTTTTATTATGTTAATTTCTGTTCTCTTACTAAAATGTTCTCAATACCAAAGGAAACTCCATAACAATAAATTGTCTGTTTTCAGTGTACTATACTAATTGATAACTTGAGCAAATATTTTTTCTTTAGCAGTAACGAGTCATAGTTATATTTTTAATGCCATTTCAGAAAACAAAAAAGTTTTTTTTTCCTATAAGGTTATGTTTATTCAGTGTGATTTTAAGTAAGACATTTAATTCTTCTACTGTTATTGTGAGACACTAATTTGCAGATTCTTTGATTTCAAATGTCTTACATAATTTACCTACACAAGATTATGGTTTAATTTTAATTGCACTTAAGACATAAGTTTTCCTAAAGCAACACTCAATATGCACCATCAATTATCTCAAAGAAAGAAACACAGAAAATATATTAATTATAGGTCATGACCCAGCAAATTATGAATTTCCAACCAGAAGTAAATTATTGCCACTAATTAGCTTTCTTGTTTGCCAGACTGGGTTAAAGTCTTCATTGCATTAGTCATTTCATAAATCACTTTCTCAACATGCAAATCTGGAAGGAATGAGAATTTGAAAATATGCTAACAGCTTACTAATATTCAGGCAACAGAGTTTTGTTGGACAGTTTCTTCCATTGTCAGGAATATTTGATCAGTTCAGTGTGGAATATTTGGAAGAGAAGATACCTTATTTTCTTTACTAATATAGATTCTTTAGATGTCATTTATCATTTGTCCCTCTAGCCAATTAAGGTCTATATTAAGTAAAAAAGAGTGTGCTTCTTAAATTATTATTTTAACTGTCTAATTGTTTAAGTTGTTATTTTAATTATTAAAGTATGGTTGACATACAGTGCTATATTAGTTTCAGGTGTACAGCATAGTGATTCGACAATTCTGTACATTACACAAGGCTCACCATAATATGTCTAGTTACCATCTGTCACTGAACAACGTCAACGTTATTACAATATTATTGACTATATTCCCTATGCTGTACTTTCATCCCTGTGACTTATTTATTTTATAATGGGAAATTTGTACTTCTTGCAGAATGGCTATTATTAAAAAGACAAGAAATAAGAAATGCTGATGCGGATGTGGAGAAAAGGGAACCCTGTGCACTGTTCATGGGAATGTAAATTGTTGCAGACACTGTGGAACACAGAATGGAGGTTCCTCAAGAAATTAAAAACAGAGATACCACACAGTTCAGTAATTCCACTACTGGATATTTACCCAAAGAAAACAAAAATTCTAATTTGAAAAGATATATGCACCCCTCTGTTTATTGCAGTGTTATTTACAATAAACAAGATATGGAAGAGTGTAGGGTTTTCTTAATGTTTTCCAGCTTCATAAACTTTTCACAAAATTGTGACATTAGTGGGATTGGTTTGTTTCAAACCCTCCCTAATTTAAACTAGTGATTCCAAATTCTCAGTATAACTGCTATGAATAATAGAAAATGATCTAATCTCTTTGCTATTTTGTCATTTTTCCAATCTTTTCCAAAATTCTGTCTACCCCTGCCTTCAAAACATCTGTCCCTGTTCCTATTTCCATTGGCTCCCAATTTCTGATGTTTCAGCTAAATAATCTGACAACAAAATAGTACTAATAAGTTAATAAATATTAATGAACTATAATGGACAAATGTGCTTACTCATTCACATTCACAGAATAGCATATTTGAAATGGGCACGATTTTTTTTTTCCTGAAGTAATGTCTTAACCATTCCACTTAAATATAAGCAACATGAGAGTAGGATGTTATGTCCGTTTGGTTGACTGATATGTCCCTAACACTGGTACAGTGCGTGGAAGATAACAGATGTTCTTAAGAGATAAAGAATACAATACAAGCGAAATAGTTCAAGAAGAGAGAAAGGGTGGAAGAGATTTTTGAAAAAGCCTGTTTTTCTCTTGCTTCTCACTTTTGGGCACAAGGAATGCCCCAAGGCAGGGTGTGTGGAGTTGATTTCATCAGCATTTTGATGGTAACCATAGCATTTAGAAATCAAATCAGCATACTTTGCACTCTAGAAAAAGGAAAATGCTATTTTGCTGATTAGCTATTTTCCTTGAGGAATCATACTTTTCAGGAAGCTTTGTCTCTCTTGTTTGATTCCTAAGATAAAGGTTAGTTCAACACTAGCATGAAATGAGGTGTATTTTAGTAGTTAGGAAAACTTCAGGAAACTAAAACCAGGTCAGTCCCTTGGGAAAAGTAGGGGGAGATCTTGTCTTCAGCACTGCCAGTCATTTCACCCCTCACCCTCTCCCCCAAACCCTATCCTCCCCTAGTCGGATATCCAAAAACTTTCTTTCAAGCCCTTAGTGTTCTCATGGCCCTTCAGATTATTACAATTTTTGATGAACTATTTTCCCCTCAAGTCAATCATAAATGTTGAGCAGTAGCTTTCAAGGTTATGCAACATTGGGAAATGGAGGTTCCTATATCAGTAAGAAGGTGGCAGAACAATGCTTTCTGTGTTTTGCCCCCATTTCATCAATACTTTTCTAAGGTCCCCAGAAGCTTCCAGGCCACCTCATCAAAAGAACCTCTTTTCAACACCTGCCCTTCTAAAATTTTTTATGTGGTTAAAGATGACCTCTTTGGCACTGCACTCTACTGATTTTCTTCTTGCCTCTTCGACTATGATTTTATGTCACCTTTTTTTTGGCTCCTCCTTCTTACCTAACCTCAGAATGTTGGGATTACTCAGTGCTCTCTCTGGTCTATATATTCTTCTATTTCTCTCTCCCCCCCGAATCTTCTCATCTTGGCCTGTGGCTTTAAATAAAATATAAGTGCATTAGACCTCTATATTTCCCTCTCTAGCCAGCCTTCTCTTCTGAACTGTGGAACTTTATGTCAATTTGCCCTCTTTGATAGTTCTCTTAGATGTCAATTGAGATATCACAAATAATAACAGCTTCACAACTGCACTCATCCTCCTTCCTACCCCCCATAAACCTACTCCTCTTCCTCTAATTTTTATGACTTAAAACTGGAAGCCAACCTTCGTATTTGCCTCTCCCATATATGTAGTGTCTGGCATATACAATGCCCTCAATAAATGTGTGTGTTGAATGAATAAGTGAAAAAAGAAGCAAATGTGATCATTTGAGCATCTCTGAAGTCATGTTTTCAGCAATTTCCAGTTCCACCAATATACATTTAATTGAGTATTCTTCTTAGACTTTTGATTTAGTGGGAAATGCAAAGTTTAAGTGTACTTTAAGCTAATAATGTCAACCTTCCTTGGTTGAATACTATACATAAACCATTTCATTTTATCCTAAATAACCTTGAGGGATAGGTATTGTTTTCTCTGCCCTAGATGATGAAGATAAGACTTAGAGAGTTTATGTAAGTCTTTAAAAGGTACCCAGCCAGTAATCGACAGAGCTGAAATAAAAATGGAGATTTTTTCTTTTTTTTTTTTTAACATATGATTCCAGGCCATCGTAGGATTATATATTTTTTTCATTACATAAAATGAGGTCAGTGGGAGATTAGCCTCAGTTTCTTCATCCATAGAATAAGGGTAATAATATCTACCTCAATGCAATAATTAAATGAGATAATGCATGTAAAGCACTTAGTTACAGTGATTGGGCCATGGTAAGCCCTTGTGATGGGCTAGAATTTATTAATGTGAGATTTTAAATCTCTTCTTCTATGAAATGCAAAGCAGTTAAAGGCTTTTGAGCAAGATAGTGATACAATGAAAGCTACTATATGGGAAGATTAACCTGTCACTTGTGGGAAGGTTATATTAAAGTAGAGAGAAACTAGAGACAAAGTGAATAGTTTGAGGACTATCCTAATAGCTCAAGCACCAAAGGCTGCCTGCTTAAACTAAAGTGGTGGCTGTGGGGGGTCCCACTACCAGGCTAGGGTGAGCCTGTAAGGTTGCAGCACAAGAAGAGAAGTGCCACAGTGGGGAATCTCTGGGCTCAGGTAGAGTCAGCAAGGGAATCCAGAAGGAAGTCTTGAAGAGGAAGTGTAGTGTCAAAGCTGTAATGGAGGTGAAGGCACTGCCTGCCAATCCAGAAGGCAAGGAGGATTAAAGCCATGGTTGTTTCCCATCTTAGACCAAATCTGGTCCATGGAAGTGTTTATGCAGTGCTGTTATTTTCTATCTGAATTAGTTGTCATTATTTCAAGTTCTAGATTTCTGGGTTCCCTGATAAATTAGAAGCTATAGCGGCTCAAAATCCACATCCACATGTGGCAGTAATTTACATTAGCCACCGTTACCTTCAAATAGCAGAAGCCCTACTGATGCCAGCTGTGTTATGCCAGGCCTGCTTCACTCATCCACAGGATCTGCCTGAATTTATAAATGAAGAACCAAAAGCCAAGGTGAATTTCAGGGATATTAGGTTGCAACAGCCCTGATGGTTCAAAAAAAAAAAAAAAGTTTCAGATACAAGCCCTTTACACTGAGAGGATTCTTACCCTTGTTTAAATATAATAGAACTGAATTTATTCACTAACGTTGGAAGCATGATATGGTTGGAAGTCCACACTGGGTTAAACACTAGCATTAATCAATATACAAAGTAAAGGATGAAATGGAGAGATGTTAAAAAGGATTAATTATGATGGTTTTCTGGGTATTAGAATTCCAGGGCAAGAAGATTAATAGTACTTCTGAAAATTTTAAAAATCACTTTAAAATAGGCAAGCCTTCTATTTATTTGATTTATTTTCATGCCTGGAAAAACTCAGAGAAGCTAAAATACCAAGTGCTGTGGTTTAAAAATTAAGCTTCCTGGAATGAGAATTAAACATCAGGGACCAACCACATGTACTTGGTATGCTACCAAGAAAGAACTGTTAATAAACTTGTCGCTCAATAGAAGTGTAAGAATTTGATATTTTAGAAAAATTGTTAACGTATGATTTTAAATTTCTTTATCGAAATCCCTCGCCAAACAATAACAAAACTCGCAGAGCATTATGGCTGCTCAGTGAAGTAATAACCACTTGGATTAGATTCTCTGCTTCAGCAGAATCTAGGTACATGTACAAGGGTGATATATAGTGAGGCCAGAGATACTGTAGAATGTCTTCACAGCAGACTGAACATTGGAATTGACACTAAACCTTGTGTCAAGATACACACAAAGACTTCCAGACACAGAGCGCACCTGAGGTTATAATCTGTCAAGATTAACAAAGAGTGAATACCTGCTAAAGCAAATAGACTGTGATATAATTGTCATCTCCAAACTGGTGAAAGAAGATTTTTCTTCCCAATTAACATTCAAATGCATGAAACTGAAATCCATTTACTCGTTTTCTGATAATTTATGCAGCAATGTACAGAAGTAATAGGCATGGTTACATGGCACATTTATACAATACTTTTCATCCCTAAGGATCCTAAAGCTCTTTACAATTATAGCTAATGTTTGTTAAAGTACTTTTAAGGGGGAGCGCGCCACAGACGTTCCAAATATTATGATTATAAAAAGCTTGATACAGTATGTATAGGAGCACTTCACTCTCACAAAATTGTTGCCAGTTCTGGTGTAGGAAATGGAATTCCTTTATGAGACTGATGAGCCAATGTTTATACAAACTTTTCTTCAAGTAGTTTAAAGTCAATCTCTTCTCTACTGTAACTACCTTGGAAATCACATGTAATTTGGTCTAAAATTAATCATTTTCAGAATTTTAAGGGAATGAATATCCTTACAAGGGAAAAATACTTGTGGGGGTCAATAAACAGTCATTATTTCCAAATGATAAAATTATAACATAGAAAAAATAATGTAGTAAGACCTTTCAGCTCAGGGACAGCAGAGAATATGTTTCATTATTTTGCCAGCTCCAGCTCAGGACCACTTTTCCATATGTGAACATGTGAATCAAAGAATCAAGAGAATGGCAGGCACCAGACTTCTCAACTTTCCTCTCAGCAGCATGGACAGATGAACTAAATTCTGCCAATCAGACTAGCTTACCTGGACTTTGATCAGAAAGCCAATGTCATAAGGAAATAGAGACTACATAGAAATCCAATATGGCATAAATGGCATTAGCTATGGTGGCCTCACCCGGTTTTCAGAGGCAGCACAACTCAGGGTCAGGCACAGCTGGAATGAAGTATGGAGTCTACTCCTGACAATAGAATATCACAGGACCAGTCCCACAGTATGATTTGTAGATGTTTTTCCCCCTAACAACATGACCTCCAAGCTGGGATCTCCAGGCCAAATGGAGATTATATGAGCTATTTTCTGTCTTGTAATAAACTACTTTTATGCCCAAATTATCATACTCACTCTCTGTTGCTTATGATCCAAATCCCTAAGTGATCAATATACTGATGATGTTTTAATCCATTTAAACCAGTAGTTCAATAAGTATTTTGTAATCTGGTAAACTAATTGTTATATATGATTTTACTTTTTTTTCCTATTTCTATCCTAGCAAGCAAGTTTAGATATGAAAAATCTGTCCACTTGTCTAGACAGGATTTTTGTTTTGTTTTGGTTTGGTTTGGTTCTCATAGTGTGTGTGTGTGTGTGTGTGTGTGTGGGTGTGGGTGCGCGCGTGTGCACCCACACACACACAGTCATTTGACTTTCCCTTGGACCTACTAGACTTATTGTTAAAACTGGGAGCCTTTCCCTACAGCTGCCTGAGCAAAATAGAAATTAAGGCACTTAACATTGTACTAGTCTGTATGTAATTTTGTCTATAAAAGATTTCATATTACTTCTTAAAAGACAATTCAGTAAATGATTCCATTTCGGAAAGTATGTATAAGCTTATAAGAAGAATGGGAAATGGAAAAAAAAAAAGAAATGTTTCTAATATCATAGGAGTGACTACTTTGAGTTGAGGATAAAATTATCAGGGACAAATTCACACTACTTTCAAGGAGCCTCATGTCCCCCACAACTGAAATGGAATTGAAAAGGATGTGTGCTGAAAACCAAGACAGTTCAAAAGTGGTCCTGGTTGTTTTGAAGACACTGATGTAAATGAGGCACAAGGTGAGCTCTCCCAAAATTGCCTTGTAAAATGCCAGTGAGGAACATCTAGATTTCTAACTTAATAGATGATCTTACATATTATGAGATTGTAAATACATATGTATAGTTAAAGTAATACACTAAATATTTGAGTAGACACAAATCGAATCGCTATGCTGTGAAAGTTTAAATGGGCATGTCCTTTTACTCGTTATTTCTTCTAAATTTTTTTTTCAAAGGACAGTTTTGTGTGATGTCTAATAATCTAGGTATTGGCACAGACTTAGGTTCAAATCATGGTTGTGCGGAGGACTAATTGTGTGACATGGACAAATTATGTCACCTTTCCCAGCCTCCATTTTACCATCGAAAGGAGCAATTACAATACTCGGCTCAAAGAATTGCTAAGAAGACTGAGCACATAAAGCATTTAGCATAGTGCCTGGTGCATAGTAAGAATGTGAAATTGTCAGCTATTGCAGTGATCACTGTTATTATTATTGTTGTTATTATCTTGCCATAGAAATAGTCACACAAGTGTTGATGTTACATAAATGTCCATCAATAGACAAAGCATTAAATAATTGGTTTCACCCATTTTTAGGAATAAAAGCAAACCATTGAAGAAATGAGTTATCTCTATGTGCACTGAAAGTGATGAAGGTCCAATACTCGTCACTATTGATTATTATGAAAAGCACATTGCAGAACTATATATATCTTAAACCCACTTTTAAACATGTGTCTATATAGGTATCTGTTTGTATGTGTTTACAGATGTGTCTGAACAGTTGTATAGCCATTAACATTAGTTACCTCTGGGGAAAGAGAATGTGAGTGGGAACAGATAAAGAAGTATTTCACTTTTATTTTAGATTTTTCTTCTCTCCCTGTGTGACTATGTATGCCTTTGTTTACAACAAACATGTGTTACTTTTATACTAAATAATTAAAAATTAGTAAGGTTTTGCATCCTTTTTATTCAACAGTACCCTCCCAAATTTCACACCAGTAATAGTGCCAATTTTTACCCATAAATTATGCATACGTGCAAGCATATTTCTTCTTTATATGATCAGAATCCTGCAATAGTAACAGGAGTTAGTCACGTAGAAGAAAGATACTCCCATATCTCTCCTTTGTTGGCATTTCTCCAGCTGACAATTTATGCAAAGTTTATGACTCTACTATGCACTATTCCTTCTAAAGCCATGATCTTAGACTACCAGATGCCTTCCCTTTGAAAATACATTCTTGTCTTGCCTAGGTTGGTTTCATTTTTCTTCTTTTACCTGAGATGAATAATCAACCCCTCATTTTCTCTCAGAATCAATAGGTAATGGATTGATGGAGGTCAGGTGTTTGCTCCACAGATATTTCTTGCGTGTCAACTCTGTGGACAAAATTGCCTTACCTGCGGTGCAACTCACTTTTATCTCATGGATGCTTGGCAATATGGAATTGAAGCCTTCTGTGCACAAATAGTTCATTTATTTTATGCAGAAAAATGTGAGCACAATGTAGTAATGTCCTTTGCCCACCAGTTATAGTTTGAAGTCACAAAACCAGGTAGCCTGTAAGCAATGGGCTAATAACACATGCTGCTCCATAAAGATTTAGGTGATGGATGACTGGAATTTGAAGTAACTGGACAGCTGTCTGAACAGACTATTTCATTATATGTGAAGGGATGCCATTTCTAACTATGATGATAATTAGAGTAGATGAAATGCATAAATCAGTGGAGTTTTTTTTTATAGCATTGGTTGGGGGAACAATTTTTACCTACCTTATGGGCTCAATCCATTGAATTAGGATCCAATGAATGTTGCTGTAATTGGAAGGATATGATATTCTTGTTTCAAATGCTACATGATGTGTTTTCTTGTATCTGAATTAATACAGTAACACACAATGCAATAGGAATGGTCTGGTGCAATCAAGGGTTTGAATTTTTTAAAATGCCTGATAATCTCATTATTGATATTATTGTATTTGTTGCCATTGTTATTATTATTTTAGCCAAGTTATTTCTTTAATTCAAATCCATTCTTTTTCACATTTTCTAATATCCTCCAGACATGTAATGTCCCTCTTTCAATTATCTATTGCTGTGTAACAAATGTTCCAAAACTTAAAAACTTAAAACAACTACCATTTATTATTTCTCATTGTTTTGTGTTGTTTGGGATCAGTTAGGCTGATCTTATTTGGGGTTTCTTGTTATTGAAGGTTGATGGTGCATACGGCTTAGACTCATCTGGAAGCTTTGATTCTGGGAAGGCTCGGCCTCATTCCCTCTTTATATAGCCTGAAGTGTTCTCTTCTCCATGTTACCTTTCCATGTGCTTCCTTCATGTGGTCTCTCCATGTGCAGTCTCCACCTTGTATTGAGACTTCTTCCATGGCACCTTGAGGCTCCCAAAGTAAGATTTCCATGAGGAAAGAATTAGGGAGCTGCCTGTATTCTTAAAGGCTAGGTGAGTATGAGCACAGGTTGAATTTACCATATTCTATTGATTAACCCTAGTTCCAGGGCTAGCCTGGATTCAATGAACACAGGAGATATAGAAAAACATAAATAGTAGGTGGTTTAATTCTTCAGGGACCATCTTTTAAATTAGTTACCAAAGGGGCGCCTGGGTGGCCCAGTCATTAAGCGTCTGCCTTCAGCTCAGGGAGTGATTCTGGAGTCCTGGGATCCAGCCCCACATCAGGCTTCTCTGATAGGAGCCTGCTTCTTCCTCTCCCACTCCCCCTGCCTATGTTCCCTCTCTCACTGGCTGTCTCTCTCTCTGTCAAATAAATAAATAAAATCTTTAAAAAAAATAAAAAATAAAATAAAATAAAATAAAATAAAATAAAATAAAATAAAATAAAATTAGTTACCACAATCTCCATTTGTGGAAGGAGACATAATAATGGTATGACAGCCTGGCCATTGTCTCTGTCTCAAATCCTCAATTACCCCTGGACTCTCAATTCTTTGTTAGTCAAAACAATGCTTTACTTTTCCAGCCCAGTGCTTGGTACTTAGTAGCATCTCAATACAGTTTAAATCAATTGGAAGTCCTACTGCTACTTCTTCACTCCTATATAGTTTCTACTTTGTCTTCACTACTTAAGTTCAGATTGCATTATACACTATATTTTAGTAGTTATTAGTACAGACTTGAAAAAGAGATGGGCGGCGCCTGGGTAGCGCAGTCGTTAAGCGTCTGCCTTCGGCTCAGGGCGTGATCCTGGCATTCCAGGATCAAGTCCCACATCGGGCTCCTCCGCTGGGAGCCTGCTTCTTCCTCTCCCACTCCCCCTCCTTGTGTTCCCTCTCTCGCTGGCTGTCTCTCTGTCACATAAATAAATAAAATCTTAAAAAAAAAAAAAAAAGAAAAAGAGATGGATTTAAGTTCAGATCCCAGTTGCACCACCCATTAAACATGTAATTTTTGCTATGTCAATTAGCATTTTACAATATTATTGTCTGTAAAATGGATATTTTATAATACTGCTTTCATTAATTGAGATAATGCATAGGAACGGATTTGCCTAGGGCCCAGGAATCATTAAGCACTCAATAAATGATACCTGATAATCTTTTTTTCCATGGTATGCCTATAGCACCTTCTAACGATCCCACTTTCTCCAAGCTCACCTACTTATAATTTATAGTGATATAAAATGAGTGGCCCTAAATACAGATGCAAGATCATATCACTTTTACTCTAAACTAATTCACTTGTTCTTTCCCCACAGTTTACTTCAAATTCTCTTAACCTGGCATTCTCATCCTTTTAAAATTGTGCATTTTCTCCTACTCTTGCTCTAAAATGAAGCCGAATTGATTCAACTAGTCTTTCTCAAACCATGCAGGGTGTGCATTTTCATATTTCCCTTTGCGTTCTTTTGTTTTTCTCTCTGCCTCCTTCACTCCCTCTGCTCCAGCTAAAGACATGGAAATGATTTGGTCCCTGAGAATTTTCAAGAATAGTACGTACAAGAGTCTCCTTAAGTAGTTTGTTGTGAGCACACTCAGATGTCTGCATAAGTCATCTACCAGTCAAAATAGGCTAATCAACTGCTGTTGTAAAAAATCTCAAAGTATCAGAGGCTTAACACAATGGACATTTTTTTAAGTCTCTATAACAGTTCAGAGCAGGTATTCAGGAATATCCTAGGCATTGGACAATAAGTGGCTCACACATCTTCCCCTCACATTCCACCAGAAAGCAATAAGCCATATTGCCCAAGTACAAAGACAACTGAGAAATATACTCTAGAAATATACTCTGTCCAAAGAGTGGGACAGTACATTTTGATGCACAGTTAGCAGTTTCTGACTGGTCATTCACATTAAATAAGTGACACAACCTGGTTGTTAAGAAAAGAGGGAGTTATGGTTTCTAGAACCAACTAGAAAATTGTTGATCTAAATAGAGGGTAATGTTAGCATCGTCAACTTTTGCCATGGGTGAATGATTGTCAACTTCTACCAGATCTTTGATTTTTAAAAGAAACATTTTTTTTGTACCCGAAATCTCCATTTTAAAATATCAGTAGCTAATTCAGTATTTTAAAAAAATGCTATTTGGGCCAAATAACCCATGTACCAGCTGAATCTTGCCAGTAGGTCACTGATAGGTAAAGTCTGCTTTAAATGTTGACTGTTAAATTTTCAGAAGTACATACTTTATTGTTCCTGAAGGTTTGATTTATGTCAGAGATTCAGGGACAAATTATGAGAGAATTGGGCATTATAAATGTGACTCTGAAGAACTTCTCTATTTTAAGAAATAAACTTAAATTTTTTATGTTCTCACTTGCTAAACATGCTATGGTATTCATTATTTATGTTCATTTAAATATATCACATTCTCTGGGCATAAGGTAGAAATTAACTTTTCTGTCTTCTTTGGAGTTGCATGTGATCATGTGACTTGTTTAGCCAATGAAATCTGACAAAAAGTGACTTGTCACTTATAGGAGATAGTTTAAGAGCCATGCTGTGCTTTGCTCATTTCTCTCACTTTTCCTCATGGTGACTGGCAAAAATCCAGATAATGGCTGTTTTGTCAGCCTGGCACCTAGCATGGCAATGATACATAGCAGAGCTCACAGCAACCCACAGCAGAGGTAAAACATGAATGAAGAAAAAAATGTATTAAATCATCAAAATTTGGGAGTTGTTTGTTTGCACAGCACTATCTGATCTCTCCTGATTAATTTCCTTGTTAATGGCCATGTGCCAGCAACTGTTAATTTTTTGGCAGAGGAATTATAAGGATTTGGATTAGACAATATAAGCCCTGGCTTGAAGTCCCTTGAAGGGAGAACTAATAAGCCATGTGAACCTAAGGCACACTACTCGATCTCTGTGACCCTCAGTTTTGTCATTTGTAAATTGAGGAACCCCAGTGGTACTATCCAGGGTTACTGGATAATTTTAAAGGTGTTTCTCATATAAAACTCACCTGAAATGAAGTGTATGCTCTTCTTCAATGATGAATACCTGCTTACTGATCTACTAACTGACATCAAAGCCCACACTAAGCTATAGTAATGATTTTTGTTATATTATCAAAATTTATAGATGTGCATAAAATTATTAGGTATGCATATCTGTGTATATAGAATGGGTTCAATTAAATGTAGTTTAAAAGCAAAGACATGCAAATTCAAAAAGACTAAGTGACTTCCTCAAAATCACAAAAATTTAGTGGAAAATTCTAGAACCTAAACCTAGTGATTTCTGAGCATATGTTCTTTTTCTATTACCATATTTGCAATCTAAATTAGATTTCCTGCAGAAAGCTTTATTTATTTTATTTATGCTTGATTTTTGCCCTGCCAACATATATAGTGCAATTAGGAGAGTTCTGAAAGACTGGAGGTCACTTAACACCACCCACTGAGAGAAATATGGAAGAACACTCGGAGAATCTGCCTTGCTTTAAAAGAAAACAGAACATTTCAATATGTCTTTTCATGGAGGAAAAAAATGAGAGAAGCAAGTTCAGGATGAGAAATTACTAGCCAGTAAGCATATTGTGATAAATCAGCCATAACATGATTATAGCAACTTCCTTGGGAAAGAAATCAATGCTGAATCAGACTGAGATAGACCAGAAGGATCAAATAGAGGTCAAAGGTACTTCTCCATCTTGAAATTGGATAATTATTACTGTTATTATTGTCAGTTGCTATACTATATTTCTGATAGAAATACATGGTGCCCCTATGCTGCTTTTATTGGCTCTTGGACAAGTCAATCTGTTTATTACAAGGAAATAAATTCAAGTATATTAATCTAAATATCAAGTGAATTGAGGTGGTTAGAAAAAAACTACTTGTGAGTCTCCTTGAGATTTTTTTTAAGTAAGCAGAAAACAGAAACACAAAAAAGTAATTTTGAAAGAAGAAATTGCTTGCATTCCTTTTGTTTTGAAAATTGGACCATAAGTCTCGCTTTAATAGAGAGTGTACCAGGTTGGAAACCTGCCAGAATGGATTTGAATGTCTGCTTTGCCACTTTACCATCCACCTTGCTACCCAGGCAGAAACCAGGAAGCATCAGAGAGACCTGCCAACATTTAGTCAACAAGTTTCCTTGTTAGGCTGCTTTCATGGTCCTGAAATCTTTCCTCTCCATTCTGCTCCCATTGCCTACATCTGGTCTTTAGCCTTCCTTGCCTTCAATTCTGCACTAGCTTTCTCTCTCATTTCCCTTCCTTCAGCTTCACATGTTCCTAGTACACTCCCTTTAAGTGATCTTCCTGAAATGCAGATGTCCTCACACTCATGTCCTTTAAATCATTTACTAAATCATTTAGTAGCTCCCTCTCATAGATAATTATTGTCCAAAGATTAGGACTATCTGTCTTCTCCTTGCCAAACATCAAACTGATTACCAAACAAAATCATCATTCATTGTCTACATAGTACTTAGTAATAACCCTTTATTACCCTTAGTGGGCCCTCAGCCCTATGCTGGTGAAGTACCTTTCTTTTTATTTTTAAAGTCCATCTTGGATTATGGGTGGGGGGTGGGAAGTGATCAGGCTCTGTGAGTGCAACCTGATCATTGATGCCCCAGGGAAATGCATGAGCCCTCTTTTATGCCATCATAAAATGTCTCTGTTTCCTTTCAAAGGGCTGAAAGGAGCTTCTTGTATGCTTCAGGATAAATGTCAGAAAATATATGTATAATTTCACAGGAGTGTATGCGTGTTTGTGTGTGTGTGTAGTATTTCTAGAACATGGTAAACATTCCATTCTCAAAAAATAATTTATATCAGTTATAATGATGAAAGGAAACAAAGCATATGCTTGCAAGTGGAAGGCCCAGACCGGTGATTCTCTGCTCCAGCAACACTATTAACAGGTAATAAATCCCATTCTCTTAATTACTCAAAAGTCTTGATCCACATGGAAGGATTTTCTTCTGTTGCTTGATCAACCCAAGTTCAGGTATAACACAAACTCAAGGGAGTTAATGCCGTAAGGGAATTCTTCAACCAGTGGAATAAAGTAAGTCACTGGAGGAATGATCCAACCGTCCATTCTTTGGCAGGGCATCCCTGTAATCTAAATGTGATTCAGAGGACTTCTAGTGGCACTGAGTGCCATTTTTCCATAAGGTTCAGTAGTGTTGGCTCTGGTGGTTTTTTTCTTTGTGCCTCTCTCACTGTGATCACCTGCCTGAGAAGCCAGCAGAACCCAAAGTCTTGTCTCTGGTTCTTTTTTCAGGAGAACCCAGAGTAAGGACACCATACTATCAGTTATCTTTTCTAAATGGTTCGTTATTGATTCTGTAGTCAGGTATGTAAGATATTTCCATTTAGTGTAATCTTAGATACTCTGAAGTTAAAAAAAGGAGGAGCAATTGATATGAGAAATAATTTCAGGAAATTTCCTTAAATGGTGTTTAATTAATGGTTGATATCATCTTAATTTGCTCTTTTGAATAATTTTATCATGGACTATATGCATGTATTAATTATTCATATGTATTATTTTATTTTTATTATGAATTTTCCCTAAGTTCAAAACTTGTTTGGAGTAAGAGAACCCTCTATTGTGAAGAGGGTATAGAACTTGGGTTATACGGCTACATATCTATATTTATGCATCATGGAGATGAATAACAATAGGTATGTAAAGATTTTCTGTTACCTAGATACAAGGGGCTTTTGATTTTATCACCATGCAAGTTTCTACTCTACTTCTGAAAATAGCCCACACTTCTTTATCGTAATGGTTCACTCTCGAGCATTAAAAAGAAGGGGCATTTTGCCACCTCTGCAGAAAGAAAGGTGTGTAGATTTATATGATTCATAGGCTGAGGCAGGATATATCCCCCTACAATACATAAAACAACAATTCTAGTGCAATGTTATCTGTTTCTTATATAAAGCACATTTTATGCCATAAAGGTTAAATATCAACATGTATAAATTAAGTCTACATTAACTAGGTTTAGTTCAATTTTCCTGAAATAATCGTTCTTTGCTCTTCTTTATATGCACAGATACAAATTTTCTTTTAAAACTGAGAACACTTCGACGTCTGAGATTCAGTTACAAATCCCTGAAAGTCTTATCTTATTCATTAGGATAATGAAGCAAGACAAGTAAGCACTTGCTTCTGCTCCTGGTATGTGAATTTCTGCTGGGTAAAAGTAGCAAATTCAGATTTCGTTTACTAAGCTACCCATATACTTCCTAAGGGCATGGCAGAAAAGGGGAGGAAAGAAGTACAAATGCTTTGACTTATTTGCTATTCCATGATAATCATTTAGTTGTCTTCCTTCTCTTGTTTTTAAAATATTATTGTCTTGATATATGTGTTTATATGTATGTGTGTGTATTCAATTCAACAAATGTATTGATAGCTACTGTTGGAAAGTTCATTAAAAGGTGCTAGAGGGCATACAAAGGTGAAAAAATTGCAAATCTTCTTCTCAAGAAGCTTAGAAATTAATGAATAGCTATAAATATCTTCATGTCAGTTCAGCCAGGTTTGCCACCAAATATGAGTTCAGGTTAGGTTAATTTTTACCTAAACATAAATTACAAGAACGTTCAGTTTTAGCCCAGCCTGAACTCACATTTGGAGGCAACTCTGGTCTTATCTGACATGAGACTACTTACAGTTTTTATTTATCTTTTCTTATGTGACTATTCACATATTTGCTGAAGAAATATTAATGTGTTTCATCATGAGATGCTGCTCCTAACCCTGCCAGAGGATTATAAAATATACTAAAATGTGCACCTAATTACCATTCTAAAATCTAAAAAATTCTGATTTCTGAAACACATCTGGCTCCAGAGGTTTTGGATCCAGGACTAATACTGAAAAGATCTGGACTGCTGTGTTTGGTTGTAGGAGCAAGTGGGAGCTTCAGTCCAGACCTCATTGCATCCTCTTCTGGAGCTCTGTTGGCCTGGAGAATGCCATCTTTTACAAATTTGCTCAAAGAAATTCTCTTCTGACCAAGTGCTGCCTGGAACGGTCAGCCTGGGCCGAGAGGAGATCTCTTTTTTAAGAATATGTTTTATGAAGTTTATTGAGGCTTTGTAGGAGATTAAGGTTGAAATGAGTATGGTCACAAACCTGAGAGGGGCAGGTGTGCAAAGGACTCAAACAAGAATCAATGAAGGACGGTCCTATAATAAAATATTCTTTGGAAGTGTCCATCTAACAGCATTGGCTAATAGGCAGTTGGAAAAAAGAAAGTGAGATCAAGAGTTATCATGGTGGAAAATTTTGGTTAGTGATTTAGAAACCTTCTGTATCTATAATCATCACCTGTGTGAAGTCTTTGTTGGGGTAAAGAACAGGAAAAGGGCGGAAACAGTAGGGTGGGATCAGATTGTAAAAGGATTTGCATACTAAAAATGTGGTACTCTTGAATATTGTGAACAAAACAATGTGATTATAGTCTTTGCTCCAGCCCACATATATAGAATCCAAAGAAAACATAGCCTACAAATAAACTTTATTATTATCACTTCTCAGTTCAGATTGTAACTATTGACTTCTTTATTAATTGACTGTCAACATGATGTATATTTATCATTGGGACTTGAGAGTTTAACCATTAATAGATTCCCGATGTTCTTTCTTTTTTTTTTTAACCCTTCTATCCGTCTTTCTCCTTATTTCTTCCCCCCGGTTCCTGACAACCACTTTTCTACTCTCTATTTCTACGATTTTAATCTTTTTTTTTTTTTTTTAAAGCCATGTGTTAGTGATACCATGCAGAATTTATCTTTCAACGTCTGGCTCATGTCAGTTAGCTTATTCCCGCCAAGTTCATCTATACTGTTGCGAATGAAAGGATTTCCTTCTTTTTTAGGGCTAAATAATATTTTTCTGTCTGTATTTATTTCTTTCCTTTTTCCTTTTTTCTTTTTTTTAAAGATTTGACATATTGTGTAAATTTAAGATGTATAAAGTGTTGATTTGATGCATTTATATATTGCAGTAAGATTACCACTATAGTTTTACCTAACACCTCTATCACATCACATAGTTATCATTTTTTTAATGCTATGTTTTCTTGATCCATTCATGTTGACAGACACTTACGTTGTTTCCATACCTTAACTATTGTGAGTAATGCTGAAGTGAATATGGTAGTACAGATACCTCTTCAAGGAAGTGGTTTCATTTCCTTTGGATATGTACGCAGAAACGGGATTGCTGGGTCATGTGCTAGTTCTATTCTTAGACTATTATAGACAGCACAGTTGTGATGTCCATGGCAATAAATCTTTGATCATGTGTAGGGAGACTGCAGTGACTGCTGTGGTATCTTTAGAGCTTATGAGTCCTGTCCTCACCTTACCTGCTGGGGTGTGCATTATTCATTTGTCCTACATTATCTCATTTACTCTTCAGGACAACAGTATGAACTGGACACTCATTAATCCCAGTTTACAGATTCAAAGATTGATATTTAGCCAGTAATTTGTCCATGGCCACGTCACAGTAGGTTGTGATGGCAGGAATCTAACACAGGTTGATATCACTTCAAAGCTAATACTCTTACTACTATACTGAACTAGAATAGTAGACTGAAAATATGGTAAATACGGTAAATCTGTGTTCTGTTACTAATTCTGCCACCTCCCAACAGCAGTCATTATCCCTTAGAGTTGCAGAGTTTTTGTTTTGAAAACAAAAACCCCAATAAAAACAAATGATTTCAAAAGTTTTTTGTTTGTTGTGGGTTTTGTTTTGGTTTTTGGTACTTTGTGATGAGAACCCAGCTCTTGTTATCTGATTTCTACTGGGATTCCCTGCTTGGCTTCCTCACCTCTTAATAATATGGATAAGTCCGTTAAATTCCCTGGCCTCTGACTCTTCATCTTTCCAGGAAGAGATTGAAATAGTGACATTTGATGCTTCTGGTTCTCTAAGTGTACAAGTCTCTCCCCAAGGCCATTACTCGAAGAGCTTAGGACCGGTTGGTTTGAAGCTCTTATGCACACTTTGCTCTCATTTTTTTTTCTCACATCTTAACACCTTTGGCAAATTCCCCTGTACTTCTTATTTGAAAGTGTTAGCTCTGCTCTCTGTTGCAGAATTTTTCTTTCTCTGAACTACCCTAGTTTTGCCATCAAAGTATTTGAGTACATGCAAAATACAGTTATGTAATATTTATATATTTTTTTATTTCCAAGACCTAAATTTAACTTGCTTTCTGATATCAGTTTGATTTCCTGTGTTTTTCATTATTGCTTTCAAAATATTGATTCCATTCATTCATTCACTCTATTTACTTAAAATATATTGAGCTGCTACATTGTTTCAGGAGCTCTGTGAAGTACGCAAAATGTAAAGATGTGTAAATCATGATTTTTAGAAGTTAAAAGCTTAGTAAGGTATATAAATTAGCAATTGCTAAGACAAGTAGCCTTTAGTACAATATGTATAGAATACTAAAGACACAAGAACTGGTGTTTTCTTAACTCTCCTTCGGTGGATCTTAAAAAGGTATCATGGAGCTGATAATATCTGAAGTACATCTAGGAAGGTGACTAAGAGAGTCTTGGTAAATAGGACAGAAAGGGCATCCCAAGCAGACAAAGCATTGTGTTCTTTATACCGTTGTATGTCTTATAATTACAGGCACCACCTGTTTTTCTCATTGCAGTTATAGGAAGACAGTTCAAAATAGTATATCAACCTGTGGTTTTCACATTTTCCATAAAAATTAATTATAGAGATTATGCTGAAATGACTACCATTTGTAAGCCATTCAGTTAATTCATGTTCTCTTAAATTTTATATTTTATGGAAACTAAGAAATGGATGGTATGTTTGGTTGTATAAATGCAATGAATTAATATCTATAAAATGAATTCCCATTTTTAAAACAACTATACCACCAATAAAAAAATCTCTACTCTTATACCTTATTCAAGCCTCTTAGTTGAAAGTAACAGAAGTGTGCTCTGGGTGACTATTTGACTTATTAAAATAAGTCCGTCTATCTCAAAGAATTTTTTTTTAAAGCTTTTATTTATTTATTCGACAGAGATAGAAACAGTCAGCGAGAGAGGGAACACAAGCAGGGGGAGTGGGAGAGGAAGAAGCAGGCTCATAGCGGAGGAGCCTGATGTGGGGCTCAATCCCGTAACGCCGGGATCATGCCCTGAGCTGAAGGTAGACGCTTAACTGCTGTGCCACCCAGACTCCCCTATCTCAAAGAATTTTTATGAAAAAAGATTGAACTTTTAGTAGCAAGTCACAAATTTCACCATAGAATTGTGTAGATGAGAAAACTCTTTGCTATTGCCATACAGTTGTGGCCATTATAATTGTAGCTTGCATTGTTTCCATTTTGGTTCCTGAGATTTAACTTTACGAAACTGATATGACCATAATTAATGTCACTGTGGCTTTTGGTTAATCATCCCCACTACCTATAATAATCACCTGCATATTCCTCAGTCCCTGAATTCATTCTGGAGAAATCAGACTAATTACTCACTTTTTATTTTAATGCATCTCAACATCTCCTAGGCAGAGACAAGTACTTCCTTGTTTATTCAACACATGCTTATTTAACAGTTAGTATGCACCATGCAAGCACCAATTTTGGTGACCAAAAGAATGCATTTGATTTATCATACCTGTTCTCATTTAAACACATATCCAAAAAGATCTGGACAAAGTACAGTGGTTGGTCAAAGACCTGAGTAATCTTCCTATGGATAGTCAAGGTAAGCTTCAAAGAAGAGATTCTTCTTAAGGAGGAAATTCTTCATAAGAAGGAGATTCTTATGAGATAAGTAAGAAATTGTCATCCTAGCAAAGGAAAATAAGGTATCATATGCAAGGGCATTGAAGCCAGAAAGGTAATATTATGATCAGGAATCTAGAAGTTTCATTTTGTGACTCTCAATTTTAACACCTACTTCTTGTGTCTTAAATATTTTAATATTTTATTCTCCAATAGTTTGTGAAAGATTATTAAAACTATTTTTGTGAATATTAACATCCTAGTGTTCATTTTAAAAAGGAAAAGTATCCCTTTGAGAATACAAACAATATATATATTTTATTAATGCAATTGAAGTTTGTTCTTCTACATATGTTTTTGTAATGTAAAATAGTTCACTAATGATTGGTAGATAGAGGAATGCTGTCATTTTTTTCAGCTTAATTAAGGTGTAATTGACAAATAAATTGTAATATATTTAAAGTGTACGACATGATGATTTGATATACATATACCTTGTGAATGGATTCCCACATCGAGTTAATTAACACATCCACCACCTCACCTTTTTGTATGTGTGTGAACACCTAAGTTCCACTCTCTTAGCAACTTTCAATTATACAACACAGCATTATCACCAACATCACCGTGTTTCACTTTAGATCTTCAGACCTTATTCATCTTATAGCTGAAAGTTTGTAACCTTTACCAACTTCTCCCTATTTTTCCCATCTCCCAGCCCTGAGTAACCACCATTCTATCATCTATTCTTATTCTCTGCTTCTATGAGTTTGCTTTTTTATTTATTCATTTATTTTTGTAGATTACACATCTAAGAGATACCATGCAGTATTTGTCTTCTCTTTCTGGCTTATTTCACTTAAGGAATGTTCTCATCTTGATGTGGAAGTCACAATATTCCGTAAACAATTTTCTTGGCAAATTACTGATTTTTACCACCACGTAACAGTAGCTGAAATGCAAAGTATACATACAAAGCTGAATGAAGCAAGGAGGATTAAATGTTGTCCACATGCCATATCTTCTGGTAGTTCAGTTTGGCTCTAGGGTCATTCTTCTTTCTTTGTGCATTTTCACCTTACCTTCATAATTAGCATTTTCAACTCTTCTTTATATCTCTCTTTCATCAAATCACTTATATCTTTTTATTTTTAAAATAAATGTCTTTATTTATAATAGTATTTATTTACATTTAGGAATTTAACACAGCCTTTTTTAAAGTACAATATCTTAAGTAAATTTTATTATTTTTGTTGGTGGTCTTGTTATATTTTCAAAGTTCCCCCCAACCCCATTTTCCCCTATGCTTGGCAAATTTAATGTGTGATTTTTAAGACTAACAGATTTTTCTGGCATTTTTAATGCTTCACATATTTTTAATAAATTATCCTTGAAATGTTGCAGAAAAATAAGAAACACACCTGAGAGAGACCAAGTGACACTCGGAGAAGTAGGAGAACTCGGATTTATTTTAGGCCGGCAAACCCAGATGAGATCGTGCTCCAAATTCTGGGCCCCAGGCAACAGGGTTGTAGGGCTTTTATAGGGGACTGCAGGCAGTCAGTTTCCAAAGGCTATGCTGACTGCTGGTAGGGGTTTTAAACTGGGGGAGTGGGGGCTGCTTTAGGCGGGAACAGTAGTACGGGAGCCTGTGGCAGGAAGCCTGTTTGCAGGAGCAGAAAGGGCTCATTATCTCTTGCTCCCAGTAGGGCTTCTGGTTATCTCCAGCTTATTATTAGTAACTTACCATCTTCTGGGGCCTCCGGCCACGGCCTGCTCTGGTCAATTTTCCTCTTCAATAAAGGAAGGCCAATTTAATCATTCAGGAAATAGTTTCAGTAGGATCATGTAAAAGAAAAAGCCCCCCCCCCCCGTTTAATCAATAATCCATGAAAAAAATTAAGAACATTCACTTGCCTTCATTCTCCAATGATCCAGTTAATCTATTGTTCAAACAAATGCCGTCAAATCTTTTTTCCCTCAGTAAGACTATAACTTGTGCCAAACACTAGAGTACAAAAGCAAATAAATGTTACAAGAGTGAGTTGTAATGTAGCCCATCAGTTTGTTTGGGTAATTGACAAATTCAATGCTATAAATTTCTGGCACCATTCAAATTCAGCTGTTGCTCTTATGTTACATTTTCTCCTCTGCTGTCTGTTTTTTGTCTTTCTAACTAGATTGAAAACTACTTAAGGGAAGAGTTTTTATGTCTACATTTCTTAATACCTAACAAACTGTCAGGCAAAGTGTAAGTACCCAATAAGTGTTTTCTAATTGACTCAGAATATTTGGGTTATTGCTGAGTTGCATTAAACTTTGTGGGAAAAAAATCTTGAAAAGAGTTGACTTTTAACATTTGAATTGAAAATAGAAATCAGGGGCACCTGGGTGGCTCACATGGTTAAGCCTTGGGCTCAGGTCGTGATCTCGGTGCTGGGATTGAGCGCCAGGTTGGGCTCTCAGCTCAGCAGCGAGTCTGCTTCTTTCTCTCCCTCTGCCTCTCCCCCTGCATGTGCTCTGTCCGTCTCTATCCCTCTCATGAATAAAACAAAATAAATTAAAAAAAAAAAAAGGAAATCAAAGGGAAGGAACATGACAAATCATTCCCCTTACATAACATATTTTGTAGGTATGTCTTTGGAAATGTAGAGAGAATATTTATCAAGTACCTACTAAATGAAATGCTCTCCAAGATAGTATTATAAAACATGATTTGCTTAAAAGGTATAGTAAATTAGCCCATATTATACAAAAACTAATAATATTGCAAGAAAATTTTAATGGTATAGGCATAATCTGAAATGTCCACTCTATCTCAACTACTTTAGTTGAGCAATTCTAATAAATAGTGGCTTTGAACCTCAAGAGATGTTTTGTGGGGGGGGGGTGTTTTTTGTTTGTTTGTTTGTTTGTTTGTTTTAGAGGATATGAATTTCCTAAATTGTTTCCATTTTGGTCACCCAGACCCTGCTAAGATTGAGAATTTCAAAGAACTACAGAAGAGTATCATTTCTTCTCTGTCTTGAATGTATACATATATTTGTTGTTTGATAGACAAATGATAGCTTCTGAGGTTATTGTTGGCCTGAGTCACATTTCTCCTTGGTTAGAAAGCTTTGTGCTATCAATTTTCTTGGTAGAAGTAAAGAATGCTTTTCCTTGGTGGCTGTATATTTTCATCAAACCAAAAATGTCAGCTTCAGAACATAATTAATGCAGCAATTATGGCTTCTGTAGGTGATTAAATTGCCGAGGAAACAGATATTGACATGTTACATCATTATTTTCAGAGCTCAAAAGTGAACTGTCATTCCCCACACCCTTCCTAATCTTCTGCTTGGTTACATTTATTATCTTTGCTAAAGCAAAAATAAGAAAATTGTATATTATGCACATTATATGTATAAATATATAACATTATATATATTATATGTACATGTGTATACATACACACATACATGTGCATAAACACACGTGCACGCACACACACACACACACGGCAAGTACGTGTGTGGCTCAAGCATGATGTTGGTATTTCTCCATTCTCCTTTCTAAACAATGCCTTAAGAAACCTAGTCACATTTATTTTGGATTGCATCTATATCAAGGGATAAATCCTATTGAGAATATACCTAGACTTGGTAATATGAAGCTTCACCAATTATCTCAAGACATATTTGAATTCTTGTGATATCTTTTGTTAAAATCTTTGAAAAGAGTTTTTTTTTTTTGTTGGATTTAAGTCTGTTTCTCATATGTTAATAAGTAAGGACAGATGTGCTTCACTGGACAACTATAATGTAAAATAGGGCTAACCCGTCAGTATATATACTTGAAGAAGGACCCTTACAATCTAGTGATCTATACATAGTAACAAAGAAGAAGAAGAGGAACCAAAGTAGATATATTTCCTAATAATTGGATTGAATTTCATTGAAATTTTCTAAAACCATAGATGAAAATTCCCAGATAGGTAGTAAATGCAGAATTAGTATGTTTATAGTAGTAAACCTGTGTGATTTAAAAAGTTACAGCTTTTGCAACTTTATAGTAACAACTGTTCGCAGTAAAATGTGCTAAGCAC
Source organism: Ursus arctos (assembly GCF_023065955.2). Taxonomy (NCBI): domain Eukaryota; kingdom Metazoa; phylum Chordata; class Mammalia; order Carnivora; family Ursidae; genus Ursus; species Ursus arctos. The sequence continues at coordinate 53,684,547 of NW_026622819.1, forward strand.
CCTTTTTCTTGGCATATTGTATGTCTCAGAATGTTCTGAGAACCTCCTAAATTAGAATAACAAAGAAGAGGTGCGTTACTAATATGTTATTTGTTAAGGTTATGGTACCATGTTGCTTCAGAATTAACACACAAATGAGTCATTATGTTAAATTCTCTGCCATTGTCTCTACTTTTTCTTCCAGTTTTAAAGGTTATAAGGAAGAAAAATACAGGGTAGCGTTAAAAGACTTCTTAAATCTTTCTATCTCAAATTACTCAAACATCACTCAATCCCAGAATAGAATGCAATCAACAGCAGTCACCAAAGAAGGACAGCCTCCATAAATTTGGGTGGTTCTGTACACCTCTCTGTCAACTCTAGCTTTGCGTCTGGTCTGTAGATAGATGCCTCAAATTTAAACATTATGTAACTTGGTTTAATTATTTACCTTTTTTTGGCATTCCACTTTAAAGTTCAAATTATGCCTAATAACCATACATGTTGTATTCTTAGTAGGATTTTGTTCACCATTTTTCTTTCTAAACCATGGAGTCTGGGGCAGGATGAATAAGGGGGAGAATTGGGGACACTAAATGAATAGAGGCAGGTGGATTCTCTTTAGCTTGCACACCATCTGACATTTTTTGAATCTTTATTTTCAACATCTAACATTTTCCGTACAAATGTGGGTATTCTGCCTCTTATGAAAATGCGTAAGTTCTAGAAGGTACTATGCCACGCTGGGTAGCCCCTGCTGTGGAGGGGGCCAGGTCGCTATCCTCACCATGGTGCTCAGTTATTTACATCCACGCTTCATTTATTCATGACACCTACGTGACCCAATAGATTTTTGGATCTGTTGTAACCTTTACAATTTTTCAAGATATTAATATAAAATATGACAAAGTAGAATAAGAATGGCTTAGTCATACAGAGAAACATGAAATAGGATCATGGGAACTATTTCTCCCTCTTGTTGACTAGTGCTTTCTTGAATTCAAATGGAGAATGAAAATGTTGAATAATCCTGACATTCATTCTTTGCATTTCCCACCTAATCTGAAACATACTTATAAGCATCAGAGACATTCCCGGTAGGGGTTTAGGGATGTAGGGTAGAGTGAAATGCCCACCAGGCAGGTAAATACATAACCCTGTCCTTTAACATTCAGGAAGAAGTGTCTACAACGTCAAATTGGAATTTTCTTCAACCTAAAAACTAACATGTGATCCTTTTTCATTATTACTAAATGCATTTCTATGAAATAATGCCTTTGCAAAATGAAATATTTGATACCAGTGTTAGATCCAACACTCCTGAGAAAAATTGGGCCTGATTCCTAATCTTAGTTCATTAATATTTTTTGAGCAAAAACACAAAATTTATTAATTTTCCTAAAGGAGAAAATGTGAATATGGTGTTTTTGATTTGTAAATGAACAATATGGCTCTGACATGTTTCCATATTTTTCAAAATAAAATGAAATCTTTATCCTATTTCTGAGAGATAGTAAATTTTTATGCTTTCTTTTCAATTTTAAATGTTAAATATCAACTGTTACAAAGACTGGCAAAAAACATGTAAAAATAAATAAGAATCAGTGCTGTTCATTTACAGCCTTCTAAATTTAAAACATTTTTATAAGATAAACAGAACTTGATAGAACATAGGAAAAACTTTAAATGCAAATGTTTTCAAGTGACAAGTAAAAAATCAAAATATAAAAAATGCTAATTTTCACATATTTCAGAAATTATCACTATGATATTTTCCTCTCTTGTACTTAAAAATGATTACTTGATTTGGTTAATGTACCGGTTGCAAGAATTTGAATGTGTTTGTGTATCTTTACTGAGTACAAAGGTGTGCAAATAGCTGTAATTTTATTTTTCTGCGACTGACCTTAATTTTCTCTCAAAGCCCATTCCATATCATGGCAGAATATTTTTTAATTGAAATAAAACGTATACACAGTGAAATTCAGACAGCTCAAGTGTATGATTAGATAAATTTTGATAAATTCGTCTGTGTAACAGCCATCCCAATCAAGACAGAATATTTCCATCACCCCAGAATATGGCCTAGTCCTTCCTTTATGTCAGTTCTCATCCCATAGACAATTATTGACCTGACTGTATCACACTTTCTATCCAGTCTTGTTAAAATTTATAGACATGAAATAATATCATATGCAGTGTTTGTGTCCGGTTCTGTCACTTACCATAGTGTTTTGGAAGCCCATCCATGTTTTTTAATGTGTCAGTAGGAAATTTTTCTTCTTAAGGGCTGTTGTATGAATATATCACAATTATTTTATCCATTCTCCTGATGATAGCAGTTGAAATACTTTTATGTTTTGACTCTTGTGGACCAGGTACTAATATTCTTATTCATGTCTCTCCATGGGCATATTTGCCCATTTCTTTAATTAGGCAAAATCCTACTAAATCATAGTGTAAACATATTTCTAACTGTAGAAGAAACTGTTTAACAGTTTTCAAATTGGTTGTACCATTTTATACTCCCACCAGCAGTGTTTGAAAGTATTAGCTGATCCATATCTTTACCAAGATTTGGTGATGTCAGTCTTTTTAATTTTAGCCATTCAGATGCGAGTGTTTTAATTTGTATATCTCTGATGGCTAATAATGCCAACCCCCTTTTCATTGCTTATTGTCTTGAATATATATCATATATATCTTCTTTTGTTGAAGACCTATTTAAGTATTCTGTTCATTGTTTTAACTGAGGCTTTTGTCACTGTTGTTACTCTTTATAGGAATTCTTTATACATCCTAGATACAAGTTGTTTGCCAGGTACATGTGTATTACAAATATTTATTTCATATTAATTGTCTTTTCATTTCTCAGTTTTAATGACTTTTTATGACATCACCGTTTTCATTTCAATAAAATCTAGAGGTTTTTTTTATTCTTACTATTTTTTGTATTCTAAGAAATTTTTCCTTACCCCAAAGTCATGAAAAAAAATCATTTAATTTTCCAAGTCACAAAGTTTTAAAAAAATCTTAATTTTCTTCTAAAATGTTTATCATTTGAGGGGTGCCTAGTGGCTCAGTTGGTGAGTCCAAATCCTGATTTAGGCTCAGGTCATGATCTTAGGGTTATTGATATCAAGCCCTACATCCAGCTCCATGCTGGGAGTGGAAACTGCTTAAGATTCTCTCTCTCCTTCTCCCTCTGCCCCTCCCCCTTCCCTCTGTTAAATAAATAATTAATATATAAGTTAATTAAATAAAAATGAAAATTAAAGAAACAAAAGTTTTATCATTTGAGATTTTACATTTTGGTCCATGAGCCCTGTTTAACTAAGTTTTGTCTATGATTTAAGTAAGATTGAGGCTTGGTGCCCCATAAATTTACCTATTTATTCTGGTATGACTTGTATAAAAGTGTTCTTTCCCCCATTGAATTGTATTGGTGTTTTTGTTAAAAATTAACCATTTAGAAATGAATCTGTTTCTGGACACTCTTATCTGTTTCTTTGCTTTATATGACTATCCTTACATTAATACCACTGACCTGATTACCTCTGTGATAATTTCTACAACCATATATTGTTTTTAATTTTTTGACTCTTTTATATTGTCTGAACTTTCATATAAATTTTAGAATCAACTTGACAATTTGTCAAGAAAAGTAACTAATAGGAATTTAACTGGAGTTCATTGGATTTATAGATAAATATGATGAAAATGTTGTTTAATTTATGATAATGGTGTATCTTTCCATTTATTTAGGTCTTTTTAAATTTCTCCAAACAACATTTTGTATTTTTTAGGGTACAGGCTTTGTATGTTTTTGTTAAGTATATTATTAGCCATTTAAGTTGTTTGATAATATTGCAAATGGTATTGATTCATTTAGTAATCTTATTTTTCAGTTGTTTACTGGTACTTTATAAAACTACAAGTAATGTTGTATATTGATCTTTTACCCTGAGACCATCTTAAATTCATTCCTTTTTAGGTCTTTTGTGTTTTTTAGAATTCCTTAGGATTTTCTGCCAAAATAATCCTATTGTCTGTGAGTAATCCCAGTTTTATCTTTTTATTTCTCACATCTATGGCTTTATTTTTTTTTTTCTTACCTTATTACATGAGCTAGGGCCTCAAAATAGAACAGAAGTCATGAGATGGGACATCCTTGTCTTCTTCTTGAGTTTAGGTGGAATTTTTTGTCCTTTATTCTGTTAATCTAGTAAATTACATGGATTGATTTTTTCTTTCGATGTTTAACAGAACTTACATTTCTGAGATAAGCTCCATTTGGTAATGATGTATAGTTTTTTTTATATATTGCTTGATTCTACATATTTTGTTAAGGATTTTTATTTTTTTTTATTTTTTTTTTTTAAAGATTTTATTTATTTATTCGACAGAGATAGAGACAGCCAGCGAGAGAGGGAACACAAGCAGGGGGAGTGGGAGAGGAAGAAGCAGGCTCATAGCAGAAGAGCCTGATGTGGGGCTCGATCCCAGATCGCCGGGATCACGCCCTGAGCCGAAGGCAGACGCTTAACCGCTGTGCCACCCAGGCACCCCTGTTAAGGATTTTTATATCCATGTTCATGAGTGATTTTGGTCTCTAATTTTCTTTACTGATAGCATCTTTGTCAGGCATTGGTATTAAGAGATGATGACCACATAAGTGTATAAGATTTGTATAAGATTGCTGGGTTATTTTGTTTTTTTGTTTTTTTTCTTATTTAAGCATTTGGTAAATTCAGTCTATCCATATTCATAAGGATTTTTCTTGGTGAGAAGATATTTTTTTTCCCATTACAAATTCAATTTATCTAACAATTACAGCATACTTTGGGCATTCTGCTTTATCTTGTGTTGAGTTTGGTAAGTTATTTTTTTCAGTCCCATTTCATCTGGATTATCTAATTTATTGGCACACAGTTGTTTACAATATATCCCTTTTTAATTTTTATATCTATAAAATCTGTCTTAATAGAATTATTTTATTCCTGAGATTGTTATGTTGTATTTTTTTCTCTTTTCCTTTTGCATAGTCTTAAAAGACCATTATTTTCTATAATTTTCAAAGAATCAGTATTTGCCTTTTATAATTTTCTCTCTTTTGTCTGTTTTCAGCTTCATTGATTTATCTCTTAGATTTAGTATTTCCATCTTTCTACTTATTTGACTTTAATGTTTTCCTCTTTTATTAGTAAGAAGGAAACTTAGTTCATAGATTTTAAAACTTTTTATTTTATAAGAACTTAAAGTTATAAATATCACCCTAAGCAACATTTTAGCTGCATCTCACTAATTTTGGTGTTTTCCATTTTCATTCACTTCAAAATCTTTTCCTGTGACATTTTTATGATTTTCTTTTTTTTACCCATGATGTTTAGAAGTGTGTTTTACTTTTCATATATTGAGATAATTTTCTAGATATCTTACTGTTATTGATTTCTAAATTAATTTTGTTGTGGTAATAGATTTCAGTGCTTGAAATTTATTGATGCTTGACTCATGGCATAGTACATTTTTATGAACTTTCCATGTGTACTGGTAAGAATCTGTTCTCTACAGTTGTTCGTGCAAGGTGTGTAAGTGACTGTTAGCTCAAGCTTTCTCGTAAGGTTGCTCATGTTTTCTATATTCTTATTGATTTTTTTAAAGATTTTATGTATTTATTTGTCAGAGAGAGAGAGAGCACAAGCAGAGGGACTGGCAGACAGAGGGAGATACAGGCTCCCCTCTAAGCAGGGAGCCCAATGCAGGACTCAATCCCAGGACTTGGGATCATGACCTGAGCTGAAGTCAGATGCTTAACGGACTGAGCCATCCAAGCATTCCTGACTCTTATCTCTTTGTTTTACCATTTATTGAGATTGAGAGAGGAATGTTAAAATCTCCAACTAGATTGTGGATTTGTCTATTTCTACCTTTAATTTTGTCAGTTTTTTTTTCTTATATTTAGAAAACTTGCTATTAGTGTGTACATATTTATGATTCTTGTGTTCTCCTGATGAACTGATATTTTTATCATTGTGAAATGACTTTCATTATTTCTTGTAACACTCCTGGCTTTGAATATCTGATGTAACATAGCCATCCCAGCATTCTCGTGTTTACTATGAACAGTGTATTTTTTCCCCCTTTCTTTAACATGCAAACAAATTGTGTCTTTGTTTTTAAAATGCCTGACCCTTCTGTGGTTTTAATGTTAAACCAGTGTGCTTATCCAGGCTTTCTAATTAAATGGATTCCAATCCTGTGTTCCCATGTGGTGAGCAGCAGCCAAAATATCTGCTTATATTTCCGATTTTTCTAGTTTTTTTGCTTTCCACCAGACTTTCTAGAATATTTCCTATTCATATGTAGTTCAGGAAACAGTCGAAGATTTGATAGAAGTTTAAACTCAGATGAGGAGCTTCCTCTTTTGAGGGTTGTCCTTCTGTGATTTTTCTCCCCTTCAATTTCTAGCCTTTCTGGTAGCCTGGATCTCTTTCCTCTGGCATTGAAGTTGCTAAAGACTACAGTTTTCTGCTTGAGTTGCAGTAGCGTCACACCTCAGGCAGTGAAGTTGCCTTTAGGATGTTTTAGTCCATACAGATGGCTCTCACACGGATCCCTTCTTTTGAGAGCAATTTAAAATGTTGGGAAGGACTGTTGTAAGATCTCTTTTACATGAAATGAATAGAACAGTTCATTTCCTCTGTGCAAAATTTTCATAGCATCAGCAGGTCAGATTGCTTGTCTTTCAGACCAAAGAATCTTTGAATCAAGAAGAAAAATATGATTCCTCATAAATAAACAGGCCTCCTAGCGTCCTGTTTTTCTTTTTTTCTCCCTTAACTAGATTATGTTCATTTACCAAAATCTCCGGACATACATGATGGCTAATAATCTGTTTCTATTTCTGTTTTAAGGAAAAAAGTCTGAATTCATATATAAAAGCTTTGTATTAAAACTTACTTGGTCCTTAAAATGCTGTATGTTAACAATCATGTCAATTTTGTATTTGTTATGTTTACATTTGACTATTAGAATTCATTTTTCCCCTTCCACATAAATCTAACAATCTTTATAGTCTTCCTGAAGGCCTAGCCAACTTAAAAACATGTAGTTGCCCTTTCAAAAAAATTATTCTTTGTATGTGTGTGTTACAAGTTTTATTAAGTAAGGCTTATTTTTACTGTAAGGAGAAAAATAACTTCTTGCTCCGAATTGAATAGTGCATTTTTTTCCTGCAATTTGAGGGTACTTTAATTCATAGCATTTGTTAAACACAAAAACTGGTTTTGAAATGCCCATATGTAGGCTATGTTCATGTTTTCCTAACAGACATAAACTGAGAGTATCCTGGTGATTTCAGTAATCTGTGACTGTCCCAATTCTCTTCCTGACAAGGAACTGAAAAATACTCTTTGGATTTAGGAGGAACTGACTAATTTGACTGACTTGTACTCACTACCTCCAGGCAAGCACACCTATAGTCACCTGCCTTGAGGCAGACCTGTGTTTTAGCAGAGCAGTAATAGTAGATTTCTCCCTCCCATACATGGAAATATTTCTTGTAACCCACAGCAGCAGGGTCCATGTTTCCAGTTTTTCAAAGCCATCTTTCTGAGCACCTACTAAGCACAGACATCTTGTTGGGTTTGGAAGATAAAACAATGAAAAAGACACATTCCACTCCCTCTCTGAATTTATAAGAAACAAGAGAAATGGATTCAGACATAGCATATAATAACAATTCTCTTAAATAAACTGCTGTACTTAATCTCTGAAAAAAAATGTTATAACAGTTCAGAGGTTCTGTCTTAGAAGAACATGGTACTGGGAAAGCTTCCCAAAGGTGTGGACACATGAACTCTTTCTTAAGAGGTGAGTAGGTTTTGGCAGGTGAAGAAATAGTTTGGTTTCATTAGGGTTTAGGAAATAGTGTGCGAAACCATGGACACCTAGTGCTTTTAAGAGACATTGATATCCTTAGAAAAGAGTTGGGAAGAAAGGTTAACGACATTACTATCGAAGTCATTGAATGCCATGCTAATGAGATTAGAATTTCTTCTGCAATCATGGAGAGTAGGTAAAGGTTTTTGAATTAATGAAAAATAAGATCAAGGTTATAGTTTTGGAGGTAACAGCACTCTAAAATACTTGCTAAAAGGGTGAGAAATTCAACTTGGGGCATCCAGTTGGATGGCTCCAGATAAAAAGTGTGACGTTTTCAAAGTTTATTCTGTTGCATACAAGTCCCACTAGATTAAAAAGGGATTTCAAATAATTTTTTTTCTTCTCAAAGTTTATGATATACTCTTTAAAATTTAAGTATCTAGGGATTTACAGTAAACATATTGTTTCTCTGTCTTTAACTTATTGTTTCCTAAGCTTATTTCACCACAGCTCTTAGTGAGGACTTTCCCAAGTTCTGAGGCTATAATGAAAATTCTGTTCTACCCAACATAGTGATAGAACTAGTATTGATTAGTGTTTCATGTGCCATGTAGGACAAACTTGCTCAAGATGCATGATATCATTTATTCCTCACAACAACCTTAGTCATATATAAAGCACATGCTACTGAATTCCAATACGCAATCCACAAAAAACCTGAGACTTCAAGAGAAGAAATAGTTTGCCAACAGTGCAGAATTAACAAGCAGTGGACCAGAATGTGAGCCCAACTTTGACTCCAGTTCTCTTAATAGATAGACAATTCTATCTTCTCTTCCTTTTGCCCCATCTTGTGCTCTTCTTGGGAGGAAAAGAGTAGAAAGAATTTTTTTCCCAGAAAAAAAAGATCTGAAACTTTTTCTTTCGCTTGGAAAACACTATTGGAAAGTAAAAGATCCTAATTTTTTTTTTTTTTTTTTTTTTTTTTGGTCAATTGCTTTGCCATGTTTTTTCATCACCTAAAGAACACTTTGGAACATTTCTTCAACTAGAAAAGGGAATTTGTCTTCTTTCTTAACTACCACCTTATTGTACTGTCATCTTGAAACTGTCCTAACGTTTAAAATATCTCTCTATTTGCTTTTAGTATTGGGATTTTCTCACTTGGTGCTTATTCCTTTCCCCCATTCGTATGCTCCCCAGCAAATTTTGGTAGCTCCATGCTCATTGAAATAACTATGTGGCTGTTTGTTTCCAACAGTTTTGGCATGCCTAAAATGTTTTCCATAAAATAAGTCCAAAAGGATATAAGCATACTTTTTAACAATTTATTGGATAAATTCCCTTTATGATTGGGAAGTTATCATGGAGAAGCAGAGAACCAAGGGATTCACAGCCATCATTATCAAACCAGGGAGATAGAAGGGTTCTTAAATGTAATTAAATTTTGAACTCGACTCTTTTCCCATTTATGGTTTACCAGCAATTGTCAGAAAAACACTATAATAATAACTGCTAAAATTTATTTTGTGCTTTTTACAACATTAAGGAAAGTGTTAAATCATTTCATTTCACAGACAATAGAACCTATTGGGAATCAAAGTAAGAGATGTGACTTAAGCAAATATGTTAAAGAATGAGGCAACCAAACCCAAAGAATTCTATTTGATGATGTTCCTACTGTCAAGATTTATCAAAGATCCTTCTTTTGTCAGTAAACATATCAGAGATGTTGATGTCTGTGCTACAAGGTGATTAAGTTTGGTGGGGCTCAGGGTGCCATCCTGGAGACATACATGGATGCATCTGGGCAGTTTCCATATTTGACGAGGGCTTGTGCATTTGTCCAGAACTGTGTTCTGCCTGCTCCTTACACTGCTCATCACTTGCCTTGCCCTAGGGGATTTCTGTCAGTAACAGTTAAACCACTGGCAGCTTAAGTATTCCCCATCAACCCGAAGCTATTTTGGGGCATGTTCCTGACTCGGTATTGCAGAATTCCCACTAATAATCATTTCTTCTTCCATTAGTTATGACATTTTCTCCCAATGTTACCTATACTCTAACATGCACCCATGCATACACATACACTATATGAGAAAAGATAGTAATTACAGAAGACGAGGCTTTATTTTTTATTTTTTAGTTTTTTAATTTATTTTTTATTATAATAATATTTTTTATTATATTGTTAGTCACCATACAGTACATCCCTGTGTTTTTATGTAAAGTTCCATAATTCATTAGTTGCATATAACACCCAGTGCACCATGCAATACGTGCCCTCCTTACTACCCATCACCAGCCTATCCCATTCCCCCACTCCCCTCCCCTCTGAAGCCCTCAGTTTGTTTCTCAGAGTCCATAGTCTCTCATGCTTCATTCCCCCTTCTGATTACCCCCCCTTTCTTTATTTTTTTGATTGAAAATAAGAATGCAAATTTTTCCTTAATTGAAACTGAAGGTCTGACTTAAAAATAACACAACTAAGTTAATAATCTAAATTCCCTGTAAATATTTAATGATTGTCTAAAAGCTTGAGTCCCCTTCTTTTGCCCTCACCCCATCTCCTGAGTTCTGAGGGGAAACACTTGAAACTGTTTGAACCTTTCTCCAATCTCTCATAGATACTAGCAAATTTTTATTGTAAGTAATTTACTAGTTTTTTTTTCTTTTTATTTCGAAGGGAGGAATTTTAAATAATTCTCAAAAATTTTTTAGGTTCAATGTGTTCAAATGTGATCCAAGTCACAATTGTTAACTCAGTTATTAAAAAGATCTCTGTTTTTAATCACTGTTTATTGAACATAAAAAAGTATACCCTTGGTTATTTGAATTTGTCTAGCACTAGAAATATAAGGAATCATGTCTGAGAAAAATGTGAAACAAGTATAATGCTCGTGTCTTCAGATCTTCATTAGGCCAATCTTACACCTCTAGTTTAGTTATTTAGCATTAGATGAAGACATATCTCTTCCATAGTCATACTTTTTCAGGGATTGCAAAGAGGAAAAAAAATGTTAGTTTATAAAATGGGAATTATATGACTTCTTCAGATGAATCCAATGTTTGAAATACCATTATTTTAGCTGTCCTGTGAAACAAAATAATCTATTTTGTGGAAAGACTAGCACCAGCTAAGTGTGTTGAACAATAGTTCAAATGTCTCTCAGAAAGAAAGAAAATAGTTAAATGTATCTCAGACTCAAGAAAATGTAATACTGCAAATGGACTTACAAATAATATTAGCTTGGGAAAAATCACTGCTAATGTTGGCTTACCTGGTCTTTTAATTAGATTGTAATGAGTTTACAAGTTATAAAAATCAAGAAAGAGTTACAAAAATGCCTGACAGAGTTAAACAGTTGATTAATGAAGTGAAAACTCAAGACGACTATTTTGACTACATATTTGACTATCTCTAAGGTGCCAATTAACAAAACATATCATCTGGATAGCATGGGTTATAGGGATAGACTTCAATTTAGTTGATGAAAACTATAACTTGCTCACTGCTGGTAAAATTTTATGTAATAATTGGCAAAGAAAACTTTTCAAAGCATTCCTTTTTCTGCTTTAGAATCCATTTGAGAACCTTCAAGATCTAATCTCTAAGCAACTTTCAAATATACAATACAGTATTGTTAACTATAGTCACCATATTGGAATCACTTTTATTGATTTTTATTTATCTCAAATGTTTGTAGAACTCCAAAATCAAATATACAAGTGGCAAGTTTTAAGGATAATCTTGCTAAAGCTTTACCAGACTAGAAACGTAATTTTTAAGCTGGGCACTTCTAATTTCAGCAAAACTCTCCCCTAGATTTCAGAGTATAAGGGCTAAACATGAGGATACCCTTTTTTCACCATCCTTCTTATCCTTACCCTTTACCTCTTTCATATTTTTGACCACTTCATTTCAGCAGAGTCTCACAGAAATAATAGTTTCTGTCACAAGCAATGGGAGGAATATGATGTAATGCTCGGGGTAATTTTGTTAAACCCACTTAGCACCTAATCCACTCAAGTCAAAGCTGGTATTGGAGTTATCACTCACTAGACTGGCTTTGTGCACAGAGCAATTCAATACCCACACATCTTCACAAATTACTGGTACGCATCCTCAGACACTAGGCTGCGACAGCTGAAAAAAGACACCTCTTCAACTGCTAATTTTCTATATTTTTATTTCATTCTTAACACCTCTTTGCAGACAATTAGCTTTTTTCCCCTTTTCTTTCTCAGACTATTTTAAATTAGCCCATTTCAGGCTGATGAATGAGCCAAGTTACAGCCCATGAAGGAAGCACTAGATGAATGCTAAAATGGTGCTCATTGCGAGAATGCAACACCACATGTTTTATTCTTAGAGGCAAGCAATGGAATATTCAGTTTTACACATTTTCAAACCAATTTGTTTGAGTAAATGTGAGATATATACTGCATATTACTGAAGAACTATCTTTGTTCTTCATAGACACCATAGGTCACTAGAAAGCTTTCTGGGTAAGTTTCTCATTTTAAAAAATATGGTTAACCTTTTTTAATGGGTCTTATTGCTTTGTACTTTTGCTTTCTCTAGTGTGGATTAGAATTCTTATAAAGATTCACAATAAAAAATAATTAATTTATAAACTGGATGCAAAGGAAGAAAAGTGTATTAATAAACCATTTGTTTGTATGCCTCACCAGATACTTTACTCTGTCCTATGAGATAATCTCTCTTGCTTGACTGCTGACCCTATTGGTTAAAACCAATGCTATTTCTATAATTTATTGTTTTAGAATAGTGATTTTTCATGTATCCAGTATGGTGTGCAAAGATGTTCACATATTCAAATATTCCGGATAATTAAAACATACCTCTTTAGCAGCAAAGCTAAGCCTTTGGAATGAAATCCTTCTGAAATGTGTCAAACATCACATTTTTTATTATTATTTTAAACAGAGTACTAAGATAAGTATCTTTTCTCTCAATGACTCATTGTGTTCTTCCACATTATAGCAATGCTGTCATAGGTTTTTGAGATCCTTTGTCCCTTTCCTAAGTCGTAGGTTGTAGTAGTAGTTCTTCTGTCTTCCTCATTTCCTGTCAATGGCTATCTTCTAATCTTCTACAGTATTTTAAATGCAATAGTCTGAAGTGTTGCTTCTTCTTTCCTTTGGAGTAAAACTCAAGGACTTTGTGATACATATTTGCTACTCACCAACAATTTCCTTCTATTTTAGTTCTGTGACCACATTGAGAAGGGATGTGTTACCACTAGTCAGACATCTATCAAAGTGGGCAATTTGGGGTTATCCGCTCTGAAAAAAAGAGAAATATCAAAGATCCCACTCCATACCAGAAACTTCAGAGGTTTTGAGGAATGTCCAAGCAATTCTCCTAAGTTGAGAAACACAGGTAAACATGAAGTCAGTTTTGTTTCCAGAAGCCTTCATAGCATATCTTCCTCCTAAGCTGAGCCCATATACTTAAAGTTTAAAGTCTTTGTACAGTAATCTAAGAATTTAACAATACGATGATATATTATGGATGTTAATTTATTATATGAAACTTTTCATTTGCTGATCTCAAAGCAAAATAAAAATAATTTTTGATTTATGTATTTCTCTAGTCCCCTATCCTGGGTATCCAAAGTCCTAAAGGACATTAAATAATTTTATTTAACAAAGTGGCTTCATGATTATCATTATTATCACCTATCACACATACACAAAATCTATACTGTAGAGCAAGGGTCTACAATTTTTTTTCCATTAAAGGGCCAAATAGTAAATAATTGTTTCTTTGTGGGACCTGTGCTGTCTGTTTTAACTACTCAAGTCTGTTGTTGTAGCCATAAATAGTAAGTTGTCTAAAATGTGTCATGAAATTTTTTTCCTTTTTTTTTTCCCCCTCAGTCACTGAGAGTGCTAACATTTCTTAGCTTGCACACCATATAAAAATAGTCTATGAGCTGATTTGGCCCACAGGCCAGTTTGTCTACACTGCAATACAGTCCTGCTACAGAGGGTTTTAACAGCAGTAGAATTGGCATACAAACATCAAAGATTTGAGAGGTCTGCCTTTAGCATTAGGCTTCCAGTAAAAGGCTGAAAGTTTTGGTAATTGATTATTTCTAAATATATTGATACTTTTTAAAAAGATTTATTTATTTGTTTGTTAGAGAGAGAGAGAGAGAGAGAGAGACCAGGGGTTGCGGGGGTTGGAGGGACAGGCAGACTGAATATCAGCAGATTCCCTGCTGAGCAGGGAGCCAAATGCAGGGCTTGATCTCACCACCCTGAGATCATGACCTGAGCTGAAATCAAGTCAGACACTCAAACAACTTAGCCACCCAGGCGCCCCATAAATATATCGATAATTTTAAAATGGAAAACTCCAGGGTACTTTACAGAGTTTGTTGCTTATTTGTTTTTTGTTCTGAGTAGCTCTTAGACCATAACTTTTCAAACTTTACTATGCATGGGAATATTACATAGGCATCCTGTTAAGAGGCAACAGGCAAGTCTGTTGTGGGGCCCAAGACTATAGTTTTAATAGGCTCACAGGTGATGCCAATGTTGTTGGTCCTCCAATCACCCTTTGAGTAGCTAGGGAATAGAAAACATTAAAGAAAGCCCAGTTTGACCTGGTAAGTGGTAATGAGTCTATGTACAGGAATTTAAAGGAATGAAATTCAATGGTTTTAAATGAAGGGCATAGCCCTTGAAAAATGAAAGCCAAAAGATATGAAAAAAAAAATTAATAACGTTTAAATTACAGACATTCCTCATCTGAAGATGTTTTGACTTAGGATTTTTTGACTTAGGATTTTGCGAAAGCAAGATGCATTTAGTAGAAACCATACTTCGAATTTTGAATTTTGATCTTTTCCCTGACTAGTGGTATGCTTTGATAATGTCTCGTGAGGCTAGTCAGCAGCAGCCAGCCACAGCTCCCTGCCAGCCATGCGATCACAAGCGTAAACCACAATATACCTGCAACCATTCTGTATCCATACAACTGTTCTATTTTTCACATTCAGTACAGTATTAAATATATTTTGTGAGCTATTCAACACTTTATTATAAAATAAGCTTTGTGCTAGAGGATTTTGCCCAACTATAGGCTAATGTAAGCGGTCTGAGCACATTTAAGGTAGACTAGGCTAAGCAATAATGTTTGTTCAATAGATTAGGTATATTAAATGCATTTTCAACTTAAATGATATTTTCAACTTTAATGGGTTTATCACGACATAACCCATTATAAGTCAAGGAAGATCTGTATATGAATGGCTTTACCAAATTAAGAATTGCACTAACAGCCCAGAATACTTAACTTACTAAGCACTAAGTATACTGGCTACTACCAAAAATATAGCTTTAATGCAAACCACATTCATCCTAACTCTTCAAATATTTTTCACCTTTTTGGTAGATTACCTAATTACTTACCAAAGTAATGAGCAATTAAGTAAAAGCTATAAAGTACAAGGCTATTAAAAATTGCTATGTATTCTTTAGGCTTACATGTTGCATTTACTGCGTGCACACATAAATATGCAAGTATGCATGATGCTTAAAATGCATTTGGCCTGAGGATTTCTAATGTCAAGTTTCAATCCCATGCAAATGAAAGGGGCTGAATGCATAAACCTGTCAAAATGATGATTTTAATGGAAATGTCAAGATACTTCTGAAAGCCAATATAATAATCCCTTTTATGCAGCACTACGAAGGAGCCTATGATCCTAAAAGAACTAACCTGTCACCCTGCACTATACGTTTCATCCTATTACCATCCTCAGCTCCATTATCTAAATGACCAAGCACTCCTTCAAATCTAGGGCTAAATGATGTCATGACATGACTATCATCATATTTATACCTCATAAAATTAGAAAGGTTATTAAACATAATTTGACCTTTGGCATACTCTAATAGAATCCTGATTTTTGCTGTTTTCTTTCTTTTCCTCCTTTCCCCCTCTATTCACTCCCATCACTCTTTTCAGTTCTTTTTTTCTTCTTTTCAAATTGTTTCCCACTTACACTGATGGTATGTTGCACGACGAAATCTAGAATTTTATAAAATGCAATTTTTATTCTAGTGCTTCCTAATTATTCTTCAAAGCTGCCACTCAGGAGAGAAAAGTTACTTCCATTCAAACCTAAATTCAATGCCAAGTACATATGCCCTTGAAAATTTTCTAAAGCGTCGGGTGATGTAGGGTCTGAGATGTCTTGCTGTTTTGTGGTTACTATTGTCTTTAACTAGCTGGTAGTACAGTCCAGAAGGCTCTTAGCTATGTTTATCTGTGTTGGTTCACTCTGATCAAAACATATTCAAAGAACAGGTGCTTCTTGATGAGCTAAGGTCATGCATTTGGTATGTTGGACAATTGAGAAGGAACGAGTATTCGTCAGAACCTTTACAGACTCCTATGCTGTATGACGACCTTCCCTCTAGCATTTAAGATACTTTTAAATAGATTTAACAGAAATAGTTACATTTTATAAATGCTTCAAAATAAGGGCAATGAGCTGTGTGTGTGTGTGTGTGTGTGTGTGTGTGTGTGTGTATATATTCTTTTCTTTGGAGTTCAATGCTAATTTATCTTATCCTCAATGTATATGTTTTCTGTTCCAAAGCCTTCTCAACACAGAATCTTATCTTTCAGTCTTCTCTGAGTGCTGATTACTTTTTAGCATTCTCTCAGCTTCCTTCTTAAGGTCCCTGATGCCGATGGCTTCCATGTGGAGAGACATTTTCACAATTAATTTTCCATTCAAGAAAATAGTCTCTTACATTCAACTCACAGCTTCGTGTTCTCAGTTTGATTTATTATGACATTTATTTACACTCAGTAGCTGTTTATTAAATATATACTACATGGCAAAAAAAAAAAAAAAAAAAACCACACACAAAAAAAACAGCCCCTGCTTTCAAGGAATTTGTAGTCTACTAGGTCTATGGGCAAGAGAATGGATAATAAAATATGATGTGATATGCCAGCTTTTAAATCCATGAATCAATCAATATGTATTTATGAAATGAAAACTAGGGACAATCATCAAGCCTTTATTAGACATAGATGTGGATGTGGATATAAATACAGACACAAATAGAATTATGTCTCCAAAGAGATTGAAAACTGGTAGGAGAAAAAATAATAATATAAAAAGAAAACCTTGTTATGAGATATTATATGATAACTGTCATATATTCTTATTAGAGACAGAAAGTCCATAGGAAATTAATCCTTCTCTAGTAAGAATTCTTTTCATACCTGGTGTTCAGTATTGGTAATAACATTTTATTCTTTGTTCCGTATTTGCTTGATCACAGAATGAATAATTTATCTGCTTATGCATTTTATTTTATGAATTGACTACACAGATCACTCTATTTCTTTGGTCTTTCTTTATGTCCTTTCTTTAATTTGCCTCCATTTTTTGTGTACAGTGATTCAATTGGTTTGATCAAACTACCATTAAAAGTACCATTAAACTTCATGGTTTTAAAAATAGAAACTTATTTTCTCTCAGTTTTGGAGGCTACAGCCCCAGGTCAAGGTGCCAGCTGATTCGGTTCCTGGTGAGGAACTGTCATTTCACAGCTATGTAGTTCTAATCAAATAAAAATGGTCTTATCTAGACTAAGAAAATGGCTATTGTTCACAAAAGAACTAGAAACACACTTCATATCAAGATGATGCTATTTATTTTTCTGTGTTTGATCATAGTCTCTATTTGGACTTTAGCTGTAAAAGACATACACAAGCAGACACAGACACATACACAGACATACTCCTTGCCAAAGGACTGATTGCTTATTGCCCTTTAAAAATATATCTAATCTTAATATGCTGGGAAAACAACAACCACAAAAACAACAAAGAATGAGAGCATAAGTACACGACTTTTTCTATGAAAAACATGAGTGTTTTAGGTTATCCAATTAGTCTTTCTGCCTCCTCTCTGCTTTTGTCATTTAGCCACTGTACTTCTTCCAAATTAGTTGTCCTATTGCATCGTTTTTTTTTTCTTTTTTTAAATTATTTTATTTATTTATTGTTATTATGTTGTTAGTCACCATACAGTACTTCATTAGTTTTTGATGTAGTGTTCCATGATTCATTGTTTGTGTATAACACCCAGTGGTCCTTGCAATACGTGCCCTCCTTAATACCCATCACTGGGCTAACCCATCCCCCCACCTCCCTCCTCTCTGAAACCCTTAGTTTGTTCCCCAGAGTCCATAGTCTCTCATGGTTCGTCTCCCCCTCTGATTTCTCCCCCTCTATTAGCCATCAGGGAAATTCAAATCAAAACCACCTTGAGATTCCACCCTTCACCAATTAGAATGGCAAAAATTAACAAGGCAGGACAGCAAATGTTGGAAAGGATGTGGAGAAAGGAGAACCCTTTTACACTGTTGGTGGGAATGCAAGTTGGTACAGCCACTTTGGAAAACAGTATGGAGGTTCCTCAAAAAGTTAAAAATAGAGCTACCCTATGACCCAGCAATTGCACTACTGGGTATTTACCCCAAAGATACAGATGTAATGAAAAGAAGGGGCATGTGCACCCCAATGTTCATAGAAGCAATGTCCACAATAGCCAAACTGTGGAAGGAGCCGAGATGCCCTTCAACAGACGAATGGATAAAGAAGATGTGGTCCATATATGCAATGGAATATTACTCAGCCATCAGAAAGGATGGATACCTACCATTTTCATTGACATGGATGGAACTGGAGGGGATTATCCTAAGTGAAATAAGTCAAGCAGAGAAAGGCAATTATCATATGATTTTACTTATATGATGGAAGGACATTAGGAGAAGGAAGGGAAAAATGAAGGGGGGAGATCAATTATTTTAAAATACACATAACGAAATTTACCATCTTCACAATTTTGAATGCTCAGTTCTATGGTATTAGATATTTATGTTGTTGTACCACCATCACCATCATCCATTCCTATTAATATTTTTCATCTTGTAAAACTGAAAACCTATACCTAAATCTTTATTACATAATAACTCCATATTCTCCCATATCCCAGCTTCTGGAAACCACCATTCTACTTTTTGTCTCTATAATTTTGTCTACCCTAACTATCTCCTATTAGAGGAATCATACAATGTTTGTCTTTTTGTGACTCACTCATTTCACTTAGTATAATGTCCTCAAGATTGATCCATGTTGTAGTATATTACAGAATTTTTTTCCTTTTTAAGGCTGAATAATATTCTATTTGTTTGTATACCACATTTTGCTTATCCATTCATCCATTGTTGGAAACTTGGGTTACTTCCACATTTTAGCAATTGTGGATAATGCTGCTTGAACCTGGGTGTAATTACTCTTCAGGCTGCTGCTTTCAATTCTCTTGGATATACATTCAGAAATGGAATTGCTGGGGGCACCTGGGTGGCTCATTCAGCTAAGCATCTGACTCTTGGTCTCAGATCAGGTATTTATCTCAGGGTTGTGAGTTCAAACCCCATATTGGGCTCCACACTGGGCAAGGAGCCTACTTTAAAAAAAAAAAAAAAAAAAAGGAATTGCTGGATCACATGGAAATTCTATTCACCCTCAGCCATAGCAACTTCTTGCTAGACACTTGTCCAAAGGCAAAACAAAAGCAAAAATAAACTATTGGGACTTCATCAACATAAAATCTTCTGCACAGCAAAGGAAACAATGAAGAAAACTAAAAGGCAACCTACGGAATAGGAGAAGATATTTGCAAATGACCAATCAGATAAAGGGCTAGTAGTATCCAAGATCTATAAAGATCTTATCAAACTCAACACCTAAATAACAAATAATCCGGTCAAGAAATGGGCAGAGGACATGAACAGACATTTCTTCAATGAAGACATACAAATGGCCAACAGACACATGAAAAAAATGTTCCATATCACTTGTCATCAGGGAAATACAAATCAAAACCACAGTGAGATGCCACCTTATACCAGTCAGGACTGCTAAAGTTTTAACAAGAAAAGAAATAACAAATGTTGGTGAGGATGCGGAGAAAGGGGAACCCTCTTACACCGTTGGTGGGAATACAAGTTGGTACAGCCACTCTGGAAAACAGTATGGTATGGAGATACTTCAAGAAGTTAAAAATAGTGTTACTCTACAACCCACCTATTGCACTACTGGATATTTACCCCAAAGATACAAATGTAGTGATCTGAAGGGCACCTGCTTCCCAATGTTTATAGCAGCAATATCCACAACAGCCAAACTGTGGAAAGAACCAAGATGTCTATCAACAGATGAATGGATAAGGAAGACGTGGTGTGTGTGTGTGTGTGTGTGTGTGTGTATAAAATGGAATATTACTTAACTATCAGAAAAGATGAATACTTACCATTTACATCAACATGGATGGAACTGGAGGTTATTATGCTGAGTGAAATAAGTGAGTCAGAGAAAGACAATTATCAGATGGTTTTACTCATATGTGGAATACAAGAAACAGTGCAGAGGATCATAGGGGAAGGGAGGGAAAACAGAATGGGAAGTCATCAGGGAGGGGGAAAACCCATGAGAGACTCTTAACTCTAGGAAATAAACTGAGGGTTGCTGGGTGGGAGGTGGATGGGGGAATGGGGTAAGTGGGTGATGGGCATTAAGGAGGGCATGTGACGGGATGAGCACTGGGTGCTATACGCAACTGATAAATCCTGAACACTACATTTGAAACTAATGATGTACTATATGTTGGCTAATTGAATTTAAATAAAAAATTTAAAAAATTTAAAAATGGAATTGCTGGATCACATGGAAATTCTATTTTTAATTTTTTTAAGAACTTCCAAACTTTTTTTCACAGGGGCTGTACATTTTATATTACCACTGACTGCACAAGGATTCTACTTTCTCTACGTCCTTGCCAACACTTGTTGCTTTCTAGTTTTTTTTTTCGTAGTAGCCATCCTAATGAGTGTGAGATGGTTATAGCACTAATTTTTATCACATTACTCTATTGCTCAAAAACCTTCCATGGATACCCATTACCTTGAAATAAACTACACATGCATGGCTTGTATATACTCTCAACAGCAAAGCTTTTAGAGTTATATCCTGTGAATGCTATATACAAAGCCCCCTGCAATCTTACTAGTTTCCCCATTACTCCTAAACTTTTTACATGTTTCCTCTTATATGCATACTATAATTTGCAAGATTTCTTCCAAGTGATACACATGTCCTTTCACCTAAGCCAGTTTTTCTCTAAGAAGCAATACTGGCATTTAGGGCAGAATAATTTTTCCTTTTGAAGAATTTTCCTGCATCTCAACAAAATGTTAAAAATCCCTGGTCCTTGTTCATTAAGTGCCAGTAGAACTCTTATATTGTAGCAACAACCAAAATGCCTTCACACATTTCCAAACACTATTAGTTAGGACTCTTCTGATCATAAGTGGTAGAAAATATCAATCAATCTGGCTTAAGCAAAAAAGTGAGTGAATTGGCCAATGGTATTGAAAAATTCAGGAGAATGTTTATAACTTCAGGTACATATGGACTTACTAGCATCTAAAAGATTTGTTTTCATTCTGTGTAACTGTTCTATAGTCCAGTATACTTATACTAGGCCTTCCTCTTATGTTGGCTTCCAGTACTGTCAGACCTATGTCCCCATCAGCTCTAATTCAAGAAGAGAAGAGATTTTCCCTTTCCCAGTCACTCAAGCAAAAATTCTACTTATATTTGAAATTGTCTTGACTGGGGTCATGATCCTTTATAAAGGAATCACTATGGACAGAGAAACAACATTCTTTTGCATGCTTCTCAGACCTAGGGTAAGGTATGGGCTACCATTTGGAAAGAGGTAGTTCACCAAAGAAATATAAAATACTCTTACAAGGAGACGGAATAATGGATGCTGGATAGCAAAATAACAAAATGAACTCACCTATAAAAAATATTAGTTGCTTAATTTTAGGCAAAGAGTTTCAATTCTGAGTTGCTTCTCTAAATCTATAAAATGTAAATAATGGCAACTACCTTGCAGGTAGATAGTGTGAGATTCAAAATGGAATGTATATAACATAAAACCTGGACCATCTCTGCTTAAAACATGCCTCATTCCCTTTACATTCCCTTCTAAGGTGAATCAGAGATGGTTTCTTAAAGTAGCAATTGGTAGGAGTGCCTGGATGGCTCAGTTGTTAAGCATCTGCCCTCAGCTCAGGTCATGATCCCAGGGTCCTGGGATCGAGCCCCACATTGAGCTCTGCATTGGGCTTCCTGCTCAGCAGGAATCTTGCTTCTCCCTCTCCCACTCCCCCTGCTTGGGTTCCCTCTCTCACTATGTCAGTCTGTCAAATAAATAAAATCTTTTAAAAAATAAATAAAATAATAAAATAAATAAAATAAAATAGCAACTGCTAGGCATGAGTACCACCTATTCAGGTTGGAGAACCTGACCTGTCAGACTAGAACTCAGCCAACACCAATGTAAACAGCTGCTTATCAGCTTTGGTCCTAGTAAAATTCATCAGGATTACTTCTATCTGCACTCATCTCCCTTTTTCCTTCTAATCCATGGTGGAACTTCTAGTGATTTCTGTACAAAATGTTGTAGGGCCAAAGACTTTTATTATCCCTAGCCTCTGCATTTCAGAATTTTCACTGTTTTATATACATGATACATTTAGTCTGTAAAACCTGTTTTTTGGGGTGCCTCGGTGGCTCAGTTGTTTAAGTGACTGTCTTCAGCTCAGGTCATGATCCCAGGACCCTGAGATCCAGCCCCATATCAGTCTCCTTGCTCAGCGGGGAGCCTGCTTCTCCCTCTCCGTCTCTCTCTGCAGTTCCGCCTGCTTTGCTCTCTTGCTCTCTCTCTCACACACACACACACACACACAAAATCTTTTTTTTAAAAAAGAAAAAAAAAACTTTTTAATCATTTAATTTCTTCTTTTGAATAATAAAAGACATATGCCAGTTAGAGCTATAGGAACATTTAGTTCATATAAGTCCTCCGTAAAACAGTGTCAGACACAGAAGATATCTGCACTCACTCTACCTTGTAAACCAGAAAAGCACTGAGGGGCCCTGGATGAAAGTGGCTGGGTGTATGGAGCTGCGCATACTAATAGTATCCACCCCTCAATGTTGTAGTGGCCTCTGTGCACACAGACGGGAAACCATCAATGCTGGATAAAGATTGCAGTTTTTAGGGTCAAATTCTCAGCTTTGCAGTAATGAGCTGTGTGATTTTGGACAATTTTCTTCACCTTATTAATCCTGAGTTTCTTGATCTGTAAAATAGGAATTATAATCCTTAGTTTTCAGGGAGAATATGAGAATTGAAAAGCAACCAAAATTCCTAACAAAGTAGCCGCTCAGAAAATGAGTCTTCACATTTCATGAAGATGATGGTTTTCGCAGCATCTCTGCCACCTTTGTTGGTTATTTAACTATTAGCCAGATGCCATTCTTGCCACCTCAGTTTATTGGGAAATATTTTGTGTCCTTGAGCTCCTATTCTCTGCTTTGCCTACCACAGTACTTCATAAATATTAAGCTTTGAGTAAATGAATGCATGAATGAGTAAGTTTGTTAAGCAGACCCTTGAAAATGAAAATGGCAATTATCTGAGGAATCTTACATGGGACAGATAAAGCTGTGGAAAAATTTTTATATGCAAGCGTAGTTTCTTTTTTCTATGAAAAAAATCAGGTTTTTGACAGAATTTCAAAAAATAAGTTATAGCTAATATTCAAATATTTTGATAATTTTAGAAAAAACTGAGGTTTTTATTAAAGCCTATTTAATGACCAGTCTTCGTAATAGACTCTGATATGTCAGAGAGAGGTTTGAAATAGGAACCAGAAATGAGGAATTAAGTTTGCCATTTCAGTTCAGCATTTTCAACTTTAAAACAAGGTGATGGACTAGGTAGTTTTTCTGATTCCCTTATTCATAGATTCTATGATCCTTGCCAAGATATTGAAAATACTTTTCAATGCATTTCCAAGTGGACGTGCTCAGTGGAAAGCAGAATATTCTCTAAGTATATCAGGATCAGATCAACTTCTTGTGAGCCAAACCAGGGCAGACAAGGGCTAGTATTCTTTGGAGTTCGCATTCTTTTGGAATAAAAGTAAGCGAAAAACATAATATTATATAAAGAATATAAATCAGGACAATGTGATAAAGAGTGAGTGATGATGGCCAAATTAGTTGAATGGCTTAGGAAAGTCTTTCTGAGGATAAGTCTGAGCAATGCCTGGAAGGAAGAAAAGAAAAGTTGCATGCCCAACCATGCAAAGATTAATGGTGGAAAGAAACCTTGCAAGAGAAGTTCCTACAAATGCTGGGCTTAGCGTGCTATTAGAGCCAGAGAAGGAGACTTTTTGGATTATAATAAGGTAAAGGATAGAGGTGGGAAAATAACTTGGATGCGTTAGATCGTGGCTAGATCATAGAGAATTAGATAGAGAGAGTGAGAGCTATAAGAGTTTAGATTTTAGATTTTATTCTAAGTGCTTTGGGAAGTGATGGTATCAGATTTATGTCATTAAGCCTTGCTTTGTGAAAAGTTCACATTTCTAAAAGCTAGATTTTTTTTTTTTTTTGTAATGGTGAGGTCCTGATTCAAATAAAAAGAAACTGTTATAAAAGAATGATTTGGTATTAAAAATCCCTTCCAAGTATCTGCAGCTATTTTATTCACACGCTCTAATCAATACTCAAGGAACAGGTTATAACGTCGTTTAAACGAGTCAGTTCCTGGCTGGCATAGTCATTGCCGGCATGTTCATGCGTTCCAGTTGTTTTTTAAACTGCATTTTACACCAGGGGAAATTGCACACAGTAAATGTCAAGGATTCACTAGGGGCATTACAGTTTCCGAGGCATGAAGCTAATACATATTTGTCTCATTACTGTCAGCCGATCAACTTTATTCTGTGGATGGCAAGGGCTCGGAGCTCATAGGAGATGTAGTTACAAACGACCTTTGGGAGGTCGTAGGGACCACAACTTCCAAAATTCACAATAATGTCATGTCATTAATAAGAAACTAGGAAATGGTGTTCACAGACTTTTTGATACTTGACTTCCTCATAGAAACAGGTGTGTGTTGGGGGGGTGTCACATTTTTTAGCTCTGATTCATCAGACCTTAAATTGAAGACAACATAGAGCATTTGAGTGGGCAGCTTAACCCACTCCTGTGGTTTCCATATTGCCCAGCAATTTTCCTGAAGTAAACATGTTTTGCAGGATCATCAGGCTGTTAATAGTCTTTTGCTTGAATAGTTCCAAAAGACAGAGGGAAAAGAAAATCCTGATTTCTTGGTGAGAGCAATTATGCAGTATGGGAATCAGATTTTTTATGTGTCTAACTTACATGGGTTTATTCTTCATACTTTTAATCAGATTTAATGATTTTTTGGAATAGATTATGTTATGTTCTTGTTGTATTTTCATTTTATTTGAAACTACAATTTTCAAAGTCTTCTCCCCCCCCCCCAATGTATTTAGTGGTGAAAAGCACCTATAGGTAACTTTTTAAAAATTGTACTAGATTATATTCATAATCATAGGGTATAATATATCATAAACCTTCAATAAATAATTATTACTGAGGAAAATAAATAGTGTGAGGGTTATCTTCAACTACTTCTGTTTAGTCCTATCCTATCCAAATACTGTACTAAGAGACTTTCTATTCTCTGCCCTCTTTGGCCATGGCTCTACCACCTATGCTGGGGAGATTCTAGGCAGGGGTATTTGTGGCATTTGCCAGTGTTCATGGTGTAAATACTCTACCATGACTGACAACAAGAGTCTTGCAAGATTCCTGAAAATTGGGCCATCATAAGATAAGCAGAAGAGATAACAAATCTGACAGGGTTACTGCTCAAGAAAATCCCATGGCAAAAGGCAGGCAACTGTAGGGACGAATGCTCCCACAGGATACACAAAGGGAAGGACAACTAGCATGACCCTGAGCACAGGCAGAATGACAGTGGTCCCTTGAATGGTAAAGGGCTCACTCTGGGCATTGGATAGGTATCTTTGTAGCTGCTTCCTGTTTGTGACTCTGGAGAGTTCCCTTTGAGACAGGAGCTGGGCCATCTCTCAAAGATAGCTCCACTATTGTCTTTCCAAGGGTAAGTGGCTGCACTGGCCTCCCATCTCATGCCCCATCTGTCTTCCTCTGTCACAACCATTTAGTCTCTTGTCAGTTATTGTTTATACTTAAGTTTTTGCCTTGTTCTTCCAGAATAAGACCCCGACTACCCTTATCTGGCATCCTAAATAATATCTAAGTTCTTGCTCATTAAAATATTCAGTCTTTCACAAGTGTTCTCCCTGAGAACTTGAAGGGCTTACTTCTAGAAGCCAAAACGTTATTATTGACCCATCTTTGTCTTTGATTTCCTCTTATGTCAATCCCATTCTTCCCTGAGTCAAAAGATGATTATGACCACATGGGAAAAAAGTTCATCAAAGTTCTTATTGTTTGGTATTCCAAAATAATATCTTGCTACCAGTAAAAAGTTGGTAATCGAAATCGTTCATATATCTTAATATAATATTTTGGTAGACTGCCAGAGAAAAATGAACTTAAATCTTACATAACTAGATATCAGAATAACTATGCCATTCAGTGAAGAGCTCCCTTACCTCCACAGGAACTTAGTTTACCATTTATAGAAAAAGGAGATCCCTTAATGCCATCAATCATGGTTCAGGACTCACAGCCACCATCACTAATCAATGTCAACACTACTTCTGAGCCAGGACTCAACCTCAGACTCTTTGTCAGCACATTAGCCACTATAATATCTCTTGAATTTTGCACTGGATATGAAAATATTTGGCAAATCTAAACTAACATATGTAAATGTAGTTTTCTTATACTAAGAAATTTGTCTTCTCTTATTGTTCTTAAGAAAGCATTTCATTTTGTGTGCTATTTTGTGATCCACATCAAATATCTGCAGTAAAAAAAAAAAAAATGTATATATTAAGATACCTAAGTCTGGATTTCCAAATGGAAGAAATAAACATCCAGTGATCATGATAGATATTCACAGTGAGATAAATGATGGATTTTTTTTTAATTAACTTCATTTTTTCTCAGAATTCTAATAATCGGAGTTATTACCATATGTTCTTTTTGGGCAGTTCAAAATCTTATCGAAGAGATGCCTATCTATGAATCAATAAATTTAATGTTTGCTAATTAACAGTTTTAGCCTGAGAACCAGTGATTGGTGTTAGGATTACAGTATTTAATGGTTTGCAGATAACTGTTGGTTAAATCCATTGTTCTTCAAAAAGTTGTAGTTACTTGAGAGCCCAACTTTATATCTACCCCTTTGGCAATATGTACAAGAAGTTAAACATGTAAAAGCAAATAAAAGCATTGAAAGGTATTATATGTTATGATTCAGTGTGCTCTCACCATTCTGAAATAGAGGCCCCATTTTAATGTTTATCTCAAATCAGTTTCTTTGAAGTTTATTCCTGTGACTAGTAATTAAGTTATATACAACCCAAGAAAAGCTGTATCCATGTAATCTCTCAATTGATGAATGTAAAAGTGGCAAAAACAATGATGATCAGATGTTCACATTTTCCAGAAATTCAAAAGCTATGACGTCCAACCAAATAACAAACTGTAGTGTGCATAAGTTAAAAAAAAAAAAAAAAAAACTCTGAGATGTGCCTGCATAATGCCAAGAATGTGACTTAAAAAAAGTTTCAGCTGAATAACGTTATTTAGATTTTTTAAAAATTGAGTATATAGTGGAGGGGAGACAGATAACAGTATGGGAAGATAATTCAGGATGGCTCTTTTAATTTAGCAGAGAGTGTTCTGCTCTCTGCTCCATGGACTCACTCTAGGACCCAAGATGACAGCAATGTTGCCATTTTCAAATGATGACTAGAACTCTAGTATAAATTTGTCATATAGTCTGCAGAAAGTGTGAGAGTTTAGGGAGGAGTGCTCAGGAGAGGTTTCATGGGCAGTCCAGTAACTAATATACATCATATTGACTCACATTTCATCAGGGAGAACTTAGTCATATGGCCACACCTAACTATAAGGAAGGCTGGGAAATGTGGTATAACTCAAGCCTTATTTCCAACTAATTAGAAAGAAAGAAAAGACACATCATGGTTAGTGGTAGCTCTGCCATTGCGTAGTAGAGACCAGATGGGAAATGAGGCACAATCTGGTTAACTTTGTTAACCTAGTGTTTTCCAAACTTAGTTCACCATAGCATCTCCTTTTAAAAGACATTTTTTAAACATTTTTAAAAGAAATCTAGAGCAACGATTTTATTCTATATCATTCTCTTAATGTAGTTGCAATTTCTGTTAAAATCTATGTGATGAAGCAAAACCCTGGGCATTGCAGTGTTAAAATCCCTGCATTTGTATATTCCTATCAATGAATGTCACTTTCACCCCCGCAGTTTGGACAGGTTTGGCATTAAATGGTTGGAGGGCTTCACCTGCGTTAGGAATCACTCACATATTTTCATCCAGACCTTTCATACAACACAGATAGATACTTTTTCTTACTATCCGCCAAAAATAACAGCACTGAAAAAAATGACAGAACACGTTTTATGAAGGCATAATATAACCCACTGCTGGGAACATGTCACTCGAGGCAAAAGCAGTTAGATCTGCCGGCTGGATGCTCTTCTGATGTTTCTCCTTAAATAACTTCATTATTCAATGAGAAGTGTTTTAATTATTTAAGTGACATAAAAGATGAGGTTGTAGTATTTATATCTAGATTGTGTTTACTGATTTTAAGTCTTTTCTGTCTATTTATATTAGAGTTGTAAGCACTTACCAAACCCTATCTCCACATTTAGAGAAACAAAAGGTTTCTATGTCCTGAAAGTTTCTGTTTTTTTCCCAAGAGGATCCCTGTGATCCCTCTTTTGCTGTCAAATATGGCCCTAGCTTTATTAAAAGAACTTTGTCCCTCACCTTTGCGAAAACATTTACTTTTGTTACTGACGTTCATACATGGTATGCTGATATTTACTGATAATGGATTTTCCCCCACCAGTGTAATGTACTATCATTAGGGATTGCTCTCATCATGACAATAGACGTGACAGTAATTAATCAACAACATTCTCATTACCTTTATTTATTTAGTGTGAATTATGTATTAGGCACTGGAGAGTTTTATGTACAAAATTTCACAGCAACCCTGAAGTAGGAATTGTAATCTCTGTGTCATAGATGTAGAAACTGACGAAATGTTAAATTTAATATTTAAACAGTATTAAAACAACAGTCGCAACAATAGAAACACAGTTGAAATGTTTTTAAATGTTCAAGTCAGGATTCTAACAGAGGTCTGATTAACTTCAAGTTATATGCTTCCTTTTTGCATTATCCTGTGTTCTTTCTGAGCGGAGTTGATAGATTTGAAAACACATCTATACCCTTCTTTCTGCACACCTACTATCTTTATGTAGACGTTT
Source organism: Ursus arctos (assembly GCF_023065955.2). Taxonomy (NCBI): domain Eukaryota; kingdom Metazoa; phylum Chordata; class Mammalia; order Carnivora; family Ursidae; genus Ursus; species Ursus arctos. The sequence goes on from NW_026622819.1 coordinate 53,713,907, forward strand.
TGATTCTTGCAATTGTAAATTGATCTTAGACTGTGAAGTAGTAAAGCCTTGAATTCAAATTAGCAGTTTGTGTATGACATGGACAAACATCATAGAGGAGAAGAAAGGAATGAGAATGTCCATTATAACCTCAGTGATGGATCTGAAAGAGATCAGTAATGTCTTGAGCATTCACAACCACTGAACAGTGCTCAGCAAGGACCTACCCCTTAGGGACAGTGATTAGTAGGTCATGCAGGCTGCACTCCAGGGGCTCCATGGACTTTGCATTCTCTGGCAGTGGCGGGGGGGTGGGGGGGGGAGCAAAACTCCTCAAACTAAATGCAGACATCCTGTTTACAAGTCATCTGTGGGCCAAAGGTGTGGCCAGGAATTGTGTCAGGAAAAACAGAAATAAAGAAAAGAGTAAAAGAGGAGAAAGAAAGGTTAATAGAAAGAACACAAGAAGGCTCTATTAAAAATATTAAAATCTGTATGTACTGACCAAGAAATAAGTAGATAATTAGTTGAGAGAGAAAAGAAAAATAAAATGGAAAAGGGGAGAGGGGAATGATAGAAAAGGATAGGATGGAATGCACTTCTATGCTTCCCCTGCCCTTTATTACACACATAAACGTTAGCTGAGCTCCGATCTTACATTTACCAGTTATAATTCTTATATTGCAAGCAGCATAAAGTGGGTAATGGTTAAGGTAAGGAAAAAAATAATAAAGGAAGTGATGAGGGAAGGCTAGGGGGTTATCCCGATAGTTCAGCACACAGAAGAAACAACTCTGGACCTATAGTCCGTTATGCATCTGTAGCGGAAAGAGCTCTTGGACCCTGGCAAGTGAAGAGTAATGAGCAGTCTTTCCAAGCTGCTGACATTGGGATGAATTTGCTTCAGCCACTTTCTCTCCTGAGCCATTCAATTAAAGATGCAAATACCCTTGAGTGTTTCCTAGGTCCAGCTCCTCCCAGGTCACAGGTTCATCTCTTGGTAGGGAATGGGAAGGGGAGGCGATGCACATTAATGGCAGTTTCCACAAAGCCAAAGTAGGGAGGAGTGGCTTCTTAAAGGGAAATCCTGGTGGTGGTATGAGAAAAAGAGTAAATAGATGCCGGGCAGGCACTGCCAACTGAGGTCCGCCATACTACAGGCTGTGCCAAGTCCAGAGATCTCAGTCTTCCAACAATTCCTGTCAGGTGGATATCAAAAAGAAATTACACTGGACGCTAGTAGAAAATGGCAGGGAAGATTTTATTCGAGACTATTGCAGCAGGAGAAAGAGGTTGGAATCAACTCCACTGACACAAAAAGCAGAAGTTGTTTTAAGCACTGAGGTAAGCTAATGGAAAAGTGCTGGAGAACTTCAGGTGGGTGGTTAGGCAATGTGATTAGGCCATCTGTATTTGTTAATTGGTGCTCATTGAAGTTAGATTCCTCCCCCTCCATAGAGACTGGGAGGTAGGGGCTCTGTCTCTCCTGATTGCATTTCAAAAGAAAAGATCCCAAGTCCTGAGACGGAAATTCCTGCGTAAAGCTTGCAAGAAGTTAGGAGAAGATTTACATCTAAAAGGGGCTGGGAACAATTTCTACTTGAATGTTTTTTCAAGTAAGTGCTCTACAGAAAGGGAGGTCAGGGACCTAGAGTCAGAAATAAACTTGTCGGACGTTTAATCAAGCTGAGGGAAATGCTCAAGTGTTCTTGGTCAGTAATCATTCACTCTGTTGATGAAAACCTATCAGTGCTGCGTCCAAGTCCTGCTCCTGCGCTTCTCCAATTGTCTTCTTGCCCCCGTGTGCTGCTGCAGCTCACTCTGGTCCTCTCCTCTCAAAATTTTCCAGAGCAGCAATAATGCACAATGCTGGTGTACATGCCTCTCCCCGAAGACCTGCGGATAAAGACAGGTAATTGCCGCAGACCGGAGGGGAGGGAACAACCTAAAATTGAATGTCAGACAGCAGTACTTTTGAAGTTACATGCTCATTATACTTTCCAAGGAACTTCTCAGGGGCTCTACTATGTTAGACCCCAGTCTACTACTGCATTGTTCAGCACCCACCCCACCCCACCAAAGCATCCTTCATTCTCTGGCTTCTTTGAATCCCAAGCCTCCTCTTTCTCCCAGCAACTCCCCCTCCCCCCAAGCCTCTAGGGAAAAGAAGAAAATTCCCATTGCATTATTATGCAAAGCAAATTGCCCTTTCTTAGTTTTCAACCTCTCCCTGCTTGGCGAAGCCTCAGGACTTATCTGTGCGTATTCAAATAAGAAGTTTCCTAAACAAAAGGAGTTTGGGGCCTGGTTTTCACATTTGAAAGACTAGCAAACGTTTCCTAGTTATATTTCTTTTACGTGCCTCAAATCAGATTCTTCTGCTGGGTTCAAAATCAGAGTACCAGGGCTTTCATCTGAGGATATAAAAGAGGAAAGGGGAAGAAAAAGGCAAAAGAAATTTTAGTTTTCCCTTTGCGCAAAAAAAAAAAAAAAAAAAAAAAAGTGTAGGGCTTATTTATTTATTTATTTATTATTTGAAAGAAAGAGGGAGAAAGATGGGCATAGCGAGATATTCTTCAAACCAAAATGATTATAATGGACATAAAGCCACTGTAACTGTGAGATTTATAAAATATTAATTGTTTTACTTACCTACATATCTTAAATTTTTGTTTATTGTTTTATAACAAAGAATATAAACCAAGGCAAGATAGGATGCAAAGTAAAGATGGAAATGAGGTGCTCAAAAAATGATACTGTCGTTGATAGAAAAACAGATATAAATAGAGAATTAATCCCTTGCTAACATCTAGATCATAAAATGCCTGGGCATTAAACAGTGTGTGAAGATTATTGACTAGGCAAGTAACTGAATAATGACCTAAAAAGCTTACTATGGGGAATACCAAAGAACTGTTTTATATTACAAAGTGGAAAAGATTTAGACCAGAAAACAAAACAAAACGCTTACACCACAGCAAATATTCCTAACAAAGAACAAAGCTAAGATATGAATATGGAAGACTTGTTCTGGTATTACTGATACTAGAAGCACAAAATGTTGCTCATGAGCCGTATTTGGTCTGTAGGAATATTTAATTTGCTATGCAATTATAAAAATTGTTAAATTACATTTTTTATTTAGGAGTACAAGCATTTGTAAAATTAAGATCCTTTTAATTGGAAAATACAACCATAGACTTTTCTTTCTATATAGTAAAAACTGGCTAAATACCATTCCTCCCAACGTAGACCAGGCAGGTGGCAGGGTTGTAGTGTGACATCAATGACTCCGAGTGAGGCAGGTGTTCAAAGGACTTATTCTCCTCTCTCTCTCTTTCCCCTGGGGGGCTATGTCCTGTGTTTCCTTGGAGACTCAGCCGCTGGAGAACTCTATGTGCCCTGGCTCAGGCTTTTTCCTCCATTTGGCTTCTTACAACCCTCCCTGAGCCACTGGCTTTTAGTGGTCTATCTCTGTTGAGGTCACTTGGCAGGTGAATTTTCATGGGGAGCATTCTTTCAAGTTACTAAAGTTGGCTCCCTTCCTCAGAGTCTACATCTGGCCTTTCCTCTACTATCAGCAGAAGGGCATTTGCTTTGCCCCTTCTCCTGGTACCCATTGTTGCTGGCCTTTGGGTGTCTATAGATACTCCTAAGCAACAGAGAAGATTTCATTTAGCTCTCTCTTCATTGGAAGAAACTGGATATCTTTTCTAGTGAATATGCTCATCCCCTGCCCTGTGAGTGTTTTTCATAGCACAAATAGAGTTACTTGATCAAAGCACCTGTATTTGGTCCCACCTTAACTCTCTAACTCTTGACCCATGGATCACCTGGTCTCCTGTTTTTCTGTCAGTTGCTTCAGAGTCCACTGACTCCAGGAGACTCAAAGAGTCAGAGGACTTATGACTATTTCCCCTGTGCATTTGAGCCACAAGAGTCTGGCACAAGCTTACTAATAAATGAACAAAGACCTGAGTGCAATTCATTTAAGAATACGGGAGGCAAAGAAAAGGCTTGTTTGCAGAAATGATGATCTGTGCCTGCTTAACCACCTAAGCCACTTGTGCTGCTCCATAATAATGCACCACTTCTCTGTTGAGTAAAAAGTTGAGTTGAGCTGGTAGAGAAAAATGTGCCATAGCAAATTGACCATGAATAAAACAAATTTACAAGTTTCTCCTGGGTGTCTGATTATCTAAAAATCTGCCAGGAAATTGAATTGCCTGTCAGCTGCCTAAATTATTTTACTCACTGCTATTGAAATTCTTGGTGGGGTAGGTGTTTTAAAAGGAAAAATAGGAAATGAGTTGGAAATGATTGATCAAACTTGAAAATAACTGTATATAGAGTCGCTTCTTTCTTGTAACAAGGACACCTTCCATTGCAGTCTTTTGTCATTCATCCAAAGAAGAGAGAATCAAAGACAGAAGACCCATTTTAAATGGTACAACTATTTTACCGGAGGTTTATTGATTTTTTTTGAGGCGATATTGAGAATTAAGTATTATAATCAATCTAGGATCTGATTATATTGTTCATCTATTTCAAAATTAAGAGTGAAGTTAATCCATCAATGAAATATGAATTCATGTAAAGAGGAGCAACATAGAGAGTATAATAGCTCTAATGCACACTATATTCGGGTTATATTGTTCAAAATCCACCAACAAGCTTCTTTTTTTTTTCTTCTTTAGATGGTTCCATTACTTTCTTTTATTACCTGACTCTCTCTTGAGGGCACTGTGTGCCCTCATGGTTCCAACTTCTTTCATATGTCTTGTCCCACGCATGAGACAGATGTCCCTCATGTTTTTTAATACTGCTTTCAGACTAGTCTTTCTCACATTTCCCTAAAAATCCCAATTTTGAAACTCAAGTAATCAGATTGCATCATCAGTATTTCTTATTACTGCTGTCAATGACAGAACCCCAGGTCAGTTCTTTCCGTTCTTAGATGACTTTACCCCGTGGTTCAGTGCCACTCTCTCCAGCACTACTCCTGTCTTAACTCATGGTGACAGATGTTCCTTCTAACACCTTAGGTCCTCATTTTTTAAACTAATCTTCTTCAAAGGTTTGTATCTTCAGCTGACTTCAGTTACTCATGCTCAAAGTCAGACCTTGTGAGTATGTCCTAATCGTACCTAATCAATACCAATAATTGCTACCCTTCAATAATAACAATTATGTGCACCAGGTTCTCCAACTACCACCTTCAATCTCCCTCTAGCACTCAGCTCTTTGAATGACACTACCGCCTCCAATCAATGGATTTTGTCAACTTCTTACTGTTCCTCATCATTAATGTCATTACCCACCCCCCCATTCTCCACATGTAAATGGTATGGTGAATTGTTATAATATCTCCCTTGCCAATATTGATTTCCACTCCTCTTTTACCTTATACTCAGTTGGTAAAACCAAAATCCTATAAAAGCAAACCTTCTGCCTATTCCATGTTTGCACCTGTGCAACTTAAATGCAATGGAGAAAGGCACATGACCCCTCTGACGGGTCTCATTTACATTTCACAAACAAAAATCTCATTTGAGACAATAATGGTGCCAGACATTCATAGTTTCACTTCCTAGTCTAATGGTTCTCCCATTTTCTTAGTTAGCAATTTCACAGCTTCTCTCTTGAATTCTCCAGTATTCCTTTTCCATACTCATTCCCACCTGATGAAACTGCTTCTTCCCTCCCTGACAAAATTGAACCAGGAAAAGAACATCTCCACACACTCACTCTATCTCAGCTACTCACCAACTAGCATTTGCACCCTATATTCTCTCTTACTGCCTGTTACCATGGCCTTATAGGAAGCCAGTCCCTGTCTTGCATGTTAGATCCTACTCTATTCTACATACCCTAATCTCCATCTCCTCTTTTATTCATATATCCACATCCAGTTCATCAGGAAACTTTCACATCTCTACCTCCAAAATATATCTAGTATCCCCTCATTTCTAATCACCTCCAGGGCTACCACCCTAGCTCTAGCCACTACCACCAATATCTCTAATCTGAATTACTGCAAAAGCCTCTTAGCTATTCTCCTTTCTTCTGTTTTTGCCTGTTAACCCATCCACTCCCCTCCCACTATTCTGAAAGTTCATTACTATTCAAGTCTGGCTTGTCACTCTTCTGTTAACATCCTGCAATAATTTCCTATTTTGTTTAAATGTTTTCACTGTTAAAATGGTCTAAATGATCTGCTTCATTTTCTGACCTCATCTTCTATGCACCCCAACCCCCTCACACACATTTACAGCTTATGCCTTGGATGACTTCCTCCCTGGAATACCTTTACCTGGATAGCTCCGTGGTAAATTCCCTCACTTCTTTCAAATCTCTCTTCAAATGTGACTTCTCAGTTACCACCTATCCTGACCATTCTGTCTCACCTGCCAATTGTCTTTGTCCCCCTACTTCTATTGTTTATTATTCTAGTCTATTATAAAATTTTTTTCATAATATTTGTCACCTTCTGAAGTATCAAGTACTTTATTTACTTGTTTAGGTTATTATTTATCTACTCTTTTTACCTCTAGAATATAAATTCCTCAGGGTCAGTAATCATTATCTAGTTTGTTCACCGATGTGGCCCAAATGGTCTTAAGGCATCGCTTGGCATATGGCAGATCAATAAACATGTGTTGAATCTATAAACACTTTCTTACTGCTGGCACTCTGTGTCATTGCGTGTTCAACTTTTGTTGGTTTGATTTATTTGCATTGTAAACATAAGGGTATCCATATTCCTTTACCATTTAGTAAGTTGAGTAGTATTTATTTTTCTTACTTCAATTATGCTTTACTTTATATGCCAGTTTACACTTTCTTAGGTTAAGATGCCCTAATTTTCTCTTGTTCTCACTCTTTTGCTAAAGATTTTTACCTCCCATATAAATTATACTGTTTTGAAATCTCTCATTGCTCCAAGGCTTCTTTGGTCCACCTTATAGACTTTCCATATAGAAGGGATCTTTGAGATAATATACTCTAACTGCTTTATGCATAGGTGAGAACATTATGGCACAGAAAGATGAATAATTTTCTATTATTTAGCAATGATAAAGCTCAGCTTCAGCTCTCCTGGTTATATTCTCTTTTTACTATAAGCCAAGATAGCATACACATGACTCTCCATCTTCCCTCTTCCATGGACTGATATGTAGCACAGCAAACTTTCACGGAAGTAAGCCAATGGCTTTGGAGGAAGTGGGTCATAGAAGTAGGGACTAAAACACAAATTCAGTCTTTTTTGACACAGGAGGAACTCAGACAATAAACTCAAGACTACATTCCTTGATATCATTTCAGAATAATGTTGAGGAACCAAGCTGGGACTCAGAGGACAGGAGTGAACCCCAATGACCTCAGTAATACCAAAGCATTGTTTTCTAGGTCATATAGGAAAACTTAAGTTGTAGGATGCAGGATGCAGGATGTGTGATGCCTATCATAGGGCACAGTATTCTAGGCTACTATTAGACTGATATTTATTTCCCTTAAGCTACCATTAATTGAGCCCCTCCTCTGTGTCAGGTGTTGGTTGCCTTAACTCTCTCAATACGTGTGCATTAGATACTCCTATTATCCTCATTTTACAGATGAGAAAAAATAATTTAGTAATTTGTCAGTTGTTACAGATGTAGTAAGTATGAGATAAACATAAATTTGAATACAATCCACTCTGCAACTATGCCCTCCCCTCATTCAGTAAGGGGGTGTGGTTAAGGCTGCTTTAGTATTTCCAGTTTCAAATTTCAGTTCACTTAAGAATTGAGACAGGATCAAACCTATCCATAGGGTGATATGAACACACTGATGTGGAAAAGCTAGAGTGATTAGGGTTACAAATAAGGTGGGATGATGGTAAAAAAAAAAAAAAATCTTTATTTTTTTAATTCCTCTCAAGCTGTCAGTTTTGAATTCTTAAGATTATTTTGATTGAGAGACTATTCATGAAATGAGATGAGACCTAAGTGATATTAAAAGTAACATTTTTCACAAATGCTATTTGGGGTCAGTGATTTCACTAACAGAGGCAATTCTTAATTTTGCCAATAAATAAATACGTTTTGGAACATCAGAGAACTTGTGGGGGTGACATGTGTCTTCTAAAATGATTGTCCTTTGTCAGAGAGGGGCCCATCTAATGAGAGGTACCGTGTTCCCACCAGAAGAGGCAGTTGGTTGCACATCAAACTGAATGTGGAATGATCGGGGTCGCTGAAAATCTGCCGGCCCGGCAGTGAATTAGTTTTTCCGTGTCCTCGGGGATAGACTGCCCTGTGAGAATTTGAACCTATCAGTTAGCTGTCAAATTTCATTTGACACCTCATCCAAAATTTAAAAGGGGCTGCCATCTGAAGTCGGAGATGTTCTTGGAGAAAAGGAAAAGGCTATTTCTTTATGGGCTAGCAGGATCGAAGCTGCCAAGTGCTTCTACAGAGGGCAGCAAGCTGGCAGCCCTACACGAGCAAACTTCACAGATATTATGGCTTCCTAATGTAAGCAATTCTTTCTCAGCCCCTAAACTCATTTCTCCCTCTCTTTTAGGCAGAGGGCCCCCAGAGGCACGAAATCCCTCAGGGGACATTTAGCACAAGTTGCAGAAGTGCCGCTGGAGTGTCAGTCGACAGAGGTTACAACTTGTAACTTCGCTGTTTCTTAACTGCAATTGAGTTTTCTACTCTCTCCTTGTCTTCTTCTGGGCATTACTTTTTAATTTTACCCAGAATATCTTGCATGCCCGCCCCATCCCGTGAAATGGGAAGTTTTCGGGTGTCTTTTTATGAGTGAAATTCACGGTAAAGTCGTTTCGGCACACCCTGTAGAAGTGTTGCTCTCTGGAGAGACTCTCACGCTTGGCTGACAGATCACCCCCTGAAGTTGACGTTCTCTAATGCCCCCCATGCCCCACTTTCACCTGATTCTGCTAACTGCTTTAAATGGCTTCTTTGAGTGAGGGCTTCAACAGTTGGGAAACTGCCCTGAGACAAGGACCCCTTGATGGATTCATGATTGACCTCTTGATTATCCATGGCCATTCGAGGAAGATTAAAAGGGCATGGCAGGAGAGGAACATTAGCTGCAATCAATCTGCTGCTCCCTCCTCCTTCTTCCTTTCTCCTTCACACAGACTGATTCATCAAAGGACATTTGCAATGCCTCATTTCAGAGATCCTGGCTTCAAAGCCAGGCTTTATTTTACAAAGAGAAAAATACTAAAGTCTCTCGCTAGATCCCTCAGGGCCAAAGGAAAAAAAAATCATCCTCTAATTGTCACATCTATGCTGGCTCTGGGAAAGAAAAAAAAAAAAAAAGTGCATATGTAAGGGCAATCATTTGAAAAGAATAAAGGAAAAACTGCTCACCTTTGTTTTATGCCGCCTTAATTTCTTTGTTAGTTTCTCTGTGCAAGTCACCTGTACCAAATCTGGACTCTTAGAAAACTACAGAGGGCATATAAAGGTTTTAATTTAAACATTAGCTTCTTAGGTAAATGAAGCTAGGTCCCTGCCTTTGCAATCTAATTCACACAGGGCCGATTTTATTCTTGTTCCATTATTTCATCGAGCTTCTGTGATCATAAGTCTCCCTTTGAAGTTGGTTGGAACTCTGAGCACAGATAGATTCCCTGGGTCTTGGAGTAAAATGAGTAATAGATCTGTAACCTCACAGTTCCTAAGCCTTGCTCACTTTCTCTCCCTCTTTCCCTGTGGTCTTCATTCGTGTTCTGGAAATGACTGGAATTTGTATAACTTCTGAAGTTTGATCTGCCACATGACTAGATAAATGATAGGAATTTGGGTGAACAACAAAACGTATATGTACAAAACAGAAATGAAACAAAAGTTGCTTTTTTTTCTGGTTATCTTTATAGAGAGAGAGAGAGACAGAGACACAGAGACAAAAACAGAATGAGGGAGAGAACATTCAACTGAAACTAAACTTTAACTCTTTTCAGGTTATCTTTTTAGATGGATTGAAATAAATTGATATCTATACTGTATCTGTCTCTATCTATCTAACTATTGAGAAAGAGAAACCAAAATAACTGTAATAAACCAAATATAACCAAATAACCATATACAGTCCCCCACAATATGTGACACTTTTGAGGAAGTGATTGGTTGAGAGATCACAGAAACATAATTTCCACACCAGATAGAATCATTCAGTCTGTCTGGCTGCTGGTCCCCATTTAGTCCTATCTCTGGCTTGGTGAGCAATGCCACAGCTGATGTGATCAGTGGCCACTGCTGGCGCCTTGGTCTCCCCAGCCCCACATAAACTTATGAAGGCAGCAAGTTCATCACGTGCTCTTGTGATAGGAATAAAGAAAGATGCATTGGGGTCTGGTGAAAAAGAACTCACACAAAAGTCTAGAATAGAGTGCCAACAATTCCAGTTTACCCAGATGTGAATGATTTTTTTAGGTATGTGGAACTTCAGTGCTGAAACTATGAGTCTCTGGAAAATAAGGACAATTGAGAACCGTGCTTTGAAAGCTTAGACGATTCGATAGCACCATTTCTTGTGCATCTTCATCATAGGCCTGTTTCTTTTTTCTATATCAAGTGGATAAGACTGGATCAGAGGCTTTGAAATTGGTGGTTGGAGGCCAAATCCAACCCACAAATGTGTTTTGTTTGGGCCACACCATGATGTGTGAGATTTTGAATGTTTATCTTTATTTTTATTTTATTGTTAGTGTCTTGAAAAGTAAGACGGTATTGTAACAATGGGTTCACATGTGTACCAGGCAACAGTAGTTATCTGACGTTGAACAGCATCTACCCATACAATATGGGCAAAATGTCTATTTTCACTCATTTACAGTAGCCACTCAGCTCCTGTAGCCCTTGGAACAGGTAGCCCCTGGCCCAGATTAGTGATTGTCAACAAATCTGCTTGAGACCTACCTTGCTTTGAGCAATAGCCCTTCAGCCAATTTCAGGAAGAAGGGTTGCTTCTAATTCTCAGGTGTGCCCACATATTAAAATCATAGTAGCCTACAAAACAAAAATGCCCATCTCTTCCTTGAAATCCCCCAATGAGACTTAAGAAAGCTTCAAGGATCTGGAAGATCTCCTGTAGCTCTAAGACACTGTTAGCTAAAAGGTGGAAATTGCCTATCTTTAACCTCGCATTGAAAATACTTGTTGTTTTATTCTTTTAATCACTGAAATACTTCCTACTTAAAATATGTCAGAAGTATAAGCCTAACCAGTTTACTCTGATTGCAAATCAAGTGTTTCCTCCAATATGCTTTTCTGAATTGGGAAAAATGGGGCTCTTAGAGATCAATATGTGGCATTCTGCATGTTGTGATCAATTGGTGATTAAGTGAAAATGGTTTAGCTTAATTTGCTTTGAAAAGCTGTGCTTGTGCTGATAAAGTGTAGAAGTGTTTCTGAGATGAGATACAAGGAACAGATGTTTAGTATAAAATATTGATAGCACAGAGCAGAGATAAGCTTGGTATTTAATTTGTCTTAATATTTCCATTGCCACAAATTCAACAGCTTTTATCTTACTGGGTAATTACAACTACCCCCCCCCCCCCGGCATAAGATAAGATAGACTTTTTCCCTTTTTCTGTCATGTTTAAACTCTTTATGCCTCCCCTTCTCTCTGTGTTCTTTTTTTCTTCCCCTAAGTCCTGATTTATTTATTTTAATATAGTTGCAATCTTCAGTTAAAAGATTAGAGACTTGTTTGTAAAAGTTGGCATTTTCCTTGTCTTAGAGTTTTTAGGTTATCTATTCATGTTAACCCCTAAAAAGGAAGTACATGTGTTAGGATATAGGTTGGTGGCTTCAGAAGGCTACAGACTCTAGAGATTCAAACAATAGAGGAGTTTGTTTTGGTCTTTCTTTTCATATAACATTCAGGTCAGGTAAGGGTCTCTACTCCATACAGTCATCTAGGGATCCAGGCCGGGCTATAGGTTTTGACTTCCTCAATGTATAGCTTCCTTTACTGATATACAGCTTGTGCTCCATTTCTTAGTGTTTTTCAGACAGTTGGAAGGGGGTTGGGGACTGAGTGGGTAAGTCCAAGACAAGCAAAGACACTTCCTTGTCTTTAAGGAAGTGACCCAGAAGGTACATACATCAGTTCTATTCTCAATGCCCTCCTTCAAAAGTCAAGATAACCATCATAGAAGAATATTAATATTGTGTTGCTGGGATAAAGGATATGAAGGAAATTGCCAAAGGACAAAGGAAAGAGGAACAGAAATTGAACAATGAGCAGAGAAAGGCTGTGAGCTGTGAGCACATACATCAGCACTCCTAGGTAGATATAAACCTTTGGCCTGCCTGTCATAAATTTTTAGGAAGAAGCCACAATGGGACTGGAGTAGGCCCAAGTCAGTAGTGACCCTTGGCTCATGGAGAAAGCTACTGAATGAAAGAGAGTATCTGAAGAAAAACACCATGTATTTAAGCATTCAGATATTCCACAAATAAGAACAAATATGAACTTCCATTCAGGGATTCCCAAATGTGCCAGAAAACGAGTGGAATGAGAATGGGCAGAAACAATAAACAAAGATTTAGACCTCCCAGTACTTCGGATCTCACAATTGTGAAATTGAGAATATAAGATGATCACATACATACATAAAATACGTTAATATATAAAATACAAGATGGAATCACAAAAGAAGGACCAAAAAGACTATAAAAAAGAGCAGAAAGATCTGAAAAAAGAACCAAAAAGAATTTGGAAATAATTTTTTTTAAAGATTTTATTTATTTATTTATTTTAGAGAATGAGGGAGAGTGCAAGCAGGGAGAGAAGCGCAAGGGGAGTAAGAAAGAATCTCAAGCAAACTCTGTGCTGAGCGCAGAGCGTGTTGTGGGGCTTGATCTCACGAGGCTGAGATCATGACCTGGGCCAAAACCAAGAGTTGGATGCTTAACTGACTGAGCCACCCAGGCGCCGCAAGGAAATGATTCTTTATTTTTTTAAGATTTTATTTATTTATTTTGAGGGGGGAGAGGGAGAGAGGGAGAGAGAGAATCTCAAGCAGATTCCCCGTTGAGGGCAGAGCCTGATGCAGCTTGATCCGAGGACCCTGAGATCATGACCTGGGCCAAATCAAGCGTCGGATGCTTTGCCAACAGAGCCACCCAGGTGCCCCGAGAAAATGATTCTTAAGGTTACAGAAATAACACAGAAAATACGACAACAAAATAATAACAGTAACACGTATATAAGAATGAGGCTAGTTTCCATATAGAGATATCTAGTAATTCTGGGCCACACTTGGTTTCTGGGGATCTCAGGTAATTTTCATATGGGCCCTGAATATCACATACTGGTTTACGAAAAGAGTTTTCAGTGTCTCATTCAAGGAGGCGAAACAAATTCCTTCTTAGTAAGGCATTTTCTCCTAAAACAACCCAAGTAGACAATTTTTACATTCTTACCCAAGAAACAGTTTTTGATCTTTAGAACTCCATCTCCATTTCAGAGGAGAGTGTTTGCTTTACATTTGTATAACTAAAAGGCTCAGTTAGATGGTTTTTGCAGAACAAAAGAACATTCTGCCTAAAGAAATAGGCATTGAAGTTTCTGACACTTAAGAGTTAGAAATCACTTGGCTGCTTTTAAATGTCATTTTCGCTTTCCCTCACCCTCAAGTTTATATCCATTAAGGCTTGAAAAATTGTAGGGTCAAAAGCCACCGGGACACTCCACAGCCTTAGTTTGAAGCACAGGCCACATCACTTTAGTGGTTCCTTGTTCTCAGTGGCATGAAATCTGGTAAACCAGAAAACTCAAGTTTAACTGTGAGCTTTTCCCCTCCATATTCTACATGGTACAATTATGAAACTGACCAAAGGGGGAAAGTCAGAGATTTATTTGTTTTAAAGGAACAGTCAGAATAGTATTTTTCGTGCAACATTTAGTAAATGCACTCAGAACTAATCACTGTTGACTCAGATACTTTATCACCCTAAAATTACCCCTGAATAGTCAAATAGAGATCATTGATTTTTCTATGGTCTTTGTTTTTACAGCGTGTCAGAATTGTGTTTTGTCAGTTTTCTCATTTAATCCTCATGATCCTCTCTGCTACAGGGTTTATTATCACCCTTAATTTATAGAAGAGAAAACTAAGACTCCAGGCATAGCTAATAAATTTGAGAACCATGACCTGAGTCTCTTCTTTCTCCCTATAAAATCTGTGTTATTTACATTACACAATGCTCTCTGCTTTACATATAGCAGAAGTGCTTAAGTATAATGACTTTCTTGAAGAAGTGTAATTCATAGTTTATATAGTGACTCTCAGTTGTCCAGAATAAATAAAAGTTTATGGATAATGGATAGTTACATATAGGAAATCAGGAAACATGGTGGTTTATGTAAAACTCTGCAATTAACCAGCTGTGTGACGTTAAGCCAAACATATAATTTCATTGGGGTCCAGGTTGCTTATATGCATTTGAAGGCTTTTTTATTTGTTTTTGAATAGATGATTGATTACTAGTGGTTCTTCTGGTTAAAAAAAAATATGATGCATATATTTTATTTCTAAAATACATATTCTTTTTCAGTTCAAAACAAGTCATCTCAATATCAGTGTGTGTGTGTGTGTGAGAGTTTCTACTAATTTCTCTCTTAGCCCATTCAGGCTGCCATATCAAAAGTGCCATAGACTGGGTGGCTTAAACAATAAGCATTTATTTCTCACAGTTCTGGAAGCCAGGGAATATAAGATCAAGGGGTTTAGGATTCAGTTTCTGGTGTGAGCTCTCTTCCTGGTTTACAGATGGCCATCTTCTCACTGTGTCCTGATATGATGGAAGGGGTAAAGGAGCTCTCTGGGATCTCTGGAATCCCATTCATGAAGATTCTACCCTCATGACCTAATCACCTCCCAAAAAGCCCACCTCCTATTACCGTTACATTGCGTGTTGGGATTTAAATATATAAATTTTAGGAGAACAGAAATACCCAGTCCTTACAAAGGATGTTTCTGTTTTTAAATAGATGACAACTAATGGTTCTCCCTGTTAAATTCTCTCTCTCTCTCTCTCTGTATGTATATATATATATATACATACATACACATACACACACACATATATAAAAGATTTTATTTATTTTTGGAGAGAGAAAGAGAACATGTGAACAGGGGGAGGGGAAGAGGGAGAGGAAGAGAGAGTGAAGCAGACTCCCTACTAAGCACAGAACCTGAGATCAGGACCTTGAGATCAAGACCTGAGCCTAAATCAAGAGTCAGACACTTAACCGATTGAGCCACCAAGTCACCCCTAGACATTTATATAATTTATCTTTAAAATATATGTTCATGATTTTTCAGTTCAAAATTAGTTGTCTCAGTGTTGCCTTTAAAAAAAAGTTATATTAATCTGAACAAGTCACATTACATCCCTCTATCTAAATTTTGCCAAATGTTAAAAAAAAAAGGTATTGTACCATATTCCTTAGAAATTCTATAAGTCTTGATATTTCTATTTGAGCCAAATGAGGTCTGGCTATATCACAGAAGCTATCTTTAAAATATATCACCATTAAAGTATAAAAAAGAGCACTTTAAAATACCCAGTTAACTAAAGTTCACAAAATGGAATATAAAATTGAATCTTAAGTGTTTTTAAAGCTGGCACTCATATTTTATTTAAACTTCACAAAAATATAATTTGTTTATTTTTTCTTTTTCCTTTTTCTTTTCTTTTTTTTTTTTTTGGTAGAAGGAATATAACTGGTTCTTTCAAAGAAAAAGAAGGCTATACTTTTATCTAAAGCATAAGCTATTCCTGAGTGAAAGTTTTGTGATAAATTTTGTAAATTTTGTAAATTTGTTCATCTCAGCACCTCCATGTGACTTCATTATTTTCCTCATCTCCCCCAATGAATCATATTAATATTAACACCTGATTATCCTACATCGAAGATCTATGAAGAAAACGGGCGAAAAGTTTGACAGTAACATTTATTTAATGTAGAATAAAACATTTTTTAATGACTTCCCGGAATTCAGAGATGAGGGGATTTTCTTCAGTTTATTTGCATCTGTGCTCCAAATGGTTTTTCCTTGTTTCTGATTTGGTGAGAGGAGTCTCATGTGAAATTTCAGCTGAGCACAGTATGATACTGCTGCAAACATCTGACTTTGGCATTGAAAAATTCAGGCCAGTTTCAGTATTCTAAAAGGGCATTCCTGTGACTCTGGAAATGTGCCATACAACTTTCTTCCATGAAATGGATAGGTATCCATTAATTAGACATTATTATTAATGTCATCTTCAGCTGCATACTAAAGGGCAGAGTATAGAACTGAGGGCAGAACTGATGACTTTGATGATATATGGACAGCTTTCATAAATTACTTAAAGAAAATTCTCACTTCTTACCCTATTGCATACAATAATTAGAAGGTAATGAATAGTTGTGGGAAAAGAGAAAACTTACATGAATTAGGTTTTTTTCCTGCTTCCTTGTTGTTCATTATTTTTCCACAGTGGTAAATCACTGTGATGTTGCAGAAGTTTAGGGAATCACATGATTTAAAGAGTGTCATGACCTTTCTTTATGTCTATTTGAAGACCTCCTCCCCAGAGTTCCCAGGAACCATATTGATGTATTTCTCTAACTCTGTTTATTATTTAACTGTGCCGTATTGTGCAGAGCAGAGTTTTCCAAAATATTTTCAATGATACACTAAGTCTTAGAACAACAAAAAGGCTCTGGGTTCGAATAAGCTTGAGGAAACGTGTTTAGGTACAGGTAAATATTTCTTATTCTAGAACGTCTAAGTGTCTTTAACATATGACAGTGTATTCTGAGTTTGCAACGGGGATAGTTTGCAAGCTTAGGTGAATCATATTGTACTCTTTGTAGTGAAGTATGGACTGGGTCTACTTTTCTTGGGAATACATGCTGGGTGTCCTGTTAAGTGATTCATACAACAGACATACACCACAGTCCTTAACTTGAAAAGAACTTTCAGAGAATGATACATTTAAATGAAGTTTCCAGGTATGATCATGCTTGTATATCATATGCTATTGTGGATTATTTCTGCACTAAAGATCAACTAAAAATATAAAACCTTTGGTGATATCAACAGATAAAACAGTCTTAATGTAAGTGTCCTTCTGATACTGACACCAATCTTATAAACTAAATTTCCTTTTTTTCAAAAAGATGTTATTTATTTTATTTGAGAAAGAGAGAGAGCATGAGTGGGGGGCGCAGTGGCAGAGGGAGAGGGAGAAGCATACTCCCGGCTGAGCAGGGAACCCAATAGGGCTCGATTCTAGGACCCTGGGATCATGACCTCAGCTGAAGGCAGATGCTTAACAGACTGAGCCACCCAGGTGCCCCTAAACTAAGTTTCCTAATGGTAAAGGTGCTGTGAGAGACTGGTCAATAAAATTTGCACCCGATTTTTGCATTCTCATTATATATAATCAAGTATTTGACCAATGCAGTAAAATCATGATGAAGGTTGGTCTACATGTGCATAAATAATTAGGTTAAATTAATTTGCATAAATATACCAAATCAATAATTATTGCCTTTAATATTCATATAAGAAATAAATTGTCAAATTTACATATTTAGAAGATTGCTTTAGTGAAAAGGTGATAATGTTTTGGGATTAACAATTCAAATATACTTGCCCGTTAACAGATGGAGAATATTGAAAATAGATACCTTTCTCTGCATTTTTTTCTCTATATTCTTGTAATGACACCACCTCTGGAAAAAAAAAATGTTGCTATCATATGTATGTATGTATATGTATATAAGTATATATATTTATGTTGGAAATTTTAGGGCGTTGTGTTCCCCTGAAAAGGTACCAAAGAAAGGTTGAGTATCCTTCAGGAGAAAGAATGTATACCAAATATAAAATTTTTATTTACTTCAAAGATAGTCAGAAATACACAATTTTCTCCTGTATTACCTAGTCTGCACATCCTTAGGTCACCTGCTATCATACATGCATTATTCACAAAATACACTTCAGTACTTTTGCGGGTTTTTTTTTTTTTAAGATTTTTGTTATTCATGTATTTGAGAAAGTGAGTAAATGAGAGAAAAAGAGAGAGGGAGAGAGAGCACAAGTCCAGGGAAGAGGCAGAGGGAAAGCGAGAAACATTCTCCACGCTGAGCAGGGAGCCCAATAGGGCTCAATCCCGGGACCCCAAGATCGTGACCTGGGCTGAAGGCAGATGCTTAATGGACTGAGCCACCCATGCGCCCCCATGCTTTTGTTTTTAAGGCCCTTAAAATACAATGAAATACAATAAAAAAAAAAAAAACACAGAATCGCTACTTTTTCAAGTAACTCATAATTTTATACAATTATCTATATTATTTTAAGGCAGATCACATTTACTAAAAAACATTTTTGTCTCTGAACTAGAGTTTACATGTTAGGTCTCTTTTGTTCAGACATGCTATCTGAATAATTTCTGCTTGGGTCAAGGAAGCAAGACATAGTGAGAGAAGGAATGTAAAGTTCTTCCTAGCACAGTGCCTGGCACACGGTTCACCTTCATCAATATAGCTCTTACTGCCATTGTCCACTGACCCGCCGTTTGGCCCAATTTTTCTTTTGCCGATATGCAGAGTTGAAGGGAAAAGAATTTATGAAAAATGTGGTAGTGCCTCTTCCTGTCTCCATCCCTCAGCTTTAAAGTTTGAAGGCTCTTATTATCATTTCAAAGATTTGCACTTCTATCTTGTTTCAGTAAAACTTTTTCTGTAAAACAAGGTTTAGCTCATTACTGTTGGAAATATTTTTAAAACTCGTTTAGGGAACTTGAGATGCATGGGGTTTGGGCTTCTTTCTTTTGCGCATTTTGCATCTGTAACTAACTCAGAATTACTGTTACAAGCAGCAGCCTAGCAAAGCGAAGGAAGGAGACTGTAGAACTTGAGATCTGGGCTCTACTTTTCTCCTGCTGTGCAACCCACAGGACTTACATAGCTTCTCTGATATTTACATCTGTTGAATTGATGGTATTTGTTTAACAGCCAGTTTCTTCGAATTCCAATTCTTAAATTTGATGATATAATCCCTCTAAAACCCAGCTAGATCTTTGCAGAGAAAACTTAAACATTCCACATCCTCAGTCTTGCCTATGTTGGCTACTTTTAAGGACAGTGACTAAAATCAGTAGATGATTCAAGTTTAACATTAATATTATGTAAAATAATTAATAACATCCTAATGATAATTTAATCAGTAAGGGATGCCTATTTCATAATGATTATATTGTGGCCAATGTGGTGAAAGCTGTTAAAACAGAAATATCTAACTTTTAGGTAAATGTCAGCAAATTGTGGTTTATTTTATTGGTTAAACCGCACCGAGCCTGAGGGCTGCAATGTAATAACTTAATCTCAAAGGGTGCACACCACTCATTTTTAGTTTCCTTGCATAGAAAAGACTTAAGGTCGTGATTGCCAATTGAAATTTACAAAAACAAACTGCTGTTTCTCTGCAAAGTTACTTTTACACATTCTTTGCAGAAAGCTACAGTGTAGGGATAACAAAGACACAGGACTCTGTTAAATTATGCTGATTTCTTTTTGTTTCATGGAATGTGTATGTATATTCTGAGAATAGAAAACTTGCACACAGCACGTAACCTTTTCAACTTTCCACAGATTAAAAAACACACTGCATTGCTTTATTGCATTTTCCTACAACAAGGGACATATTTCAGCAGAAAAGGGCAAACCAGGAAATTTACTCATGAAAACCAATTTATATAAGCATATGAGTAGTCTAACTATTCCCATAGTATGTCTGGTATTCATCTTTAGAACTCTTGGGGACACATGAATAATCCTTAGTGCAACTTCAATTTAGTCTGTGTTTAAATATATAAAGCAAATGAGGTTGGCTCTGGATTTATTATTATTATTATTTTCTCTCTGGTATCAAGTCAACCAGTGTGATGGCCTGTGAACTCTTTCAGCATTCTCTCTGCAAAATCAGAGTGTGACAAGGTGTCAGCATTGACAGATCAGTAGTGGAGATTGAGCAGACCTGAATTAATAAAGGTCAAAATTGTCAACAGGAAGAGTGTCCGGTGGCATGTGAGGACTTGCTCCTAAACAGCGTTTGAAAAGCAAAAAGTGATTCCAGGACAGAACCTAAGGTACCTAGA
This sequence comes from Ursus arctos, assembly GCF_023065955.2. NCBI lineage: Eukaryota > Metazoa > Chordata > Mammalia > Carnivora > Ursidae > Ursus > Ursus arctos. The sequence continues at coordinate 53,734,075 of NW_026622819.1, forward strand.
CAAGCCAGGAATTTTCTGAGAATCTTATCGAAAGTAAATACCTACTCTAAAATGATTTTAAAATATCTCCCCCCTCCCATTTCTTTTCTCTATCTTTAAATGCTCTAAAACATCTCAGGTCCCAAAATGACCCAAGGTGTTAGAGGGAAGAAATGGCAGTTTGTGAGTAGAACACAATCCCCATGTCTCTCTGTAAGAGGAATGGGTCCTGCCACTGCCCCCCCCTCTACTTTGCCTCTCTTTTTTTTTTTCCCCCTTTTCTCATAGCTTGTGATGTTTTCACAGCAATGTCCAGAAGCAAAGTGCTTTTCCTCTGTACTGCATAATCTGATCATTGATTCTATTCTGCCAGTACCATTATCTTTTCATTTTGTGTCAGTTCTATTTTTTTTTTTTTTAAGATTTTATTTATTTATTTGACAGAGAGAAAGACAGCCAGCGAGAGAGGGAACACAAGCAGGGGCAGTGGGAGAGGAAGAAGCAGGCTCCCAGCGGAGGAGCCTGATGTGGGGCTCGATCCCATAACGCGGGGACCACGCCCTGAGCCGAAGGCAGACGCTTAACGACTGCACTCCCCAGGCACCCGTGTCAGTTCTATTTCTTTAGCAAAATATCTAAGCAACTCAGAGGTGTATCTTGTATTTCTCTCACATCCTCTAGAGTGTTAGCTGAGTCCACATTAGGTACAAAGGGGATAATTTTACCTTAGTTGATGAGGAAAGAAGTTTAAATTAGTTACATTTTTAGGGAAAAATTAGCATTTTTTTTCAGCCCTTCAAATATATTCTTCAAAATTGCCAGAGTGTCAGTGTTGTTTCAAAATACATAAAATCATTTAGTACTTATACAGGGAAAATGAAACTATGCAACATAAAATTTTCTTGAAGATTTGGAATCCTCAATAAGGTTTTATTTTTCTCATTAGGGCTATGTTTTCTGGCTTTCTTATCTCTTGATCTTTTATTCAGAGGACAGATCTGGATTCTCTTATAATGGGAAATTTATCTCTGTGTTTCCAAACTTTACCACTCTCTAGGTTCATAGTTTTTTTTGTGTGTGTGTGTGTGTGTGTGTGTGTGTGTGTGTGTGTGTGTTATTATTCTGGCAAATACTTCCTGATGCCCAAACTACTTCCAAATTCTTTGAGTGGAAAATAAAAATGACTTTGTAGCCATTTAACTTTTCTCTGGGAAGTGTGTTCATTCAGCCATATTTTAACCTCCATCTCTCATCCTGTCTTTGAAAAATTCAACTGAAAGTAACTAAATTCCTTGAGCCCTCCCAAATTTCATTTCTTTTTCTCCTATAAATGCTATTAACCAGTTGTTTTTTTCCGCAAGGGACAGTTTATTTGGGAAGTCTAATGTGGCAAACACATTGTTTTCATTCTCTGTTGAGAAACGTATACTAATTAGCCTAAAGCATAAACTAGAATATGTTCTGTACATATTTACCAGATTAGTTTAGTACCAGGGTCTTTTCCAACTGTCTTTTTTTGTCTCAAGACTTTCAGTCCCCTGACGACATCCTGGTAAACGTTTGGCAATCTCCTTTCACGGCCGTTTGGAAAGGATAATTATTTTATAAGGCAGAGCAGTCTAATGGTGCTATCTCAGTGACTCAGTAAAGTTGCAATCCAAAAACTTCTTTATGATTTTCTTTTTTTCTTTCTTAGTGTATTAAGGTCTCAGGGGAAGAAAATGTTAAAACATGGTATCCCCCTAAATTCTCTTTTAAGCTTTTATCTTATAGGTAATTATTATCTAAAGTTAAATGGGTTAAGTGATTTTTCAAAATGGCATAAATTGTACTTGCGCTCATAAGGCATTTTTTCAAAGTTAGTTTCTTATAGTAAAGTCACACAGTATTACCAGCAGCCAATTACTATGTGATCTGGTTTCAAAAAGGAAAAATGGGTAAACAATTCAACTTTGTTGTTGGTAAAATCCCAAAGCCTCAGATGCCCAAATGGTTCTATGTTACAGAATGTGAAATTTTCTGTAACATAAAAAACTAACACTGTCCACCATAATACAGTGAAAAACGAAGGATTTAAACTGAGGAAGGACATTAAAAGTAATCTACAACAATCTTTTTAAAAATAATATTGTTTTCCTGATCAAAAGCAATAGCTTTTGATGGAGAAAATACTGAAAAACTTATGAAGAAAAAAATACCTATATTCCTATCAATGTCAATATTTGTAAAATATTACTAGCTCTTTTATTTTCATGTAGAAATGTGAATATTCAAGGTCTAAGTCATGTACTTTTTTATGGTTTTGATAAATATTGACATGTTATATACCAGGAAGATTGATTTAAATCACACTGCCCCACTGGTTTATGATCCTATCTCACAGTTTATATCCATGAATTTTATTACGATTTATTTATTTTACATGCTATTTATATTTTGGTTAAAAATTGTTGTACCCATTTTTCTGTTGAGGTATTTATTGTTTTCCTATTAAGGTGGTGTAATGATATTGCGTTTAAGTATTTTATGAGTATTTTTCACTACTTTTCTAATTTTGTTCCAATTATCTTAGTAAATCAAAGTTAGTTTTATAAAATCAGTGAGTTATTAGCATATAGACTGTTTTTAAAATTTTTTTTCAGAATCAGTTCTGTTTGGGTTACATATAATGTGTGCATGTATATGTTTTTGAAGTATGTGTATACACAGAAAGAGATAGCTTTATAGGCACAGAATGTCTTCACATCTCCTTTTCTTCCTTCCTTCCACTACTTCTACCTTTGCTTACCCCTTGTCTTTTTTTCTGCCTTCATTACCTGAGTTTCATAAGAAATCAAAACAGAGAGGAATATTAAAAATGGTACTTCTCAGGTGCCTGGGTAGCTCAGTCAGTTAAGTGCCTCCCACTCAGGTCATAATCCTGGAGTCCCAGGATCAAGTCCCACATCGAGCTCCCTGCTCAGTGGGGAGTCTGCTTCTCCCTCTGCCTCTGTTCCTTCCCCTGCTCATTCTGTCTCTCTCTCCCTCTCTCTTAAATAAACAAATAAATAAAACTCTTTAAAAAATAAAAAAAATTAAAATTAAAATGGTACTTCTTAATTTGCTTAATCCAAAATACAATTATGAAATTAGAAGTAAAAAGTATATAATAATCTTTGAAAACTTGGTATCTTCTTTTATTAAGTGTTACTCGTATTAGCAAGGACATATGAATAATAAAAAAATTGAACAATAGGGGTTAAAAATGAAAAGTAGAGGAATATATACAGTTAAAATGGAGAATAAAATTGACACTAGTTATATACAATTTAAAGTAGTGATGCAGAATGAATATATAACTATTCTATTTCTTACTCTTCAATTTGCAAGAGATGGAGAATATTGAGTCTATCAGTTCTAGACCAATCCCTGGAATGATCGAAGTCTTTCAACAAATAAGACATTGAAAAGATGTAATAAAATTAGATTGGCTATTATTAATAAATTTGCTTTCATTTTTCTTTCTCTTCTTTTCTATTATGCTCACTGGGTATTATACTGACATAGAATCTAATTATTGAGTTGTAAGAAAATTTTTCAATGTTTTCTTTTTGTAAATAAGGAAACTGAGACATTGCATGCATGAGTTGCTTAAAATCACATTGTAAGTTAGTGGAAGCCTTTTTTTTTTTTTTAACCAAATATTAGGGGGAAAGAATGACTCTTCAAGACAAAGCTCCATTAGTTATCCAATCGCCAGTAGATATGTCACTTTTACACCTTGAATACAGGTTTTTTTATGTATGTAATTAATATAATTAACTTTGTATATACTTCTTTATGTATTTAATTAACATGATTAATACCACATGCTAACAACAGTATAATTAACATAATTAATAGGTTATTCACTCATTTAGAAAATATTAGACACTATGTGCCAGATTTTGTGATTTATTAAAAAATTTGGGGGTGGCTCAGTTGGTTAAGTCTCTGACTCTTGATCTCAGCTCAGGTCTTGATTTCAATGTCCTGAGTTCAAGCCCCATGCTAGGCTCCATGCTGGGTGTGGAGCCTACTTGAAAAATAAAAATAATTGAAAAAAAATTAGTCAACATGTAGGCGCGTAGGCATTTAGACAGTCAATTCAAAAAATTTACTTATTTTCAGAAGTTACCACATATTGTAGTCAGAGTTCTCCAGAGAAACAGAATAGGAGATAGTTATGATATTTATTACAAGAGATTGGCTCACATGATTACTGTATTAGAGCTCTCCAGAGAAGCAGAATAGGAGATATTTATGATATTTATTACAAGAGATTGGCTCACATGATTACTGAGGTTGACAAGTCCAAAGATCTGTTGTCAGCAGACTGGTGACCCAGAAGAGCCTATGGTATAGTTCCAGTCTGAGTCTGAAGACCTGAGAGCCAGGGGAGCTGATGGTATAATTTCAGTCTAAAGGCCAACAATAGTCTCAAGATCCAGGAAGAGCTGAAGTTTCAGCTCACCTACAAAGGCAGGAGAAAACTTATGTCCCAGCTTAAAGGCAGTCAGGGAGAAGAAATTTCTTCTTACTTATGAGAATGTCAACCTTCTTGTTTTTATTTGGGCCTTCAACTAATTGGGTGGGGCCAATCCACATTAGGGAAGACAGATTGCTTTACTCAGTATATTGATTTAAATGTTAACGTCATCTAAAAACACCCTCAGAGACAAAACCAAAATAATATTTGAACAAAGTTCTGGTTGCCCTGTGGTTTGATCAAGTTCACACATAAAATAAACCATCATACCATGTTTTCCTCACTGTTTTTGCATCAAGTCTATATACGTACTTTGTAAAGACGTAAGCAGGAGTTAAATGGTGCAGTCTTGTGAAAAGAAATATTACCACTGATATCCTTTGAAACAATTTTGTGCATTTGATTACTATATTACTTTAATAATTGGTTAATAAATTATAGTTAAAAGTAGGACAGGGATTGACTTTAGAATGACCCACTAATGATTGATATGGATGGGTAATATCAGTCAAGCTGATAGAACACTTGGGTCCTTAGGAAGCAAGTATGAATAAAAAGGAGTCTGAAGGACACTGCACTCTCTTGAAGAAATCAAAATAAGAAGCCATGGAAGAGACAGTGTACTGTAGAAAACTGATAATCTTCAAGTATTTAAAACTGCTGATCTCTGTACTTTAAGTGAAATTTTTAAAGGACATGAACCAAATGCTCAATTGTGGAATGGGGCTATGAAATTTGCAATGAGAAAATACTTTTAATTGGATATTCTAGAGGGTTCCTGGAAAGGTTTGTTTGTTTGTTTGTTTGTTTTTCTTTTTAACTGGGAAAAACATTTCTTTCCATCTTTATCTAAATATCTACAGAAAATTCTTCTTTCTGTACCAGGTGACCCAAGGCAAGTGTGCGACATAAAGTATGTCTTCTTGAACCTTTAAACCAGCTTGCACTGCATCTCTCCCTACACCTTCAGGTGGTCTATCTCTTCGGCATTCTCCTTTATCTTCTGCTGCTGCCAGTATAGGTTGTCATGGAACTCATTTATACTTTTCTTATTCTGGATAAATGCTACCAGCTGTTGCCGGGAACTACCTGCCATTAGTAATAACTCATTAGACTTGACAGTGAAAGTCTCTCCTTCATGGCAAATGCTAGCTGGTAGACTGTATACTGATGAATCCATTTGAATCCATTTTCAGCCAGTGGGTGAACATGAATTAGGGAACTATATAGTGCCTAAGATCAGCCCATTGTATAACTCTCATTACTTTTTTATGGGCTCACCCAGCATGAAAATCATTCATTAGCAATGAACATATTTAATTGTTCTTTCCAGTTCATCCCTTTGTACATTTTAAACAGCTTATCCTGGCTGGCTCCAAACCTGAAATCTAAAAGCAGATGCTGCCTCTAATTGGGAGACTCAGGTAGGGTACTTAAAAAATAAAGAAATATACTTCTTTTTATGATTTTATGTCAACCTTTAATTGTGTCTGGAGCATGATGAGATGAGTAAAGGAATTAATACATACATTGCATGCATCCATTAGTAAATAAATTAATGGATAGATGAGCAAAAAATTATCCTTCAGTGCCCATATTTATTATTTAAACAGAGACAGAACAAGGAAAGGTGATGATATCGTTAAAAGGAGGAATGAGTGGCAACTGGCAAACAGAGCAGATGCAGAAGATAGAACTGGAACTTCGGATCTTTACACTTACTTGAGACACAGTGGACAGTCAATCAAAAATTTACTCACTGCTCCCATCAGAAAAGAAGCAAGAAGGAAGGAAGGAAGGAAGGAAGGAAGGAAGGAAGGAAGGAAGGAAGAGAGAGGGAGGAATAAAGAATTCATAAAGAATGAAAAAGGCTATAACATTCTGAAAGTTCCACAAGTAGAAATATAAAAATAGAGAAGGTTCTTGGAGACTCATGCAATATTTAGGATATTAGAATACTTCACATATTATGCTAACAAATATTTGAACTACTGTCAAATGATTGTTAGGGGTATTTGGACTTCAAGGTTACAACCTTGGCATGGCTATAATGAAAGGAATATAAACTTCTTTTGGATTTCTCATTAGTACTTATGAGTTTATTTAAAAAGATAATTGGTTTTTATCCTAACATCAGATATGCTTCTTGAACAAGTGATCTGTTATTTTTCTATTATCCTAATTACAAAAGCAAACACACCACGTTTGGCCAACAACCAAAAACAAAAACAAAAACCTACTTAAAAAAAATACTCCATTTTATTAATGAAAGAAATGAATGCAATCCTATTTTATGCCCAAATACTTTGGGGGTCAAATTTTAACTTGACAGGTGAGTTTTCACTATGCCTGGCGGGGGGAGTTCTGAAATCTATATAGTGATAAGTATAATGAAAATCTATACCATGAGTATAAGAGCATGTTCGGTAGATAAATAAAATTTCATCAGTTCAAGTCACCAAGGTATCTGTCGACTGAGGGAAAAAAAGTTTATTTTCAACAATGGGGGAAAACCCTGTAATTTGATGAAAAATCTCATCAACTGAACCCCAAGTTCATGATTTGGAGCCTATCACAGGAATGCTAACATAGACACAGAAGGATGCTGATAACCCATCTTTTGTTAGTTTTGAGGCTGCATAAATGGCAGCTGATCAACATATTTTATTCTTGGAGGAGGGAATTAATATGAGCAATATAAATAAAATTGAGGGAATAGAGTGCTTCAAGCTGAAGAAGGCAGGCAGGATATTTCAAAAGTGGTTTTCAAGTAAATATGAGGTTATTTAGCAAAGGGTAATAATCAGTTTTTCAACTCACTTGTGTAAAATAAGAAAGAGCAGAAATTATAAAAAGTCAAGTTTCAATAAGATAAGAAACAAATGTCTGTGGTAGCTATTACATATATCTTTCATTTAGCATTTATTTGAGACCTTAAGTTTTGACATTGTTTTTAAGTGACATTTTTCAATACCTCAGTTAGGGTATAAGGTCCTGAGGCTTGAGATGTTCTTTCAGTGTCTGGGCAAGCGGAGGACATAGTGAGTCGATGTATCTTGATTTTCTGAGATGTTAAATAGAAACAAGTTTTGCGGGGTTTGTTTTGTTTTGTTTTTGACATTGAGCAGTTTTAAGATTCAACGAATTTCTGCTTTTGGATATATTTTGTTTTTGCTTTTTGTTTGGAATAATTTTGAACTTATGAAATATTGCCTAATGGTACAAGGAACACCTATACGCTTTTTATTTAAATTTGCCTATTCTTAATATTTTACTTTATTTGCTTTATCATTTATATCCTCTCTCTCGATCTCTCTCATGCTCTCTCTATACGTATAAGTGTAATTTTTTTTTCTGTATCATTTGAAGGTAAATTTCATATACGATGGCCTTTAATGTATAAATTCCTTAGCATAGGATTTCCAAAGATAGGGATATTCTCTAACATAACCACATTGCTGTTATTCATAAACCTACAAATATACAATACCTTTATCTAAACTACCATTCACATTCAACTTGGTCAGTTGATACAATAGTATTCTTTATATCAATTTTTCTTTTTCTCTTCCAGTACAGAAACCAGTTTACAGGCTGATAGTGCATTTAGTTGTCTGGTCTCTTTTGCATCTTTAGCCTTTTTAAAATCTCAGACATTTCCATAGCCTTTGTCTTTAAAGACATTGACATTTTTGAAAACATATTCTCCCACCTTTTCAAAAAAAGAGTATTTTTCATCATGTGTTTGGTTTGATATTTCCCTGTTGACTAGTTTGTGTTTATACCTTCTCACTGAAATGCTGCACAGGAGGTATTTTGTCCCCCTGGAACCACAGGTTGTCCATCTGTCCTCATGGGTGGTGTGAATTTTAACATCTGGTCAAGGTGTTGCCCATTTCCCCTTTCTCCATTGTATACTTGCTGTTTCATCTTTTCTTTGTCCCTTCCCCCCTCACTCATAGGATTATAATAAACTAAACTACTAAAAAGAATTTAAGATTTGTTTGCTGTTCTGCCATTTCACCATACATACAGCCCATTCTGCCCAAGACTGAGGGTGTATAGCTGAATGCTCTGTTCACAAGTACTTAGATTAATTCTTTCTTCCTAATGCTTTCAATATGGTTATGGTATTCACTTGAAAGATGAGTAAGGCTCATTTATTTCAGTTTGCTTGCAGTATTTCAAACCCCTTCCCATTCTTATTGATTTTTTCTTACTGTTTTTAAATATGTGGTATATTAACATGCTTAAAAATTCCAAAGTATACATTAAAGTATACTCAGAGAAGTAGCTCTTTTTCTCCTATCCCTTCTAGTCCATTCCTCTGCATCACCACATGTAGTTAACTTCGTTTTCTTTTCTGGTTCATGCTTCCCGTGTTGCTTTTTTAAAATTAAAAAAAATTTTTTTTAAGATTTTATTTATTGGGGTGCCTGGGTGGCTCGGTCGGTTAAGCCTCCAACTCTTGGTTTCACTCAGGTCATGAACTCATGGTTGTGGGATCAAGACTCAAGACTCAGGCTCCATGCTCAGGGGGGAGTCTGTTTCTCTTCTTCTCCCTCTTCCTTTGCCCCTCCCCCTGCTCACAAGCATTCTCGCTCTCTTTCTCAAATAAATACATAAATCTTAAAAAAAAATTTATTCATTTATTTGAGAGAGAGAGAGCATGAGCGGAAGGAGGGGCAGAGGGACAAGCAGACTCCCTGCTGAGCACAGAGCAAGCGTGGGACTCAGGATCCCAGGACCATGAGATCATGACCTGAGCCTAAGTCAGACGTTTGGCTGAGCCAGCCAGGTGCCCAAGTGTTGCTTTTTTAAATGACAGGCAAGCCTACATACATTTTCTTATTTTCTGTTCTCATACAATATATAGTATTACATGTATGATCTTTTACATTTTTCATTTTCACTTAACAGTATGTCTTGTTAATAGAGTACTTCATTTTCTTTACAGAAACATACTACTTTGTTACATTCACCACTCTCCTATGCTTAGAGACTTAGATACTTTCAAATATTTTGCAACTATACATAATACTGCAATGAATAACCTTGTTCATCTGCATAGAGCAAATGCATTTTCATATATTTGTAGGTATATCTTCATGGTAAATTTCTGGAAGTAGCACTGCTCCATCAAAGGACAAATGCACGTAAAGTTTGGTAAAAAATTTTCAAATTCTATTCCATTAGAGTTGTACCATTTTTCATTCCTGCTCACCATGTCAGAGAGAGCCTCTTTCTGCACAGACTTTCCAACAGAGTGGATTGTCAAGCTTTTGAATTGCCAATTTGGTGGTTTATAAATGGTGCCTCAGTAGTTTTAATTACACTTCTCTTAAGAGAATTAAGGTATCTTTTTATATGTTTATAGGACATTTTTATGTCTCTTTTTTATGAGTTGTCTGTTTAAGATATGTCCTTAAAAATATCTTAATGTTGTTTAGGAATGCTTTCATCCCAACTCAAAGACAGTGATAGACAATGAGTAAACACTTAGTGAACCAGAAGTCAGACGTTAGGGTATCAACAGGACACTGTCTTCATAATATCTTCTTTTCTTCTGTATGTCTGTCTGATTTGCCTCTCTTTTATAAGGCATTTTTGATGGCATTTAGGCCCTACTTGGATAATCCAGGATGATCAACTCCTCTCAAGATTCTGAATTTAACTGTATGTTTTGTTGTACAAGGTAATGTTTACTATTTTGCTATAAGATAATAGTCACAATTTTCAAGGATTTGGACATAGACATATGTTTTTGGGAGCCACCGCTGAGCCCACTAACATGGGTAATCTTATGATCTGAAGTGGAAAGAGAATATGGAATTCTTGGTATCAAATATGCTTTGCTATTGGAGTGAAGGCATTGAGGGAAAGGCGGCAAAGTTACACTCCTGGCTATCACTGTCACTGTTGTCTAGACTAGAAGAGTACTGGAGACTATCCGTGCATCTGGCTGAATGAGATTTAGTAATTGTTTCTGTGTTTTAACTGGCTTAATCTTTTTTGTTGTAATATGCCCTAATAGCAGTAACTACATTATAAATTTATTTAAAAAACAACTCAGCTGAGGATGTCCGGATTATACAGAAAATAATTTTGAAAAGGAAGAACAAGGCACTTGAAAAACTTTAAGCTTCTAATGAGCTTTATTTGTGGCTTTGGCAACAATAACAAAACATGTGATTGCAAAGCTTTCTAGAAGGGTGAGATCACAGTATTCCAGACTTGATGATTCAACTGAAGATACCATTCGGATATAGTGTCATCACGACTGAACATATGTTTAAGCCACCTTGCACGTATCGCTGTTGTTTTACACAGTTGATCTTAAACAAAAGCCTACCTTTAAATGTCATTGTAAAGGGCTTTCTCCTGTTTGGGGATGAGATCATACAATTGGTAAATATTATTACCTTGTATATTTTCATAATGCCTGTCCATCAGAAAGGTTGGCGTAGAACTACATATTGTGATTTAAACAAGATGTTATTAGTCATGTAGAGATTAGCATTACGTTTTACAATATATCCTGTGGGTATTCAGGATAAATTGATGAATCACAGAATCACAGAGTTGGCAGAGAATGTAGAAGTCAGCTAACACAATCACTCATCTGATTTGATACTTGAATTGTTTTCCTACAAATACTTTGCAAAGAGGGCATCTAGATTTTGTTAAAATACCTCCAGCTTCAGGGAACTCACTACTTTTCAGAAGACCCTATTTCATTTTAACGGTTCTGCATTAAGGAAGAAATCATCTTATATAAAAAATTAAGTTACATGTTTCTGTACATACTTTGCTGATAGATCATTTACCTTTCCTAGTCATCTCTTTGCTACACTGACAATCCTGAGGATTTTTTGCAGTTCCTACTGGTTTGTTGTTTTGAGTTATTTTAGATTTTGTCTAAACATATGGATATTGCTAATGCCACTGTCTTTAACATTGATTGCAACCATTTGTGTTTCCATGTTAGTTGAAAGTGGGGAAAAAAATATAAAATCAATGAGTAGGAGGGATTAATGGGTTGTGGGCTTTGGCCAGTGCTTTGGGCCTGAAGGGTCTATGGAGTTCCTTAAGATCTTGGGTTGTTGGTAAATGTTTTTGTTTAAGCCAAACAAGTGTTTTACATTATAGAAATTATAATAATTCGGGGACATCTGCGTCTGTTTTCAGCTCAGCTCATGATCCCAGGGTCCTGCTCAGTGGGGAGTCTGCTTCTCTCTCTTCCTCTACCCCTCCCCCTGCTCATTCTCTCTCTCTTTCAAATCAATAAGTAAAATCTTTAAGAAAATTACAAAAATTCTGAAGTGTTTCATGGAACTGAAGTTTAGGAATGTAGCCAAGCTTCAAAAAGGAAGTAGAATGAGGATCTGTAGAGTTTAAAAAAAAAAAAAAAAAAAAAGCCCTTAAGTCTGTTCATTCATTTTCTCTCTGTCTCTTTTTCTTTCTCTCTCTTTCTCAGAACCCATCTTAATTCTTATTTCTTCTACATGGCTTCTGATTTTGCTTTATCCTTTTTCTCTGTATATAGACTGGCTTATGTGGTATTCCTGGCTGTCAATTTTACATTAAGATTATCTTAGACCAACCAACTGTCTGCAGTTACAATTCCAAATCCCAGAAGAGATAAGCCACTTGCCCCAAACTCAGCTCAGGTCAGGCATTCTCCCTCCTCTAATTAGTTGGAGCTAAAGGGCTGGGGACATGGAATGATATTATTCAACACCAAGTTTGGAGGTCAACCTCTGTAGATCAAGATCAGGCAATTCCAGGAGGAAGTAGGTGGCTCTAGACCAGGACAGGCAATCCTCCAAATGTCTGCAACAGAGAGGGACAAACTTACACTTCAAACTTTCTGGAGTTTGAGAAAACAAACTAAAATATTTTCTGTAGGAGGTAACTATGTTGGACACTGAGGCTACAAAAGTAACAACTGGGTTGTTTAAGACTTATCTTAAGCTATTGAGAAAGTGAGAGAGGATCTTTAACTTTTCTTTCTTCTCTGGATCAGTTTAGAGGGGGATTCAGGGAAGACCACATATGCAGAAATACTGTATTAACTTTTATGAACCTAGCTTGGTAAACTCAGGAAGGAAAGGAACCTCAACACAAAACTTTCTGAATGCATTCCAAGAGTAGGTTGGTGTTGTTGGCAATTAGGATACATTTGTGGGGGGGGGCATGTTAATTATATCCTATTGAAATCTACATTTTTTAAACATCTGCTGTTAAGTTATATTTCACCGTACCTATGCTTACTTACCCAATATTCCTTTGTATAGGACTTGACATTTATCCTGAAGGAATTCATGACATGGCTCAGCATTCCAGTCTACTATGACTTTTCTGAATTCTGATTCAGTAAGCCCCTCTGGTAGTTATCCCTTACGCTTCATATCAACTGAAAATATGATTACATGCCATCAGGTGGTAATGAGGTATTTAAAATAAGGTAGCAACTGTAGTAAAATGTATATTTGGCAAGGTCTTAGAGATCTGGATTGTGATTTCAACTATGCCATATATTGTATGAATTTGGGTAGGCCATTTAATTGCAGTATACCTTGTTCTATCATACATAAATGGAGCAATAAACAATTTAGTAATTAAAATTGAAGTAGCACCCAGAAAGTTGGGCACTTGCTTGAACTTCTATATAAATGGGTAACATCATTGAACATCTCAAGTCTTAAGTATCAGGAAATGCCAGATGGGATGAATTGCTTCAGTTCTGAGCCTTGGGCAGGCTGATCTGAAGAGCCAGTTGAATTCTTCTCTGCAGCTTAAAGAGGAAATGAAGTTGCAGCTGTGGAGCACACCTTCACCAGAAGGGTAATTTCTTCTATCCCTGGTATCAAATGTATTTCAAGTGTCAGATGGTGCCTTTAAGGCACCAGTCAGTACATACATCAAGGCTGTTAAAGGTGATGCCCGTTAAAGGAATTACATTAGTTTGATTCTGAGACAGCTCCACTGATTGCAAGGTGGCTTCTATACTGGATACACGCTGTTTTAACTCATGCAGCAACCTTGTATCTTTCTTTCTTTTTTTTTTTTTTTTTTGAACAGCATCCTTATTTCCCTTTGGGTAACCATACTTTTTCATCTCCGTCCATGTAGTTCAGCGGAGCTGAACCATTGTCCCAAAGGTGGACATGAGCTACATACGTGGCCAAATAGGGATCCATCTCCACTGATCACAGCAATAAAGTGAGACAAGCATGCAAATCAAGTTAGTTCGATCAGACCTCTTCCCCGCAAAATTTAAATATTGAATAGAACGACAAAGACAAAAACAATTGATGCAAGGTCATTAGTTCTTACAGTATATCCTCCAGACTGTTCTAATTTCTCTCCTTCCCAAGACCTATGCTGGGTTTTATTACTTGCAGCTGTATAACTGAAACATACCATGATTTTAAAAAAATGAAGAAATATGCATTATTAAATCAAGAAAATGTGACGCCTATATGATCCACAGGACTGTCATTGAGTCTAAGTTCCAATGAGTTCTGTACTTTTCCCAGTTATGCCAGGAACACCTATTATTAGCCTGGCCACTCCCATGATCCCCATGGCCTCACCATATAAGCCAGTCATCTTACCCACTTTGTATCCATCCACACCAGCCCCTGCACTTCAGGTATCAGCCCAGATTGTGCTTTCCCTTGAACACCCATTTATTAGTTCAATTGTGATTACCATTCACGATTACTTGAAATGATTTGCCTGTTCCTGGCTTAGTCTTGCTTCCTTTGACCAAATTCTTTCCAAATCTCAAAGTCGATATAAAAGTAAACTTCTATACTATTTTCTGTCTATCTATGATTGCTCCTAATATAATAGAGATATTTAGTATTTGTTAGATAAATTTGATCACAGAAAACAAAAGTTGGTTTGTTGGTTTGTTTTCCTAATATAATTGTAGTAAAAATCTCCACGGCACTACAGAGACTTGTATGGCATTGGGAAGTACATTAGTTATCTATTCCTGGATAACAAACTACCCTAAAGCTCAGTGACTTGACCAACAACAGCACATCATCTCACAGTTTCTGTAGGTGTGGAATACAGACACCGCTTATCTGGGTCCTCTGCTTCAGAGTCTCTCAAGGGATGGAGTCAACACGTCATCATTGTCTGTGGCCTCAACTTAAGGCTCAAGTGGGCAAGGGTCAAATTGCAAATTCACTAATGTGGTTGTCAGCATAATTCAGTCCCTCAAGGATATTGGACTGAAGGCCAAGTTTCTCACTGGCTGTTGCCTGGAGGCTGTCTTCAGTTCTTTGACTTCTGGGCCTCTCCTATGGCACCAGGCTTCATCAGAGTAGGCAAACAAGAGAGGGAGAGAGAGAGAGAAGATGAACAGGATAGCAGTCACAGTCCTTTATAAGTTTCATTTGGAAGTGACATCCAATCACATTTGCATATTCTTTTGTTACTAACAAGTCCTGTTGCCTGGCCGACTTTCAAGAGTAGGGGATTCCACAAGCTCATGAATACCAGGAGTCAGCTCAGAATCTGCTTTCCACAGTACGCTTGACCTTTTTTTTTATTCATTTATCAATATCATTCAGGAGCTTAATTGCTAAACATTGACAGTGGTAAGGCAGGAAACTACATCACTTTACAATGTCCTCACACTTCTGCATTTTATACAGTAGCACCTCTATGCTTGTGAAGAGAAACTTCACATACATTTCTTACTGAAATCATCTCACTGTCATTTTTAGTTACATAGCAGTGTGTTCTTTTAAAACTCGTGGTATTACATTCCCTAGTGGCCATGATCCAATGTGCTTTAGACATGCTAGAGACAATATTCCTATTTGCTTATAGGTGCAGTACTATACAGGGTCCTCACTGACAATCAGCTGTTAGTCATTGTTCTCCATGAGGGAAGACGTGAATGCAGTTACTCGAGTCTTTGGGGATTCCAGTGACTCTTGGGCTCACTTTTTTGCTAAGCGGTTGAACATCTTCTTACAGAAGAATGTCCATTTTTTTTCATGTACCAAGTAGCCAGTCTTTTTCTTTTCTATTGTCTTTTTTTAGGATATTATCTTAACATGACAATTCTCAGTTACTCTTAAGTCTAATTTTTATATATCTGATTGCCAAAAGTTGTGTATGTATGTGTGTGTGTATATGAATGTGTATGTGTCTGTTGGTTGAATTGTTGTCTGCCTTGGAATGCATAAATCTAAGAATTTTGTATTTTGGTACTTATTTCTAATTAGTCTCATGATTATAATCACCAGTGATCCAGTGTATAAATAAGTAATTTACATGTACTGTGCTTTTTTAGTGATAGAAATCTTAAAATTTGAATCAACATTCACCTGTGTCATACATACAATACAGGCATGAAAATAACTGTGATGTGCAAACAGTGTAGGCATTCTGATTAACTGAACTTTCTAGTTAGAAGAAACAAAACATCAGACGGCATCCAGAGGCTGTAGTAAATGTTTACTATTATATCTGGAATTTTCACACCATAGTGTTATAAGTTATGATGCCAAAATATTGTGGGAGCACTGCTGACACGTGTAATTAATTTTTTATTCATTTTTACTTGCATTTATTCACTCATTCAATAAACAGTTGTGGAATCTACACTCTGTGCCAGATGCCACACTCAGTGCTAGTGAGCATAAATAACACGTAGTCCTCACACTTTGGATATTCACAGTTTATTTAGATAAATGTAAACATATTTACATTTATTTAGATGTGAATAAATATTTATGCTATTTTACACAAAATAGTGATAACTGAAGAATGTAAACGATATGGAAATTTTTTCAAGCCCAAGTTCTCAAACTTTTGTATTTCACTAATCAGAAAACTTAAAAAAAAAAAATCTTAGAGGCTCCAATAGACTTATTTTGCTAACTTTATGCTGAGAAAAACAAAATATATTACCATAATCAAATCATAAAATATGGGCAATTTTTAACACTAAAAATATAGGAAAGAAAAATATATAGGAAAGGTATGATCTTAGGTTAAAATAAATTTCTTCCAAAGAGAACTAATTAGTTATCTATTTCTGGCAACAACTGTCTTAGTTATCTATTTCTGCTTAACAAATTACCCCAAAGCCTAAAAGCTTACACAACAAAGATGCATTCTCTCACAGTTTCTGAAGATCAGGAGCCTTGACGCAGCTTAAGTAGGAGCCTCTGGCTCTGGGTCTTTACAAGGCTACAGTAGATATGTCTGTTGAGTGGAAGAAGATATGATTCCTGACCATTCCTGTAGGTATTGGCAAATCTCGGGTCCTAATGGGCTGTTGGCTGGAGGCTTTCTTCCACTAATTCCATTGGTGCCTCCACCTATAGCAGAACACAGCAGGGCAGCTAGATTCCTTCAGAGTGAGTGAGCAAAAAGAGGGGTGTGTAAATGGAAGCCAGAGTCTCTCATAGCATTTTCTTGGAGGTGGCAACCCAGTACTTTTTTCTGGATCCCACTTATCTGTTCCAGCCCACATGCAAGGGGATGAATACCAGGAAGTGGGGATCTGTGGGCCCCCCTTAGAAGCTGCCTATCACAGGAAACTTACATCAACTTTTTTCATGTTATGTTTTGCACCTTGTGTTGATGAATCTCAGTAATAAATAAAAGGAGGAAAAAAATAAAGGAAAGCCTTCTCAGAAGTAATACTGAACAGTATATTCCCACTTTGAAAAAACAAATTATTAGAATGATTGTTACATTGATATAAGCAAAAGCTATTGGGTAAGAAATCGCAAAGTGACTTCCTTGGGATCAAGGATAAAGGGGTACATACGGAGTCAGAGCAAATAGGCCTGCAGAGGTGCTAGAGAACCTTACATACCATGCTGGGGAGCACGGCTTATTTTGTAAGAAGTGTTTCAGAAGACTTTGTGGGGAGTGCTTGATGTCTTCTTGTCATCTTTATTAGTATAATATTTGTGAAATTATTAATTAATAGAAAGTTGCTTTGATAAAAATATTTGTAAAGTTGTATAGAAGATGTACACATATTTGTTGCTCAATGGTTAGATTCCTGTAAAGAGTGAATCATTTAAAATTAATTTTCTAATTACAAAATAAAAAATCAGAGCCATTTTCTGATTTTTTTTGAAAGATTTTATTTATTCGTCAGTGTGAGAGAGAGAGAGAACAAGCAGGGAGAGCAAGAGGCAGAGGGAGAAGCAGGCTCCCTGATGAGCAAAGGGTCTGACGTAGGGCTGTATCCCAGGAGCCTGGGATCATGACCTGAGCTGAAGGCAGACACTTAACGGACTGGGCCACCCAGGTGTCCCTGATTTTTTTTTTTTTCCAAAAAGCCAAGCATGTCTTTTTTTTTTTTTTTTTTTTTTTTTTTTTTTAAGATTTTATTTATTTATTTGACACAGAGAGAACACAAGCAGGGGGAGTGGCAGAGGAAGAAGCAGGCTCTCGTAGTGGAGGAGCCTGATGTGGGGCTCGAACCCAGAACGCTGGGATCAGGCCCTGAGCTGAAGGCAGACGCTTAACCACTGCGCTACCCAGGTGCCCTCCAGGCATGTCTTTTAAAAAATATTCTGTCTTAGCCTGTCCATAAAAAAAATGTTTAAGAGGACTGCTAAGCTTATGGGGCGCCTGGGTGGCGCAGTCGTTGGGCGTCTGCCTTCGGCTCAGGGCGTGATCCTGGCGTTCCGGGATCGAGTCCCGCATCGGGATCCTCCGCTGGGAGCCTGCTTCTTCCTCTCTCACTCCCCTGCTGTGTTCCCTCTCTCGCTGGCTGTCTCTCTGTCGCATAAATAAATAAAAATCTTAAAAAAAAAAAAAAAAAGAGGACTGCTAAGCTTAGCCTTCTATCATTAACACAATTAATCTCTATTCTCTCCATTGTGAGAATTATTGATATGAAGTCTTGGTAATCAGTAAAGTTCGTTCTTAGCAAGACATTGTCTTGCTATTGTTGTTTTGATGGCGATTTCATTAAGGAGCAACAGGTATCAGTGAAGTGTCACCCTTGAAAATGCCTGAGAAACTCTATTTGGTTCCATTGATGATTCTTCTTATGGCCTCTTCAATAACTCCATAAAATGCATTGTGTACAACCTGACAGTGTGTGTGCATGCATGTTTGTGCACATGTGCACATACACACGTGCACGTGCACACACACACACACACAAATGCATGTGTCCACACATATACATTGAGGGAAACACAACTCCGTAAAGAATAACTTCAGAATATCTCGATACAGTATTACTGGGAACGTTCCTGGTCTGCAAATCACTTTATTGCATTTTGCTGTAAATACGGTCCTATCACCTTCAAACAGATGTCCTGGGGGTACTTCCGCATAGGCTTCCAGTATGTGATATAAAAACATTTGGCAAGCAGTTTAAATATTAATCCAAGCTTATAAATGTTTCCACCTAAATTTTTAATGTTTTCATCATATAACTAGTTTACTTTGTTTCACATTCGAGGGCACAAAAATAAGATAACATTTCTTTGTAAAATCCAGATTATAAGGTGTAGTATCTTTCTCACAATTAAGAAAATATCATTCTCTCTGCTCTGGGATTCCTTTGTCCTAAAATGATCAAGAACTCCTGGGATTATGCTCAATCCAAGTGCTTAGCATTCCTGGTTGCAGTTGTCTCGTAATATGAAAACTAGGAAATCCAATGTATCAACTGAGCAGAGATCAGGATGAGTAAGTTGATGTAGAAAGGAGAAGTCTGGAATAAAGAAAGAGCATGTGCGAAGTCCCTCTAGCAGAAGGGAGTATAACAGGCATAGACAGCTGATTGAGACTAGAACCAGAGACTAGAGCAGAAAGAATAAGGGAGAGAAAGTATAATTGGAAATGCAACAGGGGGGTTGCTCAGAGTACACTGAAAGGTATAAGAGATGTTGTGATCACATAGGGAGACCATACAGAGAGAAAAGAAGTATGTCCTCAGAATTGCCCTAAGACATGCCCACACCAACAGTCTGGGTAGAGGTTAATCTTGAAATGATAAGGAGCAACCAGACAGATTATCAGGAAACATAATGTCCAAGGAATATAGTGTTCCCAGAAGAAGGAATTGATTAACAGTGCTGAATGCTGTGGAGACAACAAGAGAATTTAATAATAGAAAGCTGGAAATTGTCAGTGACTCTAATGAAATATGTTTTGGTGCAGAATAGAGGCAGAAGCTAAAATGGAATGAGTTGAGGAGAAAGTGAAGAGTGAATAAATGGAGGCAGAAAATGGAGACAGTTCTCTCTAGGAGTTGGCATACCAAATGGGGGAAATAGATTGGTTGTAGCTAGTAGCACTTGCCTGGTTGAATAAAGGTAGTTTTAACATGTGGATGGCTTGCAAGTTTACTAAAAAACAAAACAGAAACAACAACAAAAAACATAAGAAACAATAATTCTACTCCTAGGTATATACCCAAAAGAATTGAGAACTGATACACAAATTTATGTATATGCATGTTCATAGAAGCAGTGTTCACAATAGCCAAAAGATGGAAACAGCCCAACTGTTCATCAGTACATGAGTGAATAAACAAATGGTGATAACTAGATATGATGGGTTATTTTTCAGCCATAAGAACTGATGAAGAGCTGATATGTGCTACAACATGAATGAACCTCTAAAACATTATAGTAAGTAAAGGAAAACAGACCTAAGGATTACATATTTTCTGATTCTTTCTATATGAAATATCTAGAATAGGTTAATTCATAGAGACAAAATGCAAACTGGTGAATGCCAAGGACTGTGGGGAAGGGGAATGAGAAACAGTTGACTAATGGGTATAGGGTTTCCTTTCGGGGTTTTGAAAATGTTTCAGAACTCAATAGATTTTGGAACTAGATAGTTTGTGATTGCACAGCATTGTGAATACACTAAGTGCTACTGAATTGTTCACTTTAAAATGATTAATTTTAGGGGTACCTGGGTGGCTCCGTCATTAAGTGTTTGCCTTTGGCTCAGGTCATGATCTCAGGGTCGTGGGATTGAGCCCCGCATCAGGTTCCCTGCTCAGCGGGAAGCCTGCTTCTCCCTCTCCCACTCCCCCTGCTTGTGTTCCCTCTCTTGCTGTCTCTCTCTCTGTCAAATAAATAAATAAAATCTCTAAATAGATAAATAAATAAAATGATTAATTTTATATTATACGACTTCCACCTCAATTTAGAAAAAATAAAAGTAATCAATGGTAAAGATCTAACAGCGGAAAAAATGAAGTATGCAAGAAAGAGAAGGGATATCAAAATACAATATTCCTGAGAAGTTAAGAGGGAGTTGGAAGGAAAGAACAGATAGCTTTATTTCTGAAGTTATCCATATTTTTTGAAATTCCATTTTAGCCTAGCGTTATACAGAATTTAAAAATTTCAAAGTAGATAAGTATAAGGGACATAAATATCTGAATATGCTCTTTTGCATGTTTGCCGGGGAGCGTGTATGTACTTAAGGACAATTGCATCTCTCATTGAGTCTTTCCAAGAGCCAGAGCTATTAACATTTGTCCAGATTTGAATCCTGGCTCTGCCATGAAGTGTGCCAATTTGGGCAAGCAATTTAACATCACTTTTCCTCAGTTTCCCTGTCTGTAAATAGATATGATAAACATACCTACTTCACAGTGTTACTTTGAAGAATACATTAAATACATAAATACATTTAAATACATTAAATAATACCTATAAGAGTTTAGGAAAATGCCTGGCACACATTTAATGCCCAATAAAATTGGCTATTGTTAATAATCATTCGCAGATGAAAACAGTGTTATTAACCCATCGTACTTAGAATCTGTGTTAACACCACTTTTCCTAAAGATGCTTCTTATGCTTTCCTAAAGCATTTTATGCTTTCTATGTTCAACACCCCTTGAGAATCACAGTAGGACAAGGTATTTGTCTTTTGTGTCAGACTTATGGGAAACTTGTTTAAGTAGAGCTCTCCGTCAGTCTCATTGGTACTATCGGAAACCACCTAAACTAACAACTAAACATAAAAAGAGTCTAAAGTTATTATGAGATGCTATATGTTAATAATAATATGCTGATTTATTTTCTGTGGGTCACTAAATACTCAAATAATACAAGTTACCAATGTATTATTTTAATGATTAAAAATTAAAATTTTCAGACGTTTGGAATTTTCTGTCAATCTTGACAAAAAAAATTATTTTTTCTAGTAAACTTCAGATGAATTAAGATGCATCTTGTTTTTTGTTTGTTTTGATTGAGAAAATCTATTACTAGTTTGGCTTCCTGGGGATAAGGAAGTCCATCAGAATAAGTAGATTAATCTAAAAGAGAGAGAAAGATTGAGCTATAGAGAGAATCTATTGGGTAAATTGAGAATTATTATTTCAGTGTGCATTGGCTTTTCATCAGTCAGTGCTGGAAGATGTCATGAGAAAAAGAATTCAAATTGTAGTAGAATATGTATTTGCATCAACTTCTCATCGGTCCAGGATAAAGAATCTTAATATTATAAAATTTTTAGCTTGGTTCCGTGATATGAACACATTTTATGCTTAAGAAAACTATGGCATTGTAAGAAAATAACTGCTTCATGGGTTGTTGTGAGGGTTAAATGAATTAATAAATCAATTATATATATATATAACAGTGCCTAGCACCTAATAAATATTCAGTTATTGTTCGCTATTATTTTTGTATTATTTGCTTTTTTGAAAAATGTTTAACTAGCAAGTGATACATGGTTCAAGAGCAACTGTAGATTAATGAATATTTTCTTTTTTACTTTGAAAAGTAATATGAGACACATTACCATGTAAAATCTTTCTTAGCATGGAATTATTAAGGAAACCAGGTGGTTCTGATGGACTTCTGTATTATAACTCTATTTTAAAGGAAGCCAAAACCACAAATTTTTCATATATTCACAATCCTTTTTTGAGAATTATTTTAAATAGCATAGAATGTAAATTCTTTAATTTTCTTATATATATTGGATCAACTACCTTGATCATTTATCAGGGAATATAATAAATCTGGATTAATATCTAAACTTACTTTGGAAAAAAGTATTAGTCCTAATTTTCAATATTATATTCTTACTTACTTAGAGAATAGGAATTCTACTTAACAACATACAGATTTGTCAGTTATAGGTCAATATTTGATCTTGAAATCTTACTGTTAGGAATTCACCAACATATATAAAAAGTTCATATTTTAACAAAAATGCATAGGATGTCCATTGCAGCATTTTTAATAATGAATACTGAAAACAACCGAAATGTTCACCAGTAGAATTGATTAGATCAATTCTGGTACCTCTGTACAATAATAAGCTACTCAGCTATTAAAAGAAATGTGATGGACATTTATGTATTATCACAGAAATCATCACAGGTTATATTCATTTTAAAAATGCAAAAATGTCTATTGTGTGATCCATTAGGTCACACACAGTATGTGCAGAAAGTATGTGCGTGTGCACATACAGAGGAAGCTTTTGCAAAATAGCTTTACGGGCAGGTTTTGGGATAAGACTTAGGGGCTTTCACATTATTTTCAGTACCTCTTGATAGTTCTAGTAATTTCTAATATCAATAATATCTGGTTGATGCCATGATGGGCCATTTTAATTTTATTATATACTTCTCTATATTTGAAATTAAGAACACATTCTAATTTAAGGTAACATATTGGACATCCTGATAAAATTATACATTTCCCTTAGTTCATCTGTATCATTGTGTAATCTTCACTTCTGTTTTTAATCTATTGTAATTATGTACTAAGTAATTTATATCATCCTTTAAAATATGAGCTTTTGCAGAGCTCTGAGAATTAGCATAGCATCTGATATGAATAGTAGCTGTTTAACAAATATTGCTTATATCAAGAACATAGATTTCAAAATAAAATAGGCATGGATTTAAATTTAGATTTTTCCAATATCTAGTTGATAGTTATGGGTATGTCGCATGACTATTGAATTGCAAGGAAAACAAAATAACAATAATTCCTATCATATGGAATTTTCATAATGATTATATTATATACCATTTTTAAAAAGAATGCCACTGTGATTGTAATATAGTAAGTCTTCAATAAAATTAAGATCTCTTTCTCATTTCCCTTTTTCTGCTGCTCATTTAATAGTCCTCTCTAAGACATCAGGTTCTCCTTGCAAACATTTTAACACATTTTTTTTTATATCTAGGTAATTTTCTGTTGGAATGAAATAGAAGTTAAAAAATCCAAAGATAAGTTGACAGAAGATGTGGAAATTTTCCTCCCATCTATAGGCAATAGGGAGTTGGCTATGGGAAATTAATGTTTAAAGGATATTTTTTATCAAACATTTTTATCACTAATCATGTATATAAATATATATTTAAGCAGGAAAAAAAATATATATCAACTTTGCTTCCAGAGGAGATCCAAGCAGTGGCAAGCAGTATGAGTAATTTGGGAGACCAGTACGAAATCTTTAAGATAATATATAATTCAGTTATAGAGATGGAAGTCATTGCTGCTGGTCTGAAGGAATTATAGTCATTTTTACTGCCACCATTTATTACTTTGGATTCCCCAAGGTGAAGGGTTAAGGGAACTGCCTTTCCAGAGACTTTGTTGTTGTTGTTCATGAAAGTAGGGGTCAGCTTGTCTTTGTTTTATTTTTAATTATTCATTTGTTTTTAAGTTGGGTTCACAATTTAAGCTTTAGCTACTAGCTAAGAGTATTTTTTTCAATGTAGAATTAAATCATGAATGTAGATTAATAGCCTCTTTGTAATATCGCCATTGCCCAGTAGACTAATTACAAAACCACAAGCAGTAGGAAAGATAAGAAAATTCAGTTACTCATATATTTGGAATGTTGACATTTGGCATACAGCTCCAAAGTGGATGTTTACACAGTAGCTGTCTCTAATATCCTTTTCCAATCGGTTATATATTATTTCTGACTTGAATGTCTCATCCTATATACAGTGCACTAAACAAGCAGCTGTTAACCTATGCATAATTAAACATATTTCACAAGGCATTTTAGATATTGTAAACATACCCATTCATTCATTTGCAGAGAATTGTGCCACGGTTTGTTATTGGATTTGAGGAGGTCATCCAACCATAATGAAGTTCAATGAGACCTGAAGACTGGTTAGAAAAGGCTTAACCATAACCACTTGCTATCTACAGAAATATGTGGGGAGCACCGATTGTATCATCATGAAATTGTTACATATGGTGCAACTCCATTTGCTAACAGTCACAGAGGGTGATACTTGGCATTTGAAACTCTGCCATTGTATTAAAGTCATTATGTGAAGTGATAATATCTAGTACAGGACTTTTAAAAAATGTCTCATTGTTGGTTGTGATTTTTATTAAAGTCATCCAATTTTGATTTTTCAATGTTATAGTTTACTTTTTTAGATGTGTGTTCTATGGAATCACAAATAATAATTTTAGTCATTACTATTTCTGAGAGCAGATCTTGTGATACTCCTATATTTCAAGTTGCCTTCATGCAAGGTCAAGGTTGGTAGCTGGAAAGGGCTGAATGAAGCCAGCAGGATAGCGAAACTTTCACACAGGTGTGGTCTCATAGGCCTAGGAGTTAAAAATCCAAGTTAAAATCCCTATCCACTACTTCTGAGCCGAGTAGTTTGGAGAATATTAATTCACTGTTCATTCATTCCATCAGTCCATCAGTAACATTTATACTGCGGTAACTTTGAGGCCAACACCATTCTAGGCACTGAGGAAATAGCAATGGACTAGGCAAAATGTGAAGAAACAAACGAGGACACATAGCAGATACTAAGTACAGTGAATCTCCAAAGGGAAGACCTAATCATGCAGGGTTAGCTGAAGCATGTCGAATACAGCTGGTGTCCAAGCCGAAGCCAACAAACGAATTGGCACATTTGAAAGCAGGAGAATTCAGGGAACCCGCAGCAGAGCAGCCAGAGCAGGAGCAGCATGTGTGCGTTCCCGCAGACCTACTTGTTTGTTTGAGGAATTGAAAGGAAAACTCTGGTTGGTCTGTATCTTGGTGTTGGTAGTGTAGGGGGTGGGTGTATGGAGTGGGCAACTGTGGCTAGATTCTGAAGGGCCTTGAGAGGAATGTCAGGAATTTAGACATGTTTCCTAAGAACATTGCTTAACATTTCTAAATGCCAGTTCATTCGGCTATAAGTGAAGATAATATTATCTAATCTTATGAGGTCTTTATAAAGATTATATGAACTATATGTATATAATTTGCTTAGAAACAAGGTCTGGCACATTATTAATAATGTATCATAATAGCTATGATGCATTTTGTTAAGGGCCATTTCTAGATTTATTATTAAATAAGTCAATTTGTGGGTAGGCACAGGAGGTCACCAGGGCTAGCAGATCAGAGCTCACTGGGAGACTGTTTGCTGATGAACAGTAGCACAGGTAGATAATTTCCAAGAGATACCAACTTCAGGAAGAAAGTAAGAAGGAAGCAGGTATCATGGCTCTAAATTGGTGGGGCCTACGCAGTGGTTCTCAACGAGGAATGATTTTGCTTCCCACAAGACATTTGGCAATGTCTGGAGACATTATTGCTTGCCACAACTGGGGGTAGTGGGTAGAGACTAGGAATGCTGCTAACATCCTACAGTGCACAAGATAGTCACCCACAGCAAAGAACTGTCAACAGTGCTGAGTTTGGAAACCCCTTACCTAGAGCGTGCTGGCCGAAGTTGGAATAGGGGCCATTGCTGGCACAAGGTGCCAACCCTGAATTCCTGTCCTTAAAGCACTTTATTACATGGCTGTCTCTTTCTTTTGCCTTTGCTCTCTTCCTTTATACTGGAATACAAGGTAAACATCATATGGTGAATTACATATGGAGTTTGCTTATTTTCAGAGCTGCTGAAACATATATACCTTCTCCAACAGATCAGCTTAAGCAAACCTCTGGTGGTAATTGTAACTGACAATAACGATCATGTATTTCTGAAGTGGCTGTGGAGAAATGTGAAGATTATGTGGGAGTGTCAAATCTGTGATGTAGGCGGGGCTGTGTCAAACATCTGCAAACAATATTGTTAGAACATCCAAATTAAGCAAAACCAGTTTTTAAAAGAATGTAAAGTTAGCATAATATGTAGACTCTGGAAAACATTAATGTAAGAAACTATTCTCTAGACTAAACTCAGAGCTTATAACAATACATGTTATCGATTGTGCTACGAGGTTCTAGATACAATTTCCTGAATTTCCTTAGGGACTTCTATATTTATTTTTATTGCAATACTACCTTAATTAGATGTTATGTAATAGTAGTGGCTGGAAGTGCTCATGTTTTATAATTTCTGATTTCAAGATTGAAAAAGAACAAATGCTTCTGTAATGGTTCATGTGTAAAATTTGGCAAGTTTATAATATTAAAAAATTATAGGTGTCCTAAGTGTTAATTTACTTAAGCAGTCCAAATTTATTTTCAATATAAACATTTGAAATTAGTAAATATATTCTAATAATGAATGCAAAAATCATATTTATGTATATTAATTTTTGTGTGAGTACATTTTAATTTTGAATGAAGCACTTCCTTAAGTGCTAATTACTAGAATTTATTAAGTTCAAACTTTACTGCTCACAATGCATAGGTAACAAGACTCCCAGATGAGAAAGGTATTAGTACTTAGCAAATTTTATAGGTCTAATGAAGTTAAGAAAAATGAGATAAGTATAACTTTTAAAAGTTTAAAAACATTTAGAGTTGACCCTTGAACAAAATGGGGGTTCGGGTTACCACCTCCCCACACAGTCAAAAATACCTGTATGGGACACCTGGGTGGCTCAGTCAGTTAAGTGTCTGCCTTTGGCTCAGATCATGATCCCAGGGTCTTGGGATTGAGCCCTGGTCGGTCAAACTCCCAGCTCAGCGGGAAGTCTGCTTGTCCCTTTCCCTCTGCCCCTCCTCGCACTTGTGCTTGCTGTCTCTCTTTCAAATAAATAAATAAAATCTTTAAAAAATACCTTTGTCATTTTCACTCCATCAAAACTTAATTACTTGGCCCACTGTTAACCAGAAGGCTGACTGATAACATAAACAGTCAACACATATTTTGTGTGTTGCATGTATTACATACTATATTCTTTCAATAAAGTAAGCTAAAGACAAGAAAATATTAAAATCACAAGGAAAAGAAAATGCATATACAGTACTGTACTATATTTATTGAAAAGAATCCAAGTGTGAGTGGACCCACACAGTTCAAACCTGTGTTGTACAAGGGTCAATTATATGATGTTTTTAAATTTATAATTCAGAATTAATAAAAACAATAAAATATCAAGTTGAGATAGCTGTGTAAAAGCCACAAGATCTGGGGTAATATTTCAAAGTACCAATCTGATTATGTCATTCCTCTATGGAACATCTTCTCACGGTTTCTCATTATACTTGGTTAAAACAGACAAACAAAAAACAAACAAACACAACTCCCCAAGAGAGCCCAGTGCCCATTACAGTCTTTTTCTACATCTCCAGTCTTCCTTACACCAGATGTCTACTGCCACAGGACCTTTACATATGCTATTGCCTTTGTCTGAAAGTCCCATTCCCATTAGTCCCTTGTACTATGCTTGATACTTAATCACTCAAACTAGGTCAAATCCCTAGGTAATACATATTCAAGGAACCTCAATCTCTCTTTTTATATTGCTATGACAGTGGTCATTTTTCTGTGTATTTATGTGCTGATTTCATAGAAGGAGCAGAGAAGAATTGCAGCAATTTTTCTAATCAATTTATCTTAGATTTACAGGGTTTACCAATCTTTTTTCCCAATCATTCCTTGTGATGACACATTTGTGGAAAAGATGAAGCCACAAGAGAAAAGAATAATAATTATAAATAAGACTCATGTTTGTATAGGGCTTTATATTTTATTAAGCCTATTTTAAGTCTTATTTTCATTTGATCCTTGCAATAATCCCAGGAGGAATAGGAAAGTTATTTACTTAACAAACATATTTTAAGCATTATTATGGTGCTGAGAGCTAGGGATACAAATACAAAAATTAGCAGCAATTTTACTCCCCTACCCTCAGGGAGATCTTTTTCTGAAAGGGGTGGGGAGAAGATATAAAAATAACTATAATGGAGGGTAATTAGGGCTATGTTCAATAAAAGAAAAGATGGATGTGTGAATGAGAATAGGAAATGGTTAATTCTGCCCGAGGAAAGTAAAGAAGTGGGAAAAGCATTGCAAACAGAGAAACAATGCAAATAAATAACACATGATAGATGGTTTGTGTTACATAGAACTCAAAGATGCAGAGAGAGATTAGTAGAAGACCCATCTTGGTATCCTCTGCATATCTCTGTATTGGTACCATTCTCAGGCAGGCTCTCCGGTTAGCAACAAACAGTTGCAATCTCACATGTTCTCTCAACATTTCCAGTAAGAGTCTCAAAATTATGTCTTAAGGATGTTGTTTGGGTAAATCAGACACTTTTCTCAGAGGTGGGCAATGCGTTGATTGTCCACACCCAATTAAAAAGTCTACTTCAAAAGTCAGATCTAGATTGAGTGTATCCAAACCCCATGCCTTAAACCAGTGGCTCTCAAATTTTAGCACACATTAGACTCCCCTGGAAGGCTTATTAATACAGAGATGCCGGCTAGCACTCCCCAGAGTGTATCTGATTCAGCAGGTCAGGGTTATAGTTATAATAAGTTTTTAAGTGATTCCGACACTGCTGACCTGGGACCACAATTTGAGAACCACTGCCTTTGAGAATTTGAAGTTTCTCATGAAAAATCTGAGTGATGTTACCTAAAGATATGGACTGGATTCCAACCTAGCTAAAACCACAGAATTAACTTCTGACTGTGCAAATTTGGGAAGTCTATGATAACTGCTCTTATTTTAGGCCTTTTCCCTTTTCCTTGACCCTTTCTACTTCAGTTGCTCAGTAGCCTCATGATTCTCTTCTGACTCTACAAAGTGGCTTACCTTCAGATCTTTAACATTATAAATCAAAATGTGTTATTTTTTTCCTTTCCTCAGAAGAACCTGACCCAAAGATCTGATGGCTGCACAGCCATTAAAATCACAGAACAAATCTAGAATTCGTGGGTTAAGCACCTTGTTTTGTCTTCTATGTGACCCTGGACATGTTACTTAACATCTGTGTGCCTCAATTTCTTCATATGTAAGATGTTGATAATAATAGTATCTAATAATAATAATAATAATAATAATAATAATAATAACACTGTCATAAGTTATTGTGAGGATTTAATGAGTTAATATACATAAAGTGCTTAGAACAGCTCCTGACACATAGTTAAAGACCGTATAAGCCTTAGCGCTTATTAAAGTCATCCATTGTCAGTGGCTTTAAATAATTAGACTTGATAGATTTAGAAGAGAAAGGGTACTGAAACACTGACAGAATTTAATCCCTTCCTTTAACAGTCAATATGCATACCTACAGAGAATTAAATGATCTGGCCAAAGGTAAAGAGCTGGTTAGTGGGTTCAGAACTCATGTTTCTTGAGCTGTTGCTACTATACAATATAATTCTGACTTTTTTCTAATGAAGCATGACTTCTCCTGGAAAGACCAGGAATTTCAGAATCATAGGAAAGTAGGTTGGAATTCCATTTTTTCCATATTCTAACCAAATAATTATGAGGGAATCAGGTATTCTTTAGAGTCTCTGTTTTATTATTAAAATATCATAACAGATTTGTGTGTGTGTGGTGGGGGGGTTATATACAGATTTTATGTAAAGTGCTTCACAGAGTCCTTGGAGAAATATCAGTTTGTTGGTAAATTTTTAATTCCTTTCTTCTTTTCTGTTTCCTTACATAAGCTTATTGCATCTAAGCACAAATCTTTGCTATATCAAGAGGACAACTAATGGTAGAAATTGTAGGTTGTATGTAGATTATATGAATGTACTGGGGAAAATATTCTACAAGAGGGTTTTCAACGCCCTACCAAGCACTTTTGTCAGTGACTATTCCCTTCAGTTATCTACAGAACTATAAGTATATTTATTAATAGCTACCATTTATGGAGTACTTTAGATATGCCTGGCATTGTGCTAAGTCCTTGATATGCAGGAATCTATGTATTCCCCTCACAATGCTGGGAAGTTGGCAGTACTGTTAGGCGAGTTTTGCAAGAGACAGTATTTTTACTGAAGTCTGAATGTCTTCAAAGCCCTCATCCAACTTGGCTTATATCTAAATTATTAGGACCTTTATACCATGTGTCATGTAAGGGTTGAACAAAAGGCAGAATGTAAATGATAGATCTTGACTGAGATGACAGACATGCTGTTTTGAAAATGAATTGAATTTTAGTTTTTAGTATAGCTTCATGTATGTCCATACTTCTTCATGGGAATGATATGTGAAAGGCCAAATATACTCATTCTGAAGTCTGTGATATGCGGACACCTCTCCTCATATGGCCTGTTCTTTTTATATACTGGCCTGTATCTGGTGAGGAAAATTGGCCTATGCTGTCCCTGGGACATACTCTTGCTTTCTTGACTCTGGCTTTGCTGAAAGATTTTTCTCCTCTTTCTAAATGCCTTTATCCACTGTATCCATTTGCCTAAATCTGATAAATTCTTCAGAATAGCTCAGTTGCCTTCCTTCATGAAGTCCTGCCCAGAATATACTCTGTTAGTCACTGATCTCAGAGTTCTAATTTGCTAAATGTCTTAAAGTATTTAATGTACAATTAATACATGTATAAATTTGAAAAATAAAAGAGATAAAATAAAAATAATCAACTGCAATTTCACCAGTAAGAAGGAGGTTTGCTTACAATTTGCCTGCATGAATATGTGTACATGTAAAGTTTATATATATATATATATAAATGTTTGAGAATTGTATAGCATCTATTATTCTGTATTTTCCTCATCTCCTAAACATCATGCTATAAGATAAAATGTTAAAAATATCTTCCATCTATCCATGTTAAAATAGTATCTTCCATCTATACATTTGCATGAGTTTTATTGGTCAGTTTTATTTATTTATTTATTGCATCAGTTTTATTGGCCTTTATAAGGCATCCCAAATGACTTCGTAGCAAGACAGGATTCATTTTCTGTCTACTTATTTAATATAAGATCTTGAACAAATTACTCATTCTGTTATTTTTCGTGGAAAAACATTTAACTTATAGGGTTGTTTTGAGGATTAGATAAAATAATGCAAATAAGATGTGTAATAGTATTTTGCATATAAGTTTTCAAAAAATATTTATCATTATTCTTTACATTATCATTATTTATTTATTCATTCAACATATGTCAGCTACGTATCCAGAAATATGCTAGATCTGACTTAACTTCTAGGAGCTTAATATCTGTTTAAGTTATTTTCACTAGATAACAGTATCTCCACGAATGACAGAGGGATATGATGGATAAGCATGTGGCAAATTAGAACAGCTAAGACTTTAATCTTAAAAATGAGGTAGTGATACAAAAAATTGCAGAGAACAAGATTTCCTATATCTCGATGGAGATTTCATAATGAGCTATCCAAACTTGTAACCTGCAACCTCAGGAATTTTCTTTTATTTTCCAGATTCTATGGTAAAAAAAGCATAAACCAAAATAGCTCTGTCATGGCCAGCCACTGTCAATTAATGCCTGGAACTGAATTAACTACGAGAAAACCAATTCAAGTAACACAAGATTCACCAGCTGTCAGGCAGGGTTAGTCTCCTTGGAGGGACCACATACATATTTTGTTGCCAAGGAAAACAGCCTATAACATCATCTTTTTTCAGGGCACGGGTAAATTCCTGCCTCATCCGTACAAAACCTTCAGACCTCCAAGAGGCCAGAGGGTACAGATTAAAATTCATGCCTAGCAGAAATAGCTTCCACCCTCCTCACTACACTCTTGTACACAGTATTCAAAAGAGGATCCCAAGGACTAAGCTATTATCTCAGCTCTGCATTTGAACTCCGTTCATGTACAAGCATAGAGCAGCTAGTGTTTTACAAAGGGCAGGGGTGGTTACATTTAAAGTACTTGGCATTATCAGAAATCCTTGTTTATATCCTTTTTATGGGAACCACAAAATGTGTCTGCTACATTCTTTTTTACCTTAAGCCTTTGTTGTCAGGTTGGCAACACTGTTGAATTTTGTTAAACAATGGGGAATGGGTTTTTATAAACAAGTGTGTGTGTGTGTGTGTGTGTGTGTGTGTGTGTGTGTGTGTGTGTGTCCCAAAGACCTGTAAAGCAAAGGAGACTATTAAAAGAAAATCTTAAAGCAAATCTGTGGGTTACCAAGCCCATCTGGGTCTTTACTGACTATGTTCTACTGGTTTATTTGACTGGAAACACCTGTTGTTTTCTCTGCAGAGCTGTTGGGAAGAGAAGGTGTACAGCCAGAGCTTACTGATTAGAACATGTGGCTGGTGCATGAACCTTGGTAAATCGTAGTAAAGCAAGAGTGTACATACTGGAGTATGCATTCTTTGTCAATTCCATGCTACTTTTGGAAAATTTTTGGCATTTGTTTTTTTGTACTTGGCACTATAGACTATTTTAATAATGTTTACACTCTTATTCTGCTCCCTATCTCAACAAGCTGTTAAGAGAAGCCACATTTAAACAAGCATCCCTGCATCTTTTGCTGCTACTGGAAGAGGGTAGCAGGCTGTTCCCCAGAATAGTCTGTAAAAGATCTTCTCCAAATAAACTACTTTAATGCTAAGCAAAATGCCACATATGTAAAATAGGTAATGCCGGATTATGTAAAATGTTTTTTTAAAAGATGAGGGAAAAGGACTTAGCATCAAATAAATCTGTCAGCATGGGGAGTTCCAGATAGTTTTAAAGGTAGTTTGAACTGTTTAATATTGCAATTACTATTTACTTCTTCAAATTAGTCTCCATTATCTTGTGAAAGGATCTTAAGAATAATTTATTTGACCCTCCAGGGGCTTATGGCCATATTATAAAACGTGTTTAAAGAGTGTTCTAAGAGTCTCCTAAAACCTAATTTAATCTTTGTATCAAACACTTTTACTTATTGCTTATCCCCCTTCCAAACACTCCCACAATCCAAATTTCTCAAGGAATCCTGTTTCTATATCAGTGTTAATGCATTGGTACGCAGTAGGGAAATTAGCCTTGAGTTATATGTATCAGGAGAAACAACAAAGTGAAGGTGCTTTGTTCTTAGCAAGCTTACTTAATCTCTCAGATATGTAAAGATGAATCAGAAAACAATATGAACCAGCTCATCTCCTTAACTGCAATCATAGAATGAATGTTGGACTAAAAATGTATGTTAGAGAGTACCCACTTTAGACCCTTCTTTTTCTATTTGAGAAAAAAACAGGTTCAGAACGCTAAAACAGTTGACCCAAGGCCCACACGAAGGTATTTGGGAGCATGTTAATAATCCAAATGGAACTTTGTACCGTATAATTTTATCTTTAATGATCAAAGGCCAATAATTATCATTTAAGCCTCTATAACAATTTCTAGAATATATCATTATGAATTTATTTTGGGGGGAAGCCGTACATTTAGACCTGTGAGGTATCTATTTATAAGTCTATTTTCTTGGGATCTGCTTTTATATTTATGGTATTTACACATCTGTCTTCCATAATATTGCTATTTCTTAAAGTGTGTCTAGAGCTTTGACCATTCAATCAGCATTCTATTTAGTAAGATATTGAATCCAAAGATGCACTGAAAGAATCCCAACTAAAGATGGGCTTTAGGAACTAATGTCAGGCAGAAGCAGTTAAAATACTTGGCAACTGACTGAACTGCTATGCTTGCCATGTATGAATTTCCTAGAGAGAAGGCAAATTGTGCTTTGGCAAGAGATTAGCACTCACTTTTTTTTTTTTTTTTAATCATTTCCTCTCTGTCTCTCTCTCACACACACACAGGTTAAAAAAAAAAGAAAAAAAGAAAAAAGTCGACTGCTGTCCATGGTGCTAATTGAGAACTTTACTGGGGAATGGCACCTTGTATAGAGCCAGCTTGTGAAAAGCCTTTAACAGATACTAGTTTTAATCACTATAATTTTGGCAGTGCCAAGCATATTTAGATACTAGATTCAACACCCAGAGAGTTCTCCCCAAAGTCAAATGAGTAAAAGTGCCTGCAGTCATTTAAATAGACACATTTGACTTTCAGGTAATTTTTAGGGAAAAATAATGGCAAATGGACAAGTGTTGAGAATTATTCTTTAAAAAGACAGACTTAGCCTCTCAGCTCATATGGTTTATTTTAGCAATTTCAGAGGCTGTGTACTCAACTTCTTGTCTGAATTGTGCTTTTATACCACCCCATTTGACAATTAAAATGGAAAAACGTGGAAAAAGCCATTGTTTGTTTTTTCTATAGTGCCATCAATGTGCACTGCACTGAACAATAGTCAGGGCATGGCAAACAAAGGCTCTGCCCTGTGGAGCTTACAATCGAGCAGCATGATACAATGCAGAACAATACAATTCAGAACAAGCATGTGGTGATTAACAAGCTTTCTAAGTGGCATTCTTCACAGAATAGGAGGGTTTTTGCTTTTTTTTTTTTTTAATAAATCAGTGGGTGGGGGGTGGACGTACATTAATTGAGAAGCAGTTTCATCTACAGGGACTTTGACAGAAGACACAAATCAGCCTTGGGTGAATAGACCAAGGAGAAAAGAAGATTAGGAGGATGGTATGATCAGTAATTAAAGATTTCAGGGCAGGATATCTCTGCAGTGAATGGAGAACTGGGGAGTTCCTGGAAATAATGAGTATAGCCACATTATAAAGAAGAAAATAGGAACCATGCTATTTAATAAAGAAGAGTCCTTTTCTAGTATATCAGGAAAGAAGATAGGTTTGAAAGCATCCATGGAGAGCACATAGGGATGGGAATGTGTGATGTGTGCTTCAAAATTTGAAATTTTGCTTGAATCATACAGAAATTCTGGTAAGCATTTGATAAATGAACTCTAAGTTGGTTATGGAAGAAGAAATGGTGCCATATAGTTAGAATTGTAGAATTGGTAGAATTGAGAAGTCATGAATCCAGAACAGTGGCTGTGTGGATTCAAACATATTTTGGAATGTAAATCCATTGTTCTGTGTGCACAACATTTCAGTAAGGTAGAGCAACTACTGGAAGCAAGAAAGTATTTATTTTCACTCCAATAATAATGACCAATATAAATTGAGTGGCTACTACAGCAAAGCATTATTCTCAACAATACTTACATTATCTCCTTCAGTCCTCACAGCAGCCCTGTGAGGTAGGTAATATAATTGTTATAAACTCCATTCCACAGATGGATAAATTGAGGCACAGACTAAGTAACTTCTGAAAACAGATAGTTTGGCTTCAAAGTCAGTACTCTAAGCAGTATGCATAAATTCCTTTAAAAATCCAGAGTCCCATTCTCAAGAAAAACTCTCCTTGAAGGAATCCTGTATTTTCATGAAGGTTAGGGAACACTGATTTCTTTTGTGCTTCTGTGATCCCATATATCATTTTCCCTATACAGTTTGCATTCTGCTAAAATCTATATGAATCGGTAGATTAAGATGAATAAGACGCTGTTGTTTGTGCTGAGTACAATAGATTTAATATCTAAAATTCTAGATTAAATATTAAGAAATTGGAAAGAATATTATGTATCCACTCAGCCCCCATGAAAGAATAGAGTAAAACTGGTAACTAGAACATGTAATAGATTAAATTTTGAGCCACTGAAAAATACTCGCAAATGTCTTTTTGCTATATGCGCTTCATTGCAGGAGGCCCCAAAGTGGCTTATGGCACCCTAGGTTCACCAGAATCACATCTAAATAGATTATAGCTAAGTGTAGAACTTGAATAGTTTTCCTATTGTTTATGCCAGATGTAGCAATATCAAAGTCATTTTTTGCTATGCAAAGATCCCTTATCTTTCTATTTTTTTGTGTCTTTGTCACACCCAAGCTATCTCTTTATCCCAAGAGCCTTCATAAAGTTCTTGAATGTGAATTATTTTAGGTGATATTTTATTTTAAAATACAGTGGGCCCTAGAGCACCTTTTGTTTCAGATAGGAGGAGATGAAAACCGTCTGCTATAGGTAACTTCTGCTATGGGAATTATTATGACAATCCTAAAGGAATTGAGACCATTAGTTTAAGAACATGAGAGCAAAATGCCAAGGACATTTAAGTAGCTGCTTTTCTTGCTAAATGTAAGCTTGCATGATGTCTTTGTTCCTTGAGCTTGAATAACAATTTTTCTTCAAGTCTTCTCAACCCCTAACAAGTGGTTCACCAAATAAACAAATAGGGATGGAGAACACACCAATTTCGTTAAATGCTCTATTTGAACAAGATTTTCTAAAACTCCTAAAATGATTTTAAGTGGATATGTATTTAACTTTTGACTATAATAATGTAGATTACAGTTAATATAAGGGGGGAAAAAGGCTAAACTGAATTTAAGGACCCAAAGCATGTTTTCTTCAACTGATACAAATTCAGATGTGAAAGGCCTAGGCTGATTTAACTTTACTCACAAGTACTGTTACCAATTTTTAGTTCTTTATTGATCTAATTCTTCTTGTTTCTCTATCCTGTTTATTAATTCTATCTCATAAGCTACAAAATTCATCAGATCTCTAAATTAAACAGTAACAATAAAACTACCATGTTTCATTCCACATAACTGTGGGGTCTTTCTCCCTTCAAAGCTAAAATTCTAAAAAAAAAAAGGAGGGGATCTATATTTCCTATTTACAGTATGTTCCTTCAGTTCCTGAAATAGGGGTCTACCATGCCATTCCGCTGAAATAGCTCTTTCAATTATAATTAATGATTCCTTTTTGCCTTTTATTTTTTCCTAAATTGAGATATTATTTACTTCAGTGGAAAAGCAGGGAGTTCTAAATATATATTTTTTTAATGTGTGCACTATATAAACCACAGACCTCTGTAGATATAATAGTATATTTGCATCATTCCAGAACATTCTCCATTCCACCTTATAGATGTGCTGAAAGAAATCAGAATGGTTATTCTCTCTGGGGGGATGGACAATGAATTCTGATTTCATTCAACATAGATCATTTTTTTTGTTGCAGAACTTAAATGGAATCATACAGTGTGTACTCTTTTGCATCTGGTTTCTTTCATGTAAAATATTTTGGAATTCATCAAAGTTACAGCAGAAGTCATTCTGTTTTACTACTAGGTGCTTTTTGTGAACTGAACATACCTCAAATTATTAATTCATTCTCTTGTTTATGTATATTTGGATTGTTTCCAGTTTGGGTCCATTATGAGTAAAGCTGTTATGAGCATTCTTGCACATGGTTCTTTGGGAACATGTTTTCATTTCTCTTGGGTAATTGCCTAGAAACAGTGTTGTTGAATCATAGGGTAAATATATGTTTTAACTTTATGAGAAGCCTCTAATTTTCCAAGTACATCTACTATTTTACATTCTTAACAGCAATGAATAGAAGTTCTAGTTACTCCATATATGTATCAACATTTGGCATTTTCAGTTTTTGTAATTTAGACTCTTAGCACATAGGTACAATATCTCCATGTGATTTTAATTTGCATTTTCCTAATGACTAAGGATGTTGAACCCTTTTTCTTGATTTTATTGTTCAGCCATAAATTGTTCAAGTATTTTGCCCATTTTTATTGAGCTGATTATTATTATTATTATTATTTAGTTGTGGGAAACCCCTACCTCATACCATACACACAAATTAACCCACAATGGAATATAGAATAAAACATCAAAGTTACTAAAACTGCAAACTTTTAGAAGAAAACTTAGGGAAGTATCTTCACAACAAAGGCAGTAATTTCTTAAAGGGGACAGAGAAAGCACTATCTATATAATAAAAAATTGCCATATTAGATTTCATAAAAATTAAAAACTTATGCTCATCAATAGTGACCATTAAGAAAATGAATAGGCAAGCCAGACACTGAGAGAAAATATTCACAATGCATACATCTGACAAGTTCTTGTAGGAAGAATATATAAATAACTAATGATCTTTTAATTATTAAATATATGGGCTTTTCATTTCTTTCATGGATTATTTTTTCACATCATTTGGTCTTGTTTGACCAGTCACTTCTTGAAAATTTATTCATCTTCATTGTTGTTGCTTTCCTTATTTGTTCATTTTTTATTCTCACTAATTCATCTATTTTAATCATTTTAACTGCTTCTTTTGGAATTCCTTGATGTGTTATCCTAGATCCTTTTTATTAGGATAATAAAAAGAAGCTAGTCTATTTTTTTTTTTTTTAGAAGAAAACTTAGGGAAGTATCTTCACAACAAGTATCTTCACAACCTTTTTCCTTTCTATCCTTTTTATTAGGATAGAAAAAAGAAGCTAGTCTATTTTTTCCCCCTCAGTGGTCTAAATTCTTTCTACTCACAGTGTGATCTGTCAATTGGCAGCACCAGCATCTGCGAGCTCTTTAGACTTGCAGAACCTCAACACCTGACCCACTACATCAAATCTGCATTTTAACAAGATCCCTAGGTGATTCCTAAACACACACATTAAAGCTTGAGAAGTAGTATTGTAACATATCTATGATTTCAGCTGTCTCCTCTGCTGATAGTTCTTACATATTTAGTACATGCCATTATAATGCGGTCCAGATTTATATCTCAGTGTGTTGAGTATCTCCAGATGGCTGATATTTAAGTAGGTATGTAAAACACAATATGTTCAAAAACAAACTCATTATCTTTCCCTTCTTTTATTCCCATATCTCAGTTAATGGAGAGGTGGTCAAATGATTTTTATTTTATAATACTAATTACTAAATTTTTTTTTTAAGTAAAGAAATCTTACAAAAAAACTAAAATGGTGTTGCACTACTCACTTCTTAATTCTATATGGTTTGGAGGGTACAGACTGAGTTATTATGGAAAGAAAAGAAAAGAAATGAAATAAAAATAAATAATAAATAGTCAAAATAATAGAAATAAATAAATGGGGATAACATATATTAATTCCCTAAAAGAAAGATAGTTACTTATGATCTTTCATCCTAAATAATCTTTGAGTTCAAAACTTAAGCACCTTTTCCTTCATGTAACCGATTCGACAATTCATTTATAGGAGAGGAATATAAAATGCTATGGATTTTGCTTGTGTCTGTTATATGATTTCAGAATAATCAGCAGAATTTTTATCTTATCAAAAAATATCCATCAACAAAAACTAAAAATAAAAGTTATGCTTTTATTGAATTATTCCCAGTCATCAGAAAGCAAGCTGTTAGACTCCGATAAAAGGAGCAAATGCAAAGGATTTGATTTACATTATATAAAGACTAAAAATTACTATTGAATTGCTAGTATTGAATTACACATATCCCATAGGTACTGAGTCCAATGACAGTTAAATTTTTAGTGAAAATACTTCATTTCATCTCATATGTCATAACATCTTGATAATAATGTTGCAGAAAGGATTTTTCCTCACCATTTCTCCAAGGTGAAGATCCAAATTCATGCATTCTACTTTGACTAAGAAAGAATTTTCAAGTGAAGTTGTTTTTTTTTTTATCACTCATGGCTCTTCTTAAAAAAAAAGGGGGGGGGGTTAATTAATTGTCATACTTCAGCCTGATCCTAAACTAAGTGCATAGCATAAAATATTCATAAGCATGACTGAAAGATGGTGTCTCTGTTGTGTTTGGGTTATAATAATGCCATTAGATAACAATTATAGAGAGCTGCTCTGTCCCTCACTTTATGATCATTATCTCATCAAATTCATACAACAGCCTTATGGCATTTAGAAAGTTATAGTGACTTTCTTATAATCTCATAGTTAGAGAAATCCTACTCAGGATTGCTGGCTAATTCCAAAGTCAATGTTATTAACCACTCCAACATAGAGGGGTAGACATTTATCTTCATCTTTTTCTTTCACTTCTCCTATTTGGAGAAATAATAAAAAAGAAGAAAATCTATCCCCTCCGTACCTCTGGAGGGTAAATTTTCTGCTCTGTGGAGTCAGAAGGAGAGAATCAGTCAGAGAAATAATAAAAATGATGACAACTGTGTCAGTTCTATGGAGGAGAAGAAAATGAATCACTTCATGGCATCAGGGTGCATTTGGAAAGTAGGACTTCAAGTAATCCTAGAAAGAAGCTTTATTTCGGAGCGATGTGTGAATGTGTGATCCTCTCCCATGCCCCAACATGAGGCCAAAATGTACCCACTCATTCCCTATAGGGGCAGACATCCACCTCTCTCTCTCTTTCTCTCTCTCTCTGTCTCCGTCTCTGTCTCAGTCTCTCTCTTTCTCTCAGTTCAATGTTAGTATGGACCCCAAACTTACTACTTGTACAACTAGACACATGAGTGTTTCCAGCTGAGAAAACGAATTTTTCACACATTGCTGGAATCCTAACCCTGAGCAGACACAGCATCCTCCCAGCATATAGGCTTTCTGAGTGAAATCAGTGCTGCTGACAGGATCCACATTTTCAATCTATATTCATCCACACGGCATCATATCTTCTTGGGGAGGGCATTGTCATACAGTTGAAGCTAATGTTCTGTCAGGCTTTTATCTTGCTAGTCTATCATTACAATCCCAACTGAACCAGAAGGCCTCAGGGGTTTTTTGTTGCTCTCAGTCAATCAGTATGGCAGTTACCAACACACTGATCCAAAGGAGGCAGTCGCTGCATGGGATTTCCACATTTGGCATCTTTTCCTCTTTCGACATAAGAAATCTGGAATAATTAATTGGAAAATACTGAAAAACATTAGATCTGCAGTATTTGACCAGGCTATGACTTTCAGTTAATATTTGTAAATTTCCAGCCTTCTCTCTAGCTGCTATAAAAAAAAAATGGCTACTAAAATGTAAAGTTCAGAAAGAGCTTTTCAAGCTAAATGCTGTTAATTGTGTCTCCTTAAAGAGTTAATATTTAGATTTTGAGGGAGAAAATGATTCTAATAATGCTAAATGCATATGGGACTATTTAAAAATATATTTTATACTATGTACATTTTCCCATAACTGGGATTTTCCCTTTCATTGTTTTTTCTAATTTTATGGGAATTATTCCAGTATGTATTTCCTGCCTTTTTAAACATAATATATTGAACATAATTTAACTTTATTCTGGAGAGCTTAGAATGTCATTATAGAGATGCATTATTGTGTTATGGGATAGTGATGCTGTGTTGGATTCTATATAACTTATTAAGTCAGGTCTTCCTGTAGGGAAATGAATTTCTTTCTTTTTTCCTACTTTCTACTTTCTTTCTTTCTTTCTTTCTTTCTTTCTTTCTTTCTTTCTTTCTTTCTTTCATTCTCTATATATGCTTATCAAGTTCCAATTATTTGTGAAACACTGTGCTCAATAAATATCAGTAAACTAAAATAGAATGTAT
This sequence comes from Ursus arctos, assembly GCF_023065955.2. NCBI lineage: Eukaryota > Metazoa > Chordata > Mammalia > Carnivora > Ursidae > Ursus > Ursus arctos. The sequence continues at coordinate 53,776,003 of NW_026622819.1, forward strand.
CTTTGTCTTCTTGAATTTAGTCTAGTCTGAGGTGTGTATAGATAGACAAAATACACACAAAAAATTCATAATTCAAATCTAATAAATGCCAAGAAGATAAAGAACAGGATGTCATTATAGAGAGGAGCAGAGTTATCTAATTAGATTAAAGAGTTAGGGAAAGATTCTGAGGAAGTGAAGTTTTACCAATGAGATTTTCAAAATCAGGAATTAGCTAGAAGAAAGGAATAGCATGTGCAAAGGACTTACTGTCGGAAAGATCTCAAAACACCAAAAGCCTGGATAAAAGATTAGTATTGTTGTAGGAAAATATGGGAGGGGGGTTTCAGAAGGATATTGTGCTCTCTTAATGTTTTAAAAGAAAGAAATTCTAACTACTTCCTAATAAGTTATTTTAAAATTTGGGGAATATAGTTATAGAGTTAAGGAAAATTTGATCCAAAAAGAACTCAATATTCTTAAGAATTAATGAGGATTTAGGTCAAATGCAGATATAATCCACAGGTTACCTTTATGTTTGTTATTCATCATCAAATTTTCCCTTAAGTTAATTGAGGATTCCCCATAGAAATTAAAATGAGTCTGACAAGGGATAAAACAAACAGAATGATTAATGCCAATTTAAACCCCCAAGTCATTGTTTCTCAGATTCCTACCTCATTAGACCTCAGGAATCTCTATAAAGGGATTATTAAACAAATGACTTGTTATTTTAGTTCCTGTAGTACATTGCTAGTGTGAAAATAGTTTATATGTGAAGCAAAGTAAATTATGGTAAATTAGCATAAAGTTTAGTATTATAATTGCCAGCAAATCTCAAAATAATGTAAATGTCTATTTGGATTATTATTAAAATCAAGAATAAGGTGAGCTTCCTCAAAGAACCTCCATACTTTATTTTATTATAACATATAAACAATTTTCTTTTGGAAAAAATGATCAAAACAAAAATGTATTATGCTTATAATTTACTTGAATTATCAATTATTTAAATAAGCATGTAGAAAATATTTTACTTCCTGAGAATTGATTTTTTGTTGATTTAAAAAGAGAGAGATTCTTAAGATGCATGGATTGCTTCCGAAATTCATCCTAAGCATTGAAATTCATTAGCCAATTAATGACACTTAGTATGTGTTATTCATAATATACCCATAAAATTGATCATTAAAACGCACAGCAACAGATTTTCATACTAGAATGTATGTGTACTCAAGACAAAACTAATTCTAGTGCTTGCTAATATCAGCATTATTAGAAAACCTTTTCCTTGTTTTACTTTTTAAAGTAATTAGAAATTTGCTTTAAAATCCCCACTGACATGAAATGTTAATATTGGTGCAATTAATGAAATGCTAATATTTATGAATTAATTGGCAAAAATCTTGATGAAAGGAAGCTAACAGAAATCATTTATGCAGAATCTACCAGAGGACAAGATTTGTCCTTGGTGACTTGCTCATTTTGCTTTCAGATTGTTATTTAGTAAAATAGTCAGCGATATTTCAGTAAATTCTTGGTTGAAAGAGTTCTCTAAGCCAAAGTTAACAAGCTAGCTTTTAACATAGATATGTTAATTGAAAATATTGGAGGTGATATTTCTCAGCCACTACTAACTCAGATAAGCAGGGAAAAAATGTAGTTCTTATTTTCGAGGACTTAACTTTGTCTCTATCTTGAGCTTCCATTCTTCTTGATGGTCAAACATGTATAGTATCAGTGCAATTCATGTGGCCTCTGTTATTTTAGGATTAACCTAATTAATATGGTTTTTACTTCACTATGCTCCTACCAGCATCTCATCTAGGTGCACCTGAATTTCTGGACATTATATCAGAATTGGCTCAACCTTCCTTGATTCAACCTATTTTCTATTTGCAGTGACATATTGTTTTCTTTTTTGGCGTCTTAGCATCACATCTGAAATTCACCCCTGTCTATCAGCTCTTAGTGTCACAGTGTCACATCCTTGGTCCCAGAAGAAAACAAATAGCAGCCCCCCTGCCATGTTACATGGGCTGGGGTTAATTTGTTTAGGCATGTTCTATGCTCCCAAACTATCTTGGTCCTAAAAACTCTCAGCAGGGCTGGGTGCCTACTAGGGCATATAGGCAGGGCTCAGGTCCTGCCTACTGTACATGATACTACTGTCCTAGAAGGGTCATAGCTGAGGTGACTCTCTTAGCAAATATTCTTCACAAGTTTTTTCTTTTTCTTCTTTATGCTGCCTGGATTTCAGATTTTGTACACTAATAAGCCACAAATTGATACTATTTTTTTCTGGTTCCACCACAAAATCTTCTTTTTTGGACAATGATGGCTTTATGAGGGTTCAGACAACAAGTGAATAAATTTGCTGATGCCAAAAGACCAAAGAGCGACTTGGTCAACACTTCACATTGTGCCATTATTATGTATTTTCTATATCATTGTAAAACTTGACACTAAACGTAACTTGGAAATTAAGAAGTTATAGATGAAAAGATTTCAAAAAAAGGAGGAAGGAAGAAGGAAACAACGTATTAACGTGTGATCCAAAAACCAGGCCTTTGCAAAGCCTTTAACATAAGCCCTCCAAAATGTCATTAAACTTAGGGATAGCCAGGGCAAAATAGTAAATTGAGGAAGAGGTCTCCCATCTCCTCTTTACTTCTTTCTTGAAAACACTCCCCTTTTTGCACAATTTTCTCATGTATCTAGGCCCAGCTTCAGATGATTTTAGCCCTGGTGTTGTATTAGCATCTTATTGTTAAAAACATTTTCCTTTAGAATCTTTCTCTATAGTGCCAATGAATATGAAGTTATGAGTCAAATGTGAATCTCAGTAAGGGCCCTCTAGAGATGAATTCTTATCACAAATGTATCCAAGTTATTTTGATGTACAAAGCAAGTCAATGCTGAAAACTATTTGTGTCAGGCTTGTTACTATGTTGATCACCCCATGGATGTGGATTGGACCATATCCCAATTAACAGGTAAGTGTTGAGAATTTGGGAGAATTTGAAAGGTCATCACTCACACAAGGGATTCCTGGGAAGAATAGAGTTGGCTGTTGGCACAAACAGATCTGGGATGTTTTGAATAGGTCAGAAGAGTGGGATGGGGCTTTGTTATGGGATTAGGGAATTTGCTAGGTGTAGGTTGGCAATTTTCAAGTTTTGAATATTCCACAGGGGCCAAAGGAGGTATGCATCAGCATTCTTATCAGCTTGTTTAGATGGGAGGCTACTAGGGCAGGAGAAACTGAGGCTTATAAGAAGTCAGTGATTTGACATAAAAAAATGGGTTCAGATCCTACTGCACTGGCCTTTCCCTGCTGTGTGAGAATGCTCAGGGGTCCCTTACTCTAGAAACCAAGGACAGCTTCCTCACAGACTAAATGAAGATATAGCAAGAATCGCTAAAAGACTAGGCTGACTAAACAAATTTGGGGAACAAATATTAAGAATGCGAGAGTCTAGTTCCTTCTTTCCTTTTATACGTATTTCCTGAACCAAATGTGGGATCACACATAGAGGAGCAAGGGCATGCTGGAACTTTGTGATCCCCTGATACATCTTTTCTAAAGGGCTAGAAATTTTAGAGAGTATAAAAAGTTCTTTCATTCTTCCAAAATTATGTGCTAATAGAGTGATGATATTTGTAGGGCAAGAACAAATATAAAACATTCAAGGTAGATTTCAAAATCAGGCTTCCATGTATTTCCTCTTTTCTTTTTTCTTTTCCTTCCTTCTTTTTTTCCAATGAATGAGTGCCTATCTATTTATGAAGCCAAGTACCTTTTCAAGTGCTGGAACACATTAGTAAGCAAGAGAAATCACCCGTCCTTATGGAGTTTGCTTTTTGTGGGTGATGACAGAATTTTTTTTTTAAAAGCAACACACACACACACACACACACACACACACACACACACACACACACACACACACTTAGCCCTATTAAGTGCGGTGAAGGATACTGAGTGCTTAACCTAGCTTCAGTACAAAGGAAGGCAGTCCTTGGGATTGATGGTTAGCCTGAAACCCAAATCATCAGTCTGGAGAGTCTTGGGAGAAGTTAATGCTGGGTGACGCTGGGTGCAGAAGTTCCCATTTTCTAATTCTAGTAGTTATCCAGCATTATATTTAATTGGCCAGATAGAAATAGGGCAAAAATTGAAATGGGCCTCTCTGCCTCTGTAATGAATTAAATAGTTTTCCATAGCATTAGCTGTAAATGACACTACTGAACTGACAATTTCTTTCTTGTTTGGGCTTCATTTAAACTTCTGAATGGTATTAAGAGGTTATTAGAGATTAATCTCCAATTAGGTATTCTGATAGCCCAAGAAATTGTCCAAGGGTCCCTCTGGCCATACTTTCTTAGCATTAAAGTGATATTGAATTAATAATATTTTGCCATCTCTTCAGACCTTTAAACTCCTGTGACTGATGTCCGATCATTTAGCCCACTTAAACAGAATGTCACACTGTGAGTCTTCCATTCTGAATAGGTCACCATAGGCTAGTGCTCATTAGCGTTGAGTGTCCATTTCAGAAGCTGCAGCAGCCACTCAGCCCCAATGTTTTAAGAAAATAAGTAGAAAGTTGTTTTCTCACAAATGGGAGGGTTATGAAGACAATGCCATATGTCAGTATTATTGTGACTGCAAAATGTCATCAAGGCTCTATAGTGCTGTATAATGCTCCTACGTAAGGCCATAAAATCAGGTTGGGATAGTGAGTGAGGCTCACGGCATAGTTCCCAGACCTATCTGGAGTGTTGTGCACAGGATAGAGTCAAAAACCTAGTATCAAAAGCAGGGGTGCTGGGCAAAACAGTTGTGATTTATGTGTGACTCTTGTCCACCAAAGCAAAACTTGAATGAATTAATCAAGTACTTGCAGTGAAAATTTAAAGGGAAAGTTTGGAAAGAGTAACCTGAGAAGAATCTCCCTTGTTTTGTTTCACTGAAAAGTTAAGGGTTTCCTTTCCTTCTCTTGTATCATTTTGTTTTGTTTTGTTTTGTTTTTAAAGCTTACATCTTTACTAGACTATGAAAAGATATATCACTTAGGAACCTATTTTGTAATTAACCTTTCCCTTTCTTTACCTCATTTCTGTAACTATACTGCATACACAGGCCATGTGCACTTTAGTAATAAGACTACTAAAGGTATACATTATGGGGCTTGTATAATTATAATTTCTAAATTGGGAATTTCTAAGGACGGGAGTTATGGTAGAAAGAACTCATTAGTTGGTTTGGATTAGATGATTTTTGTAGACATCTATTGTTTTTGACTCCCAGGATTGCTTTCTCCTGGTATGAGCTCTTCCGTTTGATACATTCTTTCTTCATGCCCACTTGTCTGCACTTTTGTGCAATTATCAATGGAGATAACTCACCTTCCAGAGCTACAGGTGGATGAACATGTGACCCAAATTACACCAAAAATTACTCTCTTCCTCCTATATTTAGAATGAAAATATAAGAAAGGGAGAATGGTGGTCTCTGATTTATCCCTATGTGGAAGATTTAAGGGAATTCCTTTATTTAAAAAATGATTTTATTTATTTATTTATTTGACACAGAGAGAGCACACAAACAGGGGGAGCAGCAGGCAGAGGGAGATAGAGAAGCAGGTTCCCCGCTGAGCCAGGAGCCTGACGCGGGTCTCAATCCCAGGATCCTGGAATCACGAACTGAGGGGAAGGCAGACGCTTAATCAACTGAGCCACCTAGGCAACCCTTAGAGAGAATTCCTGTTAGTTTCCTCTTCTTTATGTGCTGAAGCTGCCCTGTATCCCATACATATTAAGATCTGGCTCTAATGGATTCCCTCATTTTGGAAACTATTCTATTTCTTTATAGTATATTCAATTTTAAGCAAAATTAATTCTTTGGGTTGTGATCTAAGAATATGAACTGATACCATGATATCAAAACTTTCATTCAACCAGATAAGCTAAAGAAATAATTACTTGGACAAAGACATTAAGAATATAGTAAATATTCCTTATGTTCCACATATGAGTAAAACCATATGAAAATTATCTTCCTCTGCTTGACTTATTTCACTTAGCATAATCCCCTCCAGTTCCATAAATGTTGATGCAAATGGTAGGTATTCATCCTTTCTGATGGTTGAGTAATATTCCATTGCATATGTGGACCACATCTTCTTTATCCATTCGTCTGTTGAAGGGCATCTCAGTTCCTTCCGCAGTTTGGCTATTGTGGACATTGCTGCTATGAACATTGGAGTGCATGTGCCCCTTCTTTTCACTACATCTGTATCTTTGGGGTAAATACCTAGTAGTGCAATTGCTGGGTCATGGGGTAGCTCTGTTTTTAACATCTTGTGGAACCTCCCTACTGTTTTCCAGAGTGGCTGTACCAGCTTGCATTCCCAGAACAGTATAAGAGGGTTCCCCTTTCTCTGCAGCCTCGCCAACATTTGTTGTTTCCTGTCTGGTTAATTTTTGCCATTGGGGAAGGGAGGGAAAACTGAATGGGAAGAAATCAGAGAGGCAGACAAACCATGAGAGGCTCTGGACTCTGGGAAATAAACTGAGGGTTACAGAGGGAGGGGGCTGGGGGGATGGAGTAACTGGGTGATGGGTATAAAGAAGGGCACGTGTTGTGATGAGCACTGACTGGGTGTTAATACGCAACTAATGAATCATTGAACACTACACCAAAAACTAATGGTGTACTATATGTTCGCTAACCGAAAATAATAAAATAATAATAATTATAATAATAACAAAAGAATATAGTAAATATATCTGATTGTGTTATAAGGGAATAGTGTGTGTTGGGGGGGATGGAACATTGAAAACAATCAGTGTGGACCTTGAATTTGGGAGACCTTAAATTCCAGACTCTGGAATTTGCTGTGATGTAGTACAAAGGAACAGGAAAAAAGAAAACCCAATTTCTAGACTATGTCCATGACATCCATGGCCTTGTACCATGATATCTATGAATTTCACTTATCTATGAGGTGATAGAGGTGGGTTAGATGATCCAAAGGTCCTGTTTAGTTCTATAATCATGTGACTATGCATTGTTATTCTATAACCCATGGTAAAATGTTGGGATTTTCTGAGCACAAAGATGACAGACTAAAAACCATATTTTAGAATCAATTTTTTAAAATGACATTTCTGTAGTTAAAACTGAAATAGAATATCTAAATTATTCTTTACTCATCATAATTTTAAAGACAGGTTTGTGAAATACCTAGACCTTTAGAGCAGGAAAACTATTTGGGATTACTAAAGTCAAAGGCCAATTAGTAAAGCAAAATGCAGATCTAACATATTATGTACAAGTTTTATCTGGGGTAAGGAAAATTCATTCAGGAAAAGAAATTCTAATATACATGAAAAAATATCAGCAACAATCTGTAACAAATTCTTTAAGAGGATATTTATCATTTAAATTCACAATTGCCTAATAAGGAAAAGTAAATTTATTTTGATTATTTGAACTGATTTTAAATTGAGTTTATAACTGACAGTGTTGAAATGTTGAGAGGACCTTTTTTTTTTTTTGATAAGAAATATAACACAGAAAAACACAAAATGAAAACCAAAACATAATCAATTATTATAAAACCAACATGTGACTACCACTCAGATCAACACACAGGTCATGAATTATAACCTACTAGTCTCTTTCTACCTTCTTCCCATCACTATTTCTCATCTCCGAAGGAGATATCATCCTGACATTTATTGTAATCACTCCCTTGGTTGTACCATGCTTTTACATCTAATCATAGCTTACTTTTCAGTTTTTAGTTTTTTTTTTTCTGTTCTTTTAGTTTTGTATTAATAGAAATATATGTAATGCCTTTAACTATGCTTGACTTCTTTCACTTAACATTATCATTGTGAGATATATCTGTGTTGTTGTGGGAAACTATATCTCAGTCATTTTGGGTGCTGTCTACTATTCCATAATGGTTATGCTGCAATTTATCTGTTCTATTAATGGGTATTGGAGTTGTTTACACTACTGACTATAAATCATACTACTACGAACATTAACATACATGTATTTCTTTAATCTCATATACTTGCATTTCCACTGGGTAAATTATAAAGGGTGGATTTCCTGAACTATGGGTTATATGTATGTTCAACTTTAGGAGATAACGTAAAGACATTTTCTAAAGAGATTTTAGCAATTTATGCTCCAAGCATCATCATATGAGAGTTTTCATTGATCCACATATGTAACACCAATGTATATAGTTAGTATTTTTAATTTTAGCTATTCTTAAGCTTGTGAAGTAGTAGTTCATTGTGATTTTAATTTGCATCTCACAAATTAATAAGAGGTTGAGTACCTTTTTTATGTTTATTTCCACTTTCATATCCTCTTTTGTGAAGTGCCAATTCAACTCTAATTTCTTACATCCTGGGTTTGATAATTTTCGTTATTTTTGGACAGTTCACAGCTATTATCTGTTCAAATATGATGACTGCTCTTTTCTTATTCTCTCATTTATCTAGATCTTCTTATTGTATATTTCATGGTTATCCTCTTTCTTGTACTTTCCTTCTTTTGTCTTTCTCTGCTTCATTCATTATCCCGAGTTATCATTCAGTTCACTAATTCTTTTGTCATCTATATTTACCTGTGCTAATCCAATCTGCTGAGTTCTTAATTTCAATTATATCTTTATGTTGTGAAATTTCCACTTTTCAAAAAGATTTCTTTCTCTGTTAATATTCTGCCACTTTGTTTTTTTTCTATTTGAACAGAATAAAGTGGTTACTTTTTAATTCTATGACTTGTTACTCTAGTATCTGGACCATGAGTAGATCTACTTCTATTTTTTATTATTTCTGCTGATTTCATTCATGTGGTTTTGTCTCCTATTGTACCTGGTTATTTTTCATTTTGTTGAGCATTATTTTTACAAAGTTATTTGTAGAAATAAAATAATCTGAGATCTCTGACATTATCTTCTTTCAGATAGGATATAGGTTTTCTTCTTAACCTGGGAAGTAGTAGGAAATACCAATTTTGGATTCAGTTTATTTGGAGATGAGTTGCAAGTCCCTGAAGAGGTTGGTGTAGCTCCCTTTTAAATTTATTCCTAAGAGGTAGTGTTTCAGTATCCTACCCAAAGCAAGGGAGATTCCTTAGGTTTCTTCCACCTGGCACCCTAGACACTAATCTCTATCCTCTTAACCCAACAAGGCTACAAAAATGATCAACAAACAATTAAAAAAAAAAAAAAGGTGGCCTCAAATTCCAACATAACCTCCCTGAGCTTGTATCTTCCTGGCCCAGTAATCCTTTATTATTTTATTAGGTCTTTTATTCATTTGAGCAATTTTTAAAATATATACACATATGTTAAATATTATAAATAAAAGTATGTGTGTATTTTTTCTTCATTGGAAGGCTTTTCCAAAATAATATACCATTTCTGGAAGTGAAAATCCCTTATTTGGTTTAATCCATTTTTACACTGCTACTATAATTATAATTTTAGAAGAGACCTTTCATTTTATTCCATTCCATTCCATTCCATCCCATTCCACTGAGGATAACATCTAAACATCTTAGCTCATAATTTGTAGCTTTCTTTAATCTAACTTTAATCTTACCTTCCAACTTAATATAATTCCATTCCCTACCACTTGCATTATTATTCTAAGGCTATGAAACTACACTGTTCCCCAGTGACAAGGGACAATCTAATGTTCTTTTTCCTTTAACTCATGCTGTTTCTGCTGTCAGAGTATGCTTTCATTGTTTGGTGGTAAAATCCTATTCATCTTTCTAGACAGCTTTAATGTCAACTCTTCTGTGAATGTAGGTCCTAAACCCATCTCAAACATAGACACAGAAACACACTGCAGAACTGATCATTCCCCCCTCACTTTCTGACACAATTTCCCATGTAGCTTATAAATAAGCCACACTAACCTGTTTCCTGAAACTACCCTACTTCCATACCTTCATGCTTTTGCTCATAATAATCTCTTTGCCTAAAGAAGACCCATCTCATGCCTCAAAGAGACTCCATTGATTCTTTACGGCTCACAAAATCTGAGTTAATACATCATTCCTGCTTATTATAGTTTGTCCAGACCTCACTTTGTCCATACATCAATTATAGTCATTGTATTTATTTTCTAAATTGCTGGTCACATGTTTTTCTTCCTGGAGGAATAGAGCATCACTAATTTATCTTTTTTTGCCCAAAATTTAAAACAATAATTGATGTAATCATAATATGCGATTGATGTACAATTAATATGTGATTGATATTAGAGTAAATGCATAAATGAATGCACGAATGCGTATAATGTGTCTCTATTTCACTAGTTATGAAATAGTTTTCCACAAATGGCTTCAGAAATTCAGTTTATATAATGGACCCAAAGTTCAGGTCATCACATTTTCATTTTTCATGACAGTAGAGGAAAATGGCAGGAATTAATAAAAGCCAGGCACAATTCCAAAACCTCATTTAGCTGGTATTTTCTCTTGCTTCCACCAAAGTGTGACTAACAAATAGAATGATGCATTATTCTCTCCATTTGGGTTTTGCTTGTTAGCCTATAGTGGATATATTATTGAGCTGTGAAATTGTTGAAAGCACTCATCTCCAAACATTAGTAGACATAAGAATCAACTGAGAAAATTGTTAATATTACAGAATTATGACCCTAAGTATCTGGTTCAGTAGGGCAGTTTTGGATCCCAGGGATAAGCATTTTATTAAGTGCCTTAGGTAATTCTATTTCAAGAGATTCTATTGCTACCATTAAAAAGGCTCCAGTTTCCATGTAGCTATTGGCCTACAAATAAGCAAACCACTGGGAACAAAAGTAAAGCCTAAATAGCCAGATGCTGAGTTCTGGAAAGCTGAATAGAAATATCTTAGTTATATGCATTTGACAGAGTGAGCAAAATGAAAGTCCATCCTTCAATATCTAAAAGGGGCATAGATACCAGGCAATAGTAGTAGTGGGAGGGAATTTATCAATTGCTTTAGAAACCAATTAAATATTGCTTAAGAAAAACAACAAGTCAGAGAGAGAGAGACCAACTTAAATTAAGAACATATATTATCCTGAAAGGTATTTCTCTGGGCTATAATCTACCCTAATCCCTACAAATACTTTTCTTCTAATAATTCCTCTTTCCCTTTGTCTGCCTGCCATTCTTGTAAGTGATGATACCTAATGAAGATTATAATCTGGCAGCTGTGATTTGACAGACCATGAAATTGTGGAATAGGTGGATGAAATATAGAGTAGAGATTTTGATTGACTCAAAGGAATTTATTAATTGATTTCAGAAATATTGTCTAACCAAATAAATAACTTTATTTAGTTCTTTGAAAATGTATTTTGATTTTTTTGTAATGAGCATATCAGCACTTTTTAACAGATGGCTCCTCAAGTTCATGACCTTGATAGGACTCATTTGGTTAGAAAAACACACATGCATTTGTAAGTATGGGCTAACATATACAACCTTTCCACCTAAAAAGAGAAAAGTGTATCATGTTTTACAGTTGTAAGCATTAATATGCAATGGCATGTTTTCTATTTTTTTTCCAGTTTTTTTATAGCATTACTTTCAAACTATACCTGTCATTTTGAATTAGGAGCATGTGTCAGTATTTGGAAAGAGTAACATGTTAAAGTATGAGCCCAACTCATATGCTGTATATGTGAAGTTGTTAGCATATTCTGGCTTTCTGAATCCACCAAGTAAGTTGGCCAAGATGGAAACATTAATTGGAATATGTGGGTGTGCTCTGGGATTTTTATGGTATATCCATCGAAATGAATAATTGGCCAAGAAAGCGTATTTAGGATTCATATGTTGTAATTACAAAATATAATTCTCCAGGATCACATTTTTAGCTCTGTTTATTATTTTAGTTCTTTAAAATTCTGATAATTAGCACATTTAGATGTCATTTGTTTTAATGTGGGGCATTTAATTTTTTAGGGGTTTATCATAAATACAAAAGAGATCAAGAAAAGAAGAAAGGTTTTGTGGTTGTGTCATAATTTATCAATGTAAATAGCAAACTCCTAATTTTTGATGGAAATAATCACTGTATTTTTTTATTTCCACCATTAATTATTTAACCAGTAAGGGGCAGAGAGACTATTTGAGTTGTAATTGTCTTTCCTCCAAAATCCAAGTAAATATACTTCTAAAAGTGAAAGTTAGAGAATGTTTTTTATTTGTTTATTTTGTTAAGTTTTGCTTGGGGACTAAATTTATTTTCACTAACAGCAGTGGAAAATAAAGTGCTAAAAGGGCATGAGAAAGAGAGATTGAATGTGAGACCGACGATCTAACAGAAATACTCACTTGAGAATTTTAGACAAGCATCAAAACCTGTGGGAACTTCTAAGAATGATTTTGGTTTACGTATTACTATGATGTTTCTACCTTTCTGCTAGCAAATATGTGTATGTTTTATATCACGGGCCATATTAAAGGCCCAATTCACACTGGTATTTTCTTGGTTATCAGGGCTTTATTAGCATAAAAAGAATTACGTTTATTGTTCCCAGCCATGTGTCCTGAAAAATTGTCTTTATAATAATGACAAGCAAGACAATCACACTTTACATAGGGCAGTCTGGAATGTGCACAGTCCTTGCCTTGAGATGTGACGTTCAAACAAAAATGAGATATTCTGAAGGATAAGACTTATTTTTGTATTGTGTCTGTCAACTTGTTCCTGCACACAAATGCTCCGTTTCTTCCCCTTTATGTCTCTGCCCTACTATATAAAAGGATTGATGTACGTAATAAACCTGACCTACTTCCCAGATTTAAAACTGCATCTGTCGGTAACTTGCTAAAGAGTTTGATCTCTGATGAGCTAATCAAGGCTTATACTGTCACCCCAATAGGGCACACATGGAGTCATAAAATTTTTTCACCCTATTATGTGTAAGTTGGAATAAAAGGGTATTAGCACACTGTCAGCACAAATGCTTCTAGAGTTCTTTTTCTTGAAGAAACTGATCTCCTCCGAAGACACAAGACCAAAGTGAAGAACAGGACATCTAAACTACCATTATCTACCTACTTTCTTATAGGAAAATACAGATAGACATTTGTCAGTCCTGATGGGTAAGAATAACAGGAGAGCATATATGATTTTTAAAAACAGACACATCTTAGTACTCAGCAGCTTAAAGAAGAAACAAAAGAAAGGCTTTAATTGGCCTTTTTGGATGCATGACACACATCACTTCTTAAACAGAATACAGCTCCTGTATGAGTGCTTTTTTATTTATTTTTTTATCACTTATTAGATGAAATACCAGTGGACTAACTGGGATGCTGGCTAAGCTGGATCCTGAACCATGATCAAAATTAATCATGCCGTCTGGAATTCAGTGACAAGCATTCGAATGCCACATTGCAAATGGCAGCATCTGCTTAATACCATGAGCCCATTCAACATTGATGTATAACAGCACTAAGATAGGACATGTTTTCGCCTGAAAGTAGAATAAGTATTTATGTGATTAAATGGTGAAAAAAATGAACTTTAAAACTGAAGGATTTTAGAAATTGTTCAATTGTATTATTGAAATTAAATTGTTAAATTGTTACCCTGTTTGAGAAAAGAAAGTGAAATTGTTAACTATGAGTTTACGGATTATAAATACTTACCTACATTTGGTTCAACATCTTAAGTATCCATAGAGACATTTAGACAGCAAGCTACTGTATATATTAGGCAAGATTTGGGTAATTAATAAAAATGAGGTGTGAAACTATTCCAGGGAATTAATACTAACCTTCTACTCTTCCCTTACATCCTCCAATCTTGAATAAATGTACATGTTATATACTAGATAATGAATTAAATGCTTATGTTACAAATTAAGCTTCAGAAACAAAGCAATTAATTTATCTTCTTTTTGCTGTAAGCATAAACTTAGTTCAACATGGGAAATGTATACTTTCACGATACAGTCAGTTCTGCTGTCATGCAATGTGTTTATTTCTAAACATTCTTTTGCTATGCAAAATCACGAAGTAAAACCCGGGAACTTATGGGGAAAATGTGATTAGGGTACAACACCCAATAACTTTATTATTGACATTATTTTATAATTATGATTATGATTAACATTAAAAAATAGGAACCCAATGAAAATGGTAGCACAGTTTTATACATATTAAGCAGTTAGGAATAAGTAAAGACCACAGTAAGTATGGTACTTATCTTGAAAAAAACCTGAAGTGGAAGTGCTTGTGGGAGTGGGTGTCAGAAGAGATTCAGTTTATTTGGGAAGAGGGTTATCTTATAAGGAAAATTAGCACCGTATAAGGGTAGGTGTGTCTCCTACGAGAGGCAGCAAGCTATGGTGGCTGGTAGATGTTTGAACGTGTATCTTGTTGTATTACAATGAAACTTGGGTCAGCTGGGTGCAGTTTTCTGGATTCACCTAGCATTTCACCCAAATGAAATAGCACTTAACTAAACACAACTGACACTACACTCATTGTTCCCTAGTGTATGATTGCACTGGGCCAAATTTCATTTTTAAAACAAGCGTTATAGCAAAACGGACTCAACTGGAATCTGTGAAAATTTTAGTTATAAATTACATACCCATTATGTCATAAGCCTATCATGACAAAATTCTAGTATTCGGAAATATATTTCTATGGAACACACTTATCCTTATGCGAATTTTTTAGTAGGCAAAGATTTTTGGGGATTTTGCACTTTTGGCTTTCTCAGGTCCAATTTCATAGTCCACCCTATATGAAGGATAACTGTATTTGTCAAGTCTTTACAAAATTACTCTTGAAAGATACTTATACAAATCGGAATCTGTTAAGAATAATCAATGAATAAGGAAAAGAGTTGATTTTAATTAAATACATACTATGTACCAGAATCGGTGCTACAAATTCTAACTGCATCATATTTTTTCCCTTTGGGCCCCCATGGTTGTTTTGTTGGTTTGCTAATATACCCATTTTACAGAACTGGCCACAGCAGCTTTGAAGTGGATAAGTAATTTTTCAAAGTGCATGTAACAGGTAAGTGCAAGGCTAATTATTTTAGCATTCTGATTCAGACTCTTTAGCACCACTCACGTAGAGATAATTTTAAGTTCTTGCATGGAGATTTGAGAGGAAGAGACTGTAAAATCTCCCCTCCCTTAACTCATAACTTCTGTACAGTACAACATTATGCCTATTAACAAATTTATTGCCCTTTATATCTCTTGTGTGGGTTTAGTTTGTCTTATCAGAGAATTTAGGAGACCACATGTAGAGATGCATAATCATTATCCTTCCCTTAATTCAGGGGAAAAGATGTCCCTTGGGTCAAGAATCTAATTACCCTGGTTGTGGAGTGGGAAGAAGAGCATTGCAAAATATATATTCTATTACGGGTTGGTGAAGTTGTGGTCAAATAGGGGATCTTTACTTGTTACCCATTTTTGAAGAAGCTGATAGAAACTATAAACTCTCTTTTCTGGTAAGTGCAATAGACACTTGATTAAAGCCCCTTAAAGTAATGTATCACCCATTTCCTTCCATCATTCAACAGCATTATCCTCAAGTGCCGCTTGCTTAAGGACTGAGGAATGGCAGGAGGAAGAAAGGCAATTGTAGATTTGGCCTGAGGAAAAGTTGGTTTTCTGCCCAGGAAAGTTACCTGGCTACTACTAATTCCCAGCTCGATGATGCCGTGTTTTGCTCTTTTTGAGGCTTCATTTCTGCTATTATTCTAACCCTTTCTCCACCCATCAGGTATCACTTAGAAAAACACAGCAGGTGCTCTGAGCCTGTTTGTCAGAAAGTATAGATGTTTATATTTGGTTGCCAGTTTTTGTAAATAAAAATACAGGATGTAGAGTTAAATCTGACTTTCAGATGCACAACAAATAATTTTAGAGTCCAAGTATATTCCAGATATTTCATGGGACATACTTACACTAAAAAAAATCATTCTTTTAATCTGAAATTCAAATTTAATTGAGGGTCCTGTACTTCATATAGCATCCCTCCATTTATAAGTAATGTGTTCCAAAAGGCAGGTGTCCTCAGCAAGGCCCTCTGACAGCCTTCCTTGAAAGATTGCCTTGTTTGAAAAGCCATTGTCATTTCTTTAAATTAATTGAAAAAAAAATTAGTTAAATGTTTTGCTTCAGCGTCAGCCCCTTAGGACTCAGAATATCCTATGAGAAGGGTTGTCAGCATCTTGAATTATTGCCCAGCTTCCATAGTGTAGATAAAGGAAGGGTTTTAAGAGCTTTTATTTCCTCTTCTGATACTGAAGATAGATTCAAGCAGTCTTTATGCATACATTTATGAATGCCTATTTATATGTGAAATAAAAGATTCCATATTGTTCGACTCTTCTGTGTTTCTGTCTTGTGAGCAACACAGTCATGCTGGTATTTTCCCAAACAAATAAAGAACAAAGCCTCAATGTATGGCATCCAGGACAAGTGAAAGTTTTCATATCAGCTCAGATTTAGCTAAGCCTATTGCACCTAAATGTCTCTTTTCGAGACTTTTCAATCTTGGCCTTCCAAAAATATGCATTGAATAATGAACTTCAGAAACCAATTCTTTCTCTATGGCATTTATTCATGCGATAAAGCCCACAAAGCTATCTTTAATTATTACTGTATAGGATATCCCGTTATCTTTAATTATCACTGCCGAATGGTTGCAAAATCAAATACTGCTGGCAATCAAGAGTCATTATACAATAGCGTGATTGCATCTGTTCATATTAACAGATAAGCACAGAAAATCAAAACAGTGTCTGATTTAACCACTAAAACTGTCTGAACAAAATATTGTATCTAGCGCTCTTAATATCCAGCGGTGACTTTGATCTGATTAAAATCCAAAGAAACATAACCACAGATGCAAATGTTCTGGTGTTTCTGAAATTAATATTGCTGAATTTCACTGGACTGAATTGCTGGAATCCTAGTGAAGCAGAAGTGATTATAGGCACAGTATAAACTTATGATAGGAGGATATCTAAATCTCTGAGGCCGCAGGTGCAGGATTATAGCAAAACCCCAGTGAAACATTCAGTGTTCTGTCTAAATACCCCAGTACAAAATTAATTAGGCAGTTGATCACATAATAAAGCTATGATGGATGATCTAATGGAAACTAGCATCTCAGAGTCAATAACGAACTTGATTCTCTTATTAGATGCAGCTGATTTTCAGTCCTGCCATTTACAAGATTGTGTGCATAATAGAAGATAAAAAAAAAAAAGAGGGGGGTTCTATTTTGAAAATGAGAACTCAGTTACAGTATTTATCTCTGTTGGAAACTATAATATGTAAGCAATGTAGAATTTGTAGATAGACATATCTGCGAGTAATTCTCTAAGATACTTGCCTGAAAAGCACATCAAAGAACAGGGAAATAATGAGACCGGCTCCAGCTGTTGGATTCCTACAGCTTTTGATTTGTGCTCTACTAGAAACTCCAGGTTTTGATCCCGTGTTGATTATTTCCATGGTACTGAAGTTGATTTGTGCATTATTTAAAAACAGACAGTAGGCAGCAAACAAGGAAGAGTTTGCAAACTACATCTTAAAGGACATTTTGTTTCTGTCTTGTCATTTCCAGCATCCCACTTAGGGCTCCGGTGATGTGCATGGCTACCTGTAGAGGAGCACACATTAAAAATGGAGAAGGTGCAGAACAGAGCTAATCAAAGGTTTTAAAAAGAAATCAGGATGATATTGCAACTAAAGTGACCATGGCATTCTGGGACTAGGGGATGTAAGAGTGCCACACGTTCCATGTCGATTTTCAATTCTGTAAAACTGTGGAAATGATTATGAGGGTGAGAACAGCTGCCCGCTTTGAAACAAGGAATATTTACTCACATAGACACTGTGTGGTTAAAAATTACTAAAAAGTCTGTCAGCCCTGGGCAGCCCTCTTCCTGGCGCATGGCTTCAAGCAGTCCTTGCTAAAAAGGCAGCCCATTTTTGAAAGAGTTCATTAGTTGTTTCCTCTAGCACATGTTTTATTTCCTAATACGAAACAATGTGAATTTTTGCAAATTTGGTAATACAGTTTTCTGGAGAACTCTGCCCAAAAGTGTTTTTGTGTTCTGATGATAACAGAGTAATGTAGGTCAAGGAAGAGCCGGTGATTTCTGCTGCTGTTCGAGTTTTTGATGATGTTTTTCAGCTGGTAGTTTGTTGTTGTTGTTGTTTTGTTGTTGTTGTTGAATGCAAGAGTATACAAGGTGAGCTGTTGCTTGGTGTGAGTGTTCTTGAGAAAAGAAATCCAGCTAGCAAGTGACTTGATTTGGTTGTTTGTGGGCTCCTTTCAGCCGTTCTTCCTTCTTTCCTTCCTGATCTTGCCACCCTCCATGGGCACAGATATACAGACACACGTATGCAGGAAACAGTGGAGCAGCTGCTTTTTGGGTCAGTGAGAAATTCTTTAAGGTTATTTTTGAGAAGCCCTCACAACTGATCAGCTTATTGACTCAGAGATATACCAATAATCAATATACAACTCTGATTGTCTCTTGGAGGCCACTGTTTGATTTGACATTGACTCAACCTTCTTATCAACAATCACTTCCTCCTTCCTCATTTGGTCCCTCTTGGTTAGCTTGTCAATATACAGTGCTTGGAGACTTCCTTAACCAATTGCAATGTGAGAATTATAATGGAGATTTCTATGTTCATAGGTATAAGTCATGAATATTTTTAGAGTTGCAGCTATACCTGGGCTTATGTGAAATAACACAAATTTTCAGACAAGTTTCTTGTATTCTAAAAGCTCTATATGGAGCTAAAAGCGGTGAAACAATGCAGTCGGAAAATCTGAAATAAAAATATTCAGAAACAATTAAGAAAACAGTAAAACTGTTGCATGGCATTTAATAGAAAGCTATTTGTTCCAAGAACATAGATATAAATGAAGATTAGTATAATTTTATTTATTTTTTAAAGATTTTATTTTTTTAAGATTTATTTGAGAGAGAGAGAGCATGAACAGGGGAAGGGCAGAAAGATAATTGCCAGCAGACTCCCCACTGAGCATAGCCTAAAACAGGGCTCAGTCTCAGGACCCTGAGTTCATGACCTAAGCCAAAATCAAGAGTTGGTTGCTTAACTGACTGAGTCAGCCAGGTACCCTAAAGATTATTTTTTAAGTAATCTCTATACTCAACACAGGGCTTGAACTCACAACCCTGAGACCAAGAGGTGCATGTTCCACTGACTGAGCCAGTGGGCACCTGGCAGGCTCAGTTGGTAAAACATGTAACACTCAATCTTAGGGTCGTGAATTTGAGTCCCACATTGGGTGTAGAGATTACTTATAAAAAGATTTAGATAAGTATAGTTTTATAAGAGTTCAAATAATAGGATAGATAAGTTGAGATTAAAACCTATGCTAAGAAAGAAAAATAAATTTGAAAAATTCCCCCAAAACAGTAAAAAAAAAAAACCTGAAGCTAAGAAAGAAAAATAAATTTGAAAAATTCCCCCAAAACAGTAAAAAAAAAAAAAACCTGAACAGTGAGTGAGTGTGTCTTGTTTAGTAACTAAGAAAGATATCTAAGCAGTTTTTAAAAATAATTTAATCACTTAATAAATAAGCATTTTTAAAAGAAAAATATAATTGCAGAGAGAAGAAGAAATAAAATAACATAATTGCAAAAGAGAAAACTAGGGTTACATACTTCCCTTTGAGTTTTGCTTAGTTTGCAAACACAAATTATTAGTCAGAAATTACTAGTCAGATTGGCTAGGTTACACAGCAGTGACAAATTCCCAAATGTCAGATGTTTAACAGAACAAAGGTTTGTTTCTAATTTACATCATATGTCTAATGCAGGTTGGCAGGCCTTCTGCTTCCCATAGTCACTCAGAGTCCCAGTCGGTGGGAGGCTCCACCATATTATAGCTAAAGTATTTGAAACACATGGCCTCCAAGTTTGCTGCGGTCAATTAAGAGAAGACAGGAGGCTCATGCAGGATGTTTATAAGATCCAAGCATATAAGTGGTTTATATTACTTCTGCCATGTGGTCCCAAATTTACTGCAAAATAAATTGACAAATATAGTCTTTCTAAATGCCCAGGAGAAGTAAAATGAAATAAAGAGTTGGAACAATACAGACTTGTTTCTGTCTCCTCCCATACTCTCAGTTTTGGACAAAATTTGAATTGTTATGTTTTACAGTTTAACTTTATTTGAATTAATGAATTATGAATATATGTTTCCAATGTACAAAATATTTCATCATGTAAATATTGCACCGTTTACACAATGCATTTTTTTTTTTACTGTTGTATTTGAAATTCCACATAATTTTGATGTAAAGTGTAGCAGTAAGGTTGTAGCTAAGAGTGTGGCTTTCGTGTCAGAAAGAACTGTATTTGAATCTGTGTCCCCTTTCCTTACAGCTATGTGGCTAAGGAGATTCCTTAAGCAACTTATATAGATTCAGTGATCTATTAGATGGAAACAATAATGTCTTTCTCATTTACTACCTTGAGGACTAAATAAGGTAATAGGAAATACTTAGTTCACAGCTCACTATTAAGAGAATAAACCCAGAATAAATGACAGTATTGGAGGTCTTTATGATGATATTGGTGATGGCTTGAGTTACTGCATAGAGCTCTTGCAGGAACACAGGCTTAGGAGTTGAGGCTAAAAGATTTTTCTCTAACACAGCAAGTCAAAGGCTTACATAAATTTTGCCACAATTTAATCCTGAACTGAAGGATCATCCATATTGCCAGTGTTACCTGGTACATTTTTTGGATTAGCTCATATTTGGACGGAACCTGAATGGTTTCATGAGTATGGAACAGTACCGTAATTGTGTACGGGGATCACCCTGCACTGTTCTTCCATAGCTAGCCACTGCTCTGTGAGAGAAGAAAACGTATGCCATCTGGTGCTTTAAAACAAACAAATAAACAACCAAACCCTGAATCACAAAGACATATCTGTAAGGATGTTTATCATAGGAGTATTTATAATTACAAAGACATGAATACAATATAAACAGTCATCATTGGTGGTAAATTAAATTATGAAACATAACACTAAATAGAATATAATATAGGCATGCAAAAGGAAAAGGGTAACTTGTATCTCAACCATTTATATGGAAAGAGTTCCACAATACTGTGTATTTTCCCCATGTGTGCTTCCTCTATTCTTTCTTTACTGCCTTTCCTTGCATAAAGTGAATATTTTCTATTATAGTCCCCACACATCTCCAACAATACTTGGTCTTGTCAGTCCTTGCTCATGTGAGCCATTCTAATAGGTACACAGTGGTTTCACACTGTTGTTTTTAAGTTTTTATTATTGAAGTATAGGTGACATAAGATGTTATATTTGTTTCAGGTGTACAACATCATGGGTTGACAGTGGTATACGTTATTCAGGGCTCATCAGAGTGTAGTTATCATCTGTCACCATACAATGTCATTACAATATTATTGACTATATTCTCTATGCTGTACTTTTCATCCCCATGATTTATTTATTTTATAACTGGAAGTGTGTACCTCAACCACAGTGCAGTTTTAATGTGCATTTCCCTAATGAATGATATTTAACATTTCCATATGCCTATCCATATATATGAATATATATGAATATTTATAAATGTATTTATATATGTAATATATATGTGTGTGTATGTATGTAATATGTATATATGTATGTATATGTATGTAATATAGATATGTTATTAACTAATATATAGGATATATATATGTGAGTTGTGTGTATCTTTTTGTCTATTTTAGTATTGGACTGTTTGGTTTTTCTTCAGTGAGTTTTGAAAATTATATATTCCAGATATAAGGCATTTATCAAAAATATAATTTGCACATATTTTCTTCCAGGATGAAATTTGTCTTTACATTCTCTTATCAGTGTCTTTTGAGAAATTTTTGTTGTTTGTGAAGTATGATTTTTTTGTGTCATTTCATGAAATATGCTTTTGATATCATGGTCAGGAGACATTTGCCTAAGCTGAGGCCACAAAATTTTCTTTTTAACATATTTGTAGTTTAAGATTTGCATTTATGTTTGTAATCCTTTTTGACTTAATTTTTATATATAATGTAAGACATAGATTGTAGCTCTTTTTTTTTTTTTTTTTCATATGTAATTTCTAAAGATCTAGTACCATTTGTTGATGACTACTATCCTCTCTCCACTAAATCGTCTTTGTACCTTTGTCAAAAAGCAGTTACCATAGTGTGGACCTATTTCTGAAGACTTCAGTCTGTTCCATTTATTTATTTGTCATTTTTTTGTTTTCTTTTTTGTTGTTTTGGTGTGTGTGTATGTGTTTATTTTGCTGATAGGACCCCGTCTTAATTCTTTAGCTTTATAATGAAATCAAAGAATGTTAGCCCTACAATTTTGTTTTGCTTGTTTAAGCTGTTTTGGTTATCCAAAGTCCTTTGCCTTTCCCGGTGAATTTTAGAATAAGTTTGTGAGTTTCTGTAAGGAAAGGCTGATGACCTTTTGTTTGGGAGGCATTGAATCTATAGATCAAATTGGGAATAATTGATGTCTTACCAATATTGAGTCTTCCAAACCTGAACACAACATATCATTCTGATTATTTAGTTCTTTCATTTCTTATACCAATATGCTTTTCAGTTTTCTGTGTATAGATCTTTTATATCTCTTATCAGATTTATCTCTAAGAATTTCGTATTTTGATGCCAGTACAAATGGTATTTTTATTTCATTGGTTTGCTAGTATATAGCAATGCAGTTTTTAAAAATATTGATCTTATGTCCTCCAATCTTACCAAAATCACTTATAAATAAAACATTTTTTTATCAAATTTTCTACGTTGACTACCATATCATCTGAAAATAAAAACCATTTTTACTTATATTTTCCTGCTTTACAACACTGCCTAGAACCCCTAGTGAAATATTTAATGGAAGTGGCAAGATTGGACACCTCATCTTGTTACTGATCTTAGGTTGGAAGCATTCAGTCTTTCATCATTACTATTGTATCAACTATGGGTTTTTTGTAGACATACTTTTCCAGGTTGAGGAAATTTCCTGCTATTTCTGATTTGGTAAGAGTTATCATCCAGAACGGATGTTGGATTTTGTCAAATGTTATTTCTACATCTGTTGAGATTTTCATGTACTTTGGTTCTTTCTATCAGACTTGCATTTCTGGAACAAAATCCTTTTAATAAATTTTTAGTTTTGATTTTATAAAATTCTATTAAGAATTTTTTTCACCTATAATTATTAATGATATGGGTCTGTAGCTGTCTTTTCATGTAATGCCTTTGTGCAGTTTTGGTATCAAAGTAATGATAGCTTCATAAAGTGAATTGGGAAGTATTCCTTTTTTAAATAATTTTCCTGGAAAATTTTGCATAGAATTTGTTATTTCCTCCTTAAATGTTTTGTAGAATTAACCAGTGAGGTCATTATCCCTTGTCCCTTCCACCACATGAAAGTACAGTGAAAAGTCTGCTACCTGGTATAGGGTCCTCATCTGACATGGCTGGCATCCTGATCTTGGACTTCCAGCCTCCAAAACCGTAAAAAATAAATTTCTATTGTTTATAAGCTACCCAATCTGTAATATTTTGTTATAGCCACCTTAAAGGTTAAGACATTAGTCACAAGCCTCATCTCATATGTTTCCCATCTCTCAAGAATTATTCACCTTGATTGCCAGATATCTAGTGTCTTAAAATTTTTGTTTCACATATTTTGTCGGTTTTAGGTTGTTTCAGTAGAGATTGGAAATGCATTCCTTGTTATTCCATCTTGGTCAGAAGTGGAAGTTCTATTTATTTGTAATTACATGAGAAAGTTTTATAAAATTTAAAACAGTATAAATACAGAAGTCTCTCTTTAGTACTCTGCAATGTCAGTCCCCTTCTCAGAAATAACCACTGTTTTGTATCTTCCAAGACTATTTTCCATACATGTTTACATACATATATCTTCACATAGAATAATATATTTCATGTGGGCATTTTCAAAACAAATAATGCCATATCGTTCATATTGTTCAGAAACCTGCTTTTTTCATCCAATGATGTGAGACATTTCCATTCCCATACACAGTAGTCTGCCTCATTCTTTTGAATTTCTTCAGTAATGGTAAAATAGTCTATTTAATCATTTCCACATTGATTAAGACTTGGGTTTTTTTCATTTTTTTTCTGTGCTGAAGTGATAGATGCAATGAGCAGCCTTTTATACTCCTCTTTGTGCATTTGTACAAATACTTCTCTAAGACATAAGGCAAACAGAATATCTAAGCTAAGAGGTAAGCATATTTTAAAATTTGATAGATAGTATCAAGTTGCCCTCTAGAATGCTTCACAACAATATTGTGTATATCAAAGAACTTCTTCCTTATTTTTTTCTCAGCTCTTATTAATATGTAATATTTTAAAATGTAATCTGTCAGATAAGTGTGAAGTGTTTTAATATTATTTTAATTTTATTTTAATTTCTGTAGTTACTGGGAGGGTCAAGCATATTTTCATATGTTAGCTATTTATATTTTCTTTCCTGTGAACTACTTCTTCTTATCCTTTGGCTATTTTTATTAGATACCTGTTTTATTGATTTGTGAGTGGTTTGTGTGTGTGTGTTTATAAACTTTGATAAACAACAAAATGTCTCATTTTGGAGGGAAAAATATCTGAAGCCTATATATAAAATAAGGCCATTTCTCATTTCCCATCCCACCTCTGCACCTTCCATAAATTACCCTATCTCTCACCAAGTGAGAGGCCAAGTCCAGGGAGCTGGCCCTACTTTTGTTCCAGTCACATATGGCTTTTAGTCTATATATCGTGTTATTAGGATACTTTTATCTTTCACACTAAACTTTAATAACAACCTTAGTCTGTTTTTTTTTCCTGAGTGTGTATGTTGGATAGAAATTAGATATTGTGGTTAATCTGGAAATTTGGACCAACCTAAAGGCTGTTTTATAGCCACTTAGTCTGAATTAGAAATATGGTAAGTAAGGTAAGCTCTGGAATCCAGATTATATTTTATATTTTTTTCTTTTGCAAATGGCAGAGCCATGGCTATAGACCAGCTTATACAACTTGAATAGAATTGTGTAGGAATTGTTATCTGAGACCCAGCTTCTGAGAATATAGGTCAGACTGGGTCAATTTATCAAGGAAGAAATACAAATTCTTACTTTTTAATTTTAATTGTAACTATCAAGAGTTTACGTAGGATAATCCTCAGCCAGGTTGAGGCAAATACCTAATACAAGTGAAAACTCTTAACTGGTTAGGTCTCACTTGTTACATGAACATAAAATAATTTGTTTCAATTTCTTTGACTTGACAAGGTACATATTACATGATTCTTCCAGTGACTATTTTTTCACTCACTATAACCACTGGCCTTTTCATGTGGATTTTCCTGGTGAGCTGCTTGAGAGTGAAAGACTGCTGCATTACTCTTTGAATCCCTCTCAGCCTTTGGCACAGTGCCTTCCATGTCTCTAGGAGCACTAGGCTCAGGAAAATGTTGACTGTTATTAAAGAACAGTATTTAGGATGCTGCTGATATTAACAATAAAAGTGATAGTGATAATAATGACTAGAATTGAGTTCATGTTGTGTATTAGTCAGTGGCCTAACTGCTAATTCACTTCTTTTTATTATATATATATACATATATATATATTTTTTTTTTTTTTTAAAGATTTTATTTATTTATTTAACAGAGATAGAGACAGCCAGCGAGAGAGGGAACACAGACAGGGGGAGTGGGAGAGGAAGAAGCAGGCTCCCGGGGAGGAGCCTGATGTGGGGCTCGATCCCATAACGCCAGGATCACTCCCTGAGCTGAAGGTAGACGCTTAACCAACTGAGCCACCCAGGCACCCCAATTCAATACTTTTTAAAAGTGAGGAAACTGAGGCACATAAAGGTAAAGTAGAGGTTGGGCCTAAATTCTGACCCAAGCATGCTGACACAGTATGCTGGACTCCAGTTGCTGTGCTATGTACAATTAAAAGTCAGCCAATGTGTATAATTTTATAAAGCACTGCTTTGTTTGCAAATCTGTCACCTTCTACTAGGCCTCATGTTCACTGATGCCAGGTGTCCATCTTGTTTATTTTTGTTCTTCCAGGGTGTAGTACAGTGTTTCTGGCACAGAAGAAGCTCTTAAGAAATGGTATTAAAGTAGTGATTGGATGAATATCATACCCTTCCACCCTTCCAAAGCAGGGTGTAATATCTCTATATCTTTTATGGCTATCAGAATGCATATTTCTATACACATTGAGTATCATATGAATGTTAACTAATGATATGACTGAAGTTAATAGTATTTTTTCTTCTCATAGTCACAAAAGTAGGTGGTTGTATTAGTCAGCCATTACTGCATAACAAACATTCCCAAAGCACAATGATTTGAAACAACCATTAATTCCTTATTTCTTAAGTGGGGGCAGGCATAAATTTGGTTTTCTAGGCCAGAGTGGGCCCCAGGGTGGTACTTGAATCCAAAAATGTTTCAGTAGCTCTCATTTCCTTAGTCCAGCATATTTAGTGGGGCAGGTTCTTTTTACAAAGATGGCAGAGGTATAGGAAGACAAGCACATCACAAGCCTTACTGGCTAAAACAAGTCACATGACTAAGCCCAAAGTCAAAGTGGAAGTTGTACACTCCATCTCCAGGGGAAATACCTTCAAAGTTCTATGAAAAAGGGCATGTATTCTGACAGTGGTAAATAATGGAGTCAATAATTCAGTATATCATATCTGTACTGACCAAGCAAGTGGTAGAGAAAAACATTCAGAAACACCAACAGCAAAATTCTGATTAAGCCCTTAAACAAATGTAGAAGTTTGAGGCAAAATCCAAGCCAATTTTTATTTAATCACAGTTTTCTTCCACCCTTCCAACAAATGTAGATAATATTACAGTCATTTCTAGAGTAATCAACTGTGGTATCCCAAACAGAAGATTATAACATCAGCTGGAAAATGAGCAGCAGGACAGTTGAAGGCTTAAAAAAAAAAAACTCACTTAGATTCAAGTGATACTTTGCAATAAGGAGAGAGGGTAGGGGCAGGGAAATTAAGAAATTAGCAACACAAACAAAATGGTATCCCAACAGAAGACTGGGTTTGTCATTAGAGGAAGTATCAGAGAGAATCTGAATATCAGAAAATGAAACATGAAGTAAATGTGACTGGCCTTGAACAGTAAACACTGAAAGATATTTATAAAAAAAAAATAGGAAGGTAATAAGGAAATTAAAACAGAGAAATCAAAGATTTCGTTTTGCTTCACACCAAGAGCATTATCTTGTGTATGTTTCTCTTAAAGCTTCTTAAGCTTATGGCATGAGGGGTACAGAAGAGTATAGGAGTGATTATTCCAGTGTTTCAGTCTTTAAGAGTCAGAAATGGGCTGTTCACATCCAGGCTCCGTACTCCTTTGCAGGTTCACAGTTGGGTATGCCTTATCCTCTCTTGAGACTGCCTCAGAGCATCTGTACAGCTGTGTCAATGGCTGGGTCCAAATGAGGATCAGAGAGCAAAGCTGAGACATATACGTGTACATAAACAAAACACTTCATATTCTACTTAAAGACAAAAATAATAAGGGGAAATGCCTCATGAAGTAGCAGTCTTTCTGCAATAGCTGAATATTTCCCTGTAACTTTTCTGTGTTTTTCAAGCAATTTTCTTTATTTTCCCTTACATGAAATGACATAGACCTGCAATTTCTCACCTCTTGGTCCAAATTGTGTGTCATTTTCTAGTCTCTCAGTCATTTGCTGTTTTATATCTGTATAAATGTGTGTATACTTATGTATACACACAGGGCAAAAAATGTGAACATTGTCTTGAGAAAATGTTCTTTATACCTAATGTAACAGAAGGGACAATAGGTATGATCTTAAAAATGCATTTTGATAAGTATAAAAACAAGATACAATAACTGTTTCACAAGAGAAAGTGTTCCTCAATTCCCCATCCTTACCCCATTGAAGGTAAAGTTGCTATAAAATGCGATTAAGTTTATCAAAATGGGATGAATGTAAGACCACAATCTCCCATCACTTTCCCTGCTTCTCAGGCCAAGAATATATTAGATCTGTTCTTGTATTCCTAATGGAAAAACAGATACATATTTAAGTACTAGAAGTCATAGGGTCATTAAGAAAAAAAGCTGTGATAATTTTTTCTGAAACATCTGATTATGATTATAGAAATCCATGGTGTGTCAGGAGATAGAATGAATCCTCTGACTTGACTCCTTTTCCAATATTTCATAGAAATAATTCACACACTTCCTGTCTCTTTCTCTTTGCACACACATATCATGGGGATTTTAGCATATTGGTATATACCTAATATAGACTGGCCCATGAGATAATAAGCCCAATAGGAAGTTACTATCTCCTACCCAAATAATTCACATAACAAAGGGAAGTTTTGCCTTGACCTTAGGAAATACATACTGCGTTTCATATCCTACTTTCTTACATTCATTCAATCTGTGTTTCTTTAGTGAGTATTTTGCAGGCCAGATATTCTGATAAATACCAAGGATTAGAAGATTAATGAGGCAAGGGCACTACTGTTGAGAAACTCATAGATGGTCTAAACTAGAAGACAGCATATAAACAGTTATAAAATGATGAGAAAATATCAGAGTTATAGACAGAGCTCTGTGGAAGCAGGAAGAAAGCAATTGGCTTTGTCTACTAGTCCAGAAAAGCTGCACAGAGAAGGTGCACATGTGCTGTATATTGAAGTATGATCAGAAATCTGCCTAGTACAGATAAAAATGGAGGATATACCAAGGGAAAAGAGCCTTTACAAATTCACTGAGGCATTCTCCACCTGTTGCCTGCTGATGAGTAATCTGTAGTTTAGATGTGATTTAGAAAACAGAATGGGAGATCATCAGAGAGGGACAAAAGACCAAGAGAGACTCTTGCTAGGAAACAAACTGAGGGTTGCTGGAAGGGAGGTGGGTGGGTGGGAAGATGGGGTAATTGGGTGATGGGCATCAAGGAGGGCATGTGATGTGATGAGCACTGGGTTTTATGCGCAACTCATAAATTATTGAATACTACATTGGAAACTAATGATGTTCTATAAGTTGGCTAATTGAATTAAAAAAAATTTTTAAAAATGCACAGCCACAGAGAGTTATTTTCATAGAAACTGTCTCCTCCTATCTGTGCCCTAAATAAGGCTATGACGTAAGTCAAGTAAAATAGAACGGAACCTGAACTGGATGTAGTGTGTTTTTTCTGGGGTGCTTTGGTTGCCTTAGTTAAGTGTCTCTTGGTTTTAGCTCAGGTTGTGATCTCATGGGTTGTGAGAGCCAGCCTTGTGATGGGCTCCATGTTCAGTAGGGAGTCTGCTTGAAGATTCTCTCCCTCTGTCCTTTCCTGCACTCTCACGTGCATGCTCTCTCTCTGTCTCTCAAATAAAGAAACAAATCTTAAAAAAATTTTCTTCCTTCTGCTAAAAAACATTTCTTTTAGAAAAGTGATCATTCTTACCTTGGTTCAGTTCAGTGTGTAATCATGTAAAATTTCTTCTGATTGATACAGGTAATGATATTTTGAGGCACATATAAGTAGATGGTATTTGCAAATTTGCCAACTTGGCTTTGAACTGTATCTCATGTCTTTGTATAGTTTGTGGGGTGTTGGAAAGGAGCAAGTTCTTCCATGCTATTAAACAAAGCATTGATTTCATTGGAGATAGTGTTAGTGGGGGCTTCTTAAGTAGTCTTCCAGAACACGAGTTCCCGTTTATAATGACAGATCCCCTTAAAATTCTCCATATTCTCTATTTATTGTATTGTTATATTTCCATTAAAAAAATAGAAATAGAGCTATAGCCATACTTTTGTCTGTTATCTTGGCTGATTCCCAGAAAAAGGATGAGAGTCACCTGTGTGTCTCCCTTCACCTACTGGCAATTAACATATTCTGTGGTCAAAGAACAAAGGTATTAGGCTGTGTATTTTTAAAAGGCAGAACGAAATGACCCCAGACTTGATTTTGCCCTTTTTGCTAGTTTTGCCTTCCTGATTAAATACTATCCCCTTACCTATTTACAGTAAGCACATTTCCTTCCTTTTTAATCTTATCTTCCTATGTCCCATTTATTGTATTTATCCAATGTTGTAATTTTTCCTCGTCATTTTGATATACAACATTTTGCCTCCTTAAACTGTGAGACCACTCTTTTAACCAGACTTCCAGACTTGGCCTTACCTGTCAATGCTTTGACACTTGGGACCAAGCAGGTCAATTCAAGAGCACTGCAACTTCAGCTCTCTACCATTTCTTCATAGTCTTAATTGGATGTCTTAATTGACAGTCATATGTGTGATTCCACTAATTACCAGCTATATGACCTTGATCAAGATCATCATGGCAGGAGTCCATCATGGAAGTCTACTATTTATTCCTTGCCATCTAATCAATCTTTGCCCACCACAACACTTATCTTTCTTACCTTCACCCTCAGAGATACTGCTTTTCTCATGTGGACCTCTAAAATACAGCATAGTTCATTCTGATAGCCTTCTCACAAAATTTAGCCCTCCAGCCCCAAAATCAATGTCTCTGTCTCTCCACCTTTCGCTCTTGCTTGCTCTTTCTGTCTCCCTCCTTCCTTCCCTCCATTTCTATTTTATTTTTTATACACACACAATTTTAAATTGTAGTATTTGTTCATATTTAATAATTGATTATGTATACACACACAAATTTAGGTTAGCTTCCTATTTTTTTCTTGATTTTTTTTTCCTTAAAGGACTTTGTTTTTTCAAGTTTGATACAGTTCCTACTAGTCCCTTTTTTCTCTTAACACCTAGATGCTATTTACCAGCTTACTTATGCTATTGTTTTCCCTTATGTCTGTCCATCAGCATTCACTGATGCTGCCTATTTGATCTCTGTAGAGATTTGAGTTTATGACCCCTGGCATAGATTTATTTATAGCCACAAGCAAGATAGGATTTATTTCTAGAAAATTGAGGCCAAATAGTTAAGTAATTTTCCCAAAGTCATGTTACCCAAAGCCTAGTCTTTTAATTCAATTCAATATCTTTCTCTTAGACCAGTGTTTCTCATTCTTGAGTGTGCCTCAGAGATACCTGGAGATCTTGGTAAACAGATCGTTAGGCCCTATCCCAGAGTTTTTGATTTACTTGATCTGGATTGGGGCCAACAAATTTGTATATCTAGCAAGCATCTAGTCAATGCTGGTTGGGAGACCACACCTTGAGAACCATTATGCTTTGCCATTATGTTTTTTAATATCTTTCCAAAGTCCTTTCAGCTTACCTTTATAATTAGGTGAAGCATGTTTACTCTGCCTTCCTTTCAAGATTGCTGTGAGTTTCAAATCATTGTAAACTGCCAAAAAAAAAAAAAAAGAAAAGAAAAGAAAAAGAAAGAAAGAAAGGAAAAGAAAGCTGCAAAATAAATACAAAGTTTGTCTCCTTCACTAGGGCATAAGCTCCATGAAAGCTGAAGCATGTCTTGTTCATTTCAATATTTTTAGTTTTTGATAAAGAGTGAGCACTTTATAATTTTTTGAATAAATTAGTGAATCAAGGGTAAAACTCAGGGCTTGGTTAAAATTAAATAAAAGAGAAAGAAGATAGAAGAAGAGACCTGGTCCCTCCCATTCAATGACTTTTTAAATTCAAGAAAATAATTCCTAAGAATGTCTACGCTTCTCTGATTTATTTGGTAGCTTAGTCATGCTTGTTTTACAAGAATGCAAAAGGAAGCGGTGTATCATTTGCTGATAGTGCTTGTTGTAATAGTTTCTCTTCTGGGTAGGAAGAGTTTCTACATAAACATTCAAAGGATTGTAATCACTATCCAGAGACCGAATCCTCTGCCCTGACAGTTGGAAAATGACTCTATGCCCTGACAGCCCCCAGGATGGGAAATGCAATAGCTCTGCTACTACTGTGTAATGTGGCTAAGCTTAATTGACTGCACCCATAAATAGTGGGAGAAAGTGAGAGTGTGTAATCTATACTACTCTTAAATTATTGTGTTGTACCAACTTGTAGACCTCCTGGAGAATCTTTTGTAGGATAAGCCATAAGATGTTTGGATTTAGATTTTTTTGTTGTCCATACTCAATTTTATTCACTTGTTCTTTCTTTTCCTTAAGTCTTATGTTCTTACTTTCTCAAACATATTTTCCTTTTGTTTTATCTTCCTTTGTATCTTTACACAAAGCCACTCTTACACCTCTTTTCTTACCTCTCCTTCTTACTGGATTCTCTGATTAGCATTCAGACATTAATAATTAAGACACTATTCTTATCTTTTCATTCCTTTCCAGATACAGCACTGTTTACTCTAATTTGCCCTGAAACTTTCCAAAAATATTGTCTGTAAAGGCTGTCACACTTTTATCATCATAATTACTACTCTTGTCTTTTTTTCTGTACCCATGACTCAAAAACAGCTTTGTTAAGGATATCAATAATATCCATGTTAGAAATCCAAAGAACTTCTCAGTCCTCACCTTACTCAACCTCTCACCACATTTCACACAGTGTGACTTCTTGAAAACTTTTGCTTGGCTTGCATACTACTAAAATTCTGGGCTTTGTTCCTTCCTCTCTGAACACCCCTTTTCAGTGTCCTTTACAAGGTACTCTCTCTGCCTCACTCCAAACATCACAGTTCTGCTCTTCTTTCACTGTCTTTCGCTAGGTCATCTTCCACACTCATGATCCAAATGCTAATATTCACTACTTCCTATCACTGCACCATGCCTCTCATCTAACAGAATGGTTTATGAATTCGTTTTCTTCTGGGGAGCTCTACTTGAATGTCTCTCAGGTATCTTCAGCTTGAAATGTCCAAAGTTCTACTCTTGAATTCCCATCTTCTCACTTCACCAACACTTGAGGTTTTCTCCCTCTCCCCTGCTATAACTAACTCAGAAATTCATGCCAACATCTATCTCCACCCTATCCATTCATCCTCAGCTACACTGTTCACTCCCTTATCTGATTCATCATCACTGTTGTCTCTGAAACTTTACCCCTCTTAGTCATCTGCCTGAAATGCTCTTCTCCCCCACTCTTTATACAGATAATTCCTGTTGATCTGCAACTCTTAATGTAAATATCATTTCCTCAGAAACCTTCCCAGACCCCTCAGTCCCACTGGTACACTCTCAGAGCCTTTTTATCCAATTCTTTGGAACAGTTAGCTTGATTAATAATTCTACTTTTACATGAATGTTGTTATATATTTTCTTTTTAACATACTATAAGCTTTATGAGTGCAGTATCCTTGATTGTTTTTCTTTATTTTTTAAATTATTGTATCACCAGGGTGCAGCTAAGAACATAATACATGTTAGGCCCTGAGGAAATATCTGTTGAGTAAAAGGTTTCCCTTACAATTTTTCTTCTTGTTACATTTTTTTCCTTGCTCCCATCTCCTTATGTTATTTCTCTCAGATTGATTCCTAACTCCCTCCTCTCCCTTTCTCCTTCCTTCTTGTCTTCTTACCTTTCTTTTTTACTTTCTTCATTCCTTCACAGAAAACATGGACTTGCAGTTTAAAACTAAATGTTCTTATCTACTTATCTAAAGTTCATTCTCATTTAAGATAAGACAACTAGTTTAATTCAGATAAAGAAATATATGCCCAGTAGCGGATTTTCATTTCCTTTTACCTCTCTCACTCACTCACTCTCAAATTTGACTTTGTAAACCTAGACATTTTGGAAGAGAAATATCTTCTGGAAAACCAAAACACATGATTTCTGTCTTAAAGCACCCAGGACTACTTCCGTGTATTGATTCATTCTTTCATTTATTCATTCATTTAATCATTTATTCATTTAACTAACCAATTATACAAATCCTACTGTGTACTATGCACTTTTTTTTTTTTTTTTTTTTGAGAAAGAGAGAGAGTGAGTGTGAGTGGGGCGGGAAGGGGCAGGAGAGGGAGAGAGAGAATCTTAAGCAGGCTCCGTGCCCAGTGCTGAGCCTGATGCAGGGCTTGATCTCACAACCCAGAGATCATGACCTGAGCCAAAATCAAGAGTCAGAAATGTAACCGACTGAGCCATCCATGAGCCCCTATTATGCTCTTTTGTAGCCTAAATCTCAGATCCCCCATTTACTTGCTGAGTTGTTGCTGTGACAAATTATTTATTCCTCAGTTTCCTCATCTCCTAAAATAACTTATAGGAATATTATGAGTTATTATATGCAAAAGTGTCTAACACATACTTAACTCCATATAATTATTACTTAGCATTATTTTAAACATCCTCATTAATTAATCATTACTTTTTCAAGGATTATGTTACATAATGTTGAACAAAATAAAATTTATACCTTCACATAGTTTACATGCTAGTGCAAACTGTGGCTCTTTAACCAAATCTGGCTAACTAACCAGCTTTGTAAATAAAGTTTTATTGGAATACATCTAGGTTATTTCTTTATAACTTGTCTAAAGCTACTTCATGCTGCAGCAGAGACTTTGAATAGTTGCTACAGAGATCATATGCCCTGCAAAGCAGAAAATATTTGCTGTTTTTCACCTCATAGAAAGTTTGTGGACCTCTGTTCTGATAGAGATAGACATCCTTTCTTTAGGAGATAGCCTGAGTTATGGAAAATCCAGTGGGGTCAGGGAAACCTGGATCACTATTTCAATTTTTCCATTCTACCACTGTCTTCTTGCATGGTTTTAGCATGCCACTTATCTTCCCTAGTCTTCAGTTTTTTTTTTTTTTCATTCCAAAATGGGCTTAATGCCTATCCTGATGTGTTCCTGCAAGATTAAATAATAAAATGTATATACAGTATCTGGAATTGTTGCTGCTCAATAAAAATTTTCTCCTTTCCTTTTGGAGAATAAAGGATTTATTTTATATTGGTATTATACATATTAACACTTATTACAGTTTTACAACTATATGAAACCATTTTATATCAGAAGTCAAAATAATCATGGTCTATAATAAAATAAAGTTCAGTAGAAAAAAAATAGATTTTAACTGCAATAAATGCAAACAAGAGACGTGTTAAACTCCACTTTCCATTGTAGTGCTATTTCTATTTTACCATTCCATCCTGGTTTAAATTTGTCATATTACGTTATAGGTTTAAACCCTTTAGATGCTAATGATTTTCCACTTCTAATTAGGTTTCCAAGATGCTTCTTGTGCAAAAACCAAGTGAAAATACTGTGTAAACGAAATTACTTGGAAGGGAGAACAATCATGTCTGTAAGAGGGAAATAATTTGTTTTGGATTTTTTTAAGGTGCCTCTTTAATAATAGCTTAAAACAATAACTCTATGAAGGTTTGTTTTTTCACAGTAGTTAACCAGTCAGTAATGTTGCCTACAAAATTCCAATTTAAAAAATGACCTTTTAAAGATGGCATATAAAATTAAATTTTAATGAGTGATAATAAATGGTGATACTTTTCACAGGAGGAAACACAATGCTTGCCTGGAGCCCTTGCTACATGTCATCCACTTTAGTGCTCTATTATTGTTTCTTCCCTTTCAATATTTTCAAGGGAAGATGATGGGACAGCGCCCTTTGAAGAACCGAAAACAGTTTTAATATTGTGCTTACCAAAGGCGATCTTTATCGCTGGCTAATTAGGCAGATGGCCCTCCATTGCTTTAGTGATGATTCTTTTGTAGAATGCTGTTCCGTCCCTCCACAATGACAGTCTAAGGTGTTTAAGCATTCCTTTGATTATGTGGCCTGATTGAAAAATAAATCTTCATGATTGGGCTTAAACTAAAAAAAAAAAAAAAAAAAAAAGGAAGGTATTTTCACTTTACCAGATGGGAACTCCACTGCATTTCTGTAGCAAGAACAGAAAGGGCTTCACAATGGTCAGCTTTCAGGTGCAAAATACATTTGGCGACCAATCAAATTGAATCTAGGAAGAGAAAATCTTAAGGACAAGGGGTCCCTGCAAAAGCCTTGATGGCTTTCTTAATAAAACAGGAATGGTCACTAAGGCTTCTTAGGCCAATATAAGCAGTCTTTTATTAATCTGCTGGGCCGCTCGAGTTCATTGTCCCATTTACTAAACGAGAACAATTTATCATTAATGTGCAATAATCATGGCAAACATAATTATTAATTTATTGTTTCTGGCTTAAATTTCAAAATATTGTGAAGCTCTCTGCTTTTTATGATGATGCTTTCTCTACCCTTTTTGCCCTGAGGATCCTATTAGCAGAGAGCTGAGCAATTCGGTTTCATCCCAAATAAATTATGCCTTCATTCTTAAAATATAAGTACTGAAGGACTGTAAAGATTAGAAATCCGTTTGAAGCTCCCATCACTTGAAGTTTTTTTCCTTGATGTATAGAGCTTTGGTGTTAACGTAAAACAACACATCTTTCTAAAAGTTCAGAGCCAAGTCACCTTAAAAGAACCCTGACCAGGACGGTGGGGGAAGTACTAAATGAAATACATTACTACGGAGGGCGGAGGTGTTCGGCTCCTTAGAACCTGTTTCCAAGACGTGCTGCTTGTGTATAACAGAGTGGGGAGGTGACTATGCTAGTCACCCTCCATTTCAACATGATTAAAAAACTGCAATTCCCAAGAAGCAGGAGGTGAATTCTCACTTTCCTCACCAAGGATCTGGTAATGAAATGACACCTTTAATTACAAAGGACTGTTGGTACCACTCAGGTAACAGGCTGCTATAAATGAAAACCTTAATTGCCTCAGAATCAAGTATTTCATGTAAATGCATTTTCATCTTAAGTACAGTTGTTGGTGCGGGTTTCATTATTTTTCCCTGTCAGCATATGATAGAAGGAAGTGGTTGTGCCAACTGCTTATTATACTGCTGTTTTATTGTCAGTCGTGCCCAGTGGCTCAAGAGCTGGGGTGTCTTTGCCAGCCCTAAGTTGTTATTCCAACAGCAGTGGGGCCCCATGGGGGTGCTCAACTTTGACTTGAATAAAATTGCAATTAGAAAAAGAGGTGACTCTCTCGTTTTTAACAAACCTTGATCTTTACTTATTTCTCAGAATTATATATCAAATTGTACTAGATATGAACTAGTCATTTTTTCTGATTTATTATTTTTAAAGTATTAAAATTAATTCAAGCCAGTTATCAGACACACATGCTTAAATTTTTTAAAGTAGCTCTTCATGATCTGAGCATTTACTCAGCTATTTCTCTTTTGCACCCACCTTATCCCTTAATTCTGAAAAATGAGAATATATAGTTAATGTGTGAAATTCCCATGATCTCATTTTTCTTAATTCATATTGAATTTGGCTGCCTGATTGTTTGTTCTAAATTAATATAGACATATTCAAAGATGAGATAATTACAGAATGAAGAGTAAATGGAAGAGGAGTGTTGACCTAAGTAAATACCAGGAAAGGGAAAATTTGTTCATGTATTCTCTTTTCAATGCAGTTAAAGAATTTTTCTAATTCCAAAGTGAAGCATAGATCAAAGAGCTACGTTCAACTAAAAGTTTAAAGACAGATGGATTCTGAAGAAAAAGGGAGCAATCTCAGTTTCCGGACAGATGTGTACGGATCTACTTTGGTTTATAACAAGTAGTGTAGATGGTTAATGATAGCAATCATTAAAACAATTTTCAGAAGAAACTTTAGAGGTGATGGATACGCTTATAGTACAGATTGTGATGATGGTTTCACAGGTACATCCTTGCATACCTATCTTCAGACTCATCAAGTTATACACATTAAATATGTAAAGCTTTTTGTATGTCAGTCATGCCTCGATAAAGTGTTTTTTTTTAAAAAACAGTTTTCAACAACTTGTCAAAGATAAAAAAGCAAAGCTGCGTTTCCAGCAGTTAATTTTTGAATTATATTCTGGATTAAATTATATGACTACTAGGCACACTAACAGTAAGTGCTTCTTGCTTTTTCTTTCTTTAGAAATGAGGAGTGAATGAAGGCAGAATTTACTGGAAGAGAGGTCAGGGTAAGTCATATCATTTATTTCTTACTTTTGAAGTGTACAGAATACATTGTATAAAACTTGTTCAGGAACTCTCGGGGGCTCATGTCTCAGATAAATTAGACAAATAGAGTTTCTCAGAGAAAATGAAATGCTTGCTATAGCGATGCGACACAGAAATATGCCACTTGTCCCTGACATTTTGAGACCCTGTTTTCTGCATGCCAGCCACCTTACTGTTCCATATTGTTAAGTGTATCATGGCCAAAGTGGCAAAAGAAACTGGATGAATTTCCATTTTAGAATTGTGAGTCTCATCTCTCTGTGTAGTTTTTGTTGTTGTTGTTTTCCTTTAATCTGGTATTGCAAAGGTAGTACTAAGGTAGTGACTGAATGTGCCTGATGTTCAAGTCCAGGTGCAAAAGGTCATAGACTGGAGTTGATTATAATCATGTTTCTGTATTTTAGCATCATTTAGTTATTGCTTTTCTATGAAGTTTAAATGTATTCGACTTTATGAAAGGATAAAGCATTTGCTATATTATGAATAATCATGTAAAATCAGAAGCTGTGGTAGTCTTACTGATGACTTAGATGGTTTATTTCACTTCTGAGTGTGTAATAGATAGATATGCAAAAAAAAAATCATTTCCTTCAAGTAGAGCATTAGGACAAAATGTCTTGAGAAATTTCCTGAGGAAATATGAACGTAAATGAATAACAAACTGAGAACAAATAACATTTTCCTGTGTAATAAATAATAATAAAGCCAAGAGATCCTTTAAAAAAAAGAGAGAGTAGGAAAGAAAGAAAGGAAGAAAGAAGGAAGAAAGGAAGAGAGAGAAGGTAAGGGAGAAGAAGGGAGGAGGAAGAGAAAAAGGGAGGGAGGAAAGGAAGTAAGAAAAGTCTAGTTATAGATTCATTTTTCCTACTTGTATATTCAGAAGTCTAAATTCTGATAAGGGTACTCATTTGTCTTTGATCGTCAATGCCTTATTAAATTTTGCCAATTCAATATTCAGCAGAACACTGAGGGTTTGGGGATAATGGGTGTTGTATAAAGGGTAGAATTCTGAGCCTCTTCATCTTCAGAGAATTCAGTTCTACGTAAGCTTTGCATATTGGGATTTTTCCTCTAAAAATTTGTCTTAAGAAAGAGAGAACTTATATGGAAGTTTGCTGATATCATTTAAATCTAGCTGGTGGAAACATGGGTGTCTGTAACGTTGATTTTTCTGTTTTTCTCTGTTTTTGAAATATTTTTAAATTAAACATTAACAATTCAAAAATTGATTTTTGGAATATCTACATGTTTAAAAAATGTTTTTGAACTTTAGTGCTGTGGCATGTCACCAACAGATTAACTGAGAATGAATGAAATTATCAACACTATGATCGAGTAGATTGCTTTCCTTATAATGAGAATTCTTAGTGAATATGACAGAGATGGGAAAGTGTTGATATTATAGTTCCCCTCTTGCACCAGCCATATAGATAATGGCTGTCCATTTGTCCTGGACATCCCCCAAATTATTCTCTACTCTTATTTCAAAATAATAGTATTTTTAGATGGACATGGGAGCAATCAGAAAAGGACTCTATCTTTTATAGCAAATTATAACCATGTGACTGAACTTAAGCCAGTGGTATATATTTGTAGTATCAGGTGATAGCTTATAGAAACCTTCCTCAAGAGAGAACTGCTTCATTATTTTGCCCTTGGTGAGAAAAAAGTTTGATCTACAACGTAGAGAATACCCCCACTGTCTCTGACATTGTCAAGTTTCTCCCTACTGTTTCCTAAAATGTGGGTGTGGTTTTCCTAAAATGTGGAATTCAATCTTGGACTATTAAATGTGAGCCATACCTTAGGGAGGGGAAAAATGAATATTTTGGGTTTGTACAAGCTGAAAAAGAACTTACATCACCATTTTAATTGTTTTTTTTTTTTAGAAGAGTGAAATTTCAGCTAATATGTATGTCAGAGTTTACAAACTGGTAGCCCCCATATCAATGTGACTCAAAGACATTTTTTTTTAAAGGGGTGATATTTTACCTAAATATTTAGATTTGGATATTCTCTTGAGAAAAAAAAAAAAAAAGAAAAAGTAACTCTAGGAGCACTGGGCACATTTTATCATACGGCCCACATACTGTGAAACTGAAGAGCCACAGGTCCACAGCAGGGTGACCTGGAAATGGCAGGGTTTCCACAGTCACCATCATCTCCTAATATCTCCTCCCTACCTCATTTCACTTACTTCCTCCACCTGAACACTGAAAATAAGGAATTATGCACGTAGGTCAGATGCCCGATGGACCTCTTTCAAATGCAAGTTATCCACTGCATTCCAGGAAGAAGTGATAGGACCCTAGCTGCAATTCCACATTCTACAAAATACCAAAATTCTCAGTGTAATTTCTGCAAATCTCAAATAAGATCAAGGTTTTTGTGATGTATCTTAATTCGGTCTCTGTTGTTGCCATGTTGACACAGACATGAAACTCATCCTCACAAATCAGCCCACTCATACAATCATAGTCATCTTTAGAGCAGTGTTGCTAATAATAAGGAAGTATCGCATAAGGAGCTACATAACAAAATATTACCTATTTTTTTTTTATGTTAGACACTAAAGTTCTCCAAAAACTTTTTCATTGCCCTAAAGGGCATTGCTATTGGCACCCTTGCCATAGAAGTTCTGTATTCTGCCCTGTCTTCTCTCTGTCTCCGCTCCTCCTTTTTCTTACTTTTGCCTTCTCCCTCCTCAGGAAAAAAAAAAAAAAATTTGCACACACACACACACACACACACACACTTCTCTTTGGGCCCTTTACCCATAGAAAGTAGTTCTTCCCTCCTCTTGCCATCAGCCCTGGGGTTCTCAGAGTTTCATCTTCTATTTCCAAATATCACGTTTGCTGTGTTTGTTATCATTCTGTGCATTTATTTATGTTCCTCGAGCAAAATGAGTCCCATTCTATGATGAATGCTGGAAGCAGCTTTTAAGATGATACATGTATTTTTTTTTTCTCTTTACCTCATAAAACACAAAGCCAGAACTTGCCTTTACTATGGGACGGCTATACTTGTAGATAATGTATGTCAATAGCCACCAGCATGTGTGGCAAAATTTGAAGAAAGTTTCAAGTCCCTACTAAAGGAACCCACACAGGGTCAGACAGGGCACGGCCACATACAGGGAGCCACGTGTGGTTGTTCTCTTCTCCTTGTGGTGTTTGTTTAAAGGAAAATCAGGAGACATCTGAAGAAGACGTAGATCCTAAAAGTGTGCTAGTATGAGAGAATTTGAAACCTGAGGAATACAGAAATGAATGTTAGACCTGAATATTTTAACTTGTGACATTTTGAAGATAGAATTTTTTATTCTGTCTTTGCAGCAATGATGGTGACTTCTTAATTTGCATCGCTAAAAAATGTTCATTCTTTGCCAGCAATGAAGGCTGCCTTTGTATATGATGATATCTATGTGTAGCCCAGGAATTTTATATTGGTGAATTTTGGCAAGACCATTTGTCTGATTTAGCTAAAAGCAACTGGACTCTGTCTTTCTGAAACCTAGCATAATGTGAGGAATGCCAATTTAAGCCCATTTCATTCTCCGCAGTGTTCTTCTAGGAGCTAAGATAATGAAATATGTTCCATTTGAGCCTCCCTACACAACAAAACAATCCAGCCAGATTGTAAATTAAGTAATGTATTATAAATTATGTAGCATGGAATGCCAAAATGAGGCATGGCCACCACACATAATTAACCTGGAGTAAACATTAAGTGCATCTACATTCTCAATTGAGAGACTTTCAGGGCCAGAGATGAAAGGAAGAGTTTTTTAAAGTATATTTTTATAGTTGAAATTAATGTGTTAAACCTGAAAGTTCACATCCTATTGTCTAAAGACAGTTAATAGTTTACTAGAATATAAATTTCCTGCTGGTTTAACCCAACGTCTGAATTTAATACCAGTTTTATAAAATATCTTATTAGTATAGATAATGTTGTTGTTGTTGTTGTTTATACGCCTCCCAAATTAGCAACTGAAGATAGAGCACGTCCTACAAACCTGTCCATCTCATAGCAAATCCGAGAGGGTAACTAAACCTTCAGAAGTTGTGGTGTACCTTATAGCTTGCATTAATGTTTTCTTTTCTCTTTTGTCTCCTACCTTTCTTTCTATTTTCCTTCTGCCTTCCTTTCAAAATTCCATGATTAATGCTCACTCTGTCTTTAAAAACAAAAA
This sequence comes from Ursus arctos, assembly GCF_023065955.2. Classification (NCBI taxonomy): domain Eukaryota; kingdom Metazoa; phylum Chordata; class Mammalia; order Carnivora; family Ursidae; genus Ursus; species Ursus arctos. The sequence goes on from NW_026622819.1 coordinate 53,818,293, forward strand.
CAAAAAAACTGCTGATACGTAATGGTATTTTTTTCTTTCATCCTAAGATAATTTTTCATCTCCTATAGACATTTTTGCTTTGCCAAATGACTTTCTGTTAGGATGTGGGCACAAGTGGTGTGCTATTGTTTCACACACAGCTGAAACGGATACATTGCTGACTTCTGATAAAATTAGAAATTATTTTCAAATATCATAATATCTGGGGGTGCCTGGGAGGCTCAGTCAGTTAAGCATCCCACTCTTTATTTTCACTCAGGTCATGATCTCAGGGTTCTGGGATTGAGCCCCATAATGCACCCTGTGCTCAGCAGAGAGTCTGCTTGAAGATTCTCTCTCTCCCTCTCCCTCTCGCCCTCTTCTCGTGCATGTCCACATGCTCTCTATCTCTCAAGTAAATAAATAAGACTTTAAAATTAAAAAAAAAAAATCACAATGCCTGGTATGGCTTCTAGCAGGAAACACCTTGAAATACCTTGTTTGCCCTGTTCTGACTTTCTTGAAACAGAATATATGTAAACTAGTGTCTGAGAAGTTCCTTAATAATTGATGTGTTTGATTAGTGCATTTGGATTCATTGCCCCATCTTTTGAATTTCTATTACCATAAGGATAACTCTCACATGTTTCATTTAAAAAAGTATATAATTATGTTGGCCCCAAATTCTAACAACTCTATGCCCAATGACAACTACTTTGTTTGATACCTCTACTTTTTTTTGTATATTTCTAGAAGTAATTCAGTAGACTTCCCCCCATTGTTGACTTGCACATTATTTTAAAATTTGTTTTGTATACATTGAGTCAAGATGGGTAAGAGAGACAGATTCTAATTTCTAGTCAAACTTTTTTCAAGTTCTACCTCCAGGATCTAATAAATTAAAAAGATAAGGAATAAATATTTAATTCCAAACTAATATTTCACTTTGCTAAATGTATTTCTCAGCATTAGATATTTCTTTTCTCCTTAACTTTTTGGATAAATGGGAAATAATGTCCAAATCTTTACTATAACCAAAACTTGATTCTGAGAAATTTGAAAAAGAATACGGGGAAGAATTTATTAAAATTCTATCTTGCAATTATTGTATTAATACATTATCAGTAGACAAATATAACTCATATGCTGGAGCCCTGCTATTCCACTATGCTCAAGATGCACACTATAAGACTGAAACATATTTATAGTAACCTCCTTCCAGCAACTTGGGTAATAGACCCTGTGTACAGAGTCAATAGAGATCCCCCTTCTCTTGAATTCTCAATTTAAAAGATTTTGAAATGCTAGTGCTTCTATGCAGCCTGAACACATTTTTCCTGTTTGAAAAAATCTCTACTTTCTCCCGGACAGCTATTAGTCATTAAGTCAAGCAAGTGCAATAGATACAGAAAACACATTTTAATATGCTCTACCCTGTTAGAATCCACCAATTAGCAGGATTTTTAATCAAGTTATGATTATAAAAGAAAGAACTTGGACTCTTCACCAGTGTTTTTAAGCTACACTGTATACACTAACTTGTGGATACTCGAAAACAGAAAACGGTTCAAAAAAATGATTTATAAAATGAATAGATACCTTGTATTTCTTCCCAAGCCAAGTGATGAAAAACTGCACTCAAATTCCACACCCCTCTGAGTTAGAATTATTTAGACATAGGAGGCCTTTTGATGTTTGCAAGTAGAAATCTGATACATTAAAAAAAGTAAGGCTTGTGCCCTTTTTCAGGGAAGTCTTATATTATTAAATATGTTCATGAAATACCCCGTCCCAGGAGTTAAGGATTTCACTAATAACAATGAACATATCCAGAAAATATTATAGAGACCCTTCAATGCAATTATAAATCACAATAATAGTTGCATTAAAAAAATAAGAGAACATTGTCTGGAAATGGAACACTCTACAGGAATGCCTTCCCCACTCAGTTTCCGAGAAGAGGATCTCCATTAGTTACCGTAGAATTATAAGACATTAAAGACTCAACAAATACGATGCTACCTTACGATGTTGTAGAATATGAATGACAAGGTTATCTATGCCTTGATTTGGAAAATAAACTGCAACAATATGGGGTTCAGGCCAAAATAAGATATCCATTTTGCAGTACTTCTATCATCTTAGCTAAAAGTTGTCCATTTTTCAATGAAAGTCAGGACTGAAAGATAAAACAAAATAACAATAACAAAAGATAAACTAATAACTCAATAACTTTTTTTAAAGACAAATAAAAGAATAAGAGTAAAAAAGTAAATTAGAATTTTTTGGATTGCCAGAAAGTTTTTAACATAATTTCAACTCTTAATCCTAAATTTTATTAATGAAGGGGAAATGAAGGGGAAGAGAATATCATATGTGGCTACTAAATCTAGAATGTTTGTGTTTGTTTCCCTTTCTTCCACACAATGAAAATAAAACATAGAAGACAGTGTTAGACCTAGATATAACTAAGCATCATGTTAGAAGTTAAAGCTTAGTGCTGTAATACCTTAACTCTATAGCCATAGAACGGTCATCAGCACAATTGTCCATTGTGGTTTATTGCCTTTTCATGTGACGCTTTGTAGTTTTGATCTAAGATTTCAAATGCACAGAAAAGGAGCAACATATCTACCACCAAACTGTGAGTACCTGACAATCAAAAACATCTCTGGATAGTTGAAATCAATAAGCCATTTTATTTTTGAACTCACGAAAATATGTCTGTTTTTCAGGGCTCTAAAATTATAAACGGAATAGACAGCATATCACTTTTCTCATGAATTGATATCAAATTCACGATAGGTGAAAAATGATCATCAATTTAAAAATATCAAAGTAGAATGAGTCAAATTCAGGCAATTTTTCAAAAATTAATATTTTAGTTTAATTATAAAATTATCTTTGTTTTATCAACCTGACTTAAATGTGTGTATAAAACAAAGGCTTGTTAAATTTCTTTTACTTCCATATTTTTTATTCTTTCATAAATACTGATCCATGATATATTTCAATGCACTGGTGAAGTGATGGCCTGAATAAAAGTTCTCATTTTTTCAATTTTAAGGATAATCATCTATGGATGACATATATTGAGGTTTATGACCACAATGGGTGACAGCAGCAAAAGAATTAATTTTAGAAGAAAATGTAGGGACAAATGTTGGGTCTTAGTAAAATAGGAACCAAGGTGCTCTTCTCAAGAATATTCTTTTAATTATTGTGATAGAACATAAGAAATGAGAGTATAAACATCTTTGTGAGATTTTATTAATTTTGTCAGTCAATAAATACAATTGTGTGCATAAAAAGTGCAGAGGCTTAGGTGACCATGGTCCTTGCCTTCAAGGGTGATAGGAAAGAGATAGAGCCATTGTTCCAACTGGAGAGCAATTGTGAATGTATCTGTTGCCCTACTCATTGTGATCCCATTTAAGGAGGAAGGGAAGCTAAGCATTAATGGATTAGAATATGAATGCCTGCAGGGAGGCAAGTGGTATAGAGAATGAATGATGCTCATAAATTAATCAGAAGTCAAGATGAATAGAGAACTATAATGTGGCCTTGAGGAACAGGGTGTGGAATGTCTTTAGGAGGGAAAAAAGAAGTATTTGGAGAAAAGGAATAACATAGGTAGCATGTTATCCAAACATCTAGTAAAATATCAATCCCTATTTCACCATTTTGGGATTGGTCTAATTTGACATAAAATTGAATTTAAAACTCCATTGTTATCTCGATATTTTGCTCATTTATTATGTATAGACAGGCCACATCAGTTTTTAAAACCACAGTATATTGATTCTGATAGATTTTAAATTCTAAAAGACATTTTCGGTGATGAGGAAATTATTTCAATCTGCTGTCCAAAGTCAAGACACAAAATTTCAATTAGACATGGCAAGCCTAATATTGAGGACATGTACTTCCCCCTTGAACTTGAATATATTTTCAAAGCTATCTGTGCAGGCGATAGGAACAGTATTTATTTTAAAAAGGAAAAAGAGAGCAAAAATATGTTGAAATAATCAATGGCTGTGCAATAATATAAAGAAATTCGATAGATTCGTCAGCATGTCAGTCAGAAATGAATTACAATTGTGGTAAAGAAATCAAGGTAAAAGGAATTTCTCTGGGGAAAAGTGGCATGCAAAATAAAAGCATTAGTGTGACATACAGTTTACAGAAAGTCTCTTTGTGGAGATTAAAGTTTATGTCTGGTGACAGTACAACAGGAACATGTCACACAATATAGAAATGATCATGCCATAACCACTTAGTTGATGGCTTGATTTTACATGCAGTGTTCAACATTAGATAGAATTCAACATGCATTTCCATCCACCGACATTAGCTGGAGTAAATGCCTGAATGCATCGATACAATTATTTGAGACCAAAACATTTTCTGCCATGAGGTATTTTATGCCATGAAACCATAAGGACCAGTTCTTTTGCTCATACACTAGAATTACTTTAGGAAAAATGAACAGAAATTGAATTATTTATATTTTATTTTATAGACATCATTTATATCTAGCTATGGAGACTGACCTAGGCCTCCTGGATTCTCAGAAAATTGAGACCTTCTGGAAAAATTAGTAATTATGTTTGGAATAGCAGAATTAGTGGGAGTGATGATTATAACGTCCATTTATTTGGTACTTATTTTGTGAAGAGCATTTTTTTGTGTTTTACCTCCCATAATTCTCATAACATTTACAGTGCAGTAGTATGTCAATAATCCTGAAAGGGAGAATGAAACTTAGGAAGGCTAACTATACAACCGAATCAATACCCAGTGAACAGCAGATAAGAAAGAAGATCCAGTTTCAAGAGCTAGCTGATCCTAAGAAGAGAGATCCAAGTCATTGTGTACCAAAGAGGTCACAAGTTAAGATATGATTCAGATAGTCATTGCAATTGTAAGTCATTTCTCTTGGGTAGTGTGCTGTGTTTTACAAAAATTTGCAGAAAGAGATTATAAACAATCGAATGGGAGTCCTAATTTTAATAATTAAAGCAATGCAAATTTATTCTTTCGTGTATCTTTCTCTTGGGCTCTAGTTTCCTGATCATGTACATTAACACTAATGGAACTATGAGGGGCACAGTTCTGACCAATCTTAGGAAGTGGTAAAGTGTACTACTACTCTACTCTCTTTGTGTATTTTGAGTTATATCACCACGCTATCACAGCTGACATTTCCAATATATGTACCGCCACTTGCGGGAATATTTACAGACCTCAGGTGTTTGGTTAGTGGTATATTGGCAAAAGTTTGACAACTGGCTCTCCAGGAAAAAATAAAAAAGTATGCATATGTATGCATACATAAGTTTATTATAAATTTTATAATGTATAGGACCCAATTTACAAAAAAAAAATTATTATAAATTCCACATGGCCAATTGATCCTTGAAAAATTTTCCTTTGATTTTTACCAAACTCTTATATCTAACTAACTAATGGTTGCAATTAATTGATCAATATAGTAGTTCTGACTTGAATATTGGTTTTTATTCCTACTTACATTAATGAGTAAGATAGAAAACATCTATTTTGGAACTTTATTCAGTCATCACTGACGTGGGCAATTTCTTTGCAGAATTGAATATTTCTTTTCAAATACTAAGGGAATATTTACTTAGTTTTTTGTGCTATTGACAATGTAATAGCTACAGATATGACACTCTTTAATATTTGTCTGCATTATTAACATTCTATAATTACTTTCTTAAGTCTAGACTTGGGGTCAGTCAGCTATCACCCACAGGGTAAATCTGGCCCACTTCCTATTTTTGTAAATAAAGTTAGCTTGGAACACTACCAAACCTATTTGTTAATATACTGCTTATATCTGTTTTCACAGTGTAACAGCAGAGTTAAGTAGTTGCTACAAACAATGTTATAATGTGCAAAGCCTAAAATATTTACTGTCTAGCCCTGTAGCAAAAACATTTACACCCAAAATATGGTAAATCAAGCCCTGATTTGTAGTGTTTGCCAATCTATGGTAGTGTTTGCTGTAAAGTAAATATGTACACTTAAACCCAATAACATATCAGTAAAATGTAGTAATTAGGAAGTTGTGGCTTGAATTGTGTCCCCAAAGAAAGATAATGTTGAAGTTTTAAAATCCCTGGTACCTATGAATGTAACCTTATTTGGCAATAGCGTTTTTGCAATTTAAGATGAGGCCATACTAAATTAGGGTGGACCCTACAATCCGATTACTGATGTTTCTGTAAGGAGAGACAAGTAAGACATAGAGGAGACACAGGGAGGAAGGCCATGTGGAGATGGAGGCAAAGAGTAGTTATGCTGCCACAAACCGAGGAACACAAAACTTACCGATGACCACCAGAAGTTAGAAAAACAAGGGAAGGACTATTCCCCTGAACTTTCAGAGTGAGCATGACAAGGACTTGACTTTAGACTTCTAGCCTCCAGAAATGATGATAACTTTGTTGTAATTTGTTAGAATTAATACAGAAGTGTTGGGTTTTCAGTATTTACTCTCTTTGTTTTTCATAGGATCAATTTCATTGTAGGCTTGTATAATTTAATTTTTAATGATAGATTTGTTTAACAAAAATTTCACAAAATTTCTGAAACATTAACAAAATCAAGAGCCAGCTTGGGCCTGTTTCAGTACATCACTTATTTATTTATTTATTTTTAACATATAGTAATGACAGGGGCACCTGGGTGGCTCAGTCAGTTAAGCGTCTGCCTTTGGCTCAAGTCATGATCCCAGCATCCTGGGATTAAGCCCCACATTGGGCTCCCTGCTGGGTGGGAAGTCTGCTTCTCCCTCTCCCTTCCACTCCCCCTGCTTGTGCTCTTTCTCTCTCTCTCTGTCAAATTAATAAATAAAACTTAAAAACAAAACAAAACAAACAAACAAAAAAACCATATGGTAATGACAAGGCTATATCCTCCTGTGGGGGAGAGAATAAATTTGGAGCCCAGGTTTTGTTTCCAGAAAGTGAGTTTTATAAAAGTAGGACACAGCAGTGAGAGATTTCAGGATACGAAAGTGTTGAATCTTGCTGTTGAAACTTTAACCTTGGATCTGATTTGCCTGAGAAGAACTTAAGAGTGAGCTGGAGTCCTGGGCCTGAGGGATGAGATTTGATTTTAAAATCTACCTGATAATTTTGCCTCAGGTTCTGATGTATGCCCTGTTTCAGTCAAGACTGGTTCAGGTACCGTATGGGACTGAACCAAAGGTGTGCATATCAGTTGGCTCAGTCTTGAACTGCAAAATGGAGAAGCAAAAGAAATGAGGTGGGGTCTATTATTAGCCTTCATTTAGAGATAAAAAGGTTAGAAAATCCTAATATGAACTATCCATTGCCTCATTATCTTATGTATTTCCAAAGCATGTTTTCCCCAAATTGTGGCTCCCTCAGTAGCATGTGTCTTAGTGACATATATCTCACATATACATATGTAAACACTTAATTGTAGTAGTACTTTGTGTTGTAACTGTCCCCTCCTCTTCCAAAGGAATGCACATTCTATGTCTCATTATATTAAGCCTGAAGAGTGAACTGCTAAACATTCAGTAATGGGAAGATATGTTTACTAATAGAATCATGTTAACCATAATAATGCATTAGATATGAAGGTCAGTTGAGTAAAAATTAAAGTTCTTTATTATTAATTAAATAAAGGATACAGACCTTCCTCTCACCTTTGTATCCCCTTCCATGCAGTGAGAGAAGTTGGTATTTGCTGACACTGTACATTTGCCTGACAGATTTCTGGTTTCCTTCTTACTCTACAAGCTCAAGAGCACTATTTCATATTCTGTCAGTAACCATGGGGGATTCTAATCTATAGGTTATCTCCTTATAGAGAAGTCCTTTGGTATACTAAGTAATTGGACACTTGTCCTTTTTCTCTCTTCCTGTTTTTAACCAATAATATTATGAGTCCATTATCATTATCTCCCAGGTTGTTCTCCTAGCTTAGTTTGGACATTTATTGAAACACCCTCAGTTGCATAAATGTTGCCTATAACAGAGAGTCTACACTGTCTTCATAATGAGAGACCTCTGTCTTGTACTGCACGTTTTATATTACTCTTCTTGTTGGTCACTAAAAGCAATATTATAGCCCTAGATACCAGGCCCAAGTTAGTCAGAAATATTTGATGTGAAATTATATCACCCGTAGATATTGTAATGCACAGCATGAAAATGCTCTATCTCATGGGGTGAATAAAAGTATATACCTAACACTTAACATTTGACTTTTTGATGTTAACTTGAATTAATAAGAAATTAATAAGAAAAGTGCTAACTGGAGAAACAAAAATAATATACTCTGCCTCTAAGTTGCACAGCCAAATCCCTGATATGGAAAATGAAGCTGAGAAAGGCATTCTTTTTCGGAATTGTTAACTCGGTAATGCCAGACTATTTCAAAAGTTGCTGAATAAAGTGATAAGGGAAAAGTCTCGTTGAGCTTTTTTTTTTCCTATTTTTTAACCAAAGTAGGAATAAAAGTGATGGTACTTTTATATCATGGGTAATTTGTGGTATTGTGCTTTTAATAGACTGAAATTTAATAATGGCATTTATATGAGAACATCAAATTAGTTTCCATAGTTTAATTTCCACTAATTTTAGGACCTTTAGTAATAAATAAATGGGAAATTATGTATAGACATAAACACATACATGTAAACACATACCCATTTTCACCCTTGCTATGAGGATATATTTTAATCAGTTCTGTCAAGTCTATCTTCTGCTCATGTTTAGAGTGTATTATCCATTCATTCTGCTGGTCATGACTTGTAGGCCCTTTCCCATTGTTTTCCTCAATGTAGGAGTTCAGAGGGAGGAAAGCTGATACTTAATGAAACTTATTCTCATGTCCTTTGGTATGATATGTTCCCCTTTGACAAAAGAGGCCATTTTCAATGTGGAATGAAGATTTTTAGAAAATAATATTTAAATTTTTCTAGGTTGTATTAAAATACCCATGACTCTTTGGGTTTATGTTCAAATTAGATTCTTGTAAAGTAGCATGGTACTTCTCGAACCATATCCAAGAGAAATGAAAATGCATGTCACCAGAAGTCTTGTACAAAGATATTCATAGAAGCTCTACTCATTAAGGCTGAAACCTGGAAACAATTCTGTTGTCTAACAATATTATTATTATATAATGAAATACTACTCAGAAATTTTAAAAAGAAACAAATTACATGGGTTAATTTCAGAAACATTATATGAAAGAATTCACACCTAAAATGCTATGTATTCCATGCTTCCATTACTATGAAGTTATAAAGTAGGCAAAGCAAATCTGTGGTGATAGAAATCAGAAGAGTGGTTACTTTGAGCGAATTATTTGTTTTTTGCTATTGAGTTGCAGGAATTTCTTATGTATTTTGCATATTAAAATTTCAATTATATCTCTTAGGAGATATATGGTTTGCAAATATCATCTCCCATTCCATAGGTTGCCTTTTTATTCTGTTGATTGTTCCCTCTCCTAGGCAAGAGCTGTTTATTTTGATGTAGCCCTACTTGTTTATGTTTGCTTTTGTTGCCTGTGCTGTTGGTGTCATATCCAAGAAATCATTATAAAGACTAATGCCGAGAAGACTTTCCCCTATGTTTCCTTTGAGGAATTTTACAGTTTCAGGTGATACATTTAGATCTTTCATCCATTTTTTTATAAGATTTTACTTATTTATTTGACGGAGAGAGAGAGAGAGACAGCCAGCGAGAGAGGGAACACAAGCACGGGGAGTGGGAGAGGAAGAAGCAGGCTCCCAGTGGAGCAGGGAGCCCGATGCAGGGCTTGATCCCAGGATCCTGGGATCATGCCCTGAGCCGAAGGCAGACGCTTAACGGCTGAGCCCCCCAGGCGTCCCTTTTTCATCCATTTTGAGTTGATTTTTTTGTATGGTATAAAGTAGGGGTGCTGTTTCATTTTTTTTGGTATGTAGATATCTAGTTTCCCCAACCATTTGTTAAATGGAGACCATTTCGCCATTCTGTGTTCTTAACACCTTTGTCACAGATCAGTTGATCATATATGTGTTGGCTTATGTATGGGCTCTCTATTCTGTTCCTTTGATCTGTATGTCTATGTAGACGTAATTGCATAATTTATGCAATTACCATACTATTTTAATTACTATAGCTTTGTAATATATTTTGAAATGAGGAAGTGTGATGCTTTGTTCTTCTTAAGATTCTTTTGGTTATTCTGGATCTATTGTGGTTACACATAAATTTTAGGATTTTTAAAATTTATGTGAATTATGCCATTGGGATTATGATTGGGATAGCATTGAATCTGTAGATTGCTTTGGATAGTATGGACATTTTAACAATATTAATTCTGCCAATCTATGAACATGGGATGTCTTTCCATTTATTTGTGTCTTCTTTCTTTCATTGTCTTGTAGTTTGCAGTTTTATAAGTGTTTCACTTCCTTGGTTAAATTTATTACTCAGTATTTTATTCCTTTTTTATGTATCATAAAAGAGATTATTTTCTTAGTTTTCATTTCTGGTGGTTCATTGTTAATGTTAGAAATACAGTTGAATTTTGCATATTTATTTTGTATCCTATAACATTACTGAATTTATTAATTCTAACCATCTAATTATTAATTCTTTTTTGTTGAATTTTAAAGTTTTTCTACACATAGGATTATGTCATCTTAGAACAAAGGTCATTTTACTTCTTCCTTTTTTATTTGGTTTCCTTTTATTTCTTTTTCTTGCCTAACTGCCCTGGATAAGCAAAGCATTTAAATAGACATTTCTCCAAAGAAGACATACAAATGACCAACAGGTATATAAAAAGATGCTCAGCATCATTAATAATCAGGGAAATGCACATCTAAATTATAATGAGCTTTCACTTCACAACTGTTAGTGTGGCTATTATAAAAGATAAGTGGAGATGTACATTGTGTACATTTGTATACTCTAGGTGGGAATATAAAATAGTGCAACACCTACGAAAAACAATATGAAGATGCATCAAAAATTAAAAATACAACTTTATCATATGGTCTAGAAATCTCACTTGTGGACGTGTATCCAAAAAAAAATTGAAATCAGAACCTTGAAGAGATATCTGTACTACCATGCACATTGCAACATTAGGTACAATAGCTAAGATGTAGAAACAAGTGAGGTGTTCATCCACAGATGAATGGATAAAGCACGTGTAGTAATACATAAAATGGAATGTTAGTCAACCTTAAAAAAGAAGGAAATCCTACCACTTGTGACAATATGGATGAACCTGGATGACATTATGCCATGTAAATAAGCCTGTCACAGAAGGACAAAAACTACATGATTCTACTTATGTGTAGTACCTAAAATAACCAAACTCATTGAAGCAGAGAATACAGTGGTGGTTGCCAGGGGCTAGACAGTGGGAGAAGAAGGCTGTTGTTCAGTAGCTATAAAGTTTCAGTTATACTAGATGAATCAGTTCCAGAGATCTGCTATACAACGCAGTGCCGGTAGCTAACAATATGGTATTTTGCACTTCAAAATTTATTGAGAGTATGTATTATGTTAAATGTTCTTACTACAGAACAAAACAAAACAAAAACCAAGGGACACAAGGAAACTTCGGGAAATGTTGGATATGTCTATTACTTTGATTGTGGTGATGGTATCATGGGCGGTTGCATAAGTTCACACTCATCAAATTGTGCACATTAAGTACCTGCAGTTCTTTGTAGATCAGTTTTACTTTAGTAAAATGTAAAAAGATAAAATAAAAAAAAAGAGGGTTGCTTGGAGTAAGCAGAGGAGACTGGGAAGGGGTAAGAGGGGATCTTACTAGGTTGATAGGAATGCTGTATATCTTGAATGGCAGGTAGATTACTGAGTGTATATATTTGTTTAAAACTGAGCTGTATTCTTAAAATTTATGCACTTGCTCTGTGTAAATTATACCTCAATAAAAAGTAACCAGGCGCTTGGGACAAAATAATGACTTAGTAACAGCTACTTTCTATTCATCATAATTTGTCTTCCTCTAATTCTCTGAATTTTTCACAACACAATCCCATCTACTATGTCATTTTATCCTGTCATTAAAAAATCATGGATGTTATCTCTATATTTATGAAAGAAACTATCTTTGAGGAACCAGATATGATTGCTTATATCATAAATTTCTAGCAGAACTAGAGATTAAATTATAATTCCTAGGTTTCTGATTTGCACTTTAGACTGAATCTGCTAAAATGTATATAACCCAAGTATAAGTAAATGGTAAGAATATACAGAAGTGCTCTTTCTGCCTGACTCAGCCCACAGCTCTTCTTAGTTAAAACCTTAAGAATAAATGCAGCAGTGTCAAAAAAGGTTAATTTAATTTATATTCTGCTCAAGGTGTGTACATTAATTTAATGACTGAAGAAGTTTTATTGAGTAAAAAGTATGCAAAAATCCCTAAGCTAAGCTATTGAATGATCCTAGCAACAAAGTTCAGTGGATTAGTGGTGACTAACAATTTATTTCCTGCCTTTTGGGGAGAATATCATTCTTTTTAATTACTTGAATCAAAATTCCATATATGTGTAATTTTTATGTGTGTTTTTTTTTTTTTTTTTTTTTAGTTTGGTTTTCTATTTAAAATCTAAATGGGGAGTATTCCCTGAGTTGAAATGAAACTCTAAGAAATAGATACAGGAGCTGTCCAAGGTATCTATTCTCAAATAAAAATATTGAATATATATTCTGATACATAGCAGAGGAAGCTCATAAATGGCTATTCCTGCAACATAATGAATATAATACTTCTACACAAAGATGAAGATATATAAATGCTGTGGGTTTTTTTCATACAAAAAGTAAACTCTAGTAATGTTGATCAAAGCTGTTAGGTTAATGCATTTAAAGAAAAATATACACTTACATTTTACTAGCTATTTGTTCTATATAGCATAATTTAAATTGAATCTTAAAGAACTATTTGGTACTTGAGATGTGTTGACTACAAACCATTTAACTGATTGTGTTGTTTCAGCTTGTCAATTTTTATTTTTACAAACTAATGTGTTGAACATTCCATGTAAATTAGGAAGTCTGATAAGTATTTTACATATACTATCTCATTTTCTTCTTACAACTGCCCAATAAGTTTAGTACAGTTACTACTCCAATGTTTCACATAAGAATATTGAGTCTTTAGAAAGTTGCCATTTACTGCAAGTTAAACAGATGGTAAGCTGAAGGACCAGGATTTGTATCTAAGCAGTTTGATCTCAGAGCCCTTATCCTGAAGTACTATTTTATACTATTCCTGGGCAGAAATGTTATATATACATAGACAAATAGGAGGTATTTCCTGGGAGAATCTCTTTCGGTCACTCTTTTTTTTCTAAAAGGAGAAGAACTCACCAGTTATCATATTTCATTCTGACTCCTAAAACACCATAAACCCTGATATTTTCCTGGTCAGGATTTGTTTCAATACATGTTTGTTATAAGAGACACAAACTTAAATGCTGACCTGGACTTGATAAGTAACTAGTAGGAATAAAGCAGGCCAGGCAGATACATGAAGAGATGTTGTTGTTGAGATCTAGCCGTGCACATGCTGGGTACGCACCCTTAGTCACTTTTGTTAATTTAGAGGCTGGCAACAACCATTCAAAATGGATATGATTTGTGATATTGAGCATCTTTTCATGTCTGTTGAACATTTGTACATCTTCTTTGGAGAAAAAAAAAAGTCTTTGCAGGTTCTCTGTTTTTAATTGGATTGTTTCTTGATGTTGAGTTGTATAAATTCTTTATATATTTGGACATTAACCCCTTATCAAATATATCGTTTGCAAATATCTTCTTCTATTCAATAGGCTGCCTTGTCATTTTGTTCATGGTTTCTTTCACTGTGCAGAAGCTTTTTATTTTGATGTAGTCCCAATAGTTTATTGTTGCTTTTGTTTCCCTTGCCTTAGAAAACATATCTAGAAAAACGTTTCTTTGGCTGATGTCAGAGAGATTACTGCCTGTTTTCTTCTAGGAGTTTTAGGGTTTCAGATCTCACATTTGGGTCTGTAGTCCATTTTGAGCTTATTTTTGTGTATGGTATAAGAAAGTGTTTCAGTTTCATTCTTTTGCATGTAGCTGTCCAGTTTTCTCAACACCATTTGTTGAAGAGACTTCTTTTCCTCATTGTATGTTCTGGGCTTCTGTGTTGAATTAATTGACTGCATAAGTGTGGGTTTGTTTCTGGGTTCTCTTTTCTGTTCCATTAACTTATGTGTCTATTTTTGTGCCAGTACCAAACTGTTTTTATTAGTACAGCTTTGTAGTATATCTTGAAATCTGGGGTTGTGACACTCCTAGCCTTTTGTTCTTTACCAAGACTGCTTTGGGTATTCAGGGTCTTTCGTGGTTCCATACAAATTTTAGTATTATTTATACTCGTTCTGTGAAAAATGCTGTTGGTATTTTGATAGGAACTGCATTAAGTATATAAATTGCTTTGGGTAGTATGGACATTTTAATATTTCTTCCAATCCACAAGCATGGAATGTCTTTCCATTTGCTTGTGTTTCTTCCATTTCTTTCATCAGTGTTTTATAGTTTTCAGAGTGCAGGTAATTCACTTCCCTGGTTACATTTACTCTTAGATATTTTATTATTTTTGGTCTAATTGTAAATGGGATTGTTTACTTAATTTCTCTTCTTGCTACTTCATTATTAGTGTATAGAAATACGACATATTTCTACACATTAATTTTGTATCCTGTGACCTAGCTGAATTAATTTATCAATTATAGTAGTTTTTTGTGGAGTCTTTACCACCTTATACCTGTCAGAATAGTGGGAACTAAAAAGACAAGGCATAACGAATGTTAACAAGGATGTGGAGGAAAGGACACCCTTCCAATTGGTGCTGCCACTGCGGAAAACAGTATGTAGGTTCCTCAAACTTTTTGAGGAATACCATATGATCAGTAATGCTACTGGGTATTTACCCAAAGAAACAAAAACACTATTTCAAAAAGATATATACACCCCTGCATTTATTGCAACATTATTTATAATAGTAAAGATATGGAAATAACTTAAGTGTTCATTGATAGATGAATGGATAAAAATGATGTGATATATATACATATGAATATTGCGTGTGTGTGTGTGTGTGTGTGTGTGCGTGTGTGTGAATATTATTCAGCCATAATAAGAGAATGAGATCTTGCCGTTTGCAACTACATGGATAGACCTAGAGGACATAATGCTAAGTGAAATAGGTCAGAGAAAGACAAATACCATATGTTTTCACTCATATTTGGAATTTAAGAAACAAATCAGACAGACAAACAGAGATAAAAATCAGACTCTTAAATACAGAGAACAAACTGGTGGTTGCCAGAGGGGAGGGGGGTAGGTGGTTTGGGAGATGAGTGAAATAGATAAAGGGGATTAAGAGGTACCAACTTCAAATTATAAAATAAATAAGTCATGGAGATGAAAAGTACGGCATAGGAAGTATAGTCAATAAGATTGTAACAATGTTGTTTGGTGAAATATGAGAACTACACTTACCCTGTTGAACACTGAGTAATGTATAGAATTGTTGAATCATTATGTTGTACGCCTGAAACTAATATAACAGTGTATGCTAATTATACTTCAATTTAAAAAAAATGGATGAAGTAAAGGAACTATTAGCTTATATACAGTAAATCCAGAGATAATATGGGGGTTTGAATTGATTTAGTTTCATGACTTTTTCTCTGTCTCCCTGTAATTCCCCTGGCTCTGTTTTCCTTTGTTTGGGCTTTATTTTTAAGATGACAGCAATCTGGCTTCAGCCATTCCAAGCCTCATAGTCCCAATAAATAGTATCCAAAAGGAGAGGGATGGTTTGGGAAGTTTCTCAGAAGATTTAGGAGGAATTAACTTTTACAGAAGCCCCAGAAAAAACCTCCTAAAATATCATTAGCCCATATTTGATCATATATCCTTGAAGAAACACATCTCTGGCAAAAAGAAAAATTCACAAATTGTGAGGGAGTCACTTTTCCTGGAGTCATAAAAGTTATATGCAGTTGTATATCTGAACCAATATAGTTCTATCAGGAAAGAGAGAGGAAGGAATGGATTCTGGTCCACAGTGTCTCCTACACCCTTGCTTAGGTCCAACCAATTATTATTCTTAGGGACTCAGGGGTCAGGTCTTTTGGTTTTCTTTTTCAAGAAAAACTGGAAATTTTAGTATTTATGAGAATGACTTCTGTGTTTAAAAATAACTATACAAACGAAAAAACAGCATCTTCAGATCAGGTACCCCTAAAGGCCCCAGTGGCATCTGTTCTAGGTTGTGTTCTAAAATTGGGTGGTATTAACCCAAGGTTGCTGAGACAGCTATGAAGAGGCATTGTTTGATAAGGCATATTTGATCCAGGGGATTGCCAAGGGAGGGATTCTCAGGAAGACCAGGAATAGAACTGAGATAATAACCCAGGGGAAATGACCAGAAAGACTAGAAGGAATGAGGTAACTTGGGGAAAACTGACAATATCAATAATGATTTTTTTTTCTAGGATGCTTTTAAATAGATTGTTTTTCCCCCACTTACTAGCATAATTCTGATTTTAACATAAATCCGTAAAAAGTTCTGTGGAAACTGAAATCAATTCTTATGTCATTATCCCAAGTCAGTTTGACAATCCACAGTTCCAATGACCCATGTGATTACCACTAGTCTTACTACCCTCCTTCTATCATCTACTGAGCTCTTACTATCTGCCAGGCACTGTCCTAAGTTTAACACATATTAACTCATAAATCTTGTGAGAAGATCATTTTTCTCATTTTACAGATGACAGCACATAAGTTCAGAGAAGTCAAATGACTTTCTAAGGTCAGAGACCTGGGAAGTAATAGGGCTAGAATTTAGTTCCAAATCTGCTGGACTTTAAAACATGGATATTTTATTACAAAGCTATTTTGCCTTCCCTGCCTTTATCCCTACAACAACCACGATACAGCAAATGAGCATGATCGCACTGTACAATATGAGATGAATTCATGTTAGTAGCATAACCATAAAGCCCACCTTCTGGGGAAAGACATTTTTATAGCTAGATAAACCACATTATTTTATTTCTACTTAGACACATATACCATGAATGCATGCCTGCTTTATACCTTATCTGTCTTTTTCTCCATACTTAATCTTTGCCTTGATCAGTCTGCTCTAGGATTAGCATGTTAACTAAGTGGTTTGACCAGACATTTGTCTGGACCAGGGTCCAGTTCTTTCTAAGAATTATGATTTTTTTTTCAAAGATTTTATTTATTTATTCGACAGAGATAGAGACAGCCAGCGAGAGAGGGAACACAAGCAGGGGGAGTGGGAGAGGAAGAAGCAGGCTCATAGCAGAAGAGCCTGATGTGGGGCTCGATCCCAGATCGCCGGGATCACGCCCTGAGCCGAAGGCAGACGCTTAACCGCTGTGCCACCCAGGCGCCCCAGAATTATGATTTTTCAATCCTCATTTATATATTTCTAATATCGCTCCTTGATGCCCAGAAATCTAAGACATCTTAATACCTGGGTTTTTTTCCTTTGTACCTTTAAATTAAGGTAGAAATGGAAAATTAAGGTAGAAATGGAAAATTAAAAGAAAAAAGTATCAAGGGGTTAGAATATTATCTTAGTTCCAGGGGATTTGGGGTTAATGGTGAAACATAGGTAGAATACCTAGAGTTGGTGTGTGCATGTGTTTGTTTTTATACTGACTCCCATTTGGTGTTTTGCCAATAATGTGTGAAACAGTCTGCTTTCTTCTCCATTTCCTGTGTGTTTGGTATATATGTGGGGAAGGATCTCATTCTAGTTAGACCTTGAAATTAGAACATATTTCCCTCATCTCTACATTTTTCTAGCACTTAGCAAAATGTCTTTATAGAGTTTGAACAAACAATTGTGGGATTGTTGGATTTGTCTTACTTCAAAATATGTGAGTTTATTATTAAAAATTAAAAATATCAGCTGAGTGGTATCATTCCTAACCACATGTTTTCTGAAATATATTCCAAAAACACACAAATTATTTTTTTCTTCAGTGTTTTTTGGAGTGAAACAGTACAGTGCAAACTAAGAGTCATGTTTGATGTGGAAAAGAAAGCCTTGCCCTGCAAGGAGGCCATCCAGAGAATCTTTAATAAGAACAAAATAAACCACCTCATCCTGGGCTCTCAGCATCATGATTCTTGGTGACTTAGGATTCCTTCACAATCAAGTACAAATAAGTCTGTGTCTTTAAAAAATAAAGCTCGTCTTTTATATGAGACAGTTTATAGTTTATCCAAAAAGCTACATTAAAGTATTTAATAAATCATGCTACATACAACCCAGGGACAAGAAACCACAACTGTATAAAAAAACATGTAAGGAATAAAGAAACCATGTATTCTTAGTATGATACTTGGTATCCTTACGAATTAATCAGAAAACATTTATTAAATGTCTACCAAGTTTAAAGTAGTGAAGGAACAAAAAAAAATACATAGTCTTTTCTCAGTGAACGTGCAGGGCCTGGCTGCTAGGAAATTAATTGCAACTCTTAGTATTTACCAGTTTTATTATTATTTTTTTTTTTGTTATGACCTTGTAAGAAACACGTCAACATTGCAAAATCAAATTTATTTGTTTTTAGGTTCAGGATAGTCCTTGTAGGGGAAATATTATAGAATCAACAGAAATGAATCCCAGCTTATGTTCTTTTCAGCATATGGTGACTGTCCCACTTTCTACCACTCTAATTGTGCCCTGTCCTGCACCATCTTGATCAGACTTCCAGAAGGCAAATCTAAAAAGTATTTCAGAGGCTGGAATTCCAATGGTAAGGTGACCAAGGGAGTCATATTCCTGACCTAATGACTCTCATTGATTCATTGATTAAGTCAGGCAGAGAGTTTCCATGGAACTAGAAGGCTGTCCCTCAAATGACCCCTTCGCTCCTTATGTGGCCTGGAAGAATCTGGTCATCTTTTACAATCGCTCCTCCAACTGCAAGCAAGGAGGAGATGAAGAAGCCAGCAGTTTGGCGAACTTCAGTCAGCAGTGAAAGAAATATCTGGTAGTGACTGCTTCATTTAGAACCTTGTTCGATGTCAAAGAGGGCAGGGGGACAAGGGAGTAAAGGTTACCAGAGGATAGGGGAACTTAGCAGAACAACACTTTTTTTTTTTTTTTATCTTTTGCTGAGAGGACACCTCTTCCGTCTCTATAGACAGAGAAACAGAATGACTTTTTTGATTCAGGAGGCATTTAGAATGTCAGCTGCCAGGTACTTGTGTTTGTGTGTGTGTACATGTGCACGCTAAGCATTTGAAGTGGGCCTTGTGGACTACTCCAGGGAACAAGAGCAAGATGGAAGAATTTGTTTTGGCTTTGCAGTTAAATAGACAGACCCAGCTCATCCACTTATTAGCTCTGTGATTTGAGACAAGTCACCACTAAGAATATTAGTTTCCCAAGTGTATAAAATGGGAATAATAATCTTTATGTTTTCAGTATTATTGCCACAGTACCTGACATAGAAGTGGAAACTCAGTCAATAGGGGTTCCCTTTCTTTCCTTCAAAACCTTCTAATCACACAGTGCCCTGCCTAGAAGTCTGCATCTCCCTAGCCCTGTGTAGATAGGAGTTACACCTATGGGTTTAGCTCTCCGCAGGCTCCAGGACTCAACCTGTTTTGGAACAGATAAAAGGAACCACAGGCAAGTATTTGTTAGTTCACCAAATCAACAATGCTACCGATTCTACTCTAACTTTGTAACAAATACTTAAGTTTTTTCTTCTTTGTGATCACGGAATTGCCAGGCACCTTACCTGTCTTCTCTCTCCATGACTATCTTTGTCTCGATTCTCTTCTCCAGGGCTAATATTTTAACTAAGAAATTGAACAGACATTTGTGAGGGTCTGCTACTCCCTAAGACTAAAATATAATTCCCCAAACCTCATTTATGTAATTTCCATATCTCTGCTTCTTGTTGCTCTGAAGTCTTAGGCATCTTACTCATTTCTTCCTGCCTACTGTTAGGAACCATTCCATTGTTCTTTTGTCACCTCTCTTTGTCAGCTCTCCCTAGGTCCTGCCCATCTCCAGTTTGATTCACCCTGGATTTAAACAAGAACGTTTTTTAAATATAAACTATTTGAGAAGACAGATCATCTACATAATGTTTTGTCTTTACAGACATTATAATACAAGACATTCCATGACAAGAATGCATAATCAAACTTCAGAATAATCTTTAACTCTGCCCTCTCCCTGTATATATCCTTTTCCTTACTGAGTCATGCTGTTTTTTTACATAGGATTCTTATAAATTTACTGTCCATTTTCCACTCTATTTGCTGCTTCATTTGTGGCTTCCCCCCCCCCCACCACCCTACCCCTAGACTATCACAGAACCTATTTCCTAGGCTGTCTTCAGACAATCATTCTTCTTGATTTCCACTAGATTTACCTTTCTAAATCCAGATAACGCTTCTGTCCATCTCTTGTAGAAAAAAAGAGCTCCTCCACATGGGATTGAAGGCCCTTTAAATCTACCCTAACCAACCTTTTGATTCCAGCCCTGCCTTTCCCGTTTGCATTAGTCATTTTCCCTTAAATACACCATGTGATATTATTCTATTGGGCCTTCTCCTTGCTCTGGTTCTTAGAAAAGGCCTACTCATTCTTTGCACTCCTGCCCTGTTTTAAAATCACACGTCTAGTTACTTTACTCTCCCATGGCTCCACATACCTAATAGGATAAAATTTTACAGTCCGTAGTAGAAAAGACTCCTAAGGGTAACATGTTGTTGTAGTTCTTACCCAAAGGCTGTGTTGATCTTGCTCCAGCCTGACTAGACCCAAGAGACTCTTCCCATTTCCACTATGGTCCCAGCTTCAAAAAACCCATATACGCAATGATATTTTTAAGCCTCCTTGCCTTTTTACATGCTGAGCCACAAATGAACTTGACTCTGGCCATCTGGCAATTCCTTCTTGTTCTTCAGGTCTCAGTAAGACTTGTTTTTTCCTTGTGAAGCCATTCCTCACCTATCCAAACAGGTGCTTGGCTCCCTGTTGCCCACATTCCATATGTCTATTGCTGCCCTTATCTCCCTATTAATCATTTTTTGAGGCTGCCTTCTCTACTAGCCTGTGAACTTTTTAATGGGAGACATTGTCTCTTATTTGTATGTGTGCTGCTAGCATTTAGCATAGTACCAATCTAATATTAGATATCTGATGAATATGATAAAATAAATAGAAAATTCTTTCTATAAAATCTTTTTCCTCCACTTACTCATAATTAATTTGTCCTTTGCCTAAGTCCCATAAGCATCTAAGTACCAAGAATTTAGAGTTCTATTTCTGGGCTCAAATTACTACTCTTTTATTTCCTGATAAATAGCTTTCTGAATTGCTAATCCTCAGTTTCCTCATCTCTAAGAAATGAATCTATGATTTAAGGTATTTGTTGAACAGGATAATGCCACATAGTAATCATTTAACAGTTGTTAGATGTTGTTATAAATTTTGCTATTGGTAATGGTGGAAGTAGTGGTTATTGTATTATTAACTTATAATTAATTCCATGTACCTTGTCCTGCCAAGTCATGACTACTTGAGGGTCTGCCACTATTTATATTTACCTTTTTATTCACAGAATCTAGAGCACTGCCTGTTAACAGGCTCTCTCACTCTCTCTCTCTCTCTCTCTCTCTATATATATATATATATGAAAGGAATTTTAATATTGACATAAAATGCAAGAATGAAGTTAATTCTAAGTATATTTAAAATACATATTACCTATTAAAACTGCAAACTGAAGACCATAGAAAACAAAATAATTTGACTCATGGAAATATTGACATTTTCTATGATATAATAGAACAGAGGTGTAGTGAGGGGATATGAGAAGTATAAAGAGAAATCAAACTATTTGAAGTTCAGATACTTAAAACTGTGCTGACCATGGGAAAGATTTAATTGTGT
Source organism: Ursus arctos (assembly GCF_023065955.2). Taxonomy (NCBI): domain Eukaryota; kingdom Metazoa; phylum Chordata; class Mammalia; order Carnivora; family Ursidae; genus Ursus; species Ursus arctos. The sequence goes on from NW_026622819.1 coordinate 53,840,313, forward strand.
CCAATTATGATCAGATAGATAGTAATAAAAATATGTTGACTAGCTTTGAAATTGTGGAAAATGTAACTTACTTGAAACTGAGCTCTTAGATCAAAATGCGAAATTTATTGGTGTATAGCTTCAACTGCGACAGTGAATCAAAAAGAGTCTGCATAGCTCTGCCCCTTGGCTTAAAAGCACTCTTCTAAGCCCTTGGGATGAATTTGTACATCTTAGTCAGAAGACCTGTATCATCTGCCAAAACAAGATTTCCTAGGTTTATTTCTAAATATAGCTTTAGTTTGGGTAATTTGCTATAATCAATTTTGAAGAACATTTAAACTCAATTTAATGTTTATTTTCTTTGCCAATTCTTGGTGCCTGCATATATGATGACTCTCATTCAAACTAGAAGATTACACACCTATTAAATATGTACATGCAAGTGAAATCTCTGTACATCATAGAAGCACAAATTTAACTCTGGAAGATGTATTGCTTTCACTGATGCATTTATTCATTTGCTGAGGGTTTTTTTAAGTATGCATGTATTAAATATAACATTTAGAGAGCTTCACTTTGAAAATTCCTTAATTTCCTAACAAAATAGCACAATTATGAAAATTTCACTAATCTTATATTACCATTGCCAGTACATTTTAAGTGCAGCTTTGAGATTTGTGGTAATTTTATGAGGGCCATATTTATTTATGAAATTGTTTATCAGTTTTGTGTTTACTGATAGAGGACTGTAATTATTTTATGTTTGCCAATAGTCTTATAGTTAGTAAATTCGACAAAGGTTAACTTTCTGCCAGAAAATAGAAATATCAGTTGTAAAGGTCTTCTTACCTAAGCACCTGTCATTGATAACGAGATGTTAGGACCAGGTTGCAAAGGTGAGGTTGAGGGTGCCTCATTTGGAATGCTCAGGGGTAAGACTTGCCCTAAGCAAGGGACCAGAAGTGGATCGCCAAAGTGGAACTGAGAAATAGCGGAAGCATTTCAGCCCCCAAAGATGGGATTTAAGATATGGAATGGGTAGAAATCATGTTCATATATACCAGAGTCAAATTAGGGCATCAAAACAAACAAGGGACAAAAAGAACAAAGATACATCTTGAAGAAAAAAGTAGATATAATATCAAGCCATGTAGAAGTCTGCAGAGGACAGGATCTGGCTGACAGATCTGGCTGGGTGGTGGGTTTGTTTTTTGTTTAAAATAGGAATTAAAAATTAAATTATCAATGAGTGTTTAAAAGTTAGGAGCTCTACCACAAATGCCCATTTCTATCTTCTCTTCATGAATCACAAGTTCTTTAAGATCCTATGAGAGCATTGCTAAAATCTGAGCGTTCATTACCCCTTAGAGATGACCATATATTCAAGTTTGTCCCCTTCTATACCTATTAATCTAGTGTAATTATTAATAGCACTCTTTTCATTTTCCTAGTGTTCTGGCTTGAAAGATAAATTTATCACTCTCCTTTAAGGTGAGTTACACACTATTGCATGCCCCACAGTCTCTATCTCTTGCTAGCCTTTTATGTCCAATTCACTTGAAATATTAGCTTTTAATGCCTTGTTTCTGGAAGTGTTTGAGTTTGTGATTCCTGTTCTTGGCCAATAATTAGGAGTTATAATTGGAAATTTATTGAAAGACACAACTATTTTGTTAACCGAAAAATTACAGGTGGAGAAGAGTTAAGTTGAGCTTTAGAATCGAAAAAGAAGTGAGAAGACAGATCTTACTCTACTATTGCATGGTTCCCAGAGGTCAGATGGAGGAAACTAGATGCCCACAGCACACATCTGGCCTGCACACTTTTGTTATTTGGCTAATATAGCTTATTGCCTTATTAATTTATTTAAATGGAGGATATTTCATGTATAAAAGCTGATCTCTAGCTTATCCTGAAAAATTGGAAGATCTCCCAATTCTGGCTGGGCCCACATTCTCAAAATGGCAATTAACAACAGAGCTTGTCCACCTTTAAATGGCATACGCGTTCTCCCAATTACCACAGTGTAAACAGGATGATTCTTTCATTCACTATACCTGCTTCTCTGAGCTTTTGTCTCCAGAGAGGAGGCAGGCATTAATCCCTATGTATCACCATCAGATCCAAAAGAATTGTTTAAAACGTGATCGAGGGGAAGGAATGGGGTCACAGGTAAACAAGGGATTTTTGGCAAGCCCAACCTTGCATGCCACTATGGATCCTATCCTACTTTTGATAGTAGAGATGACACATTAACCAGAAGGAGGGAGTCCCTACAATAAAATTTATTTGAAGTAATTATTGATTTTCTTTATTTGATCTGATAACATGCTGCAACATGAACATTACCTTGTCTCTTTCAACAATAATTAGGTGTAAATTCTATTAGTATACAGATTAGGAATTCAGTTGTTGATGTGAGAACCAACTCCAGAACCTAAGCCCTTAACCATCATGCTGAGGAGTTTATACTGTATGTAGTGATCCACACAGGCTGGAATTTCTTTCCTAAGGATTCTTTCTTTTCCATAAGTAGAACATGAGTACAATATTCTCTCCAGTCCTCTGAGCAGTTCTGTGGAATTGTAGCACCGTATGGTAGTATGGATGGCCACAAGGATATTAAACCCTGGGTTTGTCTGCATTTTCACCCCTTACACTTTCTCTCGCAGAAGCCAAAGGCAGTGAAGTGAAATTCATGGATTTTTCCTGACATATTGCTCTTAAACGTACAGTAGCCTCCTCTGTGCAATTTGTCATCAAACTGCCTCTAGCTTTGATCTCATCATTATTTCTCATTTAAATTAGCACCACATCCTGTGCTATGTGGACCTGTGGCAGCTAAACTCTTTTCTATGTTCCTCATGCTTACTTTTACAAAATTAAAAACGTTGTTAGCTGTACTCTGCATTATAACACAAGTAGGCTATGGTCATGTGTGTGCTCTCTAGGTAAATGTAATTTACTACCCAATTGCCCTACCACTTTAGATACCTACAGTGAAATCAAATGGCTCACAGCTTATAAGACATTTGGAACATCGTATTTATTTTTCCTAAGTTCATGATAAAGTTTTTGTTTTGATTCACACAATTTGAAGAAAAATTGTACAAGAGAAAGAATGGACACATCTTGGCAAAATTTAGAGTTGAGATTTTATTATACTTCAGGGAAATGATTTAAATTTCTATCTCATACCGTATTCTTCAGTATTGGACATTGCGGTTGCGTTCCCAGAATCTATTCTACCACTGCTATATTGTCTACAGCATTAGTTTGTAGTATGCTGGACCACAACTCTGGCTGCAGATGGATCATGATTGGTTTAAGTTGATTAGTACAGCCCCATCTCTCTTTCTTAGACATTGGTTTTACAATGGGCATATCGTCTACATTGGTTTGATGAGACTGAAATACAGAAATTTTAGTCAATTTGGAAGATAAAAATATGTCCTTTCCTGTGTGATATAGTTTAAGAATATAACATGTGAAACTGCTACAGCTATTGCTGATGGAATTGAAAATCAATCTGAACGTAAAGTTAGCACCTGGAGGAAGGCAGTTAAGAGGTAATATAAACCTCTAGATTGAAGCATACCTGAAGCCAATGTTATTACCATATTACTTCTGAAGCATATGAGCAAATAAATTCTTTTTCTGAAAACATCACTGATATACCTTCTAAAAGCTAAGATAATGATCATAACTGTTAAAAAGTATTGAGGGCCATTAAGAGACTATAATAATCAGAAAATTAAGTACAATCCCAACTATAGGCTTTTAGTCAAATATTTTCTGTCATCCTCTTTATTAATTCATTAATTTATATATCAAGCTTACTATTTACATGATACAATGGCCTTCTTACTATTTCTGGGCTTTAAAAAAAAGACAAGAAATAAGATTAAAAATTGGATTTTGGACCACTAGTTCTCAAACTATTGTACATAAAGATTACCTAGAGGGCTTGTTTGGGGAGGGTATGTGTTACAATGAGCACTGGGTATTATATAAGACTGATGAATCACAGACCTGTACCCCTGAAACAAATAATACTTATATGTTAATTAATTAAATTTACATTAAAAAAAGTTTAGATGACCAGGACATGCCCCAGAGCTATCCTACTCAGAAACTTTGGATTAGAGGCTCAGGTAGCTGTATTTCTCATCACTAGGTGATTCTGAGATGTATAAAAGTTTGAGCATCTCTGTCCTAAGCTTACTATATAACATCAGGATTTTATAGAAGGTATTGAATTGTGTTTCATTAGAAGTTTGGAATGCTGATTGCTATTTGTGGTACATTACTAAAACTTCATGAGTGAGGAATTATGCTTATATTTCTCTATGGTATTCATGTAGAGATCTAGCAAAGTAGGTGTTCAGTAAATATATGTTAATTAAATTAACATTTTTGTCAAGTGTGGATATTCCAGTTTTCACATGGAAGATATATGGAATATGTGGAATCCAGTTGGCATGAAGGGGCTTGATGACCTTGCATTATATCCCCCCTCAGTGATTATCTTTTCCTTCTTTTGTAAGATTTTATTTATTTATTTGAGGGGTGGAGAGGTACAGAGGGAGAGGGAGAGAATCTCAAGCAGACTCTATACTGAGTGCAGAGTTCGACATGGGGCTAGATCTCAAGACCCTAAGATTAGAACTTGAGCTGAAACCAAGAGTCAGACATTTAACAGATGGAGCCACCCAGGAGCCCTGATTATATTTTCTTTTTCGAAAACAAATTTGAGCTAGTCAAAACCTCTTGGCGAGGGAACGTATCAATGGAGATCAGAGATAAAACCTAGAATGCATATGGTGAGTGCTTAACTCTTGTCAAAGTGACTTATAAATTATTCCTTATAATCTCTGTTACATTTAACTGAAGACTAAACCAGTTAACCAAACATGAGTGAATTTTATACTAAAGAATTTAAATTTAATAATTTAAGAGATATATAGGAAATACTGATTCATGATCCTGACCTCAGAAATGTATTGATGTTGTCGGGGTATGAACTAAATATAACATTGCCCACATTTCATATGTATTTAAAATATTTGATAATACTTAAAATAGCTGGCAGAGGTTTTTTTGTACACATTTATTCAGTAGGGGAAAAATGAATAATTTAAGTATCATGCATATATGTATACTATTCTATAGGTAAATTCATTCTTTAGATGCCATAAATCCTCTCTTCAGATGCCAGGGAGGAATGAAGACTATTATCTTAGAGATGTCCCTTAAAATTCAGAAATTTTTGAACATATTTTTATACTCTAGGTACATTTTGAAACATGGATAACCTTTCAGAAATTTTAATGTTGAACCTTCAAAAATAATCCTTCCTAGTGAATTTGACATATAATACAACATCGGCAAGTTTAAATTATATATACATATGCCCAACCACAAGATACATATAATACGTATAATGCTGTATGTGTATATGTGTGTATGCACATGTGTAAAATTTTATGTAAATCAAGAGAGGTGAACCTGCCCTGGTATCTAGGGAAATGTCTAAAAATTGACACCATATCTCCTGGGACAGGTACAACCATAAAGCTAGAAACCTTTTATCTTTCTGTAGGAATTTGGCATTGGACCCAAGGGATGCCTTTGTAAACATCCTCACGGATAAGTTAGTAATACCAGATGAGACTTGAATACTTCTAGCAGTACCACATGAGAGGAGGTGGCAATTTGCCTCCCCTTCTTTCTGCCGCAGAAATAAAAAAGAACTTAAATCAATCCACTCAAGCGTATGAGGAGGGGAAAATTTAGTTTAACAACTAAAGCAATCAGATTATTATGCTGTGTCTTGTGGCACTATACCACAAAAAAAAAAAAAATTTTGCTTCTGTTTTCAGACTGAAATATAACAAAAGTGAAAATTTCCCCCCACCTATTCTGTCCCTACACAACGCAAACATACATATAATGATTGCTCATGAAGTTTCTATTGCAGTTACTGTACAAATTCATTTTCCAGCAGGATTTTGAAAGCAAATGGACCCAGACAATTGTCAGAAGCTTAAATCTGAATCATAACCATGTTTCACATTTAAGGGACCCAAGAATCTAAGACTTCTCCCTTGTATTTATGGTGAACTTGAATTACAACTGATTTGAAATAGTATTTTTCTAGGCATCTTATAATATACATTCCAAGTGGGAAAGATGGAATAGGTCATTATTCAGAACAATTTGTTCCTAGATGATGGATCAAAGGAATCACTGCTGAGAAATCACTCATTCTCAGCCAAGACGGGCAGCTTTTGGAATATGGGTTGACAAGAAAGTCTGAAGTGACATTTGTGCCATGCCAATGCCACCATCATCATGCGGTGCTCCTTTCTCATTTTCTTATAGCAGTCATGGAGACTGAGCACAAAGAATAAATGACTTGAGAGAAATGAAAAAAATATGTTGTTGGAGCACTAAAGCTGGAACAGGATGCGTAAAACAAATATTAATGTATTCATTCTGTTGGAGCAAATGAAAAAAGGGACTGATTCTAAAGACTTGGGATATCGTCACAATATTAGGAGGTTAAAGACAACAAGATCAAAGCCAAAATTGCTGAGAAACACACCAAGAGAAAGTAGATAATTTTGTCAAAGAAAAGACCTCATCCAAGCTAAACTTCAGTCCCCATTCTACATGAAGAGCAACTTTTGGATCAGCAATCAGCTAGAACCAAGGGTTCAAATCCCAACTGGGTCGATGCTGCACTCTCTTTCTGCCAAGTTAGATAAATTGAGTTTGGCATGGAACACAGGCCTTTTGGGAAAGACCTTAAAACCCCATCTGTTCTATTTATTCTAAAGATCCCAGTGCAGTTTTTAAGAGTAGGCATTTATTTTGAGGCAAAATTGGGGTAACGAGAGAACTCAAGGCTGATAGTCATAGCTCTAGTGACAGTCACTTTATAACAATGATGATACTATTCACCATCACCACCATCACCACCGCTGTCTTAGCATGCTTACAAATTAGGAAGAGAAAATTATCAAAAGCAAACAGTAGGAAAAAAGAGAAAAAGCCCTCTTAGGTAATAGAAGACATGACTGAAAATAAAATCAAACATAAAACTATTCATATAGCTTTGTATATCATTTTATTATCTTTAAAAAATTCAGCTTGTTAACCAGGCTGCCCTTAAGGAGAGAAGAAAAGGAAACTTTAAAAGACTAAATATGCCCACTGCTTGTGTGGTTTCCATCATCCCCTTACTTCCTCTGCTGAGGTAGATAGTAGTGAACACATGTTTTAACCCAAACGGAGCTTTGAGGTGCAGAGGCACTTACAGGACACAGCTAATAATGGCTATGGCTTTTCATGACATCTCTTCGGTACGCTTCAGCATGACCTTGTCAAAGTTAAAAGCTCATAAAATTCCTATTTACTTTTTATGGCATTACGATTCTGCATAACAGTGCTTAAAACAAAAACACAGTATAATTATACTGTCAATCAAGCAGCTAAGAAAGGCATTTTCCACCAGCCTCATACCTAGCAAACTGTAAATAATTTATAAAACCAGAAGTCATGACTAAGTGGCAGTATTCGGGGGCTAGTTAAGCACTTGTCATAGTGCCGTGGTTTAAGAGAGCTGGGCACAAAACACGGCTTGTTTACTTTTATCCTGTGAGTATAAAAAATTGTTGTTTGTGCTTGTCGCCTTTCCATGTGGGCTCTAATAAAAATATCAAATTGTCAATAGAAATTTGAACAGGTGTACAGTGAGAGTAATAATGATGTTTTATTCATATGTATTTCCAGCCCATTTAACTTCATCCAACAAACAACAAAAAATATTTTCTTCATTACCTCCAATTAATGTAAATGTCAAATGTGTTGAATATATTATCACACTGATAATTTGTTGTGTTGATTGATTTGTGGAATGTTTTGGATTAAAGTAACAATTTTTCTTACTTGACTCACAATTGCATGTTGTTATCCGTCACCTCTGGATTATGTAAATAACAAATTTGTTTTCATTAGATCTAGTGCTAATTCTGGTAAACAGGATTTTCAAAGTGTCAATGATTTCTGAAATTTCCAGCTCCTTCATTATTTTCAGTTATTTTATTAATTATTAACAAGAATTTATCAGCTCTGGAGAAAATATATATCTCCTTCATGCTAATGACCAGACAACCCTTTGCAAACACTTTGTATTTGTAAAGCAGTAGCAAAATAAACTCAAAATAATTAAATTCTAGGTTCCATACCCCCCTTTGTGTTTTAAATTCTATTTGTCTCTCATAACACTCCTTCATAATAATCAAGATGTATATAGAGAAACATTTCTGTAATTGATTTTGTACTAGTTTTTTTTTTTAAACTGCTCTACCATTACTTAATCTTCTTGTTAAATATATTTAGAATGAAAAATTTGTGGTGAGTTTTCATAGGCAAGATTTAATGGTGAGTTTAATAGGTTTCTTAATATGATAATGGAGAAATATTTTTTTAAATTTAGATATCAATATATTTTATGTTCATATTTAAAGTTAAGTGAGAAATTTAGGTTATTTTCTTCATGATTCGGGAGAAAAATCTAGTGTTCTTTTTTTTTCTTTATTTTACTATCTTCCATTATCTGTTTATTTCAACTAACCTTTCTTCGTTAAGTGGGAAATATAAAGAAGGCTTGAGTATATATGAGCATAACACTAAATTCTACCTTGGTCATTTTTTAACTGCTCTGAGAAGTGATTTGACTTCCTTATTCCTTGGTTTTCTATTCTGTGAAATGGGGAGGATATTTATCATACAGGGTTTATGAAAACACTAAATATTTGTGAAACACCTAGCTTACACACGGCAGGTAGCCAACAATTAATTTTCATGTGTCTTTCTTCCTTTATTTTTTATGTATAAATATCTAAATAAGGGCACTGCATTCTCTAGAAATGTGATATTTAAAAAAATATTTTCTTGTATATGTGTAGCTAGTAAGTATTGCAACCTAACTCCTCAGATAGGTAACAAATAATATTATTTAATTTTTGAGAACTCGCTTAATTTCTAATATGAGCATTATGTGTTTTTAAACTGAATTGACTCTTGATCTTCTACCTCCTCTATGGTCTGGGTATAAATACCTTGAAGCTTATGTAGGCATGTGGGTTGGCAGGAGTTTGTGTGATGGTGGAGGGATTTTTTCCGTGCTATGCACAAGGGCTTCTCACTGCAGCCATTGCCCTATGTCTGTCATTCGTAGAGCTTACACATCAGTTGTCCGTGCTGAGTCAGCTTTCAGATCTGTCTTCACAGATTTTTCTGGTCAAGGTCCTTCATAGCCATATTAATACTATTCTTGTACTACATTGGCACAGAGGAAGTCACTGAAGCTCTTTCAGACCCCCTTTATCTCAACACCCTATCCTGCCTTATGGTTTCTGGCATCTCATTAACTTTCCTGGGATTCTACCCAGGAATGAAAGCACAGGTTTCCTCTAGTAGCACATCCCACAGACTTCTCAGGGATATTCCTCTCATCTCTCCTCAACTTGGAGCGTGGTCTATAAAGCAGAGAACAAGCTCCCTTTCTCAGGGACCCATATCCATTTGCTCTTAGCATCCTTTGCTTCTTTCCTTTTTCCTCTACCTTTGAGAAATATAGGTCACTGTTTCATATCAGGTGGTGTCTTGAATGTATTGCTCATGCTCTGCATTTGATTTCAGTCTTCTAAGGCCTAGGACTGAAACTCAAAGACCAAGAATTGCCTCTTAGCTTTCTTCTCACTTGCTGAGGTGGAAGGTGGCCTTCCTGAGGCAGTTCTGTCTATTAAAGAGGTAATGTAAAATACTGAGCTGATGACATGGGAGAATGGCCACATGGCATAAGGGAAAGTAACATACCAAATATTATCTTGCTATATAAAGTTTGAGAAAAAAATCCTACCACTAGAAAGGTATGAAAAAGAATTGCGAGGGTGAATAATAGAGTAGCATTCATCCTATCCCTTGGGAGTCATTGATTCTAGCATCTATTTCTCATCCTACCTTATCTGAGCCTGAAAACCACAGAATAGAAACCAGATTGTGGTCAAGATTGAGAGGTATAAGTGGGGAAGTAAACAGACCGAGAGGAGGAAGGAACTGGAACGGTCTGGGTAAATAAAAGGTAAGGGATTGAAAGAGGACTCTATCTCTGTACAGCATTGCAGAAAAAAAAAAAAAAGCACACTAAGGAAGCAAACACGGGTTTCTTGCCTAGGACATCCTGGACACATGGTATGGTACATCACACTATCATGGGAACAGATATGACAAAAGTTGCCACTTATTTTCCATAAATATACCCATTTGAAGAGTGGATTTTTAATTTGTAAGTGTGCTTCTAGGCTCCATTAAATAAAAATAAACATGCTTAAAATCATTTAAGTGCCTACTAGCCTTCACATTTCATGTTAGCACACATATTCCAAGGCATATCTGTTGCATTTTCTTTACTCCAAGACACATTGTGCCTGTTAAGCTTGCTTAGGTTTAAGAGAAGGACCACAAAAATGGCAAAACCCAACAGCTAAGCTAGCAGAAAGCTCTGGCAGTGGGCATTGTGGCTTTCATGACTGGTAGCAGCATTAGGATTTCAATCAAAATGCCATTTGTAATCAGTGTAACTTATTGAAGTCTGGTCAAATTTTCTGTGTCACTGACTTAGTCAATCAGGAAGGCATTCTAAACAATTAGAACCCCTATGAACAGTATTCTCAAAGCAATATTTTCTTCAAGGAATTCTGGAAACAGAGGCCAGTTATGACTTCTGGTCAGTAGTGTAAAACGTATAGGAGCATCGCGTAATGAAGATGTTTGTCTCTGGTCCATATCCTGAGATAAGGGATGAACTGAGAAATTCAAATCAAATGTTAAGAAAAAAAAAAAACTGTACTCACATACATATGTGCATGTATACACACATATAAATACACATACTTAATAAACACACAGCTGAGACAGTTAATATTTTGTGCTTCTTAAAATAACACCTCCATAGTACTTAACATTATATTTTTTCTACATTGCACGCCATTATCTTGTTGCTCATTATTCTAGGTCAGCATATAGATGTATCCAAGTAAATGAATGGGTTGCCATATATCATGCCTGTCTTATATATTCAGAAAATCTTTTTGTTCACAAGAACTTGCCTACCATAAGAAGTCTCAAAATAGTCAGAGGTTCTGGAAAAACAAGTAGTTCCTTGTTACCCTGAAAGAGAAGTGGTGTGAATAATCAGTATAGGTTCAAAACAACAACCAAAAGCAATTTGCCATTGTCAATAAATAGAATAAAGACTGTGCAATAAATGAATGAGAAACAAATGACTTTTAATTATCGCCTAGGTTGGGGAAACCCCAAGGTTCATATGGAAATTGACGATTACGGTAAGTTTTCTAATATAGCCAATCAAGTGGAAATATTCAAATGCTCAAGCTATGATATCAGTAAGCTGGCCTGCAGTTGAGACTGAGCATTATGTAGTATTAGAGTTTAAGTGCAGTTAGAAGACACTCTGTGGTAATAAATATTACGTACCATGCTGTAAGCCAGTGCTTCAATAGGCTCTCGAGACCCACTGTAAGATTGACAGGCCCTGGTGGCTCCTTGCTGGAGGGCCATTCTGCCAACTCCAGAAATATTTAGAATAAATCAGGAAATTGCCTTTATTTTACCTTTTATGTCCAGATTTAAAATAGTCTCAGAAATTTGTAATAAGACAAAATCACATTTAGAAGCTGGTATTAAGTCACAACTTATTCATTAGGCCTGAATTTATATATTCTCTGAGTGTTTATGTGAGTGTTATAGGAGTCAAAATTTGCGCTAGGGAAAATCAGATTAATTAGGAAATTTCCAGCATGACAACTAAAATAAAACATATTTAAAGGGGGTCAGAAATTGGATCTAATAGGAGATATGATGATAATGACCAAAGCCAGCTCTCTGAAAATTACATTTACTCATGGAGAAATTTGGAGATTATTTTTCCTGACTTGCATACCATGTAAAGTACTTTAAGAAAAGAAATCACATATAAGTCTAAGAAGTCAACCATGTAGTAAAGAGGTTCTGTAGTTTCTTAATAGCATATCACTTTGCTTAATAAAGATGAAAATGTTTAGCTGATCATTAGATTTTTTTCTGTTCCTTAATATATTAATACAAAGATATTAATTATACAGTGTCCTTAATACTCTGCAAGAGCTGATGGTGGTGCCCACATAAATAAAAGGGCCACTTTCTTTTGTGTGAATTACAATAAGGTTGAAAAGCAAGTCAGTTCATGGGGGGAAACATTAATATGTAGCATATAACCAAATAGTAGATTATATGGTATTTTGGATAAGAAAATAATTTAGATAGGTAAAGTTTATAATGAGCTAAAGGTGATCAAGAAAATATTCAGGAAAATTCTATTAAAGGAAATTAAAGACCTAAACTTTCAAAAAAGTAGATGGGAATAGCTCAGGCCAAAACATTTTTAAAAATCAAGTTGTATAGCAAATATGATAAGGAGAACCTTAGCACTAATTAAGCTACTAGTGTGCTTCTCCACAATTTCTTGTCATTAGAAAATGGGAGACAATCGGGAGTGGTAAAAATCTGTAATTTCATATAATTTCACATATAAGAAAAGAATAACTGAAAATTAAAAAGCTAAAGAAATATTTTCTTTTCAAAAAATTTTTTAAATCGATTTATTTGTCAGAGAGAGAGAGCACAAGCAGGGGGAGTAGCAGGCAGAGGGAGAAACAGGCTCCCTGCTGAGCAAGGAGCTGGATGTGGGACTCAATCCCAGGACCCTGGGATCATGACCTGAGCTGAAGGCAGACACGTAACCTACTGAGCCACCCAGGTGTCCCAAGAAATATTTTCTGATAGAGGTTTCAATAAGACTTGGTATTGGCTTATAATAAAGAGGAAAATAAGTACGAAAATCAATGCATGGTCCCAAGTTTGGGGAATTAGGTGAAATGTGGTCCCACAGACAAACATGGAATGAAGACAAATTAATGTTAGATATGACTCATTGTGGGAGATTAATTAAAGAACCTGATATGGGTGGAATTGAGTACTAGTAGAAGCCTTGCTGGGCAACAGGAGTATGATCAATATTCTTATTATTTGAACACTTTGCATCTAAAATATGCTTTAATAATAAAAAGTTAACAGTTATTCAATCCTTATTCTGTGCTTAACCCCAAGCTAAACAACCCATTTAATCTAATTATACAGTTCTGGGGATTTATAGTGAAGGAGTAGTTGAAATAATTTTCTGGTTAAGCCTGATCTTAGTTTTAGAATAGTCAGCAGTCACCTAGACCTCAGAGTATATGATCTGATTTGCATGTGGGGGGGGGGGGATCGATCGGAAGGGCATAGGACAAGGAGCTTATGAGCAGAAGTTTTTACTTCAAGAAGCCTAGAGTCTTGGACGAAAAAAGAAAGAGAAATAAAAAGAGTGGTGTGAAGTTTGTTCCCCAACTTGGGCCCTAAGAATTAATTTGAACCCTTTAAAAGAGAGGTTTTATGTAGAAACAGAAAGAACTGTTTATACAATGTTCAAGAAACACAAGACAATATAATTTCACTTAGGTGTTGTTAGGTGTTGGCCCAGAAGGGAAGAGATGAGCCTTTCACTCCCTTCAGCTGGGGACATAGAGCTTTCTGGCACCACAGGAGTTCTAGAACACCTCTGTCATTGCTTGCTTATGGAAAAAAATCTCAGCAGAGCACTGGTGGAGATGAGATGCTAGTATAAGGTGACAGATGGCTGCGGTGGGGGAGGGAAGAGAGAGTATCCATTTGGTGTCTGACAAAATACTGCAAATGCCTCGTGGGAATAGACTTTTTTGTTTGTACATGATAAATACCCTCTTAAGACCCCCAGAAGTGCCCGATTGGGGATGAAGGGAAGAGGATGTTACAAGGGGATAGAAATTCTTGTTATTCAGGTGAGGGTAAGAACAGATAAAATTTTGTCTATTCATTTATTTGACAATTAATTTCTGTATACCAGAGATGCTTCTGAAATTATTCTGGGAATTAGAGCAAACACAGTGAGCAAGCAAGACAATGTTAATGGTCATTAAAATGGAGATACATATCAATTAATAAATGGTGATATAAAGAATTTATACAACTCAAGAGCAAAATAAACAAGCAAGGAATCCTATTAAAAAAATGGACAGAAGAACTGAGCAGACATTTTTCTAAAGAAGGCATACAGTTGGCCAATAGGAACATGAAAAAGGTGCTCAACACCACTAATCACTAGGAAAATGCAAATCAAAACCAAAATGAGATATTGCCTCCCACCTGTTAGAATGACTATGATCAAAAACACAAGAGATAACATGAGCATGTGGAGAAAAGGGAACCCTTGTGCACTTTTGATGGGAATGTAAATTGGGGCAGCCACTATGAAAAACAATGTACAGGGGCGCCTGGGTGGCACAGCGGTTAGGCGTCTGCCTTCGGCTCAGGGCGTGATCCCGGCGTTATGGGATCGAGCCCCACATCCGGCTCCTCCACTGTGAGCCTGCTTCTTCCTCTCCCACTCCCCCTGCTTGTGTTCCCTCTCTCGTGGGCTGTCTCTCTCTCTCTGTCAAATAAATAAATAAATAAAATCTTAAAAAAAAAACAAGAAAAACAATGTACAGATTCCTCAAAAAATTAAAAATAGAAATACCATCTGATCCAGAAATCCCACTCCTGGGTGTATATCCAAAGGCAATGAAAACAGCATCTGGAATAGGTATCTGTACTACATGATCATTGCAGCATTTTTCACCAAGATATGAAAACCTAAGTGACCATCAACAAATGAATGAATAAAGACAATTACTTTATGTATATATTGTGTTATATGTATCATGTTATATATATGTGGCATATGTATCCATACAAACACACAATGGAATATTATTTGGCCATAAAACGAATGGGATTCTGCCATTTAGCAACAATGCGTATGGACCTTGAGGGCATTATGCTATGTGAAATAAGCCAGACAGAAAAAGACAAATAGACAAATACTCCCTGGAATCACTTGTGGAATTAACAACAACAAAACTAGTCAAACCCATAGAAACAGAGTAAAAAAGAGTGCTTGTCAGGGGGTGGGTGTGGAGGAAAGAAGAAGAGTCTGGTAAAAGAGCGCAAACTTTTACTATAAGATAAATATGGTCTGAGGCTCTAATTAATGTAAAACATGGTGACCATAGTTGATCTGTATTTCATAATTGAAATTTGCTTAGAGAATAGAGCTTAAATGTGCTCATGGAAAAAAAAAGATAAATATGTAGGGTGAGAGATGTGTTAATTAGCTAGACGGGGGTAACTCTTTTACAATATATACATATAACAAATCACCATGATATATATTGTAAATATCTTGCAATTTTATTTGTCAGTTATACCTCCATAAAAAGGAAGGAAGGAAGGAGGGAGGGAGGGAGGGAGGGAGGGAGGGAAGGAAGGAAGGAAGGAAGGAAGGAAGGAAGGAAGGAAAGAAAAGAAAGAAAAAAAGAAAGAAAAAAGAAAAAGAAAGAAAGAAAGAAAGAAAGAAAGAAAGAAAGAAAGAAAGAAAGAAAGAAAGAAAGAAAGAAAAGGAAAGATCAGAATTGTCATTGCTAAAGAAAGAAGTCTAGAAGAGAGCCCAAAAAACCCAAGTGAGGAATGCCAGTGATGCATTTCTGAGGAAAATAATATTTAAACTGAGATCTAAAATATGAGTAGAAATAAGCCAATAAAAAGCTGGGAAGAGGGGAGTTCCATACGTGGGAACAGCTTGCATACACTCTCGAGAATAGAGCTGATGCTTTGAAGGAATCACAAGCTGGATTAAATGGCTGGAGTGTATGATGTTAGTAAAGGGAGACATGAGGCTGGAGAGTATATATAGACTGTGAAGGACCTTGAGTTTAGAAATGATCTTGAAGGCAATGGAAAGTGATTGACTTCTCATTTATTGCATTACATTTTTAAAAGATTATTATGATTGACACATGAAAAGATGCTCAAAATCACTCATCATCGAGGAAATACAAATCAAAACTACAATGAGATATCACCTCACATCTGTCAGAATGGCTAAAATTAACAACACAGGAAACAACAGATGTTGCCGAGGATGCAAAGAAAGGGGAACCCTCTTGCACTGTTGGTGGGAATGCAAACTAGTGCAGCCACTCTGGAAAACAGTATGGAAGTTTCTCAAAAAGTTGAAAATGGAACTATCCTATGATCCGGCAATTGCACTACTAGGTATTTACCCAAAGGATACAAAAATACTGATCTGAAGGAAAACATGCACCCTGATGTTTATAGCAACATTATCAACAGTAGCCAAATTATCAACAATTCCAAATTATTATAGCCAAGCTATAACGTCCAACAACTGATGAATGGATAAAGAAGAAATGGTATGGAGTATTACTCAGCTATAAAGAGGATAAAATATTGCCGTTTGCAATGACATGGATGGAGCTAGAGAGTATTATGCTAAGCAAAATAAGTCAGTGAGAGAAAAACAAATACCATATGATTTCACTCATGTATAATTTAAGAAACAAAACAGGTGAACATGGGGGAAAGAAAGGGAAGACAAACCATAAAACAGACTCTTAACTAACTTAACTACAAAAAAGAAACCGAGAGATGCTGGAGGGGAGATGGTGGGGATGGGTTAAATGGCTGATGGGTGTTAAGGAGGACACTTACTGTGATAAGTACTGGGTGTTGTATGGAAGTGATGAATAACTAAATGCTACTCCTGAAATGACTATTACACTAACTAGAAGTTAAATACAAACTTGAACCTAGAAAAAAAAAAAAGATTTCTGTGATTATCATATGGAGGGTGGATCTAAGGGATGAAAGGATGTAGAGATACAGGCACCGGCGTGACTGGGAGGTTTTTTCATTATCACGGACCTAGATGATTGTAGCCTGAACTAGGATAATGGCAGGAAAATGAAGAAAAGGAACAGACTTGAGAAACACTTGAGCAGTCAAACAGAAAGGACAAGGTAATTGATAGAAAATAGGCAATTAAGAAGAGTTCAAGAACAGTACTCATACAGTTGAGTTGGGCATCCAGGAGCAAGGTGGTGCTGGTCCCTGGGCTTAGCCCCAGTGGGGAATGCGGGACAAAGGAAGGTTGGATCAGAACTAGACACCAAACCTATAAGGTTGTCTCCTTATGGATTGCATTGCACCACATTTGCCTGGTTTTTTTCTTAGCATTTCTCATAGCTCCTTGTCAGTTTCATTGTAGGTTTCTTTTCATCTGTCTGACTTCCACATTTTGGAGAGCTCAGTCCCTGGACATTTATTCTTTTCTGCCTATACTCACTGCAAAGATAATCCATCCACTCTCATGGCTTCAAATACCACCTATAAACTGATAATTCCCAATATCATATTTCCTGCTAAGACTTGAGCACTGAACTCCAGACACATATATCAAAATGCTGACTTGTATCTCTACCTAGGTGTCTGATGGGCATCTCAGATAGTTATCTGAGCTTTATCCAAAGCTGAATTTCTTCTTTCATCTCCACTATTCCTTTTGATCCTATCAAGTGGCTTCCTCTATGTTCTAGGTTCTGTCTGGTCTCTACTTCTGCCCCTGCTCTTTGCAAGCAAAGGATGTCACCATTGAGTAAGTAAGGAGACCAGGTTGGGGGCTTTGCAATAAGCCAGGAGAGTCAGGTTGGTGGCTGAACCAGTGTGGTAGAAAAGTGGGGGGTGAGCTGTGGTTGGATTGTGGATATACTCTGAACTTATGAAACATATTTCAGAGCCTTTGCATAGTCCCTTTGATTTAATGCATTCCCAGCAGATACTCCCAGGGCAAACTCCCTTACTTTCTAAAGGCTTCTAAAGGCCTCCTGATCTTACATTTCACCTTTCCCCACATTTTATATTCCTTTTTGCTAATGTATTTCTTTCTCTTATCATGAGTCACTCTTTAACATTCTATATATTTTATCTACCTCTAATGTGTTGTTGGTTGTACTCCTGGAACATAGTAAAAGTTCAATACATATTTGTAGAATGAAAGGGTAAATTAATTAATTCCAGAACATCTGAGAAGGTATAGCATTTAGAAGTAATATATAGACTATCACTGCCAGGCATTCATTTCTCAGATCTTGAGGGACCATTTTCAGAGAACTACTAAGACATTTTCATACCAAGAAACTCTAGAGTGGTTCAACAAATTCTAACAACCATTAATAACATTTGCCATGTTAAGAATTCTGGAATAAAAATAGATCCAAAATTAAGTAGAAGCTTTCTAGAAAATATAATTACATATTTTCCCCCAAATACAAGAGAATGGTTTATATATCTTTAGAAATTAAATGTCAAAACTCTTGATCCCAGAGCAAAGTAACTGCTAAGAGAAGTATTTCAGCAATGATGCTTTATTTTCCTTTCATGAGACACCATTTCTCTTTCTAGCAATTTAATAGAGTGAAACAATGAAAGTACTGCCCTCGACCTATTGTACAGAGATATTTTGTATTCTAAGGACTTTGTTTAATGAAGCAAATGTTTTACTGCTTACAACGTTAAGAACTTAGACTTGGTGCAGAGACAATCAAAGCATTGACATGATACTTCATTGAAAGACATGTCAAGGAAGAATCAAGATTTTTGTGTTCATTTTTTTTTTACCAGGATTTCCTTTGCTTTCAAATAAATGTAAAAAGAGAAGAAAGTGTAGGAAATATTTTTTTTTGTAATTGCAAAGTCATAAACTATATGACTGTAAAAAAAACTAATTGCAAATTAAGTATATTGGGCTTACAAGAAAAATATATCTGGCTGCTACTCAGGTAGTTTCTATTTTCTATGTAGAGCACAGATAATGAGTCTCAGTTGTTTTCTGTTATACTCTATCATTTTCCAGGGATTCATAAATTATACAATACTCTGCTTAATCTTCTACACCTTCTTTTGCTTCTCTGTTCTCTGTTTACACATTCTGAGTGTATGTCAGCTAATATCAGCATTTTGATTATAAACAGAATGAAACTTCTTCCAAAGCCTGTTAGCATATAGAACAACATATTTTGTAATATTTTCTGCCTTTTTTTTCTCTAAGCGGTATAACATTTCTTTTGCCATTGCATGAACTTGGCATTTTTAACTAGCCTGGGATTAGCTTTTCTGTGTGTTCATGAAGCATTAAAGCTTTGCTGAACAAAACCGTTCCTTCTGACCTCTGCTAGAAAAATGGAATATCCTTAAGCATGCTCTTTTTATTAATGGATTTTTCCATTTGTAATTCTTTCCCCAAAATCTCTTCCCCATGGCTCATGCTGTTGACCCTGCTTGTGTGACAGTGTCTAGAAAAATCATTATTTGTGTCCAGGAAAAATTTTCACACCAATAAAATCTGGAGTCACAATTAAATTATACTGTATTTGGTTAATTAGTAAATAGTTTCATTAGATAATTAGTTTATTAATGCAAAATTATCAGGGTCTGGCCAACTTAGAGTTAAAATGGGATCATGATATATGTTTCACAATTCCTCTCCAAGAACATGGGAATATTAAGATTGTCATTAAAATATGAAGCATTTTAAAAGGAACCAACAAAACAGTCCCCTAGATATTTTGAATGAAATGAAAAAAGGATAGATGCTTAGACTGGTAAATAAACAAAATACATATATCTATATGGTAAAAAAGAATAAAATATTAATACATGATACAAAACAAATGAGCCTCAAAAACATTCTGAGTGAAAGAAGACACAGGAGATGACATATACTATGAATCCATATATATGAAGTCTTAAGAAAAGGCAATAGTGTGATACATAAAGTAGATTAGTGGTTGCCTGAGCTGAGCATGAGAATAGGGATTAAGTATGAAGAAGCTCAAGAATCTAATTGGAATGATGAAAATGTTCTAAAATAGATCATAGTGATAGTTGCAAGACTCCTAAGTTTGCCAAACATCTTTGACTTGTACAGTTAAAATGCATAATTTTATGCTATATAATTTATGCATCAATAAAATTATAAAATATATAAATAAATAAATGCTTAGGTCTATGTACTATTAAACACCCATATGCTATCTTTTAAGGTCATCACTCTTTACCATGACAATAGCATCCCAAGTATCAACCAAAAACTACCACCAAAACAGATAAGGCCTTTAAAATATATGAAAATAGGGGCACCTGGGTGGCTCTGTCAGTTAAACATCTGCCTTAGGCTCAGGTCATGATCTCAGGGTCCTGGGATGGAGCCCTGTGTCTGGCTGTCCGCTCAGTGGGGAGTCTGCTTCTCCCTCCCTCTCTCTCTCTCTCTCTCTCTCAAATAGATAAAATCTTTAAAATAAAATAAAATAAAATAAAATAAAATAAAATAAAATAAAATAAAATAAAATAAAATAATAAAATAAAATATATGAAAGCAATAGAAAGTAGTAGACAATTTATCTACTCTAAGGAAAGCAAAAACCAAATAAAAAAAGGATAGTGGCAGTTCTCCCTGACCATTAAGTTTCAGAAACATGTTACTTTGCTGCCTAAGTGCATAAATATCCTCATTTATTCTATGCCAACAAATACTAGAAAGAGTCCCACTTTTTTCATATTATTTTTTCTCCAAAACCTGAGTTGAATAAACATGTGTTATTCCTTCAGAAACCAAACTAGCAGTTGCATCTCTTCTAAAATACCAAATGAATAAATAGATGCATTTTGTACACTCAAATAAATAACACCAGTAAAATTTCCCTTCTGGTTTCAAATATCTTAGTGGAATTTGATGATTTCATAAAGATGAACTACTTTGGGGAATTATATTCAAGATTATGGATAAAGTTACATTAATATTTGACAGACTTTTTTTTTCCTTTCCGCAAACATGTTTCAGCACTTAGTATATGGAACTATCTTTTAACAAAGCTATCTTTGTCATATCTGTGACCATTTGGAGTCTGTTTCTATACCCATTCTTAAGTATGAGTTTTATTCATGGGTTAACTATATGTTTTCTGTTTACTTTCCTAGTATTTATGTAGAAATTTGAATATTAATATAGATAATAAGCAATTGACTTGTCTAAATATTTCATTTTCAAATTTATGTATTTTAAATTTTAAATGATAGTTTAATGATAATGATAGCCATGGATCAAGTAAGCTGACTTGTATCCAAGGAGATAAATTTTGTGACTTTGACCTTCTAGGTAGTAATCAATAATCAATAGAAGTCCTCACATCAAAATGCACCTTATTGGTATCAATGACTGACTTGCCAAAAATAAGAAGTATTTAGAAACTCTGTCACTTTGGTATAGCATCCACTGGCCAAGAATTTCAGGTTCCAAGCAGCTGTTCAAAGTTAAAAGTAGAAAGGATATATAATATATGAGCTGCCTTGGTTATAGATTTCAAACACCTAAAGGATTCATGTCTACATCAATAAGAATTCGAGTCTGAAAACCGAATAAACCATTTAAAATGGACACTCTTCACCTAGTTCTGATTAAGCTTTGCTACATGGAAGAGGATACCTAGAATGGTAAGTTCTTCTGAATTTAAAAGGGAAGCTGAATGTTCTTGCGAAAACTCCCAAATATTAAATGTTGACAACTAACTCGCAAATTGTAAAACATCATAGATGGCAATATTTACCGGAGGACGGGGTCTCCTAATGGTGAACTCCATCCTTCTGCTTCATAATGCAATCTCATCTATTTTTGTACCTCAC
The DNA here is from genome assembly GCF_023065955.2 of Ursus arctos. Taxonomy (NCBI): domain Eukaryota; kingdom Metazoa; phylum Chordata; class Mammalia; order Carnivora; family Ursidae; genus Ursus; species Ursus arctos. Next base: position 53,862,078 of record NW_026622819.1, read on the forward strand.
AAGACCCTTCATAGTTGAGTACCACATATATACCCAGCTCCTGGTGCTGTTGCAGCCTATCTTGCTTTTCCTCATATTGGTCCTTTGCCCTAAAATATCTTCCTCTCTCATACTTACTTAGCAAACTCTGGATTTAAAAAATTTTTTATGAAAGCTTCTATTTATGTTTCTATACTCCTTCATTATAACAACTATTCCTTTATTAAAGCAGTATTTTTTTAAGTAGCTGTCTAGTAGAAAACAGTTTCTCAATGTTCCTTGAAAGCAGGGTGTCATATGTTCTCATTTTGTGTTCACAGCATAGTAACTACAGATAGTTAACACTCAAAAGTTTGAAAGAATGAATGAGTGACTGAATAAATTACTTGTATTAAAAAAGATAAAATTCCTACCTCAGCTCTGCTACTTATTTGTTATACAATCTTTGACAAGTCATTTTCATTGCCAGGCTTCAGTTTCCTCATCTATATAATGAATACACTAGTCTGTATTTCCCCTGTGGTCTTCCATATTCTATTTTGATGTTAGTGAGATAGTGATAATAGTATCAATAATAAATGAGTAATGTCCATTATTAAATCTTTATTGGGCATAAGGAACTGTGATACGTGCCTTCGGCACAGTATCTCATGTGATCTTCACATGATATTATAAGCTAGGTATTTTTGTTCCCATTATATGGATAATAAAAAATATGTTTGGAGAAATGAATTTTTTTTGGTCATTCATCAAACTAGAAATGCAAAGTTTATCTTCCACTTTTCTATCACTCCTTTCTTATCAGGGGCTTATGAATCATAATAACTGAAATTCCTACTGTTTAAGACTTTAATTACAGTAACTGGCAAGGCTAGTGATAATCTGCCCAGCCCTGTATAACACTGAATTTTTCCTACTCCAAATCACGCAGAGCCATGCTACTCAAAGTGTAGTCCATGAACAAGCAGCATCGGCATCACCTGGGAATTTGCTAGCAATGTAGAATCATTATCCCCAGCCCAGACCTGATGAATCAGAATCTGCATTTTAACAAAATACTCAGGGGATTCCCATGCACATTAAAGTTTCAGAAGAACAGACACAGAGAAAAATTGTTCCTGGTTTATCATTAATCCTATCAACATGGAGGTAGATAAATAGGAAGTGTCTTCAAAAAGGAGATCTTCAAAAGTGGAGAATAAGAAAATGTAAAAGGAAGTATCAGTGATGTGATCCTGAAGTCATGAGACTGTATCTAAATGGCAGTTAAATTCACATTTTATAGACTACAGAATATCCATTTGTGTCCATTTCTACTTTACATAACAGTGTCTCTTGATAAAACAATTCATCTGCCAACTTTAGCGTCCAATTGTTGGTCACTTATTTTCTTTGAGAGTTGGTACTCCTATTTTACTGAAGGTTTTGCTTTCTGTGATTTTATCCTATGGATGGTTGGGACTCACAGTAACTGAAGTTGTATTCTCTTCAGAGACTTTAATTATAGATATTACAAAGAATCAGTCTATCTGTTTTGAAACCAAATCTTCTAGAATTTGTTTTGTTCTTTTTTCTGTGGACACTTGTATATCCTACATCGGTTTTAAACCATGATAACAAAAGGTCTTCTTCAGTCGAAATCGTTTCTAGTAATTGCCATTGTGAAGCCTGAACAGATACTTTCTTGAGTGGTAACAGGACAAGAAAAGGTTAGGTGCCTCACTGTGTGCAGTAACTGAGAGCAACAGGCATAATGTGAACTCGAAAAAATTATCTTTCTTTTCAGTGAGCAGAATTTTTTCTCTGTTTCTTTTTCATTTGAAAAAATGGTGTCTAGCTAGCTGAGAGAGAGAGAACAATGGGGTATGCATCACCTCAGTATCATGTATTTTTGAAAAGAAATGATTCTTCCTTTGTTCTTTGTCTCTTCTGGGCTAATTTGGTATATAGGAAAAAACTTCTTTGTATAACTCTACAGTCTTTAACTATGTTCTCAGTGTTATGTTAAGAACCTATTTCTTTGGGGGATCATACCTCATACTTACTGTTGAATTCTTCCTGGAAACAATGAAAAGGAAGAGATCTATTCAAGGGAGGTCACAATCTTAGAATAAGGTTGTCCCATTTATAAATATACAGGTAATGCATTTCTATTCTTTCTGCTTTATCAATAAGAAATATTATATATGTATTTGTAAAGGATAAATGAAGGCCATATTATACTGAAATTGGTGGATGGTGTCAAGATCACCCAGACAAAATCTAAAATAACAGTAGTTAAAATTTTGTGTAGAAATTTTGTGTAATTTTTAAGCCTAGAGCTGATCATTGGAAGAACATTAGTTATTTCTTGAGTATTGTTACTAGTGCATAGTCACAGGGTCGGGGAAAGTTTTTAATAATAAAAATCACAAATGCACAGGGAGAGTCTGGGACCAGACACCCAGTTGAGCTGAGCTTACCCATCTCAAACATTTTCATTATCATTTAGTTTGTCTATTTCTGAGAGTGTTTGTGTAGTAAATGCTGGGGGAGTAAGTTTTCCACTCTGGCTCCTTTTTCCTCAGTGATTCCCTGTTCTTCCAATCCAATAATACTTTTTTTATTGCTGAGCATTAGATGAGACTCTAATCATTTATTTGTTTGCTTTATAGCTAAGTTTCTATTTTTCTTCCCTGGAAATGTAGCTATTTAAGATCCATGAATTTTCAAAAATGATATTTTAAAATAAGCACTTGTTATACACAAAAGCCTTCCTAGTCAGCAAGTTCAGCTGACTTTTCTGTAACATTCTTCAGCAAATCTTGATATTTGCATATTTGTTCTGTCTTATGGTGATTATATCCAGCTGATGCTTCCTGAAGAATAATATCATACTTGTTTGACTCAAAAACAGCAACAATAACAACAAACAAAACAGTTCTTACTCCTGATACACCAGTTCTTAAGTTTTTGAAAAGCTAATGCTTTTACCAACACATTCCCTTGGCTCAGAAGAATATAGGTGTATGGAATCTGAGAGTCCATCATGCAATCAAAAGTTTCCTTTCCTCACCATTCATTCCATTATATACATAATATACATGCATACATATATACATACATATGTATTCACATGCATAGAGATATAACTGCATACATTAGTAAACAACTATCATCACTGCTGATTGTGTCCATCTGGCACTCTCCACTTTCTCCATATATTCTACCTTGCTCTTTAAAGTTGTGTTTATAGTGGAAACTATTTAAACTTGGAGTCTCTCATTCCAAACACTTTGGCCTTAAAATAGGATGTCTGTTTCCTAATTTTCTACTTTCATGACACTCTGTTGACATTCTTTGCATTAAATTTATTTTTTAACACACAGTATAAAGTAAAAAGGAACTCCAAATTTTAAGACAATTTACAAGAATCTGGTGGCTCTTTAAAGAGTAGCTGCATCTAATCAAATGAGTCATTGCCAATAAAAGCCCATCATTCATGAATTTATAGCCATAAATGTGTTTGGAATGTTGATGTCTTATTTCAAATAAGAAAGATTATAAAATCAGAAAGGAACACAATCACAACTCTATTAATCATGAGTCAGACATTTCCTGTGGCAAACATATCACTGTTAGTTCTCAAAAATGATGCTTCTATGTACGAATGCATACCTGTGGTGGAGGTCAAGGCAAAGAACTCTTCATCTCTTTCTGCTTTACTCCCCAGTACAACAAGAGTTACTCATTCATCTATTCATTAATATTTTTGCTTCCTGCTATGTATGATCCACTATGCTAGCTGGAATACCTGGAAACTAAGCTTGAAGATAACAATGAAATTTGTTTCAATTCAATACATCAAGTTGGAGGTACACTTACTGGTTTCCAAACTATGCGCTAGCCCTGAAGTAAGATAGAGGAATAAAGTAGAAGATCTTTGTCAGAGAAATCACATTATCTTGGGAAGAACAGTACAAGAATCAAATGCCAACTAACACCTGTAGTGCTCTGCCGGTGATAAAAATTAAATGTACACACAAAAAGGAGTCATTAATTTTTTCTGCAAGTAGAAGATATGTAAGGAACAAAGTGAGTGGGAATTTTGTGGAGATGATAATTTAGCTGGGACTTGAAGAAAATAGAAGACCAAAGAAATTTGGGGTAGTGATATTTGAGATGTGGCAATTTGTGAAAAAGCATACAGCCGTGGAAATGCAAGGTATGCTCAGATTATTTCCAATAATCCATTAAGACTACAAAAAAGAGGGGCAGAGGTAAGTGGTATGTTTGAGAAAGGGGAGAGGGATGTTAGCAAAAAATCTCAAATACCTTAAAAAATTTGTCAGCTATTCTGTAGAAACCAGTAATAATTTCAAATCATGTTGCCTTGTGATCTAACAGTGATATACGACTTAAAGCAGCAGTAGGCAGATCTGTTTAAGACAGCTCTAGGAAATGGGGCACATGTGTGGCTCAGTCGGTTAAGCCTCTAGCTTCCGCACAGGTCATGATCCCAGGGTCCTGGGATGGAGCCCTGAGTCAACCCCAGCATCTGGCTCCCTATTCAGCAGGGATCTTGCTTCTCTCTCTTCCTTTATTTTCTCTCTCTGTCAAATAAATAAAATCTTAAAAAAAAAAAAAAAAGATAGCTCTAGGAAATAATTAGAAGAAACTCTAGGAATCTTTAAATATAGAAGAGGCCAAAGAGAATTTGTTGGTACTTAAAGTAACACTGGCAGAAATGAGTATTGAAAATCAAATCTGTATAGCCAGGTCTATAAACAAATCCATAATCACATCACTATTGTAATGTACAAGTAAAAATTTAAGTTTACCTTAGAAATCATGAATTTTATCCTAAAGGACAAAACATAATGCTCTTTTGACTTGTCTCTAGACATGTTTATGTGTTCCCTATGGTATTTAGAAATTAGATTTAAGCGTGAAGATCATTAATTTTTTACAATTGTTTATTTTTTCTAATATTTCCAATAAATATTTACTCCATGCAACCAAATAATGCTGGATTGGTACATTTTATATAAGTGATGAATTGTAGAAAAGTCTCTGTGATATAGATATATAGCTTATGTTACACAGAGGGGATTCCAAAAGTGTTTACCTTATTGTTGTTCACAGGTAACTATCAATGGCAATTCTTCAACATGCTGAGATATAATTCTCGGTTTTATTTACTACTGCAATATAGATATGATACAATTTTCTCTTCCTTTTTCCTATTTTGGGAGTGGTAGTAGATAATGTAATAACAAGGTAATGATAATAAGAATTCCCATTAATTGTATAGCTGATAATATTGAGCTTTTATTTTATGATGGACCCTGTGTTAAGTTCTGACCATTATATGCACAAATTCACTTAGCCTTCAAATCAACCCAGAGGAAGGTTCTGCTGTTTCCTTCATTTCACACATAGTGGCTCAAGGATGTTTATTTAGTAAGTGGTTGAAATCACAGAGTGAGTTAATGTCAGATCAGAGCAAAGCTAAAAACCCAAGTCAGTCTTGACTCCACCACAGACTTAATTTCATGGTAAGAGAAGTGTCTCCCCCTATCCTAGATAGTTGGTTTTATCATTTAAGTCATCCCTCATCTCCCATATAATACATCTAAGAATTATAGCCTATTTCAGCCTTTCTCATATATTTTTCAAAAGGATCTTATCCTACATTTTTGTTGTTTGTTTTTAAACAACATTTTTGTTGTGGTTATTTGACCCTTTCTTCAACCCAATTTAAACAAGTTATAAAACTATAGATTATTTTATTGTTAACCGAGAGTATTGCCATAAAATGAAATAAAAGAATCTCTATGTGCAATGTTATATTTTACAAAAATTTTAGATTAAATGTTTTTCATCTTAACACCACTACTTAATTCTTAGATTCACAAATTTGTAACTCTAACTAACTTCAATATTGTTGATATTTGTTTATGTATCAAAATTTAACATTTGGTGACTTGATAAACTAAATGATAATAAGAAATTTTATGGACATCTGTGTCTTATATTCTAATCAGCAATACTATTCAGTGAGAACCCTAAAGTTGGAGAAGACATGAGATATTTTAGAAACACTGGGAGCTTCTACTCTCTTTTATCTTTTCCTTGAATATATCTAAAATGACTTCATTATCTATTAAAGTCAACCCCCCATAAATCTTAAACAGATACAAAATCATTTAAAGACAAATTTGAAATAGATGTTTGAGTGAAGTTCATAACATATCTGTGACTTATCTATTATGTTGTTTTTCATAGTCATGTTCATAACCTAAATATACTACCAATAATAACAATCATAAAATACCATTTCTTTAAAAAAATGAACCTCATGGATTAGATATATTCTTGAATTTGTTAATAACTTATTCAGCAAGTGATTACTGAGATCTTATTCAGTATGAGACACTATGATAGACACTATGAAGAAGAGAAGGATAGGACCTCCCCTTAATTTTAAATTTTGCTGTGAACAAGTAGAAAACTACACTACTTTGTAATCTAATAAGAAGTACAGCAAATTTTTAAATAGAGAATAAAGGTAAGGGGTAATCTACTTCACCTGGAGTGATAAAAGGAAGACTCTTTGAAGAGGTGATTTTGAATTTGAGAAGTGAAGTAAAGGTGAAAGCAAAGACCAAGAGAAGAGTAGCTTAGGTGGCACATTAGTTATCCATTGCTATGTAATAAATTACTTCAAAACTTACTGGCTTTAAACAGTATACATGTATTACTAATGGTTTCTGCAGGTCCTGTATCTAGGCACAGCTTTTCTGGGTACCTCTGATTCAATGTCTCTTAGGAGTTTGTGGTTATGTTGTTGGTCTGCACTGTGGTTTCTGAAGGCTCTACTGGAGCAGGGTATGTTTCTAAGTTCACTCACATGGATATAGTCAGAATTAGTTCCTCACCAGCTATTGGACTGAAGACTTCAGTTCTTTGGTGACTTTTGGTCAACGGCCTCCCTCAGTGCCCTGCCACATGGTCCTCTCCATAAGGCAGCTCACAACACTGCAGCTGGCTTCTTTTCAAGGAAATAAGACAGAGCATTTACTCTTGTATACCTAATCACTGAAGTGGCATTCCATTACTTTACTATATTCTATTCTTTAGAAGTTGATTACTGGATCCAGTCCATACTCAGGAGAAAGAACTAAACAAGGATGTGAATATCAGGATTTAGGGATCATTGGAGACCATCTTAGAATCTGCCCATTATAGGTGGAAAAAACAGTGTGGTACCCAAAGTCTTGAGTGAGGAAATGGCTTGGGATATCTTAGAAATTGTCAAGAGACAAGTGTAGCTTAAAAGTGGAGGAAGGAGTCAAGAATGTGTGTAATGAGATTGGGACAATAAATACAAACCAGATAATTTAGGGCTGTGTGGGTCATAGTAGGAATTTGTAAAAGTGAGAATACCTTTTTCAGAAAATCTTCCTTTTAATAAGAGATATGGGATTTTAAAAATGAGTAAAAGAATGTTGAATATATTCAAATTTATACTTTCAATGAACTAGGGTAGCAGTGTAACCCTGAATCCTCACATGCATACATCCAGTGATGAGGGAACTATGAATTATGCATGTAACATTTCTCAGCTTCTCACAGTTTTCACTGAAGCCTGCATTTCAACACTGATTGCAAACGGTCCATGAATCCACCCAAAGCCAGATATGCTGAACAAAAGCTGCTGTTGCCTGGGACAACCCTAGCCTTTAAGCATGTTAGGACATAAATTGTGTTTCTAGGAATTTTACACAGGATTTTTTTTTAAACCTGTCCTTGCAAACCAAATGCTTCACATAATTTGAAGTTTCTTGTGAATTTTTCCAAGAATGTTGTTTGTAACACCACTACAGAGATGAATTTTAATGTACAATTGGAGCACATATTCACTGACATATTTGATTCTGTAATTTATGATATTGTTCTTTGTATAGTTGACTCTTTCTGCCATGGACACAGCTTTTTTTGGAAATTTTTTTACTTCCATAAAATGGGTAATGGAACCTAAGTACTTGCCATATGTAATAGAGTCTAGGGATTTATTAGATACAACCTGGAGAGAAAAAAATGTCAAAAAATTAAAAGAATATTCATCTGTAGTGAAATGAAATGGAAAAGAGCAATAACTCCCCATAATAAGTATTTTAAAAGACATCCTACCTAAAGTCATTCTGTTGGAGAAGCCATTCTTTTTATCCTATCATCTAAGTTACAGTAATATTTTATTAAGTTAATCAACTATTATAATTTTTCTTAGCTATCTGTCTATATATCCATGCATCCATTCATGAAGAAGATGGTGGTCATATTTTAACTTTATCATGTGCACAAATAAAGTTATACCATAGTTATAACTGGGAATATCATTTCATTCTAGGTCATGGATCTTTATTTTGTTCAACATTAGTGTTTCAGATATTAATTATTTTATGCGTCTTAGCAACCCATTAACAAAGAGCTAACTGAAGAACGCAAAATAAGTATCAAGTTATTCCCCTAAACCCCCTTTCTCAGTAATTGTTTCTCCTTTTAAGAGAACATTATCTTTCTCACAGATGGTTGAAGTGATGTATTGTGGGAAATTAAACACACTTGGCTTTTTTCCTGAATTTTCTACTTGGCAACTAAGGCCGCTCACCCCAGAAGTATTATTTAACTCTTCCCCCGATACCTTCTTAATCAACAGCAGGAGGATTCACAGTTGGAAAACTCTTTTTTTTTTTTTATGGTCCCCAAATACCGTTTCACTTTCTTTTTATTCCTGTTTTAAGTATTTGTAACATTTTAGGCTAGCAGGCCATAAAGAATATTTATTTTTAATCCAAAGTTAGGATTTAGAACAGACTCAGTCATAATCACCTAAAAATTTAATACTGTTAAGAATGTAGAGAAATGTTCCTGGAGATAGGAATTGACGCAACCTTTCAGGAGGACCATCTAGCAATATCCCAACATTTTAAATGTGCAGACCTTTTTTATCTATTAATTCAATTTCTGGAAATTAAACATAAGGAAGGGAAAAGAATATTTATACACAACAATAAATGTAAGAATATCTATTTTAGGTATTGTTTATATTGATGAAAAGTGAATCTGTATGTTCATGTGTAATTGATAAAATAATAATAATAATAAATAATAGTAGATCACCTTTACTAAGTTTTTACTATGTGTCAGCTATATACTAAGCACTCTACATTTGTTACATCATTTAATTTTCTCTACATCCTAATAATAATGTAATTATCCCCATTTTTTTTTTTTGGATGAAGAAAGTAAGCTGTAGAGATGTTAAATACTAGCTCAAAGTTACACAACCAGTAAGCAGCAGATCTAAATATATTATAAATTCATATTATGAAATCATTAAGAAAAAGATAGGCTTGATTTTTATGTACTGGCATGAAATGATAATTAAGGATTAAAAGCATATAATAGAATAATATGTTTAATATCACATTTATATAATAAATGTACTTGCATATGGGCTATAAATAAAAGGGCATCCATCAGTCTCCTATAAGTTGTGTAGTATGTATCTGTTTGTTCACTCTAGTGCATATCTCTAGTGATGGCAGCCAATCAAACTTCCCACCTGCCTCTGAATTTGACATCCAGAAAGAAGGAAGGAGAGCCAAGGTGAGGGGGCAGAATAAGAGAATAAGAGGCATTATTGGCAATACTGGATTTCTAGTGTAGAGAGGAAAAAAATAATTTTTCCTCTATCCATCTGGGTTCTTGGCTGAGAACTCCCTTTCTTTCCTCCCCCACTAATAAAAGATTAATAGGAGAGGAGCAAACAAGAGTTTAATAACATGTATACCACCTCTATACATGGGAAATAACCAGGAAAATGAAGTAACTCTCCACAATGGCCCAAGCCATCACCTTAAATACCATCTCCAACTAAAGACAAATGAAAAATATTGGGAGTTGGAGGAAGGTCAGTAAAGAGAGGTTACAAGAAAAGCAGAGTGAACAAGAGTATGCAAACTTAAGTCTGCCTTCTTCATTAATAAGAGTTTCTAGAGATGCCATCACTCTCCTTTTCTGGTACGGAGAAGGACACCCTTTACAAGAGATTCCCCCTTGTAAGTGTAAAGGTCTCTTTTAAAAAGATGACTTCTACTCTGTTTTCAGAGCCTCTCAAAAAATCATCCCCAAATAATCTTTATGCCAAAGAGGCATATTGTGGGATGGCAAATTCTGCTCCCCTACTCCAGCCACACCTCTGAGTTTCCCGACTATTTCAATCTGTGAAGCCTTACTTTTTCCTAAGCTACTTTAACCTGGAACTTCGTCATTTGAAATAGTAGTGCTTTTTAGCTGTTGAAGAATCATTGTTTAATCCTGGGGCATTCTAGGTTATCCCATTCTGGATTTGTTTGTATTGTATGTGGGCACGTTTTTTTGTTTTCATCTGTGTGCTTATTTTTTTATTTTGTGCTATCATTCCACATAGAGGTTTCCCCCATTACCTGAAAGTAGAGGGTTCCTATGAAAACTTTAAGTTGAAATGGCATGAAGTAAAGAAGCAATTACCATTAATTTATATGGAAACATTTTTGAGAGTTCCCAAACCCCCAAACTAACCTTTCTTAGGCTTTTCTGATATCTTAAGACACATCTTGCTAATGGACTCACAAAATAACCAAGATAAAGCACCAGTGCTCACAGACACAGTTCAAAGCTACAATAGCTTGATGCTGAGATGCTGGGTGTGGTTTCTGGGGAAGGAGCCTGGCGGGGCCCCTCTTGTTGCTCAGGGTGCTGCTGCCTCTAGAATGGCTTCTGCAAAACAAATGCTGAATACTGTATTTGCTTTTTGCTTTTTATTTTATTTTATTTTATTATAAAAGTAAAAATCCTCTTTGGATTTATTTCGGTTGGGAAACACAGGTACTAATGTAGGTCTTTCATAAAAGCTAAGTGGCATGACGTGAACTTTAGAAAAGCAGGGGATACCTGTACGTGAATTTTAAACATTTTTATTGCAAATGTACTAACAAAGCCACTCAAAGTATAATTCTTGTCTAACTTTCATTTCCACTTCACTTATTACAATTAGATGGCCAAAAAAAGTAAAAATGGGTCTAGAAAGGAACCTAGTGATGCTTATGCGTGGTTTATGATGTTTATTTCTTGCATTATTAATTTCTTGATTCACCATGACAAATCAGAGATAAGACCAGTGGTTTCAACATTATTTCAATCATGATCCCTACTGGCCAAGAATACTTTTTTAGATTTTATTTATAAGTGATTTGTAATGAGAAAATAAGAGATGTTAAAAATGTTATAATATAAAATTTTTGATAGTATTGAATATACTTTCTCAGAGTACATATACATATACACAGACATATATACATGTACACTACATATACCTATGTACACGTGCATACACACATCCTTTTGCCTCCCGTATCACAAGTCATTTTCCTCCCAGGCAAAACATTGATTAGAAGTTATACCAGACACGTTATGGGTTTACCAGCACTACCTGGAGACCATTAGATCTTATTTAAATACGTCAGAGCTTCAATTCCTAGTAAGTAACTCAAGTAGTCCTTACTAATCAGATTCCCAGAATACTTTTGGGAGCTTGGAACTCCATTATTTCTACTTTATAAGATAACTGTTTTGGAGGAAAATATCTAAATTGTGAAATATTGACTTGTTTACTAAAACAAAAATGAAAGAAGCAACAATAGTTAGAAAAAGAATATTGCTCCAAACATTCTAAAATCAATATCCAACAGAGCCTCGGTGGACAAACAGAAGATAGCTGTGTTCCAGTCTTCTGGGGCATTTTTCTCTACCACTTTAGGTATAAATTGCCTTGTTATCTAAAAAAAGAAAACCAAAACAGCATTGTCTAGGACAGAAAGAAAGACGCATCGTACTCCCTGGTAAATTATTAACAAAGAAGATAAATCAACATGTTTTGCAGGCCCTACTACAACATGTATGAATTGCTCTCAGTCCTGAAGAGGAATATAATAACCCAGTTCTTGGACTTGGAAAGTTATATTTAAATGTATTTCTCAAGATTTCCAGACAGATTTGTTTTTGCCTTTCAGGTGGTATATAACTATCATTTCCAAAATTCCACTTGCTTTGGTTATTTACTTTGAACAATTTACCATATTATGTACTTATGCTCTAAACACCTGTGTTTTTAATTTGCTTAAAAACATATCTATTAAATGTTCTTTCTTAAAATTTTGTTAGAAAAAAGTACCTTTTGATATTTACTAATTTTGTATTTTAAGTGAAGATGGCCTCTCATATGGCTCCCAGATTCATTTGTATGTTCACTGATATTTCTAAGTATTAATTCAGATTCCAGTCTTTGCTACGTTATGTTATGCACTGCCAAGATGAACAATGAGAAGTAAAGCTGGGAGGAAGCTTTTCATATCAGGTTGAATTTATGATTTGTTGGAGAAAATTAATACACAAAACAATTTTACTAGAAATCAATAAAGGCTATAATCCTGTGACCAAAATGATTTGAGAGAACACATAGGAAATCAAATATATTTGCCTGCACAAATTGGGGAAACTGAAGAAAGTGCTTGGTATATGAGCAGGAGCTTTTTTCTTTTTTTAAGATTTATTTATTTATTTGAGAGCAAGAGAGCGAGCGGGGGAAGTTCAGAGAGAGAGGGAGAGAATCCCAAGCAGACTCCCCATTGAGCGCGAAGCCCGATGTAGAGCTCCATCCCACGACCCCAAGATCATGACCTGATCTGAAACCAAGAGGCAGAAGCCTAACTGACTGAGACACCCAGATGTCCCATGAGCAGGAGCTTTCTAAAAGCCATTATGCCACTGTCACTCCCACCACAGGGACTATTTACTTGCTTTTTCATCTGCCTGGAAAGCTATTTCCTTCCATTCTACCTGCCTCCTTCCTTTACCTTATAAGGTACACCTCATCCTTTATATACTAGCAAGCACTACCCTTACCCTCTCAGGGAGACCTCTCTGGCCCTGCAATTTGAATTAGTTTTCTATTCAAAGAAAATTTTTCTTAGCGATACTTTCCTTTTCTTTTTCTGCTCTTCCAAGTTTGAAATTATATGGACTTTTGTGTGATTATTTCATTCCTGTCTGCTTCACCTGCACTGTAAGCTCTGTGAGAGCTGAGGCTCACTTTAATATCTGTAGATATCTGGCGGAAACCTGGCATAGAGTAAGTGTTCAATAAACATTATTCAGATGAGTGACTAAATGCAGTTTGCTAAGGTTCACTATCATTCATCAAATAGATTAATATCTACCCTATCTTTGATAAATTATGAAATGGCAGATGTTTAAAAATATTGCATTTTATCAACATGCACATTGTTAGAGTTACTATCTCATGTTAACTCAATATTCAATCCAATTTGTCTCATCTTTTAAAATTCAGAATCTAAGTATTTGATGTTCATGTCTCTTAGTTTGGTAAATTACGATCACTTGCCCTCTTACTTCTGGTTTATATTCTTGGGATTTATTTATGATATTTTTAATAATCTTCCTTCTTCATTATCATCAGTGTGAACAGAGGTACATTACAGCTCAGGATTTCCTATGAGTATAAAAGCCCCCCGTACAATCAGTACTATTTTTCTATTTTTCTCTCAAAGATCACAGAATATCATCAAACTTATTCTCACACAATTATTGGAAATAAGTTATTACTATCTTTTATCATTCTTGGTTGTTTTTCAAATTTGTTTTAATATCCCTATATTTCTTCAATAAATTACGACTGAGTGTTTAGCACATGCAAGACAATGTTCAATGCATGTTGTATGTTATGTTGTACTTTGTATTATCACAGGTTAAAACATCTCAAAACTCCTTAGGTAGGAATTTCTATCCTTTTTATATAACACAGGTAGAGAATTCTTTTCCCTGTGAACACATAATTAACCTAGTTTATGCCGTTGCTAACACTTTATCTCTGTTCCAATATTACCGCCAATTCAGAACCTAGATGTATTTACTTACTTTTTCTCTCCCTTGAATTTTTTCCCTCTTTCTTACAATAGGAAAACCAGCTTTCAGTTCACATTTCTAACTATCCTCATTTACATTTCAGAACTAGAATGTTCTGCCTTCACACATTTAGGGATTTTTTCAGCAGTCTGACAGTTTTTAATTTGATCTTGTTTTGCAGGTCATGAATTCAATTTCTAAATGCTTTACCATTTTTCGTTTTCTCAAATAGAATAATGTTCCATCCATCAATTGTTATCTCCTTATCTTCAGGGTTTTTTTTTTTTTTTCATTTCCCCTGAACCAAGGTCAATGTTTGTAAAATCTGCTTTTTACTAATTAAATCTGACATCATTTGATAATATCAATGGTACTTAAATAGCATATAAATTCAACTTCAAGTAAATCTACCCTCGTGAATTGGAAGGTATTAGAGATTACATTTACAATAATAAACAAGTCATATACATTATTTTCAATATTTTTTAAAATTATTTAAACTCTATAACTGGTCTGTGAACTGGTCAAATATGTTCTCTCTGGAACTCACCAGAGAGAAGAGGTCTGATCACCTTTTAAAATGGTACGTGCAAATTTTATTAATTATGTGTCTCCTTAGACTAAAATGTGCTGAATACTGCTTCTTTGAAACAATTTCTGCTTTGTTACTCAGAAACCTGAATGTTAAAGGGGAATAAAATGTAGCTTAAAAGCATGTAGATTAAACTAGCATAAATTTTATTGGAGGACTTCACCTCACTTTATAAAAAATAATCAATTGGTATTGATGAAAATAAGTATAATGAGTAAACATTATCATATAGTGAGAGAAACCTAGATGTCCTCCCCAGGGAGGCTCATCAGGGATTAAGGCCCATTTTCTGCTGGGCTTTTATGTGCTGAGAAAACAAAAATGCAGACAGCAAGGAGATGTCCTTGACTGTATAAAAGTTCCATCAAACATGAATTTGAAGAGACCAAAGAACAATTATGATATTAATAATAAAGGAACATGTCTCTGTGTTTTATATTTACATGGGAAAATCTGGTACTAGTTAGCAGAACTGGTAACCAAAACTAGTAGATATTAAATAGTGCTTAGTATGTGTTCCCTTGTACCTTCTCCTTTCTTTCAGAAAAAAAAAAAAAAAGCCATGTAATCACACTACAATAGTATTGCTCTTTGAAACCTCATAATTTACTTAGTTAAAGCCACAATCATGCACTACGCCTCAGTATATTCAGGGATGACCCCAATAGCTTCCCATTCTCTGAAGCAAAGCTTGGACGGAGGGCTAGTCGTTTAGCTTCAAAACAGAATTGTGGCTGTGACTCAAGACCCATTCTTCTTGATTGTGGAGCTCATAGATTTTTTTGCCTGTATAAACTCAGGAGCTACCTTATAGTCTCTATATGTGGACATACATGAGAATGCATAGCCAGGTTGAATACAAGGAAGCAAGAATTAAATAATACATACTCTCCTTAGCATGATGCTCTTCTCTCCAGTGCCTAAGTGTGGTAGCAAGGAAAGGGATAGTTAAACTTAAGGTGAGAACAAAAGTTAGAGTTTGGTGACAATCCAGTAGGGTATGGTTGAGAAAAGCATTGATTTAGAAGTCAAAGACTTAGTTTTCTCTTCTGGCTCTGATATTTACTGGCTCTTAGGCCACAAGCAAGATACTAAACATTTCAAAATTCTCATTCCTCATCTCAAGTGAAAGGTCATGAGTTTTCTCCTGTTGTTCACACATAGATTTCTTTTCTTTTCTTTTCTTTTCTTTTCTTTTCTTTTCTTTTCTTTTCTTTTCTTTTCTTTTCTTGAAGATTTATTTATTTATTTGAGAGAGAGAGAGAGCAGCAGGGATGGGCAGAGGGGAAAGGAGAGAGAAAGTCCAAGCAGGCTCCCCACTCAGCACAGAGTCCAACACTGGGCTCCATCTCAGGACTCTGAGATCATGACCTGAGCCAAAACCAAGAGTCCATTGCCCAACTGACTGCACCACCCAGATGCCTCCACACAAAAGGATTTCTAAAAGAATCAAGTGAAAACCCACATCTGAAACGTCTTCTTTAGAATTTTGAGTGTTAATTGCAATGGAAGCATTGTAGCAAAGCATTATAAAGAGGGGCCAGGAAAAACTGGATTATAGTCCGTCTAGGGCCTCTGAGGTATGGAATCTATACACCTCTGACTACTTTTCTAACTGTAATTTTTAGAAAGCCTCATGTATAAAGTGAGGCTTTAATAATATTTATTTCTGAAGACTGTTGGGCAGGTTAAATGACAGAAGTGATGGAACCCATATAGCAAACAGTGGGGTACATAGTGAACAAGAAACACTTGCTGCTGCCATTGTTACTGTTGTCATTAAACTTATTAAAGGACTTCACCGTGCTCACGCCCAGGCACACTTCTCTCATTTGTTGTGTGCCTGGCACTGAACACTGCAATTTTATGACCAGCAGAAGCAAGTATGAGAGGCTGGGACATCTGGTGCTCAGAAGTTGCTAGGCTTTGACAGAATATGTCTCTCAAACCTTTCAAAGGAGAAGAGAGTAAAAGTTAAAAAGCATTACTATTAACAGGGTTCTGCAAACTACAGCCTATGGGCCAAATCCTGCCCACCACTGGCCACCTGTTTTATAAGTACATTTTTATTGGAGCACAGCACATCTATTCACTTCCATCCTGTCGCTGGCCACCTTTATGCTACAACTGCAGAGCTGAATTGCGTGGTTGCAATAGAGGCCCTGAGGCCCATAAAGATGAAAGCATTTGCAACCTGGACTGTCACAGAAAAAGTTTGCTGACCCCAGTATAGTTCAGAGGGCTATCATGGGGAACGAAACACAAGAAGTCAGGGAACCGCTATTAACTCTAATACCAAACACTGAAGTGATTCATCAGAATACCAAAATTCATGCAAGCAACATTAAGATTCTGAAATTGATTTTTGTAAAAAGTCTCACAAAATCCTGCTCTCAGAAGACTGACACTGACGCAAGCCTGGCTTAGGATATACAGCTGGGCAAAGGGGCCTTAAGCAGCTGAAGGGAAGGTAGGCATAAACATACTGAAGAACACTGTGGACTAATAGTTATCTGCCAGCCATAAACGTCCATGACGCCTCTATGAAAATGAGTCCAAAGCTCAATGTGTAAAAGTCTAGCAATAGTCATAAAATATAAAGGAGAGTTCTACAGCCTGAGAGCTAAAGAAAGTTTTATAATGCTTAATTGCAGCTTGCCCTTTAGAGAGAGTCTGTGATGATACATATTCAATATTTCATAAGTGAGCTTTTATTTTTATTTTGTTCTTTCCTGTCACAAATGTGCATAGTTGACCAGCTAACTATACTCTTAGCATAAACTAATGATTGCTATGTTTCTCTTAATTGTTCCAAATTTATGAGACCTATCATGTTATCACTTTCAGGGGCCAAATAGAATCAAGTATTCAAATGATTACACAGATATTTTTGCACATCACAAATGGTGATAATGTTGAAAGTGAACCAATGGTTTGCATATGGGAGCCTCTATGAGATTGCTCACAATGTTAACTGTCGATTGATATGTGAAGAACAAATCCACTGTACATAAGTATCAAGGAGTGTTAATGTGTCATAAATGAAAGAAAGGGCTCCTTTTTCAGAGTTGAAATAGGCTTTTAAAGTTGAGGGGCATCTGTGAAATAATTCCATTTGCCTGTTTTGGGGTATTTAAAAGAATCTCAAATGCAAACTAGTAAGATATAATGGATAATCACTCTTAACAATGTAATTGTTATACTCAAGTTATATGCCAAGAAAGTTCTTACTAGTTGTGATCACAGAGACATGGGTAGATATTGGGGGAACGAGTCTTTTAAGTCATCTGGCCTAATTTTCCTGGTCCTTTAGAAACTTTCTAATTTGAGACTTTTTTTTTTCTTCTAGGAGAGTTAGCCTCTAAAAACATTAAGCTTAAATTTCTATCTTTGCCTTTATGAAAATGATTTAATTATATATTTCAATTATCTCATTTGTGTTCTTAGAGCCCCATTTAACTGTTCCCATCTCCAGTAACATACTTTAGAAATACCTGTTATTTCTGAAGCTTTCTATTATTGTGACATTGGTCAGAATTGGAGGGACACACCATATCTTCCTTTAAATCTATTTTACTTAAATTCATCAGGAAAATCCCATTTGTGACATTTTTATCAAGCATTGTGAGAATATATGGACTGAATTTGTACAATCTGCTTACTAGATTGATGGTTTATATTAGTAATTGACAGAAATGCTGGTTTCTAGATTCCCCTGTAAGCTTTGCAGATCAGAGAAGGTAAAATCGTTTTATAAAAGCCTCATCCATCCATTATCACTAGACAATATGCAATGGGAAGACAGGAGAGGAAGGCCAAGAATCAGACCTGCAGCAACGACTGTGGAATGACTCTCTTCCCACCTCCAGAATCAAAGGGCACCTTGGAATCATCTCTGAACAGCAGTCTGGGCTGGTGTCCAATACTGTCAACTCCCAGTTAGATGCAGCTGCAGAATCTCCTAAAAACTCTAGTGCCAATATATATTTTTAAGAAAAAAACAAAAACAAAACCAAAAACAAATACGATTATATCCATTAAAGGCTATGCTTATTTTCTGAACCAATTCCATGAGAAATTCTAGCTGTGAAGGCCTCAGGCAGGTTCATTGTAATAAGACACATGAGTGGACTGGACCCCACATGATATGTAGAAATAAGTCTACATACATACCTTTTATAAAATGTTCATTACACCCATGGTCACTATGAGTCATCATCTAGCCCGGGACTGCATAGAGGAGGAAGAGAGAGGGCTAATTATAAATGGAGTTTAATTAAATCTCTAGAGCCAAACTGAGTAAGAAAGGGAAGAAAGATTCTTTCACAGAGGTTAACTTAAATTTGACCTCCACCCTAGACCCATAGTTGCAGGCATGATTGCCCCATTTTATCAGATAGAAAAAAATCTCAAAGCAGAGAGGCCAAGGGGTTGGTCCCACATTAAACAGTGAGAAAGAGTCAGTGTTAGATTCTGAGCCCTGATTTGTCTGTCTCTACCAACAATCTCTCCATTGGACCATCCCTGTGCTGTGAAGGAGGATGAGGTAGGAAAGCAAAATGGGGAGCCTCGCTACCTGGGTTTGAATCCCACCTTTTCCCATGTAAGTTAGTGACTCTAAGCAAATTATTTAGTCCCTCTGTTCTGCAACTTCCTTATCTGTACAATGGAGAAAATAACAAATAATGGTGTTAGAATTAAATTAGTATATATAAATAACCTGGTCCATATTACTCAAGTGTGTACTGTTATCATTATGCCCTGTTTCCTCCCCAATTCTATCCCTTTTTCTCAAAAAGAAAAATATTTAAAAGGAAAAGTGTTTGCATAAATTTCCTGAATAATCAAAATGTTCAGACTTTACTTGGTTTGTGGAGATAGAAATACACACACACATACACATTTATAAATACATGTGTGTTTATATCAATTTATAAAGTCAAGAATTAATTTTAGAAATAGTAACTCCACTTAGACTATGCTGCATTTTCTTTCCCCAAATTAATGCAAAATCTACATTAGAATAGCTTTCAGTGTTTGAAGAAATGAAACTATTCAGGAGTTTACATAGGGAAGCAATTTGCTTGGGTTGAATAAGGTAATACATAAGTATGTAAAACCCTTTCTCTGTAAATGCTGCTTTTAATTAGGAATGGAGCTCTGAAAGAAATCCTAGTTATTATACCCACGAATTGAACTCAGGCAACTATTTTAATTGGAACAGAAAGAACCAAAATGCAGAAGATTTATCAAGGAGTTTTTTAAAAAAAAAAAAAAACTAGTTCATAGAAAACAACATTTTGTGTTCTTTTTCCTCACTCCAGCACAGAGATTGGAATAATCCCCTTGTCAGAGGAGATGGATGGCATACATTCGGGATTCTGCGGGGCATTAAGTAGTTGTTGCCATGTCAAACAACTCTCTCCCGTTATTAATACTGAATAAAATCAACATTCTTCTCCTTATTTCCTTGGCTGGAGCATATATACATGTACATACTCATATATTCTCCTCCATTCTCAATCCTCTTTCCTGTCTTCTCATTCTTAGCATTTGTTGTAGTACTTGCTCTATTGGGGTTTTCTCTTCAGGAACTTCTCTCCCTTTTTAGATGTTAGCTGAAGAAACTTTGACTTCTTTTCATTTTTCCCCCTTACTTTGGCCGTTTTGTGAGGGAAAGGACATGTTTCTGTCATTCTCCCTCAAGTGGATTTAACTGATAGAAGCAGTCTGTGTTCCTGTGATAGCTGATGTCTGGATGAAAGGGAAAAGGAGCAGTGGGTTTGGGCAAATGGTAAGTCTGAAGAGGGCTGTAGTGAGGATGACTCACCTGCTACTCAGTTGAGCCTCCCCTGCCTCCCGCTTGGTAAGACTGCAGAGCTGATCTCTCCTGGGCTGTCCTCTTGATCAGGTTCCTCTAATGCCAGGAGGGGGCCTGGGCCAGGGCTGATTAGCATGCTTCAGGAATTGCATAATGGGGCGCCTGTGTGGCTCAGTCAGTTAAGAGTCCCACTCTGGATATCCACTCAAGTCATGATCTCAGGGTCATGAGATCCAGCTTCATGTGGGTCTCTGCACTCAGGGAGGAGTCAGCTTGAGATTCTCTCTCCCCCTTTGTCCTCCTAAAATAAATAAATCTTAAAAAAAAAAAAGAATTGTGTAATGGTCTAACAACGATTAAGCCGACAGTTCTATGTCACTTGGTAATATCTGGGGCCAGTAGAGCCACACCCTCCTCAATGAGTTCATAAAGAATGACGTGGGCGCACGTGGGTGGCTCAGTCAGTTAAGCGTCTGCCTCCGGCTCAGGGCATGATCTCAGGATCCTGGGATCCAGCTCCAAGTTCCAGCTCCCTGCTCAGCAGGGAGTCTGCTTCTCCCTCTGCACCTTCCCCCACTCGAACTCTCTCTCTCAAATAAATAAAGTCTTTAAACAAAAATGAAGTGAAATTTTCAAAACACTGGAAACGATTTTGAGGTAAACAAGGCCTAGAATAGTAACGGCAGCAGCAACCGTGGTAATGCTAGAAGTAATAGCATTGGTAGCGTAGTAGTAATGGTAGTAGTAGTGCTATTGATTGTAGTGGTAGTAGCAGGAGTGAATTTTTATGGAGTGTTTACTCTATGAAAGGCACTGTTCTAAGTGCCTTATATGAATTTTCTTGTTGAATCTCTGTAACTATTATTACTCACACTTAACAGGGAAGGAACTGAGGTAAAGAGAAATAATTTGCATAATTTTAAGGTCACATAGGTAATATGTATTTGAGGAGAGATTCAAATATAAATCTCTCTGACTCCAAAAGTGAAGCTCTTTTCCCTGATTCATATTGCCTTGCGTTGTGTTACGTAAATTTGCGAAGTGTTGTGAAAATCCTAAGGAATTGAGATTCTTCATCAGTAGGTGTGTCTGATTTAGAGTTCATGTTTTTAACCACCACATAATGAAATCCTTCTTAAAACTGAACGTTTTGTAGTATTTCATGAGAAAGAGATACTGGAGAGGAGTGGGTCAGGGTCTGTGTCTATCCAGTCCACATTTGCATGGCATGTGCTTCCAGGATTACTTAGAAGGAAGACACTGGGTTTAGATGGCCCTACTGTTGTTAGCCTATGTAGATAGCTTCACAGTTCTTGCCTTGTTAATATTCACCAAGCAAATTTCTGATCTTTATTTAAGTAGGCCTCTCTCTTGGGAAAGAACATGCTGACCAGCTATTTTAATATTGGGCTCCACAGCCATTATATATTCTATTACTCTATTTAACTGACTTGCTCGTACCAATTAATTTTGGGTTTGAGGTACCTGAGATGGTGCATTTTCCCCCTCCAAGGAATTAATCACATCTGGATATATTGATGATTAAAAACACAGATCTATAGAAGCAACACAGACATTGGAAAGATTTTTAATAAACATTTGTGGCATTAGAGTTATCACCTTATAGTCTATTAAATGCTCTTATAAATATTATATTTACTTGGACCATCATTTTATGAATATCTGTATCATACTAAGCTATTAGTAGCACAAGAGCATGGACTGTGTCTTTATTCGTCAGTAAGCCCCCCAAAATTGGCATTGAACCTGGCATATTATAGGTTTTTAAAAAGCATCTGTTACATGATTCAAGGCTCTTGTCTCATCCACACCAGAATTCTTTAATATAGGTAGAGAAGGTGATGTTATCCTTATTTTACAGATGAGCAAACCAGGCAGAGAAAAGTTGAGTAACTTGATCATTGTACAGTTTAAGTGGTCAACTACTAAATCCACAATATTTTCATTCTAATTTTTTTTGCAACGTAATAAACAATGGTGAATATTATATGGGTCCCCAATCTTATGCAGTTTCCAGGGCTCTCCTTCACAAACAAATAAATAAAACAATGCAAGTACAAAATCAAGTAGAGAGTTTTAGAGATTTGTGTAAGTACTTAAGCTTGAAAATTAAGCTTCATTTGGTTCATGTTTTATCTGTCTCTGATATGCTAGCCTTTTTGTTATTGGTCTAATAATCAGTTGTTAAAGGCTCTGCCAGACTCCAAGAGAAATGTGATTTTTTTCTTAGAGAATTTTTACGAAGATTTCCTTTTTAGAATATTAGTAGTTCTTTGGTCCTGACTCACCTCCTTAAGTTGGGACATTAGATGCAGAATAATCATAAAACCAAGAATCTCAGTAGCTGTAGCCTTTCATATGACATCTTTAGTGATGTGTCTGATTTAGACATGTGGGAGTTAGGGGACTCTAGGTGAGTGGAATCATGTCAGTGAAGGTCCATGGATAGTAGAGTATAAAGCATATAAAGAGAACCAAGAATCGGAGAGATTAATATTGGGAGCTGTGGAGCAGAAAGATGAGGATGAGATGGGAGGGTAGGTTTGGTCTCCAGTCCTTAAAGACTGACTAAAATGTCTGGACTTTAGACAGCAGGCCATGGGAAGTAATAGATTTTTGAGTTAGGTGATGATATGATAAAAATTATATATCAAAAAACAAACCCTAAAGCATTGTTAAGGTGTAGTATGTTAGCACTACATTTTGATCATAGAGTGAAGGAAAGAGGATATCTTGGAAAATCAAAAACCTTATCTTTATTACTCCACTAGGAATAATCACACTGAAATTATCACCCAGAAATCTTATCCTTTGGCATAACTATTTATGTGTTCTTCCTCATACCTCACCTGGAGCTCTTTCTTGGCCTCTTTGGCTTTTCCTCTCTGAGTACCCTAAATCTCTATCATGTGTCACTGTCTTTTCTCTGGCTACATTTTATCTAGTCACATCACTTTCAATATTATCCATGTGTTAATGATTCCCCAAATCCATATCTCCAGCCCCCACCTTTTATTTAAGCTCTTGACTCATTTAACCAAGAACTCCATCTACATGTCTGACAGGATTTTCTTTCTTTCCTTCTTTCTTTCTTTCTTTCTTTCTTCCTTTCTTTCTTTCTTTCTTTCTTTCTTTCTTTCTTTCTTTCTTTCTTTCTTTCGATTTTATTTATTCATCTTGTCTGACAGGATTTTTAAAATCAATATATCTAAATAAGACCTCTGAATTTGTTCCCATGTATCCCCTCTGCCACCAACCTATACCTCTCCTAGCTTTCCCTGTTAGAGAAAATGCTTCTGCATTAACTCAGCTACCCATGTCAGAAACCTCATAGTTAGGGGTGCCTGGGTAGCGCAGTCGTTAAGTGTCTGCCTTCCGCTCAGGGCGTGATCCCGGCATTCCGGGATCGAGTCCCACATCGGGCTCCTCCACTGGGAGCCTGCTTCTTCCTCTCCCATTCCCCTGCTGTGTTCCCTCTCTTGCTGGCTGTCTCTCTGTCACATAAATAAATAAAATCTTAAAAAAAAAAAACAAAAAACAACCTCGTAGTTAAATTGGATTAGTTTCTTTCCTTCATACTCCACATTCAATTCATTAGTAATTTGCTATTGGTAAAATATATTTTGATTTTAAAAGAGTTATCCTCTAAGGATTCTGGAGATATATTGGCAGCAGGAATAGCAGAGGTTTTAAATCTCATGAATCACCACATAAAAACAGACAAAGCACATTGAGAGCAAACCCCAATATCCGTGGACAATATTTACGATAAAATTAAGTGACAAAGTGTCCCTGATCTCCAAAATACAGTGAGCAGATTATAATCTTTAGATCATTTCCCACTGAATCAAACCTCTTACAGAGCTCATTTTAGGTCTGGGGCAGGTAATACACAAATTAAGCCTAGGATATTTTGTGATTCCAGATACCAAGGAACCTATCCAAGACTACTTTGGAGTTATGTTGAAATAACACTGTAGCCAGTCTGAATAGTCACTGGCTAAAGATGGGTCTATTTAAACTTCATTGAAATAATAATTGCAAAAGATCAAAATCTAACAAATGTTTAAATCCATGAGTTGAAAATGGTATTTTTCAATTAGCCCCACTCTTTTCTCCCCCGCCAAAGGAGTAGAGAATAAAGAGCAGTCTCTCTATATACATACTGCCCTCCTTACCAGACCTCTACAGCTATACCACGCTGAACAGGCCTGATCTCTATATACATTGCCCTCCTCAGAGTGAATTACTGACCCGCCAGTAACTTCTCTTTTTCATCTTTGTATTTATTTATTTTAAATCTATATACAATAAAATTCACTTTTTGGGTATACAGTTTTGACAAATGCATAGAGTCAAGCCAGCACTATCATCATCAAGATATAGAACAGTTCCATCAACCCAAAATATTTGCTTGTTGATGCTCCTTGTTGCCCCTGGCAATCACTTCTTTGTTTTCAATCCCTATCGTTTTGACTTTTCTAGAATGTCACGTAAATGGAATCATACAGTACATAGTCATTTGAGTCTGAATTCCTTCGCATAGCATAATCCGTTTGAGATTGATCTATATTGTGTGTGTGAGGGCTCTGTCTCTTATCATTGCTAAGTAGGATCATATGTATATACCATAGTCTGTTTATAGGACATTTGGGTTATTTTTGGTTTGAGTTATTATGAAGAAAACCGCTGTTAAGTATTCATTTACAAGTTTTAGTGTGAACAGAAGTTTTCATTTGTCCTCAGGAAATACATAACAGTAGGATTGCTAGGTTACATTGTAAGTATATGCTTAACTTTATAAGAAATTGTCAAACCTGTTTTCCAAAGTGGCTAAACCATTATAATATTAAAAAGAAGGAAAAAAAATCTAATGTGTTATGTTTGGAATATGATAGGGAAACAATTTGTTATCTTCAAAACTAGCATATTGGTAAAGCATGTATCCTAGCTTTCCTGTCTGAATCATACCATTGGGTAACCAAATAGTAGTTGAGAAGAAGTGTCTCTTTATAAAAGTATTTCTGATAAGAAATGAAATTGTAAGATTAAAATATCACCATTTTGCAATCTCTAATGAATGAATAGCACTAAATATAAATAATTATTGGTATCACAAAAAGAGACATAATCATACATAATGTGCCTCCTAATGAAAGAACACAAAACTACCACTAATCTTGATAAAGGGTCAAGTCTGAGCCTGATGAAGCCTCCGGATCCAACTGCCAATTTTCAGGAAGTACGGAGGACAGAGGATCACAAGTGTTCGACTGCACCATGTTTATGCAAGCAGCAAAATCCGGATTAAGAACATGTTCATTTTAAATAGCTCAGGACTTTTAACAAAGAGGTTAAAAAAAAAAAGGAAAAAGAAGGATGGGGAGAGCTATAATTTAAAGGAAGCTTGTAAGATGAATCAACTTTAAGGAAAAAAATTGAGCTAGACCCAACTGTTTTGGCTAGGGATGCACAGTAGGTGATAAAACTATAAAATTGGGAAGAAGAGATAAGGGTAAAAGTGAGAGTAGTGCTAATTTTAAGAGAGGAAAAGGAGTTTTGATAGCACCAACATGAGATTTTGTGAGAAAAAAAAAAAAAAAAGATCCAAGAACAGACCCTTGTGCAATATCACTCTTTGTGAGGTAGGAGAACCTCCTTCAGCTATTGCTAGAGAAGAAATATTTAGAAGTGTTGAGGCAGAATCTCACATGTTTATGTTGCAGTTGTTTCAACCAGGCAATAGTTTCAAGAAAGCACTAGTCAAGCTGTAAGAGTCTTCATAAGTATCTAGTAGAATCAGCCTGAGAAGGAAATTTGGGGTTTGGAATTTGGGGAAATTTGGGTACCCTAAGAAGCCCATTTCCAGAGGGAGTAGGGGAGGCAAATTGAGAATAAAGATAAAGCAACCAACTATCTTTTGTTTATGATGTGTTCCAAGTTTTCCTTTAACACGGCATTAAAAAAAACAAGGTGGGATATATTAGGTATTGAACCAGATATACTAGGATCTTCATTATTTGTTGAATAAATGAATGAAAAAGATCAGAGACATTTTGGAAAAACTTGAGGAAAAGGCCATAGGAATTATAACATTGACTTGATACCTGGTTAGCAGGATTTTTGTGAGCCATGCAAGACTTCCTCCCAATAGTCAAAAATTAAACTTATGAAAGTGATCAATATAAATTTGAGAGAAGGCAGAAGCATCAGTTGATGCTTGCATTAAAACAAATAGTTTCTCAAAATTAGTTCAGAATCTTCATTGTGGATATATTTCTAGCTCCAGCAATTAGTTGTTTTATTTGCAAATAAAGCACTTTCTACAAAGCACATTTCCATTCACATAACAAAGCTCAATAAAGTGTTTTATTCCCTGCTGGCCACTATTACAGTTCTATTTTTTAATCAGCAGATGTTCACTTATTTCTAACTAGGTATAAACATGGCATTGAATGATATCTCTGTGGTTCATAGATGTGTGCCCTGCTTATCTGAGGTTTAGCCACATTTTCTTTTCTCTTCTGAGAAGTAAACAGCATGCAAAGTACCAAAGTACAGAGCATTTGGTTAAAGGTGGATACATTAGTTTGCATAATGGATTAAAACTTAGAAAAGTAAAAGTGAAACTCACAACCCTGCCATGAGACATCTACTCATCGTTGTTGATGCCTACAAGGGACTTGCCATTCCCATAACTTTTTGCTTCTTTGAAAATATGGATATGGTCCTAGTGAATTGAAAGAAAAAAAAAATCTGTAGTGTCGATAGGCAAATCAAACACAAAATTTAGGATAAAAATCATCAAAGGAAATAGATGTCTACTTTTATCTCTTGTTATAAGAAATCACTTCAAAGAAAATCAAACTACTCTCTTTTCACTTCATTGCATAAGGTTTTCATGGATGGCTCTTACTTATATCATGACAGCCATATTTGAACATGATGTAACACATTTGATGGACATTTCATTTCTAAAACCTCCTCTCTCAATACACGCTACACAGTTGATTTCTTTGGATATTGAGGTATTTATTTCATCCCACTGGCTTATTCATGCTTTCATGAGTGTTTCAAACTACCTGCATTACATTTTTTTTGCAATTATTCTCCCAATTTGATATATTTCTGAATAAATTAATTCCTAGACAAAGAGGCTACAGCAAAACCAAGATCACATCTCTATCTCAAGTCCGTATTCTTCCTCCTCCCTTTTAATGCAATCTACACAGAGGAAGTAACTTCTACTTAGCCACATGTAATGCAATATTTATTATAAATAAAGCTTTGATTCCATTAATCTGGCATGCTCATCAGCATCAGTTTGGAAACCTTTATCTTTTAGACTGGTTATCTGAAATTGTAACAATGATTTTAAAGCCATTACCATTTAGATCTGTGTTTCTTAAAGTCGAGTATATTTAATTATTATTTAGCAAACTCCTGTATAGTGGCAGGCACTATTCTAAGTATATTACAATTGTTAACTCATTTAACCTGCATAACAGTCCTATGAGGTAGGTTCCATTAATATCTCCATTTTGCAGATGAGGAAACTGAAGCACAGATATAAGTAATTTGTACATGGCAAATGGTTGAGCTAAGTACAGTAACCCAGGCAGATTGACTCCAGGATCTATAACCATGATGCTAGTCATAAGAACACCTGGGGATGCTTGTCTAAATTCAAATTCTAGTGTCTCATCACTAGCAATTCAATTCTATGTGATTGAGACCCAAGAGTGTGTATGACTTCCTGTATTTGCTGGCTTACTGAGCAAACACCTTCAATGTTGCTAACCTGATACGGTTATTTCATATATTTCATTTTTAAAAGGGAAACACTTTCTTAAATAAGTTCTCTAGTCCTGGATCCCTGCACTTTAAATGTCACTGTATACCTGCATTTATTTTACCTGTAGGCTGAAGGAACTTACTACATTGTATGAGTTTTATAGGTGCCAAGATCCCATATGCTTCCTAAGCCCTTTGGTTTCGAATGCAATTCCAATATTTTTCTTCACCTAGACTGGTTTCTTAGGAAAATGCAACATCTCTTCTTAAGTGTAATAACACATACAGTGTTAATCTATCATTTGTGCGATTAGTGTAAATGAAGAATTAGAAAACAAGCGTTGAGAACATGGTTTGGAATGGGGAGTGTGAGTGTAGGGGCTGCCTAATAAGGGAGTGGGAGAAAAGGGCCTGGCAGATGCCACCAAAAATATGGAGTGAACAGCCCAGGAGGATGCCGAGGATAGCTCTGGCTCCTTGATTTTGCCAGGGGCAGCTGTGTTGCTGATACAGACATGGGGTTTTTAAACCTTATCAGTCAGCTTCAGGTATTACCTGTCCTCAGAATCTGCATCGCTGGGTGATATACCTCTTTGTCAGTAACTCATTTATAGACTTTGCTGCTGGTGAATTTCATTATCTAAACTCTTTAGGCAAATAGGATGTAAAGTAGCCCAGATTGGAGATGCATTTCAGTATTGATCATGCTGGGGCTATGTATAGTAAGGAAGCTAAAAATCTTCATGTCAGATCAAATGCTATTGAATCAGTCAGGAGAGGAGATGGAACACAAAGGTCCTGACTACAGTTTCTTTGCATTTAGCCCCTCTATGGAATGGTAAGAGAAAGAAACAGAACCTAACTACTCAACCATTTCTACTTTAGCTAGTCTAAAGCCAGGGTTGATTGTGAAATTTGACAGCTATCATGTTTCTCACATAATTAGGAGTAACAGTAACTAAAAGCTAAACGTATTTAAAAAGGAGCCACCATGCTGCTCTCATACAGCTACCTTTAGCCAGTTAGAAACTAGTTCCGTCTCAGCTCAGGTTAAATTTTAGTATACTGCTATGGGGTAAAAAGTGTAATTGTTCCAGTCACTATAATTTGAAATAATTGACTTCAGTGTTACATCATAGTTTTTGTAATACCAACAAGTAAGAAGGACATTTGTAGCATTACAGTAAATAAGGTTTTCTACCACCAACTTGTAAGCATTTCCCCCTCTCCTGGGAGTGCTAATGTCTGGCTATGGCTTTGAAAGTAAATGCTACCTTTGCTCCATCATGTTCTAAGTCTTTTTCACTGTAGTGAATAAAGGGAAGGAATTAAATAGCATTTAGTCATCCCAAAGGTCAAAAGGAATATTATAATTCCAGAAAACTTCACTTTGCAGCTAAAGCCCTTCATTGTTTTGGCTTGGCAGCTTTACCGGAGAGGACAATTTTTGAGACTGAATTATAGCACTGAACATGCATTAAACACAACAGGCTTGCTATTGTCAAATTATTTATGCCACTTATGAATTTTAGCAGTTTGGCCATAAAGAACAAATACTCAGGATTTTAATGAAAAGAAAAAAATCAGAAATACTGAAACTATTCACTGGCTTCTTGTAACTCAAACCCACATTTTTATTAAGTTAGAGAAGGCATATTAATGATGGGGAATTAGAAAGACACATCATACCTTGAACATTTTTATAAGGCTCTGATTAAGCTTCTATGGCATAATGCAGAACAACATGGTATCGTGGGAAGACCGTTATCTTTTTGAATAACATGGGCCTAGGCTTGAAACCAGTATATCCTAACTGTAGGACTATGATCAAATTCTAAGATTCTGTGGCTCATATGTGAAATAGAAATAAAAATATTACTTCTCTCATGTTTTATTTTGTAAACCACAGTAGAAACAGCCCATAAAGAATACAGCATAGTATCAGACACTGATTTAGAACACAATAAATGTCATCTCTTATTGTCACTATCATCATCATCATTGCCACAGTTTTTATGGTAATTCAATGGATTTACTTTTTCTGAATAAATCTGCTAAATTGAACACTGTGGCAAAGAATGAAATAGAGGTGACATTTCTCTTTCAAAGTCATAGCCAGGGGTGTGTTTTCCATTTGATGTGATATTACCTAATTTACTGTAATGCTACTATGATGTAACCCCTTAGCCAATTATGTCAAATTATGGTGAATGGAACAATTAGACTTTTCTTCAATAGCAATGTGCCAGCTACAGAAGTTTCTATTCATGCCTAGGCACACACTAGACTATAATTGTATTCCTCTTTTGATATTAGTTATAGCCATTTGACTGAGTTCTAGCGAATGAAATGTGGTTGAAAGTGACATATGCCACTTAGGCTTGACACATAAAAACCTCTTAACCATACTACCTTCTGTCTCTTTCCCCATCTGCTATACGAAAATTAGCACCTATCCATATACCGAAGATAGATCCTAATTCCCTGGATACTGCCTGAGCAGAACTTCCCTACAGGAGCAAACACCAAATGACATCAGTTGTAATTTATGTTAGAGAGAAACAAACTTACAAACATAACTTACGATACTAAGTTTTGAGGGGTTATTAACTACTACAGCTATTAGTGGCTTGAGTGATACAAGCATACCTGTTTACTTTTCTTCCTTCAGAAACATATATTAAAAATATATATGGAACATAAGCCATAGCACAGAGGACCATAGGGGAAGGGAGGGAGATCTGAAGGGGGAGAAATCAGAGAGGGAGACAAACCATGAGAGACTATGGACCCCAGGAAGCAAACAGGATTGGGTGGGGGTAACAAGGTGATGGGTATTAAGGAGGGCATGTGCTGTGATGTGCACTGGGTGTTATACATAACTAATGAATCATTGAACACTACATCAAAAACTAATGATGTACTATAAAGCAGCTAACTGAACATAATAAAAAAAATCACATTACAGGAGGGCACCTGGGTGGCTCAGTCAGTTATGATTTTGGCTCAGGTCACAATCTCAGGGTCTTGGGATCAAGCTCAGCAGGGAGTCTGCTAAGGATTCCCTCTTTCCCTCTCCCTCTGCCCCCCCCCACCTCTTTCTCTCTCTCTGTCAAATAAATAAATCTTTAAAAAACACCACAATACAGGTATTTTTAATTGTATTATTGAAAAGCAGGAAGTGGAAAGTAATTGATTTAGTAGATCAGAAAAATTGTATTTTTATTATTTTTTTTTTAGATTTTATTTATTTGAGAGTGAGAGAGAGCGTGAACAGGGTAAGGGACAGAGGGAGAAGCAGACTCCCTGCTGAGCATGGAGCCCAGTGCAGGGCTGGATCACAGAATTCTGGGATCATGACCTGAGCCGAAATCAGACTCTTAACTGACTGAGACACTCAGGTGCCCCAACAGATCAAAAAAGTATAAAACCAAGGGAAAATTGTTTGCAATCCAGAATTCCTTGCTTATCCAAAATATCAAATAAGAGTGAAAAGCACGATATACACATTTTCAGATGTGTGGTCTTAATGTAACATCCCCCAAGCTGTTGAAGAATATTCTCTATTAACACAAGGAAATAATCAAGAACAATATCCATGAAACAGAGCATCCAATGTAGGAGAGAGGCAGTAGGAATTCTCAGGATGGTATTGATGGGAGGTACCAAAAAGATAACTGTGCAGCGGTCTCGGAAATCAGCCAGGGGCGCCTGGGTAGCACAGTCCTTAAGCGTCTGCCTTCGGCTCAGGGCGTGATCCCGGTGTTCTGGGATCGAGCCCCACATCAGGTTTCTCTGATAGGAGCCTGCTTCTTCCTCTCCCACTCCCCCTGCTTGTGTTCCCTCTCTCGCTGGCTGGCTCTCTCTGTCAAAATAAATAAATAAAATCTTAAAAAAAAAAATATCAGCCAGACCACAGCAAAGAAAGAAAGAAATGAAATTATTAGTCACCTTAGTCTTTGTGTGTGAAATAGTACTAGGCATATAGGAAACTGGACACATGAGAAATGAGACAATATTAATTTCAGAGAAGACAAAATACTGCATGAAAAAAAGAACTGCATTCATATCATATAGCATGGTTCTACTGTGGTTACTATTTACATAACAAATGTGACATAGTTTTTAAATAATCCAGTCCAAAATTATGACATAATTATATTAAAAGTCTGGGAAGGTATGTGCATGTGTGTTGAGAGTATTTTAAAAAGGTGCATGCTGGGGCACCTGGGTGGCTCAGTCAGTTGAGCATCCAACTCTTGGTTTCAGCTCAGGTCATATTTTCAGGGTCAAGAGATCAAGCCTCTCCTCTGGCTCCCCATTCAGCAGGGAATCTACTTGAGATTCTCTCCCTTTCCCTTTGCCCCTCCCCCACCTTCTACGTGTCTCTTGCTCGCTCGCTCTCTCTCTCTCTCTCCCCCTAAAGTAAATAAATAAATCTTTAAAAAGGTACATCCTATTTTCCAAGGTAGGGAATACTTAGAAAATATTTAAAACTGAAAAATTTACCTAAAAGCACAGGATGGTCATGTTCTATAGGAAAGGGAAGGTAAATGCCACCTGAATGTAAGGTAAGGTAGGTAAGGTGGGTAAGGTAAGGTGGGTAAGGTAAAGTAAGGTAAGGTGGGTAAGGTGGGTAAGGTGGGTAAGGTAAGGTGGGTAAGGTAAGGTAAGGTGGGTAAGGTGGGTAAGGTAAGGTGGGTAAGGTAAGGTAAGGTGGGTAAGGTAAGGTGGGTAAGGTGGGTAAGGTGGGTAAGGTAAATGTAACTTGAAAAATAGATTAAAGCGTAGAAAACTGTACTCTTTAGAAACAGGAATCAAGGATGGGATGGGAGGGAGTGGAGAAGGCTTATAGAACTACTGGATTTGTAACATTATATACATAAAAATTTGACTTGAGGATTAAACATGTTTGCAGATGTCACACACCTTTTCCTGTTCAATGACCTCGTGTTTCTTTGCCTTTTTTAGTCTAACTGTCTAGCTCTCCTTGTACTCTGCTGACTGTATGCAGGAATCACCTGTAAGATTTTTAAAATGTAGCTTCTCTGGCTCACCTAGACTTACTGAATTTCTTGATGGCAAATGAGGGTGTTAATTTTAAAAAATCACTACTTAGTCCATTCCAACACTTAACCAGGTTAAGAATTGTTCCGATAAATTGTGATGAGGATTATTAACATGACTTATACTAGATAATGTTTATTGATCATTTACCATGTATCAAGAACTGTTCCAAGTACTTTACATGTGTCTGTCTATTCCTCAAAGTATTATGAAATGTATATGATTTTTTTTATTTACAGAAGATGTTCAGAGAGGTTAAGTAAATTGCTTAAAGTCACATGGGTCAACAGTGGTGAAAGCTTCACGCAAACCCACAACCAGCTATGGATTTGAACAATGTTTAATCACCACTCTACACTGTCATTCTCTGCTAGTCTTACAGAAATCCCCTCATACCTTTTATTACTTCATGGTCTAGAAGGGCCTGATTCAACTAGACCTTGAAAAATGTTGTCAGTGATCATCATGAATTATGTTAATTAATGTCTAATACTGTTTGCATTTCTAACTATAGAATGAAAGGTTATAATTTTCTGTTAATGGAATTCCATATTTAGTGAGTTGGTTGATAAAGCTATGTCAGACAGAAAAAGACCTTCAGGAGTCCTGTATTTATAATGTGTAAGTCATCACAGGTACCAGGGATTCCTAAACCTGGCTGATTGGAATTCCCTTGGGGTGCTATATAAACACTGCTAAATTCCCTTGGGGTACTATAAAAAAAAACACCACCAAATTAAAATCACTGAGAGTGTAACTTGGCAGCTATAGTTTCAGAATGCATCTCTGGATATTCCATATTCACCCAGATTTGAAATCATACCACCTATGTCAGACCGGTCTTTCATGTTTCTTTGTCATGTTTCTCATCATTAGTGGAAGTAACATTCTTGTGCTTAGAACAAGGGATTCTAATTACAAATCGTGGCTGTACACTACATAAGGGCCTGCACCAAATGTGGAATTAACTAAAGCAGAAAGGACATATTCATGCTTTGAAACAAACAAACATTATTTGAATCAAAATTGTGGCATTTCTCAGTGTGTTCAAAGGATTTCTCAAGGCATTTAAAGTGATCTTAGAAATAGTCTAAGTTTTGGTGATACTTAACAATGAGAGGACACGGTGAAATTTATTTCTATTTTTGTCTCACCACATATTGGCTGTCAAGTTGAGAACGACAACCTGGAACTTCATTTAGAATGTCATTCTACCTTGTTTTGTTCTTTTTGAGTCTAACCCTTCCTTTATCCAAATATCATTTTGCCTGTAAATATTAAAATGAGTTGCTGGCCACTCAGTGCTGCAAAATACGTGAAACACTTTAAAGGATTTTCTGGCTGGCACAGAAGCTCTTATTGTGCAAAGTTAATCTCTTGAAAATGTTTTAGTATTGACAGCATTGCTTGCCATAATTAGGCAAGTAAGAGAGTCATTCATGAAGCTGTAACAATTGGGTATTATGCTTTCATCTCAAATAATTTCAAATATTAAATGTTCGTAGAATAGGATTTAAAAAAGGTTTCTGCATCTTAAAGGCCACTTAGGCTATAGTGGAATTGCCTATGCCCAGCATGTGCCAAAATGTTTTTGCATCCTTAGGTAATAAAATTGTGAACTCCTGTGGCTACAAGGGAATTTAAGACATTATCCTGTCCCAAACTCCCCAGTCCAGCTTTTGGTAAGGAGGTCATTTACCCCATCCCAGACATTTAGGCATTATTACCTGCCTACTGTGGTGTTTAATAACCTCTCCATCAGGAAATGCTTCTACATATCTGAAATTTACTGATTTTTTGCTGTTGTTTTGTTTTTCCAGAATTTTGGTGAGGGGAAAAAAAAAAAACAGGCTGCTCTAAGGTTGAGGGCTCAGGCTGCATAGCAAGTCTTGGTATTTGTTCTTCCCTTTGGAATGTTGTCGCTATATATTTTGGTTCTTGGTAGCATATCCAGAGCCATCACACACAGTTATGCAATTTATGCACTGCACAAAAGCACCAAAGAGAATCGTGGTAGTGAGGTTGAATTCATATGTACTCCTGTCTAAACTCAACACCTACTAGCATGTTAGGTCTACTCCCACCCCATCTCCCCCACCACCACACTCCCAGAGGCATCTTTTCCCAATCTTCTGCACCAGAGAGAAGCCCCACACGGACCGTTTCTATTTTTGTGTTTGTTTTACCCAGTTTGCTCAAAGTTGCCCAAATAGGAACATTGAAGATAGTGGCTACAAGAGTGAGTCTCAGTCCTAGAGGTCCTAGATTTACCTTGGATACTGTGTTGTTGTTGTTGTTTTGTTGTCATTGTTTTGTCGTTTTGTCCCACAAGAGCAATTCTGATTCAGCAGAGCTCCAGATTCACAGTCCGGAACAGGGCCTGACAATGTTTTTATTTTGTTTTGTTTTATCCAACAAACACTTGATGTTACTCTGATGCAAAGGGTCCAAAATCTTGCCTTCAGAAAAGTGGTTGGGTAGGTCAGATTCGTTAGATTGGCACCTGGTTGTCTAATAAAAATACTACCATTGGGATCATGGAGGCTTTGGCTGTCTAGCTGGACCTCATCTGATTTTTAGTCAGAAGCCAATGGAAGTGTTTCAGGTTATCAGTGAAGTTGACCAGCATCCCTCAATATCCATATAACTCTTGTCATTACAGATTTCATTTTACATATGTGTTATTTTCACTTTAGGTATTTCCTGCCTGCTTACTTTTCTTTATTCAAAAAACATTTATTAAGCACCTGCTCTGTACAATGCATAGTATTTGAGAGACCCTGATGATCCAGTTACAGTCTGGTAGGCTGCTTCAAATATGTGTGAAAATACCCCCAATTAACGTGTAAAGTAATAAATTTCATAAAAATTACAGTGCTTTAGAGTATAGAGAAGATAGAATACCATTCATGTTATTGTGACATGATACATGATTTTATACTATCTACAGAAGCAAAGACAGAATTCAGAGATAGTAATAATTGGATTTTTAAAAAAAAACTATATCCATTGGTTTGTATATTTTATCACTATTTTGCTTTGGGGTGTTATAATAGTACTGATAAGTCCACTGGCCATGGAATTTCATGTGTACTATATAATTATAAATTTGAAAGTTTTCAGTTTAGATTTTTATCAGATATTAAAATGATAATTCCTTACAGAGTTTGTATACTCAGGAGCCTCTAACTTTCAATTTAGATGTTTGTTCCAATATTGATTTTTGTTTTGCAACACTAGAAATAAATTCTGATCTAGAGTTGACAGCATAATGCTTTAAATATGTTAGATTATTTTAGCTCCAGCAGTTTATTTTTTAGTTGTTTTGGTGTGTAACAGTACGGCTTAGGTTGTCATCTTTTTAGACTACCCATATTTAAATAGGGAATGAAAAGCAGGTTGATTGTTCACCCCTGGGCACCAAAGTAGGAAATCTCATCATCAGAGTATTTTGTAGTTTGTAACCACATAAGAGACACCTGTATCTCTTACCTACACCATTACTCCTACATTTCACATGACATAATATGAGGAAATGAACAATCCTTTGAAGCTCTATGTAATAAATTGGGACATTTTCTTATCTAATTGTAGGATTAGACAAATAACATAAAATTGATGAAGGGAGGAAACATGAGTTTGAAAGTTCTTAAAAGCTCTCCTTTCAAAGTATCTGAGTCTAGCCTGAATTTCTCATTCGCAAAATAGGGACAATAATAGATGTTTCCTGGTGGATGTTTGTGAGGAAAATGAGATGATATGTTGGTCAGTTCATTGCTTGCTTGACACAGGATACATGCTTCAACTTAACCCAGTAGATGTTCACTGAATATGTGCTATGTGGCAAGCACATTTGTTCTAAGTGCTAGGGAATCAGAGATAAACAAAACAAAGTCCTTGACCTCATGGGCCTTAAAGCAGGGGAGACATAAAGCTGAAGGTAACTTCAAATACAGACAGAGATCTTAAAGGACAACTGTTAGAGCCTTATTTATTTCAGTTGGTACCGTTCAAACATTCTTCTTTCTTCTTAGTCACTCCAGATTTGGTAGCTCCATTTATGACATACCCAATAGTATTCATTACCTGTCAAACAATTTAAAGATAGAATCCCATTTGTTCAACTCACCCTTGTTTTTCTTTGTACAGCTTCAGATAAACTCTATTGAAGAGATGATGTAATAGGAAAATTACCCACAGGAGTATAATAATTACCTCCATTCTCATTTCAGCTTAGATCAATTTTTGAATGACGACTAGAAAAAAAGCACTTAGCTTCTCTAGGATTCAGTTTCCTCAGTTATTTCCATGAAAGGTTACACTTATTAAGAAGAAGAAGGAGAAGGGGAAGGAGAAGCAGAAGGGGTAAGGGAAGAGGAAGAGGAAGAAGAGGAATAAAAGAAGAAGAGGTAGAGGAGGGGGGGAAGGGGGAGGGGAGTAGGCGGGGAGGAGGATGGGAGGGGATGGGGAGAGGAGTATGAGGAAGGAGAGGAAAATGAAGAAGAAGAAGGAAAGAAAAAGAAAGAAAAGAAAGGATTCTTTAACAAGTACTTACTTAATGGCTATTCTATGCCAGATACTGTTTTAAGAGCTAGAAAATTAGATGAGTCAGTAAATAATTAGTTATAATATGTCAGAGGGGTGAAAGAGTCCTAGGTAATGGAGAAGGGGAAAACAAGGAAGTAGTGGTTATAAAGGGGGCCGTGCTTTTGGATATGGGTTGTGAAGGAACAGCTTCCTTGAGAAGATGATGTAGGAGCAGAGAACAGAGAACAAAGGAAACCAGGGGATAAAGGAGTGGAAGGCTGAAGGAGCAAGAAGTATAAAGGCCCTAAGGCCAGAGGGATGGGGGACAGGGAGTGATCTTAAAAGCCACAACAACTTCATATTATTCTCTGGGTGAAATGAGAAGTCATCCGGAGAGTTTTCAGCAGAGAGATGAGTGTTTATTGGTGTCAGAAGGAAAACAGTGGAAAGGAGACTACAGAATTGGACTGGGCTTGTTTTTCTTGATCATTTACCTACAGCAGGGAACTGACAATCTGAATGACGTTACAGATTTTCCTTTGAAGAAAAAGAAATCACATTACTTCTATATGCAGAATAGTTGTGTCTAGGCATAGTGTTTTAAGTTTTCTATATTCTTCAATCCATTCTGGATGTTTCTATTTTTTGATCCATTCCTTGTGATTTTCTTTTAACTATAGAAAAATACTTGATTGAGGCCATATATCAGAACTTAATGCT
The DNA here is from genome assembly GCF_023065955.2 of Ursus arctos. Taxonomy (NCBI): domain Eukaryota; kingdom Metazoa; phylum Chordata; class Mammalia; order Carnivora; family Ursidae; genus Ursus; species Ursus arctos. The sequence continues at coordinate 53,900,609 of NW_026622819.1, forward strand.
TTAGACCAATGGGAAAACTGAAGAACTCAAAATAATTTTAAAGATAAGAGTCAACCTGGCATTGCAATATAAATAGAGACCAATTTAGACAAGAGACATAAGGAGAAATCTGGAAATCTCTTCTAAGATGTGATAATATATCCATGTGTGAATATCATTGCGTGTGAAAAGCTCCATTGGATAGCAAACTTAATGCAGTTTGCCCAGGGTTAGAAACTATGGAATTACGTTAGATGAAGGTCCTAATAGAGATACACAGAAATCCTAGTGAAAATATTATTGGTAGGGATTTTAGGTATTTAGACTTTTAACTTTAGATTACAGGCAATCTGATGTGTTCACTTTGCCTTAGGATTTCAAAATTATTTTAGTAATATTATTATTCTTACAGGGAGACTAAGCATAGCCAGCAGTCATATTGTCCTGAAAATTGCACTGTCTCTTTAAAAAGATTGACATGCTTTGTGAATTGTGAATATCTGCTTTGTTTTCAAAAACAAATGGACACATTTCCCATTTAAATAGTGGTCTTCACTGTCTGCCCTTTGAATAAATGCTGGGAAAGTGTCTGATGTGCATGTATTTATCTTACAGCTTGACAAATGGAATTAATGCCAAAGTGTTAAGCCATTACCGTGTAGGGGAATAGAGGTCTCACAAATACATTTGCTATTTCACTTTCTCTGCATGTTCTGTGCATTGAAGCCTGGGTTAATGATATCCTCAGAAATTGTGTGGTCTGTTAAATGGTAGTGGTGATGAAATATGGTTGGCCACTGCTTCCAAAAGAAATGCTTTATTTGGTAATAAATCCACAATGTTGGAAGGGTGAGGATAGGAGTCAGGGATGGGTATGAGGCAAACACCCAAAAGGTAGAACCAATTAATATCCTCCCATCTCTGGAAGCACATGCTGTGGTCCTGGAGTTTCTCCCTTTCAGACTAAGAACAAACCACTACCAGCACCAGTTATCTTCTCATGAGGGTTTCTCATCACAAATGCAAAAACATGGCCATCTTGTAGTCCACATCTCCCAAGATAACACCTGAAGCTGAGACTTGCTTTCATTCTCAGCAAACATTAGAACCATCACAAAGATATAACAGAGGTATACAACATCCTCATTTATGAGAATTCAAACTCCACATTTTGGGGGGAAATATAAGAGAAAAAGAGATAAATCCCTTTAGCCCTCCTCCCCCATAACAGATTCCCCCTCCTCCTCCTCACCCCATCTCTTCATCTCATCTCCCTTCTCCTTTCCATTTCAAAGTAGACCCAGGCTTCCACCATCCTCAGGGATAGGAAAGCCTCAGGGCAAAGTGAAACCAAAGTACTGTAGTTAATTCTTAGCTTTTGAGCTTCCCTGAGCCCAGGTCCTCCAGATTTAAAGAAGTTTCAAGGATAATTTTGACAATCAGTGATGTTTACCTTAATTTGCCTTGTTGAATTGAGAACCTAGCTCTTGTATTTGAAGATACAATTTCATTGCATATGCAGTCTGCTTCCAAATTAGCTATTTTTTAAAAATCAAAATATCCTGTTTCCTAAGAGTAAGGACTTTCTGTTATATTCATCTATAAAACCTCACAATGCCTAGATCAGTGCTTTGAACAAAATAGATACATATTGAATGTTTCAGTTGAATCATATAAAAATCTCCTGCCATCTTTTGAAGAAATTTTAGTCAGCTATGCATCCCATACACTGCATAGCCAATCTAAGACTATAGATGAAAGGTTTTTTGTATGCTTTTTATTTAAAATTACTGTTTTTCCTTGACGAACAGAACAGAGTTATCTCTGAACTTGTTTTTAAATTGGAACACTAGAATGATTAAAGTTTGGTATTATTTACCAATCAAAAGTTATTCTCTAGTCAATATTCTTCCTTAAAAATATTCAAATTTTCTAAAGCCACTGTGCCAGATCATCTAAATCCATAGGACTCAAAGTAGCAATTTTATTTGATGCTGACATCTTCTCTTTAGGTTTTCCTTTAAAAAAAAAAAAAGTCTATGTGAAATCCACTGAGCATAAAAAAAGAGCCTCTATTTCTACTATCTACTGATGCCTTTTTGAGCTTCCCTTGGTTGGGAATTTAGCATTAACAAAGGAATTTGTGATGTCTTATATACTCTGTACTATAATCTAATATTCGTCTGTGATATCATTCATAATTACTATATATTTAAATCTCAGTTTGGAATTCAGGTGTCAAAGGAGAAATAGAACTGGGAAAGTCTTCATTATCAGTTATGAGCTGCTGTAAAACTTACAGTGTTAAAATATCCCTTGAAATAGACATTAGAGACCTGAAAAAGGGATAATATAAAATTGATCAAAACCTATATTTCAAAGCAGCTTTCCCCACCGTCCAGAAAAAAAAGGCTTTAGATAGAAGTGGTTTAGGGTTATTTCGTACATGAACATGAACACTTAAAATCAGGCAGAAATTTCTATCCTTTATTGGAAAACCGAGATAGATAGATGATAGATAGATAGATAGATAGATAGATGATAGATAGATAGATAGATAGATAGATAGATACATACATACATACATACATACATACATAAACATAAGGATAGATGGATATACCAGATCAGGAATAAACGCCAGAAATAAACAAACTCACCATGAATCTCATCTCTCTAGGGAAAAAAAAAAATCACAGAGGCTCATTGACTGCAAAGGTTAATCAAGATTCTGGGGGGGGGACATCTCCTGTGCAGCAGCTGACAAGCATTTCATTAGGGCAGAAGTCTGAAGCTTCAGTGAGATTCTGGAGAACAAACCCACCAGGAGCCAGATTGCTGGGAGGAGGAGAGATCAGAGCTGGATGGGGGTGAATGGACTTGAATATTGACAGAGCTCTGAGTCTCTTCCTCAAATGGTACCCATTTCACTCCCCCCAGAAATCTTTCTGCTCAGAACCACACAGCACTTGGCAACAGCATTACCAATCATTGTGATTGTGTATTCCTGCACTTAATAACTTAATACATCATTACTTTTCCCATCAGAAAATCCACACTCAAAATTCTATCTTACCTCTGTGCGTATATGTCCATACACAAATTGTGAATAATGTATTTCAGTTATTATTTTTGTTTGAGGTATCACACATTTCCCCTGGTTATATTTTATCATTTCCAGTTTCCATCCATTCTACGTGTTTGGGAAGGAAAAAAATATATATGTACACACATACACACACAAGCACACACACACACACGCGCGCGCACACACACACACACACACACACAAGAACACACATTTTCAAATTTACCTGTAAGGGTTTGTTTGTTGTTGTTATTTGGTTTTATTGTTGTGTATTTTGACTTATCAAATCCAATCTCTATGTTGAAACAGGTATTTTTTTTTTATTAGATACTATTGAAAATTAGGGAAGAAACTTATTTGTTCAAACAAAAAGACCGAAAACACCATGATAATTTTGGAGACCGTAAAGATGTAAAATCAACATTTGAACCACAGCAGAGTGAAATCACAGCTCAGTAACAAGTTCTCATGGCAAGAATTATTTATAATAATTAAGGCCAGGTTATTATTTGGAGAGAGAAATAGAGGCAAGAAAGAGGACCTTTCAAGACACGTATTATGGGGAGTGAGCCAGAGTTATTTTTAGATTTATTTTTGGACCGTCTGTGTGTAATGTTGTTTATCTGTGAAACCCAGGAACAGTAGAGTTTGGTGATTTCTAAGTTGGTACTAGTGCCTTGGGTAGGCCTATGATGGTTATGTTGTTAAGTAGAGGAGTGTTACAATAGTTTCCAGTTCTTTTCCTTTCCATTGCCTTATTTTCCTGCACCTTCTGAAGGTAAATGCCCAACACATGACATGCGCACGTAGCAAATGTCTTACGATCTGCAAAGCCAGTCTCCAAAGTAAATAAAACACCAGTCAAATCCATTTTGTCAGCAGCTTATCAAGAAGCATTTTTGTTTTGGTTGGGCTTTTTTTTTTTTTTTTTTCTCTTTACACTGTGTTTGAAGGAAAGTTTTATATTTGAAAGACTAAATGAACACTTGGACGGCAATTGATGGTCCACATCACATTCCTGCTGGATATGCACCCACCTCATTTTCCAGTGGGGTGGTAAGGGCTCCGAGTTTTCAGTATTAGCACAGATCCCCAAGGATCGGCTGTGGCAAAAAAAGCTGACAAACCTTTGTTACCCAGAGCTCTGGCCATCAAAGGCGGGGCCAGTGATGGGGCGGAATCTGCTCTTTCCCTGATCCTCCAGATAAATTCAGTACTTTGATCCTTAAAGCAGTAAATCTGACACTTCTCAGCAATACTAAATTCACTTCCTCCTGATTTTGAATAGAGGGACATTTATAGCAGTTGTCGGCTCCTCGGAATCACAAATCCAAGACTGACAGTGGACTGTCACCCCTGGCTCTCCTGCCGCTATCAGTGGCCCAATATGGAGACACATGCATATGTAACAGAAGGCCTTTTACTGGTGAAAGCAGCGCGTCACAGCCGAATACATTTATTATAACATCAAATGGCTAAAACTGTTTATTCTGTGAACATAATGGTTTTCTGTGTCTTTGGTTCATCTTAATCTGTTTTAGTGCCCAGCTTCTCTCAAAAACCTCTTTTGAATGCAGAGTTATTCATTTCAGAGAATAGCTGTAAGAGGAAGAAGAATAAAACAAAATTAGCAGTTGATCAAGAGTACTTTAGGCTGCCACCCTTTCCATTAACGATTTGATTTGATGTGAGTGCAATGCTTTCCCTGATACGTTATGATAGAATAACACTGACAGAGAGTAAAACCAGAGAAAACTAAAACTTGATGGGAGCTACAGCCGCCTGCCACCCTCTCTATTAGCATTTTAATTTGGTGGGAACTGTGTGGTGTCTTCGTCTCAGTTCCCAGGAAAGGCTTTCTCATTTACGAGTGCCTTATCCCTATCAAGTCATCGTGAGCTTTTTAAAGAATTTGTTTGTTTATTAATGATCACCTCTGCCTTCCCGTTGGCAATGGAAGGTGTTTATCAGACACTGCTTTACAGTCAAAATCTAGGGCTGCCTCTTGATGACAGATTGTAAGTCTTCATCAGGACTAAAGTACGCACTTAAAGAAAAAAAAATATTCCTCAGATAATACCTTTGTTGAAGTGGCTTCCTGCAAGAGAACTGTGTTAATAGTCAAATTTTCATTCTTTTTGCTTGAAATTATCTGCTGCCTTAAAAAAGGAATCGAATAGAAAAAAAAAATTTAATCTTACTGAGATCAATTCGTTCATCATTAATTGAAGTCACCGCATTATCCCTACAATATTTGGTTAAGGGGAAAAAAAAAAGCGTTAGATCTCCAAACGGACATTTGTTCCATACACATGGGAATGAGGCTGAGACATTTATTTGTTAATCCTAGCTCTGCCAAGTCCAATGCTCTCCTTCCCCTCGAGACTTCCCAGGACTGGGCTTTGTGACCTGGCTTCCCATGTCAGATGTGGGGTTTGAGAAACAGTGAGTTAGATCCATTGAAAAGGAATGTTTTTCTTCTTCTGAAGTCTTAACGCAGAACATTTCATTCTCTTGCCTGATTGATTAGTTATCAACCAGAAACAAACTATATAAATACAATTCAACCCCCTTAAGGGTGACAGAGCTCCTTTAAAATATATATATATAAGATAGATAGATAGATAGATAGATAGATAGATAGATAGATAGATAGATATCTCCCACCCCTCTCAGCATCCACAGAGACTCAAAACATTTTCTATTCCTCAACATTTGGAAACAATGCAGATCGGAACATTTGAGAACAAAAAAATAAATAGAAGAATATATATATTCACTATCATTTTTATCCGAATTGAAAACTCCTGTTTCTTTGAATTTCTTAAGTTGCCACCCAGTACAGATAGGGCTCTGATTCACTGTACTTTTCTATTTTTCTGAGACTCTGCATTAAAGCTTCCCTTTTCAAAATCATTTCTCATATGCATATTCCCTAACTAGGAGTCTTCCACATCAAAGTTACACTTTGAAGCTTTCTCGCAAAGTAACAGCCTGGCAATCTATGACAACAGCAATAATTTAGTTGCGTGGTTTTATTGGAGAAAAAGTTTCATCCTTATTTAAATAGTGGTTTTAAAGCCTAATTAACTAAACTGATAGCTTTATGTATGTAAATTGCCGTAACAGAAGAAGGGAATATGCAAGATGGGGTGGGGGAAAGTGAGGGCAGTCTGCCCTTGTCCTGTAATGCCATTTTATTAAGCAGATCTGTATGCTCCTTGGGTATTCAGAGGCCTGTCTGTGGCGTTGTAATTTTTAACAGGGGGATCTGTATGGAGACAAGGTCTTTAAACCTGTAGAAGCTAATCGAGCCACAATCTTAGGAGGATGAGACCTGTTCATTATTTGGAGATTTATTACTTTGGTACACTAATGCCCTTTTTAAAAATCAGATTCTCGAAAATAAAATACTCTCACCCAGTCAGCCCAGAGACCAATGGTAGGGTACATAATGCTGCCAAAGTTTTTCCACCTGTGTGTCTGGTATATATATTGTAAAGCTCTAATAACTTAGATCTGTATAAAACACAGCCATGTACTAACATATGTACCATATATTTATCCATTAATATTTAAGTATTACACTATTAAACATATGATTTGTATACATTGTATTAAAATGTTATTTTAACTTACGTAAAACTTATTTAATATATATTTATTTGTAAACTTATAATAAAGTATTTATTAGACTAAACCAACTGAAATTTATGGCACTCAGCTGTCTTTGACCTATAAAATGGTCATTCTATGTGATTCAATATACTGTACATTAAAATAAATAAAATTTCAGTTGATACATATTCATTAAAAATACAATTTGGAATTGTTTTTCTTTGATCACGAATCTGATGAAAGCTATGGATTTCTCCTTAGAAAAATTTCGAGTGTTTTAAAATTTTGCATATAAATTTAGGGTGTTCACTGCTTCCTATGAGCATTGCATAATTTATCCACTGTCTCTTAACAACCTTCACACATTGTCTGAGATTGTATAGAAAGGCAGATGGCAGAGAACCAAATGGTGTCTGGTTGATTCGTTGGCCTAAGGGAGGTTAATATGAAAACAAACTACAGGCCTAGGACCCACAAGGGTTTCTAAATGACCACTTTGGGGAGAAAAACTGCAGTTTAAGGATATTAGAGTTTATTCTCTGGATAATTAATGGCCCCCCTTTGGCCTCTTCTGGCTTCTTTCTTTGAGGTTTGGGTTTTCTTTTGGCGAGGAAAGCAAGAACAATTGCTTTTTCAGACCTCCAAACTGTAGACCGTAGACTGAATTTCATCTCTGTCTTAATCTGCCAATTTTTCCTAGTGTGTTATTTTGTCCCCGAGACCATTTCCTTGGCAATCAGGGTAAACCATGGGCATGAACCTAAATAAGGCACTCTAGGAAAATGAGAGAGTGATGAGCACCCAAGATAAAAATCTTTGAGTTAGTTTACCTTGGAAGAGTAAATAATGTAATGGGCTCTTTCAGTTTAAACAGCTCTTACAGACCGCCCATCTCCCTTCACCTCTTTGAAATGCATGGTGACAACACATTGATATTGCTGAGGTTAATGACTGACTGATTAACAACAGAGAGCACATTTGCAGGCAAATGAGCTGTAATAATTGTTGCGGGAACTCCTTTGAAGAAAATGTTTTAAATAGACTTATAAAGGCTCTTGAAATGGCTTCTTCGCTCCATCGAGACAAGGCGCCTCCTATTTCTTCTTTGCCTTCTGTGCTCTTTCCAGAATAGTGGAAGAGAGAACTCAATCAAGCTTATCCTAAATAATCTAAAAAGTGGTACTTGTTTTCCAGTCTGAGGTATTTCAGGCAGAAGTCTTCTTTAACTGGGTGGAATTGACACTTTCAGCACCTTTGATCTTTAGGTTTGCTTATTTAGAAACCATGCGTTAGAACTTAAAATCCAGAAGACTCAGTGTGCCTATTTTCCTGTGCCTCAGAAAAGGAGTTGGGCGTTTATTTGAAACAGTGAAAATGAAAATACTGTTATTTTTATCTGTAGGTATGACATAGATGGAGTTACAAAAAGGAGTGTTTCTGGACCTCTTTTAAACTCATGTACTGTTTTGTTAACTAGAAGTACTTAATCCTCATGATCCCCAAATTCCATTGGATTTAGGATGATTCTCACCATCTCATGGGATTCACAACTTTGGCCATGTCCAATTCTATTGTGTCAGCAGCCTTCAAAATTCAGATGCATCAAAATCACCTAGAGGGCTAAGAAAAAAAGAAAAAGAAAAAGAAAAGGACTTTGTGGTCCTGCTCCCAGAATTTCTACTTCAGTAGATCTAACAATTTGCATTTCTAACACATAAAAGTTGATGCAGATGGTGCTAGTCCAAGGACCTTCCTTTGAGATCATTGTTCTTGAGTTGACTCCTCAGGTAGAGACGGCTGCAGCTGGCCCTAACCCCTTCCACCCTCTAACCCACCATCCTAATCATTCCATACACAGGGGCAGACACCAGCAGGTCAACTACTTGGGGTAAACAATCGGTCAGTCACCCTTCCTTTCTTGTTATGTTCTATGGTTTTCTTTTTATTCTTGTTTTTAGTCATTCGTCTATTCAACATGCATTTGACAACTTCCCAGGCGTAGGCGTTAGCTAAGGTCCTGAGTTACAAAAGTGACTGCTGGCAGTCTGCAGTCTGATCAAGGACCTTACTGAAAGCACTGCCATCCTGGGAAAGAAGGTAATACATTCAGGGGCTGCAAATAAATGGAATCATTACAGCGTCAAGGGGGTGGGGATACAGTGATCAAACTTCACTAATCCACATGCTATTTCTGTGGTATTTTTCTTTTAATTTCCTCTATTTAAAAATATATTACATTTATTTTTAAGGGGATCATTAAATCATTGCCACAAAAGTTAAAACAATACAACTTCTCATGCATAGAAGGTAACAAAAAATAAAGACATCCACAACAAGACAAGTCCGTTAAATCCTGGCTAGATACTGTTACCTACAGAAAGTCTGTGCCTGGGGTTTTCTTAGTGAAAAAAGGGAGATGAGCAAATGCTGGGAGGATATTCAAGACATTCTGGCAAGACGTGAAATGTTCATTTTGTTGTTGAAAGACAATGGGGAAAAGGAGCATTTTTTCATTGTGTAATTTATTGTTATTTACTGCTGTGTCAAATATGCTAGCTATAATTTTATTAGGACCACCAGTATGATTTATCTCCCTTCCAGAAAATAAATAAATAAATAAATAAATAAATAAATAAATAAATCTATCTCAGCTAGAAAGAGCAGGAAAGAGCAAGAAAAATGGGATTGACAGACTGGACTGATAGTCTTTGACTACTAAGAAATTGAGACAGCCAGGGTGAGGAGGATGTGTCAAAACGTGGTGTACAGGACAGAAGGATGGATTTGTAGCATGACTGTGCCTCACCTCAGCTCATCTGTATGGCCCCAGCTTGGAAGGGTACCTTTGAATCTAACGTGTTTTGTTTTTCAGTTTTATTGAGATATAATTAGCATATAACATTATATTCGTTTGAGGTATACAACATAGTGATTTGATATATGTATATATTGCAAAATAATTACCACAATAAATTTAGTCACCTCACATAGTTTTTTTTTCCTCATGATGAGACATTTAAGATCTATTCTCTTAACAACTTTCAAATATACAACACAATATTGTTAACTATACTCACCATGTTATACATTACATCCCCCAAACTGATTAATCTTATTACTGGAAGTTTGTGCCTTTTGACCACCTTCATCTGTTTCCCTCATCTCCCACTCTTTGCCTCTGGCAACAAATCTGTTCTCTGTTTCTGTTTTGTTTTTAGATTCTATATATAAGTGATATCATCCAATATTTGTCTTTCTCTGTCTGACTTGTTTCACTTCATGTAATGCCCTCTGGGTCCATCCATGTTATCACAAATGGCAAGATTCCACTATTTGTTATGGCTGAGTAATATTCCATTGTATATATAAACACGACATTTTCTTTATCCATTCATCCATTGTTTCTGTGCCCTATTGTAAATAAATCAAATTGTAAATAAATCCAATAGATCAAATTATAAATTTGAATCTAATGCTCTTAATGCAAAAACAATGGCCAGCATTTCATGAGAAATTTTAACAAATATTTCAAAAGGTGTTCTCATTGCCTGGAGTATATGTCTTACCCACTGCATGAAAGTGCAACTAGAACAGCAATCAGGGATCACATTTTATTATAATGACTGTTTATGCGATCCATGCTTCCAATGTAGGAATTGGAGACTCCTGTATCATTCAGAAAGTACCCATGGATGCAGTTATCACCTTAGCTAGGCAGAAAAGTAACGATATCAACTTCTTTTCCTGGCCACTGATAAAAATTGTGAGTTGAACTTAGATTGAGAAAAGCAGTTTGATATCAAAATGGTAAGAGTAGTTACTGAAAAATAATACCATATCACTCTGTCTCTAACACCATTACATATGATTTAAATCCATATTTATTGGATGGAAATAAGAAGAAGGAGGAGAAGACAAAGATGAAGAAGAAGAAGAGGAAGAAGAAGAAGAAATAAATTTTTTATACTATTTTTTTCTAACTTCAACATGCATTACCTCAATTTATTTTTAAACTAATTTAACAAATAATGAAATTTGATCCCAGAGACTAACTTAATTTAAGCGGATCACCTTTTCAATTGATGGTTTAGTCACTATTTGAAACCAATTCTGGTTCTCAGTCCCCATTCAATGATAACTAGTTGTAATAATTATAGTATTTGTAAGAAGAAGAAGAAGAATAGGTAGCATCTGTTGAGTGCTTATTATGAGCTCTCTTTCATGAATTACCTAATTTAATCTTAACAACAGTCTATGAATCAAATATTATTATTCGTCTCCTAAATTTCTAGATGAGGAAATGATGCTCAAAGAATTTAAGTAATTTTCCCAAGGTTATATAATAAATGGTAGAGCTGGGACCATACACAGACTCATTCTAATTTTGTGAACTTTGGAGTTCTTATGTATCTATTCTTAAATCATCTTGAATGTATTTTGAAAGCGTATCTAATTCCTGGAGATAGACATTGTTACAGAACAAGTACCAACTGTTAATGTTCATATGCACCTCCAAGAACCAAAGCTCTGAAGTTTTCTCTGAATCACCTGGGGCATTATCCTGTCTCTACCTCCCATTGCCACATACTCAGGGAGGCATTAACTCCTCTCATTAAATGAATTCCTGCTAAGGGGTTAATAAGATGCCGTCGTGGCTTTGTAACGTCATTTGCAGGCAATATTTGCATGTAGGATTTTTTATTTCCTGATCCCCAAACAGATTCAGGTACTCCTAACTTGATGGTGGGGAATATGATCTTCTATTCCCCATATATCTTTCTGTGAAGTCAGTCCCAAAATGTAGGTTCTTAACCTACCATACCATAACCAAAATACTTAAAAGTCCCACAAAACCTGCCTTCTTAGTTTTAACAATATCTGCCTCCAAATTATAGCAATTATGTTACTTTTTAAAAAATAACTGATTTTTAAATAATCAAGTACTAAATGAGAATATCATCTGGTACCAAAAAACCCTTAAAGGTACGGTTGACATCCCCATAACTTCATTCTTCAAAAGGTAATTACAATTTTATGGTGGGATGTGTGTGTATGAGGGTATATGTTTTATTTTCCCTAGACCATTTTCTACTTATTTACGTGAATCTATGTATCCATAGAAAATATAGAGTATTGGTTTTTTATTTTCACATAAATTGTGTCATGGAATATACATCTTTATCATTTGCATATTTTTTCCCTATTCTAAGTTATTTAAGAAACTTTGCATATATATAGTTTTTACTTCATTCTTTTAGCTGCTGTCTGGCCTTCTGTACTTTGGATATGCTATAAACTCACCATTGTCTTACTGATGAATATTTAGGCTGATCGCAGTCTTTTACTATCTAAACGAAGTTGCAGAGAGTATCCTCGCCCAGCACATGCTTGCCCATCAGATCCTCCACTATTTATGCAAAGTTTTTTCTAGGAATGATATAGAGGCATGAAATTCCAGATCATAAGACACACAGGCTTCAAATTTCAATAGCTGTATCCAATTGCTTTTCTAATTGGTTGTTTCAATATTTACCCTCCTACTAGCCGCATAAAAGAGGATCTATTTCCCCCACCCTCACAAGCACATAGTATTTTCAAACGTCTTCTACTCTCTTGTGAATATTCTGAAGAAAGGGAGGGAGGGAGTGAGGGAGGGAGAGAGGAATAACATAAGATTAAATATACTAGTGTTGCCCTAATTGCCTGCATTAGGGCTGTGATTCAGAAAGGGTGAGGCTCGGTTGGTCTGAAATATAACCCTTTTAACTTCATCATTTAGCATATTCCAGGCTTTTCACCTCAGTTGCCACTTCAGAGCCTGTCTCATTTATCTCTGCTCTCTCTAACATTAGCACCCATGGAAAAAAGGCTCCACAAGGTGGGAGACCTGACAGTACTATGCAGTTGAAATGCTAGAGACAGAAGTCTGTATTGCCAAGGGAGAGGTACTGTGCCTCTGAATATTTAAAAGTTAACTTTTTACTTTTCCTGGAAACGCAAAATCAAAATGAGTCGTACACCACCACCACCCCCAACACATCCTCCCCCATCCGCACCCCCAGGCAGCTCCTAAGGAATTAATGACCAGCTGAGGTTAATGAGTCCCCACTCGGCTCTGGGCCATCAACTCTCCCAGCTGGCCATTAATCCCCTAGAAATGCCCCACGCCTTGGTAGTTACTCCTTAATTATGGAAGGCATTAAGGATCAGGAGAGAATCCTGAGCCAAATGAAAAGGCCATTTTTCACTGGTGCTCAGCATGGGACACTTCAAGTCCAGGTGGCACCAGGAGACACAACCACACTGCGATTAAACCAACTGCTTCCGAGGAGGGGTCATCAATCTCTATTTTGTCCTTTGATCATCCAAATTCAAGGAGGCTATTCAAGGCTACCCTAGATCTGAGACCAAGCACATAACTTGTTTCTAATGAATTCTTGATTAAACTGTCTGAGGACCAATACTTTGGACTCATTCAAGCCAGAGATAACTTTATCTTCATGTCCGGGAAGAGTAAGTGGTTGTCTTTGTGGTTTGATTTTTTTTAAGGAGTCTAGGAATTCTTCTATGCATCCATCTGTTTATCCCTACTTACCTGTGTCTAAAACTAAGCTGTTAATTATTCCCTTGGGTCTGAACAGATTTTTTTAAATGGATTACCCAGGAAACTAGAATTATTTTCCCATGGCCTTATTAAGTTTTTTTCAGCTGATGGGGTTGAAGGCACTAGCCATTACCATTTTATTTTTATTTTTTTTAAAGATTTTATTTATTTATTGGACAGAGAGAGAGACAGCCAGCGAGAGAGGGAACACAAGCAGGGGGAATGGGAGAGGAAGAAGCAGGCTCATAGTGGAGGAGCCCGATGTGGGGCTCGATCCCAGAACGCCGGGATCACACCCTGAGCCGAAGGCAGATGCTTAACCGCTGTGCCACCCAGGCTCCCCATGCCATTACCATTTTATTAACCAAAGCAATGAATATTTTTTTATATTTATTTTTTTAATGATTTTTTATTATATTATGTTAGTCACTATACAGTACATCCCCGGTTTCCGATGTAAGGCTCGATGATTCATTAGTTGTGTATAACACCCAGTGCACCATGCAATACGTGCCCTCCTTACTACCCATCACCAGCCTATCCCATTCCCCCACCCCCCTCCCCTCTGAGGCCCTCAGTTTGTTTCTCATAGTCCATAGTCTCTCATGTTTCATTCCCCCTTCTGATTACCCCCCCTTTCTTTATCCCTTTCTTCCCCTACCGATCATCCTAGTTCTTATGTTCCATAGATGAGAGAAATCATATGATAGTTGCCTTTCTCTGCTTGACTTATTTCACTTAGCATTATCTCCTCCAGTGCCGTCCATGTTGCAGCAAATGTTGAGAACTCGTTCTTTCTGATAGCTGAGTAATATTCCATTGTATATATGGACCACAACTTCTCAATCCAGTCATCTGTTGAAGGGCATCTCGGCTCCTTCCACAATTTAGCTATTGTGGACATTGCTGCTATGAACATTGGGATGCATATGGCCCTTCTCTTCACTACGTCTGTATCTTTGGGGTAAATACCCAGTAGAAAGCAATGCATATTTTTATCTGTTTTTAACGTGGAGGTCCCAGTGCCTACAAATGTTGAAACTTGTTAGATGGAAGTATTAGGTTTAACATTAAAATGCAGGTTTGGGCTGTATTAACAAGATGATTAACAAGCATTAACACTTTAGTCTGAATGAAGTTAGTGCAGAACCCAGTCCAAGGTGCTTGAGGGAGCCTTCGGAGTAAGCCAGAGGCAGTACTGAGTGAGAGTTGAGGGAGTTGTACAAATAAAGCCTAAAGCAAACTTTACCTTCTTCACCATTTTGTTCCAGTTGAAACATGCCCCGATATTATTTTTTCTAGCATGAAGATAACATTAGATTAATTTGAAGTTAATACTGTAGCACACAGAAAGCCTATCTTTAAAACAGGAAGTGCAAAGTGAGGCAGTTTACAGTAGCTCTGTCTAGGGCTTTTGAGAGAGACAGAGAAACTGGGCACCAGTCCTGAATCTGCCCCTTGCCGAATGATATGAGTCTGGGCAAGTGCCTTTACCTCCCAAGGGAAAAATAATGCCTCCGTTATGTTGTGAGGCCTAAAGAAAATAATGCTTATGAGTAATTGTGCACAGTTCCTCATATTAATTCATATTAATGCTTAATATATGGCATTTATAGACAGATTTAATCCAATGTCTTTAATGAAAAATTACAATCCCATTAAAGTGAAATCTTGGAGTCATCTTTGACTTTTTCTTTCATTTGCCCTCTAAATCTAATCTGTCATAAAATCCACTCTCTGAGTTTGTGCACATGTGTCTTCGCTGCCCCCACTTCTGCCAATGAAACTTCCCCAATTAACTTCCTCCTCTAGCTTCTCCATTTGGACCACTTAACAACATGGTCCAAGCTTGTACCTATTGCTCCTCCCAATCCTACTGATAGCCATCCTCAACTGATCCTCTGGCTTCCTGTGTCTGTCTTCAAAGCTTTCTTCCAAATAATAGAGTTGAGTGTTGTAACACACTAGGAAGAATCCAGAATTATTTTTTCTTTACTACTTATCCAAATCCTCCACATCTTAGAAGATTCCACTCTAACCCCATCACTTTCTCGCACTTGGCCCACAGCACCGTGCCCTCTGAAATCCTATTAGCCTGTAGTATTCACATCACTCATCACCCATCATCCATCTCACATTCACTAGGGTTGTTATTTTGCTTTTCTTTTGCTTTTCTTTTCTTTCTTTCTTTCTTTCTTTCTTTCTTTCTTTCTTTCTTTTCTTTTTTCTTTTTTTTGGGGGGGTATATGTGTACAAGCTTTACCTCCCTAGTCATGTTGTACTTTCAAGCAATTGCTTACATTTTTCATTCACTCTCTATTCTCTGAGTATTCTTTTTTAGCATGTCTTTCATTTTCTAGGCAATACACATGGCCCCAGGGATAAAATAGTTACAAAAGAAAGGCACGGTCCTTCCTTCATGAAGCTTATGGGTTGAGAAGGAGATATACAAGGTAGATGTCAATGAAATGATCACTAGTGTTTACATAAGTTTAATTTGCAGAAGGAACATACAACAAAAGAATCTAAACTTGAGCAAAGAGAGCTTACTTGAAGAAAAGATGGAAAAGGAGTTAGCTGATTAAGAGTTACCTATTTAAGGAGGGTAGTAAAAATAACCCACACAAAGAGAACAGAGATATCAAGGGTCAATGGCAAGACAGTGGATAGGAGGAACTGGGGAGAGTGGATTGGAGGAACTGGAAGGTCTGTGGGGCCAAAGCCAGGGAATAATGGAGATAAGGTATGAAATAAGGCTGAAGAAAGAGATAGCCTATTACGGTGTCTGCAATTTTTCCTAAGAGAAATGGTATATATTTATTGTCTCATATAGACTCCATGCCTTCCAGGTCCCTGGTGAATATCTGTTGAATGAATGCCTAAATGAAATGATGATGTTTATATAAATGCTATTCGTTCCTCATGTATAACTGGAGAATGAATAGGAAATCTGTAATGATTTATTGGCAAGATTTTCAAGGGCTTAGATTTCTGACCCAGCTTCTAGACTGATAAAAATACTATGAATTATGTGGGAAAACAATGAAATAAAAAGGATAAAGCGAAGGGAACGTATTTTACTTAGAAAGAATTATTGAATGTTTAGTTCCAGAAATGAATGATTCAAAAGAGTATATTTCCTTTGCTCTTTTTTATAAGCTATGCCAAATAAAATATCTTAAAATCTAAATGAGTTCCCACTCCAACTTCTATAGTGACTTTATATAGTGTCTCTATATTGTTCAACATAAATCTTCATGACTTTGCTGCATTTTGTATCAGGAGCTTAGCTTCTTTAGTAATGAAAACAAAGTTTAATATGACTTGACCAGAGGTCCTCCCTTCCTAAAGGTGAGTACTGTTGGTGATGAACATAAAAATACTGAAGTATATAAGTGTATCATCTCCCTATAAGCTAGTTAAGAAGAAAATCTTAAGAATGATTTAACCGTGTTACCTGAAAGTATAACACACTTTTCGGTTGAGTCAAAGCAGGATCTTGACTTAATATCTGCATGCCTCACTCCTTACCTCCCGTGCTAGGATGCTTTATTACATGGAGCAGATATTTCCCCCCTTCCTCCTCCTAAGACATCATCTGGTCTCTATCAAAGATTAAACTCAGTTCTTCAGTCAGTCCAGGGTGACACATCTATTTAAAGCATTAATGGATAATCAGACTCCTCAGGGAAATTTAATGTGGTTAAATAGTAATAAAGGAACTTTCCAATAGAACATAAACAATACCATAATGAAGAATATTAAATCATATGTTTTGTCACTGAGCCCATTATAGAGCCAATTTAAAATTATAATAAATTTGCATTTGGCACTTGCTAGAGATTGGCAAATTTATTCATGTGAAAAATAGGGAATATAGATTAAATGTCTTTGGATTTCCCTGTTAGGGAGAACTAAAAAATAATCACTCTTGTATAAAGATACCTTTATCTATCTATCTATCTATCTATCTATCTATCTACCTACCTACCTACCTATTATCATCTATCTTTTTAATATATACTAACATCAAACACACATACATTCTTAATCCATTAAATGTGCTTTACTGTCTCAAAAGATGTATTTTAATTGAAGCATTTTCAACACTTGAAAATTAATGACAAGCAACAGAAAAATTAGTGATTTGATTTTAAATGCCTCTCTCCTCCCAGAAACTGGCTAACATTTTGTTCCAACACATGATGTATGATGTATGAAGGCGACTGGACAAAGAGAGAAGCAGCGTGAGCCAGGAAGAGTGATTCAGAATTGGCTGGTGCAAAAGCCAAAATGCACCCAGACTGTCTCCTCAGCAGCAAACAGGAGACAATCTGGTCACCTTTAAATGACTGGCAACTGTACCCTGCAACCAGTTGCTGGCATTAGTGGAGCTGGTTTTTATATCTTTCCCTGCATTTCCTGAAAGGTCTCCTGACTTTTTTTTTTTTCCAAGACAAACAACAATAATCCTGGACACCCTGCCCCCTTTGTGACCTACAGTTTCTTTTGCCTTCTAAGAAGGCAGTACCAAAAGTTATTAGCTTGTTTCAACATCACTTAGTGATGACATGCTAATGGTTCCAGAAGAATAGTATGATTTGGTATTTTTGGTATTTTTACCCAGAAATTCCACTCCCAAGTACTTGTCTCGATGCATACTGGGATATCTCTTTTAATGTCACCTATTATATAAAATACTAGAAACTTCTTAAATGTTGAACAATAGGAAATTGGTTTGTAGTGCATGAAAGTGATGTACAAGTATGTTTATTGAAATGAAGGATACTCAAAATATATCATTAACAATGAAGGTAGGGTATAAAACAGTATAAATGCACACACACATAAATATACATATACATATATAAATAATAGTTATATTTAATGTGATGGGCAATTTTTAGACTTTTCTGGGTTTTGTGTGTTTTATTTTTACAGTAAGCCTGTATTACTTGTATAATCCTGGATAAGAGTGGCAATAGTGTGTTTTTTTTTTTCTCTCTTTCAGTACATATGTCTAACAGTAATAGAATTTCCAGTGATCAAAGAAGGTCTTTTTCTTATACAATGTGTTATTGATCAGGGTTCTCCAGAGAAACTGAAGACAGACAGAGAGATAGAGAGAGAGAGACAGAGAGAGAGAGATAAGAGAGGGAGGGAGGGAAGAAGATAGAGAGGGAGAGATTTATTATAAGGAATTGACTTACACCAGAATTATGGAGGCTGATAAGTCACCAGATCTGCAGCCAGCAAGTCTGCAGCCAGCAAGCTGGAGAGCCAGAGGAGCTGCTGGTGCACTTGCAGTCCAAGTCTGAAGGCCTGAGCATCAGGAGAGCCAAGAGTTTGAGTTCCAGCCTGAAGGCTAGCAGGCTTGAGACTCAGGAAGAGATGATGTTTCAGTTTAAGTCCAAAGGCTGGATAAAACTGATATTCCAGATTGAAGGCAGTTAGGTGAAAGGAATCCCTCCTTACTCCTGGGAAGGTCTATTTGTTCTATTCAGACCTTCAACTGATTGAATGTGGCCCACCCACATTAGGGAAGACAATCTGTTTTACTCGGTCTACTGATTTAAATGTTAAACTTATTCAAAAACACCCAACAGAAACACCCAAAATAATATTTGACCAAATATATGAGCACCTCGTGGCCCAATCAAGTTAGTATATAAAAGTAACCATCACACACAGAATTTCTTACACCTTATCTATTTTCCATGCTTTGGACCAAAGAAATATCGTAGATTACAGAATGGTTTTAATTCGACAACAGAAAATGAAAAAAGAAGTTTCCATACAGGGCAGTCTTTGTGTCACCTATGCTCACTCTGTGTTAAATAAAATTTTGAATGGTTTGTTTCGGAGAGAATCTGAAGAATTGAGGAATTTTGTGAAATAATTCAGACAATATCTTTCCATTGAGTCATTGTCTTTGGAATAATGGGTTATTCTCCACTCCTGTGATTGACTTTTTACATTAATCGTAGGCAGTAGTACATTTCTTGTGCAATCTTTTTGGCTTCTGAATGGAACAATAGTGGGAATACAAAAAGCACAATATAAAATCAGAAATTTTGTTTTTATTTTGTTTGGGTGGAATAAGTGCATACACACACACACACACACACACACACACATACAGAGAGAGAGAGGGGAGAGATTTTGGTTTTGATATTGATTTTGGTATTTTAACCATGAAACACTTATTACAATTTTTAAAGATCTTTTTTCTGCTAGGTAATTATATTAATCAACTATTGCTGCTTTAACAAATTATGGCTTAAGCAGTAAAAATGTATTATCTTTCAGTTCTAGAGGTCAGAAGTCCAAATAGTCTCAGTGAGTTAAAACCTAGGTATTGGCAAGGCTGCTTTCCTTTCCGGAGGCTTTGTGGGGGTGATCTGTCTCTTTGCCCTGTCCAGCTTCTGAGAGCCACCCCTATTCCGAGGTCTCTGCCCCTTTCTTCCATCTTCAAAGATAGCAGTGTTTCATTTCTCTGTATCTTTCTTTCATGGGCACATCTTCCTCTGACTGACTCTCTCCTCTGCCTCCTTCTTCCAGTTTTAAGGACCCTTCTGATTACATTGGGCCCATGGAGATAATTCAGGATAATCTCCCCATTTTAAGGTCAGCGATTAGCAAACTTAATTCCATCTGCAATCTTAATTGCTCTTTGCCACGTAACCTCACACACTCAAGGTTCCTGGGATTAGGGCATCGGAATCTTTGGAGGACCATTATTCTCCCTACCACAATAATTAAATCTTTTCCACTGAATAGTGCCTCATGGGGACTTTAATCAAGATGTCCTGTCCTCCCTAGTTGAAGAGCTGTCATGTAACTGAGGCAAACCCAATTGTGCTTTATTCTACAAATTTATACTAAGAAAAATGATCAAAGACTGAGGAAGTTGGAGCATATTCATTTCAGTGTGGAACCTGAGACTGTCACAGAGTTCCTCTTACAAAAATTCTCTGGAGCTACTGCCCCCTATTGTTTATTGGTTTCCTTGCCATATTCCTTATTCTTCGTTTATTTCTGTGAGCTCTCATATCTTTCCATTGAAATCTGTTTTTCCTTAATTTTTAGCTAGGGTGAATTTCCTTGGCTTACAACAAAGTAATCCTAATGATATAAGAAATGACAAAAAACAAGGGAGATGGAAGATAATTAGAACCACCCTCCAAGTGAATAAATATGATTTATTTTATACCACTGTGCTTAAATATTATAAATACTCTAGACAGTAAATGGAATTTCATACTTTTCCAACAGTACACATGTAGAATTACAAAACTGCATTGTCGTTCCATAGGACTAATCATAGAGATGAATTAGGGGACAACGTGGTTATTTATGTATTATTTCTATTTGTTTAAATGAACTCATTGCCCCAAGGCCTATGGGCATGTGTACAAAAATTAATAAACACAAGACTAACTCCTCACAGCAGCTTCTGGAAACCTCACTGGCTTTTGAGATTCTCCACTGAGTATAAATAAGAAAACAACTATAGAATTCTAGGGTGCCTGGAGGGCTTAAAATCTATGCAAAACAGATTTTATTAAAAAATAAAACTAAAAGTTGGCCTGGTTGTTCTTTTATATGTGGTTTTTACTGAAGTAAACCGTAATGAAATTTCTTTAAATGCTGTACAAAGAATTCAAACAAGGTAAGTGGCTGCCTTAGTGAGAGGGTGTTAAAAAGAACCAATCACAAGTATCTCCCACTTTTTTTTAGATTTTATTTATTTATTTTAGAGAGAGCAGGAGCTGAGGGAGGAGGAGGGGGAGGGGAAAGGACAGAAGGAGGGACCCAGGGAGAAGCAGACTCCCTGCTGAGCAGGGAACCTGATCCAATGGGGGCGGGGGCGCTCAATCCCAGAACTCACCCCATATCTCCCAGTTTTTCGAGTTTGTGTTATGCTACTTTGCTTTTATAAAAGACCTACATCAGTACCTGGTTTTGCTACCTGAATGAAATCCCAAGAGGATTTTCACTTTTACAGAAAAAGGTGAAAAGCGTAAAGAATGTTCAGTGTTTGCTTTGCAGTGAGCTGTTTCAGAGGGTGCTCACACCCTGAGCAGTGAGAGTGGCCCTGTCAAGCTCCTTTCCCAGGAACTACGCTTTGCTTCTCAGCATCAAGCCACCATAGCTTTGAACTGTATCTGTGAGCATCTGTGGTTTGCCTTGATTTATTTTGTGCATCTGCCAGCAAGATGTGCCCTAAGGTATCAGGAAAGCTTAAGAGAGGTTATCTTTTTGGTTCTAGGAACACTCAGAATTTTTTTCCATACAAATTAATGGTAATTGCTTCTTTACCTCATGCCATTTTGCCTTACCAAAGTTTCCATAAGAACACTTTACATTTGGATAGTGGGGGAAACCTGTGTAGGGTTTGAGTCTTGATTGGGTGATTTAAGGAGGGTCTAAAGAAGTTGGGATTTGCTCTAGATTAGATAGTGTCAGAGAGTGGAGGCAGTTCTAAGATTGGATATCTGAGTCAGTCTTATCTAGAGGAGGGGTGACTAGCAGAAGGATAAATCTGCAATTGGTATAGAAGTAGCAGTCATTTTGGCCAAGAGAGGGGGCATTTGGTATTTTGTGGATGGTACGGTGATCTTGTTTTTGTCTGTGCTTGGCAAAATTATGAAATGGCCTTGCTTTGTCTTACTTTATCACAATTTCAGAGTAACCTGTTTTGAGGTTAGTATCTATGAGAATTGTATGTCTAAGAATCGAATAACACAGTCTAGCCCTAAGTGTCAGGCTAGGTTCTAAATATCAACAGCTACCTTTCTTTCCCTTTCTTTCTTCCTTCCTTCCTTCCTTCCTTCCTTCCTTCCTTCCTTCCTTCCTTCCTTCCTTCTTCCTAAACATCCTACATCCTTCCTTCCTTATTCCTAAACATCCTACAAGACACTATATAGCCCTCCACAAAAAAAAAGTATCCAACCAGAATGTCAATAGGACTGAGGTTGAGAAATACTCTGCTAACGGAAAGTAATAATAATAATAATAATAATAATAATAATAATAATAAATTTGGGGATTATATTTTTTCTGAGGTTATAAGAAAGAAAAAAAGAAAACATCAAATTTTCCAAACTATTCCTTCTACCAGTTACTTCTTGCTTCAAGTGGAGGTGAATAAACACTTCTCTCTGGGTACCACAAAAAAATTTCCAGTTGGATTTGCCTGTGACTCTGGGGTGCTCAGAAGAGAGGGTAGTCCAGAGGTAGAGGGAACCCAATAAGGGTACTCTGAAATGGCTGTAATCCTTGAGTTGGACTCTGAACCAAAGTCCCTCACTATCTGTCCTTGCCTCTCCAAGGCTTTGTACCTGCTGGTTCCTGTTGCTTTAGATACTCTTGTACCATCTTCAAATAGCTAGCTCCTTCTTATTGAAGTCTCTGCTCAAAAGCATTTGATCACACACACCCCACCTCCAGCCACTCCTATTACTCTGTCTTAATTATTTCGTAAGGATTATACTAAGTGTGCTTACATCATTTTTTACTGTATTTGCCTATATTTTCCAGTAGAAAGTAAACTCCATGAGAGCAGCAGCCTTGTCCATTTCATAGCTGTATCCCCCATACCTATAGCAGTGTCTGGCACATGCCGGTAAGTGCTCTGTGATGCTTGCTGAATAAATGAATGAGTGAATGAATTAGTCTTGGCCTCCTCTCTGTTCCTGTGAAGCCACATGGTCAGAATCACAACCAAATGCTATCCTGGAAGAAAGAGGAGCGTGCTGAGACTGTTAGTTCTTCAGTAATGGGAGGTAAGACTCTCCACACATAACAGTAAATTAAAAAAAAAAAGTAGTAGAGATACTGGAGAAGTATTCTTCAATTCTATGAAAGCAAAAGAGAACCAAACAAAAAATCAGGTGCTGATAGGAAAGGAGATAAGTTTGATGGTAGACAAATGAGGGGGAAAAAACTGAAACAAAAACCACAGAGATTTCATTGTTTTGTTTTGGATTTTTATGTCTGTTTTTAAGAAATTTTTCTTCTTGAAGCAGAAAATCGGAAAAGTGCTGCCAAGAAAGTCAAAATGAAAGAAAAAGGAAGAAGCCAAAGGATAAAAAAGACAGAAAACATTTGAAGATACTTGACAAATCATTGCATATTTAAAATCAATAGGGTCAGATGACATGAATTCTACATGTTCAGAGACTGATACCTAATTTTGCAGAATATCCTACTATTAATTGCTAGAACTTTTAAAAGGCAAAGAAAGGTTCCAAAGGAAAAGAACACATTTAGACCTTGCCTTAAAAAAAACAGGTGTTTGGAAAGGCAAGCACCCAGCTAATTACAGATTGGTCAGCTTAGTGGTAACGATCAAGAAGATACTAATAGAAATTACCTTCCCCCCAAAAAATCATATTTCGAGCCCCTAGAGAGGAACACAGTTCTGAGAAGCAAACAAGGTTTTGTGAAGAGTGAATCATGCCAGACCAACTTAATTTTCTTCTATGATAGAGTGGCAGGCCGTGAGATAAAGGGGAAGTAATAGATGTAATCTACCTCGATTTCATTGAGGCTTCTGATTCTGTCCTACATAGCATTCTCATCAGTGGGTTGGAAGATTGGTCTATGCTGTACCATTATTAGGAAGGAGCATAAATGCCAAAAGACTGCCCCAGAAGGATGGTTATCTGTGTCTCAGGATAGACGCGTGTTTCAAGGACTGGTAGGGTATCGTAGCCCACAGTATGTTAGGAGAGAGCAATGGATGGTTTAGCAAGGGGGGCACAAGAGGTCTCGTGCCTACCTTTATTTATCATTAATCATTGTATCTTCGAGTAGTTTGCTTCCTTTCTCTGGAGCTCAGTTTCACAATCTGCAAGATGGGTGAGTCAGAGCAGAGATTTCTAAGGTCCCTTTGAGCTTTAAACTTGTATGATCCTTTGTTAATATTATTTTAGGGATTTCTTCATGACTTGGCTAATAAAATTGAAGGTTCTCATAGATATGTGGGCTGTTTCAACCTTATTTACAACTTCCATTTAACAAAAAATGTTACACAGGAGCGGTTGCTCTTTTTCTGGTAACTCTCATATCTATATAGTTTTTTTCATTTGCGTAGTAGTTATTTTGAGTGTTTTTTTGAGTGCCCAACATGTGCTCAATGACAGGAAATGAAGGAACTCAATTTGTCAAAAGCAGCAACTCTACCTTTTATGTATCGTACATAATATCTATATCAATGTTTTTTGAAAAGCAATAATTACAGAAGAATGTTAAAATGAAGTATTTGCTAACGGATTAAAAACAAGGACTAATATAAACCGTAAGTTTAAAAAATTATACTTAGAGTCATGCAAATTAATTATGTTTGCTACTTAAATTATAGCAAAATGGTTTATTGAAATAAATGAAAACTCAAATGCATAAAATCTAGACCTCACTTTCATTGACTTAAAAGCTACTTGCTTATTAAAAGCCTATGCGATTTTCTTTTTCATTAAGTAGTTTATTCAGAAAGCTAACTAACCTTGGTCAACTCCAAACCATTCTTAATTCCTGAGAGCTGATTGATTTCTTATGACTTTAGCTAGTTTATATGGAAAGCATATCTCTAAATTTCTTGTAAAAAGCACCCAGATGGAATCACATCCTAAGGTGGTAATATGCTTATTGTTCATTACTTCACTTTTTAAGTTGGCATTTCAGATTAGTTAAGCATTTGATAAAGCTCATGTTTATGCAAGTGTTTACAAATTAGAAAAGCTGTTAGCAGCATTTAATTTGTTTGAATATATATTTTTAATTTACTGCTTCTAATGGAAAGAAGCTTAAGGGAATTTAAGAGTCATAGCCTTACTGATAGACATTAAGCATATGCGGAATGCAGTTTTTATTGTTAATATTTTACATTTGCTGCATGCCAACAGTTAGGTGCAGTAAAGAAGGCCGTGTAATTCCAAAGGCAGGAATGTCTACTGTACATGCAGGTGTTTATATCACTATACATATTTATCTTTTTGTGGGCTTTTTCACTGCCCTCTAAATGAAATGTGGTTTCCTCCCACTAATTTCCTCACACTAGCGTTATAATGAGAATGGAATGCTCCTCTGATCCTTTGGCATGAGATTTGTCTAATCACACAGAAATTCTGGACACAGCTCAGATCCTGTCATGACAAATATCATTTCAAGCTTTTGCCAATGGCCAGTGTGTCTCCAGGACTATGTGATTAAAATGAACCATTTAGAACAAGATATCATCCAGCGATCTTTCTGAAACCCATGCAAAGGGTTTACGTTGATCAGGATTCCTGCTGATCCGTCTACAGACATGCTGCTCCTGGCTATGGATCTATGAGTAATGATGACTTCATCTTTATTATTTTTGGAAATTATTTGATTTCAAGCTGAACGACATCACTTATTCAGACATGAGTTAAGCACCTACTTTGTGCCAGGTTCTGAGCTGAGTGCTGGGAGTGCAAAGGTGAATAAGAAAAGGCTCTTCTCATCATTATTTCTAAACGGGGCTGTTAGAGGCAGCCTTCTTTCTAATTTCCCTGACCCTGATTTTACTGGTCCCTTCCGATCTATCCTCCACCCAGCCATTAAAAGCAACCCATCTCAAAAATAAATCAGAGCATGTCGGACCTTACGTTTAAACCCTCCAATGACTGCCCTGTCTCCCACAAGATAAAATCTGGGCTTTCAAACATAGCATCAAAGGTCTTTCATAATTTGGCCTCTCTGCAGTGCTATTTGTCACCCTCTTCACTTACACTTTTTGCTCCAATAACACTGAACTGCTTCTGGTTCCTCTGTACACTGTTTCTTGCCTTGCTTATTCTATCTCTGGCAAAAATTCTCTCATTATCCGCTGTCTTCTGTTCTTCCTTCTAGATTCAGTTCAACCACATCTACTTTTCTGATCTTTCCAGCCAAGGACCAGACAAATTAGGGCCAACTGTGTTAAGGCATGTGTCACGTGCCCTACGGATCTCTATAACTGCATTTACCACCTAGTTGTGTGATCACCTGTTTATTGTTTCAGCCCCCCACTAGACTGATGTTTCCGTCTTTGTTTGAAATCAGTGACTGTGTTTTTTCATTTCAATAATTCCAGTTGGTTCTTTTTAAAATTCCCACCTGTCTTTATTTCCTCTGTGCATGAAATTTAAACAAAAAATTATCTTCCCTATTTGGGGTGTCATTTCTTCACTTATCTTGAAAGATCCTAAATATATTCAGTTTACATTCACTTTTTTGGAGACTCTTCAGTCATTCCCATTTATATTAGAGTGAATTAATCACCTGATTGTCAATTTTGTGATCCCGCATGTTGCTACTTTTCCCAATCAGTTTCAGAATTTTGGCTTTAAGTTTTATCTTCAGTGGAAGCCTCCCTACAACATTCTGCCCTCGACTAGGCCCCTTGAACCTCATGGTCTGAACCAAGTCCTTACAGTCTCATAGCTGTGGCTTAGGATTCCTGTCCTGTGAGGTTCACATCCAGTCATCCAACAGTGAGCAGCCTGCCCAGGTTTGACAGAGAGACAGACTGTGCCTGTTTTCACCCTTTTAATTTAGCCTATAAGCTTTAACTGCAGGTATCACTCAATCACATTTTGTTTCCCAGGCACAGAAGGGGTGCTTTAGCCTGTCTTTTTTTAAAATGAACGTGAGTTCGGACTGTATGAGGTCTGAGACAATTCTAACTCCCACTATCTCACCATATACATACTCTTTACCTCTTCTCTTCTGAGACTCAAAGCCCTGGAGACTTTGGGAGAGGTCAGTCTTTAGTTAACACTTGGAGTTTCTATTCCATTTCTCATCTTCAAAGTATTCATCTTTGGGCCACGGTTATGTCTTTTTACTTTTTCATTTTAATATTTTATTTAATAATCTTATATTTGTGATGAAAGGAGGAGGAGTCAAGGAGCAAACTGGTATGTTCATCTGTCATCTTCATTTCCCTTTGAGGAAATAAGTAGAAATGGGAAGTGGAGACCTAAGGGTACTGAAGGAATGGGATGAGTCAGTTCAACAAATAAAAATGAGACTATTCTATGTGTAAGAAACAGGGTTTGAACCCAAGAAGATGGAAATGCTAATAAGATAGAGGCCTTGATCCTCAGGGGTTAGGATAATATATGCTTAATTTTATTCATTCGTAAAAAAGACACTTATTGAGTACCTAGTCTATGGCAGACATTGGTTAGATGCTAGTAATTCATTAGGAACAAAATAGACAAGATCCCTGAGCCCAGCAATCACTGGAGAAGATGTGACATATAAAATTTTAAAAAATTAATAATGTGGAAATTTTGAGGAATCTAAGCTATCTGGAACACCAACCTTATGATTAAGCTGACACTAAATGATGAGTTGAAATGAACCATTCAACAAGTAGGGGTAGTCTCAAAAGAGGTAACAGCATGCAGGAGGCCCTAGAGGTTAGAGAGAGTGTGGTGTTATGGAAGTACAAAGCTAGTTCAGTGAAGCTAGAACAGGTATGGGCAAAGCTCAGGTCATCCAACCTCATCGCTGTATTCAATCCCCTCTACAAAGAGATTATTTCCAGTAATGGAGAATGCCTCTTAGACCCTGCAAGTCTATCTTGGTCCATTAACATGTTCCCTAGGTATTCACAATGATACCTGGGTACCTCCTCCTTTTCATTCTCCTTTAGATCATTTGGTATTACACAATTCAAACTGAAGTTTTTAAGAGCTGATATAATTTTCCTTCCAAAGATCTCATGTCAAGTATCTCCAAATTGTTTGGAATCCAGTTGAATAAATTATAATATATGTGACTATCTTTTTTCTCCCAACCTATCATGAACTCTGAAATGATATGATGTCTCACTCCTAAATTACTTAACACTGTTGAAATGCCAACTAATTCTTCCTGGTTGGCCAAAAATGAGTACAGGATGGCAGTTCCCCCAGGAAATTTTCTCCTCTGGGAAATGAAGCTGTTAGCAAAGCAAGTCAAGGACCTGTTAGACATTCTGCTGTTAACCAAATGAGACTTCCAGCAGATGTCTGGAGAGTTGAAATCCCCATCACTACTCTGTCTTTTCTCTGCACTGATTTTACAATCTGTGTCTAGTAATACACCATACATTTCCTCCATGTGTCCCAGTGTACTCTCATAAAGATAGCACTTCTGTGTTCTTCATTTGTCCTAATCCATATGTTCCTGCCCTCAGGTCTGGAGATTTCCATATGAATGTATATCTTCATGACATTTACCCCTGTTCTGCCTCCTGTCTAAGCAGTCTGTTTATTTAGGAGTGGGTATACCCTCTGATTACAACGTTGTAACACCCTTCCTTTGAATTATATATAATATAGAGCCTGCAAAATCCAGGGAATAGTTAAAATCACCCCACTCTTGCTGGCCTGTCTCCAGTGCACTGTATCCAATGCTTTTTTCTTCAACTGCTTTCCAATAAAAATTACCAGGGTTTGAGTGTTAAACTTTCTGTAATCTTTGCTACTCTGGACCAGCAGCAGGGACCTCTTCTCAGAGCCTATTAGAATGCAAAATCTCAGGCATCATCCCAGACCTACTAAATCAAAATCTGCATATTAACAGGATCCCCAGGAGATTTACATTAAATGCATATTAAATTTGCAGAGCACTACTCTATCATACCAGATTTCCCCTGTATATCTAAACCTTATTCTCACTTCCTCATGCCATAAAGCCTTCTGGATCAGCTTCAGTTGGCCTCTCTGCAAGCAAGCTCACCAAAGGTAATCAATCTCTGTCCAAATTCATCCTTACGATATAGAGAAGACAATTGATTCATTTGGCATTTAAATATATGACCCTGTTTGCACCATGTTTTCTCCAAATAGCAGACATGAATGTACCATTTTCTTGACTTTAACATATCTGGGTTCCACTGCTTATAACCTTTGAGAAGGTGCCGTATCACATAACCTACCACCTGTTTTGTCAAGTTTACAAGATATTCTTAAATCTTCTTAAATATTTATATTTTTAATTTAATATATTAAAAACTTAAATTTATCCTAAAATATATCAGCTGTTGTGAATAGAAGATAAAGTTAAGTTTATCTCCCCCCTGCCACCAAGAAACAAAAACAGAAACAAAAACAAACCAGTATTATTAAATTTGAGTTAGATACCATAATCTGCCAAAATCTCTGAGCCCAAGGCCTTTTCTTTGTTAAAGGGAGAGATTGTGAAGTATTAAAGATATGTTAAAGATACAGAGTGCCAAACAAAGTTTTTTCTCTTTGATGTAAGGTGAAGCCCTGAAAGACTAGAAAAGGGAACTTTTTGCATGCAATGGATTTCAAATGTTATTACCAACTACAATTAATCTTGCAGTTGAGTCTTTGGAAGACACCATGCTATTCAGCAAAGACTATCTATCACTTAAGTCCTATAGTGGTAATTGCTAATAGAGTTAAGATGATAAATCTGAGGGAAGTGTGTCTACTTTAATTAACTGGATCAGAGGGAAATCTTTAGCCACTTCTCAAAGATACTGCTTCCTTGACATATATCTATGTGGTATTTATAAGTAACCCGTGGTCATGAGTGATAAGTGACTTGTATTGGTCTGTTTGCTACCATAAAATAGGGAGCCTCCTTATCAAAATGAGACTTATAGTTTCAAATTTAGTGTGAAATCTTTCTTTGTGCCAGGCACACATTTGGAAACAACCTCTCTATTCTGCTAAGATCTCAGTGTTTATACTGGTACATTCTCCACAGTGACAAGTAATGTACAAGGGCGGAACAAAACATCACCACAGCCTTGCAAAAGCTTTATAATAACATTGTATTGCTTTGAACCATTCAATCAATTGTAGACATGGTTTAAATGTACAGAAAAACTAAATGCAATACCATGGGAAAAAATGAAAAGTATTTTGCAGCCTAGCTTCAGCATAAAGAGTTTGGGAGCATTTTTTTTTTTTTAAGAGAAGAAAGTTACACCTAGGCTCCCTGGATTATTATATTTCTAGTATGGCTATAATAATTTCTCTTTAAAGATTCAGAAACCCAGTATTTCACTCAACAAAGCATGTTTTATGCTAATTAAAAGTGCCCAAGAAGTCATGAATTCCCTATGATCTTTATGGAGAGAAATCAATACCTGTATCTATTTCTATAAAACTCCAGGGTTTTACTGGTGGATATTAGAATCCAGAAAGGTAGGCTTTTATGTTGTGTTTCTTGTAATAATGAGCAATCTAGGGTCAAATAGAAGTCTCATGCAGAGTACAGAATAAAAGAGTAACTATGAACCATTGAAAAATAAATGCAGAATCAGATATTTGTAATGCTGCTTAAAGCGAGGCTAATCTTTATTCAACATTTTTTACTCACATATAAGACTCCCATTGTGTGCTGTCTTAGCAATGGATATATTACTGAGGTTCTAAACATTGAGTATTAATGCAAAGAATTATGGTTTTATAACTCAGTGGGAGAATGCATGCACGCACACAGACACACATACACATAGACCCCAATCATTGGTACCTCCAGCAGCATTTATTATAATAGGAATTCTTGAAGCATCTTGCTTTTGCTGCAATTAAAAACTATTGAAATGTTTTGAGGAGAGGGGCTGGCTGATATCTACATGTTCACCCAAGAGTAAATGACAATGATAGCTTTAAAGAACACTAAGATATCTCACTGCATGCCTCTAGCGGATACCATTCAGATTGGCCGCAATCATAATCTTAATCATCGTCACGAAAAACTTAAAAGTCTATTTAATCATATTTGATTTTTTGTCCAATAAAATTATAATAGTCTATCTGCAGCATTGACTAATATCACAATAGAATGAGCTTTATTGCTACAGATCCCTAATGTGTTTTCAACAGATTTTTCTGAAGAGTGGGAAGATGCAAGATTCAATGAGGGAATGTATTCCAAGTGAGCTTCCCATTGTATATTTACTTGAATATTAAGTTCAGTATTATAACCGGTGCCCTTTCTCAAATGATGTCATTTTTTCCTGAAGCACAAGGGTTTCAATATAACAATGGAATTATTTCAGAAATCCACTTATGATAACTCATACATTACCAATTGGCTGATAAAACTGGTGGCTCCATAGGAAGACATGGGCATATAAAACACGCACATCCCGGCAACATCAAAAACAGAATGAAATGATAAAATGTCAAACTGCTTTTGGAAAATTAAAAGCAATTCACTGAAAGTTGTGTAATTGACGGTTATATCCTCTCGCAGGTAATTGTTGTCTTTATTTATCACTGCCAATAAGCTGGCAGTAACTCATATTAATCATAGATGAAGGTAGGATTCAGGATTTTCTTTTTCTGATCACTGTCCTAAGTTTACCCAACAGAGGCTATTGTTAGTACCTTAGTGCCTTAGAATTTGTTCACAGTGCTGGGCTGTGTTCTGAAGTCCTCTAGGAAAAAGGGCTTCAAAATATACCTCTCCCTATCCCTCTTGTTGAGAGCTCTTTTCTTGTGAGCCGGTAGGAAGTAGCATCGACAAATCTGTGCTCTTTGATAATTGGCACATATAGGATCCCTGTGCATGCTGGTCCCTGCTGACTCAGGAGAAAGAAGATGACAGGGGGCGGTGTCTTGGGCGGGCCATTTGTGCTCAGGCTGCATGCTGAACACAGCTCCTGGGCAGCCATCATTTGTAGACTACCTTTTCATTGGAAAGTAGGCCTTCACCTTTGGCAGGTGGCTCTGTTATACT
Organism: Ursus arctos; assembly: GCF_023065955.2. Taxonomy (NCBI): domain Eukaryota; kingdom Metazoa; phylum Chordata; class Mammalia; order Carnivora; family Ursidae; genus Ursus; species Ursus arctos. Next base: position 53,932,627 of record NW_026622819.1, read on the forward strand.
AAGCAGCTCACAAATCTGGTGGGGAAGCGCCTCAACTTTCTTTGAATGGTTGTGTTCCACATTCATAGGTGGTGTTCAGAAAACCTGCATGAGAGCAATAATTGTGCTCTATTTAGAGGCAGTGGTGTGTCCTGAAAAGCTCGCATGGATGAGCCATGCATGGCCCCTAAAGCCATCCGTCACAGTTGTAACAGAGCACACCAGAAGTCATAATAATGAAATGCTTTGCGGATCTTTCTCTCAGCTGCCTAATTATGAAGCTTCTATTTTACAACCATTTGAAGTTTTTTTGTTGTTTTTTTTTGGAAGAGTTGTTATTTCTGTCAGCGTGAAGGCATCCCACATGGGTAGTTTACATAGTCACGGAGGTAAGGTTTTAGTTTTATCTTATTTTTAAGTTAGGTATCATTCAGGTCTAGCTTTACCAGCAGGCTTTGGTCCGAGAAGTACTGAAAGGCATGCACCAAAGTCTCCTGCCTCAAAATGCCTCTCCTTATCAATATTTGAAATCTGCAATTAGAGATTGTCTTCAATACATACAGGTGTCTATACCCTTAAGATTTATTTATTAAAATAAAAAAGGTACCAGAAATGGGTAAATAACAAAGCTGTTCCTTAGCTCAGTTCAGAAACATGTACTGAGCATCTCTTAGACATCTGAAACTCTCTGGACCCCAGAAATCCAAGGAGTGGGTATATATTCACTTCTCTTTCAAGCAGCTGACATGAGGTTTATGCTGGATCTTGGGACTAGTTTGGAAACTAGGCCCATGTTTGGAAAAGGAAAGAGTGAAGAGAAAACAGGTTTAACTTCCCCCTCAGTCTTTTTTTTTTTTTTTAAGATTTTAAAAATTTATTTATTTGAGAGAGAATAAGAAAGCACAAGAAGGGGGGTAGTGTCAGAGGGAGAAGCCCACTCCCCACTGAGCAGGGAGCTTGATGCAGGACTTGATCCTGGGACTCCAGGATCATGACCTGAGCTGAAGGCAGTCACTTAACCAACTGAGCCACCCCGGTGCCCCTTCCCTCACAATCTTAACAAGAAATAGACTCAGTTACGTTTAGTTAAACTGTACACTTGACAGCTGCTTGTCATATGTCATTTGGTTCCTACTATGCTTTATGTACACTCAGCAATAAGCTTAAGCATAAAAAGAATAAAGGGATGAGAAAAAAACACTCAGAATTATATAGCAGTTATTTAATGTTTAGGGGGCTGATGGGAATATATGAAATACCTAATGTTTAAGGATGACCCCACTATCAAGCCATATTGCCAGATACCACAAACAGATATAAATTGTCAGAGCAGCAAAAGTACACAGTGACCCTGTGTTCAACTAAGCACAGCATTCACTAGAGTAGTTAACCTTTGACTGTAGTAGTAAATTAATGCAGATCTCCAAAAAACACTCCTATGCAAAAATCAGTCTGGAAACACTGATGCATAATAATAAAAGTCTAACAGTGACTTGACCTCCAAAGCTTATGGCTAGGGGAGGTATCATGTAGTGTTGAACTAGGGAGGAGCATATGTTCATTAGGAAGGTTGTTGAACACTAGACATCCTATATTTTATGGTTAAATTCTGCCACAGCCAAAGAACAGCAACTTGTGTTATAAAGACAACAATGTCAGGTGTTCCAACCTATTTTAGTAACACCCCTTTATTACTGAAAGTGTCTCCGGTAAATGCCCAAATTGCCTATTTGCACTAAATAAAATGTCACTTTGTGAATAAATTAAGCATTTTATGCTACCTTCTGTATGTCTAATGACATCCGTTGTAATATAATGTTTGCTTGTCTCTAGAGGCTGGCTCTAGAAATCAGCTTGCACCTGTGGCTTTTGGGAGATATTAAGTAGAGCTTTTTTGTACTCACTTCCCCTGGCAGAATTTCAGCGATATTCCAGGAACGACTTGAAAAATATTACCAGGGTATTTCTCGATACACCTCTGGGGCTTAAAGTTTTGAATTTACATGGACCTTTTGACATGTCACGGTCCCTGTCCAGTGGGAGTTCCTAGCAGCTTGTAGTTCATACTCTTCACCTTGATTCTGCCTGTGAACAACTGGAGTCAGATTAATGCTGTGTGCTTGGCATAAGTGTGACTAACTCCACCATTTTTTTTATATGGTCTGGTTTTGCATTTATCTGTTGTTGCCTCTATCCTTGAAACAATTCAATTTCTGCATTCCTTTTTTATGCACCTTGATTTCAGACAAAAACTATAAATTTAGCATCATCACCAGAAGGGAAGAATGCATCTGTAGTGTATAGTGATCCAAATAAATCCTTAAAGTTGCAAAAGTTATCCAAATCTCATGTTACTATGTCAACACCTGAAAAAAAGTTTCCTCTCGTGGCTTTCTTGACCCAGTATATACCAAAACACCAAAGTTAGTGAGCTGAGTTTTTGAAAGATGTTCCCTTGAAGGGATAGTCCAGGTAGGCCTTTCACACAAAAGTATAAGGTATAAAGCATTTGTATTCAGCATTTCTTATCTTCCTCTTTTGTTCAATTTGGCAAGCACTGGTAAAAATGAGGACCCCAGTAAAGGATACCCTAATGACTCATCATCTAAAAGAGAGAAATTATGAAAATAGTTATAGTTGTTCTTCAGCATACTTGACTGTATGAGAATTTTGAATAATAGCAATTGCTAACATAAATTGAGTATTTACCATGTGCCAGTAATTATCTAAGGCATTTTCCACACATTATCTCTTTGAGTAGTTACAACAACCCACTGAGATAGGCAATGTTTTTCAACAGAAGAAGAAATTGGTACTGTAACAAGCTACATCAAAATTAGGACAAATCCCTTTATTAAGTTGTATTCTTTGCATTACAAATTCTCCTTTAACTTGGAGAGTTGCACCGTATGTTATTTATAAGCATTCAGTGATGGGAGTCAGAGAATCTAGTTTAAATACCCTCTTTGCCATAACTCTTTAGCTGACTTTAGGTATCAGTTGGGATATTTTCTATTGCCAGTTAGAAAATAACACAGGCTCACACACAGAGAAATATTGGGAAAAGAAAAATTTATTCCCCATAGAACTGAAATTGCCAAAGTAATGCAGTTTTCGGGCATGATGAGTCTCAAGATTTCCACAATGTCAGCAAGACCCACTCTGTATCTATATTCCAACTCTCTTCTCCTTCCTGTTGACTTCATTCTTAGGCTTCACTTGGTGACATGATGGAGGCTGCTACTTCAAGTCCTAAATGCTCCCAGGTTCAAGTTTAGTGAGAAAAACAAAAATAAAAGCAAAACAAAACAAAACCCCCCAGGAAACTCTCTTAGCCCACTAGTTTGAGCAAAAGTCTCAAGCCTCATAGATGCATCTCTGAGCCCATAACTGAAACCAGGGGAATGTAATGCATTGATTTGACAGCATTAGTCTGGTTCATATGTTCTTTCCTGGAGCTCCAACTTAAGCACCTACAATAAGAGTGGATATGAGTGGTTCACCAGTAGAAAATTGGACTGTTCTTATTGGGGAAAAAAAATATGGAATGGGGATGGAGGAATTGATTCTGAGCCTCAGAAACAACAATGTCCAGTACAACTTGGGAGATTCTCTTCATCTCTCTGAACACTAATTTTTCATCTGTAAAATGGGGGAACTATTTACTATCTAATGGAGTTGTGAGAATCTATACAACGTATGGCATCTTCTAGTTAATTGGCTTCTCCAAATCTTGTTTCTCTTCTTTTTCCCCTTTTCTCTTCCTCTTATCCATCATTTTTATTTTTATTTTTACTTTTCTTTGTCATCGTCACCATCATCACCATTATATTCATAAATCTCTTACTACGGGATCTGGCTCATGGCAAATCTCCTTTAGAAAAAGACCCTTCCAGAAGGAATTGAGTAGAGAAGATCTGCGACTAGCTCATGTGACTCCTGGAAGTCAAGCTCCTCAAAAGAAGGATCCTGGGTCTCAGTTAAATATCACATCTAAGTATGCATACAGTTGCCTAAACAACACTGCACACATCATTACCGGCTTAGAGATCATCTAGTCCTCTATAAAATCCAGGTTCTGGTGTTAAAGGTTATTTCCTTCCCTGTCTTGGAGCAGCAACCAGATAAAAATGTTCCATCACACCTTATAAGTTGTCTCCTAGAAAAAGGAGTGAATCCCAACCTAGCACACACATATCTCTTAAGCTTTCATTGCACATCTGCAAGAAAATTATACATTTTGTGATTTATAACAAAATTATAGAAGACAATCATGTTCCCTGTCTTTATCTCTGATTGGATACATCACATAAGCCATGCTTTATTACCAATCCCCAAATGATGTGATTGGATTATAAATGCTAAAATTCACAACTTCTTCATCATTGCAAAATAGCAAGCTGATTAGTAAAAATATACTTAGTGTTTAAACCCAGTCACCACCTTTTCTGAACATTAAAGCTCAGCATACATTTCAGTTCAAATTAACAAGTGTACAGTGAGTACCTGCTTGACTTTCCTTAATTTCCAAAATAGAATCCTGGGGTAGGGATTTACTGGTCCAGGATAGATCAGTTGCACATCACAGACAAATGAATATAGTCCCAGGAAAGTGACATTACATCAATCTGCTCTCCCCAGGGTAATCACGAGGGGTGGGCTGAAAGCACATTAAAAAAAAAAAAAAAGAAAAGAAAAGAAAGGAAAGAAAGGAAAGAAAAAAAAGAAAAAGAAAGAAAGAAAAAGAAAAGAAAAGAAAATGGTTCTGGGTAGAGAACAATGTTCCATCTGTATCTACTTCCAATACAAACCTCTCAGAATAGCTAGAAATACTTGTATTTCAGCTTTATTGAAGTATAATTGACAAAAATTATAAGATACTTTTTAAAATTATAAGATATTTACATCTTGTTGATTTGACATATATGCACATTGTGAAAGGACTCCTAATCTAGTATATATAGATAGATAGATAGATAGATAGATAGATAGATAGATAGATAGATAGATGTTTAAGTTCTACTTTCTTAGCAAATTTGAATTATACAACACGGTATTAACTTTAGTTATGACATTATACATTAGATCCTTAGATTTCATTAACCTTATAGCTGGAAGTTTGTACCTGTTCACTAACCTCTCCCTATTTCCCCCACCTCCAGGCCCTGGCAATCACATTCGTACTTTTTCTGTCTATGAATTCGACTTGATTTTAGATTCTACATATAAGTAATACCACGCAGTATTTGTCTTTGTCTGGCTTATGTCACTTAGCATAATGCCCTCAAAGTCCATCCATGTTGTCACAAACAACAGGATTTCCTTCTTTCTCATGGCTGAATAATATTTTATCATACACACACGCAGACATAGACACACATACACACATGCACACATACCACATTTTCTTTACCCATTCATTCCTTGACAGACACTTAGATTGTTTCCATATCTTGGCTCTTGTGAATAACGCTACAGTGAACATGGGAGTGCAGATATCTCTTTAATAACCTGATTTCATTTCCTTTAGATCTATACCCAGTAGTGGGATTGCTAGATCATGTGATAGTTCTATTTTTAATTTTTTGAGGAACCTCCATATTGCTTTCCATAGTGGCTGCGCCGATTTACGTTCCCACCAGCTGTGTACAAGGTTTCCTTTTTCTCCACATCCTCACCAACGCTTCTTTTTGATACTAACCATTCTAACAGGTATGAGGTGATACCTCATTGTGGTTTTGCATTTCCCTGATGATTAATGCTGTTGAGCACTTTTGCAGGTATCTGTTGATCAGGTACATTTTTTTCTGGATGTTTGTCTTCTTTGAAAAAAATATTCAGTTCCTCTGCCCATTTAAATCAGATTGTTAGGTTTCCTTTCCTATTGAATTGTGTGATGGATATTAACCCTGTATCAGATATATGATTTCCAAGTATTTCTCCCATTCCATAGATCACCTTTTCATTTTGTGGATGGCTATCGTAAGTGTTGTACAGAAGTTTCTCAGTTTAATGTAGATTTTTGTAAGTTTTCAATAGTTATGGGTTTCGTTGGGGGGAGGCAGTCATGAATAAAACTTACCACCTTCCTTTCCATATATCTAAAACCCCATTCTTTCTTTAACAATCAGCCCAACTTTCCTTTGCTCTTGGTGTCAAATAAAAAAAAAAATCTTTTCCAAGATCAATGTCAAAAGCCTACTCTCTATGTTTTCTTTTAGAATTTTCATGGTTTCAAGTTTTGAATTTAAGTCTGTAGTCCATTTTAAGTAAGATTTTTGTGTATGGCATAATATAGGAGTCCAGTTTCATTCTTTTGCATTTGACTTTCCAGTTTTCCCATTACCATTTATTGAAGAGACTGTCCCTAATGTATATTCTCGGCTCCTTTGTCATGAATTAGTTGGCCACATATGCATGGATTTATTTCTGGGCTCTCTATTTTATTTCATTGATCTGTGTGTCTGTTTTCATGCCAATATCATACATTCTGATTACTGTAAGGTATCAATTTGGTTTGAAATCAGGAAATATGATGCTAAACTTTATTTTTATTATCTTGTCAAAATACCACTTACATCTTCATTTAGAGTTATTCATTCACAGATTAAATAATCATCTAGAATTACCTCAAAAAGAATTCATTTTTTTGTCTTTGTGCAAAAGATGTAGGTCTAAGATTTTATGTACTATAAATAGTTGTGGGTTTTCTTTGGTTTGAGACCGTCTTTTTTTTTTTTTTAATTAGTTTATTTGACACAGAGAGAGAGAGAGAGAGCACAAGCTCAGGGGAAGTGGCAGAAGGAGAGGGAGAAGCAGACTCCCCACTGAGCAGGGAGCTAATACAGGGCTCAATCCCAGGACCCTGGGATCCTGACCTGAGCCAAAGGTAGATGCTTAACCTACTGAACCAACCAGGCCCCCCGGTTTGAGAACGTCTTGCACAAAACTTACCACTTCCCCTTCTATGTGTCTAAGACCCCACCCTTCATTTAAGATTCAGCTTAACATTTCCTTTCTGAAGCATCTACAGCTAGAAATGTGGAACACAAATACTGTGTTGCCTTTTTTATTACTTTTTAAATGTGTACGCCCTATCCTCTGAACAGGATTGTAAATCAAGGGAAAACAGTGAGTTCCAGTCTTCTTTGTGACCTTGGTATTGAGCCCCAAGTCTTGTATAAATATTTTTCTTTAGCTATAGCAATCGTTGGAAATAATAATAGTGACTGCATATTGAGCTTCAGTGATGTGTTGTGCACTGAGATGAGCACTTGATAGTCATTCATGTAATTCTCAAGAAACACTAACCAGGCAATTGTTAGCACCTCTTTTAAGTACACAGAAACTGAAACTAAAGTGATAAAGACTCTTATCCAAGATGGCGTATGGAACTCCATGCTCTGTTTCTTTTTTATATCCTAAGACTATTATAAATTACCTATTAAATCTCAAAACCTTTGCATATGTTTCTTCACAATGAGAAAACAGTGCGTTTGTAAACATTACTACACTGAGGGGTGTAAGATTCTTATATCACAACGTTTTCAGGCCCACATTGAAGCCCTCATATCTAAGCCCTTCTATGAACTTCTTTAATAACCTTAACACATCAGTATTATTGCACTATTGGGTATCTGGTAAACTGTGAACAAATGATGGATGAATACTATGTTGTATTTAACTTTTTTTTCTCGATACTTGGTATAGCACCTGACATATTATAGCAAGTATTGAATAGATAATGCTTTCATATATAACTGAAAGAATGAATCAATCCATCCATCCATCTATCCATAAATACAACAATTAATAAAGAGGTTAAATGATGCTACAGAGATTTGTCTACAAAATATCATGTAATCTGACTTGGATAAATAATAGCAATAAGTGACTTTCCTAGACTCTTACCACCTTGGACCTTGGTAGAGCACTGCTCAGAGAACTTTCTAGGGCTGATCGCCAACACATCGCTGCCAACACAGTACCAAAATCCCTTGACTTCTATTGTTAATACCTTATTCTTATGTATTCTATCTGAAATATGGTTTAATATTAATTTATGTACTTGAATCCTGAGCTTTGCTATCAGCAGTGAACATTTTCATGTGACATAAACAAATATGAACGTTTAAACAAGCAACAGATTACCCAGCAGTGAAATGTACTCACCACCTCTAAAGCAGTGATCAAACCAACATCTTCTGAGCACTGAGTTAGCAGGTTAAACTCGGCCAGAGTTGTCAGAGTTTACATATGCACCCTTCCTCATAAGCATATAGGGGACCTCCTGTGTTGCCAGCAGCCCTGGACATGGTAAAGGTAGGATCACGTAACTCAGAGAGATCATTTAAGACTGTTAATAAATTCACCTTTTCAGTGTAGATTGGAGAAGAGCCATTGTGGTCTTCCTAATTCTTGAAAGTGGTTTCCTCCAAATATTCTTAAGTTCCATTTTACTTACTCCATCCTTAAAAATCTGTAATATAACTGAAAATATCATTATCCCTTTAGTGAATTTTTTAGTCTCTAACAACATTTTTCTTTGTAACAATATTTTAATGTATTTGAAAAAGCACAGGGTAAGTCTCCTTACCTAATCTTACTAGATGGAAGATCCATTTACTTTGGTGTTTTTGTTTTCTTTTTTCTTAATGTGCAGTTACCATATCCAAATCCAAAGCCTGAAATGTTTCAGATTGTTCAAAAGAAGATTTTGAATAATCACATGAGCTAATAAATGTGGCTTAGTATTCTCAGTCATAAAACGGTGCTATTTTTGTTTCCATGTTACATGTATACATGTATGTATAAAAACTTACATATATTTATAAAATAACTATTTCCTGATTATGCATAATGCAAACTTATATCATGCTATAATTCATCTCTACATATCTGACCTTTAGCTAGATAAAAGAAAATTATATTGAGCAACAATGCAATATAAATGAACAATATAAAGCACTAATGTATTATCATTACTAGATAATAAAGCAGTGCTTTCCAACAATACCTAACCTAGACTGATACACAGTCGTCAAAAAATAAATACAATATAGCCCTGATATTTCCTTCTCCTCTACCTCCTCCTCCTTTTCTGTCTCTGCTTCTGTCTCTGTATCTTCCTCTTGTGCGTATACACACACATACAAAGCTTACTAATACGTGGTTGATTGGCAGCTGGATTCAACCTGAAGAAAATTTTTTATAAACCAGTATCTTCATAAAATTAAAAATTTTGAACACATAGCCACAAAAACACATGAAAAAAATTATTGGATATACTAGCATGACTTTGTTGCTATCATCGTACGATTGCAGCCAGAAAACTTCATTAGGGATTTAGCTAAATGTTCATTTGGCAGTGACTTCCTATTTGAATAGTATAGAGTAAGACTTTCAGGATGTTGTGATTTCTATGCTTCTGCTGATAGATATACTTGCTGTCCTCATAATTGGTTTATCCCAATAGATAGCCTCCTTAGAGACCATGCAGTCACGGAAAATATCACCCAATTTCCTTCCAAGAATTGTTGGAAGGTTTAATCAAGAAATGTTTGTGAGGTGCACTGGGGAGGGAAGTACTCTCCAGAGGCAGAGAGAAATGATTATTACTGGAATTAGTCTTTACAAAAATCTCTAATCATCACCCAAACAAGATGAAGAGATGATGGAAAAAATCCTACACAAATTAGGAACCAAAATTTCTAAATACATTTTTTTCTTTAATTGGAGCACAGTTTTTTTTTTTCCTTTTAATGTTAGTTACCACTGGGGGTCTAATATTTTAAATGAGTTTTTAGAACAAAAAGAACATTAAAATTATGGATTTGGACTTCATTCATTCTATGCTTCTACAATTCTAAATTGCCTATAATTTCCTTCTTTACACATGCAGTGTAAGAATGGTTGTTTTTCACAGACCCTGCTTTTCTACTAATTAGTTGCCAGAATTAAGTTTGCAATTAACTAATTGAAACATTTTAAGAAAATGTGTCATGTATCAGAAAAATAATTGAAATGCATAATTTGAGGAGGAATTTGGATCCTGTCTTGTATATTGTAATAATTTGGATGTTCATTGCAAGTGAGAGGGATCTGATTCAAACTGATTGAAGCAAAAGTATAGATTTATTATAATGATCCTTAAGTCACTCATGAAGCCCAAGAACAAGAATATAGTTGGGCCAGAAGACCTATTGAAACAACAAACTCAAACATATCTAAGATTTGCTTTCCCTATCTTTTCTCTTCTCTCCACTGATCAGGCTTTCTTCTCTTTCTCTCTATAACAGGATTTTCTGTTTCATTAGCCCTTGTGGAAGAAAACTTAGTTGCCAAGAATTGCATCTCATGTTCTAGACTCTTCGAAAGAGACTGACACACTTTCCTGTTTCAGTTCCAGAATTCCTAGGGAGGGACTCATAGTTCCAGGCCAGGTTGGGTATCTACATTTAACTGATCAACTTAGTTAGATGGGGGTCTCCCTGAAACTAACCTAACAGTTCCTAAAAAAATCATGTGGATGGAGTGAAGATTGAGGGGCAATCTCCAGACAGAAGTGCTTGGGAGACAATTGCCCAAGGACCTCCTTCATACATTAAAAAGATAATATTTCTAAAACCATCCACAAGTTGCTTTTCTAAGTGTAAAGTAGGGGGAAATCATACAATTAAATAATATTATATTTAACCTTATAAAAATAACTTGATCTAACTTATCCCCCAAGTGTAAGAGTGAAATTTTTCAGCTGGATAAGACATCATCACTACACAAGAATGATAAACTCAAAAGAGTGAAAAACTTAAAACTATTCATGGATGATATTGTCCTTGGTTCAAGCATACAGTGAATAATGAATCTGTGGAAACCCTTGTGCTAGGTAGTGGGAACACAACAATGAGCAAGACAAGCTAGTGGAGCAATTGACACATTAACAGATAACATACAGTAATGCAGAAAATGCAATGATGGAAACGTCGACAGATTATTATGGGAATACTGAGAAGGAACAAACTGTAAGAAGCGAGGGGTAATTGTAAGTGGCTTCCTAGAGGAGTCAACCCCTGAACCACCCCTACAGCAATAAGTAAAATTTATTCAGATAAAGAAATGGAAAATGAGCAGGAAGAGGTAAGCAGGGACAGATGATAGAGGAGCTTGAAAACCTAGCTACAGAGCTTGGGTTTTCTTTTTTTCTTTTTTTTTTTTTAATAATATTTTTTTTACTATATTATGTTAGTCACCATACAGTACATCCCTGGTTTTTGATGTAAAGTTCCATGATTCATTAGTTGCGTATAACACCCAGTGCACCATGCAATACATGCCCTCCTTACTACCCATCACCAGCCTATCCCAGTCCCCCACCCCCTCCGAAGCCCGCAGTTTGTTTCCCAGAGTCCATACTCTCTCATGCTTCATTCCCCCTTCTGATTACCCCCCCTTCTTTATCCCTTTCTTCTCCTACCGATCTTCCTGCTTCTTATGTTCCATAAATGAGTGAAACCATATGATAATTGTCTTTCTCTGCTTGACTTATTTCACTTAGCATTATCTCCTCCAGTGCCATCTATGTTGCAGCAAATGTTGCGAAATCGTTCTTTTTTGATAGCTGAATAAGAGCTTGGGTTTTCTAAAAGTTCCTAAGAAGAGACCATGGGAATGGCACTATCTAGTTTGCTCAGAATGAGGTCTGAGTTACATTTCCCATAAGCACAGTCCTAGACAGTTGGTTTCTAAGTAACTTCTCAAGTGATTAAGTAAGCTAGGCTAATTTTGAAAAAAAAAAAAAAAAAGGTAGTCCAGCACATTCTGTCATGTCCTAATTATACAACACCCCTGTCCCACACCCACATACTCCCAGGTGGAAAAAATCTGTTAGTTCCAAGAAACAATTGTGTTTAATCAAAAAAAAAAAAAAAATCAACAGAATTAACTATTTGAACACCTTTTTCTTCCTTGTTCCAAGAATGAAGAACACTTTACCACATTCCCTTCTTTGTATCGCTCACCCCCACCAAACCCAGGCTTTCAATTATAGTCAGGCTAAATTGCCTGCCTTTCCCTGCCTTTACTCATCATAAAGTCATTTGAATTTGCTCTTGGGAATTTTCATGCCCAGAACCGACTCTTTCTCCCTATCTGCCAGAATCTATGGTTCTCATTATTAAAAACTCAGTTTGAGGCCATTCCTCCTGGGGCTGCTCATTACATTAGATAGGGAATGTGTGGGACTCTCCTTCTGTCAGTCCCAACCATCTCTGCTACTGCATTCACGATATGTGAGTGCATTTTTGTTCCTAACATTTTTGTGTGTGCATTCTTCTTAAAATACCCAGAGCTAAAGCCTCAAAGCATAATGATATGCCCTCTCCAAAATGTTTATTAAGTTGAATGATACTAACTTTAATCACAGAAACAGCAAACAGACGTGGTCTGCTTTCCTATGTGCATGTTTCGTATGAGTTTCAGAAACATTTCACACAACAAAAATATTATTTCTATTGCCACCTTTAAAATGAGATTGTGTCCTGAAACAATATTAAAATCACAATCCCAGGAAACTCATCATTTCCCAATAATAAAATGTATTGGCTTTAAGCTGTAGCAAGTCCTGAGAAATTGGTCCGTGAAATCAAGGCATAATAATTTAATGAAAATCTATCTAAGAGTTTTAAAATATATATGAGGACTAATTATCTGTTACTTGTCCTCTATGGTGGATTTGTTATAGCTCTCATCTGGTCCTCCTATTTGGCAAATATAGAAAATGCCAAATAAAAAAAAAAAAGTTTTTATCATTCTGTTTTTTTCAGATACAGCCTTTCCATACTCTAGAAAGGGTTTCTGATCATATATATTTGTGTGAGGCCTTTCTCAATATAATGAGAGGCATCTATTTACTAAAAAATGCTAGCATCTGTCATTTAACAGAAAATACTTGATAAATTCTAAGTCTACCACCATTTAATTTTTTTTATCCTCTAGGTACAGGGTTGTTCCCAAGCAATTGCTATTTATTTATTTGTTGGCATTAAGAATGTTTTCAGGACTCCTGCCCTGGATTATGTGTGTACATATGCGCCCTTCATTTCATTTCTCTGCTCCCCAACTTCTGAACTCTTCCTTGACCCTATTTTACTCTCTCTAGACTTAGCTGTTCGACCACTATTCTCCCAATCCTCCTCTATGCTTTGTTCTCTTCTCCCCTTTCCAACTCTACCTGTGCTTATTTTACTGCACAATTAATGTTTTATTCCAATCATACAACATATTTGCAATTTAATAAGACTCTCCTGGAACTTCATTTTCAACCTTAAGGCTTGGCTATTCGAGTGGCAATGAGGTGCAATGGAAAAAAAATACTAGAGGAGAAAGGAGGAGACTCATTTCCTGTGTGCATGTTTTATGTGAGGTTTAGAAATATTTCATACAATGAAAAGATGATTGCTTTTGCCATCTTGTAAAATGTGATTGTGTTTTGAAAAAATATTAAAATCACAATCTCAGGAAACTCATCAGTTATGACACTTATGAGCTGGGTGACCTAAGGCAAGGAATTCATACTCTCTAGGATTGTCTCTTTCTTTACACTAAATCAATGGTTTTGCTAATGTGTTTCTTTCTTTCTTCCTTTTAAGTAGACTTTATTTCTTAGAGCAGTTTTAGGTTCAAAGCACAGTTAAGGAGAAGATACAGAGATTTTCCCTGTACACCCTGCTCCTATATATGCGTAGCCTTCCCTCTTATCCGCATCTCCCACCAGATTGGTGCATTTGTCACAAGCAATAAACCTACATATCATTATCAACCAAAGTTCTTAGTTTACACTAGGGTTCATTCTTGGTTCTGTACATTCTATGGACTTGGACAAGTGTATAATGACATCTATCCACCATTATAGGATCATACGGAGTAGTTTCACTGCCCTAAAAATCTTCCATTACAAATGTGTTCCTTGTCTTTGTTTCTTTTTACTTTGTTATTTTTATTTTGCTTTTGTTTTTGTGAAAGAGTGACACTCTCCCTTTGTTTTTAGTTTTAACCAAATCTTCTGTCGAATCTGAATGTTTAAAGCAAAAAAGAGAATTACACTATTTAATGAAGAGGTGGAATACCTGAAAACCTGTCTCCTGGGATCCATCTTGCTGCATCACCCCAGACTCCTTCTTTATGCTGGTCGGAGAGACCTCTGTGGAGTCAGAGGAACATAGTCTGAAAACCACTGCTAACCCTCTCTTTACCTGGCTTTCCTTCATGAAACATACCTGGGATGGAGCTGAGAAAGAGAACCTTTGTTCAAAACGGTGCCTGTTTAACACATTCACATGGCAGCTGTTGAGATAGTACTAGAAAGCCATCAGCATTAACAATATGAAAGGCTAATACCAAGCTGCTCAACAGACCATCAGATCCATATAGAAGAAACAATAGTTAACACTATTTTGTGTGCTGGCTAATTCTCTCAACCATCAACCAATAAGTATCACAGCTCTCAACTTAGTGGGCCCTGGCTTGCCTCTCCTCCCGTGCTTCAGCGCTGGGCCTGTTTCCTATCACCTGCCCTGCATCAGCCCTTCTTAGTTTCCAAAGTTGGGGATTTCAAGTGAGATGAATATGTTACTTAGAGACCTGGCTCTACCTACGTGATGTGGACTTACAAGTTACAGAAAAAATTGCCTTTCCTGTTATAAAAAAGAAAGCACCCAGACAAGAATGCCAAAAGAAAGTCATTTAACAGAGTTACTAAGAGACATTCAACAACTAAAAACCCGTATCGATTTCACTTTTCTTGTTTAGTAAATATAACCTGTGATTCATTCTTAAAAGCATTTGCTTAGACCTCATAGCTTTTGGAAAGTCAAACTTGATGACAGATGCTGCATACTTATGTATTCCATTCACAGATTCGCTAAGAAACTTGTCCTTATGATATCATGCATTTTGATGTAGTAATTAACCACACAAAAAAACACAGAGAATTTATGAAGAGTTAATATAGACATGTGGGATGGACAATGGCAAACGTTTCATTATGACATGTGCAATAATTCTCATTTCAAGTAAACTAACTAAATGTCATTTTAGATAACATTTGAGGTTGGGATGATTGTGGCAGATATACATAATTATATTTGATGTATAGCCACAGACAAGTGTCAAAATTAGGAGAAACAGAGGGAAAAGCTTTACTTTCAAGCCTCAGTGCAAGTTTTAACACTACTTCAGTCTTCAGGGCCATAAATCTTCAATGTCCCCTAATCCTTACACTTAGATCTAGATTCAGTCTGACTTTCAGGCCATCAACAGCTGGGCCACGAACACCCCCATATTTCCTTTATTTTTGGTTTTCTCATTACACTTCCTGTCTTCCAAAATCCTACAACAGTAATGGTTGATATGCAATTCAGCAATCGATGTCAGAGTATCTTTTGAAGCTTGCTAATTATTTAACATCTTATTCTCCTCCTCCCATAGCCTACGAACAAATAAACAATTTTTTTTCCCCTTGTTCCACTCGTAGAAGGATTCTGGAAAGGTTCATTGGAAATAGTTATTGAGGGTGCCCTTCATAATTTTGCAAGGATAATTTATTGGAAAGAAGAAGAAATAGAAATGTAGATAAGGTCCAAGAAAATAAAATAGGGAACATAGAAACAATCAAAGGGAGCCACAGGAAGAGAAGTATCTCATCTTAGAGCATGTGCTTCCATTCTGACACTGGGATCTCACAGAGTTAACCTAAGACTTGAACATCATGTGTTAGCATCTCATAAAAACATATGTTAATGGAAGTCACTATTCATTGCTGTTGCTTTTATCAGTGTCATATTTGTTATGGAATTGGCAACTTTATTATTTTTTGAAATTACTGACTATAAATCCAGGCCACAAATCCAGAATGATTAAAGTATTTACCTTCTACCTAGTGTTTTGTTTTGTTTTGTTTTGCTAGAAGGTAGAATGAAAGGTACAATATTGATCAATGTAGTGTCTAAACAGGGAACTCTCCCCCTCTCAGCAGCCCTGAGTAAGGTATTTGTGAAATTTGACTCAATGAAATCATTTTTTAAATTATATATATAATATCTCTTCCTTGGAGAGATATATAGATATAGATATAGATATAGATAATCTCTTCCTTGGATAAATTAAAGGTAGCTCTACTCACGGGTCTTTGCATAGATGTGTATGTTTTAATACATTTTAATACACTATTTGTTTAAAGAAATAGAGGCTACTGTGAATTTTTGTGGTATGCTGGGATTGTGATCCAAAAAGCATGCTTCTGCCTTATAGTGAAATGATCGGTCTTGCATTTGTGCTATCTCCCCCCATTGAAATGAGCAGCAACTGTGATAATTACCCAATGTCAATGTTTATATAAAACATACCAAATATAGACATTTGCTAACTATCAACATATATGCCGGCTTTTATAGATGCACTTGGCATGTTTAGCAATTATCACTGAAAGTATTTCCATGAACTTGAATGTAGATGTTGAAAATTCTATTTAACTAACAAAATAAAAAATATCGTCTTGTCATTATTAATGTCTCAGAAATGTGTTTATAATTCAATGAATTCAAAGTAAAGGTGGTTTTTGTCTTGAATGCTTTATTCATTTATCTTTAATTTTTATCTTATTTAAATTCTGCCTTAGCCTATTTTGATCATAAAATATACTCAGTTTAATTTCATTTTGTCAACTTCTTAACTATTAAGCTCAAAATACCACCGTACCTGTCACATGATCAGCGAATAGTTGCTCTCTAGGATTTACAAGATGCTTTTTTTT
Source organism: Ursus arctos (assembly GCF_023065955.2). NCBI lineage: Eukaryota > Metazoa > Chordata > Mammalia > Carnivora > Ursidae > Ursus > Ursus arctos. The sequence continues at coordinate 53,949,413 of NW_026622819.1, forward strand.
TATGCTGATTGACAAGCAAAAGGGTAGACCTCAAAAGACTTATTTGCCCCTTCACTCCACTTTTTCTCCACTTATTCTCCACTCTCCTTTCTTCAGTGAAAGTAGATCTGACATTTATGATCACTTTCTTAATGAGCAGAAGGAGTTGATTATTGCTGTCTGGGTGTCTTATCACTTACGGGTTCCTTTAGGGCATACTTTGTATATTTGCTTCACTATGGTGTTTGCCACAAAGCCAAGTCTTAACAAGTATGTTAGTTGAAGGAGCCAGTATTTGATTGTATTCACATGTGTTGGGCCAAAACTGACTTCCTAATGTAGTAAAATCACACTATGCTTCACATAATGACTTTCTTTTTTAAAATTGTGCCCCATGTTTATTTTATGCTCATCGGTATCTGATTTTCCAATACAGTGGCCAAGTTTCATTTCTCCACTTACCGAAGCTGTCCTCTGAGGTCCTCATCATTAATTGATATTTATTGAGCATTTGCTAGCGTGCGGCTTTACACCGGCCCCTCTGTTTAAAATATTCCTCCCGAAATGTAAGAATCTATTGTTTACATTAGACACGGTCCTCCATCAGATGCACAGAAGTTTCAAAACCCGCACTGGCTGGCCCCTAATTAATCAATACCCAACGCCGCTGCTGCTCGTTTGGGGCTGGGTGCCTTCTCAGCCCTGACCGGAAGGCCCGGAGGAGCGTTGATTGTAAGATGTTCTGACTACAACTTATGCCGCTTAATAGCCATCACGCGGGAAATTTACGATGCTGTATCACACTTTAGGGAAGCTTCTGCAACTTGCCAGCTCACTTTGTTTGTAGTAGTCAAAGCCCCGGAGGCATCAGCATTTAACTGTGATTTGAAATTGCTGAAGTGGGCTGTTCCACCAGGCCGGGTGGCCCACACAGCAAGTCTAATAACAGAAGGCGTCTGTTTGTGGGGAAATGGCCGGGCATGCTGTATTCAGATTATCCTCAGCAAGAAGGCCTTAAATGCCTGAAGCAACTGCTTTTCTCCCTTACCCCCCACTCCACCCCTTTTTCTGTTTGAGGATGGAGCACAAAGGTAACCTGAGCTGACCTTGGGCTCAATGTACTTATTCATGGTCTGTTGAACCCGTGGTCAAGTTTCTGTCACTGTTATTAATCATTCAGATTCCAATTGTCAAACAGACAATTGGAACCCTTCTGCACAAAAGCTGAGTAAACAGGGTACAGTTGGGGCGGAAAGAGAAAGAGAATGAAAACAGAGGATTAAGGCAAATAAAATGGATTAATCCTTGACATGATCATTTATACCAGGACTAGGAGTCCAACAGAAGAGCTGTTGTAGATTATGTGTGTGATTAATCCCTGCTATAGTTTCATCGGTGACAAAATGATTAATAAAGTTTAGGACAAAGGCAAATCCTTTTGGATCTGCACCCAAGCGTGTAAAATCTAGCAAGGACTTCTCAATTCAGACCTTGGTTCCCTTGCAAGACAGGCAAACTTCTAATTCATATTTCTGACGCCCTAATTAGAAGAGAGCCCCACCTTTACAATAGACCAACCCTCCATTAGCTTGCAAAATAGGAAGGGGTTAGGAACAAGAACCCATTTCTGAAAAGACTTCCCAGCAAGAGGTTTATTTGTGTTCAACTACCAAGAAACAAAAATATTGCTAGCCTGCAAATTAAGCAATAATCCCTCCAGCCCTTCTTTGCTCAAGTAAGTGATTGTGCATTTCAGTACAAAATAGGGCATCAACAGCAGAGATGGCATGGGAGAATGGATGGATGCAAGAGAGGATTTAAGCAATATAGCATTTTAGTTCTGATTTTTTAATCATACTCTATTTCAGTAGGGGATATGTCAGTTTATGATGTTCTTTCATATACTTCACACCCTTCAACTCCTTAAGACGCACAATAACAAAACTTGCTGTGGATGAAAATCACTTAGGGCATATGCAGGTATATGTAAATGCAGGCTCCTGAGTCACTCCCCCAGGGATTCAGCGTCAGCAGATGAGGGGAGAGGGGAACTATGGGTAATCTGTATCTTAATCAACATCTGCAGGTCAGTCTGTTGGAGGCAGATCTCAAAGAGGCTTCACGAAATGCTGCTCGAAGGCAAAGTATGTTGTTGTAATCTTTTTTACTTGGTGAAGAAATTAAGGATCAGAGGAACTAATGTAAGATCAACATCAAACTTTGATGTTTTGACCACTGTCCTTTCTTTCTGCACGGAACATTTTGTATGGGAAGAGTCCCAACACAGTCACAACAGACAGCCACAGAGGAATGTGCTGTAAACAATACAAAACAGGGCTTTCCAGCCTTGGCTACACGTTGAAATCACCTGGGGGGGTTTCAAAAATACAGGTGCCTGTGTCCTACTCTCATATACTTGTTTTTATTGGTCTTGCGAGTGCTTTGGGGAATGGGTATTTTTAAAGACCACCAAGTGATCTTTTAAAATTGAAAGTACATGTACGTTTTAGGACCACCGATATGAATCAATGAATTAAGACAATGTGCCTATGTTGACTCCAGCATGTCCTATGAAATATGAGATGGCTTTCTGTAGTAGAGGAATATTTTAGTTTTAACAGTTATGTATTTGTTTTATTACATATTTTTGAAAAATATATTTATAAAACAAATCCTTTATCTGATACATATTCCTTAAGACAAAGCTAAATTAGGCATTGACATTTTTTAAAAAAGTGAATTAATTAAAAATATATTAATCAATTAATTGTATAACTGTATGTGGAAATGGCAAAAAATATGGAAGTAGTATATAAATAACTGAAACTTAGCGCAAACTGGGTTAAATTATTATCTCTCTAAAAAGGACCCATTTCATAAATGCAAGTAGGTTATTGAAATAATATCTAAGCCCTTAATTATTTGATCAGCGTATTAACATACTGATAAGTCAACATGTTGTCAGCTACTCAGGTCAGATGTCAGGTAGATAAGACCATGAAGCATCTGGGATGAGAGAGAATGACAGAGGCATGTAAGACAGGGAAAGACTAGAAACAGTTTTACTTTCTTTACAAAAATGGGCCACCTAGACATGAATTTAGCATATAGAGATAATGTAGAGATGCAGAAGGAGACAAGATATTCCTCCTAGTAACTCAGGACTTGAAGAATAGACCTGAGATTATATTATTGAAAACAATACTGGAAATTATCTGAATTCTAAATACAAGAAGATAGGAAAGAAAATCTTAAAAGGCCTAATGGTTGAGAAATTGCCCAGCCAAATATTATAACATAAAATCACAATCATGACCACAATAATAATAATAGCGATAATAATATGATAAAGTACTGGCAAAGGAATATCTGAGAAAGATGAATGATACAGCATAATATCTAACAGTCTGTCCCAACATATTATATTAAGTATGTGATAAAAACAAACATCGAATGTGTTGGCAAACGGCATTGGGACAATTAGAAAATAATAATGTTGTATCCCTAATTTGTCACTTATACCAAAATAATTTCCAAATGAAATAGAGATATGCATGTAAAGAAAAAAAGGTAAAAGTATTTGAAAAAGATATAGTAAAATATAAAGATGTATAATATATTTGAGTGGAGAAAATTCGCTTTGATGAAATCAGAGACAGAAACCATAAAGGAACATGTTGATACATTTAAATAATTCAGTTGTCATAGGACAAAATTAGTGACAAATCAAAAATGGACAAAAATATTTACAATTCATGTTATAAAATGTTACTGTCGTTGGTATATAAATAGGTCTTATAAATCAGAAAGCAAAAGACAAATATGTCAGTAAAGAAATGGTCAATAGACACTAATATGCAATAAGAAAAATATATTTATTAAACATACAAAATGCAAGTAATGAAATGTAAATGAAGATAATGATAAAATACATTTTTATCAGCTTGGCAAAACTATTAAATTATAAATAGGTTATAAGTAGTAAAAATACTTTTGGATGACTAGTGGACAATAAATAGCAAAATCATAATTTTATAAGACCTTTGATCTAACAGTTCTACTTTTAAGGATTGGTCAGAGGAAGAAACAAATATTGACAGGAACAAAAATTTAGCTCTAATATTGTTTATTTCCACATGAAATGGAGGGTAGCATTCTAAAATCAGGGAGCCAGCATGGTCAAAGTCTGGTGAGACCTCTCTTCCTCCCAGCTTGTCGATGATCTCCTTCTTGCTGTGTCCTCACATTGGGGAGAGAAAGGCTCTGGTATGTCTTCCTCTTCCATGGAGGCATTAATTCCATCATAGGGGCTCCACTCTCATGACCTCATTCAACCTAATACCATCACACCAGTCGGGAGGGGGAGCGGGTGTTAGGACTTCAAATATATAAATTGGGGGAAGGGTGATATATTCAGTCCATAGTAATGTGGTAAAAAATATAAATATGGGGGACTCAATGAACCAAGAATGGCAAAACATTGATATTGCTAAACTTGGGCCTGAGACACAGTTGGGCTCATTATATTATTTTCTCTCCTTTTTTATATGTTTAAAAGTTTTCATATATAAGTACATTTTTAAATTTATGTGGTAGGATAATATGTAATGACATGGAGAAGATTTTCAATATATTTAACTAAAGAAACAAGCTGAAGAGACTTACATGAGGGATGCTTGGGTGGCTCACTTGGTTAAGCATCTGCCTTTGGCTCAGGTCATGATCCCGATCGAGCCCCGCATCAGGCTCCCTGCTCATGGGGAGTATGCTTCTCCCTCTCCCTTTACCCCTCCTCCCTGCTCGTGTTCTCTCTCTCTCTCTTGCTCACTCTTGCTCACTCTCTCTCTCAAATAAATAAATAAAATCTTTAAAAAAAACACACTGATCAAATCTGAAATTTTAGAGTAAAAAATGGCAAATATCTTTGTGGCCTGTATAGGGGGAAAAAATCTCAAAAAACAATAGCAGGAGGTTTAAAAATTATCGCATCAGTATTAGGGCTATACATAAATTTTTTTTCAATAATCCGTATCTTCATCAAAAAACATGTGTTACATTTTTAATAAGAAAACATGTTATAAAAACAATGCTTGGTATCAATTTTTCACCTTGACATTTAAAAATACAAATTTCCTTTAAGTGGTCAATTATTTTTTGACATTTATTAAGCACCTAATATGTGTCAGGCCTTCTGCTTGGAACTGTAGATAAAAAAGGTAAATATGACATAACCTCCTGTCCTCATCATATGCGCAGGGGAATTAGGTATGCAAATTAAATAATTATGTCATTATAAATGCTAGCATACCAGGGTACATACACGGCTATGAGAACTCACAGAGAAAAAGGACATTAGCTTGTTTTTACTTGAGGTTTCCTAAAAAGCAAACAAGAAATTATCAACTAACTACTACTGGTGAACTACAAGATTTCTAGTCATGAAGAGGTGTGAGTTTTAAGTAGACCTTCTTATAGCCATTCGCTGTGACCTGACACTTTGCCCAGACCATTCGACCCCTGGGTCACTCCATTTCTTCTTGATTCCTGGACAGGTTCCTTGAAGCCGGGAGACCAACCAGTGATCCTGACCACATGGAGATACTTCCAGGTGCATCGTAATTAGTATGGGCCTTGATTGAACCCTCGTGTATTAGAATATCTATAGTGACCCTACATTCCTGATAGTTATTATTAGAAGGAAATGAAATGAATCCAGTCTAATAAACCTTACCAAAAGCAGAGTACTCACTCAAGGCCAAGAGTTGAACTATTACAGTACTTCAAGGCCAGAGAACATGTGAATTTAAGTGCACATTGCGCTGTGCTGTCACCATAAAATACACTCCAAATTTTGAAAAGTTATATATATATATACGGAAAACTTAGTTTTATATATATATGCATATGTATATATGCATATATATGTATAACTTTTTAAGTGGGGGCTACTAGAAAATTAAAAATTACTTGTGTGGCTTACATTTGTGACTTCACATTATAGTTGTAGCGCATTAGAGCGCTGGATTAAAAGCTTCTGGTAGAAGAGCATCAAAGGGACCTCAGATGCTGACATTTTGTAAGTATTTCATTACATCTTCATAACAATTCTGTCTGGTGAGCATGGCATTTTATAGGCGGAAAAACCATTAATATGTGGCCCATCGGCTCCCGGTGGATACAAGGAAGGAGATCTCCTGGAATCCCACTCCCTCAAATAAGGATCTTCCTTGGTTTATGTAGCCTCAGGAGACAGGGTAGATAAAATACCTTAAGAGAGAAACCAACCAGAACTAGTCAAATTAACAGGATTTTATCCACTTACTTCAAAATTTCGCCATATATTCTCTTGGTTTCCCAGAATTAACTTTTACATTCTGGAAAGGTCAAATGCTTTTCTATTTCAAGTTTGAGACATATTTTTCTTTTGGAGGTAAGTGAACACTGAGCCTCTTTTATTTTCCTCCCCACCCCCGCCCGGCCCCCGGCCTTTCCTACAATTCTTAAGAAAAACACACCATGGCCAGCCTGCTTTCACTTCACCCTCAAATTCTTCGTGTTTAGGATGGTCACATCTGGTAACCACAGATGGCTGTCACTGAAGGCAGAGAGAAAGTGGAGACCTCCTTAGGTTTTCAGCTACTCCATGTGTTTGTTGTTTTAGCCCTAATAACATTTCTTTTCTACTTACAAATAAAGCTCAGCCACCGAACCTGTTCAGGGAACTTACTCTCATTCCTCAGAAATCAATGATCAGGAAGACATCAGTATTTGGCTCTGAATGAATACATGTCACTCTACTCTGAAGAAAACCCAATGTTTACATTTTTATCTGTTGATATTTTAATTAACAATGTAAGTGCAATGTTTGCCCTGTGAGTTCAATGGGAAAAACTCTGCAAATAAACAGCAGTTCCCTCTTGGACAATCACTCTGTAAATTAGCTTACTTTGTCAATAAAGTGTATGCCTATCAGGCTCTTCAAAGCAGCAGGGGTAAGGATGTTCATTTACTTAAGCAGTAGGTTCTACCATTAGCGTTTGTGATTGGTGTTAATTAGAACTGTGTGTGCATGTCTCTCCGCCACAGAGCCCACATTTTCAAAATCCTAGTAACAATCAAGCTATTAATAAATTAAGTACCCATATTTGTTTGTGTTCTTTTTTAATCTAATTGAACCTTTCTGAGCAATACCAACTTGATAAGCGTTTGAGGACTGGCTTCTCAGTACTATGATGACTTGAATCATGCTTGATCTCTGTTTTTTTAAAGAGCTAATATAGATATTTAACATTTCCATTGGACGTTTTTACAATGGGTACAGTTGGGAATCCTATGTATTTTGACTCTTTGAGGCAAAAGCGTATTTATTTTTTACCTTTCTTTTTGCCTTAAATGGGCTTTGATAAAGTAAATGCTTTATTGTCTCAAAACCAAACATTGAAAGCATGTAAATTAGCTTTAAGGCATCCAAAAGAATTTTATGAGGTATCTAAGTGGATATTAATGTTATGTTGACAAAATTAAGTAGTTCGAGCCATTATGTAGGTAACTGAGAGAATGTAGGTAGAGGCATAGATAGGGAGCTCTGCCATCCAGTGGGAAGAGAGTATTTCCCTTGGACCAGAAATATCCAGACTGGCTAGATTATTTTCAGCTCTCTATCTCACTTTGCCTCAGGAGGTACAACCTGAATGTTTCTTGGTGATGCTGAAACTGGACATCAGGTGAGCCAGTGCAACTCAAAGCCATTCACAATAGTGGTAGCATTACAATAAGGCAAAGAAAAAAAGTGGTTTATATATTACTCTGTAGGAATTTTTTTTTTTTTAATCTGCCAACACATATTTCTCTGGAGAAGTTCAGCAACATCTCAATCTAACTTTATGCTTTGTATTTGCGTCTTAAAGAGAAAAAAAATTTTTAAAGATTCATTTATTTATTTTAGAGAGAGAGTGTGCATGAGTGGGGGGGAGAGGCATATGGAGAGGGAGAGGGAATCCTCAAGCAGACTCCCCGCTGAGCACAGAGCCTGATGTGAGGTTCCATCCTGGGACCCTGAGATCATGACCTGAGCTCAAACCAAGAGTTGGACGCTCAACCAACCAAGCCACCCAGGTGCCCCCAGATTAAAGAAAATTTTAAAACTTATGCTCCTTGGAAAATTTCCAAGGGATCAAGTAGGAAAATCACAATTGTGGTTTTGCAGTAGTTTAGCTTTGGCTTCAATATCACCAATCACCCAGAACTATTTATTTCTTAACTTCTTGTCTTAATACTGGTGATTTGATTCTTGGATATCTAAGGATCAATTGTTCCTATGCTTGTGAGTTCGTACATCCTTATGGGCGTATCTTTTAATGATTAGAAAAGCCAAAATAAATCTTACAAAAACACTTAGAAACAATTATACTTTAGTTTCTAATTTTCTTAAAAATATCTATGGCATTTAGCTTTAGACAATGGAATTTGTTGTGTTAATAAATTTTAGCCTCATTAGCTCCTGATTCTTACGTGCTCTTGAATTCATACTCCTGTTGGTAGCATCCCCACAGTTCTAAAGTAACCGTGCAACATGCTACAGGATTATTACAGTTGGGAGAAGAATCATCACAAGTTGAGGACACTTGCAGTAACAATGAAAAGGACACTTAGAAATGTCCAACATGCATGGACATCGAATTTGTTTCTAAACTATGTGCTGTGGCACAAAAGGAAAATAATTTGTCTACATGTCAATAGATACCTTTGTATCTGTGTATTCCTTGTATGTGGCAATTCTATATTTAAGGTGGTTTTATTTTTTCTTTAATTATATTGAAGTCTGTGTGTGTAGACACTTGGGAAAAGCAGAATGTTGCCTATCCCACATTACATTTTCCTTCTTTCCTAGATTTTAAATAGTATCTTATTACAAGGGAGAAATTTCTCATAGAAACATAACATAAACTCTTCTTAACTGGTAGAGTAATTAAGATATTCAGTAAATTAAATTTCTAATGAAAATGTTTGTATTGTGAGGATACAACCAGATTATTTTTCCTATTGCTAGGTACTTAGAATTTGCAGGCTGTATCTATATTCTTCTTTAAAAAAAAAAATAATAAAGGCAGTGTTTACAAAGAAAACCAGCCAGTTATTTTCAAATATATGATTTCCTTTTCTTAAAAAGGCCAATGTTTTAAACAATAAGCTATTTCATGGATGGTATATGTCTGATAACAATAAAAGATAGATGTTAAATTTATATATATCTTAAAATTTCATGAAAAGAGAGAGAGAGAAAGAAAAAAAAAAAGAGAAATAGAGAAGCTGTTTGGGTCCACTGAGAATAGGTGTACTTCTATATAATATCAGAGATTTGCAGGTTTTTCCTGGCCTGAGGCATGGGAAAGATAAAGCATTGATTTGGTTTTAAAGGATTTTGTAAGCAAATGTATACAAAGTGTTTATAAAGGCCCTTGGAGTATGTTGGGAAAACATACTGCAAAGATACTGCTGAATTTATAAAAATAGCCACTAATAGTAGCCCAGATCACAGTATTCCTATTTATTGTACAATGATAAATTCTGTTTTTATATTGTACAAAAATATATGTTTAGCCCCAATGACATTGTGTGGATCTAAGAGTTGCTAATATTTGCAAGTCTTAATGCATGTTCCTTCACCATAGTAAAGGTACGTCGGACTCACATGACCTTCGGAATAAGGGAAAATCGGACTTCGTTTTTAATTTGGCATTCACTAGTATGCAAATATTTCTTTTCTTAATTTTTAAAGAATATGAATTTTCTAAATTAAAGCAGACACTGTCAGTGCCTTCCTTATATCCTTCCACCCCACAGATGATTTGGAGCATGGGAACTGGACTTAGAACTATCAGTACTGGAGACTCTCGGCCTGAAAGATCTCTGTACTCCAAAGTCTGACTCTGCCTGTATGTAAGGCAGACTGCAAGTGCCAGGGTCCTCATGCTTCTGGAAGCAGTGCTCCATGAATGACTGAAGGGAATTGATTGACACATAGCTCTTCTCGGTTGTCCCTTAAGAGAAAGAACTCTGAGGCATGTGTTCTACACTGTTTCCTAGGGTCTCCCATGGGATTCCGCTCCAGTTGCTCACAGTGGCCGTCTGTTATTGTAGACTTATTGGCTTCCTGCCCTTTCCTATCTTACTTCCCTACTTCTCTACCACTGATTCCTGCAGTCATGTCTCTATTTAGACTGTGTGAAAAATAATTCTTGTTTTAGGGTCTGCTTCTGGGAAAGCCCAATGTGAGTCATGCATTTTTTTTTAAATTTGGTTACGTATCCATGCAGTTAAAAAATTCATAGGATAGAATATATAACAAAACATAATTCTCTATACTATCCTTGTCCCCCAACAGTAAAACACTTAATAGGAATGGGCAAGAAGAGTCCTTGTCTTGTTCCACATGTTTTAGAGAGTCACATGTGTCTCAAATACACAAAGATATAAGTTTATTAAAAAGATGAGATGCTTTTACTCTCAGGTTCTGGCATTTAATGCTGGCACAGGGCCCACCCTTAATATCATAGTTCCAACCCCATGGAAATGCTTATTCACATCTCTTGCCTGAAGTCTTGAAATAAAAGGCAGTTGTGTTCAAATGCTCTGAAGGTTGTAGGTTTTGTTACAGTCAATGTTGAAAATGGACACTGCTTCAGAGGACAGAGAAGTTTTGAGCATGGAGCACTTAAATAAAAGACAAATCAATTAACTTGTCAAGTCCTTTCTCTCAGCATAAATGTAATAAATTCCTGAATGATGAAATATTATTTCCCAGTAGTGCTAAATATCCATTCTTGTTCTCTCCCTGTTCCAATTTGTGGTCCTGAGGTATTCATGAATTAGTGTGGTGTTCACCACTGTTATACATAGAAATTGAAGAATTTTTGAATTATTAAATGATTTAGATTCTTAAGTTTGTATATATTATGCAAATCTATACAATTACATTTGAAGTGTAATGCAGTCTGATACAATTTTTTTACATTATCTACTAGAGAGACAATGCTGAAATTATATTTTTTATAAAATTATCTTAAAACATTAATTTATATTTCAAAAAAGTAAATAAGCATTTCAGTTTTATTTGACTAATTTGTTTTAAAATGATAGTATTCATTAATTCCAATTTACTTTGGCTTTTTAATTTTTAACAAATAGTTGAGTTTTTAGAATAAAATAATTTTGAAAGCATGAAAAATTCTTCCATTTTGGTATACATTTCCATTAACTTATATTTTTAATAAAATTACATTCAAATTTTGCAAAAAATATAATTCAATCACTTTTTATATAATTGAGATTATATATAAGTCAATATTGGGAAATAAAAAATATTACATTGGCACTCAGGGAAAAAATGGCAGAAAATTAAAAAAATACACAAATTTTCAATGCAGTGATTTAGTTAAATTTTCAAACTAGACTTCTGTCAAACAAGACCCAAGAATTCATGAAAAGGGCATTACACATTCTTTACTTAATAAATATTTAATTACTGCTCAAAACAAGGAGGATGAACAAGAAAACTATTTTTATCCATTCAGCAACATGAACAGGTTTGAGTTTTCATATGCTTTACTATGTAAAATTTTAAATACTTATAAATACAATGAGAGTGAAGAAAAGGATTATTCACATCAAATTCATAATTCAGAAGCAACAATTATATTTCCTTCCTGCACATTAGAAGCTAAAGGAAATTATGTCCACAAAATTATCAAATTGGACAAGAGGTATAAAATAAACTGGAGCTTTATCAAGCTTATAAATGGTAGTTCTAGAATGCAGTCTTCACATTTCTCTGATAGTGCAGGAAAAGTTTTCTAGTGAAACAAAATCCAATTCAAATTAAGAATTACAATTTTCCATTGATTTAAGATGGCAAAAAAGTAAAGTATTTAATTTTATCCCAAATTATTTCAAATGGATAAAGAAACTTGAGAAAGTAGTCTTTACATCCTAATTTCAAAGACAAAATATGTAGGTATTACAAAATATTTGGTCAAAGATTAGCTTTTGCAAAAAAATCATATTTGTGATTAGAAGCGTTTTAGGTTCTCAATTAAAAGAGTATATCACTTGCACACACATACACATATACCACACTAATCATTAGAACTAAAAAAAGGCTTGATAAAGAGCAAACAATGAATAGTATTTAGCAAAGACAAGGAAACTTTGATACGAAACATTTGTGTGAATGGTTAAAGAATATAATATGTCCAATATTTAGCCAAGAATAATGAAATTTTACACAAAATAGACAATAGAAATGTTGAAAAATATATTTACTTAATAGAAATATTTTGAAATGTGATGCTAGCATGGCCAAACATATGAAATGATTTAAAAAATTATTAAGATCTAGAATAATAAATTCAAAATGTGAACATTAACGTAGTGGATAATAAAATGAGAGATTAAGTCATACAACAAATTTTTTTTAAAGATTTTATTGGGTATTAAGGAGGGCACATATTGCATGGTGCACCGGGTGTTATACACAAGTAATGAATCATGGAACTTTACATCAAAAACTAGGGGTGTACTGTATGGTGACTAACATAATATAATAAAAAATATTATTTAAAAAAAAGATTTTATTTATTTGAGAGCGAGAGTGAGCAAGAGAGAGAGAGCACGAGTGGGGAGCAGGGATAGAGGGAGAAGGAGAAGCAGACTCCCTGCGAGCAGGGAACATGCCGTGGGGCTTGATGCCAGGACTCTGGCATCATGACCTGAGCTGAAGGCACACGCCCAGCCGACTGAGCCACCCAGGTGACCCTATACAACAAATTTTTAATCAAAAGTAAACATTTTTTTAAAAAAAATAAAAAATAAACATTATGCACGGAGATTTTTATCACAGAAAAAGTCATGTTTGGGGCGCCTGGGTGGCTCAGTTGGTTAAGCGTCTGCCTTTGGCTCAGGTCATGATCCCAGGGTCCTGGGATGGAGCCCCATGGTGGGCTCTGTGCTCAGTGGGGTGTCTGCTTCTCCCTCTCCCTTTGCCCCTCCCCCCACTCATGCTCTCTCTCTCTTTCTCTCAAATAAATAAATAAAATCTTTAAAAAAAGAAAAAGGAAAAAAGTGATGTTGAACATCTACTACTCCTTAGAGATAGATACTATTGAGGTTTCCAAAGATGAAAACAGGGGCGCCTGGGTGGCTCAGTCCTTAAGCGTCTGCCTTCGGCTCAGGGCGTGATCCCAGCGTTCTGGGATCGAGCCCCACATCAGGCTCCTCTGCTGGGAGCCTGCTTCTTCCTCTCCCACTCCCCCAGCTTGTGTTCCCTCTCTAGCTGGCTGTCTCTTGCTTTGTCAAATAAATAAATAAAATCTTTAAAAAAAAAAGATGAAAACAGAAAAATAGAAATTATTTCATTGGGTTTACACCTGTTCTTATTAAGAAGTACATGTTTTGACTTAAATGAAGATCTGAAAAGACACTTTTTTGAGGTTTGGGCATTGATTTAAAACATTGTCTAATGTTTTTGATAAGGGAACTAATGTGGCCAGTAAGGAAAGAGGCATAAAAGCCAGAATTTTGACTTAAAGTCCAGAGCCATTCTTTGTGCAAGGCATGGCACATAGTTTGAATTGGTTACTAAGAAACATGGTCTTAACTGGGAATAATCTTTGAAGCAATTCAAGTGGTAACTATGGCATTTTCGGGATCTGCTCTAAGATGGAAAATGTTGATGAGACATTTTTCAAATGCAGCCTTACTAAAACTCCTGGACAATCAACAAAACTAAATTATGTTAAAGCATTAACAATTTAGACAATACATGAAATGTACTGAAAAGTAAGAGTCGTGAAACAACAGAATATCTTTAAATAAAGAATGTATCAGGATCTTTAGTAGAAAATGAAATTAATTCGGAATTATCACTCTCCACACTTTTTGATGATTATAAATAGTGCTAGCAAAAGATTTGCAAGAAAGCCTAAATAGATCTGAGTTTGGCAATATCACTTATTAATATAGTTTTATTCCTTTAACTGAAAAAAAAATCATAAATCAAAAGAAACAAATATGCGACATAAGTGGCTCTGCCCATACATTCCTATAATGTGTATGGATGCTTTTGCACTACAAAGGCAGAGTTGAGTGGTTGCTGCAGAGACCAAATGTCCCTCAAAGTTTAAAGTATTTACAATTTGTTTTCACAGAAAATGTGCTTCGAGCTCTGATGTAGAGAGTGCTTAAAGAGACAGTCATCTCTGATATTTTGTCCACTTTTAGTCATAAAGCCATAGCTTCACACCTATTTCTCAACTTTTTTTATTATAGAGTAAGATTTGTCAAAGGAGAGGGTAGACTAATAATTTTGTTAGCTTGACTTATAACTTGTAGACATTTAAACAAATAGCACATGGCCTTTGTACGTACTCCTCACCCAGGGCCTGCCAGTATAAGAACTGGTCGTGTCCCTCTGTTTCCCAGATATCTTCTGCAAGGACTAGCACCAGAATCATTTTCTGAAACGTCTTTGCAAACATACATAGATGTGCACACACAAAAGGAATTTGAAGCTGCATTTGTTCTCGTAGCTTGCCATTAATATCATCTAAAAAGACTCACAGCATCTCCTTTACCTTCTTCCCTACTGAGGATGACAGAGCCTCAAAGATGATGATGCCAGTGGGAGCTCTAGATGCTAGTGATACAGGTTTCTACATTGTGTTCAAATGTACCCTACCAGGTCAATTAGGTTCTCTCTCTGGCCTTCTTAGCGTTTTATCTATATCTATATTGTAAGATATCTATGTCTTCATTTCTGTAAGAATTATTTCTGTATTTTTTTTAAATGATTCGTATGGCTTTCAGGGGTGTTAGATATTTCTTCACTCTTTGGAGTATGATGATGAGTGTGGGGGCATAAGTCTAAAGGTAGAAGCCATGAGAGGGATGAATTGGTTTGTACAACTAGTGAAGAAAAGTGGAAATAAATCAGTGGGAGTACATAGATCAGAAGAAATCAGAGCCAGAGGGCCCTATGTCTGGAAGAATGGCAGAGAAAACCTGACTGGCCCTCACTTCCAATGCCTCTACCCCACCCAGTGGGAAAGAGGAAGACAAGATTACATGATACCTGATGGAGGTCTTCAAGTTTTGGGGAGTAAGGTATGGCATTAAACCCCTCCTCCATTTCTACCACCTAATTTTAAGCTAAGCAACTATAGACTTCACTTATATTTCTGGTGAGAGAAACTCTTTCTGGCAAATACCAAGAGAAGTTTTAGTACTGCCTGGAATTTGAAGCAGAAGAAAATTGGACACAACATGTGGGGACAGCTGACATCGGATTGCTTTTCTTATATGTCTGTTTTTCTTTCCCAGGTCTGTGGTTTCAGACCATGAGAGAATATGTCTTATTCGTTCCTGTTTCTCCTATTCTAAAAAGGTGCTTTGGTTGCAATTATGCAACCATTAATTATTTGGAAATCTTATTAGGTGAACCAGTTTCTAAGTTCCAGAAGGTATGGATAGTGAAGGTGACTTACCATACATACCAAGGGTGTAGTGAAGAAATCTGAATTTTTAAGCTGGGTGATACCCAAGTTCTATCTCCCCTTAGTTAAAATAGAGGCACAAGTATTAGCCATTCTCTAATTTAGTGCAATGCTGAGGTTAAAAACTCCATTGTGATAAAGGGGTATTCCTAAGCATCTAATTCCCAGGAATCAGCTTACATAACTGAAAAGACTCTCACTTATTTTGTAATTTCTGTTCCTTTACAATATACTAATAAGTACCACTTTTGGAAGAATCATACACGATTCATTTTAGTCTTTGCAATGAATTGAAACTGAGGCATTATGAAATCCTTGCAAGGATTCCTCATGTTTGAATTTGATGCTCTCAGTGTTTAAATGACACCCCTTGAAAAGATTCATACCGTTTTTTAAAAAAATAAAATAAAAAGAGACCAATTTCAGCTCTGTGAAGAGAATATGGAGAAATTAATTCCTCTGCAAGACATCTTGAAATGCAAGATTGGTTTATAGAAACAGATCGTGTAGCGCGATCTTATTTCTATTCCACTAACCTTTTTTTCTGTAACTTGGATTGTTTTTGATAGAACACTCTGTTGATGGAAATGCGAACATCCAAGGAAGAATAGATTTTTTTAATGATCAGAAAGAACAGCTTTCCCATAAAATATGGGGTTCACTGAATTTCCAGGCACACAGAATTTTTTTTATTATATGTGAATTTTTTATGAACCAGCATTCAGAAAAGAGGTTCCATGGGCCTAAAGGGAACATAATGTGTCAGATTATATTGATTGAATGAGTGGTAATAATGGTAATAATAATAGCTAAAATTTATTTTGTATTTTTCTTTTAAAAAGCTGGAAGTATTTCTTGTATACGCTGCTTTCTTTTTCACCCTGCAGAAGGAGTATTTTCAGAAGGATGCTGACCCATCAGGAGGCCATAGGGAAATAGTTTCATTACCCTTTAGTGCCAGGCTGTGTAAGAAGAATATTTATCTTTCTGGGGCCTGAGATGAGGTGAAACATATGTAGTCATTCTGATCATATAGCCTTGAAGTCCCTGGGGCCCCATTTCATGGTCTGCAAGTAATTTAAGTAAAAACACAGAGAGTATATAAATATGGAAATTCTGCTAAGACATTTCCTCCTTTAGTAGAATTCTCAAGGTTCACTATTCTTAGTCCTAATGATACATCTTCATTGTTTTTTTTTTCTTTTTTCTTTTTTCTTTTTTTTTCAGGGGGAGGGTTGTAGGTGGTACTGAACTAAGGACATGTGTGCTAGCCATGGTCCAAGATTGGCTGTAATCTGGGCAATAGGAAGAAGGCAAGTTTATAGCCAAAAAATTATAGTATTTAAAGTATACAGTGCAGTATTTCTCAAATAACTGACTACTGAGATGAGAAAACAAACTAAATAAAGGCAAGGGACTTGCTTAACATCAATCAAATCTCTCACGTTCAAATGAGAATGAATATGTCTCCTTCCTCTCTCCTTGACAGTTCAAAAGGGCAAGGTTTTGATGGAAAATCATGAACCCTATTAGCTCTTATTACATTTGAGCTGAACTAGTGATAAGGGATATATTAAAGTCCTTTCCATTTTTTTCAGAGTAAAATAGGAAGAGGCTGTGAAATTTGTCCCCATTCCTTCAGTTCTTTCCAAGTTCTGCCTGCCGCACTCTTACTGACATACCATTCCAAAAGGGTTGCTCCTTTTCTTCCCTAGAGGGAGAGTTATTAATCACATTAATTTATTTGCCATTGTCACTTTCAATTCTAAATGAGTAAATAAAGAACTTTTCCTTAATAAAGAAGTAATTTTGTACAACCTAAGTACTAAAATATTTTCTAGAATATTCCTGACATTTATCCCCCTTGCCTCTGAATGAAGACCTCCAGGGATTAGCACTCTCTCCACTACAAGGAAGTTATATTAATTATTAGACCATTCTTAATGTTCATGTTTAAACATTCTTCATTATAATAAACTACTGCCTGCCTTCTTCTCTGTTATAATCACTGGCCCTAGTTTTGCCCCCTCGAGCAACACAGATCAAAATGAGTCCTTCCTTGTGATAGTCATTTTCATATTTGAGGAGAGCAACTTCATCATTCTTCAAATTCATCTCTTTTTCAATATAATGTATCTCCGAAGAATAAAAATAAGGTGGCCCCCTTTAATTTTTAATTAAAGTTTGGAAAAGATAACTAAGTCGGACATATATGAGAAGTCTTTAAGAGAAGTGGTAGGTGATCTAAAAGTCTTTTAGCATGAGGCAGGGAGAAGACACCCAATATTCAGCCATTTCTGTGTTGATAAGAACGCTTTTCTTTTCCTTATGAATTACTTGTAGAATAGTATTTATAAACTAAGAAGATTGGATTAGATAATGATCGTGTCTCCCAGTTCTAAATGTCTTGCTCTCACCACATAGTTTGGAAAGAAAACCCAATATTAGGCTTACTGCTCCCTTGAAATTCTGTTGGTGGTTGGTAGTTTTAATCCACACATTTCAGGTAAATTCTAAAGCATATAGTGAGCTGAAGATGAATGCCTTGAACAAACTCTACTAGGGTCTTAGAGCCCTCACAAGACCAAAAATGAGTAACAGAAAACACCCTAGTTGTAAATTTCCTGGAATTTTAAGCAAATATGTGACAAAGCCAATTAAACAGGTTTTTGCCTCTGTGAAGTCTATAAAATCCTAGTCTGGTTTGTTTAAGATAACATACCTTCTTATGTTGGTGAATAGTCTATGTTGTTTGTTGTTTTGTGGGGAAGAAGGCAAATGGGATTTTCAATTCTATCTTATATAAGGACTGCACCTAGGTTATTTGTAGACTAAAGGTTCAGTGTAGTCTCTAGGTGTGCCATAGTTTGAGTAAGACCAGGTCTGAACAGTAGCTAGCTCTCCTTATATAGATGAAATGTTTATTAAGATATAGGAGGCACAGACTTATTAAATTTAATAAAATTCAGTAAGACAAATAAAAAATAAATGTCTCATTTTAAAGCAGCGAATAATAGTTGTAAATCCAGGTACAGAACTCAAGTCTTCTAATGCAAATTTAGCTTTTCCTGTTACAGTAATAGGCAACTGCCTAGAATCTACCTATAATTCATTATTCTTCATTATACAATTATTTGTATCATTTGAGATAATATGTTGGCATTTTGAAACTTCTAATTCATTTGGACTAATCAGCTGAAGTTACAGTTGTGAATATTTTTGATTCAGAAAAACAAATTGATGGGCAAAATATATCTTCTTCCCCTTCTGAAGAAGCGCCGTTGCAAGGTTGAGGGAGAATAAAGTAGCGCTGTGGTCTCCTACTGGACACTCTACTATCTCTTGCTAATCTCATTTCCAGATTTTGGTGTGTGTGTGTGTGTGTGTGTGTATGCATGTGTGTGTTATTTCTCTTTGCTACTTTCCTACGGCACTACTAATAATCTCATGAATACTGCACAGATGTTTTCTCCATTCTGTGACATACTTATTTTTCAAGTGGCTTCTGAGAGCAGATGTTCCCATGTGTCTTTGTAACTTCTTTTCAGTTGATGCTTTTGCAACATAAAAAAAAAAAAAAAAAGTGTAGGGGTAGAGAAGAAGAATACTAAACACCAATTATAGAAGGAAAATAAAGACCAATGTATGTTTAACATTTTTATTGTGAAAGAACCTCCATTCAATTCAGTTAAATTTAATAAGTATTTATTGGAAATCTATGTGTAAGGCCCTTGGCTCAGTTCTGGAAGGGTTCAAAATAGACAGATGTCACATAGGTTGGAGGAAGGATATTTGCAAAACAAGAACACATTCACAAGGCATATATGGGAGCTGGTATCTCAGGCAGAAGGCAAAAATAAAGTACGAATGTTTAGAACATATGCAAAGAAAAGTAAAATTATCAGCAGAATCTGGGTATTGCCTCATGTGGTGGAATAATTGGGAATTTAGATTCAGGAGGTGGTTTAAGGCTAGAGTATAAGGAACCATGAACAACAGGCTGAGGAGTTTGTGATTAAGTGGATTTGTACTGGTGACTCTTTGAGTAGAGGAATAACACAATCAGAGCCATGTATTTTGGAAGATTATTTTGGCAGCCATGTATAAGAAGGATTGGGGAAAACAAAGGCAACAGAGATAAGAAACCGCAGCTATTCATTCTACTGGTGATGAAATAATAAGGTAGGATGTAATCTGTAAAAATGAGAGAGTTACAGATGTGAAGATATTGAGGTAAGAGAGTCATTGTTTATAAAGTGTTACTTTTGTTTCTTTCTCTCCCAAAAGGTGTGAGTTAGAAAGACAAAGGAAATAGTGCCATTGATAGAAATTGGAACTTAAAAAATGGTAACATAAGGGTAGAGATTATGAGTTTGATTTGATTGCAATATATTCAGTTGCTAACGTCCAATAGGTATGCATATCGGCTGTTAGGAAGAAAGTTTCAAACTAGCAATAGATACATAACGTTGCTGTCTGTACAGAACTGAACAGTTATCGGAAAGAGGCTCAGAAAGACTGGGAAAAGAGACCCAAACAAGTCCTTGGCAATTCATGTGGTACTGATAAGAGAATCGAGGAAGAAGAGCCTATTTAGGTGACAGAGGTTGCAAGTTCAGTGAAGTAGCAAGAAAAGCCTTAATAATCAAAGTTGAACAATAGGTCCCAAAAGAAAGGAGAATCTACCTAATTCCATATGGTAGGTAGTTTGAGGAGTAAGCAAAGATTAAAGATTTATTGTAAAAAGGTTTTGATGACAAATACTGGGTTAAATATTGGTTGGTGGTTGGGCTTAGAAATGAGAACTTCAACATATGCTTTAATTAGCCAATGTCTTATGGATAGAGAAGTTTTTTTTTAAATAAAGAAACTTGTTAAAGAGTATGTGTTTTACATAAAAGACTGGGTGTTAGCTTATTTTAGGGTACTGAAAATATAAGGAAAATTTGAGTAGAATCTACGTTATGCTCAGTGAATCTCTAATTTCTCCGTAGTCATGCCAGTGAGAGACTGAGAGTCTGTTACATCAACTAGAGAGACCTAGGCCCCCAAACTTGGTGCCAGAAATTGCATACTCTCCCACTGTCCTCCCTGCAAGGTAGCCTCATTGCAAACCTCAACTGGACTTCTCTGTTAATCTATTTGTCGCTCATTTATACCAGGAGATGACCTCTTTTTCCTACTATCCTGATTTTACCTAATTATAATAATATTATAACCTGACAAGGACATTATCTCCCAGAATCCATGGATTGACTTTCTAGGGTAATCTTGTGAAGGAGTTTTTGCTTCTCCATTTCTGTTCTGGGCTTTTTGCTTTAGAAGCTTTTAAGGGCACAGCTTTTCCTCTCAGCAGGTGAAGTGCTTTAAGATCTCAATTCCAGTTCATTTTAATTATTGAAGATCATCATTTCCAATAGAATTGGAGAGTCTATGGTGGTTAAGCCCATTGTTGTACCTGTTCTAATTTTAGAAATCCATTCTTTATATTCAACTGAGTCTTCTTCCCCCCAAATTCAAAATGTTAGTTCTTTTTCTCCCTCTTAAGAAGGAATAAGAGACATCAAGCAAGTCGCTTAATATATGTGATTGTCACTTTTTCTTCTAAGATTGATACGATTATATGTGAAATTGGTTATGGAAGTGTTACGTAAAACTATAAAGCATGAATGGGTTCTTAATTGTTAGTGATATTAATTATAAGTAGGAAAACAAGCAGTTAGAATAAACAACCATGGGGCGTGACAGCTGGCTGTAAAAAAGACAAAAGTTACATTAATTATAAAAATATAAAAGCAAATGTTTGTGGAACCATATAGCGAAGGGATAGCTATGCTAAATACACAGTGATCCATGTTAACATTAATAAGTAATTTAGAGTACCTCAATCGGGCATGAATTAACTAATTAATACTTGAAATACTAATGTAATAAAATACTAACTATAATACAAATGTAATATTTGTAATATTGATCCAAATTTATCAATAAGAAGTTAGCATTTTCTATAAGAAAATTATATTCAGCATATTCTGTACAGGAGGAGGGGAGAATGGAAGGCATTCAGAAACATTTTCAGCCCAAATATTTGAAATCTTTACAAAAAGTCTTGTACTACAAATTTAAGCCTCGGATATTTGCAAAAAAAATTTTTTTTTCTTCCATGACGCTGATTTTCCCAGAAATGCTGGGTAAACCCACCCATTCAGCACATTCATTGGACTAAGCGGCTCAAGCCCCTCTCCTGCAAGATGAAAAGTAGAGGTAGCACAACCCTTATAAACACAGAGAGCATCACTTTCAGTACTGTTCTTTTTTGGTCTTTTTCATTCTAGCATTTCTATTGCTACGATTCCTGAAAGCTACTACTTTTTTACCCCTACAGAACAGAACAGACAATTTCAAAACTCAATTAATAAATTAAATATATATATATATAATTTCACCCTCCTGGTGAAAAGATGAGCACTATTGCAGCAAAAAGCTACTTAATCCTTGCTTGAACCATTCCATGTTTTAAATAGCTGCAAATTAGTAGAACATACCTAGAGTTCTCCTTCACTCATCAAATGAATGCATAAAAATGATGCCTTCAGGGACCAGGAAAATATCCTCAGTGAAAGAAGAAATATGTGATGTAGAAAAACAAATACTTATTTGTTCCTATACTAGTGCCTACTACACAGTAACATTCCAGTGGGTACCTGATGAATAACTTGGAGTTATCTTTTAAAGTTTCTGCCCAATGTGGTTCTCAAATGAGGAAGCTGAATGTCTACCTTGCAAATGTTTAGCTCAGAGTTCTTTCTAAACAAAGAGTTATATCAGGAGAGAATTCCGTCTTGCTTTTAGCTTTTGTCTTCTTTAAAGGTGAGATGTTGTATACTTAAAGACAAAGTTTTTTACTTGTAAATCGGGGGAAGTAGCAAAAACTACTCTATGCCCAGGAAGAGGTAGTCAGATTAAGGACAACCTCTGGTTGGAAGTGTTGACCCAGAAGCTACACTTAAAGGAAAAATAAAGTAGGACCTACACACTCCATTCATTATTTTATTACTTGTAGGTACTTGTGCTAGGCAATACATAATTTATATATTATAAATCCTGAATACCTAATTAAATTTATTATGGGCTAATTACTGTATGCTTATCTGTCCATGAGATCATGCAAGGAAACCCACCATCTAGTAATCTACAAAATGAACAAGCAAAATCTAGCCCTGCATACAATCACCTATACAAAGAATAAATGTCCGCCATGAAAAATTCCCTTTGGACTGGAGGATATGTCCTCTAAAATTCGTGAGAATTGAACTTCAATTATTCAGCTTTCTTCTTTTGATTTAGATTACATGTTTACAACATTCCTTCTCCTCTTATTATTTCTTTAGTGAGCAAAGTTTTGATATTTGGTAACCTGAATAGACTTCTCGGTAGAGTATTATTGTTATAAAAAACAGTTTATAATGTTACAAGGATCCTCTTGCTCTACAGTAATTTTAGAAACATAATCAACTCTGTCGATTCTATCTATGACAGACTTTTAATCTGCCTTAACACCCTCTGCCACTCTACTACTTTATTAGGGAGGCTGTGCTGACGAAATGAAGACTGGCATCAGAACCAGTAAAACACATTAAACAGAGAGGAAAAATCGTCACACTTAGAAGACGTTGAAGACCAAATAGAAAGCCGAATGAAAAGCAGTTGTTTATGATTTGTTTGTTAGACCTATACGTGATTCTTAAACCTCTCCATTGGTGCATACATCAGAGACCTGGCTATATTATTCCTGCTTATTCTTACTCTAAAACATTGAGAAAGCTCCTTACTTAGAGACTGTGACTGAGGAGATGACTTGCTTTTACCCTAGCAAAGCAGTGATATCCATCTGTCCAACCGTATTAACTATGCAGTCATCCATCTCTTATTCAAAGCTTCCTGTGTGCTAGCCATGACTTTCTTCAGTTCCTACCAAGCAAAATATTGTTATAGATACTTAAAAATATTTTACAATTAATATATGTGATTTTCATTAAAAATGGACAGGGATTGAAAATAATAAATAAAGGATTTTGTAGTACATTG
Source organism: Ursus arctos (assembly GCF_023065955.2). Lineage (NCBI taxonomy): Eukaryota > Metazoa > Chordata > Mammalia > Carnivora > Ursidae > Ursus > Ursus arctos. The sequence continues at coordinate 53,973,028 of NW_026622819.1, forward strand.
CCCATTCTTCCCCCAACGCTGTTGATTTATAGAACCAGTTCCATAGGACAGGTTTTTTAAGATGAGCAATTTGGCCACTTAGACAAGCTGTTGATATTATCATTATTATAACTACTATTATTATCATAATAGACACTCCCACCTCTCATCTCTGGATACTCATGATCTATCTTGCCCTGTACTATGCCATATAATTTAGGTTTTTCAATTATGTTTAAGTCTTACCAATGTTAGAAGGTAAGTTGAACAAGGACAAGAATCTTTCTTGTTTTATTCTCTGATGTGTCCCAAACTTTTAGAAGTGGGTAGGGCAAAACATGGGCACTTAATATTTGTTTAATGAAACAATTATGTCCTATTAAGAACAACAAGAACTATTATTATGTGTTTGCTTTGAAGCTATGTAAGTGCTTCTATGGACAAGAATAAACCCACATATGTAGACTTCTGCATGTCCAAAAGGAAGATTCTGGATGATTTTAGTTTGCAAAGTGGAATGAGGACAATCATTGCTGGCAGGATCTGCATATAAAGAGCGTAGCGGCCCTATGCACTAGACACTGTGCTAAATGCTTTGCAAATATTATCATCTCATTTATCTAATCTCAAAAAGCACGTTATGCTTTACGATATTTTATCATTCTCTTTTCTTACTGAGGAAAGAAGGTCCTCGCCCGAAGTCACGGAGCTAGTATGCTTAGTTGAAACTGAATAATATGTGGCATAGTCCAAACTCTAACTATACTCTGATATATTATCTACGTGCACTATATTAATAAGTGTTTCTCAACTCTTTGAAACAAAAGGAATGTGCAATTTTAGGGCATCACCCATTTTTAAGGAACAGTATCATATTTCCTTTTTTAGGGGAGAAAAGAGAAAGAGAGAGAGAAAGCTGTCTTCAGCCATCCCTGGTAAAGCCTTTGTAATACCCGTGTAAGTCAGGAATTCCTTCGCTTACTGTGGCAGTTAACAACCACAAAAATAAAACCAGTCAGTGCTCTCAACAGCCCTTTCCCTTTATTCAAGTGAGGTTTTTGCCATAAACTGTCTTTTAAAAGTAATCTCTGAGGTTCAGGTGACACTGTCCTCTTGGATTGTTTGTGTCCTGGACTGTGGAGAAGCCGCTGACTACAACCCCATCATTACCTGCCATAAATGGAATCTAGAGAAAAGCAAGGCTCCAAATGAGTGAGGAGGTGGCTTCTTTTATAGTCCAGCTCTCTTCCCTAATAGATAATCTGAGTATCAAAGAGAAAATTCACCACTTCTCCCAAACACCAAATAAAACAAATGTTATTGTATCTGGGAGGCGTTGGTGCTTTAAACATATTGATGGAACTTAGAACTGATTGTAACATAGGGAGAGCTTGCTTACATGACTCACAGAAAAAAAATGATTGAAATCACCTGAATAATGACAAACACAGGGTCAGGGAAGGACAACAAGAGATTTATTACGGACAAGTACAAAGTAATATATGCATGCGGCAAAAAGCCATCAGACGTTCAGTGCATAGAGGGAGGGAAGCTGGCCCATTTGTGTTTCCAGTGGGGCAGAGAACAGTCTGGGTCTGGTTTAAGGAGGCATTGAGCCACAGAGAATGCAGGATCTTAGAAAACATGATCTGTGACAGAAAGATGTGGGCATGGCATTGATCAGACTTGGGTTCCAGTCACATTGTGCCTCCAACTGGCTACATGGCTTTAGGCAAATTGCTTCATCTCTCTTCACTGTGATTTCTTTAGTTCTAACAAGAGTGAGGGCAAGAACATGTTCCCTGCTTACCTTGAATAAATTTCATTGATATTAAATAAGACCATATGCCTACTGACTTAAAAGGAGGCCCATTGCTAAAATTGTTTAAAATTAGGACACAACAGAAAAAAAATACTATGATCCCACACGAGACACACACACACGTGCACACACACACATTGGTCATAAGCATATATAAAATGGCAATTTTATGTTTATCCTTATTCTCTGATTTCTCTTTGTGATAAACATCTTTTTGTTCCCAGTCATTTCCATTTTTTTGTGAGAGAGAGAAAAAGAAGAGTAGAGAAAAAAGAAACCTAAGTATGTAAAAAAGGAAAATTCCAAATGCTATGAAAGGGAGAGAGATAGGAAAAGAGATTCCAAGATTAGCTTTTTAAATTTGTATTTCTTTATATTCAAGTTTTAATTTAAATTTTAGTTAGTTAACATATAGTGTAATACCAGTTTCAGGAATGGAATTCAATAATGATTCATCACTTACAGATAACAACCAGCAAGATTAGCTTTTTGTTAAAGCATAATGTGTCACATTAGAATCTTGAAAGAGAATAGAGGGAAGAATTTGCCACCTTGTGAGGAGAGCACACATAGTAATTTGGGGGCAAATATTGATTAAATGAGTGTATCATTTAACATTAAACCCTGACTTTTGTATTAATGGAATAAGGAAAAAGCTGCTTTAGACTCAGAGGCTATGGACTTGACTTGTGTGAACCCATGCAAGGTAGCTTTGACAAGGTTTCTAGGCTCATTTGAGGTTGCAAGAGAAGAGTTAGAACTTTTAGCATTCATTTTATACCCCTGCCCTGATATTTGGCGTTTTCAAAGATACAAAGCAATATTTTGGAGCAGTAAATATCAATAAATACTAAGCCATCCTTACCTTTGACAATAATGTAACACAGATCTCCTCAGACCCATGTGTTCTCTCTCCTTATACTTGCCTTACAGTCAAAGAGAACACACCACTCAACCCAGCACACTAGTCAAAACTAAATCTCTTAATGCAAGTCTTGCTTTTCTTGGGGAAGAAGTAGAAGTCTATGGAAGTCAAAGAGAAATTTCCCTTCTCCATTTTTTTCTAAACCTTGGTATAAACAGAATCCTGTTGTTGATATAACTAGGAATTGTGTGCCTCTCACTTCTTTGCAAAAAGCCAAGGAAACATCAGTCTTTGTGATTTTCTTAGTTTTACAGAAAATCTAAATAGTAGGAATTATCCTAATTCAACACCCAAGTTTTGAAAATAAAAGGTATACTTCTCCCCCCCCGCCTCTTTTTTTTAAGTAACTATCTCCCCTGGTGACTTTAAATTTTTATTACTGACCCTTAACAACTTTCCAGGAAGGCAGGAAGGGAGGAGACATTGGATCCGGAAGTAAAAGTGAGGTGCTCTTGGCAGTCGTTGTTCAAGCCTCAGTGAAGATAAACCATCTTATAGACAGTAATGTGAGTCACCTAGTCAGATGGGGTTCTATTTGCCAAAACAGTAATCAAAAACAAGCAAAACAAAATGCCTCTACAACTTTTCTGGAAACCAACGACAGTTTGATGGGATATTATGGTGTCTGTGTCCCCTTCGATAAAGATTCTCTAACTGAAGAAGAGTGGCAGTCATGCCTGCAAAAAAAAAAAAAAAAAAATCATGTGGAAAACAAAGTAATTACTGGATATTTCAGATCAAGAGGTGTAACTGGGAGAAAACACATGCACAGGCACGAACACACACACCCAGATGTGTTAGGAGAAGGGACTCATGTTGCTGCCCTATTTGTCCCCTTTTACTTTGTTTTTTATGGATATAGTTCCAGGCTGTTCTTTGTCTTCCTTTAAGAATAGAGTAAGCCAAATAACAAAATGCAACCATGGCTAGTAATTGATGTCTTTTATGGCTGCTTCATTAGAACAACTAAAAAGTTGGAGAGGGGAAAAAATGTTAGATGTGTATCTGGCATAGTGGAAGAGATATTTGACATGCTTACACTGGAATTCCCCTTAGAGAGCAAATTGTATTTAAGGGAGTACCCTAAGAAGCCTCTTAAACTAGTAGGTGAGACTTTCAGCAATTGGATAGGAGACAAGATAGTAAAGTGATAGCTAAGTTGCTCTGTTTTATATGACCTAGGAGAGGGAAGGAGGGGAAAAGGGTATGGCTAAGAATTATATCCAAAGACATTTTTAAAAGGTGATGTTCTGTGTATGATTTCCAGTTGGTTTTATTGCTATAATACAATGCTTCCACCATCCTCCTTAAACCCTCAGTAAAGCTCCTTTATAGAAAAATCTCGTGTAAGGATCACTTTTGATGGTAGTTCAGAAGACAACTGTGTTCCACACGTGGGTCAGTGTCATAGAATAAAGGTGACGTGTACGGCATTTGGGTGATCCATAAATTGAACTCAGGGTGAGGCACTGGTACCAAAGGAGTTGAGAATGTCAGCCCTCTAGGAATATAGAGGAATCTGAAGAAATTGAATTTCCCGCCCAAAAAGTTTATCTATACAAGTGATTGGGAAGATAAGCCCAGCTGACATCTGGGTTACACAGAGAAATGTAGGTTTTTGCAGAAACAGCTTTTCTTGAAAAAGTTATGCATTTTTGACGTGCATGCAAAAATATTGGCCATTGGTGCAAAACAGAATTGCATGTCTCTGAATCATGGAATTCCAGTACCTGATCTCTGAGACTATCTCACCCAAGTGACTCATTTTACAGGTGAGGACAAAAGCCATCCAGAACCGAAAGTACTGAGCTGGCCTGTCTAATGCAAAGCATTGTTCAATCTACTGAGTTGCCTCAATTTGAAATGATACTGACCTTTTTCTTAAGTCCTTATTAATCACTCGTGCTAAGTTTTATGTGTTTGAGCACTTAATATATGCTAATTTGTTTTACTTGGACCTACTAGATACCATGGGGGGGAAAAACAGAGAAAACCAAAACTGAACTTGAGTCGGAGAAATTGGGAAGTGGGGAGATGAATTCCAGAATTAAGAAAACAAGGCATGTATGAGATTCTACTCTCTCAGTAGCAACAAGTTGGCTCGGTAGCCAAACAGGATCTGTATTTGAATGTCTGAAGACAGTCCCAAACTTTTCAAGCTCTGCAGGGATGTGTATTTGAGATGCAAACATAAGAGTTGGAAGCAGACTCTGACTCAGCAGTGAAGTTAGTGGCTTGAGTTCAGCAGTGTTTCACAAGATTTGATGTCTTTTCATTGCTCTAGAGCAGAAGTGGTAGGAAAAACATCTTTATTAAACACACACACACAAAACTATAATTTAAAAATAGCAACAACAACCGAAACAACTTTTTCTTGTCCTTCTGGAAAATCTATGCCAGGGCCTTCAGATATAAGGAAAGTCAAATAGCATAGACTGTCTCTTAAATGCAAAGAAAAGTAGCTATATTCTGCTAAGTCAGTAATTACTAGATGTTAAGCATTTTACATATGATCTCTCATTTAATAATTATGTCTCTTGAGGGATATTGGATACTTAGCAAGGACAGAAAGTTCACTCAAAGCCAAGAAGATGACATAATGGTAAAATTAAGCCATGTGTCAGAATTGGACTTACTAGTCAGTTTCTCTGTTTTTATAAACATCTCTTTCTTGAAAAAATTATGAACAGCACCAAGAGAAAACAGGTCTTTGTCAGAAAAAGCTTTCATGGCCCTGATTCATGCTCACATCATCTGAATTAGAGGGCATTCAAAGATTATAGGACACCATGACAAAGCAAAATATATAGGTACTAGACTTTGACATACATTTGTGCGTTGTCTCATGGCAATGTTATAACCTTAGTAACTGGCAGGAATAAGGGTCAGATATTTGGGGAAACTCAAAATTGTAAAATCAAATCAGTACTGAGCTGGTGAAGATACTTAGAACATCATAAAATAAGGAGCAGATGCTCTGTTTGGGGGTTTTAATCCTGTATATTTTATAAATCAAGAGTTTATAATATATTTTAATACATTCCTTGAAGGCTCCAAGCTTTGATCTTTGGCTTTCTCTTTGCTATGTAGAATTGTGTACAAAGCGAGTTCTGAGAGTAAAATTTGGCACCATTTGTTGCTAGTCTTAGGGAAACCAAGTCCAAAGCCAGAGATAAACATTTTTCTACTATAAAATTTTGAAAGCAATGGTGCTCATCTCACTCTGTTTGATAGCAATGCGAATTCAAGTGGCTCTCACTTTATCCACGTTTGCTTCAATTTAGATCTCAATAGCATATATGTGGAAATTGTTTTGTATATTTAAGAGAACATGATATTTAAATTAACTTGAATACATTTTTAAAATCCATTACCAGCACTACACTTTTTACTTTGGAGTATTAAAAAATTACTCTCATTTCCCCTTCTTTCACAATGAGTTTCTCTTGGTGACAGCCCGTCTTTACAAACTGATGTAACCCTGTCCAATAGAACTATGACTGCACATGGCCCCCCTCCTTTCTGGACTGGGCAGTGAAAATACATTCTGAGATAAGTTGACCAAACATTATCTTTGGGCATAACTGCACAGGACCTGACCACTGTATGCATTTGTCAGTCAGATATGAAATTTAGATGGAAAGTGGATTAGTACAAAGCAAATCCTAACCTGTTGTAGACTGAGTCTCCTCCCTCCTCCCACCAAGTTCTTCTTTGCCTCTGCACACATTAGAATTCTGTTTGGATATCAACAAAAGTCCCCCCCATACTATGATCCATCCTAAGCCAGATGAGCATGTGTCCTATGTTTCCAGCAAGGCAACCTGGTCACCAAGTGTGATGATCCCATTTAATTTGCTCTATTTTGCCTAGATTTCTCTAGTACTTACTCTAAATAATTGAGATGGGTCCTGGCCCAAGTTCCTTGATGGAATATGCCTTTTCCACCTGTGGATTTGGCCTTTTCACCCAACTTTAAGGAAAGTTTAAGCACTTACTGGGATGACTCCTTGGAGGGTATTACTCCTTGGGGTACTTTTATATTATAACTACATATATAATTCTTTCTGGCTTTCCTCACTAGGAAAAAAAAGAAGAGAGTGTTGGCATTTTTAAAGGCTGTGTCTCTGCATTTTATTCTATAAATCAGCTTTCTTGCTGGAGTCAAAGGTCAGTCCTCATGCTGCATAACAATACTTTTCAACCTAATATTAAAAGCTGGCTTCATTTTACTTTGTAATAAAATAAAGCTTCACTTTAGCATTAATATCATTCAAAAGGCAGCTGCTCACATAATAGGTTCCTTTTAAGCAAAGTGGGAAAACACACATTTATCAAACAATTTTCAGTTTGGAGGCTACAGTTTCAATTACATCAAAAAACCTCAACCAATCAGGCTATTACTTCTGAAAGATGTCAGATCTATGCATCTGACAGGATATCGAATAGTCAATGAGTTTATCGTTGCATAACATATTTATAAAACCCTTTATAATGTGGAAAGGAAGGAAGAAAGGGAGCTTTAAAAAAATGTTTTCTAAGCCAATTTTAAAAAGCCCATGTCAAAACTGAGACATACTTCCTGTAAAGAAAATAGTGTACTTTCCTGGATACTATAACATGATGAATGGCAAAAGCAAAATTGAATTTATCTCAGTATTGGTGCCATTTACTCGCGTAGATTTTATGTTAGTGATAGCAGTAGAAATGGAAGCTTCTTGTTTTGCTCTCTGTAAGTTATTCTAGTAAAATCCATGTCACTTATGCACACTGAACCTAGAATCCAGCCTGGACATGAACTATCCTACCAGGGCTGGGCTGACATGAATTTTAACCATGGAGATATAAATCTTTCTTGCGTATTGCATGTCAGCCTTGTACAATGTTAGAATATAGTTTGGCTTACAAAGTTATGGAAAGCTTCTTTTTAGTATCTATACACGTATTTTTTCTTTTCCTTTCTCTGATATGTTCTAAAGCATGCAGTATACTCCCTTAGCTTGTGATCCCTGAGAGTATCATTTTCAAATAATTTATGAAAGTAGAAAAATAATATGGTGGTCAATCCATCTCACATGCACCCTTGCAATTTCTTTTTCCTATTGCGTTTGACATTTAATTGCAAATACTGAGATGGAATTGACCCAGAGAAGTCTTGCCAAACCAACCCACAAACAAAAGCCGTAGTCAATTCTGTCACTACGATTGATAAGGAAACCAGTGCCTTAATTTCTCAGGTGATTTTCCTCTCATCCTGATGAACCTGCCAATCAAACTCAAGAGACAGGCAAGAGAAGAAATATGTTTCAAAAGAAGGAGCAGCAGTAGGTGAAGGCCTTTATTGCTACCACTTCTACCTTCATTTTTTCTGATTTATTCTTCTTTTTGTTAGTCCTCTTGTCCTCCTTTCCTTCTTCTATCCTTTCTAGGATATCCACCTTTTAAATATCTCCAACCTATGGCAAAATACTCACATTTGTCACTTAAATGCCACAAGTGGCTATGCCAGGCTATGAGTCTCGGAGCTCTCATATCTTTAGGTTTCAGTGTATTTTTTTTTTCAATAACTTTTTAACATCAGCCCCTCTGACATACAAGTCTCATGATCCTCTTTCACATCACAAAATGATATTCCAGAACCATCTGTGTTTAGATTGCTATGTGTAGTGGAAGCTAAAAACATGACATTCATTTCCAGGGCGCCCTAGCACCCCTCTCTGGCATTTTCTCCTTAAACAGTAAACATATATACATGCGCATGTGCATGCATATACAATTCTAAATGGAATTCATAAGACATAGCACTGGGAACAGCTCACTTCTTAGAAATTCTGAAGAGCTAGAACTACATCCTCCCCCACCATCAGAGACCCAATAAGCCTCCACTGAGGGGGAAAAATAAATAAATAAGAAGCTGCAGTTGTAAGAGACAGCCTGATCTAATTGATCCCAGCCCCTTAGGGAGGATATTCTTCACTCAATTAAGAGCACAGCCACCTGCTTGGTGTATTGGTGTCTAGCAATTCAGTTGAGCAGGTCCATCCGCAGATGAGGACCCCAGCTTTTACTGATGCATGCTACAGAAACACTAGCATATTAAGCTCTAAAGCTGGTTCTTAAACTGTCATAATGCTGCTGAATTGTAGCTGATTGGAATACCGAACATGAGAATGCTGATTGGCTGAGAGCAAATCAAATCTGAGTGAAACCACGCTGCACTAATAGAATAATAAGTCAGAATGCTTGAGAGAAATTATTTATACCATTGCTTCGCAAAAGTCCTGATCAGTCTTTTAGCTTATGTTCTCCAGCTACCATCCTCTCTAAGATGTTTAATCAAATCCAATGTTAGCTGTTCTTCGGAGTGTTATTGATATACGTTTGTCCAATGCCACATTTTATGAAAGAATATCACTCTTTTAGGCTTGTACTATATTATGTGTTAACCCACACACATAAATCTGTTTATGGGATAGGTAAAACTTGGCAGTTGCAGATTTTTCAAAACCCAAACGATGACCAATTTCTAAACAAAATTCAAGGATTCCTAGAGTTTTTGGGTAGCAAACAAAAGCCCCAAGTGAATATAGTTTATTTTTTAAAGAAAAATACGGGTTCTAACTCTTGACATTGTGGTGAAATTATAAATTCACTAAAGCACTAATTAGAACTAATTATAATATGAAGTTAAAGGGCACCAGCAAGCAGGCTTAAACCAAACTTGCATTTGTTTTACATGATTTAACTGTTCCCCGTTTTTCTTTCTACTTTTTAATTTTGCTTGGGCTCTATGTAGCAAGGCCAACAGTTAGTAATATCAATAGTTAATAGGATAGTAGGCCTAAGATAAAAATTTATAGCATTCTTTAAATATTAAAAAAATCAAAACTATTTTTGATCGAGTATATAATGTTTCCTACCCTCTAAATTCTAAAATAAACTCTTCAAATTCTAAAAGTGTATTCTCTCTAATGTACTTGTTCATTACCTTTAAAAGTTTTAAGACCTTTTACAGTAAAGGTACTACGGATATGCAGAATGACATATTTTTTAATATTTAATATTTTGTTTAATAACTCCTATATTGGTAAGAATATCCATATGATAAAATTATTTAGTATATATTTATATTTAAACATTTTTCAAGAATACTTTTGTCTTAAGAAGTCCAGCACAAAGAATGTCATCAGTTATATATTTTTAGAAAGGGTCTTTTTTGTTTTGATTATTTTTCATGAGAGTTGACACACGGATTTTTATAACATATTTAAAGTTTCAGAATACAAAAAAAAAAAAACAACAACAAGGCAGATGTTCTCTTTGCTCTTAACTCATCCGCAGAGACGATTACTTTAATAATTTTTATAAATCTCCATTAATTTTTAAGTTTTATATATGTATATTTATTGTGTGTGTTTTGTTTTTATAAATTTTCAATATGAATAAAGTCAAGGTCTAGATATTTTTTTCTAACTAATTTTTCCACAAAGCAATATTTTTGGAGGTCTTCCCATGTAGTTCATATAGATTTACCCATTTTTTCAAGTGCTGCTGAGATTTTTTGTGTGTAAATAAGTCATAATTTATTGAAACATCCTGATGTTGATAGAGCTTTAGGTTGTTTTCAACATTAACATTCACTCTTTTAATGTTGCAATGAAAATACATGGAGATACGAGTATATCGGCCATATTGATACCTGGAACAGCTGTGTTCAGGATAATGCATTTTATATGTAATGGAGAGGTCGGCCCTTCAGTGTAGGTGAAAAAGTGCATCAGTTCTTCACTGTTCCCTCTGCCTGTCCTCTAAATAGTCCTGTGGCTTTCTTTCTCCCTCACTTAAGATTTCTGATCCCCCTCCACACCCTCTATACTTTCTCCCTCTACTACCTAACCTTTACTTAGTTTTTTTTTTAATTTCACTTACAACCATCCAATCTATAATGCATTTATTTGTTTCATTATTTATTGTCTAGGTTTATTGGTTTTGCTCTCTTCTATATCTGGTACCCAGATCAGTGCCTAGTGCTTAATAATATTTGTTGAACAGTGGAGGGAAATGAGGAAATAAACGAATGATAGTTTTGCCTCTACCAGCTCCTTACCTTGGTATTTGGCTTTCCATCTTGAAAGCATAGGAACATGGAAAATCAAGATGTGAAAATTACCTATGTGTTAAAGCCTTTAGTAAAGTTTTTGTTAAAAAATACATGCCAAATTCTCTGCTAAGGGAAACATAGCCTTTGTCTCTGCAAGAAAAAGTGCATAATCATTTATGAACTCCACCAAATGAGAAAACAGAAGTCATATAGGTTTTTGTGATCATCTGAAATGTAATCCACTTCAGGTATTGGATAGTTTAACACAAGGTAATTTATCTACTTTTGATATCAGGACAGAATGAAGTAATCTCCCAGAGCCTCTTATAGCATGCTTGGTACTCGAACAACAGGGATCTTATTGACCAGAATTAATGCTATGCCATCAAAGTCGACTTCTTGGTGTTCCCTGGAAGCTCTGCCCTGAAAAACTTCCTTCCAATTACTACCATGTTTCTCCTTTGTCTTTTCTTTTGTGTTGCTGAGACTTCAAGTAGGATGCTTATGCAGACTATGATATTACATACCATTGATAACCAAATAGAAAATAAGAATTTAGAACATTGTTTTCAATCTGCCTTGGGACTCCTAGGTGGCTCAGTCAGTTAAGTGTCTGCCTTCAGCTCAGGTCATGATCTCGGGGTCCTGGGATCTAGTCCTGGGATCTGAGCCCTGCCTCAGGCTCCCTGCACAGCAGGATGTCTGCTTCTCCCTCTCCCTCTACCTCCTCCCCATTGCTCATGTTCTGTCTCTGTCTCTCTCTCTCTCTCTCTCAAATAAAAAAATAAAATATTTAAAAAAAAAATCTGCCCTCACTCTCTTAATTGAATTGTATCTGTTTAGTACTTCAGAATGGAAGGTTTAGAGGATTTAATTTGTAAAAGCTGATATCCTTTTTCTGATCATTTTAATACCTTAACTCCCTAAATAGAATTTCATGGGTTGAACAACTTATCAACTCAGAGATGCTTCAGTGAAAGTAATTCAGGAATTTCAACACATTAAAGGTCAAAGGACATAAAATTATAGCGTAAAACTAGCTTAAGAGATGAGAAAGCAAAGCCAGGTTGATTCCTGAGGTAGGATTTATTGTCTTCTGGAACAATTTAAATTTTCAAAAAATATTTTTGAAAAAATTAATGTTCCTATTAAATGCACACTCACTCACATACTCAGCATTGAAGAGAAGCCAGATAGAAACTAATGGAAGCTGGGGCACCTGGGTGGCTCAGTTGGTTAAACATCTGCCCTTGGCTCGGGGTTCTGGGATTGAGCCCCTGCTCAGTGGGGAGTCTGCTTCTCCTTCTCTCGAGGGTTCTCTCTCTCTCTCAAATTAAATTAATTAATTAATTAATCTTTAAAAAAAACTAATTGAAGCTGAAGTAACTGATGAGAGTTTCGATATTTTGGTCTCTCCTTTTTAAATCTCTAGTATGTTTTGGTTTTCACTGGCATCACTGCTTATAAGAAATTGTAAATGGCAAGCTTAAGGCAATGTTTGGGATGGCCTGTGGTATAGTAGGGTTATGTTAAGATTCAACCTCTACAGTTAGAAAATATTCTGAAATATTGAATGAGTAATAAGTTGTAATACCTTAGAATACAGAAAAATGCTGTGCATTCCAAATGCTTAGGTTGTCACTAGCTAGTTGGAAAAAAAAAAAAAAACATTTGTGCCAACTTCATGCATATTAAACAGATACATGCCATGTGGCCAAAAAAAAGAAAATTGGTTGGAATGTAAAAGTAACTTTTTTAAAGGCTACTCATGTATGTCTGTACTCCCTTTTAATCTCTTTGGCATTTTATAGTTGGCACTTTTCTTTCAGTTAAAAAAAAAAAAATTGAATGCCTTCCTCTGAATAAGAATGAATCACCAACTTATTTCCATGTTTACCAAGAGTAGCTCAAAAGTTATTGTTGTTTTTCTTGATGGCAGTAGCTTCAAAGGATCTTGTCTCTTGTGAAAGTCATTACAAGATTTCATTTTTTTTTTAATTTAAGTTAGGTTTGTAGTCGAAGAAGTTAATTGATTGCTCAGTCCACTCCAAAAAAACTTTTACCTATTTTATGACACCTCGATTTTGTGTTTTTGAGTTAGAGAAAAGGAAACTTCATGCTTGAGTCAGGGGGAAAAAGAAGACTCAAGTCAATGAAAAATATTTCTAGACTCTTAGGAGTTGAGCCATTTTTCTGGACTCAAAATCCAGTGTAATTTACAGATTACATTTAAGTTTGATCATGAGGCAAATTTGTTTGTCATTATTTCAAGGATCATACTAATATGATAACTTGCAGATCTGAAATCAGACTTCTTTTTTTTAGTTTCTTCTTTTAAGGTTTTATTTAGATTCCAGTTAGTTAACATACAGTGTAATATTAGTTTCAGGTGTACAATACAGTGATTCAACACTTCCATACCATATGCCGTGCTCCTCCTTGGACATTAATTTAAAAAAAAATACTAATGATTGTGTGAACACATTTTTATTTAACTCATTTATTCAAATTTACTCATTCACATATTCAGCTGGTACTTACTGAGTACCTACAATATGCTCAGACATGTGCCAGATTGTAATGTCATTGTGATGTAATGGTGAACAATAACAGATAAAGTTTCTTCTCTCATACCTTTAGAATCATATATAATAATTTTCAGGAGGGAAATCATTCCACGAAAAAAATATTTTCTCATCTGTCAACCCTCCAGAAGGTTCTGATCAGTCTACAAAGATACTAAAAATTTAGTCACAGGAACAAGTTCTTGACTCCATCAAGGTAAATCTTAAAAAGTAGAGAGAATTTGGTTATACCTATGGTTATAGAATATTGCCAATTGCAGATGGAAGCAGAAGTTCCAGATAAATCTTCTGATACTTTTCAGTTTAGGATTAACAGTTTTTTGCCCCACAAGGGGTGGCTGAGGCTTACAGTGAAAATTCTTCCTAATAGAACTTCAGTTTGGCTGCTAGAAGACTTTGGCCACAAGGACTGACAGTTAACTCAAGAATGGAAAACAATTAGAAAAATAAGAAAAATTCACAAAATATACACAAGGTTGTATTGACACTCAAGTTGACCAGCAGGTGAAATAAAGTAATTCTTTTAACTGTAAGAAAAGGAGAATGTTGGTATGATGGCAGGAAGGGAGACTTCAGTTTAAAATAAAAGTCCAACTGCAATAGGGAAGAAAAATAGTCTTTCAAAAAGAAAAAGAGAAAGAGAGAGAGTTTGAGTATTTTGGGTGGTAACTTATAATAAAGTAATTTTATGATATTGCAAGGTAACCTGAGATGAAAACTGGGAAATCCACACCTCTCTGTTTTTCTTTGTGTTCATCTTCATGTTTAAAGGTTTAAATCACTTGAGGATCAAAACACCCAAATTAATCTCGGAATACTTTATGTTCGTCCAAAGTTGCAGTTCTCTCCTTTGAGGAAGACAGAATGGTCTTGCCAGAAGAGGTGGAAAAAGCAGGGTTTATAAAAAGGTTGAGGAGGAATCATTTAATTCTCACCATACTTGGCTTTCCCAGGAACGATTATGCATTTCTTATGAATGTGACATTGAAAATCTGTACTTTTTATAGTACGCAGGGGGAAAAAATGTAAGCTGTAAAACGTTGCTTTAAAAACGTGTTTAAAAACAGTGTTCTGACACTTTATTGCACAATGAGCTCTTACATTAAGCATTTATGGCAGCTACAAATTCACAGCATGGTTTTGATGCCGTAATAAAAAGCACCAAAATGGGTCCAACTGACATTTTACAGCCAGAACAAAGGGTTGAAAGTTTAAAGCTTATCTATAGCTACTACTTGTTACATATTAGCTACATCATCTATAGCAAAATTACATGTTACTCACCCTAAAAATATTTCTAACAATCAGTTATTAGTAAATTTAGTATTTCAACTACTTTGAAAGACAAAGAACATGAATTTATATGGTCAAACAAACTTAAGGTAATTAGAAGAGACTCAGTGTGTATTTATGACCACCAAGTGCATTCACAGTTCATCCAAAATCCATCCTTGCTGAAAGGAATGAACCAATCTCTACTATTATTCTCTGTAATTCCAGAACTTTTTTCTGTGTTCTTCGAGGGTATTGAGTCTAGAATTCTCTCAGGTATTCTGAATTTTGGCAAAATATTGAGAATATCTTTTATACTTTCCGTAAGCCAACACAATCACAAACACGTAGTGAGGTCCAATCTTCCTCCTACTCAAATTCCCCTACCTACCGTGACCACAGCTATGGTTCTTTATCAATATCATATTAGTATGTTGGCTGAGTGATGTTTTGCCTAAACCTTATTCAAAATACATGACAATCTTGGAGTTGCTGCTTTGAAACCTTAAGGGACTTGATAGTTGAAAACAGGTGTCCTATGTAATTCTGGCAGTTCATGAACAGGGTTTCCTAAGTGGATTTAAGTTTTAAAAGATACACAGTTAACTAGGTAGCTACCTATCTAGATAGATAGCATTTTCAATGGGAGTGAACAATCTGACATTTTACTTAGTTCATGAATTTGTCTATGGAAAAAGAACTAGAATTATTTGCCCAAGCCAATATCCGTGTGTGTGTGTGTGTGTGTGTGTGTGTGTGTGTGTGTGTGTGTGAAATTTCCACTGCCAAAAGGCTCATGACTTGGACACAGCATAGTCCAGTTTCTCGGTATTGCAACAGAAGCCAAGATGTGCTTTTCCCCAATGGCTGGTTGCATTTGCCTGAATGCCATGTTCATCAATTTTAATGTTGGACAGACATTTGGGGATTGATTTATATAAATATATTTACCAGCCAATCTATTCTTAACATTCTGGACAAATCAAGTATATGCCATCAGTAATCAAACTATTTAAGGTATTTTTTTTGTTTTATGGATCCAAAAATATATAAATCCATAAATATTTGTCAGGTTTTATTCTTTTTAGAATACTTTAACAAACTGTGTTTCATTTGTTTTATGTCTATGCTCTTTGATAGCACAGGTATCATTTAGGTATATGACAATGTATATCTAGAATCAGAAATCTTTAATTCCTTGAAAATAAACCTCTTATGATGGCATAATAATGTCAATGTAATTAAAATCCTGGGATGAAATTAAAGTTCCTTTTGTCTTTTTTTGAGACTACTATGGATTTTTTGAATCACATGATCCATAATGCTGTCTTGCATAATATAAGGTTAGTACCACCCTTGAAAATATCATGTGTGTGTAGTTGACAGTCTATAATATATGATGCCCCTTCTAGCTCAAAGATACTTCATTGGGTTCCTATATATATATATATATATATATATATATATATATATATATATAAAATTCTATATATATAAGAATTATATAAATCTTTAAAATAATAATAATAATCTCATATTATTATAGACCTAAGGTTCCTAACTTAGGGTCTGTGGAATACCTAGCTATTGTGGAGAGGTCCACAAATACCCTGAGATTATATGCCAAATTCTGTGGCTGCTTGTGGTAGTGATATGTACATGTGTGCATTCTTCTCATGTAATTGTCTGTGGCTTGTGTCACGATGACAAAGGAATTCATGGTCTCCAAATGTTAACAATCAGTGATATAGACCTTCAGAGCGTACAAGGCACTTTCACCGTTATTAACTAGTTTGATCCTTACAACATAGGCGCAGACCTGGCACTAAGCCCAGGACACTTATTTTTTTCACGTCTCTGTGGTCCAGAGAAAAGTGGCCTGGAAAAGCTATTTTTGCTAAACTACCCTTAGGTAATGTAAAAGCCTCTCCTATAGTATTTGCATTTGACACTGAAGGAAAATGATGTGAAGATGTTTTATAGATCCTTGGATGAGGACAAATCTTTTTTGTGGGAAAGGAGAGTGGGAGGCTTCCCAGTTTTTCTTACCTAGTACTCATTGGCCAAAACTACCATCGATGAGTAAAGAAATAAGTAACTTGTAATAATAAACATTTTACTTCAGTGGGGTTACTTGAGGAGAAAAAAGCTTCCTTTATGTAGTGAAAGCTTCATGCATTTCTTTGAACCCTAACATTTGAATGTCAAGGCATTAGAGACAGGAGAGTTATTACCCTGATAGTTCAACTATTTATTCTTCAAGTTAATTTATTAAAACACACCAGGGGAATAAAGACCCACCATTAAAACAAACAAAAATTCAGGAAATTTCATCCTTATAAACATCCATCCTTTCTTAGAAGAGTAATATTCACTTCCCTATCCTGAAACACATAGACATCCACTCATCTGAGCTTCAGTCAAGCTAAAGCAGAATGAATAGAAGCTAAAGTGTTTTTTAAATGTCTAAATTTTAGCTATTTAGAACCTTGACCCTCTACGTACCCATCTTACTCATTGCCAGTGGCCAAATTGAAGTACTCTTCTTTATAGTGCCTCTTTGAGAAGTTTTAGCCCTAACTGATCTCCTTCTTTAAGATCATGAAACATTTACCAAATCATTTTGATATGTACTTTTATTTTTTTAAACTTATTTATTAATTTTTTAAAGTTCCATGATGTATTACTTGTGTATAACACCCAGTGCACCATGCAATACGTGCCCTCCTTAATTCCCATCACCAGCCTATCCCATTCCCCCCGCCACGAGGCCCTCAGATTGTTTCCCAGAGTCCATAGTCTCTCGTGGTTCCTTCCCCCTTCTGTTTACCCCCCCTTTCTTCTTCCCTTTCTTCTCCTACTGATCTTCCTACTTCTTATGTTCCATAAGTGAGTCAAACCATATGATAATTGTCTTTCTCTGCTTGACTTATTTCGCTTAGCATTATCTCCTCCAGTCCTGTCCATGTTGCAGCAAATGTTGAGAAATCGTTCTTTTAGATGGCTGAGTAATATTCCATTGTATATATGGACCACATCTTCTTAATCCAGTCATCTGTTGAAGGGCATCTCAGCTCCTTCCACAACTTAGCTATTGTGGACAATACTGGTGCGTATGGCCCTTCTCTTCACTACGTCTGTATCTTTGGGGTAAATACCCAGTAGTGCGATTGCTGGATCATAGGGTAGCTCTCAATTCTTAACTTTTTAAGGGACCTCCACACTGTTTGCTTCTATTTTTTATGTTACTACTGAAGTTTCTTTAGAATAGAAAAAAAAGGTCTTTATACAACATTTGATTAAGACTACATACTCTGCCTGGAGCCAGAGAGCCTGAGTTTGATTTCCAGCCATGTCACTTAGACTATAATTTTGAGTAAGTTACTTAACATTTCTAAGGCTCAATTTTCTCATTTTTAAAATGATGATAATAGTACCTATACCTTGGGATAGTCATGATGATTAAATGAGTTTATATACGCAAAAAGTTAGACCAGTGAACAATATGACCTATGTACGTATGTATTATTTGCTATTATTGTTGTTATACCACTTTCACATGGTAGACACTCAGAAAGTATTTGTGGACTGATGAATTTCAGTTTTTATATTCCACAGTAATTCCTGAACCAAAAAAGACCTTGAGCTTGATTGATTCTTGTGATTTTTTAACTTTTTGTTGTCATTAGTGGTACTGCATTTATTTGTTGAATATTTTAAGAACATGATTTCCCAAATGGAAACAAACACAGACTTCAGGGCTTCTGAATTCCTTACCCTAAGTATTGAAAACCAGGGAACTTAGTCTAAGAGATTTATTTGTAAATGTCAAAGATTACATAAAAACATAGGTCTCCTTATTTCTGGTGAGGTTCTTTTTTATTTCAGAACTTAATGATTCACTCTCCATGTGAACTACAAATAACATTTCATGCTATTTGTTATAGATTTACTGTAGTAAGATGAATCAGAATAAATTAGTAACTTGGTCTACACTATTACCTAAACTATGCATAGTAAAGTATGATAAGTTATGAAGAAGTTCTGAAAATTGGAAGGTAGATCAGATAGTTATGCTTATCATCAGTAGTAACCAAACAAGCTATAGTATTGGCATATTGAAGAAAACACAAGCTTTTGAATCAGGTAGACTTAGGTCTAAATCCTCCATTTACCCTGACTAGGCAGCTGTAAGTCCTCATCTAAATTATTGGTTCTTTTTGAGCTTTAAGAGTGGCAGGTGCTCACAAATTCATCATCTATCTTCAAAATTTCATGTTGTCTTCCCATATTTTAAACTGAATTAGATTTTCAGGATCTTAAGTCTCAAGAAAAACAGAAAAGAATGTATTTCCTTATAGAAACCATTTGCTGTCCTAATTCAAAATTTATGCCATAGTGTCTAGTGTACTATACATATCAAATGAATATTAATTTCCTCTTTCCCCTTGTCTTACCCAACAGTCCTAGGCCAGGAAAATAAAATACAGCTGGTGGTATAATGCACCTAGGATAAACAGATATAGATATATACATTTCATAGTTACTTAATTATTTTGAGTTCCCTTTTGCCATATGCAAGTTTTACACATTCTAGTGTGTAGCTTACACTATTATGTGATCTTGATTTTAAATTTATTGGAAGTTTCTAAATTAAAAAAAATAATGGGTAGAGAACTTGCTAGATTTTCTACTTGTATCAGTTGTGGTAGGTTCTGTTTTATAAGAAATTTGTCCATATTATTATGTTATCAAATTTATTGGCATAAGTAAATTATTCTTTTAATATCTATATAATCTGTATGATATCTTTTTTTTAATTCTTGGTATTTGTAGTTCATGGGTTTTTTTTAAATTTGTTTTACTAAGGATTCCAAATTTTATTCAACATTTCAAAGGACCAAATTTGGTCTTTGTTGATTTTATCTATCGTTTTGCTATTTTACAAAATTGCCTTTAAAGACTATGTTAGTGCTATTCTACAGCTTTTGATATGTTGTGTTTTTATTGTGAGTGTCCATCAGTTCAGGGTTTTGTTTTTTGGTTTTTGGTTTTGGGGGTTTTTTTAGAGAGGGAGGGAGAGGGAAGAGGGAAGGAGAAAATCTTAAGCATGCTCCATGCCCAGCACAGAGCCCAGCATGGGGCTCCATCTCATAACCCTAAAATCAGGACCCGAGCTGCAATCAAGAGTTGGATGCTTAACTGACTAAGCCACCCAGGCACCCCAATGGTTTCTATAAGTTCAGGTTTTTTAAGATTATCCTTTGTGATTTCTTCTTTGACCTATTGGTTTATCAAAGTTTGTTACTTAATTTTCAAATTATTCCTAAATATTTCAAGTGACTTCCTATTATATGCTTCAAATTTAATATCATTCTTTTTAGCAAATTTGTTCTGTAGGTTTATGATCCTTGGTATTTATTAAGACTTTTTTATGGCTGAGCATATAGTCTATCTTAGCATATGTTCTATGTGATATTGAGAATATGTATTCTACTGATGATACATAAGAGTGTTGATGTGTTGAGACAGTGTTATTTGAATCATCTATACTCTGATATTTTGGCTTCTGATTCTATTAGTTCCCAAGGAACCAGTGTTAAGTTCTGAAACTGAACAATTTTTCAATTTACCCTTCAATTCTGTCAATTTTTGCTCCATGTATTTGGAAACTGTGGGATTAGGTAAACACACTTAAGATTATTGTTATCGTTTAAGATCATTATGCCTTCTTGATTATTTAACTCATAATTTGAAATGCTTCTCTTTTCCTCTGATAATATTCTCCATCCTGAAGTCTGCTGTTTAATATGCCACACCATCTTTTTAAATAATTTTTGCATGGCATAACATTTCCTTTCCTTTTAGTTTCAACATATCTGTATCTTTATGTTTAAATCGTGTTTCTTCTAAAAAACATACAGTTGAGTATTTCTTATTCATCCAGTTTGACAATATCTCTCTTTTAATTTGAGTTTACTTTATTTATATTTAATATAATACATTTAGGTTCCAGTCCCATATCAAGTTTGATTTCTTTCTTCTGTTTGCTTTTTATTGCTCTATTTCTCTTTTCTTGCTTATTTTATTGAATAGAATAGATTGAGGGTTCCATTTTCTTCTATTGATTGTTGAATCATGGATTTTTTTATACTATTTTTATTGGTTCTCTAGGTATAACAATGTACTTCTTTATCAGTCTGACTTCAAAAAATTCTATTTTACCAATTAATAATAATCTTACAATGATTGATATACATTTAGTTATTATCTTCCTGCCTTTTGTCTTCTTGTTTTCATGTAGTTTACTTTAAAATATGCTATAAATACCATATCACATTACAAACACTTACACAGTCAATAGTCCTTAAAAGAGATTTAGGAGACCCCTGGGTGGCACATTTGGTTGAGTGTCTGACTCTTGGTTTCGGCTCAGGTCCTGGTTTCAGGGTTTCGGAGTCATGGGATCGAGCCCCATGTCAGGCTTCAAGCTCAGCAATAAGTCTGCTAAAATTTCCCTCTCCCTTTCCTTCTACCCCTACCCACTTTCTCTCTTTCTCTCTCACTATCAAATAAATTTTTAAAAAGTAAAAGAGATTTAAAATTATCTATCTCAAGTCCCTTTATATTTATTGATGTAGTTACCCCAGATGTTTGTCATTCCATCCTGAAAAACTTATTTTCTATCTGATAGCATATTCCTTCAGGATAGAGGGGTTTTTTGTTGTTGTTGTTGTTGTTTTCTGGTGGAGTGTATCTATTGGAGAAAGTTTGTCCACATTTTGGCTCTGAAATGTCTTATTTTGCCTTCAATTTTAAGGCATATTTATGCTGAGTGTATAATTTCCTCTTTTTTTTTTTTTTTTTTTTTTTTTTGGTTAGCTTTTTAAAGGTGTCATTTTGTTTCTGATGAGACGTCAGCTGCCAGTCTCATCATTTTTTCCTGTATGCAATATGTCTTCTTCCTCTGGCTGATTTCAAGATTTTCTCTTTGTCTTTGCTTTGCACTAGTTTGACTATGATGTCCTTGATTTGGGTTTCTTTGCATTTGTCTTATTTGTAGTTTACTGAACTTATGAAATCTGTGGGATGATTTCTTTCATAAATGTTGGAGAAATTCATCACTATTATCTCTTCAATATTCTGTCCTATTTTCTCCCCCTTCTTCATCTATGATGCCAAATACATATATATTAGACTATTTGATAGTATCTTTCGGATCCTGTGTACTGTTTTATTCTTCATTTTTTTGCTTGTATTGATCTGTCTTCACATTTACTGATCTCATCCAATATTTTCTCTGTCTGCTGATGAACCCATCAAAGGACTTTTATCCCTATCACCCTTTTTCCCCATTATTTCTAGCATTGCCAATTAGGTCCTTTTATGGTTTTCATCTCTCCGTCTGCTTTTGCATGTTGTGAACCTTCTCCAACATATTCATCATAGTTATTCATCAGAGTTATAAAGCTACTCTCTAAAAATTCTAACATCTGGACTATATCTTGTCTAATTCACTTCCTTTCTTGATGATGAATCACATTTTCTTGCTAATTTGTATGTTTCATAATTTTTTATTGAATGTCTAACATATATAAAGTTTGAGGTAAATAATTTTACCCAAACATTAGTATATGGATTGCCCATCTAGTTCCAGTCTATTCTGTATTTGAAGTAATTCTGGACTTTGTGTTGCTGTAGTTAGATTCATTTCACCAT
This sequence comes from Ursus arctos, assembly GCF_023065955.2. NCBI lineage: Eukaryota > Metazoa > Chordata > Mammalia > Carnivora > Ursidae > Ursus > Ursus arctos. Next base: position 53,995,431 of record NW_026622819.1, read on the forward strand.
CAGCTTAAAATTATTTGATGCAGGGTATGAATGCCTAGAGTCTGTCTTTCTTTTTCTTTCTTTCTTTCTTTCTTTCTTTCTTTCTTTCTTTCTTTCTTTCTTTCTTTCTTTCTTTCTTTCTTTCATCCTGCCTCTCCTCCCTGTAGGTTACTCTTGCCTAGTACACAGTGAAAAGCATCAAGTGCCTGGGAGACATCTCTCAGACTTCTTGCTTCCTGCCTTCCCTTCACACTTCAATAGGCCCTATGTGCCTCTGCCTCAGGAAGATCCCTTTTGGTTTTCATGCCCCTCCTCCAGCTATACAACCATGTACAGTCACTGCTTCATACTCAAGGGATGAGGCTCAGAGTGTCCATATGGTTTCTCTCAGTTCTAAATCCATACCCTCACCATTCAGCAGTTCTAGGAGCGTCTTTCAGAGGTGGAAGGGCACTCTCAGCTCTTCCGCCCCTCCCCCAGTCGTAGCCAGCCTCTTCTAGTTACTCAGTGCAGGGGCTGAATTATCTGTAGTTTCTCAAAGTTCTCAACTCCACTTTCAGATATTAGAGCTCCACATGTGCTGGTGCCTCAGAAAGTGCCTCTTTCAGCTGCTCTGCACTGCCTCCAGCTTTTCTCATAAACATTTGGTAAAGGCCTGTCGAAAAGAGTGTGGGCACAGATTTCAATTGTTTCTGGAGTTTCTGGGATTGTAAACTGGCATACCAGTATACATTCAGGCTTTTTTCTTTTTTTAATTGATTTAGGTGCTTTTTACCCACATCTGTGGAGTTTTCCTCTCTTTATGGCTCTCTGTCAAGGAGGAAAACAGAAATGGCTTTCTTTTGTCTTAGAAGCAGTTTGGCAGTTTTTGGAGTTTTATTTTATTTAGTTTCTTTGTGACTCCTGCTTTCTAATAGTCTTTAAAAACTGGGCTTATGTATGTTACTTAGTTTATTTTTATTGTTTGGGTGGGAGCAACAACCTCTTGTGACATACATGCATACATACATAGAAAGATAGGCTGGTAGGGGCACCTGGGTGGCTCAGTCGTTAAGCGTCTGCCTTCGGCTCAGGGTGTGATCCCAGCATTCTGGGATTGAGCCCCACATCAGGCTCCTCCACTGGGAGCCTGCTTCTTCCTCTCCCACTCCCCCTGCTTGTGTTCCCTCTCTCTCTGGCTGTCTCTCTCTGTCAAATAAATAAATAAAATCTTAAAAAAAAAAAAAAAGGCTGGTAGATTGGAATGCTCATACAACTTTACTCTAGCTACTAACTACTTTCGTATCTAATATGTCTCATAGAAGAGAATTAGTCATAGCAAATATTTACTTATTAATAATATACTCTCAGTTTATGCCAGACAATATTTTAAGCACTTTAAAATCTATTAGCTCATATATTCTTCATGACTAACAATTAAATCCTAATATTATCCTCATTTTAATGCAAGGAAACTGAGCTTCTCTAAGTTTGTGTGAATTACCCAATATATAAAGAACTCAAATGATTCAATGAGATAAGGCAAACAATGAAATGGAAAAATGGGGAAAAGAAATGAGGGCGTACACACACAAAAAAGGAAATGCAGATGGCTCATAGGCATGTGAAAAGGTGTTCAACCATATTAACCATATTATATTAAAACCATCAATCATTTCCTCTAGATAAGTATTAAGTCAAAAAGTCAGGTAATGTCAAGGGTTATCAAAGATATGGGATAGTGGGTACTGTCATCCAACAGTGATGTGCATACCTACTGATACAACCACTTTGGAAATTAGTACAATAGCATCAGTTAGTCAAGTTGAACATTTGTGTGTCCTGAGCCAAGAAATGCTACTACTTGGCATATACTTTTCAGGACATATTTCACAAAGGCCACAAAATTGCACATGAAGACTTTTTCAGAACCTTGATTCAGATCTGGATACTCTATCTTTTGAATTCATCTTCATAATTACTACCTTATTCCAAAAGTAATCAGAAGTTCATTTGTACTCACCCAAGTAACATTCCTGCCATACTAGAGCTCTAATTAAGTCTCTGAGAAGCCTTAGAAGGAACAGAAATGTAGAGAGAGCAGATGATATGTTCAGAGATAGTGAGGCATCCAAGTAGACACCACTCACCAGTCAGGAGTCACTCTCCAATCGGGTATAGATGTATGGATTTCTATAGCAGCAGAGCAATCCTGTTAAGAAATAAATACCTGGAATGAGCTTCAGTGGATCTGTGTATGGTTCTGTTTAAAGCAAAGTAACCCCCTCTTTTGAATATTAACAAAGTCCTTCTCCCTTAGAGACAGATGCTGCATCTGGGAATTAGAGAAAGGTATCAGTTTTTACTCAGCTGAAATATACAGCCAATGCAGTTCAAATTATTTAAACATAGAAATCATTCCTGTTTGTACTTCCAAAAAGCAATATCAACATCTGTAGTTAATAGATCACCCAGTAAGAAACACTCTTGTAACTAAACTCACCATATTTGAATATTCAAACTATCCCAGCTAATGTTGTTCAAAATATTACTTTAAAACAATTTGTTTACAACTAATAAACGTTTTAAGGGGTTCCAGGAGTCATGTCTTGGGAAAATATTGGCAAATTTTCTGTCAGAGGAATGCCCAACAAAGTATTTTCCAGTAATGTCACAGGAAAATAGAGGTGGTCTTTTTCTTTCAAATATTGGGTTTAATTATAGGATTATATACCCTACCACCAAACAATGTTATTTTCTTTTCCTAAAATTTCTTTAAACTACACCTAAAACAAGTAACAACAAATTAAATTTTGCAACACCAAAGGAAACATTCTGAACTTAATATTGAATAATTTGTTTTCAATGGACTATATCCAGGCATAGCACTATAGCATGGTACAAGAATTTGTAGGTGAAGATCAGTGTTTTTAATCAAGATCAACTCTAAAATAATGCTTATTGGTATTGCATCTACGTGTCTGAAAAATGTACTGAGTGACAGTGCCATGTCAGAGCCACCATCTTCAATGTTACTACTAATCACCTAACCTTTTTCATTAGGCACCAACTCTAGTACAGAGGGGAACACAAAGAAAAAAAAGAATCACATTTAGTTGTGTTCTGCTCCACTGAGCCCATTGAAAATGGTTTTTCTGTCTCACTCTAATGGTTTCATGGGGGTGGGGATTGATCTGTGAATCTCTTGCATGATATGATTGAAATTTTATATGAGTGTGAAGTGTCAGGTGGTGTCAACCTCTCTCATTACCAGGCAGCAGAGGGAGGCTGGGTTGACAAGGACTTATCATTTTCATAAGATATGGCTCTGTTTTGATTTTTATGGACAGCAGGTTTTGTGCTTTTTTGCATGATTCAGTAGAAGAAACTTGTGTTGATTACTTGACTTAAGTATTGTGAATGGTAAATAAAAGCTAATTCTATTGCATGCTGATTCTCTTAAAAGCATTCACTTCATTGAACTTTCCTTAATTTCTTTTCCATGTGTTTCACTGTACCTTACAGATTACACTTCCCTTAATAAAACCAAAAGGAGTGTCTACCACTTGTCCATTCAATAGGCTGTATACTCTCCTCACCACTAGCAAGGTCAGTCCATTCTCCTCCAGCACTCAAATACACATTTCAAACAGTATTGGTCCATAAGCCAACAGTAAAAGAAAGGTCTCATGGGACCACCATGTTTGGGCATTCATTTCAAAGTCCCTTTCCTCTCTCTCTCTTTTAAAGGTTTTATTTATTTATTTGAGAGAAAGAGAGAGCAGAGGGGCAGAGGTAGAGTGAGAGAATCTCCAGCAGACTCCCTGCTGAGTCAGGAGGCCATAGTGGGACTCGATCTCATGACCCTGAGATCATGACCTGAGCTGAAGTCAAAAGTCAGATGCTTAACCAGCCACCCAGGCACCCCAGTCCCTTTTCTCTTAATTCCACAAATTACTAAGCAAGAAATGAAGCATCAAGTGAAATGAGACATGTTGATTTCCTAGATTTTTTTCTGTTTACCATTCCTATTGTCACAGTTCATGTGGTAAGAGCCTACATTAACACTGCTAAGCCCATGGATTTCTGTATTTTGTTACATTAGAACTTGAGAGAGACATTTTTGCATTATAAAATATACTGCACGTTGTGCTTCTTAAATGTTTTCATTGCCTGAAACTCACATCTTGTAGCTGTGGGAATAAGAATGTTATCTTTAGGTCAAATTACTGTGTGGTGAAGCATGGACCAATTTTCAGTTTAATGCAAATTCTATTTTGGGGTTCTGCATGAAATACCCATTGCCTTTGAGGTGATTATTTACATTTTATTAAAGAAATGCTGATTTTGAGTTATGAGATGCTATTAAGTTTAAACAGCTTTATTTAAAAACATCTCCACTTGTATGATGATATACCAAGATCAGAGTTCCAGTTACGGGGCCTGACAGAGGTAATATTACACATGCTTTTCATATTGTAGATACTTTCTTCGTGCAACATTAAAAAAATGTGTTGACACATTATGTCATAATTATCTTTAATTTTGATGACACCATAAAATAACCAACCAAGGCATTATGAACACATTACTCCTGAATCTTCAAAATTTGATAAGTAAGACAGAGAGAGACAAACACCATATGATCTCATTTATATGTATAATCTGAAGGAAAAATAAGAAAAGAAACATAGATACAGACAACAGATTGGTGGTTGCCAGAGTCGAGGGGGGGGGTGGAAGAAATGGGTGAAGGGAGTCAAAAGGCACAAACTTTTAGTTATAAAATCAGTAAGTCATGAGGATATGTACAGCATGGCCACTATAGTTAATACTGTATTGTGTATTTGAAAGGGGCTGGGAGAGTAGATCTTAAAAGTTCTATCACAAGAAAAAAGAAATTCTGTAACTGTGTATGTTGACAGATGTTAAGTAGTTGTATTTCAGTGACCATTTTGCAGTATATGCAAATATACACAAACCATTATGTTGTATACTTGAAATTAATAGACTGTCTTATGTCAATTACACCTCAATTAAAAAAAGCAAAGGAAAAAATTAAGTAATTTACAGTTCATTCTTACCTCGTTGTGATACTAGAACTCATCTTCTGAGGGTGGGAATGTTGAAGTTTAGAAGATCTCTTTCCACTAAATCATGAATTTAATTTTTCCAGTTTATCAAACAATAGGTGGCATCTCTTCCTTCCATAACTTTCAAGTTTATTTGCCATTATTATTTCATAAGACTTTGCCAACTTTTCAAAGTTACTTTATATAAAATCACACAGGTAATAATTAAAAATCTGAGAAAAAATTCTGATTCAAAGATTTGTGGGGTAGTAGCATAAAGCTGTTGAATAATTTTTCCATCCAAAAGACCATTTTGGTATTGGGAAAGCCATCTCAGATTTTACTACCTCTCTTCTTTTTGCTGCAAAGATGGATTTTTTTTCTGAGAAAAAGCGTCCTTCTTTGTGCATTTTCCCAAGACACAAGAATGCTTCCCTTAGTTTTGCTTTTTATTAAATTATGAACATATCACTGAACAATATTTTAACACTGTAGCCCAAACCCATTTATTTAGATGTCCATAAAACCAGAAGAAACAAAAATTGAAAAGGATTTGAAGACCCATTTGTCTTTAAGTAGTAATCTTTTTCTTCAGTGTTGGTATGAATTAAAAGTATAAACCAGAATTAGGGGTGCCTGAGTGGCTCAGTGAGTTAAGTGTCTGACTCTGGATCTCAGCTCAGGTCATTATCTCAGGGTTGTGAGATCCAGCCCCATGTTGGGCTCTGCACTGGCATGGAATCTGCTTAAAATTCTCTCTCTTCCTCTGCCCCTACCCCCCACCTCAATCTCTCTCTCTCTCTCTCTCTCTCTCTCTCTTTCTCTCTCTCTCTCACACACACACACACGTATAAACCAGAAGCAAGAAAGTGCTTGAAGTATTTATGGAAATATTAATTTTTAAGCACCATAAAGCACTTCAGGAGCGCCTACTCACGTACAAATAATTGATGTGCTAATTACAAATCTTTTTTGTGTAGTTTATTTCCTCCTGTCTCAACCCTAAAGCCTCATTAGTGAAGTTCTTCTACAGGTTTTGATGTTATCACAGCTTTAGAAAACCTAAACCAAATGTCATGTGTCTTTTTCAAAAGAAACACAGCATGTTTCATAGTGAACTGGACTCCTTCTGATTTTCTATGATTTCTGTGATGGAATTTTTATTTATGTCAAGACTAAGGTCAAGAACAAATGATTTTGCTGCATAATCACTCTTGTGTATAAAGCAAAGTTTACCAGTCTATTTACGCTTTGATCTATCCTGCAAAAGCAAACTTAAAAATATAGAATTATGACATTTTAGAATTAGAAAGGTCCTCAGAGATAATCAATCCCTTCCCATTTGTTTTTGACTGAATTTGATCTAGATAAAATTGAACCCTAGAGAAATTAAGTGACCTAACCACATTATAAATGGCAGACTTTAGAATAGCCATTGAGTCTCCACTGCAAGTCCCAGTCTGGGGTTCTGGCTACTATGATTTAAATATTTTCCTTTGTGCACTTTGAAGTTTGCTTAGACTTTATTCCTATTAATTGAATTTTCTAGTTTGGTTGTATTGTCTAATAGGAGATGGATATGTATATCTCTGTAAAACATTTTACAAACCAGCTCTTCTTAGACTGTATATATGCAATGCCAAAGAAAGTAAAATGTTGTAACACTTTCAGGGAATTTAGGATAAAACATATATAATTTTAGCAATATAATGCTTGTATTAGATGAGTTAAAGAAGTGAATTTGAATTATTTGGAACACGTAAATTCACTTTACTGAAATACCATCCTTCTTAAATTGCAGTATTTCAATTGCGTAGTAAAACTGTCTGGCATCTTTTAGCTAATTTTTCCTTTCTTTTTCCGTTTTGCAGAAATGCAATTTATTATTGTTCTTTAGATAATAAAATTATCCCCTTTCTTCAAATATGTCACATATATTTAGTGCCTACCACATGTCAGACATAGTTGCAGTGTTTTCTCCAACAGTTTTTACTTAGAACACTCTAGGCCCCTACAAAATAAGTTTTGCTACAACCATTTGTCAAAAGAGAAACCTGAGGCTTAGGAAAGTTAAGTATCTTGTCCAAGATCACAAAACTAGTAAGAGTTAAAGCAGAAATTCAAACCTGGGCAGTCTAACAAAGGAACCCCTAGTATCATGTTTAAAATATGATCTTGTAGGGGTGCCTGGGTGACACGGTCAGTTAAGCATCCAACTCGATTTTGCTCCAGTTATAATCTCAGAGTCATGGGATTGAGCCCCGTGTCAGGCTCCACACTTAGCATGGAGTCTGCTTGAGGTTCTGTCTCTCCCTCTGCCTTTGCCCCTCTGCCTCTCATGCTCTCTAAATACATACATACATAAAATCTTTAAAATATGATCTTGTATAAGATCCCCAAAGTCAGTTTCTTTCTCAAGGGAGGTTATATTAATAAATCGTACTCTTTTATTAATTTCTCTATATTTTTACCTGTAGAACTTACCAACAATCAGCAGGTTGCTGGAAGTGTTCAAATAGAGATGAGAGTCATCTTTCAAGGATACATCCTAGCGCTGTATAGTATGGACATGAATTCTGAGATTCTATGAATTCTAGGTTCCTTGTGAGATGAATTTCACTGGGATACAGTGTTGAGAATAATTCTTATAGGTTTTTTTAGTTAGAATGATGTTTACATTACCACTAAAATTTTTAAATTGAAGTGTTTGTTGTTGTTGTTGTTGTTCAAAGTGCTTCAAAGGCACATATTTGTCTCCAGTTTCTCCCCTTTGTTTAGCTTTTATGGATTGCAGAGTAGTTATAAGAATGCTGTCATTTGGAAACCAGACACCAGAATACTGATGTCTTTAGATGCCTTCAAATGAAAAAAATATTGTTAGTAGTATTCAGTCTGAGTTTTCCCCATCTCCCAAAGCAGAAAATGAGACAAAGATTTATGCATAGGTAGTTTATTTGGAAAGAACAGAGTTGTGAAGGATAGAGTGGTGGAACAGAGGAAGGAAGGAAGGAAGGAAGGAAGGAAGGAAGGAAGGAAGGAAGGAAGGAAGGAAGGAAGGAAGGAAGGGAGGAAGGATGGAAGGGAGGGAGGGAGGGAGGAAGGATGGAAGGAAGGAAGGAAGGAAACAAACTAGGATGCTTGTCAGGTTGGCCACAGAGCTCAATGGCTATAGAGACTGAATTTAATCTCCCCTATGACCTTCTGAATAACCATATGAAATGCTTTTCAGATCTATCCACCTGGGGCAAGAAGGGGGAAGTATTTGTTCACCTGCATTTGTCTCCTATTGTCAGGTTTCCTGCGCTTTCTGTTTGCACAAGCATGACCACTGAGATAATTCCCACAGGCTCTAAACTTTGCATTCCGAGAAGCCCCAGGATGAGAAACAGGAATAATAGCCATGTGAGCTCAGAGCAAAGCCCCTTGTGGTTGCATCTGCCCAAAGCTGACCCAAACCTGCTCAACTGGTCATTGTACAGCACGAGTGAGGTTCAAGAGGAATTGCAGTTGAATGTAAGAGAAGTCTGCTTCAAAGGCTTGTTGTGCCTTCCAATTTTAGTCTTTTTCCCTATTTCTAATAGGTAGAGAAGAACATGCAGCACAACTGGAAGAAAATCTACAGTTTTGAAATAACAGGTACCTTCAAGCTCGGAACATGGCTTACTAACCTAAACTCAGACCTAACTAGTCCAGTGGTAAAATTAGACATGTCTGAGAAAAGGAAGATAGCCTTACAGACTCATGGAGTTGTAGAGATAGAAGGATCATGATATATCACTTAGTCCATTTGCTGCCCTGAGGCATTAACTCATAACATATTTTGTTGTCTTGACATTTAAATATAGTCATTTGACACAATCACTTTTGGGGACAAAGTTTTACGTTCTTGGATAGGGTATCAGTACTAACTGCTGGAGCCCCAGGGTGAATTAAGAAAGTTATTCTTGTTTCTACTAAGGGAAATTTAGTAGTTCTGGGCTCACAAATTTTTACTTATGGGTAAGACTATTCAGTGACTAAGAACTTAATAGATAGGAAGCAGGCATACATGAACAGGAATATTGCATACACATTTCCCAACAGAAGTGTCTGTTATCTTTAGTTTAAATATGGGCTCATGGTAAACTGGTTCTTAGATTTTTTTTTAACCTTGATCTCTAGACTTAAATGAAACCAACATCTCCACCATTGTTTTTGGTAGGTTATAAACATTTTATATGAAATCTCTTCTAGAAATCTTTTACTGCCTCCTCTTTGGGACCATGTTCTTAGAATTTTTTGTTTGCAGTATATGAGTACCTATTCAAACTACAACAAATACATGCAGGCATTCAGGCAGGTAATCAAGTATAGATACACACACACACACACACACACAGAGAGAGAGAGAGAGAGAGATCCTTTAACTGCCCTAATAAAAAGTTCATAGAATTTCTGGCTTTTGTAATGACTGGATTCAAGTGTTCAAGTGGTATCATTAGCATTCTCTCCGACTCTTAACCCTGTTTTTGCCATAGTGACTTAATTTCCAAATGTGGACACCAACAACTTTAGATTTTTGCTCTGTCAGCCTAGCAAACTCAGGGGAAAGGGCTTGCTCTTTCCCATTAGCTCTAGGAAAATGTCCAGGAAACACTCTGATTGGTTGTTGTGATACTTATCCATTGTTGTGGATAAGAAGATGGAATGCCAGTTGCCCAGGACTGGATCACATGCTGACTCTAGGAAGAAGAGGGTAGAAACAATTCCTCCCTAACTACATAGATTGACATTAGAGGAGCCAGTGAATATTTAAAAGTCAATCTGCGTGTTGTTACCAAAAGAAGGGATGTTGAGCCTGCAAAAATAGTAGGTATATATTCCGTGTTTCTCTAATGACATTTGGCATTTAAGAGTTTAGAAAGTCTGTCTCCCCACTGGTCCAGAAGCATCTTGAGGCCAAAGGCTGTTTCTTGTAAATTTTATTGAAACTATGATCTATCAGAGTGCCTGGCACTTACTACAGATTAAAAATTGAACTGATCACAGTTCCTCTAATTAAAAATATCCCATGTCTTTCAGTTCAGTTTATTTATAGAATAAACCAAACACTTTAAAACTTTATGTGACAAAGAGCAATCATCATGTAATTCAGATTACACCATGCAAAATAGATCAATAATTAACATTCTACCTAATAGAGAGGACCAAATGCTTAAGAAAAACAGTATGGATAGCACTGTTGAAGTCTGCTTCCAATTTTTTCCTCAAAACATTTCATGATCAGTAGTAGTTCTGTAGATTTTTATGCATGTAAATAAAGTAAATGTGCAAATTAATAAAATCATATCATATTTCTTCATGAATAATGTATAGCTGCAGAGTCTTCAATGCAAAAACTAGATTTGCTACATTTTAAGCATTTCGACAAAAACAGAAGTGGGAATCCATTAATACACAGTCTAGGTGTTTTTCTTTGTGTTTAATCTGTTACAGAAAACAAACTGTAATATCATTAAATAAAATGAAGGCAATTGTGTATCTATTCAGGTTTGGCCATTCTCTTACCATCACATCTTATCTGTCACTCACATGGGGATAAAATAATATCTCCTGCTTTAAAAGAAAAATTTCCAAAGTGCTGAAACAATTTTACACAATTCATGGTGAATGTAAAAATAACCTACAATAGGGTCTTATGCCAAATTAGGCAGCACTTTAGAGAAGCAGGGAATAAAGGCTCCAAGTGCGAGGGAGCTAGGAAGAGAGCATTCTCCTCCTTGTCAGAATAATTGGTTCATTAAATGGAAGGAGAGAAGGGGAAGAGATAAAATGGGAGGAGAGTTCCCACTATTAAATATGTATTGCACAATATCTCTCTCAACTTGGTTTGCAGCATCACAGCTGATATACACACACCCTAATAAGCAGCAAAGTGAATAGGGAGCTGGACTCCCAATTGTTCAGTCTGGCTCCCCTCCCCCCGTGATAAAGAGGAGGGTGCACTGGTTCCCCTAATCCCAGGGATCAAGCCCTGTAGCTAAGCGAAAGGAAGAAAGGGCTGATTAAAGCCACAGCAGTCAAGACCTTTGTGCAGTTGTGATGTGTGGGTGTGTATAGACACATGCCTGTATAAAGAGCACACATGTGGTCAGTGGAGTGCTGAGAGTGAGCCTCTAGGATGAATAGTGCCATTATAAACATAAGTCATTATTAGTAGCCAGCATAAATAGGTTGGCCAGTCATGGGGTTAAGATCTGTGATCCACTGGGACTTGCTACTCTTCAGAGCAAGGGGATGCAGCTGCTGTTAACAGAAAAATCTGTCTTGAGAACATATCCAAGGGCCCATGGAAAAGTGGTTGCTCGTAGATGTGGTCTTTAATTAAAGTGGTTGTTGTAGAGAGAAGGTCATCAATTGGAGGTGACCCTTGGATCGAGTTTTGATCTCCAACTCACTGTTCAGTTTTATTCAAGGGACAAAGAGTCAGGAGGGAACCAGAGGGAATAATATCAAGGCAGGAGACACATTTACTTGTGATGTGTAAAACCATAAAGGGTTCAAAGTTTGGGTTTTGGTTCAAATAAAATCCCAAGAGTTCAGATGGTTTTCTAAACCCTCTGAACCTCATCAATGCAGAGAACCAGCTGAAAGAAATCTTGCAAGAACAAAATGGTTCTCAAAACGTTTGGCTACTTGACGAAAAAATCTGGCCAGAAAAATACCAGCAGCAACTTAGCCAAGTCCAGGCAAATGACATGGAAAAGTGTGCTTTAAATGTCCTGCAAGGCAGCATTCCCAGATTTTAGCTACCGTTTGCCTAAAGAAAGTGAGATTATGAATGGAGGCACAAATGGTGTACCTAACATTTAAAAGAAGTCTTATCAAGAAACAAAAAAACTAGGAGGTGTACAGACAGATTATTGAGATTAGATTATGGAGACCAGAAAACAAATCACAGAACCACGGAGTGCTCAACATTTGGTATAGGGACACTGTCACCCAACGCATATCCTGTCTTCCATGTTTCCTGACTTTTCTCCTCCTAAGAATAGAAGCTTGGGAAAAGCGATGTCGGAAAAAACCAGTCAGTGAGGAAAGAGAATCTAAATTTTCATAGCTGCCTATTCCTTTTTCATCCTTTCACCTCTACTGCCATTACTTCTCCTGTGACAGTATAGGACTGACCATGGGCAAATCTTAACAGAATTTCTTCTCTTAGCATCTTCTCCTCATCATCCGAGAGATGATGCTCTTCTAGAGTCTTTGTAGGTTCTTTCTCTACTGCAACTACCCAGGGTTTCTCAACCGTGGATTTGTCTCACCTCTATCCTGACCTTTTCTCCTCATTTGGCCATAAATATCCTCTTAGCATTGTAGCTGGCAAGCACAAGACAAAGCAATAGTCAGCTACATATGTTAGGGAATAGCTTGATGTGTTTTCTCTTGTGAAGCAAATTCCCTTTTGTGAGAATAATTTCCCAATAAAAATAATGTCCAGTGATGAGGGGGAATCTTTAGAAGAGGGAATCCTCAAAGTCCATCATATATAGAGCTGTAATGGATAATATACTGCTTGGGTTCTCTCACTCTTCCCCCAGCTTCTGGGATTATGCACCTGCAGAGAGATTACAGGTGCATCTCTCACTGGCAAATGCCCTTGACCTCAATCCAGCTTCACCCAAGAATACCCTCTCCCAGGGACAGCTGTGACCAAAGATTGGCAGATGTGGGAGTGGAGAGCCTTTTACCCCTCCCCCCATAATTTACCCTGGTTTGTGACAACTCTGAAGAGCCAGCCTAATTCCAGATCACTGCTTTGTTTTAGGATCACCTATGGGTTTGGTCACAGTCACTTGTCATTCATCTCCTTCTGCCTCATCTTGCCTTCCTCACTTGCTTACAGATGTGTCTTTTGAGATCACTCCCTAATAAACCTTGTGCATATAGCTCTCTGTTTCCAAAAATACTCAGTGAAAACAGTACTTCTTACATTCTCAAGTAGGCCAGTCAGCTTCCCGTAAATACTACTGTTCAGTAGAATCCTGCTGCTGATAGCGGAGTGGCTTACATCTTGCATTAGGAAGAAGAGGGTGTTGTAGGGGTTGCTGAAGCGGAGACTGCGTGAGGAAGAGTGAATAGAGGTCAGTGCGGGCCTTGGCAATTATGGGTGCATAATAATGGGTCTTAGCATACTAGAGGAAAACCCTCGCCTCTGTCAGACAAGCTATCATTCCATTTTCACCTCCAACCTGCAAATTTCAAACCTGATCCTTACTTTTTATATCTGCCCTCCATGTTGCAGGTACAAAAACATTTCAGAACAAATGTGATCTGATCATTTTCCTATAAATAGAGATCTTAATTATCACATTTATCCATTTTATTTCTTTTGAAAGGTTTTTAGAGGTTGTATATCAATGACATCCCTTCCAAAGGATTTGCATTTGAAAGGCTGTTGTTCAAATTTAATTCACATTTGACACAATGTTTTCTCTTGCAGAACATTATGGAGTATCTGAAAATCAGTTTTCAGCAGGCTCTATTCTATATCCCTCTGATCATTTCTCTTTTTATTATGGGTATATTCTAAGTGAATTTTATGTGTGTTGTGGAAAATGAAAAAAAATCAGAAAATGTTCATATTCTTTATTCAGTTCCATTTTGATTTTTCACCTGCTCTTACTATATTGTCTTCCCCATGGGGAGTGCTGCCCACAGGAGCCTGCAGGACAGTGTCTCTGGGCTTCCTGGGATTTCTGGGGGCCAGAACAAGCATTAACCTGAAGGGAGCACAGTGCCTTGTTGATGGAGAGTCACGATTAATTTTTATCTCTGACTCTTTGCTCTTCTCCTGTGAGAGCAAGTCTGTATGAAATCACCCCACATGCCCCGATGGTTTGTTTTGCACGTCAAGCTCCAGCAGTTCTCAGTGAAAACTGAGGTTACATCCCACAAACCCAAGCTAGAGTGAGGGCTCTCTTTAAGGGTAGCAGGATATACAGCTTTGCTCCTGGCTAATCCCATTATCTCAGGGGAAAAAATAATAATAATAATGCGGGGTATTGATAGAAGAGGTACCCTTCTTAAGGAGAGCTGTCCAGCGCGGAGATTAGAGACAGCGGGAATTAGCAGCTGTTTGTTTGGTATGTTGTTCTCATATTAGGAAATCTTATCGCTGTAGTGAGATCCCCCCAGCCCAGTAGACGCACACCAAAATCAGATGCAAATGCAGGATACAAAGTAAACTGCAGAATGGTATGCTGTCTTCGTATCATTGCTCATTTTACAGGTTTTGTCAGTTTCTGAGAAACGGTGGAGGATAATTGGCCTGAGATGTAAAGCCACACTCGGCTGTTCCAAGGAACAAAGAAAGACGGCTTTAGCCCACAAGGCCATATTTTGTGAAACACACTCTTCCTTTTTAGTAATGAGCAGATACACAGGGCTCCTTCTCAGCTCTGAAAAATCGTCAGTCCTCCCCCTGCAATGTTGAACAAGGCATTTAAACCGGTGCCATTTGTAATTCTGTGGTCGGTCTCATTGAACCGAGAGCCTACGCTTGTTATCGTAACGAAAGGCGACCGACGGTAGCACTCTGGCGTGGCTATGTGAGAGCCGCAATATCCTTCCAGCGTGTTTGACCTTAGGACGATAGCATCAGAAACGGTGACAGCAAACAATCAGGACCCAGAAGCTGCCGTCCCCGCCACTATCATGATCTTCTAGATGTATTCCATGTTTCCTGTTTACAAGTGGGCAAATATTTGTCAAGAAATATAAATATGAAAATCTGGGGAATTCAGGTCACACAGAGAAGACAGAACAAGTAGGCAGTACTCCCCAGGGGAACCCTGACCACGTTGTCATAAAGAAGACGCATTCCCCGTCCAGACTTGGTCATCTTGCTACACTGCTGGCATCGTGGTGTTGCCAGCAGGTGACTAGGATAACACCTCGACTTTTTGTTCTTACTTTCTTACTTGAACTCTGTCACCATTCTGACTTCTCTTCTTTAAAGTCCCCGCCCCCCCAGCCACATGTCATTTATACTGTAACTTATAGAATTTATTTTAATCTACTCTGGATATAACTGTCAGAGTGATCTTCTTAAAAGTAAATTTGATTATATTACCTCCTTGATAAAAATGTCCAGTCACTCCCATAATACTTAGAATAAAATCAGAACTCTTCAGCAGAGGCTGGGCACGGTGTTTGCTTCCCTCTCAACTGCTTATCCCCTCACACTGCTCTTCTCCCTCATGACACTCCAGCAACAGCAAGTGGCTTTCTTTTCTTTCTTCTCCTAGGACACACCAAGTTTTTCCTTTCCCCAAACCTTTTCCTCAGGCTTCCCCTCTCCCTACCCTCATGTAAACTAATTATTTACTTCACTGACTTAGGTACTTCCTTAAAGTAATGATTTCTTCTCACCGCTCAGGTCTCACCATAAGTGTTACTGTCTGGTTGAAGTCTTTTTTTTTTTTCTTTTTCTTTTTGCAGTGCAATATTAGTTTCAGGTACACAACATAGTGATTCAACAACTCCATACATTAAGCTATGCTCACCATGATCGGGTCAGTCACCACCTGTCACCACACAACACCATTACAACTATATTCCCCATGCTTCACCTTTCATACCTGTGACTTATCCATTCTATAACTGGAATGTTGTGCCTCTTAATCCCCTTCATCTATTTTGCCCATCCCTCTGAGCCTCTCCCCTCTGGAAACCACCAGTTTTTATTTATGTTCTCTCTATTTATGGTTCTGTTTTGTTTGTCTGTTCATTTGTTGTGTTTTTAGATTCCACATAAGTGAAATCAAATGGCATTTGTCTTTGTCTATCTGACTTATTTCACTTAGCATAAAACCCTCTAGGTCCATCCCTGCTGTCCCAAATGGCAAGATCTCATTCCTTTTTTATGGCTGAGTAATATTCCATTGTATATACCACATCTTCTTTATCCATTCATCTATGTGGTGGGCACGTAAGGTGCTTCCATGTCTTGTCTTTTATAAATAATGCTGCAGTGAACAAGGGGGTGCATGTATCTTTTCTAATTACTGTTTTCATTTTGCAGGTTAAATACCCAGTAGTGGAATTACTATTGTACTATTTTTAATTTTTTGAGGAAACTCCATACTATTGTCCATAGTGGTTGTACCAATTTACATATCCACCGACAGTGCACAAGGGTTCCTTTTTCTTCACATCTTCACCAACACTTGTAATTCCTTGTGTTTTGCATCTTAGCCATGCTGACAGATGTATGGTGATATCTCATTGTGGTTTTGATTGCATTTCCCTGATGATTAGTAATGTTGAACATTTTTTAATGTGTCTGTTGGCCATTTGTGTATCTGTCTTCCTTAGAAAAATATATGTTCATGTCCTCTACCCATTTTTTTTTAATTGAATTATTTGGTTTTTCTGGTGTTGAGTTGTGTAAGTTCTTCAGCTGAAGTCTTTTTTTAACCAATTTATCTGCAGTGCTTTTCCCCACTCCCTGTTATTCTACATCTAAGCTTTGAGTTGATTCCTTACAGGTTAGCAGGTACAATCCTTTGTAATTATTTTGTATATTTGTTTTCTGCCTCCTTCTCTAAACTATAAACTTCTTGAACTCATGAACTGGTCTTTTCTCCCCCATTCCCTTTTTCCCCCCATTATCTGCACAACCTACCACAATACCTGCCACATATTCCATATTTAGTAAAAGTTTATTGAATAAATAAATGTTTCCATGTGGCATACTTTATTTTAGGCCTTACTTTAATTTTCTGCCTTATTTGGCCCCCTAAAGGGTGGAGCTTAACATCCCATCCTGTCCTCATCTTCAACATTTTTGCGGACCCATGGAACCCCTTCCTTTCTCTTCCTTTATCTTGTGTGTTTCAATAGGGAAAGACAAAGCCAAAGTAATGTCATTGAGCATAGGAGAGGGCATCACAGATGGGAAGGAGAGATAACATATGATGGAGGGCATCAGCATGGTTCCGTGTCTTCTCAAAGGGCTCCTGGCAAAATGAGAGCAGAAACAAGCTAAGCAGATGGTAGGAGTCATCTGCTTTTGCAATTCAGTTGTTTATGTTTTGCCTGCCTTCCTGTCACTTTCAGCTCTTGAGCCCTTATTAGGCAGGGTCTTGTCCATGATTATTATTGGAGGTGTCACCTAATGAAGGCTGACTATTTTATAAACACTGACCAGTTTTAGTAGTAAAATTTTTAAGGCAGTGGAGGGAAGTTCAGCAATTATATATGATAAACTTGACTTGAACCAATGGTGTTTCAAATTAGTTAGATGACCTTGAATAGAATTGGCCAGTTTCCTATGTACATTTTCTCAAACAGCTTTTACAATGCTAATTACTCTAGTGATATCAGGTGGACTCACCAACTGAATGTGAAAAAACAAACCATTTTTTTAGTAGTTAAACAGTCCTAAAGCATAGCAGCGCAGGAGCTTTTTAACAGACAAAGTTCACTCATTCAATTCACATTTATTATAGTGGACACTATTTGTTGGTGATATAGAACACAAGGAGAACTAGTCCTTGCCTTTTCACCTTATGCTATTTAAACTAGAAAGATGTACAAAACAGAAAAAAATATATACGTGAAACTACTTAGTTCTCTAGCACAATCAGACTTACCTATCGACAAGTACATCTGATACTACCCTTGCATAGTTAGTGTTGTTTGTTTGTTTGTTTTAAGACTGAATTTTTTTCTTGGGTTAGGGCTTATGCTGACGAAAATTTGTTGCTCATAGGTTTATGCCAATACCAAAGCTTTGAACTTGGTAATCATAGGGAGGCCAAGAAATCAGACAAGAAACTATTGGAAACGCATTTATAACCATGATGTTGTGATTGGGTTTTCGTTTGCTTATTTTTCCTGTGATAATAAATTCTAAGAGTATATAGTTAAATTTAATATAAAAATAAAACTGCAATGTTCAATATGCTGAAACTAATTTTTTAATAAAAATAGAAGACATGTAAGAAAACTACGATTTATAAATAAATGTCAAAAATGGTGACCATGGATGAGCAGGATATACATTCGATCTGACTGGTCTGTTACAGTCATTATCATAAATGTTAGGTATGTGGATTTGGCAATGTATTTTAAATCAGCATTTGCATGTAATATTTAGAATATCCACAATGTGTTACTCACACATTGTGTAGGTCTATTGTGTGTTTAGAAGCCAGTTCTGTCAATAACTATAGAGTTTGAGATTTTACCCTACTTTGAAATTAACAAGGCAGCTTGCCACAGTTTCTTAGATGCTGGCAGAAACGCGAGACTTCTGGATTAGAGACACACGGCTTTATTACTCACAGCATTGCAGGCAGCGTAACTTTATGTTCTCATTAGCTCCTCTTCACCTCCAAGTCCCAGGGGGGCAATGACAAGATGGACCCAAGTAGATGCTACACACACAGTAGGTCTCTGTCATTCTGAAGAACACAGATGTTAGGGGAAACCCCAATCTTTTACTTATTTATTTTTAATTGAATTTTTTTAAATTTAAATTCAATTAACAGATAATGTATTAGTTTCAGAGGTAGAAGTCAGTGATTCATCAGTCTTATATAATACCCAGTGCTCATTGTATCATGTGCCCTCCTTACTGTCCATCACCCTGTTACCCCATCCCCACCCCCCTCCAGCAACCTTCAGTTTGTTTCCTATGATTTAGAGTCTCTAATGGTTTGTCTCCCTCTCAGATTTTGTCTTGTTTTATTTTTTCCTCTCTTCCCCTATGATCCTCTGTTTTGTTTCTTAAATTCCGCATATCAGTGAGATCATATGATAACCATCTTTCCCTGATTGACTTATTTCACTCAGCACAATACCCTCTAGTTCCATCCACATGGTTGCTAATGACAAGATTTCATTTATTTAATGGCTGAGTAGTATTCCATTGTGTGTGCGTGTGCGCGTGCGTGTGTGTGTGTGTGTGTGTGTATATATATATATATACTATATATATATATGCAATATATATATTGTACTATATATATATACAGTATATATATATACACACACGCACACTCACACACACACACACACACATTGTATATGTATTTATATATACCACATCTTCTTTATCCATTCATCTGTGGATGGACATCAGGGCTCTTTCCATAGTTTGACTATTGTGGACATTGCTGCTGTAAGCATTGGGGTACAGGTGCCACTTCACATCACTACATTTGTATCTTTGGGGTAAATCGGTGGAATTGCTGGGTGGTAGGGTAGCCCTATTTTTAACTTTTTGAGGAACCTCCATACTGTTTTCCAGAGTGGCTGTATCAGCTTGCATTCCCACCAACAGTGTAGGAGGGTTCCCCTTTCTCCACATCCTCGCCAACATCTGTTGAGGAAACCCCAATGTTTTAAACGCACTACTAGCAAAGCTACCTAGTCATTGCTCCAGAAGGAGTAATTATCTTTATTATATTCTTCAGGGGAAAAAAAATTTATATATATACACACACATATATATATGCCCCTTGCCACAGAGGGAGACACTATCTCTATCTTCCAAAGTTCTTCTGCTATATAAACATTCTTGAAAAGATAGTCTGGGACAAAGGCTGTGAAAAGACACATACACAGGTCACAAAGAATTACCCTGTAAAAATACTGCTCACTACAAAATAGTAGGCTAAAAAAGATTCTCAATTTTAAATAAAACACCTTAAGCAACGAGCTAAAAGACATAATGAGGGCAGTTTATATTTACAATTTGAATGTAAATTTTTTTGCATGGAAATTTTATATTTAAACTTGAAGTTTGAGAAGTTACATTCTGACTTTTTTTTTTTTAAGATTTTTTTATTTTTATTCATTTGACAGAGACAGCCAGCGAGAGAGGGAACACAGCAGGGGGAGTGGGAGAGGAAGAAGCAGGCTCCTAGCGGAGGAGCCCAATGTGGGGCTTGATCCCAGAACACTGGGATCACGCCCTGAGCCGAAGGCAGACGCTTAATGACTGCGCCACCCAGGCGCCCCTACATTCTGACATTTTTTAAAGAATGTGGGCCCAGCTTTGGTATACAATAAGTCATTATCCTTCTGACCCAGAGAAATGAATGCAGTTTTCAGAATGTTTAGTCCAGAAATTTTGAAATAAAACATTTAATTCCCAAGAAAGATAAAATTGCTTCTTTTAAAAAAATGTTAAAAATTTCAGAATATTAGAACTTAAAATTCTTAGAGAAATTCTGTCACCTCAGAAAATTCTTGATGTTTATTAGCATAATTTAACTCATACAGTCCCCACATGCTGCACAATTAATTTCAGTATACAGAATATGCCTCAAAGAAGATTCAGAAATATGAGTCCACATGTTACAATGGCCTTTGGATGGTTAGAATTCTCTGCTTAAAGTGATGAAAATAGAGAAAACTGAGCTTTCCAACAAACTCCAGCAACTGAAATTTTCCACATTACAAAATTTTCTGGTTTAATTAATTCTTTACACTTCTGTCAAATATCACCTGTATGTCTTGCCATTTACAATGAGCTGGGAAATTAACAATATATAAGATAATGTTTGTACTCTCCAGGAACTCACAGTCTAGAAGATGAGTATAAGAGAAACCATATTGATCCATCCATGCTGTACTATACATTTCCTAAATAGTAATAAATCATATGGAGCCAAAGCTTACTTAAGATTAATCAAGAGGAAGAAAAAGAAAATACTTTCTACCCATAACTACGCTTTCTTCACCTTAGAAACACCAAAGTTAAATCCCTTAATGAAAAATGGTTTGATGAAAATGTATAATAAGCCAAATTCAGCCTTTCAAGCGGAACTTGACCAAGTGTGCTAAGTGTTCGTGACCTTGAGCAAGTGTGCTAACCTTGATTTTCCTTATTTTTTCATTTGAGGATGGAGATAATGATATCACCTACCCAATAATGTTGTTGCAAAAAAATTAAGAAAAATGGAAAGAACTTGTGACCGTGCTCAGCACAAAGTTAGCACTCAAGAAATGTTAGCTATCATAGTTGTGATTGCTGACTTAAAGGGTAGCTTCACTAGGATAGTTTTCAAAAGTGCTCTGCTTGAGGGGCATGTGGGTGGCTCAGTCAGCTAAGCATCCTGCTCTTGATTTCAGCTCAGGTCAGGTCATGATCTCAGGGTCCCGAGATCAAGCCCCACCTCAAGCTCTGCACTGGGTGTGGAGCCTGCTTAAGATTTTCTCTCTCCTCTCTCTCTTTCTCCCTCTCTCCCTCACTCATGCACATTCCCTGTCTCAAAAACAAAACAAATAAAAAAGACTATACTTGATAATAGTGCAATATATTCATTGAAGATACTTTACATTATGTATTCAATAAACAAATAATTCTGGTTAAATATTTTAAATTTTCTTTTTTTTAATCAGCTTTATTGAGATGTAATTCACATACCATAAATTCACCCATCTAGTAGGTAAAATGTGATGCTTTTGAGTCTGTTCATCAAGGTGGGTAACCATTTGTGTATCTTCTTTGGATAATTGACTATTTAGATCCTTCATCTACTTCTAAATTGGGTTATTTGTCATATTATTGATGTGTGAGTTCTTTATTTATTCTGTAATCAAGTATCTTATCAGATCTATGATTTGAAAATATTTTCTCCCATTCTGTGGGCTATCTTCAATTTCCTGATTGACAATTCCTTGGAAGCACACAAGATTTTAATTTTAATTAAATATATCTGTTTTTCTTTTGTTCCTTTTGTTTTGGTGTCGTATCTAAGAAGATTTTGTCTAGCCCAAGATCATGAAAATTTATTCTTATATTTTCTTCTAAGAGGGTTTTAGCACTTACATTCAGGTATTTGATTCACTTTGAATTAACTCCTTGTTCATGATGTTAGGAAATGCTCCAGATTTATTCTTTGTGTGTGGATAACTAGTTATCAAAGTATCTTTTTTTGAAAACACTGTCCTTTCCCCATTGAATTATCTCGGTAAAAATCAATTGATCATAAACATAAGAGTTTATATTTGGATTCTCAGTTTTATTTCAGGAATCTATACATCGATTCTTATTCCAGTATTACATTGTTCTGATTACTATAGCTTCATATTAAGTTCTAAAGGAAGGAAGTGTATGGCCTCCAAATTTATTCTTTTCAATATTGTTTTGGCTATCCTGGGACTCATATTCCCATAAGAATTTTAGGATCAGCCTCACAATTTCTGCAAAAGATGACAGCTGGGATTTTGACATGGATTGTGTTGAATCTGGAGATAAATTTGTGGAGCATTACCATCTTAACAATATAGTTTTCCCATCCACAAACAAGGATGTCTTTTCATTTACTTATGCTTCTTTTAAAACCTGTCAACAACGTTGAAAAGTCTTCACTTCTTTGTTAAATTTATTCCTATTTTATAATGTTTGATGATCTTATAAATGGAATCATTTATTCATGTTCAGATTGTTCCCTGCTGGTGTATAGAAATAGAATAGATCTTGGGGCGCCTGGGTAGCGCAGTCGTTAAGCGTCTGCCTTCCGCTCAGGGCGTGATCCCGGCGTTCCGGAATCCAGTCCCACATCGGGCTCCTCCGCTGGGAGCCTGCTTCTTCCTCTCCCACTCCCCCTGCTGTGTTCCCTCTCTCGCTGGCTGTCTCCCTCTGTCACATAAATAAATAAAATCTTAAAAAAAAAAAGAAAAGAAATAGAATAGATCTTTATTTACCCTATATACTGCAACCTTGCCAAACTTATATTAGTTCCAATTATATTTTAGAGGATTTCTTCAAATTTTCTAGAATTTTTAGTTTCTTTGTTTTTGTTCTCTAATACTAATCCTAGGCAAAATTCCTCAGGATATGGGTCTCTATTGTGTCCTGTCATACAATTTCATGTTTACTTCAGTTTGGTAGTCAAGATTAGAATGCACCTTTTCAAATCCAAAAAGGCCAAATTATTAGAAAGTTTAGACTGCAGGCATTTAATTTAAAGGCTAGCCTGACATAAAATTTTATTTCCATTTTTATCTGAGTGAGTTTCCTGCTCTGTATTTTCAATTGAATTAGAGAGAAATTATTTTTTCATGACAAACACTGCCTTTGATCAGGTAGGTTAATCACAAGATTTCATCAAAGTTAGATTTTAATTTTGACATAATTTTTGCAAAGCCTTTACCAATAGTTAAAAAAAAAAAAAGATAGGCAAAAATGTTTAGACCAGTGGTTCTCAACCAGGGGTGATTTTATTCTCCCTATGCGTTACCCATCCCACCTACTCCCCAATCTTGAGGGGACATGTGGTGATGTCTGGAATTATATTGCTTTCACAATGGAGGGAAGGTGCTACTGTCATCTAGTGGGTAAAGGCAAGGGGTAGTGTTAAATACAGAGGAGAGCCCCACATCACAAAGAATCAAAAAATAATCCCATGCAAAATGTCAGTAGGGAAAAGTTTAAGAGACCTTGGTTTGAGAGAACCAGCAATTCTCACATCATGTAACCCTAAACTTTTTTCTTTAGTGCTAACAACTACTAACCAATTCTTGATTTCTACACTTTTGATATACCTTAAAGATATAGACATTCTAGTTTCATTAAGTTGTTGAAATAGTTGGCTTTAGAACCATCCTTAGGATACTTTTCCTTACCTTTCTCCAGAAGATGATGCAAATTAACAACCTCACTGTGCTCTAACAACTCATACCAGTGACTTTCCCTAGAGAAATAATAGTTGTCATGTATACATGTTAACAAATACTCAGCAGGAAAGTGCAAATGCAAAACATTTCCAAACAAAAGCAACGACACTGTCAAAAGTCAGACTCCAGAGTTTCATATTTGGTTTCCCCATCCTTTCTTATATCCAAACTGTCAATAAATAAAACTCTTTGCCTTTTCCTTTGTCATAGCCAGTCACTAAAATGTTCCCCAGTGATTTTTGTATCCTGGTATTTATTTATACCTCTATGTAGTCCCCTCATGTTGAATTGGGAAGCCTCTGTGAACCCTAGGTATGCAGAAATTATGGTTTGTAACATCTCTGGCCAAGTCCCCTTTGCTCTCTTGGATCGCTTGTTCTGGGAAAAACTCCCTACACTGTCACGAAGACACTCAAGCCATCTTACAGTGAAGTACCCATGGCATGAAAGGAACTGAAGCCTCCTGCTAACAAGCAGTACTAAATTGTAAGGGACGTCAGTAAGCCCCTGGGGAAACAAATTCTCCAGCCCTATTCAAGCTTCCAGGTTGACTGTATCATTGGTCAACATCATGATTCAACCTTTTGAGAGAGCCTAAGCCAGAACCACTCAGCTAAAGTGATTCCAGGTGTCCATGACCTATGTAAGAGAACAGAACTGTGTGCGATAATAAATGTTAATTTAAGCTGCTAAATTTGGGGGCAGTATGTTATGCCAAAATAGGAAACTTATACAACCCCTTTTAACATCTGTGAAAGCCATGTATTTTTCTTCGTCCTCACAGCCAGTGTGGTTCCAATCACAATCTTACGCAGTCAAAAAACCTGTGAAGATAATGAGTGTTGCCAGCCAAACTGCCTGGTCCCTTGGACCTCAGCACAGGCATCTATAGTTTTCTCGGGTAGAAGTATCCCTATGAAGTAAATGTTCCTCAGCACACTTAACTGGGCTCCAGAGTGTCACATCCCTTAGTGGACACATGCGCGCGCACACACACACACACACACACACACACACTCTATAGTCATTTTCTCCTTGGTAAGAAAAGACAATTGGAAATGGCTCAGGTGCATTTAGACTGCTCCACATTGTGCAGAGTTGCCAAGAGACCAAGAGTTGGTCTGTGAGACCTTGGTGCTCAAGTGAGAGGAAATATTCAGATTCCATATTCTTCTATATTCTCTTCCTCTTTACAGACCCGTTTGTCCCATCTCGCAAACTTTTCAATCAGAAGTGTTTCAGACCTTCATTTTTTTCTGACTCATGCCTATTTTCATCGATTAAATTACATGACAGATGAACTTCTTATCAATGAAAATGAACATAAGTTAATGTGTATCTTAAAATCGGTATTATCCAGATCCTATCACCAGCAATATTGAAACTCATTTTTTTGCCTTAGCAAAAATTGCCCTTAACTTGGTCCTTATATCACTGCACTGTAATCATATGCTAGCTATGTATCTCTCCCACTCTGTCATAAAGTCCCTGAGGGATAAAACTGCATCCTGTTAATTGTTGTATTCACACAGCCTAACTCAATTCTTGGCACAGGCTAGATGATTAGTACTCACATTAGTCCATGAATGAATAAATTAATTGATTAATTAATTAAACACATAGATAAGATGCTAGGACTGAAATTGTTAAAGATCTTACTGTCTTCTTTAAGTTATTTTTGTCCTTTTTCCTTTTTCAAAGGTCACAGATTCTAATGTAGTGACTGACAAAGAACCATGCAATTTTTGCTTAAATTTCAAGCTGTTGCTCAGTGTCTTGGCCACAGATATTTACATACACCAGAGTCTTCTAACGCTACTTGCTGGGCTTCTACTGGAATCCTATTTTAGCTCAGATTGCCTAAGAAATTGAAGTTAGAGCATGATTCTTACAGAACTAACACTGTAGAATATCTGGAAATCTATCATTCTAGAGTGGAACAATAATTTTTTTTCAACTTTTCTTAAAATAAATAGCAAAAGAGTTTTCTCAAGGATCAAGCTGCTTTTATAAGGATAAAGAGAATATAGGTGTTAAAACATCTTCAATTCAATGTAGTACTCTGTCTACTGGGTGCCTTATTTATGACCTCACAATGGTAGAAACTTCAGTCTTGCCGATTCCCCTATTTGGGCCTTTATGTCATGCTCCTGACAGGGAGCAGGTATAATGTACTGCTGTAGGGTCTTATATGTTGTCTAGAAGCCCTAAAATCATGATGCACATTTTTGTTTTTAATTTCACCTAGTGACTATTAGAAGTGACTTATCTGTAAGTTTTTCTAGGCGAAATGATGCTGTTCTTCCTGTATTCTGAGCCAACAGAGTACCATGGCTACAGTTAAAACTATTGAGTTATCAATTAACCTTCTGCTATCAACCTAATACAGAGTTAATGGGCTAATTGTCCATTTCCCTTTCATACTAAATTGAGCCTTTCTGTTTCCTTCAGTACTGGGGTCCTCTTAAAAGTCTGAATATTATTCAGGTAATCAATATACCCATAATTCACTTCAGGAAAAGAAAAACAGAGTTAATTTTGCAGGGAATATATCTTATGGGGGAAAATAACAGAATGTCGTTGTTACTGTTTAGAGAAAAGGGTAGATAGCACAGTGCTTTACAATATTGAGTACATTTTTTAATGAATGAATAAACATTGAAATGCTGGGCTTTTCTCTTTGGGAGTTTTACTACTTGCCTTCATGTTTGTTTGATATAATTATTATCCTTTCAAAAATAAAAGCTGAGAGTTAGATCATCAGGAAACAAAGACTCACTTCACAATTTAGTTCTCTAACTTATCCTATGAATTAGATGTAAGGAAAAAGTATTAATCTGGGTCTCCGTTTCTTTCATCCACATCCTCACTGGTTTTGAAGGAGGACTTATTATTAGACCAATTGAGTCTGTCTCCAGTATTTCCAATCATGGGAAGCTGGATGTGTCACCAGATCCTCTGAGCTTCAGTTAATTCATTTATGAAATGGAGATAATTATACCCAATTTGGAGAGTTAGTGTGAGATTTTAAAATAATTCCATCAAATATTTATATAAATAGTATGAATACTCGGTAACTAATATTTGTTATTATTGTTACTAATAACTTTAAAATTTAAATAATTTCATTTAAATAGATTAGTTCTAGGTAATTAGCTTTCTTATAATCTCTATAGTCCTTTAATAGAGAATGGAACTTTTCAAAATGTTTCTTCTTCTCTAAAGATACTACCTCAATTACAATAGATTTATGGATTTGCTGGTGTGTATAGCTAGCATGGCACACCCTGGCTTTGCTGATTGGCTCCATTCTGGGTTAGTGTCTTTTCTCCTGACCAGGGGAATTAGTGAAATGGATTTGGTGCCTGCTGAGTTGTGGTTCATCCTGTGCCCATCAATACCGTGTTAGGGACTTGGTGTATGTTTTCCATAAAGAATGCTATCAGTTGGTAGTTCAGCCAATAGTTCTCCGTACTCTGATAGTTTCTGTTCATGGCTTAAATTATTCCCATCCAAACACTGGCTTCACATCTACCTTCATCTCCCAAACCAACATCATAGTTTAGTCCAGTCTCTCAATGAAGTAAAAGAGAAACTCAGTGTAGATATTTTTCCGTTCATACTTCCTGAGTCCATCTCTCAACACTAAGGTACTAAATTTGACCATCACATGTCTTTTGCATAGCGAAAATGTTTTTAATCTTCCAAATATGAAATAATTTCGAAGGACATAATTTTATTTTATATTGCACAACCCCACACACATGAACTTGATTATTCTAACTCAACGGAATAACTTCTGATTATTTCATTGCTTTAAAACATAATGAAAAGTGTATAGTCATTGAAGCCACAGGATTCTGAGATTGAAGTAAGTTCTCTACTACAGAATATGTACACGCCCACACAAATACAGCAAAACAAAGAGTTAACTGATTTCTATGAATTTCTAACGGTCTGATGACTGAGCAGTAAGAGTTTATCAATCAAAACCATCTCAGATAGCCACCTCATACATTTTGCTTTAATGGGAAGAAATAAATATAAAGCACTTTCCTTTTTCAAAAGTACCACAGAGAATGAATTTGAAGTGTGAACAATCATTTCAGCTGTCCTTTGTGCATAGATTGGTTATCACATGGCCAGTGGACAACTCAGAACCAAATGCAGCTGAAGAGAGCTTCGGCACTCATAAGAGTGTAGGCATTCTTGCCATGCTTCTTTTTCTTGCTATTGATTTATCTTAATTTAGATATATTACCAGAGTTTTTACCTGGATGTAATAATCATTTCTCCTTTTCTCTTTTCATTTCCCTGGAACAAGACTCACATAGCAGTGGAATTAGCCAAGGGGGAGTAGGTATTCAGAAACTGAAGAGATTCATAGTCTTGTGTGAATACTGCTCAGAATAGGAAAGTGGATTTAAAGAGTGATTAACGGAAGCCATGAATGAAAAGGCAGGTCCATATTCAGAAGAACCTTCTAAAAGGGCAAACAGGATGCCAAAATTTTTAGCCAAGGGTTCAATTAAGAGTTAGTTCCTATTGCGTGGAAGGTCCAAAGGGCAGGGGAATTAAAGGAGAGAGTTTCAGGTTTGTCAAAGTCAGAGCAGGCAGCAAGAATTGAATCTCTCAAACAATTAACATAATAATGGCCAGACCCTAAGACTTTTATTGGTAGAAAAATTATAGATGATCATATCCCTCCATAATGCCATAATATTCTGATATCTGTAAACATATAGACACATAAAATAATTGTGATATTTATGTTTGTGTGTGCATCTGTGTGTTTGTATATATCTTATCTTCAAGTAGACTTTGGATCAGAAGGCAATATGTATACTTTGCTGTTGCTCTTTATGGGAGAGCTCCTTGTACATTATGATATTCCTTCTCTCAAACTAGATGTGTCCTGCCTCACTTAAAGTCCCAGATTGAAAATGCCTCTGCTCTGGGGTGAATTGAACAAAAGGTGATGTACCAAGAAATAAATATTTTTCTGCTTATTATAAGCCTTGTTTAGTGAGGGGGGATACCCTTGTTAGAATGGCACTAATGGGCTTCATTTTTATCCCTCATTTTTATTTGTTCTTCTCTGACAAGGCTGTCGAAGAGCATCCATCTCAGTCACCAAACTGGGTCACCACATTGGTTCTCTAGAGATAACCCAGTCCCAAACTTTTCTATATTTAACAGGTGTAGACTCACCTATTTTACTCCTAGCTCCTAGGAATCCAGATCATGGCTTTTTCAAAGGAATAACTGCTGAAAAACAGAGGATGGATTTAAAAAAAAACTATCATCTGATAAAAATATATAATCTTATAGAATCCAGATTCCTCTCTCTAATTCTCTACCTGTCTTATCACAGACCACTTTGCTTGGTTCCATTTGTGGAGTTTCTGGCTTTTAGTTACTTCTCGTCGTTTCAATTTCATGTGAGCTAGTTTGCTAAACCAACATAATTGCTGTGTTAGCCTAAAGTAAACTTCAGTTGTACCAACTTTCAGACCTAGGCAACTGGGGGGCTCCTTAATACCTTCCGGTACCTGGGAGTTGGATTGCAGAGGAACTCAGCTGACTTGTTAGCCCACACATCCAACCTCTTGGTGAAAAATGTGATCATTTGGCAGAACTGCATCCTGGGTAGATCCTGAGCACCTGTGGAACCTAACATTTTATCTCCTGGTAGTAGTGACACCATGCCACCAATTTCTCAGATTCCCCATGGTGATGAGTTTGCTTCTCTGGTGTACCACCAAAGGATTGGCATTCTTCTCCAAATCCCTCTAGTTACTTCCTTTACTATGTGACACTTTCAGTCCCAAAACTATATAGCACATAATTTCTAACACAATTCCTAGTCTTCTAACACAAGTCCTTGATCGTACCTCTTAATGAAAAGCTGTTCAGCTTGAATTCATAGTTTTCACTATAGACAAAAAATAAATAAATAAGCTTTCTTCATCTCTACCACTATAATAACAATTTACCTGTTAAGATGTGTTGCTAGGGCTTTTCTTTCCCTTTATTCCCTGTGGATTTGTTCTAATCTAATCAGAAAAAATCTTGAAGGTAAAGATTGCCCCTCCATGTCACTGTAAGAAAACTCCTACCTGAACCCTTGACAAAAGAGTTGACTCTTTCCAACTAACAATTTAATGTATTATATTAAATATATAATATATATATAAATTTTTAATTTCTTTATTATTTTGTTTGTTTGGATTGTGCATGGATATGGGGGTTTTGTTTAGTGTTTATAATTTGTGGGATTATGGAAGAAAAAAAAAAAACCTAACAGCATCAAAATGCTTATCTCCTAGCAGCTCTGAATAGGTGTATGAGTATCTACGTAGAAATTTAAAAGGGATACATTTGAGTTGAACCTATTAATTTCTTAAGTTGTCATAGGAAAAAAAAATCTGTCAAATTATTTTTGACATTCTATACAGTTTACTTTTATAATTAGTGCTTCTATATTCAGGTTGCCGGATTAGGTCCATTTCTGAGTATTTTATTCTTATAGAACATGAGTGATTACAGTGGAAACCAGCAAGGAAGAAGAATTATAATTGGATAAAAAATTTAAAAGACTGAATTAATTATTGGGAACTATAATTAATCAGGGTTATTCTTCTCAAGGTTAACACTTTAAAAAGTATTTTACAGGTAATATAAAATGCCTCACTTAGTTAAAACCTTTCATGATGATAATACACCTTATCACAAAGATGGAGTGAAATCCCTTTTATGCAAAACCCCTGTTTTGTTTAATTTTCATAGCTTTGCGCTAACATCAATCCGATGGTCAGCCAGCAGGACAGAAGGCAGGATAATTGGGTTTGGAATATTCTTAGTTGCTTATGGAGGGCTGCAGGCACAAGTGATACTGGTTTTCGCAGTGTTATACCAATTCCTAATAGGCATCTGTCCACTTTCTCAAAGGCCTCCACCTTACATTTGAACTGCCTATCTAGCGTATGTTCAAGGGAGGCCCTTTAGTGGGGTGCCCAGGTTGTTTTAAATAGGCTTACATTCTAGAATCTAGAATCTCTTTTTTTTTATTTTAATTTTATGTTACAAGGAATTGCACATTTGCATAAAAGTAGATAGACTCTGTATGTATGGGAGCTGGAGTATATAGGAAGTCTTTATACCTTTCTCTCAATTTTGCTGTGAACCTAAAACTGCTCTGGAAAGAAAGTCTTAGGGAAAAAAAAAAAAAAGTAGCTAGGCTGCTATAATGAATCCACCTGTGCCCTTTACCCCATGCCAAAATCATCCACCTATGAGCAATTCCACCCCATCTACTCCATCCATATCCTTTTTCAAATTAATTTGGATAATGGCAAACACGACTTAATTTAACTATTAATAATTTCAGTATATAAGTCGAAAATCAAAAACCCTTTTTGTTAGCATAACCATACATACCGTTCATAACTAGAAATTAGTCATTCTTTAATATGATCAAATATATTTAATGCATTTATAAGGGAACTAAAATCTCTGGTTTGAAAAGAAACAGTTTTCCTAAGTCAACATTTTTTATAATAATATTTTTATTGTATTATGTTAGTCACCATACAGTACACCCTAGTTTTTTATGTAAGTTCCATGATTCATTACTTGCATATAACACCCAGTGCACCATGCAATATATGCCCTCCTTAATACCCATTAAGTCAACATTTTTTAAATCTTACTTTAATTTTTTTCTTTTTATATTCAAGTAAACTCATTGTAATGCTTTCTGAATTTCAGTTTTGAAATGATTTGGGTTTATATGCTTCTGTCTACCTGCTTATCTTTCCATTTATAAGTATGAATAAAGAGATACTTCAACTTGCATTTACATGAAGCTAGTGTAAGCTGGATAGTGGGATCCAAGTTGATTTTTTTCAAAACTCATGTGTGTGTCTGTGTGTGTATGTGCACACACATGCTTTTGGATATTGTCTGAATTTCTTCTAATGAAATATATGTATGTATGTCACACATACATATATATACATATATATATATATACCTGTGTACATATATTTTTTCTTTTAAAAATAAATTCGTTTTATAATAATATAATGGAATTATCTGTCATTGCTAAGTTCAAGGGTATAATTTAGAATTTAAAAAGTGTATTCCATATGATTAAATATATTGTATATATATCAGAACAGTCTAAGTTATCCAACAGTGGCAAATGACTCCAAAATATCAGTACCTTAAAATAACAAAGGTTTATTCTTTGATCACACTACACATTTGTTGAAGATCTGGTCACTGAAGTCATTTAGGGCTCCAAGTGACTGAGCAACCAGTATCTTGAAAGTTGTTGGTTGCCATCCCAAACTGAAGAGAAAGAGTTTCCAAGAGGCTTTCAAAAGCAAGTAAATGCTTAGCAAGTCACTTTTGTTAACAACTTATTGGCCATGTCCAATCATATGGCCTTATTGGACAATAAGGGGTCCAAGTGCTTTCCTATCATACATATAGAAGAGATTAAGAGCCAGAAATATTTATTAGACAGCACTAATGTTTACCACAATAATTCAATATTTTCTACATCAATGGGCTACCTGATTCAGATACATATTTTTTCTATTTATGTTTTATTTTTCAAATTTTGCCTACCAAAGTTGCTATGGGATAGCCGAGGAATAAAGAAATTTTCCTTAAAAGGACATACCAAAGAAAGATGTTAACAACACTCTGGGACCAAAAAAAGATGGACACAATTACATACACAATCCACTCTCATGTACCCAAAGACTACTGTGTGCCAGACACTAGGGATAAAGACTGAGTGAGACATAGATTATTTCCTCAAGGGTTTCATAGGCAAGTTGAGGCACCATAACTTTTAATAAGAATATATCTACTATTGCCCCATGCTGTGTACCTGGAATGGTAAGTTAGAGCAGCAGTGCTGTATAAATCCCTGCCGAAAGGAAGTCAAAGTTATTTGTCTTTGTTCCATTTGGAAACTTTCAGACACCTTCGGTCATACTGACAAAAACTGAGGCACCCTACGCATTTATTAGAAATCTGCAGAATTATAGTGACTTGAATTCTCTAACCTACCTGTACATTTATAGACTTTTGTCGTTGCATGCCAATTTACATTTCAACCTGTATAGCAGTATAAGTCCCACCAGAAATGCATAAGAACATTCTTTGTCTTAGAAACTTTGTATGTTAATTAGTGAATTGTGTGTGACTGCTTGTAAAAGATTTGAAATTATAGGGCTTCTCTTACAAACAACAAAAAGTCAGACCTACAGTTAAGGGAAGTATGACAGCTCCTTGTATAATCGGTGGCTTATGATCCTGTCAATCCGCTTTGTTCTTTTTAGAATATGGCTTTGTTCCTTAAGTCTGCTGTACCCCCACAATATGGATACTGTAGCACCAGTCATCATATCTCCATCTACATCAGTGAGTCAGAATTAAAGTAAGAAAATGGATTTGTAAACTTGTAAAAACCACCCATTTGAGTAAGCTCTCCCAAGAGGTGATTGTAGGAAGCCTCATCAAATGGTTGTTGGTTGCGCATTATTGGCCTCCCCATCTATAAGAGAGGGTTGGAAATATAATTTTTTAGCTGAATATATTGCTGCTTTCATCAATATAGGGTACTCCCTTATAAGGAAGCTGTGGTAAATTAATATTGAATAGGAAATTAACAACTTCTTTTAAAACATTACATCTGCACATACATAAAGATAAATATATTTAAATCATTATCAGTAGGTCAAAATTACTTGCTTTTTTAGCTTACTTTTTGATCAAACATTATCAATAGTTTATAAGTATTTTTTGGCAAGGTTAAAAAGACCATGAGATTAAGTAAATTCAGGCCACAGGAAAAATTTCTAAAGTAGGAGGAAATTATTATCCAATAACTTCATACAAAGATAAATGTAAAGGATGTTGTAAATTCAAATGGTACATGTATAACTAGATTAATTATTGAGTGTACCTTTATTTTCTCTACTAAAAAATAATAGCAATTTATCTATTTAGCAATCTGGGAAAGTGAGAATTTTTAGAGTATTTTGAAAAATCACTGGAGAAATGAACTGAAAGTCATGATTGAAAATGATAAATGATCTTTCAAATTACAAAGTCACTTATGGCAGGTTCTCTAATAGTTTAATCTACCCTTATAGTACCTCTCATTATACGTTTTAATAATAAAATATCCCTGAAAGTAATTATACCTTCCATTTGGTTTCTTCGAGCCCTGTCTCTGATAAACCTTCTGTTAAACACAGGGAAACACACACACACATAAGCCATGAAGTTAAGTGTGACATTGTGTTTTTCAACATTGTTAATTTGGGAATTTTCAGCATAGTTGAGCCCTCCTGAAATTCCCATGTTTGGCAACATACTTTCTATGGAAGAATCAAGTCAACAATGGAGCAAAGCAAAGCAGTACATGAATGGAGATTTCTGAGTTTTAAGTGTAAGATCCATTGTCACCATTTACTTTAGATCCTTGAGTAAATTCTTAAATCCTCTGAGTTTAAGATTCTCTAAAGGAAAATGTAGGAAATAACCGATTTATAGTCTTGGAAAAGAATAAGAAAAAAAAGAACAGTAAGAGATACAAAAGTATTTTGTGCATAGTAAAACCCTATTCAATATGAGGTGATAATGTGAGTATCACATTAATGAAATTCTTATAAAAGGAGAGTCATTTGCCACACATTATTTGTTTTCTTGGAGGTAAGGAGCAAAACAATATAATTTTAGTTGCTATTCATGGTCTAAGTAGATATCCAGAAGACCTCAAAAATTATGGATTCTCAAGGTACCTGGGTGGCTCAGTCTTAACCAACTCCTGATTTGTCCAACTCTTGATTTTGGCTCAGGTCATGATCTCAAGGTCCTGAGATGGAGCGCCATATGGGGCTGTGCACTCAACGGGGAGTCTGCTTGAGATTCTTTCTCTCCCTCTTCTATTGCCCTTCCCCTGGCTCATGCTCTCTCTGTCTCTGTCTCTGTCTCTCTCTCTCTCAAATAAATAAACAAATAAATAATATCTTTTAAAAATTATCCATGAGTTGCAAAAATATGAAGAAATGGTTTATCTTCAATTTCTTTCTTGGGAGCCTCTGGGACTCATTTATAGGGATCTCTAGCCAAGTGTTAATTTTGCATAAGATTTGATATATTTCAAGAACATGTAATTATATAATGAACAACAGTACAATATTAACTTTTAAGAGACTCTTGAAATATAGAAATATATAGTAAATTGAGATTTTTTGCTTAATTTAAACTACCTTCATCTGAACCCAGAATGGGTAGCTGTTTTTAATAGTAATTTTTGAGATTCTGCCTTGAATTTCAGTTTGAAACATGTAGTGTTTCTCCTCCACATTGGAGTGTGAAGCTTTTCCAGAAATAGTCTAGTGATTAATGCTTTTAGCATCCTCCAGTCCTGTTTCCATCCAGCTCCCATGAAGGAGCCAGAAAACACACTAGATTTCTAATGGGGGGGATTTAATATAAATAATTAATTATGCAGATGTTAGAGGACAAGATCAACACTAAAGGGCCACTGAGGTAATTCAGAGATAGTCACTGCAAGATGTAGCCACCATCTCATGAGCTGAGGGAACAAAGAAAGTAGTTGGGGATATCAGAACTGGGACAATTGGAAGCAGGACTCCACAAAACTGGGACTCAGACATGTAAGGAGTAGTTCCCTCCACCTGCTGCTGTTTCCTTGAGGTCCCATAGAGCTGAGAGTCAAGCCTTAGAGGAAGAATGAATACTGCCCAGATGGTGCTAGCATCTCTATGGGATATGAGGTTGGTTCAGGTTGCGTTGAAAGAAACTGGAAACTGAGAACTAATTGTTACTGCAAGACCAAGAATAACTTATCTAGAAAGTTTGGGACCCCTGCCCTTATTATTGGGTCAATGAAAGAGGATATATTATTGTTTGAGTAGTAACTACCTTCCCCTCTCCTCTTGCTGCTCCCCTCCCAGCGAAAGCAAACGTTTGCCAATAGGGTTCTAGAACCTTTTGTGATTCAAAATTAAGAGAATGGGGGAGGTAGGAAGAACTTTCAGAAATGAGGAGAGAAGGGGAAGATGCTTCTGGAAAGACTGATTCTAACTACAATGGAGAGGAGAGGAAAGGAGAAAAAATACCAGCAGATAGGAATTGAGGTAAGAGGGTTTGAAAGACTTTAGAATAGGTATGAGGAAAGAAAGACTGAGACATTGGAGGAAAGTGTTTCCAGAAGTACTGGTGTGGGAACTTCAGTGTTCTTTGAGAGATGCCAAGAAAAGTTAGAGTTCCTTTTTAGTTACTATCTGGTGGACAAATTCAGCTCCACGCAGAAATTAAGTCACGTGCATCTCAGCTTTTATTTAGCTTGCAATGAGTAGAGCCTAGTGCATTTTTAGAATTCTGTAGAAAATACCGTATACATTCCTTTCTATGTAATGTTTACATGATGTTTCACACTTATGTTAACCCCAGACAGAAGACCACCCAAATGAAATTCTTCTTCATGTTAGGGAAAAGAAGATAAAATCATGGAACAGAAAGGATGAGGTTCACCAGTCAAAAATAAAACATTTTGAAAGTACTGTAACAATTATATTTATGTGTGTCCTTTAATTAATAAAATGTTAGCACAATTAAAAAGAACAGATGATCATATCTAAATGTTAGTAAATGTCACAATGATTAATTATATTGATTATTTCCTACTGACATCTCAAGTTTTTTTTCCACTAACATCTCAATAAAAGAAAACATCGACTCTAATCATGTTACTTAGGAATAGCAAACACTTTAAAATCTTATATTTAAGAGCATACAGTTAACAAGCAGCTTTCAAACTTCTGAAAAGCAGTTGAATGGAAAGTAGACACTGGGGCTAGCCTGTGTTGCCACTGTAGAATCTTTTTTAAACTCCCTTTTGCTTTTGCATTGATTTTTAAGCATATCTGTAACTGACAAGACTTTCATCTCTGCGCTTTTGCACAAATGTACATTAAAAGTGAATTGAGCTGGCAAACAATGGTTGTAATTTACTTTCAATCACAGAGTTTGCCTGACTTAAACCATTCTGGGTTTTTTAGCACCTTGAATAAGATCTCCTATGAGGAAGCTTGCCTCATCTGGATAGCAAAGCCTGTGACAAATTACAGTAAATCTGGGAAGTGTTTAGATACAATGTTGCAGAAAAAACGTCACTCAAGTGCTCTAGCTTTATGCTCCTAAACATATGACTTCGGTATTGTTACTGACTTTTTCTAAAGTTTAGTTGCTTCATCTGCTTAATGAGGAGACTAATCATGTTCCTGTTATGGATTTGCTAAAAGAATTCAGTGAAATAATGGTTCTATCACTGAAGTATAACTACTACTTGATATTTTCGTTCTATATGTACTAAATATCGTAAGTACTATATTTTCTTTTGTATGTATGACACCTGTTCTGTATGCATATAACAAGAGACTTGCTGGGATTCCTGAAGATTTGGGAGTACTTGATTATGTCTGTTCTTAAGAAATGTCTTTCCCCACAAGAATTAATTACAGCATTTATTTCTTTTTAAAACTTAAAATAAGTTAAACAAACCTGTTTTTATATCCAATGGTACACTTCAAAAATTGCTTCTCTGGTTGATATTAGTGAGGTTAGAAATTACTTATGGATCTTCGAAAACAAGTGTTTTGGGCCTAAGTATTTTAACTATTGTTTTTATTAGAAGATATCATATGCTCAAAAGAGCAGTGCTACTACTAATAGAAACGCTGTAGAATACGAAAGTTCTCCGTGTACCCACTCCATAGAAGCTACCATTTTTACAAAGTCTCCCATATTTTCCTCTTACTTCAGCTTTATTTATGGCAGGCCCTTACTCCTCCATCCAACCAAGTCAACCTATATTCTTCCTTTTTGCCTTCTGCCTCTATTCCTTCAGCCTATAGTGCTTTCCTCATATTAAAAAATGCATGGCATTACCGTGTTCTACTCTTCAAAAAGCACACATGCAAAGACACATATAAACATGAACTTCTATTGAAAATTTCAGATAACCATCTGTGATAGAATCAGAAAACATACCTGGAAGAGATCTTAGTGAATGTTGACTTCCACCTCCTTATCTAGAAGAAATCAAGAACCCAATGTGGCTAAATAACAAACTCAAGGTCACTCGAGGACTAGGCAGAGGCCTGTGTTGCTTCCTTAAAACTGGTTACAACTATTTCCAAAGTAGCATATTCAACATTTATCTAATAAATAGTGTTTGAGCATCTTCTGTTTGCCTGGCACTATCCCAGGCCCTTGGGATATAGCCATAAAAAAGAAAAAATAAGTAAATGACAGAAAGTCCACCTTCACCTCGTTTACTGGTGGAAAAAAATTAAGTAAAATAAATATTTAATATCATGTCAAGGACAGGAAACTTCTATAAGGAAAAATAAATCATATGAAATGAAACAAGCAGCTATCTTCATACCCCACTCCCTCCACTCTACACAATGACATTATGCTCAGTGCTCTCTAGGCACACCTCCTTGTTCCTTTATAGTTACATGTTGCCCTGTCTTTAAGTCACTGATGTGACATAGTCCTGGATTCCCAACTCCTCCTTTTGGCTCTATAGGCCTATCGGCATCCTTGCCCTCATCATCAACATGCCATCCCCACTCTAGCTGACTGGTCTTCAGTAGTAGGACAAGATTGTCCAGTGGTTACATGTGCATGCAGAGCTTTAAAGCAATTCATTTCTTTAACTATTCACCTTTCCAACACCACCTCCTTGAGAATCTGTCTATGGTCACCAGTTCTTTACAGCTCCCCGGATAGTGCTTATCCTCTGCTGTACTAAAGAAGGTGAACTCTTACCCTATCCAAAGCTCAGTGTGATGTATTGTCCTAGGGTTTAAAGACTTCCAGGGATAATTTGAAAATGCAGAGACTCAGTGAGGTGACAGAGGCATTTTATTTTACCCTTACTGTAAACTCCTGGTGGAGTCCAGTGCCTATCTCTACCCCTCTTACTCTCCATCTCTCTCCCTCTCCCTCCCTGCCTCTGTCTTTCTGTCTCTATCATCTCTCTATCCATCCTCTCTCTCTTTCCATCATCAAGCAATTCATTTTCTATCTATAAACTTTCTTTCCATTAAGTATTGAATATATTCAAAGCACCTACTATGCCTGTGGTTCAGAGAATATATCAGTAAGCAACAATAAAAATCCCCTGCCCTTTTGGAGCTTATATTCTAGTGGTAAACTACCTTTCTTCCTTCCTTTCATCCTTTCCTTTCTTTTTTTGCTTTTTTCACTTTATCTAAAGTAAAAATTAATAAGTGAGAGAGTTGTCACAGGGATGCACATGATCATTTTTTTTAATTAAAAACTAAAGTTAGAATATTTTTTTTCCCGATTGAAGGTACATTTGATGTGAAGGACTGGTTTGACAATGAGGATTAACTTTGCTAATTAGCTTATTCAGTTGATTGAACTAATTCTGAAGCTGTAAACCCTGACGAATGTATATTTAAAGCACATATGTAATATACCTCACTTCTGGAAGATACATGATTTGTAATTCTAAACAAATGACAATTAAAAATTTAGATTCCATTTAAAAATATGTGAAGACATCTTCAAAATTCTTTTGGAGAATACTCAAAGCTGCCATTTTGAAACTCCCCGTGCTAGAGTTCTTACACTTTAAAATTGATTGAGGAGGGGGAAGAGGGGCTCAAGCCTCCCTTGAATTTACTTTCACACTTACTAGATCAAGACACATTCAATAAAGTTCTTTCCTAAGGAAATAAGTGAAAGAAAACAGTGTATTAAAAAGGTTTGAAATTGACAACGTTTTTATATTCATTACCCTTTGTTTATAGTTTATGGTTCTTCCTCATGTAAAGAAGGGCTTCTCAACCTCAACACTATTGACATTTTTGAACAGGTGACTCTTTGTTGTGAGAGTTTCCTGTGCATTGTAGATTTAGCACCATCCCAGCCTCTACCTACCAGGTAGATACCAGCCCCAAACCCCTCTTGGTTATAACATTTAAAAAATGTCTCCAGATAGGGCTAGAATGTCACCTAGGGGGCAAAATCACCCCTGGTGGAGGACTACTTTGTGCTATTGGAAGGAGGTGTGTTGACTTTCTTCCTGATAAAATAATGAGTAGTCCACCTGGATTTGCTTATTCCTGGAGCAAAAGTCCCAGCAAACTTCTCCACTTAAATGTAGTCAGCCCAGAACAAAATAAACCTTTTCAAGACCTATTGTCCTGGGGTTAGTCACTGAGTGTCTCACACTGGTGGGGGGGCAACTCTTTCATGAGGACTCTTCCTTTGGGAAATTTCTTCACATTCTACATCTAGTTCATTTATTCTTTCAAGATATTTAATTGTACTTAACATGCAACTGTTAAGCAGATTAGTTGCCTGCAAATTAAATCTAAAGATTTAAGGTATACAATCAGGGTAAAATCGGTTACTTACTTACTCCTAACTATCACCTGTATAGACAACTATATGTTGATTTAACTATAGAATATGATTTTTAAAATGAAAAATGCTATGACATTTGGTGAAACTGCTTTGAGTGGAAGAGATCCACATCAATAGGCTGTTTAATGTGATGCAGATCTAATCACAGCTCTAAGAAAGTAGGTGCCAACTGTCGAAATTCCAAAGGGAGGAGCCAGACAGTAGAAGCAGGACTTTCAAAGAAAGAGACAGCTTAAAAACTAATTTTGCAAATCTTATAAAAAGTTTAATTTGGAGGGGCCAACAGGTTGGAAACAATTTCTTGAAAGAGTTCCTCATCGTGGAGAATGGATTGATGATTTTCATTGATGGTTTTCACTTCCTGTCAAACCTAGTTAGAAGGGCCATGTGGAGATCCTAGAGATGTGACTCTTGAAGTTTAGTGGTTATGGTGGATGGTGCCTGATTAACTCCTGAACAAAAAGGCTATCACAGAGCTGCCTGAATTGTCTTATGGCAGCAAAGAACAGAGCTGCATTTGGAAAAAAAAAAAAAAAAAATGCTTTCCCCAGGTGCAGGTAGCTGCAAGTCAAAGGTAACTAGGGGACATCCCACAGTGGGAATATTGCCGTAAGGCAGTAGAGAGTATATGCCCAGTGGCAATTGACCTTAGTAGAAGAGGCTGAATGTACACAGTAAGGTGCAGAACTGAGGAGGAATCGTAAGTGACCAGCTGAAGGAGAGGTACCATCCAAGTAAGAGGAATATCCAGGACAGGAGTTAAAGGGGACACACACGAGGAAAAAAAAATCACCTTTCAATATCTGCCACCTCCCGAAAAAAACCAGTACCCCATTACACATTGTCAACCCAGAAAAATCTTCCCTGTCATCATCCTCACCTCCATCTGTTTCAACCTGAGAGAAGCCACAGGCAGCCTAGAGAGTGAGGGAAGAGGAGCAGCAGGCAGGACATAAAAGTTAAGAAGCCAGCCACATACCCCCATCCAGTATAGGAGAGAGGTAGAAGAGGGTGGCAGCTTCAGAGGAGGGTCCATTGGGAGAAACTTAATTTGAATGACCTTCTGAGTTTGTGATCAATACAACAGAGTGGACAAAGTCATTACTAAATGGAGATGATTTTTATGGCTGAGGTTGAACGAAAAATGGCTTACTGGGTCAAGGGAAGGAGCTAAGCTATGAGATTTGCCCAAGATTTCTTCTATGTGAAGAAGAACTAGTTGCATGAAAGGGATTTGAAGAAGCAGTGAGGGGAAAAAAATAAAGTTGTTTTCTGATTACGCTCCACAAGTCCTGCTTGTTCAACATATCAGCTACGTACAAGTAAACATTGAACAGCTTATTCAGTGATAATCCAATTGACAGCTTTATAGTATAATACAGTATCACTTTTATTTTGCTATAAATTACATATTGCTTGCTCCTTCATCACTCAGACAAAAATGCTCTCGGTTCTCTTTCATCATAATATAGTGAAATCTTGCTGTAGTGCTGTACAGGATTTATCAGTCTCTAGTTTAAAAGAAAAGAAAAGAAGAGAAAACCACACACAGAAACAATTCAGAAATGCTTTTTTTTATTA
Source organism: Ursus arctos (assembly GCF_023065955.2). Classification (NCBI taxonomy): domain Eukaryota; kingdom Metazoa; phylum Chordata; class Mammalia; order Carnivora; family Ursidae; genus Ursus; species Ursus arctos. The sequence goes on from NW_026622819.1 coordinate 54,037,241, forward strand.
TAAATCTTCCCTAAACATAGTAAAAATAATTGATTCAGGTAGACATTGATGACTGATGTTATAATTCAATCTCTGCACTTTGATTATAACGTAAACCCACTGGATTTCTTCAACAGAAAAATAGTACTCGAATCAATCTTGCCTTATTGGTATCCTTAATACTATATATGCAATTATACAGCTTAGAAAAATGTCACATTCCAAAGGCATTTATTCTTCCAATGGATAGTCAAGAGAGAAAATACTCTAGAGAAGCAAAATTGGAATGAATGTTTGGGTTGGAAGTATATCTCAGCCAAAAGAGAAACAAGTGTCATTTGCTAAGATGTCTTGACTAGTTAGGAAATTTTATATACTATTTATCAGTAAACCTAAGTTCCAGACTTGTGGTTAAGGCTTGTACACTTGGGCAGCTATTATTATTATTATTATTATTATTATTATTAAGATTTTGACTGCAAAGCTTAATTAGAGGCAGATAGAGGAAAGAAGAGGAGGGAAGGTAGGAGAAAGAAAGAGAAGAAAGAAATATCTATCTATCTATTTATTTGAGAAGGAGAGAGACAGAATGGAGGGGAGGAGTGGAGGGGGAAGGAGAGAAAGAGGGAAAGAATCCCAAGTAGACTCCATGCTGAGCGTGGAGCCTGGCGTGGGGCTGGATCTGATCTGAACCTGAGATCTGATCTGATCTGATCTGATCTGATCTGTGGGCCTGAGATCATGACCTGAACCAAAACCAAGAGTCAGATGCTCAACGAACTGAGCCAACCAAGTGCTCTGAGAATGTCTATTTTAAATGTAGCTGAAAAATTCTAAGGTGGTTGCATTTAATTATAGCTGGATCCACGTGTTCAAGTAAAATGAAACTGTCTCTACATTTTACCTTTTCTTACTTCTTGTGTTGACTTCAAGTTCATTCATCATCTATGTTGACTTTTGCAACCAGAGCTCCATGTTTGAGCTCCAAGTTTAGGGGAGGAGAGTGTTTTTTCCATGGTCTTCGTTCTCACGTTAGTACTTAATAAGTTGTCATGGGTTGCATACCCATTTTGAACACATCACTGTGATCAAATGCATGGTATATGATAATTGTGCAGGTCTAGAAAATATGCCCACTCTGAGTTATGATGGGTAGAACCCGCCCCAGACAAACCATAGCCACTGAAAATTGGGAAAGGGAGCTCCAAGCAAGATCTTGATGAAGGAAGAAAGGAAATGAAGTAGATAAAAACAGGTTCCATTTAAGATGATTTATGTAATCTCTTAGGATTTATTCTTTGTATGTGTAAAACAAACATTAGTAAATGACCTGTATGTGTTTCATAGGGTCATTATTGCAAAGCTTAAATTAGATCATAGACATAGAAGTATATCAAAAGAAGTATTAAGAAAAATAATTTTATGTAGTATGGTAAAATAGTCTGCAGATCAAAGAAAGTTATGTTAAACTGTCTATATGTTGACACTAGCGAAATAGTTCTTCAGTGGAGGGTTTTGTGATATTTCTCTCTGTGTACATCAGCAATTATTGGTATTTTGTTTACTAGGACGTAAGTACTGCATTAAGATGATAATATATATTCAGTTGTTGTAGTTCCTCAATTGTATAATAACTCTATGACATGAATAAGCAAGAATGAAATATTGGGATTCAATAAATTTCTGGGCAGTCACAAGGCAAATATTTTTTGGAGGGTGAGAAGGCTATTTCTTTTTCCAAAGATGACAGCTTGGTACAATGAAAAAATATAAATTTGAGATTCAAACAACACTGGATTTGAGTTCCTGCTTTACCATTATTCATGTGTGAGATGTTGAACATGTGACTTAAGAGATGATAACTAACTTGTGAGTTGTTGGTGAAATTTGGAGATAACGTATGCCATAGGAGCTTTCACATAGTAGGCACTCAACCAATGGTGATTTCATTCTTTTTTATTTTTATGTAGTTCTCAGTACACTCTCCTAGCAGTTCTAGATAATAAGATGCTTTCACAGGATAAGGTAATGATGTGGGACTTGAATTTAGATGAACAGGCCAAATGCTTGCTAAATGACCTCTGCTGTATTTCAGAAAAGTATGAGTTGGAGTTTGATGCGAGAAGCAGAGCCACTGTAAGTGATGTGGAATGATGGATTTTCAAATAGGGATTAGACCTATACAACTCTGGGAGCTGGCAGAGACACTCAAGGAGGAGTTCTGGGTGTGGAGAAATGAACACATGGGAGGCCACGTCTGTCTCTCACCACTTGGTGTCGCTGCCAGTGTGACCTGCAGGAGTTGCTGTGCTCTGGTCTTCACCACCAAGTTGTAACACATTCAATCCAGGACTAGCAGACACTGAAGGAGGAGATTGGGTGGGAGCTGAAGAACCTATGGGTCAAATTTATGTCCCATGTCCATTGAGTAAGCTACCAGATCAGTGACAGTATGTGTAAACAAGGCTGCTACACCAACAGCTCCGAGCCAAGAAGTTGGGCAATAAGGAGGAACTGAACGAGTGACTATTTGTGGTTACACTGACAAGGGGGAGAGGGAATTGGAAACACTTTCGTCCTATTTTTTTTAACATTTTACTTTCAAATAATTTCAGCTTGCAGAAAAGTTGTGTTGTACAAACAACCTCATTATATCCTTTACCCAGATTCTGCCATTTGTCAGATTGCATATTCTTTTCTATCTCGATAGATGGACACACACACACACTTACTGTCCTGAAACATTTGAAACTAAATGTTAAGCTTGGAGCCCCTTCAACCTCAAAGACTTCCATGTGTATTTCCGAAAAGCAAAGACTCTCTCCTACATGACCACAACACAATTACCCAAAACAGAAAACTAGCTGTGATACATTATTATTGCCTAATATCCAAAACTTATTTAAATTTTACCCAGTTATTACAATAATGTCCTTTATGGCCAAAAAAATAAAAAAGTAAAAAGGTCTGGTCCACATTCTAGTCCAGGATCACATGTTGAATTTGGGTGTCATGTCTCCCTAGCCTTTACTCTGAACCAGTTCTTTGGTCTGACTTGGTCTTTCATAACCTCGTCATTTAAAAGTATAGGTAGGTACTTTTGTATATGGTCTCTCCACTTGAGTTCTCTGATTTTTGCTTAAAATTAGACTGAGGGGTTTGCAGGAAGAGCAAGAAATGATGTGTTCTTTCTAGTCCATTACATGGGATGGTATCTGTCTTCTCTTATTTTTAAGATACATTCCTATACTTTATATACACTGGTGCTATCATCGCAGAGAATTTCTGTTTCCTTGAGACTAGTGCTGGCAATTTTTTTTCTGTAAAGAGCCAGAGAGCAAATATTTTTGACTGTCACTACTCAATCTGCTCCTGTCACATAAAAGTAACCACAGTCAATATATGATGAACATGTGTGGCTATGTTTCAATACAGCTTTATTTATGGACATTGAAATTTGAGCTTCATGTAATTTTTGCAAATCACAAAATATTATTCTTCTTTTGATGTTTTTCAGCCATTTAAAAATGTAAAAATGGTTATTTGCTCCCGAGTCATAGAAAAGCAGGTTGCAGTCCATCGTTTGCTAAATCCTCCTCTAGACCTGCTGGTATGGATACTTGAAGCTGCTTTCTTCCTCATCACAGCTTCTGTATCACACAGATATCTCAGCTGGAAAGACCATCATTGAATGTTCTCTCTGCCATTGAATGGCCTGAAGTGTGTGGAGGGAAATCAGAGCTGTTTAACTTGTATTTATAGAAACTGATTTTTCTTTATTACTCCATATTTTTCCTCTAGTTCTCTTCTTGTATGTGAGTATTGTACTTAGAACTAATTTTCATCTATTGCACATTAAACAATACTATTAGTTTGATTAATTAATGCATAATACATCCTGGAGACTAATTTGTTTACTCCTAGTGGACTCATTAAGACTTGCTGTATGAATGTGGGATTAGGTTTAAAAAGGGAATCACCTTAGAATGATTGACTCCCGTGTCTGTTTGGAAAGAAAAGAAAAAAAAAATCTGACAAATGAAAATCAAGTAATCTATATCCCTCTCTTTAACCATAAAAGAACATTAAAGGATTTCTAATGTTTTGTGCATATAACTTGGCTTCCAGTGGTGATGTTATAGAGTTTCATGATTTACTCTCAAAAATTGATCATAGAAAAAGCCAATTAAAGCAGTGTGCTAATATTTTCCTCCATAGGTGAATAGAGCAATGAGCACTTGCATCTCTGCTTTAATTCTGCATGCCAGTGCATATTTTAAGTTTAGTATCTTGCCACCCATGTTAACATTATTGCCCCTCATGCAGGAATAAAGTAGCTTCTAATAAACAAGACTGCTGTTAGGTGAGCCCCGGCCAGCAAGCATTGTCAAAGGCAGGAGAACAAGTTTCTCGATGATATATTTTTATACTGTATTTTGCCTTTTCGGAATACATCTTGGTAGGATGAGATGGTGGGCATAATAAATTGTAATCCTTCCCCATTTTTGTTTCTTACGCACTATTTTTGGCTGAGTAATTAGATATTCTGACAGAGCCTCCATTAGAAAATTCAGAGATACCTAGAATATGCACCTGTCCTGTGAGTATTTCTCTAAACTCTTCTCTGTCACCAAATGCCTCTTCCAAGTCTTGCCCCCTGAAAGGAGCTGAGATCCAGTTATCAGTGGGGGTTTCCACTGCAGACATGTGCCTGAGGGTTATTTTAGTAAGAACGGGTTTGGTAATTAGAAATCTTGGTGCTGAGAGTGTCCGACAGGGCTGAATATGCAGACACTTCCCTTTCATTGAGAAATCTGTGTAGAAGGTTTGAGGCAGATCTTCACAGCTTATTTTGCAAGAGAGCAAGTGTATTGTATTTTTATTACTTGTGCAGCTCTGGGTCATCTCGGAGAGTGGCAGTGGCGTAGTTTATAAAGAGTTGTCATTATTGCCTGGCTTTGGGTATTTATGCTTTCAAAAATAGTGGAGTAAACAGTTTGTGATAAATTCTCTCTGGGCCAAGGTTATTGGAACTCCTTCACTGGAGATATTTAGGTATCCCAACTGTCCTATGCGGTTTCGATGCAATCAAGTCTGCAGGCCTGGGGTTGAAGAAGATGACCTCCATAGATAGGCTGGCCTTGGGCTAAATTGTTAAGTAGGCAAAATTCCCAGTTCCATTTGTCATTTCACCAGAATGCCCTCAGGCTGTTCCCTGCCTCCCCAGAGTTATTCCATCCCTCACTTCATCAAGCAATCTCTCCAGTCTTAACCCTCAAAATTTACCTGGTCGGTACCCTGTTCCCCTAGGACCTCCATGATTGTGTAAAGGGGTTATTTAAGTGAAATCATTTTAATAACTTAATAAGTGATTCTAGCTTACTCTCCTATTCCTCCACATCCTGTTCCCTCGCCCTTCATTCCCTTAGCATATGTGCATTTCAGAAGGAGCCTACTAGAACCTCAGTGTCTTCGAGTAAAGGCATAACTCCAGTAGCAAATATTTCAGGTATCATGGCACAAAGTGAGGAAAGTATTTTGGAGGCCTTTCACTCTTAAAACCATTCCATAAGGCAATAGTTCTTAGGAGGAGCCAGTGCCTTCTCTAATAGTATTAAGCCTTCCTTTGCTGAAAGGTTAACAAATATTAATGTTGACATTCAGAATAATTCTTCGGTAGGTCTCCTTGACTCCTTGCAAATCAGTGAGCTGTAATGGGGCAGGAATGATAAAACAACAACAACAATAATAATAAATTTTTTTAAAATTAATTACAATAATAAAATAAAAAATAAACAAGAAAGCTTACAAAAGGGAAAGTTGGAAGGAGAAAGGAGTGACAAGAAACAAGAGGCAGAATAAACTTATACCTGGATTTAATTGGGAGAAGCTGCTTTTATCAGCCGGAGAGGAAAAGATGAGCAGATAAGGTTTGTTATTCTAAGTGAAATGCTGCTAATAAGCTGTAGACTATAGAAGAAGTTGTAGAGACAGAAGTGATTCTCAAATTCAACTAAGCCATGTATTTGGCCATGCTATGTATTTAAAGGTGAGGAATTTGAAACACACAATATAAAACTGATTCATCAAACTCAAGATAAAGAGATATTGACTATAGTACTGGGAAAATTAGAGCCCACAAATATGGAAGAACAGAGTTTCAACTCGAAGCAAGCAACCATAACAACACAGTGCAATGATTATAACAACAAAATTTTAAGTCAAATGTATTTAGAATCCTGCCTTGCTGGTTGTGTGACATTATACTATTTTGCTAAACCAACCTTGGTACCCTCACCTGTAAAATTCAGTTTATTAAAACAAATGAGGACCCAACAGTATAATCTCAGTACAAGGCCTGGCATAATGTAGGCAATCAATCAGGAACATTGCTGTGATTTAAGAAGCAATGTTTCTCTTCCCACATGTAATACATGAGGTAGCCCCAGAGTAGAAAGCAATGTGAAATTATTAAAGCTTGATCACTGTATGAAATATCTATAATCTGCTCATGTTTAGGTATACTCCAAAATTTTCCTCATAGGGAGGTTTTGGTTTTGGGGGGGGGTTTGTTTGTTTTTCATGAATGACTGCATTCTGAAGAGGGATAACTGAAGAGAAGGAACAGGAAAGATCTGAGAGGAGGAGAATGACTACAATTGAATTACATTTGGGTGATTTAGGACAGCAGTCTTCAATCTGGAGAACATGAACTCCTAGGTCTATGTAATGATTGTTCAAAGGGTCCACAAGCATGGAAAGTTTAAAGAAACTTGATTCTCAAATCCCAACTTTTCTACGGATCTCTTCCTAAAACTGTACTGCCCGGGAACCCTGCTGTGATCCTTCTCTATCATAACTGCTTATCCTACAGTCAGAAAAGAAAGCCAGATACTTACCCATCCAACATCCTGAATCTTCTGATGCATTGCTCTAAAGGAGAAAAGCAAAACCAAAAACCTCTGGGTTGACAGAGGACTTTTCAAAACATAACTTATAGTTGATATTGAGAATCGAAATGACGGCTCACCCTTGCTGTCCATGTCATTGAGAGAGAGATTCTCATTAAGATTACTCTCTCCATTTAATAACTATTTTCCAAAAATTTATGATATGTGTATTTGAATCAATTATATACAAATGATCATTGTGATGCTACCTAAATCCTGAAGAACCTGTTTAACCCTCCAAGCCATATATTCATGATTGTATACGAAATCCCTAATACAAATTTAATATTATAGGGTTTCTTTCTTCTAAAGAAGCATTGTTTTTTTTCTCTTAAGTTGGAGTGCTTGGTTCCTAATATTACCCTATCCACTCTTTTGATTTATCCTGCATTTCATAATTATATCGACGATACACTAAAAATAAAACCACTAAGTGAAGTTAAAAACATTTTTGTAGTTCTTTTTGTCCTGGAATATATAGTATTATGGATATATTGTCAGACTAATGTCTTTATTATATACTTAAACTCCATATAATGATTCAATCAAATTTTTTACAGAATGTTCTTCATGTTTTACTTTATTTTGGATTTTGGGGTTAGTCTTAATGATTCATTTATGTTTTAATACATAAATAAAATCATTTACATGATTTATTTATTTTTTTTATTTTTTTATTTTTTTAAAGATTTTATTTATTTGACAGAGATAGAGACAGCCAGCGAGAGAGGGAACACAAGCAGGGGGAGTGGGAGAGGAAGAAGCAGGCTCATAGCTGAAGAGCCTGATGTGGGGCTCGATCCCATAACGCCGGGATCACGCCCTGAGCCGAAGGCAGGCGCTTAACTGCTGTGCCACCCAGGCGCTCCCATTTACATGATTTAAAAAAGAAAGACATTGTAAATCCTCAGAAAACTCTTCCTTTTGTCCTACACTCCATCCCTTTATAGGTGCACATTTTTACTATCTCTTGTTTCTATTCCAGTGTTTATTTTTTTTAATAAATATAAGCAAGTCCTTATATATGTGTATTCCTATTTCTACTTCTTTAAAATTTTCATTTGATGTAACCTGGAGGTCATTTGGTACCAAGACATAAATACTGGTCTTCATTCTTTACAGCTACATCATTCACCCTTTTGGTAGAAACACAGTGATTCATTAGACTGGTCCTTTCATGCTGAACATTTCATTTGCCTCCAACCTTTTGTTGTTTCATATCATTTTCTATGAATAACCATTCGATACTTCATACTTGAGATGGCTTTCTCTCCTAGATGAAATCCTTACAGTCAGATTGCTGAGTCAAGGTGTAAATGCTATGCCCTTCTGTTTGCTATTGCCAAATCCTCCTCTGTAGGAGTTATGCCACTTCTCAGTCATTCCAGCAACATTGCAGAGGGTCTCTTTCTCCGTGCATTGCCAACAGAGCATATGGTAAATCTTTTGGATTTTTGTCAACCTAAGAGGTGAGAAATTGCCTCTCTTTGTAGTAACTTATATGTATCTTACGATCGATGAGACTAATCATTTTTTTTCATACACTTAAGTGTTATTGCTTAACTTTTTCTGGAACTCTCTTTAACATTTTTTTGCCCAATTTTATATTAGAATTTTTAACCATTTTCTTCTTGATTCTTTAGGAGCTTTTTACATAGTAAGAGGATAAACTATTTGCCTATAATATAATTACCAATTTTGTTTGTAACTTATTTATGGTGTTTTATTTTCTTTTAAAACAATGTTATCACTGTCATCTTTTGTTGCTTCTGGATTTTGAATGCTAAAAAGCCTATCTCCATTCCTTGATTGCAAAGTAATCCATTTATGTTTTTGTTTACCACTGGTAGTTTTAAAAATCTTTAATCTATTTGGAAGTAGTCTGTTGTAAACCCAGTGGGATCTAGGTTCAGTTTTATCATTTTGTAAATGACTAGGCAGCTGTCCTAAAGTTATTGATTAAAAAGTTTACTTTCCCTAAAGACTTAAGATGTTACTGAAAACATATATCAGGATTCTGGACTTTTCTAAGGCATTGCTATCCAACTATTCATGTACCGATACCTGCACATTTTGAAAAAAAGTACATCATAGAAGGGTTTTGATGTGTTTCCATTTCTGGTAAGTCTGTCCTCCCCACCCCCCAACCCCACAACTGCTTATCTTTTTCAGGTTTTTCTCCTATCATTCTTATTTGGCATATTTTTTCAACGAAGCCATTGTAGTGAACATGTCTAGCTCCGGATAATAAATTGCTTTATTTATTGTGATTTTATTAAATTTACTAACTTTGAGATCATTGCTATTTTTATGAAACTAGATTATCCTATCTAAGAATAGGGTTTGGCCGCACTCACATTTGTCCAAGTCTACTTTTGATCTTTCGGGAAATTTAAAAATTGTCTTTACATAGGCTTTGCTCATTTTTATCAACTTTATTTGTGGCTATTTAATCTTTAAATTTGCTACTAGAAAATTTTTTTTTCTCTTTCATTATCTCTTCTAACTCCATTGTTTGAAGCAATGTCAAGTCTATCAATATTTTATGCTAATCGTACCTTCTGTTATTTTACTGAATTCTTATTGTATGTAGTATTTTAAAATAAAAACTTTTGGATTTTTTAGTTATATGATCTTATGATTTATATAGAGAGATAATTTTACTTATTCTTTTCAATTTTATGCCTCTAACTGGTTTCTCTGGTCTGGTTACATTGATAACACCTCCAACCAAATATTAAATAAGAGTGGAAAGTGGCATTTTTGCAATGTTCCCATCTTTAGTAGAACCTCAGTCATCCCATTGTTTCCCCAGTATGTAAGATGTTGGCTTTTGGCTAAAGTTTTCTATTGATCTATTTGTTCATATAGATAAATAGTTGATTTATAGATATGACTAGTTTTACATAGATAAAAATAGTTGTACTAGTGAAGCATCCATAAATTCCTCTCCTAGAGAGTAATTTTGAGAATTCGTTTCTTCCCAATACATGAAAATGTGTTTTTTCTAAATACATGATGATGCGATTTATCACCTCAGATCCACTAACACGGATATCTATTTATTTTTGGATATTTTTCCCTCACCAATGCACAAATTGAAGTCCGTTGCTTTTTTTTATGGGTAATGGATGATTTCCTTTACTCTTTCTGCTTCCTGTTTGCTGCTTTTGTGTTTTGTTTTGTTTTAAAGATTGCAGAATTAAATTTAGGCAGTGATCATTATCCTATGGTTACCTGGAATGCTTAATAGACTTACTTTTGTTAAGTAATATATTTGTAAATCTTTTTCTCTTTGTTTTTTAAGAGGAGAGCTCTTTCAGTTCATTCTCTAGAGGTTAAACTTATAAAGAAATAAATCATCCAAGCTATTGTATAAGACTATAGTGATGTTGTCTTCCTAGAAATTGTGGAGTCATGGTCTTCCCAAGATGAGTCCCAAACAATTTGTATTTGCTTTTGAAATATCTCTGACCTTGCAATATCTCTACTGGGGTTTTCTAAAGTGTTCTCTAAAGAGTTTTCAACTCAAACTCCCAGTATAAGTGGGTTATCTCCTCCAGGGGAAATCTTCTCTAAGCTTCCTTAGTGATTATCTCTCTCCTGAGTATTTAATGGTGTTTTAGACTTGTTTTTATTTGTCTTGTTTTGTTTTTGTTTTTACTTCCATTACATAAGTCTCCTTTCAAAAAAAGATAGATTGAAAACTTTTTAAAATGTCAGTCATAAGGTTAATTTCTTTTTTTACCTAATGACTGTGTTTTAAAACCTACATTAAACAGATATTTCTGTAGGTAATTATTAACCGTATTTTTTAAAATAGGAAAGCTAACTGACTTCTTTTCAAGTGTTTTGCAAACAAGATTTGGTTAAATATAAAAATACAAGTTTCAAGAAATCCACATACTTGATGCAGGGAATCATTAAAAACTATGCAAATGTCCCTCTATTGAAATGATTGCTGCTTCACTCAATTATTACATAGTTTTAAACCAAATAATTCCATATTCACATAAAAATCTATTTTTACTTATACAGATAGTTCAAAACGTATGTGTAAATTTTAGAACCACTGAATTACATCCCTTATAAAAAATTTATCACTGATGAGTATTGAAAAATTGCTCGAGAACTATTCAGTATTACTGGAACATTGCTCTATTCTCACTGACAGATTTTTTTTTTTTTTCTAAAAAAGGCAACATGTTTTTCGTTTCTTTAAGAAGTTAACCTCTTGTGACCCAGCTTCTAAACAGCTATTGGAAAATAAGAGTGGTCAATTCCCATCTTTCAAAGGAAACAAAACAGCTTAGAACAGATTTTAAAAGATTTTAAGGTTTTTGGGGTTTTTTTCCCATCATAATATGAATCCAGAAATCTTCTGAGAATAAATCCTGCTTTTGAGTTCTAATAGAAGTCATCTTGTGGGTCAAAAAGAAGAGGTAGGAGTGAGGAGAAAGGAAAACATTTATAGACCTAAATCCACCCATAAAGGTTACTTACTATGTTTATTATTTTCTCAAATGGGTGTAGGAGGAAGAAAGGGAGCTAAAATATATTAGTTACCTATTATGGGCCCTATCACCTAGTCATATTGTCAGTCCTCATAAGTGTACTTTGCAAAAGGCATTCCGTATTTTTGGATTAAGAAACTGAGGAAGGTGACAGAAATTAAACTAATTTTGTCCCAGGCAACTCAGCTGATGAATCATCTTATATCTTGGATGTGTGAGTCTGTTTTCTGCTTTTAATGAGTATCTTGATCTCTTAAGACAATACTTTCTAGACTTTTGTCATTTGCACAGTACCATCATGTATTACCGTTGCTGTGTACCACTTATACAATTATTTATTATTTTTCCACCTTTACATTGACATTAAATCTACTCACTTGGTTATCCTCACATTGTTCTAAGAAGTAATAGCCAAACATAAATATAATAGACTGGTTGTGCTTTCTGTGCTATATATTATAATAAGTACACAACTTTAAGCTTGTGTTACGTTCATCCATGCATTACCTAAAATATTGTTACTGCTTTGTGCTTACCACCTTTTCAGAAACACTGTACTGGAAGAACTGTACTGTCACTAAGATGCATTTCTCCTTAGTCCATTTCCAAGAAACCAATCTTGCCTCTGTTTGGGGCCATCAGCCTCCCTTGGGCTCATCCTCCTCTAAAGAAACTATTAAGCAGAATAGAGTAAAAGCAGGAATGTAAGTAATTTAGTAGAACCTCAAGAGAATAGAGTTAAAAGGTGAAACTTAGGAAGGTAGAATAAAATAAGCCTAAGGCTGTAGCTAGCTCAACTGTGGACAATTCTTGAGGTCCTGACAGGAGGAGAACTGACCTATGGCTTTCCCGAAGCAAGAGGAAACATGCAGATTATGCACTTCTTTCCCAGGTTTAAGTAAGGAAGATGGCAGAGAGATTCCAAAGCTTACTCTGGGGATCTTAAAACAATGCTCTGGCTTTGAGCGTTTTAAAAATTTTAATAATCAGATACTCAAAGGAAGAAAAAATAAGCAAAACATTTTCAAACAGAAATGAATTTAACTCAGTTTAGGCCCTGACCATTGCAGTTCTGGGAAGCCAGTTCAGGCAGCCCTTTAAATTAAATGATTTGTAGATACTGTTTAATGTTTCCGTGAAGAAAAATCCAGAATAAAAAGGGATAAATATTGATGAAGTTGTTGTAGATTTTTGTTTGTCGGTATTCTGCTTCTGCATTCCGAGAATAGTAACAATACTCCGATAACAATAGCAACAACAAAAATGCACTCTTGTATTTTTCAATTAGGTGATGTTATGGAGTGAACGTATGTATATTCCCAAAATTCATGTGTTGAAGACTTACCCACAATGTGATGATATTAGGAGGTGGACCTTTGGGAGATAATTAGGTTTAGATGAGATCATGAGCATGGGGCCCCATTGCTAGGATTAGTGTCCTCTAAGTAGAGGAAGAAGCTTTCACTGTCTGTTACATGAGGATACAGTGAGATTATAGCTGTCCATAAGCCAAGAAGAGAGCCCTCACCAAGAACCGAATTTGCCAGCACTTTAATCTTGGACTCTCCTTCCTCCAGAACTGTAAGAAATACATGTGTGTTGTCTGAATCACCTAATCTATGATATTTTGCACTAGCGGCTCAAGCTAAGACAGGTGGCAAGGAAATTACCTGGGGGAAAATGAGGGTTTAGGAATTCGTTGACTAGTGTCCTGGAAGAGATATAGCAAAGGATAAGGGTTTAGGAATTCATTGACTAGTGTCCTGGAAGAGATATAGCAAAGGATAGCTGGCTTTAAAAGGAAAAGAAATATAGCTAAATGGTTGGGATGGAGTAGGATGCAAAAGGCCAAGGATAGAGAAAACCCTTGGAAAGTTTAAGATGAGGGGATTTCCTAGGGGTTCTTGGCAGCTTGTGGGCAAATTTGAGATGCAAGAGAGTATGAGATGAAGTATGGCATCTTGGTAAAGTACACGGACTTCAGACTCAAACTGGTTTTTTATCTCGGGTCCTTCACTCACTAGGTTTGTGATGTTGGAGAGTTCATCTCCTTACTATCAATTTTCTCATATTCAAAATGGGAAGAATTAAAGTCCCTAATTCAATGGGTTCTTTCCATCAAGTGAGGTAATACATGTAAAATATTTAGAATTCATATTAGCTAATTTACTATCAGTATACTTCTGTTACATAACAAAATTCACGTGGAAATATTCTTGCCACCATACTTGGACTGCAGAATCAAAAGTTCATGAATAGAAAATTGCCTGGGAAGAATAGATATTTGTGACCTTTCATAAATGGAAAAAGGCTACCACACCTCTTTAGGGAAATCACGTTTTTATATGTGTTTTACATGACAATAGTTAATGGGAACAGAAAAGGAAAACATAGATTGTTTATAGATGGTCCTGGTTATTTGGAAGAGCTACTGGTGTTTATAAAGGCAACTTCATTTACCCATCTATAGCAGATGTCGTTGGATTAATTTTTCAGTTAGTGGTGACAGGTTTCAATGTATTCATTTCCCACTGTTTCTAAGGGCTGGCACGTTGTCTGTGGCTGCCCGGAGTTCAAAGTATTGTGAAAGACTGAAGCCGGTTTGGGTTTCCAACATCCTACCCTCAAACTACCTGGGTCAGCTAGCACCAGCTATTGTAATAATAGCCCCCCTCACTATATAGGCAAACTGTCAGATAACCATTTTATTGTTTTATTTTTTCCAACCTTATGTAAGGGTTCACAAAGAATTAAGATATACTATTGCTTCTTTTTCTCTTCTTTCGTTTGTAAGGAAATAAAAGAACAAGGTTGGTGGGGGTCTATATTAGGATGATAGCATTGGAAGCTATAGTTGGTTGAATACTCCTCCTGATGTGCTCCCCCAACAAAATTAGCATCCACCCAAATAAACTTCTTATTTAGAAATAGGGTCTTTGCAAGTGTAATTAATTAAGATGAAGTCACACTGGATTAGGATGGATCCTCAATACATTGATTAGTATCTTTATAAGAAGAGGAGAGGACACAGAGAGACCTAGAGACTCAGAGGAGTGAATAAAGCAATGGAAGTAAATATTGGAATGATATGTTTACAAGCCAAGGAACAGCAAGGGGTGCCAGGAGCCACAGAAGCTCTTCCCTCCAGGGAAGAGGCAAGGAAGAATTCTTCCCTGAAGCTTCAGAGGAAACATAGCTCTGCTGACACCTTGACTTTGGACTCCTAGCTACTAGAACTGTGAAAGAATAAATTTCTGTCATTTTAGTCCACTCAATGTGTAGTCATTTGTTATGGCAACCCTGGAAAACTACTATGGAAATAGATACCATTTCCCTTCCATCTTGCATTTTTATAGGTAAGGAATGAAAGGTACAGCAAGGTAACATAAGTTGACAGCTTAGAGTTACAATATATTCAGAATAGATTTGTTATCTAGGTCTTGCTACTTCCTGTATGTCTTACTGATTATCAACTACCTGTTCAATGCCTTTAATTCCCACGAGAAATGCTGAAGTTCTGTGGTATGTGTGTGTGTGTTAACACATTTGTTTCATTGTGTTAAAGTGTTTCCGATATCTAAATTATGGCTTTTTTAGCAAAGCACCTATGATTATTTTAAAACAATTTCTATTCATTTCCCTCCATCCATATGTCATTATGGTCAGTGAAAAGAAAACTTCAAGATATTTGTTGTTATTGAAATTCTTTCTGTTATCCCCTACCGGCCCAAATACTCTGATATTTTGTCATTGTGAATCTTTTGCAAGGACAACTTCACAAGATAAGGAATAGTCTTAAAAGTGCTTGAATCTTAAAACATAACCCTGTTTAAAAATTCTGTTTGATGACAAAGAGATTCTTAGAACGTTATCTTTAGTAATCTCATTTTGAAGAGATTGAGGTTATTTGTTACTGCCTTTGTAAATTAGGGATAAATTGTTTTTGATTTGCTCCAGTTTTATTTAGGGAACAGAACAATAAATCTTTAAGTAGCAAAAGATAAATATAAAAAATGCTGTCAGAGTAATTGAGTTATGCTGAGCCATAAGTATGCATTTTGACAGTAATTTAGTGTATCCTTTCAGAGAGGCCCTAGGAATAGAAATTCCGAGAAATAGTAACATATGTTATTTGGCTGGTAGGAGCTTGCCTTAGGAAAGTTACCAGATACTATAGTGACACTAATCAGGAAAATACAAAGGCAGGCTGATTTCATGTGTAAATGTGCATTGTCTTTGGGGAAAATGTGTTGCATTTCCATAATCAGAGTAAGCCACTGTGCTAACATATCCACAGGAGAACATTTGTACCTCTAGTGTCTTGGTGTATATGAGATGCAGTGACATCTTTACACTTACATCATATTGTCCACAGACTCTAAAGGTTCTGCCAAAATAACTCCCATGAATTTTTTGAAATCTCTCATTTTCATCATAATATGGCCTTAAATATGGTCCTCAAAGAACAATTCCTTTGGTTTCTAAGCATTCTCTCAAACACATCTTGGCAAAGGAAGGGAAGGAGTGAATGAATGAAAAATGTGAAATCTAAGAGAGTAGGGCAAAGCCATTTGGGTTTATTTAACCGCCAGGGTCTTCTGGATGCCAAGGAATCCCTTTTTCCTAACCTCACAAATTTTCCCAGAAAATTTAAATTAATAGTAATTATCCCTGAAGTGGTTTTCTTGGGCTGCCATAACGCATTACCACAAACTAGATGGTTTAAGACAACAGAAATGGATTCTTACACAACTCTGGAGGTCAAAACCATGGTGTCTGATGGGTTGGTTCTCTCTGGATGATCTGAGTAAGAATCTGTTCCCTGTCCTTTACATAGTGTCTGATGTTTGCCAAAAATTTCTGGTAATCCTTAGTTTGTAAAATGCATCAGTAATCTTTGCCTCCATCTTCAAATGCTTTCCTCTGTGCTTTCTCTAATCTCCTCCTTTGTCTTCTAAGGACACCAGTCACTGGATTTAGGGTCCTTCCTAAATCTGCAATGTTCTTATCTTAAGATCCTTAATTATATCTGCAAAGACCCTATTTCCAAATAAGGCTACATTCACAAATACCAGGGGTTAGGACTCAGACCTACATGGGGGGGGGGGGGGCACTATTCAATCCACACCAAATCTCCTGTATTGCAAGGCAGTCATATTCATCTCTGGCCAGATGAGTCCTATAATGTTATCACTGGTTTATTCTGGCTCCCACATAATCCACTAACTTGAGATAATGTGCCTATTCCATAATATTCAACAGCGCACAATAAAACAAATGAAATTAGGGATACATTGCTTAATTTAGGATATTATAATATTATACCAGAATGCACAACGTTCCTTCTAATTTTTTTTTTTTTTTAAGAGAGTGGGAGGAGGGAGAGTGAGAGAATCTTAAGCACCCTCTATGCCAGTGCAAGCCCAATGCGGGGCTTGATCTCACAACCCTGAGATCATGATCTGAGTCAGAATCAAGTCCGATGCTTAACTGACTAAGCCACCCCGGTGCCCCTCTAGTTTTGTGTTTAAGACAGGACACCTGTCTCCATCTCTTTATCACTAATCTAAACTGTGTATCTACAATGCAAAACCAAGAGGCTCTAGAGTTGTAGGGCCTAACCTTCAAAGATTCATCTGAACACCCAAGTAAAAGGTTGTTTCCTCCCATTCAGCTTGCTTTTCAGAGTTGAAGAAGGAACTGTAGCTGCCCACTCTGCTATTCATTAAAAATAAATGGTGGTTGTGAGGAATATTAATTATAATAATCTTTAAAACCCAACCTTTCAAAATGGGACTTTGGGTGAAATTGGAACACCAGGTGAAGGGCATATCAGAGTGAGCAGGCTGTAACTCCAATGCTTCATTGAGAGCAGATGGCGTTCAGAATCAGTCCACTTATGATTACTCCGTAATAAAGATTAAAGTTGCATGTCCCCTTCCAGAGGTATGCTCGGCAGGCTGCCAATGTTCTGAACAAGTTCTTGGCCCACCTTGTTCCATGTTAGATTTTTTTTCCTCCATTTATCTAAATCACTTCATATTTCTACTAATAAATCTATCCATTAAAAAGTTAATTTTAAAAAAATTGCTCATTTTATATCATCATTATTTTTGTTATACAGGGCTGTTAACAGGGACTGGAATTTTTTTATTGTTGCAGCTTTTAGTCTTACAATAATGTTTTGAATCATACACGTTTGAGCTATAGTCTTTTTCCAAGGTATGTGAAGTTGATAATTAGACAATGAATACAGGGCATTTTTCTGTGAAGCTGGCCTTGTGAGTAAAGAAATGTGGGTGTTACAACGAGGTAGCAGCTGTAACCGAAATGCTAATGCACAGCAGGGGGTCTGATACAAGTCAGTTTCATTCTTCTCCTGAGTTGGCTGGAAGCCATTATTTCCAGAGGATAAAGTAGTACGTTGTTTCAAACCATGACCACTTGTGAGTTTCCATGGACAGCCCACACAAGACCTTGGAGTGATTATACACACACAAAAAGCAACCAGTGGACAATTTTTTGATACAGTTTGTATAAATCTAGACTCTTGAAAGCATGCAGGTGACTACAAAGTCAAAAGAATATATATTTGAGGAATCCCTTAAAACCAGCCATGCAGTTCACCCTAAGAGAGCCCCTTTGCTTCTTTGTCTTAGTATGTATAATGTTACACAGAGGTAGGTTTAGGGTTGGCCTGTCTGAGAGGTCCAATTGGGTTTGCTTAGCAACAACCCATCTCCTTGTGACTATTACTCTTCTTCTCCACTAAGTATAATTTTTAAACTTTTTAATTAAGGTATAATATACATACAGAAATGTGCCCCACATAAGTATCATAAAGGGACAGTAGATGGATTTTCTCAAACTGGTTACACTCAGGTAACTCACACACAGGTCACAGAACATTACCAGATTCCCATAATTCCTTTTCATATGTTCTTCTAGTCACCATCTCCCCCAGAAAAACCATGCTGATTTCTAACATCATAAACTTGTTTTCTACTTTCTATCAATGGCCTACGTACAGTTTATACTCTTTTGTCCCTGCCTTCTTTAATTCAGCGTTATTTTTACAAGATTTATCTATGTTTCTATGAGGTTATAATTTGTTCATTCTCATTGGTGCATAGTATTCCACTATGAGAATATACCACGTTATGAATTTTGATAAGAGATTCTGGACTTTTCCATTTTGAGACTATTTTGAGTAGAGTTACCAAGAATATGCGTTTTGATGACCATACATTTTTGTCGGGTATGCATAAAATTTTAGGAGCACAGGCAGTGTTCTGTTCAGCTTTTGTAGAAATCAAGTATCATTTTAATATGCTATCTCTGCCTATATTTCTATGAACATATGATTTTTGTTCTTGTTGAGTTTTATATTTACTTGGAAGGCCGACACTTTTCATGGCAGGACTTAAAAGTATCATTCACAAGGATGATTACCCCAAGAATTATTGGGTAGATGAATTTTGATCTTGCCACTGAATATTGATTATTACAGTTATGACTACTAGTTATCTTACTTTCTCTCGAATCCTTCCCTTCTCTGTAATTGTATGCCTTGCCTTTAGCTCAGACTCCTCTCTCACCTACACCACACGTTAGTTACTTAGCTATTTTCAGCCAGTGACACTGGAACCAACTCCCCACTGATGCCCTCACTATGGTTTGATGGTCAACACCAGATAATCTACGCCACTTCTACAAGAGTTATGCTTATTAAAACTGAATCATAATTTTGTTGTCTCCAAACCTTCAATGTTATATCACATCCAAGTTTTTTCCCCCTATCAAGTTCCTGCCTTCACCGGTAGTCCATAATTTACTGATTTACTCCTGTCTCAACACAGTCATACTTTCTAGGTTCCAGCTTGTTCCTTTATATTTTCTTGTGTTTAACACTATTTTTTTTAATCCCAAAGGTTAGGTACAACACATTTTAATCATACTGTTCTCTCTGATATTTCCTCTAAGTTTATATCATTTTGTATTATTATGCATGCTACCATAAAATTTATTTGTTTTCCCTATCAAGCTAAGTAAAAGAAAATACCTGGGCAAGGACTCTCCTCATTTTATACCCCAAGTACCTTGCATGGTCTTTGACACATGGTATACGCACGTGGATAAAACTAAAAACAATGTTGACTGACACTTGTTGTGTGGGGTGTGTGCTGCTACTCCCAAATATTTGGACACTTGAATTGATTTCTTATTTTTCCTTACTATAAATTCCATATACATTCAACTCAGCTGCTGATGTTCAAAATAAAATTCTTTTTTTTTTTAAAGATTTTATTTATTTATTTGACAGAGAGAGACAGCCAGCGAGAGAGGGAACACAAGCAGGGGGAGTGGGAGAGGAAGAAGCAGGCTCCTAGCGGAGGAGCCTGATGTGGGGCTCGATCCCATAACGCCGGGATCACGCCCTGAGCCGAAGGCAGACGCTTTAACCACTGTGCCACCCAGGCGCCCCTCAAAATAAAATTCTTAACCAGGATTGATTCTTGATGATTTCTCTTGCTGTCTTGCATCAAGTGTGGTGTGCTTTTGCTCTTAAAAATCAACTAAGCTGGAAATACTGTCCTAACCAGGAAAGCGGCATTAGCCAGGTTTTCAGGGGGCACAGAGTTATGTTTATACAATATTCTAATCCTCCAAATGTCAGAATTTAGTCAAGGTAGGAAACACCAGCTTCATATTACTGATCAAAATCTTTGCAAGAATGCAAGGTCTCCCTTCTACAAGCTGGTCAGTGACCTCACCTCCCTCCAGGCTGATTGCCAATGCATGGCACTTTGCTGACTCTGCATAGAGGCCTCTAGAATGCTCATGTAACTGCAAGATAAATTATGTTTCAATTCCAGATGTGTATTTTCAGAATGCTTAGCATCAAGTCATATTCCATGTTCATTTCCTTTGGCTTTCTTTTTACTTTTTAAAAACTGAACAGCACATGTATCAAATGTGTTAAATTGATGATTTCACTTGCTGTTATAACGTACCTAGAGTGCTTATCCCATCAAGCCCCAGGGCCTGAATTTACTTCACAGGATTGTAAGTGCTGGAGGTTTAAGTAGCACATGTGCAAAGTGTTTGTCTTAAACTTGAAAAATCCTGAACTCCTGTTCTTTTCTGTAGCTATCAATCCTAAATTACAACTTCAGTTTTATAACACCGAAAAGGGGCTGTTGTAAAATACAATTGTTGTACAGGTTTATCCTTTCTACAATGAAAGGGAAAATGTGTGTACTAACCTTCAATAAACATTTAAAAGATTATATTGAAGGCTCTTCAGATCTGGTAGAAATCTGACAGAAACATTGCTGAGTCCACAACCTACAGGAGAGAACCAATATGACTGGCACAATTTGTTTCTTAGTTTCTAAATCCAGGTGAAGATTTCTTTCAAAAGACAAATACACTACTGCAAATGTACAGGAAGCCCAAAGAGATTTCTGACTTATAGTACAAAGATGTAAGAAGTGAAATAAGAGATATTATCATCACATTATGATTCAGAAAATATATATATTCTGTACTCAAGCATTTGAAGCAAGGGCTTTACGAAAGCCGTTGGACTCTGGTCTAGCATGCTATGAGGTTTTCCTTGGCCAAGCCTACATTCCCTTTCTTAGCCAAGACTACGTTTTGTTGGCCAAGTCTTACTTTCCCCTTGTGGTTCAGAGAGCAAGATTTTTGTCATTATTTGTCAGTCTTACATTTTCTTAGAACTGCATAAGGAACCCCCACCAGCAAGTAAATAAGGAATATGGTCCAGCCAAAATTGGCAGATAAACTACTGATTGTGAGTGTGGATTGGCAGAATCTTATTTGTGGGCTTAAAATAATAAAACCCAAAGCCATGCCAGGCCCAGGCAGAGCCCCTGATCTGCTGCTGCTGTCTATGGTGCTGCAATACTTTGAAAGACCAGGGCATCATTCTTACAGTCCATGGTGGGTTCTATTTTTCAACTTTGACCATGAGAGCCGTCTGTCTAACACCTTCAGAATTCTGAGCCAAATGAATCAAAAAGTAGCAGACATATGGAAGGGAGGAAGCCAGAAAATAGACAAATGAATGAGGCCATTGGAAAGGCACAACTTCTGAAAAGAGAAAAAGATGAAAACAGTTTCCTTTTAAAGTGATAGGGGGCCCTTGGTGTCTCAGTTGGTTAAGCTTCTGCCTTCTACTCAGGTTATGATCTCAAGGTCCTGGGATGGAGCCCTGCCTTGGGCTCCCTGCTTGGCAGGGAGTCTGCTTCTTCCTCTGTCTCCCCTCCCCCCACTTGTGTGCACTCTCTCTCAAATAAATAAATGAAATCTTTAAAAATTTTTAAAAATAATAAATAATGTGATATTTGAGCGCTCAGTCTCAAGGGAGCAAACTAAAATTGGCCAAGCTGAGGTGACTCAAGAAAGGGAAAGGGTGTAATAAGTAGTATTGTCTTAAAAGAAAGAATGTTCTGGGGCACATGGGCAGCTTTCTTTTAAGCGTCCAGCTCTTGATTTCAGCTCAGGTCATGATCTCAGGAAGATGAGATTGAGCCCTGCGTCAGGCTCCACGCTCAGCGCAGTCTGCTCGTCCCTCTCCTTCTGCTCTTCCTCCCATGCTCTCTCTCTCAAATAAATAAATAAAATCTTTAAAAAAAATAAATAAAAGGAAGCAAGTTCTAGAATACAGAGAAAGGACATTTTCTCTTGGCAAAATATATCATTTATTGAAGTGCTGCTTGAATATGCCTAGTTTTTTTTTTCTGTCTTTCATATATTGAAAACATATTTTCAATTGTCACACTGTAGTAAAAAAAATATATGTACATTCCAAACTGGGCACAGGTAATTTCATGTGCCTCTTGACATTTGTATCATATTCCTGATTGTTGCAGGTGTTTCTCTCTCTGGTGATTTTAATGAA
The DNA here is from genome assembly GCF_023065955.2 of Ursus arctos. Classification (NCBI taxonomy): domain Eukaryota; kingdom Metazoa; phylum Chordata; class Mammalia; order Carnivora; family Ursidae; genus Ursus; species Ursus arctos. The sequence continues at coordinate 54,059,611 of NW_026622819.1, forward strand.
CATGCTCTCCCCTATTGACAATCTGCTTATGCTTCTGGAGCTGATAAACTTGACTAATAGATAGAATTAACTTTACAACTCAAGGTGAGTTTGAGTGAGGATTTTTTCTTTTTGGTTTATAACTTTCACTTCACAAAAGGAATGCAGATCAGCATAAAGATTTTACGTGTTTTGAGATACGGTTTGGGTAACAAGAAGACTGTTGACCATGGCTATCTTGTTCATGGATTCATCGTTTCTTTTCCTTCTTAAACCCAGTCTTGTTGAGCTCAGGTGGAGTACACTGTTTTTGAATTTTGGAAGAGATATAAATACCTGTTGTTTGAAGCAGCTGTTTTTGAAATACCCTTGCTTTTGTACATTGAAAAACAGTTCTAGTGACATGACTTGGTTTGTTGTTATGCTTTGTACTTTTAAGTGTTACTACTCACATTTCACATACATTATCTCAGGAACTGTTCCCAACTAGACTGCAAGTCAGTTAAATTAATTTACTTACCATTGAACAAAAGGGAAAATGGAATTCAGAAAGATCAAGTGACTTGCTTAGGATCACTAAGGTAAATCCTGACAGATTTGAAATTAGAAATTAGCTCTACTGAGTCCAATGTTTGTTTTACAACAAACCAGAACCAGACTCTCTCTACTGCTCTACATCAGACTGAATGAAAGTGGAATGGACTCTCCTGTCTCACTTATTGAATGGAGCCTAAAAGTCGTTAACTTTAGATTATTAAAACACCTGCATTCCAGTTACCAGATTTTCATGCATGGCAGCTAGAAGCACTCTCCTCAGTTGTTATGGGTTAGCACTCCTTTGGCTGTTATTTCTAATACTTTCCAGGAATCAAGTTTATTCCTTAAGATGGTCCAAGATTTTGTTCTCTCATTTTTCTTTTGCTCTTTATTTTTTCCACAGGAGAGTCATAAGTGGATAGTACTTCTATATATCTAAATTATTGCCATATTGACCTCACATTTATTTAGGAACACTCTAGTTATTGTATAAAATAAGTAAAATGATGATAATTTTCTCAGTTTTTATAGATAAAGTCTCTGAGTCTTAGAGAAGTTCAAGAATCTCTGAAGTTCACAGAGATAGCCAATGATCGAGGCGGGACTGAAGTATGGGTGTCTTGAGTGCGGGTCCTAACCTTTAACCCCTGGCCCCTGTAAAGCAATGATTCTTGAAGAGAAGGGGAGGTTTTCGGCCTTCCAGGGAGCATTCGGCAATTCTGGATACATGAGTGGTTGTCAAAACTGGGAGTGTGATGCAACTGTCATCTAGTGAGCAGAGGCCTGGGATGCTGCTTGACATCCTATAGTGACAACAGCCCCCACCTCAACAACGATCCCACCTGAAATGTCAATAATGCCAATATTGAGAAAACCCTGCCTTAAAAAATCTGTCAATATTTCCTCTCTTTCCTATTTTCCTAACATATACCAAAGAGTAATATGCTGATTTAAGAATACCAAGTGGAAAATTTGAACCCAATCAGATAAAGACCAGAAATGATCAGATAGCAAAATGAAAAGTACCCAGACTTTGGAGGTGGATATAACTGCTTTATAATTCTAATTCTTCCGCTAAGACGTATATTCCCTTTGGACAGGCCACTTAACCTCTCTGTGCCCTATTTTCCTCTGGTATAAAATAAGACTTATAATTCCTACCTTGTCGGAGTTTTGACAGGATTAGAAATTATTCTTATTATTACCATTATTATTATTGTTATTATTATTTTCCTTCCCTCCCTTCCAAGCCTTTATCTCACTTCCATCTTGTGCAGCATAACGCACCAGCATGTTGCCTGTGTGTTCAAGATCCCTCACTTTAATGATGCATTCAGTGAACATTGGTCCCATCAGCCTGACCTTTGGTAAATCACTGTTTGCTGGTAGATACACGCCCCAGTAGGAGCCTGCCTCTTTTAGTCAGTGCCTCGTTTCCAGAGCTTCACAAGGATCCCCTTGGATGGGTAGCATAATTGACAGAAATTATGATTTATTGATTCACTTCACCCTTATTTGTCTCCCTCAGAATTAAAATGAGCTCAGGGTGTGTCATGTCTCCACTAATGTCCCAAAAGGGGTGAGAAAAACTATACAGGGAAGAGAATACATTTGACAATTAGTAAGATTTGAGCTCAATTCCATTTGCATCTCTTCTAGCTGTTTATTTCTACAAATCATCAATGTTTCTGAGTCTCAGTTATCTTTTCCACGAAATAGGGTCTGAAATAGGTATGAAAGGAAATAAGCAATACACATAACATGCACTTAGCTACATGCTTAACAAATGGTAGCTATTTATTATCAAAATTTATTAGTATCACGTTCATGCATTATGCTTTCATCATGGGTTCTAAGGATCCAACCTTAGGTTCACTCAAAGTCATCTCCATTGCATTTAAAAAACAAAACAAAACAAAAATACTTACAAGCATGCTTTTCCCAAGACATTTTTGTACTTCCTTTGTTATTTTTGACTTTTTTTTTTCTGAAACCTCCAAATTAACATGATATCATCATTTGAAAGAATGTTTGTTTTGCTTTGTTTTTTAAAAATTTGGGACACCTGGGTGGCTCAGTCAGTTAAGTGGCTGCCTTCTGCTCAGGTCATGATCCCAGGGTTCTAGGATGGAACTCCATGTAGGGCTCTCTGCTCAGCGGGGAGTCTGCTTCTTCCTCTCCCTCTGTGCTCTCTCTCGCTCTAGCTCTCTCTCAAGTAAATAAATAAAATCTTTAAAAAAATTTTTTTATAGGAGCACTTGGGTGGCTCAGTAGTTAAGCATCTGACTCTTGATTTCAGCTCAAGTCTTGATCTCAGGGTCGTGAGTTCAAGCCCCATGTTTGGCTCCATGCTGGGCACAAAACCTACTTTAAAAAATTAAAATTAAAAAAATTAAAATTTACATCTGGCTATTACCATCTAAACTTCAGTAGTTTAATGACAGGACAACACTTTTCCTTTTAGTAGCTCTAGTCCTTGGGAATGTTGAGGTAATGAACATTTAGCAGATGTTAGTATTGTGACTACCGAATAAAACAGGCCCATTCTGGAAAGACATATAAGAAAAAGTTAAAAATCCTCTCATTTCAAAGACTCCTGGTTTTATCCTCTCCCAACTTCATCAAAACCTGTTTTCTCTGTGCACATTGGAGGAAAACATCATCAACAGAAATGAGAAGTGAGATTGCCTCTCCGATCTTTATTCTTAATTCAGTGGTGCTTCTCCTGAGGAACTCTGTTTCCTGAGGACCTTGACACATTCAGTGGGGCACCTTCACAATTGAACCCAGCGTGAAGAGATTGGAAGGATAGAGCAATGACATCAATACTACATAACCTAGAGGAAAAAGAGATGGAATATCTCAGGGCAAGGATGTTCCAAAATATTCCAGTACAATTCCTTAATCCATAAGGAAAGACAGTAGTCTAGAAGAGCATGAAGAACAACTAGTGAGTAGAATATTTTCACATTCACGCACTTGCTACTTTATTAGTGGGAGAGGCCAGAAGTCATTCCAATTCTCATTCATTAATTTTTGTTCTAAGTCACCTGAACACTAATGTCATTTGGGCCATCAGTTCTCCAACTCGGGATTCTGTTCATTTATTCATCTTTCTATTTATGTACTTCTTCACTCAATAATTATTTATTGAGTAATTAAGGATTCTGTATACAGCAATGATTTAAAAAGAAAAACATGGTCATGTGAATATGACATTTAAAATCTAGTGAGTAAATCATAAAAAAACAAGGAAATAAGTGAAATAAACCATAAAGGAATGTATTACTACAAAGGAAACAGGTGAAATAGAGAATAAGAAGGGCATACCTTAGAAAGGTGTCAGGCAAGGCTCCACTAAAAAGTTAGTAATTATTCTGGGGTGTGTGTGTGTGTGTGTGTGTGTGTGTGTGTGTGTGTGTGTTGGGATGAAATGCAGGAAAGGAAAGTGCATGAGTATTTCATATTAAACAAAAACACCTGAAAACTTCAAGCCCCCTGTAAGACTGTGCTATGCCCCATTGCCTCAAAACCTTGCTAGATGCTACTTCAGGGTTAATATGGTAGCTTGAGAGCCAGAGTTTCATTATGTGACACATTCATGTTGCAGCTAATATACCTAAAAAATGCCTGTCATCTAATGTTATTACTTGATACAATGATTCTTGGGTGAATTATAGACCCTTTGACAAACAGATGGCATGTATTACATGGATAGGGTTTTTGTTTATTTTTTGTTTGCTTATAGAAGTAATGCCTTCCCATTTCCTTCAAAAAACCATACAAAGACAGCTGACAACTGCACTTAGAACAGCCTATAAATCTGGCCTATTTAGTATTGTAGTTTATGAAATGCCAACTTGGTAGTGGCATTACTAGTTATTTGTTCCCTATAGACTGTGCACTCCTTGCAGACAACCATTATGCCAATTTTGTATCTCTAAAGCATATCATGATTTCTGCATTACAATGGGATTCATTACATGTTTGGTAAATTAATTCATGAATAAATGAGTAAATGCTAAACTGGTAGACTTTGGAAAGGGCTTAGAGGAAACCATTCTAAGAATCTAAATCTCATGTTATTTTTCTAAACCAAATCAAAGAAAATAACTACAGGAGCGCCTGGGTGGCTCAATCAGTTAAGCATCTGACTCTTGATTTCAGCTCAGGTCATGATCTCAGGGTCATGAGATCGAGCCCAGCATCAGGCTCTGTGCTGAACAGGGAGTCCTTTGAGATTCTCTCTCTCCCTCTGCCCCTCCCCACCTGCTCACGCTCTCTCTCTCTTTCTCTCTCTCTAAAAGAAAAAGAAAGAAAGAAAAGAACTGCATAAGAAAATAATGACATAAGAAGCAGAGCATATAAATTGAAAAACTCAACCATTGACCTTATTTTGCTAACAAGAAAGAAGGGAAGGAAGGAAGGAAGGAAGGAAGGAAGGAAGGAAGGAAGGAAGGAAGGAAAAGAGCTTGGTTAGAAACATTCAAATTTGGATTGAAAGTATTGCTCTATAACTTATCTCCCACTTTGCCTAAAGTAGAGAAGTTTCTGTCTTCTCTCTTCAACTTTCTGTTCGTCTCTGGAATCTTATATTCTACATTGGCAAAAGATCTTTTATTTCCTTACCTGAAGGGGTGGGACATTGGAAGCAACAAAAGAAGTGGGTTAGGAATATGTATCAATCTTTTTTATTAGAGAAAAAAGATGAAGGGGGGACCGAGGGTGGAAAAGAAGAGAGGGGTGTGGTGTGCTGCAAGTCCATATTGAATTTGGAGTCCCTTCTCCATGTGTGGAAATGTTTATAGAATCCATGTGCATCCATTTTTCTTTTAATAAAAATATTTTTTTTCTCACATCTTCAAGTCAAATGGACCTTCTAGGAATATGCAAGATTTTGTTCCATGGCAGAAGGTGTGTACCTTCTGGCATCCTGACTCATCCTACCTCTTTCTACTACTTTGGAAAACATGTATGCAAGTATACAAGTACATTTGTACATTTTTGCTAGAGAGAGGTTCTATCAGAATCTCAAGAAAGTCTTTCTTAGAAAATAAATGGAAAAGAATAAAGACTTATATGGTGAGGGCATGAGCCAGTACATGAATACAAATATGGGGGACTAAAGCTCTAAAAATGACCATATTGTCTTTAGCAGACTTTCTCTTCTGTCCTGAAGCCTTCAGATATTTCCAGGTGTTCCAACGGGATAGGATATTTTCTGCAAGTGCTGAAATGCAGACATTAAGAGTATTATCAATGAAGGCTATTTTTCATTGTTTTTGATTGCTGTGGAAGAACACACAAGCCTACAGCTGAGATTCATTGAAGCACCGTTCTCTTCCTCAGGGAGCTGTTATTTCAATAAAAACAATGGAATCAGTTAGCATAGGTAATAAAATAATTATAGTAATTTATTTTGGCTATTAAATGTTGCATCCCCTTAGCTAATCATCCACTTCAAGCTGTTATTCAAAGTGTTCTGCTCTTTTTGCCTTTAAGTTAAACATCATGAATTTCTATGCACTGATAAATCCAAATCTAATAAATTCCTGATGCGTTTCCTTGTGCTGTGACTACCGACAACTCTCTCTATCTTGTTAATTCAATGTTATTCAACACCAGTAAAAGATGTTTTCTAGTACAATATAAAAGCAAAGAGTTACTGCACCTAACTTTGTACCAAGTTGCAAGTATATTTAGCTTTCATTACTTTATGGCTATAGAGCTGCATTGAAAATGCTGTATGGGCACTCAGTTACAGAAAACCTAACTTATAGAGAGGCAGATGTGGAAAAGTGCTAGCAAAGCCCAACATTTCTAAAATAGTATGGCCCTGTAGTCTTGGGGAGGGTTAGAATTAGAGGTTTCAGGGATCTCTAGTGAGGGAAGTCAAAAAATAGACAAAGGAAGTATCTGAGATTTTAATCATAGGATCTTAGAAAGCTGTACTTTCTAAAATGACCCTAAACATCTCCTGCCAACATTTAGTGCATGGAAGGATATCTTTCAGGATTCAAAGAACCTAATGCATGTTTTACCATATGATTGAGTTAGGTTTCTAATTAATTTCAGTTCTCTTCATATCCATTTTATTTTGATAAGCTTTAAACCAGGCATATCAAATAATCTGAAATTAGAGTTGTTTTCCTGTTTTGTAGGCATGTTCTGTGAATTGTTCAGAGAAAAGCCAAACTGACATTCCCGATTCTCATTTTCAGACTCCAGATAATTAAACAAAAGAAGCAGCAGAAATGACTTCACATGATTCCTGTAGAGATCCATATTCAGAGGCTAAAACTCAGTGTATCTTTGTACTATGATCAATGAACTTTAAAGGAAACAATTCATTCTTTAGCCTTTACTCCATCTGTCTGCTTTTGAACCTTTGTACTTCTAACTCACCAAATAAATCAATACAAGTTTGCCTTTATTTTGAAATAATAATAATAATAACAATTTCTGGAAAACCTTGTTCTTTAGTATGGGTTCTAAGAATAATTTCCAACGTGAAAATAGAACATACTTGAGAAGGTTTTTATTTGTTTAAAGAATTATTTATTTATTTGAGATAGAGAGAGTACACGAGAGAGCAGAGTGAGGGGCAGAGGGAAAGAATCTCAAGCAGACTCCCTGCTGAGCACAGAGCCTGGTGACCCTGAGACCATGACTTGAGCCAAAATCAGGAGTCCAATCCAATGCTTAACTGACGGAACCACCCAGGCACCCGGAGAATATTTTTTACAAAATTATTGTTATTAATCATATCTGGGTTTTCAATATTGTTTTGAGTTTGTGAGGAGTATCAGACAACTGAAAAGCACCTTAAAAACTAATGACATTTTGGGTCCTACAGTTGTAAAATCAAAAATTTCAAGAAAGTAGTTTCCAAATGGACAGTTTTTAACTGATCTTCTACTTACAAAAAAATACTCAAAAAAAAAAAAGGATAAAAAAACTTCCTATTGAACAAGATAGCTGTCAGTTAACATTGAAAACTTGTTTTTGGTTTTTAGTCCAGTTGAGATCTCAGTTATATGCCGTCTAACTTGTCAGCATCTGAAATTTCACTTAGGGAAGAGAAAGAGAAACCTCTACCAGGAGGTAGGAAATCTCTAACAACGTTGGCCTAGTGCCCTTGAATTAATGAGGCTCTTCAATAAAGTAATGCACATGTACGCACCCGTAGAAATGGATCGATTCTACTTCCTGAGTCGTCTTCGCATCTACAGTACATTCGAATACGTTGCACTTGGTATTACCTGTAATTAGTTATAGTCGGAAGAAAGTATCTGCCAGTGTTGGATAACTCTACTTCTCAAACTAACTCCAGAGTCACAATATCCTAAATAGCTCTGAACCCTCTGTTCTCCTTATAAAGACATCAATTAGCCATAGTGATGAAAAGCAGAACTTGCAAAACATGTTCTACAGGGCCTTCTGACAGTTACTCTCATTATGGTTCATTTTAAATTATATCTAATAAAATTCTTTCTTAAAAATAGATGGGCTTTGTGTGGTAACCAGAGTTGTCTTTATTGAAATGTGATTTGATCTATTTTGATATATCAGGTTTTATGCTATCCAAGTAAAACAGAATATCCATTCAGAAAGGGGGCTGACATGAGCAATGAGCAGCAAGATGGAAATGAAGAAGGGGCCATTCTGCCAGCCATAGGGGAAGGAATTAGAGGGGAGCAAGAAGTTATATGCACACATCCACCCATAAGACCTAAAACGCCTCCTCTACATTGGCACTGGAGTTAAGGGTGAGGATTTTTTCTAGGCATTCCTAATTTTATGCCCACCTCCCTTCATCCTATTTTAAAAATTCATGTCAATTTGCTCTGCCTCATTTCTTTCAGGCCTCCCAATCCATTATGGAGAGCTTTGGTATCACCTATTAACAATGCCAGAAAATATTATTCATTCTGTTGATAGTGGTCCTGAATGAATGATCTTTCCCAACGTGTGAATATATTCTACTAGACAGAAATGTGTTTATAAGGTTTTATGGACCCCATTGCTGAATTAGAATTGGCTTATTGGAAAAAACATTTAAATTAGATTCTTTTGTTTAAAAAGTTATGTGTTGAATAGCTGGGAGCCAGGAAGTGATTTCACAAAGGAAATATAAATGTATTATGATGAATTTAAGTAGTACAAAGAATACAAAAAGCTTTACATGTAAATTGACTTTATAAATTAGATACCATAAGCTGGTAATAGAACATAGTAATACCCATGGACAGATTCCAGTCAACATAAAATTTGAGCGCTTTGAAGATACAGCCAAATCTGTTCTGTTAGAAGTGATAGAAATTTTCTGCCAGTGATGGACTTAACACAGTGGATAACCTTTTCATTAGGCAATTATGTGTTTCAGTCCACAGGATATTCAGTATATATTTTTGTTGTACTTTTTCAGATGTCAATGACCCCATTTCATAAAATTTAAGTCACACTGAGGTTTTAAACATCTGAAGAAAATCAATAGATGAGACATTGAAGACTATTATATATCCACTGAAAATATTTTTTCATTCTCTCTTTAAAAAAAAAAATTATTGCTCAAAGCTCCACCTAAACATCAAAAAAATCATTGAAAAACCTGGGTGATAATTACCCGTGTCTTGGATTTTACAGTAAAGCGCTTTTGTATCTTTGTAGCATTTGAAGTTCTAATCCACTTGGTACAATACCCTAGGACGGGAGGCAAGGATGTAAAAGCACATTAATCCATTGAGCAAGGTTTAAAAAAAAAAAAAAGAAAGAAAAGAAATAAAGAAAGAAAAAAAGGAAGAAAAAAGGTATTACTCTAAGTCGGGCTTTATTACCATCACAATCAATAGAAACAAATTTGTAGTCACAGTTCACCTTAAGTGACACTAATTAAAGAGAAAATGGTGTGTAATTAATACGTAATTAAATTGCAATTCCTAATTAGTTTGTTTGGACTATTAGGAACTTACCATTTAGGCTTTCAAGAGAAGCTAGTAGGTTTTGTCTGAGTCTAACTTAAAATATGTTTAAACAGTACAGAGTTGTGTGTTACTTTAGAGAGTAGATCCAAGACCACTTAGTAAAAATTATAAGGAGCTTATAAATCAAAATAGAACATTGGGGAAAAAAAGGACCTGTCTAAAGGCGAAATGAGCTGCCTGCTGTCGATGGATGAATCCCCACCCCTGGAGATAAGCGAGGAGAGGTGGGATGACTTATACGCTGACCATTTGAGAGGCAGGCTATAGAATGCATAGGTGGGAACTTGGAGCAACACATTTTAAGACTGCTTAAAGCAGCAGCTGCTCTCATTGTATGGTTCTAGAAACTATCCCAGGGATACAGGCATTGGAGCAAGATCTCCTAGGCATGTTCTGTATTACCTGAACATGCCTCTCACGGTACTTGCTAAAGTTCTAACTGAATACGTGTCTGGGTCTGTGTCCACCTCTACTTAAAAAAGCCCATGTCTCTCCGCACTGTCTTCACTGACAAGCTGGAGGGAAAGAAAACAAGAAATGATTTTAAGGACAACATGTGTGCTTCATTTGTGCAGTATCTAGCTCTCGTCCCCTTCTTTGGGTATCTCCAGTAGCGGATAGGAGCAGGGGTTTGTCACATTATAAGGGAAGGGTGAGCAACTATCTCTGATCTGGCCCTAGGTCTCAGAAATATGGTTTAGCAGTTTCCCAGCATCGTTCTATAACCCTCTAATTGGAGAAAGCCATGCAGCATCTTAATAAATTAAGTATTAGAATTTTATTTCAGTTTGTATATTGAAGATGTCTGCACTGAAAATGCGGTATGAGCGCTCGGTAACAGAAAACCTAAATTACATAGCGGCAGATATGGAAAAGTGCTGCCAAAGCCCAGACCTCCTAAGAGAGAACAGCCATATAGTCTCGGGGAGGATTAGAATTACTGGTTTCAGGGCTCCCGACTGAGGGAAGTATGGGATGCTGGCTTGAGTGGGAAAGCATGGTCATCACAAATTGCCACAGTCTCCAAGATAACCCAGATGGCTCTTTTTCAAAAGTTCATCCGTTAGATTTCTTTCGTTTGCGCAAAGATTGAGAACAAAATAATGAGGTTCGATTGTTGTGTTGTGTTGTGTTGTGTTGTTTGTTAACTGTTGGGTGGAATTAAAAGAAGAGCTGGGAAATGCCAAGCACTAGGAAATACTGGAACCAGGATGATTCTGATGTCTCTAGAAAATAGGATTTGATGGGTTGCCACAACAGGGCAATAGCCTATGAGAGAATCAGTTCCTACAATTTCCCTCTTTTGCATTATCTCACTCAGAATTCACATGTCTGTGAGACACAGTGTGACTGGTCGGAGGTCCCATATGTATCCTGGCAAGGTCAGGGCTCTTCGTGTCAAGAACAACACTTACTTACAAAGGCAATCCCCCTAGAAAATCTGTATACTCTTATTAAAAGTGGTGAAATTGGATGTTGGGCAGGAAAAATAAACAACTACCAAATAAATAGGGAACAAAATAAAAACAAGAACACTTGTATACCAGTAGTTGCAGAAAATAGGCTTTCAACATTCATTCCACAATTATTGATTGAGTGTCTGCAGCGTGTGAGACACTCTGCTCAGATTAAAACAGGCTTTTCTTTCACACTGCCGCCTGTCCAAGAGGGATACATTATGAAAAGAGACCTTTAGCTTTTAGTGGTCATTTCACATTAAGACTAAATATCTGCATCTGTGTTCACAGTGTTATTTTTCTCCAGTTAAAGATCTTTCTTCACTCATTTGAAATTTCTTTTTTAAAGGAAGTTTTCATGTATAGATGACTGTAACTCCCAGGAAACAAAAGACTTTAGTCTCAGCTCGAGTATGTTGTTCTGTTTTGTTTTGTTTTTTCAGTTACCAAGATCAAGACACACAGTGTATTCACACACACACACACACACACACACACACACACAAACACACACAATCCTATTGTTAGGTATCAGCATATCTACAATCCAGTTTTCTAAACTTAGTCATGGTTCTTCATTTGCAAGAAATAAAAGAATAAGCTAGGTTATGATACTAGAAGCAAAACTCATTCAAATTAGATAGAACACGCACCAAAAAAGAAATTAATGGAAGGCTACAAAGTTATCTCACTGCAAGTAAGGTCAAGAATTCGAATGAGTCTCGCGATGGACAAACTGGGAACTGAGAGGAAAAACTCAAATCATGACCATTTAACACCCAAATGTACTTGTTCCTTCATCTTCTCTGAGCCTTAGATGTAATGACACCTCAGTGTGGTCTCCCCCGATTTCTCTATTCAAACCCAAAATGTCACTCCATCTCCCACTGGAGCATTCCCTATCTCCCGTACTTTCTTTATCTTCCAAAACATTTAAGATCTGTATCAGTCATGATGGGCTACGCTTTGCTGCAGTAAGAAATGAGCTCAAATATATTAATGACTTGTAAACATAGTAGTTTCTTATACCACTTGTATATCACAGCCCACCACTCATCTGTCCTATATGGACACACACATATGCACACATGTACATGCATATAGATGTATGCATATATATATGTATACATACACACACACATATATACACATATGTATATATATATATAAATATAAAATAAACTTTAGCTTAATTACTTTAAAATTATAATTTTTAACATTTGTAGCAAAATGTTGACTAGGACTATTCTGGTTATCCCAGGGTCGTGGCTGAGGATAGTCTGAGTGTGATGCACAAAGAACTGTGCACCTTCTATACTAAAAAGACCTTCTAATAAGCTGCTTTCCTGTGGGCCAAGGCAAGGATAAACATAACTTGTACTTCTCCTGTCAATTACTCCCTCCCCAGCCCTTTTCTTATTCTCAGTGGATATAAAAAGTAGGTAGGAGAAAAGAAGAGAAGCATTAGGGTCCTGGGCCTTGTTGGGAGTACAGGATTGGTGGTAGAGTGCTTTCGTCTCTTCACAGTGTGTTTCTTCCTTAAAAAACCAAGTAGGTATGTGCTTGTTGTGGGGGAACGGTGACTTCAGATAAATCACTCATAAAGATTGGAAGTGTCAGTGGGAAGAAACTAGCATTCCTTCTGTCCCCTGGTTGGATCTCTGCTTGTTATATGCTTACTGGTCTGTGTCCATGCCCATCTGAGTAAAAGAAAGAGAATTGGTAGGATAGTTTAGGTAACATACTGTTATATAGCCTGCATGCCTCCTGTCTTAGCAAGAATGTGAATTTCCAACGGGTCGAGTAGACAGCACTGCAGTGGCTGGCTTAAGCGATTGTGTTGGCTCCCCACCCTGGAGAGCCACAGAAACTTGAGGAGTGGTAGGAAGTGGAGGAGTGGAAAAGATGACTTGGAGCTTGAAGCTCCCATGTCAAGGGATCAGGCAAATGCTGAGACCGCATGAGGCCTTCTGAAGAATCAACATGCATATACTTATGAGAGCCAGATTAAAGATGCCTGCCACCCAGGAGCACCGAGTCAGTGTTATCCAATCACACGATGGGGCTAACCCCTCAAGGAATTAAATAAAAAGAATTGATTTTTTTCTCTCTTCTTCCCACCCTCACACAATAAATGCATTTGAGCCTCTAAGTAGGAGGAGGTAACCTCAAGCTGAATCAGTTAAGAGATAGTAATTTTAGGTTGGAGAGTCTGCGATTGTAATGTCAAAACTGATCGAGAATGTTACAGAATCTACCCAACATGAAATAGCTAAGTAGAAAGACTTGACAATCAGGGTTGAAATCAACAAGTGGAGAAATATAAAATCATTTTATTTTACATACCAATGATTTGTGGATTTCCCAATATACTTGTTAAATATGAAACCAAATAAATTCCATTGTTGTGTCAAGGTCTCCTAAGGCATATCCATTATCTTTGGAAGAGTATTTTCCGAATTGTTTTTCTAAATGGGCATACCATGAGAAAATGTTCCATGATATGTTAAAACAAGTCATTGCATACTACATCCTAAATCCAGTGCACATTGGCTTTTCCAAGGCTATGAAAGGTCCTATAGCTAAAACATCCGTTAACTTTGTTTAACCCACACTTTCCCCAATTATCACAGAGACTATTTTTGAAGTATTGCTATTGACATCCTGCAAAAAGTCTATTTCACAAACATCAGGCACTTTAAGAATTCAGTGTTTAGTGTCACGTACAGTATACCACTCTTTGTTGCTACTTAAATTCATAGCCCAAATGCATTTCTTTGCCCCACTCAAATAAGACTATTTCACTCTTCCAAGAACACACCCTTCATTTCTACATCTATGACTTTGTTTTTCCTCTGACATTTTCATCGTCAATATTATTTATTCCTATTCACATCCTCCCCACTCTTATTTCAGGTGCTATCTAATAATTCATAAAGACTTCCTTAATCGAATTAGGAATCGTTCTTTCTTCCTCTATATTTGCTGCACTTTACAATGCCTTCATTAAATCTACTTAACTCAGACAACCTTTGATTATTATTACTGATGTTGCTCCTAACAATAGGATTACAAATTTACAGAGCAATTGCTATGAATCAGGCACTGTGTATAGTCCTTGTCCAAACAGCCCTATAGTAATAGTAATATTATTGCCATCTCAGAGATAAGGAAACTGATACTTAGCAAAGATAAACAACTTGGTCAAGGACTCATAGCTAATAAACAGAAGAGCCAGGATACAACTCCAAGTCCATCTGGTCCGAAATTCATCCTCTGAACCACTATATGATAATCACTGTGCCCCTTTGTGTCTTTCTCCTCCACTTGATTATCAGCCCTCAGAGGCAAGGATCCTGTTGAGTTCATCTTTATACACGTTCTGTGCTTAATAAAGTGCCTTCCAGATACCCAGGAAACATGTTTAGAATTAAATCAAAACTGTGTGCCCTCAGGATCATGAAGCAATGGGAAGGCGTCTCCATGAAAATCATTTGTCTGTAATTTCAACATGCAGAGTTCTTTGCATTCCACCTGTCATTTCATCCTTTCGAATTCTCCTCCTGGGGTTTCTCATTATGATGCATCACCTAAATTCCTCTTAGTTACAACATCTAATGCAACATGACTAGCGCAACATGAGCACATAAGCCCTAGAGAACTGAAGAACAGGAAGGTTGTTTTCACCACAACTGTGGATTTAAGAGAAGTTATAAAAAATATATGTTAAAGGTCAGCAGTGAACCTCCAAGTTAAGAGCCCTGCTGTGGAAGGGTTCCATCCTTCTTCATAGTGCACCAAACCACTGTATTCCCATTGAAATTGAGTTGACTAAGCCATGAGAGCATCCCCGTTTATTTTTCCAAGAAAATTGCCTTATTAATGTGTATTATGGAAACAGTGCTCCATGTCAGACCTAACAAGAAGAATTTGGACTGCAGGTGCACGTTGAAAATTGCATCCTATGCTTCCCGACCCAGTAGAACTTGGGGTATTTTCTAAAACTTATTTTCAGGCTCTGCTTGCTTTTTCAACAATCCCTTCCTCTGAAAACAATCCCCTCTGAAATGACCTCCTTTCAAAACACCCTAGATGTCAAACAGACATGGCAACAAGATCAACAGTTCAGTGACCCCAAATAAATGTTTCATGGGGACAAGGTCTCCAGGCCAGGACAAAAATCAACCTAAAGTAACAGGAAAGTCAGTAGCGTACAGTGGTTAGCTTAGCCACACAGATCGTGGAGGCCTGCACACCTGAGCTGAGATTCTGGCTCTGTCCTTTAATAACTGTGTGACATGAGGGGTTAACACATGCTCTCTAAGAAAAGTTAATAATAAAATTCTCCTTCCTCTTCTTAGAGTTACTGCAGAATTAAATTAGATAATATTTGTAGTGCTTAGCACAGTGTATGTCTAATACAAAATAATCCTCAATAAATAATTGCTAATAGATTTAGCAATAATCAAAATGTATACCAAAGTTTATGATACATAAGGTATTACCTGTAGACTATTTCTTTTAAAAAAGGTAATGGGAGAAGTTCGTTTAAAGAAGAAGCCTAGTAAATGAATCTAAATGGCAGAATTTCATACACTGGGGACACCACCCAGTTTTTAACATTGGGAGAGGGGGTGATTTTTCAGGTTATAGAAAGCGGACTGTAAACTACCTCCTCACTCACCTACATGCTTTACTTACTGCATCAGTTTCTAAGGTTATAGTGGATGAGACTTAAAGGCTGATTTAACATTACAAGGTGAAGAAAACATTTCTCCAACACAGGGCCATTGCTGCCTTTGGTCTCCTTAGGGCATGCTGGCAGAAACAGCCTTGTAAGTTCAAAATTCCAGAGACTATAGATTTTTGCTCTCTTTCTTAACAAATCTTTGCCCATTTCCCATATGAAAGCAAGAAGGTCATTAGTCACACTTTCATTTAAAAGATACTATCATAAACATCTTTTAAATATCCAATTGTATACTCAGTTTTATACGTCTGGAATTACAGGATTTCTCCCAGGTAGTCTAGATTCTGTGCCTTTTTTTTTTTTTTTTGTAATGTTTTACTGATGTGCTCTGAAATTGTGAAACTGTTAATCCCCACAACAGTGGCAAACTGTTATATATATGTGTGTGTGTGTGTGTGTGTGTATTTTTGTTCATTATTGTGAGCTAATCTTTTTTTTATTATTTTGTATTTTATTTTACTTTGAATTCCACCATAGTTAACATACAGTGTTAAATTAGTTTCAGGTGTACAATATAGTGATTCAACACTTCCATACATCACCCAGTGCTCATCTTGACAAGTGCACTCCTTCATCCCCATTGCCTATTTCACCCATCCCCCCACCCACCTCCCCTCTCGTAACAATTTGTTTACTATCTGTTTCTTGGTTTCCTCCTCTCTCTCTCTCTCTCTCTCTCTCTTCCTTTGCTTGTGTTTTTTGGGGGAGAGGTTGTTTCTTAAATTCCACATGTGAGTGAAATCTTATGCTATTTTTCTTTCTCTGACTTATTTCACTTAGCATTATACACTCTAGCTCCATCTGTTTCACTGCAAAAGGCAAGATTTCATTCCTTTTTATGACTGAATAATATTCAATTGTGTGTATATGTCATGTCTTTTTTATCTATTCATCTATCAGTGGATACTTGGGCTGCTTCCATAATTTGGCTGTTGTAAATAATGCTGCCATAAACATAGAGGTGCGTGTATCCCTCTGAATTAGTGTTTTTGTATTTTTTGGGTAAATTCCCATTAGTTCAATTACTGGATCTTAGGGTAGTTCTATTTTTAACTTTTTGAAGAACTTCATACTGCTTTCCACAGGGGCTACACCAGTTTGCATTCTCATCAACAGTGCAAGAGGGTTGCCTTTTCTCTACATTCTTGCCAACATTTGTTGTTCCCTGTGTTTTTGGTTTTAGCCATTCTGACAGATGTGAGATGATATCTCATTGTGATTTTGTGTCTTTAGGTCTGAAATGACTCTCTTGTAGGCAGCATAGGGACGGGTCTTGTTTTTGTTTTTAACCCACTCTGTCACCCTATGTCTTTTGATTGGAGCATTTAGTCCATTACATTCAAAGTAATTATTAGTAATTACATTCAAAGTAATATATACCAAAGTACTATTGGTTTTGTAGTTTTTCTCTGATCACTTCTTCTCTTTCTCTCTTTCATGGTTTGCTGGTTTTCTTTAGTGATATACTTGGGTTCCTTACTCTGTTTTTTGCATATCCACCACAATTTTTGATTTGTGGTTACCATTTGGTTTATATGTAACATCTTCTTCATATAGCAGTCTATATTAATCTGATGCTTGCTTATTTTTGAGCTCATTCTTTACTCCTCTCCCCTCCTATTTTAGATATTTGGTATCATCTTTTACATCTTTTTATTTTGTGTTTCCTGTTTTCTTACTCTTACTTATGGTTTTTGATTTCCACTCATAGAGTCTCCTTAACACTGTAGGGCTGGTTTAGTGGTTATGAATTCTTTTAATGTTTGTTTGTCTGGGGAACTCTTTATCCCTCCTATTCTGAATGATAACCTTGCTGGGTAAAGTATTTTTGGCTGAGAGTTTTGCTTTTCAGTACTCTGAAAAGAGTACATCATGCCACTCTTATCTGGCCAGCAAAGTTTCTGCTGAAAAATCAGCTAATAGCTTATGGGTTACCTTTGTATGTAACTGTTTTCTTTTCTCCTGAAACCTTTAAAATTCTTGCTTTATCACTATTTTCTTTTCCATTTTAATTACTCTGTGTCTTGATGTGAATCTCCTTGGGTTGAATTTGTTGGGGGATCTCTGTTTCCATCCCCAGATTTGAGAATAGTTTTTGGCTATTATTTCTTTAAATGCATTTTCTGCCCCCACTTTCTGTCTCTTCTCCTTCTGGGATCCCTGTAATGCAAACATCATTTTGCTTGATGGAGTCACTGAGTACTCTAAGTCTATTCTTATTATGCAATTTTTTTTTTTTTGTCTCTGATCCACTCAGCTTGATTGCTTTCCATCTATCCTCCAGATCACTGATATGCTCCTCTGCTTCCTCTACCTTCCTATTTATTCTTCCTTTGTATTTTTAATTTCACTTATTGAGTTCTTCATCTCTGACTGTTATTTTTTATCTCTTTGTCAAGGGCCTCCCAGATGTCCTCCCCCTTCTTCTGAAGTCTAGTGAGTATCTTTATGATCATTACTTTAAATTCTGGATCAGGCATATTCCTTATTTCTCTTTTGCTTAGGTCTCCTGCTGTGATTTCATCATGTTCTTTCATTTCGGACATATTTCTCTGTGTCCTCATTTTGTCTACTTCTCTGTCCATTTCCTTGTGGTAGAGAAGTTAGCTATATCTTCTGTTCTTGAAAGTCGTGGCCCTATGAAGAAGAGATCCTGTAGGACCTTGCAGTGTGGTGTCTCCTGTTCACCAGAACCTGGCACTTCAGGGGAGTCTCCTATATATGTTGCTTGTGTCCTGCTATTGTATCTGAGGTGCTTTTCCTTTCAGTACAAACATCGGCACTGACTCTGTCTATTGTGGTCTGTGATTGTTCTCAATGATGTTAGTGACATCCCGGCTGGCCAGTTCTGAGGGGGCATGACAGCAGAAGGACTCAAAGGTGGTATAGAGGTGTTAGCAAAATTTGCACTGAGCCATTGGTCCTGGACTGGATACCTCACTGCTGGGTGGCCACCAGGGCATGGTGCACAGGAGTGGTGGTGGTGGCTGGGGTACACAGCATCTGTGCACAGAGTGGCTAGGCAGGATGCATACAGGGCATTAGCAAAATTTGCACTGAGCCACTACTCCTGGGCTGGCTCCCCCAAAGTGTGGTGGTGGTCAGAGATGCAGCATAAAGCAGCAGTGGCCAGGGGTGCACAGCATCTGTGAGGGCAGCTGGGCATGAAACATGGTGGCTGGGAGGCACAAAATCTGTGCTTGCAGCAGCTGGCTGGGCAGGATGTGTGCAGTATTGGCAAAATTTGTGCTGAGCCACTAGTCCTAGGCTGGATCCCCTGAAGCTCAAGGGTGTGACCCTCAGAGGCAATAGCTGAGCTGGGTGCACACAGCCTAAACAAAAGTTGCACTGAGCCTAGGGCCAAAACCAGGAGGCTTGGAGAGGGCAAGTCCTTGGGAGAACTCATGGGCAGTGCTTGCTGTTAGCAGGTTAAGTAACAAGAGTCTGGACAGTGCCACCTTCCACAGGTGGCTCTGTGTTTATGCTGGAGGGTGGGAGAGGAAAATGGCACCTGCCAGCTCTTTTTTTCCCAGGTAAGTCCCCCAATACACTCTGAAATCAGGATAAACAGATCTCCCTCCTGTTCTGCAAGCTGTTTCTTCTATGTTGCTTTTCCTCTGGCTATTGTCTCTTTATGGGCAGGGATGTGACTAACACTCACCCTCCTGGTGCTGAGTCAACTGACTTTCAAATCTCCAGGCTCCAAGTCCCACTGTTTATACAAACTCACAGATTTCAACTCCTCTGGTTTTCAAGGCCAGACATTATGGGAATTCCTTTTCCCTGTGTGGGCTCCCTTGTGTTTCCCCTCTCCATGACCACAACTCCTTCCCTATTGTGGGCAGCTCCTGAGCACCTTTTCTACCCTTCCTAACCTCTCTGATGTGGCTTCTTTGCTGCATGTAGTTGTGGAGTTTGTTCTGCCAGTCTTCATTCTCTGGTTTATTGACTTAGATGTGAGTGATATCTAGTTGTAAACATGGGACTGAGTGACCTTAGTGTCCTCCTACCCCACTATCTTCCTGGCACCCCCCCAACCTATTGTTTTTGGTTATCTTCCACATATTTAAAATTTAAAGCTAGATATATATTAGGAGAAACATCATATAGGATAATTTCAGAATTATTTATGCTATTAACTACAGGGCTTTCTGTATTCTCCCCAATTTCTTACCAGTTTACTGCTGAAAAATAATGAAGGGAAAGACAGGGCAGTAGATCTAAGGACATGAAGATGATATAACAGAAAAGAAAAGGAAGGGAAGAAGAAAAAGAAAAAAAAAATTAAGGAAAAAGAAATAAGCTAAATTGAAGTGTATGGGATATAAAAGGGACAAAGATATCAAGAAAAAGGAGAAGAGAACATGAGGGGAAATCTACTCAACAAATTGACATTCAAATTTTTGGTGACTGGTGGTAAAGCTCCTTTACATGGTCCTAGGAAAGTTCATTCAGCCCCTTTTTCGCAAAGATTCTCCTTGTGCTTATTCAGTGGATCTAAAAAAATAAGGATGCTTTTGAGCTATTGATTGGTGCAAATGTGGCTTAATAGCAGAATCATTACTTTTTTAATCTTGGAACTGCCAGTCCCTACTATTTTCAACTAAACTTCAAGTTGTTCGATTATAGGCTGCCATTACTAATTGTTTTTAAATTTCATAGGACATATCTAGTTTAGGAAGTTTTGTTCTTCAGCAATAGTTTTTTTTTTTTCTTTTTTTTTTTTTAAGGACTCAGTTTTTAGAACTTTATCTGCTCAGGCTTATGAGCATTTAATTTTGGATGTCTTAATCTTGAAACAGCTTGAGCTCGGTTGATCACTTAGAAAAATGTGGTCTCATTGACTCCTGAGTAAAATATAATTTGGGTCACCATCCCCATTTGCTCAGTAGTATTAAAATGATGCATTCCTGTAGGTTTACATGGGCTGGTATTGCTGTCTGTCCTATAGTTCTTTACTGGAATTGAGCAGAAAAGGTCAAATGGGGGCTAATATGTCAAAAGGCTGTAATTAAGATTTAGAAAGATTAATACTGATGGTATTTAATGAAATTGGCTTTTGGAGGAATGCTCATCTATTACTTTGATATTTAACATTTTTTTCTTATTAAAATGTTAGTGCTGAATAGAAGCACCCAATCAGTGGCAGAAATATGAGTTTATGTAGCCATCTATGAAGGGGGGTGCAACTAATAAACAGAGGGGGTTTTTTGTGTGTATGGTACTGATGATAAAATTATTAAGCTTTTCTACTTAAGATATAATTTTTTTGTTCTTTTTCCCTAGAACTTTCAAAAAAAAATTTTAATGCAGTAAGCAGCAAACTGACATAGCTATATCACTTCACTACACTGATCCAAGGTTTTTTTTTAATTAGTCATTTCAGATGTTTGTAGAAATCTCAAGTACACATAGAAAAAAAAAATCTATCAATTTTTTACAGACAGGAGTAAATTTTGCCTCTAAAGGGAATATACTACCGTTAAATCCAGCATATCACATTGAAAAAAGACTCTGTAGTCTAAAGTAGTGGCTGATGCCTTTTGGTGTTTTGAAGAAGGAGCTGTTTCAAATTGTAAGGAAATTTCCATTTCAAAAATAGCTACTGAACTATCACAATGACTGCTTTGCATATATTTTTGGTCACAAAAATACCATTGTTATTTTTTACTATGGATATGCAAATGAGATGTTGATAGGATTAAGTTCTGTCACCTTCTGAGACGGTCTTGTGCTTGCACTATTGAAGTTTTCCTTTTCCCCCTACTATTTCCTTTACATTTAATTAAAGCCATCAAACTCATTTTGCTTTCCATTCTGCGTGAGGTTTCCCTCTCTCTTTTCTTTTCTGCTTTTTCCCTAGAGATTTTCTCCTGGATCCTATTCAGTGTTCTTCATATTTGCTCCAGGTTGTGACTTATTTCATTGCATGACATCTTTTTCTACTTTCAGTTCAGGAAATGGTTTTTCCATTTTATATTTAAAATACAAGGAAAATTCAATAGTTTATTATCATAGGCCTATTTGGACCGATTATTTCCCAATTAAATTTGCTAGGTGGTTTGATACCATGCAAGCAATTTATTGCATTTGTTTATGAATGAAAACTAAAATATGCATTTTGGGACGCTCATGATAGTATCGTGTGTGTGTGTGTGAAAAACAAGTAATTCTTAAAGTTGTTATAGCTGTTTCTGTGTTTCTAAATCCTACCAACCCTCCACCTTTTAAAAATGCACATAGACACACATGCACATTCATACACGCTTCAATAACCAGTGTTTAGACTTAATAAAAGGGTTGCATACTATGTTCCATTCTTGTAAACAGGCTAAACACATATTCATAAAAAGGCTTGAATACCCAGCATTAAAAAAAAAATTTGTCGTTTTTGTTGTTTTTTAAGAAAGGCAATTTAGGTGTGAATGGAATAAGATAGACTCTTTGAATTAGGTAGAATGAGAACTGCCACCCTTGGAATGGAAAGAGCTTTTGCAGCTAAGGCATTTCAGAAAGGATTTCCTTCTAGGGCAAAGAAAGAGATAATTCATGTCCCGAAAATATTACCGTACTTCCTATGTTAGTTATCCACAAATCATAAATTGATGTAATTAAATGAATTGTTACATTGCATATCTTCATATACATCTATGCACACACACATGTATTGCTATCGTCCAATCAAAGTAAATATATTCTTTCATGTTAAAAACTTTTATATTCCCTTTATCGCTGTGGCGTGAATATCTCTATCCTTAAATATGTTTTTCCTTAATTCAAATTAAGATAAAAAATATTTTTAAAAGTTCTTTATATTCAAATCTTATATAAATACGTACATTGATTAAATCACTAACTTTTGAAGTTTTACTGCTCTTGACAAACCGTTTTGTACAAATTCATTTTTCCATTCATATTCTTTCTTTGGAAATGGAATTTGGTGGATATCTCTAAAATTAATTTGCTTTTGAACATCTGTTCCACTCACAAAGCAAGAAATTATCTGTAGATTATTTTAAAAGTCAAAATATATGCATAGACAACATTTAAATATTAAAATATGGGTCCACTAGGAGATTGTGACCAATGGAGACAAATGTTCAACCAAAAAATGCCTGTAAAACCTCATCAATTCAACTGAATGTTTGATCTAGAGATTAAGAAATTATGAACACACATTCTTAATTAACACTTTTTCAATTTTGAATATTGATTTAATTCTCTCTGGAAACAGATGAACTATATTATAGAAAAGGTATGATTTTGAAACATTGCAATATAATGTAAGAAAATGCTTTAAAACTTAGAACTTAGTCAAATGAGCTGTTTTGAAAATTACTGGAATTGTAGCGAAATCTTTTCCATTTGCACGTGTCCTTCCTTCCTTCATCCCTCCCTCCCCCTTTCCCTTCCTCCTTCCCTCCTTCCTCTTTCCTTCCTTCTTTCTTTCCTTCTTCCCTTCTCTCTCTCTCTATTTTTATTTCTTGAAAGTGTTTATATGTGAGTGCAGCACATAGGGCAGTTGTATAATTTGAAGCAAAGACAGTAAGCAGTTTAAGGTGATATAGGAGAGCTATTGATTTGAAATTGTGCTCATAATTTATTCGGTTACATATGATGATGTGGAAAGTCAGATAACAAAACAGTATATATGGGTAATTACTTTGTGTTATAAAATATATAATTATAACTATATATATATAACTATGTATGCGTGTATATGCATGTGTATGTGTGCACCTGTGTATCTAGAAAAGATTAAGAGATAAAAAGAAAATATCATCTATAGGGGCACCTGGGTGGCTCAGTCGGTTAAGTGATAGACTCTTGATTTCATCTCAGGGTTGTGAGATAGAGCCCTGCATCAGGCTCACACGCTGGGTGTGGAGCCTGCTTAAGATTCTCTCTCTCTCTCTCTCTCCCTCTGCCCATACCCCCCTAAAAAATATAAATAAATAAATAAATAATAAGTATCTCTTTTCTGTACTTAAACCTCAGAGTTGTGATTCAACAGGACTAGAAAGGGCCTTGGAACTCAAGATATTTTAAAGCTCTCTAAAGTGAAACTGATGCCCATTCAGATATTTAAAGCACTGGCCTAAGATACTGGTGTTCAAGGATAGGGAAGGGAATCAATGCTTTAATGGACTCATTCCAAATATTCCCACTGGGGTGTGAACATAAAAAACTCATAGATAGCAGTACCTGGGTGGCTCAGTTGGTTAAACATCTGACTTCAGCTAGGGTCATGATCTTGGGGTCCCGGGACAAAGCTAAGCGTGAGTTTCCCTACTTAGGGGAGTCTGCTTGTCCCCCTTTCCCCTGCTTATGCTCTCTCTCTCTCTCAAATAAATAAATAAAATCTTAAAAGAAAAAAAGAACTCACAGATAACTGGCTCAATGAGGGAAGATTACTTTTAAGTTTGCATCAGCCATTTTAGTGGTCAGAGATTTTTAGATATTCTATGAAGATACCGTCAAAGCAGGTTTGTTTCCAAAATGTATACTTCAGTATTTCAAAGGTTATTTCATATGTGGCATAGAGCTCTGTATTCAGGTTCTCTAGAGAAATGGAACAAATAGGATATATGTAAAAGGAGATATATTATAAAAATTGGCTCACATATATTATGGAGGCTGAGAAGTCCCATGATCTACTCTATGCAAGCTGGAGAACCAGGAAAGCTGGTGGTGCAATTCAGTCTGAGTCTGAAGGCCAGAGAACCAGAAGCACCAATGTCTGGGGGCTAGAGAAGATAGATGTCCTACCTCAAGCAAAGAGAAAATATTTGTTCTTCCTCTGCCTTTTTTTTCTATTTAGGCTCTTAACATATTGGATGAAGCCCACCCACATTGGTAAGGGCAATTTCCTTTATTCGGTCTACTGATGAAATTTCTAATCTCTTCTTGAAATACCCTCAGACACCCCTAGAAATAATATTTTACCTTAACACAGTCAAGTGAACACATACAAACATCACCTCTGAATATTATATCTAATTTCACTATTGTAAATCTGAGGACATCATCTTATGGGTTATTTCAGGTACCTTACATTTAGTGCATTCTGTTTAAGCTTTACAGGTTCCACCAAGATTCAGTTGACAAAGGAAGTAAAATAACCACACCCACAAGCTTTTTATAGTCGATATGGTATCTATATTCATAACAAATAATTGGTTAGGATTAAGTGATAAGAATCCTAACGGAGATACCAGAAACTGCTGAATGGGCAATGGATAATTTTAGCTTTTTGGTTTTAGAACTCAAGAAGGCAGTGTTAGGGATATCAAATTAGCTTTATATATGTAATCAGATCACGGTGCTTTACCTGACAAAGAAATCAATTTTAAATCTCATCTGGAGAGTAAATGAGAGGACTGAAGTTGCTTTACCTTCTTCCTGCGTATCATTCTTTGGCATGTGCTGAATGACATCAGTGCGCTTTATTGGAGATATTTACTTTAGCTTTGGTTTAAGGCATTAAATGTGTATATTTCTTCTATTAAACCCCACCATGCTTATGTGAGAGTAATAAAACAGCAGAGTTTGGCACCATCCATCTTTTGTTATAGATTGCTGAAATGATGTTGGAGAGTGTATTTATAAGTAGTGCATACTACTGTTGCCAAATATTGACTTTGCTTGCTAACTCCATCACATAAAACTTCTGACGACAACCTAAGTAAAGTTCAGTTGGAGATAAAATATTGCAAAATAAATGCCAAAAATGGAAACCATTTTTCAAAACACTAAATTAGGAAGTTAAGGAATCGGGGCAATTAATCAATATTTCAAAATGATGAATATATTTTACAAAACACCACTTGAAATGAAAAGCTCAAAAGGGAGGTTTTTCTGTATGTTTAAAGCAATGTTTATTTTAGGCTTCTGTGGCATATTTCAGATGAGGCTTTTGAAAAACACTTTACTTAACATTTTTGCCATAGTTATGTTCGTCACCAACATGATCTAAAGAAATACATGTAAATCATTTAGTATTTGATGCTAATAATTATACATGTTTGAGACCCTAAGTTCTAAGTGCCTTACCTACATTTATTCTGTTCTCTTTACAAGCCTATATTATTATTATCCTGATTTTAGAAAATATATTAACAGTAAAACAGTAGTCATTCAGTCATTCCACAAAGTTTTGTTTTGTGCGAGACAATTCCAGAATTTAACAGCAAGTCAAAGTCACCCAAGTTCATCGGCTTACATTCCTTCAGGGTAGGTGAGGTGAGGAGAATAGATAAGGAGATAAACAAAAAAGCAAATGTGTTAAGACGAATCAAGAGATAGGATAGGAAATGTGAAGTTGTCTGGAAGATAGGGCAAGGCAAAGAGGAGAGAAGTAAGGCAAGATATCATTGTTTGCATGCAGAAATCTACCTGCAGGCAAACGAGGCATATCTAAAATAACCAAAGAAAACAAACAAGACCTTGTGGCCAGAGTTGAATTTAAAATATATTGTGAAGATGTATAAATATAAAACTTAAGATATGAGTTCAATAGGAGCCTTGAATATAATCTATATGCTAATGACCCCCTATAAGTTATCTGCAGCCCAGTCTGATTCCTAGACTTACAAGTCCAAGCGTCCATATGATGCTTTGACTTAGATGCCACCTAGCCGTCTCAATCTTTGACATATTCGATATATCTGTATCTTACATGTAGAGCAAAAACAATGAAAAAAAGGTCAAGATAAATAAAGCTATATCCCACATGATTACTAATTTAGACATTAAACACACCACTGTCATCTCATTCCCTTTCCAGCAATCATTCATATATTTTTTAATGGTAATTAACCAGCTTTGATTGTTTAGCACTTTGTAATCGGAAAATAGCTTCCAGTCATCATATAGCTGTTCCTAACAGCAGCATTCCAATGAAGTTATTGGAAATCTATACCTTATATGTGATCAGAAAAAAAATAAATTCCCTCCATACAATTTTGCCATTTTCAATGAATATCTTTATATCTCACTTCACTTGTTTTATACCTAACATCTCCCTATTGGAGTGTGAAAATCTTGCTGCAAAAATACCAGCTTGTAACTTAATCTCTGATTAGAAAAACAGAATTTTTTAAAATATTAAGGTAATTTATTTTGGTGGCATTCAACATTTAGTTACTACACGCTGATCTTTATGGCATAAAAATTTTGGGAAAATAAGTAGCAATTTCCTATTCCTTAATTTTGGGTTTTCACTTCTAGTTACACCAGTTCAAAATACATGATTTATCATGATTTAACTGAAATCAAGAAACCCAGCTATAAAGTAAAATCAGCTGATGTACTTCAAATTCAGGAGAAATAATCCTAAGTAAAAATTGGACAAAGAAAAAGCTTGATATAAATGGAATTACTAGAGAGTTATTTTGTATTACCTGGTGTGTTTGACTAAGTTCCTATGATTTGGAATCTGCTTACTTGAATTTCAGTTTCCAGGTGTCAGTTGACTCTTTGGCTGTGCCCTTTCTTTCTTTTTTTTTTTTTTGTAATAATATTTTTTTATTATATTATGTTAGTCACCATACAGTACATCCCTAATTTTTTATGTAAATTTCCATAATTCATTACTTGTGTGTAACACCCAGTGCACCATGCAATACGTGGCCTCCTTAATACCCATCACCGGCCTATCTCATTCCCCCACCCCCATCCCCTCTGAAGCCCTCAGTTTGTTTCCCAGAGTCCATAGTCCGTCATGGTTCATTCCCCCTTCTGTTTACCCCCCCTTTCTTCTTCCCTTTCTTCTCCTAACGATCTTCCTATTTCTTAGTTCCACAAGTGAGTGAAACCATATGATAATTGTCTTTCTCTGCTTGACTTATTTCGCTTAGCTGTTCCCTTTCTAAACCTCAGTGTTGGGCTCTGTACAGTGGAATTAAATAGAGTAGTTAATAGCAAACAATTGCCATGAGGGTGTTCATGGCTGCTCAGTAAATGTTTCTTTCATGCTTACAGAGGTAAAATTCTCCAGAATAGGGAAGACCTTTTTCCAGATATAGGATTACATGTGCGGAATATATCTTGGTAGCATACACTTATCATGAGGTTGTTTCTTACAGAAATGGGGGGTTGGGAGGGGTAGGGTGGATGCGTGAGGGATATTGGGGAAGACATGTGTTGTGGTGAGTGCTGTGTGTTATGTAAGACTGATGAATCACAGACCTGTACTCCTGAAATAAAAAGTACATTATATTAAAAAACAAAAAAGAAATAGCAGATAATACCTATGACACGTTGAGATTAGCAGCCTGGAAAAACCAGCGCCCCACCCTTAAACAAGTCACAAAATTTCCAATTCAGTAGTCTCATAGGCCAACCACACTCTGTGTGACTTTTATTATAGAAGAAAGGATTTTAAAAGCAGAATCCACCAGTTCATTGAATCAGTTAAGTTTCTATTATATCCATAGACCCTTACAGCTCTCTTTGTAATCAGCCACTTCCTTCATTTAACTGCCTTGTTTTGTGTTTTGGCAACAGACCCCAAGTGAATGGGCCTGTCTGGGGATGAGAAGAAAGGAAGCCACCCAAAGGCCCTTTTTTGCCTTTGCAAACTGATGGTTTCCAAGCAGTTTCTGGTGTTTGGAAACACTGTGTAGTAACTGGGGGAAGAGGCAGCTGTGCTTTGGCCCACATGAGGTAATTTGCAGACACATTTTAATTGCCTTTTAGGGAGCATGAAGGAGTTCCAAATAGTCTAATGAGTTCCAGCAAACACCTGTGAAATGCTTTTAGACGGCCATGTAATACTGAAATTAAGAATGTAATGCAGCAATTGGAGGCATGGTGGTTTTTCTTTTTTTTTCTTTTCTTTCTTTTTTTTTTTGTCTTCTCTGAAAAGGATAGCGAGAGATGTTTCAAAGACCCCTTGACTATAGTAGATTTTCCACTCACCAAATGATACTATATCTTTGACTTCTTGGACTAACATAATGAATTCAATAATGCTTGGTAGAATCTTCCCATCAAACTTCGTATTTGAAAAAAAATGACTCTTGATTATACAGTAAAATTCAAATGAGAGGGATATTAGACAGACAGTTATAAATCTAAAACTATGCTTCTATTAGTCAATAAACAATATTAAAGGGATAGATCTGAAATATAAAAAAAATCATAATAATATGGTGTTAGATGGAGATTATGCAAGATCCTTATACCTTCTTTCCCTCCCTCCTTCCCTTCCCATTCTTTCCCTCCCTACTGCCTCCCTCTTTCCCTTTCTCTCTTTTCTTCCTTCCTTCACTTTGTTAATGGTTCATTGTCAATTTAAATAAAGATATTTTGAGAGATGAATGACATTCTAATCTTCCTAGTAAGCACTTGTGAACAAATGAACTGCAGCAGAGGGAAGATTAGTATAATTTGGAGATTAAAAAAAAAAGGCAAAATTCAGAAATTATAGCCTCATCCTAACTTCAAACCCATATTATTATTTTATGAGTGTATGTGTGTGTGTACCACTGTGTAACCACATCTTCTTCCTTCTCCTGAGGAGCAACAACTATCCTGAAATGTGTGTTCATCATTTGAAAAGATCCCTTTATACTTTTAATATATACGATACGTAATAGTACACATACAGACACACACACACGTAGTCCAACAAAATAATGTAAAATACTCTAAAATGGAGTATTGCTCCAAAAACTGCATTGTTTTTCTGCAGGTGTTCTTTACTTCTTAGCATAGCTGTAGGATACATCAATGTTAATAGATGTAGCTATAATTTGTTTACTTTCATGGCTGTATAATGTACCACTGTAAGAATATCTACACTTTATTCTTTTGTTACAGACATTTAGATTGTGTTCACTTTTTCACTGTTACAAGCAATGCTTCTCTTGTTTATGACTGTAAAAGTATTTCTCAGGAATGGATGTGGTAGGTGACAAATTATATGCATTTTTGACTGGACCATAGTTTGCTGAATTTCTCTCCAAAGTGATTATACCAATGTACTTCTCTACCAGTGGTACATAAGAATTCCTATATATCTGTATCTTTGCTAGTTCCTGAAATTGCCAGTCATTTTCACATTTGTCCATTTGATAGATAGGAAATTCCAGTTTGGTTCATTTTGTATTTCCTGGTGATCAGTGAGATTCTGCATCTTTCATATGCATATTGATGTTTCATGTACAATCTTCTGTGAATTGCCTGTTAATCCTTTTTTGTTTGTTCTTTAATATTTTTAGTGGATTTTAGGAGTTTATCTATGGGGGCCACAAAAATTTCGTTGGTTATATGCATTATAAATACCACCTCCTTGTCGACAGTTTATCTTTTTTATTTTGCTTATGTTCACTTTTGACACACACAAAATTTTAATTTTAATTCTTTATGATTTGTCATTTTATGTCTTATTTTAGAAAGGCTTTCCTAGCCTGGGGATATAATAAAGTTACTATATTATAGTCTCTTCTATATGTAATAAAGTTTGTTTTCCTATTTCTAGAGTTGGGCTGCATATTCTGTGAGGTAGGGATCCATGCCTTTCCCATATGGCTGACCCATATTGTTAGTGCCTGCTAACAATAGCACCTATCTTGCTCATTTGCAGTGACCTCTGTTATATATTAAGTTTCTGTATGAACATGCTTCTAGAGCTGCACTGCCCAATGTGGGAGCCTATGAGTACAGCAGATATTTACATTTAAATGTGATTGAAATTAAGCACAACGTAAACATTTAGTTTCTTAATCACACTAGCCACATTTCAAGTACTCACTAGGGATATGTGACTACTCACTACTTTATTGGACACTGCAAATATAGAATATTCCCATTATCACAGGAAGTGGAATCGGGCATTTTATTGGACAGTGCTGTTAAAGAATTAGGCTGTTAGCATTAATTCACATCTTTCTATTCCTGCCTCTGTTACTGCTCTAGTGCTATAGTATCTTAATTAGTACAGTGTCTCTATAATTTTAATATCTTATAGGGCATGCCATTTCTTGTTATTCTTATTTTTCAGAGGTTTCTATCCTATTCTTGAATTTTTGCTTCTGTGTGTAATTTTCAGTATTTTTTTTTAGGGAATTTGATTGGACTTGCATTAATTTTATATAGAAATCTGGCGACACTTCGTATCTTTACATGATTGCATTTCCAATCTTTAAATAGGGTATATTTAAAGTATATAAATAGAATATTTTTCATTAATTTAGAATTTTTTTCATTTATAGTTTTCTCTACAAATATCATGTACATTTTGAAAAGCTTTTATTATAAGTGCCTTAAAATATTTGTTACTATTCTAAATTGTATTTTTCTATTACCTGTTTATAGTTTGAGTATGGTAATATCGTTAATTTTTATAAATTGATCCTTTATCCATCAGTCCCACTGAATTCTTATTAAACTTCTTTTGTTCTGTAAAATCTCCTAAGTTTCCAATATAGACAATCTTAATATTTGTGAATAAGGTCAATTTTTTATATTCTGTTTGAGTTTTTATAACCTCTGTTTCATTTTCTTTCTTTTTTATTATTGATTTAGCAGAGATTTGTATTACCATGTAGATTAGATTTTATAGGGAATGATAGTGCTAAAATCTCCTGTACTTTTTTGTTCTTAGCAGATACTTTTTTATAAAGTTCAGAATATTTTTTATTCCTAGTGTCTGTGTTTTTTAATTATAAATTGCTATTAAATTCTGTCAAATTATTTTTATAGTTATGCTATGATAGTGTTTCATTATACCAATTAATATGGTAAATTAATAGTAAGCATTGTGATACTAAAATGTTCTTACATACCAAAAATATCTAACTAATCATGAATTAT
The DNA here is from genome assembly GCF_023065955.2 of Ursus arctos. Taxonomy (NCBI): domain Eukaryota; kingdom Metazoa; phylum Chordata; class Mammalia; order Carnivora; family Ursidae; genus Ursus; species Ursus arctos. Next base: position 54,091,137 of record NW_026622819.1, read on the forward strand.
TATTATTGTTGTTATATTGCTGGGTTTGGTTTTCAAACATTCTGTTTAGGATTTTTTTCTAAATCTAAAAATAAGACTGGCCCATATTTTTTCTGTATCTAACCACCTTTCTTTATCTTATCTTTAAAAGTTGTGCTGACTTGGCAGCATTTGCTTGATATGTGACAGAGCTTGTAAATATCTATTCTTTTACCATCTCTTGAAAAATTTTGTATTTCAATTATGGACTGTTTCTTGAGAACTTGTTAGAAATTTTTATCTGGGCCCTGTATATCTTTTCTTGGTATATATATATATATATGATTCACTAAATACATTTCTTTAAGAGTTAATAGCAGTCTTTTGATGATTTCATTTTCTTCTCAGTCACTTTTGGTAAGTTAATCATTATAGGAAAATTGTCTTTTTTGTCTGTTTCATAAAATGCTATTTTCTTCTTGTTACTTTTTGCTGTAAAGTCTTTCATACCTAATATTATTCATTTTTTCTTTTTTCTTAGTTATTCGACTAGCCCTTACAGAAGTTCATTTTAGTAGTCTACAAAGAATCAACTTCTGGTTTGGTTGATCTTTCTTTTATCTTTATTACTCTTGACTATTTTTTCTATAGTTGCCTTTCTTCATTTTCCTTTGGATATATCCTCTTTGTTTGTTTTCCAATTTCTTGAGTTGGATCAATGCTTAGATTTTTATTTTTAGACCATTTTTTATCTTTCAGCATTTTTTTATTCTTCATATAAGCATTAAGTCTCTGTTTTGTTTTCTTTTTTTCTGATTGCTACTTAGCTTCATCCCATAATTATATACTACATTATTTAATTCTATTTTATAATTTTCATTTTGATTTCCCTCTTAATCCATTGTGTATTTAAAATAAGGTGTTGAAATTCCCATATGTTTTTGGAGACTTGGTTCTTTTTTCTTTTTTTTCTACCTAGAGTTCATCCAATTATAGAATTTGGCAGGGTGATTCTGATGCTTTTAAATAAACTGAGATTTGTTTTGTAGCTAGAATGCATTTGATTTTCTAAATACAGTATTCTATGTATATTTGAGCAGAATATCTGTGGTATAATTGTTGCAGAAATTTTCTAATATATGTCCATTTAAATGAGCTGGATAAATAGGCTATTGAAATATTATCTTTTCTTTATATTTTTTGTTCTGTTTGACAAAAGACTCAATAATAAAGATGTGTTAAAATCCCCCAATATGATGTTGGGTTTGTCAGATCCTATACATTTTGTTTATATTTTGAGGTTATATTATTAGGTTTATGCACTTTGGAATTCTTTTACATTTCTAGTGAATTGAATATTTTATAATTAGACAGTAACCTTCTTTATTTCTAATAATATTTTTAAATTTGTGTTCTACTGGTCTGATGTTAAAGTTTCTTTTTGACTAGTATTTGTATAGTAAATCTCTCCTCAGTCTTTTCGATCTTTTCATATTTCTGTTCAGCTTACATAAATTGGATACTACATAGAGTTTTTGTGTATTTGTTTATTTTAGTGCATTTTGACAACCTCTATATTGTAGCTAGATGATTTATAGTTACTATGATTACTTATAAAGGTTTATTTTTAATCATAATATTTGGTGTTATTTTTCTTCCTTTTTAATTCTCTTTTCCTATCTGAGTTCCTTTGCTCATATGTTCATTCATTCATTTGAAATGATTATTAAATGCTAAGTGAATGCTAAACACTATCTTATATGTTAGGAAAATAGCAGTGGGTACTCTTGCCTTCAGGGAGCTTACAATGTAGAGTGATGATAGGTAATAAACTCATGAAGAATTATAAGATCTTGTTTGTCAAAGGTGACAAACACTAAGGAGAAAAATAAAGCAGTAGAATATCAGTGAATAAAATGATTACTGACCACCTATTTCAAGACTTTAAGGGGAAACAGGCAGTGATCCCTTTCAGTGAAAATAGCAAAGTTTTATGTTAATGCATAGACTTGGCAATTTACTCTGCTGTAATATGAGTGGGGGGCTGGGAGAATTTCTTCTCTTATTTTTATCCTCATTTTCCCTAATCTTCTTCACTTTAATAAAAACATGATAAAGTTTGTCCATTCAGTCTTTCTATTATTTTGTGCATTTCATATGGGAAGATGATGGCTGCCCCCCCCCCCCGTCAGTGTTCTTTAAGAATGATTATGAATTCATACTGGCCATCACTATATATCCTTTGTCAGCTCTATAATTTCAGAAATTACTAATTAATTTCCTAAAATAAGCTCCCAATCTATATCATAGGAAAAATGTGAGCGTTAATGAGATTATACTGATAATTATGATGAATCATTTGAAATACTGGTATTCAGTCATTTTGACATCAAAACATGGACATTTCATAGAGATCAACCTTATTCAAAGCCTCATAATACACTTGTGATATTCAGATCTATTGCTTAGTGTGATTATTCTATATATTGGTATTGTTTAAAAAAGCTGATCTTGATTTTCCAGAAAATCATTATGCCATATGTTTTAAATTGTGTTTTCTGCTTTATTTGTGCAATGTGGCTTTTCCCCCATCAAGCACCAAGCAATGTTGCTTATTGGTAGGTTAGAATAAACAAATAGGTATGTTAAGGGGTGCCTGGGTGGCTCAGTCTGTTAAGCATCTGCCTTCCACTGAGGTCATGATCCCAGGGTCCTGCTCAGCAGGGAGCCTGCTTCTCCCCCTGCTTCTGCTCTCTCTCAAGTAAATAAATAAAATCTTTTAAAATAAACAGGTTTGCTAAGTACATAGTTAATATTATCATTTTAACAGATAGAAGTACAGATTTGACATTTTCTGTTTTGTCACTTAATCTTGCCACATTGATTTATGACAGACAATAAAGTTGTCGGAGGCTTTTTGTTGTTGGCAATATTTTAGTTCTCAAATTATGAGAACACTGAGAGTTTTGCTCTACCTGGAGAAGAAAAGTAGTTCTTTGATTGATATGAATGAAATGACAGTTCATCCTGAGAATAAGGCTTGGTGCTATGACTGGGGTGTCACTACTTCCTTAGCAATAAAAAATCCCATTAAAATATCACTCCTATTACACATTTGGCTATAACATGTAGTCAACTTGGCTATTGGAGCAGTGCTGTTTAGGGAATGGAAAATGGGGAAAGGAGTTGTTCAGCACAGGTTCCATGTAATAAAAACTGTTTGCCCTTGGAAGATTTAAAATATCTCATTTTCCTTGTCTGAATAATCTAAGAACATTGTTTTATTTCATTTTGGATATCTTAAACACAGTTAAAAGTTTAGTTCTTTTATTTTCTTCCCCTGAAATTACTGCTTTTCAGCAAGACAGACATTTTATCTCTACTACATTTATAAATAAATAAAAAACAAATACAGTTCTATCAGATCCTTTTTGTCAGTGATCTTTCACCAGAACCAAATATTCTAATACAAGTAAGAGGATCTCAATATAAATATCCAGGAAAATCAAGACATGTTGATAGCCCACAGAATGACTGGATTGATACCAATTTATTAGAAACTACCAGATGGTACAACATAGGTAACATAAAGGATGAGGCATAAAAAATAACATTTGGAAGATGATCGAAAAGATCTTTTGATTCTTCAGGCTGAAGAAGGGAAGGGTCAGAGGCTGCCATGGTGAAGAATCTGAAGACAATTAGATTTTTCCTATTATGAAGGTTAACAATAGGCTAGAATTTCTCCTGTATCTTATTTTACTAAATTGTCTGCTTCCCTACAAGACTGGAGTCAAGTTGGAAAATTCCTCCAAACCCACCCTCAAGAAAGAGAGTGGGGATTCAGGAGGCAAAAGTGAGGGCGAGGGGTATTTTTCTTTTTGTATGTAAGGATTACAATAAAGGAGGTAGTGATGATAAAGGAAAGAGATTTAGTCATTTTACTAACTCCAGAAGAAATTGCATCTTGACAACTGTAGAACAGTCCCATGATACTTTATGAAATAACCAAAATTGAGAATATCAATTCTTTTATCTAGTTCCTTTTCAATTATTACATTCTTTCTACTCCATAAATTTCTCTTTAGGATTTTCAAAAGTAAATGTTTTTCCTCATTTAAACCAAGCTTTCTCCTGACATTCTTCATCCAGAATAGGTCTACATTTTAGTCACATCTCAGATGTCACTTCTTCTCACAATTGCTTTGCAAAGCACACAAAATAGGACTCTGAATTGCAACAGTCACAATGCTAGTATAAAAATGATATTGTGCCTTAATAGCATAGAATATTTACTCTTGCCATAAGTTGATATTATCTTGAAACTCAGAACATGTAAGATGGAGTTGGTAATATTTGTTTCTTGCCTGTTGGCATGTCGCTCATAACCGTTTCCTGCTATAGTACAACGTAGACCTAGAAGGGAGGGTTTGTGTCAAACTTACTCATTCTATGAGCTTTAATTAAGTGTTATACACTCTAGACCAATTAGTTACATTTTTCCCCACTTGAAAATCTTTGTTTTAAACTGTTATATTTAGTTCACTTATATTTAGTATAGTTATGGATAAATTTATGTTTAAATCCAATATTTTTTCCAACTCTTTTTCTTAATTTTTTTCTCCATCTCTCTTTCTCTTAGAATAATGAAACTTTTTTATTAATTCATTTTATTTCACCAGTTTTAAATGATTGACCTATAAATTACAACATACATTCTTGTTTATTATTTTTTTACATTTACCAGTTTATTAAATGATATGATAAAGAATATAGAGTAATAACCAGATGAAATGATGCAGAGGGCAAGGTATGGGGAAAGGGTGCAGAGATTCCATGCCCTCTCTGAGCATGCCACTCTTTCTGCATCTCCATGTATTCACCAATCGGGAAACTCCACAGTCTGCATTCTTGAATTATTAGCATCTATCTTCAATAACTTTACAACTCTCCGTACGTTAAGAACAGAGAGTTTATAATATTTTAACTCCATTCAAATATTTTAACTCCATTCAAATCCCCACTTCCCTTTGTGCTGTTTTTTAATAATATGTATGTTTTAAACACACAAAAACTTATTATTGTTTTAAGAAGTCAATGTTAATTCAGATTTAACACATAAATACCTTTTCAGTGTTCCTTATTTCTCCTGAAACACTGTTTCCATCTGGGACCATGTTTCTTTTGCCAGCATAAATAACTTTAGTATGTTTTGAGTATGGTTCTGTTGGTGACAAACTCTCATTTTTGTTTCTGTGAAAATTGTTGCATTTTACCGTAATTATTGAAGAATATTTTTGTTTGTTATAGAATACTAATGTGGCAAATATTTTCTATTAGCATTCCATTGTTAGTTTTCACAGTTTCTTTGGAAAAGTCACCCATAAGGCTTATTTTTTTCCTTGAAAGCAATAGATGTATTTTTTCCCCCATGTGTTTTAAATATTTAATTCTTTATATTAGATATCAGGCTTTTTATTGTTTTGTTTTTTTAAATTCTGCTTGGTGTTTATTGGTCTTCAAACTATAGCTTTAGGTACATTAATGTTGGAGTAATATTAGCCAGTACCTATGTTAGTCTAGGTCTTCTAAAAAGCAAACACTTAGAGAGGATTATGTACAAGAAATTTATTAGGTGAAATGTTTTTGAGAGAAAATAGAAAGGATCCAGAAGAAGGTAGAAGAGCTATTGGATCACAATTCATGTCTGATCCTAAGTGAAGGAGACCAAGGAGGATGTTTGAGTGAATGCATATTGGACTGCTGGGAAGTCCAAGTTTGCCAAGGTCATTGGATACTCCTCGAATCAAAGTCATCCAGAAGAGACTTGTCTTTTCCAGAAACGTGCCTGTTTTAACATCCATGCAGGATGTAGTTATTATCTGGGAGCAACCTATTGAAACTGTGGCTTCGTACCAATAAGTTGATATTTTCAGATGAGTTATAGGTCACTTATGTTCCCTGCGGTCAGAGATATGAGAGGCATGTTCTCATGCCCCCCATGATATACTACTTACGTTTCATTCTCTCTGGTGGGCAGCCTCTAAAAGGGCTTCCAATGATACCTTCCTTTAGTATCCATAATTTTATGTAATTCCCTCCCTTTGAGTATGGGTAAGACATAGTGACTTGCTTCTAATGACTAGAATATGGTCAAAATAGTGTAAGGTCACTTTGCAGATTAGATTACAAATAGACTGTGGCTTTGGTCTTGGTCTCCCTTCTTCTTTTCCTTCTTCTTCTCTTTCTCCTCCTTCTCCTGTTTCTCCTTCCCTCCCCTCCTCCTCCTCCTCCCTTCCCCTCTCCTCCCCCTCATCCCCCTCCTTCTCCTCCTTTTCCTCCTCTTTCTTCTTCTTTTTCTTCTTCTCTCTCTCCCTCACTTTTTCTTTAAGGAAGCCCCCTGCCATGCTATGAGATATGAGTTGTTCTTTGGAGAGGCCCATGTGGCAAGGAACTGAATGATATCCAGCCAATAATTGGAAAAGAACTAAATATTTTCATCTAAGAGCCCATGAGGGATGGAATCCTGCCAACAACTGTACTTTAAAGCAGATCCTCTCCCAGTAAAACTTTTAGATGAGACTGTAGTGCTAGTTTTTAGTGTGACTAAAATCTACCTGGAGACCTTGAAATAAAGACATCCAGCTAATCCTTGTCCAGATTCATGACCCATGCAAATTGTTAAATATTCTAAATTATTTTATCAAAGTGTCCAGTGTAGTAGAAGAAAATGCCATGCATGAAAAGATCTGCATCATTGTCATACCTCTAACATTATTTTGTTTGTATCCTTGAACATAACATATAACTTAGTTTTCTTTTTTTTAATCTATAACATTGCATATTTTCTAACATTTTTCATAAATTATGTTAGGGTGAGAAAATGACTTTACAATAATGACAATAATAAATTGATGAATTTGAGTCAGGCTAAGAGATATCAAAACAGTATGTTTATAAGTATGACTTTTGAGTCATGCAGTCAATTTTGAGTGCTGCTTTGGCCATTTAATACATTGTGGTCTTGTCAAGTAAATAATGTATGCTTTCGTTTCCAAATCTGTAGGGTGTTGATGATAATAATAATAATAATAATATAATAATCTCTCTACTAGGGTAGTTTTGAATAAATGAGATAATTCATGTGAAGTAATTAAAATATGCTGTAATTTCATGGGGTGCCTGGGTGGCTCAGTTGTTAAGCGTCTGCCTTCAGCCCAGGGCGTGATCCCAGAGTCCTGGGATCGAGCCCCACATCAGGCTCCTCCGCTGGGAGCCTGCTTCTTCCTCTCCCACTCCCCCTGCCTGTGTTCCCTCTCTCTATCAAATAAATAAATAAAATCTTTAAAAAAAATATGCTGTAATTTCAAATACTCAAAATCAATAATTTAATAATATTGCTAATATTGTCAATATTATTATTGTTATTATTAGTGCTTAAGTATTTCCTATGCCTGAAAAACTCTTGAATATAGTTAATTATAAAAGGAGACTATCATGATATGAGATTATCTATGTATTTCTGCACTGATTTCATTATTCTAAAGAAAGTAAAAGGAGGGGCGCTTGGGTGACTCAGTCAATTAAGTGTCCAACTCTTGATTTCAGCTCATGTCATGATCCGAGGCCCCTGGGATGGAGCCCTGGGTAGGGTTCTGTGCTCATCAGGGGATCTGCTTAAGAGTCTCTCCCTCTCCCTTCCCTTTTGCCCCTCCCCCAGCTCTTGCTCTTGCTCTTTTTCAAATATATATATATATATATATATATAAAAGATTTTATTTGACAGAGAGAGAGACAGCCAGCAAGAGAGGGAACACAAGCAGGGGGAGTGGGAGAGGAAGAAGCAGGCTCCCAGCGGAGCAGGGAGCCTGATGCGAGGCTTGATCCCAGGACCCTGGGATCATGCCCCAGGCCAAAGGCAGACACTTAACAACTTAGCCACCCAGGTGCCCCATAAATAAAATATTAAAAAAAATAATAATAAAGAAATAAAAGGACCCTGACCAGGCTATGATAAAAAAGGTAATATAAGAGCTATGGTATATATTCTCATTATAATATAACCAGGCTCATGTCTACATCTTGATCTTTCTATTCTAAGACACTTACACTGTAATAGTTTATAATAATTATAGGCTCAATCCTAAGCTAAATCTTGTCCTTCTAAACTATGTTGAATAGATGGTGACTTGTCCACTCACATATTCTTCTATTTGCAGAGTGGGATGCGCACAAATAGCGCAGTACCCATCATTGATTAACTAATTACAGAATCACTCCATCAGTAAATCAGCACAACATCTGTGACCCTATATGTCACCACCACAACCCCCTTGTCTATTCCCTTGGAGCTTCACTGAGGCGGTTCTACTGACATAATATATTCATTATCCATTAGATCTGGCACATGCTCTGCAGTGCTCAATTACGATACAATCGAGCGAAGGGTCTGGTGTCGGCCAATGTAATGACTTTCTGATTATCTGTCTTTAAATGATGAATGAAACGAAAATGTAGTGCTCAAACCAAATATAAGAATGTTAGGATGCCAAATGAAAACTGTACATAGTCTCCTTTATGGGAGAATGGCAGAGGCCCGCTTTTATTCATCAATAACTCCCTAAAGATATCTTCCCACCTTTTGGCTATAAGATTATTATGAATACATTAAGTCTAAGTCCTAAATTGATATTTTGGGGTCATTGCAATACCCTTTGAGTAAGGGTTTAATTCCCAAGAACTTTCAAATACTTTTGCCTCTGCCTAGTCTTTTGGCTTTACTTGCAACTGACCTCCCAGTACTGGTCTTATTGCTCTAGTTTGTCACGTGAATCAGATTATTTTTTGAGCTGTTTTTGTCTCATGGAGAGCTGTAAAATAATTAAGCAGATTGATACATAGACAGGCATTTAAAAAAACATGCCAGGATTATAAATAAGTGGGAGACTCAAAAACATTTTGTTGTTCAAATAATTATGAAGCAGGTGTTTGATAGTACAATCATTTCTGTTTCTGTTTACATCTTTGGTTATTATTCTGTTAATTATAATTGAAAATCCAATAAAGCTTCATACTGGAGCACTCACAAATCTGACTTAAATTACAGCTTCTCAATTTATTCCCTTAAATAGGACATATTGGACTTTTGGTTATAAAACAATTTTTAAAATCTGATCCCCTTCCCAAGTCTTTAAATCCTGTATAAAAATTGAGCCTTTTGAAAGATACAGACAAGAAAGAAACATAAATGTATTAATTTCACATGTCACAGTTAGGCTTACAAGATGTTTGTTGTTTGCCTATCCAGAAAGTTCCTATAATTTGCTCCACCATCGTAAGCTTGCCACACTCTCTGCTTCAGTTATGTAAAGAAATTATGGAAAATAAGAGATCTTCTGATTAGAATTTCTGAAATGATTTTGTAGTTTATACTCTTACTTTAGTTTCCTTGTTTAGGAAGCTGACCTGAAATTCAGCCTCTAGATCAAAAGAGAATTCATTTGAATCTCATTTAATTGAACCAAAGAGATCGTCTTTGTGCTTGTGGGAGATTGATAGCTCCAGGCATAAGGGATTGATAGCTCAAAGACCATCTAGGATAATTTGAGAGGGGTTGTCCTCCCTATTTGTTTTTATTTGTAACGATTTAAATCTAGGTGTGTCTACCAGATGTTCCCATTCCTAGGATTATGACTGCCTTCTTATCTTTTACTATAAAGAATGACTACAGTAAATATTGGTTAAATGTCTTGAGGCCTCTTAGGTAAAGTAAAAAACAAGGGAAAATTGTCTCTAAGGGCACTACTTAAATGAACTCACTAATTAATTAAGTACATCTCAGCATTCTTGATTTGGGAACTCTAACAAGAATCTTATGAACTTATAGTTTGTAAAACTAGATAGGATAGATAAATACATATTTTTTTCCTTTTGTTTTCCGCCAGGATGGAAAATATTTAAGTGGAAACATTGGACTCTCTAGAGAAATGTGAATTAATTTTAAGATCATTGGCTGCTTTATTTTCATTTCCTATTTGTTCATTTAAAAATAAATACTGATTTAAGGGTGTGCTGATATTTATTTACATGGGTGATGAAGTAGCAAGAAGGTCAAAAGTTCTTTTTACTTTGTAAGACAGGATTTTTCTTGAGTATGTTTTCAAAAGAGTACAGGTTTAAGATAACATTCTCTTCATTGTCTCTCAATCTTATTTTTGACTCGTAAATACATACAAAACATACCAAACTCAGAATCTTGAATACATTTTTCTTTTAATCACAAGACTCCAATATATTGGAAGGTGATAATTCAATCATATCAATAAAATATCTGGCGTGCTTGGGCGGTTTAGTCGGTTAAGTATCTGACTCTTGGTTTCTGCTCAGGTCATGATCTCAGGGTTGTGGGATAAAGCCCTGGGTTGAGCTTAGAGGGGAGTCTGCTTGAGATTCTTGCCCCCTCCCTCTCCTTTTGTTCCTTTTCCTGTTTGTGCTTACTCTCTCTCCCTCTCAAATAAATAAATAAATAAAATCTTTTAAAAAATAAAATATCTGAGGCCATGTGAACTCTAGCTTTCTATTTTTAGGCTAGAATAAACACAAATTATTTCAGAAAGATGCATGCCTACTGTAAAAAAAAAAGTCAATTTATCCTTTATGTAAAACTTCTGGATCAGAGAGAAAGAATTTTATTTATTATAGAAATGGTGGTATCCAGAGTGTCAGCATCTTTTTACTCCAGTTATTAGAGCTCCAAGTTCCACAGGGTGATATGAGGTCACACCTGCATACACAGTGGCTTATATGACAGGAGAGGAACACTGATCTCAAAGAACCCAAGTTTTTTATAATGAAAAGTTAGCCTATCCTTTACTCTAAAGGGAGATGCCATCTCTGTCTTCCAAGGTTCTAAGGAAACCTTTCCCTTTGCTCTACCAGAAAACATTACTATACATACACCCTGAAAACTTATTCCAAAATAAAAGCATGTACAAAGACATGCTAAAATATGACAGATCCTTGAAGAATTGTCTCCCAATACCTATAGTTTTCATTTTCTAGAAAATAATAAAATTATTTCTTTATATTGCTTTAAAAATTCATGGTTTAGAGAGCATACTTACAAACATTTTATATTTCTTTGACAGCATACCTCTGAGCTAGATTTTACTAATCCTGTTTTACAGATGAACAAACTGAGTCCCATATACCAAATAAGTCCTGTAGCATTAATTGGTGAAGCTTCAGAAACCTCAATCCAGGTCTTCTGCATCCAAATACATTCATTATATTTTCCACAAGGCCAGAGTACCTCCTTGGCTCACCACACTTATGGGCAACTGCATGTAGAAGAATTGGTTAATTATGTGCTAGGATTTGAGAACTGTTTTGGGAGGCCTGTCATCAAAGAAACAAACCAAAAATGCCTCTTTGTCCGTTGTATGTGCATAAAGACCACTCTTGAGGATTTCTTCTTTCATTTGGAATACCGTCCCAGGGCTTTTGTAACTTTGAAGATCCTCGGGATTCTTGTCAGCTCCTCCAGCAATACTCTTAAGTATAAAAAAGACAGGCAGAAAAAAAGACTGAGTCAGATTTTTATCTGCTCTGCCCAGGTACTGATCACACCAATGTTTCATTCTCCTGAGACAACCGGGAACCAGGGATTTGGAGAAAAACAAACTGGGGACAGAGATAAGAGTGTGCACATACTTTGCCCAGTTTATAAACTTTCTCAGTCATAACTTACATCTCAGTCTTGACCTGATCAGTTTCCTCTAGAGTCTCACTTGCTTGTGATCAGGAAAAATTTTTCTACTATCTTTTATGTAATCATTTTATGTAATGTCAACTTCCCCAGGTATCCTCCAAAGTTAGAAAAAAACTTTGCCCTCTTTATACTACTGCTAGTATACATACTTGAATTATTTTCCAAACCTAAAAATAGTAATGAGTGAGGCATAAAAGAGGGTTGTCAATCAAGTAAATTTAGGAAAAAATTAAATAAAGCTACTCATATCTTCACATTAGGCTTTCTCAGTGGGCTTAATATGCTGATGTGAATTATAAATCTCCAAGGTAAAAATATATAGTATATATAGGAAAGTATAGTATAGAATGTTCCAAATGTATTTCATACTAGAGCCCTGTTTTCACGGAGCACACTTGGAAAATGCTGCCTTAATGTCTCTAGGGTCAAAACTATAAAACATTAGTGAAACCACTTTTTAGCACCTTAAAATGCCAAAATCTAACTGTGTACCAGCATAATGGAAAAAGATGTTGCCTTTGTTTTCAAGTTTCTTGTTGTAGCATAGGTAAAAAAATAGTCTGTATATATGTACACACGCACATATGTATACATACACAGGCATACACACACACACACACAATTTGGAGATAATTTGGATAATATATAACTTGGCAAGCAATATGATATGCATGTAATTGGAATCCTACAATGAAAGCAGAGAGAAACTCAGATGCATATATGCCAAATGAAGAAAGAAAGAAAGAAAGAAAGAAAGAAAGAAAGAAAGAAAGAAAAGGAGAGAGAGAAAGAAGAAAGAAAAAGATAGAAAGAAAGACAGAATAAAAAAAGAAAAAAAGGAAGAAAAAGAGAAAGAAAAGGAAACAATGGCTGAAATCTTTCTTAAATTTGATGAAAAATATCAACACAAGGTGGCAGAAACTCAACAAATCCCAGGCAGGATAAATAGAAAGAAAATCACTCGTGTAAACCATAGCCAAATTGTTGAAGACCAATGGTAAAGAAAAAGAAATATTAAAAGTATCCAGATTGGGGGTGAAGTGACTTCAGTACCTACAGGGGGAAATACCAGTTAGAAAATGAAAGAATGACTTTCTTAATGTGCTGCCCACCTTGAATTCTATGTCCAGCAAAAATACCCTTCAAAAATGAAGACAAAATTAAAACCGTTTCAAACAAATAAAAGCTAAGCTTATTTATCACCACCAAACCTGTTCAATAACCAATGTTTAAAGAAGTCATTTAGGCTGAAGGAAACAGATTTATCCCTAGGAATAAAGAGCTGTGAAACTGTAAACATGGGAGGTATATGTTAAGATTTTTTACCCCTAATTTTTAAGTGTATTTAACTGATAATTGGTAATTTTAAAGCAAAAACAATAGCAATGTATCTTGTGGTTCATACTTATATGTAAATAAAATGTATTGCAGTAATATTACAAAAGATGGGAGAAGATAAATGAATTACACAATCGTGAGGTTCTTACATTTTACATACAAATGGTGTAATATTAATAAATAGCAAACTATCATAAGTTAAGGATGCACACTGTAGACCCTAGAGCAACCACTAAAAAGTCAAACACAGGAGTATAGCTAAAAAGCCAATAAAAGAGATGAAAGTAGATTGCTAAGTTTCTCTATAACTTTCTGTTTTCTCTCTAGGGGAATTGTGAATAACAAGAACAGCAAGGTAGACATTTCAAACTGTAATCTTGGTTTATATATATAAATTGGCTCTTGTTTATTTCAGAGTCAGGGAGTGGTTACAGGAGGTTACAGGACTTTTAAAAATTTTTATTATTTTTTTTTTAATCTAACCCTATTCTCTCTTACTTTTCTGTGGAATACATTCTACAGAAATAATCTAATCATAATCCTGGAGCATACCTTTAGTAATGAATGAATCAATCAATCAATCAGGTTGGGAATGAAGGCAAAATTTAAGAACAAGTAGACAAAATGTACAAAAAGATGTCTACTTTATATCTTAATCACACATTCCTATTTTCAATGACCCATTATGCTGAATGCAGCTTAATTTTTATCTTTTAATTTTGTTAAATCATATAATACTACCACATTTTCTTTCTTTAGATGATTATTATGATCAGATGTCTCAAACATTTGTTTTTTGATTAAAGGACTGGATTTATTAGTTTTTTGGCCATTGCATTATATACAAAATATCACAAGTCACCCATGGGATTTGTTGAGTTTCTGCCACCTTTTGTTGATATTTTTCATCAGATTTAGGAAAGATTTCAGCCATTATTTCCTTTTCTTCTCTTTCTTTCGTTTGTTCATTCGTTCTTGGTTGTGATTCCCTAGTTATGAAAATTGGCTATCTTTACCATTTTGTCTACTAAATCACATTTTTATTGCATGCTTTCTTTTTCTCTACCATTCTTTTCTTATCCCCCCAACATGCTCTATTACTATTACTATTATTATTGTATTTGTTAGATACAAAAAGCACTTGGATTTGCTATATGTCTCTAAACCTTTATTTTCAATTTCTTTACTTCTCTTAATGTAGACCAGTAGCAAACAGCTTGGTTCACAGACTACACCTAGTGTAGAAACGATATAAGATTCGTCAAATGAGAATGATATGGTGTTCCTAAAGAAAAAAATCAGCTATATGATATTAATCTCTATCTGCTGCAGACACTAACTTAGTGTGCTAGCATCATTATATTTTTTCTGAATTTTAACGCTGTCACAGACAGCCACTTTGGAAGCCTACGATGAGTGGAAATTAGTTCATATATGAGCAGCAAACTTTATTCTTTAGTTTGAAACTAGAAAGAGAAAGTAAAAAAGAAGGTGGTTTACATATGTGAAAGCAAAGATACATGAATGGTGTTACCCTTTAAATCCTGTAGGTCTGAATGATAAGCATACCTCTTTCGTCTGGAGGATTAAGCCTCTGAAGGCCATAGATTCCTGTAAGAGCACATCATTCTTTTCTCTGTAAATAAAGTTCATTTACCTTATTAGTTCCAATATATAATGTCAGGTAAAAGTCCTGAAATAATAGGAGCAGGAACAATGCAAAAGCCATTCCTGAGACAAGAAAGTGACCAAGAAGCCAATTTGTAGGGAAAACTTGTGTCGGCATATGACTAAGCCAACGTCCCATTGTGATAATGGTTTATTAATCTTCACAGTCCAAAGAAACAGGGACTAAAAAAGATCTTGGAGGTGATTGACTAGAGAAGAGAATCTCTGTGAGACTCCATCCAGTTCTGGAAAGAGAGCTTTGTGCAGAGTTACACAGCCAGGGCCATCAAGGAAAGATTAAGGAACAAACAGCTAAAACCTTAGGATTTTCCTAATTGCATAATCACCTGATTAGTGTAGGTTGAATTATATAATTGCACAGTGAGACTTGACATTTCAAGACAGAGTATGCCATTCAAAAAGGGAAGTAGGGAGGGGTTTGGAGATGGAGTTCACAGGGAAACACCACAGCCTGGCAGAACACTGTATACCAGGGAAAGCTGCTAAGCACCACCAGTGTTCTTATCACAGCCTCTGACTTCCTCTTTTTCCAAGTGAGCAGATCACCATGGCAGGTTGTTTCTCCACTTAGTGAACTTAAGAAAACTTAATTTTGGGTCTTAGGGAGTTCTTTGCTGTTACAGGAAAGATAAATCTCTCTCTCTCTCTCTTTCTCTCAATCCCCCTCTCTCTCTCCTTCCCACCTCTTTCTCTCTCTCTCTCACTTGTCAGCTATCTATCTAATCTATCTATCTATTTATCTATTTATCTATCATCTATCATCTCTGTATGTCTTACCACTATTAAGCCTCCTAATTACTTTGCCCTTTACACACTTTAGAAAATAAACTCATTTGTGTTTTTGCATTTCTTTTTGTTTGCTTTGCCTCTCTTCATTTCTCTTTGTCTTCTGACACTTACATAAGTTGAAATGAGCCACAGTTTGTGAATATTTGAGATTTTAGAGTCAAATTTGTTCTTATTCAGGGTCTTTGACTTTTTAAATTGCTTTTTCACCTTTTTACTCAATGATTATCTTTTTTAAAACATTTATTTATTTATGAGAGGAAGAGAGAGCACGTGTGGAGGGCGTGGAGGAAGGAACAGAGGAAGAGAAAGTTTTAAGTAGACTCCATGGTGAGCACAGAGCCAGAGGTGGGGCTCAATCTCAGGACCCTGAGATCACAACCTGAGCCCAAACCAAGAGTACCGACTGCGCTCCCAAGGCGCCCCCCCTTTTTTTCTTTAACACAGTATAAAATATGTGTTTTAATTGTCTGACTTCATTCCAACAAGATATTGTGACTCTTAAAGATATAGTTATTAATTCCCGAGAGAGACATCGACTGAAAAAAAAATCACCTTTTGTTTGAAATTAATACTGGAATACAACTCCTCTCAATTTATTCTCATTCTTACTAGAAGAAACTTGAACATGAATCTGTATCTATTGTTGCTAAATAATAATACTTCTATACTATATTTTTTTTCTCTATTTCTGTGTTTTATGAGATTCAGGTTTTTAGATTTTTCATAACCATGTTTTTATATCCAATAAGTGGTTTGTTGAGCAAAGCCCATATTTTAATGGGAACTCATAGTTATTGCCCTTTAAAGAAGAAATTGTTGGAGTCAACTTGAAGTCACTAATCTGGGAATCCCACATGCTGGAAGCATTATTCTAGCCAGGAATGATAAAGGCTGACCTACATACTAACAAAAAGAAGGAGAAAATATTCTAAAGGTAAAATTTATTGAATTTATTGTAATAGGAAGATGATTAAAATTATTGCCAGATGATTTGGTTTTTACTTCTGGCTCTGATGATAGCCGTATGATCTTCATCAAATGTATAAGAACGAGAACTAGTATATAAATATCCACTAAGTTATCAAATTTATGAATTCTAACATTGTGTTTTTCCCTGTTTATGATGGTCTTCCAATTAGAGATCAATTGTTACATTTCCTGCAAAAAATAGAAGTAACTCAAATATTATGTGCTACCCACTTCTATCTACAGTAGAATACAGGGCAATTTAGAGCTATTTAGTGTTAGAGTGGCAAGTACAACTATTCAGAAACTTTCAGTGTACTAAGAATAAATGCAGCTAAAATAAAAACACTTAAGAGAAAAATATGTTGTTAAATGAGTTCATTGGTACTACCATATTAATTTACATCTGTCACATCTACAATCAGATGTATTCCACAGAAGCCAAATGTAATGTGACTCCATGGAGACTGTTATTTTTAAAAATATTTATTGTTTTCTTTTTTTGTTCACATGTGAAGTGAATAAGCTGGCAAAAAGCAACCCTGCCAAAATTAATTGAACAAAAATATGAGAAATGTGCCTTTTCTTGGCTTCTCATAAACTAAAAGCTGCCATCTGATCTCTAGAAACTTAGATATAATCAAATATGTGATAGGAAATGGGAAGGGGTTTCTCCAACATAAACTGGAGAGCCTTAAAAAAATAGCGAACAAATAGGGTATAATTAAAAGTTATGAAAAAAACAAACAAAAATATAAGCCAAGGGTCAAAGTGTTCCATGAATATGCCACATATTAACTGGAGGATGCTTGCGCATTTATTTGGTCCATTTAAAAGAACTTATTAATATGTCACTGCTATATTCTTCAAAATAGTCATGTTTATCCCAATGAAATTACTGTTGCTGACATACACCCGAAATTCTTTTTTTAATTGTTTCTAATGCCTCATCACCTTCTTTTGAATGTCCATGAGGGGGGTAAATATTTCATTTGAAGGAGGATTATCACAGAGATGAAAAATCAAAACCTAACTATATGCTGTCTATAATATACATGCATTTTAAGTACAAAGATACGGATAGATTGTAAGTAAAATAATGGAAAAATGATACTGTATAAACTGTAAACATAAAGCTGGCACAGCTCAATTAACATCCAACAAAGTAAATTTCAAAGAAAAGTATTATAAGATATAAAGCAGAATATTAAATAATGATGAGAAACATTCCTTTTGTAAGATATAGCAGTCCTCAATATATGCATCTAATAAGTGAGCATTAAAATTCAAGAAACAAAATTGATAGAGCCAACAGGAGGAGTAGAAAAAATTGCAGTCATATTATAACATCTATTTCTCAGTAATTGATAAAATAAGCAGACAAAAAGATACAGATGTAAACAGCGCTATCATTCAACTGGCTCTAATTAACATTTATAAGCCCCCAAACATATATTAACTCACATTAAGTCCCAAAACTATACAGTATACTTTATTTTCAATTTTCATATAGAGAATTCAATGAGATTGAGTAAATGCTGGATCATAAGTCTCAATAAATTTCAAAAGTAAATGAAATTTTATAAGTACATTTTTTAAAAAGATTTTATTTATTTATTTGACAGAGAGAGACAGCCAGCGAGAGAGGGACCACAAGCAGGGGGAGTGGGAGAGGAAGAAGCAGGCTCATAGTGGAGGAGCCTGACGTGGGGCTCGATCCCATAACGCCGGGATCACACCCTGAGCGGAAGGCAGACGCTTAACCGCTGTGCCACCCAGGTGCCCCTATAAGTACATTTTTATTACAACACAAATCAATAATCAATAATAGTAAGATATCAACAAAAAATAGGCAAATATTTGAAAACCAACTAATTTATTTTTAAATAACCTGTGGGTCAAAGAGAAAATTGCAAATTAGAAAATATTTGAACTGGATGTCAATGAAAATACCATATATCAAAATTTGTGGGACAAAGGTAAAGCAGTGCTTAGAGGAAAGCATATAGTTGCAAACGTCTGTATTAGAA
Source organism: Ursus arctos (assembly GCF_023065955.2). Classification (NCBI taxonomy): domain Eukaryota; kingdom Metazoa; phylum Chordata; class Mammalia; order Carnivora; family Ursidae; genus Ursus; species Ursus arctos. The sequence goes on from NW_026622819.1 coordinate 54,109,677, forward strand.
AATAAGAAAGGTATAAAATCACTAAGTTTTCATCTTATGAAGTGAGGGAAAAGAAGAGCAAGCTAAGTAGAATTTAAGAACAGTAAAAGATAAGACTGGAAATTAACGAAATACAAAAAAACAATAGATAAACTGACCAAGCCAAATTGGGCTATTTGAAAATATTTATAAAATTTGTAAGCCCCAGTAAAAGTTTTCAGGAAAAGACAAAAATCACAAATAACCAATATCAGGCATGAGAGGGAAAACCTCACTATAGATTCTACAGACATTAAAAAGGATAAAAGAGTATCGTGATCAATTCTATGTCAATAAATTTGGCAAAGAATATGAAATGGATAAATTCCTTGAAAAACACATCTTACCAAAGTGATTCAAGATTCTCCTCAGTCATGGCTAATATTTGTTTTTAAGATAAGATTTGATTGTTATCCAAAAACAAGTCAGAAGACTCAGGATAATTGTTAGGTTTAGTAATAACATTTTGTCTCAAAATGGTATGATGCCTATTAAATAATTATATTGAATTTCTTATGACATTCAAAAGTGATTACTAATGTCTAATTGAAAACAAATTCGTTCAAACATATTTTGAACAATAGCATCATCTAAGGAACATGGCTTTTCAGTACAATTAGTTTAAGGGGCGTGACATTACTATGTATAGATTTTGTCACAATTACTCATGATTTTATGATCATAAAACATATGGCATTTTCTTTGCATTTGTGCATGAAATGTTCAGCTTCAAGTTGCAGATATTATCTATGGTATTCTTTAAAAAAAAGTCCTCTTTCATCCTATAACCTTAAACTTCTTTCTCTGCTCTCCCTCATACCACTGGAGTTGGAGAATTAGTGATAACACACTTAATCATTGATACAAAGGGTGTACATTCATGGACTGTGTGGGTTTTTTTGCCATCCTAGTAATTAAAAAAAAAATGAATGCCTAATGGATTCAATGAATGAAGACAACAGTCTTCACCACTTGTTCTTATCTTACAGTCCAGTATTTTACATATGTTCGTTGACTGTCTGGTGTCTGTAGGTATTTGAACTTAAATATGTTTTTTCTCTTACTACCATACTAAAACTGATCCCTCAGTGGTCACTAATCAGTACGTAATTGTCAAATAAGATAGAATTTGCTCAGTCTTTATGCTCAAAGATATCTCTACAGCATTTAGCACTGTTGATCATTCCTATCCATCTTTTTGAAATAGTCTGATCTTTTTTTTTCTTTTGAGAGAGAGAGAAAGAGCACATAAACGTGCAGATGCAGATGCAAGCGGGGGGAGGGGCACAGGAAAATGGAGAGAATATTAATCAGACTCCACACTGAGCACCGAGCTCTACTCAGAGCTCCATCTCACAACTTTGAGATCATGACCTGAGTCGAAACCAAGAGTTGCTTAACTGACTGAGCCCCCAGGGGCCTCTAAAACAGTCTGATCTTGCATATATGTAGTGAATTTTGTGTTTTATGTGTATTTGTGTTTTATGTGTATACATGTGTGTTTTCCAATAGAAATCTCTTGATTTGCTTTCTGTATTCTTTTTCTTGGACTGCTGTAACAAAGTATCGAAAACTAGGTGGCTTAAAACAGAAATTTATTCTCACAACTTTGAGATCATGACCTGAGTCGAACTCAAGAGTTGCTTAACTGACTGAGCCCCCAGGGGCCTCTAAAGCAGTCTGATCTTGCATATATGTAGTGAATTTTGTGTTTTATGTGTATTTGTGTTTTATGTGTATACATGTGTGTTTTCCAATAGAAATCTCTTGATTTGCTTTCTGTATTCTTTTTCTTGGGCTGCTGTAACAAAGTATCGAAAACTAGGTGGCTTAAAACAGAAATTTATTCTCATAGTTCTGGAGGCTTGAAGTATGAAATCAAGGAGTTGGCAGGACCCTCTCTCTGACAGCTCCAGAGAAAAATCCTTCCTTGCCTGTTCTACCTTCTGGTATTTGCTCTCAATCTTTGGGATTCCCTGACTTGTAGATAGATACCTCATGTCCAGTCACACAACTGTCTTTTCCCTTTGTCTTCAAATTGTCTTCTGTCTGTGCATGCCTGTATCCAGATTTCCCCTTTTTATAAGGACATCAGTCATACTGGAGTAGGGCCCACCCTAATAACATCATCTTAACATGGTTAAATCTGTAAAGACCATTTCCAAATAAAGTCTCATTCTGTGGTACTAGGAGGTAGGACTTTAACATATCTTTTAATAGGAACATGATTCAACTCATAACACCTTCCATCTCTGTGATACTCCTTGGTTTCATTCTCTGCTTGCCTTTTCTCCTGTTATTCTATGAAAGCATTCTCAAAGGATTTGTCCTTGGCCCTCTGTTCTGATTTTCTATACTCTGTCTTGGCAATGGCGCGGTTTCAAATATTTCCACTGTGCTCACACTTTCTAAGTCTCCATTTCTAGATTGTCTTTTGAACTTTAGTCTTATATTTCAAGTTGCTTGCTAGAATTCTCTGTTTGGATACGCTGGAGGCATCATGGACCAAATATATTCTAAATCTAAATATAATTTTTCCTTGGATAACTATTATAAATTTGAAATTCTACAAGTTGAACATAGTAGGAAGCCCCCTCCCTTTTTATTCCACATCTAGAGAATTACTTGGACTTTAGATTAAACTTCTACATATCTAGGAGTTGTTATAAGCTTAGGTTCAGGAGTACATTATCTGGTTCACATTCTAGCTCCACTAAATGTTAGGTATGACGTGGGTGCTTCATGTTCTCAAGTGTAAAATAGACTTAATTTTATATACGTGATAGGGTTGCCTTGTGGAAATAATAAAATGACGCATTAGTGCTCTTAGTATAGTGCCTGGAACAATAAATGCTTGTTGTGGCTGAAATAACTGTTAATAGTAAGAATAATTACTATCTGTCACTATATCACCATTCTGTCTTTCTCCGCTCTGTTTTCAGACTTCGTTGTTATTTCCTTGCAATTTATAGCTAACTTGTCCCCTTACCTCCAATCTCTCCACATTCTAATCCAGTCTGCTGATATCTCCCAGATTAATCATCCTGTTCCATAGCTCTGTTCATTCTCCAGGGCACCATCCTTCACTGACTCCCCATTGTCTACAAAATAAAAGTAAAACTTCTTAGATTGAAGTAAAAGGCCCTCTGGCCCCAAACCTCCTTTCCAACCTCATTTTCCATAACTCGCCTTCATATATCAAACACTTCAACCAAACTGAACTATTTGACATTCTTCACACATGCTGCGTATTTGGGCACCTGGGCTCTTGGTTATGTGGCTCACCTGCCACAAACTCAATCTCATTTAAATCCTGACTAGGCTTGCAGGTCCTTCTGGTGCAAAAAGCCTTCCTTAATCATTCTCTACTTTAAAATTGAGTAGTGTCTTTCATTTATGTATTCACTTCCCAATTTTTATTGAATACTGATATATTTATATATCAGGCACTAAAATAGGGACTGGAAAACAAAGGTAAAGATAATAGACATAGCTCCTATGCTCATAAAGCTTATGATCGGAGAGACATATGTTAAATACATTTAAAAATGAGAATACAATTTCAATCTGTGACAACTACTATGAGGTATCATTTATTTTTATTGTATTAATTCAGTTATTTATCTTATTTCCCTAAACTAGAGCGTAACTCACTTGAGGACAGGCCACACATATTAACTATATTTAGATCATGGAAAATATATTTGTTTTGTTTGCTATCAAAACCAATGGACATCTACAGCAATATCTGCATCTACTCATTTTCTACAACTAACTTTCATGTATCAAATACTTTAACCAAATTAAACTAGTTGACATCTCCATATATGCTGCATATTTTGGCATCTATGTGCCCTGTTTATTCCCCTTCGTACATGGTTGAATTTCTTATTTAATTAATTATTTAATTCTTAGATAAGAATAAGAGACTGCCACTTTAAGTAGTATTTAGAAAGTTTCAAGATATTATAATATTCACCTCAATAATAACTATACAGGAGAGCTACAAAATCCTAGAGCTTTAAAAGCATATCTGAGGGGTGCCTGGGTGGCACAGCAGTTGAGCGTCTGCCTTCGGCTCAGGGCGTGATCCCGGCGTTGTGGGATCAAGCCCCACATCAGTCTCCTCCGCTATGAACTTGCTTCTTCCTCTCCCACTCCCCCTGCTTGTGTTTCCTCTCTCGCTGGCTGTCTCTATCTCTGTCAAATAAATAAATAAAATCTAAAAAATAAAAAAATAAAAAATAAATAAGTAAAAGCATGTCTGAGAGCAGAGGACACAGAGATGTTTACATGAACTAAAATCTAAACAGCAACAAGTCATTTCTAGGAAGGAAGGACTTTCAGCTGAAAGAGAACCCTTTGGAGGAGCATAGACCTTTTTCGAGTACAAGACAACAGCTGACTGAAAGCTGGGGCAAGGCATGATAGCTGAGAGGAAACTTCTTAAAATCTCCAAGGTTTTTACTGAGTGTGATCCAGTGGCTTCCAAACACTGAAGATGGGGCAAGAGGATGGAGAGAAATCCCACTGAGGCACTGTAGGCCTTCCTCAAGGGTACTGAAAGATCCCCCAAAGGTTGGGGCAAGGGATAGGATAAAGAGAAGTTTTTCCAGGCAGGGAAATCTGGAAGTGGGACTGAAGAGAAAAGAGTGCTAACTCCCCAGTGATCCTCAAAACAGTTGAAACCAATAGTGAACTGAATCTGTTTAAAGCTTCAACAAAACCTAGATACAATCCCCTAATGTTTAGATTGGTAAACCCTCCATCTCTCCAACACTATCACCTGACAGAAGAAGAGACATGCCATATACTAGCAGTGAATATTGTTTATTTAAATCTCTACTGTCTGTGTTTATATAATTAATAACATAAACCCCAAATCATGAAACACATGAAGAAACAAGAAAATGTGACTGATAGTCAAAAGAGGAAATACTCAATAGAAGCAGATCCAGAAATGGCATAAATTACCACACAAGGCTATTATAATCCCTATGATTAATATGTTAAAGGATCTCGTGATGAAAAATACTTTAAAAAGGATTTAGTGGAAAATGTAGACAACATGCATTTAAAATGGGGAATTTCAACAGAGAGATGAAAACTGTGATGAAGAACAATATGGAAATGCAACAAATGAGAAATACAATATGGAAAAGAAAAATGCTGACAGATGGAGGAGACTATACATAGAATTAAAAAGATTCAGTGAATTGGTAGATAGATCAGTATAAATTATCCAAACTGAAAACATATAGAGACACTGCATTAGTTTGCTAGGGTTAGCATAACAGAATTCCACTGACTGGGAGGATTAAACAACTGAAATTTATTTTCTCGCAGTTCTAGAGGCTAGAAGTCTGAGATCAAGGCATCAGGTTGGTTTCTTCTGAGGCCTCTCTCCTTGGCTTGTAAATGATCATTTTCTCCCTGTATCTTCACATGGTCTTCCCTCTGTACATGTACATTTCCTCTTCTCGTAAGGACATCAGTCATAGTGGATTAGGGCCTATCCTAATGACTCATTTTAACTCAGTTATGTCTTTAAGACCCTATACAGTCTCATTCTGAGGTACTGGGGTTAGGACTGCAACATATCAATTTTAGAGGAACATAATTGAGCCTATAACAGAGATGTGGGGAAAATATCCAATGGTCTAATAGATACATAATTACAATTTTAGAAGGAGTAGAGACACATAGAGTTCACAAGAAATATTTAAAGAGATTATAGAGGAGAATTTTCCACAATTAATGAAATACATCAACATAAAGATACAAGTGTAGAGAATCCTCTTGATGGATAAGTATACTCAGACACATAGTCAAACTGTTAAAAACAAAAGATAAAGAGAAAATTTTTAAAATATCCACAGGGTGGGAGGAGACACATTACATGAAGGGGAACAGTTTTAAGGGTGAAAAATGATGGCTAAATTCTCATCATAATGAAAGATCAGGAGTTAATGAACAGTATTGTTAAAGGGCTGAAAGGGGATGGGGGTGCTGTCAAAATTATCTTTCAAAACTGAAGATGAAATAAAAACTCTATAAGACACCAAAAGATGGAAGAACTTGTTTCTAGAAAGCTGCACTACAAGAAATGTCAAAATAAATTTTTCAGGCTGAATGAAATGATAGCAAATGGGGCCCCAGATCTGCAGAAGTCAATGAGAAGCATCAGAAATAGTATGTTTGTAGGTCTAAAAGGCTACTGGTTATTAAAGTAAAAAAGATAACAATGCATTCTGAGGTTTGTAACACATGTAGAAATAAGCACAGAAAGAGTTGTCTAACATCAAGATGGTTAATGCCTTCAATACCCAACCATCAGTTTCTATAAGATGTTATTGCAAACCTTAGAGTGCCACTAAGTATATAGAAAGAATTTCCTCTTCCAAACTAACCAAGAAGAAAAGAAATACTCATCTTTCACTGCTTTATTTCCTTTTTAAAAAAATCTCTCCTTTCTCAAGTTCTCTATATGATATAATCGTATATAGTACATATTAGAAAATATATGTATACAGACATACATATATATTCTATGAGTGGATACCAGCCAATACTGTATAAAATTCTCTGGTCAATAGGAATTTGAGAAAAAGTATGGAGGCAACATCAACATCACCTAAAGAGCAGAATTTGAGCACACACTGTTTTCTATAGAAGTCTTTTGTGGAAGCCCTAAATTTCTTTGGATCAATTATCTGTCCCTGAGCCACGGGGTTTGCCTTGCCTTGGTGCAACAGAGGCCTCATCATCCTTCCTCTTACACTGGGCACTGATTATCAAACATCCTCTGTTGTGCTGCTTGAACTACCATCCAATTCCCCTGCAGTCAATCTCAAGTAAAACTGAAAGGCTATGTTAAAAGAGCACCAACCTTCAAAGTTGCATGTGGAAAATATTCATTTTCGCACTCTGTGATTGAAGTCAGAGATGGCTTACTGTCAGAATTCTCAAATGTCACTCCTTCTATAAGAGAGTAGAGGCCATAGGAAGTGTGTGAAACTTTCCTTTAAAAAGAACTCCAAGTGAATACTTAGTGGCAACAGAAGGTGCCAGGTTGAAAAATGAAAGCTGCAGGGCTTGTGAAAGAACAGAGCTCAAGGATTTGTTTCTGATGATGATGATATCACTGTATAATGTGGCATTAATTTCCCCATCCCCATTTCAAAATTGGAGGTTGAAATGATGACCTGGCTTTGGGGTCACATGTTGAAAGACTTGACAGGTAAGTGCTATGAATTAGAGATGACAACTGGCACAGGTACCCAGGACATTTGACTCCCGGTCTCAGTTCTTTCACGATCAGTCTCTATACCCATAGGTATTTTACATCTCTGAGGTTCCATTCCCTTGTCACAAAATGGGGGGTTGGAATTGATGAGGGTCGAGATTCTTTTCAAGGCTGAAATTTTATGAGTGAATGTCCTGAATTTTCTTCTTGTAGAGTTACTTTTATGTAAGGACCTTTATACAGAGCAAAAAATGCCTTATAGTCAAAATCAACCTTGAAAATTCCACGTTGGAGATGAATTTAACATCTACCATTTCTATATGATTTCAACACAGGTTTTTCTTGATGGGTAGATTTTTTTTTAATTTTTGTTTTTGTCTATGGCTAAACACAAGTTGGTAGTTGGCTTTTATTTCCTTTTTAAAAAAAGCTCTCCTTTCTCAAGTTCTCTATATGATATGACCATATATAGTACATATTAGAAAATACATGTATACAGATATACATATATATTCTATGAGTGGATACCAATACAAGTTGGTAGTTGGCTTGTGTTTAAGGGCCTTGTGTGGAAAATACTAATCTTTATACACTTTGTCTAGAAATGTCATTTTTTTGTTGTCTACTGTGCAGATTTGGACTATACAAAATATTATTCGGGTGTTGACTTTATTTAAATTAATATTCAGTGCACAAATAACAAATTCTTATACCTGGTTCTTCCTTAAGCTTTTTAATTCAGTATACAACAGTTACTATTCTATTTATAAGTGTAACAAATTTTAGCAATTACCTTTAAGGAAGTCTTTGATTACTGTGTGATCCTATTTACAGATTTAGTTAATGAAACAACTTCAAATTTTTAAATTACATGTATAAATTTAATAAATTTTATTTCCTTTTAATTACTTCAATTGTTTCGTGAGCCTCAATAAGAAGTTAAATAATGCTTACATATTTTATAAATAAAACCTACAAATATAACTATTTTTAAGTTCTCTTTTATGTTCCAATGATGTATATAATAAGCACAATAAGATTTCAGCTTGAAACCCATGTCAATTAATTCCTTAATTTCACATTTTATTTATTTTTTTAAAAGATTTTATTTATTTATTTGACAGAGAGAGAGACAGCCAGCAAGAGAGGGAACACAAGCAGGGGGGGTGGGAGAGGAAGAAGCAGGCTCCCAGCAGAGGAGCCTGATGTGGGGCTAGATCCCAGAATGCCGGGATCACGCCCTGAGCCGAAGGCAGACGCTTAACGACTGAGCCACCCAGGCGCCCCTTAATTTCACATTTTAAACTAGAATTGCAAAACTGTCCTGTTACTTTATTAGGTCAAAATCTTGTATATGTTATAAATACATGAAAAAGTCAAATACACTTAGTTTCCTAAACACACACAAAAATATTAATACTATATCTCTTCAGTATTTTTTCTGTATTTCATTGTAAATATACCCAGGGTTAAAAATAATACCCCCTAAAAAGAAATACATCATTTTGTGCAGTTTAGGGACTATCTTCTTAGCCAATTGAAATCAAATAATGGAAAAGATACTAAAAAATAAGGATATCCAGATGTGAAGACATTCAGGGTAATTTCTCCTGACCCTAGTTGCTGGATTCAGCCCATGCCTATAGTCACTATACCTTCAACACTATAACTTGGAAAGGAAGATAATCCTAAACTTAACTTCCTTCAGTTTGAGACCTATTACTACCCAATTAACCTAATCATCTCACAGAAATCTGGGGTTCCATCCAGACTACCACACTCACTTGGTTGAATTTGCATCTTTATGACTCTTAAGATTTTGAAATGTTTTTCTGTGTTGTTCCAAAAATACATTTGGAATGATGGAATCTTGCACAGAAATAGTCCTCCTGTCTGGTAGGATCACATAACTTTTAAAGTTATTATAAACATTCCTCACTGACTCTGTGGGTCACACATCTTTACAGTCTTACCAAAGACAGGGAAGGCATTCTTACTATGAGAGTTATATGAAACCAAGACTAAACAAAGACACATCCAGGTTTTTTTTTCATAATCACTCTGGGTAATGGGGTGCACATCTATCGAAGGGATGAAAAACAAAATCACCTGCTTTATATTTTTGTTATTTTCTTTTTGTTTCCTCACTTTCCTTACTCATATAAACTTAAATTGCCATAAGGTAAATGTACTTGCAATGCAATCTCTTTCTATTTTCTTAAATGTAGTGCTATGGTTCCCAAATGCTTCTCTAGGAATGGTAGGGCTTTTAAAAAAGACATATCCCTAGGATCTTTCCCCAGAGATTCAACTTTATAAGATCTCAGTTTGACCAAGGATACTATGCATTTTTAAAAACTATGTAAGAGCAATGAAGATAAGAGTTTGGAATCTCTGGTCGATTGGGCCAGGATCCAGGAATTCTTAATACTCATGTTTGGCAACTATCTAAATATATGCCCTGAGCAACTTGCTGGTCTCTCTGAGGGGTATAACATCTTCATGTTATACATGAGGAAATTGAAGAAAAGGTGCCATTGTGATCTAAGCCTAATTTCTTCTCCCAGTGTGTAAGCTGCAAGCTGATTGTCAGCAAGTATTTCAAGCAGAGAGAGGAATTAAAACCAAGGAATAAATTCAGAAGTATGGGAAAAGCAGGAAGTATAACGAATGGCAAGGAAGTTGCTATCATTCCATCGCCAAAAACAGCACACTCCCTCCAGGAATCTGAGGGTCGAAGTGAGGACTCTGGCAGTTATTTGGTATATCTATTCGAACTGGAATCCAAGAACATTCCCAGGGTGATCCGTGGCCCCACTTGGCTAACTACAAAATAGAAATGTGCCACACTCCATTTTATTATCTAACTTCCCCTTTCGTGGTGACTATGGCATTTTAGGTACTCAAGAATTCAGAGCCCATATCTGGTAATTTGCCAAAGATCTGAGTTTCCTTTCCCCTAGTGCTCAGTTGTCTGGTCCAATGGATGCCACTTTACAGAAGGTCTAGAGGGTAAATACTATGGTAGGATCACATGGAGTAGGAGGTCTTTCTGCAAGCATCCAGGCTTCCTTCATTAAGAGGGTTCCAGATCTGTTAACCTGTTCAGGTCTAGGAACAGGGTAACATGCAATTAGTCTCCCTTATGGTAATTCAAGTAAAGTCTCTTATACCAGACCTAGATGTTTGACTGATTTTGTATAGAAATCAATACAATAGTAAGTTAACCATCTAATTCATGGTTAACAGATATTTTTTCTATAATAAGCCAGAAAGTAATTATCTTAGACATTGCAGGCCAAATGATATCTGTTGCCATTGTGGTGTGAAAGCAACCCTGGAAAATACACATGTGAAAGGGCAAGACAGTGTTCTAATAAAACTATTTTCAAAATGGTTGATGTGCCAGATTTGGCCCATGGGCCATGGTTTTTCCACCTCTCATCGAACTCCTTCCAAAGGAACTTTGGATAAATTCACTACAGCATTCCTGTCTTCTAATCTTTGGATTTCTTCTTGAATGTTATTAGATGGAAGTTCTGTCATCACAATCTCATTAAATATTTATCACTGTTGAGTCAATGTTTCAGTCACCCAATCAAGCAATCTGTTAGAGCCACTTGAATCTAACACATTGAATCCATCTTCCTTGGCCTAACAATCTCAGAATTCTGTCATATATGTATTACCCTGGTTCTACCAATACAAATTACTGTAGTCTTACAGTTCCTTCAGTATATAAGCTAACTCCTCCTAGGCCAAACTTTGATCTTATAATCCTGGGCCTATAGAGATCTGCCTCTAGCTTTGGGCATGAAGGCAGTAAGTTGGGATGAGGGTGTATCTTGAAAATAACTGGCATCATCTTGCCAAGTAACTGCCTCAGTTGAGTTTATTTTAGGCTCTTAAAGCAAGGGAAGCCTAGTTTCCTCTTCCTTGGGCAACAAGAACTGCTTCTTCTGGAAAAGGAAGTTCAGAGGGATTTGGAGTTTCAAAAACTTCCAAATTAATCTGAATTAACTCACAGATCTTCACTGCGATTCTCAGACTTCTAGTCCTTGTTAACTAAAACTCTGACATTTATATAAGAGACATGCTGAAGTTGTGAATTCTACAGCTAATAGGATCAAATTTGGGGTTTGATTTTCAGTGGCTTAGTTCTGTGACCTCATAAGAGTATCTATTAGGGCCATCACAGAACTTCTCTGTTTATATTTTGAGCTAAGAATTTAAAGCCAGGAGATTTCCAGTTTCTTTCTTTACAATTCTCCAGTATAGTCAGAAACTACCTAACTGCCCCTCAGTCCTTGTAATGATGTCCACCATGAAGCAGTCACTTGGCATCTACAAGCCTACATTAATAAGCATATCATTCCAGGAGATGAAAGGGAATAATTTCAATTACTGTGTTGGCCTTTTATAGTATGGATTACCCATTTCCCATTTTTTTTTAAAGATTTTATTTATTTATTTGACAGAGAGAGACAGTGAGAGAGGGGACACAAGCAAGGGGAGTGTGAGAGGGAGAAGCAGGCTTCCTGCTGCGCAGGGAACCCGATGCTGGGCTCGGTCCCAGGACTCTGGGATCATGACCTAAGCCAAAGGCAGACGCTTAAAGGCTGAGCCACCCAGGTGCCCCTACCCATATCCCATTTTCTACTAGTAATAAGATTTCAACTATATATAGGCCTGATCAGATTACATAACCAATTCCAGATGTTTGTTTGTCTCTGGGAGCGTTATTGGTATAATGCTGCATCAATTAGTGTGCAGTAAGGAAAACAGGAACCATTTTAGACATTTCAAGAAGAGAGAAATTTAATACAAAGAATTGGAGGTGAGGAGCTAGAAAAGCAATAGAGAAAAGATAGGAGGGCCGGAGGAGCAAAGGGGTTGTTACTACTTAAAGTTCAAGGAGCTGTTCCTTATCTGCCTGTAATTGCTGCTCTGACGCTCCTGAGAGTGCTGCTAAGAGAGCCTGCACTACAGGATCCTGCTGAACCTGACACCTATGCGGCTGCCTGTGGTCACATGCCTTTGCTCACTGCTCCTGCTTTACTGCCAGAGGCACTGAAGTAAGAAGGGAGGGAGAGAGGGAGGGAGGAAGGAAGAAAGAAAGGAAGGAAGGAAAAACCCCCTCTCTTCTGCAATTATCTTCTAATCTCTAAGTGGTACCTTAAAACAGTTTTCTGGCTTCCAGTCCCAGGGATGGAAAAGATAGAGGCAAAGGTATGCATGAACCAAAGGGATAACAGACAATATCTAGAATTACAAAGAATCGTTGGGAATTGTATGGACTATTTCTGGCTGCCTAAGAGCTTGTGTTGTTTTATAGGTGTAACTGGATTCTGTTGTCCCAACATTTTTGCTTTCAACATATTACCAGTGATTTTTGTTTTATATGTGGGAAATAAACATTTTGTTATTTCATTTTTGTGGTAACTGAAGCAATGAATTCATTATACATATTCTCGTTGGCTTTGTGGAATTCATTTTCCTATTGTAACCAATCACTACAAATCTTCAAATGACAGACTCCTTCACCATTTCAATCCCCTGAGTCATTTATTATGGCTGCAAATGAATAAATTGCTTGGGGCCCAATTCTGCTGGTGTTATGTTGAGAGATTTAGACTATTCAATGTAAATCCCCTGCATATTGGGGAAAAAAAAGAAAAAAAAGAATAGGAAGGAGCTAAGGAAGGAAAGGAGGAAAGAAAGAGACAAAGAAAGAAAAAGAAAGAAAGAAAGGGATTTTGTTTTCTTTTAGCTCTTTGCACTGTTAATCAAAACTAGTTAAAATTCAGTGAATTACAAAAAATAGTATCAAGTTGCTCTTTCATAATGGCGAGTATGTAGCTACCTACACAGAGGGATTTAAGCGTGTGTGGCCCAAAAATAGAATATTGAACCACTCCGATTGAAATCCTTACTTTACTCTGAATTCATTATTACTGTGGGCAAATAAATTTTCTACTTTCTAGAGGATTTTACGAAGTGTAGAATATGTACTTTGTCCCCCAAAATCTATAATTAATTGAGGAGGAAAAATGTACAAAAAGAGGTAACAATAATAAAATATAAAAATAGGTGATCTTTTGTAAGAGCTGTATGAGGACTTAATGTCACCACCATTCAACTTTTGCTTCTCCATCAAACCCCACTTTTGTAGGTATGACCCCTGAAGCCCTGAGATAATTACGGAGCAGAAAGAAACCCAGGCAGTACAGAGACTCTTAGGCTTTTATTGAATACATGTTGTGTTTCTCTTGGCCCTACTCAAAAAGTAAACTTTCCCCCAAATTTATAAAATGATGCTTTTTTCATAGTTATTATGTCTCTGAACTATACCTTCAATTAGGGCTCTGCCAGCACCTCAATTATCCACTGTGTTAGTTTGCTAGGGCTGCTGTAATAAAGTACAGAAAAAAAAATGGGTGGCTTAAAACAATGGAAATTTATTCTCTCACAGTTTGGAAGATAGGAAGTGTGAAATCAGGGTGTCAGCTGGGACATGCTGTCTTATGATGGTTATAGGGAAGAATTCTTCCTTGTCTCCTCCAGCTTCTGGTCTTTGCTGGCAATTCTTGCTATTATTTGCTTGTAGATACATCATTTCAATTACATGGACTATCTTCTCTCATGTGTCTTCACTTTGCATTCTTCTTTCATGTAAGAATGTCCAAATTTCTGTCTCTATGTTGAAATTCCCCCTTTTTATAAAGACACCAGTCATATTGGATTAGGCCCAAACTAATGACCTCATTTTCACTTGTCTGCTTCTATAAAGAACCTATTTCCAAATAAAGTCACATTTCGAAATAATGGGGGTTAGGACTTTGACATATCATTTTGGAAGGACTACAATTCAACCCATAACATCCATCTTCCAAAATCAGTGTTCAGAGCTATAATTTTCTCATGGTCTTTGGCATATTTGATTTACTGTACTACCAATTAAACTAAAAATATTCTAGATTCCTCCAGGTACTACTTTTTTGGCATTTGCTTTGGCACTAAAATTCAAGGTGTCCTTACCCCAGAACCAGCATGTATTTGTAAAAATACTAAGTTATGTAAATGACACATAACAAATAAGAGAGATAAAAGTAATGTATTTATCTGTACTTTATGTAATAATGCTTTAACCATAAATCATCTTTAAAACCCCTAAGCAAAACAAAAGCAAAAACAAAATCTAAGCAAAAAGTCAAATTGCAAAAATGTTTTAAGATAGAGTCCCTCATAAAATTACACACATAAAAAAATAGAACTGTCACAGAGTAAGTGTGACTGATCATGGAGGACTGGGGCTAGAACACAGAAGAATCTAGGCAGATTTTAAAATCTTCTTTCTACTCTTTAAGCTAGATGCTTAGCAAAATGTACTCAAATTTTGATCATTCCCCTTTTAGCACTCATCCATCAAGTGACTGTTATTGATATTAAATAGAGGGAAAGTAAAAAATTTGGTAAAATGGGCCCTCTCTCCCATCTATTCCACCTGTTTTAGCTGCCTCAATTACTAGCAACCAGCCACAGCTTACAAAAGTGTCTATGAAAAGCAGCTCCACCAAATTTCAGTCCACAGTCTCTTCCATGGAGCAATGACAACTAGGAAAGGTGAAGTAAAACACATTTATAAACATAAGTGTAACCATATCATTGAACAAACAGAACTTGTAATCATTAGCAACTTTATTTTTCAGCCTCACTTTGTCTTTAAACTTGCTCAATGTGTTTGCTTCTTTTCCTGCCCTTCTATAAAAATTTACACAGGCACCATGACTTTTCTGCTTATTCTGGGTTAATTAAAAAAACAAACTAACGAAAAAAACCCAATGGTCACTTAAAGTTACAAAAGCAATTTTCATTCAGAAATTAGAATATATATCCTCTTATAATAAGAAAATAATCACATTCGATTAAAGTTAAATCTTTCTCCTCCTCCAGGTTGTCTTTAGTGAGTAGAAACACCTTTGGTATTTGGGTGTTGTGGGGGATGGAGAGGAGGTAGGAGGGAAGATAACAGATAAGAAAATTCTTACTTTACTAATAAATTTGGGAGGAGGCTTCACATTTAAAATTTAAAATTGTCTTTCTCTCTTACAAGGTGCTTATGTGGGGTCTTCATAGAAACTCTCCTCTTCTCACCACTGGCCCCTCTCACCTGGCGTTAGATTCCTTGATGCTAGAAATGCCCTCTTATGGGGTGCCTGGGTGGCTCAGTCCTTACGCATCTGCCTTCGGCTCAGATCATGATCCCAATGTTCTGGGATAGAGCCCCGCACTGGTCTCCCTGCTCAGTGGGAAGACTGCTTCTCCCTCTCCCACTCTGCCTGCTTGTGTTCCCTCTCTTGCTGTATCTCTCCCTGTCAAATAAATAAAATCTTAAAAAAAAAAAAAAAAGAAAAGAAAAAGAAATGCCCTTTTATACAGCCTGTCGCGTGTAATTTCTTCCTCAATCTTTGGGATTGTGGAGATCCCTATAGCTTCTATCAATTGAGCAGCACTTGCTACTCTATATGGTGTTTGGTCAAGACTTAAGAATACCCATGCTAGTTCTCTCACAATTGTAAATTACCTCTGATCTATAGGAAAAGTTGCATAACCTCTATTACAACAGACAAGGAAGGCAGGCTTTCCTGTGACACGGTCTGTCTCTGACCCATCATTCAGCCGCAGCCATCCCACTTCTTTACCTTTAGGTTTCTCAGGTGCAAGTCTGACCCCAGTCCTTACCAATCTTAAGCACAGGATACATACCAAACTCCCTGAAATGGTCTCACTGAAGCATCTCCCAACTAAGTTGAAGTGAGAGACATTTCACCCAGTCTCTGTCATTGGTATAAGTGGGACTCATCACAGACAGTAACTCAAGTCACACGTAATTCTCTTATCCAGGCACTTTCTGATCCTTGATACAGATAAGGACATTTAGGATGATCTCATAGATTCACACAAATTTACTTTCAAAAATATGCATCTTTATTTACTATCTCACTTGGGGACTTGCTCTTGATTTTCCTTGCTTCTTGGCTAAAGCTTCCATGTTAATATCCGGTTAGGTTATACTGCTCTAGACTCTGTGCTATAGAAACTACACCAGTGGAGAAAGAAGATACGGGGACAGTGGCGAAACAGTTCTTCAGTTCTTAGTGTTAGCGTTTCCGTTTTCTGTACGGTCCTCAACTTCTGCATGTGACTTTAAGCTTTGCTGCGAACTCAAACTCCTCCCCAAATCCAGCCCATCTATATCCCTTAAGGGAGAGCTCACGAGAGCGCAAGACCGGTCTGACCGAGGGAGAGCCCCAAGATGGCGCCGGCCGGGCTTCCTCCCCGAGAGCTTGCTCGCGGTCCGCAAATGTGCGTCACACTAGATGCCTGCCCCTCAGCCTGATAACGGGCTTTTCCCCCGCACAAAGTCGAAGTTGCGGGGCTTTCCTTGCCTTCTTCTGTGCAGGACCCTGAGGCAGGTGAGTCGTCCCGAAGAGCTTTTTTTCTCACGTTGCTATAGCCTTGTGGGTCTCCCGTACACAAGCCGCTTTGGTTTTCAAAGCTAGATGTTTTGGACGCTCGTTTCTCAGGTGCAGGTTTTTAAAGTCAGGGGTGCCCGAAGCGGGGTTCTAAGGCTTTGCTTCTCAGGGAGAAGCTCCAAGTTCTGATTTCCCTCCTGACAAGGCAGCCACCAGGATGGGGGTGGGGGGCGTTTTATAGCCTCAGGCCGGTTTGTGTCCCAGTCTTTCCAACCCACTTTCTAGTGAGTCTTTTTTCCTTCCCCCATTAATGGGAATCACTCAGCCAGGTTTTAGGGGTTTTTTTGTTTGTTTTTTTCCCCCAGTTGTTCCATATGGAGCTATAGGTGCAGGGTATCATGGAAGAGTTGAGTTCAAGATCCTATAACGTTGCCCTCTTAAACCAGAATCTATTAACAGTGATTTGAATGCGGACATGTGCCTTATAATATTATGTGCCTTCTAATAGCATGGAGAGGGAGTCCTTTAATAAAGGACAACAGGGAAGTCCCCTTCTCATTTGAGACCTTTATCACTCTTTCCTTGAATGATTCTATTATAATCACAAGTATTTAGTGTCTTTCCTTCTATTTCCTATGTCTTAATTTGTTTTTGGCCAAGTCAAGGCAGCGGGAATCATGAGCTGGTCGGAGTGATCTTCCCCAGGTGCAGACAATAATGGGATGCATTTTCTTTTTCTTTCTTTCCTTCCTTTCTTCTTCTTCTTCTTCTTCTTCTTCTTCTTCTTCTTCTTCTTCTTTTCTTTCTTTCTTTCTTTCTTTCTTTCTTTCTTTCTTTCTTTCTTTCTTTCTTTCTTTCTTTTTCTTTCTTTTTATTTATTTATTTATTTGAGAGAGAAAAAGAGCAAGAGAGAGAGCATGAGCAAGGGAGAGGGGTAGAGGGAGAAGCAGACTCCCCCCTGAGCAGGGAGTGCAACCTGGGATCTGATTCTAAGACCCCAGGATCGGACCTGAGCCGAAGGCAGCTGCTTAAAACGACTGAGCCACCTAGGCACCCGGGGTGCATTTTCTATAGAGAATTTTAAAACAGTAGTAAGACCAAATGAAAGTCAGTCTGCTTTCTATTATTACCGTGCCCCAATAATTCTAAACAGTGCTGTTACCAGTTGAATTGTGTTCCCCCCACTGCAAAAAAAAAAAAAAAAAAAAAAAAAAAAAAAAGGTATGTTTAAGTCCTAATCCCCCAGTGCCTCAGAATGTGACTTTAATTGAAAATAAGATGTTGCAGGTGTAATTAGTTAAGATTTAGTCATATTATGGTAAAGTGGCCCCAAATCCAATATGAGTGAGGTTCTTAAAGGAGACAGAAAAACAGGGAAAATGCTGTGTGTAGATGTAGGCAGAGATTGGAGTCGTGTATTGATAAGCCAAGGAGCACCGCGGAATGTGTTTCTTAATTAAAAGTTGGGAGAGAAGCATGGAAGTGATTGTTCCTCAGAATACTCAGAAGAAACCAATCCTGCCAACACCTTTTATTTCAGATTTTAGCTTCCAAAACAGTGAGAAAATAGATTTCTGTTGTTTGAATCCATCCAGTTTTTGGCACTTTCTTATGATTGCACTAGGGAACTAATACAAATACTAATGAGAAAATACTCCTTCTGTCTCTTAAAAGCACTAATTTAGTACTAACATAACAAAACAAAGTAAGTTTTAGTGAATACTTACAAATTCTTCAGCCAAATGTATTTTATTTCCAGACCTAATAAAGTTCTCTACAGTAGTGCAATAGATTCTCCTTCTGATTGAAACTTCACTTTGGATTTGAATAGGAAGGCCAGAGGGAGGAGGAAGAACTTGATAAGCAGGACACAGTGAACAGAGTAGTGGGAAGCCATGTCTGCCATGTGTTGGCAGTGTTTAAAAGAAGTAAGCATTCTGATAGTATCTATTATAATATAAATTCCAGGGTAAAAATGCCCTGACATTTATACTATGATGTCCTGCTCTCACTGACCACAACCATTCTGAAAATACCTCTAGTTTGCCTTGTTACCTAGTTTTGGGTCTGCTTTATCCACTTCTGAACTCTTAACTTCCAATACTAGCTCCCCGCAAATTCCTGGATAGAATCAGTTTTGTTTCGTTTGTTTGTTTTTGCCTTAATTTACCACCTTCATGTCTAAGGGTCTATGAACAGTCAGTCTGAAACACCACAGAAAAATGGCAGCGTGACTCAAAATGTCACATCAAGTCTTCTGAAAGCAGAGATAATGATTTCTCAAATAAGTTACCAGAATTGATAAATTGCTGATTCGCGAAACTAACTGAACAGACAACAAAAATGTAAATAAACAACTGTTTTATTTATTTATTTTATTTATTTATTTATTCTTTTTTGTCCCAGGGGCCTATTTTGGCCAGAGAATACTGTTTGACCCATACTTTCCCCCACATTCAAAATACCTTGGAAGGATATTATGCATTCCCAACCTGTCAGCTTTGGCTGAATTACAGAGTGCTCAATTATTCTCTAATTGAATAGCTGCCCAATGCAGGCCACGTAATGACTTCCTGATTATCTGCCTTTAAATGATGAATGAAATGAATATGTAACATTCTGTTCAAATATAGCATACTTAGCATGCCAAATGAAAACTGATTTTGTGCTCCTCTCTCTGAAAAACGTATATTTTATTGTAATTCAGTTCAATGGTTGTTCGGCTGCTTGTTTTCTAGTCATCAAGATAAACATTGAATGAGCTATCTAGGAGAACATTAGTCTTCATTTTTGCTTTCCAGCAGATGCTAAAGGTGTTAAACATTGTTTAGATTATTTGGGTTCCTCTCTTTACATCATCTCATTGGGAAAAAAATGAGGAAGGTCATATTTTTTACGAAGAGTTCTTGTTGGCAAGGTACCAATACACATTGGCAAAAAAACAAATCTGTTATGATGAATGTGTTGCAAAGACAACACCATTAAAATATGAATAAATTATTTATTGGCAAGAGTGCTTTTTATAAAATGGCAATTTACAGTATTAGCACCAAAAAAGAGTACATGATTTGAAATCTGATTGTATGCCTTGTCTATAATAGTGGTTTGTATGACTGTGACAGTTCTTTTTCTTTTTACATGATTTTACCTTCAACACACTAATTTATAAAAACCAACTCAAGAAACTATATGAGAGAAACTGTATTACATACATACGTTGTATGTAATAGTAGCTTTTTTGTTTTTGCTTTTTTTTTTTTTTTTTTTTAAAGATTTTATTTATTTATTTGACAGAGATAGAGACAGCCAGCGAGAGAGGGAACACAAGCAGGGGGAGCGGGAGAGGAAGAAGCAGGCTCATAGCTGAAGAGCCTGATGTGGGGCTCGATCCCATAACGCCGGGATCACGCCCTGAGCCGAAGGCAGGCGCTTAACCGCTGTGCCACCCAGGCGCCCCGGTTTTTGCTTTTGTTTTAAGATTTTATTTATTTATATCACAGAGAGAGAGACAGCCAGCGAGAGAGGGAACACAAACAGGGGGAGTGGGAGAGGAAGAAGCAGGCTCCCAGCGTAGGAACCTGATGTGGGGCTCGATCCCATGACTCTGGGATCATGCCCTGAGCTGAAGGCAGATGCTTAATGACTGAGCCACCCAGGTGCCCTGTAATAGTAACTTTTTAAAAAATTTATTTATTTGTCAGAGAGAGTGCACAAGCAGGGGGAACAGCAGGTAGAGAGAGAAGCAGGCTCCCCACTGAGCAAGGAGCCTGATGCAGGACTTGATTCCAGGACCCTGGGATCATGACCTGAGCTGAAGGCAGATGCTTAACCAACTGAGCCACCCAGGTGTCCTGTAATAAGAGACAGCTTTTCCCACTCACTTAGAAGGAAGAGAATACTCAGGCAAGTAAGGAAATAAAGAACTATGGAGAGAGAGAAGGAGAGGAGGGAGGGAGGAAGAATTTTGTTACCTCTTCTAGTATGTGGTTATTATTGCACAGTTAAATTGGTCCTTATGTGGCGTTCCTAGGAATGGTTTTGTGTGGTATATATCCTGGATCAGCTTTCAATAAAATGCTCTCTGAGATAAAAGAACATCCTCTAACTACTTCTTGAAATTTTCCCATAATTTAATTTTATTTTTTTAAAAGATTTATTTATTTATTTGAGAATGAGAGAGTGTGCACACGGTACACAAGTGGGAGGAGGGACAGTGGGACTGGAAGAGAGAATCCTCAAGCAGACTCCCTGCTGAGTGTGGAGCCTGATTCCAGGACCCTGAGTTCATCACCTGAGCTGAAATAGGAGTCAGCCACTCAACAAACTGAGCCACCCAGGTGTCCCTCTAAATTTTATTTTTATAAGGGGAATTTCTTAATTAAAACAGGAGAAAAAAACTTTTCACGTGTATTTATTTCAAGATGTTAAGACAATTGATTTAGTACTCTCAGAATATGTTTCTTTGCCTTATCTCTCTTCTTTTTCATGTTCTTTTGTTCTCTTTTTCTATATGTTCTCTTTTATTTTTTGTTATAAAAAATGAACTGACAGCTCCATGGATAAATCTAGCCCACAAATGCTTTTGGTTTAGTGCACTAGCATTTTACAAAAATTTTGGATTTATTTTCAGCATTTAACATGGGCAGTCTTCATATAAACATGTGGCTATCCAATTTCTCATTAAAATTCATTTTTAGGAATACAGGCCAATAGTAGTTACCTCTTTAGATGAGCCATGCACTGTTTAGTTTGTCAAAATCCAGCCCATTTTTCCCCATATACATGGTAAAACTGGCACTCATAGGCTTTTAAGTTTGCAATCTCTAGGACACATTTCAAATTCCATTGTTGGTCCAGCCACGTCCATGAAAGGGTGAGCTCAGCCCAGGGACACACAGAACCAATTGCTAGTTTCAGAAAGCAACATTAGGCTTGTGCGAAAAAGTATTTCTATTCTAAGATGAGAAAGAAACTGTGTTTTGTTAAGATTTAATATGCCCATTGTCATGGTGCCCATTTTTATTGCATGTATCAGATAGTGATGTGACTTAAATAGCTCATGGGATTTTTGGAGACTAGTAAGCTTTCCCATTATGGAGCAGTTGACAGTTGTACCAACTTTTTTGGTTACTTTTAATATGGTGTGATGTTAGGGTTCAATTAATAAGAATTATATGATAAACTTTCTGACAGAAGATATCTGACATTAGAAGATGCCTATAAAGAAATAGAGGTAATAAATAACATTAATAGTATGAGTACAAGTAAACATGACAGAACTGTCTATACTCCTACTCCCAATACCGTCTTCAGCAGCCACATTATGAGCTAAAACCATATGATCTGATAAGGTTTGATAAGCTGTCCACTAAAAATGAATTTTTCAAAGTAAAGGTGACATTTTAGCACTCAGTGTGAATGTGACTGTTTTTGTGTTGTGAAGCTAACATTTTGAAAATGGATGCTTAAAAATCCTTTTATTCCATTCTGAAAACTATAGTGTGTCATCTGTAAGAAGAAAAATGTCTGGATTAATCTCTCTTTTATACACACATATGCACACGTGCACACATACAAACTTAGCTGCAGAATCATTGAACCTGTCTTCAACATCTCCGAAATATGAAGCTTCTGTGCATTTTTAAGTCATTTATAAAAATTTTAAAATGCATTCCTTCCTGAAAATTTGCAGTGCAATAGTAAAACATTTCACTTAAATGGTAGATTGGATTTAAAAGTTTTTGTTATTGAAAAAGGATCCAATGTTTTATTTCTTATATTTGGATCTCTATATAAATATAAACATATGATAAAAATTATATATGATATATATATATATTTACATATATATATTTGTAAAGTCTCTCCTAGCTGTGACAGCCATGAAACCTAAGATTAAAAAGTCTTATAACCAGGTAGTTAAAGTGTTGTATTATAATTTTAATCTTCAAAACTAGAAAACTATATTCAATTGGATTTTTCCTTAAAAAATTACTGCATTTCACTGGCTATAAAGTATGCATGTTAACATCTCTGAAATTAGACATGTACCTTACAATTGATGGGTAGCCAATGATAGTTAAACTGGATGTATTTTCTCTTTCTTAGTGACACATGAAATTATAGAACATCTTATATTTAGTGGAAGATAGCACTAATAATTATGCTAATGATACTGTAATGGGAAAAAATTCTATATAATATATAAATATAATTTATGAAATACTTTGATACCTTTTTTTCTAAAAGTGCACTTTATTTCATTATTTTATAGGTTTTATAATGTGTAAAATACATCGCATAGTATATATAATTCATAAATATTTACATAATGCAAATTATGAAAATACTTATTAATGGGACATATAATCAGGAAAGTTTGAATCTACAATTCCAGCCAATGTACCACATTGTTTAATACTTTTTATCTTTTGAAAATCTGGCCAGTTGAGGAAAAAAAAAAGCTAAGGAAAGAAAGACTGCACTTGGAGAAGGGGATGGATTATGTTGCTTTTATGGGCTGGGGTTGCCTTTTTGGAAGAGAACTTCAAAGATAACAGCAATGTTTTATTTCTTAAGACAGTTGTAGTCATACGGATTTTCATTTTATTATTCAAATCGTATATATTTACATATACTTTTAATGTGTAATAATTCAGTAAACCTTTAACTGAAATACAGCATACCATTTAAGATCTAGTTGTTGCTATATTGTTTCTATAGTTGGCTTATTGCTTAATAGTACTAAGCGCTATTCTTTTGTATTAGAGACACAGAGGTGGAAAATCCATAATTCTCTTGTCTAAGAGCTTACATTCTAGTGGGAGACATAAATGATGAAGACATAAACAACATATTTTCATAATTGATAAGGGCTAAGAAGATTGACTCAGGGTAGGGGGCCTGGGTGGCTCAGTCAGTTAAGCATCTGCCTTCGGCTCAGGTCTTGATCTCAGGGTGCTGGGATCAAGTCCCACATTGGGCTCCCTGCTTGCTGGGGAGTCTGCTTCTTTCTCTCCCTCTGCCGCTTCCCCCTGCTTGTGTTCTCTCACTCTGTCTCGTGTTCCCTTTCTCTTAAATAAATAAATAAATCTTAAAAAAAAAAAAAAAGGTAGAATCATGGTATTGTGATAGAATCGATTGGGTTTAGGCTTCAGTAGTAGTTAGGGTCAATGGTAGAAAACCTGAGGTTACAGTGATTTCTAAAGTGAGACTAGTTCTCCAAAATATTTCCCAAATCTGTCCACTTCTTTTCCTCTCCCAAACAAGATAATCTGTCTTTAAAGTCAAGAGCAGCCTTCTCCCTCATAGCCCTGCTACTGGTACATCTGCACCTACCATCTGTCCCTCTCCATGCAGAGCCTTTGAGTCAGGAGACTTCAGGTTTCATGGAACTTTGTTCCCTAATTGTCTTCAGACTCACAACTATGTGTCTTCTCAGTCGTGATTGGTGAGATTCAGGTGTAACAAAAATCAAAATGAATGAAGTCCATACCATACACATTCTCGCTACATAAAACAGAAAAGGACAATAAATTCCTTCAAAGACAAATCTTCATGACCTGTTAAGCAGCATCTTTTCGGGGCGCCTGGGTGGCACAGCGGTTAAGCGTCTGCCTTCGGCTCAGGGCGTGATCCCGGCGTTATGGGATCGAGCCCCACATCAGGCTCCTCCAGTGGGAGCCTGCTTCTTCCTCTCCCACTCCCCCTGCTTGTGTTCCCTCTCTTGCTGGCTGTCTCTATCTCTGTCGAATAAATAAATAAAATCTTAAAAAAAAAAAAAAAAGCAGCATCTTTTCTTGATTGAAATTCTTCACAGTGTAGGATACAAGGAACATACCTCAGTATCATAAAAACCATATATGAAAAGCACAGAGCACATATCATTCTCAATGGGGAAAAACTGACAGCTTTTCCCCTAAGGTCAGGAACACGGCAACATTGTCCACTATCACCACTGTTGGTCAACATAGTACTGGGTGATGGACATTAAGGAGGGCACGTGATGCAATGAGCACTGGATATTATATGAGTCACTGAACTCTGCATCTGAAACTAATAATACATTATATGTTAATTAATTGAATTTAAATTTTAAAAAACCTGCTGGGTTCTTTAGACTCTACCTTTTGGATTTTCTAACACAGTAACTTACACATGCTGGGAATGAGAATGGGATAATCCAGCATTTGCTCTGGCATTTTGGCATTAGCTAATGTTATTTGTTTTTTGACATGGTTGCTAATAAAATAAAAATATATAACTTTTAATCAACTGATTCCCCTTGACATTCTGTTTACTGGTGTGTGCTAGCACACTCAATGGTGATGGGTTTTCTCTAGCATATTCCTGGAAGGAGAGGGCAAGTTAAAATTGCTCAGCCATGTTTCCTGTTTCAAACTATGTCCTATTTGTTTGTTTGCTTTTTTCTTTTTTTTTAATTTCTCGTTGTACCTGCTCTGTGTATAGATAACAGATTTGTGACTATTCTCTTTGGAGTAGACAAATCATCATACACTTTTTAGCAAAGCTAAATGGTGAAAAAAATGAAGGGTAAATATTTCTAAGAAGTATTTAGCTACTGGTACCTGGGTGACTCAGTCAGTGTCTGCCTTTGGCTCAGATCATGGTCCCAGGGTCCTGTGATTGAGCCCCATGTTGGTCTCCCTGCTTTCGGGGAGCCTGCTTCTCCATTTCCTTCCCGCTCCTGCTCTCTTTTGCTGTCTCTCTTTCTCTCTCAAATAAATGAATAAAATCTTTAAAAAAGTATATTTAGCAGTACCCTTACAGCTAAAACCTGAAGCTTCTACAACTTGAAAGTATTAACTATAGGCTGAGATATCTGTGTTGTATAACTACTAACAGAATTTAGGGGACTTTTTTTTTTTTTTTAAGGATTTATTAGAGATAGTGGTGGAAGAGAGTGAGAGTGGTAGTGAGGAGAAGGAGCAGAGAGAGAAAGAACGTGAGAATCTCCAAGAAGACTCCCTGCTGGATATGGAGCCCGTCCCACAGGACTAGAGCCCAGGACCCTGAGATCGTGACTTGAGCGAAGTCAAGAATCAGACACTTAACCAACTGAGCCACCCCCCAGTGCCACCGGGGGACTTTGTTTCTATTTGTCAGTTCACCAACTCCTAAGTATTTTGTTGGTTCTGACAAGAAGGTTGTCTAGCCCAGGTGTATCCTGGTGTCCATCCTAACTCTTGAATGTGTTTTCTAACTCTGCCACTGGAATCTGATTTTGCCACCAGCAGAAGCTGGTGCGTTGGCTCTGTCAGTGTGACAGCTTCTATCACTGCTAAGCTTCTTAGCATTTCATTTGTATTGTTCTGAAAATCCATGGCCTCCAATTTCCCCCTCCTTATCCTTTGTATCTAAACACTCCAATGATGTTTCAGTTTTATAAGTATTAATGAATTCACTGGGACTTCCAAAGCACCAAATCTAGTCATGCTTTTTGGAGGAGATTCCTGACAATGCTTATTGACTGCTTTTTTGCTTCTTTTTTAAAACATTTTTTAAAGGGATGGTATCTTGTAAAAGATAAACTATTTAAGATGAAATTAAGAAATTTTAAAAACTTTTGTTTACATTAAAACAGCAGTTAGTAACCAGGTTTTTAATATACCATAATAATAGCTACTCTTCCTTTGAGCTTCCACAGCTCCATGCCTTGATGAGAGCTTTATATATAACAATGTATGATGTTATCATTATGCTGTGTGTGTGTGTGTGTGTGTGTGTGTGTGTGTGTGTGAGTGTGATTGAATGCCTTATATTATCAGAATTTCCATTTGGTAAAATAGAAACAATACCAATCTCCCAGGGCTGTTGTCATAACACCCAGGTAACACTTGTTTAAAGTGCTTGACGTGTGGGCAGTACTTCAGTAGGGCCGTTATTGCTATAATTTTGATTTATTGTTATTTTTGTCATTCTTATTTGATAGATAAGGGACCTATTTCACAGAAATTAACTTGCTTCCAAGAGTTCATCTAATATGGCAAGGCTCAGATTTGAATTAAGGACTGAAAGCCTCCTTTAACCATTTTCTTTCCACCTCCTCCTAGGCATTTTGATTGTTTTGTTTTGTTTCCCTGAATCCTGTGCCTTCTTGATTAAGGTCTTTGCCTTACACATGCTATGTTTCTTTCTGTTTATTTTTTTCTTCCTCCATTCCACTATTTTTTTCCCTAGTACCAGTGACTTTGCTTCTCTCCAGTGCACCTCCTGGGGGAAAGATGAAGTTCGGAAATAAGCTGCAAAGCATTCGCTTTTCACGCTTGCCTCATTTCTTACCTCTTCTGCTTACTTTAGAGCTTTGCATTGATTTTCTCTGTTATATATGTCAAAATGCATGTTTTCTTATTTAAATTGTAACTCTGGAGAATGTACTGTCTTACAATTCTATTAAACAGGTGGAAAATATTTTTTATTGTTGCTTTCATGTCTATCAATAAAACTTTAAAATTAAACACTGTCATCCCAAGTGCTAGAGAACTCAGGGCAAGGACCAGGGTGAAGTAAATGAGGTGTCTAGGGTGCAAAATTTGAGGAGGCCTTTTATCTCAGCCTTATGCAGGTGCAAAGTTAGCACCTCTGAGTGATGCTTCCTTAAAACTTGCATCAAAGGAGTTTCACTTGGCTTCACTTAAGCCTACGCTCTAGGAGTATCTAGATATTCTTTCTTAGAATCACAGTTTCCTTAGATTATTCCTGGATTGAGAAGGAGGACACTTTGTTATTTTGGCTTTTTCATAATAAAGGGTTTAACTTCTAGCCCTCTTGGAATTTGCTGTGGCGTGATAACAAGTTTAAAACCAGACAATGTTCTACTAAAGGCCAGGTGTTCAAAGTATAATAAACAGCTCCCTAAAGATTAGAAAATGAATATTTAACTAGATGACTACATTTGATTCCCTTCATTCATTTTTTATTTCACTGAAAACCTTCTTGATGGAAATCACATTGACAGGATTTTAATATCTTCTGGTAAATGAAACCTGTCATTCTAATAGGTATATTTCTTTGCAGTACTATTGGGTAAACTCTGGTGACCAGTAACTTTCTCCATGGTTAAGACATAGGGAATTTCATGCAGATCATACCTCAAGAGTATAAAAATTGCCCTGAGAGGTTGATAGTTATGGTGAAACTAGTTATATTAATTACGTCCTGTTTACGACATGCCTGATTTTTTTTTTTAACATGGAAGAAAAAAATAACCATCCATGGAAGCTTTAAGTACTTAATTATTTGTATTTTCCTTTCAAAGACAAAGAGAATTACGCTGCCCATCAAAACAGAATTTTGTGCAGAGGGTTTTAGATTCCTTCTCAAAAAACTAGACCCAAGAATCAAAGCTCTCTAGAACTGACATTTACTAGAAATTAGCAGTTAGTACTGTTACCTTGGAAATAGAGGCCAAAACATCTGCCTTTACATTTCCACTGTGTTTATCTTATGACTGTAGTTCCAGAAATTCTAACGTAGTGAGAAATGGTATAGAGCTCCAATATCAGATTTTGCTAAGTAAGTATTTTCCAGTTATCACAAGTGACAGTTTTCATCTAATTACCTATCAGGACTCAGAGAAAAGTCCCAAAGCAATGCAAAAAGCTGATAAAATCATCAGGTTTCTCTATACTTGTACATATTCCTAAATATTGCCTTGTCTCCTTCATTCTCATGCTTACGCTTGGAGAGGGCCCAAATGCAATTTTATTGTTGTTATTGTTTTTAACTCGTGCTACCAACATTAAAGGAGATTTACACGTGTGTTACTATTGTTTGTTGTAAATTCTCTAAGATTCTCATGGAAGATTGAGCCCAATATAAAGGCATACTCATGGGATGTCTACACAATATAAGATGTCCTGTTTTGTAACTTTCATAATGCCTTCCCATTTCATTTCTTTGAACTGAATTAAGTCCAAACCTAAGACAAATAATAACTTTCTGGTGATCTCTCTATAAATGATGAAATGTAGTATATACATTCACCCAACAGAAGACAAATAATTCCTATGACCTCTGGGAGGAAAGTGAAACTATTAAAAGCTAGAGGGTTTTTTTTTTTTTTTTTTTTTAAGTTTGCTTTTATTTTAAAACATTTTTTCTTTACTTACCGTATCATGTTTGTTAATGGTTATAGTGATAGGCATCGCATTTCAGAATCTACTCAGATCCTCATGGAAGCAGCAACTGAGACAAGAGAAACTGGTTCTATCGGGTTAATCTAGGATTTCCAAACTGAGTTCAGATCAAAAAAGAAACCCAAGATTTTCCAGTGAATGGGGATCTTGGTTTTATTCATATAAAGCTCTTCCATCACCCACTCCAGCATGATGCTTCTGAAATGCAGAAACCTGTCACTTCTGAGATAAACCCACTAATCCACCTCTGTCCTTGGCATTCTCTGTGTTCGGTGGGCAGATCTTTTTGGTGTGGGTATTTCCTATCACTTATTCTCAGTGCTACCTTTATGTCATAAGCTGATAGCTTTAACCAATGCTTTTCTGTCTTCCAGATTCAACGAAGACATCCAGACGGCTCTGTGTGGTGTTTTGAGAGCAGCCCCTGTTGAAGCTCTTCTGTAGGTAATCCCTAGGAATGACAGCACATGTGTCATAAACCAAAAGGGTTGCTACTGTGTTCACCCCATCAAAGCATCTGTGAATTCTTGTTCCTAAATGAATATGCAAATCAACAGTAGCTTCATTTGATATCTTTTTTGTTCTTAGTCAGGATTCTAACCTTTCTTGTTGTTCACATACATGAAAAAGAATGCATGTGTTTATCAGAAAAAAACAGAAATGAAAGCAAAAAGAACCCTGGCTGCTCTTCTCTCCTCCTAAGCTAGTTAGTTATCTGGGTTTCTCATTACACTCTGATTTACCACTTAGTATAATTCTCCTACTTGTTGGTTTCATCTCTAGGCCAAAAGCTTCTTGCTGATAAAGACAATGTCTTAATCATCTTTTAACCCTCGGGACCTGGTGTGTAGGTGCTTATAGAAAGTTGTTTAAATGAATGAGCTAATGATAACAGAAAACTTTTAAAAAATTAAATCGATATCCATATAGAGACCCAGATACAAAATCTACCCTCTTCAACGCCATCATGTTTCAATTTTATGTGTTTGCACTTTTTACTAGTGTGGTCTTGCTCTTCAATCTAAGTAACTGTCCCGACCTGGCTATTCTGTTAAATGAGCACATGGCAGTGTGCTATTTTTCTTTGTTGTATATGTTATACCTTCACACTGGAGAAAAAAATGTCCGTATTGGAGGAAGATTTGCTGTGTTCTAATGAGGCCTACTGTCTCAGAGCTCGTGGCTCTCACCCTAAGAGCTCTTCTTGTCACCCGGTGTGGTTCCGTCTAAGTGTTAGCCAGTTGGTGAATGAGATTTTGGAAAAATTCCAAGCTGTAGTTAATTACATGCTTTTTTCAAAGCTTGACTTTGTTGTCCTTATGGATGTCTTTTCTCTATTTAGTAAGTAGCTTTTGTTTTGCTTTTTTGCGCATCTAATCTTATTTACAGTTTTCTTCCATAAAATAGAAACAGGATATAGTACTGAGGCAAATTGCACATTGCATTAGATTTATTCAAATGTTTTAAAAAGGCAGTGAGATAATGCATGTTCCAGTACTCTGAAAACAATAAAGAATCCTACAACTAAAAGGAATTTATCATTTTTATTGTCATTCGTTTTACTTTTTTAAGAAACATATGGGAATGTCAGACTTTTGAACCTGTGACATGAGAACTTCTAGTACTTTTGTGGAGTTTTGATGGGCTTTTCTGCTCTTTTTCTTTTTTTTACACAGGATGGGTTGTTTGTGTATATATGCTTTCTAGAGATTTACAGTTTTTGGTGGGATTTTTTTGGCTTTTCAGTTTATTCCTTTCACTTTGGTTTTGCTTGTTCATGCCTACAGAGAATAAACTTTATGATAAAGCTGATACATCAACTCTAAAAACGACAAGTCTGTGGGATTTGGGGTGGGGGGGTTGGAAAAAGAACAAACTGAGGAAAATTAAATAGTTCCCAAAGAGCATTTTACTTTCTGAGTTATAATCCCAAAGAAAATTGCTATAACGTAAAAGGCTTGGAATAAGAACTCTTGATATTAGATACATGTAAACTATGGTCAAAGGAGCTAAGAAATTGATGAGCTGCAGAGAATATTGGCTGCTGTGTTTAAGACATTTCATGGGTGTATTCTGAAGTGGAGTCTTTGGTTGGTTAGATACTTTGGTAGCCTGGGTATTATTGATCTATTGAAAACAAAGAGGAAAACGTTCTGATCGGTATGCTAAGAAGAGTTTGCTTCCTAGGGAAGGCAGGCAGTTTCATGCTTCCTAACTTTTCATTGCAATCGTGAAGCCCACCTAGGAAGACAGAGGTTTGAATTATTAAAGAAATGGAGTTTTCTAGCCTTGAAGCAGAATTTTTAATATCCTGCAAATTTTATAACATCTTGTTTGGAAATACACATTTTTCCCTCATGTTTAGAGACAGACAGAAAGAAAATTCACTCAGGAGTGAGAAAGTTAACCATGACACTAAAATTCAGTTGAATGGATTAAGGTATAACTTGGGTTTTACACACTTAAAGATTGGTGATTTAGAATTTGAACAGCCAAACTGCTGTTGTTATGATCCACAAAACATCTGTGGGGAAAATTAATGTTTTTATTAATATTTTAAAATCTTTTTATCCAGATAAGCTGGTATAATAATTAAAATTTCAACTCGTATGTGCAACTTTTTTCCTTAAAATAATCTATTTTTGTATTATGACATGAATTAAATCTTTTTTAAACATAAGAACATAAGGAAAAAAACAGAGCACATAGCATGGATGAATACATGTTTTACTTTCTTCTTTGCTGGCTAACACTAGCTAGTAGCTAACAGTGAGGGTTCTAGAATAATACAGACTTGAAATGAATTGGCTTTACCAATTTTCTAAGTGTAAAATCTTGGCAACCTTTTTAGCATCTTCAAATTAGTTTCCCAACCTGTAAAATGGAAATTATAAAAGAATCCAACTTATGAGCTTGTTACCAAGATTATATCAGAAAATAGGGGGAAAACATGTTACAGTGTCTGAAATACAATAAGTAATCTAAATATGTTGGATATTCATATGATTCCAATAACTATGGAGGATACAGTGAAAAAAGGTAGAAATCTGTTTGATTCAAATGCTGTGGGCCCTTGCTCAATTAGTAAAATATATCCAAAGTAAAATCTTTTTTTTGTGCGATGACAAATCTGTAAATATATTTTGATCCCACTTCTCTGTGGGTTGGAAGTCAGGTCTGGCAGCACGTAAGTTCTAAGAGAGGTAGAGATGTGACAAGGTCTTCTTTCTGCTTTGACCGAAGTGCTCATTACTGCCTGCTAATGAGAAAAGCTTAGGTCAGAAGCCAAAGAGAGTACACTCTCATGGTAAGAAATGGGAGAGGTCAAGAGGCCAAGGTCAGAAATCAGGAATCCAGGTTACATCCTAAGAGTGGATAACCGTGTATAGAGAATCAGGTGGCCATAAGCGAAGGTGTACTCTCTTGAATACGAGAAATGAGGACAAATTGTCATAGCTGAAATGAATTACAGCAGTTTATTCCTTGACATCAATCAGAATATCATTAGAACAGTTTCCTCTGGAGTTGAGCCAAAAAAAAAAAAAAAAAATTCTGAAGTATAATTTTTTTGATGCCAGATGATAGAAAAATACTGCTTTCAGAGCAATATGCCTATATAATATGGAAATATTAGCCTAATGGAATGGGAATTAGAGATAGGATAGTTACAACTTAGAGATCAAATCAAAGGATCCTGTTTGAAAAAAGGTATTCTTTGGTATACCCATGATGCTTGTATGCCTTATATGAACAAATGCGTTAGTTGATGTTTGGGTTTGATTCACTCATTCACTCGTATATTCATACATGTTAAAAATTTAGTTTCTGTTAGAGAACATTATCATGCCAAAATCTTTATCTGACATATATTTCTCTCTTACCTCAGTATGTTGACATGTTCTGCTTTATCTCATTTTTTCCTTGCAGCCAAGACAGAGAGACACTTCTCTATTTAAGAGCCATGTGATCATTACTATTATATGTCTTTTCCTGCCATCATGCTTGTCCCTCTGCAATGTACTTTGTCTCTACCAAACATTCAGAAAGGTCTTTGTAAAACATATACCCAAAGATGGCATTCCCCTGCCTAAGACTCTTTATTCATTTCCCCTTAGTTTCAGAAGACAGTGTAAACTCTTCTAATCTAAACGTAGACCTAAACGGCCCTGCATACTTGCATACTTTTTCTTGCTTAACTCCCAATCCCCATGACACATTTCTCTCCTGTTTATTCACTGCTCTCAAGTTAATAGGAGCCTCTTACTCTCCTTGGAGCATCTCAGCCCTTCCTCAACCTACTACTTCTCTGTCTGGCTGCTCTTAGCTATGTTTCCCAAAGTGGACTTGTTCTTTTCCTTTATTCATGTTTCAGCTCAGATATTACCTAATTAGAGAGGGCTTTTTTAACCAACATATGTTATTCTGCCATCGCTCCATTTATTGTCTTTATAACACTTACCACATCTATTTTTTATTGATTAAATTACATTATTATGGTCTCTTTTGATTCTTTTAGCATGTATACTTCATAAGATTAAACGTTTTCTCTCTTGTGATTTTGACTCTATCTCCCAGAACCAGAAAAAAATGCTTAGCAGTTGGTAGGTGCTCAATAAAACCTTTTAAAGAAATAAATGAGTAAATCATAGGCTTACTATGTTGTCATGGCCACAGTTGATAATCTTTCTTCATGCTTTGAGTTATACAGTGTTTATTGAGGACTTATCACTTGAACTTAAAACTTCGGGACATGAGGCTTAATGAAGACTTGTTTCTTTCCCTGTATAATAGGGCTAACACATATGTTGCCACTTGTCTTGGTGAATTCCTGGAGTGCTATGTGTAGATAGATTCCAGGGCTCTCAACTCATGAAAGGATGCCGGTAACACAGAAGAGGGAAGAAGAAATATTCATATCCTAGATTGCCATTTTTGCTTAACTAACAGAATAGACACATTTTCAAAATACTCTTCTTGTGGGAAAAATGACTTTCCATAAGTCCCTCTTAGGTGCCATGATGCCTTTAGCCATAGAACTTTTTTGCATAGGCAGAAATTAGTCTGTTCCTCCAGCTCCATCCTCTTTCCCCTTCTACTTCCTCCTTATGGCTCCTTTACGTGGATGTGGCCCTTCATATCTCAGCAAATGGCTCTTCTTCAGGGCTTCATTCTCTGACTACCTCTCCACCTTGCCCAGACTGGGCTCATTCTTCTACTGTACACTTTTCATGGCCCTCTAGGCTTCCTTTCCTAGCACTTATCACTATTGCCATTATACATGGATTAATGTCTGTCTCCAGCTGGACTGTGAACTCCATGAGGACAAGTCTGTCTTTGTTTTGCTTGCTATTCCCAATACCAATTATGTGGGGTTACACTGTGTTTTTCTTAAAAGCTTCCTGTTAGTGTAATATGATGCTAATTCTGAAGCACTGAATCTAATATGATGTAATTTTTTTTAACATTGCCTTTAATGATTTTGTTACATTCTCACTCCTGTGGCTTTGTGCTTGTATCTGGACATGATGATTTTATCAAGTAAACAATTTAAAAATGTACAACAGTGAATGATTATTAAACTGAGAAAGCTATGGCAGTAAACAGATATTTTACCACACAGCCACGAGTGGAAACGTTCTGGGCCTGACCAAACATTGCCTCTTCCATTTTGCAGCATCCAACTACTTTTGCCTACATTATTCACCTCTCAGTCCAGATTTCTTCCACATATTATGGAGATTAGCAATGAAAACTTTGCCTATCCAGTTAGAAAACACCATGTAAATAGCCATTTTCTTTCTCATGCTGCCGGTGTCCTCTCTCTCCCAAATGTTATAGGCATAAAAAATATTTTTGTATTGGCTGAGTGACTTGCTTCACTTGTCAGCTGATTTTGCTTATTTTTTAAAGATAGTCTCCAAAAGCCCCTCCCTACTTTTTAAAAAAGAGTGAAGATGTGAAATGAACAAGATACTTAGACTTGGAGAGCCAGCTACTTATATTTATAACCTTGAGGTTGCCTTTGATCCTAAATCAGCTTTTAATTACCATTGTAGTTACATTGGTGAAAAAACGATTCTATTATTTCCAGAACACAGCAAGGATATGACCACTACTATCTCATGAGTACAGTTATTTTAAGGCTTTTATTACTAATTATAGTTGGTTTATTATAATTCATTGTTCCCTGGCCTTCTAGGCTATTTACTTAAGGTTCTATTCAGCATTACAGCTGCTGCTGCAGCTGCTATTCCTCTGAGACTCTACGACTTCATGAGAGTAACAGGGCTCCTATTTGGAAGAGGGTGTAATTAGGCTCAAGGGATATGCTTAACTTGGTGTCCCCTGGAATGTGCTACAAGAGGGTGCATTATTGCCAACTTCAAGAAGAGGTTAAGAATGTAGAGAATGGTAGATGAGCCCTTTAACCATTACAAACTGACACGAGCAACAATGAAACTGTTCATGTATCTATCTACTTATTTAGCTAGCTATCCATAGCCAGTTTTTCCCTTTGTAGTAGATTCCTGCTTTATAAATGAATTTTCTCTTTCTTTTCTTTCCTTTTCTTTTTTCTTTTCTTTTCTTTTCTTTTCTTTTCTTTTCTTTTCTTTTCTTTTCTTTTCTTTTCTTTTCTTTTTTCTTTCCCTTAAGTAGGCACCACACCCAGTGTGGAGCCCAGTGCAGGGCTTAAATTCACGACACTGAGATCAAGACCTGAGGTGAGATCAAGACCTGAGCAGAGATCAAGAATCAGACACTTAAATTGATTGCTCAATCCCAGCCCAGCCTTATTCCCTCTTTTTGTAAGTGAAAGATAGTAGGTTTTTTTTTTTTTTTTAAGATTTTATTTATTTATTTGACAGAGACAGAGACAGACAGCAAGAGAGGGAACACAAGCAGGGGGACTGGGAGAGGAAGAAGCAGGCTCCCAGCGGAGGAGCCTGATGTGGGGCTCGATCCCACGACGCCAGGACCATGCCCTGAGCCAAAGGCAGAGGCCCAACGACTGCGCCACCCAGGCACCCCAATAGTAGGTTTTTTAGGTCCTTATACAATTCATTTATTTCACAAACATGACTGAACACCTACTATGTGCCTGGAACAAATTTTGCATCTCATGCAGACATTTTTTAGCAAGCAGATGCAGAGATACTCATTTGACTTCTTTCTGTGGACTGGAGGAATCCCCACTACGCTTATTAAGTACTTTGACCAGTGGTTGCAATGAAAGTTTGCAGCACATTCTGATGGTGTGATTGCCCTATTTTCTAATTGAATCAAGTAACAGAAGCCTTCAGTAAGTTTGAAATAGGGGGGAAGGGCAAGAGAAAATGTAAAGTGTCAAGGATAAAGATATTTCTCTAAATGTGTGAGCTCTGAGGTTGACCAGATTCCTTCTGTTTTATTCTGTTTATGCAAGGGCAGACATTTTAGTCAACCTATATTTTAAACTTCACCTTATTCATTAATGAAAAAAAATTTTTATACAGTTAACCTTAGATAACAAATCTTTTAGTCAAGCTTTAGGGAGGAATATTTAAAATACTTGTCTTAACCATCTATAGATCTCTGATTGAAACCTTCAGATGCTAGCTAGCCTCCATTGGACTATGCATTTCTGATTATAGTAGATAAAATGTAAACTAATGTTTCCAAGAGAGTTAATTCATTGCAGAGGCCATTATATCCCACTGTCTCTACTGAAGTATTTTAAAATAAATTACAGATAACATTAAAGAGAGATTGTCATCTTGCTTCCTGCTTGAATACTTGCTGAATTACAGATTCAGCTGTCTTGCCACAGGGCTGCAATGGGAGCAGAGCCAAGAGGAGTGAGAGATACCTTGGGAGAGCAGACCCCATGTGAAAACCACATACGAGTAGAGGCAACCAGCAGCAGCAAATCAGACCAAACCAGAATGAGACATGAAACATCTCCCTATCTGAATCAACTGGTTTATTCCATTAAAATCAACCCTAATATCTCTTTCCTCCCCTAATCTAAACTTTAACCCTGTACAGCTAGACAAAGAAGAGGATAGGAGGAGAACGAAGGCAAAAAAAATACACAAAAAACAACTAACAACAAACACAACTTGCCTTCTTCATCTGACCTACCCGTTTCAGGACACTAGGTTTGAGGTTTACTTAGTGACAGAGAGAAGGAGATCAGTGTTCTGTTGGATACCAAAGATATAAATAGGTCTGAAATGAGTTTGTATGTTTATAAGGTGTTTATTGTAGTTAAGTGTACATAACAAGAAATTTACCATTTTAACCATTTTAAAGTATAAAGTTTAGTGGCAGTGAGTACATTTCCATTGTTATGCAGTCACTGCTATCATCCGTCTCCAGAAGTTTTTCATCTTCCCAGACTGAAACTCTGTACTCATTAAATACTGGCTCCTCATTACCCTCATCTACTTTCTGTCCCTGTGAATTTGTCTACTCTAAGTACCTCATGTAAATGGAATCAAACAGTATTTGTCCTTTAAATCTGGCTTATTTCACTTAACACAATGTCTTCCAGGTTAATCCAAGTCGTAGCATGGGTCAGAATTTCCTTTCACCTGAATAATCCATTGTGTGTGTGTGTGTGTACCACGTTTTGTTTATCCAGTCATCTATCGATGGATACCTGAATTGTTTCCACATTTTGACTATTGTGAATAATGCTGTTATAAACGGGATGTACAAATACCTGATTGAGTCCCTGGTTTCAGTTCTTTTCAGTCTGTACCTCAAAGTGGAATTGCTGGATTATAAAGTAATTCTGTATTTAATTTTTTTTAAGCATTGCTTTGAAGAACATACCATTTTCCACAGAAGCTACGCTATTTTACATTCCCAACAGCAAAGTACAGAAGTTCCACTTTCCCCACATTCTTGCTAATACTTGTTATTTTCGTGTGTGTGTGTGTGTGTGTGTGTGTGTGTGTGTTTTGTTTTGTTTTGTTTTGTTTTTATTTTGATAGTAGTCATCCCATATCCCATTGGGTCTAAATTGGTATCTCATTATGGTTTGGACTTAAATTTTCCTACTGATAGTGATGTCGAGCATCTTTTCATGTGTTTATTAGTTATTTTTGTGTCATTTTTGGAGAAGTGGCCATTAAGGTCCTTTGCCCATTTTTTTAAATTGGATTTTTTTGTTGTTGAGTTCTAAGACTTCTTCTTGCAGTCTGGATATTAATCACTAATTGGATAAATGATTTGCCAGAGTTTTCTCTCATTCTGTGGTTTTCCTTTTTATTTCACTGATAGTGTTCTTTTATACACAAAAGCCTTTAATTTTGATGAAATCCAATTTATCTCATTTTTTTTCTTTTGTTGCCAATGCTTTTGGAGTTATATCCAAGAAATCATTTCTAAATCTAGTGTCATTAAATTTTCCCCTTGTCTTTTCTTCTAAGATATTAATAGTTTTGCTTTTATATTTAGGCCTTTATCCATTGAGTTAATATTTGTATATGGTGTAAGGTAAAGGTCCAAACTTATATTTTTGTGTGTGTATATCTAGTTTTCCAACATCATTTGTTAAGAGACCGATCTTTCCCTATTGAATGGTCTTAGCACCCTTGTTGAAAATCATGTGACCAGAACTGAGATGGAAAAGATGGTGGAGGAGTGGGGGACCCTGTTTCAACTGGTCCCCTGAATTTAGCTGGATATCTACCAAGCCATTCTGAACACCCACGAAGTCAGCCTGAGATATAAGAATATAAACCTGGATCTCTACAAACAGAATATCTCCTAGGGTCTCAAGGTATGAAGCGGGGAGCCGTTCTGTACCCAGATATCAGAAGATAAACAGAAGGGGGAGGGAGCCGCCATAAGCTGGTGGTGGGAGGGTGGTATAACACTGGAGCGCAAAAGTGTCCCATGCTGGGGATTGGGCAGACTTGCAGGCTGTTAGCTGCGGGAAAATGACTTCAGTGCAGCCCCCAGACAGGATCCAGGGGTGGCTCACGGTTTAAAAGCACAAAGGGCAGAGATGTGCCAGGCCCTGGCTTCCACCACTGGGAGTGTTGCTGTGGGGTGCAAAATCAGGGAGGTCAGACAGAAAAGGAGACAGTGTGGCCTGGAGAACTCAGTGAAGAGCAGACTACGATTTCTCTGTTCTCTGACAAAGGTCTGGATATGGTCACTTCTGCTCTGACTCTCGGAAGACACGCGGAAAGCTGCCAGGGAAAGCCCCCAGGGAACAAAAGCCCCCCAAAGCAGTTTTCACTGAGCCCACCCTTCCCCCCACCCCAGCAGTGGTCAGGGCAGCTCTGCCAAGCAGGGTTGCCTGAATAACAGCACAGCAGGCCCTTCCCTGAGAAGACAGGCTGGAAGAAAAAGAGGATGACAACCCTAAGGTCCCTATAAAACAGGTGCATCTTGCTGGGGTCGTGGTTTATACTTGGAACTCTGTACATTGCCTCAACCACCCTGCAACAGAATGATGAAGAGGAGGAAGGAACCCCCAACAAAGAAAAGAATCAGAGACTGTGGCCTGTGCCGCAGACCTAATGGATATGGATATAAGCAAGATGTCAGAAATAGACTTAAGAGTAACAATTACGAAGTCGATATCTAGGTTTGAGGAAAAATATTAGCGACAAAATGGAATCTCTTAGAGCAGAAGTGAGATCTAATCAGGCCGAACTTAAAAATGCTATGAATGAAATGCAGTCTAAACTGGATACTCTGACTGCCAGGATAAACAAGGAAGAAGAATGAATTAGAGAGCTAGAAGATAAGATGATAGAAAAGAAGGAAACTGAGGATAACTGGGAAAAACAGATTAAAGTCTAAGAGAACAGACTGAGAGAAATTAATGACTCCATGAAACGTTCCAGTGTCAGAATTTTTGGGATCCCTGAGGGGGTGGAGAGAGAGAGAGAGAGAGAAAGAAGTCTAGAAGATATATTTGAGCAAACTGTAGCTGAGAACTTCCCTAATCTGGGGAAGGAAACAAGCATTCGTGTCCAAGAGGCAGAGAGGACCCATCCCAAGATCAATCAGGACAGACCAACACCCAGACATATAAAGTACAATTCATAAATCTTAGATCCAAGGACATAATCTTGAAAGTGGCTAGGGGGAAGAGATTTCTTACATTCAGAGGGTGGAGCATCAGAATAACGTCAGACCTGTGCACAGAGACCTGGCAAGCCGGAAAGGGTTGGCAAAACATATTCAGGGTACTAAATGAGAAGAATGCAGCCAAGGATACTTTATCCATCAAGCCTGTCATTCAGAATAGGTGGAGATACAAGGAGCTTCCAAAACTGGCAGAGACTGAAAGAATATGAGACCACCAAGCCAGCCCTGCAAGAAATATTAAGGGAGGGTTCTATAAAAGAAGAAAGACCCAAGAGTAATACCAGAAATTTACAGAGACAATCGATAGAAACAAGGACATGATGGCAATAAAATCGGATCTTTCAATAATTACTCTCAACGTGAATGGCCTAAATGCTCCCATGAAATGGTCCATGGTTGCAGATTGGATAAAAAGACATGACCCATCCATACGCTGTCTACAAGAGACTCATTCTGAACCTAAAGATAAATCCAGACTGAAAGTGAGGGGATGGAGAACCGTTTTTTATGCCAACAGACCTCAAAAGAAAGCTGGGATAGCAATTCTCACATTAGACAAATTAGATTTTAAGCTAAAGTCTATAGTAAGAGATACAGAAGGACACTATATCATTCTTAAAGGGTCTATCCAACAAGAAGATCTAACAATTATAAATATGCCCCCAACATGGGAGCAGCCAACTACATAAGCCAACTGGTAACCAAAATAAACATATTGATAATAATACTTTAATAGTGGGAGACCTCAACACTCCACTCTCAGCACTAGACAGATCATCTAAGCAGAAGATCAACAAAGAAACAAGAGTTTTGAATGACACACTGGACCAGATGGATTTCATAGATATATACGGAACATTCCACCCTGAAACAACAGAATACTCATTTTTCTTGAGTGCATATGGAACTTTCTCCAGAATAGACCACATACTGCGTCACAAATCAGGTCTCAACTGATACCAAAAGATTGAGATTATTCCCTGCGTATTCTTAGACCACAGTGCTTTGTTTTTTTTTTTTTTTTTTTTTTTAAAGATTTTATTTATTTATTTGACAGAGAGAGACAGCCAGCGAGAGAGGGAACACAAGCAGGGGGAGTGGGAGAGGAAGAAGCAGGCTCCTAGCGGAGGAGCCTGATGTGGGGCTTGATCCCAGAACGCTGGGATCACACCCTGAGCCGAAGGCAGATGCTTAACGACTGCACCACCCAGGCGCCCCTCAGACCACAGTGCTTTGAAACTGGAACTCAATCACAAGAAAAAATTTGGAAGGAATTAAAACACTTGGAAGCTAAAGACCATCCTGCTTACGACTGTTTGGGTCAACCAGGAAATTAACGAAGAACTAAAACAATTCATGGAAACCAATGAGAATTAAACACATCCAAAACCTATGGGATATTGCAAAGGCGGTCCTAAGGGGGAAATACATAGCCATCGAAGCCTCACTTCAAAAAAACAGAAAAATCCCAAATACACAAGCTAACTTTACACCTTAAAGAAATGGAGAAAGAACAACAAATAAAGCCTAAGCCAAGCAGGAGAAGAGAAATAATAAAGATTAGAGTAGAGATCAATGAATTAGAAACCAGAAATATAGTAGAGCAGATCAATGGAACTAGAAGCTTGTTCTTTGAAAGAATTAATAAGATCGATAAACCACTGGCCAGACATATCCAAAAGAAAAGAGGAAGAGCCCAAATTAATAAAATTATGAATGAAAG
The DNA here is from genome assembly GCF_023065955.2 of Ursus arctos. Classification (NCBI taxonomy): domain Eukaryota; kingdom Metazoa; phylum Chordata; class Mammalia; order Carnivora; family Ursidae; genus Ursus; species Ursus arctos. The sequence continues at coordinate 54,151,392 of NW_026622819.1, forward strand.
GGGAGAGATAATGACTAACACCAAGGAAATAGAAACAATTATTAGAAAGTATCAACAGCTATATGCCAATAAATTAAGCAACCTTGAAGAAATGGATGCCTTCCTGGAAACCTATAAACTACCAAGACTGAAACAGGAAGAAATTGACAATCCGAATAGACCATTAACAGGTAACGAAATTGAAACAGTGATCAAAAACCTCCAAAAAAGAGTCCAGGGCCTGATGGATTCCCAGGGAAATTCTACCAAACATTTAAAGGAGAAATAGTTCCTATTCTTCTGAAGCTGTTTCAAAGAATAGAAACAGAAGAAATTCCAAATTCATTCTATGAGACCAGCATTACCTTAATCCCCAAACCAGGCAAAGACCCCATCAAAAAGGAGAATTACAGACCAATATCCCTGATGAATATGAATGCCAAAATTCTCAACAAGATCCTAGCTAATAGGATCCAACAGTACATAAAAGATTATCCATCATGACCAGCTGGGATTTATTCCTGGGATGCAAGGGTGGTTCAACATTTGCAAATCAGTTAATGTGAGAGAATACATTAATAAGAGAAAAGACAAGAACTGTATGATCTCAATTGCAGAAAAAGCATTTGACAAAATACAGCATCCTTTCCTTATTAAAACTCTTCAGAGTGTAGGGATAGAGGGAACATTCCTCAAATTCATTAAAACTATATGTGAAAAGCCCACAGCAAGTATCATTCTCAATGGGGACAAGCTGAGAGCTTTTCCCTTAAGATCAGGAACATGACAAGGATGCCCACTCTTGCCACTATTGTTCAGCATAGTACTAAAAGTCCTAGCATCAGCAATCAGGCAACAAAAAAGAAATAAAAGGTATTCAAATAGGCAAAGAAGAAGTCAAACTCTCTCTCTTTGCAGATGACATGATACTTTATGTGGAAAACCCAAAAGACTCTACCCCCAAATTGCTAGAACTCATACAGCTATTCAGTAATGTGGAGGACACAAAATCAATGCACAGAAATCAGTTGCTTTTCTATACACTAACAGTGTAACTGTAGAAAGAGAAATTAGGGAATTGATTCCATTTACAATACCACCAAAAACCCTAAGATACCTTGGAATAAACCTAACCAAAGTGGTAAAGGATCTATACTCTAGAAACTACAGAACACTTATGAAAGAAATTAAGAAGACACAACAAGATGGAAAAACATTCCATGCTCATTGATGGGAAAAATAAACTTTGTTAAAATGTCTGTGCTGCCCAGAGCAATCAACGCTTTCAACACCATCCCGATCAAAATAGCAATTGCATTTTTCAAAGAGCTACAACAACAATCCTAAAGTTTGTATGGAACCAGAAAAGACCCTGAATTGCCAAGGAAATGTTGAAAAAGAAAATCAAAGCTGGGGGCATCATGTTGCCTGATTTCAAGCTATTTTACAAAGCTATGATCACCAAGACAGCATGGTACTGACATAAAAACAGACAGATCAATGGAACAGAATAGAGAGCCCAGATATGGACCCTCAACTCTATGGTCAATTAATCTTCGACAAAGCAAGAAAAATATCCAGTGAAAAAAAGACAGTCTCTTCAATAAATGGTGCTGAGAAAATTGGACAGCTATATACAGAAGAAAGAAACTCGACCATTCTCTTACACCATACACAAAGATAAACTCAAAATGGATGAAAGACCTCAATGTGAGTCAGGAATTCATCAAAATCCTAGAGGAGAACATAGGCAGTAACCTCTTCGACATCAGCCACAGCAACTTCTCTCAAGACACATCTCCAAAGGCAAGGGAAACAAAAGCGAAAATGAACTTATGGGACTTCTTCAAGATAAAAAGCTTCTGCATAGCAAAAGAAACAGTTAACAAAACAAAGAGGCAACCCACAGAATGGGAGAAGATATTTGCAAATGACACTACAGATAAAGGGCTGGTATCCAAGATCTATAGAGAACTCAGACTCAACACCCAAAAAACAAATAATCCAGTCAAAAAATGGGAAGAAGACATGAACAGACACTTCTCCAAAGAAGACATACAAATGGCTAACAGACACATGAAAAAATGTTCAACATCATTAGCCATCAGGGAAATTCAAATCAAGCCCACATTGCGATACCACCTTACACCAGTTAGAATGCCAAAAATTAACAATGCAGGAAACAACAAATGTTGGAGGGGATGTGGATAAAGGGGGAACTCTCTTACACTGTTGGTGGGAATGCAAGTTGGTACAGCCACTTTGGAAAACAGTATGGGGGTTCCTCAAAAAGTTAAAAATAGAGCTATATTATGACCCAGAAATCGCACTACTGGGTATTTACCCCAAAGATACAGATGCAGTGAAAAGAAGGGGCACATGCACCCCAATGTTCATAGCAACAATGTCCATAATAGCCAAACTGTGGAAGGACCTTAGATGCCCTTCAACAGACAAATGGATAAAGATGTGGTCCATATATACAATGAATATTAGCCATCAGAAGGGATGAATACCCACAGTTTGCATCGACATGGGTGGAACTGGATGGGATTATGGTAAGTGAAATAATTCAAACAGAGAAAGATAATTTTCATATGGTTTCCCGTATAAGTGGAACATAAGGAATAGCATGGAGGACATTAGGAGAAGGAAGGGAAAAATAAAGGGGGAAAGTCAGAGGGGGCAATGAACCATGAGAGACTATGGACTCTGGAAAACAAACAGGGTTTCAGAGGGGAGGGGGATGGGGGGATGGGTTAGCCCGGCCATGGGTATTAAGGAGGACGCGTATTGCAATGAGCCCTGGACGTCATATGCAAACAATGAATCATGGAACACTACATCAAAAACAAATGAAGTACTGTATGGTGACTAACATAATAAAAAAAAAAAGAAAATCTTGTGACATAAATATGAATGTTTCTTTTTTTTTTTTTTAAGATTTTATTTATTTATTTGACAGAGAGACAGCCAGCGAGAGAGGGAACACAGACGGGGAGTGGGAGAGGAAGAAGCAGGCCCCCAGTAGAGGAGCCTGATGTGGGGCTCGATCCCAGGACTCTGGGATCACACCCTGGGCCGAAGGCAGACGCTTAACGACTGAGCCACCCAGGTGCCCCTGAATGTTTATTTCTGAGCTCTTTTATTCTATTCCATTGTTCTACATATCTGTCTTTATGCCAGTAGCACACTATTTTTTTTATTAGTTTTTTTAATGACTAAAAAGAGCAATTATGGAATTTGCCCATAATGTCTGAGATGTAATGGGATAATGGAAAGAGGACATGGGGCGGTATTGTTAGAGGCAGTGATTTGAAAAAGTAAAAAGTTATTTTAAAAAGTAAAAATTAATTTTAATACCCCAACAGGTTGGAACTGTTTGTATTGGTTAGCTTTTCTACATTGAAACTGCAAATCAAACAAGCATAAACCTCAGTGGCATACAACATTGAACATTTATTTGGTACACAGTTCTGTAGGTTGCTTGGTCATTGGCTGAGCTAGGCTCTGCTGGCTCGGCTGTGGTGGCTGTATTCCATCTGTCTCTCATCCTTCTCTTGAGACCAGAAGGCTACACATGATCATCTCATGGGTATGCCAGAACCATAAGAGGGCAAATAGAACAAAGGCGCCTCTTAAGACATCAAGCTTGGAACTATCACATTGCCATTTCTCCCTCTTTCTACTGGCCATGGCACATCCCATGGCTGGATCTCTTGCTAGGGGTGAAGGAATATGTTCTGTCCTATTAATTGGGAAACTGAAAAGTCACATGGCAAAGGAGTGAACTTAAGTCATTTAGGCCAAAGTCCTTGGTAGTTTTAAAGTAAAAAATTATTTTTTATATTTCACTTATGACTTTCTTTTCGGGGAAAATGGGAACTAAAATCTAATTTACAGGAGAAAGTTTGTGAGGTGGTAGATTAAAGATGAAAGATATCTTTTTCTCCTTAAGTGTATGTTTGGATTCATTTTCACTAAATGTATGAGTACTGCTACTTCCGTGCCTGCATGCCTGGTTTCCTTACTGTGAATTACTTGAGGCCAGTGCCTTATTATCATAAAATGTACTACTACTTATAGGCAATACTTATAAAGTACTTACTGTATGCCAGACTGTGCTCAGTGCAGTACAGATACTATTCTACTTAATTCTCCAAACAGCAATCTTAAGTAATAACAGAATCCTAGATGAGAGAATTAAGGCACAGAGACATTTAATTACAAGACAGATTCATACAACTGCTTTCCCTGATAGCTAACCCTGAGTAGTAGATCCATAAGTGTACAATGAGGGCAAGATTGCTATGAGACAGAGGCATGAGACACTATTTTTGCCAGTTATCCTAAAGTAAATTTTCCAAAGGGAGAAAAAAATTGTTAGTAATACTATAGCACAAATTACATTAAAACAATCATAAACAAAGTGAAATAATCATTTGTTTGATCTGAACTATTGTAAAGCATTCACAAATTGTTCACTGGCATAAAAGTAATCCGTTGGTATAAAAGTAAACTAAAGGCAGACTATAGACTCTATTGGAAAGACCTATCACCACTATATATATGTATATAGATATATAGGGCCCACTTCTTAAGTTTTTCTTTGAATTTTTTGTTTGTTTTCACCTAAGCTTTGGGTGCTTGGTAAATTTTAATTGAATAAATGTCACAAATAATTTAAATGATGAAGATAGACTCTTAAGACATAAAACATCTCTTACGAGCTAATCTTCTTATATTTTCTTTCACTAAAACAAAGTTATACTAGTTTCTCACTGAGTTATAATTAAGTCTTTGGGTCCAGATGTAAACCATTTTGTCTTGGTCCATGAATTAATGCTTAAAGATAAGAAAAAACAAAAACAAAAACAAAACAGAAATAGAAATAGATTCTGTAACCATTTTTCCACAGTTTACATTTATTTGGATTCAGAATAAGATATAGGAATTTTAACATTATGGAAATAACATGATGGCATAGAATAAGATGGTCTGAATGATTAATTTCATATGGCCAGAACACTGTGCAAAATTTAAATGATATTAATGCTTTCATTTTTTCATAGTCAGTATTTGCATTTCTTGTGAAAATCTACAAAAAAAAAAAAAACACCAAAAAGAAAAGAAATGAATCATGATCCTGAGGCCATGAGCAACTGGGGATTATTTTAGAAGCAAATTTCAGGCTTAGCTATATACATCCCTTGATAGAGGTCAAAATTTTGAACATTGGGATGTTAGAGGTCTAATTCAGCTGTCCATGCTTTCTAACTTGTTTGAATGTTAGCAATCGTTATACTTGGAACCAATAAGTATCTAGAGCTGTTCTTTTTTTAGAACTGCCTTTGATCTGCAGAGAACAAACAGGAGCCTCAGTTAAGCTTTTAATTTTTATGGTGTGAATTATTTATACAGTGTTTCTTTCTGAAATAGTATTCTTCCACCCTCTTTAAAAAAGTAATCCGTCTTCAAAAAATAAAAAAATCAATAAAATGGAAATATAGACCCCTCTAAACATTATTAAAACCTGAAGAAAACATATTGGTAACATCAAATATGATTGCTGGAAGTGATTATGATAACAAAGTTTTTCATGAGGCCCTATTTTCTATTCCAAAGGAGTGGAGTACTAACAGAAAACAGTACTCTGAGCCAAATACAGAACTAGTTAATATTTTTCTATGTATTGGAAATAAGTCATTAAATTAATTCAGAAAAAATATTGACTTTTTCATTTAAGAATTTTTCTCTGATGTACAGATAAAAGTAATTTCTCCCCATACCAAAGATTTTTTATTCTCCCTTACAGAATAAAATATAAGGAAAGCCTTCGAAAGCTGACACAGTGGCATTGTTTGAAAGGCACAGTGCATTGCTTCTGACTTTCTCTAGGTTAGCAAAACAAACAAGAAATCTTGTTAGAATTGTGTTTAAAACAAGGATAAATAGGCCGTAAAAGAGACCTAAGAAACACACACAGCATAAACTGTTGATAATTATTTTGGCCTTGTTTCTGTGGTTATTCTTCATTTCCCAGCATTTGCTAAGTTATAAATAATGGAGTATAAGAGAAGAGTGTTCTTCTTAACAGTAATGGAACAATCCAGACTGGGCTCTAGAGCAGCATGTTGTACAAAATTGAGTGTGGGTGCTTGATTTAGGACAGTCTCTAAAGCCCTGCTCGGACTCCTCCCACCCCGATAATTATTATCATTTCAGTCCATGTCATTAGCTAAAATCTACTTCAGGCCTATCTTAGAGAATAACCGAAATGTCTGGACTAATTCTCTACTCCTGCAGAATTTAACTGACTCGTCACTGGTAGTGCCAACTTCATGTAATTCAGTTTGTATTTCAGGGTTATAATTTTATGTCAAACTTTTTAAAACAAAGAAAGAACTTCAGTAATTAATTCAAATTCAGCCTCAAAGCCCAAATTTCTTAGCTGGATTTTGTAAAAAAGTGTTACAAGGTACATGGAAAGTTTTTGGATACTGGAGATATTTTGCAAACCCCTCCCACCCACAGGTGCCAAATAAAATGTCACATCTTTTCTGAAGCCTTCCCTGAATTCCCTGGTTAGAGTTTGTCACTCCTTGCTATCTCTTTTGTTCTCTTGATACCAAGTGTATAATTATCATGGGATACTTATTTATTTACAGGTTTTATATTTCCTACTAGATATTGTAGCCCTTCAAAATACGGACTATATAATGTTCATTTTTCTCTCTCATGATTATCCCCCCAAGTAAATACATGTTTATTAGCTGAAATAGTGATGAAGTAGTTACTGAGTGACTCTGATTATATGTTTGGTTTTGTTCATTTGTTTGTATATCTCCAAACCTTAGACTAAGTTTCTAGGGGTGAGAATCCATATATATTTTGTTCACTGCTTTGAATCAAGGCCTGATTAATGGCTTTTAATGTTTAAGAGAGTTTCTGCACATAAAATTCTTTAACTCAAAAGAATGAACCTCTCTTGATAAATATTTTGGCATTATGGAAAAGATGGTTTTAAGATATAGCTGTAATTTTCAAAGTGTGGGTTGGGGCTCATATTTATTTTATATGCTATCAATTCAATTGACTGTGACCACCATTTTAGAAAAAGAAAAATAAAGTTGGATTGTATTAGTTTTTTACTGCTGCATAAAAAATTAACACAAATTTAGCAGCTTAAAAAACATTATTATCTCACAGTGGGTCGGGTATTGGGGCACAGGTTAGCTGGAGCCTCTGCTCAGGGTCTCATAGGTTGCAATAAACGTGTAAGTGGGGACTGGGTCTTACATTAGTCTCAGGGTTCTCATCTGTGATACTGTGATTTATAATAGGAAACATATTTGTTCTCTGTCCCATTTTTGGTAGAAACCCTTGGAATTTCCGAAGTGATGAGAGCACAGATTTGGCTCTGGTTGTGTGAATAGGTAATTTTTGGACTGCACCTAAGAATGGGGACTGGTTGCCAGTAAAAGCAACCATGTAATTAGAGTATTAGAACTTTCAGCCCTACTGCCTGACCTGTGGGGTATAGAGGATGGACTGCAGGTTGAATCAGTTGCCCCTGGCCAATCATTTTATCAATCATGCCTATGAAATGAAGCTTCCATAAAAATCCAAAAGGACTGGGTTCAGAGATCTTCTGGGTTTGTGAACTTGTGGCAATTCTTAAAGAGTGGTATGATCCACCTGGAGAGGGCATGGAAGCCCTGCACCCTTTCTCCATACCTTGCTCTATGCATCTCGTCCATCTGACTATTTCTGACTTCTGTCTTTTTATAATTAACTGGGACTCTAGTGAAAAAAACAAGTTTTGTGAGTTCGGTAAACAGCATTAGCAAATTAATTGAACCCAAGGAGGGGGTTGTGGGAACCTCAGATCGACAGCCAGTCAGTCACAAGTACAGGTAACTTCTTGGACTTGGGTCTTGTATCTAAAGCCCAAGGACGGGGTCTTGGGGATCTCCAATTTGTGGCAGGTCAGTCAGAAGCACAGGTGGCAACTTGGGTTTGCAATTTACATCTGAAGTGTTTGTGGGTGGGGGGTAGGGGAAGCAGTCTTGAAGGACTGTGGAATCTGATGCTATCTCCCGGAAGATAGTGTCAGAATTGAGTTAAATTGGGGGATAAACAGCTAGTGTAGTGTCCAGAGAATTGCTTAGTCAATGGGAGAACCTCTCCCATCCCATATTGGAATTAGTACTAGAACCCTTTATATTTCAAGATCTTCTATTTCTTCAAGTTTCTGACCTTTTGACTCTCCTTTAAAGGGATCACCTGGTTAAGTCAGGCTCACCCAGGTTAATATCCCTTCTGATTAACTTAAATTCAGCTGATTAGGGGCAAGAGACTTTAATTATAGCTGAAAAATGTCTTTACCTCTTCTTATAGTATAACCTAATCAAGGGGTAGCATCTTATATCCACAGGCATTGTCCCTACCAAGGGGAGAGGATTACAAAAGAGCATAACTCATTGGGAGTCATTTTAGAATTTTGCCCACCATATTGCTTTAGTGATATGCGTGTATGTATGTGTACAGGCTTATCGTTTAGGTATGTGTGTGTCTGTGAAAGTAGTGGGTCCTAATGTCATAATGCAAAATCCATTTTGCACTGTGGGTCACATTCAAAAAATTTGAAATCACTTGGCTATGAGATAAATTTACAATGCTTCTCAATTTCCAAAAGTAAGGAAATGCTTATTCCAACCATAAACAATGCTAAGCAGCTTTAGAAATCATTTTTTTGATATTCATTACTGACTATTGTAATTTTTATATTCATTCAGTCATTATTGAACACATTCTATACGCGAGGCTTTGCATTAACCAACAAAGACCATAAATTCCCTGAGATCAGCAGTCATGATGGAAGATCTATATATAGCTAAATAAAAGACCAAGGTAATACCAGATAGGAGGTGTGTGTGTTGGGGTGGGGGCTGTTAGAGAATTTTGAAAAGAAAGCAATGGTAAAAGTTTGTATTTTGAAGAGGTTTTTAGTATTATTATTTCTGCTAAAGGACCATGTTTCTTATCCATCTTTCTAAAACTCAACTTCATAGCTTAATAATAGAAATAAGACCAGTAATTAAAAGGAGAATAAAGGAAAAGATTAAAGAAGAACTTATAAAGGAGCCTGAATCTGAAATAGGATTCTCACACATTTTAAAGAAATAATATCATTCTACTCAGCAATTAAAATAAAGAAATTAAAGTGCATTTCTAATATCATATATTTTTTATAGTTTTATTACTTGCCTCAAGTCACATCTCAGGATGGAGTGAGCAGCCACTCAAATTGTTATTGATAAGGCTTGTGTGTCTTTGCATTTGCTGAGCTGGCAATTGGTTTGGCACAAGCTGTGAAAACCCCCAAATCAAGCACAAATCCTGCTCTCATCTGTCTCTGCCACCAAGCAGAAGCCAGTGGCAATGAGGAGATCATACACATTATACTTTGATTGTTATTTGGACATGCAGACTCCCCAAATTGCTCATAACTGAATGTCAATTCCCCTAAACGAAAGCATATTTTGATTAGCTAATTTTATTGCGACACACTACCCATTGTTAATGCACTGGAATACCATTGTACTTCGAAGCTTAGGTCGAAATTGTAAAGCCTCTGTCTCATTTTCTAATATATCATCTATAGAAAGGGCTGCTCTGTTTCTAACATTAAGGTATTGTGTGCTGTTCAAAGAAATGTTTTCCTTAGTATCTTGAGACTTTTTATTTCTAAATGAGCTCAGATTCAAGGTTAACACACAACAATCATTTCCTGGGCAGTTAGATGAGGATATATTCAGTTTAATGATTGTGAACCAATTGTCAGAGGACTGGCTATCTGCGCTTGTCATAAAGTACCCTCTATTTCCTTATTGCCTTAAAATTTCTAGCAGGGTCATTGTCTTCCATGATCCTTTGATATTTCTCCCTTAATATCGATAGTATTTTTCTTATAAAGATCTCCAAGAACGTAATGAATGTGTCTCATTACTCTTTTATTAATGTTGTTGATTAGATTTATGGATTCATAATTTGGGCTCATGAAAGATTTGTTCCCATTGAGACACAAAGCCCAAGAGATAAATGAATCCTCCCTCATCCTCATTCTTCCTTCGTGTTCCACCTCTATTAGAAAAAATAAGCTTGGAATGCAAAACAAAAGAAAGAATTATAGTTGCCACTAATTGATTGTTTTTCAGCATTCATGTGCAGTGTATAATTATCTAAAATTATGTTAAAATCCATAATTTTATGTGAAATGAAAGAGAAAGTGAAGCTGCATCTAGAAGGTAATCTAAATATTATAAACTCTATTAAATCTAACAAAGTACCTAGAATGGCAACCTTGAAACACGAGTCAAACCCTTTATCTCCTGCCCATGAGTTCTGGTAAAGATAGCTAAAAATAAATTGTTTACTCATTTTCCTGTAATAGAGATTTCAGTTCTCTATTTGCACAGCTTTCTTAGTGATGTTGCAGCTATTTCCACTTCTGTGTGTATTAATGCAAAAAGAGTTCAAGGGTAGATGTCCTTCAGATAATTCAAAATACATGTTATAGTTGCGAAAGTTCAGTTTCAATTGAATAACCTGCACTTAGCACAGAGTGACATTTAATTTAGATGTTCAGTAGTATAGATTATTGGTCCTGGGGGTTATACCTTGGCCAGTAATGAGTGCAAAAGTGACATATGACTGATGTTATTGTTTGCAAATTATTATACTGCTAGTGAAGGTAACTATTAAAGACAATCAAATATAGCTCAGCTGTATAGTGAAATCATTACTTTCTGCAAATATCTTGTGATTTATTCAAAAGCTTTTGCATTATGAAGCACCAAAAAATTTGAGAGACTATCCACCATAATCCAAGGAGGTTGTGACCTCATAGATTAAATGGAATGATGACTTTCTGTTGTCACAATGACACTGCCTTGAAGATGCAGCCTTGGCAGTACAAGGTTAGCTTGATGGGATTAAAGCAATGAATGGATTTACATAACATTTGAAATGTTAGTTTATGATCTTCTTTGTCAAGTAAAATATTGATTTAGCAGAGATTGATTTGCTGTTGAAAACATTCATTTCTGGTTTAGAATAAAAATCTGAAAAACATTTATCTTACTAATAGCTCTTCTCTCCAAATATTTTTTGAGGGCAGTGTCTCTTTGGCTGGACCACAGTTTCATCAGTATCTGGGCTCTTACTGTATTCACATTCCTTACCATGATGATAATCTCTTACTACTCCCCATTTCCTCTCCCTGAGATCCACAGAATAACTTAGCAAAGATGGTGATTGGCAGCTCTAAAAATGATCTCAGGTTTTCAGATATTCTTTTTCAGCATAACTAGGCTCTCATCTGAGGTTCATCAAGACTAAGTAGCTTGACTCAAGAACAGAGTTAAAAAAAAAAAAATGACTCCAATCCTCCAGTCCGCCATTTCACTGGGAGAATTAATGGCATATTTAAATTTTCAGTTTTCCAAAGAAGCTGTTTCATTGTTCTCCATCCTACCACAGTGCTGAGTTTGTATTTAAACGTTTCATTTTGTGCTTTTCAAACTGTCAGGCTGAAGAAATACCAATAAGTGTGTTAGGTTTAGATAATCGAAAATTCCCTTTACTCAGCTTCTTAGTCTATATTTATCTGTCTGGCTGTGAAATCTATTCCAAGAGTATTCATCTACCACCCAAATCTATTCACCAAGCATCAAGACTCATCAGTGAGATGGAATAATGCCATTTAATTAGTCTTTGATATACAGCTTAATTAGGTCTTAATAAGGGGTAGTGCATCCTAAAATCAATTATCTTGCTCTTTTTAATAAGAGCAACTAATTAGTAGGAAAATCACCACAGTTCTCTTTTTATCCTGAAGCTTTCCATGGTGCTAGGAAGAAGGTTATGAAGAAGAAAAAAAATACTCCAAAATATTTAGAAGAAATGTCATATTGAACCTAAAAGGGTATATTCAAAATAGTTGCAATAGGTTAGAAATATTTTACAGAAAATGCAGTGCCACCAATTCAGCATTTTTGCATATTTTGTGGTTTTTTTGGTTCATGCAATAAAGAAAAGTTAAACGCCTTCCTACCTGTATGTTGAGCTCTTCCCTTAGCATTGTTAAGTATCCTAGATGTAGGTCCACTACAACTATGTCTACAGTGATTAGGGTGCCACTTTATAATGAATCATCCTGATTAACTGGTACCTGTTTTGATCTAGTCTAGGAAGTGCCCCATGACCTGCTGAAGACAGTTACTACTCAAGTGGCTATGTGTTCTAGGTCTTAGGATTTTTCTGTTTATATTTTGTTTTCCACAGTATAGTGGATTATACTTAGCTGTGTAAAAGAAGGATTGCCTTTTCGTGACACTCACAAATTTACTCAACACATGTTTATTCAACTTCTGTGAACTAGGTACTGCTCAAGCCACTGAGATTTGGATGTGAATAAAAAAGACAAGGTCCTTGCTTTCAATGAGCTCACATTTTAATGAAATGAAATAGGAAGTGAACACAAAAACAAGGGAATTTCAGAAAATGGTCTGTAAATGCACTCAGGTAGGGTACTGTGGTAGAGAGTAACTAGGGGCAGATGTGCTTCAGATGAGTAGGTTAAGGAAAAGATCTCTGAGGAAGTATGTTTAAGCTGAGCTCAGAAGAAAGAGAAGGAGATGGTCAGGGGTAGGTCTAGTAGAAGAGCAAAAGTAAAGGCCCTAAGTCAGGGAAAAACATGTTGTATTTGAAGAATATAAAGAATGGCACTGTCCCCAGATAACAATAATGGAAAGGAGGAGGGGGAAAGAATGAGGTCATATAGAAGTCGGAAATCAGCTCAGGCTGAGCCTGATAAACTATGACAAAGAATTTAGATGTTACTCCGAGTAGAGTAAGAATGTGTTCATTGGGGGAATAGAATGACTGACCTAATTTACATATTTTCACAATCAGAATGAATATTTAATTATAGAACCTACATGGTAAGTATATAGGTATTTACTGTACAATTGCTTCAACTTTATGTATGTTTGAAATTTTTCATAATCAAATACTGAGAAAAAAATCAATATGGCCATTGAAATAGAAGAATTAGAACATGGGGTGATCTAAGCATCAGATGATGTTACTTTAGGATTTTAGTGGGAGAAATGGAGAGTGAGACCCACCTCCCCCAAATGAGAAGACATAGTGATTGTATTAAAAATTAAAGGCACATTATGTTGGGCCTCTGAAAAAAATTGGCTAGTGATTATTTTATTGCACTTAGAGTAAGTTCTTTCCATTGGCTTAGGGTCACCAGCAGAAGAGAAATACATTAACAGTCAGAAATGCCTGCCTTGTCAAGTTCGTCAAGAGTTGGAAGAGAACTTCATGGAGATCAGTGGAGTGTACTCTGAATTATGCTCCATTACATATGAAGTGAAGCAACACCATACCATCTGTCCAGGTGTATATGACTTGTTTTAATTCAGTCGTGTTTAAGGATACAATAAGGAACTTGGAAACCAGGTTCAGTCTTTGCGTAGTTCCCTTTGGGAAAATCACTCACCTCAGCAGGAGGCTAGCTTCCAGGAAAGTCCTTCAAAGAATCCATTAATACTAGCTGCTTGCTGCTAGCTATTTCCTGGGAATGCATGCTTCATAGAAGGGACAACAAATGAGGGACCTTTTTGAAGAGCCTAGTAATCAAGCTCAAGAAGATACAGGTTATGGACTTTATGCTTGGCCCCAACCACAGTCATATACAATTGGTACTTAATAAAAACAACTCTATGATGATAAGGGCACCTGTACTAGGGAGAGCAAATACATTAATTTTTTTTTTGTTGTTGTTCTAAGAGCTGTAGGCATCCTCTCACTCTTGCTTGCCTCAGCAGTGTGCAATCAAAAGATGCACTAATACACATACAACTTAGGTATATGTCACATTTGAGGAGCCCTTACCGGACCAAGTCCTTCAATAAATTTAACTTATATTTTTAACTTGAGCACTTTCAGAGAGCATAATGATTTCTCTTACAGAACTCATTAGGTCTTACCTGGAAGATTTAAGAAAGCAAAAAAGCTGAAAATAGAAATGGTATGCTGTAAAGGAAGTGCTGTAGCTTTGGTTGGTTACTCAGAGTTCGAGACTATTATTACAGTGAGAACAGGTGCGTTCTTGCTTCAGTCTCTCACTTAATACTGCATTGCTACATCTTTTTGTCTTGCCTTCGCATAGTAGGCAGTGATCACAGCACACCACCACTATTTAACAAGTCTAACATGCTCTATGCCTCTTTGTTTTTCCCTTCAGTGTGTTAGTCATGCTTTTTTGAGGGAAGAATTGTTCTGAAAAGCCAATTCCCCTCATGAGGCCTAGTAAATTGTTGCCTTCCTTTGATAGCTAATCCTGATTCAAATGTTGATCCTGATAGTTCAGGTCTCAGTTTAACATCCTGTGAGTAGTAACTGCTGAATGGGAAAAGCAATAGAGCCACTGTGAGACAGACTACATCAGAGGTGCCACAGAAGAGAAGAACAGATGTTTTGGTCTCATTTAATCCCAACACAATGGGATTTGGGGAGGGAAAGTGAGTAGGATGGAGCCTATTGTTGGAAGAAAAGGGTAAGCAGCTCCAAGTTTTTCTAATGAAAAGATTGGATTGAACATGGCATTTATACATTTGGAAGGAAGTAAATGTCTGATCTAATCAAGAGCAAGGGATTTAGGGGAGACTTCTTGATATAGTTTTAAAATTAGATTATCAGAATGAGGTTTACAACTAATAAATTCAGGTTTATTAGGATTCTGCCAACACACAAGTTACACTCAAGTTTGGGGCCTCAATACAGAGCTCAGCCCTATAAAGAATTGACTAAAGGAAGGATGGATGGATTGATAGAGAGGTGAAGGAAGGCCCTCATAATAGAATGAGTGAACATAATTTCTGACCTTATTGGTACATTTTAGAGATGAAAATCAGAACCACACTTCATTATTATAGCCATATGTAGGAAACCAAGATTTATGCCAGAAGTCTCCAACCTCATCTCTTCCCAGGCATCTTGGTGAAATGTCAGGTTTGCTTTGTTCAGAGTAAGCCAAGGAACTGCTAATACTGGAAACTCTGTATAATCAACACACATCAACTGCACAGAGAAACTTGGCTCTAATTTCAAACTCTTAGAGGCCTTCAGTTGACTGAAGCCTTAACAGTTGGCTCGGGCTTACTGTTGCCTCTGTTTCTAAAGTCTCAGTACTCGTCAGCTGAAACATCAATAACTGCCTGTTCCACACAAGCTATCACTTTATTATAAGCTTTCATGCTCATTGTTTTTATACTGAATTGTTGTTTTGTCTGCATGTCTTGTCGTAGATAATAGATGGATAGAAGGTACAGTTAAATATGAAGAACTGGCTGCAATATTTCAGATTCAAACTCATTCAGTTTCCTTGCTTTGAGATCCTGAGTAAGGAGTTAAGTTCTCTGAGCCTCAGGGATCGTGGTGAGGAATGAAAAGATGCTTATAAAACTCTTAGGATAGTGTTTGGCAATAGTAAGCCTTCAAATGTTTATTGTCATTATTTAAGGTTTAAAGAATTTTTTCTCTCTCTTTTGCATTATTATATTCTATAATTTTGCATAATGTTAAGGACTGAGGTCCTCCAGCCCTTTTTGTATTTCCTGTAGAAAACATTTTTTCTTCTTTCTGTTATCTTTCTTGATAAATTGTGCTCTTTTGGTATATATTTTTTCATTACCCGTACATAAACCTTGAAAGTACATAGTAGTACTTTCACTAAAACCTTCTCCTCCCACCCCCATACCAGGTTGTTACAACTAAATCTATTATTATTACGTCTCCCAGCATAGTGAATTGACTCACCCTTATAGCATTTAAGTCCAATAATTTTTGCCTTGTGACCAATAACAAAATTACCTTAGGTGTCTGTTTTGGCCTCTGTGAATTCTCAACATAATTTGATGCAAGAGTAAAATAGATATTAATTGCAATGATGATAGGAAGCACAAGAATGCCTCTACCATTGTTTTATGTCCTTTGCGAAGAAGGGAGCCTATTTCTCTATATGTCTCACTTCTGTATAGTTCGTATAGCCATTTATGGCTTCTTTTGCTATTCTCTTTAATTGATTCCTTATTCAGCAAATAGAAGCAAGATACAATTAACCTTGTGAATAGTTCTTTAGGGGGGTACATATTCAGATTTGATTGGGTCTCAGTTGGGTCACTCTCATTGACCTGAAGGTCAAAAAAAGAACATGCTTGCTGCTTTTGGGTAAGTAATATTGAATTAAATCTCTTCAGAGACTAGTTTTAAGCCTGGAAAAGTCTTCTGGCTTAAACAGTGAGAGATAATTGGAGTGTCTTGTGGCATCAAGTGTTTGAGTGCAAATTAATATTTCGGTGTGATTGCTTGCTATATGTTTTTAAAGGACTCCCATTGAAAGTGAGTTTAGTTTATATACAAACCTCACAGTTATCTATTGAAAACAGTTGCAAGTAGCAGTTACAGCACTAATTACTGGACAACCATTCTTTTAGGTTATAAAGGTCAGGTCATGTTTTCCTGATACTTTAAACAAATATCCACATGAATCAGGGTGTTTCAAAAGTTAAATGCCTTCTGAAGACATATATTTAATTGAAATTCCATAGAGCAATATTTCTGTTTTTCTCTTGTTTTGAGATAAAGATGTCCTCCTCTCTTGCTAAAGAATAAGTTGTGAAACTTGGGGTTTGCAGGGTAAATAAATTCAGGGCAAGAGGGATTCTTTTGAAAATTTGGTATACAAATGTCTGTGAAACTACTCCAACTTGGAATGGCTTTTATGAAGTTTTTCGACCCATAGAGCCACCCGCATTGTCTTTTCTGCACTCTGATTCTCCTAACTTGATGAATGGTTTCAATTTATTTAAAAAAAAAAAAAAAAAAAGTTTCTCTGTTCATTTTCTGACCCCAGCACATATTTTAACTTTAAAATATTTCTGTTCCTCAAGGTAACACTAGATACACAGCACTCAGAAAGGACCATATCTAATTTGATTTATTTTCTTATATACCATATTATAACCTGGGAGCTTAATTTTTATGTAGTTTTAAAGGTGGAATATTGGTCCTCAGATGTGTTATATCTATTAAATACTCGGTGCTTAGGACCTGTGATCTTACTGAGGGACTTTATTTATTTTATTTTATTTTATTTTTTAAAGATTTTATTTATTTATTTGACAGAGAGAGACAGCCAGTGAGAGAGGGAACACAAGCAGGGGGAGTGGGAGAGGAAGAAGCAGGCTCCTAGCAGAGGAGCCTGATGTGGGGCTCGATCCCATAACACTGGGATCACGTCCTGAGCCAAGGGCAGACGCCTAACCGCTGTGCCACCCAGGCGCCCCTTACTGAGGGACTTTAAAAAAATGCTTGAGACGTGAAAAAAAAAATGTGTCTTAAATCTGGAGAAGAAAAAGCTGAATTTGAGGTCAATGCATGCTTAATTCAGTATTCATAGTACATCAATTCTATTAGTTTAATACCATCACAATTTCCTTTATTTATTTATTTATTTATTTATTTATTTATTTATTTATAAGATTTTATTTATTTGACAGAGACAGCCAGCGAGAGAGGGAACACAAGCAGGGGTAGTGGGAGAGGAAGAAGCAGGCTCCCAGTGGAGGAGCCCGATGCGGGTCTCGATCCCAGAACTCTGGGATCACGCCCTGAGCCGAAGGCAGACGCTTAACGACTGAGCCACCCAGGCATCCCCAAATTTCCTAATATTTAAAAACATTTTCCAGGTTAGATAGCCTTGCTTTATAAGAATTCCTGGTGTGCACAATTACTGTTGAGGAATCACTGCCAATCATAAATTAAGTCAGTGACCTATAACCAAATAATTTCTAACACATTTATAAACAGTAACTGTTCACCACATTAAAATCATTTTAATGTCAAACACACATGCATGTTAGTATTTTCAATATGATTTTGGAAAAGTACCTCCAAAAATAAAAACAACTTGAAGATCTAAGGAATGCTGAAAGTGGCCCTCTAGGCCCTCAGCAAATGAAGATGTTTTCTGCTTATTATCATAAAATGTATATATTCAGAACTGAAAGCAGAATCTTGAAGAGATATTTGCACACATATGTTCATAGCAGTAATATTCAAAATAGGCAAGAGATGGAAGCAACCCAAATGTCTATTAGTGCATAAATGGATAAACAGAATGTAGCATATTCATACAATGGGATTCAGCCTTAAGAAAGAAAGAAATCCTGTCATGTGCTACAACATGGTTGAATCTTGAGGATATTTTGCTAAGTGAAATAAACCAGTACAAAGGGACAGATATTCTATGATTCCATGTATATGAGTTATTGAAAGTAGTCAAGTCCATAGAGACAGAAAGTTAAAGGATGGTTCCGAGGAACTAGGAAATGGGGACTTATTATTTATTTATTTATTTTTATAATGATTTTTTATTATGTTAGTCACCATACAGTACATCCCCAGTTTTCGATGTAAGGCTCGATGATTCATTAGTTGTGTATAACACCCAGTGCACCATGCAATATGTGCCCTCCTTACTACCCATCACCGACCTATCCCATTCCCCACCCCCCTCCCCTCTGTAGCCCTCAGTTTGTTTCTCATAGGGGGACTTATTATTTAATTGGTATAAACCTTCAGCACTACAAGATGTAGTTAGGGATACCTATTTTACAAACGTGGATATACTTAACACTACTGAACTGCATACTCAAAAATGGTTATGATAGTAAATTTTATTGTGTTTTTACAATTTTTTGTTTTTTTCAAGTTTTTATTCAAATTCTAGTTAGTTAACATATAGTGTAATATTAGTTTCAAGAATAGAATTTAGTGATTCATCACTTACATATAACACCCAGGGCTCATCACAACAACTGCCCTCCTTAAACCCATTACCCATTTGGCCCATCCCCTAACCCCGTCCCCTCCATTAACTTTCAGTTTGTTCTCTGTAGTTAAGAGTCTCTTACGGTTTGCTTCCCTCTCTTTTTTTACCCCTTCACCTATGTTCATCTGGTTTGTTTCTTAAATTCCACATGTGAGTGAAATCATACTGTATTTGTCTTTCTCTGACTGACTTGTTTCACTTAGCATGATACCCTCTAGCTCTATAATACACTCTAGCTCGTTGCAAATGGCCAGATTTCATTCTTTTTGATGACTGAGTAATATTCCTTCATATATATGTGTGTGTGTGTGTGTGTGTGTGTGTATTTATATATACACTACTTCATCTTTGTCCATTCATCAGTTCATGGACATTTGGGCTTTTCCCGTCATTTGGCTATTGTTGATAATGTTGCTATAAACATTAGGGTCCATGTGTCCCTTTGAATCAGTATTTTTTATCCTTTGGGTAAATACTTAGTAGTACAATTGCTGGGTTGTAAGGTAGTTGTATTTTTAACTTTTTGAGGAACCTCCGTACTGCTTTCCGGAGTGGCTGCACCAGTTTGCATTCCCACCAACAATGTAAGAGGGTTGGTTCCCCTTCTCTGCATCCTTGCCAACATCTGTTGTTCCCTGTGTTGTTAATTTTAGCCATTCTGACAGGTGTGAGATGATATCTCATTGTAGTTTTGATTTGTATTTCCCTGATGATAAGTGATACTGAGCATCTTTTTGTGTGTCTGTTAGCCACCTGTATGTCTTCTTTGGAAAAATGTCTATTCATATCTTTTGTCCATTTTTTTAACTGGATTATTTGTTTTTTGGACGTTGAGTTTGATAAGTTCTTTATAGATTTTGGATACTAATCCTTTATCAGATATGTCATTTGCAAGTATCTTCTCCCATTCTGTAGGTTGCCTTTTAGTTTTGCTTCCTTCACTGTGCAGAAGCTTTTTATCTTCATGGAGTCCTAATAGTTCATTTTTGCTTTTGTTTCCCTTGCCTCCAGTGTTGTGTATAGTAAGAAGTTGCTATGGCCAATGTCAAAGAGGTCGCTGCCTGTGTTCTCTTCTAGGATTTTGATGTTTTCCTGTCTCACATTTAGATCTTTCACCCACTTTTTTGGAAGATTTTATTTATTTATTTATTTATTTATTTATTTATTTATTATTTATTTATTTGAGAAATAGAGCGATCATGAGCAGGGAGGGGGGAGGAGGGTAGAGAGAGAAGCAGACTCCCCTCTGTGGGACTCCATCCCAGGACCCTGGGATCATAAGCTGAACCAAAGGCAGACGCTTACAGACCAAGCTACCCAGGCACCCTCTTTCATCCTTTTTGAATCTGTGTTTGTGTATGGTATAAGAAAGTGGTCAAATTTCATTCTTCTGATTGTTGCTGTCTAGTTTTCCCAACACCATTTGTTGAAGAGACTGTCTTTTCCATTGGATATTCTTTCCTGCTTTGTCAAAGATTAGTTGAACACAGAGTTGAGGGTCCATTTCTGGGTTCTCTATTCTGTTCCATTGATCTATGTGTCTATTTTTGTGCAAGTACCATACTGTCTTGATGACTACAGCTTTGTCATATAGCTTGAAGTCCAGAATTGTGATGCCTCCAGCTTTGCTTTTTTTTTTTTCAAGATTGATTTGGCTATTCAGGATCTTTTATGGTTAGGTATTATAAGTTTTTGAGCCCTTACTCTATTCCAAGGATTGTGCTATATATAGAAATACTTTAATAAACCCAAATTTTTCTCTTATATTCATATTACTTTCCGCAATAAAGTGGGAAAGAAAAAAATACATACATACACACACACACACACACACATATATCTACATATATATGATATTTCTCCAAGTTGAGTAATTTAAGACCCATTTAAATTGAAAAGAAAAGTAACAAAAAGGTAAGAGAACTTAATTTTGTGCAAAGTTAATGGAATATGTACATAAGTAAAACCTGATTGAACAAATAGTATTTAACTTTTGGACAATTATAAAACAAACAAAAATTATAAATGATACTATTACTTTTCTTTCCTTTAAATATGTGAACTCTTCTTTCTATGGCAGTGTAGAGACATTTGTTAGGCCTTCACTTGGAGAAAACGTTTTTACAGTGTTTATCTCATGTTATTTTCTTCAGCATGTGACAATATAGTGAGATATGTCCAACATGATTAAAAAGGTAAATGCAAACTTCAGCATTAAGTAGTACCATAGTACTTAGTTATAAGTGCTCGACTGGATGATCTAGAAATGCTTACTTATATATATATATTTTACAATTAATGAAATAAGAACAAACTTAAAACATTTTCAAAAATAATTCAAAAACACCCTCTGAGAATACAAGAGGAACCCCAGTTTGGGAAAACCTAAGTTAAAATACAATGTGAGAAGAGGTATTAAAGAGATATATATAAAGTGATACTAGAATATGAGAGGATAATTTATTCTGCTAAAGGGCATCAAGGAAGGCTTCAGAGAGAAAGTGTCAATTAACATTTAAATTGGACTTTGTTAGCTGACTGTGAAATGCCAGTGGGGTGTGTGTGTGTGTGTGTGTGTGCGCGCGCACGCTCACGTGTGTTGCTAGAGAAGCAAATTCCAACAGTGGGAGTAACTTTAGCAAAAGCCAAGGCATAAGACAGAGTGTAGTACATCTGAGGGAGCAACATGTAGTATATTTGGGAGTGTAGCTGAAGATAGAAATAGAAAGGTACAGAGGGCCAATTTATAAAGGACTTTGATGCCATACTTAAGAATTTTGAACTGTATTTAATAGCAATGTGGCACTATCAGAGACTATTACAGAGAAAAGGTTGATTATATTTGTTTTAGAAATACACTGATAAAGAATTACATAAGGACAGGTTGTATAGCAAGAAAATAGTAACTGCCACCAGGAGTTACAAATAAACCTAAAAGATTTGTCAAGATTGAAGATAAATTAACATAAAGCCAATTATTTTGCTTAATAATAAGGAAACAATGAATTTTTTTTCTTAAGGAGGGACCAAAACTGCAAAAGAAATTTGTGTATTACTGTTATGTAGTTTTTGAAATACAGTAAATACCACCACAAAACCTTTTAAAATAAATAGCTGGAGTTTCCAACTAAAAGGACTAAGAGGAAATCTTATATTTGTAAATATTTTTTAAGTGAGAGTAGGTCACTGAATTACAGATGTGGGAGAGATGAGGAACTGAACATTTTAAGACTCCCAGTGCTGTGTTTTTTCCCATTGAGTATGATTCATGCTTCCTTCAAGAATAGAAGTGAGAAGATCTATCTTTTTGTGATAAGCCAAGTTGAGAAAAGTGCAGGCATGGGAATTTAGGTATGGGTCATAATAGGTTGATTTTGGTTACAACTTGAATTGGAAAAAGAACAGATGAAAGAAAGATATTCATTCTTTGTTGTTATAAGACGTCACTTAAACGTTGAAGTTGAGGCAGCCATTAAGCAACATGTTTGTTGCTAGCCTAACTCCTGGATATCCACAGATGAATTAAATTCATTATTTCAAGGGAGCCTGGATGGCTCAGTCGGTTAAGCATCTGCCTTCGGCTCAGGTCATGATCCCACAGTCCTGGGATTAAGCCATGTGTCAGGCTCCCTGCTCATTGGGCAGCCTGCTTCTCCCTCTCCCTCTATCACTTGTGGTCTCTATTCCTCACTCTCTGTCTCAAATAAAATTCATTATTTCAAAAATTGAAGTTATAAACGTCTCCATCCCAGACATTGTTGCTCTTTGTGAATTTTACTTTTAGTAAATGGCATGCCTATTTCCCATGGACACTCCCTCCTGGTTGCTGAAACTATAACCCTGGTAGTCCTCTAGAATCCTCCCTTTCCCAGATTTTCTTGCCAAATTTCTTTGCTTCTATATTTATAGAATTCATCCATTCTGCTCTGTAGTAACTGCAAGCTACTCCCTCCATTTAATTCCTTATTATCTCCAGCCTCTATTCTTGTGATATTCTTGTCACTGGTTTTGCCTTCTTCTCAATACATCTTTCACAAATCTATCATAATAATATTTTGACCTAAAATATAATCGGTCGCTAATACATTGGGACAGTATGGTTTCAGTCTCATGAAGTCATATAATGGGTTTAATATCAAGCATAATGTTTACAGGCTGAGGATTGTGAGACAATATTATTTAGCCTTCGTGTCTCAGTTTCTATCCCAGTAAAGTTATGAGGATTAAATAACATGTAGAACAATACGTGGTACATAGTGAATGCTTAGCAGTGTTGCTATGATCTTTGTTGTGCCCCCCCCCCCCAACACACACACTCCTTATCTCCATCTCAGGAAAATCCAACTTGGTAATCAAGGCCTTTTGTAATCTAGCTACTGCTCACCTCTCAGGTCTTATCCTTCTCCTTTTATATTAGAAATTGTGGGCTTCAGACATGTAGAGGGACCCATATTTCCCTGAATGAACGGTGGTTACTCTTCTCTTTAGGCCCTTACACATCCTGTTCTTTTTCAGTTAAGTATCTTTTTTCTTTGTCAAAATAATTTAATTTCTAATTTCTTTCTTTGTTCATATTAATGCTCTTAGAGAGCAGTTTCCCAGCCCTATCAGAACACAGTAGCCTTAATGATACTCCTGCAACACCCTATGTGTACAGCTATCATGACAGTTATTACACTGCTTGGTTGCTTATCTGTCTCATCAACCAAGCTGAACTCCCTAAGGCCAGGATTTTAGGCCTTACTCATATCTAAAATCTCAGGATTTAGGTCAAATGTATCTTGAATGAAAATGGATTGGATTATGTTAATAGCCTTCCCAAATTTCAGGAGATGTTCAGAAATCTGTGGAGAATAAACCCATTTCAATGATAGATTATTACTCATTTATACAAATCAGAATTGTAAAATTGGAGAACATGTATGAACTATTTAAAATTAACCCTATCATTTTAATATTTTACCTATTTTCCAAATTAAGACTTGAAATTGTTCCCTGGAACAGTTGGTAATTTGTATAGTTAAGTATAATTGACAAAGTATATAGTTTTCAAATGAGAAAACATAGACATACATTTCAAAAGAATAGCGGCTACAAAATACTTGAACACAAAGGCAATTTTGATCAGAATTCTCTTGGAGGCCAGTTAGAGAAACCAAAATGTTCTGGTAGCTGGAACAATTGAGATTAAGTAAACTAATTCCATGGTTTTCCTTTCTCAAAATGGTCTATTATTGCTTTGGTTCATTTACAAAATAATTTTTAGTTTCAAAAAAAGGATTGCGTTGATATTAGGGAAAACATTTGGAAATTGTAATTAGATTATAGAGAAGAAATTATTATACTGATGCATCTTTTCTTATCCAGTATATTAGATCTCTGTTTTCCATTTTTCTTTTGTTCTTCTCAGGTTATCAATTTTTTCCTAGCTTTCTATTTTTTTTTTAAACTACAATGTTCAGTGAAATCCCCCAAATAGTCTATACTCTGAGGAATTATTTTCTTCTAAAAGAAAAGGTTCTAAGTTAAAATTGGGGCACTGGCAGTGCTTCACAGTCCCAAACTAATTCCCAAGGTAATGCTCAAATCATTTTTGACCTCCTAAAGAGGATATAGCATGAAATGTACATTCAATCCTTCCTCTAGGGAGATAATTTAGTGTGGAACCTTATACATTTGTTATCCTAGGAATCTGCAGTTTCTCTTTTTGTCATTCTTTGTATGTGTGTTTATGTCTTTGTTTTGTGTGTGTGTGTCAGTGTATGTGTGTGCGTGCACAGACACACACGTATGTGAGAGAGAGATACATGGAAAATATTTAATATTATAACCATCCTCTCTATCATGTGCTCCAGTGAAGATAAATCTATCTGTTCCTGAAAGACTAGGCAGGCGACTCAAGCCTGGCCAGGTACAACATCAAAATCCATTAACTCCAATTTTTTCTTTTCTTTTCTTTTCTTTTCTTTTCTTTTCTTTTCTTTCTTTTTTTTTTTTAACCATTTTACTTGGTAAGAATAACTTCAGTCTGGAGAAGATGTAGTCAACTTGTCACCACAGGGCAAGAGCCTAACTGAAAAGATAACAAGTTCATTGTAAGGAGAACTGAGACAGAGACAGAAACCAGGATCTATCACAGCTCTTTCATCACTTAATCCCTCAGTACTCAGAGCCTCTTGAGTTTTCAATTATATGATACAATAGATGTTGGGTTTTCTGTTGTTTATGGAAAAAGAATCCACACTGATACATGAGTATTAGGTAGTTTCTCATGGGTTCCAAAGTCTTGCAGCATGTAAGAGGCTCTCAAGAGATTTAAAACATAGATTCTCAGCCCCCAAGCAGAGACTTTGGTTCATTTGGGAAGGAGAAGAAAACGCTGGATTCTATATTTTTAAGAAGGTTCTACAATTAGTCTATTGGGGATAGTCTACATACTATATATTGGAAAAACTAATGTAATGATTGCCTGTTTTCTTTTTCACAGTTGTCCAAAGGCTCTGCTGAGGGAATGTTTTAGACTAATATTAAAACCAAAATGAAAAGCAACTTGAATATATATCCCTTAATCATTTACCTTTTGAATTTCCACCCTTTTTTTTTTTTGAGTTAACATCATCCCGTCCACAAGGGGCTTGGGATAAATTTTTACAATGTTCAATAACTGCTGAAGGTTCTGAAAAATTAACTGTACTTGTACTTTAGAAGAATTTAAGACTTAAGGGTTATTTATTATTTTTTGTAAACATAAAGAGTGATTTATTAATTTACCATCAGAGTTAAATTTTATATGAACCACAATACTTAGGTCATCTGACTGGCTTATTCCTATTCCTATTCCTATTCCTATTCCTATTCCTATTCCTATTCCTCCAGCTATCAAAGCTAAAGAAAATTTTACTGTCCAGTGTTCCCTAGATCAGGCTCAGATAAAAGAGTTTAAAAATCTGTTTGTTTATTTTAATTCAGGAAAAAAGGAAAAGAAATAAAAGGAAGGCAGGAGGGAAAAAATAAACTGTGGAAGAATGAAGGAACCTATTGAGAATTAATTATATTAACAATTGAATCTACTGAGAAGAGTAGAAACTGTTTTTCTAGCAATTCCATTCTACTAATTTCATTTAATTCATTGATTTGGTCAGTGGATATTTGTGGAGTGTTAGTTATGTTCCAAGCATTGCATTAGGAATAAAAGGATACAGATACATGATGCTGCTTTCATGTAGTTCACTGACTAATAGAGAAATTCAAATATATTCAGTGACTAGCATGTATATATACTCCATGTTGTGCTGGAGAAGTTACAAAATGGAACTTTATATTTGTAGGAGAAATGCACATCTTTTTAAAAAGACACTAGAGCTGTATTAAATAAGTGATTCAAATATTTATTAATTGAGCATACCTCAGAGAATTATCTTACGCAGTGGGATTGGCCTGGAGAAGTTATCATTTCAAAAGATAAAAACACAGAAAGCAATTTCTCTCCATTGGTTAATTGGAGGAGGGCACCCTAAAATACACTTAGAAGAATCCATGGACCTACTTATATGTCTTGCAAAAGCTGTATGAACTCTAATAGCAGCTCTGCTGTTTACTAATAGTCACTGAACCTCTCCAAACCATAGCACCCTAATTTTTAAAGAATGATAAAGTTTATTGTATGAGGGATTTGAAATGCTCTGTATTCCACTGTATAGATCTGTATTTTTGTTTAGTTTTGTTTTACTTCTGCCTGAGGCCTTTCTTTAATGATGAATTATTTCAGTAGTTGCATTAGTTGCATTAGTCTTCATCCATCTCTATGAGGTATATTTGCTGGGTATAAGCTTCCATGTTGACATTTGTTTTTTTTTACTACTTTAAAGATTTTGTTCCACTGTTTCTCACTTATGTTGTTTTTAAGAAAAAATCTTCTGTCTTCTTTATCTTTGTTCTTTTGTAGGTAATGTCTTTTATCTCTGCTGGTTTTAAAGGTTTCTCTTTATTACTGGATGTTGGAAATGTTATTATGACTTACCTTGATATAATTTTCTTCATATTTCTTGTATTTGAATTTCTTGAGCTTCTTGGATCTGTGGGCTCATAGTTCTCATCAAATGTGGAAATTTCCTCAAATATTTTTCTTCCCTTTTTTCTTCCAGGGACTCCAATTGCATGTATATTAATTCACTTGAAGTTATCTTATAGTTCATAGATTTTTGGTTCACTTAAAGTCTTTTAAAAATCTGTATGGTTTTTTTGTAACTTACTGCTCTGCTTTCAAGTTCACTAATTATTTCTTCTCCAATAACCAATGTGCTATCAAGTATCATCCAGTATATTTTTGATCTCAGAAGCTATTGTTTTCAGCTCTATAATTTTGATGTAGGTTTGACTTTTTTATCTTTCACATCTTTACTTTTTTTTTGATAGTGCGTAATAACTATTTTAAGTCCTCCTCTACTAATTCTAACATCTGTGTCAGTTCTGGATCAGTTTCAATTGACTGATTTTTCTCTTCACTATTAGTCATATTTTATACTTCTTTTCATGTTTGTCACTTTTTTATTGGATCTCAACATGTTTTATCCTGTTGAGTGCTGGATATTTTTGTATTCCTATAAATATTCTTGAGGTTTGTTCTGAGATGTAGCTCAGTTACCCAAGAACAGTTTGATCCTTTTAGGTCTTGTTTTTAAGATTTGTTAAGCAGATTAACAAGGCTATAGATTTGTTAGCCTAAGGCTAATTATACTCCACTACAAAGGCAAATTCTTCTGAGTATTCTACATAATTCCTTGTGAATTTTGAGCTTCTTCCAGTTTGCCTGTTGGGAACAGGCACTTTTCTGTTTCTTTCTGAGCACTGGGTACTGTTTCCTCTAATCCTTTCAGTCAGTGATTTTCTTGGCTACAGCTAGTTTTTTTGCACACCAATCATCACTGCCAAATACTTGAGGGGTACCTGCTACAGATTCATGATTATTTTTCTCTCTGTGTGACTCTCTTCTCTGAAATACTCTAACTTACAAACTCTGTCTTCCTTAGTCTCCCTGTACTCTTGGAACAATTTCCTTAACTCACGGGTTCTTCTAGGCTTTGCCCGGTTTCCTTCTCTCTGTATTAGTCTGGTCACTTTTCAACACAGTAAACTGGAGCAATGGTCAGTCTCGCCTTGCTTTCAGGAAGTGTTACCCTTCATTACCTGGTATCTAGTGTCTTGAAAATCATTGTTTCATATATTTTCTTTTTTGTTGTTGTTGTTTCTAGATGAGATAATTTTGGTCTCTATTTTTCCATCTTGGCTAGAAACAAATATTCTTTAGGGGTAATTTTTAAATACCAAAACATGTTTACTCTCAGGGCATAATAGGGTACATTTCTGTGTTTCATATTCCTGGGGGTAGGGGACAGAGAGTACTGCTCTATTCAGATTCTGAGGAGAAGTGCCCTTGCAGAGGGAGATCTCGTTATTTGGATACGCTCTAGAGAAGATCGCAATAGCACAGTATTCAGTGACTTGTGTGAGCTTGCTTCTTACAAGAATAGCACACATTTTGGGAATCTTAGCCAAGGCTTTAGTGTTGTTTTGCACTATACCCTGCTGGTTGCTTTAATGGGCAGAATTGTCTTCCAACTTCTTGTGTGATTCATTCAAGATACATATAAGGAGGGTTTATTTTGGTTTCACATTGCACTTCAATGTACTGGCTGAATACTGAGAGAATAGGAGCAGCATTTCTTGATTTTTTAGAAGGTGAAAGTCTGGTGGAACATAGAATTTATTCTATTAAAAAATAATAGGAAATTGAGAAAAAGGTTAAATCAGCCAGAAACTTCATTTTAAAAATGTGATGGAAAATTTTATTTTTATTAATGTCTTAAATTGAATATACTGGCTTAAACTCATAGGACTTGGGGTAAAATTGATCACAGTCTTAATGTTTTACATTTATATCTGAATATGTGTGTGTGTGTGTATGTGTATGTATGGTTGGCTTATTATATATGTGTGTATATCTGAATCTGTGTGTGTGTGTATATATGTTGATTGGCTTACTGTTAACACAAACATATATACACATACATATATACAAATATATATATATATATATTTACATATATATAGTGTATATACACACATACATTCCAGTGTATAAATTTTAAAGTATAAGTACCTCCACCTATTCACCCCATATTTCCTCTAATATTGTATAGTCTAGATGACTCATAATTTATTTCACAATACTCTTAATGATGACATTTATGTGTTCCTATGTTTTCTCTTTTGCAATTAGTATTTTGTTACACATTCTTGTTCATATATCTTTATAAAGCTGTATGAATATTTCCATGAATTAGACTTTTAGAAGATGTAGAATATCAACAGTTTTATTCTGATTATAACTGAAAAATTGCTTCCCTAGAAAAATTGTTCTTGGTTTATATTACAATATATGTAAAAAAAATAATAATGCTTGCCCCTTTGATCTGTCACGTCTGGTATAAAAACATTTACTTGAGATATCTAATTGTACAACATAAACCACTATACATTTTTAGTTCGTTTACTATTATTATTAATAAATATATAAGGATAAAGTGACAATTACTAATTTGTAACTACTCAACTAAATTGGCAGTCTAAATAATAACTATTCATTATGAATCTATAATTATATGTAATTAGCTTATTACAAAATAGAAGTATGACTCCTCCATGTCAATGTCTTAAGAGACCAAATAAGAATATTTACCTTCATAAAGAGGTTTGTGTACCGGTGATGTATAGCAAATATTCCATTACTTACAGTTTTGTGTTAAGAGGTAATATCAGAAACAGTTTTCTCCACTTTGAGAAATCTGGCCTGTAAGTAGGTGGATTTCTGTATATAACCCTTTATATATTTTTGTCAAGGGAAATAGAATTAGATAAAATTATATTGTGAACTTGCAAGAAAGGAAGGTTGTAGGAACAAAATGAGGAGTCATAATATAATAAAAGCAGTTTCCTGACTAGCCTTTTAGGATGTGCAAGAGGAATCCAGACCATATTTCTTTTCAATTTAAGTGTGGAGGAGCAGACATTACTGACCATAATGTGGACAAAATATGCCAAGAAGAATCCATAATATTGCTATAGATCCTTCTGGGACTGTTACCCAAGGAGTCTTTTTTATTGGTATTACTAACTTAACTATTGTACGGACAACACCCTCAGGGACCATGTCTTTACTTGCATCTGTTACTCTGATTGCTAATCATGGGAATAGCAAACAGAGAGAGATGAGAATAGACCCATTTGCTCGTTTTCTTTCAGAGTATTACCAACAGTAATATAGATAATAATCTGAGGAAAACAGGGTTGTTGCAATTTATTGGACATGCTGCACTAATGCTTCCTATGGGCACAAAGTGAAATAAACCAACAGTCTGCATTTTAAACATTGAGTTTTCCTAGTAATGGCAGATGTGGGTAAATAGATCATATCCTCTTAATGAGGACATATTAAACTTTAGCTCTTCTGCCTGATCTACATGCATTGTGAGCTCTTTTTTTTTTTTTTTTAAAGCATTTCCAAGTGCTACTTATGAGGAAACTAGTTGTGAAATCATCAAAAAGATCTTTTGTTTGGAAACTGATGTGAGATACATAAACTTTTGAGCTACAGAATTAGCATAGAAAATTCAGGGAACCTATACTGTATATGTTGAAACATCCCTCTTTTGTTTGTTACACTGGGACTGCCTTAATAGAAACTTGTCTAAAATGTTCAGGTTCCTGTTTTTCTTCACTGCATGGACCAGTTGCTGTTTGTCAGTATTCTGTCTAAACTTCAATAGATAAAAATTTCATTGAAGCTGGGTCACCATCAGGAAGTATTATGAAAATGTGTTTTAACACACAATGAAAGCAGTTGTCAGTTTCTATTTCCTGAGTTTTAAATTATAAGAAATATTTTTATTTAAATAGAAGCTTAAAAAGGGGCATTATTAGTACCCTCTTGTAAAATGAAGTCACCTACATTACTCAAAAGAAAATTTGATATCCCATTTATTAATGCAAGAAATATTTTTTTTTTAATAATGATTTTTTATTATATTATGTTAGTCACCATACAGTACATCCCCAGTTTCCGATGTAAGGCTCGATGATTCATTAGTTGCGTATAACACCCAGTGCACCATGCAATATGTGCCCTCCTTACTACCCATCACCGGCCTATCCCATTCCCCCCCCCTCCCCTCTGTAGCCCTCAGTTTGTTTCTCATAGTCCATAGTCTCTCATGTTTCATTCCCCCTTCTGATTACCCCCCCTTTCTTTATCCCTTTCTTCCCCTACTGATCATTCTAGTTCTTATGTTCCATAGATGAGAGAAATCATATGATAGTTGTCTTTCTCTGCTTGACTTATTTCACTTAGCATTATCTCCTCCAGTGCCGTCCATGTTGTAGCAAATGTTGAGAACTCGTTCTTTCTGATAGCTGAGTAATATTCCATTGTATATATGGACCACAACTTCTTAATCCAGTCATCTGTTGAAGGGCATCTCGGCTCCTTCCACGATTTAGCTATTGTGGACATTGCTGCTATGAACATTGGTGTGCATATGGCCCTTCTCTTTACTACGTCTGTATCTTTGGGGTAAACACCCAGTAGTGCAATGGCTGGATCATAGGGTAGCTCAATTTTTAACTTTTTAAGGGACCTCCACACTGTTTTCCAGAGTGGCTGTACCAACTGATGCAAGAAATATTCTTAAACCCAATTCTCTGTGCATGTTCTAAGCATCATAGTGGAAATTTGTGAGAACAGTAGACTCTTGAAGCAAAAATTATCTGCATGTATGTATTCATCTGCCATTCAGATATTTATGTTGCTATTTTTTCAGAGTTCTAGATGTCAGAATGTCCGTCTCTAACTCAATCAGGAAAAAAATATAGCCAATCCAGAAATTATTTAAACACACTCACATTTCCTATATCAATTTGTGCTGTAAAATAATCTCTCTTTTTGAATAAAATTCAGAAAAAAATTTTATACCAGTTAAGATGCAAATATCATCCTGGAATGCCAGAAAATTCGTCAATGATGTGGCAAACAAAGGCAAAAGAAAAATTATTAAATTTCCGTACTACTTACAGCCCCTTGACAAGTCCTTGAAACAGGCAGAGTGACATTCCTCTAGGGATGCAACTGCCTTGATGTTAATACTTTGCTAAGGGCAAAAGACAATCCTAACACCACCCCCCCCCCCATGCCAGGATCCTGTAAGTCTGCTTTAACATATAAACATGCCTTTAGAAATTTCCTTTATCTCTAAACCCCCCAAGAAACGTGTTGGCAGTCACCCCCCCCCCCCGCCAAGCATATGGCCCACCAATATACATCTGAAGGGTCTCATGACTAAGGTTTTATTAGACGGTAATAAATGACCTTTTCCCAACAATAGCTAGCCCCCTCAAGGTCCTAAAACCTTGCTTCCAAATTCCTTGGAGACTTACCCTATCCTTAACCCCCTACCAACTTGAAAGTATATAATGGACCACTCCTCATGACCCTGGTGCAGCTCTTTCTGCCCATGGGTCCTGTCTCTGTACTTTAAAAAAACACACCGTTTTGCACCAAAGATGTCTCAAGAATTCTTTTCTGGCCATCAGCTTCAAACCCCAATGTCTTTCCCACATCAATCAACACCAGTAAATTTGATTAAATAGAAGCTTTAGAAGCAGGCTTGGGTGAGCTTATTCCACTATGCAGTATAGACCAACCATTTATGTTCGGTAGTAATTAAGGAATTTCCCCCCAGATCTTTTTTTCAAGGCTCTCTTTTGATATCTGCATCTTCAGTGATTTATTATGTAAAGCTATTGTATGTATATATCCATAGAAACATTTCAGACAGCTATGAACTTTGCTAGGAAGTAATCAAGGGAGAGAGTCCATTGAACTATGAGACTATTGGGTCCTTGTTTTAGGTATTTTTCTTAGAATAATTGAAAACACCATTTGTTTTCTCATTAACTTTCATTTAGTGGTGAATTTTTATTAGAAGTCTGACTTCCCACTTTCTGAGATATATGTTTGGAATTAAACACTTTCTAGGAAAACCTTCAGCTGTTTCCCAATGTCTAGTGCTACATACTCTCTTCAAAGAGCCTGAAGCCGTGGGACCCAAGCACAGTGTACTTGGCAAGTAAATACATTTCAGTCTGAGAAATGAGAATAAGCTCATCAATAGTTATGGAAAAATTGATAGACAAGTTGATGAAGAAAAAACGTTCTGAAATTTTTTTTTAAATCTGAAAGAGATATGAACAGCTTGACAAATACATGATAAGTCTCTGTTACCAGCAAATCAGTGGGCAATTACTGACATCAACTAGGTGGTTACCCCATGCCCCCAAATTTTGTGGGGAAAATGGAAGTTAGCATTTATTTAAGACACAATTAATTAGACTTTTAGAGACATGTTATGCTTTCTTTTCATAAATGACCTCAATTTAGATTCTGTGGTCTGTGATCCTCTGAAAAATATTGAGAGGAAACTTGACAGAGACTAAGTGGAATGTTGGATCATATGAATTTCCCTTTAGAGATAGAATCATATTTGTAAATCTTAAGGAATGGACTGAAAGCTTGGTTTCACCTTTCAAGAGAAATTCAAGGAAAACCTCACTTAAGGGAGGACTGTTGATTGACTTAAGATTGATCTCGCCCATGTAAGTTGACAGTATTTATGTTCTTTAAATTAATTATAAGATGGATTGCTAGGGTCAGACTGTGAGGGTCTATTTGTCTATGAGAGTGAGAGTTGATGGGTGGAGTTAGCTGAAAAATAGAAAGCTTTTTTTTTTTTTTAACTTTTCTTTTTTGGTTGTAAGTGCCTGTACTTTTTTATCTTTATTTTTTTATTTTTTTATTTTTTATTTTTTAAAGATTTTATCTTTAAATGTCCTGGTAAATATCTTCTAAAGGATGAATCCTTCTGTTTCCTTTGAGAATGGGTAATGAACGCATGTAGAAACAGAAACTTCCCTTAGAGGACACTGTCTGTTATTCAAGTGCCATTTTGATTTTCTATCCATGCAGAGTTTTTCTTCCCTTAATTCTCATTTGTGATGGTAAGTAGATATCCGAAATAATTTTGACCAACAAGACGTGTCTTCGCAATATGCTGATGTTTCCATGAATATAAAAAGACATTCTCCTGCAGGCGGTTGCATTGGTTTTAAAATGCTAGAACTATCCATTTTGAATGTAATTATGCAAAATAAATGAAAGAAATCTACCCTGCTGATATTTATGTAACAACTTCTAGAATAAATCTTCTGATTTACAAATATACTGGGACCATTAGCTAGAAGCCACACCACATCATTATTTCACAGAACTTTAGGCAATTGTGATGACTTTTTTTCAAATCAGCATTATTTTGCAAAGTAAAATAAAACAGAGAAAACCAATTGACTTTTTCCCTAGCATTTCTGAAGAAAGCTGCTTAAAAATCAATGAAGGTTGTGCTTTCAGAAATATTTTTAGAAGTACATTTTATTTTTTGAAACTGTGATTCTTTTTCCACAATTCATCTTATTTTTTTTATTTTATTTTTTTTTTAGAGCCACTTAATATTCCTGAATCGTATTTAACTTCCCTGGGAAACTGTAAAGAGTGGGTTGAAATCTATAATTGTATTAAAGCTATGGGTCCCAGTAACAATAGCTATTCCACAGGTGCTGGTGAATGCCTTGTCATAAGGTATAAAAGAAGAGAGAAAGTGAGATTTTCCTCTGCCTACTTATAAGTAGTACTAATCCAGAAAGGGAGGGTGAGGGATTTGGGGAAAAAGATAGATAGAAAGAAGGGATTCTGTCCAGAGAAGTGTCTGTAGTCAGGTTTGTCTATATCCACAAGCATCACAACATGCACAAACTGAAATATTCCATTGCAGCTTTCCTGGGGAATATTCATGCTTTCCTGCCCACTACAGGCATCTCTCATATCCTGCTCACTTTCCAAATGAAACATCTCTGTTATATCCTATTCCCATAACATCTTAATTCTATGCCAGGTAGTCAGCACTTTATTTAATCAAATACTCCCTAATTATAGTTGTTTTAAGAAAAATAATGGGTGACATATTAGCATTTTTAGAACTTAGAAGCAGTGTCTGGACTCAAAGGAATGTCTCCAGGGGTACAAATCTCAAATGCAACTTTATGAATAAAGACTCTTGTACAGATGGGGCATTCATTAATAGTTTAATCTCACCACACATAATGGCATTTCATGACTATGAATGGGTAGCCCTGGAGATGACCAAAAGGTAATATGAAGGTGTCAGGGGTATACTTTTAACCTTTTTTTCTTCAAGTAACGTAAGGTTGTGTATGTGCGCATGTTAAATGTATTCAAAATTTTTATTCAAAAATTAAAAAAATTCTATTCCTGAAATATATATATAGTTTTCTAAGAATTTGCCTTCTGAGTAAAAATTTATGTATCTAAATATCTTTTTTGATATTTCAGATTTTTTTAAAAAAATCAAAACAAAAATTTGAAAATCTATAAAGAGGAAATCCAAGAAAATATTATTTATTTCAAGTAAAATTAAATGTCCCAA
The DNA here is from genome assembly GCF_023065955.2 of Ursus arctos. Lineage (NCBI taxonomy): Eukaryota > Metazoa > Chordata > Mammalia > Carnivora > Ursidae > Ursus > Ursus arctos. The sequence goes on from NW_026622819.1 coordinate 54,186,951, forward strand.
GTTCTCCCCAGTCATAACAAAGACTGGGTAGAAATAACTGTCTATTTCAGCAAATTCTATAGGGTGCTTAGGTAATGAGAATAGGTATTTTGGAAATGAGAGACCTAATTCTTTGAGTAGTTATGTAGTTATTATATGTGTTTATTATATGCCAAGTTCTGTTTTGAGCACTTCACAGATGTTTTATTTACTTTCTAAAATAACAACTCTTAGGACAACATTGAGATAGGTACTATTACTGGTCTTCCTACCCTTCCTGCCTCTCTATGAGCAGACTGAGGCATAGAGAGGTTAAGTAACTTGGCCAAGGTTGCAGAGCTGACAAGAAGTGGAGCTGGGATTCAAAAACAGGCACTCTGACCTCAGAGATCTTGCTTTAAAACCACAATTTTCTGTCTGAGGTCAAAGGCGGTGCTTCTCACACTTTAGTGTGCATAAAAATGGCCCAGGAACTTATTTAAACCATAGACTCCCCAGAGATTCTGATTTGATAGATCTGGCTGACTTTTCCCCTACTGCTCGTTTTCTGTTTAACGCCTTGTCATTGGTTTCAGTTTGGGGTTTAAAATTTTACCAAGATGATTGATGGTGGGACATCTTTTCCTTTCAAGAGAAAACTTTCACCCTCAAGGGTGTTTTGTAACCTGTGACCTTAATAAGATGATCTTTGAATTGTCTAACATTTACACCTCTCCCGTTACTTGAATTACTTAGCCGTGTCCATGATACCTTTGTTAGAAGGAAAACCACCTCCCAAAATATGAGCCAGCTTTCTCCCCCTAACCCCCAAAATCTGGCAGAACTTCATGAGGATTTATTATGATTTCTAATTTGTCACCTTTTGGATTCATCAATTAGCTTGGGAAGTGGAAATTAAAAAAAAAAAAAAAATCTCCCTGAAGAAAGTACTTCTTAAACACAGAGGAAAAAAAAATCCTATAATTGGTTTATCTCATTTGACATTTTTGAAAAGAAGATATACAGATGCCATTGTTAAGAGTTTTTAAAAGTATGCTTTATATCTTTATAGCAATAAGCTTAGTGAACAGATTAGCTTACATATTCTGTTCCTGAAGGAGTTTGCTTATTTTGCATGTAAGCAGTCAGGTACTCTATCAGATTATTAAAATATCACAGCATCTTAGTATACCCATCCTAAGCATTAGATAGACCCATGTTGATAGCTAGTTTGCTCACTTACTATTTGCATAAAGATATAAATAGCATTTTCTCCTGAAAAATTAAAAATCTCACCCCAAAATTTCTTTTTTTTTTTTTTTAAAGATTTTATTTATTTATTGGACAGAGATAGAGACAGCCAGCGAGAGAGGGAACACAAGCAGGGGGAGTGGGAGAGGAAGAAGCAGGCTCATAGCAGAAGAGCCTGATGTGGGGCTTGATCCCAGATCGCCAGGATCACGCCCTGAGCTGAAGGCAGACGCTTAACCGCTGTGCCACCCAGGCGCCCCTCACCCCAAAATTTCTTGTCCTATTTTTTAATTTTATTTTTTTTAGTTTATATAATCAATGGTATTTAAAAAACATGCTTTTGTAATTGCTATGACATTAAAAGCACGCACAAAAACAAAAAAACAAAAACAGACTTAACCCTCTACCAATCCAAAGAACATGTGATCTTAGAAGATACCCATGTATCTTATTAACACATATATTCTACTGGAACTATTTTCTCCTAAGGTTTTTTTTTTTTTTTTTAAAGATTTTATTTATTTATTTAACAGAGAGACAGCCAGCGAGAGAGGGAACACAGCAGGGGGAGTGGGAGAGGAAGAAGCAGGCTCATAGCGGAGGAGCCCGATGTGGGACTCGATCCCGGTACGCCGGGATCACGCCCTGAGCCGAAGGCAGACGCTTTAACGACTGCGCTACCCAGGCGCCCCTCTCCTAAGGTTTTTTAACATTATTTTTCTCTGTGGAACATGTTGAGAATATACAATAAACCTGTTCTTTATTTGGTGGACATTTTTTCATAGTTTCTCCATTAAAATACCTAGCTTTGTCTCTCCAGGACTGGTTCTTGGCCTTGGTAAATAATACAGGTTAAATAATTTGATTTATATCTAGTGAAAATGCTTGCTAGAACATGACCATCAGAACTATCCTATTTGCTTATTTCTTGGTATGGTGTCTGAGGATTACTTTAAGACTGCAGTGGACCATCCCTAAAAATTCTGCCTTGCATCATAACAAAGAAGAAAAAATAAAAACCTTAGTTTCTTTCTTTCTCTCAATTTCCATTAGAACTCACCATATTGAATGTTCTGACATATCTATCTCTTCATCCATCCACTCGTACAACAAACACTGAGTATCTGCTATCTACCTAGCCAGTTATCAGTCATGTACAAAACCCAGTGGAAATATGTGGTCCACATTTTCTATTTCCTCTATATTCTGCAGGCTTCATTCTCTGAATCTTAAAACATCACCTTCCCTACCCTGTGCTAATCCAAATATAATTTTTAACTGTTTCTATTAATGATTCCATGATTCTCCTGGAGTATACAAGTTTTTGAACTACAAGTGTCCTTGTTAATTCTTTGGTCCAACATATGAAGATGAAGCCTGTGTTCAAATAAGAAAAAAAAAAAAAAAAAGATAGGATTCTTATCTAAGGAAAGTCTCAAAAAAAAAAAAAAAATCTTCTGTGTTCATTTAGCTTTCTAGAAATCCTTCAGATGTCCAGAGAAGTAATTTGGGACCTATTCCTAAACATGTATTATGAGGTTTTTACAAAATTAACAATGTAGAGCTAGGTTTTCTTTTTACATTGAAAGCTACATTCTGTGCTGATGAAACTAATTTTTCTTTCACTTTGCATTTCTCTTCTACCAGTGGCTATAGGGGAGGAAAAAACTCATATAAAACAAACTCAATATACAAGTACTAATGGACTCAGTAACATTTAGTATTGGCAAATTGCTGAAAATTTGTCAGGTAATGTGATTTTGTTTTCAATTTATGCCACTGAAAAGTAATGTAGTGTCTAATGCTAGGAAGAGGGAAAAAAACACCCTATACTCCATAAAACTATATTGCTGTATATGGGTTTGGCATTTGAGAAGCAAATGAGAGCAAGTTGCCCTTTTCTCTATTTCTTAAACAGTGTGTAAAGTTGTTAGATTATACTGTAACATTTTAAGAAATCCTTTGTGCTATAAGAAAATTGCTTTCAAGAGCATGGTGATGTGCACCAAATGTAAAGCATGTGAGTGAGGACTCAAATGGCAATGGAAGGAGGAAAGACCTGGAGCTGAGTTCAGAGACCAGGAACATCCAGGGAGCAATAATTATGACAACACGAGATTTTAGTTTCTTGACCAAGAAAAGGAATAATGATTAAATTTCAGTTATATAAGTGCAATTCTTAGTAATGCAGATTTAAATCAAGTATCTACTTAGGGCAATTCTGCATTCTTTTAAAATACTGCAAATGCAAATTCTTTAGACTAAGATATTAACTCTTTTGTTAAAGAATATAATATGCTGCTTTGAGAGAGAGAAATGAGTAAATAATTTTGGGGTAGTTTGTCTAGAAGTTCTAGAGAAAGTCCAGTTTTTAATTTTTATTGCCATGTACATTACTAATTTGAATAGCTTTCTTACCTTCCTGAACCTGTTTCCTTATTACAGATAATTGGAATAATAAGATCTTCTCTATATATCTCATAAAATTGTTATAAAGATCAAATTAAATGTATGTGAGAATGCTTTAAAAATAAGTTATTAGAGTCACGTGTCTCTAAAATCTCATTTCCTTATACACACCAATGTGTGGACGTAGGACTTCAAGGGATTTCCCATTTGTTGTCTGACTTTATATGTGTTAAAGAAGAGCAAGTTATGGGGACGCATGGGTGGCTCAGTCAGTTAAGTGTCTGCCTTCGGCTCAGGTCATGATCCCAGGGTTCTGGGATGGAGACCCGCATCACGCGTCTTGCTCAGTGGGGACCCTGCTTCTCCCTCTGCCTGCCACTCCCCCTGCTTGTGTGTGCTCGCTCTCTCTCTCTCTCTCTCTCACACACACACACAAATAAATAAAATGTTAAAAAAACAAAACAAGTCATGGACTGAGTCTCAAACCACTTGGGTTCTACTCCTGACTCTGTTGTAAATTTATAGTGCCAGAATGACCCAGTGGAAACTGAACATAATTCTGATTAAGTGATAATGAAGACATAGTTTGCCCTAGCTTGTCAGGTAAGGTCTCAAAGGCAACTCCTGCCTTTACTCAGTGAAGCTCTCTTCAGGGCTTATAGAACTCAAAGATGACTTTTTGGCAGTTTCTACCAACTCCTTGATGAAAGTGGTGACCTCATCCCATAGACGAACTCCAGATAGCCCATATAAACTTGTGAAAAGTGACTCAAAATGTTGCTTACGTAGAGATACAGCCCTGCAACATCTCTGGCATGATTTCAAACCATCCTTTCCCTTGCTTCTTATCAAACTAATTTAATATGATATTTCTTTTCATCTTTTGCTTTGCTTTTCCTTCTAATTTTGTGTCATCTTTCCTTTAGGCAGTTTTTCAGTGATTATTTTCCAACATCTCAGAAATGTTAACTTTCCATACTGACCTTGGTATTTTCTAGTCTATGTCCAAAGAACTCTGCCTTGAATTTAACAAATTTGCTAACAATTTTGATTTAAAAACAATATTAACATGGTGTGAAGTGTATGCTTTCCTATTCTGCTCTTTTCCTATTTTTTTCCCCACAGAATTATCTCCAAGGCTTATTTTCTTCTCTTACTCACTAATACTTTTTTCATGAATATTTTATCAAATAAAAAGAAACTATTTGTTCGTTTCTGTAGATTCCCAGAATACTTTTTTATGTTGTCCACTTTTCTTTATTATATAAATTTTCTATGTTTTACTATGTCTACATCACCTCAAAATGTAGTTATAACAATATAGGAATTTGTAGTCCAGTTATGTATACAGGGTGGGGAGCTCCATGTTCAATAATACCAACAATTGATTGTGTTTTATATTTTAAATATTCAGTGTATACGAGAAGTACCAGGTAATGCCAGTTCCTAGTTGATCCAAATTTCTACTTGTCTCTAATTGTGATGCTTAGTAATATTTCACTCATCCACATTTGTAGAATTTTGTTCTCTTTAGCATCTCATGCTCTTTGAATTTATTTATTGCTCATATTTAAAAAATACTTTAACTTTTTAATCATGTTTTATATTGTTTCCAATTTAGTAGTACTCTTTGTACCAGCATCTCATAACAATTTATTTCAGAAAGTAGATAAATAATTGAGAAAGGTGCCCTTTTCAGCAGTTCCTTCTGTTAGTAAGTTTTTTTTTTTCCTATTCCTTTCAGCTTTCTGTTGGCCTTTTATCTTTTCAAAAGCATTTCTGCAATTTCTCTATTGCTCTTTGACTTACCATTAAAGCAAGCATTTGTTTCCATGTGTTTCTTTTTGGTTTTTGAGTGAGATGTATATCTCACCTTATTCAGCTTAAAAAAAAAAAAAAAAAAAGTCTTCCTGAAGCTTTTCATTATTCGTTTTCTTTGTAGAGTTCAATCATTTGTTCTCATTTGTATGTTTCAACTTATAACAGTGAATTGTTAATTCTTCAGAATCACCCAAAATCTTTTCATCTTTGCCTTGTTTTTTAACCATTTGGGGGGTTTTGTACTTTTGTCATTTGCCTTTTCAGAATTTCATATTATCCTTTTGCCATGTTTCAATTTCATGCTACACTGAAGTTGTGACTCTTCTCAAGTCCCTTTTCTTTTTGTCATTATTTACTTTCCTTTATCTATTCCTGTTCTATTTCAGCTTTTCATCTTACACCATTCCAAAATTACATGGACATTTTCACCATTGTACAAGTTTTTGTTACCTTTTTCACCTTCTTCTTTGTTCTTGGTATGAGTTCTGCCACTTTACACACTGCAATTATAATTTAGAATTTTTATGGAATCATACTTAAGACTTAGTTACTATAACTTTACTTACTTGCACTTTAATTCCCCACTTATATCTTAAAATCAAATTTTATCTCCCTATATTTTATTTCTATTGTAATTTATTATTTCATATTCTTTTGATATTTTTTCTAAGACTATTTTAAACTAATTTTACTGTCCTGACAATTCTCATTTCATTTATATTTTACTTATGTCTCTTCTTTTGTTTAACATGTAGCACTTAACCCCTGATCTTAATGTTTCAAATTTTCCTGCTTTGATTCCATCTGTTGCTGTCTCTCAAAGGACATATGATATCAACAAGAAAAGACATATTTTAGGTTTTGAATCTGTCTAGATCTTTTATATCTACAATATAGAACAATAAAGACATATAAAGTATTTACACTAGTATCATTTAAAAATGTTCCCACTAAATAGCCCCTACCATTGCATGTCCCATTATGTTTTGTATGTATACAAGAATAATTACAATAACCTCTTACATTTCTGTAACAAGTTAGCAGGGTAAACCTGTTGAGGAATAATATTTGTAGCATCTATAGATATTTTTCTCATGAGTGTTTTAAAACAACAATAAATATTTTAAAGGGGAGGGTGGTTTCCTTTACCCGAAACCTTGAGATGATGAGGTTGATTCTCAAAACCACATTATTGAGTGCATATGTCATGTCAGGGCTTTGATGTCATTTATGGAAGAGGCATGAGAAGTTCAAGAAATTTGGGTGTTTCTTTATATGTATCCTAAGTCTTAGCTCTGTAGATATGTCTTCCTTGAGTACGTTTTCTCCTCCTAAGATTTAATTATTTTCAGTGTTGTTTTTAATGATCTTTTGCTATCATTTATAATTTTGCTATCTAGTTATTCTTAACTAATATGTTGTTTGGTTTTGTCTGCTTTTGAATTTTACAGAGAAATGAATCACCCTGTGTATGTTCTTCTATGATTTGCTTCTTTCTCAGAATAGTATGTCCAAGATTCATCCATGTTCAGGTATGTAGCAATAGTTGGTTTTTTTTCTTCACTGCTGTATAGTATTCCACTGGGTGGAGATACATGTGTGTTTGGACACTTTTCTGAATTTTTTTTAGGATAAACTTCTAGAAGTGATTTTCCTAGGTTAAATATAGGCTTTTCTTTTCTAAAGACTTTTGATATGTATTGAAAATTTGTCCACTAGTTAAACTTCTAATTGTTTCTGAGAACACTTGTTTCTCTCCCATCTCACCAACACTGTGATTTTTTGAAAAATTTTTCTAAGTTTTTCACATTATTTCCAAACTCATTCCCTTAATAATTAGTTCATAACAACGTGGATGAAATTTCCCACAAGAAAATGGTGCATTTAAGCATGAAGATATGATGTTAAGTTTGTTTGATAATTTCTCCCTCTGGGGAATACTCTTTAGATGTGAACAATAAATCTATAGTCTTGGACATTATCCTCAAAAGGAGAATATCAGACCTTGGGCTTTTACTGAAAGGAAATTATTTCCACAAATGTAGTTTTGAGAGACAGCAATTTTGTTCAATTTTAATAAAACTCAATTGCAATGTGTGACTGGCATCTATTTTCTGGCTAGATCTGCCTTCTGCTTTCCTCTATCACACTTTGACCCTTGTTAAGTAAGTGGCATCTTTCCAGAGGAAATGATTAAATCAAACAGCTGGTTTGCAATCAGGATCATTCAAAATAAAAGCTTAGCATTCCTGTTAAAGCTAGGAAAAAGGGGAAAAAATCTATTGATGATGAACTAATGTTTTGGGAGCACTGATAGGATTTTTTTCTTTAAAAACTTTTTTTTTTTTTTGGTATGTGTCTCTCAATCTTATATTTCAAATCTTAAATGTATTTCCTTTTCAATTTCTCTTCCTCCATATAAGATTAAATTATATCCTAAATTGTGCATTTATTAATCCTCTTTTTATAACTTTGAAACTAATTTCCAAAAAAGGGTCCAGCTAATGAGTTATCTGAGCAAAGAGAATTTGAGAAGACATTGATTCTTTTTCTTGCCCATCTTAGAAATTTTAGGGAAAAAGAAAGGGAGTGTGACAGAAGCAATCAGCCTAGACCTTTCCCCAAGTAAGGATCAAAGTGATGTTATAGATCTTGATCTTTTGCTTTGACTATTAGATTGAAATTTTCTCTTAATCTATGGTTGACATGACTGAAAAGCCTCCTCCATAGATAACTCTAGCATTTGACTCCTTCTGGCAGGTGGGAAAGGAAAATAGCAAGTGATTCTATCTCTAATCTCTGTGACTTTCTTCTCCAAAATCACTGTAACGAATATTTACACAAAACTGCCCCTATTTATTGATATTTCTGTTTTAGCCAAATAATAAGATGCCTTAAAAATAAAAAAAAATATATTCACAATAAAAGTACTTTGTTATCTAACTTCGATGTACTAGCTTTTCATTTGTGAAGAAATCTCTAACAACCTTGCCTGCTTTGATCAAATGTATGTTGGAATATATTATATTTGTTATTTATTGTTAATATATATATGTATTGTGTGTGTGTGTGTGTGTGTGTGTGTGTATATGGTATATGATATATTGAGGCACCAAGAATGCTGCATAGCACATAAAAGACACTGAACACATATTTATTTAATACATGAAAGAATGATGGGAGTTCAGTGTATATTTTTCTATTACAATAGTTAACATAGTTGCTGTAATGAATTTCCTCTCTTGAAGTTTCAGTTATTTAAAGTAGGCTTAGTTAACTTACAGACTCAGTAATGCATAAAGCTAAACATTATTTTGCACTAGCCTTTGGACTAAATGGACCAGTTCAGCCAGGTCTGGAATTTCTGTGACATATATATGCCCACTAAGTGATCCTATCCCATTGCAAACCTTGACCCTTAATTCTAATTCTGGTTTCTTTGCTTGCAGACTTGGTGATTTTTAGATGAGATATTTATCTGAGTCCTAGTTTCTTGATCTGTAAAATAGGGATAAGAGTTACAAGTCTGTGATGAAAATTGCTATTCAAGTACGTAAAACCCTCCAACATAGTGCCAAACACATAGATGTCCAAAGCATGTCACTTTCTCAGCATCAGTAATCAATCAGATAGATACACTGTTAATATATTTTTCCCTAAATATGTACCCAAAACATCTGATTTGATTAAAGTCAGTAAGATTACTGAATGTAAGCCTTGTCCTAGGTATAGTGGAGAGACAAAAAGACCAACATGGTGTCAGCTCTACCCACAAGTGACTGACAGTTTGCAGGTGGGGAGAAAGGGAGATGGAGAGATATACAAATCATTATAGTTTTGGCATAATGCAAGAGTTTATGAAAAGATTTACAAGTGGGAATATACTTGAGCTAGAATTGCAAGAGTAAGTAGAATAAAGGAGGAAAGCATTTTTGATGCAGGGAACTATTTCTAAAAGCACACAGAGGCAGCAATGTGTGGGAGGTCTTTGGGGATTGACAAGCCACCAAGGATAGCTGGACCATGATGTTTATGAAAGTTTTAATAGTAGATTACGATAGAAAACTGATTGGTGCACATATGAGTTCACAAATGTTTGCGAGTGACAGAATGTGCAAGTGGACTAAAAGAAATGTATTGGTTAATTTCGCTACAGGTAAGGGTTGATTCAATGATTCAACAGTATCGGTTAAGACAAAACAATAACAAAACCAGTTTCTTACAGTTTATATCTCTGTGCTCTGCCTTCTAGGGTATCAGTTTGCTATGGTAGGCTCTCTTTTTATGTCAAAAAATGGCTGTCAAGAGCAAAAGGTTCCATGCTTTCTCATTTTTGCCTCCTGAGAAAGAGAGTGATCTTAATTTTGAATTCAATGATCAAACAAAGTTATGCGTTTTATCTTGATTTAGCTGACATATCACATACTCATCCCTGAAGCTAGCACTGTAACTTGGGAATTCCATTCTTATTGGCTTAGGCCTGATTGACACTCCCATGCTTCACCTGAAGCTGTGTTAAGGGAGGTAGAATTACACTAACTGTCCGAGGCCTCTACGCTTGAGTTGTGGGTGGAGGCAGCCTGCTGCATGGCCGGGGGGCTATACGCTTGGGAAGATGAACGAAGATGCTGCTCTAGCAAGAATCAGGTGCTCTCCAGAGCCTTAGCAACAAGGGCCTTGAATGCCATATTAAGAGTTTAGAATTTATTTCCTTGTGAAGAAACTATCATTTCAAATGAGTGTTTTATCTAGCTGTATTTAGCCTATTGATGGTGGGCTGTAAGTGTAGAACTAGGCATAAGTGAGTTGTTATCCTGCTTTCAAGGAACCCATATTCTCATGTTACTCATGTGACCCAAACTATGTTTTTTGAGCTGATATGGAGTCAAAACTATAGATCAAGTGTAGGCATTCATTCAGTTTTTAATATGTTGACATTAATGCGATATTTTCCTGATCTTTTTGGATATGATAAGAATAATAGCTAATACTTTTAGCTCTGTTCCAGTTGCTAAGTTTTGCCCAAACAGTAGCAGATCCAGGATTCAAAGAGAAGTTTTCTGATAATCTAATATCTACACACTAAATGTGACATTTGTTGAGAAATAATATATATTAGGTGAAGCCTCACATTTGGAAGAAAAAAAAAGATTAAGTGAGCCATAAACCTGGCACAATATGCGTTTGAAGGCTCATGCAGAGGGCTTAATAGAACATATCTATAATCTGTGTGAAATTTTCAAATGTATAGGGGAGTCCTGTTCAGTTTATATTAGTTCTCAAGTATAAAGGAATTTCTAATATTTTCTCTAAATATTTAAAAGTGAAATTATTTGGATTGAGTACATCCTGGAGAAATTGGGGGAGGAGGAAAGAGTGGGGCTGAGTGAGGAGATAGGAAGTAGTTTTCTCTTCATTAGTCACTGCTTTCTTGAAAGAGGCCAAGGGGAACTAGCAAGTGATGTTGGCACATTCTACTAAATTATTTTGGTTGATGGAAACTTGGAATTCTGGATTAACTCCAAGTGGATGTAAGCACTTTAGGGGATTGGATAGTACATGAAATATAACCTAGAATAATGTGAAAAATAATGGATATTGGCAAAAAAAAGTCTTGAAACCCTTCTGTGCCCTGATGGGCTCTGATTTTGAAAGCTCCTTTGAGGAAAAATGTTTAGGAGTCGTCCTGTCTATCATGGGCTCTTTGGACTTTATGCCCAGTACATGTCAGCAGTTAGAGCCAGAAATAAGATGCCAGGTGCATTAAGAAATGGATAGAAAATACTTAAAATATTATAAATTAATGACATGATTGAACAATAGCAAACTGCAGTATCTGGAATAGGGTATCCCGTTCCAGTTGCTTTAGCTTATAGTCGTCTAAGATGCATATTTAGTTTTTATAAGCACATAATCTTTTAGACAAAAGAAAAACTTCAGAATTTACCTCTGATATTTATACAAAGTATAATATATTGGTCAAATTCTCTTAGCTTGTAGAAAGAGTACTGTTTCATATAAAAAGAACTTGTATGCTTACATTAAAAAAATAGATTTATATTTTCTGAGGCTTTGATTTTTCTGGCCAGAAATTCCAAGCTTACACATTAAAGGGGTCCATTAATGTTCATCTGTGTTTCACTTTTCATGCCAGAAATACTATTAGAATGATTATCCTTATTTTGTATAATATATCTTAGTGGAAGGTTTCTTTCATTATTATTATTTTATTTTTTATTTCTTACTGGTTGGATTATTTTTCCTTTTCTCTTTAAGATTTATATTAATTTAAGTCACCATTTTGGGTGATTTCAACTCCATTCCCAAATTTGAGTGTGTCTGTGAGCATAGTCTCTTAGTCCTTAGTCCAAATTAGAATCTACTTTCAGTATTACCATAGTCATTTAAAGGTATAAATGTTTTGGATTTCATTTTGAACAATTATTAGTCTCAGATACATGCCTAAATAGTGTGCAAGTATCAAGAAAAACTGGTAAAAATTTGTTGTACATCTGAAGATTTTGTCAACATGACATTCAGGTAATTGAATGAATTTCTCTAACTTCATCTGCATACTTGGCATTGAGCGCCCACAGCCTTGCTCTATTATTAAAGAAAATGACTTCACCATTACCATGTGTCATGCTGAGGCTTTTTCATGAGTAATTAATTATGTATTGTAAGAGGTCAACATGATAAATTATGTTGTTTTATTTTTAATGAGGGTATAATTCTAAGACCACTAATAAGACTAATAATTATGCAAGTTGATATAATGCTAGGTGTAATCAAATGTTACATTTATGGTAGATTGTAGTAGCTCTGATATCTCTGTTTATGTCCTTGCTTTCATGTATAGCTATTATGGCAACAGGAAACTTAAAATACTCAACTGTGTAACAGACCTATATTATAGAGTTGGATTTTTTTTTTTTTTGATTGAGTTTTTCAAACTCATTAATGGATGCTATCATAGACAAAAGATACTGGTGTCTATTGGCAATAACCATAAAGGTATCTTTAAGACAAGGCCACAGCACCAGAGTTCATAAACCCACTAAGTTAAGAATTCTCCACTTTGGACATTTACTCAGTTAATAGTTTCTTAGTCTTGAAATTATTCAAAGGACGCAACAGTCTGGTATGCATGTACATGGCCAGAGACAAAGCAGGATCTTTCCTTCATTTAGTTTTATTGCCCTTTGGGGTGTGTGTGTGTGTGTGTGTGTGTGTTTTACTCTTAGGTTTGAGGTCATACCCCAGTAATAATAATAAAAAAATAACAAAAACGCAAAAGCAAAGATCTTTCACCTACTTGCTGTCGCCTGGTTTATGTGGAGAAATGAAAAATTACATAACATAGTAGTTGAGAGTGTTGGCTAGTTTTGTTATCAAAGAGTGTCTCATAACCTCTCTGTGCCTCAGTTTCCTCAACTTTATATGGCAATATTAACAATTTGGATTGTTGGGGTAATAAATGATAATGTGTAAAGTGTCTGGCACATGCTAAGTTCTTGATGAATATTATTATGCCAAGATAGTATTTTTAATTGTCACAAAAACATTGCAAGGTAGATATTAGAAAGAGGATTAGATGATTTAAGACCCGTATCAGGGCTGCAGCTCAAATCCAGATCTAGCTGATGCCTGAGCACATCTTTTGCTCCCCCAAACAGCCTAGAAAACAGGAGACCTGTCAGCACCATTCCACAAATGGACATTTAGGGGCTTAATGGAGAAAATAACTGGTTACTAGCTTGATTTTTCTCTCCCCTTTTTAAAATAAACAAATACTACATAATTTTATCCTAAAGTAAAATTTAAAGGGACTTTAGTAAGATATTTACAATGTGCTAGGCATTTTCCTAAAAGCTTTATATGGATTAAATTATTGAATCCTCACTCCACAGAGTACTTAGGTAAATATCTCAAAATCACACAGGAAGAAAGAGAGAGAACTTGCATTCTTCACAACTATATTTTAAATCAATGAAAACACATTATATTCCTGGTTATGAAGACTCAGTATTAATAGAAATCTATGAATTCAATGCATTCCCAATCTGTATGGCAGTTATATGAATATTCAGTGGAACTTGATAAAATGATTTTAGAATGTATCAAAAAAGATGTACAAGAATAAAAAAAACAAAGTATGGTGAAACTTGATTTACAAGATAGCAAAACATGCTGACCTGGCATGATAACAGACAGATAACAGTGACAGAAGATAGAAATCAGATATAGTCCTGTATGATTTTGAAAATCTAAAATGTAATTAATGTGGCATTTTAAAGCATTTCAACTAGCAGGAAAAGGGAATAGCATTGGTTAAATAGCTATAATATTGGGGGAAAATATTCATTTTCTCACAAGATGTAAAATCAAACTCCTTATGGATTAAAAATCACTAAACATAAAAAACAGAAAACCATGAACATAATTAGAAGAAAATTTGGAATAATATTTTTATAATTTTGGCATATGAAAGACTACCTTGCATGAAGTATAGAGACTAGTAAAGAAAAATTAATAAATTTGGCTGTATATTCCCATGATATGATTTATTTTGAACAAAGTATCATTATGCGTACTACTGTATATTTACAATGCTCACACTGATTTCATTATACTAATTTTTTTAAATCACCTCATTCAGAAACGACTTTTATATTTATCCTGTTTGATCAAATACCATTATATCCACAGTAGGAAAGAATAGAAAAGTAGCTAACTGTTGATGTGAAACAGAAATTTCTACATTTTATAGTTAACTGATAAACAACATAATGAGCTTGATTGTCTACTACAGGGTGCACGGACTTAAAACTTGTCAGAAAAGTAATTATTAGAACCATAAGATGTTGGGTATCTTAATGATCATCCACTGTAGTCATTTTTCCAAGAAGTTTGGGTTCTGGTATCTTTATCAGAGTTCTTTATTTCTTCATATGGCTTTGAGTTACTGTCTAGTGTCCTTTCATTTCAGCCTGAAGAATGTACTTTAGCATTTCTTGTAGGGCAGGGTTAGTAGCAGTGATTTTCCCTTAGTGTTTTTTTTTTTTTTAATCTGGGAGTGTTTTCATTTCTCCTTCATTTTTTGAAAGATAGTTTTGCTGGATATAGTATTTTTGGCTGACAGGTTTTTTTGTTCCTCTTTTCTTTAGAAGTATCATATTCTCATCTGGCCTCCATGGTTTCTGATAAGAATCCTGCTGTCAGGTTTGTTGGGGATACTTTGCATATGATGAGTTGCTTCTCTTTTGCTGCTTTCAAGATTCTTTGTCCTTTGCTTTTAATAAAGTGACTATAACGAGTCTTTACATGGGTCTCTTTACATTTATCCTTCTTGGAGCTCATAGAATTTTTTAATGTGTAGATTTGTACTTAATTTGGTGGAATTTGGGGCCATCATTTCTTCAGATAGTCTTTCTGTATCCTTCTCTTCTGGGATTCCTATTAAAATTACATTATAGTATTCTTAATGGTATCCTACAGGTTTCTTAGGCTTTGTTCATTTTGTTCTTTCAGTTTTTTTTCTGTTCTTCAGATTGGATGATTTCAATTGACCTATCATCAGTTTTGTAGACCTTTCTTTTGCCTGCTCACTTCTGCTGTTTGAGTCCCTCTCATCAATTTTAGACTTTGGTTATTGTGCTTTTCAGATCCAGAATTTCTGTTTGGCTCCACTTTATAAATTTTACCTCTCTATTGGTATTCTCTATTTTTCATACATTATTCACCTGTTTTTAAATTCTTTTTCTTTTCTTTTTTCTTAGCTCATTAAACATATTTAAGACAACTGAATTGAGTTAAAATCTTTGTCTAAGCCCAGTGTCTGTTCTTCTTTAGGAACAATTTGTTAATGTTTATTAACATGCTTTCTTTCTTTCTTCCTTTTTATTCTTCTGAAAACTGGGCATTGTGAATATTATAATGTGATAACTCTGGAAATCGCATTTTTCTCCCTTCCCAGGGTTTGTTTCTGTTTCTACAAATGTAGGGTTGTGGCTGTTTAATGACTTTCGTGAAATATTTTGTTAAATCAGTATTTGTTATGTATAAACTCTAAAATATTTTATAAAGCCTGTATTCTTTATATAAAATATTTGTTCATTTTTTTAAATTGAAGAATGCTTGATGGACAATATTATATTAGTTTCATGTGTACAATATAGTGATTTGATAATACTATACATTATGCTATGTTCACCACGATTAGTGTAGTAACCATCTGTCACCATATACATTTCTTTAGCTTGTTGTCAGGTAGGTTTGACAGAGATTTTCTTGGAGGCCAAAAGGTGAGAGAGAGTGAGAATAAAAAGAAAGGAAAAACTCTTCTAGTCTTTGCAGGTTGGCTCTGTGTTGGCACTCCTTTAATGTTTAATTATGCCATTTCTAACTCTGTCTTAGCTCTAACTTCCTGCTTGCACTGAGCCCAGATATCAGACAGAGCTGAAAGCTCAGGGTCTCCTCAGGTCTTTCCTGAACATGCCTTCTGTCCTGGGCATGTACCTGGCTTTCTAAATTCCAAAGTATACACAGGAATCTTTTGAATACTCTAATTTCTCAAAGAAACTCTTTTCCCAGATTTTCCTCCCAGGTTTTCATTGCTCTCTTTTATACCTCAACCAGTCTTTTACATCAGGAGATTATGGGTTATTTCATTTGCTTTACAATGTTTTGGAAGAATGCCTGCTACTTGGTAACCCTGAATAAGTTATGACTTGGGTGACACAAAAACAAGCACCGTCTTTCAGTAGTCTACTGACAGAACCAATACAGTTCTTTGTGAATAAGGTCTGCTCTGCTTCCTCTGGAACCAGACACAGGGTCACACGCTGGGAATTTTGGCTGCCAGTTTTAGTACCACCAAAGAGACAATGAAGGAGGTGGGGCAGGCCCAGATAAAAATTCCACAAAGCCTTTCTACTGATTTTTACTTGCTGTTTTCTTGATTAGACATTCATTTGGCTGCTATAAACTTTTGACTTCTTTACAGACTTGTGACAAAGTAGATCCTGACAGTTTTTGCTTGATTTGTTGGTTTTTCTGTGGGAGATGGGGTCTTGGATCTGCCTACAATGCCATTTTTGCTGACATTACTCTGGCTGTATAGATTTTTAAAAGTTATATATGATGGAATATAGTATAAAGAACATTACAAGGTGAAAAACACACTGAGAATATTTGAAAAATATGTAATAGACAAAAGATTAATATTAATCCAGAATTGATAAATTAGTTCCAGTAAGAAAAAGGCAAACCAATAAAAAGAAATTGAGCAAAGGATGTGAACATGCAGTTTTTTTTCAGAAAAAGAAATACAAAAGGTTAAAAGCATATAAAATCTTAATGGATCAGAGGATAATTGAATAGTTTATGGGATATCCATACTGTAGAATCTTCTGCTGGCATTAAAAAGAGTGGATACTATACTGACAAGGGATAGCAGAAAGCAATACATATAAATGTGTCCCCATCTTTGTTTAAAAATGAAAAGTAATAGCAGTGGTACCAACACAACTCTTTCCATATTCACCTACATGTATATGGAGGTATAGAAAATGCTCTTCAAGGGTATATACTGAGATGAGGGTAGTAGTTACCTTTTACTCAAAGGAGTAAGACTTGGCAGTTGAAAGGATACTTTTTGAATGTTTTTTTACAAAAATAAAGAAAATTTTACAAAATAAAGGATATATTATTTGTGGGGCATCTAGGTGGCTCAGTCATTTAAGTGTCATCTAAGTGTCCAACTCTTAATTTTGGCTTAGTCATCTCATGGCTCATGGGATCAATCTCCCTCTATCCCCCCCCCAAATAAACAAACAAATCTTTAAAAAAAAGAGAATGTATTATTTGTGATATAAAAACATTCTAGGGGCGCCTGGGTGGCGCAGTAGTTAGGCGTCTGCCTTCGGCTCAGGGCGTGATCCCGGCATTCTGGGATCGAGCCGCACATCGGGCTCCTCTGCTAGGAGCCTGCTTCTTCCTCTCCCACTCCCCCTGCTTGTGTTCCTGCTCTCGCTGGCTGTCTCTCTCTGTCAAATAGATAAATAAAATCTTTAAAAAAAAAATTCTAAAAATTTACTGAAATTTATTAAGAGTAAAAATATGACTCACTAGCCTTCCATTCCAAGTATTTATTTTCAGAGTTTCATGTTTCTTTCCAATCTTTTTCTAACTGATTAACCAGTATTGTATAATTACAATAAAAATACATGTATAGTTTTATTCTGCCTATATTGTAAGTCTTCCCATATTGTTTATTATTATCAACTATTTTTACATAGCCTAAAACATATTTGGAACTAGACTAGAAATAAATAACAACAAAATTAGATTTGAACAGCTCTCCACTGAGTAGAAGTAGTATACTCCTTTCACCCATCTGCTTATTCTTGGACAATTGGGCATATGGCCCAAACTTCCTTTTTTTTTTTTTTTTTAATATACATAATAGCACTAGGATCCAAACAGGGTATGTCTCTTGTCTAATATTATACACTCTAGGCATGCCAGAGGCCAGGGCCCAGATCTCTTCATTCTCTTTTTGATATTCTGTCATTAAATCTTTTTTTTTTTTTTTTTTAAGATTTTATTTATTTGTTTGAGAGAGAGAGAGCACAAGCAGAGGGAGCGGCAGGCAGAGGGAGAAGCAGGCTCCCTGCTGAGCAGGAAAGATGCAGGACTCTATCCCAGGACTCTGGAATCATGATCTCAGCGGAAAGCAGACTCCTAACTTACTGAGCCACCCAGGCTCATTAGTTATATTTTAAGAGAATAGAGATTGTTGAGAAAGGAAGAACTTCTAAAGCACAGTGTAGGTGAAAAATGTAATCTTGGCTTTCAGTGATGGAAAGGATTTCCATACACAACCTTCATATCACTGGGTTTGAGGTCCAGAATTCTAGGAGGATTCTTTGAGAACTTAGGAAAGGTAGTGAGGGGTGCCTGGGTGGCTCAGTTGATTGAGCGTCTAACTCTTGTTTTCAGCTAAGGTCATAATCTCAGGATCATGGGAGAGAGCCCCATATCAGGCTTTGCACTCAGCAGGGAGTCTGCTGGAAGTTATCTCCTTATTCCTTCTGCTCCCCCCCCTGCTCACTTCTTCTCTCTGTCTCTAAAATAAATAAATAAATAAATAAATAAATAAATAAATAAAATATTTAAAAATAATGTAGCAAGAATAACTTAAGCTCAGCACTGTCTCACTAACAGCTTTTAACATTGAACTAAAACTTCTTTCTTAGAACGATGGGAATGATAGTATAAATCCCCTTTGGTGTTCTTGAGGACTGGGTAGAGGAATAAGGATCAGGTATAACATGGATTAAAATATGGCTTCATCAGAAAAAATGTTAATAAAGTAAATATCTATAGTAAGTTAATAAAGAAAAATTGGGGGAGGTTGGAGGAAGGCGTGAATATCTATCACACATACATCAACTTGGGAAGCATCCAGGAAGACCTGGCTGGGAAATGAACAAATGGGCTAAGAAGGGAAGGGGGTCAACCACAGATAAGCTATCAAGCAAAGTTCCTTGGAGTACTTTGGCTCACTTTTACAAAGGACCTCTGTAGACAGTGTAGATCACATTCAGAACTATTCCCACTAGGGCAGAGGAGCCATTCTATACCTCTGGTCTAATCAGTCCTTAGTTAAGCCACCTGGTGTATTTGGGGGTGAAGTTGGGATGTGAATTTCCTGGCACTTTCTGCAAGGGATACAGATATTGATTGTTGGGAGTAAAACACACTCTGAATGTTTTTGCAGGAATATGGCAAAAGGAGGAGATACACATAGGGCACGGATAGTGTCTATGACACCAACTGAACATTTTTTTGTCCCAAAGCGGAAAATGTTAACTGCCTGAAACACAAAGTACAATAGTCTAAGGAATCTGAGATCATTCATATAAATTATAAAACATAGATCAGTCAACAGTTTGTTTTACAACAACTCAAGAAATGTTTAAGAATTAGCAATACAAGAAACAAAAAGAAAGTCATCTTCGCAAGAGATCTGGAATGCTATGCTAAACTTCTCTGGTGTTTATAAGGAAGAACTGACTTATATTAGATATTCATTAAGTATTTGTTGAACTGAACTAGAACATTATATATCTTCAATTCTTGATGGTATTAATTTAAAATTTTTTTAAAGGTGTATTTATATTAGAGAAAGAGAATGTGTGCAGTAGTAGGGGGAGGGGCGGAGGGAGAGAATCTTCAAGCAGACTCTCGGTTGAGTATGGAGCTGATTTGGGACTCAATCCCATGAGCCATGAGATCATGACCTGAGCCGAAACCAAGAATCAGATGCTTAACCAACTGAGCTACCCTGGTGCTCCTTGATGTATTATTAAATAAGATAAACTTGATAAAGGTAAATATAAGCTTCTTTATTTGTATTCTCCCTAGGCCAAATTGCTCAAGAATAAGACTACTGAAGAAGTACTTACTCATTAACTATGATGTGAGTAAGTCAGTAGTGTCTTTTGTCTGCTAAAAAAACCGAAAAAAACTCCACAACTCTATGGAATTTACTTATTGAAATAAAATACACATATATCTTCACTTTGCTTATCAGATTAAAGTGGGGTGCCTTTGTCTAGTTCTTGATTATGGCAATTAAAGTGGGACATAGGCTAAAATATGCTCTGTGAATGGTGTTTAGGTTAGCCCAAAGGCTTTGATAATGGTAATCATTTAACTGATATTTATGAGCACCTTGATGGTGTAGTTGTTCAGGAAAGCTGTTGAAGGTAATAAGACACCACCCTTGTTCCTACAGTCTTGTCTTAACACCTCTCTGCACAGCCTTTTTTTGATTTCTAAACATTCAAATCCCATACCATCGCTACAAGAGCCTGCAGGATCCCCCGATGACTCCTCTCTGATCTCATGGCCTTTTTCCCTCTTCATTACTAGTCACATAGGGCTCCTAGAAATTCCTTGAGTACTTCAACTGTTCTCTAGCCTCAGGGCCCTCATACTCTTCCTTCCGCCTGGGATACTCTTGCTCAAGATACCAAAGAGCTTGCTCCTCTCCTTTCCTTCAGGTAGCTGCACAAAAGTCACCTTATCAGAGAGGCCTTCTCTGATTACCATATATAAAATTCCAATATCCACCTGCACTGACATGCATACTTCCTAAACTCATTATCCTGCTTTATTATTATTATTATTATTATTATTATTATTATTATTATTATTATATTATGATATGTTAGTCACCATATAAGAATACTTGTCTGCTGTCTATGTCTTTAAGATGTAAGCTTTTTGAGGACAGGGATTTTGTCTGTCTTGTTAGCTGCTGTATTGTCAGAATCTACAGCAGTCACTGGCATACAGTAGAGAAATTACTGAGTAAATACTTTTGAATAGCTGCACGATTGAATAAATATAAATATGAATAAGACATGTACTATAGAAAATCAGAGATTAGTAGACTATACCTGCATAAACAAACACAGGATAAAACATGGTAAGATCTCTGAAGAGTTATAGAGGGGAAATGATGCAGGGGAGAGGGAAGCAGAGAAGGCTTTGCTTTGAAGGCAAGTTTTAAAGAGTCACTGTGTCTTTTCTTTTAGGTCGTAGAAGTGCCCAGGGGGCAGGGAGTCAGCGTGAGAAAAAGCCACTCAGAGCATAAAGAACAGGATATGCAAAGACCCTAGCATATGAAACAGCTAGCAGATAGTTGAGTATGACTGGGGTGAGTTATGGGAAGTGATAGAAAAGGCTGACGCTGGCCAGATTATAAAGTCTTTGATTGTCACACTTATAAGTTTAGATCCATTCTCTCCTGAAGGCAGTAGAGGGTTTCAAAGGAATCTTAAGCAAGAGAGTGATGTGTTCCAAATTCTCTGTTACAAAGAGGAGCATAAGATATGTTGGCTTTATGATTTGGAAATCTGGATGGCTTGCAGTATACTTAGGCAAGATAGACCAGGCACTTTAGAGAACAAATTTGGGTGAGAATGTTAAATGAGGTGTTTAATTCTGATCATGTGAGTTTGAGGTACTTTAGGCCTTTGTGGAAGGGGGGTGGTCTAAATGAGAGGCAATCAGAAATACCTGTGTACAGTGTGAGAGAGTTGAAGATCATAGAGGCTGTGAGTGAGATGACCCAGAAAGAACATCTAGAGTGAGAAATTTGAGCAGAGGACCAAAGTACTGAAGACACTGAGAATGGTTTACCCAGGAAGATGAGAATCAAAGATTTATGATCATCTGGAATTTGCTATCATATGAAAAGGGGATTTCACTGATTTTTTAAGTCTTCAGTGTGTGAACTAGGAATAATAAGAAGACTTTGATATAATTTACGTTAGTCATTTACATATTCTGTATAAAAAAATCCCAAACTAAATAGCTTAAAAAACATTTGTTATTTTCAGTTTCTGTGAGTCATTGAGTCAGGAGTGGCTTAGCTAGGTGGTTCTGGCTTGGGGTCTCTCACAAAGTTGAAGTCAAGTTGTTGACCAAGGCTGTAGTTTTCTTAGGGCTTAACTAAGGCTCAGTGACCTACTACCCACTTCACGTGGCTGGCAAGTGGCTGTTGGTTGTTGACGGGAGTCTTCATTGTTTCTTCATCGACACCTTCCCACATGTGGACCTCTCCCTTGGGCTGTTTGAGGGTCCTCAGGCTGTGAGGCTGGATTCTCCAGAACCTAGTGATCTATCCACAAGGTAGCAAGTTGGTACATTTATATCTCTCCTAACTGACTTAGTCTCGGAAGTCACATACCATCGCTTCCACAATATCCTATCAGTTATAGAGGTAGGCCCTATTCAGTGTCAGGAGGTGGAGATTACCAGGCAAGAACTGAAATACCAGGAGCATCATTGGGGGCCACCTTGGAGGTCATCCACCTTATAGAACTGACTGATAACAGAATAAGCTGCTTTATGAGATGGTAAGTTTCCAGTCACTGGAGTTACACAAACAGAGCCTGGGCTGGAACTGGGCAAATGAAGAAGAGGAGATTATAGAACATGTGATAATTAGACAAGCTTCCTCCTTTTTATCACTGTTCTCCTGTGAGTATTTAAACTGACTTGGAAAAAAGAAGAGAGAGAGAAATAGAGTTGAAAACACCAAGATAGTTTTCAGTTTTATAGCAAAAATATTTGATAAGTTATTTGAGGGTTACATTTATTAAATGAGCCTGGACGTGAGGGCAGACTGGAGTGATCCCCCAAGATGACATGATTGGCAGTATACCTTGGAGAAGGTAGCAAGAATTTAAACACTGAGAATTGTTTAATTAGCCTAACTCCATGCAAGACCTCTCAGCCTAATTTTCATTGTTTGTATTACATACCATAACATCTTTCAGTATCAGCCCATCTTTTTGCAGCATCAAGCCCCAAGACTCTGAAACAGTGTTTTAGATAGCCTACTAGGCATTTCATTCTCTAAAGAAACCAATTATATATGAAATTAATAATTAAAAATTATAAATAGAAAGAACAAGAAAACATGCATACTCCATGTCCTGCGGGTAGGTTTTTGCATGGTGTGTAGGGAATTAGGTGCAAAAAATCCATTTATGTTAATGGGCAATGGGCATTGCATGTTTAATTTCTCATGCACCACGCTGCCGATTTCCCCCCTGTGTCTTTGTCAGTACATGGGACCAGTGGAGGGGGGAAGAAAAGTGAATGATTTATTTGATGGTCTGTCAATCATAACGGCAACCAGAGAAATTCCAAAGCTGTTTTTAACCTCTATAGAAAGAGTTAGTTAGACCATATGCTTTTTTCTTCCTGCCAGATGCTGTCATTCATCAATTTCCTATTAAGAAAATGGGATTCTGCAAAAACCACTGAGGTTTTTTTCTCATTTGTAATAGATATTCCACAAAGTCAGATTGCAAACGTATTCTGCAGCTTCTGCAAAGTAACTTTTGACACCTGATAATCTCCATATTACTTTTGACCTATAATGATGTTTCTTATTTGTGGTCTACGTCTAGAGGTTAAATAGATTTGTTTGTGATTATCCAGCCCATAAAAAAGGTAGAAATTCAATGACCATTTAAAAATATCAGTAACCTAATAAAACACCCCTTAACTATGAGAAACAAACTGAGGACTTCAGAGGGGAGGGGGGTGGGGGAATGGGATAGACCGGTGATGGGTAGTAAAGAGGGCACGTATTGCATGGTGCACTGGGTGTTATACAGAACTAATGAATCATTGAGCCTTACATCGGAAACCGGGGATGTACTGTATGGTGACTAACATAATATAATAAAAAATCATTTAAAAAAAAATAAATAAAAAAAAATAAAATAAAACACCCCTTAGAGAGTAAAGAGAAATAATAAAATGTTTGAGAATTAAAGTAAGCAGCAAGAACCAAAAGTTGATTACCCAAAGATGTCAAAGAAGGTGAAAACATAAAAAAAACCCTACATTGTGTTCTTCCCCCTCCACCAAGTAGAAAGATCTTTTTGTTTAGAGCAAAAGAAATAATTGCTTAATCCTGGGAGGATTTGTTTGCTTGTTTGTTTGTTTGTTTGTTTTCAGGGATGAAGACACCTAGGATACCTCAGGGCTCCTTTTCTTAGGGACAATAAAATTCTTTCATCCTATACTAGCAACACTGTGTCTTCAGGCTTCAGCACACTGCTCTACCAACAATCATATTTTGGTTTTTAAATTTGAACGCTCTAGGTGGTTGGAATATATTGACACTTGCCATCATTTCTAACACAGATTTTCTTGAAGTATTCTTATGATAACACAGGTGGCTTCAAATATTTGCTTGTCATGCTGAATTCACTTAGCAAACCAACACGGAAGTTTAGGGGAAAAGAGTATCGTTGCCTAACTTTGAATCTGCAGCATTTTGCATTGCCTTATTAATAGGAACTGACTCTTTGACAAACCCTGCAAATAGCTTATAGAAGAGAAGAATGCTCTGAAATTCAAGGCAAATTTCTTTCAATAGTTAAGCACTGATCAAAATTCTGAATTTTCTCTGGCTGTCAGCCAGCAAGGAACATGCAGGGTCTGCTTATTGTTTAAGATTTTGGTAGAAAGCCACTCAGGAAAAAAAAAAATCTATAACTTTACAGCTGTCAGACTTTGTTGTATCCACTCCAGCCTAATATTCTCATCTAATTTTTTTTTAAAGGTCACAAACGAGCTATAATATAGTTTTTAACATTTTAATTTTCCCTCTTCTTCCCCTGCTGTTTTTTTCCCCTGCTGGGACAGCTCCACTCATGAAGGTCAGGGGAATGATAATGCAGAGGTGGCTCTGTCTTTTTATTCATAGACCAGGTAGAGAGTGCATATAGCCATAAATGTGTACCTCCATCACACGGGCATTGCTATTGACCCCTGCCCTGAGCTGAAGATTGTACCTTCTCAGGGTATAACAAATGATTCACTTTGCAGGTAGGCAGAGGCCTGGAGCTCGTTTAGCCAGACACTGCCAGTTTTCCTGAATGATCTCTTGTGATTGGTTTTCTCATATGAATAGACTATTTGTGACTACACCACTGAACTCTGTTTATTTAGGAATATGTCTTTGACAAAAACAGCTGTCCTAGAGTTGAGATGATGAGTGCTTTATCTGCTAATGCAAGTTCCCATTCAGCTGTTGTCTAAAAGCACATTTTTATCCTGGGAAAACATTGCTGTCACTTTTGGCACCAAAACAAATTTTTGGTGTTTGATCAAGTGGAGCCATTAAAAAAATAATCCTTATTTAAGGTCACTGTGGCTTGGCCTCTAACTGCCAACTAAGGTTCTGGCTCTATAAGGTGACCTAGAAAAATGAGCCGGTTTCATACATATAAATAGTAGCCACGTTTCTTCTTTCTTATCCATTCTCAATTGGGTGCATGGTTGAAAGAAGGATAGAAGTGAGCACAAAGAGAGACAACACCCTGATTCTCTGACCTTGACTTGGGGAAAAAGGTCTTTAACAGGTCCATGTTGGGTGAGAGTCGATGGAGCCTGGGGCCCACGACCGGAGAATTATTTAACCTGGAGCTAACAATTTTAAAAACTTATTCAGAAGTATGATGGTATTTTCAAATGCAGTGCTTACAAATGCTTAAAGAAGTTTTAAAAAGCAAACACTGTTTTAAAAATTACTATTTTTTATTTTTTGAATTGTGCCTTTAAAAATATTGAACCTCAAATCTCAGAATAAACCCATCTCTCTGTTACTCAGTGTACTCCATTGACATTCTCTCTCAAAGGGGGTCCACATCTTTAGAGGGACTTTTTAATTCTCAGCTCAGAATTCTCCACCCAGTCCCCCTCCTGTTTTTACTTTTTTCTTCTCCCAATATCTAATAAGTCAGCAATCTTTTACTTTTTAATAAAAATGCATTGATTCCTCCTGAATTTAGCCCCTTTATTTCCATTTCTGCTACAGTGTCCAAACCCCCCACACATCATACCTGAAGCATCTTTAGCTAAGGGAGTTTCCAGGCCAATCCTTTCTACCCCTTTGTATTGGTTTCCTAAGGCTGCAGTAACAGATGTGACACATTACAACTGGGTTGCTTAAAATGGCAGAAGTGTATTCTCTCACAATTCTGGAGACTAGAGGTTTGAAATCAGCATCAGCAGGGCCATATTCCTGCTGAGGGCTCTAGGAAAGGTTCTTCCTTGCCTTTTTTTTTTTTTTTTTTTTTTCCTTTTGGTGCCTCCTAGCATTCCTTGGCGTTCCTTGGTTCGTGGATGCATCACTCCAGTCTCTGCTTCCATCTTCACATCCTTGTGTCTCTGCCTCTCCTGTGTCTGTGTGTCTCTCTTTGTGTCTTCTGTGTCTTCTTAGACATCAGTCGTTGGATTCAGGGTCTACCCTAATCTATTATGACCTCATCTTAACTAATTAGTTAAAGATTAACTAATTACATCGTAACTAATTACATTTACAAAGATCTTATTGTTTAATCACATTCTGAGGTTCTGAGTAGACTTGAATTCTGGGAGAGCACTTCAACCCACTGTACCATCCCAGTGTCTCTTTCTTCAAATGACCTACTGGGGTCACTAGCATTAACCAGGTGAACAGCAGGAGCAGTAGCCTGCCTTTTTCTGTTAAAGGCATCTGATGACCTGACAGTTGTAAGAGACCACAGCAAAGGCATGTAGAATGAACACTGTAAAAGTAAGACTGAGAGACGTAGAGATAAAATGGTCTCTTCCTGCCTCGTTTGTAGAGGCTGCATATTTCCCAAACAAAAGGCTTGGGTGCACTTCCTACCTGACCCCAACGTAGAAACTGGCCGCATTGTGAGACAGGGCACAGGAAAATGTGCCCAGTAGGGACTGGAAGCCACCATAAAAACATGACATATCTTGTAGCATCAGTGGTTATTGAAAATAATATTTTAGGTTAAAATAATCATGACTACTTCTTAAACACTTAATTTTAATTTTTAATTATTGGAGCTTCAAAATTTTTAATTACTCAGAATGTTCATTCACTCTCTTCTGACATGAGGATGATTTTATTGGAGAAGTCGCTATCTATTCTGTATGACCACAATCAAATTAATCTCAACATGCTTGCCATGTAGTAAAACTTCAATAAAGATTTGTTAGATTAATAAACCACTCTAAGAAATTGCTCTGATTCTGCCAGTCCTATACCAAGAAACTGTTCCAGAGCTTTTCATTTTTTACAGAGGCCCAACTCCCTTTTCTGACATCCAAATCACTTTGCAAGCTTGTCTCCTATCATTTCCCTTGAGTTCTTTAACCATTATTTCACTGCTCAGACCAAACAGGAATGAGATGCTTCTGTTTGCAAGAAACCCTTTTTACTCAGAATTTGAACACACTGCATTGTAGAATCTGATTGTGGCAGTACCTTAGAGAACTACCTGGTAAGAATGATTTTATCATCTACTGTTTGGTCCAGAATCTAGTAATTCCCCCACTGCATACTCAGACTATAAACATAGTCGATTGCACACAGAGGTCTTCGAAATAATTCTTTATCACCACCACTTTCTCCTCCTCCT
Organism: Ursus arctos; assembly: GCF_023065955.2. Lineage (NCBI taxonomy): Eukaryota > Metazoa > Chordata > Mammalia > Carnivora > Ursidae > Ursus > Ursus arctos. The sequence goes on from NW_026622819.1 coordinate 54,214,409, forward strand.
GTTCTTCTTCCTTCTCCTTTCTCCTTCTTCACTTTCTCCTGTTCTGTGTTCTCCTTCTTGCTTTTTCTTCTTCCAAGGTAGAAGTCCATAGGTCCTCTGACCAATTCATTTGTCTTATTTAATAGCTTCTTAGGTTATTGGGTTTGTATCTCAGTTTGAGTATTCCTAACTCCTAACATGAATTCACTCTACTAACTCCTTTCTCTTTACTTATCTAAATAGAAACCAATGAGCATTAGCTGACTGCCTCATCTCCTTGTTCTTTTATCAGTTATGGTACAGCCTGGGTCAGTATAAACCAGAGGACTGCAAATGCAGGGGCTCTAACAATCTGGAGGTTGCATTAATTCTCCTATAGCAATCTGGAGGTAGGTGGATAGTTTAGGAAGTTGTTATTCTGTAATTATTCGTTCAGGGACCTGATTACTCCCATTTGACTGTTACATCGCCTTCTAGCGGTGCTGTCTTTTTCTGCATAGTCAAAGGAGTTTATCAGCTTACCATGACCACACTCCAGCTTTTAAGATGGAGAAAGAGAGGAGGTAGTGGGCAAATATCATCATTTAAAAGCTTGATATGAAAGTTACACACATCTCAGTGACCAAAATATAGTCACATGACCTAACTTTAAGGGAAATACTGTCTCTAACTGGGAGTTTTATTTTTAATCAGAAGAGAGAGATATTGGATCCAGGCTGCAGTTCATAGTACCTGCCTATTCCCATCCACCTTGACAATTCCAGTCTGATCTCAACTCCATCAGGAGTTCTCCTTGACGATTTCAGTATTCAGTTTATACCCTTCATTTTGCATTTACTGTACAATGCATTTAATTACCAATTAAAATATGTATCCTAATTCTTAGCTCTAAATGAAGACTTAAAAATTAAAAATATGCTTCATAGTGGTTAGCATACAGTAGGCACTCAATGAATACTTCCTGGTTCAAACAATGTGTTGGAATAAAGTTGGTGATATAATGCAGCCTCAATTGCTTTTTATGATACTTACCCTAATGTGTTTCAAACTTGAGCTTCTTCATTAATATTCAAGAGAGAGAACTATTATCTTAAAGCAAACTAAACTTTGCTGGCTTCAAAGAAGAGATAATAAACTATGGAACCCACTAAGGGCGAGTGTCTTTGAAGTGAGTATATAGGAGAGGGGAATTAATCACCAGCATTAACTGTTTCTTGGAGGCTTAGAGAAAGCACTGTACTTGCAGAAAAGAATCATACACTTAGGAGAGTGAAAGAGAGATTGGTTATGAGAACCATAGAGGTCAATGGCTTGTGCAGCCAGCTCTGGATACTGAGGTTTAAAAGGGTGTAACCCAGAAGACCTAGAGGCCGGGAAGTTGAAGGACCACTGCGCAGGAAATGAAGAATATGAATCGAGAGGTTATAAGCCTTCATCAGTGTGAATGATGAGAGTTGGGTCATGTGTTTTTTTTTCAGACTCAATTCATTTCTTTCTCTCTACACAGAAGACTTTTCAGAGTCAGCTATTTTCAGCTTTCTCTATACTTGTGGTACATGTACAGTACCCTGCATTCTACTTGTCATAATGGACAATGTATCTAAAGAATAAATACGTCTAAAAGATCGGGCTACCCTTTGTCTCTGATTAAGAGAAACTTCTCTGAGAGGGGAATAAATAAGAAAAGCAATTTCTGTGCAATTGAAATTGTTTTAGGTTTGAATTATTAATCAGTAAATGGAAATAATGTTCGAATAGTACTGTTAACTTCTATTACCTGGTATATGCAAAAACTTCTGTGGCCACACTCTGCTTTCTTTGGTTTGACCGGATACTCTGCACAAAAGGAAATAATCCAGGAAGCAGAAATGGCTCTCTCCTTTTCCACTATGGGAGACAGTACCGTATATAAGAATGGGGGTTCTGGAGTCAGACTAACCAGGTTGTGATCTTAGCCCCCAAACCTGTAGCCGTGGAATATTGGGCAAATCACTGAATTACTCGAAGTCTCATTTTCTCTCATGAAGTGGGAGAATAGTTATACCTACTTTCACGATACCACCTAAAACAAGTTATCACCATCTCATGGAAATCCATGCCTCTCTGCCCCCTCCTCTACCCTGTTTTTGCATTTGCAGACCTTCTTGCTTCCTCCAGCACTGGTAGCTGCTGAATAGACAGGTGATCTTTTGAAATGGTAAATCAGATAATGTTACTGATCTACATGGGACTATCTAATGATTTCCCATTTACTCAGAATAAACTAAATACCCATCCAGGTCTGTAATGCTACAGATTTGGCCTTGTCCTCTCCCTGACCCAACTCCAACTTTACTGGGTTTCCTTCTGTTTTCTTTCATGGGAAACTTACTTTACCCATATGGCTTTGTGCCTGAAGCACTCTTTTCTCTTCTTCCTGTGGCTGGCTCCCGATAACTTTCAGACGTGAGCTCAGCTGCTACCACACCTTCATTAGACCATCAAAACAGTTCTCTCACATTTACTGTCTGGTACATCACCTTGTTTAATTTTTTCCCAGAGCATGTGTCACTAGCTTAAATTATCTGGTTCGCTTATTTGTCTCCTTGTTTATTTTGTCTTCCCCACATGGAAGGTAAGTAAGGACCTTCTCTGCCTTGTTCAGTTCTGTTTACCTGGTACTTAGAGGAGTACCTAGAACATACTAAGCACTTAATAAATATTTGTTCAGTTAAAGGATAAGTGAATGAAAGAATTGACATCTCATAAATGTACATTATAAATTAATTGAAATAGTGTATAGAAAGCATTTATATTGGTGTTGGACATACAACAAGTGCTCAAGAAATTCTAGTGACTGTTGGTATTATGAACCATCAGTATTGTACAGCCTACCCAGCTCTCACCTGCAGGCACTTCTCATCTGTAGTTCTTTCTAGTCCTGACAATATTCTTTCCCTGAGCCTAGGGATTCACAAAGTGAAATCTAGTTTAAAAAGTCCTGGCTTATAGGAATTAAGTAGCAGTGATAGTCACCCATGCTTATTAAATCAGTCATGTGGTGGTGTGGGGTATATCTATAGAAATAACTGCTCTTGGGGGTGAAGCACTGGTGTGAAATAGGAAGAGATAGAAGCTTTGGAGTCATTCAGACATAGGTTCTCATCCCTGCTCTCTTGACACTGACTTTTCTCTCTGTGTGGGCTCTGAAAATGTACTTAACTTCCCCACTCTTTATAATGTTCCCTCTTAAGCTTGTTTTAAAGCATTGAATTAAAGAGCTATTACATACATAGTATCAATTACACACAGTAGGAACCCAATATCTAGGGCTATTAATAATGTTAAATAATGACGTTCATGCATTTAAACAGACTTCTGAAATTCCAGGCATGCATATTGTTCAAGTACTTTCCAGCTGCAAAAAGCTTCAAGATCCCTCTCCCCACAGTAAGTTCTAGGTGGAGTTAAGTAAAGGTAGAAAGATAATGCTCACTTTTGACAGTCTCACTGACTGTGAGGCTAAGCTACCAAGCTGGTAAAGAATGAGAGTTTACTCACGAATCAGAGTTGATGCAAACCAGCATTATGGTCACACAGTTTTCTAAATCATGGGAAGTACAGACATTGCCATTTTCACTTCAGAGAACTGTACCCCTGACTCTGTGGGGAAGATAGTAATTGGGAAAGTGCATAAAATGAAATAATCACCTCTTTAGGTCTCCTTTGTGCTCAATTTACTAGAGGCTTAGTTTTGACTCAGTGATGTAGAATGTGCTGAATGGGAATTAGAAGCTAAGATACCCTCTAGACCATGTCGTACGGGGTGTGAACTGATTTTAAACAATATTTTTGGCTGTGCTGATGATACTTAAGAGTGTTTTAAGACCAGCTCTGTACTGAGGGAGCAAGTGTTAAATTCACCAGTATTTACACAATCCAGGGTTAAAAAATATCAACCCTACTCTTGAGGAGGGTAGTGTGGAATTTTAAAACACACTTTTAAGGACCCATAAAAAACATTTAGAGTCCTTCTATGCAATGTGAAGAGTGGTCATTCATGCATATTTATAAGCATTTACCGTGGGCCAAGGTAAAAGATGAGTGAGATATGGAGAATACACTCAGTGGTGGTGATGGTGATAGGGAGAAGAGAGTTAAAGTTAAACAGAAGTTTCAATAAAAAAAAAACAAACAGGAGAAAGCAGATGTTGTGTAAGTGTCTATTATGATGATTCACAACATTCACTGAACAGATAGATATTTGAGTGCCTTCTTTATTCAAGCTACAGTAGTGAGACATGTATCCCATCTGGAAACAGATGGATTAACAATTAATTATGTCATGGAAATTGTGTTAAGTAAGTTCCGTGAAGGAAAAGTAGGGGTGCTGTGAGAAACTAAGCTAGTCATACAGTATTCAACTGCTTACCTCTCCTGTTAGTAATGACAATAGAGGCATCCAAGTAAAGAGTATTAGTTCTTGAGGCAGAGGAAAAGAGTGAGTGATGGACTGGCTCCGACAGGAAAGCCTACCTCCTACATACTGCCTCCAGCCCTCCTATTTTGCATAAGAAAGGCAGAATCTGCCCCAAGGCAGAATTTTTTCTCTTGATGCCAAAAATTGATAAGCTTTTTTTCTTCTTTTTTTCATAAAAGTTCATGGTTAATACAATTAGACACATTTATATTTTTAAAAAAGATTTTTAAAAGATATTCAGTATCACCTACATATCTAAGTATTCTCCAGCTATTCAATTTTAAATTTATCTTTTTTTTTTTCCAATTGAATCTTTTCTTAGATAGGCAATTAAGGAATGGTTCAGAAGTGGCATTTGAAACCCACTGTACTTTTTTTTCAAAATGGAATTCATCATTCCCTCAGCTAATGTGTGTGAGACATATGAATTTTAGAAGATGGACTTGCCGGTTGTACAGGACACAAAGAGCAGGCCAAAGCTGAAATCCTGAAAGGTAGCATACCATGTTATCAAATGCTCTTTTCCCTTCTGGGCAGTATTACTTACATTGTGCAAATGTGTTATGCAAAATCATCTTAAAACTGATTCTGTATCTTCGCCTCAGGTTCATACAATATTCATTGAAAGTTTTACAAAAAAAGAAATTAATTTAGTATAAAAATCAAGCATTTTAAAATGCCCATGTATATCAATGCAACAACATTCCAAATGGAAGCTCAGAAAAAGGAAGAAGCAGCTTAAGTCAGAATTTTATACATCTTATTTAAGTACCTGTACATATATGTCTGTATTTATGTTTCTAGTACAGTAAAAGCACATGAAAACCTGACATGAGAAATTCTGACTCTTCCTAGTTTCATGGCCTTGGACAAGTCACTGTGTATCAACCAACTTCATTTCTCTCTGTCATTTAAATGGTGCTGCTATTGCTGATGCCAGCTCTTCATAAGGTGGTTTAAAATTTAAAATCAAATTGTATTGAAAATTAAAAATGTTTTACAAACTGAGAAAGTGCTATGTAAAAATCTAACTCAACTAAATTATCATGAGTCAACTTCTCTGACCTGAAGATAGAGGTTTGGAGAATCTGATAAACATATTTATGTTTATACATTTAAAGGCAAGAGAAAGTCATGGAGAATTTTGGCCTCTCTGTATATGATTTTTGTCATTTGGCTAGGTCAGAGAAATGAGTTAATGTTTTCATTTGCTCACAATAATGTATATTTTCTAAAGTTGATGTAATTTCATGATTTTTCTGCTATAATTTATTAGACAGATATATAGTGGGCCCCTGAATCTTCCACAATTTTAATATTTGAGACTTGTAAGCTTAATATTTCCAATGTTACAATTATATGGGTTGGAAAGGATTACATGATTGCGAATCACCTTATGTAAGCAAATTTTTAGATGAATTTTCATTGTGTATTTTATCTTATAATCCTGAGATACAAAATTACATCAGATACCTCATCTTTTGGAAAAAGATTTTTTTTATTATTAATCCGTCATGCAAATCATAAAATGATCTTTTCTTTTTTTTTTTTTCCATTTTAAACTAAAGCTGCTTTGCTCGTTGACTTTGTACTTTACAAGTTCGTTTCTATACAGTTTATTTTTATAAATTAGGGAATTCACATTCTTTGTATCATTCAGTTATCAATTCCACTGGGAAGTCTTGCAGGTTCTGTCAGTTCTTTCTTGTGACCTGATTTCATACTAATGGATTATTCTGCCCTTTGGCAATTAGATATATTTTGGTCTGAAAGCAAAATTGTCACTAAGTAAATATTACTAATAAACCACCATTAACTTACATCAAAATGTTTTGTGACAGCCCATGACTTTGCTAACACAAGTACTTCACAATAGGTTTCTTGTTTCTCACATGTATTACTAGCAGAATAAAGCAGATTTAATCAATGAGGATGGAGGAAAATTACGTGGGGAAAATTAAATATGTTGGATTTTTCGTAAGACTGCTGGAATCTAGGTTAAAAAGTTATTCATTCATATAATTTGCTTTCTTGAAGACCACACTTTTGTATATGTTTATTTGTCATTAATTGATACTCAAATGCACATGATTCAACAGTTGTAGGATTCACTGGCAGAAGAAAATGCAGTAATCCTTATGCCCCCAGGTAGCGAAGTACCTAATTGAAATGCACTACAAGGAAAAGTCAAGTTTATTACCCTTGCCTACAACTTGCAGTGTGACATTTTGCTTTATAGCATTTGGAATCTTTCACCTCCCAAGAACAATGAACTTCAAAAACATAATACAAGTGGGAAAATTGCCTTAAAAATGTAATTTTAAAAATGATTCTTTGAAAATACTGTTAAATGAGAAAGTTTGGTGAAAAGATGAAACTAATATTTCATTCATCTTCTATTGATCCATATTTAAACCCAATGTAAAGTTCAGATGTTTAGGGGAAAGAGGAAAAACTAAGGTGATTGAATAAAATAAGTCAGGATGATTCCTCAAAGTTCAACTCAGATATTGTCATTTGAGAGTCTTTGGTATATGGCTTCTGGTTTTTGTTATTGTTGTTTCTTTGGATAAAACATCTTTTCAAGGAAAATGGCACAATTATTAAATCCGTAAATTCTTTGAGGGATTCCATTTTCATTTAATATGGGATGATTTACCCATATGCAACACAAAAAATTAGTAAAATTTATCATAAAGGAGGGGTAACCTAATTGAGCATATGAGGAGTAATCCTAAATGTTAGTCTGTGGGTTGCAGATGGGTCTTTCTTAATACAGTGATTATAATAGGTAATAGTTCTTAACTGTGCCAGGCACTAAGGACTTTGCATATATTAAGTCATTTCATCCTCACATCAATATTAGGAGATGAATATATCTATTATCCTCATTTTATACATAAAGAGATTGACGTTTGCACTGTGCCTGTGATCTACATTTTAGCACAGACTTCTCCCCATTAGAGTCTATCACTTCAGGCCCCAAAGAAGCCTGTAACATACCACTTCAAACAAATATATAATCCAAGTAAAAGCGGCCTGTTCTCTCTGTATGCATTATTTTCAAACTCCTGCACTCTTTGTAGCTCCCACCCACCCCCTCCTCTAACTTAGAGTCAACTTCCTTTTATTCCATTCCCATATTCATATGAGCCAACACTGAAGAGGAGCTGGTCTAACATCTCTCATTAGCCAGGCAACTTACAAGTTCCATATCTTCGACAGGGTCAGCTTCTACGTTTTTTGTTTTTGTCTTTAATAACCAGTAGGAATTTTAGTCTTTTTTTTCTTCTTCTTCTACTGAGAACAAAAGAAAGAAAAATCAAAATTCTGAAACTCGCCTCTTCACACCATAACAAAGATTGACCCGAATTGTGGCATTTGGTCTGAGTTCTAAGGAGCATAGGGATTAAGAGAGTGCCACCCCACAACTCCAAAACCCCTAACAATTTTTATAAATTGATTATGTAAAAACAAAACAAAACAAATAAATGTTCAGGGAATCTGTCAGAATACTTCAAACAGCATTTATAGCTCCCTGCCTTCTCCCACTATTTTATTTTTGTATGTGCATTTGAAAAATAAACTGAATTCCAAAAACACCTAAGGGGCAAAGATTCAAAATGGAACTGATTCAGAGAGGCCACCCCCTCCATTCCTGCTGTTTAAGGAAGTTGCTGATGGTGCTGCTACTTGGGAAAAAGAGCTACCTAAAAGTTTCATGAGATGAAAGACCAAAGAAGTGTTATAAATAAATCAAGAAATCAAGACTGAATAATCTAACCATTCTCACTGTTAACAATTTCAAAAATATAAACTATAAGTTATTATCAAGTCCATAAAGCAGCTTATGGATTATAGGAAAATCGTGTGGAATTTGAATTTAATGTTATGCTTATACCCAGGAGACACAATTGCCTGGGACTATCTGATAATTAAAAGGATCCTTCACTTCTGTAAAGATGGGGAATATCAAGCTCTATACCTTTGAAGTAAATAATACTATTTATATTTCCCCAACCCAGAATTTTAACTATTCTTTATACAAAACCCATGTAAGTATCCCCAAAATTCAATGGGGTACATGGATACCATTTCAGGGCAAAAAATGTTTTAACCGAGATATATTTCAAGGAGAATGTTATACTTGGTTAAAAACTGATGCAGTGAATCTATGGGAATGTTAGAAGTGAGAATAAAAAACATCATCTGTAGGTTACATTGCATTATAAGAATTTTGGTTGCCAATGCTAACACTCCTTTCTCAGGCAAGACGTACTAAAGTGCTCAACAGGGAGATTTTAGAAAGTTAGAAGAGCTATAGAATTTTTTTAATGGGGACCATAAAAATCTACTCAGAACCAGGCATACATTTCTGTAAAGAAATGGACTGTCCGAAAAATGTGGCCCAGCACGATCCTGCTGCTTAAAGCACCGGATGCCATGTTGTGAAGAGGATGAAAATCACCCACTAAATTGGGCCCATAGACACAACTTGGCCATGCATGTTCTATAGCAAAGGATTGGTTCTGTTTAAGAGTTTGCAGTCCTAAAAGTACATGAAATGTACACATAATTATTACATACCAACTACTTCCCAGGCACAGTATTAGATTGTGGGGACAGAGTGTTGTCAAAGATAGCCCATGGTCTCTGCTCTTAAGGAGTTTATATAGTTTGAGAGCATGAAGACCTAATAATTCAGATAGTAAGTGTTATGAAGAGAACCAAGTAAGGCCTATTCCCTGGGAATCTACTTCAGGTAGATGGCTAACTTTCTGAGAGGGGGCATTTGAGCTGAGACCTGGATAGCAGGATGTGAGGCCTGGAAAGACCTGGGGAAGAGCCTGTCAGGCAGTGATCTGCCATAAAATATTTACATGGGAAGATACTTGCATTTAAAAACTGGAGATACAGACATCCTTCCCTCTGCTACTCCCATCTTTGACCAACAAGCAAATGTGGGTGCATATTTAGGGGTAATATGAGAAGAAAGACCGGCTCCTGATTCAGCCTGGAAGGGGTTTGCTTTCTTTTGCTTTCACAACGTGAGTTAACAATGATAATGCCCTCCTCAACTTTCTCTGGAGCGTTGCTAGGGTGACACTGTAATTCAAAGAACAGAATATCAATAAAGCCAGGATGTACAGGAATGTAAACAAGCTTTAAAAAAATAGTCCAAGTGTTTGTTAAATAGACCACAACGGGACAGGTCCATTATCATTGCAGAAAGCTCTGTACTTAGTATGTCCAATTATCTAAATAGCTCGAAAACATAATCAATCCATCAGTAGTATTCAGCTTTCTAGCTCTGATATCTGATTGTGAATTCTCTGTGTTTGTTCATATTTCTGCCAAATGTCGATCCAGAAATGTATTAGCATCTGCCAGTGATGAATAAACATAAGACTATGCTCCTCCTGCAATTCTTAGGCTGGTGAACAAGGGCTAGTCCAATCCATACCTCATAGATGTTTCTTCACATCACAGACTGTGTTCTTTTCTTTAATAAAGTCAGCATAGTCAAGGATGACTCTCACCTTGAATCCTTGGCCTTTAACAGCAGCTCCTCTCTTTTTTCCCTCTCTTAGCCTACTCAGAGTTACGCATTTTAAAAGACCAGCTCTGGTTGCTTTCTTGTCTATCAGTTTTCTTAACAGGCAAATACTTGTGGGATTCTAGAGATGTTGACTCTGAAAACCTCTGGGAGCTGAGAGCATCCAGCAGGGCTTGGGTGGAGAGGAATATGCAGGTGAGGGGTGAGGCCAGCAGCAATGCTTAGCCACTTGGGCTTCTGATGGTGAATGTGCACAACAGCTCTGGGAGTCTTTCTTTGCCCCCAAGACATGCGCTCTGGTATGCTGAATGCCTGTTAATTAGTCCCTTCTGTATATAAGTTGTGGGATCTGATTGTTCTGGTGGCCGTGAAAGAAGAAGCAGGCAACTGGGGTAGAGATGAATGAGTCACACAGGGTGCTGTGTGAACGTACCAATGTCATTCATTTTCTTGAAGGCCTTTGTGTGGGGAGTATCAGCAAGTCTTCACAGATCCTCCAGCCCCCTGGTAGAGTGAGCCATACACCGTCTTTGATCTCGGGACTGTTGTTTTTGTGGTGTGTGTTTTGCAGTCCAGATTCAAATGAAGTAGAAGAGAATTGAATTAACTCAGTTAATTAAGGTCCATCTATCAGCCTTTTTTTTGCCAGTCTGAGTAGACAAAGGAGCTTTCAAAATAGGTGCCAAAATTGGTGCTTCTAGAGGCCCTAGGGGTGCTGACTAAATATTGAGGTCTCTGGTTTATGTAGAAAGACCTGACAAGCTTATCTTGGTCATCCAGAATGTTTGAGAGGAGTGTATTCTTAGTAGCATTTCCTCGTTCATGGGTGTGTGTACATGCTTGTGTGTTAGGAGGGCGGTGTTGCGCTTCACCAGTGTTGTTGCTTATCTGCTCTGTCTGTTGAACTGAACTACCTGCTTCCAGCTATTAACAGAGTATTAGAAAACAAGTCATTATAATAGTAACCCTATCACCCTGGTCATAGGTCAATAGTGAATTCTTACTGTTTCATGAGCATTCTGATCCTTTTTTCTTTTTATTTTGCTGTTCCATCTACTGGTTACACCTTTTCCAATTAATGAACTTCTACTTGTCCTTTAAGGACAGTTTAAATGTTATGACTTCAGAAAAGTCTTCCAGATCTGCAAAGATGATCGCCTTTTTCTCGGAGTCCTTGACAGTTTTTATATATCACCACCAAAGCGCTTAACACCGAATTTCATAACTATTTGTTCACATATCTTCTTCATTTATAGATTGTGAGCTCCAGAGTCGGCTAGCAGGCTAGTTAACGTTCGTTCTAAAATTGTCTGTTATTTAGCAACAAAGCTAGTTTGTAAAGAATTGGAAATTATTTTTTGGCTAAAGTGTTTTCCATTAGACTTTTTGCGTCCTCAAGTGCAAGTGTTCTATCTTTTTCATTTCGTGTCCTCAGAAACCTGGCGCCATATCTGAAACAGTGCTTGGTAACTGTTGGCTCAAAGAATGAGTGAATGAGTGAATGGTTGTCACTTTCTAGCTGAAAATATTTCAATGACACATTACTACCTGCTGGAAAATACTCAAATGCATTAGGCTTCTTAGAATCAGAGTTTAAAGAAACTAGGAGTGGGTTAACCTGGAGTAGATAATACATTCTTTGCATTTTCACATATTTGCAGAGCTGTGTCTTCTGAAAATGATAAAGTCTGTTCTTTCTCTCAGCCCCAGCAGAGGGGTGCCCTCTCTGTACCCTTATTAAATTCCTGGAGGCAGAAGTATTCAGGAGTTTGAGTTCTCTCTCTCCCTCTCTGTCTCCCCTTCCCGTTCTTTGACCCCTCTGCTTTCTCTTTGCACTTTGTTCCCTGTCTCCCTCGCTGTCACTTTGTGTCTCTCCATTGTGTTGTCATCATTTGTTTAATACTTCTTAATTATCAGAATTGTTAGACTATATTCCAAATATTTGTGAACATATTTACCTCCTCGACTAAACCAGTGATTCTTAACCAAGATTGTTTTTCCTCCAGGGACATTTAACAATGTCTGGAGACATTTTTGGTTGCTACAGCTGAGGAGGAGGAAGGGGTGCTTCAGTGATCTAGTAAGGAGAGCCTGGAGTGAACATCCTTGCAATACACAAGATAGCTTCTCACAACTAGAATTATTAATCTTGTACTGTCAGTAGTGCTGAGTTTGAAAAATTCTGTACTAGACTATGAACTCTTTGAAGGTAGGGAATGTGTCTTTATTCACTGACAAATTTTTGAATAACCAGAGTTCAACGTAAGGCTTAGCCTATCTGTGTTCAGATAATGTTTGATAAATGAATAATTTAATGAATGAATTACTGGTTGGTGGATGGATGGATGGATGGGCAGGCAGATGGATGAATCAGCTGATCAATCTGGGACCGTTTTCCAGCCCTTTAAATTCTTGGCAGCATTTCCTTTCCAAGTCAGAATTGCTATTTATTATCTGAATTACAGGGTAATCAAGCCACCAACCAAGATGTTGCCCTGACCAGCTCTCATTTTGAGCATGCACTTGACCACAGATCTTGAGACATTCATTCTCAGCAAATATTACTAGCCCTTTTCTGGTTGTTTGGTAACTGGGTCATTTGTATGCTCTCCTTTTGTGCTGATCGTGTGTTTCTCCTATTTGATCATCTGTATTACTGGCGTAATACTTCTTATAACTGCATTAATCTCTGAGGCTGTTGAAGAATCTGATGCGACTCTTAAAAAATCCTCTAAAGGGTTCTCCTTTCTGGATTTCTCCTAGGCAATAGGACTTGGTCATGACCTCTGAGATAGAAAATAAATTCATTTTCTTTTGGTCAGTCTCATAGACTTATCTTTCAATCATCAGCTTATGTTTTTGTTTGGGATTTTTTTTTTTAAATAATCAGGCATGGTGGGATTAGAAAATATTATTACACTTAGTCTGAGAAGGTCCCTCAAACAAAAGCTATCCACACATTGTGAAGTCTTTATACCATTTTTTTCCACTTGTATTATTTCTGCATTTGATATAGCAAGTGCCCTATGGATTTTAGGTAAAAGAGTATGTGAGTCGCATGTGATTTCTCTGACAGGCTTCTAAAGTGGTTTCCATCTGTGCACATCTTTACTACATTATGAACTGGCTCTGGTCAATGAATACTGTGACACTATGTAATATGTGAGTTGCTACCCTTCCTTTTAGGTTGGTTCTGCTATTTAAAACAATAAAAATATCTCTATTTATTTTTAGATTTAAACTTTAAATAAAAAAATTATACACACACGTATACATCTTCCCTGGAATTAAAGAAATCACCAGGAATGATGTGGATTGCTTGAAATTTTTGCTACTAAGTAAAAATGCTGAGGAAAATTCTCCTTCAAGTGATGCTCTGTCTGTATTGACAAAAATTAATTGCATCGACAATTAATACTTAGAAATAAGATGAAGGAAAATATTGGTGTTTAGATATCTTGGAAAATTTACACTCCCATCATCCAGCAAGATTTATCCCCTTTTTCATTGTGAGACATATACATGAATTGTATAATATATATGTGTATGTATATTATTTAAAGAACAAAATAAAATGATCGCTGTATCTACACAAGGCTAAGAAATAGGACATTATCATATCTGAGAGTTGTTTTGTTTCTTAAATTCACCTCTTTTTTCTTCTGTCTCTCATAGTAACTGCTATCCTGAGTTTTATGTTCATTCTTCGCTTTTATTTATAATTTTTACCCCATGTATGCTTCAATAAACAATGTATTTTTTAGTTTTACCTCTTTTTTAAAAATATGAAACCATACAGTATATTCTTATATACTGTCTTAATTCTTTCTGTCGACATATTATCTTTGAGACTTGTCATTGTCGAGGTGTGTAGCTATAGATCATTTCTCATTGTGTGACTGTACCACAACTTATTTGTTCCTTTCACTCTTAAGATTCAAGTTGTTCCTCCCTCCTCCTCCTTCCTTCCTTCCTTCCTTCCTTCCTTCCTTCCTTCCTTCCTTCCTTCCTTCCTTCTTTCGTTTTACAAACAATGCAGCTATCAGTATGTTGAAAAATATATCCTGGTGTACATTTACAAGGTTCTTTAGTATACATTTGTTAATAGTATTGTAGGGCTGTAGAGTATATGTAAGTTTAAGGCAGAATATGCTGGATATGTAATTAAGTAACAACACCACCAGATCTCAGTGGCTATAGTAATGGGGGTTTATTGCTCTGTGCTGTTACATGTGCATTATTTGTGGACTGGGGATCTGCTCCCTATCTTCTTCAGTCCAGCACCAGTCTGAAAAAGAAGCCCCAAATGATAGCATTGCCATAACTGTGCCAGAGGGAAAAGAATGGAGCATACAACAACTTGCAAGTAAAAGCTTCTACTTTTAGATAACACAATACACAACACTTCCATTCATATTTTATATGCTAAAGTAAGTCACATGGCCAAGTCTGAATTCAGCAAGGTGTGATGTAAAATGGGGGGAAGGGCACTGCAGACACATATGATGGTACATTTGGTGACAGTAATATAATCTACCAATATAGTCTGTTTTTAACTTAGTATTTTACTAGTGATGTCAAGGTGTAGTCAGAGTAGTTGCATCAAATTTCTCTTCCACCAAAAAGATCAGAATTCTGTTGCTCACATCTTCACCAGGGCTCAATATTATCTCACTTTTAAATTTTTATCAGTCTTGGGGCGCCTGGGTGGCACAGCGGTTAAGCGTCTGCCTTCGGCTCAGGGCGTGATCCTGGCGTTATGGGATCGAGCCCCACATCAGGCTCCTCCGCTATGAGCCTGCTTCTTCCTCTCCCACTCCCCCTGCTTGTGTTCCTCTCTCGCTGGCTGTCTCTATCTCTGTCGAATAAATAAATAAAATCTTTAAAAAAAAAAAAATTTTATCAGTCTCAATGGGGATGAGTGATGTCCCATTGTTTTAATTTGCATTCTCTGATTATTAATGAGGTTGAACATCTTTTCAAATGTTATAAGCCATTTAAAAAATTATGTGAAACTAATGATCATTTTGCCTGTTTTTCTATTGGATTGGATCATTCTTTTTTTTTTTTTTTTTTACTAACTCATTGAAATTCATTCTCTGCTTGTTAATCTCAGTTTTGTGTTGCAAATTGTAGCTGCAGTTATATCTTATAAGAGAACTTAATGTTTTTCAATTATTTTGGAGTAATTTTAGTTTTACAATTAAAGTTGCACAACTATATACAAATATCGAATATACTCTTCAGTTAGAATTCACTTTTCTAAACCATTTGATAGTTGGGACATGATGCCCCATTACCTCTTAATACTTCAGTGTGTATTTCTTATGTAAAAGAATAATCATAGGAGATCCGTCAAGATCAAGAAGTTAACAATGATCTAATATCACCTTTAGTCCAGAGGTACCCTTCAAGCTTTGATATAATTAAGTGTTCCTTATAGACCCAGGATCCAGTCCAGGAGCACGTTTGGTTCTCATGTCTCTTTAGTCTTCTATAATCCAGAACAGTTCCTCTGTCTTTGTTTCTCTTCATACCTTGACATTTCTGAGAAGTACAGGCAAGTTGCTCTGTAGACTGTCCCTTAATTTGGAAAGTGATATTTTCTTGTCATTCATGCTTTTTGCTTTGAATTCCACAGAAGTCATATTGTGCTATTCTCAGTGCATCATATTGGGAGGCATACCACATTGATTTGTCCCAGTACTGGTTATGTTAACGTTTATCGTTTGGTCAGGAAGTCAAATGGCAGAAACCTACCTTCTAAAATTAATTAATTTGGATATTGTACTTAAATTGATCAGTCAGTATATTGTGAGGACATTCTTTGAAGTTACATACTAATCCTGCTCCTCATTCACTTACCAGATTTCGTATCCATTAATGATTCTTTTCCTGACTTACTCATGACACTGGTGCTTGCCAAATGGTGATTTTCTAATTCTATCTAGATTTACCAGTTAGCATGCTACTGCAAGGTAGAGTTTTTCCCTCCCTTTCATTTAATTAATTAATTAATTCGCATTTGTTTACTTCTATCAGAGACTTGTATATTCCTATTTTACTCAAAGGTTTATAATCCCTTACTACCACTACTTATTTTCATGGTAAAATTATCCAAAACATGGCTGATGGAAGCCCCTTCAAACTGGCTTCTGTGACCTTGGACATGTCCTTGTCATTCTTTGAGCATTTCCTTATGTTCTGGCTCAACTAGTTGTTGTAGGCTCATCTTATATTTTCCGTCAAGTCAGCCATTTCTTTATGGAGGCTAAGTTCTTTTAGTGAAAAATGGTGTTTAGAAACCAAGATCTGGGTATTCAGTAGGTTCACTGCTCCTGAGGTATCATTGCTTCTAGGTTCTTTTATTAAACACAGAGAGGAAATATAGGTCTATATGTGTATGTGCATACCCGTGCGCGTGCACACACACACACACACCTCTATCTATGTAGGTAGACAGTTAAAAATCTTGAGTTTATGCTGATATTTTCTGATGCTAATCGAACACCACAGAGTTTAATCTAGTCTTTCCTGTTCCATGTTCCTAACTCCCTTCTCCAACAGTCAGAAATCTGGCTCCCATTACCCTTAGTCTATTTACTTATTAGATAAGTCTCCCTTGTATGTAGCCAAACTTATGGATTAGTCAGCCCAAAGGTGAGTCCTAACACACTGACCATTCTCTTCCACTGGTCCTCACTCCTTCTAGGCATGCAAACCAAAAGTTCCACAAAAGAAGGGAAAGCGATAAGGAGGGAAAACAAGTCAGAAAGCTCAACTCTGGACATGAACCCTACCCATTTGTGGTAATCCAGGGCCAAGCCCCTGACATTCACAGGTACTATTTAAAATTTCAGATCCCTGCAAAGGAGGAGGAGTATATGCAGAAGAATTACTTAATTTTAATGTAGATTAATTTATCAAATTTTTTTATGATTTCTGTTTTTTTTTTTTTTTTTTTATAGCTCATTCAAGTAGTTTCCTACACCCAGGAACACTGGGATATTCTCAAATATTGTCTTCTTGTGGTGCATATTTCTATCTTCACATTTAGGTCTTTCAATGTCCTTGGAATTGATTTTTTTTTTTTTTTTTTTTTTTACTGTGGTATGAATTTGGGTTCCAAATTATTTCTATTTTTCCATGTGGATAACCAACTGTCTCAGCAACATTTATGGAAATGTCCATTCTTTCCCCACTGATCTGAAATACTATCTCTGTTATATTTTAGGTTCCATACACTGTTTTTATTAGTGTATTCAGTAATCCCTGTACAATACCAATACTGTTTTATTACTAGAGTCTGGACTAGCTACCTAATTTGAAGGCCCAGAGTGAAATGAAAATGTGGAGACCTTGTTCAAAAACTATGAAGAATTTCACAACACTGAGAGCAGAGCATTAGACCAAGTACAGGGCTCTTCTAAATATAGGTCACACATCCATAATGCTAGCCTCACTAGAACTGAATATGTCTTGTTGTGTCTCTTAAGTAATTGTGCTACCAGAATGTCTTTCTTCTTCCAAATCACTGCAAATTCATTTTCTTTCTGTAGGAATCCACTAAATATCACATGTGAAGATTTCATTCCTAAAATAAGTCTACCTCTTGTATTATGCTTGTCTAGAAGATATAAATAGGTATATAAACTTTTAATATACTTATCTATATACTTATATATATATATACCTATTTATATGTTCTAGAAAAAAATATATCTTTTTTTTTTCTTTTCCAAGGGCTGCCTCAACAATGTATCACAAACTTGTGGCTTAAAATAACAGAAATATGTTGTCTCACAGTTGTGGAGCCTAGAAATTTAAAATCAGGATGTCAGCAGGGCCACACTCTTTCTAAAATCTGCAGAGAAAAAGAATGTCCTTGTATTTTCTGAGGTTCCAGTGGTGGCCATCCATTCTTGGCATTCCTTGGCCCCAAGATGCCTCATTTCAGTCTGTGTCCTTCTTTGCATGGTGCTATCTCTGTGTGTCTCCTGTCTTCACATAGCTGTCTGCTTATAAGGACGCCAGTCAGATTAGGAGCTCACCTTACTCCACTATGATTTCATCTTAACTAATTATATCTGCTAAGACATTATTTCAAAAAAGGTCACATTTTGAGGTACAGGAAGTTAAGATTTCAACATATCTTTTTCTGTAGGAGAGAAACAATTCACCCCCTATCAGATACCATGAAGTTCAGAGCTAAATAATAAGGTCAGTGATAACACCTATGATTTCCATAGCTGTGTTTTTTCTTTATCCTTATTTACTAGTTCTTAGTCATATTTTACTTAGACCTAATTATTCACTTTCATTTCTATTAAATACATTTTTTGTTGTTGTTGTTGTTAACGCTACCTTCATTTTTTTTTTTTTTTTTGTGTGTGTGTGTGTGTGTGTGGAATGATGTGAGTATTGAGTGAGTTTTTAAGTTTTTACAGATAAATCTTGTGGTGTCATTCAGTTGCCACACAAACCTGCCAGTCTATCCACAAACTTCATTACGAGGAAGGAGAATATGTGATAGTTATCCTTTCAGGTGTGGCATTACACTACCTGTATTTATGCACACATTTAACCTTTTTAAAGTTATATAACCTCCTTAGTTCTCATGTTTCCTGAGTTTAAAAATGAGAATAAAAGTTGTATTTCAGGTGCCTGCCACATGATAAATACCCAACGAATATTAGCTTTGATTAGATATTTTTGTAACTTACTATGCTTAACAATAAAGGATATGTGCAGTTTATAAATTATCAACCATAATTCTGCTCCAAGTGGCTTAAAAGCGGATCCATGCATTTATTTATTCAACAGATATTCATTGAATGCCTAGTGAATGACAGCCATTTTCCTAAGTAGACTCATGTGTCCTCTAATCCAAGAATAGTACCCAGCACACAGTAGATGCTCAATAAATCAATGTTGAATGAATGAAAACAAAGTTCCTGATATCACAGAATTTATAATCTAGTTGGAGGAAAGATGCATTGAATAAATACGTAATGTAAAGTGCATTTAAGTTCAATGAAGAAGGATAAAACAAGATGAGATAAGAGTGATGGAGTGGGGGTGGAAAGCAGTTTTAGAAAGTGAGGTCAGAGGATGCATCGCTGAAGGGGAGATGTTTAAAGAAAATGAGTGACCTAACTGCCTGCCAGGCAGCAGAAACAGGTTGCGAGAGCTCTGAGGTGGGAATGTGCTTGGCAGGTTTGGGAAACAGTAAGAGGCCATTGAGTTAGTAAAATAGAAAGTTCCTTCCACTTGAGCTATCCTCTAAGGCCAAATACTATTGTATAAATGTAAAATGAGCCCCATTTGTTGTATAAGAGCTCAAAGAAGGAAGAGAGAATTTGTCCTGGCTGGAATGGTGATTGAAAATCTTGCAAAGAAAGAAGGATTTCAACATGGGTGGAACAGAGTCCCCTAAGTGTGACCAGGTAAGAGCAGCGTCAGCATCTCTGGGGAGCTCATTAACAATGCAGACTTTCAGGTTTCACCCCATTCTACTTCCTGGGGGTGAAACCCAGAAATTGGCACTTCAGTAAAATCTTAGGGCAATTCTTATGCATGCCAGAGTTGCAAAGCATTGCTCCTGTGCCTTGAGCTTTAAGGAACAACTACATCACCTGGGGAATCAGTTAAAATGTGGATTCTCATTCAGTGGTCTGGGGTAGAGCCTGAGATTCTACATTTCTAACAAGCTCACAGCTGAAGCAGACACTGTCAGTCTACAGACGACACACCAGGGCCTGAGAATTGATATTAGCCTACTTTTTCTGTAAAGGACCAGGTGGTAAATATTTTAGCCTTTTGCCAGCCATTCAGTCTCTGTTGAAATATGAAAGGAGCCATAGACAATACATGAATGGATGGGCACATTCTCATAAAACTTTATTTATGGACACCAAAAGTAGAATTTCATAAAATTATGTATTTCAAAATATTCTTTTTCTTTTGGTTTCTCCCAACCATTTAAAAATGTGAAAATCATTCTTAGCTCATAGGCCATAGTTTGCCGACCCCTGGCCTAGAATACTGTTGTATAGGGCAGGGCGATTCCATTTTTCTTGTCCCCCAGTTGTACAATAAGTGCCTGGAATTTGTACAGGAGAAAGTTAAACGATATAAATGTTTGCAAATGAGAAAAAAAGCCTTCAGGAAAAATATGTTGTCATTGTTAATAGCATGTAAAGAATCATTACTCGTTAATTGTTTATGAAAATACAGTACACATTTTATACAGCAATATAAAATACATGGGCAGAGAAACTGGAGGAGGGCGACCAGATATGACAGAAGATAAACATGATAGTTGGTTTCAAATATATGAAAGCTTGACGTATTGTAGCAGAAGGCTGCATAGTTTGCTTTTCTACAGAAGGTAAAACTAGCATTAGTGGATCTTACAGGGAAGCAGATTCCAGTTCAACCTGAGAAAGAACTTAAACTGTTGGAGTTGTGCAACCACACAACTTGTTTTCCCAGGAGGTGATGTTTTCACAGTCACTAGAGGTAAAATAGAGAGTCTGATGAGCATGATGGAAGAAGAAATTATGCATTGGATCTAGAGCAGATTACACGTCTAATATTTTTCTCAACTCTGTTTTCTTTTACATTCTCTCCAGTTGTCTCTGGCTTAATTAAGTCCACTCTGAATAACTGTATAAAAAGCCGCCTGTCTAGCCTCTTCACCTTCAGCCTTACCAACTCAATCCGATTCGACAATGAACTGTCAGAGAAATCCTTTGAAATCTCACCTCTGATTGTTATTTCCCTGTGTTCAAACCTTCAGTGATTTAACCTTCCAGATTAATTATTCAATAGTTTTCTTATTCTGATAATTAAGCCCCCTTTATAGCCTTCACAAGTTTGGTATTCACTAGTTCTTGCTTACCCATTTGCAATGGACTACTTGTTAGTCACAGAGACCCCGCCCCCACACCCCTACCTATTTTCCCTTGCATAGGCTGTTCCCACAAGCTGCTGTACCCTTTTATCCACTCCCACTCCTATTTTTCATTTGTCTAAATACTACTCATCTTTTATTTTTTTAATTAAATTTAATTTTTTTTTCCAGTAAGTTCCTTGTGTAACTGACCTGAGCTGAGATCAAGAGTTTGATGCTTAACTGACTGAGCCACCCAGGTACCCCCCCCCTACTTATCTTTTAAAGCACATCTCCATTATGACCTCTTCCATTAAGATAGGTATTAGTAATCACATGTGCACATATGCACATGTACAAGCACACTCATTTGTATCTCCATAGCATTTTGAATTATCCTTTTTTTTTTTTTAAAGATTTATTTATTTATGTATTTGACAGAGATAGAGACAGCCAGCAAGAGAGGGAACACAAGCAGGGGGAGCGGGAGAGGAAGAAGCAGGCTCATAGCAGAGGAGCCTGATGTGGGGCTTGATCCCATAACGCCGGGATCACGCCCTGAGCCGAAGGCAGACGCTTAACCGCTGTGCCACCCAGGCGCCCCTTGAATGATCCTTATGGCATTTATCCTTATGGCCACTAGTTGTCTGAGCTATTTCTTTGGTAACTTGTCATGATCTGGGTCCTGTTCATCTCAGTAGTTTTATATATTCAACTCCCCCCTTACCTATTATGCTTTTTACATTCTGGCCTCTGAATATGCTCTCAGTTCATTTCTATTTCAAGGCCTCTGTGCCTCTAATGCTCTTCCTCAAGTCTAAACCTCAGCATGGCTAATTATTTTCATCACTTAGATGTTAGTTCAAATTGTTATGTCTTTTGACTATGCCATTTGCTCTCTACCTTATTGTTCTGGTTCTATTATTTTTTTAAGAGCATGTATTACTCTCTGGCACTATATTATTTATTTGTTTACTTATTTATGATCAGCTTTCCTGAAACATTAGTAGAAAATGAGGCCCATAAAAGCCGATGCTTTTTCTAATGCATAACTGCAAAAAAGTACTGGGAACATGGTAGACAATGAATAAATGGTTAAATAAATTAACTATTAAATTATATGTGCTTTAAGAGCAGATATATTACCTGTGCATCTCTTCCTTCCCACTCAGTGAGGATTAGTTGAGAATGGGCCCAGATGGCTAGCACAATGTCATGAATAAACTTCGTTGTATGGATTATTGCCATCAGAGTTCATTCCCTCTGAAAGCAATGAACATCTATGATAAAGAGCCAAAGAACAATTGAGATGAGAAATACTTAATAGTAAGTACTAAAAGCTTGTGAGTAAAGCAAATACAGAGCTGGCTGTAGAATATTACGGCTTTGTCTGGGGGGGGGCAAGCAATGACTGAAATGAGTTATATAGAAAAATATGGAAAGGTGCATGTCAGGTTACTTTGCCAAGGACAATGGATAGAACATAGTGTGAGAAAAACAAGAAAAATGGACGAATAAAACACTTTAAAAAAACACATGAAAGCAAAATCACTGTTGAACAGCAGTCATGGAAAAAAGAAGTTTTTTCCTATAATGCATGGGTAAAGGTTAGGGAATATGAGGGCTGGAAGGTTAATGTAAATCTAGCTTCAGGAGTATAGGTCAAGCAGAGAGACCGTGGGAATAGGCTTTAATTTTTCCAGTACTCATCCGATTTGATGTTTCCTCAGTAATATATCAGTGACACTTGGGCAGAAATTACACTGCTGGACATCTGCTTCTGCTGAGCTTAAATGCCTTGGCAGGGGGAAGAGTTCTCTTTTGGTGTGTGCCTTCTGAAAAGTTATGACGAAAGTCATAGCAAGAGAATAAATAAGGCAAGCTAGTGGGCCACAGTTTCAAGAGTCACTTTCCTGATTACCATGGCAATTTTAAGTACAGGGAAGAAGTCCAAAAAAAGGAGGAAATACTGTCCAAAAGCAGAAAACTATATTTAAAATATAATAGAGACTCCTCCTTGTAGATCTCCATTACAAGTCATCTGAGGGCACGTGCCACTGCCAAAATTCTAAGGGCTCTCAAACTTGAGAGGCAAATGAAATGTCCACATCAATTCCTGTGGCATACACATCAAGCACTCTCAGCAAATGCCCAGTGGCTGGCACACGCCTGGAAAACAAGGAGCCATCCACATTATCTCTAATTGCATACCATGTGCTTTGAAAACCACCCACAAAAATATCACACTGGAATTACAAAGGAACAGTCCTCATTATCCTTATTATCTTCCTCTTATGGAATTAAAGAAATAACAGTGTGCACAGTGATTTACCATTTTTCTTAGCTTTATAAACACATCAAAAACAAGCTTTGTTGAATCAAGGCAAGTCCAGGAAATAGGCAATGTAGGTAAACTCTTAGGTACTTGCATTTTAACTTTGCCTTCATATAGTGTGTGGTTAAGAGTGGAAGCTCTGGATTTGCAGAATGTGTTTGAAACTCTGTGATCTTGAGCAAGTCTATCAACTCTCTAAACTTCAGAAAACTCACTATAAAATATTCATAATACCAGTAGACACATCAGTGATTGGTTGTTAGGAATTATATGAAAGGGTAGATATAAAGTCTCGGCATATGCTAAATACATAATAAGCAATGGATGTTAGCTGTTCTTATGTTTTCTCATTGACAGAATTGCACTCAAGTATGTCTTCGTTGGGTTGGTTTAGTTAATGACTTTGAGAAGAAATGAAATGTTGGTGCAGGACAGTCTCATTTTATGCCAAAGGTATAGTCCAGAAAAGTTGTCATAATTTAAAACTGGCATAATTCAACATTAATTTTGCCCTAGTAACAAATAGAAAGTAATTGGAGTGAATTCTCAAGGTGCTTAAATCTGTCCTCACTATAACTGAGGATCGATTTTGTGGCCATGTCATTGGTATTTTTTCTACCTTATTCACCTTGTTATATAAGACGATCTCTGCAAACTCAAAGTGTAGCTAGGTTAGAGTTGCTTTTTATTTCGTCAGCATCATCTCTAATAATGTGCATGGTATCCTGTCCTAAGTTCACAGCGTTTATCATGGTAGCTGTTTGGCCTTCATAGCTTTCATCACACCTAAATGCTTTCCCAAGTTACTACTTTTCAGCTGGAGCACTGTTATTCCTTTGAAAATGAACATGTCCTTGGTATTATTAAAGCAGATTTGAAGTTACAATAAGAGCGAATGCTGAAATAATAGTGCCATAAGTTGCCAAATCATTCAGAATTCTGTTACTTACAAATAACAGCTTGGTTCACCTGGTGTTGAAAAAGAATTGTGGATATTTCCCTTTATCAGGCAAAGTGGAGCCAACACAAGCCAATAGCATTAACATAATTTATAACCCACTTGACCTAAATTTTAAAATGATGTAATGATTGACAATTTTTTCTTAAAGCGGTGGATAGAATAGTAATTTATTTCAAAATTTATGTATATAATATATTTAAAATAGGTATTTTGTTTAATGTTTATAAAAAGTGATCAAACTCTAATAGCTCCACCTAGCCCAGTTAGTGCCATGACTACAGAAACCTGTTATATAATTGTAGGCCCACACGGTCTTGTTGCCTGTAATTGATTCTCGTAAAGTCTCCAAACTCAATAAATTCTTACCATAATGTTAATGTGCCAGCAACTGCTAGGGCTTAATTATTTTATAACATTCATAAATGTGTCTGTTGTCCTAGCTATGTTCAGAATACAGGCCACACTGCATGAAGTTTCCTAGCCTATGAATCTTCATGCAGTAAAGCAGTTGGAAAAATCTCACCTTCTTCAGTGATATGCAGGTGAATCTGTGAACTTTCTTTGTGGTGATTGAGTTCTATAGGTCTTCACACTAAAGTTCTATAGCTCCGGATGCATTCCTTCCTAGGTGTTCTTTCCATACTCTCTCAAATACTGACACAAGATTACTTTGGTACCATCCTCTTGCTTAAAAATCTTCTAACAGGGTAGGCTGCCTGTCTTCTGACAGGTTATAGTAATTTTGAAATGAGGTAGAACTTCCTATAATTATATAGCCACATTTTTACTAAACTTTTTTTTTTTTTTAAAGATTTTATTTATTTGACAGAGAATGACAGTGAGAGAGGGAACACAAGCTGGGGGAGTGAGAGAGGGAGAAGCAGGCTTCCAGCTGCACAGGGAGCCTGATGCAGTACTCGATCCCAGGACTCCGAGATCATGACCTGAGCCGAAGGCAGACACTTAACGACTGAGCCACCCAGGTGCCCCACACATTTTTACTAAATTTCTAATGCTGTAGTGGGAAGGTGCTTGTTTATCTAATGGTTGACAAGGAAACCTCTAGAACCTTTCAGGTTTGTTGGTTTCAAATTTCTGTCTTAAATTGGAGTGCCAAAGGCTTGAAATTGGGTAAATTGTATATTTCAGTGAAGGGCAGGTTTCCCACTCTTGTCCTTCTTTCTTCCATGTTAAATCTTCTTGAGTCATCTAAAAGCCCAGCTTTCTCTCTCCGGGGCATCTAGAAGGACTCCAAAAAACTCCATGCTTTGTCTCCCTTCTCAGTATGAATCATTCTACAGTGTTCTTTCATCTGAACCTTAATTTCTGTTAGTTGACAGTGGTTGCTAAAGTCTAAATAGCATAAAATAGCATTTCCCCAAAAAACGTCCCCCAGAACCCTCATTCTGCAGGATATTCTGCAGGGAAAACAAAACAGAAAGGTTTTGTGGTTCCATCAGTATGGGAAATGCCTGATATTGCATCTTCTCTTGCAGAGATTAAAATTTGACATTGCTATGTTAAAGATTCTGAGCAGTATAGAAGCTGCCCAACTTTGCTTAAGCTAATATTTCCCACAATTTCAACTTGCCACTACCTGTACCCACCACCATTTGTTGTTGTGGTTGTTGTTTTTAATATCATTACTTTTAAAGACACTGAGATAAAACAACCCTTGCCGAGGCCCTGGTTAGCCTTACTGAGGAAGATGGTACTTGCACGTAATGGATAATTCATAACTGTCATTATCTTTAGTCCCAAATTAGCAATTATCAGATAAACCCTTGGTGTGAGTGTTTGTATCTACACACATATATTTATGTAAGACAGGTGCCTCACATTCTTCGCACATAAAGTTTCATCATTTTAATTGCCTGGTCAGTGTTGAAGCATCGTCTCAGTATCTACTAAATTTCAAGTATTTGTCTTTATTTCTTAGCTTTCATATTATGTTCTTATTTTTTTGTTGTCTTAATTTTCTAAAGATTTTCATGGTTTCATGGCTGGCTTCCAGCATTCTGGCAAGTGTGTATTTTGAAATTATTTTTCAAAGATTCACACACAAAAATCACTCACATTAAGAGGAGCCATCTCCAAAGCTGGCATTGTTTTACTTTGCAAGAGCAAGTTTGAATTGAAAGAAGTGGCACTGTATTTTTCTCACGGGTCTGTCATTTGGCTCATGCTCTGGGAAAATCCTTATCTCTTTAGATCAGAAAAGAGCACTGACTTCTAAAGAATTAGAATATAATCCACATTTGCCTACAGTAACACACAGTGACCTCAGAAATCTGGGTTTGTTAACATCTGGGTAACAATGGCAGAATGCCCCAGTTAAAGAGCTTTCAGGATATACGTGGGGAATTTTGATTCCCTGTGCCTTATTTTTCATCTTTGCCTGGCTTAATTTCTTGTTCTGTTTTGTGCTTCACTCTTGTAAAAATCTCCTTCCCCTGCCCAGCCCTTCTTGATTCTCTCTCCTACACGCGCACGTGCGCATACACACATGCACGAACACACACACAAATATACACACACTCAGACAAATCACAAAGAAAAAGTGAAAGGGGGAAAAAGTGAAAGGTCACCTTCACAACGGGTTTTCCAGGATTATTTAGATGTAATGAATAAAATTGCAAATTCTATTGAGGCTTTTAGAACTAATGAAAATTATCAATGTGTTACACAGCTGCATTTCAGTTTTGTTTGTCTGAGCCTGGAACAGAATAGATTTTATAAATAGAACTTAAATGTGACCACAGAGCATGCATACTAATCAGTTCATTTTAAGATATTGTTTTGCAATACTTTTAAGATGCACACATGCTGGGAAAAATTACTTGTCAGAGGAACAATGTGGAGCAATTTCTTACCAAAGTTGCTAATGGAACTACTTTTCTCTCTTTTTTTTATTCTTTTCTTTTTTCTTTTCTCTCTTTCTTTTTTTCTTTAATATGAAGCATCTATCCTTATCCGTCTTTTCTTTTAGGTAAATGGTAAAATGAGAAAAATTTAGAAGGAAGGCTTTGTTTCAGCAAATTTCTATAGGAAATATGACTTAGTGGTGGGAGAGTGATCATTAATTTGGGAAAGTTAGGATAAAGGTAATCAAAATATATTGGTTAACGCATGCTGTGTTGTATAGTCTGTTGCACACTTTCTTGGCTCATGTAAACCTAGAGGGGCTTTTTTTCCTGGCTGGCTTTAAAGAGATTGGACGCATGTGGGATTGAGTGCTAAGTGGTCCCCCACTGCAAGTATTCTCTATTAGCCACTGATTTCCTCTAAGTAGGCAATCCTATCTGAATAGTTCTGATATCTGGGTAACTTCACTCCTCTTTGACAGCACGCCCCCCTGCGGGAATGCATTTGTTTCACTTGTTTGAAGGTGGAAATCCCAGGGGTGAGTTTTGATGTGGGATGAAGCACTAAGCCCAGAGCTTCCCATAAAGGTGAAATGCAGACTCTTTTAGAAGAGGAAAGGTGACTCAAAGGAAAGCTTCACTTCCCCAATCATTAGCAGAAATGAATGTGAAATTGTTAAAACTCAAATGTATTTTAAAAGCCAGCTGTGGCCTCCGTAAAGGTGTGTCTCCTCCATTTCCCCATTGGGCCTCACGAAGGGATTCTGAACTTCTGGGTACCAACAGAAACAATGAACCACAAAGAGTTTTCAGGTACTCTTTGGTGGGGGTGGGATGGGGGAACAGAAATTACCTGGGTAATTAAAATTCCTGGAAAACTGCCGTTTTTTTCATATTAGCATTCCTCACTACCCAAAATCACACTAAAGTCATTGACACGGAGAAGAAATTAGGCTTATGAATACCAATACCTTTCCAAATCAAACCAGCAAATATGTACTGAGTACCAACTATGCCCAAAGTATATTTTTACCAAATGCTGCAGGATGAGCCTTTGTAGCTTCCCAGGCATCAGCAGCTGTGGCCTGTCGGTCAGATCCAACTTATAGCCTTGTTCTGTACAGCTTAGGAGCTGAGAATGGCTTTTACCTTTAAAAAGCATTGTAGGGGGCCCTGGGTGGCTCTGTAGGTTGAGTGCCTGACTCTTGGTTTTAGCTCAGGTCATGATCTCAGGGTCCTGGGATTGAGCCCCTTGTGGGGCTCTGGCTCATCAGGGAGTCTGCTTGAGATTCTCTCTTTTTCTCCGCCCCCCGCCCCTTCCCCCACTTGCCCTCTCTCTCTAAGTAAATAAATAAATAAATATTTTAAAAAATTTTAAAAAGCACTGTAGAAGATGAAAACAAAAGTGGGAAGGGGGAAGGGAGTGATAGAAACAGTATATGGCCTCCAAGGTTTAACATATTTGCTATCTGGCCCTTGACAGGAAAAAAAAAAAAAAAAAAAAAGCTACCCCTGCGCTGTGCAATATTCAGGAATCAAAAAATATAGTCTGGAAAATTGCACAGTCCTGAATTATTAAATGCTACCTGTAAAACTAGGAAAGTTAAAAAACCAAAATAGTGCAATGCAAAGCACCAGGGTGGCCAGCGTTTTCTTTCCAGAACTTGCAGGATCTTGGGGTTGAAAGGAATCTCAGGAGTTCTCTAATCAAAGGTTTCCAAAATGCAGCTCCATATAAGATTGTGCAGAATAATTGCAGCAGTACCTGGAAGAACAGGTTTTTATTTTAATATAACTAGCATATCAAAGACATGATTTCCCAGGTTTTATTGCTTGGAATGAAGCTAAAGTAATAAGTAAACAATTGTGAAATGCTAGTAGGTACGTTAGGAAGCATTAAGACGGCTTGTGAATGAGTATAGTCTACAAAGCACAGATTCTAGTTCAATCTCTTTCCTTTCTATTTTTCAATTGCAAGGGCTAGACTGAGACTATATCTGTCTTACAACCAAAAGTAACACACATCACATATACCTTTACTATAAAGCAATGATGCTATTTTAAAAATCAAATATTGTTAAAATTATATAGCATAGAAAATTAAAGTTTCCAATACTCCCCTTGCAAGAATTAGCCAATGTTAATAATTTGGTTTTTATCTCTCCAATCAGATTTTCTAGGCACATAATAGCACAGTTAATATCTATTATATCTAGGCATGATTTTTTGGTTTCTGACATTTCTGATCTATAAATTATTATTATTGGCATTAGAGTCATGTTTAGATTTTTAAGGGAAAATAAAAGGAGCTTCACTTAGAGTATTGATTGCAATCCAAGTAGTTGCATATTGGGAAGCAGGGTGCAAATTGGGAAGAATTTTATCCATTAAATCCAGACACAGAGAAGGTTGGGAAACTAAATGAGTGATTGTGAGTCGCTTATGCAGTTCTTTCCCAGATTCTTCATTTCTGCCTAGGCTGCAGGTTAACCTGAAAGGTTAATATAATTGCTGACAGCTTGTGGGCCCCGGGTGATGATAAAATTTACCACCTCTTCCTAAGAGGAGTTCCTGCTTCTCTTTCAGCTCTCCTTACTTCATATTCACACTAGCAATTCTCAAACTTTGTAGATCACAGTCCATTTTTAGACAAGGCAAAGAACACCAAAAGCCAGCTCCCTCCAACCCCACTGAAGGGTACTTTTTTGATGGCAAATAAACTTGCTGATGAACAATTAGTTCGAAGACACAAAATAAACAATGGCAACACAATTTTGCCAGTAATATAGAATTAGGTATCATTTACCTGCTTAAAAAAAAAAAAGTGCAACCTTATTTACAAATGCAGTGTCCTAGGAGTTTAAACTTATACTGCAGGGGCGCCTGGGTGGCACAGCGGTTAAGCGTCTGCCTTCGGCTCAGGGCGTGATCCCGGTGTGATGGGATCGAGCCCCACATCAGGCTCTTCTGCTGGAAGCCTGCTTCTTCCTCTCCCACTCTCCCTGCTTGTGTTCCCTCTCTCGCTGGCTGTCTCTATCTCTGTCGAATAAATAAATAAAATCTTTAAAAAAAATATACTTATACTGCAATTATAAACCAATGTCCTATGAATTTAAAATATGCATTCACTCTTAGTTTTCACAAGCTATTTAAGTGTCACAGAGTGTTACAAATAATGGGTGGCACATCACTACTGCAACACTACTGCTACAGCAATAGGAATAGGAGTGGTTCGTCTTTGAATGTGTACTTTGAATCAGGTCTGGTTATTGTAGGTGAAAGCCACAGGTAATGTAACCTGTAGACTTTAGGGTTAACCAATTAAGACACAACAGTGGTGAAACTAACAGTAATTTATAATTTTTAAGAAAGAACAACAGTAAGTGAAAACCACAATCAAATCAAGTCAGCTCTGCTAATAGATTGCAAATTAGATGCGCTGCCTGAAAATGCCAACCATAAATAAGCCTTTCGAAGTATGTAGTGTGTGTCCTTGCAACATTGGCAAGGCCTCTGTGGCAGCGCAACTTAATAGGAGAGTCTTCCATAGAGTACATTAACCTGCTAATTTTAACTAACAAATACCAAATTTTGTTAAGCCTTAAATTATTTTATCATACAAATTAAAGTTGATCTCTCTCTCTTTCTTTCTCTCTCTCTCTCTTCCTCTTTCCCTCTCTCTAGCCTCTCCCTCTCCTCCTGGGATTAGTAAAAAATGCAAAGGCTCCTCAGGGGGTCGGAGCTCCTCTTGAAGAACTGAGAACTGAGCGGAGCTTCTATTCTTCAGCCTTCAGTGATAACCTCTGAGATTCCCAGCCCTCAGTTGCATGGGTCTGGTAGAGAGTGGGAAGTTTACGTGTTCCCCATGCCAGATTTGGCCCCAAGACTTTTGCTAGAGGTCCAAGGTTTCAGAGATTATTTTTCAGTGCCTAGGCATTTACTTCACCTGGACACAGTTCTGGCCTCTATGGAAATAATTCAGATGTTCCCTGGAGCCTGGCTGTTCTCCATAAACCGAGAGTCCTCTCCCTTGAAAATAAACCAAGTCTTTCTTTCCACTGTAGAGCCTAGGCTAATAACAAAGGGAAAGTAAAAGAAAAAAGAAAAAAAGCTCTTATTTTCTCCTCTAGAAATAAGAGAGCCTAGATTTTCAAGGCTGCTCTGGGTAGGTTGGGAGCAGAGAGATTTTACTCCCTTGTAATGTACCTGTAACAAAGAAAAAAAAAATGGACACCATTAATTTCTCCATCTGAATTCCTGCTACAAATTGCCCTCCATTTTATATAGAAGTTCAATCACTTGATTACTTTACCCAGGATGAGTGGACTGCAGATACTATGTTGAATATAACTATCCATAACGATGTCAGAAGTGGCTCCTAGGTCTCCTTCCCCATCACTCTTCTCTTCATCTGTCCAAATCAAATTATCATTCTTTAGATTAAAACGATGATAGAGCATTTCCCTCTGCCCACATGATAAGGACACAATAGACACCTTCCTAGGATAAAGGAACCCAGCTATTTGTGAACACACATATTTCTCCTGATTCACTTTCCAGATGATACCCACAGGGCAGTAGTGTTTCACAAAATGACTTGCAAATTTCTCAAATGCTCCAAGATCCCTCAGCCAGCCTGAAATATTTTTTCCTCTCATCCACCCACTAGTCTGTAGCTTTGCCCACCTGGCTAATT
This sequence comes from Ursus arctos, assembly GCF_023065955.2. Lineage (NCBI taxonomy): Eukaryota > Metazoa > Chordata > Mammalia > Carnivora > Ursidae > Ursus > Ursus arctos. The sequence goes on from NW_026622819.1 coordinate 54,246,154, forward strand.
TCTCCTCACCTTTATTTTTACCTCGGCTGCTTCTGGCTCTTGGAATACTGTCCTGCTCCCACCTTGGTTGAGTTGGCTGCTTCTGTGTTCCGATGATATCCTGGGAATACCTCACTTAGAGTACTTATCAGAGTGTATTTTAATTTTGGGTTTCCTTACTGGCCTTCTTTACAAGACCCTGAGCTCTTAAATGTAGTGGCTATATCTTGTTCATTGCTGTCTTTCAAATTTAGCATAGCCCTGGCACCTAACAGATTAGCAATTATCATTGCGTTTAACAAATGATTCCCTTTACATGGCAATTTAAAGAAATAGCAGTACTAAAAGTAGTAGATATAGCAATAAAAATCATACTAATATTTATTAAGTATTGCACATACTATCTCAGTTAAACCTTACAACCACCTTTCTTTAAAAAGCTAGTGTTTCTCAGACGTGAAAAAATTAGCCCAGGTGACAAAGTAGTAAAAACAGGGCTGGGATTTTAATGTAGGTTTACCTGACACCAACCTCTGTACTACCCTGGGCAAGTGCTAGAGGCTACTCTGTGCAGATCATTTTAATCATTAGTTTTGAGGTCTACCACCCTGAAAAACAAATCTGTAGTGCCCCGTGGTATTACCAAACAGATGAGGAGAATGAACGTTTTTTTCCTAAGAATCCCTTCTGTGGGAAATTCTTTGAGGACTGTATACTCAAGTCTGGCCTTCAGCTCTGCAAACCTCCAGTTACTCGACTGCTTCACTTGGTAGATTCAACCCATGGTATAGCTGTTTTACAGTAGGTAGTACGTTCAACTGAAGACGCTCTTTAAGAGGTGACTGGATGTTGTAGGAAAGATAACTGTTGGTTATTGTTTTTCATGGCCAAATACTCATTGAAAATACAACCTGTCCAGTTTTATTCCGACTTCAAAGCCAGACAAAAAATTTAAATAAATTACACGTGGGGCAGCACAATCATTATGTTAGACCATTAGAATCCTCACCTACCGACAGGTTGTTGAAAGCAGGATCTCACCCCTTAACTTTCAAATTTATACAGAAAGTTCATAAACAGAACAGAAATTTATTAAAGTTCTGTTTTTCTCAGCATCTTTTTCCAGGGACTACAGCATGGTTGTACATATGATGCTAAAACTTTGTTCCACGTGCTGTTAATAAGTTTTCTGTGAAGGAGATGTTCCCTGGTAAAATCTAGTGTGGAAATGGAGAAATTAAAAAGTTAAGCAGATTTTTCTTTTTTTAACTGAAAAGCTTCTTGGACCCTTCATAGGCTATGCATTGTGACATTCTGAAAAGATGATACAATTTGAGAAAAATCTAATCTGCCTGCATGAATTTTATTTTCAGTTTCACTGGTGTTTACTAGAAGAGTATATGAATCATGGAATTAAATCTTTCAGTTAACAAAGTACTTCTGTTCTTTGTCAGAACTCCTATAGCGCATATCAATATATAAGGATGGTTTTGAATTGCTTAAAATGTGACTGACTTTATTAAAGGTTCCTTGATGGCCATACTTCTCTATTTTCTCTTCCAGTTGGGAAGATTTTAACAGTCACATTTTATACAAAATAAATCATCCATGTATGGCCTCTCAGTATGTACTGCAGGGTTGAGAGAAAGAGAGGATCTTTCCGGATATGCATCATCAGAAGAATTCATTGTAGAGGGATGTAGTGAGCTTGGGCTAAAAGTTATTTAGTCTGGGCTTGGTAGCAAGGGGAAGAGGAGAACCCCCGGGAGGGGATACAGTTTGAGCAAAGGTACAGAATCAAGTGTCAGAAATGTGTAAAGAGAAAACCCGGTTCTGATACAACTAAAGTGTTTATTTGGGATTCAAAGACAAAGAAAGTTGGAAGCTAGATTGGAGCTAAATAGGTGAAGTATTAATGTCAGAATATTTCTGAATATCTGAATGCTAGGTATGGCATTGAAGAGTATCCAGACATCTTGCTAAGTTTTTAGTGCCAGTGCATAACTGACTCCTAGTTTTCATTGCTGTTCTTGAAAGAGAAAACCAATACAGACCACCAAAAAATGGTGTCAAACAAAGCTAAATTTTTGTTTCCCTAAGTGTCACTCAGTTGTGGTTCTTCGAAGCAAGAATCAAAAGACCTACATATAGGACAAAAAGGAAGACACGCAGCAAATAAGATGAGATTTCGAGTACAGATTGATTCATGAAGGAGATCATAGATCTTTCTTTGCCATTCATCATCTTCAGCTTTTATGCCACCAGTGCTGATTTCATCCATGCCTAAAGTCTGATTCAGAACGGACTGCCTATGATTCCAGCAGGCCCAGGTCACTCAGCAGACACTCCAGCATGCTCACTCATTGCTTGACGAGCTTTTCCTAAAACTGAATAGCGTAGTGATTACAAGTACAGAACTGGGGTTTGATTGCTTAGATTTGGATCCTAGTTTCTCTGATACAAGTTTCTTCACCACGTGCAAGTTATTTGACCTCTTTAAGCCTCAGATCTTTCTTTTGGAAAATGGGCACATTCCACTTCTTACCCTGGTAGGGTTGTGGGAGAATTAATGAAGCTCTGAGCATAGCTCCTGGGATAGGGTAGGTGCTCAGCAAATCTTAACTGTTACTTTGTTTTTGTTGTCACCCAGGACTGCTTGAAAGAATGCATGAATTTGTTCCTGCTCTTAAAAACCCCAAAAAGTAAAAAATCCCAAAAAGTAAAATCCTACAGAAATATGAAGAGTGAAACAAATGTAATTGTCTTAATCTCTGGCAAATTAGTACTTTTTTTTTTTTTTTTAACATATTTTTGCCATGGCCAGAAACCTCAAAAAATAATCATAGCATCAGCACCTTCGCATCTAGTAAAAAGTTACCATTTCTTTTAAATCTCCTGTTGCCTTGATCCTGCTAGTAGCCAGCACACATTTAACATGTTCAAACAAAATACAGTCCATAAGGATATTAATATAGTTTAGGGTAATTTTTGGAATCTGAGCACAAAGTAACAGTTGATATAGATTTTTACTTATCAGTATATCCGTTTCTCTCTTTCTACTGTATGACCATAATAATTATTAATCTCGATATTTCTAATGTTTTTTTCTTTTATTCTTGGCTACTTTTCTGATATATTAGTTCTTTTTTTTTTTTTTTAAAGATTTTTATTTATTTATTTGACAGAGACAGCCAGTGAGAGAGGGAACACAAGCAGGGGGAGTGGGAGAGGAAGTAGCAGGCTCCTAGTGGAGAAGCCTGATGGGGGGCTCAATCCCAGAACGCTGGGATCACGCCCTGAGCCAAAGGCAGACGCTTAACGACTGTGCCACCCAGGCACCCTGATATGTTAGTTCTTAGCAGGAAAAACTTACTTGTTAATAGTAGGCATGAATTCCACTCTCTCTTCACGGCTCACTATTTCCAGTAATAGATAATGGCCTAATTACTTTTTGAGTTTTAAAAAATCTGGTTGGAATGCCTACAGGTATATGTACATTTATTTGGTTTGGAAGTTACTTTTTTTAATATAATTCATTTACTGTATTTGGTATGATGTTTCCAAATGAAGCTAAACATCTAAAGAAATGTATTTTTAATACAGACTCAAAACCCAGGTATTAAGAATATTTCTTGCTTTGGGGCACCTGGGTGGCTCAGTTGGTTAAGTGTCTGCCTTCGGCTCGGGTCATGATCCCAGGGTCCTGGGATTGAGCCCCATGTCAGGCTCCTTGCTCGGCGGGGAACCTGCTTCTCCCTCTCCCTCTGCCTGCAGCTCCTCCTCCTTGTGCTCTCTCTCTCTCTCTGTCAAATAAATAAATAAAATCTAAAAAAAAAAAAAAGTATTTCTTGCTTTTTTTCTCTCCAAGGCACGCTAAGGCAGTTTTTTTCCTCAAATTTATCACCATCACCCATCAGGAATATATTTTTTTTTCTTGGTTTCTAGGTGATATACCTGCACCCATCATTCATCAGCTCAGTGAAAATGTACTGAGTAACCAGGCACTGCTCTAGGCACTGGGGATACAGCAGTGAATATGAAACAGATAAAAATCCCCATTCTCATGGAACTGTTAGTCTGGTGGCATTACATTAGTACATTATCATCACATGATGGCTAAAAAAAGAAGCGCACAGGGTCTCTCTTATACATATATTTAAAAAAACTGAATTTATGATGCATTTCAACTTGGCTAGATCTTTTCTGGCCACTCAGTCCAAAATGTGCCAGCTTGTTTTTTATGTGTATAAAATCAGTAAGTGTGAAGTCTCAGAAACTAGGATCAGAAACAAAGTTTATGATTCACAACGAAAGCAGCATTCAGGGTGTCATCAAAGCCCCAGTTCCCTGACACCCAATTCCTCTGGGTAATGTGTTGAAGGCCAGATGGAACCTATATATGTAGTAAGGTACCTTAGAAGAGAGGAGACTCTGATCTAATTAGGAGAATCTACTCTCATATAAAGGTTGCTTTCAACTCTGCCCATTCTCCCTGCAAAGAGAAAAATTATTTTTATTATTGTGGAATGTAAGCCGATATCTTCAAGGAGAGATGTCTTGTGTCTCTATATATTTCAGAAAATGTGTATACCCATGTTCCTTACGGGGTCTTTCTCTCGTTCTTTGCAGGGTGCCTGCTTATGCAAGCATTCCTCAGAAGATTACGTGCATATAGGAATTATTGAACATATAGGAATGCCACACATTCATAGAGAAATATTTCCCAATAATATTTATGCTTTTGGGAAATATTATAGTCTAATTGCTGCAATTAGATTGTAAGCCCCATGAGAATAGGGATGGTGTTCTATTTCATATACCTACCATAATATTGTGCATGTTGTAGGTGCTCAATAAATATTTGTTGAATGAGTAGGATTGATTTTAAAGATGGTGGTGATAATGATGGTCATGTTTTTTTGCCCCAACTCAATGTTCAGAATGAAATTAGTCTTTTTGAGACTTAAGTCAACAACATTCTGGAGAAACCATAGACAGAATAAAGGAGAAGTTACTAGCCATGTTTGCTCAACAATATATGGGAGCATGATAAATTACATTATCTTTATTGCAAGGAAACAGAGGTTCCCAAATTTGTGGAGTTTTCTTATTGTTTTTGTGTTTTTTTTTTTCTGTTGAACATTACACCTATAAAATATTCAAGCTAAATATAATAATATATCAGAATAACTAGAAAATATTAAATATTGTACTCCCCTCATTGGAGATTACATTGACATTTTCAAAATTCTGAGAATTTCTGCATAATCAATAAAATCAACATTAACAAAAAATGGAAAACAAATGATCCATTTGACTTTTTGTAACTTACCTTTTCCAAATGTACCTGTTTTTATCTGTTTAGAGTTTATAAACATCTCATAGGATATGTGTACAGCCGAATGTATTTTGGGAAATATAGCTATCCTTTAGATGCTTGAAATATGGCAAAATATTTTACTGATGAATTTCTAGTTCCACCTACCAATCTTGGTTCTAGAAATATGAACCTCCCATGAGCTCTCAAGCCACAAAATATTTTCACTGCACTCTTGGACTTTATTTTTTGCATCTAAATAATGAAAAAAAGGCAAAAAGGGGGATAAGACTGGCTTTCATCAAAACCGTGGCTGGTGACTTAGCCCAGTATATGGTCTTAGAAGAAATTGAGAGAGTTTTGTCATGTTTTCAGGGTCTCACATTTCAGGCCAGTAGTATCATTGTCTGGCGCCTCATTTCCATCCCCTTCCCCATGTTCCTAATGAATGCTTTTCTGAGATTTTGAACTTTGGTTATATCTTTTGGATGAGAGGTACAGGAGTAGAGGTGGGGTGGGGGGTTCATGGTTTCTTTAAATAGAAATCATATTTATAAATAGTCACCTGCATTTGCTCATGAAATTACCCAATGGTTTCAGCCAAAGAGCAGAAGTTTATGGCAGCCTGTGTTAGCAGGGTGAACACCTGGAACAGTGCCAACCCTTCCAGCTAGCAAGCCAGTGTGAAATGAAAGCAACTTTGTGTTGACAGCTTTGACAGAAGGTGCCACATACAAATTATAGTTAGTTCAAAAATTAGCTGCCAGATTATTAATTTGAAAGGAATGTGCACGGTGTAGTTTACCCCTTTTAGATCTCTGGCTGAGCTTTCTCATCTGTTGATGCTGATCTCCCTGCTTCCTTTAGGTCCTATCACAACACTGGAGACTCTGGAAGTCCTTGCCAGGAAAGAGTGAGAAGGCAGCAAACAGCTAGGCAGGCTTTTGCTCTTTTGAAGTTTCCAGTGGGTCTTGGCTATTTATGTGGCTTTCTGAACAATTATCTCACTTGTAGCATTCAGGACAATTTCTAGACCCTGGATCGCTCATCTGTAAAAAGAGAACATGAAAGATTAGAATAAATAGGATGGGACTGGTAATCTGTCAGGACCTCTTACAAAATAATTTTTTCTGAGGTTAAAAATAATACATGATTATTAAATAAGTTAATATAAACCTATAAACTTGAATATAAAAATTACCTTACCCATAATTGTGCCTTACTCAAACCTAATTCTTACCAATATTTTATTGTATATTCTTTGAGATTTTATTTCCTGTTTACATATTGATGTTTTTACACATTAACAATTCATATATACTGTTCTGCAACTTTTTTTTTCTTTTGCTTAGTAATTGGGCATACTTTCCTGTCAGTAAGCTAGATTTCTTTTTCTTTTTAATGGCTGTATAGTATTCCATTGTATGGCCATTTCATACCCTGTTTACCCAACCTTTTACCAATCTGTATTTGCATGGTTTCCAATTATTCACCAGTGCAAATAAAACTGTAGTAGACAGCCCTCTGGATACATTTTTGCACTCTTGTCTGTATAATTTTACAGGATAAATTCTTTGAAAAGGAATTGCTGAGCCAAGGGCCCAAGATCCTCTTCAACACTACTTAAGATGCAGGGTCACCTAGGCAACCACCTCATATCAGATCTTGTCTTCTAGTGAGAACTCCCTCTCTATGTAATGGCCCCCAAATTAGCAAATTTCTAGAACTGCACTTCTGTTGGGGCTTTTCACTTCTTATCCAGCATGCAAGCATAAAATAATTCCTTTCTTGCTCATTTTTATGGGTGATAATGTGTTCCTCCCACCCAGCACTTCTTTTTATTTCACTACAGCTGTAACAAGCGCTTATAAAAGCAGCAATCTAGGTTACCTGAAAACCTTTTCCTTGTTAACATGGCTCAAAAAACGAAGACTAGAGATAGAATTAGAAGGCAGTCACTCAGCCCTGGTTATATAAAGGTGCTTTTGGGTGTATCATTAACTTTTCTTCTTTGGTTTATCTGTTAAAAAAAAATAGGAGCACAATTCATTTGTTAGCTTTTAGTGGATGGACTCATAGGCCTTGTTAGGGCAGACCCGCTCTATCGCTTTCCCTTCACACAAGTGAATGTAGTATACTTTAGAAAAATGCTAAGTGAATGAGATGCTTAATAATAATAAACAAGTATCTTAATACTCTGTGATTAGCAGTCTGTAATGACTAATGTTTAGACCTCCCTGTTTCTGTCAAAAATCCATTTTATCAGACACAGAAATGGCCTAAATTATTTGAGATGCATTAGCTATGAAAAGGACCTCTTGCAGAACTAGATATTTAAGTCTGTGACCCTTCTGAGCTGGAGCAGCAATTACACGAGCTATCTGTTCCATTCAGACCCAAAAAAGAAAGTATTCAGTGCCAGCAACCCAAAGCACAGTAGTTGCAAACTCAAGATACTCTCGTTTCAGTATTGACTTATATATTCTGCCTCACCACCCCTTACCCCCAAATTGCTCTATTACCCTCCAACCATCTAGTGTTTCTCAAAGACTTCTCAGGACCACCTGCAGAACAATTGCGTACTTGTTAAATTGCAGACTCCTGGGCCCTATATCCTGCCCTAAAGAAAGGGTGCTTGAAATATGCAATTTAAAGGAGTACCCCCCCCCCCCCGGTAATTTAGATGCACTCTGATATTTGAGGAGCTGTGCTACACTAGACCATGCATCTGAAACATTCACATGCATAGGAGGCACCTGGCAACTAGTTAAGATGTAATTGATTGAGATCTGAGCTGGGCCCTGAGGTTCTGCATTTCAAGATCTCAGATCTGCTCATGTTGCTGGTCTACGGACCCCACTTTGAGTGGTGAATCCTGTGGGACACTTGAAGGACAAGATTCTGTCTTTTGTTTTTTAATACCAGTGTGGCATTAAGTGTAATGAATGTTTTTTTGAGTGAACAGATGAATGTATATCATATCAGTGGAGGTGAGAACACTGGAAATGTTATCTAGTCTTAACTAATATTGAAAAAATTTCAGCACAGTGTGATGTGTATGTTTATGTTCCTTTTAATATATAGGATGTAGCAGTGGTTAGCTGTCCTAATCGGGTGTACCTGTCCCACACAAAAGGCCTCCTTCCAGAGGCAGCTATCACAGGAACAGCTATCTTTATCTATGAACGACAGTGGGGTTTTGTTAACAAAAGAAATGTTAGTAGAAAGATGTCATTGGGAAGTCTATGATGTTCAAGACATGTGCAGTGATAAAATATTATAGAGGTGTTCTCTGCTTTTACAGGAAATCAAGAATTGAGAGAAAACAGTAGTAGACTATATTCCCAGATTAGTGGGCTGCTGATTAAACAGGTCTTCTGACTCCGTGGTTAGCCAGATCCTACAGAAAACACCTGCCTTAATGATACAGTTTTTGCAGTGTACTCTGGGAGCACATTAAAGGGTGGAGGCCTGGCATTCAGATATATGGTTGTTCTATGCCTGGATGCTAATAAATGTTTGTGTTTGGGGCTCAACTGCCCTGACACTTGTTTTCATTGTAACCTGTTTGAGTGTGTAAGAAGTAGGTCTATAGATCATATCTAACCACAGTGAATAACAAAACTGGCTCAGGTCTGCAGGCAACAGGAAATACCCGGGTTCAAGTTCATTGCCGTCTTTGTGTTTGATCTGTCCACAAACATTTAAAATAATTAAAGTGACTTGCAAAGAATCACATAACCAACACCGGCCGTGTTAATTGGAATCTACATCCATGTGATGCTTGTCCTTTCTTTAGTAAATCCTTGACACAGAAAGGTAGATAATTTGTAACAGACTAAAAGTTTACATTGAGAATGTCTGTTCTCAGGACATTTCAAATATGGAGAGGGAGGAGCAGAAAGGGCCAAGAGCAGGCTCTGCCCCAATTATATTAGTTATGTGTCCTCTTAGGGAGATTTACTGTGGGACCAGCAGCCATGATCCTCATCCAGGCTCCTGGAGAAGAAAGGAATGAGCTTGTCCCATCTTGTCCTCCCACCTCCATTTAGTCGACAAATCGCAAATTTCTCCCTTAATGGAAACTTATATCTGGGGAAATGCGTATTGGGAATGCCTCAGGCTGTAATAGAAGTGTATTCTAAGCAAATCAATAATAGTTATGATGATGATGGTAACTTAAGTACTAAAATATAAGCTGAGGTATTACTAACATTTTATTAAATATTATGTATTAGATATTCATTTTTCTGATCAAACCCTTAGTGATAAGTGGGGTGATATTTGTGATAATATATACAAAGGTAACAAAATGTGAAATAAATTTTAATTATGTTTTGGAGACAAAGTTCTCATATGTCAGTAAAACATTAGGAGTTTTTGCCTTGTGAGATGGTACAAGGTATTTTGAATGACTGTTGAAATATGGAAGCCTGATTTAAGCAGAGCTTGAGAGGTCCCACAGAGAATTTTTCCTTTCCTCTGGAGATTCAGAATATTTGTAGGCACACATGGGAAGGCAGGACAGTGAGGAGATCAGGGAATTTTAAGGTTCACAGAACAAATTGCATGAATGCTTTCTCAAAATTTACTCAGTTACACATAGTTTAAACGAGAAAGGGGAGGAGAATGTGTTTTGATCATCAAACTGTGAGTTAAACTTTGGTCCTAGTCAAAATTGTATTACATGTTCTATGAAAAGGAGAGTGGCTTGAAAGACCAGGAAGGAGACTCACTGCTGGTTATTTTTGCTTCTCCTGAAAGGCCTTTTCATTCCTCAAGTAAATCCTGGTCCTGTGCAATTTAGGCCATTCTTGCTGAGTTAACCAGACCAGGGAGGTCAGCAGTGATACCATAAAGAAATGAGTATAGAATGACTTTAAGGACCGAAAGCCCAAATTCTGTCATAAGGGTTGTCAAACTTTCTGTAAATGACCAGACAATACATATTTTATTCACTGGGCCATCTAGTCTCTGTCACAGTTACTCAGGTCTACCATGGTAGCACAAAAGCAACTATAGACAGTATGTCAACAAATGAGTATAACTGTGTGCCAATAAAACTTTATTTACAGAAGCAAGTGGAGGGCTTAGTTTTCTGCCTTCTGCTCTGCATCAGTGGAGTGTATGTCTTTGCCTTGCTGTTTCCTATGAGTTAATATAAACATCTTTTATAATAGACTTGTCTTTAATGATTCTTTATTAAAGGTTTAATGAACATTTCTTTAGCACCAAGTATGTGGACTACACTATATTAGTACTATGTATTGAGGGATCAGGGGGCAGAGGGAATGGGAAGAAGGGGAAATGCATAGCATCAAGTTTCTTCACCCCAAAGTGGCTTAAATATTTCTAGGGAACACAGGCATGAAAGTAAGTAGGACAAGTCAAGAAGTAGGTTTAGTGTATAAGCAGCTAGGTACAGGTATAAACTGTATTTATCTCTTGGCATATTCCATTGCCCCAGGGGTAAATGGATGGTAAAGAATTGCCCCAGAGCTCAGGAGATCTATAGTTGACTGGAGTGATTATGTATTCATCTATGAAATTCAACCCATTGTGATTAGACATTACCTGCCTCATCCTCTTTCTTGGAAAGGCAATGTTACTAATGCTTTCTCCTATCTGATATATCACCTTTTCTCAATTTTTTTCCCTATTCTCAAATTTTAATGTTCCTAAGAATCATCACCACACACTCTTGTTACAGGGCAGATTCTGGTTTAGTAGGAGTGGTGTATGGGGTGAGATTTTGCATTTCCATCACTGCCATTGGTGCCGGTTACCAGGACATATTTTTCAGTGGCAAGGTCTGAGGATATTTTAACAGGTCTACAGACAGCATCCACATTAGATGAGGAGCCCAGTGTTCCAGACTAAAAATAATTTCTACTAGAGGAATTTCAGAGTGTAAATGTTGAACAGATAAATGATCTTACTTCCTTAAAAAAATCTTGCCAGCTTTCTTCCCCAAGAGTAAGGTGTCTATAAATTCCCCATTTATTTATTATGCATTTTTATAATGTGACAGCTGCTGTGAAAATACAAATAGATTATATGAGTTGGTTAACACTTTATGTTAACCTTAATATTACACTCTATGTTGAAATGGCTTCTTAGATAAATGTGAGAGAATGGGGTAAAGGAGAGGGGAAGTTTGGTGAATAAAGGATCACAAATGTTTAGGTAGCTGTGGACACATAGGGGGATTCCAGACCCACGGCTGAAAGAGCAAGATGCAGAGAAAAAGGTCCAGTGGAAATGGGCAGGGAAAGACACTGGAATTTCAACCACTTCACACTGAAAGGGAGGGATGATCTCGTTTTTTGTTTCTCACTTTTCTGGTGCCATGTTCCTAAGGCATACTTATTAGAGCTACTCTGAACCTGTGGACACCACATTATACCTTCTGTCTCCTCCCTATACCCAGCCCCCAGGCTGGTATATCAGACTCTCAGGGAGGAAGTTGGGGATTCTGATGTCTGATAGATCCTACTGTTTTGAGGATTCCTAAAGCTTACTTATTTTATAGATGGGAAACCCAAGGTGTAGGGACAATTGACTTGCCAAAGCTTAGCTAAATCATTTTCCCATAGTTGATCTTCAAAATCAGATCTCCTGGCACTCAAGCTCCTGTCACTCTGCTATAGTCTTTACTCTTCAGTTCATGGAACTTTTTTTTTTTAGAAACCCAATGACATGTGTAGGCCATTTATCAATTATTTATAAGCTCATTTTTTTCAATATTATGTAGTTAGTTATCACAACGTTTTGGAAAAGTGGTTCACTGATCCTCATAACAATGCCTGAACTGTTGATTATATGATCTCAAGTAAAGCTTGATGAATTGTTACTACCTTACCACCTTAATAGCAAGATCAATTTATTCAAAATGTTTATTTGACAAATAAAGTATGCATAATAACACAAGAAGCATCCTAGGAAATACAGTATATCTTAACACAGACCCTGTCGGCTTGTATTTTTAGTGATGAGACATAGTCATGAAAATCTTAAGAAATGCTCAGTGAGGGGTGCCTGGGTGGCTCAGTCAGTTAAGCGTCTGACTTCTGCTTAGGTCATGATCTCAGGATCCTGGGATTAAGCCCATGTCAGGTGCCTCACTCAGCAGGGAGTCTGCTATTCCCTCTCTCTCTCTCTCTCTCTGCTCCCCCCCCCCCCCACGCAGGCTCGCTCTCAAAGAAGTAAAATCTTTAAAGGAAAAAAAAAAAAAGAAAAGAAAGAAATGCTCAGTGATTTGCCCAGAAGAATTGTATTGGATTTCCAATAAAATGTTATGGAAAAAAATATTAAACGGGTACCTTATTAGAACAGTTTATCACACTGAGTTTTAATTGTCTGCTATTTGTATGTCTCACCACATTTAAAACAAAACAAGAAAGCAAAGGTTACTCATCACCTAGGATGATGACTATGCATGTTAGTCACTGAACAATATTGTTTATATATGGTATATATTTGTTATATATATAAAATATATTATCTAAGTGTACTTAATTTATTCAGTTTATTTATATCATGTATGCTTTATATATAAGATCAGACTCACTAGGACATTGTGTTCTTTTATATTTTGATAAAAATAATTTATCAGTATAGATATTTTTGCTTTAGCACCTTAACCAATGCTTCTCAGACTTCAGTGTGCAAAATTATGCTATCAAAATTTGAAAACTAATGTTGAATACCAAATATTTTGCATATATACACTATATATCTATAAACACCAATTTATTCCTCCTACAAAGAAGACATACCCTATTATAGCAAGTGATTTACATAAATTACTTCATTTTTATCCTCACAACAACCTTATGAGATAGGAAGGGATTGTTACTGCCATTTTTCATAGGAGAAAACTAAAGTAAGTTAGCTGAGGTCACAGAGTTATTGAGTGGTAAAAAGAGGCTATAAGGGACTAAGTCCAGAATCTATTCTTTGAACCCTGAGGGTATAACCCCGGGGTGAGTAAACTGTGTGCCCCTCCTAGGCCAAATCCAGCAACTGCCTGTTCTGTAAATGAAGTTCTGTTGAAACAGAACCACATCAGTTCCTTGAAGTATTGTCTATGGCTGCTCGAGAGCTAGAACAGCGAAGTTGAATACTTGTGGTAGAAACCCTATGTCCGTCTTAACTTAAAATATCTACTGTCTGATCCTTCACAGAAAAAATTTGCCAGTCCTCGTATATTGTATCAAATACACCATTCAACTTTGTGAATTAAATGAACAGCTGTGTCCTATAATTTTGAAATATGTGTTAATATGGTGTATAAAATGCATAGGTGCACCCCCAACTTTTCTTATTTCCAGTATATAAGTAAAATTCATCATACTTTTTTATATTTTCTGTCATAAGCTGAAGTTAGAACTATCTTGCATTCACTCTTGGCTAAACATTCTAAACATTTAGAATTTCGTTCAGGGTGCATTGGAAACGTATGCCTATTAGGATTAACATTTTAACATGTACTTTTCTTAAACAGGTAACAACATAGTTATAGTTTAGAAGTCTAATGAAGGTTTGGTGGTATTTTGGAATAATAACTTCAAAATATACTTATTTTTAATTATATTTTCTTACCAGGCTCCATTTTAGAAGCTAGAGAAAAACATACATTGTAAAATTGCTAATAAATTGTAGAAGGGTTGTGCAGCATATTTTTCTTACTAATTTTAAGGAGGAGTTTTTCAGCATTATTGTGAATCATAATTATGTCATTATATGTTATAAATATATTACATGTATTTACACTACATAATTAGACCTAATTCTAATTATGTAGATTCATGGTAATCAGCTAAAATTTGCTTTAAAAAACCAAGATAATTCCTCTAACAGATGCTACCTTAATAGAATATTAATTTTGAGAAAATCTCATGAAAATAGGAAAATTAATAAGTAATGATTAAACTTCTAACATGCAAGCAGAATAAGATGTCATGTCACCACTCTCCTAAAGCTGTATTATAAGAAAAAGTGTTCTGAAATAGCCTTAAAAATTTTGTAAATAATGTTTTAGAGAAATCATTTCTTAACTTGAAAGAGAAAGCAATCCAATAATAAAACCTCAAAGTTTAAAGATTTGTTTTGGTTATAACATAAATACTTGCTTTTCAAAGCACCTTATATAAAAACCTTTTTAAAGTAACAAAGAGGTAAATAAAAACACTATTTCCCCCTGGAATCTTGCTCTGTAGATGTTAAATCTAGCATCATTGCTGTAAATTGCTAGTTGTAGTCTTTGATTGACATGTTTACCCAGATAATGTAACAGTTTTTGTGAAAGAAATCTACTTAGTGTCTGGATGACATGAAACATGTTTCTCGTGGAAGGAAAAGCCCCAAAGTGTTCTTTCAAATGGGAGCCTTTTCTCTCCAAATCTTCCGAGCTGATAACGAATCATGTAATTTGTTTTACTCCCTCATTTACCCAACTAGTAGTTCAGTTGCAGAGTGCATCTAAATATACTTTTAAAATTCCCTCAGTGGCTCTGTCCTTGATTTTATTTCAGATTAATTTTCAACAGTGAGTTTCAGAGGACTCCATTCTGGACCACAAGATGTTTGACCAGGGAACCCATGTGGTTGTCTTGAATGAGTTCTGTCTTTTCTATTGCGTTTTAACCCTGGCTCTATTTTCTGGATACTTAAGCAACTTGTCAGTATGCTTCAAATGAAGGAAATTACTCATTATTTTTAACATTTTTTCCACTTAGTGTAAGGTACATTTTTTTTTTCTTTTTCTGTAAAGTATATTCTTTCTTTTGAAGCTACTACAGATGTCAAATTTACATGAGGATGATAAAGGATATTTCCAAAGCTTCTTGAACTTGTGCAGGAGAATTTGATCTTTACATGGCCTTAAGCCTCGAGGGTATAAAATAGCAAGTGGTCAGGACAGGACAAAGAGGAAGCAAAACAACCACTTCTCAGAAAACTGGTCAAAGCGGGCAGGAAACAGTTTGATTGTAAATGGTGGCCTACTCAGCCAACAGGGCTGAGGCTCAGTAATTGGTCTGTGCTGAGCTCCTCTATAGCCAGTGAACTCTGTAGGCAAATCATTTGTCTATGAGCCAATGACTTGTTTAAATGGACCGGTCACATTTCCTACTGAACTTTTGTGGCCATTGTTTTAGAAGCCCTATCTTACCTCTGAGTTGGGAGGCTCCCAGCACAAGGGGCTATTCCTGCCCTTTTATATCCATATGCAAGTCAATTCCCAAGGCTTTCCTCTTTCCTGAGTTACCATCCCTTTAACAGTCTGAAATCCCCAACCCGTTAAACCAAATCTCTGTCTTGGGATAGGTTTTCCTGGTCTTGGGCACAGTACACTCAGGTTCGCACTCACTATGCCTCAGTCATTGTTTTACTTGTACCAGGGAAATTAAATTAATGCTGAACAAAAAATGAAGTCCACAGAATCTTATACCAGCCTTATCTACAGCAGGCTCTCAGTAGTTGAGGATTTAATATGTACAGTTTCAATTATTCACATGTCATTTGCAATTTTTTATGCCAAGATACAAATTTGATCATGCCCTTCAAAGCTTGGTTACCTTAGAGTCATTCCATTCAGCAGGGAGCCTGGAACCATCATTTGAGAAGAGCTCATTAATTTGATTCTCATTATTTGTACAGCAACTAAGGAAAAGTGAGCAGAACTTTTGTTATTTTTTTGAATTTTATTTTATTTTTTATGAACACTGGCTACTAGCCTAACAACTACTAGTCCTAACCATGGAAATGGGAAGGTTTAAGGGAAGGGATGGTTCACAACTACAAAATTATGTTGTAAATCAGTGTTACTTATTATGTATTCAGCATTGATCTAAAGGAGTTATTTACAGCTGTTTGGCTATAACTTGTTTTTGTGAGGGGAGCTTTCCAAAGGATCATTGACATATCCTGTATATAACTGGCTATTCTTGTTTACATTCTGTAAGTATTAGCATCTGTATAGCCATTCTTGGCCCTAAAGAAACACACAAGTTGCCTTGTCCTCAATCTCTTTTCAAAATATTTGTATAGACTAAATCCATACTACCTTCTAAATGCAAAAGAAAGTGGCCTAATCTTTGTTCTTGGTAATTCAGAAAGTAAGAAAAATACTAGAAAAACACTAGAAAAGAATTATACAGATTTTAGAAGAAACTACATATTCTAAGGAAATCAATACTTTGTGACTGGCTTTTTTTATTTAAAATAGAATGGCTTGTTTTGTTTTCACTGGAGACCAGACCACTAGGCCATTTATTTTGATGTAAAAGAGTATGTGTTTTGGTTTTTGTTTTAATCCCGTAGAATGTCTATAAGAGCCTAAAATAGTGCCTTGGGATGAGGCAATGCTTCAACAATACTAAGAAATGACCATTATTTCATGCATTTTTTTTTCTTTTATGTATTTATTTATGCAAAACAGAAAGCAGCATAGCATAGTCTTATCAGGTGCTTAAAATAATCTGGAGATCTAATCAGTTAAAATGACTTGGAAGGAATGGGCCAATGTGTGAAATACTTCCTCTTACTCCCCTTGCCCTGTCCAAGGCAGACATCACTAATCCATCACAACTCTCTTTTCTGCTGAGCCTGAATGCAGAATCCTTCTTGATACATGGCTCCCATCAGTCACTGCCAGTCTGTTGGTAACTATTTCCAAACTATTGTCGTTGTTAAACCAGCCTGTATTTTCCTAAAACCTTAAACAGAAGGTAGCATCTTATAATCATAATGCTTTCTGCCTTTCAGACTACCACTGTGATTAATTCCTATACCTGTTTCATACAGTTGATGATCTCATGCATTTAAAATGCTGACCTAGATGCAGGTGTTTTGTGGATACAGTACATCTGCATTTTTACAGTGAAATGGAAATTTTCTAGAAAATGATTTGAAATGCATCATTATCAAAAAAAACTAAAGTATCCCCTTCTTTTAATCTACTGGTTCTCAATCAGGAGCAGTTTTATCTACCAGGGGACATTTGACAATGTCTACAGACACTTTTGGTTGTTCCAAGTGGGAAAATAGTACTACTGGATCTGGTTGGTGGGGGCCAGGACTGCTGCCAGACCTCCTGCAATATACAAGACAGCCTCCTACAACAAACAGTTGGGTCTAGACCCAAATGCCAATACTGCTGAAGTTGACAAATCCTTCACTGAGCTGTTAAAACACTTAGTTCTAGCATAGATATGGAAGGAGATAATTTTATAACTGAAATCTTTAAGCTATCAATTTGATTTATAAGAAAAACTACTTTTTATTTTTTTATTTTTATTTTCTGTATTGTTAAAAAATAATGCAAGAGAGGAGGAGAGACTGATGTAAAGATAACTAGAAGACTCCATACTTCCTGATTTGATCGTTTTTTATTTGAGTATCATTAACTTACAGTGTTATATTAGTTTCAGCTGTAAAATATAATGATTCAACAATTCTATGAATTTCTTAGGGCTCATCAAAATATGTTTACTCTTAATCTCCTTTATCTATTTCCCCCACCCCCAACCCAGCTCCCCTCTGGCCGCCACAGTTCTCTATATTTAAGAATCTTTGTTTATCTCTCTCTCTCTTTTTTTTCCTTTGTTCATTTCTTTTGTTTCTTAAATTCTATAGATGAATGAATGCTCTTTTTAAAAGAGAAGTGTAGTTGTATTTGCAATCTACCTTTGGGTCTGGTGTTACCAATTTGATGGATAAGACATTCCCCAAAGACATGGATGCCATGGGTTCTACCTAGAGAATACAGTTGCAACTCAGCATTGTACTTCTTTTTCATCATCAGTGAATGAGCAAAGTGTGAGTTCTTCAATGTTTCGCACTGTGTTGAATCTCACACTGAGAAACTGCTCTTGTAATACAAGATGGATTTCAAGGGTTCTCCATTTTTTTAAGTGTTAAGTTTAGTCTAGCAAGATTTTTTTCCCTGTGAAAACTCAGTGCTATCTCCTAAGCAGACCAGTTCTTTATTTATGAAATTTTCTCATTGCCAGATGTGGTTAAGTTTCCCTAATGAAGTGATGGGGGTGAGAAGGTTTTTGCTTATACCACCCCAAAACAAAACTTTACTTTCTGAGGATTAAATCCACCACCCTTCCTCCTCCCTTTGTCAACCAGAGATAGTGAATGTCTTTTAGACTAAAAGATTCTAAAGGCACAGTGGCTGAGAACATTTCATATTAACTCAAATATATAAGCCTTAATAAGCCAATTTCCCATTCAGTTTAATCTATTTTCAGCAGATCAAAATAATTAAAAATGCTAACAGTTATGGTAATTTTCAATACACCGTGAGAGAAGCAATTTAGATAGCACCTTCCCGACGAATCTATATTTGTATAAATGCTGATCAAGAATATTTGTTCAATTTTATACAAATCAAACATGAATAATTTCTTCCATATTACTCCTTCCATTGTTGTGTTTTCCCTCTATCTAGTTATCCATTTGCTGCTGGCATGCTGCTCTAGGAAGATTTGATTAAAATCAATAAGTTATTGGGAAGATGGCAATTAGCAGTCTTTCACCTATAATAGCATTGTCTGTTAAGCTTCCTTTGTGTTAATCACAATATTTTAGCAAGACTCTCCCATCCAGCCATGCAATTTAATGAAATGGAAGGTTTAAAAAGCATCCTTAATTTGGGGACTGGAAATACGCTTCTCTGTTTTTCACTGTTTTGATAGGAATACCCAGCATTTCTGCAGTACATCAGAGTCTTTATCTCCTTTGAGAGTTTCCCAATTTTAAGATCTCAGAAATAACTACACAGAAGTTTATATTGCATAAACCTCAAGTCAGTTCAATGTAGCATAAAAAGATAGCAGCAGATATCAACATATAGATTTGTTTAACTCTTTCAAACTGACTCGATAGTTTGTTTATAATAGATAATTGACATGGAGGAGTTCTTCACTTTTGCTGTATGATATCGAGTGGTAAACACTTAAGTGGTAAATGCCTGGGCTAAAGGCTGAACCTTGACTAATGCCCCTTGACAGCAAGTAATGATTGTCAAAGTCATTAATTAGAATGAGGTCATGGTACCCTTCTTTTTACGTTTGTTTCATTTGCTTCTTTGTCTGAAGGCTCCTTAGTTCATTTTAGTTACTCTTTCTTTAGAGGGGACACACATGTATACAACTAATGCTTGCTCTTTAACCATGTTGATTAGAAGAGCCAGTATTATCCAAAATTTTTACATAATAGCATTTGCTATAAAAACATAGACACTTAAGGTAGTAAGCAAATGTTGTTCCTTCAGATCTGTAAGACCCTAATTCATAAATTTACTACTATCTAAAGAATTAGTGCCAAAAAAACACATCAAATTGGAGACATTCAGATAAATAGTAGCCATTTGGAAACATTTTGATTTCTTAGAACATTGCCTATTCAGTTTTTGCCTAACGTTGCAAGACTTGTTCTGTTTGTAGCTAGTACCACTATCGTGTAAAGTCCCAAGTGAGGATATGCAAATTGTACAAAAGAAATGTTTTTGTCTCTAAAACCAAAGTAATGGAAGGGATACTTGGTCATTCACAGCAACTCATTTTTGGAGGAAAAGAGAAACTGTAACATTAATTAATTAGATTTTTTTTCAATCTGTAGTGTTCAAATTCTCTAAATAACTGCATTGCTCCCTATTTGCCCTTATAGACATGGCCTAAAATAAATGAAGCAATTTAAGACACTCACTATTGCCTTAGCTCCTTCAAAAATAATAATAATAATTTTACCTCTATACCGACATGATTTTAGGTACTTGGTATCATTTTTATGCACCTAATAAATTCAGTTGACTATTTTTAATAATAATGAGTCTTTTGTTAGACTCAAAAGAAAGTTGAAGAATTTTTTTCTAGCTGACATCTGAAATTCTTGTTGCAAAATCATTTTACAGATGTTGACATCTAAGTAACATTTATTACAATATGAAAATTCTGCAAAAAGATTTTGTAGTAAGAGGACTGTGGCAGTGGGTTAGGTAACTAGAGAGGTGAAAGGACTCCAAATAAAATTTTTGTTCAGTTTGCAAATTTTGCCTTGAGCACTAGCATTGCTCTTAAATTGGCAAGCAACAACTGTGACAAAAATAACAAAACAACAAACCAGTTGGGATTTCTGAGTTCTCTCTCTAGAGATTCTGATAAAATATCTAGTAGGTGGGGCTAAGGAATGTGTGTTTTAACAAATAAGTTTGTAATGCAAGTGCGGGTGGTCTGAGGTCCACAGGCTGAGAAACTCTGGCTCATGGTCAAAGTAAATTCATGTTCTCTATCATAATTCCACCCATGTTATAGTTAACCACCATCTCATCAATATCATTGCTACTGAATCAGATGTGATCAAGGTTTGCTCAGGTAGGTTTTGCCCAGTTCCTCATAGTTCTTGAATGCATTGTAGGGTATTTTTGATGGGAATCTATTTTAATTTTTATTACTTTTTAAATATTTTATTTACTTATTTTAGAAAGAGAGAACGGGGAGAGGAGCCGAGGGAGAAGGACAAGCAGACTCTGCACTGAGCGTGGAGCCCAGCTTGGGGCTAGATCCCACGACCCTGAGATGATGACCTGAGCCAAAATAAAGAGTCATTTGCTTAACCAGCTGAGCCACCCAGGTGCCCCGAAGGGAATATATTTTTAAAAGTTTAAGACATTATTAGATTCAGGGTCAACTTAAGGTACTACTAAGGCAATTCTCCAGAGCACCTGTCTGTAAAAGGTAGTAAGGGGTACTGAGGTATATTACTGCATGTGTAATGAGGTAGAAGAAATGGTATTTTCCAGAACTTTCTTTGATTGAAAGGATTAACATGATTAATGAGGATGGGGGCAGATGATATCTCCTAAATAAATGTTTGAGAAATGTCAATTCCATTCCAAGAAAGGAGAATCTGGTTAACTGAAGGGGATTCATTTTGTTGAGTGGGTGATGAGAGTATATGGAAGCAGAAGTGGGCAGAGCTAAGTCTCTTGAGACAATAGAGAGAGAATTTCCTATTTGTTACAAACTTTGCAATAGAGCAGAAGTCATTTCCAGAATGCTTGATTTCTTTAGGGATTTATACACATTAACTACTTTTGTTCATTCATCAAATGTATTTTATCATTTCTGATATGTTGGCGAATTAAAAAATTAAAGATGGTTTGTTATTCTCAAGGATTTATAATGTATTTGGAAGACAGATATATAGACAAGTGCAAACCATTGCACGAGTGTTGTATTTAAGGTACAGAGTATGGTAAAAGCCTAGAGAAAGCCAAAGCTTGTTGTGCCAAGAGCATCTGAGGAAGCTTCAGAAAATAATATGTGAACTCACAAGACAATAGAAATTTGACGAGAGAAGGCAGGGTATTCTGAGCAGTAGGAACAGCATATGAAAAGGCAAGGAAGTATATAAAGAAAATGATCAATAAATAGCTAAGGTCTTCTAAGAGTAGAAAAGACTATGACAGAGGGCTGGGCAGCTGAGCAACAGCCAAACTAAATCCTAAACTTCATGCTAAAAAATTGAGATTTTTATATAGACGACTTATAAAGGAATATCAGTCTGCATTTTAACATGTTTTTCAGTTGAATTTTGCTGAAGTTGAAATGTATTGATGCTCGAGGCTAGGAAAAACTCAAGGAATTTTGAGCTGGATGCTTACGTGGTTATATTGGCGTGCAAGTTCCTTCTGAGGGAGAGAAGAAGACAAATTGAAGATGGCAAGACTGGAGGGAGAAAAGTTGAGAAACAACCTGAATAATCTAGATAAGAGATGATATGGTTCTCAACGAGACTAGTAGTAAAAAGGATTGAAAGAAAGGGATGAAAAAGGAAATAAACTGGAGAGAAAGAAAAGGAAGTATATTTTAAATGACTTGGCGACTAATACGATGTGAGGGGTGAGAAATAAGGCTAAGGGAATGCTTAGGTTGACAGCTGTGTCAATTAAAGTGCCATTTCCTCAGATAAAGAGGAGAAGCCATTTCTTTTTGGTTGGCACTACAGCTTTGGAAAGGGATAAGATAATAAGATTGCTTTTGAGAATGTTGAATAGAATAAGCACTTCTGAAATTGATTAGGCCTTTATTAAAGCATTAAATATATACTTAATTAATAGCTTCTGAATGTTCAATTCTAAATGAAAAAATGGCTTATCATCATCTACTTTAATTCTGTCCCAAAGAGTCACTGAGCAAGGAAAGATACAGATAAGGGACATGAAAGACATGCTGTTTTGGATCACAGAAGCAAATATGTTTAGAGACGATCATGTCTTCTGGATTAAGCATCAGTTTCTCCTCATGAAGACAAAGCCATGTAGCCCATGTAGCCCATGTAGCCCAAGACCAGTCCTCCAAATACGGTTTGCTGTTTCTGGAGGCAAAAGTACGCTGAAGCCAGGGGACATTTATGAAAGAGATAAAATGGGATCTAAGGGGATCTGGGTGAATAGAACACATTCTCTGCTCTGTAAGCCTTCTGAGAATCTCTCTAGAAGACCCTGCTTAGAAGATGTCCTGTCACTCTGAATTTTATACACAGGACTTTTCATAGATGTAATGAACTAATTGTCATGTAATATTTTGAAAATATATTCCTGTGTATATAAATTGTAATGTCCATTAAGAGAAAAGTTAAAATGATCTTATTTATAGCTGTTGGGGTTCAGAGTTCAATCAGAAAAGCAGAACCACTAGCAGATACATCTGTGTAATAACAAGGTTTCGCTACAGGCATTTGACCTGACGCATTGTGGGAGTTGGTGAAGCAGTCTCTGTAAAACTGTTGTCTTCATGTCTCATGCTGAAAATTAAAGTCCATAAGCATGCAGACAAGAGTAGAAGATGGATGGAACGTTGAGATCACGTGTAGGCTGGAACCCCCAAGCATGGACTGAAACCCATGTCACTTGTTTCCTCTGACAGTAGTGGCACAGATGTCCTGTAGCAGCCTTCCATTTTGATGGAAATAAACACATACTCCTGGCTTATGAGTCAACCTTAAGGAAGATCCAGGGAAGGTGAAGCATTAAAAGCCCAGCTGCTAGGTTACATCAGTGAAGTGAGCCAGCAGATCATTGACAATGTGAAATTCTAAATGGTTCTTGCTTCACTTGCATCTTAACAAATCTCTCATAAGAAATGTCTTTTGTGGCCCATTCTGACGAGAAATAACAGAAAAGGGAATTCTGGAAACGGTCATCCAGCCTAGCTAAGTGGATATATTACAAAGCCACCACAATAGCTGTATCTTCAGCAACTTCAGAAGGCCTGTCACAGAGTAGGCCCTAAATTAACGTTTACAGAGTAAATAAATAAATGAATGACCTGTGGAAGGAGGAGGGGTTTACCAAAGGCTGACATGAGTGCAAAGAGCAAGTATGAAATAAATGTTTAATCAGTCCTTTATCGTGCTGTGCAGTGGAGTCCAAAGCCCAATGAGAACACACACACAACTCTCTGTGTTTCTGTCTCTCTTTCATATGTTCTCTCTTTTCTTCTTTAAAATATGTGAGGTATAGGTAACAAATTAGTCGAAACAGCATTGTCCTAGTTTCCAGGCTATAAACTCATCACTGTAATAACTACAAAGCCTTTATAGTATGGCACATGAGTAGGAATTTGTGAAATGAAATTTTTGGCAGTTCATTAGTAAATTTGGGTTTTGCCTCAGCCTTAGGGAACAGAAGGGATCCCAGAAGGTATAGCAATCAGCAGATGAACTAACCCTCCCCTCAATAATGTGAAATGCTATTTTGAAAGAATTAAACAATGAGAAATAAAGCCTGGAAAATGAAATAATAGCTCATTAAAAATAATCTTTTTGAGTTATGTGGGATGGGAGAATATACATTCTAATCGCCATTGTAATTCAAATAACTAATGTGGTACTTTCAAAGAAATTTTATTGTGTGTTCCCAAAAAGTCCTTTTACAGTGGTTAGCTAAATGTTTCAAGGTCTGTATCATGCTTTAATTCATTTTGTGTCCCTGGAACCTATCAGAGTGCCGGCGTGTCTTAATGCTCAATAATATTTGTTGGAGAATAAATGAAAGAATGAATTCAGAGCATTTAATAAGAGACCTGGAAAATATTTACTTCACAAATTTGGCACGATTGGAGGAAGGGTCTGTAGTTAATGATGCAGACTTGTAGGCAAAGTATAACTTAGAACACTGAATAATGGGTTCTTATTGAGGCAACAAGCTGGCCTGGGATGTGTATTCCTCCCCCCAGGTCATCCCTAAGGAAACTATAAAAGCTAGAGGAAAGCATGGATTTGAGGAATGAAAAATTAAAAACCAGAGGACCTTTGAAGAGTCTGAGGTCTTGACTGTTTGGGAGTTTGGGGTAGGTGATGATTTAAGTATGAAGCAGAAGCCCCCCTAGAAGCCCAAAGGGGGGGCTAGCCTTAAGGACAGGAGTTGTAGGGTCCTATGAAGCTTTGGTCCTGCTTTTTTACAGAAGTCGGACACAGTACTCTAGGACTCCAGTGTATAGTGAGAGCAAGGGTAAGCTCAGAACTATGGCAAAGCCATATTGGTGTGACTGAATAAAAACTTGCAGGCTGGCCAGGCATGCTCAGGTATTCTCATCTCCATTCCTCCAACCCCCAGTAATAAAAGATTAGAACTCAAGGACCTTTTCTTAGCACTGCTGCTTCCAGAGTGTTTAAAGGTGAAACAATGAGTTGCCTGATGGATTGGAAATAAATGGGAATGCTTAGCAGTCTTTCTGTTATTTCTGGAGTCCTGTGTTTAGGAGCTTTTCCCCTTCCAACTTGTTATATTCACTTGGACATATACCATCCAGGCTTTTCAGCCCTTCGTATTTGAGATTCCACACAGAACATCAGGTACTCCATGACATGTATTTAAATATATTAAGATACACACAGCAAAATAAGAAACACATATTGTACATATCATACCAAACAGTGATTGCCAGACTTGGCAAATAAGAATGCAGAAGTGAGTTAAATTTGAATTTCAGGTAAACTATGAATAGTTTTTTAATTTAAGTATGTGCCACATATTTAGTATGAGTATGTGTCCCATATGATATTTGAGATGTACTACATTTTTTTTTTTTTGTAGTGTATGTGAAATTCAGATCTGACTGGGAGTACTGTATTCTATCTGCCAACCCTACACCAAACAAAAGAAATAAACACATTAGAATTGTTGCCTTTCGAGGGTAGGAAGAAGAATGGATTTGGGAAAATTTGGATAAAATAGAATAAGATAGAGAAACAATAAAAACAAAAGAGGGCATATATAGATCAAGGATGATAAAATGCTGTGCTCTGAACCTAATTAACTAGCAGATTCTGAAAATAAAGAGAAATAAAGCCCAGTAACTCTTGGAGAAAAAAGGCTCTTCTTCCATGAGTTATAGGAGCTTTATTATAGAAGAGATATGGAGATCACAGTGTGGGACTGTGAGATTCCCTGATAAATTAAAAAAAATGGGTTTGGGAATAACTAGTTATTTTTAGATAAGCAAAATACCTATTTTCATTCTTCCTGAAATTTTCATCATTAGTGAATAAAAATGTTCAGTGCTTTAAAATGATAAGTTCAGGGTTATTGTGTGATAAAAGCATATTTTGAAGTACCATACCAGGTTTTAACACATACAGGTAAAACGCATGTACAAAGTAATTACTTGAGCAGCAAAGAGTGAGTTAGAGCCTAACTTGTTTTGGTCTCCTCCTGCAATTGCCACTTAAAGAAAATACCCTCAGCCAAGATAAACAAGACTCTTAAATCATGAAGCTCCAAACCTATCAGAAGCCCAAGTATTTTAGCTGCAAAGCCATTCTTACTATCTTATCGGTCCTGAGACAAACATAAATAGTTTCCTCAGACCCACCATGGCAGTCAAAACACTGATAGTTTGTACCTTGCAAGTCTGAAACAATGTGCAAATCAAAATGTTGGATTAACAAGCTCGTGCAAACAGCCAAATTCAAACAAGTGAGTTCACTCATGGGGATATCCAGGTGAGCAAATTGCAGAATTCCTTGCTGGGTTCTTCTTTTCTTAATTAAAACAGTATCTGGTGTGGAAACTCTCCCCTCATTTGCAGCAACTTGAGATGTTTGCATCAAATAGAAATGAGAGAAAAATCCATAGACCTAAAAACCCAGTCCCTTCCAAATTCCCCGTACTTGTGCACAAGGGACATCACTTTCCTTTCGCTCTTTCTTTATCTAATGAATTGTTCTTCACTCTCTATCCCCTTGCCCTCCAAATTCAGATCAGCCAAAGGTTCTACACCATTCCTTTTGGCTTTATGATACAGTTCCACTGGTTCTTTGGGGTTTACCTGTATTCCCACCTCTGGCAAAGTCTGTTTCTAGAACTCTAGTCTCCCCAGTTTATGTTCATGAATTTATCCCTAAAGTTCTCAACTGAGCAGCTGACATAAACTAGCAGCTTATTCCTAAGAACAAAAATCTTTGGGCCAATTTCAAATTTTCATAAGAAACACTTAAATAGTCTTCTGTTGTGTGGCTTGTACCATTCACCTACAACCTAGTAGCTGTAGTGTGGGGTCTGACCTTATTATACTGAGTGCTTTGAAATCCCAACTCTGATGGCCAGTGGCTGTGTAAATATGGCTAGTCTCCGCTTCTCTTAACTGCATTTCCTAATGACCCAACCAAATACAATCTTTATTTCTTAATTCTTCTCTAACTTTTCCATTGAAGTTCTTCAGAGAAAAAGCTGAGCAGCAAATTCATTTCTAGCAGAAAATATTTGAGATCTATGCCATTTAATTAGTTTGTGGTCTTGGACAGGTAACTTCCTGTTCATATTCATATATATATGTTCATATATATATATGAATAATTGTACCTACCTGATGATGTTATTGTGGACATTAAAAATTCAACAAATATTTTTTGGGTGTCTATAATGTATGCCTTCAGTAAAGAAGATGGTCTCATAGAACTTATATTTTAGTGTGGGGAGATAGATAATAAGCAAATGTTAAGCACATAAATAGCAACAAATAGGTGATCGATTATGAAATATGTATGTACACTTTCAGAAATATCTGGCTTGTTTTTTAGTTCCTTTAACCATATACTTATGTATTAAAGAAATGGAATTGTATGTTTACTCTCCTAGGTACTCTACCAGATAAATCAGGATTGGTAAACTTTTTCTATAAAGGGACAGAAATATGTATTTTAGGCTCTGTAGGCCATAAGGTCTCTGTTACAACTGGTCATCTCTGCCATTGCAGTGCAAACGCAGCCATGGATAATACATCAACAAATAGTCATGGCTGCGTTCAATTAAAACTTTATTTATGGACACTGAACTTTGAATTTCAAATACTTTTCATATGTCACTAAATATTAATCTTTTGATTTGTTTTCAATCATTTAAAAATGTGATAATGATTCATATTTGGTGCGCTATTCAAAATAGGCAGCAGACTGCGTTTGGCCCCAAAGATCTCTGATCTAGACTAGTTTCTCAAACTTGAATATGTGTACAAATTACTCGAGATCCTGTTAAAATGCATATTCAACTTAGTAGGTCTGGAATGAGACGTGAGATTTAGTCCTTTCAACAGGCTTCCAGGGAATACTGCTGTTACATGTCTGGAGTAGTGAAAATACAGAAATTATCTTTGTAAACACGGAAAAAGTTCTGCAAGAATACAAAGACAAGTGCTACAGAATATATCTCTGGACAGGACAGCAGGACAATGAGGAGTAAATAGAACTTTCCCTATTTTTCTTAAACTTCTGTTTTGCTTGATTTTTTAAAACTTAGATTTTATTTTTAAAATAATTTTTTTAAGAGTATGAAATTCAGGGCAGACAAAAACAAACTTGGCAGAGTCATGGGATGGAATTTTAGGGAGTTATTAAACTCATGACTTTTAAGAATAGTAACAGGCATAAAATATGTATAATATCACATTAATAGATGAATAGTAACAGACATGAAAAATATGTTAATCATGTTAGTCATGTTAATAGAAAAAATTCAGCATACACACAGCACATATTGTACCATACACATACATACATGTACCCACCAAAAAGAAAGAACACAAAATGTTGCCAGTGATTATATATGGGGAATGAAATAAGAAGGATTTTTACTTTTTTTTCTTTATACTTTCCATATTTTCTAAATTTTCCATGGCTAATGTGTATTATTTTAAAATCAGAAAAATGAGATACTTTTTACACAAGATGAAGAAACAAATTAAAAATTGACATGCTAAAGTCATCAGTTACTCTTCACTCTCAGTCAAGGAAATTTAAATTATTAATTTATTAAGCGAATGCTCCCTGAGCATAGGCCTATGACCTTGAGAAAGCAGTAGTAGTAGCATTTTTGGTCTGTAAGGCTGGAAACTTCGAGTCAAGGTCCAACGGCTGACAAGGGGCGAGACCTAAACTCCAGTTGAGGCCTTCCAGCTCCAAGCCCCGTGTTCCTTCTCTTTACTGCTTCTCTCTGAGCAAACATGGAGCCATGCCTGGCAGCTCACTATCCAGTCAGGTCTCTAGGTAGAACCACCCTAGAGAGAATTTTAAATTTCCCAAGGCTTGGCTTAAGCATGTATAACTAAGATGGTACTTTAATTTTAATAGGTATATCCAAAGAGGTGTGCTTCATGTGTTGAAATTTGAAGATGCTCATAGTTTGGGAGGGAGGAAGATTTTTCATCTTAAGAACTGGGCAACTACACAAAACAAAGTTTTCATTATTCTTTCTTTGGAGAACAGAAATGCCACATATTTTTGTTCTCTCTGAGGTAGATGAAAGGAAATATAAATTTATGAAATAAACCTTAGAAAATAAATCATGTGACTTCTGGATGAATCCTCACATATTTCTAGGTATCCCGTGCTTTGTTTTGATAACATTGACTCCTACAAAGTACTCATATTGTACTCAAATTGTAGAACTTCCATCCTCTTGTCTTGCTTTTCTTCCCTGGGACCATGTGGAAAAATCATGAGATTTATAAGTCTCTGTGAGGGACCAGAATCTCAGAACATCCCCACCATCCTACTTAGGAAACTGATGTTGTGATTTTGCCCATTTCATTTCAATACCCTATGTCTAAGTCCAGCCTTAAAAATGTCAAAGCCTTGGGTACTCTATCTCATTTAATTCTAACAACATCATTTGATGTAGGCTGGGTAGGGTCTCTTAAGACACAATTCAGAATGGTTGCATGACTTGCCACACAGCGTGTAGATGGTAGAACTTAAAATAGAAGTTAAAGTCTTCTGATTCTGGGCCCAATTCTCTTTCCACTAAAACTTCCTGTTGATTTTGCAAAGGGGTTAAACTCAGAGCCAGATGATAAACAACTAGGTTTGTTAGGATGTTTTACTTTGTTTCAAGTTAAAGATTCTGTAGTTTTTTTGGATTCTGTATTGAATCCAATATAAGTGAAATAGGAATTGAAGTAAACTAGGGCACATTGAGCCTTGTTGTTATGTGTCAAAATACCATTGGATTTGTCTATTTGAATACATTCCAGGATTCTTCACAACAAAGAACAAATAAATGCATGCATTCTTGAGTACAATGCTTTATGAATTTGGGAGTTTCATTTTTGTGATTTGTTTGGTATCCTGATTACTATTAATATCAAGCTTATCTTTTGCTCTAAGATAATATTTTTTTTTTTAAAAAGGAATTGCTGTTGTTTTGGCTTTGATATGTTGCTTTATTCACATTTTCTTATTTTTCTTACTATATATTACTTTTCAGGGTCTTTGAGAAACAACCTTTTCATTTGCAAAATTCCAATTATAGATTTTTAATAAAAAGGGGTGTGGTTGGATTTATTTGTTATTGTAGATTGAGTAAAAATCCATTAGTAAATTAAACTGAAATTACTTCTTTCACAAAGGAAGAAATTTATAAATCAAGAAACCCAAGGTTACCATAGCAATCTGTGGCATCTAAAGATTGGAAACAGAGGACTATATTCTACTTTCTAGAAAACACTTCATTAGAGGAAAGATATAGGATATGTCTTTAGGGTGGAATATGACAATAAAAGTAGATCATCACTTAACAAAAATACTTTCATTTTTTTTCTAACTAAAAATAATGCAAGGTGATTTAGGAGGATTTTTAGAAAAAATATGTATAATATTTCTCTCTTTGGCACTGTTTGATATTTATTCAATAACAGGAATGGGGGAGGATTGCATACTTAGCTGACTATATTTATTGAAAAAACCCTAACTGTAGCAAAAATGTTACGTGGAAACTGGAAAAAAAGGAGTAAGATTGGAGAGAGGAAGGCATTTTTTTGAAAAGAAAGAAGAGAATCAAAAGGGGAGCCAAGTCAGTCAAATCTGAGGTGGACTTCCTCTAGGAATGAACACAAAATTTGTGTGCGTGTGTGTGTGTGTGTGCTGTATGTGTCTTTGCATGGTTTCTGGTCTTTTGGCTCATCAAAGACATACCAAATAGACCTGCTGCAGTGGACATCTGTTGTTTTTGACTGCCCAGCACCCATTCCCCCTTCTTTTGGTAACAGCATTTTAATTTTCCTTTGAAAAACTACACTTTGCCCACCATGTATAATCTTTGTGTGATATTCATTCAAGGTTTCTTGCTTTCCTCTGGCCAAGGGGTAGGCACCTGACCCCAGGAGGCCAGCCAGACTCTCCCACGGGTGTCTGAATCTTTCACAAATGATATATGGGCAGGAAATGGCTGGCAGAGATCCATCTCAACTGTAACACCGTGATGAGATTCTCCTTTGCTTCCTGCAATTTTGATACTCAGAGCCTCCCAGTTTCCATCTTTTCAGATGTGTGATTGCTCAGGTTTTCCATGTATTCAGATTTTTAAAAATTAGCTTGCCAGAAACAGCAATAGATTTTAGCCACAGACTGAGATTCCAGACCATGAAGAAGCCAGATGAGAAAGAAAGCCACTCAATTCTCTAAGTATTTTATATAAATGGGGTGATTCATAAAAATAGTTTAAAAAGACCGTAGTGGAAAGAAGGAATGAGCCTTTTAAGGACATGAGTGCAAGGGCTGTTGTTGTGATTTGGATATACAATGGTATACCCTGAGACACATACTTTTTATTTTTTTATTAATATTAGTTTTCAGAACTCATTTCTTTCAATCAGTTAGAGAAAATTAGCCCATTTTTCAGATGAGAAAAATTTGTATCTTTGATAAATGACTTAGTCAAATAACAAAACTAGTAAGTAGAAAAGCCTAATCAGGTTTTTGTTCTTGACAATCAGAACTTCTGTACTGTCTATAATTTAAAAAAAAAATTCAAATTCTCTAAGTTTTATATACTGCACTATGGCTCACGTGTATGGTATTGTATGGAAGGCATTGTATATTGGGATTTCTTTTTTTTTTTTTAAAGATTTTATTTATTTATTTGACAGAGACAGAGACAGCCAGCGAGAGAGGGAACACAAGCAGGGGGAGTGGGAGAGGAAGAAGCAGGCTCATAGCGGAGGAGCCTGATGTGGGACTCAATCCCGTAATATCGGGACCACGCCCTGAGCCGAAGGCAGACGCGTAACCGCTGTGCCACCCAGGCGCCCCTGTATATTGGGATTTCTCTCCATGTTGAAAGATTGTTTCAATATCAGAAGAGTTGTCAGTTTTCTTCGGAGCTACAGATGTTCTGAGCCTTATATGCCCCCTCTAGGAGTAGTGATTAATAATAATGCTGCTAATAATAATAGTCAAACATTGTAGACCACTTGTTATTTCTCAGTCTTTGTATTAGCCTCAGTATACGGATTATTTCATTTAATCCTCACAACAGCATTTCAGAGCGGTCGTTACTATTATTACCTTTATCTTCTTTTCATAGAAGAAGAAACAAGCTTAGAGAAGTGGATGTGAGCTGCCGAAAGTCTCTCAGGTGCTGAGAGGCAGGGGGAAGATGCAAACACAGCAGGTTTCATTCCCAAGCCTGACTCCCCTCACACCACAGTCCCACCCCCACAACTCTAACTTTAGTTTTGCTTTGTGGGCTTCATCTTTGAGTTATCGTTCCTTAAAGGGTTGTGTTAAAAGTTACTAAGAAGATTCTCCTTTCTTTCATAACAATAAAAAAAAAAAGTCAATTAAATTCTTCTCTAGCAGTAGGATATCATTCCCCTTTTTAAAAAAATTAATAGTAGTATGCAATTCATAAGGTACTGGGGCAAGCCCCCTTCCCACCCTATCTCCCAAACATCTGGCTCTTCTCCTGTTTGCTCTGTTTTAAGCCCCAACTACAGTCCATCCTTAGTTAAACTTCTTGGCCATTGGTTGCTGCCTCCCATGTTCTCCCATTGGACTGGTGACAGTTAAAATACAAATTTTTTGGTTATATAGCTGTCTTCCTCATTAGACTATGTATCACTCTAAGTTTCCACTCAGATTATTCATTGTTACATTCCCAGAGGCTTGCACAGTACCTGGCACATGGCAGCACTCTGTAACGCCACTGGATAAATGAGCTAATGAAGTCTTTATTTGAAATCCAAATTGACCTCCACCTCACAAGTACATTTTTAAAAACAGAGCTCCCTACGCTTAATGTCTTCCCCTTCCCTTGATTTTAATTATTTACATTACAATTACTTAATCATGTGCCAGATAATTAAGGGATACATTATTTATGTTAAATAAATTAGCCCGCCATCACTTCTCTCCTTCCCCTTGGCTGCAGAGCCTGAACTTCAGTCATCCTACAAGGAGTTCTGGCACCTTCTGGGTCCAGGTGGCAGCACCACCGTCATGGTTGCCCGTCCTGCTGGTTTCTTTGACAAGTTTGCCTGTGGGCACTTGTGCTCCCACTCTCTTTTCTCCATCCTGTTGCTTCTCTGCCTTGGTTGTTAGTCCTAGAAGCTGTGCGGCCATAGGCAGCCCCTTAACTCATTTGGATCTCAGTTTCCTCATCTCTTAATGGTTCATAGAATTTGTGGTAAAGATTTAATGCTGTACTGCCTTGGACCTTTTCATAAATAAAATGCCAGCTTAAAGAATTTTATGCTCTAAAAATGCATTAGTGTCCTATTATATGTCTGTAGGAGGCATCTATATTTACCAGCAATAAATTAGATTTACAAATCTTTGGAATGTTAGAGCTGGAAGCATTTAATCATAATAATCTATTCCAATTTCTCTTTCTGCAGATGAGAAAATAGGCTGAGTGCATAAGTCATTTCCCCAAGATTTACTAAACTATTAATAGCAGTGATGGACATTTATTAATAACTAACATTTAATGAATCTTGGTCTGTATAAGGCATTGTGCTAAGAGTTTCGCATACTTTATTGCATTTAATGATCACAAAAATACCTGAGAAAAAGTATTACTCATTTGGCTGATAAAGAAACTGAGGCAGAGGGTTTATATAATATGGCCGCAGGGTGGAGGTAGAAAGGGGCAGCATTAGGGCTCAAGGCCACGTTCCTCTTAGATCAAGAACCCAAATTCTTGTTCGTTATGCTTAATTACTTCTTACAAAAGTAGTCATTCAGGAGTAGGGCTCCAAGTAGGTGAGTTTGAAATTATTGAATCTTTGTGATACTATCACTTAGCCTACCAAATCCCCAGATATATCCTCATAGGTGTATAGCTCATCTCACTAAGAACGCCTCTTTGTTGCAGAAACAAAGCCACACTAGGGCTCCAGTGGCCTTGTGATGGAGTTGCAAGACTGGGCTCTGAATGTCAGCATCTGTGCATCTACTTAGATATCTTCTTGATGTCAGCTTTTTTGCTTATGGAGTTTTAACGTTTTTAAGAGTGCCCTTTCTTTTACCACCAAATGCAGGGCACTCTCTGAAATATTTGGAGGATTTTCATACCTAGTGGATCCTTCTGAGCACATTGGTTAATAACATACATTTAATCTCTAGACAATGGCTATTCCCTGTGATTTCAGTAGGCTCTTAGTTGTGTGGTATGCAACACTCAAGTGTTCTGTCAGCCCCCAAATAGAGCTTTTTGATTTCAGATGTTGAATGTAACGGTTGATTCTGGCTCAGCAGTCTTCCATTTCTGTCCAGTGTTTATGTGGAAGCAGTTGAACGCTTCAGGGAATTTATGTAGCATGCCAGTACTGTAGTTCACATGCGGGGAGTCAGTGTGCCCATATTTGCTGCATGAACTATGTGTTTTATTAAATCTGCAACAATGGTTCAACATGCTGTGTTGCACAGAAGACAGTGTTTTCCCCACAGAAGAGATCCTGTGTCTGACTGACAGGGCAGGTGACCGCAAGGTCAAGGTTGCTTAGTGGTACGGCCATCTGTTATTTTGGCAAGTATTTGACTGTAAGGCATTAATGTGTTTGTAATTTCCCACTTGATATGAGAATAAGGCTAAAAAGACATTGTTGCCATTGGGAGCTGCAGGGCAGACCAGCGCCAGCAGTCCACCTCCCAGCTTTCTGCTCAGAGTGGCACAGGCTGTGTTCAACTTTCTTTTCTGGGTCCCCCTCTCTGGCAAATCATTGAGAGAGCAGCTCATTTTGTCATACTGCTTAGCGAGAAAAGTAAAAAGCAGCTCTCGTCAGGGGGATTATAATAAATAGTTTAAAATCACTTCTAAAGGTCTTGATCATTATAAACCTTTATCTAAAGTAAAAGAACCAACTCTACAGTTTTGCTAGAAAGCAGTGAAATCTCAGTATCTAATTATATGTTCACTCCGCACTGCCCTGTTTGGCTGAGATATCTGTGCTGAAACAGAGGATTTTGATTAAGCGCTTAATATGCAAGGAGATATTTACCTATTTGTTAAATTGTTAAGTCTGCTGTATGGGTGAGAACAAAAGTGACAGCTCTGGAACTTTTCTGGTAAATGGGCAAGTAACTTCTCTGAACCTTTATCAATGCCAAATTCTCAACAAGTAAAACATTTCAGAAAAAGATCATTTATAAAAATGTCCTCACAGCCGACATGAAAGCATAGGTGAGCCAGTTAGTTTTCTAACAGGAAACAAGATTTTAACTTCCTAATAAATGCATTAGTGTATGCTGCTATCTATTGATTTCCTAAGTTTAGGCAGCTCTTCCTTTTAAATTAAAACAAGGAATAAAAGCAGATGGAGAAGAAATTCTTAAGCAGACTATAAGTGAATAAAAAAAATAACATATTTTCAGACACGGTGTACTTTGAGAAAGAATAAAGAAACTACCCAAAGAAGTAGGAGGATTTAGCAAGAAGACTGTTCTTGTTGAAGTTTAGTTTTTGGTAGGGCACTTAAACTCTCTAGAAATGTCAGTCTAATGGACCAACATGTGTAAGTAAAACTTTCAGAAGATGTGTAAAAACTTTGAAACATTATGAAGATAAATCTATATCTCTCTTTCCTCATGATTTTTATGTCCAAATTGTGGCTGAAGACATTCAAGTAAATGTATATACCTTAAGAGATTATAGAGTAGCTACCAATAACTCTGCAAGGAAATCAAGCCT
Source organism: Ursus arctos (assembly GCF_023065955.2). NCBI lineage: Eukaryota > Metazoa > Chordata > Mammalia > Carnivora > Ursidae > Ursus > Ursus arctos. Next base: position 54,281,931 of record NW_026622819.1, read on the forward strand.
AGCCAAAAAGACATCTAGATTTTCTTTTCTCAGAGAGATGAAGAGATTTTGGGCACTCTGGTGGAATTTGGAATGGGGGAATCTGGTGGTTTTTAGCTTTTGTGATAACACTGTTTTGCTTTTGATTGATATAAAGAAAACCATTCCTCAAAAGTACTGCTTTTCTTATATTCCTCTAAATGTATTCAGATAATTTTCTATGACACTCAATAATCTTCTCTATTTCGTATTATTATAGTAAGAAACTCAAAACTGAGTACCATAAAAAAAAAGACCATTCACTTTACACGTCTATATAAAAAGAAAAGGATATAGACTTGTTATCAACTAAAACTTCTACCTGAGGAATAATTATGTTTTGAAACATGGATTTATTCCTTCCTTCCTTCCTTCCTTCCTTCCTTCCTTCCTTCCTTCCTTCCTTCCTTCCTTCCTTCCTTCTTTTTTCTTTCTTTTTCTTTTTCTTTTTCTTTTTTTCCTGTTTGGGATTTTCTGAGCTTCTTGAGCTGTAGGTTTTTGTCTTTAATCAAACCTGGTAAGTTTTCAACATTATATTTATTCAAAATCTTTTTGGTATTGTACTCTTTCTCCTCTCTCTGAGACAATTGTAGACATTCTGTTATCATCTCATAGGTTCTGGAGACTCTATTCATTTTTTTTTTTGTACTTTCTTTAAAAAGATTTTATTTATTTGAGGGAGAGAGCGAGCAGAGGAGAGTGAAAGGGTGAAGCATACTCCACGCTGAGCAGAGAGCCTGATGTGGGACTCGATCCCAGGACCCTGGGATCATGATCTGAGCTGAAGGCAGATGGTTATCCAACAGAGCCACCCAGGCACCCAGCTCTGCTCAGTTTTAAAAATTTCTTTTACCTTTGTTTTTCAGATTGTTCTCTTTAGGTTTACTCTTTCCTTTGTCATCTCCGTTCTGCTACTGAACCTATCCAGTGAGTTTTAATTTCATCTATTGTATTTTTTCAGTTCATTAATCGAGTTACTTCTTTTTATCATTATTTTCTTTGAGGAGACTCTATTTTCCTTTTGCTTCAAGTCTATTTGCAATTATTTGTTGAAGAATTTTTATGCTTTAAATTCTTCATCAAATAATTCCAGTTTCTGGGGTGCCTGTGTGGCTCAATCTGTTAGGCGGCTGCCTTTGGCTCGGGTCATGATCCCAGTGTTCTGGGATCAATGCCCGTGTTGGGCTCCCTGCTCAATGGAGAGCCGGCTTCTCCCTGTGCGCCTCCCTCTGCCTGCCACTCTGCCTACTTGTGGTCTCTCTCTGTCAAATAAATAAATAAATCTTTAAAAAGAAATAATTCCAGTTCCTGTCATCTGGGCATCAATGTCTGTTAATTGTATTTTCCCGTATAAGTTGAAATTTTCCTGGTTCTTGGTATGTCTAATAATTTTGGGCTAAGTCCTCAACATTTTCAGTGTTATGAGATTTTGAGTCTTATTATATCCTAAGGAGAATGGTTATATTTTTGTTTGTGCAATTAAATTCAAGCTACAAGTTACAACGTACATTCTTTGGGCCGAGGCCCTGATGTCACTTCAGTGTTCAGATACTGTATAGTGCTGCTCAGATCTCTTCTACCCGTGTGCTACATAGTGGCCAGTCTGGGTTCTAGATAGTGGTCTGTTTGTTAATTCACCTCTCAAATTATGTAATGTACTGGTTAGAATCAGATGCACACATGCCTGAGACTTTTTATAAAGAAGTTTATGGTGTTACTGTCTCAAACTTCTGTACCATCTCCCTAATGTTTCCCATTTCCTTGAAGTGCCTCTTTGTAGTGTTCTATTCAGCCTGCCGGGGCTTTGGTAACCCAACACCTAACTCTGTTGTGTACTAGTGTGATTGTGCCTGCATCCCAGGTCAAGTTGTATGAGGACAGAGACAAAAACAAAACACCAGTGTTATCCTCACACTCTTGGAACCATGGCTCCACAAAAGAGAGAGGAAGGTACTCCTCCCTCAGATTTTTGGCTCCTGTGGGCTCCCATGTCTGCCACTATGTCTGTAGTCTATAGCACAGGATTGCTTAGGGGCTGGAGTGTGAGACAGTGGAGAAGATAATGAATGAAGAAAAATGGGGATTTCTGCCCTCTCTCTGAGTGTTGGAAGTTCTTTGTTCTCTTCCAGGCAGAATCAGAGGGAGCCTTCTCTGTGCCTCAGTGGCTCCTTTTGGTGTCAGATTTCTTTGAGATTAAACTGAGAGAAATAAGAAAAACATGGGCAAGCTCAATGCCGCTTCAGTGGTATTATGAATTCTTGGCTTCTTCCCAAATCTGCTTGCTACTATTTATTTTTCAGAGTCCTTGAAGAGTTGCTTCATTCATTCTGTCCAGGTTTTATAGCTATTTACTTGTAAGGGTGGAGTGTGCCTATGGAATAATCTGGCTCTAAAACCAGTTTGCTGAATGTTAAAGTATTAGTAATAATATGGCTAGTCTCACGTAAATCTTTTAAAATACTTAAAGTTCTTGGAATTTATAATGCTAAGTGCCACTAATTCAGCTTTAGTATTAATACCAAAACAAAAGGCTACAACTATAAATCAGTGAATTTTAAAAATATTTTATTTTTTAAATGTTGTCCATGAAATAAGTAGCAATCACAAAAGATTATCCTTTTTTCAAGCCCACAGATTATCTTAAGTGAAACTTCAAAACTGCCTCGGTAAATACTTTTAGTACTTTATGGTTCATCATTTTTTTTGTGAACTGAAAAATAGTACTTTTAAACAAAGCTATAATATCTACCTTGTTAAAAAAGAGAGGAGGGGAGGACCAATCTGTGTCTCCCCCAAAAATCATTAGTAAAACTCTTTCATATTATTTCGATTCTACATGAATGCATGTCTAATACAATATTAAATTGCTTTGTGTCAGGGAATGCAGAGTACCTTTGCATCTCTGGGGACCATGGTCCATTTTAACAGATGTTTTGGGTAAGATTTCTTCTTAAGGAAAAAAAAAACCTGGAGCAAAGGGTTTTGGGTATCCAAGATGTAAGGCCTTTCTGGCAGCCTTCTTATTTTCTCCAAGTGGAAAGGTGGATGCAGTTGGAAATATGGTTCCTTATAATATTGCTGGCCTTTTCTGGTGCCTCTCTACCCCTCTTTTCCATTTCTATAAGGCCATACCATCTTTTTCTTAGACAAGATGATGAGTGATTACTTAGTAAAGTTCTGGCTGAAAATTCTATTGTATTTTTAATAAGATATAAACTATTAAACAATAGATAGAAAGGAAGGATGAAATCCAGTGGTAGAATTTTGGTCATGGTAGCTGGCAAGAAAGAAAAATTCTGAGTTAAGGGCAATTCCATTCCTTTAAAATTAAACCACGTGTGTAAATGCTCGCTTATCACCTTATGTCCATTCTATGCCTCTTTATTGTCTTTGAAACACACTGTTTTGAGCACTGTCATTCATAGAGCTGGAAAAGGTGAATGGTATGTAACATCACCACGTGAAAGAATAATTTAATAACCATTTATTAGCGTGTTAGTAAATGAGGGCAGCAGTTCCTTTAACAAGCTGCAAATGGTATCTTTGGGTGTTCTTTTTTTCCCAGCGACTTGGTGCTTTTTGTTCTGCGATGACAATATTCTGCTTCCAAAAGGCATGATTCAGTCTGTAGAACAATATCTTCTTACTTGCAGAATCAGATCGCTCGTATTGAAAGAATGTATCCCTTCACTTAGAGGTTTGCTATCTCTCAGGTTTCCAAGTGACAAAAAATATTTGATGCTACCCATGATATAATAATGCTAATTGCTAAAATTCATCAGGTACTTTTATGTGCCCTGCACTGTGTTAAACACAGTACATGTATTAACTAATCAAATATTTACCAAGCAGCCTGTGTGGGCAGATAATGTTTTTGTTCACATTTTACAGATATATTAAACTGACACTTGGAAAGGTGAAATAAATTATCTCAGGATAATTCAGGTGGCAAATGGCAGAGCTGGCATTTAAACCTAGATTTTTCTAACATCAAAGCCAGTATCTTATCCAGTCTGCTGTAAATAAATAGGAAACAGCTGTTGCTCATAACCTTTTACTTTACTTTTTCATTTTTTTTATTAATCCTCACCCACTTTTGCAGTCTCATTAGACCTTCCTTATCCCCCACCAAAGCTATTCCAAGTGTTTTAGAAGTTCCCAGGCATTTCTTCTAGGGCTCCTGAAATCGTCTTTGTAGCAATTACATACCATCCAGGTTTTACCTTTTTTTCTGGCTTCCATGGGGCTACAAGAAAGAGGGTCTCCCCTTGCCTTTTTCTTCAGTGACCCCTCTTGCTACCCTCATGGGATCCCCAAAGTTTCATTGTCCCGACACCTCACCACACCTAAAAATGTATCCTTAGAGAGATTGGTATTGACTCTGCCTTTCCTATTATGATCTAACTGTATTAGCTGTTGGTTGGAATCCTGTTTTCCATCTCTTCACAATGCCATCTTCCTTTCATCTTGTAAGTCTTCTTTGATCATACCATCTAAACTTTAGCTCTACTTTCACTTATATTTATTTCCATTGGGTCACTAATCATAATATAACTATGTATCTGTATATTTATATAAGTTATATATTATAAATACATATATATACTTTTTCCCCCTCTACTTAGTTACCTTTTCTTTCACTAGATAGTAAATTCCATGAAAAACAGATCCTTCTCGGTTTTACTTTTTGGAGTGTTCCTAATGATTAGCATTATGCCTGACATGTGGTAAGCATTGAATAAATACTTGTTGAATGTGTGAATGAATTTCAGCCTGGGTTTGAGCCCCTTAAATTAGGCATAGGACTTGATATACTCAGCATTAAAGGCAGCTACATATACCAAAGCATAGGACAAAAATACTAGAAATTATATTTATACTTACTACTTATATAAATACGGAGAATGGAGTTAAGTTTAACAACATTTTACATACTACTTAATCTGAAGTATCTTTGGGAAGAGTGGGAGGTCCATGTGATGGGGGTGTTGACGGAGGCCCACTCACTCCTTTGTCTGTATTGAACATATTGAGACATATTGCAATTTACATATGCTCTGCTAAATGGATTTGCAGAATATATTGCCAAGTTTTAACTAAACTAAAGTGGGCAAATAGCCTCAATGGATGAAACCGTAGATTGGTGATGATAAAATACTAATAAATAATGGAAGCATAAATGAGCAATTGAAAATGAAAGGAAATTTCTAGTAATAGAATGAGATCTTCAGAAGCCACAAAACCAGGTATAAAACAAACAAACAATTAATGATTATCTAATCATATTTGACTGATCGAAAAGTTAGTGTCCACGGACTTAATTTATCAAGAAGAATATCTGATGTAAAGATTTATATTTACTGTTGCCAAAGGTCAACTTTGCACTGTGTGTTGTGCCTTGAGATATTAGCTGATGTTGGTAGAGTGAAGCCATCACAATTAGTGAGACATTTAAAAATTAACCATCTGGAACGTGAAGGCAAACTTTAGAGTTGCTTGAAGGCATACTCTAGAGTTGTTTCAGGAATAAGATATTAAAAGATATACAATGCTCATTCTAGCACCTTACAAAATTGTATTGTACTTAATGATGAATGTTGAGAAGCCTATTTTGAGGTTTCTTAAAGGCAAGAAATAAAAAGTCACATACTTGTTCTTTCTGCTACTGTAAAAATAGCTGAAATAATATACAGAAAGTAATGTAGAGTATAAATTAAAATACTTATACTTGTCAATACACACTATAAGATACTAATAACTACTTGAAGAAACAACCATCATTTTGAATTATAAACTATGGAACTTATCTATGCAGTATGTATGTATGTATGTATTTTTATTTTAGAGAAGGAGAAAGCAAGTGAGAAAGCACAAGCAGGGGGAGTTGTGGAGGGAGAGGGAGAAGCAGGCCGAGGAGCCCAAGTGGGGCTCGATCCCAGGACCCTGGGATCATGACCTGAACCAAAGGCAGAAGCTTAACCTACTGAGCTACCCAGGCGCCCTTTATCTATGGACTTTAATAAGTGTACAGATACTACAATTTGTTCCAAATTATGGTATTTGCTAAATTTTTATTCAAGAGTGTTTTACAAAAATCACTTTTTTTTTTTGAGCCATTAAGGAATAATGTTCCCATGAAGTTATTTTCACTCTTGCACGGTTTCTCTCATACAGACTATGTTTTATGGAAAAGTGTTGGATTATATTGGTAGGTGGAATTACTGATGACAAAGGTTCATTGACTAGAATAAAAAAATGTTCACGATTAAGGTTATGGAAAAGACACCAGACATAAAGTTAGTTCATTCACCACTTCATCCGGGGTAAACTAAAAATGCACATATTAATACAAGTTATCAACAATGTGGCTAATTTTTTAAAAGCAAAACTATTAAAATATAGAAGCATCCTTATACACTATGTAATGAAATGAAGAGTGATCACAAGGACTTTTGTTCCTCAGAGAGATTCTCAGAGTTTTTCTTGGCAAAGTTCTTAAAAGTGTTACTGAATTGAAAGATGAATTGTGTGTTATTGTGCTACCCAGCAGTTACATATTTTAAAAAGACACACTTAAAGAATCTCTTTGGTGATATTTTCACAATGAGTGTGAAAGAACTACATATTTTTAAAAACTCTTGCTGCGGAAATGCATTCTTAAATACAATATTTTTTAAAGTTTATATTGAAAGTCAGTTTAGTTGCTTTTGAAAACAGTGTGTGTGACAGTCAAAAAAGAAACAGCTCAGGTGTGAACACTTAAAAATTTGGATATCTTATCTAAATCTATTTAAAAATCTTCAAAATAATATTTTAAGTTGGATTTTGAACTAATCTTTTACAAATATTAGTAACACTTTATGAATAGTTTGCAAGAATAACTGAATGACATTAAAGAAGATTAAAATTTATGAGCTACATTTAAGCAAAAAATGCCCTTCCATAATTGGTGGATGAGATTGAAAAATATGATTATCTTGATTTTAGTAAGCATAGTCAGTGATTTGTGAGGTTTTCTTTTTATCAATGACAATGATTAAGAGCACATGATTTAAAAAAACAAAACAAAACAAAAATAACCTTGGAACCAGACCTGTGAATCACTGTAATGGAAAGGGAATACTTAGTCACTTCGCCTTCATTAAAAGTATATTAAAGATGATGATGATGATGATTTTCTCATACTTCTAGACCCTGAAATATAGGAAGGAACAGCAAAAAGAATAGATATTGAATTAATTAATCCACAGTGTGTTTTTCTTTTCCTAATATCCAAATACAACCATTTCCTCATTCTTAAACTTTTATTAATCAAACACAAAAGCAGTATGTTGCCTGTTTGTCAAAGTAATGCTACTATGTGCAATAGAAGTGGCATTAATAAAACTTGGCTAATATATTTTAGAAAGATCATTATGTTTTGGATGATTAATAAATAATTATACAATTCGGGGCACCTGGGTGTCTTAGTCGTTAAGTATCTGACTCTTAGTTCTGGCTCAGGTCATGATCTCAGGGTCCTGGGATCCAGTTTGGTATCAGGCTCTGCACGGAGCCGGGGAGTCTGCTTGAGGATTTTCTCCCTCTCCTTTTACTCCTCCTCCTGCTTGTATGCGGGCTTGTACTCTCAATCTCTCAAATAAATAAATAAATCTTTAAAAAAGTAAATAATTATAATTTTAAATGACTTTAATTGCCATAATAAATTAAATAATATAGCATTTTATGCTTATCTCATTCTTTTAAATTTCTATTTTTCATGAGTTTCATGATATAAATTGGTGCAGTGTAAATGCATATAATGTGCATTTAAATGAGAATTTATTGAATTCATGCTCAACAGATTTCCACCGGGAAGAGTGCTCAGTTTAAAATGTTGATAGGCTGGCGGAATGAGTTTTCTGTCTATGGGCAGCAATAGAGAATAGTGGCTTATTGCACACATTTTGGAGGTAGGTCTATGTTTGAAGATCAGGTGTGCTCTGTACTTGCCAGTTAATTCAGTTCTCTGAATCCCAGTTTTCTCTTCCTTACAATGGAGTCTACTTCATGCCATTACAATGGGAGGTGTATTATGTAAAACATAGAGCATGGTTGTGGCACCTAATAAGAGTGTAATATGTTTAAATTCTTTGCAAGTGACATTGTAGGTTGTCGTGGAATATGTAGGGAGGTGACAACATATGTATTGGACATATTTGTCCCAAGCAGATAAGAATTTATCTGTACACCTGAACAAGAATGATAACACATATAATTGTACCAAAAATGGAAACTAGGACTTAGATATTTAAAAACAGTATATAATTAAATTGTGTTATATTTATTCAAGCAGGCAGTATATGAACTGAAAACAAACGTGCTAACATGGATAAATCTCAAAAACACAATTTTGAGTTAAAAGCAAGCTGTAGAATAAAATAAGTAAGTGGTATAGCATAACAACACATAAGTTTGAAAACATGAAAAACAATATTGTTTACAGATAGATGCATATAGAATGAAGATGTAGAGAAATGCTTGAGAATGATACGTACCATGTTCTGGGGAATGGTTACCTTTAAAAGCATGTAAAAGAAATGTAATTGAAAGGTAAAAGCATGAAATTCAACAGCATTTGGACGGTTTTATTCCTTAACTTGACTTACTGGAAACATGAAAGTTCAGTATATTCTTCATTTTACTTTTTTATTGCCATGTTTTTCAGCATTAAAAAAAAAAGTTAAAGCTAACCATTGAGGCTGCTGTCTTGGAAGGAAGGGAGGGAGGGAGGGAGGGATGGATTGAGGGACAGAGGAAGGAAAAATATTTTGAAAAAGAGTAATTTACTTGACGTTTTCCTTCAAAAGACTTCTTGAACAAGCCAGCCAAAAAAAAAAAAGAAGGTGGGGGGCACATTTGGTTAATGGGCTGGCGTGGAATGCTTAATTATTCCACTTTTGACACAAGGACATGTTTTAACATCCTGAACATCCAGGTAACTTTTCTTATGTGAAGTCTGAGAGAGAAAAGGAAATGCATTGTTAGTCTCTCTCTACCTTTCTTCTTTTTATTTTAATAAGAGATGGTATCGTTGTAGGCAGACAATTTGATGTCATATTTTTCTATGATATTTTCACAGTGTGCACCAGGGCGCCTGTACGCTGCGGCTACATGACATGCAGGATTTTTTTTTTCCCCTTCACATCAGAGCCTCAGAAACAAGCTCCACAGCATCAGGCACAAAGACTATCAATAAACATTCTATCTTTTCATTTTTTTTCTTTGTTATTTAATAAAGAAAAGGCAGAACCATGATGTTTGGCTGTCAAACAGCAAACATTTCAGAAATTATTTCTCTTCTCATGGGTCTTTGATGACCATGAGTTCTCCCACCTCCAGCCTCTATGCTTGACCCCAGGGAATGGGTCGGAAGCTGCTGTATGGCGTGCAGTTGAGAAACTTGCTGAGCAGTCACTGGCCTTCCCATTCATCAGACTGCAGGCGACTTGGTAGATTATCTGTGGCTCTTTCTAGCACCTGTGTGTGTCCCCTCCCTGACTATACCCCATCCCTTCCCTCCATGGTTTTGCTATCAGTGGGAGTGGCTTGCTGACATACCTGGCAGGATGCAGGCCACTCGAGTTAGCATACCAGCAAAGCAGCCGGGTTGCTAGGGAGCTGCCCTCTGAGCATCCCTTGATCTATTTTTAAATTTCCATGCTTGTTTCCTCTCTGAAAGGAAGCAAAGAATAATACCGCTTGGCTTTCTCCTCTCTTAAGAAACAAAGTAACCAACAAGGCTAAGACCTGTTGTGAAGTTAAAAAGCATTTGCTAATTAAGCTTCAGAATGTTATGGTATTTGTGCCCATCTAGTTTCTGCTTAATTAATTTCCAGATAAGGCGGCATCTCAGAAGAGGTAGAAGTAAGTGTCTATAAGGAGTGTAGGTGAAATTTGCTAGTGCTTAAAAAAATCCATTATGAAGCTCTTGAACCACTATTCTCCCAAGCATTTAACAATAACCCATTATGAGATGCCCAGAATCCCCCACCACAGGGAATAAATGAGAAATTTGGAGGGCTATTGAACAGTGAGTTTTCACAGCTGATACACAGAAAAGTATTTAGCACAGGTGTTTCGGTAACTGTGAAATACCGAGGAAATTCAGTCTTCTGTGACACATAGATTCACTGTCTTGTGTGGGATGGAATCTTATGGAACTTGCAAAATATCTGTAATATAAATAAAAGAAGAAGAAGGACAAAATTAGCTTCTACAGAACTCCAGAAATTGTTCCTTGTATGGAAAAGTCTTCCTTTTTGGCCACTGATAACTAGCAGTTTTCTTGGTATTTTTTTCCAACTTAAAATGCATCCAATTTCAAATGTTGTTAGTGAATTTTTAAAATGATGTGTTATATGCATGCAGGTGTGGAGAAATCTGGTGGAATAGCAAGTGTGCTTGTCTCCATGTGTCAGGATTTTTTTTTTTTTTTTTTTTTGAGCCTTTAAGAGATATTTTTCTTCTCCACGGCCATTTTCAAACCTTGGTAGCAGCTGATCAACAAGGTTAGGAGATGATCTGTCTTCCATTTATAATTCTAGAAGTAAGTTACACTTTCTAGAATTCATAGGAATATTCCAATGCCACCATTTGGGAAATCATGAGCTTGGACATTACAGTTTCTCTGTATATCAGTATAGAGTTCAAGAAAATATTTACACTTAAAAGGGACTATTAGTCTATATAATTTCCATAAAGCTCTTGGTTTCTCTTTTGTAACTTTCAGCCTAATGTGTTTTGCTAGATGAGATATTGTTAAGAAAAAAATCATGCATCCATAGGAGAGTTTACCTAGAATCCATCAGAATTACATGAGATTTCTTCATTTAAACTTCCCAGTTTAATTCCTAACAGATACTGACAACTTTCTGGGGGTCATTCATTTATCTAAACTCTTCATTGCCTTTAATATTCACAAAAACTCTGAAAATAAAATACTGTTATTCTGTCCATTTTAGTAGCTGAAATAGTTTCTTGAGAGGCAGTTACTTCCTCTAGGTCATTCAAACTCACGGCTGTCAGATCCTAGAATCTATATACTAAGCTACTATCCTGTGTGATCTGCCTTCTATGGATACTTGTACTATGGCACAAGTTACTGATGCAACTTGAATTTTTACAACAGTTTCTTAACTAACTAGTTCAAGGCATTTCCCAATACAGACTTCTGAAAAGTTGTACATATGATAGATCACTCTTAGGAAATTAGCCAGGGAGAGGCAGGTTGGCCTTGGGGGTCAGCAAAATAAGGGTTTTAATCCTAGGCTGACCATTTTAACTTGGGCCAGTTGCCAAAACTTAGTTTCCCCATCTATAAACTAGTAATAATATTATCTCCCTCATACGATGGTTATGAAGATTTAATGAGATGCTCTATATAAAACACCTGCTGTGTAGTAACATTCTATAAATAGCAGCTAAAAATTAAGATTGCCACTGTCAAAGTGTAATTTGGAAACAGTAATCTCAGACTACCTTAGGACTTAAGGGCTCAGTCTTACTCTTCTGAGTTCAAGGACAAATGCTTAGTGTTGAGCTCTGAGCATACCAGAGCCCACTTCCATATTTGCAGTAACATATGTAAGGGTGTAGCTCTAGTCTCAGGGTAGAAACCAGAAGGGCAGAGCGTGTAATCCACACAAACTGCCAGGAGAATCTTGAAGTGTTCCCTCTTTTGTCCAGCTCTTCAGTGTTTTGGCGGGCAGTGATGTTCAGGGAGAGATAAGAATTTCTCCTCCTTGCCATAAGTTTTTTATGACTAAGAAATTATTTGATATCATAAAGTGAAATATCACTGGTAAGAAATTGGTTTTCATTTTTTAGAATATTCTGGCATGGCTTAGAAGCCAATGACTGTTTGACATTCCTAAATCTCATATTGATAACTTGCCATTTGTAGAAGAGGAATACAGAAAAACATCGAGCCTCCCCAGTGAAATGTGATCTTCTTGCCCTGTTTTTGGTACAGATCTATCAAGTATTATATGTTCTGTGGAATGGGGCAAAGATTCAGGTGTTACTGCTACAGCGGCACACTAAGAAGGTGCTGAGAATCTCTGGGAGTTATTTGCATTCTTTACTGAGTACCTACTACATGCTCGATCTGGGGTACTCAGTACAGAGTACTCTGTACTGTGTACCAAAAGCTGCTGGATATCAAAGATACAGACACTAATTGGCTCCATCCCTGGCTCAGTTGAATGAAAAAAACAGGGAGGTAAACAGGAAGATGAGTGCCCTAATTGTTCTCTAAGAATATTGCTGAGGAGGTAAGGGAGGCTAGTGTGCATTTTTTCAGGACATGCCTGTTACTTCCTTCTCTCCTTTGACTTCCAAACCAATGGAGAAATAAATAGACGCGTGAGATAGTAATAAAATAGTCCACTTCATTGCAATAAAGCTGGATTGGAGAATGTGACTAGGTCGAGTGGCCAGTCTCAGCCCCTGAGCCCCCCGGCCGGTCAAGATGAACTGATTATGCCCCTGGTCTTTGTCAGGGGAGCCAGACCACTGCCAGCTCCCTTGGCTAAGGTAGACCTCCCTCAGTGTCTCACTGTGTAGAGAAGGTAAATAGATGTGGGCCTCTAGGGGGCTAGTTTTAGAGAGAGCCTCAGAGGAAAATGAATGTGCAAGAGCTCTTTTCTTCTTACCACGAAACTTGTCACTCTGCCTCCCATGAACATAAGTGAGAAATGGGGTTGGAAAGAAGGGTGAACACTTTCCTCACCCAAGAAGCCAAAAGAAGTTATATTTTGGCTCAAGAAGGAAACATGTTCAGAGGAGAAAATCTGTTCCTCTTAAAATCCTTTTTGAGCTGAATCATGAAGGATGAAGAGGAGCCTGCCGAAGAAGAAAGGGAAAAGCAGATAACAGACAACATGGTAAGTGCAAAGAAGGAGATAAAATGGCCCAGCATGAGATCCAGGTGAATAAGGAGAAGAAAATAGATTTACTTTCGGATTTATGTTACAGCTCCCAATGTGCTTTACTATCAATATTTCCTTTTGATCTTTACAATAATGCTGTGAGAAAAAATTGTGATAGTAATTGATATTCCTTTTTTCTATGACTTCTGTGATTGAACAAGCTAAGATATTTAAAGTATTGCACATAGTATGTAGAATACAATTAACAAATATTAACTATTATTACTGTTAGTGCTGTAATTATGTTTATTATTATTACTACTACTATTATGATTTTTATTGCTCTATTGCCAAATTCCCTTAGCTAGTAAATGGCATAACTAGTAAGTCCCATTGTTGGCGACTTAGCTAATATGTGGTGTAGCTAGTAAGATATCCTGCTAGTCAGAGGTAGAACTGGGATTCAGTGACATGGTGTCCAGTAGAGTCCAGGGACTTAGCACTCTGAAGGACTGTGAAGGGTCTGTGATTTTTGCCCCATTGTATTAACAAGTTTAGTTTGCCACCAAAAAAAAAAAAAGTTATTTTTATTACTTGTGGTATACAGCAGGAAGCATGAACTTCATGTTCTCACTGGTTCTCCTTGACCCCTAGGGAGATGCGGAGTGGCCCAGGTGGATGTTGCCTACACAGTGGGCTCTCACCACAGCTGAGGAATCCAAAGTTTAGAAAACCCCCAGTTTTGGGGGGCTTCTGGGTGGCTCAGTCAGTTAAACATCTGAGTGTTGATTTCAGCTCAGGTCATAATCTCAGGGTCTGAGATCAAGCCCTTTGTCAGGCTCTGCACTAGGCTTGGAGCCTGCTTAAGATTCTCTTCCTCTCACTCTGCAACCCCCCTACCCTACTCTCAAAAAAAGAAAGAAAAAAAAAAGAAAACCCCCAGTTTTATAAGGAATTGGACCTTCTTAACCTTTGCCTGGAGGGATTTGTTATCTTTATTATTCTACAAGTCTGCCCTCTGCCCCAGAAAAAGACAGATCTCAGTCCTCTAATTCTCTTTGCTGTATAAACATCCTTGAAAACGATAGAACAGAAATTGATAGAAAATGTGCAGAAGCAGAGAATTATCTCTCAACAAGCATGTTGACAGAAAGTAACATTTTTTCCCCCAGGACACTTGGTCAATCTAACAGCACCCAGAGAAGGCTAAATTGATGCAAATAGCAGAGGGATCATAGATAAGCTTGGTGAGCAGATTCCATTCACCTGAAAGTTCCTTACAATTCTTCCTTTAAGATACTGGCGAAGAGATGAGAACTTTCCCAGGGAGAAATCCAGCAAAGTCTCAAATCTCTCAGAGCATGTGTTTCTCAGAAACCCATAGGAACCAGAGTGTTTCCAGTGCTTGGAAGGAAGCATCATCTTGAGGATTGTATGTTCCAGAATGTGAGAAGCTTGTATTACAAGATGGAGACATGGTCCAGAAAAAAAGTCACTGGTTTTAGAGAAGGCAGAAATGAGGTAGTACAGTTTTCTGGACAGAAGTATAGATTAAAGCACTGAATTCTCTCTTTCTTCCTTCAGGTATATAATTTAATGAATTCTTCAACTTTTAGAAATACATATTTCTGGCTCTCATCCCTAGAGTTTCTCATTCAATATGATCTGTAGAATCTCTTTTGAGAAATTTCCCCAGGTGATTAATGCACAGCAAGGACTGGTGACTGCTCTTTTTGGAGACATTTTTAATATTTGGTTTCATATGTAAGTAAGTTAAGTGATTTGTAAACAATTGTTATTGCAGCTTACAATTTAAGAATTTTATATATATATAATAATTCATTATACATATAATTATTATATATAATAATTCATAATAATTCATCCAAAGTAAGGAGAATTAAATAGTAATCTTCTAAATCCCATCTCAAATTTAGTATTTGGTATGTGTTGTTTCATTAAGTATCTTGTCTTAGAAACTCTAATGTTTCCTCTTATAAGAAAATATGTTATCCTACTAAAACTATGCTAGAAAGTATACTTGGGTTTTGCTTTTCAGCTTTAGAAAAATTAAGCATCCCTAAATATGCTCCAAAAGGGAAATTCATGTCCGTTTTGTTTATTTGTGGTGTCACTGTAATGCACAACCTCATAATGCATCTTGAATCTGTCAATTCCACCATCTAATGTCTAATCAAAAGTAGGTGCTGGGTTACTGTGGTTGATTGTCAGCATAATCACATGCTAATGTGACTTTCTGTTTTTCCTGACACCATCCTACAATGTCAAGACCCTTCATAACTCTCTTCCACCATTCAGTTTTTCCAAAGAGCAGGCCTATCAGCTAGAGGCCATGAAATCGTCTTCATGTCTTCCACACTTAGGCAAAGATGACTGACTTTGCTTAGGTACCTCTAGTTCCACACTGAACTACATGGAGGGAATTTTCATCCTTCCCCAGATATGAATATTAATAGGAAATGGACAGGTAGAACTATATATATATATATATACGTATATATATACGTATATATATATATGGTCCCAGGAAAAAGCACTCAGAGGCACATTTCAACATATTGTAAAAGAAGACTGGATTTTTTGTGCGGTTAAATTGATATTGTTTATTACATGTTCTATTAGGAAATTCATCTCATGTACTGGAGTTGTTTTGATATGTTAGAGTTGGTTCTAACTAGGATTTCTAAAGAAAAAAATTAGTGGAAACAGTTATAGTTTATTTGCCGGTGTGAGTGAGACAAAGTTTTGGAGAGTTGTATGTTTTATATTAGAATGTTATTTCATTTAACAAATAATTGAATGCCTCTTAGGGTAGCAAAGTAATTGGCACTAAAAAATATACAAAATAATAATCCCATTATTTCATATAACACTTGCAGTTTAAATACCTCTTCAATGCTAATTGTTTCATTTTGAAAGGATGAAGAAAGTATTACCTTTTTCTTCAAGGATATTATACAATTTGAGGGTGGGGGAGGTTGAAGGAGTGGCATATAGTAAATAATAAATTAATGGGCTACAAAATAAAATTTTATCTCTTAGCAATCAGAGATTATGTAAAATATAGTATGGTGATGGAATTTATTTTGACTGATAATTCACAAAGATCCTAATCAATCATGGTTAGTGGGCCCAAATTATGAGCTTCGTCTACATACAGTAGTAGGGTGAAAATGGCTTCTCTTCAGGATAATACAATTTGATTTGGCAAAATATTTCCTAACCAGTTTCACTTTCATCCTTGAAGGGCCTCTAGATTTATACCTTAAAAAAAAAATTGTTTCTGCTCAAAGCTGAATTCAACTGCTCACTAGCAGTTGTAGCAGTGGGATCCCTAATGTGAAATGTCAGCCTCTTGTGTATCAGATACTGTAAAGACCAGAAGGAGAGGGGAGTACCTAGGATTTGGAAGCAGATTCAGGATCTGTAGTTCATTCTTCTAGTTAAAGGATGAGGAATAAAACCAGGAATAATGAATTTTCCAAAAGGTGATTAAAATTCAAAGTCAGAGTAATTTTTTCCTTAAACTATCAAACTTTACTTCTCATTCATAGACAACCACAAGTGCTTATTAAACACCTGTTAAAAGAAAAGAACCTTAGAAATAAAAGGAAACATTATCTGTCGTGTGTAGTTATCCATCACCATGTAAAAAATTACCCCCAAATTGTACTGCTTAAAACAACAAACATTTATTACCCTAAGTTTTTGGGGGTCAGGAATTCAGGCACATTTAGCTGATCCTCTGCTCACAGTCTCTCACAAGGCTATAAAGTGTTCAGTCATTTCAAAGCTTGGCTTTAGGAGGAGTCGTTTCCAAGCTCACTAACGTTGCCATTGGCAGGACTCAGGTTCTTGCTGGCTGTTAGCCAGAGAAATCAGTTCCTTGTCATATGGACCTCTCCTGAGGGCTATACACAACTTGGAAGATTCCTTTCAAGAGAGAAAAAGCATGAGAGAGAGGAAGAGAGAGAGAGAACATGAATGAAAGAGAAAGAGAGAGATCACAGTCTTTATACCATAATCTCAGAAGTACCACCTATCACTTTCATTTCTCTATTCATTGCACGTGAGTTGCTAGGTCCAGCCCACACTCAAAGAGAGGGAATTAAAGAGAGGGATTTACACAGCGCATGAAAACCAAGAGTAAGTCATTGGGGGCCATTTCAGAGAATGCCTGCCATGTATAGAAATAATCTCATTGAGCCTTTCATTTTATAGCCAAGGAAACGGAGGTGCAAAGTTGTTAATTATGTGTCCAACGTAACAGAGCCTGCTGCTCTTGTTGCAAGAGTCTAGATGTCCTGACATAGTTCCAAACTTTCTGATAAGAGAAGGCAGGAATGGACAGAGGTGGAAGTATAGAAGCTATTTTCTACCAAAGTGGTTTTCAGCCTCTGTTTGTGAAGAAAAGTGGGTGGGCTTCTAATGGCGCATCCAGCCCTTCAACCAGATAAACTGTTTCAATTAATTTTGTATATTGGTCTTTTTCACAGGATGCCTTTAAATGAAATGGTTCTGCTGGTCAAACTTAACCTGAGAGTAATTGTTCTTTATGAATTTTATTTGATAAAAATTTTCAGGTTTAATATTGGAACTGAAAGATACTCTGTTCACAATAATGCATTTTTTCTGACCCTTACATCATTTTATTCAGAAATTATTTTTATTATTTGTAAATGGATAAAGGGTTTTAATAGTTTTTCTGTAAGACTCAGTATGTTTGAAAATATTAGTTTTTAATAATTCTGTCAATAACTTAAGTCAATTCAAAGTACACAGTTTTAAAATTGTATCACATCTCAATACAATGAATAGATTGGAGAGACTTCTTGGGATCAGTGATATTACATGTTTGAATGAACTTTTGTCATCTAGTGAAATAGGTGTATACCATTTTAAGCACCTATTACATCTAACTAAGTCTTCCATATTTTTTCTGTCAAAATCGTTTTATATCCTATCATATATACACAATAAAACAGCTACAAACTTTAGAAAGACATACAAAGAAAGAGAAAAACCCTCATTGGAGATCTACTTTTTTTTTTTTTTTTTTTTTTTTTGCAAATTTCTGGAACTTTGGCTTAGAGACTGAATTTCTTTTAAATGCATCATCTCAACAATCTTTTTTAACTTGCTTTTTTCACTTAAAATTTTATAAACCCTGTTTAATTTCTCTAAAAATACACTTAGATCACTTTAATTCCTCATTGTCATTTGGAATGTTTTCCAACTTTAAAAAATGTATTGTAAACATTACTGTGAAGACTATCCGTGGATATTTATCTATGTACCCTTCTTGGAGCATCTCCTTTCAGTAATCCTCTAGGAGTTAGATTTCTGGCTGAAAGGGTGTGTAAAGACTTTTGGTGAAAATCCCTAAATCACCCTTGAGAAATTTTACATTCCCAGGAGCAGATTAGGAGAAGAGAGGAATCTAAATATAGGTTTCTGCAACAACCTTTCTTTGCAACAGCCTTTTTGTTTAACTTTTCTGTATTTTCTTTTTCGGAAAAGAAAGCAGTCACCATTTTCTGAGAGGAAGGAAACTTGTATAGTAGGAAAACATGAATTTAGGTTTACATCTCAATACCCAAGAGGTCCAAGTGGATTCTTCTCTTGGCCAAATGCACTCTTGCATTCCTAATCATCTATGTGTAAAACCGGGAAAAGGTAGTGCTCTGTTTTGCTCACTGTCTCTCCCATCTGTATCTAAGCCACTTTAGGAAGTATTAAAAAATATATCACAAACATTTAGAGGGGAGCAGGGAAACTCATTGATTTTCTGAAAGCAATTTGTTAATTAACATCAAAGGAATGAAATCTGACTTGCATAGCCTAGTGAGTGGCATTTTTCCATAGTCCTGGTTGCTATGGTGATGAAGGAAACTCGTTTGTTCTGGGTCACTCCTAAATTTGTGCATGAAAGCATAAGAGATTATTTCTGTCTAATCAAGTTATTTGGAAAAGTTGAAGGGGAGGTGCAGTGTTTTACAGCCATCAACTCTCAACAGAATAAAACACAATAGCTGAGAAAAAGGGATTATATCTTCCTTTTCAAAACAGAACTGAGAATTTCTAACTGACCCCAAAGCCTCTTCCAGCAGAGTATTCCCCCCCCCCCCACTTTGCACTCATATGAGGAATGTGGAATCACATTTCTTAAACGGAATTAGAGTACATATTGAAAAACTCTACAACCCGACTTTGCATAATGAATAAGGAGTAGGGTGTGCATTCATTAAACAATTTTACTTTTGAACTTAAATTTTACAGTGTGTCAAATGCCTCACTAGGTCTGCATTGCCAGGAAGCCAAGTTCTGTTACAATTAACATAATTGGGAAAGCTGGAATAGAGAAGGAATGGCTCACCTCTTTTTTTCTAACCACGTGTCCTGACCCCTGTGGTATATAGATTTAAGCATCTCTTGTACATTCCCCTGCCTGTCCAACACCTTAGCTACTCCTTAAGCAGATGATAGTTTTGTACGCCATTATTGGACTTTCTGTATCAGCCCAAACATTATTTTTATAAAAGATTGTGGTGTCAGTTGTATTTTGATTTTTATTTCTAAAAAATTTACTTTTTTTTTTCTTTCTGAGACACAAAGATGTGAATTCAGATCTTTATCCTGACATTTATTGGCTGTGTGTGTAGGGAAAAATCCCTAACATTTTGATACTTCAACTTTCTTATGTACAGAATGAGTATAGTAAGATTTACCTATACAGGATTGTTTAAGGGTTTCCTCTATGTCAGTCATCCATTGCAGCATAACAAATTACACCCATCGTTTAGCAGCTTAAAATAGCAGACCTTTATTATCTCATAGTTTCTGAGGGGCAGGAATCCACAGAAACTTAGCTGGGTGATGTGGCTTAGAATCTGTCATGAGATTGCAGTCAAACATCAGCTACTGAGACCCTGCTGAGGCTAGAGATCCTGCTTCAGAGCTCACTGTGAGGTTGTTGGAAAGCTTCAATTTGGTGCCGACTGTTGGCCTTAAGGCTCTT
Source organism: Ursus arctos (assembly GCF_023065955.2). Taxonomy (NCBI): domain Eukaryota; kingdom Metazoa; phylum Chordata; class Mammalia; order Carnivora; family Ursidae; genus Ursus; species Ursus arctos. The sequence continues at coordinate 54,301,899 of NW_026622819.1, forward strand.
AATTCTCATGATGTGGGTCTCCTCATAGCAGTTGGCTTCCCCCAGAATGAGTGATCTGAGAAGAAAGGGTGAGAGCACAAGAATAAGAAAAAACACCCATCACAGAAGACACAGTCTTTTTATAACCTAATTTCAGAAGTGACAACCTATTATTCTTGCTATATTTTATTTATTAGAAATAAGCTACTGATATCCAAGGAGCCCAAGAATCCCACATGCAAGGAAAAGAAAATCAATCTCCATTTCTTGAAGAGATGAGTATCAAAAAATTTGTGGACTGATTTGTAAAACCACCAAGTCTTCCTTAGTCTGCACTTTGTATTCATCTAACATGCAAATATACACGCCCTCTCAAGGCCACCAGAAATCTCATGCCACTGCAGCCTCTGCTAAATCCAGAATCTTACCATCTAAATTGAGTCCAAATGTAGATAAGACTCTTAAGATTTAGTTCCTTAAGTACAGCCCCTTGAGTATAGTTTTTTTTTCTACTTATGAAACTGAAGGCATATGTTATCCACCCCAACGCAGACAGTATGCGTATACACATATAACGGTGGGGTAGGCTTTGGATAACCACTATAGGCATTCGTGACCTAACTGGGTGAAAATAGGAGGCACAAACATGTCATTGATCATGGCTATTGTGAAATCCAGCTAGGCAAATGTTGGATATTCATTGATAAGTTCTCAAGGCCTGGTAATAATTTCCCATGGCTCTCAGCTCCACTGTCTGGTCTCTTTGTCCTCCATCCTCCTTCCTTTTTCATGACATGTAGAATGTTTGTAGTTGGCTAGTTTTCTCAGCCTGCTTCCTGCCAGTAGAATTTTGGAGGTCCAAAGGTCCTCCTTTCATTTTATTTCATTCAAAGGTTCTCTTTTCATTTTATATTTTCACTATCCTTTCAGCTCACGCTGGCAATGCTTTTGCAAATGTAATTCTTTTAAAAACCTTATTGGTGTGAATCTTATTGGTAATCATACTAGTAAACAAAAGCGCATCCCTAATTTCTTCAAGATAAGCCCTTTCTCTACCTTAGGATTCTACTGAGACTACTAATGCACAAGGCTCTTAGAATTCCATACTACTGCTTTTGAAAGGATCTGCCAGACAACTGATATATTGAGTGGGTCTTTTATCTCGCCAAAAGTAACCTGGATGCACTGCTATAACTTTTTCTGAGATATTATGAAATAATAATGTAGTCACTCCCTTGGCTTCATTTATGGACTAGTTTTTCTGGCAACAGTTTGCATATGCTCTTTGCTTAGAAGTCATTTCTTAATTTTAGAGTCGTTAGCTATCTGGAGTGTCTGAGAATTTTCAAAACCAAGTCCTGGTCCCTTCGGTTTTAATAGTTTTTCCTTTATTTTTCTTCTTTACCATTTTATTATAAGGAACAAGAAGAAACCAGGAAGTACTCAAATCAACTTTCTTAGAAATTTGAAGATTGTTGTGAACTATCAGCTTTGGCTGTAGTCATCTCAAGGTTTGAGTGGAGTTGGAGAATCTACTTCTAAGTTCACTCATATCATTTCAGTGCCTCACTGGCTCTTGGTTAAAGGCCTCTGTTATTCATTATTTGGGCCTCCCAATGGCAGCTGGCTTCTTCTTGGATCAAATGATTCAAGAGTGTGATATGTAGAGTATGAGAGTGAGATAGAGTGTGTTAAGTTGAAGTTGTACCTTTTCATAACATCATTTTGGAATGACATCGCATCATCTCTGCCATATTTTATTCATTAGAAGCAAGTTATAAATCCAGCCTATATTCGTGCTTTCTCTCTCTCTTAAAAAAAAAAAAGGGGTGCCTGGTTGTCTCAGTCGTTAAGCGTCTGCCTTCGGCTCAGGGCGTGATCCCAGCATTATGGGATTGAGCTCCACATCAGGCTCCTATGCTGGGAGCCTGCTTCTTCCTCTCCCACTCCCCCTGCTTGTGTTTCCTCTCTCGCTGGCTGTCTCTCTGTGTCAAATAAATAAATAAAATCTTAAAAAAAAAAAAAAAAGAGGGGGGCTCCTGAGTGGCTCAGTCGGTTATGTGTTCTCTTGATTTCAGCTCAGGTCGTGATCTCAGGGTCCTGAGATTGTTCCTCCACGTGGGCCTTTGCACTGGACATGGAGCCTGCTTAAGATTCTCTCTCTCCTCCTCCCTCTGCCCCTCATCCCCACACTCTCTCTCCAAAATATTAAATAAATCTGGCCTACACTCAAGGTGAGAGAACTAAGCTCCACCTCTTGAAAAGAGGAGTATCAAAGAATTTTTGGACATATTTGAAAAAAACATTGTACCTTATTCTTGTGGACTGACTCGTGTCATCCTAAAAGACATGTTGAAGCCCTGACCCCCAAAATGACTAATTTGGGGATAGGGTTTTAAAGAAATAATTAAGTTTAAATGAAGTTAGAAGGGTGGGGCCTAATCCTTTAGAACTGACATCCTTATGAGAAGAGGAAAAAACACCAAATCTCTGTGTGTGGGTGTGTGGGTGGGTGTGCACATGAGGACACATCAAGAAGCCTAGGTGAGTGGTTTTACCATAAAGCAATCCTGCTGGTACCTTCATCTTGGCCTTCAACCTTTAGAAATGGGAGAAAATAAATTTCTGTTCTTTAAACAACCCAGTCTGTAGTATTTTGTTATGGCAGCCTGCATACTAATATATTCACAAAACACTACTAGTATAAGAGGGAACTCAAACTTCTGAAGGTCAGAAAATCGAGCCACAAATTCACCTGTATGTTAAAAATTTATTTGCAGTTTTTATTTGTAAAGTTCATGAAAATATTATACATTATGTGAGAGCAGTAAAATTGATGTTTTGAAACAACGTGCTGTGTTTATACTGTGTTGGCTTTAAGTAAGAGACCTATCACACACAGTAGGTTTGCAATAAATAGTATTTTTTTTATTAAAGATAGGCATTTATCTATAACCATGCAGTTATTCTAATCTGCATGGAAAACCCATGTGGAATCATGTTATTACCCTACTTTATATATGAGAAACTTGGGCTCAGAAAAGTCTGTGGATTTTTCTCATGTTGTTTCCCAGTAAGTAACAAAACTGAGCATATAGCACCAAAGCTGTGTTCTTTCCACTATACGAAGTTGCCTTTCTAAAGAGGTTACACTAGTATTTTGGACACTTCAATTCTTGGAATTGTTTAGATAGGAAAACTTGAGGGTCTTCCAGTGACAAGTACCACAAGTAGAAAACCCAGTACAAATTATTTTATCTTATAAATCTTTGATTACACGAGATCCATGTATTTCTACTGCAAGCCTTACGTAGCACATTTGGGGAAATAGAAAAGAAGATACAAATTTATTCATTTGACAGTGTTTGGACACTTGCACTACATAAGACATTGTATTAGTTATTTCAGAGGTTTACAAAATGATTTGCAAGGGCTCTGAACAACTCTGGAATATATAATCTGGTGAAGGCAATTAGGTATGAGCACAAAGAATAATCATTAGGTGTATCAGTTACTGTTGCCACAGCAGTGCTGCATAACAAACCATGCCAAAACTCAGTGACATATAACACCAATAATTTATTCTTGCTTACTTATTTGTGGGTTGCCTAAGCAGGCATTGTCTGACCTAGCTTGCTCTCTGCTTGGCTTGGTACAAAGTGATTAATTGCACCAAGATTTGCTCCAAGTGTCTCTCACTCTCTTTGATTCAGTATGCTAGCCAGAGCATGCTATTCTCATGGTGATGGAAGATGGGGCAAATAAAAACCTCCAATGCTTCTTAAAGATTAGGCTCTGGAAACATTTGTCACTTATCCCATGTTCCATTTGCAAAAGAACTCACACAGTCAAGCTCAACATTAATGAGGTGAGAAAATAAGACTCAGCCTTTAAAGGAGGAACTATAAAGTCACATAGTAAAAAGACATGGATACAGGGAAGGTTAGTGAATTGACAATAATAATACATACAGTTCACCACAATGATAACAGAATAGTAAATTCTTTTTTCTTTTAAAGATTATTTATTTGATAGAGAGAGAGACAGCCAGCGAGAGAGGGAACACAAGCAGGGGGAGTGGGACAGGAAGAAGCAGGCTCCTAGCGGAGAAGCCTGATGTGGGGCTCCATCCCAGAACGCCGGGATCACGCCCTGAGCCGAAGGCAGACGCTTAACGACTGTGCCACCCAGGCGCCCCAATAGTAAATTCTTTAAGACACATCTAAGAAGGTGAAAAGTAAGCCATGCTCAGAATCAGTAAACTTTATTTTAAACCTATCTCCTTCTCTTATTGAATGTGAATTAATTGTTTAACTGGTGCCTCAGTTTCCTCATCTTAAAAATGATTTTTGTAGAGGTGAAATCCAATCCCATCATGGAAGTGAATACCAGTACCTGACAGATAGCAAAAACTCAGTAAAAGAAAGAAAAAGAAAGAAAAGTTAGGACTGTGAGAGATCATATTCCACTGAAAGAAGCAAGGCTTCCATTTATGAAACAACTAGAGAATGATTACAGGCAACCTCTAAGTAGGAATAAATAGCATATAAAATTTGATCAATGTGGAGAGGACTTAGGAAAGTCTTCTTTATCCATGTAGAATTTTTGCTCACCAAATGAATAACTTTAGTTCTCTCTCTCTCTCCTTTATTTCTTAACAATTAACTTCAGGAGGGCATGCATATATTTCCATTCATCTTAACTGTTTATAAGATATTCTGGTGGTGAAATACTATGGTTGTCATGGAAGCAGTCAAGAATTAGGAATCAGAACTCAGGAGAGTTCAGGGAGCTGACCGTGGCTCATTTTTACAGTACAAAAGATTTTGGTTTTTTTTCTTTACAGTAAGTCACTCATGAAGGAATGTGTCTATCAATATCTTCATTTTGTGATTCCAAATCAAATTCATTAAACAATTGTCCTATAAGTGTCTAAATACACATATGTATGTATTACTCTATATCTATATACATCTTATACATTATTTGTGCATTTTAGGTATGACTAATTATCATTCCCTCATTGCCTTAGTTAAATTTAGAATTTTCCTACTATCCTGGATATTGAGACCAAAACCAAACTCAGAGATCTTTAATATTCAACTTTGCTTCCCTAAAATCTCTACTTTCAAGGAGTTTCCAATTTATTTGAAAAAGCAAAAAATCTTCAAAAATAAATGGTCAAGAAAACAGATAAGGATATATGGAAGGAATAATTGGCTTTCCCCAGGTCCTGTATCTGCCTTTCTATGCATTCTGGCTATACCCTCTTCACATTTTTAACATTAAGTAATTGAACAGATATTTTCAAAGGTGTCATCTTCCTTTGTCCCACCAACATCATTATTTCATTAAGTTTAGCAGTGATCAGGAGGTTTTCATCGAGCAGGGGACTGTGTTATGTGCTCTGAAAGGTACAAAATAAAAAGACACCATGGGATACAGATCCTAGCACATGGGAGAATCAAATAAAAAATTATCTGTTGTTTTGTACATATAAAGAAGAATGAAATTTTGTGTGTTCCATCCTCTTAATGGAAGAAAAATTCACAAAGTAAATAACATTTGAGCTGCTCTTAAATAGGATTTCATTAAAGAAACACTAAGTGGAAGCAACATACTCTAGAAATAAAAACAATGGAGATGTATTTCAGGCCTTTGAAAATTCTGCGTCTTAGACCTAGACAGAACACCAACGCTAGAAATGTAGCTATGGAAATTATAAGAATAGTTGGTGTTATATGAAGTTTTAGGAGAAAGAGAGAGAGAGAGTGCAAGTGCACCATAGAGAAAGACTATAAACAGAAGGAAAGAAACCAAAGGATCATCAAGAATGAGCAGGAAAACATAAAACACAAACAGCAATGGAGACTAAAAAATTATCACACTAGGCAACAAAGGGAGTGCGGTATCAAGGAAAAGGAGGGAGTACCAGATTTAAAAAAAAATCAATTGGAGAATAAATGAGGACCATGAGGAGGAAGTTAGTGAAAATTAATTTCCTTACTAGAGAAGGGATTATTCATATAGGTCATGAGAAAATAAGGGAGGACAAGTGAACAAATAATAAATTTTTAAGAATAGGAGAGTAGTTTGAAGAGGTTCACGTTAAAGGGTCTTAGTGTTATTATTTTATTGAGTGACCTGGATCTGGGTGAAATCAGGTAATGAGTTTATTCTTTCTCTCACTGCCCCTTAAACTGGATTCCTGTATTCGTTCTTTCATAATCTGGATGAAATCTTAGTCCAGTACCACAGCAAATCTGGTCTCTTTAGTTCCCAAGAACAGCCTTATTTTGCTGATTTAATAGCCCCAACAAATATAGTATTGAATCTCAAAAGACATTCAATTTTAAATTGTCTCTACTCTGTTAGCTCAGGTTTACTTGAGGCTTAGAAGCTTGCAGTGGGGGCAGATGCATGGATTCATTCTTCTCTTTCCCTTACTCACCTGATCCCCCACTTCTTATTTATTTTTTACTCTTCTAGGATCTCCTTAGGTGGGGAGTAGACTAAGGGGGGAAATTGCTCATTCTGTGTGGCTGGAATCGTTGTCATTATCCTATTGAGATGGGTAGATAATTTCAGGCTCCATGTCTCTTTTGTTGAGTTTCTCAAAAGAGAATCTTTTGTTGAGTTTCTTAGAGCTACTCTCACAGGGAAGGACCAATTGCAGCTTCTACAATCCAGACAAAGCCTCAAGTCTGGCTGCCTGCTTTGAATCTCACCCTCATCGTTCGGCCTTCTGATTGTCTCCTCTTTACTGGGTCACTTCATCCCTCTGTGCGGTTCTTAAGATGATCTCAGGCTGACACTATCTTGAGGGCCATTTTGTTTCCCAGGACATGCGTACCTTTTTCAGCTGTTGGTAGAGGGGCAGTTTATTCTTGGTACACATCACTCCATGCACCAACTCTTCCCTTCAGACTTTCCCAGCAAAAATCAGATGCCAAATCTTAAGTCATTCTAACTCTTGGGGCATATGTTAAGGTGTCCTTGGGGTCCTTTTGAAAAGTTTTTCACTTGATGTAATGTGAGGAGCAAGGACAGGATGTAATAGTGTTTCAGTTATTCTTCCCAGTGAAATTTTCCCATGGCTTCTTAAACCTCATTGTCTTATATGTTCAGAAGTAGTGATGGTTCCTATCCTAGCAGAATTGGTTTTGAGCCATCTCTTTTGCAAGTCCTGTGTAGCTGGTTTAGCAACTCTCTTTAGAATGGGGGAGTATTTGGCAACTATTGTGTTGTTCTCAGCCAAGGACCTGTGCAGAAAAATCAAGACAACAGGAAGAGTTGAATTTAACATCCTGATGCATTAGTAAAATAGGAGATTAGATCATTTATTGAGAATGAACAAGGGCTTTAGGGATTTTTGTGGTTAATAAAAGAGAAATCAGGACTCCAATAAACGAGGTAGACTGTCAATTAGCAATGAGGAAAAGATTCGGTAAATAACACTTCAGAGGTTTGATAACGTCAGTATGAACTACAACCCATCAATGCAGTTTTGGGAATTTTGCTGTCGTAAACAGTGAAATGGAAGCTAAAGAGAAAGGAATGGAGTTTTACTGCCAGTGACAATCACTGGCAAAATGTTTTGCAGAATAAGATGGTACTAAGCACTGGTCAAAACCTGCAAGAGAAACTAGACTAGGTAGAACAGGAATAATAATAATGACCTTAACCATTCATTAAGCACTTTCCCTTGCCAAGGAATTACTAAGGTCTTTATACATATGCTCATGAGATACTATCCTTGTTTTACAGAAAAGGAAAGGGAGTCTTAGGTAAGTTAAATAACTTCAGCTGTAAGTGGAGGGTGGGGTTTTCAAACTCATATCTGTCCTACAAAGACTTTGTACTTAGAGGTGAATCAGAAGAGTAAAAGTAGACTTAGAGATGAAAGCTTATATAGATCCAAATGAAACGAAGAGCATGGTTAATGTCAAGTGAAATATTGGGAGCCTGTAAATCAAGGGCAGAAATTCAAAGTTACTGTGCAAATGGGATGCCCTAGTGGTGTAGAGCTGAAGGCCACTGGAGTAGAAATAAACTGAAGAACTGATACAGTAGGGTGTTATTTTCTTGATGATTGTGAAAAATGTATCTATTCAAGCTAAAGGTGGAGGAAAAGGTACAAAGTGGAGAACCTATGATTTAGGGAATAAAGATGTTAAAGAATTTAAAGGAAATGCCATGGAAGTAGGCCAAATGTGATAGCCAAAAAAAAAAAAAAAAAAAAAAAAAAAAAGAAAGTTTAACAGTGTGGGCTGTATAAAGACCTGGAATTGTTGAATCAAAGGAATGGTGATGTAATCAGGAAGTGGCAGTGGGAAGTAAATGTGCTCCCAACACTGAATCCTGACTCTGAGGTATGAGAAAAGGAATCATCTCTAGAAGGAATTGAGCAGGGTGTGTGATTTTCAAAGAAAGAAAGAAGACCAGCTCCACATTCCCCACTTCCCCGGAGTGGCCTTTCCTTTCCACACAATTTAAAGTAATTCCCTTCTCCAGTCATTCTCCATCATATTAACCTCTTTTATTTTTCTCATGGTGCTTATTACTGCATGAAACTACTCTTGTTTGTTTAGTACTTTATCCATTATAACACATGAGCAACATGAGGACGGGGACTTTGATTTGCCAAACCACTGTAGCCCCATCATGGAAAACGAGCCTGGCCCATATAAGTGTTCAATAAATGTGTGTTAAATAAATGTATGAATTGTAGTGGCTATTTGACGAAAATTTTTAGAATATGTTTAAGCTTTTTACCAATATTATAGAAATATCAAAGAGAAGAAGCAGGAAATGTGTTTGATGTAGCTTAAGAAGAGTAAGCCTGAACTAGATGTGGAAAGTGTTTAGTAAGATATAAAGTACACTTAACTAGAGAAGCCTAACCTTCATTGGTAAATGGAAATGCCCTGAATGATGGAGGTAGAGAGCTGGGTAGCAGTCGGCTCCGGGATCAAGGTCACTATGGGAAGATAACTGAATTACAGGACTCAGTATTTCAAAGACCTCTTTGGGACTTGGGTGAACTGTGGATTCTTTTCCACCTGTGACTCTACCTGACTTCTGTTGTTTGTGACTGCTAAAGAAGATGATAAGTACACTAAATATGATTCCTTTTTCTTCCCATTCCTCTCTCATTTATATTTATCTTGAAATCACAAAATGATTCTTTGGTGGTAAACAACAGACTTTTTTTTTTTTTTTCCAGGTTAAATGAGTGGAATGTTGATGTTGTTCCGTAGTTTTGTTTCTTAAGAGAGAAAGCAACTATTGGAGAAGAATACAGGAGAGAAGAGCCCACAAAATCATTTTATTCGCTAATAGTGTTTCAAGTTGTAGAGGAGAAGGAGAAAGTAGTCTATTTTAGGGTATGATTATTTGTGTTGAAATTCAGAACAGGCAGGGAAATTAGAGAATGGGGGCAAGGAGAAGAATCTGAAAGGTAGAGTTTTACCATCCACATTGAAAACAAACTAGAACTTGGACTAAATGAACAGTACAATTATTAGACTATACCAAGTTTCCTCAGGGTTTTACATGGGTTAACCAGAAACCTCTTCCAAAATATTTGCCTGGAAATGTCTATTTGGCCTTTTGTTTCAAGAGAGTGAGGTGGTCTAATGAAGCTTTGTGAACTTCCTACTATATAGAACTTTCTAAGAGAGTCTGCTCTTATGATAGTCTAAAAAAATCAAGCAAAAGGAGTTTGCATTTGCAGTATATTTAGACCTGAGCTGACTGAAGAAAAGAAAATCACCTAAATGCTTAAAAAAATTGATTCTCTAAATTCTGACCAAATAGTTTGGAATGGTTGTTTATCCTAATATATTAGAGCTCATTAGATAAAACACAGGAATTGCCAGAGAGGATTAGTGGGGGTTCTCTTTGTTTGTTTGTTTGCATTTCCTTATTGGGATTTATAAATTCAGCCACGGATAAAAGGAGGGATACAGCAGTGTCTGATCTGAAAAGAAATTAATTAAAATATTGGAAAACGAGGGATTTGGTAAATGATCCAGATTAAAACTGAACAAACATGGGAGAAATTCAGAGAACAAACATAAAATTTAAAAACATGGTGAGGCAAAAAGTATCTTTATAGTCTTCTTATGAGAACAAGAAAGGGAGCGTTTACAAAGCCCCAGGAGGGCAAGGCGTCATTGCGTGTCAATGACATCAGAGACTGTGTAATATAATGCTTAAGACTGCTGTGCTCTGTACTTAGATTGCTGGATTCAAACCCAGCCAGATCACTTCTTAGCAGATCTTGGGTAAGTTACTTTGCTTTTCTGAACCTTAGTTTTCTCATCTGTGAATTGGTAATAATAGAATCTACCTCATAGGGCTGTTGTGAGGATCGGATGAAAGCATGATTAAAACGGTATCTGGCTTTCTATAAATAATAATAATTTTTACCGTCATTATCATCTTTTCTTGTGCCTTATAATATCTGACACATGGCAGACAGTAAATATGTGATGACTGACTGACTGACTGAATTGTAGCCAAAATGAAGCTTTCTATCTTCTGTTATTATGCTTACAGTCTAAGACAAGGAGCTAAAGTTGAGCCACAAACTTAATGTGTACATGTTCAGTCAAGGAATGTAAATGAGTAAAGAGCACTCTATGGAAGAAAAAAGAAACGTTGGGTCACCTGGGTGTCTCAGTCAGTTAAGCTCTCATCTCCTGACTTCGGCTCAGGTCATGATCTTAGGGTCCTCTGCCCCTCCCCCACTTGCTTGCTTGCTCTCTCTCTAAAATAAAAAAAATCCTTCTTTAAAAAAGATTTTATTTATTCGTTTTAAGCAGAGAGAGAAAGGAGGGGCTGAGAGAGGGAGAAAGAATCTAAAGCAGACTCCACACTGGGTATAGAGCCTGCCACAGGGCTCAATCCCCCAACTACAAGATCATGACCTGAGCTGAAACCAAGAGTCAGACACTCAACTGACTGAGCCACCCAGGCCCCCCAGTAAATCAATCAATCAATCAATCAATCAATAAAAGCTTAAAAAAAAAAGAGAGAAAAAAGAAATGTCTTCTTGGTCTACCTTTTATGTTCTCACTTTGGATAGATGATCTGGGCACTAAGAAATATTCCTATGTTCTCAATAAAATAACAACTCAAACTCTGGTAAATGGCATTTGACTACTCTTCTGTGTTAAGGATGTGATGGGGAGTGGTGGGAACTGTGGTAACCTGGAGACCCTATAACCTTGTAGAGCAGGCAGCCTCTACACACTTCCAGCTGATGGTTACATTTGAGAATGCAAGGCTAGTGTTGCCAACTTTTTTATTTTTCAAAAGAAAGTAGAAACTTAAATAAAATTCTTTTATATATTTCCTCAATAGTTTTTGTAGTTATTACTTGTCTTTTAAATACTGGGCAGGCTAAAGTTTCCCTTCCCTGACTTCACACTGATGATCTAGTGCAAGGGCCTGTAGGTGGGAGAGTAACCTATTAAAATGCAAATCCCCCTGGAATGCATAGCTCCTAACAACACTGTTATCACCAGTGTCACTAGAGAGAGGACTTGGGGGGAGTGGAGAACATCTGGGGGAGGTAAGATAAAAGGAGAAGTGGGAGGAAGCCAGAGGCAAGATCTGCTTACTCTACCATTTCAGCTAAAACTGGTCATAATATAGAAAACTAGAGGAAAGTGAGAGGCTATGTTTGAGTGATCATGAAGGGAGAGTTAAGGGGAATATTTCAAAGTAAGACTTCTTAGGAAAGATGAATAAATAAAAATTAAAAATACTATTTTCCAGTCAACATAAGAAGTACATGGCAGTTTTAAAATCTCCTATTTAGGAAAATAAAAAGGCTCTCCTATTTAGAAAAATATTGTTGTTTTCCATTTACCTCCATCTATCCCATGTTTGTTTCTTAGAGACCTCAGTACCTCAATACTTTTTAATCTGTGAGACGTTTGGGGAAATCGAGAATTCTCTGTTCGTACCACTGCTGAGCACATTTTTGTTCTGCCTAAGCTTGCTGCTCTTGTCATTGATAATGGCCTTGTTGTATATTTGCAGAATGTTTGCCTTTGATTTTGGCCTTGAACTATACTTTTGAAATGTATCTAGTAGCTCCCATCACTGCAGAAGCTGGCTATACCACCGGTACTTGTTTCCTGTCATTGTCCACATCAATAATTTAAAACCCATTGCATTTATTTCCCTATTCAAAAAAAGTCAAGGAATAAAACAAATAGAATATACTATTGTGGCCCTTTAGGAGCTTAAAATCTAGTAGAGAAGGCAAACCATGAAACAATAGAATGTAAGCTATCTCCTATAATATTATAGTGTACTACACTGTATATATAGTACAGTATAGAGTTTGTCTAGTATTCCACAGATTGTATGCAGTATAGTATTGCTGAAAAGTATTGCCTTGCTAAAAGAAAAAACAGGTCTTGAATCTCATTCCTCTACTGACCAACTGGTTGAATTTAGGCTTATCTGTAAAAAAGGGGGATAAAGATATCTATTTCCCAAGTAGCTGAGAATAGAAAGAAATACTATTTGTTTAGCAATTAGCATGCAATTGCTATCTTATAGTCAGTATTCCAAAAAGGCAGATAGATGAAGTATTGCTTACCTTCAGGTAATTTATAACCTAATTATAGGTAAAATATATATTATACAAAAATTTAAACAGCAATTCCATTGCTACCTAACTGTGGAATAAAATAACAAGATGTCTCAAGTCTATAACTGATAATTTATAAATGATGGTAAGAGAGACATTGCTCACAAATGCTACATGGAGTACTAAGGTCTGTCAAGTTATATATACTTAAAAATTATTGATTAAGGTATAGCTTATGTATGATAAAGTGCATGAACCTTAAATGCACAGCTCAGTGGATTTTTTTATTCATATGTATATACCCATGTAACTACCACCAGTGAAGTTACAGAACATTTCTATCACACTAGAAATTTCCTTTTTTCCCCTTTCCTGTGTATATCCCCTCTGCTCCATCCCTGATTAAGACTCCATCCCCAATTAACTATACTGATTTCAATCACCATAAACTAGTTTTACCTATTATTAACTCTATGTAAATAGAATATACTCCCGTTAATCTGGCTTCCTTCATTCAACATTTTTTCTATGATAGTCATCCATTAGAAATATATGAGGGAATTCCTGTTGCTTTACGTACTCACCAATATTTGAGATTCTTAGTTTTTAAATTTAGACATTCTGGGGAGGATATGCTAGTACCTATTTGTGCTTTGGATTTGTTTTACTCTCATGTCTAAGAATAGGATGATGGTTGTTTAAGAGTCCCGCCCATTTTTAAAATTGATTATTTGGTTAATTGTCTTTTTCTTATGGATTTGCTTCCTTAGGTTCTGGCTGTATGAATAGGTGGATTTCTTTCAGTCCATAACTTGCCTTTTTACTCTCTTAATGGTACCTTCAAGAGAAATTCTTAATTTTACTGAGTTCCAACTGAAAAAAATTATCTTGTGGCTTTTGTATGTGTAAGTGTGTGTGTGTGTGTGTGTGTGTGTGTGTGTGTGTGTGTATAAACTTAAACCTTTGCTGATCTAAGTAGTCTGACTGATACTCTGATTCTTTTGAGATGGCTGTTTTGAAACACGAAGGATTAAATACCTGTAAAAGTTTGCACATAGATGTTATTCCCAATCAAAAGATTTATTTAAAGTATATCAGATCTTATTGCTACTATTTCCAGCCCTTTAATTTGCCCCCAGATGCCTACATACTACTTTATTGAGAATCTGTCCTTTAGTTCCATTATCTAAAATTTTCTCAGTGTTTGGAGAAGAACATCTATGACCAAGAGGGGTTCTGCCTCATTTTAATTATTTTCAGGACAGAAATAATAGGTCCATTGTGATTCCAACTCCAACTTCCTTTTAACTTATACAGAATACCAAGGGGCAAATGTTTCCCTAATCTATGGAAGACGGATCAAAATAGATTGCTTAATAATGAAGTTTGAGATAGTTTATTTAAAGATATTATTCTCCCTTATAGCTTAACTTTCAGTGTTAATAGAGTATGGGGATTTAGATCACTATATTAGTTTGCTAGGACTACCATAACAAAATACTACAGAGTAGCATAAACAACAGAAATTTATTTTTTCGCAGTTCTGGAAGCTGAAGGTCCAAGCCTAGGTATCAGCAGTTTGATTCCTTCTGAGGCCTCTTTCCTTGGCTTGCAGATGACTTTCTTCTCACTGTATCCTCACAAGGTCTTTTGCCAGTGCTTGTGTCCCCCTGGCATCTCTCTGTTCTCTTATTAAGGATATCAGTTAGATTGGATTAGGACCCATCCTAACAGCCTCATCTTAACTTAATCACTTTTAAAGACCCTATCTCTAAATATTGTCACATTTAAAGGTACCTGTGGTTAGGTCTTCAACATGCAAATTTTGAAGGGGACACAGTTAAGCCCATAACAGTCACTGTTGTGTATTTTAGAAGAGTATAATAAGGAAAAGTGCCAGATTAGAAAGCAGAGGATATGTCCAACAATGGGCAAATATGCAATTGTCATGGAAGCTAAAGGTTGAAGAAATGGAGTAGACATGGAAACCCCACAAAATATTACCCATATGTACAAATAAGTAGACAGTTGTACAAATGAGTACACAGTAGACTGAATAGGTCAGTGCTAAGGAGATCCAGTTTAGGGTCACACACTGAGCTAAGAGGAATCATGAAAGAAAGTTTTCTGATTAAGAAGATTTGGTAGCTGATTGTGAAGGAAAAAAAGATCATGGATTTTCTGGAAGATGGAGGACATTATCTTGAAGATAGTTAAGCACTAGACCTAGGATGTCAGTCGGATACAGATGTGTGGGATATAAATGATAAGATAAGGGGTTATATTTACTTGATTCTTTTCAGGTCTGCCTTTGTGGAACTCAGTTTGATGTATAAAATCCTTTCATTGGGATGAGAAATATTTATTAAAGTGCCTTTTTTTTAATGAAGATTTTATTTATTATTTGAGAGAGAGTGAGCGAGAGAGCCAGAGAGCACAAGTTGGGGGGGGGCAGCAGAGGGAGAGGGAGAAACAGGCTCCCTACCGAGTCAGGAGCCCGATCAATCCCAGAACCCTAGGATCACAACCGGGCTGAAGGCAGCCACTTAACCAAACTGAGCTATCCAGGAGCCCCTAAAGCACGTTTTAAAATCAAATTCTCGGGGTGCCTGGGTGGCACAGTGGTTAAGCGTCTGCCTTCGGCTCAGGGCGTGATTCTGGCGTTCCAGGATCGAGCCCCACATCAAGCTCCTCTGCTATGAGCCTGCTTCTTCCTCTCCCACTCCCCCTGCCTGTGTTCCCTCTCTCACTGGCTGTCTCTATCTCTGTCGAATAACTAAATAAAATCTTAAAAAAAAAAAAAATCAAATTCTCATGAGGTTTAAGCTTTTTCCTGGAGGGCAAAAGAAATCCCCTTATTAGTCCCTTTAATATCAGTCAAAATCTGTCACTGTGTTCTTACCAATGTTTCCAAATCCTAGGACTCAGATATCTTGTAGAACATCTTTCATTCCCTATAGACATGTCAGACCAGTAGTCTAATATAGTAGCTCATATCCAAGATCAGTGGGGGAGAGAGAAGTGGAACAATAGCCAGGCCCTCCTGATAAGGCCCAGGATCCCACAGGATGTCTTCTGTCTGCAGAAGTTTCAAGTGAGGTAGTCATTGGCCATATCCAAGGAGAAAAACATTTGAGAACTGCTTACCTAATGAGCTTCAGGTTAAGATTATATTAGACTATCCATGTTCATTGAAAATGGAGGGTCTTTTTTAAAAATCAGAATTAGATTTTTAAATTTTTCTTCCCATAAAGCTATGTATATGGCTTAAATCAAACAACACAGCAAAATATAAAGAAGAAAACAAAATCACCTGAAAATCTCCCACCCTGAAATAACCATTGTTATCTTCATGGTGACTATTATTTTCAAAATCTCTCTGAGATAAAGTATTTGTAAAATTTTACATAATTGAGATCACACCATACCAGTTTATTGGCAACCTGCTTTTAGTCATTTAATGATATGTCATGGAATCCTTTTGATCTCAACATGTTTAGATCTACATCATTATTTTTAATGGCTGCATGGTACTCCTTTGTGTGGATAAACCATCCGTTTTTAACATTGATCCCTTTTTGAAGGACCTTGAAATTGTTTCCAACTTTTTTGCTATTATAAGCAGGTTTAATGAACATCATCGTGCATTGGCCTTATTATTTTCTTTCAATAAATTCCTAGAATCTGGAGACATTCTTAAAATGTCAGTTTATGGGTAAGATGTAAAATTTTCCTGAAATAAGCTAGTACCCTCTTTTATTTTTAATTATTTTGTATAGAATATTTATGGCTTTTGGGAGATGGTTTTCCTGTTCACCTCCAGTGATTCTATAGTGCAGTCTTTACCCTCAGACCGACCATCTAGAAGGAAAGAACATGCATTGCTGTTTATGTTTCTATGTTCAAGTCGCCGTGGACTATTATAAATGGGTGGGGCTGGTAGAAACACATAGTAGTTCTGTGAAATGCAAGATTTCTGTGAGATGGGTGATTTTTGCATGAACCTTAAAAGGATAGAATTTAGGTAAAGCATTTTAGGAGTAAAAAACTAGAAGAATCGGCAAGGTATTTATAATGTGCTTCGCAATTGAGGGGGGAAAAGAAGGAAATTGTTTTTAAAGCATTTTGGATCAAGATCTTTCCCTGTTGACTACTCTGAACACACCTATCTTCATTTTCCTTCTTGATCTCTACCCCATCTAAGGAATGTCTTTCAATTCCTTGGACACAGCAAGCTCTCTCCTATCTCTGCTTATGTTATTTCCTCTGCTCTATTCCTGGGTACCCCCACACTGCCCATTCCTCTTTCCCTAGAATACACAACCTTTACTTGACTAAGAAATGCCTATTCAGGTGTTCATCTTATGCTCAATTTTGGGAGTTATTCTCATTAAAAATCCTCCCCTGAGTCACTGGCTGAGTTAGTCCCTTTTATTTGCATCCATGCTGCAACTAACATTGTATTGATTTCATTAAAAACTTAAAGTATCTGTTTTGTCCCATTTAAGGTTGTGTCTGTCATATTCATCACTGATATCATTAGGGCCTAATCCAGTGCTTGGGAAAACGTGGGCACATATGAATGTTTTTAATGAACAAATTGGAATTGGCAGAATAGTTTTGATGGAATGGATCCATACAAGATGATAGTTGGAAACTAGGCTGGGGAGTCAGAGCTTCTATTGAAGAGAGTCTTAGAGGCAGACAAAAAAGTTAAAAATAATATAACATTAAAATTTTAATCTATAGACTCCTACAGAACTCTAGAATCAAAAACAAGAAATGTGGGGTGCCTGGGTGGCACAGTTGGTTATGCAACCTACTCTTGGTTTCTACTCTTGGTCGTGAGATCAAGCTTCATATTGGGCTCTGCCCTCAGTGGGGAGTCTGCTTGAGATTCTCTCTCTTCCTCTCCCTCTGCTCCTCCCCCCTGTTCTCTCTCTCTTTCTCAAATGAAAAATACATAAATCTTAAAAAAATATAAAAATAAAAGCAGAGGACCTGAAAAGACATTTTTCCAAAGTGGACACGAAGATGGCCAACAGGTAAATAGAACGATGATCAACATCACTAGTCATCAGGGAGATGCAAATCACAACCTCAATCAAATATCTCCTCACCTCCCACCAGTCAGAATGGCTATTATCAAAAAGATAAGAAATAACAAATGTTGGCATGGAAATGGAGAAGAGGGGGAGCCCTTAGGCACTGTTGGTAAGAATATAAACTGGTGCATTATAGAAAGCAGTATGGAGATTCCTCAAAAAATTAAATATAGAACTACCATATCATCCAGCAATTCCCCCACTTCTAGGTACCTATTCAAAGAAAATAAAAACAGTGAAATAAAAAGATATATGCACCCCTAGGTTCACTGCAGTGTTATTTACAGTAGCCAAAATATGGAAACAGCCTAAGTGTCCATTGATAGATGAATTGATAAAGATATGGTGTGTGTGTGTGTGTGTGTGTGTGTGTGTGTGTGTGTGTAATAGAATACTACTCAGCCATAAAAGAGACAGAAATATTCCCATTTGTGACACTATGGATGGATCTTGATGGTATTATGCTAAGTGAAGTAAGTCAGAGAAAGACAATTACCACATGATTTCACTTATACATAGAATCTAAAAAAACACAACAAACAAAATAAGACAAAACAAAGCCCAGAATCATAGATACAGAGAACAGAGTGGTGGTTTCCAGAGGGGCAAGGAATTGAGGGCAAGAAGGGGGAGGGGATGAGGTGGGTAAAGGGGATCAAGAGGTGCAAATTTCTAAGTATAAAATGAAATCATGGGGGTGTAATGTACAGCATGAGGAGTACTGTCAATAATACTGTATTAAGGTTATATGGTGACAGATGACAATTAGGATTTACTGTGGTGATCAGTTCACAACTAAGAGAATATTGTATGTAAATTATACTTCAATTTAAAAATTTTAAAAAACTAGGTAATTTAATTAAATCAAGTGTCTGAGACCATGTAAGTCCTATGAAGCACAGTTGCAGGTGGTATTGACAATATTAGCCCTGAGTAGTGTCAGAAATTTCTTTCTCTGCCTTACTAGGACAATGTTTCTCATGCTGTTATTCTGCAACAAATAAATAGGTATTCTTTGAAAAGTATTCTGTGTCATAGTTACCTTTGGGCTCAACATCACTGATCATAAGGGAAATACAAATCAAAACTACAATGAGATCACCTCACACCTGTCAGAATGGCTAAAATCAACAATTCAAGAAACAATGGACACTGGTGAGGACGTGGAGAAAGGGGAACCCTCTTGCACTGTTGGTGGGAATGCAAACTTGTGAAGCCACTGTGGAGAACACTATGGAGTTTCCTCAAAAAATTAAAAATAGAACTACCCTATGACCCAGCAATTGCACTACTGGGTATTTCCCCAAAGAACACAAAAATACTGATTCAAAGGGATGCATGCACCTTGATGTTTATAGCAGCATAATCAACAATAGCCAAATTATGGTAAGAGTCCAGATATCTGTTGACTGATGAATGAATAAAGAAGATGTGGTGTATATATGTATGAATATATATATACTTGTGTGTGTGTGTGTATATAATGGAATCTTATTCAGATATAAAAAAGAATGAAATCTTGCCATTTGCAATTATTTGAGTGGAGCTAGAGTGTATTATGCTAAGTGAAATAAGTCAGTTGGAGAAGGACAAATACCATATGATTTCACTCATATGTGGAATTTAAGAAACAAGACAAAAACAAGCAAAGGGAAAGAAAAGAGAGAGGGAGGCAAACCAAGAAATAGACTCTTATCTATAGAGAACAAACTAATGGTTACTAGAGGGGAGATGGGTGGGGGGATGGGGGAAAAAGGTGATGGGATTTAAGGAACACAGTTGTGATGAGCACTAGGTGATATACGCAAGTGTTGAATCACTGTATTTGTACACCTGAAACTAATAATGTACTGTATATTAACTGGAATTAAAAAGAAAAAAAAAGAAGGAAAACATGAGAGTAAAAACAGCTGAATAGTTTTCTTTCCTTGTAAGAGTTCTCTGATCTAGTATGCTAATATATGTGGTGAATATCCAATAAGTAGATTTTATAGGCACTGTTTTCCAAACTTAAATGTCATTGTGCACATCTATTCTTATAATTTGAAACTGTTTTCTACAAAATACCATCTTAAAAAAGGTTCTTCTAAGTTACTCATGACTTGAAAGATAATCCTGTCTCGTATAGTTTTCCTTTTCTTTTCGCTTTTCCCAGTTTTCTGGAGAAGCAAATATTTTTCCAACAAATTACTTAATTGCCTGCAATTACTTCATCTCCAGGTGAGCCTGCAGCTTGCCATTGGTCAACATGGATTTTGTAAGAAAAGACAATTACAACATTTAATCAGCCTTTGAAAACTTTTGGCATTTATTTTTTTATTTTTTAATTTTTTTTTTTTAAGTGTTATTTGAGAGAGAGAGTGAGCACAAGCAGGGGGGAGGGGGAGAGAGAAAGAAACTTAAGCAGACTCCATGCTGAGTGCAGAGGCCAACACAGGGCTTGATCTCACCACCCTGAGATCATGACCTGAGCAGAAACCAAGAGTAGGTCACATAACTGACTGAGCCACCCAGGCACCCCATCCTCTGCTCATTTTAAAGTCAGACTGTTGGTGGGTTTTGTTTTTGTTGTTGTTGCTGAGTTGTATGAGTTCTTTATGTATTTTGGATATTAACCCTTTATTGGATATATGAGTTGCAAATATCTTTTCCTATTCAGTAGGTTGCCTTTTCATTTTGTTAATAGTTTTCTTCACTGTGTGGATGCTTTTTAGTTTCGTGTGGTTCCTTTTGCTTATTTTGGCTTTTGTTGCCATGGCCTTTGGAATCAGATCCAAAAAACTTCATTAAAACTGATGTTGAAGAACTCACCCCTTATCTTTTCTTCTAGGATTTTTATGGTTTCAGGTTTCACATTCAGGTCCTTTTATTTTTAAAGGCTTTATTTGAGAGAGAAAGAGTGAAAGCTGGGGAGAGGCAGAGGGAGATGGAGAAGCAGACTCCCCACTGAGCAGGGAGCCTGACTACATGGGACTTGATGCCAGGACCCTGGGATCATGACCTGAGCCTAAGCAGATACTTAACTGACTGAGCCACTGAGACGCCCCTCACATTCAAATCTTTAATCCATTTTGAGTTTATGGGGTAAGATGGTGGTCTAGGTTCAGTCTTTTTTATGTAGCTGACCATTTTTTCCAATACTACTTATTGAAGAGACTAGCCTTTCTTTTTTGCATATTCTTGCTTCTTTGTCATAAATTAATTGACTATATGTGTAGGTTTATTCCTGGACTCTTCATTCTGTTCCATAGATCTGTGTGTCTGTGTTTATGCCAGTATGTACTGTTTTGATTACTATAGCTTCGTGGTATAATTTGAAATCAGGGAACATACTTCTCTGGCTTTGTTCTTTTATCTCAAGATTGCTTTGGCTATTTGGGATCATTGTGGTACCACACAAATTTTAGAATTATATGTTCTAGTTCTATGAAAATGCCATTGGAATTTTGAAAGGAATTACATTAAGTATGTGGATTGCTTTGGGTAGTATGGGCATTTTAACAGTATTAATTCTTCTAACCCATGAGCACAGAATATCCTTCCATTTATTTATGTTTTCTTCAATTTCTTTCATCAGTGACTTTTAGTTTTCAGGGTACAGGTCTTTCACCTCCTTGGTTAAATTTATTCCGAGGTATTTTATTCTTTTTTATGCAATTTTAAATGGAACGTTTTTCTTGATTTCTCTTTCTGTTAGTTCATTATTAGTGTATAGAAATGCAATAAAATTTAAAACACTTACTTTAAATTGCTTAAAATATATCCCAGACTCACCAGTCTAAGACAAATTTATGGAGACAAAAGTCTAAAGTAAAGAAGACTAATGGTAAAATACATGTTTATCATTCTTGGGTATATGCGAGACTAAATAAACTGAAGAAAAAAGGTATCAACTAATCTTTTAATAATGATACAAAAATCATTCAAGATTGACATACTGTTTAAAAAAAGCTACAAGATTTGTGTTTCCTTTTTATTTTATTTTTTTTAAGTGCCCCAAATGTGTTTTCCGAAGGAGGATAAATATTCCCACTGAACTCCTACTTATCCTTCTAATTTCCTCATTTTTAAAATTCTGTAAGTCAATGAATCTCAAATTGGCAGAGTTTGAATTAATGTGATTTAGAGCATAGATCAAAGACTTAGCATTTTAAATGAAAATACATTTTCTATTGTACTTCTATGGCAGAGATTGGTAAAGTGTATAAAGCACCCTTCATATGAGTAAACAACTCTAAGAATGATCTATTCCTTTCATTTTTAGACTTTTTTTGAGAAAAAATTTCTACTGTGAGCACGTTTTTCATGTGTAAAGAAGCCTAAAAAATAAGAGCAGAGAAAAGTGGAGTGTCTTCTTTTGAAGTGTGGGATCATCATCATTAAGCAAGGACCACAATGTAGGACACAGAAAAGGTGTTTTGTTTTTTTTTAATTTGATATGTGTACGTGTTAAGGGTAGAGACTACTGCATATGCAAGAGTACATTACAGTGGTAGAGAATGTGTAACTGGGTTCAAATTACAGCTCTACCAGTTATTAATTTTGTTATCCTGGGCAGGTTTCTGTGTATAAAATCCTATGTATAAAATTACATCCTCTTTATGGTTGTTGTGATATTTAAATGAGTTAATTAATATGAAGTTCTAGCATAAGCTAGGTACAAAGAAAGTGCTCAACGCATGTTACTTATTATAAGATTATTGTAACCTAGTAGATCATTTAGTTCTAATTCTTTAATTTTCTTAGCCTTTTTCAACTGTTTCAAGAGGAACCTTATTTACACCCAAGTTTCAATGCTCAGTTATACATTTTGTACATGGTGGCCATTTAACATTGATTTGCTATTTATTAGTTGATGTATCAGTATTCTTTGATTAGTTGATTTATTAGTATTTACTGATTAGCTAGTACTTAGCTGCTTTTATCCCTAAAAAAAAAAATCTGTTTTCCTGGCTTTTTGCCAAGTCTCTTATTTTCCAAGTACTAGAGAAGTCTGTCCCATCTTTTCTTCTCTCATCTCTTCATGTCATCACTAATATCCCTCTCCTAGCCCAAAAGAATTGTTCCTTTTCCCCGTGCTGCTTCTTGTTTTGATTTTGTTGGAAAGGAAAGAAGAAAGCTTTTTTTGTTTGTTTGTTTGTTTTTTAACCTCCTCTACCAAAATGTACTGTCCAGTGAAGGGTAATCATTAAAAAAAATGGACTTTGCACACAAACAGACTTGGGTTCATATTACCCACCCTTTCCCTTACTAGCTCTGTCAGCTTGGGCAGGTTACTTCACCATGGGGAGCCACAGCTTCCTCATTTGTATAATGAGCATACTGCTAACTTAGTAGAATGGTAAGGATGAGAAAATATATATGTGTAGGATGGAGGGAATCTGTAAATGTTGACTCTGATCATTATCATTTCCTGTTTTATTATAACAATTCATCATTCAGTTAACAAATCAAAAGCCGCAATTTATTTCAATATTTAATTTTTAGCAAAACTAGAGTATGCTTAATCATCACACATAATTTCAAGCTGGCAGAAGCTAACTTCAAAATTTTCTCCCATTTCAGCTGATGAAGCATTATTCAACTTCTTTTCTGCATATCAAACCAATAGGATATTAACTTTGAATTTTAAAAGATCTTATTTTAAAAATCCCAGTCATTGAAGACTTCTTTGTTTAATCGTTTGTCAACATTTTAAAGATATTTTGAAGACTACAAGAAATCTAAGATAACCTCTAGTATATATAATCTAATTTTTACTTGCAGTTAGAATCATATTTGAAATTTGATGCAGTGTAAATGAACAAACACAAATCTTATGTGTGTGTATATTTATACATCACATATCTCTTTTCTTCCTTGGGGAGGGACATAAATCCTGCCAAAATTAGAGCAAAAGAAACCAGCCTTTGAGAAGCCAAGCAATTGACATGATACAAGTCAAAATCATTCGATCAAAGACTCATTCACAGATGCATCTGCTGGAGGGGTGCCTGGGTGGCTCAGTCGGTTAAGCACCCAACTCTTGGTTTCAGCTCAGGTCATGATCTCACGGTCCTGAGATCAAGCCCCAGGTCAGGATCCCTGCTAAATGTGAAGTCTGGTTCAGTGTGGAGTCTGATTCAGATTTGTTCTCCCTCTTCCTCGCCCGTTCCTCCCCACTCCTATGCAAGCTTTTAGCACATGCGCCCTCTCTCTAAAATACATACATAAATAAAATCTTTTAAAAAAACAAAACAAAACAAAACAAAAAAACCCTCACGTCTGCTGGAATGAAAGACCTTGGCTTTGGAGTGTTACCATCCTGAATTCAAACATTGGTTTTGTGACCATGGGCAAATTTGTTAGCCTCTTTGATCATCATTATTATTATTATTTTCCCTATGAGATTACTAGTACCTACTCTGAGTGGTTGTAAAGAACAAGGAAGGTATCATGCTTGCCATATAGTGATGACGATCCAACTGCTCATATACCTTTTCCCAAGGTCCCCTACTATGTCCCAGGAGTGGGTAAAACAACAACAAAGGATGACTAAAAAACAGCTCCTGTCCTCACAGGCATCCCATTCTAACTGGTGCTGGAAGAGTGGGCCAATATTGATGCCCCATGTGGGGCTACAACCAGGCACTAATTTTACACACTGGCAGAGTGTAGCCTTGAAAGTTGATTTGCCTGGGCAATTCCTAGCTCTACAACCTATTACCACTAAAGTTGAGGCAAGTAAGTTAACCCCTCTGAGCTTCGGTTTTTCTCACCTATAAAATAAAGCTAATAAGGATAATAGAAGTACTTCTTTTTTTTTTTTAAGATTTTATTTATTTATTGAGAGAGTATAATCTGGGGGAGGGGCAGAGGGAGAGAGAGAGAATCTCAAGCAGACTCTTCCCTGAGCATGGAGCCTGATGCAGGGCTCCATCTCATGACGCTGAGATCCTGACCTGAGCTGAAATCAAGAATCAGAGGCTTAACTGAGCCACCGAGGTGCCCCAATAGAATTACTTCTTTCATACATTTATATGCATAGTTTAAGGACTCAATGAAAGTTTTGTTATATTTACTACTCAATAGTGATTCCTCAGAAAAACAGCAGATAAACTTGAGTCATTTTTTAAAAAAAATTCTTCCAGTTATCAGAAATCCTATGCGAGCTCATAGAGAAGTTAAATGAACGTAGAGAGGAATGATCTTTATTATATTTCCTCTTATTCAGACACCCAGACAATGGGTTCTCACTGAGCACCACACTGGGGGCACTGCAGTTAATATTAATAAGGAAGATGATGACCTCTTTGTAGCCTCAGAGAAAAGAAAAAGTCATCAGTTTTTAATGCTCCTCTCAAGGAGCCTACCATTGCCTTCTCTAAGTGCTCAGAACATTATCTTGCTACAGATATCTCCACCCTTGTGGCAGAGTCTACATTATTATGGTATCTAATCATAACACAGTGAAATTCATATATTTTACTCTAATTAATGTCATCTTAAAGGGTGTGCTGTGATGAATATATGTAAATATCTCATGAATTTGACCATGCTTTCAGCTCTGAACTCTGACTTCCAGGAGTCAGTGCAAACTAATTGAATAACAGAAAACTCATAATTTAGCTACTGTAAAGAAACTGAAAGTGTCCTATAAACTATGCAACTAGGTCAGGATACATGATTATCTTTAGAATAAAATTTGAAATAATTCTCCAGTTTCTTTGTATCTTCTGAATATTAGATGAAGATATTAAATTGGAAGAATGGACATGTACAAGTTTGGAAATCAAAGACACATTTTAAGTGTAACTCCTTTGGTCCCCAGTGTAACACATACTTCTTAGGTCCTTGGTGGGTGCTCCATAATTGCTTGTTAACCCCAAGAAAAACACTGGAAGGTCACAAAGGAAACAGGTGGGACTCCTCTGTGCTCTTTTTTCAGTTTTGTATTGCTATGTATCCTCAGGCAATGTCCTGGATTTCTCTCTCTCAGCTGAGAGGGATAATAGTTATGTTTCCTCTCTCCCCTAAGGCCCGACCTTCATCAAGTCCCATTTAGATTGCTGCAACTGTGTTCTGCCTTGTCTGGCCTCTCCAAACCTGCACATATCTGCCAGAATAGTCTCCCTATTACATGGCTTTCAGCATATTACACTCTTAAAAGGCCTCATGAATGTTCTGAAATACTCTTGCCTGGTCAATAAGATTATAACCAAAGATTATAGTAATGAAGCAAGGTGGTCATAGTTGTTGAAAGTAAGGAAAAACCCAACTTAAACGGACAAATAGGCAAGCAGACTTTACTGGCTAACTCAGTTGAAAAGTCTAACCTGATCTTTGACTTCGAGTGCTCTGGACTGTCATGTTAGGAAGGTCTAGTTTCTTTTGATTTCTCATCTCTTGACCCCACCTTCCTCAATGGATCGGCTTCATTTCCAGGCAGGTTTTGCCCTGGTGACTATATAGATGGTGATTAGCTATCCTGGGCATGGTTTTGTCCAATAGAAACATGCAAGTCTCTTTTCTGATGATATCCACCAATGTCTTGAGATTCCCTCTCACTAGACAGTTTTGGTCATACGATCTTCCTGTGACCAGGGGAGTAGAACTCACTAATAGGCTTGGGGCTACATAGCGCATACCACTCTTGGAGTTCCCTCAGAAGTAGTAGAGACTGAAAGTGCTGGATGGGTAGATCCCTTAATGATGATGAGTAATTATTGCCTGAAGTAGGGCGAATGGTGGCTAGGAGACAAAACAAATGTGTATCAGGTATAACTACTGTCAATTTCATCCTTTGTACTCATTGTTAGTATAACTTTTAAACTGGAACTGTGTGGAATGTGGAGATTTAGGTGGATATAAATATCAAACAATGCAAAACATGTCACTCTCTATGAACTCTCTGTGAAAGAGGTTTAAAAATATATATTCTGAAAATTGTGTGTGTGTGTGTGTGTGTATACATATATGTGCTACTCAGAGGATACATATATATATGCTACTCAGAGGAAGATTGAAAAATTGCCTGAGAAGAAATTGGAAGAAACCACAGAGAATTCTCTGCCCACCTCCTCCACCACCACCACCCCCCAAAAAAAGAAAGAAAAGAAGAAAAAAAGACTGCAGTTTTGATGTGTGATATTTTAGATGTTAAATATATTATTCAAAAAGGGTAGGAAAGGGTTGGGGCGCCTGGGTGGCGCAGTCGTTAAGCATCTGCCTTCGGCTCAGGGCGTGATCCCGGCGTTATGGGATCGAGCCCCACATCAGGCTCCTCCACTATGAGCCTGCTTCTTCCTCTCCCACTCCCCCTGCTTGTGTTCCCTCTCTCGCTGGCTGTCTCTATCTCTGTTGAATGAATAAATAAAATCTTTAAAAAAAAAAGGGTAGGAAAGGGTAAAGTGGGAGTGCAAGAAGATAACTTGTTTATCAATTAGTATGTAATCTGAGAATTTTTTTAAAAAGAGTTTATTTATTTATTTGACAGAGAGAGCACAAGTAGGGGAAGTAGCAGGCAGAGGGAGAGGGAGAAGCAGACTCCCCAGGGAGCAGGGACTCTATCCCCGGACTCTGCCTCATGACCTGAGCTGAAGGCAGCCGCTTAACAACTGAGCCATCCAGGCACCCCGAGAAAATATTTTTTAATGTAAGATCTAAAGATATTTTAAAAAATCTAAAGATTTAATTTTTAAAACTTGTTTGAACTTCAAAAACATAAAGTGTATGCAGGTTTTAATAGCTTAGCTAATTCTTGCCATTTCAGCCCAATAAGGCACATGCTTCCAGTTCCACACAGGAGTTGTAAGGGTGAGAAAAGAAAAGAAAAAAAGAAAACCTTATTCTAAGTTTCTAATGAGAACGAGTTCTTTCATACAAATGGAAGTGTCTGTGGATTCTCCTCTGCAGATTGGTGAGTTGGACTGCATGTATTTCCCATGTGGTTATTAGTCTCTGAATACCACCCTCCCCACATTCTTTCTCCCTAATATATTTTTGTTTGTGAAATTAATCATATCCCAAAGACAGTATTGATAATTTTAGAAGAGACTGATTTTTTAATATCCCTGCCAGGTGAAAGTTGCCATCTTCTTTAATTTCCAGTCAGCTTTCCTGTGCTCTCTGTAGAAGGCTGTCTTGCTCGTATAACCTACATGAAGTGGACAGTGCAGGGTTAGATATGAAAGTGTACCATATCCAGCAGACTCTGTTTGAAGTATTGCCTGTGTGTGCCTGGACAGGTTTTGAATCAAAGGAACAAAAAGCACCATAGAGGGAACACACTTTTTTCCCTGGAGCTTTGCGTTCCTGGGTATACTGCTTGGAAGTCAGACTTTTCCTCCAAAATACTGATTTCTTGATGGTGAATGAATAGGTTTTCTACAATTTGGAGAGAGTCAGTAAAAGAAAGAGACTATGGGACAGTGGAACATGGTGTAGGGTAGTCTTGCCACAGTAACCAACAAATCAGGGAGGGAGAGAAGGTGGGAAAGTGAGAGAGAGAGAAAGGGAGGGAGGTAGGGGAGAGAGAGGAGACAGAAAGAAAAATTAAGAGAAAGAAGAGAAGGCAAAATGGTTATTATCTACAGAATTAGGATGGAGATTGGCAACACCAATTAACTAAAATAAAAGAATCATATGGTATAACACATGGACAGTGCAGCCGAGAACAGAGGTTGGCAAACAATAATAGTCCATAGGCTAAATCTGACCAATCACCTGTTTTTTGTATAGCCTATGAACCAAGAAGAGTTTTACATTTCTAAATGTTTGAAAAATGTCAAAAGAAAAGTAATATTTTATGACATGTGACACATATTATCTGAAATTTCAGTGTCCGGAAACAAAGTTTTATTGGAACACAGCCATGGCCTCTTAGTACATATTGTCTATGTTTTTCATGCTACAGAGGCAGAGTTGAGTAATTGTGACAGAGACCTATGAACTGCAAAGCCTAAAATATTCACTACCTGGCCTTATTTATAAAACAAAAACAAAAACAAAAACAAATTGTCAACCTCTGGTCTAGAGGAAAGGGGTCTCATACATTTATGAGAGAGCAGAGAATAAACCTAAAGATCTGGATATACTCCATATTATACTGATAGTTTTAAAATTAACTGCTTGGTAAAATTATCTTGTTTACAAATAACTACCCATTATTTAAATAACCAGTTAAAAAAAAAATCCCTGCCAGCTTTTTTTTTTTTTTCCGTAGGAATATAAGAACTGGGGGAAGATTATGAATAGTGCTGTCTGGGTTAGAATGGACAGTACCTAATTTAGTTTGGCTTAAATATCTGTCCTTCTGGTGGAGAAAATGAAATGAACTCCCTCAAAAGGGACATTTTTCTACATTGTTTTCATCTTCTGAGCAGGAAACAGAACAGAAATGCTCTCCCTCTGTTTCTAAGTAAAATAGGTCTAATTCCCTGAGCTTTGGGCACCCATGATCTTTTATGTCAAGAATCGCAGCTTGACATGGAAAGTACTTTCGTTATGAGACTTATGAAGTATGCTACATATGAAGTATTGCATGAGCTTACAAAGTGTAGATTTTTGGACAAATTCACAGCTATTAGGATACAAGCGAGCCAATTTTAGCTTTTAATGATGAAACATTACTTAGGTTTGAAAAGAGAAGCCCCAGATGTCATGTCCATTAGCACTCTTGTTGTAGGGCCAACACGAGCTGATATTCACTGGAGTGAGGGCTTTAGCCCCCTTTTTGTTTGTTTGTTTGTTTTTGTTTAATTACATAGGAAAGTTATAGACCTATTCCTCTTTGAAGTAAAGAGAAATCTAGGCAAATAGATGTTGCATGTGTCTTTTTTCTTCAACACATACAGTTTGGTAATGGAGGATACAACAGTTTTACCCAGCTGGACATTCCCAGAGTAGATACCTTTATAAGTAGTTCCTGTTTCTTTTTTGTTTATTTTTATAGGACTATCTAATTTTAGTATATGAAGACACATGAATAGATAGCATTGAAGAACTGCTTGTTTTAGTCAGTCATTTCAGATTCTTATGGAATACTTCCTAATTACTATACTAGTCAATTAAAGCTCCTGGCCTCAAGGTTTTATACTCTGGTAGAAGGGACATGAATAAGTAACATAAAATTAGGAATCTAGAGAGAAATGTGGATGAATTTCTTTCTTGTATTTGGAGGTTTGATAATGATTCATTATGCGTTATCATGTATAATTATAAGAATAGTGGAAATTCCTAGTAATATAGTATGAGAAATAATTATCGATAAACTGATTTCATACATTGTTCACCAATAAAAGGAGTCTATAAATGTGTTTCTTAGCAATTTATATTAAATTTTTAATAAACTTTGCATCCCTTAAATGCATACAGAATTTTAAACTTAAGAACACTAAACAAATACATCATAATGCTTGATATAATTCAGAAATCACAAGTAATTATTGAAAAAATAAACCTATAATAATATCAAGTCATTATATCATGGGAAGTAAAAACTTTAAACTTATAGTCATTGGGCATGTTCTCTAAAATGTGTGAATATTTGTTGTACTAGTTTAAATATGTCAATTTTTAACTTTGGGGTAAAACTACCTAAAATTAGAAATTAAAAGGAACATTATATTTTACACATAGCACTGTGACCACATGGTTACCATCAGACAAAAGGAAAGAGCTATATGGCCAGGTAAACTCCATTTAATGTACCAAATAAAACAGGATGAGTGCTGATAATTCAGTTATGATAGTATAAATCAGCATATTCTACATGACTCTAAAAAAGAAAAAAGATGTAGAATTATATATATAGGTATATAACTCATATTAAAACAAAACCAAAAACTCTCATTCTAAATCAGGTGTTAACAAACTATAGCCCAAGGACAAATCTGATCCACTTACTGTCATGTAAATAAAGTTTAATTTTAACACTCCAGGCACATTTCTTTGCATATTGTGTATGGCTGCTTTCAGGTTACAACAGCAGAGTTGAGTAGTGATAGAGATCATGGTCTGCAACACTTAAAATATTTACTATCTGGACCTTTACAGAAAAAAAAATTATTATTCCTGGTCTAAAATATCCAGGAAGCTGTCTTTATTTTCCATATTCTCTTCTATAAGAAAGGTTTAGCTCTCTGAATTCTTATTCAATATCAAAAATACTGATTTTACAATTTTGATTTCTTTTGGATTATCTGTATTTATATTAGTAACTGTTTTGGTACAGATAGAAATATTACTGAGAACTAACAAGGAAAGTAAAACCAATAAAAAATGAGCAAAGGATATAAAGAAGCAATTCACAAATGAGGATATCATAATGTATCAAATTTGTGGAGAAATTCTCAACATTAACTATCAGAAGTTGTAAATTAAAACAAAAATGAACTGGCATTTTACATCCATCAGATAGGCAGAAGTTAGAAGGTTGATACTATCAAGTGTTGGAGAGAATACTGTCAAACAGGAAGCTTAATCTCCCATCGTTTATGCATTTGAGCAAATTCTAGATGGAGCAAACTGGCAGTACATACAAGCCTCTATGTACTTATGAATACTTATCCCAGGAGGGAAAAAAAAAAATGTCTCTCAGAGGTCCATGACAAGAGCCGTTCACAGGCCAGTGGTGAAGTGAGACACCCAAAATCAAAACAACAGCCACAAAACACTAACCAAAAAGAGAGGGAATGAGAATCCAGTCATAACACTCTAAAACAGTGTTCATGTGAGGGACTCATTGAAGCTCTCTAGGCTAATACCAACTAGGAAATCACATAACTGTATTTTCTTAGTATCCATATTTTTTAAGGAACATTTGACTTTTGCCAAATTCCCAGTAACTTGAATTTTTATCCTGTATGTAGAGGCCAGAATTCATTACAGCCTTGACCCAACTCTGCTTTACTGTCATAAAAAGAATCCTGAAATGTAATCCTCTTGTGTCCACCCCCCCCCACCAAAGTGAACTACATATTAATGAAAGTTCTTCTGTGATAGAAAGCACATCCAGTTTCATTGTTTACTCCCCTTTCTGATTGCCCATTTGAAACTATTTAATTTTTCCTACAATCATTTTGTGATTCTTACGAATACCCTCTCAAAAGAAAGGGGGTGTGTATTTCTTTCAGAGGCTGTGATGACTTGGAGAAAAAAAACCATTTTCTTCTTTCATTATTTATTTACAGTGAACTTTATAGGCATTTCCCAAGACATGATGATCATGGGTGATCCTCTTCTCAGTGTATCTTTCCAATTGGTTCACAAAGTAGCTGACATGCACGCACACACTCCCATTTGAATAAATACGTTCAGTTTCACATGGAAAGAGGAGTCTTTTGGTCTAAGGCAGAGATTCAGTGGTCCTATTCCCTAGTGTCAAGGGCAGTCTGCCTCCAGTAACCTTTTCACTTCCTAATGATTACTTTATATGTTGATGTTCTTTAGGAATGACCTTCCCACCAGTTGTGCGTGGTGAACTCTGCCTTTTTCACAGAGTTTGCAGCGGAACCCTCTCAAAAGTCATGACAGTTGGATTTCTTGCATACATTTCCAAAAATATTGGTTTGACACTGTTCAGAAAGAACCAAGGTCTGTATGTGGTAAATTGCAGCAGTAAAAAGACTTATAATTAGTCAAGTATACCTATCTACCAAAATTCAAAGAAGCATTCTAGAGCTTTCAGGAACAGTTTATGTTAATAGTACTAACTTTGGAAAATTAGGATGAAAATTTATTGGCTTTTTTTTTGTTTTCACTTTTATTTTTTGTTTATTTTTTTAAATTTTGGGGTACCTAAAATATTGTAAGGAATGTTATCAGTCAACTTCTATGCTTACACTCTCTGTATACCACCTTTAAGATTTGTGATTATACAGTTTTTAGGGCTTCCCTTTATGATAATGAATGATATGACAATTAATAAAGCAGGAACAAAGTGATTATCATGCAACAGCTAACAAATTGAGAAACTGTTGCATCCCATATTGTATTCCATTCTCTTGCTGTTTTATTTTAATACTGTTTCATCGGAAGTCACATCCATGCAATTGCAAATAGAACTTGCCTGCATTTCTAAGTGGTTCCAAGGGGCATTTTCTACTTTTCTGTGTCTTGCAAACTTAAACATAGGCAACAAGGTTATCATTTCATAGCTGTTGAAATGCTGCCATTCATCTTCTGTGATGTAATTTTACATAGTCAGTCTGAACCGTATCTGTGCATAACTATTTCATTGATATTCTGTCAAATGTCACAAGCTTTCAAATTCAGTACCTACACATTTATTGCATTGAAGCTGGAGATTACCTGAAAATCATCTTGTCAGGTGCTTTGTCCCATTAGTATAAAGAATATATAGAAGGTAAAGGAGGGGCCTGTGCTGTTTTTATGTGTATATTAAAAAGAGTATTCTGAAGATTAGCAGTGTTCCAAAATAATGATTGCAACATATGTCTTTTAGTAGCTCAATGTCTTGCATTTTTTGAGAAATTAATAAATGAATGAAATATATGAAAACGCTTTTCATCAGTCAGCCAAACATGGCTTAGTAATGACCTCACAGCCCTCTTTGACCTTACAGCCAAGCACTATGTAGGTGAATATAAAAAGAATATACAAAAGGAAGGAGGAGGAGGAGAAGGAGAGGAAGAAGAGGTAGAAGAAATTGTTGTTGCAGTTGTTTCTGACAATGTATCATAATTCTTAGGAACACAGACTTTGGAGTCAGATCAGAGTTTTGAATCTTGAATATGCCACTTTCTTGTTATGTGGCCTGATTAAAATGAACGAACAAGCACCTTGTATTGAATTCTTATTTTGTGCTAGGAACTAAGAGATTTACCCGCATAAGCTTATTTAATCATTATAACAACTCTATGTGATATGTGTTTTTAGTATTACTATTGTTATCACCCTCATTTTGTAAATGAGGAAATAAGGCAGAGATTATAGAAGTTGCTCAGCTAATAAGTAGCAAAATTGGAACTGTATCTGGTCCTCACTCCTAATCCCAGTGTTGAAGCACTGACTTTTTGTTACAGTGCTACTTCTTAAGTAATTGAACTTCTCTACTTCACAAACACAGAAAAAGAGATTATTATACCTACCCCTATTGGCTTGATGTGAGAATTACATTAGATAAATTGCAAGAAACAAAGTGTCCCCACAACTTCTGAGGACTGGATTCATTCTGATCAACAATCCACATTTCCTGTATTCTTGCCATCATTGCTAACTCAGAGTCTCTCACCCTTCTACAAAGTCAACCCTCCTCCATTGGTATTTATGGGATTCTTCAGTTATGCTTCATATGACTTCATGAATCTTCCCATTCAGGTATACCTACACCCTCTTTCTTCCTCTTTGTTCTACAATTTCCTAATCAGCGACCTATATTAATGGAAATCCTTGAGGAAAACCCCAAGAGTACCGCTGACGGCATCATCATGAGCATGCCACCAATTTTGCCAAGTGCCTTGTCTCTAGACCTAATCCTGCAGCCACAAGTCCTCTAGGAAATAGGAGTCCCTTCAAGCACTGTCAGCATCTCTACCATAGCTTGGCCTCCAACATGATGCTTCAGGTTTAGGGCAGCCTAATAGCGTTATCAGAAAGTCTTATCAAAACTGCCTCTTGAGATTTTTCTCCCTAACCCATTTTCTAACCCATTTAAGCCACATTGCTGGTGCTTAAAACCAATTCACGAATGGGCAAGATGAAGATGTTCTTCCTTTCCCTTCAGTGGTTTCCTAGGATCTCCAGAGGACGTACATATGCACAGACCTTCTCACTTAGCACTGAGGCAAGAAACCAAGAACTGTAGGCAAATCAACACATGCAAATAGATTCTACAGATCCTTGAGGTACCAAATAGTCATCAGACTTATTCAGATAAATGTAAATTATTTTTAAGTTCAGCCAGACCAGATACACGCA
Organism: Ursus arctos; assembly: GCF_023065955.2. Lineage (NCBI taxonomy): Eukaryota > Metazoa > Chordata > Mammalia > Carnivora > Ursidae > Ursus > Ursus arctos. The sequence continues at coordinate 54,336,516 of NW_026622819.1, forward strand.
AATACTTATGGTAAACATATTAAACATTCATTTTATCTATTACCCTTAACCTAGAAAATAGATACTTTAAAGTTAGCTTTCCAACCATATATAAAGTCATTCATTTGGCAGTTTTCTTGTTTAAAACATAACCTACAAAGTTTACAGAAGAAATAGAGGATAAGCCACAATCTCTGCAATCCAGAAGTTTATAATCTCTTTGAATAAAGGAGGCACACATACTAGAAACACTAAAGTAGTTAAGTAAATAAATGTGCAAATGTTAATATTCATTCGTAAATTCAGTCACTGAATATGGGTGTCTTCCAGGTACCAGCACTGTATTAAGAATAAGAAGTACTATGATGGATAAAATGGGTGTACTCTCAGGCTCTTATGGGGCCTATATTATAATGGGAGAAATTAAAAAAAAAATACACAGCAAGATAAAGAAAGATTGTGGAAACTATTATGCAGGAAATAAGAGTACAGGTTAGGAAAGCAGGATTTCAGAGAAGGAGGTTGTGTTACTTTTCTAGGGCTGCCATAACAAAATTACCACAGACTTGGTGGTTTAAACAACAGAAATTTATTTCCTGCAGTTCTGGAGGGTAGAAATCCAGAATCAAGGTATTCTCAGGGTTGATCCTTCTAAAGCCTCTCTCCTTGAATTGTAGATGGGTGCCCTCTTCTAGTGTCTTCGCACAGTCTTTCTTGTTTGTGTGTTTGTGTCCCATTTTCCTCTTCTTATAAGGACACCAGTTATATTGGATTAGGGCTCATCCTAATAACCTCATTCTATTTCATTTACCTCTTTAAATATAGCCAAAATCTATGTAAAAAAAAAAAAGTCACATTCTGAGGTACTAGAAAAAGTCACATGCTGAGGTATTCAGATAAATTTGGGGGTGGGGGATACGATTCAGCCCAAAATAAACATCATCAGTATTATGTCTTGCAGGGTTCCCTAGCACTGGTCCAAGAGTAGTTGGTCCAGAATCATCTGAGAAAAAGAAAAAAAAAAACTAAAGCAATCTGTACCTTACTCCTAAAGAGGTTGGAGCACAAAAAAGTGATATTATTAAGCTTTCCAGATGTTTTTGATGTGGATTCAGGTTTGGGAACTCCTAGTAGAGTAGTCAAGAATAGCTGGAAAGACTTATACATAGTCAGTCTTGAGTTAAACACTGAAGGGTGGAGTACATTTGGATAGATTCAGTTCTCAAACTTTTTGGTCTTACAACCACTTGGAAGATGGCTAAGAGCTTATATTTTCTCTTAATTTTTTCTATCAATATTTGTCTTACTAGAGTCTAAAATTAAGACATTTAAAAAATAATATATAAAAATAATAAACTAGTATATGTTGAAATAAGTAACATTTTTTATTACCATTTTCTACAACAAAAAATTAGCAAAATATGTCACTGTTTGACATTTTTGCAATTCTTTTAATATGCGGCTCAATATAAGATACCTGGATTCTCATATCGGCTTCTATATTCAATCTGTTGTGATATCATATGTCATGTGGCCTCTAGAAAACTTCACAGTACATTTATGAGAGAATGAGAATGAAAAAGGATGATAATGTCTTAATAACATAATTAACACAGTTTTGATCTCACAGACCCCTGAATGGCTCGTGGGTATTTCCCGCAGCCGTTGGAGCACATTTTGTAAATCACTAATGTGGATTAGAAGTGAATATTTTGTGCTTTTGTTAGTTGAACTGTGTGAGACAATTCTTCGTAACAGAATGGCTATGACCTATTTAAGGATAACATGGTTATCTTGGCTAGAATATAGTGGAGAGTTTTCTTCCCTTGGACCAGATTGTTCCCCTTGTGCCAGATTGTTGCTCTTGAACATGATTCTCTGCTCATAAATGGAATTGTCCCTGTTTTGGAGGGGCTTGTGTTTGTCTTCCTCATTTAGCTGCTTTTTGTTGTTTTCTTTCTCATTATTAATTTTGGCATGCAACATAGCCTAATGATTAAGAACAGGGACCGGCAAACTCTTTCTGTAAAGGACCAGATCGTCAGCAGTTTAGGCTTTGCAGTCAATGTGGTCTCTGTGGTAACTACTCAATGCTGCTATGGTAGCATGAAAGCAGCCACAGAAAAATCTAAACAAAGGAGTGTGGCTTTGTTCCAATAAAACTTTAGTTATGGACACGGAAATTTGAATTTCATATAATTTCAAGTGTCATGAAATGATATATATATTTTCCAATTTAAAATGTAAAAACTGTACTTAACACTGGCGATACGAAGTAGGCAGTGGGCCAGAATTGGCTCTTGGGGCTATTATGGTTTTCCTCACAGTTAGGAATGAGTGCACTTTCAACACAGCCCCTCTAAAGCTTCTCTTTCCCCCTTTGCGAAATGGTGATAATGATAACTTCTTAATGAAGTGTCCTTAGTTTAATATGCACAAAGGATTAATCATAATGCCTGGACCATGCTAGTTTTGTTTTTATCAACTGGTGTAACAACATTCTAAATTAATGATTTTGAGCTGAGTCTTACCATGAGCTTACTTTTTGAAATTGTAGTGAAAGATGATACAGTTTGTAACAGGAGAAAGACCTAAACTAGTTGTGTGTAAATTTGGGCAAGACATTTTTCTCTCTAGATCTCATTTTCCTCACCTTTAAAATGAAATTGGTGGGAGACCAGTCTGTTCTAAAATTCTAAAGGCTCTGAACCCAGAAATGCTAATTGGCTTACTTGTATCCTCATTTTCCCATCAAAAATGAGAGTAAAACAATATGGCTATTCCTTCGGGAAATATATGAATTTTTTAATTTCCCCTAGAGAAAGAAAATTCAGCACTTCAGGTCATTTTAATTAACTGATAAATACAAGGCCCCAAGAGACCATGGATACTTGGTGACTCTTAAATTTTTAGTTGTTTACCTATGCTGGTTACAACTTTCAGTTGTCTAAATTGACTTTCATGTTTGGCTGAATAGAACATATTGTATATTTTATTTTATTTATTTATTTAATCTTATTTTATTTATTTTCTCTCAGCATAAAATAATTCAGTCTGAGTTGAAATAGAATTCTGGAACAAAGAACTTCCCCTTGTGTTATTTAAGTATCTTTAATAGGAACAGAGACCCAATCTTAAATGAGAATTTATTGTGTGGGTGTACTTGGAGGATTCCTATAACTCAAAAGCTTAGACTTCCTGAGGATCTAGTTCATCACAGCTTGATTTTGGCATAGTGTTTGATGAATTTTTCTCTCACAACCAACCAGTACCTATATATTATTTAGATCAAATCTTAAAAAAGTCATTTGTACTGGTTCAGACACTATTAGGTAGAGAACTTTACACAAGGCCATACCATGGGGCACCAGTTCAGTCCTTATTTGGTACGTGTAATATGCAAGGTTCTCCATTAGGCACTGGAAATGTAACATTGGACAAAGCAGTAAGACCCTGCTCTATGAAGAGAGGAGAAGGAAAAAATGAAAAAGTGGTAAGTAGTAGAGAGAAAATGGTTTAGACTTTTTTAGATAGGTTGGTCAGTGCAGATCTCTAGGGGAAGAAAAATCTGAACCAAGAACGGCAGGATATGAAAGATAGCCCATCATGCAAGATGATGATGATGATGGTAATAAACATGATGATAGAAGCAGACATACGTGTTGCTGCCCTGTGTAGGCATTGCTCTAAATGCATTGCATATATCTACTCACTTAATCCTTAAAGTCACCTTGTGAGGTAGGTAGTATTATTAGTCAGTTTTATAAGATAGGAATCTGAAACCCATAGAGATTAAGTAATTTGCTCAAGGTCAGAGCTTGTAAATTTCAAAAGCAGAAGTTGAGCCCAAATCTTAGCCTTTAATCAAAACACCACAATATCCCTGAGAAAAGAGCATTACAATCAGAAAGAACAGGTAAATGTAAGGTCTGTTTTCTTGAGGCAGTCTTGCTGGGGCACAGGTAATGGCCTGATTATTGTTTCCTTGAGCTAGAGATTGTTGGTGAGGGAGTTTCATTAAGAAGAGGAAGCTGGTTGGACTGTCTTCATAACCAGTATGTCAGTCTCTGTCAGGCCACTCAATCAATAAACTTTTACAAGTTAAAAAAAAGAAAAGATAAAAATTAGGGGCTGATATACGAGCACGTTGAAAAATGATGTGTTAAGGCAAACTATTATTTTCAGTTATCTTCAGAAAAACTGATTACACCATTTTTGTTCAAACAGATTTGGCCATTTGAATTCAGACTTAGATATGATGATATCTTCTGTTGGCTTATTTATTTTAGTATGTTGTTATCTTTACTATGCTGTTACTCATTGTACTGTACTTGCTTCTGGAATGTGGTATTCTTTTCCTGCCTCTAGTTTATATTATAGGTAACTAAACCACAGAGGTTCTATTAACCAAACCAACATAAGAACCAAAGATTCCTAGAATCTCTGTGTTGGAGATGTTTGAATCATTGCACTGTCAGAACAATTGCATGACTTCTTTTTGAGATGTCTTGAGTCTTACTGGAAGGCAAAGCAGGAATTCCATTCTTCTGTGGCCATAGATGCACACCAGTTTAATAAGAACACCAAACATATATTAAATAAAAAAGACATACAATGAAAGAGTGGACAGTTAATTGATTTAAATAACTATTTTGAAAACAGCAGCTAACGATGAAAATAATAAAACGAAATATTTAATTTCTCAGTTTTTTCCCCCAACTGGTTATAAACCATCTATTAACCATGGGAGTTCTTCCACTGAAAAATCAGTGTTATTTTTATTATTTATTTTTATTTTTATATTTTTAAAGATTTTACTTATTTATTTGACACAGAGAGAGAGAGACACAGTGAGAAGGTGTAACACAAGCAAGGGGAGCGTGAGAGGGAGAAGCAGGCTACCCACTGAGCAGGGAGCCCGGCGCCGGGCTCGATCTCAGGACTCTTCGATCATGACCTGAGCCAAAGGCAGACACTTAATGACTGAGCCACCCAGGTGCCCCTCAGTCTTATTTTTATATACAGGATTGAATTTTAATTTATTGGCAGAGAAATTTCACCTTTTTAACTCAGATTAGTTCATTATATGACATGACATAGGAGAGAATAATTTAAATAACTTGTTGCTTTCCTGTATTTCACCTTTCTAATATATATATATATATGTATACCTCATGCATTCATCTCAGTATTTGTAGAGCAAAACAAGGTATGAGGCATTCTATGAAGCATATGAGTCATTGAAACTTCAGAATGTGCTGTAATGCAGCACATATAGGGCTCATACATAAACAACTGTAATGCAATGATAATAATGGCATTGATGATACTAACATATGGTGCACTTATGGTGTGCTAGATATCATGTGACATTTATTATACGTACTCTCTAATCCTCAGAATATGGTTTTAAGGTAGTTATTAGTTCTGAAGAAGTTGAAGCTCCAAGAGGGTAAGTAGCTTGCTCACAGAGCTAATAGGTAACAAAATCAGGATTTGAACATGTTTGTCAGACTCTGAAGAAAAAGCCTATTCTGTTATGATGCCATTTCCCTGTGTGTTCTACAGGATGTTATTAAAAATGGTGAATGAAATGTTCAGGAGGTCAAATCAATTTGGGAATATTGGGTTAAACTGTTTTAAGCAGGTTTATTAATTGAAGGGCTTTTTAGAGCCTTTAATACGCTAGTATACAAAGTAGAGCTCCAAGAAAATGACATAGTATAAATGTTGGCCATGAATATTTAATTGCCGAACCCCAAATCCATCCCCAATACACACATAGAGTGTGGTATAAGAGTATCAGTCCTTGAATACACTTTTGACAGGCCTGCTCCACCCATTATTCTAATTTTTTAAAAGGAGAGAAGAGACATAAGAAACATTAGATGAAATATAGTGGATAAATGACCTTAGAGACAAAAGTAAATTCTAAATTTTCAACTCTCCACTGAGAAAATACAGAAATTTAAGAGTGAAAATGAAAGTATGGAACTATGAAGAAAGTCTAGGAATAGACATGAAGAAAGCAGTGTAGTAACAGAAGAACAGAGATGTGGAGACCATCTCAGCTGGGAGATCAAGCTGAGCACCTCATCAGCTGGAGAAGTCAAAGAGTAGAGAGAAAAAAGAGAAGAGTTGATAGCATTGGGGAATAGATGTACATTGAACTGTTGTAGGAGTAGCAAGGATGACTCTGAAAGGAAAAATGCCATCAAATCTGTTGATTAAAGAAACTTCAGTAAACTTTCAGATAATGTTTTGTTGTTGTTATTGTTATTGTTATTTTTTAAGTTGTGAGGGCTGAAGTCCTCTTTGGTAGGATTAAGAAAAGAGAAGGTAGAAAAGAGAAGAATTTACCCCCCTTATATTGGAAGATAGCTTAGTAAGCAATAGCAATGTTAGGAGCAACTGTATTAAAAAAAAAAAAAAAGAAGAAGAAGAAGAGGAGGAGAAGGGGGAGGGGGAGGGGAGGGGGAGGAAAGGGGAGGAGGAAGAGGAAGAAGAAGAAGAAAGAAGAGGAAGAGGAAGAGAAAGAAGAAGAAGAAGAAGAGAAAGAAGAAGAAGAAGAAGGAGAAGGAGAAGGAGAAGAAGAAGAAGAAGAAGAAGAAGAAGAAGAAGAAGAAGAAATAATAATAATAATAAAGGACAATTAAGACCAACATTCCAAATGAGATTTCAGAGCTTGAGAATCAAAGGCGTGGTAGGTCTTGTTGGATTTGAGGCCAGTAAAAGTTTCCTGAGCTCACACACACGCAAAAAAGTGGATATGGGAAGGAAAACAGAGAAACCATGAAGAAGTAAGAAAAATTGAGTGAATTCTTTCACCCAACTTATCCAGTGGATAGAAGTCAACTAACTTAGGCAAGGAGGAAATACAAGTGTCAGATTGCTAACTTGAGAGCAATGAAAATATTTTTTAAAAAATCATGGAAATATTACTTACAATTAAAAAATTGGTTTTGTCAAACTTTATAAAATTCCTTGTAATTTGACCATTGTGTGTGTGTGTGTGTGCATTTTGACATGTAAAAATTTCGTATACTTTAACATACTGATATAAATGGCTCACAGATGTGGCCCAACTGAAGCCAAATAGCATGACTTTGCACTCCACACATATTCTCTGTAATTATTTGAGGACAAAATAGTGAACAAGAGCAGAAAAAAGAATCCAGAAAACAAGTCTAACAGGAGAAATCAAAATATTAAGGATTAAGCAATGTTGTGCTAATGAAAGTCTTCAAATAATTGATCAATTAGTAATGAGGTATTTGAAGCCAGAGATGGGCTACCTTGAGGGATCAGGACACATGTAAAGAAAGGAGGTTTGAAGAAAAAAAGTAAAATTTAGAAATTAATCTCAAAATGAAATAGTTTTTTAAAATAGTAGTGTAACTTAGTTGTGGTTTCTTGAGCAAAGAATACCACTGTCCATGGTTCCATGGTCCTAAAACATAGGTGAATTTTCAGGCAAGGTTGTTCTTCCCTATACTGTGCAGGTTGGGTATGCAGACCTGGAGTGGGAAGAGGGAAAAAGCAATGGGGGTGGGGGGGTGGAGAAAGAGAGAGAGAGAGAGAATGCACATTGAGATAAATAAGAGTAAGTAAACTGTCAAAGACTACTATTATTGATATTAATATATTAATATTAAAGAATTTTTAGGGAGAAGGGAGACATATTACCTCATTTTCCCAGGAAAGAAACATGATAAAGGGAGGGCATTCAGCTTTCATACCTTCATGCAATTAATATTCTAGCTACCCTCACCCCACCTTCTGCTACACTGTAGTTAAGGTTCTGAGCCCAAATTCAGACCTTGGTATTGCTTTCTGGAAGAGAAAGGAATTAGAATACATGTATATTATGAATTTTGAGAGACTATGAGGTCAAAGTGTTAGGAGAGTAGATTTTTAGTTCAAGAAGAGAGGCTGGTGATGAGAAAGGTGCATTCTAACTATTCTTTGTTTTGTGAATCAAAAGAAAGGCGAGAAGGGGATCCAGCAATGATTGTTCCAAAGAAAATTAGATTAGAGTTTGGTTTCACTTAAGATAAAAGGGGATAATTTTTTAAAGATTCATAATGTAGTGAAATATGCTCAAGGGAAAATTAGAAATGGTCAGTATTAGTTTTCTATTTGCTACTGTAACAAGTTAACACAAACATAGTGACTTACAGTATATTTTATTGTCTAACAGTTCTGTAGGTTAGAAGTCCCAATGTGGGCCTCACTTGGATAAAATCAGGTGTTGATAAGGCTGCTTTCCTTTCTGGAGTCTCTAGGGGGTGAATACATTGCCTTGCCTTTTTCATATTATAGAGCTTGTCCACATCTCTTGGTTTGTGGTCTCCTTCCTTCATCGTCAAAGTCAGCAATGTTGCATTTCTCTTACTTTCTTTTACTGTAACATCTCTCTGTGACTCTCTTTTTTGCTTTCCTCTTCTACTTTTAAGGACTTTTGTGATTACATTGGCCCTACCTGGATAATCCAGAATAATCTCCTTATCTGAAGGTCAGCTGATTAAGACCCTTAATGCCATCTGCAGCCTTAGTTTCTTTTTGCCATGTAACCTAGCATATTCAGTTTCTAGGCACATATTTGGGGATTAGGACATTGGCATCTTTGGAGTCAGGCATTATTCTGCCTGCCACAGACTAGGAAAAAAGACATGCTCATATCCTAATTTAGCTCCTGTGGGAAGATTTCCATGACTCTACCTTGTAGATACACTCTGCTCCTTTATGAGAATAAAATGAGAACAGGAATGTGAAATGGTTAGAATGGTGTTTGGCACTTGGGAAACTGTGCTGGATATTTTTCATTTCCCTCCTCATGCAAGGAAGTAGTGCACAGAGACAGATTTTAAGCCCAGGTCTGCCTGACCCAAAGCCCATGCACATAGGCATTATAAGCTCTGACAAGGTGCAGTCTTAAGTAGCAGAAATCATATACTGATGTACTATTGTTATATTTCATTCAAAAAAAGGTAGAAAAAAACACCAGGGTTTATGGAGAAGCTGATTCATTTTTTATCAGATATTTATAGGATACCTACACTGTACCAGACCTTGTTGTAGGCACTGGGGGAAATGGCAGTAAACAAGACAGACAAATTTAAACTTTTAGGGAATGTACATTCTATTTGGATTGGGGGGGCTGGGGGAGGATTTGGGGTATTCAGCAATGCAAGTATAAACATAATATGCATTGGGGATTAAGAGACAGTGTAGTAGGTAGAATAACGTCTCTCCCTTTAAAAAAAACCCAAAAAGTCCATATCCTAATCCTCAGAACCTGTGAATATGTTCCCTTACACAGCAAAAGGAACTTTGCAAATGTTTTTAAGTTAAGGACTTTGAGATAGGGAGATTATTCTGGATTTTCTGGGTTGGCCCAATGTTATCACATAGTCCTTAAAAATGGAAGATGGGGGCAGAAGAGGAAGTCATAGTGATGTGATGAGACAAGGACTCAACACACTGTTGCTGTCTTTGAAGATGGAGGAAGGAAACTATCAGCCAAGGAATGTGGGCAGCCTTTAGGAACTGTAAAAAATAAGGAAATGCATTCTGGAATCTCCAGAAAGGAGTGCAGCCTCACTTATACCATGATTTTATCCCATTGAGCACTGTGTCAGACTTCTGACCTCCAGAACTATAAGATAATAATAACTTGTTCTAAAACAGTACATTTGACATAATTTGTTACAGCAGCGATAGACAATACAAGCAGTGAGAGGTGTAACAAGGATTACACTGGCAAGCAGCTTCCCTGAGGTACTCTGTATGCCCAAGAACACCTTTTTCTCCTGAAACAGTAATATTTTTGTCGTAAGTAGTAAACCACACTGAGCTAGATAGAACAGAGAGTGTTCTTTATAAGGGTATGGTGATATCTCACAATACCCAAGGAAATCAGTGTTGCCAATCCCTTAAAATAGGTCCAGAACCATGAGCAGGAAGACTGTCTAGACTTTTCCCTTCACATTTCCTTTCTCTTCCTCTCTAAATATCTCTCTAAACTAGCTCCCTTATTCTCTTCAGTCTGCCTAATTGAACATAATTGTTAGCAGATCAGAGTTACGTGCTACAATTCCAAAGGCAGAATCTCAATGGAAACTTCTAACTTCTCCTTCCCCATCCTCCTTTTTAGTAAAGAAATTCTCGTTGTTCCAGCTTGGGTTAGGTATCTTGCTCTGGACCCATCATGTAGGGCCAAGAGCAAAACAGGGAAGGGGTGATTGTTATAAATCGAACAGATACCCAATATGTTTATTCCATGATGCTTATTATGTAACTGGAGAGCTAATTTTAGGAAAATACATCACTCTATTTAGCCAATCTCATGTAGTTTCTGGTCAAAACAAAGAATTTGTGTGAGGCAATGTGAAAGATACAAAGGCAAGCAACAGACATTTATCAAGCATCTATTTTTATGCCAAGAAATCTGCTAAGTACTTGGGTCACAAAGACATAGAAGGCTTATGGAATGGAGGAGAGAGAATAATTGACATTATTATGTGATATGTGCTGAATGGAAGATCTGTGCAAAGTGCCGCCAGCACATCCAGTGAAACATCACATCTTGCTAAATTGGCTGGAATGGGAGGGGCCTGGGGCAAATTCCTAGAGAAAGTAATTGGAACTTCCAGGTGAATGAGGGAGGAAAATGCGTCTCAGGAAAAAGGAGAGAGTCTACAAACCCTGCAGTCACAAAAATAACCAGTGAGGTCTGGGGCCAGTGAGTAGTTGAGAGCAACAAGGTTTACAAGGGAAAAAGATTCCAGTTATTCAAGGCTCACAGTCTAATAGAAGAGTAAGGATAGGTAATAAACAACTGTCACAAGGTCTGAATACATTAGCATAATAATGAAGTGGCAAAGCACACAGAGAGTTTTGGAGGTAAGCTTGGGAATCAGGGGTCGAGTTAAAATCCAGTTGGGAAGACTAGATGTATTCCTGGGATAAGCTGGCTTTTAAGCAGTTTCATAAGTAGTCTATACTTAATAGGAATGAGCAAGATAGAACCTGAAATTAATTAAAATGCTCCTCTTTGGTTCAAAGCACACAAACGTTATGCAAAGCAACTTACTACTATGTGGATCGCACATAGCATAGACATAGCATTTGCTTCCCAAGGTGACATGGTTCTGCAAAACTAAGATTCTGTAATGATTTCTATCATCTTTTCTCTTTCTTCAACAATTGTCTGGTCTTTTAGAAGAGAAAGCTGTACTATGACTATGCCAGGAAAAATATGAGAAAAGCATCTTGAATATTGAGTGGAATGGGAAATCCCGGAGGAAAAGAATTTCCATCACAAAGTGTTCCCTTGTCATGGAATCTTTGAAGTAGGCCACTGGACTCCACATACTACATTCCCCTTGCTTTGTTTCCTTTTTTAAATTAATCATTTGAACATGTTGGAGCTTCAAATGTTTACTGGGTGATTATAAACACATTGAAGTACTGAAGGAAAGCTCCCGGGACACCATATTCACCCTCATCAGTTTTTTAGATTTTATTTTGACACATCATCAATTGGAATTTTTAATTCAGACTATTCTCAAATGTTACAGCAATTTTACATAGTATATTATCAAAGTTCCAAGTCTTTTGATAAGGGTAATTAAACATGCCAAGTTTGTTCCTACAGCCCTGAGTCTGCAGTCACTCATCCACTGGTTATGTTCCTATACTTTGTTTATGGCTTTCTGTGTATTATTTTTATAGTGTTTGAGAAATGTATTCACCTTTAATTCCTTGGAAGCTTAGTTCTAAACCTAGAGAAAAAGGACCCAGTCTCTTTACAACCTACATAGGTGAAATCCCAAAGATATACTATGCTTCTAAGGCATTTAAAAAAAAAAAAAATGTTTATCTTCTAAAGAAATGACTCCATCTTTTAGGACTCAGATATTGATTATATTACTCTTTTTGACATAATCCTTTACTCCTTATGCAGACAAAAACACCATTGATTTTTATAAACTAGTGGCATTTTTTCCCCCATCACTAGAAGTTTTGTTTGGAAAAAGGAGAATGGAAGCCAGTTCGGAGTAATCTATCTTTCTACATAAGTATTTCTGTGGCACTTATCACAGCAGTACCTGGGCACTCAAAAGCACCATTAGACTAAAACACATACACTGGAGGGGGAAAAAAAAACACTACAAGCTAAGAAAACAGAAAGTTTAAAACATCAAGAGAAATAGAAAAAAATGTTCTTTGTCTGTGGGCAGCCAATGGGACTTGAAGGAAATTCTCAGGAGCAATTAAAAAAATATATCCTTTCTCCACATCCGTTTATTTATTTAAAAGCTTCTAAAGGACTATTCTAGGCCTTTGATTCAGATACAAAACACCACTGAGACTTGCTGTGATAAATCAAGGATGGAATATGACACTTACTCTAGCACTCTGGATATAAGACAAAAAAAAAAGCAAAAAAAAAAAATATATATATATATAAATAACTGAGGTACCAATTGATCCCAAGGATGTTTTGGATTCCCCAGTAGGACAGTCCTTTTTTACTGGCATACTCAAATAGACCTAATACTTGTCCAGTGGAATATGCATGGACTATGGTATCTGAGATAGATTTAGGAAATGAATTGTTGGGTGGTGAAACTTGCCAAGGTAACTAATTTAAAGAGAAAAGGACTGATGTCATAAATTATAATCCAAACTGATTTTGTAACTTAAGTATCTTTTATCTCCTACTATAAGATCAGTAAAATTATAATATTATATGCCAGATGTCAGTTAGCAGGGCAGAATAGTTTGCAGTGTCAAAGGCTATGTATTCCACTCTTTTTAATATATAAAAGAGAAATTACTGAATAATTGCCTATTTGTATCAAAAATATAATCTACTGTAAAATTGTTATATATGAAAATTCAAATTTGAAAATAGGCCAATTTTCTTTGGCACATGTAATTTACAGATTTATATTACAATTCAATCCAACATATTGAGAAAAAGCACTTTAATGGGAAAGGAATAAATATCTAATTTATAGGAGAGTAACTGCCATAAAGTTTTATTTGTATCATGATGTAATTTCTGAGTAAAAATACTTTCTGCTCCATTTCATGGTGGGTAACCTGACGATTCTTATGATTTCCCTCCTATTTTAACAGAAACGCCTCAGTTTTTTTTATCTGACCTTGTTATACAGTCAGAAACACTGCTGATAGAAATTACATTTCAACGAGTAAAGCCATCTTCACCTCCGATTTACATAGAAGTTGGCAAATTAAAAGTATTTTAATAAGGCTAGCAGTGATAGTTCAGGAATGAGATTTAAACTGAGCTTCTGTGCCAATGAGTGCATTAACTTTATTCAAAAATAGTGTATGTAAAATGGCACACAACTGACATGAGCTGATTATGATAATGTCTTAGTGCAAATTTTTGAAAATCAGGTACTATAAAAATATACCATTAACTTTATGTTAATAAAATATTTTGCTTGATGCCTTTTAAATTATTCATTTGAAGTAGTCTAAAAATATAAAGGAACTCTTATTATCATTCAATTTACATGATTACTTTTAAGTTCACTTTTTTGGTTTAACATAAACAGAGTGTAAAATTCACATCAAGCTTTTGGTATTTAAAATGTGTAATTTTTATGCAAAAATTGGATGCTGTGTTACGTTTTTAAGGTTGTCATTAGTATAAATATAATTTTGACTTCTGATTTGAAACAATTTAACCCTTAAGAGAAATTATCATGTTTCCCAGGTTGACTCATTATTGCTGCTTTGATTATAGATGAATTCCTTTGTAAAAACACTTTTTAAGAATCTAAGCACTGACTTGAAACGCCTGGGGTTCCCACAGATGCATTTGAAGAAATTATGAAAATTATTAGGAAAAGAGGATCATTTTTATTTTTTCCCCCAAAAGCTCGGTTTGATTTTAAGGATTAAACAACCATTATGTGCTCAGGATTGTGCTGGGCTCTCTATGGCTTTACACAGGAGGACAACACACTGGTTGCCTGTCATTGCTTACAGTCAAATATAACTACCATTAGTTACAGCACAGTGTTGAGCACATAATGCTACCCAGGAAACTGGATTTATACTGTAAAAAAAAAAAAAAGAAAAGAAAAGAAATATGAGACAGTAAAGCTGGATAAGAACCCTAAATATGGTGGGTCTTGACTTGAGTAGGAGAGATCTAATATAGATTTTTAAAGAAGAGAGGATGTGGGCCTTCAAATGGAAGAGATATTTGAATGAAAGATCAGTTGTCTTCTTTAGAATATATAGAACATATCAAAGTCTAGTTCTGTTCACAATGTAAATAATTTAAAATTTAAATTTACATATACACTTATATATATACTTCAGTCCATATGCAAATATAAAACTAGTTATATAAATAATTACTTGAAGCCATATACAGTTTTTAAAAATTATATAGATATTGGGGCGCCTGGGTGGCACAGTGGTTAAGCGTCTGCCTTCGGCTCAGGGCGTGATCCCGGCGATCTGGGATCGAGCCCCACATCAGGCTCTTCTGCTGTGAGCCTGCTTCTTCCTCTCCCACTCCCCCTGCTTGTGTTCCCTCTCTCACTGGCTGTCTCTATCTCTGTCAAATAAATAAAATCTTTAAAAAAAAAAATTATATGGATACATAAAAAGGTCTCTAAATGCCAGACACTGGCTCACTTATTTCAAAAGGTATTTCAAAACTCTATTCTTGGGAAGGAAGGGAAAGAGGAAGAACAAGGAAGAAGGAATTTGACTTGTATATGCTGTATATCAGGCTGATGTTTCTTTTCCACATAGACCCAAGTTGTGATTGCCTCATTCATATATATTTAAGAGAATGAGTCTCTTGCATATCATTGCAGGCAAACCTGCCATAATTTAAAACCTGTGGCACAGAGAAGCGTTTCTGACTTTTGTGTGGCTTAGTACAACCCTGTCTCCCAAGAATGGTACTAATTTGACACGACTGGACAAGACACTGAATGAGGTTCCCAGGAGTTTGGTAGTATTTGCAGAATTAGATTATTTTATCCTATCAAAATTGCAAGGAACCTTACAAGCTGGTCATCTCTCCTCCTACCCAATTGAAACTCCTTGTACAACATTCTGAAGAGATGTTCATCTAAATTCAATTTGAATGGTTAAAAAGAAGGGGCATTAGTCTATGCACACCAGTTGTTCATCCATAGGCCTTTCAAAAATTTGAAGATAGATACCATAATATTTCAGTATCTTTCTTCAAGCTCAGCATATCTGTTCATCTTTTTTTTTTTTTTCCCCATGAGAGAGTTTCCAAATTATCTTCCATTTTCCTCATCTTCTTTGGGATAGTTTCAAGTTTCTTTTTTTCCAAGAAAACATATTTATTGATGCTACCATATGGTGATCCAGTGGTAACACACAAACCCAGACACGTGCATATCACTGGACCCGACCCTCAAGAAAATTTTATTTAAGACAAGGGAGGTAAACGTGAATCAAAGCACAACAAAAATAAATAATTGTGAACTGTGTTAAGCATGTAAAGGAGATCACCCCAAATCGAAATGGAATATCCACAATGCTATGTAAATTTTGGATCTGATAGGACCTGCACAAAAAGAGAAACTATTACTGACCTTGATCTGAATATTACATAATACTGAAGCCAAAAGATTGCTTTAGCTGGCTCAGTTTGAGTTTATGGTAACTTTTTTTTTTTTTTTTTGGTTTTGGTTTGTTTTGTCAAATCAACTTCTGTCACATCAGCTTTCTGTATCTTCTACTTACATAATTGATTTTTAAACATCAACACAAAACCTTACGCTTATGAATGTAAAATTCCATCATCTTGGTTTTAGCCCATGGGTCTAACATGTCAAGGTCATTTTTGAATCATAATTAAGGCATCCAACATATTCAGTAAACTTTTGTATCAGCTGAGAATATCACAAGCATTTATTCAGTGACTTCATTAAATAGCAAGACCAAATATAAAGCTCCAAGGTATGCATCAAAGACTTCTCTAAGTTGATACACTGATACATATATAAAATCTTTCAATACCTAACGGTAAGTATAGACATCTGTTGTTTGTGCTTTCTAGCATCCATTTCTCCTTCCTCTGGAAATATATTTTTCTTGAGGAAATATTCTTCTGCCATTATCATTTCATATAATTTTGATATAAATGTTGAGCTCGGTCTATCCCTGGTTCCCAGAGTGTCATATGACCTAACTTGGTCAATGAGAATATTGAGTACTGCTGGCTACAGAATTGGGCACATAATCTAAGTCATTCTAGTGAGATTAAAATCTTGACCTTTTGTGGAATTGCTGGGAAGAGAGACTCTTGCTGAAATTGAAACTGGGAGAACTTAAGATTGGAATTGCTGGGAGTCACCATATGGAGAGTGCCTAGCTAAGCATTCAAGTGACATATGAAAGTGGAGCCAAGAGATAAAGAGAAAGAGACCAAACCCTCACCCAGCTGTTCTAGATTCAAAGCCAGGTCTAGATTTTTCTGTTGCATAAGCCATAACATGAACTCTTCAGCTTTAGCCAGTTGGCGTTAGGTTTCTGTCATTTGCCAAGTGTTCCAACTGATACCCCATATTATTATCTAGTCCATATTTTCTTTTTGCCCACAAGAATATCATGGGAGTCTTTGTCATCTGTTTTATTGAAATCTAGATAAAGAATTTCTACAGTACTTTTTTGGCCAATCAATGTAGTAACCCTTTTGTCAAGGGAAATTAGATTTGTTTGTTTGTAGTAAATTTATGCTGGTTCACACTGATCATCTCTTTTCTGAAACCATCTGGTTAATAATCCACTATAGAAGCTTAACTAGTTTAGAAGATAAATTCCATATGCTCTTCGCATCACTAACTGTGGAATAATATATATTTTTTCCTCTGATCTTTTGGATTGTTTTTTCTAAAGTCTCAGGCACATTATTCCCAAGGTTTCTGAATATGAGTATCTTTTTAAAATACCAAAACTTATCTCAGACCTCCAAATTCTTTTGATTGTACTTCATTAGTTACTATTCATTTAAAACATATATAAAGGCAAAAATTATGAGTGTTTTTAAATGAAATTCTGTTCTATTAATCATGGCATCTGTAAATATTTGACAAAGTATCCTACCTACATATAGGAAATATTACTTACTCAATCTGTGTATAAATCTAGGTAAAGATGACTTCCCAGTCCCTTTCAATCTGCCCCCAAGGATAAGTGGGCCAGATGGCAAAGTCCTGTTAAAGTGTATTTGTTTGATGATGCCTAACATTTTATCCCTGGCCCTTTTCAAATAAATGCAAGACCCCATGGTCCCTTTCTTCTGAAATCCCTTTCACTTCTTCCTGTCAACCTCTATGGAGGTTGCTCTTTTGACTCTGCTCAATAGGAGTCTTGAAATGAAAAGTGATGACCTGATGGGGAAGAACATTTAGGCTCTCAAACCCACAAAGATGCTGGGGCATAAACTGACACCAGGAAAACTTCACTTAGAACCAGAAAGTGGGGTTGGGCATGGGGCAGTTCCCTTGGCTTTCCCTAGCACAGAAAGAAAGAGAGACTATAGTCCCAATACTCTCAGGCAATAATTACCAGACAGACTGACCCTAATGAAAAAGCACTACAGAGCACCTTCTTAAAAGCTTTTGGTGTCTGATTTTTTAGATAGTGGTGCTCAAATGTGGACAACTGATGATGTCCAAAGTTTCCCTGTGTGCTTTAGGCAGTTTATTTTTAAAATGAGGTTAAGCAAACTGCAGTTTAGGGGAAAACACATTTATTTTTACCTTAGTAAACTTATTGTCATTTTGGCATATCACCTTTATGGTTGACACAAACTTGGCAGTGTGACACATTAGCTCAAACAAACAAACAAACAAACAAACAAACAAACAAACTTTTCAGAATCAGATCCTCAAATACCAGGCAGCAGTGTTTTTCTCTGAACACTTTGTTGCCGTTGTTGTTAGGAGTCGCTACATATAAAAGGTCGCCGGCTATAGTCTGACACTCTATGACTCCCCACTGGTAATTAGGGCCTGGGATGTCAAACCTTGCTTTTTGATTCCCATGCAATAGTGAGATACACACTTTGTCCAGTCTCTGCCTTAATTTTTGAGAACACGAGACGCAGTGGATGTAAAACTGATATCCAATGTCTCCACATTGCTAATGACTGAAATCTTGGCAGAGGTTGTCTCTAAACACCAAAGCATAGACTACTTGAATGAAGAGTTTTTAGTGCATAGTTTTGAGTCAAGTTTATCATAAGAGGTGTACCACATGAAGTTGAAGGATTTCAGAGAATGGTCCTCTTAATGTTCGTCTTAATGTAAATAGCTGAAGAAATGACATATTCAGGTTAAAATATCTTTTTAAGTGGCCAGTTGTTTGAAACCTGGGTAGGCAAATACGTAGTTCTCAGTGATAATGAACACTTAAAATATAATAACAGGCCACTTATTTTTATTTTTCTCAAATATCCTTCTTAGAGAAGCAGTTGGTTTCATGACTCAGGTTCGGAGCATAGATCATTCCACAAATATCCCAGCAGCTTGAGACTTCGACACCTGATGCCTGAATCACTGAAAGTATCCTCCAAGTTGTCTTCTTGTCTCAGATCCACTTTACTTTTTTTCTCCCAGAAAAATCTTCATAAAATACTCCTATAGCACATTTTTTTTTCTGCCACTCTGCATTTGCATTTCAGTTCTACAGCCTAGGAGAAAATAAATAGCCTTCAATATGCCAGTTATTACAAGTCTGAAATTAAAAGTGATGGAGAAATGTCCCCTATTTTTCTGTGGTGTTCTTGTTTGCTGTCAGATGTGTGCATTTTAGGGAAAGAACAACACACTGAAAGGCAAGGAGACAGAGTAGAAAGATCATGATTCAGGACAGGGTCAGAAAAATTGATCTGTACAGAGCCAGATAGTAGATATTTTAGGCTTTGCAGACCAGATAGTCTCTGTCGCAACTACTTAATTCTGCTGTTGTCGTATGAAAGCAGCCATAGACACTGCCTAAACAAATGTGCATAGTGTTTCAGTAAAATTATATTTATGGACACAGTAATTAGAATTTAATATAATTTTCATGTCTCATGAGATATTCTTCTTTTGATTTTTTTTTTTTTTTGGGCCATTTAAAAATGTAAAAATCGGGACACCTGTGTGACTCAGTCAGTTAAGCGCCTGTCTTCAGCTCAGGTCATGATCTCAGGGTCCTGGAATTGAGCCCTTCATTGGGCTCTCTGCTCAGTGGGGAGCCTGCTTCTCCTTCTGCCCCTCCCCACTATTTGTGCTCGCTCGCTCTTTCAAATAAATAAATAAAATCTTCAAAAAAATTTAAAAATCATTCTTAGCTCATGAGCCATACAGATGTAGGCTGTAGGCCATATTTAGCTTGCAGGGTTATAGTTTGCCACCTCCTTGTTTAGGAAAGAGATTGATTTGGGTATGACTCCAAGCTCTGCCATGAACATGAACATACAGGGTATCTAGCTTTTCTGTATATTAGTTTAATTATTGAATTATGTGTGTTGGGGTGAATGTACTTGCAGGGGCCTGCAGTATTTGATGAATTATCATAAGTAAAACAACTAGCATGGTCTTAATCTTGTAGAGATGACATACCTCTACTCTGGGAAATCAGATAACAGGTCTCTCATATGTAACCTTAAAAGCAATAGCATCTAATATGCACTCAGTAATTATTGCTGATGTGGAAAACACTAGATTTCATCTTTCTCCTTCTTAAGTTGTGAGGTGAAACATCTTTGATCCTCCAGCATGGATCTGGAGAATTTTCTGAAATTCTTTGACTTTTTAATAATTCATCTTAATATGGAAACAATCACGTTACCTGCCATATAAGTTGTTGGGAAAATTTTAGGAAGTAATGCATATAAAATGCTATACAGTGCCTACTATGTTTTAAGGATTACTCAATAAATAAAAAGTTGTTATTAGTAATAATACTACTATTAATATTATAAAATGGCTTTAGAGAACCCACTGGATAAAGATCAAATTGCACAACTTTATTCCAACTGTCTGATCAACTGGCTTATCCTAATTCAGAATTCTTCCCATGTGCCACATATTTCTCTTCTGCCTGTTTTCCCTTATCCTACTCATAACTTGCTCGTTCCCACTTCTTCTTTGCTCATAAGCTTTCTCTTACATGAAAATCTTTGCCCCAACTTTTCCTCAAGGATATGCTGTCAGAACTTCCAGATTCTTCTTAATTTCCACTTCTGTTGAGTCTTCCCTAAGAACTGTGGACCTCACTGACTTTTTAATATCAGTAACACTTTTATAGTGTCTAATATAATTTCACACCTGATTGTATATATTTGTTTCATTTTCTTATTATCTCGGAAGTCTTTCAGGAACCAGATTGTGATCGCCTGTAAAGGAAGGAATGGTGAGATCTACTTGTTCTGTGTTCCTCTTCTCCTTAAAATACCCTGTGCTCCGTAAAATGTCCTGTCACTTTGAACACCTATCTGCTAACTGAGGTGGTCACTTAAGTAGAGTAAATCTGTATTATTCCTGATCCTGGATCCTCCATGTGATGGAATATTCCCTGTCTGCTGGAGGTTGTAATACACTGCCTGTTTTCCCTATTGCTTACTTATCTGTAATATCACACTGCTTGAGCTCTGCTTTCCTGCTGATTCAGGTGACAGAGACACATTTTACTTTTAATATCAGTTTATTCAAAAATTTAAGCCAATTTTTAACATTACACCTAAGTAAAAATGTATCCTTTTAAAAACGTTGAGTCTTTGGGTTTCCTTTTGAGTATTTCATGTGGATTCTGAATTATTCACCATATGATGCCTGATTTTTTTCACTGGAGTTAATTAGGCACCCAGTTAATTGTGATTCATTGGGTAGCATTTGGCAAGACTAGATGAGGTCATTCAAACAAAGATTTTGCACTTCTGAACACATTGTCTTTTGTTGCATTTGAGATTAGGGAGAAGTAAATTTTCTTTTTCTCATCTTGCCTTTTTTCTCGAATATTGCGTATGCATTTTTTTTTCTTTAAGGAGAAGAAAACAAAAGAAAACAAAGGGTGGGGCTTGGAAGAAGGGTAAGAATATGATGATATTGTTATTTTCTTCGAGTGAGGCATCCCTTCTTTTCAGTTCCTCTAGCCAAGGAGGTTCCAGTCAAATGCCCTTCCAAGCTTGTGATTTCCTCTACCCCATCAGCCACAGGGTGCATGGCAGGGTAATGCATGATGCTTCTCTGCCCTGCAGACTAGACCTTCTGGTTTCACAATTCCAAAGCCCCATGCAAAGAGCAGAGGGAAAGCTGCCTTGGTATCGAGTTGTAGAGTAGAGAGAATGGGAAGAGAACTTAAATGAAAATATTTGCCAGCTCCTGTATTGGCCTCCTATCTCCTTCAGCAGGAGAAGATTTCAAGCTGCTGAAATTTAAAATGATAGGAAAATCAAGATCTTCATCTTCTTAATAAATCCAGTTCCCCTGAGCATCAGAGAGAATGGTATTAAACCCCAACATTGGTCAGAAAGACCAGCCCTCTTTCTGGGAGCTCTGAAAAGGAAAAAGAATTGAAAAGGCAAGCATCTCTTTATTGTAACAAAAGCAAGAAGGAAAAATATTTTTCAGTTACAGCTCTGTCCTACCTTGCTTTATCCTTTTGTTTGGGCAGCAATCACAGATCCATATGCTAAGTGGTGGAAGATATTTTTCAAAAACATTTGTCTCCTTGGGAGGCTTCTAAGCTTGTTTTATTGGCAACTATGAAATCACCACTGGGTCTGTCGTGTGGTTATTCTACAGATGGTTTGCATGGGTGGCTTGTTTCTACTGGATGAAGTCTCCCTTTGGACTCCAGTTTGGATTTGAGAAATTCATGCACTACTAGTCTTTACTTTCTTTTGATAAAATTCTCATACTGTTTCACCTGTAGACTCTTGCCTTTGGAGTTTTTGATGGCTAAGAAGAAAGTAACATGGTGGAAACCTAGTCAAGTAGTACTGATGCAAACGAACAAAGCTTCACCAGCCATCATGGTCCGTTCTAGTTTGAATGGGTGGCAGGTGGTCTGGCAATTTTCTCAGTACATACAGAAACCAGTGTCCACTGGAAGCCCAAACTAATCTTACAGAATTTTACCTAAAGGCAGATGGCAACACTTCTTTACACTTGGGTTGTTGTTGTTCTTGTTGTTTTTCCTCTTTTCTCTTCTCCAAAACAATCACAGTTATGCATGCAGTTCATGCCAGGGACATTTATATATGCCCAAGAGAGTGCATTCCTTTCAGATACATTCATTTCAGTATTATTATTTTAAAAACAGAATGCAAATGTGTGAAATGGATCATTCCAGTTTGCAGAAGAAGTAGCTTACACTGTAACTTTTTAAAGGCTTTCGTTCATTTTCCTGTCTTCAGTTGCCAAAAAAACTTAAATCTATTGTACTTTTCCCGGGATCCAGGGGATAACTGACTGTTGTGTCATGGGATTGACTTTTTAGAGTTATGCAAAAATGGTTTTAAATGGCTACACAATTGTTCGCTGATGGGTGGTCTCTGGTAGGTTATTTAACATTTCTGAGTCTGTTTTTCCATCTGTGAAATGGGAATAATATGGCCCTGTACTCAGGGGTTATGTGAGGAATAAACAATGTAACATGTAGAATCTTAGCAAAGAGTTGTCACCTAGTAAACTCAGCTATTGTGTATTGAGTACTCTGTCTTTGCTAGATTCTGTTTTTTTGCACTTGGTATGTTCTAACTCAGCTAATTATCATAACAACTTTTCCTTCTAATATTATAGCCCCCCCCGCTCAGATGGGGATACTAAGGGAGAAAAAGTTTAACTTTACCAAGCAAACAAAGGGAGTAATTTGTAGCAGTGGAACTTGCTCCTGTGCTTTTAATCACTACTCCATTTTGGGTCTTCATGTTGTATGTAGATTACCAAAGAATTTTAATTTTCCTTGTCCCCAATTTTCTAGTCCTTTATTTATCTCATCTGTCTAATTGATGTGATTAGACCAGTGACTATTCACAGAGGTGTCTGTTAGAAAAACATGAGGAACATCTTGAAACTGGACAAGGCTGGACCCAGTCATATGAAGATCCCAATTTTATAGTATTTATTTACTTGGGGTCTTGAAATATGAATTATTCCATTACAAAGGTTATTCTGATGCAAGGCACCAAAAAGATAATCAGGGAAGAAAGAGGCATAGTAACCAACAAGACATTCTTAACCTTGTTTTTTAAATTTTTGTATTAATCTGTATGCAGAAGAAAATCTCTGATTTTGAAACAGGATAACTGGAGTCAAGCTATGGCTGTAATTTTTGCTTCTCCAATGTTTCACCACCTGGTTCTCCTTTGTAAGTGACCTTGGGACTTTAAGATATTCACATGGAGCTATCGTGCTTTTTGTAGTTTAAACAATTCTCATTTCAGCAATGTGTTTGGCAGCAGCCTCTCCCTTCTTACATGGCAGTAGTACAATACAGGCTTTTAAGCCGCTCTTAACAGAATTACCCCCATGCTGCTTTCTTTTCCTGATATGTCTTTGCCCTTAGTTCATTTTTAGCACTTATAAAGGATTGTATGTTTTTTATTAGCATTCATCTGCACCAAGTGTAAGTTGTGATCAAATTCTTTAATATTAATGAATGATAGCTAAAAGTTTTTGCAGCATAGGAAAGAAAAAATGAAGTTCACTGTGCTTCTAAAGATTAATCTGAATGGATCTCTTTCTTATTATATCACCCCATTTATTATTTTTACACATGCATGTGCCCATTCTAACTGAAAGTAACAGAAAGGAAGTGTCTGCTGACCTAGAACAACAAACAGGTTATGTGTATGTGAAAGCTCCTTGTTTTGCAAGGGCATCGACAGATTAAAAATAACACATGCTATCAAAAATCATTGTGTATCATTATAATAGATACTTAGAGTATCTGAAAATGTGATACCCGGCATCATCAGGAAATCAAAACCTACAAAATGTTGTCTTTTTAAAATAATTCCTTGCACAGATAAAAATCTTGAGCAACATACAACATAACTTTTTAAATAGTTAAGACTGATTGAGTGCTTACCATTTCATTGTTTTAAATGCTTTAGGTGATATTATTTCATTTAATCAACATGGTAACTGTATGAAATAGTTACTATTATTTCTAATTCCCATTTCTCACATGAAAAAACGAAGTCTCTGAGATATTAAGCAACTCATCCTAGGTCATTCAGCTAGAGATGTTAGAGTCAAGATTTAATCTGATTCCATAGACTGTGTTCTTTATCATTGTATGACATGGCTTCCTCATGGTTGAACCAATAGGTCAGAGGTCCAAATATCCAGCTGTTAGGAGTAAACTGCTATTGCTTACATGACTCAGAGGAAAGCATGAAGGCATCTTTTAGCTGCTATGAAAATCAAGTTGCTCAACCAGAAAGTTTAGAGTCATGGGAGAAGCAAGGAAAAATCACAAAATGGAGAAGACTAAAGAGGAATGGACGAGAGAAGCCACAGGTAACAGAAGCAGCCATGGAGAAGCAAAGGAGCTTGCCAGTCTGAAAAGTAGAAGAGAATGCTAGCTAGAAGGAAAAGAGAAGATAGGATGGATAGCTCTTTAATAGGCCACTTACATCTCCATACCCTCTTAGGGCCCTGGGGTGCTGCATTAGAGACGTATCCGTCATTGACAGTTTTGCAGTGGGAGCAGGCACTGGGGCACTGAGTAAAAGGATCAGTCAGGTCTTGCTTTCTGCCATAGCTTCTGAGAGTATGAATCATTGTTTTCACCTAATCTAATTTTGTGCTAATCAGGACAGATGATGGGAAGGATTAATTGAGAATGACATTAGGTCATTAATTTTACTCATTGGAAAGCTAAGCTGTGTTATAGAACATACAAGTTATAACTTATGGTATAGAACATAAAATATGTAGTTTAAAGTACATTCTGAAGCAGGTAGTCCAAAGCTGAAGGAAAATCGTAGAGTACCATTTTAAGGAAATTAATTTTAATTGTTTCTTTGAGCAAAGCTAGGCAGAGTGCCTGGTATGTAATTGACTCTCAGTAGGTGAGAGAAGCAAAGGAAGGAGAAAATAAGAGGAACAGAAAGTGGAGAGAGAGATAGAAAGGAAGAGGTGGGGGAGAGGAAAGAAGGATATATGTATAAAAACATTGTGTTCCTATAACTTTGGTGCCTTTAAGTGAGACATGATCGAAAGCTAAATACAACCAGTAGAAAGAAACCAACAACTCATACAGCCAAAAAAAACACTTAATGGGTATTTCAGAGCAAAGACCTGAATAAAACCAACACTTGAACAGTTTTATTTTTTTTAATTTTTTGAACAGTTTTAAATGACTGATTAAACCTATTTTATTTTAAACTAGTTAAATCTCAAGTAATCTTCTGTAAACCCTAGATTTCTATAAAAATGACAAGTAATTGGGAATTACCATTATCCCCTATTTCTGCTATGACAGACATTTAACAAAGTAAGAATACACTTTTCTGGGCTATTCATTGATCTTTTGGTATGCATTCAGTGAATGATCCTTTCAGAATGGTCATAAAACTAATCTGTTGTCACACAAAGTAGTTTACAGTGAGGGGGAAGAGATGGTGTCCTCTACTTTTTTTTAACCTTCTTTATAGGTATTGATATTGCTATTCACTTCATCTAATCTTAATCAGAATATTGAAGTACTGTATTGAAAGACTGTTGAAGCCCATTGTAACTTTAAAGGTCAAATGATTACATTTTTAATACCCTAATCTCTTTGAATAGTTGAGTCTTTTTTTTTTTTTAATTTTGAACTTACAGTCCAGCTCTGTGTTATCACCTTGTGATTATAAACAATTTGCAAGTTTTGAAGTATCCTGTCTTTAAAACTCTCTTCAATGGTGCTGGATTTTTTATTTTTTATTTTTATTTTATTTTTATTTTTATTTTTTTTTTTAAAGATTTTATTTATTTATTTGACCGAGAGAGAGACAGCCAGCGAGAGAGGGAACACAAGCAGGGGGAGCGGGAGAGGAAGAAGCAGGCTCATAGCTGAAGAGCCTGATGTGGGGCTCGATCCCATAACTCCGGGATCACGCCCTGAGCCGAAGGCAGGCGCTTAACCGCTGTGCCACCCAGGCGCCCCGGTGCTGGATTTTTTAAAACATATTTTATTTATTTGAGAGAGAGGGAGAAGGAGAGCACAAGTTGGGGGTGATGTGGGGCAGAGGGAGATGGAGAAGCAGACTCCCCGCTGAGCAGGGAATCCAAAGTGGGGCTCGATTCCAGAACCCTGAGATCATGACCTGAGCCGAAGGCAGATGCTTAACTGACTGAGCTACCCAGGTGCCCTAGTGGTGCTGGATTTTTCACACTTCATCCCCATCAGTGGGTTCACTGTGAGTCAGAAAGACCTGTAGGTATAGACTTGTAAGAAGTGGATTTTATTCCTTGCATTGCTAATGCACAGATCCTATACTACCTTCTGATTCTCGTTGACAAGACAAAAGAAAAGTAGAGCACGTAAAATAAGATCATTTCTAGAGGAGGAGGAAATTGCTTGGGAGATTGATATTTTGAGTTTTGATTCCCTAATATAGTTTGTACAGAATTGGCTGTGTTATGTCTTTCCAGAGGTCTGATATGTGAATACCTTTTTTTTCCTATTTTTTTTTTAAAGAAAGATGTAACTATCCTAAATAAAGTCAGCTACCACTAAAGGATCTTTTGAAGAAAATAAATTCTTAGTATTGGTGTGTCATTCATTTAACTCTGCAACCCACTGAGTCTCACACCTGTGAAATAGTACCATAACTGATGATTATAATGAATGCTTTGTGCTAGCAAGAAAATGAAACCCTTATCTAGTGTTCTGTATTAAAGATGGCAGAAAGTCATGCAACAATTTTAGGAAGAGCTGTACTTCCTAACAATTAGCAATTTAAAAATTTGGTTCCCTGAAATATTATATTGACTACTTGGGAAAATTCACTTATCTGTAAGAACTTTCAGTGCCCAATAAGCCAATCTATTTCTTCTTAACCAAATAATCAATTTTGGACATACTGTATAGAATTAAATCAGAAGTAAGTTTCAGAATTTCAGTCCTGGTTTTGCCATTCCCAAGTTGTGACCTTCAGCAAGTAACTCAGCTCTTGAAATCTCAGGTTTCTTATGTAGAAAATGGAGTTAATGATGCTTATTTCACAGTGTTGAGGAATGTGCTTTGAATATTCAGCACAATGCCTGGCACATTGGATATCTTTTTTTTTTTTTTTTTTTTTTTAGAGAGAGAGAGAGAGCATGAGTGGGTAGAAGAGCAGAGGGAGAAGTAGACTCCCCACTGATCAGGGAGCCCAATGTGGGGGGCTCTATCCCAGGACCCTGAAACCATGACCCGAGCTGAAGGCAGACACTTAACCCACTGAGCCACCCAGATGCCCCCACATTGGATATTCTTAATAAATGGCAGCTATTTTTACTTTAAATATTTTACTTTACATGTATTTGGAAGCAATGCATGGGCTTCTATACATTAATTAATGGCAATATATTTTCCAGTGACTTGTAAGTCATACCCTCAAAATAAAGTTAGGACGAAATTCTCAGCACAAAGATATAGGTTCATCAATAGCCATTAGTCCTGCTGTGTCCTTTCATGAGCTCTGGCAGTTCAAACAGTCTCCAAAAATCCCAACTGCTAGAAGATCAGATTCTGTAGTCAGATGGTGTCCAGCTCACTTTATTGTTCCCTGACTAAGCCATGTCAGAGTGGTACACACAGTCTCAATCTATATAGCAAAAGGTGGCAGTGGGAAGAACTTAATGTGTTTATAACAGTGAGTAAATAATATAAAGTCTCCATTTAATGAACACATACCATGAATCAGGCACTAGGATGAATGTTATGAACACATGATTTGATTAGCACGGTATTTATGATAATGGCTTCTAAATTAGACAGCTACAGGTTGAGGTCTTAGCTCTGCCTTCATTGGCCAGATGACCTTGGTATGATTTCTTTTCTTCATTTTTTAAAATGTGGTTGACAATGTACTTCAGAGGGCTGTGTGAAGGTTAAATGGAATAATGAATGTTAGGGATATTTAGTACCTTGTAGGCTTCTTCTTGAGCCTCTTTCTGCTTTGCCTCTCATGACACCCTTTGGTTTTACTTCCAGTCCCACAGTCTGCTCCTTCTTTTCCTGCTCTGCTTGACTGGGAGTGGAGTGCCTAAACGTTTTGACCTTGGTCCTTCCCTCTACACACTCACCCTACGTGACCTCGTTCAATCCCATGTCTTAAAATACCACCTCATTCCCAATGAAAGCTCTATCTTCCTACCTAACAGTCTGCTGAAGTAATTTAGAGAGGTTAAATAAATTGGCCCAATTCATATAGGAAGGGTCAGATTGGCATAAAACCAACATCTGTCTGACACTGAAACCCAAGTTATGAAAATTGCAGGAAGGAGAGAATAAAAAACAGATGATTTAGTACCAATCACTCAAGTAACAACTTCCAAACTTAACAAAAAAGAGGAAATCTTTGAGTGTTTACTTGACTTGCTATACATGAAGAAATCATGCAGTTTTTCCATATGATAGTTTAGCCTATCCTTTAATTAAAAATTTAAAAGCAGTTTTTGAAGGTTAAGAGTTCTATCTAAAACTTCACATCATTTTCAAGGAAAATTAATGAAAATTATTAATTGTTATAGCTCATTTATAAGAAGCTAGATGAGAACATTATGAAAAATTAGTGAAATTATTATCAGATGGAATAATTAAAGATCAATTGTGAAATAATCACATAATTCTAGCTATACGCTGTATTGCTCTTCATTAATCAAAGATAATCTGGAATTGCAATACTTAATTAAATGCAAAAAACTGTTTGTGTGTTCTGGCTCTGAAAGGAGATAATTGGAGAGTACAGAAGCTGTACAGTTATCAGCTTTTGCTGATTTTTTGAGAGTCTAGAAATGTAAATTCTGCGGTGTGGGGGTTGGTCATTTTGTGGACTGTTGAAATCTGACCTTAGATACTCCTTTTTTCCACGAGATAATAATATTCCTCTTTTAATCCTGAAAAGGGGGAATTTTAGTCCATCAATAAGAAAAAAGTAATGTATCCAATTTTGGCAGATGTGTAAGATCTCAAAGGCCCATGAACAAATTCCATTGCATTGTACTTTCTTTGCTGCCAAAGTAGTGACCTATTCGCTAAAATCTTCAGTGCTACTCGAAAGAGGAAGTAATTCATTTGTTCTCCCATTTGTAAAATAAGGTTATATTTAATACTCATATCAATCACGGCACCTAGGTAGCTCATTCAGTTAAGCGTCTGACTCTTGATCTCAGTTCAGGTCTTGATCTCAGAGTCATGAGTTGAAGCCCCACACTGGGCTCCACAGTGGGAGTGGAACCTACTTAATACTCCTGTCAGTCTCTGTTTCTCTGCCGGAACTGCAGTGAAGTCACACATCAATTTCAAATGCAGCTTTTAAAATTTTATTAAGGTAAAATTTACATACAATGAAATGCACCTATTTAAGACAGTGACTTTTGACAAGTATATACACCCATGGTATCACCATGACAATCATTTCAATCACTTCAAAAAGGTGCTCATGCCCCATCCCAGTGAATTTCTTCTTCCACCACTGGTACCAGGTAACAACCAATCTGCTCATCTGATTGTTTAGTTAAATTTGTCATTTCTAGAATTTTATCTAAATGGAAGCACACAACATGTATTGGGGGGGGATCTGGCTTCTTCTGCTTGGCATGATAGTTTTGTGATTCATTCCTCCTGACTCATTCTTGTTTTGCTACTAAGTAGTTCTTCATTGGATCAATATGCGACAATTTGCTTATGATTAACCTGTTGGTAAATGTTTGGTTTATTTTCAGCTTTGAGATATTATGAATAAGACTACTATGAATGATTGCCTATAGTCTTTTGTTTGATCATACTATAATTCACTTTTCATACTGTTTTCCATCATTTGTTTGCATTTGCTCACCGTATCAACCAACTAAGAATTAACTTTAAAAATATCTCCATGACGGAGGAAGATAGGTTTCCACACTGTATGGGGAAATATATTAAAATATGGAAATGTCTTTTTTGGAAAAGAAAACACTCTTACATATTTAATTCCTTCTTCACATTATGCTTTTGTAATAGGCAAGGCAAATACTCTTATTACCCTTAGCTTGCAGATTTGTAAACTGGGTCTTAGAGGAGTTAAGTGATTTGCTCAGCACCACACAGTTGATAACTGCTACCTAGAGTCAAGACCAGAGCCTGTTTTACAGTTTCTTAATCTGGTGCACTTTCCACTCTGCCATGTAGAAAATGATTCACTTTCTCTAGCATATACTTATTAAGTTCCTTCTGCTTGTCTAACACCATGTTAGGAGGTAGAGAAGCATGTAACAACAATAACATAACAACAACTGCAACGAAAATCCATGTTGTTCTCTCATGGAATTTATTATTTAATTGAGAAGACAGTACATGTACATGAAAAAAAATCGAGTGCAATTGTAAGGCAATTAGTTAAGGTTGTTAGAAACATGTATTCTGTGCTGCATTGAAAACAGGTGTTGAATTAATAGATAGCTAAATAAAGGAGTAGGAAGTTATCTACAAGAAGTTCATTAAGGAAGTGATTTTGTGCTAAACAACGAAAAACAAAAAGTATGGATCGAGAAAGAATAAGTACGAGGAAAGGCTATGTATGTCTGTGATGAAGAGGAATTTGGAATCAGTAGGACTGAAGTGATTTAAATTTCAGAATGAATATATAGGGTGGTGCCGGTTGAATGCCAAGTTGAATTATATGGAGTTTACTCTGTGGACAGCAGGGAGACATTGTAGATTCTTAAGCAACAGAAGATAATGAGTGACACGGTACAAGTGATGTTTTAAAAAGGATCGATTGGTCAAAGCTTGCAGAATGGGATAGATCTAGGAACGATGATCAAAAAGACTAGTTCAAAGACTCTTGTAACTTAGGTATGAGGTGATGAACATCCAGACCAAGGAAGGGGAAATGCAAGTCTAAATGTTTTTATAAAAACAGACAAGCTGTAATAGATCTTCCTTGAATGGTATCCTAATTCAGAGGCATTCAAACAAAATTTCTCTAGAAACTAAATGTTCTTGTGCTAACAGAACTAGGTTTTGCAACCATAGAAATGATTATAAAGCTATGCTTTATAGGACTTAATTTTGGCCTGGAGCTTAATTCCTTTTACTACAGTTCACTGCCTGTCAACTTACCAAAGAATGCACTAACTTGCTTATTTCAGCGTCTCTCTTTGGAGTGTAGTTTAAAATAGCACCCATCAGTCTTAATCTCAACTATTTTCCAAAATGTTTCCCAAATTAATAAGTTCAGTATTGGAAGTAGTGACCCTGTAGGGAAATGGGACAAAAATAGCTCACCCATAATTAGAAATGAAATCTCCTTTCATTGAGCAATAGGAAATTGGCCAAGCCCAGCAGCTTTTCATACTATGCTGTGTTAAGTGTTCCTTAAAGCAAGTGTTCCCTAAATTCTTTCTCTGGTTGCTCAGTGGTTTGGTAGCTGCTTTTATTGTGTTCCCCATTTTCAGGCTGCGAGCTTTAGCCCTACTCACCACGCCCTGGGCACACATGTAGGTTGGATCCTAGTAATTAAATGAACCATCCTCATAAGCAGACCTCAATTAAACATTTATGTGGGTCATGACAAGTTGAAAACACCCACCTACCCCCCACCCACACGCACACTCTCTAGAATACAGACTACAGGTGTAGCTTTTGTTTGATTTGGAAGCTAAAAAAAATCCCTTAACCAGAAATTTACGGTAATGAAGTTAAATGACTCTTGTCTTTCTGAAATGAAACCTTTTGGTTCTCAGTCCAGTGATCATTTCTATGCATTATGATGGGGAAGACTCCATAAACTTGGGGAGAAGATAAACTTCAGATCCTACTCTATGTGCATATACTCTATACATGGTAGTCATTTGATATTAAACATGTGACTTATCTTTCTCTGCCTCAGGTTCCTCATCTGTAATATTAGAATAATACTAGTACTTGCCTACAAAAGTAAAGAAATATTAAAGTGATCCATTTTAAGTGCTGTTGTACCTGGCACATAGTAAATACTCAAATATTAATGATTATTTTTGAGCTGGTGCTTCTGTTACTGTTGTTTTGTTGTTGCTTTTGCTATTGTTGCTTCACTCCAAATTTTTAGTAATTCCTCTTAAGGTATTTTCAGTGCAATAAGGAAAACAGAAATATAAACACCCCAAGGTCGAATTTAAAAATTTCTACGTATGGGTACAAACACTGTACTATGGAAAGAGCGGAAGAAGAAATAATTCTGCAGGGACAATCAGAGACCATTTGATGGGTCAGATACATTAAAGCCAAGGTTTGAAGGTAGAATTTTTAATTTAATTCCAGACAAAGGAGTGCTGCTGAAGATTTTTGAAGGGAGAATCCAACATGTGTTTTAGGAAGTTAGCTCTGGCAACAATTTGAAAAGGTAAAAAAATTAGAGATATATAAGAAATATAAAAAGTAGAGGCATGGTTAGGATAGCAAAATGGAATGGTTACTTTTTGTTGATTGTTTTTGTAAGATTATGGACCAAAAGTATGAGGGAGGCAGAGAAATAGGAAGGAGGTAGGAGTGATATGGTCCACTTTTGACCTAGGTACCACATCAAATCAAGTTCTGTAATAGAGTATTCCTGCAACGTAAATCTTGGAACTCCCTCTTACCTCATCTGAACCTTTAGCAGCATTTCCGCGTTGGACCCCCCCCCCCCGCCACTTCTTTTGAACTTCTTTTTTCTCTTGACTCTTACGGCACACTCCCGTTTTCCTCCAACCCCCTGGATTCTCCTCACTCTTCCAGATGCCTGCTATTTTTGACCACAAAAAGCTCCAACCTTGGCTCTTTCTATCTATACAATCATCTAATTTCATGCTTTGAAACACTACCTATTTCTTAATATCTCCCTCTTGTTGAACTTATTCCAAACTTCAGACTCATGCCCATAACTTCTAATCTGACTTACCCCATGGATGTTGCAATAGACTAACGTCCTCCTTGAACTTGCTCTTCTCTGAGATTCTCTATCTCATAGATGGCACACATGCACCTAATTGCTGGAGCCCAAGATCTGAAATTTTTCTTTGATTTGTTTCTTTGGTCCAACCATTAAAAAGGGCTGTCAACCATTACCTCCAAATCTCCCAACTCTTGCCTCTGTTCTCCATCCCTACTTGTTCTCACTTGGATTCATCACTGTAACTTGTGCTAGAGTAAAAATTTATGAACTGATCTAGCTCTGTCTCTTTTTGACCTCTATAATCCATGACCTTATCAGGAGCCAGAGTGATCTGTTAAAAATCTAATTTCAGTCATGCTATTTTCTTTTATAAAAGACTTTATTAACATCTTATCTCTTACTCAACTTAAAAAGTCCTATTTCTCTGAGTTCATCAGCTTTTATTCTCCTGTCTCCCACTCTACTCCAGACATACGAATTTTCGTTCCCTAGAACATATCAAGCTTGTTTCTGCTTATTATACTTTGTGACTGCTTTTTTAAAATCAAAGCTTTTTTGATGTCCTCTCTTCAGAGAATATTTCTTTCCTAATCTCCCAATCTGAAATCCTCTCTAACTTCCCCTGAATCCCATTACCCTACAGTAACCTGACTTCTTCTATTATTTATTTATTTATTTATTTATTTATTTATTTATTCATTCATTCATTCACTCACTCATTCATTCATTCATTCGTTCTTCTTCTCAGCTTCCTCCAACCAAAAAGTAAGCTTTACTAGAGCAGCAATATTATTTGTATTTAAGATGCTTTTGCCAGCATCTAAAATAGGGACTAACACATAGTAGCTGCACAATAAATAGTGTTTAAATGAATAAGTCTCTAATACCACCCTTCTTTTTTTTAAGATTTTATTTATTTATTTATTTATAGAACGAGAGCAAGGGGAGAGAGGCAGAGGAGAAGAGAATCTTAATCAGGCTCCATGCTGAGAAAGGAGCCCAACACGGGACTCTATCCCAGGATCCTGAGATCATGACCTGAGCTGAAACCAAGAGTAGGATGCTTAACAGACTGCACCACCCTGGTTCCCCTCTAATACCACCATTCTATATCCAACTCACTATCCTTTCTTGCTTGGAATACAAGCTAGCTTATAATTTATATCTCTTTAATAGCCACCCCTTCTAATTGACTCTGTACCCAGAATCTTTTAAAACTGCAGTCTGATCATCCAGCCCCCTCTCCTTCATAAACATATCCTATATAGGGTATGACCCACGTCATCTTCTCCAGCTTGTTTCCTGCTGATCTCTGTTTAGCTCAATGTGCTGCTTTGTCAAATAGTGGGGAGGAAGATTGGAGATGGTTTCACTACATTTTTTAGTCATCAGTATTCAGGAATGCTGTTAGTTTTCTACTCTTGTAACCTCACCGTATTGCCTGTGCACCTTGCACCAGGATGTTTTTTCAGGCTTCTTTTTAATTTGTAAAGAGAAAGAACAGGAGGCCCAAAGGTGATTACCAGTCAGAGCAGTTCATCATTAAAAAGGTCTGAGACTTGTGGCAAACGGGTAACTGTAAGACACAGGTCAAATGGATTTTGCACTATTCAGGCTCCAGCTGAATTACAAAAATTAAATAGCACTCTAATTAACCAGAGTAGTTAGCACATAATTCAGATCTCTAGAATGCCTGCTGACTGTGGATTTAAAAAAAAAAAAGTGCAACATACAAATCCAAAAACAACAACAACCACAACAGCAAAATCCTGCTCTGGTTGGTTTTCCATATACAGGCTTCAAGGGTGAAAAAACATTACAGATTTCTGCAAAAACAGAAATATTCTTACTCTACAGGAGAAGAAAAGTAGTTTCTCTTTTTCAAAGAGAATACAATATTAACCTATCGAGGGACAAAAGAAGTTTTGTATTCTGTTGTTAAATGCTACATATATCCTGATGTGGACATTTTAGGACTGCTCCAGATGAATGATAAAAATGGGAGTTAAGATGAAAACAATATTATATGAAAGTTACAGAACTAAATCTGCCTCACTGATTGCTTTCTGAAGAGGTAGAGTAGCCATTCCCCACCAAGTTTAAGTTAACACACTGGCGTGCAACCTGGATGAACCTCAGACTTGCTAAATAAAGAGAAGGATTACATCAGCAAAAATTACTTAAACTCTTGGGCACCTGGGTGACTCAGTCCGTTAAGTGTCTGCCTTCAACCCAGGTCATGATCCTGGAGTCCCAGAGTCCAGCCCTGCATCAGGCTCCCTGCTCAGTGGGGAATCTGCTTCTCCCTCAGCCCCTCCCCCCTCATGCTCTCTTTCTCTCTCACTCTCTCTCAAATAAATAAATAAAATCTTTTTAAAAACATTACTTCAACTTGATAAATAGCTGCAAAACATGTTGAGAAGCTTTCAATAGAGACTTAGGATATCAAAAGGCACTGTGGAGATACTAGAGAAATTTTGGGATTATAGTCTTTCCTCATAAAATGAAAAATAAAATGAAGTCCAACACAAAAGAAGCTTTGGCAAATCACTGCAGCGTGGGCAAATATAAAAGCTGAGACATGAAACAGGCAAGTGGTTGCTTTAAAAATTAAAGAAATTAACACAGGAAAATATAACAAAAAATCCTGTGTTTTTAAATATCTGAATTTCAAAATTCAATTAAAATGTTTCAATTCAAGGGTTAATTTCACACTTTTCACAATAAGTCACATCACTTTTTAACTTTTTCCTAAAAATAATGAGTCTAATAATAAGAGCTAACATTTCTTGAGCTTTCACTATGAGTCATACACAATGCTAAATACATTCATTATCCCACTGGACCTCAGGACTCCAGGGAAGTAAGAATTACTGTCTGTATCTTACGGATGAGGAAACTGTGATTCACAAACTCGTGTAAATTGGCCGAAGAACTCACATATAGTAAGACAATGAGTTATGAATCTAGGGGTTTCTGGCTCTAACACCCATATTTTTAACTGCTACCCTATGCTATCTCCCTAATTTAAATTGTACCTTTTCCATGGAAATGAACAGCTGACTAAAATCTGCACGTATGAATCATGCTTACAAAGGATTGTAGTCACTCAAATGTATTGCTCACTTGTAATAATATATGACTTTAAACTTTGGAGAAGTGGTTTACAGTTCCTTAAACCTAAATGAGGGTCTCATTGGATAATTTATTCATTTATGTGTTAAATATTTACTGAGTACTTGCTACATCAAGGCACTCCTTTAATGATGATAACATATAATGATATAATGACAATATATTTTCCTTCTCTTTATGGAGCTAACAGTCTAGTTGTGGTGGATGGGAGGAAATACAAACAAAAAGAAAATTTCACATAAGAACTGTTATGGAGACAATAAAGCAGGATGACATGATAAAATAATACTGATAGGTGAATGTGGTATTTTAAAAGGATGGTCAGAGAAGGCCTCATTGAAGATATGACATTCAATCTGAGAACTTTATAAGAGAGGGCCATGAAAAGTTCTGGGGGAAGAGCATTCCAGGCAGAGAAAAAGGGGCAAAAGCCCTAAAATGAAAACACATCTGATGTGTTTGAGGAACAGAAAGTAAGCCAGTGTGCCTATAGTATGGAAAATGTCAGATGAATGTTGAAATGAAGTGGGCCTTGGTAAGAATTGAGATTTTATTTTATGGCAACAAGAAATCATTGGAGGGTGATTTACAGTTCAGAGGATTAATTTGGGGCTATATGATTTATCTAAGAACTTTGGATTTTATGTTAGGAGTACCATTTCTATCAGCCTCAAACAAAAATAAGATATGGAAAAAGATCAAGAGGGCTCTAGCCATAGTGCTGTATTGAAACCAGAGCTTAAACCCTCATATCCAGAGACCATTCATTGAGCTACAGTTTATACATTTAACTTAATCACAATGTGAGGTGCTATTTTAGGTGCAGGGACATGGCTTTGAATAAGAAAAGTTTCTTGCCTTATTTTTTAGGTAATAGAACAGAAGGTACATGGGGTACTTATAACACTGAGTACTTACTGACAGTTCTTTTTAATAATCTATCTTCCTTGTTAGTGTTTCAGTCTCAGGACTTGACTGCCTTATTCATCAATTATGACTGATGTAGAACCTATTAACATGCTTAGCACATAGTAGGTACTCAGTATCCTTAATTGAACTGAATTGAATGATCACATTAGCTTTAATCTCATTGACACAGTATTCCATTGTGTGACTGTATTTTCTCTTTTTTTCAAAACCATGTTCTATTTTTGAACATAAACATATTGGGAAATCATTTTTTCCCCAAGAAGGCTTTGTCTTTTTATAGGGCTTTGCTATATTAGTTACTATTTTATCCTCATTCTGTGCAATGCGCTCTACCTTAATCCTGTGAATTTAAATCTATATGGGATATATCTATTTTGGACTTAAGTTATGTGAAGTCAGTTAACCCCCAATTTTTTCATAAATAAGTTTTTTCATAGCCACCTTAACAAAGTTTGTTTTCACACATCATAAAGGAAATAATGAAATGGAGAGACTTTGTACTTTCCTACTTCCATCTATACATCCTGTTATAAAAAAAAATTCCATAGTTTCTGATTATTGAAGAACTCAGTTTAAAATGCCATTGTATTTTGATCTTTCTTTGGGCTTTCCCTTTACTTCTACGAACTATGGACAGAAGGTCCCACAGAAGTGTCCTATTCTCTTTCATGGTGCCCATTCAACAACTTTGGAATGTCTTTCTCACTTCTCATTCTCCTTCCTGCGTAATTTGTTTTCAACCTCTGGAACTTAGCTTAACTTTGACCATTTCTGAAATTCTTTGTTTGATCTTCCACATCTGGGTTATTTGCTTGGGTTTCTTCTATTGCCAGCTTTATCACATGCTTTTGTAATTTCTGTTTACTCCCAATTTGTTTTCCTAGACTGTAAACTCCCCAAGGGCTGGGATTAGATCTTAATTACATTTCTAATTCCCACTTCCTAGTCCAGTGACTACCAAATAGTGGACTTTTAACAGAAGTCTATTAAGTGAATGAATAAATGGATAAATTAGCTGTCATTTTCTAAGGCAGATCATAATTTAATTTGTTCCCATTGTCTGGTACATTAAAAAAAAAAAGGCTTTGTTCATACTGTGGCTTTTCCAGTCTCCTGAGTTCTATTTTTATAATTTTCTTTTATTTTGTGTAGTTTGATACTTAGCATGTTACTTTAGAGCAATGCAGCTTTTAAGTCTGAGGTAGAAAAGAAAGAAAAGACAATCTAGTATTGGTATAAATCTGCCCTTAGGACCCATTTCTCAGGAAAAGCAGACAGGAGTGAACAGTGGCTGAGGATCTAAGAGCAGGCATGTGTCATTAAGAAAGAGAACAGGGCATCATTTCCACATTCACTTTCGTTCCTCTGCTATTTCAGCTCACAAAAGCTCTGGCTTGATTGTTGACAGTCAATGTGTAAGAACTGGGGTTTCTACTGCCTTTATACAGGAAATCAGTGTGGCTACATAAGAAGGAGTGAGAAATGGTGTTTCCATCTCATGAATAAAAACTGTGTATCTTGATGTTGCTGACAAAGAGCTGAAGTTACTAAACCAATGATATACTCCCAGGGAAATATAGGTGAAAAAGGTACTATTTTTTTTCTTTTTTTCTGTTTCCTAGCTCTTTATCAGCATTCAATTCAATCCAAGGAACCAGGAACCGAGGAGGAAGGAAGTAATTGACATTCAAAGCCTCTATTTTTAGACACCTTTACACTTTCTTTTGCTTCTAACTAGCAAGGATTTTTCCAAACAAGCTTTTAATTAGCAGGTGAGTTTAATTGATACGTGGGTTTCTCAGAAGGGGAAAGGACCTCAATGTAGAGAAGGAGAGGGAGGGACTCCAATCACTCTCACTCACAATAGAAGACCATTAATTCATTTGCACCTGGATGTTTTAAAGGATCAATTTACTGTAGCAAAGAAAGAAGGCAGAGAATCAAAGGTTGGAATCTGTCAGAGAAGAAAGAGAGGCACTATAATTTAACATGCTATGTGGATGATTTAAAACTTGGAAAAATATTGCTACTGATGTCCAAATACAGAAACTAACCTATTTGCATTTAGTCAGCTTCTGTCCACGTGCTGAGAAAAGATTAATGTTTCAGAATCAATGAAGTTATTTTTTTTTTACTTTTTAGTCACAGGAAAGTAAAAAATAAAACAAAATACATATTTAAATCACTTTCATTGCTCTTAAAGGAGTATTTTATTAATGTAATTGAATGTGAGGATGTTTTAAAAGTTAAATTCAAAGTGGTCATGTTATTTATGGGGCCAAGAGAGGACACATATCCTGTGTCCAATTTTCTAAAGTGGTAAGTTGTAGGAAGTGGGAAGGTATATACATCATGAATCAGAGACCATTGGTTGCATGCAACAGAGACCAATACTAAATGTAAGGAGACAAAACAAAAGAATAAACGGCAAGCATACTGACTTTCTCACAGAATCAAATGCATGGCTCAACAATCGAGCCTCACAAAAAGACAGAAACTAGAAAGTTCTGAAATGTAGGTCATAGAAACTCGTGGAGGGTCCCTTCAAGGATTTGCTTCTTTAAGGACTCAGAAAAGAGGAAATGATCAGTGAAGCTTGACTTCATATGCCCACCCACTTACAGGGAGGTGAGGAACTTCAGTTCTACCAGCATTATCTGTGGTGAGAGAGAAATAGTTCATCAAGTAAAAAATTCTAAATGCCGATACAACTTTTGACCTACTCCAAAACTTTATATGTATAAATACACGTGTAACATATAATCTATACATGCCTATGGAGACATATATTGTTACAAAATGTTAATTACCCATTTTCTCCAATATTCCAGTACCACTATTCCCTGCCTGCTTCAGGATGATTGTAGGTGTTGAACAGGTGTGTTGAAACTCTACGCCACATCAGACATTGTTAAAGTGCATGCTTTCTGTTAGCCGGAGTGGAAGTCTGCCTTCCAGAGGAAGAAACTTCCTTTTGATTCCCTGCAGTCAGCAACTATAAAAAAAATGGCCAGACTTTCACCCTTTAAGATGCCTTTTCAGATTAGTTGATATTTATTCTTAAGAAAAACCTTAAATAATAGCCTGCACCCTGCTGAGTTCACTATAGAACTGTCAGAGACTTGTACTTATTGGACACATGATAATTAACAAAGAACACAGAGTCCTAGAAGAGAAGCTGGCTATGTACATACCTCCTACCCCTAAATTTCTGCTTTAATGAGAGTCCCAAACTGAGATTTTTAGTGAATATTATTACAATAGAAAATAATTATTTGTTCATAATAGGAAGGGATAGTTTATTATTTATGCATGAACCACTCTGTTCAAGATAAATTTTGGGGACTCTTGAAATTTATCATAAAGACTATACAGACCGTCTCCAACTCACAATTTTTTGACTTTACCATAGCATGAAAGTAATAGACATTTAGTAGAAACTGTACTTTGAATTTTGAATTTTGATCTTTCCCTGGGTTGGCGGTATGCATACAGCACTTTATTATGATGCTGGGCAGTAACAGCAAGCTACAGCTCCCAGTTAGCCACACAGTCACAAGGGTAAACAACTAATACAGCAGTTCTGTACCCACACAAACATTGTGTTTATTACTTTCAGTACAATATTTAATAAATTACATAAGATAGTCAATACTTTATGATTAAATGGGCTTTGTGTTAGATGATTTTCCCCAAGTGTAGGCCAGTGCAAGTGTTCTGAGCACATTTAAGGGAGGCTGGGTGTATTAAATGCATTTTTGACCTAAGATATTTTCAACTTAGGATGGGTTTATGGGGATGTAACCCCATCATAAGTCAAGGAAGGTAAGTATTTTTTTTCTTTATTAGGAAACAATATATGTGAATGATTTGAAGATTATTGCCTGACCTCATGGCCAATCCAAATGGAAATGCATTACTATCTTTGGCAAAGTAATTAGATTCATAACTTGGTTAACTTGGCTTAGTATAGGCACTTTGTATATTCGTGAGAAAAATCTGAACTGAACGTCATATCCAATTACAATTCTGCCTCGTGTGATTTGTGGCTCCCTGTTTGTATCCTTCTCTAAAATGTTAGCTAGCAACATAAGCTCTTGTAGCAAGCAGCTTACCCAGGTCCAATGTGTGCTGATGATAGGAAGGTAATAAAAACAAGAACCTTTGAATGCTGTAATTGGTGATCCAGCCTCCTAGACTACTGAAAATTAATTGGCCAGATGTTCCCTACCCAACTATAAATGGGGGATAATGTAGGAGACTGAGTTTTCAGCCTTCCCCAGGTGTGCACATTTGAGCAGAGAAAAGTGATTATGAGTGACATGATGACAGATGCAGTGCCCATGTTCCACACTGCCCTTGTGTATCTGTGATATATTTAGGATTTTTTCCCCTGAGGCACTTCAGAGATAAGAAAATAGACAAGGAACCAAAAGACCTTTAAAATCGAAGAAAAAAAACTTGGAAGTTGTGAATATTATATTTGTGTATATTAACCATGTTGTTATTTAAGGTTACATTTGAGCCTGTCACTGTTAGCTGGTGTTATAATTATGTGCCAAGCCCTGTACTAAACACTTTACATTTTGTGATTAACCTTCACGATTTTACAGGTGGGTACTTCTATCATCTCTGCTTTTTAGATGAGTCAACTCCTGTTCTCAGAGATGGAATCAATCTCTCACAGTTACACAGGAAGTGAGAGAGTAGCCTTGAGTATCTAACACCAGAGCTCATGGGCTTACCTACTAAGCCATATTGTTTCCAAAATAGAAGGTCCGTTCAGTTCTCCAAAGCACACTGTGATAAGCCCATTACCTGTATTATCTCATTTAATCCTCACAACCAAGAGAGGTATAAAAGACTGTCCTGGTTTCACAGAGGAAGATAAATAAAGATACTATAAGAGTTTGATCAACTTGACCAAGGTCATATGACTTAACAGGGCAGAGAAGTTGCTCAAATATATTTTTCTCTGATTTCAAAGCCCAGGTGTGTGGCGGTGCTACAGAAAGGATAGGTCTTCTGGATGTGAAAGTATAACATCAGCACTTTGATTTAAGTCTGATTTCCTTTATTGTCCTTACATGTTTACATTCAC
This sequence comes from Ursus arctos, assembly GCF_023065955.2. Taxonomy (NCBI): domain Eukaryota; kingdom Metazoa; phylum Chordata; class Mammalia; order Carnivora; family Ursidae; genus Ursus; species Ursus arctos. Next base: position 54,378,791 of record NW_026622819.1, read on the forward strand.
AGCAAAAGTGATTATCCTGCCATCTTCTCCTATGCAACATTTCCTTGAGCTTTAATTTTGAATGGGGCCCAAAGCATCCCTTGATTATTTCATGCAATTGCCCTCAAGGACTATTTAGGAAGAAAATGTTGTTCTTCTAATAAAACAGCACAGCTGTCTCAAAGAGCTTTTAATCCATCTTTTTAAAAGATGTGGACTTTCTAAAATAATGTCGCCCCCATTTGTCTTCTATGAAAGAAGATATTTCAAAACCAGGAACACCTATCATAATAAACCATTAAGATGACTCCAGCCTTTCAGTGTATTTTTAGAATTTCATATTTCACCAAATGTTGTTATATATAATTCATGGTAGTGGGATATGATGGGATATGACAGTTATCTCATTTATGAAGAAAGACCAAATAACTCATTGTCCCACATCCACAAATAAATTATTCTTGTCCCCGAGCATAAGATTCTGTTTTGTTCTTTTCTTTACCTTAATGGATTTTCTTTTCTCCATTAATATTTTTTCCAAAAGACTGTGACCCTTTAATATCAATTTGACTATTGTGAAAAAAAGGAAAATTCTTAGAAATTAGCCTCACTGATCTAAAAATGAAGTATTAACGAAGTAGCCCATACCTCTAGAAGTAAAAGGAGGCCTTGAGTGATAATTATTTTGTACAATTTCATTTAGTGTTTTTGTCACATGTCAAACATGTGAAGAGAAAGGCTAATTTTTCCCTTTGAGACCCTTTGAGCTCTAGGAGGGTCTAGAGTTCTGTTTTTCTTTCTTCATCAATTTCAAAGATTCCTGTATTTGATTCTAACATTACAGTGCTATGCTATCTAGAACTTCCAAAAATTAAAGTTGGGGTCTTAATGTAATGCTTTATAGTCCACAGGGTGTTTAAATGCATACATGAGTGTAAGTAAATGAAAATTTTCCTTAGTTAAATTACATCAGTGTTTGAGAATATGCCTCGCTAAGTTTTGACTATATTTTCACTTCATATTCTTTATGATCATGTATATTTCTTATGGTTTTTAATCTTAACTGGTGTGAGTGTAGTATTAGTTGATTGATCTCCTTAAAGACATTATTTCCTACTCTTTCTTATTTTCTCAATTTGTTGGACATTCATAAAAGCATTTGATAATTCTTTTTCAAGTAAAAGTGAAATTAATTTAATGCTTTTCAAGAAACAAACAGTCCCATGTTGTCTCCTTAAGGGTAAAGGTCAGTGTCGTAGGAGAAGATGGCTAGTAAGGAAACTTTGGAGGAAATCCTAACTCATGCTTTTATTATTTTGTTTCTCAGAAAATTTTCCATGGGAAATAGAGTGTTGTTACATTTTTAAGCCTTTTATAATGCAAACTTCTAAGTACATGTTCACAGAATAGCTAAAGTTGTATATACGTTTTTGTTGTAAACAACCAATATATACTATGAAAGTAATATAGAGAGAGCACTTAAATTTGCATTTAAACATATATAAGCTAGCACAAAATAACTTACTTGATCAAAGCATTATCACGTATTTATATATTTATGTAACCATATATAATTATCCAGTTATGATAGGTAATAGATGATTGATAAATCTTAGTTGTAGCGTGTGTGTGTGTGTTCTGTTTGCTAAATGTGAGTCTGTGTATATCTTGCTATTTGCTTAATGTTGTCTGTGTGTGTACAAATGCTCATTGCGCCAGGCAGCACTGAGAGCTTAGCTCTAATCTTTTATGAGAATACATGTAGGGCAGTGGAAAAAATATCCAAGTTAATAGTCCCAGTATCATCAGTAACCACACCTCAGCTGGACTTCCTGGATTTTGATATCATCTGAGTGCAAAGCTAATAGTAATTCCAAAAGTTAGGTGGCCCCTGGCCTGTACTAAGAGTTCCTCAGAAGGGGCTTTTCAGAACCCACCACAGTCAGGAGTTTTAGAGCAATGAGAGAGTCCTGTTAACATCCTTTTAATAACATCTTTTGAGACACCCAAATTGTTAACTGCTTGTCATTTTGCATTAATTCTTGTCCTTTTCAGTAATCAGATGATTAGGACAAATATACAGGCAGTAATTCTTCAACAGATTCTACAAAATCTGATTGTTTATTTAGATCTACAGTAACCGATAGAATTCTGCTTACTGCCTTCAGTATTCAACATAAAGATTGAGAGTAGATAATAGCAGGAATAGAACAAAATGAAGATAGAAAATCAGAGCATTTTAGAGAGGATGGCAACGGAGCTGAAAACATTTTGTGTGTCTTTGAGGTGTCAGTTCCTCTGGCAGGTGTGTTATATCCCTAATCTCATTTAGTTTTCCTCCTTAGGAGGGTAGATTGGTTATCTACAATTTCCAGATAAGGAAACTAAAATTCCAAGGGAGTCAGTGACTTGCCAATGCATTTACTTCTAGGAAGCCTTTTATTCCCATCAAAATTAGAGACAGGTATCCCTGTTTACTGTCTTCCCCTCCCCCACCCTTCAAATTTAAGCTCCATGAAGTAATCAACAAAAATAAATAACACTCCCTGTCCTCAAAGAGCTAACATTCTAGTATAGAGGGACAAAGTTAAGCATAAAAATTATGCAAAATGGTGAATGGAAAATGGAAAAAGGCATCGTGAAAAATAATAAGGCAGGGCAGGGGACTAGTGAGGCAGTGGTCAGAGATGTCTTTCCAGAGAGAGTGGCATTTGAACCAAGGATTAAGGAGGCAGAGGGAGCTGTGGAGTCAAATCAAAAAGAAGAACGTTCAGTCAGAGATAACAGTTCCTTCGTGTGGAGCAGAAATGAGCCTGACATGTCTGCCTGCAGCAAGGAGGTCAGCATGGCTAGAGAGGAGGGAGTGAGAGGGAGAATAGCACAATATCAAGTCAGACAGGTAGTGGGTAGAGGAGGGTGAAAACTTCCAGGCCCTTCTAGGCCATTTACTGTGAGTGAGATGGGAAGACAAGGCATGTTTGAGTAAGGGGCTTAGTGTGACCTGATTTACCTCTTCCTGGGATGATCACAGACTGCTGTGTTGAGAACAGACTGAAAGAGGTCAAGAATGGAAGCAGGGAGAACGTTTAGAAAGTATTAAAATAATTTAGGGAAGCATAATCACATATGGCTTAAACTGAGGGTGGGTGGCAGTGAAGGTGGTGACTAATATGATTATGGATATATATTTTTTGAAGGTAAATCTGACAACATAGATATGGGATGTGAGTAAATCTGACAGCACAGATATAGATACAGGTCAAGGGTCACCTCAGGGGTTTTGGGGTGAGCAACCGGAAAGATAGAGGCACCAATAACAGATGGTTGAACTATTGCAGGACAGCATGTTTTGGGGGAAGGGTGTGGAGCTCAGTTTTGGACATGCTAAATTTGAGATGCTTATTAAATATCATACCTGAGAGTCTGGCGATTGGATATCCAAGTTATCAGGAGTCCATAGGAAATTTCAGGGCTTGGGATATGAATATGGTGTCATCACTATAAAGATTGTATCCAAAGTCATGGGACTGGATGAAATCTCCATGGCATTAGTGAGGGCCTGGCAGATATTGGTTATAGTTGATAATTTAAAATTACCTGTATATGAATGAATGGATGTGTCAACAGAGGTGAAATGAGGAGAAAACTAGTTTGAGATCAGAGCCATTGTGTTTCTTACCTTTGTGTAGGTCTAGGTTTTTAGTTGAACAAGAGAAAATGTCTGGTTATTTTAAACAAGAACAATGACAAAATGGGAATTTACCTGAAAGGTATTAGAGCACTCAAAGATTTTTTTTTTTTTTTGAGAATTAAAGAACCAAGCTTGAATGCTACATAAGCAGAAATAAGGCCTATAATCATACAACCATTAAAAAAAAGTTATCAATATGTCAACTTTAGTAACAGAGTAAAAATGGTGGTGGTAATAATGATATCAAGGAAAAGGGAATCCTTTTTGAAAATCCCTACCATGTTACAGATCATTAGATCATTTAATTCTCACACCACTTTTGTGAAATGTGCACTATTATTCTCACTTTATTGGTGAAGAAACTGAGGGTCAGAGATGTTAATTAATTCTTCTAGGTCACACAAATGGTGAGCACCAGATTCTGGATTCCGATCCAGATTTGTCTCATTCCAGAAACACTTTTCCCATTTTACCAGACTGCCCTTTTAAAGCAGCAAGTAGGCACAGCAATTCAGAAAAAGCTGCAAATTCTTTTCAGAACTCTGTGAGGTAGGCTGGGCTGTTGGTTCCTATTAGATAGAAGGCAAAACTGGAGCTAAATGATCCGGCCCAGCTTGATAACCTATAGAAGCCAATCTGAGATTTGTCTCCCAGTCCACTAAATGTGAGTCCGAGCTTTCTCAACATCACTCAGAACTGTTTAGCAAAACTAATGATAATCCTAATAAAAATAATCTCTATCCTTTTGCAAAAGTTTTTACAAGTTATTGATTGCCTTTGGTCACAAATATACATGAATGTACTTAAAGTCCTATATTTATTGATTGTGAAGTTGGATTTTATTTTGATATTCTAATGGTACCTCTTTATGCATTTCTACTTAACTTCAATCTTAATTGTGATAGTATTTTCCTCTACTATCACAGAATTGCTCTGGATTCTGATAATTTTCACTTTTTTTTTCCAATTATTAATTGCTTCCCTCTCCCCAACTACTCTTGTTTGGAAATAAGGAGCCCTCTGTTCCTCAGGTTCTGTCGTCCTGATGTAGAGAATCAATCTCTTTCGTCAATACAATATTTCTCTGCCTGCTTTGTCATTTATTTTTGTATTGGATTGTCTTTCACTTTATTTCTCTGGTCTCTTTCCTTTTGACTCTTTTAAAAATTTATTTCTCCCAACTGAATCACTTCAGTTCAGCGGAATGAGATTTTGCTTGCTTTTTCTCCCTCAACATGTTATGTTTATCATGAGATTAACATCTTTATTTTTTGGCTCTGAAGTCTCTTGAACATTTTCTCTCAGTCATTTTTATTTCCCTTCTTGTCTCTGTAGTTCTGTGTTGTTAAAGTTCTTCATGGCCTGTCCTCCACCTATCTTTTAGTTTGTCCTGTTTTCCTACATCAGCTCCTTGGGAGGTTTTATTCTTCAATTTTTCACATGATGATATCAGAAATCTCTGCTACTAGGTACGGTCAAAGAATTATAAGTCCTCTGCTCTGTTCCGCTCTCTGCACATGTTTATTAGTAAGTGGATAGTATTGGAAGAGCTTCCATTCTTGTACTAGGCTTGTCCAGAGTTACATTTATTAAAAAAAGTACTTCAATCTTAAAAGAAAGTATATCTCAAAATAAGATTCAGTTTTGTAAAAACTTACTGTTATTCAAGTGTTCAAGTAGTCTTGGCAATCCACAACAAATATTTTTCTGAGTTATTACTTCATATTGAGTTATTTTAAGTTTTGATTAATATTTTGAAAATAAAAAGTACAACACCTGCATGCACGAAGCATTTTGCAGTTTATGTTTAAGTGTATTGAACAGAGTTGATAAACTTGGGGCAGCACTTGGGTGTAATGGACAGAGTTGAGCTTTGGCATTAAACAGATACGGGTTTGAACCCTGGTTTCACCTCCTTCCAGTGTGTGGCCTTCAGCAAGATCAATTTTTCTCAGCCTCGCACTTCTGTTTTTTCTTAATATTGGGGTAATTGTATCTGCTGTATGGATAGTTAGAAGATTCGGTGTGATACCATTTTTAAATGTTTTAATTCAGGGGCTAAAATACTGTAGGTGCTTGATAACCTGTAGATATCATTATTACTATTATTTTATATAAAATATCAACATTTCTGGTCTTTTTTAAAATGTGAGATTAGTTTTAAAAGTAGCCGTGACCTTTCTTTCATCTCCTCTGTTCGAGAACATTTGCCTTCTTCCTATGAAGTATTCATTATTTTATAATTATAATTTGAATACGTACTTGTCCGACAGGAAAAAAATAAACATGGCAATGTAGAGAAGATTTGATAGCTATAAGTATCAAGTAGATTTTGCGTAGGAAGGAAAAAACACCTTAAAAATGGTTAAATATTTCTGGATTATATTGTCACAAAGTAGGAAAATTATAATTGAGGGAAGTCTGAGTAAATCCTTTAGAATAAAGGCGCCTTAAGAACTGGTATAAGAAATCTAATGAAGCAGGAGGTTATGTAACCTCATGGAGTCTTTAATGATGAAGCTAAGACACATGTCCTTAGTTCTTATAGGAGCCCTCTGCAGATGGCACCCTCAGGAACTTCAGTTAAAATTAGCTAGCTAGTTAAGAGTATACACAAGTGGAGTCCCATTCTCGTAAGTCAAGCTTTTGTGTAGAGAATTAAATTTTGACCCTGAAACTGTTTGCCTTCCTTGTCAACTCCATCTATATCCAAAACTTTTCTCATCTGGCCTGACCTCCCTCTTGAGGGTTGCTGTTCTATTGGCTGACCGAAATTTTGTGTATCCTCTCACCTCAACTTCCATAAGTCAAAACATCTCTATGCTTTCTGGCCACCCACCTATCAGAGCAATCCTACATTTGCTAATGTGTGCCGATGGTCACATAATTTCAGTGAGTCCTTTAAATCATCCTTAATTCTATCATTCAGTCTCTCTGACCTTGTATTTTAATCCCCTTGATTTCTACTTTAGACCCATAGCTGACAGTCTCTCACGGGCGTTTGATATTCTACTTGCTTTCGTGCTTAAAAAAACCCCCCAAAAAACCCAGAAAAACAACTCTGGTAAGTGCTTTCAGATAAAGTATTTGGTCTAATAATCAAAATCACAAACAAATCTATTAGCATGTATAAAAATGCCATTAATACTATGTTGTATTGTAAATTATAAATATTAAGATGCTGCTTTATATTAATATAGAGTGGCATAAGGGCAACATGTGTACAGAAACATAACATTTTCCCCCTTCTGTTGACTATTAGGGACTCACTAAACATTACTCCTAAAGGTGAAATATTTTGGAAGCTCGCAGACACCTACACATCAACTTTCTTTTGTTCCTTCCTCAGTCTAACTATAATTCTAAAAATTTTATCTAGTAAGGAATGTATTCTTTATGGTTTATACATGACTGTCACATGAGATGCATCTCCCCCATGCTATAGGGGGAGAGATTTAAATGATTTTCATGGCTAATTTTCCCTATCTGATTTTTGCCTTACATGCTACTTTAAAATATAAGAAATGCTTAATTTGGGACTCCCAGTCCCATTTCTTACCTACTTAGGTGGCTATTTACTTACTACAGAATACATTTCAAGTTTTTTAATCTCTTACCTAATTCTTCAACTTCTGCTTTTATTCTTCCTCAGACCCTTAAGAGCATCACATCAGGCTTGCTCCTTTCTCCCTGTTACAGACTGTGCTTCTACTTTGAAAACTTGGCCCAGTCTCCTTTATGTGTAATAATCTCCCTCCATGTCCACCTAGAGAATTCCTACCTGTCTAATAACTTTCACTTAGTCACCCACTGCTGGAAATAGGGTTTCCTTCCTCTGAACTATGACCGTAGGTTTCTAGCACACTTTCATCTCTTATCTGCACCATGCTCACTGTGAAACATGAGCAATGCAGAAAATCAAGGAAGAAAGAAAGAAAAAAAAAAAAGACTCATTATCTCACCCCCTGAGATAACAACTATTAATATTCAATAATAGGCTTCCCTTGCTTTTTTCTCCTTTTTATACCTCATCATCCTTCTCATAATTAAAAGGAGAAAAGTAGAAATTCTATCATTACTTTATTATGTCTCAGATACTCTTTTAACCTTTTAGAACCACTGATTGCATAATCTTCACAACTACTGTAGGAGTATCTTAATTTTATGCTCATTTGTTAGAAAAGAAACCCAGGGGGCGCCTGGGTGGCACAGCAGTTGGGCGTCTGCCTTTGGCTCAGGGCGTGATCCCGGCGTTATGGGATCGAGCCCCACATCGGGCTCTTCTGCTGTGAGCCTGCTTCTTCCTCTCCCACTCCCCCTGCTTGTGTTCCCTCTCTCGCTGGCTGTCTCTATCTCTGTAGAATAAATAAATAAAATCTTAAAAAAGAAAAGAAAAGAAAAGAAAAGAAAACCCAGAACCTAGAGTTGTTGGGGCCCTCTCCCAAAGTCACAAAGCTACAAAGAGGTGGAAAGTGGATATGAGCCAACATTTGCTTCACTTCCCAAGTCTTGGATCTTAACTGCAACATGATGCTGCCACTATGGATGTATATGCTGCTATTGTGATCACAAGTATTTGTTCTGATATATGTAAAAAAAGCTTAAGAGAAAAATGGAAAAATGGCATTTCTAAAACTTAAAGTGAAACTCTGTATTAAAGAGACTCTGAATCATTATCTTAAAAGGGCAGATTTAGTCATAAGAATAATAATTATGGTTCACACCTGTATGGCACTTATTACCACAAGCCAGGCAGTGTTCTAAGTGTGATATACATTAACTCATTCACACTCACATTAACTCCATGGGAGAAGTACTGTAATGGTCACCGTTATACAGATGTGCATACTGAAACAGATGAGTTCAGTGATCCACCTAAGACTATCCTGATGCCTCAGCCTATAGAAGAGCATTACACTGTGTATATATGTGTGTATACACATATGTATATGTATAATTTATAAATAAATAAATTACCTCTAACATTCTGCTTATATATATATATTTTTCTTAATATAACCACAATGTACTTACTTTGGCCATAACATGGCATTTAATATATAATCAGTAGCTCAAAAACGGAGAATGATTCTTGAACCAGTTTTGTTTGTAGAAGCAAGGCGCTAACTTTAATTAACTTTAACTAGGACTGCTTATAGCTGCATGTGAGAAGAGACACAAAAAGGCCCATTAACTCTGAACATCATTTCCATGTTTTTGCCTCTGTATGCCCTCAAGATAGTACTTTTTCCCTGCTGTTCTTTGATTTTTGCCTCTTTTTCCATTTTTTTAAAATGTATTAGCAAAGGGTGTGAGTCTAAAATTAGTCATGTATCCGCTGTAGCTTTTTAGTTCATCTAAACACATCATTTCTGGGGAAATGGTAGAGGATTTTGAGGAAAATTATATTTTAAAGGTTGAAAAACCTTGTTTTTAGGAATCCCCTCATCCCATTCATGGGTAATTATTTGGTCTCGGTTTCATTTCTGAGTGTATGTGAGCATATATGTTTAAAAAATATTCTTTGCCAACAGAATCTTCTCTCCCTGTAATGCATGCTTACTTGCCTATGGTTTGGTAATATTAAATGAATGTTGTTAACTTTCAGATATTTAATGTGCAGTTGTAAAACTGCATGATTCCACATGTAAACATTTTCTGAAAACTAGCATTTAAAATTACTTTTTGCTATTTTCATGACCCTAGACTTTGAAGGAATCCTTCAATGACAGCTGAAGCGAGACATTAGCAGCCACTGTCCTTTCTGTATTCTGTGCCAGGCGCAAGGACTCCATTCCTCTTGAAAGTTTTATCATGTACAAGGCTATTAACATTATGAGGATAGGCTGAAGCATGAATAAATCCTGAGACTTACTGATGATGTCATTACACTGGTCAATAAAATACATAGAGGGAAGGGCTTCCCATGCTACCAGGTTCGGTTAACTAAATCAGGATACACGAGCAATTAACTCTTTAATTAAGATGAATGGGTGACATTAGCCCTCCTTAAACTCTGCTCGTCAGCATTTACAAATAGAAAAAGACGGATGCCTCCTTCCCAAGAAATGTGGGTTTTATTTTTCATTCATTGACACAGTCTCATTCTTACTACTTTGTAAACAAAGTCACCAAAGTATAGAGGTGGTCAGAGGTATTTTAACAGGTTCATTTCATTAGTTACATCTCTTACTACTTAAAGATCCAGTTCTGGAATTTATTAGTTTTTTTTTTTTTCCTTTACAAAGCTACCTTTATCATTATTATTGAACACAATTGCTTTGCCTTTTCCCCCATTTTACACAAGGAAGATTCATGTCAGAATCATAGATGAATGCAACACAGCATGGAAACGATAGCTATCCATTTGTTCTTCCAACAGCTATTCACTGTTATCTGCTACTTTACCAGTAACTTAGCTTAGCCCTGGACGTCTAGAGATACATGTTCCATTTCTCTTATGTCTCTAGTTAGCCTTATGAATGTAGATCAGGCGAGTGTTTCTGAACCTCCATTTCCTTATCTGTAAAACTTGATTACTGGAGCTATTCGTCCTGTAATTCTCTTTCAGTGATATTTAACACAGGATAAAGGAAAACAAAGATATGATTCATTCTAGGAACAAAGTGTCGAAACCAGCACTGTGCAAGAACAATATGAGGTGATCTGTATATGCAATTTAAAATTCTCTAATATCCACATGTTAAAAAGGGGGAAAAAATGGAAGTTTCATATTTTATTTAACTTAGTGCATAAAATACTATTTCAACATATATATTTATATGCACAAATATATACACACATAAGGTTATACGATCTATTATGTATATATGACCTATTTTATATTATTGTCTGTACTAATTTTTTGAGATTTTAGAGCACACTTAAATTCAGACTAGTTCAAAAGCTACATATATTTAGCAGCTGCCATATCGGAGAGTATAATTCAAATGTTAACAAATATAAGAGCAAATACAGTTATATGTCTCAAATATTTGTCAATTTAGACTAAACTTTTTAGATAAAAATTACCCAGTGTACAATTTATCATTGATTTTAAAACCCAAGATAATTATCCAAAAAATAAACAACAAAACTTGGATTGTCCATAGACAATAGAATTTCTCTGAATGAATGTGATTTCTTATAAGGGGAACAAACAGTATTAAACAAATCCATGTGCCACAATGTGGCATAAAATGAGAAGACCCAAGCAAGTGTGGAAACAAAAACTTCCCCACTGTATATGATAAATAATTTTACTCTTCGCTTACAAGACACTTATCTACGTGGTTCGTGATATAAACAGTCTAGTGGATCAGATATTCTAATCAATAGAAGGATGCTAACTATACTATATAGAAGTATACCATTTAAAATGAGTCCTTTATTCCTTCATTGATATTTTAAATGGAAGTCATCGAATTTTAAGGTTAGTGACATATCCATCTTTTCATAGCATTTTCTACTTTACCTGATCCCATTTTTCTGCTTTAACCGGATCTAATAAATGATTACTGAGTTAAAAAATAAATTGAAGTGTAAAAATATTTGGTTAAGAGATTATAGATTTTTATTTTTACAACTTATTTGTCATCTCACAATATTTGGATTTTTTTCATTTTGAGGTATTTCCTCTAATAGAGAGTAATAATGATAATAATAATTATAACATTAACCAACATATATTTAGCTTTTACTAAGTGCTAGGTACTGTGCTAACAGGATTATGTATTTTATATTAGTAAAATCTGACTTGGATCTCTATGGATTAAGAAACGAACCACAAAGTAACCTTTCTGATTCTGTCTCTTAAGTAACCTATCCTCTTTATGAACACTAAGAAACTTCATAGATCCCTTTATTTGCTATGTGAATGTGATTGAATGCATATTATTGATTTAAATTAGACAGGAACTAGAATACAAAGCATTCTGTAAGTATCTGTTGAAACTGTTTAAATACATTACACGTTTCTAAATAAGGCAGTTATTTGGGAATATCTACTGAGTGCTTTGCATGTGATAGACCCATTTTAAACTGAGTAAAATAAATATTTGAAAAACTAAAAAAAAAAAAAAATCTTTCTACATGGTGCACCCTTTACCAAATGAAAGATATACATGTTAAAATAGAGTCAAACAGTTCTCCACCTTAAAGGAGCTTACTGTTTAGTGCATGAAACAGACATACAAATGATTCCAAAACCACATTATAAAGTGCTTCTCTGGAAGGTTTAGAACAACAAGGAAGATTAAGTCTTTCAGGGGATGGTAAAAAATACGGGGAAGCTGGCATTCTAGGTGAGTTTAAAAGAAGTGGAACTTTTCCAGGTGTGAATGTCACAAACCAAGGGGACACAGAAATGGGTAAGCATATAATAGACTCTTTTTTTTAATAGCCTGTAAGCTTAATAATTATCACATAGTAGGAAGTAGCAGCATCTGAGGGTAGAAGGATATATATGTGTTTATGTGTGTGTATATGTGTCTCAAAGAATTTGGCCTTTGATTTGTAAGCAATAGAAAGCTTTTAAATAAAGACATAAAATCAGATTTGAGTTTTACAAACAGTAATTATGGCATCAAAATGGTGGATGATTTGAGAAAACACAACTCTTAATTGTAGGCCATTGTACTAGTTGAGGGTGAAGACAGTGAGGTTCCAAGCAAACTTGGAGTGGTAGATGTGAGAGAAGAAAAGATTTCAAAACCATTTCTAAGGCAGTTCTCACAGGGCTTATTAAAGGTAGGTGATGAAAGGGAGATGTCAGGATATCAAGTATAGCTCTAAAACCTCTAACCAGGTAAATGCTGGTATTATTAAATACTAAAACTACCCTGAACTTAATTTAATCATTTTGCGAGTTTCAAAAGCATTTTTGGTATTAGGTAATATTCCCCATCAATTATTTGAGCAGTAGTTTATTATAATGTTGTGGGAAATACCCCAACAGGGAATTAAGAAGAACTATTTAATATACCATCTCGGCAAATGACCCACAGAATTCTTCACTCTTAAGAGGTCGAGCACAAGTACAAACATCAAATTTCCAAGCAGTTTTTGGCTATGGAGAAGTCACCTAACCTTCCTAAGTCTGATTCCTTATAGCCCAGTATTTATAGGAAAAATTAGCAATTAAGCTCATATGAACTTTAAAAATCAGGCACAGTGGCATGCCTTGGTGGTGCAGTAGGTTAAGCATTCAACTCTTAATTTCAGCTCAGAGTTTGATATCATGGTTGAGTTCAAGCCCCCTCTTGGGCTCCATGCTGGGTGTGGAGCCTACTTAAAAAAAAAAAAAAATCAGTCACAGTAGTCACAGAGTAAGTACTGTGGAGGAAAGACCTTGAAATCATCCCAAATGTTCCAGAAAACCTAAAAGTTAGAATTTTAATGAGTTAGGGAATGTAAAACTATCCGTACTTTTTCTCACCTCCACTAAAAAGTTTGGAGATACCAAATGACTATCTAAAACTATCCTTTTTCATATCTTCCCCAAAGAAAAGGCAATTAAAAGGTCATGTTAAGCAACATCACAATTTATCAAATCTCTATTTGTAGTAACATAGAAATAAGTCATCATCATGTTCCTAACAATATATTATGATACTGCATTTGGGGTTGTAAGCAGTTATCAGCCACATGACCCTTTTGGGTTGTGGGAATATAGACCAGTGACTCTCAACCAAGAATTATTTGCCTTGTAGGAAACGTTTGGTCATGACAAGGGATTGTTGCTGGCATCTAGTAGGTAGAGACCAAGGATGCTGTCAGAATGTTGCAACACATAGGACAGTCCCTCCCCACCACCAAAAAATGATCTAGGTCAACATGTCGGCACTGCTGAGGTTGAGAAATTCTGACATACACCATGTGCGAAGCTTCTTAAGTGTCCTTGAGAGGTGCTATCATAACTTAAAATTGTTTAATATTTTAACTTAAAACATAACAGTTCATGAATGAAGCACTCTATGACACTCAAATGGAAGATAGGAATATAAAGTTTGTGTTACCTCATATTCTCTATCAGTAAGCATGTTTTTCCCTGCTTATAAGACCAATTCTATTTTAAGTTGTTAATATGGCATTTAGCATTTTCCCTGGGAAACTGCTATAAAAAAAAATCCAGGTTGAAGTTTAAATACCAGGGAAAATGGAACATAGACGTTGGCATAGTATTCCACTTGGGAGTGATGCCCTGTGTGGTCCATTTCTACCTATCTGCTCACAAAAGTGAATTTCACTTAAAGCCAGGGCCACACATTTAAATGCTTAAAATAAGGCTGATATTCAGCACCCAGCCCCCCCCCCCCCCGATACAATCATGTCCCCGGCAGTTGGACAGTAGCTCTGGTACAAACTCCACAGGGACCCACAAACTGCCCCAAGTGCCCTGGGTTCTTTCCTAGGTCACCTCTCACCACTGTGCACGAAAGTCCCACAACCAAAGGGTTAACTCACAGCCTTGCAGGGAGCCTCAGACACTGCTTCCAGGGCCTGCAATAATTCCAGTTGGTTGGGACCAGAGCTGTACCTGCTGTTCAATTTTTGTCAGTCTAGATAAAGGAAATGGTGAAGTGGTCCAGGTGTAAGATGTTATGGGAAGGATGACATTGAGCCTCACTGAAGAGTAAACAGTCAGGAGTGGTGGGGACAGTGGGGCACTGGATAGCACATGCCACTGTAAATATGAGCAGCCCCTACTCAGATTCAGCAGATGGTCGCCATGTGGGAATGCAGGTCCAGAGTTGCCAGCTTTTTCAAGAGAAGCAGTGAAATCTAATGATTTTTAAACATTGACAATTAATTCAAATGTAAAACACTATTCAGCCCCCACTGCAGCCTATATAATCCCTTCTGGGGATAACCTGTGGGCCAGCAGTTTGCAAATTCTGCTTTAAAAGGATGGGGAGAGGAATGTCTTGATTCTCAGTTCCAACACGGAATTATTTCTTAGACTACAGGCCTCCTCTCCTGCCACTAAAAAGGATTTCTCTGAAACACCATTCCAGGTGAATTCAAACTGCAGCTGGTATTTGAGACAACAATGGGCCTGCCTCTTAAGGAGCCAGACAATTGACACTTTTGGTTGTGCCTTTTAAGGCATAAAGCTCCTATCTCCACGTGACCAAAGACAGAGAGGCTCCATGTACTCACATGTCGAGTTCGTAAGAAAACATTTCCTATAGACGGCTTAAATATGAGCTTCACATTATGCTCAGGTAGGTATGAAATTCAGGGACTATATTTATGATTCTACCTAAGGAAATGTATCAAGTGAAAAACAGATGCTAAATACTCTTTTCTGTGTAGATGCTACTAATGAAAATGCCTCGTGAAACAACTTAAAATGAACCTGTCTGAAGATGACACAAACCTTCCACTTAATGTTAAAGTATGGAAAAGAACCAATTCTGTAATTCTGTTCCAAAACAATTGATCCTGTAAAGTGCCTCTCTCTTTTTCTTTTTATTGATACCTTGGTCATTTTTTTTTTCTTAATATTGCGGGACATTGGGATCACTTAAGCAAGTATTTGCTGTCCCATTCCCAATTTAGGGTCTTTATCCCAGAGTAATAATTTATATCATGACAGAATTGAGAATAAACAATTCAATGAATACAAAGAGCATCCCGGTTTCAACAGAGGGCCAAACTGTGTAATCTCTGTAATGACAATGAGCCTGTGAGGGGACAGGGAGAACAACCTGGCAGGTAGGCAATGTGCATGAGGATTGACGATGACCCATTTCTTATAGGAATTTCGAGTATGAAATTCCAAGAAAAAGGGTGTAAGAGGAATAGTGAGGGTTCAAACAAGCAAGGGCCATTCAATTCACAGCAACAATCATATTATGGATGGTTACTCCTGGAATTTCTTTAGAAGAAATAAACCTTCAACTCTTTCCTGCTATAGCAGGGGACACTGAGGTCTAGAAAGGTGATGTTACAGAAGCTCTCAAAGTCACAGAGCTAGTTTTCTGATGACTGTTCTGTTTACTGTATTTCCCTCTGCAACCATCCCTGCTGCCATATTTCTTTGGACCATATCATATGATAGAGGTAAGAAGCTGTGAGATGAAACCCATGGGTGTGTGTACGTGTGTGTGTGTGTGTGTGTGTATGTGCGTGCGTGCATGCTTTCGTTGATAATTCTGTTCGTATGTTCAAGGAGGAGGAAGTTATACCCAGGAAGTAAAATGAAATTCAAGTATTGTAATAATTCACAACTCTCTTTTATGTTGCAGAAGTCAAGATTGGTTAATAGTCACAGTAACCTATGTTGGTTCTGACGAACTGAAGGTTTTCTTTTTTTTTTTTTTTTGTAAGATTTTATTTATTTATTTGACACAGAGAGAGAGATAGCAAGAGAAAGAGTATAAGCAGGGGGAGTGGAGGCAGAGGCAGAGGGAGAAGCAGGCTCCCCGCTGTGCAAGGAGACTGACATGGGACTTGATTCCAGGACCCTGGGATCATGACCTAAGCTGAGGGCAGACGCTTAACCCACTGAGCCACCCAGGTAACGTGGAACTGAAAGGTTTTCAAGAAGAAGGGAGGAAGGAACATGTAGTGAGGGCCTATTATGTGCTTTCTCTTAACATACCTTATGTAGTTGTAAACTCACAAAAGCCTTAGTCTGTGACTCAGAAAAGTAAAGTTGCTTTCATAAAGCCATGTTATTGATCACTGGCAAAGCTGGAACTATAGTGTAGTGGACAGAGCACGCCACCATAGCTCACTGCTCTGGTTTAAACCCTGGGCTCCAACACTCCCAAGATGGAAACCATTGGGCTACTTATTTGAATCTCGTAGTATGAGTTCCCTCATCAGTAAAACAGGAATAAAAATAGTTCTCACATCATCTGAAAAATGGTAATGAAAACTCATAATAGTAAACTGTTAAGTTTCTTTAAAAGAGTTAGTAAAAAATTCATGGAAAACACTTAGCTCGTGTGTGGGCCCATAGTAAATGTTCAGGAAATATTAGCTGTATTATTGTTACCATTACTCCTGAGGCTCCTGGGTGTGTGCATTGCCCACTAGAGCACACATTTTTTCTATACCCCTAATCATAGTTTACCACCTTGCATGTTATACTGTTATGTTAAAATTGTGTAATGAAGATTTCCATTTTTCAAGTATCTACAGGCATTTTAGCAATAATTTATCTTCATAATGGGTTTCTAAATGAAGAAAGTGTTAACAAAGCTCAGCTGAAAATTAGGCTGGATGATTGAACCCAGAATACCTGAATACCCCCTACCCTTTTACTAATCATGTACACCTTGACCACTTTCCTAATGTAATGCATGCAGATTAAGTCTTTTGTTTATTGATTGGCCAAATATATGCAGGGCGAATGTATGCTACTTCATCCTTGGCTCTTCCGAGGGAGACTGTTACCATAGTAACCAAGGCATCCTTTGACTCCTATTTCTACACAGAGTTATAGAAATGCTTCTTAAAAAATACTTACGACAATATTTAATGTCGAATCTAAAGTAATTTTTCTCATTGTTTGGGGAGCAAAATTGATTTTCTCTGGGCAAAGTTTGTTTGGCTGCCCAAATGTACTGTTTATAGTAATGTGTTCCACCAAATTTCTTTAAAAGCCAGTTAAACATATTTTGCTTTAACTTCTAATCTAATTTCATCATTTGGAAGTGCCTCTTGCTGCACTGTGCCTATTTTGATTTGGAAATAGTGCACATTCCATCTTTGCTATGTCAGGGTAAGGTGGAAGGGAACAGAATGAATCATTTGATTTCTTATATCAGAGAACAGTATGTGTGGCATGGGAGGGAGAACACATGCTTGGGTATGTTCAGGAGTCTGGCTTATTTTAAAGCCGAGATTTTCAGGTGGCAGCTGGTGCCTGGTTTATGATTCCAGTGGTTCAAAACCCATTCTTCTCTGAGGCATCTGTTTTAATTTTTTTTTTCAAAATTAAAGATAACTTTTGTTCTCATTACAAGAACAATATATAATCATTTCAGAAGATTCAGAAAATACAGATAAACCAAAGATGCCCATAATCCTGCTTTCTAGAGATAATCGCTGTTAACTATCTGGGTGTATCCTTCCAGAGTCTTATGTATTTATACGTATATTTTATTTCAAAAAACAAGACCGTGACTGTTTTATTATTCTGGAACCTGCTCTTTTTATATAACCATGTACTAGTACTTTGACATATTAAAAGATCACTTCTAAGCTTTGTGTTTAATGGTATAACTTGTAAGGTGTTGTAAGATATTGGTAAATTAAATTAATACTCATTTGTTGGACATTTAGGTAGTATCTAGATTTGTTCCTTAATTTAAGCAAAATTATATTGAATATCTTGATATTAACTTTTGCATATACTTTTAATAAATGCTTAAATGGGAAAAGATAAAGGTAGATTCTTATGTCTTGCTGGGATGGAAGAGATGTGAAGGTATTGTTGAGGTGGCTCTTGATTATGCTTCCACTTCCCTTTCCTGAGAGGACCCCCAGACATCCAGAAGTCAGAGCAAAGAACTTGATATCAGCTCATCCTCTATGACTCTGAACCATTCAAATGCTGGACCCTAGTTTCAGTTTCCTGTGATCTTGGGAGGAATTTTGGCTTCTCTCTGTTATTTATTCTACAACCATTTATGGGGAATCAATTATATTCTAGTACTGTGTTATCCTTTGTGAATTATTTCACTTACCCATACCATACGTCTGACCCCATAATGTACTAATAACATGTACACAAGCATTTAAGTTATAGGATGTTGGAAAGTAGCATAGGCTTTCACTTCTGAAAATTAGGGGGTCTGAATTCCACGTCTCCTACATAATAGTTAATTTATATTTCTGAAACTCAATTTTTTCATCTTTAACGTGGTAAAAAGGAAAGTTATGTCAAGGTTTTTGTTCTTGTTGCAGGATTCAGTGGCTTCATATATAGAATGTGCCAGGCATGATGCCTGGTATACATTAAGACAGTTTCCCCTTTCTTTGGCATTGGTGGTGCCAATGGCAATGAGAAAGCATGGAAAAGGGAGCTACTCATCCTTTCGAGGGGGTTCAGGAAGGCATCCAACTTCTAGTTCTGTGCTTAATAGACTAAGCAGAGAGCTGCAAGTTTAAAACTCCATGTCTAAGTGCCAGCTCTCCATGACTCACTGCCTGACCTTGGGTTAACCACTTAATCTCTCTCTGCCTTGGTTTTCCTCTTCATAATATGAGCGTAATAACTCTTACCTACCTCACTAGGGCAAGGATGATTAATCAGTGTTTATAAAACTCAATAAATCCTTTGGGTATGAAGTGCAGTGAGATTGGAAAGCATTATTACTATTAGCTGCTTTCTTAATATCTAAACCAGCATTCCAGGGACTGCTGAATGGAGTACCACAGAGTTATACCCTCATCCTACATCATTGTCAAGAATCTCAGTTCCTTTAGCCCTGCCCCTGCAGATATCAGTTTTTCTACCACGATTAATGCTCACTGTTCAACAAGGAGCAATCAATTCCCTGCTTACACCCAAGTGTCCGTAGCCACCCACACCCATAAGCAATGTTTGTTCCTTTAACAAATATTTATTGAAGAGCTGGAAGGTGCTGTGCTTAATACTAGATATATAGGGATGCGTAAAAATCAATATGGCACTTACCTTCAAGGTATTTAGTACCTGGTGACTGACCCAGACTGGTGGCCAGCAGTCCTGTTACAGACCCAGTGCTCTGACGGAAGAAATACAGGGCCCTAGGGATACACAATATGCATGTGCACAGTCAGCAAAATCTTTCTGCTAAAAGTGATATGGAAATGAAAACTGAGAGAGAGGCAACCTTATAGCCAGGGAAATAGAGGGGAAAGGGGAGAGGAAAAGGAAAGAATGTTCTAGGAAGAAGGCAAATTATTATCAATGACCCATAATGAGCGTGAGCAAGATCTGTTAAGGAAATTGAAACAACTGTCATAGGATTAAAGCCAAAGAAAGGGGAAATGTTGTATAAAAGGATACATCCAACATCATCTAATCCATTACACCTTTTGGCCAGGCTAGCTTCTCGACCTGACCACTGGTGCTCTTCATTTAATGCACCTCGCAGTCTGGGATCCTGACTCCTCTCCAGCCTAAACATCTGAAGTGATTGCTTCCTCAACTCTTGGACTTCAGTCTCCTGGGCCTTTAACCTCTTGTGAGTTTCTCAGTATCAATACTAATGAACATTATTATCATTATTATATATTATAATTAATATTTTGTTGTTGTTATTATTATTGTTGTTATTATTATTTTGTCTGTCTACTTGCTATTGCCCAATTCCTATCTGACTTTCCTTGTAGCTATTGCTTATTTTTTAGTAGAGCTCTCAGCCTCAGGGATGACATTGGTGTAAAGCAAGAGCCAAGTTTTTAAAAATTGGAACTTTGTACATGTTTAAATGAAAGGACTAAATAAGAGAGTGAGGCGTACCTGAGAAGAGTTAAGTTGAACATCACTATGGTACTGCTATGTATAACTTTGAAAAAGAATATGCATGATTTAGATTCCTCCTATGCAGTGCATATTATACATTAATTTTGCAAGCATACAATAGAGTCCTTGAAAATAGCACCAGTAAGTATATGTATCAAAACGTAAGTGACATAATGAAATCTTAAACACGAGGTGAGAATTACATTGAAAGAACTGGACCCCTAAAAAGAGAAAAGAAAGAAACTTGTCAGTAATAAAAACATGGTCTAAAACTTTAATCAACATCAGAGTTAATCACCTCATTTGGTAACTGGCAGTTCAATGAAGTTTCTGTTTTAAAATCATGGGCAAAGCAGACTGCCAGGTTTTATTTGTCATCTGATATAAGTTGAGCTATAGTCCGAGATGGTGGAAAACCTTTTTTGTTGGGTTTTACCTCTTTAATCTCAAATGAAAACTGGCACTCCATCTGGATAATGTCCAATGTGACACATTTTGGGAGCCATCAACTACCTAGCCTTACAAATCAAGAACACTGATTAAATAATCAAGATTTCTGAAAAGCCTTGAGGGAGCGATACGTTTTTTGCATCAGTAATTGCCATTCTGTTTGTAGCACAAGATGTTTTTGAGCTCTGGATAAGAACTTGTGTTTGACACACTGGCATTGAATATCTTATTTGTGGATTAGCAGGAGTTTGACATTCTTAGAAGTAATGTGATAGCAAATAGGGAAATTGTGGGATTTAAAAAATGTCTTAAGTTAATGAAATTTGTCACTAAGAAAATGAAACAAGGTAATGAATTGGTTATATATTTTTGAGGGATAGAATAGAGGTAATGATATTTTGCCAAGCATCCATTTAAATAAAAGCTGTTATTGTTCTTCCTGATAGTATGTAATATATAACATGTATCTACATAATTATAATCCTCCATACATAAATTTAAAAGTCATCTCTCCCTCATGATACACAGAAATGTAAAAATTCTGTTCGTGACACATGGTCAAACACACCTTTATGGTGATTTAAAATAACCACTGCTCAAATTAGTAAGACATTGATTAGAATAATAACAGATTTCCCAGAATTGCATGCATGAAGGAGCAATTCTTTCATTAGAGATGTCAAAATTAGTCCAGAAAATATCAATGAACGTTATTAATGTTATGTTCAGCTTTGGCCCTAGGCAAAATTGTCAATTTGGTAAAGTTATTCTTTGCCATTTCTCAACATCCCTTTGAAGGATTTTTTTTAATGCTGGTATTCAATCATTTATTCACCCAATAATTTTTTATTGAGACCCTACTAGATGGCAGACACAATCCTCAGTGCTAGAGGTACAACAGTGAAAAAGATAGTCAACCACCCTGTGTATATAGAGCTTACATTATAGAAATTCGGGTGGAGTCAGACAATAAAAAAAAACTGAGTAAGTTAACAAAAAAGAAAAAATTCGATTATAGTAAATACAATGACGATTATATTATGTATAAATAATAAAATAAAGTAGTATGTTAGACAGTATCCAGGGTTACCTTAATTCAGGTGGTCATGAAAGACCTCTCTAATGAGCTGACACCTTTAAACCAACCATGGGAAAATGTTGGGGTGCACCGTTACAAACAGAAGGATTCTGGCAAATGCAAAAATCCCAAAGCCATGGAACTGAGACTGGGAGCATACTTGGACTTTGATGGACAGGGAAGAAGATCTGTGTGACTGGAATGTAACGAATAGAGAGAGAACAGAGTAAGGCAAGAGAGCCAGGCAGGGGTTTCTTGCTTATGCAGATTCTAGAAATTTAATAGAAACTCTTTTCAGTCTGATGGGAACCCACTGCAGAGTTTTAGTAGCCGTCTTCTCCCTTTCTTCTCTCTCAGAACTTCTGTTCTCCTATTTTTTTAGAGTCTTCTACTATTGTAGCTCTCATGATGGTTCCTTTGCCTAAGATCTTTTACATCTCTCTTAATAAAATGTACCTTTCAACTTTCTACTCTTTCAGGTCTTGCCAGGTAATTTGTAAACTAATCTGATAAATCAGTATGAAGTAGAGCATTCGTAGTAAATGTGGCTTAAAATGATACCCCTCTAAGATAGCATTTTTTTCTTTAAAACAGCCTGTATTATCTAGACTTCAAGGAGTAAAGACTTTGGAAATTATAGCTATTTACTAAGGGAAAAAAACACATTTAAGCAACTGCTTTTTTTCCTCTTATGCAAAGGAATATCCATGATTGTATGAAATCTTTAGACCAGTAAAAATTATTATCATTCTTCGTTTTGTCATCATTATGATTTGTTAATCCCCTTTTGTGTGCCAGGCACTATATTAGATACTTTATATACATATTTTCATTTAATTCTCACTGCCGATCCTATACATTCCCAATTTATAGAAGAAGCAAGTATGGCTCAACGATTTATCTGTCTTTGTTCTATATTGTGGACCTGGAATGAAAACAAGGTCTAGAAACCTAAAAAGCAATCAATAACTGTTTTCTGGATAAATGTATGATTGATTAAAAAAATAATAAAAATACTAATGGCCACTCCGCCTGGAAGTTAGTGGGACAATCAAGCTGAATTCAGCCCTTACAGACTTAGAAGCCCACTCTCTATATAACAATGCCTTCCTCATTTAATATGTAATGGGTTTGACTTTCTGATCTACAGCTCAGAGAAAAGTTTATTCAAAGGCAAGGGGAAACACACCCAGTAAGGCAAAGTCTTCAGTTAGTTAGAGGATTCCCTCCCCTTCTATATTCCGGGTCTGGGAGCAATTTGCTGTATCTCCTGGGGAAATCAGGCTGATTAGATGACTAAAGTCTGATAATTATGTTATTTTGATAAGAGCAAAACTTGCCCAAAGGTGTTTGCCAGGAACACACACTCACACACATGCACAATCGTGCACACACACACACACACACACACACACACACATATACACTGCAAAGGGGAAAATGCCATGTGGAACACAAAAGCATCCAGGCTTCGCCTCCAGTCAGTGTCTGTAACCAAGCAAGCTTGTTTTTGGGTGATGTTCAATATCTTACCGGTTACAAAGAAAATACCCCTGTGGTGTCTAAGAATGTGATAAGAGTTATCTTCAAGGAATACAATTTCGTTCTTTGATTTTAGCGAGATCTACACATCTCTGTCAGAAGCTGAACAAGTGCCAGAGTCTTTAAAACAGAAACAAACAAGTGTGTGGCTCTGAGTCATTCTTTTCAGGAATAAGACTGAACTCTGGGATAGGCACTGTTCTGAAGATATGATGCTTCTTTTCGTATTATAAACTTGAACTTAAGGATAAGTTAGAGATTTCCCAAAATAATGCTCTTGCAAAGCATTCATTCCATGGATTACCATGTGGGAAGAAAATGTTCCTTGATTAAATGTGTTCAGGAAATAAAGTGAATTATCTGATCTCTTTGAAATTCGCAAAGATCATTACTAAAGAATCAAAGAAGTCCTAAAAAACAAACAACAACAATAACCTATATAACTTTGTTTACCCAGTATATCTCAAACTAATTTAGCCACCATAATTTAATAATTTAATTTAAGATACCATAAAAAGTCCATGGAATTAGTTGTCTATGGAATATCCTTTGGGAAGTGCCAACTAAGGAGCTTTTAAGTGGTTCATGATAGGTAGAAAAGTAGAGTTTCCATGTGTAGATAAAGCTTTCACAACCTCTAGTGACTTATGGGGTAATTTATAAGATTTTAAAGGAGAAACATCTTTGGGATAATAGAGGCTATTTATATATGGTGATATTACTTCTGACCCTTTGTTCATGATAAATCATGGCAGGTGGGAACATAGGCTGTCAGGTCAAGTCCTAACCCTGCCACTTAGCAACTTACATGACTTTGTATGACTCACTTAAATTCTCTGAACCTGACCTATAAATAGTACTTAGCTCAAAAGAAATTATGGAGATAATATAAGAAAAGAGCTTAGCATTATGCTGGGCAAATAGTAAGTGCTCAGTAAGAGGCGACTATTTCACTTTTTTTCCCTGATGTTACTTATGAGTTTGTGCAGAACCATTCACATTCTCTTATGCAGCCCTCTTCTTGTCAGGGCATGCATTTGTAAGAAGGCCGAGTGGGTATTAACTATCTCATATACAGATCTCATTAGTGCAATTCACAAACCAAGACCAAAGTTTTATGGATACAAAATGCAAAATTATTTCTTGCAGTGTTACCCACATTCTTCTTTAGCTATAATATTCAGTTAAGTGGCACTTTAAAAAGCTATTAGCACAAAAGTCATTCACATCAAAACTAGTCTTAACATTAAAAATCAGTTTTCTATAAAAATCTGTGAATATCCTTATAGTGTTACTAAGCCTGTACAGGGATGTCCCCTTAAAAACCAAAGTGAGTATCATAGAATAATCTCCCAAGGAAATTTGTAGTATGACATGATGGACTCATGTTTACCGTAAGGAAGGAGGCCAACAGTTGCCATAAAGACATTTGTATTTGCCAGATTTACAAGTTATTGATAGAACTATAAACAAGTGCTTCAAGTTATCCACAAGAAATTTGCTGCTCATGCATCTGTAACCTACATTCATAAGGGAAAAGTCCCATTGCAGATTTATAAAAACATTTTGCTACATATACTCTTGAGTTGATAATGGCTTAAGTAGGATTTCCATACTATATTGTTGGGCTTATTATTTATTTTGGAGACAGAGCATGACAACATGTCTTAATAATTTAAAATGACTATATATTATTAATCTTGTTATTCCTCTGTTACAATCTAAAGGTGTCCCATCTCATTCAGAATAAATGTGCAAGTCCTTGAAATGGGCTGTAAGGCCCTCTGATCTCACCCCTCCTCTCCACTTGCTCATTCTGCCACAACCACACCATCCTTCTTGCTGTTCCGGGCATGCTCCTGCCCTCAGGCCTTTGTCTTTTCTGTGTCTTCTGCCTCAAATGCCCTTCCTCCAAACACTCACAATTGCCCCCCACCCCTGGTTCCTTCAGGTTTCAGATCAAATGTCACTTCGCCACTCTATATTGACTGATACTGCTTTTCTCAAAATTTTCTCATATCCATCTATGCTTTATGTTTCTCCAAAACACTTAATACTACCTGACATAGTCAGTAATACATGACGATGAGAGCCAATTACTTAATTTTCAAAAATTATGTTAAGTATTTTTGATTTTTGTTAAAACATTGTTAAAATTGCAGTGCCTGGTTGGCTCAGTTAGGTGTCTGACTCTTGATTTTGGCTCAGGTCATGTGTCTCCCTCTGTCCCTCCCTCCAGTCACATGGGTGGGTGAGCGCTCTCTCTCTCAAATAAGTAAATAAATCTTAAAAAAAAAAAAAATTGTTAGGGGTGCCCAGGTGGATCAGTCAGTTAAGTGTCTGCCTTTGGCTTAGATCCTGATCTCAGGGTCCTGGGATCGAGCCCCTCATCAGGTTCCCTGTTCAGCAGGAAGCCTGCCTGAAGATTCTCTCCCTCTGCCCCTCCCCCTGCTTGCATGCCTGTATACTTTCTCTCTCTCTCTCTCAAATAAATAAATAAATCTTTAAAAAAACATTGTTAAAGATTGAAATTGTTTTAACAATTCTTAAACCATTGGAAGCTTGAAACTGACAATGATGGGAGTATTTATACCATGGAAATTAGCAAAATTCTACCCATCAGAGTTTCTAATTTTTAGAGAGCTGGTTTACCAGAATACCATAAGATGCAATAAATACATTTACTTGTTTTAATGTTTACTGTTGTCTACTGCTAGTGTATAATGAGAGCAGAGGGCTTGTTTTGTTCACCACTGTCTATCTAGTGTCCTGCAGTGTCGGATACAAAATAGGTGATTAATAAGTACATGGAATGAATGATTAGTGAGGAGTGGGATTTTATGGCCTTTAATGTTTGTGAAGAATGAGATTGATCCTTTTATCCATTCACTAATTTAAGCATTCAATAAATATTTTTGAAAGCCCATGTGCTGGGTATTCACACTGCTCTAAGACGTGGAGACATTTTAATGAATGATAGAGAAATAATTCTTATCTTTATGGAGCTTACATTATAGTGGGAGGGAGAAAAACAAAAAATGCTAAAAATAATAAGTTCAGATATTGGTGTTTGTTGTAAAAAAAAATAAGTTCAGATATTGGTAACTTAGTAAACCAACCAACCAAACAAAAGCAGAACAAAGTAATGGGTAGAGAGAGACTGGAGAAGGGACTAATTTTTTTAAACAGAGAATTCAGGTGAAGCCTTTATGAAAGGTATATTTGAACTGAGATATGAATGATGCTAGTAAGCCAGCTAAACTTAGATCTAAGGAAAGAACATTCCAAGCAGAGGCCACAACATAGTGCAAGGTCCCTGAAGTGTGAATGAGCTTGGTGAACTTGAAGAACAGAACGAGGGCTGCTAGACTTGAAATATACTGGATTAGGGAAAGAATGGCAGTGAATGAGGTCGGAAAGGCAGGCAAGGCCAGATCACTCGGGGTCTTACGGGCCATAGGAAACCATTAGAAAGTGACATGATCTGGTTTAAAGTTTACAAAGATCATCCTGGCAATGGAGGATGTTAGGAGAGCAGTTAGAGGCTCCTGAAGTGGTTCAGCACATATGCAGTAAAAATATAAAATATATGTGAATAGAATGGACCTGATGGGTCGTAATCATTTCAGAGGGAAGTTTAAGCAAATCTTCCACAAGCATGAAATCTGGCTTTACAGGTTGTTCAACAAGAGATAAAAAGATATTTTGCAATTTTAATTTAAAGTTAATAGAACCTTGATACCCAAACAAAACAAGGAAAGTAAGAGAAAAAAATTACAGCCTATCTCAATTAAAATTCTAAATGCAAAAATCCTAGGTAGAATATTAGCATGCCAAATAAATGAAAGTGTAAGAAATACTTTGTGACCAGAGAGGATTTCCTTCAAGAATTCATGGATGGTTTAGCATTAGAAAAACTATGATTGTAATTAAATATTCCAACAGGTTAAAGGAGGAAGGATTATATGATCATCTCAAAGGACACAAAATAATTTGACAAAAAAAAATTTCTCATTAAAAAAAAATTAGATCCAGGAAACCTAAGAAGATATCCTTAATATGATGAGGATATCTACCAAAAACTTACAGCCAACATCTTAATAATTAAAGTTAGAAATATTCTTTTTTTTTAACTGATATATAATTGACATACAACATCAGGTCCACCTTGTGATGATTTGCTCTGCTTATATATTGCAATATGATTACCACTATAGTATTAGCTTAAACCAAAACATTCATCCCAAAGTCAAGAAAAAGTCAACAATGTCCTGTGTTCTCCTTTCTGTTCTACGTTGTATAATGATTCTAACTAATGCAAAAAAAAAATTTTTTTAAACGTATATAGGGAGTGAAAAGGAAAAAAAAATACAATGCATTTATTATTCCTAAGAGAATCTAAAGGCAAATTATTAGAACCCAAAAGAGCTACACAAAATCAAATAATATCCTAGACACCTACAACAAAAGATTTAGAAACATAAGTCTAACGAATATATGATTTAAACCAGTGAGGTACTTAAGAATAAATATAAAAAAAGATGACTTAAATTTTATGAAAAAAAAAATAAGCACCCAAAATTCAAATGATAATCATAAATTTAACTTTATTAAATTTTAAAACTTATGTATTAAAATGTACTTCATGAACAAAAGGAAGAGAGAAGTCTCAGACTGAGAGAATTTTGCTACCCATGCAATTCTGAAAGGACTATAGTCCTCTTATATTAAGAACTCTTACAATACTCAAAAACTACCATAGAGCCCAGTCCTTCATTCTCTTCTCTAATTTATGCCCTTGCTGACTTTATCCAGCCTCATGTCAACTATGCTTTTGATGACTAATTAGGCGTCTCAAACTGTGATCCACCCTCGGCCTTCCCATCTCAGTTGGTGTACCTCCATCTTTCCGGTGTCTCAAGAAAAATTCTAGCCTGGAGCAGTTCCTGACTCCTCTTTCTTTTCACATTTCACATCCAGTCCCTCTTTATTTTCAAAGTATATCTAGAATCTAAGCACTTTTCGTCATGTACATTACTACTGTCCTGGTTCAAGCCATCGACATCTTTTGCCAGTGTTCACAACAATCTCCTCCTAACTGGTCGCTCTGCTTCCACTGTGCTCTTACGCAGCAGCCGGGTGATCTTTTAAAACCTTAGGGCAGCTCATAGGTCAGAACTCTGCGGTGGCTTATCTCCACTTCAACTTCTTCCTCCCTTGCTTGCTGTGGTCCAGTCACACACTAGCCTCCTTTTGCCCTTAAGACATGAAAGGAATGCACCTACCTTACAGACTTTGGCCTAGCCATTTCTTTTTTCTGAGATGCTTTTTTCTGTGAGAAACTGTTTGGCTAGTTCCTTGGTAATTATAGGTCTGATCGAATCTCTCTTTAGTAAGAACAACCCTGACCACAGTATTTCACACTACCACTTGCACTGTTGTACTGTGCACTGTTTTTTTTCATTTTAGCTGTTACCTTGCAACACACTATGTATTTTACTAATTTTTCACATTCTTTATCTACACCTCTTCAGAAATGTCAGCTCCACAAGGGCAACCATTTTGTTTTGTTCATTGATGTTTCTTTAGCTCCTGAAAGAGCGTCTAGAACTAGTGAATGTTCAGTAATTAGTTGTTGAATAAATGAATGAATGGAAATCAATAATAAAAAAGAAAAAGAAATAATGGGCAAGTTTTATAAATAGATAATTCATTGAGAAGAATACTCAACTGAGCAATACACATAGGAAAACCTGCTCTATGTTGTAATAATCAATAGAATGAAAAAACTAAACAAAGATAACATTTTGTTTTCACCTCACTGGCAAAACAAAGTAAGTCTGATAATACAAAATGTTGGTGAGGGTTTATGGAAACAAGCAGTGATAAAATGTGTGGTTTGAATGTAAATTTAAACAATTATTTTGAAGTTCAGTTTAGTAATGCTGGTTAAAATTATCCATACTCTTCAACCCAACACCATCACTTCTAGCTGCATTCCCCAAATAAACTACCACACAGACAAGGAAATATTGGCAGCACTGCTTGTAATAGTAGAAAAAGGAAAACGATATAAATCCTTCCATAGGAAAAGAGATAAATAAATTGTGACTTATTCATACAATGCAGGTTTATACAGTTGCTAAGTTTAATAAAATACAACTACATGTATTAACATGAATTAATTTTAAAAACCTAATGTGGGGTGAAAACAAGTTAAAGAATGTAACCCTATTTGAACTTTTTAAAGACAGAAAAAACAATAGTACATGTATTATATATATAAAATTCAAGAAAATACAGAATACAAAAGATGCATGGGAATGGCAGTGGCTACCTCAGGAGAGTGATAGCCTTTGGGGAGGGAGTAAGGATGGGTTTGGACAGTTGGGCTTTTAGTGCTATGTTTTATTTCTGTTAAAAATATTTTCTAAGTATGATCAATATTAATATTTACTTAATCTCAGTTGTAGACTTTTATATCGTGGTAGTCTTTCATATAATTCTAAATTTTAAATTTTAAAATATTGACCTAACATTGTGGCGAGTAAGAGTAAAAGAGAGATAAAAGGAGAGATTGGATGATAACCTAAGGTAATAGCAAGAAAAATACAAAATTCTGTTGTGATTGGGGAGATCTAAGTATATTTGTAAGCAGAAAAGAAGGGGCCTTACAGAAAGGGGAACTAGACAATACAAGAGAAAAGGTAAAAGAGTAAAATCATGATGACATGTGTAGGATGTCAAAGCAAAGGCATACAGGTAGCTCTTAGTTTTGACAGGAGGGAATCATATTTCTGCTGCAAGAAGCAGGCAGGAAATACTGGTTGAATGTACAGAGTAATATTGAGATACAGAAGTGAAAGGTAAAAGGAACTTAAGCTAACTTAACATTCTCAGTAGAATTGAAGACAATGGGATATCAAGATTATTTCCAGCCAGTAAGATAATCAAAGATTTTGGTAATTTAAGGAGACCAGAGGAATTATGAAACCTTTTCATTTACATAATAAAAAAACACTATATATATATTTGTTACCAAGCAAGTTATAAACCTAATTGTGTTAGAAATCAGTGAGTTTTGTGTGGTACCTGATTTTGTAACTTCCTTCAGTAGTGTTCAGTAGCCAAGGAATACAGAAACTGGGAGTTGAGGGTAGGACTGACTCAGGGTTGAAAATGGACAGAATTCTTAAGTCAAAAAAAAAAAAAAAAAAAAAGGAAGCCATAAACCTATGGTATTAAGGAGAGTATCAGTGACATAGCTTAATCTGTTATCAAGGCTGGGAAAAGAGTCAAGTGATACCTACCAAAATTTTGTGAAGTGAGAAAACAGTGAGAAGTTGAAGACATGATTATCGTAAGGACAAAGGAACATTTTTAGCAAGATTGCAGTGACAAAAAGAATGAAAGAAAGAAGGTGATGGTACTCTAGAATTTTGGAGACAGACATCTTACTCCTTAGTTCAGGATAAAATAAAAAAAAATTAAAGATGGGCAAAGTAAGTGAAAATGATCATTAAAATGTGGAAGAGTCATGTGAAATCCAAGTACTGGCTGATATCTTACGTGTGTATGTTGGAATTGGGATAGCTGAGGATGATGGAAGTGCTGAAAGGAAAGACCTCCAGGGTAGCTGTTCAAGTATTAGAATGAGAATAGTACTATTAATTTAGGAACATGAGTAAAGAGTGAATGCTATTTTCATCTCAGTATTTATGAATTGTTTATTCAATGTAATGTTATTTGAGATGTACCTATGTTGATAAATATAGATCTAATGCATCTATTTTAATTTTTCTACAGAATTCATTTGTATGAATATGTTGATTTGTTACCTTCTCTCTAATTGGTGGAAATTTAGGCTATTTTCAGTTTTTCTTTTTTGCCCTGACATAATATTACAAAATATATTTTATTTTCAAACATGCTTTGTTATGTACTAATGAGAGAATTTCTCTAATACATTTTTGTAGGAGGGAAATTCCTGGATCATAAGGATATAGATCTTAAACTGACATATGTGAGTTGTAGAATGATGTATACACTAAATATCATTTTTGTGAATTTTTGAAACACGAACCAGGACAAATGCTTACTCTAAGGAAGGAGAGTTAGCTATTTATTACCTTCTTTATAATGTTTAAAATATTTAATAATAAAAAGAAAATATGTTTTCAAAATGATATAATTCATTGTAGAAACGAGATAATACGGCTAAAGAAGTAGATGAAAATAAAGTAAAATAATCTTTTGTCCCAAAACTCTGAATAAGAATTATTAATATTTTGGTATATGTTTTCCATTATATATGCATACATGTAAATATAAAAAATGTACACTTTATATCATATATATGTTTTAAAACATACTTCTATTTCACTTAAAGTTATAGCATATATTTTGGTATATATTTTCCATTATATACACAC
The DNA here is from genome assembly GCF_023065955.2 of Ursus arctos. Taxonomy (NCBI): domain Eukaryota; kingdom Metazoa; phylum Chordata; class Mammalia; order Carnivora; family Ursidae; genus Ursus; species Ursus arctos. Next base: position 54,410,431 of record NW_026622819.1, read on the forward strand.
ATGCATAAATATGAAAAATGTACACTTCATATCATATATATGTTTTAAAACATACTTTTATTTCACTTAAAGCTATGTCATAAAAATCTTATTAAACCTCAGATTTCATCTTTGATGTGTAAAGACTTTGGAAGTTATCACTCCTCTCCTTAAACAAAAAAAGCTGAGTAAATTGAAAACCATTGTCTTTTCAGCACAGTTCAATATGTAGAAAGAAAGGAAAATCCAGAAAGGCATAACCAACATCTGCATACTGGAGCAGAAGCTGCTGGATCCATAAACTAGTAGGAATATTTAAGTGGTAATTATAACAAATTTTTGTGGAGTCCAAGTATGGAGCATTTGACAGTGAGAAACTCCTGGGGGCTACAGTCAGGGGCTGTCCACAAATTCATGGGCTTTATCTCCAGGAACTCTACCAGGTTCACATGGTGAAGAGCCAAGAAAGATTCCTTCGTGGGTCTGGCAGGAGAACTGAAGACTATCCATTGGGAAATATGCCCAGTGCATTCACCATAATGAAGGCCTACTATCCAGGGAAAATACTTCACCAGAACCTTATCTTAAGTGGGGAAATAGCACTTCTCCAAATCAAGCCCCTGGAGGGGTTGGGTTAGGGATCTAAAATTACTGTGTGTAGGTCACAGCCCAGGGACACATGACCACTAGAAGATTGAGCTCTAGTCATATGATTATGGAATGCTTCCCCACTCCTATACCTTATTACCACATGAACAGGGCTCTAGTATAATAACAGTGAATTAAAGCTGAAAGAGCTGTAAGACACAAACTTTATCCGAGAAAAAGTTCTTAGGGAAGTCCAAAGAGAACATGGGAATCAAAGATAGGGCCTCTAGAGAAATTTAAACTCTCTGACACCTATAACTGTAACAAGCATAAAGCACAGACCAACTCCCAATCAGATTAATTCACACTAAAAGCCTATTAATCTCAGCTCCTATTACTTATAAGGTATGCTAAAAGGAAGAAAAAACACAGTCTGAAAGACAAAGAAAACAAGAGAATAAGACTCAGGTATGACAAAGACTATGGCATTAGCAGACAGAGAATTTTTAAATAATTATGATCAATGTATTAAGAGCTCTAAAGGAAAAAGTAGACAACATGCAAGAACAGATAGTCAATATAATAAGAGAGATGGAAACTCTAAAAAGTATCAAAAAGAAATACTAGAATTAAAAGATACTATAACACAGATGAAGGATGCCTTTGATTGTCTCATCACTGGACTACACGTGGCCGAAGAAAGAACCCATAAGTTTGGAGATAAATTAGTAGAAAGTTTCCAAATGGAAATGGGAAGGAATAAAAAAAAAAAAAAAAGAATGAAAAAATAGAATAGGAATCCAAGAACTGTTGGAAAACTTCAGAAGGTGAACATATATATAGTTGGAATACCAAGGAGAAGAGAGAGCGAATGGAACAGAAGAAATACTTGAAGAAATTATGGTTAAGAAATTTCCAAAATCAATGGAAGACACCAAACTACAGATGAAGGAAGCTCAGAAATCAAGCAGAATAAATACCCAAACATCTACATTTAGGCATATTATATTCAAATTATAGAAAACCAAAGACAAAGAGAAAAGTTTGAAGGATGCCAGGAGATGGGGGATCCCTTACCTAGAGAGGATTCAGAGGACTTCTCATTAGAACCATGCAAAGAAGGAGACAGTAGAGTAAAATATTTAAAGTACTGAAAGAAATAAATCACCAATCTGGAATTTTATATCCAACAAAATTGTCCTTCAAAAGTAAAGGATAAATATCTTTTCAGGCAAACAAAAATTGAGGGAATCCATCTCCAACAGACCTGCTCCGTAAGAAATGTTGAAAGAAGTATTTTGGTTTTGGTTTTGGTTTTTCAGGCAGAAGGAAAATGTTAAAGGTGAGAAGTTTGGATCTAATAAAGAAGGAACAAGTGTTGGAGAAGGATAAATTATGATAAAATCTTTATTTTTTTATTTTTTTTATTTTTAATGGTGCTAAGTGAAAGAGGCCAGTCTGGAAAGTCTACAAATTATATGATTCTAGCTGTATGACATTCTGAAAAAGGTAAAACTAAAGCAATTCTATAAAAGTCAGTGATTGCCAGGGATTCAAGGAGTGGGGATTTGTTGAATAGATGAAGCACAGGGGAATTTTTAGGATAGTAAAACTACTGTGTGTGATACTGTAGGTATACATTCATGATACTATGCAATAATCAAAACCCATAGACCTTTACAGCACTAGGAGTGGCATGTATGCAAGTTTTTAAAAAATCATTTAGGTGTTCAGGGGATTCCAAGGTGGAAATCAAAATGTGTTAAAACAATCTAAGTGTATTACAAACCTATAAAATAATCTCACTGAAGGCTGTGGGAGAAAATGTGCTGACCTAAGTAACATTGGAAATGAGCTGAGTCTGTAAGATTAAAGTGAAAACAAACTACATAAGTATAAGCTGGTATATTTGATTCTCACAGATTTATGACTCAGTGACTCTGAAACTGCTGTCCATGAATCCTGGAATGGAACAATTAAATATTAAATGGATGGCGAATGGTGGGAGTCAGAGTTGTCACTGTTGAAGCGGGAATTTACAGATAAGCAAAGGAAGAAGCCTAGAATGACCCAGATAGTAATGGATTACAGTTGGAGACATTAATATGAACTCATGTTTAGATTAATATAATTACAGATTGTTAAATATGGAAATATTATAAATATATATATATATACGCTACTTAGTAAACTCACATGTATCTCATTGTTTTGTCAAGCTTAGAAGCAATGACACCTCAGTAATGATGAGCACACCTGGTATCCAGATCTTGGTTTCTTTTTTTTTTTTTTTAAAGATTTTATTTTACTTTTTAAAGATTTTATTTATTTATTCGACAGAGATAGAGACAGCCAGCGAGAGAGGGAACACAAGCAGGGGGAGTGGGAGAGGAAGAAGCAGGGTCATAGCAGTGGAGGAGCCTGATGTGGGGCTCGATCCCATAACGCTGGGATCACGCCCTGCGCGGAAGGCAGACGCTTAACCGCTGTGCTACCCAGGCGCCCCGAGATCTTGGTTTCTAATACTATACTCCAGTAAAAGGAATGAGGCCTCCTTGGAGAAAGGACTGATTTTAGGACTGGGTCAAAAAAATGTACAAGATGAGCTTGGAGCACCTTATGGTGTAAGACAGTAAGACAGTGCTAAAAACCAAACTGAAACCAGAACCAAAACAAAATATCCCTCACTATGATGAGGATATATTAAAGGGACATAGGAGTCAAATGTAATAACATTCACTGGCCAAAGCTGAAACTATCTGAGCAATAAAATAAAGCATAAATTAGAATCTGGCCTAAAGTATAAAATAACTGTAATTTCACACAAGTTTATACTGCTATAAATAAATTATTAAGCAAATAAATGGGGAGAAGAGATACATTTCTCTTGCAGAATAATTATAAACAATTAATGTAGATATTCCACTCTCAAGGAGTTGGAACATAACTCCCCACCTCTAAAGTGTGGACTGTTTATAGTGACTTCTTTCCAAAGAATACATCTGGAAAGAAGGAAAAAAAGAGCAATTTCGCAGTAAAGAATTCTAACAAACCCTACTTCAGCCAGGTGATCAAAAATTCAGTGTCACCTGTGATAAGCCATCATTGATATGATCTGATTAAAACAGTACTTTACTCTGTGGCTCCTCCCCCAAACCCATAACAGCAGTCTCTTCTTTGGAGAAGTTGGAGAAAGTCTTTCTGAGAAAAATAACAACTGAGATAAGCACAAAAGGCTGAGTCTGCCTCCATAAATTTGAATTCCTTTTGTAACATTAGCATCTTATCTATTTCCCCATTTTTCTTGGATGAGACCTGCTATTCACAGTGACATAATTACAGTTCCTTTGTGTGCTCCATGACAGGAGTGATTGGAAGCCAGGGCATGGTGGTATGAGAGGCATCAGGAAGCACCTTTAAAACAGAAGGCAGTCATCAGTAATCTTCATGAATCTATTTGAGTTGCTTTCAGTGGGCTGGCCAACACTTCACTGCCTGCGTAGATGAAATGTCCCTTCTACTTGACCCAATTCTTGGCACCACAAAAATGCTTGATGATTCCTCAATGGGACAAATGACTTGATATTTCTCTTATTACTCTGGTCTTAGTTTTAAAAGGTAGCATATATCATTGTTATAAAGTACAAATTATAAGGAAGCGTCTTCAAGTCAGAGAGCACAGATGTCTACTTCTGCTTGTTGGTAGAAAGAATGGTAGGGAGGGAAGAAGGAAAGGAAAAATGAAGGGATGGAGATGGGGAGAGAGAAAGAAAGGGACAGGAAAGCAAGGGAGAGAAGAAGGGAAGAGAGGAGGAGGGAGAGAAGAAAAAAGGATAATGAAAAATCAAAACAAAATAATTCCAATATGTTTTAATAAGCTTATTATTATTTAGGTATGGTAAGGCTAATCAGGAAATGACTGCCATTGAAAAATCCTTTCATTCCATTCATAGTTCATTCCATTCATAGTTTCAGGGTTGAGCATACAGGCCACTCCTGTGGGTATAGGTGGTACACAGGGGATCACTGGGTTCTATTACAGACAGGGGCGGGGGGGACTCTGGGCAAGCGTCTTTACTGTGGTATCCATGGGGAAAGAATGACACAGCAGAGTAAGCAGGCCTAGGATTGGCTAGCTTGAATAATTTCAACGGGGTCCAGGCCGTAAAGGTTGTCTATGGTTATCTGGTACCTGGCTCTGGGGTGCGTGTATAGTGGCCAGGGTTGTGAGAGCCTGATAAGGGAGGTAGCTGGGGTATGGACTTCGCTGCTCAAGTAGAAGAATTGATGGGCCTCTAGCCAGGGCTTCAAAATTGGATTAACACAGCATTTAAAAAAATATATACACCGAATGCTACCAGACCCAAAGAAGCAATTTATATGCTCTATACTTTATTAGGGGGTGAAGGGGAGTATTCTCAATTTTGGCCACTAATTTTTAGATGATTGAACAAACACAAAGCCCAGTCTAAAAATAGTTAAGTTCAGAGAGAATTTGTTATATCACTCTGCATATTAAAAGAAGTGAAAGTCAGTTACAACATAGCAATTAAAATATCTTTATTTTAAACAGAAACGAGGCAGGATTTATCTGTAGGAAAGGTGGAAAAACTACTCACTATTAATTATATTAATGTTTGTTTTAGCACTATTCACAAATTTGAGGCAATCTATGCAGTCTTATTTACCAGTAGCATTTTACTTGAAAATCATTAAATCATGATCTGCTATTACTAGTGTCAAAACAGTTTTCATGTAAAGATTCAGGGAATAGGAGAATGAATCTGTGTGCCCAGAAGTCTAACCTGCAGGTGATATAGAAAGTGTCTCTGGAAGGCCCAGTGATGTAAGCTAACATCAAGCTCATTAATTCTTAGATTTACTAATAGAAATGGTTCTTTAATGAATTGGGGAAATGAAGGAAACAAGGGCAGGTAGTTAAATTCTGTAGTTAAGTATATGACTCTCCATCTGTCCAAATGGCTTGTATTGACATAATTTCTAATATGAATAAAACATCACTATGATCAATATATAGTGTGTGTTCCAACCAAAATGTGATAATAATCCATCCATGGCAGCATTTATTTGACCAAAAACTTTATGGTTGTTGAATCTATTTAACAAAAAAGCAACATATTTTAGTGAAAATTAAATTAGGGCTTTAAATACAAGTTAATATTCTTCCTAAAAGTATTTTGGCAGGAATCACTCATTCCAACAGTGACATATTTAATATTATCTAGCACTTACAAGGCATTCTCATCTTTCAAGTGTTTTACTAACACTGACTAATGACTTCTCAGTATATTGCAGCAAGATAGGTAAATACAAGTTAAGGGAAAAGTTGGGGTTTTTTTCCCCCTAGTCCAGATGGGAAGTCAATGTCAAAATTTAAATTATGCTTAGGATTTTGGCTTCAGTCCTTTGTCCCAATTATTAAGTAAAATGTACCTCTCTCAGTATTATCAAATGCTATGAAATCATGTCTTTCAGGAAAAAGAAAAAAAAATTACAAGCTTGAGAACCAAAGTTGAAAGGATAATTTCAATTTTTCAAAACTCCCTCAGTGCTTTGCTATGGAGGAAAAAAAAAAAGTAAAAGGAAAGAAAGAAAGAAAAAAAAAAAGAGGAGTGCTTTCCTTCTCTCCCTCTTGATAAAATAGCTTTATAGTCCTGATAATGTCACACTGTAGTCCCTACAATATGAAGTATGGTAGTTTTCAAATTATCTTTAAAATAACAGAGTATTTTTCATAGAAGCATTGGTGAGAAAATACTGAAAAGAATCAGATGTGCAAACTATGTTACAGCTCAAGGATGTCTGCATAACAATGTGAGAGAAAGAATTCTTTTCAAATACACTTACACTCAAGGTATCTTTATATACCGGAGACTTAAAAAAAATTATTACAGTTTGAATAATGCATACATTCTTTAGTCACAAGATTGCATTCTTTAAATAAATAATAAATATCTCACAGTGCTGGCCATAAAAGAAAGCCACATGAAGCTTTCAAACTATGCTTAATCGAAAGGAAGGCATTCCCTTTGTAGGAGTGACTGAGATACAGGGTTCACATTATATAAACTAAAGAAATGTTCATTTTCCCAAGTCGCAGTTGTAAATCAGAGCAATGTTAAAGAAGTCTCTAGGCTATGCTAGAAAAGTTTGACCTTATGTTTCTTTTCAGGGGTTGGCAAACTATACCCCTTGGGTCAAATCCAACCACCCACCCGTTTTCTTAAGTGAAGTTTGTTTTAACACTGGAATGCCTGTTTGTTTACACATTACCTATATGCACTATTGTGCTTCAACATTAGACTTGAGTAGTTTCAACAGAGATCTGGTGGCCCACAAAAGTTGGCATACTCTATAGAAAACATTTGTCAGTTATTTCTCTATTAAAAGGTGACATGTTGAGTCCCTGAGACAAAAGTCAGACTACACTCATTAAGTTAGAAGGAGGCTAGTAAATGTGAAAAAAAAAAAAGTGAATTTGTATTTATATAGGGAGTACCTAATTTCTGAGCAAGGTGTGATCTAAAATTCATGTGTAAGTTATTTACTCCTCACTTAGTCATATTCATTAGCTCAAAATATGACTTACTAACTTACAATATAGTACAAATTGTGTTTATAGACCAGACTATGAATATTTAAAGCGTTGTCTCCCTTTATCTTTCAAGAACTTCTGTGGGTCCTGAAGTTACTTAGAGAAGATCAAAATCCCTATTCAGAGTACTTTATCCCCATGAGGCCAGCAGATTCACTGGGATTGAGCGGTGTAACATGTCTAGCTTGTTTCAAAGGAGTTCTGTGGAGATCACAAAAATTATTTCTTCACAATGAAGAGCAGAAAGGAGACTTTTGATATCCATTTTTTTTTTCTGGGGTTGTATATGTTGTATGATATTCTTACAAGATAGAGTCCTCTGATGCTTCTGAACTTCTCAGACTTTCTGAAGCCATGATAAAATCTTCATGTTGTCTCACTTTTAGTGATGATGATGATGATGATATGGTATGTAACACTGAGTGTGTACTGTGGTCTCATCACTGTTCTAAGCTTTTGTATGTTGTGAGTCAATCCTCAGATAACAGCAAGAAATAGGATTGTTATTATCACTACTTTACAGACAGACAAATGAGTAATTTCTAATAGGTTGCACAGCTGAAAGGTAATAAAGAGAAAACTAGGTCCCTGTCAAAGCCTTAAAGTTGAGCTGATTTCTCTCAGCCTCATAAATCTCTCTTGAAGACCTCCTATTGGTTTATTTTAATCCAGAGAAGTTCTATATGTGTAAAATCTTTCAACCCGATTATCTATGGATGTGACTAGAAAGCAACACTTAAGATACCTGAGTTTTACTCTACATCATTCCACCCTTGCCTCAATTCCATTTTCCATTGTTTTATGAGTTTTTGAACCAAAGGTTAGAAAATAGTGCAAGTTTTTGTAATATTTGGGAGGCTTTGTTTGGGTCATGGGAAGGAAGGGGGAAAAATGTAAAACAATCTGCTACAATTATATCTTTCAAAGAATGGGTATATGGCTTTTTTGCCATTTGCCTCAAAGGTAGTTACATTTTTTGTGGATAGAAGTAATAAATTGCTTGCTGTTTTAATACAACAGAAGAGAGCAAAATCACTGAAAACGCAATCAATACTGTGCATGGTGGGTTCATTTGGCTTTCAGCATCTGCTTGTAAACTCAGAACCAAATAATAGGATCTAATGAGAAAAAATATATATGGTATTACATATTACAAGATTAAAATCCTATTATTTGATTCCAAGTATATATATATATATATATATATATATAGTATGTATTTTCTAAATCAGCAGACCGTATGTGTTAATAAATACTGCTTTTCTGTGTTAACTACTAAGGTTAGCTCTTTTATCAGTTTTAGTATTATTCATACTGTATTAAATTTTCCTTCACCCCTTTCTTATATAAATGATATAAAACTACTTTTATGAAAAAATGTATTATTTTATATTATTGCAAAGATTATTTGGATTTCAGTTTCTAGTAAGTTCTATTAGGTGGTGGGGGCCCTGAGAAGAATTCTGTTCATAGATCTGTTTTTCCCTGTGGTATTTTCTGATAACTGAGCAGATGGCCTGAGACACTGTTAAGTAGCTCATGGATCTAAAGTATTGGAAGTCCAGAGCCCCAGGGGGAAGGGTGGGGGCTGTTGTCAAACTGGATGCACTTTGGTTTGTGATTCTGAAGGACCTAATTCTCAGAATAGCAGAAAGTTGGTAAATTCTCACAGGGACTGCAAATCAGCTTCCAAGTAACCCAGACCCGAAACTGAATCAAGGAATCATAGATTAACTGCACCCCCGGGCATCTTATGGAAACAAACATTAATTTTTGTACCAAGAGAAGAATATCATCATCCTAGATAACTTAAAGTTATTTCTACTTTAAAACAAAATTATTGTTCAGTATACATTTTTTAAAAAAAGCACACAAAGTTATCAGATAACAAACCTAGCACAAGTAACTTACAATATGAATAAAATTCAACAGAAAGATAATAAAAACATATTCATTGAGACTGCAGATACTGAAGTTATGTGATATAGATTTAAATTAAACATTTTCTTTGATAAAGAAAATAAAATATTAAAGTTATAGAATTAAAAGAAGAAAAATACTTGAAAAATACAATAACCATAGTCAAGTACTCATTGAGTAACTATATTAGCAGATTAGACACAGACAAAAAGAGACTTAGTGAACTAAAAAATAGGTAAGAAAATGTCTAGAATATACCATAGAGAGACTAAGGTATGAAAAATCACAAGAAAGTATCAAAGACAGAGGATATGACAAGAAGGCCTAAAGTGCATACAATTCGAGTCCCAACAAGAAAAGAAAAAAAGGATTTAGCAGAGAAGCAGTCTGTAAAGAGATAATGACTGAGAACTTCCCCAAACTGATGAAAGACATCAAGCCTCAGGTTTAGGAACGCCTATGAATTTCAAGCAAAATATGTAAAGTAATCCAGGCCTAGGGACATTATATAAAACTGTTGCAATCTAAAGACAAAGAAAAAAAATTAAAGCAACCACATAAAAAGGATAGATTCCCTTCAAAGAAGCAAATAAAAGACTCACAGCTGACTTCTCAACATTATGACACAGCTAGAAGATAAACTCTATAAAGTGTCAAGAGTAAATAATTATCAAATGAGAGTTCTATAGAAAGAAAAAATAACTCTCAAGATTTTAGAACAGAAATAGATATTTCCAGACAAATGAAAACGTATGAAATTTGTCATCAATATTCCCATGCTAAAGGAAATCTTAAAGGGTATTCTTCAGGTCGAGTTAAATTATCCCAAATAGAAAATCAGAGATGTAGGAAAGAATAAGAGTAGTAGAATAATAAATATGAGGGTAAATGTAAATGCATACTAACTATATAATAATATGCTAATACTACTTAAAATACTATATGCTAAAAATAATAAAGCAATATTAATATGTCATGTCTCATTGAGTTTATATACATGCATACACAAAATAAAATGGTGTTTAATAGGAAGTGGAGTTAAAGAATATGGCAACAACTAATTAATGTTAAACTTTGGTAAGCCAAGCATGTAAGTTAAGTTTCTAGGATTACCAGTAAAAGAATTGTAAAAGAGTATGTAACTTCACAAATAATGGAGTAAAATGAAATAACCCAAAATTTTTAATAAATTGAAAAGAGCCAGGAAAAAAGAGACGCATGAAAATAAAATAGTAGCACAGAATACTTAGCGTGATTTTATATTTAAATCTAAATCTTAAAAAACAATAGTAATATAAGAAATTTGAATAACATGATAAACAGACGATCTAATGAGCATATGTAGTATATCACTCCCAGTTAAACCATAAAATGCTTGTTCTTTTCAATGCATGTTAAACATTTACAAACCAACCGTTTGCTGGGACATCAAGCAAGTCTCAACAAAAGACTGAATCATGCAGAATAAATTCTTTGATCATGAAAAAATTAGATATAAAAGAATGCAAATATACAACTAGAAAAATGTTCACATAAGATGGAAATTTTAAATATACTGTTACAGACAATCCATTTGGGTTAAGAAGAAACCAGTAGTAGAATTAAAATATTTTGAATTGATTGATAATGAAAATTCTATATTAAAAAAATGTGTAAGCTGCAGCAAAGACCATTCTTGGATGATAATTTATGCCATTAAATGTAGTTATTAGAAATGGTGTGCGTGGGCGGCTTCGTCGGTTAAGCGTCTGACTCCTGGTTTCAGCTCAGATCATCATCTCAGGACTGTGAGATCAAGCCCAGGGTATGGGCGTGGAGCCTGGTTGGGATTCTTCTTTCCTCTGCCCCTCCCCTACCTCTGTCTTTCCTTCCCTCTCTTAAAAAAAAAAGAAAAAGAAAAAGAAAAGGAAGCATGCTGAAAATAGCTTTTCCAGAATTTAAAAAATAACCATAAATCGACTATTAAGTAGAACAATAAAAAAAAGAACAAAACCAAATTAAATAGAAAATAAACAATGCTGAAAGTTCTATATTTGAAAAGAGTCATAAAATTGATAAACTTATATTTGGACTAAAGCAAAAAGAAGAAAGACACAAGTGACCAATTTCAGGAATAAAAAAAGAATCAATACTACAAAGCTACAGATATTGAAAAGATAATTAGAGATTATTACAACTTTATGGCAATAAACATAAACATTTAGATTAGACAAATTCACAAAAGAATTACATAAGAATCAATTAAAAATGTAAGCATACTTGTAAATAGTTAAATAAATAAATAAATAAATAAATAAATAAATAAATACCTTCTCAGAAAACAAAATACCAGGCCCAGGAAATTCTATCAAACATTTCAGAGAGAAATGATGCTTATCTAACACAAACTCTTTCAAGCCCTAAAAAAGGAGCAAATTTTATGTATGTGTCCAGCATAAATAATCTTGATACTAAAAACATGAAAATGTCATTATAAGAAAAAATTAATGGACAGTATAACTTATGAGCTTAGATGAAAATATCTTACATAAATTATTAACAAACCAAATCCAGCAATTTAAAAAAGAATAATGCATCATAAATAGGTTTATGCCATGAATGCAAGGCTTGTTTAATATTTGAAAATCAGTGTAATACAACATACTAGCAAAAAAATGGGAAACTATGATATAATTTTCCTAAAGTGTACAGAAAATTTTTAATAAAATATAATATTCTCTACTGGTAAAAAGTTAAGCAAACTAGGAAAGGACTTCCCTAATTTTCTAAAAGTTACAAAAAAAAAAGAAATTAAAATTAAAAATAAATTAAAAATTTTAAAAATCACATCCAACATCATTTTTAATGTAAAATATTACAAGATTTCCCTCTGGGATTGAGGCTTAATAAAATAACCTAAAGTAGGCCTAATAAAATAACTTCTATTCAATATTTCACTAATATAATAGATCCATATAAAAAAAGACTAATGATTGAGAGCCATGAAATAAAACTATTTGCAGACATCATGATTATCCATATGAAAAGTCCAAAGGGATGCATTAAAAATGCTGGAATTAATAAGATCAATATAAAATTAACTGTCAATTGTATTAAGCAATTGGACAATGCATTTTGCAGAATCACCCCATTTGTGAATACATCAGAAAACAAACCACCTAAGAATAAAACTAATGAAAGCTGTGCATAACTCTACAAATAAAACTGTAACACATTATTGGGAGAAGATAAAGATAACCTAAATACATTGAGTGGAGGTTTTGAAAATTTTCTTTTGCTTGGTGTAACTTGACAAGTTGACGGTAAATGCATGTGGACTTACCAAAGAGCAAGAATAACCAGCATAGTTTGGGGAAAAAAAAAAAAAATCTGGATATTTACTCTACCCAATATCAAGATTTTATTATAAAGCTATAAAAATTAAGACAGAACAGTGTTTCTATAAACATAGACAAACTGAGAAATGAAAAAAATTCTACAGTCTCAACCATAATTCTTGATTTATGAGAAAGTTGGTACTGCAGAATGAGATAAGTACAGTCTTTCAAGAAATGTTGCTGATTCAGTTGGAATTTCACAGAAGAAAAAAAATAACCCCCCCACATGTCATACACAAAAATTAATCCCAGGTGCATTGTAGCTTAAATTATGAAAGATAAAACAACAAAAAATTTTAAAAAAGCAGTAATGTTTCTAGAACATAAAATTTGGTGTAAGGAAAAAATTTTTAAGAGACACACTAGGCATAAATATGAAAACAAGCATTGATAATTAGATGGCATGTATATTAGGAATATTGGTATGGTAAAGCACAGGATTAATCATATCAAAATTTAAGCCACACAGTGGCATATAGCAAAAATATGCAAACAACTCCTACAAATCAATTAGGAAAAGAGACTTAATACAATAGAAAAAAAAAAGATAAATACTTGAATAGCCACTTCACAAAAGAAGATGATCAAATGCCTAATACTCGTATGTACACTGCATTAACGTCATTAGTTATCAGGGTTATACAAATTAAAACCACAATGTGGTATGACTACACACTCAGCAAAATGCCTAAAAATTAAAAAACAAACAAACAAACAAAAAACCAAAAAACAACCCACAACTGAGGTTACCAAGTGCTGGTGAAGATGTGGAACACCTGGAACTCTCAAACACTGCCATATATGGCATACCTACACATAGGGTAGCACACCTTTGAGAAACTAGAGTTGGACATATGCACTGCTTGAAATTTCACTCTTAGATATCAGCTTAAACCATATAAAATTGCCAGTAGTGCATTACAAATGGCAATTTTACATGATCCAATCTGAAATATCCAACTTGACATACCCAGCTGAAATGTATACAGATATACATAGAAAAGATGTACAAGAAGGTTCATAGCAGTATTATTTATAATAGTTCCAAACTGAAAGTGTCAAAAATGTCAAACAGCAGTAGTGTGGATAAATAGTGTTAAATTCACCCAATGTGATACAATATACTAATGGAAGTAAGTGTACTACAGTTAAACACAATAAGATGGATATAAAAGAATGCATTCTTTATTATTTCACTAATAAAAAAAATTAAAACAGGCAAAATCTTAGTGTTTAGAGCATGCTTGGTGGGAAAACCAAAAATACAAGCAGGGAAATGAGTACTAAAAATGCCTGGAGATTGATTATATCTGAACAGGAAGGGAGGACTTATGATTGAAAGAAAGCACGAGGGGGGCTTTGGGGAAATGTAGTATTGCTTCACCAAGGAGGCGGTTCTATCACTATTCACTTTGATAAATCATTGAGCTTTACATTTTTGTTCTGTTCTCTGTGGGTGAATATTTTTACAACAGCAAAAGGTTAAATAAGTTGATAAGACTTTAACAGCTACTATAATATGCCAGATTAAAAAGGGAATGTTATCCCCTGAAATTATTATCAAAGAGGGAATCAATGTGTCTGATTTGTTATAAAGACTCTCACATCATGGGGAGATTTCTGTATTATTATTTTTTTGAGCAGTAGGCTAATTTATTCAACAACTGTTTTATTCATTCCACTAATACGGACGGCCTATTAAGTGCAAGGCATGGTTTGTGGATGCCATGTTTAGGCCATGAGCACAATCCAAAAATCCTTGCTTGTCAGGGAGTTTACAATTTAGTGGGCAAGATAAATAATAAAACCAAACCGATTAAGAAAATATATGTTAGATTATCACAGATGCTAAGGATATGATGACCTCTGTGAAATAAAATGACAATTCATTGAGTGAGGGATCCAGCCGTGTGGATATCTGGGAACAAAGCACCCCAGTCAGAGGAACAGTAAGTGCAAAACGTAATGGTCAGACACACTATCTAGGTATGATCTCAATCAAAGCAACTTTCATATTCTTACAGAAACCAGTGATGAAACCAGGAAAAAAAATAAATTCACACAAAATTAGTAAGTATTATTGTGGTCTGACCTCACACCTATAAGTGTTGCTTTCTACTGTAAATAAATCTTTGAAAATACCTTTCAACAGCAATAGAGTAAGTGGTTATATCTTGGAGGTCATATCTATGACCTTTCCATCTGAATGGGAAAACAAGCAAAGAAACCAAGTGTTCAAATGTTATGTGAAAGAGCCCTTGTGGACTAAAATAAAATTTCCATTGAGATCACTATATATGGATTGTAAAAGCTTTTTATTTCCAAGAAATTAGAGTAAAGTAAAAACAAGGGGCTCTGGAAAATTGTTAAGTCAAAAGGTAACTTTATTGCTGTCAAAGATGCTTGCAAAGGGTTGAGTAAAGGTGTTTTAGGAAATGTGAACATATGGAAAAATTCCTAAGTTAATACTTTATAAAATATCTAATTTTAGGTATGTGTCCAAATGAAAACTGTACATGAATGTTTAAAATAATGTGGAAACAATTCAAATGTCCATCAAAGGACTAATGGATAATCAAAAGTGGCATATCCATAAAATGGAATGTAATTAAGCCATAAAAAGGAAAGAAGTACTAATCAGCATAGACGAACTTTGAAACATCATGCTGGGTGAAATAAGCCAGTCCCATAAGACTCTACTTTTTCCTTGGTCATGTTCGAGTGTTGGAAGATGGAAGCAGGAACAGATTCAGACCTTAGTGGTTCTAATCAGGGAATGACTATGTTGCCAACAGCTATACATAATTCAAAATAAAAGAAAACAAAACCTAAACCCAGAACTTACATGTAGGTGGGAATTAAAATAGCTTTCCAGCTTTTTTGATTGCAAAACTCTATATAAGTTTATCAGAACTGCCTTCTCTCTCCTCTTCTCCTCCCATCTCTCTCTCTCTTTTTTTTTTTTTTTCCTGCTCAGATGGCATACTCTGCGATGATGCCAGTACCCTAAGTAATATTCCGTCTGCCTGTTGGGTGACCTAGCATGGAAAGTAGGAAAAGGCAGATGCTGAGCACCAGGACGTATCTTACTTTGGCTCTGAGTAGAAAAATTAGCATGTATAGAAATACAAGAGTGTAACTATGCTGTGTTGTTAGCATTTACATAGAAGGCATTTTCTTTCTTTTTAGAAATTAATTTGCTTCTGCTATAAATCCCTGACTTAAATCTCCCTGGAAAAGATATCTGAAGTAATCATGAGAGAGTAGGTCAAAGAGTTTGACTTGATGTGGGCAAAAAGTGGCAGGAATTTATTAAAATGATCAACCTGTTCTTCCTTTATATTTCCATAAAAATGGAAGAAGCTAATAGAAAAATGCAGTTAGTGTACATAAGCAAGTATAAGCCATGTCTGTCTGTGTTCTCACAATGACTGAATCATTAGCGGTGCCATATTGGATAGGTATCTTCCACACTGCCTTGGGCATGACCGTCGAAACGTTACTACACTATCCATTGACAGTTTGACAGTTTCCACTTGAATCAAAATCCTAAGACAAGCTTGCCATTTTAGAAAGTAAGTACCATGGCAAAATTAAACCCAAAAACAATTTACAAATACATCAGCAGTTACATATTAAGCAATCACTTTACTATTAGCATTTTATTAGGCCTTTCGAAAAAGGTTTTTCTTTGGTTATTAGTTGTTCTCCCCCCCCCCACACAGTGTGTTAAGAGACCCTTCTTCACACAATTAAAATTAAAAAGAAATTCTAGTAATGTGAAAATATTAGGGTGACAAACATTCACTAAAATGGAGAAATGTTAAAATTTATTATGATCTAAATGTAATACCAACAAGAGACAATTGAAAAAATTAAAACATATAGAGGGATTTTGTATCTGTTACATCCATGTGTTTAATGTTAACAGAAATCCAGTCTTGATTTTATAATTCTGGAGCCTTTTCAGTATTCTTTCTCCAGTAACTAACCTGTATTTACTCAGAATATAAATCAGCTGCATTTTTGTAGTGCATAAAACACTCTCTAATTGAGCTTTATTTAATTTGTTTTAACTCAGAGTGCAGAGGAGATGACACAATGTGAATTACTCATTATAGTAACCTCTCCGCAAAACTACAAATGGGTATGGAGTGATGTCTGTGTGTATTTTTCTACTGTAACATCACTCACGAAGCAGTTCCTCAGAAAGATGGTAACAATAATAATGATACTTAGCATTTATATAGCATTTTCTGTCTTCACAACACTTTATACACCTTAACTAAATAATGGTACTTGCCGAAATGAGGTTACAACACCAATGAATTATCATGGCCCTTGGTGAAACTGTAGTCCTCAGAAATGTCACCTCACTGTCTGCTCCTGTGGGAATGATTGCCTCTCGTGATGGATTAAAACCAGATACACTTGATTGGCTGATCTTGGCCTGCACGCTGAAGGAAGCTGCATTGCCTTTGGATCTTTACACTGATTAACTCAAGCAATGGCATCTTTGTTTTTGGTCACAGACCAGCCCTCCGTGGACATAGCCAGTGGAGAGTTTAATTATTTGGACAGTTCAGTCCCAGATCTCCACTTATTCTGAGTCATTGAGGTAGTTGCCTCAATTTTCTATATCAAGATTTCTCAAACTCGGCAGTATGGACATTTAGGGCTGGAAAATTCTTTGTTGCTGGAGAGATCTTGTGTATTTGATGATATTTAGCAGCATCGTTGGCCTCAGTCAGGCAGATGCCGGCGGCCCACCCACCACACCCCTAGTTGTGAAAACCAAAAATATCTCCAGACGTTGCCAAATCTTTTCTGGAGAGCAAAAATGCCCCCAGTTCAGAACCATTGTTCTATGCTTTGCTGATGACGAGCCGTCCTCATTCTGTATCTTAACACTATCTATTTCTCTCCAGCGCCTCCTATGGCAGTGAATTTCAGGGGCATTATTTCAGTTTGATTCCCACTAACTAGGAAACCCCAGTGTCTGGTTTAGGAAACCCTCTTTTCAAGTCTGTTTGGATGACGTATGGCCTCACTACCATCCCCAATAACTTCAAGTCAGGAATTCTTCCACACAGAGTGCAAAACAGCAGTATAAACATACCCTGAAAATCAGTTTAGCATTACAGGTTATGAAAAACTTATTTCACAGGGTTTTGAGATAAGTTGACAGAGGCTAGTTTGAAAGCTCAGCCTTACACATTTTGCTTCTCAGCTGGGCTTAGAAAATTGTTGCGACTATAGTTGTAAGGAAAATACTACCTCAAGGCTCGATCATAAAAGCTTCTATCAGACAGATGTCTGCAGTTATTTTTGGTTCTGGATTCGATACGTTTTATATGGACCTAATTCCCAGAAAAACTCCCCAGTCTGTTTACATGGGCAGGATAAACTGGCTGTGTTTTCTTTGTATTCCTAGTGTGAGCTGGTAATTATCCATCTACTGCTGGGATAGTTCATGTAACTGGTGGACATTTTAGACACCATGTGCATCCTTAATCTCCCTAGGATTCTCTAGGAACAAAATTATTTGATATGAAAACCTTTGATATTACAAGTTGTGTTTAACATTTCAAGCCTCATTTACATCAGTTCAGTTCAGTGAGCTGCTAAGCACACCGGATGACATATCATGGAGAGAAGGAAACCTATAGATGCACTCAGTAGCCTGGAGGTATATTACACAAAATAATAAAAACGAACTGCTGAAGAAGTACCTAAAATTTATTAGCATAGGGTGCATTTGGTGAGGCAGTTGAATATCGTCTCAGATTATTTCTCCAAGCAAATAAATAAATGAGAAGATGAGTGGGTAGTGAAAATGATTAAGAAGTGCTTGATGTATAGATTACATATACTACATATATGGTATAACCTATTGTAAATTAATTATCCAAGCATGAATGTACCAAATCATCTGTTGATCTAAATACTACAGTATAAAGGTCTTGTTTTCTTTCCTGCAAATCACTAAAGGCTTTGACAATTTCCACGTGGGCTAGAACTAAGCAAGCAGTCGAACAGTTACTGTACATCAAGGAGGTACTAATGGCTGTAGCTGAAACACCTGCTAAACTGCTATTGTAAGCATTTATCCAGTATTTGCCTGAGGCAGAAATAAATGAATAAATAAACTTTCGCTAGTCATATTACGTGAGTTAATGCATTATAGCATTATGTAAAGTAGCAAAGCGCATTCTTCTGGGGCTTTTTAAAAATCATTATTTGTGGCAGGTTAGAACGTATCTGCTGGCTTCTCTGCTCCATTTTCCTCACTTAGGTTTCTGTCAGAGCCCTCATGACTACAAGGCTAGTTGGCCTTTGCTCTCTAAGGAATACCTTTGAGACAAACAACCTTACTAATCCTCAAAGAGTCTTAAAATGGTCTTACAAAGAGGATGGATATATTAAATGCCTCAGCTGTCAATGAGCAGAATCAATAATGGTGGGGATATAGCTTACATTATATCTACCTACACCAGGTTTGCCCATATTTGGAAAGGAAAGCTTTTCTTTTGACAAGTTGGCACCAGCTGTTTCAAGAAATAACACAGCTGTATATCCCCAACACACCTGGCTCTCCTTTCATAATGTAAGGAAAAAAGGTATGAAGCAGTGACCAGAAAGGGCAGACCACTGCTAGAATCCTTATTTGCAGATACATTTTCATTTGAATGTTAAGAAAGTATCAAGGCTACCATCAACCACAAATAAATAAAATGAATCCACCCCACCCTACCCCCAGAAAGTCTTAAGGCTAAATTATCAATTAAAATGAAAAATAAAAATCTAGAGTCGGTTGTTCTAATCTCTTAAAGCTATAGGGGTTTAATACTTCAGTCAATAAAACATATAAAATACATCTCTGGGCAATAAGATTGTTAAAACAACTATCATAATGAATAGCATCACTGAACATAGTATGAATAAGAATGTGTGCTTCAAAGTATCCTGTCAATAGATCTATCTTGATTTATACTCCAAGGTTAAATTTATTTTTACATTTTTTATAGGATTTGCACCCATTTTAAATATGTCTTTCCTTTTCTAACTCAGAAAACCTATAAGGAAAATTATGCATGTCAGGACCCAATATAAGAGCATGCTTTGAGAGCTTGAGGCCCCTAGAAAAGAGGGAGAAGAGAGTTTAACCCTGATCGTTTTTAGCATCATCTTTAAACTTTTGATATTTTACTGCCTAAGAGAGAAATATTCCTAATTTAACTTCTTCAGTTGTTGTTGCCTAATTTTCTTATACTACAACAGGAGTACAGTGGTAGAAGTTAAAAATGAAAACTATCCTTGGCATTATACAAATTTGCATAAATTCAGCCATGTGCCATATTCCCTTGCAAGACAATTGCCTAAATCATTTATGTTTAATGCATTACATTTTGAATATATCTATGAAAATGAAATTAAGAAAACAGTTCCACTTATAATAGCATCAAGAAAAGTAAAATAATTAGGAATAAATGTATCAAATGAAGTGTAAAATGTGTACACTAAAAACTACAAAACTGTTGAAAGAAACTAAAGAAGATCTAAATAAACAGAGACATTCAATGATCATGGATCAGAAGATCTAATATTGTTAAGATGGCAATAATCCCCACATTTATCTATAGATTTGGCACAAATCCTGACAAAATCCCAGCTAGCTTTTTTTGCAGAAATTGACAAACTGATCCAAAAATTCATGTGGAATTGCAAGAGACCCAGAATATACAAAATGATTTCATAAAAGAAGAACAGAAGTGAAGAACTCATACTTTCTGATTTCAAAACTTACTACAAAACTCTGATATTCAAAACAATGTGATACTGGCCTGAGGATAGACGTATAGATCAATGGAATAGAATTGAGGTTCCAGAAATAACCTTTACATTTATAGTTACTTGATTTTCTATAAGGGTAGCAGGCTGATTTTATGGGGGAAGAATGGTCTTTTTGAGAAATGGTGCTGGGACAACTGGATAGCCACATGCAGAAGGATCAAGTTGAGCTCCTACCACACAGCATATACAAAAATTAACTCAAAGTGAATCATAAACCTAAAAGTAAGAGCAAACTATAAACATTCTAGGAGAAAAGGTAGAAGTAAATCTTTATGACCTTGGGTTTGGCAATTTTTTTAGGTTTGACAACAGCAGGCAGATAAATTAGACATCAAAATTTCAAACTTTTTTTTGCCTCAGAAGACACCACTGAGGAAGTGAAAAAACAAATTCTATAGATTAGGGGACATATTTGCAAATCAAACATCTAGAAACTTGTACCCAGAATAAATAAAGGATTTTAAAAATTGAATAAAAATAAAAACAATTCCATTAAAGAATGGGCAAAGGATCACAATAGACATTTCTGTAAAGAATATGGACAAATGGCCAATAAGTACATTAAAGATAATCTCAGCAGTCACTAGGGAAATGCAAATCGAAACCATTGTGAATTACCACTTCATACCTTCTAGCATGGATAAAAAAGACAATAACAAATGTTGATGAGGATGTTAAGAAGTTGGAACTCTGGTACATTGCTGGTGGGAATGCAAACTTTGACAGTCACTTTAAAGAACAGTTTGCCAGTTTCTCAAAAAGCTAAACATTGGAGTTATTGTATGACCCAAGGTATCCTGTAGCCAAACAAAACAAATGAAAACTTACCTCTACACAAAACTTGTATGTAAACGTACCGAGCTGGTACACGCACGTTCATTGCAGCATTGTTTATAATAGGCAAAAAAGTGTAAACGACCCAGATGCCCATCAACTGAGGGATGTACAAATACACTTGGTATATCCATTCAGTGGAATATTATTCAGCAATGAAAAGTGAAATATTGATACATGCCACCACACAGATGAACCTGGAAAATATTATGGTAAATGAAAAAAAAAAAAGGCAGTCACAAAAGACCATATATCATATGATTTCATATAGATTTACCAGACATGTAATAATGAAGGATTATTAGATATAAAGCCTCTGTGTTTTCTTCAGTTTTGTTAATAACAAGTTAGTTTTTCAATACTCATATGATACTATCAATAATATTTAATAGTGTTACCAAAGGGGAAAAAAAGTCACTCCAATTTAAGAAATTTCTCTAAGTTTTCAGAGAAATTTCCTCTGAAAAAAGGTTGTTTATTTTTTTTTTTTCATTGAAGGGAAGAGGTCACTGATTTGGGGCAAAACACCAGTATTGGATGTTACATGAAAAATAATTTGTATGAAGGTAAAAATGTTACTAAGTTCATTCATTTATTTAAGCACAACTATGTATTGAACCCCTACAATGTGTCAAGTGCTACTTGAGGCCAAGGGTCTTTAATAGTGAGCAAGCTTCTGTGAAAACAGATGCTAAACAAGTAAATTAATAAATGTTTGCAGACGGTGATAACTGCTATGAAGAAAATCAAGGAGGATAATGGGATGGCAAGCATCTGAGCGAGGACTAAATGAGGGAAAAAGTCTATAAAATCCAAGGGAAGAGAGCTTCAGGCACATGTAAAAACAAAAGGTGAGCAGATAAAGAGGAGTGAGTTCGATGTCACTGGGAGCAGAAGGGAGTTTGTGCAGCTGCCCTGTGGTGATTCCCACAGAATGGGAGAAGGTCAGAGGAATGGGCAAGGCTAGACTCTCCCAGGTCTAGTATGACCACCGAAGAGTCTGGAGCTTATTCAAAGTACAATTGCCAGTCATTAGAGGGTTTGACATTGGAGGGTAGGACAGTGCCAGGAGCAGACAGAGTTTTTAAAATTATATTGACTGTGTAGGAAGAAAGTGGAGGCAGGTGACCGGGTAGCGGCTCTTGGGGCAAAGGTCGATGGTGTGGTGGGTTAGGGTGGCAGCCACAGAGATAGTGAAAATTGCTCAAATACGAGTTACTTAAGACATTTCTTTTTCTGCTTGATTTTCTTCTTGTGAGATGTGAGAATATTGAACATTTTGTTGAGTTTAAAAGTGAATTTCTGACTGATTATCTGGCCTTGCCAAAATGAAAGGCACACAATGGCATCTGACTATTTTTCTGGGCAGCTCTAGCCACCTCTGCCTCAATAGTTAGGGTGTAATCAATAAACATAACAGAGGCTATTCATTCTACCAGGATGGATTCCAACAAAAGAGCTCTATTCACACTGGTAATAGACAGACTTTACTTGTTCCATCCCATTATGTATTATGTCTAGTGTCTTCAGTCACCTACCTACTTTACTGCTCAATGATGATGAAATGCTCTGTTGGCAGAAGAATGTTTATAAAGCTGGGCTGTTTACACTTCTGGTGGCCAAGACACTGTCCTTCCAATTGAGGGTGAAACACTGTTCAGTACAACAGGACAGATAATTCACATGTGTTAAAGATTTTGAGATTTGGTGCTTGGTGAGGTTTGGGTTGGGTTTTAAAGGTGTTCTCCAAAAAAGAATATTTTAAATTGAACCTTTTAATTTATGTTAATAAGTCTAGTGAATTTTAGTGGGTGCATGCTACTGACAGTGTTTCAAAACGTGTTTTTTTTGTCCTATCTGTTGTCCAATCTCATCTATTGTGAAGAGACCATCTACCTTTTCTTAGATCTGAATTAATGAGGCCAATGGCAGCATAGATACTTGCAAGCAATAAAAAGTTAACATTCATTAACTTGAACTTTTTTGTAGAAGGCTGGTGCTGTGGGTTTATTTTAGAGCAATTACATATGATTTATTCTCCATCATTTATTGACTTATTCATCCAGCAAATGATTATTGACTGCTTACTGCTATGTTATACAATGTGAGGCAAAGAAGGCTAATTAATAATAATGGCTAGCTTTTGTTGAGTAGATACTGTGAGCCAGCACTCACTTAGTGCTTCCTGTGTTTTATCTCAGTTATTAAAAAACCTGACAATACAGCTGCTCTTATTATTATGGAGAAGAAAAGTGAGACAGAGAGAGCTTAAAAAATAAGCCCAAGATGGTATGTAATAGATCTGGAAATTGAACTCAAGGACTATTTCAACAGCCCTTGCTTAGGTGGTAAGATATTCAGGCTGCCAAAAGATGGCAAACAAACTTCTGTCCCCAAGAAGTTTGTATGCTAGTAAGGGAAATAGGACATTTATACAGAATAGTTCACAGTTAATTCAAATACAGAAACAGTACCAAGAGTCATGGATATTAAAAGAAGAAAGTCCCTTCCTCCCAAAAGCAGTGGTTTTCACCTTTGGCTGCAGGTTATAATCACCTGAAGATTTTTTTTTTTTTTTATGTAAATACTGATGCCTTGGCCCCAACCCCAGAGATCCTCACTTAATCGACCTGGCATATGCTCGTGCAGCTGAATTTTTAAAAGTTCCCTAGGCGATTCTAATGGACAGACCCTGGGCTACAGAGTCTAGGGGAAATATTAGGAAGGGGAGAAGTTCAGAGTTCATTTGTTAAGCATAAGTAACTTTTTTTTTAAGATTTTATTTATTTATTTGAGAGAGAGAGAATGAGAGAGAGAGAGAGAGCACTAGATGGGGAGGGTCAGAGGGAGAGGCAGACTCCCACTGAGCAGGGAACCCGGTGTAGAACTCTGTCCTGGGACTTTAGGATCATGACCTGAGCTGAAGGCAGTCACTTAACCAAGTGAGCAACCCAGGAGCCCCATAAGTAACTATTGTAAAAGTCAGAAATGTCAGGGGTACAAACGGGAGTGGATGAATATGTTTGATATGGAATATATCCTTGTTATGCAAAATGTGGTCCTGGGACCAGCAGCACTGGCACCACCTTGAAGTTTGTTAGAAATGTGGAATCTTAGGTTTTCCCAGACTCCATGATTCAGAATATGCATCCCCAGGTGATTTGGATGCACATTATCATTTGAGAAGGACTGGCATAGTAAAAAAAGGAGGGAGGGAACCATAGAGCATAGTTGGTGATTGGCAAATGGTACCAGGGGTCAGTGGGTGGAATAGAGAGTATAGTGCATTCGTTGGGAAGGTGTGAACGAACTAGAAGCCAAATTACCAGGTGCTTTGATTGTTACAATAAGCAGTTACCATTTGTTCTGTAGATGGTCAGAAGTCGAAAACAGTTTAGGATAATTAATCTGGTGATGATTTGCAGGGCAAGTTAGGAAGAGGGAGAAGCCAGAAATGTGGAGGTACTCAGAGAGGGCTCCATATGATTTCTCAATTCATAAGTACACAAAGAGTGAAACTCAGACCAGGGTGCAATTTAGTAGGCAAGTTCTTATCTTCAAAGCACATTGTTTTACTTTGAGGAATTCTTATCTCCTCCAGCAGCCTGACTTTGGAGCTGTGTTATGTATTTGGATAGATATATAGGCTACATCTTACTCTGAGTGGCAACCAGTGTGTAGAACATCTTTGTTATTTCTTGCGTAATACACTTCCCTCTCCCTCCATATTAGAAGACTATAGAGGCAAAAGAACAGAATTATAATGGCACAAGAAAGACTTGGATGTTTGTCCAGCAGCAAAAGGATAACTGTTGGACCATCAATTTTCTCTGTAATCATTAAACAGTCTTTATTTATTTATTTATTTATTTATTTATTTATTTATGGTTGATGAACTATTCTCACTGAGAAGGGTTACTAACGTGTATTCAGATATTAATACCAGTTGAAAGTACTTAATCCTGAATCCCTATTGAATATAATTTTTTTATTTGATGATTATGAGATTCTTTAGGATCAGTAGCAAGTACAGTGCTTAAGGATCACCACTGAAATGGTTAGTGATCATTTTTTACATATAAATGAGCTAATTTATAGAAATTTGTGTTTTCCCAAGTGCTGGGCACATGCATTGACAAGATGCTCATTTAAGAGAAAACTGTAGTATCTAATACGTTGCTTTGCGTGGAGTAGGTTCATTTGTTAAAGGAACAAATGCAGACTTGACATGAAAAGGTACTGTATTATGAATAGACTTTTTAAAAATCAACTTTATAAAGATATAATTTATGTAAAATAAACTGCATACTTTTAAAGGCTATAGAATTTTTAAATTGAAAGTAACTGGAGAAACTGAATAATCAAATGCATTACAAGTGTCTTTGAAGTTATCTGTTAATAATAAATAGAAGCATATATTACTGCAATGATCATATGGTGGTAACTCTTTGTGTAGTCATATTTTTCAATTCAAGCTCACAGGTAGAAATTTCCAAAATGTATCCATGTCTTAACACTTGACACTGCAATTTGTGTACACTGCCACTAGATGGTGGGCTTTGCTCTAGTCAGGATCACATGATCTCAGCCGCTCTTCTCTTAAAAAAGATGACTGGAACTGATACTCAAACCGTGAATACCCAAGTCTCTTTTCATTTGTGGAAAACAGACTAACTAATGGATTACTTTATTGCTGGCACGCATTTCCAGTATAAATAAGAATATAACCTACACCTAAATAAACCCTGAAATAACATTTCTAGTGAGGTATTACAGAAGTAAGATAGTATGATAGCATAAATCTCATAGTAATTTCATAGAATTACATGGAATTGTTAAGTTTAAGAGGTGGTAAAGAAGCACTAGGAGACCATGCTGAATTCTTCCTGGCGGAGTGTAGGAATAATTTAGAATAATGGTTTTCTATTACACAAAGCCTTGAAGGATAAATAGTTCACCCCATGTGGAGAAGAAAGAGAATATTGAAAGGGCATGAAACAAGACATGACAAGGTATAGGGCATGATATATTTTTTAAAAAGATAGTCTTTGTGATCAAACTTCGGAGGTGCATGGTTGGGAAGTGGAGGAAGCTAGTACTTGATAGTAGATTAAAAATAACTGGTCAAGGGCAAGGTATGCCCTAACTGGTTTAAACCTCATTTTTCATGCAATAGGGAGCAATTGAAGGTTTTTAAGAAAGAGATGGCATAAGATGTATAGGATAAAGAGATTTTAAGAAGTATATTCATGGATACAATTTTGTCTTATCAGAGAGAAACACATCTCTTAAGGATATCCTTGTGAGGAAATCTTCCCCACAAGAATTTTCCAGCAGTCTCCTACTTCTCCTGTTTTTTTTGCTTTGGTTTTTTTCCCCTGCTAAGTTATCAAATCAGTTGGTGCTGCAGTCTTAGCATTTGCCTTAACATTCAGGGAATGGAGTGACGCAAGATTCCTTGTTAGAGCCACCGTCCCATTTCTTCCTCACTACCTTCTCTCTAGCTGAAATGTGGATTAGAAAATATTATTGGCTTTCCTCCCCTCTTCTCTTTTTTCTTTCCAATGACCAATGGCTGTGCCCGGGCTGTTAGAGCTCTCTATAAAGGTTTGCAACCCATTTGATAGGAGGTTGGGGTAGGAATGGGATAATTACATTTCCTAATCTAAATCCTTTAATGGCTACTTTGTTTATTACTTGTCCTTACCTTGACTGCTTGGTCTTTTTCATTAAATGGAAGTAAGGGCAGTGTGCCCTCTGTCTGGTCTGCTCTAAGAATAGGTGGTCTGCTCATATGGGGTGTTAAATGCTGCCTAAGTCTGGGTATCCTGGGACAAAGGCTACTTCTCTGTTTTCCACAGAAACTGCTTTTTGGAACTGGCTCCTCTCTCCACTTGGCTTGCCAGAAGACCAAAGGCTCACTGATAATACTAATCCTCTCTGACAATTAGTTGGCAACCTTTCCTATTAGAATATCTTTGAAGTGTTCCTGGTTGCGAGTAGGGGGTGGAATTTGGGCTGGCAGGAAAGGACATGGGCCTTTTAATCTCAGAAATACTCTTCTAGCTCCCTTATTTCTTAAACTTCGTTGCACTTTGGAAGGCATTCTGCCCCTCTAAGTCACTGTAACGTTATCACGTGGAACTTCCAAGAGCTTTTGGAAGCTGGCAGTGGAGGCTGTCTCCTTACCAGAGAAATACAGTCTGGAAAATGTAGTGGGTACTGCATTCTTGTGATAGCTCCCCTCCTCACAGGTTTCTGGGCAAAGCACTAAACTGCCCTTAACCTGTTACTTCTCTGAGCATGTTTGTTGATGGCTGTGAACTGTTGAAAGGCTTTGGGGAAGGAAAAGAAAGAAAAATAGAAGGCTGAATTCCAACCCATTCACTATCTTATATTTGAGCTAGTGCACTGTGTACTGTGCCTCTCAGAACGTGGAGTGTGTGTGGGGACCACAGCAGCGAAGGTTCCCGAGGCCTCTTGAAAGCACGTACAAATGAGAGCAGCTTCTGAACCTTTTTGCTGCTCCTTGACAGAATTGCACACTGTAAGAAAGATCTTTCTTGATATTGCTGCCATCCCTGTACTCCTTCCTCCCTCCTCCCGACCCCACCACGGAACAGCTTATTTGAAGCACCATCTTTTCTGCTGGAGAGGGCTGACTCTGAAACCACCTCCAAACCACTACTAACACTTAGGTACTGATCCATGTCCTTGCCATGGGTTACTTCCTTTGTTGCTCACAACAACCCTGATTAAGTGTTAGTCACCATTTCTTTGAGGAAAAACTGAGGTTTAAGGAGGTCCCATAACTTGCCTGAAGTCACTGAGCCCGTGGATGGAGAGGCTCACATGTTGTCTTCTACATTCCTCCCTTGTCACTGTGACTTTGGCATCCTTGTATCTCCTATCTGCAAAGTTTTTTATTTGTTTGTTTGTTTTGGGTTTCTTTTGTGTTTTAATTATACCAGCATTAGTGAGATCCCTGCAGCCAGGATGACAATAAATTGTGCATACCTGCCTTACTGGATTCTAGTGTCTGTACCAGATACCTGTTCTCAGAATAAGCCTGCCCATTTCAGATAATACAATCTTGTTTAGCTCATTGACATTTTAATTACTGTGGAGGATACAGCTGAATCATATGGTGAGTTTCAATGGCATTACCTTGCTCCTTCTACCAATGTTGGCAATCTGGAACCCATTACTTGGTAATTTTTTGGCATGGCTTTCAACAGGCCCAGATATATAACTTTGAGAGAGAGGAAGAAGAGGAAAAGGAGAAGGAGAGAATACTTTTTTTTTTTTTTTAATCCATCACCTACTATATTCTGGGCATTGTTATTTGCTTTCCACGTATGGTCACAAATAATGCTCACAGCAGATCTAGGAGAGAATTATTGCCCCCACTTTATAAATGAAACGATGGAGGTCCAGAGATGTTAAATAATAAGGACCAAGGTCACACAGCTAGTCAGGGGCTGAGACGATCTAAAGCTATCATCAGAAGCCCTTGCTCTTTCATTCTATCAAGAAGCTTTTAAAGAAATAATATGACAGTTGCTTTTAGCCAAAGGGAAATTGGAGGTTCATGACCCAGGACTTCATTCTCACAATGGTGCCATGCCATTTGATGGTAATGAGGATTTTAGGGGCCTGGGTCTGTGGTGATCCTGTGAGTATTAAATATAGATCTTCACTTTGGAAATGAAGCTAAATCACCCTTGCTATGTGAATTGGTTTAACCAATAGGACATGTTGGCTCATTTACTTTCTATGTATTTATCTATTACCGGGTCATCAGGCATATAAGTGTAAGATTTAGCTGGAATTTCTCTCTCCTCCTTCCTCTCATTTTCCTTTTCTTGCTCTTTTCCCCCTTTCCTTGCTCCCAGCATCACGGCCAAATGTTCGGGGTGTCACTTACAAGCTGTCTGATGACCTTGGCTGGTAACTTAACCTTCCTAGACCTCGGTCTCTTTATCAAATGTTTATAACGATAATCCCTTAAACAGTTGTTTGAGGAGAAAATGAGTTAACATATACGAAGTACTTTAACAATACCTAGAATAAAGTAAGCCCTTAGTAAAAGTTAGTCAGTGTTGTTCCTGAAACAAATAGGTGTCAGTCTAGACCTGGTGTGAGGCACTTGGGGTTCTTTGCTAGGAAGTAAATGGAATCTTCCTGGTAGAAGATAATCACTAATTTTCATCATGATGCCCTTCTCCTGTATGATTATATTTCACATATAATTTTAAAATTTGTTTTCAGGGGCTTTCTTAGTCCATGCTCACTGGCATCCCATCTCTTTCCTTCTGAGAGTATTCGGCACCATGTCTGTGTGAGGCCATGTGGGCTTGTGAGCAACCTGGGGGAGAAACAAGCCTGGTAACATGGAAGACTGGGGTACCTTGGAAAAATAACAATTATGTAGCCCTCACCAAATGCTTTTCATCTCGAAAGTGCTTTGAAAACATTAACTAATTAATTAATCAAAAAGAATTTCTACCAATCAGCGAAAATGCTCCTTACAATGTTTTAAGCCTCTTGAAAGGTATTATTTATTCAATGATGTTTTCTCTTCAGTCTTAAAAGAATCATTAGTTTCTCTTTTTTTAGAGACATTTCAGGAGATTTTGTGGAATCTCTGCACACCTCTGTCTGCATCCCAGAAAGCATGAGCATGTGAACATACACACACAGACACAAAATGTTCTTTTAGGGTGATGCCCCTTGACATTAAACACATTAAAATGTTATGTAAGATTCTTTTTTTTTTTTTTTTAAAGATTTTATTTATTTATTCGACAGAGATAGAGACAGCCAGCGAGAGAGGGATCACAAGCAGGGGGAGTGGGAGAGGAAGAAGCAGGCTCATAGCGGAGGAGCCTGACGTGGGGCTCGATCCCATGACGCCGGGATCACGCCCTGAGCCGAAGGCAGACGCTTAACCGCTGTGCCACCCAGGCGCCCCTGTTATGTAAGATTCTTAAATCTACTGTGCTTACCAGCTTTTTATTGACCTGTCGGCAAAGTCAAGACTACAATTCCTGTTGAGTGTCTAGTATCAATGTCACCTGTTATATCCATCTACTCTCCTATCTCTTTTTCTGTCCTGGGAGCCCAGCTAACAGCTGCAACTTTATTGCCATCTCCTCAGAGCCTATCTACTCTTAGAGCCTCCCCAACATCAGCCCTATTCTCTAGCCCACAAAATGTAACTTAATCTCTTTGTGACATAGCAGGAGAGTAGTAATAAAAATCTTATGCTCATTAATTCAACAAATATTGAGCATCCGACATTCATTTGTTTATATATTCCTATAGCATACACTTTTTCGGTACAAGTCTTTGTGTGAATCATGGTGATGGATTCAAAGATGATCTAGACGGGGTTATTGCATTCAAGGAGTTTGTTGTCCTGCAAGAAAAAGAAGGCAAACACATAAATAATTTTAATATAAGGGGGACATGATGTACACCTACAATGAGGTTCCTTTAGAGAGAGGGGAGGGGATGTCTGCCTGGGGCATCCAGGGAGGAATTCGGGGAGGAGGTAACACCTGATTGGGTTACTGAAAGAGGAATTGGCTTGTGGAAATGATGAAGGAGGAGGTATTGTCCCAGACAGAAAAAAAGGAGGGAAACATGGGTGAAGGAAAATATAATTGGAAATTACTGATTTTTGACCAGAGCCGAGGTTGGGGAGAAAGTTAGAGGGCATAATCTAGGCTATGAGGATTGGCCGTGTTTGGAAAAATGCATGGCATATGCAACGCTCTGTTTTGTCCCCATCAGTAAGGCTATTACGGATCAATCTCAGCACTTAGAATCATGGAGATCCTGTGGATGTGGCCTCCAGATCCCTCTTGAGACCCCTCTCCAGGCAGTCACTACTAATCAAATGCGTCAAAGTGCGTTCATTTATGAGAGGAAAAACACGTTCCACTTCTGAACCACAACACGGAAAGCCTGAAAACTCTAGGCTTTATTTTTCTGGCATCAGGTAGTAGTCAAGCATGGATTCAGAGTCAGTATCATTAATAATATTTGCTGGTCTACAGTATTGGAATCCAAAGATGCTCGGAAAGTCTGTTAGAGTGTGGGTATTTGGAGACTTACCTGTACATTAAATTAAACCTTTCAAATACTTTATGTAAAATTTACATTTCATCTCCTTTTTTATTCTCTGGCTATTTTCTAATAAGAACAGTTTGCCTCTTGTTTGCTAATTCCGTATGGGCTTGTAAATTCAGACCTGTTAGAATATGACATAATACTAAAGTGCATAGACTCTGAGCAATTGTATGAAGGGTTTTCAGAATTGAAATTCAGATGCTCTTCCATCTCTGAGCTGCTCAGAGATCATTTCTTCTTATCTGACTGATTTCTGGAAAGATGCATGATTACCATACAAGATAAAATCTCTACCCTTCAGTTATAGAACCAAGATGGTCATTCCTTACCCTTTTCTATACAAGATCTTATGCAGAAATGCACATGCTGGCACACGTGTGAACTACTAGGCACCAGATTAATCCAGCGGGTTGAGATCAAATTCTGAAGTATCTTTCCTGCCCTCTCTTAAAAGCAGAAAATCATAGCTTCTACTGAATCTCCAAAAGAATGTTGACAGATGGTGGAAACAAACATGGCAAACTACAGTGATTTTTAAAAGCTCAGTTTGTCTTTACTTCTACATTTCCCGTCTTTAGGAAAGTAAACTCTCCCAGTATATACCCTGTAAAGGATTCTAGGAAATCGAAGAGAATATCTATAGAGAGAGAACGATCTGGGAAATGACTGACAACTATGTTGCAGGGCTAATTCAAGATTTGTATTTTTTTATTTATTTATTTGACAGAGATAGAGACAGCCAGCGAGAGAGGGAACACAAGCAGGGGGAATGGGAGAGGAAGAAGCGGGCTCATAGCAGAGGAGCCTGATGTGGGGCTCGATCCCAGAACGTCGGGATCACGCCCTGAGCCGAAGGCAGACGCTTACCCGCTGTGCCACCCAGGCGCCCCTACAGGGCTAATTCAAAGCGAAGGGAATAAGTCGTATCAAAGGAGACTCTGAAGCCTCAGCTCCAAAGACATTCATTTGGATTGGTCCCTCCCACTCCGCTCCACATGCATCACTTTTCCAATTTGCTGAATAAACTAAATAATGTACCTTTAAAAAGGCTATCTTAAATGAGTTAAGTTTTCTAGGAGGGTAGCAGTATTATTATACATGAAGTGTTGCACACACCAAGTGCAAATCAGCCACCACCCTCCCCTCACCCCTTCCCACATCCAGCACCACGTGCAAAGGAATGTCAGAAGTTCAAGGCAACTGAACGTGGAGTTCACCACACAGGTTTGGGCATCACACAGACTTGGACCTGCACTCCAGCTGCATTAGTCCCTGCTTGTATGACTTCGCCATAAGTGGTTGGCTCTTTCAGACCTTCTGTTTTTTCACTTATAAAATGCGAACCATGACTGTCCCTTTCTCAGACAGTTGCCATGCGCATGGACAGTAGCAATCTCTAGGAAGTATTCAATATTTGAATTATTAGGAGACTTCTAAAAAGCTTTAAAGTCCATGTCCTGGGGGCCATAGCAGAACATCCACCAGTATTCCAAGTTTTCAGCACCGTTTTCCTTGAAGCTTGCCCTTCAAGACTTTCTTAATGGGTTATTCTCATCACGAGTTAAAGATTCTGCTGCTCTCATGAGAAAAATCAACCTAATGTCTATGTAGGAAAGGGTTATCGGGAATCCCAGAGAGCTTTCTGCCTTCTGAAACATTCGCTAGGGAATGAATTTATTCTTAGGGTGAAGGAAAGAGGGGTAAATATTTAACAACCTCTTAGCAACCCCTCACCCATTTTATTCATCAGATTTCAGTGTAGGGCAAGTTAATAGCCAAACAAATACAGGAGACAAATCCATAGTCAAGGGCTGGTGTGTAGTTAGAGCTGGTACATATGTCCATAGCTGCCAGGTATGTAAATAGATGGGTACAATTTGTGGATGTTTTTTTGTGTGTCTACAGAGAGTACAGAACAGGGAGATAAATACTAGAGACAGGGTACAAAATGCAGGGAATTGAGATTTTTTTTTCCTATCTAAGCATCTCATTCTTCTAGACTACTGAGAATTCTTAAAGGCTGGGAATCTCTGTAAAGGGCTACCCACTGATATGCCATTTTGAGGAAATGCTCCAAAAAGGTAGTTAACAGAGGCTTCCTGTATATAATCAAAGTCTCCCCTTGTCACTGAGCATGCCCAGTAGTCTGCAAGCAGAACTATACAAAATGCAGTTTTTACTTTCTTGTAGTTCGTAGGCACTGCTGCTGCTGAAAGTAGCAGGGAGGCAGTGAGATGTTGGGTTCAAGATGAGGCCTGAAAAGGCACAGAAACAGGGAGGGGCCTGAACAAAGGTGGAGCCCAACCTGGAGGACTGGTAATAGGTAGGAAGGGTGTTGCATTGAGATTTGCTTGCTTCACTGCAGCAGTTCCTCTCTGAGTGAGGACCCCCCTGCTCCCTGCATCCCTCCCATCCCCCGTCAGAAACCTCTGAAAATCTTGGATATTCTTTTCTGCCACTCAGGACATTCTATACCACAAGTTTGCAGTGAGGAAGGCCTGGGTTCAGAATCTAGCTCTACATTATGACACTGGCTGTGACCTTGATTAAGTAACTTTCAGTCTCTGAATTTCAGATTCCCTGTAAGATTTAATGAGAGGGAAAAAGCACAGCAGTGTCTCTCTCTCTTTATAGACCCAGCTAAATCTTCAGGCACTGTAGTAGCCTGGTTAAGCTGTGAATACCACAGTGAGCATCCAGACCCTAATTTCCCCTGAAATTCTAAAGTCAGACCTAGGCTAAAATCCCAGCTCCGTGACTTCCTAGCTATGAGATATTGGGCAAGTTGCTTGTACGTATGTGTGTAGAAGAGAGAGGGAGTTTGCTGTCATCCTGGTACTATTGAATAAAATATAAAATAAAAATAGACATATCACTTTCCCCCTGGAGTTTACAGTCCAGTGGATTTGTTTTTGTTTTGGAGCTTCAGTTTCCTTATCTGTAAAATGGGAATAACAACACTTGGCCAGAATAATTGTTGTTAAAGTTAAAATGGGAAAAGCTCTGAGCAAGGTGCCTGACATATGGTGGGTGCTAATTGGAGATTGCTAAATCCTTTTGCATGCTTTTTCTGTTTTTTACAATATTGAATTGTCTCTATCTTCCCTCATGCCATCCCCAGCAAGCTGTCTACTCTATTTCCCATGAGCTGCTTTCTTGTAGTCTAGTTGGCTGCTGGATACCACTGGACAAGCAGTAGAGCCTGAAGGCTAGTCATGTGGACTTTAGTGCCCGACAGACCAGTGTTGGAGTCCTTCTCTGCCACTTCTCCAGATGTGTGATCTTGGGCAAGCTACTTAACTTCTGTCTGTCTCATTTTACTCATCTGTTAACCGGAAAGAAAAACAGTTTTCCTACCCTAAGAATCATACCTATTCCAAGAGGGGTGTGTGTGTGTGTGTGTGTGCACGTGCATGTACATGTGTGCATGTGTGTATGAAACGAGATGGATCAAGAGCATCATCTATTAGGCACTATGAGCTTAATGGAAAATTAAAATGGACAAATTCCTGTCCTCTTGGAGTTTACAGTCTAGAGGGCTGTGTGCATTGAGGAGACATACACCACTGAAATCCTAGCACAAATGGCAAACTGTTACCTACAACATCTTTTAAAAAGAAGAGTTACATGAAGCTGTGAACACCTATAGTCAGGGGGATTTGACTCAACCAGAGAGATCACAGAGGGCTTCCCTGAAGAAGTGACACTGGACTAGATAGCTGAAGGACGAGGAGGAGTTTGCTAGATGAATATGGGAAGAAGATTTCTTCCTACTGAGCTGTCACTCAGCATCATTAGCATATAATCATCATCTTCTTGCTAGACCTTAAACTCCGAGTACTGGCACATGTCTTTGTTATCTTCTGTCACCTCCAAGACAATGACTTGAAGGAAGTAAATGCTTAGTAAATATAAATATTTGTTGAATGAGTGAATGTTAGTAGGAAATCAATACGTGTTTGTTGAGTGAAATAAAAAGTAACTGCTGCACCCTCATCTCATGGCTTTTATTTGGATTGCAGTTAAGGAAGACACATAATTTAGTAAAAACAACATGCACCTTGGAGTCAAACAAACTACGCCCTCTCATTCAGACCCTGTCACCTTGGGGAAGTAACAGGACATCTCTGTTTCTGTCTCCTCATGTGTAAAATGAGAATAAGCAGGGTGATTTTCAAGATTCTACTGGTAAGTATGCAACACCTAATGAAAGGGTGACCCAGGGTGCATAGTGAAGAGATGAATATTGTTCATGTTATTCGTGTGGGACAATGGCAAATTGTGGGTATGCAGTTTTTCAAAGATTGGTAGGTTGCTGAAGACAGACCAGGTACAGCTGGAAGATCAGAGGGTGTTATCACCCAAACATCCAGCAGACCTTTCTCTTGCTACAAATGCACTGCTTTCTATCTCCAGGGTCTGAGTCAGAGTGCCAGGTTTGGATTCCCCAGTCCACTGGCAATAATTGAATGACAGTTGGTAAAATATACTGGGACCTCGGTTTCCTTCTTGGGTTGCTCATATGGTGTTCGGAAAGGATAAAATCCGGTATTTCATGCGCATCACGTAGCACAGAGCCTGCACAAGATAGGTAACCAGTATGTGTTGGCTGTTACCATAACCACTGCCAGGCCCTCTGGATTTTCTCTCAACTACCCTGTAACTGAATGAGCCTTTCCTGGGCCGGAAATTACTTCCTTTTGGAATTCCCTTTATGAAAGGAAGAAAAGCAACTCCTTTCTGAGGTCTGGATGCCTAGCTTCCCAGCGCCACGCCCTCTTGGGCAGGTTCAGGGCCACTGAGTAGTCCAGGTGAGACAGGTTAGCAGGGACTAAAGGCTGCGGAACCTCTGCTTTTCTCTCTTGAAGCCACTAAACTCGGCTCTATCCCTCTCAGCGTTCCTAACCCTGGAAGGCGTGTTCTGGGTTCCAGCTGAGCACTGGGCATGCTCGCAAGTCAAGGCAGGCTTGGGTCGTCCGCAGGACGCGCCGGCTTGCGATTTTCCCGTGTGCAGGGACCCGGGTGCAGCTGCTGTGCGTCAGGTTTCGCAGAGCCGAATCCTCGGTGCGTGCAGGCAGGGAACCGAGCCACTGCTGGCCAACCCCAGAGCGGAACTGAACTCTGCACCGCCGGGGGTTTGCGCACTCAGTGTCTGGTCTTGGAAACGCCCGGTTGGGGTTCTCTCTGCAGACAAAGGGGTGCACGTGCCCCTAACGCCCCTATCTCGCAGGCGTGAACCCCTCCCCAGTCCTATGCTCCGCAGCCCCAGCAGCTACAGTCCCAGCGCCACCACCCAGCCCCGGCGACCGCGGCCTGTGCGCGCACTCGGGGCCCAGGGATTGGCTCGCACTCCCCATTCGGGGCTGCGCTGGCTGGCTGGCGGGCGGTGAGCGGCGCTCCGTGTGTGTGTGTTTGTGTGTGTTGGGGCGGGGGGCCGGTGCGCGCGCGCGTGCGTGTGTGCATATGTGTGTGTGTGCGTGTGTGTCTGTGCGGCGCGCGGGCGGGCGCGTGTGTGCGCGCGAGGACTCGCGTGCAGGAGCCACTGGGTGTGCGTGCGTGTGTTATGGGTTTGATTCCAGAGCAGGTTGCACATTGGTCCTGGGTGGCTCGCAGGCTCAGGTCGTGCTTGGGCGTCCTCCTCCTAATCGTTTCCGAAGTAGCAGCACCAGCAGCAGCAGCAGCCGAGGCGGCGGCGGCAGCGGCAGCAGCAGCTCAGCTGCACAGCGAGCAGAACTGTGCAGAAGCGAGCACCGTTTGGGGAGTCCGGGGGGCGGGTAAGAGGGAGGAGGGGGAAAGCCTGTCTTGGTCTTTGGGATTATTTTTCCCCTTCTTTCCCTCTTTCTTGAGGGTGTGTGTTGCCCCCTCGAAGTGAAGGAATTTCGCTCCAAAGCGAGCTGGGACCGAAGACTCTAGGCTAAGTTATCTCTCTATGTAGATGGTGTCAGGGAGCGAAGCTACTGACCGAGCCGCTGGTAAATGTTTTTCACTTCTTACTCTTTAATGCTAAAGGCTTTTTTCCCCCTTTTCTTTCTTTCTTGTTTCCTTTCTGTTGCTCCTCATTCCGCAATCGCTCCTGAATCAGCTGCAGTTCTCTTTCTCTCTCTCCTTGCGTTTGTGCAGTTTGCAACTTGTTTCGTGGTTTTCTATGTATTTCTTTTTTTTTTTTTTTCTCCTTCATCCTCAGATGAATGCTGGAACATTTAAAATCGGCACTTCGGGAGGTCATCATTAGTTGCATGAGTTTCAAGGGGGAGGGGAAAGATTGGTAGAGCAGACTGTTATTTCTCTGCAGAAGGACTGCCGGTTTCTCTCTGATGTTCATCGCAATTATAGGGATTTTTTTTTTTTTTTAGGATGCATTTTAACGTTGCATTGATGTTTAAGGTTATCCTTCTCCAGGATTACAATGCATTTTGACTCAGTTTTGACAGCATGACAGATGCCAGTGATTCCAGAACTACTGTATGGTACATGCTGGCTAAAATATTCAAAATTGGGGGCATAATCATTTGCATTCCAAAAGAGAATTTCTTTAAAATGCTGTTTTGCATCACATTGGTGCAGATTTGCAGGAGGCAATGTAATTGACACCACTACTTAATGTTGCTTGCAAAGATAATAAACATATAAGTGGTTTAGTGCATCACATTCTGTCCTATTCTCCAGTGATTGAGCTATTGCTAAATTTACTTAATAATAAATTTAGGGCTATGGAGAAGAAGAGAGATTGCTGGTATTGTTTTATTCAAAATTGTGAGATGTGTACAGCAATTTCTAACGCCAAGCCAGCCTTCTCTTAGATCTTACTTCAAGTGGCATCTTGTCAATTGGGGAGGGGAAGGGCAGTTTCTGCCATTCACATGGAATAAAATTATTTAAAATAGCCAGCATAATGCATGCAAATTGAACTCTTAACTCTTTTCTTAAAAATAGAACTGACTCTGTAACTCTTGCTTCCAGGATCTGTTTTAAATATTATTTAAAAATTAATACACAACAGTTCTTTAATGTATTTATATCATTTAAGTTCTTTGAAGGGCTCTTAGCAGTTACCATGTTTCATTTGTTTTGCTCTTCCCCCCCCCCCCCCTAAGTTTTCAGTTCCAGTTCAGTAGAAAAACTGAAGGGTCAGTAAGTAAAGGCAAATCAGCAGTTTAAAAAGAAATCAGTTTATAGTTGTAAAATTTCTGCTAAGCTATGGGAAAATGAGCTCCAATAATGGCAGCATAAATGTAGGAAGGAAAGTCTGGGATAGAGCAGGTTGTATTTTCAATTTGTGTATTATTATCTTGAGTTCTGAACTCTAGACTCAGATGAGGCTGTCCAGCTCAGGGATACTCTGAGGTACATAGATTTTATAGAGGGAAAGTATTGTTATTTAAGGAAGCCTGTTTCTGCTTTGTGGTTGCCACAGCATGGAACAGCAAGTTACCTATGCACAAAGAGTATGTTTGCAATGATACTGTTAAACTTTGTCTTCATGTAAATTTAACTGATGTTGGAGGAACAGCATAAAACAGTGCATGCAGCCTGTACAGGACTGAAGAACAAAACAAACTGTAAATTAACTCAACTAGTCAGACCCTCTTTTTTATAGAGGAAAGCCTACTCCAAGACTCCATGCAATTCACCTGTTCTGGGTCGCCTGTGTTGACAAAAGCTTTTCTTGAAATTGTGAACAGAATTCCTGAGATCTAAAGCTTATTTCTTCTTTTGTAGTTTGCAGATGGTAATAAGGCATTTTATTTAGAATGAAAGCTCAGCTTACTCATAGGTCCCTTGAGATGGCAAAATTGCTATTTTAAAATATTTTCATGGACCTGTGCTTGCATTTACCATTTTGATCAAGTTTTTTTGGGGAAAAACTCAACTTCCATTAATTAGGATCACAGCTATCTTTGAGTGAAGCATCTGTTTTGGGTACTAAAGAAAAATGAATATGTACAGTAAGCTACGATCCTGAGAACCCAAGTCTTCTAAAGCATCATGATTTTCTCATTCTAGGACCAAAACCAGAAAGCAATATACCCCATGCTGAGCAGCTGCATTGTTTCTCTGGCATATTCTACACACATGGGCACAAACAGCTAACTGACCAGGCTAAGGACTCATTTTATGTGGCCTATGGAGCAAGAATTCTAATTGTTATGTAATATATTCAGAGTGTGAATTTACTTATGAAACATCACAATTAGCTTCACTTTCAGCATCTTCACTAGATGTGAAGATGAAGAGTACATTGATTTAAAGAACATACTCTTTCCTGCTGAGGTTGGTTTTTACCCACCCACCCCTCTTTCTACTTCTAGTTTCCTGGCAACTTCTAAAAAGCTCCGAGAATTTATGTTAAAATATTATACGTATCTACCTACGTTTTGGGTGTAATGCCTGGTTAGATGACTATTCAATCAGTGGGATTTGTGATTACTCTTATATAGTTCTGTGTGGCATAGTGTTTGTGGCCTGTTGGTAGTTTTATTATTATTGTTATTATTAAGTTTTCCATTGAATCTTAACTCATTTTAATTTTCTGTGCCTGATGCTGATCTCAGGTTATGTAGCAAAGTAATTCTATATTTTTGCTATGTTTGTTGATAAATGAGTTAGTTTACTTTCAGTTGGTGTTTCTGTTGAATTTCAGCATTTCCAAAAGCATGGTATCCAACATCATGGGGAGAAGATAACTTATTTTGGGGGAGAAGGCTATATAGAAAGAGACCTTTGGCTCATGGAACTTGATAGTCACATTTGCCTGTATTATTAGGATTCCTATTTTCATTTTGATGAGAGTGGAGGTTTCTCTGCGTGTATGAGGTGTTTATTATGCTACAGCTACTGAATGTTTCTTAAAAGTAATTGCTGTTTTTTCATTGTGTAATTGAAAGGAACTTTGAACTACTTGTGTGTTTTTAAGGAAAACCTGTATTGGAAAGCTTTTCCTTTGTTTCCTATTCTGTGTAGACTAATTGTGAGAAGTGATTTCTGGTGAAATATGGTCAAGGTCATTGGCAAGGGCCTTTTTATCCCTCCCCACTTCAGAACTCAAACTTCAATTGAAAAGTCAGATTTAAAGAGACAGAACTCACTTGAAGCTACTATCTCAAAGGAGCTATGTGAAGAGTGTATGTTTTGTCTCTTATTACTTTGTGTAAAGCAAAAGTTTTGTTTCTTGAATTACTGGATCTCAGTAGAGCTGATACACTCACAGTCAGAAACCATCCATTCTGCTGTCACAGTGCAATACAACAGATTCACAACCTTCAGGGGAGATGACAAGAACATTTTTTTTTTCAGGGAGCTAGGGGGTAGGTGGGTGTCTTTTGATATGTTCTAAATGGAAAAGGACATAGCAGCATTTCATAAAATGTGATATAGTGTCTAGTTAGATAACTCTTTTGAAATTGTGAAACCCACAGAAATTTTATAAGTCTTATGTGATGAGGGCAAATAGTAGCTTTGTCAAAGTATTTCTTTGCACTACTGGTTTCTATTTTGCTTTATAAAAGGAACATTTACTTTGTTCAAGACTTTGTTCTACTGGTAACATTTTGTTGTTGTTGTTAATTTGGGTTGTTTTCTCTACCTAACAAAGATAAAGCACTACTTAGCATGATAATTTTGGCTGTGTTAAGAGTATCCTGCTTTTATTTATGAAAGATTTCATAAAGTCGAAGTATAAAATTTTTTCTCTAAAATTCATGTTACTTACTGCCCCAGTTGACTTAATATATTGTATAATACAATGTGATTTTGAACTTGAAATATTGCAGCCTTTTTTATGAATTCTTAATGACAAAAAATGAAGCACCTTGGGAAATAGTTTGCAAATAAAGTTCCTTCATTTTTGCTGAAAGACTTTAATTGGCCCACCTCTCCTAAGTGTAGGATTATGAGCCTTTTAGACAAAAGGAATTATCAGAGAAAAAGTACAGTTGTGTGCTTTTCGGCTGCCGTGTGAGTAAAAAGAGAGCAGATGTTTCAACTCTTTTCATGTAAGTGAATAGAAATAGAGACTAAATAATACAGTTGATATGTTAAAAATTTTTTTTTTTGTTTTCCCCAGTAAAGATCTCCCCCAATCCCTCCCTGCCCCGGACAATATGAATTGATCTTTGATGCTGATGGAACAATGCCTGCTTCCCTCATCTCATCACTACTATGTGGTTCCCAGCAGAATATTGGTGATGGGTGTTATCGATACCGTATCTGTCTAGGGAAAAGCATGAGTGTTTGGTTTGGGAGGACAGACACAATTTCTTTAAAAGTTTCAACTTCTCAGGTCTTCGCTGCAATTCTTTTGGAGGAGGCTTTGCTCTCCTTGTTGTTTATTTAGATCGCCTATGAAAACTTCCAGTGCTACTCCTTTTGCTAATGTGGTTCTGCCATAGGTTATTCTAAATACAAATATGACGCCGGATGTCTCAGTTTGGTGTTCTTATTATTGTGTTGGTGATTTCTGAAATGCGATGCAGCTCTATCAAAGTTTGGAACTCAGCTTTCCAGAAGACAGTCTGTTTAATTGTGCTGATGACTAAATTATTTAGCTATATAGGCTCAAGCCTGTTTTAAAAATATTAGAAATTTTGTATGATCCATTTCTGTTAATATGGCCTTGGTGAACTACTTATTTTTAAGTTATATAAAAGGCAGTTATGGACCCTGTGAAATAAAGGACTTTATGAATTTGGTTAAAAGAATAAGTCATTTATTTTGTTTATTTAGGTTCCCCAGTCTTCAATTTAGGAGGCAAGGGCTAATGTTGGAGACTTTAATTCATATGATGAAGCTCAAACTGATACTAACAATAACATACTGATTTAAAATCTTTAGAGAGGACAATTCTACAGAGGATTCTTTTGGAAAAGCTTATGTTTAAATGTCATTTTTATTATTGCTTAGGATTTAACTGATACTCAGTGTTTTGACATTTCTCCTACTTTAATTACAGGAATAAGGGTATATGTGTAGGAAAGAAATAGATCATCAAATAGAAATGATTTTGGGAAAGGTTCAAAAAAATCTCATAACGTAAAATAACCATTTCACAAAATTGTATAAGCCTCTTGCTATATTTGTAACATGTTTTTAAAAAACTGCCACTTCAAAATTTTGAATGTTAGAAAGAGTCAAGTTATATTCCTCGATTATTTCTAAGAAATGAAACTAAACTATTAGAGAAAATGGCTATGTCCATGCATGTGGCTAGTTCAAACAGTAAATATCTACATAGCTAAAATCATAGTTATTATTAGAGAACTCATAGCAACAGACTTTGTGATCTTAGCTGTGATAATGTTTCTAAGCCATTTCAGATGTAAGAGTATATGGTTATGTACTACACATTTCAGTAGATATTA
This sequence comes from Ursus arctos, assembly GCF_023065955.2. Lineage (NCBI taxonomy): Eukaryota > Metazoa > Chordata > Mammalia > Carnivora > Ursidae > Ursus > Ursus arctos. The sequence continues at coordinate 54,453,093 of NW_026622819.1, forward strand.
CTTAGCAAGAACATAGGCAAATTAAAGCTGCAGGAATTTATATTTTCATCTTTTAGTCTTTTTTTTTTCCCCTTAAAGTAAGCCATTTTTGGATTCCCAAGCCAGGTCAGGTACTGTGCTCAGCTAAGAGCTAAATCTTATGGTAAGAGTAATTTGATGCCAACAGGATGTCTAAGAAAGTAAATGGAAATAGGGGAGGCTGCTTGTTTTAAATGGCAAGGTAAAACTTTGCTCGTTGTGTCACTCAAGAATATATTTGAAAGGTGATTTAATTTAATTTTGCCTTAGGATTTCTTCAGGCAATAATTGTATACAAATATCTGCTCCTTCTCCACCTTCTAGTTTGGCCAGCTCATTTTTACTCATGTAGTCTGGTGTGATAGGACACCTGGAATTGGAGACCCAAGTTGAAGTTTGGCATTATCTGCGTGGATTAATGGAAGCACGGGAAGGGCAGTGTAAATGGTGGGAAGAGAATGCAGACCAGACGGAAATGTATTCTATAGGTGGCTACTATGTTCTTCTGGTAATAATTATGCCACCGGTTTTATTTTTAGCCTCACCTAACTTCTTGAGAAGACACAAACTGCTTCTCTATATTTTAACCCTAGGAATAATAATGTAATTATTACAAAAACATTTCACAGTGGTTAGGACTCTGCAATTTGTGTGACCCAGCATCTAATTTTTCTCCTCTCTAATCCTGTTTATATATCCCCACACATAATCAGACTCAGTCAGATGAAACCAATTACTAAGGGGGAAAAATCAAATTTATTTATTATATTTATTGGATGTGTCTGTTGCTTAATTATCCATTGGCGAATTTACATGTGGCCACAGAGAGGGCTGTGGATGAGTGTGGAAAAATGATCAATCATCACTTCTCACAGTCCACAGGAGGCTGCCAGGAAAACAAGAAAAAAACAAACAACGAGAACATAAAAACCTATCCTTTCTCATTGCTATCAATGTGGGGAACTAGAAACTGGAAAGTAAGCATCACCCCAAAAATGTGTTTGTCATAGGAAATGTGTTTGACATAGCAAAACTCTGGAAACCGTTGGTAGTTATCACTATCAGACATTTTCTCAACAACTTGATAATAATGTCAGGAAGAAAAGTAGGAAGTTCTGTAACACTTTGAAACAAATAATGATTTAGCTGTTCAAAGGTGTGTGTTGGAAAACTGGCTTGAATGGTTCTACAAGCCCACCCCTTGGCTGTGTCAAGGACAGTGGGAATCTGGGGAAGTATGGTGAGGTGGGATCAGGTAAGGTGACAGGCCAGGTGGTGTTGGCAAGGTTATTGACCAGTACATGTAACTAGTGAGCACATGCTAAGACAGCAGCGAATTAAAATAGATTTTGTCTTTGGCCTTTGATGGTAAAGACACACACAGACTTTTATTTTGATCTCGTGTGTTTTTGTTTAAAAAATTTCCTTCCCTCAAGCCAAAATGGTTTTCTTCTCTTTTTTTAAGCCCCCCTCTAAGTTTAAGGGGACTGATCTTCACAGTTTATTTCTTTTTCCTCACCTGTTCTCATCATACATTTTTGGAAATTTATCATTGTGAAAGTAGCTTTTCAAAACAGGTAACAAGTGAAATAGGAATCATTTCAGGTAAATGTGACAAGGCTAAATTGTTAACAGAAGCATCATTTTATTTCTGTAATTCTTAATTCTGTAATTCTGTAGTTCCAGGGATCACTAAATTTTTATAAATCTGTTCTATCCACACCCTCAACATAGAACGTGTATATGAACTTCAGGGAGGAAAATAAACCACTTTTGAACTTGAGGCATTTGGAGATTCTGTGCAAGGAGACACTGAATGAAATGTGTTTTAAGAAGTGCATCACGCCATTAATGCGTCATTTAAAAAAGTCAGTGGATAAATTATGATTTATTGCTAATTACCGTTTATTTGGGAATGCTTCTGTTGAAGCTATGTAAGCATTGTAGATTATGCTTTTGTTACGTTTGGCTGCAGAGAAATTAAAATGGCAACATGAATCTTGAGAATCGGGAGGGAGAGGTGGTTTCATACCTGTTGACTTAGCCAGAAAATATTAAAGATGCACTAAATTTTGCATTTATTCTAATCTATGTTTTAAAAGTTATTGTGTAATAGATTTATTACAGAATAAAAGTTGCTCTCAGCTGGATTCGCTGCAGAAGCCAAACAGTAGCTAGATCGAGAGCCTGAACTCCACTTCCTACAACAGTGATTTTTCACTAAGCTGTTCCCTAAGGCCACTCTAGGTAGATGAGGGGCAGCACTTCTTTTTATATGATTTGTGTATGTTCCCATAGATTGTGAAGTCTGTTCCTGGGCAATTTTCAAGTTCAAATTGTGTTACGCCTACCCTGAAGGTTGTCATTTCTTGGTTTTTCTCTTGTCAGTCAATTCATAAGTGTTTATTAATCCCCCATGGGGTGTACACAGAGTCGTACACAGTTTGGGTGTTGTGTGTGTGTATGATTGATCTCTGGTCTAGAAGCTTATGGTCTATAGGCTAAAGCACCGTGATGTGTGCATGCGTGTGTGTTTGTGTGTATGTATAAAATAATATTTTAATTGCAGAAGTTAGTGGTTTTCTTGGTTTTTCTTTTGTTTGTTTGATTTGATTTTGTTTTGTTTTGAATTGCTTTGCCCTGGAACTCCAAATGTATTTACTCTGAGGGAAGCATAGCTGCAGGCGAGGTCAGGGATAGAACTTTCCAGCTTTCTTTTCTTTCTTTTTTATTTTCTCATTCAGATGTCTAATAACAGACGTGTTTAAATAAAGAGTAAAGCCAGAGGGTGAGTATTAAATTGTGGATCTTTGCCATGAGCAATCAGATCATGGTTAACATGGAGGATGGAGAGTGAGGGCAAATTCTGATGCTGGTTGTTTTTAGGGTGTGCCTGTTACCTGTGTCAATTCAATCAGTGGATGGATGAATGACTCCACGCCCCACAGCTGTCAATTTATATTTTTCATGACCAATGAATCAATTTATGATTTACCTTTCTTTTATGAGGGATTTTTGAAAAATGATAGGAATTGGGAAGGAAAGAAAATTTTCCAGTGTTCCCAAAATGCCACGGATGAAAAATGTTCTCTAAAGGAATATTTGAGCTGTTGAACTTGAAAGCATACAGTGAATATGTAGGTTCAGAGAGTTAATTTTCAAAACTTATTCACTCTCTTAAATTCGTCTTTTGTCAATCATTTGTGGGAAGGGTAATATTCTTGAAAAGTACCAGGTGAATAGCTCTGAGAGTAGATGTCATAGGAGGAGTGCACAGAGGCACTGACCCTTTCCCCAGCCCCAGGTAATAGCTTCCTGGACTTGAGGCAGTCAGCTCTGACTTTTGATATCATCGGTCAGGCTCTTGATTAATGCTCATTTTTACTGAGGGTTTTCAAGATGTGCGTGACTCATCTCTAGCAAATCATAGATAAACCATCAAAATTTCCTTTCCATCTTCTGTTCCTTGTTCATCTGAATCAGAAAAGCAATGGTTGAGAAAAATAGGAAGGGTCTTCATTGATGTGTTCCTCATTTAAACTTTGATTCTTGGCTCTTTTCCTGTTGGGTACCTAAATTTCCAAGGATTTATGAGATCCACTTACCATGGTCCTCCGGGGTCCTCCTGGATGGGAAGTTTCCTAGTCTTTGTGAAAATGGAATGTTCTTTACAACTCACAATATTGCAAGCATTCTTAACTTATTTTCCAACTGTTTATAAAATTAACCCAACACAGAATAAAAGCACAATCTGAATTTTTATTTTTGATTGTGGGATCCGGTTATGTTCTTGCTTATAATCTACACAGACTAATTCTGGCTAATGTAAACAGTAAAGGACTGTGTTAGGAGGACATAGGGGATTATGGAATCACCAGGAATGATGTGGAACCTGGCACTTCTGCTTCTGCCACTGCATATTGGGTGCCCAGCTGGAGCCCTCCACACCCCCGCACTGGCCTCTGCCTCTGCCATTACTCTCAACCAGCACTGCTGCCCTGGACAGGGGACTGTTTGTCCCAGGTCTGGAAGGAACCCCCATCCTGGCTTCTGGGGGTCCCTGGCTCACATTTCCAAGTTCTGGGCTGGTGATTCCATTTGACTGGCTGCCTCCTGATAAAGTGTCTATATCCATGTAACTGGAAGTCTGGGAGATCCATAGTCTGGTCTCTCATGGGACAAGAAGATTTCAACTTCCAGTAATACATAAATGGTGGAATTCCCTCAAAAAAAAGAAAAAAAACAAAAACAAAAACAGGAGGGGGAGCTGTCAACAAAACAGATAAATGAAAAGCCTCCAGCAAATATTTACCATTATTCCATGAGTGACCTTAGTGTCTTAAGGGAGGGATAATGATGGCCTCAGTGTATAAACTTGAAAGGCTAGTAGCAGTGAGGACTTTTTTCTTGCTTGAAATCAAATGGAGGACATTTTTGGCTATAAAGGTAGTAAGCACAACACTTTAGATTTTAGCACACACTAATTTCAAATGTTTGTTACGTAGAGTTTATTTTGTTATCTCCAAGTGTCACGTTTAAAAGTTATCCGTTTGAGTTCCATTCATGCTGAAGTTAAAGATAATTTACTAAAATGAGCTGAAGTTTGCCGATGTATAAATATGTAAAGTTGATAGATGGTCTGAGAAAAAGGTAAATGGGATTTGTTTAAAGTACATGTGGAGAACATCTGGATGTCTACGTAATTGCCTGTAAGCAAATTAACAGGAATTCTGAATAATAGGTCAGACCAACTTTTTCCTTATAATTGGCAAATAATTGTGGCTTGAAAGAAATAAAACCACACCCCACCCAATAATTTAGACTCTCTGAGGTTTAAACAGGTCTTCCTAACGTAATTATGAGTAAACCTGGTGAGGTGTACGACCCATGCAAGTAATTCACATCTCTAGTAAAACTTTTGCATCTAAAGGCTAGTCTTTTATTCTTTAATTCCAAATTAATATATTTATCCTCTCATCACTGTCTCCCAAGGATTTTGAGAATTAATTAGAAACAAAATCACTTTCAGTCCTTGGATGTTACATTCTGTGCTGAAAAAAATATGAGATACTGAAATGTTATTAATAATGACAAAGGTTCATCCAATAAAATAATCCGACTGGCTGAATTCTCACATGGTTGGTATTTTCTAATATAAATTACTATAGGATTAGATAGTTAAATATTGAATATTGTCTCATTTAATGCAGTTCCGTGAAATATTAATGATAATGATCGTTCTCCAGTTTGGGGAATAGGGAGATATTTTTTTTCTTTCTAATAGCTTTGGCTGGTAACATAATACATTTTACAAAAATGATAATGAAGATATTTAAATGAAAGTGAAGCAGGAAATAAATGGCCACTGAATTGATAGATTTCAAACAGGTCAAAGGTCACAAATTTTTTTTAGTCTTTGTATTAAATAGTTTTCTCTCTATTCTAATGATACCACTGTGATCACTGTGGATAGCTTTGAGAATTTGTTAGAAGACCAGATTTACCCTATTAGGCCTTAGGAAAGGAGTGCTGTTGATGTTTGGTTGGCATGAGGTGTAAAAGTCTGAAAATTGGATTGGGCTTTGAAGGAGGGCTGGCCGTGTTGAGTGTGACAGTTTGCAATTGGATTGTTCATGAAGTTAAAGAAAGAGAAGAAAGAAAGAAAGAAAGAAAGAAAGAAAGAAAGAAAGAAAGAAAGAAAGAAGGAAAGAAAGAGAAAGAGGGGAAAAAGGGACGGTTTGTGTGTGGGGGGGATAGAATGAAGGGGAGAAAGAAAAACATTGACCAAATAGCCCCACTAGAGAGACAGGCCTGTTTACAGTCGACTCATGAATGGAACAAAAACTTTCAATTAAGATTTTTGTTGTCTCAAGTTTTTGTTTTGATTTTGTTGTTGTTTTGGTGGTTTGTTTTTTTGTTTTTGTTTTTTTAAGTATTCCCTGTTTTGACTTTCCTTCGTTGATATTGATTCTGTGCACTTATATCTCAAATTAGGGAACTAAAACTGGATGATAAACAGGGTAAGTGACTATTGTTGAAATATTTTGTCATGAGTACAGAATAAGAACTTATACTAGTGCATCAGATTGGTTTAAATCGGGTGCTTTTTTTTTTTTTTTTTCTCTTTTCTCCAGAGGGGAACATTCATGTTTTGTGAGATGATTTTATTTGAAATTGCAGTTATCCTTGTTTCAGACCTAGTAATTTAACAGTTGAAAAAGCTCCCTTTTTTGTTCTGTGTAGCTAATGTATGTGGTGTGAGCGAATACATTTTATTCAAGAAAGTGTTTTGGGGTAGCATTCTTCTAGCAAACTTACTCCTTGATAAAGGAGCTGGCTGTAATTTGCCGAAATGACTGTTTCTTTTTCTTTAGTTGTTAGATAATTGCTCTTTGTATACACTGTGAAAATGTTCATATAGACCAGTGACAAAGCCTAGCAGATGCACTTGCAATTATCTGGAATTTAAGTAAATTTTGCATCTGATACACACAAAGCGAAAGCTTTGTCCAAGCAGGCTCGCATGGTGGCAAGCGGATTGCTGTGAATACAATGAGTAGATTTTTAATGGAAAACAAATGGGACTATTAGTAAGTCTTGTCTTTTACTTGAAAAGACACCCGCTTTAGACATGGCTTACAATGTATTCATATTCATGGTTGGTTCAGTTCTAAATATGACCTTTGAAACCCAAGAACATTTTTAAATGTTTAAAACAAAATGTGTAGCTCTGTTTTTATTGGAGTCACATTCATAGTTTTCTGGAAAAAGGATGGTGAAATAAATATTTGTTCGTATTTCGATGTTATTTTTTTCTGACTGTTAAGGAGAGCATTCACTTATTAAGAATCTAAAGATGTAAAAGGGAATTTCATATTATAAATAAATCATGCTATAGATAAAAGATAATTACAATGTTACTTTAACAACCTCAATTCACAAGGGGGACCATAAGAAAGAATATATAATGGGTCCAAATTCTACTTCATATTGTAAACAAAAGAGATCTAGCCAGAGGAATAGTTTTCTGCAAAAACCTCTTTTCCGAGTTTTATTTGAGATTAATCCTTTCCACTGTGTTTTTTCTTGTTGTCAGACTTACATAAGTTGGATATTTGAGGGCTTAATCTTTTCCCCGATACTTATTCTTAGAAAATATTAAATGCATGGGGCTTCTTGGATTCTCTTAAAGGCCTTTAGGTCTTTGACGGGGGAAGGGAGGGGTGTTAAATCATTTTTACTTCCAGTGAGAGGTTACAAATAATTGGTGCAGTGGAATTCTTATTTTATAGTTTGAAGGTGCTCCATGCTATTCTGGCCTTTGAATGAAGCAAATTTCAAAAGTAACTCAGGCAACATAAAGGCGTGCCTATCTTGCTCACTTTCTGCTTTCTTCTCCATCTAAAATGGAATCTAATAATAACTGGAGATCTTTTCTAATTCTTTTAAGAATCAGAAGCCTCCAGGGGGTCTAGGGGCTGAGTAATTGTTTGAAAAAAAAAAGTAGATAAAGTAGATTTGGGAAGAAATTTTTAAGAAAGAAAGGGAGAGCCCGACAGCAGTATTTTAGGCTCCAAATTAGAACAAGACAGATGTGCCCTTACTGGAATATCGTGCCTACAAATTATGCCTCCACCTTAACCACTTTTCAAAAAACAAAACGTGAACCTTCTTGACTAAGTACTTTTGATAGAATTTCACAAATAACAGAACTTACTCGGACGCGTGCTGCCACATGATCTGTGTGTTCTAGAGTCTCTCCAGTGCTGTCCGTGACCTCCTCACCCACCTCTCCTTTCTCCCACCTCTGGTTACATGTCTTAAACTATCACAGGCTATCTTTAGGCTTGGAGAGAAACCAGGTGCTTTCCTTGGTATTTAAGCAACTTGCTATTTTGAAATTCCCTTAGAAAACTGTGGGCATTTTTATTTCTGTGTCTTGAAGCATCCCTTTCCCTTTGCTGAGGGAGAAGCTGCTTATGTAATACCCAGAAGCAGACCCTTGGGAACCACCGAACTATTTAATGGATGTTTTGCAGGAAAAGGAATGCAGGTGTTCCTGTGTCATGCATGTCCTCCCATGGGGAGGTCTCAATTTGAGATATTTGCACAATAGCAGATTCACCGAAGGGTAAATATATACAAATCCATCTTTCAAATTGAGTGGAATCAGTAGGAAGCCGCACCTAGGAGGATGAGAGCCCACTAATCGCTCAGCCCGAAAAAAGATTCTTGAACAGTTCCAGAGCCAGGACCCAACTGTCAGCAGAGCTTGCCAGGGAGACAGATGCTGTGGTTGGAAGACAGTTTTCCTCAGTTAGATATTGTGTTCTTGTAGATGGCCAACCATGACTCATGGGGGAAACCGGAGAGAGAGAGAGGAGAAAAGAAGAGTAAATTAATCATTTTATTAATCCCTATTTAGAATTCAGTCATGTAACTAAATGTCAACCTGGTGAACTTTCCATGAAACCAGAAGGGTTGTAAAGACAGTTGCAGGGTTTTAAAGTTATGCCAGGTGATAAAGGCGTCTAATTGAACCTACAGATTAGATAACTGACACCGTTTCAGAAGGATACCTGTAGAAAATAGTAATGCGGGAATTATCTAATAATCCAGGCTCAAAGAGAGCATGCTTGTGAAGGATTGAAAGGACTTGAATCATTTTTCTATGACAGATAAGTTTGTTCTCTGTTCACTCTTTCCATGTCTGTGTGTGTATTTATGTATCAAAGGTGTGTATGTGAGAGATAATCTTGTCTTCACTGTTCCTCTCTTCCCTTTTCTACCTCTCTGAATACGTATGTGGTATGTGTGTGTGTGTGTGTGTGTGTGTGTGTGTGTGTACAAATGTCATGCCTATGCAGATGTGGTACACGAAGGCAGGTTATTGCTGTACCCTGAAATGCCAGCTTTTGTGTAAATTTAGCATTCACCTCCAGATCTCCTAACTCTCCATCACAAGCAGTTGATGAGATAAAAGCAGACTATCTGTTGTCTGAAAGACAGGGAACTCAGTTTTTGTAATTCACGTCTGTAGCCTGTTTGCGAGTTTCCTCCAGGTTCCCAGAAAGGGGTTAATATTGTAGGTAATAGTCTTCGCTTTCCTCTGTTTTCCCTTTTTACGCTTTCTTTGTTTCCTTTGAAAAGAAACAAGGGTTTGGTACAGTTTCCCCCAACCTCACTTGTTTGGGGCCGAGTACTTTAGGCTCCCTTTGAGCCAAGTTTATTTCATAGATCTACTCTGTAGGTCTCCAAAACTGGAATAAGTTATGTGTTTGAGTGCCTGACAGCAGCCCCTCTGCCACACTTTTGATCTACCATTTTTTTTGATAGAGTCCCAGAAGGGTCCCTTTTCAGATCTGCAGGTCCTTCAAGAGTTGGGATGGCAGATCGCCAAAAGGTGTGTGTTTGAGTAAAAAGCAGGCTTTTATTTTTTCCCCCACAACCAGCTATTTGGAGGGCACTCTAGGAACTGAAAATCGCAGCTGTGGAGCCAATTTAGCGAGAGTAATTCACAATTGACTTGTGGAAGAGGGAGCCTGCCTTCTTGAGCCACGGTGCTTGTCTGGCCAATATGGAACTGTCTGAGATGAGGCTCTTCATCCGAGGTTTACGTGTCTTTCACTGTATCTGATGTCAAATCAAGCACTAAGAGACGGACCTGTCAATCTGTAGCGCTCTCTGGAGAACTTGGGGTCTCAAAAGCCCTGGGTCATATTGATCCTTGAGTGAAGGTGGTTGCATTTCTTCTGAGGTTTATCAAAATAATGATGACATTTTTCATTTAACTGTTTCAGACACTTTATTTGTGAATGCACAAAAAGATGAATTATTTTTGTACTTATGCAGGAGAGGTCGCTGTATTTCATATTGTGTTGTACATAGTATGTGCTTGATAAATATCTGTTGAGTAAAAGCAACGTGGACTTCTTTTCCTTGGAGAATGTGGGAAGAATGTCCTATGTGACTTTTTTTTTTTTAAGTCATGACCAGCTGAATGAGTTATCTTGGTCTCATGGATATATATTAATATTTTATCATTACATTTTCTTTTATAAATAAGGCAATTGTCACAAAAAAGAATAAAGCACATATTGAGGTATTGAACAATAAGTTTGTGGCAGAATTAAGATTAATAGAGTCCTGGATTAGCTGTCCATCAAGTTATTAATGTGAAGATACTTTAAATAATTATTTTTACTCTTTATCCTTCATATTAATTAAAAGATGCTACAATAGTTACTGTGTAGTACTTATAAAAGTAGTAATCTTTTTGTATGAGAAAATGCATCATTACCACTTTCAGTTTATGCAGGGAAGCCAGTTATATCACATTTTGCTTGGAGTTAGGAAAGAGGTGACAAAATTGGTATAAAGTAGGGGTCAGCAAACTATGAACTGTGGGTCACTTTTGACCAAGTACCTACTTTTATATACCCATAAGCCAAGAATTGTTTTTATATTATCAAATGGTTGAAAAAAATGAAAGTAGAATATTATTTAAGGGCATTTAAAATTATATAAAATTAAAATATCTATGTCCATAAATAAAGTTTTGTTACAACACAACCATGCCCATTCCATTGCATGTTTTTGGTGACTGCTTTTGTCCTACAACAGTGGTGTTGTTTAGTATGGCCCACAAGCCTAAATATGTACTATTTGTCCCTTCACAGAAAAAAGTTTGCTCGCCCTTATCTAATGTTGTTTTGTAGTGGTTCAAAGGCAATGCAACAAAACTGATGCTCTTTTTTATGGGTTCTTATATATTATTGGGTTTGACCTGCTTTGGGATTTTTGAGTTTATGGGTTATTGAATCTGTGAGCCAGGGTAAGCTGTTGTGCCTGAATAAAATGGTGCCATTTCTAATGTTAGCTCCTGGTTTTACAGCAGAATAGACTGAATATTTCCCTATGAGATGAGCAAGAGAGGTGTTCAGGGAATGGTACTTTACACTGGAATGAGCAAGAGAGGTGTTCAAGGGATGGTTCTTTACATTGGAATTTGAACTTTCTGTTCTTTGTTTTTACCATCCTTTTCAAGCCAGTTTAATTAGCTACCTGATAGCTCTTTTTACATACCTACAGCTGTTATTCCTGACAGATTTGTTTTTTATCCCTAAAATTATTGGGGGCATGTGTTACTCGTTTTTATTCACACACATTTGGACCCTACTCCTACACCCCAAGGGTATTTCTGGTCCAGGGAAACCAGATTCACTTCTTATCACTTAAGAAGTATGAATAGAATAGTACTATGATATGTCAGGAATTGTGCCTAGCCCTGGAAATTAGAAAAATGGAAGAAAGAAAAAATCTTTCTCACCATGCCATCAAAGACCTGGCAATAGTAATAAGCAGACACAAAAATCATTTTGGTGTGAGATGTTAAATAAATTACATAATTACTATTAAGAATAAAAATAGATGCTATTTATTGATCAGATGTTCTAAGCACTTTACATATATCATATCATGAAATCTTCAAAAGAGTTCCATTCTTTGTAAAAGAAGGAAACTGAGGCAAAGAGATTTTATAGTTCCACCTGAATACTTCAGTGATGGAGCAGAAATTGGAGTCCAGGGTATGTTACTCGGGACTCACTATTCTACAGGGCTCTCCCTGAGGTACAAACGGCATGTTTTATATGCACAGTATACTATGGACATGCCATAAATGGATGCCTTTTTGTTTTATATAAAATATAATGAATGAGTCAGAATGAGTAAGGCAGGAAAATGGAGGCAAAACGAAGGCACACCAGATATCACATACTGAGTTGTAGAGCCCAGAGGGAGAGTCATGGATTAGGGAGAAACAGATGTCTTCATTCACTTGATCTGAAGCAGAGCATTAGTGAAGGAAAGTGCTAGAAACTGTAGGAGTCAGATGAGTCATGAGTCATTGATTTATCTAGCAAACACTTACTGAGATTATGCTGAGTACCAGGCACTTATTTCAGCACCAAGGTGGTAAACAGACATGCTGTTTATGATCTATTGCTATAAGAGAGACAAAAAATAAGTAAACAAAAGTCAAAATAATTTCAGGAAATGATAAGGACTTGGAAAACAAGAGGGAGTGTGATTTATGTACATAAATGTATGTCTATATGCACACATGCAGAGAGCAGGCTTCTCTGAAGGTGTGGTATTTGAGCTGAGACCACCCTCGCATGAAAGAATCACGCACTGGGAGAGGTGTGGGACTCTTTCAGACTAAAGGCATAGTAAATGCCAAGGCCCCAAGATAGGAATGAAAGGGGAGTGTTGGCAGGATAGAGAAAAGACCAGATGTGGTTTCAGGGAGGTTAAGGAGGAAGAGTGTGATCCATGGTGAGATCAGGAAGATGGTCAGTGACTAGACTGTGAAGGATTCTGTAGCCACAGTGAAGACTCTTCAGACTGAATTTTATTCTCAGTGAAATAAGAATTTATGGATGATTTTAAACAGAGTGATGTGATAATATTAATATATTTTTTTAAAAGATCACCCTTCCTGAGAGTTACTGTATCTAAATTATGCCTCAATGCATCTGACTTGAAGAGAATAGCTATCAGACTTGTAGCTCTAATGATTAGTTTATAGGAAAGAGAAGGAAAGAGGAATATGTTTAAATGGACACTACAGAGATATAATCAGCACAATTCTAACTATGTCCTGAAACTCCGTTTTCCAGACAGGCAATGATGAACTCAGGTCAAAGTGGTGTTCATAGTAAGATGCAAGTAGATATGGGGTGTGTTTCTGAGGTAGAGTTGACAGCTTTTGCTGTTGTGTTGGGTGCAAAAAGCAAAGAAATGATAAGAACCAAGGATGAGATGACCTGTAGGGTTATGATTAGAACATTAGAGTACGTGGTGGCACCATTTCCTGAAAAATAACATCTTTTGGGGGGCAACTACTAAAACCACACCTAAAAGTAATGGGGATCCACCAAAGGCAGATTGGTGGCAGAATTAAGAATAAATTAGCGGATCGAAGCTTGGGGTCAGGGGGTCTGAGGTGGAAGCCTATGTGGTGATTCTGGTGAGCAATGCTGAGCACATCGATTCAAGTGGTAGAAGTCAGAATGGAGAGAGGCAAGAGATCTATAGCATATTTAGGAAGAGGAATCCACATGACTTAATTGGACGTAGGGAGGAAGGAAGGGGAAAGGACCCTATAGTGCGTTCAGGTTGATGGTGAGCATATGGTAGGTAGATGGTGAGCAGTTTTAATTAGGGCAAAACAAGTTTTGTAGGAAAAAGTTAGAAGCCCAATTTTAGCCACCTGATTTTGAGATGCCTTTAATAGTGATGTCCTTAATGGTTAGATGTATAAGTCTGAAGCTCAAGGGAGAAATGTGGACAAGAACCCTTTGGTCATGTCAGCGCAAGCAAAATTTCCCAAGTACTTAAAAGAGGAAGAGAGAAAAGGGTTGGGGAGGGAGTGTTTGGGAAGCGCCAGTATTTCCAGCATAGGCTGAGGAAGATGGAGTGTGGGGAAAGATTGAAGAGTGATCAGAGAGCAGGACCCAGTGAAAATAATGTACACTGAGGCAGGAATAGTTTCAAGAAACAGGACACTGCAATCAGGGTCATGCATTCTGGGGTGTGTGTGTGTAAGACTTGGATTGGGAAGTATCATTGGATTTAGTCATGAAGAAGCAGTTGTTAAATTTTAGCAAAATCATAGTCAGTGGAAGGCAAGGCTACATTGAGTCAGTCAGTTAATGGGACTTCAGAAAATGGGAACAGTGATACCTAATACAGCCAAAAATTAAGCGAAACCAAATAGAGATCAGGAAAATCAGAAAGAAAGGAAACGTTTCTATCAAATATCAAGTGGTAGATGCCCAAACCTATTTGAATTGTTAGAAGTTTCCTCTATCACCATTAATAATCAGGAAATTTACTAAAATTCTATGGTATTGGACTGTTCATATGAAGATTTTATGTTGTAAATCACATTTACAAGTTGATAATTGGAAACATATTTGAGAGCAATCTGCAGCCAGACCTTTATAATACAAAAGTTAATCTCTAACTACTAAATTCATTTGTGTATTTGTTGCTTAAAGAAAAGCCCACCAAAAAATGTAGAGGGTAAAAGATTCTCTTTGCCAAAAATAATAGATGTTTGGGCCATGTTATAGACTTTTTGAGTTTATCATTATGTATTTGATCTGCTTAGAAGCCACTTGTTTAATACAATGGGGAAAACAGATTGGAAAATTTTAAACAGGGTATTTTTATACACAGAGATATCCCAATACCTTATACAGAGCTGGTTTTTGGAAGGAATAAATGGTTAAATTATAAATGCTAATGTATAAATAAATGATTATGTATATAGGTAAGCTTATTGAAACTCTTGGCTTTCTTCATAGAAATTTATTCTTTCCAAAATTTAATAAGGTGGTTTTAAAAGATTTTACCATTTACTCACATAAAGGTTCTCTAATCTGCAGACCTTCTTGAGGAAAAGTTGATTATGGTGTTCATTAAAATTTTATTTGTGCTATTGCTGTTATTTCCTGGATTTCTACTTTGCTTGGTACAAAATGACAGTTTAGTCCACTAGGCAGTTAGTTAATTGGCTTGTCAAGTGGAGGTTTCGAGATGGAAATGCAGGCTGGTGTGAAAGCTACCTCAAGTTGTTCTGAAATCCAGAAGTTCCACATTTCTAAATGAAGACATTGTTTTGATTTGATGAGAAACTCTCACGTTTTCACTTTATGGGTATACGTTTTCAAGGAAGAAGTTTGGCTTTGTAGTCTTCATGCATAAGCCCTGGTTAAATGTACTGAAGTTTGATACTTGGAGAGGAGATCACCTCCTAACACTAATAGCATCACAAGTTACTCTCATTTCCTTGGAGCTTATAGAAAAATCATTCTCAGGGCATTCATATTTCACGTTTCTTATTCTCCAGAGTGTAGGCAGTAATCTTGGATCTTGAATCCTGATTTCTTTCTCTCCAGACCAGTACTGACCTGATTTATGGGGTTGGGGAAGTTATGGGGAAGCATCTGACATTATACTTCATTGCATGAAAAGAGCACTGTCCAACACCTACCGGAAGCGGAATAAAAGAAAAATCTGAACAGTAACAATAATGAGAAAAACAAGTTAAATATCCTTTACTTTTGTATAGTCCTTGACTATGAGATTCAATCAAATTTCAGGCTTTTCCAAAGCTGGCTGCAAAAACCTGCCTGTCACATTTTATTTCAAATGTTGCTTCCCGCAGTATCTGTGAGAACAGCCCATTGGATCAAAAGAAATCATATTGTATCAGTGGCAGTGATTGTTTTATACAGCAAAGCACAGAGTACAAGCTTGTTGATAGCTGGAATTTGACTACCCTTTTAGTTCTCCCTCTTTCTGTCTCTCTTTTTAATAGACAAATCTCGTTGGAGTCTGCAAATGCTTATTTTATTTTGCTTTCTCCTGCTCTTGCCTTTTACTATTCAGTGAGTTACTTATGGAAAGAGTTACTTGCTTGCGTTGTTTTAATTCATATCATAAAAATTCTTTTTGCACTTATATCAAATTGATTCTATTATTCACAATAATATTTTACCCTTCTTGTAACAGTAAAATGATGAGGGATATTTTTGGACAGACTCTGTAGTTCACATGAAAAAGAACTATGAAAGAACGATCTTTTTCAGAAAAATATCATCCGAGTAGCAGAGCCATTTTGGCTCTGTAAATCACTTGGGAGAGCATTTAGTTTAAGCTCTTAAATGGGTAAATTTGGGCCAAAAAGCAGTGAAACAACTTGAAAAACATCCGTAAAACTTGTATTGCCTAAATGAAACTAATCATAAGATAGTAAATCACACGTTAACTCTTAATCTTTAAAATAGAAACTTAACACTATAGTTAAAATCTCC
Organism: Ursus arctos; assembly: GCF_023065955.2. Classification (NCBI taxonomy): domain Eukaryota; kingdom Metazoa; phylum Chordata; class Mammalia; order Carnivora; family Ursidae; genus Ursus; species Ursus arctos. The sequence continues at coordinate 54,468,998 of NW_026622819.1, forward strand.
TTTTGAGAAAATAATTTGAGCTATCAGTAAAAAGCAGTGTAGAGTAAAATAAATTATAAGCATTCAGATTTTGTTAATAATCAATGAATAATTATAATTGTCTTTTAATTATTATAGGTAAGAGTTTCTTCTTAAAAAGTAATAGATACTCGAGGTCATTTTGCAATGACATGGATTTATTTTCCCCTTAATTTAAAATTCCCCACATAAAAAAATAATTAAATACAATTAATGTATCTAAAATTCTTTCTACTTGGTGACATTTTTTCATAAAACCCTCTAGGACTCATTTGCAAAGCTGCTTTGAAGTTAATTTCATGCAGATCTTCCTGATTTGTACTTGTAGTGAATTATTGTTAAACTAAAAGAAAAAATATCAGAAAAAGCCAAATCATCCAAACTTACCATTTATTTCCTCTTTTGTTTAAATTGGTTTACTTTAAACCATGCAAGTGATACTAAGTACTTCAAGTCTCTAATAAATTAAACATGTGATAAAATCTTCCAATGAATTAATATAGGATACAGAAGAACTGCTGTTTAATAATCCAGGTGTCTTCACCCAAGAACACTTACTAAGATACCTATCACCTCATTAAAATGTCCCGACAAATAAAAACCTCCTCTAGAGTGTTCTTTTCCTTTTAAGCTGTAATTTGGATAATTGGGGGAAGGGTATTTTCATTATGCAGATGATTTCAGGTGCTCAAATCAGAGTTGCTTAATTGTCAGCGAATAGGTCAGTTTATTATTCCTCATTAATATTTGAGGTTTTAGTTGAAACCACTTCAAGGCACAAATGGCAAGCTTCTGTCTTGTAGCATAATCTAATTCATTGTGACCACCATGTCAGGTTTACTTTAAACTCTCTATAATGTGTATTTGTGATTGACAATCACCATTTGTTGTGGTTGGTAAGGTAGAACTTGTTTTATATCTTAAAATTATAAGGGCGTTTTGAAGATAAATATAATTTCAGGGTAAGACAGTTAACCCTGCAAGTGTCCCATTTCTAGGAATAGAAAATTCAGTGAATAAATACGTAGACTGGTAATCTTGGAAGAGAGACCCACATTATACAAGAGAATGTACAACACTTTACATAACGTGTATACTTTTTCAGATGGTTCATTTTTAACATGGAGTATGTCTAATGAGCATTTTAGCTTCTTACTTAGAGAATACACTCAACTCTCAGTTATAGGCTTTTGGACTCTCTAGTTTGTGGATTATCTGTAACAAAATGTTAATCCCAGCCATGATTCCGAGTCAATTCCTTTGCTCAGGAATTGTAATTCATTTTTAATATTAGCCTTAGGGGTAGAAACATGATTAGAAATGCAGAATAATGCTTTCATTCAAAACCAATTAAAACGACTTCTGGATTCTCCAACATAATGGGTAATTCACAACGCTGTACTTCTCCATTAGGACAGATTGAGTTTGATGTATTGAAAGATGATTTGAAACTTAGTCACTGAAATATATTTCAAGAAAACATTTAATTCTAGCTTTTTACTGATGAGGAACATACTTAGTTTTGTGTTTCATTTGAAAAATATCAAGTTGTTTTGTATCTTGGCAAAAGAAAAGTTCAGGTTTTTTTTTGATCTGTTACAAAAATCATGCTTCATATAAACTATACCACGTTTACCTTAAGCTAGCTAGCTGTTACCCTTCAATAAAGTTTCACTTTACAGTAGATAGAGAAGCCATCACTTATCGAAGTTAGTTATTTGTGGCAGTATTATGTAATCTGGTCCTTTTTTTTTTTTATTTCAAGCAGGAAAAGGAACAGCTGAGAAGATAGTAAAAGGCATGTTCTCTAACTGTTGTATTCACTAGATCCGTGGGCTTTGCTTTTTAGAGATCTTTGTGTTTAAAACCAAAGAGGGGAAATATTATTACTCTTTGAATAAGTCATGAACATGAACAGTAAGTCATGGCTTACTGGTTTGTTATGAGTCGGGACGTTAGTAGGGAAATAAAACTTGATATGTAAAAAGATTTTAAATAGTTTTCCAGCTTGCAGTGTGTGTTCATTTTAGGCACTGTGCTCCACTGGGTGAACAGGCCTCGAGTTGTTGAATGTCAAAAACAACTTTTCTTCTACCCTGAAGCCTGCTTGTGTGAAGGGTATGTGGGAAGGAAGCCCAGCAGATGTACTTTAAAATTAAGTAAAAAGAATTTAGTCAAATCATATTATTTACCTAGACCTCACTTTTGAACTGACCTTTCTTTCCAGCTGTTTTCCTAAGATGATTGGAATACTGAGTTAGGAAAAATAAATTAATTCGGTCATTCATTTACAAGATTTAAAAGGTCAAGAAAACTTCTACAATGGAAGTCATTAAGAAAAATTTTATCAGGGAATTTTTTTCAAAAAAAAAATAAAGAAAAAACCCACAAAGTCTAGAAAGGAATTTGTTTTGGTTTGGTTTCTCTTTTTATTGGAATTCTGTGAGTCTCTTTGCTGCCTCACTGTCGAGGCAATGCGGTATGGATGGATTCAGGGGCTTTCTTCCGTAGTGTCATTGACTATTTCTGCATGTAGTATGTATAAGCTTACAGAAAGATTTCTTGAATGTTGAGAATAGTCTGTTGAGGGTAGGTAACATTTAAAAGATGGAAAGATTTGCCACCTCTCCTTGAGTATCAAGTAGATGCATCCCATTAGTTTGTCAGTCAAGAGAGAGCCAGTTTCTGAATGAAACCTGCAAAACATTATTTAGGAGGACTGTTGATATTTAATAATAATGATAAAAAGTTGCTCTGTTTCCACCATTTTAAACTTTTACAATATGGCTTCCTTGACTTCTGAGAGTGTGGAAGAGAAGATAATCTCTTGCCATGAATAATGTGTACTATATCAAACTTTTAACTTCATGCATGTGTCCAATGTGTTTAATTTTTTAAATGAATCTTCACTTCTTTTGATCTATGTAGATGTACTTATTGATAGCAAATTATCATTTTTTGTTCTAACTGCTGAAGTCTTTAATTGTAGTAGGACATAATAGGCTACAAATACAGCCCTTTAAGCCTAGACTGACTTTCCTCATCCTAAAGGACCTACAGTTTTGGGGTTCCCTCCAAATTTATTATCCTTGGAGCCAGCCTAGAAGTCCTGAAATTGTACACTCAGATCCCAGATACTCTGAGGCTAGCTAACCAGGTTAATACATTTACCGTGATTTTTCTACAACTCTAAGAATGACCAGAGACTAGATACTTTTTAGGGAGTTTTTGGTCAGTTCAACAGTAGAAGACAATGTAAATACCCTTTTTATTTGTCAAAATTGCTAGGCAGATGGGAGCTTATTTCTTTACGAGTGCCTTTTTTTTTTTTTTTTTAAGAAGCAAATTGTTTTATCATTTGATTTGGTTTTACTGGAAAATGCTAGAGGTGCCTGGGTGGCTTAGTTGGTTGAGTGTTAACTTTTGGTTTTGGCTCAGGTCAAGATATCATGGGTCCTGAGATCTAGCCCCAGGGTGGGCTCCATGCTCAGCAGGAGGTCTGCTTGAAGATTCTTTCCCTATGCCCCTCCCCCTCACTCATGTGCTCTTTTTCTCTCTCTCAAATAAATAAATAAACCTTAAAAAAAGGAAAATACTGAAGCATGACATTGGCTAAAAGAAAAACAATGCAGAAAAGTAAAAGAAAAAAAAGAGACTTTTAAAATCAGTCGTATTCCAATAACCTAGGTATAACCACTATTACAATGTAGGTGACATGTGTTCTTCCAGAGAAATACGTTCTTATTTACATGTATGTATATGTATACATACAGAAATATAGGTACCTGATATATTTAATTATGCAATAAGAACCATTTATTTATCTGTTTATTTGAGAGGGAGAGAGACAGAGATAGTGAGAGAGATAGCCAGAGAGAGCATAGGCAAGGAAGAGAGGGAGAAGCAGGCTCCCTGCAGGGAGCCCAACTCTGGGCTCCATCCCAGTATCATGACCTGAGCTGAAGGCAGATCCTTAACTGACTGAGCCACCCAGGCGCCCCAAGAATCATTTACTTATACAGTATAACACGTTCCTTTTTTAAACCTCACATTATATCCTACTTTTTTTAAGCCAGTCAAAATTTTACAGAAACATAATTTAATGCCTATGTAGTCATGATTCTGTTTAATGCATTTTAATTCATTTACTCATTCTCCTGCTATTGATTCCTTGAGGTTTTATAATTAATGGAGATGCTTGCATTTTGAATATCATTATTGCAGTGCTTTAACATACATATTTCCATTTCTTTCTGCCTTATTCCCCCATTGCCCAGAATGACTGTGTGCTTGTCTGTTAATTTCAGGATCACATATGTAGACTTAAGTCCCAAAGGCATTTCTCAGCTTGCAGTTAAAAGGGCAAGGCTATTAACTCTGAGAAAATATTTTAATCTGAGCATTTTCAATTAAAGGAAAAGAGCTTATAGAAGTTAATTTTGATGCAGCATATTTGATCTTTTGCCTTATTTGTTCATTTATGGATGCAATGTATGCATAGGCCAAACACAAGTATAAAAGTATATACACGTAAAAAGTTGCCAGTTCTCTCTGTTCCCCGTTCCTTCAATCTGCTTCTCCCCCACCATCCCATGGTAGCTTTTATGTTAACATCGTAATGTTTCTCATTTCATACTTCAGCCTTCTATAAATAAATAAATAAGGCTTCCCACTCCTAAAAAAGAAAATCTGGTGTCTAATCATATAGCACAGTCAACTCTATAGTTAAATGTATGTCTCTAATTTATTCTTTTTTATAGCACATAATACCCCATTGAGTAGCAGGTGAGGTTCGGTCTTTCCATTTTGTGCCCACTGGCTCCTGGTGCACTTTCACTCCCACCAGCCAGCATCTGCTTCTCCCTAAAGGTCTCGACTCCAGCTGCCAGAGTCTGTTTTATATCCCCTGGGCGGAGCCCGGAACCCATGACCGACAGGTGCAGCCGTCAGTCTAGGACAAGGCTGAACGTGACCCTGGTAGTCTCCAAAATCTCTCTGTACTACTGAGCCAGTTACCCGCTATGGGTCGCTGCTTGAGATTGCACACTGGCCTCGCTTCCATTCCTGTCCCCCTTCCTTCCCTCCTTTTCCTTTTCCTTTTTTTTTTTTTTTTTTTTTTTTTAATCTCAGGGTCATTTTCTAGGGAATTCAATCTAAGACTTATAGTGCATGTCATGTTTTTCTTATCCTGTTAATGGACATGTAAGTAGTTTATACTTTTGGCTTTTACAACCTTTTCTTTGATACTCAAACTTGTACATACATCCTGACATGTGCCTGTTTTTTGTTTGTTTGGTTTTGGTTTTTGGGGTTTTTTTTGTTTTGTTTTTTTTGTTTTTGTTTTTGTAGGACAGAAGTTTCCTAACATTGAGCTGTTGTAGTTTTTAAATTTTAATAGAGCCAGAAGAAAATCCAAAAAACTTGGCAGTAATTAATACTCCTTCCAGCAATTGATGAGTGTGCCTGCCTGTTTTCCTGTACCCTTAATCACACTAGGTATTAACAATTTTTTTACATTGTCCTCAATCTAATGAGTCATAAATGGTTTTTGTTGTAATTTCCATTTACCTGCTTACTAGAGAAGTTGGTCTTTCTTTCCTAGGTGGGTTTCATTTGTGGTGCTTTGTCCATTTGCATTATCTTTTGAACTGGCAGTCTATTTCATATCGGGTGTGCTGCCTTTTTCTTAACAATTTGTAGGTTATGTTTGTATTGGGATATCAACTCTTTGTCTACATGTCTATTAAAATTCAACTCTTTGTCTACATATATGTTAAAAACTATTTTCTTTCAGTTATTTGTGTAGACTTTGTTTCAAAAATCACTTAGAAGGGGAGACAGATAAAAATACTGAGGATGTTTCTAAGGAAACATCCACGTTTGGGAACCGTGCCTGCCCATTTGATTCCCAGCGAATTGATGCACACATTTGTGAATCAAATGCATCATTCCTATTTGGGTCAGTGTGCACAACTTGAGTAAATGCAGACCATCCTATTTATAGGAATACGCTTTAGGAATTCCCACAACAAAGCTTTTAGCATCGGTCCTGCAGGCTGTCCCACTTACAGCTTTGTGCTTCACATCGAGACATGAGAGGAGGAAGCGGATCAGAGGCCTGGCTGTTCAAGTGTGTGGTTATCAAGCACTTGTAAGAAAATGAGCTTCCACCAGAAAACGTGAGAGGATCAACTTCATTGTGCCATTGAGATCAACTCATTTACACCCTTCAAAAGAGACGTGAGCTCCAAAATTAAATTTTAGGCCTGAATTATCTGTTGTGATAGTTTATATTGATTAAATGATCAGGTGCACACACACACGCACCTGCATCCTACTCCATTTCTTCTCTCCCATGGTTAATCTGAGCAAAGAAATAGAAACATTCTTTCCTGCACTACTTGGTCCTTTGCACTTTTCACCTTTTCTTTCCTTTCTAACCCATTCATTAATCTTTCCATATGAGTATGCCTTTCTTTTTCTTTTTAATAGTTGGAAATATAAAGTTATTTGCTGTTCAAAACAAATAAATAGCTACATAATTAACAGACTTTTTGTGAAGTACACTTTGTCTTTGGAATAAAGTGTTAAAATGTCTAATTAATAATATTTAAGAAAAGGATTTCTGTTTCTAGTTTGTAGCCCCAATGATAGAATAATTAAGTGGTATGGTCCCAGGTTTATGGAGGTAATCTTTTAAATCTCCAAATTCCTCAAAGCTTCTTTGGTCTTGGTGTTGTCAAACTTGATTTTTATTGATCTCTGCATTTCAACTCATGCATATAAAAACGTTTTCTCCCCGGATCACAGGAAAGGAGCAACCCTGTGATATATACATTTCCTAATTAAAGCTTAAATCTAGTTCCCAGCAATTGCACTTCTGAAATGTTCACCACAGAGTGAAATATTTTTAACTTTTTCCATCCATCACACTGGTTTTTAGGTTGCTGGTAATGTCAGCCAGAAAACTATCTGAATTAAGGGCATTTTTCATAGAGACTTCTACTGTACTTCTTAAATGGGCAAGTTAGTATTAAAGATATCACTGGAATTTATCCCAAAACGTAATTGAATTTTTTATTGGTTTTAGGATACAGTTCTTAGTTCAGTTCGGATGTGAACCATAGGAAGTAAAAAATGTGGTGCAAGTTGGTGTCAGAACAGCAGTAAAATTTTACAAAGAAACTAGATCTTTTAGGTAGTCAAACCATTTGCCTGGAGATACTGTCCATTTGGCACTTTAATGGACAGCTTCTTGGACATGTGAATAAAGATGGCCATACTAGGTGAGAATATATGGAGTGATACATTTTGGCAAATCATTTTTCATAAGGTGAATAAAAAATTTCCTACTTGGGTACCTGATAGAGTTGACTATTCTGCCACTTTATGGCTATTTGGGCAAACCCACTATTTCATGATAGCTAATAGTTTTTACTTTAAAATTTTCATTATGGTATTTTATGTCCCTCCCAAAAGAAGCACTCTATTTGTTTTAAATGGGAACAAACATTTTGATTCTATTTTTTGTGACCTTTTTTTGTTTTTGTGCGGTACAACTTTTATGAAACTAGAGCTATTGTTTGAATATGATGACATCGAAGGCCATAGCTTTTTGGATGAATGATATTAAAGTGATACAACAGCAAACAATGAACAAATAAGAGATATGCATGTGTGCCTGGTGTTTTGCTCAGCAATTAGAAAACATTATGCCATTTGTTCCTCATAACACCTGTGTGCGCCAGGTAGAATAATTATCCATTTTATAGATATGAAGAAACAAAAAAACAGGTTAAATAGTGTGTTCAGAAGTTTAGGACATTCTGAAATATAAATTGTTTGGAAAGCAAAGTTAATGCTTTTTGGTTCTTGAAGTAACTCAAACTAACTGCTCATTACTGCATTCTCACCTTTTCTCGGGCAGGGGAATGGTTAACAATATTCACCTTGAGCAAGAGCCATTGTAACTGAAAAAAAAGGGGGGGAATCCATTAACTTCTAAGTAAAGAATTATACAGTTTGGAGTAATTTGCACTATTATTTCCTTTTAATAAACCCTGTCTTCATCATGGGAAGGTGAACTTAAGCCTAGCTATGGGTCATAATGTCTACAATTCCCACTGTGACTGCTTAAATGTTTGGATTTTATTCTGAATATGGACAAGAGCAATTTCAGCATTTATGGAGAGTTTAAAAATGGACTGTTACATATCAATACTAGTAAGTCTCTGAGTTCCTTGGTCACTTAATGGGAGAGGATGAGAAACTTGCCTGAGCTGGAGGACCTACACCAGGATAGGCACAGGTGAGGGGGAGTCATTCTTATTTGTTATATGTACTTGCCTTGGCAGCCAAGGTTTGGGAGTCCCTCTTCTTCTTATTAACATGAGAATTTGAGGCCGACAGGGAGTTAGATGTTTGTCCCCTCTATTCAGAATTGAGAGTTATGTTGATTTCTTTGGCGAACTCACTTGGCAGGTGACATAGATTATGATTTCACTTCCTATCCAAGAAAGTATTATTAGTAGTATAGATTTATGTCACACGATGTGATTTGTTATTAAATTACGTATGTCTTTGTTGTGGAGATCAAGGTTATTGACTTGTAAAAATGCAATGTTCTGTTGGTTGTGAATCAGCCAAGGTTATTTTCATGGAGGTTGATGGCCATGAAATCTTTCAGCTTTGTCTCTTCTGACTGATAGCTCCATTGCTTTCAGGATTCTCCTCCTCATGGAGTTGTGGCTTCTCAGTAACCATAAAAATCAGGATGCATAAGACAAAAACGATTTGGCTTAGTTTCTTAACAGATTTTATTGGCCTTTTACCATTCCTTACTTTATAGAAGTCTTGCAGCGTCCCAGATCAAACACACTCAGAATGAAAAGCTTTCACGAAGATTATCACTAAACTTCCAAGTATGTCTGCCCGTTGATTTCATTTTCCTTCCTCTCTAAACCCTGTATCTAGCCATCATTTCAGCACATATTTATCAAATGCTTACAACTGTCAGGCATGCCATTGGTTTTGGAGACACAGTAGTGACTAGGACTGACAATATTCCCTCGCTCTTGGAGTTCATATTCTGGTGAGGGAAAGACAGATTAGAACATATAGACATCCAGGAGCAAGATAATTTCAAATAGTAATAATGCTACACAGGTAATAAAGCATAGTATGCATAGAGAGTGGTGGGGCTGGGAAAAGGGTTTTTGTTGTCAGGGGAGAACTCTCAAAGGAGGTGATATTTGATATCTGAATGATGAGAGGGAACCAGGTGTGAGAAATTTAGAGGAAGAACTTCCAAGCAAAGAGATTCCAGGGCTGTCATGGAGTGTTATGTGGTATGTGCACTGCACAAAGCACCTGACCAAGGGGAGAAGGAGTGGCTGAAATTTCATGCTTTTCTTACATAACATGCTATCAGGGATGGGGCTGTTTCTTCCCACAGAGTAGTGGGATTTTTTTTTGTTTGTTTGTTTAAACCACAAATGCTGTTCTTTTTGCCAAGCAAAGTACCTGAGGGGACTATGTCCACCAGGGGATATATGTGTATGAGTTTTGTTTTTTGTTGTTGTTGTTTTTAGTGAAGACAACTTTATAGGCTGGTAGTGGCCTTGAGTTAATTAGGTGTGTAAGGTTGGCCTGATAGTGGGTAGAGCGGAGTATAGTGTGGGAAGTAATAAGAATAAAGTGGTACAAGGTGAAGTTAGAGATGTAAATAGGAACCAGAACATGTAGGGTTTTGTAAGGAGTCTGGATTATATTCTAAGTACAAAGAGGCCAGTGGAGGGACTTGTATTATAAGTACAAAGTGGGAAAATTGTAGCTTTGCTTTAAAAATATTACTCTGGCTTGTACAGTCAAAGAGAGAACTTTACCAGGACAAAAAACTTACTTGAGCAATATTCTATCCTCATCTACTCTCCTTCTGTTCTGACCTGAAAGATTTCTGATGCTGCTTTTTAATGGCCTTCTTTTAATAATCAAAATAGGCCAAGAGTACAATCTTGTAGTGGCCCATGGCAAAGAATAAAAATATACGGACTCTATCTTCAAAAAGCATGCATTTTCCATCTTTCCCTGTGTATACAGCTCCTTTTTTTGACAGTGGTATTCCAAATTGATGGAAATGAAGGAAATAAATAGATGACATGTTTTCAGGAAAGCCAACTCACATTAAAAAGTCCAAGCATGTCTATGGGAAGAAGGTAGATTTGACTATAACCTTAGTGCTTTTATTTTCAACTCTGGGTAGTATCAGATTATAGGATTATTAATAAGAGGTGTCATTGTAACTTGTGTATGATAAAGTTTTCCAATAGGATTATACTCATAAGGGAATGTTGAAAAGTTTCTCCTGAAAATATAGCAGGTTGATAAACTGGTGTACCTGGGACTGTGAAACACTGATACCGTGAAATCGGGAGTGAAATTTGAGGAGCGAACATTGTCATCACCTAAAGGAGTCAGGATTGAAATGCATTATGTAAGTTTATTTTGTGAAAAGCGAGTATTACATTATAGGAATTAGGGAATATTTACTGGTGTTTGATGTCATCTAAGATTTTTCCCCAAAATGGTCATGAGCTTTATAAGAGGAAGACCCTGATAGATATTTTGGGATCCATCATTTCTGAGTGTCACAGAACTTGAATTTGAGGTTGTTTTTTGGAGAAACATAAAATAAGACATGGAGTATTTTAGGTTTAGCAAGACAGAAGCACTTAGTGATCTGTTCTTAGCCCTGGAGGAAGGAAATGGAAGAAACAGTTCAAGTCAGTGGGTCTGAACTCTTTCCCTCCTCCTTTCTCCTTAGTAGATCCAGCCCAGTAAGCGTCTGTTTAAGGATCACTTCCCTGTTCACACTGTCTAAAGGAAGATGATAATATGGGCAGGCCTGTGTCCTGAATTTTAACATATTGTATCCCCTTCTCTCATACCCCACTTGGTGAGGAGAGGTAAGGTACAAATAGGCCAAATCCATGAAAGAGTGCAATAATCCTGCAGAACCCTGTTGCATAAAGAGAAAGAACCCAGACTGGGTACTCCAAAGTGAACAGATGTGGCTAGTTAATTCACTTGCCCTGACCAAGCGATTAAGGGAATTAAACCTGGCCTGTTTCATTACGCTGAGTATCCTTACACCCACTCTTCTTTCCAGATACAATGCTGCTTGGAGTCTAAGAGTTATCCTCAAAGACCAGGGTGAAACCAAACATTATCAATCCCAGATGTGACATTTCACCTTTTCCCCTAAGTAAATGCATTTGTAAGTGTAGGAAGTTTCTGTTGGGTCTACCTAAATTAATCTCTTTTTAAAAGGGTACATAAAAACTGTTGTAGTTTTGCTTTATGATTTAGCTGTCTACTGAAAGGGTTTAAAAATTTATATAAACCATCCGTATACAAACCTCTTCTCTAGATTTAATGCAAGGCTTTCTTGGGTACAGTTTACTGTTTATATATAAAGCGTGTAGGTGGTTTAAATGTTTTTCTAGCACATACTAGGCTTTCAATAAATGTCTTTAATTTATGAATTTAAGAATGAATGGACTCGTTTATTTTACTAGTGTCCTATAATATTTTTAAAAATCTAAATATTTTTGGTTATTTCAGTGGCTAAAATAAAAATGATTTTTTTTCCTTCAAAATGCCATTCTCTTCTAAAATGTGATGAATGTATGGGGAATGTAGTAATTCTTTTTAGTTCTTTCTTTGCAGAAGGGAGCATTTACGATCATTTTTAGATTTAAGTAGGGGTAGTAAAAATTATTTGCACAATGATATTTTAGCATGCAGGTGTTTGGCTGAGGTTCCAACCTGGAAATCACTTTTAAAACATAGGCATTTGTCCAAAGAGCATATGGAACTTCATTATCAGAGCATAAGAATATATTTTGTGGTACATTTTACTGTCTACTCATATACTTCCCAGGATTGCTGGTTGGTTTTGAATTATTTATAAAATAAACTTGAAAACATTCTTACCCATTACTTAGACAATTGTTATTACATAAGATAATACATGACTCTGTGAAGTATTTACAAATTGTTGTTTGTTTGTTTGACATCTTTCCATTTCACATTAACTGTGTTTTTCATGGTAAGGATACTGTTGTTCCAAGTGGATAAATTAGGTCATTATGCTGCAAGGACAAAATGGAAGTCCCCCCCCCCCTTGGATTTGAATAGATTGTTGTTGATTTACTAGTCTGTGATATTGAGTGGTACTTACTCCAAACATACTAGAGGCATTTCTTTTTCTGTGTCTTGTATCAATTTACCTTTCCCTCTTCTGCCCTGAATAATCCTTAGAGGCCTACAAAGTGAGAATTCCAGTGTTGGAACAGAGATGGAGGCCTCTTGTCTACTTTCTTTTCTTGAAGAATCATTAGTATACTCTGTTAATCACATTGACTAATGCCATCTCTCAAGATAGTCTGTTTAATTTCTGTTTTGAGTGCATTAGAAAGGAGATAGGACCAAAAAAAAAAAAAAAGTGTTCTTGATGTAGTTAAAATAAAAATCATATATATTGAGTTTACATTGGCAAGAACAGGTTTTCTTCTAATTGTTGGGTTAAATGAAAGACTGATAAACCTGAGCCAGTTCTTGTCTGATAAAACTTAAGCCCTGAAACTAGGGTAAATTCACTTACTATGGCTATAAACTCTCCCCTGGTTATTGCAGCTGTTCTGGGAAGGCAGGAAAAGGAAAATGTTTCAAATCTTACTAATATCATCACTTATCCTAGTGAGGTCACAGTAGACTACCCCTATGAGAACAAGACACTTCTATTGACTTCAAAGCCTACCCCATTACTACCTAATGAGAAAATGGCGTTCAGTGATAACCAAGATTGCAGGAGATTATTTGTCATGGATATTTATTCGGAATATCTGTCAGCTGCTTAGCAGGGATGCCTCAATTCAGATACATACTCATGCCCCAAACTGAAGTCTCAGCTTTTTGACCCCTGCCCCTCATCTTGACCCTGTGAGGTACCAGATACATACATTATGATTATTTCCTTCAGAGATTAGGTTGTAGGTGTTTTTCCCTTCCGGTCTCATTAAAAACAAAAATTCTTCATCTTGAATATTATGCTTGTGGAGTTTTTCATGTCTACTGAAATGAACAAATATATTTCAAGTAGGTTAATTTTGACAAAGGAAACAAACCAATTTCCAATGCAGTATTCTTGTGCTCCTTTGGCCATAGAACTAAAGAACACCAGGGGAAATCTGAATTATTTATCTGGAAACACTGCAGTATAATTATTTATATTGCAATAGAGAAGTTATGTAATTTATATTATGTTGAATGCATAGCCCATCATGTTTTATAAAATATTTGTAAATACGTTCATTTTCTAGACATTTCATCCAGTGGAAATTAATATTCATGGATATCAATGAAAGTAACTAACATTCATTGAATACTTACTGGGTGCCAGCTACTTAATATGTTATTTTATGTAATCCTCAGAACAGCACTGTGAGATAGATATATTCTTATCCTAAGATTTAGAGGAGTGATGCTTTTGGCTGTCAGGAATAGTGTGATTGAAACTGGTGAAGCATTAAGGGAATTTTGTCTTATGTAACTGGGAATCAAAAGGTATAACAGACTCAGGCAGGCTCTGGTTAGAGTTCTGGTTTACTCTTTTTGTCATTCTACTCAATTTGTCCTAATGTCTGCATCAGCATTATCCTTAGACTATTTTCCTTAATGATTAGAAAAGAGCAGCCAAGATCGACTGGAGCAAAATACCTTCTTGTTTACGTCCATTTAGAGAAAGAGAAACTGGCTCCTTATGAGTCTCTGGAGAAAGGAAGAGTTCTTCATGAAACCTCTTTAGCAAGCCTTCATTTAAATCATATTGGCCATTCCCAATCTCCTGTCCATTCCTGAACCAATCAGGAGTAAGAGGGAAAGGATTACTATGATGAATTTATACAAATCAGAGCTCATGCCTGAAGGTGGAGGTGCGGTCAGCTTTCCCCTCCCCTTTCTTTGATTACAATGGGGAGATGATAAGTGAACACAGGTGAGATTCCATGAAGAAGAAGGAAAGCATGAATGGATTCTGGGTAAAGATGACTATTTACTACAGAGGGACGAGGTAATCTCAAAGGCCTTATCACTACTTACTGGTGGTCCCTAAACTTAAATTCGGGTCTGTTTCATTTCAGAAGCCCAGGCTTCTATATTATCTTTTGTGATGAGTATCAGGACTTATTTTTTGAGAATGTATTTCTAATAAAACTTCAAAACATATCTGTGCAGCCTTAGGCAAGTCATTCCCTCTTGGCCTCAGCTTCCCTATACACACAAAAAGAGTAAACTGAAATATTTTAGGCTTTGTGGAGCATGAAGTCTTTATCACAGTTAACTACTCAACTCTCCCAATACAGCATGAAAGAAGCTATGGACGACATATAAACGAATGGGCATGTTCAGGTAAAATTTTCCTTGTAGTAACAGGTGGTGGCCTGTGGTTTGTGTTTTGCCAGTCCCTGAACTGGGTGATCTCTAGTGTCCTGCCCTACTCTAAAATTGTAGGCTTCTGATTTTATCCATTAGTAGCAATTTTAATATACATTTTCAATCAGAAACTTTTATATTAGCTGAATTTCTGTTTAATTTATCACAGATATGAGATATTAAAATTCATAATTGCTAATTCCTGTATCTCCTAGTATAAAATTTTCAAATTTATTTGCTGTAATATGAATACATACAGGAAATATGTCTCATTTTGGATTGCTCCAGCATTCTAGAAACCTTTTCCCCTGGATCATGTTGACACTTGTGAAAGTAACATTCGTGTTTTTACTGGTATGCTCACCTGTTGGAGATGACAAGTCAGTGTCAATGAAGGTATGATGAAAGACCTAGGAAAAGTCAAAATGTGGGAAAGACCCTTAACAGTTAATCAGCATATGATTATCAGGTGTTTATCTTTTACAAAAAACAAAATTGCTCATGGAAAATAACATCATATAGTCTTTTAAGTTTCTTAACATTCTTCATAATACATTCTTAATTTAAAAATGTGCAAGTAGATTAAAGGTATAAAAGCCACTCAATCACCTTCATTAACATTAAATGAGCTACCCTGCATATAAGAAGACTTGTTCAGTCAATTTCCACTGAAATAATATATCACAATTCTTGTTACTTCAAGAGTAAGATAAATTGGTTTTAGTGTTTCCTTTTAGTGGGTCAGTGTTATACCCCAAAGGAAGAGGCAGGTGCTCAGCCTAGCACTTCAGACAATAATGAAGCTAATTATCAGAGAACTTGATACCTGGAAAGCCATCTCACCTGTTTGCTTGTTTGTTTGTTTTTTAATTCCACTTAAAAGATATACTTAATATAAAATCTTAAAATAGAGATATAATAATA
Organism: Ursus arctos; assembly: GCF_023065955.2. NCBI lineage: Eukaryota > Metazoa > Chordata > Mammalia > Carnivora > Ursidae > Ursus > Ursus arctos. The sequence goes on from NW_026622819.1 coordinate 54,484,433, forward strand.
TATAACACAAACCAGACATCATCTTTGAGTCATCGAATGAAGAAATTAATGAAAGTTCATTATAATCATAAGGTATTCCTTTTGCTTCTACAAAGAACAATAATTCATGTAAAATAAAGACTTTAATTGTAGGAACGCATGCTAGTGTCCACATGTATAAAATTAGAAATAACATGTGAGAACATGAGATTTCTGACTCCATCTAGTCTCTATCTCCATTCACCTTCATTGTTATGGAAATATTTTGGGGAAAATATAGAGAGTGTCTAAGGCAAACAAAAGTGAAAGAAAATGTAAGGATGATGTGAACTTTTAAAGAGGGTAACCATGGGATAGAGTAGAGATCTGGGAGACTATCCACAACTTAGTTGATCTTGAAAAAAGCTAATCCACTCTTGCAGCTTCAATTCTCACTTTTGTAAAAATGAGACAAATAATACCTTTCCTGGCTGCCTCAGAGGCTTGTTAAAATCAAATGAGATGACACATCTGAAAATGTTTTGTAATTTAATGTGGTTATATGGAAATGAAGGATTTAAAACTCTTGCCCAAAGTAGATTCCTTCTGAAGTCTAGTGAACACATTAATTGCAAGCTCTGACTTAGGATTTTCTTTCACCACTGTCCATTCTTCTCTTTACTTTGATTTACCTTGCCTAAGTTCCACAAATCACAGGTTCAGTATTCATTTTCTGCCCCTTAGAGGGGTTGGGAGGAGTGGTGGTTCAGCAGTTCTTAATGGGTGTTTTTCTGATGCGGAAAGGCCTTGAAGGGAAATTGGTATAGGCGAGGTCAAAAAAGAACATGACTGGCAAACCATTTGCCTCGGTTAGATCATTGAGTGGGTAGCAAAATGGGCTGGTGAGGTTGGTTGTGGAGATTGTGAATGACCCTGCTGAGCAATTTGGGCTTTTTCACAGAAGGAACAAACAGCACAGGTTCTATACAAATTTAGACTACTTCCATGATGATTTTGGATCTCTCAAGTGCTCAAAATTAGAGTAAACTAATTTAACAAGCTTTCTTTTCTTCTTAAAAAAAAAAAAGGAAAAAGAATTGTATTCAGGACCAAGAGCAAGTAGGTAATTTACCAAATTCTAGTGCTTTGGGATGAGGGATAGCACAGGTCGGGGGAGAAAAGTCAATGATGAGAAATGGAGGAAGAAAAATAAAATATAGGAGAGTATCAAAAAGGTTTTCCCTATTTCTAAACTTTACCTCAATTCGGCCCTGTGCTCTGAATGAGAAATAGTTACTTAGTATTAAAGTTCTTTATCTTCTGGCCCATCCTGTCATGTCACCACATACAGTACATCTTCTGTGGGGAAATTATTCCAAGTAAAATTTTACTCACAAACACTGCTGGAACATAATGTATCTGTGAGTAGGTAGTCAGCATTGAGTTCAGGAAAAACGGTGCTCCGTGCACCAGGGCACTTTTTAGAAGTCAATATTCTATATGCCTAATGACTTGCGTCACTGGAAATCACTTTGGAAGTTAACAGAGAATTAAGAATGCTGGAACGAAACTTGTCACTTTTTCCTCTTCTCTCACTTTACAGCTGAGGAAAGAGGTTTGCAGGTGTACGGCACCTGGGCGTATCTGTACTTGGTCTTCTGGAGCAGTCCCTAGTCCATAGTTCTAGGACTATGAGCAAAGCATGCTCCACTAAGTAAAACAAAGGAAATCTTAAGGGACCTTTCCAAAATAGGGGAAGCAGATTAGTCATTTCACTCCTTTGGACTTCAATTTCTTATCTGTAAAATAAGGAGTATAGACCAGGTGAGTTATAAGAGCCCTCTTTATGGGGTGAGTGAGTCTTCTTTGGAGATGCGGGTTTTGTTGGTCTGATTTGAGGCAAGGTGATTCGTTACCTCTCTGTCTATTTACCAGAGTTCACTAATGGCTGATTTCGTAAGTAAGCACCCAAGAAAAAGATGAAAGTTTATATGTATCTCCTGTCTGCACTGTGTCTTAGTCATTGCATAAAGTGGTCTTTTTTGGAAGGGGTATATAGGGATAGGGCGCACTTACCTAAAAAGAATACCTAAGCTTTCTTCTACTTTAAGTGCGAAAGTGGCCTGTGCCCCATAACCTTTCACATAAAATAAGGCAGGCAGGTGAATTTTCATGAAGAAGTCAGGAAAAAGTGACTATTTCTTTGATTTGGGGGGAAGGTATTATATATCTGAGTTAAATTTACTCAAATGATTGCTGCAGAACTAAAATACAGTAGTACAGGAAATTAATTGTGGTAAAAATTTAAAATGCTATAAAGAACTGTGTTAATTTAATTTCCCGTTACTTTGTGGAATGCACAGAACATAAAATTCACGGAACGACTCATAAAGCCAGTGCCATACTTTACTCTTCTGACTGTGAGGCTGTAGTCTCACCTTCATATTGTTCTACTTTTTTTTAAGAGATTATCTTGAAAGAACACTTTTTTTTTTTTGTCTTCCCATACAGAAGGGCAGCACAAATGACACCATACATTGCTCTTTTGGAGCTGGCAAGTCTTTATTCATGAATTTAAACCTGAATCAAATTTCTCTGTCTCAGCTTTCTAAAAACCTGATGGGTATTTTGGCTAGAGTTGTCTGTCTTTGAGAGGCTCCTGTCCATTGATTTTAGTTTAGTTTAGTTTTGTTTTTGTTTTTGTTTTTTATTTTGTTTTGTTTTTGTTTTTGTTTTGAAGATGATGGAGTAGATACTTAGGCTCTACGGCCAGAACACCTCGATTAGAATTCTGCTTCTGCCATGTACTAGCTGCATGACCCTGGACATGATACTTAGCTTCTCTGTGCCTCAGTACTTCATCTGGAAAATGAGAATAATAAGAATATCAACAATGCATGGAAATGACAGGGTTAAGTAATTTAATGCATATGGAGCACTTAGAACAAGACCTGATACATAGCACCCGCTTAGTGAACTTACCTCAGTGGATCTACCTTCAAAATGAAGAGGAGGTTCTTGCATTCAAGGAACCTTGATATCAACTTGTTAAAACAAACCCTCAAAGAAACAGAAACATAGTAATTGAATAACAAACTCTAACAAAGTGGTTCGAATTGAAGACCCAAATGAAGTGTCCCTTGCAATCCAACGAGGCCGTATTTATTTTAAAACTTCGGTGTAGCCCAAGTGATGAATCTAGCCTGCAAATTTGCTTCACATATGTGATCTCAGATACAATAGAGGATGCACAGTAAATTTGAGTTTCAGAGTAAACAGCCTACCCTTTTTGGTATAAGTATGCCCCGTGTGATTCTCAGGACATTCTGATGCTAAGAGACTCACTTTTTATCTGGAGTTCAAAATAAACTGGATATCTTGCAGTTTTATTTGCTAAAGCTGGCAACTCAATTTACATGGTGTCTTTATAAAAGTGGATATTAGTTGCTTCTAAAATTTGGAAGATTTTACATAAAAATGCGAATTCTCAAATTCTTTTGAAAAATTAGAAGATTTGATAAAACTGGACCTTGATGGCAATAAGGTCTACCAGGATATGCAGCTTCTCTTCCCTTACATGGTGCATGTCCTGTCACTTGCCTCAGTCCTGTCCATTTCTCATTGTCCTTCTCTGTTCCTTCTTCCCTAACGTATGTCCTTTTCTCCTGGAGACCTTGGGCTTTGGGATCCTCAATATAACGGCTACATAAGAATTTGGAATTTTAATATATTTTGTTCATTTCAGCATGAATGGCTTTAATAAAGATTCAAATGTACATTAAATTAGTAAAAACAAAAGCACAATCTGTTCACTTCAAGATCTGTAGATACTTTTCTAAGATATTATGTAGCCACATGGAAACATTTTCCTCAGAATTGAGATGTACTAATATGGCCTGTGGGACTTCTTACACACTGGCCCTCTTAAGCATTCCATCTCCCGTCAGAGAATTTTAGCTTCCAAGACTCTGGCCACTGAGAGATGAGGAATAATAAGTCTAACATTCTGCACTACTGGGTTCTATCCCAGGACAGTAACAGGAATTCAGAAACACTGCCTTGCAACTAAACTTTATTAGCAATTTCCAGCTTACTGTGTTTTAATTCATGGCATTCTAAAGTGGTTAAAATGAAATGGAGGATATTAACTTAGATTAGTAATATTTTGAATTATGCTTGGTTTAATATGTGAAGAGTATTACTCACATTATACCTGTCGCAGATGAGAAAGTTATATACCTGGATGAATGTAATCCTATTATTGGTTTTTGTGGACACAAACCATCACAGGTTCTTTGAAAATCTTTGGAGATTCAGAGAAATTAGATGTGATATTAGTGCTATGAACTCACTATGTGACTATAAAAGTGTAGCTCATTTTTAAGGGTAAAATGCATCCAATAAAAATGTTGCTCCCCCCCACATCCCTGAAGAGTGGCAGTGTATACTTATGTCATTGCCCAGAATGACAATATAATCAGAGTGTCAATGAATTAAAAGAGTTTCTTTTCTAAGCCACCCTCTGTGAGCTGAAATGCACCCCAAGCCAACATGTTCACTGAGAAAGCATTTCAAGTCCAAAATAGAAATTGTACCACGAAAATCTCCAAATTATTATCAGGAAGCAAATGAGCCACATATTATTATTTAAGTCCACAAGTCTAGCTTTAGCTGCATTTTTCTGCTCTTCTATTGGGACAGAAAACAAATTCCCTTGGTGAATTACCCTCTGGTCAACAATTCTAAAAGCAAATTACTGAAGGAGGCTTGCTGATGGGAAATGCCATTGGCAAACAAATATATATTTATATATTGGAATTTTTAAAAAGTCCTGCATTTCACTCAAGGAAAACACATTTAATTTAAACTTTAATATATCCACATTTCTAACTGAGGTAATAGGTTATTCAAATAAATGAACTAGCAATCAAATTAGCCTTAAGAACAGAGATTTATCAGAATTGAATATTAATCAATATTCTAATTATTTTTCCTTGGTTTAGTCATTAGCTCTAAGATTTTGAAAAAAGCATTTTAAAAATTTGGTAGAACATGAAAATTAAAGCTTCATGGTTATAATTTGTTGTTAAATACCATATGTGCATTCTTTTATTCATTGAATAGTTACTGAGGTCCCTGTATTTGCTGGACACTGTTCTAGGTGGTGAGGGGGGAAGAGTGGCTCAAAGACATAGGTCTATTCTGCAGCTCCCATTCTAGTAGGAGAGACCTAAGGTAAGCAGTAAATAAGAGGTTGTCAGGCTGTGTCAGGGGTCATGAAGAAAATAAAATAGAGATGGAAGTGAGAACGAGCATCAGGGCTGGAGAAACTATTGGCTGTTACGGAGTCAGGTTTGGCCAGGAAAACATGGGTTACAGCCTGGAGCTATCCATGTAAGAATCTGTGCTATGAGTTTTATAGACAGAGGCAACAGCAAACATAAAACTCGTAAGGTGGGACTAGTGTGGCTGGTTCAAGGAGCTGAAAGAAATCATTGTGCCTGGATGCTAGTGAGCCAGGGGGAGAGTGGTGAAGATGAGGATGACAGGTGAATGGGTTAGACCACGTAGGGACATCCATGCATACACCTTTCAACCCAGGACTCCCGGATTCACCTTTTCATAATATCTGAAAGCATTCTGCCACTTCCTCTTACAAAAGTCTTTCAGCGTCTTCCCACTGTCTGTGCAATGAAGTCTAATCACTTTAGCATGGCACCCCAATCCTGGCTGCACATTAGAATCACCAGACATGTTTGAAAATATGAGTGTGTAGGTTCCACTCTAAACTAATCTAATCAGACTGGACACTGATAATTTTTATCTAGCTTATAGTTGATTCTAATATACAGCTAAGGTTGAGAAACATTGATCTAGGCCTGTGCAATCCAACAAAACTGTAAGAGAAGCTACATATATTCTAGGGGCCCATTATAAAAAAGTTAAAACAGAAAACCAGATAAAGTTAATTTTAATAATTTATTCATTTAACCAGTATGTCCAAGGTATCCCCATTGTAACATGTAGTCAATATAAAAATTAAGAAATAGGTTAAATTCCTTTTTCCACATTAAGTCTTTGGAATCCTGTGTGTGTTTTATACTCAAGAGTTCCTGTCAATTCTGATGGCAAAAGTTCATCAGAAATACTTGACTTATACTTGCTGTTTATAAAATTTATGGATGAAAAACCAGATTCCCAAGCCCAAGGTGTTCATCACATACTTAAAAGTTTTCTAATAACTGAATTTAGTATCATTTTAAAATATTTAATTATAAACTAATTAAAATTAAATTGACAGCTAAGTTACTTAGTCACATTAGCTACATTTTATGTGCTCAGCAGCATATGTGGCTAGTAACTAGCCTATTGGATAATGAAACTCTAGACTATAAATCCAATTTACTTTCCAGCATGGTATATTCCTGGGTAAAAAACTTGGTTTTGTAGTCAGACATTAATGGGATTCCATCCCAGCTAAGTGTTGTGGGATTATAGATTGGTTAATGTCTGTCAACCCTCATTATCACATCTGCAAAGGAAGAATAGTATTGTTGCCATATTTTCATTAGAATTAATATGAAAACGTAGGCACCGAGTGTGGTGCCTGCTATATGATAGGCTTTCAATTAGGTGTTCCTTCTCCCTATAGCACTGCACCTTTCTCACACTTAATCCTTCATTTCTGTTGAATCTTTATATTAAAATAATAATAATGTAAAAGACAAAGACTTTCATTGCCTTTGGTTATGTTCATCTTTCCCTCTAAATTTCCTTAATCCCTATCCTGTTTTTCCTTCTTTTTCTTCGATGTCAGCTTGTCCATGAAACCACCAACCAAACAAGTTGATGTGCATATATTAATATATATTTGAAGATACTCTTGTCACTGATTTGAATATAATTTCCCACCAGGTTGTGTATTCTTTATCTGAGGGCTTACACACTGATAGTAGCCCAGAGGCCAAATATGACCCACAGCCCTGTTTTATTTCGCCCAATGCAATGATGGTCTGTATAGTATCAAAACATCGGTTGTTAGCATTTAAGAATCAATTAGATTTGTTTAGAATTTACATTTGCAGCTTCTCATGAAGAAACAAACTAACTGTTGACAGCAGAAGGCCTGCATTTCCACATGATGATAATCTACTGAGTCCTTTCCCCAGAGCATGTATTCTTCAGGTATCCACAGTCTCTGCCGTGCTTTCTTGTGTTTCTGACTCTGAAGCTGAATGTCCATTGCTGTTCATCATCACTCTTATACTTGAGATTTTGATACCTGTCACCATTCTCTTTCTGGCCAAAGTATGTCAATGAGTTTATGACTTCTGGTCTCCTTCACTGTTAAGTCTGCTCTAACTCCACACCCTTCCTGGCCCTCCAAAAGTAGGTAGGGTCATTAATATACACAAACGTGAGATCATTTTCTTCTGATTCCCTGTTCTTCCTATCAATTTTTGGAGGTAGGACCTGAGTGCTGTATTTGAAATGAGATATGTGGGTGTCCTGAAATGTGTGTCTTTTGCCCTACAAATGTGTGCAGGTGAAAAGCTTCCACTTTCAGTAAAACCCTACACTAAGTGATCTTCAAGCTTAAAGTACAAGCCATGTTCTGAACGAGATTTTTTGGAGAATGGCAGCAACATAGTGAATGAGCTACTTGAAGCAGAGCCCATGGATGGTTTTTTTAGATTAGTCAACATTTTTGTGATGGCGTGATTATATCTAAGACCCTCACAAAGCCCTCAGGAAGCAGAAGAACTGATATCACTTTTCAATCTTTATCATTGGAATGAGACCACCCAAGTAGGAGTTTATATGTTGTTTAGTTCTTAAGGGTCTCTTCAGGGACTTCTGGAAGAATTTCAAATGTCCATAGCTCCACTTAGGAACTTTGAAATATGACTTTATCCTCTACAATCTAGAGTTGCATTCAGACAGGGATTGAGGGATGTTTTGAGGGGATATGAATCACTAAGGAATTATTTTGTGCTTTCAGGTTTGGAGAATTATTATTTATTTATTTGTTTTTTGAGATGTAAATGCCTTCAGGGGTCATCAAGCTCACATTTCTCATTTAATGCTTTAGGGAATGTTCACTGGCTGAGTCTAGTTTACTCAGCTAGATAGTAATGAAATCTATTTGAATTCAAATATCCTCTCAGTAAAGTCCTGGAGGTTCTTAGATCTCTATTAGCACTTACTTCAGATGCAAAATTATGTTAGGATCATAGATAATTCTGCTTTACAAAAAATGGTAAATATTAGAAGTTACTTAGAAAACTCATGCTACTGGTATAGATCATCTTGTGCCCCTTTTTGTTTTGTGAGTGTTCATGTGTTTTTAAAGTACTTTTAATTTAGAAAAAAAAAACCCAAATCAAAATATATTTATTATTTTTTTCCTGATTACAATGCATGGTCATTTAAATTTTATTTAAATAATTCAGGAAAATATAGAGAAGAATTCACATATTCAAAATCTTATATCCAAAAATTATCAATATAATACTTGGGTGCATATTGTCTCAGACATCTCTTTATTCATAGCATATAAAATTTTACATAAAAAGCATCGTGTATTTATATTTAAAGCATTTTTTTTTTTTGCCCTCTCAGTTATAAGAACTTACCATCATGTCCATGAATACAGAACAATATAATTTTTTTCATGCTGGTGTAAAAATGTCCTAAGATAAATACAGTATAACTTATTTTACTAATACAACATTTAAGTTGTTTCTAATTTCTTACTAGACACATTAAAATTAAAATCCTTATTCATATACTTTTGATCAACTCTTAAATTGTTTTCTTAAAAATGAATCCCTAGTATTAGAATTAGTTACTCTGAAGGTATGCATACACATTATATATTTTGATACACATTGTGAAAATTCTCTCCAGAGAATTATCAACTGTATGCTTTGTGTCAGTTGACCTATATCTTCACCAATGATTTATCATATTTTTACTCTTTGCCAATCTAAGTGAAAAGGTGTATCCCTTTGATTTTCCTTTACCAAATTTTGTAGGCAGATGTTTCATTTTTCTTATGACTAAGAACTGAATGTATTAGATCTGTCAAATTATATATATATATATATATATATATATATATATATATATATATATCTCAAATGGATTTAACAAGTCGTCATATTTATTAACTTTTTCTTTCATGTATTTTTTCCTTAGAAAATTCAGTGGGTCCTCTTATTAAAGCAACAAAAGACTCTAAGTTGGTTTTATCTATGAGGTGGTCAATAGTATCTGTTCTAAGCTGTCTAAACTCTACCACTAATGAGGCAATGTGATTTGAGGCTTATATTGTCATACTTTCTGAATCTAAATTTCCTAACTTACTAGATGAGAGAACTATACAAAATTATTTATAAGGACTCTTTCAGGTTTAAAATTCTTTTGAGTCTGTGTTTGCATTGTATTGGGGTTTTCCATGTTATCAGTGAAGCTTTGAAAAATATGATTTGAATTTTGTAATAGCAGGACATGAAAAATTGTAACTCAGCAGTCTAATCTCATCAGTTAAGAAGAGTTGTGTTTCATTTTAGTCTTTTATCCACGCGAGCCAGGTCATTTTAATTGTATGGCTTATATTTGCGATCATAGGATGAGCTTCCCAATGAATACATCTCTTTGTTGCATTGTCACTTCCAGTGTAGGATGCTGAACTGAAGTACTTTGTACTTCCCTGATTCCCCATCTAATAGTACAGACCCTTGGCCTTGAGAATTCTCATGGTCATAAATATAGCAAGCATATCGTTTTCTTCATAAAATATCATAGGGTACCTAGAATTTTTAAACAGTCTCTTTTGTGCTCCAGTGGGTCAATAGATACAATATAATCTATGCTTTGATTTATCTGAAACATTTTGGAAGGACGGAAGAGGAGTAGCTCACCATCTCCAGTATGCTGGATGCCTCTACTGCACCCCACACTTAGCACTAGTAGTGTAGACTAATGATGAGATGCTCCCAAACCTGACCCATTGCTTCCTAGGTACAGGGCAAGTCACTTAGTATAACTCTCTAAATCTGTTTCCTCATCTCTAAAATCAACATTACATTAGTTCCTTCTGCTGGACTTGTCAGGGATGATTGAGATGCTCATAATGGCTGACGTTTGTTAGCTCACAACCCTTGCACACTCAACACTTGGTCATGAGTGAATGTTACTTTATTATTTTCACAACCATCTTCCACAGGTGAAAAAAAAATGAAACATATAATAGTTTCCATTTACGAGGAATGTGCAGTCTATGCTGTTTGGATCTTGGTTGGACCTTGCTAATTACCTGAGTAAATGATTCCTGGGAGCAGCCCTACAGCTAGTGCTCCAAATCCTTACCAAGGCAGAATTACTAATAGCCACATGGATATTCTTCTGATTTGGGCAAAAGTAGTGATTTCTTAAAAACAAACATGTTGAATCTATGATTGTCAGGGGTTGACCACACATCCTGGCTAATCTTTAAAATTCCCCAGTCCTTTGTTCAAGAGTTCCTTTTCAGCCCTTGTACGTCATGTTTTTTCTCCCTGGGCTCTTTTCTTCTTCACTGGTCGCCTTCTCACAGTTCACATATCTTCTTGGGTAGTGATGCAAGCTGGGGGTGAGTTTGGTTGGTGGATTAAAAATATATATATATATATATAATATATAATATATATATTATATATATCCTAATTAGTTATAAAAACTTCAATGTTAAGAGTTTCAGAGAAAATTGAGATTTCTGTCTTTTCTTGAAAAAAAAAAAAGGTGGATATGGCATCCCCGGGCTATTATTCCCTCATAACTATAATTGGCTGGCAACCCTCTTAGATGGATCACATGCTCCTGCCCCCCACCCTCTTTTCCATTTACCCAGCTTCATTTTTTATTACTTGCCTAGCCCCTATAAGACATATGTGTTTGTGGACTCTGCCCTGTGAGGATTTGTTGTTTTCTTCTTAACTCCCATTTGCTGGCCTCTCTGTTCTGACCTTTCTCCTTCTTCCTCACTCTCAGGAGCCAGCTCTGATGTTTGCATCACTGCTGCTTTTTCTGGCTTCTGTCTCTATAGTAACAGGAACTTAGCAGGGAAGTGAGAAATTCTGGGTAGTACCAGCAGGGGGTAGGAGAGTCCTGAGAAGGGAAGGGAGGGAGCTTCTGTGTATGAAGAGGTGTCATCCTTATTCTATGTTTAAACATTGTTGATGCCCACCAGGCACCCTTTATTTACCACTCCTCACCCCCTCATTCCTGTTGCCCAGCACGTTACTTCCTACAGGGGTTCCTTGGAATGTTATAGCTCTTTAGAGTTGAAGGGCCTTAATCCAGGGTCATCTTGTATGCCTAACCACATCCACGCCTTGCCTAAGGAGCTTTTTTAGCATTGCTCCTGGGAATTGTGATTCAGTAGAACTGGAATGGGACCTGGGAACATGTAGTGTTTACATGTGATCCAGGTTTTTCAAGTGGCTGGTCCACAGTCTAATAAAAGCTTCACTGTCAAAGTAGGAAAACTAAGACCAGGACAAAGGGCAAAATTTTCTAAGAGGCTCATCCTACAGAATCATGCTTATGTCTGGGATCCAAGATATCTACCTTCTGTAAACATTCATTGCAAGTAGCAGAGACTGTTTGTTTTTCAGTTTAATATGCAATTTAGGCTAGCTTTCACTTAAGCCAAAGGTAAAGAGAATTTTAATGTTAGAAGTTTCATATTTAAAAAAAAAAATTCTGGCTATTTTGGCTTTCCTTGAGAAATGGCAGTGCTGCATTCCCACATAACATTACTTAAGTTAGTAAACATGCAGTCATCTGAGCTCTTGAGTCAGTAGTTGATTCCAAAATAGGACAACCTCATAGATATGTATATATAATTAAACTTAAGAATAAAATGAATGGCTTGTTAAGTTTGGAAAGATTTCTTCTTCCCCTTCTCTCTTTTTATTCTGTTGGATTCTTATTTTGAATTCTTTAAAAGCTTTGTGAATTGTTCAGTTCCTCTTCCTGCTAAAATGACCTCCGTGCAGGTTCATTTCATAGGTTCAGGCTGTGAGCAGCAGGACATTTTCTAATCTTGCCTTGCCATGGTTAGAAGATAGATAGCCATGATTGCTGGATTAAAACACCTAGGAATGTGAACATTAAATTCAATGTTTTGTCAGAATTCCACAGAGAATCAAGAAAAGGATATTAATTTTAAGTGAATAAGTACAATTTTATTCACAGTCTGGGGAATATTATAAGATTATAGGTATAGCTAATTTCAAGAATTTTATGAGCTTTTGTAGAATACAAACCCAAGGGTAAAACCACCAAAAAACTGCATGCATGTAATTGAACAACAAATAAGCCACAACAGAGATGCTTAGTGGCGCAATTTGCAAGTCTCGCATTAGAATTCAGGTTGAATAATGTCTTTAGGATTCTGTGGGATATATTTTTGCTGCCTTTGCTTTTGGGTTTCTGTATTGTCAAGGGTGGATCACAAAACAGTTCTGATCATTAGTGGGAGAGCTTTTGTGAAGGGGGTGAGAAGCCTAGAAAGTAAAGTCTTGGAAATCAACTAAATGCCCTTGTGTTTTATTAGCTAGCACTTTTTCTAGCTCATAATAAAGTCAGCTCAGAAGGTCACTTCTTGAACACGGCTATGAATATTGTAGTGTATGAGTTCTCAAATTGTTTATAAGCAGACTGGGTAAGGATTTTTAATAAATACTTGGCCAAGAGAACCATTCCTGAATCTTGGAATAAAAAGTCTAATTGGATTCCTCTCTCTCCCCCCACTCCCTACCTCACCCCAGGCCAGCAGCTTCCATCTACATCGAAGCTGTGGTTACTCTGGTTTTGTTTTTCCTTTTGCAGTTCATATTTGTAGAAATTGTGGGATATTACAGAGCTATTTACATACTTTATTTCTAACTCAGCTGAAGGATTTTATCACCTTTATTTCCTGCCATCTTATATCTATTTTTTAAAGTCTCTCTGTGGTGAATACAAGGCTCCTACAGATAAAATTCTCACCTGAATTCCTATATTTTTCAGCTCCAAAAATTGAGGTGTAATTATTGGAAGCAATACCAAGTAGGTTTGTGTAGGCAAGGCGGTGGGAAAACTTCAGTGAGAGACAGAAGTTAAAAGTGGAAAGCATATAGGCTTGCTTGCTGGAATAATTTTCTCAGTGTCACATGCCTGACTGACAAGTGTTAGATCAAAGGACTAGGATGCAGGATAGTAATATTTGCAGGAACAGCATTAAACTCAAAGTCAATAGTATATTGTAGTGAAGCACATATATAATTCACATTTCTTTATTCTTGCTACTTTGGGGGGGAAAGTTTACTTCATGAAGTAATGCATTCAGTCCGATAAAATGGAACTGATATACAACATTGCTGATGTACAGGTGTTCTGCATACTTGACTTGTAGAACAAGGTGAATAGAATAATGCAGTTTGGCCCAACTTCAGTTTTTATCCACTTGAGTTTCATCTTTTAAGCTGTAGATTTGGACATGGTGTTGTCTCTGATGTTCCCTTTTCCTACTTATAAAGCTGATTATGACAAGCTGATTGTTGTCTTCAACACTGATGAGTAACCTTTGAAAGATGCTTGTGATTTTACTTGGTATTTATTTTTGTTGAAGGTATGTTTAAAAAGTGAAAGCCAGCTAGTCAGTTTTAGTTTATTTTACAGTTTTTCTTCCTGTCTTTTATATGAAAATATATTATGGACTTTTTGTCCCTAATACTAAAAAGAGATGACAGTGAAACTTTTAAAATTGCATCATTGGAAAGAAGGTAAGCATAGGAACATAGGTAATTTAACCATATTATTCTGGGTAACATTGATACTCATTAGGAGAAACATTTTTGTTTTTAGCAAATATAAGTAGATACACTGCAAACAGCTAACTGTCTTTCAACATTTATAACTCCATACATTTTGAGGGGTTGGGTATGGTGTTCAGGTTTTTTAGATATAATAAGTGTACTACAACATAACATTTTTATATCATGTTGTAGAGTTTACAATTTTCTTTAATGATTTTTCCACTTTAAATAAAACAAAAATTGAAGGAAACAAGAGGCAAATCTCTTAGATGAATCTTTTTTTTCATGTGTATTCATTAAGTTCATAGGCATGTCTCTCTGACTGTACATGAATCTTAAATCTCCTAAATCCTCAAGATTATCTTGAAAATAGATATTCACCCATGTCTGAAATTAGCCCCTTCATAAAATGGGATCCTGGAGTTGGCTACTACAGGTAAGCTTTATGCATTTTGGGGGAAGGTTCAGGACAGTGAGGGAAATGAACTCTGAATTCCATGGAGAAATCTAAAGAAGTTTTTGACTCTACCAGGAAATAGGAAAATGGAATTGTATATTTCCACGTGGTTTCCTACTCCGCAGACCAGCCCTGATGCCCCCAAAACACTCTTGCTGCCTCACTCAGTCTCGAGGGCTCAGCAGCAAAAACTAGTTCATCCTTTCAGAGGTTTTTTTCACTTAGATGTGTTCAAATTAGGAGATGGGGCAGTTGATTGTCCTGGAATGATAGCCCAACATGGAATTCCTTCTGACAGTAGGGAAGAAAAGATAGTGAAGAGAGAGGCAGGTGTTATACTATTTTTAAAATGAAATTATTTAACACCAGTGGTTTAGGAAAATGAGTTTGAGTTGTTGTTATTATTTTCCTCCAGTATTTGTTCGAAGAGACTCTTCAACTGTGTTGATAATTTCTGAATCCCTTTGAGGCTGAAAGCCGTGGGTTGGCTATTTCCTCTGCTTTGCTTGATTTGAGGTTGGCTACTCTAGTCACATCATAGGGTCAAAGGGACCCTTGCTACAGTAGGAATTAGTATTCCCTTCTAAGACTTCAAAATTCCTCCTCAGAAGGGAAAGTATTCTTGTAGAGTAGGTTAAAAACCTTTGTGTTGGTGATTTTCTGTCATAAATGAAAGTGCTTTTACATTTCCTGGTGTGTGGGCCAAGTTAGATTTCCTAATGAATATACAACAAACCTTCATCCGTTTTATAATGTTTAGGACGGGTGGGGGGACATTAAACAATCGGTTTTTTCATAGACTGACTTTGCATTCAGGTACCTAGCTGTAATTTGAAATCTAATAGGAATTTAATTTTGTTTTTCATTCTTTCCATTCCTGAAATGTCACCACAGAATCTAGTTTATTTGAAACATATACACGCAGAGATATTACTATGCATAGTAGTTCTTTAATTGCAGCATATTTCATTAGGTTGCACACATTAATTCCACTCTATTGGAAAAAAAAAGAAAGCTGGAAGTAACTACATGGTAGTTAACTTCATATGAATTTTCATGAGTAAATATACACATTGGTTGGGTGCTATTAGATGAGTGATCCTCGAAATTTCATTATTTGGGGCCTAATATGGCCAAATGTGTAATTACAGAGTTGGCAATTTAACCACGCTGAAGAATTTGTTTTAATGCATCTGCCTATTTAAAACTTTAATCTAAATTCGGATTCCTTGCTGGGACACATTGATAGTGATGTCATCTACCGCCCTTTCCTCTATCACATTTACTTTCTTCTAGTAGTATTGGTAGTATTTTTACAACCTATGACCTATCAGCCAGGTTATATATATTCATTTATTCAGTGGTCTTAGATGGAAGAAGCTATTTTTGAGGACACAGTAGTGAAGGAGACGAGGAGACAGACATCAGTGACAACAACGTGCTGACTCGGTAGGAAGATCAACTTTAAGTATGATGGTCAGAGAAGGCTCTCTGTGGAGGGGGCATCTGACCTGACAACAGCCAGAGGAAGACCTGAGTGGAGGAGTATTGTAGGGTGAGGAAGAGCTAGTGCAAGATCCTTCAGGGCCAAACCTGGAGGTCTGTTTTAAGGATCACATAAATAAGGTTGGAAGGAGATAAAGCTCAACAGATAAACGGCGTCTGGATATCATGCTTTATTTTGCCCTTACTGTGACTCGTTTGCTTTGTTCTGAGTAATTGTTAAGAATTTCCAAGATAGCTTACTTATAAACAAATCATACTCTTCAAACTTTTAATTTTTCTACCCTGGAGACCAATAAAATAATTATTATTTCAAATATTAATTTCTTCTCTAAGTTATATCATGGGTTCTCAGATTATATCAATGAAATATCCTTGTTTTGAATTCTTATGTTACATATATATATATATATATATATATATATATATATATATATATATATTCCCCCCCCCACCTCAGAATTGAGGTATCTTTCTATGAAGTTCTTCTCCCTCCACCTATTATTTTGTAACTCTGATTTGGAAGGCCAAATGATGTTGGTGATTATTTTCCTGAGGCACTGAATCTAGGATTTATTTAATTGTTTGCATAATCAGTTGAATATGGTTTGAGCCATCCTGTTTTCCAGGGGCCTTCTTCTGTTAAATATATGCACTTTCTCAAATTATTTTTTTATTTGCTGCTCTGTTCCTAACCTCTAAAGTCTTCTTATTATCTCTCACCAGTCTTTGCCCTTCATACTGATTTAATACTACCTGTAGGTTTAATTAACATGCTGTTTATTTCTCTGGCTTGGACCATTAATGAAGATGTGAAGTGAGACCTAGCAGACCTTCCCACACTGAATATGCTTGCCATTTAAATTCTGTTTTACTTAGAGATCCTCCATTTCATTTTCAACAAAATATCTCTCCCATGATCTCAATCTGGTTTGGAAACCAGATTGTATGATACCATAGTTTCTATTAAAAAAAAAAAATGGTGCAGAGGAATACATTTAAAAACTTGCTGGTTTCTTCACTTCTTGTAAGGACATTTTGCATTGCATTTTGAGGAAGATTTTAGCTAAGCATCTTGCAGACTGTGCCATTTTCCTGTCATTAAAAAAGGAACCCCTCAGTATTATAACTTTCAAGCTTTTGAGTTAAGTTCATAATAATTTGATTAATCGAAGAATTTAAGTGATCATTTCAGGAGAAAAATGTTGACTAATCTCAGGTTCTATAAATCACTAATATTTATTACCATTGTTTTTACTGAATTCTGTGATTTGGAGTTTTTTGTTTTTAAGGTCTTCACTTGGATACTTTTTAAAATATATTTAAAATAAGAACAATGTTTTCTGGCTTCATTGCCCATTATTTCCAGTTTGTAACTGTAGCAGGAAACTACATTGGGACTCTGGCTGTCCCTTTTCCATCTTAGGCCCCATTTACTCCCACTCCAATATAGGGTCCTAGCCCAACCAAACAAAATTTGTAAAAAAAAAAAGGTGCCTAAGAACCGGTTTTGCCACCCAGAGATGACTACCATCCTTTCTATCAAAGTACTGGAGAGGCCGAAGGAGGAGTTGGACAAGGAGGGTGAGAATTCATGGAGGGGGTCGCAGGGTCTTATGAAGGCATGAGGGGTAGGTCTTTCTCCAGAAGACTACCAAGCTGGTCTTCAGAGAGTGATTGACCCTGCTGTCTCCAAGGCACTAAATGGTGGTAGGACTATTGCTGGGAAGAGGAAATGATAGAACATGGCTAAGATTAGGGAACAAGAAGAGGGACTGCTTTGTGAATGGCCTGTGCTCCCAGATTCTATTGAAGGAAAAGATGTGTAAGTGTTCCCTATGGGCTTTATAGGAGAAACTTCCCCAAAAGAAGCCTTTTGGAAGACAAGGCAGACACAGGAGAGAGAGAGACTGAAAATATACTATAAGATAAAGATGGAGGGGCATGATACTTACTAGCAGCCAGCGGAGATATTTACATCCCTGAGGAGTCTGATTGAGAGGTCCTCGGAACGGCAGCAGGTGTGGGAGGAAGTCTATGAGCAGTTGGGCATCAGACATTTCTTGTGACCAAAGGACTCTAAGTCCTGTCATATCAGTGCTCGTCAAGTAAGCTCTTTTATACCCTGTACATTTTGCCCCTTCTCTGCTTCCCTGCTCCAACCCTGGAAGAATCAGAAATCCAGGCAGAGGAGCTAGGAGTGAGGAGAAACAAAGCAGTAAACAGAAATGCAGGGCACCATAGCTCTTCCCCATGAACATGGAGTTTGGGCTTGAAGCAAGCCTGCCAGGGAGAACAGAGGTAATGATTAAATGAATTTTAAATGACGTAGTTTTAACTATTGCTTAGACTAGACATTTTAATTATGGAAGAATAGAATTTTTGTTAACTAAGAGTGATTTAAGGACTTTCATTATCTGAGAGTGATTAGAAAAGCCATGGGGCCGGGGTAGATAATCCTTAAAGGAGAGAGAAAAGTCATCCCTATAAGAATGGGTGTGAATGGAGGTGGTGGTCAGGATCAGTATTCTTTCACCTTCACCTTGTGTAGTTCTAGTCTTTCAACCTGACATTTACCTTTTTGCTTTTGGAGATTGCTAAGACTATAAATTAAGTGATGAGACTTGCTTTCAGCAAAACAGCTTAGAATCTCCTTGGAGTTGGCATTCTCAGACTTTATTTGGTGTCTGCTTTTTGTCTCTTTTCTGTGGAAATGAAGCCCAGATCTGGCTGTGGAGAAATTCAGTAGGAGATGTAAACATCAAGAGAAAGTAACAGGATCATAAAGGATCTGAGGTCCTTGTGATCTGAAGAACAGATATAGGGTCAAGGCATGTATTTAGGCTGTAAAAATGAAAGATGTAAAGAGAATTTGGTACCTGTCTTGGTACCATCATTGCTCTGCCGTTACTCCTATAATTAGCAGGTTAGGCACCTATGCTCAGAAATAACACTGGTAGTAAGATGTGTGTTCATTTAAGACCAATATGGCTGCTGCCCGAACCACAGTTGCGTGGCTGGTTTTCCTGGTTGTGGTAGCAAGCGGAAACAAAACAGAAGATAAATATAATGTCAGTTACAAAAATAGAAGGTTGAAGCAATATCAAATTTTGATTGGTGCTGCCAAAACCATCTGTGCATGTAAGATGTGTAAAGCCTTAGGTCAATGTCACCATTGGTTTCACTTTAAAGAATTATTTTTCCAAAGTTATATTCATATCTGTAATCAGAATAACAAAAGGTTCTGAAATGAATTTTCTGAATATAGAAATTAATCTTTCATTACCATAAAAGAAAAGCACAAGTGCTTACCTCCTCAGTTAATGCTTCACCATCATACATCCTGAGGGCAGTCATGTTTGAAAGCATGGCTGCATTTTGCATGTCTCTTTGGGGGTTTAGTCCCCAAATTGAGACTCTAATAATCTTCTGCATTTGCTGTTTATAATAGGAGTTCATCTGTCAGCATAAAGACACAGCCTTCTCTCTGGAAGCATAGAAATCCACCCCCCACACCCATTTATCTGCTTTATAGTAGAACCTGTCCGAGACCTGTCTGTACTCATCATTCATCTCATACCATTCTTCTTGAACCCACTACTGGAGTGATCTCAAGTTTTCTTATAGTTTTAAATGCTAACCATTCCTAACTTATATTACCATCTCAGATCTCTCTTCTGCCAAAGTCGGGGATCAGTGATGGTTCTTGCAGGGTAAGCCTTGACATGAACCTTCAAGTTGAGATTAATAATTTAGGCAAGCTAGGAGTGGGCTGGTACAAGGCTGGAGTTGAAGTTTCCAGTTCAGATACATGGCCTCGTAAGTCTAAACACCAAACTAAAAGAGTAAACAGCAGTCAGCTTGTGAAATTAGGGTCAAGAACACAGAAGCCAATAAAAGAGTTGTCGGAGTAGAGGTGAGATGCCAGAGTTCCTATGGGGAGAAACACCAGCAGGTTCCTAAGGGAAGTATTGAGATAAATGTTTATTTATACCTTATAATCTTCATGTCTGCATCCAGTTCTGAAAAAATCTTCTCTATCAATTCATTTTCCTTGTAGTGGACTAAATGACCTACAATGTGAAGGGGAAAAAAATAGATTTCTATACAGTGTATTTTAATACATGTTAAAAATTATATGAATAATATTTCCCCCACTGACAGTTTCTAATCCTGCTTTACTGTAGTTAGGCAGCTATAAATACATTGAGCTTTAATGAATCTTTGAAGTAAATTATTGACGATCATGAATTTTCTCACACCAAAGCCAACTAGAGCTATACCCCTGCAGTTTTATGAAAGTAAATTGTGCCTGTATATTTTAAGTCTATTAGGAGAATCATGATTTCCTGCTGTTGAGAGCTGTGAGCAGAATGATTTAGCAACATGGTGGTCAGTTTTCAGTAACCCTTAGGTTATTAGATACCAATAAGATGCCTTTTCTTTTCCAATACACACCAGGGACTTAGTGAAAGCGGAACACAACACAATAAACAAACAATCGTGTGCGTGTAGATAGATATTGAGCCATGTAAACATTATGCATTTCCTTAGCAATTGGCATTAAAGTTGTGAGAAGGCCGCCTTGACTGCATGCACTCCTTGGGTGTATTCAACATTTATCTTGCACTGAGGATTAATACAAGTGCAGATACAGATCTCATTAGAGGTGTGGAAATAATACATTGGGGATGTCTGATGAGATGTGTTTGGTTGGCAAGATACCTGCAGCAGGCCGTAATTGATACCACCAGCCCTAACTGAAGGTCTTCAGAATCAACAGCTGCCACAAATGCATAGGGAGTCAGAGTTCCTGAAATCAATTTTGATATTTCGGATTGAGCAAGAGAAGTCACATATATGTTGATGTTTTCGACCGTGAGCATAATTCATCTTTACATTGCCCACCAAATGTTCAATTACCTAATAGACAAATTGTGAACATGCTCAGGGTCCTAAGACATGAGGGACACCAAAATATTTTAGACGATCCAGTTTCAAAAAATATAACTTGAACTTTACAACCAAAGGAATCTGAGGGAAAAAAAACATTTTAATTTCAGCATATGCATGAAATTATGGGTTTTATGGCTTAGGGTTTTTTGTTTTTTGTTTTTTTAAATTACAAATGAAGGAGAAGATACCATAATCTTTTCAGCTTTGAGGGCCCTTTAAAGGTCTTCAGCTGACCTTGTCCTCCACTGAAATGAAAGTAAAGCCCCCTCTGAAAGTGCACAAATGACCCATGCTGTGTGCTGGTCCAGCGGTGTCTTTTTGACCCAGAGGTAATTAGTCTGAGCCCAAAAGGATGACTGGATTACTCTTATCTACACGTGAGCTTGCAGCACGACAAATGTTATTAATGGTCATAAAATTATCTGATCTTTTTTTAACACCAGCCTTAGCATTTGTCTCTCTGACCTCATGTGGCAGTTATTCCCACAGGCTGACCGATGTGCAGGGTGAAGATGAATTCCTTTTTATTGGTTTGAAATTTATTGTCCATTAATTTCATTGATCAAAGGGAATAAAAGATCAAAGAAAGGATAGCCCATTACATGAAGATACAAATCATCATTACTTTCTTTAATATTTTTGACATTACCATTAATCACTATGGATTATGGTGGTGCTCCTTTGGATGTAGCGTGCAACGTCAAACACATTTTATTTTAACACATTATTGCTCACCATGTTACTTAAGCAAGTTTTCTTTTAGCACACTTTTTTCCCCCCTCATTTGCAACCAAATGGGGGGAAAAGCATCCTGTTTGTATCTCTAGAGGCTGTGATCACATGTCTGTGTACCTGTATCTGCTTTTGCGGCAAAATACTTAATATTTAATAGACGTGACTGAGCTATGTTCTTTTCTCAGTAAACTATACCAACTTGAAAGGCACATAAATATTCAGGATCTGTGGTATCAAAGACAAATTTGATATTTTGGGGGGAAACTTAGAGCTGTGAATGATAATAGGATTGTGTATTTGATTTGAAAATATGAGGAAAAAGAGAGAAAGATGTCTTTGATGCATCTATTAAGACCTACATTTCCTCGCATTTCCTAGCCAAATGACTGTTTTCCAGGATAGTTTTATTCGGATTCTTTGGAGCTAAGTATGAAAAGATTCAGTTATATATGTACTTTTGAGAAGATGGTTAGAAGTAATTTGTTATGTCTTTTTACTCAACAAATATCTTGGG
This sequence comes from Ursus arctos, assembly GCF_023065955.2. Classification (NCBI taxonomy): domain Eukaryota; kingdom Metazoa; phylum Chordata; class Mammalia; order Carnivora; family Ursidae; genus Ursus; species Ursus arctos. The sequence continues at coordinate 54,506,403 of NW_026622819.1, forward strand.
TTATTTACAACAAACAGGTTTGTTTTTTTCTTTTTCATTTTTCTTTCTTTTTTTTTTTTTAAGATCAATTCAGTCCTTTTCTTTGACTGTTCACCCTGTGTAGTTGGTTATGACCTCATATAACAAAATAGGTGCTGGAGAGCTAGAGAGATTTTAGAAAGTATCCTGTTCACCTCACTTTATAGGCGAATGCTTAAACAAAGAGGAGATGAATTGATTTGCCCAAGGACTTACGGTTGGCCAGTAACACCACAAGCTCTGAAACTATACATTTCTGACTTCCAGTTTACTGATCTCCAAAGTAAATCGCATTTGTTTGATGGATAAATTGCTTCTAAGGCACACTCATTATTTTCAAAATAATTGAGGTTGCCTGTTCATTTGCTTGAGCTTGAAACTGAAGGTTTTGGGCCATCAAATGTCAAGTTGGGTTCGACGGTCATTTACTAGTGTGTGGTAGGCCTTGTGCAATGTACTAGAAATACCAAAATGATTGAAAAGGTAGCTTTTGATCTTAAAGTCCTTGAGGTAGATAGACTCAGGTAAAAATAAAACTAACAACATAGTATTAAGTCTCAGTGCTAGATGCTTCATGCCATTTGTGCATGCACTCAAGGGAAGGGTGCTTACCTCTAGGAAAGATCAAAAACTGTTTCAAGAAGAAAGTAATTCTTGTCTGTTTGAGATAGTGGAGAGAAAAATACTGTTTTCCTGGCAAAAAATAAGATCATTCGAGGTGGACAAAGAAAAAACTGAGTGTGCAAATATTCAGGGATATGAAAAATTACAGCCTGCTCAGAATGTTCAGTTATGCAGGAGATATGGGAAGAGCAGTGCATGTGATAGGAGATGGGGCTAAAGAGGGAGACAACGGCCAAATCCTACACAGGTATAAACCTATGCAGTTAGAAAGCATTATCTGATCTGTGTTTTAGAAATACTATTTCTAGGACACTGAGGAGGAGGACCGGTTAAAAGGGGCAAGACTGGAATGGGACCGGAGTCCAAGGATGTAGGCCATCTCTTTGGTCTAGGCAGGAGTGACAAGGTCCTGAGTAACAACAAAGTGAGGTGGTTTATGAGAGAAAATTTGGTAGGTTGAGGAACTATTTGGAAGAGGAAAAACAGGTTGTCATGAAGATTGAAGTGTTAAATATGAGATCCAGGATTTGGGCTTCTGTGAATGGAATACAGATGAAAAGTAGAGTGAGGAAGTGAGGGAAGAATACAGTGAGCTCGGTTTTCAGTACGTTTCGTTTAAGGTTACAGCATGCATTTGTGAAGTCATTGTGTCTAAAACCCAATGGGATCCACAGTTCTGGTTTTCAGATGAGAAATATGTATGGTAATGAGGTAAAGGAATCCTCAGTTGATACAATGTTGTTCAAGTCTGTGAGAGCTGGTGAGCATCCAGGTAGTGTCTAGACAAGTAGCAGAAAAGAAGGAATCAGAGTGCCACCACCATTTCTAAGAAATTTAAAGGAAGAACCACTGGTGAAAAAGCCTGCCAAGGAATGGGGAGCCAGTAGGTCGATAGTTCAGAAGATAAGGGCATCATGTTTCAAGGAGCAGGCATTAGAGTCAGAAGCCTCAGGTCATGGTGAGTTGAATGTTGGAAAGTATCCATTTGTCTTGTCTATTGGTGGAATACTGGTAACTTCAGCAGAGGCAGTCCCTGGCATGGTGTGGCAGAGATCTAGTCTGGAGGCAAGAGAGGAATAGGACAAATGAGTACAGACAACTATTCCAGTGCAAAGCAGTTGATGCTCAGAGAAAATGCAGGGGTCAAGGAATGAGGTTGGGGGTAAGAGGCAGATTTGAGCCATTTTAGAGACTGATGGGGCGGAAGATGATAGAATGGAAGAGGCTCAACCTGTAGATAAGGAGTCCAGTTAGAGGAGAATATTCCTGGATGCCGTGTGTTCAATGGCACAGATGGAAAACTGCCTTCTGTGAGGAAAAGGAGAGGCACACTTACAGATCTCAGGCACAGATAGTATGGATATAGGCTTGTTTGATGGGGAAGAAGTGACATGGAAGAACCCTCCAAAACTGCATTATTCCAAATATAAATCCTGACTTTCCTTGTCAGGTGTGTCCTTGGGCAAGTTTTATTATCTCTCCAATCGTCAGTTTTCTCATCTGTAAAATTGCGGCATTAATTATCTAAACCTTATTGAGTTATATGAATTAAATGAGATAATGCCTATAAATTTTCAGCTTAATACCTAACACATTGTAATTGCTTCAAAGTGGTAGCTGTCATTAAGGCTAGCTAAAGGATTCTTTTATTCCTGCCTTCTGCCTAATTTTTAAAATTCCCTTCTTGTAGGTACAACTTCTCTGCATTCCCTTGTTCCTTCCTCCAGCTTGAAGCCCAACCCTGGCACTTGCTTCAGCCAATCCTTTGGTGGCTATTTAGAGTTGAACATCAATTTATTATGAATGGCATCTTGTTCTTCTATACCTAAGTTTGTACGTGGTTCAGCTAGTCTATCATTATCAAGCTGTCACTTCTTATCCAGTTCATTCATTCAGCTCATTTACATGAAGCCACCCTAAGCCAGGTGGAGGATATATTGCAGTGCTAAGACAGACCTGCTCATCCATGGGGAACATAAGGAATGCTGCATCAGCAGGAAAACTGATGGGACATCAGGAGTCCAGTCTGTACTTTCTGAGACTGCTGGTTGCTTGGTTTTTCATTTGTGCCTGAGGAGAATTAGTGATGGCTGGGGGATGAGTGGAGAAAGTAAAACATACTCATCTTCTCTAATCAGCTTCTTCCAAAGTGAAAGGTCAGTTGTCTTCAATATGATGCTCATCTATACCTTTCTTAGTTCAGTCTCAAAATTTATTGAAGTTCCTTAGAACATATCAGTATAGCCTCTTAAAGTCTTGCTCATGAGCATGCAGAGCAAAAAGGTAACAAAGAATTCACCAGAAAAAAGGCAAGGCTTTCTTCAAGTCGGAGTCACATGGAGAATAACCACGTGTGGACTCTGGTCACCTCTCTGCATGCCCATTCTCTCACACACAAACACTCCAAGAGGTATAATAAGACTTTTTTTCTCAAATATTTCGTTTATTTCCGTGGTGAAAAAAAAAAAATCTTGTGATTTATTAGTCCATTTAAAACCCATTAAAGATCTACTTGCTTTGATTAAATGGCACCATTTTAAAGGTTAATCAGTGTCATTTTTTATATTTAAAACTTAAAGGTACAGTGCTTCTTACTTACTGAAAATGAGTACCAAAAATGGAATGAGAGCAGTCATTGAAATGCGTGCTTAGTTAAAGTGTGGAATAAATATACTGTGAAGCATTTCTTGGTCAGATCCTATGGGTCAGTATGCTACTAATAATATACGTTTTTCTCGCTTCTAGCAACTACAAGGTCAGTATGAATGTCCTTGTTTATAGTTTTCTCCATGCATCTCTATACTCAGCAGGCTGAAAAATGCCCCGTCTGTCTGCTCTTTGATTTCTAACAGACTGTGTTGGTAGACCTCTCACCACCAAAGCAGAAAAGTGTGTTCTAGGCTAATGGACAAATACTCTGGTTTTCTTTGTGAATGCTGTATTACAATTCACTTTATTTACTCTCTTACGTATTCTCATTTATATATTTAATATCTGAATGTTCTTCCTCTAAGTAATATTGGAACATCACAAATAAAACTAAAGTCTTCTTTGACCTTCGTCCCCATCCAAGTTACCTCTCAGCTTCTCTACTTAATTTGGTGTATATTTAATCATTTTATTATTTTTTTTATAAAAAAGCATCCTACTGTAGGTATTCATCTGTACCCTGAGTTTTTCAACCTCTGATGTATCCTTGAGATGCCTTATTTTGTTTTATAATGTGACACTTACAAAGAAGAGTTCAGATTAGTTTTAGAACCATTGAAAAGAAGAAACTCTTCATAAACCAATTATTAGTAGGTATTAGGAAGGTATATCCTGCAACTATTTAAGTGAACTTCTTGGTTTTATTAGATGATCAGAGAAAGGCTAGTTTACGTTTTTCTCTTGAGATTCCGACAATCACCTATCCTGAGATTCTCCTCTGAGCAGGACTTATCCCCATTTGGCTATATAGAGTGCACTCTCCTTGTTTGTGGTTTCTCATTATATAAGTCTTTAGTTGGGAGAACTAATTGTGTGGTGATGTTCCCTATGGTGATTGCCTGGATTTTACTTTCCAAAGAATCACTGTATCAGGAAACAAATATCCTCTTAATATGATGCACACACACTAATGTTGGATAACTTATCTGTGCCTCATCACTGGAGAGAGAAAGAAGAAAAACACTATAGCAAAAACCTGTATACAGCTTGCTCTTTTTGTGTGGAACATATTGAAGAAGCAATGCCACTCTGACTATGCTATGCTCCGTGGCTTTGCCACAGATAGAAGAATTCAATAAGAAATTAAAAAAAAATTTAGATGAATTTAATCTGTATTCATGAATAATTATTTGGCTATGATTCCCTTGTTTACCAAGTAATTATGGTTTTAAAATCTGTTTGGGTTAGCATTTAGCATTTCTCCATCCAAGGGAATCATAACATTGATGGAATATCTATCAGCCCATTCTTATGAACTAAAGTAATTTAAAAAATTCTTTATTATTCTCTGTATGATAGTAACCTATAATAAATTTGGAATGAGTTGTTCAAATATTGACTATCAAAGCAGTGTCCTTCTGCTTCTATGAATAAAGTAGGGAAAGAATTTGAAGGGTTTTCTAAGGCGTTGATGAAATTCATGATTTCAGAATCACCATACATTGGAAAAGTCACACCACACATTCACAGGACCAACCACAAAATCATATGCAAATCCGATACCAATATTAATTGGACCACAGAAATGAATTTAGGATATGAATTGCCAAAGAATGAAATTTTAGGAGGGATATATTGTAAGTTAAGATTGAGTACTATTTTCTTTTACGTTTAAACCAGGAAATCGACCCTTTTGAAAGTGTGCCACATCTCATTACTATGTATATGTAAGCAACCATTATAAAATTGTGGCTGCTAAACAAAAATTCCTATTTGTGGTACTTTTTATCTTGAAATGCTTTCTAAATTAGGAAAAGAAATTATAAGAAGTTAAAAAAAATCCTTCCAAGAAAATGAGTGCACTGGACCAGAAGATATCTGAGGTCTTAGTGCTACCATTGTATAATAATTCTAAGACAGCTATTATTCCAATAAAGATGCTTGGATTTGTTTTCCTTTAAAACTGTTATTTGTGGCTATTTAAAATTTGCAAGTGAGGATGGTGGAGCAGAGATAGGGGTTCTCAGCAGGTACTGGGAGAACAGTGTACTTTCTTTCTTTCTTTTCTTTCTTTCTTTTTTTTTTAAGAACCACAATGTTGAAACTACGTAATTACATAGTAACTGTTGACCTTGTAATTACACTGTAAGTACCTGTAGTGACAAGATAAATGCATGGTTATTTCAGTCTTTTAAGCTATAGGGCTATCATGCGACCCTAACAATGTAAGCTACATAGTAATTTATTTGTAGAGTAAATAGTGCTTACCCACAAGTAATACCCACACATGTGCAGTGCTTGCTACACAGATACAGAAAAATATGGCAAATCAGTGCCCTCTAGGCACTTTTATTAAAATGACATGCAAACCACATGTATGTATACCACTAGGATTAAGTTATTTGTGGAGCATTTGGGGGTTTTCATCATTGCCTTTTGTCCTCAAATTTCCTGTTCTCTACATAGATAGAGTTATACATGAGATCTTTAATGATACTTATTTTTTTTGTTACAATCGTATGTAACCATATGATTTGTTAACTGAGAGTCCTCTTGTCCTTACAAATTGCCTTTATATAACTAAAGCTGCTTTTGCAAGAAATGTGCTTACATCAAACTACATTTATTTTAACAAGTTTTATTTTGTTTTGTTTTGTTTTTTAGAGAAGGAGAGGGTAGGAAGGGCAGAGGGAAAAGGGAAAGAGAATCTTTTTTTTTAATATTCTTTTTTTTTAAATGATTTTTTATTATATTATGTTAGTCACCATACAGTACATCCCTGGTTTCCGATGTAAAGCTCGATGATTCATTAGTTGCGTATAACACCCAGTGCACCATGCAATACGTGCCCTCCTTACTACCCATCACCAGTCTATCCCATTCCCCTACCCCCCCTCCCCTTGAGGCCCTCAGTTTGTTTCTCATAGCCCATAGTAGGGAAAGAGAATCTTAAGCAGGCTCCAAACCCAGAGTGGAGCCTGAGCTGGGGCTTGATCTCACAACCGTGAGATCATGACCTGAGTTGAAATCAAGTGTTGAGTGCTTAACTGACTGAACCACCCAGGCACCCCTATTTTAACAAGTTTTAAGTGATAATCTATATGAGTTTGCAGTAGAAAGGAAGTAAGAGTTGTGAAGAACTTTCTAAAACGTAAATGTTTTTGTAATATAAATGATAATGGTGGCTACTAACATTTATTGAATGCTTATTAAGCTCTAGGACGTATGATAATTACCCCTAATTTTGTCATGCCTACACAAGTTCAGATTTCAGCAAATTGAATGTTTTTGTAACAATTTGATTTTTTTAAAAGATTTTATTTATTTATTCGACAGAGATAGAGACAGCCAGCGAGAGAGGGAACACAAGCAGGGGGAGTGGGAGAGGAAGAAGCAGGCTCATAGCGGAGGAGCCTGATGTGGGGTTCGATCTCAGAATGTCGGGATCACGCCCTGAGCCGAAGGCAGACGCTTAACAGCTGTGCCACCCAGGCACCCCTGTAACAATTTGATTTTAACCAAGGAGCTATATGACTTATTTTTCAGTCATTTATTCATTTAAAGTATTTTTGTCAGCCTCTCCATGTGCCAGATCCTATGCTAGGTGGTCCTTAGCAACTATTAGTCTTCATAATGAGAGAGAAAATTGACAAATTATTTGTCTATGGTATAAAAATCATAGTAAGCATAGGATGAAATGGGAATTAATTAAAGTTATCAGGCCACAAGAGCCAAGCTGGGGTTGTGATGGAGGAGGAGAGTGTTCAGTCTGAGGGGGCAGCATGCTACAAACACCCAGAGACAAAGGTGAAATGACATGGGAAATTTGAAGCTTCCATGTCCGGGACATGGAGTTTGAGGGTGTGAGCTGGTGGAAAGAAGACTCCAGAAGACAGGCACCATACCTTGAACAACCTTGTGATAGGGAGTTTTGATTTTATCCTGTGCTCCACCGAAGAATCATTAAAGAATTTATGCAGAAGGAGAGTGGACAATGTGGACAATGAATTAGAATAAGGCAATACTGCCACTTGGGAGACATATTAGTGAGGTCACTGCAGGAATCCAGTGGAGAGGCGATGCTGCTCAGAATTTAGCACAAGAATATTGGAGGCTCCTCTTATATTCTGTCCACATAGTTCTTTATGCTGAAGTGTTTAGTGTCACTGCGCTTAGTGAATATTATACATTTGTCCAGGTGCAGTGTCAATGCAGGAAGGGAGGTGGACTGATGCCACTGGAATACCCAGTTGAACTATTAATTGGCCAGGGTTTAGCAAAGATGCTTATAATTGGACTCTGAATGTAATGTATCTTATAGCAATGTTTTTAAGTTCTGTAGGTGGAAGTTTGTCAGCCTGAAGGTGGTTTCAGCTCACGAGACATACTTCAGTCTTTCCTTGTCTAAAACATTGAATCATTCAATAAATAAGCCACTGGCATTTTTTCCCCTGTGGCCTCTGCGTTGATCCATTTCCTCTAACCAACGCACAGTTTTCACATGGCATATTTGTTCCTTTTTTGACAAGGGTTTGCAAGTGAACCTCCCTAGGAGAAACTATATATGTGAACCGCTCCGAAGGGCTTATGGGAAGCTATATTGGGACTGTTTTCCTTAGCACATCAGTGTATGATCAGGAGAAAAGAAAAAAAAAAAAAAAAGCAAAAGGCAAACTTTTGTTTGGATTCAAATGTCATCTTTGCCTGTGCCACATTTATTTTTATTTTCTCTCTGACAAGGAATGTTAACTTTCCAGGAAAACTCGACTTCTCTAAGAGAAGAGCCAACACAAACAATTTTTTTAAGGTGTGATTTTCCTTGAGGCTGTGATTTTATCATTTGGAGTGAATGGTGGGTTGGGGGGAAAGAAAGGCTGGGGAGCATACATTTCCTTTACTAGGACATCAACTTGAATCATGTGTTGGATATTGTGGCTATGGTTTTCCAGCCCTTTGCTTCTCAAGAGACCCTAATGTGAAACAAAATGGAAAACTCGACCCACATTCCCTTTGGGTCAGATATCTAGGGGACCCAGATAAGGTGAGAGAAACTTCTGCTTGCTCATGACATATTCTAAACAGATACTGTCCCTGAACATATTTACATTGGCAGCTTTTTATATTGGGGCAATGTGGATTTCATGAAATGAAAGCAGTTTTCCCTTTCCTAACAGGGAGAGATTTCTCTTTTCATGTAAGACATTCTCAAAACATATATATATATATTTTTAATTCAAAGTAGTCAACCATGCCCTGTGAGTAGCAGAATTCCCAGATTTTTGCCTGTGTCCCTTCCATATTGCAAATAAAAGATATATTTTAATTTTTCAATTTTAAAGCATAAATAGATTTCTCTATTCTCTCTCTGTGTTAGGAGACATCTTTATTGTCTTTGAAGCATTTCCTTTGTGCTTTTGAGCTTGAATGGAGATCTTCTGTTTGTAATATGAATATTTTTTAATGATCTGTAGCATGAACAATTGATGGGTACAGCCAGTTATGTCCTCCATATATTATGAAAAAAGATAAAACTCATTTATAGATGATGCTTTGCATTTTAACCCCATCTTACTGTTTCTTTTATAATCATCAACTGTATCAATGTTGGTTATTTAGAAAATAGGTAGAGGAGGAAAGATGGAGAATACTCCAAGAATGGAATTACAATAACGTTTATGATTATGTGACACCTTGAATTCCACCCAATACTTCAGTTTTACTTACTCCCTGAACTTTCACTATTAATGATATTCAGGCTGAAAAAAAAAAAAAAAAAGAAGGTTGAAATGCCAACATCATATTGGAAGACAAATTTACATTTCATTCCCAACACCGTAATTTAATAAAAGTTTTATGGTGTTATGGGTACTTAATTATGCTCAAAGCAGAGCTGAAATTTAAGTGTTCCACATACAGAGGAGTTGGTGGTGCTTTATTTTAAAACGTTCCTTTGAAAGAGCATTGCAGTGTATGATACACCAAATATGCTGCATTTAAAAGACACTTTGGAAAATGATGAATTACTTAAATTATAGTTCATTTCTGGCACAGAAAATAAACTCTCATAATTCACGTAAGGTGATACAATATACTAGGTTATATGTACTGGATTATCAGGCATTGAAATATTCATTCCTCTCAGAATTGCAGCTACGTTAATGTTACTGTGTATGTAGCTCTTACATTTTAAGTCAACACATGAGTTTTCTGACTTCTTTTCTAAGTAAGCATTATTAATTCTCCTGGGCACTCTTGGGGATAGTTTTTTATCACCCCTTCCCTCTTCTCTTATCAAAGTCCTGTTGATTAGACATTTTTTAAAGCTCATTGAGAATTATGTTATCCTCCTCTGCTTAAAATTGTTCAAAACCTCCTTCCCCAGTGTTGATTGAATCTAGTCTAAACTGTCATTTACATTCTACAGTCTGGCTCTACCTACTTTCATTTGCATACCTCACATCCCAGCCAAACTCCAGTCCTTAGAACAGGACCCTTTCTCACTCCCGTTACTTCATGCTGTTCGCTCTGGTGGAATTCTCCTCTCCTCCCATTTCCACCTGGTGATTTTTTCATCTTTCAAGACTCAGTCCATATGCTACCTCTTTCCCAGACAGAAGTTTTTCTTCAGCATCGGCTTCCTTTACTATAAACTTTATTTTCCCTTACATTTAGACTTACCAAACGTGTTTTTTTCTTAAACATGTGACACTTCCCTATTAGCTTCCATGATCCTTATCTGAGGTTCTGCATCTCACTCATCCCCTGAAGCTCTTGTACAATGTCTTGTACATGGTAGCCACTCAATCAGTGTTTGTGCAGTGAATAGATTCACTTTTGGAGGGGATGTTTGTATGTGTTAGAAGTGACTGTGGGGTCACACCTCTTTTCCTCCAAATACATTTTCTTTAATGTCCCAATTTAAACTGGTTATAACCTCAAAAATATCAGCTGTAAACTACCACCCATGTCTGTCCATGAACTCCTCCATCATTAGGGATTCCTCCTTGGTTGGAAGTATCAATTTTTCCATCCACTTTAAAGAACAGGGTATTTATCTTTTATGTTAACCGCCTCATTGTTTTGTAGGGTTGCATGAGTAACTTCGGTATTCCCAAGAGTAGAACTTCATTTTGAGAGTCAGAGTTGAGTTTTTTTGTTTATTTGTTTTAGTTAGCTAATTATATTTTTAAGAGCAATTTCAGTTTCACAGCAAAATTGAGTGTAAAGTACAGAGAGTTGCCATAAATTCCCTGTCCCCACACATGCATAGTGTCCCTTTGCTATCAAGTTCCCACATCAGAGGATTACGCTTGTTAAACATCCATGAACCTAGATTGACCTATTACCATACAAAGTCTGTAGTTTACATCAGAATTCACTCTTGGTGTTTAACATTCTGTGGGTCTTGACAAATATATAACGACATGTATCCACCTAATGGTACCATGAAGAGTAGTTTCACTGCCCTAAAAATCCTCTGTACTCTGCCTTTTTATCCCTCTCTCCCCACTAACCCCTGACAATTACTAATCTTTTTACTGTCTTCATAGTTTGGCCTTTTCTGGAATGTAGTGTGACGTTTTTTCAGATTGGCTTCTTTCGTTTAGTAATATGCATTTAACATTCCTCTATGTATTTCCATGGCTTGATACCTTATTTCTTTTTACTGCTGAATAATATTCCGTTGTCTGGATGAACTACCATTTATCCATTTACTTACTGAGGGACATCCAGGTTGCTTCCAAGTTTTGGCAGTTATGAATAAAGCAGATGTAAATGTTCATTTCAGGTTTTTGTGTGGTTATAGTTTTGGTTCATTAGGGTACATATAGAGGAGCATGAATGCCAGATGGTGATTGTATGGTGAGTATATGTTTAGTTTTGTATGAAACTGATAAACTGTCTTCCAAAGTGTCTGTACCATTTTGTATTCATAGAAGATATGAATTAGGTTTCCTATTGTTCCATATTCTCACCAGCATTTGATAGTGTCAGTGTTTTAAGATTTTGGCCATTCTACTAGGTGTAGTGGTATCTCATTGTTTTAACTTGCAATTCTCTAATGACATATGACATTGGACATTTTCTCATATACTTACTTGCCATCTATTTATATTATATACATATAATATATATTATATATACAGATAATATGTAGAGATCATATATAACATATTTTCATATACTTAACTTGCCATCTATATATATCTGTGGATATATTCTATACATCTCTCTATATTATATACATATATGTAGTATTATATATGTATAGTATTATATACATATATAATAGTTATATATACTTACTTGCCATTTATATATCTGTATATATGTATATATGTCAATATGGTATATACATATATACATCATATATACATCTATAATATTATACATTATTATCTATAATATTTTATATATCATATATAATACTCCATATGCATATTATATACATCTATACACATATATATGTATATATAATATTTTTTCATATACTTACTTACCATCTATGTATATTAATGCCATCTATGTATATATTCTTTGGTGAGGTGTCTCTTCAGGCCCTTTCCTATTTTTTAAAATCAGGTTGTTCATTTTCTTATTGTTGAGTTTTAAGAGTTCTTTGCATACCTCAGATAACAGTCTTTTATCAGGTGTGTCTTTTGCAAATCCTTTCTCCCAGTCTGACTTCTCTTATCATTCTCTTGACACTCCCTTTCATAGAATATAAGTCTTTAATTTTAATAAAGTCCTGCTTATTACTTCTTTCATGGATCATGCCTTTGGTGTTGTATCCGAAAAGTCATAGTCATACCCAAGTTCATTTAGGTTTACACTAAGCCTAGGAGTTTTATAGTTTTTTGTTTTATCATTATTAGCTCAATGATCATTTTGAGTTAATTTTTGAAGGGAGTAAGATCTGTATCTAGGTTGTTTTTTTCCACGTGAGGTCCAGTTTTTCCAGTACCATTTGTTGAGACTGTCTTTACTTTGTTGTATTTCCTTTGCTCCCTTGTTAAAGATTAATTAGCTATATTTATAGCTAATATTTATATAAGTCTATTTCTGGGTTTTCTATTCTGTTCCATTAATCTGTTTGTGTATTCTTTCACCAATGCCAGACTGTCTTGATTACTGTAACTTAATGAGATTTTGACTGGAGGTTCATTGATTCTATAGAACAAGTTGGGAAGAACTGACATCTTAACAAATATTAAGTCTTCCTACCCATGAATATTCCCCATTCAATTAATTCTTTGGTATCTTTTAAGCAGAACTCTGTATATAGCCCTAACATATATCTCTATTCTCATATATCTCTAACATTTTGTTAGATTTATACCTAATGATTTATCTTTTTGGAGCAGGGGGCTCGTGTGAATGGTATTGTGTTTTTAATTACAAATTTCAGTCGTTATTTGATGGTATATGATAAAATGATGGACTTTTTTATATTAATCTTCTGTCCTACAATCTAGCTATAATCACTTATTAGTTCTAGGAGATTTTCTTTTGTTTTTGTTGTTGATTCATTTGAGTTTTCTGCATAGATCATCATGTCATCTGTGAACAAAGTTTTATTTCTTCCTTTCCAATCTTCTCGGAAACTTCTTATTCTTCTCTTACCGCATTACCTAAGACTTCTAATATGATGTTGAAAGATGAGAAGGGACATCTTTGCTTTGTTCCTAATCTTAGTGGGAATGCTTCAAGTTTCTCACCGTTAGTATGATGCTAGTTGTAGGTTTTTTGTAGATATTCTTTATCAAGTAGAAAAAATTATTTGTTCCTAGTTTCCTGAGAGTTTTTATCATGAATGAGTGTTGGATTTTGTCAAATGCTTTTTCTGCATTTATTGATATGATTGTGGGATTTTTCTTCTGTAATCTGTTGATGTGATAGATTACACTTATTGACTTTTGAGTATTGAACCATCCTTGCATACCTAGATGAATCCCATTTCATTGTGGTATACAATTAATTATTTTTATGTATTGTGGATGATTCATTTGGCCAGTATTTTGATGAACATTTTTGCATCTATGCTTATGAGCAATATTGGACTGTACTTTTCTTGTAATGTCTTTTCTGATACTGGTATTAGGGTAATGGTGACCTCACTGAGTAAGTTAGAAAGTATTTTCTCTGCTTATATTTTCTGGAAAAGATTGTAGAGAATTAGTATAATTTCTTCCATAAAGGTTTTCTAGAATTCACCAGTGAATTTATTAGGGCCTAGAGTTTTCTGTCTTGGGAGGTTGTTAATTATGGATTCAATTTCTTTAATAGAAATAGATCTATTCAGATTGTGTATTTTTTGTGTGTGTGCAGGTTTTGGCAGATTGTGTCTATCAAGAGATTGGTCCATTTCATATAGGTTATCAAATTTGGGGGCATAGTGTTGTTTATAATATTGCTTTATTATCTTTTTAATCTCCATGAGATCTGTAGTGATGTCCCCTCTTTCCTTTTAATATTAGTGATTTTTGTCTTCGCTCTTATTTTCTTAGTTAGCTTGGCTAGAGGCTTCCTGGTATTATTGATTTTTTCAAAAAACAAGCTTTTTGTTTAGTCAATTTTCTCTCTTGATTTCCTATTTTCAATATCATTGATTTCAGCCCTGATTATAATTTTTTTCCTGCCTCCTTAGAATTTTATTTGCCCTTCTTTTTGTAGTTTCCTAACGTAGAAGCTTAGATAATTGATTTTAGATCTTTCTTCTTTTCTAATATATGCATTCAGTGTTAAAATTTTACACATTGTTTTTGCTGCGTTTTCAAATTTTGATAAGATATTTTCATTTCATTTCATTCAAAATGAAGGTGACCTTTGCACAACACAGGTTTGAACTGCACGGATCCAATTATATGTGGATTTTTTTTTTTTTTGACAAATATAGTACAGTACTGCAAATATATTTTTTCCTTATGATTTTCTTAAGAACATTCTCTTTTCTCTAGCTTACTTTATTGTAAAAATATAGTATATAATAGATGTAAGATAGAAACTATGTATTAATCAACTGTTTATGCTATCTTATGTTATGCTTCCAGCCAACAGTTGGCTATTTGTAATTAAATTTGGGGTGAGTCAAAAGTTATATGCAGATTTTCAACTGTTTGAGGAGTCGGTGTCACTAACCCCTGTGTTGTCCAAAGGCCAACTTTACTTTCCAATTTCTCTTGAGATTTTTTCTTTGGCCCATGTGTTATTTAGAATTGTCTTATTTAATCTCCATGTATTTTAGGATTGTCCAGATATGTTTCTGTTACTGATTTCAAGTTTAATTCTATTATGGCATGAGAGAAGACATTGTATGTTTTCTGTTCTTTTAAATTTGTTAGGATGTGACCCAGAATGTGGTCTATCTTTGCGAATGTTCCATGTGAGCTTGAGAACAAGGTGTAATCTGCTTTTGTTGAATGAAGTAGTCTAAGGATGTCCATTATAACTAGTTGATTGATAGTACTGTTGAGTTGAACTATATCCTTACTGATTTTCTGCCTGTTGGATCTATCCATTTCTGTTAGAAGGATGTTAAACCTCCAGCTATAATAGTGGATTAATCTATTTCTTGTTGCAGCTTTAACCAGTTTTTGTCATGTATTTTGATGCTCTGTTGCTATGCATGACACATGAAGGAATGTTATGTCTTCTTGGAGTATTAATCACTTTATTATTATGTAATGCCTCTCTTTATCCCTGATAACTTCCTTGTTCTGAAGTTTCTTCTCTTCCTCTGTCTGAAATTAATATTACTACTGCCACTTTGTTTTGATTAGCATGTTAGCATGGTGTATCTTTCCACATGTTTACATTAAATATGTATATTGTAAAGACCACATGGTTGGGTCTTATTTTTTGATTCACTCTGGCTATTTCTGTCTCTTAATTTATGTATTTAGACCATTTACTTTTAAGGTAATGGTTAATATGGTCATATTAATATATATTTGTTTTTTGTTGTTCTTTATTTCTTTGTCTTCCACATTTTTCTGCATTTTGTGGTTTTAATTGAACATATGATTTCATTTTCTTTCCTTTCTTAGCATACTAATTTTACCATTTTTTTTTACATTTTTGTGGTTTTTTTTAGTGAATGGTTGCCCTGGAGTTTATAATATACATTTACAAAATTCAAGTCCACTTTCAATTAACACTGTGTCCCTTATGAGTACTGTGAAAACCTTAAAAAAAAAATATATATATATATATATATGCATTTATATGTGTGTGTGTATATTTCTAATTATTTCCTCCAGTTCCTTGTATCATTGCTGTCATTCTTTTACTTATACAAAACTTCTATAAGGACCAAAATACATATATATATATAGATATAGATATAGATATGTATACATAAAAGCATATATAATCAAATACATTTTTGCTATTATTATTTTGAACAAACTGTTATTTTTTAGATCAATTTAGAATAAGGACAATAAATTTTTTATTTTCATTTATTAATTCTTTAATGCTTTTCTTTTTATGTAGATCTAAGTTTCTAACCAATACCATTTCTCTATGAAACATCTCTTTCTCTTTTTTTATCATTTCTTACAAAGCATATCTACTGGTAACAAATTTTCTCAATTTTTATTTGACAAAGTCTTTAGTTCCCCTTCATTTTTGAAGGGTAATTCTGCAGAGTATAGAATCCTTTATTATTTTTTTTCTTCTTAAAACATTAAGTTTTTCACTCCAATTCATGCTTATGTCATTTCTGTGGAGAAGTTGGATGAAATACTTATTTTGTTTCTCTGTAAGTAAAGTATTTTTTTTTTCTTTCCTCTAGCTTCTTTCAAGATTTTTTCTTTATCTTTGATTTTCTGAAGTTTGAACATTATATGTTTAAGTGTAGTTTGTTGGGCATTTATTCTGTCTGGTATACTCAGTTTCTTGGATCTGTGGTTTGGTGTGTGACATTAATTTGGGGAAATCTTAATTATTATTGCTTCAAGTACTGCTTTTGCTCTTTTCTATCTTTTCCTTTTATTCCCATTACACATATGTTATACCTTTTTAATTGTCCCACAGTTCTTAGATATTCTGTTCTTTATTTCTTAGTCTTTTTTTTCTCTTTGCTTTTTAATTCTGGAAGTTTCAATTATCATGTCCTCAAGTTCAGAAATTCTTTCTTCAGTTGTGTCCAGTGTGCTAATGAGCCAGTCGATGGCATTCTTCCTTTATGTTAGTGTTTTTTTATTTTTATTTTTAACATTTCTTTTCAATTCTTTCTTAGAATGTTCACCTTTTTGCATGCATTGTTCATCTATTCTAGCATATCGTCCATGTTTTCCCTTAAAATTTTTAGTATATTAATTGTATTTTTTTTAAAACATGTTTTAATAATTCTAACATTCTGGCCATATCGGACTCTTGTTCTGATGCCTGTTCAATCTCTTGAAGGTATGCTTCTTACCTTTCAGTATGCTTTATAATTTGTTGTTGTTGTTGAAAGGCAGACATGATGTGCTAGGTAAAAGGGATAGCTGTAAATAGAACTTTAATAGTGTAGTGGTAAGGTTTGAGAGGAGGGAGAATGTTCTACAGTCCTGTGATTAGGTCTCAGTAAACTTGGGCTCTGAACTTCATCAGTGCTTCTCATCAGTTTTCCCATCTTAGGTTGAACAGAATGACTAGAGGGTGCTTGAGGTGCGTATTTCCCTTTTCTCATGTGGAAGCCTGCAAGGGCTGGAGTTGGTATTTCTCTTCCCCTACATGGAAGGTTAGTGGGAACTGGAATTGGTTTTTCCATTCCCACAGAGAAATTAGGCTCCAATAAATACCTGTCAGGTTAAGCTCTGGTAAAATACTTTCTCCTGAGGTCAGGCCTTGTTAAAAACTATGGGATACTCTGGCATATTTCAGAATGGTTCCTTTTATTCTCCCTTGCAAGAAGCACTAGGAAATTTTTCTCCTATATTCACTATGAGCACCTGATAGAGCTCCTAGAGGTAAAACTCACAAAGGTGTGTGAGACTCTTTATGACTGAGTGCCCCTGGAATTTTCAACTCTGAGACTTGTCCACACTGAGCCTCCAGCAATTTGTTAATTTAAGTTAGATTGTCTTATCCTGGCCCTGGTTCCCAAAGAGGTTTCTAATTGTGGGTTTCTGCTCTGATAAGTTGTAATTCTCTGTATCCACTTCTCTGTTTTTCTGAAATTTGAGGGCAGTGGTTTACTTTTGACCTTATTTGTCTGATATAGCTAAGAAGAGATATGATTTTTCAGTTTGTTCAGATTTTTACTTGTTGTCAGAACAAAGTGGATACTAAACAAATTATATACCAGAAAGGAAACTGGAAGTTGAGTAAATTTTTTAATTTTTGTTGAGGCTATTGTTGTTTGAGTCATGACCTCTATATGTTCTCTTAAAATGAGAACAACATTTTGTTGTAAGTATTGTATTTTCAGAATTTCATTATATTTCTTAGGCATCACAAGAAATTTTAATCTATGTTAATGAGTAATAATAACAATAAATATAATAAACAGAAAAATTTAGATGGCAATAATCATTTGAGACCCCAATTCGAGAGAGCCATGACATTAAGATATATCTATAGATGAATTATAGGATATAAGCTATTTGAGAGTACTGACTTAGATATATAATAAATATTCTATAAATATCTGTTGACTTGTCAACTGATTGACTGATACAGTATATGCTAAATGTCACTTATCCAGTGGTGCAATATATGATGAGTTTTATAAACTCTAATAATTAAAATGTCTTAAAAGAAACAAAGCTTTAAATAACTGTTTGTATTAGGTGTATTCTTTCCCTAGAAGGTATAAAATTTTGCCTTTTATGTTCTAGACCATTAAAAACTATACAGTCCTACAGTTTTCAAACTGGGCTGGAGTAACTGTGACCCTCAGCAAACTCAGTTGAAATCTATGAGATATTTTAAACATTTAAAAGAAAGTTAGAAACATTCACCTAAACTACTACTATTAAGTTGTTTGGGCCCAACTACTGAATAACTGGAACTGTTATGTAATTCTCTTGTACTGCGGGCACCATGAAAACATCTCCAAGACGCTAAGGGTACTGTGAACTGAGAATGTTTGGGGACCCCTAATATACCCCATCATCAGAATACGAGTATATAGCATATTAAGTCAGGAAAGTCAAGATTGAAATTTGCTTATCATCTTTAAACGATATAAAATTCTATGAAAATAAATGTATAGACCTCACTTTAGTAGAATAATAATGGATAATTTAGGAGTATAGGTAGTAATTCATAACATGTTGATTTCAGAAACTATAATTTATATCAGCTCTTTCGAATTCATAATACATTGGTCAATAGAGAGAATATTAACAAGGGTGATTATGTTCCTACCCACCCATACAAATCTGTTTATCTCATTATATAGTTATTGCCAGTTACAATAATATTGGATTATACTTAACAGTTTTCTTGCCAAATGTTTCTATTATTCTGTGACTGAGGCACAAAATGAAGTCATACTTTGTGGTGGGCTGTATAAACGGTGTCCATACTTACAAATATACAAACATACATATATCGTGCTCCAAGGAAATTCGTACCTGAAAGCAAACACCAACCACACACTGGATTTGCTAATCGTTGAATGCTGGTTAAAGATAGTTAGTTAATGCTTTGTTTGTTTCACTAAAAAAAAAAAAAAAATTGATGTAGAAATTTATTAATGTGGCAGTTTAGTTGATGCATATATCTTTGTCAGATTTCTAAAAGTATTCAAAGAAATCTTACATACTAAAATTTTTATTATATGCACGTTGGTCCCAGTTTTAATTTAGAATTCTTTTACTACCTTTGCCTGGGAATTAAAGTATCAACCAATGTTGCTCAAAAGAAAAATATGTCCACATAGAAATATAATGTCCAATAGAAATATCAATATAAACTACATATATAATTTAAAATTGTATAGTACCCACACTAAAAAGCGATAAAAAGAAATACATGAGATTAATTTTAGTAATATATTTTATTAAACTTAATATATCTTAAACATTATAATTTTAACATAGAATCAAAATAAATTATTAATGAGATATTTCATATCCAAGTTTTCACACTGAGTCTTCGAAATTCAGTGTGTATTTTTTTACATTCAATATGTGTCATTTTGGACTAGCTGCATTTTAAAATCTTAATGGCTACCATATTGGGCAACACAGGTATGAACTGTATGTAGTAGAATCATGTGTTGCTGCTTGTTAAAAATTCAGTTTCTGGACCTTACCCCACAGTTATCGAATCAGAATCTCTTAGGGAAAGCCTAGTGATGTGATATTTTTAAAATTTTCCCGACAGATTCATTTGCATTTTAACATTTGAGAACCATTTTACTTCTATAGGGTGGTAAATAATTAATTCCTTTCCGTGTCCTCTTATATACTTAACCCCCTCCCCTGCTATACACACATATTGTACTAATCTCCTGGAAGAGAGAGTAAATGCTCTTTCTTCTCCCCTTTCCCAAATATGTAGTGCCAAAACAACAACAACAACAACAACAATAACAACAACAAAAACCCAAAAAACGAAAAACACACAGTGTTTTGACTAGTGATAAAAAAAGACAAGTATAATGTAACAATTTATAAATGGAAAGAATACTAACAAATACATCTTAAGTTAACCTGAATTTTGAGTAATTTGTGAGTCCATTTTATATTTTCAAAATTTAAATCCTTGTACTTTTTACTATAAGAATACATGACAGTTGTTAGATAACTTCATTAGAGTGCTTTTCTATTTTAACTAAGAAGAACTCAGAGAATAGGCATCATAGAACATTGGTGGCTAAGATCCTGGGGTTTAGTATCAGATCCATATTCAAGGTCCAGCTCTGTGATATAGCCTTGAACATGACGCTTAATAATTCTGCGCCTAAATGTTCTCATCTGTAAAATGGGAATGGTGAGAATTCTAACCTCATAGATATGATTGTGTCAATCGAATGGGATAAAATGAAGACATGCACAGTGTTTCTTTGTTTTTTTTTTTAAAGATTTTTTATTTATTTATTCGACAGAGATAGAGACAGCCAGTGAGAGAGGGAACACAAGCAGGGGGAGTGGGAGAGGAAGAAGCAGGCTCATAGCAGAAGAGCCTGACGTGGGGCTCGATCCCATAACACCGGGATTACGCCCTGAGCCGAAGGCAGACGCTCAACTGCTGTGCCACCCAGGCGCCCCCATGCACAGTGTTTTAACATGTCATGGTTCTTATATGGTTAGTGTATCATCCTTTTTTTTTTTTTTTTTTTTTTTTTTTTGGCCAGAGAGTGAGAAAATAAACCCTAATCCTCTTTTATACTTGTAGTTATTTTTTGAAATATTTGTTTTCTTGAAAGAGTTCGAATTCTTAGAACCTCTGCTAAGTGAGAGCAGCATCTTGGCCATGCTCAGCTGCTACTAACCCCGGAGTTGGGCAATTCTGTTCTAGTCAGTCGGTGACTACTTAATGGGATTTAAAGTGGACACAGATAAGTTAACAGGCACAATTTATTACACCTCTTTTTTTTAGAGTTAAAGCATTTTCAGTCAATTTTATGCTTAAGGGTTGGTGAAACATTACTCAGTACTTCCTGAGCGGGTCTGGGACACTCAGAGAAATGGTAAAGATGGTCATAATATTTTTTCTCACAGAGATAATTGATTATCACATCCCCAGAAGTGACAAATGGTAATGAAAGTAAAAGAAAAGAGTAAAAATATTAATGTCTCAAAAGAATCATCCAGTCACTTTTCTAGAGGCAGGTGACTTTTTACACACTTCCTATTGGTGAAGCAAATACAAGCTGAATTCTTGTGTTAAATGTGTTTACTTTTGCACCAAAAACAGTAATACCGACAGTGTGTTTCAATTAAAAGGAACCCTGGAGCAAAAACGTGTTCCAGTCAGGGGTAGAAGCAGAGTGTATCATTATCTCGTAGGCACAGCAGTCAAGATAATGAACAGCTAAGAAGACTGGACAATGGAAGGTGAAGTATGACTTGTCATGAAACTGTCAATAGAATCTGAACTCACTTTCTATTAGTAGGTGCTGTGAAATTGCAGGGATGTGCTGAGCAGCAGAAGGAAAAAAAAAAAAAAAAAAAAAACTCAAGTAAAAGTGGCCTGATAGTACTTAGTAATTTTAAGCCCGATTTAGTATTTTGCCATTGTTATCAAAAGACTTAAATCAATGATTTCATTGTTTAATTCCTCTTATTCTGAGTTGATGGCCTGTGTTTTTCTTCTGTTGCCTTGACCTTGAAACAGAAATTCGTCAAGTACTTTTCCTTTGAGGGGATTTTTTTGTTGTTGTTCTTCCTTAGTATGTGGTATAAGATTTGAATAAGGTTTGGAATTCTGTCCCTGCTGGGGGACAATAGGATATTTTATAAATTATAGGAGAGATGGGCGGAAGATATATTGAGCTTGCATAAAAATGGATTGCTGCTGAACTGAGTCCAATTGTAAACATCCTCAATGAATAAAGCTAGAGTAGCAGATAGGCCAAAATAATCTTAGAAGAGAACCAGGTTGGGATTCAGATGGAAAAATCATTAATACTATAAATCCAAGAAGATACATTGAAAAAAAATCCACGTCTGGTAATAGAAGGGATCAAGAAATTTTCAATATATTTTTTGTTCACTAATTTGTTCATTCAACACGTATTTGGATACCCACTTCATGCCAGGTGTGGTTCTAGGTCCCGGGAACAGGTGAATGATAAGCAAGGCCTCTGCTCTGATGTAGGGAGACAGATAAGAGATGGATACAGAAATGAACATAGTAATTTCACATAGCAGTGAGTGAGATGAGGAAGATGGAACAGGGAGAGGGGGAGAGTACCGGGGCTCCAAGCCAGAGGTTCAATGACATCCTCACTGAAGAGAATATTTTTGTTACAGAGGGAAAGGAAGCTAGAATAAGGGAGAAGGTCTAAACTGATTCTGGTGTAAATAGAGGAAGGAATGCAGAAAAAAGCTAAAGTCTTCCCAGCTTCCTCCTTAATGCTTAAATTCAACCCTCTTCCCCTAAATAAGTCAGAGCCCATTCTGGGCATAGATTCTAATATCTTTTGTAGAAGGTCTAGTGGTTTCTCAGATCTTGAAGTTTCCAGTTGGTAGACACTTTGTAAAATTCTAGAAAGTATCTCCAGGTTTTTTCATTCATTTTAGTTTGTATATAAGAATCTCTCTGCCCTCATAATATTAGACAGCCTTCTGTCTCTATCTAGAGCCATGCATTGACTCTGCTGAGATAAATCCTGGTGTCTTAGGGATTCTGTGTATACCAAATGCCCAATGCCAGGCACAGGGTAGACACACTATAAATATTTTCTGTGTAAAACAAAGAATGGAAAAGAAAGTCTCAAAAAGTCAAGCTGTTAAGTCATGTTCTCATGAATAGTTCCTGAATATGCTGCCAGGATATGCTCAAAGTCTAGGATTGATTTCAAGAGAATTAACAAGGACGTTTTCAAATTCCTGGGTCACACCCTTGGAGTCTCATTCAGGGGCTGTGGAGTGACACCTGTGTATATGATCTTTTGTTTTAAGTTCTCCAGTTGACCCTCATTGGTAAGCAGTTTCATGAGTGCTCATAGACTAGACAGGGAGGCAAGGAAGAAGTTAAGATTTACTCTTTCCATGGCTTCTTTGGCTTTTGTTGTCTGTTTACTAATTTTTACTAAGTGGGGTATTTGAATTGTAACCAACAAGCAAGATTATTCTTGCTGTATTTAAGAGTACAGCAGATAATGTGAAGGTAGATTTTGTTGTTTAAATTCTAAGTGCAGAAGCCAAATGGGCAAGATGCAGGTCTTCTCTTGAAATATGTGCAAAATCTGCCCATCAGTACCAGCTTCCAGTCCTACAATGAAATCAATTCTCTTAATAGCCAGGAAGTTAGACACGTTGAAACATATTTAATAGTAGATATGCTCACACCCTGAAAGCTTTGGATAGTTAGGATTTTAGATTAGAATTCCACTTTTTCCTCCTATTAAATGCCAGTTGGGCTAGTTGCATTAATGACTGTGGTTATGTTTGAATGTAAATGGGGGACATCTGGCGATATCAGGAGATCAAACGTTGGGAGTCTGCATGATGACTCTCATCTGTTTGTCACCCAGCAGGTGTAATGGATGGCAGGCATGTGGGCTCTTTGCCCAAGTTAATGTACAGACCTAATATATCGAGGGAAGAAGTTTTTAATTTGCAATTTTAAAGGATCACAGCTCAAGATAGGTGTTTGGGGTGGGGGCAGGTGGACTAGCTATTTTCCATTGTGCCAATTTCTTTAGTAAAATCGCCGCTTTCTAGCCTACAGGCATTTCCCTTGTCCCGTTTCAACAAACTTCCACAGCCCAATTTGTTATTCAAAAATTTATGGAAAATGTATGTTAAAGTGAAAAGGGTACATTGTGCAGAAAAGGGAAGCAGCTTGTAAGCATATCATTATGCGTGAGCCATGGGGCCCGCAGATGGCACTTCTACTCAGAAACGAGAGTGGTGCCAAAAGCTAAACTCTAAATACATTTAAATCACATATCTTTACTTAAAAATGGAGTATTTTGGAAGGAAAAGCAGATGATATTTAAGTACACAAGTGGTATTCTTTTGTTCCTCATATAATAGAGCCCTTTACAAAAGTCCTTGCCTTCTAAGTGTGCAGTAAGCCTTTGATTCCTCAAATTCCCCAGAGGATTTAGTCGCAGTGCATGGCTCAGTTCTTAATAGGATTAACCATTGAGGTAGTACCTTGCTAGGAGAACAAGTCTTCAAGTATCCTTACAGTTATTGAAAATTAAAGGATTTGTTTTGATTACTATGTTCAATGCTAACAGCAAACCTTTGTTTGGCACATTAGAAATAGTAACAAAAAATTATCATGACATACGGACTTCTTATTTTAATTGAAAATAAATTTAGTTCTTAGACTGTGCCAATCTTTAATTAATTAGGGGGAGGGTAACGGAAGGGATAAAGACATTTGTTTGCTACTTAATATAATGATTTTGTGGAAATAGATGCTTTTTAATACAGTAATCATGCTGATTTCTTGTTTAGAGAGTGGCTATATTTACACTTACTGGAAAAATTATATTTTAAAAGGCACAGTTCATGTTGGTGAGACTAACACGGTAAATAACCAGTTTGTTTTTATTTCTTCTTTTGCAAGAGTGGCATTGCTGTTGCTAGCACCTTATACAATGGGTATTTTACCTCTGAAACTGATTGTGAATGTGCATCCTTAATTTTTATTGATGCCATTAGATCTGACAGCAGTATGATTAAAACAAGCATTACTTGTATTTAAAATTTTAGAACAACCTTTTATTTTAATATTCTAGCAGCTTCATCTGTTTAATGATTGTACTTTTAGGAACTCCAAAAGTATAATTATTTCTGTATGACATTTGGTATATGGGATCTTTAATTTTCAAAATATTGCAAACACATGTTATTTCCTCATTTCTCTACCTCCTTTTCCACTCTCTTATTCTGAAGTACTGAACATAAAATAAATCCCTGCCAATTCTAATGACCTGTACTGAGTTGATGTGTATGTGTGTGTGAGGCAGAAAATACATATGTGCACACACGTACATATGCACACGTGTGCATATGTACACACCTCTGAGTAGTGTGAATGAAGGGGAGAAATATGAATTGTTTTTTTAAAGAAATGCAATTTCATTATTTTCAGCCAGTTACAAATAAAAGATAGTGATGGTTGATAACGTGATGGTAAAAAGAAGTCCCCTGGCAGTTATTCTTGCTGCAAATAAATGAATCAATTATGTTTTAATAAATTGATCATTTCAAGCTGAGTGCTGATAAGGCAAATTTAAAGGTGTTTCAAAAGTTTCTGTATGCAGATGGGATAGCTGTATTGATTCTGTTAATTTTTTTCTGCAAAAAAAAATTTCCTTGTCTTTACTGTGAAAATTTATCATAGACCAGCACTGGTCAGGTCAATGTCCATGTATTTGGCAACCAAATTCATTATAAACCTAATGCCCCAAGCTTTTTCATTTAGTTTCTTTTAAAGTTTTATAGCTTTTGGTGGAATGCTGTGGCTATTTGTATTCTGTGGCAATTCAGTATTCTGGATCATGCTCTCACCAACGGTGACTGTTGATACAAAGTTTAGATGGTTGGCTCACTTTACCTCTTGTTTCTGTGCTCACTTGAATAACCCTCCCTGAGTGGTGAAGATGCAGGTCCGTGAGTGAGCAGGGAGAGGTTCAACTGTCCCCATAGCAGGGAGTGAATATGATGAATAACCAGGTAACCCTTGGAAGGTATTGTGGGCAATAGTTGATAGGAATGATTAGGTAGTTTGCTCATGGACAGAGGTCAAATATGATAACTACTGTATCACAAAACCAACTGAGTAGGTTGGGGTATCATTTAAGAGATGGCTACCATGCCCAAAGGTCAGACTCTTTTTATGATTTCAAAAGAATTTTTATTCCATGGGTTAGTTCTCCATTGCTCCATAATTAAAAAGATATGCAATGATTTTACAAAGCTCTTTATATGTTTCAGTGCAAATCCAACGCCCCAGAATATTTCAGTGTAAATGAAATCCCAAGCAATATCTTTTGGCCAGTTTTTATTTTTTCTTAATGATCTAAAAATTTCTCTAAAAGACCCACGTACATTCTTCAGAATAAAGGAAATAATCAGTAAGAGAGTCACAGTTTCCGATGAGATCTACAAGTTTCTGCTTATACCATTTTATCTTCAAAAATGGTCTATTGTGTTCTAAAGCTATTCAGCAAATAAAAACAGTCCTTATATGATCTGGTACTCTTTTGCTTGTACTCTAGACTTCCATATGAGTACTGTTAGATACTTTAGCCAAAGCAAATAAACCTCAACTGTCTATGAATTAATTATAATCAGTGACTGATTTAATGTTTTCTTTTGCCTTCCTTTTTATATGTACCCCTTTGAAACATGCTAGACTGTAATACACAATTATTATTAGTTCAAGTTGAAGTGATTCTGTATAAAATTGGCCTCATATTTATTCATTCAGAAAATGAGCAAGGACAGAGTGCATACTTTATAAAACTCCAGTAATTTCTGTATCAGATAACCCTTAAGCAAAATAAGATTTGACCCTTTCAAAATTGCTTAATGAATTGGTATTACATAGAGCATGTTTTTAAACTTCTGTAATTTTTTTTCCCTTTTATTGAAACCTTCAAACATAAGCTTTGGACCACAGATCCTGCATTTAAATGTTGAAAATATGATTGTGTTTTGATTGGTTTAGTGCATCTTTATGATAGAAACCATTTATTGGAGCAAAATTATGGCTGAATTTGACAGACTATTGTGGAAATCTCTGTGTGAGTGATAAAATGACTTAAATTAATTGAAATGTTATCCTAAAGAGTGAAAATTCAAAGATTCCATATAGAAAAAAAGACTTCTTTGGTCTGAAATGGCTTTGGAGGGAATAAAACATATTGTAAAAATAGAGATAAGTTATTTTAAATTTATTCTAAGCATACCTTGTCGTAACCATTTGGCTGCTGCTAATTTCTTTGTGATGTTGGTCAGAGCCACCAGAGATAATACTCTGCTAATTAATTTCTACCATATATTAGACAGTTCTGTAATCTCTCTGTCACAACTGCAGTGGGCCTTCAGATCCTTAGGGAGGCTTTGGGGACCTCTGGATGTTTTGAAATGTTTTCTCCTGGCTCCCTCCTAAGATCCAACTTAGCTTGCTTGGGGATATCAGTGAATTTCAAATAGCATTTGTGATGAGGCTGCTTTCTTGATCCACTGTACAAATTTGCCATTAAAAACAAATAAAACATGAGCTCCTCGTCCCCCTCCTGAAGCCGGAGAAGCTTCAGCAGTAGTTGCCGAACAGCAGATCAGCCTAATGCTCCCCTGGTGATAAAAGAAGTGAGATGTATTGAACAGCCATAACTGTATTAGAGAGATTTCTCTGCATAAAGCAGTGTTATATTTTAGGTTAGTATTATGTAATGGCTTTGCAATTATGTACCTTTTCCTGTCTTTCTGATGCGTATTGCTAGCTGGCAGGCACCTTATACTATAATGCACCTTCCTCAGCATCTGACATGGGTCCTTGAACGGCACTAGTGCCCGACTACAAGCACGCATACATGAATACAAAGACCTGTTTTTCCTTATTAACCATTGTTATCGCCTAGAGAAGGGCTGTCCATTAGAAATATAATGCAAACCACATGTGTTATTTGAAATTTGCTAGTAGGCACATTAAAAGTAGTAAAAAGAAGCTAGTGAACTTAAATTTCTTAATGTATTTAATTTAACTCAGTATTCCAAATAGTATTTTTCAGCATGTGCCCAATATAAAAATATGATTGAGATAGTTTACTTTGTTATATTAAATCTGTGAAATCAAGTATGTGTTTCACATTTACACATGTCATTGCAGACTATCCACGTTTTAAGCACTCAATAGCTCGTGCCCATACAGCTAGTGGTTACTCTATTGGACAGTAAAAACCTAGGGCTTGAAGTAGTTTCTGATATATGGGTACCACTCAAGTAAATATTAGTCAAATAAGTAAATGATATTAGCTGACTAGTTTTTGTATATCCAGATCAATTAATAATTTTCTATGTTATAAAATCATTTTATTGCTGGTCTAAATGCCTTATTATCAAATTTCCTTGTTAAGAAATAGAGAGATCTGGGGCGCCTGGGTGGCACAGCGGTTAAGCGTCTGCCTTCGGCTCAGGGCGTGATCCCGGCATTATGGGATCGAGTCCCACATCGGGCTCCTCCGCTATGAGCCTGCTTCTTCCTCTCCCACTCCCCCTGCTTGTGTTCCCTCTCTCGCTGGCTGTCTCTATCTCTGTCAAATAAATAAATAAAATCTTTAAAAAAAAAAAAAAAAGAAACATCTTTTATTTGGACTTAGAATATTCCTTTTTCGAAGAAGGCTACAGTTCCTAAACTGTTACATGAGTAGTAGAATGCAAAATGGCTTGCGTATTCTGAAAGTCATTCATTCTAACTCGTCATTTCATTTTCTGCTTTGTGGAATGAAACTCATATTTTTATGTCTCTGAAATCTTTATTTTTATTCATTAGGAAGAAGTCAATTAATTTGCATTTACTAATCTCCCATTCCTCACACTGTAACATCATTCTCTTTATATCTAAAGGGAAAATTGTTAATATTTCTTTTAAGCCTATAAACTTAATTTCCATTAAGGGAACTGGTAGTTTGAATGAAAATAACAACATCTTGCAAGTTTTATTCCTATTGTCTGGCTTTTTATAGGTTTGTCTATATCACTTCATTCTGTGGCACTTCCTATTGTGTAAAATACGTAGTCTGGTATTTGCTTAATTTTTTTTATTTATATGTTTAGTGATAAAAAAGTGCATTTAAAAGAAGCAAATTGCGACATTCCTAAATTATTCTTCAGGTGTCAGTAATATTTAGTTAATTTAAATAGTTCATTTTTAATACTTTTAAATAGGATATATAAATTTCTCAAATTTTTCATAAACATTAAATGAAAAATTAAAATAATTTGATTCAAAAGTGGACCCAGATTAACTGCATCAGTAATCTAGAAGATGCATTTCTATTCTGGGAAAGGGTTTGGAATAAAAATAAGTGGCTGGCGTGGTCCTATTTACACATAATTTTGTCTATTCCAGGTGAATTTATTTATAGAGAGATATCTAGAAGCATGCCCATCAGAATGTAAGCAGCACTTACTACTGGCTGCTATGCTTTTGGAATGACTTTTACTGTTTGTTTTTATTTACTATACAATTTTTTTATGATGAAACTCAAAAGAATATTTGAAAATATAGGTCTCATTGTAGTTATATAAAATCCCATGTGTAAAATCTAACAGAGATGTATATTTCAGAAAAAAAAATTCAAGTTTGGGTTTGTT
Organism: Ursus arctos; assembly: GCF_023065955.2. NCBI lineage: Eukaryota > Metazoa > Chordata > Mammalia > Carnivora > Ursidae > Ursus > Ursus arctos. The sequence continues at coordinate 54,535,646 of NW_026622819.1, forward strand.
AGCTTTATTATAATTTAATAACGTATTTAAGTTCAATCAATATATGTTTTATCTGATCTATCTTAATGTAAATGAAAACCTAATAAATAGTAGCATTGGCAATAAATATATGTCTTAAAGCATGCATCATTTGTTGTTGAATATTTGATGAGTGACATACGCTGATCAAAAAATCATTTCCTTTTATCCATTTGACAAATATCCATAATGCATATAACAAAATAGGGGGTGAGTTCCACACTTCAGAATTCAGTGGATTTTGATGTAATTCTATTTTACTAATAAAAATAAACAATAATAATAGCTAACATTTACTATGTACCACTCATTAAGTGAGTTATGTATGCAATCTTTATAATAATCCTATGAGTTAGATACTGTTATCATCCCTATTTTACCCAAGATTCTAAGGAGCATAGAAGATTAAAACTTGTCTTGGACCATGTGGCTATTCAGTGTTTTCCGTCACTAGGCTGTGGAGTCTAGCAAGTTGATCATCACACTGTACCGAATATACTGTATACTGGTGTACTGACCATACCTGTTTTTATTTTATATTCCAGCAGTGGGCTTTTCAATTTATAATTAACATGATATAAAATAACAAAGCGAGTACCAGATTTGTTGCCTAAAATTTATAGCTGTCTTTTTTTTATATAAAGATTTTTATTTATTTATTTGACAGAGACAGAGACAGCGAGAGAGGGAACACAAAGCAGGGGGAGTGGGAGAGGGAGAAGCAGGCTTCCCACACAGCAGGAAGCCTGATGTGGGACTCGATGCCAGGACCCTGGGATCATGACCTGAGCTGAAGGCAGCCGCTTGAAGACTTAGCCACCCAGGTGCTCCTATAGCTCTTATTATAGTCTTGTTACTACAGAGAATTCTTAACTTTAAAATACCTTTGTGATCTAGCTGAGACAAGTATCTGACTCAAGGGTGGGCTTATCTGCAGGTCCAAAGATGAAGGTTAGTGACTAGCCCAAGGCTGCACAGCAAGTCGGTGGAGAGGCATAGAAACTTCCTATTCTTCTACTATTAAGGCTTACTTATATGATTTTGTACTACTCCTAATTATAAAAGAAATTTTTAGATTCAACTCATTGGTGAATCTTCTTCAAAATATTCTTGCAATTCTATTTAGTAATAAAATTGTTAAATTGTGGCTTTTTATAGCATTAGAAACTAATATTCAGGAGAGATTAAAGGATGAGAACTGCACAAGTGAGTAAACAGACTTGATTATAAGGACACCTAATTATTACAAGGTAGGATATAATTAAGTGCTAAAGTTGTGTGATGCAAAGACAATAAAGGCTGCAGAGTTTCTCAGGAAGAAATCAAAGAACCATATTGCTTTTCTGGGCTCTGATGGCCAAATTGAAAAGTTGGAAAAAAATAAAACAAATTTAAAACAAAGTAAGTTGACATAAGGTCTTATAATTCTGTCTGGTTTTGTCAGTTTGTCTTTTAAAGACGCACGGTCTTAATTAGACAATTCTACTTCATTCCCTTATAATCAGATTATCAAGCTACCATCATAAGCAAGGGAGCAACAACAAGGAAAGCAGAGATTGTGATTAACGTTTGTGGTATGCCTACTGTGTGCCAGAAACATTCTTTCCTTATTACTCAATTTAATAAGTGGTTCATCTCTGCTCCCATTTTACAGATGAGAAGTCTGAGGCTCAGGGGGTCTGAGGAACCTTGTATGAGGTTGTGCTTATTAATGAGAGAGTCAAAAGTCAAACTCGGGTCTGCTGTGATTTAAATTCCATACTCCCCACTGCATTGTGACAAGCCCTCTTACTGTCTGCAAGATCAGGATGCTAGCACCTAATATTTATTCCATATTTCCAGGAGCCTTTGAGGAGGGCAGAAAGGCTTTTCAGAGTGGTCAGGAAGATAGTCATCCATCTGAAAATATTGCTTTCCCTTGTGAGGAGGGTGTCCAGGAGTGTGTTCTCCGACCGTGGCCTTCCATGGGAACTGGAGATAGGCTCAGCCAGACTGTGAAGCTCCAGCTCACCAGGGATCTTACACCCTGCCTTAGCCATGCTGATTGAGGAAGGGCTCCTTTGTCCTAATGTGGGAGCATACATTTAATACCCAAGATGAGAATGACTTGAGCACAACTTGGTGATTAAAGCTATTTGTTTTCAATTGTTGTCATTCCTTCTTTATTGACCTCTCTTTCTTTTTTGCATTAACACCAATCCCTTTGTGACTTTAAGAAATCACCCCTTGCCTCCCTCACCCTCCCAGTTCTCCTGGCTAGGGGAGAAGAGAACATAATGAGGAACCAACATCTTAGAGTGGATTCATTTAATTATGTGGACTCTTTTGGTGGAGGGGAAGACATTTGTATTTTTCAAAAGAGTTAATCGTTAGGAAGTGAGCTCAAAATCTCTGTCGATGACATGCCTGGTATAGCATTGGAGTGTTGGTAACAACAATGACAGCGGTGACACGTGATGTGTATTAAAGGGGTACTATGTGCCAGGTACTGTACTAAGTGCTTTTGATGGATTTTTATGTTTAATCATCACAACATTTCTATGAAATAAGGGCTATTATATCCCCATTTTCGATGATGAAAGCTTAGGTTACTTGCCCAAAGCAAACTAGTTGTATTGGAGTCAGAGGACATCCTGGTATATAATACTACTCCTGTGTTCTATTGACCATGGTACTAATTAGCAAGTATTTGAATTTAAAAGTTGGCAAAATAATGCTTAAATTGTATAGGTGAGCAAACTGTATATTTGAAGATGAAATAAATCATTTGTAAATGTGAAGAGCCGCTTAAAATCTGTGTATTGCTAGAAAGATGCGCTTAAACTATTCCCCCATTCTAATACTGTGTATTTCGGTGTTTAGATTACAAACAGCATCACAGTTGAAGGATAACAAATGGGAATAGTATTGTGGTAATTTTGTGTCTTAACGATAATGGTGTGCCATAGTCAAAATGACTGATTTAATTAATATGTTTTCTACCATATTTTACATTTCTCTATTGAAAGATACTCTAAAGGGTAAGGTGTGCAATTTAGCTTATTTAGCTCCCAATTCCCAGTTTCCTACATTTTGAAGATATATGGTATTTATTTGCATTTTTATTCTTTTTTTGTTTTATGTGCTCATTTGAATCTTATCTATTTTTCTTTTCTTTTTTTTTTTCTTTCTTTTTTTTTTTTTTTTAACAGTTACATCCAGCTTTTTATTGCCTAAGCAGACTGGGGCTTGCTTCGTCGCTTGGCTTTGCTGTGGAGCACTCCTGTAAAGCCAGCCGAATTGCACACTGAAGATCCACCCTTTTGGTGAGTGGAATCATAGCTACAATTTTGTGTTTTGCTCCGCCTCATGTTGTTTGTATTGTTGACCAAAGTGCTTTGATACAGAGCACAAAATAGGGCTTTTCTAGCTCTGTGCAGGAAAACTGGCTTCTTTTCTTTTTCTTTTTTTTCCCTGTGGACGCAAGTAATTTGTACTGTCATTTTCTCTCTCTGAAATCTGCTATTGTCTTTCTCTTTCCCAACCCAACTGAATGACTGTAATTCTTCAGTCATGCATCTGCCTCTTCTCTACCTGGATGTGTCCTCCTCTGGCACCCCCTCCTCATCCCCTGGCCTCTACAAATAATTTGGTTATCACACTTCGTATTCGCTATGTATGCGTTGAAATAAAAGGTGATGGCTGTGGTCAGCTGGACCACATATATTCCACTGTAATGTGTAAGACATTTTAGATGAAGACCCTTAGCCCCCTTGATCTGTTTCATGTTGTTAATCTATGCATGCTCTAAGAAAGCAAAAAGGAAAACGGCAAGCCTTTCTGATGTTCCTAATAAAGTCCTCTCTCTTTTACTGGCATCCTCAATATATTTCTACAGCATCTAGCACCGTATATGAGAGGCCTTCCTAAGGCTTTTTCTTGGACCTTCTGCATCCATTTTTCCCAAGTCTTTTGCTTTCAGATTTTGCTTTTATATTTTTACAGGTCACATCTTACCAATATGGTGCACTTTGGGGGCAGGGGGTGAGACAATTAAAGGGTCCTACGGGGACAATTAGAAATACATTTTGCAATTCTAATTTGGAGATAGATCATCTGACTTACCTAAAACCTCAGTTATAGAATAATTGTAGTAATTTGAGTATATGGACATATTGTGACCAAGGATAAGGTATGGGAGGAGGTATGGTAGAGACTTACAGGTGATTAGATGGATAAAAGAAACAGGTATCTGGATTAAACCTTTTTTTTTTTTCTTCTTTCTACCTTTTTATTTCTGGCAGAAGTTTTTTTTGTGTGTGTTTTTCCTATGAAAATGAGGCAGTGGCAAAGGGAGTGAGAATGGGTTTAAGGGCAAGGGTGTTGATGTGAATACTTTAATGAAGGAGGTGAGCACAATGCAGTAATCAGCCTGGCTGGACCAAAGTGCTTTGGTCAGTTTAGAAAGTACTTATGAAACAGATCATAGAATGCCTGGATGGGAATCTCATGAGGCTGTGGTGAGAAGTAGATGATGCAATCAAGTACTTAACCTGGTACTTGGACACATAGTCAGAGATAAATGAATGTTATCAGCAGTTCTGGCTCCATTTTGCTGGTGAAGAAACTGAAGTCCAAGCAACTTGATGGAAAACTATCTTTCTACTGTGGCTAGTTTTCTACCTGTTTTCTTGCTGTCCCCATATGTTTTCTTGGGTATGTGGTCTGAGCTGAGAGAATCTTCTATTAGGGTAGTACTGACTTCTTTTTGGATTATATTGTTCTTGGATTCTGAGAAAGGCACTCAGTGCTCAGCACACTTTAACTTTCTCTGAAGCACAGATGTTCCTCATGTCTTAGAGGTCAGATCCAAACTAGGTTGTGTAAGGAAGGTTCGAGTTTATTTAGCACATCTCTGACTTCAGGGACGCTAGCACACAGATCAGGTGCTGTCCTCTCCTAGAAATATCCCGTGGTACCGCTTTCTTTCTTGGAAGCTTAGATCCATCATTGTTTTGGTTCTCAAGGAGATATCACTGAGTGCTTAGGAAATCCATTATAAACGTAGAGTTGTCAATTTTGGAAGAAATGGAAGGGTGTATGGTGAAACAGACCTAAGACTCTTACATAGCCTATGCTAACCCATTTGTCCTCCCCCAGAGCAAATAATAGATCAGAACACTGCAGAGGAAGAGGAGGTAGGGTAGATGGGGCAGTACCTGGAAGAATGGAGCCTGCCTTGAAGAATGATGCCCATGTTTTGGATTCCTAGAGGATTTTCCTGAACTTGTTAGATTCATCTGTCATCCTGTTTTTCTCTTTGTTGCATATCATCCTAATCTTCTCATCTAATTTAATTCTCTAACTCAGTTTCCTGGAAAAGATGGGTCTTTGGTACATAGTAGTCAGGAAATCAGGTAGAGGAAAATGAGGAATATTGTGTCGATGTGGGAAGAGAGAGAAAAGGCTACATGATCTTAGGAACTACTTTGTTAATAAAAGCAAATCTTAGAATGTCAGTGATTTGCCTAACACGCTGGCCTGAAAACTCAATGAGAAAACTCAACGTTCTCATCAGGTTTTGCCGTCATTTAGTTAAGATAATACTATTGCAACCACAAATGTTTTGAATTTTGGCTAAATAACAAGGCAGCCATTGAGGCAGGGCTTGGCTTGCAGAAAACTGCTGTCAACTTTCAGAAGTTCTTCATGCTAACTGTCTGGCATTGTGTTTATATTCTATGGGGCCTGTTCCCAAGAAATACCTACCCACTTTGAAAAGAACTCTGCAAGACTTCTGCCCTCTGCTGTTCAATTTAAAGTGTCATTTTCAGCCCTAATAGAATGAATGAGAGTGGGTTTACTAGGCAATAGGTTTTATCAACATTAACTGGTGTTCGCCCAAGTTTTTAGTTCCCAACTGTACCATCTCTGGCTCTTTTTCTTTTCACTTAGGCTTATGCCTGAAGTTTTAAATGCTACTCTCTTTGCTTATAAGAGGTAATAAATATATTTATTGTAATTTATGTAATTAATTTACTAGATCATAGCTTATCATATATTCTTCATAATAAAACCTAGGCTTTCTCTAGAATCCTCCCATATTCTTGCTTGTTCACGATATTTCAATTAGTGGATCAGTGCCTTAAAAATTTCTGTGCAACTTCTTTTGCTTAACTGGAAGGAGTGTATAAAGTGGTTTTACTCTGTTGAATTCATGGAAAACACTAAATTTAAATGTAGCTTCTCATAGTTCTAGGATGGTCATATTTGCTTTCAATCAGAGTAGGATGAAATATAAGATGCGATTCTGCCATCACTAAAATGTTTTTTTTTGTCTATTTTTTTCACTATTTAAGAAATGAAGATAAAAGAGAAATAAACTTAAAAACAATAGAAAAAAACCCTATACTTTGAAAGATTGCCATTGATATGGGCTAAGTAGAACAAACATTTTTCAATTTCTGACAGTATTAAATTGAAACCCTACTTTAGGTAGAAGTTTTGGTTAAATCAACAGATCTACATGAAGGCTGGGTTTTCAGCAGCACCTCCTGCAGTGGGTGATGTGTGGATTTAATTCCCTATCAGTGGAATACAACTTGACATTTTTCACTTTCCTTTCCATTTAAAGAGTTTGTAATAATCAGTATATACTGAATATATAAGTGACCTAGTCTCTTAAAAATAAGATTCACATTTTTTTCCCCTAGTTTAAAATTCACTTCTATGTAAGAACTGGAACTATTAGCACCATGTTGAAAGTATTACACTGAGCTCTTTTTTTTTTTTCCTTTTCCTTTTTTACCAGCACAGAAACACCCTTTTAATACTCAACATCTAACCTTTAAGATGAGAGCATTTTGAGATTATTTTTTTTTCTACACTACGTGCCTGAATTGCCTCTTAACGTCGTGAGATTTACAACAGGTTTTCTTTAAATATTCCAAATTCTCTTATATAAAGTCATACAACATTATATATTTCACAAAATATTTCCTTGGAAATTTAAAGACTAAAATAGAACTTATGTAACCAGAGCTAATATCTGAGGTGTGTGGTGTTTTACTATAACAATTATGAAGGGAGTAAAAGTAGAAAGCAACAATTACTAAATACCTGCGATGTGCTACATTTAAACATGTTTTCTCTGTAATGTAAATCGTCTTATTTAACCAAAAAACAAAGTCCTCTTTGTTCCTGAAAACTGAGGTTCCAAGAGTTTAAAAATCTTGCTCAAGTTTGCACAGCTAAGAGGAAGAATCATATTTTTAAGCCCAGTCTATTATTCCAGATGCTGATCCACTAATTGAAATATTTTGAACAAACAAAAACATGGAGGATTCTAGAGAAAGCCTAGGTTTTATTATGAAGAATATGATATGATAAGCTATGATCTAGTAAATTAATTACATCAATTTTTAAATTATGGATTTTTTGTAAACTGTTGTCACTTAAGCTGAAGTGTGAATAGTGTGCTTATCAATGTTTGCCAACTATCATTGGATGTAGATTTTGGTTTTGAAATCCCTGAGTACATAAATCAATGAGATATTTGTAACACAGAATAAGGAAAGTAATTATAAAATGCTATTTAAATTTTTGAGTAGCTCATTTAGAAAATTGAGTGGAAATATCTTTGAATGGCTTAGTTTACTATTACAAAAGAGTTACAAAAGAAGAAAAGTAGTCTGCAGAGGTTTGTTGTATCATTAGAACTATGTAAACCAGGATGAACAGGCAGAATAGAATTTGGGTAAAATCAAACATTTAATGGGGTACCGAGAAAATATGGAGATTTTGTAGATTCAGTTCTGAACCATTACAGTCAAGTAAATACCACGATACGGCAAGTCAAAAGAATTTATTGGGTTCTCAGTACATATAAATGTTATGTTTCCACTATACTGTAGTCTGTGAAATGTGCAATAACGTCACATCTAAAAAAAACAATGTATATACCTTAATTTAAAAATACTTTAGTTCTAAAAAATGCTAACCACCATCAGCTTTCAGTGAGTCATAATCTTTTTGCTTGTGAAAGGTCTTGCCTTGATGCTGGTATGTGCTGGCTGACCAGGGTGGTGGCTGGCAAGGTTGAGTGGCTGTGGCAATTTCTTAAAATAAGACAATGACATTTGCCACACTGACTGACACTTCCTTTCCCGAACAATTTCTGTGTAGCCTGTGACGCTATTTGATAGCATGTTACCAACAGTAGAACTTCTTTGAAAATTAGAGTCAGTTCTCTCAAACCTAAGCCACTGCTTGATCAACTAAGTTTATGTAATATTCCAAATGCTTTATTGTCATTTCAACAATCTTCACAGCATCTTCACCAGAAGTAGATTCCATCTCAAGAGACCAGTTTCTTTGCTCCTCCACAGGAAGCAACTCCTCATCCATTAAAGTTTTATCATGAGTCTGCAATAATTCAAATATAGTAATAATGAAAAAGTTTGAAATACTGCAAGAATTACCACAGTTTGACGGAGACACGAAATGAGCAAATTTTATTAGAAAAATGGCATCAGTAGACTTGCTAAATGCGGGGTTGCCACAAACCATCCATTCATAGAGAAATGTGGTATCTGTGAAGTACAATAAAATGAAACACAATAAAATGAGGTATGCCTGCATAAGGAAAATAAGCCATATATATTTTGATGACTCCAATTTGACTGGAAAACCAACAGAAAAAAATATATTATTAAAAGGTCAATTTAATATAAATTAAATATAATCATACATAATATAAATTATAAATAAGTCAAAATATTACAGTTAAGGTATTTGAATGGATGTTTGTGTGTGCGTGTGTGTGTGTGTGTGTGTTTGTGTAGGTCTGTGTGTGTGTGTTGTATACCTGCATGCCATATCTAGGTCAATAGAAAATGGGTTACAAATGTAGGCATCTTGATAAAGAATGTAAGAACACAGAGCCACAATCATACAAGAATAAACTATCAAGAGCATAGGGAAATAAATATAACAGTTGATTCTCCTTACTTGTGGTAGTCCTGTTCTAGCAAGTTGCTGGAACACTGAATTAGCAAATACTGAACCATGCCCCAAGGGGAAATACAGAATTAGATAAGTGCAAGGCTCAAGTCCCAACATTTTCATCAACCAATCAACAGATCAATATGTAACCTTGTTTTATGTGTGTTTCTGTTTAAGAACATCTTTTTTAATATATGTTGTTGATTCATTAACATTGAACTCATGGCCGACAACACTGTAACTCCTGCCTGACCGAAGCTTATCTAGCACATGTATTTTCTCCGTAAGGCTCATAACAGCCTTCTTGCACAGGGGATCACTAGACAGCACTTAAGTACTATGCTTGGGAGTCATTTAAAACAGCAAAATCAGCACGAAAAAGCACAAAAATGTATAAAATGTGGCATTATATACACAATGAAAAGGACTTGTTTATAATATGAGCACTGAAATAAGAAGGTAGAGCGTTTCATTATTACATCTCAACCAGGAACGTGTATTAGGCAACTCAAATTTTTCACTGCTCTGCATGACTGCAAAAGTGCCAGGGGTCTTGATTATGGGGTTACAACTAAAGGAAGCCAAAAGTGGATAAACCAATAGTCAGTAGTTAATATTTCAATATTTTATTTTATTTGGAAATAATATAGATATTCAATGAATATCCAATATTTATGGATATCCGTATACCTTTAAAGTTTTCAGCTACCAGAAAGATTTTGGAAACTATTTTTAAGTAGACATACCATAAGCATAAACATTATTGAAAAGTATATTTATAAACTTTTCGGTTACTTACATATTTTATTTGTTAAGAATTATGGTTAGATTATTTAAGAAAATTTCATGAGATATTAAATGTCTAACCATCATCTTGTTATCCGTTATCTTTCTTGCTGACAAATTCTGTAACAGAGACAACATGAGATTGACTTTTAATAATCTCGTAGAATAAACGTATTACATTTAATGCTGATAACTCTAAAGACATGCCTGTTTTAATTACACCAACACACTTAAATTAGCTTTTATTTACCAAACATTGTCCTAGATCACATGAACTTGAAAATCATTTGGGTTAGTTTCTACATTTATGAGAATACACGTTATTTATATAAATGCTTGTTTGTCCTTACAAATCAATTTTGGTAATACCATCTGGAGGTGGAAGAATATCACATATCTATAACATATATACATAGACATATGTAACATGCAGACACATACAGGGATCTTAAGCTTTGATTTTAAAATTTTAGCAATGAGACAAGTGTGATAATGGAAATCTCACTAGTTTATAAACGAACAGTTGAATCCAAATTGTGTTCTGGCAGATAGAAAAAGTTACCTGCTCAGATGGCTAAAAGTTTTACTAATATTTGTGGAAAGATTTTTTAAAATGTCTTATTCACCTAATTTCCATATCTCTTTCTCCCCTCCCTTCTCCTCTCCTCCCCTCCCCTTCTCTTTCTTATCCTGTCTAAGAATTTCCTCCTTGAAGTTTACATATTAAGAAATGGCTCTGGGTTCCTAGGGAAGAGCATGTAGAATACTTATATCTGAAAAGGCACAGAGAAAGTATGTAAATTTCTCCAAGAAAGACTTTGTTTCTTAAATCCAGATCTTTCACAATATGTGAAAGCCTTTTGAGATGAATAGGGGAGGTTTGGGGATTGGCAAATAGGATAGGTGGTTTTTGAATTGTTTCTAGAACCACATTTCTGTTCTTACAAAGACTCAACTTGTAAGACAAATACATTTTTTATGTCCTCAAAGAATTGGGTTTCAACCTGAATGATACCAGAAGCTGACCCAGTCATCTAACTACGTTATCCTTAATTTGCTTCTTCATATCAGGGAGAAGGTCTTCAACTAAGATTGAAATCAGAAGATTCATATATTCTAGATTTAGAGCTATGTTTCTTTAGAATGGTTTGATAAATCCTTCCACAATGGCTTCAGAATGTTTTTCTTTTCCTCTGTGTACAGATTTTCATTTTAGCCTTGGGGAGAAGGTCTAAAAAAAAGTTCCTATCAGGCACTGATATCAGTTTCCAGTTTGGCCAACTTCTGATTATAGAGCTACTCAAAAAAATCCTTTCAGGGGCGCCTGGGTGGCACAGCGGTTAAGCGTCTGCCTTCGGCTCAGGGCGTGATCCCGGCGATACGGGGTCGAGCCCCACATCAGGCTCTTCTGCTATGAGCCTGCTTCTTCCTCTCCCACTCCCCCTGCTTGTGTTCCCTCTCTCGCTGGCTGTCTCTATCTCTGTCGAATAAATAAATAAAATCTTTAAAAAAAAAAAAATCCTTTCAAATGTCTTGTTAGGTGTTAGCCAGGACCAATAGTAAATATTCCTGACAGCGTTGAACAACCCCATGGACACAAGAAGGGTCCCCAAAGAAGGAACAAAAGGTACTACCCTCCCAATGAAGCAGGGGAGCGAGGTTCTTACCTCACAGAGTCTAAGAATGAATCTCGCAAACAAAGGAGAGTGAACAAAGCCGTAGAGTTTTATTAAGCAAGGATACAGAAAAACCTCTCAGGAGTGAAAGGGGTCCCAACTGGGTGGCAGTGAGGGTTTTTCATCTCTGGCCTTTTATTAGGACTTTAGCAGGAAACTTGCCAGTGGTTAGGTCAGTGGCCTGGAACTACACACGACACATATATTGTGTGCGAGTTTTTGTTTCTGTGACATCTATGATCTATAGATGTGTTTTGTTAGTTCTGGTTAATCTCTATAGTGAACTTTTCCTTTGAGGCCTGGTTAGTTTCTGTGGTTATTTTTATTTTCTGTGTTACAATGTAATTATTAGAAACACAATTTAAGGGCGCCTGGGTTGCTCAGTCAGTTAAGCGTCTGCCTTTGGCTCAGGTCATGATCCCAGGGTCCTGGGATCCAGTCCCACACCAGGCTCCTTGCTCAGTGGGGAGTCTGCTTCTTCCTCTACCCCTTTCCCCTGCTCATGATCTCATTCTCTCTCTCTCTCAAATAGATAAGTAAAATCTTTTTATAAAAAGTTAAAAAAAACTTAAAAAAAAAAAAAGAAAAACATTTTAACCTTATAATTGGGATAGGGTGGTCTAAATTTTCCTGGTCTTTGTTCTGTCTCAGGACCTGCGTACCTGAAATACCCTCAGAGTCTAGTCGGGGCCCCTGTTCTTTCCTTACCTAAAGTCCCATCCTTTCCTTATTCACCAAGATCCAGAGCCACTCCCAAAGATAACCATAAGAAATACTTAAACAGATCCCCTGAGAACTGGCAACACTTGATAGGACCCCAGCTGAAATTGCAGCCCTACAACTCATATTTCTATCTAGCCGTATTTTGGGGACTCCCCTCCCTCAAACTTCATGGCTGCCAAACCAAGTTCCTAGGACACAAAATTAGACAAACAAGGCAGTAGCTGTTCCTGGGTAAGAAAGGATCCATAATCCTTATCTTTTCCTGCCAATCTGAATTTGGAAAGGACAGGGCACCACCAGGTGCCACAGGTGGAAATCTGGGAGAGCTGATTTGTTATTTATTCTTGCCCTTTGTAGGCTTCTGCCAGTTTTCCTAGAATGTCATCTGCAGGTTCCAGAGAGAATGGGGTATGCCCGTGAGTCCTTGTCCTGGTCACCAGTAACTATAGAGGAGGAAAAAATAATCTTCCCTCTACCATTTATAGTGAGTGCTTTACTGAGACCCCTTTCTCTAGGGCACTTCTTAAGTGGATAAGCTTATCTAAGATGGTTAAAAGTTCTCCACTGTGGCCACAGTAATTCAAGATTACCTTTGGTAAGATTGCCTCCTGGTTTAGCCTTAAAACAAAATTTTATTCACCTGTGCCCTTGTGCTCGCCCCAGACCAGCTTAACTCAGACCCAGGCCAACTGCAAGCTCAGTCCGGCTTTTAAGTCAGACCCGGTCAGACCTGAGATCCCTGGGGTTGTTAAGTCGGACCTGCTCAGCAATGTCTGATTTTCGGAACACATGGCATGAGTAGGAGTAGGGGGAAGAAATACACGAATGAAGTCTGAAAGCTCACAGTGCAGAAGCCACAGATCTAAGATCTCAGAGGGACGTCCTTACCACCTCTGCTGCTGCCAGAAGCCGCGAGCAAACAGCGAGCTCAAGGGCCGAACAGGTAGCTATGCCGGGTTGCTCATTGCTCCTGGGGACTGTCGGGGGTCTCCTTTGGTTTCCTGTGCTGACATTAGAACTGTTGAAAGATAAACTGAGGTGTATTAAAAATTTTAAGAGTTTGAGTAAAAATCAACTTAAATTGGGCAGTGCCACAGTGGAAGTGGTTAGGAGGACTCTACCAGCAGGCACTCGGGGAGAGACTTTCAGAGAGAAAAGGCAGAAGCAAAGGAAGGAAATTATTGATTGGCGACAGCATAAAGCCTAATTGGCTGTTGGTGCCTGGCTGTCCTTAGCATTTTGATTTTGTAACTTTGAAGCATTTATAGGCTTAGATTTTGGTTTGCTTATGTCAGTTGCATGAGTGTTAGAGCCACATCAGTCTTGCGTCCTCCTTATGTAACCAATTTAGCACTGATTATCTTCCATAAATGCAGTGTTTTTGATTTGGAAGTCATTTTTGTAAGCTGAGCAGAAGATAGACTGTCTAGAGTACTGATATTGTCTGTTGATTAAGCAGCATGTTTTTTAAAGTATGTAAAGTATATGATACCAGCATTTGTCTTCTAGGCAAATTATAAAAGGTTTTGAAAACTCGTTGTCCTTGGTAGTGGCAAGTGTGTGGTGTTGGGCAGGGGATAACCAATCACTGGGAGTGGATAGTGCTGAGGATCTTAAGAGGCTTATAAGTTTTGATCCTCTTCTTACATATTTAACCTTTTATGCTAAGAATTATCATTGGACAGAAAGATACATTTGGAAGGATGTTACTTAATGAATCATTTAAAATAAGGGCTATTTAAAAACACTTGTCTACCAATAACAGTTTAATGACCTCAGAATGTTGAAATACTATGCAGCCCTGCATCTTTTTAAAGAACATGTAAGAATACCAAAATATTGTATTTTTAAAAGAATATATAGCCTGATCCTAGTATACTTATTTTTTAAATGTGCAAAAGAATATTAAGAAAAAGGTGAGAGGGACACATGAGGAAGTGTTATAGTGATTTCTGGGGAAAGAGCAGATCGTTTGTATTTTTCTAACTTCCTACCATAATCTTAATGTTACTTTTATAATTGGAAGGTAAATAAAAAAACGACTGAGGAGATATTAGAATGTGAAACTCCATCTTCAGATGAAAATGCTTGTCTTGGATGTTAAGCCATCTCATTCTTACCAAAAACGTGAATATCTTATTTATGAGGATTTAGTATCCTCCCTCGGAAGATGGTACTGTATCAAGTATCACAGACAGCCAACATGAAGGGGAAAAAGTATCCTCAGAAAACAAAAGACACTGTATTTTTTTTCCCCTACTACCTAGATCACCTTTTTAGATTCTGTTGATGAAACATTTCTCATTTCATGTAATTATTAATTAAAAAAAATTGTTTTTGGCATATCTTTTAAGCAAGTACAGTGTGTAAAATAATATGTGGTAAAAAGAAGTTTGTGAGTCTTGTTTTCTAAAAGCTTCAATTACTTTGGGAGAACAAGTTGGTTCTTTAAAAAAAATGAAATAAGTGATAGGAAATTCAGAGGAAAGAGTTATTGTAGTTATTGTGGGCAGAAGGCATAAGGGAAAGCATCAGAGAATGGATGGCATAGAATAAGCCGTGAATAATGGCTGGGGATTTGATAAGCACACTGCAGAATTATAACAAGGACTGCTTATTGAGGGCCTATTACATACCAACTACCGTGCTAGACTTTCACTGTAGCCATTTCAAAACCTTTACCACAGTGTGTTATCCAGGAGCTGATATCATCTCATTTTACAGATGAAGAAAAGTAAGACTCAGAGATACTGAACAACCTTCCCAAGGTTAAATAGCTAATGAGTAACAGCAGAAGGATTCAAATACCACTCTCTCCCTGCCCCTCCTCCTTCTCTTCCCCCTCCTCTTTCTCCTCCTCATGTCAGGCATATGTAGTCAGTTGTCACCTCTCAGAATGTTGCTTTCTTCTGCAAAAATGGTGTTAAAGTCCCTTGCCCAGGGATGCGAAGTATCTGGTGGTGCTGGGAACAAGGTGTGTTTGACTTAGAGCTGAGGTTTGATCAGTGACGGCTTTTAGATGTGACAGCTCTATGAGCTTGAGCAAGTTACTGAACTTTTTAGGGCTACGGGATCCCATGTGCAAGAGTGCTTTCTTCATGGGCTATTGGGAAGAGTCAATTCGTTATTATGTGTAAAAGTGCTTAAAACAGGGATATAGTAAGTACTTGATTACTACTTTTATGTGATTATTACTAGCGGCAGCAACAGTAACAACATCATCATCGTTATTAATGTTATTACTGTAGCTCTTTTACCAAAAAAAGGAAATGAATATCGCCAGTGGTACAGGAGGACACGTTAGCAGCTAGTAGAACAGTGAAACAAAACAGGGAGAGGTCGCTCCCATTTCACCTTTCTCTGATACATCCATTACTTCAAGAAGAGCATCTCGGTTTATGTCTACGCTGACCTCAACTACTCTCTCACACTTGCTACTTTCTCTGTTCTAGGAAAAAGATAGCTGACTTGGACTCAACTCTCATTAGCCCGTGGTATCTAGTTTGAAATTAGGAACATTTTAAACATTAAATTTGTTCATACAGCTACCTTCTAATCATAGCCAATATATGTTTTTTTTTAATATTTAAAGTTTTTATAATTGACTTTTAACATCGTGTGCTTAAGAAACAATTCGTTAAGATAAATAAAAATACTAAGAAATAATGACAATGGTGTGAGATGGTGGCCATTGGGAAGGTAATGATGGAAATGGCGTTGGAAAATACTACACTATAGGAAGTTGGCAAACACATGGCACGAGCAAACTCCAGGGGGAAGCCACTATCATCAGAATGGAGGGTTTACATAGAGAACGAATGGGATAGAAGGTTGGTAAAGCTCTCGTTTTTCTCATTCACTATGGAGTGCTGAAAACATGGGCCCCTGAGGCAGCACCGGTGTGTAGGCTATCATTGGGAAATCTTGTCTCTAAACCACAGCACTCAGGTGAGGGCTATAAGTGGCCACTTCTCTTTGTGACTTAAATTCAAGAAATCTTTTTGGAATAGCCAATTTTATTCAGGCTTTCCACATTAGGAATCTAAGCTCCTGGAGGGCAGCAGCTGTGTCTGAGTTCCTTAAATGCTCAGTGCTTAACCAACTGCTGGGGACACAATAGGTGCCCAATAAGTATTTTTCTGAGTGAATCAGTAAATTCTATCCACCGAGGGACTTTTACTGAGTTCATTTTACATTTGTGTGACTGTATCTAAGGACTTCGATGGGATTGACATAGAGAGAAAAAGTGAATTAATTCAAAATTTAATAGCTATTTGACCTTCAGTGAGGTCAGCAGTGTCACTGTAGAAGTGTTTTGGACACCCACCACTGTCAGATGAAACATCAGCAGCACAAATTGAGATATTAAATCGATTCAAGAGGCCCAAAGCACACATAGTTGTCACTCCTGGCATGACGTATAAGGGGCTTTAGGAGAGGAAATGTCACTGACCACTGAGTTTCCTTAAAGTACCAAATCAGTTTTAATCATCAGGAGTCTTCACGGATTAACAGCAGTGGGGTGGAAAAGCATGTCAATAGGGTAATGGAGAGTGAAGAAATTATGCTCCTGCATAGTGACATTGCTATTTTAACCAACTCTGAGTGGGATGATTCATGAAACAATTTTGTACTATACTGTGTGTGTGTGTGTGTGTGTGTGTGTATGTATTCCAAGTTAAGGTTGTCAAGGGAAATTCTTTCAGAAAAGTTACCTCGGGGCTCTCACCTATCCCTCTAGAGCTTCCTCTTTACATAATTCACATACTAAGGATCATCAGTTTAGAAAAGGACATGTGAAATTAGCCATTTATAGGATAATTCTGCTTTTGGTGTGCTTTCTAATTCAGGTGTAAGAAATGGTAGTGACTTTTGGTAGGGAGTGAGGAAGTTTATATATATTTTATAATAAAAGATGCCACATTACACTTTGCCAAATTCTTTGTACAGTGATAAGTTCCAACTTCCACTATTACTTTGTCAAACAAAACCCCTCTGCCTATACTGAATAATGTTTTGAAGGTGTATCTCTTTGACAGCCAGGATTTTGCCTTTCACTGGGCATGTACTCTGAATTCTGGGATTGCTTCAGAGAGCCATTTTAACTCTTTATATATACAAAACAGATTGAGAGTGTTCCCAAAATGTAGATAGATTTTAGACCAAATGTGGAAATTCAGTGACAACAACAATAGTAATAATAAATTCTGGAACTTAGTAATAGCTAACAGAGACCACATGATATCATGGGCCAACTCTGATAAGAACTAAATATACATCTCATTTGATTCACACAACATTCAGTAGGACATTCTAGACTCAAAACTTCTGTACTCCCTAAAGCTTCTCTCGATCAATGAGACTTACCTAAATTTCTTCTCAGCTTCTGTCTCCTGACTTAGCTGGACCCAGCATTGAAATAACACTTGTTTCACAGTTTAATTCAAGGTAGCATTATATTTAATACAAAACAGACCCAAATTTGTGTCACTATCAGAACTCAGACCGATATTTTATATTGTATACGGCAACTTTCTGAATAAGTGATAAGGAATGTCTCGATTAGACATTCTAGGGGGAAAAAGAAAAGTATTGCACATACATTTTGATTGTATGAAGCTCTTAGTCACAACGTCACCTAAAACTTCTGTAACATAAAGGTCCTAGTAAATAATTTGCCTGACTCAAATATGATAGAATTATTTATTACAAAATTTATCAATTCCAGATCATGAACTCCAAATCGCTCTTTTGTATCCTTGAAGGAGACCTTAAGTGATAAAGAAATTTCCCTGACCTTGGAGTGACTCCAAGAGACAGTTTAAAGGCAAGACACAGAAGCATTCAGGAAAAGCTCAACATAAATTTGAGCGTACTCCAAAGAGGGGTTCATTGTTGTCACCATGGTGATTTTATTCTTTCCTGGACTGAGCACAGAATGAAAGGGGAGGAGTTTTCAAAAGAAAGATGCTGACATAGGTGAATCAAAAATCTGGATACAATATCAAGCTGTTAGTAGAAATTTGGTGCTTGAAGTTTTGAGCCCATGTTTGGGATCAGATACTCAAGATAATTGACTGTTAGGTAGCCTGAGAAAGCACCATTCTATTGTTAACTTTCTAATTACTTACGAATATTTTATCTTATTATCAATACTCTGCTGAAAAGCATGCTCACACTGGTCTTTTCTCAACAAGCATTTGGAATGTTTATTATTCCTATGCAATGTGCAAAGTGTGTTACATCCATTATTTCACTTAACACTTAAAAAATCTGTGGCGTAGAGACTGATTATTCCCATGTTAAAAATGCAGAATTAAGGCAAATGAAACATAGAAAATTTCTTTTGACTTCTGGTTTGGGTCTGATTTTAATCTTTTTTTTTTTTCTTCAATGATGTATCCTTAGAAAAAAATCAGGTTAAAAATTCCCATCCTCATGAGCTTGCATTCTAGTGGTTTGCTAAGTCACACAGCTAGTAAAGTAGCCCATGTGAGAGTCAAACCCAGGTTGAAATTCATAAACCCTACCATAAATAACTAGAATCTGCCTATCAAAACATATATAAATATTATATGATGTTAGAAGCTCTATTCAAGACTAGCCAAGCCTACAGGTCAAATTTTTGAATGATCCAGGTAGGAAGACCTCAGGCATGAGTCTGGAGTACTCACTGCTATCATTAGTTTTGTGCCCTCTTATGAGAATTTCAGGAATCAACTACCAAGAAGGTAACTTCTTTCCTATTACATATTACCCAGAAGCCTGTCTGGACTTCTGACAATGTCTGTCAGCCACAAGTGGAGCATGATTCTGTTTTAGTTAGGAAGGGTCTTCTCTTAAATGGAGCGTATGAAGCAGAAATTTATCACAACCAACGCTGGCTGCCATTGTGACAGATGTCACAGCTAGACCTCCCTCAAACAATCCTGGAATGACTCTCTGGAATTCTCCACGTGCCAACAGTCATTTTCAAACACAACAGTTTTTTTGCTTATGCTTTCCCTCTTGTTTTCCATGTGACCTTCATCACCTAGTTCTTTCTCAGTTACTCTGATTTCTGACTTTCAAAATTGTGGGGAACAATTATTTCCTTTTAGAGAAAACACGGAGACTCTGGCAAAATGAGTATCTTGGTAATGTTTATCAGCATGTGGGCATACTGACCTTGTGGCCCAGAGGTCCTACTGTTGTTCACCTCTTAACCAAAAAACAAATAAACAAAAACAAAACAAAAAACCCAAAACCCCCAAACCTTCCTTTATTTCCTTTTCAAATACTTTGGAGAATTCCTAGCCAGTATCTTCATTTCCCTGAAGGGAATGCATGGGAGCCAGCTGCTAAGTGCTGGTGTTTGCACGCACCTGTTTGTTTATTTTTTAAAATGTAATTGGGAGTATGCCTGGAACCATGAGGCTGTTTGTGTAGTGCACTCTAAGCAGATTTAGGCACACAGAAGACAATCACAGCCTTGTATTGTGCATTTATTGCACACATAGTTCTCTAGTTGGCATTTTGCAAAGATATAATGATCAGAAATGCTTGGAACACAAACTTTAAGTGGGGAGATGAGGTACTAAAAAGTAACCGAAAACATTAATGAAAAAAACAATGTAACCGTAACTCCTTATCAAGGATTACAACACTCTTTATCATTGGCTTTTAATACTGGCTGCACTTTAATATCATCTAGGAATCTTTGAAACACACACAGCCTGGAATCTACCATTAGTGACTGTGATTTAATTGGTTGGGGGCGTGGCCCACATACCCACATTTTGCAAAAGATAGGCAGGCGGTGTTATGGAATTGGGCCTGGTACCATCTCAATGCCTACTTCTCCCACCTCATGTCCGGGTATCTGTCCCATACTCCTACACTGCAGTCAACTGTTCTGTTTTCTGTTTGCGCATACAAAGAAAGCCCATTCCTTCTTTAGAAACCTGTTTTATCTTCTCCCTTCTACAGATACGCTCATTACCTAGATGTTTGCATGGCCACGCCAGTTGTGCCATTGGGCTCTCGGCTCACGTGTCATCTTATCAGAATCTATAGGAGCAGGACCTTCGGGACCTGTGCAGTCCGAATGAGGGTGGCCACAAATAGGGCACCATCTTTCATATCAGTGATCTCTCCAATTCCTCTCAAATCAACTGGTGTTATTTTTTTTTTCCTTTCCAAGTTGCTAATTGAAACCAATTTGTTTATTCATACCACTCGGACCACTAGAAGGTAGGGACCAAGAGAGCAGGAACTTTCTCTAACTTGTTCAGTATTGTATTTCTGGTACCTAGATAGTACCTTGTGCCCAGTGAGCATGTGTTAAATGAATGGTCTTTGTGTGGTATATGAAGCTGAGAATCTCTGTCAGGCAATAATATAAGGTAGTTGAAGTTCATCAGGAAATCTTAATAGCTGAGGTAGGGTTCCAAGTAGATTTCAAATAAAGAAAGAGTGGTCTTGATAAGACATTGGAAGGATGTTCTGTTAGGGGAGCAGTATCTCTTAAGAGCTGAACCAAGTCATCTCTGAGTAGAACAAGCTCTTTAGCTTGGCTAGGATGAACAAGTTATGATTAAAATTAACCCAGTCTCATGATATGATGAAATCATCCAAAGTAAACACAGCCTTTGGAAATAGACCACAATTGGTATCTAATGCAAATATTTCTAAATAATATGATCATAACTGTTATGGAGAGTATACAGTGTCCCCAGTTCTCATGAAAGCTTTGGAAGCTATATTTGATCTTTAATTAATATTCTCAGAAAAGTGAGAAGGAGCTAATAATGATGATGATAACAGATAACGACTGCCATTGATGGAGTGCTTCTCGCTGCTGGGCACTGGACCACGTACTTAATCTATCATATCCTGTTAACCCCTCAAGGCAGACTTAGGAGGTGATTAATCTCCAGTTTACCACCTACAGAGATTTAGGAAAGCCAAGCAATTGACTGAAGTCCCATCCCATGTATGTGGTTGAAATTTGTGATTTGAGCCCAGAATTTTGGACCCACAAGCTGCTATATTCACCCAAAATGCCACACTGCTCGATTTGGACCCAGTTTCATCCAGTGCGACCCTGATGATGGTCTGTCTTCCATACTAATTGCATCTCACTAAGTTAGAATTTTAATAAAAAGCACAGAAAATCTTCATATGACAAATTCTTGTAAACGTTTTTAAGTCCACCATTTAGAGCTCAAAATATGCATTCACAAAGGAAGAATGTTAGGAGTAGTGCTTAGGTCACCAGGCCACAGAGGCCAAACATTGTATAACCTGGAACATTTTCTTTAAATAGGAAAAAGAAAGTACTTTTATCTTGCATGTTGTTCTATATATTATGGGTGATTTTTTAATTATGGCAATAGCATATAACATTTAAAAATAGATAAATGCCTCTGTTTTAACATACTATGCTGATACTTCAGCAAAATATTACTAACCGAGAAGGCCCAAAAAGTCCTCATTCAATTTTTGGTTTATACTTAAATTGAATACTGATTCCCGGGTTAATTAAAGCAAGTAAAAAAGATGTTTGGGTGATTTTGGATAGATGCCAAAGGAGATTAGGAGCTCTTTCAAAGAATTTAGTTGGATTGTAGTTGTTTTTATTACATGTGATTTCCTTCAAACTGGATTACTTTTTCTTTTCACGTAAAGGTATAATTCCTCTTAAAGCATGCTGATAGGACAAGTAGGATGGTGGGAGGGTTTGAACAGGACGTACATGTCCAAGATACATGAAAATGGGAGTGCATCAGGTGTATTGTCAAGCATGAGGCATTAAAGACGGAGGAGGAGGGATGAGCATGGAGAGAGATTTTAAAGAAGAAATTTGCTTGAGTTAGGCCCAATTGCCAAGCTGTCTTGGCTTGGATCACTTGTTTTCCAGAGTCTGGACTACTGGCCAAGGGGCTGCAGGTGAGATTGGAGCTAGGCGAGGAGAGGGCATGAGCTCTCACAACCCTGCAAGCAAGGCTTGTCTGCAAGGCCCCGGTGTTTCTAACCAGTGGGAGGGGCTGCTTTCTCTTCAGTTATAGAGGATTGACAGATTATAGAAAAAGGCAATTCCTGTTGAATTCAGGTACCAGTACAAAAAAGTACCAGTTTCTGATAATCAGCCTCAATTGATATTGAGTGCACAGGTGGGCCTATTTTTCTTTTCTTTTTTTTAATGATTTATTACTGTCAGAGAAGAACGGTAATAAACCATTCTAATGTATTTCCTTTAAAAAGTGGAGCTACTGCTGGTTTGTTTTTAAAACAAATAGTTAATTCAAAACTAACAAAATTCTCCTTTTTAAAAAAAGATGGTAGTTGCTTATTTACTTCATTTCAAAGGTTTTTTTTTTTTAATTCAGTCTCCCTAGCAACAGAGACATCTGTCTCTATTCTCTTAGTCATTAAAGCCAAAGAAAGTAGCTGCTTCAAAAATAATAAAGGCAATTTCTATGAATTGGGTAACTGTTAATTGTTGCCAAGAAATCTTAGTGAGATAATGAGGCATACAGCAATTGACAAAGATCTTTTCATTGATGTATGAGCTTGCAGCTAGCCCATGGTGGTTAGCTAATATATACAGTACCATCGATGAGGTATTGTGTGACTCACTGTGTAACCCACATAGAGAAGTGATCTTTACTCTTTCTGATTTCTTTCAGAAGTATGCCTTGCTGTGATTTTTCTGATTGCTTAGTAACTAATCATAACTCGGGATTCTAGGGAATATATTTGCCCATTACATTTCATGAAAGTAGAAAGGTTTGAAGCATTCACAAAGGAGATCAATGTGACAAATAGTATAGTAGTCGGTGGCAGCGTTAAAACACAATATACTTTTTATTTGAGTTGTAGATTCTGCAAAACCATTTGAGTGAAAATACTTAAAATTGCACTCGATTCTAAAATGTATATTGGCATTTGTGCTAAAACTGTTTGCAGGCCCCTTATAATGAAACCCCAATCACCCTCTACAATAGCTTCACTAATAAACAAAAAACAGTTTGTCAACACTTTCTGCTTTCCCAGCAGCCAAGGAAGCAAATTATATTAAGTCAGTATTTTTTATTATTGGCCCTATGTTTGGCACATGCCTGGCTGTATGTGAAACTACTGTTAAATGGGTAATAACAGAAGGAGAAACCAAGCATATAAAAACAGCTTTTTGTGATTTTTTTTTAATCAGGAAATATGCCTCCGATAACCAGATGTGGAATAGCTCATTGCGTTATTGGCCCCATAAGCCTATTTTAGTTTCTTAAAGGGGGAGGGTGGATTACAAATGGGAAATATAAAAAATGCTGAATCTTGTCTCAAAATTAGGATGTTTATAAAATTTACATATGCATGCATAACTCTCAAGGAAAATATAATGGATATTAAACAAATATCAATTTTAGTAGAAACTTGAATAAGAATTTTGCTTCTATTGGAGCATGTTGTCGTATGCTTATAGTACAGATAAGAAACAGAGGAACTAAAACATGTTTTTAACCTCACAGTGACATTTGTTTCATGTCAAACTGTAGGTATATATAGTTTGGTGCATTATACAAGTAATTAAGGCATTGCTGGTTGGAAATTGGGTAAGATCTTGGAATAAAAATGCAGACATAGTTAAGCAAATCTTTTTAGTTTAGGGATATTTTTATCATTTGTGAAGTATTTTCTTTAAAAATCCTCTAAATACCCATATTTCTAGTAAATGCTTATGAATATAAATGAATAAAATACATTATCTTTTATAAATTACAGTATTCGTCTGCATAATTTCACACTGTTAAGGTGACAAACTGTTAATTTCCTTTCAAGATGCCTTTAATATAATGAAAGTAGAAAGAATTTTTCTAACAACCAAGTAGAAATAGACTTGACTAGCTGTTGGTGACTTTTTATCAAAAGTTTAAAAAATTCAGTGTAAAGAAAATCTTGGCACTTGATGTAGCATTTATCACATACTCTGGAGGATCTCAAAGTTACAGTACTGGCTTTGTTGATCAAGTTGTACCATATTGTCTACCAGCATGTCACTTAACAGCAGGTGGAGGCCTTGAAATGAATATTTACCTCACACAATGGCCATGTATAGGATTTATCTCTTTCTCCAGTTGAGAGACTAGGAAACTGCGGCCTGTGGACCAAATTTGACCCACTGTCTGTTTTTAAACAGTCAATGAACTAAGAATTATTTTTACATTTTTCGAAGATTGAGGGAAAAAAAGAAAAACATTTTGTAAAATGCGAAAATTAGAGAATTAACATTTCAGTGTCCAGAAAGGCGGTTTTATTGGCACACAGCACAGCCGTTGGGTTACATACGGTATGTGACCTCTAATGCCGCAGCAGCAGAGGTGAGAGTCAGGGCAGCAATGACTGGGGCTTTTGGGGCGCCTGGGTGGCTCAGTCACTTAAACATCTGACTCCTGATTTTGGCTTAGGTCATGAGGTCAGGGTTCTAGGATGGAGCCCCCCGTCGAGCTCTGCACTGACTGGGCCCTTCTCCCCCTCACCTGTGGAGCATCCCCACTTTGCCCCCCCCTTGAGCCCCACTCAGGCTCTGTGCTCATTGGGGTGTCTGCTTAAGGATTTCTCCTTCTCCCTTTGCCCCTCCCCCCAAATAAATAAATAAATCTTGAAAAAATACCAAAAAACGATTGGGCTTACAAAGCCTAAAATAGTGACTTTGCGGCCCTATCTAGAAAGTTTGCTGACCTCTTCTCTAGATTGAGGTTATAGTATCAGAGTGAATCTAACAAAATATGACTAATATGACATATTCTAATAGCTAATAAATGGAGCTAACATTTAATAAGAACCTTGTTGCACCAGGAAGTGTGCTAAATATTTAGTGTGGCTCTTCCCCCTGAATTTGTACAACAGTTCTGCGAGGTAGATTTTGCAATTATTCCCATTTAATAGATGAGAAAAAAAAACTTAGAGGAAAGGCTTGGACAAAGCCATACAAATAAGATGTGATAGAGCTAAGATTTGGAATTAGGTTTGTCTGAGGGCAAAAAGCCATATTTTAACAAGGGCACTGTAGTCATTCCTGAAATTAGGAGCCCTTACAGATCATGCCAAAAAGACAAAGCACTTCATTAAAGAAAAACAAAGGAAATGAGCAGACATTTCCTCAGTGAAGAAATACAATTGCCCTTTTTCCTACATAGCTGTTAATTTAGGGAGGAAGGTGAGAGAAATTCCTGAAACCCTATTTGGTTTTCAGACTTGAAACCTGAGATTTGGATTTCTTTTCCCCTCAAACTATGGTTAATAATTTGGCAGGGTCTCCAGAGTTTCTGAAACATGACCTGCAGATCTCCACCCTGACATTTCCACTGGCTGGAGCTTCATTGTGTAAGGTAGCAAGGATGGGAGAACAGTGTTACTCTAGTGGACTCTTCTGTGAAAGAGAATTCACTGGGAGAAAAAAAGTTGTTACAACAAAGAAAAAGCGTGGTTCATAGTGGGATGTGATTCTGTGGTGTTGGGAAAGTCACTTAATCCAGATTCACTTTTATAACCTAGGGTTCCATGGAAGCAAGTGCTCCTGGGGGGTTCTAAATGTTGTAGGCCACTCCTTTACGTATCCCCTTTTTCTGGTCTTGTGCTTTGTGCCAGATTGTCTTTGTATGAACTAGGATTCTAATTTATAAGCAACCTAAGCAGAAAAGGAACATATTTATGGGGCGCCTGGGTGGCACAGCGGTTAAGCGTCTGCCTTCGGCTCAGGGCGTGATCCCGGCGTTGTGGGATCGAGCCCCGCATCGGGCTCCTCTGCTATGAGCCTGCTTCTTCCTCTCCCACTCCCCCTGCTTGTGTTCCCTCTCTCGCTGGCTGTCTCTATCTGTGTTAAAAAAATAAATAAAATCTTAAAAAAAAAAAAAAAGGAACATATTTGAAGAATGACAGGTAGTTTCTAGAATCATCAGGAAGCCAGGAAAACAAGGTTGATAAAGGAGGTAAGAACAGAAGATTGGGCAACAAGAGCCATAAGGTTGGCCTGACCAAAGGAGAGGGCTGATTGGGACAGTGTCACTAGTAATGCTGCCGAATGCTGGCACCTTGATCAACTTTTGACCTCTCCCTTCATCTTTGTGCCTTTTGTAAAAAATCACAGTCATGGATGGTAATAGTGAATTGTCCAAGTCGTTGACTAAGTGCCTTATCTTACTAGCCAAGTATAAGAAGGAAGGGCCATGTGGACTCCTTCCACTTCCAGAGTGGGAGGAAAAGGGTTTGGATACCATGCAAACAAAATGCAAGTGAATTTATCACTATATTTGGTGAGAGCCTGGAATGAAAAGATGATTTTCCTGGTCCTTGCTCGTAGGAGAGATTGATCCATAGTCATCAAAGTATTGTACCTCTGGGCAGCGTTTCTTGGAAAAGTGCAATCAAGGGATTGCTCACTGACCCTGTGGATGATAAGAAATGCCTTCTGACATCTTTATAAGAGTAGAGAATGGTGAGGCCTCAGCTGAGTTTCAGAGAGTAATAAAAATATACAGGTGAAAGAGAGGAGGGAATAATGCATTGCCGCAGGCTATTGGTAAATGTCCAGTGATTAAAAAAATTAAAATGCTGCTGGTTTGATGGCGTATTGAAAGTTTTAAAAAATCATTCCAGATGGAGACTTCCTAGTTTATTTTTATATGTTATGACTTTTTTGAGGTATAATAGATTAGACCTTTTTAAGGGGGACAATTTGATGAGTTTTAACATATGTATGCTCCCATGAAACCATCACCATAAGCAATTCCCTTACACTCAAACTTTCGTTGTACCCCTTTATAATCCATCCCTACCTCCACCCTCATTCACGGGAAACCACTGTTCTGCTTTCTGTCACTGTATGTATATGTTTGCACTTTATAGAATTTCATATGAATGGAATCATTCATTGTATACTATTTTGGGGGATGTGTGATCTGGCTTGTTTCACTTGTGTGAGGAGATTGGCCCATGGTGTTGTGTGAATCAATAGGTCATCGTTTTTCATTGCTCTTAACAATGCTCACAGGAGAAATGAAACAGGAAGCTACATCACTGGTCACTATCCAAAATCTAACACCAATTTTTTTCAACATTTTATATAGTCTGCTGAGAGTGAATCACAAAATTCCTCTAAAATTGATCATTTGAAATGGTTTGATTAAGCATTATGCTATTTGCGTGGGTCACCTGGAAGGAACCCGAGTGAATTCACTGCAGGTTGATTTTCTTATCCTTTTAAGTCAGGAAGCCAAAGCTAATCCGCAGGTGGGGAAAGTCCTTGTAAACCTCAGCTGCTGTGATTTAAATTAGCTAAGTCAGTGCATTTCTTAGGGGCAAATGAATTTCCTTACAATATGAAATATTCTTGGAATTTATTGGAGAAGGTGTGTTAAATCTAAATTTAAACATTTATAATTTCAGCAAGCGTTTCATGGGCTTCTGATATGTGCCAGGCATTGGGTTTGGTGACAGAGTAACAGAGATGACAAATAGATGGCCCCCGACCTGGAGAGACTTCTAGTGTAATAAGGGTACATGGTTAGAAAAGTGTATATATTAATTCACAAACAACTATCTGTTGAGCATCTATTCAATGCCAAGCCCTAAGTCCCACTCTGTGGGAACAGACACCTCCCTTCAGTCACAAAGCTTGCTCTCTAGTGTGACAACTGATAAATAATTAAGCTCATAAGTGAGCAGGATTAATTTAGATCATAGAAATTGTTTGATGGAAATAAACAGGGTGACATTTTTCTAGAAAGAAATCATGAACCATTTTGCTGTGGAGCAGGGCAGGAAGCACAGAATTGCAAGCACAGAGATTGAAATGGGCAGGGCTTTCCTGGTAAACAGGACCCAGAGAAGGAGAATTTGGCTGGGAAGAGTGAACGGGTGAAGGGGGACTTGAGGTAGAAAAGTTAGGCAGGGGAAGAACCTGTATGGATTTAGCAGCTCTGAGCACGATTTGGGTGGTTGTTTTTTTATTTTATTGAGGGAGCTAGGGAGCCCCTGGAGGAATTTAAAAGAGAGTACCTCACTTTTCCCCCTATCTTTTAATTGTTATTTCACAAGTGACTTCAAGGTAACCCAATAAAATCAATCAAATTCATACAATAAAATTAACAGATCTTATGTGTTCAGATTGAATTTTGACAGTTGTACACAACTTTTTCGATAACCACCATCCAAACCAAGATACAAGACATTTCAATTCCAGGGAAGTTGGAATTTGTTACCTCGTTGCCTTTTCTGACTTGCTTTTAAAAAGATCAGTGTCGAGAACTTTGGTATGGGTTCATTACCTCCATGTTGTCGCCTGACTAGCATTCTCACTTTCCTCTCCATGATCATAATGCTTTTCAAGGGTCACCGTTCTTTTTCTGTCTTTCGTTTCCTTTTCCTTTTTCTTTTTTTTTCTGGCCACAGTGGGCCACAGGCCCTCAACTCTGATCACTCTCTTTCAGACATTCTTAGGTGCTTTATTTTCAGGGTCACTTCCTAGTAAGATTTTAGTCTCTACCTGACCAAACTCTATAAGCCTTACCAGCCTCTGCTCAAATCCTACCTTTTCATAAAGCCTGAAGCCTATCATTAATTCATTCCATACTGGTCCATGTTCAGAGAACATGGGTCCTGTTTCTCAGCTCTTCCATATTGAGTTTTTTATTTATCCTACCTAGGGGAAGAGTAAAGAGAAGGAGATGGCTACAATGAGAATGAATATAGTAAATAATTTAGAGAAAATAATAATGATAATAATATAGAGAGGAAAAGCAGGTAAATTCTCAGTGCAGCCTTAAAGGGAGAGTCTTATGCAACATGTGTAGACTTGGCCCAAACACACTGCAGTTTCTATTTCGCAAAACTGCTGAAACTGTTTGGGTTTTTTTCTTAATCTTGCACCATGAGTCGTTTTTGTCCGCAATCTAGTCAGCCAGTCATGAAAGCTTACACACTCCAGAGAACGCTGGATGCCTTTCTGCCGGGTTCAGACTTCACTGTCTACTGCCTTGTCATCCATCTAAATGCTAACTAATGCCTTTCTTCTAGAAAGTCCAACGCTCAAGGCATTGGCTTGTCAGTGGTGGGTGTTTGCCTGGGCTAGTCCCGTGGCCTGCTGGGGTAACGGATCAGCAGGATTTACTTATCTTAAAAATGATTTGATCTAGTATGTCTGTGTGGGTTCAGGTGTTAAAACTTCAGGGTGCTATTTACAAAGAATTGCAGAGAAACCAAGGGCAAATGGGGCCTTGGCCAAGATTCTCCTCTTTATTAATGCTGCCATCACAAATATTTAATTGGCATCAAGGTAAATATTCAAAGGTTAATGTAGCATGCTGTTAATGGATAATGAAGGCGTGCAGTCCTTACTTTGCTTACTGCGTCACTTTGCTCTTGGAATGTAATTACCAGTGTAGGGATAGTTAGATGTGGGAGCAGTGTATCATCTTTTGGCATTCACCTACAAGTAGCATACGCAAGAAATGGTGGTTATTATGATCCATTTCATGTATTTTGATGCATTAGTCACAGTCCGTTGTTTGCATTTCTGCATGTTTAAGATCCAACATCAGTGAATTAGATAGTGCTTTTTGGCAGCGAGACAACAATGCTGAAGATTTATACATTTACTTTAAAGTGGAGTTGAATTTATTTTTAATGCAATTCCCACCTTTTGCATTGCAGGGCAGAGGTGGGGGGTGGGGAAAGGCCTTTCTAAAAGTTCTTTTTCGTGGCATGTATTTTTATTTTTCATGTTTCTCACGTAACAAATTTAGAGAATAGCCTGGTGCATAATAAGTGGTCAATAAATGTAGCCCATGACTACTCCTATTTTCTTGCTTTACTAGGTGATTCCCCCCCCCCTTCTTTTGAGAGCCTTTGTGCAAATTTGTTGTAATTTTCGTTAGTGTTATGGTTGCAGTGACAACTTTTGATTGATGTTACTTATCATAAAAGTATCATGCCAAGATTTTCCCCTTTTAGAAAATTCTCTTAGTCTTAGAATTCTATACCATTATATTACTTTTATATGATCATGATCTGGGAAATGAATACAGGGTTAACTTATGCTATTTCTGCATGAATGTATTATTTTTTAAAACACTTAACAACAATCATGATCAGCAATGTGTGGAAGTAGGACTGTTTGATCTGATGAACCCTAGAACATCTAAGTGCAAGTCGCACAAATGACACGTTAACAGCGGAGAATGGTTATGACCATGCAATTCTCCTTCCTTTGCTTTCTGTTTTCCACTTCTGTGTTGATAGTGAAAGAGAGCTGGTTTTGAATGGTCAGTAAGTCTTCGCTATGCCTCTTTAAACTTAATATTTATAAGACAGCATTGAAATTTGAAAGTGGAGGTTGCACGTTCGGGCCATATACCCTGGCAGAACCTCAGCTGGGGCTCCTGGTTCCATTGATTACTCCAGCCTTGCTCTCATCTCTCTCGGAGCTTGTCATCCCTGTTGTTTCTGCCTGTTTTCTTATTAAAGAAGAGATTAGCAGCTGTTAAATGCATATTAGAACCCAACTGAGACTTTATTTGAGATGAAAACAGAGAACTTGAAAACATACTGAGCAAAGGGGAGCCCCTGAAGGAGGGCATGGTCAGTTTTAGAAGCATTTTGTCTAAAATAGATTGTTTCTAAGACCCAGTTGTCATGCTTGGGGAGGTTTCTCTATCAATATATATGAACCAAAGTGATGCAAATTAATTGAAAACAACACCGCCTTGGTAAGCATGACTTTTTTCATTCTGTATCAACTAAGCAAACTCGCTGGCATTAATTCTCTATCCGTATCTGTGTAGTCCCTGTGCATTAGCATCGCCAAGGATGCTTGTCCTATCCAGACCTCCAGGCCCGCACCAGCGTGTGCAAGTAGGACCCCTGCAGTCAGGGCCCAGAGCCCACAATCTGCTACCTGAGATGTTTTCTAAACTTTCTGTTGAGAGATTTCTTTGCCAAAAATATGTATCTTGTGACTTTATTAATATAAAACTGTTAAGAGTGTGGGATGCGGAGCCTGACCAGCGGGTTTTGTACCCCCTGCTTGCTGAGTGTGTGACCTTGTTCCAGTTACCTGGCCTCTCTCTTTCTTTTTTAATCTATAAATGGGAGATGCAATAGGACCATCATTTACAGTTGTTTGGGGGCTTGAGTGAGACAACCCTTGTGAGTCAGTTTGCACAGTGCTTGGCAAATATCTGGTGTACTGTTCAATGTTAATTATAATTGTTCCCATACTAGTCGAGGCGTTATTGTTTTATTAATAATAGTTAAAGTCACATTGTGGCTCACTTGTGACGGATTTGTGGGACACTAACAGAAGCTTCATCTTTTTTTGAAGCACAGACGTTTCAACCTTTGTAGCTCTCTCTCAAAAGGCACTTGAAAATATCAAAATAAAAGTGAATGAGTTTTCTGCAGTGGGCATTTCCTTTCAATGGCTCTCAGGAAAGACATTCTAGGATATACCTGTAGAAAGCTGCCTCAAGGGCAGGATGACCAGCGTGGAGTGAGCTCTGCTATATTGTTCGTTGGCCGAACCATCTGGCAGATCTCCCACACTTCATCTTCCAATGCCTTCACCTTTGAGGATGGCTCTGGCCAAAACCTGTGAGCAGCCTTCCACCCCCTCACACCTGCAGACTGAAGGCTGTCCGGTTCTGGCGATTTAAAATGTGCCCTTCACCTTTCCCCCTACAAAGATGGCCTCACGCTTTCATTGTGTTCGTTTTCAGCCAAGTTCCCACACACTGGGTTTTTGGCGATTAGAGGGGTTTAATTACAGCTATTAGACAGACAGTCTGAGCAAATGACAGTGTTTTTCCTCTGGTCATGTAGCAAACACTTGAAAGGGGGAAGGCACAGATGGAGATGGTGTATGAATGATTCCTACCGTTCACATGCCAGTGGCACCTGGGTGATGTGAGTTGGTGATGCCATTTCTCTTCTGATCCCAGGAGACCCCCTGTGCTCATTCAGAGCACACTGGCCACCGTGTGTCTCATTAACACAAGTTGGTTGTGACGGCCTCCAAAGACACCCTTTTTCTCTATTGTTCTCCTTCCTGGTAGACCACTTTGATTTTCCTTGAGGCCATGTTCTGGAGGACCGTGAGGGCCCACGAAATTGTTCTTGATAAATGCATTGAAGGCTCTGATCCTTCTGCTTTAATAGTTAAATATTTTCTCTTTTCTCCTTGTAAATAAAACATCTTTCTTTCTTGCCCTTTCTTTTGCTTCTGCCACATCATTTTAACATACCTAAGGCCTGAGAAGCAACTTCTCAATTTTTTTTTTTTTGGCAACAAAATAAGTTTTCCTTTAAAATTATAAAATGCTTCCCTTGTATATCTGTTATAAACAGCAATCCAGAGAATTAATTCAGGCTATTTTCAGACCTATTTCAAACATTTTGATGACTCAGAATCTGAATCAGAGCAAATAGAACGCGATCTAAATACTACAAGGTGACACAAATTCAACACGAGTAGGAAAGGATTAAAAAGGCAGTAATTGCAGTTATTCATCTTTAATTAGTTTATATTGAGAGAAGTAATGCTGCAGTTCTGGAGATAGATGTTTAGGTATCACTTGCATCATTTTTCAAATATATAGTCCTAAGGATATAAAAATAACTAAAATTTATGGACCCTGTAACCAAAATACAGAGGTTCTCTCTCCTTGCTTGAAGTTTTGAATGTCGTTGTTCTACAGTTAGTGAATTCAAGATTTAGCTTATGTCCCCACAATAATCAGCAGTGTTATAATTTATCTACCTTAACTCTAAGAACTTTTCTTGGCTTTGTTTGGTATATAGAAAGACTGGATGGTATAATCCCTGCCTTCAAGAAGACTAGTTCTGAAGAGAAACTAATAGGAAATTGAAACTAATGTGAAATTGTTTATTCAATAATTATTTATGGGATACCAACTGCATTCCAGGCAGGGTTCTCCTACTATTCATGTACGAGCAGAGTGTTGGAGAAGAAATGAGCTTTACACAAATATCACTTGGTGGGGGATTGTCTTTTCCAAAGACGAGGGCAGCAGTAATATCTCCCATCCCACATGATCTTCTGTGATGTGGCCTGACCCCTGCCTGTTCAAGACGTGGAGTATATTTCCCATTCCCACGATGGGGCTGGTCTTAGGGACGCACTTATAATCAATGGGTTTCTGAGGCTATGTCAGAAAAGGTCAGGCAACTTTTACCTGGGTCTTTTGGAATGCTTGCTTTCTAGACACTCCCTGTCAGGGAATGCCCTCTTGGAACCTGGCTACTATACTGGGAGACATGAGGCTACATGAAGGGGCCCTAGGTAGGTACTCTGACTGTAGCCTTTGGGTCTCCTCTACCTCACAATTAGACATAAATAGAGATAATTTCAGACCCCAGACTTATCAGTCTTCCCAATAGGGGTCCCAGACACTGTGGAACAGAGGGTGTCCAACCCCTGTGCCCTGCCCAAAATCTTGACTCACAGAATCTGATGTTTCACACCACTGAGGTTAATCTGCTCATGCCAATTTCTAATGATAGAGTATTGAGCAAAACAGAGATCGATAAAAGAGATGCCGATAATAATAATCAACTACTAAAGGTTGCTGCTTATTGTTGTGTGCCAGATTTGATCGGATGCTTATATAATCCTCACAGGGACTCTGAATTTGGCATTATTGCCCTTCCTCTTTTTCTAGATGATGGAACTAAGGCACAGGGAGGCGAAATAACACATTCATGTAGTAAGGGAAGGAAGTGGATGTGGAGCCTTTGTGCTTACCCGCTTGGATAGATGGTATATCTAAGGGCTAAATATGGTGCAGGCCAGCACTGGTGTGTGAGTTCAAAGACTGTGTCGTTCTGAGGTGGGGTGGTTTTAAACTTTGTGAGGTTTTGTGAGGAGATAAAATTTATACTGAGCCTGGTCAGGTGTGTAAGGTTAAGATAAGCTGAGTAGAAGAGGAGAGGCAGGCATTTAATGTGGAAGTAACCATGGGAACACAGAAGTGAGAAAAGAATTCATAAGTGCATAGATGAAGAATAAACAGGTAATAAGAGAAGCTGGGAAGAAGGATGGTACAGGGTGTTGATTGGCTTCTTTAGAGATGTAAGCATGTGGGGCATTTGACCTGGGTGGAACATGTCTAGATTCATACTTCAGTGGGAGCTTACTCTAGTAACCGTTCAGAGACGAGGCAAACCTGAAGAGGGTGGGCAACGAGAAGACAAAAGAACGGCTCAGATGCTATTTCATTAGTCCAAGTGAATAATAGGCAGGTGGCGATGGTAATAAAGATGAAGGGTAAATTTAGAGAAATTTCAAAGAAATCAATTGTATAGCTTAACAAATTGAATGTACGTGTTGAAAGAATAGGAAGTAGCAAAAATAGCTTCTAGGCAATGAGGTCAGAAGCGTCATAAAAGGATCTTTTACCTTCAAATATTGACAGAAGTAATTAATGCTACTGAAGGCCAGTGTTAAAGGCATTAATGTTAGAATTGCAAGACTCAAGTACTGCAAAGTTGAAAATTTTACACAATATCATAATATTTTGTGATTATATTGCCTTGTATCTAGAGGGCTCTTCACTTTCCTTTATGTGACCTGCAGCTGCGATATTTAACGCACTACAAGACTATGAGATCTGTAGGACAGGTGGTATCCTTGTACAGAGGCTGTAACCAAGTATGGTAGAGGTTAAATTATTGGTTCAAGACCCCGTGACAGATGAGACCTTATCTTGGGACCAGGTCCTTTGACTTACAGTCCACTGCTATTTCCATTTATAATATAAACTGCCTTTTTGAAAAGATTTTGGACTTGAGTAGGTGTTGTTGTATTTTTCTGAGATAGGGGCATGAATATTTCTCACTATTCTGTACTTGTGTAATATCTTGTGGTTTCTGACTTAGAAGATCAGCCTTATACAAGTGCTCCTTATGTAAGTGGACTTGGATTAGTGGGTAAGTGAAAGAGTGAGTAAGTTTTGAGGAGGTTTTGTGAGCTCATTCTGTCTGCAGATTAAGTTCAGAGACTTTAAAAAGCTGTAATTATCTAGTTTTCAAATTTTGGTTACTCAGAGCAAAAGCCCAGGAGACACTTTACTTCTTAACCCTTTATGTGCAGTCCTATTCGTTTCACATTCTAATTATATCTAGGATCTTTGCATTCTTGTTACTCATATTACTACTACTTTTGCTTATACCCTCTACGTGTTTCTTAGAGTAACTCAGCAGGCTTTGAATGCGTGCTCTCTTAACTTGGCACACCTGTGCTCTCCATTCTTTATGCAAATCTGACCTTGTTTGAATTATCAGTGGTTTTCCCAATATTTATATAAGATTTTCCAAGCTCCTAGACATAGAAGTCCCCACAAGGCCCTGTCAGCCTCTTCAGTGTCTTCTCTGGTAAGTCCCCCTCATACTTTACACCATGGAAATATTGGTAGAATGGTGGGTTTACACACACACACACACACACACACACACACCCCTTTCCTCTGTATTATAATGCATGTTTTTCCCTTCCTGTAATGCCATTCTTCATTCCGCTAGACAACTTCTGTTCAGTCTTTAACCTATTCATGTCAGCTTATGAAACATATCCTGCTTTCCTCCAGTTTAACCATGTTAATCCCTCCTGCATTTATACTTTGCGTGGACCCAGCACAAACTTCATATTGTTTGTATCAGCCTGTGTTGTAATTATTTATCTTCATGCCTATTCTGCCTTCTCGACTGCAAACCCTTGAAAGCAGGGACCGTGATTGTTGACCTCTGTATCCCTTGAAATTTTTACAGTGTGTGGCACGATATAGGTCCTCACGAAATGACTATTGACATGAAAAAAGGCTAAATGTTTTGGCAATAAAAGATTTTTGGCTGGAAAAGGTCATTACCATTGTGCCACAGCTATGGATTGATTAAACACCTATTTTCATAAAGCACTGTGCTGAGTGCTTCTTAGAACAAATTATACAGATCTGCTTCTTGACCTCTAAGAACATATTTATAATTTAATACGTGTATCAGGTATGAGGGCAAATATGAAAAGGAAGACAATAATTGAATTATCAACATTAAACAGATATACAAATAGGTTAGATTAAATATTTACTTTGTATGTGTGTTACCTTCTAAAGGGCAATTGCATTTTAGCAGCTGGTGAGTGTATGCAGACAATTTGAGTTTTATGTTTAGACAAAAGGAACCTATCGTAACGGTTACAATGTAAACTGAATTTCGAGGTTTCTATGGCGAAGATGGACATTAATATTCCTTCTGAGGTTAATTTACATTATGTTGAACGAAGAAGTCATATACTTAGGATAGAATCCCAATCTAGACACCCCTGACCAATTTAGAGCAAATGGAGCTTATCTGTAGAACTCCACCATTTAAAAAAAAATATGGATTCTAAAAAGTATGTGTTTTTCATCAAAGGCAGGAAATAGGGTATTTGACAACATGCATTTGTCTACTGAATGTGATGGAATATGTGATGAAATATGTTTTGTCAATAAAATAAATTGCCAAACAAAATGTAATCCTTTCTGCAAATGCATTTAGTCTCCAAAATAAAACAAGCTACTTCCACAAAGCACATTTTTTCCTTTGAATTCTTTTAGATCTGCTGCCTATCAAAAACTATGGAGAAAATGTGTTTTACAGACATTGTATTTCCAGGTATATAGATATAATAAATTTAATTAGGGAAAAAAGTAACCTCAGTAGTGGAGGGTCAGTAAATGTTTGTAACACGTTGATGTAGTTTGAATGAATCCATAAGTTTTGGCTAAAGAGACGGAGTCCTCATCCCAGTGTTGGCTATATTCTTGAGGATGTTCAAGTGATACCCTGATGTTCCTTAAGCATATTCATAACACTTTTATTGTATCATGTTATCACCACATCACTTAAAGAGTTAATTACATGGCTAATTAGGTTCTTTTTGTTTCATTCTCCTCCTGCTCTGTGAATTGGTACTTTGCCCCAAGCCTCCTGAGGGATCTTAACTTACATAATTAATTAATACAGTTTAACCCTTCAAATGTGACTCTAACACCTCACCTAGTGGAACGTAATTTTAAATCTCTGTTTAACAGCCTGTGGTGCTATACGGTGGACAAGTTCAAGTCAAGTAATTAAGTGTTGTTAAGTTCGGACAAAATACAATGTTTAGAAGTGATCAAAGGATTAGTAGGTGTTGAGGCAGCTTGGAGGAGAGGGGAGTATTATAGATGGTGATGAGGTGAACAGGAAGGTTTTCTTTTTCTCTTATTTCTTGTTTTTTTTTTTCTTTGTTTTTTAAGAATACACTTACTTACTCATGGTATCTGCTTAATCTTTAAGGATCGAATGAGATAATGTCCATAAAGCTCTTGGCTCTATGCCTGGCACTATTGCTATATTGATAGTTTTTCAGTATTAAATAAACATCGTTCGAACTGTTCTTTTTTTCTCAGTAGGGCTCCTTTATTTCCATTTTATGGAAAAGTAAACTAAGTTTCAGAAGATCGTAGAGTAATGGACTGAAAAGAGGGACCCATCTCTGCTGCTGGGTGAGAGGGACTGTCTTAGAGAGCCGATGACCTTTGAATTCTATCCTGAAAAGTAAGAAAATAAAAAGGCAGGAACTACATGGAAATGATGAATGTAGGTGGCATATTGACTGTATTGACAATAATCTGTATTGCTAGGGAGAGGGCTTAATTTACTGAGACATGGGGCTAGAACAGTAATTTGGAGTTACAAATACCTAACGTGATAAGGAATTTTGACTTAATTCTAGGGGTACAGAGAAGCTACTGAAAATGTTTGAAGTAGGTGGCTGACATGACTCAACTTATATTCTAGAAAATTAGCTTTAGGGGTGTGAAAAGGGATTAGAGCAGGAAGAATCCAGTGGGCAGGGAGTGTGTTGGTGTATCAGAGCATGTACTCCAGGGGAGAGACAGTGAAAGCCCAACTGGGGCTGTGGCAATAGAGATGAAGAACGTGGGAGAGCAATTTAAGAGACATTTCTCAGGTCTAATCCATGAGAGGACATGTGTTGTAGGCAGGGTATGGAAGAATTTGGGAATAACTGCAAAGCTGCATGGGAGTTAAAGCCTCTGATAAAGGTAGAGAACACAAACAGAAGAAGTTGATGTTGGTGAAACAGATACATTTGGTTTTGAGTATAAGGGGCATTGTCTGCAGGATCAGTAAACAGATGTGTCGTAAATGTGAATCCTGTGTCTGGGAGAGAAGCTGGAAGGGGGAATAAAGATTTGGAGGGTTATTGTATTTGTTTTTGATATGGCTCTGATATATGAATGAAATGCCTTTATGAGAATTTCATTTAATATTCAAAGTAATGAAAAAAATAAGGTAACATGTTAAAGATTTAAAAAAAATAATGTATTGAATGAAAGTTAAATATGAAGGCTTAACTCTCTGGTGTTCCTCTCGGTTTTCCTAGGTAATAATTCTTGAGACTGTTCCAGGCTCGAGCTTAAGCTATTCATGAATTACCACAGTTAATTCAAAAAACTTGAAGAAAACTGGAGGAATAGGTATCAGTATTCATCTTTCCCTGTGAGAAACCAAGGCTGGAAAGATGAAATTAAGTGCCCACTGTAGAACAAGAATCTAATCCTTGTTTATCTCCACCCCCGTCCTTGTGAACCACACCCATATGGAAACATTCAGGTCTCATTTATCTTAAAGGCATCCAGTTCTTTTTGGTGACTCTTGTTGCGCTTTCATGGATAACCTAACCTCTTTGATGTGAAATTACTCACAACTACCCAGCAGAGGACTTTTCACCCTCATCCTTCCCTTTCTCTTCAGTTTTTTAGCACCCCTTCTGGATATCATGAGACCCATCATTCTCTCTACCTTCAGTGTAGATGTTGGTACACATTATTTTTCTGTACTTGCCTGTAGGCATTTTGAATGCAAGCGTAATCTTCGCCTTTCCCACAGTAGCCAGCACAGGGCCTTACATTGTGCTAAATGCTCTACTCACATTGCCTCATTTGTAATCCAATGAAGTTATGCTGTATCTCCACTTCTAGAGGAGAAATATGTCGATCAATCAGAAACATGCCCAAGGACTGGCAGAATTGAATCATGGATGAGGATATGAACATCTGTCTAAGCAAGAAGAGCGCTTGGTGACTAGTGCCTTGCACATAGTAGGTTTTCATCTTTGTGAGAGCAAATGAATAAAAGCAGTTTCCATAGGCAAGACTTTGGGGACATGAGCATAGTTCCATTATACTGTAGTTTTTTTTAATTATTAATATTATTAAATCAGTGCCCATGGTAATAGGATTCCGCCTAATATGCCTCATTTCAGAGAAGGCTTGAATAAAGGAGCTCCGTAATAATGCCAAAAAAAAAAAAAAAGTCAGTCTTCTAGAGTATCTGAAAGGCACACGTTTGTTACTTAATCTCACCAATCCAAATAATGAACAGGGGAGTCCACAACAGAATTACAGAGATTGTTCCAAAGCTTAGTAGCTAATTTGATTTTGTACGGAATGTTAAGAAAGGGTTTTAAAGAATTTTTAATGAAAAGGCAATTAACGTTGAAACCTTCATTAATGGATAGTTGAGAGGAAAAACTGGACTTCTTGCTGAGTTTTTGACTTTTTAACTAATAGCAAAAGTTTATGGTATTTTTACTGTATATTAGAAAATGGTAAAGCACTATCTATTTAATGCAGCTAAACCTTATGGGCAAATAGAACACTTTTTAAAGACTTTTAATTTTTTTTTTTAAGTAGAGAGGACAGAACCCCCAAGAACTAATTATAACTGAGCAGCTCTCATTTGATAAAATGGATGCAGAGTAATGAAATGTTCACCAAGAAACAGTAATTTTGACTCAGCTTAAAAGATTCTTGAAACTCTTATTTGTTCCCCCATATTAGCGTTCACTGACCAATGTTGCATACAGTAGAAAAT
This sequence comes from Ursus arctos, assembly GCF_023065955.2. Classification (NCBI taxonomy): domain Eukaryota; kingdom Metazoa; phylum Chordata; class Mammalia; order Carnivora; family Ursidae; genus Ursus; species Ursus arctos. The sequence goes on from NW_026622819.1 coordinate 54,575,806, forward strand.
GGACATTTTATAAGAAAACTATAAAGAGCAGTCCTGAGCATCAAACAATAACAAAACAGATATTGCTTATGAATGTTGGTTTGCCTGAATCCAAGTCCTCTTAACTCTTTAAATAGAATTAATTTCTCACTTCTACCCTAATGATTAAAGTAAATAGAACAGCCATTCTTTGGTTTTTCAATATTTAACTTTAGTAGCACCATTTCCCAAACTTTGCCCTAGATATGCTAATGACTGTCATGTTCCCCACCCCCTACCACATGTGTGGTCCATAGGGCCTTAGAGTAATGGAAATGAAGACAGAAGTCTTTTGGCTGGCAGATTATTAGAGTTTTATTGGCCATATGATATACCCTCATTCATGGAGTTAGGAAAAAAAAAATTGTCCCTGGTCTTTCAGAACAGTTTATTTTTTTTAATTTTTTTAAAGATTTTATTTATTTATTTTACAGAGAGAGAGGGAACACAAGCAGGGGGAGTGGGAGAGGAAGAAGCAGGCTCCCAGTGGAGGAGCCTGACGTGGGGCTCGATCCCATAACGCCAGGATCATGCCCTGAGCCGAAGGCAGACGCTTAATGACTGAGCCACCCAGGCGCCCCTCAGAACAGTTTAAATAAAGAATTTTTATAAACTCCAGACTTAGAATAATAACTTTCTAACTTGTCTCCCACCAATTTCTTTTACCTTACCTGGATAACTAACCATTATATAGCAAGACCAGAGGGTAGGGTGGGGTGAAGTGGCTTAAGGCCCCCAAAGGAGATGTAGTTTGTTACCCAGCCTTTGACCTGTGGCTAGTATTTTTATATGTCATATTGCCCACCACTGAATCTGGTGACAAATCTCAAACATCCTAAATTTTAGAGTTGATATGTCACAAAAAGTAAACCAGTCTTTCTTGGCCTTTTTCATCTCTGACTGTGTTTCCTGGGGAGTGGTAATGTAGAGGGACTGGAGGCATGTTCTTTGAACCAAAACAGTCTAATTTCATTTGTTCACAATAAAGAGATAAAACAAGAGGTATGTGCCTAACCAATCAGAGCCATCCCATCTTGAGAGGATCCATAGTAGGAAATGAAGAAAAAAATTGATGTTTGAAAAGTACCTCCTCCCTCTGAGTTCACTGCTCATTCTTTATCAATTCTAGAGCTTATTTAATTGAATTATGTTATAACCCAATATGCATGTTTTTGACATTCAACATATCTATTTCTTTTTTTTTTTAAGATTTATTTTTTATTTATTTATTTGAGAGAGAGAGAGAGAGCACCGAGCAGGGAGGAGGAACAGAGAGAGAGGGAGAAGCAGATTTCCCCCTGAGCAGGGAGCCCAATGCGGGGCTCGATCCCAGGACCCTGAGATCATGACCTGAGCTGAAGGCAGATGCTTAACCCACCCAGGCACCCTATAACATATCTATTTGTAGATTATCTGGTTAATTGATTGGTCAGTTAAGTACATCAAATCCATGAATTTTCCAGAATAAATTGGAAGTAAGAAGCTCTGTGGGTTCCACCTGTGCTACTTAGCAGCTTTATTACCTTGGGCGTTCTTTAATATATTTTTCTTTCACTTGGGGTCTTCATTTTCTAAATCTAGGTTCTAATGAGTTAAAACTATACTGTCTTTTTTGAATCTAACCAAAGCAGTTTTGGAGGCTCAGAAAAAGACAAGGGATCTCTACTCACTGAAAAATTTGTATTCAAACATTTTTCATACACCTATTTTCCTGTGTTTGAGAATTTGTACTTCAGTTTATTGTAAGAAAGAGAAAGATGGCAGAAAAGACAAAAATGCGGCAGGAAAATGCATTCTTTCCTTTGATTGGTTGTTTTGCCCTAGTGTAGATTCTTCTCCATTCTTTCTCTCATATTCTCATTCTCTCTCTCTCTCTCTCAAAAGAAAAGGAGTAATTCCTTGAATAGCCTTCTTTGAGGAGACGCAAACAAAGAATTTTGGCTCGCAAAAAATTGCTAAACTTATGTTTTCAAAGAATGTTTTAAATGTATTTTATTATTTTAAATAATTTGGCAGGAATGTTTCAACAAACATCCCCCTCCTATTTTGGTTTATTTATATGTACTGTTCTCACTTACGAACAATATTACTAATTTATGTGCTGTTGTTCTCCGATAATCCAGAAGAAGAAAGTATTACACATTGGACCTTGGGCAAGGTATCAGTGATGTTGGTTTTAACTATTGATGAGTATAAGTAGTTGCATGATAATCTGTACCAAGGAATACTCTTCTCTTTCTAGATACAATTATTATTATTAATATAAAAATCCAGCATATTCATTAACTTGCAAAGAGCAAAAAGAAACCAAAGTAACATCTGATGTTGTCAACTAACTCAAAGTGTTATGGGGAGGAAGGGCTTACTAAACTAAGAAAACCAGTAGGAGTTCATAGCCATTTTCTATGGATAAGAGATTACCCAAGTCCTTGATCTAGGCTCAGGTTATCATCTATCCTATTTTGCTGTCTACATTTACTGTTTGTATTAACGTATATATCCAGTCTGCACTCCAAACAACAAATGTAGATTCGGGCACTTTAGTTTCTTTCTTAAGTCACAGAATTCATAAAACACAGGCATTTTGAGTGAACCTTAATGGTCAAATATAATCTATTTAAGTGGACGAGGTGTGATACTTTTATGAGACTGTTTTATACACTCGTACAATATAATTACTGAATTAACTTGTCTGTATCATGTCCTTTATTATTGTTTTCATTCCCTTTTACCATAGCCTTATCCAAATTACTAATGTAAGTAATGTGTCCCTTTATTTCTGCATTAGATTTATTAATTTGTTCACTTGGCCATATGTTTGGATGCCTTGACATGAACTGGATATCAATTCCCTTGTCACTTTTTTCTTTACTCTGCCATATTGTAAGTTGACACCAAAATACACACTGCAAAATGTATGTTAGGCTGGGACATTAAAATGATTGACAGTGAACTTACAGGGCAAGGAGGAGGCTAATCCATATATGACACACAGAAGCTGTTTTCCTGGCAACAACTTCATCATTGTTTCTAAACATGAGAGATGAGCCAATGTACCTAAAAAATCATTCAGGTAAACAGCAAAGAATTTTGCTTGGCAGGGCATGAATACCATGGTCTTTCTCCTTCTCACTTCACTGTGGTAAATGGGAATAGATTGTTCCCACTTAGATTAATAGCTGTTTTAACTCAATAAAAGATGTGTAAATCGTTGGCAGTTTCCTATTGAGTCATATTCAGTCCTTTTATATGTCTGTAATAACATCTCCGAGTAGTGAAGATATAAGTCAGGCCCTTGGGAAAAAAATGTCCGTGTACATTCGGAATGTAGGCTAGATGTGTAGACACATTTTGGGGGGCTAATAAATTGTTTTGAGAACGAGCTGAAATCTGATGATAGCTTCTATCAAGTTTTTCGGTCCAGTATCTCATAGTATTCAATAGTTCACATTACATGAGGGAAAGAGAAAATAGGAGACTACGTTGGTTCAAAAAATTATATGAGGCCTAAGAAAAGACTGTTCCCAGATGGAATTCACTGAAGACTCTGTTTCTGTGCATTTTCATTATAATTAATTCTTTAATATTGCCAGTTGAATCTCACGCATTGAAAATGTTCCAATCTATACAATCTGGCATCATGCTGCTCTTCTGAAATTCCAGGGAGCTTTCCTAAGGGAAGATTGGGAAATTCACAGTATGAATGGAGCAATTAGAGCAGAGGTGTGGCATCAAGAGATATGGGCCAAACTGATATAACATCATGACAATGGCCTCTTTCCAAATGCACCATAGTCAAATTAGCACATGGTTATTAGAGTAGAAGAAAGAGCGAGAGATGCTGCTCTTTGGAAAACAGTATAAATTCTAAAATTTTTAATTCCATGATCTCCACATCCTATCCTGAAAGAGATGTGCATCTTAGGGGTTGGAAGCAGCATTAGATGAGTTGTCAAAATACGCAGTTTCGGGCAGGGATGCATGAGAGTCAAAGAGAGCGGGGAAATAAGGAGCGAGACAAGCCATTGCCTGGAAGATGACTTATTGACCAGGGACCTTCAGGCTTAACTGGGATGGAGAATTAGCAAAGATGGGAACTTAATGGCATATAACCCAATTTGGGGGGAGAAGAAAAGTGTGAAGTAAAGAGGGGCTCAGATACGCAGGCAGTGGCAAAGCCAGGGTCCATTATTTCATGTCTATCTCTAGGATTGCCCCCAAGGTTTATAGTATTCACCCTTTTAAGAAGTTAAATACATACGAGGTGTCAGCTTCCTTAAATCTTATGTAAAATTCATGTAATCTTTTATCTTACCTATGACATTTTAATTGTAAAAGTAATACATACTCATTGTCGAAAACTTATAAAACTTTTAAAAGAATTTTCTTTTCCTCCCCCTCCAAAGACAACCATGATTAACTGTCTTATCCTTGGTCCTGGAAAACTGGGAATGAGTGCAAAGATGGTGGGAATAAAACTCATAGACAGCTATCCAGTTTTATTTACAAGTTTTTGAGACCTGGATAAGGTTCTGAAAATCAGTATAGAGAAAGGCTACATCTGAGCAAGCTTGTATCCCCATTCTGCTCCTCAGAGGGATGTGGCCAGAGGCATGATTAAGACCTGTATCCTTTGTTAGGCCCAAACAAATGGTCCACAATCTTTAAATATCATGACTCTCCCCCTCCCTCAACCACCGCTGAAAGAGCCGCATCAGTTCCCGGAAAGACCATTTTGTTTATTTCCCATTTCTGCCAAACTTTTTAATTCTATCTATTTACCTATCCATCTATCCATCCATCCATATTGACAAGATCAAACTACTAGCGTATATGCGGTAATAGACTCTGCCCTTTCCGTTCATTTACTACTTAGAGTATTTCCCATGTCAGTATGGGAAAACTCTTCAGAAACATGATTTTAAATTAGGAGCTTAATTTTACAAAGGCAGAGGTAGACCCAATTAGATTTTTATTTACTTGGGAACAATTAGGATTTAATTTAGAAAATTCCTATATTTAAAAACTCAGTTGCCAAGTTGTGAGGACTAAATTTACTGAACTTTCTACTTGTATTGTCAGGAAAATAATTACTAATGTCTGCTAGAGAAGACATCTGTTAAAATTGACTGTGATTGTGAGAGTTTGCCTCTACAAGGAAGGAACACCTATGCAGAGGTTTTGCTTACATAAGTTAGAATTCTTCATGAAAAAAATCCCACATCTAAATGTTTCTAACTTCTTTTTTGCTTTTTTTAATTTGCTTTCTTTTTTTTTTTTTAACTTTACCTTCTCTCTTTTCTCTTGAACCCTCAACAGCATCTGTATTGTGTACTAAGTCATGTTAATGGATTCCATAGATAATTTCCAAAGGTTGAAAAGCCTTTGACTTGAGAGAAATTGAAGCAATTTTGAAAGAAGCCGATGAGGTGTATATTAGAATCCTCCCCATGCACATGAATAGTGAGTGACATTTGAATTTGACAGAAAGAGTGAAAAGATCAAGTTGAAATGTGGCACTAGAGAAGGGAATGCTGCCTTATCCGTGCCTTCTCTGTTTGCTGAGAGAAGATATTCTGAAACTTTGAATGAGAAGTAAAGGGCATTAGCATCAAGTGAGAGTACAGGAGTCAACCTGCATTTGCAAATAACAAAGTCATACAGCTAAACTCCAGGAAGACCTTGAAGCTGAGATCCAAGATCACAGGCTTAAAAATAAGTAACTTTTGTTAAAGAAGAGTGTGTAGGTGACCAAAGTTGAATTTGCACAATAAAGGAGAGATCACAGAAAGGAGACTCTGAAGGAGTAAGGCTACCCGGACTGGTTCTGGGAGTCTAACTCGGGAGGCTGGGCTAGTCTCAGAGTCTATAGAAATGATTTCTGAGAGGTGAGCAACTTACACTTCGGCTTTAAAAAAAAATCTGAGGACACCTACATAGACATTTATCTCCTTTAAAGGATGGACTCCTCACTGCAGTTATATGTATTTATTCTTAATAATAAGGGCTGCATTTCCCCTTGATTCTCTTCTTTAAATTTAGGGCACCCGTGGCTCACCATTTATTCACAGCTGAACACCAGGATTCAAATTGTAGGTTCAGATATCACAACACTAGACTCACTTGGAATGAAGAATAATTCAGATGGGGAACTACTCATTGAAATTTACCTCCTCGAAAGCCATGGTCAGTAGTTAGTTGGTTATAAATAGTATTTCTGCCTCTGTTTTCTTTGATTCCGTTAGAATAAGAACATGTTTATGTATTTGGAAATCTAAAAATAAGTTTAAAAATAGAAAATAAATTACAGTGTGAGAAAAAAAATAGCACAGCAGTGCTGAAAAAAGAATCTTAATTAGGGAATGAATCAAACATGCTTTAGTAGTAATGTTTACCTGCAATAGATAAAATTATTGGGAAAGTATAGCATAGTGGTTAGGAGAACTTGGGTCTACTGTGAAGTACTGTCTAAATTGAAGCCTAGGTTTGCCAGGAAATAGTTGAGAGATCTTGGGACATCTCTTCATTTATAAACTCGGAATAATAATACATGCACACCTAACAGGGTTGTTTTGAAAATTACGTGAGATACTTATGCAGCAATTAGCATATGGCGTGGCACATGGTAGGCCCTCTGACAATGCTTATTCATTTACGAAGCAGAAAAGGCGTGTGTTAGCTCACATCCTTTGAAAAGCAGATGCTAAGATGGGGATTATACATGCAGGAGATTTATTGAGGGGAACGTCTGTGAAGGATAAAAGGGAGGAAGCAGGAGTATCAGAGAAAGACTTCAGACCATCATGTAGGTCTGACACCTATGAAAGAAAGGGAGGACGGAAGGCAGATTGAGTAGGAAAAGTCTCAGACTGCTGCACGATTCCAAGAAAGTTTGGGGCAGTTTGATGCAGAGTACTCAAGCCAACGTCATCTGTTGGAGGAGTCCTGCCCCGCAGGAGTGAGCTTGTGCAGTCCCTGGTGGGGAACATTCCAGGAGAAGCAAGGGCTCTGTGTGAATGTGGTAGTGCATCCAGAAAGATAGCGGCCAGTGATGTTGGGGCCTGCGTCAGGAGAGGCAAGTACTCCGTGTCTGTGATTGCCACAGGGGCATGCTTGAGCTGGTACTTTGGTACAATGGCTAATAAATCATTAGTACTGACTGATCAAGGAATGCCATCACTCCAGTTCTCTTGCGGTGCTGGTTCAGCGTACTCTGTCTCTGAGCCTCGATTTTATGACCTATGAAATGAGTCAAATGCAAGCATTATACACTTATTTCAAGATGGATTTAAAGATGTGAGATATTATGTATAGAAGCTTTTTTTTTTTAATGTGCTTTGGGAATGTAAAATAGCACAAAAAATTTCCTTTAGATATTTTATAATTCAAAAATTTCTTTCTACTAGCCTGGCCTTTCAATTAGCCTGACTTTATAAGACTTTATTACAATTAATTCCACATGAAAACACTCATCTGTGGAAACAAATAGACTCTCTTATCTTTGAAATTACTAAGAATTTAAGGTTTACCACCAAAGTGTTTTAATTGTTAACTATTTTAAGTATGCATGATAGCAAATTGGCCTTCACTATTCAATATACAGCTTGTGGAACCTGAAGAATGTAACCCACTGAATCCAGAAACTAGATTTAGGTACTGCAGTTTGGAACTCAGGAATACTGTTAAGTGATGCATCAGTTGTTCATAACTGTATCATGGGGCCTCACCAAATGATCAGAACACAGAAAACTCTCAATAAATATTTGTTGAGTGATTCACTGCATCAGTTAACTTCTTGCCTTTTTTAAGGTTTATCTCTTGTGACCTTTCCTCACAGGGATTAGGGGCCCTAAACATAAAAGCATAAAAAGAAACATGATGAAAAGTCAAATCCCTGATGCTTATAGAAATGAGAAAGGGGTGGTTCTGGTATTTGGACCATACCTCTTAGAATCACAAAGATGATAGAATCTTTGGAGCTTATTTAATCCTACTTCATTTTAGAGCAGGCTTTCCCAACTTGGGCCATGTAATTCTTTCTTGTGGGGTGCTGCCCATTCCTTGAGGGATGTTTAGCAGCATCCCTGGTCTCTACCCACCAGATGCCAATAGCGTCCCTCCCCCTATTCTCCGGTTGTGACAATAAAAATGTATTCAGAATTGCTAGATGTCCCCCTGGGGTACAAAAATCATCCCCAGTTGAGAATGGCTGTTTCAGATACTGGATGACCAATGAAACCTTGAGAGTTTATTTATGTATTTATCTATTTATTTAATTTTTTTAAAAAGATTTTATTTATTTATTTGACAGAGAGAGAGACAGCCAGTGAGAGAGGGAACACAAGCAGGGGGAGTGGGAGAGGAAGAAGCAGGCTCCCAGCGAAGCAGGGAGCCCTATGTGGGGCTCGATCCCAGGACCCTGGGATCAGATTCTGGGCCAAAGGCAGACACTTAACGACTGAGCCACCTAGGCGCCCCACCTTGAGAGTTTAAATAAGTGACTAAAACTCTTGTCAAAGCGAGTACCACAACTCTAATCCTAGGACTAAGTGTCCATCCACTTCTTTTTCTATGTGGTACCACCTCTCTGGTTCAGTATGGGATTAAATGTGCCTCCAACACAGTTGCTGTTATTTTATCATGACCATTCTTATTTATTCATGGCATTCTTCCACTTTGTAGGCTGTTTGATGTTATACACATTTTATTGCATGAAAGGCAAGGCTTGATACTTCTTTCTGTACTGGGTTAAAAATGAAGTTCCTTCTGGAGGTGAAAGGGACATGTTTTGAAGCCCAGAATTGACAGGGGAGAGAGAGTTCAACAATCTTTCTCTTAGGGACTGACTTGGAAATGCATTATGCTTTCTTTGCCAAGCTTACACTAAAATAGAAAAATATATCTTTACACAAAGATTTATTAAAAAAATGCCTGCCAAGTCCAGAAGACACCTCTCTAAAGTGGCAGAGAACAAAATGATCTCGTAGGGATGGTCGAGTGTAATTTCAGATAATTCTATATCAGGTTTCTGAGAACCCTTTTGGAAAGCTCTGTTATATGTTAGTGCTGGTTCTCAAAGAAATGGAAAATTAGTATTTTCTTTCTCAGCCTACAATTTATTGATCAAAGAAAACTTATTTTGGGCTTTGTAGTGTTGCAACAATCTGAAGCATATTAATAAAGAAAGAGAGTTGCTTCTTGGGGAGATAACCTTGATGACTGTAATTTTTCTCATGAGTATCAGTGCTGCTTATGTGCCAATATATCACAAGTGAAGGGGAAGGGAGGGGAGCAGATGTTGCCTAGCAAGGGAGTAGAGAGTTCTGTGTATTTTGCTTTTTCTTCTTCCAGCCTTTCTCGAAGAGCTCTCATCCTTCACTCTTTATTCTGGAGAAGGTCTTGAAGAGATAGTATTTTAAGAAAGGCTTTTTGAATATAGAGGTTAAAAAGAGCTGACAAGGCGTTGCCTAGTTCTGATCATTGGTCTGCCTGATACAATAATCGGAGGACAAAACCATGGTTTATTCCTGTATATAATGTATGCGTCCATTCCTAGAGCCACGTGGGTCACATCCTGCCCTACCACCTTTTCACTGTGTCACCTGGGAAAATGACTTGGTCTCTCTTTGTCTCAGTTTTCTCATTTGTAAAATGAGGATATTAGTAGCACCTAATCCAAATGCAGATAAAATGAAAGTTTTAAAAGTACGTAGAAAATTGTCCGGTAAATAATTTTGTGTTTATTACATGAAAATAATATGTTTAAAATTCATTAACAAATCTATAATACATAATACTCTGCTAGGTGTTGGTGACTTACGGCAACACAAGAGAAAAACTTCAAAGAAAGGCCAACCCCCAAAGTAGGGAACTGGTCACATTTTAGAAATTTACTTTTTAGTTCGTAGTTATTAAACACCAGCTTCATGAAGGCCACTGTGCTAGCTACAGAGGAGGCAGGGGTAACAGTCAGCAGTTCTGTTCTCTAAGAACTCTGTCTAGTGGAGGAGGGAAAATGAAATATAATTATAATGTGATAGGTGATAAACATAGACACAGTGTAATGTGATTTCATAGAAAGACTCACGTCTCTGCCTGCAGATGGGGTTAGGATGAAGAAGACCTTAAGGGGAGGTGGTCTATGAGTCTGGTCTCCTTGGCTGAGTCAGTCCAGTTAGGACAGAAAGGAAGACACTGAACAGAGAGAGAAGTGAGCCTTGGAGCATGGTAAGGAGGGAATTAGCGAAGGAGGGAAGTACGGGGGCATGCCTACATCAAGAAGGGCTCAGCAGATCAGGGTCAAGAGTGTAGGCACCACTTTGAAAGAGAAAGGAAGATATTGAAACATTTTCATTTGGGGAGTGATATAGTCCAAGAGGCAAGAATTTTATTTGATAAACTGCAGTCTCATGCCACGTGGAGGAAAAGTGGAGGGGAGGCCAGACTAGAAGAAGCCGAAAGCCCAAATTGGTAAAGCTCTACTGAGAGATGATGAGGCTTGAACCTCATCACCTTGAGAGAGGTGAGGAAGTAGAGATGGATATGCAAACATTTACTAGTAGGACTCCAACAAAGTCATACTGACTGTTATCCCAGAATGGGATTTGAATTGGGGGAAAAAAAAAAAAAAGCATGATAGTGAATTTACTGTTTCTTACGATATTGAAAAGTCTTATGTGGCCTTTTTAGAACTTCAGAAGAGAAAGAAAATATGTCATTAGTTGTCATCAGAAGGTGTCTTTCTGAGACAGCCATGCCATCTTAGGATGTTATGAACTTAGATCTCCTGTTGTTGCCTCTTGCTGCCCTCTTACTAGGCCTTGATGTGTGGCCCTCATTATTTGGAACTCTTGATTTAGCTTGGGAGAATTTTCACATATTACTTTTGACTTAGACACAGACGTAGAAGGGACTTCAATGTAGGATTTTCGTTGGCCCTTTTCTTAAATCATAGATATCTGAGCAGAACCTGTGAAAGGATCTTTGGAGATCGTCTAGTGAAGTGGTGGCAGAAAACGTCTTATCTCAGATGCCATCAGCGAAGTCTTAATAGTGGCTGCTTGGAGTGCTGTGTTGACAAAGAATGTGAGGCCCATATGGCTTGGTGGAAAAGTGACAAGATCAACTAAAGGTGCCCATCATGGGTGCAGCAGGGCGGAGCAGAAGCACATATGCTTCATGTAGCCATTTCTGGGACAAAGAATCCAAGCTCTTAGCATCAATGGATTTGACAAAGGTCGCAGATTTAGTTAGGAGTATAGCTGCAAAGAAAACCAGGTCATGGGGCTCCCAGTGCCACGATACTTCTTTCATTTCTTCAGTAAATATTTGCCAAGGTTCACAGGGTCCAGATCACTTGTTCTTATGTTTTTGTTTTTAGTGCTAGATTTTCAGCCTTTCACAACGCAGACCAGGTCCCTGCTTTCCCGGAGACCATCTTCCAGTGGGAGGTGGATAATAAATAAATGAAGAAGTAAGATAAGATCAGATGGCTGTTGAAGATTAGGGAAACAATAAAAGCCTGGGTGTGGTGATAGGAAACAAATAAAACATGGCAGTAGGGCAGCCAGTCAGGAAAATTGCTTCAGAAAAGAGAACTTTTTAGCTGAGACTTGAATGAGAAGAAAGAGCCAGTGAGGCCAAGATCTGACAGAGGGATACACCAGGTGGTAGGGATAGCAGGTGCAAAGACACTAAAGCTGAAAGTAGCTTGAGCGTTTGAGGAAAAGAAAGAAGGCCTGCCGGGCCAGGGCACAGTGAGGGAGCAGGATGGTAGTACCTGGGAAGATGGGAGAGTACACAGGGGCCAGATTACATATCACCATCTCTTGGGCAAGGGGGTCTTAGGGTTCTGCTCAGTGGCCCCAAAGCAGTAGAGAAGTGAGGGGCTAGACTGTAGGTCTCCAGTTTCTTAGTGCAGTGTTTTTGAAAGTCTCTAGGAGTGCATAGCCCTTTCTTTCTTTTTATAGGAAACTCCTTGATTATAACTGCCAAGATCAAACAGCTGATAAGATCAAAAACTTTGCTCTATATAGATTAGAGTGGAAAATAGAAACCTGGAATAAATGTGTTTCCTTCAGGTGACCTTAGTAAAACATTCATGGGGTGCTGACAAGTACTTTGAATTTATACAATGGGGAACACAGTTTAAATACTTTGATATATTGCAAGCAGCTTCTACGGATTCTCAGAAAAGATTGCGAAGCTCATTTAAATCTTGTACCAACCCTGTGAGAATTGGTAGGAAATGGCTATAGCTATTTTTTTTCCAAATGGATAAAATGAGGCAGAAAGATTAAATTATTTGATTTCAGATTTCTTCCCGTAGTCTTGCATTCAACCTAACGGATACATTCTACACACCTTAATTTATAAATCTGTGGTTGAAATCCAAAATGTGGTATAGCGTCATTGGACTTTTTTGAGTTTTTAGTCCCAAGGTTCTGATTTGTGTATTTACCTTACTAATTATGAGTAACAAATAAAATGAATCTTTCAAGATCCATGTACTTGAGCAATATGCCGAGCCTGCTGAATTTATTTTATTTGGCAACTTGTTCCTAAATATTTTCTGCTAGTGTTTATGGTGGTCAAGTTTCAGGCTGCCCCATTTGATATTTGCATATATTCCATTAACTGCATTGTCCTTTTCCTTCCCTCCCCTTCCCCCCCCCCCCACTCTCCCCCTCCCGGGCTGATTTACCTGTTCTATGCATTCTGTTCCTTATAGGCTGTGCTCTCAAGTGACAGCTTATGAGCTTAATAAATCCAGGCAAATGTGTAAATGGATGTTAATGGTCCACACTCCCCTTCAGCATAGCATGTATACACTTTAATGGTGACCTTTGATGGTTAATACCTAACTCAAAGGAATGACTAATGGCAGAATTAGGAAGCCAAGTAGATTTGGAGGTCAGCGTTGTAGCTAATTGAAAGTAATACATTTGGGGGAAGTCAAGGACTTTGTGTGCCCCTCAGATAATCAAGATACGCCTATTCCCAGAGCCAGCTCTCCTCCTAAAAGGTGGGTCTCATTATACAGGATTTCATGGACGTCAAATGGTTTTTCTGATGCGGATATATAAAGGTGTGAGCTGTACTTAGAATGTTTCTCAACAAATTAACAGAACTTTATATTGATGTGCAGAGTAATAGCTGGACAAGAAGTGAACTCCAGGAAAAATGTAATTATCATCTGCAGAATCATTTCTTCCTCCCCTTCTTAGAAAACAGTTGTGTTTTTAATGAGTCTTTTGTTTCCTACCATATTCTTTCTATGAACAGGCCAGATTCTGGTCCTTTTTTCTTCTCTTTTGTTGACCCAGGATCTTAAAGCCTATTTCAAATTGCAGTGAACCAGGGATATATACCTTATAAGTGAGGAGTCTAGAATACATGGACCTTGAGATTTTTTTTTTTTTTTCAGTGTATCCCTGATGTGTAGCACAGGCTTGGATATGTATAGGAAAACTCATCCTAAAGGGACACCTCACCTTCTACTTTAAAAATATATCTATTTAACTAAGCTCTCAAAATATTGAATTTCATAATCTCCCTGTGCAATATTTTCTTCCTTAAAGGAAGATAAATGAATCTTTAAATCTGCTTTCTATATAAAGGTATATGCAGGTATATGCAGAAAGGAAATGATTCTGCCGAAAGTACAGAAAAAGAAAAATTATATTTATATCTAGAACAAGTTAGGCCATCTTCCAGAGCTTTTAATATCAGCAATGCATTTTCTAATTCTATTGAGAAAGGTAGACTTGTTAGATCAAATTTTCTGAATAAATCTGGTTTGAGCCCTGAGTTAGTAAAAGGATTTTTTTTTAAATTTTAAACAATGTAAATATGTATCTCTAGGACTGCTCTAATGCAGACCAGTAGTGTCTGTATGGAGACTAGCTTCACCTGCCACCACCACTTTCACTGGTTAGGAATAATACTAGTCTAGGAGTCAGGCAATGTGGTTTTTCTAAGAAGATTCACTTGTGATCTTTGGCTCTTTACTTTTCACAGGACTTTGAATTTCTCATCCATAGACTAAATGGTTAGGGAAAAGTTTATTTTCAGGGTATGTCTCATTGATAAAATTCTAGGATTCCAAGAAATAAAGGCAAAAATATAAATGTTTTTGTAAGGACAGAAGGAGATTTTGTGGTGTACTATCCTGGGTCCATCTCCCTAATATTAAGTTGTGACTCCCATAGCAATTTGTTTGTATTGTTTTATTTTATGTCCATCTTGGGATATAATTATTTATATACTTGCCTTACTTCCCCTACTAGATTGCAAGTGAAAATTGATATAAAATATGACTTTATATAAAACTCTGTCCCAGATAGGCATTCAGTACATCTCTCCTGGAAGGTTGCCTCCCACATATTGTTTTTGTGTAGCTTATAGAAAGGGGCATCATTGCTTTATTTTTAATTTCCTATATGGCATTCACTGCTTCTTTGGTAAAACTTTCCTGAACATGTGTTATGAACAGAGCACTGTGCTAGATGTCATGAGGTTTATAAAGCTTCTGTCTCCTATCCCAGGGAGTTTATAATCCAATGGTAGTACATAAACACCTGCAAATGACAGAGTCACCACGGTCAGGGCCTTGGCAATGCCTGGCAATAGCCAGTGTTTAATACATGACAGCTGCTTCTTCATTGGCTGCAAATACAATTTCTAGTGTTATTATTATTTTCATTATTTATAGGATCTAAGATGATTAAATGTGAAAAATAACAAGAACATCCTATCGTGATTAGACAGTGTTGATGTGTCATCATAAGCATCTGGATTTGGTTGAAACTGATGGGTGGTACCTTGAAAAATAGATGGTATTTCCTCACAGTGGAACTAAATAACTGTACTGCTTTGAGGACAATGCACAGTGTGGTTCCTGGAATAGTAATAACACCATCACCTAGGAACTTGTTAGAAATGCAAATTCTCACTGAGTTGAATCAGAAATTCTGGGAGTGGAGTCCAGCAGTCTGTGTTTAAAGACATCCTTTGGGTGGTTCTGATGTGCCCTAAAGTGTGAAAACCATCTTTCCAGAATGTCTACAGAGATGTGGTAGGTGTACCTGGGCAGGAGCGCGTGACAGTGAGATACCAAAGATAAAAATGGGTTAAAAGAAGAAGAAGAATTTCATAACCCTTACTCCCAGAGAGTTTACAGCCTAGTGAGAAAGCAAGGAATCACTAAGATAAGTACGCAATCACCAACTCGGATGCATGTTGCAAACTCAAAGAGCCTTTGCAGTCATGGCCTCTACCAGAAGAACTGAAGAGTATGACGTGTAGACAAGACCCACTGAGGAATGAGTTTGCGTGGAGTCTGTGCTGTTGATGCTATGTAAGTGTCAGGAGGTATCAGGAGGTGGCCTAGAATCAGTTATGGAGCCTATTTAACAAAATGCTTTTGTGTAGTTCTTTTCCCTGTATTTTGTACTTTTCTTGGAGTTAGTGGCCATTTTCTGTTTGATTTTTCTTAAGCTGACCCAGTACTTCGATTATTTATGTATGGATACACATCTGTACGGAAATATTCGTTGATGACTATAATATTCAGTACCAACCTGCTGTGTACTATTGGGAGACAATCTATGTTAGTTACTGTGTATTAGGCATTGCCCTTGGTCCTTTACACATGACTTTTAAATCAACTTTCACAATATTTCTTCAAGTAGGATTGTTGACTCTATCTATGGTAAGTAAAATGGCTTTGTGGAATGAAATCATTCCACAACTAGCAAGTGATAGGCAATCTTGTTCTAAATTTTTCTCTTTCAACCACTACATGGAGAATTCATGAGACAAAATGTCTTGTATTAAAAGTATATGCACAGAAAAGGAAGCTCTGCCTCACGAATTTCTCTTTCATCTTGACCTATGATTTTCCTGTCCCACACTTCTCATGACTTGAAGAGAAGATATCAGGTGCTATAGTTCATTGGATTTGAAGCAACCTCATAAAACCTCGAAAAACATCATATGCACATTCAGAGAAGCTGGGAATTTTAACTTCTACAGATATAGAACTTGAGCCATTTCTGAAAAATGGCAAACCAGGACATAGATATGAGGATATGAGCGTGGGTTTGGGGAGAGGAGCAATATAAATAGATGATCGGGCGTATTTCAGGGCAGCAGCCACTGGGGAAGAAGGCGGTATCTCTACCAGCTGGCAAAAAATGGATCCTACATCTTGCCTCTCCAACTTCCAAATTTTTCTCCATTTCTTGGCAAATGGTTAGGGCGTCCTTTCTATTTTCACATATTTCCCTCAACTTGCCCTTTTATGATTTCCTCCCTTTCTTTAAATACCCTTCATATTAATTTCATCTTTATGTTAAATGATATAAATAAAATTAGAGGGGTGCCTGGCTGGCTCAGGCAGTAGAGTGTGCGACTCTTGATCTCAGGGTTGTGAGTTCGAGCCCCACCGTGAGTGTAGAGATTACTTAAATATAAATCTTTAAAAAAATAAAAAATAAAATTAGAAAAATACATGGTGTATATTGTCCCAACTGCTAATCCCTCTTTATCGATTTAAGACGGAAGAATTATAAGCTAGAAAATAACAAAAGGAAACTTATTTATTTCAAATAGTAAAAGTGTTGATGGCATAATAATAATAAAAACAAATATAAGGATAATGATGTTACCTTATGGAACTGCTTTGAAAGCCTTGCAAATTATAATTTGTTGATTTAATTTCCAAGCTATTATGTATCTATGTTATTTAAGCTTAAACACTGCATTAAGGAAAACCCCCAAGATCATCACTTTAAGTTTCGGATGTTGAATTAAAGAAAGTTTTAGGCAGCCAAGTTTCCCTGGAGTTTCTAACCTACTAAGGTAATTGTTTAAGATCAACTTCCATAAATGGGTATGGCTCCAGACTATTGTATTAATATTTTGACTTATATTTTCACGCATAGTTATTTCTATAATCTCTAAAATCAGTGTATTTATAGTGGAACCATAAATTCATTAGATACAGCAATGAATTCGCAGGTGTGTTTTCTTTACCTGCCTTAACATCTAATTGAGAACTGCCCTATGGCCTGAAGCTTCCCAAGTGGGGTGACATGTAGCCACCAGAAAGGCATCTTTGACCAAATAAAATTAGTAATTTTGATTTGGGTTGAGCATAAGAATTTGGTTAGTTTAGTGGAAGTAGAAATATTTCCCAAATGTGTACCTTCTATATGAATGGTCCCTTTTAAAAACTAAGCTCTCAGTGAGAATTAGGGGTTTTCAAAATGAGTAAAAGCAGTTGTCTATAGGGGATTCAAAAAGCAGTTTATATGCAGCACTCCCTACACTAAATAGTTTTAGTGAAAATAGCACTTCTTTTATCCAGCTTCTTTAAATATGCAGGTTATTAATACATTTTCAAATTAATCGTTTAGAAATTTTCATACCCTTCTGTAACTATTAGTTGGATAGTTCATCTCTACCTGCAAGAGTGGCTTGATGCATTCATTTTACTACAATGAAATTGTCGTTTAGAAAGCCATTAAAATATAACCTTAAAATTAACATTGTGACCCTACAAGGAAACATTAAATGGGTTGAAAAGGAATGATCTTGAAAAGGAAAGGCCTGCCTTTAGAGTCCAAGTTTAAAAAAAAAAAAAAAAAAAAAGAGGGGGAAGCCACTAATGAATAATTACTTTAATGAGCTTCTGGTCTTAGAGCCACTCACATTTACTTGCATTAATGCTGTAAAATGTTGGATGGTGTGAACACATCAAAATATTCATTTTACTCCATTTTTACACAACAAAACAAGGGCGTATCCTAAACTCCTCCATGAGGTGCCTCTTTGGAAGTTAACCTTCTCATCAAAATACGTATGCTGTCCAGGATCCTTCTGGGGGAGTTTCCTAAAACACTAACAGGACCATCGATCTACTTCAAACCCTCGAGCATTTTAGCAAAGCAGTTATTACTGAAGGCTGTGGTGTATGGTGCGGTGTACAAATATTACTTTTGCAATCTGGGACAAGTTGCACAGCCTTCCTGTGCCTCCAAGTTCATATAAATTGTGCCAGTATAAGGGGTTACTTTGAAGGGTGAATGAAATGACCTAGGTGCAAGCTTGGCATAGCACCATCCTAATAAGAAAAGGGAGACTGTGATTAGCTTAAGAGTGATATTTCTCAGCATGGCTTGTAAGATCCACTGTGAACCAGCCCCAGTTTATTATAGAAGGTTATTTCTTGTCGTTTCCTTTTCACCTCTTGCTTCTTCCTTTACGTTCTGGCCCAGGAGAGTCTTAAGCTCAAGTGTGCATCACAAGTGTCCTGGAGGGCTTGTTAAACACAGATTGCTGGGCCCGGCCTTCATTGTATCTGAATCAGTAGGGGGGCGATGAGGCTCAAAAGTGCATACTTCCAACAGGTTCACAGGTGACATTGATGTTGCTGGTCTGTGGACCATACTTTGAGAACCACTAGTCTAGTCTACCATTTCTAGAAAATGCCGCTCTTCATTCTCCCACCTGCAAAGTTGACACCAAGGCCCTGCTCGCAGGTATCACACCCAAGTCTTCAGTAATTCCTTCACCCAGAATTGCCTGTTCTGTGCTTTGTACCTTTGTAACTGTTATTTCCAGTAGCTTTTATTACCACTAATCACCTTGTGCTGTAATTGTTCACTTTGCACGTTCCGTGTTTATCTACCCACCTGGACCATGCACGCTTCCAAGGGCAGAGCCCATATCAAATTCATCTTTGTGTTTTTAGGGTCATATGTGCTACTTTGGTACAAGGTAGCTACTAAATAAACAGTGACTAAATGAATGAACAACTAAACATACACCTCGTGACTTGGTTTATTCCCTTGCCTTTGTAAGGGTAGTTGTGTCCTTCAGAAATGCTATTATTAAGCCTGATAGTCTTGGTCTGTTCCTCTAGACCCTGTGTTAGTACATATTTTTAAAGTCCTAAAACCTTCTCTAACTCGCTAGAATAGGCACTCCCTCCCCTACACACTCATCGCTCAGAAGCTTTGTTCTTTTCTCCCTCATTTTGACTGACTTTTGTTAGGGCTGCAACTATGCCTTATTGATCTCACTGCCCCCAGACTCCAGTGAAGGGGCTGAAACATAAGGGACTCCAGGGAAATGTGTGTGGAGTGATGGCATGTTGAGAGAGCATGCTCCAGGCCCGAGCAGCCTAGTCTGGGAAGCTGACTGAATCTGTCACTGGTAGCCCCAGCTGTCTACTCCTTTCCCGTGATGCTTTCTCAAGATCTTCCAGGGTCCCACTTTCCACTGACACTCCAGGCCATATTAGACAAAGAGAGTGCAGTTAGGAAGCTACCACCATACAAAGGAGTGGTCCGAGAGCAAGGGAGAGAGGCTGAATGGGAGAGGAGTCATGGGAAAGTGAATCTCTACATTGACCAATTTGGAATATTGAGCCTCAGGCTCTGAGACAAAAGTGACCTGTGTTTGAACCCCAGCTTTTCTACAGATCTTGTACTGTAACTTTCTGAGTCTTGATTTCCTTATCTGTAGAATGGGAATAGTAAATTAGTATGACTATTAAATGAGTTGATACATATAAGTTAGCACAGTGCTTGGAATATGGAAATTATGCAAGATCTAGAACTCTGTAGGGTAACTGCAATAAATTGTCAGTGCTTACTGGGCTCAGGCCGTGTCCTGTACACGAAAGGTATGTGATGTTCTTTCTCTACAAACAATTTGCAGCAGAGTTGGGTAGGAAAAGCTGAGCACGCTTGAAGAATCCTTCGATCATATGTCATCTAGTAGTCATTACCAAGGAAATAATCCAGTGCAAACTTTCATGTGGTTGGAGTTCATAAAATATAGTGACCCGTGTTGGACAGCCTGGACAATTCTTACACTCCTTAACTATGCAGTAGTTGGGGAGCTGAAGTTTAACAATTAGGTGAAATATGGGAAATAAAAGGAAGGATCTGGGACCTTAGGAGAACTTTCTTGTTTGTAAGTGCATTGTATATTATAGCATATTGCTGTAGGCATTTCTCTCTTAAGGCTAAGCAGTGTAAATTCAATTAGATGGCTAGGGCACAGCTAATAACTGAGTTATTTGAACCCAGTATACAAATAGTCACCCCATGTGAAGAATGACACAGGAATTTTAATGGGCTTGTACAGACCGAGAAATATAGATCAGTGTGTGTGTATATATGTGTGTGCTTTTATTTTTTTTTTTTTATTTTATTTTTTTTAAAGATTTTATTTATTTATGTGACAGAGAGACAGCCAGCGAGAGAGGGAACACAGCAGGGGGAGTGGAAGAGGAAGAAGCAGGCTCATAGCGGAGGAGCCTGATGTGGGACTCGATCCCGGATCACCAGGATCACGCCCTGAGCCAAAGGCAGACGCTTTAACGACTGCGCTACCCAAGCGCCCCGTGTGTGTGCTTTTATAATCTGCAGATGGTGCTGCTAATGAAGTGATTTCCTAAACATCTTAGTTTGGGCAGACAAAAATAATAGTAGCTACCACATGTAGCGATGACTCTGTGCCAGGCCTAGTTCTGAGTGCATTTACATTTCTTAAACCCTGTCATCCTCACACCATCATGTGAATGATTCTTCATTTGCGGAGGAGATAACTGAGGCACAGAGAGGTTGGGCCATTCACAAGGTCCCATGTGACCTCACCGTGGCTTCCAAGGTTATGCTCTCCACCAGATGTCATTGGCGGTTTCGATTCCTGTTTCCAATCTGGAAAACTCCGCCTGCAGCCTGCCAGGGTTAGCCAGGTGGGACCACACCCACGCCCTGTTTGTCTCCCGCCACACACTGTGCGAGTACTGACAGGGATTCAGTAAATCCTGGCTGAGTTTTTATCACCACCTTCCTTGGGATGCCCGCACATTCCAGATGCTAGTCCCATCCTCTTATTTGCTCAGACAAAAGATTGAAACAATCTTTTAATTGTTTATTTTCCTCTGGCTTCTTTCCAGGGCTTTGTAGCAAATGTTAAATGCTGTTTAAAAAAATGTTTTTCTTCTTGTGGAATAGGTTAGCATGTGTGTTGGTTAACTGCTACATTTTGAACTTCCCACTTGGTAACTGACAGCCCGTAATTAAGCATAACTTGAACTCTGACCATGTCTGCATGTAGCTTTATAGCCTGTCACCAAAGTTCTGTCGAATATTCTCTGTGAAAATGGCACACAACAAAATGCTTCCTGGCTTAGCGGTATCTCAGTGTGGTTAGGTTAAAACACTGATGAAGGGTTAGATATCTAGAAATCCTCTTACCATGTTACAAATATTTTTATTTCTTCTTGAAAACATAGTTTTTTATATAATGTGTCAGTTACTTATTTTCCTTAAGGACACAAAAGCTCTAATCAAGGAAGAGAAGGTGAAGAGAATGACACTTCCTGAAATACCTACTACATGCCAAGCTGTAGGCTAATTGTTTTCCTGACTGCGGAATGGGGTAACACACCTCCGCCCAGGCTGGTGGTGACACTGCCTGTGTCCTAGCACCTTTGACAGAGCGTACGGCTCTGACCTGGGGATTTGACTCCGACACCACCGTGACTCCTAGGCCGCAATCTCACCTAGGCTGCATTATAGGGAAAGGTATAGGCTAGCCGGCTCTTTCCTTAGGGGCTCCCCATCCTAGTTACTGAGATCCTCTAGAGTAGTCCTGATAAACAGCATTTCCGATTTCTGAACCAACCGAGAAATAAAAAGGTAAGGAATATTAGATCAGAATATCACCCTCTTACTGACGAAACTGTTACTAGAAAATAGAAATGGAAAAACATGCCTGCTAGGGCATAGACAGGATTTGGAACCCCACAGAAATGCCTTAGGGAGAAGAAGTACCGTACAAACCCCTCTTTTTTAAAATTTTAGTTTTTTTGTTATTGTTACTGCTTTTTTTCTTTACTTTTGTAGTGATGTATAACTTAAAAAAAGTCAAAAATCTTCTACAGCTTGATAACATTTTATATGTGTATGTCCACATATGAAAGTGCTAGATATACACTTTCCCAGCATCCTAGAAGGTTCCTTCCTGAAGGTAAACCCTCTTCTGACCTCTGTCACCATACAGAGTTTGGACAGACTCTTTCAAACATGATCTAGAGAAACAAAGTAGCACTGCACATCTTGTGAGACTCTTGCTTTAGAGAGAGAGAAAGAGAGATAGAGACAGAGAGGGAGGGAGGGAGGGGGAGAGAGAGGTGAGGAGAGAAAGCAAGAGGGAGAGAGAAAGAGAGAACAGGAGAGAGAGAGAGAAAGGGACTGAGTGATGGCTGGGAAGTTGTTTCTTTAAAATTCACCAAGCAGATTAAGTCCCTCTAGCCTCCCCTGGGAAGAAATTGGGGGAGGGGATGTACTTACATTTGGCCAGGCAAGTTATGCTAATAGATCACCCTTCACAGGGGAAGAAATACCAGGACTGGAGAAGTCGACCCCAACATGGATATATAAATCCCTAGGGGGTAGATGATGCTAGAAAAATATGCATAAAATATCCTAAGATTAACATCACACATCTTCCAGGAGCATCCATTTTACTCAACAAGTTGGGGGGAATATTATTTTAATACTAACACAAATATGGAGATATTTATGGAACAGTATATAAAATTCACATGAATTTTTAAAACAAAACATAATACTTTAAAGCTCTTTTAAGCTTGCTTTGGGCTGCTCTGGGCTAAGCCCCCAGGTCCCCCAGGGGTATATGTTCTTTCCTCTGCCGAGGGTAACTTCAGTGGAAAAAGTCTGGAAGCTCTCCTAGGACCCTGAGCGTGAAACCTTTGTTAAAGCACAGGCATGAACCTGGCAGTGCGAGTAGCTTGAGAAGCAAGGAAGAGAGGGATTCAGAATCAGGGGGAGACATTCATCAGAGAGTCACATGGCCCAGGAGGCAGATAGACTGCAGCCCCAAATGGGTAAGCTGACTGATGGCCAGGAAAGAGGGAAGGAGGACTGGAAGATGAGAAAGAGAGCAAGTCTAAAGACAGAGAATGGCCAAGATAACAAGGGAAAGGAGAAGGGCTTGAAGGTCAGGGCTGAGGCAGAAACAGGCATCCTGGTCTGTCTCCTGCTTTTATGGTCCGGGGAGCCATGCCACACAACTCTGTCCGGCTCTATCAGGGATGCTCTCTGAGCGAGGGAGGTCATGCGGGATTTCGTTTGCGGAAAGGTGGTGTTCACCTGGTTTCCTGGCAGTTTAGTTTATGTCTACCTGGTGGTCATATCTGGCCACTTCATAGAATAGAAGAGACGAGACGAGAATCCTGGTCCTGTCAAGTGGGACTTGCTGCCAGGAGTTGAAACACAGCTACCTGTGTGGTACGGTATGGCTGCCAGGTGGTATTTATTACAAGTGCAGCGAATTGTGTAAACTTGAAGGCCCGTGCATTGTTTAAAGATGCTCAAATGGAAAAACAAAGGGGAAAAAAACAAAAACCTGTGTTTGGTTTGCTGGACTTCAGTTTTGTCTCCCTGTCACCTCTAACAGACTTTTTCCCTGTAATCTCAACATATAGGTAGTTGTTTTTTGTTTTAATTCCCCTAACCATCAATGGAAGCCATGCTATTATTCACATTTTCCAAAAAGAAAAATCAAGACTCAGAAATGATGTAATTTTCCCGAAAATTACCCCTAAAAGTTAGGAACACACTAAAAACAAAGATCTTTTTTTTGTTTGTTTGTTTTCAGAAGTTTTAAATTGTGATATCCACTTTAGAGCTTCCAGACCTCTCAAGAATATTTACTGCAGACCGTAGAGGTAGAAAGCTATGGTCCTCTACAGAAATGTGGTTTGGAGAATATTTATCCATCGAATAGTTATCAAACATAATAGTGCTATTTAACAAAATACAGTGACAACTTTGCTATTTTAAATAACATGTTTCAAAATAAACAATAACAGCAAAGCTGGGACTCTTGAAAGTCAAGAGAAGAAATGGCTATTGATTTGGAAAAAAATAATTGCTTTAACAGCAGAAACATTTTAATATGAAACTTAAAAAGAAACCGTCAGCTGATGTGGTCAAAGACTCATTAATAGACAAATATTGGACAGCTTTTTCACTATTATCTTGGTGACATCATTTTATATAATGAAAATGATTTTTTTTTTGGCATATGTGTACAAAATCCAATGAAACACTGAGAGGAAAAACGATAAAAATTAGTGAAGGTGAATGGCTTCTCTTACTAGGTGATTGTTCATAGCATTCATTATTAGCAGTAGATTTTTTACAACTTACGCTTGTTAGGTTCTACTTCTTGTTTTATTTTTCTGAGAACTCTGTCATGAATGTTGATTTCATTCAGCAAGTGGAGAGTTTACAAAATGCCTGTCAAAGTGGAATTAGATTCTGAGCCCAACCTGACTGATGTTGCATATTTTTGACTTAGAAGTTAGAGACCTATCATTATTCAACTTTCTTTGACCACTTTTCCCACTGTGTTAGTAGTCAAACACAGATTTCTTTGCCTAGTACCATCACCATCTTGGTTGAAGAAAGTAGGATCGTCTAAGTACATATGTCCCCTCCTGATGCCTGGCTTTTGGTAGCTAGAATTTAAGCATAATGGTATAACTCCACCAGCCACAGAAGCCTCAGTAATGACTTTAAAACATCCACACAAAAAATTACCTCTCTCCTGGATGTGAAGTCACATAGGAAAAACATTATCGTACCCTCACACTTGTGAACAATTCTATTGTTAACGGTGGTACATTAAGCTGGTAGCCTTATTCATTAATACACAATACAGCAGAGTACATTTTCAAGTGTGTGCAGTGAATTGCATACACACTGCACATTATTGTCATCAGCACTGTGCTGAGGGAATTTAGCAAAAACTGTTTAGAGGCACCCCATAATAGTTGTCTGTAATTGTTTCAGAATTGGTTTTCTGGGGTTTAGAGCTTGGTTTTTATTATTGTTGTTATTTATTAATCTCATTCTATGACTGTCACAACTGATCCTGGGTTTGCTAACACTTTCAAAACAGAAACACTATATGATTTCCTTTCATCAAATAATTTCAGTACTACACTTCACCTTTAAGTGAATAGAACCCTCATACACTTTTGAGCTATTAACTGAATTCCTTAAATTTGACATAGGGTTATAGGTCCACTGAGAGCAAATGTTTGCCAATAAATAGAAAATGCCATTCTATCTCATTTATCAAAGTTCTCTGCTTGCTTCTTGCTTGCTTGCTTTCTGTTAGGTAAATCCCTATATCCATGGTTCTTAAAAGATAAACAAATGGCATGTAATTTCACAATTCTTACAGAAAGAAGCATTTAATGAACTTGGTTATTCTTGTTCATTGAGAGTACTGTAAAGCTGTAAAGCACAGGTGTAAAAAAAAATTTTTATTTTTGGTATTTTATGTTACTACATAAGGGTTTTCCATTTTTTAAAGAATTTTTATTTTTAAGTTATCTCTACACCCAACGTTAGACTCAAACTTAGAGCCCTGAGATCAAGAGTCATATGCTCTACCAACTGAGTCAGCCAGGTGCCCCAAGGATTTTTCACTTTTATTGAGCTCCACCTTCATATCCCACCCCAGTTATTAATATATTACACAAATATGGACAACTGCTAAGCTCTGTATTTGATGGAAGAGGGTGATTAACCTTTAAATGTATTTATTAGTTACATTTTATGTTTTAAAAACTTGCTATTAAACCAGTATTTTCTAAACTTAGGTCCTTATGGATTACTTTAAGTGTTTATCAGATCTGCATATCAATCCAACTGCGCTATTATCAATTTGTGGTTCTATCTCATTCCTCCTTACTGTGGTCTGAACCCTAGTGGTTGAACTAATCAACACATTGCTGCCATTGCTCTAGTCCCCACCTTGGTCCTCAGGAGAGTGAGCCCTGATTCCCTCCCAGGCATTGACACTAATAGAATGGATGAGACATAACAGAATTGCCATTGGGTTGGTTTCTTGGTACTGATTGTGAATAAGCCAGTGGAAGTAACTGGAACATGATGGTTCAGAAACCCTCTGAGGTATAGCCATGTTAAATTCTTTAACTCACTTTTTTTTTTTTTCTTGTCCAGATTTCTCTCCAGTCCTGCCTTTGGGATGGAGCTAATTAAGATTAGATGTTGCCCCACCCTTATTTCTTCTTCATTTCCATGTTACTTTTTTCATTGTAATGGGAAAGTGGTCCTGCTACTAAGATGACCAAGAGTGGTCCCTGCTCAGTGCAGCCTCAGGGAGTCCTCCTTCTATCTGATCAAATTTCATGTGAATTCTTAGCTCATCCCAACCTCATGGTGGGCAGTTCTCTTCCTCATATTGTGTTCTTCATCCCAGAGTGTTGAATATGTTTCTCTTTTATATGTTTCTCTAAATTCTCTGACTGTATTGGTCTTGCTGGGCTACTATAACAAAATACCAACGACAGATCCTTCTCACAGTTTGGGAGGCTGGAAAATGCAAGATCAAGGTGCTGGGTGGCTTGGTTCTTGGTGAGGGTCCTCTTTTTGGCTTCCGTAAGGCGGCTGTCTGGCTAGTGTCCTCATAGGCAGACAAAGGATCTCTCTCTTCCTCCATTTGAAAGCCGCTAATTCCATCATGAGGGTGCTCCCCCCACGAACTCCTCTAACTCTAGTTATCTCTTAGAGGCCTGCCTCCAAATACCGTCACCACATTGGATGTTAGGACTTTAATGCATGAATCTGGGGAGGGGAACAAAATTCGGTCCATAACACGGACCTCCTCTGTCTTCTTGGTGTTAACTAAACTTGATCTCTTCCCCCAGCCCTTTTCAACATTACTTAGTGCTTTTACTAAAATCGATTCACTTTTTTTTTTACTTAAAATACTTTTTTTTTTAAAGATTTTACTTATTAGAGAGAGAGCAACAGAGAGAGCTTGAGCGGAGTGAGGGGCAGGGGGAACAGCAGGCTCTCCGCTGACAGGAAGCCTGATCCCAGGACTCTGGGATCATGACCCGAGCTGAAGGCAGACTCTTAACTGACTGAGCCACCCAGGCACACCTTAAAAACTTTTAAAAGGAAATTTTATGCTGGTACTGTAAGTAGAAGACCAATATCATTTTTCATAAATAAAAGGTGAATTCGTAAGTATAAAACTAGGGGGCCAAAAGAGATGTGAACCCTTTTCTTACTCTTACATACCATTCTTGGAGAACACTAGTGAGTAAAGAAAACAGGTGCAGGTTCTAAATTTAGGAATTGCCCCAGGTGTCCTAGATGGGTTATGAGATAGCTTGATAGTTGGCTTAAGCCATAAGGTTTCTGTATGACTATACTAAAGACATTAATCTAGTTTAGAACATATCTGGAGTAAGGAATATGAGGAAGAATTGTGATTCATATTAATTCCATCACTTTTTCTTTCTGAGTACATATTTATAGTTGTGAGTAATATATATTTGTTTCTTGATATGAGCTGTAATGGCTACTGGCTTGTTAACTTTAATTGGTGGAACTGTGATCATTTAGGCTATTAACAGAAACTAGTCATGTGTTTTCAAAGAAACTGGTATAAATTAGAATCTTTCATTAAAGACCAATCAGCCATTTTCACATTTCAAAATTTGATGCCATTGCTTTCTTGATGGGGTAGCAAACTGGCCAGAAAATTCATCTAATCCATTTTCTAAGGGTAAGAATCAAGAAAGTAAAAGTCTATTCATATTAATAGCTTAAAATATTTATATTATCAATTCTGGAATAACTACTTCAAGAGTAAGATTATAAAGTGATTTAGCCAATGTTGCTTGAAAGTTAGACAAGGGAAGCAGCAGCAGAGTCAGCTTCATTATTGTCTGTTCGGATCTCTAATGTTTGCTTTCAAAGATTTAGAAAAGAATCAAAGAAGTGTTTACCTAAAAAAAGAATCAAAGACGCATCTGGCTGTAGGTAAAATGGCGTATCTTGTGTCTCTAAGAACAAGATACAGCACTTAAAAGGTAATGAAAAAAAAAAAATCATGTTCTTTTGTTTTTTGTTTTCTTTAAACTGACTCAGAACAAATTTCTTAAGCCCAGCAGTGACCCAGGGCTGACGTGATGGACAGGGAATTCAGTGACTTTCTGGAAATGATTCCATGTTTATAGAAAAGACAACTTGGTTGGTTGCAAGAACCTTGAAATAGCAGTAGACCAATGTCTTATAAATCCCATCTGCCACTTAGAAACTCTGATCTCAGGCAAAGCATTGACCCTTCCTGAGCCTCAGTTTTTTCACCCATGAGCATACTTGTACGGCCAAATTGCTGTGATCCATTGTGTGCATTTATTTTCCTTTTTTCGCTT
The DNA here is from genome assembly GCF_023065955.2 of Ursus arctos. Lineage (NCBI taxonomy): Eukaryota > Metazoa > Chordata > Mammalia > Carnivora > Ursidae > Ursus > Ursus arctos. The sequence continues at coordinate 54,604,139 of NW_026622819.1, forward strand.
CTGCTGTATGTGATCTGCCTCTGTCAACATTGCCTCAGTCGATACCCAGAGGAAGACAATAAGAATTAGATAGTTTTCCTATATTGTAGTTGTTTTGAAGGAAGGGTTTATAGAATATGTTTTATGTGTGTGAAAATCTGTTTTTCTGTGATTTATATATCCTCAAATTGTATGATACGTAGATCTGCACCTTGGGTGTATAACCAGCTGTCAAAAAGAGTTTAGGGCATAAAGCTCTGAAGTTCAAAGAAATTCATAAAATTCTGGACATGTGCCCTTCCTCGTTACCTGTAATAATCTTGGTAAAATAAATTTTAGGAGGCTTTCTGACATATATGTATTTTATATGAGAAACACTTTTCCCTGAGTAAAGTAATCATCACCTATTGTTGGTGTATTATTATTTGTCAAACAAAGTTTTATTGAAATGCTCTCTGTAATTCTTTATGTATAATTTATCCTCTACATAATCTATAAAAGATTTAATGCAGCTGACATAATGAACTTTTACAGCAGAATATACAAATATGAAAACAATGATTCAGGGTGAGAGAAATGGAAGACTGAAAAGTCAAAACCAGGGATTGTAATGATCTCCGAAATGCCATTGATTCCTCTCATGACAGTTGGTTCTATATTGCTATTATTGGCCAGAAAGAAGGATGCTTGTCACTTTCACGTACATTTTTACATTTCATTCTAACACTAGCATCATGAAAAGGATTTTACTCTTTCTTTTCCACAGGTGATGAGACTCATTTTTATAAAGGTTGAATGACTTGCCTCAAGTTTCTCCACTAAAACGTGGCAAAATTCTAAATTGAATACAATGCTAATTCCGATACTGATTTGACATTTGACACACATGACTACATAATATCTGATTACTATTAATTCACTCGTCATTTGCCCTCTTCACTCCACAGCTAATATCTGCCCCCTCACATCCCTGGTTCCCTTAGTTTTAGGTTTTTAGTAGCTGGGGCTAAATATATTATATTAACAAATTCTCAGATTTTGCCTGAGACATGAAGTGCTGGATAATATTATTTGGAGAATATTGGGGAGTCCTGAAGTAAAAAAAAATACTTTTTGTAGAATCTAATACAGGGTGGGGAGTGTGATAGGCATGCTGACAGAACTGTCGGGCTCTTAACAAATCAGACTGTGTGTCCCTAGCTCTGCTTTTCGGTTCTTTAGCCAGGCACCTCCAGATTCTTTAGGAATCAGGTGACAGAATGGCAGAGTGGCACCAGATGGGAGCAGGATATATATGGGCAATGGGAATGCTTTTAAAATGCTTATTATCGATGGCTTAATAAAGAATAAAGACAAACACTTAAAATCAGCATTCAGGCTTTGTTCTATTCCTGCCATTAAAGCCAGGTGGATTGTAGAGGGCACGGGACAGGACTGGGATGTAGAACTTCACAGCAGGATCCCCTTCCGTATTTACACCTGGACACCTGTTCTGTTTTCTGTCTCCCTCAGTTTTGGTGTAATGTAGTTTGTAGATTTTTCCATTCAGTTGGTTCAGACTGCCTTTAGAATTTGTATCAGGGCACCTGGGTGGCTTAGGGGCGCCTGGGTGGCTTAGCTGTTAAGCATCTGCCTTCAGCTCAGGTCATGATCCCAGGGTCCTGGGATCGAGCCCCACATCGGGCTCACCGCTCGGCAGAAAGCCTGCTTCTTCCTCTCACACTCCCCTTGCTTGTGTTCCCTCTCTTGCTGTCTCTGTCAAATAAATATAAAATCTTAAAAAAAAAAAAAAACAAAAAGAATTTATATCATCCAGATTCTCCCCGTATGGAAGTGTGATCGGGAAGGAAGGGAAACCACACACTGCGATTTCCTTTGTGCATACACAGCTCTATTTTTATTGTATATCCGTCAATGGAAATTAATTGCTAATTATCCAAACATTTCTATGATAATATTTCAAGCTCTCTTGTAGCAGATGTGGCCTAAACAATATTTGGAAGAGAGTAGATGGTATTGTGTTTCTTGATGGGAATGACTGGGTAGGGCTTTAAATTTTTTTTCACCATTTTTTTTATTTTAGAAAGAAAAATGGTTATCATTCTTTTGCAATGTTTGTTAAATATTCATACTGACCAGAGTAATTATGCACTGACTATATTAGCAAACATATAACTCTGTCAACTTTAAGAAGTTGGAAAATTACATTAAACAGGTTGTGGATATAATATATTTGGTTATATGCTCGTACAGACATATAGCTTGTTAAATAACCGTCAGCATACTGCATTTACAGTCATCGGCAATGACCGACTTCTCTTATTTGGGGGCTCTCATGCTGAATTATTCTTTTTTATTGTGTTAGATGTCTGTCCTTCCGTGTCTGAAGATTGTTTTTTCATTTCCCCTTTATGAATGCTAATAATATACTGGATAGAGCACTGGCTATTTTTAGTAATTCAGCATTTCCTTATATTTATACTGTGAACAAACTTGAGAGAGTTTAGCTCTGATTAAAACAGATCATTTTCTTCTCTTTTAAAAAGAATAATGTGGGACTGATACATAGTGAGGACAAAAGGAATTTGATGGGCACAGTGTCAAAGCTTAATTGTGTCAATAATTATTTGTGTATTAGTGCCAAGTTTTTAATGAGGAGTACTCACTTGTGTGTAATCATGATCAATGACAAGTAGTTAAAATATCTTCATGAAGTGGCAAGTTGGGGGGAAAAAAGAAACAATGTTAACACTGCCTACAGTTCCTTATATATTAGCGCATCTGAACTCCATGAGCAGAGTTAGTATTAAAGTACTGAAAACCCCAGAAGCATGTTGCTGTGGGTGTTGAGATACATGTGTTGATGTAAGATTTTCCCCATGCATTCCAAGCTTGTCACAGCCTCTTTGGGGGAAGGACTCTTGCCACCTTGCTCACCACGCGGTCATTCCTGCCCAGAAGCCTAGTCCTATCGTGTATAGCCTCACTGCTATGCTAGCATAATGGTTCTTCTTCTCTTCGTGTGTTTGCACTTCCCAAGTCATTAGGACTTGTCACCCACCATTCTGAGAACCTTTGCTCCATTTTATTTAATGCCCTGCCTCTTTCTAAGTGTCTTGCTCTTACCTTTTATCCATACTTTTCAGCTAGCAAATCTGAGTGGCGCATACTGCAGTAAGTCTTGTTGAGAAGGAATGAAGGCAGTCACAGGAGTCTGGAGCACCAGTGGAAAGGTTGAGCTCCCCACTGGCCCAGATACCTGTGTGCCATCTCTGCAAGGTGTGATGTCAGTGTAAGATGCAGCAGTCACGTGGCAGAAGCCCAGAAACCTGTGCCCTTGAGCATTGTCCACACGCTCAGTTTGCTTGCTGACGTTGGGAATGAGGGAAGTCCAAATTAGTGTAGTCCTGTGGTACTTACCGGCATCGAATGAACTGTTATTTACTGATGAGCGTGATGAGGCTTAGATATGACATGGATATGTGTAATTGAGACAACAGCTATAAAATGGTTTGCTTGGCAATAATGTGCAAACAGAAACACAATTTATGGATTTTCCTAATTGTGTTTGCTTTCACCTAGAATTCAAAATTAGCAGTAGTGGGAAATCATTAATGGTTTTTGTATGCCTTACTGCCATTTGGTGGAATGCCTATATTTTATGTCCTTTATTATAATTTCATTCAGTGTGATTTTTTCCTTTGTGAATATTTTCTGGAGCTGGAGATCGGTGTCTTATATATTGTGGGATTAAAAGCAAGAAAAAAACATTTTCACTTCATTCGGTATCTTAACAGTGAACTCTTTCCTGTATGAATATTCACTGAGGGTGGGGGGGGAAACCCACACCAACCACGAAGTGGTTGCTAGTAGCAGATTTTGAGTAGGCCTTAACCACTGAGTTGAAGTCTGGAGACTTGCTGACATTTTGAAAATAGTTTTTAGAACAAAATGTCAGATGATGGGAGCTTTACATCATGCAAGAGTAACGTGTGCAGCTGATGCTAACGAAGCCGATTCTTACAAAGCCATATGAGGATGGATGACCACTGCTTTTAAAAGAACCAAATATATCCACATATATATATTCCACACTTCACATTTCGCACATGCTTTGCTCTGCCTGGCTTATATATGAGCCACGGTTGACCGGCACCTTTGTGGACCAATGCAGTGCTGGCAAACGAGCATTATTTTTAAAAAGGAGCCATTGACTATGAGACGTCATTACATATTCCAACTTTGAACCAATGGCACTGCCAGCCTTCTGTGATCACTCATCAAGGCAGCTGTGCTGTATTCACATTGAAATTAGGAGATTTTTAAAACCCAAGCAGCTGTATTATTCATACTTAAAATAAAAGCTTAGTTTCCCCAAATGGGTGTGACGTAAACATCTCATTAAATATTTTTAATTTTGAAAAAAAAAATATTTTAAATGGCAGTGACTACACTGGTGGTGGCAGCAGTTCGCAGTCCTGCGTGAGCCTGGGGGAGGCTGTCTTTCTCCTTTCCCGCTGCCGTGGAACGCACTCTTGTTCCTCGCCTGAGGCCGAGGGGCAAAGCTCCATGCTGCAGGTGGCAAGAGGTTCAGAAACAGGGCCTGCACATTCCAGCTGTTTGAGAAGTTTTGATTAGGTAAACTGTTGTCTCAGAAGGAAACCTGGTGCTTTGTTCTGGCCCCTGTTCATTCTCTTGAGTTACAATCAATGTACAATAAACTACGTCTAAAAAGGAGAAGTCTAGAAAGTTTCCCTTCTCTTAGATCATTTTTTGGTTTCTCTCCGCAATGAATTAGGTAGCGTTACATGCTGGTCATGATTTGCTCAACAGTTAACACTCCCAGGAGGGTGATTCAGATTCCATAGATCAAGAGATCAACGGGATCCATTAGGAAGGACGGCATCTCTTTCCCCCTACCTTTGTGAGGAAATTGCTTATTATAGTCCCCCACCCACGCAGCTCTATGCTAATTAATTAAATCGAGGTGGCAGAGATGACTTTTGTCCCTTAATGCTAGAGCAGCCTGTTTGCTCAGTCATCGGTTATGAAGGCATTGCCCCTGGGGGTATTCGTTTTCTAGCACTGCTCTAAAAAATCATTGCAAGTTTAGTGATTTAAATAACACAAACGTATTCTCTCACAGTTCTGGAGGTTGGAATTCCAAAATGAGTCTTAGGGAGTTAAATTCCAAGCGTCACCAGGGCTGTTTCCTTCTGGAGTTTTCAAGGGAGAATCTGCTCCTTGGTTCTTGAACTTCCACGCTCTGTGGGCATTCTTTCCCTCTTGGCCACATCACTCCCATCTCTGCTTCTGCCACAGCAGTTTCACCTCTTCTCTAGAACCTCTCTCTGCCTCCCTCTTATAAAGACTCTTGTGCTGTTGAGCCCACCGGGAGAATCCGTGATCTTCTCCCTGTCTCATCATCCTTAATCACATCTGCAAGGTCCTTTTTATCACTAGCACACTCACAGTGCTGGGGATTCAGACATGGACATTTTCAAGGGACCATTATCCAACCTACCACAGGGTATGAACTATGGAGGGAGTTGGAGCTGGATGGGAATTCTGACTTTGCCGACTGCTATCCGTATATCCTTGGGAAGATTATTCTCCCAGTTTCTCACCCCTACAGTGGGGATAATACTGCTAACTCCACAGATAATGTATGTAAAACAAGAGGCTTCCCATAGCAGATGTTCCACAAATTAATCCACCCCCCCCAACCTCCAAGAACTAAATGGAGGAGGAATGAAGAATTTTACAGGTTCTATCAGCCAAGTTATCAGTTAATAGAAATGGCCAGCCTTTTATTGTTCGTTCAGTGGACTCGATAGTTAGAGAAGTATTAATGCATGTATGGGGTTTAAGACATTCTTATTTTATTAGTACTACTCTGAACCAGGGCATTTTCTCAATGCACCTCCCCATATTGGGTCAAGCACAGTAGTGATTTTTGACAGATTCTTTCTGTCACCCAGCTGCCTTGTGTCACAGGATGCCGATGGCACTGCAAATCCTATGACTGATTCTGCCCCTGTTGAGAACAATAGCCATTTGAATTTGATTTGCCCATCTTCTGGGAAGACAGTCAAAGTTCCCCTTCAGTGCAACCGAGTTGACAATAGGCACCCCTTGTACTCTTTACAGCTCGTTCACCTATTATTATGATGATGTCATTATTCACATTATTGCTCTCATCATTATTATTATTATCCGGTGACCTCTGTCCTGGGGTGGAACTCCCTGTGACAGATGGGAGCTTCATTTATCGGACTGCTTTATGCTGCACAATTCCCCTGCCATTCTGAGTGTATATGAGACGGGCTGCTTTTCGAACAAAGGCAGCCTGATCACAATTTGTCAGTGTACTTGGTAGCTGTATATCACCAAAGCTCTCTGCCAGTCCTTCTGGGACCCAATTATTTATGGAGCTGACAATATGGGCTAACTTGTCTTGTTATGAATGCCACTATTACAATGAAAGCTTTGCTATCTTGAATGGTAAGGCAACAGGAATTCTGGTTGGTCAAAAATTCCATTAACTAAGAGTTAATTCACATTGCCCCAGGTGATCTCTTGGTGCCCCAAGTGAGTTGATGAGATCCTTGGGGAAGTTTCCATTTCAATATTCTTCTCTGTCCAGACTTGGGAGATCTCTTGATAACTTTAGTTTCTGTGGCTTCTGTATAAAACAGGTTTGGTTTTTAAATTTGGACGTCGCCTTTCTTCTGAGAACACTGTGGACACAGTTTACCAAGTACTGGGGGGGTGGAGATGAAATGAAAGACTTGTGCTCTCTCTGTAAAGTGTTTATAATCGAAGAAGGGAACAATCCAACTCGAATCTATATTTACCAACGCAGATGATAGAGAAGTATCAGTCGTGTCCAGCTCGACTGCCTCAAGCCTGAAAATGGACTCTAATGCCCCGAATGCCATTCCAGTGAAGTGACTCCTTTATTCTCTGATATCCTTCACTAACTCTTGTGTCACACTGATTTGAAATCAAATCCCTCATCTCTGCTTTTAAGATGCCTCGAAAGGACACCGAAGAGAAGGGAAACTAATTAGACCTAAAAGAAATTAAAGTAAAAAAAAAAAAAAAAAAAAAAAAGACATGCACAAGGAAGAGAGAAACAGAAAAATGGAATAATCATCATTTAATATAAAATATAGGGTATTGTTTTTAGGAGACTAGATGGTATAGTTGTGGCATTATGAGGAATGGAGGAACCCATTTTCGGTGATATATGCCTTGAGCTTGATTTTTTTGACGTAGTGGTTCAGCAGAACCTAAGTGTAACATCTGTATTTCAAATATAGAGCATATTTACAGGCACACCTTTTCCTAAAACATGCGCTTCCATAGCTTTGGTTGTACACAGAATTATTTTTATCCCTTTCTCTTTTATTAAAATAGTCTTTGAACTAGGCATAGTGCTTAAAAGATTAGATCTTATAGGGAAACATAACATATTGTATTTAAATATGCTAATCTCTTAGAGGAAATGAAGGATCTGAGCCTGCTCATTAAGAAATAAATTAATTCATCACCATTGCATTCATCATCAATCATCATCCAGTTGTGTCCAGTTTTCAATTAAGTTTTTCCAAACTGCTTTGTGCCTTTACCAAAAGAACTGATTATCTCTGATGATGATTTTTTGTGGGTATTCGGATGTTGATGGCAGTTGAATTGGCATAAACATGCTGAATGTCTTTTTTATTCAAGTGGTTAAGCAGTAGCTGTTCAGTGCATACAAATACATTATGATGACAAGTAAAAAATTCTTACTTTTTAAGATGTATTTTAGTGGCCAAATATCCGGTTTCTCAGACTTACAGGGGATAGTTTACATGAGCAAAGCTAACACCAACATACACTTCGGGCATTTATAATATATCCATTGTCCGTGCATTCATTCATGCATCATTCATTGTAACAGTATTTACTAAACACCTGTAAATTTCTAGTACTGTGCCAGGCGCGGAAGGTACGAGTCAGTAAATGCAGTTGACATTACTCCTGCCCTGATGGAGCTTCCGATCCATTTTATTTAAGTTTCCTTGTTCTGAGACATAGCACATTATCAGTTTTAGTGACTATACACACTCTCCCTTGGGGTGTTCTTTAAAATGAACACCAAAAGCCTCGATTACTTCTCCAGTGACCCTTCAGGTATATACAAGCCTCCTTACTCTTGGAGTTAATGAGCATTGCATGCCAGAAGAGAACAATTTCTGACTATCTCTTTAAGGTTTTCATGCAGAATGAGGATGTATGAAAATGACTCACCATGCCTGCCACTTATCTCTAGATTCCTATAACATGAAGATGATCACAATCTGCCATCGTGCTGTTAAAATGATGCATAACCTACCAGCACTCTGAAATGATCGAGTATTATTGCAGCCTCTTACAAGTTGGGCACTGAGATAATTTGGCTAGTGTTGGAGAAAGAATGTTCCACAACCCCTGTGGCTCACCCTTCATTGAATAAATATGGCATGCTGCTGCTTTTGTTCTCCTTGTGTATGGAGGAGCAATTAATGTGTCGAAAAAGAAAAATCACAAAAATGTGCAGACTTTTTTTTCCCCCTATGATAATTGCACAACTATGTTCAATGTGCCTTAAAATTATTGTACAACATTACAGGATGTTGTTATCTCTGAAATATTAGATAACTTGTGGTTGGCATTACATTTCTTATTGTGGTTTCATGACTTCTGTGTCCATTAAAGATCCCACATTGGGTTTATGTATTTCTTTAAAAATGCCACTGGGCTACCAGTGTTTACATAGACACCCTGATGTATTTTTTTTTAATTTAGATAGTTTAAATGAATCATTAAAAAAATACAAACATCGGTAAATTTTAGTTAAGAGAAAGAATTGTGAATATGACCAGGCTGCTGCAGTTCTTGCCTTCTAATCAATTATTTTCCTGATACTCAAGTGCATTCTTAGATTCATGAAATCTTTATGATGAGACAGGAATCAAAGATTGTTTTTCTACTGCTGGTATCAGAGGAATGAAAAGGGGAAAAAAAGGAATTCAAAGTTTTTCTTTGCCCATGTTGTTTGTGGATCTAGTCCAAACAACTCAATTAATTTAATATTCTGTACTGTAGTAAACGCTCAATGAATACGGGTGAATTGAACAAATAAATAAACTAAATCTCAACAGTAAAACTTTTCACTAAGCTTAGGAAGGAACTTAGTCCCTGACAAATGTTCAGCTAATTCACGAATACCCCTTGATGTTTAAATTAGAACTAGTTCATTATTTTAAAATGAAAACGAGTATTTTCATTTTAGGCTGTTGAACTGTATCTATGTATTTTTCTTCTCACCTTCTAGGCTATAACCTCCATCAAACCTGTCCATTTTACTCCTAGATCTAGTGCCCAGGACAGTCTGACACAAATTAGGTCTTTATTATTTATACAGTAGATTTTTCAGCCAGAAATATGACCTAGTGTGTTTCTGAAAAATGTACATGTTCAAAAATACTAGATAACAATTTTGCTTCTACATGATACTATGTGGGAAATTTTAAAGAACAGTGTGCTTGTCTGAAACCTCGAACATGTTCAGGGTATAGATAGTCAGTAACACAGACCTGATTATCAGTCCCCTACACAGGTCACATGGCTCCTCAATACCCTGCCTTTGTCAGCTTTCCCCTCTGTGTGGATCACCCATCAGGCTCTCCTGATCCCTTTTCTCCTGTACCCTCAAGCTAATTTCTACTAATTCTTGAAGACTCAATCAGTTCCTCCTTCGGAAAACCTTCCGTATCTCTCCTTCCAACCCTCCTCAGTCTACTCTTTCCACATTTTTGCTTCCATCTGTGATTATCTGCGTACTAATTGCGTTGGCTGTAACGATCTGCTTGTGTGCCAGTCTCTTCCACTTAGACGTGTGAGGATCTTGCAGGCAAGGATTGTGTTTGATTGACTCTAATGCCTATTGGAGTACATGGCACAAGGCAGCCCTTGTCAATGCTGTATGGAAGGAAGGGAGGAAGGAAGGGAAGGAAAGGAAGGAAGAGAGGCAGGAAGGAGGAGAAAAAGGAAACACTCAAAGAAAACTCTGCAATGACTATTATAAAGAAGTCTCCACTGAAGAGCAACCATAAATTAGAAAAGGGAGAGAAAATATACAGGATTTAAAAAAAATTACTCTAGGTGTTGGGTTTCGCTACATGAAATACACTGTCCATTTCCTTTTATCTTCTCTTGGGCCTGCTCATTTCTGATCATGCCTGTCCCTCCCTTTCCTTGAGAACCTTTACCATAAAATCTCAATGCACTTTAATGGTCACCTATGTTGTTAAACTAGTGGTGCAGTCTTAATTTCTGCTATTATTAGGATTGTTATAAGCTTGCTTCTGACAGTTCAGAGAAAAATCATCATTATAGGGGGAAAAATTATTGCTATGTAACAAGCTTAAATATTCAAGCTTGGGTTCAATTAAATTTAATTAGTGTATCATCTTGTTTTCAAAACACATCTTAGGGCCAGAACAGTGTTCTGGTCCTAAAATTGCAAGTTCCAAAGGAACTGTCTTCTTTAAGCTCTCGTAATCCTAGCTGATACTTACATAGCACTTGCTATGCCGGCGATTCTGCTAAGTGCTTAACGTGATCAACTCGTGTAGTTCTCACAGCAACCCAATCAAATATGGTTTCTGTCTTTTGTAGATGGGGAAAGTGAGGCAAATAGAAGTTAGATGATTTGTCCAGGGTCCTACATCTTATGTGCGGTTTAGCTGACATTCGAACTCAGGTAGTTTAGATTTCAGACTACCCTGTAAAACCTCTCACAGGACTTTATTCTGCATCTGGATGATGTAGAAGTTCTTTCCTGGCAATGTTTGTAAGTACAATTATGTGTAATATAATAAGCCAATATAGTATGATTAAAATGTCATTTCCAAGAAAATGATGGGGTGAGCCTGGCCACATAAACACATGATTTAATGTAATTATCAGAACAGTCTTCTCAGATTGGTGATAATCTTCCCCAAAACTCACTTCAGAGTAACTCAGGGTCTATCAGGTGGTTGAACCAAGACTATAACACAGATATCCTTGGAGTTTCTCCTAGTGTATTTTAGTAATCTATGGATTTAAAGTTTATTTTAGCAAACGCCTCCTCCAATAGGGATCACTAAGTATTGGAAAATCTTTTATTTCTTGAAAGCAGATTGGGAGGATAGAGGTCAATAAAGGAGATCTTGGGAATCTATGCCAAGTAGAGATCAACTAAAAATGAAAAGGGAATTTCTGAACAGTGTTTTATTTTTCATTTGGGGAACTTTCATGAACATGCCTGCTTTCAACAAGATGTCCATTGAGTGAAGTGAGGCGTATTGGGAGATAAATAAGTAGTTGACCATGTGATGCTCTTTAGCTCTTAAAATCTACTTTTTACCTACGCAACACTTGTGTCACAAAATGTGTGGGTGTTCCACACCAATCAACCTCTCATTCTGTCTGGATGCAAACGGAAGTATTACAACTTAATTCAATTCTGACACTAACTTCCTGGAGTCAGCACAGACACCATAGGTGAAGGACTCAGTTCCATAAGTTCGTCCCTCACTGCAGATGCCAATGGCAGTTCTGGGTCTTCTGTATTTCTGACTGAGGAGTTATTAATTAGGAGAGTCACACAATCCCCTCCTTGAGATTGATAATTTGCTAGAAGAGTGCACAGAACTCAGGAAAACAGTTTACTTGCTATTACGCGTTTGTTAGAAAGGATACAACTCAAGAACAGCCCAGTGGAAGAGATGTATAGGACGAGATATGTGGGTAAGGGTACAGAGTTTCCAGGTATGTCCCCTTCCCATAACTTCGGTGTGTTCACCAGCCTAGAAGTTCTCCAAACCCTGTTGTTGAGGGTTTTTATGGAGATTCCATTACACATGCAGGATTGATTAAATTAGATCACTTGTGACTGAACTCAAATCTCCAGCAGCTCTCCCTTCCACTTCAGAGTGGGCCTGGAATCCTGTGGTGGGTTCCCTTGGCAACCAGCCCCACCCCATCCTTAAAGACTTTCCAAAAATCACCTCATTAACATAAACTCCCTTGTGGTTTCAAGGGCTTGCTATGATTAACAAAAGATAGTCCTCTCACCCTTATCACTTGGGAAATTCCAAGGGTTTTGAAGCTCTGTGCCAGGAATGGAGGACAAAGACCAAATATAAATTTCTTTTTATATCACAATGGCACAGCAACATTTAGCATTTATGACTTCGGAGGATAATTTGGGGAAAAGTGGAGGAGCACTTGTTCTGAAGCTGCTACCTAAGGACCATTTTCACAACTTCGGAGCGCTCGCTTAAAAAGCCAGCTCTTTCCTTTTTCTTCAAAAATGTACCTCAAACCCTTTGGTAATACGCGGTTTTCCACTCTGTGGGAGGTCAATAAATCCCTGTTGACTCTCTTTACATTCAGCAGCTCCAAGTAAAAGAGAAAGACACCATGTCCATCCAGGCATTGCACATGCGATGGCTTTTTCGCATGCTCCATTTAGATGCCTAATAGTTAAGCCAGTGTAGTGTGTGGAGCTCAATTTTGAAACACTGGCAGAGGCACGTGTATACAACGTTTGCTACTTTTTGTCCAGGAAATAATCACATTGGAAAAGCAAGACACTATACATGCTCTCAAGCTGTTCTGATTTCTTACACTTATTTATGTACCATGAACTCTATTTTTTGAAAATTTATTCCAAGGAAACTTACATGGAATGGGACAGAAATTTTATCGTGAAGTTTATTCACTTTTAAGAACCTGAGTAAGTCTTGTCGACAGCGTAACTGAACTTCAACTATCGTTATGATAATTTTATGTACATTTACACACATGTGGTTCAGACCTGCTTGTGAATTTGTCCAGAGATTTGTTCTGTGAAAGACTTTATGTAACAGTAATGTGAAAGCTAATACGAAGGAGTTTCTTGCCTCTCAAACTGGGAATTCTATTTCAATGTTCAGTTTTATGGATCCAAAATAGGGGGACAGCTTTAATACAGGCCAGAAATTTTTCAGCTGTTTATACGGTGGTTAACTGAAGAGAAACCTCTCAAATATAGTCCATGTTAAGGATATGTGTGTTAGGCATTCCTAGACATGTCTGAAAAAGTCCCAACACTAATAACGTGTCCTAGTTACCAGAGATTAGTTTGCCTTCTCTTGGGAATATTTAGTGACTTGGACTATGTTGGAGTGTAATTATTTTGAATGATCTGGACATCACAGCAAATGCATACACAGATGTATTCCTTTTAGCTGCAATATATATATATATATTTTAACACATCAAAATCTGGATCAGTTTGACTCTTAAGAATGAAGACAGAAGGGTTTTGTTTTTGGTGTTTATTAGGCATTTATTAGGTAATGAAATAAATGTTTAATCCTCTTTCCCAATTTGTAAAAGAACTTAAACATTTTTTTCGTTGAAATTAATGCAATTATCAGACTTTCCAGGAATTTATAACATTTCCTAATACTCATCTTTTCATCTATTCTCTTTCAAAATCTAAGTTTTTACTTTAAACTTCATCATATCACCAAATAGTGTTTCTGCCACTGCTGTAGAAGCTGTAACAAATTCAGTCCAACGTGAAATCAATAAAAGCTGCTTTCAGCTCAGTGAAATACAAGGGCAAGGTCTCTTTGTGCATGAAATGAGACTGAGTGCTGAATTCCTTCTGGAGATGAATATTTCTGTTTATATTGTCCAGACCAGGCATAGCCTGCCAATAATCAATTGATCTAAAGCTAAATGATAAAGATGACAAATGGATCTGTTCTTGTGTCTATGTGGTGAAGAATAGGGCCTTTGTTTTGTATGTGAAAATTACACTTATCGGAGCGAAATAAGCCAACAACAGATTTTGTTTGGAGCATATATTTAAAAACGTGTGAGCATTTTCCACGCACTGAAAATATTTATACTTTTGTACTTTACTAGTGGGTCATGAACCACACAGGTAATTATAGAATTGACCGCGCCTCTCCATTGCCATTTTAAGTTGTGCAATGTGAATGAAGGGAAAGCACGAAGGATGCTGATATTTCTATTGCCGAAAAATACAAATAAAAAAATCACAATAAAGCATAGTTGGGAAATTATGTCAGCTGATAGTAAAACGTTTCCCTCTGATAAACCCATGCAAAACTAGATGATGTCTTCCAGAAAGAATAGAAGATTCTTCAACTAAAATAGGGAATTTTCCTTAGGATTAAAATGCTTGCAAATTCAAATCCATAATCATGTTCAAACTAGACCTGCGTTATCTTTTTTCCATTGTGTCATTTACTAACTGTGTGACCTTGTTCAAGTTACTTAACTTCTCAGTTCCTGAATTGCATTATTTGTAAAGTGGGGGAAAATTAGAACCTAATTTGTATTTTGCCTTTAGGGACAAATGTACTACATATAAAGTAATTAGAAGAGTTTTGGGCACATAGAAAGTGCTGAATAGATAGAAGCTAATTCTATTAAATGTTCCAATCCTGTTTGCCTTATAAAAGCATAAAGGTCATGCATATTGCCCTGTAATCTTTCATGGTTTCTTGTTGGAGGAACCTAATTATATTATAACCACTTTGACAGTAAAGCTCGTGTCATATTCTTTGATATTGCTAATGCAGTGGTCAAGACGTAACTGGTTGTGTAACAGGCTCTATTTTCTGGATCCAACACTAAGAATTCACTGAAACATACATAGATTTTGCTCTGTCAAGAAGACCACTGCAAAAAACAAAGAAACAAAAAAACCTTTAATTATTCTGAGACCTGCACTGTTATGACATGCTAAAATATCGTTCTGCTTTATAGAGTCAAATTTTCCAAACTATGGTCTAAGGTATATTGTATCCAAATACAATAAGAAGTCCCCCCACCCCAAGATTTCCACGGTCAAATAATGTTGAAAAAGTAGATTAAACAAGCAACCTCTTGTGATTCAAGGATTCTCAGAACCTTTTAAGACACTAGTGTGCCCTGAGATAATTCAAGAAGGGGAGGTAGCAGGCTTCAAACTTGCCCTGAAGCCTCTTTTTGAAGGGAACCTGTAGAGCATCTTGTGCTTAATATAATGAACAAAAGGATTTGGGAAGTGCCGCTCTAAATCCATGACCATGACCCGAGGCACAATACTGGGCTTCACCCGTGACTCCGCAATGCCTTGACAGGGTTCTGCACTCTGCGGTTTCCTCAATTAAGTATAGAAATTTTAGAATGATTTACAAAAAATAAAATAAAAAGCAACTCAAGGATATCTCTGTAACGCTGTCACTGTTATTAATTTACATTTCAGTACATTTAGCCCTCGAGTACAAAGCCGGAAGCTTTGGGAAACTGACAGGGAATTTGCCGCACTTCTGTGGTCATGCAGCATGTGTGGAAAATGACAATATGCCTGAACAGCACTGGGCTTCTCCGGCTCTTTCTTTTCGAAACGATTCCCTGGGCCCTGCATTTTACTAACTGCTTCTGTTGTCACTCTTGCGTTGTCTGGGTAGAGCTATAGCAAAGCACTTTAATTTTATGACTTTCAGCTGTCTTGTTAGTGGGCAAATGAAGTGATGGGACAAGTGGGTTTTGTCTAGTTGCTAAGGAATAAAAATAACAAGTGCCTTTATTACTTTGCTGACAATCTATTTATAAATTTCTGAAGGAGGTGCCTGCAGAGAAAAAATATGCATATGTTTTGGACATACCTGAGATTTCTCAAATAAGATGATTTATTGATAGCCCCTGTTGTACAGTACTTAGGTGGCATGCACAGATATTGCTCCCACACTTCAGGCCTGGTGGTTTGATGGCCATTATAGAAATGACATCTGGCAAAGGCTGTTCCATTCACCTCTTTTTGGGTGTTACACATGCTGAATTGCATGGGATTTCCAAATATTGTGTGTTATCCCTTCAACCACACAGAACGGAAAAAGAGAAAAGAGGCAAACCTGCGTTTCTTTCTTTCTTTCTTTCTTTCTTTCTTTCTTTCTTCCTTCCTTCCTTCCTTCCTTCCTTCCTTCCTTCCTTCCTTCCTTCCTTCCTTCCTTTCTTTCTTTCTTTCTTTCTTTCTTTCTTTCTTTCTTTCTTTCTTTCTTTCTTTCTTTCTTTCTTTCTTTAAGATTTACCCTAACCAGTGGTTATTCTGTAATGGAAATTAACCCAAGAAGTTTTTCTGTGAAAGCTGTGAGAGTTCTCTTGGTTTTCATTTGTTATTATCCCTTCTCACAACTAGCTCTTCTTGATTTTCAAGAGCAGCCCTTCAGGGATGGGAGCATCCAAACCTTCCACTACATTGTCAAGGGTTGGGGCCTCACCCTGTGGGGAAATGGCTGGAAGAGTGTTGTGGGGACTGGCATGCTAATGAGCACTTCCGGTCAAGTCAGGTCTCTCACATGCTGAGAGACTCAGAGTGCAAAGTATGCTTTTGTGGTGACCTGCAGTAAAATGACTCTAAAAATTCCTTGGTCTATGAGCATTTTCAGTAGAGATGGCTAGACTGGATACCTCTTGGTGTCTTTGAAATATTTAAGTTGCATGTTTGTTGTATTTTAAGGGGGTTTAAAACTGAAGGGAAAAGATAAAACACGGTAACCTGTTTATATAGGAGTACTGTAATATTACTAACTTCTGAAAATCTATTTTTTTTCCTGAACTAAACATTGCCATTTGTTTTCATGCAGATGTGATTCATAATATCCTATAGCATTCTGAGTTAATAAAGCCGTTTTGTGGACTCGCATACTCTTGATGCTGTGATAATTTGGCAGTCTGTTACAGTAGGAAAAATATCTCATATAGTAGCCCCAGTAGATCCATTTACCTTGTACAAAGAATGCCTTCCATCCTACTATTGTTCTCTCGTGTTTTGGTTTGAAAAGGCCTCTCTGTTGAATGCAGAAAGATACCACATGTTCCAAAATAGAGTAAATCAAAGTGAAATGAGGGTGGTTTGTTTATTGATAAGCCTCTCATTTAGAGTGAGTTCCGTTACCTGCTTAGCAGGTAACAATTTACATTTTCGTAGAGTACTCAAATATGAAATATCCCAATTTCTACCAAATTATTATATCATGAGAGCATGAAAAGAATTTGTGCTCAAATAACCAAAGATGACATGATCAGAGAACCTGGAAATTTTCCACAAGTGAGAGATCTTTCACAATCAGTAAGGACTTCTAGACTTATATATGTTCCCTTCTGAAGTCTAGGATAGAAAAATGTAGTTCAGGGAAGTATTTTTATACCTTTATATTGTACATGTATATTATATGTGTGTGTGTGTGTGTGTGTGTGTATATATATATATATATGTTTATATATATATATATATATACACGCACATGAAAGGCTATAGTTAATTACTTATCATATTAAAGCCTATCAACTATACCGTAGAATTATTCCTTAGAAATTAAAATAAGGAATTATAAAATTAATTGTCCAGTTTGGGAGGTAAGATTTTTTATAATCCATCTTAAAGTTTTATCAACAGGAATGCTTTCCTGTTGCTCATTTAATTTATACTTTTGTCTTACTGTATCAAGATATGGGGACGGCTAAGTGACATATACATTAATTAAACTCTGTAATGAAATAACAGTTTAATTCGTGATTTATGATATGCAAGCGGAAAGGAGAGAAAAATTCCACAGAAAATATGACACTATCATTACTCTCTCTCTTTTTTCCTATTGCAGGACAAATCAAGTCATTTTGTGAAACTGGAGCTCTATTTTGTTCTTGACTTTGCAAATTTGTGTCATGGCCTTGACTGAAATAAGTGACATGTAAAATTTATTATTTGTTTGCTCTTAATTTCTTCTTCATTTGTTAATCATTCATTTTAAAGTAAAATACAGATACAGAACTGAATGAAACAAATATATAACTTCATAAGTTATTAAGAGGTGGCACCTTCGTAATCACCACTGAAGTCAAGAAAAAGAATTTGGCCAGCCCCTTGCCACTCGAACCCTGAGTCTGACACATGACATACCATCACATCATAAATCCCCGGCATTCCTCGAAAGTAACCATTAATCTGACTTTCTACTATCACTTTCTTCCTTTTCTTGATCACACAGAGATGTCTTCCTAAATGTTATGGTTTAGGTTTGTCTGTTTGGGGACTATTTTTAAGTCTCTTAAATCCACGTTTTTCCCCTGAATCCTTTTATTGCCCTTCCAATTTATTTGCTGAAAAAGGTGGATTATTTGTTTTTAGAGCAGTGGTTTTTGACCTCAAAAAGGCAAAGTATCCAAATGACCAGCATGGAGACTTTCTGGGAGGCGCTTTGTAATTACTCAGTTTCTGGTGTTCCCTCTACCTCACACCCCCTGCATTTCAGTTCCGCTCCGATTGCCAAGCACATTTGAACCCCAAAATGACCATGATGACACCCTGCGCAGTGATGGGATTTTGAATTCATAGGGAAAAGTCAGTGCTGTATCTCCCACCTGTCCCTGGGAAGGAGTGGTAGAGTAGAGAAGGCGTTGCCTCTGCAGTTACTCACAGCGTAGCCCATTTGAAATCAAACAGTCTCAAGAGGCTATAACTCGGAAAGCTGGATGGAATGCACAAAGTTGGGAGTGGGCAAGTCAATGTAGACCTATGGAAGTCTCTAGATGGGTTTGGCTCAATGTCTCAGGAGAGGCATGTGAGCAGGGAGCTCCATTTTGGCCCCTTTTCTGTGCCAAGCTCTTGAATAGGTTTTAACACTTTCCTATGACAGTATGACTTCAGAATTAATACCCGAGTCTTGCAGATGAGGAATCTGAAATCCTTATCAAGAAACGATCTTCTAACTGATATCCTCATTTCCATGTACAAACTTGTAAAAAACTTAAATCAGGTGAAACCACTCCAATATCTTTTGCACTTAGAGTGAAACCCACGCTCCTTCGTGTGAGTACTGGGCAGCTGGACCTAGGTCTGACTCCTGCACATTTCATGGCTCACAGCTGCCCCTACTGCTCGCCCACCTCTGCCCCCAGCATTGTGGTCCATCTACGCTGGCCTTCTTGCTACACCTTGGATACAACGAGCTCATCCAACAAGATGAAGAAAGCTCTAGCTTGGTAGGCTTTATTTTCATATTTTCTCTCTTGAAGAAAGTCAGCATAGACGCATTCAGCACTGGTCTGGAGGCCTTCACATTTGCTTTTTTTCTCTTTCTGGAACATTTTATTGCCACATTTGCTTAGCCAGATCTTACATCTTTTTCAGGACTCAACTTAATTGTCACTTCCTCAGAGAACTTTCCTGCCCACTCAATCTACATTAGCCTTTCCCTGTAATTATTTCCTCTACTTACTTTTTTTCCTTCCTGGCCCTTATCAACACTCTAATTATACATGTATTTGTTTAACATCCGTCTCTTCTACGTGACCCCAAATTACCTCAAGGGTGGGGTATGTCTCTTCTGTTTACTGTGCTGTTTGTTCCCTGTGTCTAGATAGCTCAGGCCCGCACACCACAGATTCTCAACAAATATTGGTCAGCCTGAAAAACTGAAATGGGTGTTAGAGAGGTTAAGTAACCTGTCCAAAGTCACACAGCTAATCTGTATCAAAGCCAGAGATTAGAAAACACAGCCTCAAACCCATGTATTTCCAGCTATAATTGTTTTTTTTCCAAATTGTATTCCTTCAACACTAGCGTCCTGATAAATCTTAATAGATGTTTCAAGAAGAAAAGAAAGATCTATGTCCAAGCACATTGTGGATATAATTGTTTTAAAAAAATTGAATATATTTCTTTCCTGGAGGACATCCAAGAGACTTTAGTATGCAAATATGCATTGTGACTCTCCAAGAAACTGATAAGGTATTCAGCATTTCTCACTGGTGTTAGGCCATGATTTACTTCTTTCAGGGAAACTAGTATCTTGTGGGACACCAGTATTCAGCAAAAGCCAGGATGGGAATCACTCTATTATACATTATTCCTCCCTAAGAAATGGGTAAATAGAAAAAAATTCTATTTTAAATTGAGTCTAAATATTCCAGTATTTTTTTTAAAGATTTTTTTATTTATTTGAGAGAGAGCGCACGGGCTTGCAGCATGCACAACACAAATGGGGGGAGGGGCAGAGAGAGAGGAAGAGGAGGAGGGAGAAGCAGACTCCCACTGAGCTTGGAGCCGGATGCTTCTGGATCCCTGGCTTGATCCCAGGACCCTGAGATCATGACATGAGCCGAAGAAATCGAGAGACAGACACTCAACAACTGACCGAGTCACCCAGACACCCCTCCAGTATTTTTTTTTTTTAAGTTTTTTGTTCCTGCCCTCTTCTTCCACTATGAATATTTGGGGAGATTTATCTTAAGAAAACAAGATTAGAAAGTAGAAATTGAAGAAAGTGAAGTGGCTTGTGGTTTGGAGTACTGTGGAGAAGATATGGAATGCTGCATTTTAAGAAATAACTGATTAGAACATAAAAACTAAATAAATTAAGTGGCTGGTAATGGAAAACGGTAAGCATTTTTCCCCCGCTTCAGCATGCTATTAAAAATGACTGAGATGATCTTAAATGCGGACTTCCCTTAATGGAGAAAGTATGAAATTACAAAATAACCAATGTAATCACACCTTAATCTTGTTAAATTGAAACACTGTAATCTACATTCAAATTTCACATATGGTCAATCTTGCAAGAGCTGGGTGGACGAGCCAGAACACTATTTGGAATTTTAAATAGAGAGTCATTCATACCTCTCCAAAGTCCATTTACTTCTGTATAAGAAATAGTTCCCTGGGACTGGGGGAGGGAACCCCAAGCCAAAAACAAAGCAAGTAATTTTTTTTTTCTTTTTTATAATTGAAGGGGAAAAAAATTTATTTCCAGAAGCCTGACACTCATGACCAATTCCATCATAAAGAAAGCAGAGTGCATTTCAGAAAAATGTGGGGAGAAAAGCAGTTTCAGCTATATCTTGCCAGAGCCATATTACAATCTGTTGATAGACATGATTTTTAAAAATAATAGCTAAAGTGAAGCATTTTCATCCAAAGCTGGCTGAATGTGCCTGTCAACTGAATGGGTGTAATATGCAACAAAGCCCTCATCTAGTCATGGAGCAAGCATTTAGGGGGAGTTTCAAGAGTAGAGTGCCCAAATTAGATTTGAAAAATGGTAGCCCTTGTTCAGTGGGCCTACCAAATGAAAGACACTTGACTTTCTGGTGGCCTTCTAATGTGAATACACATACCTGTCAGATATAATGAAATCATACTAGAAATGTGCATGACTTAAAAAAAATCTTCTGGAAAGAGAAAACTTGAGAATTATAATAATGAAGGACTAAAAGGTAATTCATTTGTGAATTATCTGGACTTTTCTGTTCTACCTGTTACATGCCACTGTACTGGGTTTTAACGCTTCCCCTCGTAGCTTGGAAAGTTACTTTAAATCAGCTCTTCTACAGGAATTTCTGAGTAAGGTACCTACAGGCTATGCCTCTGACGCTCCCAACTACAACATTACCAGGAAGATTTGGCGATTTTATTCATTCCAGCTGGCTGTGGCTTCCCAGCAAGTCACTTGTCTCTGGAGTATTTTTCTGTATCTATAATAAGACAAAACAAAGCTTTTTTGAAGATTTCAGTAGACACAGTCTCCATAGCCAGGTCCTTTAGAGACCTGGAGGGAAAGAAAGGTGAGACAAAGCGAAGTCTCCAAATCCTCTGTGAAATGGATGCTCCCATCATAGCCTTCCTCCTTAGCCTTCTACCTACGGAGAACTTTCAGGGCTTCCCTGCACTTGTGTATCCAGCACCCTTTGCTTTAGTGTGCAATTGCATGAGGAGTGCTAGAAAAAGTAAACCCATTTCTCCAAATCAGGAAGCTGTGTGTCCTAGTGTGACAAGTATCCCAGCTTAACATAAGAACCTCTGTCATCTCGGTTGTCACAGGAACAAGCAGCCACAAAAAGGGGTCAGAAGATGCCTTCCTCAGTTTAGGGACAGAATCTTAATGTGGCTTTAGGTGAGCCACATTATCTCTCAGACCCTTTGTTTTCTCTTTTATCAAGTGGGATTGTGGGGACTTCGAATTTTATTCCAAGAGGACCTTATAGATTATATTTTCATGATGTACCTTCACTTTATTTGTAACTGTAAAAGGCATGTAGCCAAGTATGGAATAATAGACTCAATTTCTGAATTGAATGAATGTGTTCTAATATTCTGCTATTATGCTCTGAGGCTAAAATATCCTATTGCTTTTGAGCTTATATAAGCTGACCTCATTTACTCTGGGAACATTTTAAGTATTTAGGAATACGAGGGTAAGAACCATAGAAAGAATAATTCAATCTAGATGTAAGAGACTCTTTTTTTTTTTTAAGCTTCATTAACTGATAATTATTTGAGTGCAAAACAATGCCCTTACTGTTTGATAAATGAACATTAGCCACATGTCATGCTGATAAAAGTCATGAACAGAACTAGACCCCTTTGCATTTGGGGGAATTGGTTATTTTGATGCTAATGGATTATGTTCATTTTGGGTAGATAGATATCTCGAATGACTCAGCAGGACCGCCTTAAATTAGATTTGTCCATCCATGCTTTGCTTATTAGCATGTCCTGAATATCTTGATACCAGTCTTATATTACAATGTGTGCTTCATAGAATTTATCTATCATGACCTAAAGATTTCTATGATAGGAAAATTTGATCATAAAAATCATTATTTGGAGGGTTTTTATTTGAAAGGGCAGCATTGTGGGGCTTTCTCCCCCCCTCCCCAAAATGTATTCTCAGAATCAGCAATATGAAATAGCTTATTAAAATCTTTTCACAATGTATACTCTTTTGGATGTGTTGAATATTAGTTCTTTGTAGATATTAGCTTTTTATAATGGAGAGTTGTATTAGTCTGAGTAGGCTAACAGCTGTAATAAATAACCTCCAGATCTCAGTGGCTCCACGTCATAAGGGTTTCTTTATTGCTCCTATCACACAGTCCAGTACAAGTTGGTGGGAGCAGGGAATGGAGTGGAGGATGCAAGAGGAATGAACTGTGCCCATCATGTGATTCAGGGACCCAGACTCACTCTTTATTGTGCCTTCAACCCTTTCTAGGTACTTGGGGTATTGTTTATTAAATGAGTAGCTGGGAAGAAGAAGTGAGGATTATAAATGGGAGGTTTCCTTAACTTTCTCAGCTTGGAAATGGTGGGCCTCGTTTCCACTCGGTTCCCATTGGCTGGATCTCTGCCATGAACTTCAGGAGAGGAAGAGCCTGTGGTCTGAGTGACCGCCAAGAGGAGAGAACAAACATACTAATGAGCGATAACTGTCTCTTCCACAAGACCTAGACATCAAATTAAAGTCAATTAAAGATTGGTTTGGTGAACACAATATGTGAAAACCTTACACTGGGCCTATCAGAAGTTTTTTGTTGTTTTCCTGCCATTAGTTAGTGAAGAGACTAAGAAAAGTAAGATATGGAAATAATCATACTGTTAATGAAAGGTAGAATATGGCTTTGCATCCAGAGGGGTATGATACAGTTTAAGGGAGACTAGGGGAGGGGGACATTCTAACTGGGAGAACTGGGACGTTTTCCTGCCATGGGACTGACATGGGGCTACAAGTACCAGAACTCCAGCTGCCTCCACATTTGCTCGTTGCAAAATCCTGAAAGAAATTTCCGAACCTCTCTTTTCTCGTCTGTAAAGTAAACATCATGATGCCTCCCTGTTTCATGTTATGAAAATGAAGTTTGTATTAGGCAGTGACTGGAGAAATATTTTGTAAATGGTCGTTCACATATCAAATTAAAGCTGTTGCTGTTATTGTTATTAGTTTAAGTCCATGGTAAGGTGGGACTTATGTCTACAAAACACTGTTTTACACATGGACACACACACCTTCAGATAGAAGGGAAAGAATCAGATTTTTTTTTTTTTCTGTCCTCAGAATGAAGCTGCCAGTAGATGCCTAGATATTTGGTTTCCTGATCACTGGTAATTTTTGCATTTGTACCAATCTTATAACCTGTCTTTGGAAAGTACCTACCAGTTATCTGTGTCTGATAAGGTCGGCTGGACATGAAAATCTGTCCTTTCTGTCTCATAATATTGTTAAGAGCTTCAAGCAAAATTAAGTTTGTGTTCTTTAAACTGTAAAGAAATACATATATGGAAGGGAGGTTTATTATTTGATTGTTTTAAGTTCCAAATCTTTTTCTAGTTAATTTGAGTCATCTTTATGAAAAGTTATGTAAATCACACCTCCCTATAAACTTTTTGCCAAAGTGTAGTTAGCTTTAAATAACACATTAAAGCAGCAAATATGGAGGAGGCATTCAATATCTTCATTATTTTTGTTAACCTTCTTATTACTGACCATTAAATACCCAAGCAGCCTGTTCTCAGTGATATTATAATGTTCCTCTCTAATAATTTCACATTTTTCTGGAGGTGCTGAGCATAGGGAGTTGGAGTCAGGGAGTAGACATTTCTCAGTAATATTGAACCTAGCGCGGCTGGTCTTCAGAGCCTAAGATTGGTAGAGACATGTGTTCAATATCATGAACCAGGGTCTAGATTAATCAAAGCCAGGTTATGGATCTGGCCTAAAATTCCTGTAATTGGCAAGACCAAACCTTATCATTTCTTCATTTTCCACTTGTGGCCACCTGGATGACTGGTTAAGACAAATTCTTGACTGACAAGTTGTCTGAGTTAACACCTGGGAGGTAGAAGGGTAATTCTTTAGTTGGCATTATTGACCAGAGCTGGGAAAATACAAAAGGATAGTGGTTTTTTGTTTTGTTTGGTTTTGTTTTTTTGACTCAGCAAGTTCTAAGTCCAAATTCTGACAAAATGTGGTGCCTTCAATTCTCTAGGACTAGGGAGAACATCGCCTGATAATATTAGATGATCTTTTTAATGATAACTTTAAGATGTACATGAATTTTATTCTGGTCTGTTCTTACCCCTCCACTCCTTAGGTCTCCCTCTGTGTTTTTTTCTGAACTCAGATGTAATCACAGAATCAAGTTCAGACACCCTGTGGTCTCTAGCGCTCTTGATCTCTCTCTTATCTTAAACTCAGCTCTGGATCATTCTTCCTGACAGTTACTCAGATTCCCAGGCATTTGGACATCCTCCACTCTCTGTCAGGAATATCTTTTCCCTTCTAAGCCACCTGGAGAATGGCTACTTTTTCTTCACAGCTCATTGAAAAATTCCTTTCTCTGGAAGACATGGCAGAACACACCAGGCAGGATGAAGGCTTTCTTACATGCGATCACACAGCACCCTGTATATAGGACAGTTGCAGCACTTCAGCCAACATATTGTGACTGCTCACTTCTTTGTCTCCCTTAAGCAGATTGTGAGCTCTTTAGAGATGGAGATATTTTATTTTTGTATCTCTGAAGCCTACCACCTGGCCTGAGGCTGTGTAGGTATTTGGTAAACAATGAATGAATGAATCAGGGTCCCTCCCACGTAGTAGGAGCAGGCGAATCATGAGATCAAGAGACTGGTATGTGTGCCTACTCTGAAAAAGTTAAGAATTACAAATTTAGATCCACACCTTGAGTACAGTGGAAAAGAAATACGTGGTAATTGCAGAGGGAGGGCAGCTAAGCATGTGGCTGCTTTGGGTATTTACTCATCAGACCAGACTGAAGCAGCCTTAATCAGGGAAAATCAATCTGCCTGTTTTTCAGTGTAAGCATAAACATGCTGACAGGGGCTGCCATATAGGTGTTCTGAAAAATCTTACATCAACCCTCAACTTAGTTGTAGCTTCATTTACTTCCTTTGTATAAGTTTGAGTTGTTTGTACCTACCTAGAACAGAGAATTATCTTCTTCAAGCAGTGTTTCATATCATGTCGCGGCTGAGGTCAAACATCTCTTCATTGATAAAATAAGGTCCACGCTCCGCTGACATTTGAACTTGTCTTCAGTTTGCATTGATTCCTCTCTGTATTTGCCAGCTGTCTTTGCTAAAATTGTCTACATGTCTTTCTCCACTTTTATTTTATTTTATTTATTTTATTTTATTTTTGAAAGCCCACCTCTCTTCTTTAAGACTGACTGGAGTTTCATTCTGGAAAATTGTACAAGTCCCCAGTGATGTCTTCAACCCCCGAGTTTTCTTCTCCTTTTCAAATAATCACCTGCTTACTTTTTATATGTTTTGAATATTTTTTTAAAAAAATTATGTTTAACAGAATCAAACCTTTGATTTTTCATGAGCTTTTGTGCTTTGTTTTCCTAGCTTTATTTTAAGGTTAATGATAGGAGGAACTTCAGTTCTTTGCATTCAATTGTGGTAGCTAGCACGAGGCCTTGACCATAGTAAGTGTGCTCTAAATGTTTGTTGATATTGAAAATGATGCCTGTGTTTAATAATTGAACTCTGGAATGGAAGCATCTGTGCAGTGAGATATGGTGCTTTCTTTGGAGTCAGAAGAATTGGGTTTAAATTGCAGTTCTGTTCTCTTGTTGGCAGTGTAAACAAGGGCAATCCACTTTGACTCTTTATGCCTTAATTTTCTCATCTGTAAAATGGGATGATAGTAGTTGTAGAAAGGAAAATATGGAAATAAAACCATGACAAGGTTATATTTCATGATAAGTGTCCATTAAATATGAGCTAGTACTGGGGCACCTGGATGGCTCTGTCAGTTAAACATCTGGCTCTTGATTTGGGCTCAAGTCATGATCTCAGGGTCCCGGGATTGAGCCCTGCATCTGGCTCTTTGCTCAGGGGGAGCTTGCTTCTCCCTCTCCCTCTGCCCCCACCCCCACTCATACTCTCTCTCTCTAAAATAAATTAATTAATTATAAATAAATAAATATGAGCTAGTATTATAGTGATATTATATCTTGTAGACACTAAGGTCAGCCTGCCAGCATTCATTTCCCAACTCTGCCACTTACGTTTCTTACCCTGAGCAAGTCACATTAACCCCATGAGCCTCTGTTTCTCTCTTAGTAAAATAAAAAGGGTAGGAGTACTCTCTTCACTCTGTCGTTTAGAATAATAAATCAGACCACACGTAATATACTCAGCATAGTACATAGACCATATTGAAGAGTCAATAAATATTAGCTGTTGTTCACAGTAGCAGCTATGCTAATTAAAATTTTCACTTGCTCAGGGACACCTGCATGGTGCAGTTCGTTAAGTGGCTAACTCTTGGTTTCAGCTCAGGTCCTGATCTCAGGGTCTTAGGATGGAGTCCTGTGTCGGGCTACGTGTTCAGTGTGGCGTCTGCTTGAGATTGTCTCTCCCTCTCCCTCTGCCCCTCCCACTTGTGTTCTCTCTCTCTTTCTCTCTCTATCAAATAAATAAATAGATCTTAAAAAAAAAAAAAAAGCCATTATTTTTCCAAAAAGAAATTCCTATTATGACCTACATCCCTTCCTCTTGGTGCCATGGAATAAAAGTCAAATGGGTTGGGGTTAGAGTTAATATGAAAAGGGTTGCTTCATGTGTTTGTTTTGCACAGTTGTTCATTTATAGGAATGAACGCCCTGCAAAAGAGTAGCCTTGCCTAAGTGATTTATATGTATTTATATATTTTACATGATTTATATGCTTAGCATAGCTCTTGGCGGGTAAGGACATCTATCACCGTGGGAAGTCTGTAGACATGCGGCAGGACACTCCTCACCCACACTAATCAGGTGTGGTTCATCTTGATACCTCCTCCAGTGCCCGAGCCACCTACCCACGACAGGGCTCACACGTACTCTTGCTTACTGCTCACATCAAAGGAGTGTATATGTTCACTGAAGTATTTACATGGAATCTGATTTCCTCTTCTTAGAGAATAGCTTATACTGTTTTTAAGGAAGGATAAAGACACTATAGAAGTCCTTGTGGGAAGATTAACAAATATGATTCTTTTCAATTCTTTCCCAGGGGAAAAACACACAATCAAGTTA
Source organism: Ursus arctos (assembly GCF_023065955.2). NCBI lineage: Eukaryota > Metazoa > Chordata > Mammalia > Carnivora > Ursidae > Ursus > Ursus arctos. The sequence goes on from NW_026622819.1 coordinate 54,632,090, forward strand.
TTACTACTCTTTCAAAAACCTACTAAAGCCTCGTGGGTTTGCAGGTCAGCCAATTCTAGGACCATGAAGGCTCCAACGAAAGAGAGAAGGAGAGGGAAAGCAGAATGGGAAAAAAACGCCCTGGACTTCCCCCTTCCCTCTGAACTCTTGCTCTTGCCTCTCTTTAGCTGAATCCAATAGGGCAGGGGTAGCAAGGTCTAGAGTTCAGTTTCCTAGCTTCCAGAACAGAGCAGGAAAAGTAGAAAATGGATATGGGAAACAAACAAAGACAAACCAGCGGAGGATCTTCAAGAGGGCTTATTTTCATTTGGCTCTTGGTATTGTAATGTCATACCCCAGGGAACTATTACAAAATCAGTATTAAGTATCGTCACCTCCATTTTGGTAAACCAACCTCCGTGGCATCCACATGAACATTGGCTGAAATCACAAAAAGCCAGCATGTCTTCTCCAAACAGCAGGAGTGACATTCAAAATGTTTAAGAACATTATAAAACAGGCACTCGAAAATGAAAATAGTAGTCCAACAATCGAGAACAATATAGCATATTGGAATATATAGTGCAACGTTTAATGTAGAGCATTTGCAAAAGATACCAGAATATAAATATTGAGAGACGAGATCTTTTCTAAGGACATTTGAGAAAAGTGTGCCTTATATCTAGAATTTGTGTGAGGTATGTGACATGGGCACTGTGCTAAGCTCCATCTGGAGACTATCTCCTTAAACCTCTAATAAGTAGACTCAGTAGGGTCCTTGTCATTTTTAACATTTATGGGTTTGGATCCTGAGGCTGAGCGAAGGGTGATTTTGCCTAAGACCCCTCATCTAGCTGTGCTGGAACGGGGACCCACACCTAGACTGGGACTTACCATCCAAAACTCTAGTTCTTGACTCGTCTTAATATTGGGACTGCCTCCTGGATGGAATAGTGGTGGTTTGGGCAGAAACTATTGATATTTTTAGCCTTCATTTTTTATTTTTGATATTTTTAAGAGAAATCTCTAAGAAAGTCTCTTTCTATTTTCTGCATGATTTTTATTTTTGAGAAAGCAATTTGAATTCATTTTTGGATTTAACTAAAATCTACAACAGAGTCTGAAGATATGATGCGTTTCTCCCTCTGACTACATCCCTTGCCTCAGTGTCTGTATACACACATGTGAACTATGGAAATAGATTTCCTTTTGGCTTATTGTTTCTGATGTGGGGCGCAGATTTCTGAAGGGTGAATATTTACAGCAGGTGGCACATAACACTGTTTTGACAGACATACCTGTGAAGTGAGATTGCTAGGTAGCTTGGAAAGTGCTCTTGTAGAATCTCTGTACCACCTGCATAAGACAATGGACAAACTTGAATTTTATTACTTCCAGTGTTACCGCTACCTTTTGAAACCCCAAATTTCTGCTGCTTTTCTCTCTGCTCTACTACCGTAGGTGGTTAGAATACCGAAGAAAATTACTCATTCAAGCACTTCCTTTGCAATAATTATTTTGAATCCTTAAATCCTGACCCATACCTGTTGGGGGTCCCAGATGGGCTAGGCTACCTGTGTGGATAATTGGAAGACTCCTCTGGGTACTGGGTTTTTCCATCACAGCTTATAATATCTTTGTAAAAATGAACAAACTTTGTGGACTGGAGGAAGCAAAGATGATTATTATGACCAGGAGCATGTTGGAACCTTGATTTTTTTTGGTGTGTGTATATCACACTTGTCTGCCTAAGTTAATGAAGGAAGAGTGAAGACTTGCTACTTATCATTTTAATACAGTTTTGAGTTTCCCAAGAGAGAATTTCTCGTTTGTCTCAAGGTGATTTTTGCGTGTGTGTGTGTGTGTGTGTGTGTGTGTGGCGTACTTAAGTTGTCCAAATGATAAATAGTGCCCTAGGTAAGTTGCAGGCTTTATATGTAAGAAAAAGTAATATTGCAATGGAAAGTTTTCAGATAAAGTAGAATTCAATTTTGTTTTGAAAAGCTATGATAAATGTTAACCACTTTTTTGCTGAAATTCTTTTCAGACATATCTTAATCTTTTTTAATGATCCATATATGATTTTTTAAAACATAAAATGTATAATGAGGTGGAGAAATTCTGTTATTAATAACATTTGAGGGAATGGTTTGTTCTTGATTTCTTTTCTCCACTCCCTTGAAATAAAGACAGAGCTAAGCATGCAAGGCTATAAAGTGAACTGAGTTTTGTAGTTTTTTCCCTTTGTTACTAGAGTTCTGCAACTGAGAAAATTATTTCCCTGGTTTCCTCACAATGAAATGCCGCATGCTTCATTCAAAACAACAATAATAGAAACATACCCTGCATGTAATATGTCTAAACACCCACAAATAAACAGTGATTGAGATTAATGCCACCTTCAACGTGGGCTTATTCTTATGTACTTATGTAGGCATGAAGATTTAATTTTCTCTGTCACATGAAGCAAATGCTTCCTCTCATCGGGTGGATTTGTTTTGGGGTACTCCCTAGTGCCCTCACTTCCCACACTGCTGTTTTGACACATTGTTAGTACTGTTAAATACAGACCTTGTTTCATGAAATACTGAAGAACAATGGTTAGTAAATAAAACTAACATGTGACAAAGTTTTGTTTTGTACCCAGTGTAAATATTATAGATGCCCTGTTGCTTTGTTTGAGGATGAACCTGAATGCTTTCATCCTTTTTAAATTAAAAAAAAAAAAAAAAGTTTTTTTTTTTTTTCATTTTTTTTAAACTATTTCCCCTGTATCTTAGATTCTAAATGTACCCTGAAACTTATTAAGCACCACAGGTATTTTACTTACTCGGAAATTCATTATTATCAGTAATTTAATTTTCAGATGGCCCTTGGTAAGACAGTTGGCTTTTTAAGTTTTCAACACTGTAACAGATTTCACGAGCGCCAAGCTAACTTATGTGATCCAAAAGCTAATAACGTCTCCAACACTGATGACTCTTTTCTGTTTAACATTTTGTCACATTCTTAGATGTCCACACTTGAAATGCATGTCTTTTGTATTTGTTCCCCTTCCTCTGCCATACCCCACATCCAATTAATTGCCAAGTCTTGTATTTTCTACAACTTCAGTGTCTCTCCTTTCTGTCAGGTTGTTTTTATTCTGACTGTCATTATTCTGATAAAAGTTGCCTGTTTCCTCAAGCTTAAACTATCACTGTGCTTCTCTACCTGCTCATTTGAGGTCTTTCTCAATTCCAAACTCTTGCACGAAGTTGCCAGATTACTTTCTAAAGATCTGGTGAATGTCTAAAATATTCAGAGATCCTCATTCAAATAAATAGTAAATCTTTGGTGATCTTCCCTCCATGAGGCTTTCTCCTAGTTTCCCAAACTGATCATCTAGAACATTCCTGGGGGTCCTTGACATTAACATAGAAAATAGAACGTAGAATAATGTAGTTATTTTTGAATGTGCCTATGTTTCCCCCCTGAGACTCTCCCCACTCCATTCTACGTACCAAACCCTTTCTTTATGACTAAACACAGTCCTTTACCTTCTGTGGTGTCTCCCTTGAACCCCCCAGCTAGGTAGGGCTACTCCCACCTCCCAAAGTCACTGAACTTTTCCTGTCGTTTTAGTATTCTACCTCACTGGGCTGTGTGTTATAATACCTTTAATTCTTAAAATAGATACTATTTGTTAAATGTGTATTATTTGGGAGCACTGGACCACAGGGTTCACAATTGTATCTCATTTATTCCTTAGCCATCTTTAAAAGGTAGGTACAGTTGGAACTCAGAAATCCAAATTAGCCCTATGCTTCCAAAACAGCTGAGGTACCATGCTTATCTAACTTCAAAACCTCTGTTCTCTGAAGTGGCCAGTTATGATCATTTGTGTGTGCACCTTCTCTTCTATGTCAGATTTTATGTCATTTGACTGCAAGCCTTACTTTTATGATTGTATCATCTATGCAAGTTGCCTTACCCGTAGTTTTATATTTTCTGAAAACCATAAAAAAAGTTATCGATGTAATAAGTAGGGGAGAATAATAGCCAACAGAATGGAGAAGAAAGCAGTCTCTATGTGATCCCTGTGGCTTGATCTGGATGGGGTAATATATTTTTAATACTTCCCCTCTCACTTTCAGAGGCTGTAGGTAGCTCAAGCTAAGAATTTTATCTGGGACATGGTAAAAAGAAACTGAACTGTCGAAGCTTTTCTAAGTTCTTAGTATGGCTGAAGGTGTCGGCCCAGGGCAACTGTCTCTTTAGTTAATCATATTAATGATACTTTTAGTTACATAAGTAACAACCAGGTGAAGTCCAGCCAGGGGAGGTTAAGACAAAAGGGAAATAAATTTGTTCTACATGATAAAGTGAAAGGTCTCTTTTCTCTGGTTTTTCACCTGGCAGCCTATAAGACTTAATGAGTGGATTTTGTACTGAACGGATGGTAGTTATATATTATAGTGTCATTTGAGATATGTGTAAATATAAGTTATAAAATATTATAACACAGGGGAGTCACTACTAACTAGTAAGGGAAATAGGTAATTATACTAAAATCCAAAAACTACCTCTCTCTCCTTCTAGAATGGAGAAGGGTTCCCCCAGTTGTTTAAATCTGAAAATGACATATTTAAGTTGGTTTTAAATCCTTTGAAGTTAATTTGCTTAAAGAGGCAGGAAATAAAGTTCTTCACAAAACTTTCTTTACTGATTTGCATGCATTCGAGAGTAGAGTGACTGTCATTGTTTGGGTCAGTTATGAAGAGGTACAAGTGACTTGGTTATATCTTAGGGACTAGGATGGGTATCCAGGCTCAGAGAAAAGATCGAGTCTGATGGGAGGAGTATTTGATGTGAGGAAGGACAAGTGGCAGGCAGCTGCCCATATTCCTATCAGAGAAAGTGGTAAAATGTGGCCTGAAAGATAATTGGGGCACAGAAAGGGACTGAAGTGAGCTTAAGTATCACAAGGCCTACATGTGAATTTGTTTTACTTATCACTCCCTTTGCCAGAATAACAAAGTGAGGTCTATTGAATTAAATGAAACTCTCAGGACATTTACTAGAAAAAAAAAAAAAAAAAAAGAAGTGCAGCAGATCCACATTGTCCCTGCTGTACACATTGTCCCTGCTGTAGAGCGTACAAAGCCTCCAAGTCTCTGGCCCGAAGAGCGTTAGCCGCTCTCCTGTTAACATGAATGGGAAGAGTGTGATCATATCCTTACACCTTGCAGCGCTCATAACCACAGAGTTGTAATTTCACTCTTACAGTGACAAATGAAAAATTATAAACATTTCATTTGGAGGCAAATTTAATGTATTATTCCCTAAGTCCACTTGGCAAGTGAAGGAGGCAATTAATATAAGCTCATTACATTGCAGTGTTGCCTCCCTGCAACCACAATAGTTAGCTTTTTAAAATCACAAGTGACATGTTGAGGTTGAAGAATTGCTGCATTTATGGGCCTCCTGCCAAAGTGAAACTTCCTGAATGATGCATACACTTGTCTGAATGTCAAGGCCTATGCCCTCAGACTTCAGGGTGTTTATACATTTGTCTTTCAAATTTGAAACTCTTTCTTATGGCATCCACATTTTCTCCAGCTTTATTAAAGCAGCTCCAGAACAAGGTGAAGGAAGTGAGTTTCTCATCCTCTTTGGAGCTCTTGGTCCATAGCTGTGCTCTAGTGCACTCTCCCAGTGGGTAAGGAGGGAGTGTTAGCGCAGACAGCAGAGTTAAGCCGGAATGTCCTGCAGAGACTCACCATCACAAAGGGTAATACTACTTTATCGATCCCTTCCACGCTGTCTCCTACCGTTGTGTTAAGCCTGTGGCGAGTACAACCTTTACAAAACGAGATCTGGAGATATGACTTACTTTCTAACTTGAACGCCGACTTAAAAAAAAATGGATAAAAGTGTGTTTTGTAGGAATGGCGTGGTGTTGGCATTTCAGAGCGTAAATGATAAAAATAAAATCAAAGCCAAGTATCTCCACAGAGGGAAAAAAAAGTCACAGTGAGACTTGCACACATGCGTATAAAATATGGCCACAATCTTCCACTTAAAGCAGAAATATCTTAAATTTGACAATGTTTTATCAAATAATCCAACTTTTACTTGTTGCTTTTAGAAAGGCAATACTGTTAGCATGCATTTTTAGATATTAGATGTTTATTTTAGTCTCAGGCATTTAAACAGGGAACGGTATGTCAATGAGGTTAGGAGAGGTTTTCGACATTTCAAATGAGACCAATAGTTTGATTTCACCAGAAATATTGATGAATTATAAGCCATTATACTTTGTGATTCTTTTCCTCTTAATAAGGCATTCCACTCTCAAGGAGTTAAAAAAAGCATTTGCTGAGAGCTGCATGGAAACGTGTTTTTAATTGGCACTGTCACCCTTCTAAGGATAATGGGAAAAAGCTTATACTTTGCTTGCATGATTTTTGATTTTACCTTTGTTACAATGCAGAATTAAGGGGGAAAAATTGGCCATGAGGTACCTTTTAAAAAGGCTTTTCCTTTCATTGTATGTACTAATGGGATGAGAGAGAAGTAAAAGACAGATTTATTTTTATGTTTAATCAAGTCCAATAATTATTGCATTGTGGTTACTGCTTTGAGCATTACGTTTTCAGTTAAGTAATTTATCAGCTGCATTCTTTTTTTTAAATTTTATTTATTTATTTCTTCTGGAGAGGATTAACAGTTACCATAGGATTTATACACTGCAGGCATTTTTCTTCCCCTTTAGTAAATAAGGCTTATTGATGGCATAGGCTTCCTGAGGCTTCCCTGAACTTCTGGTTATATACTTAAAACGTCATTTTTGACTCCCTTTTATTTCTCTCCCTGATTTAGTTAAGAGTGACTGTGTGAGCCTTGGGACCTGGGCACCAGAGAAGAAATGCATGGTTAGGTAGGGTGACAACCTTGCCCCATTTGTCTGTGACAATTCTGGCTTTAGCACTGAGAATCCCAGGTCCCAGGAATCTCCCGAGTCTGGGGCAGACCAGGACAGCTGGGCATCCTGCGGTCAGGGCTCAGTATTGAGGTTAAAATGCCCTGGTAGCAGCTTCATGTGGAAAATTTTTAAATAATAAAGGTGATATTCTTCCTAGATGGGGGAATGGGCGTGAAGAATGAGACAGCAGAGCAGATGTGAAGGTTACTCATCAAAGCAGGTTTGGGAGAGCAAGAGAAGGAAGTGTTGGAATCCAAGGCTGTCATCCTGGGTACCATCTGACTGGGTGCTCTCACTGGCTCTTCTCACCTTTCCCTCTTCCCTGGTACTTCTCAGATGAAGTGCTTATCTACAAATCCTCTGCTCCTGTCTTTCCTCGGCTATCCTTCATTCCCTCTGGAGAAGTCAGTCGTCTGAGCCCGCCATGCCCACTTACCTACAGTCTGGTTGAGTTTTGCTGTCTGTAGGTGTTTCATTTCCTCCACCCTAGCATTTCTTAGATGCAGGAGAGTCTTCAAGCAGATCAGCAAAGAGATCGGCTGGAAATAACCACAGGCTATATGTGAGCAATGGTTTTCCTAAAAGATTTTGTAGGAAGTTTGGGTACAGTGGCCGTAGTATTTTAGAACCCGTGACAGCAAAAATGCTGAACTGGTTGGCCTCATTTTCCCTGAAATGAAACCATTAATGTTATCAAAACAAATCTAGCGTTAGCCCTTCACTCCTCTCTGTTCCTTATCGTAATGAATTTTCCTTCCTCCCTCCTAACTTCCCCTTTCCCCTTTTCCTTCTTTCCCTTCATTCTTTTAAATCAGCAGGAATGTTTGCATTTTTAAATCTTTGATTCTTCTTAGTTCTCGGGTTTTTCTAGGAAGTAGCTCATTTGTATGTGCATGCAAGTGTGTGAGAGTGTGTGCGTGTGTGCGTGTGTGACCCATGTACCCTACCTTTAGGTCAACGTGGGTAACTGACCTACTGTTGTGTAAAGCAGAAAAGATCTGTACCTGCCTTTGGCTCAACATGGGTAAAAGAAATATTACTGCTTAGATGAAACAAAATATCTAAATGAGTTCCTACTTTTGCATATAAATGTATTAATGGAAACATTGAAATTCTACATAGTCAATTCTGTATGTACCAAAAATCGTGAGTTGGTTTCAGTGGAGTGATGGACAAACACACTGAAGTAATTTTTCATTGTAAAACAGCACACGTACAACAATCTGCATCGCTTGCATTTTTTTGTCTTGTTATGACACTTAAGAAATCTATGTACTGCATTTTGCCTAAAATCTTAGATTTCGTTAGAAGGGACTTAGAATTAAAACACTTCTCTTTACTCTTCATATCTAGGTATTATGTATAGGTAGTCTCAGTTCCTTTCTCAAAAAAAAAAAAAAAGTCATTTTAGGTAGCAGATCTTATTTGAGATTTCACCCATAATGCAAGTTAAATTAAGGAAGATTTTTGTGATTTCTGATAACTAATAACCCCTATCAAATTCAGTATGTACGTGCAGTTTGCTTTTTTATCAGAATTTAAACAAAGTAGCAAACATTTCAGTTAAACATTATTTTAGCATTTGCTATTTAGATGATTAGATGGAAAACAGCATTGCTAATGATGGTGATTTAAATTGGAAAAAAGAAAAAGGTCCTGCATGGGAGAAATTCTGCTAACATCTATATGTTTATAATGATTTTTCAAAATTCATTTGAGTGAATGTGAAATTATTCTTTGAGTATGCTGTTACAGAGTTCAGTGCATCCATTAAACATTACATAAGTCTTATTTTCTTGAAAGCATATTGTTGCTTTTTAAAAGTACTCTGAATGTTTTTAATTTTTTTTTTATATTTGGAAATTCATTCTGATTATTTTTCTTCTGTGTTCTGCGCTATTTTGTGACAGTGAAGAGAAAAACTTGTTCTTTGAAAAATGACTTTAGAAATCTTTCTAAAATGTTTTCTAAACTTTTTGTGTTATTTATTGTTTTTACAACTTTAGAGTATTCCTAAGTGTAAAAGAATGCAGGACTTCTAATTTTCCATTTGCCTTTTTACTCTGTCCCCAAATAAATTGTCAGAGAAGAGTTTTCTTATTTTTTTAAGTGGAGGTATTGAAATAAAAGGAGTTTTCATACAAGTCTACCAACTTCCTATGTTGCTGACATTTCAGACATAAGGTAATCCATGATTCTGTTTCTCCTCTGTTGCCTTTATGAGGAAATCATCCCAAAATTAAACATAATAATAATAACAACTTTAGGCTATCTTGAGTTCAAAATTATTTGGGTGTGCAAATAGTAAAAGGTATATGAAATGTGTGCATTTCCATTATATGGATTCATTTAAAAATATTTATACCTGGGGCGCCTGGGTGGCACAGTGGTTAAGCGTCTGCCTTCGGCTCAGGGCGTGATCCCGGTGTTATGGGATCGAGCCCCACATCAGGCTCCTCCGCTATGAGCCTGCTTCTTCCTCTCCCACTCCCCTTGCTTGTGTTCCCTCTCTCGCTGGCTGTCTCTATCTCTGTCAAATAAATAAATAAAATCTTTAAAAAAAAAAAATATTTATACCTAATTTTAGCAATATGAACATTTTGTTTCAACTTAGGAAGAGAGTCTGAAAGTAAAGCGTCCCTCTGTGGTTTTTTTTGTTGTTGTTGTTGTTGTTTGTTTGTTTTGTTTTGTTTTAAAAAAAACCTTATCTCGCATTAGGTCTTCATTTCTGTCCTTCCGCCTCTTTACCACAAATTCAAAGCAAGGAGAACTAACATTATTTGTACAACTTAGGCAAGGTTGCATTTAAAGGCCTGTTATGTTATTTTTCACCGTGATTTGCTGTAAATCATCACTCATTGTTGTCTATTTTATACCTCACATTCACACACATCATTAGAGGTGATGGTACAAAAGGTCAAGCATGAAAATGATGCTGTTTTGATGATGCATTCAGCTTCACATAACTGATATTTAGAGTGGTCCTGACTGTACCTCTTACTTGATATACAGTTTTTAGGAAATCATCTCCCCTCAATTTCCTGGTGTGCAAATCTGATAGGTCTAATACTTGCTAGTAAACAGGTGTTTAAATTGAAGTTGCCCTGTTAGCAGCTTAGTTATTTACATAGTAAAGACCTGATAACACATTGTTAAACATCTTCCTTGTCAACTAATACCTTCCTTAATTTTGATCATTTATGTAGCCATATCTTTGTCTTTGAATACAACTATGTACCCAGACTTAGGCCAGTGTTTCATACTCAGCAATTATGTGTTGAAAAAATACACCGTGTTTAGTAGGTTTCTTGTTATTTACAGACTCAGCTGTTGTTTGATTTCCCATTTTAGGGACACTCTTTCCTCCTCTCAAAAATAAGGGATCAGTAGCTTATTTTAGAGATTTTTGCCAGCCTTCAGATTCTATGATTCTGTAACATATGTATTTTATATGTAAGTGGCTCATATCCAAGCAGGCTGACTTGCAGAATCAGCGATATGAGCCACCTGAACCATAAAGAAAAAAATAGCCAGTTACTGAATTTTTAAGACCTATTTCAGATACAGATTTCGGAAATGGAAATGTACCAATATAATTAATTTACTAAAACTAATCTGCTAAATTAATTATTAAATACCCATCTCATTTTACACATTAAAGGTAATTTTGCATTTTCTTTTTGACTTATAAAAGGACATAGCTTTCTCACATTTATTTTTTGCCCAGAAGCACACCTGCCTTTGAAATCTCCATGTTCAAAAAAACAGCGTATTTTTAGACCCATTTCTGGCCACTCAACCCATGTACACAAAACTTAGAAGAAAAGATTACTTGCTGTTTTCAAGAATTATACTAATTCCTGTTGTTGAAACAGATCCTTTGAAGATATCCAAGAAAATGAATTCTTGGCTCTGAACATAGTTTTGAACCAGAAAACAGGGAGGAGAGTGCAAGGTGAGGAAGTCAAGTTTATGTTGCTGTAACCCAGAATAGGCAATTTCCTTTCAGCTTTTTTTTTTTTGCCCTGACTGCAGAAACCAAGGTATACGTTTTTCCTCTAGCTGAGGCTTGTTAAATACAAACAATAGTTAGCATTTATATAGCACCTTACAGGAAGATAGGAAAGTGCAAGAAATACTGAAAATGCCATTTATAAATAATACATAAATGTAGTGTTGGTAACAAGTTTTTGTTTTCGTTTTTTTGGTTGGAAGGGGGTGGAGAGAAGTGTCTCATTTTTCCATATTTGAGTATCTGGGGCACTTAAAGGACTGTCCATGGTAATAGTAGACATGATCAATTTGCACTGGTTTGAGATCACTGCGTGCTGCCACTTAGCTGTACATACTACTGGATGCTGTTAGCAGAGCTGCTCTGACCTCCCAGACCCAAGAAAGCCAACCCATCTCCCCTTCTTATGTCCTCACCCTATTTATGCTTTCTGATCGAACACCCGTCTGGTCTACAGCCTTCTGGATGCCATCTGGTGACTTCTGCCACAAGCTGAATTCAGAAGGGTCCTGTCTGGTTGTAAAGGTCTGAAGGGTAGCCCTTAGAGCTAAAACCTAGGATTCTCTCTTGGTCTTGCTAGATAAGGTGATGCAGAAATCACTTTTCCCATGCTTGGTTTCCTTGCCTTTCTCATGGGAATAATGCTCTAATATAGCCGGGAGATCAACTAATGTTGCCTATGTAAAAGAACTTGTATAGTAAACATTTTTGAGCATACTCACCAAGCAGTAAAACAACTAAGCACACCCGCTAATTGTGTTATATATAAATTAAATACATGTCTAATTGTGTTATATATAAATTAAATACATGTGTTAACTCTAGTAGTCTGTTATGCCTGTTCTTAAATAAAAATGATTATTTTTCTCAAACACAAGATAAAGAATTGTAAGTGAAGAGTAGTTTTCATCTTTTCTCTCCTCCATCCCAGTGATTTTCTTGTGCCCAAACTTGAGGCACACCATCTCCTTTGAAGATCGCTGTGTAAATAATTTGGAAAATGCAAAATGACATAGTCATGGCTAGTTTAGCATGGTGCAGACTGAATTTCCAGACTTCAGCTGCTTCACTGATTTTGTTGGGACACAGAAGTGCGTGCCCACTTCTTCAGCACTCCAAACAGGGTTCAGAGCACGGACTCCGCCAGCTGGTCAGTAGGCTAGTGTAGGAGCAAGCAAAAGAGACTCTGGGACTGCCTGAGTTTTTATCCAATCTGAATATTATTACAAGTTGCAGCCGTTTGTAAAAATAATAGCTGACATTTGTACAATACCTAAAAGTCGGCGAATCTCTTTCAGACACATTAACTCATTTAATCTTCCCTATCTGCCTGATAGGTACGTTCATCATACCTGACTTTATAGGTGAAGAACAGAACCTCCCTCATTTTCTGATATACCGTTTAGTGCCCACGGAAAAGGTACTTCCTATGGCATCTTGTTGCCTTAATTTTTTGCCCCCATTGATCATTTAAACTTCCAGATACAAGGATCAGAATCAGAAATCCTTTCTTTGATTTCCTTCCTACAGTAGCAAATTGAGCAAACCAATCTATGACCCTTTACAACTTCTCTACTTCCCTTCTTCCGCTGCCCCTGTCAGTGTTTCATGATTGAAGCTTTGGACAGAGAAGGGTGTTCATTAGGGCTCTTTTCTTGTGTACAATAACCCATTAAACATACCATTTTCTTTCCTGCATCTTGAAGCTAAGTTCCCAGACCAAACTAAGCTAGTTTGATTTGAGGCTTTTACTATGACATCACAAATGACCAAAATAAATTATTTATATCTTCTACAGTGATTCTTATCTTTGCCAAAAACCATGAGATAATGCACACATCATTATGTATTTGTGAATGCCTGCAATTTTCTGGAGTGAGTTTTTATGTTTCTCCAGATCCTCAAAAGCTCTATGACCCACAAGTAGTCACTGTCTTAGGTTTCAAGCTCTTCCATGAAATTCCTACCTGTTCGCATAAATTTTATGGCATAAATTTTATGATGTTGAACCGCATAAAAGGCAAGACTGGAATTTCATTTGGTTCCATCTCTTGAAGATCATTTGTGGGCTGCAGTTGCTTAGAAACCGGGCATGTTTTCAGATTAACCATAAACCTCCATGTTCCTTTCACCCCCCTCAGAAATCTCCAGAGTGTCTTTGAGGGGCACAGGCAAGGCCTCTCTCGCTCCAGATTTGAGGGTTTTGCTGTGGTGACACCTATATTCTCACCTATGCTTTGTGTACATGAAATGGCTCCCTGCTCTTCCCATTGAAGCTGCATTGACTGCTGTGAATATATCTTCAGGTCCCTTTGGTGGCGGTGGGGGTAATTCTTCAGCAGAACATTGGTGACGTCTGTATTCTTCCCACTTTATGGTTTAGGGCATTTATAATTTGGGGTAAGAAGATGAAACATTTAACAGGCTGGAATTCAGCAAATGTCCCAGAGTGTGGCTTTTATGATTATAAGTTCAATCAACCCTTTTAAAAATTCCTTTTTCTCCCCCTGAATTTCTCTTTGAACATCTGTTTCAAGAGGAATCTTTACTTCATTTAATAATACTCTCTAAAATATTTCAACAAAGAAAATAAAACAAAACAGTAAAAAGAGTAGCTATGAAATCTTATAGGTTGATTGTCTGTTATATACTGCATTTCAAGGAGGTGTCTCTCCCCTTTGACATTTAGACCTAAATTGGAGTTCAGGGGGAAAGAACTGGACACAAGGTGAAGGAAATGGTTTCTAGTGTAATACAGATAAAACAGCTGCTTTCCCCCAATCCGCCTTCCGCGAGGCTTGCTGAGGCAAAGAAGGAATCAGGTGTTAGAACAAATGAAGCTGTGAAAATGGGTCGGTATTAAAGCAAGCCTCGAGGAGTTTAGCGAGCTTCCCTTTGGGAGACCAAATTCGGAAACAGCCCTTGGGACAATGTGTGGTTGGCTTCTCTGTCAGTCACGGCAAAAAGCGTGGGTCTTCACAGGCTGAGAAGCCAAATGTGGGGCATAGCGTCGTGTCCTATGTGAGGAAATAACCTGAATAAAAAAAGAAACATGAAATCTAAATTGATGATCCGACCCCTGGCTAGAGATTGTTACGGAATTAAACAGATTGTGACTAGAAAGTCCAGTTGTGTGAATAGAAACAGTCATCGTGAGTAGGAGATGCAAAGATGGTCTGACCTGCCTTGTTTCTTTGAGAAGCCGAGTGTCGATCTCATTCCGGTGCATCAAATCATGTTTGAAAAATTCCAGGAGAATAAATGGTGTGTCTTCTGCTACACATTTTTTTTTCTTCTGTGATGTGAATAACGCTCCCTCACCCTCAGCCATGGCTTCAGACATTTAGTTGTCATTTAATTGGGTTTTCTTAGTTTCGTAGATTTTTGTCAGTGAGGTTAGCAGAGAGAGGCACCAACAAATTTTTAAGCAGTCGCGAGAGAATCATTCTAATGCTTTGATACCTCAAATCTGCTAGATGTCAAAATGCTATTTCAGCATACATTTTAGATGTTCTGTGAGACTCAACTATTCTCGGTTAAGTGATTTCTGATTTAACAAAACATGTCATAATTAGTGACTTGCCTTTCAAGAAGCGGATGGCCAAAGGGATGAGTGACAATGGACCAGACCACGCTGGTCTTCGAGGGCTGCCTCCTCGACGCCAGTGAACGGCAGGGGCCAGAATGGCGCTCCCTCACGTGTCCAGTGAGGAACGGCAATGCCCAGTATATTCGAAGATCTTCGTTTGCTTTTATAGGAGACATTTCGCTGTGTCTTCCATCTTAGCTGTACGTGACAGATGTGAGGGGCTTGACATGTTCTCCAGATTAACCTGAGTACTGGTCTGGGGGCTTTTGCATTTGTTTACCCTGAACCTAAAGGTAGGAAGCCAGACCTGATTGTTACCTGGGGTCTGTCTTCAATGTAGGAATTGACTCCACAGCCCTACAGTATTAGCTATTAGGATCCCTCCTCCCCCATCCTTCGCCTCACCCTTCCCTCATCTTCTTCCCCCCTCCTTTCTTCTCCCTCCACCCCCTCCCTGTAGCTGATGTAAGTTGAATTGTAAAGTTAGCAGCAGTGGATTTCTCATCCAATCTGTTCTCCTGGGAACCTGGTTGTTCGGAATTCACAGCCATCCCTGCCCTCTGTCCCATTATAAGGAGGGCCGGGGGGTGGGGTTGGGGAGGATTGCTGCTGCTCCTAATTTCCAAGAACAGGTGAAATACATCCTGTCGTGAATAAAACACCCCAAGCCATAACTTTTGAGGCTAGTTCACATTTTTTCCCCCCGGCAGAGGCTGTTGTGTTTTGTCACAGCAGCACGAGGACTTGTTATTAGAGTGTTATGGAAACCAGGTGTTAGAGCTGATTAGTCACTAATCTTCCATCTCTGGGAGCTTGGCTCCAATCTTCTGTTCATCAGAATCATTCTGTTGCGTTAATTTATTCATCCCGGCTCTAAGAACCTTGTCAAATCAACATGGTGGTCTCTGCTGGGTCCCTAATGCACTATAGCTCAGATCACAAACCTACTATATGACACATAATTCAGGATAATTGGCAGTCAGTGCTCAAACAGCTCTGTGATTAAATGGGTATGGAGATTGAAATAGCCTCTCACCTATTAGAAGGTAGTCTCGCTAGGCCGACGGTATTCTTCAGCAGAGGCTACTGCTGGCAAGGGCTGCGTTACTTTTCAGCGTCGTGTGGTTTGTGATGGATGACATAGCACTTCTGTATCCTCTTAATATTTTACCTCTCAAAACACAAAATGAGCCACTTAACTTTATATTTCCTTTTTTAGACTCCATCTCAAAGTCTTCATTAGTAAATCTTAATGGCTGCTAAAATTATAGGAAACCCTTCACTTGGTATAAAAGGGAAATAGACCATTATTTGTCCTTTTTTTTTTTTTGATGCTGCTTTTGCAAATAGCTCACTTTTGCAACTAACTGTTTATAATGCTACAAAGGCAAGAGTTTGACAAGGTTTTTAATTTTTGACAAGTAATATGACCAAGATCTATATGCCTTGAAACAATTGCTTGTGAAGAAAATAATTCAGCACAGGCAGAAGCGATCTTTAGGTGGTAAAGCCAAGTTTATGCTCACCCTGAACATTATTTCTTAGGCCTGTGTGGTTTTTTAAATTATAGAAATAATCTATTTTTGGAAATTTGGAAGACAGAGGCAAATAAGATGAAAAAAGAAAAGAAAAACATGATACCTCACTATATGGGGAGAAATTATTTGGCGTATTTCTTCCTGGTCCATTTGTACATAAGGTGAACCCTTAGGATTTGTAGGTCAGATCAATTGTGAATGACCCAAGGATCCCTGACGTTTTTGTTCTGCTGAGATTTATGTATTTGCTTTTTAATTTCAACACTTGTTTGTGTTATTCTTTACTCGTCTTCATGTATGAAGCAACTCACATTTTAAAAAGTTTGTCTCTTTGAATTGTTTCCTCCTCACCTGGGAAAATGATCACAGTTAAGAAAGCCACTTGTTAGAGATTTGAGATGGAGTGACAGTACGATCAAGTGGTCCAGGGAAATAAATAAATAAATGAACTGAAGCTCTTTAGCCAGAAAACTACTATATAAATTGCTGTAGTTTATAGAATCACCCATGGTCTGAAGGAGACTTTAAGTTTCCCATTTAAATTACTACAAAGTGGGGAAGAAAGTATCTGCAATTGTACTATGTGTGAGTTTAGTTTCCTAGAGCCACAGGGTACAATTAGGGGTCCAGTTTATTATTTTAGAGCTTGTTGAATTTTCTCACTTTGTTATAATGTTCACACTCAAGTCATGGAACCTTAGATCGTAAGATTATTAATGGATGTGTAGTATTTGCCATATATAAGTACCAAAATTTAAATACCCATCCCCCTATTTAAAGGTGTGAATTGTGTGTGTGTGTGTGTGTGTGTGTGTGTGTGTGTGTATTTATTTGTTTATTTACTTTTCTTTTTCTTTTTCATTGTTAAAACTAATACCTTACAAGGACCCTGGAATGTAACTTTTCATTTGTGATTTGAATTATTTGCTTAGCATAAGTGCTCCATGTTTGAATCTGGTGACACGTAATAGTCCTACCAAAGCCTAAAATTGAAGAGGTAATTATTAGAAATAAACTAAAAAGAACTTCCAATATGCCACCCTTTACTTAAACTTTGTTCAAAATCTTCAAGGCAGGCTGCCTTTGGATGTTTGACCTTTGCCTAGTTGTAACATTTTACATTGGCATGTTGTAGTTCTGTTCTTTTTGGCTAACTGAACTGGACTATCTCTATTAAAGAATCATGCCCCAGATTTTGGAGCTGGGAGGTGATAGCCTCAGAGGGTTGCCTTGGATGGTCACAGTCCTTGATCAACAAGGGTATTAGAGGGAAAAGAGGATAATAATGGTTTCCCTAGGGCACTTGGGTGGCTCAGTTGGTTATGTCAGACTCTTGGTTTGGGGCTCAGGTCATGATCTCAGAGTTGTGAGATCAAGCCCCCATGGGGCTCCATGCTCAGCGGAATCTGCCTCCCCTCTCACTCTCTTTCTGCCCCTCCTCCCACTCGTTCACTCTCTCTCTAAAATAAATAAAAAGCAAAATAAAATAATGGTTTCCCCAATGTGATGTATAAACTCTGTGATTTAGGATTTTTAACATATGGCATATGGTATCAAGGGTAAGAAAATTCTTTTTTGAGCAAGCTTGGGGTTGTTCTTGAAAGCCATAGCTCTTGTTAAGGTTAAGGTTCTCTCTGCCCTTCAATGAAACTCCCCGTACCCTTTTCCATGCCCCCTCTAGATAGGGGTGCTAGCAAAGGTATAGCAAGAGAGGAATGAGATTTCTAGGAGGGAAATTTTTAACTTACTATATGTTTTGAGCTTTTAATTTTTTTTAAAGATTTTATTTATTTATTCGACAGAGATAGAGACAGCCAGAGAGAGAGGGAACACAAGCAGGGGGAGTGGGAGAGGAAGAATCAGGCTCATAGCAGAGGAGCCTGATGTGGGGCTCGATCCCATAACGCCAAGATCACGCCCTGAGCCGAAGGCAGATGCTTAACCGCTGTGCCACCCAGGTGCCCCTGAGCTTTTAATTTTTGACAAGTAACATGACCAGTTCTATGTGCCTTGAAACAATTTGTTGTGATGAAAATAATTTAGCACACCCAGAAGGGATCTTTAGGTGGTAAAGCCAAGCTTATACTCACTTGGAACATTATTTCTTATGTCTGTGTTTTTTTTTTTAATTATAGAAATAATATTTTTAGGAAATTTGAAAGATTTTTATTATATATATTTTTAATTTTTTTGCCAAAATCTTTATCCTTGCAGGAGACTGGAATCTGTATTTTACTTGATTCTCATGGTGTGATATAAGCCATGTGATCAGTAAGATCTCTAAGGATTTATCTAGGTAACTTATTTTTCCCCTTAATATTTTACCAGGTTTCTAAGGACCATGGCATCAGAGGAAGAAGGAGCCAGATAGCCTAATACAGTTTCTAGGTCAAAAGCTTTAAATATTTTTAAGGCCCACTCACTTCCCCTTTGCTTCACTGTCAGCATCAGTGTTTGAGGGGGCCCATTTCCAGCAACTCATACCAACCCATATGTGCTCATTGTTAAAAAAACTGCTGATTAAACAAGTAGACAATGCTGTCTCTTTCTATTATTATTTGAAGCTTGACTCTTCCCGATAAACTTATTAACTACTTGTGAACTATTTGTCGTGCTTCAATTTTAAAAATTTATACATGTAGAGATGTGGTTAAATTACTTTTGTGTTCTTCTATTGTATAACTGGTGATTATTTTTCTGTTTTTCTTTGATTTGTGTTTTGTGCGCATTAGTGCACCAATAAATGGTGCCAAGAATAAATAAATACATATATATATATATATATATATATATATATATATATATATTACACATATACATGCATATGATACATAAATGCATGTATACTTTTGTAAACAAGATTGATTACTTATTGAAAACTCTATTTCTGATCATTCCTGGAATTCTTTGCTTAGTATTCCATTTTTTTTTTTCATGTGGATGACCATTCATGTGCTTTCACATACACTTGGAGTAGGTAGGTTTCTAAGATAGTCCCTAAAATTCCTGCCCCCTCGTATATACACTCTGTATAATCTCTTCCCCCTTGACTGTGAGTGGGGCCTGTGAATATGGGATTTCACTCCATGTTTAAGTCACCTTCTATGGCAGAGGTGAGGAATTTTTCGGACGTAATTAAAATCCTTAGTATGTTGACTTTAAATTAATTTGAGGGTGACTGGGTGACTCAATAGGGTAAGCATCTGACTTTTGGTTTCGGCTCAGGTCATCATCTCATGGGTCATGAGATTGAACCCAACCTCGGCTCTGTGCTCATTGAGAAGGCTGCTTGAGATTCTCTCCTTCGGCCCCTCACTGCCACTCTCTCTCTCTCTGTGTCTCTTTCTCTCTAATAAATAAATAAATCTTAAAAAAAAAAATAATTTTAAGGGAGATTAGCCTGGGTGGGTCTGACCTAATCAGGTGAAACTTTTGAAAGATCAGGAGAGCAGACATTCTCCTATTGCCTTGAAGGAATAAAGTGTCATGTTGTGGAGAAGGCAAGGTGGAAAGATACTGCAGGTAGCATCTAGGAACTGAGGGCCTCAGTCCTACAACTGCAAGGGACTGAATTCTGCCAATAATCTGTGAATTTAGAGAGGACCTCAAACCTCAGATGAGATTTCTGGTCCAGGCATCACCTTCATCCTAGCCTTGTGAAATCCCGAGCAGAGTATCCAGGTGATGTCCAAACTCTTGCCCCATAGAAATTGTGAAATGATAAATGTTTTGTTTGAAGCTGCTAAGTTTGTGGTAATTTGTTATGCAGCCATAGAAAACTAATACAGTTGTCATTCCTAATTCTCTTTTGAGCAATTTCTTGATAAAAAATTAAATTCAAATACCTATAACAAACTCATAATAGTTTCTTGCTAATTTAGTGGGTTTTGTACTCAGAATGATCAAAGACCAAACACAGGAAGGTAGAAGTCCAGTAAAAGGAACCTTTTTATTTGAATAGATTTCTCGTGTTAATATATTTCTAATAACAGCTAATATCCTAGGATGAGGGTTTTTTTTAAAGATTTATTTATTTGAGAGAGAGAGAGAAATCATGCGTGCTTGCGCAAGGGAGGGGAAAAGCAGAGGGAGAGGAAAAGAGAGTCTGAAGCAGACTCCATGCTGAGCCTGGAACCTGACACAAGACTTGATCTCAAGACCCTGAGATCAATACCTGAGCCAAAACCAAGAGTCGGATGCTTAACTGACTGAGCCACCTAGGTGCCCCTCTGGGATAGGGTTTATATGATGTACACCATCATATTAATTTCATTGTCATCTTTCCATAGAAAAAAATAATGTATATGAGTAATAGGAGAAAATTATCATTTTGATAACAGGGAGATAGGTGTAGCGGAAGCCTTACAGGGTAGGCGAGGTGGCAAAGAACAAGACACAGAATATTTGTATATGACATTTACGTATGTATGTGTATTTATATAATAAAAGATATGCCACTATGGCAGTAATCTATTCATTTTAAGGACTTGCAAATGCACTTCCAGTGGGATCAGATTGGTAGATTGTTCAGTGTGCTTCTAAAGCAGGGAAGAAGTGGGTGAGACTCAACACTTGTGAAAAACTATTCTACCTCATAATACTTGAATTCTGATTGTTTTACACAGAAATAACATGACAGTGTATCAGGGACAGGGAAGGTGATCTTGCTGGCACACTGACATGTCACCAGATCCATTAGTAACATCCATACCTGGCTTCACAGGATTGAAAGTAATATTCTCAAGAAAAATTCTTTAGTAGCCCTCAATGCTCAAGTTGGATAATATGTTTTTCTGTGCATCATTCAAGCATAACCTAGGTACAACAAAGCTGATGCTCACTGCTTCCCCTCTTTCCTCCCACTTGAGTGAAGGCAGTACCCCTCAACCACAAGGGCATTTCTGCCGAGTCCAGGTTGCACTACGGATATCCATTCAACACAATGATCCACAGAGTAACTATCAGTGGATTGGTATTGGTAAAAGACATGAAAACTTTAGGAAAAAAATTCTCATCTCCACTTAGTCTAAGTGTGAAGACCGTGAGATCTGGGTAACACAAGGAAATTCCCCACGTGCCCACAGCTAACCGTGGCAGAGCTAGGAGTCCAAACTGATTCTCCGGACTTCTGACACAACTTGCACTGGTCAGGACAGATCACATGAAAAGTATGGCCTTTCGCTGTATCAGTGGGGGAAGATAATGAAGAAGGAGCCCTGTTCTGTCCTGTGGGCTCTGACCACTTCCACCATGGCTGGGAAATCAAAGTGCATTAAGGCTTTGCTGAGGTGTGAAAGGGAATGATGACTTCTGACTCTCTTGGCACATGGACTTTTATTCAAGAAGGTGATGGATGCTGATGCCCTTTGTACCTGTTTGACATTACAGGAGGTTGAAGAAAGAAAGAAAAACAGTGTTGTAGGACATCAGTACATGCATTGGACGTGAGGGGGAAGGCGTGTATGGGATCCAGTTTCCCTTTTGGGCAAGGCTGAGATTAGTGATGGAAAACACCCACCTTTGAATCTGTTCTGTGACCATGGCTTAGAAACACAGACTGAGCATTCTTCTCTCAAAGGGGAAAATGCCTCTCTGTTGGGGGGGAGGAGGAGTGTGGAATGAACATGTAATATATCTTGTTCATAAAAAGTGTCATTTTAGTGTCAGTTCCTATTTCTTTTAACTCCGTTAAGATTCGTATACTGCAGTTGTAGTGAGGAGACACAGACATCATTATACATATTTGTTCCTGACACCTTGGGGTACATTTTCAGCATTGCACCCCTGGGAAATCACTGTAGGTGTGCAAGTCCTGCGACTGTTAAATGGAGGTGTGAATCTGATTCCCTATGTACACCCGGGAAACTTAGGCAGAGGAGATCTTTGTTTTCTTAAGTGTTTCAGCTCACTTTCAGTGGAGCCTGTGAACTCTTTCCTTTGTACACAGCCCGAGGAATATCTCTACTACACAATTTGAATCAGACAAAAGGTGGGGGAAGAATCAAAACAAAAACGTTCTTCTCACCATATAGGAAAGGCTTCTCCATTTTCACATACAAATCTCTCTAACCTTAGTCAGTCAAAGGCCCGGGGGACGTAGAGTTATTTGTAGGTGTGGGTTTAACTTGTGAAGTTCATACCGTCGTTTGAGCCTATTACTGTTTCTATTTGAGGTGTGATAGACGATGAGGTCTATAAAAGTAATTTTTGAACTTGTCGGTCAGCTTTTGATGACAATAGTGACAAGGAAGGTGGTGAGGATGACGATCGCTGCCCTTTCCTGAGTGTTTACTGTATTAAAGTACTCTTCAAGGACCTTCACAAATAATAAGTTTATTTATAGCTTATTTGACAGAAATCGTGCAATGTGCTTTACAGGTACCCTTCTTTGTTCTAGCGACCATTATTTCTAGCTCTTTGGGTGAGGAAACTGAGACTTAGAAAGGTGAAGCACTCATCTCGAACCCAAGTTCTTTGCAGGCCCTCTCCAGGCGTGACTGACTGCCTCACTGCTAAGGCCACCTCACTGCTTTTGTGTCCAGTGGGAAGGTTTTACCAAGTTTTACCTCAGGGGCAATAAAACCATCGCAGCCCCCACCGCCCTTTGCTAGAGTTGGGCACAGGATGCCAGTCGGGAAAAGCTGCTTCCCTGGTGATCTCTCAAACCATTATGTACCAGTGATATGTCGGAATACGTATCAGACTCATCGATTCACAACCATTCCCCTCATCATGAATAATAGAAGATGACACATGAAGCAAAATACCTTCCTTCTTCCCAAACTCTGAATTTCTTCTGGTTCAGCATGACCCACTTTAAGCAAGATTTCCACTAATGAACACATAAGCTAGTTTCTGATTTCTAAATGTACATTAAAGCTCATCTAATGCAAAATTAACCTATCTTTATTACTGGAACTGTAGACTATTAAGATAGCATGCAGAGTCACCGAATTATAAATTTGGAAGAGATTTCCATGTGAGGCACCTGTGACTTTATGAAAGCTGTTCCCCTTCTTCTGAAATTGGGTTTTGAGTCAAGGATTAATGAAGGTGAGCAGGAACAGGGGGATGGGACAGGGAGCAGCTCTTGAAGGTCACACACACTAACTTTTGGTCCCTGGACAAACCCAATTTAGCAGGGATCATTATCCCTGGGAGGTACTGACATTTGCAACACAAGGTGTAAAAATAGTAATGCTCCATAAATGTTAGCTGTGATAAGCACTTCCTTCGAAATTTATTATTAATCCTCACAAACCCCCTGAAGATGAATGTTGTCCTCATCCGTCCATTGGAGATAGGAATAGCTGTATAGTATACAGCTGTTTACTAACAGAGCAAGGGGTGAGGTCTGTTAGTTGCTAAACGGCACACTCTTAGCAACTATACTATATTCCCATCACTTATTTCCTAAAAGGGTTTAACTCTTGTAGAGAATTCCAGCTAGCCTATGTGGGCTTATGATATATTTATGCTGATCCGTGAAATTATAAAAATAGAATAAACACCAAGAGCAGCTGGTGGGATGTACTGGAGGAAGTCAGTAAAGACAATCTCAGTGGGGAAAAAAGTCCCCTACCACAGAAGAGCTCTGTAATCTCACTTCCTGGAATTGATTTATTAGCTGTGTCCTTCTGCTAACATTTGCATTTTAAGGGGGGCTTCTAGTGTCTTATCTGGGAGTGGTGACATATTAAACCATTATCAGCCATTAATAGCTTAAATTAATGTGTCCAATTAGTTCTCAGTCATCTACAAGGGACCTGAAGGAACTGGTCTTTCATACAGGAAAGGTGGAAGCTTTTATTGAGCATATATTACGGCAGGAATAAAGGTAGATCAGGGATCTGCAAATTACTTATGTAAAGGGTGAAATATCTTAGGCTTTGTGGACACTACAATCTCTAGAGCTGCTACTATTCAACCCAGCATGTGGAGCATGAAAATAGTTGCAGACACTACATAAAGGAATGATGTGTTCTGATAAAACTTCAGTTACAGAATTAGGCAGCAGACTTAGATAAGTGAAAGCTGTTATTAGTATTATTAATAGTAGTAGTATTTCATAAAATAATAGGTATTTTAATATTCAAAAATAACAAAAATCACCTATGACAAAAAAGATGATCCTTTAAATTAAATGAAAAGTAAATTTAACTTCATGAAGGAGTCTTTGTATCTTATTTTCTTGATTTTCCGTAGTCTAATCTGCACACCTGTATTTGGATACCAATTGTTTTATTATTTACAATTTTTATTGCAAAATACTTAAATATATTCAAAATAAACTGTATAGAATAATGAACCCCTATATACCCATCATTTAACTTAAACAATTATTATTCTGCCATATCATCTGTATCTCCATTTAGTACCCATTCCTCCCACACAATTATTATTTTTTACTTACAGCGTACATATATACACATATATAAATGCAAAAATCTTAACTGAGTTCTGACTGCATTTAACAGTAGCTCACACTACTTTGACGTCTGTAACGGGTATTATCATGCACCTCATGAAGCCGTTCGCTGACTTAAGATGCTGAATGCCAAGATGGACAGTAAATTCAGTGAGATCGCACTTGGAGTCACCAAGGAATGGGGCAGTTGCTCCTTTTTCTATTTTTCTAATAGAGAGGAATATTATTTGACCGTTTTCATTAGTGTTCTGTATAAGAGCCAAGGTATGTAAACTCAGAGAAATTAAGTGACATGACAAGGACATGCATTTATTAAGTAGCAAGACCAGGCTTCCGACTCACATCTGTCTCATTCCAAAGCATGGGCTTTTTACAGTCTACAGCAAGGGTTGCTGGAAGCCATAGGTGCATTCCCATGATCTCTGGTGGTAAACCAGATAAACCAGGTAAACTGACCAAATCCATATTACTTGTTTCTGGAACAGAACCTACCTGTAGTATTTGCTCAATCAACATTAGTTCAAAGAAGGAGAAGGTTGGTCTTTGGAGGATACGGAAATTGAATTACAAGGGCCAGTGACCCTCTTAATATTTTTGCCTGGTGCTGGCAGAATTCAGTAGCAGAATATGTGGGAGCAAAAGCTACTCCTCGTTGTAAGGTGCACTTCTGCTACATCCCCAAGCAGTACAGAACATCAGGACGTGGACAAGAAAAATGAACAAAATGTGTCTTGGGGCTTCTCTGGCCACTAGTTCAGTACTGTGTACACAAAGAAAGCATATGAATATCTCTCTCTCCATATAATTATGAGCCAGGCAACCTCAACCCGATCACCTGGAGCTCTTTAAAGCAGTTATGTCATCTTGGACAGACTCTTAGTCCCATTCTATATTGTCTGTTATAAAAGGGACTCTCCTAAAGCTCTTGTTTCTTCCTGGACCATGAAGGGTGGGGCAGAAGCAAGGAGGGACAAAGGAAGAGGGAAAAGTAAAGAATGAGGGAAGATGGAGACGTGAAGGAGTCTGAGAAGGAAGTTGCTCATGTTGGAATATTCTTGGATGATTTAAATTGTTATGATTATAGAGGTAATCTCCACAGGAGACTGCAACCTCGACTGCCCAGGGGCTGAGCATAGAACATGAGTGGGGGGGTGGGGTGGGGTGGGGGGTGGCTGTGAGCTGAGTGAAGCCCTGGGAACCAGAGAATACATGCATTTCTAAAAGGGACATTGACTCCTCTACTCTGGCCAATTCCACAATAGGCCACCGAGGTCCAGTGCTGTGTGTGCGTCTCATTTTTAAGTGAGAAACCAGATATCCGGATGTTCATATGAAGTACTCTGCTTTCTGAAAGTCAGCCAATAATTTGTGTTTTTGAAAACTGCATAAAATTTTATGCCTCTTGCGGGACTAATGTTGCACTGACCAAAAGAAATGTGCAGAAAAAGAGACTTAAGCCTGGATGCTGTCAGTTTACAGTCCCAGATCTGGGCGTGACTCCTCCCCTTCTCTGTTTGACACAAACAGAAATGGCTTGCAGGAAGCCACAGAGTGAAGTAAAAGAGTCAGGACTGGAATTTAGAGGACTTCTCTTTCCATATTTTCTTCTTTACAAACAAAAAGCAAATTTTTGGTAGCCAGAGTTTGCTGAAAGAGTGGAGAGAGGGAGATCTGAAACAACATCTTATTCTGTGTCCCCTGCGTTGCGAGAAAGATCACCCCCACATTTCACATAGATGGGACGGGACGCAACTCCCTGTCCCATCCCAGCTGTGCCATTGATCATCCGCCACTAGCCTTGTAGCACACACAGTTGAATTGCTTTTCCCTGAGGGAAGCAATGCCTCCAGGTGTGCTAATAATAAAATTAATAGCTTAGAGAAACTGCTTGCTACAGCAACAGCGGCAGGAGAAAGGCAGGATCGATTTCAGTGTTTAACTGTCCTAATTCCATAGTGTATACCCCACCTCAGCCCCTGGTGAGCTGCGCTGGGTCTCACGGTTAATCAATAGATGCCTGATTTAAAACAAAGAACCAGTTTCAAGATTAGAAGTCTTTGTGAATAAGAAGATGTATGGTAAAACTGTCAAAATCCTTCAATTCCCATCTTAACACTGCAACTTAGGGGGCAGTCACTAGCCGATATGAAAGGAAAAAATCCCGTGCATTGTATCCCCTTCTGCCTATAAACAAAAGAAGGAAACTATCTAGGCATTGCTGCTGCTGATGGCATCACATAAATAAGAATTTATTGAGTTGCGCTGTGTTTAAAGGACTGTGAACATAAAGACATGTGAATACTTTCAGTTGCACGGAGAGTAATATGTTTCTGCTTTAATCGGCCTGCTATCTGGTGGTTCAGTTTATACCTTCTTGGCATTCTCATCTTTTCCCTGGAGGGAAGGATCAAATTCACGATCAACTTCTGGGCCACTGTTTGAGTTACCAAGATCTAGTGAGTTTCCCAAGCCCAGCACTTAAAGAGGCTTTTAATTCCATATTCCTCAGTCTCCTCCCATGCACCAAATCTGCCTTCCATCTCCATGACGGTAACTGACTGGATACCCTGCGATTTTCAGGAGGGCAGTGGGCTCCCACTTTCTCTGTGTGGTCTTTCTCAGTATCTGCTCTTATTTCTACTGGCCTGTCTGACTCTTCCACGTTGTGTTCTTAACCTTACTTCTCATTTTCTCCCTTCTGTGAAATAAGCTCACTGAGGGTGGTGAAGCCTTATCTCGTTTTCATATGATTTTCAACTGGCTATCAAATAAGTCTTTAAATTATAATATGAGCTCGTAGAAAAAAAGGGACTGCATTTTTTTTTTCTTGTCTGTTTACTGTTTTAAATGTCAGTGGAATTTCTTTTAGGCAGCCCTAAAAATAGCCCCATCCCTACTTTGTCCATGGTGTATAAGTTGTACTTGGGTATGAATGTCTTTCCTTTGTACACTGCTGAGTAGGAAGGGGGACAGACCACTGGTCTGGAAGGTGCTGGTACTTTGAGGTACTTTTTTGCAAGGCTGGTTTATACCAGGCTCCATTTTCCTCACCACCCACTGCCTCCTATGATGGTAAGCCCGCCATGAAAAGGGTTGGATCTTTTCTCTAATTCAGAGAGAGTAAAGCAGAAATGTCTTCCAGCAATCCCCCCCTCCCCCATCTTTTTTATTTTCTGTGAATTCTCCAAAAGCAAAGCATTTAGTTTAAAACTAAAAACTGGCATTATGTTCGGTGGTTGTTGTTGTTGTCGTTTTTCATATTTATTTTTTACAGTGATGGTGGGAGTTGATTCCCAGTATGGGCTCTTTTCAACTCATTTTCCCAGCATGAGAGACCTTTCCATATTAGTTCAGTCTGAGTGGAGCCTTTCACTTTCAAGTGAGCCCTTATTTCTGTCACCATTTTATTGCATTAAGTTCTCCCTCTCTTTCTCTCCCTCCCCTATGTACAGGAGGGGTCCAAAGGCAATGCCAGAGAAACTTTTCTGGAATTTTCTCTCTGTGAAAAGTGTCTTCTAAATTTGGATAAGGAGTGGGAGTGGAGACTTGTTACATAGAACCAAGGTCTAAGAATAAGTCTTCCCCCAATATATAGGATCTTATGGAGATTTAAATCTCCCTTTTTGTTTAATGTGTTTAATTAAAACTTGTCTCCCCAGTGATGCCAAGCAGGGCGAGGCATAGCGTAAGAATGAGTGCATGGGGCAATCTAAGTGCAGCAGGATTACATTTCGGAGATTTTCCATTAGGTAATATCTGTCAGAGGGTGTACATTTCCTTTTCAGAATCCAAAGACTTGTGAAATTAAAATTAAATTTGTAAAATATCTTCGATTATGAGAACCATTGGCATATTGAACCAACTTCATTTACACACCAAATACCCAGAAAAAGTGGGAAGGCACTGAGTTCCAAGAACCATGCACGTTATATCTCAAGGGAATCCTGAGACAAATGAGAAATTCCAAGGAAAGAGGAAAGGATGTGGAAGAAAAACACAGCACATTATGCCCAGCATGCCATTAACCTTCCTGCCAACTTCATTTCTTCTTCACCAGTGGTTTTCAGTTTCTTTGGAGTATTTTTTTTCCCCTCTGTGATGAAAGAAGTCAGAGTTGGAATCGGGATGTACCTAACAAAAGTATTCACTTTCTAGCCGGATTTGTCAGAAAGTAGCTATTGCTTCAAGTGAGACATACTCGTATGCAGCCGATCAAGCTAATGGGACCGGAATTTGTTCCCAATAACATAATATTTGAGTAAAGGTAAAACTGCTATTGTGTGCCAAGCATTTGATGGGAATTATATTGCCTTTTAAAGACGTAATGGTAGGTAAATGAAAAAGAAAAGGAAAAGTCCAACTTTAATGACCTTCATTTCACTTCCTGAAAATGATGGTAATAACCAGAAAATAGAGAAGTTCCAGTGAGTTAGGATTCATAAATATTAAATGTAATGGAGGAAAATCACAGATTTTTAAGAAATTAACTTGAACAAATGGTGATTTTAGTTACGATGTTGTCATTTTGAGTAATGGTCATTAGCACAGTGGATTGTAATGGGTATGAGCTTACTGTATAGAAAGAATGCCTTCTGATTAACTTGGGATTTTTTCTTGATGCTTCAGCCAGTTTACAACTGTACTGTATATCGCTTCATTTTGGGCTTGTGATTGGCTCCAAGGGCTCTTTGTTTAGAGATGCGTGTGCTCTATTTTCATGATTAAGCTTTTTTATGATTAGTCTCCATTTTCTTTTTTGTTTTAACTTTTACTCGGAATAATATGCAATGCCTTGGAGAACTGATTGGCTGACTGATATAATTGAGTTCAGATGCGGTTTCCTTTCTCTCCCCACTGTTTCCAGTCTCTGCTCTGTTCTGGGCTGTTTCCGACTGCTTGGAGACCAGGCTTTCAGAGCTGCCGTTTAGCATTTTCTTACAGTGAACTGGTTTCTTGCACAACCCAAATATAATTGACTTCCAGGCAGGCGGTTGTTGGAAGCACAAAGAGGGCCCCCTCAGGCCTCACACAGAACCTGTTCCCTCCGAAGCACACATTCATATACACCCCAACAGTCACTCCTAAAGACGCCAGTTGAAGATGTACATTTTATTGACTTTTCATGGAAAGAAATACCACTTAGCAAAACTCTCTGAAATTCTGGTAAAGATTTCTTGGGTTCCCCAAATTTCCTCTCTCCATGTGGTGGTCATCGTCTTCTTAGACTATTTCCTATCCTTTTGGGTTCTTCCTCTAGATCTTTCTCAAGGATCCCCTCACTTTTCCCCGCAGATCTGCCCTTCCCTAAGCTCTTTTTCTGTCTGCCTACCTTTCTCTGGACATATCTGTTCCACACGCCCACCCCCTCATTTTGCTCAGCAGAGAACCTGCCTTCCCCAGGATTCACTTTTCTCTGCAGGGAAAGTGAAGGGATTTAAATGACTAACTAATGGTTAATTATATTTCTTATCAACTAAAATTAACTTTGTAGTTATGTTTAGGTGTCCTGTAGAAGAAAGCAATGCCTCTTCTTCATTCGCTGGCCTCGATCATCACGTCCACAGTGGAATTTACCCTCCTGCTTTCCTCCCCAAAATTCTACCCCTTGACAAGTATATTTCAACTAATGACTTTCCCATTCTCCCAGTCACCAGTGTGGCGCCTGGGAGTGGAAGAACCCCAGCTCGCTTGCTTTGGGTCAGGATGTGTCTGAGGTGCAGCTTGTATTATAGAGTCACCTGGGAGGATGAGGTTGAAGCTAATCTCTTTGGCCTTAGTCTGAAACCTTGTTGGGCATGTTCCCTTTTCTTCTTTCCTGGGGGAAGGAGACAAGTCTCTGTTGGGAGAGCTTCCTTAATAAGTCATTTACATGTGAATCTTGCTCTCAGGCTCTGCTTCCAGGGGACTCAAACCAAGACAAATCCTATGTAGTAGTATTATCCATATTGTATAGATGAGGAACCTGAGGTAGAGTGATTATATGTAATTTGCCAAATGCCACACATATCATATAAAGGGAGGAATAGGAATTGGAACCTGTGCCAATCCAATTCAGAACACAGATTCTTTCCACCACACAATATCACCTCTCAGTGCTACTTGAATAATTTTCTGTAGTGCGGTCTTGACTCTGCTTGAAATATGCAGGGGTTCCCTGTTTGCTACATTCCTTTCCTTGCCATTTTGCACCCTCATACTTTCTGGCTAACGTAACTTCCTCCTCTAGAGTTCTACTGCATCATTTCTGTTACCCTTTTGCCCACGTACGAAGGACGACTCAGTGTTCTTCAGAAGTGGCTTCTGCTGGTCAAAATCTATCCGTCTTTTTTTCACGCCACAATTTCTCTCTGAAATACCTTTCCTATTCCCTATCTTCCATGGCAGTTCAAGAACTAACCCCAATACTCCCCCTCGATAGTGGAACTTAATTATCACCACTTTCATGAAGCAGGCCCTCATCTCCCCAGACTGAAGCAATCATTTTCTTCCTTGAACTATTGTAGAAATTCATGACTTTCTTTCATGTCAGCCAGGTAGGAAGGAAAGTCCTCTGCATTTGAAGAGAGTGGACAGTAGAGACCCTCCTTAACAAAAGGTTAAAGACCATCGATTTCGATAAAGCCCTCTGTGGGGTTAGAATATGTCATGCTATCATAACAGGACTCTAGCAAAATGTTATTGGCGGTTATGTTGGTCTTTAAGATTATGGATTTTTTTTCAAATTTTATTTTTTATACTTTCTTGTGTTTTCTAAATAAATCAAATAAACACTTTGCTTCTGTAGGCCAGATGAAAACAGTGCACCTTACATAGAGAAGGAAAGAAAGGAAGACAGAAAGAGAAGTAAAGGAAAAAAATGAAGAAGAAAGAGGAATGGAAAGTTAAAAAGGAGTGAGGGAGGGTGGGAAAAAAAAAAGAGGAGAGATAATTTGAGAGCTATAAAAATGTGAGGAGTTATAAAATCCAGGAAAAGAAAATCTGCCATTTTTAAATAATAATGAGGAGAGGTAATATTCACAATGGAAGGAGTGAGTAGATAATGTAAAGTTTTTGCATCTCACTGTCTTTGCTACGGATGTTATGTTCTCTGTAAGTATTTGCCGATGTTAGAGATTACTATAGGGCCTGAGACAGAAAAAAAAAATGGCAATTGAATGGAACTGAAAGAAATAAGAAGTAATGGCCTGAAACTAGGGGGTGGAGGGAAAGAGGAGGGTGGAATAAATTAGATAATAGAAAATAAAATTAATAGTAGGTCAATTAGACAACAGGATAGTTTCCCAAAGAAAGTAATTGAAGCAATAGCATTCAAGCTGTTCAGAAGGAGAAGAGATAAATCAGTGAGAAGATTAATGTGGACAAACCACAGTGGAGCAAGATGGACCAGAGTGTGAGAAAATCCTTTTAGCTTTCCAGATGAAATGAACACACAGATTTCCTGGAGCAGATGCCAGAAGATTCTTGCCCCTCGACACAGGAATTGGAAATGCACAGACATCCTCAGAGGAATCCCATTTAGGATTGCTAATCTTAATTTTGGACTTCAGAGGGGCCACATTTCTAGCATTAGGCACCATATGCTTCAGTGGTCAAATTTACTGTGATGCCAGGGCCAGGGAAGCCCGGTGTCCTTGTCTGAGAACATTACTGCAGAGAAAATGGAATAATTACTCAGGGAGAACTACGTCTCCTGCAGATTAGAGTCCTATTTGCCAAAAGCTTTCTTCAAAAGCTCAAGAATTTTTGTTTCAAGCAAGGCCTTTAAAGTGACCACTTTTGCTGTGTACACATAAATACAGACAACTGTGATCTAAACAACAGACCTCATGTGTATATTCCAAAGGAACCACGGGAGCTTCCGAGTCAGAAAGACCTGAGTTATCTGACAGCCTTTCCTGACTTGCCCACTGATGAGCTGTTGGTCTTTGACCTTTCAGTCATACCTATCAGCCCCAGTCTTCTCATCTGTAAACCAGGAGGAATAATATGTCTCTTCAACCACTTTGGCATGATTAAATAATAATGTAAAGCCCCTTGGGAATGCCCAGTACAGAGGGAATCTAAGCGTGTTTGTTTTCCTTTCAATACCAGTTCTTCCTCTTTCTAACTTCTACTCCCACTTGAAATAAACGTCAATCTTCAACTGACACATCAGATTTACATGTCGATCACTCTCCTTTTGAACAGCAAGGTGCTAGAGAGGATTAGGAAGAATTTTTCCTTTACATCATCCCCTGAACCTCTTAATTAAAATGCCATATTCTACTGCTTAACAAATGAGTGTCAATTTAGTGTATTAAAACAGTGCTTATTTATTATCTCACCGTGTCCATGGGGCAGGGGTCTGGGCACAGTATATCTAAGTCAGGCTCTCTGTTTAAAGTCTCACATTAAGGCTGAAATTAAGATGTCAGCAAGACTACATTCCTTTCTGGAACTCTGGGGAAGAATCCACTTCCAAGGTGATCCAAGTGGCAAGGGGAATTTAGTTCCTTGTGGTTGTAGGAGTGAAGTTGCCATTTCCTTGACATGCGGCCCGCTTCATCTCAAGCCAGGGATGGTGCCTCTTGGAATCTTTCCATTGTCCACTTCTGCCACTCCTCTGACTTTTTCTACTCTCTCAGCCAGAAGAAAGCTCTGCTTTTAAAGGCTTATGTGATTTTATTGGGCCTACCTGGATAATCCAAGATAATTTACCTATTTTTAAGGTCAGATAATTAGTAACCTTTCTTGCATCTTCAAGGTCCCTTTCACCATGCAACCTATTTATTGACATGACACCAGTGCATAAAGGTGAGGGGAAAAGCGTTCTGCCTACTATCATTACTCAGACACCCAGCTGCCCTGCCGAGATTTCGGTGTCCACAAACCTTACCCCCACAAAACAGAACTCATCATCATTCCTGACGTGTTCAAAACTGTTTCTGCCTTTGTGTTCTCTTTTTTTCTCTTGTCGTCTTTTGTCATGGTACCTATGACACCTTATTTTATTATCTCTCTGCTTGCCTTCATCACTAGAAAAGGTCACATGAAGAGAGGGACTGTAAGCTATTATTTTTTTGAATCCCCAAAGCCTGCCACAGTATCTGATAAAATGCTTGGGGAATGAATGTTTTAGTCTACACTAGAGAGAACTAGGCATATCCCAAATCTGATGAAAGATAATTTGGGCAGGGGTTTCCCGGGTGGCTCAATCAGTTGAGCATCCAACTCTTGATATCGGCTCCGGTCATGATCTCAGGGTCATGGGATCAAACCCCGTGTAAGGCTCCGTGCGTGGCGGGGAGTCTGCTTGGGCTCCTCTCTCTCCATCCCCCTCTGCACCTCTGCCTGTTCTCTCTTTTCCTCTTTCCCTCTCTCTACAAAGTGAATAAATCTTAAAAAGATAAATTGGGCAGATCATGTATCCTGGAGCAAACATATAACTTAGAATTTTAGTTCCAAGCTTTGGCCTTTGTATAGTCTTAGCTAAGTCACTTAATTTGTTTAGGCCACAGTTTTATCTTCTGTATTACATAAATGAGGTATTTAAAAAATATTGATGTTTCCCAATCTTTTCACTAATCAAAGATTTCTGGGCTTTTTTTTTGGCTTTTTTTTTTTTTTTTTTTAATCTCCCAGGAGACCCAGGTTTGGAAATATTTTTTTAACAACAAACTATACTCAGTAGTAAATAAATTTCCCCATGTTTATCTGACAAAATCATGTGTTACATTAAAGCACACATCATTGAAACATTTGATTAGCAGTGACTATAACTAATGTTAGTTACTGTGACTTGAAATATATATAATTATTGCTACATCAAATAAATAAAAGAGCATCTTGAAGGAAGATGTAAGACATAAAGAAGAGTAGTAGAATCAAGATTTTAAATAAGATAATTTTGTATTAGAAAAAGAAAGGTGATTTAGTGCATTGGTAATTAGATTTTAATATTGGAAAAACTGAAGAAATTAACTTTTTAAGATTGTCCCAGAGCCCTGCAACACTTGATGGTGAAATTTGAGATTGAATGAAAGTCCATTCCAGTTCTAAAATTCTGATTTTTAAATTTCAGTTCTGCCTTCCATTCTCCCTTGATGGGACATTAGTGACACTTCTCCATGGACTGGGAGTCTTTGCTGTATGACACGGGATCAGTGCAGGGTCCAAATTCAGATGCCTCAGGGAAGCTGCACAAAATAAGTGGGCAAAATCAAAACAAGGCAGAGAACACATGGGCATAGCTACTGAGCACCCGCTCGTTGTTCTCTTGAGAGATGCTGGCCTGGTGGTGTCAGATCTGATTTTAAAGCAAACTGGAGATAAGGATTTTATTTATGTTACAAAAGAATTGTTTTTAAATATTGGCAAGGAATTCAATTTTTAAAAATTATGTGTGGACCATGTAAAACACAGCTGTTATGTCAAATGAGGCCTTTGGACTGTGGGTTTGTTGCCAATCGCGAATTCAGACGATTGGGGACCCCTTGGGGCTAGCAGTTACTCAGAGTTCTCTCTGTGCCAGGTGCTCTGAAATACTGACCACACAACTTCCTCAGGCTTGAGTTTCCTTTCAGCAAAATGAGACAGCATGCATAAGTGTGCTTTCTAAATTTCTAAAGGGCAGCATAAGGAACCATGGAGGGATATTCTTATTTAAGTCTTAAACTGCACTTAAGAATGAAGTAATTTCTTTTAGGAAGTAATATCATTTTTTAATTTGAAATCAATTCACGAGAGAGATGTGCATTCTTGGAAAAAGTGTGTGTGTGTGTGTGTGTGTGTGTGTGTGTGAGAGAGAGAGAGAGAGAGGGAGAGGGAGGGAGAGAAATGATATAGAGATTCTTGGTTGGTTCTCTCTGATATTCATGACAAGTAAACATTTATTCTTTGCAATGATATGATTGTCTAAGATAAACTGATACAGCTTAATGTCTATTTTAATCACCCTAAGCTAATAGTAGATGACCGAGTCTTGAGAAACTTAGAGTAAAATCCTTTATGGTACCATGTCCTGGAGAAAAAGCAGTTGAATGGTCTCATAAATTTGAACTGCTAACTTAGAAGTGAGAAGTGCTATGTAATAAATAAGTCAGGCATGCACCAGAGAGCTCTAGAATTGCATGGACATAATTAATGTTTTCTTAAGACATAGGGAATGCATATATTACCTGAAGATTTAGATTGCAAGTCAGTTTATTTTGGTATATTGGCATGGATTAGAGCTCTTTTAAAGGTTTTCACTGAAGAAGGTGTAAAGGTACAGGGATTTGGCTTAGCCTCACTTACCTGCTCTTCCTCTTGAAAACAGCAGTGTAATTTAAGGTAAGTTAATGAGGACTTTGATGTTTTCCTGTGTCTGGGTTTGTCTGTGCTCTTGAGAGATCCTTTGGCCCCATAAATGCTGCTCGTGATATCCAAATGTACCTCAGATCATGCTAACATTCAGTGGAGTATGTTGCCTCCCTCTTCCATTTTGGAAGCCATTTTTTTTTGCTTTTTGTTCAAGTCAGTGATCAGAGTGGAAACAAAGTTGCTCTGTGGAGATTTCTTTCAGCATTGGGTAGGAGGAAACAGTGAACTTAGTAGCTTCTAGTTTTACCTAAGGGGACTCAACAGGGTGGATTAGAAAGCTATGCCCCTTGTACACAACCACTCATGTTGCTCTTACTGGGTTCTTAGTAGGCAGCCACACCATCTTGGCGCCTTGGGTGAATTGCTTGCATTCTTCAAGTTTCTTTTTTCTTATTTGTAAAATGAGAATAAGATGGGGCGCCTGGGTGGCTCAGTCGTCAAGCGTCTGCCTTCGGCTCAGGGCGTGATCCCAGCGTTCTGGGATCGAGCCTCACATCAGGCTCCTCCGCTATGAGCCTGCTTCTTCCTCTCCCACTCCCCCTGCTTGTGTTCCCTCTCTCGCTGGCTGTCTCTATCTCTGTCAAATAAACATGTTAAAAAAAAAAAAAAAAAAAAAAAAGAATAGCACCTACTTCATAGCACTATTCTAAGGAAAAAATGAGAGAATGCATATGAAAAGCACTTAGCTTTCCTGGCATGTGAAAGAACTTAATAAATGTTATTTTTAGTAATATTGTTATTCCTTAACTTATATTGACTGAGTGATTGAAGTTTCTAATTTAAGGCAGCTAATGATTTATTTTTACAGTGTTTCCTGCTTTTTGTAAACCCACTTTTTTTTCCCCTCACATAATTTACCCAATTCAGTTGAAGTGCCAGAATTTGAAATTCTACTTTTTTCAGGGTCCAGGATTAACCCAACTAACTGCTAAAAAAAAAAAAGAGAGAGAGAGAAAAAGCAAGGTCTGGTTTTCTGGGTAATGTCTGATACTAATAAGGCTCAGTAAGCATATGCTTCTCTTCCCTTATTCAACTATATCAACTCTCAGCAGCCACTGAATTAATATGGCAATTAGTCATATGCAATAAACTTTTTTCCTTTGTGCCTTGCTTACCTGTTACATTGCAAACTTCTAGGAGTAGGAGATCATGCCTTAATGTCTTAAACTTCATGCAGTGAATAGCACAGTGCTATAAATGTAATAGATTCAAATAAAATTGATGCTAAATTCATTTAGCACATTGCATGGATTATTTCATTTATCTCACATGAGAGCTCCATGAAGTAGGTATTATCGTAGGTATTGTTCCTAGTCACACAGTAGGAAGCTGAGGTTTGGTGGTATCACCTACTGGAGAGCAAGTAGGCCATAGTGGTGGACTTCAGGCTGAAACTCAAACAATTGAAAGCAGAGCCCATTTCTAACTACCCTGCTATGCTTCTTCCTGAGAGGTGAGATGAGTGAATGCACGCATGAAAGGAAGCAATCAGATTGTATGAAGCAGTTCTAAATATTAAAATATTTGTCTAACCTGAAAAGAAATAAATTTCCCTTTTCTTAAATGAATACTCATTCTTGAACTGCCAAATCCGTTTGCACTTGCATTGCCTTTTTAAATGCCTTCCTTTACACATTTTTTCTATGAAGTTTGAGCAATACAGTTCACACTTCAATTCAGTTTTGTAACAGTATATGGAACAAACACCATGAGCAAAATTGTATGTTAGGCAATATGGGAGAAAATACATAAATGAGAATGTATTACCTTCCCTTCACAAGATTGCAATCTAATGAACCCAGATAAGGAAATAATGATAAAACAAGTAGACTGTGGTAAGTACTGCACTTACAAATACCTATGACAACTCTGTGAAAGGGAAGGACTTGGGCGAGTTCCAAGGAGGGTTTTGGGTTTTGAAGGACTTTAAGATTCCATTTCAGTCTCTCTTTTGAAATAATCTCTTGTCCCCTGATTAATGTCTTCCTCAAAATAAGTATCTCACAGTTCTGCTTTCAGTTAAACCAGTTTCCTAGGCCCTTTTGGGGGAAAAAAAATATCAGTGACTATTGTGTCTAAGTTGGAACTGTAATCAACCTACTAAGATTTTATGACTATTTTTAAGAATTATATCATTTCAACCAACAGATAAAATTTGGGTGATTGATTATGAATTCTACATTGGCCTAGCCCTGAGGATAAGATTCTACAAAATATTCTAAATATTTATGTAAGAATTGATGAAATTAAATAGTTGATCATCATCCATCACTGAGATATCCATGTGGACTCAGAGAATAATCATTTTTAATGCAATTGGGCATAGCAGATGCTGGAGTTCATACTACAGTGTGAGTTTCCTTAGAAATACATTCATTATTCACAATGCTGTGTTGAAGTGTACTTGGCTCAGGAATGTGTTTTCCTCACTTTTTTTTACCTGTATGATAACATAATAATAACTATTTCTTCCATTTAATGCTAAACTGATAAAGTACCGCATGTCCCAAAGACTATAATCCCAGGGGCAGTCAGTGTTCTGTATTTAGTACTTGCTCAAAAGTGATTTATTATTGATAGCTCTATGCATAGACTGGCCGTGATGCTATGAGATTATAGTTTGTTTCTCTTAATAATACTAATGACAGATGACATTAGATTGATTTGTGTATTATAAATAATATATGTCATATATAGGCTATATTAGCTGGTGATATGCTTTTCAGTTGCCATTACGTTAAGAATTTTACATGTTTTATCTCCTTTTCTCCGTAACAGTCCCATGAGGTAAATTTTATGAGTCCCATTTTACAGAGAGTAAAACTGAGCAGATTATAGAAGTTATGTCTCCAAAGCACAAATTCTTACTTTCTTAATTTATAGTGCTTACACACCAGAGCCCTTCTTTCTAATAGTTTCAGACATTTATGTCTCA
Source organism: Ursus arctos (assembly GCF_023065955.2). Lineage (NCBI taxonomy): Eukaryota > Metazoa > Chordata > Mammalia > Carnivora > Ursidae > Ursus > Ursus arctos. Next base: position 54,670,878 of record NW_026622819.1, read on the forward strand.
TTGGAACCCCAAGTTTTGTTGATTTGAACACCGTAGAGAAGATTGCTTCTAGCTTTTTGGCTTTATAGCCAGGAAGAACAGAGTAGAAATTATTCTTCAAGTAGACTAGAAGAGAGAGAAGAGAAGCAGCTCAACTCAAAGGCTTTCCTTGAAAAGCTTCCACAGATCAACCTGCGGCTGCAGCTCCAGGTGAAAAGGATTCTTCTCTCCCCAAGAGCAGCCGCGGCGGCAGCAGCCCTGCCATTCTCTGGGTCCCTGTTCATTAGTAGTCAAGGTTTTCATTGTGCTCAGCAAAACAGTCACAGAAAATAAATGTGCCGCACAGATGGGCCCATAGAAAATCTACTTGATGTGTTCTTGAAAATTCACAGCTAAATGACTTTGAAGAGATGGGGGTTATTGTGTCCATGATTAAAATAAGGTGTGGCATGAATCTTTCAGATACAACACTTCCCCTGTAGAGCTTTTTAAGACTGATAAGGTACAAAGTGGTAACTGGCCTTTGGCTCATAGATGTACCATGGCTTATTGAACCATTCCCCGGATGATGAAGTACATTTCAAGTACATTTGCTTTATACAAAGTTAAACTTGAAGAATTGCCTAAAAATAAACCTGCTTCATTTTATATAAGCTGAAGCCTTTCATTTAAGGCTTTTTCAGCTTGGATTTTCAAAAAGTAGAGGAATTACATCAGTGTTTCATTGGACCACCTATACCACCCACACCAGAATTTTCTAATGTTATCTGAGCTGCTTGCCAAAAATGTACTCTATCCCATATATACATTGGAGTAGAAAACAGGAATCTTCATTTTTAACAAGTATCCCAGTTTATTCCTCTGACGAGGATGCCACATTTTATGTGAATTTGAAATAGTATAATTTTAACATAATAAAACAAAATGCATATTGTAGGCAAAATTTGAAACAATGTATTCCCTCAAATTATAAAAAATTACAGTTGAGATTTGCATTTTTAAAGCTGGCAGACCAGATGAATTATAAACTACCATCAGCAATGCTAGTTTAGTTGGTAATTTCAAATACCTATTTTTTTGTACCATTGAACCACATTTTTTTGTACAAATAATGTTGGTAATTTTTGCTATATCATTGCTATATTCACTCTTGCTTTGTATTTTGTATATTATAACTATGCCATCTAGGTATTCATTAAATGGTAATGCTTTCACTCATGTTGAAAAATGCTAAGCACAGGGGCGCCTGGGTGGCACAGTCGTTAGGCGTCTGCCTTTGGCTCAGGGCGTGATCCCGGCGTTCAAGGATCGAGTCCCACATCGGGCTCCTCCGCTGGGAGCCTGCTTCTTCCTCTTCCACTCCCCCTGCTTGTGTTCCCTCTCTCGCTGGCTGTCTATCTCTGTCAAATAAATAAATAAATAGTCTAAAAAAATGCTAAGCACAAATTTTGAAAATTTTGTCATGTCACATGACATGATAGTTTTGTTAAAAAAATGAAATAATGACTAATGTACCCTATGTTATTAATGTGGGATGCTGGCCTCCATAAAATATTAGAAGCAATACTGAGAAAATTAAAACTGGAAATAAAACTCATTTATGCTACTAACGGTTGCAGATGTATATTCCTCTGGGAAAATTTACCTTGTATTGTGTCAGTTTTGAATTATATGGGGTCTTCAGGAATCACTTTTGCATTAAAGTGACCTATTATTGCATTAGAGTTTGAGAACCACTGCAAAGCTGGTGACCAATGTCCTGGCAGTTTGGCCACTGTAGGCCATGTTTACAAGGCTTGATTATTTGGGCAGAAATAGAATAATAAGCCTACAATTCTGGCAAATACACATCAGAATAGAGGGATGCAAGGTCATCATGGTGATCAACTGAGGAGGAAAAGTCACATGGTAGTCTTAGGGAGAGACATTCACATTGGAGTCTCTGTGGATGGCATGCCAGGCCTGAAGAACAGTGGTGTGCTGGTAGATGTTCAGCAACTGACTCTGAGATTGAGGAAGCCCTGATTTGTAGCATTTGCCAGTTCTTATCATGCAAATGTTCTCACCATGACCGGCTTCAAGCCACCAACCTGACATTAGTTGGCTCACCCAACCCCTCAACATTTAACCATCGGCACTTTTGAACTGGTGCTAGCTGGCTGCAACAGACCACTCACTGTCTAAAGGGGCTGAGATGCCTGAGAAAAACTGTGTGGTCAATCCCCAATTACCCCAGAGTCAAATTAACCCTTTTGTGGGCTAATAAAAATTGTGATTCAGAACTCTTCCCCCATTTCTTGTGTTTCAGAGGCAAAAAATATAAGAACTCCCCCACTTTCTCTTTTTGGCCAGCTTTGTTCCTTGTCAATATTACTGTTACAGTATTCTGTTTGGATATGTAATAGCTATCTGTTTGGATTCTCAGCTCTCTTTATTCCCCTAAGAACAGATGGAAAGTATGTATGGGGCTTCCAATTAAGTAGATTTGACATTCTGATTTGATTAGCAATGATGGACCCTGGGGTTAGATTGGAGAATGGCATTAGGTGTATCGTCACGGGCAGCAGAACAGGAAGACAAGGGGCCCATTGACCAAATAAGATGTATTCACTGAAGTTGACTTAGCAGCAGACAGATCTACCTTATCATGGAGACATAGATCTTAACTAGGAGGCCTTCTCCATATTGTCCTGTGCGATGACCACAGCAGTACATTTTCTTCTTCTCTCTTTCTTTTTGAGTCCCTTAAGTCTCTTTCCTTGTCCACATACTGGTTTAGATTTTGATTGCCTATTATCCCTTCAGAATATATTTCTTTCTGCTTTTCTCTTAGATTATTTGTACAGTTCTATGTAGGAATGGTTCATCTTCTAGAATAAGATGCAGCAGAGAGGTGCTGCCTTCCTTCCTTATCTCCACATCCATCTCTTAATGGCCTTTAGGACACAGAGCAAATAGTACCTCCTCTTCCTTGATCACTCCAGGTGAACACAATTTCACCCTGCTCTGGACTGACTTAGCATTGGTTCACAGTCTTCATTGTGCATGGAAATCACTTGAGTTTTGGAGAAACAATCAATGTTTAGGAGCCACCAGAAATTCAGAATTAATTGGTCTAAGGTGGGGTGTGGGTGTTAGTATGTTTTGTAAAATGCCTTCTAAAAAGCTTTCTAAAAAGTGGTGACCCTAATATACAGCCAAAGTTGAGAAACACTATTCTACAGTATGATATTCTCTCTCTTTCTCTCTTTTTTTTTTTTCCTGGAAGAGTCCAGACTCCAAAATGTGCTTGAAAGTAAGGATGGCTTTTTAGGTGGAAAAGAGCTTACTCATTCGATTGAAGGTGGCAGACACCTTTCAGGCAGCAACCATACTGAACCTGTACCTGCTAGAAGGGAATTGTTGGTGTGGAAGAAGTTGGGAAAATTCAGAAACCATTTCCTGGGATATAAAGTCATCTTGGAGCTGAAATCTCTCATAGGGGAATATAGTCCAATGCCTCACATTGAAAAGAAAGAAATTGAAGCATTAAGAGGTTTTCCCAGTGTCCTAAGTGACTTTCTAAGTCATATAATGTGTGGTTGAAGGGCCAAAAGATGAACTAATATTTTTTTTTAAATGCATATACTGGTTTTGCAAAACTATTTTATATGTATTAACTTTTTCTTTCATAATCAGTGCTGCTTTCCTTTTTATTATTTAGTAGTATTCTACCTATGGTGTAGATATGCCATAGTTGGTTTATCTTTAATCTCTTTTTTAACAGCTTTGTTGATACAAAATTTATGTATCATAAAGTTCACCTGTTTAGAGTATACTATCCAATGGTAAGTACAGGTTTTATCTGCAGGGTGGCACATGATCATCATCATCTAATTTTAGAACACTTCTTATCACCCTGAAAAGAAAACTTGTACCCATTAACCCTCACAACAGTTATAGGAGACAGGTCCAGTATAATTTTTACTTAATGTTGGGACTAAGACATAGATTAAGCAATTTGCTCAATGTCATATGTCTATTTAACGGTAGAGTCAGAATGAAAAACTAAGGTGATAACATTCCAAAGCTCCCATTCAAAACTAGAGCCAATCCAGTGTTCCTTTCCCCCATTGTGTGGGAGAGGATTCAGTTTAGACAAAAGTAAATGGATAATTTCCCCCTGCAGATCATTTATGGGGGAAGGATTACACTGGGAGGAGGAAGGAATAGAGGCAAGTCTCAAAGTCTTCTAATCTTCATTAAAGGCTTACCCTGGTCTATTGAGTCATTTTGTCCAGGCTGCTCTTGCTAGCCTCTTACTTATTTCCAACCTTGTGCATCTGCTATTTAGTTTTCTCCTTCTATAGTGTAATACCCTTGAGTACAAGGACCGTGAATTATGCATCTTTGTTTCCTTCATCATGCCTATTGCTATACTTAGCTTACATAGTAGGTCTTCATAGATCTTTGGAACAAAAGAATGAATGAAGGGTCCCTAGTGATGCTACGGTATGACACCTACACAGCAGATATTCTAGATTTTTCCATCATTAAAAGATTACTGGTGGAAGATTCCTAAAATTACATATGCATATCATAGATAACAGAAAAATAGAGTTTGTTTTAAAACTTTTACCAAAACATATATATAATATAATTACATATATAATACATATATATATATATAATATAATAATTTACCAGAAAATAATACATTTTCTGGTAAATTATTGGTATTCATTTGGTCATTTTAAAAATGCATAATATACACACTTAGATTAATCTTGTTTTAGGTTGTTTTTGAAAAATACTGACCTTCAAGTGGCAAAGGCTCTGTCATGACTTCTTAATGAGTTTCTAAGAAAGAACTATGAGTTCCTAATATATTTTACTCATAATTATACCTTATGATTGTGTTTAGAAAAGTCGGTGGCTTGACTCACAAATTCTAGTGAAATCCTTTCGAGTTTTAATTACACAGCACTGCCACCTAGCATCAACCACACAGACTTTTTTTTTTTTTAAGAGTTGAGGTTTCTCTTTATTTAGAATACTATTAAGGGGATCTGTCTGCAAATTTTTTTTAAGAAGCATGGACTGAGATTACTTCAGGAAGTATTTGCAGCAGCCTCCAACCAACAGTTTACTTGAAAACCCTTGTGATTGGAAGTGAATTGGTGTCAATGAAGAAAGGAGTTGAGAACTCTGCTGAAGAGTTTCAAATGTCAGAGCTGCATATTCATGAGTTGCAGGCACCTGTGGCCCACTGTCTTCCTGCAGATTCCTAGTGCTGCAGTCTTTAGAAGGGCACTGGAGGTAGTTTCCAAATGGCATCGTTGTTTATTTGCATATAAATAAATATATAAAGGAAATAGTGGGGACTGAAGAATGAACACACATAAAATTATTCTGGGGGAGAAAAAAAGTCCGTGCTCTTTCAGAAGAATGCCAGCTTGAGCTGACACCCTTCACGGGAGTCGATGGTGGGTGCCCATTTCGAATCTGGACCCCTTTGGTTGATGGTGTCGTTAAGCAGATTTCCTTTGCCAGCCTGAGAAGTCAGGAAAAGCTGACTATGGGGGAGAAACAGAAGACATTAGCTCTCTTTGCCATTTCTGTTGGGTGCCTGGCGATGTGACGGACAATGTGATTGCAGGACCCCATTCTCAATCTTCTCAGTTCCCAAACTGTGCTTTAAAAAACACATCAAAACAAATCAATAGTATTTAAGGGGTGGGGGAGGGAACATCACGCTTAGATTGATGCTTTACATAATGAGCCCTTTATGAGATGTAATGCCAACTGTTAATCAATAGACATGCCAGAACTGCCTCTAATACAACCTTGTAGAGTTTTTTTTAATTAATCCTTATTAAAAATATTGACTTGTTGTGACTTGCTGGGGCCGCTCCTGGCTCTGTTTTTTATCCTAATTAGGAGGTTATGCTACACTGCTTAGGCTGCAGATAATAATGTAATGATTATTGTCTTAAAACCTGAGAATCAATATAAGATACTATCAAATTGTACCAGGTGTCACAATTATGAAAATTACTTGAGATTTTAAAGGTTTACAAGAGCGAGGTTTTTTTTTTTTTCCTGTCTTATACTTTTTTTTTTTCCTGTTTGCTTATTTCTAGTTTTCTCGGGATTAGACAGGTTCAAGATTTTGTGGGGGTTTTTTTTCCCGAAGAAGGCTTTGTCGAATCATTATATTTTGACATGCCATCTTCCAAGGGAGCTGCCATCTTCCTTGGTGCACTCATTTCAAAGAATTCCCTCTCCCCCGTGCCCCATACCACAAAAGGCATTTGTGTGTTAACTTGGCAAAAGTTCTAGTACAAAAGGAGAAATAGAACAACCAAATATTTTACCAAGGGGTGCCATTAATCGCAAGACACACAAGAGAGAAAGAAAAATAAATGAATAAAAGTGAGAGAATACGTTGTTGCTTTTCCAAGAGACTCAGAATATAAAAATGGGAGCGATGTAATAATAAGAATACTAGTGAAGATGCATGCGGTACTTCCGTATGCAAACCCCATATTCTGAGTTCTTTACATACATGAACTCATTTTAATACTCGCTGTAGTCTTAGAGGATTGTACTCTTATCCTGTTGGAGGATGAGGCAGTTGAGGCACAGAGAGTTGTATTTACTTGTCCAAAGTCACTTAGGAAGTGGCAGAGCAAGAACTATGAAGCTAAACCTCTGGCTTTTGTGTCTGGCTGTGCTATTAACCGCTGTGATAATTAAGACCATCTGTCAAGCGCAGCCTCCTCATTTTGCCACTGAGGAAGCTGGGTGGAGCTCAGCAAATGGAAATGACTTGTCTGGAGGTGTCAGCCAATAGTAAACTGTTAGATATCCCACGTTACATAAATTACAAATCTTGATCCCCTCCTCTGTGCCCGCCAAAGTCTTTATCCCCGAGGTGTTGAGACCAGCGTGAGCAGGCAATATGGTGCAAATCCAGTGAGTCTCAGCCTCCTGAGTCACCCTGGCATCTGTGTTCCTGGTCTCCTCATGGCCAGCTCTTGACAGAGCCATTGTTCCTATGAAAATTAGGGAGGGTGGTCATGGGAGGGAGCCCCACTGTTTAGCTCTATGTTTGTGAATAAGGAAAATGTTTTCCTTCTATAGCCTCTTTAGAGACAATTAAGCATTAGCTTTTGTCGAATGCTAAATTATGAGTGAATTTAGTTTAAAGTATGTGAACCATGCACCCTTTGAAATTTGCCTGAAAAGGCTCATTATAAAACTAATGCTATGAAAAAGCACTCCCTTTCAGATTAGGGAAAGCACCTGAATAGTTTTCATAAGTGGCTGCGCATCATTTGAAAGCATTCTAGTGTTGCCTGAAACGCTTTCAACACATCTTTCAACTAGGAAATTTCACATTCAGCATATCTGTAGTTCTACAAGACTTTCAATAATATTTAAATTGGTTAACTGTATTTCTTTTATATCTGTTTTAATGCTTTTATTGATTTGAGGTAGATAAACTTGATTGTGCATGAAATCTTATTTTTCCACACAAAGGAGATATGATTTGAGCGTATGCGAGGAAAACCGTACCTCTAAGTCAGGCCAGACCTCTGAAATGCAAGGGTTTGGGTCAGAGACAAGTTTGCTGAGGTCTTCGAACTACTCTGGTACTGACTCCAACGTTTGTTTCCCCAAAAATCAGTGCTGCGAAAGAGGCCCTGAACGATATCTCTTTAGTAAAGCTACGGAGAAAAGACAAGACTCTCAGGTCTCACTACGAGAAACATGAATGCTTCTCGCAAAAATCCAGGGTTTTTTTCTCTCCGTTTTTTGTTTCTTTTCGTAGCTCATAGACACTACAATTCTTTCGGTCGATCGTGTTAGTTTCTTTCTTTTAGTAACAAGGAAGCTAAGAACCAAATTTGTGGACATTTCAGCCAATATGCACAAGAATGCAGTAAGCAGTATAAATTGTTTTCTTCTAAAGACTGTGCATTTTATAAGCCAAACCTGGGACATAGGTCATCTTACTTAGAGCTCATATAAATATAAATCCAGTGACATTATCGCATCACAAATAGGAATCGATGTGTGACACATGGAGCCCCAGCTACCTGAGGGACACCTGGGTTCTTGGAGACTTTGCATCATATATAGGGCGAGTAAGACATAATAGGGTCCTGAGAGCTCTGTAGAAGTGTGTTCAAATCTGACCTCTGCCCCATTAGCCTCATTCCCTTGTTCAAACTGTACCTTCTCTTGGAGCCTCAATTTCTTCACCTGAAAAAATGGGGATAATGATACTAGTGTTATATGAACAAATGAACGAGAAACTCTGTTACAGCTCTTTACTGAATGCCTACCGTGTGTTGCATACTTTACAAGGGTTTGGGGAGGCAGCCACAATCCAGATGGGCATGACTTCTGCCTCCCTGGGACAATAAATGGCCAGATACAGCAAATGAAAAAAAAGAAAAGCCATGAAAAGAATGTTTTGGAGTTAGTGATGTATTTTGTACTTTATGCCTAGGACTGAACCAGTAAGATGAGGGCTATGAAAATGGAGCCACTCATGTGCAGCAGGGAGGAGAGGGGAGGAAATCAGATCTCGTGTGTGTGTGTGTGTGTGTGTGTGTGTGTGTGTGTGTGTGTGCGCGCGCGCGCGCGCGCGCGCGCGCTGCTGTGGCTGCTGTCCATTGATTCATAAGCCATCAAGCTTTCCCCTTCATTCTCTGTGCTAGTGTTCTTTTTAAGGGATCTAAAGAAAAATAAATACCTGCACTTCGCAAGCACTTTATACATTACAAAAAATGTTGAGCGACAATGCTAAGAAAAATGGTGAAAAAGAGTAAAACACTAATTTTGCATGTGAAGAATGGATTTGCTCAAGGCCATGCTACCAGTGAATGGTGGGCGGCAGAAATTCAGTTCTCCAGGAATCTTCAGCTCTGCAGCTTCTCTCTTTTCTGTGTCCAAATCCTGTACTTTTGGTTTAATCTCTCAGCTTAAATGTACTCACTGAAGACAGACATATACAACATGACCAGATATTGTAGGTCAGTTGAAGGTGACCATCACCTCTAGATTTCTATCTGAAAAGCCAGGAAGGAGAGTAAACATAGTAGAATATTTATTGAGATTTCATATTTAAGGAAAAATTCAGTGCATGGCTTAACTCTAGGGAATTTTAGGTTATACAATAAGCACTATTCCAATGTTAAAGCTAAGAACTGTTTTCTGAGGAAAAATTTGACCCACTCAAAGGGAACTTTCTTTTCCAATTGCCACTAGAGAGATAGGGTTTCAGCATCTCTAGGATGTGTATGAATTTGGATTTTATTTTTAATAAAAAGACCAGAACTATCCCTCTACATGGATGGTGGTCAAGTAAATGCCTTTCATTAGCCATAGAGAATATTGACACAACAGACTCCATGTTTGAGGACTGTCTTAAACTTTGACAAATCATTTTCAAAAATACAGCCTAAGAAATAATATTATAGAAGATTAACTGAAAGGCAGTCGTTCTCTAAAATTTGCTTCCCGAGTAATTGAATAGTTTAGGTTCCTTGTCGAATCACTTTTGCAAAATGTTGTGTTGTCATCATGCCAGCAGAATACACTGATGGAAACCTTAAGAAATTATGGGAGAAATACACTATTGTCTGTAGTAATGACTGCGTGGGAGATGTTGCCTAACAGAGCTACAAGTTCTTTTTTTAAAAAAGGGTCCATCAGTGTCTGGAAAAGTGAACTGCTTTAATTTCATGGAGACCTTACAGCTCCTTGTTTCTCTCTTTGCTTTGGCTCCTAGGAAACACAGACTTAACCCAATTCATGGACTGCCTTATGCCTTTAACAAGACACTAGACATTCCATTCCAGTTTGTAAACATTACCCACATGTCTTTCTGTAGTTGCTTATTTTCTACCCTCGTATCTCTTCAGCCTCAGTTCTCTCAATATTTGTTTTATTCTAAAATTGTTTTGAAAGCTGCTTTAAATCTTTTGTAAAACAGTGTGGGGAATGCAGAAATAGTTCATTAACATATTTTTATTTCATTCACATATTTAATGATTTAAGTATTTTATTAAATATTTTGTTCACATATAAATTATAACCATTTGAGCTCTCTTTGCATGTACCGTTATTTCATGTATGATGTAATTAATGTGTGAAGTCTGAAAGAAGTTTAGAAAAGGGGAAAAAGGTTATATTGGCAAGAAAATAGTCTTTGGGTAGGTTTCTCAATAGTTTTCAAACCTGGTCGCACAGCAGAATTATCAGTAGAGATATTTTTTAAATGCAGATTTTGGATCCTATCTCCAAATATTTTGATATTTTAGATCTTGGGTGGGGCCCTGGCATCTTCATTTTATAAAGCTTCGTAGGCAATGTTGATAAAAAGCTAGGATGGAGAGCCACTGAGAAAAATGTTTGAAGAGTAAGAACCTCCTAGAAGAATAAAATATATACAGAGGCACCTGGGTGGCTCAGTAGGTTGAGCATCTGCCTTCGGCTTTGGTCATGATCCCAGGGTCCTGGGATCGAGGCCCACATCGAGCCTCACATCTATACACAGAAATGTAATGAATTAGTTCAATAGCTGAATACCAGCTTACTTGGACTGAAAGAAAATTGCTTAAAATTTACCAAACATGTGCTAAATTCCTATGACACACTGAGCTGGATGGTAGATTATAGCAGAGAATGTTCAAGATGCCTTCGTGTCACAGGGCACATTGCATAATGCCTCCCCTTTACTGCATCATCACCACCATATCCAAAAACATATGTTGAAACTGCTCTAGCAAACACTTTGCTGTGTGGTGGAGATATGAAATGTTCTAAGATCTTGCCTCTACAGTCAAGGAGAGTCAGCTATTTGGACAGACAGGACATGTACATAAAAAAGATAATTAACAAAGCTTGGTAGCATATGCTAAGTGCCAAATCAGTGGCGGCGAGAATAAATACTCTATGAGTTCGGGGAGGGAGAACATCGTTGCTGGCTCTGGGGTTGGAAGCCTGATAGAGAAGGTGGAACATAAAATCTTGACCTTGCTGTTTGTGTAGAAATTAGATAAATATTTTTCTAAAAGTCAGTATAACTGCAGCTGGCTGCCTGCTCGTGCAAATTTATTGAAACTTCATTTTAAAATAGAAGGCCATATTGTTGTATGTGTAACTATGGGTTTTAGCAAAACAATGTCCCCTCCTTCCTTGCCCCCCTTGTCATCAGTATCCTCTTCCTTCTCCTCCTCCTTTTTCTTGTTCTTCTTTCTTCATTCTTCTTTTTCCATTTATAGCTCAGTGTCTGAAGCTATCAAACTGGAAACCAGTTGGAAATATATATTTTAAGGAGGCCATAAAACCCTGGCCTATCTATAAAATTACATGCACTTATGAAGAGGGTCAGCATTTTCACTGGGATTTCAACCCCACCTTGGGTTGACTGCTATTTATCAGAGTTTATTGTATTTCAATCTGAAAGCAAATCTGCTTTATTACAATTAAGGAGAGTGAAATAGTGCTTAACAATTCTTTCCATTATAAAAATAAGAAAATGCTTGTTAACATATAATGCATTCACTTATTATGATAAGAATGCATTTGATTTCATTTTTCTTCTAAGTATAAAAAGCATTTAGAAGGAGTTGTTTTTTTATAGTGACTCAGAAGAAAATATCGCAGCCGAGATTGAAAGCTAGCATCAATGATTACGAGAGGGAAACATAATGTCAAAGTTTTTTGGGGGGCGGGTGTGTTGTTGTTGTCGTTTGTTTGGTTACTCCGCAGAGCATCCAGTGTGTGTTTGACAGCCTGATACAGAGGACGTGATTTATAGAGTGATCTAAAAATTAATAAACAATTATATCAGGAAGTGAAATGGTGCTTTAAAAAAAAAAAACCTTATGGTTTTTTTATAAGCATGGGTAAAAATCCATGAAAACACTCAAGAATGCCCAGATGCTTTCTATCAAGCAAGTAAAGAGCACTTTAAAATGTCTCTGATAGAACTCGGTACAGAGAAAATAGCATTGGTCTAACTTTAATAAGTGGAGAGTTGGAAATAACACAGGAGACTGGTTCCCTTGAGTTACCAGCTCTAGCTCTGTCTTTGTGTATCCAGATGAAACATGAAGAATTTAGTCCATAATGAGTCCTCACACCCAAGCTAAGGGCAAACAAATACAATTTTTAAAATTCTGTTTCAAACGGAAGTTTCTTCTTCCTCTTCCTCTAGCTTCACTTGTACTCTTCTTCTAACTCCCAGAGCTAAAGGACTTCATTACAGCAACAGTGAAGAGTATGTTCTTGAGGCTGGAAGGGTTTTTGAAAGTTCAACAATTGAGGCTTTTTTGTCATCATTGTTTAAAGGCCAGACTATACTTTGTTTCATCAGTACTCTGTTGTGCACAGACAAAATAGAGCCACATACCATTTTGAAGCAAAAATCAACAATAACCCAATTCTTAGAAGCCAGGCTACTTGAAGAGACCAACTTGAAAATGCCAGATTTCTATCAGACTGCATATCACAATTGCAGGCTCTTGTGAAAGAAGCTTATTCCCTAAACTTAGCAGGAAGGATTGATTATATTTAACAGAATTGGGTCCCTGATACATTTCAAAACAAATAAGTATTTGAAGACTTGAGTCAGTGTCTAAAAACTGAGCAGTGTGGCTTGTCTGCCATCATAGACAAAGATACGTATAAAAGAAGAAAGAATGAGACAGAACCAAATCGTGATGAAGGTGACATATGCCGTGTCCATTTTTTGCATCCATTTGAAGATACTTTACACTATCCCCTCTCTACCTTTATCTTTGGCCATTTTTGCATGTACCCATTTTGACAGTCCTGATCCTTTATCCAAGACACTCATTCTTCCTGGGAACCTGCCTCTATTAGCTTGCTAGAGCTGCCTTAACAAAGTACCGCCCACTAGGGGACTGAACAGAACTATATTTCCTCACAGTTCTGGAGGCTAGAAGTCCAAGATCAGGGTGTCAGTGGGGTTGGTTTCTTCTGAGGGCTTCTGTCCTTGGCCTACAGATGTCATTGTCTCCCTGTCATTTTATGCTCTTCTCTGTGTACATATCTGTGTCATCATCTCCTCTCCTTATAAAGACACCAGCCATGTTGGATTAGGGTCCACTCCAATGACTTCATTTAACTTTAATCACCATGTTAAAGACCTTATCTCCAAATATAGTCACATTCTGAAGTAACTGGGGGCTGAGACTTCAACATATGAATTTTGAGGGAAATAATTCAGTCCGTAACACTACCCTCTGGCTCCCCCAAAATCAATCTCCTTTCACAAGCATTGCCTACACACACCCACTATTAGGAGTCCTTTATATGCAGAAAACAGAATATAATTGAATCTGGCTTTAGTAAAAAAGGAAAGCTTTTGACTCAAAGTTTAAAGTAGATTTATTACAGTTTTAGACACAGCTGTATCCAGATACTCTAATGATTTTTATCAGGTATTGATCTCACTCTCTGTCAGTTCTGCTTTCCTTTGTGATGGCTCCATTCTCAGGCTCTCCCTCGTGGCTACAAGATGGCTGCCATCTGCTCCAAATTATAATCTATTCTATTGGTAACACCAGGAAAAAAAAAAAAAGAGAGAGACTGCTTTTTTTCACATTTATTTTAGTAAAAGTCCCAGATTCAAGTCTCATTAGTCTGACTAAAGTCTTCATCCATTACTAAACTAATCCTGTGGTCAGGTCAGTGGGATGCTCTCACGGGTCAGCCGTGGGTCCTATGTGTGGCTCGGAATCAAGGGTGGGGTGAATCACGCGGAACAAGAGTGAGGGAGTGGTGAGGTCTCTCAGGAAGTTGAAGTTGCTGTTATTAGAGGCAGGAGGAAAGACCACAAAGTAGGCAAGATCCATAGATGTTCGTTCCACCAGGCCTTCTCCCTCTTACACCATAAACTCCAAATTATTTCTATTCAGGCATCTCCTCTTCCCTGAGATCATCTCTGAATTTCTTCAGCAGAGGAAGTATCACATGGCACCTTATCCACATCTTAATTATTACATGCACTTTTGGCATGCTCTCCTTTCTCTCTGGAGCATAGATAGAGTCTTTAAGAGGAAGAGAACCATCATTTATTTTTCATCTAATTCCAAGATAGTTCTTGACATTCAAAAGTGATATATGTGTCTCTGCACGTGTGAGTGTGTATATGTATGTGTTCAAGTTGTTCAACTCAAACCACAAATTACTATCATTTCTAGAATAAACCATAAAAAGTTGCTGTCTATGAGTGTCTGAGACAGAGGTGTCATTGAATCAGTGTCTGAAAGACACTGGAGTTACAATAATCAAATGACTCCATGGTCAGAGAAGAATATCTGACAGGAAAAAAGCTGACTGTTCTTAGGCAATTTGCATTCTGTCTCTGGGCCCCAGTTTCCCTATTTCTAAAACAATCTGAAGTTTGGATTAAATTTTAGAATTCTAGAATTCTTTGACGATCTTTGAAGAGGTCCGTTTGATGTTTCTGTTGTGATAGTATAATATAGCAGGAAGTAGGCAGGAGTGCCAAATCTAGGAATGTGCATAACATAGGGATTGAGTGGTCCATATCCTAGATATAGGCAAGAAAGTTCTAGAATTTGGGAAGCTAACAGAAGTTACAGGAACATCCAGATGGAAGTTAGGCTGCCTCCAGTCCCTTTCCACATCACCGGCTGGCTGGTATTAGCATGTCTCTTTCACCCAGCCTGCCTCTACTTGTAAACTATTTTCCTCAATCTGAACATAGAAATGCCTTTGTTCACATAGTTTGGTCTGTTCTGATCTTTCTCTGTCCTAAGTGAACATTATCTTAGATTAATATATTTATTTATTTCCAGAAACCTCTCTAGTTACTATTTCTTCTGTTAGGGGTAGATGGTATCTGGGCAGAATAGCAAAATTTCTCTTGCAATTCCTAGGAGTTTTCTTGATCAACAAATACCTTGTGAGAAGCTAGAAAATCCTATTTATGTTTAGGCCATAAACTCTAACAGCACATAATTTTAGATCCATGAGTTTCTAAGTCTGTGATTGGAGAAACCAGTCCATCCACTTGATCATTTCATGACTTATCCATGTGCCTGTCACATGGTAGATACTCAATAAATATAATTTTTAATGACTGAATAAGTAAATAGACAAACGAATAAGTGGCTGCCATTGGGAGATCCATATTGCATCAGTTTTAAGAAATTTATATTTTTTACATTTTAACATCCCTGAACAATTGATGGCAGCATTTAATCACTTGGCCAAAGACCATTGTAGTGGAATTGTCATAGCATACGCATGGGAAAAACTTCAATCAACTCTTACACACTTGAAACTAATACTACACTGTATGTTGACTAACTCAAATTTAAATAAAAACATAAAGTATGAAAAAAAAACTTAGATCAAGTCATGTAGATTATCAGTAATATAGGTTGAATTTAATTGCCATCTGCATTTAAATGCAGCAACTTGACATTTCATTTAGGGAACATTTAGAAAGGGGACATTTGTCTTAGTTGTTGTCTAATAATCTCCCATTTAAACCTTCTCCTAAGATCAAGAAAAGCATCAACAATAAAACTTAGAGAATGAATGTCAACAGCTGAGGAGAAGTTCACCAAGACTATAGTGGAACTCTGTTTTAGGACATGCTGAATCATCAGCTTTCCAGCATAGAGAATTTCCATGTGTGGAAAAGCACAGATACTTATGATTTTTAGTCAAAAAACTAATTCTGAAAAGTGGGATTCCATATGTGAAACAGTGTTAGGAATTTTTTAATATGTGCCACAAAATAATAATAATACAATAAGAATCTGTGTCTAAATAAGTATTAGGAGTTCTTTCTTTTTTCTTTCTTTTTTTAAAAAATATTTATTTTTAAAATATTTTTAAAATTTAAATTTATTTATAAATATAAATAAATATAAATATAAATAAATTAATTAAAAATATTTATTTTTAAAATTTTTAAAAAATATTTATTTATTTTAGACACAGAGAGCGAGCATGCGTGCACTCGCGCGTGTGCACGCATAAGCAGGAGGAACAGAGGGAGAGGGAGAGAGTCTCAGGCAGACTCTGCGCTGACCTTGTAGACCGATGTGGAGCTCTGTCTCATGACACTGAGTCACAGTCTGAGCCAAAACCAAGAGCTGGGTGCTTAACTGACTGTGCCACCCAGGCACGGTGCCTGATGTCTTCCAATAAGTTTAAAAAATAAGTGATAAAGCACTAGTCTGTAGTTTGATTGTCAGCATTTTTTATTAGTTATTTACAAAGTAATGGTAGATCATACAGTCGATAGAGGTTAGATATGGTAGTATTAGTCGGAGAGATATTTTGGGGCCAAGCTCTGAGGTATCATGCCTCGCATCTTACCATATAGAGTATTTCCTTTAGTCTCTCTGATGCTAAGAGAACTTATTGTCTATGAAGATAAGCTTGGATTCAACCTGAGGGAGAGTTTCTCCAAAGTTAGAATATCCTGAAGACAAGAATTAGCTGTGGAGGGAGACTGTGAATTATTCAGCCTCTGAGTTTTGCAAGGGAATTTTTTTTCTGTACCAGGGATGCTTAGGTTCTGCCTATGTTTTTTTGTCTCATTTTTGTTTTGTTTTGTTTTGTTTTAAAGATTTTATTTATTTATTTTGACAGATAGAGACGAGCACAAGCAGGGAGAGAGGGAGAGGGAGAAGCAGGCTCCCTGTTGAGCAGGGGGTCTGACACAGGGCTCGATCCCAGGATCCTGGGATCCTGACCTGAGCCCAAGGCAGACGCTTGACCAACGGAGCCACCCAGGCGCCCTGGTTCTGCCCGTGTTTACATGCATAGAGCAGCCGCCTTAAGAAAGTGGACACTTGGTTGCATGGAGTGGCCAGGCAAACTGGCCTTCCCTCCTTCTGGTCACCTAGGCCCAAGAAAGAGAGGAACTGAAATAGTAAGAATTGGGATTTAACAGATTGTCTTAATCAAGGTATCAGAAGCCTGTGAAGAATGAAACATAGTCAAGGTGTTTGGATTCTTACTCCATTGATGAGGAAAAGATGTTCTTGATCACAGATGAAAGTTGCTTCAGTTGCTTCAGTTTCTGTTTTAGAAAAGAAGAGACTGCTATTTGCTTATGATTAGATATTCTGAGAGAAACCTTTCTGGGGGCTCATTGTGCATTGTATTGAGGTATATAAAATGTAATTAGACAGCAGTATTTTTCGTAAACAGAACAATGGCCTTATGCGCCTGAGTCTATAAGTTTTCCTATAAGCAGAGGAAATAAATCCCAGAGAAACTGGTCTCTGAATCGTTGCCTTTCACAATTGAAACAAAGAGACCTGGAATCGTCAAGGTATCTTTGAAACATGTCTTGTCATGTTCATTTATGTAACCATAACTGATAATGTAAAACACCATAACTAACAGACACTTTTCTTTTCCAGTTTGGACAGGGCTGATGGGCCTCTCATAGCCTGAGGGGGCAGTATGTAAGAGCACCAATTTCAACCAGAGAGGTAGAATCCAGGTCAGGATACTTGAATCATGCTTCATACTCCAGAGCCATGTCATGCATCTCTCATTTCTCTGGGTTTGTTCCTTCTGCCAAGAACTTGCTTTCTCCTTTGCCTATTCTTCTTTAGACATACAGTTCAGGTATTATTTCCGCAAGGTTCTCTTCACATGGCCCACCTCCATTAACGCTGGATAACATGGTTGCCATAGTGCTAGTACCTGTACCTACATTTGTCTCAGGATTAACCACACCGTTGTATACCTTTAATTAGTCTGTCTCCCCCACTAGGAGTCTGGGAGTGATTTGAGGGCAGATAAGTTGCCTAAACCCAGGATTAGGAAGTACCTAGAATAAAGGATATCTCAATAAATGGTGAAACAGTTGAGAACTACATGTAAAGTTACATCACATTTATTCATGGGTAAATTAACGAACTTATGATATTCCTTATTAGAATTTTATTGAGGTTTCTCTCTAAAAATACATTTTTACAGACTCTTACTTTCTGGCACTGAGGCTTCTCTTACATACCATTGTACCGATATGATTGAATAATATGACCAACATCACTCCTCTAAAGAACAGGATAAATAACTAGGTGACTTTAATAGGTGGCCTTTGTTTTTTGCCCTACTTGTCCCTATTAATACTATTCTTTCTAATCATTAACCATTTCTTTCTATATAGTACTAGGTCATTTGTTGCTTCATTTCTCCTATTTTTTTTAAACATTACTCTTGTAGTGAAATTGTCCATTTTCTTAGTCTTACTCCCACTCATTTTCCAAAGCCCTTGCCTTATGTGTAGCAGGTAAGAAGTCTTCACCCAAAAGGAGAGAAAAAATTATGTATATAGTTTATTAATAGGTTTATTGGGTCATAACAGGAAATAGCAGAGCTAGGAGGCTTCAGGGTTTATTGACCCACCCATTCATGATGTAATCAGGAACCCAGGTTCTTACTATCTTCTGGGTTTGTTATCCATACATTAGCGTTTTCCCAAGTGTGGCTTTCCTTTGGCTGTGCATAGAATAGTCAACAGTAGCAATTAAGGCTGTGTCCTTCCTCCTTCACGTTCAACAGGAGAGTGGGTACATCTCTTCTTACTGCTCTTTGAACAAGAAAACTTTTCCCATATGTCTTAAGAAACCTTCTCTTCGTGACTTCTTGCATTGGGTTGAGCCTCATGTTCATTCCTGAACCAATTCCTGTTGCCACTGAATGTATTGTACCAATTAGCTTAGACCTGGGCTCACAAACAAATCTCTGACAAGGGGGAATGAGAGTAACATAAGTAGTTTACTGCTTGAGGAGAGGCCAAACCACTAAGTATTGTGACTTCTACACAATGGAATGTTGCAATCATTTTCAAACCCCCCAATCTTGCTTCTATTCCCATCACTCCACTAAAATTCTTCCAGCTCAGGTCTCAAAAGGTATCTATGTTGCCAAATCCAACCACTGCTTTTCAGTCCCCATCTCATTTGACTCCTTGGCAGCATTTAACTGTGTCATCAATCCTTTTTCCTTAAAGCACACTTCCCTTGACTTCTGTTATCATACTCTTGCTGGGATTCTTCCAGTTCCTTTATTATGCCATTGGGTTGGTGTAATCAGGAACCCAGGTTTCTACACAGTGGAAAAGGGGTAGAGTGGACATTAAGAAGAAGCTACATGTCTCTATCAGAGTGCTATATCTTTCTTTAGATGTTTCAGTGCTAGCTGAAATTAAATATGTCCCCCAAATGGCTCACAGTATTTCCTCCTAGAGCAAGTCCTCTTCCAAGTTTTCCTGCACTATGAACCTTATTGAAATTTTTCTTATTATCCACTTACTCAAAAAGACAAGGAGTTACTTTTGACTCTGTCTCATTCAATCTCAAACATGGTCCAATAAAAAAGGAACAAAATACCTAATTCATTTATTTAGCTACTGCTTACTATATATTTGGCACTAGGTATGTAATTATATACGGTGCCATTACTAGACAGATTAGTAATATAAGGTTGGTATATAATGGTAAAAAAAAATTCAAGAGTCTTATTCCTTATAAACATTAAACAAATTTGCACATACTTATACAAATTTGTGACAAAGATTCTGGATGCAAATAGGGTATCATGGAATAAAAATTGGAGTTCACATTAAAACAAGTTCACATTAAAACAAGTATATGTAAGCTCAGTCCTGAAAAGTAGGAAGCATATAGGCAGACTAAGAGAAAGGATGAGCACTGACACAGAGAGAATGACATACAATGACATAATAAAGGGACTGGAAGAATCCCAGCAAGAGTATGATAACAGAAGCCAAAGGAAGTGTGCTTCAAGGAAAAAGGACTGATGACACAGGTAAATGTTGCCAAGGGGTCAAATGAGATGGGGACTGAAGAGCAGTGGTTGGATTTGGCAACATGGATATCTTTTGAGACCTGAGCTGGGAGAGTTTTAGTGGAGTGATGGAAATAGGAGCAAGATTGGGGGGTTTGAAAATGATTGCAATGTGACAAAGTGGGGCATTATATGTACACCACAACTCTGAAGGAGTTTTTCTGGAAGTAGAACAGAGTGCTGGTTGGTAGCTGAAGAGGACTGTGTGGTAGTGGAATTGGATTGTTTTATATTTATTTTTTGTTTTGTTTTGAGATGAGACTTGAATTAGCACTAGCAGAGACTAGAACTCCATGGGATTTTTTTTTTTTTCTGTTTGTTTTTTCCTTTTAATTGATCTATCTCTGACTTGTAGAACACCTGCTACATAGTAGATACTCACCAACCTTTGATAATTAAGTGAATGATCTTCTAGATGATGTTCATGTGTGAGTGAGAACTATCCATTATAAAATGGGAGACCAGAAGTGCAGAAGAGAAATCTTTCAAGAGTAACAGGGCTCAGATCCTGTGCACATGTAAAAAGTTTTGTCACTTAATGGAAGGAAGAATATTCTTCTCATTGTAAAAAAAGAGCAGGTAAAAATGGGTACAGACCCAGTTAGTATCTAGATTTGAGATGAAGTTCCCATCTCACAGTTTCTAGAGATTCTTAAAGGGTATGAGGCCAGATAAGCAGATGAAAGTAAGGAGAACATGTAAAAATGTAGTAACATCTCTGGATACTTTAAAGCCATGTCTCGTGGATTTATACCTACATCCTTCTGTCTTATTGGGTAAGACCCATCATTGTTAATGTGCATGGATGCAGTAGGGGTGGGAAACACCTGATGGCTGGTCGTGGCTTATCTAGGGTTTTGCCAAATAAATTGAAGGGCAAGGGAACTGAGGATTTTATTCTGGTGGAATAGGAAAAAGAATGAAGCCTGGAGGCGACTACAGAAGAAGAAAAATTGGTCCTTGGGGATCAGCTCACAGAATTATTGTACTGAGCTGAGAGGATTGGAGGTTGTGTTCATTCAAGATGCTGGCCTATCTGAAGTTGTGATTTTGAAGGCTGCATTGCCCATGTCACTTAGTCACCTAGCCTGGACAGTCCATATTTCTCCCAGTATCTCTCTAACCTACAGATTTTTCTCCATTTCCTCTGCCCCCACTGTGGCCTGAGCCCTTGTTACATTAGTCACCTGCAGGATCCTTCTAACACACTTCCATGCCTTCAGGCTCTCCGTCTTTACCTCTTTTTTCCTAACGCAATTTTTTCCACACTGATACCTGATTGATCTTAAAACAGTGTCTCCGTCACACAGCATCCCTACCCAAGACCTTCACTCTGTGTCTGAGGCATGTCTTAAAAAAACCTTAACTTGGCATTCAGGCTTCCTATCATTTTGTCCTATTTTATGTATTGAATTATTTTATTTATTGAACTATTTATTTGACAGGAATTCACTTTGCACCTACACTGTCTCCTTATCATCCACTCCCCGACCCCTATGACTTGCCTGGCAATTCCTTCCTCTTTCTTTTCATCAGTGGAAATCATTATTGTGATTTTAATCTAAATCTTTTTACTATTATTTATAGTTTACTAAAGATTTAGTTAAGTGCATTTTGTCTGCCAAGGACTTATGTCATCTTTTATGTCTTTTAATGTTCTGATGATTATATCAGAAGTTTTAACATTTAAAGCTTAAGGATGCTTTTCTTTTTACATCACATTTTAATGATAAACAATAATCATGATGATACCTATAATAATAAGGACAACTTCACTAGTCCAAATATGGGAAAAAAATTTTCTGTATGATTTACCTACAACTGCATTTATCACATGTTAACCTCACTCCCACACAACAGAACATTAATTATATTTAAAGAAAAACAACACTGCTATTTTTGGTGCTTGGAACTATCAACCATATGGAAATGCATTTTTACTATGTGATCCATAAGCAGTTAAGTGGTTACATTCCTGATGTGTTCATGTCAGGGATATATCTGCTTTCCTTGAAGAAAATTCTCATCCTCCATAGGCATAACCTTCAAGGAAGTGAGAAGTCTAAGAGGTTAGGTGTTCTAGGAAGCCCCATGCCAGTGTTTGACATGTGGAGACAAACACCCAAGAGAAACCCTGGGCTTTCGGAGTTGAGAAATCTTAGTCACTAGAAACTCCTCCCATGGATGGGTGCTGGACTTTGAGTTGGGGCTAAGGAGTAGTGTCTATCAGAACCTCTCAAGGGGCAGAGTACCTCTTTTCCAGAGGGAGAGTGGCACTTCATCATTTGTATGCACCCAGAGTGCCATCCTGTGGCCTAAAAATTGAGCTGTATTTGTATGTAGTAACTGCCTGTGGTATTTTTAAGGAGTTTTATGAGAAGCCAAAGTACAGTGGAGGTAAGATTTATCAAGGGTTCCTAAAAGCATGACCAAAAGGAAAAAAGGGGGAAAAAAAAAAAAGAAAAATAGGAAGGAACACCTTATAATTCTTGTCAAATTGGTTCCAATTAAAATCCTCATCTGGCCTATTGCTGGTTCTATTCTGGTGTCTAATTCTTCCTTGCCATTTTAATTCCTCTGCTGGTTTCCATGGTTTCTTTCTCCTTCCTCCCTCAGATGTACATTAGCAATGATGTTTGCTTTTGTCTTAATTTCAAAACAGGTTTTAAAATGCTAATATTTGTTAATGTCAAGAGATTAGGTAACTTGATTTAAGGAAATATGGCATTTCACACTTGGGCAAACTGTAGTCAAACAGTGCCTTCCAAACAAAGGATGCACCCTGGCTTTTTCCCACCATCTAAAGCATATAAAATCTCGAGAAGTAAATGTGACATACTGTTTTAATTCCATTCCTTAATTCTAGTGAGTGTTCAAGGAAATAGGTACTCTCATTTACTTGTAAGGGAAGCATAAAATGACCCAGACTTTCTAGATGACAACTTTGCACTGTACTTTAAAAAAATATTTCAGATGTTCACATTTGTTGACCTAGCCAGTGTTCTTTTAACAATTCATCCTCAGTAAATGAACAGAATTGTATAGAAAGAATACTGTATGTTTGTATTATTTATAAACTTAATTACAGCGACTTAATTTTTTTTAAAAAAAATCCCAATTATCTAATAATAAGACACTGGCCCAATAAGGTATAAAGCATCATACAGTAAAAATGCTCAACAGAAATTAAAGATGATGTTATAGAAGAAAGAATACTTAATAACGGGAAAACATTCTCAACATATTAAGAGACAGGCATATCGTAGAATAGTAATTTGGATCTCACAGAGGGCATATAAAGGACCAAAGAATAACCCCATTCTATTCTCTCAAACTGAAGTGGGAACCAGCAGTGAAAGAGCCAGATAATGGAACTCAAAATATCACCTCCATAATACTCTTTGTCACCCCTTGAACTTCCCCTCCCCCAGTGAAACCCAGGCACTCTGTCACAGGTAGACCCAAACAATGCCAGGCCTCCTCTGGGATGACTGGAGAGAGAGCTCCTCTTGTTCACTTCCTTTTCCCATTTTCACCAATTAGATGAGTTAGTCTTCCTCCCCTAAGGACAAGTCACCAAGGGATTGGGAAGGGGCGGAACTGGTTCCTGGATCTAGATCCCTTTCCCATCTGGGATATGGAAATTTCTTCTTTTCTGTGTCTAGAAGGGAGTAGGGACATAGGCTTTCCCATTTAATACTCTGCAGCTTTTAACTGCTGGTTAATTAGTTTAGGACTCAAGAGAAAGAAAGGATTGTTATTATTTTTGCCTCTATAAACTGCAATAAATAAATATGCAGTGGGTTACCAAAATTTTGCATGGCATATCACTTTGTATGTAATGGCTGGGAATATCTATATATCCATGCACAGTATTTTCTACAATGAACGTTCACTGCTTTTATAGACTTTATATGTATGTCTATAAATATATAATATATGAAGGAATATATATTTATACTTTTATATATTATATATAACATATAAATGCATTTAATACCCTTAACCTACCAAACATCATACTTTAGCTTAGTCCACTTAAACATACTCACAACACCTACATTACCCTATAGTTGGGCAGAGTCATCCAGCACAAAACCTATTTTATAACTAAGTGTTGAATATCTCATGTATTTTGTTGAATACTCTACTGAAAGTAAAATGTGAATGGTTGTAAGTCTATATAGGTTGTTGTTTATCCTGGGGATTGCATGGCTGACTGGAAGCTGCTGCTTGCGGCCACTGTCCAACATCAGGAGAGTATCATACCACGTATCACTGCCCAGGAAAAACTCAAAATTCAAAGTACAGTTTTTACCGAATATATATTACTTTTTGCACTATTGTAAAGCCAAAAAATCTAAGTTGAACCATTGTCAGTTGTGTGTTGTCTGTATTCCTTTATGTATTTCTTTATAGTGTAATATTATATTTTATTGTTTTCATATTATGATATTAAATACATATATCTAAATATCTGTAGGCTTCAGAAGGAAAATAAAAGGTATAATGACTAAGTTAAACTGATTCATATCATGGCCTAAAACTCTGGGGTGTTTTCAAACAAACAAAAGCAAGCATTCCATGTGGTGTAACAAGGCACCCTTTGTCTTTTAGGTGGAGAAAATAGTCAGGAGAGAACTGCATGTTACCCACAGATTCCTGAGCTGAGGGGACCTGAATGCTTACCATATGTGTATGATGGAGAAAGGTTTTGTGTTGGAGATGTGGGTATGGAAGAGAGGTGTAGGTGGGGTTACCTGTAAATAAGAATAGATGATTGCTGGTACTTCTTATCCTGGACTTCCCAAGAAAGCTCCCTACTCTAATCTTCTTGGACCCACCCACTAATTTGTCCAGCCACCTATCCATCATTCGTTTTGACGAGTTTATGGAAAATCAGCTAATACCAGGGCAGCAAGTATGAATATACTTGTCCCTAACTGAAAGAACTTCTTATCAAGGCATCATTTCAGAGATGAACCAATTATTAAAATCATATCCGTAAGTATTTGAAACTATGTGTCAGGCGTCATGATAGACCCTTTACATGGACTGATTTATTTGATCCTTGCTAACCACAATTCCAGACCTAGATACATTTCCACACACTTGCTATAGATGATAAATTTTAAACACGAAGTTTAAGGAATTGCTCAAGGTCATCTAGCGAGTATGTGATAGAGCTGAATCCGTACCTGTGCAATTTGACTCCCAAGTTTATGCTCTTTGCTACCATCCCAAACAGCTTTCACAGCCTAATCCTTCCAGACGTGACATTAATTAACTTTCTGAAGTCATATTGTGGTTTGGGGATGGAAGGATACTTTTGTTTAATATTTTGAAAATTTTGGAGAAACACTATAAAGTTAAAGGATGCCAGATGATTTTTATTAAAAATAATTAGAACGATATCCTAGTCACCAAGAATACATTTGTATTGGAGGAAAAAATAAATGACTAGTGCTTGAAATAGATACCCCAAAGCAATATGTAATCACATACAAAAATAACATGAGGATGCCAGCCTGACTCATGTGATTCTTCCCCCCTCTCCCCCTTGTGATTCTCAGTTTATCTTATAGTTAAAAAGAACAAACCCCTGGGATAAATCACCTCATTCCATATCAGTTCTTTCTGCTTTTTTGAATTTAAATTTGAAAATGTGAAGCCTGAGAAATCCTAGAATCTAGTCTTTTTAATATGAAGTTTAATTTAGGAGATGGCACGGAAGAAGAGCTGTAGAACTTCTAATGGATTTTTTTTTCTGAAGGAACATGAAATTAAATATTGGTAATTATTTGACACGCTTTTAAATGTAGATTCTAAATCCATCCTATCATAGGAACTTCCAGATGTACCAAGCATTAGTGTGACAATTGAAATGGTAAAATGCTTAAAAAAATGATGAGAAACCTCATTTTCAAAACCAGATGACAGATACAAAAAGTTGGCAGTATGTCTAAAAGAAAACATAGCATGCAGAGGGAGATCTAAAAATACTATAAACAAAAACTGAAAGACAATTTGGAATCTGACTTCAGAAATGTTGTAGATTTTAAAATAGCCCCAGTGACTTCTTTTCCCCTTTACAATGAAATTTGATGGACTTTCAATATAAGAGTTTGGGTCTTTTTTTTTTTTTTTATGCTTATGCCATTCTTTGTAAATTTCATTTTAGTTCATAGTTTTATTTTTTTTATTCCGAGATTTAAATATGCTCTCTAAATGTGTTTCTCTATCATGACACCCTATTTCATTTCCAAAACTGAAAGCCCAGTGGGCTAATTCACTTCTGTTTCTGATAATGTTGCACCCTAGCATAGGGCAAGAGGTTGGCTGAGAGAGGTGCTTTTTAAACTCTGCATCAGATTGTGCACCAGACGCCCCTGCAGGGCTCCATAAAACAACAGATTGCTGGGCCCCATCCCCAGATTCTCTGATTTGGTATGTCTGGGAGATGCCTGAAGATATGTATTTCTAACAAGTTCCCAGGTGATGTCTGTGCTGCTGGTACCTGGACCACACTTTGAAAACCCCTGACCTTCCTAGAGAAACGTTGGGTATGGAGGGCTGTAAAGAGTTTCAGCATCGACCAACTTAGCTGAATCTGTAGATTGCTGACATAAATGAGTAAAATATAGATTTAGAGGACAGAGATGGAAAAAAACCAATATATGTCATAAAACATTTTGAAGTTTTTGACTGAAACATAAATTTGAAAGTGCCTAATATGCATATATGATATGTTCTAGCAAAAACTAAAAAAAACAATAATGAGAAAATCGCTGGCCTAAAAAAGAAATTCCGGAGATTGACTAAGTAAGGAGTGAATAGGCCACTGGAAGGAAGTGCCAGCATATCTCTGTAATTAGAGCTAGGTGTGAGCAGCTTATATCCATTCTGTTGATCCTTGGCAAGATGACAGTGATGCAAGTGAACCAGCTTCTTTCGAATGCATATGATACAATATAAACTAGAATAAAAAAGTTTTTAAAATTTACTGGAGTAGCTATCAAATATATAGCCCCTTCATGCGTATCTTTAGGACACAACCAGAATTGAAGCATTGTTGAAGTAAATCCAGGAAAATTGCAGATGAAATGCAAGGTATAAAGTACCGGTTCTGTGGAGCTTGGAAAGTTCCGAAAGGGCTGAATATAAATAAGGTAGAGAATGGTGAATTATGGCAGCTAGCTATGCCATTTAGCTAATGAGCATCATTGATAGAGTTGCCTCACCTTCTACCAGTGTATTTCTCTCTGTCTCTCTCTCTCTCACCCCCTCCTTTCTTTCCTTCCTTCTTTCCCCCTTCCCCTTCCTTCCTTCCTCCCTCCCTCCCTTCCTCCCTCCTCTCTGCTTTATGTTCAACAAGCGTTTTTGCACATCTACTCTGTGCGAGGTACAGAGTGTGCTGGGTCAGCTTCAGGATGTAGCAGTGAAGGAGGTGTTATGATTGCTCTCATGGATCTTTACAGTCTATTAAGGTAGATATTTGGCAAATGATTTAAATTGGGAAACATTCTGGGAAGGAAGAGTGTGCCCAATAAAATCATATGACAGAGGAACAAGTCCTGTTAAGGAATCAGGCCAGGCCTCTCTGGGTAAATGTTTGTACCTCCATGCTTTGAAAGAGAGACTTTGCCTTGTCCATTCTTTATCCTTTGACCCTAGAACACTGCCTAGAATGTTGTGTCTACTTAATAAATATGTGTTGAATAAATAATTCTGAGCTCTGAATGTGAATAAGGCTAGCTAAGTGGAGGATTAAGTGGTAATGGGGATCATTCCAGGCAAGTAGCACGTGATGTTGTTCCCAAACATAAATTTGGCTGTCCAATATGGTAGCGATGTGCAGCTATTTTGCATTTGGAATATGGCTAGTCCAAGTTGAGATGCTCTATGAGTATAAAATACACAATAGATTTTAAAGACTTAATATGAATAAAAAGAATGCAAAATAACTTACAAATTTTAAAATATTGATTATATGTTGAAATTATTGTAGCTGAAAGATGCTGGGTTAAATCAAATCTATTATTAAATTTACTTCACCTGTTTCTTTTTTTTAATTTTTAATGTGGCTACCAGAAAATGTAACATTACATACATGACTTACATTTGTGGCTCCCATTATATTCTGTTGCACAGCACTGATATATATTATGCCATCCAGATGGTTTTATTTGATGGAAGTATTATGTGAGGGGAGTCTGACATGTATTGCACACTTTTGCTCTCTGATCTGAAATACGAGATCATTCCATCCCACTTGTTCCTGTACTGTGGCAAGTCCCTGTACAGAGAGAAACGTGTCTTGCTGAAAAGCTGTTGCGTTGTAAAAGCTTACTGTGTTGACCTGTTATTTGATTGTCATACTGTGCATCTCAATACAAAAATTATAGCGTCTAAGAATGCTGCGGAGTGAATAGATTTAGTGAACAGCTTCTGAGAAGTGTGGTGATAGATGTAAATGCCAACCATATTTCTTTCATGAGTCCCATTCCTAGTTTGTTTGCTTGAGAGGTTATGTTGATCGGACAGTTTGGGGTTTATGTGGCCACGTGGTGATATATTGAGGCAAATTGGTTCTCTCTTTTAAGGAAGAATAAACTTTGAGAAATGGAAGTAGAATGGGGGACATTCTCTGTGGATACAGCTTCAGCTTGTAGGTGTTTTAAATCCCTGAACAGGAAACAGTGCTGATGATTAGAATCTTTATATTCTGAATATGTTCAGAAGGATTGTGGCATCCAGAAGGAAAAGGAATGTGTTGTAAAAGTTAATTCCAAGGCCCAGCTTCATGTGCCCATGGAGCAATGGAAGCAGGAGAACTGGCTGTATATTGGCAATTGCTTTCAGTTAAGGGGGCTCTTCGGTTTCAAACAAATAACTAAATTCAAGAAGAGTGATAGCACACAAAGCTATATAAATAAAACAATGAAACAACACTATTTTCTAGGGAAGTCTACAAACACAAATATTAGTGGTAATAATGTAGGGGTTAAAACAAAGAAAATGTATGCTAATGCCTAATGCTATATATGTGCTATACTTTTAGATGATGTTTTTACTGTCTTGTTCTGTCCCTCATTCACTTGGAATTGGGAGGGGCCAAGAAGGAGTATTTTGTTTAATTTTTCTTAATGAGGAACGGATGCAAGATAAGGCTCTCTCACTGCTTTCAGATTAACCAATTTGGGCAAATTCATGATATCCAGTTTGCATTCTCCACTGGTGCCAAAAAATGGTCAAGTGTCTGGGCCTACCTCATCTTAATAACAGGTGGAGGACATCTCAATGATCCTATGAATTTTACCTGTGAGATTTTTCATTTTGATTAAGAAAATCACATTGACTTTGGACCATAGTTCAGTGAGGCAACCTACTTCTTTGCCCATTGTGTAAATTTTCGAGATTTCGTTTGTTAGCTCTACTTTGGGTATGATGTTGTCTTGATGTGCAAAGCTGTAACACTGGAACTTTATCTCAGTCTTCTTGAAGTCCTAAAGGATAAATAATATTTGACAAATATTTGAATGCCTACTATGTGCCAAGGTAAGCCTCAGTTTAGCGTCACAAGAGATAAAGCATTATCTGCACTTGAAATACAGAAAAATTCTCAGCAAAGATTGCTCAGGAAAGCTAAACAAGGTACAAAAATGTATTCAGGGACAAGGTCAGGCCTTTTCTCAGGGCCTAGTGTGATGGAGTTTTCCCGGCATCTGCTCAAGTAAGAGTTCATAAGGTTAATTTGCTCCATGCTTCCGAAACACAAAAGAGGAAATTTTAGAGGGCTATGAAATATCCTCTTTGAGGTTAGGGAAAACTTTGCGGAAACTAAGAAGGCTATAGAATAGAAGTGCCAAAGGTGATAAAGAAAGGTATTGAGGAGGAGGAGGAGATGTTGAGCCCAAAGCTTGGGGAAAAACTAGCTTCCGATGTAGTTCAACAAGTATGGTGGAATCTAGTTGTATTTGTTAAGGTAGGCCAACTACTGTTATAAGATAACTCAAAGAAATCACTTATTCCTCAATAACAATAGTAGGCAGGTGCATAGCAGTGGGTGGTTTTCTTTACACTGTTCTGGGAGGAAAGGACCCAGGCTGATAGAAACTCTGCCATTTTCAACATATATCTTCAAGGATCACTTTCATTTTGGCCTACTATGCAGGGAAAGGAGCATCTAAGAGATTTTTGTGGGTTTTGCCTGAAAATGGTCCATATCACTTCTGCTCCCTTTCTGTTGGTAGATCTCAATTATACAGTCATGTCTAATTGCAAAGGAGACTGTGAATGATAATCTAGATGTTCATTGAGGCAGAAGAGGAGAACCTGGAGCAAGGCCAACAACTAGTGATCTCAGCTAGATTGGTTCAACTGAACATTGATTGTGTGCACCCTCAACACAATCTGATTATTGCTGTTATATCACTCTTGAGTAAACATAACACCTCATGCCAAGTCAACATTTAGAACATTTCAGTTTCTCCCAAGTATTTTACATATGTTCAGCTGGATGCTTAACTCTGACCTCAAATATCATAGCTGTCTGGGAAGAAGTACAATTCAGTATAATATTACCTTATCTTGTTCATATTGTGACCATGTAGGCAACCCGATGAATGCAAAAAACATGTTTTTTGGAGTTAGATAGACATGGGTGTGGGTCCTTGTTCTTGACTTCATAATTGTTATACTTGGGTAAGTGTCTTAACTTCTTTGAGGCTTAGATTTGACATCTTAATGAGAAAAGCAAAACAAAATGAAAATCCTCCTTTCCAAAGTTGTCAAGAAAATTAATTTATTTTTACATGTAGAAGTAATAAAAAATTAAATCCTCGGCAATTTTTTCATGTTAAAATAGCTGTTGTAATTTATTTCTCAAATGATATATATATTTTTAAAACTAAGAGTAGAGGTTGAGTTTTCTTAAATGATGTTTTACCATCTGTAATGACAGTAATAGTTTCTTTTCTACTCATTATGATGATTAATATATTAATAATCACTTATATCCTCCCCCCCAATTTTGCCAATTATGCAGTGTCTAGGGCCATGTTTAGTACATAGTTAATTGGTGCTCTTTAACTAGAACTTTATTATTTATGCCTTTCCCCAAGCTACAAGCACTGTTTAGCTTTAAATTGCATTGTGCATACAGAGCCTACAACAGTTTACATTTACTCAGGAATATAGTTGGTGCTCTTTAAATGCTTGTTGAATGCCTGGCCTCAAATCAATATTCTAGAATTAACAACAATCTAAATTTATTGCAAGATAAAACTTTGAAGATTCTGCTATGACCATTGATGTCTACTTTTTCTCCCTCAGATGGGATTATATACCAGGGAAAGGAACTTGGATAGGCACATTTAAAGCTTGCCTGCCAAGTCAATTTAAAATAAAGTTGGCAAATTATTTTATCTCTTGCTTTTCCTTTCTCTGAGATTTTTAGTACAAGTTGCTTGATTG
The DNA here is from genome assembly GCF_023065955.2 of Ursus arctos. NCBI lineage: Eukaryota > Metazoa > Chordata > Mammalia > Carnivora > Ursidae > Ursus > Ursus arctos. The sequence continues at coordinate 54,702,234 of NW_026622819.1, forward strand.
ACATATAGGGAAAAGAAAAGACATGTTCTACACTTCAGTAAGGATTAACCAGGGAACAGTTTACACTCCTAAAGATCAGCTGGCATGGTGACCATGAACTTCCGAGCTTCCAAGGATCACAGTAAAAGTGTGCAGAACCAGAGAGAGAAAGGGTGACAAGAGAGAAAGGGCAGTTTCAGGAACATCTGCTTCTTCAGATCTTTCCCACCTAAGAGTTGCCTCATTCAAAGTCTTCAAACAAAGCTCAGGAAAAAAGCCATTTGTGTCAGAACCGTGTTTAGTGCTGAATGCACACAGAAAGGGCTCTCCTCCCTGCTGTGCTCCACATGGAGATGAAATGGAAGCTCTCTATTATGCATCTGTGTCAAAGTCATTCCTTCATCCAGCTATCCTACTTCCAGGATAGGGTAGATTCTATCTGGGTCAGCCGATGAACCAGCCCTTGTCTTAAAATCTCTACCTTCTCTCATGCAGTCTGCAAGTATTTACTGGACTTGGGAAATACAAGTCTCTTTCTCTCATGGAAGTTACATTACCCCCTCCCCCCAAATAGAAGGATCTCAGCAATAAATAGAAAAAAATAAGTGGATTATTAGGGAGAGTAATGACTGATGATGATGAAGTATTAAGAAAAAAATAAGGGCTATCTGAAAGGAGGTAATGAGTGAGTGTTGAATTTAGAGAAAGCAATCCAGGAAGGTCTTTTTGTGTAGGGGGCATGTGAACTGAAAGCCGAATGGCGAGGAGTCCAAGGGCTACCATACATAGCTCTGAGCTCAGACCCCTTTAGGAAGAGGGAGCAGCAAGTGCTAATGCACTGTGAGAGAATGTCCTTGGCTGGTTCATGGAAAAGAAACAAGACCCTTGTGTCCAGAGTGGAGTGGAGTCAGTATGGCTGACGCTATGAGAACAGAAGATGCCAGATTAACTAGTTCCTCACAGGCCGTGAGAACGAGTGAGTTTAGATTTTATCCTATGTGGTAAGAAATCATTTGTACCTACTAAGAGGTTATTTATTTTTGCTCATTCCATGTGGTTAAATATTCTGTGCTATGAAAGTTATTTTTCTGGTGTCTTGAGCTCTGCACTCAAAATCATAGTCCATAGGTCTGTCAAATTGCAAAATCATTAAAAGAATTTTAATAACATTTATTTACACTTGCAAATTGCAAACTTGTGAATGGCAAACTTTATTTCTTTGTAATCTTTTCCACATTTGGAATAAAGACTAAAATCCTTTTTTTACTAGATGATTATAATGAGGACTTTTATTTAATGTATCAAAAATTACACCATTATGAAGGTCCTCTTTCCAAAGGGTGATTGCTAAAAGCCATGTTCTTTCTTTAAGGCACGTTTCCCATTTAAAAGCACTTATCTTTGCAAGAATGAATGAAATGGTTTAGGAAATTGGTGCTAATTGGCAATGACAAGCTGACTGTAAAGTCCTGTCCCCTTTTTCTTCATGGTATGTTTTTCTATGAACTTTATGCAAACCATTGGCACTTATAAATTCTTTCTATTTCAAATAGATTTCAATTATTTGCTGCTTTGATGTTTGTAGCTACATTTGTTTGAGGTTTGTCCACTTACAAGAAGTAAAAGTGTTTTGAGAGAACAAGAAAGTATAGGCTATTTCAGTTAAGGCAAAAACTTCCAACTAGCAAACGTAGAATATGTGAGTGTTGATTTAAATGAAACAGTATCTCTGAGGTACATGTGTTTGGAAGTTGAGATCTGGTGTGATTCAAGTTTTATGTTTACTTTGTGCTCTGTTGGTTCTTCATTAGATATATGGTGATGCCATTGGGACACATGCTATCACAATTTTGTTTCTCTGCAGAATTCTTTGGAACTCAGGATTATTAAAGAGATGTTTGGAAACAATGAGTTTTTGATGGCGGTTCCCAAAATGTCTTGGGAAACTTGATGAGGCTTGTGATTGCTGTTGTGTTAAATGCTCTTTATTCCCATTCATTATGCATCCTTTGGCTCTGGCTTTGGCTTTGGTTTTCAGGTTTTGGGTGTGATCTTACACTAAGTGGTGCCCACGTCGTATGTGATGAAGTGCCTTTGGGTATGTGTTCTGGAGCCGGCCCGCCTGCACTGCCTGAGGGGCAAGTGAATGAGCTAGCTATTGTCTATGTGGTTTTGGTATTCTCATAGTCCCTGGCTACAAATGTGACAGGCATTCCGGGTTGGTGACCCTTGACAATGGTGAGTTAAAACTTTGCGGAGTTAAAACAACTCTCCAGTGCTTGAGAAATAAAATACGTTAGTCAAACATGTTTTGTCACGGGTAACAGGTCCAAAGCAAAGAAGCAAAGGGTGCGGATGATGGGTGCTTCCCTTAAAAGAGCAGTGGGAATGATGGAAACTGCCAGGGAATTTCTGCTGCTGGCGTTTATCTTTTTTTTTTTACTGATTGTAGAGGTAATAGATGTTTATAGAAGTCGTAATTGGGACTAAAATTAAAGTATTATGTTAATCTCAAAGTGTAATGTAATATAAGGACCATTAGTAAAGTATAATACAGATGTTGAAGAACCAGTGCAATTTATTCTTTGTCCTCCTATCCCCTTCCTGCCACATTGTTAAGGGAGGTCTTTTGTTTGTTTCTCTAGCAACATTTTTGTGGAGATATAAGTAGGCTAAACAGAAAGAGAATAATATATTTAGATTGATTTGCTTAGTGAAAAAGTAGCTAGGAAGGGAAGGGGACATTAGGAAAAGAGAAAACTAACACGGAGACAGGGAGAGAAGTTTTGGAGGGCTTTAGGGGAAAGAAAAGAGGAAGTGGAGTAGCTGCTACGTGGTGTGAGATCTGGGGGAGATCAAGTGGTAAAACAACTTTTAGGAAGTTTTCCTGTGTGAAAAGATAAGGAGGTTTGCTGAATATTGTAAAATGCCATTTTCCATTAATCCTTCCGTATACTCTGAAAGTAAAGATACCTACATTTTTCTTCAATACTCTCAGAGTTAAAAATTGTGCTTCTTTCTCATGCATCATCATGCTGAGATGGGATCTTTCTATTTGACAGGCATATAGATCAAGATTTTGATGGAAGAGCTTAAGGCACTATATCAATAAATTAGGTTATATAGATAAAATAGAATATGCAAAAAAGATAATACAACTTTCCTTTATTACCCCACCATACACTAAGATCACACCCTATGTAATGCCTTGTACCCTGCTTTTTCTGCTAGTTATACATACATATACATATCATTGCATTCCATTTGAAGGTTGCAAAATATTGGATTGTGTGAGGTATTATAATTGATTAATTCATTCTCCTATTTTTGGATAACCAATTGTTTCCAAACATGTGGCTATTATAAACAGTATTGCAACACATATCCCTGTAGCTAAGATTTTGGTTATATCCTAATTTGTTTTCCTAGGACAAGAATCGGTGAGGAATGAATTATTTGGAAAGAAAAGAATCAAATCATAAGTATCTGATATTTTCTGGGGGTGAGATGCCAAATTAATTGAGGCAAAACAAAATAAAGCAACTAGGCAACTGAAAAAAGTGAAAAGTTTCATTATATAAAAATGAAAATTAAGCAAAGGAAACTCAGAAAAGTTTTAGAAAGTGAGTCAAGAAAATCATAAACTCTTTCCTCAAGTTTATGCTATAGATAAATGGACCAGTGAGATGTAAATAGGTCATAAATAAAATGGAAAATATACGTAGTACATAGAAGTACAAAGTAACATGGTAATTAAAACTTGTCAAGAATGACAAAAAGCTAGAAAAGATCTGAAGAAGGGTAATAGTTAAAACCTGTGAGAATAAGGTTTTGAATGGATTCCCAAGATTATACTGTTGCATTTTGAAAGATGAAGACTAAGAGTTTATGTGGTCCAAATTAATGAAATTGTGAGCCAAGGTGAGGTGAAGAGAGATACACACCCATTTGTTTTCCGTATTTCACAAAGCAAGAGATTAAGAACGCCCTTTGAAACTTGACCCTGATAATTTTAAGAAAAGAAAGAAGAAATTCCATAGTCCTTTACTAACCATGATTCGGAGATGGTATGTTTTATATGTTTTTTGTATGCAAAATTTTTTATCTTTTTTTCATGTAAATGGTGGATGCAGTGTCCGTATCAGTTAGCAATGTGTTAAACTGCAAATTAAAGTCAAATGAAAAACCCTTGAAAACTAGAGTTTAAATTTTCTAATGTAATAAAAAGTCCAGAGAAATGTGGCTGCAGATGTTGGTTCAGCTGCTCATAGATGTGGTCAGGTACTGTGGCTGTCCATTGCATTGTTGTCTCCCAGATGAACCACCCTTGTGCTTTCCACGCTCTTGTGTCATCCCCTGCCATTGGGTCTGTGCTTAGCCTATGAGGAGGTAGGTGAAGTGATGTGGATTTGTGGCAAAACACTTTTGTCTTGGACTTGGCTGTTTAGAATTCCATGGTATCAAAAACAGGCCCTTCCTTCCTCCCTTAGTTTCCTTCTGTCACAAAAGCACTTTGCCATTTAGAAATATATATAGACATGGATGAAACTTGATCATCATAGCTCTCTATTAAAACTTTGACTGGAATACAGAAAACCTAAGCAATAGAGTGTTGTGGCTTTACTCATGCGGCTACCCTCTGTCCCTCTTTCTCAAATTGTGCAATGGAAGTATTGCTACAACTGACAAGAACAAAAAGGTTTTTGCTAATGTCTCCACTATTACTGATGCTTCACAGCTTTCTGGAAATGGAAGCAAGTCAAGAATAAATAAGCATCTTAAGAGTTGGATATGCGAGAGGAATGTGCTAGACTAGTGGTTCTCAAACTTACATGGGCATCAGAATCACCTGAAGGACGTGTTAAACACAGAGTGGTAGGTCCTATCTCCTAAGTTTCTGAGTCAGTAGATCTGGGAGAGGGCTGAGAATTTGTATTTCTAACAAATGCATAGATGATGCTGATGCTACTGGTCTGGGGACCATGCTTTGAGAACCACTGTGCTAGAAATATAGTAGCTCAGGGTAAAAAATGTAAATGTCAACAGGAGTCAAGCAGGTAATGTAAATGATGAAATAGGATTGAGTATCAAACAGAGAATACATAAAACTAGACATCTAGAGACACAAGTCCCTGCTGAAAGGAGACAGCCCCCAACACTGTTCTGCAGATTGTATGTTATGGGTTCAGCATTGCTAAATGATCTGTTTTCTAAAGAGCAGCTGGAAATATATATTTTATAAGTGTAATTTCTCAATTTGCATATGTTGAACACTAACTAAAATATGATTTAAGTAATGTGAGTCAAATAAATGTATCTTCAGGCTGGATATGGCCGTGTAGGTCGCTTGTTTAAAACCCCTCCAGAGAGCAGAAAGTAACTCTGTCCGCCCCACCTCTTCACTCCCCTATCCCATAATAACTCAAACGTGAATATGCACCTGCTTTGACTGAATGTAGAAGTTGAAAGTTTTGCAGTGTTTGCTACGGATACAACCTTCAGTAAGAATGTCTCTTTGGTAACGCTATTAAAAGAAAGAGTAGCAATAAGATCATGTTTAATACTACCTTTAACTCATCTTCTTTGACTTTTTCCTCTCTTCATACTTCCTGGCCCCTAAAGTGTTTTAAACAGAAAATTCCAATACATTTCTTCATTAATTCCGATGATTTTAAGCTATTTTAGATGGCTAAAGATAACCGTGTTCTGCTACCTTCAAAGTCTCATGCGCCTGCAAAGTTACAAGTTGGTACCATTTGGAAGCAAAGAAGAAGAAAGCCTGTTGATTTCCATGGGCTGCATTCTTGGCCTTTTATTCCTTAGCCTTTCATTTCTTGAATCAGTAAAAATATTTTATTAACCATCTGGTCACCTACAGACGCAGGAATAAACCAATGCCAAAATACACCAAGAAATCTTGTAAGCACTTCATATAAAAAAATGAAATAAAAACCTGGTCAGTTTATCCATCTTCATTAATGATTCTTTGAATAGTTTTCTTTCCCCACTATGACTAACAAGTATCATCTAGTTATGAGAGGCCATTATACAAAATCATTAAAACATGCTTAACTGTACTGTGTTAATTATGCAATGATAAATTATTCTTTATTTCTTCATTAACAGTATTGTAGCAGTAGAATTAGCATTGTTTGTTCCTTTTTGAAGAAAAAAAATCATTAATATTAAAAAATGAAAATTCTGGAAACTTAATGTTGTGGAATGACAGTTTTAATTTGATTTTTAAAATCCTATTTGCTGCTCCCCTCAGCTATAAAAGTGTAACCATTATGTCACTGTAATTACATTGGCTGTTTATCTCCTCTTCCATGGCTGTATCTGGGTCTGTGCAACAAACTGAGGGCTGGCATTAGACTCAGCATCAGGAGACCTAAGGGATCTTACTAAATCTTCTGCTAAATTGATTCTAATAGTATAATTTAAATCTCTTCTAGATTCGCTCTCCGCTTTTGAATCATTTCATTATTAAGTAACAAACAGTTTAATAAATGTTCATGGAGCACTGTGCTAGGCACTATGGGAGACGGGAAAACAATATAAGTTGGCATTTGTTTGCTGCCTTGTAGTGTTGACAATATATCATGAAAGTTAAATATCTATATATGCAACATATAGTAAAATGTAATCACTGTGCCATCATGCAATGGCACAAAGGCCATATTAAGACGTAGAAAGGAAAATTATTCTGGTTAGATTATTTAGAAAATTTGAGCTTAGCCTTAAACAAGAACAACAATAATGACCAACACCAGAATGTGTAGACCATTTACTGTGCCTGGGATGCCAGCTCTAAGAGCTTTCCATGAACTAATTTTTAAATACTCCTGGATCTCTATGAGTTTGGTACTAGTATTCTCCCATGACAGGTGCAAAAACACAGAAGATTTTATTACGTGAATGGTTCTTAAAGTATGGTTCTAGGACCAGCAGTATCAGCATCATGTAGGAATTTGTTAGAAATGCAGTCGTTGTGCTCTCCCTACCCCAGACTTACTAACAGAGAGTGAGGACAGCAATCCGTTTTAACAAGCTGCCCAGGTGATTCTGATATTCACTGAAGTTCAAGAACCCCAGCATTAGGTGAAGAGGATGATAAGAACGGTGAAGTGTATAGAATATGACACATAGAGGTTATAATTCCTGGCATTTGCTCCCATTTTGCCCTTTTTGTATGTGTGACCTTAAATATCTTACTTATTCTAGTTCAATCTCAGATTCATTGTCTGTAAGATGGGGAGAACAGTTGCTATTACTCCTTATCGCCATTGACCATTAAATGAGATCATGCACATAAAACTCTTAGCACAGGTTCGGATGCAAAGTAAGCTTTCAATAAATGGTGGCTTTTGTTCTAGTGATTGTCATCACTGACATCATCACTATCATCGTCACCCCCATTTAGGTAGGGAAAAAGCTTGATTTGAGGCAGGGAGGAGGGAGCAGATAGTTTACCTAGGTGGATGATTCTTCTCTCTTCCTCTCTCATGTGGCAGAAGCAGGTCACAAATAATGAATTGAAATATTAAAGCTTCAATATTTATATGCTCCAAGTAACTTCTTTCACTAGTCTTGCCCTATGGATTTTTTTTTTTTTTTTGGTGTGCTTTCCTTGAACATGTATGGTTATAGCCTGTCCTGAATAAATTCTCATTTTTTAAATGTTACCCTATAATTGTTCCAATTTGAAAGATACACATTGTATCTCCCCAGAATAAATAGCTACATCCCCTGGCCCTCCCATTTCTTTAAAGTTCTCCACTGGGAGAGGTGAACAGCTCCTATTCTGGAGTTAGACTGAATCCACAACTAGGTTCCACTACTCATGAGCTGTTTGAGCTGTTTGACCTTAGACCAAAAGTTCATCATCTTTAAAATGGAGTGGTACCAAAATATAGTTTAAAAAAAAAAAAGGATAATTGAGATGTTTAATTTAATTTTCAAATTCAAAATGGGGGGGATCTTTGGGTGGGATTGTTGAGGATATTGGAAGAGGCACTGCAAAGGAAGCTCTTATCTCATTGCCTGGAAGATAAGAAGCTCCCAATAATGATTACCTTTTTTCCCCCATTATTTTTCCTTTCTTTTGGTGTCCAGTGAGTCAAAGAAGGATGCTGTTCATGGGTTTGTGAGATTCTGAAATGGTGCATCTCAGCAAGGCAGGCCAGAGAGGAAATGGTGTGTAAATGCCAGTTCTCTCCATTACTTTTCCTAGGTGATAAAATGTGTATACACTGGTAGTGGATGAGGATAGACAAGGATAGCATGGGGGAGATAAGAAGGGTGGAGGGTCAAGTGGCAGAATTGCCACAGACCCAATAGCTGCTTAGCAAACCTTGGTGGAAAAGGGGGTTAAAGGAAATATATGTTCTAGTCTCAGATATGCATTGGAAAAGATACTCTGGGAACCTTACTGAGTATAATGCAAGGCTATAGGTTTCCTGAGTAGTATTATGTCTAATGTCTTTTACTGTCCAGTTATGACTTTGGGCAAATCACATTCACTTCCTTCTTCTATTTTGTTTTAAGTACATGAACAAATTAATGTAGACTTACTACATTAGTAAGTAAGTGCTTATTCTGCATTAGGCACTGTGTTAATACATTGTAGAATGGTCTCTCTAAGTCTTTATAATACTACCCAGTAAAGTGAGGATTATCATCCTCATTTCACAGAATAGTAAAGAGAGACTAAGACAGGCTGAGAATTGTGCTCAGGGGTCGCGGATAACAAAGGGAATTCAAGCTGGAATTCAAACCTGTGTGTGGAGTCAGAGACCGAACTCTGGCATATTACCCCGGGGGAAAATGAGCAGACTGAAGCAGAGAATTGTTTTTCACCTCGGACTAGAATTCTGTAGATTCCACCCACCCACCCATTTTTACATATCCTACGTAGGTTTTAATATATATTCTGGCAATTCCCCATATGCTAAAATAATACATTTCCCATCAATCTTACATCACCAATTCTTGAATATTTCTGTAACACCCTCTTATGCGTCGGCCTTCACCATTCTGGTATCTGTCCTTCTGATTTATAAAACCTTCAGAAATGCTAGGGAATTCTGCTCCTTTTGCAGTGAAGAATAAAAAATATTTTCCTAGTTTGTACTGCATCTATGGTGCTTGGGACTAGGTCAAGCACAGAATTTCTGGTAGCCTGAGTGTCTATTTTAGGTGCAAAATTGAAGGTCTCATGTTCTCCCAAAGGCTTATTTTGCCGAAAGATTGGTCTGAAAATAAAGAGGCTGTGTTTTTTATGTTTTAGATGTTGTTATTTATTTTGCAGAAGGAATGGAAAGATTGATATGTGGCTATAAGGCTAGCATGGAAATGTTAAACTTGTGAACTCATGCTGCTGGCCCAGGGGACATGTTCTCTCCCACCTCCACCCACATCCTCAGCTTCTCTTTTTTTGTAAATCTTGATGTGGTAGACAAGATGGGGCATACTTGAAATAATCTGGCTGTTAGTGCATATGGAAATGTATTCATGAGTGATTTAGGAAATGTGACAGTTGAGTAGTGTGTGTTTTTTTCCTAAACTCTGGGCTGTTTTCCCATGGAGTGTGTGTCACATCCTCCAATTCCCCTGGCAGCTGCAAAGAAATAGAAGCCCTCACTGGGGTCTTGGATAGGGAATTGCCATACAGTGGGATCTTCCTTATGATTAATGCAAACAAGCACTAAGTCAAGACATTTTTACCTATATGTTTCCTATATGTCTTCCCCTATTCAGAGTGTTGCCAGGCCATGTATCTTTTACACTGTAATATTATTTTTTTAGTAGTATGTATATCACAACCATTTAAGGTTGTTGTTGACATTTGCTCAGCAAGTAAAACTGGCAGACAGACTTGTTAGAATCATCCAATTGTACTTAGATGTCCAGATGCCCGAGATGTATGCAGGGTCAGATAGCAAATGGGTTCCATAGCTTTTGCAGCCCAAGATTGTATTCTCTGAAGCAGCTAACTCTTAAGTGAGCCAAGTACAAAGGAAAATGGTAAAGGCTTCCTAAGAAGATGAAGACAAAGTATGGATAAACAAAGGGAAGAGTGGGCATGATGACCATTTTAAAGAGTTTTTGCTAGTAGGGTGCTAGCATATTGGGGATGCAGTGTGGGTTATGGAATTATCAAATAATTTTACTTTATGTAAGTTCAGGTGATGGCTTCTTAAATTGAACTTTCTGGGCTCCAAATATGTGAAACTAACTCAAGTTGGCTTGAGCTGAAATGGGAGATTTAGTCTAAGGGTATAGAAGTGTCTCTGTGAATCCTGCTACAGAATATACCCAGGCCTGGAAGATACCAGAACTAGGAATTGGAAAATTGTGTATAATCTCCATCCTGTATCTCCAATTGTGTAGACATCTCCCTCCTTCTTTATTCTTCTCTCACTCTGCAGACTGGCTTCTTCTGCATCTGCTTATCTGTCAATGAGTAGGGATTTCTGATCTCACATTTTCCAAGTATGTACATTATAGGTCCAACTAGCAGAAGATAACCAGTCTTAATTAGTCTCTCCTCTACCTCCAAATATTTCTGTATTCCTGGAGGAGACACTTTATTCTGATTGGTCTAGCTTGGGTCATGTGGTCACTCTTGTTCCAGTCAAGCTACAGATATAGGGATTGGGTAACCTTTACAGTATGGTTAGTATGGTCTTTCTCATGGAACTGACATTGCAATGAACTTACATTAACGATCTGTGGTTGGGCCTGGCTCCTAAGGAGTGGGTGAGATCACTGAACAGTCCATCTCTTACTTGTTTTCTCTCCACAGTATTCAGCATAGTTCCAACTTTTTCGGTACGTAGTAAGTTCTTGTTAAGTGAAAAAGCATAGAGACTGAATGAAGTTAAGTTCCAGTTATGGAATGTCTGACTCTTTTCCTACTTGAACCAATTGAGCCTCTCCTTTCAGCGTCTCCTTATTACAACGATCATTTATCATGATTGTGAGATTGCAAATTGTCACTAATCATCTCAAGGAGAGGTGCAAAATTCCCCTGGAATGAATTTTAATTCACATTTAATTTTTTATCAAATCACATAAAAACACTTGGGTATAAGGGAAAGGGGTTTAACACAGAAGGAGAGGTCATGGAATTTAACCTTGATTAAGAGTTGGAAAATCATTCATTTATTTTTGAAGTGTCTTCTTACTGAAGATGAAATTTAATTTTCCAAAGTTTAGATACTAATGAGAGGTAGCTGTACATAGAGTACTTTCTAAGTTCTTGAAATTTGAGGTCATTTTTCACGTTGTAGAAATTTAACCTGTTGTGAAACAATAGTGGAATACATGGAAGTGAAGCAAAAGGGTGTGGCCTTTGTTGGGGAAATCTAGATTTAAAGCCAGATATATGGATTCACATCCAGCCTCTGCTGTTTTTATGTAATGTCAAGTCAAGTTTCTTATTTTATTCCTCATCTGTAAAATGAAGACAGGGGTACCTGAATAAAATGCTTGTTGTGTTGTTTGAAGACATAGGGGATATGAAGTCCCTCACATGGTGCAGTCACTGGGACCTTTTCCTTCATATAAATAAAGGGTTTCAGGTATCCAGGTTCATAGATGAATGATGATTTGTTATGGAACTCATGCTAAAGCATAAAATGTGAATGTCCCATGATACGTAGGTCGCCTTTTATAAGTAGGGACAGTCTCATCCCATCTGCAGTCACTTCACCTGAGGTTTATAGGGCACGTGTTGCTCTGTTTGTTCTTCCTACAATATATTTTGAGTTGCCTCTGCTCTCTGTCATCAACTGGTCCTGCCGGCCAAATCAACCTGTTTCTTTTTAAAATCCTGCTGTTTCCATAAAGTGTTATGAAGTTGTATTTGAGTTCCCACAGAAAATTGCACGTCATCCTGCTGGTGAATCTGGGAAGGCATTTGATAGAATCTGCTGGCATTCGGTTCTGGTATGTGCCCTTATCTTGTTTGCACGTTCATGCGTGCTTTGGGTCCTTAGCTGTTGTTCCTGATAACCCTGACTGCTTAGGGTTTCTCATAACCTCTACTGAGGACCAGTACTAGCTTGTCAAGCATGGGCTTCTTTTCCATTTCCAGGATTGAAGAAGTGGATGTCTTTCTAGGGGTTTTGATGACTTCTTTATGTGTTTCTTCTTTCCCCCACGAGAGTGACCCTCCATTTTTGTACTCAAAGGCCTGGAAGAAGCTAGATTCACTTTCCGGGCAGTTGTACTAGAACACAAGCATTTTATAGCACAAGGGACGTTGGTAATTGCTTTGGGAGGGAACATTTCCCTCTCAAAAATCAGAAGCTACCTCTATATTTTAGGCAGTTCATCACAGCTGTCTCCCGCAGAGGCTTTTATCTGCATGTATGGAAGAGTTTACACTGTTGTAACATTTGATACTATATTAGACAACAGAGGGTAGTAGGCAAATGTGAGAGACTTTCATTTCCTTGAACCTCTGAGTGATTACACCATTATGTTTCTGGTGAATGGCAGTGCTAATGGCTGTAAAAATATAATAGTATACCTTGAGGAATCATTAGGAAATGCAGGAATGCAAGTACATAATTTTGAGATTGATGTTATTGAGTTATTTTTAAATTTGCACAAAACTTTGTATCAGGCTCTGCATTTTCTAATCTTCTCTATCAAATTGCCTATTGATTTACAAGCAAACTACAATAGTAAGCAGAGGCTACAAAGAGTCCTTTTAATAAAGGTGTGTATAAATGAACTCTTAAGCTGTTACCCAAATTCTTGCTCCTTACTTCTTGATAAATAGCCTTTTCAAGCCAGAATGAATATGAGCTTCTTTTGGGAGGTTGTGTTCTTCTGGATCTTGAAACTTAACTATCAATATTTTTGGTCATTTGGTAAATTGATTATCATCTTCTGTCTCATACGTGCAGAATAAGAGAAACAAAAGAAAGAGCGATGTAAGAAAATACTTTGGTATCATCATCGGTGCTTCTTATATTTGCTGACAAATCTAAATGCCAGAAAATAATTGGCAAAATAATAATTAGCCAGAGCAGTCAAGCAAGAGCTAAATACATATTATGCAAAAAGGTCAAATTCCAAACGATTGTCATGAGAACAGTTAACTACAAGTCTATCATCTCAAGAGATGCCCAAGTTTGGCTTGTAGCCCAAGACACTGTATCAATATCAAATCAGCAACCTCCTAAATAAAAGCAGTTTTCTCTAGTTATACTGTAGTAGTTATTGCTGCCACACCAGAAATGTCTTGTTTATGTTCCTTCCACATTGTCAGAAAGTTTCTCGTCAGGAAGTCTTCCTCTTCTGGGAGATCCTTGGTAAAGCATAGTTAGTTTGAAGCTAATAATTGGCCCCAATCCCAAACTCCTTTCTTTTGGTCACTCCCTGTTTACCTACAGCAAGGGCTGGCATACTGTGGTCTGATGGTCAAATCAGGCTCTCTAGATGTTTTTGGAAATAAAGTTTCGTTGGAGTACAGACACACCCATTCATTTAAGCATTTTCTATGATTGCCTTTGTGCTACCGTGGTAGTGACTAGTTGTGACAGACCCTAGATGCGGAAAAAATGTACTCTCTTGATCTTTATAGAAAATGCTTGTTGACTCCTGACATACAGTTATGCTAGGCCTCTGCATGTACTTTCCAAAACAGAAAGATGTTTTAAAGGCAGGCTATTGATTTTGACTTCTCATCGTAAGAGGGGCTAGTTTCTATTCGAGTACTATTTTAAAATTTTCAAAGCAGAAAGCAATATTTATATTTTCCTTCCTTAAGGAAGGAACTTAAGGAAGTAGGGGCTATCTTGAAAGAGAACCCTTATATTGTATTTGTTTGACAAAGCAGAAGGGACTATGTCACAAAATTTGTATAAAAATTCTTATGTAAATTGTGCAAATTAACAATAGCCTTGAAAAATATGTGCAGAACAGTTAAACAAAATGGCCTAAACACTTTTAAACATTTATCCCATTTTTTTCTTCAGATGCCTCTATGAAAATGCATAGCTATTTTTAATGAAGCTTTATTGGATGTTCTTTAACAGTGGGAGACCAGCTCCTGCAGATAGATTACTGGCAGGAGACAAGGTCCTTGCCCTCCAGGAGCATCTCAGATACAGAACAAAATACTGTCCTTGTTCTAATCCCTTTCTGAACTTTGTACCTCCTTTCTTCTACCATGTCATCATGGAAGTAAGTCCTTAGTGGATGCTGTCTGCTTTCTCACAGTAGTAAAATAAAACTCTGACTCCATCCTCACGCACACATGCTATCAAATTTATAACAAAAATCATGAATGCATATTGTGCTGTGAATGCCTTCCCCCCCAGTCTGTTTAAAGGGCATGGGGCACGAAGGGTTAACAACACCCAGTTAGCATTGTACTCTGAGTCCCCAGGGGATAGCCGCAATCTCTGCTCCCTCTCTGAATTTGTCTCTTTTACATCCTTCCCCACATGATGTCTAGATTTCTCCAGAGAAATCCAGTGTTCTTGCACTTACCTCCTCAAGACTTTTCCACATCTCTTTTTATTATACAGAGTACTTTAGAGGCATCCCAGTGCCTCAAAGCCTCTATCTCTATGTCCAACATCTGGCAGATGACAGTATCCAGTTACCAGAATCTACTTTCCTAGACAGTAGCAAGTTCATGATAAACAGCAAATCCTTTTTGTGCCATTTTCTCCTTATATGTATTATCATTTCCGTGGTTAATATGATCTATTTAAAATATGGGGCAAAGTGCACCTGATTTGCTAAAGAATAAGGTGGTGTTAGATCTTCTCAGTTTCACATTTTCAGTGTTAGTGAACCTGTTTCATGCAGCCAAGGTTCAATGCTAAATGGGAATATTAGTATCTGTATGTCCATCCTGAGAACGTGCTACAATGCTAACTCTAACAGATATTGTTTGGAGTAGTGGTACGTAAGTCGTACTTTGGAGATCACTAAGTAACAGCTGCTGAATTTTTTTTTTTAAGATTTTATTTTAGAGAGAGAGAGGGCACGAGTGTGTGCACATGGCAAGGGCGGGGCAGAGGAAGAAGAGAATCACAAGCAGACTGCACACTGAACACAGAGCTGGACGTGCGGCTCAGTCCCAGATCCCTGAGTTCAGGTCCTGAACTGAAACCAAGAGTTGGACATTCAACCAGCTGAGCCACCCAAGTGCTGCCACCCCCCCAGCTACTGTAATTTTTAATGGCTGGATGATATTGATGATTGATGGTAGTGATGAGAATGGTGGTGATGGTGGTGAAGTCTGTCACAATTTCAACATCTATCATTAGGAGATTCACATGGGCTGGTTGACATTCTCACATTAACACTTCAGATTGGGATCGTATTTTCATTATCCAGATGTGGAAACTGAGGTCTATACCTCTCAACTTTCATGAGATTTCTCATGATATCTCTCTCCTTTGTTTCCATTGTTCATGATATATAAGAGGTGTCTGCATATACTGGTCAACTGATCAGATGTTTTACTTATTTTTTTAAAGATATTTATTTATTTGAGAGAGAGTGTGTGTGTGTGCAAGAGAGGGGAGGGGCAGAGGGAGAGGGAGACAGAGAATCTCAAGCAGACTCCCCACGGAGCACCAAGCTTGATCTCAGAACACTGAGATCATGACCCGAGCCTGGGAGCCTGGGATTATAACCGGAGTCGGATGCTTAACTGACTGAGCCACCCCAGCAGCCCAGATGTTTTTCTTATTAGATTCATCAGGACTGTGATGTGGTTAGTGACTTTCATGATGTAGTTGCATTGGGTTCTCAGTCAACTACAAATCCAATGGCCAAAAGGTACATGGTAGAACATTCGAAGACTTCCTTTTTCTCTAAGTTACTATTTTTGTAGTGGAGATAGGCCTCAGAGTCAGATAGCTCTCAGTCCCCACTTCAGCATGAATACCTATTAGATATATGGAGTTAGCAAGTCACTTAACCTCCTAGAGTCTCCATTTCCCCTTCTGTGAAACATACACAAAACAAAACAAACAAAACAACAAAAAAAACCTATGTTGCAGGATTGTGCAATTAGTAATTGCACCTAACTCAAGAGCCTAGCACTTTGTAGCCATTCATTAAATAAGAGCTTGACTTGACAATGATTTTTGACTTTGGTGTTTTGCCTAGAAACCTGTGGTCAAACATCCTTTGCACCGTCTAATTATCTGGTGTTGCTTTCAGTCTAATGTATGAAAAGGGCACACTCAACAGGATGAGAAGAGGGTGTTCAGTTCTTTCCTTCATTAGGTTTTGAGGCTGCAGGCTCATGTGCCGGCTCTGCTGCCTTCCTGAGCTCTGCATGGTAGGGAGGAGGAGAGGGGAGGGACTGTCTTTCCAGTTACGGTAACTTAGCCAGTGCCTAAGGTACAGCCATCTGTTCAACTTCTGATCTCAGGAGGCACATAGGAGAATGGGAAGAGAGCAGAGAGGTCTGTGTGTGGGGAAGGTGGAGCTGAGGAGGCAAAGACTTCACTAAACTTCCACATTTCACATTGAAATTTTAGCAGGAGGTGTAACCATGCTGACTTTCTTGAATGTTAAACAGTTTGGACCGGAGAGGGGGAAAGAGGCACAGAATTGGACTAAATACAAATCTGACATACACTTTGGATTTTTCATTGCTATTCAAATACAAATATACACAAACATGTAAGCTTGTGCTATGATGGCAGATCTCTAGACTTGTAAGGGTGCATTTTTGCCCCTTTGTGGTTTTTGCTCATGGGGACTGCTAGCACACACAATATCTTTGCATTTCACAATTTATAAAATTCATAGAGAGCAGATCTTGGTACTGCTCTCGCCATTTCCTGTGCACATGGTTCCAGGGACCCTAACAGATTCTTAAAGGCATCAACATGTGGCTCTGAAGCTAGAGAGCAAAATACAATTGTGAATTTGCTTATCCTTTCTTGCTCTGGACATTAACCAGAGTTGGCTTTTTATCCCCAGACATATCAGTATAATGGCACAAGGGAACAGAAAGCAAATTGCCTTTGACCTCTTATTTACTAGTGCATTAAATTACTAGGGCACTGTCTTACACTTCTGTAGATTTTAAACCAGATTTTCCGTGGTCCACCCAGAGGTCACAGGGATATTCTGTCTCTAGATATGTTAGAGTATATCTATGTTCAGACGTTCTTAAATGTTTCTAGGAGCAGAGACTGTATAAATCTTTGAGTACACACTCTAGTATTCACACTCTGTCTGTGGGAGCCCTATTTCAGTGTAGGGGTGGGGGCAAGTGAGTGGGGCTCCAACTTCCTCTCCTACTCAGCCTCTGTCTCTTTTATATGGGCGGTTCTGTATTATATTTCATTTGGTGCTTTAAAGATTTTTTATAAATTAATTAATTAAAACAAACCACTTTCATAGAGGAGTTCTAATACACAGGAAAGTCATCTTTGAATGCACTGTTTTTAGGTTGACTTAGCATTTCTGCTTTTGGTAATGGGCAAAACTTGCAGAGGAGTTAAGGATAAAGGGATCATGCATTATCCATTACATCTTTTTAAACATAGAAACATGGCTCCTGCAATATTTAAGAGACAAGTAGGCAATCCAATTAACATGTTATCGGAAGGAAGAAAGATATTCTACAGGAACTTTCTGATTGAGCTTTTAAAAAATATATTTTTTAACTACAAACATGCTCACATAATGAAACTTTTTATTGGATTTCTAAAATATCTGTGACACCAGCTCAAATTAGGAAACAAGACTATTTGATGTTCATGTACTGACTCCCCACTCCCTAGTAGACAGATTTATTCAGTGATGTATCATAATTTGAAATGAAAAAGAAAGGTCACATTAATCTATATTCAGAATTGACAGAGTCCCAAATCATGGACATTTGGAAATGGCTGACTTTCCTGGTACCCTACCTCTCAAAGGTCTGCAGTCAATTTATGAGACACGCATATTGAAGCACAGTGAAACAACGCCCAGGGTGTGATCAAAGGCCAGTGATGATGAGGGTGAGCCAAGTTTAATCAACTGCCTGCAGTATCAGTTATAACAGGGAAATGGTACCTCTCCATTGGGCATGCCTACAATTCAACTATGTATCATTCATGCACACATTTACATACACACACAGGTGCACTCACAAATACAATAGCA
Organism: Ursus arctos; assembly: GCF_023065955.2. Classification (NCBI taxonomy): domain Eukaryota; kingdom Metazoa; phylum Chordata; class Mammalia; order Carnivora; family Ursidae; genus Ursus; species Ursus arctos. The sequence goes on from NW_026622819.1 coordinate 54,720,363, forward strand.
CACACACATTCACACACACATCTCAAATGGGCTGTCAGTGATTAACAAGTCAACCTCTTTAAGTAGTAGGATAATCTGAAAAGTTAATAGTGAATAGTGTTACAGCTCATAGGATTAGTTAATTAGACAAAGGCTTGCAGGCAAGATCTCTGTAGTCTGTTCTGCTAAAGTGATGGAACCCACTTAGGCAACTGATGAAAAAAGCAGTGTGAACACTCTTCAAGGGAGGAAATGTGGAATGTAACAGAATAAAGCCTTAGCATAGCAGTAACGAGCTGGCAAAGGCATTGCCATCCAATGATTGCCGTTTGTCAGTGCCGGAAAAAGCAGAGGCTTGGGGAAAAGATTTATAATTTTGGTTACCATCTTTCCTACTGCTTCAAGGCAATTTTAATTACTTTTAAAAATCAGTCTCTAAACTTGCATTTCCCCACATGAATTGTTGACCTTCACTTTCAAGGACAACTATGTAAAGAATGCTTGTCCATAATAGGAAATCCGTGCATTTTATTAGATAAAGGATGGCTATTTAGCCAGATCTGGATTAAAACCGATATTCTATTACTTTAGAATTGTCTTAAAAAGAAAAATATGTTGGCAAATTCTTCTTATACTGTAACTGGCTCTTTGTGATCCTTCCCAGTGGCTGCAACAGTGTTTCTTTTTTCTTTATACTAAAAGTCATAAACATAATGACCTGCATTTTCCAGGAAGGGGGTTCAAATAAGGGAAGCAGACTGGTGATAAAATTAAAAGGATAGTGAAATGATAATAGTAATAGTAATAATAATGCCAATAATACTAACAATGAGTGATCCACAGATTAGGTATTTATTTTCGTGATGGACTTTGAGCCCAAGTTTTCTGAATTGCCTGTATAAAATTTAAGAAATTAAGCTTTTTAGGGGAGGGGGGTGGGGGAATGGGATAGACCGGTGATGGGTAGTAAGGAGGGCACGTATTGCATGGTGCACTGGGTGTTATACACAACTAATGAATCATCGAGCCTTACATCGGAAACCGGGGATGTACTGTATGGTGACTAATATAATATAATAAAAAATCACTAAAAAAAAAAAAAAAAAAAAAAAGAAATTAAGCTTTTTACTTTAATGTAACTGAGAATCAGGCGCAATTTCAAGAAGTAGTACAGAGACATCCCATAGTACCCTTTAGCCAGGTTCCAACAATGGCATATCTCCAAACTGTAGTGCAATATCACAACCAGGATATTGGCATTGACAAAGCCAAGATACAGAACATTTCCATCACCACAGGATTCCTGGTGTTGTCCATTTATAGCCATACTCACTACCCTCACACCCTCATACCCTCTTTAATCCTGAAAACCATTAATCTCTTCTCATTTCTCTAATTTTGTCATTTCAAGGATATTATATAAATGGAGCACAGAGTAAGTAACCTTTGGGATTGGCTTTTTCACTCAGCACTATTCTCTGGAGATTCACCCTGGTTTTTGTGTATATCAATAGTTCATTCCTTTTTACTGCAGAGCAGTATTTCATATCATGGGTATACTGGAGTTGGTTTAACCAGTCTCCCACTGAAGGACATCTGGGTCATTTCTAGTTTGAGACTATTATGAATAAACATTCTTCTATAAACATTTGTGTACAGGTTTTTGTGTGAACACAGATTTTTATTTCTCTGTGATAAATGCCCAGCAGGGCAGTTGCTGGGTTCTATGGCAGTTGCACATTCAGTGTTTTTAAAAACCATATATTTCCAAAGAAGACATATAGGCAAGTGAAAAAATACTCAACATCACTAACCATCAGAGAAATGCAAATCAAAATCACAATCAGGGGTGCCTGGGTGGCTCAGTGGGTTAAGTGTCTGACGATTGATTTCAGCTTAGATCATGGTCTCAGGGTCATGACACTGAGTCCCTCACTGGACTGTGCACTGAGATTCTCCTTCTCCCTTTGCCCCTCCCCCCCTTCACTTACACGCCCACTCTCTCTCTAAAAAACACGAACACAAACAAACAAAACCCAACAATCAGATGCCATCTCACACTGATCAGAATGACTAACCAAAAAGACAAGAAGTAACAAGTGTTGGCAAGGACGTGGAGAAAAGAGAATGCCCACGCACTGTTGGAGGGAATGTGTATCGGTGAATCTACTATGGAAAACAGTATGAAGTGTCCTCAAAAAATTCCGCAGTTCCACTTCTAGATATTTATCCCCTCTCCAAAATGAAAACGCTAATTCAAAAAGACTCAGGCACCCTTTTGTTCATCACAGCATTATATACAATAGCCAAGATATGGAAGCAAACTAAACGTCCATCAGTTGGTGAATGGATGAAGATGTGATGTACATACACATTGGAATATTACTTAGCCATTCGCAACAGCATGGATAGACCTAGAAGGTATTATACTGAGTGAAATAGGTCAGACAGGGAAAGACAATGCCATATGACTTCACTATATGTGGAATCTAAAAAACAAAACAAAACAGAAACAAGACTCATAAAAAACAAACTCATGGTTACCAGAGGTGTGGTGGGTAGAGGGAGGAGAGATAGAAGAGTTTTTCCTCTTTTAGCAAATGAATTGCTAAACTGGTTTCCAGAGTGACTTTGCCATTTTACAGCAGGGGAGCAGTGTATGAGTGATCCAGTTTTCCACATCCTTGTCACTAAATCATCTTGTCACTCTTTTACCCATTCTTTATTTTTAAAATTTTTTTTTAGCCATTCTGACAAGTCTGTAGTAATACCTCATTGTGGTCTTAATTTGCATTTCTGTAACGGCTAATGATGTTGAATGTCTTTTCATGTGTTTATTTATCATTCCTATGTCCTATTTAGTGAAATGTCACTTTTCTTGTCTTTTGCCAATTTTCTAATTGGATTGTTTTTTTTAAGTTGAATTTTGAGAAATACTTACATATTTTCAAACTTATCCTTTATCAGATATGTGGTTTGTGAGTAGGTTCTCTTAGTCTGTAGATAGTCTTTTCATGCTCTTAACAGGATCTTTTTCAGAGCAAGTGTTTAATTTTGATGAAGTTCAATTTATTAATTTTTCATTTTATAGGTAATGTGTTTGGTGTCAAGTCTAAAGATGTCCTCCTTTCTACTCTCCAAGTTTTATAGTTTTTTCTAAACCTTTTCTAAAAGTTTTATGCTTTATATCTAAGTCACCAGATCCATTTTTAGTAATTTTTGTATTAGTAGGAAAAAAAGTCAATTTTCTTTTTTAATTATTTGTTTTTGTTTTTGCTTATTGATGTCCAACTATTTCAGCACCATGTTGAAAATGCTACCTTACCTCTGTTGAATTGCTTTTGCATTAAAAAAAAAAAATCAGTTGAGCATATTATCGGTGGGTGTATACCAAGTTCTCTGTGGTATTCTCTTTAATTTATGCGTTTGTCCCTCTGCCAATAACACACAGGATTGATTACTGCAGCTATAGAAGTATTAAAATTGGGTAGACTGATTCCTCCTCCTTCTTATTAAAAACAAAAACAAAACAAACTTTTAGCTATTCTAGTTCCTCTTTCTATATAAACTTTAGAATAATCTTGTCTATATAAAAATTTTTGCTGAAATTTGATAGGAACTTCATTCAATTTATATGTCAATTTGGGGAGAATTGCTTTTTTTTTTTTTTTTTTTTTTGGCTATGTTGATTCTCCCAAACCATGAATACAATATGTCTCTCCATTTATTTAGATCTTTAATTTCTTTCATCACTGTTGCGCCATTTTCACCATATAATTTTTCTACACATGTTGTTAGATTATATCTGAGTATTCCCTCTTTTTTAAGAAAATATTTTGCATAGTATTGTATTTTGCATTCTGGTGTCCATGTGTTCATTGCTAGTATACTGAAATGCATTTCATTTTTTTTTATTATGTTCAATTAGCCAATATATAGTACATTAGTTTTTGATGTAGTGTTCAAGGATTCATTAGTTGTGTATAACACCCAGTGCTCATCACAACACATGCAATTCATTTTTCTATTTGTATGTTTATCTTGTATCCTATGACCTCACTAAGTTCATTTATTCCAGAAGTCTTCTTGGGATTTTCTTCATAGAAAACCATGCCATCTATAAACAGGGACAGTTTTATGTCTTCTTTCTGCTCTTTAATTTCCCTTTCATATGTCATTGCCCTGGCTAGGAATTTCAGTTTTGAAAAAGAGTGAGGACAGCAGACATCCTTGCTTTGTTCTCATTCATAGGGAAATGACTCTAGTTTTTCACCATTAGTGTAATATTAGCTGTGGTTTTTCTGTTGTTAACTATTTATCAAGTTGAAGAAATTTTCTCTATCCCTATTTTTCTCAGTTTTATTGTGAGTAGATGTGGGGTTTTGCCATGTTTTTTCTACATTGATTGATACTACTGTGCGGTTTTTCTTCTTTAGCCTGTTAATATGGTGAATTACATTGATTGATTTAAAAATGCTGAGCCATCCTTACCCGCCCCCCCCAGAATAAACTCTGTTTTGTTATGGTACATAATATTTTTATATATTGGTGAAATTTATTTGCTAATGTAAGGATATTTGCATCTATATTAATAGGGAAATATTGGTCTTCAGGTTCGTGTTTATTTAGTTGTTTTTGGTTTTTGGTATTGACTTTGTCTGGTTTGGTAATGAAATGAATTGTCAAATATTCCCTCCTCTTTATTTTCTGGGAGAGATTTTGTAGAACTGGTATTAATTCTTCTTTAAACACTCGATAGGATTCTCCAGTGAAATCATCTGGGCCTGGAGATTTTGTGTTGTGTGAGTTTTAAAATTACAAATTAAATTTCTTTAATAGTTAACAAGGTTATTCAAATGATCTATTTCATATTGGGTGAGTTGTGATACCCAGTTGTTTGAGAAGTTGATCCATTTCATCTTGTTGTCAAATTTATTTTTGTAGATTTCTTTGTGATAATCTTTAACACTCTTGTTCATGCCATCAGGGTCTCTAGTGATCTCCCATTTCATTCCTGATATTGGTAATTTGTATCTTCTTTTTTTCCCTTTGTCAAGCTTGCAAGAAGCTTGTCAATTTTATTGATCTTTTCAAAGATAAAACCTGTTTCTTTGCTTTTCTGTATTGTTTTTCTGTATTCAGTTCCATTGAATTTGGTCCTTTATTATTTCCTTCCTTCTTACTTTGGGTTTATTTTATTTTTTTTCTTCTTTAGATTCTTGACGTGGAAGCTTAGATTATTGATTTGAGGCTTTTCCTATTTTCCAATGGTTGTTTTTAGTTCTGTAGATTTCCCTCTCAGCACTGCTTTTGCAGTTTCTCACAAATTTTGATATGCTATATTTTCATTTTCCTTCATTTTAATGTGTCTTTTGATCTCGCTTCAGATCTTTCTTTTACTCATGAATTATTTAGGAAAATGTTGTTTAGTTTTGAAGTGTTTGGAGATTTTCTTCTTATCTTTCTGTTATTGATTCAGGTTTGATTCCAATATGCTAAGAGAACATACTCTGTATGATTTTAATTCTTTTAAAATTTAAGATTTTTGTTTTATGTCCCAGGCTGTGTTCCCTCTTTATATATGTTCCATGGATACCTAAAAAGAGTATATAATCTGCTGTTGTTGGGAGGAATATTCTATAAATGTTGAATAGACCCTATTGATTGATGGTGTTTTGGGGATTCTTCTATATCCTTCTTTATTTTCTGTCTAATGACATTATCAATCAGTGGGACTCCAGTATTGAAACCTCCAACTGTAATTGTGGATTTGTTTATTTTTTTTTTAGTTCTGTCATTTTTTACTTTGCATATTTTACAACTCTTTTTTTGGTGCATACCTATTTAGAGTTGCTATTTCTTCTTAGAGGATTTATCCTTACATCATTATATAATTTCCTTCTCTGTCTGTGCCAATTTTCTTTTCTGTAAAGTCTACTTTATATAATATTAATATAATCCCTCTTGTTTTCTTTAATGTTTGTATTAAACATATTTTCCTTAGTTCTTTCAATATGCCTACACTGTTATATTTAAAATGACTTTCTTGTTGACGGCATAGAGTTTATATATTAGAGTCATATTTTTTAATTTAGTCTGCAGGTATCTGTTTTTAATATGTGTGTTTAGACTACTTACCATTTAATATAATTATTGCTACATTAAGGATAAGGCTGCTGTTTTACTTTTTTTTTTTCTATTCTTCTTTGGAGGAACCTTCATAGTGTTTTCTGCAGTGGCCAAATCAGTTTGCATTCCCGCCAGCAGTACACAGGGTTCCTTTTTCTCCACATTCTGGCAAATGCTTGTTTCTTGTGTTTTTTTTTTATTTTAGCCATTCTGACAGTTGTGACATGATACCGTATCATTGTGGTTTTGATTAGAATTTTCCTGATGATGGGTGATGTTGAGCATCTTTTCATGTGTCTGTTGGTAATCTATATGTCTTCTTTGGAGAAATGTCTGTTCATGTCTTCTGTCCATTTTTAATTGGATTTTTTTTTTTTGGTTTTTTTAGTCTTCAGTTGTATCAATTCTTTACTTATTTTGGATACTAACCCTTTGTCTGATATGTCATTTGCAAATATCTTCTTTCATTCAGTAGGTTGTCTTTTAGTTTTGTTGGTTATTTTGCTGTGTGGAAACCTTTTATTTTGATGGAGTCCCAATAGTTTATTTTTCCTTTTGTTTCCCTTGCTTCAGGAAACACATCTAGAAAGATGTCGTAGGGGCTGATGTCAGAGAAATTACTGCCTGTGCTGTCTTCTAGGGTTTTTTGTGGTTTCAGGTCTCACATTTAGGTCCTTAATCCACTTTGAGTTTATTTTTGAGTATGATATAAGAAAATTGTCTAGTTTCATTCTTTTGCATGTAGCTGTCCAATTCTCCCAGCACTATTTGTTGAAGAGACTGTCTTTTCCCCCTTCATATTCTTGCCTCCTTTGTCAAAGACTAATTGACCATAAATTATAGGTTTATTTCTGGCCTTTCTAGTCTGTTTTATTGATCTATGCGTCTTTTTTTTATTTTAGGGTGTTTTTTTTTTTTTTTTTTAAAGAGAGAGAGTACAGGAGAGCGGGGGAGGGGCAGAGGAAGAGGAAGAGAAAGAATCTTAACCAGGCTCCATGCCCACTGTGGAATCTGATGTGGGGCTCAATCTCATGACCCTGAGATCATGATCTGAGCCCAAATCAAGAGTCAGATGCTTAACCAACTGGGCTACCTAGGCACTCCTCTATGTGTCTATTTTTGTGTTAGTACCATACTGATAAATTATCTTAATTTTTTTCTTTATCTGAGATTCTGTGTTTTCTCCTTCATTCTATAATGATATTTTTACTGGATGTAAGGGTCTGGATTGAAACTTTTTTTTTTTTCAGCATTTGGAAAACATTGTGCTATCTCTCTCTGACTTTCACAGTTTCTAATGAGAAATCCATTTTCATTTAAATTGCTTTCCTCTGTAGGTAAGATGTTATTTTTCTTTCATTGGCTTTCTTCTTTCATTTTGAGACTCTGACATTACCATAGGTCTTTCGTTATCATTCTATAGGTCCCTGAGGCTCTTTGCATTTTTTCCCTAGGCTATTTTTTAATCTGTTTTATAGTTTGAGTAATTTCCATTGTCCAGTTTTCAAGCTCCCTTATTCTTTCTTTTATCCCTCCATTCTGCTCTTGAGCCCATCTATTGAATTTTTCATTTTAGTTACTTCATTTTTCAGTTCTAGAAACTTCCATCAGAGTCTTCTTTATATCTTTTTTTCATTTGCTGAGACTTCTTATCTTTTTTATGAGTCTCTAGTATTTCATTTGTTTTAAGTGTGTCCATGATTGCTCATTGAAGAGTTTCATCATGGCCGTTTTAAAGTCTATGTCAGATAATTCTGACATCTTGTCATCTCAGTGTTGGCATCTATTGATTTTTTTTTTTTTTTTTTTTTTTTTGCCTTCAGTATGAGATCTTCCTAGTTCTTGGTAAAAAAGGTTGTTTTGTTGTTGTTGTTGTTGTTGTCATTAATGTTGTTGAAACTGAGACATTTTGAGTATTATGTTATGAGTTTCTACATCTTAGTCAAGTTTTCTGTTTTAATTGGTTTCCTCTGACACTGCTCTGTCAGAAGAGAAATCCCACCTCATTCCTGCTAGATTGGAATAAAAGTCCTGGTTCCCCACTCAGTCTCTGCCAATACCCCAGGGAAGGGAGCTCCTTATTAGAAGCTGATGGGTGGGGAGCAGGTGGGGGAGTTCTGGTTCCCCACTAAGCCTCCACTGATACTTCCCTTGGTGGTTGGGATAGGAGTGCCTCATTACCCCTCATTACTCCCACTGATACCAATATCTAGTGACCCTGACAACTACCAACAAGAGGCAGAAGGACTGGTTACCCCTGGAGATAGTGAAAGTCCTAACTCCCCACTAGACCTCCTCTTATACCACTCCAGCAGAGGAGAGTAGCATCTTGTTAATACTCCATGGGAATGGAAGGCCACGCTTCCTTTGAGGAGAGGATGGCCTCTTTATTTTCTGGAAGGGATGAAAATCCTGGTTCCCTTCTTAGCCTTGTCTGAAACCACTGTTTGAGATCGGGAGGCCTTTTCACCTAAATAGCTTAGAAATCTAAGCTCCCCACTTGGCATTTGCTGGTGAAGGTGGGACTGGGACTGCAGGTTTTTCCATGTTGTTTGGCTAGAGGGAAGTTGTTACTATCTAAACATGTTCTTTCTTGTTATACTGCCTCTTTGTTAATCCTTTGGCTAGAAGAAGCCTGCTTTTGTTGGAGCTTTTATTGTCTGTGCCTATTGATGTTTCTGGGTTGCCAGTGTCTTTAGTTCCAAGTCTGAGATATAGAGGGTAAAAAAGAAATCTCAGGAACTTGCCACAGTATTGTTGCTTGGGTTCTAAAGGCCCTAGTTGGTCTGCCTTCCTTTCCACCTTTCATATTTTTCTTATATTTATTTTATATATAGTATCCAGGGGTTTTCATTGTACCTAGTAGGAGAAATAGGTAAAGTATATTTATTACATCTTTCTAGAAGCAGAAATTTCTAGACTGCCCAAATTTTCATGATGAGCTGGAGATCCAGATTGTAATATAAATTCTCCTTTTTTGTCTTTTTTAATCTTGAAAACTAATTTTTAAATAACAGGCAGGCTAAGTGCAGAATGTCTTTTGGCCAGCAGTCTGTGTACTCTGCTCAGTTCCTTAAAAAATTAGCTTTCTCTGACTAAAATTTGTCATTTGTTTTACCTCATTATATATAAACTTCTATCATTTGTCCAGAGATGACATTGCTGACAAATTTAACTATCAAGGGAATAGACAAAAAAGAGGAATTTAGCAAGAAAAGATCACTGGACAACCAAATTAGACGTCAAAATGTCCATCCACTGTAGTTCTTGTAATTTATGAATAGGTAATAAGCCTTTAGGCCCCCACTTACAACATGATTTTTTAAAAATATATTAAATAAAATCACATACCCACACATAGAAAGTCAGCCCGCTTTCTAAAGCACAATACAAATTAGAGGAGATAGGATTTCATGAGTCAGGAACACTAAAAACATTAAAAAGTAAAAACTTACAGTGAAGCAGGAGAGAGAAAAATTATAAAATTCACTCAAAATACCCAAATTCCCAAAGAAAACTGTGACTCTTCAATGTTGGTACACACAGTCTTATATACATTTAATAGGGTCTGAAACTCTTCCTTTATCTGTGTGTAGGTCAATATTAATATTTGTAATCAAAATTTTGAGTTCTAGGGATTTATATTGTTGCCACCCTCTGTCTTATGCAAGTCTATACTTAGCTAAGAAAAAAAATTATAATTTTAGAGGAAAATATCTATTTCTTTTTTCTTTTTTTCTTTTTCTTTTTTTTTTTTTTTAAGATTTTATTTACTTATTTGACAGAGAGACAGCCAGCGAGAGAGGGAACACAAGCAGAGGGAGTGGGAGAGGAAGAAGCAGGCTCCCAGCGGAACAGGGAACCTGATGCGGGGCTCAATCCCAGGACCCTGGGATCACACCCTGAGCCGAAGGCAGATGCTTAACAGCTGAGCCACCCAGGTGTCCCAAAAAATCTATTTCTTATACAGTCCCTACCATGTGTTAGACAACATATCAGGAGCTTTACCATAGTATCTGTTTTCACTTTACAAAAACTTTATGAAGTAGATTCTGTTATGTTCTGTATTCACTGGTTGAGAAATTAAATTTGAAAGTCCAGGAGTAATTTTACAAAAGGTCTGGCTAGTCAGTGGCCATGGTAAGGTTGGCATCCAATCAAGAGTCCAATGGTCATGCTCTTAACCAGCCTGTATTATGAATTCCAAAATGTTGAGATAACATGTTGTGAACTAGGGGAGGTGATTTTTGGCATCTAGAAATTAATGTTAAGATACTTGGATCAGTTATGCAGCAACAAAAACTTCCATGCCAACATTGAGTATTTGTGTCCTTCAAGCAGGTCCTAGGGTCTTGACTCGTAACTTGCAAAGTTGCTTCTCGGCTCCTGAGTCAAGAACTGTACACTCCAGGAAACTAAAGATTAGCTCTTTTATGAGTGATCATAGCAGCAATACCACTGTGCTTGGTGTTCACAACAGGTGTACCTCTTTTTAATTGCCAATTTTCAAACAAAATTACCCATGATTATAAGCAGTATTTGATGAAGGAAACAAATAATGTAAGTCAGGAGGATTCATGAGATCCAAAAGGGACTCTTAGTGTAAAAAGACAAGGAAAGGATAACTTGGCTTCTGCCATCTTGAGACAGATGCCATGCACATTGCTTTGCATACAGGCTAGTTCTTTGATATAAATAGGCATCCTATTACAATGTTGGTAAATAACCAAAGAAGAGCAGAGGAGTTCAAAACCGCAGATCTGCTCACCAAATATTTTCCGACATATTAAGAGGCAGTGAGCAACAGTAGCCTGGAGAAAAATCATTACACTGGCTCTGAGTTGTATTTTCCATTTTAATTAAATTTTGTATTTGTCCATTCTGTCCAGGCCCTGGCCCTATGATCTGTGCTATTTTGCATGGCCAATGAAATCCGTAAGAGCTTATCATTTGAAACTTGGAGGCATCTAAGCAATTTTGTTGTATTTGCTAGGCAGAAGGCTAGTGTTTTCTGAGTGACTTTTGGCATACACTTTCAGGCTCAGGGTGTCAAGTGACAGACTGGGGGCTCTCTGGTTGCCAGTTCATATGTTAAAGAGGTTTCTTCCCATCAGTTCACCTGTTGCATTCAGTACTCTTCCCCATTTTTCTTTTCAGCAGTGGATAGCCCAGCAATGAAGCCCAGAAGACTTAGGTTGATCATGTGGTTGTCCCAATTAGACCTCTTGTTAGCAAGATCTCCTGCTGGTAGGTGACTAGGGAGAGGATTGACTTGCTGTGTTCAAGATACAGATTTGCAAAGGAAAGAAAGCCGATTAGGAGTTTGCCAAAGTTTCATTAACAGAAATCAGAGGAGTGGGGCACCTGGGTGGCTCAGTGAGCTAAATATCTGCCTTGGCTCAGCTCATGATCTCAGGGTCCTGGGATTGAGCCCCATATTGGGATCCCTGCTCAGTGAGGAGTTCTGCTTCTCCCTCTCCCTTTGCTTCTCCCCCAACTCATGACTGTTCCCTCTCTCTCTCTCTCTCTCTCTCTCATTCTTGCTCTCAAATAAATAAATAAAATCTAAAAAAAAAAAAAAAAATCAGAGGAGGTTTGTTTGCATGTCAAGAATGGCTTGTGTTACTATTCTCCAGACCCAGCTAGGCAATTTTATATTAGTCAAATGTGACTTGGTACCATTGCAAAGCTTCATTAGCATATATGAATACCTCCGTACACCTTTCTTTAATTTTTACTTACTTAATTTTGATATTTGCTTTACCCCAACCTCTCTATAGCAGAAAGAGAGTGCAATTAAAGATGGGTAAAATCACTTTTGCTTTGAACCACTTCATAGTACAATCTTGCATTAGTGACAGACTTATGTCATCTGTATACATATAGGAAAATCAAAAGATGAGTTATTTTAATACTATTTTTCTTCTCAAAATCTATTAACCAACAAAATAATTAATTTACTGTATCCAGTTGTTCTATTTAGGTTGATTTTTAAAGTATGCATTAAACATTTGCAAAAAAGATTGTGCACTACTGACCAAATTTCCTTTTTGTGTTTTTATCTGAGAGCATGAGTCAGAACTGAAGGCAGCATTTCTTATAATCACAGTCTTGTTCTTTTCCTTTGATGTTTTTAGGTGGCAAAGTGACAAGTGCCAAAACTCAGGCCTCACTTTTCTGAAAGTGTCGACTTTCTGCTGGACCCAGAATAATGGATGTGAAGGACAGACGACACCGCTCTCTGACCAGGGGGCGGTGTGGCAAAGAGTGCCGCTACACGAGTTCCTCCCTGGACAGTGAAGACTGCCGCGTGCCCACGCAAAAGTCCTACAGCTCCAGCGAGACTCTGAAGGCCTATGACCATGACAGCAGGATGCACTATGGAAACCGAGTCACAGACCTCGTTCACCGGGAGTCAGATGAGTTTCCAAGACAAGGTAGGTAGAGCTGACCCCACCGACTTGCTCCGAGCACTGTTGCGCGTTGATCACTGAGGTTAGTAAAAAATGGAAGCAAAGCTTGCTGGCATTGTCTCCCCTTTAGAGTTTAGTTTAAGAGAACAATCCTTTTATCGACCCATAGCAGAATCCTGTGGGAATGGCAGAAGTGCCTCTTTTGTCCTGAATGCTGAATTCCTTGACAATTTGGAGGTTGCTTTGGAGCCCCACAATGGTAGGTTTTGATAAATGTAACACACAGCGAACCTTTGGCTCTGTAAGGGGTATTCCTGAGACCGTTATGAATCCCTGTCCTGAAGAACACAAAATTATCTGTGGTTTTTAAACTGTTTTTCTTGAATCCCACATACAAGCCTCCAAGAGCTCAAATTTCTACTGTTTTACACATTGAGCTTCTCAGATGGATTCTCTTTGAACAAATGGTATATTGATTAAAACCTATTCAAACCTCCCCTATCCTGTAATGTATCATTTCTTTCCTCCTCAGACGTGGTGTTAATTTTGAGTTACGCATTTGTGTTCTTGTGTTTCAGAGCATAGGTGAACTGGTGTATGTTATTACCCAATTCCACAGATAAAATTCTCCCTGCGACTTTCACCAAAACTTCTTTTTCTTTCAGTATTTTGATTTCTTTGGGGAGGAGGATATTTTTCTCAAGCAGTAACAGTTGGCATTCTCTTCATATCCAATATCCGTGAGGAAGTTTGTTATCACTTGTCAAGGGTTGCTGTAAATGTATGGACATATAGACTAAAGCAAAAGCGGGGCTGAGACGCAGTATGGTGAGGTTGACTCACGAGCTCCATGTCTTGTGCTTCGCGTACCAGCCTCGCCATGTGTGATTTACATGGACAGCTTAGCAAAATTACAAGTGAATGTGCAAAAGTACAGGGAATGCCCCGGGAAGGGACTCTGCCAGTGCCAAGATTCCAGGCCCTGCCTGCTAGGTTATTGCATCAGTGGTTGGTAACATTGATTCCTTATTTCTTGTTCCATGTTCCTGTTCCTGAATATTCAACTAACTCAATTCCTCATGAGATAACTTTAGCTTGCGTCTTAGTTCTTTCTGGCCGCTATAACAAAATACCATAAAGTGGTGGCTTTATAGCAACAGAAATGTATTTCATATAGTTCAGGAGGCTGGGAAGTTTCAGATAAATGTACTGGCAAATTTAGTGTCTGGTGAAAGCTAGCTTCCTGGTTCACTGACAGCTATCTGTCCCTGTGTCCTCACATAGTTGAAGAGAGGAGGGGCACTCTCTGGGTCATCTTTTATAAGGACATTAAACCTGTTCGTGAGGGTTCTACCCTCATGACTCAATCACCTTCCAAAAGCCCCACCTCCAAATACCATTGGGGATTCAGTTTCAATATAAGATTTTGGTGGGGGGGGATCACAAACATTCAGTTGATAGCAGCTTGGAATTCCATTCCTGGTGGAAAACACCACACATATGTGTTCTCTATGTCTATGCACACATACACACACACGCAAATCTATAGTCCAGTGTTTGTTCTAAAAAAACATGTTCTCGTATGCTCCCAGTTAGCCTAGCTCCAGTTTTTATATTTAACAGAATATTTTTAAAAAATCAGTAGAGAAACAGTTAAAATTATATTTCCATGGCAATTGTAGACCCTTGCAGGATACAACTTTTAATCTACACTCTCCTTTTCTGAGTTATCTTCATGTAAATAAAACACACTTCAAACAGGGGGAGGGTTGCTTGAAAATTTCTCTGTATCAGATGTCTTTGATCTGTGACTAACTTCAACAAATGTTTTACTTCACTAAATTCTCTCCTGACCTCAAAGTGCATGAGTGGGAATTGGGGAAAAAATACGAAGAATCACAGCTTAATTAATTGAGTGTTTAAATTTCCAACATAAAATATTAGGACACTTGTTATTTCCAAGAGTGTCACTAATACAAGACTCAAATATTTTGAAAGGTGATGCACGTTCAGCATGGTTGAAAGCCTTTCATTTTCTACTATATTTTTGGTTTTATTTACAGTGTTGCTGCATACATTTTTGTTTCTTATGATTCTGTGCTGAAATGTTGAGCCTTCTTCCTAAGTCTCATTAAAGGTGCATCCTGGTTTCTGGGGATCATTGTGCACTGAGCTGTAGATCCCAGATTATTGTTGAATTGTGGATTGTCCTGTCACCTTTTCCCTTATTAATATTTACATAAAATGAAACCAAATGCTTGGGATTTTATGTTCAAATATACCTTTATTCTTCCTGTTTAATCTTGTTCCTCTCCATTGATAATAATGGAAGTTGCTTGGCCATATCAAACCCATAGCTTTGCAATTAACAATTCACACATGCCGTGTGTTGTTATTGAGCCCATATTTGTTTGTGTAATGTGTTTGCATGAATTAAAAACTGCAGGCCAAAAGTAGAAGTGAAAAGGCATTGGAAAGTATTTGCATATGCAAGTGCAGTTCCTTCTGAAGACATCTATGAATTTATGCATGAAAATGTAGTCAGAGTCTGAGTGGATCTACTTTGATGGGTTCTAAAATTGAACTCAGGAAGTAAATAAGCACATATTTAAGGAGAGGAAGAACAGGAGATACAATCTGGCAAGCATCATAGTCAACGTGAAACTTAGCCACTACAGAGAGGGTTAAAATAAATTTTACTCTCAGGAATAACAATAATTTTTAAATGTCATGCATTTCCCATTTTATTTTCTTATTCATGAAATCAAAGAGCGGGATCATCTCAGAACTTATTAGCCTAGAGGTACATTAGCAAGGATCATAGGGGGATCATCTCCTGTGGTATTCTTATTTAAAACCCAAGACACTGATCATAAAACAAACATGCTTCTCACATTCAAGCAAGTTTGGCAAACACAGTTGGATGACTCTCCAGATGCTCAGGGTGGAAAAGAATTGCCAGCTACTAAAAGTGATGTGGGGCCGGGGTCGGACCCTGTCCGGTTCCCCTGCAAGCATCTGCAAGTATCAAACGTGAGAACCTGCCAGCTCCCAGCAGGAGAGAGAGGTTAGGTGTTCCCATGAGAAGCTTGTGTAAGTTCCCATCAAATTATACCTTCTTTGCCTGCTTTCAACACAGGATCAGCCTCTGCTCCGAAGAAGAGACAATGCAAATTACCTGTCTGGCCTCTATTATGCTGGATCCTCCTGGTGTGAAGGGAGAAAATTGCTGACCTTAGGTCTGTGGCCGTTGGAGTAATTAGTAATTAGTAAATGACTAATTCTGTACTGAATAGCATCCTAGTGGTCTGAGAGTTAATGCACCTGACAGAAGTGACCAGTGGTCTAATCCCTGGTCAGACCCAGCCCCAGTCTAACCTGTGAAATAGGTGCCACTTCAAGTAATGAAGGTCAGCCGAGTGCCCAGGCAGATTGTGTACGCTTGTTCTTTGGGACCCTGAAGTTAGGGTGTGGAGCAGCGTGATACACAAGACATTCCCCCATGACTTGTGAGCCTCAAGTTAGACTTGAACTCTGCTTTTGCATATTAGTGTGCCTGTGACTCTGGTCTACATTCTGTGTTTCACCAGGATTAGTACACCAATTTCAGATGTATTAAACAAGAACAACGAGAACAACGAAAGAATAATGGCTAACATTCGTTGAGCACTTTCTATATGTCAGGTGTCAGTCTAAACATTTTGCTTATATTAACCCAGGGAAACGTTCACAACAGTGTTGTGAGATGGGTTCTATTATTATCCCCTTTTTGCTGGATAAGGAAACTGAGGCACAGAGAGGTTAAATAAATCATTCCAAGGTCACAAGTGGAGGAATTGGTGAAGACAAGTTTTAAATCAGCAAGTTGGATGCGAGAGCTGTGTCTTGAACTTGAACTTCTCTGTTTGATCCCCTCCCAAATAAATGAATAAACAAAAACATGCCATTAAAGCCTAAGTTAAAGGCTACGATGTTCAGTTTATAAACCTTCTTGGTATCAACACCTTTAAACATTTCTTACTGTAGGAACTACGCTTGCTAACTTGAATGTCCCATGAGCACTGCCACCAGCACTGCTGATCTCGATTCCTGTGCTCACCCATTCGTCTCTATTTCCACAACTGTCCCAAACTCCCTGCAAGGGTTCCTACCTACTAGCTCTCCACCAGCCACCACTGCAGGAAAAAGTTCCTGCTGTCAGAACGTGCGCCAGGCTGTCAGCACTGATTCTTTGCCCTCCCCTGTAGTCATCGCCTTTTCCCACAACCTCTCAACCTGGAACACTAACCAAGAAAGGTGTTACTATCTAAATGATATTGCTCAGGTAAGCAGAACTGACTGGTTTCTGCGCTAGGCAAGGCCCAGTGGGCTAGAGAGTTCAGCCAGGCTTCTCATGCCTCAAAAAGCCCTTCTTTCCAGTTAGTAGTGCAAGTCTCTGGAGAGGGGACCAAGATTGAATTCTTTCTCTGCACCTCAGGCTGTCTGTTCAGGTCAAGGTTGAAGAAGGAATTGGGGGAAGATTGGATTTTTGAAAATATGCTTGCATCAGTTCCCTCAATCAGTTCTAGCGCAGAAATAACTTTCACCAGCCCTTTAATGCACTTAAAAAATACATAAAGACATACGCACGTACACATTTTAGGCTAGGTTTGATTTTGGTATTTCATAAACCAATTTTCACTCCTGTGATCTTTAAAATAATTGGGGCACTATGTTTTACTCTGTGTAATCTGGCATAGCATAAATTTAACCTGTGTTAATGTGCTAGAAACTCATGAACCACTATAAGCTGAAGTGTTAACTATATTCATTCAATCAATGTGTATAAGAATTGTTGAAATACTTTGGAAACCTGTGAGCATTTCTGCCTATACCAGTGTCTTAAACTTATTTTTCCACTGTACCCAAAGCAACAGAAAGATTCTATTTTGAAAACCCCAGGCCCTTACCTACAAAGAACATCTTTTAAGTTTTAGTGAAGTTCAGAAGTTTGTCAGGTCAGTATTTGGAAGGCTAAAAAGTACCTTGAGAAGATTGCTTTTAATTTATTCTCCCACCTGTAGGCAGGACTTCTTTTCATAATTCAATTGAGAATAACATGCTGCTTCTTATTCTTTGGTTGTGTTGATTGATTGATTGATTGATTGATTGATTGATTTTAAGAAAGAGAGAATCTACAAACTTCCAGTGTAATATGATCCATAGTCTTCTTGCTGGCTAACTTGAATCCTTCTTGCTCCATTTGAGAGGCATATAGGAAAGCAGTTAAGAATGCAGATACAAAGCTCAACTGTCTGTACCCCAGTACTGATGTGTTCCATCAGTGTGAGTTTGATCAAATTCTAGAACATAGACCCTCTGAATCTCATTTTCTCCCCCTGCAAAAGTTCCCACGTTATAGTTATTGGGATAATGTTTTTTATGATTATGCATTTATCATGGTGTGGATGCTATCTTTCTTTTAATAAATGCTGAATAAATGCTAGTGGTTATCATTATTATCATTTTAAGCCTGTTGCCAACAAAAGTGGTCATCATCGGCTCTCCACTTCTAATATTGTGTGCAAGAGAACATTTTTTCCCTTGGATTTGTTTCTTATGACTTGCAAAAATTCTGACATCTTCAAATCCAGAATTTTTCTTCCAGTTGTTGATAAAGTGTGTTTGACTCCCTATGCACCATACCTTTTGCTACCAAAGATGAACATAACTCACACATTATTTCCCTATTTTTAGTAAAAAAGGAAAGATACCATCTAACAGCTGTCAGCTGATGCCAACACACTGTAAGAGAGTTGCTAGTCAAACAACTTTACAAGTAAACAAAGAAAAAAGATCAGAAAAAGAATGTTCTAAGGTAGTGTCATTGGAAACAGACTTTGTTTTAAAGATGTGCATTTTATGGCATAAAAATAAATGTGAATTTTAAGGCTGGGTTTAACTAAGGGAAGGTTTTATCCTTATAAACTCTGGAGAAAATCCATTCTCATCACTCTATAGGTAATAATTTGGAGTCCTTGCCACTTAGTGATTCAGTTTTCTCTGGATTTTCTTTGTTGCATTCACTGCCCTTCTGGTATTAAATCTATACTGCTCAAACTTGAATCTTTGTGCTTGCCCGATTATTACCCTTTAAGTAATTACCTGTTGTCAATTCTGCATTCTCCGTTGGATCTAACTTTCTCTGATTTGATTTTTTTTTTCTCTTTTTCTGTGGTTCTTCTCCAGTTTCTCCCTTAGCCCTCCATTCTTTCTTTTCTGTGGCAGTTTCTTTGTAACAGTCCAGTTCCTATAACTTCCACATTCACTGTTTCTACTTTTCAAGACTTTTTCAGTTACAAGTGAAACTAAGATAATATTCCGACTGAAATAAGCTTATGCAAAATATGTGATGCCTTGTCTTACATCATTGCAGAATCTAACATGCATGTGGACCCACACATACTGTCTCTTGTTTCTCATTCTCTGACTTGGCTTTATTCTTTGGAGAGATCTATTTGAAGATCTGTTAATAATTCCACTCTCACATTCTCTGCCCTCAGTAACACTGTTGGAAAGAGTCAGATCCAGATAGGCCTCACAGGGGGCACATGCTGATGCCTCTACACTCTGACTTTTCTTGGCCATGTCTTTGACTTAGGCCTGCTCTGTGCTTGGAGATGGCTTATGGTGAATGCATCCTAAACCAGATGGAATGAATTCCATATTGGAAAGAAAGGTTCTGGTATCAGAAGTGGGTGAGGAATACTGGCTGGCCTCGTACAAGAAGCTCCCAACCCTGCTGATACTCAAGTCTAACATAAATTGTATTTCCAAGCTCCATTTCTACTTTTCTAACTGCTCCTGGAGTGTGTCTTTTTAAATAGCCCAGTAGAAAACTTAAATCTTTTCCTCAAATCTGTTGCCATTTTTATTTCCTAGCTTTGGGAATTGGTATCACAACTCTTGCATTTTGGTCTTCCAAGAGGACTTTTTTTTTCTTTATATTGATGTTTGTCAAATTATGATTGTTATTCTTTCTTAATTTTTCTTTTGTCCAAGTTTCTCATTCCATGGGAAGCTTCTAACATTTCAAGACTGGACGACTACTTTGCCATTTAAATTGCCTCCTTCCCTTAGTCCTTCCCCTGGCACTTTTTTTTTTTTTTTTTTTTTTGTATCATAGATTGTCTTAAATTTCTAAAACACTGCCCTATTTTTTTCCCTTCACTCAAATTAATCCAAATATATTTTGGGGTACCCATGAGGCAACTGTGTTAAATTATGGTATATAGCAATGAATAAGGCAAACACAGTCTGTAACCACCCAAAGCTTGGTGATCCTAAAAAGGAAAGCTATAATAGACATGTAAATAGGTATGTCTGATAGACACCAAAAAGGGAAAATATCTTGTGATTCTGGAGAGACATCCAACCCAGAATTGTGCATCAGGAATGTCAGAAATTGTGACAGCCTTTCATACAGTTGAAGGACGAGGAGTTGGGTGATCAGACTGGCAAGAAGTTTTCAGGCAAAAGATATAGAACGTGCAAAGGTCCAGAGATGACAAAGCTTGGTTGTTCTAAGAATCTAAAAGAAGTTCAAGTTAGCTGAATGTGGAGTGGGGACAAATGGGCTAGAGTGGTAGGATGAAAGTGGGTCATGATGCTTTTTGAGGAGATACTGCTGGCTTCGGTTTATGGAATATATGACAGGGAGACAAGATGCTCAGTGAGGTAGGTTGGGAGATTATATTTCGTGGAGGCAAGGGAGCTTAATAGTCTGACTTGGGGTGAAGGAGATGGTTTGAAAGATGTTGTTAAGCCACAAAGATTGTTGACTTTTTAGGACTCTGTAAAAGTGGAGGCAGACATATTGTTCTGGGACTCTTGAGCATTGAGAATTTTACCTTTCTGATGCTGAGTTTACTTAAAGAACCAGGAAAGGTCAATGCTTGTAATGAAGCCCTTAAATGGAAGTGCATAGATTGATAGTTCAAGTTCTCTTAGAGTGGTGACATACGCCTGAGTATAAAAATGTAGCATTGTTACAAGAGTTTAGATTTTTTTCCCCCTCAACCGTGTTAGGTTCCTGCCTGTATAAAGAGTAGCATCAGCAACAGAGCACCTCCTATGGATCCATGGCAAGAAAAAATAAAAACAGATTATGTTTCATCTACCTCTTTGGTGTGTGACCACAGTACCTTGTTCGCTCTCTATCATTGGCTTAATAAATCAGAGACTCAGCATATGTGTGGGGATGTATGTTATGTGTGCAAGTGAGTGTGTATTGTATTCCTGCCAATTGGTAACTTGACTAGCAAAACTGAATGTTTAGAAGGTGGGGTCAATGCTTTCTGGCAACTGATGGGAGAAGCAAGGTGAGGGGGTGAAGAAGATTGAAGGACTGAAGTTTCTGGTTATGGCAACTATCTCAATGTTAGTGCTAGTCACTGGGGTTTGAAACAGAGGATGAGCTGGTTTGTAGGTAAAGATAGGATGTGTAAGTGTGAGCCTTTTGAGTTGGAGGTGCCCTTAGGCCATGTACATATAGATATCTAATAGGCAGCAGAATGTACAGGCTCTGAAATTCCGCTGAGAGATTTGCACCGGATAGAGATTTAGGAGTTGACAGCTAATAATTTCAGGGGACTCAGTGTGATCATCCAGGAAAAATGTACAAGGAAAAGAAATAAGAAGCTCACATGGGAACACAGGTAATCAATGGACAGGAAAAAGAAGAAGATCCTTCAAAAAGAGTGGGGGGAAAGAAAACACTTTTTGCACACTCGACTCAGTCCCAACTTGACTGTGTATTCCAGGCATAAAGAAATCAGACAGTGCTAGTTTTATTTCCCACTTCCCCACTCAGAGGTGGCCTCCTTTTTGTCCCCTAAATCAGAGGTCACAAAGTTAATGCACACAGGCATACTCAGCCCCTAGATATGTTTAGTCCGGCTTACAGATTGCTTAAGAAATGTTGAATTGAGTGCCTGAAGCCAGTCCATTCACATTCCAGTTTGCCACAGGCCACATCTCTTGCCTTTTGTCTTTTCCCCATTCTCTTTTCAGTCCCGGACTTTCCATACCCAGTCCCTGAAGGCCATAACAACAGCCAAAAGAAAACGTACCTTGCTCTGCCCATTTCATCTTTGTAGAACAGGTCTGCCCATATTCCAGATCCCTTTTTCCCCACAGGGCTTTACGTATGAACCACCTCTTTGGTGAAACCTCTCCCTTCTGAACTGTGGTCCTTCATGAGCTGTTATTGTTACTGTTCGCCTGGGTCGGAGGGACTCAGCGTACAGGGCATGTGGGTTCGGACTCCCGTGAAAAAGAAGATAAACAAAGTGCTCTGCAGTTTTGTGCTGTGACTCATGGCTGCAACTCCGAGAGAATTTATTCTTATTAGCGGCTCGTTTCCTGTACCAAGAAGAAGAATTTGAAGCACGGCTCAGAAAAGGAACTTAGAAGATGTGGGCTGTGTGTCTGTCCAGCGTGACAGTATCAAATCCCACATTGTGAAATGCCAGCTTGCACGAGTTTTCTCTAACACACTCTGACATTCGTATAGTGCACTCACATCTGCTTTTTGTGTGTTGGTGATCCGCTCTCGGCTTCTCTCTGCCGGCGCCGCAGAGCGCGGTTATGCCTCTGTAGGGACCTACCGTGTCATACGTGTAGGAGGCCTTTGGTGCAATGTGATCTGTGACAGGATATAATTGCGACCGGGAGCTTTAGAGAAGCTGCTGTGAGAGATGGAGTAATTGCCAATGTCAGGCTCACCACGCCTTACGGTGTGGGTCCAAGAGGGGTGCCGCCCCGCCCACTGATGAATCATCGCACTGATATTATCAAAGGAGACATTACATTTTCAGTGTCATGTTTTAGGTTTATAATTTAATTTTCAGCTCTGGCAATTCCAGAAGCATCCCTACGGACGTATGAAGAGGAGGGGGCTGGTGTGTACCCAAGATGAATTCATGTTCATTTCTTGAGCACCTTAATTGGCATGCATCTCTCCCAAGCCCTCTCTCCCTGCTGCGGCCAAGCTCCCTTGTACCAAGTTACTCAATATTCCTCCTGCACTGACTGCTTTCCTTTCCACTCAACCTCAAGTCAGATCTACTTTAGCAATAAATCTCTGCTGGGAGCGATCAGAACAAATACTGAGTGTGCGCAAAGATATTAAAAATAAGTGCAACACAGACTTATTTAATAATGTCCAACAGTCTTTTATAATATTTGGAATATTTTCCCAAAGTTACTATGAGCGTTATCTTTAATGCATTTTCTCCAAGATAGAAAGATCTTTTTGGGAATTAAAAAACAACAACAACAACAAAAAGAAGCAGAGAAAATCAGATGGGCTCTGTTGTATTCTCAGCTGAATCTGTTATTCTCCTTCCTTTTCAGGTCTTTTTCTTTGGCCAGAGCCACAAAATGTGAAGCTTCTCTTTGTTCACCCTGATTTATGAATAGTAGGCATTGGGCAGTTGCTGTCCCAGTGGGCTGTATTTTATTTTAAAAATAGTTTGAAGCACTTTCTTTTAAATCCCCCCACATCTACTGCCACCTTGACTGTATAATACATGCTTCCCCGTCCGTCCTTGTACAGGTAAGGTCTGCTTCACGTATGGGAATTAAAGCGCTGAATTTATCTGTAGCACTTGGAACCAAAATGTTGAATTTATTTAGAGAGTAATTCCAGTGGATTAAATATGTTTCTATGGATCTGTTTGCTGGAACATTGAGAGAAGGGAAAAATATTATTTTAATTGTCCTTAAAAAAAAAAAAAAAGACAAGTCAACTGCAGAGTGAATATCCATAGCCCAAACAGATTCCCCTCAGAATGACTGCAAATTCAGGTGACACTATCAACTTTAAAAAGACCTCTGTTCATCTGACAGCCTTGGGTTCAAATTCTTCTTAGTTCACAATGACAATTCAGTTAATGCTCACACTCTGACCCCCATTTGTATGTGTTGCAAAAGCCCTGCCTGGAGATGACCCACTTAACACTTTCTGCTTCACAAACCCAGAGATTGAACAGCAGGAAGGCTACAGCAAAGTGCTGAGTTGTCTTAGCTGAGCAGTGAGGGGACAGCAAAGGTGGCCACAGCCGCATGCCATTTCTGTCTCCGGACCGATGGCAACTCATTAGACTCTTCTGGGGAGTTTTGAAAAGTCCCCATGCCCAAACCCTGCCCAGGACTAATTAAATCTGAATCACTGAAAGGTTGGACTAAGGCGTCAATATTTTTATATAAACATCTCAAAGAATTGAGTGTAACTGGATGAACTATAGAATATAACCATTTCTTTGGTAACTGATAGCATTTCAAACATACAGGGCCTCATGCTCAGGATAGTGACTTGGAATCTCACTTTCACTCAAAAGCCCATAATTAGTTTTAATAGAGCTTCCTAATTCCTAGAGGTTTTTGCTTAATAAATGCCATGTTGCCGGGAGCTCATTACATAGTATTTCCAAACCAATAACGAGCAGCCATTTGCCTGCATATTAGGTGTTTCAAGTCCTCGGTTGTCAGGGTTCACCTCTTTGTTCCAAGTCCGAAGAAGCAAGTGGACTGATTCTTTGAGCACTCCTACTTCCTATCTTACATTCTGCTAAACATTAAACGTGAGGATTCAATGTGAGCATCTGGCTTGGAATGTAGCACGTAATCAATTAATTACATCCATTGATCTAACATCTTCAACATCAAGGCAGTAATGATGAGTTGAAACCTACTGTTGGAAGAAACACAATCAAATTATGTTTATTTTGAAAGATGAAGCCAGGGAGGAAAGATAGTGTTAATAGTAGGTCCTCGCGTGCTTGTCACTGAATATTTATGAAGTCTTGGAAGAGTTCAAGTCAGGGCAAAAAGTCCAACACTGACAGGAGAAGGCAGGAGAGATCAAGGAATGAAGCAAGCTGGGTTTTCAACTACGTGTCGGGGATGGAGACTGTCCCGATTTGGATTATGTCGGTCCAGGCAGTGCTGCTTTGCTCTGGCAGTTTGGTGCCTTTGAGGAATTTGAGTCTAGCGTTCTAGATCTCACAACTTCCCAAGAAAATGAGAAATCTGGATTTTTTTTTTTCATAAAATCCTCAGGTTTTAAATGTTGCTATAATGTACTCTTGGAGCTCTCTAAGTAAGCTCTGCACAACATGCTGGCCTGTTTTCCTGCCCTGGAATTTTCTGACAATAAGGTGCTAAATGCCCTTGAGGATGAAGACAATCCAGTGTAAGCAATCCCAGAATCAGCACCTGTGGGGCCGCCTTGACCAGTGGGTTCGGAAGCGAAGCTGATGGATAGGAAACCGATGACAAATGCTCCTCTCCTTCATCCTGAGAAGGATGGCCTAAGGCTCCTTGGAAGGTCCCAGCACCATCATCGCTAGGTACCCACAGCAGTGGCCAACTCAGTCACTCATCCTTACATTATTGGCTCTTCCTCCTGTCCTGTTTTTCACCCTGTCCCTCACTCCTGCTCCTCTGAATCACTTCCGAAACAAAGTACTTATATACTGAGAAGAATTCTTGTCAGCCTCTGCTTTTAGGGCAAGGTGGGTCAAGACCTTTGACAGCTAAATCATTTTGAGATGCACTGTGTAGGCCAAAAGAAGACTGTCTGGGAGATGTAGCTCCCAAAGATGCCAGCATAGGACTTCTTAGTTGGGAATTGACTGATTTAAAAAGAAGGAACTGAGCTTGTGTTACAGATATGGCTTGGTATTTACTAAGTTTTAGAATGTTTGTGGTTTGTTTTTTATTTTGTTTTACATAAGAAACATTATGATTTCTGGTTCACTGGTTGTTCTTATTTAAAAAAAATAGTAAACTTTTAATTTTAGAATAGTTTTAGATTTATATGAAAGTTGCAAAAATATAGAGTTCCCTGGTTGGTTGTCTTTGTTGTTGTTGCTTTTAGTACGTGTGCGATTTCTCACTACATGCCTAGGAAACCTGATAGTGCTTTTTTCTCTTGGAAAGCCATCACATCAGATCTCCATGCAGAATAACAAGCTATAAATATAGCCTGTTAAGTTCCTTGAAGAGGAAGACAGTGCCTCATTCATCTTTCCATCCCCCTTAGTACCAGCTATAGTGCCATTCACAGAGACATTTCATAAATGTTTGTTGAACAGAGATTCCCATCATACATTAGAATTTGGAGGGCTCGCATCTGGTCCCAAAGCTCTCCCCCACCCTCCCTTCCCCCGGCTCCGCCTCCCCCTAGGGCATTTGTTTGCCCTGTGTTATTTCAGTTTGGCCACAGTAGCTTGGGAAGGAACATCGGAAGGCACAGTTTTTTACTCAAAGCTGACTCTGCCAGACCCCCTACTCTCTCCGCATGATCAAGTGATCTTTGTTGCCAAACAAAGCCAGAGCTGCCTCTTGGCCGCCCCCGGTACCATGCAGGCTTTCTAGGACATGCCTGTGCACTGCATGCCGGAATGTATTTTTAGCCAAACTCTGAGTGTGAGCCAATGTGCATTTTGTTTCTTTTTTATATCCTCTAAGCACACATCTTACTTGTGTTCTGGGTGACTAACAAAAACAGTAATAATAACGCATGCTGTAATTTCAGCCTCAGATTTCAGAGACCTTCAGGAGGTCTTTCATTAACCCTTCTGAGGAAACTCAAATGGCTTGATCTCAAAGCTATAAGAGATAGAATTAATATCTGTGCGAACAACTTACCTTTTGTTCAACCTCAGTTTACATCTCAGGAGACTGATTTGTCATAAACTGTTTAATTATGTAGCAGCTTAATACTGTAAGCTACTTGCTTTCGGTCTTGAACAGAAGTAGAAGGATTCAGCATGCTGTGGCAGGGACTCAGCACATTTTGTTAAGGGGCTGGGGCAGGGATGAAATGAATCGAAGGAATCTTCTTTCACAGAGTGTTTGTTTGTTTTAATGATAATACTTCCCATTGCATACTTTTGACGTGACCTCCCTCATCTTAACAATGAAAAGACTGAAATACAGAGATCATGGTCATCAGAACTAAGAGGACAGTGGGAACTCATTTGAGGATTTTCAGCTGGAGAGCAGTAGAATATCATTACAGTGCAAAGAAGCCGCTGACTTCTCAGCGGGAAACAAACCCTAACGTGGAGTGTAAGCAGGAAGAACAGGTACAAGCCATCCAGGATTATTTTGAGGGGAAACAGCATCCCGAGTCCTAGAGGCTGGTTCAGGTGTGTCTGACAGAAATCTGTGAAGTCTCTGAGCTCATCTGCACACTGAAGGCAGGAAGCTCACTCCTTTTTTTTTTTTTTTTTTTTTTTTTTTTTTTTTTTGGTAAGAGTTACAGATACGAGTAGTGGCTGTTTTGTGGATCACGAAGAGAGCACATTTCAATCAGATCACGGCCCTTATCTCTAAGTCTTGCTTTCTGGATCAGAACAGTGGGTCCAATCCTTTTTTGCTTTCAACCATGTATCCTCTACTGGCTTCGACCCCTTGCCACTTCCCTTGGAAGGCACAGTGAATATTGACTTCTTGTTCCTCAGTCATCCTTAGTGGACAGTGATTCCTTGGCTTTTTAAAGGTGGTTTAATTCAGATATGTCACAATCCTTTTTTTCATAAGAGGGAAGAATCTTTTTTTTTTTTTTTTAGATCAAAAAACCGTCTGTCATACACAAACATTCCACATCCTTGGTTGTATGGAATACCATAGCTTCTCATTCACAGATAGCTTTCACAGACGGGTACAGGAATGCCAGCTAAGTTAAGCGTTGAGGAAACAAAGTAAAGAAGTGGATAGGAGTTCATCTTGAAAATCATCCATTTGTGGGACTTATTTAGCCCCCATGCCAATTATTCTGAGAACTCTGTCTTTTTGAAGCTTTTTATCACCATCTATTTCTGCAATTCTCTGTCACTGTAATAATCTCCTTCTCTTGTCTTACACAGAGACAAAAGAGTAGTAACAGTAATGTTAATAGCTAAAGTTACTGAGGTTCATACCTTAGTATGTATGTGTCATACCTAAATAAAAATCACCACTAGGGTCAAGGGGAACCAAGGTTTTGAGGGGTTAGTTACCCTTACCAAGGGTAGGCAACTTGTACATAAGTGGTGGAAAGAAAATCAAACCTAAGCAATCTACCTTTAGTGCTGCTGTTTGTAGGCACTAAGAAATGTTTGTTGATTGACTATGTAACAACCATATTTCCCTCAACACTTGCTGGAGGGAAGAAATCAAATCCAAATATTGAGATGGTCTGAACAGACAGGCTGCTGAAGAGCAGAGTATCATTACAGCTATTAAGACAATGCAGAGGGTTATTTTGGTGCACAGATCTGAGCAGCCAGATGGAAATCGTAGTTCAACCTTAGTGTTGTCAGACAGCAGAGGCTGTGGGCAAAGGGGAAGGCATGGGTGAGTGATTTTTGACTGTTTATCTCGAAGGTGTGTGGCCAGTGTCACTCCCATCTCTGATGGCTGTGATTTATTCTATTATACTGTCAGGATTAAAACACCTTAGCAGGAGAAAAATAAAGGGAGGGATACAAATGCTGTGTCATTGATGTGACAGATGCTATTTCTCTGGAAACCATAGATGATGAGGGTACAGTAACTCTCTCAAAGGTGCTGTGAACATAGAATGTCAGAACCAGACAGATCCTCAGGACCAATCTATTTCAAACCATTCATTTGACAGATAAGGAAACTGAGGCCTAGAGAGTTTCTGAGGTGGCCAAGGTCACACAAGCTTCCAAGTTTAGAGCTAGGATTCTAGTTCAGAATTCATCCAGCGAAACCACCTGCTCATCAGGTTCCTGGTTCTCTTCCCTAAATTCATGGGGTTGAGTTTACATTGACTAAGGATCTGTTTATATTAAACAAGGGTGAATCAGGAGACAGGGGCAGGAAACGCTGTCCTTGCCTCTCCAATATTCATGCATAAGCCATTTAAACATCAAAACCGTGGTCTTTAGCTGTCCTCGTGTGTGTGTGTGTGTGTGTGTGTGTGTGTGTGTGTGTGTACACTATTTCCTTTCTTTTCTCTGAACCCAGAGGAGATAGTTCTCCTTACCCCTGTTACGTGATGGGCTGGTCCGTTCTCTGACTGCTACGGTCTCCAGCTCCTTGATGTGTCCTCACCCGTCTTTATCTCAAGAGCCCCACAAACCATGAGATCGCTCAGGTACCAGAAGGAGCTGTGTCCCCTCTTGCCTCACAGCCCACCAGAGCCATTCTCTGTCCACCCAGGGCCAATGTCTTCCCCTCTGAATTCCAGTTACCACTTGGTGGTGAGGCAGAATTTCTTGTGGCCCAAATCTCACAAAGTCCCACTTATCAATATGCCATCAAGCTCCACGTAAAGTGTTCGTTTCCTAGGAGAGAAATCTGCCATGGAGTCTTAAAGTTGAGATCAGTGTTCCTGGTTTCTAACCTGGGGGCAGAGCCACAGAGGTAAAACCAAGGGAAACCACTGTGGAGGTGAGAGCAGTGGCAGCAAGGGTGGGGATGTCCCTGCTTAAACAGAGTTCACACTCAGCTCAGACCAACCTAACCACTCAATACTTTTACCTTTAGAATTGCTTGGAGTTGTCAATTATCTAATTTTGTAGGGACTTGAATCTTTATCTGTATGGGAGGAGGTTTAAATTTAAAAATCACTTTTCTGAGAGAATGTTCCTGTCTCCCCGAATAAGTCTCCTATGTTGTGTCCCTTACCTGAGGCAGGCAAGCTTGCTATTAATATAGTGCCACACAAAAAAACCAAGAAAAACCATTCTCTCCCTCTCTGATAGCAGAGTGGAAACAGTCTCTTCCAAAGCTGAAACCAGGATGTATCTCTCAGAAAAATGAACATCTGTAAACAGCTTGAAAGCCTCATATGCTGTTTGCTTTATTCTCACCCCCATACAAACCTTAGGGCTGTGGAAAGGATTCAGAACCTCAAACCAAGACTGGTGACTTTAAACCATGGGATCACTCAGTCAATCATCAAACACATACCTATGGTTGGCTTTGTCCCTGGTTTTGTTAAGGAGCTGGAAACGTAGACACGGAAAAGGCACAGCCCGTGCCCTGAGGAAACCCACAAGCTAATGTGAGGGCGATAGAGAGAGCCAGAGAATGCTAGTACCACACAGAAACTACCACGGCAAACTGAAGCACTGAGTATAATGGGAGCAGAAGAGGTTTCCCAGAGACCACTGTCGGTAGAGAGTCTACCCTGTGAGTCAGGGTTGAGTTTGCTAAAGGCTTCCCAAGATCAATTTAGGTTTGTTCTGGTGTGAACTAGATCACTAATATAGACAGAGAAAATAGCATCCCGATATTTAAATATATGATTACCCTTTCTTTATGAGTACTTAGCTGGAAGTGTCTTAGGATGAATACTAAAGCGCCTATCTGTGAATGTACACCATATTGGAAACAGATTTACTGTCCCAAAGTGTAATGCTTACTCAGCCATCTGATGAGTTCTGAGCACTGAACAGTTTGAGAGGGATGCATAGAGCTGTTTTATTACAAGATGCTGTTATGAGTTATAGCAGCTTTCCTTATGCTATACGGCTGTCGCCAAACAAGTTACATGAATATAAGCAGTTTTATTTGCAATTTTTTGCTTACATTTTCTTAGCATATTCGGATTATGGCTTCTCACAGCCCGACTCATGCTCCTGTGGCAGTCCCAGTATATTACTTTATTCAGAGCCAAAAGGAGCCTTTAAAAATATTTGTAGAAAGTCCTCCGTAGAGTATGCAGTGTTTGTGTATCTAGATGCTATCACCTGGCACTTGCTTAAAAAAGAAAAAGAAAAAGAAGCATTTTCACTCTTGCGTATATGTGTTTATTTCAGAGTAAACTTAATAAACACATTAATTAGCCTTTCATCTGATGCGATTGCAGTGACCCCTAAGTAGGAGGTTTTGTGTTTTAGGGAAGAAATAAATAGCGTTCTGAATTCCGTTTGATCAGGACTGAACCCTAAACAACTAAAAAAAGAAAGAATTAAATTCATGTGAGAGATGTACACCAGGCTTGGTTGTTACATACAAATTATAGGCTGGAAAATTAGTGTTGTTGATTCCCCTTGAATGTGTGAAAGTGAATCAGAGAAATTGATGACGTTAATAAAAATGATAATAACAGTAAATTAGTTTATACTAAATGTAAATAATTGTTACGCTGGGACCTGAATGAACCTTAGACAGTGAAGGACTTAGTTTAAACCCCATTTATTCTTATTTTATTAAGTATCCTTTTAATTAAATTAATTGCATTATTAATAATTAGAGTATTTAACATACAATGCTCTGTACTAGAGTCTGTCTTCATTTCACTATATTTTTAGAAAATAGGGAGTTCATTAGTGCCTGGTGTGGCCAGCATTTGGGTGACCTTGGATGTTTGAATGTGGAGGCGTAACCAAACTTCATTGAAAAGGGGAGTAGGGCTCAGGCTGCTGCATGGGGTTTTGGATAATTTGGGAGTCAGTCTTTGAGAGTCTTTTTAAATTACTTGGGTTGCATTTTTTTTTTTTCTGATTATAAAAACGATGCATATCCATTGTAAAGGATGTGAGAATAACAAATATATAAAGAAGAAAATTAAAACAACTGATTATCTTACCTCTCAGTAGCAATTGCTGTACCATTTTGATGTGTTTATTTTCTAGCCTCTTAGCTGCTTGTGCACATAGGTAATGTATCTTCAAAATTGGAATTATATGTACTTTTAGTACTCTACTCTTTTTACTTGTTGTGTCATGAATTTTTTTTTTCTTGCAATATTCTTTTGGAGTAAGATTTCGGCAACAGCTGTGTGGCATTGCCGTGTGGCTGTATCCATGCTGTCCCTTCCACTGAATCTTTTTATTCCAGCGGAATTTTAGTTTTTACGTTATTTTTTGTTACTATAATGCTTCAGTGATCATCATTCTACATAAATCTTTGTGCATGTCACTAACTTCCTCAGTATGAATTTGTGAGTATTTTAAATTATGCTAATGTAGAGAAAAAAATAAACAGTAAACTGGACTTTAGTACCAATCTAAATGTTTAGGGCCTGCATCAAAAATTTAAAAAATACTTCTTAAGGGGCTCCTGGGTGTCTCAGTCAGTTAAGCATCTTACTCTTGTTTTCGGCTTAGGTCATGATCTCAGGGTCCTGGGATTGAGCCCTTTGTGGTGGACTCCATGCTTAGCGGGAGTCTGCTCAAGGATTCTCTCTCCCCCTCGCCTTCTGCCCCTCCCCCCACTTACATGCATGTGCGTGCTCTCGCAAATAAATAAATAAATCTTAAAAAAATACTTCTTAAAATTCTCCTTACAAATCATATCCCAGTATCATATGCTATAATGTATCATTTTGTTGTAATGATATTTTGTTAAACCAATTTTAAATTTTATAAATGTAAGGATCCTATGTCTTATTTCTCTAAGGCCCAAGTAAAGGGAATTATAAAAGGCCAAATGACTACCCCTGAAACCTTAGGTTTTTTTTTGCAATGGCATCATAATTACTAAATCCTACAGTATTTGGAATTGTAGCATGAATATACTTTTAATTTTTTCAATTGACCATATACATATATAGTTATATACATATGCAAAGTGCATAAATATACACATATTAAATATACATGCTCAATAAATCACATTAAAATTTATATATTTGTAAATTTTTAAGTACATAAATTTATATATTTATTTATGTTCATGAACATACACAAAAATCATACATATTAAATATGCGTTAAATTACTTAAAGAGTTCTTGCACAGAGTTAGTGATTTGATTGGGTCTGATTGTGGTATATTTTAATCAAATGACCATTCGAACAAGGAACAATAAACACTGTAGGCCGTATAGTAATCCGATGTACTACTCGTCTCCATTTACCCTAACTGGGAAGTATTGCTTAGACTCATCTCAAAAGGAACTCCTGCATCTCGGTCCAAAACACACAAATCACCCCAGAGGAGAAAAGATGGGCGTCCAGAGACAAAGGCAAGACTTGCTGGATTTTTCTGTCTCATTTTGAACGTGTCTGTGGGCAGCTTTCCACCTATACAACAAATCATCCCTAGGGAGGGCAGTGTCATGATATGAGAAAGGAACAAAAAATGAAATGATGTCTGATTCCCGTGGGAAAAAATAGGTCTTATGTGAAAATTAATCTCAGTGTGTTACAACGTTTGCTACATAAACCTGAACAAAAGGAAAAAAACACACACACACAAAAAAACTTGTGCGAGATGCTTTTTCCCTACGAAGCTATCTTTCATAACCATCTCTAGTTTCGGGTGACACTGCCAAGGTGATGCAGGATAAAGCATGACATTCTTGGAGGGTTCGGCAGCTGAGCAGCGAATGTCTACGCTGCCAGACAGGACCCTGGTGAGAGGGCAACATTGTCCTGCTGAATCCTCGACCCTAACTTGGACTCTGACGCTAATTTACTTTGTCACCTTGACATGTCACTTATCCTCTTGAAGCCTCAGTTTTCTCTTAAAATGAGGCCAAGGAAGGCATGAATGATCTTTAAGACCCCTCTCAGATCCCTCTATCTCTCCTTCTGTGTGGACTCAGTCCCGGCTCTTCTGTTTACTTGCTAGATTTTTGAATATGTCCAGTCAGATTTAATTTCACACTGCTAATACCATAGTTTGTGAAATCTGCTGAGTGAGAGCTACAGCTGTATTTAAATAGACGATTACAGGTGAACGCATTTGGAGTAAAGATCCTCCAGCCTTACCCCGAAGAGAGTGTCCTTTCTTCTCCACCCACTTCCTGCCCTGATTGTCGTTTTTGTGCTCACCGAGATCCTGTACCAGATTATGTCACCCCCCAGTTTTGATCCAAGTGGGTTATGTTTATGAACACTGAGGGACTGACATAGTCTTTCAGTATTACCTTAGAGAGGCAAATGGTGTTGTAAAGACATTGAGCATTTTAGAAAAAACTATATGGGTATTAATTATACATATGAGGACTCAAAAATCTCTTTCTTGAGGTTTTTACTCCTTGCACTCCTGAGGAATTGGATGTTTGTTCTCCTATTATGCTTATCAGTAAATTCTTAATTTTGTTAAAGAAAAAAAAATCCAGGGCAAGTGCTTACATTATCACCATCATCTGCTCGAAGCCTGAATTTCATTAAGTAGATTGTTAATAAAATGAGGAATGATATATCACAACTGCAATGCTGTGTCTCCCAAAGTTAATGAAGAGTTATAATTTTCTAGACGACAAATTAAAAGGCTGTTAAAATGGTTGGTAAGACTGTCAACGGATTTAGCAACATTCCAATTAAAATAGGGCATTAAAGAGAATTAAAATCTTGAATTTGGAGAAATGAGAAAATATGTTTAATATGTGATTTAATATAGTTAGGAGCCCTGGAATCTTTACATAAGATGAGATAGATATCATCTTAAAGATGACATGACACACTTAACAAAAAGTGGGACATCACCATCTAATACAATTTCCTGGGCTTGGTCGATAATTTGCGTGCCTCAAACATTAAAATTATATTTTTAATTGTAGAAGCAATATGAGAATAATAATAATACTATAGTACATAAGTTATTATATGCATATTATATGTGTAATATTAATATATATTAATGATATAGACATTTATATGACACCCATTCATAACAAATCAAGTTTTTATTTTTTCATTTCATTTAGCTCTTGTCTCATCCATCTGGATACGTTTTTACATAGAATAGTTATACTTTTGCATCCTTTTATTCTTTGATTATCCTTCAGACTTACATACCCTCACTGATTTCCTTTTTAATCACCAAATGCCACACATTGGATTAATATATGAAATCTTACTTAACTGTTCCTTGCATGGTAAGTAATTAGGTAACTGCCATTTTTTACTAAAATAAATAAAATTCACTACACAAGTATATATACATTTAGAATAAGTTTCTAGAAATAGGATTAATGGGTGAAAGAATGAAACACTTTTGTGCCTCTTGAAACAGCAAACTTCTCATCAAATGGCTTTTATCATTTTACACTACTACCCATAATTTAGGTCCAGTTGTAATTCAACTACAAGCTGGACAGCATTAGATGGTATCATGATTTTACAATTTTTGCAAATTAATAGGTAAGATGCTACCATATGGTGGTTAACTTCTTTTTAACCAATCTGCCCGCAAGATTTTCACAGGTAATTAGAGAACATGACCATTTTTCTCCATTAATTTGGCTTCCTATGTCTTATTCTTTGACGAGTGGTAATATGTAGGGTGACCTGCATATGATGCCATAATTTTTCGTTAGCAGATTTTTGAGATCTTCACAGAATTAAGATTAAGCTTAGTTCAGATGAAGGTACTCATGGAATGAATAGTTGCTCTGTTGGCAGGAATATTTAATAGACTAATGTCTATTAGGGGCTCCTGGGTAGCGCAGTCAGTTGAGCATCTGACTCTTGGTTTCGGCTCAGGTCCGATCTCAGGGTTGTGAGATTGAGCCCCGTGGGGAGCCCTGTGTGGAGCCTCGCTTTGGCCTCCGTGCTCAGCATGGAGTTTGTGTGGGTTTTCCTCTCTCTCTCCCTCTGCCCCTCTACCCTGCAGTCATGCACTCTCTCTCTTTCTTTCCCTAAAAAATTAAAAGAAAAAAAGACTAATGCAAAAAGTGTTCGGAGAACTGTTACAAAAGTCAGTAACAGGCATAGTGGAGATGATGTTTTTTCAAGTGGTAATAAACTTAAAAATTGACCCTTCCTTAGTAGAGGGAGGTGGGTGGGGGATGGGCTAGATGGGTGATGGAGATTAAGGAGGCCACTCTACTTCAGAAACCAATATTGCACTGTATTTTAACTAGAATTTAAATAAAAATTAAGAAAAAAATTAACCCTTCCTATTAGTATTTCAGAAGCTATACAATCCCTCCTGTTCCCAAGCAAAGAAGAGGGAA
This sequence comes from Ursus arctos, assembly GCF_023065955.2. Taxonomy (NCBI): domain Eukaryota; kingdom Metazoa; phylum Chordata; class Mammalia; order Carnivora; family Ursidae; genus Ursus; species Ursus arctos. The sequence goes on from NW_026622819.1 coordinate 54,755,801, forward strand.
AAACAAAGAAGGACAAAGAGGCTAACAGAGGGCATAGCTGAAGTGGACAGACCATCCCTGGGTACATGCCTGCCTACTCTGTAAAATCTAAAAGCTGCACTAACCCGCTTGCCACTCACCACCACCCCCCTTCCCTTCTATCCTGCTTCATGCTTTATATTCTAATGTGTGCTTAGTCTATATGCCACAGGAATGTAAACTCTATAAGGGCACATTGTGGGGGGGGGTGTTTGTTTTGGTTTTGTTTTTTTCTTTTTTTAAAAAAGAGATTGTATTTAGTTATTCCAGAGAGAGAGAGAGATAGTAGGGAGAGGAGCAGAGGAAGAGAGACAAGCAGACTCTGCGCTGAGTGCGGAGCCTGGGAGCCTAATGCGGGGCTTGATGTCAGGACCCTGAGATCATGACCTGAGGTGAAACAAAGAGTCAGCCGCTTAACCGACTGAGCTACCCACGTACCCCTTGTTTTTATCTCTTAATCACTACTGAACCCTTAGGGCCTGATAGAACCATGCCTGTCCTCTAATGCATGCTTCGTAACTATTTGCTGAGTGAAGGAATGGACGAATGTATTATGGAAAATCACAGATGGAGAAATTGCCTGAATTCTCGTTGTCATATCAAACCTGATACAAACACATGACTATTGCAGTAGAGAGTCAGGTATAAGGAGACGTGGTTTGGGGACCAGGACACCCTGCAGCAAATGATGCAGGTCAACAGCAACCAATGAAATTGAAGAGAAGATGGATCCTGCAGCCGCTTCTAAGTGTCCCTTCATTTCTCTCTGAGATGGGTTCGGATTGGAGAAGCTCACTGTATATGATTTTCAGTCAGGTGTGGATATGCATATGTCTTCACATATACACACGTGTATGTCTAGGAACGCACCTAGCTACAAGCATATATCCACATACGTACACAAACTCCCACATATGTATGTATCCTGGAGTGTATTGTTCGAGCGAACTTTAGTAAATCCTGCGGGAGGTATCAGGTTGAGTGGCATTGGTTAATCTCAACTAATATTTCCCTTTTAAAACTTTTCTTGAGAATTTTTTGAGATAATGCAATGGAACAAGTGAATTTCAATTGATAATTGCAGTCAGAGTTCTGATGCTTAGACCGCGTAGGCCAGAGGTAAAGCATCTTATCAGTAGTCATGCTTTCATGTGGTGAATGATGCTTCTCTGAGAGTGCCGCAGTAAAAAATACATACATACATAAAAATAAAGAGTGTCATGTGGTGATGCCCCCCTCTTCCTCTGTACAGCCCTTATTATCGATATGTTCTTATGTTTGTCTTCTTCTCATCATCCATCGGTTACTTTTTATGCTATTGTTCACATTACGTTGACGACTTGGGGTACCATTAATCCTTGACTTTCATCCCATCTTTAACCCCCTGACCTAGTGTACTTCCCTGATTTAAAATGGCATGGTCATTGATGGCAGAAAATCTCCTTCCGCTTAGCGGTCCGTAACATAACCAGAGAGGATCTATTCCATAGGCTCATGATTCTTCTTATCCGGGGAATGGCCCTTGGTATTTTGCCTTTAAAATCAGTTGACTTTATTTTCCTATTTGATTCTTACTCATTTTTTGTAAAGTTTCTTTTTTCCTGCTAGGCTAAATCAGCAGTAAACTGTCTCTGTGGTCATTCTATGCCTCAGCTCTTCTTTTATCCTCCCATAGTATTGAGAGTGAAAATGCTGGAAGAGACCAGTGAAAGATCAACTCATCAACCCTACTATGAATCACAAAGTGAATTCAGCTCTTTCACCATCTACCCTTCTACCAGGAAATGGATCCCTGAGCGTCTGTCCATTATCCCTTTTGTGTGTTGTACTGAACGGAAATTCTCCATACCTCCGTTTCTGTGACTCTGCTGTCAAGGGCAATCTCTTAGGCACTGCTTGTCATTGTGATTATTGCCAATATCACTGAATTAAGGTAATCAGGCCACATTCATTGCATGCACTTTGAGCAGAAGCTGAAACCACAGGTAAAATTGAAATGCCCAGTAATGGCCATTTCAGTGTCGGTTTCCTGTTCTTTCCTAAAGTGCATTTGCTTTGCTTTTCCTTCTTGCCTGCTGAGATCATTGTGTGGGTGTGAGCGTCTGAGGGCTCAGGTTGATAAGTTGCAAAGGGAAAGGAGGGAAAAAAGGCCACACAGCTTGAATAAATAAATACATAAAAATATATGGTACTCTAGCATGCCCTACTGCCATGTCTCCATCACTACACAAGGATGTCCTCACATATTAACTTCAGCATCAGAATTCCGAAGGCAGGGAAGCAAAAGTAGCAGCTGTGGGAGCTCCCTAAAGTGGAGCCGGGCATGACATTCTGAATTCTGAAATTGCAAACCCACAGTTCAGTAGGTTGCAGCAACACAGAATGCAGATGGCGTGTTCCTGTGGATTGCCAGTGTAGTTCTACAGTATATATGAATGGCTCCGGTTCTCTCCTGTTGGCTCTGTCACTGCCTTTTAACACCAATGCGTCAGTAAAGCCATGTTGCAGTGACAATCATATGTTGGTAATGGGGCTCAGAGGAGACTACCTCGGGAAAGTTTGATATTAACCATTTCAGAATGGAGGAGTCTTAAATATGTTACATGTTAGAGAAATAAAAAAATGCTTTACTGCATACGTCAGGTGACTCTAAAAACGTGGATTCACTTTATGTCATGGAATTGAAGAATAGATGACGTAGTTCATTATTTTCCTTTCTTAAATACAAACGTGTGTGTGTTTTTCCCACAGCATGAATAAAATGAGATAAGTGCACATTAAAACCACCTCAGTGATTAAACCATCTTCTTTTCATCTGTATAATAGAGTCAGAGTAAATATAAGGCCGTAATTAACTTTAAGGCCTCTGCTGATGTATTGTAAGAATAGGGCCTAACTACTTTTCCAATGGCAGCTGAGCCAAAAAGAGTTCTATTGAGAAATCATGTTTAGAGGCTTCTCATTTCAATGAACATTGACCTTCTGTCCTCACGCAGCCTCACTAGCCACTTGAGAGAATTAGGTCCCTGACCGTTAGTGATATCCCATGTTCTTCTGAGTGTCCCCAACTTATCAACTGCTTTGTGACTCAAATTTAACAAGTGGGACTTGTACATGTGAGACTTATCTAGAAAGTGAATTTTTTTTAATTGTAAATTGCATTTTTGAGATTGTCAGCTTAGAGTTGTCTTCCATTAAGAGGAAGAGAGGAGCTACTGGCGAAGGAATAGAAAAAGTAGTTTCTCAGTAGAATTGTTAGCTATGTCTGGTAAAGGCCTCTTGTCCATTAGGACTTTCTTGTATGGGAAATTGGAATGTCAGTACCCACACTGCAACTATCTGGCGGGGGACTCATATGTACACTCATACATAAAAGCCAACCACACCCATACATGTTCAGAAATTTAAAGATACCTATTTATCAATCTGTATACAGTTGGCTAATTTAGAGTGAGGCCTTTACTTCATTAAGGACCAAAAGCAAATTAAGACTGAGAGTATTTTTGTGGGACAGGCAGAACTTTGTTTCACTGTTGTAAAATATACTGTAGTTAAGTGTATTTACTGTAAGGTCAGATAGCCTAAATTTGCTTTTTAGCTATAAGACTGTAGGCAAGTTAGTAAATTTCTCTAAGTTTCAGTTTATTTTTTTACGGAGATATGTATAATACAGATCTCCCTCGACTTACCGTGGGGTTACATCTTGATAAGTCCATATTAAGTTGAAAGTATCACAAAGTTGAAAATGCATTTAATATACTTAACCTACTGAACATCATAACTTAGCCTACCTTAAACTCAGAATATGCTCAAAATACTTGCATCAGCCCACAATTCGGCATGAGCATCTCACACAAACCCTGTCTTAGGTCATTTATTGAATGCTATACTGAAGGTGAAAACCAGAATGGTTGCCTGGGTGCAGAAGTGTTGTAGGTGTTTTGATCATTTACCCCCGTGATCACATGGCTGACTGGGGGCCGCAGCTGCTACTGCTACCCAGCATCAGGAGGGAATATTGTCTCACATATCACCAGCTCAGGAAGAGATCGAAATTCAAAATTTGAAGTATGGTTTCTACTGAAGGCTTTCTCACCATCAAAAAGTGGAAAAATTCTGAGTCAAGCCATTGTAAGTCAGGGAGCATCTATACTTTATATTGGCTTGTTGTTAGTGTTAAATGAAAAAATACATAGAAAGGCACTTAACTTGCTGCCTGGCATTTAGAAGTCCTCAGACCATGTTAGCAATGATCATTATTGATCATTACATAAATGTAATTATGTTAATTACATTTACCCATACAGCCTAGGAAAGCTATGGAGGGAAAACCAAAAGCAGATTCGACTTCCCCATCTGCATTTTGTAAAGGCCTTTCGGAATCTCACTATGAAAATGATTTAGAATTACAGGCAGTTAATGCTAGAAGGAAACATCGAGAGTTAGTCTAACCCTCCTCATTTTACAGTTGAAAAAGAAATGTTCAGGTGAGTCCAGGAAGTGACTTTTCCAATGTCCTGCATCTGTTTGGAAGAAAAGATCCAGTCAGGTGCTGGGTTTTCTCCAGCCTGGTGCTATTGTGCTATTACACAGGGTTCTCATAAATACCAGCCTAAAAATTAACTGGATTTTTTAAGTGTTTGAAAATAGCATGACTTCAGTGCCTACCTCACTTTATATGCAAACCTACCCAAAACCTATTAAATGGCTGAACCAAGGGACCGTTTAGTGCCATATAACCAGTTGTAATGAGCAAGGTCACTACATGGTAAATACTATATGCAACCAGTCTTTGACCATTCGTTCTGCAAGTATCTGTTAAACCCCTGGTGTATGCCAGACACTCTGCTAGCGATAATAATAGTTAATATCTGTTGGACACTTATGATACTTCAGGCCATAAGCTAAGAAGTTCGCTTGTATAATCTAATTTGATTCAAACAGAAGCCCTATGAATTAAGTACTGCTGTTATTTTCTTTTTATTATATGAAGAAAAATCAAAATCAAGTAAGATACAAATCCTCAGTCTGTCTTCATAGTGTGTGTCTTCTGGCACAAAAGGGATACTCACTAAAATATTTGTTGAGCGGATAGGCTTATAGTCTAAGGGAAATAATATATGTATGAAAAAATGGATGCATTAAAACTGTTCTAGGCAATACGAAAATCAACCCACCAAAACATACTTAGGGCTCAAAAAAGGAAATGGACTTCATTCAGGAAAAATCCTGATAGGATTCTTAAATATGCGGATGAAGCCTGTCTTAAAGCACATCGCAGTTCTTGCTGTATCTTTTGGTGGACACAGAAGCAGATCATTCAGGGTGTAGCCCTATAGAAACAGCTTCTTTTGGGGGTGGTTCAGACCTTCATTTTCAAGTGTCCCTTTTACTTTTAGAGGGGCCTCCTCCTATATTGACAAAAAGACATCTGGAACACATCTGCAATGCTGATTCCCTGTTCTACTCTTTTAACTCATTTGTGTGGGATATACAGCTCCTCCTCTCTGATCATTTAGGGCCCCTGAAATAAATTCTCCATTTTCAAGCAAGAAGGAACTAGAAAGTTGCTCTATAAGTCAAAAAGACTTTTATTTTAAAAAATTGGTGCACTTTACTAGAGATTATATGACAATTCTAGCTGTGATCCGTACTCACAAAATGAAAAAAAATGGAATCCAGAGTAAACTGCAAACTCGTTTATTTGGCCAATGTATCAAAGCAGGCGAAGAAAAAATAATAGGGCGTTTTGGGGGCATTCGCACCAGCATGGGAAAGGAGATGGGTGTCATTCTTAGGGCTTCTCTCTCTCCAGCCTGCTCTTTCCTGTTTTCTCTCTGGAGGCTGACAGGCAGGGATCTCCCAGAAGTTATACTGAAGTTAATGTTATGTGGAGTGGGGACATTTTTTTCCCCTTCTGCCAACATGAGCCTTGCAGGATTTATCACAGCTCCCAGGGTGGGAAGATTCTTTGCCAGAAATTTGTCTGCTCTAACTTTCCTTGACTTTGGTTCCTCCGCCAACGGCTTGCTCCTTGTTTCCAGGCCAATGATTCGGTTGTTCGCTACGATAGAAGGGAATAGAGGCAGCGAGGTCTGGGCTGGCCAAATTGTTCTGTTATCCACGCCTTCTTTGTGTTACGCTTTCCTCGTATTTCAGCTCCAGGTGGCATTTATTGGTTTATTTCCCCTGAACCTCAGCCTGAACATTGAATCTCTTGCCTTCGCTTTTATGTCTTCTTGACTCTCTTTGATTTACTTGTTTCTGATGGTCATTCATTCAAGTGCTGGAAAATATTTGTGAAAAACAAGTAAACACACACACACACACACACCCAAGAGCGTCTCTAAAGGGCCCACTGCCCGTGTGTTATATCTCAGCCTAGCAGACTCCGATCTCCTCCTGTCCTGTTTAGACACCTGTATCATGGAGAGATAATGTCAGCATTTTTCTCTCTCTGGGAAACATCATGAAAACACTTGGACTCTAGAAGCAGATAGATCACATTCAAATTTCACTGCCTTCCTCCCTGGCTAAGTGACCTCAGTTATGCAAATTCTCTTTACCTTTCCCTCATTTGCAAAATGAAGATTAAAATTTTCTTCTTCTGTAGTGTTGTGAAGATCAAATACCATGGTTCATATCAAATGTTTAGGCCAGTTCTCAAGAAATTTTAATTCCCTTTTCACTCCCTTTGTAACTCTCCCCATTCCTTCTTGAAGGTAGAAAATAAAGCCTTGTTGTCCAAAAGAAAAACTGGACAGGATGAAGGATTCGATGGTTCAAGCTGGAATTTTTCCTTTTATGTACTTAACTAGTGGGTCATTCAAGGTACTTCACAATTTGTTGAGAGAACCATTAAATACCATTAGTAGGTCATCTGCCACTGACTTCAAAACTATAGTCTTTAAAATTCAGCCAAACGGGGAAATCATTTTAATAGCTCCGATCACTTTGATTTGGGCCATAAGGCCATGGTGACAGATGCACTAAGCATCTCATAAATACCAGGGTATTCCCTTTAGCTGGCATAATTTGCGGAATGGAAATGGTCATGTGCTATCATTATGTAATATGATATCATTTAAAAATGCAAAACTGTAGTGGGGGCATTTTGACCGAGTGGCCCCACAACTTTAAGCACCTTGTTGAACACCCTTCAGTTTGTTCTGGTCTCATCACATAGAAAAGTGCCTGATATTTGGCCTTTTTCTCCTTCAAGTCCTGAGAGGAGGATTTACATTAGTACAGTGTATAGAGCTGGACTGAACTATTGAGACTATCTAGTCTTTTAAAAGTCCTTTAACTGTGAGATGTATGATTCTAGCCCAGTCTTCTGAATGTACAGATAAGGAAAGGAAGGTTTGAAACTGAATTTACTGGGGACAGCTAAGTGGGGTAAGCAGTTTGGGCTGAAAACTGAGCTTTTATCTTTTTTTGTAGATAAGGGTGTGTGTGTGCACGCACATGTACACACGCACGTGTATTGCGTATATATGTATATAACCTGTGTGTCTGTGTGTCTGTATATTCTCCTCCCTAGGAAAGGTGCTGAGATGCTGACACCTCGGTAAATGTCACACTTCTGAGAGGTTTTTTGTTTTATTTTTTCCTAAATGCAATCAGCTTTCTATTTGCTGATAATAAAAACTATATGTGCTCAATTTTTAAAACTCAAATAATTTAGAAGACTATAACAAAAGCTGAAATTCCAGTGATAATACCTGTAAATATTTTGATATATGTTATATTGATATATCTTAAATTTCATGGAAGTATCTCTAAAACTCCTGGGGTAAGACCAGTATTCAATTGGTCTTACTACCAGGATTTACATTCTAACCAAGAGCAGGATAGGATGTAGGACAATAGTTCTCCAAGTGTGGTCTGGGACCAGCAACATCATTGCCTCTGAACTTGAGAGAAATGTAAGTCATCAGGGCCCACCGGAGATCAACTGATATCAGAAACTGGAGATGGGGCCCAGTGATCTGGGTCTTAACAGGCCCATGTGACTATTCTGATACAAGACCAAGTTAGAGAACCTTTGGTATACTGGCCGGAAAGATCGGAGTTTGAAATCTTCTTAGCTGTGATCCTATTAGATTGTGACCTCGAGTAAGTTAGTCACCCAGCTGTAAGCTCTGAGTTTTTTCATGGTGAACTGAAGATAATATTTACCTTGAAGTGTTGTTGTGGAGATTAGAGATAGATTATGGGAAGTACTAAATACAGTGACTGGCCCGCAATAGGCACTCAGTCAGTGTTAGCCATTATACGAGGCTTTTGTAGCTTTCATCTGCAGCTCAGTTATACACCTCATTTGTGAGTGATACAGGTGTATGCGCTCTAGGAGACAAGTACACTGTTGTTGGTATTTAGCATTTACAAACAGCAGTACAGCCAGAGCTATGTGATTGCTTTCTATTTCACAATTCGTACTCCTCAGAAACAAGTGATTCTTCTTTGCCAATTAAGTCTCCATGTAAAGAAGGATAGCTTTTTTTTTTTCTAAATATTCCAAACTGTACATTTTGAGCCAGTAACCATGGACATGAGATTCTCCAAGGAGAACTCTAATTTGATCATGGAACTCTGAACTGCAGGTATGGGAGTGAACGGGATTTCATCCTTCTCTATCTGCCACATACAGAAAGACAGAAATCGGAGAATTAGCAGTGATTTGGCTCACACTGTGTTTCAGTAGAACCAAAGAAAATATTATATAAATACATATGAAATAGAAGTAAATATGACTGTAAGTGTTTTTCATTTTATTTGTAACGCCTTACGATATTAATGATATAGGTATGGCAAGGTAAATTGATCTTAAGAAAGATGATTGAAATACGTTATCAGATAAAGGAAACAGGATGAACTTAGTAAGATGCCAAATAACTTCTCTCTAGCTCTCCAGAAGGGTCTAGATGGACTGAATTTGGCCCAATTTGGCGTAAAATGTCAAATTCCAAAAACTGTGTGTTTCACCATCATTCAAGTGCGTGCCTGGCTCTAGCAGTGCCTGCCGGCACTTAGGTGTAGTGCTGTTCAGTAACTCTAGAGGGTTTCCCTCCCATTTCTGCTCTATGTATTTTAATCACCTGAAATTGAGAATGAATTGCTATTAGAAACTTTCAACAGTTTCAGAAAGATTTTTAAAAATAAACCAAATAAAATGAAATAACGCAATGACAATGTTTAAGTAGGAATATTATGGCAGATAAATTCTTGGAGGTTTACTGCTAATGGCCACTTGACATTTTTAAATAGAGCATTTCAGTAAATCACTGGAAATTAGCTGACAAGAATTTATATTCATCTATTTAAATGATACTTATAAATAAGTAAACACGGTTTAAATATAGTTTGAGTGATGCTGGAGTTTATAGCAGCAAATGTCCTACTGCAGGTTTTTGTTCTCATTTCAGGTCAATTCAACAAGCATCTATTGTAGATTTCCTTTGAGCCAGGAAATGTGCTGGTTCCTAGAGACCCATAGAGGAGAGAAGCCCAATTCTGCAAATCTAATAACTAATTGCCCATATTAAAGTCCATCACCCTTTTTTTATCCCAGAAAACCCCCTTTCTTCCTCGAGTACTATCCCATACAAGGGGACTTACATGACTTCCAGGTTAGAGTTGAGAACTGTTCTACTTTTCTGTTCTTAATTCTATCTTGTGGATTTTGGCTTATACACAAGAGTTGTACATTGGCCAACTATTTATGATAATGCTAGTGGAGTATTTTAATTGTGTATGCATCAATTCATTCATTCCAAAAATATTTGTTATGCCCATTCAACTGTGTGCCAGACATTGTTCTAGGCACAGAAGATCTTAACAAACCAAGATTTGTGCTGCATTGAACTTATATTCTATGGTGGGAACATCAACCATGAATTTGTAAGTAAATAAGATAATTTCAGTTAGTGGTGTTAAGGAAAAAAAACCAAAGAAATAGAGATCTTCTAGAGCGCTTCAGGGAGGAGAAAGAACTCTTTACACAGAGCTTTCTGCAAAGACCTGTTTAAAAAGGTGACATTTGAATTGGAACCCAGAGGAGGAGGAACAGAAGCCTGTGCTGTGGAGATGGGGCTGATGAGCATTCTGGGTAGAGGAATGGTCAGTGTACCAACCTGGGGAGGGAAGGTACTCAGTTCAGGATTAGAGAAAGGCCAGTGTGGCTGGGCCTTCATGAATGAGGGAGGAAAATTGTGCCGCAAGATGAATTTGGTGAAGAAAGCAGGACATATTCTCTAGGTTTCTGGAGGTTCTATATTTTTTGAAATTGTAATGGGAAGCCCGTAGATGGGGGAAGCATGAAAAGTGCATCTACTTTGTTGTTAAACTTCTGGAACTAATCAAGAATCTTAGTAATTTTATACATATCCTTTTAAAATGGAATAAACCCAAGTCTCCCAAGACATATTCGGTTGAGATAACTGGGGAAAACCTCAAAGTTCTACCCAGTCATCATTTCAATTCAAGAAGTGTTTATACTTATGAAACTACTAAGCTTTTTGAAAGATACAGTAATAGATACAGATGAAGTAATAGTTTTTGTCTCAGATTAAGTACATGCTATTGAAGAAATAGCTATTGATAATTACCTATGATATGAAATTTTAATGAAATAATTTATACTGTAGAAGCCTAAAGGAGAAACCAACAAATTCTGAATAACATTATTCATGTATTCTACAAATATTTTTTGATTACCTGTCACGTGTCAGGAAAAAAAAATGCAGTCGTGACCAAAACACACACAGCTCTTACACTTAAGGAGTTTGGGGTCCAGTTGGGAAGACAGGAATTAAATATGAAATATAATTACAAATTAGAATAAATGCAATGAGAAAAGAATAGTCCTTAAAACAGTATCTGGTACCTAGGCACTTAATAAATAGTTGAATGAATGAATGAATGAATGAATGAATGATGTATAATAGAAGAATAGGGAGTGACAGGCTTTAGATAGCATATTCAGAAAAAGCCTCCCTGAGGAACTATCTGAAATGAGAAGGAAGTGAAGACATTATCATTTCAAAAGACTGGGAGGAAGGGCAGCCTGTAGGTAGGGAGACAACTGCCTGAAGGTCTAGAGATGAGAAAGAATTCTAGAATATGTGGGAATGCCACAGAGATGATATGAGAGAGGGAGAACAGGGCAAAATAGGGTAAGGCATTTCAGGCCATAAAGAGTTAAATTATATTCTAAATCAATAGGTTAGCTTTTGCAGGGCCTCATATATTTAACTGATCATCCTAATTTCTGCAAAATGAATTGATTAAGTGGGGACAAGAGCTAATGATGGAAAACCATGTATGATGATACTGTTTTAAATTAGATAAAAAATGATGGTGGTTTAGGCTAAGCTAGTGAGAGTGTAGATGGATAAAAATGGATGTACCCCAAGGGTTTACAGGTCCACTCACTGGATGTAGTGCTATGTTGCATTTTCCTTCTTCCAATGTTCAAGCTAAAAACTTGGAGTTATCCTTGTCTCAGCATCAAGTGTAATCCTGTTAAAAAAAAAAAAAATCCGTCTCATTCCCCTGTTCAAAGCCTTCCAGTAGTCCTCCCTATCATTCAATAAAATATGTAAAATCCTTAGTATGATTTACATGCCCCTAAATGTTCTTGCTCCATGTGAGTCCCTGAATCAATTTCCTACTAGTGTCCTCCCCTCTCAATCTGAGCTAGCCACACTGGCCTCCCCGATTGCATAACACAGCAGTGCTTCTACCTCATGCTATTCATTTGCCTTTGCTGTCCCTTCAAGATGCAATTCCATAGGTGAACGCTTGAAGCAGTCTTTGACCTTCTTTGGCTCTTGGCTCAAATATCACCTTCACACTGAGATCTTCCCTGGTTGTCTACCTACATATCCAAACCCTTCTTTCCAATATACTGTACCTTTTCTCTCTGCTTTATTTTTCTTCTTAGTATTTCTCAGTATCTATCTATCTATCTATCTATATATATATTTACTTATATATATATTTTAGGGGTTTTTTATTTAGGGCTGTTTCCCCACTGAAAGAGAAATTCTTTGAGAACTGCGTCTCTTGTTTTTGTTGTTTTTTTGTTTCATTACCATATCCCTGTTGTCTGTAATAATGATCAGTGCACATTGGTTGAGTGAATAAACAAATGACAATGGTTGCAGAAGGAGTTAGTGCCTTTCAGGATGAATTTTATCATAGCTAAATTTATGGACCATTTGAAATATCAGGAATATGAGTTTATTGACTTTGTGTGATAACAGCCCCTCAGTGTGAGGGTATGGGTAAGTAGATTTGGGACTCCTTGAAAGAATCTTAAAAAGCTTGTCAAAAGGCTGGGACATGGTCCTATCGATATTTGGGGTTCAAGAGAAGAGAAGTGGCACATTCTGTCCTGTGTTTTATGTTAATAGTTTGAGGAATGGAGTGAAGGAGGAAGTAGGAGTGAGTAGACTTTGGAATTAGGAAAAATCTATCAGGAAATTACTGAGTTAATCCAGCTCTGTGGTATATGTCAAATGTGCAAACTTCAGTTTTGAAAATGGAAAAGAAAAGAAGAGAAAGCAATATGGAGGATGGAAATCATGGGTTCTTTCTAAGTAGTGATCACTGCTGCTTTTAAAGAGTTTCTTCCTGATTAAGACAATTTGTTTAGTTTTTCATAGCCCTAATTTCTCACAAAGCATTTGAGTCAGTCATTTGGAATATGAAAATCTACCTTAAATCCTGCGATACCACTTATTATAGTAAGTAAGTAAGTATATATATATTATTTTCCTGGCTAAAATACTTGGAATTTTCCTGAATTGTTTCATAATGGCAAAGTCACTGGACTTTCTTTTAAGATTTTATTTATTTGTTTGAGAGACAGTGAGACCGAGAGAGATCACAGAAGGAGAGGGAGAAGCAGGCTCCCTGCTGAGCAGGGGGCCCAGTGCGATGTGGGGCCTGACCCTAGGACCCTGAGATCATGACGTGAGGTGAAGGCAGACACTTCAAGGCCTGAGCCACCCAGGTGCCCCAAAGTCACTGGAATTTTAGGATATCTCAGTTCTTACTATATTGTATCATTAACCAGACATGTGATCTTGAGTGTGTCACCTCTCTAAACATTGTTACCTTATGGTATAAAAGAACGTCATGGAAAGAGAACACCAGAGTGTTGTCTTCAAGATCTGCATTTGAACCCAGTCTCTGACTGCAGTTCTCATGCTCTTTACCACATAATCCATGTGGCCCCTGGGATAGAAGCAGAATACTCACATAGTTCCAATTCCATACAGGGAAGAACTTTCAAAATGCAGAGAGGTGGAGCTGTGATAGAGTGATTTCCCTGTCATGAGAGAGATTCAAGCAAAGGCATCATGGACATCCAGTACATCCACTCACCAAGTATTGTCCACTGAGATCCAAGACAGAATAGTAGCTGACTTCTTTAATTCTTTCATGCTCCTGTCTAAGTCTGAGAACGAGGGGTCGGCAACGGTTCGTGTTTCCACTACCCACCATCATTGCTGTTTCCTCGTCATTCCTGTAACTTTAAGGTCCACAGCATCTTTCTGGCACTTTTAATTTGGCATTCATATGTTTTTATCTATGTCTCCACCTTAATTTTGTGGGCAGGAATTAGATTGCGTTCTTCCTCATGTCTTCTCCAATGTGTAGACCCAAACTTTGCTCACAATAGGCACTTAAATCATACTTTGCATTAATTGTATATTAAAGGATATTATGAAAAAATAACAAATTCAGTTCTACCTAAATGCCAGTTGAAATAAATTATTTCAAAAAGTCCACTAGGGACTTTTTCAAGATCGAAAGATAGGTAGATGGTGCATAAAGAAATAAGACCAATAAGACCACTCCTGGCCCTCAGGAGTGATGACTCGGGGACTCCACCCCTCCTTAGCCACACCTGAGAAAGATTCGGTTTCACTACAGAAAGTTCTGTACTTACGAGGTAACCAAAAATTATCTTTTTCTTTGTTGGGAGCAAAAGAGAGTATATTTTGTTTTGGGTAAAAGAGAAGAAGGAGAACCTCTACCATTTGAAAGATGTATTTTTAAAGAGTCTCTGAAAACAGAGGATGTAAATGTAACCAGCAAGGGAACCATGGTTGAAATAAATATGGAAAAGTGAGACCCGTTAAATGTGAGCGCCACTGAGTCAAGCCGCATATAATTATCATGGAAGACAATACCCAAGCAGAGAATGTTCTTAATGACTTGTCGGAACCCAAGTGGTGTGGAAAACAACGTGGAGTGCATTTACTCCTCCTTTTATGTAGCCTATCACAATGTAAAATTGAGGGGGCACCTGGCATTAAATACTGTATTTACAGAAATGCAGTAAAAAAAAAAAATCAAGATAGCATTTAGTGTATTGTTCTTATACAAAAGAGAAAGAAGGAAAAAAATTGCCTTTATCGACCAACGTATTCCAATTATGATGTTTTATTTAAATAATCACAAATGGGCAATTTGTTCAAACTTATTTCTGTATTCCCAGCATGAAATAATTCCCTATCCACTCAAGTTTTTCTATGAATCTAAGATGGGATAAGTAGAACCATAATTACAGGAAAAAATTGGGGCGTTGCAATTGCAGTCCAAAGTGTTGGGGCATTTGCTTTCATGGCCTCGGCGGTTCATTTGTCTTTGTTGAGGCTCTATTTTCCCCCTCACTTTAGCTACGGTTTCCTTATGGTATTTTAAATTAATTATCAATAGCTTTTATGCTTTTTTATGTTGTTGTTCTGCATTTGTATAGATAGCTCTTGCTATTCTTTGTCAAAATTGCTTCCTTTGCCTCTAGCGCGTCTAAACTGCACTTGAATCACGGTGAGGGCTTCCTTTGCTGGTAGCTGCACCGGCCTCAACAGAAACAGGCTTTGTTCCCTGGAGAACAGCTTTGTGACGACGGAACCAGAGGCTTCTGTATCACCGGGGAGGGGGTCAGGAGATGACAATTCATTTTATCTGCACTGGACGCTTGGCTTTGCCCATTTCACCCCCATGAGTAGCTTGCATTCATTCCCTAGGATGCTTCATGTGACCTGTCACTTCAGGAATATCCTGTGCAGTATGTTATTTGCCTGTACTGGGTTGAGTTCATAAACACTAATCACACACACACACACATACACACATACAACTAATTAGCTCAATGGTGAAAATGGAAGCACTGAACATCTTATGAATAGTCTTTCAGGGTTGTTCATTCAGTTAGTTATCTTGTATATTTCATGTCCTACATATTGCCGTCAAATAATAATATTCTATAGAGACACACTTATCAAGGAAGCCAGGAATAGAAGTTCCTGCATATAGGCATTTGGGCTGAGTCCCAGATTGAGAAGGCAAACTCATCTTCTGAATGACGTGCAAATGCAAGTGTAAAACCAGGTAAGGAGTTTGCTTAAAAGGTAGTGTGAGACTGAGGAAGAAATGGATGTGAATTTAAACTCCAGAAACAATTGTGCACACAATGGAAACTCCAAAAGGAAGCAATAGATCATTAACACAGGTAAGAGAAACTTTGTGTCAGGGATAGAGGCCATAAGTAAAATGGAGGAAGAGAAGAAATGTAATTGGAGGAAACCTTTCCTGGGGAACAGGAAATCTCGGCTGAATTCCTAATGGGTTACTGAGACAAATCCACAAAACGAGAGAGGGAACATCCTAGTGGCTTTGGGGCTGTGGTTTCCTCAATTTCAAGCTCTGGAACCCCCAGAACTACTTACTTATCTTCTTAGCCTTAACTTACCAAGTATAAAGTGGGCATAATGGCATATCACCTTGAAAGCTTGTTTAATGGGGTAACCTTTACATAAATGTATTAAAGAAATACCCAGTGTATATCAAGTGGTGGCTGTTGTTGTTATTATTAATATCACCACTTATTTTCTGTGTCTTTGGGCACAGTCTTTTAGGGCTGCATCATGGTGCTGGAAGTAGGTGGAGTGCTTTCAGTGGGGTTAGGGAAAGATGACAGTCTGTTGCTTTCTAGTTTGTGGTTGTGTGGACATGTTTAATATTCTTGTCCCTTTGCTCCAAGGTCAGGTATATAGATTCACCTGCATAGTGGGGAAGATAATGTCCTTAAAAGTAAGACTCTAAAGAGCAAAGCTGGAATAAGCTTGGTCTCTTCAAAAATCAAGGAGCTTTAGAAAATTATTGTGAAGGTACACCTTCTTAATAATCCAGTGGTTTCCTTGGCTTCACTCTATAAGGTAGCGGTATTGGAGAAAATAGTTTCAATGGAGTTAAAATAAAGTCATTAAGTCAGTGGTACAGTCTGCCTTATCTACAGCTGATGAGTTGATGCATATATATTTTTTATAACAAAATATATATAGCATTTAAAAGTATTTATATTAGAGCTCTGCTAATAATTACAGCTTTTATTTATTGAGTACGTACTATGTGCCTACTATGTTAAGTGCTTTTATAAATTGTTTTATGTATTAATTTCTTTACTAAAACCTATAAGATAGAATACTTTCATTATCCCCATTCGGCAATAAGAAAACTAAGCTGAAGATAGGGTAGGTAGCTTGTGAAAGTTCACACAGTTAGAAAAGAGTGGAGTTGGCTCTGGAAAACAGTTTGGAGGTTCCTCAGAGTTAAAAATAGAATTACCATATTGTCCAGTAATTCCACTAGTAGGCATTTACCCAAAGAATATGAAAACACTAATTTGAAAAGATATACATACCGCTATGTTTATTGCAGCATTATTTTCAATAGCCAAAATATGGAAGAAACCCAAGGGTCCATCTACAGATGAGTGGATAAAGAAGTTGTGGTGTGTGTATATACAATGGAGTATTACTCAGCCATAAAAAAGAATGAAATCTTGCCATTTGCAATGACATGGATGGATCTAGAGGGTATAATGATAAGTGAAATAAGTCAGAGAAAGACAAATACCATATGATTTTACTCATATGTCAAATTTAAGAAACAAAGCAAATGAACAACAACAACAAAAGAAACAAAAAGCCAAACTCTTAACTATAGAGAACAAACTGGTAGTTACCAGAAGGGAGGCAGGTGACTGGGGTGGGGGGGAGGGGGGGCAGGGAATCAGTGAAACAGGTGAAGGGGATTAAAAAACACTTGTTGTGATGAGCATAGGGTGATGTATGGAAGTGTTGAGTCACTCTATTAAATATCTGAAACTAATATTATATGTGAACTATACTGAAATTAAATAAACAAAAGAATGGAGTTAGGTTCTAGCCCAAGAAGTCTAATTCTAGCCCCATGATCTTAACCAAACCTAAAGCAACAACTGACCTTAAGCAGATCAGTGGTCACCATCTGGATTCAACTGAAGGACAGTGGAATTTCCTTAAAATTCCTTAAAGGTACTTGATGAACCTTAAAATAGGCCTTCAGTGTTAATATTAGAATTTGTCCTTTGAAAATAAAATCATTTATATCCAGATACATTTAAGGGTATAAAATTATTAAGTAGGATATACACGAACCCCATCCCTTTCTCTGAAAATTGAAGCGGCACTTTTTTCGACTTGGCCAACCAAGGAATGCATTTCCTGTTCCAGGAATTCCCATTCAATAATGCATTCTCCTCTCCTTTTCCTTCCCTCACTTTTCTTTCTTTTTCTTCTTTGCTTCATTTTTTTAATTCCTTTCTTCCATTGTGCTTATAATTTCTTTCAGGCCTGTAGCTCTCTGTTAACATGCTATAGGTACATTTCTTTTTAACAGTCTCCATTCCCCTTACCCTACATTCTTCGGTTTGCAGGTCATGTTATTTGCAGTGGCAATCTCTGCTGGTATCTTAAAAAGACACTGGATTGAGGCTCTGATTTGCAAGCATTTTGCAATTGTCACCAAAGCCATATTTGCCTTTTGAAATCAGAATTTGTGGAGGGCTTGGAGATTTTAAATCTAACAGGAGAGAAAGGTGACAAAATCCATTGTTGAATAGAAATTCGACTCATGGGTGTTGCCAAATAGGAGCCTTTCAGGTTACTGTGAGCAGCACTTGCCTATTTTAACTTGGTTGGCTAGCAACCTTCTCCTCTGTGACACCAGTTTTATGAGCATGCCCACTCCCTCCTACTTCCCTCACTCCTACCACTTTGTTCTGCGTACAACAGAAGAAAGTCTGGTTTATCCCAGAGATTCAACCTTAGTGCAACAGATGAAACCAATTGCTTTAACCCCTTTAAAGATGAGGGAACTGGAGCTGGAAGAGTGGTTTGTGAAGGATAATAGAGCTGCTTACAGGTTTGGCCATGCCTCAAATTCTCCTCTTCCAAGTTCCATCCCAGCTATTTCCCCCATATTATCACAACACATCAAACTAGTAAAACTGTTACTAGTTGCTAGTGTCATGCCAAAGGTGATTAACAACAAAGGCTCAGATTCTGTGTATTGGTCTAAGGGGCCAAATAACACATAAGCCTCAGTGGGAGTGAGGTATGAGCTCTGTGCCATGTTCTGTGTTCAATATCGCATTAAACCAACTTAGCAGCATTACCGGGGATATGTCATGATCACTTCACCTTCATAAATAAAGAAATGAAGGCTTATCAGGTGAAGTACCATCCTGACATTCACAAGTGATGGAGTTTACTTGTAAGTCCCTGTCTTACTAATGCCAGCCTCTGTGCAGTGCTGCCCCCATTTCTCCCCACTCCCAAATGAGAACATGTGTGAACCTGTATTTGCACCCACAACAATCTCTCCAGACTCTCATCCGATGTCAGTCCTTTTGGTTTTCCTTTTTTTGGTCAGGGTGGGGAGCCAGGATCTACAGTAGGTGCAGTCATTTGTAGTTCCTCTGTTTTTGGTGGCCGTGGTAGCCAGCTGATCTAGACCATCCCTACTTGGGAGAGCTGCTTGGAGTGTGTGCCAAGTACAGGCGGCCACAGCCTTTGATTAAGAGCATGAAAAGGCATCTCTGGTCCCTGGCTTTTTTTTTTTTTTTCTTTTCCTGCTTTTGTTCTTGCCCACAGGAGTGATAGAGATGGAGAAGAGGTTCAGTAGGCTGGCTGTGAAGAAAGTTGAGGAAAGCTCCTTTATTACCTAAGGGATATAAATCACATGTCGGAAGTTTGCAAAGGGAAATTCGGAGAGAACTGTAGAGACTTCTAAGGCCCCTTATATTCTTTCCAGGCAATGATTACAAAGCATAGCCCAGAAAATTAAAATGCCAGTATACCTAAACTTCCTGTGTTGTTTTTTTAAAGATTTATCCATTTATTTTAGAAAGAGAGAGAGCAGGGGGATGGGCAGAGGGAGAAGGAGACAGAATCTCAAGCTGACTCCATGCTGAACACAGAGCCCGATGTGGGGCTTGATCTCAAAGACCTGAGATCACGACCTGAGCTGAAACCAAGAGTCAGACACTTAACCTACCTACTGTGCCACCCAGGGTCCCGTAAACTTCCTGGTGTTATAATACCGTGTATAACAGAATAGAGACAGGAAATTAAAGGTAAGTAAGCTGACAACCTGTTTCCCTTTGATGATTAAGAAAAAAAAAATTAAACATTATGAATATAAGTATCCTTTGTTAAGCATCCAGCGTTCTCAGGCAGAAACGATTTATAATTTGACACTTTCACCTAGTCATTCAATAAGTATATTGTAGCTACATAATACAGTGAAAGATGTTTTCAGCTCACTTAGAATTCAAAAATAAAATGAACAGACACATTAACAGGTAAATTATAATTAGAGGGAATAAGTGCTGTAATAAAGGTAGCCATAAAGTGATTTGGGAATCCAAAGGAGGAGGTAATTGTTGCTAAAGATTTTGGCCAAGAGTTTTCAGAGCAGTTGACATGTGGGTGAGTCTTGGAGAATGACTAGTCATCATCCATATGGCAATGGGGGCAATGAAAACTTCAAGGCAGAGGATGCCCATTGTGTAAAAAAATCGATGTTACAGAATATTGTGGTCACAGAAGGAAAGGTAGGTTTCTCACCGTGGTGGGGTGACTTCAGAAAGTGGCAGTGAGGAAGGAGACTAAGTGTTAGCCTTGGGAATATAAAAGGTTGAGTTATAAAGGTTCACAACAAAATGTGACCAATTTGAAATGTCAGTCTCAGTATGTGTTAGGATGTTTTATCATAAATCAAGTAAGATTAATCTTCTGTTTACCTTTATAAATAATAAAGACTTTGCAAATAATGTTCAGCAAAGCTAGGTGAAGTCAAAATGCTGTTCCAAAATTACCTTGGATCTGGATTTTTTTCATAAAATTGTTAAAGCATAAAATGAAATTTTGTGACTTCTCAGTAGATTACCTAATCAGTTGGTAGTTAAAACATCGACATTGTTACAAAGGTTAATATCTTTTTATTTAGTATTGTGTCTCTAATATGTGCCCACTGTGGTTATTCTGTGAGCTACAGCAGAGCATTACAAAGTTTGTTCTTGTTTGCTTCTCCTTTTTCCCACCTATTGGACTAAGGATTTTTATTTGTTTGCTTGCTTGCCTTACTGTTTTGTTTTTCTTTTACTTTTTTTTCCCCCTGCAGAACTAAGTTTGCTATATCAGCCTTAACAATGGAAAGTCTCAGGGACTTAAAATAGCACATATTTATTTCCAACTCACACTGTATGTCCATTTTGAGTTGACTAGCTTCTTTGCTCCACATTGTCCTCACTCAGACAGATAGCTGATAAAGACCTGACCATCTGGAACACTGCAGGTTGCAGAGGCAGGAAAAACAAAACCTATGGAGAATCATGCCCTCTTTCTTATTAAAGATGCTCACTGAAATTGACAAATGTCACCCTTGCCGACATTCCATTGGCTACAATATATCATGTGGCTTTTCTTATCTTTAAGGGAAGTTTAGGAAGTACAATCTTAACCATATGAAGGAAGAGAACCCCAGTTAATAGGGGCCACTCGCAGGTGCCTGCATAATATATTAGCGTGGGCTGCCATAACAAAAAAACATAGATTGTGTAGCTTAAAACAACAGAAATTTCTTTTTCTTGTGCTCTGGAGGCCAGAAGCTAAGATCAGGGTTCCAGCAGAGTTGGGTTGTGGTTTAGAGCTTTTCCAGTTTCCTGATAGCTCCCGTCTTGCTGTGTCTTATGGCGGTGAGAGACCACTGGTGTCTCCTCTTCTTCATCTAAGGGTACCAGTTCTGTTGGACCAGGACTACTTTGAGAATGACATTATCAAAACTATTGGGTGCATATAAAAGGTGGATTGGTGCTACTGTGTCATAAGCCATATTGACAAATTATTGAAATATGTGCGCTAAAAATTGTGAGTAAATACTGTCAAGTTTTATATCCTAAAATATGCCTGTATAGGCTTTAAAAAAATTATTTCAACAACATTCCAAAAAAGACAAGTCAGAAGGATGTAGAAATGGGAACTTGCTCAACTGTCACTTCTCATCTCTCCTCCCTTCCCTCTCCGATTGCAGAATGGAGGCAGTTCTGCTGACACGTTACAGATTCTTATTCAGTGCGAGGCCATCCCTGAAGATACTGTCAGTGAGCTTCCCGGGTCTCTGCTATTCCTGTTTGGGTCTAACTTTAGATTAGTGATATAGGCGTGCACTGTTTCCCCATGATCAGGTCATGGCAAGCTCACCTGTGAGTTGTTCTAGTTTAATGGTGTGGTTTATTTTTTCCTTCCATCTTTATGTTTTAAAATTAGAAAACAAGATTTTATTTTATTTTAGCTCAATATCTAACTATTAGTCATTGGCTTGTCCTAAGGGTAAATTATCTTTCTTCTCTTGCTCCTGCTGAAGTATTTTTTTAGTTTTTTTTCCCCCCAAATGCCAGGATATCACTAGATTTATGTATTTGGTTTGTTTAAATGGAATCATTTACCTATTCAGCAAAGGACAAATTTAACTGCTTCTTTTTTTATTTTTTTGTTGTTGTTTCTTGATTTTTCTGTGAAGATTTCAGTCATCTGGTTACTGCTGTGTTGTTAAATGATTCATATGAAGGCAGTACATGATCTTTGATGAAGTACTTCTCATTTCAGGTGATTGAGGGAACCTTCTGTCTTAAATTTCATGAAGGAGTAGTTGTGTGTCTATGTGTTATTATTTAAGATGACATGTAGATCTCTTATTGTTAACCAAAGGTTGGCTCCTGTGCCTGGAGGCTAAGTACTGAGACATAATTTGGCTAAGTTAGCTGTGGTTTAAAACAAAAGAAAAAGAAACAAAGTAAAATTTATATTTCAGCAAATAGTATCTCAACTTATCTCCCAATACTGATAATTTCCCCCCTTTCTATCAACACCACCACCGCTACTTCTTCTCCTTCTTCTCCTCCTCCTCCTCCTCCTCCTCCTCCTCCTCCTCCTCCTCTTCCTCCTCCTCCTTCTTCTTCTTCTTCTTCTTCTTTCTGGATGGGATAAAGTTGTAGAACACATTTGGATGAAAAATTGTAAACAAGCTTTTTATTTTAAAAGGATTTAAAATTTTTAAAATGTTTTATTTTACCAAATTATTACAAAGATAGTACAGAGAGTTCCTGTATACCCCACACCCAATTTTCCCTATTATCAACATCTTGCAATAGTATGGTACATTTGTAACAATTAATGGACCAATACTGATACATTATTATTAACTAAAGTTCATATTTAATTCACATTTTCTCCATTTTTCCTCTAATGTCCCTTTTCTGGTCCAGGATCCTATGCAAAATACCACACTGCATTTAGTCCTCATATCTTCTTTAGCTTCTCTTGGGTGTGATAGTTTCTCAGACTTTCCTTGTTTTTGATGACCTTGGCAGTGTTGGGGAGTTTTGGTCAGGTGTTTTATAGAATGGCCCTCAGTTGGGATTTGTCTGATATTTTTCTCCTTATCAGAGTGTGGTAATGTCTTTTTAGGAGGAGGGCTATAGAGGTAAAAGTGCCATTCTCATCATCTTATACCCAGAGTACATTCTGTCATCATGACTGACCATTATTGATATTAACCCTGATCATGATTTTACTGAGTTAGTGTTTTTCGAAGTTCTCCACTGTCAAGTTACTGTTTTTATCTTCCTTTCTGTAATGCATTATTTAGAAGTCATCATTACACACACATTTCTTTTAAAGTGTTTAGAAGAAAGTTACTTATACTTAAGGATTGAGGAGTTATATTCCACTTCATTGAGTGTGAAGTATCCACATAAATGATTTGAAATTCTTCTGCATGAAAGAGTTGTCATTCTTTGTATTTATTTATTCAATTTTTCATTTATATCAATACGGACTCAGTGCTATTTATTTTATACTTGGAGTTATGAGCCAGTACTAATCAATTTATTTTGCTGACCAAATTGTTCCATTTTGGCCACTGGGAGTTCTTTTTAGTTGGCTTGTGGGTCCCTGGATATATATTTTGGGTCCCTGGGATATACACCCATCATGGTTTTTTTTTTTTTTTTTTTTTTTTTTTGAGCACTTTCCCACTTCCTGGAGTTACAAGCTCCTGTATATTTTCTGTTCCAGTCTTAGAATCAGTCATTTCTTCAAGGGGACTGGTTTTTGGTTTGTTTCTTTGTTTGGTTTGTTTCTTTGTTTCTTTATTTGAGAATAGTATTAGAAACCAAGATCTAGGTATGATTTGATGTCTTCCATTCTCTGTTTTATTTATCATTGGCCATTGAGAGCTCGATGTTTCTACCACACAATATGGAAATGTCATATTTTGTTTAATTCTCATTTATGTACTCTATAAATTTTAGATTTTATTTCCAGCTGTTTCCCTTTACCTACTAGGACCTGTAGAATTAGACTGATTTAACTATAACAAAACTGTGCTTTTGTTGTAGTTCAAGAGAGCATAGCTTTCTTCTTCCGTCTACCCAAGTGTGAGGAAAATATCAGAAATCAAACTAGAATTGATAACTAAATGCATTTATTGAATTTTTAAAAATGAATTAATAAAAAGAATTTGTTCCTTAATAAGATCATTATTAATTAAATTAATTGTCTGAGATAATCATATTTTGGTTTCATTTTTCTTAAACTCTGCATTACAATGATCTGCCTTTTGGCATATCTGTTTAAGAAATGTCATATTGTAGAGGGCATGGGATGGCAGTATCACTGAGGCAAAAAATACTTATTGTAACAATTACCATCATCATAAAATGATAATATTAATTTTAGACCTGAAAGGAATTTTAAAAACTATTCTTTTACTTAATCATCTTAATACTGAGTAAAATGGCTTATGTATGTAAACTCATCCATTAGGTAGCTGCAAAACTAGAACCAGAATTCAAGTGTTCCAGGATGCAGATTCTATCCAGAATAGAAAAAAAAAAAAGTTATTACTTTTAAGTATATATATATATGTGTGTATATATATATATATATATATATATATATACACATATATATATATATATACTATATATATATATATATATATATATACACATACATACACATATATACACACACACACACACACAAAGGGAGTATTTTGTCTAATATATATATATATGTCTATATATATGTCTATATATGTCTAATATATATATATGTCTAATATATATATGTCTAATATATATATATGTCTAATATATATATATATTAGACAAAATACTCCCTTTGTGGATCTTAGAATCTAGTCTTCAGCTCCCGTGCATGCTATGCTGTAGGATTATGGTAGATTGAAACACTGAGTGCTATATGAAAGAATCCACCCCAGTAACTCACCATACATTTCCTAATGGCCTCCACTCCTTTTGAGAAGAGAGGAAAGGTTACCTCATCCCAAACTCTAGTAGCAGGCAAAGGAATTTCCGCATCTGCCTTTTAAACTTTTTTAATAGACCGGGGTTTATTATTCAGGAATAACTCCATTATGCTGGTCTTGCTTAGAGTTTGGGGGAAATTGTTCAAATCATATGGGAGGTTCTTTGGAAGCCCCAACTAACATGAAAAGAAGAAAACAGGAGATTTACAGTCCGAAGCCAGACTTAATAATACATAACAAATCGCAGCTCTTTTGGGGAATCTCCCTAGGTACCATTCCTAGGGATTCCAAGTGTTTAATTGAAATTTCTTTGGGGACAGTAGTAATCATTCACTTAAGCATTATATTTATATTTGTGCATGAAGGAAGGAAGTCAAAGGGCTAATAGACCGAATGAGTAGAATGGCTGCTTTTCAGCTGCGGGCCATGACGAGCCAGCAATTCTCGGAGGAGCGCTTATCCTGGAGACAGCTTGCTTACGTTGTCCTCCGGGGACTGCAGGAGAAGGACAGAGATGTGACTGACAGCTGTTTCTTCCTGGACTGAGGCAGAATGCATGATCCCAGTGCAGCCTGTTTAATCAGACTATTTTCAGTCTAGAGGATTAAAACACCTCAAGATGGAAAAGTATTCCGGTATAGATTTATTCTTAGAAAGGCTATTCTTTTTACCCTCACGGTTAGCATGGTGTTTTACTCCCAGGAGAGCTGTGCCTTCATGATTTTCAAAGCAAAGTTAATGAGTAACTATTATTCTAGGAATATTTTAGCCTCTAACATTTGTGATGGAATCAAAATAAAAGTCACGCTGTTACAATAACTCTGTTTCTTTGCATAGTCAGAGATCCTACCTCCTTTCAATTCATATGAGAATAGTAGATTAGCTTCAAATAGTTCTTTCCACATTCTGTAAATCTCAAGTGTTGACTCTATTGTTGTTTTCCAGGCTTTGCATGTGCAATTTTCACCTACACACATAGAAATACTTGCATGCAACTGGTTTAATTTTTTAACAGCTTTATTGAGGTATAATTTACAAATCACAAATGCTCCCCTTTCACATATAGAGTTGCATAAATTTTAGTAAATTAACAGAGTTGTACACCCATCACCACAATACAACTTTGGAACATTTCTCTCCTCCCCAAGGGATTTCTTGGGCTCATTTGCTCTCAGCTCCAGTCCCAGGCAGCACTGGTTTAGTTGTAACCTAACTTTATTATAAGGGTTTACGTCCATCACCTGAATGTCTAGGTTTAGTTTCCTTAAATATGGACATTACTCTGTATTTTTTAATGCTGATAGATATTTAAATTAAAATATTCCTTATTTTACAAATGAGGAAACGGAGGTTTAGAGAAGCCAGGAAATTGATCCCGGATCCAGAGCAACAAAGCTGGAGGGTTTGAACTTAATTTAGTCTGATTCCAAAGCCCCTTTACAAGGTATGGCATGGTCACTCCCAGTTTGAGAGTGAGCTGGCTGTGCATCTTAACAGAAGTTGCAGATCAATCAGAGATGATTCTTGTTATTCTTGGGGATGTGTGTGTCACTTTGCTCTTCTAATTTCTCGATTCCCTTATTTTCATTACTATATATGCATATATACTATATATGTACATAGTGTATATATATATATATACATGTATGTATATACACACACACACATAACATAACTTTTTTTATTTTGGGTGTTAGGTTTGATGTCTGACGATTTTCTGATGCTAACTTATGTGATTATTATCTTCTTTGCAGTTAAAAAATTGTGCTGAAAATTCCATTATCTCTTTTCTCATATGTATGAAAACATCTCATAAAAACATTCTGTTGTTATTCAAAGATAAAATTGCTGATATTGGACTAAAGTATAATGTTGCATATTGACCAGGTAGTTCTTTATGTCCAAATGTTTACTTGGAGGTACTTGTATTAGTCAAAGCTGTTTTTTTTTTTTAATTTATAATACAAGTAATTAGAGATTTAATATCTGACATATCAGAATGATGCTAAATTTTATTATGTTGGACTGGTAAGAATTTTAATAAAATCTTAGTCACCAACCCGTGATACTGCACCAGACATCAGTGTAGGGCTGTGAGAGCTCTGTGGAACTGCCAAACTCTGAGTCCGAGTTCCTGCTTTTCTTGACCAGTTCCGTGTCCGTCAGCAGGCCGTATCATTTTCCTGCTCCTCCAAAATACCACTGAATAGTAGTTTATGGTCATGAACAAGTTCCCAACAGAAAGTCAGTGTTTAAACTTTCAAATCACATAGTTGTGTATGTTTCCTGTAAAGCACAACTTCAAATAATTCAATATTGGCTGCATTATTTTGGTGGAATCCAGATGGCAGGACAAGGAAATTCAAGTGCATATAAAGGATCAGCCACAATCAGAATTATTTTTGTTATTGCTGTGAAGCCCGAAATCAGGAATGCTGATAACTGGGCTCATCTCCTCCAGGCGATGACTCTGGGCACCCGGTCTCTTTCATCGGTGGCGCGCCCATTGTGGATCTGTTGTTGCCGGATCTCCTGCATCACAGGGGAAAGAGAACAAGGACGGGGATCATTTGCTTTTTCAGCTGTCTGGGTTTTAAATGACACACATCACTTCTGCTTCACTCGGTTGACAAGAACTAGACGTGTGGTCCGACCGTGATGGCTTGGGAACAGGGAGTGACCGTTCCTGGCTGGACAGCCACCTCCTAGTAGCGGTTCCATACCATGGAAAGGAAAACACTGATTTTAGTAGACAGTTAATTCTCTGTGACTCTCAAGCTAACCCTCTAGGCAGAAAATTAGAGGCGATCTGACTCTGAAACATAATGGAATCTTGACCCTGGGCCCGTTAGGTGTTGGTGAGGGAATGGTGGTAAGTAACTTGGTAACTCTCTGAGGAGGGGATGGTCCCAATGAGCTGTTTTCAGAAGTGTCCTGGCCCACGTCATTGTTTTTAAAAAAAAAAAAAAAAAAAGCAGCACTGCTCTGGTTGAGGGGCTCTGGGAAGGGACAGCTCTGCACAGGTCCTTCTCACTTACTGTAGGCTCTCAGCAGAATCCCTAGGGATCCTGGAAAGGTAGATGAAAACCACTGGAGTAGATTAGGTCAGAATCCCTTCCTCTCTCACCATTCTCTGATTTAAGGTTTTTATTCTCTCTCCCTCCTCTTTTATTTCTTAATAAAAACTTCTTTAAACGATCACTATAGAAAGTCTGGCGTAGAAAATAAAGACTGGCAGCCCAAAGACATGCTTTATTTGGATTGCACTTTTTTTTTTAACTGCATTTTTTTGGCCATTATTTATGAGTAAGTAAATATTATATAGAGTCTTGATTTCAGGCTTTTTTAGAAAAAATGGAAAACCGGGCAACATTAGTTCTATCTTTGTGAATGGCAGATATCTACTGGAGCTGAATAACAGCTGCCTTATCAAAACTCTGTCATTTTTCTCCAAGCCCCCACTGCTCCTTATTGCCCTTTACACTGGGTGACTTAGCTCCTTTGTGCTAAGTGCCTAGCTTCTGTAAGTCATTTGAATTTACAAAATGCGATCTAGTGAAAAATTGTATGCCCTTATTGAATTTTTTATCTTTTTCAGGCAAGCAGATAATTATTAAAAACTTGTGAGCAAGATTAAATTGAATCTCCACTTTCAATTGTTCTTCAACCTATTTTTCATAGAAAGTTCTACTGCATGATCTTCTCCTTTTTGGAAGACATTTATTTATAAAATGAATTTTCCACAATAATTATTCCCCATTGCCTCTGTTACTCCCCATAGCCTTTCGGTTTACAGGATTTTAGACTTCTGCTCTGAATTATTTAAGTAGTGATTTTCTCTTACCAGACAAAGGGTCTATATAGCAACAATATATATGACAAAAGACATAATGGCACTTTTTTTTTAATTTGGCAATCTTTTTCTTAGAGTTGTAGCTAATAATGTCTTTCGGAGGATGTGTAGTGAAACTTTGACATATGTCATGGTTGTCAAAGTCAGCATTAACACAAAATAATAAGTTATTTAATATAGGATTCAACTTTATTATTTTTTCAAGTAAGCTGTCTATCACCAAGTTCTAAAGTGGATTTCTTTAAAGTCTCCCTGTCTCAAGAGAAAAGGGGAAAAGGCAGTGTGTCCCTGGACAGGATCTATGACTCATTATGTCAATCAAACCCCACTTCAGAAGGGAATAAAGAGATTTGTATCTCAAAGCTGTGCATAACGACTCCTCGGCTTTTCATTTCATATTTATGAGCGGTTTACTTTGAAGTGTTTATCAGCCAATGCGCAGAAACATGAGGGAGCCTTGCCTGAAACCATACTCATGCGTCTAATCTGTGAAATGCTTGCTGAGCAGACTAGCTCATCAGCGCATGCCATGCAAAAATAAATACATAAATAAACTTTTTGTTATTTGAGGTCTTGGAGCCATGTCTTTATATGAACTATAAAAAAGGGATAAATGGTGCTGAACATTTTGAAATCAGTGTAACACAGGAAACTTGGCTCTGTGATGTGCAAAAGGAAGGGAGGGGTGGATAATTTCTCGCTTGAAATAAAACCAGGTAGAATGCAGAGAAATAAAAATACACAAATATTTACATATACTTCTCAGATGGTCTAAGGTTTTGGGTCTGTCCAAGTGACCACATGATGGTCGTGAATAGTATAGGTTGTTTTGTTTAAAAATATACATACATATATATATATATATATATATTTTAAACAGAATTCTCAGAATGATTAGAGAGATGGCACTGCCAACATGTCGAAAGCACTAATCAGAAAGCTGTTTTACATATTTTATCTGTATTAGTGCCCCACGTGTATTTTAAGATGTGTAAAATAGATGAGAAGTCAGAGAAGGTGAAGAAGGGGGCTCATAGAGTTAAAAAAAAAAAAAAGTATACATTCTTGATGAATGACACCGGTATGTTTTCTCTATTTTTAATCTACCTCTCTAACTTTCTTTAGTTAATAACTCAACAAATGTTCATTGAGTAGCTACTACACTAGACCCTGTCTTTCCCATGGTAGAGCTCAGCCAGTGCTGCTGAGGGAGATCCTGGTGTGTTGAGCGGGGCTGGCAGTTTGACAAGCCAATGTAACTGTCACACGTCAGTTCCTTACTGTGACCAAGGGATGCTCAATTCTCTGCTTCTTGAAATCGGGTCCCTTATGTCTGGGCTTCTTTCTCAATTCTTCATAGTGAAAGGGGTGTTTAAAGAAATAAGCCTAATTCAGTTTTATAACCTATGGATTATTTCATTGATTTGAGCAGTTGAATGGACATAAAGGATAGGAATTCAGAAGTCATTCTCTTATAAAAGAGCTAGTTTCCTGTTTTGCTGTTTTTGTGCAGATTCCCCTCAGTATTCTGATTGGGAAAAGTGGCTCTGATGCCTAGACTCTCACTAGAAATACCATATAGTCACTAAAGTTTAAAGCTGAAAGAGTTTAGACTCAACTAGAAAGCGTGGCATGTGAGAGAGCACCTAGGCTTCAGAGCCAGAAGAAGAAATGCACAAATTGGGGCTATTCTACCTACTCATCACATGTCCCTAGAAATGTTTTTTTTCTGTCTTTTGAGCCTAATACCTTCCTCTTCATTTTGTCTTGAGGATTATAGTAGATTTTGCATGTAATGTGTTTATAACCCAGTCTTAACATATACTACACAATCAGTAACTATTAAGCCATAAATGTTTGTTGAATGACTGAATGAAGGATGCCAATCCTTCTGATCCCATCCTTTTATTTTCAGAGAAAACCTGAGGAGTCAGGGGATTAAGGGTCTTACCCAAGATTATATGTTTGCCACTCAGAATCGGGCTTTCTAGAGAAAAAAACAGAGAGAGTTATCTCCCCTGCTACATCTGCCTTCCCACACCCACCAATGTAGGTAGAGTGAAAAATAAGTTTACCAGGAATACAGCTTGATTATGTCGTTGTATATGTATGTTGTTCGTTAGCCTGTGGAGATCACCCAAAGCAGGGACCCAGCTTTTCCATCTCTGTATCCCTGGTTGGTTCCTAGGACACCTTTTTGTCTATTTGTAGAACTGCATTGAACTAATCAGTTTGAAACATAAACAGTGGGTGCCCTTGGGTCTGTGTGAGCCATATAACGGCGATGATTCTGAGGGAGAGAGACTTAAGTACAAAGAATCATAAAACCTGCCAGATATGTAGGAATGTCGTCCAAAGCCTTTGTGGGGTGTGTTCTGATAATGCTGATGGATAGGTTTTCTGAAAAGACTATTTTGATTTTCTTATCCGAATGGAGATTGAGTACACTGCACACAAGAGAAAATGATTTGGAGCCAATTCTAAGGGAGAGGAAATTGAAGCAAGAAATAAGTGTTTGAAATAATAATCTGCTGCTGATCCCTAAACAACCTGAAATGAGAGCACAGGAATTAATGAGGCTCCTAACCCCTTGTGACATAGGCATGTGGGACTTAGGCCAGTGAAGCAGCAATTTCCCTGGTGGTCTGTTCACGGGCTATGAGCGAGCAAACAAAACCAATGTCCCCTTTGAAAGCAGAGCTATCTTAATAAGAGAAAGGTTCTCAGAGGAAGGCTCACAAAGTGCCAGGTAGTGCAAATGTTTTTCATAAAGCACCTGGAAAAAACTCGGCAAAGAGAAACATCTCAATAGAGAACAATTAAGTGTCACACTGGATTTCATTGCCCATCATTCCAGAGAAGTAGCAGTTTTGGTGGGAAAGTTGGCTTTCTGTGAAGGAGGCAGTCTACCAGGAGTGACCACTAATTTTTTTTTTTTCTTTTTAAGGCAGGGAGAGGCAAGAGAGATGCATCTTGTTCTTAGCTCTGTCAGAGATATGCTTTGTGATTTCTGGAAAGCTCAGGAACCTCCCTGCTTTTCTGCTACTCAGGGGAAGTAATTCTTATAACTTTCCATGGATGATGTTGATTCCTAAGGCACTTTGCTTTGAAAATTGTCAATAAATGTGCTCTCTGAATGCCAAATAGAAGAGATAGGTAGTACAGTCGCTGGATTCTGGGAGATATTTTGGGAAAATGAGGAATGCCAAGGAAGTTGTCTGTAATGACTGAACAGTTGTTCTACTAATTAGAAGAGGCAGGATGATATTAACTCTAGGCGTATCTTTGCCAGAACACCTGAAAACGGAGACCGGGCGCTTCTCCTGTGCCTCTGGAACAGCCAAGTGGCCAGAGCATTTGATGTCTGTGTAGGGGAAGATGTTCTTTGTGCGTTTCAGGATGAGAACAGTGTTAGAGCACAGTCCACATTTCATTTTAAAATTCTTTCAGGAGGTTGATGTTTTGATTCATTCTGATTTTGGCCTTCCATACATGGAAGGATTTCATGGAGCTTACAGGGCTGCACCATCACTTTCATGGACCTTAGACACTTTTGTCTTTGTTGGCCCCCTCCTCCCTAAAAAATATATTGAATATTATATTTTACAACTACATAATATAAAGACAAGCATATTGTTAAATATTAAAACATGTGCTACAAACTAAAGGGTTTTTTTCTGATTTTAAAAGAAATTAAACCATTTCTGTGGGCCCTTGAAGGTATTATGGCCCTAGTGACTGTGTCTACTGTGCCTACTGTGGTAGTTGGCCCTGGGTCTATTGAAATTGACATGACTTTTTGTCACATTCACTCATGGATCTAAAAAAGTAAATTTCAATGTTTTGAGACAAAGACTTCTTATCTGAAAAAATGGTACAACTTTCTGATGAAAAATAGAAGTTTGTGATATAACATGAATTAATTCCTATGGATTCAGAATTTATAGTTACAATTTACACATAAGGAATAATTTCGTCCACATATAACACATCACCCTAATTGCTCTACTTTTCCCCCAACATAAGAACCATTCATTTTAAGAATGGTGTTTTTACATTACATTTAATATTTTCTCATTTTTAAGAACTGAATGTAGTCACCATAATTTAATTTTTTATGTGAATCAAAGCAGCCCTAGTGAATGATGAGTTCATTGTTATATGTGCACTGTAATAAATATGTCCCAGAAGTTTTTGAAGTTTATTAAATTTCAAGTGGTCCCTTAATTCTGCTCTGCAGTTGTGCTAAACTCTCTGATCTATTCACAGTCTCACGTTTAGATGTCTGCTTCATCTCCCCCACTCACTCTTAAACCTCCAGGACCTCCTCCCTGTCCTGAATCAGTGGCAAACTCCCAAATCCACATCTATTGTCTACCCACTCCCACCAACTGCATCCACAGGCTCTGCCTTCCTCCCTCTCACTGTAAATGAACAATCTCCTCCCTTATCCCGGGTGAACCCCCCCTTGTGTGCAAGATCAGTGTCCCACTGATCTACTCAAGAATGTTGCATCAAGAGTTCTCCCACCTCTCTTTCCTAAATGAACCATCCTTTCATTCCTACCAGCATACAAACATGCTGTGACCTTCCCCAACTTCTGTTCACTTAGTTTCTCCCCCAGCGATCACCACATTCCTTCATTCTTTATTGTAGCACATCTCAGATTATGCATTTGTCTTAATGCCATTGATTGTTCTCCCCTATTTTCTTATAAAAACAGTCCAATCAGATTCTCACATACACCCCTCCACATAACTGTTTTGGTTTTTGTTTGTTTGTTTTTCACCAACATCACCGGTGATTACCATGTTGCTATATCATCATGTCACATTCTCAGTTCTCATCTTAGCGGTCTATCAGCAATGTTTGAAACAGTTAATTGCCCCTTCCTCTTTGATACACTTTCTTTTTTTTTTTTAAGATTTTATTTATTTATTTGACAGAGATAGAGACAGCCAGAGAGAGAGGGAACACAAGCAGGGGGAGTGGGAGAGGAAGAGCAGGCTCCCAGCAGAGGAGCCTGATGTGGGGCTCGATCCCATAACGCCAGGATCACACCCTGAGCCGAAGGCAGGCGCTTAACCGTTGTGCCACCCAGGCGCCCCCTCTTTGATACACTTTCATTACTTAGATTCTATTCTAGCATATGCTCGTGGCTCTCCTCCTACTGCACTGGTGGTTCATTTTCATACTCCTTCACCGCTTCCTCCTCTTTGCTCCAAACTCTGAATATAAAAGTGACTCAGGGCTCAGTCCTTGATATTCTTTTCTGTGTAGAGTTATTCTACACTGTGATGTTGTCCAGCTCCAGGGCACTAAACAGAATCTACATGCCAGGGACTCCCAAATCGATAGCACTTACATATCTACATCTTTTATATATCCAACTGCCTACTCAACATCTCCATTTATATGTCTAATACATATTTCAAACTCAGATATCCAGGATTGAAATCTCCGTCTGTGTGTGTCTTCCCCATCACAATTAATGCCAACTCCCTTCTTCTAATTTTAAGTTCAAAAAACATTGTCACATTCAACTTCTTTCTGCCATACCCTACATGTAATCCATTAGGAAATCCCACTCTGCCCACAACTTTGCTCCTTACAATCAGGATAGGCTGTGATCATCTCTTACAAATGCATTCTGAGTGGTCTCTGATTCTGTTCTTCTTCTCCTCCTTCAGTGGTCTAACCTAATAGAGCAATCCTTTAAAAATGAAAATTATGGACGGCACTGGAGGAGATAATGCTAAGTGAAATAAGTCAAGCAGAGAAAGACAATTATCATATGATATCTCTCATCTATGGAACATAAGAACTAGGAAGATCTGTAGGGGAAGAAAGGGATAAAGAAAGGGGGGTAATCAGAAAGGGGAATGAAGCATGAGAGACTATGGACTCAGAAACAAACTGAAGGCTTCAGAGGGGAGGGGGGTAGGGGAACGGGATGGACTGGTGATGGGTAGTGAGGAGGGCACATGTTGCATGGTGCACTGGGTGTTATACACAACTGATGAAGCATCGAGCTTTGCATGGGAAACCAGGGATGTACTGTATGGTGACTAACATAATATAATAAAAAAACATTAAAAAAAAATGAAAATTAGACAGTGTCACCCCTCTCCCCGAAAACAATGCAATGGCTCTCTGTTTCACTCTTAGTAAAGATAAATGTCCTTAAAATCACTCTCAAAGCCCTTTAGAATGCAGCTCTCCTTAACTCTTACCCTTTCTTGTAAGATGGCATCTTTGTTCACTGCATTCCAGCCACAAAGTTCCTCTTGCTGTTCCTGGGACATGCCAGGCACACTCCTGCCTGGAACCTTTACACTGATGGTTTCCTTTTGCCCCAGGTATTGGAAAGGCTGACTCTTTCAACTTCTTCAAGTCTTTGTTTAAATGTCATCTTCTCAGTAAGGCCTTCCTAGATCAAATTATTCAAAATACAAAAGGCTTTCACCACTCTGTTTTCGGTTTTCTTTTCATAGCTGTGGGGATTACCACTTTTGAGGATACTACACACTTATTCATTATGTTAACTGTTATGTCTGTTCGTCCCAGCTAAAATATAAGCTCCACGAGGACAGAAATCTTTATCTCTTTTGTTTTCTGATATATCCCAAGCCTGCAGAACAAGATTTAGCAGTTAGTAAGCACTTAGTAAATATTGAATGAATGAGTGAAGGATGAATGAATGAGGTTCTTTACCTTTGTTCTACTTACCTAGATTCCCTTCGTTTAGGTTTATGTCTCCTCTCATGTATTCATGTATCTGCTCCCATGTAATTAGCTGTCTCCGTAGCGTTATGAATATAGATATTATTAAACCTATTTTATAGATGTGGAGACCGAAGATCGGGGGTGGAGGAATTAATTAACTTGAACATCATCAAACCGTAAGTCATGAAATAGGGATTCAAATTCTGGATTACTTGCTTCTGGTGTGTTCTTAACCACAAAGATCTAGAGTCTTTCTCCTAGGGAGAAAAGAACATGAGTTTCCTGGCAGTTTATCTGCATTAATGATTTGGTTGCATGTACTTTAAAAAAAAAATTAAGACTATTTTGTTAGCAATTTTAGATTCACAGCAAAATTGAGGGGAAGGAGCAGAGATATACCATATACCTCCTTACCCAATATATGCATCGCCTCTTCCATTATCAGCATTTGCCACCAGAGTGATAAACATTTGCTACAACTGATGAACCCGCATCGGCACATCATCATCACCCAAAGTCCATAGTTTACGTCACACATCAGTCTTGATGCTATAAATTCTATGGGTTTGGGCAAATGTAAAATGACATGTGTCCATCATTATAATGTCATACAGAGTATTTTCACTGCCCTAAAAATTGTCTGTGCTCCACATATTCGTCTCTCCCTGCTCAATCCCTGGCAACCACTGATCATTTTACTGTCTCCATAGTTCTGCCTTTTCTAGAATGTCATATAGTTGGAATACTACAGGATGTAGACTTTTCAGATTGGCTTCTTTTATTTAGTAATATACATTTAAGTTTCCTCTATGTCTTTTCATGGCTTGATGGATCTTTTCTTTTTATTCCTGAATAATATTCCATTGTATGGATGTATCAGTTTATTTATCCACTGGTTGCATTTACTTTTGCTTCATAACTTTATTCCTGATTGGCTAGACGTTAAATAAGTATGCAAGCGGAGGCATTTCTTTGTAGTTTATTTCAAAATGTAACCATGAAAATGTTGAATGACATGACTTAATAGAAAAATTATGATTTTGCAAATATTTTTTAAGTATGTGATAAAAATAGACTGTCCAAGACTTCTATTTTTCAATTATTTTAATTTTTAGAAAAAAACCTCTAAATCACAGAAAAATACAGAGAATAAAGTACACAGTACTCATCCCCTGTAATTAACAAGTGTTAATATTTTGTCAAATTTGTTTCAAATCCTCTTTCCTCCCTCTACTCCCTCCCCCGCCATTGCATTCTTCTCTCTGTATTGCCAGAAATAATTGCTATGAAGAATTTGGTGTATGTTTTTCCAGTTCAGATTTATCTTGTTAGTATTATGTATCTAAAAACAACATTTAGCACTCATTATATTTTTCTTATTACGCTTTTATAACTTGACATTTGGATTTTGAGGTCTATCTCTATTAAGACCCAGACTGTTATTTCTGATAATTCTCTACTCATAAAATTGCCAATATGTGGCAAACGGTGGCCAGTATTCAAGGTTTGTATCTCTGCTTGCTGGTTTCTCAGGAGACTTATTTCCTCCAAAAGTAAGCAGTGTATAAACTAAACTACTTGACACATCTAACTTTGGTGACAGTTTTGAGTGGATAGTGTGAAGATCATGTTTTTTAAGAGTTATCGGTTGATGCCTCTAGATATGCTAAAATCCTTGTAAAGCTGTTGTCTCCATTGTATGTGAATGAATCCATCACTTGTTAAAAGCAATGCTTGTAAGGCCCTTTAGTTGATGGCTCTAACCCCATCGGAAATGATGTATTTTCATGGCAAGTTAGTCTCTGGTATTGCTGAAACTGAGTAGTTACGGCATCACTCACACCATGAACATAATAGTGCTGATGGTAGAGTATTTCAGCTGTGATGACATAAGATTTTTTTACTCCATTGAGCAAGCTTCTGCCTGCTATTCCTGAATTTCCTTTTGACTTTGAGTTTATGTGACTCAACAACTCTCTGTAAGTCAACAGCTGCCAGATGCTAAATGTAATTAAGGCTTTACATGTACTTGTAACCTACGACATGTGTTTGGAACACAGGAAGCAAGGTGGGAAAGGAAGAAAAGGAAAACTCTTGATTCAGTTTCAATTATCCTCTCCCTGTTTAATGATGCTAACAGGCACTAGGAAACTATGGTCTTGCCATTCTCTACAAGCTCTGTGCCTGGATGCTTAACATAGTTTTAGACAAGTATCTAAATCCTAGCAGTAATTGGTAATGAAGCAGTTGATTTAAAGGAATTGATTTACAAACAAGAGTATATCATTAACATTTCTCCCCAATATTTGTGGTTACAAAGTAGACTCTGATTAGTTACTGAAGTGAAATATCGGCTATACATATATTCACCTGGTGATAGACTGCAATCCATCCATCTCACTAGATGTCAGACAGTAGATTAGTTAATTAACTCTTGAGATCTAGAATAATCCTTCAGTGATGGGAAAGTCAAAATGTTTTCAAAACATCAAATGCATGATAGAGACCGGGCCCTTCATGAGTGCTGAGAATGCAGATGCCATGTCTTTGTCAAAATTTTAATGTTGGTAGCGTCTCTACTGACATATCAAATATTCTGTTTTCCTTTAAGAAACTAGAATGTTACCTTAATTAATAGAACAAACATTAAATATATCTAAATATATATAGTGTAACTGGAAAAGTATTCTGTTTGTGTAGAGGTAGGAAAAATTAGAAAAGGGAATCATGTCCATCATTTTGTATTTTTACACTTACTAGTAACATGATAATAGTAATATTAATAATAATAGCTAATATTTATTGACTTTGGACTTTGTTCTGGAATATTCTAAATACATACACTCTGTGACACAATGACCAGATGAGACAAGTACTGCTATAATTTCCTCCATTTTACAATTGAAAAAACTGAAACATAAGACTATTGAATAGCTTGATCAAAACAAAAATAATATAGTCCTCACATTAAGTAAGATAACTCTCCAAGCAGCTAAAATAAAACAAAATGAAAACTAAAAAATAAACTAAAGCCCAGAAATCTGAAGATTGAACTGCAAGTTTCTGGTAGGTCTTCACTGAGTGCAAGGGCTGGTATCAGACCTGCATTTGGGACATTGGACCTTGGACTTAGAGCAAGAAGGACATGAAACTGAGATTCTTGCATTAACCAGGAATCCTAAAAGAGATATGTGATTAATAGTACCACATGTCTTAGACAGAAGCAAATACAAATCTTCATCTGAGGCCCTTGTGATTTTCAAAAATTAAAATAAACCAGTGTAAGCTAAAATAAATATAATTAAATACATAAAAAAAAAACCTTCATAATTAAGAACAAGCAAATCAACAAACAACCAATTATCATCTTTGAAGTCCTAAAACATTATAATTTGTTAGATCCATACTTTCAAATGTATAATATGCAAATTAGCAAGTAAGATGATAATGGAAAAGCTGAACAGAAACACTTAAGCTATGTAAGTTTTATAAATGAAATACATAATTGTTGAAAAACTAGTTGAGTTCATACAGTAAACATGAGATCAGGCATAATTAAAGAGAGAATTAGTCAACTGGAAAAAATGTCAAGAAGAAATTAGCAAGAAACAGCACAGAGAGGAAAGAGATTAAAAATATAATAGAGACATTTAGAGAAAAGGGTAAAACTTAGTTTAATTAGTGAAAAGAATAAACAGTATACAAGTGAGTAAATATTTAAGAGGCAATGACTGAGAAATTTTTAGAATAGAGAAATGATGAATTCACAGAAATTGAAGGAACAGCATATAAGATTAGAACTCTGAATAGACTGACATGGCATACATATTATAATCCCTAGAGAAACTACCAAAAATTATTTGAGGAGATAACTAAAAAATCAATAGAAAAGTTAAAATGAAATTAAAAAAAATTATTAACCCAAATAAAGGTGGGGAAGGAAATATAGAGAGGAATGGCAAAAAAAGGGTGGATAGGAAAAGCATGGCAAAATGATGAGCCTACATCCTGCCATATCAATAATTACATTAATATAAATGGACTGTCATACCAACGAAAAGGAAAAGATTGTCAGATAAATAGCAAGTCCCAAATATATGCTGTCTACGAGAGATATATTTCTAAATACAAAGACACAGAAAAGTTGAAAAGAGAGGAACAGAAATAGATGTACAATATCTTTACTACATACAGTAAACTTAAGAAAGCTGGCTTGAGTATTTTATATCAGGAAAATAGGCTTTAAGGCAAAAAGTATTACAGAGAAAAAGATGGATATTGGAATTGATAAAAGTATCAATTCACCCCAGAGATATAAAAGTATATGTGTTCTAATAACAGTTTCAAAAAGAAGAGAAAGGAAGAAGAAGAGGAGGAGGAGAAAAATTGACAATTGTAAAGGGAGAAAGATAAAACCCATACTTAGATACAGATTCAACCCTTTTCTCAGTAACTAATAGAAGAAATAGACCAAAATTATCAGTAAGGGTCTAGAGAACAACATTGTTATTCCTCTTGACCAAATAGATATTTATAGACTACTGTACACAACTGTAGATACACTTTATCTTCCAGTGAAACATTCAGCTTCATATACTGTATTCGGAGCTACAAAGTTTCAGTGAATTTCAGGAGGAAATCCTGGAGCGTTTGTTCTCTGTCCATCAAGTACTTAAGTGAGAAATCAATAAGAAATCTAGACAAGTCCAGATATGTAGAAATAAAATTACACACTTCTCAGTAACCCATGTGACACAGAAGTACAAGAGGAAGTAGAAAATATTTGGAATTGAATTATAATGAAAGTACAACATATTCAAATTTGTGGGATGCAGGTGAATAGGAAGATTATTAGGTTTCTTTATTTACAAAATAATTGTTTTTAAATCAGTGATTTATATTTCTACCTCAAGAGCCTAGAAAGAAAAAAAATTAGAAAAGAATGAACAAATAAAACCCAATGATAGGTTAAGAAAAATGATTAAGATAAGAGCAAAAATTAAAGAAATAGAAAATAAACAATAAAAGGAAAAAAAGCTGGTCCTTTGGAAAAAAACTGATAAACTTGATAAACCCCTAGCAAGAATGATTAAGAAAAAATATAGAATATACAAATACTCCAAATTCAGAATAAAATAAGGGCTATTGTTATTGATCCTACACATATTCATAGGTATTGTCATAAACTATAGTAATTTTGATGAAATGGACAAATTCCTTATAAAATATAATTAATACTAAAATTAGCTATTATCTCAAGAATGTTTATTAGAGATAGTCACTACATATTCATGATAATCAGTAATTGATGGATAATCAATAATCCATCAGAAAGCTGTAATAATTCTAAACCCATATATATCTATAATAGAGCCTTTATGGACAAAAGCAAGTATTAATAAAACTATGGGGAGAAACACCATTATAATAGGAAATTTATCATATATCTTTCAGTTATTGATAAGACAAGCAAACAGCAAATGATAGAGAAGAATTAGTGCCATATAGAGGAATTGAACACATGATTAATAATTTGGTCTAATTGACATATCTGGAATCTTACACTTTATAATTAGAGAACATGTGTTCTTCTCAGATACATACATAATACTTACAAAAGTTTATCAGTCTATAGAACAAAT
Source organism: Ursus arctos (assembly GCF_023065955.2). Lineage (NCBI taxonomy): Eukaryota > Metazoa > Chordata > Mammalia > Carnivora > Ursidae > Ursus > Ursus arctos. The sequence goes on from NW_026622819.1 coordinate 54,796,781, forward strand.
TTCAAAACTGTTCAAAGATTGAGTAACATAAAAATTTTGCTCTCTAGCCAAATACAGTTAAATTAGAAGTCAAAAACAAAATATATACAAAATATCACAATACTTTTGGAAACTTAATAAATAGGTTCAGTAGATGTATAAAAGGTTTAGATCTAAACAACATTGAAAATGCTATGAATCAAAACTTGAGATATGTTTACAGAAAAATATATAGTCTGAAATATTCATAATAAAAAAAGAAGAGTGGCTGAACACTAATGACATAAAGATTCAAATTTTAGAGCTATGGAAAAGAACAGTTGAATAAACTCAAAGAAAGGAGGGGAAAGGGATAATTTCCATAAATAAGGATAGAAGTTAATAAATTAAAAAACATATACAGAATCAGAAAAGCAAAAATTTGTTTTTCGAAAGACAAAATCATTGGTGAAACCAATCCAGTTAAAAGAAAGAAAATGCATCCATCTCTTGATGGACATTTAGGTGGCCTCCATGCCTTGGTTATTATAAATAATGCTGCAATAAACACAGGGATGCATGTATCTTTTCATATTAGTGTTTTCATTTTCTTTGGGTAAATCCCCAGCAGTGGAATTATTGGATCATATGATATCTCTAATAAGGAAGATGTGGTGTGTACACACACACACACACACACACACACACACACACACACGCACACACACAGAGGAATATTATATAGCCGTTAAAAAGAATCAGTTTGGGTTTTGTTTTTTGCCATTTGTGACAATGTGGATGGCTCTATATGGTATTATGTGAAGTGAATCATACTGAGAAAAACAAATACCATATGATTTTTTTTTAAGATTTTTATTTATTTATTTGACAGAGAGAGAGAGACAGCCAGCAAGAGAGGGAACACAATCAGGGGGAGTGGGAGAGAAAGAAGCAGGCTCTCAGCAGAGGAGCCTAATGTGGGGCTCGATCCCAGAACACCGGGATCACGCCCTGAGCCGAAGACAGATGCTTAACAACTGTGCCACCCAGGTGCCCCCAAATACTGTATGATTTCACTCATGTGTGGAATCTAAAAAAACAAATGATAAACAAACAAAAAGCAGAATCAGACCTATAAATACAGAGAACAAACTGATGGTTCCCAGAAGGAAGAGGGTAGGAAAGATGGTCAAAATGAAGGAAGGGGAGTGGGAGATACAGGTTTTCAGTTATGAAATGAATAAGTCACGGGAATAAAAGATAAAGCATAGGGAATATAGTCAATGAAAGTGTAATAGTGTCGTATGGTGACATATGATAGCTACACTTGTGAGCAGAGTATAACACATAGAGGTTTTGATCACTATACTGCACACTTGAAATTAATGTGTGTCAACTATACTAAAAAATGTTTTAAAAATATTTTTAGAAAGAAAGCACAAATAAGTAATGTCAAGAATGAAAATAAAGACAACGTTCTACAAATCTAGCAGAAATTAAAGAGGATTCAAATATATTTGGATAACTTTGTGCCGATCCATTTGAAAACAGATGAAATGAGCATACTCCTAGAAATATTGATTGTTCCCAAACTTTCTAAATCAACTCAAGAGAAAATAGAAAATGTTAGTAAATAATTCAATTATAATAAATTATAATTTAAAAACATAAATTGCACAAATTAAATTATAATAATTATAATTAGAAAATAAAGTTTCTGCATCTGTAAACTGATGATCTTCATATGTTTGTTATAAAGTTTCTCTATGGCAGGCAATGTTCTGAGGAGCATTTTTACCTGCTTTGTCTAACTCATTGCTCACAACAACCCTATGAAGGTGGGTGCTATTTTTATGTTTATTTTATAAATGAGTAAGTGGAGATTCATCAGAAGAAATAATTCTAAGAATTTATGGTCAAGGATTTTTTTTTTTTAAAGATTTTATTTTTTATGTGACAGAGAGACAGCCAGCGAGAGAGGGAACACAAGCAGGGGGAGTGGGAGAGGAAGAAGCAGGCTCACAGCAGAGGAGCCTGATGTGGGGCTCGATCCCATAACGCCGGATCACGCCCTGAGCCAAAGGCAGACGCTTAACCGCTGTGCCACCCAGGTGCCCCTATGGTCAAGGATTTTTAAAACAGACTCTGGAATTCGCACTTTAACCCTAGCCTATATAGTTAACACTTATAGGGCTGTCGTCCTCATTAATTTGAAAACTGCACATGAAAGCATTTAGAACAGTGCCCCTGCCACACTGGGAAGACTTCAATAAATGTATGCTAATCTAGTAGTTGTTCCCAAACATAGGACAGCTAGACTGTTGCAGCTAACTCACTATTGTCCTTTTATTTTTTCTATCCAAAAAAAATTTTGTTTGAAGTGGCAGAGTCTCACATGGTCAGATAACTCTACCCCTTGGTAATGCTGTTACATAGGGTAACTGATAAGTATAGTTTTTTTAACCAGAATTCAATTTTTTCTTGTTGAAATTTTCATCAGCAGAAAAGAATCTCCAGCTAGCTAGGTTACTGGGTATTTCATTTCTATTTAGGAACTGGCAGTTGTTCATCAGAACCTTTTGTTGTGGCTGCTTTGGGTTTTCCAAATCGGGCTTTGTTCAGGCTGGAACAGTGAAAATGCCACCATATCAGAGGAGAATGCCACATTCACCTTTCTCTTTGAAGTCATAAAGCCTACAGAGAAACCAAGGATATTGGAAACTCTCCTGTCGTCACTAGCCATTTTGATGTTTCCTTGATTCAGAATGTGTTTATTTACGCTGGAATGATTCTATTTAAGAATTGTGAAAGTTGTGACATGTCACACATTTAGGTAGAGTTTAAAATAATCTGGAAGTTTAGAAATATCAAAATATTAACATTTTAGGAGCTATACATATAAGAAAATTATTCTTAAAGTGAATTTTGAAATATAAATATTTGGCTTAAATTTTTATGAACAATAATGCACATACATCTTCTCTGTAGTTTTAAGCCACAGGATTTTTCATGAACAGTTTTGTCAACATTTGGGAAAATATCTATGTAAAATCAGATGAACTTTAGAAGGGCATTAAGGAGTTTATGTGAAGAATTTTAGTATACACAAGCATAAAACATTAGAATTCATAAGTAGTTTCTTCAGTGGTTTTCAAAATTATCAATGCATTTATAGATATGTAGATTTTAGATTGCTTGAAAATCATATTTTAGATAATGTTGGTAAATTTTGGGTGATTATTTTGTGTAGCTTGTACATATCAATAATTTCTCAAATTTCAAAATAAGGTATTGATATTAAATATAATTTGGTGGTACATTTTCGATTAATCAAAAATAAAAATTAACTGTTACCACTTGTAATTGCCATATTTTTCTTGGTAATTTTCTGCTGCAAAAACTTAGGGTATCAGATCAAATTACTCCCTGTGATAAAAAAGAACTATAACGTTATAATTTATATCATTTTCTTAAATAGTTGCTGGAAAATTTGGAGTTCGTACTCATTTCTGACTTGAAAATGTAGACTCTAACATTTGATTAAGAAACGTGACCCATGTTTATTTACAACAGATTCTCTTTGTCTTAGAATAAATGACGCTAGAAAAAGGCCACTTAAAAATGGAATCAATGCTAAAAAAAGAACCAGTATTTCATATCAAATCGTAAAAATAATTAATTGCAACTTTATCTTCAAAAAAGAAAATTGATTATCAAGAGTATATTTTATTTTATGTTTAATACAATTCATTATTCCAACAACGCTGTAATTATTCAAAAGGATAAAGAATAACAATTTTTGTGAAAGGCATAATATACATTTTATGGCAAAATTGCATGGATGTATAATACATCCTTCACTTTATATTTGAATTTTACAGCATGATCACAGAGAGTTGTATTTTTCAAAAAAAAAAGGATGAATTCATTAATCTTCCTAAGGACTATTCATTAACCTTTTATTTAAATAATTATCAGTTCTCATTCAAGTTGAGATTTTCCTGATTCTTGGTATGAAGAGTGATTTTTTTTTTATTGTATCCTGGCTATTTGAAATATTCTGTTTTGAAACTCTGGATCTTATTTGAATCTTCTGTTTCAGCAGGCCTCCTCTGACACCAAGCCAGTGGGAAAAATGGGACACTGAGGCTTGACTGCCAGGTGGAGGTGAAAGTCCAAGTTCCTCACTTGGCCTACTTTGACAAAGCAGGGCTGGGGTGGGGGTGGGGGTGGGGGACGGGGGTGGGATTGGGAAGAGATGCTCTCTTGCTGCTGAGCCAAGTAGGGATTTGAGACTTTTCACTAGGACTCTGCAGATCCCAACCTGGTTGAGAGGGAGAGGCGCACCTCTTTACAGTTCCCCCGTGAATCCTTCAGTGGTGGTAAACTTAGATTTAACATTAATTCTTCTCTGACACCATCAGGGAGAGGAAGGGGTGCTTCATTACCATTGGGTGGGGATGGAAGTCCAGGATCACCTTATGGCCACCAATGACCCCTTCCTGTGGGGTGTCTGGGGGGCCTCATTCCTGTTGGATGAGGATGAGATTCTGCTTTATCACTTGATTCCACCCTAAGGTGTTTGTGGAGGTAAGGGAGGACCCTTCACTTACAGCAGGCTTTACTCTGGGCTTGTTTTGCCTGCTTCCACTGGTGTTTCTAATTTGCAGATTTCTCTAACACCAGGTCTGGGATATATAAAGCAACAGCCATGTCCTTCCTCAGGTCCCATGATCCTCATAGGTCTGTCTTCTTTAGATCCCTTTTAAACTCTTTCTATATAGTTTTTCTATGTACTGTTCAGGGGGGTTAGCTGTACTTAGTGAGACAAGTAGAGAGACATGGGGAATTCTATCTTGATCCAAAACCAGAAGTCTGTCAAGTCATCTTTTGAAGAAACCATCATCATGCCAACATGCATTTCCATTTGTTTGTTTGTTTTTTCTTGTTCACGGGTTAATTCGGTTAGATCATGGTAATCATGCGGCATTGCTTATGACCCTAGTGTTTCTTAGTATCCCTTGTATTGACTGCACAGAAATCTGCGTCTTCACAAGCTTTACAACTTAAACTCACGTTGGCACCATATTCTTTCTGTTATCAGCAACGAACTAATGATACAGATGTTGACAGGGTGGTTGATATGAGAAGAGATACTAGGAGTAAGTGGGTGGGGATGGCAGGGATTAATTTTATAAGTGATCTTTAGTGACCGTTTCCACGTTGTAGCAACTTTTGCTCCTGTGTGTAGAATTTCATCTCTTAAATTCTGGGGACTTGTGTATTGAACATTTAGGTAATACAAGTTTTCTATATTGTACTCCCCTATTACTACAGTTAACTTTTATCTTCCTGCCCTCATAGTAGAAAATCTGTTCAAATGCTGACATTTCCAGTGCTATTTGTATTCCCTGGTATTACCATGACATGATAATTCTGACTTAGCGACATATGTGCTTCTCCTAGTTAAAGGTTATTTCAAAGTGTGAGAAGTTGGTAAAAACTTAGAAGATAAAGCCATGATCACAATACGCTGCCATATCTTTCCTTTGAATTGTGTCCCCAGACAAAACCAGTTGGTCAAGGGCTGATTTTTGATATCTCTTGCAAAATGTATCTCAAAGTTCTGAAGACGATCTTGGTTATACACTGAAGTTATGGTCAAGACAAAGATGACTTAAAGACAAAGAAACCTACCAAGATAATTATTTTTAAACACTTGTGTTCTGCTATCCTGATCACCTAACAATTTTTAGACATTAATGTTCTCTCCCGACACCCTAAATTATACTAAAATTCCGTGATATAAATATGGATTTTTTAAAATAAAAATTGTGACTTTGGCCTTGATAATATAGCGTGGGGCCACACTGGGCAACTTATTGGCAGCGACCATAAAACACATACCTGAGATGAAATGAGTTTGAGACATCGTCCACATCCACTTTAATATGGTATCAGAGAGACTGGAGGCAGCTAGAAGGTAAACATATGTTTCATGAATACTGGAATATGATGACTCTTTCTGCAAGAAAGTAAAGAAGGAAAGAAATGTTGACTGCTTTCCACTAGAAATCTTAGCTCGGAGAATCACACAATGACTAGTCTCTCTCTTCCATTCAAAGCTGCCATGGAGCTTAATAAAGACATAATTACACAAGATGAATTAAAGCAAAATCAACCTTCCATCAATGAGCAAAGTAAGTGCAAAACAATAAGTTGACATGGTATTAAAATTCCCCTATGCTGTTTACATTCTGAGCAGAAGAGTATGACATGAGGCTTTTGTACTGTAAGATGAACTATGTGAAAAATGTTTGTCTGAAATCAATGTGTGTAGGGGGATGTTTGGGAGCAGTATGGTAAGAGCAAATTAAAGGGGCCTGATAACTTCCTGGAGTAAATTCATAGTCCCTCCAAGTAGTGAATCTACCACTAGATGAACATCTTCTGGCCAAGCTGTGAAAGGATGAACAGTGGGACCACTAGATGACCTTTCATGGCTCCTTGTCCTTTTCCTATATAGTATTTATCACTGTATAAATTGTACTTTGTTTATGGGACTCTTTGATTAATGTCTCTTTCCCGATTAGACTGTAAATGTCATGGGCTCCATTTTTATAAGGCTCACTGTTATATCCCCAATGCCTAGCACAGAACTAGGAACGATAAATATTTGTTGAATGATTTAATAAATGATAGATCCGTTTTTCCTTTCCACTGTGTATGTGACTTACCAGCTTCATATGTTAAGCCATCAAACTTGGAAAAGCCTTGAGCCAGACAGAATCTGTCCCAGATACTTAGAATAAGATTCCTATTCTTTGAGTTAGTTGAGGACAAAAGGTACCAAACTAGGAATTATGAGGAACAGGTAGCATTGGGGAACATTGGTCCTATTGGAAGATGAAGATGAGGAGTTTAGAAGGTAGTATTTTTGAGGAAACTGTTCTGAATTTAGACGAAAACCTGGCTTCCTATAAACCAGTGTGAACATAGTTACTTTTTCCTGGTGAATTCAGTACCTTATTTCCAATTTTCTTTATAATGTTGCTTGTTTGTGGCTTATGGGGCTATAAGTTTAAAGTTGAAAGTCTTAAAGTACACTGTTTCCTAACATTTGTGGCTACTTTAAAAGTTGTGCAAATTTTAACTGATTTATTATGATCTCAAGTTCTAACAGAAAGAAATAGTATTTTAGTTTTGTAACATCAAGTAAATTTGATAACCCAAGAAGGGAGACTGTATTTATTCCATGGCTTTCCATGCCCTAGGCCTGTTACTTCAAGTACCCAGATTAAAAAGCACATGGGATGTTCTGAAAACTGAGGCTTCCTTTCCTCACACAGATGTTTCTCTTTTCCTGAGGAGGTCTTTGAAGCTAGTTCCAGATAATGAGATGTGGGAAAACCATCAGGAAAGTTGCCTCAATACATACACACTCCATTTCGAATGGAATCATATAGCTAAAAATTCCTGCATGTGGAATAAGAACATGTGTGCTTTAGTTTGACTTGTTTTCATTTATTGTAGGAAAAGGAAGCATTGTATTTCATGCCCGTCCAGAGCAAACATGAGCTCTGAAAACAAGATGGGAGAATGCTTATATTAAGTGACTCTTTTCATTTACTTAATACTGAGAAAACAAAAATAGAAAAGTATTGTAACATCAGACATGTACAAACTTAACTTTCATTGTATAGACTACTGAAACTATTTACTTCAGTGTATAATTATGAGACAATACCTACTTACCAAGAATGTAAACTGGAACATAGTACATGGGCGAGGATCTCGGACAACATGATAAAATGTGCACAGGGAATAAATAACAGTGCTTAGGACCACGCAGGTGGCAGTGAGGACTTCTTTCTTCCCTGCACAGTGAGCAGGAAATCACCCCAACCCACAGAAGTTTTGCTTGGGTTAGCTCTCCAATGAGTAGGTTTCACTCTGCAGAGGCAATTATGTATAAAATGGGTTTGATCCATTTACACAGCCAACTAAAGTCTGTGCAACTTCAACGTGTAGCAAGTTGGAAAGTAAAACCTCAGAATAAAAATACGTGTCTATTACAAATTAAAGACACACTACGTTAATAAAAACAGCTGCTTAACATTTTTTAAAATAAAACCTGAGAAATGATGCCATGTATGTGGAGTATCATAGAGTAGTTATATTATATCGTAAGTTTGGAGATATGATTGATAGGGAATGGCCCTAATATAAACAACATATACAAAGTAAACCATGGGGTTCATGTTATTTGTAATGCCTTCCTCACTAATAATATGGAAGTGCATTTCTTCACTGCATTTTCCCGATTGTCTATAACTTGGTTAAAGACAAAAAAAAAAAAATCAGCTTGATATGTCAGTAAATAGAATGTACCACATGATTTCATCTAATTTGCATCAAAAGCTTAAAATGTCTTGTAAGAAGCTGTAAGGCTAAAGCACCCAGATAGATAGAGTGTTCACTGTGCCAAAATGTTTCCAGGCTGGTTTTTGATCGAGACCATTTCACACTGTAAAATGAGCAGATACTGGGAATCTGCAGATTAGAGGTGTATCCTGGATCTGCCACTTGCCTAGGCGTGACCTTGGGAACGGTCAACGCCCAAACTGCTGGGCTATGATGATATTTAAATCAGATTTAAAACCTTTAAACTGTCCATGCCAAACACACGGTAACAGATAAATGGTCAGTAAATGCCTGTTCCCTTCTGTTTCCCATTTGTGCACCCATTCACTCTCCAGAGGTGAAACCTACTTGTGGTTTTAAGTTGGAGACATTGTTTGATATCATTTAAAAACATAAGGACTGACTCTTCATCCCTAGGATGCTGAATTAAATAATACATTACATAGTTTATTAAAAAAAAGTTTGGTGTATATTATCACAAAGAAGATACACAGTGATCCTGAGAGGAATTTAATAGATTAATACCCAGATTTTACAGATGAGAAAACTGGGGCTCAAGGAGTAAGAGACTTGCCACAATGAGACTTACCAGTGGGAAGCTGGGACCGGTACCCAGGTCTCCTGGCCACCACTCACACTTATTGGAGGATTAAGGTTCTTTGACATGAAGACAGACTGCTCAAGGATCAGATCCATGTTTTGCTCCAATCTAGATGTGTGACCTTGGGTAAGTCACTTAAATTCTCTGTTCCTCTGTTCCTCAGTTTCCTTACAAAATGATTACAATAATATTATCTTCTTCATAAAGTTGTTATAAAACTTAAAAACGTAAGATAGAAGTTGCCAAACAAAAGATGCCCAGAGCAAAGTAAGCGCTTGGTATATGTTAGCTATTATTATAAATTCTATGTTTTTTCAGCTACATGTGCTACCTAGACAACAGTAAACGCTGTAACATTTTTGAAACAAAATTGGAGCATTCTGGCATAGGGTTAAAATTAATCTTAGATGTTTACTTTTTTGCTCGCAAATTTACCCCAATATCCTAAATACTCTTGCTCATATATTCCTGTATACCATGGAATCTGGTAGATTTTTTTTTTTTTTTTTGGATGGGAAAAACACCTGTCTGCTCTTTGTAAGAATAAATTTCCACTTTGTAAGGCATTTCACAATTTGTAATCAGTCTCTCTGTTGCTGTCACCTTAGGAACTAACTTCACCCTTGCGGAACTGGGAATCTGTGAGGCCTCCCCGCACCGAAGTGGCTACTGTTCTGACATGGGGATCCTTCACCAGGGCTACTCTCTGAGCACAGGGTCTGACGCCGACTCCGACACGGAGGGAGGGATGTCTCCAGAACACGCCATCAGACTGTGGGGGAGAGGGATAAAATCCAGACGCAGTTCCGGCCTGTCCAGTCGTGAGAACTCAGCCCTTACTTTGACCGATTCTGACAACGAAAATAAGTCAGATGATGAGAACGGTAGGCCTGCTTCTTAAATACCTTTTCATGTTCTGGGTACGGCGCAGTGTGGCGTTTGGGATGCCTGTTTTTTTAATAAAAAGGAGTATAAAACCATTCATTTTCTTTTAAATCGACCTTGTCTACCCACTCCGAGCTCGGGAAAAATAAACCGGCAAACCTCAAGCACACAAGAAATGAGGAGAGAATTTTAAAATCACATTTTGACGATAACACAGTATTCAGGTATAGTCAGTTGGTCTTATTAGCAAGTAAATTACATTGCAAAAGAGGCAACTTGATAAACTCTGACCCATACCTAGAAAATGTCCTCTCGCCACAAGTTTCTAGGTCTTCGTATTGATTTCCCCTTCCCAGTAAGTGGCAACCTGGGGTAGTTTTTTTTTTCATGAAGATCTCTTAAGAATCCTACCTTATCTTAGACTTTCATTTCCAGGCGGCAATGCCTCATATCCGTATTGAAGATCAAACCTGGAACAGATGCTCTGGAGTTTAATAATGACAAATAGGAAGAGACTTGTCTTCAAAAAAAGTATTCTCTTCTCTGTTTACTTTTCTCCTTGGTACCTATGTAGGTTAATGGCTTCCCACATCTTCCATCACAAATCACTATTGCTTATCCATCAGCTTTGTAGATGGGTTTTAATGAAACTTTGAAAATTAAATGCTTCCGATCATTAAGCAGTAAATATAGGGAAGCCTAAGCAAGTCATTAAAGAGATAAGGTGCTTATTTGTGGATTTCTTAGCGACTCAGAACTGTGTTTAGTCAAAAACATCTTTTAAAAGATAAATTGCATTAGGTACAGCTGATTTATGAAGAAAACATCAAATGCTGTGTGGTTTGTTGGGACTATATTGTGTGTTTGCTGAAAGAATTGCCATTAAAATGTTTACACACAGATCAGTTAAGAATGTTTATATAAAATATTATAAACTTCTAGTAGAGCAGCTTTAAGTATTTTCTTGCATTTAAAAAAAGAAGAAGAAATTTGCAGGCGGACAGCTTGTTGTGAATGCAAAAGCATAGCTAAATATCATTTAATCTCAAAACTGTGTTGAAAATACATCATTTCCTGGGTAAGTCGCATACATCCAAAAAGATGTCACTTTGTGGAATTTAAATTTGTATTTAATTCTGCAATAATTTATTCTACTGTGGGGACAAGGAGATGTGTCTTACTTATGCCTCCGTTCATGCAGCTAATCAAGGTGTACTCTCAAGGAAAAAACCTGCACTTGACTCCTTTTGAATTTTAACAAAATTCTGACACTTGGCACATTCAACACTCTAAGGTACTTATTTGATAGGAAATTACTTTTAGAAGTTTTCATAAAGGCATACATTGAATCCATTTACTGATGTACTTTTTCAACTGCGAGTGTGTCGGATACTATTTAAGTGGAGGCAGTATGATTGCCTAATAAATAAAATCACTTGCAATCCAAGAATTTATGGCACATTTTAAACAAGGTGTTTTGGCAAATCTTCCATGGTGGCATTCTCACTGGTCTCATGGGAACCATCTATATGCAATTTATGCAAAGTGATGGAATCCCCACCCTCTCTTTTTAAACCTATATACATCTTAAAACCTTAACTGATAAGGAGAGTTTACCAGTGAGGCAAAGGGAGCAAAAAAAGCTTGCCTTGAATTCACCTAGAACTGTTATGGATAGGAGAATTTCGTAATGAATGATGTATTTGGTCGACCAAAAGTAGTATCTCTTTTTTCCAATATGATTTTTAAAACATCATACTTGAACAACTTTCACCTCTGAGCAGTCTATATAAGTCCTGATGTATGGATAGGAAATAAACCCTTAAATCTAGTGTCTCGATTTTTTCCTGTAACGCTAGTTAGAAGGCAGTCAGAATTGCATCAGGAAGTCTGTACTTGGAAGTACTGAGCAACTCTTTTGTGCCTACATCGGGCAGAGCACGAAGGAGGTAAGGAAGCCAGAGTTCAAGCTTCGGCCCTGGCTGGTTATTTTAAAATGTTCAGATAAAATGTATTTCCTTTTCTCTTTTTTAAATGTTTCAGTATTCCACATGGTCAGAAGATGCACATAATGCTTGTTCTCTTCTCCTTTGGGGCCAAGAATAGAAATAAGAAATTCGACACGTCCCATCATAAACTCTTTAAGCAAATAAAAAGTGAGGCGTGAGGCGTGAGCCACTCTGCAGGCCGAGGTGTTAACTTCAGCAAACTTCTTGCTCTTTCTCTTTGACAAATTCAGTGTAGCTCACAAAGAAATCAATGCATTTTCACATCACTGATTTTATGAAGTTTGGGAATGTATTATCATATAGATTGACAGTTGCCCCACTGGTTCCACACCACAGCATGGACCCTTACAAAGCTATCATTAATTTCTCACACTCGTACCCTGCGATGGCTTCCTCCATAATAAACGCTCTGTCCTTCGGAACCCAATCAATAACCTTTTCCGTATGCCTCTCTTGAAGAGGAAGTTAAAGAATCTATACTTTGAGAAAGAAGCTCTCCGATTCAATTTTAGATTTTAAAGATAGGTGCTCATAAAATGCATCTTTTCTCTGTATCCCAGATATTTTCATTTCATGTTTATGGTGGGATTTTGGGGGTACTTGATTTTTACAGTGCTTATTCAAAATTGCCCTTAAAACATTCCAGTTGTGGTTTTGCTAAGCAAAGTTAGAATGTGAAGACAGATCTCAAAAACCAGATTATCTTTCTATGGTGTGAAACATGTGTCCAGCCCTCAGACTCATGTAATGAAAGCATGCTCCTGGGACACAGATGACCTACTCGGAACTTGAAAGTCCCATCACACTGAACACCTGATAGAAGTATCCTTTTTTTCCCACCCTTCATGGCTCTGCATCTCACACTCACTGTATGCATGACCACCAAATCAACATTGTGCTGGCTTTGCTTGCTTTAAATAAATACAACTCTCAGGTTCAAGTGGTTTTATCAGGTCGTTTAACTCTATCTTTAAGTTAAAGATGGCTTAGGTAGAAATGGCAATGAGAGTTGAGAACAGCTAGGCCAGGTTTTTTCTGCTGTGTAATTTGACTACATCTATAGAAAGAGCTTCCTCAGTGACTTTAAATTAGAATCATCCCTTTTTTGGGGTAATAAATGTCCCACTTAAAATATGTCCTCTCTGAGGCCCTTTGTATCACCTGAGTTATGGAGAAAATGGGGCAGTCACTAATACACAAGAATAACTAATTGCCTCTTTAAAAATGCAGAATAGCACACACTGTAAAAAATCTGGTCTATGTACTCTTGACTCCCTTAGGCGGTTTCTTCACCTTGGGGACTTAAAATATCCTTGAGTGGTTTTTTTTTTTTTTCTCAACATAATTCTAGTTTTAGTTATTTTATTAGAAGTACAGAAAGGAAAAAAAAAAGAAAACACAAAGAAAAGAAGCTTTTCTATAGAATAGAGAGCGAGAAATTATAGAAAACTAAATCTGGCCTTGGTTAAAGAAGAAAATCAGCCTTCCCTTACCCTCTCTGCTTTTACCCAAAGTAAAGAAGGACAATGTTCATTTTCATCTCTTGTCAATTGGGAAATTTATAATTCTCATAATGTACTTTGAGGTTGAAATTATAAATGTTGGGTTAATTTCATTGCATTTCACAAAATGCATTTATAAAACAAGCTGGCTCTTGGCACATAATGGATTTGTTTAAAGTGTATTTGTGGAACATAGATTCTATTAGACTGCGAGTTCTCTTGGCTGAGGTCTGCAGTGTTTCTGCTTCTTGAGGAGGGCTAGAACAGACCCAGGTACTCATTGCATGTTAATTGAGGTATGAGGAATGAACTCTGAGGGAAGGAAGGATTTTCCTTAATACCAGGGATGATATCTATAGGTTATTGCCACCAACCACATTGCATTCATTTATTTGTCGTGTGAGGTGAGTTTCTCAAGTCTTCTTCCTTTCTCTTCAAAAAGCAACCCCTCAATAAATTCGTTAGAGTGCTCTGTAAATAAGCACATCCAAAACCTGATGGTGGGTTTCTATTTCTGACCCACTCTATTATACTTACATACTCTGAAGTTTATTTTGTTTTATAATCCACTCTACTCCTTTCTTCTTCCCATCATCTCACATGTAAAATTTACAGAGAATGCCTGGAACAGATATAAAGACTTACTATAAGCACCAGATAATTATATCCAAGGGCTCATAATTTTGCTCTTAAAGTCAGAAATAAGAATAGTAAACAAGCTACAGAAATCAGTAATACTCGATTGTACTTTGATGTTGATACAGGGGTGATTTCTTTTCCAGCCAAACGTTATGGAAAAAACTTCATGGAAAGAAAATATCGTCTTGATTCCTTAAAATCAAAACAAAACAAAACAAAAAACATGGAAGAAAACAAAACAAACTTTAAATCCATTTTGATGACAATTATTTCGAAGGGTATCTTTAAGTTTTATTTTTTTATACTTGCAAATTTGAAAGAGCAATATTCGTAAGGAATGTCAAGTGAATCATCATGGATCGAAAAGTTAAAGACATGAGAGGAAAAAAAATCACCCCTCAGAAGGTTCTCAGCCTTGTCTATTTCTAAATGAAAGGATGATATGATTTTAATAACGGCTCAATTCCCTAGAAGTTCAGATATTAGAGGCTATAGAGGTACCTTATTTTACAAAAGTTTTATTAATTAGAGTCTTAAATATACGATCATTTCAATGCTAAAATACAGCTGATAATAATACAGAACCAGACGCAGAATTTGGGAATGTCACATTGGCACTTGGCTTGGTACATTAGGAAGAAGTGGAAGGACAGATGTTTTGCAAAGGGACCTGTGCGAGACTTTAGAGGTTTAGGTTTTTGGCAAATGAAAGCAATGCTCACATTACTTGAAAGTAGAACAGATGACTTGAAAGAGTGTCAATACTGCATGTTCCAGATTATAAACTTTAGGGGCATGGTTTTTAGTTATTTATATATTTCTTTCTTTCCTTTGGTGGTTTCTTTCATGTTTGTTAATGCTCCCGGGGGCTATCAAGGAATGGCTCCTTTCAATAAATACAATAAATAAAATGAAGCACTAAGCCTTACTTTTGGCAAGGGCAGCCTGATTATTACATGTGTAATCTCTAGGCCTTCGGGGAGACATTGGGCTTGGTGGATAATCATTCGGTTTTAAGCTGCTGCGTTCCTGATATCTGTACTTTCACTTCAGTTAAGCAGCAAAGGCAGTAACCGGGTGAGAGGCAAACTGTTTTTGTCACTTCACCATTAGAAGCCTCTTCACTCAGAAAACTCTTTGCTTTTTTTGCTTCTTGTTCAGTCACTTTTTAGTTTAGCTGTCTTTTGTCAAGAATCAAATTAAATTTAAATTTTGGGGAGAGATTTGCAAGTATAAAAAAATAAAACTTAATCAAGTATTAAAGCTGTAAATAAAATGAGTGAAAGCTAAGGAAGTTGATAGTATAAGTTGTCTGTGGGCAACTGCATCCGGATGAACCTGCACAAAATCAAATACGAAGCTAAAGAGGTGGTGAAGACGCTCGAGAATAATGAGACATTCCATTTACCTGTGCTGAACCT
This sequence comes from Ursus arctos, assembly GCF_023065955.2. NCBI lineage: Eukaryota > Metazoa > Chordata > Mammalia > Carnivora > Ursidae > Ursus > Ursus arctos. Next base: position 54,812,220 of record NW_026622819.1, read on the forward strand.
GGGACACAGTGAGGGGAAGGAGAAAAGTTCAAGTAATAGATTTGTAAGGAGGATAGAAATTGCCAATATGTAGGTATTAGGTATATATACTCATCCCTACAGGTAAAAATGTTACTTGTGATTTAATGTTGAGTATTATTTAGTGCTAGCCAAAAGAACTACCTTGAAAATTGTCCTTCCCACTTTCCCTAAACTCAGTTTGAGGGATGTTGAAGGCATCCGAGGTCAAGGGAAGAGATTCACAGAATGGTCATTAACATAGAGGCTATGAACTGTAGTTCATGGGTTGTTTTATTTGGTCAGTCCAGTGTTTAAAAAATTTGACATTATGAACCAACATTTTTAAGTAGAAATTTTTATTGTTGGCTTCTCTTGAAATATACAAGATCCAGTAACACTTGTTCAGCTTTCCTTCTGGACAAATTTGGTTAGAAATAGTAACCACGGTAGTTCTAGATGGGTCCATGTCACCTGGTTCACCTGAACTCCCTTCAGTCCACTCCACTCATTTACAGTCTGCGTAGCCTTTGTAGCACTTGAGTTACCAACCTTGACCTATGTGCACACTTTGGGGAAACCAGAGACAATAAAAATGGTAGAGAGAAAGCTAGAAACCAGCAATGTTAGCTTAATTTCATGTGTGTTTAAAATAGTGATGTTGCTTGTTTTTTGTTAAGTTTGACTCATCCAGAAGACGGGCTTAATTTTGCTAGACCAAATTTCTAAAGTAATTTTAAGGTGTTCTGATAAAATTAAATCAAATTAAAATCAATTTAATTTGGAGATTAAGAAAGTAATTGTGTGTGCGTGGGAGGGGACGGTGAGTGCATGATTTGACAATCCCATCTTCTGCCGTACTAAGAAGTTACAGTCAGAATTTTTTATTCTAACACACGTACTTAAAGCTATTCTAAAATAAAAGTATCTAGGTGGACTTTTAGGAAAGAGATGGAGGAAAAACCTACTTTAAAAACTTTAGCTGTTTCAGCTGATTGAGGAAAACCCCAGGGCTTTTTAGGAGGAAGCCATTTAAAGAGGAGGAAAATGACTTTGTACTAATTATGTTCAGTTTTGATCAGGCAAAGGGTTTATGGAGTCCGTTACAATAAAGTGGAAGACAATAAAGCAAAGGCTACAAGAGGAAAACGCAGTGATACACAAAGGCCTCCGGTGCCCCAAGAGAGAAGGACTTGGAGCGATGTTGGGTAATGCTGAGCCGGGCACAAGGACTGGAAACAGTGCTCCACACACTGAGAACTGCTCCTCTCCAGGTGGACAAGCAGCATCCCTGAGGGTTATTCAGGGATGGCTCTTGCTCAGAGTGGAGCATACTCCCAGTTCTCTTAGCATCCCAAGGATAGTTGCGAAGGAGAAAAAGTAATTGAAATACACGCATGTTTACTAATGGACGGGGCTGAAATACCTGAGTTGGCATTCTTTGGGAATTCCATTCGTGGAGGCTGACTCTGGCCTGAGGGGAATAGTAAGATTGACACTACAGCAATATCTCTGCTTGTATTAAATGTAAAAAAGAGGGGCATGGACTTACACAGAGAGTCTAGGCACAAGAGGAGGGTTGGGAAGTATTTCTATATTTTATGCAAGAAATACACATTCACACATACACTGATCCAAAAGGATCTTTGAAATTAACTTAAAAAGATAAAAATTGGTATTTAGAAAGTAATGCATATTGGTTAAATATGTATATTTTTAAAAACACGATGCTGACAAAACCATGTTCCATTTTATTTAGAGTTATGAGAAGTAGCTAAATAATCTCAGATCAGGTGACAGTTTAACTTGGAGGATCCTGCTTTTATTTCTGAAAAGATTTAAGGAAGGGCTGCTAGTTGCTCGGCATGACACAAAACCACAGTGTGTGTCTCTTTGTGTGCGTGTCTGTTTTGGGTTCATGGGTGGGAGGAGTTCAGTTGGGAGGAGGGCTATTATTGAGAAGGATAGACATCAAGAAATACAAACTAATCAAAGTCCAGGGAGATGATCACTAAGGCCATATACTAAGATGCCAAAATGAGTACTGCCGACATTTGGAAGTACAGTTTTAGGGGAAGGAGAGAAGGAAGACCCGTGCTGACCCTCTTTTGACTTGAACTTGGATGGTCCTCTTAGACTAAGGAGCATTCCCTTTAAAGCCTCAAGCCTCTGTTCAATTATGCTGTCCCATCCACTCAAGTCAGAATGCACACAAAAGGACCCACATTCTCTCCGTAAGAACTCTTCCCTCCTGGGAGCTCTCAACCAGTATGAGTCTGTCAGAGGTATGTTTGATGGGTGGGGAGGCTGATTTCTTCACAACCTAAAATATATTCTTCTATGTCCTTCCTCTCTTCCAAACCCTGATCTCTGCCCTTAGGACTTTAGGCTCAATCACCGCATTGGTGAGCTAATTTCTTTATTATTTCATTCCACCCTCTTGTTAAGATTAGTGGGATTAGGTTTCCAAAACCTGATTTGAGCATCATGGTTCACTAGGGTGCAAAAGATATTAAAAGTTCTATTTATATTTACTTTTCTCTACATTTATCCTTTAAAATTTCTCTTTTTGAGTATGTTTTATCCTGCGTATATTACTATATGTGCGTGCACACACACACACATGATAGATTATATAAATGCAAAAGTGTATATCTTGGATGTGTCTCCAAAGTTTTATATTGATATAGGCGTGTGACAAAATGTTAAGTGAATATTGTTTTAGACATTTTATTTCCCAGGAGATGAAGTCTAAGCAGCCAGACTCTCCTTGGAATATTTGGAGAATCCATTATCTTGTGGCAACCTGTTAGATTGTCTTTCTTATTGTTCATAGCTATCTGTACGGATCGTGCCTTACTATTTTTTTGATGCCATTTCTATTTTCTTCTCTCAATTCCCTGTGCCAACTTTCACTTCTTATACAGATAGATAAAAATATGTACTTTGCTGTTTATTGAAGAAAGCAAGTACCCCTATACATTTATAGAGAAAATTTCCATCTACTCTCAGTAGGGAAATAAGAAAATAAACATCACCTGTGTCAGCAGACTGGCATAATGGGGGCAGCTTTGAGGAGGTGGAGTTTTAATTAGGTTGTAAATGAGGGTTAGAGTTTAAATGAGTGGAAATGAGATGATAGATATTCCAAATGAAGAAAAAATAATGTGTATGGTGGCTGGAGGATAGGGAGGTGATGTAAAAATGATGATGATTTTTCAGGAATATTCCTTTCCATCAAATTCCAACTCTAGTCAGACTAATGGGAACATAGTGATTTTTATTGGACTGTAGTAGAAATATGTCAATAGATATGTAGGGACTGGTTGACCAAGAACTTTGACTTTCGTCGTAAGGAAATAAGGTCTGACCAAGAAGACATGAGAAATTACTGGAAGTTTATTTGAGCAGAGACTGTTATGTTTTAGGAAGCATCCAGTTAAAGTACCACATGTACACACACAGGTATTTGGACAGGAAGGTAACAGAATTAGAAGTAGTGATATCAGAGAAGGGAACAGTAATCCAGGTAGGAGGCCATAAGGAATTCCTGGATTACAGAGATTCTGGTTCCTGCTTTTTGGTGTTTCGAGAGGAGAAATTAACCCCTGACTAGTATATGAATGGTGAATATAATTAAAATACTAAAATTTGAAAAGCATCTAATTTGAAGCTCATGGAGCACAGGGTATTCCTAACGGTTGTCTATGATGCTTACACACGCAACACAGTGTTACGAGAGCCAGATGCAGCATTTATACTACTTTATCAAATGATTAAATATTAGCATCTAGGGGCACCTAGGTGGCTCAGTCAGTTAAGTGTCTGACTTAGGCTCAGGTCATAATCTCTGGGTCCTGGGATGGAGCCCTGTGTTGGGCTCTGCACTCAGTGGGGAGTCGGCTTGTCTCTTTCCCTTGTCCACTGCCCCTCCCCCCAACTCATGCTCTTGCACACTCGCGCTCTCTCTCTCAAATAAATAAAATCTTTAAAAAAGTTGATAACATCTACTATTTTTTTTTAAAGATTTTATTTTATGTATTTGACAGAGAGAGACAGCCAGTGAGAGAGGGAACACAAGCAGGGGTAGTGGGAGAGGAAGAAGCAGGCTCCGAGCAGAGGAGCCTGACGTGGGGTTCGATCCCAGAACACCAGGACCACGCCCTGAGCCAAAGGCAGACGCTTAATGACTGAGCCACCCAGGCACCCCCATAACATCTACTATTGTTATGTACAAGGAAAACAGGTCATAATGTTATTCTTATAGGAACAATTAGTGTGTTGTAGTTGATTAACAGTTTCTTGGAAGATTCTTTCTGTTTCTATGTCCTCATTGCTTCTTCTGGAGTCATATTCATATACTTTATTATAAGTTCTCTTGTAACTTAAAATAGTGAAGTGATGTCTGCCTTCTCATCCCTAAACTTGTATTTTTATCTCTCAGATCTTTTAAAAGTCAGACTTGACAGGAATATATTTATCTTTCTTTCAAGCTTTCTACTTGTCTTTATTACTCACTCGGACTTTTTTTTTCATTAAGTTCATCTATTTTTTTAATTCATTTTTGGCTTTTAGAGTATATTTTATTGTTTTTGTCTAGCTTTTTAATATGAGTACTAAGTTTTGGTACTTTCAGTCTTCCTTGTTTAATAAGAATAAATATATTTGCCAGGTCCTGTAGGATGTGACAAGAAGTGGTGTCCTCTTCCATGCTTTCTAAAGACTTCTAGCCATCTGGACTCCCAAAATAAATCCCAACGTTACCAATTTTTCACTTTAGTACTAATAATCATTGAAGGCCAAAGTTTTATCATTAATATTTATGATGTCCAGAGTAAGATATATATATATGTATATGTGTATATATATATGTATATATATGTGTGTGTATATATATAGTATGGTTATATAGATTAACATATTAATATATAATACATACGTACTATATATGATATATGCACATATATATACTATATAGTACGTATGTATATACATATGTATAAAATACATAACATAAATGTGTAAAAAGTATGAAAATATGTTGTGGATGATATTAATATGTTTATAGAGCTGGCATCATTTTGCATGCCCTACATAGCCTTAATTTTTTCAGTAAATATAAACATTATCCCATGGCATTAAATGTTTTCTGCAATAATTAAGGAATGCATAGTGTTCCTTTAGCATAACACCTTTTTTTCAAATTTCTTTTATAAGACATTTAACTTATTTTTCTTTTAGAAGCAGTAAAGAACAGTGTGATGAATAAAATCCTTACAGCTAAATTCCTGTGCACATTCCTAATTCTCATCTTATAATAAATTCATGAAAATTTTAGATGTACATGGCTATGCAAAATTGTAATTCTTTTCAACTAGTTTCCTGATAGGAAAGTTTATGCTTGCACCAGCACTGTGTGAGAACCATGTGGGACACACACTAGTGCTCAGGAGTCACTGGAAACTATCTCAATATTTTTTTCTATTTCTTGAGGAAAATATATTTATTCTGGTTTCATTTATTTCAGTATGGGTGAGGCTGAGCAACTCTCCATGTGCTTATTAACTGTTTGTATGTCTTATTTCATGATTTATATTTCTTCTCCAGATGAGAATATGTTGGATTATTCTTCTCATTTTTTAGTTTGTCTTAGCTTTTTACAATGCCCACAGAATAAGTCCTGTTGTACTTTGTTATCTATACATATGGTTTAAAATCTTCATTTATAGATACGAAAATCACTTGGCTACATTCTCAAAATTATGCAACGTGTTTCCTATAGGATGAAATATATATACATACACATACATATATACATACATAATCTTGACCTGGAGATCTCAGAAAGCCATTGAATCCATCAGACTAAAGCTAGAAAACAATTTAAAATGGTTGCATTGACCAAAGAAAAATAACTCGCTCTTCGTAGGATAAGACATTTTTTCCATATTAAATATTTCAGCTGTTGTTCAGAATGCAGGACTTTATTTCAGATTGTTAATTTATAACAAACCAAGGATAGAATTGCATTCCAAATGATGAAAGGAAATTCACATCTGCTAAGACAATCTGCAAGGCACCTTGAGGAGATAGAATCGAGTAAATGATGTATTAAATATTCTTAAAACTTTCTCCATCTATATGGTGCCTTTGATTCAATGAGGATAGTAATCATAAACACAGTGGTGTCCCAGCTATTTGTATTTTTACAAAATAGGTAGTTTTGCATGCAAGATAAATATCTCAGTACATAAAGCAAAATCTCTGAAAATAATCATATGGAAGCAATTGCTATTATAATAAGCATATGGCTCTACTAATACAGAGTGTTGCTCAATAATTGATGTTATAGAAATAAAGGAGTAGAAAAAGTTCTGTATTCTGGGGCATCCCTTTGTACATTAGGAATGGAAAAGACCCTAGTGAAATGCAGAACAATTAAGAGAATACAGGCTGTCTTCCACTTCCACTGATACACATTTATGGCTATGAACAAAAAGGCACATTGGGAAGACAGGAAGTATACAAATCAACTTAATCTGTCCCTTTGTGGTGTTTCATGCCCTCTACAATATAGTCCAATTTTATGTTTTTAGCCCTTGCTCCCACTTCTCCTCTAAATATATTTTCAGCTCTAGCCCAACTGGGCTACGTATTTTTTCCAGAGCATACTCTTTCTTCCTCTGTGTCTTTGTTTGTACTGTTGCTTTGCTTTGACTGCTATCCCAAACCCACCCATCGATAATATTCGCATTCATCATCAAAGAATTATCTAAGATGCTAAGTCCTCTTGGACGTGGACTCAAGACTATTCTGGTCTCTTTAACTGTATGTGAACTCCTACACCTTTGGATTCTTTAGCATTTCATTTATCCATTTCTTGTGGAAATTGGGGGAAATGATGTAGCCTTTACCAAGGTAGAGAAGTAAATGATTTGAGATTCATTTGAAAGGTAAAATATACAGAACTTGATGGTGGTTTGAATGTAGGAGATGATGAGTAAGAGCTGTCAAGGATTTCTGACTTTAGCAATTGAATGGATACCTGAGTATTCAGATGGGGAATCCTTGGAGAGGACAGAATTGAGGGGCTGACCAGGAGTTCCATTTTGGACATTGCTAAGTAACATAAAATATTCAAGTAGAAAGGTAATGTGGATAACTGTGTAATTGTTAGGAATGGAACCTAGAGGAGAGGTCTGAACTGGAGACATCAATTTGAGAAGGCACATCAGAACAGTGGTTTATCGATATCTCTGGAAGTAGATGAACTCACACAAGGAGAAAGGCAGAGAGAGAAAAGTAGAGGGCCAGGAGCAAACTGAATATGAAACTTAATACTTGGATAGAAGACAAAGAACATACAAAGAGACTGAAAGCATACTGGCTTGCACATAGTTCTGTATTCATTCTTGCTTATGTAATTTTCATTAGGGCTCCTAATGAGTTCCAGTTTTGGTGGGGCTGCATAATCTCTCAACCCAAAGTCTTTTTTATTTCTTTTCTCTCCATGACTTCTGTTTTAATTAAAGAGGGCAAAACTGGATGAGCTTATACATTTCAGGGGAAAGAGAGAAACCAATTTAAAAAGGGATAGTGGTCTCTAGGGTAATTTAAATGTATTGAGTAATGAGAAGCAACAATATTTTAAGTATAAACTTTTACTGCATTCAAAATATTTATTGAGCACCTACTATGTTTTATGCTTAGGGTATATCAGTAGCAAACTAGAAAAAGATTCCTACCCTCTTGGAACTTTAATTTTACTTGGAGACATAGACAATAGAAAATGAATGAATGAATGATTGATTGAATGAATGAATGAATGAATGAGAGGAAGGAAAGGAAAGGGAAAAGGAGAAAAAAAAAGGAGGGAGGGGAGAGAGAAAGAAGGAAGGGGGAAAAGGAAGGGGAAAGAAGGAAAGAAGTAGAAACTATACAAAATGCTGATAAACACTATGAGAATTTAAGATAGTTGGGAGTCTGTGTTTGCACTTTCACAGTATTAAACAGGCTGGGGGAGGGCAGTGTCAGAGAAGGCTTCCTTGAAAAGGCAACATTTGAACAAACCAAAACTTAAAGGATTCAAAGAATTTAGCTGTGAAAGAATATTGACATGCAGATTTCTGGGGATATGGCATCCCAGGCAGATGGAAGAGCTAGTTCAAAGATCTTAATGCAGGAATATTCCTGGTGCATTCAAGGAAATCAAGGTGATTACAGCAGAAAGCAAACTGGGAAGAACAGTAGGACATGAGGACAGAGGCAAAGGTGGAGCTAGGTCACGTAGAGCATCATAGATAATTTTAAACTACGGCCTTTATTCTGAGGAAAATGGATATCCATGCAGAGTTTTGAGCATTAAGAGTGATATGATCTGACTTGCCATTTAAAAATATTACTCTCGCTATTGTGTTTAGAGTGAAAGAGGCAGGGCTGGGGAGACCAGTTAGGAGTCTGTTGGAGTAACCAAGACAAAAGATGACAGTATCTAGGACCAATGGATGTAGTGATAAATGGTCTGATTCTCAATATATTTTGAAGCTACGTAGAGGTAGTAGTATTTACAGATATATTGGCTGAGAAATGTGTGAAAAAGAGAAGTCAAAGATGACTCCCAAGTTCTTTGCCTATTTTGTAAATGGGTTATCTTGTTTTGGTTTATTTGTTTATTGTTTGGTTGTTTTTTTGTCTTTTTTTTCTATTGAGTTGTAGGAGTTCTTTATATTTTTTTTATATTATCCTTTATCAGATAGATATATGACTTGCAGACATTTCCTCCCACTTCATAGACTGCCTTTTCACTCTGTTGAAAGCTCCTTTGCTGTGCAGAAGTTTTTTAGCTTGATGTAGGCCTGTTTTCCTAGTTTTGCTATTGCTGCCTCTGCTTTTGGTATCCTGTTCAAGAAATAATTGCCAAGACTAATGTCATGACTTTTTTTCTGTATATTTTCTTCTAGGAGCTTTACAGTTTCAGAACTTATCTTTAAATCTTTAATCCGTTTTAGCTGATTTTTGTGTATGGTTTGAGATAAGGGTTCAGTTTTATTCTTCTGTATGTGGATATCCAGTTTACCCAACACCATTTATTAAAAGACTGGCCTTTCCTCATCGTATATTCACGGCACCCTTATCAAACATAAGTTGACCATATTTGTGTAGGCTTATTTCTGAGCTCTCTGTTCTGCCCCATTGTCTATATATCCATCTTTATACCAATACTGTAATGTTATAATTACTATAGTTCATATTTTGAAATCAGGAAGTATGATGCCCCTAGCCTTGTTCTTTCTCAAGGTTGCTTTGGCTAGTTGGTGTCCTTTGTGGTTCCACATGAATTTTAGGATTTTTTTTCTATTTATGTAAAAATTATCATTGGGATTTTGATAGGAACTGCATTGAATCTGTAGATTGTTTTGGGTAGTATGGACATTTTTAAAATAATAAGCCTTCCAGTCCATGAACATGGGATGTCTTGCCATTTATTTGTGTCTTTCTTAATTTCTTTCATCAAAATTTCGTAGTTTTCACATCGTTCACCTACTTGATTAAGTTCATTCCTAAGTATTTTATTCTTTATGATGCTATTATAAATGGAATTATTTTCTTAAAATTTCCCTTTCAGATAGTTTTTTTGTTAGTATATAGAAACACAACTGATTTTTTCATGTTGATTTTGTGTTCTTCAGCTTTACTGAATTCATTTATTTTTTTGTTTTTTAATGTTTTTTTATTATATTATGTTAGTCACCATACAGTACATCCCTGGTTTCTGATGTAAAGTTCAATGATTCATTAGTTGCGTATAACACCCAGTGCACCATGCAATACAAATTCATTTATTTCTAGCAGGTGTTTTTTTTTTATAGAGTTTTTAGAGTTTTCTGCATATAAGATTATGTCATCTGCCAACAGATAATTTTAGTTCTTCCTTACCAGTTGGATGCCTTTTATTTATTTTTCTTGCCTAATTGCTCTGGCTAGGACTTCCAGTACTATGTCAAAAAAAGTGTTGAGAGTGGTCATTCCTGCCTTATTTCTGATCTTAGAGGAAAAGCTTTCAGTTTCACTAAAGAAGATATGCAAGCCAACAAGTATATGAAAATATTGTCAACGTCACTAATAATCAAGGAAATACAGATAAAAATCACCATGGGATATCATCTCACACTTGTTAGAATGGCTGTTAGCAAAGAAAATGGAAGATAAAAAGTATTGGCAAGGATGTGGAAAAATTTGAATTCTTATACACTGTTGGTTAGGAATGGAAAATGGTGTAACCTCTATCGAAAACAGTGTGAAGTTTCCTCAAATAATTAAAAATAGTATTGCTATATGATCTGGCAATCATACTTTTGTCTATTTGCCCAAAAGAATGAAAATCAGGATCTTAAACAGATACTTGTGCCCCATATTTGTTGCAGTATTATTCACTGTAGTCAACATGTAGAAACAATCTAAATGTCCATTGATGGATGAAGGAATAAATAAAAAGTGGCATGTAAATACAATGAATATTATTCAGCCATAAAAAAATAAGGAAATCCTGCCATATATGACAACATGGATGAACTTCAAAAACATTATGCTATGTGAAATAAGGCAATTACAGGAGAAATACTGCACAGTTTCATTTATATGAGGTATCTAAAAATAGTAAATCTCTTAGAATTAGAAAATAAAATAATGGTTGCTAGGGGCTGAGGGCAGGAAAAATGGGGATTTGCTGTTCAGTGGGTATGAAGTTTCAGTTATGCAAGACAAATAAGTTCTAAGGATCTGTTGTACAACATTGTTTTTATAGTTAATGATACTGTTCTGTACACTTAAGAATTTGGTAAAAAGGTGATCTCATGCTATCTGTTCTTAATGCAATGAAAAAAGTAAAAGAAGAAGATGATGCCTACTTCTTTGGCCTGAGCAGCCAGAGGTATGGATTTTCTTCCAACAGAAATGGTAAGTTCTGCTAACTGAAACTGAAGTGAAACAAATTTTGGAGTGGAAAGTAGTGAAAGACTGAATGTGGTGGCATTCATAGAGAATAGGATGACAAGAACTAAAGATGCAAATAAAAACAATTTCCATGGGTTTTGCTGCAACTGCAGGAAGGAGAGTCAAGAGAGTTCTTTTTTTCTTCCTAAATAAGAGAGAACCATATGTTTGTGTAATGGTGAGAATGATCCACTAGAGAACGAATGATCTATTGATAAAAGCTGAAAGGATAGAGCTCTTTCATAAGTGCAAGAACATGGAAAATTCATCTGTTGTAAAGGGAGAGAGCAGATTATGGTAGGTGGGTAGACACATGATGGAATTCTGTGGAATTTCTCCAGTGATTGCTTCTGTCTTTTCAGTGATGTGTGAACTATGGTCATCAGCTGAGACAGAGGATGGAGGGGGAGGTGTTAAAGAGAGAAGTGTGAAGAAGTTACTAACAGAGTGAGGACACTGTTCTTCACTACTCTTCATGGTCAGTGTGTGTGTGTGTGTGTGTGTGTGTGTGTGTGTGTGTATTTTGATCCATATTTTATTAACGAGTGCAGGCACAAAGTAGGTAGAGTTTGATTTAATTGAGGCTGTGGTTTTTACCAAGCCAATACCAAATTCCAAAAAGCAATAGAGGAGCAAGTGAGTACAAGGAGTAATTATAATGATTATAATTCACCATGAAAGTTAAACTAAGGATGAGAAGGAAAACATGACGGGGTCAGAGAAGGTCATAAAATAAGCTGATCAGAGGTGCCAGTGGGTACCAAAAGACTAATGAAGTCAGGGTATGTCTCTTATACCCCTGAGCTAGGAAGGTTGACAGTGGGGATTAGAGAGTGGGTTGAATGAAATTGAGATTGAAGAGGAATTATAATTATCAACAATGAAAAGCTAAGACCATGAACGTGAGTAACTGAGTCTGGATGGAAGATAAGAACAGTAGCAAAAGCAGTTCAAAGAAATGAAAGTGAAAGTACTAGAAGATGACCTACGTGTGTGCTGAAAGCCACGACAATGGTAAGTGACAGAGAGCCAGGAGTTGAATTTATCCAGACAGAAGAGGAATAATGGCCGGGCTGAGATACGGTATCAGTGGATGAGGGACAATGTGTGTTATGATCAGATGCCAAGAGACTCAAAGTTGAGGATATTTACAGAGCATTGAGGGAGTATATGGCGACAAGGAACAAGTCCCTTTTTCCCATCTGCAGTCCTCGTGGTGCGAGGGCACAAGAAGGAACAACCACCAGCACCTGAGCACACTTCAGGGGAGCAGCGTCCTTAGGGAGAGTAGGTTTGCTATTGGAGAAAGGGAGTGAAAGAAGCATTTGGGGAAATGGTTGAGATTTTTTCCAGTGATGAAGTACATAAAAAGGATTTAAGGTGAATAATGAGGGCAAGGCTTTGGAAGGTTAGGGTAAGGAGAGGTGTTTCTCTTGAGCTTCTCTTAACCAATGATGATGGGGTTAGAAGGACCAGGGGAGGTATGGTTTAATTCTAGTGTGTAGGTTCACTCTTGATCCTAAAGAAATATTCTCAAGTCTGTTTCTCTCATTTAAGGCAGTGGTCAACATGTGATGCTGGAGAAGGCACAGAGTCACCCCTTATTCAGAATAAATGGTTGTCCTTGGGAAGTACACACCCCTTATAATACTTCCTATCATAAACTCTGTGAGTCTAGGACACGGTGGGGGCAGGGTAGCGTGGCAATTAAGTACAGAGCTCTTGGAGTCAGATAGCCAAGGGTCTGAGACCTAGCTCTGTTTTTATCAATCCTTGCCACATTACCACTAAGCTCTTAAAGCCCTTGTATCTTTTTCTATAAAATGGGGATAATAGTTGTACCTCTCCCTTATTCTTACCATTATTAAATGAGATGAATTGTGTCACATGGTTATCAAAGTGCCTGGTACATGGTAGACACTCCATGTCTAGTACTGGTTATTCTTATATTAGTGTTTTTAAAATAGTTTTCTTTGTTGCTACATTTAATCAATTTAGACTGCTTTTAAAGTTTATAGATTTATTACATGCAAGTGATTCAACATGATTTCTGATGTCTCCTTCATAACCCTCAGCTATCAGGTCATTGGACAGAAATGTAAATCACTGTTCTTACATTGATTCTGCAGTAAAAGTGTTGGGGATTAGATCACTTTCACTAAGAGTGGCCATCCTCTTTTTCTGGGAACCTGTCACGAGTGGGAGGTCTGCCTTGTATATCAAAAAGGGATTATAAAAGGTGGTTTCATTTGTGCTTTCATTTGGTTCTTCAAGGAAAGGGAGTTAGATATTAAGAGGTCTAATCCAGTAAATATGGAGATGCAGCCATCCTCGATTCACAGATTTTATCATAAAAGCAGCTGGGAAAGGGATCAAAGCCCATAGTGAGCCAGGATGAGCAGAGTGAGGGGCAGAGCAAGATGTGGGATGAGATCAAACCATGCAAGACACCCCGTCAGAGTCTGCAGTGCTGAGGACCTTTAACTCCAGGAGAGCACTGCAGCACTGCTCCCCCTGAATACAAGTCGTCAAACATTTATTGAATATCTACTACCTGCTGGGAACTGGAAATACGAAGATAAATTTCACATAATCCCTGCCCCCCAAGTAATTCACATCCTAGCAGGAAGAAAGAGACCTAAATGGTGACAGGAGGCAGAATAGCACAGTAATTAAGCACATTTCTTTGAAATGAGACTGTCTGGGTTTAAAACGCAGTTCTGCCACTTCCTTGCCTTTGGGACGTGGAAAATTACTTCATCTCTCTGAGCCCGAGTTTCTTTATTGGTAAAATGGAAGCACCTACCCATGGATTTGTTGTGAAGGGTAAATGAGTAAAATGTTGAGATGGGCTTAATTCAGTGCTTACTATCTAATATGGGCAACACTACATATTATCATAGGCAGTAATACGTATTTTTACGTAAGTAAAGATTTCACAAAGAAGTTAATATTTGGGCTGGGCTTTGAAGCTAGAGGAAGAGTGTTCCAGTCAGGAAAGAGAGTGGGTGACATCTTGAGCTGAGGATACACTAGAACGGTAAACTCAGAGGTGTGACTACTCTGATATGGTTAGGGAATGAAGAATGGCCTCATAATGGAGAAGAGAATAGTGGGCTGGGAGAGAAATTCTAAGTGAACAAAGAGAAGACTGGTAGCTTTTGGAAAACAGAATTGCATGGCAAAGTATTTTAACTTCACCGTATAAGCAAGTAGGGGGCCACTGGAGGTTATTAGACTGTCTTGATTAGATTTGTGGGTTTTTTTTTTTTTTTTTTAGAAACACCACTCTAAATGTTAAATCTATACTGGGAGAAGGAAGGCTTGGGCCAGAAAGAGGAATGGGAGAATGAGAAGGCTGAGTCAATAACAGTCCCATCTACGGCAGTGAGAGTGATGGGAAGGAAGTGTGAAAGCAGAGTTCCCCAACCTTGACAATGGCCAACAACTGACTGGAGCGGGCAGAGCTGGGCCAAGAGTGGGCTGATTCAAGCGTGATTTGAAGGACAACAACTAGGATAAGTAGATCAGGAGAAAGTCGATAAATGACACAGAAGCAGGAAGAGGAGAACATCTGTTGGGGAGACAAGTTCCGTTTTGGAAAATCTTGAGGATAGATTTTTCTTGGACTTCTGTATGAGTATATGAAATAGGCACTTGGAAGTGTTTTAATGGAAATAAGGCAGAATGTGAACCTGGGAACAGAGATAAGGAAACTCTCACCCTCTCTCACTTTCATCTGTAGGTGGGGCTGTGTTGGGGGGGGGGGTAAGCTGTCTGGGACAGGGAATGTAGAGTGACCAGGGCCAAAGACAGGATTTTAGAAATGCTGACTTTTAGGGGACAGTCCAAGGAAGCTGAAGCAGCAAAACTGATGGAGGAAGGGTGCTCAGAAAGAAGAGGGCTGAATCTGTTCCCTTCCTGGAAGAAAAGACCGTCAAGAAAAGCAAGGTCAACTCTGCCATAAGCTGCAAAGTGTTTAATCAGGATGAAGAATGAGGATAGGCCTTGGGATTTGACATTAATAACATTTGATGGAGCATTCTGGAGTGAGGCAGTTACACATCCTTGATTGGAGTGGCTAATGGAGGGAAGAATGTAATGTTGCCATTTGCAACAATGTAGGTGGAGCTAGAGAGTACCATGCTAAGTGACGTAAGTTAGAGAAAGACAAATACCATATGATTTCACTCATACATGGAATTTAAGAAACAAAACAAAGGGGAAAAAGAGAGAAAGAGAAGCAAACCAAGAAACGGACTCTTAACTATAGAGGACAAAATGGTGGTTACCGGAGGGGAGGTGGGTGGGAGGCTCGGGGAAACAGGTGAGGGGATGAAGGAGGGCACTTGTCGTGATGAGCACTGGGTGATGTAAGGGAGCCTTGGACACTGTATTGTGCGCCTGAAACTAATATTACACTGTGTGTTAACTATACTAGGATTTAAAGAAAGACAAACGGTTTTTTAAAAAGTAAACTCACTAACAAAGTACTTTTTGTTGTAGATAGTTTTGACTTTTTTCAGTTCTAACTAGAGCTTATCTTTGTCATTTCCCTAGTGGCAGAATAGAAACTAAGGTGGAGATAAGTGAACTCTGTAGAGGGCATGCTCTCCCTTCTACTCCAGCAAATGTATAGTTAATGGCCCTTCCCTCCTTTTTTTTTTTCTTTAACAGAACATGCCCTCTGTTTTTACAGCTTTTTAGTAATCCCCCTAAAATAAGACAAGATCAGCAATACCATTTTTTTAAAATAAGAGGAGTAGGTAAAATAACACAAGAGAATATAAATACCTATTCTACAAGGTGGTTGTGGGGATTATATAAGCTAGTGCTTTATACTGTCATTGCATCTGCTTAGTCCTATATTCAACCAAGAGGTAACATCATAATCATATATAGAAACAATCGCCCCTGAAAAAACCCTTAAACTGGCTCTGAAGTAAAGAAGGAGGAGGTTTGTGCATGCAACCCTATATGGTGATAAGTATGTATAATAGTTTAATGCTTACAATAATACGCAGAGCATAAGGATGTAAACATGTATCAAGCGTGGATATATTTAGTGTATCGAGACACACATATGGTGAGCATTAGGGAGAAAGGCCGTATCTGACGTATGAGCTGATTCATGTCTCCCATCCCACATTCTGTCTGAAGCATAGATGTGTTCTTTCTCCTTCTCCATTCTCCACCGAAAGGGAATTCTCCGGTGCACATAATGGGATACCACTATGAGCCAACGGCATACTACAGTTCCTAGCACATATTAAACACTCAGTAAATAGCCATTACTATTTTTAATGCCTTTTGTTCTCCTAACAGAAGAGCTTTTCAAATGAAAACTGCTCTCTGGCTTACAAAGGGTCTAAAGAGCCTCCTTCTGAGCCAGCAGTATCAGAACTCTGAGACAAGCAGCCGTGTTGCTTAATCCACCCCTGGGTGACCATGCTCAGACAGTGCGAAGCTGCAGTGATTGCGCTGCAAAATGATCATTTGACTTAATTTCGATCTCTCTCTGAAGTCTTCTGAGAGCTTCATAAAAGGAACATTTCCTTAAAGCTAATACAAAGGAAAGCCTAAAAGCTCCAAATTGTGCAGCTTTGGGTGGATTTGAGGTAAACCTTTTACAAGGAACAAGGGAGGATGGATTTGGTCATGGTTCTAGTTCCTTTCCTCGAAGAAGATTTCCCAGCCCAGACATTGTGTGTATGTGTATGCCCACGCGTGTATGTGTGTGTGATGGTTTTTAGCTTTCGTTAATAAAATTGCCTTAGAATAGTGCATCCTTGATACTGAGAGAATAATGCTATCACATCTGGGTGGTTTGTGACTGCTTTCACAAAGATGCAAAGATGCTTTTTGGGATGCCAAACCAAGCTGATATGTCTGCCACCCTTGACTTGGGGGAGTAGAGAACACTTTGAAGTACCCTAAAGCTAGAAACATTGTGTTGTTCATGGCTTACTTATGCTGTGCTAATATATTTGCCATGGGCAAGAACTACTGCTAAACATTAAACTAACTTTAAACCATTAGTTTAATTTAAGAGTCTGGACATTCCTTCTAATGATTCCACCAACGTAGGTTTTATCTTAGGGTTGCACAGGTCTTCAGATTTTGTACCCGAAAGTATGTGTCATAATATATAGACACAACAAAAAACTTTGGTAATTTTTTTTAAATGGGAGTTGAAGATCTTAAAACCTTGCTTCGTACTCTGCTGTTGATTTCTCTGAGGAATAAAATATATGTGGCAACTTCTTCAGAAAGAACATATTAAAGTTGAAGTATAAGGATTTTTATATCAAAAGGATAATGATTTTTTAAAATCTTTACTATGTGATAAATTATTCTGAAGGCATTATAAAGATGTACAAACTTGAACTAGGGAATAACACAGAAAGTTGGTAGTGACTTTGAAATTAGTATAGACATTATACTAACCTCCTTCTCTCCTTGGCTGAATTTGTTTATCGCATGATACTGCTACTGTTTAAAGCAAAAAGTCATTTTCTCATAAAAAAAATTTTCCTTTTCATTTTTAAGCAAAATTCATGAGAACAGCTGCATGTTTTAAAACATGTGAAACAGAATGCCCTCGCCAACAGTTTCCTTCTATTTAAAAATAATGGTTTCATAGAGCATTGTAAATTATTTCCATCCTTTACTTACCTTTCATGAAGAAAATGACACCTAAATTTGAAACCAATTTAACTCTCAAAATGTACCATCTGTGCCTTTCCTCTTGTCTCTAGGCCAAGAGAAAGTCATTACACTTAAGATGGGTAGAAGAGAGGAATAGCAGGGAGAGGCACCGTAGTGTTTGAGAGGCATGAGGGGAGATGAAAGCCCTCTGAATTTGGAGAATTTCCTGGTGCATTTCCCTGAGAAGGAACTAATGATGGTGATTTGGGGTTATGAAAAGTGACTGACTATCCATCAGCATAGGGTGAGATCAGAAGATGCTGTCATTACAGTGAATGCTGGATTCCTGCAGGCAAACAGTATGCTTGACTCTCACTTGGGCCTCAAGCGGGGTGAGTTCAAGCTAGTGAAAATGATCAAGCTCTGGTGTAGCCCCTTCGGGAGAGAGAAACCTTTGAAGGAAGTCCTTTTAACCACTTTGGTCAGCAAGGCCACAGGGACTCCCTCCGAAGTTTGTCACATTTGCTCTTGCGTGAAACTGTGTTTTCACCACATTCTCCGGTGAAGGGAAACCCAGTGCTGCTGAGTGGTGAATTGGATAGTGACCCTCTGTGTGGGTGTCGCGTATTATTCATTCACTTCTTGGTGCCTTTTAGCAATTGTTCATGCTTCTTTAAGTAGCTCCTTTACCTTTTTTTTTTTTTTTTGTAACAGCATTGTTGAAATATAATTCACATGGCATAGAATTTACCCATTTAAAGTACGTAATTCAATGGCTTCTAGGATGTGCAGAGTCGCACAATAATTGGCACAGTTTTAGAACATTTTTATCACTTCCGCAAAAGTAACCCAGTGCCCTGTAGCAGGCACTCTCACTACCTCCCCACCACCTCCCAACCCTGACCCATTTGCAGCCATCAGTCTACTTTGTCTACAGGGATTTGTCTAATCTGGACATTGCATGTAAGTGGAATCGTGCCATTTGAGGTGTTTGTGACTGGCCTTCTTTCAGTTAGTGTAATATTTTCAGTTTATTCATGGTACAGAGTGTATCAGTATTTCATTCCTTATTGTTGACAAATAATATTCTGTTGTATGGATATAGCACATTTATTTATCTATTATCTACTTCTCTATTTATTAATCTATTAACATTTGGGTTGTTTCCACTCTGGCTGCTCCTGTGATTTTTGATCCTTGGCATTATGCATGGTTTCTGAATGAGACGGTGTCAGGAGCACAGGGTTACCTGAACTTGGGCACAAGGCCCCATTCTGCTGCTGATTAGCTCTGAGTTCCTGGTCAAGTTGTATTGCCTTCGGGATCCTTCAGTTCCTCATTCTGTACGAACAGGCATCCTTTGCCACACACCTCGCCACTTTGGCTTGATGTGAGGATTAAATGAGATAACTGTTGAGCAGTTATCCATTTCTTGAATAAGTAGTCACATAGTATGAGCCTTCCCATGGAACTCTTGTATGTTTTATATAAAAGTAATCTGAGTAGTGCTAGGCTATTACACTCTGTTTTAAATCAAGCAAGTGAAGACTTCAGAGACGTCTCGTGGTATTGACAGTGTGCTCTGCAAAAGACTCAGCAAAGCTCCACAAGAATTGTTTCTGCTCATCTTTTCCGAACTCCTCCTCACCAGGTAATTCCAGGAAGTAAACCCCAGCAAACCTTTGCCGTAGATAGAGTGCAATTCACAAAAGCTAAATCGATGCCGGCAACCATCCTAAAAGAGAAACTGGCGTGGGCCTTCCCATTGCGTAGCATTATCTCTTGAGGCAAAGATAAAGTAATTGATTCACTAGGTAATCCAGGATTTCAAAAACCCAAGAGCTAAGTCTTTTTGCGTCTTTAGACCTAAAGTGTTGTTTCTCACGTGCTGTTAAAGCTCTCATTTTAATTTCAGCCAGAGAAGAATACGTGGGATACAAATGGGACCCTTTAAAGGAGTGTGAGAGTGTGCCTAGGGTTTCTTTAGCAATTGAGTCAAAGATAGTGGCTCGCCAAGTCTTTAAGTAGAAATGCTGGGCCTAAATAAATGCTTCTAAATGAGGTTGCAGAAAACGAATAGACTTTTGTTTAATTAAACTTACTTGTAAAGTTTGCTTAGAGTGTATAGTAATTCACCTTGTCAGTTCTCATCCAGGATGTTTAATGATGGGTTTGCTTTAGTTTCCAAATCAAAATCAGCTTCTCCTTCTTTACAGCCTGACATTAGGCAGCCTGTGGAAATTTCATTATTCTCCACATGAATATTCATAGAATTAAGTATTATCGATGGACTTAAAGAGCTCAATTATTTTTTGCAATTGCATGCTTAGTTGCATATGCCGAAGTATAATAGACTGAATATTTCAGGGCCTGGTCAAATCCTTGAAATATAAAAAGAAAATGAATATCAGCAGGAAACCACCATCCTTGCTTTATCAGTTGGATTTTTAAGACTGTTACCATCAGTATTATTTCTTGATTTATAGCTCATAAGATGTCTTAGATTAAAATGAACACAGTCTTTTCTTCATAAAACTGTGAACAAAAAGTATTTTAAGAATGAGGAAGCTGACTGCCATCCAAGAAGGATGTCTTATCTACGACCGCACACTTAGTGATTACACAAGCAAGGTTGGAATCTGGACACTTCTGACTTATTGTTCTTCATTACATCTTCTGCTCCCTACTGCCTGCCTGGGGAATGCCTTGTTCCTATAGGTTAGAAGGTACCTACCTACTTGAGGTTTTTATTTTAGCTTGTGTGTGTATACGTCCTGGTATTGTCAATTTAATTGCCAGGCCACTGAGCCACTTGGACATTTGGTAGTGGACAGAATGCAGCATTTCCTGATGCTAGGTAAATGTAATTCTTGATTAATAATTTAATAAAAAAATAAGGTGTTTGTTTACAGTATTAATTAAACATTCAAGAAAAATACACACCAGCAATTCATTTGAGAAAACACTGAATGCAAATAGGCAAACAAAAGAAATGAAGATAGGTTAATTCTATACGCATTTGAAATATATCACCTGCTTTGTCCTTGCTTCTGGAACATTGAAGTTCATCTTCTTTCCCAGGATGATTGTCATTGTGTTGGAATATTACTATTGCAGTGATGGCTGGTGGTGACTGGTTTGTAGGTACTTGAAAACAGTAGTCTCAAATTCAAATGCTTATAGGAAGTGGATAGATAATATTAAATGACTGGGTATATGGTGGTTGTAGACACATGTGCTGCATGTGTTGTACTGAAACACATGTACTAGTTAAAGAAGACGTACCTTGCTCTGGTTGGTCATTGCCACTTTGACACTGATGTCTGACTTTTCCAGATCTTGTGATTTTCAAATAAGGACAGAAATTAATATATTTTAAAGTCATAAAGTCTCTTAATATTTGAATTGATTAAATTAAATGACAGGAAGTTCTTTGTAGGACAAACAAAAAGCACAAACTGGCAGGCATTGGCCCAAGGGACATTTATTTTCAACTTTCACCTAACTCAATCTTCCCCCTGAAGAGGAAACCCACCCCCATTTAATACTGAGGTACTGTAAGTGAATAGTTAGTGCTTACATTCTGATCACTTTGGTATTCAGAAATTCATACCAAGAATCAGACTTTATCAAACCTTCATTCTTTTTCTGGGAAAACACCTAAACTCCATTGAATCCCCTTAATTCCATTGTGGCCCGCTGTGATTTCCTGTAATACACAAAGACATCAAATCTAACAAATTTATCATGAAAACCAAACATACAGGGGAAAAAGTGGAGAAACACAGTAAAGAAAATAAATTAGTCTGCACCAAAGTATAATCTTTAAAACTGTTTCCACTCTCAAAATCATGGGGAATCTTGGAACTGGAGTTGTTAAGGAATGTACTTGGAAAAAGAAATGCAATAAATATTGCTCTTTCTCAAGAATATATCTGTATGTATATATGTGTGACTTACTTCACTGTTTGAGTCTGAGTATTGAATGAACTCGGGATCTTTTGGCAAAAAGCTTTAGTAGATGAGTAATCCTTACTTTCATTGTATTTCTCAAGGAATGCCCCTACTTCTTGATAACATTTCTAAGGTGCCAGAGATTCAGGTGACAAATGACATTTTTATTCCTGACATGCTACTTTTTATTATATCATTGAGAATAAAGTTCAATAAGTGACTTCTGATAATACTTTACTGCAGTCTTTATGAAAGATCGATTCCATTAAGTAGGTACATTTCAGTTGCTATTACTTCAAGTGATGCCATAATGTACTTGAAATGCAGTCTTTAGTTAATAATAGCAAGCTTATTGAGTGAGTTAGAGATGTGCTAAAGTACTTACTTTTGGGCCAGGTATCAGCCAAGAAATAGTATTTTAGACCTCTGTGCTTTCCATGTATTTTCCCGAAAATCTAATGCATATATAATTAAACAAACAAGTATATATGTAATTATTTTATAGAGCGTGCAGTCACTTAATGTAATGAGGTCATTTCATTGAATAGAACTTGAAAGACAACTTTACTCACAAGTCATTTAGGAAATATCTTCATGGTCATGCAACTCAAAAAATGAACTCACATCTATTTACCTAGGTGGGACCTCAGAGATGTCATTTGAAAAGCAGTAGGTAATAAGAATAGGTAACTGAACCAGTTCTTTTTTTTTTTTTTTATTCTTATTACAAGGAGTAACTATTTATCGTGTGTGGTAAAAAAAAAAAAAAAAGATGTAACTTTTAGCTTTTTATGCTCAATAAAAAAAGATGGGGGTGCGTGGGTGGCTCAGTCAGTTAAGCGTTTGCCTTCGGCTCAGGTCATGATCTCAGGGTCCTGGGATCCAGTCCCACTTTGGGCTCACTGCTCAGTGGAGAGGCTGCTTCTCCCTCTCCCTCCGCCCCTCCATCCGCTTGTACGCACTCTCTCTCTCTCAAATAAATAAATGAAATCTTAAAAAAAAATAAGATCGAAAGGTTTAGGCAGAACAAAGTGGATAAACTTACAGAAAAGTTACAAAAATAATACAAGAAACTTCCATATCCTGAAGGGGCAATTTTAAAAGTAATTGTGAAATTTTAATAACATAGGGAAGTGCTCACCCATCTATTGTTAAGTTAATAAGCAGTCTAAAAATTGGCATGCACATTATAGAACCAATTAAGCTCCAAAAAAAAAAAAAAAAAGATAAACTCATGTGTAAAGCAGACTAGAAGCATGAGTTCAAAACTATTAACAGTGTTATGCATACACAATAGGATTATGGATGAATTTCCGTATGTTTCTCTGTTTCTCCGATTTGTTAAATAATAATATAATTCCTTTATATAAAGGAAACATTTTTAAGTAAAATTATAAGTATACTGGTGGTATTAAATGTGCTTATGCCAATTTTAGTCAAGTAGGCGTATTTTGCTGTTTGTCAGTTTTAGCACTTTGATAATAAGGGAAATGCTAGTCGTGTGAACGATCCTTGATGAAATCTCTAACACTGATGATGACATTTCCTAATGGAATCTTCTTGTAGTTTTGAAATCCCTCTGCTTCGGTTGGTATTTTTAAGTTAAAAGATTAGGTCACAAGGAAAATATCAAAGAATAACTGGGGGTTAAAAACTTATAATTAATATTTATTTCATACCCTGATTAAGCAAAGTATAAATTCTGTGATTTTGTTATAATACAACTGCATTGCTTTAGCATGGTTTCTCTCTTCCATCAGGAAATAAAATTCCTAAATTTTCCTTTTTTTTAAAGTATGTATCTATGTCTATATGTATGTATTTTTATTTTAATTCCACTATAGTTAGCATACAGTGTTATATTAGTTTCAGGTGTAGAATATAGTGATTCAAGAATTCAGTACATTAATCAGTGCTCATCATAAGGGTACTCTTAATCCCCTTCACCTACTTCCCCCATCTCCCCCACCCACCTCCCCACTGGTAACCATCAGTTTGTTCTCTAGAGTTAAGAGTCTGTTGTTTGGTTTGTCTCTTTTTTTTCTTTGTTCATTTGTTTTGTTTCTTTTTCTTTTTTTTTTTTTTTCATTTGTTTTGTTTCTTAAACTCCACATATGAGTGAAATCATATGCTTTGTCTTTCTCTGAATTATTTAACTTAGCGTTATACTCTCTAGATCCATCCATTCTTTTTATAGCTGTAAAATTCCTACATTTTCAGCATGGAGTATGTAGAAATATTTGTGGACAGCAGGAAAGTCTTTCAATGATGATAGCAGCAAACATCTCCAAGATATAATGTCAGATCTGGTTAATCAGTACGGTAAAATATATTAGAATTGGTCTTGATTAGGAAAATAGCAATCAAAGCATTCGACTCTTTTCACTTGTTGGGACAGATGGCCCATCTTTATGAAGGCAAATATCCAAAAACAACAACCCACTACCTTATCCTTCAAAATATGGTGCTCAGAATCATCTTGGAAAAGAGCTATTTAAGCCTAATAAGCCATATGCTCAATGAATTGATTTATTCCATTCTGTGGTATAGACATACAACTCTTCTTTGTAATGTCTTTATCATATCTGCATTCCTTGCAACTCAGTTATAAAAATTAGCAAAGTTTCCAAATAAGAAGTAAATTATTCTGGAGAATTCAGCTTTTGTATTGGGCGGGCGGGGGGAGGGGGGTAGAGTTAAATGCATTTTAAGTGAACAATCTCTGATTTGCCAAAGATTCTCCCCATAGAGTTCACAGTATGTTTGAAGATCAGATAAACTGACAGCTTCCTTGATATACATAAAGCAGGCCTAAAATTATTCTAGAAAGAATCCCTGAGAGGAATGCATCTTCCCTGTCATTTTTACTTATTTAAGTTAGAGGTTGACCATGGGCTCAGAAGGGATTTACAATGTTTCTGGGTTCTTAAGCAAGAGAGTTCATTTAATTTTTAATTTTATGTATTTTAAAGGACATTTTTAGTGCATTGTATTTGGTATTGTAAAGCACGGTCCATCAAAATAGGCAGCTACATGTGTATATGATTGAATAGAGACTGTGCCTATGAACGTCCAGCCACATGTCAGTGATCCAGTATTTGAAACCCAAAGTTGGCTAGGTGCTCCTTTGTTTTAAATATTGTGTTCCCCAGGAAAATTCTTTAAAACTATAAATTCCTTGAAATGATAAACTTGTTTAGTCAATTTAGGGAAGTAGTGACCTGAAATGAGAGAGAGCAGGTGTTCTAGGCAAGATGGATTCCAAACCTCTGTCCATCATTGGCTTAACTGTGTGGTATTGGGCA
Organism: Ursus arctos; assembly: GCF_023065955.2. Taxonomy (NCBI): domain Eukaryota; kingdom Metazoa; phylum Chordata; class Mammalia; order Carnivora; family Ursidae; genus Ursus; species Ursus arctos. The sequence goes on from NW_026622819.1 coordinate 54,837,116, forward strand.
AGTTACTTGAACTCTCTGAGACTGAGAGAGTGTAGGAGAGCATGGTGATGTAAGTCCTCAAAACTAAAGCAAAATTTTAACACAAGTTACATTTCAGTTTCACATGTATAAATGTATACTTACATAAATGTGGCTATTTGTGATAACCTAGGGAATTAGATGTGAAATTATTAACTCCTTTGCCCCTAGAAACACACAATATTTGAGAAAATGTTTCTTTGGCTTTTAATTGTATAACACGAACAGAAGTCTGACCTTTCTGGAGGATGTTCAGTCTTTAACTGAAAGATATGGAGTATTAGTTTCAGAGGCAAGATCAAGACCCTGATCTAAATTATTAGTTTTGGAAAGATACCATATTTGTTATCCCATTTGTGTCTGTGTGTGAGACAGAGGGAGAGACAGAGAGAGAGAATGAATGATTTCTCCATGGGGCTCCAGGAGATTTGAAGAATCAAAATATAAAATAATCTAGAATGCATTAAGGACTTGCTGTATCAGTCTACTAAATTATGTTACGAGAACTCAAACAATATGGCAAGAATAATCCTCGGTGTGTAAAATGCACCTGAAAATATGAGGAGTTAACTTTTCATGGCTCGATTATTAGGTGCTCTGTTTACAATATCCACACATTTATAATATGTTCATATTTGAATGTGTCTGTTTTGACTAAGTTACCTTTGATCAAAATATAGAAATGTAAATACCAGAAAAACCTTTCACTCTTAAGTGTATTTTCATTAAAAGACATTATCAGAAGGCTGACCAAGAAATGTTTTCTGGGTGCTTGATTGGTACATAAATCTCCAGCCACCAAATTGAGTGTAGTGGGATTTGAAGTTTCACCTGGAAGATACATTGAAACTTTATTTAGCTCTAACAGATGATCAGAATCGCTCCAGGTCAGCAAGTTTTTCTAATTTCCAAAGCTCTTACACCCTGACCAAATTTTGTTTTGCAAAATAGTCTCACAGAGGGAGAGGAGTTGGAGTTACTGGGAAGTGTTTTTAGCAGTGGTTCTCAAGGTATGGTCCACAAGGCAGGGGGCTTTGGTCTGTCATCAGGGCACCAGTTAGAAATGCACCCACCCCAGACCTCCTGAATCAGAAACTAGGAATGGTGAGGGGAACAGATAGTAATCTGTATGTCAACAAATTCTCCACGTAATTCTGATGCTCACTCAAGTTTGAGAACCACTGACACAGTGTCAGTCTTGTGAATGAAATGCAAACTTTGCAAATAAAACATGTTTTTTTTTCTTCTTTCAGAACTATTTGAAAGATTACTGAAAGATAGCCCCACAAAAAGCTTCACAGATAAACTTTCAGTAGAAAAATTGATCACTGGGTGACTTGTATCTAGGTTTGTATGTAAGGTCAGACATTTTTGTCATAATGATTTTGTCTCATCAATTTTGGAAGCAATGGGAAAAAATATGAAATACTTTTTAACTATGTTTCTCCCTTGAATCAAAAATCAAGGAAAGAGCATACCAGGAAAAATAGAAAGGTCAGGCAATTTATACTTCCCAGTGGTTTGGAAAAAAAAATACTGGCTGTTATGTTTCTGCTAAATGCTGCTAAATCAAAATTGATCAAACTTTTGGCCCAGACTATCATCGTTACCTCTGAAATGTTTTGTCACGTCTGTCAGTTTAGTCATAGTTTAAGATGTTACATGTTTAACTTAGGAAGATGAGTGCAGAGTCTGAAAATATGTCATCAAAAGAAAAAAAGTGACTTTATGACAGAAATATAGTAAAGGGACTAAATAAGCATCTTCAGAGAGCATGAGTATTTGAGATCTTGGCAAATGTTCACCATTTGCAATAGAAATAATGATTAAAAATCTACACTGGACTGATCTCTGTCATGTAGCTGAGGAATACCATTTATATAAAAAAATTATTATTGAATTTTGCACCATTTTGGCATCTTTTTTTTTTTTTGAAAAGCTTTCACCCTGGGATTTTTTTTGTTTTTGTTTTTCTACTGACTTTGATGCTCGTTATTAATTCAATTCTATCAGTTTTCGACATAAATAAGAAGTTGCTCTCTTAGAGCATCGATCTTTTTCAATGTTACAACCCATTTTATGGTTTCAAGGAGGTGATGTTCGTATCTATTCTTATTTTTTTTAAACCCTGAAATAAGGTAAGGATGTCAGATTAACAGTATTCCACAACTCTCTCTGTCTCTCCTACTGAGGTCCTTCCCTTTACATGTACCCACCTGGAGCCATGTTTCTCTGACTCAACTCGCTCACCACAGAGTGAGGACTGTGACCTTGTAAGAGGTCAAGGCCCATGCTAGTGATGGCACTAATGTGAAAGATTGCCAACTTGTGATATCTTGCTATTGCATTGTTACCCATGACTCTGAGGCTGGTTGCAATGAGTTGTCTAATTCAAATTTTCTGAACCATGCCTTTAAAGCTCACAGACCTCAGGTATTTATCCAAACACACTGTAGGTTTACCTCCCTCAAATATCCAGCCATCCATCCGTTTCCTTCTGAGCAGAGCAATAAAAATCAAGCCAGACCCTATGCTACACGTATGGAACCGGTATGATTTACAGCCAGGCTGAGTATCAAATCATAAAACTTTCAGTATGTGGTTAATATATAACCATCAAAATAACAGAGTGCAATTCTAAATTTATGAGGCTGAACTTAACACTGAATATCAAATAAGAATCACATTGATCTCTGTAGCGGATGACTTAAAAACACATTAGGTGGCATAACTGCAAGACAGTACATTGATTTAAGCATAAAATGCATAGCACTCAATACTTTACCACCTAACGTTTCTCAATAATGAACAAAGCTGTTGTATATTGATGAAAGGAAAATTATTTGTTTTGTTCTATCACAGCGCTCATGGAGATGCCTCGCATTTAGGCTAGGCAAACATGATTTGAATCACGTTTAGCGGAGGGTGACATTGGGTGGACATTTTACTGATTTTACACTTGTTTCTCAAAATAGCTGTACAGAAGCATTATCATGATGACAGTTTCTCACTTTTTTTTTTTAACAAAGAGGAAAGATTCCTACAAGGTAGGTCCTGACTTTCTGTAAAAATACATTTTGTTGTAAATTTTCTGATACTGATAAAAGCAATCCCACATGGATTTTTAAGGTCAATATCTCTAAATTCTTGAGTCTAGCTTGTAAAATTATCATCATAGTCAGAAAATCTAAAAGGATCTTTTGAAAGAGAAGTAACAATCTTGTGATAAATACATGTTTTATAAACATCCTTGCATTAGAAGAATCTTTAAGTTTAAGAAAGTTTGATTGGCTTGAAGAAAATTTGGAAATTCTAGTAGCTGCTGGTCTGAAGGTAATATAGGTGACAAATGGATAAATTTGTTTCTACATGAGATGAAAAGTGGTAGTTAACACTCAGCCATTGATTTACAGAGCCATTTGGGAGTGTTAGGGATCCTGGTTAACTGGAGACTGAGTGCCCCACTTCTCGGCTTTGCCATAAAAGGCAGACATACAGATTTTTATGTGAAGTCTCTTGATTTTAAGTTACTAAAAGCAAATTGAAATGCAAAATAAGGGCAAAATTTAACAGACAAAATTTAACCCATCCTAAGTCCACTCTCAGGATACACGCTGTTGATTTATGGTGTCTCATGTCAGGATCTTTGAGAACATTGCTCTATGCTGAAGAGTAAGAGTCATCCTTCCTGTTGGTGGAAAAATCAGTGAAAGGATCAGATCTATTCCAATATTAATAACTTACAGGGGAGATATTGCCTTGCTAAGGTATCGGTTACTATTTTATTGAGAGGACAACGTATTATAGGTTTCCATCAAGTGGGTGGTAACTTCCTCGGTCTCTGGGGAGAAAAGCTTCTTTGCAAGCCAATTCTCCTTCCTTACAAGTCTGTACAGGTAAAGAATGTCAGCAAGACAAGTGAGGAGCATGTAATTAATCCACATGTTAATTTCAAAGCGAATCTAGATGCGAAGTTGGCTGACAGACCTACCACACTTGAACTTTTCTGTCAATCACTGTTCTAACTATAGGATAACTGGGCAACTTCTTTTTCACAGAAGGTGTTGAAGGGAAATCATAGTATTCCTTTAAATAAGCATTCTACGAAAATACTGCAGCTTTTACTGTACATTTGAATAAGTTATATATGGTTACTTGGGACATCTATTTTACCTGTTGTATACTTTCCAGCATTTTCAGGCTATTTTTCTTCATAATAAATGAAGTTATTACTCTTCATGACATGCAAGATGGACTGTGATGTTAAAGAATAATGTTTTCTAATTATCATTGACATTTTCAGAGAAGATTAAAATTTAATAAAATTAATTGTCCATCCTTGAATGGTTCACTTTGCAGTTAATCATAGAACTCTGATTTCTCCTACTCACATTGAAAACTTCTGAGTTTCATATCTTATGAATTCCCAAAATAAACCCTGCACTTAGAAAGAGTTTGGTTTTTCCCTGTTGACCTGGTTAATACATGTTAGGCAAATAATAATAATAGTAAGTACCAATTTTGAAAGGAAATTATGTGGTTGTGCTTTCCCAACTGAAATATTCGCAGGTAACTCACCTACCTTATTAGGCCACCTAACTTCTGGAGGTTATGTTGGATGGCAAGGAATGTATCCTCCTCACCAAGGTACATGTCTAGTAAGATAATTTGAAGTGCTAGGGCCCCTTGCATCCATTTCTGAATCTATTATTCGTTGATTAAATTAACTGGCTGGCTCAGTACAGTGAGAAGAGACGCAGTAATGATATTATAGAATTAGTATGCTATGATGAATTGTCAGAAGAAGTAACTGTGACAGCCCTGTGGCCATATGCACTTAGCCATGCAAGTTATAGTCATTTGGAGAGCCAAGGACTTTTCAGTTTGGGTTAGGAAATTTGTTCCTGCTTTTGACATAGTTTGAGGGATATGTGTATAAGAGTGAGGGGGCGCTTAGTGGCAATTCAAGATAAAATCAAAAGTCTGTTGTTAGACACTAGCATTTGGGTGGTTTTCAGAGAATAAACCACAGTGTATGGATGTCTTTATTGTAATGGTGCCAATTCCTTTAAATAGATTTATATGATAGTGCAGTTTCTTTATGGTTGCAGAAGGTAATGGTACTTTGGGTAAGATAAAAGTAAATGCAATCTGGTATCACAATTTCCCTGGTTATGGAGCACTGTAAATTTTCATCTATGTATTGCATTTACAGCAATCCTGAAAACATTGCTGGGGTTGTTTTGATTTACATACATTTGGGGCTCCTAATTGCAAGTAGTTTTTAAACAACTTAAAATATAACATTACTTTTTTTTTTTTTTTTTTTTTTTTTTTTGCTTTGCAACGATTTGCAAGATAAACGGACTGTCAGATGCCTCTAAAAAGCATATGATGACAGTGGTTGGCAATGCAAATACTGGCATAACACCACATTAGGCCAAATTTATTGCAGGATTACCAAACCATGTACAACTGGGAAGTCGCCTCGATTCCACTCTTGTATGAGAATTATTCCCTTGCTGTTTCTGTTTTAATGATTACTGAGATCATATTCAGTAGTACAATAAAATTGAGTGCTCACATTCCTACTCCTAACCAGATGCATGCCGAAAACGACTGTCCTTTTCTTTACACGTATTATAGATATTTGCCGTGTGTAATTGTTCCCTTTTATTTGTCAAGCAGGATTGTCATTTGATCACCAAGCATAGTGTTCATTTTTTGCTTCTCTTCTAGTCATTGTTTTCACCAACTGCTCCAGCGATCTCAAAATTTCAAAGCAAATCTATAAGAAAATGTAGTCTTAGCGTCTTAATTTATGCCTTATCCCCTTCACCTTGTCCCTGATTTTAATTAACTATAATTACGAATTTAGAAGAGATTCTTGATGACACTATCAGTTGGGTATTTCAAGTTGAAGGGAATAGGAGGACACCCATCAATCCCTCGCTCTGTCACTGTCAGCTGTGTTCTTCAAACTCCCTAAAGCTCTTATCTGGGAGTTATTTTTGATTCTCCTCCTTCATTTTCCACATCCAATTTATCACCAACACCTGCTAACTGCTTCCCAGCAGAGTCTCTTAGATCACCCCTTCTTTTCCATCTCTGTAGCTACCATCCCTGTCCCCTTCCATCATTCTTCTGCACCTGCAGGACTCTGCCACTCACTCTCCCTGTCCATCTTCCTGCACCTCTCTCCCCATGCCAGTAGAGCCTAGGCATGTCATGCTGCCAGATGGATCTCTTAAATATTGATTATATCTATTCACATTGCCTCCCTACAGCACTAGGCCTTTTGCTTATTCTTTTTTCAGCCTAGGGAGCTTGTGCACTTATTTCTTTCCCTATTCTTCCCCTTTCCTTAACGCACATAATTGCCTAATTATGTTTGTCATTTGTAATTTTTTGAGCCACACACTGTACTAAGTGCTTTCCATGTATTATCCAGTTTAGTCTCCCAGCATTCCTACAAGATAGGTGGAATGGTTCCCTTTATATGGTCAAGGAAAGAGGGTCAGAGATGTCAAACAACTCACCCACCCACACACAGCCAGAAGAGGGAGAACCAGGGTCCAAAGTAGGTGTGTCTGACTTCGCAAGGATGTAGTCAGCAACCACACAACACTGGCACCCTTGCTGGATGTGGCTGTACTGTCATTACCATTTTTTTTGAATTTGCATTCAGTCCTCATTTTTCTGATAATTTGTGTGCCATTTTCCTTTGTGCACATTCAAAGACGGACCCCACTTTTCCTTTGGCATTTCTGTATGTATTTTTACTGCATTAATTTACATTGGATAATGTATCACTTAATATTTGTGCTCATCCATGTGCATCCTAACCCCTCACCCCTATCAGATTAAACTGTTCTCTAGAAACATATAGAATCAAAATACTGTCCACTCTCTAATACAGCACGCTGTACCCATAGTCCCTGATAAATGTGAACATCGAACTCACTGCTTGTGCCACTTTGCTAAGGATGGGTTTGATGCTGTATTAATGTTTCCATTTGGTAAGCCACAGACTAATTACATTTTATTCCATTATGCAACATGAGAAAAGCAAAGTTTTGCAAACAAATCCCTGACCATCCAGCCATATCCAGAACATAATCACGGCATAAATAGAATCTGTGACTATTTGGAAGACATGGAGACTTGGTTACTTCCAAAATTCTATGTGATTAGCGTTGGATTCAATCTATACTTTTCTATAACTTTTTTTTTCCATAAAAAATGTTAAGAATGTGTTTTTTGGGAGAAGGAAAAAATTAATCGTTCTTATGGTTTGGTTTGTTTGGAAAGGTCAAAAATGGGGAAATCAAACTTGGTAAAATCAATTGGTGATGAGGAGTAAATTATATACTGACCTTTGGTAGCAAGTTGAATAAAGCAAAAAAGAATGAATATGAATCATCATATATATATATATGAATATATATATATGAATAAACACACTTGTGCCATTTTTTTAAAGTTATGATTGCTTCAGAGTAGTTATTAAATAAAATGAAGCAGTTTGCAGAAATTAAATCATTTGAGTCATGTAGATAACCATGTTAAGCAATCCAAACTTAAAATCTTAATATATAAGTAAATGATATATATACTTATATATATTATATATAAATTGTATATAAATATGAAAGATATATACATAAATGTAAAGATAATCATTTAAATGTGTTGATAGCTAGGTATCTACAAAGATACAATTTCATAAACACCAGTTTCCATTTTCCTTAGTGTTCTGAAAAGCTCTGCTCGGTCAGAATGACTGAAACAAAGAGATGGCTTTTGTAAAGTTGTATTATATATTTTCAACGTATCATATCCCCTGCCTAATATTATAGGAATTGCATCCATTCAAAAGCCAGACAACCTAAGTTCCAATCCTGAATTTTCACGTCACTTGCTCTGTTTCTCTCGATGAATTATGTAACTTCTCTTCAGTAAAGTATGGATAAAAATATCTATGCTATAAGGCTGGAAAGATTCAAGGAGGGAAGACCCAGCTTTCATTGGCACTGAAATCAGGTTAAAAGACAAGTTGCAAGTAACAGGAGGGACTCCCTCCAAGCTCCATCAGTAGTACACAGGCCGGGACTTTGCAGCAGCAGAGAACATGGTCAGGGCATTTCAATGGCATTTTTTTTTTTTTCCCACGGAGAGAGTTCGAACTAAGTTGAACTTCGAGGGAAAAATTGTAGTTAAAATAGTAGATGAAAACAGAGTAAAAGTTAAGGATGTAAAGCAAGTACAGAATTTTATATCGTGCCAAGTATGGCCGGTCACTTAACAAGTTAAGGACCCCCGAAGAGAGTATTTCACCACCTGGCCAGCACATCCCGTGAAAAGTTTTTAGCTACAGTATTGCCCTGTGAGAGTGAAATTGGGGTTATCAGATTCTCTGATTCTTCTAGAGTCCTCAGCTTCAATGTTTGAAAAATCCTGATTTTGAATAATGTTCAGTTGTTAAAGCATTCTGGGTCCAAATCAAATAATCGTGTGGACCACCCTGTGACTACCTCTCATGATACTGCGAGGACCATGTCTACCTATAAGAAGCGTGATGCACGTGGGATATAGCTGTCTTCGCAATCTTTTCTGAACTGGGACCCTAGAAGTTCTGTGACCTCACCTCGACCTGTCCTCTCTGCTCCTCTCCTTTTCGGTCACATTTTCTTTTAACAAGCCAGACCCGCTCCAACTTAGGGAATTTTCTCTAAATGTCCTCCCTGCCTAGAATGTTCTTCCCCCAGATACCTTCTTTTCTACCACCATCTCCTTCAAGTTCAGATGTCACCTTCTGAATAACATTGTTACATACCAATTTAACTCCCTTCCCTCCTCTGCTTTGCCATCATATTCCTTGTCTTTCTTCCGCAGTATTATCACCCTTGAACCTACTGTATAATTTATTTATTTACTTAATAATACTTCTGCTTCTTATCTGTCTCTCCCCACTGTTCTGGGGCAGGAGTCTTTGCTTTATTTACTAATATACCTAGAACATAGATTGAACATACTCAAAATATTAGTTGCAGAAGGAAATGAGTGAATGAGTTTATTTATGGTTTAAAGCCCGTCAGAGAAAAAGATAGATGTATGTTTCTGAAATTCAAGACTAAACTAAATTAACCAGAGTAGAAAGGACCTTCAGATTTAGGACTGGAGAAGCCAGAATAGTAAGAATTAGAAAAAGCTTATGAAATTATAATAGTACTTTGAGGTCACAGTTAAACAGTAATAATGTCTATGGTAAAACTTAACATATTCTCTAATTAACTAAACTTATATTAAAAAAAAAAAGCATTGTTGACACCTCAAAAGAAATAGTCTGATTTAGGCCACTGATTCATGCTATCCTGTGTTGTTTTCCTGACAATAGCAATAAAGATAATTATATCTGAGTATTAATCGTTGTTTTGAGAAACATTTTTCTAACAGAGTAGTCTCTTAAACCAAAATTAACATTTCCACTGTATACAAATTAACCTTGCTCTCAACCAGCTAAAATGAAGTACCTATTATAACTCTATTTAACTAGAGTTCAGACTACTCTTGGGGGGCTTCTTATCGGGTGTCATCCCTGAGGTGTTTAAACAGAATGAAGTCCATTCAACAGGTGGCCCCTATTTGAAACTTCAGAGAAAGCTTCAGTGAATCCATGGAGAAATACTCAGTGAGCAGTTGAATGTGCTAACCCAGAGCACAGACTTTGGAGACCAGTTGTCCGGGTTCAGAATGGTTCTTTCACTTGCACTAGCTCTGTGAACTCTGTGAACAGTTCCTTGTGAGATTGTTTCCTTATCCATAGTACAGATAATGGGAGAATCTGCAGAGGATTATTGTGACTATTACGAGCTGATGCATACAAAATTCCTTAGCACGCTGTTCTCAAGTACTGCACTATGCTTTTGATAGTATTCTTAGGAATGTTATAATTACCCGCTCCACTGATAGAGTATACTCATGTCTTTAATAAGTAATCATCTTATTTGCTTGGCATTTGTGATAGTGGCGATGATAGTTTGATGATTAGAAGAGTTATTCTGTCCTAGTTGGATGTAACCTAATATGCTAGCATATATATATATATATATATACACACACACATACATACATACGTAGCTAGCCATATGTATGTATATATGCACACACACACACACACACACATATATATATGTGGCTAGCAGTTTCACAATATTCAAAATACTTTAGAAGTCCACAATATGCAGTTCAACATTATAATTTTTCATTTCTCCAATTAGCATCCTAGAAGATCTGTTTATTCAAGCAAATCAATATATCCATGACTTAAGCTGTGAGCCTTCAGGAACTTCAAAGCCCAAAGCTAATAGGTGGAAAGATATGTACATACCCTTTTAAGAGATTTTCAACTCTCAATATCTCATATTGCAAAAGGGCTTTGCAGCATTCAGTTACCAGGCAGCCTCTCTGTCCATGCTGGGGTGTTCTCTAGAATGGTTCTGTTTATTTCACATTTCCCTTTGCTGTGAAAAGACAACTCTGGTGGAGAGAAGAGGGAGTTACTAGGATGCATGGCACTGATAGCGATAGTCTATTTGATGTGCTTTTGCAGAAGAAAAATGTAAAGTGGAACGGCTAAAGGCCTTAATGTCAGATGCCCCCGTGCATCTTAATGCGTCCACGTGAATCCTGGCGTCAGAGCTGCAAGGAGCACACTGTCAGGGTACAGAAAATGAAGACCTCTGGCTTTAAAGTTTAAATGCCCTGCTCAGCAGGGACTCCAGAGAGATTTGTTCAACTAAAATGAGTTTATAATCAGGCTTTCATCCAAAGATAAGGAAGGACAACATCCAGTAGTTTTATGATGCACTCTTACCAGGAAAACACAAATAGATTTCTCTGTGTTGACTCCTGTACAGCATATTTCAAACTTCAATCATGAAAAATTTCCATTTTGGACCACTAAGAAGAGAAAGCCACAATATGAAGCTAGATTTCCTTTTCTTTTTTTCTTTCTTTCTTTCTTTCTTTCTTTCTTTCTTTCTTTCTTTCTCTCTCTCGCAACAAACAAGAAATATATATTGTTAGCGTCTACCATTCTCTTTTATCTTTCAGTTTCTTCATATGATTTGGATGGTACTCTTTTTTTTTTTTTTTTTTTTTGGAGGGTACTCTCAACACTTGCAATCATTCAAATAAAATTATGTTAGCATTTTTAGCGGTCATGGATATGTCTCCTCAACCAAGGTAGCTAGCCTGAAAGATATAAATTAACTGCTAATCAGTGTTTAATGAGAGCTTTATGACATGATGTGTGAGTGCTTGTCTGTACGAACGTATCGATTAGCCAAGCCACCTTTCGGACCTACTGTTGGTAAACTAGGTTGATTTCTGAGGTGGATAAAATGCATAGCTACATATTCTGTCCACTGTGCTGTTGGCAGGCTGCTGTTTATCACAAGGTTTTAGTATTCTTAATGAACTGTTAACAAGCTGTCAATTATGGTGTTTATGCAAATCAGGGAAAGAGACAGTGAAGGATTGATGCGCCTAGAGTTAAAAATGCCTCCTTGAAATATTACGAAGTTAATAATTCCTCTTTTAAATACTGTCCTGAAACATTTGCTCTTTTTTACCCCTGAACCATGCCCATGATGCGCACAGTGGAAAAGGACAGCCCACTTGCTCCTCTTGAGTGATGAGCAGAGAGAACAAGACACATCCATCTCTGGGAAGTGTTTTGGCTTTATGTTAGCAATTCTGGAATCATTTTCATTGAGCCTCAGCCATAAGTGAAGTTCAATTTTAAGTGTTCTGAAATCCACAGGTAACTGTTTTATGATTCTCATGGGGGACATACATTTCTCCCTCTCTTCCCACTGGAGACCGTCTACTGTGGTGAAATCATCTGCTCCCCCACTCCCAATTCTTAAATGTCCCACACTAATCGTAGCTGTTCCAAATCCCTTGTCTCTTTGTAGTACTCCAGACTGTATCTCTTTAGTACAAATCCTTTTTGTAGTTACGAATTGTCTGACTGGAAATATTTCTCTGAAAAATCTGTTTCTCTGCATAGAGCCCAGAAAAAAATACCCCGTTGGTGGCCAATGGCCAGTACATCCACTAATTTCTAATTTTGATTTTCTTCATCTCATGTGCTCTTGAATTTGTCAACCTAATACACTCACATGCATCCTTCAGGGACCTATACAACTGTTAAGCTTTCTCTAAGGTTCTTCTTGCCCCCTTCCTCAGGCAGAGTAAGTCAGTCTCTTTTGCAGGGTCTCCAGGGTACTTTAACCAACTTGAATGTCCTCTACCATCACACCCTGTCCCGTTTCCCACACACAAACTGTGAACTCCCTCAGAACCCGGCCCGCATCGTGGCCATTTTAATGAATCACATTTCTCCATGTTAGAAAACAGCCGCCTCATGACACTTCTGAAGATGTTCTGTTCAGACAGAGGTTTTCTAATAAAACTAAGGTTATTAAATGGTTTCCAATATTTATAATTTGCTGCATTCTCATCTCTTTTATTTTTAATTGTTATGATCAGAATACTATCCAGACAGTTATTTTGAGAGAGCAATCCTTGAAGAATGCTTCACCTCACAGTACAATTAAAGTAGACATCTTTTAAAGGCTCTTAATATTCCCCCAGAAATGCGAAATTACATCTTGTTTTGTTTTGTGAAAGTCATGTTTTGATTATATGAAATTGGTATTTTATGTGAAAAAAAAAATCTTCTGTTCAGCTTTGAGCATGGAGACTCGTGCAGTTCTTAGCATATTACTCATTCCAAAATTATTGAAAATATTTTTCTTGCAGTTTTTTTTTAACCTCATACTCTCAGCGCTGGGAGTTATAGTGTTTCATAAAGGAAGTATCTTTATCTACAGAAAAAATCATGCATTCATATCTAGTTGAAGTGATGGATTAAGCTGTTTTATTATAAGTATATCAAAAATGCAATAAATATTTGCCAATGAAATGTAGTTATCATAAGGTTTTGCACAGTGCAATTTCATGTTAATGTCCAAGAAGAATATAGATGGCTTTATATGTCTGGTTATAATACCTGCTCTGTAGTCTGAAAAATCTATTTGTAAGTGTGGAAAATGTAAATATAAGAGTTCCAAGTATCTATGAGTTATTTCTAAACACCACTTAACTCCTCCCAAGACAGATGAGGGCAGTATAAAACTGTAATTCCGGTGACTGATAAAACAAGCTGGGCAATGAAAGGAAATAATCCAATAAACTAAAAGAAAAAGTGAATTGGTCTTTTGAGAAGCAGGAGGACATGATGGAAATTGCTGGGCTCTGAGGTCAACAAGTGTCTTGACCTCTCAGGTCTTTGTGCCTTCATCTGTAAATGGTGGGAATAGCGCCCAGCTCTTAGGATGGCCCTGTGGATTCGATGGGTGAATCATGATAATAAATGCTTACTGTGTGCCAGGCACTAGTCTCATGCATACTTTCATCTGTGTATTTTAATCTTTACATAACATACAGCTGTTGATACCAGATATGCGTTGTTGTTTTTTCCTTCCCCTTCTTAGACACTTTTAGATGCCCTTCCTGAACATTTGTGCAATTTATGTAGATATAAAGTACAGATACTGTGTTTGTTAGTCCTAATTCTACAATTTGATCACTGTATAAGCTTGGGAACCTTCTTTCATCTCTGTGTCTCCGTTTCCTCAGCTATGGCACAGCAGTGTGCTGCCGCCATCATGATGATGGTGCCCCTTTCACGGGGCGGTGGGGCAGATTCAGCCTTGGAACCCCTCTCAGGTACTCAGCACAGTGCCTGACGCACAGCGAGCACTCAGGCACCTGCTGTTATTGTTAGTTGCAAGTTCCTTAGCATTGTTATTACTCTTACTAAGGATAATATGATCTTTAGAAATCCCATAGGTAAGAGGTCAAGAGAAGGAACTGGGGATATTTTGTGGCTAATCACTTTGTGCGCCAATCACATCCCTCTCATATTTTTATTCGACTTCTAATCTTAGCATTCCAGCCCTCATAATGTGAAGGACAAGGAGAACCTAGAGTAACCAGGAGGTGAGCCAGCCTGTTCCCCTCTTGAAATCTTTAAAAGCCCTGGGTAATAGTAGCTTTGTCTTTGCTTCCTCTACCTTCACCATTGCGTCTAGGAATGGAAGGGGCTTCAAAATAAATTGAAGAACCAGGAGTCCCTTTGGGCTGCCCCTGGATGCCGCGTCCCAGAGGAGTGCCCGGAAGTCAATCTCTAATGTTCTAATTAATCTACATTCTTAAAAGTGTTTTTTAATCCACATCACTCAGACTTTCATGAGCTTCTATACCGTTACTTGATGTCTTATTTCCAACCACGTGTTTATAGTGCCTCGTAACTATTGGCGACACTCCTCAATCCTCCAGAAACCTCAGGGGCTCTAAATGCATCATTTCCTGCTTACAGGGGCACCCTTTTCTTTTCTCTTGATCTCTTCCCACAAGTCAGATGAAGAAATTGTTTTTGCTTTCCTCAGTGACTCTTATAAACACCACTTCTAAAGGACAACTTACTAGTCTAATGGTTGCTTGTGGTAGCTGTGAGATTTTATATCTTTTACTCTAATGGAGAGAGGAGCCCAAAGTCAGCCTTATTTTAGGATTTTCTTTAAACATTATCAAAGATTTCACAAGTTGTCAGAATGGCCATGTTATGAAAGACATAGCTGTCATGTCGGAGGAAGAATGCAAATGCCCACCATGGGAAAATGTTTACAAAACGAATCACTTGTTTTTCTGTATATCCTGAGGGCCCCAGTCATCCACTTTCTTCATTTACTTTGTCCAACCCATGTGCCTGACTACTTAGTCAACCAAGACTTAAGTCCTTCATCGGGAGCAATGCCATACTAACTCAGCACCATTCTTCTCTGCTACTCATACCATCTCTCATGTTGGTGTTTTATATCTTCCTGAATGGGGGTGAGCCTTAGCCCTGCTACATAAAAAAGGCATATTACTAATAACTTCTTTGCATTTTGTATACTCCTTGTCTATCTGCCTGGTATAGTTTTTTGAAATGCAGCATTTTTGTCTGAAGAAGATAATATTCCATAAAAACAAAATATTGTCCACAGGGCTGTGATTTATAACGAAATTACAGGGACTATTCTATTAATGAACTATTTTAGTCAAATACTGCCTGTCTTTGGAATCAGACTGATTTGGTTATAAATTCACTTTGGCCACTAACTTGCTATATGATCTTGGGGAAGTTCTTTAAACCTCATCTAAATTTCTCATGCTTCATAAGTACTGTAGTATTGTACTTTTTTACACATTACCTGGCTTATAATAAATGCACTTATTATTATTGCTATCCCCAATTGTTGTTAATGTGATTTTTCCAAGAATTATGCAAGTGTTTTCTTATATCTTTGTGACATAAATAGCTAGTTACTCTGAGTATTAAATGCTAAGAGGGGCGCCTGGGTGGCTCAGTCATTAAGCATCTGCCTTCGGCTCAGGGTGTGATCCCAGGATCCCAGGATCAAGCCCTGCAACAGGCTCCCTGCTCTGCTAGGAGCCTGCTTCTTCCTCTCCCACTCCCCCTGCTTGTGTTCCCTCTCTCTCTGGCTGTCTCTCTCTCTGTCAAATAAATAAATAAAATCTTAAAAAAAAATCATATACCTAGAGAAACTACTGGGGCACCTGGGTGGCTCAGTTGTTAAGCGTCTGCCTTTGGCTCAGGGTGTAATCCTGGTGTTCTGGGATCAAGCCCCACATCAGGCTCCTCTCCTGGGAGCCTGCTTCTTCCTCTCCCACTCCCCCTGCTTGTGTTCCCTCTCTTGCTGGCTGTCTCTCTCTCTGTCAAATAAATAAAATAAAATCTTTAAAAATGAATAAATTAATTAATTAATTAAATGCTACAAGTCTTCCACTAAAATAGATTTTTCTAGAGTCCTAATATTTGCCCCACCATTTAAAATGGCACTACATCACTTCAGATATGTGCACTGCTATTCAAAATAATATATTGAAAACAATCTTGCAAATGTTTTATTTAGAAATATCTAAATTTAAGGATTTTGATAATGTTTCAAATCCCAGCTATTGTTTTCACTGCTTTGGCATGACTGGAATCCATTTTGCATTTTATTAACTTAGTGTTTAACTGAGCTGATTTGTCAACTCTATCAAAACACGAGCAGTTGTCGATACAGTTGGAATTATTTGTCCCTCATACCTTGAAGCGTTTCCTTTTAGAGTTGTCAGCAAATGTTCATTGAAAATTTGGAGACCTGGCAGCAGGTTGAATTCTAGAAAAAGGAAAGTATGCTGTAGATTTATTTTGATACATAAATGATTATCTCAAAGATCATTTTCACTACAAAAAGCTCCAGCAGTCACATAAATAGCTTGTCCTTTCAAGATCCTAGAATAAAAACCACAGGGGCAGATGTGTTCTCCGTGTCGTTTTCCAGCCGGGGCTCTATGAGAAATGGGAGTGGAGAGACAGCAGCCTTTAGGCGGGATGTGTTCAGGGTTCAAGTTTTATTTTTAAAAAGAGAGAAAAGAAGGAGAGGAGGAGGGATGAGCAAGGGAGAAGGAAAGAGAGAAAGAAGGACAGAGAGAGAAGAAGTCAACTCTAACAATCTGCTTTCAGCATCTGGTGTGCTGTACTTTTCCATCCATGTATACTAATCGAAAATAATTTTCTCTGTGCCATTTTTTTCCTATTGCTATTAATTTTTGCAAGTCTTTTAATATCTCAATTTCAAGTAAATGCTTTCTTCTTGAAAAAGACAAAATAGTATAGAAATAGAGATAATGCTGTCTCCCAGATAGATGATGGGCTTTTTGAAAAAGCTTTTTTGGGAAAGTTTCTCTTACTCTTATGGCTACCTTGAAATGATTAGTAGGAAGTGGATCCCAACTGCTTCTAAAGTAATAAGGCCCAAGTGCCTTAGTAACTCTGTGCTTTGGATAGGCAGAACAAAATTTCAGTTCAGTTTTTTTTTTTGTTTTTGTTTTTGGGTTTTTTTTTTTTTTTTTTTTTTGCACACATTGACAGGTTATTGCAATTCTTAATGAATGTCATTGCGTCTATTTTTAAAAATAATATTTGGACGTTCAGTATGGTCGTAATCAGTAGTACTGATTCAGGTCGAAAGCCTGAAATGTGCTAGCAGTCCTGTGAGCCAGGGTAGCAGTTCAATTTATCTTTGTATACCATATATGTTTATCAACTCTACTTAAAGAAGTTATGCAATTGAGAAAAAAAATTTGAAATTTCACATGTGCTTTGCAAAAAAAGAAAAATGATAAATTTGCCTGGAATGCTTTTCCAGGGCTGTCATATTGAAATCTTGAATGATGTATCTGATTTTATCCTGAAATTGAGTAGCCTTGTTTTAGTATAAAACCCTGAACAGTGAAAAAAAGGAACAAAAACATGTTTTCTTTATCCCTGGTCACACTTATAAATGATATCCACCTTGAATAATTGCTCAGTCGAAGCTGAGCTCAGTGCATAGAGAAGAAAATATTTCCTCTCTTCCTTAATAGTGTCCAGGTCCTCCAAAAAGGAAGTTTCATGTTTTGTTCTTTTGGACTCCTTAATGCTCTTAGTAGTTAGCTGATAACATGTTCCATCACTAATAAAAACCCTTCTTCATCAGTAACGTCCTCTAGGTGTTAAACCCATCACTTTCCACATTCATACCAAGTATTTATATACACATGTGTATCTTTTTCTCTCTCCTGGCAAATCTATAAATGGGATTTTTCGATGGAAATCCTATGATATAAATATCTTTGAAAGCTTTCTCATAGCTTTACCTGCTTTACAATCAGCCATTTTCTCTTTCAGAATCAATGCCTCTCATTAAGACTACTGCTGGCAGGGATGAGGGTCTAGCATCAGTTTATAGAAAAGTGGTCATGATTTTGCCTCTGGGTTTGTTTTAATTGTTCTTCTCCATGCAGCAAGCTTTGTGGCTTGAATAGTAGAAAATTCATTTGTAAGCTTGCTTCCTGCATTTCTCAAAATATTGTCGTGAGGACTAAATTAACCCATCCCAAACTACTGACTGCACATCTACTTCGTGCCAGGCCCCCCTCAAGGTGCTGTAGACATAGGTGTCAACAAGACAGTCCCTGCGTTCCGGGATTTCTTTTGAGTGGGGGAAGACTGAAAACGAACAAGACAAAAATCACAAGTGAGGATTACAGAATAGAAAATACACTCTGGTAATGTGTGAGTAGAGCAATGGAGATCTTCGTCAGGAGGGTCAGGAAAAGCCTCTCTAAAGATAAATCATTTGAGCAGAGAGGCAGATTATGAGAAAGAGGCAGCCATGGGCAAACCTGGGGGAAAATAAAACATGCCCCAAATTTCCTGAGAAGAGTGGATATGGAGCGTTGGTGGAGGGGAAAAAAAAATTGATAACCCTGACTGAGCTGGATGACGTAAGAGATGAGACACTTGAGAGGACAGGGCCAAGATCCCATAAGGCCATGATGTATCAGGAGCTGTAATTTTATTTTAGTAATAAATAAGATAAAGTGGTTAGTGGAAGGGTTTGGGGTGGGAGTGGCATGCTGTAATTTACATTTAAGAATAGTAATAATGTCTGCAAAAATCTACCAAGATTGAATCTTGACTCTTCCATTTACCTCCCCAAGTCACGGTTTTGTTATCTGTAAAATGGGCATCTTTATGATCATCGTAACTCATACAGTAAAGATGAAATAAGACAATCCTCAGAAACCGCTCCGTCAACAGAAAGCGTTCTGCAGATGGAGATAGTCAAGAAGACACTTAGGCCTCCCTTAAGGGCTTCCCTTGGTTCTCTAGCCTGGACCATTCATTAATTTATTTTGTGTTCTCCTCCTTTCCCTTAATATCTGAAATTTTTGACAATTTTCTCTGAGATTCCTGGCATTTGGGCCTCTGGTGATGGCAGGGGGTCTGGTTTACTGTCTGTTAATTTTAGCTCTTCTCTGCTGGAAGCACCATCACAACTAGAATAACCAGAGAGAATGGGAGGTGGTGCAGCCTATTAAGTGGCCCCATGGGGCTGCCCTGGCAGCAAAAATCAAAACAAACAAACAGCGTCCCAACACAAGTTTGGGCTTTAGGGGCTTTAAAACGGACATTTTCCCATTAATAGCATATCAGTTAAACTCTAACGTGACAGCTCTCAAAAAGTTTCTTCTAACAAAACCATTTCAAATCCAGGCAAATTACTCATTTTGCCTACAAATGTCAGAGCCAAGCAACACTTAGTAGATAATTTGGTCCACAGTTTTCAAGGGTACAGGTAATAGCAAGTAGAAATAAGTGACCTGCTCTATTTCATGCCTCCAGTCTTCCTGTACAAGCTAACCACCTCATTGGACCTGAAAACTTCAGCAGTTTTTAATGATCCGAAATATTTATATAGAAGCATACCCAAACGAGTGAGAAATGTATTTTCACCTTCTGTTTTATTCGAGGAGTCCCAAACCTAAGGCCTCGCAGAAAGAAAGAAATTAAATATTTAAATATAAAACAAATTTTTATTGTTAGCCCGGCCATAATACTGCTATGAAATTTTTATAGTGAGGGCATAACATTTAGATTGCAGGTTATTAAGACAAGGACTAATGTCTTTTTATCTGAATCATTGCATACACAGGCAAATGGTACACTTTATTGCAATGCTTGGTTAATATCAGACTATGAAAAAGATGGAAATTTTCAGAAGAGAATCGTCAAGTAGATGAGGTTGGTTCCCCCATGTTTAACTTGATGGCTAAGGGGGCAGGAAAATTTCAGTGGAATGTTAGACATGGAACAAAACTGTAGCCTCATGAACAAGAAAAACAATGGGGAAGAAACATTAAAAATCTGATATAAAGTGAAGAAAATTACTTGAAAAAATGGGATTATATCTTTACAAACACAAGATTGGGCAAAAAGTTTTAAAGAAACGTAAGAGAGTTGTTTTGTGTTACATTATATTTCTCTTTCCTCCTTGCCTAGCTAGGGTTTTCTACAAAAGAGATTGCATCTGATCTTGAAATGTACATGTATACGTCCCTATACACTTCCTTCCCTATGCACAGCTGCACATTTATCAATTTATATATCCATGTACATATTTATCATAACTTAGGAAGTATAAGATAAACTCATTTTTCCTACCACCTACTATTTTTAAAAGGACCTTCTCATACAGACTGCCTGAAAATAATCTTTTCGGTACTATATCACAAGAATAAAATAAGGGTTTTAATCATTTATGTTATTTACAGTGAGAATCATTACCACTTTACACTTAAGTTATGGTTCTGGGATATTTTTTCATAATATGTTTCTGCAAACTGAAAGTTTAAGTGTTTATCTACACTCGAGGAAAATAATGGCCAAGACAAGAGAAAATATATAGAAGTTACATCCTAATGCAATAAAACCTTCCCTGGAAATAAACTTTTACCCCTGCTCAGTTACTCACTTGCCACCATCGATTTTTTATGAGACATTCCCAGTTTCAAAAAGCATAGTGAGTGGTTTATACCCACAAAACAGCTCATCATAGGCATGGACTCACTGTATTTAAGCCTGAATTACAAACATTTGAGTTTTGCAGCATGAAGCAACAAAAGATTGAAAAGCAATGGTTTCTAATATCACTCTAAATTATCATTTCCATAGATACAGCCTTTATCATTTCTTCTCTGCACTTAAAAAATAAAAACTGGTGAAGGTAACCCCACTGCATATTTTCCTTCTGCTTGTTGTACACTTCACAGTCTCTGAGTGAATCAGCTTTGCTAAACGTACTCATTAGTGCCCAATTTGTTTCTCTTCGTCTCTTTGAAGAAACCTTGCAAGCAGTTGGAACACTTATTTTATTTTGATTCCACAGTGGAAAATTGTATTCACATAAGTAAGCATATACCAAACAGCAATAAATCATTATTTCTCAGATGACCAATATCAGCAGGAATCTCATATACTTCTCTGCTGGAGTTGATTTCCAAATTCATTGAATAATTATTGGTGCTGCTTTTCATAAGTGAAAAGCATTTTTTCCTTTCTATTCCGGTTAACTTTTAAATGCTACCTTTCCCCCTCATTTCCTCAACACTTCTGAGAATTATTTGTAAAGGAGGGGAAAAAAAATGAAACTTTATACTCAGCAAATGTCAAGGTGGTTAGACAGACTGTAATCCTTCACAACTATTGCCCGGCCCCTGAAGTTTAAACTTTCATATTATGAGCCTTTGGACAAAGACTGAATCTCATGTTAGCCTGTCAATAAGTGAAATAAATACAAACTAATGCAGTCATGTTTTAAGGGAAATCTGAGAATTTATTAGGCTGTTCTATAATGTAATACTTAGGTGAGTAAATTTCTGTATTCTTTTACTCTGCCAAGAGAAAAAAAAATACATTGTTGTGTTACTTCCTAAAGGATTAAGTGAATATTGCTAATAAACACTGAGTAAGTTTTGAATAATAGATGTATGCATTCCTTCAACTTCCCTCCTTAACAAAATTTATTAACAGCAGATAACTTTGCCCCTAAAGTGAATTTATAAGATATCGATTGCTTTCAAGTCAATTTTACCGCAGATTACGTATTGCAGCCACATTCCAGAAACTATGAGAGTTCTCTACTCAGTTTAGAATTTGAACCAACATTTTTTAAATGGCTAATGTGCACAGTGTATTATGTTAGGCACTATTATAGGGAAAACAACCAAATAAGGCTTTAAAATTAAATTTAGAACTTAGATTCGGAAGGGTAACAGGAGGAGGTTAGGATGCTGACGTAATATTTAGACACTTTCTGTTTATACTACTCCTTTGAGGAATTTTTCTCCTTTTATACTTTTGGTTGATGTTCTTAAATTTTTTGAGCTTCTAATTGGAAGGTAAGTTGAAGCAATTTAAAGAATGTTTTTTACTAAACTTATTTTTTCCTTGAGTTAAAGCTTGAATATGATTAACACTTGAACATAGAACAATGTAACATTTGTACTATTAGTATCTTTCCAGCAATCTTTATGTTTAGTTTTATATTTACTTTTAGCTCCTAAAGTGAGAAGATAATATGAATATTAGCATAATTCAAAACATAATAAGATAAAGTCTAAGAAATATTTTGGTATAAAATATCATAATGCATATTATGATCTTGCCTTTTTATTGAAAACTCCTAATCTTTAAATCAATGTATTTGCAAAAAGTACAATATAGTCCAGATCTTTGAGCCATCCAGGAATAACTCAAATATGCTTGTTTAAAATTAAAAAGATAGCTGTGTAACTACAGAACCATCAATGTGATAACATACCTTTGAATTATTTTGCCTTGGAATCCCTTTATCTCTTTGCCAAGAAAAAAATTTTAATATGAATATGAGTTTTAATTAACATGATGGACAGGGCACCTTTTAGATATTCTGAAATATCTTAATATAAACAGTTATTAAATAAAAACCTATTTGAAATTATAGTAACGCATTAAGATAATCAAAAATTTAATAATACATGAAAACATTTTTAAACTACAAGATATAATATTTTTTCATTAATATTCTATTCTCAAAATATGCAAGACAAATTGTTTCTAAATAAGTCATTATTTAGTATTTCAGATGCAATCTCAAAAAAATGAATTTTTGTTCAATTACTGAACTTTTGAACCTTGTAAAACAATTATTTAAAAAACAGTAAAAATTATTAAGAAATCTGCAACACAAAATGTCTTACCCCTGAATTTTATCCAGGTTTAGTATAATGAAGACTCCTGATGTATTGACAGGACATCTAATTTATGATTCCATATTAACAAAGTCCCTGACATTATAATATATTATTATTTGCTGACAACATCTACTCAAATACAAAAAAGATGTTAAATAGTTAGATGAAGTTCTAAGAGTTTTTCTGACCTGGGAGCGGGAGGGGGGCGGGGTGGAGAAAAATATAGATAAGATTTAGATTAATTTGAAGGTTGAATTGAATATGCCACTTGACTCAAATACCCTCTTGTCCAATGGTTAACAAAACAGCAGATAGAACCACTGGTGGCCATGTGTCTAGGTACTCCAGTCTAGATGAATCTTCCTTGTATGGCTCACTTATTGTATAGCCTCTTATTTTAAGCAATTTTCCACTAGAGCAGTTTCCCATTATGTGTCCTATGAATTGTATGATGGCGGGGGGGGGGGGGGGGAAGGATGGTATGATCAGAGAGATTTGGGGAATACTGTGTATTTAATACCTTCAATACTTTGAAGTTCTCAGAGTTCTAAAAGAGAAGCCATCACTTTAACACAGTGTCTTCCAAAATATCATTTACCAATCGTTACTTATCAATATTTCTACAGATGAATATAGTGTGTAAAACTCCTCCACATAAAATAGAGTCTACTAACTACCTGATAATCTAGGCTAATTATACTCTTTCTTAAATCCCTCTTCCCAATTTTAGTTTCATCAGGAAGTTTGTACTCCAACCAGAATGAACTGTGTGCTTTTTTTCTTCATGAATCCCCGAGATGTTCCTCTCGTGTGCCTTTGCTCATGTTACTTCCTCCTTATAGAATGTCAGTTGTTCTCCCTTCTGACCTCTGCATGTTCAAAACCAAGTACATACTAGACGCTTCCTCACATGCATACAGAAACAATTTGTCGGTATGAGGTTCTAAGTGTACGGTGATGCAATCAACATATCAAATGAAATTTGAAAAAAATATTTTTAATGGCTTCTGAGGAAAGTGTATTATGCTGGACATTATTATGAGAAAATAACCAAGCAAGGTTTTATATATATACCAGATGAGAGGGTCAGCACTGAGTTTTTCACAGGAGGCAGAATGAGTGAGTTAGGTTTTTGGAGAGGATAGGACATAAGTTACATCTCAACAAAATAATGTAGGCTGATAAGGTTCTGCAAATGTGATCCAAAACTGTAAGTCATAGGACATCGGTTTGTGGTGAGTCGAAAGACTTGGAAAGGAGGTGGTGCTTTGTAAAGACGGTCTACTTACTTTTGTGGTAAGGAACATGAATCTCTGTCAGTTGCTCTCTGAGCTACGACTTGATGATACGGCTGTTAATGGCACTAAATCCAGTGGTGAAAACACTTTAAATGGAATCCTGTCTCTGCTTATTGTGATACTAGGAGGCTTACTTAACCTTCCTAGGCTGGGTTCTCCCCCTGACGACTAGAACCATGATACCAATTTCCTAGAGTCCATGCATGGATGAATAATACACTGTGTATAAATACACTAAAGATTGGCATATGGTAAGTTATCTATAAATGGAAATATTATTATTAATAACATTACCCCTCTTCTTCCTTTTGCTATTCCTTCTTTTAGACTAAGTCCCAAAGAATTCAATGGCATTTCATGAATATTCACCACTTTGAGAGTCATGAAGCATTCTTAACTACCTATATTTTTCTTGAAAAGAATAAAATATTAAATCATTACCAAGGCCACATTTAAAAAGATAGAACATTTTATCTATAATGCATTACTGCCAATTCAAATTCAGTTACAGTATAACGGCATTATCTAATTCAATTTATACATTGGACCATCTCTTGTGGCTAGGAAAAAAGTCCTGTTTTACATGGTAGCTCTAACCCTTCCCCAATTACCACTGTCTGGTTTTCAGACATAATTTATTTGCAGTAAATAGATTTTATTTTAAGAAATGTCTACCCAGCTCTTTATATGTTATAACCAGATCCTGTTTTAATGAGATAACTATAGATAACACAGTCATATTTTCATGTCTCTTAAATAATATATTGGGATCATTCTACTTATAACAATTTAATGAAAATGAATGTTTTTTTTTTTGTTATTGAATAGAATTTCCATAATACAATGAGGTTCCTGAGATAAAAGCCTTCAATGCTAAGTGAAATGTGGAAGTCGGACAGTGATCGTAATGGAGAGGGGGCAGATAAGCGTCTATGCAGTAGTGCGCCAGCGGCAGCCCGTTGGAGATGGCTTCCCGAGTCCTTGCAGTGGGAAGGATTATGAAGCTTAATTCAGGCTTACATGCGAAGAGTGCCGTGGTGGCTGTGAGGCCAGGAGTGGGATATGGCAGATCTTGAGCAGGTGTTCATTTTATCCTGTCCAAATTAGGCATATGTATAATAGCTGTAGTTATTGGGGAAATGTAAAATAATGAAATACCTAGAATACTTTCTCTTCAAAACCATAGTGACTGTTCAACCCCCTAACAAGAAAAAGGCACAATGCAATATTAATCATGGGCAGACATTTTTCCCTTTTTAATTTTTTTCCCCTTATGTTGTGTATCTCCATCCTCTTTCCTATTTCTTCCTTCTTTTCCCCTTCACCTACTCTGCTTTTAGATGCCCTTACCTTTGTTTTCTCCTCTTTCATTTCCTTTCCATCTTCAAACATTTTAAGCATCTACAATGTGCTTCCCTATTAAGCCTGGTGCCCAAGTAAATCAACAGTCTGTACCAAATGAGAGTAGTAGCATTGTTTGGTTGTATCTAATTGGTCATTTGTAATTAGTCCTGATCCCACAGAGGACTCCAGCTAGCTTTTCCTGACCAGCATACGGATGGATGTTCCAAACCGCTATTAGCTACCCCGCTCCTCAACTTCCCAGCAAGCTAATGACCCAGGAGGCATCCATTTCCCACCCCATTCCTAAAGGTAATGGAGAACTAGCTGCTTTGAAAATGCTGCATGCTCACCCACGCATATAATCTTTCCAGGACTGCTCTCTTTCATGGAAAGTTAATTGCCCTTTGGGCTTCCTAGGTATTAATCTAACATTTACCTGAATATTAACTCTTTTGCAAGCCCAGCCTAAAGACAGTTTTTGCCATAATGCTGACCATATGCTAAAAAGTCATGTTAATAGCAGAGATCATTTGCGTTTTTTTGTTTGTCTGTTTGGGGGCGGGGCTCCAAAGTAATATTCTAAGGCAATGTAGCATTAGCCACTGGCTGTTTGTTACCTGTCTCTACATTAGGCAGTACCAATGATAATTTTCTGTTCTGTAGACTCTCTCAACTCTTCATTTTTCAAGTAAAACTGCTATATAACTCTATCTATGGATATTTTTGGAACTCACTCATCAAAATAAGTATAAAACATATTATTGTGCCTCTTGCACACTTTATCAGCATGTGTTTCCTTAAATGTAATTTGGGTTTATTCAGCTATGTTTCTATTTTACTATTAACTGAACCCCATAAATCCCCTTTTATTACATTCTAATGAGGAAAATCAATTGCAAAGTACTTCTGTTCCCTTTTTCATCAGCAGATAAGTTGCAGCTCTGTGGTATGGTTTTAGCCTTTCCTCTTGGGTAGAAATGGGAGGGAGGAAAATGATCTCCACCTCTCTCTCATAGGCTGGGGAAAGGTGGGAAAAGCCTTTCTCTAATGAACGGTGTCTTTTGCTCTACTTGATAATTTTATTTTCCCCTTCTGTAAATGCGATTCTGTGAGCCTCCTGTAAAGATGGGTAAGGCAGTCTCGGAGAAAAGTTAGTCTACTTTCTCTTGGAAGGATGTACAGAGAGAGGGAAGGATCACACTTGCAGCATCACCTGTTGGGTTGGCCTTCTCTGCCACTCACTGACGTGTGTCTTCAGGTCAATCTCTTAAGCTCCCTGGTCTTCAGATTTTTGTTTTAAGAATTTAAATTAAAAAAAAAAAAAGAATTTAGTTATAACCAAGGGGGAAAAAAAGAGGAAAATCATGCATTCTTCTTTTTAAAAAATTTATTAAACAATCTCTTCTACTCAGAGAACCCCACAGAGGCAAACTCCAGCTCTTTCCTCACTTTGCTATAGCTAATCATTTTATAAATCCCTATCATTCTTTGACTTGTTTTTTCATCTAATGTTTTCTGAGAGGGGTCATATCAAAACTAGAGGGGGAGAACACATCATGAAGTTTATATTCTTCTTAATTATTTATAGCATTACATTGCATGAATGAATAATGCTTTAACCATTTATTAATGACAAATGTTCATGTTCTTTGCAGTGTTTTATTTTATAAAATACTGTGATGAACACCCTTGCACACATATGTGGGTGGCTCGCTAAGGTTGATAACTAAAAATAGATTTGCTAGATGATGAGAATGTCAGTTTTAAATTTTAATAGATATTGTCTAGTTGCCCCCAAAATAGCTAGGTCATTCATCCTTCCACTAATAGCATAAGAGATGTCCGTTTCCCTAAAGTCTTACCCACACTTGATATTATTGATCTTATGAAAGTCTGACTTTTTTAAATCAGAAAATAATAATATAATTTTACTAGTATTTCTTGTTTTTATTTACGTCTATAAAATGAATAGGTTAACTTTTATAATAAAAATAATAAAAGTTAGGGGCACCTGGGTGGCTCAGTTGGTTAAGCGGCTGCCTTCGGCTCAGGTCATGATCCTAGGGTCCTGGGATGAGCCCTGCATCAGGTTTCCTGCTCAGTGGGAAGTCTGCTTCGCCTTCTCCCCCGTCCCTCCCCCCTGCTTGTGCGCACTCTTTCTCTGTCAGATGAATAAATAAAACCTTTGAAAATAATAATAATAAAATTTAACTTTTAAAAGAACTTAAAATATATTAGAGACTTAGGAGATCTCTGAGACATTTTTCAAAAATAGTATTATTTGCATATGTCTTGGAATTATTAGACGGATAAAAGAGAAATTGCTTACGGTAGTCAGATTTTCAATGAGAGCTCTGATGTCTAACCCCCTTAGTGTCAAGGTCCTATTAGTTGTGCACACATCCCTGTTGTTGTAAGTCAGTTATGAAGATATAGGAATCCTACTTCATATATTCAGATTTCTTGACTTGGAGTTGTTCAAGTTGCTGATAGAGGAATGGGTTATTAAACAGTATCCTTTCTGGATTAAAAATGAAGTCCCTGTGTGTACAGAAGTTTGCAAATGCACAAGAGGTCATACTGATCCATGACCTTTGAATATTGGCCATTTAGGTTGAAGAGATGAGGATTAGGTTTCGTATTCTGGGAACATCTTCCCAGTGATCAGGATATTTCACTAGCACGTGTTCTCCACCCATTCTACACTTTGAAACAATGAGGCATGAAACCCAAGAAAGTGATAGCTGATAACATGTAGTAACAGCTGTCTTCCACATGGATTTAGTGAGGCTGATCTAGTGGTAGTCAGAAAATTACACCCTGGGTGCCAAAGCCAGTCCAGCGCTTGTTTTCAGAAATAAAGTGTTAGCGGAACAACTAAGAAAACCCACTTGTTTATGTATTGTCAATGGCTGCTTGCCCTATGAAGGCAGAGTTGAAAAGTCACAGCTGTGAGACCATCTCTTGCAAAGCCTAAAATATTTGCTGCCTGGCCCTTTACAGAAAAGGTTTTCTGACCCCTGATCTTCTATATACATAACCTGAAATAGACTACATTCTGAAAGTTTATAACTAGTTTGTGAATAGATACATGGATCCCTTGTTTTTGTTACTTTGAAACCTTTAAACAACCTTTAAGAAGTCTCTTGGCAGATGGATTGTAATTGTGGGAAACTTACAGTGAAATTGTGTTTAGAAAATATTTTTGTTTGTCCTAAAAGGGGTGAAGATTAGAGTACAAGTACTTATGAAAAACACCTTAATTAATTTTAAAAAATGTCTTTTGTTTGCTATTTCTTTCTAATATATTAGTGAAATAATACTTCCTTTATTTTGAGAAAAAGGAGCTTATCATACACAGTAACTCTTTAACTTTTTAAAGTAAAAAGAAAAGACAGTTAAATTATGGTTCATGCATTTTTGTAGTGTTTTATTTAATGGTAAAAAGTCTGTCTTATGATTACTCAAAACATCTGTCTTTTTATCTCAGTAAGTTAATTCATTAACTTCAAAAGACTTACTCAAAATAGCATTAAAATATTAGCATATTTATTGGCAAATAAATGTTTAATAATTATATTTTATATTTCCTTAATTCATGGTGACTGGTATCGTGGTGGTAGATAAGATAAGCTCAAGAGATTTTGTTAATTCAAGAAAATACTGCCAGCCTCATATTTTTAACAGCATGCCTTGGTCATAAAGAGGAACCACAAAGTGTCAAGAAACATAATATTAATTTTGTCTCCTATTTCCACACATCCAGTGTCCAGTAGCTCTGTCTTGAAGTCGTACACATATGCACACTCATACACACACACACACACACACACACACACACACACGCAACATTGACCTTAACTCTGTCATGGAAAAAAGAATTACATTGTGACTTTCACATATGACAAATGAATAAACTGTCAACCAAGAAAAGTTAAACATTTGGGGACAATCAAATTTCAATATGAAACTAATGAAATGTCTGGAAACAAATCAGAAACTACTGTTAACAAATAACTAAAATAAAAGCAGAAGTAATCACACCTGAAACAAATGCAAGTTAAAAGAAGCATCCCAGCTTACTTCTTGGGTAAACCAAGAACTTGTCCGAAGTAGGCGAAACTTTTGCAGTAAGTGAACATTTGAGCGAATGTTAAAACAAATTACTGAAAACACATTCCTAGAAAAACAGCTACAAAATCAGTATGATCAGACTCCCTATGAACGTTGAGTTGTCCACATTTTTCCTCATTGATATTTGTGATCGTAGGCTTAAACTTTCTGTGCCTGGGTTTCTCTATGTGGAAAAACTGGTATAACAATGGCTACTACCTTATAAGGTTGGGATAAAATTTAAGATATATATAGATATATATATATAGATATATATATAGATACACACACACACATATGTATAACTTAAAAAGCCCTGGTATATGGTGCTCCATCAGTATCACCTGCTCATAGTGGTAGCAGCAGCTCTTCTAGTAGTAGTAGCAACGGTAGTAGTACTGGTTGTAGTAAAACTAGTAATAGTGGTCAAAACACCTTTAGATGTCCCCAAATTTCCTAGAGTATAAATACCAATACCAATATTAGCAAATACATTGTCTAGTGTCTTCATAGCTGGAGACAAATGTAAGCCATTCATTTGCTTCTCCATTCTAAAACACTAAGTGGGTTTTGTCCTACTTCTTAGAGATAAGCATAGCTGCGAAGCTGTTTCTACCCTCCATGGGTGTACAACCCAGAAGGGGAAACAAGTCATACACAAATGATTTCAAAACAGTTCTATCTGAGACAGAGGTAAAAATTATGAATGATAACTCAGTAGTGAATGACTTGAAACTGCTGTCAAGGGGCCCTTGTACATATGTTTCTTCTCAGCAACTCTACAAGGTAGGTCCTACCGTCCCCATTTTACGGGTGGAAAACTGAGATGTCGAGTTTCTAACCTAGAATCATGCAGGGTTCAAAGAGTCCTCAGAGTCCAAAGCCCGTGGTTTTCCAACTCCTTAGCCACTGCTCGCCTGGTTCAGGAGACCAATATGTTGGCTGGGATATGGCATACTCCATGCTGTGGCTGCCCAAACCATCCCTCGTCTGGACACCACAAATGGAGCATAAAGAAAAATGGAGAGAAGCCATTTCATTTAGGACTCTTGACTGCAGTCTGTTCAGTCTGGCCTGGTTTCTTCTCGGTGCTTATGTACATGCTAATTGCCGTGGCTAAATGATGTCATTGTAAATAATAATGCTGTGGTGAAACGTTTAATCTTCCCTGGGGTTTGGTGGACATCTTCAGCTGCTGGTCTAGTGATAAGCCGAGCAAGGGGAGTGTAGATTCTTCCTGTTTTCGTGTAACCTGTTGTTGCCAGTATTAATTAATGACTGATATTTAAATAAAAATTATTGGAATTATAATGAAATAATATACATAAACAGTTGTGAATTCTGCTTTATGCTGAGGTTATTTTTTTTTCTTTTGGGCTCTAAAATTTGAGGGGACATTGAAAAGCCATTTACTTCATTTTTTGTTTAATGACTGGATCCATTCAGACCAGCCTGAAAAAAAATATGTCTAGTCCACTTCAGCCTTCCCTCCTGGTGCCCTACCTCTAAAGCCCAGAAGAGATCTACAAATATAGACAGTGGCACTCTGCCCCATCTCTTCTGTTTGTTTGGCATCAGTTAAATCACTCCGCCTTCCAATTTGGAAAGTTTGTAATTTAAAGCTCTATCCACACATCTCCTGAGCCAGTTAAAGTGTGTTAATTTCTTACACGGTTCTAAATATATGACTTGGAACTGGTACACTGCTCTCCACCAGCAGTGTTTCACACAGTCCAGAAACCTGCCCTCACCTGCCTTCAATCACTTTCTCCCGGAGCTGTTAGCCCTAATAATATTAGCCCACAACTTTTTAGTGTGACTGTCTTCAAACATACAGTGATGTTGTAAAAATTATGCAGTGAACACCTAAACTTGTTGAAGAGTTGCTAACCATTGGATGTCTAGTTTTGTGACAGCTATCAGCCTACTTTTTTTCACTCACCCCATCTCGATCTTTAAATACACGTGTGCGCACACGCATGTGCACAGCGATACTCACAGGGATTAGATTCAACAAATGGACAAGAGTGTGGGCCTTAGAATATATGAGACCTGGTTTTACAGCTCACCTGGTATTGCTCCAGGTGAGCCTGAGAACCTCTCTGATTTCCTACTCCACGAAATGGGCACAACAAACCCCACTCCGAAGATGACTGTGTGGGTTAAGAATTCGGCACTCTCTCTGGCCCATAGTGGGTGCTTAATATATCATAACTGTTTTAAATTATTACTGCATGACCTGTACTTAGTTATTTAAGTAAGATAAAATCACATATAAATCAGTCTATGTTAACATGTGTTCAGATGGTTTGGATCTGAGTGTTTGGGTTTTTTTTTTTCCCTAGTTAACAAGAATTTTGATCCCCACCAAGCTACTGAGGTATTACAACCCATAGCTGAGTGAGCATCTCTGACCTGAGGCTCAGCCAGTAAAATTTCACTTCCATTAAAGGGGACCGGGGAATGCTTTGCAAACTAGCACCTGACCTGACATGGAATTGCTTCCCCACGAAAATTCTGGGCTTTCTCCCAAATGCTTCGTTTGAAGGTGAACGCCTCGTGCAAAATGCCACATATGTGACTCTCTGTACCAAACAGTTAATGTAGAATTCAGAAAAAAAAAAAAAATGCCCTGCCCTTGCTGTCTTCCTTAATGTATTGTGACAATGCACTAATTTCAGCACAATTGGCCCAGCGTCTCTCATTGTGACAGAGGCGTTTCCACCGAGAAAAGCAGCAAGGGTACTCTGAGAGTGTGGCTTGTCCAGGGCTGAGTTTGATTTATGAAATGAGACCTAGGAGCCTGGATTGAACAGATTGGCTTGCAAGAGACAGCTGTACTGGAGGAGCTGCTGCCAGGTATGGGTAGTGGAAATAGAGAAAAATGAACAGTGGGATAAAAATTCCTTTCCCAGTCCCTACTTATCAACATGAAACATCTGTTTCAGCTACAGTGGTTCCCAGTGGCAGTCAGAATTATTGATATGGCAAAATCGCTGCTTATATGCAGCACAATGGCATGCCCCCCCCCCCCCCCCGGC
Source organism: Ursus arctos (assembly GCF_023065955.2). Taxonomy (NCBI): domain Eukaryota; kingdom Metazoa; phylum Chordata; class Mammalia; order Carnivora; family Ursidae; genus Ursus; species Ursus arctos. The sequence goes on from NW_026622819.1 coordinate 54,869,676, forward strand.
TGCATTGTAATAATTCATTACCGTACTAGTGCTACCAAAGACACGGGGCACGTGAGAAGGGAGCAGTGCCAGGGCAATTGTGCAAATGGGGAGGGTGCGGAAGCAAATTTTCCCCAGGAGCCATAAATTTCTGCCTGCTGTTCTATTTTATTGTGGATGAACACAGTGATTATGCTGGTTGGAAAATAAGCAATAAGCTTCTGTCTGTCTCCAATTGTTTTTAATATTCTTGTTTAATGGGAGAACATAGCTTTTATTTAAACTAAACATAATGGATGCATTTTAAGATTTGGATCATTTTTTTAAAAAAATCTTGCTTTCTCATATGTTATGTAAGCACATGTGGCTATAAATAGGAAAACAAATATGCTTAGTTCAGCTTTTTGTTAGACAAAATTTGATTAGGGATGTGCAAAAGCTGATGCTGTCAGCCAACACATAGCACCAGGGAGCAATACATACCATGTTAGAATGAAAATTAAATGCATTTATTATCAAAGAAACTGGTTTTGCAGAAACATAACCAAGAAAGTGTGTGCTCAAATAAATACCAACTAGAATTCCTTAATTTCAGTAATAATCACTTTCTAATGCAAGGTGGTAAACTTACATGGGAGTTCCCATGGCAGCTGAAGGATGACCAGAAGGAGATTTACTAACCAAGTTCTTAGGCTTCTTAGGCTATTCTGAGTAGCAGAACAATGCAAAAAGAAAAGGAAAAAACAAGAGCTCACCATTTGTAAAGATGCTTTTTTCCCTTTCGTTTCCTGATTACCCTTAATCCACAAAGAAATTTTATCTGCACCTTCTTACCTGATAAGGCATTTATATATGTTTTACAGGTGTGGGAAAATTAAAATTGTTTAAATTAATTTCCCAACTAAAACTGTTATGTAACCAATTTAGATGTAAAAACTCAAGAAGATGGGCAGGGCTGTGGCATGTGTTCACTCCTTGTAGTGTGGTACTTAGTACTGGTCTTTGGGATGAGAAGAAAAGAGGGTTTGGTGTTTCAGACAGCAGTGAAATGAAGCATTGGCAAATTAATAAGCGGCTCCTGCCTGTCAGCCCGGGCACTGAAGAGGTTAAGAAACTCCAGTGCTGACAACATGATAATGAGGATTTATGGTGAGCAGGAGATGAAGGTGGGTGGGATGCTCCCAGGCTCCCATGTGTGGTGGCTCCAGGCCCTTTGCAGACACAATACCTCAACAGGATGGAAGGTTACTTTCTGGATTGTAACAACGGCTGAGCTTGGCTCCATTTGTGTCTGAGTGCATGCATAGGAAAGATACATGAGTGTGTGTGTGTGTGTGTGTGTGTGTGTGTGTACACACACATATAATTATATTTGATATTTTGGTATTTTATAATTTCAGATGGATATTGAGTTGAACTGTATTTTCATTAAGAAAAAAAGAAAATATTCTCTTTGTCTAGAATAAGGCATATGGAAGGAAGGAAGGAAGGAAGGAAGGAAGGAAGGAAGGAAGGAAGGAGGGAAGGGAAAGGCAATTCATACAGCTTCCAAATATCTTCATATTCTGGCCCTTACCTACTTCTCTCACTTCAAATACATCACCTCTTCCTTTTGTTCACTCTTTAAAAACTATTTTTATATATAAAAACCTCCTTGTGTTTTCCCCAAAAATGCAAGCTCATTTTTAGCCCAGGGGCCTTCGTACTTGCTTTTCCCTATGACTGAACCACTCTTCCTAACTTTTCCTGAGGCTTGTTTTGATCAAACAACCCACATATCTCTTTCACACCTTCCTCATCCCTTAACACACGCAGTCACATTTTCCTGCTTTATTCTCCTTAAAGCTCATTATTTTCAAAATGTATCGTGTGTGTTTACCTGTTAATGACCTCTCTCCTGTAGAATATAAGTCCCACGGGAGAGACGACCTTGTCTAATTTCCTGTTACTTCACTTGCCCTGAGAACTGTGTCTTTCATTGGATATGCAGTAAATATTTCTTGAATTTATGAGGGGTGGATGCACAAAGTGAGGCTCTCAGAACCATAACCTGTTCTCTGACTTTTCCATCTGTGCGTACTTCTGAAGTCTCTGGGTTCTTGTAAGCTGGTAATTTTGCAGAAATAGCTGATGGTGGGAGCATTAGGGAAGAAAGGAAGTAGCAGTGGGGCAGCAAATGATCTCTGCTCACAAGGGGGGCTCAGGTTTGAAGCAGAATGTGTGTTCTCAACTTTCCTCTCGTTCTCAGTCGGCATTAACTCGGTTTAGTTTTCATGACTTTCACTCTGCGCTAAATTAGATACCTTAATGGGTGGTATGACTTATTAGTCAAAAGCTAAGGATGTTTCTCTGTGGGATATTACTATTAATATCACATCATATTTCACCGTTCTGACTCTTTAATGTGGTGATATCCGTTGTTAATGTAATATTTTGCGAGAATTTAGGGTTTCCTACTCTTTATTTTAAAAATCACTATTTTAAATATTATCATGGCTGCGTTTTATATTATAAAATGAATCACCGAACTGTTTCATAAAATCTATTTCGTCTTCTATAGGGGGTGTCAATAAAATCGTAAACAGGTACTTGGGGACAGGAGTATTTATCCACACACGCTAAATTCAAACCAGTTTTGTTTTCCCCGAGGAAGCAAGTTCGTGTGTCGTTTCACATATTTAAGTGACAATATCTTGACCCCAAGATTGTCAGAGGCTCCCCACAGGACTCTGCTATGAGATTACTCTGGAGAAGCCCGTAATGAGTCCTGTGCACACACCACATGGTTTCAATTACAGCTTTATATGGCTAGACAGTGTGGTGCCAGGAAGGAACGATTGTAAACTAGGCGAAGGGTCTTTGTCTTCATGGCTCAGGTACCTGGGCCTCTGCTTTTAGGATCTTCTTCTACTTACGATTATTAACGTTTGTTTTATCTACGTGAAGGCCAGTCTCTGAAGTCAGGTATTCTGTATCGAAATCAGAGAAACTGAAAAGAACAGCCCAGTCCGGTTGTGCTTTTTCCCTTTTCTTTTGCACTTGTCTGAGCCCTCTAGGATCACATTGCCTTTCTCAAAGGTGCTTTTGGGAGCAGGCATCAGATCGCAAGTGTTTTCCCTAAGCCTGTGTGTGGTGAGCGTTTCCTCAAAATTTGAGGACGGGAGGTGATAGCTCTTTCTATGACTTAAAAAGAATTAAATCAGAGCATAAAACATTACCTACGTAGTTCTTTGAAGAAGTATATTAGGGACTTATGAAAAAATAAAGTTTGGGTTTAATAAACCATCTAATGGAATTGAATATATTAGCTCGAGCCTATTATGTGCTGGCTTCTGGCTCCTGGGTAAGGTTTGTTGTTGTTGCTTAATTTCAAAATTTCCTGAAGAGTTGATTCCTTATAAACATACATGCATTGAAAAGTAGAGCTTGATGTGGACCTGAACTGGAAGGCTCCATGAGGGAAGGCTGCACTACGGCTCTCTCGTGTTCTCTCACTACTGAATTACACATGCCCAGGATAGAGTAGGAATTCACTGAGTATTTGTCAGATTTATGAGTAAATAAAAATGCCCAGTTTAACCTCTTTTCTTATGGTTGGAAACAGAAATCCAGAGGAAAGGTATGGGTACTCAGGGTGACAGAACCCATTTGTGGCCAAAAGGAGGCTAGAACCAGTTATGCAGTAGATCTCTGCTACATCAGTAACCACCACTGTGTGCTGACTGTGTAATGTGAGAACTGGATAAGTAGGCATCCCTCATTCAAAATGGCCTCCCCATGGTAGAACCCTAATGCATGGATCTATTTAGCTTCACACATCTGTGCTGATACTAAATCAGATTCACTGATAATAAGTTCAGATTCTTATTGTTACAGACCAATATGGCAGCTGTGGAAATGCAAATGAATTTCTGTAGGTGAGTGGGGAGCTGAATGAGAAGGTGAGCTTTCTGACAACATGTCAGATTTCCATGGATGGAGGAAGAGAGAGAGCACAAGAAAAGTGGGGTGAGAAACTGAAAACAGCCCAGAGAGAGAATTTGACAATATATTGTAACTGCCTTTGGAAGCTTCAGTTTCTTATATAACTGAATAAAATAGAAGCTGGGAGCAACAGGTTAAATGATTTTTTTAAAAATAGAGTTTTAAAAGCTTTCCAGTTCATGTAGAGATTCAGAAATCCTCTTTCTAATGCATTTGTTTTCTTGAAATGGACCACTCTTTTTGTCTCAGAAAACCCATCTTCCACCTTATCTGTCATCTCCTCTAATTGAAGAAAGAAATGGCTAAGCATACCCAGTCACTGTTGTTTGAGTAAAAACGGGTATCTATCCTTTTCCCTTGGTAATGAAACACAGCATTCTGCACATCTCTGAATCTCATTAGCAAAACAAAAGACAGGGAATTTCTTTTTTTTTTTTCTTTTAAGATTTTATTTATTTATTTGACAGAGAGCCATCGAGAGAGGGAACACAAGCAGGGGAAGTGGGAGAGGAAGAAGCAGGCTCCCAGCCGAGCAGGGAGCCTGATGAAGGGCTCGATCCCAGCACCCTGGGATCACGCCCTGAGCCGAAGGCAGATAGATGCTCAATGACTGAGCCACCCAGGCGCCCCAAAAGACAGGAAACTTCTGAATGACTCTCATTAACTGGTTGTGTGACTTCGGACAAATCATATTGAACCTTTTCTGTACCTCAGTTTCTTCATTTCTAAGTGAAGTCATTAAATTAGGGTTTCACTGAGGTTCCTTTTATCTCTTTGAAAATCCTTATGTAGTTCATAGGCTGGGGAGATAACATGCCCTAGAGTCCAAATTTGCCCTTAATTCAGGATCAGAAGAATGGGTAATTTAGGAACTAGAGTCTTGAACTGTAAACTGAGCCAGGGCAGGAACATCAAACTCAGTTCAGCCGTCCACTCATCCAAGTGTTCAGTTTCCTGCTGTGGAAATTTCAAAAGGGAAGTGGATTTTTTTGGTGTGTAGAAACTGATTCATTTTGGAATATTCACTAGGTGAATCATGCTTCAACCAATTATAACGTGTTCTAAAATCTTCCTCCATCCCTGTCTGTAATGGTTTTAAGCTATGTAATTTGCCATCTCTCCACTGCTTAGGGACATAGGTAATCAATGAGAATGTGTATTTTAAGAATACACATGTCCCCCAGATTGTAGTTTATCAAAGTCACTTTGAATCATTCCAATTGAATTTTCCCTTCTTGTAAATCATCAATGTCTATAATCATATTACAGGGTCACAGGGGATCACCAAGAAAGGTATATTAAAGGAATGGCACGGGAGGGAGCGCAATGCCCTTGAGTGATTCCTCGGTAATAGAAGAACAGAATTTGTTCTTGGAAAGCTGATGGGGGTTGGAACGTTCCTTTTCCTTTTCAACAGGCATACTACTCACTCTCAAACCTGAATAGCTATACTGGTCAGGATGTTTACTGTTTCAAATGAGGGGAACTGCAGTTCAAACTAGCTTAAACATGAAAGAGAATTTGTTGGCTCCTGTAATTAGGAAGATCAAGGAGTGAATATGGATGGCTTCAGGCATAGTTTAAATACAGGGGTTCAAAGAACAATGACACCAAGAATTTCTCTCTCTTCTTCTTTTCCTCTCTCCCTGTCTCCCTCATCCCCTGTCTCTCTCTGTCCCTCCCTCCCTCCTCTCTTCCTATCTCTCTCCTACCTACCCAGCTATTGATTCTGTTTTCCTCTATGTTACCTTTGTTCTCGGGCTGGCTCAGATCCAAATTCTGGCAAATAGTAACATCAGAGCTCTATTCCACCATAGTTCCAGCAGGAGTCCTGGCAATCTAATTGACTTGGCTTTTGGTACTTTTCATCCCAGAATCAGATTATGATCATCTAAGCTTGGGTTAAATGTCTATGACAGCAACCTGCAATAGAATCGTCCCCTCCCAAACCCTGTTGACTGAAGTTGGAGAAGGGACGCTTCTTCAAAGAGAACTAGAATGCTGTTAGCAGAAACAAGAGAGGGGATAGAGGAAGAATGAACATGTCAACTGCAATTGTTTCCCTCCAGAAAATAGAATCTGTTTTTGGCCCATAGTAATGTGACACAAAACAATATATGATCATTAATTAATCCACAGGTCCCTTTCTAACCTTTCTAATTCTCAAAATTATCTGTTCTTCTTATATTCATGCTGTCTTTCCAAGTGTTACATGGACTCATTAATGTTGAATTCTTTCTTTTGAGAAGCCAAAGAAATTCCTATTTATGTAGTGTTTCTTATTCACTGAGTAAACATGAGAACAAAGGAATTTCTTAGTAGTCAAACTCCAAACATACAGTTTATCATTTGGGTCCTGTTTGGAGCTTTAAAATGAAAATACTGCACAGTAGTCTCTGCTTATCTGTGCTGCCATTTTTCACTGTTAGAATCACTGGAGGCGCCTGGGTGGCACAGCAGTTAAGCGTCTGCCTTCGGCTCAGGGCGTGATCCCGGCGTTGTGGGATCGAGCCCCACATCAGGCTCCTCCGCTATGAGCCTGCTTCTTCCTCTCCCACTCCCCCTGCTTGTGTTCCCTCTCTCGCTGGCTGTCTCTATCTCTGTCAAATAAATAAATAAAATCCTTATTTAAAAAATTAAAAAAAAAAAAAAAAGAATTAGAATCACTGGTCAGCCGCGGTTTGGAAGTGCACGATCTTGGTCCGTAGTAGCCCAACACTGCATCACAGTGCCTATGCCATTCACCTCATGGCATCTCATCACATAGGCATTTTACCAGCTCATATCATCACAAGAAGAAGGCTGAGCACAGTACAGTAAGATACTTAGAGAGAGAGAAAAGGGACCACATTCACATAACTTAATTACAGTATAGGATTTTAATTGTTCTATTTTATTATTAGTTATGTTTGATCTCTTGCTGAACCTCATTTCTAAGTGAAACTTCAGCATAGCTATGTATGTATAGGAAAAAAAACACCGTGTATGTAGCGTTTGGTACTATCTACAGTTTCAGGCATTCATTCGGGGTCTTGGAACGTATCCCCCACAGATAAAGGGGGACTACCATATAGCTCTTCTTGGAAACAGGTATCTGGTGTCAATCTAATCAAAATATCAAATTTCCTGAAAAAGCCTGTACAGACGGTCTCAGACTTACGACGGTTTGACTTATGATTTTTCGACTTTATGATGGTGTGAAAGCCATATGCATTCAGTAGAAACTGTACTTTGAATTTTGAATTTTGATCTTTTCGTGGGCTAATGATATGCAGTGATACTCTCTCGCGATGCTGGCAGTGGCAGCGAGCTGCAGCTCCCAGTTAGCCCCGCTTTCAGGAGAGTAAACAACCAATACACTTACAACCATTCTGTACCTATATAGTCATTCTGCTTTTCACTCTCAGTACAGCATTCAATAAATTACATGAGATGCTTAACACTTTATTATAAATCAGGCTTTGTGTTAGACGATTGTGCCCAGCTGTAGGGTAATGTAAGTGTTCTGAGTATGTTTAGGGTACCCTAAACTCTGATGTTTGGTAGATAAGCTGCATTAAATGAATTTTCGACTCACAATATTTTCACCTTGCAATGGGTTTCTTAGGATGTAACCCCATCTTTAGTCAAGGAAGATCTGCATGTTGAAATGCTTCATTTCTAAATGTCAAAGGCATAGCTTATCCGCATGTTGCTGATATATGTGTATATTTTTCAAATGTATCTCCTGGGAACATTAAAATAAAACATTTCATTATCCATCCTCTTTTTATTTTTTTCCAAGTGATGTCTCTGCCAGATATGGAATGCATGTAATTCACTGTTGCTTTTAATTTGTCAGTACATTAATTTTAGTTGATAAAGAAGTTAACTGAATCTGCTGTCCCAGTTATCTTTGATAATTCAAGTTCATTTGGTCTTGCTTTTAAAGGAAGCAAGTGCCTCCCCAAATCTCCTTGGGTTTATATAGCTTTTAAGTTGTCATTGACCCAAGAGATCATTCAAGAGTGATTATGGTTTTCAAGCCTGTTTGTATACAACAGCCATGACTTTTTTTCAGAAGTCACCCCTGCTGCTCTTAGCTGCACCTTGACCTCCAGCAGACATTTATTACAAATCAATCTCATAGATTCTCCATAAAATAATGTAGAGTGTCTCTGGTAGCAAGATGGTGAGAGAACACCAATTCATTGTCCTTAGGAGGTTACAAAGAACAACTGGATCATGAATTTTGAATGAGTTTTGAGTGGTCTTACTTTTTCTCACTGGCTCTATTTAAGAGGGGCCATTGTGCCCTAAACTGGGGGACATCTCTAGTAGATGTAACATTGATCTCTGGGCAGAATGGAGCAGAGGTGTTCATTCTTTGGTTGACAGCTCTGCAATCTCGAAGTTGGCAGTACGAAGTAGGGCATGTCCTTGAGAGAGATGCCTCACTGTATCTGGTTGCTTCTTTACACTCTAGTTAAATGGGGACTCCAGACCGCTTGGAACAGGAATTTATACATAGTAGGTGCCTAATATGTCCTGATAAATTAAATTGAACTAAATCCATCCTGTTACTCTTTTCCAACTCTGTTATTTGAGTAAGTGCATTTCTAGTTATGAATGTGCACAGGCACACACCACCCACTCACACACACACACGCACTCACACAGAGGTTTGTGTTTTCTATGTACTATGTTTTTGTTCCCGAGGTTTTCCCGTGCAGTTGAGGAAGAAAATCATTTTCAAACACAATGTAGACGAGATAGAGGTAGTGGGCTTCAAAGTGTTTATGCACTGGGATATTAATTCCCATTTCAGAGTCTTCCTTCTTACACAAGATGGATGTTCTGCTTTCAATTTATTAGCTACATAAATGAGCTTATCTATTTCCAATTTTGACTTAATATAAAAAGCATCAAATTTTAGGTTTCATCCATCTAATTTTCATTTTGTATAATTATTTGTGGTAAGCTGGTTTTAGTTTATGCCATCTGTTCATCAGGTTCAGGCAGATAATATTAAAGGTACATATTCTCCCATATCTGAATATCCACGTTCATAAGTCGTGCTGCATCGGAGAGAAACCCTGATGTGGATTCTTAGGCTGCTCTCTAAGAGAATACTCTTACCAAAGCAAAGTACGAGAGAGAGAATTCCTCTGTCCCCTCTGCTGTTTCCAGTTGTGTTTTGAAGCATATGGGTTCTTCTCACAGGCCTTTCTAACCTTAGGCAAAAATGTAAAAATTATTTTGATAGCTTCTTTTCTCCTTAGCCTCAGAGCCATCTTGGAAAGCTCTCTTCTCTCTCCTTTGATATCTCTATCAGTTGGCTCTGAAGTGGTGGAGGGTAGAAGGCCTCAGCTACATTAGCCAGTGATTCAGTTAGTCGCATATCAATCACTTTAAACAGTATGGACTCATACTGCATAGGCAAAAGCTTACACGATTTAGATAATTCCAGTTTATCTGCCTCTTGCTATTAAAGGCTCTTTTCTGCCTCCCCAAACTTCATACAAAACCAGTAAGTCCTTTTTGAAAGAACCCACTCTTCAGTGACTTCAAAAATAGCCTATTTTATACCATGTACACCCCCACCTTGACTAAGGCAACCTTTCTTTCCTTTTTTTTTTTTTTTTTTGAGCAAACATATGAGCATTTGCTTTCGAGACCTGCCACTGGGTTAGTGTAATGCCCCTCCTTAAGTCATGGCATTTTTTCCCTATTTTCCAAGAAATTTTCGGGAAAAATATTTAGTAAACACACAGACCCCCATGATGGCAAGAGTTTCAAGTGCAATTATTGAAAAAAAGAGGCACAGTTAAGGCAACTTGAAATTTTTGTTTATATGATGTATCATTTTACTGATTGTCTACGACTTGACAATATTGCTAGTTCTTTAGGTCACAGAGGTCAAGGTAGTAGTCTTCTGCAATGACCCTTTACATTCCCAAACTAAGTTATTTTAAAACACGTACTGTTTACTACAATTAAAGAAAGAAAATAGGAAAGTATTCCAACTTTCTTATTTAAGAGCAGTCACCCTTTTTACTTATAACTGTGAGCAAGTTCAATGGCAAACAAGTTAAAAGGATAGCATTGCTATGTCTAGGAAGATAATGCTGCCATCATATAGAAAAGAAGATGTCTTAGCAGAATTTTATTTGTAAAAACACTAGTAATAATAGCTAACAGCGGGAGCACTTACATCACAATATTTTCCAGCTTTCTTTCTAAATGTTTTACTATATAAACACCTTAGCCTCACAACAACTATGAAGAGAGCACTATTACTGTCCTCATTTTACAGATCAGAAAAAGGAGTCACACACCACTTATAGAACTCCCCCCCACCCCAAAGCAGCACACTAGGTGGGGGGGGATTTGGAGCCACGAGGCAAAGGCAGGCAATCTAGTTCCAGAATCTTACCACTATGAAATGCAGTTTCCCTAAGCATTAAAAACAACTAATACATTCAAGTTCAAGTCAGATTTCTTTTTTCAATACGTATTTATTGGTAAAATATACAGAACGTAAAATTTACCATCTTAACTATTATTAAGTGTGCAGCCGAGTAGCAATGTTGTAGTCACGTTGGTCTACAACCACCACCACCATCCAGCTTCAGTTTCTTTTCATCTGTACCCGTTAAACAGTAACTCCCAGTTCCCTTTCCCCACCACCCCACCGGCTACCGTTCTGCCTTCTGTGTCTACGAACTTGACTATTATATATATCTCATGTAATCTCATATAACTGAAGTCATACAATATCTGTTTTTTGTTTCTGGCTTATTTCATCTAACCTAATGTCCTCAAGGTTCGTCATGTAGCAGGTGTCCAAATTTCCTTCCAAGTCTGAATAATATACATATATATATATTACATATATATGTATATATATAATTAATTTTATGTATATGTATAATACACACACATATATATACATTATATATGTAATATATACTACATTTTGTTTATCCATTCGTTTGATAGATACCTGGGTTGCTTCCACCTTTCAGCTATTGTGAATAATGGTACTAGGAGCATGAATTTATAAATACCACTTCAATATCCTGCTTTCAGTTGTACTGGGCATATACCCAGAAATGTACTTGCTGGATCACATGAAATTTCTATTTTGAATTTTGTGAAGAACCACCATACTGTTTTCCACATTATGCCATTTTATATTCCACCGAGAGTACATAATGGTCCCGATTTATCCACATCCTTTTGTAACACTTGTTATTTTCTTTTGTTGTCATTGTTATTGTCCTTTTTAACAGTGGCCGTCTTAATGCATGTGAGGTGGCAAATTTTCTTATTTAATCAGTCACATAAACTTGTGCCCATACTTAGACAACATAGCTGCTCCAAAGTAAATTTCCTAAATATTTGTCTTCTTGTCTTACTTTGCAAACTAGATAGGCCCCCAAATCACTCTGCATATCCCTGTATATAAAGATAAATATATCTGTAGGCAAACAGATTTTATTTTATATATATATATATTACTTTTATGGTATAAATACATATTTATTAGATTTCATATTATATATACGTCAGACTTTTGCATCTCATGGAAAATAAGACTAACGTATTTAAGCATATAGCTTCAGTCCTATTTCTGAAGTGTGGAATTTTCAGTATGCAAGGAGCTCTAGTAGATACACCCCCTCTTATGTTGCAGTCGAGAAAACGGAAGTCCAGGCAGATTGAGTGGCCCCAGGTTGCAAATCTAGCAGAGCCTGATCCAGCCTGGAATTCCTATCTCGCAGCTCAGTCAATCCAGCACCGCACCCAACCTCTGGGAGGCATTATAATATCCATAATATCTTATTATAGCATCTGCAGTATATAACATCATGTATTCTATTACAGAGATTAATAAGGTACTGTCAGTTTAAAGTCATTTCCATCCCGCACCTGTTGTTCAGATGTGTGCTGTCTCCCACCACTTGTCCAGCTTTCTCATTTGCTAGAGGTGTGCTTGTTTTTAGATTTTGAATTGAGATACATACTCAGCTTAAAAACTGTGAAAGATTCTTTAAAAATTTCATTTGCACTGAAGATGCTGAGTGTGAAAGACATAAGTTCATCTCTATCTTAACTCTCCATAGTTCTTAACATAGAGATGATGACCCTGACATGTCACTGATATTTTTAGAACTAATGGGAAAGTGTCTTTTTTTTTCCTTCTGCTCAATGCACCACAGACAGTCGTAGTGCATTGGGCTGGAGAGTTTCAGCTGTATAACTAAAAATAAATGCCTCTATAAAACACTAGCAAAGACAGCGTCAGTTTCCCTAAACCAACACCAACAACAAAAAAATGTGCTTTAACAAAAATCTACTGAATTGCAGTTGGATAAAATCTCTGTTTTGTTTGCCTCCTGGCTGGGCTTTTATGGGACTCCTTTTATTTTAATACCTTCTGTTTTTCAAATCCATCACTTCAGGAATGTGTAATTTGTACAACTCACACTATTAAAATAAACTACAGTTGCTCAGCCACTCGCAAATAAGTTAAATTGTAAAGTCGGCTTCTGTTGCAATCCACAAATAAGCAACAGATAAGTTAGCACAATGCACCTGTTGGTAGCAGGAAAGCCTAGACTGAGTGCAATGCTTTGTTACCATAACCTGAAAATCACTTAGGTTCATAGTACTATATTAAGCCCTATGAGTCACTACTGGTATTCTGTTGTTATTTTGGTGGGGAGGGTATAAAATTTTTTAGTCCAAATATGTTGTTGTATTTAAAAAAAACTATTAAGATTTATAGAAATTCAGAAAGTCTTTCTTCTTTCACTTTCCTTTTTGTGATACTTGGAGTCCCTTCAGAGAAACCATTGTTCTTTTTACACGTTTGGAAGAGAACAAAAGAGAGACGTGGCCTCTTTCCTTTACAGAAGCCACATTATATTTCCTTTCTTGAGGTCTGTGGGCTGGATGGCCTCAAGAGACATCCCACTTCTGGGAGTTTCTTTAGCACGGAACTGTGCACCCAACACACTTTGAAGATTCTCCAAAATGCCTGGTGAGGTGCACTGTCATTGGAGAATGGTGTGACATCATGATGCTAGTGTGTTTTTTACACTCCAGCAAATTCATCCTTTCCTAGATATTTTATTGAATGCTTACTGGAGATATTATACTGCCCTGAGCCCTGGTTATTCAGCACCATATCATTATAGATAGGCATGAAATAAAAATTTTACTCTAAATAAATGTGGCACTTGTACCGCATGTGCCTTACGTCTATCTCAGATATAGTATACCACAGTCGGTAGCCAAGGTTTTATGCCACAGAAACAAACACAGGACAAATATGGTACAAAGCATAAGCAAATGTACCGCTACTATAAAATATAAATCCTTTATTCTGGTAACATGGTTCTAATTCATGAGTTTTTATTTTTATTTTACCTAGAAGTTAATATTCTTGGTAATTTCAGATACTCATTGCCTACTGATTATGTAGTGTTTTACATTATACTTTTTTTTAAAGATTTTATTTATTCATCTGTCAGAGAGAAAGAGGTCACAAGCAGGGGGAGTGGCAGGCAGAGGGAGAAGCAGGCTCCTGCTGAGGAAGGAGCCTGATGTGGGACTCGATCCCAGGACCCTGGGATCATGATCTGAGTGGAAGGCAGACGCTTAACTGACTGAGCCACCCAGGTGTCTCTTTACCTTATACTTGAGACAAATTTGAGCTTAACTGATTTGAGTGACCAAGAGTCTGCAAAAAGCAGAAGAGTTGTAAGTTAGTGATAGAAATAATCTGCATAGCCCCAAAGCAGCGGATCCTCGAAAGACAGATACGACAGTCAAGCTTCAGAGCTAACTGGTCGACTACTTTCACAGACATACCCACACACATGCACACACACACCTTCCTGGGACTTTCTTTACACTCTGCAGTCCACAGGGTACTGAAATAAGGGATGCAATGAATTCTTTTGGATCCAAAGGGCTACAAGTGTGAACATAACATGCTACTGTTGCATGGACAAGAGAAAACATAGGAACAGACTGCCTTTTCTAGTTCAGTGTCTACAGGACATGGATCCTGAAGCTCGAAGCAATCGACGGTAGTTTTCCTTTTCTCAGTTTTACTGTCACTTTCTGCAAAATAACCATGCACGCGTGCCTCCTAATAATAACAGCAGCTAACATTCATTGATCATGTGCTGTGTACCAGTCACCTGGACAAGCCCTTCACATGGATAATCCCTCTTTCTCTCTCTCTCTCTCTTTTTAGAGAGAGAGAGAGCACACGTGTGCTTGCACACCTGCACGTATGTGAGCAGGAGGTGAGGGGGTGGGTGGGTGGGAGGGACAGAAGAAGAGAGAGAATCTTAAGCAGGTTCCATGCCCAGCGCGGTGCCTGATGCAGGACTCATTCTCACGACTCTGGGATCATAACCTGAGCCGAAATCAAGAGTTGGACACTTAACTGACTGAGCCACCCTGGTGCCCTCACATGGATAATCTTATTTAACTTTGTTCCAGTCATGTAAGATACCTCTGTGTTTTTATCCCCTTTTGGGGGAAGATTTTATTTATTTATTTATTTATTTATTTGAGAGAGAGAGAGACAGACAGACAGAGATAGTGAGAGAGAGCAGCAGCAGAGAGGAGAGGGAGAAGCACTGGGATCATGACCTGAGCCAAAGGCAGACAGTTAACCTACTGAGCCACCCAGGCACCCCTCCCCATTTTATACATAAGGAAAACATAGCTCAGAGATTCAGAGAGACCAGCCCAGTGTCATAAAGATGGCAAAAGACAGAACCAGAATTCTCACCCAAAATTATTATTTCACTCTGGATCATCTTTGCCCATTATTAAACATCTAGCACTTGCCCAGAGGACAGTGTATATTTTGAACTCAAAAGTAAGTGAGTATCTTTTTAGTAACATATGTGTATATGAGTTCTTTGGATTTTAAAAGACATTTAATTTTGTATGTGGTACATTGGTTTCACTTCAATTTCTCAAGAGTGTTAGTTATTTGGCTCCTTTCTCAATTATTAGAAGGTTAAAGAACTTGTATTTCGTAAAAGAGAAACATTTAAAGTGTGAATCTAGAATGTTTACTCTGTGGGTAAAGAATAGGCAGATGCCTAGAAGCTCTGGGTTTGGACCTCACTGAAATTTTAATTGGAAGGATGAAGATGTACATCAAGTCCCAGGGAGATGCTCCAACTCACTGTTGGGTAAGTAGGGGTCAGACCTGCTCCAGAGGGTTTAATGGCAATTTTTCATCTTCATTGTATGTGGTTTCATTGCTGACACAGAATAATATTGTTTCTTGGGAGCTTTGCTGCTTATCAGGAATGAGTAAAGAGTTCAAGCTATGAGGAAAAGGACAAGTTATCTGCAGAACAAGTGCCTTAGAGAGAGACTATGCATTGTTTCTTTTCTTTTGTCCCTCCCCTAAAGGGATCAGTGCAGTGTTCAGCAGGTAAAGCCTAATTCCGTCTACAACCTCATATTACGGAAGAGCCTGTCTTTGACAAGTATGTATCCTCTTTCGATAGATGAGTAATAAAGAAGTTAACATCTGTTGCAATCTAATCATCTATCTGGATACACAGTTTTCATAGCAGTTAGAGGGGAGACAAAAAGTAAAATCCTTTAATGATGAATTGCCAGTGTGAGCCTGTATCATGAATACGACATTAGGTATTTTTTATGTTTCCTGTTATCCAGTATTACTGATAGAAGACTTTGAATTGAACCCATTTTCATTATAACATTAAGGTGAAGAGCCATAAATATGCTCACTGCAGTGAAGGAGACCAAATCATTTACAAGCCTGTTCTGCAAAAATTGAAGACAGACCCTGTCCCTTCACAACAGGCCTGACTGTATTAACTTATAGGAGATTATGGTCATTCACCCTTGTAGGAAAAGATTGGATACCATTTCAGCTTTCAAATCCCTTTTATTGGTATTAGCAAGAGACTCATTTCTCTCCAAGTAAATTCTCTGAAAAAAGCATATAACTATGCATTTACTGGAAATGTGCTGAACTATTCAAATTTAATTTAGATAATCAGCATGCATAGTTCATACAGTGAGTCTAACTTATGATCCATAACTTTCCCAATAAAGTGTCTCAAACTTGCCATGTGACATTGATATGGTTACCATGGGAAATATCTTAAAGCCCAGATCCCCCCACATAGTCCACATCTTTCTAGTTTGGATAATCAGGCCTGATTAGATGGGCGTAAGTTGCACCTGATATGGAGTGTAATTTCTCTCTGGTATCCGTTGTAAGCATGTTCGATGTTAGGGCTAACACATAGCCAGCACTGCGGTTTGGTAACTGTTTATACGGGCATTTATTTAAGCATTCTACATGGCTCTTTTCATGAGGCTGAGTTGTGGAATTAGTGTGGGAACTTACTGAAGGTGAATTTATCTCGTTTTGCTGAAATAAGAAAAAAAAATCAACAGTTCACATTTTCTCCCTCACCCTTTTTGTCCTTTCGTTAAAGGAGGAGAAGAGACTGTGAAAGGGAGATGAGTGGACAGAAGTCCTGTCTTGCACCATGTGCTTGCTCAACAGTCTGCACGATTTTACTTGAACTTCACAACCACCCCACGAAAGTGTTATTATTCTGATTGATAGACGAGGGCAGCATGGATAGGGAACTTGCCCAAGGTCACAGAGCTACTAAATTACAAAGCTGGGGCTTATCAGTATTTGTCTTAATCCAAAGTCCACAAATGTCCAGGGCTCATGACTATGTAAAGATGCTGGTTCTTAATGATATTGATCTGAATGTGATCTCCCCTAAGAAAGAAAAAGTCTAATGTGATTGATTTTACAGCTAGACCTTCCATTTGGCTATATTCTCTCTTCTGTTGACTATAAGACCATTAAATATCCTTGCAACAGAGAAAAGGCTGGAACTTACCAATATGGTTCCCTTTTCATGGTCCACTGGATCTGAAAAGTCCCTAGTTTAGGGTAGTTCAACATTTCAGTGTTCAGAGACAACTCCTCCACTTCTCACTCCCCTGCCACAGTCTTCTTGCGTGGTGCAAGGTTCCTTTTCCCTACCTACTGTCATGATAGCACAGCCCCACTGCTCCAAGGTCAGTAAGTTTCTGGAGAGGAAATGCTGCATTACACCCAAACCCAGACTTACAGCTCCACAGTGTCTGATATTTACAACAGAAAAGACAAAATTGAATTAATGGAGTCCAAAACCCTACATGTGTCTCAATACATGCAATGTGACAAATTTTTGGTGCAGTTTTGTTTCTGAGAATTCTCATTTATTCTAATTATAGTAGTCATTGACATCTTCCATTGTGATGACATCTTCTGGGGAATATATTAACCAATAATAACTAAGTATATTTTTACTATTCCTGGGGCACCTGGATGGCTCAGTTGGTTGAGTGTCCACTCTTGATTTCAGCTCAGGTCCTGGTCTCAGAGTCGTGGGATCAAGCCCCGTGTTGGGGTCTGTGCTCGGCACAGGGTCTGCTGGAAATTGTCTCCCTCTCCCTCTGCTCCTCCCCTTACTTCCTCTCTCTCTCTTTCTGTCTCTCTCAAAAAAATAAATAAAATCTTTAATAAATAAATAAGTGCACAAATACATAAATAAATATATTTTTACTATTCCTGTTAGGTAAAAATAGATAACTAGGTATGATAATTTTCGTGTTTGAATGTGTTGACTTTAGATTTTCCAAAAGCATTGTTTTTAATGGAAAGTGATCTTTCAAAAGCATCATTAACTTTCTCTTGCAGGATCATAAGAACTACTTATTCACGTTTTGGCCAAATTTTGACTCTGTAAAGTGTCACTAATGGTTTTCTCATTTGAGTTGAGGCTCCCCATCCCCCTTGACTGTGTATGAGGAGGCCTCAGCTGCATGGGGATTCATGTAAAGTAGTTTGGAGTAAGGGCGTTCTGCTAGTTTTATGCACGTGTTATGTACTGTAATCGAGGCAGAAAGCACACAATGAAACAGAGGTTGCCCAGGCAGTTCTGAGAAAACTAATCCTAATTTTGGATTCAGCAGGAAGTTCAGTAAGAATCTTGAAGTTTATTCTCACCGTAGGTAAAATAGAATGTATGAAAAGAAAGGAAGATATGCCATTCTTTGTCTGAGGGGAAAAAAGACAATACTGTGCCTTTTCAGAGGAGACTTCAAAGATACCTTTTAAAACTC
Organism: Ursus arctos; assembly: GCF_023065955.2. NCBI lineage: Eukaryota > Metazoa > Chordata > Mammalia > Carnivora > Ursidae > Ursus > Ursus arctos. The sequence continues at coordinate 54,887,832 of NW_026622819.1, forward strand.
CCACCCCCCCCCTTTTATATAGATCCCTTCCTAAACTTCATGAACCCTAGAGAAAATATCTGTTCCATTTCATAGTCATTAAAGCAAAAATAAAGCTGAAATTAAAATGAAGATAAGAACATATTTTATTGAATACCATGATACTGAATCAGCTGAAATAAAACTTTATGTGGTGGGTTATTCTACTGGCCCTGCTTGATTGATGTATATGGTGGCAGTTTTCGTACAATACGGCATTCAGAAATCTACTTTAAAGTTGATTTAACTATTTGGTCAAATCTTGTATTTATGGATATTTCTGTGGCTCACTAGAACCTTGATCAGAAATATAAACCCATAAACCAGTATTTATTCTATTCACATTTCATTACAGGAATTTTTCTGGAATGATGACCCACCATGAGTACCAACAGGGCTTCTAGGAGTTCCAGAATTTTCAGGAATAATAATATTCTACTTCGCAACACTAGAATGTCTGTGCATGCTCTTCTCAGAAGCTAAACATAAGACAATCTCTAAAATATTATAAATGGGGGAAAGAAGGAAAAATAAACTTCCATGTATTCAGAAACTGTCTATATTATATTGAAAATCTGGATGAAAGAAGGAGGCTCTCTGTAATACATGTACATATATTTTTGATAACTAGAATAGTTTGCCTATGAGGGGATCATTGTTTTTTTTTTTTTCATAAGTCTTAGAAATAGGAAACCCAGAATCTACAGAGCTCAGAAAACTATCAGGCAAAGTTCTGTTTAATCTTCTTCTAAAACTTGTAGCAATTCCCTTTTTGTGATGGAGTCAGTCCTCAAATACAAGTACGTACCGCTCTGATACCACTTTCTCACTTAAGCAATTTATAGGAACCTGAACACCAAATCATTGATTCTTGAATGAAGTGTGTGCTGTATGCATTCCAACTTTTTCTTTGTAGTACTCAAATAATTCAACAGTCTTAACATTTAATATGCACAGAAAGAGCAAGCAAATAGCACTTAAAGCTGGTGACACTTCCGCAATAGGAAACATTTCTGTTACGCAGTTGAAAGGTCTGCCTTTGCCATATTCAAATGATGCCACTTGTAAACATCTCTGTCCTCCCAAATGATGCATAATTCAATAACTTTAATTCTGACTTTCTGTTTTCCTGTATTAAAAATGAGAAGTGCCTTTGGATTTGCATAGGAACTTTAAACACTATCCTAATCAAATTATCCCATCAGACACTCTACCAGGAGTGTTTAATCTCGACAACAGATAAAAAGTAAAAGTGTGTGTGTGTGTGTGTGTGTGTGTGTGTGTGTGTGTGTGTTTAATCTGAAGTTCGGGTGGTAGGAAGATCATCAAACTAGCGATTAGTCCTAATACTGCATCAAAATGCACATTTTATGTCTCTGTAATTAGGCTTTAATAAACATGTTTGATGGTTACTTAAAAAACATATTTTTCAATGCAGAAATAGCATCTTGTAAACTACAGTAAAAAGAGACTCTTGCAAGACTATTTGTTTTTTAATTACAGTCTGATTATGATAAGCATTTGTTATTTTCCCAAGTAAAGATTAATGTTATAAATCAATTTTCTAAATTTGAAGCCTAAATGCAATATGTTAGACACAACTCTGAATGTCTATTACAGTAAAGCATGGCTTTGGTGGCATTTTCTAGAATATTTGTAATTGTGTGTAACCTTTTAAGTGGGGCCACATTTTTTAAAGTGCCTACATACATGGTTTATGATGTAAATGTTAGGTTTAATGAGTCATTATCCATTAGCAAATCACTCTGTGGTTATTTTTCTGATTGCCAGTTAAGTTTTTATTTCATTCTTAGCCCTTTATATTTTTAGTTATAATCATTTTTATTGGCAATTGAAAACTATTTTAGCAAAAATATGACATCAGGATTTTTTAGCTATATATGTTTATCAGAAGAAACTGTACAGAATAGCAACTTGGTATGGAGCACTCGTAACTGGAATCTTATGCTTATTCTCCTAAACAAAAAAATGTCTTCTATTTCAGAAAAAAATGCCAGTGTATTTTGTTTCATCATAATCTTACAATTTTATATTGGTAGTGTCTGTTTCCTTCCTTTCTACTTCTGTCTATGCACATGTAATATTTTTCAGAAATGACTCAGTTTACATAAATGATCTTTACAAGTTTAATCATTAAAGTCCTGTTATATCCACAATAAAATATTGCAATGACCAGTGAGTCCCAGTCCACTGGAAAAGATTATCTGTGTCAGTCATTTGTGAATATAAAGCTTTCTTCATGGACTGGAACCAAATGAGCATTCAAATTCCCTGCCATAATAAAGTTTTAATAAGCCAGTAATAGAGGGTTTTGCAGTAATAGATGATGACCAACACATAAATTAAGTTAGCAGATATTAAGCACAGAAATTATATTTATCTATATTGACAAATTGCTTACTTTGTATGGCTGCAGTGCAGTCAACTTTGTCCTTCCAAATATGTCAGTAGACCCTTTGAAATTCCAGTATGATTCTGAGATTCCATGCTATGATGCATTCAGAGCTTAAAAGCAGTATTCACAGTGCTTGTCTTTTGCTTTTGGGGGGCTGGAAGTGGGGGGAGGTTGTCTCTTTCAAAATCTCTTTGCAATTGATTTGGTTTAGTTTTTATTTTTGTTTTTCAGCTTAAAGAATAAGATTCTTTCTTCCCCAATTGCAGGACTAAAGAACCCAATGTAGAATTTTCCAGCTAATCTGATTGAATATAGCCCTAAGAATGGTGGTGTATTCCATGGAAGGGAACTTAAAGGAGTTGCCTTTACTTGGTGATCTAAAAAGAGGCCAGCCAGTGCCTTGGTGTTCCATCATCACAAAGCACACTGCCTGTCGTGGAGGCTCATGGACGCGGCGCAAGGTGCTTAGCCATTTACAATCGAGGAGAAAGAGACTCTACAAGAAAATTCAGAAGCTGTTAGTTCTTTTAAAATTATTTGTAGAGGCTCACTGAAGGAATCCCACTGAAGAAAACCCTTCTGGAAAGTGTTTAGCAGTTTGGCTGTAGAAATTCAATGAAAGAGCAGCTGATTGATTGCTAAAGATTCTGTGTTCTTTTTCTGCTGCATCGTTAGAACACTGAGTGATTCAGAACAAATTCTTTAGAACCGCTGGGCCTTGTTTTTCTGTAAAAAGGGGGAAAAATGTACCTGGTTTCTCTGGTGAGGATTCCCTAACCCAGAAAGCATGTAGTTCATATTATGAAGAAATGGCTGCTCCATTGCATGGCCTTGTTTCTAACTGTATATTGGAGGTAGTTCTTCCTTGCTGTGTTACACGCATGAAGGGAGAACAGGGTATTTGAGAGTCAGGCTTGACAAGTACAGTCATGGTTTGTTGTCCCTTTGGGTATGAGACCTCCTTTCCCATTAAATGGGGTTTTCTGAACATTTATAAAGAAGGAATGGATCTTTAGTACTTTTCTAAAGAGGAAGAAAATAAAATAAGAGCATGGCGGTGGGAAAGAAGGAGTTAATATAGTAACAAAACTAAGAATAAAAGTAACAAAATGTACATTCCCGTAAGAATTTTGAGTTCAATCAGCTACAGTGAAATGGCATTCTCGATTTAAAAATTTGAGTTCTGACGTCTGCAGAATATTAAATTTGATAAGATAATTGCAATTTTATTATTCCATAATGGTTGTCACCTCTTAGAAGTGTCAAATAATTACTATACACATTCAACAGAACCCAGTAGTGAACTATACAGCATGCACAGAGCCTATAACATTACCACCGCTGTAGGTAAACGGGGAGGGGTGTGGTGATAGACATGTGAGTCTAGCACCTACCACGGTGAAAGAGGCAAGAGAAGTTTTATGTTGAAAATGCAGAGGAAGGAAAAAAGTAGTGTCCAGTTCACAGCATTGTGGTAAAGTAGAAGAGGAACTAGATTAAGTGTCAAGAGGCTGTGGATTGGGTCCCAGCAGTGTGATCTAAAGAAAATAATTTTCTTTGTCTGAGCCTCAGTTTTGGAGAATCTCTTCCTTGAGATGCACCTCCATTCCCAGCAAAGCAACCAAGACCCTGTTTGCTCACCAATCTTTTGTTTTTAGACCTTTTGTGGTTTCTGGAAGTTGATGGTAAGCTCACCACATTGAGAACCAATGTCTCTTATTTCACTACCTTCCCTTTAACTTTTGGAGCTAATACTTCCTGCATTTTCTTTTGTCCTGAAGACGTCCAGTGTGGAAATTCCGGTTCCAACCCTCTGTGGCCCTCCTTTGGGTATATGGTTCATTAATGGAATGGTTGTAAAAGAGAGGCGTAAAAGAAACAGTAGTAATTCCCTACACAGTTTTCACCAAATTAAGTCTCTCCTTTTTTACCTCTGACTGGGAATTACAGATAGTGTTTTAAGTGCAAAGTAAAATACGGTTTTGAAACTTCCTTTTACCAGACTGCTATTTTTCTTGCCGCAATTGTTTAATCTTGTTTTGACAGTGGACAGAACATTAGAATTTGTTGGGCTTTTATTTCAAATTAGCAACCGTCTTGAATAAAATTTTTTCACTACTATCCATCATGCCTAAAATGGGCTGGCTTGCTTGGCTGAGGATGTTATAATATCATTCAGGAGCAGAAGAGGTCTTGCTGTGGTTGCCTTATAGGGCTGGTCAAAGAAGATGGTGGCAGTGACAGGAAGTGATGGCTTCCTCCCTTCCCCTAATATCTGCAGTGTTCCGTTTATCTTTCTATAAAGGCTTTATCTGGAGAAAAATTAAAAGTTTAAAAAAAAAAACCTTAAGTGCTAAACAGACAGTTTAATTGGTTCTACTATTTTTAGAAACTGGAAGATAAATGCTACGTGTGCAGTTAATAAACCATAATTGGAATTTGCTTAAGAGCATGCTTTCAGTCCACACGGGCCCATCCTGTGCAGGAAGCAATAGGACCTAGCTGGGATTCAGGAATATACAAGCCCCTTTCCCAAGAACAGCCGTGACTTTCTGTGTGACCTTGAGGAATTTAATAACTTCTCTGAGTCCCCACTGGACAATAAACAAATTGGAGTGGGAATTGAAAGACGGAAAACAAACACATTAACCAAAAACTGAATGCTTTTCAGTTCTTAGGTGATCTCACTGTCATGTGTATATTAACATTTGCCATTTTCCCACCTCTGTGTAGTACTTGCTCCGATATAAAAGACCTTAATATTTTTATGATTACTTTTGAGCTCTGTACCTACATGGACTTATTGTTGTGAGCAATATGTACCCTTTAGGCTTTGCATATTATGAAGATATGAATGTCTACCCTGCTCAAATTATTTAACAAATGTATAATCATTCTCCCTGTGTTATTGTTGTTAATGATATAGTGTGTGTGTGCATGTATATATATATATATTTATATATAATAGATACAACATATATTATACCATATATACTATATATATATACTATATTTATTCATAGAGTATTTGTATTGTATATCTATTTACATATTATCTCTGGGATTAAGAGATTCACTCATCTCCACATGTATAACTAAGTAAAAAATATAACTAAGTATAAATACATATATATGTATTTACTAGTTGTACAGGTAGAGAGGAATGAATCCTTAATCCCAGGCATGACCTGGCACTTTCAGTAACATACAACTTTTTCCCTCAGGGTGTTTTCCTAACTTTAGCTAAACATCAAGTTTCTTTAAAGAGCTAGGAACCAAATAAAGCTCATGCTAAACATTAAACTTTTAATATTTAGACTTGCCATTTCTGCTATACTTTTACAGGTATATACGTGAATCCTTGAAAAAAGTGGCTTAGAATTCCCATCTGATACTTGTTTCATAGAAATGACTATGTAATGGCAGTGAGATTAAGCAGATTTTAGAAGTACTATAGTAGATTGAGAGACAGGACAAACTAAAACATTACACTGTGGACTCTGAAACCAGACCAGGTTCACATGTCATCGCTGCTGCTGACTGGTCTTGCGACTTTGCAGGTGTCAGTTTTCTTATTTAGAAAGTAGAGCCAAATGTTACCCATCTCATGGGTTCATGTGAGAATTTAATGACGTGCGAATATGCAGTCCAAGTTCTGTGAGAACAGCCCCTGGGCCGTAGGACATACTTCGTGAACGTCAGCATATGGAAAGCTCCTTGGCTTTACAGTGGACTTGGGTTCCAATCCCACTTATGCCGACTGTACAAGAGTGAGCAAGTTCTCAAATACTCTGATTCTCAGATTCCCATCTGAAAAATTATTTTTCCTTCAAAGGATTTGTAAAGGATTAGAAATCTTGTCTATCCTGGATATAAAATGACCTCAAGAAAAAGGCTGCCCCATTTGCCAAATAATGAAATTTTAAAAATGTGTTTGGCCAAGTTTATTATGAAAACGTTAAGAGACATAGAGGAAATAGTCAAATGTTCATCTATAGTCTTTATTAATTTAGTTATGCAGAATCGTAATTGTACTGTATGTTTGTTGAAACTGTAATACAATATCCATGAGATAATTTCAGTTTCACATTCGTATTCAGTATCAATGTCTTTGTTACCTCATGCAGGTTTTCAGAGCTTGCACCTTCCCCTCAGTCTGAAGGTTTGGAAATATAGCAGTTCATTCATTAATGCACAGTGTCAATTTTATTCCAAGCCACAAGAACCCCGTACAGCTCAGTTTTTCCATTCATTCAATTAGCAAATGTTTATCTTCACAGTGAGTGGCTACTATATTGTTTTTTGTATTTTTTAAGGATTTATTTATTTGAGAGAGTGGGAGAGTACACGTGTCAGGGGGAGGGGTAAAGGGAGAGGGAGAGAGAGATTCTCAAGCCAACTCTCCACTGCGTGTGGAGCCCAACGTGGGGCTCGATCTCATGACCCTGAAATCATGACCTGAACTGAAATTGAGTTGGACACTTAACTGACTGAGCCACCCAGGCGCCGTACTATATTGTTTTTGAAATACGGTATTTAAAAAATTTATTGGCATGTTTATTTGCAAGCTATATAAATCCTGGAAAAATCTACATTCTTTTAAAATTTTTGCTTTTTTTTTAAAACCCGATTCCAATATAGTTAGCAGACCGTCAAAAGTTTGCAAACCTAGCATAGGTTGAGATGTTTCAGGCTAATGTATCTTTCCCAAGCATACTGTGTTGTGAAAAATAATGTAGTTGATGCAGCACGCCATAAAAATTGTGAGCACAAATCTACACAACACCTGTTATCTAAGGGTTATTCCCCCGAAGGGGACTTACCTTATATTTAGGTATATATAGAAATATGTTTAATGCAGACGATGTAACTTAAACAGTATCTAGACTGTTAAAAATTAAATACATAGAATATTGCTTGTAACTAGAACAGCATCACTCAAAAATTTAGTTGCAAAATCCCTTTACACTTTGAGAAAATTTCAACCCAGAGATTTTATGTACATTATATCTACCAATATTTACTACATTAAAATTAAGACTGAGAAATGTTTAAAATTTATTTATTCATTTATTAACTTAAAAATGGCAACAATAAACTCATTACATGTTAACATTAAAACATACTTCATGAAAAGTAAGTATTTTTCCAAAAAATTTAGTAGGAAGAATGACATTGTTTTACTCTTTCTAAATATCTTTAATCTTGACGTAACAAAGCTGGGTTCATTGCTTTGGCTGAAGCGTATGAATAATATATGGCCCCCACAGATGTGTAGATAGGAAGTGGAGACTTTTTTTATTAGTTTTTTTCAGTTAATTACGGATATTCTTATCTGAGTCTATACAGAAACTTAACAAATGGTAGTTCCTTAAAAATTATTTACAGTATAGAACCTTTTTGAAACCGTACTAATAAATTATTTTACTCTATTAAATTAAAATCCATTGGCCTTTTTAAAAGTTGGAATGTATCTCTTTTCTAATATAATAACTTATAACACCATGCCTTGGTCATTTGAAAAACATTGGTTCACTGAGATGTGCCGATGTTCACAGATGGACACATTTCATTTAAAAATGTCAAAAATCACATTTGTAAGTATCACCATCCATCTCATCAGAAAAAAATGTTGTGTTTGAAGTGTTGGAAAGCTATTGTGCCCGTGGTAGTGCATTCGAGTTTTGCACGATGCTAATTTTGCTTGCAAGCTTGAATTTTATCATTAGCAATAAGTACTATTATTGTTGTTTTCCTTGAAGTGACTAAGTCAGTTCATTCATTTTCTGGAGACTGAGAAAATGTCCATTGAATATGCAAATCTGAATAACCCTCGGTTGTCTTTCAGTAGTTATTTTAAGTAAAAATAATGTTCCATAAAAAAAAGAGTAGTAGTAGTTCAGCCCATAACTCAAACAATTGCACAAATGCTTTTCCTCAAGACAACTATGACTGGTTTTAGCGGAAAATGTTTCATGCATCTTTGCCATTTCATTACATAGAATATGGCAAGATGTATTGAAGGGTCTAAACTTAATAAAATTAATTATTTTTAATTAATTAATAAGATTAATATTTTTACCATTTCATCTTCATTGAGACTAGCATTTCTTCCCTGCAGGTAGATGGTGATGCAAAACACAGTGACTACTAGCACGGTTTGGTGCCACTGCCTTGATTCATACTAAGACACCAGCAGTTTTGCCCTCCATTGCTTTTGCACCATTAGTGAAAAAGATAATAATTTAAAATATTGTGATGAAAATAGGTTTGGCCTCAGGGAAAACCACTGACAGAAGAAACTAAATAAACGGTATTTATACCTAATAATAATGATGATGATAGCTGAAATCCATTGTTTACATGTACTCTGACATTATTGCACTTTTAAATGTTGATATCCACAAAATAATTCCAGTTACCTATTCATCTCCTTATTATCATTCTGTATTTCTATTCAGTCAAGCATTTTGTCAAAGTGGTTACCTGCACTGGGGCTTCGTGCCAAAAGTGTTCATTTGTGAGGTTCTATTCGGCTTGTGAGTAAGATTCTTTTAAATACCACCTTGCACGCACGCACGCGCACACACAAGACGGTAGTTGATAGATGGTAAGGGAGGGAAGAAGGGAGGAAGGAAAGAAGGAGAGAGGGAGGGAAGGAGAAAAGGAGGGAAGAAGGAAATGAGGGAGGGAGGGAGGAAGGAAGGAAGGAAAAGAAAAGAAGTGAGGAAGAAAGACAGGCAATAAGGAAGGAAAGGAGAGAAGAAGGAGCCAAGGCAATAATGAAGAAATAAAAGATGTGGAAGAAGTAAGGAATTGAGAGGAACACTAGAATGCTTTTTATCTGGGTTGAAACTGAAGGTTGGTCAGAGAGGTCTTTGAAATACTGTTTGTTCAATTCAGTAGCTACTCTTGATCATTTTGCTGAATTAAACCTAGATGTCAGGTCTGTTATCCCATTAAATATATCCCATTAAATGGGAAATATGAAGCTGCAATATAAGGTCCTTGCATATTGTCGGAAGAACAAAACAAGCATCAGTGGCCTTTTTTTTTTTTTTTAAATACAGACTCATACTTTAAAAAAAACTCTCTAAATGAAAACATGGCTTGTGAGAGCAGCTTCTGCTTCTTTGTCTTCTTTTTTAGTTGTTTCTTTTTGCACAGAAGAATATAGCGTGGTTAAAATCATTGTACTAACAGCTGCCAATGTGCGCCTGTAACTGAACTCTAGGAGAAGGATCTGCCAGGAAACTGTCTCCTAATGATATGATCTGCATATTTTAATGAGGCTGGAAATGTAGGAAACTGCATAGACTCTGGACTCTGCTCATTCTGGGTTTTTCCCTGTCCTTCTAGATAGCACATTGTTTCCCTTCATTAACATATGATAACTGGAAATAGGTTTCCTATCACCATCCACCAACCCTATATGGCTTGACATTTCCAGAGTTCAGATGAAACACTAATAACCTTTCTGTGGTTACTCTATTTTGTGCTTATTCTAATGATGGCTGTTCAATCAATGAGAGGATCACATGGCTACTACATTATATAGCATTGAAGCAAACCTGTATCTAATTAGGAGAAAAGTAAAGCTATTCAATATATTAGGAATAATTTTTATTTTTTTTTTACATTTTTTCACCTTCCTCTCTCATTTTTCTTATGTGAGTTCCCAATTGGGTTTTTTTTGTTGTTGTTTGTTTTACTCTAACCTCAAATCCCTCAGTTTCTTGCTCTCCTGCCCTCTCTTTCTCTCATTGCTACCCGCATTGTTCATTGAGCAGCTTCTATGAGCGGGGAGCTATGCTAACCTTTGTATAGACATTATTTTATCTTCACAGTATTGCAAAATAAGCCTGATTACTTACGACTACTTTGTGTGTGCGTGTGTGTGTGATGCAGTACATGTGTATGTGTGTGTGTATCAGATATGCATGCTGTTGACATGAATTAACCTGTACATTTCTAAATCTCATATAAATCTCTTATAGTGAATATAAGCAGAAACAAACTTGATAAGGTTGAATATGCTGTGCAAGGACGCACAGCTAATAAATTAGATCCTGAGTCAAAGCCAGGCTTATCTAAACTTCTGAGTTATCATGGCTTCTCTCTTAGACCAAAATATTTGGAAGTAAGAACTTCTGCTGTGGCATTTTCTACTCAACCCCCAAATTATTCAATTAAATTGAATACAGATTGAATTACAGAACAGGAGGACATTTTTTCATATGTCACTGTTCTGAACACACATATAAAAGTATGTTGGGGGTTCTCCTACCCCAAACTATCTAATAAGAAAATTCCATAAAGAACAATCTAGAATAGATTAAGCCTTCAAACTAAGAGTGGAAGGATGGACTCATTTGTATCCAGATAATTTTGATGGTATCCAGATAATTTTGATGGTTCATAGATTGCTTTTTTTTTTTCAAGATTTTTTATTTGTTTGACAGAGATAGACAGCCAGCAAGAGAGGGAACACAAGCAGGGGGAGTGGGAGAGGAAGAAGCAGGCTCCCAGCAGAGGAGGCCAATGTGGGACTCAATCCCGGAACGCCGGGATCACGCGCTGAGCCGAAGGCAGACACCTAACGACTGCGCTACCCAGGCACCCCCATAGATTGCTTTTTAGAAACAGCTTCAGAAATAAGGTCAAAGTAGGTAGACTTCAGTCATGAATAAATTATTCTGGATTAAAAATATCATTACCTATCCCTCTTTCCCTGGCTGTCTCTCTCTCTGTCAGATGGATAAATAAAAAAAAAAATCTTAAAAAAATACATCATTACCTAGAAAAAGTCATCTTAAAAGAATAGATTTTAGTCTCCCAAAGGAGAAGTGAACTCTTTACCTGAAAATAACTTTTTTTTGTTTTAGTTTTTTTCAGAGTTTTCTTAGCATCTTTAATTTACTGATGTCACATTTATCACTCTGAATTGTGAGAGCCGATTTATCTGCATTTCCTTACTAGACCTTGGACTTGTTGAGGCTAATACTGCAAGTTTATTTTTTTATTGTGTATGGTGTCCTTGACCATATTGTTCTCTAAGCAGTTTGTTGAATGAATAAATTAAAGGATTTTAATAGCTCAAAACAAACAATGGAATCATGTACCCAAAGAGTGGACCATTTCAACACATTTTAATACATGGCTGACCAGATAGTTTACACTACACATTGCAGGACACACCGCAGAGATTCTGAGTCAGGAGGTCCGAGATGATTCCAGGAATCTGAATTTTTAAAAAGTACTTCCGGTATCTCAGACTACCCTTGAAGGAATGTGGTTGTCTTGAACGGTTTCTGGGACTCATTAGGAAAGTTCCTGTTTTGTAATTAGCTCCTGACTTTCCTTTCTCTGCTGTGCACGTTTGAATGACTGTCCTAGTAGATAAGCTTCGACTTGGAACACTTACTCCAGTCGTCATTTGTATCTTGTTTTCCATCCTGACCTGAGGCTTTCTCTGGCTACCTCCTTTAACTGCCTGCTCACTTTCCTTCCCTCTGCATCGCTGATCAGAAAACATCCCCATGATATGCGTCATATACATGGCTGCCTGAAATAAACATTGATTGCTTTTTATACTATTTTCATAAGGATGTACACCTTTTTATTAGGCACAAAATTGCTTCTCAATGTATTGTCTCTTTTTTGAAAAACTTTACACCTCCTGAGGAGGTGAGTAGAAGAGACAGATTATGTATGTAAATTACTAAGGAGGAAAATCTAGAAATGTTACGCTTTGTAAATGAAACCATATAGCATTTGCCTGAAACAACTTCTGAAGCTCTAATTCTCCAAATTTAGTGCTTTTGAAAACACCTGGGACCCAGGAATCTGCATTTCAATGAGGAACTCTGATGATTCTGATGTAGATGGTTCCTACCTTGCATTTTGGGGGGAACTTTGCACAAAAGATATGGTTGAAGGAGGCAGTTAATTTATTTTAACACAGTTTTCAGCTTCTTTAAGCTTCCATCACGTATTTTCCTGCTTAAAACTCTGACTGATCTTTCAGAACATCTCTTGTGTTCTGCTAAGGCCTCAAGTAGCCAGTCAGGGGAAAAACAACCTATGAACATAAAATAGGGGAATGGAATTTGTCTAGTCTGGTAGCTTTATTTTGTGTTTAAGATTCTAAATATTTGATGTTATTTCTTAAAAGGCTAATATAATGGGCTTGTTTAGCACAGTTTCTGACAACCCAGAATTTCCATAAAATATATCCAGAGGCCTGGCGAATATAACACCGAGTTTGGATATCAGAACCTTGATTTTCTTTCTGATTCTATAGACATTTCCCTCGGAACGTCTCCTTAATGTTTTTCTCTGCCTGGTTGTGTCATTTCTTTACCCACAAAAGAATTTATTCATAGAGAGGCTAGAGACATCATTTTTACATAAAGATATCCTAATTTTTTATAAAGAATGTGTTGATACATTCAGTACTGTCAGAGATGGCTCTTGCATGACGTTTTCGAGAGGCGTGCCTGCTTCTAGAGTAGGGGATCAGCAAACTTCAACCCGCAAACCCAACGCGGCCTGCCACCTTATTGCAAGGTCCATTAGCTAAAAATGGATTTGTCTTCTCCTTCAGAACACTTTATTTTGAAAATTTTAAAATTTTTACATTTTTTAATTATTTAAAATTCAAAAGCAGCAAATTTTGTGACACGTGAAAATTATTTGAAATTCATGTTAACGTCCCATAAATAAAGTGTTATTGGCACACAGCCACACTCCTCCGTTGATGTATTGTCTGTGGTCGCTTTCCTACTATGAAAGGTAGGGCTCTGTAGTTGCAACAGAGACCATATGCGGCGCTCGCTGCTTGGCGCGCCATAAATTGCCGTGAAGCAGTTACGACTCGACAGCGTTTCAAGTGCCACATGTGTCACCTATCTGTGCGAAAAGCCATTTCCAAAGATGAAATACACATGAAATCTCATTATAGCTCAGCATTAACAGATGAACACGTGCCATAAACTTTGATGATAGGGAATGCTAACTTTGAACCCCAATTCAGCAAAATGTTATCACGCACTTTCAAAAATAATTTCAGTCTTTTTATTAGTGGACGTGTATTACAAAAAAAAGTTATATTTGAGTATTCGTATTTTGAATTTTGCCAATAAATGCAAGGACGTTTGTTTTCTTTCTTGTTAGGCATCTACAGAATACCCTCAATGTTGCTGTTTGGTCTGAGAGTCTAAAATATGTACTATCTGGACCTTTACAGAAGATGTTTACTGACTCCTGTTAGCATTGAATGCACATAAATTATGAGATGGTTATTTCAGTTATGGAAAATATTTCATTGCCATAGAATTATCTTTCATAAATATGATTTGTCCCTGATTATATAAGTAATAAGTGCTATTGATACAAAATTTGGAAGGGGGGGCGCCTGGGTGACTCAGTCATTAAGCATCTGCCTTCAGCTCAGGCCGTGATCCCGGGGTCCTGGGATGGAGCCCCGCATCGGGCTCCCTGCTCCGCTATGAGCCTGCTTCTTCCTCTCCCACTCCCCCTGCTTGTGTTCCCTCTCTTGCTGGATGTCTCTCTCTCTGTCAAATAAATAAATAAAAATCTTTAAAATTTTGGAAAGGGCTGCAAAGTACAAATGGAAACCGCCCCCCCCCTTAAATTTATCCATCCAGGAATGAATAAATCCTGCTAACATGTCAATATATTTCCTTCCAGACTTTTTTCAAATACTTTTACATATTTAAAAACCTACTTTAAACACAATATTCAATATCACTTAAAACTTTATGAGGGGTACCTTCCCATGCTGTTTGCAAATCTTTGTAACTGCTATTTTTATGATTTAATATTATTCATTCATATGGATGTGCCACAATCTTGCTCCTCCTTTAATAGGATCATTAAAATGGTGGGGTTTGACTTTTTCCCCCTTTTTAATACTGTGATAACTATGAATAATTTAGTTGCTTAAACCTCAGATTATCTTTTTCAGAATTCTTTAAATGGTATACTACAGTCATTCATTTAATATGTAATTCAGTTGAGGAGTTTGGACACCATACTGTAATTTTTATAAACACACCCTATAGGTAAGTCAAGCTACCAATTTGTTATTTGATCAAACAAAGGTTGCTTTATCCTATTACAGCCTAATAGTAAAATAGTAGTTATGACACAGGCTGCAGATTAAGCCAGGGCCTTGAAATCCCCAACTGTGTGACCTAAGTAAAATTATTAAACTCTGAAAGTTAGAGATAATAGTAGAATCTATCTCATAGTATAACTGTCTTCATAGTTAAATTAAACAAGGTAATATACATAAAGTGTTTAGATCAATGTCTGGCAATCAGTAGCATCTGGAGAAGTACTAGCTGCAATGTAATAAAATAGAAATATCCAGCCCTCTTCTCTCACTTACACTGAGGAATACACATTCCTCAAGAAATACCTATCTGACTTTGGAAAGGAAATCTTTCTTCTACTACATTAAATTCAGCTTCTTCCCCTTTCACACTGTCAAATTTTCAAAAGCTGCAGCAATGCCACTTATGATATTTATATCCCTACCCAGCCACTGACTCTCTCTTGAATTCTCCTTTGCCTCACCTTTACTAGATTGTTGTAAGGATTAAATTAGGTAATACATGTGAAATATTTAGCCCACCAGTACCTTACCACATATACCAATAGTCAAAAATACTTAAAGGCTGTCATCAGACAGAAGATGCCTTTGACTCTTGTGGCCTTCCAGAAATTTCCCTCATCTACCCCTGATGGAGAGTGGAACCACAGGTTTTTCCTGGAGCAATGGTGGACTCAGCTGATAATCACATGAGTGGGCTTTGCAGACAAGCTGGCTAAATTAGCTGTGTGTGTGTGTGTGTGTGTGTGTGAGAGAGAGAGAGACAGAGAGACAGAGAGACAGAGAGAGAGAGTGTGTTTTAAAAAGTGAAAAAAGAGTTTAAATGGGTCAAATGGAGGACATTTAAACTTGAGGCCCACAGCTGTTCTCTGCTGCTCTTGGCTTCTGACATCGGTTCATCCTAATAAAATATTAAATGTTGATAAATGTTAAAGCCATTACTAGTTTTTAAGTCAAGTTCCTTTTATACTTCTGTTTCATTCAAACAGGCTTGTGGTCACCTTCCTATTCTCCTGCTCGACTTGAAATAGTTACAAACAAATAACCTCTCAAAATCTTTAATCTCTCTGAAATGTATACTTCAGGAATATTAGCTCACCTTTTTTTAAGCAAAAAAAAAAAAAAAAAGTTTATTATAATTTGTTAATCTAACTCAGCTGCCTAGTTGACTGTTTTATTTAACAATAAATGGAATCCAAAAGCTCCCAGGCAGGAAGAGTACCAAACTCTGAAAGTTGGGCTGTGTAATTGACATTTCCTAGTAGCCTGGGGGGGGGGGAGTTAATTTCAGTGCTGGTTACATAGACACCCTTGGTGGTCGCATCGGTTAGTGGATGTGTGCATACATGTACATATATCTGTCTTGAGGGTTATACTACAAGTAAATTAAGAGTGATTTTGTTTGTTTGTTTTGTATATACTTCTACCTGAGTCATAAACAAACCCATTTTAGAATTGTGAAACAAAAAGCTAATCTTTAGTGATTTTTCAGAATGTTGGTCTTTAAAAAGCTGTATTTTTGAGCTGGGTGAACGACACCAGAAAACCATTCCACATCCTCTTATGATTGGAAATGTGTCTCCCTAAAATTCATATGCTGAAGTCCTAAGGTTCATTATCTCAGAATTGGCCTTATTTGGAGATAGAGCCTCTAAGAAGTAGTAAGTTAGGGGCGCCTGGGGGCCTCAGTTAGTTAAGTGTCTGTCTTCGGCTCAGGTCATGATCCCAGGGTCCTGGGATGGAGCCTGGCATTGGGCTCCTTATTTAGCGGGGAACGTGCTTCTCCCTCTCCCTGCCGCTCCCCCTGCTTGTGCTCTCTCTCTCTCTCTCTCTGACAAATAAATAAAATCTTTTTTAAAAAAGAAGTAATTAAGTTAGAGTGAGGCTGTTTGGGTGGGCCTTAATTCCATAAGCCCAGTATCCTTATAAAAAGGGGAACTTGGACGCAGAGGTGTGCCAAGGAGGAGATGGCATGATAATATAGAGGGAAAGATGACCATCTGCAAGCCAAGGAGAGAGGCCTGGAAGGTCCTTCCCTGGTGGCCCTCAGAGCAGACCAGCGCTGCTGAGGCACCTTGACTCTAAACTTCTAGCCTCCAGAACTGTAAGAGTGAATTTCTGTTGTTGGCCCGCAGTACTCTTTTGTAACAGCCCTCGCAAACCAGCGCACCCTGCCTTCAAGGAAGCGTAACACCTTACAACAATAATCTACGTTGAAACGCACTATGGAGAGACAAAAGAGTTTGATTGTTTATACGTATTGAAAGACATTTAAAAAAAAATAGCATTAATGAAATTCGTCTTGAATCACCTCATAACACAGAGGCCATACTCAGGAGTCACAATCTATCATTAACTTCCATCAGAATGACTCAGCCCTGGGGCGCCTGGGTGGCTCACTCATTAAGCGTCTGCCTTCGGCTCAGGGCGTGATCCCAGCGTTCTGGGATCGAGCCCCACATCAGGCTCCTCCCCTAGGAGCCTGCTTCTCCTTCTCCCACTCCCCCTGCTTGTGTTACCTCTCTCACTGGCTGTCTCTATCTTTGTCAAATAAATAATCTTTAAAAAAAAAATGATTCAGCCCACGTAAAATGTTTAAAATAGGAGCTATGGAAGATGCTATGTGTCAAATGGACCAACTTTTCTTTACGGTAAAAAAAAAAAAAAAGTCTCCCAAACATGCTGAATTACGCTGCATATATTCCATTGCCTATATTCAGTTAAAAAAAAAAAAAAAGAAAAATCCATCACCAGTATTCTGGTGAGTACAGTGTAGTCTGTAGCCTAGGATTCATGATTCTACTTGGGGCAGTTTAGGTCTTTTTAATATTTCTCCCCCAGGGTTGAGGCCTTCATCTAATAGGTGGCCCTATTAGAATGTCGAATAAAGGATCATGAGGCTTTGTAAGTCCTCATGTTGTTGGGACTGGTAATTCATGAGCAGTAGATGCAGAAACCACAGGGAAAATCTCAGAGCACCAGGAGAACTAAAGACAGGAAGACAAGAGTCTCTACGAGCCTCCAGATTAATCTTCCCAGGAAGGAGCGGAGACACTAATGCTTGAGGAACATAAAAACAGACTACAAAAAGCGGTAAGGATAAAACCACATTATAGCTTTTACTTATTTTGTTGGACTTTTATTTCCAAATCACACAATTGTCTGAGATGATTTAATGCACAATTACATAAAAAATGAAATTAACATGTTTTTAAAAGCATAAAAGCAACTGCTAAATAAAGCCATAACATTTTTCTCTGCGCTACCAAGATAATGAACCATATTTTTCATCTCTAACTGTGCTTCTGTGTCATGAGTATGGAATTTGGGGCAGGAGGGGGGCAGGGAAATAGACCTTCTTTAGTGAGAGACTGTCTCACAGCTCCCTGGGAAGTGGCTTTTGTCACTTCCAAAGTGCAATAGGTTGAAGAACGAAACAGCAAGGCCTGGAAAGAACTGTGTCACTACGACAGGGAATGCCTAAATACTCTTTAAGTTACAGGGCAAAGATAAGAGCAAATTGAGGCTTTATAGGGTTTGCATTTTGAATCTCAGTACCTATTGGGCTGCAAAATGCTGGCTATTGACTCAAGAGAGAGCTTTCCTTTTGATGCAGGGTATAGCCACCTTAATGATAGATACCTGTGTATGCAAATACATATGTGACTTTGATACAAATTATATATACAATACACATTTGTAAACACAGACTCATATTAAAACTTTTCCTAATGTCCAGTCGAAATATCCCCTCATTATTGTTCTCTGTAAGGTATCCTTCAAGTTCCTGAGAAAAAGAAAAAAAGCCAATCATGTCTTGTTTTCGGAATGATTTTTATAGAGAGCATGGAGTACTTTAGTGATAAATGAAAAATAATGATTGTATTTTTTTAAAGATTTTATTCATTTATTCAACAGAGAGAGAGAGAGAGCACAAGCAGGAGGAGCTGTAGGCAGAGGGAGAAGCAGGATTCCTGCTGAGCAGGGAGCCCAATGCGGGCTCATTCCCAGGACCCTGAGATCACGACCTGAGCCAAAAGCAGACAATTAAATGACTGAGCCACTCAGGCACCCCAATAATGATTGTCTTCAAAGGTTGAAAAACCAAAAACATACAAGAGATTCTACCATATTCCAGAGCTGTGCTTGTATTTTTGTATTGTGCTCCTGCACTCAGAGAGCTCACTCTGATTTTTTGTTTTCATACCATTCTTTAAATAATATCTAACAAGTGACCAGTGCATGGATATATGCCAAGAGAACACATCACTGGAGGAAAAAATATAATTTAATGACGTTTTTGTCTGCTCCTCAACTGCTGGATGGCATTTGGTTGAGGAACCAATACGAGTTGGAGATGACAACGCCACCCCCTACGTTACATGCTTCACCCGTGCAAGATGGGCATTAATCAAAGGACCAAATCAGTCCCTGATATACACCTTTTTATATTTTCCATGATTTAAAATTGATAGGGAGAAAAAAAGCAAAAGAGCAGTTATATTTCACATCTATGAACAAATGAATGGCAAGTTGTACATAAAAGTTCAGAAAAATAGACGTGTACATATGTAAATATCAAGAGCTTGTTGTATGAGTCCAGCAGTGTAACATACTCGTTAGACTGGAATTCTGATAGAGCGACCTGTAGGCCTCTCATTTCACCTACTGGTGCAGTGTAGTGGTTTGGGGAGGTATTTTCTTTCAGGATTCAATTCAGAATCTAGTCTAATTTCAGTTATCTCTGGTTTGGGGCCTGGGTATTTATGTCACTTCAGGAAGCTCTCTGTGAGAATCTTAGTTATTCAGGATGGTATCTGAATTTACACAAACCTGTGGGAAAAGGTATGTGAGAAAAGAAAGCACCAGAGGAAACCAAAGACCTTCAGCCGAACCCAGAACTAGACAAACTTGCATGTGTCTGTGTGTGAGTAGACACGCTTCTGTGTTTGTGTCCATGTAGGTATGGGTGCGTGTGTTTGCGAGTATTTACGTGCATTTGTATATGTATCTTTGTATTTACATGGATGTATGTGGTTGTGCGTGTTCATGTGTGTATTTTGTTGTGTGTAGTATGTATATGTGATTATGTTTGTGAGCTCTTTGTGTATGAATGGGGTTTGATGCCTTTTTAGCAGTCTTAAAGTTTTGTGTTTGTCTTTTCTTTTAGTTAACTGTCTTCGGTCTGCTTGGACTGCTGTAACAAAACTTCACAGACTAGATGGCTTAGAAGCAGCAGAAATTTCTCACAGGTCTGGAGGCTGAAAAATGAGATCTGGGTGCCAGCATGACTGGGTTTGGGCCTCCTTCTGGGTTGCAGACTTCTGGTTGTATGCTCCCCTCATGGGGGTTCCTGGAGCCTGTTTTGTAGGCTTATGACCTCTCATAGGCGCCCCTTACTAACACCATCACCTTTGAGAGTTAGGATTTTAACATATGAATTTTGGAGCGACACAAACATTCAGACCATAGCATTAACTAATGGTATTTCTATTTCCACACACTGATTCTACTAAATTTTTTGGCCAGTAAGTACCCAATAAGAATTATATTAGATATGAAATGGTAGACCAAAGTGCAAGATCGTTCCTTAGTTGTGTTACTCTTGGTAACCTCAGGTGGAACGCCATGCCCAAGTCTGGGTTACCAATTGTGTGTTCAGTCGTGAACACACAAGGTGTGTTCTGTGGGGCCTAGAAATCTCCAGGCATGCCCTTCCCTCCAAGCCAGTATGCTTTCTAATCACTGTGGATTACTGTTCCGCAAAGTCACAAAGCTCACTCCCTCGCTATCTTCAGACCTTTGCTTAAGGATCCCTTTCTCAGAGATCTTTCCTGACCAAGCAGTTTCAAGTTGCTACGCCGTTCTCCAGGATTCTCATACTCCATATCTCCTATCCTGCTTTATTTTCTATATAAAACTTACCACCTCCTAATGAACTATCCAATATGCTTGTTTATTGCTTTTATTGCGCTCTAGACCGTGTGCTCCATTAACACGGGATTTTTTGTGCATTTTGTCCATTGCTGTCTATATCCTCAATGCCAATCACAATAGTGCTCAATATACATTCTTTTCGGAAATGAATAACGATATAATTGGCACTGTACCACATATATTACATGATGACATGCTTTTTCTCCACTCAATATTACCTGAGAAAACTCTGATTTTACTAGGTATTTTTACCTACTATGGTATGATTTGTTTCTAGGACAAAATAGTATTCCATTGTATTAATGTTCCATCATTTATTAGATCCTTATTACCAGATATGTACTTAGCTTGAATTTTTAATATAAAAGAATACTACCTACATGAATATTCACCTACATAAATATTTGTACGTCCTTCATATTGTTTTCTAGGAATTATTTTTCTGGAAGAAGTAATTTGGGACAAAAGTGTTTGCTGATTTTATGGATTTAGATATATTACCAAATTAACCTCCAGAAAGTTAGCATTTCTGTACTCGGCCATCACAACTTATAAGTGTACCCTTTTTCCAGCACACTGAGCCACATTTTGTATTGCTGTTAAAATAGTCTTGCCAACTCCATATACAAAATGTATATAATAAGTTTTTTAATTAACTTTTTATTTTGGAATAATTTTAGACTTAGAAACATTACAAAGATAGAAACTTCCCTAATGCTAACACCTTACATAACCTTTATACATTTGCCAAAACTAAGAAATTAGAGTCCGTATATAATGATTAACTAACTCTGCTATTAAGGTTTTGACTTTTTTTCTCCCAGCTGAATTCCGCCTTTCCCATTTGTCATTTATATGTCTTCTTTCATGGTAGACTAAGATCTATTGAATGCAGTGATCATTTATACCCATGTCTCAAAATGTCTATCATATTATCAGTAATCCCTCCAAAATTAGGTGTTATATGATGAAAGAGTTGCATCATCATAAATATTTGGAAAACATTAATATACAATGTAGTATAAGCCTGGCTTTTAACCATGATTAATTAAATTCAAGTTATTTTTTGATTTATTAGTTAAATTTCTCTGTTGCAAGTGACAAAAAGTTTAACTCAACATGCTTAAGCACAAAAGACAATGAATCCTTTGATGTGATGGGAAGTCCTAGAGTAAGGTAGCTAGTTTCAAGAATCCAGGGTTATCATGAGGAGTTGGCATCTCGGTATTTCTCGTTTGTGCAGTGACTTCATTTGTCACTATCTGCACTAAGCGGGCTTTGAGCAAACATCTTAAGGATCACTTGTTTCTGAACCAATCACAGTGACACAATGAATAAATTATGTTGAATTTCCCCCCCCAGGGACAAACGTCCACTCTTAAAGGTAGATGGAATCTCATACACCGAGATTAGTAAAAGAAGAGGCATATCCCTAAATTAAAACTGTGAGCTGCTTACTGGAGCAAGTATAAATGTCCTGTAGTTAAATAATAAATGTCTACTCTTGTTAGATATCACACATGATCATTAAGAAATCGACTGCAATTTCAGATGAGACATACGGTATCCTAAAACTCTCAGGAGCATTGTTTCCAATTACCAGTGAGATAAGAAGGATAAACTTTTTTCTCAGCTTTTATTTTAATTCCAGTTAGTTGACATACAGTGTTATATGAGGTTCAGATGTACAATAGTGATTCCACACTTCCATACATCACCCTGTGCTCATCACAAGTGCCATCACCTATTTCACCCATCAACCCACTCTCCTTCCCTCTGGTAACCATCAGTTTGTTTTCTATATTAAGAGTCTGTTTCTTGCTTTGTATCCCTCTTATTTTGTCCCTTTACTCATTTGTGTTGTTTCTTAGATTCCACATGTGAGTGAAATCATATGGTATTTGTCTTTCTCTAACTTATTTCACTTAGCAAAATACTCTCTAGTTCCATCCATGTCATTGCAAACAGCAAGATTTCATTCTTTTTATGGCCAAATAATATTCCATTGTGTATATGTTCTTATCTTCTTTATTCATTCATCAATCAATGGACACTGGGCTGCTTCCAAATCTTGGCTATTGCAAATAATGCTATAAATGTATGTTTTTACATAAGGGTGCATGTATCCCTTTAAATTAGTGTTCTTGTATTCTTTGGATAAGTACCCAGTGGCGTGATTGCTGGATCATAAAGTAGATCTCTTTTTAACATTTTGAGGAACCTGGAGGTTTTCCCCAGTGGTGCACTTGTTTGCATTCCCACCAACAGTGTGCAAGTGTTCCTTTTCCTGCACATCCTTGCCAACACCTGTTGTTTCTTGTGTTGTTGATTTTAGCCATTCGGACAGGTGTAAGGTGGTATCTCGTTGTAGTTTTGATTTACATTCCCTGGTGATAAGTGATGATGAGCATCTTTTCGGGTGTCTGTTGACCATCTGTATTTCTTCTTTGGAAAAATATCTGTTCATCTCTCCTGCCCGTTTTTAATTGGATTATTTATTTTGGGGGTGTTCAGTTTTATAAGTTGTTTATATATTTTGGATACTAACCCTTTATCGGACATGTCATTTGCAAATATCTTCTCCCATTCTGTAGATGGCCTTTTAGTTTTTTTGATTGTTTCCTTTTCTGTGCAGAAGCTTTTTATTTTTATGTAGTCCCAACCTTTTTTTTTTTTTTTTTTTTTTTTTTTTTGGCTTTTGTTTCCCTTCCCTTCCCATACCTAGAAAAAATTGCTATGGCCAACATCAAAGAAGTTAACTGCCTGTGTTCTCTTTTATGGTTTCAGATCTCACATTTAGGTCTTTAATCCATTTTAAATGTATTTTTGTGTATGGTATAAGAAAGTGGTCCAGTTTCATTCTTCTGCATGTAGCTGTCCAGTTCTCCCAGCACCATTTGTTGAAGAAACTGTCTTTTTCCCATTTCATAGTCTTGCCTCCTTTGTCAAAGATGAATTGATCATATAATTGTGGGCTTACTTCTGGATTTTCTATTCTGTTCTATTGATCTATGTGTCTGTTTTTGCGCCAGTACCATACTCTTTTGATGACTACAGCTTTGTAATGTAACTTGAAATCTGGAATTGATGCCTCCAGCTTTGCTTTTCTTTTCAGGATTGCTTTAGCTATTCAGGGACTTTGGTGGTTCTATACAAATTTTAGGAAAATGTTGTTTGCCCCATTCTACCTGTAGGGGAACTCAGCTCAATGACAAAATTTAACTGGTGTTAAAAGCCATTTTTCATTTCTTATTCACTGATTATTCTTTCCATCTGTAACTGCATTACTTATAACCATTTCTTGTAACCACAGAGAAAATTTAACACTCAGCGTCAGTTTTTACAGTGGTACATCAGCCACTATGCCAAATTATTAATGCCTTTTGTTCAAATGTTCTAATGACCCACTCTCTGTGGTACATTTCATGAACACATTTGAAAAATTTTGAGGCTTTCGCCAAAAGGCTGTCAGCTTTACTCCAATGATCTACTGCTTAGATCTCCTACTGTGAATCTCCTGGTCTTTCTTTTGTTTTGCTATATACCCACACTGTTGTCAAGGATACTCAGCTCTCTATGCTCTTGTCTAAACAGTCCACAAGGTGTTGTATTAAAAGTCCCAATTAAATGTGTACAGCCATCCACCTGGATATTCATCTTGTTACTCCCTTGCCCACCCACACTCAACTACCTGGTCTAAAGAATACCAAGGGGTCAGAAGTCATCAAGAGAATGAACAAAGTACGTGGGATTTCTGGGTATCACATAATAGCTGTGGCAGTGTTATCTCAAGTAATTGCTGCCCTAGCAAAGCAAAATAAAACTAAATGGAATAGCTGTAAATAAAAAGAGCGAGAAAGCAAGGGGATAATGGACAATTTTTTAATTGTATGTCTATAGCATTGTTAGTATTTTAAAAGCTAAATGGGTATTTTCAATGTAAACCTTGTTGCTTTAGGTAGAGCCAAGAGAGAAACTGATGAGATAGCAGAGATGCCTTTATATCATTATAAAATTATAGAAATCTTTGAAATTCAAATTGCATTAGGTACTTAGCAAATGTCTATTTATATATCGTTTTCAATTTATGAGGCAGTGTAGAGTAGTGGCTAAGAGCATAGGTTTTAAAATTAGAGAGATTATTGTTTTTGTCATTCCCACTCACAACTTGAACATCCTTGAGGAGCACATAACCCTATTTGGGACTGAGTTCTGTGATCTAGAAATTGAAGTTACCAAAATTATTAATAATAGCACCTACATCATGACATCTTATAAGGATGCAATAAGATAATGCATGTAATGGCCTGAGTACAGCCTCTGCACAGAGTAAGAAAGAATTAATGTATGTCAGCTTTCATTAAATAATACATAATGCTACTAAGGAGGTTTTGAGCAAATAGCTCCTTTTATTTTATATTTAGCTTTTGTAATTTTATAAAATTTACATGGCTATTTTTAATAATTTGTACAAAGCTTCACATATTTTCCAAGAAGCTATCCCTGGTGCTATGCAAAGGTAAAGAAAAGAAAAGAAAAGAAAAAAGAAACAGTCAAAAGACCTGGGAATGCTTAGTCTATGGAAGAGAATTTCCAGTGGGAATGTAGTGCTAGCCATTGTGGGGAAGAGGTTACGCTTATCCTATGTGATCTCAGGGTAAAGGAGTAGATATGTGAATGGAATGTTTGGGAAGGCAGATTTTGCTTCATTATAAAATGATTTTGACTTGCCCAAAAATTCAGAACTATCCTACAATGCCAAAATCCACTGCTAGAGCAGGTCCACTCTTTTTCTCTAGAGGTTCTCCAGCAGAAGCAGGACAATATCTTCACCAGGAAATCATAGAGGAGATGTACTTGCAGGAGAGGGATTGGGCATGGGTTAGGTGATGTGATTGATAGGAGCCCTTCCTGCTGTGGGACTCCATGTTCTGATTTGTGAAGACAAAAATAAGATATTTTTTCCTTGATAGATTCATATTCACAAACTCATTCGTGCAGGAGACCTTTATTGATACAATGGGAAATGTCATGGGACTATGTTCATTAAGAGCATAGATTGTGGGGTCTAAGACACCTGTTTTGAAGACTGGCATTGGCATTAAATTCATTGTGACTTGACTTCTTTGCAGCCTTCATTCACCCATTTGAAAATGGAGTAACAGTAGTTTCTACCTCATAGAATTCTTGTGAGTATCCAGTAAAATCACCTTAGCACAGTTCCTGGCATCTAGTAAGTACTCGATAAACACTCGCTTTTGTTACTATTAATATTGAATAAATGAGAGTAGTGAGATATGCATGATCAAAGATGAATTATCTGCTGTCTTAACTTTTAAGCATTTTATCAGTGAGAAAGACTCGAATCCAAATATCTAGAATCCAAGGGAGTAAATAATATTTGTATATGTTTCTATAGGAGCCCATTCATTTATTGAGCATATATGTTTATATAATTATAAATAGGAAATCAACGGTCCCTGAAACCTTTGAATTGGTGTGATGTTGTCAAACCAAAAACAAAACATATAAAATAGGGTAATAGGCATAGACAATGACATGAGGATAGAAGGTATGGCCAAGAACCACCTGACTGAGGAGGCAACATGATCTGTTACTTGGGTGATGTAAAGGAGTTTAGAGGGAAGAAAGATGATTTCTAGGTAGAATAATTAGGATAACCTTGATAGGAAAAAAATGACATTAGAGTTCATTCTTAAAGGATTATTAGAATTTCATGATCCATCCATTAGTTGATTCACTCAGCTAGTACTTCGTGTCTATAGGAGAGTCATTATAATTAACACTGGAAATTCAAGAGAACTTTGTCCCATAGAGTATAAGACAGAGAACAGGCAGCTGCCTCTGTCAGATGAAAGAGAGCAATAGTAGTACCAGAGGTAAGAAAGTACACCTCTTGCAGAAAATTTAACAATCGCTGAGAGAAAAGGCTAGAAAAGGAACTTATCTAAAGTTTTGAAGGCTTAGAGGATGTAGAACCTTCATTTTTAGACAATAGGGAGTTAAAATCTTTTGAATAAGGAAGTAATAGAATCGAATGTTTGGAGAATCAACTCAGAGGCAGTTAGGAAACTCAATGCTTATGTGTGATATATGATTTCTTGTTCAGTTATATAGCCGTTCCTTTGCCCACTACTGACACTATGTGTCCAGTCCAGAGAGAGGGGATTAGTAACAGGTTTCCCTCCAAATAGGGTTACAAATCTAAATAGTTATGAAACAGACATATTTGAAGCCAACACATGAAGAGGACTATGATTTCAAGTGAAGTGAAGGTTTAAAGAAATAATCATAAATGTGTTTTCTCTATTCTTCATTAGAAAAATAGAAGATTCTTTTTAAAAATCCAATTATGCCATTTTTCTAACTGTCTACCTTAGTCTGTTATGAGCAAGACTTCAAGTTGGACTGAACAGATGACCCTAGATAAAAACGCTGGGATAAGAAAAACCTAATATATTCAACCAACTGCAATAATTCATATTTTTAAGATTTCATTTAGACTATTATGAATAATTTTAATATACAGTATCTAAAATTGATGAACTGTGGTTAGATGACATTTTCAATCCACAAGGCAAATGAATTTATTTAGATGATATACAATCTTTATAATGGTGCAACTTTTTAATATAAAGTTTTTATTTTAATACTTTAAAATGAACACCACACACATTTGTTGAGAAGGCCTCAAGGTCAAAATTTTCAAATGCCACCATCAGTTTTGTTAAGCTAATGCAAACTCATAGTTCAGTAAACTGGTAAGTAATCACACTCCTTTTCTCTTAAGACTGCAAAGTCATGTGAAGTTTTCTCTATAAAGTTTACTGTTCGGTGCTGCAGGTAGCCAGAATTGACAGCAATCTAAAAGCAATGTTGGCCGTAACGAAATGAGAGTTGTGCTTGAAAATTGTGGGTGTTTCCATAGCCTACTGTAGTAACTTCTTCTTCAACATGGTCTCTGACCGTGGGATCACACGGGGGGGCCTAGAGTAGCCATGTGTGTTTTATGACCCAGCCTCCCTGGCCACACATTATTAGAACAGAAGCAAGGTGTGCAGTCCTGGCTGGATTTAGCAGCTTGCTGCAGATAGTCTCTGGAATTTTGCATGACGAGAGTTGAGAAGTAGTGCCTGTGAAGGAAGTTCCCAGAACGTCTGAAGGCAGTACTCTGTGGTGGTACATCGGTTGCCCGCCCTTCCTGAATTCCTGATTGTTCGCCTTCTTACGGATCCTTACAGGGGTCCAGTATCCTTACGGTGAGATTCCTGTAGTTGTTTAGGATAACTTAAATTAGTTTTTATTGTTTGCAACCTAAAAGCAAACAAAAAGAACTTAATCTTTATAGTTCTTTTGCAATTACACTCACTAACAATTTGAATTTGTAAAGTTTGTCTAACATTATGTAGCATCAAGTGTTTTTCACCTCAAGAAATAGTAAGTCATTGGTTGAAAACTGAGTCTTGTGACCCCAAAGCCAATGTTACATAGATTCTCTCATACTTTCCGATACCACGTACTATCCCAGAGTAGAGAGAATTCCTAGTAGAAGCAAAGGAAATGCAGCCACGCCACAAATATAGATGATCTTGAACTCTAAATCAATTGGAATGGATTTTAAAAGAGAACTAGGACAAGTCCTTTTAGAAATGAAGTTAGGGCAGAAAATAGTACTTCCAGGGTAGCACTGTGATCGTGATGTGATTCATTTCAGCCTATCGCTCGAAATATGCACAAAATTCTCCCTCCTCATTTAGTTCTCTGAACTGTTCAAGGATATGTTTATCAGCAGCAGGAAGAAATGCCTGATAGCTTTAGAAGATTGCCCTGTCTCTTTGTATTACTTCTTTCAACGCTGATGTTTACTTCGATTTTTTAAATGACACTGAGGGGATCTGCAGGTTCAGATGGATTTTACTAAGCTGAAACAATGTCACAGAGACTACAACTCTTCCCAAGCAACAGTAATCGGTTATTAATCACTTTCTCTTTGCCCATTATATGCCTTCCTTTTTGTTGTTGTCATTGTTTTTCTTTAGTGCCACATATTAAAAATTAATGGCTGCGACATGATTTTAGAAGAGCATCCAGTTTTCTTTTGTTAGCAGGTGTAATTCAAGAAAAGTATACTGTAGAAACTTCCGTTACAGTGCCCCTTCCTGACAATTCAATTGAGAGATGCTATTACTATTTATTAATTGCTTGGGCTGCACTGTCATGGTTTATGATGTTAGCACAGACCCTCGATTGAGTTACGTTCTTGTATTCAATTAGAGACTGTGTGTTATTGTACATGTTGACACTGTGGAACCACAGATGCTAGCCATCTGTAGATTTGATTTTTTTTTCCCTCGTAGCCCTCAAAAATGGAGCAATTTAAATCAGTACTCCTAGAGAGACTTACAAAATAAAATAAGCACATAAGCACATCAGTTGCAGATTTAAACACAAGGGCAGTGTAAAATTTAAATTTGAAAGACTATCAAAAGTATTTGCATAATTAGAATCTTGGGACATTTTAATCATTCTAGGTGGTCACTTTAAGCTCAAGAGGAGGAAGTGCTGGTTCCTCCTGCCAAAACAGTATTCTCTGGCTAAATGAGGACACTGTTACAATGTTACAAGATCAGAGTGAGTAAGTAGGATGATAAAATCAAAGGGGATAAAACTCCTCAGGATGAAAAAAGATGCATGAGTAGCAAAGCAGTCCTAGCAGAGCACTTAAGAGAGAAAAAACCTGTTCCTCACTTCTTTCTCCCCTGATGCCTGATGAACTATTGACACTTCCCAATATAAAGCAACTTCTCATAAGGGGGCAGAGTAGAACAGATACCTGGCTTGCAGCAGGGTCTAATTCCTCAGACTCTTTTCATGAAGTATTTCAAATAGACGTTCTCCTACAAAATCGGTCCTTGTGAAAATACCTCAATAATGCATTATCTTACCGGGGCAATCATTTATCTCTGACAACGAAACATTCACCACGGTCAGTTTTGTCACTTAATGTCAATGTGGATTGAAGATCTCCCGCTTTTGCACAATCGTGACCTCTTCTTTGAAACCAAGAGGCGTACACCCCATTGCTCTGGCCAAATTCCAGGTTAGGTAATTACATTCTGTTACCTAAAGACCCCCTGTGGTTTCAATTAGAAAAACCGTTTTGCCTCATTCTTCTACCTGTGGTGCTGTGTAAGGGTAGGTTGCTGCACGGCTACACAGCACACTCGTCTCATCCCAGAATGAGCGGCTCTTTATCATCATCCTTAATTAATATTTATTGGGTACCCACAGGGTAAGTGGCTTGGGACAGGGTGACTTGGTAATTAAGTGTTCCCGAGTGCCAGTTGTCTCCTTTGAGAATGAAAATGGAGGACCCAAGTTTGAACAGTCTATTCATTATCACAGAAATAGCATCTATCATTGTGATATGGGCCTACCTTGCTCTCCTCTGATATCTGTCAATCTGGTGCTCCTCTAATCAAAAATATTTTTCAGATCATTAGATCCTAATAGCTTCAGAATTATGTCAAGAAGCTCTTTGTGGAAGCTGATCAGAGAGGGTGAGTTGGCCTTTGAGTTCTGACCAGTTACAGATTACAAGTCTCTGCTGTTCTGGGGGAGGGGGAGGGGGGAGTTTGTTGTCCTAATGAGCCGCATGCTTTTAACTTTGAAACATGACCTGTGTGTTTCTCCGATTACATTGTCATCTGTGCCATCTGCTAGTCTTCTCTCGCTGTATAGCTCTGCTCACGGGATGCAGAGGCACTTGTAACTCCTAGGAAGAGTGGGCTTTGGTGCTTTTGTCCCCACATTTTCCACACGCTGTCTCGATTTGGAGCCTGATTTTAGGTCTGTTGAATGACTTCGTACTTCGGTAATCATGCTTATTTTTGCCATGTTCCTAGCACTTTGCTCACATTTTCAAGATTTCGTGTTTTACAGTATAACTTCTGAGGGGGTGTGACATTGCTGTGAGGAGTAAGAATTGCAGGGATTATCTTTTTCAACCAAAGAGGGTGTTCATTCTTCTTTTTGAGACATCAGCCCTCTGGTCTAAATGCTTCGTCGTGGGCAGTTGCACCCTCCCGTATGCGGACACAGGGGCTGGTGCTGGACAGGCGCAGAGAGCAAGCAAAGCAGCTCCCTGAAAGCTCGCTGTCTAGCACTAATGACCAACCCTCCCCAGAGAGCCCTTGGGTTCTCTCGAGGATGATGGCCAAACAGGAATTCCGAAAAACTACGCTTTTCATGTTTTTTAAGTTGTATCCCAAATTTTTAAAAGTCTCATTGCCTTCTCTCTTTGATTTCAGGAGAGGATAACCTGTGTGGGAGTGTCATTAGACGAAAATATTCTCTGTATAGGGAAGTTACAAAAAAAAATGTACAATCATTTCTGTTTTGTTACAAAACCAAGATTGAAAGCTTCATTTACAATTGTGAAAGGTTTTTGCTTAAAAAAATAAAATAAAACTGAGTCTAATGCAAACAGAAATTGCGAAAGCGTACACAAATGTACCAGAGCTGTACCAACATGCAATGACTTCAGTCCATGTGCTTTGCCCCGACTTCAGCTGATTCCCTTCCTCGCTTGTCTTCATCCT
The DNA here is from genome assembly GCF_023065955.2 of Ursus arctos. NCBI lineage: Eukaryota > Metazoa > Chordata > Mammalia > Carnivora > Ursidae > Ursus > Ursus arctos. The sequence continues at coordinate 54,918,964 of NW_026622819.1, forward strand.
AATGCCCCTCTTCTCATCCCTTCACTCTGTCTCTGTGAACCTCTTTAGTAGCTTTTGTTCCTATTAGAACAAAATTAGTAATTTCATACTTCTTCAGAATGCTATCCAATCTACCCTTCTTTTCTCTCTCCAGCCGTGTTTGCCCACATGCGGGCTACAGATACTCAGCACCTTAATAGTTGGCTTCTTAAACATACTGCTTCCTGTCATCTCCAAACCATGTGGAGCAAGTTGTACTTCCTACCTAGATGGCCCTTCTTGTTCTTCCTTGCCTTACGAATTCTCACTCATCTCTCTTGATCCAAATCACATGAGCCATGTTCCACTGCACATGAGTTGGGAATCTGTGACTGGCCTTTACAAACAGTGTCATGATCAGTGAAAGGTGAGAAGGTGAGATTCTTGACAGCGGGGACCATGCTCTTCACCTCTGCATAGCCTCTCTCCCATGGCCACCGGAACTGTGTGACCCAAACCACACGATCACTCATTGCGGACACCCAATCATACATGTATTTCCATTTCATGCAACGGTTATGTGTTCATTTTGGTTGTGGCCTTTGTATAGATGCATTCACAAAGTTGTCCTAATGGATATCTTATCAGTGGTCGATGGCATAATTTCGGCACATTCTCATATTTCATCTTATACTTTGTATTGACTTCTCCCTCCCCGTCCCTACACCCCATATACTTGTTCCATCTTCTTGTTTCTCCCACCCCTTTGGAAGTTTTCATCTTACCCATCTTCTAGTTGGGAGCTCTTTGGTTGTCCTGAACTGGGTTGATACAATGTGAGGACTTGTTAGCTCAATTGTTTTCTTCTTCTTTCATGAGGATAATTTTAGGATTTGGGTTAGCTGGACTTGGACACATACACACCCTTATTTTGGTTTTTTGGGTGACAGTTCTTAGAAATGATTATTTATTGAATGAATTAATTATTATAGCAGAAATACTGGGGGGGAAAGGTGAAATAGAAATATGTGAAGAAAAAGCTTGGTTTTTGCTATTATTTGTGTAATTGTCACACCCCTAAAAAGGAACTATTTTTCCAAAGTTGACATTTGATGAAGATAGTAGGGAACTTGGAAGCAAAAATGAAAAAAAAAAAAAAGTAGTAGGTCATGTTGCTTGCTCTAGATATTTTTGGCATGGCTAGGATGTGCTAGGAATATTTCATTTTTGACATGAACTCTGACCACTTTTCACTTGTAAATGGCCAGAATGCATATATTTACTCCAGACAGGATAGGGTTTGTGATAACGATACTGTGATGCACTGTGGCCATATTAAGGATTCCAGCCACTTATTTGAGCTGAGTGCATCTGCAGCCTCTGGTGTAAGAACTTAGGTGACCTATTTCTTCTTTTTTGTTTAAGAATCAGGGCTATCAGCAGTCAAATTATGAATCAGGAGCTAATAGGATGAATAGATGCAAGAAAACAGCATGCAACAATTTAATGAAAGAAAAATGTGTTATACGCTCAAGACACAAATAAAATGCCACTTTCAGATTACAGTTTTTGCAATCTATTTATTTGCTTCATTTTCTTTAACTGCTATTTCACTCAACTACAACTTTTAATATTCATTGAACAAATGATACAGAAAAGCTCGGTTATTTTCAAATCTTTGTTGGGCTCCTTCCAACATATTTTTATATTTCTCTGTCTATAATGGAGTATTTAGTTATAATTGGACATTACATTTTGCATGGTTAAGTTATTTCTTTTCTTTTCAAGATGTCTAAGAATATCAGCCTAGAAAAACATGCTGGTTAAATGGTTGATTTTAGTCAAAAATCACTGAATTCCCATTGGAATACACTGTTTTACAAAGTATGGTCCTTGAATAATTGTATTGGTTTCAGGTGGGAACTCGTGCTAAAAATGCGCATTCCTGTGTCAATTCTAAAACCAAATGCATTGAAATGTGTGCTAGTGAGCTGAGATCTGGATTTTTAACGACCTTCCAGAAGAGTCTCTCCACAACTTTTGAAGACTGCAGGTTTAAGTAATGAAGGTCATAGTAGCACTGATTTATCAAAGAAGTAGGAAGTAGGTTTTAAAAATCACTGACATAACCTCAACCTCCTAATGTTTCTATATGAATTATATTTTATTTTATTTATCATATTGCTTTACGGATTCAATGTCACCTTTTTAGATTTTAATAAATCAATCCAAGCAAGCCCCTCCTCCCCGATTTTGGAGTCTCTATTTTATTTTTTTAATTTAAATTCATTTATTTAAATGTCCACATATAGTACATCATTACTTTTGGACGTAGAGTTCAAAAATTCGTCGGTTGCGTATAACACCCCATGCTCATCACATCACGTGTGGAGGCTCTATTGTAGACTCATAGTCAAACCAAGCTTTTACGGAGCTGGTCCCTAAACCTGTTTTGTCTGTTATTTCAGCAGCGTTGTTTCACTCTTCAAAGCCATTCTGTGTTTTCTCTTTCCTTCACTGGTCAAATGTCCAGCTGTCTGATTAATGCAAAGCAGTGATCAACCCACTAACTTTACTTTCACTCTTTCCACTTCCTAAATCAACACTCATTACTTATTACATACATTTTTATGTAAGGTGTTTGAGACTCGGGGTGAGGGGGCATAGCTAATTTAAACTTAAAAATAAAAACTTGGGAGTTTATATATTATTATTTACTAATTGAAATGATACATTTTACTCTGGGAAATTTGGAAATAGAGTAAACAAGAGTTAAGAGTAACTCAGTACTGTACAATGCAAAAATCTTTACAGTGTTTTTTAAGTCAAAAGCACATAATTTAAAAATATTAAGAACATAACGTATATGCAGTTTTGCATCCTCCTTTCTTCTCACTTAACAAACCTAAAGTATAACTGCGACAGTATCATGGTAGAAAGTCGGTCTTTAGGGCGGAGGGTAAGATAGGGTCTGAGGCAGTAGAGAAGGAGAAGGAGGGAAAGGAAGAGATGAGGAGGAGGATGGTGGCAATTTGAAAGTGAAGCCAAAATACCTGTAGAATAATACCCTCTCCTCCTCCTTCTACCCCCCGCCCTGCTTTTTTTGGTATTTGGCAATGAAGTAATTTGAAAAACTCCACAATAGATTATGTGAGGTACTAAAATCTGTCAAAAGCCCAGTGTCTCTGAGGTTTGACGAGTACTTTATATTAGAGTTAAGAACAAACCATTGCAAAACTAAGGCCAGTGAAGCTGATAGCGTGCCTTGGTTTAGTGTTCGGGTTCGTTCCGCTTTTCCTTTGCAAAGTTAATTTGGGAACTTCTTCGCAGAACTTACTTCGCATGCCTAATATGGAACAGATGCAGTTTCTGTCAAATGAAAGCAATACTTGAGCTCTTCTAATGAAAATTGTTAAAGTGCAGAGTATTACTATTCTATTATTACGGTTATATTAGGCAACTGGCATTATTCATTATTTCCAAATAAAGTGAAATGTGGACCCCTATGCATGAAGATATTTATTACTTATTGATATTTAAAGGTTGTTAAATTAATCTTATTTAAATTACTCCTACTGCCAACCACTGTTACAATAATTTATTATATAATATTACTTGAGGGTTTTCTTTTACGTTAATATAAAACTTGCAAAAGCAATATATTGCCTGTAGATTTTTTCCCACAGTTCATTGTAACTGTGACTAATTCATCACAGCTGTTTAGACATGCAAAATCTATAATACTTCACAATGTTGATTTTCTGTTTCTGTTTTCTAAGACTGGAGCTTGATTTGAAACCATATAATGAAAAATTACATGCATCTCACTGGAAGAAATATTGCTTTCACCACTTGGAGGTGGAAGACCAGGAACAGCCATGTGATTCTGCAGAGGAGGGTTGTGCAAATGCAAGTCTGGTAACTTCTCCAGACTTCGTTATGTCTCTCCAGAGCAGTGAGAGTAGACCTGTCTTTAGTTGTTCAGTTTGGATCCAGAATTATGTCTAATGTCATTGAGTTATCTTTCCTGTTATTGGCAAGTCTGTTAGGTGGCTCAGAGTTTCTTACAAAATAGAATCCCCCCCCCCCATAATATCTAGGGACCTGAAATTCTCTTTGTGAGTTACTATGCCTCCTCCCTCTTCTGTGTTCCTTCCTTCTCCTTTTTCGTAGAGGACGTTATACTACTTTCAGTTACCACTGTTCAAAGAGGCTGGGCAGAGGCAAAAAAAAAAAAAAAAAAAAAAAATGATAATTTCCATCTTCCCACCTCTTAGCAGATATTATAATGGGTTAAAGAGAAAAATAAATCAAGGGTAAAGTGAGAGTTTGCGTTTATTGGTGGGGATGGATTGTATCTATTCCATTAGCATGGATGATTGAACGCTGCCTCAGTATCATTGTGTTTGATATTCAAACTGATGCTATCATTTTCTTTGTGATGATTGAAAGCTGCCTCAGTATCATTATGTTTGATATTCAAACTGATGTTATCATTTTCTTGGTTTGCATGGGGAAAAGACTGATGAATTATTAGTTACATCAAATCTTTAACATGTGCAAATTAGTCAAATGCAAAATATGTTTATAAAATTCATGGTTATTATTCTACCATTAGTATTATTTTTGAGGCTTCATGCACGAGCAGAAGAATATGTGATGGTCTTAGCTGCTACTTGGTTATGTAGGTTTAAATACATAAAGCACAGGGACCCTAGAAAAACAAGAGATGCATATGGGTACAAGTAAAACTCGACAAAGGATACCTTGTCAACCAAACTGTTGTTATACAGAAGTTTATGGAAATAGAGTTGAAGAATACAGGTAAACTTATTCCTTAAAAAAAGTCAATTTATTTGGAGTCTGGATATTTTATAAAGTACATAAGAGACAGGAGTGGTACAAACTGGGTATTCATTCATTCATTCTTCCAAAAAATACTTGTTTACTAAGGAAATATAGCAATGCATTAAATAGAAACAGTCTTTGTCTTCATGGAGCTAGATGTGGCAGACATGAATTGAAAAAAAAAACTCAGAAGATGTATACTCACTAGTTCTGATAGGTTCTACGAAGGGAAATTAAGGGGGTGATGAGAAAGTATTAAAGGGGGCATAGCCTATATGAACTTGGACAAGGGAAATCTGTTTGAAGAAATTGGTATTTAAGCACAGGCTTAAAACATGAGTAGGAATTGACCAAGGAACCAGAGAAAAGAAAAGCATTCCAGATGGAAATGTCAGCAAGGCAATGATTTACTGTGATATGAGTGCCTTAAAAGACCTCTCACTTTTTATGTATTGCATGCTTTTTCCTGTGCTTTTAGGGTAGCCTGTGGTCTTTCCCATGGAGCCTCTAGCAAGATTCCATGTAATACTGTATTGACTATCCTATAGTAAGAACAGTGAGATACATGCAAATAATTTCATGCACTTGTACTTAGTCTTTCAACCTATCTACAAACACCTTCGTGGCTCTTGGAAGAAGGTTCCACTGTGAAGGACATGGAGAAAACTGTTTTAACGACAGCTAACTTTGTGACAGTTGGTTTTTGGTCCAGGCTGGAATACAAAATCAGAAACCACATGTCAATACTTTTCCAAAAGGAAAATAATTTGGTATCTGACTGTTACAAATATGCTGATGTCTGAAGTCATATTTAAAGCTATTTTTAGTAAAGAAGACTCAGCAATCGAGTCAGATTTGCTGGCATAGAGTTCATGTGGTGTAATCACACTTAAGTGTTGCTTGCCTTCTGGTCCATTTCCTGATGCTCAGTCCCATCATTAAGGTAAGAGAGTGTGGAAAGAAAAAGGTAACTCTAAAACTATCTATTTAGTAGTTTCGCTTCATTGCGTTCTTGCTTCATTTCTAGTTGCAGAACATGAGTGGTTGTATATTTAGGATCATTCTTAAATGACACAAAAAAGTATTTGCTGTACAGTATTTAAAGATCTTTCTAGACATGAGTTTCTGGTTTTGAAAATTATCTATCATCTAGTGTCTGCTTTTTAAACGTGTCTAAATTAAATAAATCCAAATTAATTTGTTTGTGAATGTTCTATCTTCACTCACATAATTAGCCATCAGACTCAAACAACTTTTCTAGTGTAAAATGTCAGTTAATTATTAATACATATTATTAAAGCAAAACAGGTTGCCAGAAGCATTTTTTGAATTTGTAATTGGATTTCTGTATGTTGTTCTTAAGTATAAGAACTTAACTATCAACTTTCTTAATGGTAAATGAATGGTAATTTTAAGTATGCCATGCTTTCAGATAAACAGAATAGCACCTACTTCTCAAGAAATCAAAAGAAAAAAATTAATTCAATCGTATTCTTAAACAGGATTATTCCCAAGGAATTTTAATTATTTACTTTTCTTAGAGTATCTCGTTGGCCGTGAGATGTAGTGTCAATGCTTTCTGTCACTGCTCACTAAAGATAAGGTTTCTCATCTTTTGATAGTACTTCATCAACATCAAAGGTATAGTGTGCTTAATGAAATGTTAAAAATGCAATGTCATCCAGCAAAGATACCTAAGAAATATATGGTGGAATATATGTCTTTTACACAAAATTCCCAACCTGTATAAAAATTAGGACATAGATTGCTGTGGTGCTCTCAGAAATACCTGTCACCACTACATATCTTCAATTCAGGATGAATGTAGGCATCCCATCCCTAGCCTGGGCTGAGTGACATCATGCAAATGGTGGCATTAGTGTCACAAGTAATAATGGCTTCCCCTTCAATCCTGTCAAACAATATCAGGATGCTAAGCTCTAACTTCAATTGCAGAACTCAATGAAAACTAAAAGAAAAAATAAAGCAAGCACCAGGTTGCTGTGGACATAGGTTAGTAAATGATTCGCCAGCAAATAACAATTGCCATGGGAGTGATATGGAGTCTGGATTGTTTAAGAAATCCATAAAGGTTTTTTTCTGAGTCGATTTTATTTTTCTTTCTACTGTAAAATTAAAACTTGTCACTCCACTATGGAGATCTGACAGTTAAATAATAGTTTACAAATGATTAGTAGAATGTGAAATTACCGCCCATAGAAAGAGCTCTATGACTCAGCAGATAAAGATACGCAACTCAAGTTTGCGAAGGAAACCCCACTGAACACACGGGAAAATAAAGGCAGAAATAATGTTTTCTGTTGATGCATTCATGCCGGTTTGTTACACTTCCCTTAATTATCAAAATAATTTTCACTTGGAACTTAAAACCAATTGGGCCAAACATATTTCACTTGAAGCATTTTCCTTCTTTGAAAGGGGATGAGTGAATTACATTAAAATGGCTCTCCACGCCCCTTTTCTTTCCTCCGATTTCCTTTAATGGAAAAGGGAGACTGGTAATATCCAGCTATCTTGCTAGTACAGCTCCAAGTACAAAGAAAGGACAGTAGGGGTGGTGATTTTAATTATCTATGTAAATTAAACTATGTGCTACAGTCCTGTGATTGAAACTCATTACTTTAACTTTATTGTTTAGTTATGAGTGTAAACCTCAGCTCAGTTAAATTATAAACCAGATCCTGATGGCGCCGCATATTCACAGAATTTGGAGGAAAACAAAAATACAGTCGGGACAAGGGAGTACTTCATCTGTCTTTTATATGTTATCATACAAACATATGACTAAAAGGCACAGACTGGCAGGACAATTTAAACTTTTTGTCGCCTGATACGGTGCTATAGAAATATGCCAATATTAGGAGCAGTTTCTTACAAATTAAAAAAAAAAAAAAAAGTTATGGTAGATGTTTCCTTTTTGTTTTGCCAATTCTACTAAACAAATAGTGGTCCCATGACCCTCTCTCTCAAAATTATGTATGAATTAGAACACCAAGCTCATCTCCCCTTAATATCTGACATATCTCTTAGCATTTTAGGGTGTACTGTTTCTCAATGTGACACGTAAAGGTCATTCTTCTTGTCTATATTTTTGCTACCTCGGGGCATTATCCATAACTGTCAGATTGTGTAAGCTCCGTTGACTTTAGACTAATTGTCCTTAAATTAAATATATTAAAATTCCTAATCGTGGTAAGAAGCAATGCTGTATTTCCCCTTGAGTCATTGTTGAATCAGTTTCCTCACATGGGAGATTTACTTAGAGATAGTTTTACTTCACTTGAAATAATTGAGGACATTCAAAATGCCAAATTTATTGGATTAACTTGAAAAGTTGTTTTTACTCTGCAGATTTATTTCAAATACGAGGTTTAAGGTAGATACCTTTAATTAACACTTAATTAACACATTTACTTTGGGTCGATTCTTTCTTGGAATTATATTTCTTATGCCAGTTGTCACGTTTTGATTTGCAACAGTTCTACACTTGAGAATCTAATAATTCGGAATTTAATGGGTAATTAAAGTTATTTGCCTCTTCTCACAGAGGTCATTATTATTTGTGATAATAGTAATAAGAGTGAACATTTATTGAGCACTTACCATGTGCCAGGAACCAAGCTAAGCACTTCACAGGCATTGCCTCACATGGTTTTAATAGCAAGGCTATTAAATGAAGATATTCATCATTGATTATCCTATTCTAGGCCTAGGGACGCTGAGCGATGCACGGCAGCTTCAAAGCTATTAACTGGCAGAGCCAGGAACGGACCGGAGTCTGACTCCCAAGGATAAATAGAACGAAAGAATAACATATCACACACCTAAAATACAAATGATATTGAACCGCCATCGTATTTAATCTGCCTTTCCAATATCAACATATTTTCGCTAAGTCATTTTTATTAGTTTTTTTTAGGGCTTTATTGAGATATAATTGACATACAACATTGTGCAAGTTTAAGGTATGCAGAGTGTTGATTTAATTTGCTTACATATTACAAAATAATTACCGTCATAGTGTTAGCTAACATCTGTGCCAAGTCACCTAATTATTCTTTCTTTTTGTGGTGAGAACATTTAATATCTACTCTCCTAGCAACTTTCAAGTATATAATACAGTATTGTTAGCTATAATACCATGTTGTGCATTCGATCCTCAGGACCTATAGCCATCTTATAACTGGAAGTTTGTACTCTTTGACCAACATCTCCCCGTTTCCCTCATTTCCTGCCCCTGGTAACCACCATTGTATTCCCTGTTCCTAAGAGTTCAGCTTTTTTGGATTTCACATATAAGTAATATCATACATTATTTGTCTTTCTCTGTCTGACTTACCTCACTTAGCGTAATACACTCAGGGTCTATCCATGTTGTTGTAAATGGCAGGATGTGCTTCTTTCTAATGGCTCAATAATATTCCATATATATATATATACACACATATATGTGTGCATATATGTATGTGTGTATCTATAGTGTCCCATATATATCTCACATCTATACATATGTATGTATGTGTGTTTGTGTGTGTATATCTATGTATATGTGTGTGTGTGTATCTCACATCTTCTTTACCCATCCAAAAGCAGGTCAGTATGTCGTGTAAATTTGCATCCAGAGCCTAGCACAGTACTTGGCACAAATAGGCTCTCTATAAATATTTGTTGGATTTAATTTAATTAATGTTTATTTTTAGTATGTACAGAGATATAAAACATATTTGCTCAGTTTGGAATGTGCTCTATTAATGCATTAGCAATGCAGCCTCCAAAGTTTACAGGTTAATGATGACTTTCTTTTTCTTATGTCTTCTAAATGCAACAATATGCTTGCTAACATCTTTCCTAAAACAATTTGCCATGTACCCATTAGTATGAATTTCCATGAAATAATTTCTATGACTGGGCCTGTGAAACCTTGTGATGCAATTAGTGAATTTCTAATTTATATAGAGGCAAGCTATCACTAATTTGTAGAGCTCACCTTATTCCCTTTGGAAATGTCATTGCTTCCAGAAGAACACTTTAAATGGAAAGAGAAGTAGATATAGAGGATCGGCCTTTTATGTCTTATGGTTTATGTTTGTGTTTTGCGAATACTTCTTGATAATTATTTTCCCCAAACTGTTATTATAGAAAAAAATCCCAATGTTCATTAAAAGAAAAGATGTTGATGATTTAGCAGTTTAGTTGTTGTTGTTGCTTTTCTTCTGGACTAGGGGGGTCTGCCGACAATCATAACTGTGTCTCTTAAATTATAACAACAGTACTTTCAATGTATTGTTGCGTACATATATAGCCCCCAGTCCCATTATGTTTACAAATACAGATATTAAATCATTGCCTTTCTTTATCTTTCATTTTAAGATGAAATGGATTCTAAGTAAAGTACTCTGTAGGATAGGAAAAAAAAGAGAGAGAGAAACGGTATTGGGGAAGGAGGTGGTATCATGCTTGAACATGGCACCAGTTCCCTCTTGCTCCCATCCCTCCTCTCTTCTACATTTTGTTCTGCGTCATTTGTTCCACACATATTTATTGAATGTTTTCTATAGACGAGGCACTGTGATAAGGGATTAGCATAAATTCCAAGATAAATAAGAATAGCCCTATATCCTTACCTAAGCCACAGTGTAGTAACAAGGAGATCAGATATACCGAAAGACAATGTTAACTGTCTTCCGAGGAGGAGAGAGAAAAAATTGGGAATCAGAACTGAAGAGTGGGAATTTAGAGCTTTGATTTTGGAGATATTCAAAGGATAAGGAAAAATCCCAATAAGAAAATAAAATATGACAGAGAGGAATTCATTCTTGCTGAACCTCAATTTTCTCCTTTATGAATAAGAGAAATGGACAAGAATTGGGATTGCAAGTACCAGCTCCAACCCATTAGTCATGACTGCCTGATATGCCTGGTAGCCTGTGATGTTAGCATTAGGAGGCCAAATCTAAATCAAATAGAAAGAGATTGATGATCAATTAATTATGTCTGCCTTTGGCATAGAATGAAGGAGTGATGGTACATTTGCCATGTATTTCCAACCACATATTTAATCAGCTCAGCTAAAGTGAGATTCCACATTTTGGGTCACAAAATACCGAGGAAAACCTTTATTTCAAACTTTTTCCATGAGGAGTGGGATTTGAGGTAGATTTCTCAGTTTAAGCAATTTGTAAAGGTAATCTCAGAAAGTCATTATCAGCCTTGACAGGCAACACACCTAGATTTTAAAGCAAAGCTGAAATACTGAGCACTGGAAACATGTGATCCTTTGTTTTAGAGAGAGGTGACACAGACAGGTAACCCCAGAATTGGATTGGGAGGCTCTAGGTTTGAAAGTCCTTGACTGTGGGTTGGATTTGGTTATAAATAACTCCAAAGATAACTTGATGATTGGATTACTAGGAAATACAAGGACTGTGACATGAAAATACAGGAAATGCCCTTGAGAGTGTGCGTACTTGTGTGTTCAGATGGTTGGATGTATCCACCAAGGGATCTCTGATATAAACTGAGATGTATGTGTGAGTTGCTAAAAGAATTTGGCATGGCCCACATAGCTATTTCGGCAAGTCTAAATCTTGCTTATTTAAATTATGAGTTTCATCAGCACTGTTTCTAAATAGTTCATTTAAAATGAATACCCCGACCAGATGCTAAGGTACATGGTGGTGCTTAATAAGCATCTTTATATTACTTTATACAGATTACAATCCCTGCACTCCCAGGACACACTGAAATCCCTGGCTGTAATGGACTTATGAGCACTATCAGTTCCTGTCAATAAGCAGAAAGAAACAACACCTTGTGTATGTGCTTGTTTTCCTTTTACTGATGTCTGGCAGTCTATATAGCCTCCTAACTACACCTCTTAGGTTTAGAAGAAGGCTGAGATTTATTACAAAATTATTTTTTAAAATATAGTTTATCCATTGCCCTCTAGTGACACCAATGTCAGAATTACCTATGGAACTCCAGGAAAAGCAATTTAATTCTTCCTGTGGCTGAGTCTTCCTGGTGTCTGTTTTTATGAAGTGGTTTTCTTACGTTTTTCCCCTTTTATAATTTCCAAATGGATAAGTTGCTGTATTGTACCTTCCATCGAAGCAGGGATATTACGAGCGACCACACAGCACTTCTAGTTGTCAGTGCTCTTAAATTATAATTGATTAGGACATGAATAAAGAATTGATAGGGGATTGGATTTTGAAGGAAAATGGGACTAGGTGTAACTGGTTTGAAGATAGGATTTTATTGTGGAAGAGTTGAAACACAAAGGTTTCCCCAAAGTCTCATTTTTCATAGACATGAGATAAAATCTGTAACTCTCATTCCACTGAGGTTTAGGCCATTTGTTGGCTTTAATTTAATTGGATAGAAAGCAAGGAATAATGGTTTACTTTGAGCTCTCTTTTATCTCCCTTTGTAACATGTCACTTACATGACCCATGGACTCAGAGTTTCTGAAAATACCTCTTTAAAGTATGCCTGTACTTATTTGGGCGCTAAAATATGTTTTACTTTGAGATTTTCAGGGGCAATAAAATATAGAATATTATTTTAAATAATAGAGTAAAATTCAGTGAAAGGAAAGTAAACAGCGATAACTGGGGTAATGAAAGTGAAGCTTGCTTCCCAGAAGTTAAAGTGCTCTTTTATAGTAGACATAGAAATGCCTTACGAGCCTGTTTGGTAGGAAACGCTTAACTATGTGGATCCTCTATGAGACCTCGTTACTTATGTTTCTAGATTTTTGTTTTGGCATGTTGTGCTCTGTCTTTGATATCATGTCTTTTGCAGAATCCACTGGAATGGCCACTTTAGAGCAGGTGTGCTTGACTGGATGAACTGAACACACATTTTTTATCTGCTCTAATGAAGTGCCCTTGTTCTTAGCCTGGGGTAGTCAGTGATGTTCTGTGATTCCTCCGTATCCATTCAGCAGAAGCTTTCCTGTTTCTCAAAATATCTCACCCTAGACATTCGGGAGCCACTTCTATGGGAGGAAAAGCAGGTTAGCCTTCACTGAAATCCTATTGTTAGCTTTGCTACGGAGTTGGCCAACAGTCATCATCCTGCTAAGACTCTGTTCTCCTGGGTCTCACCATGGTCAAATCGATGCCGTCGTTCTCTGGTAAGGAAGAATGATAAGGCATCTAGGTTTTGTCTCTTTAATTGTCTCCCCTCTAAGCTGTTTCTTTAAATGTCCAGATTACCTGCTCTTTAGGCTGCAGCCCTGTATAGTGAAGAGTATGTCTCTAGAAGGCATGCAGATCGAGTTCTTCCTGCTCTTCAACTTACTGGCCCCATGACATTTTAGCTTATTAGATCTTAATATTCCCTTTTATTCATTCCAGAAGCTATCATTAAGTATCAATCCATGTTTAGTAGGTATTACCCAAAGTACTGGAGTTACAAATACACCATTTCTACCCTACCCTCAAGGAGACAACCAACTTGTAGAGAAAATAGGGAAGCGAACAGCCAAGGACCATGGCCACATCAACTGCTTGGAGGAACCGTCAGGCAAAGAAGGCAATAAATGGGCCAGTGCTTCTTCTTTTTTTCCATTTTCATTGAGAAATAATTGACATACATCACTGTAAGTTTAATGTGCACTGTGTAAATTTACTGATGGTTTGATTTTATATATGTTGTGAAATAATTTTCCATGGTAGGTTAACATCTACCATCTCATATTGATAAAAGAAAAAGAAAAGAAAAAGAATTTCTCCTTATGATGAGAACTCTTAGGATCTACTCTCTTAACAACTTTCCTGTATATCATACAGCGATATTAATTATGGTTGGTGCTTCTTAAGCCCTCTACTGACAAACGAATCTCAGGAAATGTCCGTGGCAATAGTAATACTATTAGGAACCTTGTTCATCCCAGAAGAACATACAACAATATCTTAAGAGTTTGAAATTTTGTTAGAAATACTCGGATTCCCATAAAAAATAAATAATGGCAATAGTCATTTAATAAGAAATGACAAGTGATTGCTAGAAGGTAAGTACTAGAAATATCCAGAGGAACGAGACATCCCATTGCAAGTTTGGGGAAGGCTTCTCAGAGGAAGTACAGGGTCTGAATGACTGACAGGGAAACCTTACCTAGGTACCAAGCCAGGGGGAGAGCATTTCCTGCAACAGGGACAACATATGCAGAGGTGTAAATGGAAATTAACTCATATGAAATGGTGAGGAAAACTGGTTCAGCAAGTTCTTGAAGGTAAATATTGAGAGTGAGAATTGTAAAGTTATTTTCACTCTCATTCACATGGTCCATCGTTCCTTTTTAATCGGATAGATAATATGTCATTGGCAAAGTGCAGCTGTATTTGTTTGAAACTACATGCACGGGAGCAGAAAGATAATTATTTGACTGCAACGTGTAGACTACATGTAAAGTGCATGTGAAGTATCTCTGTAACACAAATGACAGGAAAGTAGTATCGTTCATATCACAGCAAATCTTACAGGTAAAGTCCAGCATTATTTGATGCATAGATTTTATGATTTTTAAATCCTGAGACAGATAGTTTAGAAACCATGTTGTAAATTGCCTTTTCGTTTAGTCTTAATATTTTTTTCGGAGTTCTGTATCGTGCATAAACATTTAGTGCTTTTATTCATGCAAATGAATATTGATGGAATATTCCCACGGGCTTTGGAGCCAGCACTCTGCTAAATGCTGGGGATACCAAAATGGATGTCTTCATAGCCCTGCCCTCCAAGAGCCTACAGTCGACTGAAAAAGATAGATAAGGAAATAATACGACAAGGCTTTGTTTACCCTATAAATAATGTGGGGCAATTTCATTTCCAATTTTCTCATTAATTATGTTTGTTTGGCCAAAGGAAATTTCATCCGTGTGAAAGTTCTGTCCTTTGATGAACTTACTAGTAATCTTTGCTCTGAAGTAACTAAAAGATTAGCCTAAGGACACAGAATTTTTTCAGAAATTTTTCTTGATAGTGGCTGAGTCTGAGTGCCAGCAAACATATCAAAATGCTAATATTTGTATCTAAATTATTGATATAAATTATATATAACCATCTCTAAGAAGCCGGGGGGGGGGGGGGACATGTAGAGCGAAAGATGTTAGGAAAATCAGATATGATCTAGATTTCTGTAAAATAAACAATTTCTAGATTTCTGTAAAATAAACTAGATAACAATGTTCACGCAACTTAATGCATAAGTCTTTACTTCCCCACAGTGTGAGAGCTGCCTATTTGTAGACTAGTTCTTCCTTTTCAAATTCCATCCAGGCCTAAAACTCTAAGTACCTTTTCACTTGGAGATCTTCTCTGGACATGTTAATGAAAAACAAAAGGTAGAAAAGTATGGTTTCACGAAAAAATCTCTATATAGAAACCTAATTAAAGAAATGGATCATTATTCCTTGATGCCACACTACTGAGCCTTTTTCCATCTCAAATGGCATCTCTACATCTAGAACTGTGGCTTTTGCTTGCTTGTGGTCTTGACTAGTGACTTAATGTGGCGATTAAGACACGTTCTTCGTATATTTGCATATTCACAAAGACTTGGATGTCCTTTCAAATTATACCTACCTTCTCCTTAGGCTAATGCTATATTAAATTGCATTGAAATGCTAAGGCACCTCAATGTAATGATTTTCCACATCCCATTTACTTGTTGATTATTAATGAATGCTTTCTGAGTTGTGTTCCTGCTATTTTGTCTTTAAAACTACTTTCAGGGTTTTAGCATCATATTCAAGAGGCCAGTCAGAGTTCTGTGTTTGCAGCTTCATTAAAATTCTGTCCTACACATCATCTGACTCACACTTTATAATCTATCAGAACACCTGTTTTCTTTACAATGGCCACGAGGCAGCTCAAAACACTGTGGTATTTAGCATTTAATAATGAGCACAAGATATGTATTTTTGACACTTTAAATTTTCTTTAGAAAAGTGCATGGAAAAAAGCCAAGTTTGAATGAATTATCTAAACTTTTGCAATTTCATAACATGAATTTTAACCAACTTTTAAAAAAATGTGTATGAGAAAGTGCCTTCTCTCTTTGTCAGTGGGCATAACGTTGGCTAACTAGGAAAGGATGTAGAGGGAAATAACTTTAAAATGTCACCGCATAAACTAATAGTGATATAGAAAGTATTTTAAGAAGAGTCTGTGCATTATTACTTTCCCTATTTACATACCAGGCTCACAGACACTTCATTGTAATTCGCGCTCTGAGAGGAAGCTGAGAAGCTTAATGTCACTGTTAATATCTAGATATGTTTATAATTTGGTGACTTAAGTGATGGGATATATATATATATAGATATATATCACTTACGTATATACCCCCCCACAAATATATATATGGGCATATAGATTGATAGATGTAAATACAGACACACACGTACACATAGACGCATATACTTTTAAGTTTAGGCATTTAGAATGTGATTGTTAAATGGTCCTCAATGTAATTGTATCTATTTGAAATACTTCAAGGAAGGGATAGGGAGATAATGGATGGTCTCCGAAGGGTGAAAGTCTGTCACTATATTATGTAAATGAAGAAACATCTCCCAGTGCTTATGAACTGCTATAGTTTTAAGCACTAATAGAGGACATACTGCAAGTTGATTATTGTAATCCTACAGCGTTATCTCATCAGTGAGCGGATTAAGGGAGCTCTCTCTGCTGAGGGTTCTGAATAAGCATTTTCATTTACTCCCTGCTGGGTCATTGACAAATGGAGGCTTTATCTGGGAACAGTTAAAAGCATATACGGTAAACAAACCTATAGTTTCTTGAGTAGCTTGGGTCCTTACTGGGTTTGTGCTACTTGGGAAAGGCCGATGCCATCCAACCTAGCAGTCACCTGATTTCTGTTGTGCCCCCCAGAGAGTGTTGTGTGCAGGCTGTGGGAAGGGTAGGGAGGATCAAGAGGGAGAGAGTCAGGCCTGCCCTTTACAGAAATATCTTATAGCCCTATTTCTCCCCTCTTTCTATTCCTTATTCAAATTCACATGCTCAGTAATGACATTTGCTGTCTAACGACCCTATTAGAGGTGCCAATGAAACTCACCAACAAAACTTGGATTTTTGTCTACCTCAACCAAATTCAAAACCTGCCTTTATATCTTCCTTCAAAATCCCAAGAGACCACTAACTGTACTCCATTCGATTATAAGATTGGACAAAATATAATAACGATGAAAAAATAGATCGATACCATGTTAGTTTGAATAATATAAAATTGTCATTTTTGTGGGAAAAAACAGTTGAATTTTGGTAATTTCATATAGCTCAATCTGAAATTTTCAGCTAGTGTGTATCAGTTAAGTGGGTTTTATTGAGGACAGGGGGTAAATAACATCTGACAACTGCCCGAAAATTCATACACTCTCCACAATACTTCATGTATGTGCCCAGTGCTTGTGATATAGTCTCTCATTTAATCTTCTAACAATCTTATTATCAACTACAGAAAACTAAGGCCGAGTAATCATCCCAGGGTGGTGCAGTGAAAGCAAGAGGACCAGGTCAGAACTAGGCTAAACTTTTTATGACTTTAAAGCCCACATTTATTTTATATTTTCTCACAATGATCCAAATGATTGACTGGTGTACCTGATTCAGGAAAGGCCAGAAGGGGAACCATTTGGAGGATGGGAGGAGAGAGGTTTCTTGAAGCTTGAGAATCATTTTGTAGGCAGTACTCAGGCTGTGTTTGGATTCAGCCTTGAAGAAGAGAAATCATATGACTTACAATGGTGGCTTCTTTTATGCAGCGGTCTTTCTGTAGAGAATGCACAGAACACGGCACTTTCTGAGTACATAGCCTTTCCTCTG
This sequence comes from Ursus arctos, assembly GCF_023065955.2. Classification (NCBI taxonomy): domain Eukaryota; kingdom Metazoa; phylum Chordata; class Mammalia; order Carnivora; family Ursidae; genus Ursus; species Ursus arctos. The sequence continues at coordinate 54,936,643 of NW_026622819.1, forward strand.
GCAGTGTAGGGTTCAGATCCATATTGCTCCCTCTTCCACTGTAGGATACGGTAATTTCCCTGCTCTGATGTCTAACTAACAGTTTGTGCCCAACAACCATACATTTAGTTATATTTTGTCCTATGTGGTTATCTCATGGCTTCTCATACTTAAATATTATCTCCTTACCCAGGTTAGAACCCCTTCCAGTGCAGAAACAATGTCTTATCTTGGTTTTACATTTTCTACAGGCTTTGTTCCAGTGTTGAGTATACAACAGGGCACTAAATACATTTTGAGTGGTTGATCAGTTAAGGTCCTTGACTAAATTTCACTCTCAGATCTACCATTGATCCCTTTATACAGAAGGAATATCAACGGCACTAACCATTAACACCAGAATTTTTAAGACATTGACTCATTCAACCTGGAATATCATTCTCTATGCTAAAATACGTTTTCTTGAATAAGGATTCTGTGTGTGTAATACACATGTATTACATGTTGGAGTCAAAGCCTCAAGAGCTAAAATTGTTATATTACTTTCAAAAACAGGGAAAAATTCAATGTGCCCCGAAGCTCACTGTTTAATCTCATATACCTTTAGTTAAAAATTTTAGTTCACTAAGAGAAGACAGTGGAGATTCTGAAAATTTTAACCAGTTCATCTAAATGTCAAAATTGTCTGAATTCATCATTTCTTAGAAATTTTTTTGATCTATAATTCATAACCAAAAGGTAATTATTTTTTAAAACACACACATGGGGCACCTGGGTGGCTCAGTCAGTTAAGCATCCGACTCTTGATTTCAGCTCAGGTGGTGATGTCAGGGCCATGAGATCAAGCCCCGTGTCCACTCTGAGCCAGCATGGTGTCTGCTTGAGATTCTCTCCCACCCTCTCCCTCTGCCCTTCCCTCTGCTTGCACTTTCTCTCTAAAAATAAAAAATAAAATCTTTTTTAAAAATAAGATACACACACACACACACATGTGCACACATACATCTATACACACAGAGCTAGTTTGGATTTAGATAGGCACTCCCAGAAACATGTCAAATTAAATTTTAAGTTAATGTTAATTTTAACTTCAATATGACATTTACATGATGAATCTTTTAAGATGTAGTAAATGAGTACTTTAAGATGTTTAAAACAACATAGAAAACATTCTGAAACTGAAGAATCGTGTTACAAAGTGTTGGAAATTAGAACCTTGATTCACCATTTTGTGAGCGTAGACTAAATGGAGCCTAAACATTTAATTGAAGTTAAAATTAGAGTTAATGATACCAGATATTTAATCAACCAATGCCTTAAAATACCCAGTGAGGAGCAGTTGGGGAAGTGCACAGTTGAGCTTTCAAGTATTTTGGCGTTCTCTGTAGCCAGTATGTGTCTGTGTTAGATTAGGTCTCATTGAGCAATGCATATCAAGATGCCTACACTTTAGATGCCCATATAACATCAAACGAAGTGGTTATGAAACAGCAGGATCTCTGCAGGAAGCAAAGAGATATCTCAAATAGTACATAATCAAACCTGGAAAATGGTGCAACATCAGCAGATGAATGCTTAGGTTTATATAATGTTTTTAGTTAATCTCTCTCTTGCTTGCCAGAAACAGAGTCATTCATGTTCCTTCAGTAAGGCGTGGGAAGGTGGGATTTTATTATGAAGATAATAATATAGAAAGTTGGCCCATTAGATCTATGGATGATGAAGACAGAGCTGTTATGAACAAAGGTAGATTATTCTAGAGACAGACTGTTCTAGTTATAAAAAGGTACCAGAGACTTCTGCAGAATAGAATTCATGCTTCATCATTCTAGTACTTTGACCATGACGTAGGAGGGTTGGCTTCTCTGTGTGTGTGGGTGTGTGTGTGTGTGCGTTCTCTCTACTCTTTGCCATGACCTACTCTATCTTTTCTCAACTTCATGGCATTTCTTACTCATCGTTCCTTCCACATGGCCTATTATGGTCTGTCTGACTCGTGTCTCAATTTGACCTTTTACCCTCAGCTCCAACTCGTAACCACTTAATTATTTTCCTCACATAAATTCAAATTCCTGGAATAGAAGCTCAGTTAAATTTTTTATTGTTTGTTTTTTGGTGCCAGATCGTGTTGCCACAAACTACCTATAAGTCAGGGCTCACCTCTAGTTAATTAGCCAAGATTTGGTGTGATGGAGATGACGTAACGGTCAAATAGACAATAGCATAGTCAAATAAAACTGAGCATTCCAGAAAGGCAGAGGGTGATACAGATGATCGGGTGCCATGATAGATAGTCCAGAAATAAACAACATCCAGGCTATTCCTAGCCAGAGACAAAGGTTGCCAAAATTAATGTTCAGTATCTCGAATTAAGTGGATTAAAATAAATCCCTTGCTTGAGCCAGTAAAAAGCAAGTATTTCTGTACTCAAGATATTTGATTTTTTTTTTTTTTGCGTTGAGACAAGGTCATTTGGTTTTATCTCTAGTACCTCTGCTCACTAAAAGAGATAGATAAATGAGACTCAAATTCTGCATATTCTTGACTTTGAATAAACAGGCTATGGCATGGCTAGAACTAGATGTGGTAAAAGCCAATGAGTTTATCCAGGAACTCTGGAGAAGCATTTATCATGTATGGGTTATAGTGGGCATTAGTGAATCAAGCTTATCACTGGGTATGGTGGCTTCTTGGCACAGTCAAATATTGACATGGCATTTTAATATGCCTTCTGACTGGTTGCAGAAATCCTTATTATTTCATGAATTAGTTCCAGCAATGCAGACTCCGTGTGTTTTTAGGGAGCTTTGGGCTCAGCATTAAAGAAAATATTGCTGTTGTGTTAGAGTGTGAAATTTATGCAGAATAGAGTCCAAGTGTGACTTGGCCACCTGAGGCTTAGAAAGGTGTAAAAGTTAGCTAATGCAACACTTTATCAGTCAGCTCTTGCCTTATTGGAGTGTCTGTGATTGCTCTAAAAAAATTATCTTTAGAAAAAAAATTAAAAAGCTTTACTCTATTTCTTTCATATACCAAAAGAACATTGGTACACGATATTAATTTATAGTATCCTTTGAGTGCTGGACTCTCCATATTCACCCCCAGTTTGTATGGCATATCAAGTTTTTCAGGTTTTCCTGACACTTTTCAAATATTTCTAATAAGTGGGTTAGGATATAGTCTCTTGCATTTCTCTCTTCCCTTAAGAAAGTCACCAGTTGAGTTGTTCCTGTCCAATTTCTTTTAATATCCCTACTCTTTAGTGTATTAGACACTACATATATCACGATGAGACCTTTTAATAGTTAAACATGAAGTGACTTAAATGTTCTGGATAAATTAATTTGCTTAGAAAAAAAAGTCCTAATTGGAGATGGACTTAAAGCTTTTTCTTTCATAGACTGAGGGCATGTCCATACTTACTTTTGAACAAAAATTGTATTCTACTAATGGATTTCACAGTCAACCTTATTTTAGTGATCAAAAAGTAAGAGTTAGGGCTCAGATGGTCATGAAAGGGAGCTGGAATGTGAAATGAACAAGGAACCCAGAGTGAGAAGGTCTGTGTCTAACTCTGCCCTAACTATCTCTATGACCTTGGGTGCCTCATTTTTCTCCCTGGGTCTAGTTTTCCCCTTTGTAAAATGAAGTCTATGGAGTTCTCACTTTCCAAGGATTATTTGCCCATATTATTTATTTCATACCTGATAGGAAATACATTCCTTCTGGCAGTTTATAAAGTTGGAATATAAAAATATAAATCTATCTGAAAGCCCAACTTTAAAGTAAGATAACAGAGTCCTGGCAGAGAACAAAAATGAACAAATCTCAACTAGATCTATTCTAAGAGATAATGCCTAGACGCCATGCCCTAAGAGATAGGAGTTGTTGCTACGATGTCCTACTTTGTCCAATTTATCCAACAAAAATGTCTAAATCCTAATAAAACATGAGTGATTTCACCTGTGCAAATCCATGGGCGTCTATGTGCAAGTGGTGGTATATTAGTTTCCTAGAGCTGCTATAACCGAATACCATAAACTGGGTGGCTTGAAACAACAGAAATTTATTCTCTCACTGTTCTGCAGGCCAGAGGTCCAAAGGCAAGGTGTCTATAGGGCCGTACGGTCTCTGGAGACTCTATGGGAGGATCTGTTCCTCGACTCTTCCAGCTTCTGGAGGCTGTTGGCATTCCTTGGCTTGCAACTGCATCTTCCTCTGCTCTACCTTCACCATCTTCTCTGTGTGTCTGTCTCACTCCCTTTCTCATGTAAGGACACATATGAGGGCATTGAGGGCCCACCCAGATAATTCAGGAAAAGGGTCTCCTCTCAGGATCACACTTAATCACATCTTTTGCCATATGGGGCAACATTCACTATTTTACCATAAAAGGTAGTATTTGCAGGGTCTGGGAATTAGGACACAGACATAGATTTCTGAGGGCCACCATTCAGCCCACTTACAGGTGGGATAACAGATAACTGGTTAGCATGTCTCACTACTGTGTGAATACCAATGCTGTATTGGATGACTATTGCACGTAGGAAAACAGGCTCAGCGTTGCCAGATTTTCCAACTTTAAAAGAAAAGCTAGAAGCCTGGATTTTATGTCTATGTGTTCATAAGTGAAATCCCCTGATTCTTGATGTTGGCTCATTGGGGAAAAAGAGCTCTACGTATGCCAAATAAAACCCATGTAGGGGCCACATTCACTTCAAGAGCTGCCAGTATGCAATCTGAAGAAAACAGAGTAAAATTTCCTTTGAAAGGGCACTTTGTATGCATATTCATTAACTCAACAAATATTTCTTTGGGACCTAATAGAATAATATTTATTTTTGATTGACCAGGGGAGACCTTGCTGCTTTGAGAAAAAAACTCCCAAAATGCAACTCTCATAGTTCTTAAGAAGAACAGAAAAAAACATTAGCTTCATATTTCCTTTCTGGGGATGTTACTACCTAGGACTCTGTGGCCTTCACTGAGATCAACTGGGCTTCCTGATCCTGGAATGAAGTTAATATTCAAACTCAAAATCTTAAATCTGATCTGATGCTTGAGTACCTCGGAGATAACAGTGTCTCTAGGTTGCCTAATAGCTTACATTTACGGGGTATTCATCTTGGCTGTGTTGACTGTGATTTTTTATAGATAATGATGGCAAAGCCATTCCCATTTCATGTAGACCTTCATTGCTGTGGAGTCAGCATTGCTAAATTAGGCCAGCGTGTTAGAATGTCAAATCCTTCAATTTCATTCATCATTGGCTGCGAAGCTGTGTGTTATATTTTTTAATACAGAGGAGAAAGTTCTTGCAGGTACCCAATCTGCCTTCGGGAGCTGTGAGAACATGTTCAAGTTCCCTCAGCTTTCTCATTCAAAAAAAAAAAAAAAAAAATAGAAACATATATCTTAAAAGTTTTCATCACAAGAAAATGATTTGTAACTATGCGTGAGGTGACGGATGTTAACTAGGTTTCCATTCCAATAGCCTAATTACCTCCCAAATCCCCCACCTCCACATAGCACCATATTGGAATTAGGGTTTCAACAGACAAATTTCAGGGGACATTCAGTCCACAACACCAAGGGAATATAATATGCTACTAGAGTGGAAAATCATTTTCTTACTATATAAAAATTTTCATACCTTCCCAAATAATGGGGTAAAAAGAAATTCCAGCCCTCTCTATAAGGAATTAAATCCTCATCCCACCTGGAGGAAGCTAGCAGCACAAACAATAACACATCTGAAGTGCTGCCCAGGGCTAGTCTTGCAAGTGTCTAATGGGAAACACAATATTTTGGTGTTTCCCAACCTGGTGCTGTTAACAAGAATCATCCCTTGTTTGTGTTTGTTAATCAGCGTGATGAGCAGTTTCTGTGTCGATCTTCCCAAACTGTGTTGGCCAGTTTCCAAATCAAGTGCATAAATTACACACTGCCCTCTCTTCAAGCTGCTCACCACCCTTTAGAATATCAGGAAGGATTTTCTTTGAGCAAATCTGTGTAAGTGGATTGCTTAGACTGGTACTTTGTGGGGGTTGGTCTGATGTGACACCATAATGTGTCATAATATTATGACACTGTGATGACATACTTTAATGCTAAGGAGTAATATTTTGACCAATATCCAAATGTCAGTCTTTTTTTAGGTTACATTCTCCTATATAAGGGTGTTTCCTCGAGGAATTATTTATAGGTCTTGAGCTTCCAAAGTACCAACCTAAGCACTCTATTCCAGGAACTAAGGGGTAACATATGGCTCAGCTCTACTTCGATTCGCTATCAAAAAGAATGCCAGAGTATTCTGGTAATTCCTCAGGAAAAGATTGAGTAAAATCAGATTTCAAGAACATGGACATTTCTAAAGGGTCAACTCCTCCTCTGTGTGAAAGACATGCTGGGACTTAGAGGACCAATTCTAACTTTCTTCCTTTTCTATATGAACTCATGGCAAGTTCTCACTAGCTATCACTTTTTAGACTGAGATCCTTGTCTGTTCTCATCTCAGGAACTCTAGCGTAGAAATCACCTTGAACCTGAAATTTCTACCAGATTATAGTCCTCTTTGAAAGAAGCATGAGGGGACAATGGAGAAGCAAATAGTGAAACCTGCTTATATTCCTTAAGAGAATATTTTCAGTAGTTACGAGACTTGGTTGACACTGTTAGAAGGGTTTAGTTTGGATTAGTTTTATTAGTAGTATTATATTTCAAGGTATGTCTGTTATCTCCGAATTATAAGGTCATGGATGGGGAGTGAATGTGTGTTTCTGCATATTCAGAATGACCAACCCACCTAACAAAGGAAAAAAGACCTGCCCAAGGAGTAAATTTATTCACGGCCTTAAAAACAAGAAGAAAACGTGAGCAGCATCCAATATTTGCATAACAGCTTTTCATGCCTTCATGAAAAACAAAAAGATACCTCTACTGGAGGAATCCAGAGTTTTAAAAATACCAAAATAGATAAGTCAGTAAGTTAGGAACAGCGGGATAGCAGGGAGTCATCTCTAAAAAAAAATCCAGAGTGTGAATGCAAACATTCAGATAACAATGTCAAAAACTACCTATGTATTTCTCCCTATCTATGGAAGAAATAACACGCACGCGCACGCACGTGCACACACACACACCCCTTACAGACACACATACCTAGGAAAGAAGAAAAGAAGGATGGAATATTCTGTAATAGATTGCTAACAGTGGGGTAGCGGGAATACATGGTGCTGTATTTTTTAAGTGTTTCATAACAAGCCTGGATGACTACTTATATAATCAGAAAACAACAAGAACAACTGAATGCTTTGGAAGTACAGTTTATGTTTTTCTTCTTTTGGCTTGTTTGCACTTCGTGATTACTTCATAGTCAGCGTTTATTGTTTTCTATCTCTTCCTAAAAAGTTACTGTATAAATACCAACACACTTTAAAAACAAAACAAAACAAAACAAAAAAACGAGAAATGTAGAACGTCTCTGAGTCTCTGTCTTTAGGAAGTTAGATATCCTTCTTTCTTATTCCTATTCATTGGCTAATTGCTTGGCTTACGCCCTCTACCATGGATAATGCTTTCTCTATTAGCATACATTTGGAGCTTTTATTTTCTAGAATAAATCTCAGTCAGTGTCTGTGGAAATCTGCTCCTGAAATGTTCACAGATCTGTCATGTGGAGAAGTAAGATCGTGGAATCTTGCTGAAATGTTTATGCAAATATTTCTGAGGGCATATGCTCTACCCTTAAATAACCCACAATACATCAGAAAAGCATAGAGTCCACATGGATTCAAATGCAATCAATCCTCTGTCTCCTGGCATTAAGAATGAATTCTCTGGAAATAAGATCTTTGATCAAGAGTCCCCCATACCCCCCACCAATCTCCCTTCTCATCTGCCTCCAATCCTCCATATTTCAAATGGAAGGAGAGAATTGTTGTTTACAAAAAAGAGCAACTGAAACTTTGCATTCCCCCAAAGAAAAAAATCATTCTTCAATTTCACTTTTTGTTAAATGAAATATTTGTGAAATATTACATAGGCCCTCAAGCACAGGCAAGCCCCAAGGATCGTGTTTAGTCGACCTGAAGATCCAAGAGCACCCACCCCAAAAGAAATTCAGCAGATACTCATCATAAATTATATGTAGAGGATATCAAATATTTGGATGATTAAAATCTCATGTTATGAATTTTTCCCTTTATCCTACAGTGGCGTGACATCCTTTCAAACCTACCGTTTTATTTCCCGTGTTTTGCATTTCCGGGACTCTATCTACGCTGCTCCCTGTCTGGATTGCTCTAATCATTGTTCCACTTGGTAAACTGATGCTAATACTTCAAAGAGAGAAGAAAAGGGCTCCTTTTCTCTTAGGGCCTTCCCTGACTCTCAGGATGGGAACAGTTGCTTACTCACCTGGGATCCCATACTATTTTCTGCACTTCTCCTGCTGTTGTTTTCTCATTGAATAAATTATTTGTGCCTTATGAATTGTAGAGTCAGAATTCTGTGAGGGCGGAAACCACGAATACTTGCACTTCAACCATAGCGCACAGTAGGCATTCAGTAAATGTTTACTGGAGGAAAGTTTAATCCAGTGACAGTGTTATCTTGCTCTGATAAGAAGAAAACAAATGAAGTTTATCTTTAGTGTGAAAAAGGGATGCTTCTGCCCTCTTAAAATAACTGCATCAAGTCACCTTGCAGCTTTTCTAAAACCTCCAGAGAAATCCCATCCCTTGGGGGGGGGGTGGATAAAAAAGTTTGAGTGCAAGTCTATTAAATACCTTTTTCCAGTTTTATTGAGACCCACTTTATAAGTTTAAGGTGCACTGCCTGATGATTTGATTAATGTATATCGTGAAATGATGACAATAGGTTCAGCTAACATCCATCTTCTCGTGTAGATACAAATAAAAAGAGAAAAAAGAAAAAAAGGAAAAAAAAATTATCCTTATGATGAGAACTCTTAGGATTTACTCTCTTCACAACCTCCCTCTATATCGTACAGCAGTGTTGGCTACAGTCACCGTGTTGTGCCTTCCATCCCTGGGCTTTATCTATCTGGTAACTGGAAGTTTATACCTTTTCATTAACTACTTCCTAATAAGCTTATACAAAGTATTTAGCATTTGCTTTGATAGCTGTACAAAATCGGTCTTCTGACAAATTCCGTAGCGCCTTTTTTTTTTATTTAGATAAACTTCAATAATTAAAGTGTCCAGTGAAATTCTGACAATTTGGAGGGCTGTGAATTAGGAAGCAATGTTGAATGATGCAATGTGACAGCAGTATGCAATAATTGGAAATGTATTCATCTTAGATAAGAAAGGTCATTCCTTCCCAGATCCACTAGCTCATTTGGAAGTCAAAATGTACTGCACAATATCATGGGCTAGGCATGAGTGCAGTTGAGTTGAGTATCCTGCCCCTTGCTGCTAGGAGGAAAGGGTGTTGGAGGATAAAGCATGGGCACTGCATTCAGAATTCCAGTTTTGTGACTTACTCATTATATTAACTGAGCTAAACTTCCTAATCTGAGTGTGGATAATTTCATCTTTAAATCTGAGTTACAATAATACCTATTTTAGAAGTTTGTTGAGCAGATTAAATGAAATCGTGCATGCATAAATCTTACTGTATTATCTGGCACATACTAAGCCACCTGGGATTTAAACCTCTGTCTGTCTAGCTGTGTAAATGGACAAAATTATTTAACTTTACTGAATTTCATTCTACGAATCCATCATACACTGTACAGTACTTACCAAAAAATATGATGACATTTATTAAGTGCCCAGCATTTGTAGCTGCTCAATCAATGAGTGATATTACTATGTATTAAAATAATCTCTATTGAACTCATTGAAATGAATTGCTGTAAGCTCTTCACAATCTTGTCTCTTCTTAAGGTGTGTGTGTGTAGAAATATCTTAGCCCAATTTCGACTGTCCTTTGTTACCGAGAACTATCTTCAGGCTTTATGAAAGTCTATATTATATATTCCCCTATGTTTTTTCTTGAATTTTTGGTTTTTTTGAGTAAGTATTGTAGGAGTGATTAAAGTGGAAGGATTAAAAATAGGAGAAAGATTTCTCTAAGGGTACACTTTATATGTGTATGTAACAATGGTAAAGACAATAAAAAAGCCTCGTCCTGACTTGACTTGTTTCATCTGGAGAACTCTGTTCTCTTCTGCATATCGGATTATATATAGCAGGTGTTGGTAACTGAGCGAATGAAAAAAGGTATACTTTTTTTTTCAATTTTATAAGTTGGAATCTTAGATGGAGTAGAAACAAATCAGTCAGCAATGCTTTCTGTTTAATCACTGCCTTCTGAGCCAGAATCTTGGTCCTGCTGTAGAACAATGACTCTGAAGCCCCTATTCTAGTTTTCACATACACAAATAAGGAGATTAAGCATGATCTTCAGGAGTTTCTTTAAACTTGAACAGTCTGTAGTCTTACGATTTTAAGTAATGTTGCCATAACTAGAATTCATTCCCATGCTTCCTGGTTTAGTATCATCTCTTTTACTTTACAGCTGAGTGTATTCACCTTCTGTACGTAGGAGAATCTTCATGTCTTCCGTAGAGTTCCCCGCCTACAGCTGAAGCCCAGGGTGTCTGAACACATGGAGTAGACACAGTGGGAGAGCTGAAATGAAGGGTAGTTTTGATAGGAGAAGGCTCAAAACCTTTTAAAAAGTGTATTTCCAGGTACAATCATGTAAAGAATTGATTGGGTTCTGTTGACTTGCACAGAAATAAGTGACTAACCCGACTAGCTTTTAAAAGTACAAATGAATCACAGATTTAGTGTTAAATTTTCCTAATGCCGAAATAGATTTTCTTAGCCCTTGTAAACTTTAAACTGTTGTGATAATCAAACATGCAAGTGACAGAAGTTACAGCCTCCACAGAGCCCAGTATTTGTGGGTCCTCTGGAAGTATCCCAACATGATTGAAGCTGATGAGCGGACCCGAGAAGAAGGGGTGGCTGCTCTTCCAAATTAAATTAGGTGGGGCGTGCTTTGTCACCAACTTTACCACGAACAAAAATCTTCCATGTTCCTTGACCATTTTTTCAAGACTAGTCCTTTGTATTAAGCAATATAGAATGTAATAAAGTATTGTTGCTTGGAGTCTGATCTGCACAACAAACTGCTACCAATCCACAGTAATACATAGAAACTCAGAAGATTAGAAACTTTTAGAGCACTTTGTTATTACCAGGATATCCATTTTGCTAGTGATTCATTTTTTACTATATTTTATTTCTGTATCAGATTGGAAACTTTTAAAAAAATTAGTTCACGCAGATAATTTGAGAAACAATGCTCTACACGGAATAAGATTTAAAAAGAACAAATAAGAATCAGGAATGAGACTGGAAAAGCCTGCCTGTTTGCATGTAAATATGTGTGTCTATGAGCAATGCCCTTGCAAACAACTTCAGGCACTCTTTATACAGTTGGACTGTTTCTCAGGCCCTGAGCTTAATACTTTACTTCCAGTATGACTCTCTCTCTCTCTTTTCCCATTATGTCTTTAAATTCTCAAGGAATTCTGGGTGTTGGGTGCTTTTTAAATTTTTCTTTTTGGCCCAAGAGGATTTTCTCACAATATGGCAGCTCTCAGAAGAAAGGCCTGATTTAAGTTTTTACTTTGATTGCATCAATCCCGTGTTGTCAAAATGGGCTCGTGATCTGTGAGCCAAGTTCCCACCCCATCGCGCCAACTGGGAGCAATCCGCCTTGCTCAAGAGGCCCATTCACGTAGGAGGGGGCCGGTGCGCCGCCGCGCTGTTGAGGAAATTGACAGATTTATAGTCCGTCGCCGCCTTCAGGTTCAGTGCGGGCAGCGGGGCTTCTCTGCCAGCAAGCGGACTCCGATGTCTGTTTGCTGTTGCCCTCACATGTGAGCACTGCTGGTGATGCACGTCACAAATGGAAGTAATATCATTTGAAGTAGTCCGGCTAGAAGCCCAGGAGCAATCTAACTGCATTAACTCCCCCGTCTGAGTGGAGAAGGCTGAAGAGGGTACACGGCTCGACTGAGCTGATGTGAAGAAAACAGAGCAGCGGTACGCAAGTCCATGATGGCAAGGAGCGTGGGAGCCTAAAGAGGTTTCACTTACTGCCTTCAAATAAATGACATCGGAGTATCACAGGACGCCTCATAGTATGTTTGCAGACCTTGCTAAACATTACAGGTGGTTTCCTTTATTTTTGAGGGGTTTCTACTGTTTTTGTTCCTCCTTCCTACGTCCTCACGCTTGGATGACAGCTGCTTTAGGCACAAGAATACCCTGTATGTATTTTTACTGGGGATTTCAAAGCACTGGGTGAGACTTGTAGGCTTCCTTTATATTGTGTTCAAAGACTACAGTCTATAATTTTTATTAAAAAATAAACTAAGGATCAAAGTCGCTCCTGGTTAATTATAATAAATAATGGCCCAAGTTATCTTGTAATCGTTACTAGAATTCAGACACTTGGCCCTCTGAATTTGGAGTCCAGTAAACCTCATTACCCAGCACTTTGTCTTTTCACAGCCTTGTTTGTGCTGTAAGTTAGAGCACATTTCCTAGGTATAGTGGGAAATAGAGTACCTCCCTACCAACATCTTTCATTTATTTAGCACATTTTTACTTAGAATTGTCTTCAAACGTTCTGTTAAGCTGCCATGAGTGTTTTGTGTCATTACTCTCATGGCCACACCATGAGGTCGGAGCTAATATTCTCCCCGTTTGCAGGTAAGGAAAGTGAAAACTTTAAAAAAATAAGTAATCTGCCTAAGATCTAAGGACCATGAAACTTGTTTTTTGTCTCTCTAAGACAATGAAATAAGACGTATGAAATGTTTAGTTTCAACTAATGGGAATTGAAATATATATATATATATATATACACACATACATATATATTCATATGTGTATTCATATGTTATAAATGTATGTACAAGTGTGTGTGTATATATATGTGTGTATATGTATATGTATGTATGTATATACCTATCTCCTCTAAAAAATGGGAGATAATCTAGTCTGGACGATGCAAGAAATGTAAGATATAGAGACCATGGTCCCCAAATTTCCCAAAGTATGTATCCAATGAGAAGATAAAATATGTATCCAGAAAATGAATGTGCAAACCGGAATATGATATGAGATGAACTCTGAGGGCTTCCTTCCAAACTTAAGGCTCTGTGACTTCTGATTAGGATTATCAAGGAAAGCTTTCTGAAGGAGATGAAATATGAGTAGAGATGAAAGACCTTGATTGTTCAAGATGGGAAAGTAGAGGATTACCAGGAGACAGAACAGGGAAGCAAGAAATGGGAATATTCGGAGAAGATATGACTTGGATAGAGTATGCGCGTGATAAGGATTGCTACGAGCTAAAGCAAAGCGGTAGATGGGGGTCAGAGAATCAACAACCGGGAAAAATAAGCCAATACTCTTCGTAGGAAGGAAGTTTCCTGAACATGCGGGGACCATATTCATAGTGGCTGTAGGATTTGTGATGGGCTTGAGTACAAGGAATTATGGCCAAAGCTTTGGAAAGACACTGCAGGCAGAGAAGCTGGCCTCGTGGCCGTTGCCCTTGTACAGCACACAGTGGGGTGGAATGCATAGAGATAGAAAGGAAAATTGGAAGGAAATTTGGGAAGGGTCAAACAACAAAAATCAACAGCATGGTTTAGGAGTGACACACACTGGTTCTTAATTAGGTTTAAGACCTGGTCTGTCACTTGCCAGACTTGTGGTCTTAGACAACCATTGAATCTCTCAGAGGCTCTAAGGCTTCAGGTTTAAGCCATGTTGAGTCTCTGACTTATCTATAAGGAAGGACATATCTAGAGCGTGAATGGGCAGACCAGATAACAATTGAGGGCTTAAATAACCCCAAATGCCACCTTATCAGCAGTGTTGAAATGTTGATAGAAACAGTATAGGTATGGGGGGGGGGGGCTGGGTGGCTCAGTCGTTAAGCGTCTGCCTTCGGCTCAGGGCGTGATCCCAGAGTCCTGGGATCGAGCCCCGCATCGGGCTCCCTGCTCCACTGGGAGCCTGCTTCTTCCTCTCCCACTCCCCTTGCTTGTGTTCCCTCTCTCGCTGGCTGTCTCTCTCTCTCTCTGTCAAATAAACAAATAAAATCTTTGGGAAAAAAAAAAAAAAGAAACACTATAGGTATTTACCAAGTGTCGACTGAGGAACATATGCATCTCACAGATGTAATTACTCAGGGGCCAAGTATACTCATTGAGGACTGTGTTGTAGTACTTTGCTGGATAGAGAGAGAAAAATAGACATTTCAGGTGAGGGTGCCAGTAGAAGCCAGACTTGGACACCAGAATATTCTCGGTGCAATTCACAGGGCAAGAAAACCACTTTAATGGAATGCAAAAAGATAAAGCTCCAAAGGGAGATTGGGACCAGATTAGAAATGGCTTTGAATTTGCAGATTTAGCAAATAAAATTACAGGATACCCAGTTAAATTTGAATTTCACGTAAACAACAAGTAATTTTTGGCATAGCTGGTCCCAAGCAAAATTATTGTTTATTTGAAATTCAAATTTAACTGGGTATCCTATATTTTATCTGGCAGCCCTACATTGAATGCCATGGGAAAGCAATTGGATTTGATTTTTCAGTTAAGAACCCTTTGAAGGGTATTTGTGCAATAGTGGGACATGATGAAACAATTTCCAGGATGATTAATTTGGTTTGCAGGATAGAGGTGAGACTGTCAATAAGGAGGGTAGCTATGATGGTCTAGGGATAGTACAGATAGGAACTGATGAGACTTTCCTGTCCCCCCACCTTCTCTTAAACCCTGTTTCCATGCTGCCCTGTCACTCCTATCGTTCCTTATTCCTAATGTAATATCTACCTTCGCAGAATACATAAGACCTAAACAAGAGTCCCTTGAACCCAACATTTTCCGTGTCTTCAAGATAGTTTCTCTTTAATATGATTACTTCTTTCCTTTTTTTTTCTTCATATTTTGGACAATTAGAAGCATGCTGTCAACATGGCTGTTCTAGGTTAAATTAAATTATCACTTCCCTGAGATGAAAATTGTCGATTTTCTTTTTAGACCAAGATATAGAACTTTTAAAATCCAAGTTCAGATAACTTTCCAGTTACCTTTTGGCTTGTACCAGTGCCTTCTGGATGTGCCTTTTCAGAAGGTTCCAGGGAGAAGCCCAAGGGGTACATAATATAAGTTACTGCTTGAGAGGATTCCCTACTCATTTGATACCCTAGCCACTCTGACTCAAGTGGGTGGGTAGAATTACTCAGTCTCCCCTCTTTTTTTCCCTTCAGTTTTACTGACAGTTGATATACATCACTGAACAAGTTTAAGACATATATCGGGATGGTTGATTTACATATATTCTGAAATGATGACCTTGAAAGGTTCAGCTACTTCTGTCCTCTCATATAGATACAATAAAAAGAAAAGAAAGAAGAAAAGAATAAACATCTCTGCATGTGATGAGAACTCTTAGGATTTACTCTCTTAACAACTTTCCTATATATCACACAGTAGTGTTGGCTGTAATCACCATGCTGTACATTACATCGTCAGTACTTATAACTGGAAGGTTGCACCTTTGGACCACCTTCCTCCAATTCTTCCTCCCCTGACCCCCACCCCCACCTCTGGTAACCATAAATGTGATCTCTTTTTCTATGATTTTTTTTCTTTTAGATTACACATATAAATAAGATCATACAGTATTTGTCTTTGACTTATTTCACTATTTCACTTAATGTCTTCAAGGTCTATTCATGTTGTTGCAAATGATGGTAGAATTTTCTCATTTTTTATGGCTAAATAATATTCCATTTTATGTCTGTATCTATATCTATATATAATCACTTCTTTATTCATTCCTCTATGTATGGACACTTAGTTGTTTCCACATCTTGGCTATTATAAATAATGCTGCTATGAGCATGTGGGTACAGATAGCTTCTTAAATTCATGCTTTCCCTACCTTTGGATATATTCCCAGAAGTAGAATTCTCAGTCATACAGTAGTTCATTTTTAATTTTTTGAGGATCCCCCATACTATTTTCTCTAGTGGTTGTACCAATTTAAAATCCCACCAATGGTGCACATTTCTCCATATCCACACCAGCATTTGTTTTTCACTTTTGTTTTTGTTGATGACCATTCTGGTGGGCATGACGTGATATCTTGCTGTGGTTTTATTTTGCATTACCTTAATGGCTAGTGATGGTGAGCATCTTCTCATGTACCTTTTCTGTGAAGAAATCTATTCAGGTCCTTTGCCCATTTTTTTTCATTAGATTATTATTATTTTTTTTTTTTTGCTACTGATTATATGAATTATTTATATTTTAGACATTAACCTCTTATCAAATATATGGTTCATATATATTGTTCCCATTCTGTAGGTTGTCTTTCATTTCATTGATGGTTCCTTTTGTGTGCAGAAGTTTTTTAGTTTGATGTACTCCTACTTGTTTATTTTTTATTTTATTCCTTGTGCTTTATGTGTCATATTAAAAGGAAATCATTACCAAGACCTATGTTAAGGATCTTTGTTCCTATGTTTTCTTCTAGAAGTTTCATGTTTTCAGGTCTTACATTAAATCTTTAATCCATTTGGAGTTAATTTTTGTGAGTGGTATGAGATATGGGTCTAGTTTCATTCTTTTACATGTGAATATTCAGTTATCCAAGCACCATTTATTAAATGACTGCCTTTTCTCCATTGAGTACTCTTGGCTCCCTTGTGAAATATTGTTTGACCATATTTGCTTGGGTGTTTTCTAGGCTGTCAATTCTGTTCCTTTGGTCTATTTGTTTTACATCAGTACCATACTATTTTGATGACTATGGCTTTTTAGCATAGCTTAAAATCAAGAAATGTGATATTTCCTGCTTTGTTCTTTCTCAAGATTCTCTGGCAATTCAGGGTCTTTTATGGTTCCATATAAATTTTAGGAGTGTTTTTAGTAGTATTGACATTTTAACAATATTAGTTTTTCTAATACATGAACAGGGATACTTTTCCATTTATTTGTCTCTTTTTCTATTTTTTTCCATCAATGTCTTGTATTTTTCAGTGTAGAAATCTTTCTCCTCTTTAGTTAAATTTATTTCTTGGCATTTTATTGTTTTTGATGCTATAGTAAATGGTATTGATTTCCTTATTTCTTTTTCAGAAATTTTGTTGTTAATGTATAGAATTGCTACTTGTATTTGTATGTTAATTTTGTATCCTGCAATTTTACTAAATTCACTGATTGGATATAACAGTTTTTTTTTTTATTGAGTTTTTAGGATTTTCTGTATATAAAATCATGTCTCCTGCAAATAGAGACAATTTTCTTTCTTTCTTTTCAATTATGATACCTTGGATTTTTTTTTCATGTCTGACTGCTCTTGCTAGAACTTCCAGTACTGTGTTGAATAGGAGAGGTAAGAGTGGGCACCCTTGTTTTGTTCCTGATCTTGGAGGAAAAGCTTTTATCCTTTCACCATTGAGTATGATGTTAGTTGCAGGCTTACCATTATGGGCTTTATTATGTTGAGATATGTTCCTTCTATGCCTAATTTATCTAGAATTTTTAATCACAAATAGGTATTAAATTTTGTCAGATGTTCTTTTCTGCATCGATTGAGGTGATGATATGATTCTTTTATTTCATTCTATTAATGTGATATATCATACTGATTGATTTGCATATGTTAAACCATTCTTGAATCCCAGGGATAAATCCTGCTTGATTATGGTGAATGAAACTTTCATGTGCTGCTGAATTCAGTTTACTATTGTTTCATTGAGAATTTTTGCAATTAAAGTTATCAAGAATATTGGCCTGATATAGAATATAGTTTTCTAGTAGTGTCTTTTTCTGGTTTTGGTATCAGGGTAATGCTGACCTTGTAAAATGAGTCTGGGGCTGTTCCCTCCTCTTTGGGTTTCTTGTTTGTTTGTTTTTTGGGTTGTGTTTTTTTGTTTTGTTTTGTTTTGTGTTGTGTTGTGTTGTTGTTGGAAGGGCTTGATAAAAACTGGTGTTACTTCTTCTTTAAATATTCGGTAAAATTCACCAGTGAAGCCATCTGGTCCTGGGCTTTTCTTCATTGGAAGGGTTTTGATACTGATTCACTCTCCCTAGTGGCAATTGACCAATTCAGATATTCTATTTCTTTTTCATTTAATCTTGCTAAGTTGTATGTTTCTAAAAATTTTTCCATTTCTTCTAGGTTGTTCAGTTAGTTGGTGCATAGTTGTTAATAGTAGACTGTTACGATCCTTTGAATTCTTGTGTAATCAACTGTAATGTCTCCTTTTTATTTATGCCTTTGTTTATTTGAGTCCTTTCTCTCTCTCTCTCTCTCTCTCTCTCTCTCTCTTTTGGTTAGTCTAGCTAAGGTTCATCAATTTTATCTTTTCAAAGAACCAACTCTTAGTTTGGTTAGTCTTTTCCATTGCTTTTTTTTGGTCTTCTATTTCATTTATTTCTACTCTGTTCTTAATTGTTTCCTTTCTTCTGCTACATTTGGGTTCAATTTGTTCATCTTTTTTCTAGTTCCTTAAGTTATAAAGTTAGCTTGTTTATTTGGTATGGTTCTTGCCTTTTAGTGCAGGGATTTAGCTATGACCTTCCCTCTTAGCACTGCTTTTGCTGCATTCCACAAGTTCTGGTATGTTGTGTTTCCATTTCATTTGTCTCAAGAAACGTTTTTATTTCCCTTTAATTTCTTCTTTGATCAATTTATTGTTCAAGAGGGTATTGTTTAATTTTCACACATCCACAAGTTTTTCAGTTTAACTCCTGTTATTGATTTCTAGTTTTATGCCACTGCAGTCAGAGAAAATGGTATGATTTCAGTATCATTGAATTTGCTGACTTTTGTGGCCTAACATGTGGCCTGTCCTGGAAAATGTTCTATGTGCACTTCAGAAGAATGTGCATTGTACTATCATTGGAGAGAATGTTCTGTATATGTCTCTTAGGTCCATTCCATCCATAGCGTTGTCCCAGGTTCCCCTCTTTGCTATTCTTTTGCATCTCTGAGGGCTGCATGAATACAGACATAGCTCAGAGATATTATGGATTCATTCTAGACCATAGCAATAAAGTGAAGATTGCAGTAAAACAAGTCAGATGAATTTTTTGGTTTCCCAGTGCATATAAAATTTATACTGTAGTCTGTTAAGTGTGCAGTAGCATTATGTCTAAAAAAACTTACATACCTTAATTAAAAAATACTTTATTGCTAGAAAATGCTAACCATCATCTGAGCTTTCAGCAAGTCATAATCTTTTTGCTGGTGGATTGTCTTGCCTCCATGATGATGGTTGTTGACTGATCAGGGTTGCTGGAGGTCAGAGTGCCTGTGGCAATTTCTTAAAATAAGACAACAATGAAGTTTGCTGCATTGATTGACTCTTCCTTTCATAAGCAATTTCTCTGTAGCATGCAATGCTGTTTGATCACATTTTACCCACAGTAGAACTTCTTTCAAAATTGGAGTCAATCCTCTCAAACCTGCCTCTGCTTTATCAACTAAGTTTATGTGATATCTCAATGCTTTGTTGTCACTTCAACAATTTCCACAGTATCTTCACCAGTAGATGCCATCTCAAGAAGCACTTTCTTTGCTCATCCATAAGAAGCAATTCCTCATCTGTTCAAGTTTTATCGTGAAATTGCAGCAATTCAGTCATATCCTCAGGTTCCACTTCTCATTCTACTTCTCTTGCTGTTTCTACCCCATCTGCAGTTACTTCCTCCATTGAAGCTGTGAACCCCTCAAAATCATCCATGAGGGTTGAAATCAACTACTTCCAAACTTCTGTTTGTGTTGATATTTTGACCTCTTCCCATGAAACACAAATATTCTTTTTTGTTTAATGAGAAAGTGTCCTCTTATTTTATCATTACTGTTGTAAGCATTTGATGCTGAAGAAACAAAAGTAATTTTGCAGACTCAGAGTGTTTGCAAGTACATGAAATTTCCATTTTATTGTAGTTTTCTACCACCCTAGCTCAAATACATTTCTCTACAACTATTCCATAGCTCCTTTGGAATTATTTCCGTCATCCTTAACATGTGACTCTGCCAAATACTTTGAATCTCAAATAAACAAATAAAATTTTAATGATTAACTTTTTTTTATTATTTCTTAATAAAGTCATCAGGTGATGTTCGGGACCATTAATTTCCAACAGGAAGCTTTGTTGAGATGTTTCTTCTGATATGGTAGTTGTAAGTTACAATTTTCAAAAGAGAAGGGCAGAACAAAAGTACAAAGAGAAGCTTCTGCAGCTTAAGCCTCCCAAGTCCTAAACCTCTGAGAAAAAGCAAGGCAAAGTAACTTCCCTGCAAGTTAAGTGGGTTTCCACTGTTTTCACGTAGTTGAGCTTTCAGAGATAGACACTCAAGACATATCATTAATATATATACTATCTTGGCTCTGGTTGTATTAATTATTCCTGAAGAGTTTAATACCCATCCAGATCCAAAGGTGGAAGAACATGTAACATGGCATGGTAATCAGCCTGAGCAGACTGTAAAAGCACAGGCTGGTTGTGCTAGTGCAGCCCATGGGAAGTTTTCTTCCATGGAGGCTGAGTAGAACAGTCCTGCTAAAGAGACCAACAGACTAAGGGCAGTCAATGGAGGAAGAGACAGAAACATTCTTGTCCCCCACTTATTACCTGCCATTCTGACTTTTGAAAAGGTAAGCGGTATTAAGAAAATTTAGTTCTGTGTGTTGTTTGTTTGTTTGTTTTTTAGAGAGACAGAGCTCTAGGGGGGATGGGGCATAGAGGAAGAGGGAAAGAGAGACTCTTAAGCAGTCTCCACACCCAGCATGGAGCCCAATGGGGGGTTTGATCTCACAACCCTGAGATCATGAACCTGAGATCATGACCTAAGCCAAATTCAAGAGTCACATACCTACTCGACTGAGCCACCCAGGTGCCACTATGTTTTTGCTTTTAAATATGATCTAGTTCTCCTCCATTTCTTCTTCTTATTTTGATGTGTCATCCTAGTTGCCTGCGGTATCATATTAGGAACCCCATCAAAAATTGGATAGGCTATTCCCAACTCTGCATTAATCAACTCATTTGTTAATGCTTCATATCTGAGTGTCTTCTTGGAGAGCGGGCACAGCAGGAATTTGAGCAGCACTGGGTCAAAGGCACGAGGTAGGTCCCCCATCTTCTCGTTCTTATCTGCCCACCGCCACCACCCTGGTGCATGAAGGCACCTGTGGGCGGGCAACCACAGATAGCGGCACGTGGATACCCCTCAGCACTAAGGCAGGAGCCAGCTGCACGCTCCACTCTGCATGGTCTGACAGCCCATGACCACCCTGCCCAGAGCCCACGGCCAGCCCAGTTGCTTCAAACACAAATATTCTTAATGGCATCCAGAATGATGGAATCCTTTCCAAAATGTGTTCAATTGACTTTGCTCAGATCCATCAGAGGAATCACTATGGCAGCTATAGCCTTACAAAATGTATTTCTTAAATAATAAGACTTGAAAGTTGAAATTTCTCCTTGATCCACGGGCTGCACAGTGGATGCTGTGTCAGCAGGCATGAAAAGAACATTAATCTCATTGTACATCTCCATCACGGCTCTTGGGTGACCAATTGCTTTGTCAGTGAGTGGTAATATTTTGAAAGGAATCTTTTTCTCTGAGTAGCAGGTCTCAACAGTGGGCTTAAGATATTCAGTAAACCAAATTGTAAACAGATATGCTGTCACCCAGGTTTTGTTGGTTCCTGTAAAGCACAGGCAGGGTAGATTTAGCATAATTCTTAAGGGCCTTTGGATTTTCTGGATGGTAAATGAGCACTGGCTTCAACTTAAAGTCACCAACTACTTTCGTCCCTAATAAGAGAGTCAGTCTGTCCTTTGAGGCTTTGAAGGCAGGCATTAACTTCTCTCTAGCTATGAAAGTCCTAGATGGCATCTTCTTCCAAGAGAAGCTGTTTCATCTGCACTGAAAGTCTGTTGTTTTTCGTAGCAGCCTTCGTTACTCACCGTGGCTACGTCTTCTGGAGAACTTGCTGCAGTTTCTACATCAGCACTTGCTGCTTCACCTTGGACTTTGATGTTAAGGCTTCTTCCTTTAAACCTCATGAACCAAACTCTGCTAGCTTCACACTTTTCTTCTGCAGCTTCCTCACCTCTCTCAGCCTGCATACAATTAAAGAAAGTTAGGGCCTCGCTCTGGATTAGGCTTTGTCCTGAGAGAACATTGTGACTGCTTTGAACTTCCATCCAGACCACTAAAACTTTCTGCATATCTGCAACAAGGCAGGTCCACTTTCTTATCATTCATGTGTTCACTAGAGTAGCGCTTTTAATTGCCTTCAAGAATTTTTCCTTTGCATTCACAGCTTAACTGTTTGGCCCAAGAGGCCCAGCTTTTGGCCTATCTTGGCTTTTGATGTGCCTTCCTCACTAAGCTTAATCATTTCTAGCTTCAGATGTGTGACTCTTCTTCCACGTGAGCACTTAGAGGCCATTGGAGGATTATTAATTGGCTTAATTTCAATATTGTGTCTCAGGGAATAGGGAAACCCAAGGGGGGAGAGAGAGAAGGAGGGAATGGCTGGTCAGCGGAACAGTCAGAACACACAATATGTATTAAGTTCACCATCTCATATGGGCATGGTTTGTGGTGCCCCAAAACAATTGTAATAGTAACATCAAAGATCCCTGACCACAGATCACCATAACAAATATAATAATAATGAAAATGTTTGAAATTTTACAAGAATCGCCAAAATGTGAAGCAAATACCATTGGAAAAATGGTGCCAATAGACTTGCTTAATGCAAGGTTGCCACAAGCCTTTGATTTATTAAAAAAAAAAAAATGCAATATCTGCAAAGTGCAATGAAACCAGGTATGCCTTTTGGGGGGCTGGGGGAATTGAGGCCTGAGAAACAAGGAGAAGTCTGGCAAAGGTGGTCACAGTGATGATCCTTAGAGGAAGTCTAAACCTGCTTGTAGAAAAGCCAAAGTCACAAGTGAGAAAACAGTGCCAAGGAGAAGGTAGTGAACAGGAAGATGCTCGTTGAAGACTGAGGTTAGCACAGAAGAATTGGATGGCGCGGTGGCTCGTAAGCTCAACCTGCTTATGGTTGTGCAGGAAGCTTGGCCAAGGAGAAAAATGAGCTTGAAATCTAGCTCCCAATCCTCTTGCCGAGCAGTTTGCTTCCAACAGGAAGGGACACGTTTTTCTTTTTAGTACGTAGATGCCCTCTGGGATAGTCGTGGGCCTGGTCAGAGGAAGGTCTGAATCCTGCCTCGTTGTCGGACCGTATGTTCTGATACCTGACTATCCCGAGCCTAAGTCCCTTAACCTACAAAATAGGATAATAATAGTGCCTACCTGGGCTTATTTTGAAGTTTCGTAGAATTGATAAGCTAAATATTTCCTGCAATGATTAGAATGGAACTACAAATGAGTAATTATCACGCCCACAAACACCCTAAAGCCAGCAATACATACTGTCTGTACAGAGCTATTGAGGACTCGTGGAAAAGACCTTGAAGGCAAATTTAACTTTCCTTCATAAAGATCAGTATTCAGCAAACTTTTACTAGAAAGTGCCAAAAAATGTATATGTAAGGTTCTGTAGGCCGTAATGTCTCTGTCACATAGGTCTTTTTTTTTTAATTTTTTTTTTAAAAACAACATTTCAAAAGTGGGGGAAACAAATTCTTAGCCGTAGGCCATACACAATGGTTTGCAGACTAGATTTGGCTCATGAGTTATAGTTTAATGACTCCTGATAATAATAATAAAATGTGAGAGAGGAGAGAGGTTTATGAGTCTGGAAATTTGGGGTATATGTGATTTTAACATGGATGCAGGCAAGAGATAGAACTCATCCGTTACTTGATCTAAGACCTCAGACCAGCCCCTGTAGTTGGTTTAAGCGTAGACCTTAAGTTGCCTGTTAGGCCCAAGATCAGGTGCCCAGCCCCGTCATAGTGGTCAGCATGCTATATGTGCCAAGTAAATACTTTTGAGGAAATGGATTGAAGTGATTTAAAGTTTTCTGAGCCGCGTTGCTTCGTCTG
Organism: Ursus arctos; assembly: GCF_023065955.2. Lineage (NCBI taxonomy): Eukaryota > Metazoa > Chordata > Mammalia > Carnivora > Ursidae > Ursus > Ursus arctos. The sequence continues at coordinate 54,960,740 of NW_026622819.1, forward strand.
TAAAATGTAGACTGTAATGTTTTCAGGAATAAATGAGATACTCTATGAAGTATATGCATGACAGCGTCAGTGTCGCCCGTCAGTGTGTGCGTAACTATCATTTCAAATTAGTATATCAAAGGTTCGATTTGATATGAAATAAAAAATTAAAAGTTCTAAGGATGGGTTGACTAAAAATAGCAAAACAGGAGCCTTGTGCATCAGGAAAAGTCTGGTTTTCTCAGAATGATGGTGATTCTTCTTTTTGAAAAACAAACAAACAACAACAAAAAAAACAAGACCTTATGATAAGGCCACCACATTCTACTTCTGACAGTGAGTGAGGACTTGTGTAAGCTCTTACTAGCTCCCATGCCCTTTGTCCTCATCCATCTTCCTGGGCACATTGCAAAGATTAAAATCATAGATGATCCTTGGGGAAATGTGTAATTATAACCCAGATGGGTTTCATGAGGATGAAATGCATGAGGATGAAGATTACAAATGAAATAGATTCTACTAAGGAATGGTATATATTTGGACATCAGGCAATTCACACTGTAACATACCTCCTTGATAAACCTGCAGAAAAATAATGGTGATAACAAAACCATGATATCTGAACTATAAAACAAGCAGTCATCTGACACTTTAAGGAAGGAGGAAATCTTTTCAAATGTTTCCGAGTGTAAGATACTGTAGGTAATGGAAAGTTTCCCATGAAGAGGCAATACTTACAGTCCAAACTTGTCACTCTGTGTCTCAGTTGTCTCATCAGCAAAATGGGACAATTGGACCTAACCTAGCTAGTGGCATAGATTTTTTTGCAAACTACTTCCAAGTGAGTATCAATGAATCTCTGATCCTTTAAGACACCAAATACCATCGGTAAATGAAAAACAAATTTGAGAATACATGTATAGTTTGGAAGGTGATTTTAAATAATTGAGACATATTTATCCTCTGTTTTTGAAATAAGGTTCAGAACTCAGCTGGAATAACAAGTCTCATCAGATACTTTGAACCTGATACAATTTAAATAGGCTTGTTTGAGCAAGGTACAGAACGTTGTACATTTCCCAGGTTCAGCCAGTTGGCCCGCTGGATTGACTGGTGATGTCTTGATTGGGTATGATTCCCCTTGACTCATTTCTCTGTTGTTGGTAATTAAAAGCTGTCTAGTTTTATTCTCATTTAATCATAAGTGAAAGGGTAATGTCTGCCAGACTTATCCCATTCATTTGGTGTTTGCATCACGGCAGAGCCTTGAGATCATTATGAATTTTAAGCTGAAGATCCTTATAACTGAGTATCAATGCAGATGGTGTATTGGTGTTTTGCATCTGGGAGCTGATAATCAATCGCCAAGCTAATTGGAATACAATCCCCGGTGTAAATGGATAAATTGGCATAGATGACCTTATCCTCTCATTCCAGCTTTGTAAAACAGAAACTTCTGTGAGTAGGCAGAAAACATTGTCTATCAACTGAAGTTCCCACAGGTCTCTGGGAGTAGTGCAAGTACCTAATTTTATGCTGGCAGGAGAATTCATATTGAAGAAGCAGGATTCAAAATAATAGTTGGCCTCTCTCTAGTCTCGGTATATTTTGTTCTGGTTTTTGGAGCTTTTCCTTCATTATGGTTTTAATGATCTCGATCAGCATTATTATAATCACAAAATGTCAGCCTAAGAAAATGATAATCTCATCGTCATTATGTTTCAATGTCACCTTTGTCAACTTGTGCTTAGCTATCATTTCAAATTACTGTATCAATGCTGTAATTAGATATAATTTCTGATATGACCAGCATTCACAGGTGAGTGGTTTTTCAAAAAATCCCACACCAACTGAAATAGTTTATTATTATAGGTCTTTTCTTTCAGAACCAAATATGTTTAATGTAGGCTTTCACTTGAGAAATATTCCAAATCAAAATGTTACATTTTATGAATACAACATGACTTAATATTTATGACTTGATATTACAGACTAGGTGTGTGAGTTGGGAACACTGAAACCTCTATCCCATTCTTTACAGTTTCTTTCTTTTTTTTTTTTTAACTAGGATGGCATAAGGAGGTTTCTTAGGATTGTCCTCATGCATGCAATTAATGAAATTCAAATTTCTCTCTTTTACTAGTCAAATTCCTTAGTGAAATTGACCATTCTATAATGATTTTTATTATTTCATTGCCCAGAATCATAGGTTTAAGATATTTTCCATTCTATTAAGTTTTCTTTTAAACCAAGATGAGATTAGGGTGTAAGAGAGGAAGAGAGGTGATGATTTGGAGAAAGATTTTCTACCTTCCCTTATGGGAAGTAGTCTAGGTTAAAAAGTAGGACTGGTTGATCAAGCATAAAACTGATTCATGAAATATGACATCTCTTTAACATTGAGGGAAAAAATGCTTTCCTTCATTGAGTGCTTTCTCCCATATGCAAAATATTGACACATCCCTATTATATCAAACAAAAGCCTTCGTTCAGAGAGATAATTTTATAGAGCGGCTGTATCATGTGATCTTATTAATATTTATGAAATATGATAATAATATGGAAAAGGGGGAACTGGAATACAGCCCTATCTTCCTAGACCCTATTCATTTCAGCTTCAAAATGTTTTTTCATTTCACACATCAGACGCTAATTAGCAAATATCTAATTAGTGTTAGAAGATTAATCGCTCATGGGAGTTGTTGAGGCTTTGAGCTTTCATGCATGCAAAAGCAGCGCCACGTTAGGTGCATTTGTTAAGGTACAGTAACTTTAAATGATACAACTTTTATTTTTCTTGGAAAAAATTTCAAATTCCAGCAATGGAGTAAATTTAGGTTCAAGTAAAAAGAGAGCAAGGAACACACAATTGAAAAGATAAAAAATGAGACCATTGAGAACCACACTTTCAGTCTAGTCACCGAATGTTAGACAAGAGCCGACTCCGTTTTAGGCACTATGAGGAGGTCCTCACAGGAGTCAGAGAATCACAAGATGTAGCCCCCGACCTCCAGATGCTTAGGGAATTAAAGGAAACGTTTGCAGACTAAGGCCCTCAGACCAAATTTAGCCAGCAAATTGGTTTTATATGGCTGTAAATGAAAAATGGTTTTTACATTTTTAAATGGTTGAGAAAAATGAAAGAAGAATATTTCATGACACGTGAAAATTACATGAAAATTCAAATTTCAGTGTCCATTTAAAATTTTTTTATTGGAACACAGCCATGCTTATTCATGTATGTAGTGTCTATGGCTGCTTTCACTTACAACAGCAGAGTTCAGTAGTTGTAATAGAGACCATATGGCCCTCAAACACTAAAAATATTTACTCTCTGGTCCTTTGCAGGAAAAAAAAAAAAGTGTGCCCACCCTGAATTAAGAGCTAAATATTTTGATATAGTAGAGTCATTTTTAGAGTCAAGTAAACTAACACTAGTTCTATAATTTGTTAGCTTGTGTGACTTTGGATAGGAGATTTAAAATTTCTAAGCCTCAGTTTATTATATAGGAATTATGACTCTCTTCAAAAATATGTGAAAACTGAGGCTTTGAAGAATTAAACAGGATTACTTAAATAAAGTGCCTCACTTGGTACTTGACTCGCAGTAGATAATCTCCTGGCCCCCATTCCCTCCTAGATACAAAATAAAAGTTAGGTTTCTCTATTAGTTCTCCTCAGCTGCTTAGAAAGGTTTCTAAATGGAAGGGTGAATGGCCCAGGAGCGGGAGCAGTACTATTTTTCACCCACTTATGAATAAGATGGAAAAGGGGATAGATACTAAACTGAAATGATCTCACTGGAGATTTTCTGCTCTAATATTGTGGTACATTATCCCCATCTTGTCCCTAAATCCTCTTAAGCATCAATTCCTTCTTCTAATAAAACCTGAAGGAAGGACGTAGCCTGGAAAAATTTATTGTTAATGTAAGTTCCAATGATGTTGTTCTTATTTTTTTGCTCATAAAAATCTCTGTTTATACCAAATTCCTATTTACAATTCATGGCTGTCAGATCTTTCATTTAAGTACACACATATTAAATTTATTGACTGTATCCTGTGGAGTTAATGATGGGTAACTCATTAAATGCCACAGGGAGCTTATCTTTTATAAGTAAGACTTTTTTTTTTTTTTTTCAGAGGGTGAAGTGTTTTGGGGGAGGAGGGTTTGGGGTAAATTGAAAACTTTAAAAATTACTCTGTAAACTGAAAAATCTCTGTGTTTGAAAGCAGCGGGAATTTTAATCAACACACACACAGTCATCAAAGTTTAGTTATGTAAATAGTTAAGATTGGCTTCTAGAATCAATATATCTACATTGAAATTTGACCATAATTCAAACTGATTTATATGTTCTTGTGAAACAAGACTGCAAACTACTTAAGGCATTTAAAGTGAAGTTTAAACTGAGGATATAATGGCTTCCATTTCATCTCTCTGAAGGTTGTGAGCAACATTAATACGTTTTCTCTGAAACCCTGTGCATTAGCAAAATATTTTGAAATTATATTGATTTTAGATGACTGATATATAAGTCAATAATTTGAGGAATGGGATCAGAGTCACATATAGCATATAATCACATGCTGTGAAATATAAATAGGAATTACTTTTGATAACTGCTATACTGGGGAGGAGGGGAGAGGAAAAGCTGGTGTTCTGGAATAACCCCACATTACTCACTGGTCACTCTGTGTATTCAATGTGCCCACTCAGTCTCGAAGTGCTCTGGGAAGTGGGCAAGTTGTATTTAGGGAGAGTGACAGCAGGAGGGGTGAGGCGGGGTGGGCTCACCTACCAATAGACAGAAGGATCTACCACCAGTGCATAAAGTGAGCCAGAAGCCCTTAAACTCTCTCAGTAGAGGGTTTTTTACACCATCTCTTAAAAGCCAAGTAGAGAAGGAAGAAGGAAAGTGATTATAGCTGCAAATAGAGGAAATCTGTCATAAAGAGTGCTCTTTATATTGAGGAGAAGAGGTTCCCAACCAAGCAGGTGGTTTAACACGTTTTTCAAGAGCTTTTCAATATGTGACTCTGTGAAGGTTTATAAACATTGTCTGGCCCCCAGGAGCTTACCATCAGTCTTTCCTTGGTGTCTGTGGACCTCTAAACCATTTCAATAAGAACCACCAGGAATGAGAGTAGTTATTTTAAAAATACAGATTACTGGGTCCTCATCTGCCTCCACTGAATCTCTGTAGGGTCAAGCTCTGCAATCTGAATGTCAGTGAGCTTCTCCAGGGATTCTTAAGCACCTTACAGTTTGAGAAAAATGTCTCTGGGTCATTGTCAAACAGGAAAAAAAAGTAACTGTTCTGCCTCTGTTTTGCATTGTCTTTACCTATTCCTACATACATAAAGCCATCTCCCCTATTTTGTTTTCACCCAAGCAAGAACTTCCTTGCTGCCTCGCATTATATTCTCTAGTTTTCTTTCTGTCAACCACAAATGGCTTTGCAGTAAAAATTTCAAAGATACTATAAAACCAGTAATGAGTGAGGAGCCAACCACACAAAATGCCAGGAAAACTTGGGTCACAGTTGTTTCTTGCTATGTACCAAACCACCCCATAACTCAGGAGCTGGTGGGTCAACGGAGCAGATCTTTTGCTGGACTTACCTGGGGTCAGTCACATGACTAGAATCACCTTAGCACTTACGTGGCGTCTAGTTGGTCTGGGGCAGTGATCTTCAAAGTGTGGTGACTGGGCCAGCACCATTAGCATCACCTGGGAAGTTGTTAGAAATGAACATTCTCAGACACCATCACGGGACTACTGAATCAAAAACTAGGAGTGGGTTTCAGCAATCTGTTTTAATAAATCCTCTAGGTGATTCCAGTGCACACCCAAGATTAAGAGCTCTTCCACAGGGAGCATAAGATAAGAGGGTTTGTCTCTGTTCCAAGTGGTCTCATCCTCCCACGGGTGGCCTAAGCTTCCTTAAATGGTTGGTACCACGTTCCAGAAGGATGAAAACAGAAGCTGAAATGCCCCTTGAGGCCTAGACACAGAAGTTGTCCAGTGTCATTTGTGATATATTCTATCAGGTAAAGCAAACCACAAAGCCAGCCCAAATTCAAGGGGAAGGAAAATAAACTCCACTTTCTATTAAGAAGAATAGCAAAATCACATAGCAAAGAGGTATGCATACAGAAACAGGAATAACTGTCTTGGCCATCTCTGCATACAATCTACCGTATTAAGTAACAATTTAATAGACCTAATGCCATATTACCAACAAGATTCCCCAACATTGTCCTAAAGGATTTTTTTCTTCTGTGCAAAATACAATGCCAATTGTGTAAGTTTCATAGGGTGGACATAACAAAATAACTGGATGGCTTAAAACAACAGAATTTTAGTTTTTCACAATTCTGGAATCTAGAAGTCCAAAGTCAAGGTGTCAGTAGGACCATGCTCCCTCTGAAACCTGTTGGGGAGAATCCTGCCTTGCCTCTTCCTAGTTTCTGGTGGTTTGCTGATAATTCTCACTTCAACCCAGGACTCCCTCCCAGATTTCAATTGTATAGTTGACTCTATTTTATAATATTTAGAATCAAGGAGTAACTCTGTACTAGGAAGAAGGGTGGATTGCAAAGAGCTTAATTCACCTCTTAATTTACCACATGGTTGTGACTATTTGGCCCTTTAGTGTGAATAGATACATAAATGTTTCATGGTTTGGTGATCTTGACATGGAGCCCAGGAGAGAATGCCAGCACAGAATGTGATACTTATGTATGTTATGATGGAAAAGTCACAGAAGGTAGTATCTTCTTGAGCTGTGTATTTTAAAGTATCCTGTTACATAGCATGAAAATTAATGGTACCATTTAGAATAATAATACCAGGGCACATTTCAAATATCTGTAATACCTTGGAGATACCGATAGCTGCAATGGAATATATGTAGTGGCCGTTGTGTAAAAGGAAGGTTTTATATCATCTTCCCTGGCACACGTCAGAGATAGTTTTATTCTATTATATCTCTTTGTATAATGAGACTTTGTATTTTAAAACATGCAGACCTGTCTAACCATGTGTAATTATAGGTTATCTGTACCTATATATTCATTCGTTCACTTATTCATTTATCCATCATTCGTCCTTTCATTAAACAAATGTAGACTGAATGCTTACTGGGGAATCAGAAATAATGAAATAATAATGAAACATTGTTTTGCCCTCACCTCCTAAAGTGGACATTAGCGAGGGGGGACATAAAATTTTTAAAAAATAATAATAATAAATGTACAGCATAAAATACAATTCAGGCAGCCAAATGTGCTATGAAGGAATGTACATGTAATCGTGATAAAATTAGCATTTATTCAGATAATTTAAGGCACATTTGAAAACATATTTTACAAAGATTTGTTTTTCAATATAGTGACATCTAAATATATAGTCTGCCATGACCAAGAACGATATAGTCACTGTTCAATGCCCTTTTGCAATTTATTGGGAATATTTTCTAATTGATGCTGATGGAGTTTAATAAGTGAGCTGGTTGGGACTGTTGTCATGTTCTGTGAAGAGCATGGATTTGGATCGTAGGAAGCCTGGGTTTGATCTGAGTCTTGGCAGTGTGGTTATTTACTGTCTCTGTGTATAGTGACTGTCCTCATTAACTGAAGATAGTGCCTCATTCTTAGGTTGTCCTAAAGCTTACATGAGATGACATAGGTGGCACTGCCAGCCATAATCTTTGGCAAGTTAGTGCTTAACATATATTTTTACATGTGTTTAATTTTTCCCTATAACTTCTCTATAAATTCATTCAAGCAATTTGGTCTTTTCGATGATCTTTGAAAATGGCCACTGAAAACTAGTAAATAGTCTTATAAGGACAGATCAAAGATCCTCTTCTCTAAAATGATATCACCAAGCACTTGGTGCACGATGGAAGTCCGACATTGAAAACGTGGCCTGGCTGGATAAACATATTTTCTAAAAGATTTAATTGCTATTCTGCTCAGATAAAGAAAAAAACCATAGTTAATTTTTACATCTTCAAAAATGTATGATTTTCCAATGATGCGTTATATGTCAAATACAATAAAAGGGCATTAACAAAAACCAGTTACACTAAAATTTGATTCATGCTTTCACATAATATTTATGGTTTTCTATTTTTATGGGTGCATCCAAAGTTTGTGAATCTTTAAAAAGCTTCTTTAAATAACCTGCATTAGGACTGCATTTTATCTTCCTGGTTTGGACACAACAATCTTAATTATATCTGTCACGCATGCTGCTGGACAAGGCTCCCTTTTGAACCTCCATGTGTAAATTATGACCACACTTGTGGTCTTGATAGGTCATACATACTAATAACAGCAATAATCTTGGTAATGAACAAACTTGGTACTGTCGTGTAGGATGCATCTCCAAGTGTAATAATTATTATTTGGAAATGATACAATTATTAGAAAAAAGTGACTTGATACTTACCACATGTGAAGTTGCTCATTCAATGTTCCCACTGAATGGGAACAATCCCCTGAGTTAGGAAGTGTTATCAGCATCTTACAGATGAGCAATGTAAGAGCATGAGAAATTCAATAACTTATCCAAATATGTATGTTAGAAAGTGGGGAAGCAGAGACCTGCACCCCATTATTCTTCTTCCAGCATCTATTTGCTTCCTCGCCATGCAGCGCAGACCACCTGAGGGAGAACACACGGGGCTAAGAGATTTGTGTCACTTGCTGTAGAGCTAGACCTGGGATGTCCTCTATTTTTTTTTTTTTTTAACATCAGAAGCTAGTGCCTGGCTTTTTAAATTCTTCTATTGTGAGTCACTGTCTTCTGGAATTATCTCCTATAAATATCATGTCTGCCCAGGAACCTTACAGGGTGAACTTTATACTGCTGAAGTTTCAATCCCTGACCTAAAAGGAAATCTTTATTCAAGAAATGGATCCCAGTGCTTCTGAGAGCTCAGAGCTCCCCTAGATGACTAACACTGAGTCTTCGCTAACTGCTGAACTGAACAGTTAAGTGACAGAAGGTTGCACAGAAGGTAAATATTCTTTGAGATGTAAGCCTAAATTAGGAAGGAACGGGTAGGATTGATCATGAATGGGTGCCTACATTTGATAGTCTCATGATTTAGGTGTCCCAGGGAGAGACGTTGGCAGGGACTCTGGTTAAAAAAGGGAGGGGTCACTCTTCGAGGCAGAAATTATGACAACTAAGCATCTGATATTCCATGGTCCCTTGGCTTTCTTCCACACTCAAAGACTGAACTAATCTCTCTGTCAACTCCAGTGTGGTAATTTACAACTTTACACCGTTAGGCCATATTTCTATCCCCTTCCCCATAATTGACACCTCAATCATCACACTGGCCTCCTCTCCTGGGTAGTGTGGGTACAGAGGCCCCACTTATCTCACCTCCAGAGGGGCAGTCACATCGACTGCCCTTGATACATTCATAACATGTCAGTCCAAAGCACAGGGTCATCTGAATGGGACTTCCACTTGAGATCCACTTATTTTGGAAGACTAGCATCTGTCTGGCAGTGGCTCCAAATTGGAGTACTTTCTCTTCAGGATCCAGTAGGAACGGTGGCATAAGAAGGAAGAAGAATGGTTTTGACATTATAAATGCTTCTCAGTCACATTTAATTTTTGGAAATATTTTGGAATATTTATCTTAGAATTATTTTTCTTTTTTATCATAAAGATTCATGCCAAAATACAGAAACCATGTTGGCTACAAATGTGGAACCACGCAATAAATAGTAGAGCAGTCAGGGCTTTAGAATTTATATAATCTAACCTTCGCTTTACAGGTGTGTAAACTGAGGCCTGGAGAGATTATGTGCCAGTCCAAGGTCACATGGCTAACTGATTGTAGTTTCTCATAGTATTCCCTAAGACCCAAAGATGTGGAAATATCCACTAAACTTGTTCTCTCTTCGCACTTTTAATTACTTCTATTTCTCTGTTTTATCATATCCCAACATATTCTTCAATCCTTCCAATTAAAGGGATGAGGGGAAAGGTGGAGACAAGGATGGGAGCAAGAATACATTAGCATATATTAAGATAATTTACACCAAATCAAAAACTTACATTCAATTCATCAGGGCACTTTCCCAGAGCAAATCACAGAATTTTCCCCTAAGTAATTATAATACAGGTTAAAGGAATAAGGACTCTGGTCATTCATCGATTCCTGATTTTTATTCCCAGACTTATCACTCCCCAGGATGAGAGGTTTGAGAGAAAAGATACATTTGTAAAATGACAAGAATAATTTTACCCACCTCAGGGATTCAGTGAGTGTTTAATACCATAAAGGGCTCGGAGATAGTCAGATGAAAGGTGCTTTAGAAGGTAGACATGATTACTGGATTAGAATTTCAGAGAGTAAGAAAGGAATCTTTTGTGTTGACAGGTTTTTTTCTTATTCTTTTTGCAGTCCTATAGTGGTTTAATTTTTTTTCCTACCAATTTTTTCAATTTCAGATCATGTCCTTGACTTGGTACAGCTCTCATGAGAGGGAATGTGTGTTGGTGGAAACTGTCTACCTCCCTTTTGGATTTTTTTTTCCCCAATATGCATTTTAGCCTCCTTGAATTTGCAGGGCTAATTTTCCTCATTTCCCATGGTTGTGATGTTTATAAAGTAAAATGGAATTACCTGGGGACAGTGTTCTCTAACTCATATTTATTACATGTCACAGAGGCACACACACACACACACACACACACACGCGCGCGCGCGTGCACGTGCACACATATACACATATACCTCCCTGTACTGAATTGTTTGGAGACCAGCCCAATTTTGTTTCATTCTCCAAAGGTTGCCATCATATCATTAATCTCTCTCAGCCCTTAAAAATGGCCTTTTGCCATATTCTGTCAGAAAACAAGATATAGACCATTTACTTTAAATACCTAAAAATAAAAATGCTGAATCAAACGGTCACACACACACACACACACACACACACGTTATCTAATGTATTTTCGATTGTTTAAAATATCTGTGCATTGGGTGGGGAGGAGCAATAGAATTTGCAGTTTATTGAGAGTGAAATGTTTTATTACATTAGTTGTAAAATGTTCTTTGCTATTAAAGTAAGGTGTGCTAATTAATAATCCTGCAGAATTGTAGAGCCGCCTTTGAACTGCAAAAATAAATTCTTAATCCTTTGTAGTGGAATTCTCCTCTTTCTTTCTCTCTCCCTCCCTCCTTTTGTGCCTTCCACTCTCCTTTCTAGACATATTTATCACAACAGGAACTGCGCGAGGGCCTGTGTTTATAGTGGTATTTGAGTTCAGCCAATCATACTAGAATAGCCTTATGGATTCTACCAAGGAATGAATATCAACATATCTTTTGGTGTGAAAAGACTGAGGGTAACACCAATCCAAAATCTATAAGCTTTGTTTTACTTTACGTAGGATGTTTCCCATATGAGTCATGAGCATTATATCTAGTGCACTTGAACTTTGCAAAGCTTATGAAGATATCTGTGGCCTAAAACTAAAGTGTGTTGGCTCCAAAAGGAAAGTAAAATGACAAAATCCAAATTAATTAAGTTTAATTAAATATCTACTGAGTACCAAATTTAGCATTATGTCAACTGATGAACTGCTACCCAAGTCAACTTTTATGCACTTATATATAAATTAGATATATATATAGCTCTTAACTAGTTATCCAAATATACCTGATATACCATATGTATTATACATTATATATTATGTTTTATATATTTATATGTAGACCCGGAGGACTAGGGCATTTTGCAAAGAAGCATTCCAGGACCAATGAAGTCTTACAGTGTCCTTTTTCAAAAAATGACTTTCTTTTTCAGACCACTTCACAGTAATGGCAAATTAGATTTGATGGGTATGTGTAATATATTTGCAAAAAGAACTAGTTACCAGTTAACAGTTTGGGGGGCGGAGGTTATTTTCCCATATGCAGTAACTTTGTGATGTGTTAGCTGTTTTTGCAGTGTGAATACATTTCTTCCTGCTTTCTCTCTCCACTAAAAAGTTGCTGGGAGCTGACTTTTGTTCCATTATACCTCGGTGCATTCATGGACTCCTCCTTCAAAACTATCGCCAGGTGTTAGCATCTTCCCTGAGTAATTTCAGGCGTTTTCCTTTGAATGAAAATGGCTCACTTGGAAGGTTGTGAAAGGCATATCCATGTGGAATTGAGAGGATTTTGTGTTGCGATGTGGTGAGAAGACTTGCCAGAAATTGCCCGTTTCAGGCTGCTGATGCAAAACTAGACATCTGTTAAATTAACATCTACCTAACGTTTTGCCTTCAGTCAAATGCATTTTTTAAAAAAATTAAATCTCTCCCACTCTCTCCCGCTTTCTTTTTTTTCCACTGTCAAAACAATCTGTCACAAGATATTTAATTTCTGTGTAATGGGTTACTTAAAGAAACCGGCATATGGCGCAGTGTAAGTACCTAGCTACGAGTGACAGGGAACGGTGCACACTGCTGGTTTGCTCTTCTCCTGAAGCATATCGCACCCAGCATCGATTTTATTATGGTGCTGGAGTCCCTCGGCTTTGATTTACATTATTGCCAGAGTCTCTCGCAACTCTTGCCTTGCAGAATTAGAATATCCGTATAAGTATTCTTGTGCCACCATGGAGTCAGAAAGTGCTTTCTATTTTGGTTAAGTGGTGGTCGATGTATGGTGTAACCGTTTTGAGGGAGAGAGAAAGTATAACCTCATTATGCACAAAGCTTTACACACCCCTGCTTATGTGCAAACACCTGTTAGTAGCCCCAAGCTGATGTGTAGCCTGGCTGTTTGCTGTGGAGGGGCTGATCTTTGACACAGTGACGATACTTGGAACATCATGCCGAACAAGGGCATCCCGGCCGATGCTAGTAATTTCTGCACGGTGAATAACCTTCTGATATAGTGGAGTTGCCCTATTTGGGGGAAAAGAGTTTAAAGTCACTGTCACCATGGAGAGCAAAGATGAAGCGTGATAAAAATTGCCTATAAAAATCCCTTGAGCCATCCGTGAGGTGCAGTATAAGTGGTTGGGTGGGTAACTCCTTGTATAGTAATGCATGTGCATTTAAATGTGGTAGAGTGTGAAGTGCTTATTAATTCAACAAATAGTGTTCACTATGTGCCAGGCACTTTTCCAGGCCCTGGGAATGAGATGTGAGCAAGAAAGACAAGATTTCTGCTCTCAATCTGTTCCCATTCCCATGAGAAAAACCTAATAAACACCTAAGAAATAAGCAACCTGTAAGCAAAATATCAGGTTATGGACTATTTTATCTATCTATCTATCTATCTATCTATCATCTATCTATCTATTTATCAATCTAATATATCTATAAGCAATAAATAAACATATGTATAAATATATATCTTTCTATGATAAACTGATAAATGAATCCATAAGCAAAATATAAGTTTATAGATTATTTTATCTGGCTATGAGAATTAAATCTCTCTCTGGGGAGCTATAGATATAAACAATATCTAAATTAACACATAAAATATAAATTTTCAGATTATTTCATCTATCTGTCTGTCTGTCTCTGTTTCTCTCTCAGTCTCTCTCCATGTCGGTCTATCTTACCAAAGGCCAGTCTTCAATTTTGTACAAGTTAATGGTTACACAAACCTACTCTATTGTGTACCTTCTTTGAAGGGCAAATGTTTATTTTTATGAAATTTGAAAGGTCCCCAGCTTGTTCATCATTGGAACTAGTAATTGCAACCTCTGGGGAGCTTGTTTGAAAGTGAGGGCTGCCAAGTGGGGCTTGACCTCTGGGCCTTTGGTAAGGAAACAGGAGATTGGGGTAAACCTCCTTGAAACAAAGCATACAAGCTCCCTGGTGATGGCTGTCTGATTGTTCATTCACCAAACTGCTATGTTGGGGGTTTTGGGGGGAGAAATAGCATGATATAATACCATGCAATAAATTACTTCAGTTTATTACTTATTAATTCAAATTCTCAAGTGCCCTAGAAAGTATCTCTAGGTCATTGTTAGTGGAAAGTTATCATAAATGAACGTGCTGGGCAAGGTGACAAAATCCTTGGTCCACTTGTACCAAACAGCTTGGGATAGTTGTGTCATTAATCAGAACATGAGGAAGTCCTACAGTGCAGGCAGCATATAGACTGAAGTACACATTAGGCAGAGCCAAGAAAATACAGTATTTCTTTTTAGTTCAACAAGAAATTTCAAATGGTCACACTTAAAGTTATTTTTAAGAATTATAATTCTTTCACATAAATTTTACTGTGATTCTCCGGAGCGTCTCATACCAGTCTCTGGTTAGAAAGCACTGGTTAGACAAGAGACTGATTGTTAATTATAGAGGACAAACTGATGGTCACCAGAGTGGAGGTGGGTTGGGGGGATGTGTGAGATAAGCAATGGGGATGAAGGAGGACACTTATACTGATGAGTCCCGGACAGTGTTTGGAAGTGTTAAATCACTACATTGTACATCTGAAATACATACAGCACTGTATAGTAACTAACTGGAATTAAAATAAAAACTTAAAAAAAAAAAGAAAGCACTGCTTAGAAATCCACCATATTTAGCTAAAGCTGAATGCCACGGAGATTATTAAGAACCAAAGACAGACTCTTAATCCTTTATCCTCCAGGAAATAGGAGGGGTGGGGACATGTGAACTTTGTATAGAACCCATTGGCCTCCTAGCCTTGCAATGCCTATTCGCGGTGGTGGAGTTTGCAGCTTTAGGCATCTAAGATGACTTGCATGTTCCATAAATGTCCGTTGTCTATAGGACTGAGATTTCTTCTCGTACTGTCTTTAGGGAGACCAAAACTGATAGAGAAATAGGAGAATTATCCATTTAAACATCCCAATATCATAGCTCCTTGTGGTGTCCTAATATTCATTTGGTGAATATCTAGTAAATACCAGCTAGTTGCCAAACACTGTGACAGGTGCTGGTGTGCAATGGCAAGTTAACGGTGAATGAGTGAATGAATGAATGAACGAATGAGAAAGATATGGGTTCCTGCTCCATGGACCAGAATTACATTCTAGTAGAGAAATGACATTAATCAAATAAGCAACAAACAAAAATATCAAAACAAACTGAGGAAAAGTGCTTTGAGAGACAGAAACATGATTTTAGGGAACACATATCCAAGGAAGCTGACCACACTTGATGGGATCAGAGATTCCTCTGAGCAAGTGAGTCATGAACCGAAAACACAAGAATGGAGAGTGAGCTATGTGAAGAGCAGGGAAGAACATTTCAGACATGCGAAATAGTATGAGCACTGCGCTGGGGGTCAGGGAGTCCAGGGCCCCCTAAGAGCTGAGAGCAGGCTGGTGTGGCAGGAGCACAGGGCTGGAGGAGAGTGATGTGAACGGGGCTGGAGGGGCAGGCAGGACCAGAAAAACTGCGTACTGATGTGGTAAATAATCCTGATTTTCAGAAGCAAACTCTGAATATATGAACAGGGGTAGAAGAGAGTGAAAGCACTTTGAGCTCATTGACCCTCACATGGCTCCCGGGTCTGTGTCCAGTTTTGCGTGAGGCAATGAGAAGAGATGGGAACCAGGAGCTCTGTGTTCGTTATGAGCTAGAGTGGTAGATAATGAAACCTTTAAGAAATGTTAAAGGGATCATGGACATCATATGTGATGAAGAAAAGATTGGGGGTGGGGGTTGGAATAAGCTTTCAGGATCAGCATGCCTTCTGCACAGCTGAACAGTGCCTGGCTAATTTCCCTTTCTAATGAGACCAGCACAAAATCCATCCATTTAGACTATTCAGCTTTTAGGTAAATGTACCAAGCTGTTGGGGTAGAGGGGAAAGAGGGGTTGACATTGATGGATGGAGTTAAATACCGGAGCCCCCTCCTTCACACAGACTTTTCTAAAGCAGTATTGTGACCAAAAGGCCTGGAAGATTCCAGGTGGGCAGGGCAGGCTGGACAGAGCCCAACTGTCTCCCTCAGAATGGGAGGAGGAGGGCAAGATGGGGTCTCCTTCTGTCAGAATGGAAGGATCCTCTTCAGATCTGGCAACAGCGTGGTACACGGGGGCATGGGTTCCTCAGACAGGGTTTACTTCTCATCAGAACAGCTCCTGGGAATTACTCAACAGAACAGATGGGCTTTCCCCTGACATGATTGAATTTTTGTTCAGAATTACCACCAGAGCAATATCCACTTCCTCAGTTACCTCTGTGGTACCGCCCTCTGACTTTTTGGACAATAAATTGTTATTTCCCTTTATTCTAAAACAGAATGACATTGCTCTGGACCTGCCTTGAGAATGGCTAAATTGAAGTAAGGAAGGTTACCATTCCTTGACTCAGTAGCTGGATGTGTTATACTCTAAACATAAAAGATGTTCACCGAGTCAAGCTCCTTGAAAAGACTTGAGCATATGTGGTTTTAAAAGGAGTGATGATTATTTCCCATTAGTTTTCTGACAGTTGTTCTGATCAGATGCTTGGAGTCAATGACCTCACTATGCAGTTTTCAAATGAATCCAATGGTAAAGGAGATTGGGGGTTGCGGTATTGTTACCAGGGTGGGTATAGCATTGACAGGTACGCTCAGAGCCGTGGATACTCAGCTATGGATGAGAGGCACGTCGAATGCTTTTAACTCTCATAACAATCCTAGAATGTGTATACTGGTTTTTTTTATTTTTATTTTTTTGCATTTTACAATTCAGGAAACTGAGGCACAGAGCAATAATTTGCCCAAGGTCACTAAGCTGGTAAACAGAGCAGCTGGGATTCAGATCCAGGTGACCTGGCTGCAAGACCTGTGCTCCTAATCACTGTCTATATCACCAAGAAATGGATAGGGTTGAGAGGGTGGCAGAGATAAGAAACTCAAAAGCAGTTGTTTATTTTCAAAGGAACTTCTATCTTGCTCTGTTTCTCCTCCTCCTCCTCCAACCTGCTCCAACTGCTCAGAGAAGACAGATGCTTGGGGGGGAGTGTGAGTAGCAAAGCAAAGAAAATCCTTATAAATTATTATTTTTTTAAGCTTAAGGATTAAAAACACAAATTTCCCATCACTCATTTTTGTGGAAACTAATAAACTGAATACTTCCCTTTCTCCCTCAGCACATAGACACAGGACACACACACACACACACACACACACACACACACAATTCCGAGTGGCACTTGGTAAAGGTTCTATGGTTCTCTCTGCTTTCTCAGATTCACATCACTTGGGGCTGGCTATGGCAATCAAATATACCAGCAGCCCTCTAGAAGATCCCAATAGTTCAGGCCTTAAAAATGATTTTGACAAGTGAATTTAAAAAAAAAAAGCCTTTCTCAGAAATACTGACCAAACAGCACCTTGGTATTTAAAATTTGAAGCACACTGTGGTTCGTTCTCTTTCTCTTTTCTTTTGCCTATTTACATATTCTATTTTTAAAATTCAAGTTCAATATATTACATTTAATTCAGACTCAGGTGGCCATCCTGCTGCCTGTCAGACCTTCGAAAGGCGTCTCACTTGTACGTATTGTCGTCTCCCCACTCGCTGTGTTTTGGGACAACCAATGGAGTCATTTTCCGCTTCATCCTTGGAGAGCCCGCCTTCCTTCCGTGGGCTGATTGGGGGGATAAAAGTGGCTAGCCTGTGTCGTCGCCTCTAAAGATAGAAGAGGAAAAGAATGTTTAAGTCAGTGGGCTTGTTCTTTTCCAACATCTCCAAGAGAAACCATCTCCATTTTGCTACGAAGGAGAATAAATCCCTCCTTGACCTATTGGGTGACAGTAACTCCTCGAATCGGCAAACATGGCCGATTCCAATCTGACTGTCTGTTCGTTAGAGCGCCTACATTCCAGGCCCGCTGGAGTGCACAAAGACACACAGCACCTTCTGAATGGAGCGTGGACTAGCCTTTTCAAATTCCTTAAGGAGAAAAAAGAAACTTCAAGGACATGTTTGCAACAAGAGGACAGAAAAGAAAGGAATCTTGCTACTCGCATTTCAATCTGCAGGATAGGTTCTGAAATCCTATGTTTGGGGAACCCCTAATGGCTAAACTTACACAAGCAGAAGGAAAAGAAAATGCCCTTATTAAATTCTCTCTGAACATATTTAAAATGTTCCCTTTCTCCTGTCTCCATGTCTCAGACTTCGAGTCATTTTGCCTCTCTCATCTGTTTCCAACTCAGTTGAGTTATAACCAATCAGATATGAGGAAAATTAGATTTTAATGGAATATTTGATTTTCATTGCTTAATTGATTTAATTGCAAGTTTCTATTTCAGACTGGTAGAAATGCAAAGATTTTCAGTCAAATGTAGAAAAGCTCCCATTTTTCTGTGTTCAACAATGACAAAGTTATTAATTCAATGTTAGCCTGGATTCTAAAACTTTAGGGGAAGGAAATAACCAGTATCTTTCCAAGTTGTTATTCTTAGAGTCTATTTCAGATTCTCCCTCGTATGTACATACTCCATATCAAAATCCTGTGCTTACATTTGCTTCTTCTGTCTGTGCTGTTCTCACCTTTGTGTATGAATTTTTGTTCATCAGGGGTAACCACATGTGTGTATCTACATATACCTATATCTTGTTTGCAGGGGGCATTTAAAGCCACGGAATATTTCTTTTCACTGCTGGTAAGCAGAAGGACAGGTAAGAGAATTAGTTCTCAAGCTATCACAGGAAATGGGTGAGCTTTCCCAAGTGCTCTTATACCAGCCTTGACAAATGGATCCTAGTCTGTGTCAATGCCTACGATGGATATTGGCTGCCTAAGTTCAGTAACCGATGGAGAGTGCAGCAGGTGCCCCCCATCCCTTGGTCATCATCCCTATTTTATTTATTGATTATCTATTTTTTTAGAGAGGGAGAGAGGGGGGAAGGGCAGACGGAGAGGGAGAGAGAGAAGCCTAAGCAAGGCTCCACCACACCCAGCACAGAGCCCCGTCGGGCTCGATCTCACAACCCTGAGATCATGACCTGAGCCAAAATCAAGAGGCAGAGGCTTAACTAACAACTGAGCCACCCAGGCGCCCCTGTCATCATCCCTATCTTGGCCACTATATTGATCCCAGCCTGATTACTCCAACACTGCATCTCTGCAGTTTCTGATTTCCCTAAACCCCCTGTCATACCCATTCTTGCACGATGCACATTTCTTTATTTGACATGTGAAGTTCTAGATTTTTAAACCTCTGTCAGTTTGGGTAAAGTTCAGATTTTTCTAATCATTTTGAGAAAAGTGTCTGTGTACACAAATCACTGACATATAAACATTTAATTACAGATGATCTGTATTTTAATTTCCTATCAGGTACCTGTATACTTGTCAGTGTCTTTAATTGGAATATAATTTCTCCATATGAAAATCTTAGCCTATTGTGTGCTGTAGAATTTTTTAGTAGTCAACCTTATTATGATCGTCACCATGATGCCTATTTTTGCAGAGCCTTCCTCCTCTCCAAAGGTAGGAAAACCAAAGGGCTGGCTGAGAGCTTGGACTTTAGAGACAGATTACCTGCATTAGAATCATGGCTCTGCCGCTCACTGATTGTAGAATTTTAGGTAATTTGTTTGACCTCTCTGGCATTTATTTTCCTCATCTGTAAAATGGAAATCATAATAGGGCCTAGTTCACAAGTCATGTGTGGATCCAACAAGATAATAGAGTTAAGTGCTTAGAAGCCTGCCAAGCATATAGTAAGCACTTAATAAGTGAAGTCATAGTATGTTAGGTCACAGTATGTGCCAGATACAAGGCTGAGAAGCTTACATGGTTTATTTGTTTAGTTCAGTCGTACTCTATTTTGGTTGTTTCCCCCAGAGGACATCAGGCAATGTCTAGAGACATTTTAGATTCCCAAGACTGAGGGTAGGGGGCTGCTACTGGCATCTAAGGGACAGAGGCCAGGGGTGCTGTTAAATGTCATACGACGCAGGGGACAGTAGCCTGCAACAAAGACTTACCTGGCCTACGATGTTATAGCAATGAGATTGAAAATCCCTGATTTAATCTATGAGTTAGGGATTATTAATATTATGTACATTTTATAGAAGAGAGAATCTGAAGCTTGGAAAAAATATAATTTCTTATACCACAGATTCAGTGTCTCTAACCACTATGCAACAGCCTTTTGGAGCAGAAGGGTTTATTTTGGTTTTCCATTTTCCTTTTTTTTTTTTTTTTTTTTTGAGGGAGAGAGAGGGTTGGGGGGGGAGCAGAGGGAAAGAGAGAATCTCAAGCAGACTCCCCGCTGAGTGCGGAGCCAGACCCGGGGCTCCATTTTATGACCCGAAGATCGTGACCTGAGCCAAAATCAAGAGTCAGAAACAACAGACTGAGCCACCCAGGTGCCCCTATTTTGTTTTTAAGATGAACGTTTACACTCTCTAAAAACCCCCAAAACAGACACCTTGAGTGTTTTGTGGAAGCAAAACAGTTAAGGAATGGGCTCACAACAGCCAGAACAGACACTGTCCAGAGTATAGTATCAGAGTACTAGAAACCCCCTCCTGTACCAGGCCTGACCCTCTGACGTTGCTGAATCATTGGCAGGAGGATCTGGGAGCTAAGCCAGGGTGGCTGGTGTGGCAGTGGCCACTCCCGAGCTGGGGCAGGCTTCGTTTGCCAATAGTCACAGAAGTATATATTAGTATTTTAACTACTGGTTTGGTCAGCCTTGAGAAGCACTTCAAATATATAATTTCACAGCTGTCATTAGCTTAAGATGAGGCCAAGTTAAAACTGTGAAAAGTGAGATTATCTATAAGAGAAAATATTGGGTAAATATCAGTATAGGCAGTAGTAGATACGGCAAAAATCATGAGGGTATGACACTAATGACTCATGAATGGGAAGCACTTGATCCTAGCTGACCTTTGAGGAGAGGGGTGACGGTTCCTCTACATGTCCCAAGGTCTGGCACGTAGCAAGCACTCAGGAAACACGCTTAATGAATGAACCTAAACTCACAATCTTATTCCAGCGATACAGTGCAATCTAAATGGTGGTGATACCTGTGACTTCAAATATATGCAATCTTTACCCACTTTATATCGAGTATTGGCAACAACTGGGTGGTTCCTGTTCTTAGCCTCTCGGCCTTTGCTTCAATATGGCTCCTCTCTACACCACAATGAATCATTTCACTCCTGTGTCCCCCTGAAATGTGGATGGAAAATTAGCTGAATGTGTTCAGAGAGTCAAGTGACTCAAAACCATCCCCTTCCTTATGACCTATGGTCAAACCCAGATGTCACAAAGCAATGTGTGATCCGCAGCGGTCACTGGGGTCTGGGTGAAGAGGTCACAACCGCTAATGGAGGTCAGTTCCTAAAGCATTTCTTTGCGAATGTTTATAACAGGATTCGATTCTGTCTCTCTGAGCACAGCGAATATAAGTGGCAGTCTAGTTTATAATGCTCATAGATGCAATTTTAATTTTGACTTTCAGTGGATTAAAAAAATCTCTGGTTTTGGCTACTTATATATATATTTTTCCCCTTGTTGCATAAGTTCTTGGCCGTTTGCAGTTCAATAGTCATTCATGTCACAGAGTTTGGAGGGGGAATGATATATTTTATGTAGCTGACAGCCTAGTATGCTGAAGAGAGAGAAGTATTCTCTTCTGAAAGTAAAAATTCGATCATAAGAATGTAATCTGTTTGCAGAAAGAAGTTATGTTCAATGGGTAGGTGTTTTCGTGCTTCAAATTAATATTTGTCCTTTAAAATGGCAGATGTTTAGCTGCATATGTGGGCAGTCAACATGAGTAGGCATACCGTCGATGTTCCAAGGGAAGTGTTGAGAGACAAGCGTGGCTGTCACGGCCAAGGCAATCCCCACCGCCTCCGCCCACCCCTTCCACTCTGTGCCATGATTTCTTGGCATGTCACATATACACTGTTGGGCCTCACTTCTCAAATGCATCGAAGCTACATTTCCTAGCACAATAGAGACTCCCTGCTCAGAGCAAGGTCGCCAGACCAGCCGCTACTGCCTCATCACCCAGGAGCTGGTTAGAAATAAGAATCCCAGTCCCCAGGCCACACTGGATCTGAACCTGCATTTTAATAAGACCTCAGGTGATTCCTGTGCACCTTGAGGCCTGAGAAACAGTGATCCCGAGCACTCTGACCTCTCTGATCTCGTTCTGGTGGCTCTTACCGCGTGTTTCTCTTATTTATTTCTGTATTATGCTTTCTATTTTGCATACTTTACTTGAGGGCAAGCGTTGTCTTAGGGTTTTAGACCTTTTTAGCTGGTAGGTGAATTTCCTCAACGTAGCGGTGCTTAATCAACTCCTAAATTTAATTTAGGTACTTAGATTATAACCACAAGGAGAGTAGGCAAGCCAGAAAGAGAAGAGAGGCTGGTGCATGGAGCTCTGGCTCTATGCATACGTAACTGTTCCACTTTCCAGCTCGGAGGCTTGGGCAAATTATTTAACTCCTCTAAGCCTCAGTTCCCTTAACTGTAGAATGCGGTTCCTAACAGCTACCTCATAGGTTTGTTTTAAGGATCAAATGAGATCAAACATATAAAGCAATTAGCATAGTGCTAATTAGTTCATAGTGAGTTCTCAATACCTGTTAGCTACTATTATATTAATTATCATTTAAGCCAGTCAATTCTATACATTTCAGAATCCCAGAAAGACTCCCCCCCACCACCACTTTTTCAGTTAACCTTGTAGGTTCTCAACTAGGTTGGTTTTGCTCTCCAGAGGCTATATGGCGATGTCTGGAGACGTTAGATTCTTACGAAAGGCGAGGGGCAGGGGGCTGGCCAGTTACTGCTGAACATCCTACCCAAGGCAGCCCCCCAACAAAACGTGATAGGGCCCCAAATGTCAATAGCACCAATGTTGAGAAGCCTTCTATTATCCATAGAGGGACTGAGGTAATCAAATTAACCATTTTTTCTTAAGGATTTAAGTACCTCAGTATATTTATTCTCTCAACCAATTAACGTTGATTCCCCCGTTATCAGAATTCCTTGACGAGAAACCCAGTCCTCTTCTTTGGAACAAAACCACATTCTGGAAAACCTGATGCAGGTCTGATTAACCTATGAAAGGTCAGAAAACAATAACAATTACATCGCACATTCCATTCATTAATATCAAAGGGAGCTAAGTTCTTTGAAATGTAAAACATCATAAGTGAAAGAATAGTGCCTGCAATTTCCCGGGAGCGCAAGGTCGTTGTAGAAGTAACACTGCTTTCCCTATTAATTTGACTCCATTTCGGGACACGCAGGAGGCCACAGTCCTTGGGAAGAGAAAAGAGGCCAAAGAAGGCCTGACTCTTGCTGCTGTGACTGAGGTCAGGCCATGTGGCTGCAGCCCACAGTTCAAATGAGATGCTGAAAACAGAACAAAAGAAATGTTCCCAGTTGGGAGAAGGATGGAGCGTGAAACTCCCATCTCTTGTTTCCTGAAGAAATCAGAGATGCCGCAAGAGAATATATTAATTTCCCAGGTACTACTTCCAAATAAGGGCGAGGAGGCCAGTGTTAGGCTTTATGCCCACTGTGAACAGATTAAGCAGACACCAATTTACACCTCATTGGTAAGAGTAACTTTTTTTCCACATGTGAGACCACATTGACATCTTTTGTAATTAAGTGAAAGGGATTTTTTTTTAAATGACATTTCCCCACCACAAATCATGAAGGAAATATTCTACGTTAAGTGGGATCAAATGCTGGAATGTATACATGAGAACCACAGGAAAAAAAAAAGATACCGAGTCCCAGCGCTACCATCAGCCTCCTCATTTGCCAGCCTGGCATAATCGCTCTGCCTGTTGGTGTTTTGGTTTTGGAAAAGGCCACGAATGACTAACTGACGCAGTTAAAGAGACGGTGGGTGGGGATGGGGGACTGGCTATTCAAAGGGTGGGCTGCTGCCAGCTTCTCCGAGAGCAGGAGCTGTGGCAGTGAGCTAGCGAGGGCTCCCAGACGTTCAGGGGACACCATCCATCAGCGGGGACGTGAAGCTGCAGCAGCAGCCAACCATACATCTCCTGCATACTTTGCTTTTTGGCAATTTTCGTTTTTAGGAAAATTGAACATAGAGAGCTGTATATTAAGAGCTCTAAGAGACCAACATCCTTTATTCCCCGCACAAGAGAATCTAGTGGGGCCAAGAGGCATTTTTTCCCCCTAACAATAGAGTTTGTATGGCTGCTATAAACAATACAATTACTGAGCCAGATAATAAATAATTGCAGAGCAACAGGGAAAATGAGGTGTGGGCAAGGAGGAAAATGGATGGTTTCGGAGGAGATTTGCACAAAGATTGAGTCAGTGAGGTGAAGTGAAGTCATCCCGGGTCATGTCTGTTCTGCACTAACTAAGGTAAATTATTGGCCGCACACCTGTGCCGCAAGCTGGAGGCCACGCTGCCAGCCCAGGCCGTGCCTTTGTGAGGCGGACTTCGGTGCAAAGAGAAGGATTCAAAGGGAAGCCTGTGACTGGTGCTTGGCCAACTTTGTGATCAGTCAAATCGGGTGCTAGCTTCGTAAGAGAACGGCCGCAAGCCTTGTAATGTGCGTGTTTATGGAGCATAAATGTCAGTGCATCTTGTCGCCGGGCGCGTGCCCGGGTCCGTAACGGTGTTCTGCAGGGTGCATTCTCTATCCTGATACCGACCTGAAAAGACAAAGCCGCAGATGTCTTTCTCTTTATTTTTAGGCTTTTCCTGAGAAAGGTACAAGCACAACACAAACTTTAGCTTCCAAAAAAAGACCAGATTTACCCTTTGGATGCATCTTTCTCCTTGTACCACTTGCTTTTTGATCAAGCAGGCTGGGAGAGTCTGCTTTACTTCCCCTGGGTTCCTTCTGAGCCTTTCTGGGTGCCTATTCTTATGCAGAGTCCCCTCTCTTTGCTTTTCATGGCAGGTCTCAGTACCTGCTGAAGAAACTCCCAGATAAAATACTTCCCAAAGAACCTTCTTGACCTTCTCTTTCCCTTGACCACAGGCTACTTCTGTGCTCTGTCAAGTGATGTTCCATAAATCTTTGTAAATTGCATCAGCTGTGTTCACTTACAGACTCCACTCACTCTCAGTATCATCGTTAAACATAGAAACCAATCTGTAGCTCTGGGCACCTTGACCCAGCAGGATTATTTTGTAATTTAGCAAATACTTATTGATCTAGCCTGTGTACTAGGCATGGTTCTAGGTGCTGGGAACCCAAAATGAACCAAAGAGACAACCCCCCAGCCTCTTGGAGCTTATATTCCAAGAATCAGAGGACAACCCAAATCAGCAAACTCTATAGTGATTTATTAGTGTTAAGTGGATTTAAGAAAGAACAGTAAGGGGAAGGGGGAACTTGGGGGGGTGGAATGATGCGGTTTTAAGCAGGGTGATCAGATTAGGCATCACTGAAAAAAAAATGATGTCATAAGGAGCAGTCAAGTTAGGTGAGAGAATAATCCATGTTCACAAAGAGGAACATTCTAGGCAGAGGCGTGCCAGTGCTGGTGGGAAGAGAATGAGGGAGAAATAAGTAGGATTTGAGATCTTGTAAACTGTGGGCAGGACAAAGCATGTCAAATCTTCAGAACACTGGAAAGACTGGCTTTCACCCTGGGCGAGAGAAGGAGCTCTGAGAGGGTTTTGAGCAGAGGAATGAAGTTATCTATCTGGCTTATATTACAAAAAGAATCACTGTGAGTGTGGAACTGAGAATAAGCAGTAACGGGCCATATCAGTTATCTGTTACAAGATAACAAATTATACCAAAGCTTGGTGGCTTGAAACAAGAGCCTTCTCTCTCCAATTGCAGTGTGTTTGCTGGGCAGTTCTTCTGCTGGGCTTGCCTGACTTCACGCACATAGTCACATCCAGCTGCTGGTTCAGGTGGGGGCTGGACTCGAGGAAATCGTTGGGCCTCTCTCTCTCTCTCTCTCTCTCTCGTGTGGTCTTTCATCGTCCAGGAAGCCAGACAAGGCTTTCTTTTATGGACGTGGCACCCTTCCAACAAGGCAAGCCCCAATTCACAGGTGCTTATCATGCCTTTACTTGTCCGGTGTTTGCTTCTGTCCCATTGGCCAAAGCCAGCCTCAAGGGCAATACCAGAGGCAGTGTGCGAGGGCTACAGAAGGCGGTGGACACATACAGGTAGGACACATTCGAAGTCCCTAGTGTAGCTGATCAGCCCCGAGGCCAAAAGTGGAAATCACAGAAAGCAATTAGGAAGCTCAGCAATAATCCAGGAAAGAAATGATAATGGATAGTGCCAGAGTGATAACGTTGGAAGTTTTAAGATTCTGATTATAGTTTGAGGGATGACCATATTTTTATTCTCCTAAGTCACTAGGATAAGGCTATTAGGTTCCAGGGATGGTGATGTTCTTATTATGCATGAGATGATATCACAATAAAGTAAATGAGGTCAGGGATAGGTTTTTTTATTGCTAATAATTATTCAATGAATTTTCTGAACAATTTTAAACTTCGTAATTCACTGAGTGCTGTGACTGTACATGGCACCCTGTCAATATCATCATCAGCTCTTATTTATTGAGCACCGTCTGAGTGCATGGTATTGCACTCGCAGTAACAGAGGTGAACTGCATTAATTCTTTCAGCCCATGCAGGAGCAGTGAGTGGTTTATTGCCTCAGTCTATTAGTTGGTGCCCCAGCAGCCTCCAGAAAAGCAGTCGGCCTCCAGATTACAATTCCTTGTTCCCTTGGACTTGATTTAGCTTTAGCAGAATCTGACCGCATAAGGAAAATATGCAGAATCCTCTGTCTTCATGAGTATGCTAATGCTTTTTTAAGAGTCTTATTATCAGCAACTGGGAGGTATTGGTCCCATTTAGCGGATGGAGAAGTGGAGGCAGATAGTGGTTAAATGATTTGACCAAGGTCACATACTGAGATGGTGGCCGATCTGGGACTGAAATACGTAACTTCTTCTATTGCATTACACTGCCTCTCAGTGGTGCATGTTATTCCCATTTCTCTCTCACACTAATACACAGCCATGAAAACTCCACCTAAAAAGATTTAACTGTCATCTGTGTTCTTCCAGGGAGTATATGACACACTGTTCTTTGACATCTGCATAGCCTAATCACTGGAAAAGTGGTTTGTTTGTTTGTGTTGGTTTTTTTTAAGCCCCTTATTATAGGGGATTTGTCAGCTGTTAAAATCAACACTTTTTTGTGTTAGTTAAACTCTCATCAGAAAGATGTTGTTGCTTTCAGAGCACATCTAGAGATTTAGGAACCAGCACATAAAATAAACTATTTAATTGAGATCCTTACTTTCATTTTAGTCTGGAAACGGTTATTCAATGGCAATTGTCTTTCTGATTGATCATTCTTTTGGAGGAGTCTACCTTTTTTTAATCAAAGAGTTAACTATGGAGCTAAGAAAGGCTGTGAGTGAACAGGGGCAGTTTTAATGCAGAATTTGCTTGTAAATCTCGAAAGTAGCACCATTCGATGTCACCCACTCGGAGATGCACTTGAGTGTGTACCCTCCAGAGTGTCTGTTTGTTGTAATTCCGTCGCATTACACATTTTACTGCACATCTCTTCCCAGCAGCTTCCAGAGCTTTTCAGATATTCAGCATCAGAAATTGCACTGTTTTATCCTGGATTTTACAAATAACAACGAGATTATTGTAAAACGGAACTATCTGATAAGTAAGGTTGTGAATTGCTTTTGTGATTGTCATGGGTAAGAGTATTGGAGGAACTGGCAAACAGTGCAGTACACTGGTTACTGTAAAAATTGAGCCTGTAACAGTGAACATGTTTTTCTGATGAATACGTTCAAGGCTGTGATCATTGTGCAACTTCTGGTTGGATGCTTTCAAATGTTCCGTATTGAAAAACATCAGTAACAAGAACCAAATAGTCCACCAAAGCCTGTATTCAACTCAACGGAGAGGAACATGAATTCTTAGAGTTTCATTGAGGCCCACTCTATTCGGTCCACCATGGGAAGCAGAGATTTGAGGTTCCCTCTTGATTTGCTTTCCATTTTTACTTTATGATTAGGCGGCTGCTACTTTGGTTTTCACTTAAGGGGAGAGGGGTGTTCAGATCACTACACAAAGCAGAAATGGAACACAGACAAGATGACTCTGTTCAGCAGACAAAAACCAAAATGCCAGAACAATGGTAATTAATGTAAGCAATTTTATAAGCAAAATAATTTGTTTTAATTGGCTAAATAAGATCTGATATAATTATAATATTCAATAAACTGATTTCAGAAAACTATATCACCATCCTTTAATCATATTATGTACTCACTACAATTTTGAAAACAGATATGAAGATGAGCCTGAATTATCTCTTCTTTACAAGTAAGAAGGATGCGTTAAGAGCTTTTTTGAAATGTTAGGGATTATGTCTTTTTTTTTTGGATTTTTTTTTCTTTTTGGAAAACAGTAATTTATAGACAATCCCAGTATCTTGAATCCCCATCAACTACAGATAGAAGCACTGTAAGGGTGAAAAATCTTCCTTAAGAAAGTTCCTTTTGTCCAAGGAGTAAGGCTTATGAGGGTGAGGGGTCTTCCCCAGTGTTCTTTCCCATCATAACGCCCTAAGGAAGAACACACCTCCCAGAATAGGTAAGTGTATAATTGGGCTTGGAATGACCCCACAGGTGAGACCCAATGGAGTTGAGAAACCTTCTCTGTAAGAATTAGTTGTTGGTGGGTCAACATATGCTGACTTCAAACTAATGTGTAGATGATTGAGGAAAAATATCCTTCCAGGGGACAGTTGCTAATTCTTCCTACTGCGAGAATCTCAGTTTGTTGAAATGAGTTAATTTTGACACTAATTTGAACACTGGTTGACTTTGACTATGTGCTCAAGTAAATGGTGAATAGGCTTTCATACCATCTAAGGGATGAAAAAGCTACAAAAAATTCCTATGCATTTTTGCCACTAGCCTAGCAGTATTCTAACAACAGTTTTCTAAAGGCCAGAGACTGTGTTATAAGCCCTTTCACGTAATTTCTGAAAGTTAGAATTTTATACCTATCAATATGTTCAGTACAAACACCAAATACACACACACACACACACACACACACCTATAAGCATACTCTATGTACAAGATAGTACCCAAAGAAATAGCAATAGATGTTATGTATTTTAAAAAGTAAAGACGGTTCCTACGACCTTCAGGAAACTTAAAATCAATGTGAGGAAATAAGAGTGACCTGCAGATATTAGAAGAATAACAGTTCACCAACAGTATGAGATATCCAAAGGCAGGACGAGA
This sequence comes from Ursus arctos, assembly GCF_023065955.2. Lineage (NCBI taxonomy): Eukaryota > Metazoa > Chordata > Mammalia > Carnivora > Ursidae > Ursus > Ursus arctos. The sequence continues at coordinate 54,989,984 of NW_026622819.1, forward strand.
TTAATTTGGAAAATTATATATAATAAAATGTTCCAGGCAATGGGCTCTTTGAAATTCAAGACAAGAGCATTTACCATGAACTAATATAATTTAGAAAGGATTCTTCGAGGATGAGGAATTTTTATATTGAACAAAGGGTAGCATACATTTAACAAAACAAATTTCATAGGAAATAACAGATGGAAGTAGCAAAATACAAAATATATTTGGATGTATATAGACCAGTTGGGTGGGAATTTTTAAAAAATCACTATAAAGAGATAGATTTAGGCCAAATTGGGGGGTGACCCTAGTCACTCATTCATTATCAAATACATATCTAATGAGTACCCACCATACGCCAGGCATTGCTCTGGGTACTAGGAATATAGCAGTGAACAACAACATATCTAACTTCATGAAGTTTATGTGAATATCAAAAGACTGGTACAAGACAACAAGAATTTGATACCATTGATTATCCCGTGTGGGACACACAGGGCACTACTCTTCTTAGTTCTCTTTCTTTTCACTTGTGCACAGGCAGGCAGAGACCAAAAAATATGTATGTATGTGTGTATGTGTGTGTGTGTGTGTGTACATATATTCATATTTATATCTTTTATATCTAAATACATAAGTGTATATATTTATATTAATAAACACATTCAATTTGTTAAATACTCAACGACATTGTTTATCACCATGTACATGGAAAATCATGATATTGGTTGGCTGAATATTTTATGTTATTTCAGGTTGCTTTAGCATTATGCTTTAGCATTTCCTTCTAGACTTAGCTAGAAGGAAAATAAATGAGAATATAATTATTGCATTTATTTAAAAAGAAAAAATTAAAGGTGACTGAACACCGTGGGTATGTGAGTGGTTATTTCTGCTTTTCTGTGTAACCTTAAATAGATGACTTTCAGCTAATAACCTACACTTTTCCATGCATGGAATGGGTGGCCTGAGGGGCCTATCTTCAAGCAGAATATAAATGCCAAGGATGAGGAACCAAATCAAATTGATGAGTATCACTTTCTTACAGCTTTTTTTTTGTGGAGAATGTCATTCATTTCTACCTGCATGCCTCATTCATATGTAATGTTCATCTTTTCTATTATTTTGTATAATTATGAATTTTTTCATAGAAAGGATGATGAAACCATTTCCTCAAACAACAGCGTCACTGAATTTAAATATAGTTAAAAACTTTAATCCCCGTGAGCACAGATGATCAAGCAGTCAACAAACATTTACCGAATAGGCAAGCTACTTTGTTTAAAGATTTATGGGAGATACTAAAGATCCAGAGATGCTTTAAACATGAATATTGTTTCATTTAGTCTGTAATGTAATTGGAAAAATAGGACACAAACCTAAAAACCCAGATAATAAACCAAATACAATATAGGATAAGTTGTAAATGATCGTGTGGATAAAGATAGCTAGGCGGTCGAAAGACAAGGCTTTATATCCTGGCTTTGCCATTTGTTCCTTGTGTGACATTGGGTAAGTTAATTTTGCTAAACCTCAATCTCTTCTTCCCTAAAATGTTTCTAAAAGCAGCCATTCGGTGGGTTGTCATGAGATTTAGAAAACAGAGGCAATGAATAAATTTCAGTCATTTAATAGACATTTATATTATTACTAAATATTCTTTTTTTATCATTACAAAATATTCTTTATTGTGTAGGTGCTGGCTGCATACTAGCCATTATGCTAATCGCTTTACATTAATTCTGTGGTTAAATGAAGTCACCACAGAATTTTTCAGATGAGAAGAGCGAGATCGAACAAGGAAAGGGATCTGATACATGTCCCACAACGAGGAAGCAAATTTTCAGGGTCAGGAGTTAGGCTTAGGAAGAACTCCAAAGCCAAGCTCCTGCTTACAATGCCACCTTTCCTGGAGCATTGGAGTAGATCCTGTGATTACAGCAATATCACCGCTGTTCACCGCTGTAAACTTCAGAAGGCCAAGAAAGTCTTTGTCACGGACACATAACCTGGCCGTGGCTTGGATAAAGAGATGGATGAAGAGTTAAATCTGTTCTGATGAAGGAGAAGGGAAAAGTCTAAGGGGAGCAAGGAATGTGCCTGAGGCTCTGGGAGGGATGGGTGTGATCCCACTGGGGGAGCCTCCAGCTTCCCCGGAGGAGGGGATGCAATGAGCGTTGACGTGGATCGGGAACAGTTGGTGTCAAACCGCAAAGCTGATTGAATATGAGGGGAAGAAATCTGCACTTCGTTCTCTAAAGACCTGTGAACCTTCGGCGATTTTTTTCTTGTAAATACTAATACACATTTAGAATGAGAGAAGAAGTCACAAATTACAAATTTTAAAAGGCCAGTAATTACAACTATTACAATTGCCAGGAAAGTAACGCAGTAGTTTTATTATCAGCCTGACCCACCTCTTCAATTGTTTTCCCTACAGTTTTTTCTGCATGCTCTTTGTTTCTTCAGATGATAATGGCTTTCGCTATCATTTTTTTAACCTTTGACGGTTTTTAAGCTGATACCTAAGATAATGAAATAAAACAGACTTTCAATTGCCCAATCAATAACTATTGGGAATGGATGTCATTCAGAGTGGCATTTTAAGAAGTTTATTCTGGCTTGCAAAGGATGAATTGGAGAATAAAAGAAAACCTCTCAAAATGGTCATTTTCAATAGCTGTGTCATAACAGTTGGTAAAAGTGTCACAACTAGCAAAGTACTAATTATAAAGTATTGGTTTGCCGAAGATTAGCTGTTCTATCCGTTAAAGCAGATTCAAGGTCATTCGTGGAATAACGCCACCCACCTTCACTTAGGTTCCAAGTGCTTTCTTGCGCGAGGGAAAGGTGCAGGAGTCACAATTTAGTTTGGTCTTTGGCAGGACCCTAGGAGTGTCCCCAGAGGAGTGAGTGCCGCGTTTCATCACCCTCCATGTGTCCCATGACAGAAAAGCCTGGGGAAGTGCTTCATTAAAGGATGATTGCCACAGTCCGGGCCAAAGTGCCCATGCCCAGACTGAAAATGTCCTGCAAGTCTGGAAATGAAATAATGACTTTAAGAGACAGGGGTTGGGCGGAGTGGTATTTGATAGTTATTGATAATTGAGTGATGAGAAAGAATGGAAAGAAAGGTGCTCCGGACGACTCTAAGACTTACACACTCACACAGGTAAGCAAATGGGAAAAACTACAGCTTGCTTTGAGAAGCGGGATCGTGAGTTTGGTTGTAGAACTTGTTGAGTTTTAAGTGTATTTTCCAAGTGGGAAGACCCAGAAAGCAGTTTGAATAACTAGAACTTACAAGGAAGGTCAGAGTGGGAGGAAGTCTTTGTGAGTCAGCTATTTTGAGGTGATATAATATTGTCTATCTTCGCTATTAAAAAAAAAAAATCTCTTGGGAGGATTTCCTAATAGGGGGTAATATTTATGAAGCACTCGCTGTGTGCTAGGAACAGAACTCACAAGAGCACATGCATTATTTATTCCTAATGAGAGCCCCGTGAGGCAGGTATCATCATTACACCCATTTTAAGATAAAACAGCCACGGAAAGGCAAAATAACTTGGTCAAGGTCACACAGCAAGCTGGTGGTAGAGCTGGGATTCAATCCCAGGCAACCTGGTTCCAAAAACTGAGCGCTCAACCACCCTCCACTCCACAATATAAACACATAGACATAAAGCTGTCCCACCGAGAAATGTCTTATAAAAAGCCACATTCTATTAAGAAATGTTAACAGGACCGGGGCCACCTTTGGCACCCCAGATAGCTCCCCTCACTCAAGATAGCTTAAGAAGAAATCATATATCTCAAACTACAAGGGATGCCCTCTCAGGGTACCTACCTTCTCACTAAGGACGTGGTAGAAATAAGCAACAACACTGACAGCCATTTATAGCTTTTTTAAAAAATCTTTTTTGTCACCTTGATTTGTTTTTATCTTTTCTCGACTGTGTCTTGCTGATCCTGGTCAATAAGCCCCAGGCCCCTCCCTGCTTTTATCGCACCGAAATAGTTGTATTCTTGTAAGAGAGTCTTTATTTTTATTGGCAGAAAATTCTCAGTCTACTTACTCCCTTGTATAAAGTTAATTTTAACTATAGAACTTGTATCAATAATGTCATTTAAAGGAGGCTGCTTCCAATACACTCTGAAATGTCTACAGAGAATTTCGGATTTACCAGGGCACGCTTCCCTCGCTACTCGCTGGCCCTGCAGCTTCCTTTCTCTTCTACATCTGAGCATTCTCTGTTCTCTGGCCAGCTGCCTTCTGTTCAGCCCCTGTGTGTTCTCCATTCTCTGCTCTGCCTTAATGATAAGTAGGGCTTCATCTCGATGTCATTGCCGGGGGGGGGGTGATAACTTCTTTATTTGGGTCCAAGCTAAAAACATATCCTCCGATTGGCAAACCACAAAAATTGTAACACTTGGAGTTTAATAAGATCAAGCAGTCCCTCTTTGGATACAACACTGTGGGCCAGGGTGGAGAAGGGTCTTTTTCCTGGACGGGTTCTCACTGTGTATCTGGTGGTTTACACGGGATTTCCAAAACATGAGAAGCCTAGGGTCCATGGATATACTGGTGGGATACACAATAGTTGAAGTGAAATGACTGAGTGGGTTTTTATTTTTAGTTTTTCCAGAAGAATAACTGTTATAAGTAGGACACATGGGATTTATTTTCCATTATTAGAATTGCTTAATTTCAAAAATATGGTCAGTCAAAAGCTTGGGTGTCTCCTCTTCCGGCTGGCTTACTATCACGTTAGCTCAGGTTACCATGGAAAGCAAGCAGTTATTTTCACCAATAACTTAACTTATACCAAACACTTGACCTTGGAATCGGTAATTTACATCCTTAGACGAGAGGTCACTTAGGGGATTTAACTGTGTAATCCTAGCCCCCATGTGGCAGAAGATGAGTAGAAATGGAACAAAGCTGGTCAAACACCATTTGTAACAATTTGATTTAGGAAATCATTTCTTTTCGACTTTATTTTTAAAATGGAACCTACTTTAAAATGGTACAGGAAGGCAGAAGGATGCAGTAAAAGTCTATAGAAATAGTGACTCAAAAACTCTGTTCCAGGACTCAAGAAGGCAAGCCTGTTGCCACCATTTGGAGGGAAACCAGAAAGAATTTAGGTTTTCACTTTCCTAATAGCCTCTTTTCTGCCACCTTTCCTTCAAACATCTTGTCCTCCCTTTTATTTTGCCCTTATTAATAAAAACTAATAGAGAGAAACCGCCTTTCAAACTTTAACCAGGAAACAGAGGTTTTGCAAGTACTAACATTTTGGTGTGGGCTTCTTCTCTTAAAGACCATTATCAAGACGAAGCATTTGTTTCTTCTTTTGTTTACCCATGGCAGTTTGTCAGCAGTTATGATAAGTAGAGTTCCATCTGCCAGTAAAACTACGTTGCAAATTGCCATAGAAATTAGCAGCTTTCATTTTTGCCTACATAAATAAATATGCGAAATAAATTGCACATAAATGCACCCTAAAAAATCACAGGTACACCGCACAGTTAAATGCCAATCAGACAAAACCAGAGACACGGTGCGATTATCTCAGTTTTCAAACCTGGAAGATACACGAATGTGTTTCTAAATGAGAGAGGCAGTGTATCATGCTCGCTGAGATAAAAACAGAAGCTGCCAGACACTGCACTGTGGCTTTATTCTCAGAATCCTTTGCCTGAAACCCGCTCTATCTTTTCTCCGTGTTCTCCTCTCTCTCTGTCTCTCTCTCTCTTTCTGTGTGTGTCTCTCTCCTTCTCTCCCTCTCTCTCCCTTCTTTCCCTCTCTCCTCACTGTCTTCCCTCGCTCATTGTTCTCTCTCTCCTCCTGCTTTTGATGCACACACGTTGTCACATTCCATTGACTCTCTCCTCTTCTCTGTTCTTACACTCAAGCCTAGCGGTGCTTTCGCCAGGCAGCGGCAGCCTCTCCTGCGAGTTTTAGTCATGTGTGCAGCTCAGTCTGATCGAGCGTTCCTTTTCTGCCTTTTCACTCTTACAAAAGATTAAAAGGTGGCGTCACATTGCTCCCCTGTTCCTTCCCGCAGGAGGGACTTAAAAGGGACAACAAAAACTAATCACTTTCAATAAGCATTTTCTTGCTAGGGAAAAGAAAAAAAAGAGAGAAAGAAAGAAAGAAAAGGGAGAGAGAGAGAGGGGGAAAAAAGGCAGGGGGGTGGATTTAGCGGTGTAATTGGAGACCGGTGGTGAGGATTGGGGCGAGCTAGAGATGTTGCACGCTGCTAACAAGGGAAGGAAGCCTTCAGCTGAGACAGGTAAGAGCGCCCATCGGAGGGTTTGACCGAGTGGCTTAGTTAAATCTCTGTTTTCACCGTTTTGTAATTGAGAAAGGCATCCGCAGCAGAAGCCGATTTTTCAGTCGGCTTCCTTTTGTTTAACATAGAAAGTACCTGTATTAATTTTGATGAATTAGAGCATGCAGCAAATTCAATTGAAAATAGATTTGTATAGTAAATGCATTTATACTGAATGATTTCTCCTCCGTTTTATTTAAGGAGAGAGATGAGAAAGATGATTTTGATCTGAATAGCACTTTGCATTATGTTAAATTCTAAACAGCTAACGGAGAAAAATAATAATCCAATTGATCCTGTTTTTGAACTCCGGGACTTAAAGCCTGGGAGAGAGCTGGCATTTGAAAATTTTTCTTCTAACTGAACTTCTGATGTGTTATAATAATTTTTCACTAGAGGTTTAAGCAAGGGTAGAGTTTATTTAAGTCTAGTTGCCGGGGTGTGTTTGGTTTGGATCTTGTCAGTGAAGCTGTAGGTCCTTAACCTGTGTCAGGTTGATGTTTCATAAATGGAGATTAAGTGTTGTCCCAAATGAAATATGAAGTTAAAACATCAGGTTAGGGCATGTTTTAGAAAAGGATCCAGTAAATAATTAGGATAACTGAATTATGACAGTTTGAGATGGGAGTTAACTCTGGAGGTGCTGTTTGGTAAGCCTTCCTGGCTTTTAAGCAGCTCAATAATGAAGGGGACTAATTATCAGGCTCAAGTTGGAACTTTGCATTAGGACCCTAAATACAGAATACATGTGGACGTTCACCGTAAGTGGCTTTTAGGAAGCTGTCCCTTTTGTACGCCGTGAATGAGAGTTGTGGATTATATTTGATGGCATTTCTCCTTTAAAGAGCTTTGGGATGAAGCTTAAAAGGCTCACATCTATTTTAACATTGAACAAACACAAAATGCAATATACTGTAGTCTCCCGGTGCCTGATTTTTATTGCTGCTGCTGTTGTTTTAAGGTTTTGATAATTTGTTTTTAACCTCGGTCTTCGTTGATTTTGTGTTCATTGCCTCTGCTGCTAAAATATATTGCTGGCATGAATGAACTGAGATTTGGGAATGCAAAAAAAAAAAAAAAAAGTAAAAGAAAAAGAAAAAAAACCCACTAATTAGCCAGAGTTTTTATTGAAGGATAACAGAAATCCGAATTATATCTGGGTTTGTTACCTAGGATGTTACCTAAACTGTTCGAATTAATTTTTAGGTAATTTTGGGGGGATGGGAAAATCTGAATATTAAAAGTACAAAATTCTGTTGAAAGACTGCTTCTCTGGCATGAGATATAGAAAGGTGACTCTAATGCCTCCACCAGGTTTGGTCCTGGAAAGAGCTGCTGTACTGTGTGGTATCGTTGAGTCCGGCAACCATGAACGAGAGGATATTTTATATATTTATTTCGTGATAAGATTTGTTTTTTTATTCCCGACTTTCCAAACCGGACTTGCTCCTCAATACCTCACCCTGGCATGCCTCGTGTTTGCCAGACCCTCTCATGGCATTTTGTGGGTGCGGCACGTGAGTCCGGTTTTACGAGTGCACATGAGGAGCTGCTGCATTTGGGGGAGTGCAGACCACACAGACGATGGGGTCTCATCCGACTTCATCGTGGAGAGATAGCCAGCGGAAGTTCTGAAGGAAGACCCCCTCCTACAGGTGTGGGGAAACTTCATTTTTCCATCATGGTGAAAAGAGCAGAGAAAGATGTGGACAGGGGCAGAAGAAACCGCTCTAGCATGTTGATGGAGTCATGCTGGTGGTAGCCTAGTGAGTTTTTAAAGTCACATCACCTGCAGTTTTCTTTTTTCAACTTCAGAAACTTTGCAGAATCTTGAAGGAGTTCCTCTCAGATTCAGTCCGTGTCTCGACATCGCTTTCTCTCATAAAATCTTTTCTCTGACTCGCGCTTTCCCCCAACTCCTCGGTGTTAGGCTGCCACTGATAATGATCGTTGTTTCCTAAAGAAGTGACAAGTGTTGAGAAGATGGGCCAGGAGAAATATGTTGTCTGCATCACATATGTGTTTTAATTTTGTTGATGAAAATGACTTCTTCAAGGTGAGGAGATGATAAATTCGAAGTTGCTGCTTGGCTCTCTGTATCGGTGAACCACTGCCCTGCTGCCCTTCTCCTAGACAGCGCAGTAGAGCTAACGTGGGCAGAAATAATTCGGTTGTAAAACTGGATGGTAGTGCAGCATGCACTTTTAAGCAGATGGTAACCAAAACTATCTTTACTCAAACTATCTGATTCATATAAATAGCATTTTTCTGACTTTTCCAGTAGATGTTGCTGGAGAGCAAAGAAAAGATCATTTTTTTACAGGAAAAAAAGAAATGCAGTAGACTTATAAAAGCCAACAGAAAAGATCCTTCTCCCCAAACTCCGCTGATAGCATTTTGCATAATTTGCTAATTAATGAATTATATTGAATCATTACCTTTTATGATGTTCTATAGAAAGCTATTAAAACTTGAGTTAGATTTTAAAATCATGGGATTGTTCTCTTTAGTCCCTATATATAATGTCTGTTTGCTGTTTTCCGTTTTTAAAAAATCAAGTTAACTGCACATTACTATTCAGAACATTTCATCCCTGAATGCTAAAACCCTTTAACATGCAAATATGATGTCAGAGGAAGAACTGAAATAGAATACTCTGAGAAGAGTAATGATCAAACGCATTATAAAAATATGCACCAGTTGCCAACATGTAATGAAATATTAAGAAATTAAAAGCATGCAACCTCTAAAGTAATAGAATTTCATTGCTCTGAGACTGTTTTCCCACTGAATATTAAGTGCTTAATAGATCTATCCGTAAAAAAACAATCGAAAACCTACATGGTTTGTCACTGAAGTTCTTTCATTATATGATTTTGAAAAATTAGCCCAATAGGATTTTCCTCAGACTAGGAAATGTAATTAACATTGGATATTAAGTGCCAGACTTCCAAAGCAAAAGCCACAAAGCTAGATGGAGAAAATAGGAATGCAGAGAGCAAGCGTCAGCACTGCAAGCTGAGGGGACCCGGGCTAGGACTATACTGCTTGTTCCTAATCACTCTGATAAAATGACAAAGATGTCCCAGAGGAGCCTGGGAATCTAGTACCCAGACATGAACTGATGCAATTTCAGGCAACCAATGACCTCTATCTGTGGGAATACTTATTTTTGGAAATGATCAATTAACTGATTTCAATTGTCAAAGAGAAGTGTATGTATTTTTTTTTCCAATGCACGGGGGGCCTTGGCTATTACAAAAGCACATTCAGATAGGACAAGGGTACAACCTATGTGGTAGAGCTTTCGGTTTTTCTTACCTTTACCGGTCTGAGCTCTTTTCTGCTGGATTGTTCCCTCTGCGTTGAAGCCCTCCTTTGTCAGTTTTCATTCCTGAAGTATGAAATGCTCCAGAGGATGTTTTGATTTAACACCCATTCGTTTCTCTTTTCTGGGAGAAAAAAGCTTATCTTTAGAAGACATGAGTGTCCACTAGTCCTATTTTGTAATTAGCACCGTTAAGTCCACTGGGAAGGAATGGTCTTTTTTTTCTTTTCTTTTCTTTTCTTTTCTTTTCTTTTTTTTTTGCTTTCTTTTTTCTTTTTTTTTTTTTTTTTGCTTTTATTCAAATGCATTTTTTGTGCTTGACCTATAGTGGTTATTTTTTTTTCTGTCTTTAAATAAGAAAAACTTTACAATTTGATGGGAGATTTTGTTTTTCTGGTTTCTTTGCTTTTCACTTCTGGTATTCTCTATTTTCATTATAGCTATCAAGCACTGACTACGCCCAAAACACCCTGAGTTAAATGTGCCAAATGGTACTTAAAACAACAACAACAAATGTCTGTCTTCTCCATGAGAGCCTTAGGAAGACAAAAGATGTGAACCATACCTGGAGAATTGCCTACCGGGTTAAAATGTGCCTGGCTCTAACTCCTTTCTTAAGAGAACAGAACAGAAAAGGTCACTGCAGGTTGAGGGGATCCTGAGGGAGGAAGCCTTTGAATTAAGAGTGAAAGGTGAAGATAGAAAATAATCTTGATGAGCAAAGTGAGGCATCATGTGGGATATAATACCAGCAAGAATGAGTAATGCCAATATGATTGAGAGCCTTGAATGGCAGGTCAAGATATTCAATAGCCACTGAAAAGATGGGATCTGAAAGCTTCTAGAAGAGTTCATTTGGAAAGAGAATGGGGAAGGAGTAGAGTAGTGGGTCCATACTGTATCACTGCCTACCCAACAGATGCTGAAATGCCTATCTAGGGACCATCTGCTCTTCTATTATGTTGTGGCCTGAGGGAGCTATTGTTACTGGGATATTGCCTGACTACTAGTGGGATATTGACTTACTTTTTAGGGATGTTGTCGAAAAAACAGTGGGAACCCCTTGTCTAGAGGCCAGAAACCAGAGGCTCATCTATTGCATTAGCCTAGACCTAGGTGGCAAGGTTGAGAAACATTGTGCAGGGGAGGGAGAATGGCTCTGAGAAACACCTTCCTATTATAATTATTTCAATTTCTTATATGTGCTGTAGATGTCATGGCCTCATTAGGCAGGGATTTTGTGTATATGCATTTGTTTTCATAAGAAAAACTTCACCATTTGTGAGAGATGAGACCTGTAATTTAGAAGGTGTGATATGCTCTGCATACTATTTGGATATAATCAATTAATGTTATGTTCATTTCCTGTTTTCTGCCATTGTTTCGGATGGATTTTTATGATCTTTAAGGGTTTTCATCTCTCTGAGAAGGTATATACTTTATTTGTTGAAATTAATTACCTCTCTGAATTGCCCATGTGTCAGTTACTTTCTATAAACCTTGACTAACTTACCTTGAACTCTTAGCTGTGTAGTGTATTTGACTAACAAACTCAGCTGTGGAGACTCCCCTAACTATATAATGAAAGTTTGTATGTTAACATTTAAGATTTTTTTTGTACCCAATAGACTTCATAATGAGAAGGAGCAGAAATAATTATTAGCACAGTTAAGTAAGAGGAGTGCCACCCTTTTTCTCAGAAATTGATTTAACTAGACTATTTAGGTGAACAGGGTTACCAACATCACCTTGGAACCAAGCTATAGATGATTGCCTCGCCTTGTCCTCCAACCACTTTAATCTAATTTGTTCCATTTACTTCTCTAAGCTTTTTATCTTCCCACCATTTTAATACCATCAGAGATGGGGGCTGCCCATGACATTCACACTTGACATTATCAAACACAAAAGGCATCACTCATGCACTTGACTGCATTACAATGCAAGGGAAAAAAATAGATCCCAAAGGCTTAGAAATTATTGTTTCGTACCTTGAATGTAGGTGGGGTTTTTTTTTTTTTCCCTGTTTTACCAGCCTGCCTCATTTGACTGTTTTTGCTTCTGTGTGTTTTCAAAGAGTTCTGAAAACCCTGGAAAAATCGGCACTCACGAATCCATAACATACACGCCCTTATGTTCACTGGAGGGATGCATATTAATACAATGGAAATTTACAACTCTATTATTAACTTTATTTGCTAGGCATCAACCACATTTTGATGCAGTACCGAAGTTGAGCCTTGAACTGGAGCTGTTTTTTTTCACCCTTGACTTCAGTTCTTCTGGCAGACAGCTGTGGCCAAACCTTTTCCTGACTCACACATCGGCGGTCATTGCAGTAACTCCATTATTGCCGCATAGACCCAAAATCTGTTGCATCTATAGCAGTCCTGAGTTTGTCTACCCATGAAATCTTTTGCATGTGTGTTAGGGTCGGGGGAGGGATTCTTAAAAGTTAATATAGATTTATCAATACCTTCCTTTGCTTACTATTCTGAACTGCCTATTCAGAGACAATTCCCTCCCTCCCCTGCACATATAGGACAACATTTGTGAGTTGGACAAATAGTGTTATCAGATTACGGTGAATTGCTTCAGTAGTATTACATCATGTGTCGGGATTGCGTGCGCTGTAAAGCTCTGTAAAACAGCCAGCTACATGGTATCCTACAGGTTTAATATACTTCTGCAGCCTTGTACTTGGGAAGGATTTCTGTAATTGGAGACAATCTAGCAAGGAGAACTTTTTAAGCCATTGGAGGCCGAAATACAAGTTTTTGAGAAATGTGACTTTATAGGCTTGAAACTGAATGGATTACAAATTTCTCTTAACTGGACAGAATCATAATTGCATATATAGTACAGTCCTGATTATCCAGGGTTTGAATTTCCAGCATGGGGATTATCCAGATTTCTTCTCTGACTCCCCTGTCTTTTCTCTAACTACCTGACGTGAATCATTTCTCTAATCATTGTCACGTCTGCTAATGGTATGGAAGGGCATATTTGAGCAGCAGAATCCAAACCAGTGAATTATCTTTCAGAAGACCTAATTATGTAAAAAAGTCTGAGTGGCTAGGTTTTTAAAGCTATTCACTAAAATTTAAATTCACTAAAATTCGAAACTATTCGCTGACTAAATTTCAATTTTGGTGCCTGTCCTTCTATTTACATATTTACTATAGCTGTTCATACACCAATATCTTACCCTCATGTTTAAGAGGCAAAAAGTAAACCAACCTGCCTGGATGATGTCAAGTAATTGGTTTCATCGTTCTGGCTGATATCATCCCCCTCACCTGCCATCCAGACCAACTACCATTTTGAATTAATTAGTGGGATATTGTACCTAGTTGGCATTTTATAAGGCCACTTGGGTCAAGCTGTTGTACGTTGTGCAGGTTGTCAGGGTTCTGATTAGCATATTCCTCTAGTATTAAGTACAAACATGGATTATTGGTGCCCAAACCCCGCCGAGCTAATCTCCAACACCGTTTCTAGCCCATTTCCATCATCAGCTCACTGCCAGTCAATCCTTGATAAACTATTTATATTTAGGATTTGCCCCCCTGGAGGTCTTCAAAGTCCCAGAGGACTTTAAAGACTTTAAAGCCTCTTAAATACCAGAATTAGGCTGAAATGGTAAAAGTAGTATAGGAAGTGTAGATGGCTTTTCCAGAGAGCTTGGCATTCCCAGCCTCCTTCCAAGTTTACAGAACGGGGCGCAGGATTCCACCTACCGGAAATCACTACAAAATCAGAATTTGATTTCCTCTCCTTTTCTTATACATCAGTGTGGCTTGGACATTTTAAAAATATTCTGGTCATATCTGCCACTTTGCAACAATGTCTTAGCAAATAATTGACTCTTCTCTCACACTATCCTTATTTGACAAACATGTCTATAAATAACTGGTCACTCCTTAAGGTGCCTAAATCAAACTTTGTAAGATGTTTCTGTTTTTTAATCTCTTATGTAACATAATGTAAGTGATAAAATATATACTATGTAATATAGTTAACACAAATATACTGAAGGGGAAAAAATGTTACAACTCTCTTGATACTAAGAATATTATCACTAGATTAAAATTGAGTATATTAGAAAGACATTTGCTTGGAGTTTTTAAATGCTGAGGTGTGGTCGATGATGTAGTGTAATGACCAGGAATTTTCCACCCATATTTTATTTTTTTCCACCCGTTTTTTAAATGAGAATTTAAACAGCAATATAGTACTCAGTACTGAGAATAGAAAACCTCAATGACTACTAGAAAAATAATTGACAAATCTAGTCATGAGTTCTGTATATATAGAGATGCATCGTCATTTTTTATACGTGTGCACATTTATATGTGTATATATCTACCCGTACATGACCCGGACATGTTTCCTCTCTCTCTGTATGTACGTACTTCTATCTCTATCTCCATATCAGCATCTGTATGTTTATCTACTCTAGAAGTATTCAGAGGTAGAGAGAGAATGGGCATATTCCTAATAAGATATAGTGTGGCTATATGCCTGGTAAGATATTGTACTTTCCTCCAGCTGACATCATTCATTTCCCACAATCTGACGTTCGGTGTGCTAGGTAGCAGGGATGCCAAGGCGAACCAGACATAACTCTTAAGGAGTTCATGATCTAGTTCTCAATTAGAAATTATTTTAATGTTGAATGTTTCACTCAGGAATACATTTAACAATTGGAAACACAGAGGAAAAAAAAAAAAATGCAAGGCTTACCAAGCCATTTGAGCTCTCACTAGGTACATCTAAATTTGACATGCTTTGCCCGGTCAGGAGGAGGGCTGGAAAAGAAATACAGCAAGTATGATTTGGGGGAAGAATATCCTCACATAAAGTGATCTAGTCTTAACTAAAAATAAATTTGGCTTTATGGAAAAGCCTGGCCAGTGTGCCTGAATTCTATATTACTCCTTCCTGCTGGCAAGCCACAAAGCAAAGATAGGGTTAGTTTGTTTGAAAATCACTTTTCGATGAGTCCTATGCAAGTGAGAACACAGGGAAGGTGCTCTCAACATGCTTATTATTAAACATGTACACCTAAGGGTCTTGTTTGAAAATGTATGTAAATAATATGTGCATATTCTTCTACAATGAAATGGGCTTATGTGGTTAGGATCTCTTTATTCTCAGTCTATATGGCATTTATATGTATATGCGGCATGTGTTTATAACCACATATCGTATGTGATTTATAGACACACACATATAGTCTCTAGAGGTCAGTAGAATATCAGAAACGGGCAAACATTCATATCTAGATGAGACGTTGAGATTCTGGAGACTATTTTTCAAATGGCAAAATGATAATAGTCTACTAATGACATTAGGAACTAAAATCATTAATCAGTGTTAACAAAAAAGTCATGTCATTCTTGTTCCTGAAATGAATCTAATCTATTTGTTTTAAGCAAATTTCAGATAAATGAACACTCACCTGGCAAGAACCTTGACAGAAACTCAAGTCATAATTACTTGCCTATGGTTTGTTATGAGACTGTGATTCCTTAGAACCTTTCCTTGAAGATATTTTAACGTTACCAGAACCAAAGGGTAAATTGTTTTTAAACATTTGACTATTACATACAAAACTTATTTTTATTTTAGCTGCCAATTCAGCTTCCTCAACTCTTACAAATGAATAATGTGATGATTTATATGTTGCAATACCATTTGTTCTTATGAACTAAATGTCCCTGATGTTGGAAAATGTATTAGAAAATTGTGATTTATTTTATATATAAGGCTAATAATGTTGACAGTTCAGCAAATTGCTGCACAGTTTAGCATGTTTATCGAGTTTTTCTCTAGAAAAGTCATGCACAAGAAGTGTAGAAACCGACGGCATGTAGCTCTGAGCTATCTGACAACAGAGTAGCCAGTGCCTCTTTCTCACCATCCCGTGTGATAGAGAACAGGGCTGCAGACAGCATCTGAATTTAACTTGAAGTTGCGTAATGTTGAACGTAATATGTCGTGCCCACATAAATATCACTCACCCCGGGAAAGAATTTATCAATAACGCATTCCCATATTTCTCTATTTACACCCTAGTGGATTGCATTTGAAGCTCAGTTTCCTGCGTGGTAAATCTGAATCTGGGGTTGCAAACACAAATGCTTAGAGGGGTGTGGTCAGAAATAAGACAGTGGGAGGTGATGGAGGGCAGCGAAAGCAGTACAGGTGTAAAGACAAACACACACACAACAAAGAAACCAGAAAACCTACTACGCATTTTTGGAAAGTGATCATGTCAAGTATTTAAAAGAACTTTAGGCTAGAGTGACTTCAGTCATCACCAAGAGATAATTGATAAATATTGATAGAGCACTTCCAATGGATAATCTACTTGTTTTGTGGCCAAATTATTAAGTGACAAAGATACAGTGTATTTCTTGTTCTCAAGGAGTTTGCAATATAATTGGGTGCTGCCCATGCATCATCCCCCCTGCCTCTGCGCCCCCACATCTCCTCTCCCAAACTGCTACATTCTCTGTTCCATCCCTTTCAGTTCTTCTAACTTTCATAACTGTGTCTTTACAAATGCTCATCCTTCTTGTCTTCTTCCAACATTCCAGCTTGCCCCTGGCTGACTCCTATTCATCTTTTAGGTCTCCATTTAAATGTCCCTTCCTCCCAGATTCTTGGACTCCTACACCCTGTCTAAATTAGGAGCTCCCTTTGTGACCCTCTAACAATGTATTTCTTTTATTATAAGACTGTTCTCAATTTATATAACTGCCAGTTTGTCCATTTCCACATAAGCCTTTAAGCTCAGTGGGGCAGGCACCTTGTGGCTAGCTTGCGCACTGATGTATTATGCTACCTAGTGAGATACCTGGTAGCATAAAGTTTATTTAACGTGTGGCTCTTGAATGAATGTTTAAATACATAAACAATCACAATGTGTTGATAAAGTAAAGAAGAAGGAGGAGGAGGGGGAGGGGAAGGGGGGGGATATCACATCTTTCAAGAGAATGGGAAGGATTCACATCCTTGCTTGGACTCAAGTATTACTCAAGGACAGGCTTAAAGTAGTCTTGAGTGTCGCCTTTCTTCTGCCTCTCCTTACCTACCTTGAAATCGATCCAGGTCCCTAAGGACTAGAACTGAAACATCTTCTTAGTGAAATGGAGTTGTACACTTTTGAGTTGTGTTTTTCTCCTTTGTCTTATGACAGATGGTAGACTTATTCTAGTGAAGCCCAAAAGCAGTGACTCCCCTCTTTACTCTAGTGATTGGTTTCAAGATAGGGAGCCTTGGCTATCAGAACTACTTAAAAAGAACTGGACTCTGAGCACCACGAATATGGCTTGAGTGGGGATTCAGAAATGATAATGCAGAATAAATATATATTGATTTATTTTTAGTTGTGCCTAGGGGACCAAGGTCATTTTATGTGAGGACCTTCTCCTCCCAGATCATACTTTCTGCTCTTTTCCAACTCTTCTCCTTAAATGTTTCAGTAAGGTCTTTGAGTTCTCTGGTTTAATAAGATGGAACTATTGTTTAGTTTCCTGTAATTGAAAGACCCTAACAGGTGCCAATCTCCCGGTTAACACCCTGAGACTTCTGTGTGCATCCCTAACACAAGATTTCCCAGATTCCCACACTGTTGCTCTCCATAGATAGACACATTTAGATGACTCAGTAGCTTCTGGTTCGTGCAGTTGTTGTCAGAGAACCCATTTCATTTCTGTTTGTTATTTTGGGCCGTTTAAGTCATACCATCAAAGTAGAAAATTATTCTCATAGTACCCTGAAATATGGTTAAGAATGGATTTGGAAGTAAGGAGTGAACAACTTTAATCTTTTGTGATTTTAGCTCAGCTGCATTCCAGGTATTACCATTTAATCATAGATGTGTGATGAGTTTGGTGAGAAGCATGAGGAATATGGTAGAAAGACCATTCAGATATGGCATCTATTATTATTATTATTATTATTATTATTATTATTATTATTATTATTATTTTAAATTACCTTCTGCCTTTATCATCTATCCTTGTGCTCACTGTTGTTTATTTTTATCATTGTCTAAAGGAGGGAGTATTTTATAAAAAAAATATAAGATGGGATTCGTGCCATATATTCATATGATGAAAGCAGCATTGGAATTATATTGCTGCTCAGGAAGAATAATGGAGGTTTCAGGAAGAACTAAAGCATACCTGATATAACATGAAGTGGGAGGGGCAGCTGGCTATCATTCTATAGTTTGGTAATATTTGCTGTCTTTTATCAGGAAAAATTTTATTTTTTAATATTGTGTCAGGGAGGCTAAAAAGAGGAACATGTAGAGATTAATAATAAATAAATCCTTATCTTCAGCTCTGGTAAAAATTTAAGAACTCATCAATCAAAGTATTTTCCTAAAAAAGCATTGTCTTTGGGGCACCTGGGTGGCTCAGCCAGTTAAGTGTCTGCCTTCAGCTCAGGGCATGATCCTGGAGTCCTGGGATGGAGCCCTGCATTGAGCTCTCCACGCAGCAGGGAGTCTGCTTCTCCCTCTCCCTCTGCCCCCCCCCCCAGGCTTGTGCTTATCTCTCTGTCTCGAATAAATAAATAAAACCTTAAAAAATGCACTTTCTATATTATACAAAAACATCAATGACCTTACAACCATTCTAGAAGTTCTTTAGGTAACAATTTAATACAAATTTTAATCAAACCATTACATTATTTTAAGTTATACTAATAAACATTAAAAAACTGGTCCGTTTACCATGCCCCCCGACAATACGCAGATTAAATGATTTGAGTTCACAACTGTAATTTCTATTTTTTAATATTTTACATATATCCCTGACCCTAGTTTTTGCTTCCATGAAGATGATGTCAAGAGGTCCATTCGTTTCTCATTCTTCTTTTCCTTCTCCAAAAGTGTCCTGTTAAATCCCTCATATATCTCTTGTAGAAACTCTTAAAACCAAAACTAGTTTATTATATTTCTTCTTGAATGAGAAAATATTTTTAAGAAAAAAAAAAGGTAATTCTTTGAAAAATGGAACGTTCTTGCCCTAAGAATATATGTCCCATTTGTATAACCACCTTCTAACAATCACAGTATCTCTCCTTTCTGAAGTGTTCCGGAATGAGAAATCATCAATATCAGAGGAAAAAATATATCTTTCATTCTAGTTAGATGATTTTACTTATAAAAATATAGAGAGTTATAAAAAATAGACCTTTGACTCCTAAGTTGGGTTTATTTTGCAGTTTTGAAAGTGCTTGTGGATTTCTTAATGTTAAATTGGTAATTGTTGATCTCTGAGGAGGGGTGCAGTATCTCCAGTCTGAGCTTATTACAGTGTAAAATATGGATTGCCTTTACCCTAATGGCCTCTGAATCCTATTACCATCCCATTAGAGAGTGTGGGATTTTAGTAATTCTGTTGTTGTTTCCAGTGGGCAGTGAATATAATGGGGAAGGGCAGGGGTTAATGCAATTCATCTCTTTTAATACTTGTAACTCGGAGTCCCTTATCACTCACTATGGTTTCATTGGGGTTTCTCCCCACCCCCCCTTCTTTCTGTTATCTTTAAGGCCCAATATATTTCTACAAGCCTTTCCCAACCAGAAGAGTTTGGAGAGAGTGGTGATTTTGTGATTTTTAAGTTTAAAAAGAATTTTAGCTATTAGCTTTTCATAAACTGAAGATAAATAAATAAGGTGGTGCGTCAGCTTGTTGTGAAAACGGCTGTAGCTCAGAAAGGTTTTCAGTGACTGTCATTGTGCCAAGAATAGTATTGAAATAGCTCTTCAATCAAGATCATTTATAAGGCTTTTGGAAGGAGAAGCATGAGACAAGCGGGTCGGATCAATGCCCGCTAGTGTTCTGGGTATAATGTTTCCATGTGCTCCTGGAGACAGCTGTGTCCTGGGTCCTATAGTGCTAGAGAGAGGAGTTGGGAAAGATTGCAAAGTAATAGAAATTAGATTCCGTTAAAGAGAAGGTTATGAGCAATAGTTAATTCCCTCCATATCAGACATGCTCAGTAGATGTACATGTCTGATTATGTAACCCTGGTTTTATTCATGAAATTTGTTTTTAGCTAATACAGCTTTTTTCGGAATAAATACGAACATCAGATTATTTCTCAGTATGTCAAAACAAATTAGTTTCCCACAGTGATGCAGTGAAAGGTGTAACTATTTTCCCTCTTTATATGTCAGAAAGCATTACTGGGACTGGGAAATTCCCACTTTTCTCCCTTTAGCCCATGAGTCTGGTGGTTTGCAAAAGTCTGGTTTAATGCGCAAGCATGGTCACCTAGAGCTCCAGCACCCCCCTCTGCTGCCATTAATGAGAATCGCATGCTGAGATCCAAAGAGGCAGGCATCTATACTCAGAAAAAGGCTCGGAATGGCAGGAGGTGATCAGACCATTTCAATCTGTTGAAAGTGAGTGATATTCCCAGGGCTTATTGTTCACCTTCTCAGAGAATTAAGTTTCCGTATGTTTCATCATAAATGGAATGATTGTGCAACATAATGCAACATGAAAACGTCTACTCAATGACATAGTAGAAAACCAGTATTTGGGGGGAAATTTCTTCTTGTCTCCATATTCTAAATATCTTGACTGTCCACCACGTTAAAGCTAATAGCCTAAGGCTGGCGGCAGTGTTTAGATATGGTGCCTTGGTATAGAATAGTTTGCATATTTATGCTGAATATTCATGCATTGAGTTTCTCCTTAATTTGAGATATCACTTATCATATTTCCAGACAGACTGTGATAGTATTATTTCATCCCATCAGTTGGGTGTGTTGAGTGAAATTTGTTTTAGAAGGTAATTATATAACTACAGTTACAATTAGTCTTCATTCTGATGAATTGATACGAATAAGCATTGTTAAAGGATATTATTTCCTTTTGATCCGTAGTTATGGATTACTTTTTAAAAACATTTTTGTGACCACAATCACTTGGGAAGCTCGAACAAGCAAACAAAATGAAATAAAATAAAATCTACCATAGGTACCTACTGATGCAATAATTTTTTTTTAAAGCACATATACCTGAGACCATTTGCAAAGAATTACTGAAACCATAGAAGAGACATGTAAAACCTATGTAGAATTACTTAATATTTTATAAAGGACAATATAGGGGATGCTGGTTATTCAGCAAGTGGAGTTTGGACTTCTATTTTTCATTATATTGGTCCCACTTAATTTGTCGTGTCTCTTTGTTCTTGAAACTTTCCTTTGGATCTGCCAAGAAACATTAAAGTCAGATGACACTAATGTTTCTCTCAATGAGAGAATGATGTATCATCTTTACTATCTTCCTAAAGCTATGAACTTGTCATTTGTTGTCTCTCTCCATGTTCCCTTAATGCACAATATACGTATTTAACATTTGTTGAATACCAGCAAATGAATAATGAAATATGACTCTTTGAAAGATTAGGTAGTGAGTTTTTGTAATTGTTTTTGTTTTTGTATTTTAAAAACTAGTATCAAAATTCAGAAGTAACTGTGAATCGTGTGAAAGACACAGGGATGCTGAAAACCACATTTTATGCCATATCTCATCCCTTGCTTTTTTGGAAGCATGCTTTCCAATAGGACTCTCCAATAAACTCCCCAAGTTTACGATAGCAAAGGAAATGAGCACATTTTATTTAAATATGTATTTTCTAATTCTAAAAGTATAGAATGGACTTTGCAGGAAATTTGGAAAATTCAGAAAAAAATTAAACATAATAAAAATCACCAATAATTTCACTCAAATCTGTCCTTTTAACCTATTTAGAGAAATGAATATTTTAAAAATCAGGTTTTGCTTCATGCATTTGTTTTCATACTGTGGGAATTCTCTCATGAATTAAATAGCACTCAAAAACATATTAATATTCTACCAAAGTATATGCCTTAAAAATATATCATGACTTTAAAAAATAACTTGTATTAATTTTGTAATTATAAAAATCTAATTATATGTTTATTGTAAAATAATTTGGAAAAATAAATAAGTAAAAGTATTTTACTATAGAACGATAAATACTACCAATCATTTAGTGTGTCATTTTTTTATCATTCTGCCTATGTAATAAGTAATAATAATTTAAAAAATTTATATATTAGCTATTTCTTTTGAAGTTATACACTTGATAACCTCGATCTCACTTTCCACTGAATTTTCTGCTTGATTATATTTTCCTAAAACAATGTCAGATTTTTAAAATTTATAAGTACTCAATATTTTTTAAGATGTAATAAACTTTTGATTATTATATTTATTATTAATATTTTACCCCAGTAGCTGTTTTTATATTGCTTTTCACATGAAGTTATTTAAAATGTAGTAAGGTCTTCTAAAATTTTAGATATCTTGAATTGGTTCTCAGCTTTAAAAGAATTCCCATTATAAGTTTCCATAAATATATACTGTTTTCTCCTAGCAGTTTAGAAATGCTGTTCTAATAACAAATTTTTTAGTTCATCTAGAAATTTATGTATGTGTCACATGAGGATCTATTTTTTTCCCAGAAAGTTAATCATTATTAGAATTTTCATCTATATTCTTTATTAAAATCTTGTGCAGTAGAGTCTATTTCAGAACATTTTGCTCTATCAGATATGCTTATATATATATTTTTTATAATATATATATATTTTGCAGTTACTCCACTGTTTTGTTATATTAAGTTTATAGCAAGTTCAGTGTAATAGAGGACTC
The DNA here is from genome assembly GCF_023065955.2 of Ursus arctos. Lineage (NCBI taxonomy): Eukaryota > Metazoa > Chordata > Mammalia > Carnivora > Ursidae > Ursus > Ursus arctos. The sequence continues at coordinate 55,012,351 of NW_026622819.1, forward strand.
TCCTCGTTTTTCTTCTCTTTAGACTATCTCTTCTATTCTTGTTCATTTATTTTTCCAAATGAATTATAGAATTATGATATTGCAATTTTTAAACATCCATTTTTATATTAGATTCAACTTTCTTAAATTTTCATCTTGATTATTCAATTGTATGTGTGTCTAGAAAATGAGGAAACACTACCATATTTACCAATATTTTTCTCTTTAATTTGATAGGGTTTTTTTTTTCTTTTTTTCTTTTTTCCAGTAAAACATTTCTTCCCTTTTGAGTATTTGGGTTTGGTATTTTGATTGAATTCCTTTGTGTCTTTTTTTTTTCCTTTTGTGTTTTAACCAGGCAATTTTTCCTACAATTGCATTAAAAAATTCCTTATCCATTTGCATACAATGATGCTAGAAATTTCTCCCACATTACTTTCTGTTCTTCTTGAGAAAATCATGTATGTCTGTTAAAAAGTAAAGTGCTCATTATATTAGTCTACCAAGGGCCAAATTACGTTTTCTGAAACATAGCCGCACAAAATAAAATGCTGATCTAACGTAGTTGGTTTTCTACATTTGTGTGTCAGCAGTAAAAGCACTAGCAGTCTAAAGAGCTCTGATTGCTCAAGCTTCCCCAGGGTGGAATTTCGTAAAACATAATCCATAGAAAATCAGTCCAATACGAAGCTCTACTAAGAAAGTGTTCCTTGGTGGAGTAGGCTTGAGAAATAATTCATATAATACCCTTTTCTTGGCACTCCATGATAACTATTAACATATTAAAAGCCCTAACAAGTTCTACAATAAAAACTTCTTTGATTTATTTGAACTTAACTTCTCCCAGATTTAATCAACAGCATAGAGATTTCCTTTTTTTTTTTTTTTAAGAAGGGGGAGATTATTTGGTTTGATGGTTTATGTTTTGTTGTAAGATAAATGTAATACCTATTACTCAACCAATGAATTTACACTGAATACTAATCTCATCCAGGCATTTTTCCAACCAATTTCAATTTCCAGTGAATTGTTTCTTTCAGGTATAGAATGAGACAGTTCTGCTCAGATCTTTGGAGGCAGGTCTCAAAGCATTTCACTCACTGACCATTTATTTAATGATTAATACCAGTTGTGGCTGCAGGAAGTAATAGTATACAATCATCCTATGTAGCAGCTCTATGCTACTTCGTAAAATAAACTTTTCGAGGATTGATCTTTGTCTGTAGAATGGGAACAGTATCTTGCAGGAGGTTATGAGCAGCAGCAGGGCTACATATAGAGCCCTTAATGCGATTTCTACATAGAGTAGCCACGTATAAAATTATAGTTGGTATTACACTTGATAATCATTTACAGAAAGAATGAATAAGACGTATTCCCTGTTCTCAAACACCCTAACCGTGGTGCAATAAGAAGTAACAATTTCATAATACTTTGTAATTTACCTATATTTTCATGGGTACTGTTGAAAGGGTAAGCATCCAAATAAGTAAAGGACAGAAAAATGCAGCGAAGGAGCTGAAATCAAGTGATACAGTGGTTCTCAAGGGCCCGTCAGTCACTATGGTACATGCTAGTCCAGAATGAGGAGAAGCACCCATCACTTCTACAGGAGGATTTCACCCAGGTGCAACATCATCAAGGCTGTCACACAGTTTGGTGGCACTGAATCAACATCACTTCAGAGTTCAGTGCCTTGGCTCCGGGTGCTGAGTTGGGTTTCTTTTAGGATAACCTTTCTATGGAATGTGATTTTGAAAGCATCCCAAAGTTATCAGTGCCTTTGCGTCGTGCTGACATCCGATTCATCAATGAGTAAACATCCTGCCATCGTTACCGGAGCATGGTTTTATCCTCATGGCAGCGACGCCCCGGCTCAGCAAGAACGATGTGGAAATGTTGGTAAACCCCTTTATTACTTTAAGTCTAGACTACTGTGATTCTCCATGTGCGGGTCTTGTAAACTATGTTATTTATAGGATGCAACTTAAGGGTGTAAGACGGCCCAGATCCTTCCTGGCATTTTGTCACCTCAGCGTATTTAGAACCATCAATTCAATCCTCGTATCGGTTATCCATAAAATTTTACATTGATTTTGAAGTTGTTTTACTCACACAAATGGTGCCTCAGAGATGTGGTTTCAGTCTGCCTGTCTCATGGATTTTTCTTTCACCAAACTCTGATCACTTCGAAAGACTTCAATTTGGAAGCTTTTGATATGTCCCACGGGCTTGAGGTGAATATATTCATAGTTATGTTGGCAAGTTTTAGCTTTTATTATATTTTTAACAGAAATTCTTTATTACTTCAACAAAATCTATGTTCTTTATAGATTAGTAAATCACAGGTTTTTTTAATGTTTTTTTTTCTGACATACTCATAGTATTCAATATTGTGGAGAAAATATGGGCTCAGATATTTTTCTATGCGTTTACTATAAAATGTTTAATAAAGTGAGATTTATATCATACTTTTTTTATTTAGAAACCTACTTTTTAAATTGATGTTATTGTGCTCTTTTTCTGTACTTCAAGAATTTTAATGATTGTGTAATTTTTCATCTTGTGAAATGTGTGATTTTTTTTCATTTAACGCTTATTCTTTAAATAAATATTTATTAAGTGCTCGTTCTTTACATGGTCCTGCCCTAGTTTCTGAATATACACTAACAGATGAAACAGACACAGCCCATGTCCCTGTGGAATTAACCCTCCACTGCTGGAAACTGGAGCTCCTTTCATTTTGGAACTATTATGATTTTTTATCTTAATTGAACTGCTCATATTTGATCTGGCCCTCTCTGTCCATTCATGAGAATATAAGAGTTTTATAAAAAGCATATATAGCCTTAGAGAAGCTTTCTATGTTCTGCCATCTTTTGTAGAAATTCTTCTAGCGCGTACCCTTCACTTGATCATCTTCATGGACATAAATTCTGCCTCTCTGTTTGGGCCCTTCAAAATAAGACTCTATTTGAATTGCATTTGGGCGTTAGAACCCCCACATTCTTTGCCAAATCCCATTTAGCCATGAGACTGGTCAGTGTCCATCATGGTAGGCTCTGCGTCTCTGAGAAGACAGGTTGGGAATCAACAGTTAAATGAAAGCTGTACATGTTTGTTCCTCGTCTTCACTCTAAAATTTGTGGATTTGCCTTTCGATGATAATCTACTATAAGTCTGACCACTCTGTTCATAGAAACACTCCTGAAATTGGAAAGGATGCCCTTGGTCACAGCTGTTCCATTTAGGGTTTTGGGTTAAACCATCATTGCAGGCCTTTGCATTACCTGTAACAAGCATTTCTGGAATGGGTCCTTGCGTAACAAGAATGCTTGCCACTATCTTCTCTCTTACCTCAGGGAAATACCCAGGTTGTTGGCACACCATGTTAATCGTATCATGCAGATGTCATTGGGTGCAACTGTATGTAGATTTTGAGGTGACCAGGGTACCTTTCTTTGCTGAAATGTGTCTTTTCTCATGCATGTCTAGACTTCATGCACATTCTTTCAGTTACACAGTCCCTGCCTGATAGAAAGGAATATTGTATAAAATTGAAACAATTTAAAAATACACAGTACTTAAGAAGAACTTAAATTCTTTAAATCTGCTAGTAGATTAGAAATCTGGCTTGATGCATCTACTGCTAAAATTAAACTGCATGAAGATCATATCATACAATGCCAGGTGCCAACTTTCGGTTTCCTTCTGTCTTTAACTAGCCAGTATAGAAGTTGTATTTCTCATTGATACAGAACAGAAGACTTTGCACCTAAATGCAGTATGGGAAATGCAAATTTGAGAAAGCACATGGTTTTTTATTTTAATCTTTAAAATACCTAATCTATAAAAATATAATGCTTAGTCTAACCCACATGCGAATGTAGTAATTGAATATGGTTCTAGAAAACCAGAGTCGCCATGAAACAAGACTCTCTCTTCTAGATATTAGAAATCAGATTCTATCAAGATAATAATCAATTTAGAGATAGTGTTTGCAAGCAGCTTCCTTCTATATAGGTATGGTAATTTCCATGTGTTTTATTTCGTATAGAAGATGATGTTTTAAATATTTAAAAAATATATATTTTTAAGTCCTAGAAAGAGAATCAAATGCTGTTAAAGTAATTGCAATTTTGTGGCATGCTTCAGTGTTTATTTCTGTAGAGTCAAAGGTTCACATAGTGGAGATAGAGAGAGCATTGTGTATCTCAGTGTCTTTTCATATGGAAAGATCTAACCTCAAGCAGTGATTATCTGTCTTTGACCATATGCTATCCCAGATGATGGAGAAGAAACTCTGATCAGTTCACCTATGTCACACTATTTTTGATACACCAAAGCCCTTGCAATTTTACTTACAAATACAGATTAGGAAGTGAAAGACCGATGGGCTCTGGCAGTCTGAAATGCATTATGTTTGTTCTGACCCCAGCTCAAATGAAAATAGAATGATTCCAAACCGTGGAATGGTCCCGAAACTGAAATCACTCATTTGAAACTGCCAGGACCGATCAGTGCAAAATCGGGTCCTTTTTGAGTCCTTCATTTAGGGAACATCAATTTCAAGGATTTAAGATAATCATCTCACCTTATTTTCAGATAAATCTTCCTTTACATGGGCAGCTACTATCTCTCAAGACAGCCCCTCACTTATAAAAAGCAGAAAGAAAAGATAAGGTACCAGGAGACTAAGTGGTAAAAGAGGAATTAGTAAACCTGAATCAAGAGACTGTGAGCAATAAAAGTACATTTTTGCTAGTCACTTAGAATCATAGAAACTCTAAGGCTAAGAAACATCTATTCTAAAGCCGATTTTTACAATATGGGGAAACTGAGGCCCGCAGATCGTAAATTACTCACCCAGCAAATTAGGACTAGGCGGTTGATGAAGACTCACTCTGGATTTTGTCCCTGATCAAGATTTATGACATGAAATCGAACATCCCCAACCTTCACAGTAAATAGACCTATTCTGAAACAAAAGGTTAATTTTCAAACCAATTACTTTCTCAAAAACTGCTAGCCCTGAAGTATTTGTGAAATATTTCTCGTATTGCTGTTCTCATTAAGGAGAATAAACAGAGAGCCATTTGGCTTCTTTAGTTGTTTAGTATTCCTTCAGCAATTTCAGACTTATTTGTGTCTAGAGAAGGAAGCCTCTTCTATCGGAACATGACATATCAGCTAACTGCTGTTTCAGGCATAGAACGTCAGGTCTGGGGTTGGTAGGAGTATTTGTACTTTAATGTTTGTAACGTACAAATAGAGCCTTGCTTAAGTCTGCAGCAAGAGCACCCTTGCATAAACCCTATCTACCATTCTCCCGCCAGCCCCTTCCCCTAACACATAAAGGAAGAAAAACTCCATCGCACTCACTAAGCATGGGGCTTATTGGAAAGTCGGAATGACTGTTGGGTTTAAATGTAATTTCAGTGTGTAAATGTTCACATCTGCCTAAGGATATTATTAACAGAAGGTAAAACCTCCCTATCTGTATTTGGGCTTCCCCTTTTGATTTGAATTATTCCTTAATGCTACCTTGCCCCATGTCCCCCAGTCCTCTTCTAGTGTGATGGCAAGTGTCTGCTAGATGACTCAACAGCTCTGGAGGGCACCAGACGAACAGCAACACTGACTTAGTGCTAATTATGTGCAGACTGTTTACTGTCATTATCTCAAATAAACCTAAACAGTGAAAGTAAACATCATCCCAATTTTCTAGATGAGGAAACGGAGGTCCGAAAGCCTAAGTGGTTTCTATGGTGCCCCATGGCTAGGAAGCAGGAAGTTTGACTCTGATCCTGCCAAACCCCTATTTTCTCCATTCTCCTGGGCTGCCTTCTCCAGGGAAACCCCCACACACCCTTAGTTCCAAGAATCTCTTACGCCAATTCCCATTGATTTCATTGAGCCACTCTTGATTGTCCCCTCGGTAAATTCTCTGTGTTAATGGCAAAAAATATTCAGAGGCATTGAATCCCCTGAGGAATTCTGTGTTAGATTTGAAGGAAAGGGTCCAAGATTTTCTCCAGTTTACCTTAGGAGGACACAAAATAATGCTGGAACTAGAGCTCCCAAGAACCCATGAAGAGACCAGCTCAGAGCCCTGCTTTTCCACATATAGCTTCTTAAGGGAAAACTCCATGGGCTTAACCCTCTGCTTTTCAGCCTCCACCTCTCGGAGTTATGAGTGTTTCTTCTGGCTGAAGTAACGAAATTGGGGCAAGTATTGCTGGGGCCTCAAATGCACATTTAAAACGTCCCTTGCGACGTTCCAGGAATGATTCACTTAAACAGAACAATGAAACAGGCGTTTGACACCATCGATGGGGGAAGCAGGTGAGGGGACAGTGGGGCGAGTTAGAAATCATAGTATTGTCTTACTTCTAATATATATATACTAGGATGTTATTACATCATAGTGTTTGTTTTGTGACATTTACTTTAACATTATAATGCTCTAGTATTATTTTTAAGATTATACATAGTATTCTATTTCAGTATTTCTATAATATCCTGTGCAAATGTTTGCCACCAGACGCACCACGTTCTTTCATCATCACACACACGCATATATTCTGATCCCACTCTGCTGCGTACTCCTTACTCCATGCTCTCCTCCTCTAGTCCCCATTGCCTAGCTTATTCTATGTAGACAGGAAATGTTGACTGAAAGAATGAATGAGCAAACCTATGAATGACAGGATGCAACGAGATTACACCCACATTCCCTGAGTTTAGATGCATGAACCCTCTTGCAGCCAGAGAGATTGGTTCACGAGAGATCAGTAAAGCACGGAGGACTGAAGTAAACCAGGCACATGGACGTCATATGCGGGCTACTGTCTGTTAACTTTCCATTTTTACTTTACATACTAGGAGAGCAGATTGATATTGCATTTTAATTGTGTATATTAGCGGAAGGCATATGGTTACAACATTTTCTTATTTACCTCCTGTAACATGAAATTTGTCATTTTATTCCCAAAATAAAGGATTGAAGGGAGAGCGCCTGCTTTTTACACAAGTTCAATTTTCTCCCGTGCGAAAGTCTCCCGAGATGTGTAATGAGTTGATGCCAAGATGATGCTGGCACCATTTTCTTATTGCCATGGTGATCTCCAGCTCTCCTGAAATCTCAAGGGAGACTATGGTATTTTAAAAGCAAGTTGAATTTTGGTAATTAAAAAGGCTGGAAGGAATCGTCTTTCTATATTTTGCCAGCTTGGGTAAATAGGGAGAGCAAATGATGTCTAGAGAGGAAGGATATTATTGCTCTTTATTAGGTGGGTCACCCCCCGTTAGAAGATGAAAAGCATCATGAAAGTTATGTCTGGGGTATTTATGACAATTCAGAACCCTACTGTGAATCTTAAAGTATGTCTAATCACAACCTTGCCGCAAACAGCTATTCTTTTTCCTGGAGTCGTTAGCATTTTAACTTAGAGTTGAAGGTATGATTGTCAGAGTATTTTAATGTTGGAAGCACTGTGTAATATATGTAAATGTTGGCAGTTATCAAAGTAACGGGGAAAAAAGTGATTCTCTTAAACTGGAAATTAAGTTAGACAAGCCTAATTCAGACTCTAGGTTAATCACACCCTCCCCCCATCAGGAAAGTTCTTACATTAGGAGTTCTTTTGAACTTCGTTTGAGCAATGGCGCTCTCCTAGAAAAGCCTCGAAGATTAAAGGGTTTTGTTTCACTTCAGAAGACAGTGGAAATTTTTTTAGGCGTTCCTTTTGAGTTATAAAATGAACACTTGGAATAAATGAGCGTGGAAGCAAACATTAAAGGGCAAAAAATGTATAGGAGAGGAGCCAGGGCTGGCAGAAGGCAAGTGACTTGTTGTTATCTTTGTGTGTAACTTTGTATTAGGCTTAGCAGTGGAAAGTGATGGGCCGCTAAGGAAGGGCTTGGAGTTTTCTGGGCCAGTGTGTGTCCTTCTATTAGGGCACTGAGTTATCAGAGGCAAAGAAAGAGAAAGGGCAGAACAATGCTCTTTAACTGGGAACTTTTTACAAATGCAGGTCCCCAATTTGCTGATGGGCATTTTAATTGATTTTTACAAAACCACCTACCCCTAATGTCTCCCAGTTAAAAATAAACCGTATAACTCTCAAGTGCTGCCTCTGCCCCATAATTAAAATCTGATTGTATCTGAACATTATCACCAACTCGAAATTAAGAATTTTCTTTGGATCAGTTTGATTCCATCGGCGAAAATACTGCCAGCAAGAAGAGGTTGGTGGCCTCTGCGGCATAACTTACAAACCCTTTTACTTGTTTCAAACTCTTCTGGGTGGAAGCAGTTACCATGTCATTCGCAATCTTCTGTAATGCCGTTTTTAGCTGCTACGACCTGAAATAGAAATAGCAGATGGCTTTGTTGGAGTTTTTATTATTTGTTTGATTGATTTTGTTTTGTGTTTAGCACCGAGATTTGGTGATTTTTTTTTTAAATTGTTCACTGTGTTTGGATTACTGAAATGTCCTTAGGATAGTTGACAAATAACTTGCCGAGTGTGAAATCTCAGTGATGTGACTGGGGATCGCGTTAAGAGCTTCGTTATTTGTTTTCATTTACAGATACGTGGAATCCCTAAAAGGAAAAGAGAACGGCCCCTCCAAGGCTATCTTATTGCCCAAATATGTTCATGTTCAGTCTCAGCCAATAATTTTTCCTTATATGTACTCGTTAATGCTTTGTTCCTGTATTTAGTGTTTTACTCTATGCATTTCACGAGTTATAGGATTTTTGCTTTTTTCTAGTGATATGTTCTTGAAATTAAAAATGGAGATTGATTTGGGGGAGCATGTTAGAAAGTGTTTTGCTGATAGAAAAAAAAATATTAAGTGTTAATGCTTGTTCTTTTTTATATAGGGGAGATTTTTTTCCCCCTTCATTTTAAGCACAGTTCTAGAAGAAAAATCTACACCATTTAAAAGAGAATTTTAACATCCCCCACTGAGTAGTAGTTTTTCTTTTCCTGAAAATAGATCCACAAATGTCATAAATTAGTCTGCAGATTTTACCTTATTATGCTTCCTCCTTCAAAAAATAATATGCAGGAAAGTGATTATATGTGGTGTTCAACTCAAGGCTGATGAGTTGGTTATAATTATCAAGGCAGACATAATGAGATGAAAACAACTCTTTCTCGAGGGCCTCCAAGGAATTTCAGTCACTATCATAACCCTGTCACTCTGGGTTAACTGTTTTCTGCCCAAATGGATGTCAACACAATTAATTTCACAGTTTTCTCAACTGATATGGTTAGGGCTCATTTGCTCATCTAGGCAAGAAGATCCCCATATGTTAAGGGTGGAATTGATTTCTGGGTTCTTCATAGGCAGATAAGACAATGAGGAAGAAAATAGATACTTATTTGTATTTGTATGTAACTAAATGGCAATCTCTCTTTCTCTCTCTCTCGTTTTGTTGTAGTGCATACATTTGTTGTAATTATTTGCCACTGCCATTTGATATTTATTCCATCATTCAGTCACTCAACAAATATTTATCAGGTGCCAGCATTGTGTAGAGCCTTTTGCCAGCCTCTGAGGTTACCGTGAGAGCAAAGCAAAACAGCCCTTGTGAAGTTATGAATCCATTAGGGGAGAAAGACATTATTGAATAATTGTACCAGTGTATCTAATTAACATAAAAATGTGATAAACAGCAAGATAATTCATATAGTATTTGTAACTTGTTCTTTACCCCTAGCAAATAAATGTTTGCCATGAAAGGGTGTTCAACAGAACTTTCCACAACTATGGAAATATTGTACGTCTGCGTTTTCCAATACATAGGCTTTAGCCACGTTTAACTCTTGAGACCTTGCAATGTACTTGGTCTGACTGAGGAATAGAATTTTTGGTTTTATGTAGTTTTATTTAACTTACATTTAAATAAGAGCAACCACACGTGGCTACCATATTGGACAATGCTGGTGTAAAATGCTTCATAGTATTACTTGTATCTTCATTTGCATTTGAAAATGACAGTTGGTACAGCGGAACAAGGTCTATATGAGTTTGGTTTATCACTTATTCCATGAGCGATAGGAGCACTTTCAAAGACCAAGAGAATACATTGAGGGGATGACTGTGGTTTTGCATATTTGATAAGAAATGATGAAATAATGTCCTTGATCTTAGGGTACAAATAGATCACGAATTAATCTTTATGTCTTGAATTCTATACTTAGTGAGGATATTTTCCAAACCTCAATCTTATATTTGTTATTGTTACTCGATGAATTGCTGAGACTGTATATTAATTTAGTTGATTAATATGATTTATTACAATAAATCTTCTCTTTTAGTTTATGCTGCCGTGTAGCAAAAACTGCCCATTATCAGAGTTACATTCGGATCCTTCCACTGTAACCAGTTTCTCATCCTCATTTCTTAGTAGCTATGTACTTCTTAATGATGGAAATTGAAAGACAGGAAGGAACAGGGGTGGAGAAGGGCGCAAAGAGGAAGAGGAGGGAAAAGCAAGGAGGGAGAGAGAGAAGGAAAGGGAAGAGAAAGGGGTGCTGTAGAATTAAAACAACCCACAGAAGGTAGCCTTTGTTGCCAGGAAACGTGGGAATCCTTTGGCCGTGCGTACAGTTATGATCATTAAAGATGCCATCAGATTTCTTTCCTCTAGCATTTTTATTGCTCTCCAGATTCCTTCTCCCTGCAGTTTTGTGGTATCAAGAATAATTGAGTGGTTTTGGACCCTACATTCCTCAGCTGCTTCGTGTTTGTTTCTCATTCTATTTCTCGCCAAAGAAGGAAGAATGAGCCAAACAATTTTCTGCTCCTTCTCCTTTCCAATTGATATCCAGGACCTTTTAACTCACCGCCTCATATGAAACCCACTGCTGGCCATCTGTAAGGCGTGTGTGTGTCACCTCTCCACTTGGGGTTCATGCCTTCATATTGTCTCACCATCTGTATTTTTTTATTGATGAGGGCACAGCAAAGAAAAAAATATTTCTCTATCAATTTCTGCTGAAGATTGAGTGTTCTGGGTCATGGTTTGGGTCAAGTAAGCTTAGAGGGTGGGGAAGAGTATATGTTGTTGGGACTATTTTAGACTATTCGCTCAACTCCACTGAAGAGGAAAAATAACCTCCTCATGGATGCATTTAAACTCATATAAATGCATATATTTTTTTCAGTTGATATAAATTCAGGGCATCCTATGCACTGGTTTTCCTAAATTTTGATGACAGAAAGAAAGAGAAAGAGAACAGAAACTTTGGTAAATGAAACTTACGTTCTATCAGGTGGTGGGGCCTAGAAGCGGAAAGAAAATAAAGACATAAACAAGAGATGAAAGAAAACTTCATAGAGATAAAGCCTATAAAATAAATAAACGCAAAGGATCATGGTAGTAACTGACCATGAGGAGGGCTCCCTCAGAAGGGGTTGGTCATGGAAAGCCTCGTGAAAACAGGAACATTTGAACAGAGGCTTGGATCATAGATGGAGCCTGCCCTGCGATGAGTTGTGGTAAGGCTTTTCAAGGAACTTCAAGGCCAAGGATCTTGAGATGGACGGGATTCTGATATCTTAGATTCTCAAATGTAGAAGAACACGGAGAGATCCACTGGGCTAAAGAGCATGAGGAAGAGGAAGAGTGGTGAAGAGTGGTGTGAGAGAAGCTTGTAGAAACTGAAGTATCACTAGATGCCCAAACACCTACAATGCCCCTGTTCTCATGTTATGGGTTAGTAATCCATCCACAGATCATATGGCTTCTTAAATTTCAGGAGATACTGTGAGGTGATAATATTATTTCAGGTTTTATTGTTGAAACTTAATCCAGAGGTGTTTCTTTGAATTCATGTCATCTGTTTTAGGGTGAAGGTTCATGTTGGTGTTCAGGTGTCACAGTTCATTTCTACACATTAAAAACAAGAAAGTCCAGGTGAAGAAATACTTGCAGAAATTCTTTAATACCTCAGAATCGGTATAACGAATAGAAGTGAAGAAGTTGAACTTACACTGTTGTGTCTTACTCGTCACCGGTGATATAGGGGAAGCAGAAATTATCTGTTTCTCCAAACCTTGCTAAAGGCAAAGCGCTTGCAAGTACAAGCTAGCAGGAGAAAGGGGAACATCACAGTGCGAAACGAAAAGGAAACTACGGAGAAGTGCTGTATTTTCCATAAAGTACCTCCTTTCGTTGATCTGGACTCTTATGTAACAATGTCTGTGTGTTTTGGTGTGTTTCAGGGGCAAGGTGTAAATTCCCCCGTTTTCATAATTCTGAATCCTGGTTAGGGTGGAACAAAGGAGCACTACCCTGGTTTCTTAAAGCACTGGATTTGAAGAGACTAGGAATGGTGGATGGCAGTGAAAGAAAAAGAAGAGACAAACATAAGGAGTACCTGGGTGACTCAGTCAGTTAAGTGCCAGACTCTTGATTTTGGCTCAGGTACTGATCTCAAGGTTGTGAGATTGAGCCCCATGTTAGGCTTGTGGAGCCTGCTTAGGAGTCTCTCTCTCCCTCTCCCACTGCTCCTTCCATCCCTTCCAAGGAAGGAAGAAAGGACGAGAGAGAGAGATAGGAAGGAAGGAAGGAAGGAAGGAAGGAAGGAAGGAAGGAAGGAAGGAAGGAAAAGAAAGAAAGAAAAAGTAAGAAAGAAAAAGAAAAGAAAGCAAACAAACATGAAACATGAGTGAGAATGGGACCTCTCAATCTCATTTGCTACTAAAATAATGCCTGGCACGTAGTGGGTGCTCAGGAAATATTTGTCAAGAATATTAGAAGGCAGAGGTAGGAAATGAGTACACATTCTGCATTTAAAACTAGGGCAGGTAAAATAGTTTAAGCCTTAACTTTTAGCCTTGAAACTCAAAGCGTTAGTGAATTACCATTTCATTGACAGCGTGGGGTAGCTGGGCCTTTTTTCAATCTTCTCCTTTGTATTGCAAATTGATATTGAAAATCAGTGTTGGTTTGATCATTATCCAGAGGCTTTTGTCTCTGTTAATTCTTTTGTCTCTGTTAATCTTTTGAGGTGGCTTTCTTGTGATTTAAATACCCAGTAGGTCTCCCTATCTATGAGTAAATTCTTATCTTGGATTTGTGCTTCTGTAAAGGCTTCTCATTCAAAATTTGCCTACTTTTTTCCTTGCCTGAGTAGAGTGAGCCTTCTAGAGTGTGTTGTTGACACCTTGGACATCAGGATGGGAATAAGACGCATTGGTGTGTTCAACTATTTCTGATGGGTGCTTGCAATGACCCAGGTCTTTTAGCAGAAAGCAGGGCTGTAAGTAAACTTACAAGTAAGCTTCTACTAGGTTACAGACTTTAGATGTGCACTCGGAGGTGGCATGAGGTGCTGAAGACTCCCTGAGTAAGCTCTGTAGGTGATGTCAAGGGAGAAGGAATGGTTAATTCTGCTTGGACAGATTTAGAAAGATTTCACAGAACTGAATCTTGAAAGGTGTGGAGAAGCAAATAGGAAGATGATGCTCCAGGCAGAGGGAAACTGTTGGATCAAAGACGTGGAGGCGTGCAATAAGGGGTGTTCCTTGAACTGCAATTAATGACAAGGTCATCCCTTGTCAGTGCAGTGAAAGATGAAATCAGAGATGTTGTCCAGGCCAGATCATGCATATATACTGAATGTTTTCCACTTTATGCTCTAGGGCACGGGAATCATTAACAAATGTTAAACAGGAGAATGTAATGATTCTATGTTCTTTATTTTTTAAAGACCATTTTGGTAAACAGGAGTATGGAAACAGCAGTAGTCAATTTTTAATTTTTTAATATGTATTCATCACTCAATATTAAGAACCTACTGTGAATCAGGTATTGTCTATACACTGGATATAAGAATATGAACAATGAATAAATATTCAATGTAGGGCACGCTGTGACTCTCAGAGGCAATGATTAAAATAAGTTATATTATCCAAAAAGGGTCAGTGAATAACTGTTCATCCCAAAGTGCTCCCTCTAAGTATAGCCCTATGTCCCCGCTGAGAAGTCCTCCCCTGGGGTTATTGCCAATGAGAATAATTAGGCCACCTGCATGTGCGCTTGAAGATTAGGTGTTCAATAAGTCCTTCTCTTCATTGGGTAGAAGAGGTATCGCATGGTGGTCATTTTCCACATCAAATCCAGGGTACCTCTCTAACGGGACCTCTGTTTTGAATGGCATGTATGTAAACGTTTGGGATAACCACATCCTCCTCCTGTGATTATACCTGTTGGGACACAGGCACATTGGCCATTTTTTTCCTCGCATTTCTCATAGATTGTGAGCACTGGAGGGTCTTCATCATCTCATGCAGTGGTTCTTAACCAGGATTGCAATCAGCACGGTGAGAGATTTTTGTGAAATATGCATATTTGGGTGCCACTCAAGGGGTTAGAGTCTCTAACCCCAGAAAAGGAGTAGGACCTAGGGAAGTTTGTAGTGTTAAGAGCTCCCCTGGCAGATTCTCATATTTACCTGCCTGAAAAACCATGAATTCTAACCAGATACCCTTACCCCTTACAAGACAACCAAGGCATACATTGTTAGAGCTAGGACTAAAGGCCCGCCCCCCTGTCGCTTAGCCCAGGGCAGTTCCCACAGAATACACCTCATTCCGTGTCCACCCAGCCTGCCCCGAACCTAGAGCCAAGATATTTGTGTTTGCATTGCTTTAATCTGACAGGTGGTAGCTGGAGGAGAATGGCAATCTAAATATATTAGTTTGGGCAGCTTTAACAAAATACCATGGACTTGGTGGTTTTAACAGTAGACATTTATTTCTCACGATTCTGGAGGCTGGATGTCTTGAGATCAGAGTGCTGGCTGGGTTCTTGGAGAGGGCCCTCTTCCTCGGCTTACAGATGGCTACCTTTTTGCTGTACCCTTACATGGTAAAAGGAAGAAGGAGAGAAGCAGAAGAGGGTGAGAGAAGGAAGGGAGACAGAGAGAGAGAGAGAGAAAGCCACTCTGTCTTTTCTTATAAGGGCACCAATACCATCGTGAGGACCCTACCCTGTTGACTTGATCTAGACCTATTTACCTCTCAAAAACCCCACCTACTAACACTACATCAGGAGTGAGGGCTTCAGCGTATGCATTTTGGAGAAACACACACATCAGTCCATGACACTAAGGGTGGTTCTCACCCCAGCCTGCACCTTAGAGTCATTTGGGAGCCCTTAGGAAAATACCAATACTCTAGTCCTAGCCCATGAGATTTAGACTTAGTGTGTTTGCTGGGCCTAACTCTTCGTCTTGCTCATGGCATAACTTTACTTACAGCCTTAGTTTTCTCATCTGCAAAACGGAAATGGTATTACTAGCTATGCCAAAGATTACATGAGATTACAGATATTGAAAGGGTGGGTTAACTACGAAGTCTTGTAAAATATAATTTCCAGTCTTCATTAACTGTCTTCCTCTGATGAGCAGCTTCAGATGTCATCAGGATTTTAAATGTTATACAGCAGAGCCTGTACGAGCCAGGTTTTCCCGTAGCCCGGAGTAGGAACCGCTGCTGCTCTGATTACATCAGGAAGGCGGTGCCACTGGAAAGCCTAGGGCAGGTGTCACGAGTCCCAGTCCCCCCCGGGCCAGGGAAGATCAAGCGAAGGGCAAGACAACGGGCCGACTATGAAAATTGTTCAGTGCTCTGAGCCTCTTTTGACTGAAGCACAGTAGACAGAAATGTCTCCCTACTATTAGAAAAGTAATAGCACAAACACGGTGACAAATGGCAGCTCGCATTAGCCTCTCAGGCCTGGGAAGCTGGAGTGAATGCCGTCGGAAGGGGCAGCTGACTGTGCTCTGTGCTGCTTTGCCGCATCATCAGTTTCCCCTCAGAGAATCCAAAATCCCCTGCTTTTAGGTAAAGCTCCCAATATTAAAACGGTAGTAGCTAATTAAAACACACACGTGTGGGCACACACACACACTCACTCACATACACACGCACGCATGCATACGCAGTAAGCATTTCACAGGCTAACGTTGCCTGGTATAAAAAAACATAATTGTAGTCTGAATTTTGCCTGTGTGCCCAATTTGGCCTGTGTGCTACCAGTTGAGGACCATTCCTTTGGGCCTTACGCTCCATCTCTTCCATCCACTAAGCCATTGATTTTATGTATATTGTTCACCCACAAACAACATGCAGCACCCAGTTGGCCATCTCTGGCATGGATCCTTATTTCCTTTCCCTCAACGTTCTGGCATTTATTTCTATGCATTGTATTCATTCATGCTGTCGATATTTACTGAGCAGATACTGTGAAGGATGATAAAGATACACGATTCAGGGAGACGTAGTCCCTGCCCTACACAGCTTCCAGTCTAGTCTAGGAGATAGTCAGTGCAATGAGTGAGGACTGCCTATAAGAATAGAACAGGAATACGAAATGAAAACATCGAATCCAGCCTGCTCTAAAGCATCTATCGCTTCTGGGTGTTTTTATTAATAGTAAAAAAAAAAAAAAAAGCCCATCCTTTTACCCACCTTTAAAAAAAAGTGGTCAAGGCATCAAGCCCACTACGCAAAGACCACATCTCACCTTTGGTTCTACTGATGCTTAGGAGATATTCGATGCCGGGAAGGTAATGACATAAAACTAGATATGATAGAAAACTATATCAAACCAATGCAGTGCTAATGATTAATCCCATCAACATTTTATTTAAAATGCAAATTACATGATAGCTGTATTTGGCCAGGAACAAAGACTCCCGGATGCAGTTAGTTCACATGGGCTCCTGGCTTTTCTGTTTAGGACCTGGGTTTTGGGCACTCAGCGATGCCAAGTGGCTCACCCTGGGGACTGTTTCTTGTAGCAGGCTTTTCTCCAGGGGAGTGTCTCCCAAACCCTGAGATGGTTATCTGTTAATAGAAGGGAAAACAAGTTGTGAAAGTAGGCCATGCACATCACCGATAAACATGAAAATTTCATTGGCGAGAGCCCTCCTCCCCCTGCCAAAGTGACCTTGGTTGGCGCAAAGATGACAGAGTGCTTCCCTGCCCGGGTCTGACAGCATTGCTATCACAGCACGTTTGACAAATCGTTCACATTAAATCGGGGGGCACTTTCGGCAGCGCCGACGTCCCCTCTCCATCACTCCTGATTACCACACAAACGTCAACCATGGCACCAAGCACATTTGTCAGAAGGAGTAAAAAGCAGTTGTTAGTAAGAGCGCTACCTGTCATACTAATGGACTAGAGCTTGTTGCTTTGTGTCTCACAGGAGCCTACCGATTTGCAAAAAACAAAACGTTATTTTTTTTTGGAGGATTGTCCAGTGTTTCTTAAAAATGCTTTTGTGCTTTGGTGGAGAGAGGTTTTGAAAGCTTGTCGGATAGGACACCCAAATGTCTTCTCTTGGAAGAGGAAATAGATTCTTCTCTTTCTTTTAGTGATTTTGCCGTTTAGTGACTGCTGTCATCTCTTTGTGGTCAAACAGGCAATTGTAAGTTTTTTAGTTGAGGAAATGAATACCCTATAAACTTTAACTAAATCAGTGAAAAAATAAATAAGTGGAACAATTCTTCGTTACTCATGAGTGAATATTCTACCCCTGTCTTTAAATTTTAGGAAATCATTTGAGGGAGGTGGAAGGTGAATCTCTATTGTCTTGTCCTTCATTATAACTGAGGCTTTGCACGATGCCTTATTTACTATTTGTGTGCTTGGGTCAGAGTCCAGCCAGAAAACTCTCTGAAGTAGGCCAGCCATGCATGATCACTCCCATTTTAGAGATGGCAAAACTGAGAATCGGAAAGGTTGTTGCCCAGAATTACATGAGTAGAGTCGTATTTCTAATCCATGCCTGTTGACTCAAGTCCACAATTTCATTAATTTTTGGTTATCCAGTAAAGAATATGCCATTTGTTGAGATGCTTTTATGTCAGCCACACGTGGCTGCTTCGTAACTCCACTGCCAAGTCATCCTCTTCTCCCCAAGCCCTCTTGCGCTGGTCAGTTTGAATTTGATTTCTGTCCTTCTTTGAGGATGCAAAAAACTTTACTTAGAATTTTTTTTTTTTTTTTTAGAAAATTGGAGGGAACAGTGAAATAAAAGGAAGAGACAGGGTTGGAAACTTTTATCTGTTCGTACTTTAGAGGGTAGAATCAGCTACTCTAAATAACGGTTTGAGAGAGCGAACTTCTGCTACAGCAAACAAATGGGATTGCTGTGTTAGAATCTGAGAACCCTCGCTATGCTATGCTATGCTGTTCTATTTAGGCCAGTTAGGGGCTTGTGAATTCACTCTTCTAAGTGATGTGACAGGCTGGAGTGATAGCTTGACACAGGCTAAGCTGAATAAAGTAGCATTCGTTGAGTGACTCCCTTTCTTGTTCTATTCCAGAAGTCTTACTTAGATGAATGTTTGTGGTTGCTTAGGCTGGTTCATTTCTATTGGATGTGTTAGTTATTATCAATAACCTTTTCATCGGAAAATATGTGATCTATATGTAGTTCTTCATTACAATGCTTCTTAGATCCCTGAATGAGGAAATCTCCCTATATTAAACCCTCTCTGATTCATAAGGAGATAATCCCTCATAAATGCATTCATTCATCAAATTTTATTACACACTTATTATGTGCCCAGTTGGACTAAGCCCTGGGTATACCAAGGAAATCTGGGCCTCCTGCTGGTTGAATGTGGATGATTTTTTAAGGAAATGTTCACCTGCTTTGGGCATGCCCACCAATAACTGTAAGCCTTTGCAAAATATCTGCCTTCACAATAACCCTCTGCCTATACCCCAGGGCTTCGCATTGCTGGATCCCAATCATTCCTTCACTCTTATTCTTAGGGAGCTAGTACTTATGCTGTAACCCTTTCTTTTTTAGATCATAGTGTCATTTAACGTATCAGTATCAATCAGTATTAATATCACTAATTTTTTTTCTTTAGCAGCAGGTTTTCTTGCCTGCAGCAATATATAAAATAGATCAGTGAAGAGCATTCATGTTTGAAATGGGGGTGTGAGGTGTCCATGTGGTCTGGCCCACTCGGTGCCTCCCTAGAACATACAGTCCTACTAGAAGAAGAAAGGGGAAACTCTGGTTGAGGGCTGCATGCAGGTAATGCCACCGGAAAAGGCTGCCGCGTGTCAGAGACCCCCACCTTCTCTTCTTGGGTGTGCCTAGGCCAGCAACACTGTGACACTGGGAGGTTCTTGCTAGAAGGAAGGGAGAGCGTTGTCAAAAAAGTCTAGATGAGGAAGTAGTTTGAGAATATTTAACATGTACATTGAATGATACATTTGTATCATGTTCTAGATACTCTAAAGCAAATGCCTGTATGTTTATCTCCATTGACCAAAATTACCACCCATGAGTTTGTTCCAGTGTCTATTTTATTTTACAAATAAAAAATGAAGTCTCAGTGTCATGACTGAGGTCAGAATTAGTGAATTATTGTTGGAGCCAGGACTAGAACACAAGTTCTCAGAGTCTAGCCTTGCTGGCTTCTGCATCCCTCCCACACAGCTCGCAGCAGCAAAATGCCATCCTAAATAGAGCTGTCTTCACCGTCCACTGCTCTCTGCTTCTGTTCCCTCCTTCACTAAGCTTATACAGGCACGTTTCTACCTGTATCAGAGTTTCCATCAAGACACACATTTCCATAGAAATGAACACACACCCAAAAAAGATAGGTGGAAGGTGGCGTTTATTTAATTTTTATAAGATGCCCTGCCTTATTTCCTTTATTTCTAGATATACTGCATTTTTTTTTTTTAAGACTAGGGAATGTGGCCCTGTGTTAATTTCCATGGCTACACTCCCAGTCATCCAACAGTGGCTTGGTGGCATATGATATATTCAATACATCTTAAACACTGCTACATTTAAAAATAACTTTAAAAGGTTGTAAATGTCAAATTGAGATTTGAAATATGTCAGATAGCTGTCATTTTTACACCCTTCATTAATTTCAGTTGGACTCAGTGAATTGTATATGACAAACTGTTATCATACGTTGACTACGAGCATGCTACATTTATGTAGCACATCCCTGCCGTACGGCATGTTTGAGGGACCTTTAATATATGACTTCTCTTTGACCTCCTAGTTGACATGAGACCATCAAATGACAAGTGTGGCAGCATTCAACTCTAAGGTTTTCCAAATGGTGGCATTTGGAAAAATCTTCAAAATGCTTGTTCAGAAATGGAAATGTCCACTGGAGAGTTTCCAATAACAAAAATAGACACATTTGCTCTAGGTGCAAAATTGCAAAATTTGGACTACAGCTAAGACAAAAGGGTCATGGATAAAAATTTCCTTTTGGCAGATCTGAGCAGATAGAGACATGGAAGATCAGGTCTGGTGATAAGAACAATGTCATTATTAAAATGAATAGCAACTATCAACTATTAAGTGCTAGACACAACTCTTAAGAGCACGACACAAAGAACCTAGTGGTTGAAACCACAGGCTCTGCTGTCAGACAGTCTAAGTCCAAATGCTGGCTCCACTACTTATTCCGTGACTGCGCACGTCCCTTGACATCTCGGTGCCTTAATTTTCTAATTTGTAAAACCAGGACAATAATGTTACTTACCTCCTAGAGTTTCTAGGAGGACAATCTGAGTTCAATTAACGTTAGCTATTATAATTATACAGGAGGACTCTGTGAGGTCCTTTGTACATATTCATTCAATTGTCCAACCACACTATGAGACGGATGCTGTTAGGATTACTGTAAGTTACAAACAAGGAAATGGGAACTTCAAGAGATGCTTTTTGTCCAGAGTTATCCATCTAGGAAGGGGCAGAGAGAGGGAGTCAGGTAACTGACAACACCTTTTACGTCAGTTTGTTCATCTGGAAAAGATGGTAGGTAATTGAACTTGAAGGTCCCATCTACGT
Organism: Ursus arctos; assembly: GCF_023065955.2. Lineage (NCBI taxonomy): Eukaryota > Metazoa > Chordata > Mammalia > Carnivora > Ursidae > Ursus > Ursus arctos. The sequence continues at coordinate 55,033,208 of NW_026622819.1, forward strand.
CAACCGTTACTGGATGCGTGACACCGGGAGCCAGCCCACCATCCCTCAGTGAGAAAAATAAGCTATATAAATCCAAGCAGCAAAACACAGAAATCTAAGTTTATGCCCCACTAAAACTGGGCAGTTGGTTTTTCACACATACACGTCCTCAGATTTGCTCCTTTTTCTCTCTTAAGAAGAAAATAAGCCAAGCTTTGTGTGTATATACGAGTGTGCCGTATTTTTAACACAGCTTTAAAGAAAATGTCAATAAGTAGATAAGTGGCTAACTATGTCTTAAAAAGGCAACTGTGGAAGAAATTTTAACCTAGAAATGACTGATTTTAGACCCTGTGTTGTTCTGAACAAAGAAAATGGTTATTTTTTTATTGTTTGTTGTCTTTGTATTTAACTTGGGCTTTAGCATTAGAGAAAAAAAACCTGGGGGCGCCTGGGTGGCACAGCGGTTAAGCGTCTGCCTTCGGCTCAGGGCGTGATCCTGGCGTTATGGGATCGAGCCCCACATCAGGCTCCACCACTATGAGCCTGCTTCTTCCTCTCCCACTCCCCCTGCTTGTGTTCCCTCTCTCGCTGGCTGTCTCTATCTCTGTCAAATAAATAAAATCTTTAAAAAAATAAAATAAAATAAAGAAAAAAAACCTGGAAATCAAACAATAATAAATCAGAGTTTTTTTTTGTTTTGTTTTGTTTTTAATTTTAGGGCTCTTTAGAGACTATGAGTCCAGACTTCGCAGGTACATCAGATGTACTCGCTCTTGTCTAGACAACCGAATGATGTTTTCAGAGGGCATGGAAGGCATATGCCATGGTGTAGGCCCAGCTGGTACACCTAACAGATTCTCGCCAGCATTAGATAACTACAGCAACAACATAGGATCAGACTTTGATGAGAAAGTTCCTAGTTTTTGAATGTCATTAACCAGTTCAAAAAATGTGTAAACATTGTTGTGGGATAAACAATACCTGCCTACAGTTCATTTTTGGCCCATTGTGGGCCATTTTGTGACTTTGATTTAATCTGATCTCCATGTTTTGTATATGCAGAAACCTTCACCCAGAGAGAAAGTCAAAGTTATCTTTTGACTTCTTCAAAAGCATGCATTGAGGTGGTAATGATGTCGGACAGGAACCCAGGTCCCCACCGTTCTGTGCCTTGATTACTTTCACTATATTATTCTGCCACTTTTGCTTCTTAGAAGACAAGGGTGAAGTTGTGTGGTCTGTTAACTCCTGCAAGAGAGGAAACACTATTTTGTGTTTATATTTGGAAAGTGGAAAACACTTAGGTTGGATTCCCAGGATTCACTTTGTAAGGTTCATAAGATTCACTTTTAAGTGGGATTCAATGGATTGGATTTAAGGATTGTGGAAAATAAAAGAAAAGTTTTCCAGCCTATGGTTTTCTGATTGCATGAGGAAAAGGGAAACACACCAGGATCAACAGGGACATGTGGTCCACCTATATGATCTCTAAGAATGAACTAGGAGCCCTGCAGAATGCTGGGGGAATTGAGGCAAGCCACTTACAGGTTCATGCCAACATATCCCATGGAAGTCAGCTTCTTAAAGCTCTTCCATCCCTCATCCTCCTTTCTCCTTTTATTTTCCCATAAAATAAGCATAAAGTCCTCATAAAGTATGTGAGAGGGTGATCTGGCTTATCTGTGCACGTCATCATCATTGATAGTTCCGACTGGAAGCAAATGCTGCCTTCATGCACCGTGGGGGTTCAGAATCCTCCATATTAGTTATTTTATGTAAACGAGGGATCTAAGGATAAAATTATAATTTATGAGAACTGCATGAAGCTTTTGACAGTACTCATAAACATTCTAAACAACTTTATCTCGTTTTAGAACAAAACACACATTTTGTCACCTTTTAACAGTATTTCTATTGTGTACTGCCCCGTTACTGTGCCTAATACGGGATGGGGCAAATTTTTTGTCCTATGTGCTTAGAAATATCTGCTTATGTCTATGATTCTTCTTTGAAGATTAGTGGGCAGTAAATATTATCAGGTGACCCTACCCTTCTGAAGCCTCACTGATTAGTAATTGGCTGCCAGTATCTTTTGGAGCCTAGGTGTTATTGTTGGTTGATTGTTCTTGTCTTGTTTTTAACCAAGTAATTAGCAAGCTGTAGATCCTTGATGCAGAGATTGAGACCCCTTGACTCATTTGGTCTTTACTGCCAGTCCTTATTCATTGTCATTTTGCTTCTGCAAAAACAAAGAACAAGTGATTCTTCAGTTGTGTTACAATTTCAGAATGTGATAGATTTTCCAATTGGCATCCACAGATTTGGATGTGGCTAAGAGAGGAAACTGAGATGTATGACATGGCAAGGGTTTTTTTTTTTTTTTTTTTTTTTAAAGATTTTATTTATTTATTTGGCAGAGATAGAGACAGCCAGCGAGAGAGGGAACACAACCATGGGGAGTGGGAGAGGAAGAAGCAGGCTCATAGCAGAAGAGCCTGATGTGGGGCTCGATCCCAGAACGCCGGGATCACGCCCTGAGCCGAAGGCAGACGCTTAACCGCTGTGCCACCCAGGCGCCCCTGTTTTTTTTTTTAATCTTTAGTGTCATAAAATAGTTGAATAAACAGTTCAACTATCTTAATTATAATTAAGGAAACAGTCCATTTTCTCCCAGAGTCGCTCATTACTTAAGAACAAAAAGAAAGCCAAGCAGAACTCTCCAGTTAGACTGAAACTTTATCCCCTTAATATTTCTTATTCTGGTGGTGGGAATAGAGACCAAAATACAGCTCATTTCTTTCTCTAGTACTCGATTTCCACTTTTGATTTAAAAAAAAAAAATCCACTATTTTTTTCCTAGGAAATATTTGAACAAAAGGCCATTAGGTAGACTCTTAGCTTTCAGATTTAAATACTCATCTAAGGATAACCAGTGTCATCAGCTGAGCTTGCAAAGAATACACAATCATAAAATGATTTAATTAAATTCCATCAATGCTGTTTGTTTTGGTGCCCATCTGGGTATTAATAACACCGTTGCTATTTTCAATGCCAAAGGTTTACCACTTAATTATTATCTTTGCTTATTGGAGATGTTAGCATCAATTTGTAGGGTTCCATAATCACATACTGGGTGTTGCTTCAGCAGATATGACACGCTTCCCAGAACTAGAAGTCCCACAGCCTATGCTTGATCTGAAGATGAAGCCGTGGAAATCAAATGAAAACATTTGTTAACTTGTAAAACTGAAACACAGAAAATAAGAACAGTTATTCAGACTGTGAGTAAATTTGATGGGGTGCGAACTGATCACTTTATTGCATTCTGTTTATAACGTCCTTGCCATTTTCTGAGATGGCAGCCCAATGCTTTTCATTGTCTTAATTAGATTAAGAATGGATTAGAGGAGCCAAATCTATTATTAAAAAGGCAATTCTGCTGTGTTCCTGAAACCCCCTTTTGGTTTTTAATTTCTTAAATTCCACTGATGCAAAGTAGCAAATGCCTTACTTGTAATTATGAGCATGTATGCATTCATTTAAAAGGCTGGCAGAGTATTAGAAAAATCATATCATCAATTTTTTTTCACAGTCATTTCCGAAAAAATAAGGGAAGGAAGAAAGGAGGGGACTGAGGGGATGGAAAGCTGGGTTTCTTTTTGCTATGATGACAACATGGGAACCCTGTTCTCTTCTTCTTTTGCTTGACTCAAATGTAAAAAGGGCAATGCATCCTTATATGAGCGAGAATCTCTCCAAGTACATGTGGGTTTTTTTGGTTTACTTCCACACCTGAAATATTTGAGGATGTAGAATTCTCATCCTTCTAACTCAGACTGAGCGTTTGTTCTGTGGGAAAGCTTCCAGGGTGATTATCTGGTTTTGCATTTTTGCATTTGTTCCTCCTCTCCTCGAGCCTGTACAAATGCACCTTTCAGTTTCAAGCTTTCTGTATAATCTGTTGTAAATATGATGCAAGCATCGCTTTGAGCTTCCGCTGCAGCAGAGTTGCTGTGTTGGAGACAGTGGTGTTTCCTTTTGTTTTTCCAGTACAACACTGTAGTTTTAATTTAATTACTCTAGTTTTAATTTTTTGTTGGGTTTCCTCCCACTAAACTGTGTCACTTTGAGATGCTATGTGTTATATACTTTCTCCACATTTTAAAATTACTATATATATATATAGGCCTATGATAAAGTTTCATAGTATTATACACACACGTGTGCATACACACACACACACACATACACACACGAATACATGCAAAAACTGGTGAAATTTGAATAAGGTCTATGGCTTACTCAATATTATTGTCCCAGTGTCAATTTCCTCCTTTTGATAATGTAAGGTGATATCACTGGAGATCTCTGGGTGAAGGCTACATAGGAATTTTCTGTCCTATTTTTGCAACTTCTTCTGGGTCTTAAATTATTTCAAAATAAAAAGTTTTAAAAAATTAATGTGTAGTTTTAGTCCATTAACTCCTGAACTTCTACCAACAAATATCGATCCCTACTTGATCTGTATTAAATTAATTTTGTTTTGATCACCAGCATTCAGATATCACCAGCCTTTTATACACTCATAATTCTCTCCTTCTACCTCTAGGTACATTGCATGTATTTTCTTCCCACTAAACTCTAATATCCCTTTGCATAGGGTCCATATCCAAACGGTCTTTTTAGCCCCAGAGCCTAAAGGCAGCTTTGGACTTGATATTTCTGGTGTATTTGATTGTCGACTCTTCTAATCGGAAAATAAGTCATGGGATGATGCTTCAATGAGGAAAGAGCTGCTATGCTAGCACAATGCTTGCCACACGTTGAACAGTCTGTACATATTCCGAATGAAAGAATAAGTTAATTAATTAATGTTGTTCATATGTGAATTTTGTACCTTAGCAAGATAGGATTCAGTTCCTGCTGAGCCATCTGTTCTTTTGAGTACTTTGTGATGGGCTCAGATTCTGAGATCACTCATTAACTGTCATTGTTTCACTGAGGTGCTATGTTTGGGATTGGAGGTCTTGAAGTGATACCTAATTTAGGAGGACTGTGACAAAATTTATCACTAATTACCTGTCCCTCAAATGGGAATCAGTGCCATCAGCAACATATGATGGTGATAATGGTTATCATTTATCGAGTGATTAGTATTCTAAGCACTTTACATGTATTCTCTCACTCTACTTTTACTCCATTACTAGCTTAGAGTTTAGTAAAATAACTTGTCCAGAGGCACCCGTAATTGGCTTGTGAGTGGCAGAACTGGGATTTGAACCCAGGAAACTAGGACTTCCGAGGACCTCATATGGTCACCCTTTCATACTAGCTCTCTCATGCTCTTAGATGGTGAGTAGTTATCAACCCTGGAGATGTATTAGAATCATCTGAAGATGTTCTCTTGGACCTGCTTATTGAATTTATCTGGGTGGGCATTTTGTTATCTTTCCTGGTGATTGTAATGTGCAGCCATGGTAAGCATTACTCACTTAAGTGCGTGTCAGAACTCGCTCAATGTCTGTGAGGCGTGGAAGCGATTTCTTCTCCCTATAAGTTCATTGTGTCAGGGCGTAACCATAGCAAAGCATAGTAGTAGTCCCAGCCACCTACCTTTGGAGAGATGGAGCTGGGAGTCTATCTTCTTTGCAATAAATTTCCCACCTGTTTGTTAGCAACCTGCTTTCCATATTCTCAGCTACAGGCTTTCCATATCCACCCCCCTCCACTGATGTTCATTTTAATAGTATTTTACCTATATAAATGTGTCTAGTGCCAAAAAAGAAAATGAAGAAGAAGGAGAAGGAGGAGGAGGAGAAGGAGGAGGAGGAGAAGAGGAGGGAGGGGGAGGGGGAGGAGGAAGAAGAAAGGAAAAGAGGTTCTACACCAGGAATCCTAAAAATTTACCTGTGTAGGGAGCCAGGCAGACCAGGAATGAATGAAGACAAGTCCTTTAGTACTGAGTATCCCATTTTTAAAAGACAGAAGTGGTTATCACCAGGACAAACTGGGAAATATGCATCCCATTTTTAGAGATTCTCGCTGCTCTTAACTCACAATGTAGCCGCTGAGAAATGTGCCCAGTATTCCGGATCTTACAGTTTTTCAGGGAACTTTAAAAATCTAATTTTTGGTTTGCTTTGTTTTTCTATTGCAAAATTACGTGGCAGCTAGTTTGATTTGTTTCTTTTCGACACTGTGAGAGTCAGTATTATGGCACCAATAACAATGCCAAAGAATTTGTGTGTAGCTCAAAGCAAATAGCTGCCTTAGTCCACTATCTTTTTGCATTTTGAAATACATACTTTATCTTCCCTCACTACCAAATGCACTGAATTCTAATCTTTGCCCAAACCTGGCATTCTGGCTTTAGACAAGGCATAGAATTTTGTAGACCTTAATTCATCATCTGTGACACTGAACCTTAGAGATGGGCATTATGCAACTGGGGAGGGGGGCATTAAAGGCACAGGCTCTGGAAAAGTCTGGTGTAGATGAGACCTTCTTACTACTACTTACCAGCTCCATGATTTTAGATGAGTTATTTTGCATTCAGAGACTATGTTTTCTGATCTGAAAAATGGAGCCATAAAATACTGACTCTTACAGTTGTCCTGGGGATTATATTAAATTGTGTATGTAAAGTACTTAGCATTAAAGCATGGCCCTAGTAATATAAAAGATATATTTAATGAATGTAATGTTTGTAATAGACTAAAATCTGGCAAACCATTGCTCATGATTGTGTTTCACTGCTCTTATTGGACTCAAGCATTAGGTAAACCTGCTTGCTCCTCCTCTGCTACCCCTTCCATTGACATTTCATGACCTTTCCCTCTTATTTCTATTTTTTAAAAGCTAGCAAGACTGACGGCTTGTGGTGATGGACAAAACTCCAAGTCCTGTACCTCTTTCCTACCTCCTCTAATGTGGACCATACTGATCGGGAGGTTATGCTTGTAGAACCAGAGGAAATCTCTTTGGGATGATTAGAAGTAAAGTGTGATTAATAATGAATATATGTATGTATTTTAAGAGTAGGGTTGTGTTAAATGTGAAGAGTCAATAAATGCCTGTTAACCTTCTCAGAGGTCAACAGTCAGCCGGGTGGCTGGTTATGCAGGGCAGCCTGAGCAGCTGCAGCCTAATTCAGACCTGCTATTAGATCTGATGATGGTACGTGCAATTAGGAGAGTGTCTCTGTAATAATGATAATCGGTTTAAACCAAGAGGACAGGGCACAGCTGTGGGGAGCACTTGGAGAGGGAAATCAGAACAATTTATATGTTCCTGAGAAGCAAGCCTCAAGCTAGCCCTTTTCAGTATGTCTGTGGTAGCTTTGAATTCCCTCTTGATCATAATTTACCGAAAGACATTTTTAAAATAAGCATGTGACTCTTGGGCCAAAGATTGTTCACAGTCCATTATTTTTTTCAACTTGTAAATAGGTTGGGATTGTACGTCTTCCCTTTTAGCACTGCTATTGTGGATTTAAATATCCATCTCAAACCGTGTTTGATACAAATTTTATGTGTTTTGTTTTTTCCTTAATTGTACTATAAAAAAGCTGTGACTTTTGAGGACATATATTAATTCAGTTTGCTTCACTTGAAATGTTGGTATTTGTAAATAAGAGGGCTACCATGCCAGACTTGCAGCCCTTCCCTCCTCTTTCAATTCTTAAGAGAAGCAATCTTGAAAGAAGAATGTTTTTACTGATCTTTGATTTTGAGAGAAATTTAGAGTTCTGGTCTACCTCCATGTCTCGAGTTATTTTTCTGTATTCACCACCCCCCCAAAACCAATTTTCCCGACCGTTAGTTAACAGAAAAGAATTCCTTGGCTTCTCCTCATAAAGAAGATAATGTCTCAATTCACAACTGTCTCTGAATAATTAATAATAATAGTGGCGTAAGAATGTTTTGCATTTATGACTGCTTTCAATTTACACACCTGTTTGTTTTGGGGTGTTTTTTCTTTTTTTTTTTCTTGATCTTTGTATCAATACTAAGAAGTAAGAAGAGAGACAGGATGGAAAAGACTGGGGATGTTCATTTATTCTTGCATTTATTCTTTATTATGGTTGACTCAGCAAGTATTTAATAAGTTACTGTGTGTGCTAGATATTGTTCTAGGAGCAATGTTTGCAGTATGGAAAAAAAAAATCAGGTCTCAATGCATTTTATTGGGAGGACCAGGTAGTAATTACTTAAATGAGTAAGTAAAATCATTTTCAGTAATACTTGCTGTGAAGAAAATAAAACAGGATGATGTCTTTGGAGGAGGTCATCTATTGTTGCTTTAGATTGGGTTGTCAGAGAAAGTTATATAGGGGTGATGACATTTGAACTGAGACCTAAATGACTGGAGGAATACACTGGTGAGGTCTGGGGAAAGTATGCCGAATTCAAAGACCCTAAGGTGAGACCAGTGGAGTGGGGACAGTGGTGGGAGATATGGGCAAAGGTAAGTAGGGGCAAGGTCATTTCAGACCTTCTACATCATGAGAAGGATATTAATTCAGAGCCATTACTCCACTACCTATAATCTTCCTAAGAGAATAAGAACATCACCAGTGTCCTTCCCCTTTATTGGGTGTAGAAATGGAGCAGTCGTATAAACACAAGGAGATTCACGCCATTGCCACCATGACACTGTAAGCTCATGCAGTGAAGGCTCTGCCTCGTTTATTTTTGCAACCCTGGACACCTAATATAGGACCTGGTATGTAATTAACAAATATGTTTGAATAACTGAGCTGGAGTGTTGTCAAAGCATGGCCATGGCCCACCTGCATGAAAGTCATATAAGAAGATGTATTGAAATAGAGATTCCAAAGCCTCACTCCAGGCTTACGAATTCAGACTTTCTGGGAATGGAACTCTTATTCTGCATTTTCAATAAGCTCGCGATCAATTCGTATGCAGAGGAAATCTGAGAATTGACCTCCTTTTCATTTTTCCAACATGTTCCTACTATTTTCTAAACATCTCAGAGGCAAAAATATTTAGGCTAATATGTGTGTATATTTATGAGAGATTCCTGCTGACAGCTGCATGTATTTACACTATTTTACTGGATCTTAATAAGATTACATAAGTGTGTTAATTTTTTAACATACTTACATTTTATCTTTATTAATTCAAACAAAATGAGTGAAATTGGGAAATTAATTTTCTACCTTTGTTCTATTCCATTTACTTGGTTTTTATTATCAAAAAGCAAACTTGAGCTTGGTTGAGGAAGGCGTATGACAAGGAACAACCTCTTTGGGCAGCCTGTGCCAGCCAACATGTAAAATCCAAGAGTTCAGGACTAAAAACTCTGCATAAAAACAGAGTGACACAAAGAAAGCCATGTCTTAAACACGTATTGCCTTGGGACACCTAGGTGGCTCAGATGGTTAAGCATCCAACTCTTGATTTCAGCTCAGGTCATGATCTCAAGGTTGTGAGACTGAATCCTGCATCAGGCTCCACACTGAGCATGGAGCCTGCTTAAGATTTTCTCTCTCCGTCTCCCTCTGCACCGCCCCCTCCCCACCAGCTTGCACACATGCTCACTCGTGCTTTCTCCTTCTCTCAATAGATGATAGATAGATAGATAGATAGATAGATAGATAGATAGATAGATGATAGATAGATAGATAGATAGATAACATGTATTGCCTTAGTCAACTAATGTTTAAAAGAAAAAAGTGGATAATAATAAAACATGAATGACCTTTGGTGAAGATTTAGGTCCCTTACTTTCCCCTATTCCCCAGTTGTTAGAAAGATATCAGAGGAAAAGATTCAGCATTAAGATTAAGCCATACCACACAGTTCAAGTGAGAGGGAATTTTTCCTGCTCCAAGTACACTGTGTTTTTGAAAATCCTTCAAACCCTGTAGACATGGCAATCGCTTAAAGTAGTGTTTCCAAGGATGAAAATGACAGTCCCTCAGCCAGGAGGAGGGACACGACTTCAGAGCTATTTTTGCTATATGTGTATTCCATTCCAAACAGCCAAAGAGGAGGTCAGGAGGATGGAAATTCCTTCATTTCATCTTTAGGGGTTTTGTTTTGTTTGCTCTTTTATGATATTCTGCTCTTTCACTGTCTTGTCAAAGCTGCACATGTCCTCAATCCATTGCTCTTGCTGCTATCTGTTTCCTAACAAAAATATACCATTGTTTGCACTTGTGGCAGGGAAAACAAACAAACAAAAAAAGGCAGATCAGTTTTAAACAAAATCCTCTTAAAATTTTGTCCAATAAAATAAAATAAAATGACGCTGTGAGGCACTGCCGAAGATAGCAGAAGGGTGAAATTTGTTTGGGGCTCCTCGCCCAGGAAATAGGGCTGTTGTCTCTTGTTTCAGAGCCAACTGCTTTAGTCCAGTCCTCTCATTCTCCCTTGAAAACATAGGAGACGGTATTTCTTTCACTTTCTAATACCAAGTTCTACCTGTTATTATTTTTGTTGCCCTGTTTTATTCAACAACATGATTTCTACAGAAAATTACCAGAAATGATTGAATCCCCTTTTCCCAGCTGGTCTGGTTTCTCTTTATCATTTTAAAAAAAAGAGAGAGAGAGAGGGAGAAAGAGGGAGAGAGAGAGAGAGAGAGAGAGAATGTTCGTCTTACTTTCCTACAGATTCACTTCCAGCACCTCCGGTCCATTTAGCCAGGAAATTTTAATTTCCTCCTTAACCCTGTGTTTGCCCCCCAAACTGCCATTACTGCAGTCTGGCACTCTGCAGGCTACATTGTGGCCAACAGGATTTTGTTTAGCCAGCACGGTGATTTTTTTAATTGAATGTGAATGCCTTTAGATGAGCGCCCTCCCCACCATTCACAATTGCCTCACGACTGGCTGCTTCAAGAGCTGGCCTCCGAGGGAGTCCTGGCAAGACCAGCTCTGCTCTTGATCTTTCCCACCACCTCCATCTTTTTTTTCTGTCTGTGCAGCTGCTAAATATTGGGGAGAGGGTTTGTGGTATGTGTGTTGATTGCATTAGTGTGTGTCAGTGGTGTGTGTGTTGGTTGTCTGTGTGTCTACGAGTTGGGTATGGGAGTTGTAGGTCAGTTATGCATGCTTTGGTTGTATGTGGGGTGTGTGTGTGTGTGTGTGTGTGTGTGTGTGTTGCTATTGAGTGGGGATGCTAGGAGAGCAGCTAGTCGTTTGTTTTGTTTCTTCTTTCCTTCCCCAACTATAGCCAAATAAAGTCTGTTTTCTTTGGGAGATTTCAATAATTATTCAAAAGTTAGGTAGTTTCATGTTTTATTTGCCGATATTTATCATATAACTTAGGTACTACTTCTTAAACTCTCCAAAGACGAAATCCTGATGTATCAAGTTACTCCAGTTAAAAACTATTGTGATGGGGCGCCTGGGTGGCACAGCGGTTAAAACGTCTGCCTTCGGCTCAGGGCGTGATCCCGGCGATCTGGGATCAAGCCCCACATCAGGCTCCTCTGCTAGGAGCCTGCTTCTTTCTCTCCCACTCCCCCTGCTGTGTTCCCTCTCTCGCTGGCTGTCTCTATCTCTGTCTAATAAATAAAAATAAAATCTTAAAAAAAAAAAAAAACTATTGTGAGCCTCAGATATTTGACTCTGTCCATTAAGACTTTGAGATTCAAGAACCTTTCTTTAACAATAGCTGATGGCATTTTTTTAAACTTAGGACTTCATTACAAGAAAATTTGTTGGGAATGACAAAATATGAATTTCTATAATCTTGTTACCAAACACTTAGCTGAAGTGTTTATCTGCAGATACATAACATAATATGGAGAGCTATAAACAAGGTTGCTTCTTGCATTTACACTCATCCTGTTTCACTGAGGAACCGTCATTCCCTTTTTAACTATTTGCTGATTGGCAGGGCTCCGTTCCTTGCAGCCTCATTTAGCAAATCACTGCCTTGAATCATGCCTGGTTTACCAAAAACAGAGAACTCTCCCATTACCTTTTTACAGGTTTACCTTTACAGCTTCAGACTTTCGGCACTCATCATCCTCCCCTGTGTTCTAAACCCAACCTCTGTTCTTCCTTATTTACTCTTTGCAAAATATTTGCAAAGCTAGTTCTGAGATTTTTCACATTGTGTACTGCAGCTGCCTCTTGTTCCCAGTGAGTTCAATGGGCTATGATGTGGCTTTGTAAATTACAAGAACCATTTCCTGATTACAATCTCCCCCAGTGTTCAAATTTATCTTTTAGCTTGTATTTACCTTGACTGTTTTATTATCATATACCACCTCACTGAAGCCATCCAAAATTTTATTATTTAACTATTACTCATGTAGTTTTTTTTAGAGACTATACTTAAAATAATGCTTATGAATTATGAAGTATTTACTGGTGTGTGTGATAATTTTATTGTGTCCGTGTATCTCAGATAAGGAACACATAAAGGTAGAGGTAAAAACAAATGTGAGTTACACAAGGAAAGTCCTCACAGGTGTATCAGTTATCTGTTGCTGGGTAACAAATTACTCCAGAATTTAATGGCTTAAAACAATAATACGTACTTAATAATGCTCATAGTTTTGTGCATCAGAAATTTGGGAGTGGATTAATTCGGCAGCCCTGGCTCAAGACCTCTCATGTGTACCCCAACTGCAGCATCTGAAGGGTTTCCTGGAGCAGAGGATCTGTTTGCTAGGTGGTTTCTTTACATGGCTGGCAGGAGGCCCAAGTTCTTCCCTGTTGGATTTCCTCCACAGGTTCCTTGAGTGTTCCCATGACATGGCAGCTAACACCCCCCAAAGTAGGAGATTCAAAAGAGAAAAAGGAGGAATCTCTTTAATGACCCATCCTTGGGACTCAGTGTTATTTCTGCCACATTCTGTTCATTAGAATGGAGTCACTATGTCTAGCCCACATTCAAGGGGAGAGGGAGGAAGAAAGAAGCATCAAAGAATTTGTGAACATAACTTAAAACTACCACATCATATTCCTGTAGTTTTTAACTTTTATAATTTATATCACAAATTCATAGATTGTCAGTATTTTTTCTTTATCAGTCTCAAAATGTGATCAAAAGTCCAGGGTGGGAACAAGGTTATTCCAAGTACACAGAATGGTCTCAGGTTGGACAGTATTATGTGGTTCTTCATGCTTCGTATTTCTGGCATGACTTCTCAGATTGGTTGATATGTTTAATAAAATTAAAACCATTTATTGATGTCATACATAAAACAATTCCAGTCTTCCCTACTCATTTGGCTAAGTGGCTGTTTTTTAATAGAAAACAAAAACATGACTAGGTCAGTGGTTTATAAACATATATTTTGCATATATGACTCACCTGAAGCTTTTTAAAAATAGAGATTCCTGGCCGTGAGCCCAGATCTCCTAAATCATAAGTTCTAGGGAATAGAGCCCTGAGAATTATGATTTTTTAAAGGTGACTCTGATATAGCCAGTAAGAACAGTGTTTTGGGAACCATTGCCATACTTAACCAAATCTATTCACCAACTAAAATAACTTGCAAAGATGACATCAAGAAAAAGGGAAACCATTGACGTGCTCATGATAATCAACCTTATTTTGCTTTCAGACAAAGCTCAGTCTTGGTTTCTAGGTACTTTCCCCATACCAGCCCCCGACTGACAATGACTATCTGGTTCTGTAGCTTTGTTCCCGAAGGCAGTAACACAAGGGGCTGTCACAGTGGTAAGGGCACTGGCCCAGAAATGCATTGTTCACGCTTTCTGAAGACAATGACTCTCTTTCTGATTAGAGTTGTCCTCCTTTTACCCAAAGGCTTTCCATGCAACCAAGGGAGCATAACAATGACATGAGGGCTTGGAAAGGAAATGTCTTCATTGATTTTTATTTCATGAATTGGAGCCTCCATAAAAATGGCACAGGCTTGTTTTACAGTGTCAATTTGTGGAATTGAGGGGAGGACTGTTAAAACCCATCCATTTCCCCAAAGTTGAAACCACCCTAATGAATTAATCCATAGATAATAGATTGAATTCAGTGCAATTACCCTAGTAAGTAAGCCTTGTTAAAAAGAGATAAGGCAACATACTAAAGAAAACAGCAATTTCAGCTATTAACTGGATTTCGTCTAGACTCTGATTATTCAATATATGAATTTCCTTTGAAAAGGAGATTGTGGGGTCCCATTATTAGTGTAGAGGCCAAATGTTGGCATTCACCTGTTGGTATTACACTGTGTGAAAAGACAATAATTTTAACAACTATTTTTCCAACAACCTCAATATCCTCAGGATGTATATTTGATATGCCCCTGTAAATCTTTATAAGGCTTTGATTTCTCAGGACAGGAAGCTCATCTTTGCTCCAACTCCACCCCTATTACCTTAAATTATGCTAGCTATGTCTAGAGAGATCCGCATTATTTTGAATAAGCTGCTAAAAATAAACTGTCTGTAGGTGTTACACAAAACAAGCATGATTTCAAGAATGCCTTATATTTCTAGAGATCTGTGCAGGTAAAAAGCATTATTCCATATCAAGTTTCTCTGACCAGCCTAGACGAAGTTTAATGCATAGCCCTAGCCCTCATAAAGCTGCCCCTAGCCAACTTGGAACCTGATTCTTAGTAGTAGTTCATCTGTGTTTATCTTTCGGGTCTACTTCTACCACTGTATTGAGGTCTTTATTCCTCCTTTTTTGTTTACTTTAGAAAGTTCCAAAGTGACTTCTCCTTTAGATTGCATATTCCTGTCATATGGATTGTTTCCAGAGATATTGTTGTCCTCATTTCACTGCCCTAATAAAAAATCTCCGTTGTTTCCAATACTTGAGTGGTGACCCAAAAGCTGTAATTTAACATTTAAGGTTCTTCCTGGTTTATTTTTCCTTCCTTACATTTTCAGTGTTGAATTTCATTCTCTTCTCTCATAGTATTATGCCTTATGTGAGCTTTTTTCTTTGCTTTTTGATCCGACATTTCTCCTACAATTGTGTTCCCACCTCCTGGAACTACGCTCTAGGTCCCAGTCAATACCTCTTCCTTACTGTATCGTTCTTTTCCTTCTCATACAAGCTGATCTCCTCCCTCTCTGAGTTTCTATGGCTGTGGGAAGCACATGGCAAAGTATAATGTGGTATAAAGAATGTAGGCTTTAGAGTGAGCTGGCCTCAGCTTAAATTTTGCCTCCACTGCTCGCTAATTGTATGACCTTAAAACAAATAACCTCTGTAGCCTGAGTTTCATTTGTAAACCGGAGGTGATAATACCTGCCTTTTAGGAACATGATGGGAGTTAAATAAGGACAGAAAAAACCTTTAGCATGGTGTTACTGTTGCTAGTATTCTGCAGTTGACCATTTACCCTCATACCCTGGTATTTCTCACTGTCGTTTTAGCCATACATTGCTTGTGTTGTGTTCCAAATACATTGGCAACCATCTAAAAGAATTTTGTGCCATTGGATCTTCACAGATGAGTGAGGCATAAAGTTTTGCATAAAGTACTGATATGGATAATTATCATAATTTATTAAGCACTTAGTACAAGCACTTAGTACTCTGCTATATTAACTCTGAAAACAATCTATCAAGTAAATCCTATTATCATCACCATTTTCTATGTTAGGAAAGTTGCACTTAGACATTCAAGGGCCTATAGCATAAAAGGAGTCGAAGAAGCTGTTGAACTAGGCTAAATGGTTTAGTGTTAAAATTCTCACTTCTGAAGAATGAAAGAGAAAGAAAGAGAGATTGATCAAGAAAGAGAGACCTAGGTTTAAATTCTGGTGTACATTTCTATATGTACGTCCTTGAATGAATTTCCTAACCTCTATAGCCTCAGTCTCTCTATCTGTAAAACGAGATCATTAATAGTCCTTACCTCCTAGAGTTCTTGTGAGGTTAAATGAGGTAAGCCGCATTATAACCATGCAATTAAGGCTCTATAAGTACACTTTAATCTTATGCACATGCTTTGTTTGGTATAAATTTTTCACTTGACTGGTATAATACAGTCTCTCTGAACTAAAATAGTTGAAATAAGTCATAGAAAATCCAGGACTCAGCAGGTGCATGAATTGACTTCACACTAGAACATAAACCAGGATGGTGTTTTTTCAGATTCAGAACACCTTCGAGGCTCACTGATGGGGTGATAATAACATTCCATGGTCACCTTTGCAGTGTCCAGTAAATACACCCATCTGGTTTTCTCATTGTTATATAGAGAGTCAACTGTATTAAGGCAATAAGACTCTCTGGGATTTGGAGAAATTATTGTACTTCTTGTGCCTATGACACCACCCAGGGTGTGTTATAATCACCCTGCTTGTTGTATCTTGTTGTGATTCAGTCTCTGTGTAAAAATTTAAAAGAAGGAGGGGCGGAGGAGGAGGAGGAGGAGGAAGTGAAGGAGAAATGGGACAATGCGTGGGAAATCCAGTTCTACTCCTTTGGATGACCTAGAGGACCCAGGCGATTTGTGATGATTTCAGCAACAATTGGTCTTGAAAGTATCTCAAATTAAACCTCTCACACTTCTCTAAACATTTATTATTTAAAACGGAATCACCTTTTCTAGTATATTTCAAGGCAACCTGGAATAGTATTCTAGGAATGCAGTTCTAAGAGTGTCACTGCTAAAAGGGGAAATTAGAAAGGTAGAAATACACAGAGCTATATATTTTTCTCTACTGGGAAAACCTCAGACTGGGAAATCATCTCCTGAGGCAAAATGATGAAGAAGATGGATATATATACCTATATACAATACAATGTATGTGGTATATGGGACATGTTCAGCAAATATTTGTTGATCCTGTGTGTGTGTATACATATATACATATATGTATATATATGTGAAATACATGCACACACACACACACACACACACACACATAGATATAGATATAGATATGAAAGTGCTCCCAGTCCTTGTATAACCATAAAAGGGTTTTGGATCACTGGCAGGGATTACTCCTCTTTTATAGTACTTGTGCTCTTTATTAATTCATTACTCATTCAGCAGTTATTCATTGAGTGCCTACTGCATGCCATACATATATTACTGCCACTGCTCAGGATATAAGATAGATGAGATCCAGCCTTTTTGTTGCTTGCATTAGAGTTGGAAAAGACAATCAGTAAGCTTGAAAGAAAATAAACACAATAACTTTAGCTAGTGATTTGGGCTTTGAAGAAAATACAATGACACCGTAGTTGGAGGATGACAAAAAAGGAGGCTACGTCCTAGAAGGTGGTCAGGGCAGGTCTCATTGAACTGAGGCTGAAACAATGAGAACATGCCAGCTATGGAAAGATCTGGAGTGTTCTAGGCAGAGGAAATAGCTACAGCATGGTCCTAAGATAGGACTCAGCTGCATGTGTCCAGAAATAGAATGAAGTTGTACATGGTTGAGGTATGAAGAGTAAAGAGCAGATGGTAGAAGATGATGCAGGAGAAGACAGATTATATATGGTCTTTTAGGCCCTAGCATGGAATCTGACAGAATTTATCACTGCCTCTTCAATAGGGAATCTCTGAAATTAGAAATGAACTAACTTTTATTGGGCATTTACCACATACTTACTACTGTTCCAAGCACTTTACACCATTTATTTTCTCCTCACAAACTTGTGAAGTATATATTTAATACCTATTTTACAGATGGGACAAGTACAATGCAGAGAGGTGAAATGACTGTCCAACGCTAGTAATTGTGACCTAGAAACAGAACCCAAGTCTATCTGACTACCTAGCCCATGTATTTCTACCGTGCCTCCCTGTCCTACCTAATTGCTGAATTCATGATACGTATATTCATTCAAAAGAAGCGGGTACCAATTAGGTTAAAATTCACATGAGTATTGGTATTTTTAAAAAAGAGGAAGGCAGTGTTGTGAGCAAAGGAATAAATGACTAATGGTAAAGTTTAAAATAAAGATGAGAAGAACTGTTTTTTTCATTCTACAAAGTGCTTTTCAGGCATGTCTTTTGTTTTCTTCCCCCATCATTCCTATATTCTATCCACCATCAAGTTTGGATGAATGTATTTTCTGAATATCCATCTTCTCTACTCTCCCTATGCACAGCTGCTACCCCATCCAAGTGGCCATCAGCTCTCATTGGATGCTTGTTGGCATACCAGCTGTTCTCACCTGGTCCACAGACACACACCCCCGCCCCCCATCACTGCTCTATCTTGGAACCAGAACAATCATTCTAAAGTAGAAACTGGATCATTATACCTGTATTGTGCCTTCTTAAATAACTCAGCAGGGATTTCCAATTGTCATTAAGTAGAGACCAAATTGCTTAAGATGGTATGAAAAGGCCTGGCTCTTCACTCTTCAGAAGACTCACCCTAGTCTCTGAGCTCCTGCCCGGGGACCTTCTCTTTTGATTGGCGTTGTTTCTTTCCAGTTTAGTCTCATCTCACCTTTCTAAAAATGCTCTCCTACATCTCACCCTCTTATCCTTTGCCTGTCAACTTCTATTCTTCCTTTAGATTTTGTTTCAAACTCAGCTTCCTCAAAAAAGCTCCCTCCATTCCCCACCACCCCAGACTAGGTTGGGATGCCTGTCATACACTCCCATAAACATTGTGGACTTCCCTTTCATAAGAAAATTGAAGATTATAATTATTTACCCATCTCATTATTTATTTGCCCATCTGTTTTGATTATGGGCACTGTAAGATCAAGAAATGTGTCAGTTTTGCTCAAGTTGGACCGTCAGTGCCTACCACGGTGCCTGGTATATAGGCCATGTTCAGCAAATATTTGTTGATCCTGGCAGTATGCTCATTGCCAGAGAAATGACTGCAAATGGGTCTAATTCTTCTACCTCACTTTTCAGTGGTGAAATGAGAGTTTTAAACAGACCCTATGGTTGTTGCCTTACCCATCCTCTCAGCCCTTAATGGGGCCCCATTGAAAGAGTTCTAAGAAGCTCCCTGTCAAGGATAGTAAAGTGTGAAGTCTTTGCCCTACATGCAATACTAGTCCTACTGATCTGTGAGGCAGTGCATCCTGGATCCAAATACACCAGGTAACTCTACGAGAGAGAGAATGCTCTTAAAGAAAATTGTTCTGTATTCTTCGTGAATAAATCGGCCTGTTACAAAATATGTGAATACACGTAAATGTAACAAAATGCCAAAGTGACGCTAGAGTAGAAAATCAATATCTACTCAGTGCTACATGTTTTAACACATATTTTTAAGGTGGCCACCAACTGGAGCCATATTTAAATCTACCCAGTTCAGGGAAATAATAAATCAGTTATGATTCCTGAAGTGATTAAGCTTTTCACCCTGTACTTGCGAAACAGTCCCTGTACTTTGTTCGGAGCCAGTATAGGTGACTGGTATACATAGACACAGACACGCACATGCACACATGCGCGCACACGCACACACACGCATACACACGTGTGTGTGTGAAGTAAAGTATCCAGCATAGTACTCAGCACAACGTAGGCACTATACAAATCTAGCTATTTTTATTCAATATAATTTAAAAAAATACTCCATGAAGGCAAATGCCTCACTCTTGATCACAATGACAAAAAACAAACAGAAGTTGATATGGCTTGACAAGCATTTTATTGCGTTGAAGTGTGATTTTTCTGCCATTATCCTGTATCATTTTCTGAGGTAGAATTGACAGAGTTTATACATTGCAAGTAGGGAGCTAGTAGGGGAGAAATTGAGTATACTTGCAAGGCTTCTGGGTTTTGTAATAAAGAACATCACTGAAAGAGCAAGTCTAGGAGAAAGTGGAAGTTTAATTTTGGATATTTTGAGTTTGAGGTATTAGTGATATACGTGTGTGAAGACGTCTGGAAGGCAGTGGCTCAAGTAAGAAGTCTAAGCTAGAGCTCAGTGTTTGGGATCCAGCAGAGTTTAGTAAATGCTCCCAGCTATGACGAAGGTGACGGTGCAGAAGCTGAGTAGGTTCTCTAAGCGACTAGGAGTTCTATAGATTTATCAGGTGTGGCCTCTCTGCTCGAAGAGCTTATACTCCTCTCAGGTTGACACAATATACTTCTTGTCAACACACGATTTCAAAAAGTTTTGAGAAGAAGTGTTTAGGGTTAGAACTGTTGGCACAAGCTTCCAGGGGTTGGGGGGGGGGGGGGAAGACAAGATGTGAACTGGCCCTTAAAAAATGAGTGGAATTTAGAGAGGAAAGTTCTTAGATGGCAGTCAGGGAAAAATAGAGCAAATCAGTCAAAATAGTCTTGAAAACACATGGCAAATGCTGGATTTAATCCAAGCAAATTTACTTCAGAATAACAGGTAGAGTTTCATTTGAAGCTCTCCAAGTGCTGGCTTCAGGGATCTTTCTGAAGGAGAACTGAATTGGTAGCTCCAATCAACCTAGCCATTGTGTGGTTTAGCTTGGCTCCTGGAAATACAGTGTTAGTCGATGAGTTGTACTCCTGCTCTTCGTCCTCCCTCTCTCCCTCCTTTTCTTCCTTCTTTTCTTCTTTTCTCCATCTTTACACAAATATTAATAACCTTATATGGTTCAGGTACTGTACCTTCCCATAGGTATAATTCTTCAAGAGAGAGGTTTGATTAATCAATGGAAATCCAGTCCTGGAAATATATCTCAAAGAACATAATAAATCATTTTGTAGTCCTGATGTGAAAGGCAGTAATTTTTTATTACCAACAGCAATTCTGCTTTGGTTCATTGATTCAATCCCAAGAGAGAAATTTCCTCCTGTTACAAGGAATGGTTGGGCTTTTCCTGAGCAACTGGTTTGTTTCTGTATTATGAACACCATGGGTGTTGTAACTGCTTGGGCTTCCTCTTTGAGTCAGCTGCTAGAAAATTTGGGCTTTGGAACAAATTTGTGGCTCAGATGTGCAGAATCATAAATGCCAAGGTTGGGACATGGGATTCAGAAAAGCTCAACAAGTGATTCTGATGATCCAAGAAATTTGAAAACATGGAATTCGAAAACCTTGGCATTTGTTTCTGTCTGTAAGACACTTACAGTTTATAATGAATATTTGGCCAATGATTGCATTCCCATATAGCCCAAGGAAGCATATCCAGACTGCTGTTACAAGCAAGGCATTCTGCTGATATTTGGCATAGACTTTGCAGATGACTTAAATGTTAAAATCCCACAAAGTTAGAGAAAATGTCTAGAAAGTTAGAAATTCTCTTTTTGGGGTCTTAAGAGATGCTCAAAAGTATCAAGTTTAGTTTTTCATGTGATGCTTTCTTATTATACCAAGCATAAGAAAGAGGAGCCATGAATGTCTGAGAAGTTTGGTTGATTTTTTTTTCCCGCCAGGGAGATGCAGAAAAGTTGACCAGCTTCATCAAGGTCATCCAATTACTTAGTCACAGAATCACCTATGGTGCTAGCACCCACATGTTTTGATTCATAGTCCGATGTTCTCTCTGTAGTCCCGGCTTCATAAAGAAAATTGATGCCTCCGTAAATAAAGTTCTTCCACCATGTACTTAACTTTCAGCAATCCCACCTGAATCCCCTAAGTTCCCCAACGTAGCAGGGGAGGAACAATTAAACAAAACTTCAGTATCTTGAAAGCCTCCCCAAAGTATTCCTTTGTCCTTGAAAAAAAATTTTTTGGCTGCAAAGAGATGAGCAACAAAAAGAGATTTTTAAAAATGAAATTAACTAAAAGATTTAAGCGTTAATTTTAGTTGATGAGTCTAGGCTTAGGTTTTTGGCAAATCAGAATGTTACAGGTTACTGACATGTTGAAGTCCCAACTGGGAAATCCTATATTTTAAAATTATTGACATTACTGTTGCCTGGAGCGATGTTTCTCAAACATGGCACACAAAAGAGCTATTGAGCTTCTTCTCACATATTTTGTTTATCACACCCTTGTATTTGTTCTGGACATTTAATAACATGTAATATAGCAGATGTAATGCAAAAGTGTACAGTTTATAAATAAGTATGGAAGTAGTGTGGATTTGTGCCTTAAAAAAAATGATATGAACTCATGAGTGAAAAGAGAATTCAGACCATTGACAGGATTCTGAAAACTAGCTCTTCTATTGCTACTATCCAAGGCCACTGAGAGAAGCAGGTCACCACATTGAGTGTCTTCCTCCCACCTTCCCTTCCTCTCTTCCTTTTCTTTATTCTTTTATTCCTTCCTGCCTGCCTGCCTGCTTTCTTTCCTTCTTTTCTTCTCTCCTTTCTTCCTTTTATTTTTTTCTAAGCATGTTTTCTAAGTACTTATCTGTATTCTCAGTAAACCAAATTCAAGGAAGCAGCACTTTTGAAGTTGATCCAATCACCAATCACATAG
Organism: Ursus arctos; assembly: GCF_023065955.2. Taxonomy (NCBI): domain Eukaryota; kingdom Metazoa; phylum Chordata; class Mammalia; order Carnivora; family Ursidae; genus Ursus; species Ursus arctos. Next base: position 55,055,441 of record NW_026622819.1, read on the forward strand.
GTAGTTCAAAGAATTTCAGCCATTTTCCAAACTCAATAGTTTTATTAAGAGTTATCTCGAAATATTTTCTGAAACATCAGAGAATTTCCCTAAGTATAAGAATTCTGACTATTATTGAATTATTGATACAGGTTTTTTTTTTAAATCACATTATCAACTTTAAATATTTTGGAAGGGATAAATGAGAAAGAGAGGTTTTTTTTTTTTTATTGATCAGTTATTTTAATGTATGTTGCAGCCTACTTAAAAAAAAGCCCACTTAATTATTTTTTAAAATGTTTAATTCACCTTCTCACAGGAGGATTTCCACATATTTAAAGCTTTCTTTTTCTTTAAATAAATAAATAAATCTTTTAGCTGATTATGGAAAATTCTAAGTATACAATAATTAGATTTAAGAGGATTCTCTTGGAGCTGCAATTTAAAAATTCTAAATGCATGATACACACTTCTGTGAAAAGCATAATAATCACCTATACAATTAGCTAAATGATTCTCTTGAGTTCAAGAATATAAATTGGTGAGTGGCTATCTGCATTAATCAGATAATTTCCATGTTTTACTTCAGGATGTAGACTTTTAAAAATATTGCTTTGTGGATTTTATTTTAAATAATAACTCATTGAAATGGAAGGAAAAAGTTGATTTAATCCATGCTTCAGTGGCTTAATATTTGTCTGATTTTTGAGGGATTTAGCACTGTGCCTCAGGGAAACATGGAGGAAAGTGAAAAGCCCACCCAGAAGCTTCTTGGATTAGGTTTGTTCATTCATTTCATTCACTCATTCATTTACTTAATGTTTACTGCTTGCTTATTCTGCACCACAGCCATGTGTGTGAGTTGCAAATTCATGCATAAAGTTGTGATTACTGAACAATAAAGCAGCAACCGAAAATAAAAGACTGACACTTGACATAGGATAAAAAACAATAAACATATTATATCAGATTTATTATTACATATAATTTATTTTATAATATTTTTATTGCATATAATAGTAAGAAAATCATCACTTCTTGAATTTTGTTTGTGATACTATGCCAGGCACTTTAGATTTATTCTAATGCTTTCAACTCCCCTGTAAGGTGAGCATTGTGACACAGTGTGGGAATTCAGAGACTAGACTCTGAAGCCACCCTGACTGGGTCCAACATCTGGCTTAGCCCTCTTAATGTCTGAGTGATTTATAACAAGTTATTTGATCTCTCAGTGCCTCTGTTGCTCATGTGCCAGATGGGGAAAATAAAATCACCTATGTAAGAGGGCTACTGGAACAATTAAATGGGATTATAATATACAAGGAACTTAGAACAGTGAACAGAGAACTTAGAACTATTTAAGTGTTTGCTATCACTGTGATTGTTGCTGTTACCATATGCATTTTAATTAATGAGAAACAATAGTATTAAACACCAAGTTTATGTACACATTGATTTTGCCTGGGATAGAATGGGGCAAGCCTTTTCATAGGAAGAGATGTTCATTTAGTTCTGGGAGGTTGGATGGGATCCCAACCCAAGTAAGGAAGAACATTCTAGGAAAAAAAGGAATGAAATGGATGAAGGCATAAATATATGATAGTCCAACATAAATTTGAAGAAAAATTAGCAACTTGGGCGTCTGAAATGCAACGTGCGTGACAGCAAGGGTTAAAAGGCCAGATTGTAAAAGATCTTTAATGCTATGATTTGTTCTATATAAGCAGAACGTGTGTGTGTGCATACATGCATGCACATAGCAAAATTCACTGACTCCGATAACACTTGGTTCTCAAGTTATTATTTTCCTTTTGAATTGTCCTCACTAGTTAATCTTAGCACTTATCAAAAGCTGATCTGAAAAGGAGCCTTAGAAAGAAAGGAAATCAGTTTGGTACAAATAATCAATCACTTCATTTATGCTCAGTAGCACTGTAAGTAAGGACAGCAGCCATCAGTTAAATAGACCAAAAATTAGACTGAGATCAAAATTGCCAGCCCAGGCACAATATTAATTTTCTGATTGATGAAAAGCAAGAAGAAGCTATTGGGCATAGCCTCAGCTGTATTTCAGGGACCCTGTACATTTCTTCTAATTTATAAAGTATAATAAATGAATCTCCAAGAAAGGAGAATTAGTTGTCAGCTATAAGACAGAGTGTGAAGAATGAAGCCCTCCTGTCTTCTCCTGATGTCAGTTGATCTATTAAATTAACAAGCGTATAGATAGATTATTTAAAGATCAATTTAGCCAAGAATTGCTTTCAAATGAATACATCAGGCATCAAGCCTGTTTTCTGAGATCGTTTTGTAATTAGAATACATATTACATGCAACTTCTCATCACAGGGCTCAAGCAGTTTCAATCACGAGGCTTTGCTCTTTCTGCAAAGTGTGTGAAAATCAAAAATGAGCAGGTCCACTTCATTATGTATAATGAGGAGATCTGTAGTTACTCTGTAAGTAATCGCCAAAAAGAATTGCTAGAAAAATTTTCCGTGCTCACATTACTGGCACTGGGCTAACACTTCCCTCTTAAAAAATCTTTTCAGCATGAAAGTTTTGGAATTAAGTTTCTAATAAACTTCAGAAGTCCAACAGCTGTGAGTAATTATGATACAAGCATATCAATCCATGTGCAAACAGATTTATTCGGTAAGCTCCAATCCTCTTGCTAACCCTTCACTGCAATAATTAAGCACACTCTAATGAGTTTGTTAGCAATTTCCATATGATTTTCCCCCTAATTATTACTTGAGTTGCCCATGTTTATAATACTTAGTAATATCCTTAAAGGATCGATGGTGAAGGCACAGTTTTGGCTGGTATATTAATTTGTATGTTCTCATTCATATGCTAAATAAATAGGGGGAAACATTTGTTTAAAGGTCAAAATTTTTGAAATTGGTTTTTACGTGTGTGTATGCTCACTTTTATGCACTTCTTCAATACCCGTGGAACCAGTGAATCATCTTAGCGTGAATCAGGTCATGCCTTTCTCTGCTTAAAGACCTCTAAGTTCTTATCATGGCCTTTAAGACTCTAACTGATCTGGCTCTGCCTACCATCTCAGACTTTTTATCTTACCTGTTGCCTGCTCACAGGACTCCAGAATCCTGACCTTCTCCCTGTTTCTCACAGAAGCCAAGCTAGCTTATATCGCAGGATCTTTGCATTTAAGACAGCCCTGCCTGGAATATGCTTCCCCCGTCACTTTATGTGCCTGGCTCCATTTGTCATTCAAGGGACCACTAATGTATCACTTCAGGGAGAACCTCGACGAGTCTAAGCTTCAGTAGCATTTTAGCCAGTCTTTTGCTATCATCTAACCCAATTTTATTTTCTTATTAAATATCATCACCATTTTAAATGAGCTGGTTTGTGAACTTACTCCTCTGTTTGCATCTAGAATGTTAGCTTCATGAAATGGAAGAAGGTCATGTCAGGTATCTCACTCATCCCTTTCTCCTCAGGTCTTAAAACAGGGCCTGGTGCATAGTAAATTCTTAATGCACACTTACTCAATGAACAATCAGATAAATGAATAGGTTGAAACAGAAAGGAATATCAGCTCTCTGGTCCACCCCGCATTTTACAGATGAGTAAACTGAAATTTCTTTGCATCTATGATTTGTCACCAAAAAGATAGAGCCTGCTAGAGCAGACTGAGGAAATTAGGTCCCAACTTTTTAAATTCCTGGCCCAATGCACTGTTAGCGTAATACTTGCCTTCATTTTTTTTTTTTTCCCAATCCTTTCTAGCTATATGGACAAGTCACTTAACTGTCCTGAGCTTTGGGTATCTCATTTATAGCATAGGTTTAGTAGTAATAAACTAGACATGCCCAATCAATCAGGTGGTTATAAGAACCAAGTAACAACAACAACAAAAAATTGTAAAATTATGTGGTAAATCAGAAAATGTACTTTGTAATATTAATAATCAAGACCCAGATGCCACTTAGTAATGTAATATAAACAGAGTCAAACTCTTGGTGTGTCTACTTTTAAATAGGTTCAGATACTAAAATTCCAGAGAAATTATAAAATGCATTCTTCGTGGAACACCTGGGTGGCTCAGTCGGTTAAGCGTCTGCCTTCAGCTCAGGTCCTGATCCCAGGATCTTGGGATTGAGTCCCACATCAGGCTCCTTGCTCGGCGGGGTGCCTGCTTCTTCCTCTTCCTGCCACTCCCCCTGCTTGTGCTCTCTCTCTCTGACAAGTAAAGTCTTAAAAAAGAAAAAAAAGGCATTCTTAGCTATAGAAGGAATAAATAGATACATAGATACATAGACCTTTCTTCTTTCCTTTTGGGTAGTGGTTTCCACAAAATGGTCCCCAACGCAGCATATCCACATCATCTGAAAACTTGTTTGAATTGCAAAATCTCTGGCAGACCTCAGACCTACTGAAGGAGAAGCCATGGGAGTTAGCCAGACAATCTGTGTTTTATCAAGCCCTCCAGGGAATTCCAATTCACACTCAAGTTTGAGAACTTTTACGAAAAATGATTTAATAAGATAAACATGATGATAACTCTTAGAATTATGAGGCCTTACTGTGTTATTCTATCTATTCATAGAAAGTTAATTATAAAACCTAAAAGTTAAATCTGCATTAAAGTATGTCACCTGCTTTTTTCCGTAATGGCTCCAAGACCAAATAAACCATGGAGAGTAGTTACCCATAATGAGATAGGAGACCAATAATTGATCACCTACATGTCATGGCTGATTGAAGAAGGAGGTCGTAGTAATCACAAAGATATGCCTTCCAATTAGGCAGTGCATTGAAGAAATAAGGAATTTATCAGGATGGTTCAGAAAACAAACAAACAAAGGGTATTTGGTTTTCTTGAAAAGATGGTCATTGCTGTTTCATCTCTCAAATAGTCCTTTTGGAGCTGACAGGAGAACAGAACACTGTGCTGTAACGGTTTACTAAATCTTACTAAGATAGTAAAAGTTAGTGGGCATCAAAATCAATTTTAATTATGAAACAGATAAGTATTCGAGTCAAATCTGTCTGCTTCACTTACCAGCTCAGCGAACCTGGGCCTAGTTAGTTAACTTTTTCCAGGCTTCCTCATCAGTGAAAAGGGAATGATAAATCCTGCTTCAGAGAGTTGTTGCAAGGACCGAATAAGATAATAGCAGGAGAGGACCCAACGGCATACCACCGAGCCGGGCACCAAAGGGACCATCATTCACTGGTGGCTTCCCCTTTCCCCGGTCCCTTAGCCAGAAAGCGATCAATCTGTCTTTTTCAGGGTCCACACTTTTTTCCCTTTGGCTACACCCCAGATTTGTACAGTATCACGTTTTGGAAAAAATGAGAAGAAGACAATGAATGTGAGAAGAGAGACATGATCTCAAAATACAATAACTTGTATCAGTATAGATGGTATTTACACAATGATCTCTTTTCTGCTGCGATGACTGTACACTGTTGACAGAAAGACTTAAGTAGCTATTCCAAAGATGTATTAGACTCTTGTTTCATTCCCACTTATCGTGCTCCTTACACACAAGCATTTACATATATGTGTTTCTTCTCACAGGCTCAACGCTTTTGCACACCAAATTGAGTCTATTGTGTGCTTGTATTACCTATGTGATATACAGCTGTTGTTTAGTAGCATTCCTCTGAAGTATAGTATAAGTATCAGAGTAAAGCATAAGATCAAAATATTAAAGGTAGGAAGAAAAAAGCTATGCTAGAACTGTAACAGGATTGGCCATACAGCATTGCTGAATGGAAGAAATACAGTGCTTAGCAAAACTCGTTGAGTTCAAAAGAGGATCAAGGACTAATCTTGATATCCTCTGAGTTTGCGCATTAAGTTTGTAGATATTAAGCTCACTTCAGTACACACTGTATGGATGTCATATGTGAGAAAGTGAAGCAGTGGGGGGGACGATGTCTTCTGTGGAGGAGCGTCTAGAAACTGCTCCACAAGTAAACCACATGACTTCACCTATGACTCATCAATGCCACAGTGCTCAGTGGATAGAAGTCATCAGAATTCCCAGATGTCCCTGTGTATCACTGCAAATGGGATATGACTTTGTGATGGCAAAAAGGCAGAAAGTTCCTCTCTTAAACAGCCTGCCGTGCAATTAGTTTTCGATCATGTATGCATTAATTATAGCTTCCCGGTTGTTGGGTTTTTTAACAGCTTTATTGGGGTATTTTACATATCATAAAATTGTCCCATCTGGGTATACAGTTCAATGATTTTTAGTAAGTTTACTGAGATATCACCATCATAAGTAAGTTTTAGAACATTTTTGTCCCTCCAGTAAGATGCTCAGGCCCATTTATAGTTTAATCCCCATTCCTACCCCCAGCCCCAGGGGACCATTAATTTACTTTCTGTCTCTGTAAATTTGCCTTTTTTGGACATTTCTTGTCAATGCAATCATACAATACGTGGTCTCTTGTGTCTGTTTTGTTTTACTTGGCCTAAATTTTTTGAGGTTCGTTCATGATGTAGATTACGTCAGTACTTCATTCCTTTTATTGCTGAATTATTAAGCCAAGGCTTCTGTCAAAAAGAGTTTTAAAGACCCATAGTTATTTAACCCTATGTACACAAAACTGAAGGGAAAACACGTTTCCAAGGAAGAACAAGATCGATCCAGACTCAGAATATTGTTCTCTGTATCTCACGTAATAGCTGTGAGGATTATACCTCCTTTGCCATGTATTTGTTCATCTTGTAAAGAAGACATCCCATCAAGTGTTGACTGTTGACTGTCCTGTTGCACTTTTTAAAATTTCGAATAGTTGGTTCAAAACCCAGAATGGTGAAAATATAAAAGCAATTTCTGGCAAAGCACGGTTGAGAAAATGTGTCAGACATTCCTTTGGAGAGCGCTGTGATGGCAATGTGTTAAGTAATGTGATGGAGTTAAAAATTATCATAGTATTAAGATGAGTCATAGGAATCTGAAAATAAGTAGAAGATTCATTACTTTTAATATTTGAAAGTAAATTAATTCAGTATCTCATAGTTTTGTTGATTTCATTTTCTTTCATATTCTAATATCGTGTCAGAGAGATTGCTGCAATATTTACATATTGTCTTTGCTGCGTGCAATATAGTTACCCTCTCAAATTATCCACCTGGATCCATTTAATTTCATAATGGGTTTCTTTGGAAGTTGAGTTGTGGAACGTCATAAATGTTCAGGGAAAGCATGCCACTGTGGACTCAGAAATTATATAAAAAAGCTGCCAGTACACATGCTAAATAAAAACGGGTCATATAAAGTTTATTAACTAAACAAATTAAACCAGCTTCGTAATGGGGGATTCACGTGAAATTCCCGGAGCAGCATAAATGTACTTTGCAACCTGAGGTTTGAGCTCCTGTTTTTCTCACATACCATGTACATTTTTCTGCTTTCCCCTTTTCTCTTCTGTGTGGGGCAAACACTGTCTTTTCCTTGGGGCGGGAGAGGTCTTCCCAAAGATAACGTAGATTGAAAGATTCAAGCAATTCTGGAGGATTGGAAAAAAGGTCAGTAGGTGGGTTTGTGGTGACCAAAGAGTAATAGGGTGAAATTACGCACTCAGTACTTGGGGTAGCCGCTCTCATGTGTCACACACTCTGCTGTGGACACTGGGAGCATTCGGTAAGATAAATGCCTTAACAATGCAGCTTCTGTCATTATTCCATTAGACAAAAGAAGAAACTGAGGCTCAAAGAGGTCGAGTAACTTCTCCAAAATCACTGAACAAGTAAGTGTCAGAGCCAGGACTTGACTCTGAACTCCGTCTAGAATTCCCACATGAAAGCCCACGTTCTTAACAATTATGCTAAGCTGTCTCTCAAAACAGCAGGCAGGAGACCTGCCCCTCCCCACCCCTGCCGGCTCTTCAACTACATTAACAAGTCAAATGACCTCTAAGGTCTCAGTTTATTAATCTGAAGGATGAGAGGTTCATTCTAAACCAGGTCTCTCTCCTTGAGCAGAATCAAATTTTCATTTCCCTAATCTCTTAAGATGGCTGACTCATGGCTGGGGTGAGGAAAGAATCGGTATAGATTGCCCGTTGGGATGGAAAGCGATGGCAGCTATGTGTAAACACAGAGGAAGAGCGCGGGAGGCAGGATGACGGTGGTCACCGGCACACCCAGCACAGGGCTGGGGCTGTTGCAGTTGCCACAGGGAGTCGTAACAAGCACCAATCAAATCAAGCTTGGAAATCAAGCAGAAATTCTTCTTCAGCATCCGAGGCTTCTTTGATGTTCTTCACAAGATGAGCTTGTGTGTTCTTTTCCTTGTGTCAGGGACATGTCATTTAGAAAGCAGAGATATTTTTTAGGTAAACAATGAATGATGAAAAGGAAATAGACAATGCAGTTTTTAAAGAATGCATTCCTGAGCCTTCCAGTTGCATAAGAGTTTCATAGGATGTTAGCAATGTTAGTTTAGTGCAAGAAAGGTCAAAAAGTTAAACGCGGATACCTTTATCTTTTCACAAAAGTTACTCCTAAGGGAGCTATATGTAAAAAGAAAAACAAAAAAGAATATATATTACAACAACCACAACAAATCCTTTCCTGTATTCATTCCAAGTAATGGGTTTCACCTCATAGCTATTCTTTTCTGCAAAAGGTTTGTGTTATTATCCTTGGGTATTATTTTCTGATGGTATCAGTGTAGTGGGTCATTATCGAAGAGCTGGCTTATTTCTGGAAGATGTTATTAAATGCCGTGGAAGTATGGTTATTTCCATTAAAATGCCAGAAGAAAGGAGAAACGTGAAAATACAACAGGTAATTCTGAGGAAACCAAGCTGAACCTTAGAAAATGAGACAATTTGGTGCTAAAACTTTGAGTTGTGGCTAACTTCTCCTTCGGGGTTAAGCTGTTCCTTTTCAGTTACACAAAAGCCATGGCGCAGGAGACACCACCTCCAGAGTACTGAAGCCAAGCAGGTAGCATATGTGAGTGGACCAGGCTGATTGGTGACAGAGACTTGGGAGCAATAAGAACATTGCATATTTCCCCTCACCTTGTGATAAGAAAAATAATACTACAAGTGCAAAGTTAGAGAGTAATAGACTTTCAACTTCAGCGTCAGACATATAATTGGGAGTAGACAGACTATGGCCAGCCAGATGGTTCATAAGGAGGACATAGCTGTAATTCTCAAGCCAATTGCTCGTTCCATTTTTTTTTTTAAATCTGGTTCAAAAATCCAGAGGTGGGTAAAGGTTGCAAACAGCTGAAGGGAGAGCACAGAGTAATCAGGAAGCCCTTTAATAACTGGATAGGATTTAGAGACACAGGACAATTTCTCTCATTTATGTACCTCCTGTAGGTGGTGTGGAACTCTCAGCGTCCCAGGGGTTGGGGTGTGATGATATAAAAATGTAACATTTGCAAGTCAGTCAGTCAGTGCTATGTTCGGGGGTTTGTAATACAGAAACCAGTCCTGAGGCATTATGGTCTACAGAAATCATAAGGACTGAAATTAGCAGAGTAGCGTTGGAATCTAACGGACAGATGGGATGTTGGTGGAGTTGATGGGTTCAGGGCGGGAGAAGAGGAAAGGTCCAAGAAGGTATAGATGTTGTTGGAGACTCTCAAAAAAGAGGCTGGTTCCACCAATAACGTAGTACCAGAAGAAGAGGAGCATGTTTCAAAAGGTCAGAGGTGGTGTCCAGTCAGCACATAATGAATTATTTCACACAGGCAAACATTCCCAAGCACAGGAACGGGAGAAAGAAGTGTGTATCTGACCTAGAGTTGCCCCCTGAACTGACCCCCTCCTGCAGGAAGTGCTTGGAGGTCCAATTCCAGGTATTTTGAGTTTAAGATACTGACAGAACCCTTCCTATTTTGGAAACTTGAGCCCTATCCTGATGTTCCCTCTCATTGTTCTCCTATATTCAACCCTTAGGTACATTTTGCCTGCAGGTCACTCTAAAGTTTTGTTTCCAAGAGTCCCCTGGGAAACAAAATCTGTGAAAGTTTTGGCTACAGATTTTTTCTGTCTGAAAGGCAAATCTCAAGGATTGGCTTGGGTGCGTCTGTCTATGTGCACGCCTTTGTGGAAAACCGTGGAAACTAATCAGCAGTGTGAATGAGAGCAAGGGTGCTAATCAAGCACATGTCAGAATGTCATAGAACGATGCCTCAGTAAGTGCATTGTGGAAAACAGACTGTTCTGCACAGAGACTCACCAGCTCTGACAGGGCTGTGTCCAGCATCTGGCTCAGCCAATGTGCAACGCTCTTTTCTTTTACATGATGGAAATACACACGCACGCGCACACATGTGCGCATGTACACACAAACACAAAATATTTGAACAAAATAATAATTCGGCATTCTACTGTTTGGTGACGTGCAGAAGACAAGAGTTAACATTTGCTTATCAGTACTGTGTGCCAGGCACTACCCAGGTTTTCTTTGGTGACCTTGTTTCAGGTTTTGTCCCAGCAACAGGGACAGCAGGACTGAATATTACCAACCTAGACCATCCTAGAAAATCTGGACCATATGGCCACATACCTGTGCCTTCCTCGTTTTCTTCTAACAGAGCTTGAAAACGCCAGCAAGTTATTCGGAAGTCTGTTTGATGTTGGTCTCTAGTGAGAAGCAGTGCGACTGCTAACTTGCTGCAGCCGGGTGGATATCTGTCTGGGAAAGAGGATGGAGGGTGGTTGGGGTGCAGGGGGACCCCTCACCACAGGCTTTGATCTTCTTTGACTCCTCCTGGGATATCTCACCTTTTGATGTTGGGAATCTGTTAATTACTAGTTGAAATTGGTTTGAGGGACTAGGAAAGAGTTTGAAGGCACTGTTCTCAAACTACATGTACTTTGATCTGAGAAACTTCAGGGCAACTTTCCAGGGATCTCAGGCAAATGAGAAGGGCTCAGTCCTTGGCCCCTCCCCAGCAGTGGCCCCGATTTCGATCCTCTTGGTCTATCATGGTGTCATCCTTGTTTAGCAGACGACTTCTCCTTTGAAGCCCTCGTGGGTTCCTTGATAGTAAAATGATGACTTTTAGAATCAGATTGTAAGTATCTTTCACACCACAGACAATGTACTTGATAATTTCCTCCTTAGATCTTAATTTGAAACGTCCACCCCTCTTTTGTGTGTAGCTCCTGGCTGACACTACCACGAATATCTCTTGATATAATATAATCTTGATTTGTAAGACAGTGTATTAAATTAATAGGTTTGGAGTCAAATTTCCTGCCCTATCCTTTGTTGACGCAAGTTAACATTTTCCAAGTTGACCTGAAAGGCTGACAAATGCTCAGGGATTTGATGGGCAGGTGGCGCTGGAGAACTTGGCTCTCCTTTCTCCTCCAAATAAGGCAACACAACCTGGCACCCTGCCTAGTAATCCAATTCTCCTAATGAACACATTTCCCTCATCTGAGGCCTTGCATTGTGACCATGCCACGGGGCTGACAAAGAGATAATTTTCAGTGCTCAGGAAAACACACACACACACACACACACACAAGGAAATGCTCTTAGCTCTTAAGAGCATGTTTTGTTCTCGTGTCATGGCCCATTATGACATCTTCATTTTAATTGCATGCAAAACCCATTTAAAGAGGTGTTATAATGTGACTGTTCCCTTGGAAAACACAGACAGGAGTGATATGGGTGTGTTTTAGAGAAGCCCTCTAGTTACCTAGGCTGTCATCATCATATCTTAAGGGCGCTAACATTGTATTGGGTATCCAAGTAAATGCAATATATTTGATCCTCTCGTATATGAATCCCTTGTCCTTATATAAGGAATAGACTCAAATCAAAGTATCTCAGGCAACAGAGTACTGTTCCTATTTCAAAGACAAAATATAGGTTGCTATGCACAGGCATTTTCTAGTTTTCAAATGGAAATGAAGCCATATAGATAAAACATGCATACATTGTGACTCTGGAATTACTCATTTAAAAGAACGGTGGAGGGCTCCTGGGGGGCTCAGTTGGTTAAGCATCTGCCTTCTGCTCAGGTCATTATCTCAGGGTCCTGGAATCCATCCCCACTTTGGGCTCTCTGCTTCTCCCTCTGTCCCTCCCCTCCCCATCTCTCTCAAATAAATAAATACAATCTTTAAAAAAATAAAAGAATGGTTGATAAGGTTTTGTTTTTTCTTTATTCTCATCCCACCATGGGCAGTGGCCCAAACTTCAAAGAGTTTTAGGGCTCCCTGACCTTCTGTAAGTAATAATGAAAATCCCCAAGGCCAGAGAAATGAAGCCATAGGGGTCTTTTCCATAAACTAAATTGTGTTCCCTAGGTCTCAATTTCTATACCCTTCTGTAAGAAGCAGGTCTCCCAACTGAAAGAATTTCCACATTGCTTTGACTTTCCCCGCTGTGGTCCCTTCCTTATTTAGCAGACTTCGTTCTATATGCATAATTGGGAATTAATTTTCTAATTAGGTTCTTCACATTTATGAAGTTGTTTGATGGGGTGTCTGTTCTTATAACATGGCCTAAAGGCTAAAGTAGAGGTAATAATTCTTTTTTCTGGCTTTGCCCCTAATTCAGCTAAGGTTCCTGGGAAATATATTTAACTTTTATGAGATCCCAGTAATACATCTTTAATACTGATCTACCTTTGAAAGGTTGTTAGGAGCGTGCTAACTAAGGTTTTAAGACTCATTACAATATGGTTGGTTTTGTTTATAAGAGTGGCTCAAACAAAATGAAGCCATTTCTTTTGCAACGTGAAGGGTATTTAGAAAACCAGGAGCAACAACTGCAGAAAGTAAAACCAGATGATGCTGGCAGGAAAAGAATATTGAATTGACACTCAGAAACAGAGGGGACACGGAAGATTAATGGCTGATATCTTTACTGTGAATTATGAGTAGAACTGGATTGAGGCACCTGGGTGGCTCAGTTGGTTAAGTGTCTGACTCTTGATTTCAGCTCAGGTTGTGATCTCAGGGTTGTGAGATCAAGTCCTGCATTGGGCTCCACACTTAGTGGGGAGTCTTCTTGAGATTCTCTCCCTCTGCCCTTCCCTCTGACTCATGCATGCTCTCTCTTTCTCTCTGTATCTCTCTCTTTCTCTCAAATAAATAAATAAATAAATCTTAAAAATAAAAAAGAAAGAAACTGGATTAGGTATGGACTATAAGAATTTGTCTCCTGGATTCCTTGTGATGGGCCACAGGTAGAGAGATTGACAGCCTATGGTTCAACCGCTCTGTGATCATGAAGGCAAGTATAAACAAAACCATCTAAACAGTCTTTTTGCTTGCTAACCATTAGTCTTAAACACTAAATCATGATGTCCCAATTTTTTCATATAACAAGGACCATGTTACTTATTATATAGGTACACAGTAGCATGTTTATAAGGACGAGGGGCAATGACATTGCATATTGACGAAAGGGCATCCTCATTTCATAGTAAATCAGTATCACTAACCCTTGAAATTTGATTAAAAAAAAAGAAAAAGAAAAACGTCAGGATACTCCTCAGCAGCCTCCAAAGAAGAACCACCTCTCATACTGATTTCCTTTCAACATCCATACTTATTTGAGTGGCTCATTCACATGGATGTCAGGGCCAAGCAAAAACTTTAGGAACAAATGTGAGCCTGAATATACGATGGTTAGTAAGTGATGCTCGGACTCAGGAAAAGAAATGTTTCTTTTACTCCTGGCCTGTTTCACTCGTTACCATTTAAGTGACCTTCTGGGTCTGTGTAGCTTCTAAATGTATGACCTTGTCCTCTAAAAGTTCCCAGTTTACAACTATAACCTGTAACTCTCAAGACCCGGCAGGGTATCAGAATAGAAAGGAGGCCAAATACAGAGTCGGAAAATGGGTTTACCCAGTGGAGCTCAGGAGGCCTGTTTGCTGTGTCCACCTCTCACTCTGAGTACCTGTGTGATCTTGGACAAATTATCTAAGCCCTTTGTTCCAGTACAGGTCAAACAAAGTGGTCTTGATGTTTTGAAATTGGAAGCACTTAGCTTCCAGATTTTTCCTACCACAAGCATTACCCAAAGAAATCCTGGTCAGTCCAACATCTTAAATAATTAGCCTACACCTACCAGGAGCAGGTATAGCAGAGTGGTTAAGAGCAGAAGCTGCTGGTGTTGCGTTCCAGTGTCATCATTGCCACTCTGTCCCCAGCTACTTAATTATCTCAGTCTCAATTGTGCAGCTGCAATGTGGACTAAAGATTCTACTTCACTAATCTTTTTCTCTTCCCTGCTGTCTTTTCCTCCTCCTTTCAGTACTTAACAGTAGAGCTTTGTTCTGATGTGTTTTGTTTTGTTTTGTTTTGTTTTGTTTTGTTTTGTTTTGTTTTAAAAGCCTAGAAGAAGGACTAGAAGGAGGAATTTAACCAGCTAGCCTGGGTTGAGAGTGATGAGTTGAAGATAGGGATCTCTCTCTGGGACTGGCCATTACTTGACCTTAATTCTACTCTCTGTATAGCATCCAGAATCTTCTTTTAAAAAAGATATTTAAATCAAAACATATCATCTCTTTGTTCAAAAACCAACCATGGTTTCTCACTGTTCCATATTTAGAATAAAATCCAAACTCATTACCATATCCAAACAGTAATTTTTGACTATGGACCCCTTCCCTCCTTTCTCTTCCTCTTCACCACTTCTGTCCTCTTCCGCAATTTCAGCTGCTTCCTCCTCCTCATCTTCCTCCTCCAGGAGGAGAAGTCCCTAGGCCCACAACTGTGCTGAGTCCATGCTTGTATTTCTAACAGCTAGTGAAACATATGCCCTCTGATTTCCGGTCAGCATGTCCATATCATAATTCATCATATCTTTCCCCAAACTACCAAGCAACTAGCGCTTCTGACTTCTGTTAATGGCGTCTCTGTTGTTAACAGGCAACCAAATTCATAATGTCATTCCTTTTGGCTCCTCTCCATCCTTCTTTCTCTTTAATTGCTTACCAACTTCTCTCTCTATATATATACCTTTATTTGTACTTTCCCTTTCTTATTGCCATTGTTGGGTCCCCAGAATGTGAAATAGTGCAGTGCCATCCCAACAGGTCATCCAACACCTTCTTCTTCTTCCTCTCTTTCGCTTTAGGTTATAAAGCTGTAAGATTAACTTATTTTATGGAGTAGAGTACAGCTCTGATCATTTGATGTCCGTGTTCCCAAACATTTATTGGCCATATAATAAAGTCTGAACTCTGTAGCCTGACTTTCAAATCCTCTACTACTTTTCTCAGCTAGTTTTCTGCTTTTCATTCATTATTCTATTTACTCATCCCTTTATTTTTTCAATAAATATTGAGGTCCGATAATATGCAAGATCCCAGGAATACAACATTGAACAATTTAAGTGTGACATTTTCATTCTGATGGAAGAGAAAGGCCCAAACACACACACACACACACACACACACACACACACGTAGTATAAAAGAAACAAAGCATACAACAAAAATAAAGTATTAGAGAAGTAACTCTATATTTTTAAGTAATACTTAAATATATCTTGCATTTGACCTACATTGGATAACTTACTAATTCTGAATACTGCCTCGTATTTTCTGCCTATTTTTCTTTGCTCATGCTCTGTCTTCTCAGGATGTCCTTGTCTCTAATAGTCAATATCTGATCCATGTTTCAAGGCATATTTATTGAAACTTTCTTGTTGCTTCCCCAGTGTCAGCTTTCCCTGGCTCTACCCCTTCCAAGTCCTCAATCCATCTCTTGTTCTAAGAGTGGGTTATTTTCTTTAACATTATGTTCATCTGACATGGCTGATCCACTTTTTTTTAACATTTGCCTCTTCACCTCCAAGTCATTCATCAATATATGATGATCACAGGGAGGGTTTGTTGATGGCATGACTCTACATACCTGTAAATCACATTTCCCAGCAGGGAGATGAAGGAATAACTCTACTAAGCAGTACATTCAGAAATAACATGGAAGATAGGAAGGAAAGGATTGAATTTTCACTCATTTGTTTATATTTTCATAGTTCGGTGTCTGTTGGAGAGCCAGAATTATACAACTCATTATCTAGGTCAATCTAGTAAGCCACCACGCCAGCACAGATGTGCCACTTTGCACTAGAATTCTCAGTGGTACAGTTGCTTCCAAGCTGGCACTTATTATTAATAAAAGCATTAAATAAATAAATTAAAGAAACAATTAAATCAACAAAGCCTACATGGTAAGCACAATAGGCTCTAAACATGGCATCTTCATTTTAAATGAAATTCTGTTAGTTGCTTAAAATTGTGAGAGATCAATAGCCACTTTGTGTTTGTGCTGGTGTTGGTTCATTGGTTATAAGCAATAGAAACTGACTCCAAATAAAGAAAATGTTTTAGAAAGGAATGTCAGATCAAATGAATAAACAGATTCAAAAGAAAGGTGTTGGAATAGTCTAGAGAACCGGATAACAAAAACATGCATTTGTAGTCTCATCAAGTCAAAATAGGATAAATCTACACCAACAGTCTTCCTCACACGATTGCACTGAGTTTTGCTTTGCATTATCCTGCTCAAGACTAATCTCTAGAATGGTGGGTTCATTTCCTAGTTGTCATCATATGTCTACTCCTTGACCAAGAGAAAGCAAGGCATTCTCTTGAAAAGTTCCACCCATACCGTGCACAAACAATAGATGTCCATTACTTTGGTAAGCTAGACTCTGAAAACCTTCACTGTCCTACTTCACACATATCCTGGGCCAATTGCCAGTTTGTGCTGAACGTAAGCAAAACCACTCTATCATGACACTTTGCCGTAGTAGTCACATCACATTTGCTCAAATTTTGGAAGCACGAAGCTGTGTTTTAGGCACGTGGGTGAATTTGGTAGAAAAAAAAAAGATTTGGCATTGGTGTATTTTAGTTCGACTATTTGGCTACACAAAGCTTATACAGCCATGTATTAGCAAATGAATTGTACTAATCTGTCTTTGAGTCGTGTTGGAACGATTTTGCCAAATTTGTGGAGAGAGACCATAGTCAAGACACAGATTTGAGTTTTAAACCCAAAATTCTGTCCTAGACTATCCCTTGTCCCCTTTGGAGGATTCTTAGAAATGTGTGCCCAACCCAGATGAACTAGGCATCGGGATACTTTATTATTAATGTGGGCATTGACTCCAGTTACCAATGTAGAGCTCCAACGAGGTGGGCTCGAGCATATAGAACACGGGTCTGTCTGGGGATATTAAGGCTCAGTAACCTGAAGCTAGGGCATGCCGAAAGTCTTGTTTTTCTACTTTTCTGAAATTACAAACCTGATCTGAGTCTCAAATTCATGTAAAGTCCAATACAGGTATCATCCTTCCCAGTCAGAGGATAACAAAGGCAAAGAAAAAAGAGCCTAAGATTTGGCCCCGATGCTTAGAGTTCAGCTGCCCCAGGCTGCCTGATTGAGGCCTTTGCAGTGATTCAGAGCTGCCCCCGGGATAGCTTCATCTAAGCCCCTCTGAAATACCCACCTATAAAGAGAGGAACCAAGGCTAGTGTCATGGGCTTGTGACCTTTGCAGTTGCCCTGTGCTCAGAAAGACCCTACACTTGGTTTAACATACTGCTGTTCTCTTGAAGTTATTAACAACTTGAACAAAAGGCCTGCATTTTCATTTTGCACTGGGCCTTGCATGTTATATATGTAATCCTGAGCAGGACAGAAACAAAGGAAGCCAGAAGAGCTTGCAAGTGGGAACACCTAAGCCACAAGTGCTGCAACTTTTAATGTCTTTAAACAAATGCCATCTCTTGCTACTGTAGTCAGGTACAAAAATCCTAGAGGTTGTGCAATCCATATTCAACACACTTTCTCTTGAGGAAGGGCAGCCAAGGTAGGAGACAGGCAAAAATGATAAAGAAGAATCATAGCATTCCCACCACTAGAAGAGGTACTCATCCCACACTCTTTGTAACTAGACCTCAAACATGTCGATTTATCCAAGACAGATCACTTTTCCGAAACCTAAAATATATTTGATAGGTAGGGGGTAGGCAAAATGAGTGAAGGGGGCCAAAATATACAAACTTCCAGTTTAAAAAGACATCAGTCAGGAAATGTAATGCACAGGACGGTTGTTCGTTAATGGTTCTGTATTGCCTACCTAAAATTTGCTAAGAAAGTAGACCTTAAAATTTCTCACCACAGGGGAAAAAAAATTTGTAAGTATGTGTGATGAGGGATCTCAACTGGACTTAACGTAGTGATCATTTTACAATAGATAAAAATGTCAAATTATGTTGTGCGCCTAAAAGTGGTATAATGTTGTATGTCAATTTTATCTCAATTTTATCTCAATTTTATCTAGATGGCTCGATAGACGTAGGTACAGATATCTATAGATATATAGATATATCATTGGTTGTTCTTCAAGGGTAGGTATTAACTCCTGTGGAAATGGCTTTTTTTGTTTTTATAAAATAAAATTGTTCTTGATTTATTCAACCATTTGTTACATGAAGCGAAACACTTTGCTATGTTCAAGAAAAAATACAGCTTGATATCAGTTGTTGAAGGTCGACTTAGGAAATGTATACGTACAGAATGCTGGATCTCCTACAAGGGTGGTGCTCTGTGAAAGCCAGCTATTGGAACGTGTTATTTATCTACTTAAAATGCTTCCATATATTCCCAGTGCAGAAAGTTGAATAAAAAAATAAAACAAAATTTTTGAATAAAGCCAACTCCTATTTAGATCTTGGTATAAATGTCACTTGCTAAGAGAGGCCTTCCTTGTTTTCTGAAACCAAATCAGGTCTCTCTTGTTATTCTCTCTGAGGACATCTGTTGTTTAACATTATAGCATTTTTTTAATTTTTTATTGCAGATTTTGTGTATTTAGTTATTTGATGTTTCTTTCCTATATTAAATTGTAAGCTTCTTAAGGGAAAGAACCAAACTTCTCTTACTCTCTAGTGTATGCCAAGCATTTAGCATGATTCCTAAGCACATAGTAAATGTCTCATAAATATAAATTGAATTTAAAAAAAAAAAAAAAGCATGAGAGTACCTGCCCTGTTTTCAAAGTGGCATCAACTGCAAAGACTCTGAAGTGTGAACAAATGTGGCATGTTTGAGGACCAGAAAGAAGCGTTAGTATGCCTGTGACACAGTGAGCAAAGGCTTGGGGGTAAGAAAGAAGAAATGAAGTCTGTGAGGGACACAGGATCCATGTCAAGTAAGGGCCTGTAGGCCAGGGTAAGAAGTTAAATGTGATGGGAAACCACTGGAAAGTTTTAAGTTGCTGAGAGATAGACTGAAATGACATGCATATTATAATACCATAATATTTTGGTACATTAATGGAAGTCTGAAGCACAAAATAATACAATACTATTTAGAGCAGAAATGGGCAAACATTTCTATAAAGGGCCAGAGAGTAAATATTATAAGCTTTATAGACCGTATGTTCTCTGTCACAACTACTCAACGCTCATTGTAGTGCCATAGTAGCCACAGACAGTACTTAAACTGATACATGTTGCTGTGTTCCAACAAATCTCCATTCAGAAAAACAGGCAGCGGGCCAGATTTGGCTCACCAGCCTTAGTTTGCCAATCCCTGAACTAGTAGAACATGGGACCACTTGTATCTACTTCGAAAGGGATGCCTATTAAAAATGCAGATTCCCGTGCCCTCTGCCAGGCACACTGAACCTAAATCTCTGGGTTTGAAGCCTAAGAGTCTGTGTTTAACAAGTCGCCTTAGAGAATTGTATGCATGATTAGGTTAAGAACCACTATTCTAGAAACCCAGTTCATCCCCCTTGGACTAGAATACTGAAAAATGTAACTGACTGGCCTGCAATAGCACTTTCTCAGTGTAGAAGGACTAATGTTGGGACGTTCTGCATTCAGTTGAGGGCAAGAGGCAGGTTGTAAGAACCGGCCGATAGACTGGACTAGAGTGTGCCGGGAGGCTATACGGAAGAGCATCTTGTAGTAGCAAGGGAGAAAGCTCTGCTTAGATAAGGCTGAGAAGATCAGCCCTCCCTTTGAGTTCCCTGGTTTTAATTATTGATGCTAAAAATACATTTCTCTTAATTGTTTTGTGAAAATAAGTTAAATAAAGAATAAAGCTGTTCCATACATGCACAGGCAAACATTACACTCTTTTCACATAAACACTGGGATGATTCCTCAGAGTGTTCCTTTTCAAATTTGGTTGCAAAATAACACCCACAGAATGTATTTCCAACCACAAAATACTGTGACAGTAAGCAGACAGCACAAGAGAGCCTGTTATGCTTTATAGATTGCAATGATTATATTGCGGGAGCAGTTGATGCATTTGTTGGTGTTCATTCTATTTCACATTTGCATTTAAATTCCTGTGGAACAAAGATAAGATAAAGAGGGAAACAAATGATGCTTATTTGTTGTCGTATTGAACTCCTATTATAAGTATGGCTTTAAAAGAGGGTGAAGCTTTGCAAGAAAGCATTCCACGTGTTCTTTACAAAACATCAGATACACATTCAATCATCAACTAGAAATATGCAGGAAAACATATCCCTAGGGCTTTAATAAAATCATAAATCAATAAGGAATAACCCAAAATGTGGTCGAATACAAGGGGCAAATGAAATACTCATACTCTCTTGACATATTCATCCACATTTTATTGAAACATAAGAATTAGAGAACTACATTTGAGTTTTAAAACACTATCCTTTTTATTGCAGGCTTTCTTTTAAAGCATGGCTTGATATTCACAAGTTTCCTCTTTCAAATGATCTGTGTATCCACAGCATGATTCTTTGACGAATTTATGCAGATTAGTTCTACATCCAGGGTAATTCTTTCTGCTCCTCTAAGCTCTCTATTTTGTTGGGATCCAAGGAAAAAAAATCTCTTTGTAGAATTTAATTGTACATCCTAGTAAGTAGATGTTGGATTCCTCTATCTATGCAACAAACACACCTGCCTCCCCATATGATGTGTTTGCCATAATGAAACCCAGAAGAATGAGAAAATGCCACCTCTTTCTTCCAAGTTGCTAAGTGACATATCAGTTCTCTGATTATCTAAACTACTATTTTAAATATCACACTTATTTCTATAAATACACCTGATAAAAATAACAACCAATAGTTCAATGACAACATTTAATTATATGAATGTATCTGAACTCATAACAAAAGTTTCTCTGATTTTTCTATGTCTTACAGTACATTTCTCAAAGAAAACATTAGTCAAGCCTTTTCTGGATATTGGCTGTGAGAGTCTGAGCATTCTTTCTCAAAAGTGGGGTCTGATGACCACTCTTCATAAGTAAATTCAATGTGATCGTCAAATCAGGAGAATAAGGTCTAAGAACCATTGCTTTGCTTATTTCCATTCTTGGATATTTAAAGGCATACTAGCATATTGAAGGTTCTGGGAAATTCTGTAGAAAAGACATGTATGAAGCTTTGTTTTTCCACACTGTTCAGAGAATATATGTTTTAAATCTAACACCTGGCATTGATTGGAATGTGTATTCCCAGGAAAACCCTGGTCTAAGTAATAACTAGTAACTATCAGTAAATACACTCTTCTGTTTTTATTATGCTTTTTTACAGCTCGTCATGTATGTTTCTTAGTATATATTTTGGGCATGTTTATTCATTTGTCATTCATTCAGCAAATATTTTGTGAACTTCTCTGTGTCAGGGACAGTTGGGTGCTGAGAACACATTGGTTCAATAGTATATCTTATATCTTACTTTTGTTTTCAAAATATATGATAACAGTTATTAATGTAATTAACATTATATTTTCAAATCAAAGTATTGCAATACATCAAATTTAGAGTATTTTAGAATCTTTAGTGTACAGAAAAATGTGAAACAATAGATATTTTTCCATATATGTCATTAGGGCACCTTGAACTGAGCAAGTACCTTATTTACTGTTGTGACTCTCCCTGGAATACTGACAATGATGCATTTTTTTATAATAATTTTTTATTATATTATGTTAGTCACCATACAGTACATCCCTAGTTTTTATGTAAAGTTCGATGATTCATTAGTTGCGTATAACACCCAGTGCACCATGCAATACGTGCCCTCCTTACTACCCATCACCAGCCTATCCCATTCCCCCACCCCCTCCCCTCTGAAGCCCTCAGTTTGTTTCCCAGAGTCCATAGTCTCTCATGGTTCACGATGCATTTTAAAGAACCATAGTTATGAGATTTAGAATCAGATGCAAAGAAATACAAAAGCATTAATTCTAGCTTCTTGCTTTAGCTGAATTTCTGTGATCTAAACCAGTTCCATCAAATGTTTTGAAAATCAGATCATAAACAAATTATATAAGTTGCCTATCTTAGAATGTGAATGAAGTATTGCACAAACCTGGCCCATTTTCTAATTGTAAGGTGAGTTGGGTTAGAAGATTTAGTTTTAGAAATACTAAGCATTTTGAAAGTTCGGAGCAGTTTCAAGCTATAGATTTGAATAATAGCGCATGGAAAAAAAATAATTCTGAGTCTCATTCCTATGTATCTGATGCCACTTCAGTCCCGTCGCTATAGATGAAAGAGCCTGCCAAGTTAGCTTGGTCAAGGGTTTTTTCACAAACTGCATATCTTATTAATTATTCCTTTCATTTACTGGTAAAGAAACCCAGTTCAAACTAGCTTAAGTAAAAGAAGAAAAACAGCAATAATAAAACTAATAAATAAATACCAAGAGATGGTTTAGGAGATGTTGTCTTACTTTACCTCAGAGATCAGGGGTACAATTTGCTTCAGGCTTAACTGGATTCAATGGTACAGACCATGTCATTAGGACGTCGTGTGTGTGTGTGTGTGTGTGTGTGTGTGTCTCTGTTTTGGCATGGCTCTCAGACACTCCCCTCCACCTGCTGATTCCCAGCTTACAAAAGCCTTACAACTAGAAAATCCAACAGGAAGACCCATCTCTTTTTAGTGACTCTCCTAATTGACTCTCACTGGGCCGTCCTAACTCATTTGCTTATGCTGCAACCAGTGATAGTGATCAAGAGAGTAGAACAGTCTGACTGACCAGGCTCAGGAGACGGTTCTATTCCTGGAGTTGGCAAAGACCAATAGTGGATGACAGGGGGTGAGGCATGTGTGGTTTTCTCCCAAGGATACTGAGACGCAACTACCAAAGGAAGGGAGAATTGATGTGAGGCGGGCCAAATCAACAGGTGCCCGTTATATTATTTTCAAATGAATATTTAAACAGAAACAGAAACTATAAAATAAAAAGAGGGAATTTCTCATTGGATGGTCTTTGGGATAGGGAAAGGGCCCAGAGACGATTATTCATCCATACCTCAGAGCTCTTGTGGGAAGCTGACCATCTGTCCTGATTTTCCTGGGATGATCCTGGTTTGCCAGCATCACTATTAATAGCACCCCCATTTACTCGCAAAACTGTTCTGCTTTGCTTGATAAAATTTAGGATTGCTAGATCTCGGGGAATTTCGAGACCTATTATTGTCCATCAAGCACAGTTGTAAAATTTCTTGATCTTCACCAAGGCATTCATTCTAATAAATATATCTGTGTTTCATCTGAATAATATGAAGCTCTTGGAGTAGTTTAACTCTGATTATTCTCTTTCATTTTACTTGTTTCTCATACAAAATTAAATGTTATTAATATAATTTTATACAATTAATAATTGTGTAGAGTTACCCACATTTGACCAATTCTGTTTTCCTTATTGCTTCTTGAATCCCAGTCTTTCTCTTGAGATAAATGTTCATCTTCCTAAACTATTCTTTTGGAATCTTGCTACTTAAAATATGGTCCCCGGACCAACATCGTCGACATTACCTTGGAGCTTGTCAGGAATGCAGAATCTGGGGCTCACTGAATCAGATTCTGTAGTTTAACAAGACCTCCAGATGACTTCTATATACGTTAAAGTTAGAGAAACCTGGTTTTAGGACAGTGATTCTCCACACTGGCTGGGCATTAGAATCTCCTAGGTGGCTTGAAAACCTAAGTATACATATTTACAGATAGAGATTTGTGGACCCTAAGGTCCTTCCTCAGACAACTAAATTAGGATCTTTGACCATAGACCCACTGCTCTAAGAGGTCCTTTATTTAAGATCAATTAGTGACAGACTCGTTTTTGTTTTTTTGAAAAGTACTTACTATGCATTACTGAATAATAGTTTAGCCAGTTATACATTTCTAGCTTGGCATTTATTTTCCCTCAATGATTTAAGGATTTAAAAGATCTTTACTCTTTCCTGGCTTCAATTGTTGTTTCTGGGAAAACTGTTGAAAATAAACTCTTTTTCCTTTGTAGGCAATCTGAGTTTTTAATTTCTGGTTGCTATTAAGATCTTCTCATATTGTGCAATTTTACTCCATCACGGCTACTTGTGTTTTTCTTACTTATTATTACATTTAGGATTTATTGTGTTTTTTTAATCTGAGGATTTGCGTTGTTCATCTTTTTTGAAAACTGCTTGGGCATACTATTGTCCCATATTCTGTTCATTCTCTTCTTTTTCTGGAAAGTAAGTTAGACTTATGCAAAGCATTTGTATTTTATCTTCCTATGTGTCTCTTTATGCTCTCATATTTTGATCTTCTTGTCTGTCTCTTCAGCATTCAGGATAAATTCTTTCTATCTTCTAGTTCTAATATGCTACTGAACATATGCACTGAGTTTTTGTTTTGATGCTTTTATTTTTTCACTTTTTTGAATTTCTATTTAGAATATTTCATTCCTAGAAGTTCTTTTTATAATCTGACTTGTCTTTCTTATATAGTATCTTTCTCTTGCTCATTATGTCAATTCTTTAAAAAATATTTAAACATAGTTATGTTACAATCTGAACCTCATAATTCCACTGCCTAAAGCCTTTTCTGTTGTTTCTGCTGATTATTGCTCATGGACACCTGTTTCCCTGTTGTTTTGCAGCTTCGGAGAGTGAGCTTGTGTTATCTGGAATTAATCCGTGGATGTTTTGTGAAGCCTGGTGGAGGGTGCATTCCATCTTTGTAGAGACATCCTATCCTTGTAGAGAAATTTGTGTTGGCTTCTGCCAGGTTCTATAAAATACAACCAAATCGTGAGCACTTTGAATTTGTGTCTTGGGGTTTCCTGATATATGCTGGTTATGTAAATTTTGAATCCCACATTTGCCTGAGGACAGGTCTGCGGTGATGAATTTTTCAGAAGGTACTTATTTTTCATCTAGAATTCAGCATTAGGTAAACAAATTCCCTTGGCTGTTTCTTTGCTGACTGGTGAATTCTTCCCACTCTTTCCCTGAGGGGAAGGACCCCAGATTCAAGTCATTCATGCTGTTAATGAGTAAAGAGAAGCTCAGAGGCTGACTTGCTCAGGGTCACACAGCACCTGGGAGGCAGACAGGAAAAAAGAACCCAGATCTTCTCATAATCCAATCATTTCTCTCCAACAAAACAAGCTACAAAAATAGTAATGCCTTCTTCTAATAAGAAGGGCTTCACCTTTGCCTCCAGTTGGACAAGTAACAGCAAGATTCAGTTATTCCTCATGGTTAAGTTTGATGAATTGTAGAAATAGGTTACTTAGATATATTTTAAGAATCATAAGAACATAAAAAAGTCATATGGGATAAGACTTATAGTCCACACTTTTCAGTATTTTGTCTTTTATAGTAGCACCAAGGGACATTGGTGTGACATGATGATAGTTGCCCTTCATGATATTGTCCTCAAAGGGGGCATCCCTAACTGGGGAAGATCTATCATCCAAGAATTTCTCTAAACCCTTCTTGAACTCTCATTATATTTTTGGTTTGTACAACCTTAAGGCATGGCTTTATATGGAACCGATCTTATACTAGTCAAGACATAGACTAAATAACCCTGAGGTCCTTTTAAAATATGATTTTAAGTATCATAAATCTTGTTGTGTAAGTAGACTCTGCAAGTGGAGGGCATATAGCAGAGTGATGTAAAGCCTGGACTCTGAAGTCAAATAGGCTGTGTTCAAATGGGCTTTTCTTCTCGTATCCTAGCTGTGTGACCTTTGGCAAAATCTTTCCCTATTCTGAACCTCTGTTTCCCCTCCTGGATGTGGGCAACAATTATCAGAGGGTTATGGTGAAAAATGAGTAAGGCAAATGCATATAAAATTACAGATCTTAAGGCTTGTGGTAAACGGTCAAATGAAACTATTCTTAGTAGTAACATTGATATTTTTATTATTGTTAGTGGATGAATATTAACTTTATCATGGTCACAAATGTCATCAAAAAGTGCAAGGATCCCATTTCATATTTTTATATAAACAAATATCTGAATAGTAAGGGGCAGAATAAGATATGAGCAGAATAAAGATATGAGCACTTATACCCTCAAACTATTTAGATTTTTATGGGTGCCAGCATGGACCCATAAATAAATCACTGACCTTTCAGAAAACAATCATTAAAATATGTTTGGATGTGCTATTGAGGGAGTCCTGTATTTTGAAAAAGAGAGATATCAACTAACCAAATAAATTAGGTCACTTGCATGTCCATGGCGGATTTTACTCGTATATAAATTGACTCTGATATTTGGTCATTGAGTTCCCTCAATTATCTTATTATTACTTTTTTTTTTTTTGCCCAAAATAAAACAAAACAAAAAGCATATGGTATGTAATAGCTCTAATGTTAATAAAATTGAACGGTTTACTCGGGAAAATGGCCTCTCCACTCTTTCTTAAATGTCTCTGTCTGCCCCGACATTTACTTTGCACTAGTAACAACACTCAATTTTCATTGACATTATCTTCTAAATACAATCAGATCAAAAATCGCTAACATCATTCTCATTCCTCTCCTGCAAGCAGATAATACAGCACAGAGTCTCGCTGATAACTTCCGCTTCGGTAACCTCTGATTCCACTACTTGAAATGCTCTGTGTGCTTTCCATTGGACCAGAGTCAGATGTATTCGTGTAAAACAGGTGATTCCCATCAGCAAAGATGCAAGACGTGACATTTGCCATTAATTGGACTTTCCTCCTGCTGGGTGCAGAGTCTCTATGAATCGGTAGGTCCCTGAGGCTGACTTGTACCAACTGGAGCCTGCACCAGCAGGGACTTTCCCAGGCACATGTTTTTCATTTTCTCCGGGGGCTTGTGCTCAAATGTGTAAGTTGGAAGGAATTGAAGTGAAACTTTTAAGAAATGGTAGTGAGCATTTAGGATGTTCTAACTCAGTTCACATAAGTGTTGACTGTGTTTTGAGACACTTCCAATTGCAAACTAAGTCTACTTACGTTTGCTCACGAATATTGGGAATTGTTCTTTAAACCTGTACCATCTAAGTGACCTACGGCGGGTGATGTAGCTTCTCTAAGCCTCAGTCATTTCATCTGTAAAATGGGAATAAATATAAATACATAAAATATATTTTAAGAATTACTCAAGAGTTAAATGAGATTTTTCCAGGATGTCACTTCAACTGTCTGGCACATTTCACAGATGCACGTATATGTATTTGTGATATGAATCCTAATCTTAACCTATACTAGTTTATTCCCACAAATGGTCCATACCTCAATTTATATCTGGAAAGCGAAGTGGTCAGTTGAAGACATGACTTTAAATTCAATCCAGTTCTACTTGCACTTGTTATGCCCAGATGTTTGAAGAAAAAACAAAACAAAACATTGAATTATCTAGATAATTTCTCAATTTAGGGGAGAATAAATTCTATATGTTGGGTTTTCTTTTATACATTTAGGGTAGCTGACCATCTGGGTTTGTCTGAGACCGAAGGAATTTCTGGGATGTGGCACTTCCAGTGTGAACATCAGGGCAGTCCCAGGCAAAGTGGATGAGTTAGCAACCTTATACGTTATACCCCCTGGTAAAAACTGTAAAGCACTCAAACCTGATGAGTTTTAAACAGTATGTAATTGTGTAAATTTACAAAATCCTTCAGTGGAGAAAATGCTGAGAAAGGGGCAAAGAAAAGAGGAATATATCCTGACAGCCGCTTCTGCCTTCAAAAATAACTCAATGCCAAACTAAAACTGGCCGCAAATAAAAGATCTTCAAGTCTGGAGGTAAATGATTTCTGGATTGGTTCAGTAGTTCCACATTGTCTTTGAGGACTGGAGAATCTTTGTGTTGGTGTTGGCCATGTTTGCTCCTAGAGTCACATTCAGCTTCATCTTTAAGCATCTCACTCTCCCATGACTTTATCTAAACCAGAAAGAGCAAACACAGGGGTAGGGTGACCTCAAGCATTTCTTTCTTATCTCCAGGGAGTAAAATTATTTTCTGAATCCAACCCAGCCTGGTTTCCCTTCTGTTTCCTTAGACATAGCTGGGTCTTCTGTTCACCCATCAGTCAATCAAAATTAAGCAAGTGCATGGAATTACTCGACAGTTAGACAAAGCACAATATATCAACAGGACTGAGGGAGGGGCTAGCCTTCTCTGAGCACTTTTCAGCATGAACAAGTGTGGGATCTGGTGAGGAAAGATGGAGAGAGATTGGAGAAACAACTGATGGCTATTGAGTAGGTAATCGATGGTATTTGCCATGGACTGGGAAGAGGGGGAGGTCTCTCTAATATCCACCCCCCCTTTTTTTAATCAGCCATTTATCCCACTGATATGAATGCTTCCTGCTGTTGATTTCCCAGGTACCTGAGGAATATGGCAGGTGTGCTACCATCTAATGGTAGTACAGATCATAAGGCCCGGAGAATTCATGTGAAACTCGTATATATGACTCAGTTTCTCTGTCATTTAAGATCTGGCCAGCAGCCTCCTAACCTGGAAGAGTCTAACCAAGGAAAATGCAATAAGGAACTCTCCATTCTGAAGTTTATTTCTTGCCAGCAAACCAAATAAGATACTGATCTTGCTTCTCCGGAGAAAGTGTTTCATTGGAACTTTGATACACCAATTCTCATGGCAAAGCCCCCAACACAGGAAATATGATCTGTTTTTTTCACCTTCGAAAATCTTTCTCAACTCCCTGGGTCACTGTCTTTATGTGAGCTGAGTGTTTACACTTTTTGCCTTCTTGGGGCTAAGCATGTGAGTTCAAGGTCACTGAAGCAACTCTTCCTTAGCCTCACCAAGACCCGTTCGTGAAAAAACAGAACTTTAGCTCTTGTATAAATGATGAAACCCTTGCTTATTGAGACTTGCCTTGTGCTGTCAAGTTTGTTGTCTTATTCATACCCTTTATGTCTCTTATGAGGGTGTTATAAGGTTTCATTAACTAATGATTATGGTGTTAATACATTGTAGAAATGTTCCACAAATGTTAAGTGCTATTACTCCTCGGGTCATTCTCCATTTGCCTTAATACGTCTTTGAGCATCATCCACGCACTCTAATGGGGGGGCAGGTCCCTGGAGCATTGCCTGGCTTCTTAGAAATGGAAAAAAATGCCGGTTGCGAGTAAGGTTTAATTTTCCTTTGTGTTTTTAGATGATTCTTAAAACCTTTCTGAGAGACCTTGAGTGAGAATGATCTGGGAAACAGTGACTTCTGGTGGTAAAGACCTAATGTATAAAATATTTGATTAGAAATTGAAGAATAAATTAGCGGTCATATGGCCCTGCATTTTAACTGAGCATACACTTAACACAGCCATCGATTGCTCCTTCCATTTGGAATCCCCAAACTGAATTTAAGAAATAAAAACAGCGGGGATATTTCCAGGAAATCCAGTATGCTTTCAATGGGATTCTACCTGCCATGGTTCTCAACATTCTTGTGAATCCTGTGGTGCATTGCTCTCTCTATTTCTCTAGCTGCTTGTGCTTTCTATATGTGTTCAGATGCACAGTGGGTAATTTGTTTGGACATGGAAGAAAGAGTTATCTCCATTAAAGTTATACTGTTTTTAGGTTGCAGGGAAAGTCCTTAATAAGAAGTAAGAAATTAGAAAATCTTCATTTAATTGGTTTGGTGAATATAGCTTTCAGTCAAAAGAAATATGTGAACATCTCTTGCCCAAGACAAACAACACATAAAAAAGAGGGAGCACATCAAGCTGATTTGTTGTAGCCCCTGAAGACGGTAAGGTGGGGGGAGCATGAAAAAGGGGAAGACACCAATTCGCATTAGATGGCACAAGGAAGCATTCAACAGAGCTTTGAGCATCCTACTCACAAGTATTCTGTAGGGCAAGTTTTTTTCTGGTGTGCCGCCCTCACTACTTCATCTCCTTCCTTTAAACTGCGGTCACGCATCACACCTGCTGAGCTTTCTCGCCTCCCACTCTAAAGTGTTGGAGTTGGCTTCACACCAGTTGTAGTTTGTTGGAGATAGGGGGCAGTGTGGCGGGGGGGGGGGGGGGGCAGTGAGCAATGGTAATTAAGCATCATGGTTTAAACTATAGCTTTCAAAAGAGGAACATTCTTAGACAAACCAGTGGTTGTAGGTCATAGGCTGTGCTTTCCTTGCTAATAATTGCAAAATCTATTGTGGTCCCCTCTGAGCTTTTTTTTAATAAAAGACTATTAAAACTGAATAAAAGCTTAATAAGTAGATTAGTTAGAACAATAGTCCTCAGGAGAATGTTTTGATTCTGAGTATAGCTGCTAAAGATAACCCTAAATTCCATCAGGTTTAGCTCCCTGCATGTGTGAAAGGAAGGTAATACCCTCAGAGATTTTGCCAACAGATGACATTATTTTTTGTGTCTCTTTCTACATTTAAATTAGTCTTTCCTCTGGGCACTGGCAACAAAACCTTTGTTAAGAATCACCAGAGAAACAGAGCTCTGAATAAATGCTCAGTGGAAAATTATTTTTGAGAATTTGGTTTTAGATGTTTCACATCAAAAAGATGGATGCCAGTGCGTCCAAAAGGGAGTACTTTGTGATCCTTCTCTGTCCCCTTTGTAATTTTAAGGATCAAAACTCCCACGGTGGCCAGAGATAAGGACAAAGGAAGCGGTGCAATTTTACTAAACATATACACGTTATAAAGGGCAATGTGATCCAATGTCAACGATGGTGTATCCAAGCCTGTGTACCCTTCATGCCAATTTATTAATTCCATTCTCTTTGGCCAGATATATTTATATTTCCTCTCTCTCTCCATCTCTCTTTCTCTCTCTCTCTCTCCCTCCCTCCCCCCCCAACCCTTCCCATCCCCTCTCACCCCTTTCTCATCCGTCTGTCTCACCACGATTTTCCCTGTATACTAAAAGACCTCTATGACACTCAGGAAAGCTGATCCCTCGACTCGATCATTCACATTACAATGTATATTACTACTCAGGTATGTTCCTCAGACAAGATAACACAGTTAATACTCAGATTTTTTTTATTAGCTCCTATGACATGCACATTCAGAGGGAGGTCGCCTTCTAGCTTCCATCTTCACCCTTCCACTTCTTCCTTGAGAGGGTTCTTCTTTCAGATTTTCCAATGTCAGTCACCTCTAAGTTAGCACGCTATTCTCAACAGCCTGCTGGGCAGCTCTGTCATGTTCCAGAGAAGCGCTCGAGTGTTCCATTTCACCATCCTTCTTTGTCACATGTCTTTTCACGTTCATCCCAGTACTTTGTTGCCTCCAGAACCATACGTTCACTCAGAATGTTTGAATAGGAGAGACTGGAATCTAGCACAGTCTTGAGCACGAAAGTTTAGGAAGTCCTCTGTCACCAAATTAAGTGACGGGACTCTCTTTTGTCTATCAACACTCATCTAAATACGACAGTAAGTATGGAATCTTTAACAGTTTTTCTTTTCTTCCATCTTTTGAGTTAAGCCTTGGTCTCAGTTATCAAAATGTAGGGAGTTTAGATGGAAGACATCACTAGTTTGATTTGGTCTCACACACATACCTCACCCCACAGCCCTGTAGTGCTGACTGGTAGATTTTTGCTTTGTAAACATAATGTGAGCTAACATGAAATTTATTTGGAGACTATTCTATTATTTTATAATAGCTTTGAAATAATTGGAGAAGCATTTAAGAGTCTATCAGCCAAAGAGTAAGCTCGTATTTATTAAGCATAGTCATAAAACTGGCTGGGAATTAGCCACTCTTACTTTACAAAGAAAGAATTTCATAACTAATGTTTTGACATTTTTTTCAAGCCCAACTAAAGTCAGAGTCATCTGGAGAGCTTTCTAGAACTACACATACTGGGTACCATCCTAAGCCTTCTCATCAACAACCTGGCTGACACCTCAGCTGGTATATATTTTTAAATTTCTACAAATGATTCTGACATCTAGCCAGATTTAACAACCATGGACCATCCTATATTATGTTGAGATTTTAATGTATGTGTGTATGAACCCCATGTGTGTGTGTGTATCTCCATTACATTATACACATTATCATATCATGTTAATTCCTTTAGGACATCTATAATATATATTATGCACAAATCAAATCTATCCCTATAGATAAACATTCCCAGAAATATTATAGGCAGAATGGTCACAAATATTTCCCTAAAAATTATTTACAATTCCTGAACGATTCATTCTGCCCATTATGGAGAGGTTCCAAACTCCCTTCCTGAGATATGTACATGTCAGTAGTCATGATGATTACCTTTTATTGAGCTCACTCTATGCACAGAGTGCCAAGATAAATGTTTTTCATCCATTATCTCATTTAATCCTCACAATAAACCTGTGAAACCAGTGCTTGCATTTTTGCTCTAATGGAATATATACATTATTTAATAATTTTGTTTAGTGCAAAATCATGCACTAAAAAAAATAATAAGGTGATTTACAGTAAATCTAGGTCAAGGCCGACCATTCAAAGGCTTATACAAACTTGGTAACCAGAGCATCAACAAAATAATGACAATCCTAAAAAATACGACACCAGCAGGTTATTATTAAATTTCTATTTTGTGTGTATACATATATGCATGTGTGAATATATATATATATATTTACCTTTAATAAAAAAGTTAAAGGTGAATTGACTAAAGGGTATGAAAGGTAGAGACTGCTGAGCTCTGGAAATAAGAGCAAAATACACAAACATCAGGGAGAACCATACATTAAGTCCTTCCAAGACAGAACACAGCCAAAATGAGCCAAGGTAAGAATGTGCGGTGAGTGGAAGTCAGGGAGTTGCTACTGCACTCTTGTCTGACGTGTTGCATTCAACCATGTTTCTGGTTCTCTGCTGTCATTTCTAACACCAAACATTAAGGTGCTGGGGAAAATTATGTATTAACCAATGAATCTCTAAATTGTACCGGCATGATTCTCTTATTTGCCAATGGCCTATCACCTGACACAGAATAATGAAACACCCATTGTAGATTACAGGATTGTAGTACTGGCAACATCCCGCCGATGGGGAAAATTTCATCTATGGATACCAGACATTCTTGGTAAAATAGTGTTTCACTCCCCTTCCCCTTCTCTTTCCTGCTCTGTATTTCTGGCATTGAGAATAAATACAGGAAAGTCTCATTTAAGAAGAGTGTGACCGCTAGCAAAAATAGGGATGTGCAGTTATATTTTCCATTAGACAGCTGTAGAAATTAAAAGAGATATATGTTTATCACAATTATACAAAGACTTTCTCTTATTCTGAGATGTCTCAACTTTTATTTCTACTGGGCTTTTTCAGTTGGTCACATGTTGCGTCAGTGTTTATCTTATTTGATGCTCGCTGTGGCCCTGTTAAAACTGTTAGGAGAGGTGGTACAGACTCTATGTTAAAGATGTAATGACCGAAACCCAGAGAAATACTCTATGAATTAGGAGTGACTGAGCCTCTGCTTTACTTCTTTCCCTCAACCCTGATTCCAGTATCTGTGGCACTCCACTGCTAAGAAACAGATATACATTTTCAATTCTAATTAAGGGAACTGACAGCACTTTTTCCTGCAGGAATAATACCATGACTTGGTATTGTTGAAATGACTTATTATTACTAAAGATAAAGCGCTGTGGTTTTAAAAGGACTCTGTACTTGGACCTGCTTAGCTTCAGACAAGATGGATTGGTGGTTTGAAATATGAGCTTTGGATTCAGGAAGACTTGGGTTCATTTCCTAATTCTACTTTCTTAGTAATGTGGTTATTTGTCTGGCTTCATCATCCTGATCTATAAAATGGGGATAATAACTTTTCCAGATAGAGTTGTTATAAAGAACAAATATAATACTTATGTTAAATATATAGATAGCACAGAACCCTGAGTTAGTGTTTGATTAATAGTAACTATTATTATTAGAATGTCCTTTTAGAAAAATAGATAATAAAGTCCAAATAGCACGCTTACAGAACTTAACAATGAAAATCTCTTCATAAGGTAAAGAATATCTCTATGTGTTCATGTGTATATGTGTAAATTATCAAACTAAATTATCTGCCAAACTGTGTAAAATAAGATCTTTGTCCTATATACTGAATTTCTTAGGAATCATGAGCACGTGTCTGTGTAAGCCACATGCATGTCTATACCATCCATCATTTATAAACTCTCTAATAAAAAACTATAAATGAGAGAACTTAAAATCAATGACAAAAACACTACAACCAGTATTAATTTTTCTTACCCCCTTCGCATAAAAATATCTCAAATAGCTACACTATAAGGTATATTCATCAAAGTAATGAGATAGAGAATAGAAAACAAAATGGGAAAAAATAGGCTGTGAATATATCAACCAGAAGGATCAACATAAGTGCCTGTATTGAACTTCAGTGTTAAACTCTGAATTTCTCAGTGTATATGAGGTGTTGGTACTTATATAGCTTTTTTGTGTGTTTTCATTTTTATCAAAATGGGCTTGGGGTTAGAGAAATATAGAAGTTACTCAGGAAGACAAAAGTCTTCCAGCGATCAAATTCCAAGATACATTTTTCATGCCCAGCTTTGTTTTTAGATCAGGGATATGAATTGATGGCATAGGCAATATTCTCCATGGCCTTCTTGATAACAAAGACTCAAGTGGGTTTTGCATGCACATATCTTATAATGTCCTCTGATAAAAGGCAATGACATAGCATTAGAATCTCATTCTGTATCGATTCATTCCCCTTAATGAAAAACTGAGGTCCAAGCACATGACCTTCTGGCCATGTAACTTCAAGTGCTAGAGAGGTGAATGGGGCGCTTATCCCACAGGCAAGCTTTCTGACCCATCATTTCTCTCAGCGAGGCTTTCAGGAGAAGCTTGGAAGCAAATAATCGTAGGCACTGCTGTCTAAAGAAGGCTTGGCATGGTGAAATGCTCTCTTAGTTACTAAGAGTAAATCTGTATGATCTGAAAATCAAACCAGGTGCTAATATGTTTGCTTCTGAAAGGAAAATTTATCTTTACAGATGTGAATACGGGTATACATGCAGGCACGTATTTCTCTCAGGAAAGGACTTTAGATAAACTACTGACACAAGTACCCAAGAATATAAATAATAAGAATAATAGCATGACAGAAAAACTTTGCTGAGAAAGGTTACTGAAAAGCAAGCCAAAAATTAGACAAAGCAGAAGGAAAGATGGGATGATTTTCTTAACTCTTATCATCAGAAGAATTATGCTGGCTTCTCAAGAGATACCTAGTCTCCTTTCCCAACCCCTCAATGCCCAACACATAGAATTCTAAAAGATACTATACGCTGTCTGCAAGACTTGGTATAAAGAGCATTAAACAGCCACGTCTGTTATGACTCAGGTATAGTTGTGCAGTCTTTGGGTAGATGCCATTTATCACATGGCCACTTCTATACCTCTATCCATGGGTAGGGCTCAATAAAATAATTAAATTGTATTTTATTATTTAATGTCTTGCATGTTTGGGATGATGGAAAATGTCTATATTTTATTTTTTGGTGTTGTTTCAATTTTACAATGTGTGCATACCGCTTTCATAATAAGGAAAAATGAAATTATGCTAATTTTAGAATAATATATAGTTCCTATTAATCCTTTCACTTGGCCCCCATGCCAAAAAAGTTTTCTCAGTACTGATTGAGAGGAATGCTGGTCTTCATGGTTGCCCACTGGGGAAGTTCTCTGAAACATAGACCGTCTTGACCAAGCCCCTGACCAAGTTCCTTCACCTAAAATGTACTGAGCACCCACTAGGTACGCTGCATATCAAGTCCTTGAGATTACTGGCAAGAATGCTATGGGTAGGCCGCAGTTTTTAGCACAAAAGATGCTTGTGGACACATTAGAATATAATATTCAACCATTGAAAGGAAAATTCAAATCATGGTTCAAATACTGACTTTCAGGTCGGTGGTCTCCGAAAAGCAGTGAAGTCGAGAGAGACTCCAATTGAATCTGCAGCTTCTATTAAATTTGACCCCTAGAGACACCTTCCTGCAAACACCTTGTTTTTTTTAAGTGTAGAACAATTCATATAACATACACCCTTCTACTGACCTGTCTCTTTGAACCCTGCAGGCACTTGACAACTGATGAATAAAATAATATCGTGTGCTCTTGGGGCTACTGCAGACCCTTTTGTGTCTATAAAAGCTCTCAATTTTACCGACATATGGGAGAGGATACAACATGGAGAGAACTGTGTAGAATAACTGAGATAGCAGGGTCTAAGCCCCAGGGGCACTAATGACATTGTACCCACAGAGCAAAGTTAGACTGTTCTATAATGATGTCATTAGACTCCCGAAAAAGCTAACTTATTGCTGAGTCGAATTTCTGTATTACATTCTCTTTAAAAGACGAATCAACTCCAGGGTGTGTGGTTGTGCATGGATATTGACATTGAATATCTGAGCCTCCAGTCACTCCACTGAAGCCATCTGACCTTCCTACATGCAGTTTAGTCAACTCAGCTGCCCTTTTGATGGAGACAAATGAATTTCCAGAATTATGCAGGTCAGGTCACTGGGGGGCAAAAACTGATTATTCAGTTGTGCCATCACCTTTGTTCTGCCGTGGCATCTTTGAACATTTATTCTGTAGGTCTTCACCTTTGATTTGATGTCCCACAATGTTTATTCCTGTGAAAGTACATATGCAGACAGAGACCCACAACTGACACCTGTAACACATTCAGAACCTTTCCCATGGAGACAGACACCCAAAACGGACAGTCCAGAGCATTTATTTGAAAAGCAGAATTAGAGTTGGGGGGGTGGAGAAAAGGCAAGACATTAAAAATGTGAGACCAAGGTTTTGCTGCTTATTGGCCATGGGACTCAGGGCAAGTTGTATTATCTCTGTATGACTCAATTTCCTCACCTGTAAAGTGGGGGCATTAATAGAACTTCTCTTTTGGGATGGATCAAGTGAGATAAATACATAAAACTCGTAGTAAGTACTCAGGAAGTGGTAGTAGCATTGATCAATGCAGGTGCAGGAGTAACTGTATCTGGGCTTTTCAGAAGAGAATCAGTTAACAGAAATGTAATCTTCCTAAACCTAGAATTTAGATTGTGTTTATGTACTAGCTGGTCACATTGTCAGCACTGAAGCTTTTATAAATGTCTCCCTATCAAAACACTGCAATCTTTATGTTGTTGAGCTCTGTTTAAGCTCTAGCCCCAGACAGCTCCAAATTTGCATTCCCCACATTTGCATTCTGTATTTCACTGTCTCCAAAAACGAATGTAAGAAAGTAAATCTTCAACTTAGAACACCTATTCTGTCAAACTGATGTGCTGTCCAATGAATGGTGGAAAGAAAGAAACACATCACCCCAGTAATATGTAAGCTCTCTGAAAATATCAAGTAAGCCCAATGCCGATATGATATAATGAGATTTTTTTAAAGTGATGTTGTAGTCTAACGAGATTGGCATGGTTTATTAATGGCCTGTGCTTCTTTTGAAATGGGAAGATAAAGTATCTTGTTTCCTGTTGTTTGGTGTAACACACAAAGACTTTTGCATACCTGCTGATATTTAAATAAACCTGAGGAGGTAGAATTTGACAGTAAATTGCCACATGAGGCTCAGGATAAGAGAGAAAGGAATCTACGTTCAGACAATAGTGGTCATATCTTTCCATTAACAATATTTGGTTCTAAACTCATATATATCCACAGCACATCTTTGCACCTTGTGTTTGATCTGTACCTTGGAGAATCATGCCTGAATGTTCCACTACATGCCATTGCTGTGTCTTAGTATCACTAGCATTGCCTCAATTTAATCATGGCATCCCTGCGGTTGAAGATGACTCACGTTTACAGAAGCTTAGGATGTTCTCTTGACCACAGTTTAAGGACTTTAAGTGAGAGACAGTCTAGCGTCCTATATGCAGTTGTTAAGGGGGGTCAGAATCTCAGTTCTGGTATTTAGAATTTGATTTTTCTTCAGAGAATGTGTATTTCTATCAATATAATTGGGAAAAACATTAGTACCTAGCTCAAAGGGAGTAAATGAGATCTAGACCATGTTCATTATTCGATAAGCAGTGACAATTGTTTCATTAAGTCAGAAAGTCACATTCTCATATAGAGAGTACAAGACAAATATTGTTATATCCAGGTAAATACTTACACAAGAAAGTTTTCTTCCCTCTATGTTTCCCCATCGTCCCAGTGGTTGTATACTTCTTAGGTCACCTGGTAATATAGAAATGTCAGAGATCGGGCCGACTTTCCAAAACCTTTGGAGTATTTATTGACCCCGTGATACTTGACACTAACCTGGAATAGGCAATGTGAAGTCTTGAACACGTTCAAGAAGCCAGTTTTGAAAAAAAAATCCTATCATCTAAGCCATATATCACTGCTTCAACTTGTTGTATCTATTTCCATGGCACTGGTTTTCTACATATGGTCAATTTTTCCAGAATATGAGTGTTACAAGTATCACCATTTTAGTGATAGGTCTATTCTATAAATCTTTGATTATACTGTTTCCACCTGTTATCTTCAGTTCAAACTTCAGCCTTTTTCTTTTTAATCCAGATTTTTTTCCTTTGAAATTAAACATCTATATTCACTCAGTAACACCCTTTCCACTCATTCTTCTCTGCGTAGTGCTAAACATTTTACCCTATAAATCAGCCCTCAGAAATAAAAAAAAATAGCAGACATGGCTCCTGGTTTACTTAGGCATATGCAGTGTAGGTTAAAAAAGGAAAACTCAGCACACCTGCACTTTATACTTATTTTTAATGCCTGGTACTCAGGAGGACTTTGACAAACTAAGTGAACTTGAAAATGTGTACAAAGCAATATAGTAAGTATAAAATTATTCTGTCATGTATAGGATACATACGTTCATGTCTGCCTAGGAGGAGCGTAGTCATGGCTGAGGAGTATCAGTCAGGGAAGGCTTCCTGGAAAAATGGCAAATGATTCCACTTGAGAAGCTGAAAAGGGAACTTTGGGATGACAAATTTTATGCAAAATGACTGCTCCCTGCAGCCTTATTTGCATTCATATCCCATAAGTAATATGTTTTCAGTAATCCACTATATCCTTCGCTGGAACAATGCTTCATAGAATTAAAAATACATGTCCCTCACTCCTGAAATGCCCTTGAAGAAGTTGAGATTATACTAGGCCTTTTTATGAATCTAATGTTTTTTTGTCATCAAGAAAAAGTCAAACTAATTAAACTATGTGAGAACAGAGTACCTGAAAATGACCTCTTAGCGTTAGCTGTTGTCTGTAGGTAATTCTCTCAACTAAATGTATGCATCTTGTAGTGAGGGCACCAGGCAGTCAGTGGCCTTTCCCCCTGTGCTCTGTTCAGACTCTTCCACTTGCCTTTCAACATGTGGAGGACAAAGAAATGTCATAAATCTCTTATTCAAATAGCTACTAGTATAACACTGTTTCACAATATTCCTATGTTTCCAGATATCTCAAGAGAAATGATTATGATATATGAAATGATTCCCTAAATATAGTTTATTTTAATTGTTCTTAATAATCAGTAAAATTTTTACAAAAACCTATAGTTATACAAAAACAAAAAAATTACGTTTGCCTTGACTATGTTATTGAAGAGATCGTTTGTTACTTCACATAGATCTTTATGAAGTTCTGCAAGAAAACACTTCTCATGACTTAGTAGGGGAATAGATGGATTAAAAATTATTAAATAATTACTACTTGTGTGACTGATAGTATTTTTCTGTTTCTATTGGTTGATAGGCAAATCAGACCTAAACTTTTACTCCCATCCAGCAAAATCTATAGATATTTATGGCAAATATTCTGTGTACTAACCTTATCCCTGTTTTCTTCATGTTTTCCAACTCTTAATCACCACCTAAAAAGCATTATTATTTTTTAAAGTTTACTTTTCAACATAAAGCCTTATAGAAAGCTTCAATTTTCTTGGACCATACAATTACAAAATAGGGTTTAGAATATAATAATGACTAAAAAAATACTGTAAATCTGTTCATTGATAATATTAGAGATTTTAAGATAAATTTTAATAGAATATGGTTAAAATGATTAATCTCTATTCCTCAAATTTAACTGACCAAGCTACTACATTGTCTGTAATGCAGAACAGGAAATAGTCTATATGTTCATCAGCAGGCACTTGGTTCAATAAATTAATGTACTAATGCAGTAAAATAATATGTGACTATTAAAATCAGGATGTAGAACAACATTTAAATATAGAATAGTATTTGTGATATGTTATAAAATTTAAAACTGCAGGCTATAAAATAGTCTGCTTAGGACTGTTCGTGTTATGGGCAAGAATAAATAGCTTTCAATACATACACATAACGGAAACACATACACACCCAGAATAGATTAGAAATATATGAAATAAAATTATGACCATCTCCAAACAGTGACATCACTGATGAGTTCTCTGTTTCTTTCATTTTTGTAATTTTTTTGTTTTCGAAATTTTCTACAAAGAACACATGTTAATATTTTTCATCAGGAAAAAGTATTTGTCTTAAAAAGCCAGATATGAAACATTTATGATGATCACGTATGGCAGATAAGTCCTGCCTCTCAAAATAAGCCATAAAAAGGATTCCTACGTAGTCAATGAAGAGCCTTTTTCACTTCAGTGGTGATGGTATAGTTTTTGGAGATTGGTGAAAATAGCTAATAAGCAGATTCTACATTCAGTGTCGTTCTTCCCTTTCATCTGTATTCCCCCAGTGTGTGTTCCTGTGGTAGCACGCGCCACCTTGAAGTCCACTCCTTTGTTTAGTAATCTTTGGTTCCACACCCAGCCACGCAGCATTAAGCCTGCATCTCATTTGAGGGAAAAGGTGATTCACATTTTTAACATTCCTTAAATGCCTGTGGAGTAAGTATGTGAGTGACTGAGTGAAAGTAAAAAAAGTAGAAACCCTTGCTGCCAATCAGACCAGGATAACAGCAGACAAGACACCGTCTTTCACAGCCAATTTTCTTGCCTGACTTTGTCTGTATAATTGCTTCAAATCTGTATTTCCTTTACCTATCTAGCTTCAGCCTAAATGTTGAATATTGTATTTTCCCTCAAAGAATGTCAATAAAGATTTTATTTTTTTCAATTACTGTTGCAGGGAATGTTTCCCTTTAGGAAAACTAAAATTTAATAACTTTTCTTCAGCAAAGTTGACAATCTCTTTATTCTCGCCATGATGACTGTAGTCAATCAGTAGTCAGTTGGAAGCCAAGCTGAACATAAAGTGATTAAAAGAAAACCCAAACACAAATGCACCCTCTTGAAAACCTAATCACATTATGAAGCTCTAAGCATGAGTTATGAGGTAGCTGTGGCTGGCTGGGTTTTGATGAAGTACCTATAATTTCATATCAGCTGCCACAGGACTATTTCCTATAGCCTTTCTGACTTCTCTCTAAGTTTAAAATATGATTTACCCTGTTATCATCTACTTATACAGTCTTCAAGATCTACCTAGGAAAAAATAGTATTAATAATATGCTAAACTCTATTGCTATAAGATACTTATTTTTCCACATTCATATGGTGAAATTCAAGTGATAAAAATAAAATAGGTAATTCATTAGATTTCAAAGCTCTGGCTGTTAAAATAAAAGCGTTTTCTCAATTCAGGAATTCGGGCATGAATTTATATGTTATCAGCAAGTACTATAAATACACTTCTTTTGAAAATATGTACATTATTTTTATTCGGTGTAGATTAGGAGTAATTAGACTTATTTAAAGTTAAGGGGTTATGATCACATAATTAATTTCAATATATTGTATTCATATTTCAACTCTTAGCCACTTTTCTCTATTGATGCTGAATGTAAGTTTTTATTTTAGAAAGGATCATTTAATAGGAAAACCTTAGAAACTAATTTCTTAGGCTGTTTTCCTGAAACGTGTTATTAGGAATTGATACTCTCTGACATTTTAAGCAGTTTAGATTTTTATTCTAGGTCAGTATTCTGCAGAAGGAATTTGATTATATTGATGACTACTCTAAAGTGTAGTCTCTGTCTCCACATGTAGCAAAAGAAAGCCAAACCTTTTTGGTCAGTGGTCACCTAGGGTAGGCTGGGATCTTTTATGGAATAAATAGCATTTATGGCTTATGCTTCCTCATGGTAGCAGCTCTTTCAAAAGTCAGCTCTTTTCATTGGCCAAGATAGTCTTTATTTTTAAGTGAACACAGATTTTATAACCACCTGGTTAAATATCAGAAGTCTGTCTCTGCATTGCCTTTGTCTTCTTGTCATTCTTCGAGACACAGCCTTTGGAGAAAGTATCCTCCAGGCTGCAGTGGACTTTCCTTCTCAGTGCTCCCGTAGGATTTGCAGCCTAATTATTTAAGTAATCATTCTATTCCTTCAGCCAGTGTTGAACCTGTTTTATGATGGGTACAGTACTTGGCACTGGGAGTGGTGATGAAGAAGGAAATGATCCCTTCCTTTATATGGCTTGCAGATCTATAGAGAAAACAAGAGCAAATAGCTTTAAGGAAAAGAAAAAAAATATATATATATATATAGAATGCTAACAGGTTAAAATAAAACTCCCTGAGAAAATTATAATAGGGATAAATCTAAAGGATAAGTGGAATTCAGCAAAAGAGTTGGGGAAGAGTTTTCTAGGCAAAGAGGAGTTATCAAGATTTGGGGCAAATGAGAGTGTGGTGGTTTCAAAAACCAAAAGTCATGAGCACGAAGAAGAGCAGAAATGAAGTGGGAGAACTGTGGGAGGGTGCGAGACCAGGAAGGTCTCTAAGTTATAGCTGAGATGCTATGTTAAGAACAGAGAAAGAGATTAAGCATATGTGCAGGGACATGAAGTGATCCACAGTTCAGAAAGCCCAAGGTAGGGGCGCCTGGGTGGCATAGCGGTTAAGCGTCTGCCTTCGGCTCAGGGCGTGATCCTGGCGTTATGGGATCGAGCCCCACATCAGGCTCCTCCGCTATGAGCCTGCTTCTTCCTCTCCCACTCCCCCTGCTTGTGTTCCCTCTCTCGCTGGCTGTCTCTATCTCTGTCGAATAAATAAATAAAAATCTTTAAAAAAAAAAAAAAAAAAAAGAAAGCCCAAGGTGGGGCAAGCCGGAGCACAGGCAGGAACTAGTTCGGATGCTGGAGACGCTGAAACTGCACGGGGATGGTGGCCCGGGCTGGCACGAGAGCCTGGGGATGCGCAGCACTGGACACGTGCCAGTAATGCCTAGGAGGCAGTAATGGCAGGGCTTTGAGATCCAAGTATGTACCTAGCAATCACACTTGTCATTCTGAATTACAGTGACTTTTTTTGCTCTCTCCCCTATAAAACTTGAGTCTTTACAGGCAGTTTTTAATAAATCTAGAACTCAACTCTGCTTGACATGTTTTAGGTGCTTGGCACACATTCAGGAATAAATCTTAATTGATTCTATGTTGTAAACTGTCTTGGAATGATGTTGTTATTTTGTTCATACCTCCAGAAAAATTTCACTAAAATCATCGCCAAAAGAAGATGTGCTTTTAGACTCTCAACTCTAGAGCCCAAACCGATCGTCACCATGGGGGGGGGGGGGGTGTTGGGTGAAACAGGTGATGAGAATTAAGGAGCATGCTTGTGATGAGCACAGGGTGATATATGGAAGTGCTGAATCTCTACCCTAAAACTAATAGAGCATTGGATGCTAACTATACTGGAATTAAAATTAAAAAAAAAAAAAAAACAGGAACAAAACAAAAATTTGTGATTTAAGTTGCTAACCATGTGATGTGTTT
Organism: Ursus arctos; assembly: GCF_023065955.2. NCBI lineage: Eukaryota > Metazoa > Chordata > Mammalia > Carnivora > Ursidae > Ursus > Ursus arctos. Next base: position 55,099,447 of record NW_026622819.1, read on the forward strand.
TTTTTTTCAAATTCAATATTCTATTTTTATATTTTAAAACAACAATGAAGTTAAACTTAGAAACAAGTGTTTTTACCCTATAATTTCACACACTTACGAATTGCTGGATAAGCTCCCTAAACCCACAGTCCAAATTACACTTCTAATAGTATTGTTTGAATTATTTCAGAACTTTTCTAGGATACACACACACACACACAGCCACACATGGTTTTTCTTCTTTTCTTCTTTAATAAAAAGGTAATTATGCATTACATAGACTTATGCAACTTTCTTTTTTCTAATAACATAGCATGGATATCTTTCCATTTAGGAAATGTTCCCTAGCTCATTTCCTTTAACAGGTGCAGCTTGTCCAGAGATGTGAGCTTGATGAGTTTATTATTTCCACACTAGTGGGCATTTATAATTTATCTGTTTCATTCACCATTATAAACAATGCTGAAATGGACATCTTTGTACAGATACTTAATTACTGTAAGATAAATGTCTAGAATCAGACTCTCTATAGATGGAAGGATACATATGTGTATTTATATGTGTGTGTATATATACTGTCCAATTGCCTTACAAAAAGTTTGTGCCAATGTATTTTCCCACCAGTGGTGTAGGAATGAAGATGTCCTTTGCTTTTGGAAAGTTCGGATTATGCTGCTTTGCTTTTATAAAAGACCTGCTTTAGTATCTGTTTTCGCTAACTGAAAGAAATCCAAAGAGGATTTTCACTTTTACAAAAAAAGGCAAGAAGCGAAAACAGGGTTCGGCGTTTGTTTTGCAGTACCTCATTATAGAGGCAGCGGGCATCCTGAGCCGCAACAGTGGTGCTGCTAAGCTCCTTCCCCCAAAATTATACTCAGCATCTCAGCCTCAAGCTGCCATAGCTTTGAACCGTGTCTGTGAGCATCTGTGCTTTCACGTTGTGCATCCGTTAGCAAGACGTGTCCGAAGGTATCAGAAAAGCCTAAGAGAGGTAATTTTTTTGGTCTGCAAATGCTCAAAAATTTTGCCGTATAAATTAGTGGTAACTGCTTATTTTACACCATTTTGACTTATGAAAGTTTTCATAGGAATGGTCTCCTTTTGGATAACAGGGAAACCTGCACCCACATCCCCCTCAAAACTGGCCAAGATGAAGGAGTGATATTTTCAACTTTCAATTTTGAATTATGTTCTAGGTGATTTCCCAGGCTTTACTTCCAAAGCACTTATTTACTCTTTAGCTATGTCCTTACTGCCGTTCTAGAATCCAAACCTTGTCTTAGGGAGGGGTGTGTGTGTGTGTGTGTGTGTGTGTGTGTGTGTGTGTGTGTACTGTTTATGTTGAGAGAGAAAGAGCACACACACAAAGAGGCTTTTTCATAAAAGCCTATAGTTATGGATACAATATGCTTTTTCACTTCTCCATGGTTAATAATTATAAATAATTTTGAGAACTTTTTTTGGATTTTGGCAAACTCTTTCCTTTGAGATAGGCATTTCTCTTGCTTCAGAAATCTGATGTTCCTTATATATGGTGATTCTTTACTGACCATTTGTATTTATATATACAGGTTTTGAGCTAGCATGGAGTTCATCAGCAACTCTGTAATTCTGTTTCCCTGGGAGAACTCTCTCTGGAATGGGAGCACCAATCCCAGGGCTCAGTGGTTGAGAGATAGGGATGCCCACAGCCCTTTAGGCAGAGTATCTGTGGAAGTGTCAGACAAGTTGGGGACCCTGGGCATAACAGCAAGACTCATGAACTTAGATACTTGATCAAATGTAATCAGATTCTTTGTTCATAGCTTACTTTGGAGAGAACAATTTTACCATGTTTGCCCTTTGTTGTTTTATTAGTAGGTAGACAAATAAATAACAAAGGGGAAAAATAGTACCTGCTTTTCCCATGTGGAACCTTTCAAATGAATTATGTAGGGTTCTGTTTTTCTCTATCGCTATTGAAATACATAGCATCTTTCTAATATGTTGGATGCTTGGTAGTGTTGTCTTTTGTACTCATGGATAATAACAGTAGCAACTACACCTATTTCTTTCGTAGCCAGTTATCATAATCTGTATTAATTGTGTACGTTTGTCTGGTTGAATATTTATTGCCCATCTCTGCCAGTACTCTGTGACAGGCAGGACTGTCTCTCTCACTCACTAAGCATCAGAGATAGGGAAGTCAAGAAAATAGACATTGCCTTGGCTGCCCTCTTTATACTTGTATGTCCTAGTTGCTCAAAGGAAAGATGGTTCCTATGATTCATCTGACTTCCTGGTTGCACAAGTATCACTAATCTCTTAGAAGAGCACTGTTGGTGTGAAATAGAATAATGCCCATTACGTGTATCATTAGAAACTAGAGTGTGTTGTTGTTGTTATATAAATATCCGGTTGACCGTAATGGAATCCCAAAAGCTGCTGATAATTGGGTTTACGTGAGGAAATAAACAGAACCAGCATTAGAAATAACATTGTCATTTTCTCCATGCCCCAAATAGAATGGTTTCCTGAGATAGGGAAAACCATATTTGTCAGACAGGAAATTTATGTTCCAATGAAAGGGGCACCTGACGTTATAATGAAACTCACAAAGGAATGTAAGGAGGTCTGTAAGAAAACAAAACATTCCAAAGTGTAGAAATAATTGATGGAATCATAATAATGCTAATTTTAATAACAATCAACCTATGAACGGCCTGCCAACTTCACTCTCTACCACATTGTACTCTTATTTATGCTGATTCTAATGTAACTGGACGTATTTTTAAATTAAAAATGCATGTAGTACTTGGATAAAAGAAATTCCTTTTGGGTGGCTGGGTCACCATTGTGCCTGCCTGTGGCTTCCTAAGCTTTTGAAAAGGACACACCACACACTGTGTGGATGTGACAGTAGGACAAACCAGAGGGTCTACTCCTGCAGCCAGCAAGGAGATCAACAATGCCAGTCCATGTTCCGCAGTCATAATTTAGTAAAAGGATCCTGCTCACACTCAAATTTATTTAGATGAGGAATAGCACTGGATTCTTCTCCATAAGACAGATAGCCTCAGCCTTAGCTGTCTGTGCCAGTTTGTGATGGTCTTCCCAAATGATGCTAACTGGCTCTTGAGTCTCCTGTGGGTATGCACATGTGGAGCCTTTGATTAGGTATTGGCACAGAGTAGAAGGCTTTTGAAATCAGGAAACTCCCAGCTCATTCCCTGTACCTTCTGCATCAACAGTGCATCAAGAATTATCGAGAATAAGGGCACACACTGACATGTCATTCATAGTATAAATGACTAAGCTGGGAGAATAGTCTGCAACAAATAAAGAAATCTTGTACCGTCAAACAGAGCTTAGGTAATATTTAAGAAAACATTCCTCAGCACAAATACTCATGTCCATCGTTCAGCTCTTGCAAGGTGAAAACCAATGGAAGAATTGGGTTAAAATATTTTATTGTAAGAATAAAGAATGCTATGTGCTGTCGTGGGAACATTATTTCCTTTGATCACCAAAAGTTCTTTCCCCTTAATAATAAGAGTAGTAGTAATAGCTATTGTGACTGTCGTCAGAATGCCCATCTTAACGGCATTAAGCACCTGTTATACTGAGCACCTGTTATACTGAATCATCCTCACATACATTATCTCAGTTAATTCATGAAAGTTCTGTTAATAAATATCCAGGTTCTATTAATATCACCATAGTATAGATCAAATAAGCTGAGTCATACAGACTAGAGCTATTAACTCAGACATACATGGTTTGCAAGTGGAGAGGTCAAACTGGGAAACAAATGAGATCTTACGAAATCTGTATCATCAGCTCTCTTACTGATAGTGCTGTCTTGGTGGTTCCTATCCTAGGCTCACATTTTAGAAGCAAACTCTTTGAAACATCAGGTGGCATTGTTAGTCATCCATAGTTGAACCTTCCTTTTTATTACTGCCCAAGGTTGCAGTTTCAACTCTAAAAGAAAATTGTGCAATGTGTATACTATTGAATATAAATTATATTTTTGAAAAGTGACTCAAATGTACAGTTTAACAAGAAAAAAAAAAGAAACCATCTGTGAAGAGTAAAAGTTATCTCTTCTTTTTATGGCCACATACCCCAAATCTGCAATGCCAACGTAAACTCTGTCCTTCTGTTTTCATACCTCGAGTACATGTAATTCTGGGTTTTTACATTCCACCTTGAATCAAGCAAGCAAGCAATATTCTCTCCCTCTCGCTCCTTTTTTGCTCTCTCTTTAATTTACTTTTTCCTAGGGAATCCCTGAGATGATCTTTTAAATACTATAGGGAGGAAATGCATTTTCAATATCTCAGCAGTTGGTACTGCCAGTTCATGGCTATGTCAGTAATTCTTTTCCAGAGAATTTTCATTCCCACCTTACACTTACGGGCTGCTAACTGCTACCAGTGCTTACAAAAATATTGTGAAAAACATAAAAGCCTTTTGAAGTTGAAATCTTCATCACGGTTTAATCCTAAAGAGCATCGAAAAAATATGTAGTTGAGGTAATTTATGATAGGTGATCTATAATGATATACAGTAGTCTGTGATAGGCGATCAAAAAATAAATAAATAAATAAATAAAAAGCTGTGTCCCTGTTGCTAACTACAGGGTACATTAACCTTTCCAAAAACAGTTAAAAGGTAGAGAGGAAATGGAGCACCATGGCTGGGTAAGAGCACCCATCAGGTGTTTCAGCAGAGTGTTAGGACTGGTTACCAGTTCGTAGAAGCAAATAATATCAGCTGGTGGGATGAGGGAAGCTGAGTTCAAATCCAGCATGGCCATCAGTAGTAGTATTACCTTGAGCAAGTCACTTACCAGCTTTTTACATCAATTTGCTCCTCTGTAAAATGGGAATAATAAATGTAGTTTCTCATTGATGTAAAGATTAAACAAAATAATGCATTAAATGCATTAAAGCATTTAGAATAGTGCCTGACACATAAGACTTGGAATTTATTAATCACTTACTAGTATTTGCCACGATTCGCTTATCCATCCCATGACAAATGACGTCCTTATAAGAACACATTGAGTACATGACTGTGGAAAGGGTAGGCCAATTCCTTATTAAATGCTTAAGCAATGCAACTTCATGCTTTAATGGCCCCCAAAAAAGGTTTTATGTAGAGCGTATGACTTTTCTTATCCTTAATGTTTTAGATTAGAGATGGAAAAGTCTGCTATCTTGGGTGAATAATGATGCATGTCTTTATGACTTAAGTGTTTAAAGGAGCTGTAGCACATTTGTTAAGATTTATTTCCTCTCAGGCATCTATTCCACAGCCCAAAGGTTGCTGGGTGTTTATGTGAAGGGCCTATTTTCTCCAGGTAGTGTCTGCACACCAGTCACTTTGATTGAGCGAGGGCTTTAAAAATGGAAACATGTTTACAGAGTAGAAAGGGAGGCAAGTCTCGGCATAAGTGGGACTTGATGAGTTTCTATGGTAACCTCATTTACAAGGGCCAATCTCATGGGATGACCTGATGTTCAGAGATGTGTTCTGGAATTTTCTTAGTGGTCAACCTAACTATTAAGATTAAGAAAAAAGTAAAACTGGTCTATCACTAAAGATTTGTTGGAATGCTGGAGCCGTTAAAGGAGCTGATACACTAGATATTAAAGAGTATGGAACCTTAAGAAGTGAAGCTTATGACATGTTGGTACGTGGGAGATCCCTCAGCTTAGGAGCCCCACTCCCCATTTACCAAGTACCTGTTGAAATTCTGGGGGAAAGAGGTAAAGTCATAGTCCAGAGCAGTCCCAGTCTCATCACCAGATTCCTACTTGCTGAAAATCTATTGTCAGATTTCTCAGAACACATTGTCAGATGTGTGTAACAAAAAGGATACCTGGAGCATGGAGGACGTTCTGTCTCTGCTTTAATTTTATCATTTGGCATTTTGCTACTGAGCTTTAGTGATGTGTTCTCTGTTAACCTCCGAGAAATGTGTACTGCAGGGTACCAAGAAGCAAAGTTTGATTTCTTCAATTCAGTCATTTTAAATCAAATGACACATATGTAACATTTAATTTATTTACATGGTTAGAGCATATAGACATATATAACCAATATATTTATTCGGTATAATTGTCAGTTCATTTTAAAAAATGTTTGCATATGAGGAAAGGTTACAAGAGACCACTGTTTTCTGAAAGAAAAAGAAAAGGCTTGATTACCATCATAAAGTAGGGAAGGATGAAATGGAAGCGTTGGCAAAGGAACACACTTATTCTCCAACTTATTTATCAGGGAAAACTCTTTATTTACCTAGTATTTTCATTTTCTTCCGTCATCGCATTGACTGACATGTGATTTTGTTCACTAACCATGCTAGCACCGAGGTTGAGAGTTCACAGACGTTTCCGTTAAGGTATTTAAAAAGAAATTCTAAATGATCAAGGTACTTTTAGTTTAAGACTTAAAAACACTAAATCGCTTTAGCCAATTACACACTTTTTACAATAGCAGAATTTGGTGAGGCAAAAACCTGTGAGAATTTTCCTCGTGCTTCTCCCTCTCTCCTTTCCTTTTTTCTTTTCAAACGGTGCATTTTGGGATGTGTGAGAAAACATTAGACTAAACAAGTAAGCCAAGAAAAAAAAAATCACTTGAAAATCCTCTGCCATCTTACTGTTCAGCAAAAATCACTATCGACATTGTGAGATATGCTTCCTAGGCTTTCTCCACAATTACATGTAATAAAAAATTAAAACAATAATAATAATATGTATATAACACGCTGTGCTGGGCACTGTAAAAAATGTTTTATATTTAATCTTCCAAAGAGCCCCATGAAATAGGTACACTACTACTATCACCCCTGACTATAGAGAAACTGGGATCGAGACAGGTCACGTGACTTTCTCAAGGTTATAAAGGTAGTGAGAGAGAGTGGCAGAGCCAGGATTTACTCTCAGACAGCCTGGCTCGACATTACCTCTCCTAACCACCCTGTTAGACTGCTTCTCAGTGTGGGCATTTTGAAAAAAAAGAAAAATGACATCATCTTTTGCTTATTGTGTTAGGATTTTTTCACTTAATGTACTGTGAACTCTCCTTATGTAGTCTTCTAATGCATCGTTTTTTGGATTCTCCTTGTGACTCCATCTAAGAGGGCCCGTGATCGTGTATTGAAATGATCCCCCGTTGCTGGGCACGGAGACGGTATCACATCACAGAAGTTTGTTTAATTGAGGAATTTTTGTCTTGATCCTGGAAACACTAGTGTTTCAACTAACTCATGTACCAACTTTGTTTGAAAAACAAAACAGATTGTATGTTGCAAGACAGAGCTGCTGGCAAAATACTCCATCGTGTCAGATTTATACAAACCCATCTCCTGTGTATTGCACCATGTCCTAGAAAACTGAAAACCATGAAAACAAGTGCTCATATTTTAAGGGACTCAATGACAGCTGATAAAATATTGCATTTTCTGTAGCAGTTTTTACATAAAGCTTCCACCTTAAAGAAACGGATTTGATGGGACTAGGTGGCAATTTTTTAACACAAGCAGTGACAAAATAAACACCATCTGTTAGTATTGACTTATTCCACAGCATTCTCATGCTGGGTGATTTTATTTCACTTTTTTCAGAAATGGTTAATGACACATCTGGTAGTCAGTGAAGGTACACTTTGGGTGATTAAATGTGGTCATAAGTTTACACAAAATGCTAACAGAACATTTTTTCCCTTTCTGTTATAACCAATGGGACATGTCTGAGTCCCCAGCTACTTACTCATTTTAAAGCGTGTGCAGAATTATCTAGTTGGCAGTAGTTAAACTTTTGGAACAATGTTGTGTTATTTGGGTCCTTTGAGAAGCAGACACTAAGACAGGATTAGATGTGCCAAAGGTTTGGGGGGGAAACACCTGTGAAGCTAAGCACAGGCACAGAAGTGGGGAAGAGCCTTCCGACGGCAATGTGAGTCTGACACCGGTGGCAGAGGGTGGGAAGGGAAGAGGATCGGGAAGGAGAGCCCCAGACTGCAGCATGTTCCATAAAAGTGACAGGCAGGACAATGAAGAGTCCACGGGCCAAACTTGCCCATCAGACCTTTCCTACATCCTGCAGAAATGGACTTGAATTAGTTTCTCCACTGTGCTCCGTCATTGGCTCAGAGCAGCCCAAGGGAAGCCTGGCCTCCGCACAGACACAGCGCTGGTTCTGAAGAGGACAGCAGCTGTAGCTCTTGGTCCTCTCGGTTCCCACAGCAGGAGATCTGAGGGGCACGTTTTCACGGTCACCACAAATATCTACCCAGGCGGTAAGAAAGAGAGTTGAGATGACCACTGCCTTTCTTTATCTCTGTAGATCTTTTAAAGAAGAAACGAGAATATTCTACCTGATCTCTCCCCACCCCCAGTGTCTCCACTGGTCTCCAGCAGAAGGTTAGCATAGTTGGAGAAGTGGGTCCTGTTTTGACTAAATTCTGTCGACCTCCGGAAAGAGAAGAATGCCGAACTCGTTCTTACCTATTCATTCATCTGCTCTTTTACAGACTCTCAAGGGTTTTACTGCTGCTACTACTAATTTTCTCTCTGTACAAAGTTCCTGAGGTATGACATAATTCTTGGCCCATGTACCTGGGAACCCCCCCTCCTATTTAATGGGAAACTCATCTGGGCACAGGAGACCTGGAATTTAGGAAAGAATACGTGCTTTCCAGTTGTTCAAATCTCAAAACGTATTCTGGGGGGCAGGAGTTAAAAAGACATGCTGCGTTACGTGCTCACTTTCTGTGCACCAGGCCTTCATATTGTCATGTTCCTCAATCTTTACAGCCTTCTGAGTGGGGTTATGTTTTTGGTCGCATTGTTGGGTTGGTTTCTATGTTTTCAACAGATGAGGAAAGTGAAGTTTAGAGCAGTCTGGTGACCTTTTATTGGCACACAACTAGAAAGGACAGATCGAGGGTTTAAACGTGTTCTTTCTCTGCTTTTCCTGAGTTGGTGTACAGAATAGATTTGCTAAAACGTTTCTGGATCCCGACAGTTCATTTACCGTACTTGTTTGGGAAAGACTTCTACGGATAACTGCCCTCTGATATGCCTACTAAATTATCAGTTGCTATCTTAGGTGTGTGGCTGTGCTTTGTTCAGTTCTCTGGGCTTCAGGGGTTTTTTTGCCTGCGAAGAAAGGAGGTTGTGCTAGATGGTGCTTACCAAACGTCAGCCACTTGCCATAACCGTGATTTTTGCCACATCTATGACACCACCTCTCATTTATTTGCTTGATTTTTATTTATATCAGTTCCTTCCTTTTAACTTAAATGTAATTAAAAGGAAAACATTACATCACTATTTAGAATGGAACACCAGAATAGCAAGTAAAATTTTAGGTAGAAATATAATTTTTCAATTATGTGTGTGTGTGTGTGTGGCATATATATGAATATACACATGAATATAACATAAGGAACAAAAGGTAATAAATAAATGAATAAATAAATGAAAACTGACGCTTTCTCCTTAATGTCATCAGAAACGTTGATGGAAAATAGAAAACAAGTTCTTTCTAGTGCGAATGCCATTTGATACGTTTTCACACCTGATATCATTTCCTGGGTTGCCAGGGTCCTACACTTTGGGATCCACTGGAAAAACTTACTATTCCATAGCCATTCAATCTCATGCACCTGTGATTTCTCTTCTCCCCCCTTCACCTACCTGTGGGGGGTCATTTCTCCTCATCTTCTCGATTGCAAAATTTATAAGAACTCTTGGTCCTCTGACTGCAGATACGCTCTCACTGCATCTTGACTCACACGTAATAACTAAGACCTAGAACAAATAAGAACATTTCCTTCTTTTTCTTCTGGAAGTGTTCAAGAGAAGGAAATAGACAGAGCCAGACAGGCAAGGCCCGAGGCAAGCCTGCTGTGTCTTCTACCAGAGCGATTTTACTAGTGAACATCAGTTTAAACTGAATAGTGTGAGTCACCGTGAAGCTGAGAACAGGGACCAAGGGTTTTCTGTTGTATCCCATTTCTCTAATCCTATTGTGCTGCCCCAACCCCTAGTAACACCCACCAGTTATTAACCCTTTACTCTATTTCATCTTACAGTTTTTAGAAAGAGCGTGGGCATTGCAATCAAAGAGAACTTGGTTCAAACCCCAAGTCCCCCACATCTAGACAGAGATGCAGTGGTTCCTGGTGAATGGGAGAACTAGGGGTCTCCGGGGGGGGGGTGTCTCTGGGGAGATGACAGGGGCAGAGCCCTAAGGCAGAGGAAAGATTAGAGGCTGAGACACCCCAGCCCTGGTGTCCAACCAGTTGTCCCCAGGACATTGTCCTTGCCGTAGGTATGTGCTATGCAATGACTGATCTGTCCTAACTTGTAACTCCTGGAGATCTGAAATCTGAAACTGCCTTCGTGGTTAATGTCTGGGCTATTTTCCTAACACCATTAGGGAGAGAGAGATACCTCTTTCTTCACCCTCTGCCTTTCTTTTCCATCCAAGTATCTGCCTCCCTGATTCACCACTTAGTAACTCTCTCTTCTTTGCTACTCTACCAGCCCGTAATGCCACAACATGAAATTATCTCATTTATACATGTATCTACTTGCTTACTGCTGTTCCTGCCTCACTAGTTTGCAGACTCCTTATGACGAACCTTATCTGCCCTGTTCACAGCTTGTTCTCAGAGTCTACACGGTGCTTGGCACATAGTATTAGGTCAATAAGTATTTATTGAAAAGTCAAATGGATTGGTTCGAGGCAATTGTCCCCATTCGCTCTTACTTAGTGAATTAGTTCCTAATTTTGGCTACACACTACCATCACCTGGGGCTTTGTGGGAAACACGGTTTCCAGATCATCACCCCTGGATAGTCTGATTCAGTTTGTCTCAGGTGAAGCTTAGGAATCTGTATTTTTAACTAGCATCTCGGTGACTGGACACAGCCAGTGCCTGGACCGATACATGAGAGTTACTCCCATAGGGACTATTACCGAAGGCAGAACTTCATTGTCAGCATCACCTAAGCCACATTTCCTGAGTTGCAAGCAATTGATTATGTATCCGTGATTTTTAAAATATATACCTCAAAGCCTGATCCAGTTGGTGTATGTATTTCCAGGAGAAACAATTGTATTAATTCATAACCGGTTTGCAATAAGGTAGGAAGACCAGCTATCCAGTCAGGTGCCTCCTCCTCAAGAAAAAGATCAGTTAGGTTAACAGAAAAAAATGGTGAATTGCTGAGAGTTTGCCCAAATGGCCTTGGGCTTTCTTCTAAAATGGCACCGATACACCTCTGTATTGTGGCAGATAGACTGTAGTGTGGCATACCCACGTGTGCTGGGAATGAGGCCATTGCGAGATCTTCCATCAGTCCCCTGAAGGGCTCCTTGGTTGCCCTGAATGTATGCAGTTGGCAGTATAGAGACTGAGAGCCCAGGCTTGAGAGGGAGACAGCCGTGGTCTGAATCACAAAACGACTACTGATTAAACTAGGATGTAGGACATTTTCCGTAGCCTTTGTGAGGCTCAGCTCTTTCAGCTGTAATTAGGGATAATATTGTCTAACTCATGGGTCTGTAATGAGCTGTCAGGACAGGACACATTTTGTGTATATGGTGCTCAATAACTGCAAATATCGTAACCTCTGGGAAGATTAATTCATATCATTCCATTGCCAGAAATTGCCCTACCAAGTCTCCAAAGTCTGAGAAATCTTGTCCCCACAGGTCAAGAGGGGGATCAGCCAAAGGTCTTTGATTGGGTGTGGAAAAAGTGAGAATAATGAGACTTTAATGTTAAAAAAAATCCCTATGCCAAGTTTCATTTGACATTTGCACTATTTAGTTAGGATTTTAATAAATGAATTTTTAAATACATAATTTTCCTGAAATACAGATTGGGTTCCCAGAAGCAAAAGTTGAGCTTGATTCAGATGACTTCAAAAATTAATCTCCTAAGGAATAGTCTCAATGGGTAAACTGAGGGATTGTTGCTGGAGGACTGGGTAACTGTCACATGCCAAAAACTGATGCTCCTCCCCCTAACTGTCATCTGCCTCCTAAGAAACTTCTAGGCAAAACTAATGTTGATTAATGCAAGGGTTATTAAGCACAAGTCAGGGTGAAGGGATCTGAGGTTGATGGTGGAAGAAATATAGCTCAAATGATTCCGTACTCAGCAGCAAAACCAATATGCAGATAGACTCCAATGCCTTTAGTTTGATTTATATCTCGGAGTGTACTGACTAGCATTACAGAATGTGGTAGCAGTGTTATCATCACCATTTGTGACAGCTAGTCACTTAAGGGAATATCCTTTACTCCGGGTTCCTGTTCCCCGAAGATTTAGCTTCGGGAGGAATTCAAGGAACCCGGCATAATCATTCCTTTTAACTTTTAAAAATAACTTAAGTCATGGAAACAGAACAGACTAATTAGCTGAATGAACTTTTTACATCCCATTAACTGAAGATTTTTAGACAGGCACTGTAAACCTCAAGTTAAAATTTTAGTATTATCAGAGATCTACCAAACCATCAGCCTTCTAAATCGATTATCTTCCTAAAGTTCCCTTTGTTCCTTCCACCCCCTCTGCACTTGATCAATTCGATTTCTCATCCCAGATGAGCCCAGTTGACATCATGCAGGCCGCGGGGCCCACAGTAGGATAGTTAGTGAGCAACGGTTCTCAGCTGTGGCTGCCATTGGCATCACCTGAACATCTTTACAAAACCCTGGTGCTGGTTAATTGGTTGAGGGCGTGGCCTGGGACTCAGGCTTTTAAAAGCTGTAAAAGGCGGTGCTTCTCTTGCATGACGCCCTCTGGATCCAGAACCTCTGTTCGAGAGAGGAGTATCCCTTTACACAAGTCTAAAGGTGACTCAGTTTTATTTTCTCTGCCTAACTTTGAGGGTCATGCTCCTGACTGCTTTTACATAACTATTAACACAGTCTTGTTTTCATGGGAGAAGCTGTCGTGATGCGTTATTTGCTCTGTCGTTGCTTTGCTGCCTTCGTCCGTTGTGCTGTAAGTGAGCCTAGCGGTGGTGGTCTTGTTGGTGCAGATGGAGCTGGCTTGCCATTTTGTTTGTTGCCCATACTTTGGAGAATCGGTCGTTTTTTAAAATTTCTAGGGGTACATGAATAGCTCTCATGAGTTTTGGTAAGTGCACCAAGTGAACTAAGCTTGGAAGTTCACGGAGAAGGGACCAGGTGATCACTGTGTTCGTCAGAATGGATTTTAATGTTTACATGGAGAAAAAAAAAAACATCAGGGGCATCACAAGTAGATGATTAGCCCGTTCTTACACAAAAGAACAGCAAACAGCCACCAAACTCCTATTGATTTTTCTAGTTAGGCTGCATCAAAGAGCCAGAAATTTGGATATATCCTGTATATTATTATACAATACTCATGTACTCTTGCTTTTGATGTTGTCGTTTCCCAAAGGGATACACACATCTCTGGAACTTTATTACTTTTTTGTGGGACGCAAAACTCCGGTCTTTTTTTTTTTTTTTTTAAGATTTTATTTATTTTGGTGCGTGAGAGAGAGCGAGAGAGAACGAGCGGGGGGAGGGGCAGAGAAAGAAGCAGACTCCCTGCTGAGTAGGGAGCCCAACGGAGGGCTCAATCCCAGGACTCTGGGATAATGAGCCGAGGGCGGACGCTTAACGAACTGAGCCACGCAGGTGCCCTCAAAACCCCAGTCTTCAGCGTTGTTGACTCAGCAGGATTTTCCAGCGTGAGTGCTATATATACCACAGGTGGTACACGGTGATTTTAGGGACAGCCCCTGAGGTGGATCACATAGGAGGGGACAAACATTTATTTTAAAAAGCCAAATTAAAAAGAGAGAGAGAGATAGTAAGTATTTTAAGCTTTGCAGGTCATGCAGTCTCTGGAATTACTCAGTTCAGCCATTTTAACAAGAAACCAGATGTCGACAATAACGATACAGCACAAGAAGTAATAGCTGTGCCACCAACTAAGCCTGTCTGCCTGGGCGCTGAGATTGGAGTTTCACTTAATTTTTACATGTCATTAAATAGTATTCTTACTGATTTCCCCCCCAGCTATTTAAAAAGAGAAAAATAATTCTCAGCTCACCGTTTGTCCAGAAACAGTTGCCAGGCTGACTCCTGCCATAGGGGAAGCCTCTGTGTGATGATGGACTTCTCTCTAAAACCTGTGAATTTCACTCTTTAACCCAGAGGCTTCATGTTGGTCTCCTTATCCGACAAGGATATTTAGCGAGAATTTAACCCCATGGCGTTGAATCCCTTAAATTTTATTTTAAACTACCTTCTACTTATGTCTAGTTAAATGGATGGTGTGTTTAGAACAGTGATTAATAAATGATTTACAGAAAGCTACTAAGAATCTGGGTTGTTACGTGAATTGGCAATGATCGTGAGATGTGTATCGAAGGGTTGGTATTTGGGAAGTTGCTATCTAGATTTGATATTCTGACTGGTTTTTTTTTCCTTTTTTGAGGAATACCTGTGTTTCTGGAGGGAGAGAAAAACCAATTAAACACACAAATTCCCCATCTACCTACTCACATCGGAGCCCGCTGAGATATGAAAACCAAAGTAAAATAAGGTTAAAACTTGAGATGACTCTTGAAATACACAGAGCAAGAGTAGTTTAATTGCTTCCCTCAATCATCTATGGAAGAATACAATATAATCTCATGTCCTTTCTTACCACATCTTTTATCTTAACCTTTTAATGCTTAACATGGTCCTACTATACCATCAGGAGCTGACTTACTCATCTGTATCCAAAATGGTGACCCTCCCTTTGCTTTACATGAAAGTGTTCCATAAATGTTTAAACAGGTCAACAGAGATGGGAAAGCAGCTGGGGCAAAGACTGTGAGGTATTGTTTTGAAAGAAAGTGGATTAAACTTTCTAAGCTAAAATGATGGATTGCTCTGTGATGACAAAGGTTTCCATCAATGCAAAGGCCTTGCTTACATTTAGCACCCCGGTCTCATCCTGATGCCTCCCTGGGCTCTTCCCTTTTCACCTCCTTGCCTTCCATTCTCACTCAGGGGCTGGTAAGATCTTAAGTGAGGCAGCCTGTGCCTGTCCTCCTTCAGTACCTTGGGAGGCTTGTCACTGCATCGGAGGTTGGGGGAAACAAGCACCCACACGGTAAGCCTGTGAGCCAACCAGACCCTTCGATGTGGTCCCTGCCGCTCTGGGGCCTCAGCTCAAGCTCCCGCCTTCGTCCAGCCCCTGACCTTCCTTCAGTTTCTCCCCTTAGCCTGGTTCTTGCCAGCCGTGAGGCCTAAGGCAGAGATGCTGTTCCCACTAGCTCAGTTTCTCACCCTTGATACTACTGACATTTGGGCCAGATAATTCTCTGCCAGAGGCATCACAGGATGTTTAGCATTCTGGGCTCAACTCCCTTAGATGCTGGGAGCGCTGCATCCCCACCCCCTAGAGCAAACAGTGGCCCTAGATCCTAGATCGTGCCTGATGTCTCCCCACTTGGGAAACCTGGCTCCACTGCGGCCCTGTCCCCTTCTTTTTCCTTTTCACCTCTGAGAGCTCAGCACGCATTGTACTTGGACAGCTGCCCTGACTCCTACTTGTAAAAGTCCTCCCATGTGATCCTTTGAGTCGACGCTTGGCCTTACAAGTGCTTGTCTCCATGGTTGATGAGCTTAAGGTCTCTCTCTACATTAGAAGAGAAGCTCCTTGAAGCCATGTTCATTCACTCATGGCCTTAATTGCAGCGCTTTCCACGCTGCCGGGCGCATTGCACTATGTCCGTAAATAGCATTCGAATCCACAAAGTGAAAATTTCCTTCTATAATCCTATGTACCTAGTACTTGTTAGCATAACCACCGTCCCCAGATGTGAGCATTTGGGTTACTTCACACAGAAAAATCTTGAAGCTTTAAATACAGTAGCCCAACAAATTATCTAAGTGATTAAGTTGCTGTCCTATTTCAGGTACAAACAAATGCTCTAGTCTTTGCCTTATTGGTGACACGAAAATATACCTAACTCCAAATGCCATAGAGGGGTATTTCTCCTCCTCCCTTCTCATTATATGAGCTGCTCTTCTGTCCAGAGCTGAATAGCCTGGACAAACAGCCTTTATACGCAGTAATTTGACATAAAAAGCTATTCTTCTTAATATTCCTTTTATCATCACCCTGTCCTCTGCCTCCAGGTGTTGCTGTTTGGGGTGTTTCGTTGTTTTGTTTTACCTTTAAAATTGTCTCTCAAGTATTGCATTTCCAAGACCGTGGCTTCTGATGACCTTGTCACTTTTGTGTCTCCCATATTGCCACAAGCCCAGCCCACCCTACAGGGTGCTTTGCTGTTCTGAAGGATATAAACATTTCCCACCCAGACCATGATCTCTCTTTCCGTCAGGCTTTGGTGGCACTCCTCCCTGTGTTAGAACATTGTCGTCTATAGCCTTCTCTAAAAACAATTCTTTGATATCCAGGATTAATTGCATGTCTTTTCTACCCATCTGCCCAGCCCCTGATCTTCTAAAGGTCTCTGTGCTTCAAACACTACAGCTGCTGTTGTAGGCTTGGCCTACCCCCGCCCCACATTGATTCAAAATGCATAGTGGGAGGAATCGAGAAGGACTTCCATAAATATTTTTTAAAGGAATGGAGTACCTTAAAAATGTAAAGTCCTTGAGACTGAGAATCCATTCTATTGTTAGCTAGTTACAAAAGATGCAATGTGGTGAAAAACCAACATGGCCCCTACAGATGACAGTCCTAAGAATTCGAGATGTTTCAACACAGGGATGGCACCTTTGTGAGGTTCTTCAAATCAAAACTCAAAGGGTTGAGAAAGGTTCAACACACTGGCATACTGTGTTGAGTAGGATTCTGAGGTCTCACCAAGCTCAGGAAGAAGAACAGTTGGACCCTCAGCAAAATGTACTATGTACATTGAGCAGGGATGGCCACAGGTGTAACCTCCAAAGTCTAAAGAGGTAACTAAAAAGAGAAAAATCCTAACAAAAGTTCTGCCTATTTTACCTTGTTTAAATGAGAGAAGCCTGTATGTACTTCAAGAGACCTTTTACGACATCCCCGAATCTAATCATTGTATTTTACAGATGAAGCTGCTTAGGTTTATAGAATCAGTATGCTGAGCAGGTTTCCACAATAGCGACGATAGAACTAGAACAATGCCCTGCTGATTATCTTTCGAAGAATTCTGAACCCTGCTGAGTTCATGGGGCAACATTCCCGTGGCATGACTTGCAGTTTAAGAGGCTTCTGGATCTAATATCCCTCTGCCGGGGGCTGAGAGCTGCAGAGTAGCAGCTAGTAATAATGTAGCAGTGATTTGTTTAGTATCAACTGTGAGCCAGGCTTTTGCTAAACACTTTGCTATGCAGTGTCTTCCTCCCCAGCCGCCAAAATGCTAGGGGGTAGGGACAACTATCCCCGATGTACAAATGGGAAAACTGAGGCTTACCAGATGATCTTGGGGAAATGAATCAGCAAAAAATGGAGAGTGAGGGATTTGACCCAGTCTCACTCCGAATGCGCTTCTCTAAATGCATTAATACATCGGGGTTTGTGGGGAATTTTTATATAGCACATTTGAGGACATCTTGAGTTCTTCAGACCTCTTCACAGGCACGATAAATCATAGAAACAATGAAATTTGCAAAGACAGTGTATCTAAAAAGATATAAAGAGTACTTGACTCAGAAAATTTATAAAATCCCCTTGTTCCCTTGATAGCGAAATCAGATGAAACGTGGACCACAGTTCTTAAGCCTTTTAAATATTGGAATGGGGAACTAGAAGCTATAGATGACATATGGTAAGATTAAAAAAAAAAAAAAGGCGCTAGCCTTCCCTGGGGACTTACTACATGCTAGGGGCTGGGTGAAGTGTTTTAGAAACAACGGCTCGAGTCCCCACAACCCCTGAGCTGGCTCTGTATGGTCTGAGTGCTCAGGGCTCAACCCTGAAATCTCCCCAGTCATATAAACTATGACCTTCCTGGTAGCTTGGGTGTAGGGCAGTATGGTGGCTCTGCCTCTGGGGCGGTGACTATGCTCCCACTTAAGTTGAGAATGCAGAAGCTGAGTGGTTAGTTTAGGCTTCACGTAGCTAGAAAAGGACTGAGCTGGGATCTGAACACAGAGCCTCCTACTTCAGAGCTCTTGCTCCTTCCTGCTCTTGTGCACCAACGTGCATGTAAGCAAGCGTCTGGCCTCAGGGCGGAGGACAGGCTGATAAAATCGGCGTGGCCATGCTTGCCTGGCTCCTAGGACACCCGTCCGTCGTCAGAGGAAGCACAAACCCAGCTATTAATGATTTGATACTATTAGCCTTAGATTGCAGTTCAGCCCATCTTGAGGGGATAGGTTTTAAAAGCAGAATAAACAGATTCCATTTGAATATGTATTGATTCTATATTCAGTACCATTATCCTGCTTCCTATTAGAGCTTGCCCTGGAAAAATAAAATCGCTCTTCAGAAATGTACTTGGTTCAGCACCAGCACACACCGCTGTTCCCCGCCTTTAAACAAAACGAAACAAAAACCTGGTAAGTGTAAGGGGGAACTCAAAGGAAAACAATGTGATTTAATTTATTTCAAAAGAACAGGAATGAGGCAGGTAAAAATATTTATGTTACGAGGACAGAACTGCCACAGGATCAGTGTGACCAGGAGCACTTCCTAAACGACAGCTGCTGGAAAAATGGGGCAGTTCTCTGGAAAATGTTGTATTTGTATTCTAGGTATTACTTTTCTCCCCTCAACCATTACATCCCCTCCCCCACCCCCACTCTTGGAGGATGTGGGATTTTTGCATAAGTTGCAAATTCGTGGTTAAATGAGGCCCCTTTTTGACTTGGCTGAGGCTGTATAAACACCAAGTTATGAATACTCTGAACTGGTTCGAAAGGTAGAACCGTAAAATAGCATTCTCATGATTTTTTTATATCCGTTTCAAATTACTGTGCATGAAATTAGCATATGGTAGCAATTACTCTTTAACTCTGTGTAGCTTCTGAAGCTTCAGTGAGAAGGAAAAATAACCTAGATCCCTGGCGAATAACGTTTGAGACCGTGGGCTTTGGAATCGGGTCTACTTCATCGCTGCTCTTCACGAAGCTCTTGTGAGGTCTTGGGCGAGTCACTTACGCTCTGGTTCTGTGTCCTTTGGAAAAGTGAGATGATCAGAGTCCTCACCTCGTTCATTGTTAGAAGGGTTCACTGAATCAACGTGTAACAAAATGTTTGGCAAAGTGCCTGAGTCCTAGTTAGTAGGACACTTAATTGTAGCTTTCATTATTACTGTAGTGCAGTATTCTCTGCTTTGCCCTGAGAAAGGATCTGCCTGCGTCACTGTATCAGTATTTTCTTATTTTAATGAATCACGTAAAAAAATTGAACTATACTAAAAATAAATACTTCTTTAAATGTTATTACCTACAAGTCCCTTTTTTAGAGCATACTTGCTTTGGCAAATAGAGGTATATCCTGCTTTCATCAAACGACCAGCTTATTCAATTTGAGGAATTTTCACACCATTTTGTACACTGCAACAGTTAAAGAAAACTATAAAGTATGTTCCCTGCCTTTGGAGAGATTTGGGAAGGTTTCATGTAGAAGAGGAATCACCCTGAAATAGCAAAGGAAGGCTTAATACACCGATCACTGATACGGCGTGCTGATTTAACTATTTCATGAGCAAATCCTATTAACTCTGCACACCCATTCATTCAGTCACACAAATGAAATAAACAGCATCTGAATCTGAACGTCACGTGTGGGCGACTAATCCCATACGTAAGATAAGGAAGGATAGAAGGGCTTGGGTTTCAGTATGTGTCTTCGTTTGGGAAAGTTCCGCCTTCTCACTCCTTCCATGTCCCCTCTGGACAGAGTCCATCTCCACCTTGCCAACATACTTGTTTATGCGTTGATGTTCTGGTTTGGGTCTTGCTTCTCTCTATGGAGCCATGTCCCTCATTGAATTTCACTCTGTTCTAATGAAGAAAGGGCTGGTTTTGCCACAATGTGAATCCTTTAAAGCGTAAATGGTTTTCCAAAAACTGTTATTTCCTTCAAAGGCCTTCCCTTGTGCTTCCTCTCTCACTCCAGCTTCAGCTCTGTCTTGTTCTTTCTCTTGCACTCACGCACAAACACACATAGGCCCACATGCATAGAGCCCTTTCAGCCTGCTTTCTTGTACTGTCAGACCATGTCCCAGAATTGCCTTGGCTCCAATTATGCAGAAACGTCCAATCGAAAGCCATGTATAACATATGCCAGGTGACACCGTGAATAGTATATGGCGTTAAGAATCCACTAATGCCTGATTGAAGCAACAAGTAAATTAGGTATGGGTTGTTTTGGTGGTGGTGGTGTTTTTAATTCAACGAAGAGTTATCCTAGGATTACTTTAGATCATTTGGAAAAGTTTTCACTACCCCCCCCCCCCGCCCCAGACACTTAATAGAACCCAACAAGTAGTGCAATGGATTGTTTCCTAGTCTCATTGACTTCCTCATTTTAGGGATGTTTTCAACAACTTAGGTCTTTGTGTTGTAGCAAACAGCATTCTTTTAGGCTAGTAGGGGAGGGTACAAAGAGGCAAGAATTTGCCCTTCTCCCTCCAAAATTTAGGTTTTGCTTTTTGTTGCTGCTGTTGCTCTTCATTCCCCCTCTCCAGCCCCTTCTCTTGGCCAGAACGGATGGAATAGAGCAGGAGACAGAAGGAACTGTGTGACAGAGTAAGAGAAGAGATTGCTTGAAGGTGAAAAATTATTTCCAGACAGTTCTGAACTTGGTTCCCTTAGAGAACTTCGTGGTAGAAACTGGCTGCGGAGCTCACCTTTCTGGGCTGACTCTACTTGAAGCTTTTATTTCCTCAGTGGAGGGCGCCCATGATGTAGCGTGTGGAGAGCTAGCTGGAGGGAGGGTGTACGTGCCCTAGTTGCCTTGCAGTGGGCAAGGTGGTCATCCTCTTGGTCTCATCTGTGTTCTGGGCCCCTGTCTTGACAAAGGACACCTATTCGTTACGGATAATTTCTCTGGGTACAATCTTACCCAACTTTGATCTTACTTTAAAAATTTTATTTTTTAGAGAGCTATAATCTGAGGGCATCCTACCCAGTAGGAGCGATCCCTACTAATGAATTCATTTAATACAAAGCCCATAATACAAAAATTAGTACTTTCAGTGAAGCCCTTGTGGGGAAGAGTAAATGTCTCTCATGAAGGAATGTTCCACCCTCCCCTCTCACTACAATTAGGAAGATAAAATATATTCAAACAGAAGCGTTAATACCAATACTGGATATGGAAACACCAAGGACACAGAGGGGACATAGAGGAAGAGGGTGGTGCAGGCCAGAAAAATCGAGGGAAAAGGAGGCTTTGAATAAAAATGGCAGAGAGTAACTGAGTCACAGTAACTCTGTATGAGTTAACTGGTCTTGCTTCTTGCCACGTGTTAGAGTTGAAAGAATCAGCCTTTCTTACTTGTGTAGTTTGAAATCTTTTGTACAGTATCTCTGGGCTAGAATTCCTAACGTGGGAGAAATGTGATGTCTTCCAAGCTTTCTTCCTAGGATGCCAACAAGTGGCACCTCAGGAAGAAGAGGGCTCGGGTTCCGTAGAATGTACTGGAGGTAGATGGAGCTTGGGTGCATTGTTGGCTTATTGCAAGTCCCTTCTGTGGCATGTGGTATTGACGGTGGAGTTTGAAAAGCTTGCAGTTGGTAAAAGTCACTGTCAAGAAACCATATGTTACTTTGAGTCGGCAGAAACACCGGAGGAAGAAAACGCCTTCCTGTGCTGACTACCCCTGTGCTTTTCGTGTATCGGGATGTGAAAAGTGATAGAAGACTTGAACTGAATTTCTTAACAAATATTTAAAGGGAAAACTTTGTAATAACTCTTTTAGCAGTTGTGGTTATCATGTTCCTGTTGCCTGTGAGTAGAGCTCTGCTGAGCTCAAACTAGGTGGTCTCTAGAACCAGCTAACGGGTAAACACATTTGAACAGAATAATACCTCATCTGCTTCTAACTTTCAAATGTAGAATAATTGATAGGAATCTGTGTATTTGTATTTTGTTTTCCTCCTGCTGGTTTTTCTGGGTGGAACTTCAGAATATATTATTCGATTACCTTTGACTCTCCTACTGGCATCCTTCCTACCATTCCTCTACCTCTGTAACTTCTGAATTTGAAGCTAAAAGGGTATAAACAGCAAAGCTTCATGTTGGTTGGTTGTGGTGGGGAGGGGGAGGATGGCTTTTTCTAACACGAGGTTAGAATTAATTCATCCTGTCCAGGGTAGTACACCACTTGCGTCCTCGGCTCCATGCTTTGCGTGACTTAGACGGTAATGCATAGGGGTGTTATCAAAAATACACCAACATTAATAGCATGGATTGTACGTGATAAACTTTGAGAAAATCTAGAACCCAACACTCGATCCCTGCCTAGAGTATTGGGCACTTTAACTGCTGTATTCCATTTCATCTCAAGCCTTTCAGCGTGGAGATCTGAACCAGACTGAAGAGGCATACGAACCACAAAAGTTTGTTTCCTCAGAGGACACACCACAGCCTTGATAAAAGTCTTCAAGTAGCTCTGATTTGTAGATATTCCCCATTATGCAGGGGAATGGTGTTCAGAGACCTACCAAAGGGCACAATAAAAGCTACAATTTAACAAAATAAAAAGGAATGGGTGATGCTGACCAGTTTTCTGGTCCAGCCATTTCTCTGCTCAGTGAATATGATCAGGACTTTCTTGCTGTCTTACTAAACTTTAACTCCTTGTCGAGCTACAGTCTAAGGTTGGAAAGACAAACAGATTTTATTTCAAGTTCTGATTCCTATTGATGGTTAGTGGCTGCCTAAGGTATAGGTATCGTCAGAAGACCAGGATGTCATTATACATGGATTGAGTGAAACAAAAAGATAAAATGTAGAGTACTTGCTGCCATGGTGGGGGGGAGGCAGATGTAATGTATTTTACAGACCCGCTTAATATATATGTATATACTAGGTTTTCAAAACAATAGCATATGCACTTTCCATTGCAAGAGTGAAACTGCACAATGCAAGTGGCAGATATTTGCTAATTGTTCATCAGCCCACTGTCCCTTTTCCCCTTGGGCAGACAACTGAACTACAATTTGAGCCTCTCTTGAAGCTAGGTGTAGTCACGTGGCTGAGTTTTGGACAACAGAACGTGTGAGAGGAAATCGCACGGACGATTCCCAGACCTGGAAGATCTCTGTACAAATGATGCCCCTTTCTATTTCTCCACGCACGGGCAGAAGGAAGGGAGAGGACTTAGAAGAGCTTGCGCCACGAGAAGGGGCCCGAGTCCGTGCATGGCTGTGTGGATATGAGGCCTCCCCCCAACCCACCTGCCTTTTGCCTGCAACCTATTCTGTCCTGCAATGAACAGGAACGATACCTTGTGCAGTGCCACGTGACTGGGGTCATTTGCCAACACTGACTAATACTGTTGATGTCAAAGCTTTTTATAAAATGTAAAGCACAATGGAAATAGAGATGAAAATACAAGAAAGCAAAAGACTGTTCCCTTCCCTTACATATTCCATATATTTATATCTGCTGGGAAGCCTCCCCACGGCATTCTTCGCCTTAGATTAAATGGGCAAGTTGAGCACTTCCCTCCCTTCATGAGTCAGGCTTGTGCTTCAAAGGGTCTCTCCGGCACAGTCCTCCCTGAGGGTGAGAGTGTCAGCATTTGAATCCAAGTGCAGCTCTCCCACATTGAACTTGAACTTGGGGTGAGCAAAAGTGGACAGTTGTCCCCTCTTGCCTGCCTATCTACCCTTGACCAAGCTGGTCTCCTGTTTGTTCTTTCTGTCTTTTCCAATGTGGGTTCGTGGTGGGGCCTCCTGAATCCCAGGTGATTTATTCTTCTCTCACTTTCTCACCAGCCCTTCTCTACTTAGGTTTTATAAAAATTATTTTTCCTTTTCTAAATAATTTTTGGTATCAAATTTGAATTTCATTTCATGTAGTCCCTCCAATGCATGCAGGCCAGTTTGGATTCTAAATGGGTTGTGTCTGCCCTGGCAGCTGGGCATTCATTGTAGAGTGCAAATGCTTGCTTAGCTCCGATGTCCACACGCTTATAAATAGAACAGTCAAAGTGGGGTGGAAGTCAGATGGGAGCTGCTCGTGAAGGTAGTCCAATTGGTACTTGCTTGTTTCTGCAACAGGGCAACTAGAACAAATTGGGAAATGACACGTAGGGCACGTTCTTTCTCTGTCTCTGCATATCTCCATCATTCTCTACTCTGTGCAGACCCATTTTCCTTGATTCACAGTTCACATGGCAGAATATCTCTACTGACACCCCGAAGTTTTACATCGTCTTTGAGAAACTGGCTCTGACTTTTAGAAATAGTTGAAGGTAATAGAACAAGTGAGCAAGAGAGGGAGAAAAGAAGGGGCAGATTTTAAAGAAACTTGTCAAGGTTAATAAATCCAGATACTAACCTAAAGACATTTGGAAACCATCAGACGATTTTTAAACAGAAGAGTGACACAGTCAAACTTGGGTTTTATATAAATCACCTGGCAGACATGTGGAAAATGGACTTGAGAGGAAGACCATCTAGGAGAGAGGGAGACTGGTGAACCAACTTTTGCAGTATACTAGGGGGGAGATGATGTCTCGATGTAAACTAAAACAGAAGTACAAACAATATAGCTACCAAGGATTTATGAATTCAACAAATAGCTATTAACCTTTCCTAGGTGCTAGGTGCTATGCTCGGGTATTTCACAAGGATCATGTTATTCAGTTGTTATAAAGGGCCTGTGATGTCAGGTGCTGGTATTACAGATGGAAAAGCTGAGGCTTAAAGATGAAGTACCTGCCCCCAAGATTCTCTTAGCCAATAAATGGCCAAACAAAACAAAAACAAAACACACACACAAAAAACACATTAAAACGCAAGTCCCTCCAACAGACTTCAGTAATTTTAACCACTATCCCAATGGCAATAGCCATGGAGAGGGGATACATTCAGGAAAACTGAAGATGTGTAATTATCCAGACTAGACCGTGGACCAGGTTCTGAGACTGAGAAGAATGCACAAAGCTAACCACCACATTTTGAGCCTAGGGTTGTGTCTGGGATAGTGGATGCTGAAGGACTGAGTTTTATCCATATGTGAAAAAAGGGGTTTTTCACATTCATTCCATTTGATGGATTACCTAAGAACCAGTCACTTCCACCCTCTGTGGTTAGTCACTCTCCATCCTTCTTGGCTTGGGCCCCTTGGCCAGTATTTCCAGTGCTGTCCTTTAAAGTTCCTTCATTCACTTTGTCCCCTGACCTTTCACCATACCTACCTTGTCAGCCACTTTCTGGGGAATCAAAGCAGCTGCCTGTTGACCATATGCCAGCTCCTGGAAAGCCACTCAGTGGTGCCTGTAAATATCAGCTGTGTCTGGTGCTCTCACTCCCCCTTATCCTGTTCCCTTTCTCCCATTCCCCTCTCCTCCTGTTTTGGAACTTAGCCCATCTCCTTATTCCCTAAGCAGCCACTTGCTCTCTGCAGGATGACTTTGACACTGACTTTGGGTATCAAGGTCATGCAGGTTGAGGTCTCTCAAGTCAATTGCCCACCTTTACCTGCCTCTCCATTCTTTCCCATTCTCCTCTCTCCACTGAGAGTTCAGAAAAAGAAGTGGTTTCTTTTCCTGTCACCACTGAGCTTTATCAGTTGTGTGCAAATTATTTTCCATGCATTGTTTAAAATTTGTGTGTGGTTCAAATTCAGCTAGTACTTTAAAATTCTTATCTCTACAAAAAAGTAGATTTTTTTTGATGAGCACAGCTTTCACCATCCTGCAGTAAGCCACGAGAAGGGCCACATTTCCTCACCCATGTATCAGGTCAGGAGGAAGTGGGTGAAACTCCAGTCAACTAGATTTTAGCTTTTAAATGATACTTTATCTCCCCATTTCTATGTCTTAGTGAGTTACTGGAAAGAAAAAAAAGTTAAGTAAAAAAAAAAAAAAAAAAAAAAAACAAAAACCAAGCATCATTGAAATTTCAAACTAGGTTTTTTTTTTTTTTTTTTTTACTGGATACTAAACAAGTTTTAAGATGCCCCCAATTGTTAAGATTTCTTTAAGGGGATGAGGAGGGGGGGAATGAAATGCATGAATGCAAATTGAATCCTGGTTTCCAAAATGTGAATGAAAATGTGGGAACAAGTTGTATCCTCTAAAGAGGACAAAATAGTAAGTTTTCACCCTAGAATTATGCTTCTCCTTACCTAGCTCTTGTAATTAAGCCTAACTTGGACAGTTGATAAAATTCCTCCTCAGGATACTGCGTCCTCTTTCAAAAGTTTTGCTTTATTCTTTGTTTTAGGGGGAAGAAGTATTTGAGACCCAGGATGCCTCTTTCTGTCGTAGGTCAGGAATTGGTTTTGTGCTGTTTTAGCTCCGTGGTCTTAATCAGTTACACAAACAGAGTTTCAGTAAAGATGGAAATACCACAAGGAAAGAAAAGCCCATAACTGAGGAGGCTTTTTTGAATATGGAATAAAACATGAATCTAGACATGAGCAAATGAGAACACGTTTTTCAGTGTTCTACCCCAGTAGGAGTTTAGTGGAAAAAACAATTTACTTGCTCTAAAATGACAGAATATTTCTTTCAGCAAATACCCATATGTGTTAGTGTGTGCATGTTTCTCTTATTAAATGATAAAATCACTGTAGCTCTGGATTTTAGTGTTTTCTTGCTGGAAGCATCCGATTGCACAAATCAAGCCTAAGACCCAGTCTGGACAAAGTATATTCCTGGCTCGCAGGCTCACAGTCGGTGCTGCTATGTGTATGTATGTACTTGTGTATGTATATACGAATACATTTTAATGGCATTTGAAAAGAATGCAAACGTTTTTGTATTTTTCAGCTAATATGCCCATTCCTGTGTTTTACTCCTGTTCCCTGGTCCTCCCTTTGGGTTTCTATGCCAAGGCTGGCTGAGATCACTCTAGTTACAGCTTCCTGTTTAACTTGGATTGTTATTATCTTCCTGGTGAATTATTTTATTAGTTTGGGCATAGGGTTCTGATCTCATGTACCAAACACACAGACACACACGTAAGTGTATACGCAGCAGCACAGGCACACATGTACCCCCCACGTGCAAATATGCAAGCATATCCGTGCACCCATGTGCACACATGCGCGTGCATGTATGCACATATATGCCTGTGCACCCTTGAGTACATATGTGGGCATTTGCACTCCGTATAAACATACACTTGAACCTACAGGCACACCTGTGTGCACACATGCAGGCAAATGCATGCGTATGTGTAACACACACATATGTACTCATAGACGGGACATCCTTTCCATACCTTTCCCACCTGTAATTTTTCCTTTGCTCCCACTTTTCAATCCCCATTTTCCAAAATCTCGAGACGCTTCAGGTTATGATCTAGCTCACCACTGCTAAGAATATGAAATTTCTTCTGGCAAGGCCTGGATTTGTCTTTTTCAGGATCATTGAACAGTCCCGTGTACCAGGTATGGAAGTTTTCATAACCTGCCTGAGTGGAAGAAACATCAAATTATTGAAGCTTAACCCTAAAGAAACGAGGGTCACCTTGGCCTTGGCTCCCGCCTGGGGCTGTCCGTGTTGTGATAAGTGAGGACATGGACTTGAGAGCTTCACACAGTCTTCTCCCCTATTCCTGGGATGTAATCACATGGAGGGATTTCCACGTGTTTTCTCACACTTTTCTGCCGTAACTTCCTGGTGCAGGATCTTGGTTTTCGTGTTCCAGCACTTCCCCAGTGCTCCAGTGTGCTTTGCATTAGACGGAGGAGAGAGATTATTAACGTTGTTTTTTCTGTTAGGCACCAAGTGTCATGGATCGGGGAGTGGCTTCATTACTCTTCGCAGATCTTATCTCTGCCCTATTCTACTTTTGTTTCATGAATTGAGAAAGGGCATCTCCGGGTCTGATCTCTGCTAAGTATGTGGAAAAGATGAGGAAACGTGAACAAGAGGAGGATTGTCTCTTAGCTGAGTTGCCCAAGTCCTTTAAATCCTACCTTTCTTCTTTTGGGCAGAGTTGGGCCTCCTGGGCCTGTGAGCTCAGAGTTCTGAGATCTGTCCCTATGCAGCCCAACAAGCCACTGCAGTACAGGCCCCTGAACAATAGACAAGTAAGAAGAGCTGGCTTTTGTAACAAAATTACCCAAAGGGAATAAGCTTATTAGGATTTCCTAGCTGGACACGAAACTTCTGCCAGTTCAAATCCTTTAAGATTCTTGGGATATTTTCCCAGTCTTCTGCCTACCACCCTCCATCCTCAGACGCTGTCCCAGAGTTCATGCCACTGGGGTTACCTCTATAGACCTACACTGGAGCCCTACACTCCACACCCTTCTACTGTTTGCCCCCCACATGGGTGGGCCTGGGAATACCAGCTTCCAAACGGTGGCTCAACAAGGCCTGAAGTAGTGATGGATGTAATTATAAACTTTGTACTCTTGTTCGTGATCTCTAAATGACATACTCACCGTTTATTGTTAATAGGCCTTTGAGTACTTATTTCATACTCATGGTCATGATGTGGTGACAGGCTCTAAGGATGCCAACATAGCCCCTGACCTCAAAGATCTCATGATCTTAGAAGAAAAAGACCAGAAAATTAATATTACAGAGAATTTGTATAGAAATAGATGGATAGTGATGGATGGATAGTGATGGGGGAGGCTAGGGAAATGATACCAGGAAGGTAGCTGGGTTGGCAGTATGGGCCCAAGGAGATAAACTATCTTAGGAGAAAGAAAAGGGTTCATTAATGTAGTTGGGTTGATAGGTCCAAGCAAAGGGGAAAAAATCGTGTGTGTGTGTGTGTATATATATATTACATATATATAGTACATATATATGTATATGTATGTTGACCACCTGCTTCTTTGAGGATTTTTCAAGAAGTCTGCATCTGGAGGTGGGTAACACATGCTACTTGCAGAGACCCAGATGGAGAAGGGGCTAGAGAGCCATGACAACCCATTTAAATCCAAAATGAGCCACTGAAGGATTTAAAGCAGTAGAATTAAAACATCATTTTCAGTGTTTTGACCCCTAGGATGTTTTGACATTATAGTTATGAGCATAGAAATTTTCAACAGAATTGTACCAAGATTGATGAATACTTACTGAGAATACTTCCTAGGGACAGTACGATTAAGCCAATTTAATTTCTCTATTTCCTATACCTTTCCATATAGAACCCATTTAACCAGAGTAAATGATGGGGTCAGATCTTCTTCGGTGTCAAAACTACAGAGAAGAACAATTCAAAGTAGTAAAAAGAACAGTGGTGAGGTCAAAACTTCCCTTTTTGGTTTCTGTTTTTATATAGGTCATGTAAGCTGCTAAATATAGAATATATTCCTGCCACATTCTAGTATTTGTTTGTGACACATAAGGGATCCACTTTAGTTTAGGGATTCAGTTATTTTAGAATGCTTCCATTACTGGAGAAATTTTTAATTTTCTAATTCCCTCTGAAGTTACTGAACATGTTTCAAATGGGACTTGTAAGAGGGACATTGGAAGTCTAATGATTGGGCACACTGTGCTTGCTGTCATAACACCAAAAGAAGTGGAGCTTGGAGGGAAGGTCTGATCCTTCCAGCCACTGCACACACCCACGGCCAGCTGCCAGTGTGCGCTAGGAGCCCTTCAAGGCCACTGAGGAACATGATCTCCCATTCATCCCAAATCCCAGCGCAGGCGCACAGGGACATGGAGAGGCCCTTTGTAGTCAAAACAGTGACTCCTGTCATGAAGGCTTGAGAACAAGTCACCTGAGGGTTGATGATGACTGGGAAACTGTATTTTGAAGGATCCCAAGATATCTCTTTAACATTCATGCTCTTTCCAGCAATCTGCTACTCTGTCGACTTCAGCTTTCATCTCCTTGAATACCACCCGGTTCTCATTGTTGTGCCATGTCTGTGAAATGTACATCACTCCCCTGCCTTTCATCTGAGAGTTTATTACCAAGATGCAGGTGTTCATCAGCAATGGGTTAACGTCAGTTGAAATTAACAGCAGTTTCACTCATTGGCTTCTATTGTTAATATTTACATAACTTCCAGATTGTGGCCTTTGGGTAGGGAGATCAATGGAATGCAGAATGAGCCAAGGTCAAGAAGCTCAGAAAGTTGCTTCTTTCCTCTTTTTTAATTAAAAAAAATTTTTTTTAATTTATGTTTTTAATTAATTGAATGAGTTGAATGGCTTCTAGTTGAAGTGACCAAAGTGAGCTAGAAGGTTTTGTTTTATGTAAGTCTTAGCCATCCAAAGGGGTACTAAGTCCTAGTATCTGAAAGCCGGGTGAGATCAACTTTCTGAGGCAAGCCATTACTGTATCTATAATACAAAAGTCTGAAGGGAAAGAAATCAATTTTCAGTCTTTTTCATTTCCTTTATTTTCAAATTTACATAAAGCCGTCTTCATTCAGATTTTGTACGTTCTCCAGCACTACCAGGACCACATTAACCTGCTTCCTTCAGTTTGACCATCAACTCACTATTTTGAGAGCTTCGTCCTTAACTATAAACTGACCCCTCCTACGTCCTCGGTTTTAAAGTCTCAAA
The DNA here is from genome assembly GCF_023065955.2 of Ursus arctos. Taxonomy (NCBI): domain Eukaryota; kingdom Metazoa; phylum Chordata; class Mammalia; order Carnivora; family Ursidae; genus Ursus; species Ursus arctos. The sequence continues at coordinate 55,130,099 of NW_026622819.1, forward strand.
GTGAGATAACTTAGAAACAGGTTGAAGATAATCTTGGATATCCTAAAATAACCTAAGAGTTGTATGTAATTGAATGATTCCTTTGGCACACACTTCATACTCTGAATTTGTGGCCTCTTTGAATGCCTAATTTCCACTAGCATGATACAGTTTTTATACCGTCTATCTTTTTAGAGATTTCATTAATGTTTAAAATATGAAGATATTTTTCTTCTCCTTGAGGAAACCATATTTTCTCTTTCTGGTTGAGAGGATTTCAAGCAAAGGAGAGCGTATGATCTCTGGACTCCTCTCTCAGATCAAAGCTGCATCGTTGACAGACTTGTGCCCTTGAGTTCACCACTCTGAGCCTCAGTGTTTGAATCTGCAAAATGGGGATTAAAATAAAGATTATAATCTCTGGAGGCAAAAACTCTCACAGGTACCACCCCCAAGGGGGGCTTTCAGGTAAAGAACTTTGCTCTGACAAACCAGTGTCTTTCAACTTGGAATTCCACTGGACTTGTTCTACGTTTGTCAAATACCCTTACTCTTCCTCTTCTAGGATTTTAGTCCTGCTAATTTGCAAAGGAGTTTTAATTTCAAGTAGGTGACTTCTGAAGCTTTTGCTGTTCGGAAATTCTGGATATCCATGATCCACATATGAATGTGACTTTAGACATACTGTAGAAGTGACTTCCTGAACCAAAGGGACACAGTTTCTTTCACATAACTTGGAGAACTTCAACTCTCTTTGCAGAGTGAAGATCCAGAAAGCCGTCGTCCAGCTTGTCTTGTATAGTTTATTTTTCTGCATGTCCTCGTAATCCATCTTTCTCCCTGTCATGGTAGAACTGGCCCAGCTCCAAAGACCTCACCTGAAGCCATGCGGTGTAAAGAGAACATTTTGGGGCTTACTGTCTGACAAATTGGGTCCTGTGGCTGCACCACTCACAGAAGAGCTGTTGACCAGGGCTCAGTGTGTGCATCTCTACAACAGGGCAATCACCCCTGTCCTCTCTGCCTACCAGAAATAATGTCTGTTAAAGTGCTTTGAAAAATCTCCTGGGATGCACAAATCCCAGCTGAGCCATTGGTACTAACGAAAAGCCCAGAGCCTACCTAACCCTTGGGGACTAAAAGGGGCTAAAGTCCAATAGGTAATTCAAAGGTTGAGTGAGATTTGATATCTGAATTATTTCATCCATTGTATGGTAAAAAGAATATGGGTTTTCAGGTCATATCATAGAATTCATACAAATTAGAGAGAAACCAATTTCCAAGCACAACAAAGCAAGCTCCACTGAAAGTCTAGTGTGAATCAACAGTTTGGTTTGATTTTTTTTTTTTTCAAAATTTATCAGTTTTGTGACCTTTGGCATCTCACTCACCGTCCATGAGCTTCAGCTTCCCCGTGGGCACAGCAGTGATAGTAATTTGCCAGCTTTTCAGTTCTTGTGTGTGAATTAGAGACCAAATAGGTAAAACAACAAGCAAAATCCTGGAGACACCCAGGCCCCAAAGAAGTGTTGACTCTTGTTTCTAGTTTTTATGTTCTTAAGCTCAACTAGACGTCGCACTCCATTCTGGTGTGACAAATTGTTTTTTAGGTACTCACAGGTATGTAAATAAAGGAAGGATGAAAAGAATTCTACCCAAAAAGGCAAGGACAGGTTGAAAATGTACGACTAGAAGAGATGAAAGAAATTATTTGTCGGGTAGGAGATCCCGTTCCTAATCACACATGCACCATCGTTCAAGGTGAATTTGGGGATGGAAACACTTTTTGAGATGAATTGGCCTACACGCTTGTGACGTTCCCACCGGACCAAGTTCTGTTCTCGAGTCCGTACCCTTGGTCTCAATGACTTATCACAAAGGACTAGACAGCTCTTTGGTGACAAGTATGGAGATTTTTAGACAACACTAAGATGTAAGAAAAGTTGCTAAAGGTTGTAGCTCAGAGATTCCTGAAGCACAGAGAGATGCCTTAAACATCTCGAATTTCCTCGGGGAGAGAATGTGTTTCTCAGGAGGTGAAAGGCGAAATGAATGTTTAAAGAACTGAAAGTGAGTGCAGAATGACAGACAAGAAGTAGCCTAAGCCGTGGATGATGTCTGTGCTTCGGGTGAATGGCAAGGAGGAAGTAAAAAATACATAACCAGAATATTTGCGATTAAGTACACCAAAGATCGTCTTTCCAGTAACTTAGCCCATCCTCTAGAAGAGCAGTTCTCAACCAGGGGGTCATTTTGCTCCCGAAGGACTTTGGTGGTATCTGCAGACATTTTTGTTTCACACTACTGGCACCTAGTGGATCAAATCCGGGGACGCTGGTAAGATCCTGCAGTGCCCAGGCCAGCCCTGCCCCCGACAAAGCACTACCCGCTCCAAGATGTCAAGGGTGCCCAGAGTAAGAAACCTCGTTCCGGAACAGCATTCTCCAGACTGCATTCCAATGGCATGCCACGGGTTAAAAACACATTTGAGAGGGGGAGAAAGAAAGGTGCTTGAGGAAGGGAGGTTGTGTGTCCCAGTGAATTCAGGAAGCTCTGTGACCCACAAATGCAAATTGGTTTCTTTGCTACAGAGTGCTTCTGAGTATTTAATAAAAGGAAAGCATTGTCAAAGCCAGTTAAAAAAAAAAAACAAAAAAACTTCAAATTACAAATATTCCGCAAAACATAGTATGTGAAACACTAATCACTTTTTCACATTAATGACTTATTTGTGATTTGCGCCATGGTATTTATTTGGGAAAAAAAAAAAAGTAGACTTGGTTGACCTTAAATTAACACACACACACACACACAACACAACACAAACATAAAACCTAGCCATGCATATAGAAAAAAAAAATACGAGGGCACAAAAGATTGCATCCTGACAGAGTGTACTTTGTTTTGATGGCCAGGGGCAGTGACGAAGCAAAAGAATGCTCTAGTCCATAGATCCTTCATACCATCTCTAGTAGTAAGAAGGACAAAAGTCTAGCGTCGCATCAATATGCCAGGATGCTAATACAGCCTTTCCCTAGTAGGCATTCAATACATTTGTTGAACTGAATTTATTGTTGATACTTAAGTGATTCTCCGCACTCATGTTTATAAGTGAGTAGTTAGAGCAGATGCTCACATCTGATTACTTTGTGAAGGGATTCTATTCCCTTGCATTTTTTCCTCTGAAATACTGCGCGTATTTATTTTAGCGCATCTCTTTAGAAGATGTATTCAAAAGAGGACGAGATTAATGTGTGCTCCCTGGTTGAATGTGGGGCCATAATTTAAATAGAGGTGTTGGGCTGAGAGTGGAGCTTTTGAATGAAAGTAGAAACCCAGAAGAAAGAAAGGGACAACTCATTATTGTTCACAGACTATATTGAAGCTCTAAGTTCCCCTAGTTACTCGAACGTAATGTGTGTTACTCAAAAGACTGTCTGGAATGAGCTCGATGCAGAAGAGCAAGTAGGGCGTGTGCTGGGCTGGGATGGAGTCTGCAGTCATCTATTATAAATGGCAGTTTATTAGGAAATAGGCATGTGTATTTAGCATAATAAATCCCTGAATTCTAGTAGCCCAATTGCTTAATTTTCTAGGAGAAAACTTCTATCTCCTCTTCTTTTCTCCTACTTAACATAGTATTAAGGGATTAAAAGCCTTAGGACCTTTTGTCCTTTAGTCATTCATTAGCTTGATGTTATACCTAATCCCCGTTTCCATTTGCAGAAAAGTCAGTTAGTATAATCAGCTATCATTATTTAGCAGGTTTTAAAAGAGGTAATACATCACTTGAAAAGAAGGATGAAAAAAATGAGTGGCTTACTTTTGTATCAAACACAACGAGCGACCTTCTGTATTAGTTTTTCTGTTGCTGGCGAAACAGACGATCGCAGTTAGGGACTTAACAGCAATTTGTTATCTTACAGTTCTATAGGCTGGAAGTTTGGCGCGAGTGGGGCTGGGCTAAATCAGTGTCAACGGGGTTGTGGTCCTTTCTGGAGGTTCTAGTGGAGACTCTGCCCCTTGTCCGTTCCAGGTTCTAGAGGCTGCCTGCCCTGCTGGGTTCATAGCCCTCTCCTCCACCTTCAAAGATAGCAATGCCGTGTGTCTCTGACCCTTGCCTCCATTGTCCTGTTTCCCTCTGACCACAGCCAGGAAAGTTTCTCCATTTATTAGGGATTCATGGATTCGATTGAGCCCAGCTAGATAATGCAGCCTAATCTCCCCATCTCCAAGACCTCACTCTTAATCACATCTGCAAAGCCCCTTTTTGCCATGGAAGGTAACAGACTCAGAAATTCTAGGGAGTAAGACATGGACATCTTTGGGAGTTCAGAATTATGTCTACCATGACTTATTTCCTCATCTCCAATAGGATTTGAGAGAAATTCCAAATGATTCGCAAAAATCGGAAAAGCATATTTCAAAGTGTATTTAAAACATGAGTCATTACTTCCTCAGCTTTAAAATTAAATTAACCCAGACATGAAATCCTCAGCTCCATTTTTTTTTTCCTACTCATGCTGTAGAAATAAAATTCCCAAAGATGCTGAGTAGGATTTGTCCCAGGACTAGAGCTAAGTAGAAGTTGGTAGAACATCTCCCGTGTCAACTTCCAGCTGTGAATACCCATGTGTCACCCCATAGCCTGTGTGTCTAGCTCAGTGAAGCTCGCTGTGTCACTTCTGCCTTCCCTCGGGCACTGAATCCTACAAGCAGACAATTACTGGTGTCGGCAAGCATGTGGCCACGGCGGGCTGCGTGATTAGCTGTTAATATTTGGTAAAAGGAATCATTTGAACCCCATCAGTGTACCCATTGGATACAAACTCCCTGTGAGCCTATCAAGCTAGGCTTTCTAATGTGAAAGATGCTGTAGCCAGAATAGAGTATTGCTCATTTTCCATGAAAGCTGTGGAACTGGACCCTTGTTCATTCATGGGTACTTGTTACAGATTTAAAAGGAGGAGGAGGGGCATGTCCGGAAGAGCTCAAAAATCCTCAACTTTTTATCTAATTTCTTGAAAATGTTTCTACTTGGGCCTTAGATCTCTTTCTACGAAATTTCAGAAAATACACGTTTCCATGACGACTAGTCGTGGAGAAATGAGGCAATTTATTGGTAATGAGAGTGTGATAAGGTAGCCAACTACAAAAACCCTCTTTGGAACTAGAACGGTAGTGTTTGATTTCTTTATCCCGGAAGGACTTTAGCAGTGTAATCACTGCGTCTGTCATTAAATACACATGAGGTTGTGTGTTGAGTAATTATGACTCTATTGGCATACTTTTTAAAAATTAAGGCATTTTTGTAGTCAGTGCTTATAAACCACATTTTGCTGTCCTACTCTTGGCTCAGGCCAACTGAGCAAAGAAAAGCATTTGAAAGTGAGCCTTGGCCTGAGGCATATGGTGGTTTTATAAAAAGATCCTTGTATCTGTGGCTTTCCTTATATTCAGCGTGAAATCCAGATGCCCTGCCTGATTGGGCTCCCGCATGCTCATCTCCTGCCACTCTCTGCCTTGATTCCTAGTTCTGTGGTCACACTGGGCTTCTTTCTGTTTCTGGAAAGTGCAAGAGTTCTCCTATCTCTGGATCTTTGTCCTTGCCACTGCTGCTTGCAAAACTCTTCCTCCTCTTCTGCTTCATTCATAAATGTTCTACACACAGCCGCCAGAGGGCGCTTGTTACAGTCTGGATGGCCCCAGCTTCCTCCTTGCCTTCCAAAGGCCTCCCATCTCACTGGGAATACAACCCAAGGTCTTGACATTGACCTCAAAGACCCTCCACAATCTGGCCTCAGTTGCTTCTATGACATCCTCTTCTTCCCACTCTCTCTTGATCACACTTAGATTTTCCCACATCCCTCAAATAGGCTGAATATTCTCCCATCTCTAGACCTCTGCCTTTGCTGTGCCTTATCTTAATGGTCTTCCCCTAGGTACTTGCAAGGCTCCCTCACTCACTTCCCTCATTACTGCTGTACTTTCAGGCTCTGAAACAAGCATTTAGTAGGTGCTCAGTATGTGCTGAATGAAGGAGTGCACAAGAGCAAACATGACTTGTTCACGGAGCCCTTTATTGACAGCCCTATTTTTAGAACTACCTTCATTCTGCAACTCATCACCCTGTTTATTTTCTTGATAGCGTGCATCCTGCATATTTGTGAGTTTTGTGCCTCCCTTTAAAAAGTTACCTCATCAAGGGAAAAAAAAAAAAAAAAGCCCATAGGAGCAGGGACCGCCACGGACTCCTCTGTTGTGTCTTTAGCACTTCATACAATAATGCCACATAATTGGGATTTGATCCTTTTTTGAAAAAGTCTGAAAGAAAACAAGCCTTTATTTACCAAAATTGGATCCATACCCCACCAGGCAGGAACTTGAATATGATGTAAAAGGCGGTGTCCGAGGAGGCTGTAAATTTCAGCGTTAATACTCACTAAGGGATAAATATGTGAATTCCGCTGCCCTCTTGACTCTGTGCAGTGGGCAGTACCTGCTTGATCAGGAACGAGTTTCCAGAGTACTTTGTCATTTACCCCAGACAGTCGTTGCCGTGAGACCAGAGATAGAGTCCTTTCTTCTTGTCCATTCTTGCTTTATAGATCTCACTGCATCTTAGATCAGTAAATATGAGTACAAATACCAAGTTCTGCACTCAGCATACTTGTTCATCTTCAGTGTGACTTACCTTCCTCTCTAGCAGTCAATTGAAAAAGACTTTGAGGGTAAAAGTTTTTCCATTCACTTGCTGTGTGACTTTGGGCAAGTTTCTTAACCTCTCTGAATCTCATCATCTTATGAATCAGGATTCTTTAAAAACAAAAATGAAAACAAACATCTGGGGCACCTGGGTGATTCAGTTGGTTGAGCATCTGACTGTTGGTTTCGGCTCAGGTCATGATCTCAGGGCCCTGAAACCTGGCCCGCATTGGGCTCCATGCTCAGCATGGAGTGTGCTTGAGATTCTCTCCTTCTCCCTCTGCCCCTCCCCCCACTCGCCTGTTGTCTGTCTGTCTCTCTCTCTCTCAAAATCTTTAAAAAAAAAAAACAAGAAACCTCTACTCCCTAAGGTTCTCATTAATTCATGTAATAAGTATTTTATGGAACACCTGTTATGGTCCAGGCATTACCCAAGTGCTAGAGGAAGAGTGATGATTGAGGCAAATAAGATGCATTTCTTCATGTAGCTTTTGGTCTCTTGGGGGGTGACAGACAGTAAAGCAGGAAGGAGATAAGAAATTTGGTAAGATATTTCCAGTGAGTGAGAAGTGTTTTCAAAGAAAAAAACGCGGAATGATGGAACAGGAAAGAGGTGTGCCCATAGGAGAGAGAGGAAGAACTTCAGGTGGAATTATCAGGGAAGACTTCCCTTTGTGCTGAGGCCTCAATGCTGAGAAGAATCAGGCATACAAAGATCCCGTGGAATAATGTTCCAGCCAAGGGTAACTGTAAGGTGTGTGTTTCAGGGGGACAGGGGGACAGGGAGCTAACTGAACCTGGGAAAGCAAAACCACAGGTCAAGTGGGACTAACTACTCTACTTCCTGAAACCTATGTGAATGAGAAGCTCTGAAGGTCTTCTTTGGCAATCTTTAAATAATTCTGTTTTCATCAACCTGGCATGTCGATTTGCTCCCCCAGTGAACACTGACTGGTGATTGTATTATGGCTCATGCTGGATGGTTGTTAATTACCACCGCTGTTGTGGATTTTGCAGGCTAAATACCTCTGGTACCTGTACATGGTTTCATCTGCGCAAAAACTGTTGTCCAGACTCCCATGCTTCCTCCTGGCGTTCCCACAGCAGCTGCACAATGAGGTCTTTGCAAATGCAAATCGGACCCATTGCTCCCTGCTGGCACATTTTTGCTTGGCCTCCCAGGACTTTGAGTGGTCCAGGGCCTGCTTTCTGAGCCTTATTTACCTTTCTGAGTACCTCTCTTACCGCTGCTTACCAGCACCCTGAATGCAGTCCTTTCCTCAGGGAAGCCTTGCTCTTTCTCTCATGCAGTAGCTTTTGCCTGAAATGCCCTTCCTCCACCCAACTTCACCCCCTCTGCTTCTTCCTGACTCACATTCACTCATCCTTAAGTCCCAGCCTAAGGCCTCTCCCACGGGCTGCGGGCTGCGTTCCCTGTCAGCCCATCACCGTGTCTGGGAATGTGCCTCCCCGAGTGCCCGACAACCTCTGTCTGTATCGGAATGATTCTCCATTCTCGACTGCTAGCTCATGGGAGCAGGCGGTAGGGCTATGTCCTCCTCTAAATCCCCAAGGCCAGACACACTGCATGGCACAGAGCAAGTATACTCGGGAAGCCTTTTTTTTATTTAAAAGGTGCCTTTATATCACATACCTCTGAAAAACTGGTAGATTAACTCCTCACTACTTGAAGTCTAGTTTCATGATCTACAAGCAAAAAGTTGCTTTGATGAGCCCAGTATTCAGAAGTAATAGCAGAGCGACTTCTTTCCTTTCTTTGCTCTTCCTTTCCCTTTTTCTTCCTTTTTTGAAAAAATAGAGTCAAATTCTAAAAATCTCTGCCAATACTGCGCCTTTCATTCTGTGAGCTTGCTGATGACCACGGACGCCTCTAACGGTCTCAAACTCCCCTAGCTTCAATTTTATCCTGTAGAATTGATTGCGTTGAATTTCTGCTGTTAGTCATTAATTGAAAGAATATGTCTTCATGATGGGTTAATAAATACGTTTTATTGAAGAAATCCCAGCTGTGCCAATGCAAAATTTGTATGTTTTAAATTTTAAGTGGTTCGCCCAAAAGGAAACCTCGAACTCTACCCGAAGTCAAGCTTGTAGACTCAGTAATAAATCCATTGATTTCTTGACATTGCTTTTTGTGTATCTTGCTGAAGCTCCCACAGGCGTCTCCTGAGTGCCACCTGAATCCCACCTGAATCAAAGACTAGGTCATAGATCTGCAATTTATTGACTGGGGCGGGGAAGTGGAGAGGTTCCCAACGCTTGAAATACAGATACATGTTTGTTCGTATCCTCCTTGATTCTGAGACTTTTCAATGTCACTCGACAAGATTTGAATTCAGATTACTGTAGCTTGTCATGAACACATTTTGTGCCCCTGAATGGTGCTGCATACTCACTTTTTACCAGGATCTTGTTTTGAGGCTATGCGCACGCACTTAGCTTATCTGGCCTCGACTCGTGGGCTGTGTCAACATTCTGGCTCCAGGTAGCATGCCAGGTAACAGTTTTAAACCTAGATGACTTGGAAAGAAGACTGAGTTGGCGCGTGGGATTAGGCCAGTGCTGTGATGCAAGCCTTCTGCGCACACGGTTTCTATTCCTATAATTCTTTTCCTCCACTCGATTTCATCCCCCACCCCTCCTTTTTGGCAAGGTTTATCTCCAGAAGGCTGAGGAAGATGAAGTTAAGCTGCCTCACTTGATTTAATCAAGAATTGTCAGCCCTGCTTGTTTCGGAGCATTGGATGGGGCTTCTTAATTTTAGATGGAGTGGCCGAGCAGGAGTGTGCTCCGTTTTGTGTTTCATCTACAGCCCAGAAGCCTGGAGCTCTGTTGGCCTGTGCACCACCAGCATCCCCAAGAAAAATGAGCCCCAGCTCCATTCCTGGGACAGTGTAGGTGGAAACCACAAAGGCTCCTGGGAATGTCCAACCCCTTCAACTTGAGGAGATCTCAATAAAATCGATGCAGCCAAGGCCAGGCTGACCATATGAGAGAGCCAGGCAGTTCCCAGGAAGAGATACTTGTCATGGTGGAGTGTAGACATCATCAAGAAAGCAAACGCGTCCCGTTTTAACGGGTATCTCAGTTTGGCAGCATCTTTTCAGGGACAACCCCACTTTGTTTTGTTTACTTTTTGTGTTTACTTTGTTTACTTTTTTTTTTTTTTTTCCTATAGCAAAAGCATCATCGAAAGAAAACGAGGCGCCATTTTCCACCTCTAAGTAGCCTCTTGGTATTCCTGAAAGGGACCTCCTCCTCTCCCTTCCTCTCCCACATTGGCTTCTTGTCCAGGTGTTGATGCTGAAGCATATTGAATGCTGACTTCCAAGCCCTTAACTCTCTAATTTCACTAATTTCTAAAATATAAAGACCTATTATTATTAACTTTTTATCAGGGAGCTAAAGTTTAGTTTTTGCATGTGAATAGGCCACTATTCTCCTTCCTGTATTAGAAACTGCCTTTTAAAGCTCTTGTGTTCTATTAAAATAACAATATCAAATTATGTAAATGTGCTAATTGCTTTATTGAAATTAATACCCTTATTTAGCAAGTTAAATCTTGCAAAATGGCCATTTTTATTAAAAATTATGGAAGTGTGCTGCCTGTTTAAAGGCTAATGTAATTGGGTGAACCCAACAACTGGGAAATGTCAATTAATGGGAGATTGTTAAATAATATTGTTTAAACAATCAATTTTCTCCTGTAGATTGGAATATGGTCCTGGTAAAGTAATAATGACTGTCTAAGGCCTAAGGGAAGGTTTATGAGTATTTCGTTCTGCCCTGTTATTGAATCTGTTGTATTTTCTTTTCAGTTTGTCAAAACTAGGTTCTGTTTAGTAATAGAAATTTCAATTTAGCAGTTTACAGGAAATTACACTCAGAATATTTCTCCTCTGTGAAGGTCATTTTCTGGTTGGCAATGAATGGCCACATGACTCCTCTTCCACCATGCTGTGGGCACCTGTAGAAATATTTGAAGATAAACCCCCTTTTTTTTTTGAGAGTTTTCCTTTTAGAAAAAGATTTCAAGATTATAAAGACCTCTCTCTGCTCTTGAAGCATTGCATTCTATCAGGAAGATAGGAAGTATTCTTATCATGGGTCTTAATTTCTTAGCTTCTCTACCATTGGAAATAACTCCCTCTGTGAAACAAAAAATCTCCTTCTGTGAAACCTAAAAATCCATTGTCTTCTCAGTAGCCTTCAACTGGAACTGCTGGTGGCTCTATTCTTGCAGGGTCAATGTTCTCATTGGAGCATACTGTAGGAGCCTAATTATGAAAATATCCTGTGGTTTCCAAATAGTTGTAGGGAAGGGAATTTTTGGTCACTTATGCAATTTACAGAATTGAGGTCAACTGAGGATGTTAGGATAGTTCTGACTGAGGCTGTGAAGACAAAGGTAGGAGTAAGACTCTCAATCTCTAAGCTCATTTCTTACTGCACATTGTTTGTGAGCCATTGGCTATGAAAGCCGGAAGAGAGCCTCACATTTCAGTTTCTCTGTAAACACCTGTTCTTAATGTCATCCAACAAATTTAAAGTAATCGTGGTAGGTGTTGGATTATGTGTGCATTTCTAGGACTTTTTGTGATGACAAGATAAAGTGTTTCTTTATTACATGACATGACACAACACGGCTCTCCACTCCCCTTCCCACCCCACTCCCCACCATCAACCTGGGACCAAACCATCAAAGAATTTAATCTATTTAAGTTTTCTTTGTTCACGTCGGATATGTTTCCGATTTGTTCCATGAACTTCTATGACCGATACTAAAAGTACTGATTTTATGAATCCAATTGTTGATGAACAAAAGCTGATTTTTTTTTTATTTGCTGGAACCAAAAATTAACATAATAAACTCTGTCTTAACAGACTGAACCCCTCAGGAATTTACCAAACTGGCAGTTGCATTTATCCCCCACTAAGTGTGTGCACTAGGAACTGCAGAATAATAAGTACACCAATTTGCTTGGATTCTTAGCTGTTTCAAGAGAAAGCTTCTCACAGGAGAATTGTGTGCTAGGTTATGGGATATGCCATACACTGTTGAAACACAGTGTAGTGACCATTTGGTTTCACTCTGATTTCTACATACTTTCAAGGATTCTTCTGACAGAAATACCCATCGCTCCAACGTGCAAAGACCATGTGCAACTAATTGTCTTACTAGAAGTTGCAAATAATCTTTTACTTCTTTTTATTATTATGTTAGTCACCATACAGTACATCATTAGTTTTTGATGTAGTGTAATCTTTTACTTCCGATAGCAGAATACCAGATGAAAACCCCATACCAGTTGCCTAAAATGGGTTTTTCGCTCAAGACTTTTTTTTTTTTTTTTTTTGCCAGTTCTATTGGGAAGAGTTCATTTTTTAGCTGTGTCAATAGAATTTTGCACGAAATGAAAGATGTTTGCCTCTGTTAGTTTCGTGCGTTCCATGGAGCTGAAATGTGCTGGCACCTGCAGAGTGAGATTTTTCTGGTCTGTGCTCTAACATTTTTTTTTTCCTAGTGCATGATCATTTTTCCAGATTTTTGAGATCTAAAGCAGGTTAGTCTTTGATCTTGAACTTACCCTGAACTTCCCAGTGGTAGAACCAGGTCGGATTAGGGTAAATCTCAGCCCTCTAGACCTTCAGAAAATAATCCTATTGGTAGCTTAATTTTCTTCATAACAAAAACATTTTTTAAAAATTTTAACTATTTTATTACTTGAAGATAGGTTATTTTGCTTCTGCCTTTCTAGAATGTTTGATATAATTAAATCTCTTTTCATGGACTCTGCTGGTCAGTAAAGCAGCCATCTCAGCTTTTTGGAGATAGTTAGGGCTATTTGCTTGTCTCCTAAATGGTCCCAAGCTACTACTTTTGAGCCCTTAAGTCTTTTATTTTTTTTTTAATTTTATATAATGTTCCTCTCTCATTTGTTGCTTTCATGTAGGTGCCCATTAAATATTTAATGAATAAATGGTTGTCACTTTTCACTTCTATTGTAGTGTATCTGGTTACATACATATGGTTTTATTTTTTATATTTGTCCATTTGTAATTTGTTCGGGTTTTGGAAATCTAACAGCCGTGTATGTGACAAATTGGTGTTCAAGTCAAGGCTTAGCAGTGCATGAATGAGGATTTAACTCACCTGAGGAATAAAAAGTCATCAAGGGCTTGCACTTTGTGGCGTCTGTTTTGACTGCCGAGAGGTCACTTTGAAAATGCTTCCTGGTGTGGAACTGAGCTCTGAATCCACAGAATGGCGGGGCAGTTGCATTCCAGATAGGTGAGGTATTTTGTATTTAGCTTTCCTTCAGACGGTCATTACTGCACCTAGGAGGACTGCCAGAGAATGATCTGTAAAAATCACTAGGCCATTACGGTGTTTGTGCTTATTTTAATTAGATTTCTTCTAGATTTTTTTTTTTTTTAAGCTGTCCGGGGAGAAATGTGTCCCCAGTGGATGTGATGTCTATTATGTAAAACTCAAGTGCATCTCAGGGTTTGGAAAGTGTAACATTTACACTTACGGCCCTGTTTGACCGATGTGATGAGATTTAAGATCAATTAGAGAGGGGAGAAAGAACCGACTGCATTATTTTTAAGACTTAAAAAGATAATTTTTTTTTTCTTGCTGCCAAAGGGTTGACAGTTTGCTTTTTTGAATTTCGGTTGAGCTTTTAGAGTTTGCCGGTCAGATCCACTTCTGCCACTTATTGTGTCCTGGCTGGAAGTGTTGGGAGGACAAGAAAATTTCTCATTAGTGACATGTGGTGACACTTCACTTTATTGTGCACGGACGATTTTCTGACAGAGATAGATGACATGGTTCAAGTTTCCAAGAAAATATTATTCCATCATGGAATGGAGAAGTTCTGAACCAATCTTTCTGGTCTGCACACAGGCTGTAGGTGTGTCGTGTCTGACGAACTGATATTGAAGCATGGAGCCTCGAAACCAGAGATGTGTTTTTGTTCGTTTTGGGATGTTGAAGGTTATAGGTACCTGAACATATGAACAATACCATGTTCTCACTGTTTGCTACATAGTGAAACATGTAGGATACGTGGTCCTGAGTGCAATCTCTTCATTCCTTTGCATTTTTTGATGCTGGATTCTTATTTTCCCAGCAAAAAGTATTTTTCTGGAGTGGAAAGGGCAAAATAATTTTCTCCGTATTCTTTAACACCAGTCCTCTTCTCAATTTGATTCCTCAGTTTGGTGTGCAGGAGTCTGAGAACGGCATATTCCTACGCAGTTAGGCACATCTCTTGGTGAACCCCCTAACCCTGAGGAGCAGGCAATCTCCTCACTCCCTTGCCAGCAGTGCCCAGTTTCTGTCTGGAGATAAAAGTCAGGAAGGGAAGATTTAGGCGAAGCCTGTCAGTGGCTTCTATTCTGCCAGCCACTCGGTCATGTGACCGAAGCTGGACCAATCAGAAAGCCTCTTAGGACTCCTAACTCGAACTCTGAGATGTAGCAGCTCAGAGTGGGAGTCGGTGGGGTATAAAGTGTGAGGACAGAAACTGTTGCTGCCAGTTTTAGCTGCGAAGAGAGAAGCCAGCCTGAAAACGAAGTGAGCCCTCCAAAAGGGTAGAGCTAAAAGAATCTCAAAGAAGTGTAAGCCAAGTTCTAAGCCTTTGAATTAAACTGTCCCTGAAGCCTGCCTTATTTCCAGACTTTCCAGTATTATCACCCAATAGTTTGCTCTTATTATTCAGGATCACTGGGTTGAGTCTCCCATTGATTGCAATCAAAAGATACTAACCGGTAAAGCTACACAATCAGCCATTTTTCTAAAAATCACTCGGTGCTGCTATAAAACTGCCGACCGTTCAACGGAAGAACAAGATGGTTCTGATGGAGTCCATGGTCAACACTGTGCTGGTAAACGGTTAGCAGCCTCTGGGGGCGTGAGTGGGGGCCGGTGTGTAGCATTTGAGGATTTGATTTTCAGGGTGTAAACATTCTCACCATGGCCAATGTCAAGCTATAAATGTGATGCCGAATGTGGAATTTGGAAGCGGTACTAACACCTGGATCTCACAAGCCTGCAATAGTAACAGCTTGCCGCTACCTCTATCCAGAAGCCGCTATTGTACATATAAGAAAACTAGGATCCAAAGGAGTCCAGGGGCTTTCCTAAAATGACACGGAGAAAGACCTGAGTCAAAATGCCTGTCCCCTGGTTTCTGCAGTCTCATTCTTAATAAGCTGACGATCTGGTTTGATTACGTTTACACATGTGGCTGCTAATGCAGACATATTTATTCCTTTTAAACAGAAAGGCCCCTGGTTGTCTGCTTAAGACCAGAAAACTATCCAAACTTACACAAAGTGAATATTTCAGACTTTGCTATCCATTGGATGAAGAAGAAACCCATTGTATCATAATGGAAGCGCCTACCACTCAGTTTACATGATCTCGACAGAACGGTCAGGGAAGAATTCCTCTTTCCATTTTATATACGAGGAAATTAAGGTTCAGAGAGGTAGAAACTTTCCAAGATCATATCTCCTAAGTAGTAAGGGGCAGAGTGGGAACTTGACCTGACTTCAAACTCCTTTAGACTACCACACACTTGGTGTATTGTTCTGGAGAGATCATGTTTCCACTACATGCTCATGGGCTTTGGGGATTTTCCGTAACTTAGGAAACACTTGTAGGGAACAAATTACAATACCAAACAAAAATATAGATGGAAGCACGTGTTGGAACAGGGCGTGAACAGCTTTCTCAGCCTCTCTGGGGTTCTGGTCATAGTTCTTAATTTCCTTATCATGCAACCATCATGTCATCTTTGAGGTCTGGTAGAGCTAACTTGGGGGGACTCACAAAAGAAGACCCATGTCTTATCTCGAAGGCCTTTCTATAAAATGGACTGAGAAATATTCACTCACTTCTAGAAATGGAGTCATCGGTAGGTAGTTAAAATGTAAAAAGCCAAAGGATTGCCTATTATAGATGTCAATAATTATAGTTGATAATGAGGCTGGTTAAGGAAAAGAATGTTCTGTTTGATCATCTCCTCCTTCTCGTATCAAACAGCGCTCATGATTTCCGTGGCTTTTCAGCGTGCTCTGCCTGCCTTATTCGCAGTGACTCCGCAGCTCTCAATAATGTGGTATGAATTATTTAAGTGGGATGATTAGCATAATCTGTACTGCACCCTTAAGAATACGGGGGCAATTAAACACTGAGCTTGACCTACTGCCCTCTTTTGTAGGGCAAAGAAGGATCCACACAGCAGAGGTGATTGCAAAAATCAATTCTGTTCATTCTCCCTTTCTCTTCCCCTCTCCCTCCCTCTCTCCAGCTCTTTCTCCACATTGCACACACCCAATTTTTATCCTTCAAAACCGGTGGAAGACTGGTTAACTTTGTTTCAGTCTACATGGCATTTAGACAGTCTGAATGAAAATTGAAAACGCTAGTCAGATAGTGTCTCCAAGTATATAAAGCATCTGGATGGTTGGTGTGGTGTAGACAAATTAACCAAGTATATCCACTGTGCCTCTAGCTCTTCTTGGAGTCCTGTAAAGACGACAATTGGCTTTAGGTAAGGAAAAAAATGACAGAAAACAATTAGTTCTAGTACAGTCGTTCTGTGGAATGTCAGGCCGCTATATCCGAGGTGTTTGAAAATTGTGGTCCAATTTGCTATATTTATAATAATTCTTACCCACTCATTCCGTGTTGGATTCTCAAAGTGTGCAGCTAAACGAGTTAGATGGGGCACCCAAGGACATTGCAGTATTGCAAAAAGGCAACGAGAAATAGGACCTTTCTTGGTACAGGCTAACATGTCCAATTTCTCTTGGTTAGAAAATGGATACTGAAGGAATGCGGTTTGGTAAACAGAACCGTTTATAGGTAGAAATGCTTTGGAGATTTTTTCAAAGGAGAGTTGGGCTTCACATGGGAACTTTTGACCAAGAAATTTCCACGAGCCGTCCCTAACTGTTCATCAGTTATTCCCCGGGCACCTAAGTAAGGGCGATACAGTGGGGAGCTGTAGACTGCACTCACGGTGCTTCTAATCTAGTGAAGAAGGAGAGGAAAAAATAGTTACATGAGTTAGATGAATGTTAGGAAACGAACTTAGAAATAACCATTTCTGCTTCTAACCAAAAGGTATTTGAACACAGAGGACCCATCTACCTATAGTCTGTGATTTTTATAGGAAGCAAGAATGCAACATATCTATAGATAGCAAAAAATACATGTTTAACCAGTTTACAAATCCTCCATCATTCATTTCTTTGAGTTAAAATGCTGAAGGTCTCAGGAAAAGATTCTGTTTTCTCAGAGAACAGAGCAGTCCTGACAAAACCTTTAGAATTCTGCTGAGTCTGTTGGATTAACAGTCACCTAGAACCGCTGTAGAACCAGGGCCTGGGGCGGAGCCCCTGGAGGTGTGATACAGGAGGGCCTGGGGAGAGGAAGAAGCCCCCAAATGCGCCCTGCCAAGTGAGGCCACCCCAGAGGGATCTGAGGAGTGTTGTTGAAATCTGCAGGCCTCGAGGCTGAAAGAGTTGCCGAAAGGAAGGAGGAGGTCCGTGGGGGGGGGGGGGGGGCGGAGTGGCCCCACTACCGAAATCCAGTGGGGAGGCCTGCCTTCCCCAGCCGCAGACAACCAGGGCCCGGTGAAGCTCCGTTGGACCTGGCCGCGGAGAAGCGCCAGTCTCCCTGCCGAATGGTCGGGAAAGCGAAGCCGAGTTTATGAGATTTGCCTAAGGCCACGGAATCCATCCGTGTCACACCTGGGATTAAGATTCAAATCTTTCTGCCTTCCAGAAAGACAACTACTGTCGCTCCCAATCATGTCCTATTTCTAAGTTCATTAGTTAACCTCTGGGTACTCAGCCAGTACGTCAAAGCATTTTAAATGGACAAGTCTAAAGCGACCGTCCTCCCGTTGCCCGCTCCTCTCCGAGCCCCTGCAAAGCCTCTGTGTTTCATACAGAGGCCGACTGCTCATCAGCAAGTTTCCCTGGGAGGCGGGAAGCCTCTCTCCTCTGATCAGAACATGCCTGTCACAGAGTGCCGGCGGCTACTGAGCGGTGCCTGCTCGAAAGGGCCGCTGCCCGAGCCTGGGAGTCCAAAAATCTGTCTTTTGGCAGGGGCTTAACTATTTGGCTGCTGCTTCGGAAGGCCCATGCTGGTACCTCCCAGGAAGAGAGAACCCAGCTGGGAAGCTGCCAGTTGCAGGCAATCTTCTCCTTCATTTCAACTCAACAAATATTTAATGCGTTCCTGCTGAGGGGTCCGGTCCTGTGGAGTCTGCAGCCCTCTGGGGGTCCACAATCATGACAGGGAGTCCAGACACGGAAGCAGGAGGCAGCCAGATGATACATGCGGGCTCCACGTAATTAAGAGCTCGGCAGTCTTGGCTGCAGGAATCAGGGATTGTTCAGGCCTCTCGATGTAGTGTGGCTCTTGCAAGAAAGACCACTGGCAGCAGTTAGCAGAGACCCGAAGAAGGTGTCCCTATCTCTCTGGGATCTCTCTGCCACTTAAAGACACAAGCCAGTGTAAGACAACATCTGACCTCGGCCGAAGGGAGACCTCCTAAGACGACTGGGACCCCTCTGATGCATGAGATTGTTCTCCAGTCAGTCTCATGGGGGCACTACGCTGATCGGGATCCCTCTGTGGTCAAAGGGAAGCCAAGGGAGGCCCCCCGCAGCCCGGGCTGCTGTTAATAAACCCTCCATTCGGAACTCCTGGCTTCCCTTTGCTTCTTGCCGATTCGGGTACTTGCATGATTTCGTGCATACTTTTCAGCATTCGCGAGCACCCCCTGGTTGTCTGGCTCTCCAGTCCAGGCTTGGGTGGCAGCGAACGCCGAACTGAGGTGGCTGGTTGCTGTGCGTGACTGCTCCCTGTCTGGCAGTGCAACAGCATGGCGGAAGCTTCTGGCTCTGTGAAGTCCTGATGGTGCTTATAATACAGAAGGATGGGGAGCTAGGAGAACACAGCGATACTTTGGGTTTGAGTTTATGTTGTGTCAGCCTGGCTTCGTCACGCTCTCGCTTCCTAGAAGAGACTTCCTGAGCTGGGTGACTGGCTTTTAGAAGACGTGTCCCAGCTCTAAATAATCATTAGTGACACAACTTGCTGAATGTCTTCCTCTTATAAAACAGTGATTCCCAAGAAGGCACTGAAATATGTGTCTTCTCTCTCCTTGTGTCTTGCGTGAACAGACTTGCATGAATTAAGTGCTCAATAAATAGCTATCAAAGGGGCCGTATGAGTTTGCTCACGCGGCCATAACAAAATGCCGCGGCTAGGTGGCTTCAGCACCGAAATGTATTTTATCACAACTCTGGAGGCCGAAAGGCCAAGATCAAGCTGTTGGCAGGTTTGGCGTCTCCTGAGGCCTCTGTCCTTGGCTTGTCACTGTGTCCTCACATGGCCTTTTCCTCTGTGTGCCCATCTCTGGGGGGGGGTGTGCACGCACACACACACAAATTTTCCTGTTCTCATAAGGCTACCTGTAAGATGGATTAGGGCCCACCCTAACGGCCTCATTTTAACTCAATCACCTCTTTAAGGGCCCTATTTCCAATTACAGTCACATCCTATGGTACCGGACGTTAGAGCTTCAACAGAGGAATTTGAGGAAGACCCAGTTCAGACAGCAGGGACGAATGCCATAAACAGGATGAAGTATATCACAGAAAATCGGTTCATGTGGAAGTGGAGAAATTGGAGAATGTCCATAAATATTACATTAAAATGCCTTAAGGTTATTCCTTGCGATAATCTCCCTCTCCCTCGCATGTTCCCTTGAACAGAAAGAGAGCGTGGCATTACAGCCAGAAGGCCAGGGGTGGTGTTCCAGCTGGGGCTAGCTCATAGATTATCTCTGTAACTTGGGACAAGCCATTCTAGTTCCGGGCCCCGGTTCTTTAACAAGGAGGTTGGAATCATTGAGTCCCTCTGTGATTCTGTGGAAAGCAGAGCAGAATGGAAAGACTCCTTCTGGCTATTCTGTTGGGCTAAGAGCAAAACCTTCAGTGATTCTCTTTCTCAGAGGCTTGTGGAAAGAAAGCAGGAACCCAAAGTCCATCCTGTCTTTTTCTAGGGGAATTCCACTCACCCGCAAGTCAGAGTCTTGGAGAAGCAGAGGTCTACTGCCTCAGGATGGGTCCTAAATAGCAACTTTGAAGCCACTTTAAGCAACTTCCTGAATAGGAAAAAGCCTGCCAATGTTCCAGATGTCTACCTCTGTGACTGGGAACAGCTCTTTGCTGTCTTCCATCCGTTTCTTCCTGTGTTGGTGATGCTTGCCTTTGAGGAATATGGTGGTTGAGGTAGCAGGAAAGGCTTTAGTTCTGCAACTGTAGTAAACTTTAGTCCCCCTTCCAACCCTGCCCCGAAGTTCAGAGTCGGTAACTGGTACAACAATATGAAGGATCTGTTCTACTTTCGGCCCTGTTCTACTGATGTTCCTATGTTTTTTGAGTGCTTAATTGGGACATTACCTTGACCAATGAAATGACAAGCTAGAAACACGTGGCATAGTCTCCCTGCCTGCACTGTAGCCCCAGCAAAATGCATAAGTGATTTCTTGTCACCCTAACCTACCTTGTCTCCTGGCAACAGTTGTTCCCCTGTGTCAGAACTTGCTAAGATGCTGCTGAGCGTACAGTCCCGGGACGATGAACAGATACAAGGGCTTCTAAAGCCTTTCATTAGTGCGGTGTGCTGGTCTAGAAGCCTGTCGTCTTGCTCACTGCTCCACACGCAGGGTCGTAGCTGCCTTTGTTTGCGTTTGCGGATGTTCTCACGTTTTCATTTCCCGAGGAAATCACCTCTCGGAATCAACAATGACTTTCCAAATCCATAGCTTTGCCTTTCCAGTTAGTGCCTTCTCTTCATTTAGCCAGTCGCATAGGGCTACAGAAATAGGGATGCAGAAACGTTTGCAAATAATGGTGATTTCAGAAATTCAGGGCCATTTGCATTTCAGTCTGAGACAGCAGCTTCTGAAATAGGCCGAGTGAAGCTGGAAGAATCTTGCACACCCCCACCCGACAGAATGCCGCTCCTGTCTGCTCGTGGATTGTGCAGTCAATTGACATTTTGTTGACTCTACTTCCCTTCAATCTCCCTTTCTATATAACTTCCATTCTCCTTCTGCTAGGATTTCCCGGTTCTAGTCCCAGTGGCTTTATACCTCAGCTCAGCCAATCTTTGAGAAACAATGTCGTGCATCTCTCTTATTTCTTTTCCATTCCATGTCCTACTTGATCCCTATCTTACCTGTGCAAACACAATTGGGATACTGCCATGGTAAGAACCACCCTTTAGTCTCCATTACTGGGCCTAGGGATTCACAAAAGGTACCTGATAGAGTTCAAACAGAAGTTGATTCTGTGTCCTTATCCTTAATCTTGGAGAAAAAAGCAAAATCTTGATTTTTCTCTTAGTGAGAAAAAGCATCCCTAACCTGTTTCTTAATTCCCTCTTGATGATGTCTCCTCCCACCCCCACACTCTGACCTCATCAACCCCCTTCACCCCCTTCACCTCCTCTACCCGCTGGGCGCCAGCCACACGGCCTCCTTTAGACCCTACAGACCTGCCAAGCTCTTTCCCATCTGAAAACCTTGGCACTTGTTTCTTCTTTCTGGCACATTCCTTCCCAATAGCTGTGGTGCATCCCCCTCACCAATCTGAGAAGCTCCACGTGAGCTCACATGTTACCTCCTTGACGAAATCTTCCCCGACCACCCCAGGTGCAAGGATGTCACCATCTCCACCCTGTCCCTCTCTTTCATTGTGACATTCTACTTTCTCCTTAACTTTCTTACTATCAAAGATAAGAGTCACGTATGTTAGGATTTGCTGTCATGGCCTCTTTTTTTTTTTTTCCTTCCAGCTTCTTTACCTGTACCTGTCGCAGATAAGATACTCAACAGGTATTTGTTGAATGAATAGATTTTGAAGAGGAGTGTAAGGAAGGATGGACCGGACAGGAAAATACATTAACGATCCACAAAAAGGAATCTGAAGAAATGGCTTTGTTGGTTCAGGGTTTAGCACTGAAGTTTGTAGTTCTTCAGAAGGGGCCGATCCTGATCCGTTTCTGAGAGGTGGCGTTGTCACAGCCAAACTGCTTCTGACAGCCCATCCACACGGGGTGCCCAGTGATGCCTGCCCCCTGATCACAGCGTCTTCTCTCCTCTCTAGATTCTATCACTTCAGACTCAACATACTGAAAACATTATCGTTACTTCTGGCCCAGCAGCTCCACTTAGCTTCTCAACTACCTTGTCATTGCCTCTCACTGCCCAGCTTCTCATCTCCCCAGAAGAAAAAAAGCCAGATCTCACTGACACTTCGCCATCTTTTGTCCCTCATTCTCAGTAGATCAGAAATGTGTCGTGTTACTTTAAACGAAACAGTCATGTATTCATTCAGCTCCTGCAATTATTCCTAGCAACTGTGCTAAGCCTATAAACAAACAGGAGCCCCCCCCCCTCCCCGGGTCCCCCTGGAACCTAGGCTCCCTTTTGTGTTTTAATTGGTTGAGAAAACAATGAAGGAGCGCCACTCTCTGGGGCCAGGCCCTCTACACATGGCGCTCCCTTTCTTCAGTGACAATGTCTTAGCCATATCTTGCATATTGTTGCCAGGCTTATCATCCAAGGCAGCAATCAACTCTTCTCCCTCCTCTTCAGGCAACTGAACTAATTCCATTTGGGATCTAGAGTTTTCTTATGCTGAGCTTTTGAAACTTCTTTAGTAATCTATCACTCTAATTTATTTCTGTTTCTCTAAGAATTCTTTCTCAGCCAAGCCATTTGCTTCACTTCCCTCTAAACTTGGTTCTTATTCCTATAATACCTGGCATAGAATTTAGATTTGGATGAAACCTTAAAAATTATCAGACCCAACTATTTCATAGTATTAAAGAGAAAACGAGTTCCCTGGTTTAAAGTCAGAAAACTAGTCATAAAAATGACTCCCTGACTTTGGAATCACTCTATCCAGCACATTTCCACTTGGGCTTGCGAGGTACATGTCCACGTGGCTAGTGTGTTAGCAGCGACTGTCGGAGCCCAAGTTAAATTCCCAACACAAGTGAGGACTGAAGAGGAAGGTTTTCTCCAGTGACCTGGGGGAAGAGGACTCTTGTAAGAAAGGGGAAAAGAGGAAGTAGGCTCAAGAGAGCCATGCTGGCAGACCTGAGTACCTTTGATCTCCTGCTCAGCCACATTCACCATGTGGCTCGTCAGAATAGGACACGCATTCTGAGCCACGAAATCGTTAGCAATCCATATCCTTGAGCTCATCTCAACACTGAAGGAAAAACACAAACGTGCATGTATGGCTGCTTTTCTCTTTCAGTACCGGGCCTGGGTGTACGCTTACTGGGGGGATAGCTGAGACCGGAGTTTGAAAGGCCAATCATTGTTGACTAAATGGTGCCTCAGTGGTAGTTCCAATATTCCAGTTAATGTTTCAGGTCTCCTCACATGAAACCTGATCAAAAAGCTTTAAAGCTGCTGGGCCCCGATCCACTTGCAGAAGAAAACCTGGAGAGCCAGGGCCTCAGAAAGCAGGGCAGCATGTGACCACATTGACCGGCTGGGCAGGACCTCGTTTAATGAAAAGACAAGGAAGAGGCACCATCCTCGAAATGCACTGTGTTGCACAGACCGTGATTCATAAATGGTGTGTAAGGTAACTATCTGAACTGACAAAAAGGCCAGCAAAAAAATAAATAAAAGAAAGCAGGCTTTTCTTTTTCTTCTCTGTGTTTGAAATCTTCCCATTAAGAGAACACAATATGCACCTGCAAACACGGATCAGCCTCATTAGGGAGAAAGAAAATTGTTTGAAATAAACCTCAAAGAGAAAGAAAAAAGCTGTCATTTTCTTTAAGGACACTATTATGTTCTTATTGACAAGACAAAAGAGTAATAAAGTTAAATTAGAGCAACTATAAGCTTGATAGTTGGGTTGGAGGAAAATAGAACAACCTTTGCTATTAAAAAAAAAAAAGTGGATGTTTTAATCAGCCTCTACTGAGCAATGACGACTGACCTTACCCCTCATTGAGAGCATTCTTGAGTCTGTTCCAGGGGCAAAATTCTTACCTCACTGATTCAACCTAGGAATTTTAAAACTGAAGGGAGCTTGAATAATCATTATGTTGGAATATCTTATAATGGGAAGAAGTGATGTCTAAAGCAGTGCGGTGTCTTGCCCATGCTCACCCAGCTTTTGAATGTCAAGGTTACGTTCTAGAAATCAGCAGGAACTGAAACTTACTTTCCCCAAACATAGAATGCGTTTAGTGGATCTTGTTGGGAAGGCATCATGCTGAAAAGAAATTCATGGAGATTATTTTGAAATCAACGCAGAAGAATAGTTGGGGCTTCTGAGTATACCTGTGAAGTTCTTGAGAATCGAGAGTCCCAACGTTCTCTTCCATATCTGGACAAGTTATCAGGCAGTAGAGAAAAAGGGGTGTCAGGAGAGCCCCATCTTTCCTCCCTGCTGTACCTTAGCGATAGTCAACACCTTCTACCTCTAAGCTCTCCTGGTCGGATTGGAAGCCATGCCTCCCTGGCCCATTTTCTGAGAAGAATGAAGCAGGACGACCCTGCTAGCCATGAGCTGTGACACTCCAGCTCTGCGGTGGCGAGAGAGGCCAGACACCTAGGAAGTGACAAGCTCCTCTCGTAATATATAGTAGGAGTTCGGAAAAAGAAAATGCAATAATTTCTTAAGTACTTTGGGCCATTTTCCTCTCCTGCTTCCCTCCCCGAGAAGTCTGGACACCTTTTTATTTGGAAAGGTGCATTGTGACATTTTCTATCATTCCCTCCACCTATTAATAGCTCTGGCTGCCCCAGGTGCTCATTTTCAAGACGCCCTCAGAGAAGGGGGACTTGTGGCAGCCGCTCTGCAGCTGACAGCTTTGGGGAAATGGCAGGTTTTAATTGATGTATTGTGGGCACCGTGCTTTCTCTATCTCTCTCTTTAGAAAAATGTGATGGGTTTAGTATCCTCCTAGGACCTATAGATTTTAATATGTCAATTATTCCCCTGTTATTGGAACTAGTGTGTTTGTGGCTGACTGATGGTCTTCCAGGTACCTTTTTGTCTCTGTGTGACACTGTGCGCCGGAGTCAACATCACCTGTCTCTCTTTGAATAACCTCTCTAGACAGGAAGCAGCCAGCAAGCCCTGTAAAGATCCACAGCAAGTCCTACAAATATTTCTCAAATGAGCTGCCTGCCATTGGGTAATAATTACAGTGAAATGAGATTGGAGAGCAAGGCTAGAAAGCAGCAATGTGAAGTGCCACAATTTTCCATTTTAAAATAGTCCTGGCAGCAGGTCCACTGAGGGAGACAACAGTCCCCAGGCCAGCACTTCCATGGGCATCGGCTGCAGAAGCCATCCCAATGATCCTGGCGTGTTGCCAGCGCTGTGAAGGCATCTGGGTATTTCCCCACAGTCTCAGAGAATGCGGCTCTGCCTTCATTCTGCCCGTGAAGCCACCGCCTCCGTGTCCACTTCTGTGCAGAGTTCCATCTTAAGCCTGAGCTGCTTCTCTCAATATCGTGTGTGTGTGTGTGTGTGTGTGTGTGTGTGTGTGTGTGTGTTTGGGGGGGGTGCTTCGCGGTTGCTTAATTCCTCAGTTTCCCCCAGCATTCTAATAGACCTTAAAAAAAAAAAAAACTGCTTCCTTGAGACATAACTCACATACCATAGAATTCATCCATGAAAAGTCTACAGTTGTGACTTCTTATCAAATCCATGGGGTTCTACATCCATCACCATCCTCCACGTTTAGAACATTTCCATATCCAGAAATGCCCTATTGCCCATTTGCTCTTAACCTCTGCCCCACTCTCAGCCGTAAGTGACCACTGATTGATGTGCTTTTTAGCTCTAGAAGCGTGCCTTTTCTGGGCATTTCTTACCAGTGGAATTTGACAGTAGTAGTATGGTGTTTGTGAAGTTCATCCAGCTTGTACATGTGTCAGTCAATCGTTCGTTCGTATTGCTGAAGAGTGCTCCACTGACATGGGTATGCCACATTTACTTTATCCACCAAGTGAGGGATGTCTGGATTTTTTCCAGTTTGGGGCTATTATGATCTTAGGAACATTCCCATAAATTCTTTGCTTGGACATATGTTTCTAAGTTCTTAGCTGCCACCTATTAGGTGCTAACATGCCCCCCAAATTATGCAAATCCCTTTCAACGCATTGTTTTGAGACTTGACAACTGGTGAGACTGGAATTTTAATTGGGAAAACAAGGCTTTTAAAGAAACAGCTCATTTGAATAAATGCTTCTGGGGCCAAAATTCAAGCCCAGGGTCTTTGCACTATCCTGGGTAGTCCCACTAACAGAACAGCAGGTGTTTGTGTTGGGCTCCCACAGCAAGCTCATTGCCCTCCCCCCACCAGCCATAACAAAAGTCCCCGGTGTGGCCACTTTAAATGGATTTGAGGTTTGCTGATCTGCCCTAGGATTCTTTCGTGTAGAAATATTCTCTTCTAAATTACAGCAGCCCCAGAGGTCACTTCCGACCCAATTTTCTCATTGATACATAGGTCAGTGCAAATGTATTCGTTATCTGCTTTATGCTTAGCACTGGGGTAGGCACCGTGAGGATGCAAACAACCATGGTCCCCTGAGGGTAGTACGATGGAAAGATAAGACTCATACACACACACACACACACACACACACACACACACACACGTCTAAATTACATAGCACAGACTACGAATGGCCTGAGAGCTTTGACTATTTAAAAACCTGTGTTAATACCTGGACCACTTACAATTCACATGGCACTTGCCTCTTTCCTTTTTGAGTTACATAGACACTGCGGAACTAAATTACTCATGTAGCAAGCCGGACTCTACACAATTAAGGAGCCACTGAGAAGATATTCTGTGAAAACATAAAAATGTTAACATCATGTAAGGCAGTTTATGTTTCATGCTTCCTGGGTAGTAACTCGGTAATCTAGTTTTCTCCAGAAATACATACCTACATTTCCTAAATCTGGAGGTAGCCCCTGCAAGGTTCCAGGTACCGAGCACAAGGCATGCAGCCTCATGGAGCAAGAGAGAGTTCCCCGACCTCCCAGAGCTCGCGCTCTTGAGGACAAGATGAATGCCCTGTGCTGAATGGTTTTGTCCCCTGCAATCCACATGTTGAAGCCCCTATCCCCCATGTCATGGTATTTGGAGGTGAGGCCTTCGGGAGGTCATTAGGTTTGGATGAGGTAAGGAGTTGATAATGAATCCCCCACGATGGGATTAGTGACTGAGACCAGACCTCCGCGCTCTCCCCACCACATGACGACACGGTGAGAAGGTGTTCGTCTACAAAGCAGGGAAGGGGCCTTCATTAGAACACAAGCATGCCGGCACCCTGACCTCCGCCTTCTAGCCTCCAGAACTGTGAGAAATAAATGTTGGTTATTGAAGCCACCCAGTTTATGGTATTATGGCAGCCAAAGCTGACCAAGACTGTGGGTAACAAATACAGAAATCATCGAAGTTGTGGAAAGAGCTGTGAAAAAAAGAGGGTATCTCGAGGACTTTGATACGTCTGGCAGGGGCAGGAGGCAGTAGTCTCATGCCCAGATCTGCATCAAAACAAAACCTAACTAGGGAAAACAAAAAGTCAGAACACAACCCCTCAAACTACTGTCTAGAGGAAGCATTAGCAGGGGGCAGGTGAGATGTCCCAGTGACTCAGAATATGAGGCTGGCAGGAGAGATGGAAAGAAAGATACATTTAAAAACGTAAAGCCCTTCCTTCTGTGTCTTTTTTAAATATTCTGCAAATCTTCCATAAAGATTGGCAATTTCTCTATCAAGCCTGGGTAACCTAATATATCAATTCTCCATTTTCCCTGCCCAACTTAGTGATAACATATCTTCCATTAACCTATGCTGAAAGAGCCATTTCTATTCTAAGAATCTATTTATGTTCTCCTATAACTTTCCTAAAGATATGCCTCTGGGCTGTAATACCTCAAGCTTATACCCAGCTGAAATGTGAATATTTGCCAAATTTTAGTAACATCTATTGGACCTTTTCTGAGTCATTTGATCATGGGAGCCTGGGGATGACTTCCCTGTGAGGTAAGAAAAATACCCTTCCTTTCATCTGAGGGGACTAAAGCTGAATTGGCTTTTGGGTTACTTGCCCTTGATTTGGCCTTCAATGTCAACAGCAGCCTATGACTTAGATTTTCAATTATTTCGTGAATTAGCAAAACAACAGGTAACCTCAGTTCTGAAATTTCTTTTAATGAGTGTATGTTCCTGTCCTTTTCTCTGCTTTTTATAATCTTAGGGAAGACACTGCTCTTATTTCAGCTCCTTTCTGTATATTTTCAGTCCTTTCCACAATTCTTTGTGAAGCTTCTCTAATTCTTGGTACTTTCCAGTTGTCAGAAACCTTTAGTTACGTGATCATTTTTACTTAAAGATTTCTAGGATAAAAGTCTAGTTTTACCTTTCATAATCTTCACATCTTATCACACTGGGCTTTTGAAGATGTGCCACCCTGTACCACTTCCTACTGAAAAATTAGTTGTTCATTTTCCTTCCGATTGTCTGTCATCATTAACAAAAATAATTCCCGTTGGTCTGTCTCCTGTTTTTCTTTAATTCTCTCCTCTCATAAAAGGGTATATAAAATTCCCCCTACCCCACACTGAGGTTAAATTATTTTATGATATGTGTTGAAGAGCTTTTATAATTCCACGAAGTTTCACTGACCTACATTCAAGGTGTTGATGTGTAAAGAAATTTCAGTCTGTAAAGGCTGCTGGATTTTCATTTAAAAAAGAACAGTTCACATGTTTGTCTATATATCTTCATTTTTTAAAAGGAACCAAATAATGATGTTGATTTCATTACATATCTATTGGAATAATTG
Source organism: Ursus arctos (assembly GCF_023065955.2). Classification (NCBI taxonomy): domain Eukaryota; kingdom Metazoa; phylum Chordata; class Mammalia; order Carnivora; family Ursidae; genus Ursus; species Ursus arctos. The sequence continues at coordinate 55,158,754 of NW_026622819.1, forward strand.
AGTATCATTTTTACTGGAACACTAGAGAAATAGACAAAAGTGAAAACTATGTTCTTTAGGACAAACACCGTGGAAGGCATTGCACTAAGAACTAATGGAAATTGATAAATAAGACCTAAGTCCTGCCTCTAAAAGACTGACGCTCGAGGAGGTTAGGGAGAAAAGATGTTGGCGTACCCATAATAAGATGAACTTAAGGAAGTAAAAATTCAAGGGAAAGAGGGTGCTTCTATGGCCTGAGTGGTTCCAGGAATCCTGTGCTGAGTCCTGTGACCCACATTGCTCAGGTCAGCATGAGAAGAGGAGAAGTACAGTTAAATCAGCCAAAGACTGTGCATTCACATTTGATTTCTATATTTTTGAATGAGCGTCTCTGTTTTGTACCCCAAATCTCTTATACTATATATACAGTAGAACTTGACATCTGGAACTGGCTTGATCCCTACTACAGTGCCATTCAGATGAAACCAACATTATAATAATCTCTCCTTTGCTTTGATCGGGTGTATTAGACTTTGTCAAAAGTAGCGGAGATTATTTTTTAAGCCGAAAAGGCATACAGGGGCTAATTGCAGTATTGGTTCATTATTCAGAAGGGAAGTTATTAGCCTACCTGGAGAATTCTAACAAAGGAAAAAGAGAGCCAAGTGACAAGGAGAATTAAATGGCAACCTGGATATCAAGCCCCTAGCCGAGGAAGTGCTAGAATAGATCTCGGTGAATACAGTTTTCCGCCTTCCTTCCCTGTTCCCACTCTAGGATGATTTAGTCCTATGCTCTTGTGTGTTTCCGTTGGTGTTGATATAAACACGTGAGTTAGTGTTGTGGGCTCCAGGGCCACCACAGTTAGGGTGTCCGATTTTCAGAGTCACCGTGTTTCTACTTGAACTTGATATATTGAAGGATTTGGGATGAGTGTTGGCTTTGTGATCCTACAGTGGGTCCTTTTCTTTTGACCTGAACTTTTTCCGAAATTTTGAGCCTGATTTTAAAGGGGAGGAGTCCAAGTGTGGTACATGCCTGCTGGGATGATTGATGAACCCTAGAGGCAGTTTATCAAAAATGGCCAATTGAAACTTTGAAAATATACTATAACATAGTAATACACCTAACACTTTGATTCTCTCTCTAGACCTTTGGGAGCTTCTTAAAATATTAAACACATTTAATAGCCTGGGGGCTTTTTGTTTTAAGTAAAAATGATGTGGGTGGCTGATTAAACATTATGGTAGATTCTAACTCCCTCCCCCCATCCCAAAATATGTCCGCACTGATATTGTGTTTTCAGGAGGGAGATAAAATTCCTCCTTTGATGGTATAGCTCCTTAGAAGGTTTCTGAGAACTTAAGATATGATATTTTCTAATACCATTACATCCTATTTCATTAGTATATCAGGACATATGCCTTCAGAAGGTCTTGGAGAAAATGGATAGGATAGGACGATAGCATGTAACATCGGGCCACTTGACTTGAATAGGATATAAGGAAAGCCTTCCCTAAAGAAGCAGACTGATTTATAGAAGGTCACCAGAGGAAGGGGTTGGGAGAGGGAGGGAGAGAAGTTGTATGTGTGGACTGGGGGGAGGGGGGGGATCCTGTGTTCCAGGAACTGGAAGAAGGACAAGGTTGCTGGGGCAGAAGGAGGGAGCAGGAAAGAGGAGTGAAACATGGTGAGAAGTGGACAGGAAACAGATCCTACAAGGGTTCCTGGACCATCTGAAAGGGGTATAAATCTATCCTCAGAAAAATGGAAGTCAGCGAAGGATTTTTAAGAAGGGGATATAATGATCAGATTTGTTTTTAAAAGATCATTTTACCTGCCACGCAGATAAAGGATTAGAGGAGCAAGAGTGAAATTTAGAGAACCAACAGGAAGTTGTCAAATTGGGCAAGATGCCATGATGGCAGAAAACAACACGATGATTTGTCCTTGTCCCTCGGAAGCTTACAATCCGGTAAGGGAGTACACATATGTACACAGAACTATTATGGCAATATGTGATGTGTCATGGAATTCAGCAGATCAAGTGAGAAAAGGAAGAGGTCACTTTTAGCAGAATCGGGGAAATATCTTCTTACATGTTGAGCAGGATCCAAAGTCTCAAGTGACCCGAGATTTGTCTTACTTTGGTTTTTGCTTGTTTGTTGTTATTTTTTAGTCACAACTGTTTTCAGGATAAGCAAATATTTTTAAAATAGCATTTCTACCTTAGCTGGTTTTGTTTCCTTAAAGCTACAAATGCACAAACATGTTATATTCAGGTTCCCATTATCTTTGTCAGGCAAGGTAGAAAGCAGTTTTTTATTAATTTCTTTTTAGGAAGGAATAAGTAAAATCCCGGTTTCTTGCTCCAGGTCATCTGTCAGTATAGTCGGGAAGGGCTTAGAGTTAAAGCTTCTCTTTTTGGAGAACATATTGCTGCTGAGTCAACAGCTAGGATGCAGGGGCCCACACTAATGTCTATGCAAATGAGCAAAGACATGATGCCTTTATCCTCAGAAATCTAGAATGGATTGCAATTAGAAAGGCTTACGCATGGTTCTCCTATAGCTCTTGGGGTCCCTTCTTGAAACACCCTCTGGAACACAACTGTAAGCCTTTATCACTGTCCACACCTACATACGGCTCAATTTTAATAGGATGACTCATCGACTGTTCTGATTGACTGTGGTGGAAAAGCTATTGGGCTCCACTGGTGAAGCTCTTTTGAAGAGAAATAGGCCAGGTGATATTGCTATCATGAGAAAGAAAATGCTGGTTGGCCACACAGAGGTATTAGGCAAGCATGAGCCCATGCTTTCACATTGGTTCGACTCTTTGCTCCATCTTTTTGTGAGCTTGGGGAAGTCATTGAAGTTCTCCGGGTGTCTTTGGAAAAATAAGATAGTTAGGCTGACTGATCACTGAGGTGCTTTGCAAACTTAGTTCCAGGTGTAGATTTCCATCTCAGAGAGCTGTGATCTGATTTTTCAGAAGGTTCTTTAGCCTCAGGATACTGCCAAGTATTTAGTTATATGGGTCTATACACAAGAGAGTGTCTCCTTCATAGTGATGTCAGGAAAAAAAAAAAAAAAACCCTCCTTTAGAGCTCTATTTGAAAAACATATTTTGGGCCAAGCAAATGAGAGGCTGGTTATTTGACTATGAATTTTGTATGTCCTGATTGTTTCTAAGATTGAAGAAATGGCATATCTGGCCTAAGAAATAGTCTCCTATAAGCTTGCATTCTTAGAGCACAGCCAGAAAATTCTGTTCCATTTGACCTGATGCAACTTAAGGACGCTGACAGACCTGAAGCAAAGAAAGGTGATAGAGATGAAGAAAAATGGGACCGTTGCCATACGAGGAAAAGTTGTTTAAAACTAGCTTGGCTTGGTCTTTACAAGACTTAAGGACACATTACAGCCATCTCAAATATTGTGAAGAACTATCAGCAGAAGAGAAATGAGACTTTCCTGGCTCTGCCTTTCCTGATAGACCTGGGGTAAATCGATTGAAATTGCAGGGAGCTTAATTTGTGCTCAGTGTAGAGATGAAACTTCGGACAATAGTAGCTAACCAAGAATGGAATGGGATCTAGTCTCCCTTGTGTGGGGAGGAATCAGGAAGAGACTGACTGATAATGATAGCGAAAGCAATGATGGAGGTGTTCTTGCATGTATTACCTCAATACTCAAAACAATGCTTTGGTCGACTCTGTTACCGTTCCCATAGCACAGGTAAGGGAACCAAGGCACAGTATGGTTAAGCCACTTGCCTAAAATCACCCACTGAGTGGCTGACAAAGCTGGGATTTGAAACCACTCGGTCCAGTTGTAGACTCTGCAGGCTTAACTGTGCTGCTGTATTGCCTCTAGGCATCACAGAGAGATGCTGTGGATGGGATTTCTGCCCGACTTTCCAGGGTGGTCTTTGAAGATTCCACCAATAGTAGTGCATTTTGCGGGGCCTCACCTAGGCAGATGAGTGGTGGTGCAAAGCACACGCACAGTTCCTATGCACGTGCCTAGTGGGTCATTCCGCTGTAGCTATGCACAGGCATCCGGTTGCCTTCCCTACACCATCGGGCATTGGGGTTCATTGTCTCTTGGGAGAATTTTTTTTTTTTTGTCTGAGATATTGATGTCATGTGTGTAATTCATTTCAGCAGCCATGCCGTGACATCTTTAAAAACAAAATCATGAAAGATATCCAAAAACATAGCAAGAAGAGAAAGCTCTGCTTTCTGAGTAGAAGGGCTACAACTCGATCTTTCTTCCAAACATGATGGATAGCCATTTGTTCTCTTCTCCATCAGAAATAGCACCTTGTGTGAATGTTGGAGAGAGATCTTGACTTCATCAGCCCTTTGCCCATTAGGAAACACAATGAGAAATGGGAAGTGCTTTCCAGTACAGGGAAAGAGAATCCCTTTCGAACCCGATACGATCTATCTAAAGGTAACTGACCAAGAAGGAGCGCTGACCCCGTTTCACGTACAGGTGCTTTAAAATAATTCGACAACAGGTAGTTAAAACGTAAGTATGCCGGGCTGTCAATCACACACCGTCCTTCTGGATTTTAACGCTTGTTTTACTTGAGGGAAGATGATATTTGAACATTTTATGGCATCCATCAACAAGAATGTGCACATGGTTTCAAATAAGGGTTTTCAGCCTTCTGAAACCAATTACTTCTGCCTAAGTGGAAATGCCAAAGCAGCGATGTGTCAGCAACTAAGAGAATAATTTAGAATAATAATAATAAATACACACAATGATGCTGTGAAACAACAGAGATTGTACACACATGCACACATGCACAAACCTTTTAAAGAGGTATTTCAAAAAGTCTGTGTCAAACAATGTTAAGCCAGAGCGATGCAGAAATGTCAGACACATTACATGGGCAGGACGTGCGGTTGGCATTTGGCTGCCAGCGGGGGAGGCGTCCTCCCGCCACTAATTCCTCAGGAACCTCATGCTGAGTGTGTCTACAGGGAAGGGAGAAAAAAAGGGAGGAGGGGAGAGCAGATATTGCCTATTATGTTCTTCCTTCGCAGCTGGAGAGGGCCTCAGCTGTGTCGGGCTGGGACTGCTGGTGCTTTTCTGTAGTTAGAGCACAAAAGGAAGAGCTTCCCTTTCCCAGCCTGTGCCCATGGTGGGCCAGCCCCTCCGGGCCATCCGTGCGGCCGGCGCCACTGAACGCCAGCCAGGCCGCCTCTCATGGAGACTCGTCAGCGCCTCGCCTCAGCCCGTGAGTTTTGTCCATGGGAAGGTTGTGATGGAGTCTCTGGGTAAGGATGACCGAGGTGCATGCAGCTGGGGCTTGACGAGGACCTTTCCTACTTGCCATGAGTACCTAGGAAGAGGTGGGGGAGTCGGCGGTGACCCCGGTTTTGCTCCTCCGCGGCACCTAGAGTAGCCGTGAATCCTGGTCACGGAGCATAATTTCTACTTCCTAGCAGGCTGTCAATCTGCAGTATTTTTCTGTTACCTTCATGATGGCTGCCAGGTCTATCACCAGAAAAATATTCTGTGAAAATAGTTATAAAATGGGATTTATTAACTGTAAACATCTGTTAAGTCAAGCGTCTTGTGTCTGTGCCGAAATACTCCTTCAAGTCACTCTCTGTACATCTGTCACATTTTTTCACCCTTCAGAGACCTCTTTGTGGTAGTTCTCTGCACACTGATTGGTTTTATCCTTGATTGTGGCTCTGTGTTAAGACGTTTTTAAAAATAGGCAAAAGGAAGGGTGGAGAAATGATTCATTCTATTAATTGAACTTCAAAACGTGGCTTACTCCCGTGACCTGTGGCTGATATTTAGTATGCTGAACAGATTCTTAAGAAACTCCTGGTGTCTTTGCTGCAGGTGGCTGGGTTTGTTGACAAATCTTCAGGTGCGCCATTTGCCTTCAAAGGGCGTGCTGCTGTCACAGCAATTTAAATGGAGTAATAATAATCCCTTGCATTTTAGGGTAACTTAGGTTTTACGAAGTGCTTTTGCTTCTGTTATCCTAAGTATTTGAATTGCTCTTTTTTTATCAGATCGAGCCTGTGTGATAGGTATTCATAGTTTCATGAGGTCCATTTTTTAAATGAGGAAACCAAAGACAAAGTACTCATGCGAGGTCATCAACGAGTAAGGGAACATGTTGGTATTTCAACCCACTCCACGTCTCAAGATTTTGTTTTCTTGTGCGTCTGACCTACAGGTGGTTTAGACACAGCCACACGAGAATAGGTTCCTACTTGCATGTTGGTGATTAGATACATTCGCCATTTTCCTTTTTTTTGCCTCCTTCCATTTTGTTCTTCAGGCCATAGTAGGAACATTTGTGAAGTAGAGCAAGTTCAAAATGAGCAGACCCTGCCTTTCTACAACACGCGTACACATACTTGGCCTGCTAGATTTAGGGGTCTTGAGGTGACGTGAATGTCCTCTCATTTAAGAAGAAAATCATCAATAAACCCGAAAAAGGGTGCATATTACCTCTCGTGAGTCGAGACAAAGCAAAGGGATGGTTCTATAATGGCGTAGTTCCATTTAGGTGTATTTGAGTAGTAGGGATGGGGGAGGCAGGGTAAAGATTGTAACAGCCTTTAAATGCTCGCACATCAGTTATCTCAGCCTTTGAGAGCAAGCAAGTGTGTCCCCAGAAGCTAAGGAGGGCAGATGCCGTCATGAAGAGCCTGTGACGTCTGTCTCTTCAGACAACAGACAACCTTAGACCTCCCTCAAGAATCAACCAGAGACCTTGAGAACCATCAAGAACCTAGGAGCAAACTTCAAAGGGTACTTAGATAAGCCTCAAATGATTCAGGAGAATATAGTTCTCTCTTCCCAGTCCCATCCCTCTTTTTCCAACCAAGGCCTTCCCTCCCAACATCCGCATTCGGTGCCCAACCTCATGTGTCCATTGGTTCTTGATGAGAACACAGGCATGGGGCTTCAATTGTCATGACACAGACTCCCATGAAAGCATGTGAGGCATCTCTTTCCAGGCTCACCTAGTATGCTTGGCAGTAATGTCCTCTGTACCTTTCTGCATCAGAAAGACAGCAAGGGATTTTCTGTTACATTAATTCCTTTGCCGAGACACTTTTCATATTCTCCAGCCTTCTTTTTAGATCACTTAGCAATGTTCTGGTTACTTTCAAGAGAGGATAAATGCCCTCCCACCTCAGCTGTGGTCTACCTTCGTGCTTCCATCAAGACACGTGGGCAGAAGTGACGCAGAATATCACTAGAGTTTGCATTGTGGGGGCTCTGTCGTAGTCATTATTTTTTGAAGTTATTCTGAAAATCTCTTGAGAAATAGGCGGAGGGTAGATTCATAAAACCTTGAAATGTCAGAGCTGGAAGGCAGTGTAAATTACGTGTGGTCCAATTGTCTCATTATAATGATGAGAAATTGAGTCCCAGGGAGGTTGAGAATTGTCCCAGTTTATCATGAGAATGACATGTTACGTATTTCCTATTTGTTCTTCATGTTGCCCTGAACCCTTTAAGACCTTGCTCTCTGTCCTGAAAAATGACCATGTGGGCTGCATCAATGGCTGCCCTTGTCCTCTAGCTGCCAACCGACTCACTCAATGGCAGGAGATCAGAGGGCAGAGGAAGAGGAGGCTGGGGCACCTATTACCAGCTTCCTCCTTGTCCTGATGCCAGATGCTGGCTATTTGCCTGTCCCGGAGACACATGCCTCCTCGGGTAGCCTTCTCCAGTCGGTTCTATCTTACTGGGTTCCTCCAGTCACTCCCTCTCCTTGCCCCTGCAGGGCTACCAATGGCAACAACTTCTCTATTTTGCTAGCCCTGGAGCATTGTGCCATCCCTCCTGGTTTCCCAAACCCTGACCACAACTCTTTAAAAAGTACCCTTAATAAACTCTCCTCACGTTACCCAGTTTAGGTGCCATCTGCTTCCATGCTGTGACCTTGACTTGCCCAGCAACGTCTCCAGCTAAAACGACAGCCCCGCTGGTTCTCCATCTCCATAGCCCTACTGTACATCTCTTTGCCACAAGGTTTTTACTATGCATAGCTTAATACTTGCACAAGTACATCTTTTATAAATATGGCATGCTTTTCATAGTGAATAGCAATAGGATGTAATACTTAAAAATATGGGTTAAAATCTTAGGTTCAAATCCTGGTTCTGCAACTTAGTGTTGCTTAACCTCTATGTGTCTCAATATCCCCTTTCATAACTAAAAGGCCATGGTGAAGATAAAAAGACACAGTGCACTCATAGAACTTAGCACAGACAAGTGCTCAGTAGTAAATGTTCATACATGCCCCACACATGACAAGTGTTCCATAAACGTTAACTTTTTTTTTTAAAGATTTTAAAAAATTTATTGGAGAGAGAGAAAAAGAGAGAAAGAGAGTACAAGCAGGGGGAGCCGCAGAGGGAGAGGGAGAAGCAGCAGGGAGCCCGATGTAGGGCTTGATCCTGGGACCCTAGGATCATGAGGTGAACCAAAGGCAGACGCTTAACCAACTGAGCCACCCAGGTGCCCCTAAATGTTAGCTTTTATTAGCATTTGCGATCTGTTAGGACTCCCGTGCTATGCGTGGAAACATTTATTACGACTCTCGTTCTGTAAAGGGAAAAAATTTGCAGATTTCCCTGATCCTTGCATAGTGTCAAAATTTCCTGAGGATAGAGTCATCGGTGCCCAAGACCTGAAGAGTGATGAGGAGGTGGGGAGGTGCAGATTTGTGGGGGTGTGAGTCACAGGGATGCGAGGACAGATAGAACAGGAATGCAGTCAGCACTGTGATGGACAAGCCTGGATGTGCATGGAAGCTTTTGTTCTGCCTGAGAGGGACGTGAATTGGCAGGGTGGGGGTCTGGTTCCTGGCTGGCGGACCGGGGAGAAGACCATGGAATGTGTTGCTTGAGATTACAGCCATGAGCCTGGATGTTCTTGCACCAATAATAAGATAGGGGCTAGTTTCCAAAAGTACTGACTAACCCCCACCTAGAGACCGGATTTCTTTAGTTTCAGAGTGTAAAATAAAGCACTGTGTTCCTATTTAAAAAAAAAAAACAAAACTGTTTTTCATATACTTGTTCTTCCTTTTGAATTATTGATGAATATTCAGAGATGTGAGATCCGTTATCCTCGAGCTTCGTTATCCTGGGGACTAGCCAGGGGTGTTTGCAGAGCAGAGCCGGACCGTCCTCCACTACTGGTTCCCGTAGAAAGTGTCACACAGCTCTTTGCTGATTACAACTCCACATGCTACATTTTACCCTCAGTGGCTTTATTCTTTGTCTCCCCGAGGGTGTGGTAAATTGTGGCTTCTCTTACTTAGATCTAGTGCTTTTCTCCTGTCTTTAAATACAGCCCTGTGACATGATGCCTCCGAAAGAAAAAGAAATTAAGTCATCCCATCTTCTATTGTTCAGGACAGTGACAACTCTCTGTTATTACTTGATGTCAGACAAGGAAAGAATTTAATACGCTGTTGGAGGCCATGGGAACATACAAGGATGTCCATGGTGCTGGACAGTCTTCGTGAGTTAGACCTTGGTGCGAATATCCGAATGCAGGCAACCCAGGCTTCTCCCACTTGCTTCCCTTCTCCCTGTGTCTCTTTTACTTGAACTGTCATTTTGATGTCTGACCCAGAAGGTAATTGCCCCTAGAGTCAACAACCAATTTGAGTTTTGGTAGCCATTAATGGGGGTCATGTGTAAATAAATGAGTGTCCCACGCAGCTGGCTTCTCATAGCTCTGTCCATGCTGCAATGCCCGCCCCTCCACCCAAAAGTTACCATCAAATACTTCCATGACCCAGATGTCCAGAACTATCTAAGATAGTGAGTGAATGCATCTTTCCTTCTACACTCCGTTTTACGTCTTTTAAGTCATTTTGAAAATGTACCCTCTCCATGAGCCCTATACTGAACATACGCTGTTGAAAAGTAAAAATCCCCCTTTCTCCCATCACCCCCCTCACTCTGAAACTCCCTTACCCTGTTATGATTTTTGTTTTACTTTTTTTTTTTCCCATGGCACTTAGGAGTTTCTAATCTGCTATGTAATGCTTTATTATGTTATTGTTTCTTTGCCCCACTAACACATAAGCTCCACCAGGGCAGGAAACCTGGTCTGTTTGTTCATTGATAGATCCCGTGGACCCACAATGATGCCTGGTATATGGCAGGCTCTCTGCCAGTATTTTGCACAATGAATAAAAACGTGTCCTAAAGAAATTTAGTGGCCTACATTTCTGCAAGAAATTTCTTAACTCCAGAAAAAGGCCCAGTGCTGTGTTTCTCCACTTTGAGGAATATAGCCTGCTATTAGGAAAACTCATTGAAAATGCATTCTATGAAAATCACAGTATCAATGCAAAAGAAAAGTTTGTCTTTATAACTGATAAAAATCTTAGCTTTAGATTAACAAATTGAAAACTCAAGATTTTTTTTAAGATTGTATGTATTTGAGAGACAGATCACAAGCAGGGAGGAAGGGTAGAGGGAGAGCCGACTCCCCACTGAGCAGGGAGCCTGATGTGGGACTCAACCCCAGGACCCCGGGATCATGACCTGAGCTGAAGGCAGACACTTAACTGACTGAGCCAATCCAGGTGCCTCGAAAACTCAAGATTAAAATCACCGAGTGGCACACGACCCGACCAATTCTTCTGCAGACAGCAGAGGACCCATGGCCTAATGCAAAGAATCCTGTCCATCCTAGGGCCCTCTAAGAAAACTGGACTTTCCCCCTTAGATTCCTGAGCTTCCCGACAGCTATTCCGAGCTCATGGCCTTGCCTTTCCCCCTCCCACCTTACCATTCCCCCTCCCACCTACAAGTATCTTACAGCCATTGGGCCAGGGACAGAAACACAGAGATAGTGCCAGAAGGGCCACGTCCAGCAACATCACTGATTGGAAAAGTTTAATCACCTCGGAATCCTCAGTAGGCTTGTACCAATGAGCTAGAAGCGTCACAGGAACCCGCTCCCCTGCTGGCAGGAATTACGCAGATGCGGAAGGACTGCCTAACTTGGGGCTACGCTGAGGAACACGTTGCTCTGGATTCTCAGACGGCTTTCTGGAAGAGAATCCCAGTGACGAGTTTTCAGTCCCTCTGTCACGCTCACACACATGTGCACATGCATGCACACACAGATCTAAGATATTCTACAAATGAGAGAACCATCTGACCAGCTCTTCAGGCGGAAAAAGATCCCCTCCTGCCACCTCCCCAGACACCCTTATTAGACTCTTAAGTGGGAGTAAAACACAAGAACTTAGCTGCATCTAAGCATGTTTTTTCATCTGCATATAGCTTTGGAGCTTCTTTATCAGTTAGGAGAAAGGACGTGAAAGATGAAGAAGAGTATGTCATGTCTATAACGGCCAGTCATGTTCCGAGAGAGTTGCTGGACTCCCTCTCCTCTTCCCTGCATCCATTTATTTTTCCTCTACGGGACCTCCTAGGACCTAAGTGCGTGTCCCAAAATGCAGAGTTCCGATTGTCACCGTGCGATGCTGAGGTTAGGGATGAAAAGCCAATTTTAGATACTTCCTGCTATTGATCTCCCTTTATCAGAAAGGCTTTTGCTGTGCTGGTTCACTGCTGTGCTTAGGCAATGGTTTTTACGGATTTACTGCCACAATGTATTCAATCTGTTATAAAGTAGCATCAGCGTTCCGGGTGCCGTTCTCCTTTCTTTGACCCAGTTTTAAAAACCTCCAACTAAAGGCGCCTTGTTTACATAGAGTTTGCAAAGTGATCAGAATTCTTCCTACCATTGCTACCGGAAGAATTACTATAAGGACTCTACATCTTACCCTCCAAAGCTGTTGTCTTTTGGTCTGAAGAATGACTGCCATACAAGAGATACTTTACCAAAATCCAGTTGAAATACCAGAGATTTTTTTTTCTTTCTCCCTTTATTCCTTTTCGATTAGCACTGATTATCTAGCTTATAAATTCCACATTTACACTTTCTCTTGGACCTGCCTTCTTGCAGAGCGATTCCAGAAACCAGGATGGAGGCCCTAAGTCAGACACTAGTAAATATTGGCACTCAAAGTTGCAAAAGCGTGTATTCAACTCTCTCATCAAAGGCAGCCCGTGCAAAGCTCACTGCCTAGACATAAATATGGTCCAAGCAAGTGAGTGCTTTAAAGGCTCTTTTAAAAAGTACTTCTTGAGGTAGACTGGTTTGTGTCCCAGCCTGTCTATTAGGTTGTTCTTATTTCTCACCTACCCAGACCATAGAAAGCACAACTTTTACCAACAAGCTTTTCCTGGTTCCCAAGTCTGTGCTGTTTTGTTCTTTGCCTTTGATTCTTTATGCTGAGAGTTTGAAATTGCAGCCTTAAGCTCCCAAGCGATTGGCAAATGTCAAGTATCCCCAGGCATAGCAACCAGCTGAGATGGTGAGGCACTGCGTGCCGAATTGGGATTGTGTTATTATTACTATGCTTCTGGTGGGATGCGGAGGAGAAGAAAAGCAAGAAGGCAGATGACTTGCATGGGCACAAACTCCTTACCTTCAGTTGCTCAGCAGCGTCTCTCGATGACCCTAGTCATGCTAACACCACATTTAGGGGCAGTTTACTAACTCTTACCACCCGTGCCCTGAATAAATGGTGAACGGCAGTGGGTACTTCTAAATTTTCATTGATGTTAGTGCCTAGAATTTTCCCCCATATAGTATGAACTTCTTACTTTAACTCGCCTGCTTACTTAAGACCTTGCCAACTCTCCAGCTTGTTGAGCTCGATAAACAGTAATTTACTGCCTCCCCCCCGCCCTTTTCTTTCTCTCTTTTTATTTTAACACTCTCATCCTTGTCGGGCAAAGAAGCCAATGAACAAGTGACAAACAACAGGTCATTCGTCAGGCCTTTCTTCCAGGAGAAGCCTCTTATTCGGTGAAAGTCAGAATTTCCAAGCCCCTCTTGCGGATGGTCTGCGTTGTGTCTCTTTATTTTGGCTTCCTGGCGTAGGTATCTTTAGATAGAGTCTGGCCAAGAGGGAGATGCTGGAAAATTCCGAACATTCCAGCTCCAGCAAAAAGCAAACAATATATACTGCTGTGGTATATCAAGGGACTGCTGAGTTGTCCTTCCCGTTCTTCCACCCTGATTTTATCCTGCAAGCTGCTGTTTCTCAAGTCTCTGTCCAACTTTTACTTCTCCTGGGAAATTTTCGGTGACCCCCGCCCCACTACCACCCACAGTTAAGTAAGGTTCCTCTTCCCTGCTCTCACGGCACCATCTGGTTTTTTCCATCACAGAGCTTCTTATATCCTATTTAAATTAATTTAGCAATTTAATTTAAATTGTCTAGATTGTCAGTTCTCCAAGGAGCGAGATGCTGTCTTACTCATTGTCGCATTCCACCTGGCAAGGAGTAGCTTCTCGAGAAGTAAACCTCTGTTGGCTGTGATTTCGTGAGCTTTGCGATCTGGAAGCTGGGAAGAGTGTGCTCTCTTTCCTTTGTGTTTCGGTCAGCCCACCGAGTCACACGTGGCAAATTTGCCTGCCGTTTTAGATCCAAAGAGAGCACTTTTTTGGGTGGAATAGGGGCACTTGGAGACTATGGGCCAGGAGGATTGCGTCTTTGCCCTCTTCATTCTATCACCCTCATGCAGAGAAGATGAGGGCCAAGATGCATATTTATGATCTCTGGATGAATGTGCCTTCTCTACCTGCCCGCGGGGAGCTCTCCCACGAGTCTCCCTTCCACCAGCCGCACTTCTCTGCTCTGATGGATGGAGCTGACCGGGCAAATTGCTATGCTGATGAACCGCTCAGCTACCTGTGCACATGTTCCAGAGAGATCTCCAGGGATAAACCACATTTTAGAGAAGGATTCATCCACAGCCTGGGGTGAGCCTTTTAGCCCTTAGCTAGTCGAGTATGGCGGGCTAAGGAAGATGAAAGGACTATCGTATCAGTGCTCACTTTTTAGCAACCCGAGCGCCTGTCCTTGGGCTGGTGAGAAGCCTTACTGCATTTTTCACTTTTCCCAGAAAGTTATTCAAATTGAGACCTAGAGGTCTGGGTGTCACTGTGCTCATTGAAAGAGGGAAACCAAGAAGCTGAACTGAAAGCACTTAAAGGAAGGGTGCATTACCTTAAAATATGCAGATGGAAAACTGACATTATTGTCAATGTCAGAAGTCACCTTTCTGAATAAACAGACACCTCTGGGCAAATGTGGGGATGTGTTTCTTTCCGTTTACAAATGACTGAGTATGCAAATGCAGGGAGGTGGAGTTGAGCCCTGAAGGCTGGGTTGTCTTCTTTCATCTATCCCTAATGAGGAACACGCAGGAATCTGTCAAGAAGGGCATCACAGGCTGATTTGTGCCTTCTGAATAGAGGGGATTTCAGTGGTAAATCTGCCAGCTGGTTTTGTGCCTGAGTATTACATCAGTCTCTTGTATGATCTTGCATCCTGTGTAAAATGCACTATTTTGGCCTAATGGGCAGGATTTGCAAGAGCTGGGAAGCCATAAATGAAAGTTTCTTGTTTCTAGAGAGCAAGTTAGAGCTTTTATATTATCTGCCTCAGAGCTCGGTGAATTTAAATGTATCTCTTGGGCTTTGGTAATATTCGTGTTAATGTCAAAATTGATCCCATTGTTATTGAGATGTGTGGGTTTTTAGGCCAAAGACACACAGTGCCTGTTGCCAGGGCTGATGAATATCTGCATGGGATGTGTTCCTTCCAACCTTTTCCCAGAACTGAGTGAGGTTATCACTGGGGCCTTCTACCGAGTTCTGTTTGTGGGCCTGGATTTTTCTGTACTTCGCTCGTAAATGTAATTGACATTCACGGACTACCTATTGTGTGCCAGGCACTTTGCATGACTCTGGGGACGCAACAGTGAGCAACAAGATCTGGGCTCTTCTCCCAGAGGATTTCTACCTAGGTATGGAGATGAACAATAAAATACACAAGCAGAAAGATCGAAATTGCCCATTGATCCTAGTGCTATGTAGGGAAAGAGCAAGAAAAGAAGAGAGGGAATTATGGAGAGGAAAATCACTAGTTCTGTTGGTGCTGAAACAGAAAGGATGAGGCCAAGCCAGCCTTGGAAATAGAGGGAGAAAGAGCTTTCGAGACGAAGCAATTCGTATGTGCAAAGATCCTGACCTGGGGAAGAATCCGACATGTTTGAAAAATTAAATGGAGATGAGCATGTCTAGTGCAAAACAAAGAGGCAGAGTGGGAGGAGATGGAATTAAAGAGGTTTTTGCAGAGAACACATCATATAGGGCCTTGCAGGCCATGCTAAGGCATTGACTATTTTATCCTACGTGCAGTTAGAAGCCGTGAAAGGGAGTGTTTGCGTTCAGTTTCTATCTTTGAAAACTGTATGAAAAAAATATAACAAGTGTGGCAGGGTTGTAGAGAAATTGGAACCCTTATGATGGCTGCTGGGAATATAAGATAGCATAGCTCTGGAGAAGACAATGTGGTGGTTCCTCAAAAAAATCCAACATGGAATGACCATCTGATCCAGTGATTCCCCTTCTGAGTATATTCCCAAAAGAATGAAAGTAACGACTCAGATATTTGGATGCCCGTGTTTTAGCAGCATTATACACAATAGCTAAAAGGGGGAAATAAAACAATTATCCCTCAACAGATGAATACATAACCAAAATGCAGCATATACACACAATGAAATATTATTTAGCCTTAAAAAGGATGGAAATTCTGCCACATGCCTCAACATGGTGAACCTGGAAGACGTTCACGCTAAGTGAAATAAGCCAGATTCAGAAACAAATATTATAGGGTTCCATACTTACGAGGTACCTAGAGTACAAGTTCATAAGGACTGAAAGTAGAATGACAGTCGTCAGGAGCTGGGGGAAGCAGAATGGGGAGTTAGTGTTTAATGGAGCCAGAGTTTCCATTTGGAAAAATGATAAAGTTCTTAAAGTTGGGTGGTGGTGATGGTCGCACAACTATGTGAATTTACATAATGCCACAAAACGGTACACTTAATGGTTAAAACGGGAAATACTATGTTCTATTTTACCACAATTGAAGAGCTACCAAGAAAGCTCACACTATTTTATGCTAGAGAAAGGAGGCAAGAGAACAGTAAGGCAGACAGATGGGAGGTCATTGCTATATAGTTCAGTATTAAGACAGTGGTGGACTAGTGGCAATACAGATGTGGAGGCTCTGTGGATCTGAGACCTACACTAAAGGGGAAAGCTACAGGATATTGATGGATAACATCACAGTTCTTTATAGTTAGAATACACTCGAAGCCTTTAGACCACACTTATGGGGGTAAAGACTGGCAAAATCCCTTTGACTGGCAGATGTGTTTAAACTTGACATCTTGGTGCATGACAAGGAGAGCTTTATTTTTAAACTCTTCAATAGTCTTGGATGGAGTATGGGAGCTATTGCTGTTGACGTGTGAATATTTGCCTGTACTGTCATGTAGCAGTCATATGCTCTGTGTGAGCATGGCTTGTCTTTGTGATTTGCAGTGATAACTAGTGTGTGGCTAGAGTTGTTCATTCTCTTCCTTATTAGTAATGCACGTCTTCCATTAGCATAAGCAACTAACTACTCCCTTTCCCCTGTGCGGTGTTGACATTCATTGTAATGATTTATTATCCAAGCTAAATAACCCTCAATATGAAACAACAAACATGCCTATGTTTGTGTTTTCCATTTGTTTTGTTTTCTCTTTCTTGCTTCCGCATAAGTAGGTAGTTCTTTATGTGATAATTACGTGGTACAGAAACAAGCAGTTGGAAAGCCCACTAGAAAGGTTAAGAATGTTGATAAGGTTTATTTTTAAAAAACTGAAAATCCACCCAATTTTAGTGGCATCTCACACTACTGCCTTAGAGTTTGAAAAATAACTAGATTATTAAGAAAATGTTTGTTATGAGCAGAAACTCCATATAAGACTTAATGATCTATGGAAGGGCCATATTTGGCTTCTCGCGGAGCCTCCAAAGCCCACAGGAGTGTCGTTGTATTTGTTTGGGATGTTCCCAAAATGGTCTGAACCAAGAGGTTACAATATGGTGGAGAGTAGTGGCCGGGTCCAGAACTCCACAGTCCAGCTGCCTGGGATGTATCCCAGCAAAGCCCCTGAATGGCTCTATGACCTTAGATGATTTACTGAAGCTCCCCAAACCTCACTGGCCTCATCTACAAAATGGGGACAATGGTTACACTTATCTCACGAGGTCCTTGTGACAAGTAGGATAATAAATGTAAAGCTTTTGGGCGCCTGGGTGGCTCAGTCAGTTAAGCATCTGCCTCTTGGTTTTGGCTTACGTCATGATCTCGAGGTTGTGGGATTGAGCCCTGTGCCTGGGCTCTGCACTCAGTGCAGAGTCTGCTTCAGAGTCTTTCTCCCTTTCCCTCCCCCTCTGCCCCTCCCTGCTCACATGTACATGCTCGCCCTCTCTCTCGCTCGCTCTCAAATAAAATCTTAAAAAAAAAAAAAAGGGCTCTTGGAACAGTTCCTATCTTAGAAAAAGTGCTCAGTAAATGTTAGCTGTTACCATCAGTGAACCACAAATAATATTGCCATGAGAAAGACATTATGTATGAAAATAAATGTATGTAAAGGCATCGTATAGACAGAGCGAGAGATACACTGAAGTCATTTTTGTGTGAACATGTATATATGACATTGAAATTAACAGGCAGAATGATGTATAGTTTATGGAGTGCTTGGTGTCCATGATAAATTTGGGTGTATATCTACCCTGTACAAATGAGATGAGAAATCTTAGTCCATAACAAGTTTGGTATTTAACAGAGGCATATCCTCACCCCCTCTGGTCATTCTGTTTCTTACTATATTTATATTGTCCATTTTAATCACTGTGACTCCCCCCACCCCCGCCCCAATCATCATTTTGGACATGGGAGACTTTTCAGTGGCTAATGACAATTCCCATATCTTCACATCACAGACAACTCATTACATTATATTTCATCCAGTTAAAGTTACCTTACCTGGCTTACTACGGCAGTTTTGTTTTCTAAAGAAAAAGAAACACTAATTTTTTGTTGAGTTGCAGCTTAAAAACCTAAGCAGGTTATTCTTGCCGCAGGCTTTTCCCCAATAGAAAATTGTTATTGATGTTTTGTAAGTATCACATTCCATTCAAAGGTAAAAGGCTGCTTCCACTTGCCATTTTTCTAGTGATTTTTTTCTACCCCGTGTCTGCAAGTCAACACTCCTGGGCTCAATTAAAATATGTATTTAGCCACTGGATTTGCAGAGAGATGATCTAACTTGAATACTAATTCCTGAGCTATTGCCTATGAATACAAGGATGGCGCACCTTGAGGGATGGCTTTCAAGACAATGGCCAGTAAGCCCAGGATGCCTGGCAATGATCACAGCTCAGTACAGGTGTACGTTGGATTCTGATGCATTTTGCAGCAAACAGTGTTGCTCTTTAAACTCACAAGCTGGTGGAGATCATGTCCACCTGAAAAATTCAAAGTCACCAAAACTGTGCCACTGCTTGCCTTCCTAGTGCATAGCAATCCCCGAGGACGGACATGAGATTTTCCCAACCTCTGCTCTTAAAACCTAACACAGAGCCTCATGATAGCAACTAATATTTATGGAGTTCTTACTACGTTTCAAGTCCTCAGCCCCTAGCTGGGAATGGAATGATGACCAAAGGCAGGCACAGTCCCTGCCTCACACAGCTGCCATTCTAGGGACTAGAGAGGAGGTGATGTCATCATGGGAATCCCTGAAGCTTTCCTCTGAGGAAGGGCCAACTGAACAGAACAATGAAGGCTTAGCGACTAGGAAAGAACATCTCAGGCAAGAGAAGCAGGGTACCTTTGGTGTGTGACAAGTGGGCGCGTGACCAGGTGAGCAACTGAGAGAAGTCCTGGGTGGCTGAAGCCAGGGAAAGCCACGTCCAAAATAATTCTCGAGAAGTGATCAGGATGAGTTTACCTAGGATATGGTAGGAGTTTCATCGTGACCTTTTAAACCAACTCTAGCACAATAGTGGGTACTACGGATACTGTTTTCCTAATGCCTCAGCATGTTACAGCTTAAAGTGGTGAAATAATGTCATTCCTCAGCTAGGAAGTGGCAGGTGTAAGAGTGAAGCCCATAGCCTGAGCCTATGACCAATATGTTGTGCTTCTTCTCTAAGACGCATCCCTCACATTTGCAGGAGTTTTGACTCAGTGTTGTCATCCATTGCCGACGTGGTCTTTGTGTAGAGTCTCTTACTTAAGGCCGATGATGGTTTGGTTCGCATCACAAAAAATCCATGCTAACTGCTGGCAGACTCAAGAGGGAACACGGATGAACTTTTACACAGCCATTGTCACCTTTACCCCAAATCTTAGGTCTCTAGGCCTCAGGCGGCGGCGTAGAAATAAGGGCTCGAATGTTTTTTGGTCACACTGGGCGGTGCCATGGCTGAGAGAGGATGGCGTAGCTTTTGCAGCTGGTACCAAGTTGTGATTCCAAAAGAATTTAAAGGGAGCAAAAACAGTATTATATTTAAAAATGGTTTCAAGGTATTTAAGGAATAAAAATCATTCTTCCATCTTTAATAGAAGAGCGGAAAAGGAAAGGTAAGGGGGAGGGGAGGGGAGAGGAGAAACCCTGGTACATTACACGCCCACTTCAGTCTGTCTGTCTGTGTCTCTCTCCAACTTTTGCATTGAAGCTGAACGCTTGATAGATGAGCCCAGCACTAAAGAAAATGCCCTTTTTTATGCACCAAAGCTTGGTAATTGCTGCGGAAAGATACTTAGTGGCTCGTAATATTCATATAATCAGATTAGCTGTGAATCCCACCTCAGCGGAGGATGTCGGGATAACCCAATTCATGCCTGTTTACCTTGTCTGCGTGAGCACTTCTTTCTCCCAGTCGTTTGATCCTTTCTGTCGGCCTCAGTGGGTGCTCTCCACAAGGCTAGCCCAGTACCCCTGCGAAGTCAATTACCAGATGAGAAAAAAAGGAGAAGATGTAAATGTTCGAAGAGTTTGGTTTTTGTGTCTGCTTTGTTTGTTTGTTTGTTTATTTATTTATTTATTTATTGTTTTCTTGGTAACAGTTAAAACAGCCTTGAGGCTCTCAACCTATGCTACTAAAATTTTGTTGGGCAGTTGACATCTCAATCCATGGACAACTGCCTCATGACCAATCCTCTCTGAGCTTTGAACATATGGCTATGTCTGATGGCTTCGCTGATTTCACCAGGGAGAGTTTTATAAGATCTCTATTTGAGGGAGCAGCCACTACACAGATGAGTGATACACTCCTGGAATTAATTATAGCTTGCCAAGTTTGGGGATTGATTCATTCTAAGCCCAGAGCCAAAAACTCATCTTAAAGCTGGCATGTTTTTTGATTATCTGGGTCCAGCTCCCCTTACAGTCCCTCGAACCCATGGCCATTTGTACTCTGCTTTTAATAGTGGACTTTGTATTGGAAAAGTCCTTAGTTTCAAGTTCACTTTCGAGTCATAAACGCCTAAATGTCGTGGGGGCCATACATTGCCAGGGACTGATAATTAAGAACGATTTTACCTTGCAACTCCAGGCTTCCTCTTTGCTGTGAAGGCTTCCTTTCTTCCTGAAATGAAAGTGGCATTTCAGCCATCTGGCATAGGCTGCTGTCAATAAAGGAATCCAATCACATTTACCCACATTATAATGCATGAATAATGAGCTTGGTCTTTATAAATAACTATGTGCTCCCTGGAATATAGGAGTGGCCTCCAGCCTTTTTGATCTTTCCTCAAAGAAATAATACTTGAACAAATAATATGTCAAAAAAACAACCTAATAATTTCTGGAATCTAAATGGGAGAAGAGAGCATGGATTACCGGTGATAGCTGCCTGTCAGTCTTGGAAATCTACCTAAAGGCTTGTCAATTGTGTGAGATTTTCTTCTCACCAGCGTCTCACAATCAGGACAGCTCACATATGGATTGATTAGTTGCTTTTTTTTTTCTTTTCTTTTCTTTTAAGGCACCATGACCCTCTACTCTGCTGGAAGTAAATCCTAATGGGTGTTCTCGTAGCATTCCGTGGGGAAATGGTACATAAGGCCAACTTCTCTCATTTGGTGTTAGGACTTTAAAGTCTGACGTTTTCAATTACCTACTAGACCTGGTATTTTCTTTGAATAAAATACTTGCCATGTATCAGACCCACTCTTCTATAGGTCCCAATACCAAAAGTGCCCTATTTATAATTTGCTTTGGGATAGATTGCCAGCGTACCAAGTGTCCGCGCTTCCCGTAGCCAGGCTTCTATGTTAAATAGAATTAGTATCCTATCAACCAGAAGAACGAATAAAACTGTTCTCCATTTTCTATATGTTTAGCCACTTGGAAACTACTCACAAGTCTTTTATTTTGGAAGCATATTTTACAGAGAAGAAGACTTCCTAAATATGATTTAATTTTTTCCTTCCCTTCAGAGAAAAAGGATTTAAAACTTTTTGCTTGTACCCTCCAGAAATGGCTCAGAATATCCCCACAGTGAGAAAAGATGCTGTATTGTTTCAGAGTCCAGATCTGCCTCTTGTGATAAAGAGATTTAAATCCTCACTATTCACCCTGTGCAAGCCAGTCTGAGCCATGGAATATATTGAAATGATAGAATGCTTTCAAGTTTAGCATTTTTTGTGTGTGCTCTATGGTTGGAAATTCTGTTAGAGAAATATGGTTAGACTATTTTGACAATTTTTAACCTGCTTAAATTGGATTTTTTAAAGTGCACAAATTGATGTTCTGCCTACTTGGAGAATGTTTTAAAGATACCAAGACTTCAAAGAAAAACAGTGAGAGTAAATCAGATGCAAGCATCCCTGTATCCATCCTAGCAAAATTAGTTTAGGATTTCCTAGGGCAATGCTAAATTAGAATGATTCTCAGGCGTCAGGGCAAGTACCACTGGTAATCATCTTTTTTTTTTTTTTAATGGGGGGGCAGTTGTTGGCTGAGCAAAAGAAAGATATTTTCACATCTTGTGGGAATCACTAAATGACATCAACTTCATAGACCTTTTTCAAGGACGCAGTTGGGAATTCTTAGTGTCCCTGCTACTGTCATGGTGGATTGTATCACTTTCTGGTCCATTGAAATTTGGGGTGTCGGGTAGCCTTTCTTACCCTCCCTATTCTTCCCTGCCTTCCTTTTTGGTCATCAGATATCTTTATCTTTCTTACTGCAGGAGAAATTAGGTCTCAAAAACAGCAACATGTATTAGCCACGATATCAGCTCCAGAAGCTGAAAGCATTTTTTAAAATGAAGCCAGAGAGATGGAGTGATCTGCTTGATAATAAAGCTTAGCTTTAATGCCAGCTCCATGCTGTTACAGCATATTACTAAACAGCAAGAAATGTGGCACAGATGTTGTGGCGGCCATATTTTACACCATCCAAAAGGTCATGTCGCTTGTTATTACATTCAGAATCAATATTAAGTGAGCGTTCCAAATTTCAGCTGTCAGTTGAATTTATTGCTGCAAACCAAAACTGAAGGGTTCTCGACTGTGATTCAAGCAAGCTAACAAATTAACTAATCTAAGGGCATGCCTAGAAGAAGCAGGTGACCCACATGCCAACAGCAGAAGCTGGGTTCTTACAGAGCTGCGAGAAGGGCTGCCCCACTTGCCAATCAGAACAATTGCCACCTTGATATTTTAAAAAGAGAAGGACGGAAGGAAGGAAGGAAGTGTGCTTGATTCTCAGGTGGGTGAGATACGATGAGGGCAGCTTCTGGAGATGAAGCGTGGTGTGTACGTATCTGTCTGACAGTGCTCGAGATAGTTAGCACGCCTTGGAGGTAACTTGACTTTGGTTACCAAAAGTTCTGGGTACCTAAGTTTACTCAATAGTCTTCTTTAGATGTAGTTGGAGAAACACCGACCCAGGTGTTAACTGGGCTATATTCTTCATCTTGCTACTTATCATCTCAGCAGGTGTATCAGGGACCATCTTTCTTAGTTGTAATCAGTTCTAGAAGTACAAAAATACCTTACAGACAGACGTCCATTTAATTAGGACATGAACAGCCCTGGTTGTCCAATATGGCTTATGAAAGGGAATGGGGAAGTCACAATTTACTGAGAAGAAACTCTAGGTAATATCCAGTCATTGGATCAAGAGAGGTATACAAAGTCTCCGAAATGCCATGTCAATATATTCGGCACGGAATGGTGGGTGAGAAAATGGAGGACTGTCGGCTGCAGTCTGCAAGCCTGTGAGTCCATATACCCATGATTTTCTCTGAAATGACTTCTAAAACCTATCTTTAACACCGTATGTCTGTGGTAGTCTCTCCAGTGCATCCAACGAGAGAATGAATGTTGCCCCATTAGCAAGTAGTCCAGAGGACACACTGGGGTTTCTGCCCAATGTGAGAGCTCCTAGGGTCTTCTTCCCAGGAAAAGGGAGCAGGACACCAGCTTGTGTGGTCCCTCGGCAGATGAAATTTCTATCCTGAGAATTTCCAGCTCTTTCTGGAAACTCTCCTGAGATTCGGGATGCATTGGTGAGTTTCCAAACTGCTGGTAACTCAGAACTAGGTTTAACTAAAGCCCTCAGATGCATCCTTGACAAAAGTGGTTTCACTTTTGGATATTTTCTCTTATCCTGCTTTCTGTTACAAATGCAAGTAATGATTTTTAATTGACTTTACTAGGAGTGTTTAGGAAAAAAAAAATCTGTAATTCTAGTAAATAAGTACTTCAGTCAAGGACTATTCATTATTCAAGATTCAATAAACATTTTTTGAGTACCTACTCCGGGCACATTCTACGTTCAGTGCTGGGGATAAAAAGATAAACAAGACGTGGTCCCTATTCTCAGGGACTGGGAGAGAAACAGGTATATTGGAGTAAGGATAATGCAGTATAGCAGTATATGGTTTAAAACTCTGTTATCTTTTAAACCAGGGGATTTATTTCTAGGAATTTATCCAAAGAATCAGTGTTCAAATTTATGTTTAAATGTGTATTAGTTGTTTCATGGTGACTGCCAGCTAAGTAGATGCTCGGTGACTATCGAATAAATATCATAAACTATAAGAGCAGGAAGGGGAAATTCTATATGTGCAACAGAGAGAATTGGTTAAATATGATATCTACAAGTTAAAAGATTTTGAAGAAATTTTATATTTTGTAAGAATATTTAATGGCATAGAAAAGATTTCTAAATACATTGTTAAACAAAAGCAGCTTACTAAGGAATGTATGTAGTATGTTCCTAGTTTTGTGAAAACACTCACACGCACACACACACGCACATACACACACAGAAGAGAAGCCTTTAGGGATGCCTGGGGGCTCAATTGGTTAAGCCTCTGCCTTTGGCTCAGGTCGTGATCCTTCGGTCCTGGGATCGAGTCCCACATTGGGCTCCCAGTTCAGCAGGGGTCTGCTTCCCCCTCTGCCTGTTGCTCCCCCTGCTTGTGCGCTCATTCTCTCTCTCTGACAAATAAATAAATAAAATATTTAAATTAAATAAACCAAAAAACAAAAAACACAAAGAAAGAGAAGCCTTTATATCCTACATGGATATACCAAGCCAAGTGATTGATGGTTTAACTAAAACAGTAAAGCAAAGAGTCAGGGGAAAAAAAATCACTCTACACATAAGCTATAAATTTAAAATGTAGAAAAGTTCCTCCCACCACCACCACCATGGTCTTAAGGGGGAAGGCCAGGCTTTTTCTTAGAGTGTGGACCTGTTTCTTAAATAGACCACTCCCATCATTCAGCATGTATAATTCCTATTTGGGTTCTTCAAAATAAAGCGAAAATTAAAAGCCTTGTAAAGAAGTCTGAATCCTGAATCCTTCTAGATGTTTACACGTTCCCCATCAATTTTCTTCAGTTGTATCCATACTTAATTTGACAATATTGTTTGGAGCAATTTGCATGCATGGAGTTTTTTTCAAAGCATGGAACTTAAGAAAACGCTCTGCGTTAACACCATTTATAGGTTCAAGCTATATTTAGCTGAATTGTGAAATTAGATTAAAATGCAAGTGGCATAAATAGGTTTGGGACAAACATAAGTTGCAGGCACAAAAGGGGAGAAAGTTATTATAGAACAGCCTACAAGCTGCATGCTCTGGATACGTTGGTACGTTTTACCGAGGGGAGAAGAGTATGGGCTAATCCAGCCAGTCCAATTCAAGCTCCCTGGGGGAGCTCCAGGTGGTGCATTAGTAGGGAGAGAGAGAAACTGAAAAAATAGACTCCACAATGTGAGTAGTGCGTCTCTTTGGAAGCAGAAATTCCTTTTCTCCTTTCTGTATTATTCAAACTCTTTACAATGAGTAAGTGTACTTTCATAAGCAGACGGATGACTCATTAAATTAATTACTTTTTAATATTAAAAATAAAGGATGGGGGCGCCTGGGTAGTGCAGTCGTTAAGCGTCTGCCTTCGGCTCAGGGCGTGATCCCGGCGTTCCGGGATCGAGTCCCACATCGGGCTTCTCGGCTGGGAGCCTGCTTCTTCCTCTCCCTCTCCCCTGCTGTGTTCCCTCTCTCACTGGCTGTCTCTCTGTCACATAAATAAATAAAATCTTTTTAAATAAATAAATAAAGGATGAAATGTGCCCATGCTTATATGACATAAAGGGTTTGAGAGCTGATATGGCAAGTTAGTTAGCAGCACTGTCTTTGTAGTTGGGCTCCCTGGCTTTGAATCTTAGCTCCGCCACTTTTTACGTGTGCAACTTGGGAAGGCTCACTTGAAGCCCTCTCTAGCGCCCCCACTTTATTTTACTGCGACATAGAGATAGTAGCAACAGATTCCAACACCCAGATTGCATGAGGATCAGATAAAGTGCACCAAGATTTTAGAAGAGTGCTTGACATAGAGGAAGTGCTTAAACAGTAGCTTACTCTTGTTTTAGTTTTCTTTTCCTATATTGTCAAGGGGCTTAATTTCTAAATTGTGAACCAAAGCTGAGCTTTGCTTATCATTCAAGGGAAGAAGAAAGTAAGTGAATGATTGAGGGCATATGTGCGTTTGTCTTGACGTTGTACGGTAGGGGTTGGCCCATGCGCCAAATCTGACTTACTGCCTATTATAAATAAATCTTTCCTGGAACCCAGCCACACTGTTCATTGACTTATTGTCTATGGCCCTTTTCATGCTCTAACAGAGTTGAGTGGTTGTGGCACAGACCACATAGACAGTAGAAGCTAGAATATTTACTATCTGGCTTTTTATAGAAAAAGTTTGCCCACCCCTGCTGTAGGGAATCCATCGAGGGTGGTATCTTTGTAGGCTGGAGTAAAAAGAGAAGACTTCGTGAGTTAGAATGGGGTGGGAGATGAAGATACTCAGACAGGTGCCCATATCATGTGTGTGAGGAATCAGCTGAAACCAGTGTTTACGTGGAAGACTAGTGTTCAAAAGAAGAGAAAAAAGGTTCGGCTGAGTCGAGTAGGACCTGCACGAAGATCTCTGTCCACGGCAGCAAAGGTGTTTAGGCCTAGTGTGTTGGGCAACAGGGAGCCATTACAGGCTGTTAACCAGGACAAACATATGCATAATATGGCTCAAAGGCGATTATCTGCCCGTGGGGTATATGCGGGGACTGCAGAAGGTAAACCTGTAATGGGGGAGTAAATAAGCACCTGTGAGAGTAACATGGTGGTGAGGAAATAGGGTCTGCACGAGAGTGGTGGCGGGAGGGAATAGAAAATTAAGTTTCACGTAGTTCTTTAATCCTTATAAGAACTCTCCCCCCATTCCCACAAAGAAAACACTGTGGGTTTCTTCTCAAGCAATAGGCTCAGTAGTATACAGTGAACAGCAGAATTTATCAACCTTAGCAGAAAAGCGCAGTCTTTCCTACAAGAGGAATTAAAATAATAATTCTAAAATGGGATACCTGATCTGGATAAAAACCTAGATTAGGCCCACCATGCCTTTATTTAAAAGTCACATATACGTACGTGTGTAGGCTGCCCAAGCCCTAGTCCAGGGAAACAACATGAACACCATCTTATTTCATGTAAATTCTGTGACGGCAAGATCCGGGTGCTTACCTGGCCGGCTATCAACGTCTAATCTGACTTGCACTTGGCTTAGCCCTCAGCCGAGGGTTTCAACAGCGTTAACATGTATCAGGCTGTCACCCAGAGCTTAGGGTATCTTTAGAGTCCTTTATTGTACAGAATATCATAGTGGTAATGAGGTGGAAAGAGGAACGTTTCCATCCTAAATGTAAAGTGAAAAGAACGCATCCTGCGTGCAGCCTTTGAAATGCCGAGTAGACCCGCGGGGGCAGGCGGCAGCACGACCCGCTGGCTGGAGGGGGGTTTGTGCCGCATCTCAGAGGTCCTCTGGTAATTACAAAGGCTTCATTGACAAAAGGTCTTTAGCAACTCAGAACCAAGAAACAGTCCGATGGGAGAGATGATGATAGAGGAAATATTCACTGCCCTACCAAGAACCTCTCTAGAATTCAATAGGGGGGTGGGGCAAGAGAGGTGGACATGATCCCCAGTTGCCTAGACTATACATGGGGGATCTCAAGTGCGCCTTCTTGGAATCCACAAATTCCCAGGATTGGGTGGGCACTGCTGCTGCAATCTCTTGTGAAAAGTGAGAACGTATGACTTCCTATTGTCCTATACATAGCGACTTTACTAGGACCCACTCTTCTGTGGTAGTCCTGGTACCAGGAGACTTAAAACAACACAAAGTAGGGCAAAATTACTCAAATATGTGAGTTTTAAGAGGTGTATTAGTCACCACCCTCCTCTTGATGTTGGAATCAGGTAACACACTAGGACAAATGTGGCTTAGAGAGATAGGCTTTCTGGAATGCCTTATAAGCCCTGGCACTATAAAGATCTTCTACAGTTGCTGCTCACAAAATGTGTTCTGCTTCCAGCACAGCTCTCTAGAAGGCCCCATCCAACTGGAACGGGGGCAGCAGGGGAGGGAGGGAGAAAGGAAAGAAACATAGCCACCCTTATACTTTGCCGTGGAAGGTTGTGAGCCACCTGGCAGTGTTCCAGAGAGGCTGGGACCAAGCTCTGGGAAGCCACAGACCATCTCAAATATCCCAAATTTATGGAGATAAGGGAGAATTTCCCAAATCCTTAAGCAAGTATCAGGGGTGATACTCCTGGGGATAGCTGGGTCACACGCTTGGCATTGAGTACACTGAATCACATAGCAAGAGCCGTGTTTCGGGTTTACACTCTTAGAATCTTCTTCATTATCTCAAGGAGAAAACTTCCATTTGATACTAGTATGACTTCATAATATAGCTGATCCTTATTATTCATGGATTTCATATGTGTCTATTTGCATCCTCACTAAGATGTATCGGTGATCCCCAAATCAGTACTCAGGCGCTTGGATCATTATTCAAGGGCACGTGCCGAACAGTGAAAGATCGGAGTCCCCACTCTGCCTTCTTGTTGCAGTTCTCATGAAGTTAAAGAGTATCCTTTGATGGTCCATTCAGTGCCAGGTTTTCCCCATTTTTGTGCTTTTTGTTGGTAATCCTGCTGCTTAAAATGGCTCTTGAGTGCAGTACTGGAGGGCTATCTAGCGATCCAAAGTGAAAGAAGGCTGGGATGTGCCTTATGGAGAAAGTCTGTGAGGCAGGCTTTGTTCAGGCAGGAGTTACAGTGCTGTTGACCATGAGTTCAATGTTAATGAATTAACACTGTCTATTAAGATGTTTTGAGGCAGAAGCACACATAAAAAAACAAAGCTATTTATTGACAGGTTGATGAAAATTTGGTGACCAGAGGCTCCCTGGGAACCTAGCCCTGTATTTCCTGTAAGAGGAATGGTTCAGCATTTCCTAGTCCAGTGTTCATGGTGATTTATAAAACCTAACGATCACAAATCATGACAATTGTACTTATAATTACCTGACAATAGCATTTCATATGACTTTGTAAACACTTCTGTTTCCACTTGTTTTTCATACCCTATATTTGTTTTTGCTCTTACCTTCTATTTATGACATAAATACTATCATAAATTTTCCTTGTGTTATGAAGTAGAGATACAGGTTTTTTTTCTCAGATAAGTTTAAGGGAAATAACTGAATTAATTTAAAGAAGAAATAGTAAATGATTCTATGTACTAGGAAATATGGTAGTAAATATACACCCAAAAACAAGACATGAAGGAGGCAGGCACAAAAGAAGTTCTGGGACCCTAGAGTTGGAGAAAGCATTGATTCTTCACCTTTCCTGCTTACTGCCTTCTCCTAGTTCAGTTCTCTAGCAGGCAGCAGATTGAACAGAGGTACTGGGACAAGGCTCCCTGGGGATGCAAAGAGTAAATGAAAAGGACTGCGTAAGCGCATGGCCAGTCTAAACTCAAGTTGAGGCTTCAACCGTCTCAGCAGAATTTATGAAGATCATAGATGAGAAGTTTCCTGTATTGGTTCTAAGTTTTCTTATAATTAATGGCAGGCTTCTGAATTAACTGTTAATAATACAGTTCACCAGGCTTGGCCTTTAAAAACATGAATTGGCCAACGGCCCAAACAAGCTGGTTCTCCCACGTGCAGCCCTGGGAAGGGAGTAAGCTCATACCACACCTTAGTAAGACATTGAGATCATTTCCAAGTTCAGCTCTTTGCAGCACACTGTTGTGTGACTTGCTTTATCGTAAATGCAAGAGAAAGGAGGCTTTGGGCACTTGGAGCAAAAGATGTAAAAACAAAAAAAGTACAAGGGAGCAGTCAAACTGAAATGAGAGCAATTAAAGAGACAAAAAGTCCCCTTAGCTGCCTTTTGGGTACTTTTTTGATCTTTTCACCAAGGAATTAGTAGCTTTTAATTTTCCCCACCTCAGCTTAAAATACTGCTGGCGGAAAAGAAATGAACAGGGTGGGAAGGCTGCTTTGGATTAAAAAGCAAATGTAGGTGAGTCAATCAAGCGGCTGTCAGACTCCACGAACACAGGGTCTGCTCACCTAGCTCACTGGCCAGCTTTGTGCTAGACAACGAAAGTCCGCAATACAGAAGCACTTGTCTTCACCGTATTTCTAATCAGATGCATGTCTCCACTTGGCTTGACTTTTCTTAGCATCATTGGACCTGCAGCTTCTGCCACTTCATAGGGGGAAGGTGATTGCTTAAGTTTCAAAGCAAGTAGAAGGACAGCGCTTTTGAAATTGAACGTAAGCTCGGGTTCTGTGCGCACCATGGAAGATGAAACATCGATCAGCTCCAACTAAAAACAGGAGGGTTTTTTTTCCCCCCTCTCCCGCTCTCCTGTTTTTCCTCATTCCCCCAAGATCGTTCTGTTCACCAGCATCAACCTGGGTCAGCTCACCCAGGAAGTCCAAGAGACGGGTCACTTTAGCCTGGGAGATGGTGCGGGCCAGGCCTGGGGCTGTGCAGGGCGAGAGTGAGACGGGTCTGCGGATGACCACTGCGTGCTGCAGGGCAGGCCCACGCGGTGCAGGCAGCAGCTCGCACCGCCGGGAGCCAGAGCACATCATTTCAGAAGGAAGGGTTTCTGAACTCCAGTTTAACAAGCCCTCCACAGCTCCACTTCCAATCCCCAGGAAACTCATTAATGCGGTCGGATGCCATGGCAGTGTGTGCTTAAGAGAGACAGGCAGCCCAGCCGCTCTCCGGTCCACCAATGCCAAGGCGGCTCCTCCATGCATTAGCCCAGCCTCTTCCTCTGCGCCGACCTGACGGAGATGCTTCCAGCCTTCCGAGAACTAGCGCGGGCATGGTTCCAACCCACCCTGTTGTTTCTAACGTTACAAAAATGTCAGCCAACATATGAAGGGTTGGTTTTTTGGCTTTTGTTTGTTTGTTTATTTGTTTGGTTTTGCCTAACCAGCAGATCCCCTGGCCCTGGTGAGAAATCACACAGATTGAGCAAGGCCGTGGTCAGGCTAGTGGGTAAAGTTATATATTTGACATATAATGAATATTCCTGTGAATGCATGGGAAAGAGGAAGGAATTCAGGGAATTCTGAGAGTAAGGGAGTAAAGCATAAGGTGAAGTTAACTGGCCCATAGATTATAACTTTGAAGAGTTTTTACAACCGAATTCAGGGTTAATTTAATAGAGAACAGCCGACCAGAACCTCAATAGTGTCATAGTGAGAACAATAATTGTAAGAATGGACGTGAGAATTACGGTCTACTTCAAATTCTGGCTCCGTCACTTCTTAACTTTGTGCCTTTGGACAAAATTATGTAATCCCCAAAGCCTCAGTTTCTCCTTCTGTAAAATGGGGGTGGGGGAGATAACGACAACCTAAAAGGTTTCTTGTTCTGGGGGGCCTTGTTTTGGTAAAGAGATAAATAAAACAATGTGTGAGTATGATTGACACAGAGCCTCACCTGTAGAATGCAGTGGAAGTTCAGGGCTTGCTGCTTCCTGTCCTCCCCCTTCTCTTCTTTTTTTTCCCCTTCTCTTCCTGTGGTTAGATCATTTGAAGCAGGAATTGTGGTTTTCACAGAAATCACTCACCATTCCATTTTAGGCTAAATCATATCCAATGCAAACTTGAACAATGATCACGGGTATGGTCATTGGCCAAAGGTTGGCATAGTTCCTGTCTTCCAGGAGTTGATATTCCTAGTACCCTCTGCTTACCAGCTTTCAACCTTCTCCAGCATGAGGAGTTAGGTGAGTTTTGGGTGCCAGAGAACTATAAAACTATGTTTTCCTGTCAGCCAACCAGTGAATAGACGATTGCACACATTTGCATTTGTCACTGTAATTCTTTTGTTCCAAAAAAGGGTGAAAAGAAGGTCAAAAGGGATGTCATACATTGGAAGGAAATATCAAAATGTGTACCAGTTTCTCTTTAGAACATCACGCGAAATTGAGAGTTTATGTTATTTGGGTTTCAATTCAAGGTAAAGAATCTAAAATACCAGGGACAAAGGATTTGTCACTCCTACTCCATCTATTCAGCTCCAAACTATTTCAATAAATCTGGGACTTCATCTGTATCCTGTTAAATTAAGATTTTTCCATTTTGAAGGAAATAGTACCAAATTGATAAAGTCTTTTGAATTATTCTCTCTAAATATACTTAATCTTCATTAATGCATCCCTGCATGGTATTTTGAGCGAATCTGAACGAACAGGAAAAATGTTCACATATCTAATTCTTAAAAAAGATAGCATTTCTTCCCCCCCGCCCCCCAACTATACAGTCTGCCAAGGAATGTGTGTATGGAGATTTTCTATACGTTCAGAGTTGTTCTCTCCGGTCTCCTGGTCTCCTGTCTCAGCCCACCCTCATCTCTGGATATCATGTGATATGGTTTAATGTGGTCACTGAATTTTCTGTATTTTTCCTAATTTTCCTCAGTGCCATGGTAAAATAAATCAACTATTCCTTAACATGCACTTCATGTAGGGGAGTCACTGAGGGTAGCTCCTTTCTTTCCTTTTGCTGCTGTGGCTAATGAAACAACGTGCATTTCAATTCCCAGGCTCCCGGATTCAGACCTAGAGAGTAGCTAACACACAATTGATTTCCAGCCCTGCAGGAAAAGGGGAAGCAGTAGAGAAGGCAGATGGATTGATTGCTGAGATACAGGCCCTGGGGGATGCTTCTGTATCCTCCCCGTCTTGAATGTATGAACAGTCCTCTCATCAATAGGAAAATCCCCAGGAGAGTCACTTCATAGGGTTCAAATAGAAGTTTAATTGGCAGGTGTGCTACCCCGGGTCATCCCTCTTTGAGTATGTCCCGCCATAATAAGCTGCCAAACTTACAAATTCGGACAAGAGAAACAGGCAAATCCAAGGTGGAAACGTCACACGGTGGTCCCAAAAAAGAGCATTAGTCAAGGGACTGTAAACCCAAATATGTACGAGTACCAGGCAGGCAGATGTGAGACAGTAAATGCTAAAACACTGTTATTTTGGCCTCAGCAAAACACCTGCCTACTTACTTTCTTAAAAGGGACTCGGGGGGGGGGGGTGGCGCCCGGGTAGCTCAGGCTGGGAAGTGTCCAATCCTTGATTTCGGCTCAGGTCATGATCTCAGGGTGGTGAGATCAAGCCGTGCATGGGGCACCACACTCCGTGTGGAACCGCTTGGATATCTGTCTCCCTCTGCCCCTTACCCCTGCGTGCTCTCTCTTTCTCTCTCAAATAAATAAATCTTTAGAATAATTTTTTTTAAAAGGCGTGCTAGGGGTAAGGGAAATATAATAGCCAAACAAAACATATTCATGGGTCATCTTGGCCCACAGACTACCATTTGTGACCCCTGAATTAGTGTCACTCATTTTACAGAAGAGAAAACATAGAACGTGACAAGTGAAACCCCTTACCCAATGTGTCACACTCAAAATTTTCTAAATTCATATATTTTTTTTCTGTCCCTGATGCCATGACTAAATGCCACGTTTAAAGTTCAAATTGTAGCATGGAGAACTAGCCCCTAACTCCTCAGATCTAAGCTCTCTGGGATGCTTTTGCTTACATTATTACACAGAATGATCTCCCTTAAAAATGACAGCAGTGGAACTTCACCGGGCTTCAGCAAAAATTAAGGGGAAATGCGTTGCCTCATACAACAGGGAAATTCCAATTAAAGGCATGGCTGGATCCAGATGCTTAAATCGCTTAAGACACACTCTCTCCATCTCCTGATTCTTCTCTTTTTTCTGTTGGCATCGTTTTTAGGGAGACTCCACTTACAATAACAAGATAAGTTCCACTAGGTCTAGGCTTACGTATCTGTCTGTATGACAACCCAGCCAAATTGTAGTAAAGCTTTCCTTTCCCACTGGATGCCAACAACAAGGTCCCAAGATGGACTCTCACTGGAGTAATTTGGGACATATGCTTTTCCCTGAACCCAGTCACTATGGCCAGGGGAAAAGAATACCCGCGTTGGCCAAAAGGTGAAGTCCCCCAGTGAACCTCCTGGCCTGGAAATGAGGAGGGAAGATGGAGACAGTGCTCCAAAAGAGGCCAGTGGGAACTGGGCTGGCCAAAACCATAGTATGGATCCTGCCTCCCCTGCGTGCTCTAGTCAGAGCTTGTCTCCCACCCATAAACCTTAGCGGGGGCTTAGTGGTTTGGAATTTGTAGGGCCATGTCTTAGAGTCCCCTGAACCTACCAGAAGGCACATACTAAGGAGTAGTATAATTCCTAGTGACTCAACTGCCAAAGGTTAACCTCTTCCTTGTGTCGATTTTCTCCACTCTTTGCTTCTACGTGTATTATTAAGCACTTACTAAATATCAAGTACCTTCTTGGGTATTTTCTCACAACCGTCTCACACAGCACGGGGATGATTATTCCCAGGGGCAAACAGGGAGCATCTGCTGTTCAAGGTTCTGAATGGTGTTCTAGTGAGCCGTGAGATTCCCTTTCCAGGAGGGGCTGGAAGAATAGAAGGGGTAGATTGTGGGCCAGCCCTATCTCAACCACAGCAGCTCTTTTGTCAGTTTTATATTTTTAAGTTTTGCATACTTTTTAAAAAAGCCATTGGCGCTCACATTTTTTCACTGAAAGTCACTTAAGTAATGATTTTACTGCTGAGTGTTCATACGATTACAGATGACAGAACTTCAATTTAACCTCAAAAAATATATATATTGACTGAGATGATAGGATAGAAAAGTTCAGGAGAGGCTGATTCCAGGGGTTCCTATCTTGGATCACTTCTGTTTAGGATCAGTTCTGTTCTTGGAGTCCACGTGAAAGCAAGATGTAAACTTATCACGCTTCCCTTTCTCACTTTGTTTAGAGTCTCTTTCTCCAGTGTAGCAAGAAACACCCCATCACTGATTCTTATTTGATCTGTGTGACCCATTGCATGCCTACTTGTGACCTCTGTGACTAGAGGAATGCCATGGTCTGTTTGGCCGTGCTGGACTCAGGTGCCCACCCGTGCACCTGGGAATGGAGGCAATGCTTGCAAACCACATGGGTCCAGAGTATGGGAGAGATGGGAACAGGGAAGCCAGGGGATTGTTCATGGAAGGTGGTAGGCAAGAATGTCCACCAGCACTGTAAAAGATGGAGCTGGAGTCACCGACCTTTAATTTCAAATGAATACTCTGATACATGGCATTGCTTCTCTCTTGTCATTGATATGCCTTAAAAGTGGTAACTTGTATGTTAACTTTCTGTTGAATTCTTTTTATTCTCCCATGGCAATTATGAGAATATAAAGAATCCGTGGTGGGTACATGGTCCATGGAGATTTCTGTTATGCCAAAAGTGGCTTCAGTTTTGCCAAAAGAACACAAAAGTGTTCTTCGCTACACTGAGAAAACACAGGTATGGTAGGTGTCAGGTAATGGAGTCAGATCCTGGTCACTACTGAGCATCTTTGTGTGACCTTGAGCCAATGCTTTGCTCCAGGTTTCTCCTTCATGGAATTTTGTAAGGATAAATTGAAGCAGTATGTATGTATGTGTGTGTGTACATATATAGATAAATATGTTTTTGTCTTAGCACAGTGCCTAGCTCATGGGAAGTATTGCTTTTCTCTTTTTCAAGTTATATACCCCCCAGGGACCTTTTAAATGAAAAATTCCTTAGAATATGTGAACCCTCGATTAATTTACAGTAACGGAATCTACTAAAATATTTCCTAGATTAAATCTATTGCATCAAGAAAAAGACACCTTACTGATTCGTTGTGAGGAAAGTATTATTAATAATTATTGAGAGCATATGCAAGCAGCAGTGAAATATCAAACAAGATCTTGAAAATAAGGGAAATATTTAGATCTTCTGAGCCAAAATAGTTCATCACAGAATAGATCTTCAAAAACACTTTGCTTATAGATCATATATTAAGGGGGATCCAAGCAGAAAAGCTTGGATTCCCCTAGTAGCTTAACTTAGAAGAAGAATGTCTGTTGCTTTCATCGCAGTCCAGTGGATTATTCAGGAAGCCAAACTCCCTCTAGTTGGTGGCTCTGCATATTCTCTTTGATCATCGGCATCCTCTCCATTCAGCCATGGGAAGTACCACTGTCTCTTGATCACTGACCCATCACTTCCTCTCTCTCTACAGTAACAGTTACGTGGCCCTACCTGGATGCAGGTAAAGCTGACTAATGGAGTCCTAGGAACAGCTCTTGACAATGGAAGGGGAGGCAAAACCTAGATCATACAGCCGCCCTTGAGCCTACTGCACAGGACAGCAGCGCAGTCCAAGATTTTGTAAGCGTCTCAAGGAAAGTGCTTATGGCTCATTGAACATCGCATCCTTCTTGCCCAGCATAGTACCTGGGACATAAATGTTTCCTGATTGAAGAAAGGAATAAATGAAACAAACTAGCAAATAATCAAGATAGGCCTTAAAAATAATTCCTAGGCAAATAATTGCATTTGAAATCCGTATTTTCCTTTTCCTATTCTCCATCCTACCTTACATTTGGAGATAAGCAAGGATCCCTGGGAGCAAGAGCTATGCAGTGCAGAAAGCCAGAACCAGTTGTAGGTCAGTGGCCGTGTTACCTTCTTCCTAACCGCTGGCCTTTCCACAAACCTAAGCTCACCTCATTCTTGGGTTTGTGGAAGAGGAGCCAGAAGTAAATCTGAGCAGGTGGAAGGAGCAGATTGCAGTGTTTCTCCTCTGCACAGCCCAGCCCGTTTGGGCTGCCCCTGGCCATGGTTCTGTCATCTTC
The DNA here is from genome assembly GCF_023065955.2 of Ursus arctos. Lineage (NCBI taxonomy): Eukaryota > Metazoa > Chordata > Mammalia > Carnivora > Ursidae > Ursus > Ursus arctos. The sequence continues at coordinate 55,195,378 of NW_026622819.1, forward strand.
CAGGTTGGTTGGACATTTCGAATGTCTTGTTATTAATGATTATTTTAGCATTTGCATAAACTAATTCGAGTTGTCTTTGTTCCTTTGCAATTAGGTCGTTCAGATTCCAGCCAGCTACCTTAAATAATCCGCCTTAGTGTGTGCTTTCATTTGTTTTTTCGGGCCAACAATGTTCTTTGCCTGTTGGGCTGGTTTGAGAAGTAGTTAAGAATATGCTGTCCACCGTCAGCCTGCCTTAGTTCAAATCCTGGCTCAGCTACTACCAGAAGGGTAAAAGAGGACTTTAATAATAGTTCCTGCTCTAAAAGGTTATTATATTAGAAAAAAGTACTTAGCACAGTGCCTAAGACATAATATGTCTTTAATAAGTGTTAACCAGTATTATTTTATTGTAATTATCTAGGTATTCATACTTGAACATTTTTAAAAGGGGACTAGATCCTATTATAGTTTACAGATAAAAGAAATAACATCCTGGAAGTTCAGTTTCTCATTGCCTGGTTTCTTGATTTAACCTCTATCTCAGCTCTTTGAGTGTATTTTTTGTTATTAACAGACAAAATAAAAAGAGGGCTTTTTTTTTTTTTTTTTTTTTTTTTTTAAGATATGATGAAGCCATGCCCTGGCTTTGATTCCTGCACGGAGCCTCCATTCATGTCAGTGCGATTTCTCTGCATGGATTGATGGCAGAATATGGTCTGTTTCTAAGACTGTTTAAAGCAGGGCACAAAAGAAATCACACTGGCAGGGTCCACAGCTGGCAAAATGGGAGAGACTAAGCTGGTGAAAGAGGCTGCTAATACAGACCAGAAAATTTTTAAGCTAAAAAAAGGAACATGCCCACTGAAAGTCTGAAAGCAAAAAGTTTTATTTGGGTAAAGCAATGGTCGACGCGGCATGATTTCTACTTAGAAAATGCACACGCTTGCCTTCTTCAACTGCCAGAACATCAGTTTTTAACACAGAGGAACCAAAATAGAGAGAGGAATAATGGGTTTTCAGACAGTCCCTGCCCAAAAGCAAACCCAGAAACATAAATGCTGAAGTGCCTGGACCCGTCAGAGTGTAAAAGAGGGGGCTCCTCTAAGCCCTCTGTCACAGAGCTGATCTTCCGCTGACTTTGACCATCCTGCGGGAAGCAATATAAGCAAGATTTCCAATACAGTTGTCAAGAGACAGTAGTGAGGTTCCAAGTCACTTGTCAGAGCTCCTTTCTCTATCCTTCTCACCAGCTCCCTGCAAAGACCTTTTTTCTCAGAGCCCCCAAATGACAGTCCACCCATCAGACAAACATTGTCTAAAAACACAGCTTCTCCATCAAATGCTTTCCATATTGAAAATGCCTCTCCATCACTGGTAGAGCAGACATTCCGCAATCACACTGATTCTCCCTTTTTTGTAATCAGTGAAAAATAGAACTTCGCCTTTCATTTTTCACTCCAACCCTTGGAATAGGACTCAAAATTTCATGGCCAGTCACATCTCTGCCAAAAGTTCTTATTTCTCTGTGTCTGTACTTTCTCCGTAACTGCCCACAAGGATGCATTTGGCTCGTATTGTAGACCCCAAGAGTGTAAGTGTAGTCTGTCTGGTAGCCTTAGATTGCATCTAGTGAAGCATAGGTCTTTATTAAAAGCTCTCTAGTGAAACGTCAGCTGTCATATCTCAGTTTCTGCATAAAAACATGGATTATATCATCTACGTATGCATGTGCATGTATTTTTATACATCCGTGTATTTTATATATAAAGTGATACATGCCCTACATAGGAAAATAGGGCAATATTCCACAGAATATGACGATGATTGCATAGCACACAGGGGAAGCCAACTGGAACCCGAAAGATGACCACTAAGTCCCCAGTTTTGCAATTAGGAATCAGGAAGAGAGTTGTAGTGTTGATTTCAGCCCTCTTTTACTATTTAAGGGAGCGAACCTATTTTTTGTGACCTATACAGTGCTTAAGAAAATTGGGAATCACTGGCCTACAATTAAAAACAAAACAGACAGCGAGATTTCCACTTCCTTACCTGGCTGTTTTCCTTTGAGGAGAAAGCAGAGTAACTGACGTGATGACATCGTTAGAGCCTACCCAGACCAGCCAAATGAATCATGAGGCAGCCATGGACTTCTAACTCGAAGGTCATTATGTGTCTCCTGGGGGCAACTTGGGGATGGAGGCACAGCGTGGTGGCACATGTCGGAAGGACACTCCACTCCACCCCCAATTCCCCGGCGTTGCTCGTGACACAGGTGCAGAGAGGTGTTTGGAATGTGTCCCAACCAGGAACACGCATCAGGAGAGGAGATGGTTCATGTGCAGCTCCGGAGGGTTGCTCAAAACTTGAAGACAACGTGTTCTGTCTACCTCACTGACTATAATGGTTCCTTGGGAGCCACAAAGAGCAGTTGTCTACATCCTTAGGTTTAGGGACTTCCTCCAGAGCTAGTGTTTCACGCAGTGGAACATAATGCCTCCCCGGGAGTGGTTACCAGAGGTCAGAGGAGTCTGCCTGGAGGTCTGCAGTGCCTTGTTCGTTTTTTAAGGGTGATTCATTTTTACCCCCATGAGGTATCCTTCTGTTACCAGGCATTTACATGATAATAGCGATGTCAACATGTGCCCTGTAACAAGAGGAGTTTTGTAGGATGTTGAGTTCTTCACAGTTGCCGCAGGAGGCTTCTCCTCTGAGGTTTCTATCCCTGATTGAGTTTTCCAATTTGTCTGCTCCTTTCGTTTGCGAGTCCTGCTGCACAGAAGGCAGGCAGAGGGAGAAAACCATTGATCTTTACACACCCACTCTGCCTGGATTCTCCGGGCTTGCGGCAGATATGCGTTGCTGTGGGCTTTCAGAAATAGGCTGGGGTAGTCTCTCCTCGTTAAAGCCTCTCTGCTACGTAGGTGGAATTAAATCCCGGTCTGGAATTACATATTCTTACCTTCTCTTCTGAGGGGATGTAGTGCGACCGGCCTTTGAGATCAAGAGAACAGCAGGTTGCACCTCTTCCTACTGTATGATTTTGGGCAAATGACTTCGTCTCTGAGGCTCTGTTTCCTCATCTGTAAAATGGGCGTTATAGCAGTAAGTTTCAGGAGCTGGTTTAGAGAATTAAGGGAGAAGAAGACAAGCACTGTATAACCATATGTGATAGATCACGGTAAATGCTTAATAAATACCTAATATTTTTCAACTTCTACCCCTTCTTAGCCATTCTCTTTCTTCTTTTTTGTCTTTGGTAAAAGCATGTGTAAATAGGTTTTTTGTCTCAAATCACAGTTTCTTCTTTTAAAAAAAAGATTTCATTTAGAGAGAGAGAGAACAAGTGAGCAGAGGAAGGGGCAGGGGGAAGGGATAGAATCTCAAGCAGACTCCCCACTGAGCGCAGAGCCTGATGCTGGGTTTGACCCCACGACCCTGAGATCATGGCCTGAGCTGAAATCCAGAGTCGCCACCCAGGTGCCCCAAAGCATAGTTTATTCTTAAGAAACATCAGGAGGTCAGTAAATGTGACCAACTAGAGAGTGCAAAGTGTTATAATAATATTACTATTACTTTTCAGTTCCACTTCTGTATCCACTTCTCTTTTCGCTTGGAGAAAAATATTAGAAAAATGTTAATAAGCCCTAAATTTGAGTAATAAGAATAGAAAAGTGATAGACAGTGAGGAATATCGCTTAGGGCTTCTCTCCCCAACAATTATTATTCCTGAATATTTAAATTCTATTTCTATCCACCTATTTAATTGAAGAATGTATTACAGTAGATGTGTCACCCACCAGTCCACTCAGAACCCAGATAAAATCTAAAGCTGCTTCTACAAACACACGTTATACAAAAGTTACAAGTGGCACATGTTTGCCAGATAAAACACTTGTTCGAGAAAAACAAACATTTTCTTTGGGCATGACAAATTACACATGTTTATTTCAAATGTGTTGCTTCTGCTGGTGAACCTCAAAGGGAGATAAGTCGTTTTGGTCCTGGCAGCTTAACGGGAAGAGGTTAGCTGTTCCGAGGTTCGAGTCTTCAGTGATTCCTCGAGTGGGAAAATGGGGGCAGGGGGAAATTACATTTAGAATGAATCCTTGTCAACATGCATTTTCTACGTTCTTAGTTAAAAATGAATCAGTGAGTGTTTCATTCCTTCTGTGTTAGAGGTACTGAGGTTGATAGGAGTGTATACAGCAGGGGTTGAATGAGTGGACACAAGAGGAAGCTCTGGAAGAGTTAGAAGGAAGAGAAAGAAGTAGGTAAGAAGTAGGTAATCCATCCCATGGAGAGGTTTCACATGAAAGGAGGCTAGGAGCTGGAGCCACAGCACAAATGGCAACACTGGGGAAAAAGAAGCTGGAAGGTTCGCAGGGAAAAAATTGGCGGGGAAAGGAGACATTACAGCAAAGCCATGGCAATGGGAATTTAAAAAGCAAGTGTGCTAAATGCAGTGTGATATCCTGGATTGAATCCTGGGACAAAATAAACTGGTGAAGTCTGGAGTTGCATTACTGGTAACGTGCCAGTGTTCGTGTCTTATTTTTGATAAACAGACCGTGGTGATGTATGATGTTGATGTTAGGGGCCTGGGTGAAGGGCATAGGAGAACTCATTGGATTATCTTTGCAACTTTTCTACAAATCTGAAACTCTTCCAAAAGAGTGTATTTTGTAAAAGAAACCCAAGGGTGAGGGGTATTGGGTAGAGCAGTACATGAAGCTGACCTGGGGTTTGGGAGGGTGAGGGAGATGCACGGGAAGGCTGGCGCCGTATCGGTGGGGACCAGGATGCTGGGCTGGGGGATCTTCACCCTCATACAGATGGACAAGTTAGAAAGCTCTTTTGAAGGAAACCATTCGGGAAGAAGATACTGTTTTATGTTTGTTTTCCACCTAACGCTCTGAGAATGCAGTGATGATGGCAAATAAAATCAGATCTATCTTCCAATGGATTTGAGGCTTATGAGTGGATTTGAGAAGACAAGTTGAGGAAGAAACCCACATGGAGTTGGCTTTTGATTGTGCAAGGGAGTGGACCCTGAGAACGGTCATCCATGGACCTCCCTTTGACAGAAATCCACAGTGAGGGATTACAAGGGAGGGGGAAAAGCCTTGAAGGCAACAGAATAAGGAGGTCCAGGAGCCAAGAGAATAGCCATGAGGCTACATGGCTCCAGAAGCCAAGGGGGGGGGGAGAGGATTTCAAGGTGAATGTGGGCAATACTGTTAAATGCATCAAAATCCATTAAGTGAAAGGGAGCCATACCAATGTCACTAGGGAGGTAAATAATGGCCATCAAGACAGCCATGTCACTGAACTGAAGAAGACAAAAGCCAGATTTTCTCTTTGAGAAGAGAAGAAATAGATGCAAAATATATATTCCACCTTCACAAGAAATGTTTCTTAAGATGTCAAATAATGGATGCCTCCGTATGAGGAAGGAGGCATTTTGTTGTTGTTTTAGTTGATTGTTATTCTTAAAGACAGAAGATTTTTTGGGAAAGGAGAAAGGAAGGAGGAGACACTACAGCTGCTAGAGAAGGTAATGGAAAGGAGAGAGTGTTCTTTAGGGGCTAGAAAAAAAAAGAAACAAGGGCACCTGAATAGGCACTGGCATTTTCTCAACCACCACCACCACCATCCTTTCTCATCCGGAGCCATGATAGCCTCTAATTGCATCTGTTCACATCTACTTTACCCCCGTCCCTGTGTATTCACGGTGCAACTGGAATCTCGTCATGGGGTACCCCTCCCCCTCTGAAAACCCTTTACACCATTGTTCTTTGGATACAGATCAAAATCCTACTAGGGGCTGTAATCTAAACTCTTACTTGCCTCTCCAGCTTTATCTCACACCATCCCCTCTCTTCTCCTTTGCTTCCAACCACACCAGCTCGCTTTCCATTTCTTGAAAACACTATGATTTCCCCTTCCACAGAGTCTTTGAACATGTATAGTGCTTACTCTGTCTTGGCCTTCTCTTCTGTCTTAATCCCCTCCTCCTGTAGATCGAACTCAGTTATCAATACCCACGTGAGGCCTAAGTTAAGTCCCCCAACTGTCCACTTTTATAGCATCTCCTTTTGTTTAAGCGTATCTTGCGGTTCATTCAGCCTGTGTGTCTGTGTGTGCGCACACACCCCGTGCAGGATGGAGTCTCGTGTGTCTCCCCCATTAAGTTGGAAGTAGCTGAAGCCTGTTGGTACGCCGTGCCTTCTCTTCATTCTCCACAGCCTGCAAATAGCATCCAGAACATGGAAGTTGCACATCTATTGGAAGTTGCTACTAGGATGGGTTGTCCAAGTTCACGTGTTTCTGTGGTACCTCTGGAATTATCCTCTCTAGCCATCTCTCAAGGTCCTGATGCAGCTTGCATCAGCCATGTCCTCCTCAAGAACAAAGTTTTATCTCATTCTTCTCATTCATACTATCAGTACAGTATTTGCCAACAGGAGACATAAACTCCACTGCCTGAAGGAAGCAAACAAGGGCCCATTCTCCAGTTTGTTACACTTTTCTATTAAATACCACACAGAGAAGTTATTAGTGCGAACGAGGAAGGGGAATCTCTACTTGTTAATCTCAGCCTGACATTGACAGGTGTTTGACCGTTTTGCTGTGGTGGGATTTCGCAATGGTTGACATGCGGAAATACATTCTCCGTGTTGTCAGATCTCCTGATTTTTGAGCCAAATTCAGCCCAGCACCCTCCAGTTGGGCACATTGGTATGTGGAAGGTGTCACTTGACCCCTAGAATCCTGACCTCCTTTTTCTAATGGCATCCTGCTTAAAGCTTCCTTGCATTAACTAGGACCCAATCTAAATGGCATCCCCTTTAATGAGCGGAAATATTTGTCCCTTTTAACTGAACAGCTCATAGAAGCAATTACCATTTAGGGAATTTCTTGTTTAGAAATAATGCCTGCGTCAAGTTACCCATTATGGACTAACTTGAAACTGGAAGATAGATGCTCATTTTCCCTCCGATAGCACCTGCAAGCACTGCTGGCAGTGGGGCTTACAGCAGCTTTATTGTGAGTCGTCCTATTTCCTTCACGAGATGAGAGAATGGTGGGTAAATAGAAACCCCTCTAACATGAGCATTTTCTGAGGAAGGAGATTACATTCCTTTCAAATTGCTATTTACCTGTCATCTCAGATCTGAAGGTTGAGTATGTTTTGTATGTTATAATTAATTCTCTCATTGCCTTCGAGATCACTGCCTTTTGGCCACTGTCTGGGAAATGAAGAGTGATGCCATGTGTCAAAAATGACTACTGTGTCAGAGAAGGGAAGGAGAGGAAACTTGCCGCTGACTGACAGCCGCAGGGGGAAAATGTCTCCTCTATTAGTTGAGGGAGAAACATGGATGCCACGAAACGAAACATGTTTCCGACCCCACAAAACTGCATGTGCTTGATGTGGGTCATTCTGATCAATGAGTGGTTCAGACACCATTTTTATAATATGGATATTTGATCATATGGATAATAGCAATAAAAGTTAGTGTTTATGAAATTCTAGGGACTGTGCAAAGTCTTTCCATGATTTATTTCATTGACTCCTCCTGACAGCCCTATTTACTGATGAGAGAATTGATGTTGAGATTCGATTAAATGCTGGAGTTTATTCGGCTAGAAAAGAGGAGTGCTAGGATTTGAACCCAGGCGGGCTAACTCCAGGACCAGAGCTTCACCACCACCGCCCCCAGAGAAGCTCTCTTCTCAGTTACCTCTATGAAGACCTGTTGCTTCCAAGCCCCATCTTCCTCAGCCTTCTGTAACTTACAGGTGGTAAGTGGGTCACTCCTTTGAAAAGCCCCTTGTGAACAACAAAGAAACCACTGCCAGCCACCTGCTCCTGGCGCAGATCTGTGTAGCACAGGGCCAGTGTTCTGGTGATTTAGGACACCGTCCTCATGTTCCTAAAGAGGAAACAGGGTGAGAGCTTCAAACCGTGCAGCACAGAACCAGGCACCGAATGCCTCCTTTTAGGAAAGGAGCCGACGAGGCCCACTGTGGACCAGGGACAGGCTTTGCCCGTGTGTGGGAAGCTCTTGGGTGGGCGGCTCGGCTCGACCCATGTGGGGCTGGAGCCCAGAAAGGGAAGGAGACGGGGCAGGGGCAGTAGTATTCCAGGGGACCCGCAGACTCTGCACTTTTGCCTGGGGCCGGCCCTGCTTCAAAGTGAAACTTCCACAGCAAAACTAAATAAAGGGAAGAAAAGCCAAACAGAACAAATCCCCATCTAGTCAGCTTTTACTGTCCTCGGAGGCTCTGTGTTTATGCTAGATCTTAATTATGCTGCTTGTCAAAGACACACTAAACTCCACTGTGGTTGAGGGAGCTATTTTATCTTTTTATCTTTACAGTCAGAAAAGGACTTAGTATGCTGAACCCTACCCTTGATGAGCTTCAAACCTGGAATAAAAGAACGTTTCTCTCCCTCCTTCCCAGTTGTCCCCACCTCTGCGCGGCCGTCCGTGAACACCTAATGAGGAGGCTTTGGCAGGCTTATGAATAGGCAGAGCCTGGGTGGCCTTGGACAAAACTGGGGAAGTCCACAGGGGCTGCACACGTGTCCCCTGTACATCCCCCCCATGAGCGGCTCCCAGACCCCATGCATCTGTCCTCCACACCCCCCTCGCCAGTGCTCATGACCCAGACTCCCTGGCGAGGCACTGACCTGTGCCCTCCCATCAGCGCAATCGTGGGGAGCACTTCTCTGGGCACGCTCAGGGTAATATTGGGGAGATGACTTGAGATCTTGGATGCACTTCGGTGTGCATTAAATGACTGAATTGCACAAGGACATCATTCCCTTTTCAACCCTGTTGTACTCCTTCAGATTGAGTCAAGGAGAATGTCTGCAGTGTTTTTATCATCTTCCTTTCTTTTCATTGTATCTATTTTTACCTTTGCTTTCTATTCATGGCGGGTGACGCTTGTTTTACATTTCTTGTGATATAAAATTTTCTTTTTCAATTAATGCATGCAGGGGATAAAAGTAGATTTAAGATCTGCCTAAAAGGTAGATTTCAAGAAAATTAGGTAAAGGGGAGTCCACATAAAGCAAAGATTGTGAGAGTACAGGAAGGACTACCTTTGACACACGTTTTAGGAGGCCCTGAGTTATGCCTTCTCTAACTCACCGCGAACTGATCTGTGTTGTTTACGCAAATGCCTTCTTCTACGTGTGTATTTTGAGGGAAAGTTGAAAAGTGACACATCCTTAACGCTAATGAGCAGGTCTAGCCATAAGCTGAGGCCCCTAAAGGCAGAATCAGAAGGAAGGTTCTTTAGAGCAGCCACCTCCACCCCCAGTCCGTAGACTGTCATAGTCCATAGATTACGGCAATCTGTGATGACAGTGGTTTGTTGGGTATCGGACTTCTGGAAGATTTTGGCTTTGTTGTTCTTTACCAAAATTCAGATGCGTGGGCCCCACCCCCAGAGATCCTGTTTCAGTGCGTCTGGAGCGGGGCCGAGGTAGGTGCATTGTCATAACTATCCCGGGTCACCGATGAGCACTCTTAACTTAGAATTTCCATGGAGAGAATTTGGTCAATGTTGGGACCCGGTGTCATGTGTAGACCGAAGTGAGAAAATGCACGTGACTACATTTTTGTAAACTTACAGCCTTCCAGTGTTGAGCGCCCATACCATTGGAAGAACAATGACAACGTTACCGCTTCTAATACTAAATACAAAAATGTCCGAATTACGCAGCCTCTGTCCACCAAACACCTAAGGGGCTTGTCAATCCCTTTGGCCCCGCTTGACCCCAAGGACATGTTTTGGAAAACTGGGATGATTATATTTATCTGTATGAGGGTAACAGATCTGACTGGACAATCCATGGAGGCCCCTTTCTTCTGCGTAATGCGTATGCGTTTCTATGCCCAAAGCAATCTCTTAAAAACTTGCTCTTACAGAATGCCCCTGATGTCGTAAAAGAACTTTGCCAGTTCCTGTTCAAGGCAAGTGTTGAGTCAGGTTTTACTTCCCAGATCAGAGGAGCGCCCTACACCCCCCCGGTGGGAGCTCGACAGCCTTTCTCTTCACTGAGCCTGACGAATCTGTTTACCTTCTGGTCTCTGAGAAAACCAATGGGGTTTGTCATGGAACGCCCAAGTCCAGAACATGCTATGATTCATTTCTAATCACTGACATTATCCAGGTGACTTGCTCGAGCCTGGTTTACACAGGTTCCCTTTCAGCATAGACGTTTCATAACTAGCATTATCCTGCCATACCCAAAGCCTTGTGAAAATATTTTCAACAGTTAACAAGCAGAGCCTGCAGTTATAATATGCTCATTAGGCTGCATGTTAGTTTTCAAGTCTTGCAGCACACATAATCTGCTACTTGATTTCCGCTGAATTTCGGTTCTGTTGGGCATCAGCGCAGGAATATTGGCAGCCCCGTGGGCTTTGCCAAGGGCTGCTATCTCTATGCGTGTTTTCCACAAGGCAGTGCGGACAGGAAAAATAACACGCCTACCCTATTTGCATCTCCAGTCACTCTTTGCAGGTCCCTTCAGTCATTGCGGGGACTTCTTGATCCCCTAGTGAACGAGTTCCTTCAGGGACCGAGTTAATTTTAGAAGACACTGGGAAAGTTATATCCAGTAGTCCCAGTAGATGAATAGGCTGATTTCTAAAGTTTATTAGATCTTCCTTTATTCTAGACCATACTTCTGGGTGTCTCAAAACCACTGCCTGCAAAAACAGTGCTCTAATTCCAAATGATCAGTTTTCAAAGAAAGAACTTTAAGCAACTAAGTACAGCACTTTTATTTTTTCCTCTGTATTTTGAAAATACTGCATTTGGGGAAAAATATTCTGTCCCCCAAGTCAAAGTGTGCCAAATGCTACAGGAACTGAGAATATTTGGGTATTTTCTTATTTTGTAAAGAAATGATTGTGGCTGCTGTGAAGGAGTTTTCTTAGGTTTTTGTTTGTTTCTTGGTGGCTGGTTATATAATAAAAGACGATGTCATTTCATCTCTCAGTAAGTTAGTGCTTGGAATGTGCCTGGCAGTGTGTTATGCCTTGAAAGTGCTACAGTAAATAAGACCTATTTCATTTCCTAATGCAACCGACCGTGGGGACTGCCAGTCTTCTATACAGGCAGATACAATGGAGCGAGAGGAGTGGCGCTAATAGAACTAAGAACAGAAGGTGAAGGGATGGAGAGAAGGGGGCTAAGACAGAGTTCGGACAGATAAGTGAGATCCTTTATGGGGGTGAGACCCAAGAAGAGTCGGTGTTGAAACTGAGGGACAGAGAACCAGAGATCCAGGAAAGGAAGAGTGAAGTAAGGCAAATTGGAATCAAAAAGTGGGGGGGGGGGTCTTACAAGATGACTATGAATCTGGCTCATATTTAAGATACGTTTGCATAGAGTACTAGGGACGTGATGCTTGTGTAGATTGACCTAGCTTAGCTGGGTGGGGCTAACAGATAGGGCAAGGGTGAGGATAATTAAGTTGAAGAGGAAAAACCCTTCATTGTTTAAGACCTGGAGACCTCAATGAGGCGTGTGAGTCGAGACTAATCATATCTTCACACTTAATGCATTTCTTCCAAAACATTTCTTGACCCTTCCATGACTCATCCGTGAAAATACCTTTTTCTGTGGGTTACTGGGATCATTAAATGAGATGATGATGTGTAATAACCACCTGAGAGCTGAGGATGGCAAAACAACTTATCTTGACTATATTCACTGAATCCTTTCAGTTCCTTAAAACGTGTGGTTTTCTTAAGAACAAACTGAGCTTTAGACTTTCCCCTTTGGGCATCTCAAAATACTTGTTGAGGCATACACAACATGTTCCTTTCAGCTTGAGAGAATTAAATCAGTTATGTACCAGGCAGTGTATACATTGCTTGAAGCTTCTAATGGTCGGCTTCTGTATTGCATCTTCTGGTCATTGAAATGGGTTCTTGTTGACCCACATCAGAGTGATCGAGCACTCATGATGGTTTGAGCAAGCGTAGATGCGTTGTAGTGCAGCTAATAATGTGTGAGCAGGGTTCACACCTGTCAACCTTCATTTTTTTCACTCTGAGAGTAGCACTTATTTCCTGGGATGCCAAATATTAACTTGCATGAGTCCTGTGATGACATATTAACCCTTTGTATTCAAAGAAAATCTAATGAATACCAACTGCAGGCATGTACCAGCGGAGACTTGAATATAGACAAAGCTAAGTACCTGATGGAGGAGGCATTAGGAAGAGCCTCAAGCATAGACATGAAAAGCACCAAATCAGTCGCTGCCCCAAATCACTAGTTTGGTCTTAACAAATTTTCTGCCTCTTAGATCATCAACACCGAATCTGCCTCCCTGGGCCAGGTTTCTTTGAGGTGGTCATCAAAGACTGGAGGACGCCCTACTGCTCCTAGCATCGTGGTCTGACACCTAAAATTCTACCCATCAGGATTCCTCCAGGGAGGAATGACCTCCTAAGCATGTTCAGGGCTGTCTACCCTTGCCTTACTTGTTTTCTGTTTGTTTGAACAGATAAATATTTGATAGCTGATTTTGACCAATTGGAGGTTTAAAGAAAGTGTTAGGACATCTTGCAAGAGTCAACCAGGAAGAAAAGATTTTAATGGAGACAGAAATGAATCAGTGGTAGATTTCCCACTTTCCACCTTCTTTATTTCCAGGAAGAGCTCTGCTTTCTGTGCTAATACCAGACCACGAAGCGGAAAGCACCAGACCTGTAGAGCTCCTATGGAAATCCAATTTTCCATTACTAGGACACAGATCTGATACTTCAGGGTTTGTGGAAATTATTATTATTTAGAACAGAGGCACAAGTACTTAGGATTCAGAGACTAAACCTCATCTTTCCTTTTTCCCTTTCTTCTTCCCTCCCTCTTTAATTTTTAAAATTTTAGTTGCTCTCTCTTTATGAAGGTGTGATTTACATACCAAAAAATTCACCCATTGTACATGTACAGTTTAATGATTTTTAGTAAATTTATACAGTTAAGCAGTCATCCCCCAAATCCAGTTTAGAGCACTTCCATTGTAGCAGAAATTTCCTTCATGCCTGCCCAATTTATTTTTAATTAGCATACAAAACCTACTCCAAAACTGGCTGATAGATAATATTCTTTTATTTGAAAACCAAGGAAGCATGTTTTGTAATATCTTATTCTAAAAAATGTATTTAAATTTATTTTTTTTTTTTAGCTTCTATTATGCTATTATAATTACTGTGACTTGAGAAGAGAGAGAGGGGGAAAGGGATGGTCTTTTAGAGCTGTGAAGCCCGGTTTGCAGCGCTGTTCCCTTCACCATAGCTTGATGTTCCACACTGAGACTTAGTGAAATGGAGCTTGTTACTGGTGGCAGGAAGAAGAACCTACTTCTTGGGTTACCCAGGTCTTAAGTTATTAAGCCTTTAGTTGCCAGTTAATTGGACCAATAGCGCTAATCTCTGCTATTTGTTGACCATATTCTATGCTATTTTCTTTAAATGCATTATTTCCTTTAACTCTCACCCTGGGCTCTCTCCCTTTAGAAAGATTAGGGAAACTGAGGTTCAGAGAGATGAAATGCATTTTTCCAAAATCATTCCACAATAAATGGCAAAGCCAGAAATCAAACCCTGGTCTGTCTCAGTGTCCACCCCCCACCTCTTTAAAAGTTGCACTTTATCCCATCCCTGGACAAATGAATCAAGGGACAGTTTAATTGTTGGAGCTCTGCTTCTATTGCCAGGAAAGAAAAATTCAAAAACATACAGCCCTAGGGGAAAACTAAGCCAACATCATACTTAACCACCCAAAAATGATGGGAATTAAGGAATGATTTCAGGCAAGAATGCTTATGGCCTTGGAAGTTCTGAAATGTCTTTTGAACTATGCAGTGTATGAGGCTGAGTGTGAGAGTGAGTCTGTGTTTGGACAAGCTGTTGCTTGACTCACCTTTGGTGATTCTCCATCTGGGAATGAACTTCACTGATCTGTGGTAATGTTTAGAGAAGCATCATGATTTGGTGGCTTGAATAAACTTGGAGTAGGTCATTATTATATGCCAACTCGGAGGGTGTAAGAGGGACACCGTCTGCAGTGGTCTCTCCTTCAGCTAACTCCCGGTGTATCGCTTGTTTGCCACCTAGCAGACACACACTGCCTTGTATTAAATTGTTTTCACGTGTGTGTGTTTTATCATCTATCTCCGTGGTTCTCAAATTTAGTTAAGCACAACAGTCATGGGAGTCACTTATTAAAATAGGTTTCTGGTCTCCTGAGAAGTCTTTGATACAATCGTCATGACTAAAACCTCAGATACCTGTATTTTTATAAGGCTTTCCTGGGATTCTTGGAATGAACAATATTTGGGATTTGCTGGTCTTTAAAACTGTAGCTCTGTGAGGGCGTTTTATTTCCTGATATCTAGCCAGGTCCTTGGAATAGAGTAAAGTTCAGTAGCTATTTGTTGACCAAAGGAGGGAATGGATGGATATTATAAGTTTCTTGAGGTCAGTGATGATGCAACTTAGCTCCCACAATGCTAGTAAATATCAATCAATAACAATTTACTGACTGGTTAGTTTTAAATCTCTGTCTTCTCTACCTTTGCCCAGCTCTAGGGAGATGGCCCTGAATCTGCTTAAAGTCTTATGTTCTGAAAAGCCTGATGCCTCTTTAGTGAGGTAACGTGGCGGGGGTAGCATCCAGGAACTGATCTGAGTAGTTTCAGGGGTCCGCTTCTCCTAGAAACCGAAGAAGAAAACCAATTCCCACATTTTGCAAGTTTATTTTGCTGTAGTACAATGAATAATTGTCCTGAGGGGACTAGATGGCATCAGAGAGTATTAATCTTAGATTTTCATTTCCTGTAAAATAACTTTCCACTTATTACATTCAGTGAGAATACTTTGGGTTTCAGGAAATATGCATATTTTATCACAGACAGTCCTAAGTGTGCTCCCGAATGTATCTGAAGCTCTGGCGTTAAGAGGGGCAGGTGCAGGCAATTGAGTGAGCGGGAGGATGCCAGTTCAGGCTGTGAGAGGGCTGGAAGTACAGGTAGGACCCACTCACCTGGAGTCGGCACAGCCAGCACGTCGTTGTCTGACTTTAGGCTCATTGAGCTTCTCAAAATTGTTTTTCAATAGGAAAATATTAAAAATAAAAAAGACAGTAATAACCATAATGAATGGGCTAGGATTTTTCAAACCCCTGACTACGCTGCCGGTACTATACTAGGCTGTTTCATGTCTCATGCTATTTAATGGATTCTTTATGGGAACCCAATGAGGTAGTGTAGTGAATGACACGTGTGAGCATCTCAACTAAGGCTGAGTTTAGGGGAAAAAAGAAACACTTTGTTCACTGAACTGAAAATAAGTCCAGGGGTAGCTCCAGAAGAGTTGGATTTCTGAGGCCCGAACCATACCACGGGACCCTTCTTTTCCTTGTTGGCTTTTTCTGTGGTGATCAAGATCGACCCCAGAAATTCCAGCTTATACTCTCTGAAGATCAATTTTTCATGGAAAAGAAGACTCACTTCCTGCAGAATCAGTGAAGTCCATAACACCTCCCTCACCTCTGTCAGTTGCCAAGTTCAGGGGACCCCAAGATCACCGTCAGTTTTAATAATGTGCCAGAAGGACTCAACTCACTGAAAGCTATTATACTGATAGTTATGGTTTATTATAGTGGAAGAATACAGACCAAAGTCACGGGAAGAGACTCATAGCACAGAGTCCAGAAAAATTCAAGTAGCAGAGCGTCTAGTTGTGCTCCTGCAATACAGTCATGGACGGAGCTAACTTTTCCCAGTAACTGTGTGACAGGACACACAGTGTGCCAGCCAGGAAAGCTCTCCCAAGCTCTGGTACCCAGGGTTTTTACTGGGGCTCAGTCACAGAGACACAGTTGACCATCCATGTAGCTGATCCTTAGTTTCTAGTCCCTCCGGAGGTCAATCTGATCCACGCGGTTCAAAGCTCCCACCATAAACCCGTTGTTAGACTATCCATTGTAGCCCAAGGTCGCCAGGTAACAAAGATGCTAATGAGGCAGGACATTCCCAGGACTTAGGGATTACCCCTTTGGAGCCAAGGGCAAAGGCTGGACTTCTCTTTGCATATAGTTAATTCTTTACTCTACAATTTCACAACTTCTCCAATAATAGCCCTGGCCTCCAGTGCGGTCATGGGTCCATCCCTGAACCAATGGCTCTGGCATGGAGAGGAAATATGCTGACTGGTTAGGCCTAGGAGTAGGACTATTCACCTGGCCCATGACGTAAACCAAGACCAAGTAGTGTTGGTCCTCAGAGAAAGTTGGTCATTGATCAAGCTCTTTTCAGTAGTAAATAAGAGGATGAAAGTCTGTGTTAACTTATGACAAGACTCCACACAGTAAATAAAACACCAAATTCCTTTTACTTTGATTTAATGGTAAGTCATTAGCAAGTCCATGGGAAAATGCACTAAAGGTGACTTGATAAATGTATTTTTTTAGAAAGAGACAGAGCCTCTTAAAATACGACACGTGGGACTTAAGAAAGAGGCTGAATAGCAACACGTTGAGGAGGAGGCTGTGTACGCGATTGCTCATGCAGTTTCCCACCAGGAGTGAGTTGTCCGTCTCATTTCCCTAGAGCAACATGAAAACCTCCTAGTGCAGTGGTTGCCAAGCTTGTGATGCATTAGAATCTTCTGGGGAGCTTTTACAGTTCTAATGCATGGGTCACACCCGATACTAGCGAAATCAGAATGGCCGGAAAAGGGATCCAGGGATCTGTATTTTTGTAAAGATCCCTGGGGATTTCCATGAGCAGCAGTTTGGAAACTACTGTCCTAGACTATTAAAACAGCACAAACACTATTGCTCTGAACACTCGCTTCCAGTATGGCCGAATTGACCGGATTAAAGGAACACACCCAACCACCAGTCAGAGGAACCCCTCGTGAGAATCAGCAGCTTGTAGGGCAAAACCCGAGTTGGCCGTGTCTGGGTTCAAATCTGACTTTACGTTGACTAAGCATTGGCCCTTGAGCAGGCTTCTTGGCCTCTGTAGGGTTCAGTTTCCTCATCTGTGAGGAACCTCTACTCCAGGGAACTTCTGAAAGAAACAGAAAGTGGCTGGCATAGAAAACGTCGATTCCTTTCCTTCCACTGTTATATTTATTGTCAGAGAGAAACCCCTAGTCTTTTTTTTTTTCCCCTCCTGCTTTTTACACTTTGTTGCTCTGTGCTGTTGTTTGGTTTGGTTTTTAACACATCTACGTAAGACTTTTTTTTTTTTTAATTCTCTCAATCGATGATGCAAAGGTTCGAGGTTTTTTTTTTGTTGTTAAATATATTTGTTCCCTTGAGTATTGAGTCCCAACAGGAGGAGACCCATTCAGTCACTTCTCCAAACAAGATGTATTAAGTAGCTATGACAATATTTCATCAATCCTAAAATGCATTCACTTGCAAAATAACTCACTGTTACTTTATGTATGAATAAGAGCGGAAAAACCTTTGCCAATGACGCTCTAACATATCATCAGTTCCAAGAGGAATTCCTGTTTCATAAATGTTGAAATGAACAAGGAAATGTACATCCTAGAGTCGGTGAGATGCGGTATCCTCCAGGAGCTTAGGCGTTGAGACACAGAGCTATACACACTCCTGATTCAGTCATCAGAGGCCAGGAAAGACTAAAACCCACAGATGGCCTCAATCCTCTCTCTCTCCTGAGAAGAGAGTTGATTTCAGTTTGATGAGGAGAAAATTCTTTTTTATGGCTCTTTTAGATTATTAAATGTCATACACTGATCACTGTTTCACCTTTGAGAAATACAGTGCCCTGTTCGAATGGTCCCCATTTTTAAATCCCATTTCTTTAAAACACGGCCAGTTTTAAATGGCTGTACATCATCCTACCCATGGATGGGAGAGTGAAAACAGCTCATTATTTCAGCAGATCACATGAGTCGTGATACAGGAAGGCAGGAGGCAGGAAGTTAGAGGGAATTCAATTTGATGACCATGTGATCGTTCTTTCTCAAACCTCCCCGTTCAACTGAAGATTTTATGTTGTGATCCCAAATGGGTCAAAATGCAAGCTTGGGAAAATTTTTTTTTTAATAGAGCCCTTTGCTTTATTCTCTCTCCATATATTTAACACAGATATGCCTATTTCTCTTTCTTTACATTAAAACCTGATTGCCCAGAAATGTGCCTACGTTTACTAATTTTTTTTCTTATGTAGCTGGCTAAATATGTCCCCGAGGAAAGGCAAGGTGTTTGGAGCAATTTGGGGGACAGGTGAACAATCAGTGATTCTGACTGATCCCGGTGAAAAGAAATCTTTGTATTTAGTTTGGGAAATTAATTTTTTTGATGATGGAAAAATACTGCAGAAAAAAAAATCACAGATAAAAGAGCATAAGATAAAAAAAAAAAAAATAGCCATTTCAAATCCAAACGAGAATCCTAATAGCAACTTGGTATGCCATGCTGGGGCCCCGCTCCGGTCAACAGAGCTTTTCTTTTGAAGGTAAGCAATTTAGAGAATGGATCTACTCTACTGTCTGGTAGGAGGATGGGTGCCAAAGTTAGATCTTTAAGGAAATAATCTTATTAGCCCCTCTTATTAAGGAAGCCTCTGCAGTGTGTAGACTTTGAACCTGCCTGATAAAAAGTAGGTCTTGTCAAACAGCTCACAGCTCCTAGTGAAAAGGTTGAACTTTGTTGGTTTAGATCATCCAATCCAAACGCAAACACGTTTCTAAGCTTCTGTTTGCATACTCTGGGAGAAAAAAAGACTTTCTCATTTTCTCTGACTCCAAGGAGCTGGCATCTCCCACCGAAATTACTAAATCGCTATGTTAATGGCACGCCCAGAAAGGCAAAACTTTCCTGCAGAACCTGAAATTTAAAGCTTCCCATCGTTATTGTTTGGGACCTTTTATTTCTTTGACTCTTTATTTTTTTTTTTTTCCCCTTAACGGACCCTGGTCCTTGAGTTTCTCGACCATTACATTTCTGAGCTGACCCCGTCTGAAGTTGTAAGGCTGAGATTTTGACAGCTTTGTCATTTTCCTAGCTGTGAGGGTTGATGTCAAGCTTACAGGATTATTGCTCTCCAGGAAGACTTCACTACATAATCAAGCAGACGGTCAAGAGAGAGACAAAAAAAAAAACTCTAATTAAATCAGGAGGGCTGTCTTGTGCCTATAAAAAAATTTTTTTAAATAAAAATCCTGCAATTTCATGCTTGGATTCAAGCGCAACAATTGGCCCCAGTCAGGGGCCTCACTTGTCGCAATGGACAACAAAAAATTGCCATTTAAGTGAGCGGCTCCTTGAAGAAATAGCTTCATTCTTTGCTTCTGTGCTATTAAGGCTCTTCTCAAATCAAATTAAAGAAAGGCAGGGTAGCACATAGCTTGATTAGAGGAATAGAATGGGGAGAGCAAGCTCTTGTCTGGCACCTGCTGCTTTTGCTCCAAAGATGTGTGGCTTCTGGGTTCTGGCCCAGTATGTAATGCAACTGGACAGTAGTAGTAGCCAAACAGAATTAAAGGAAAGCATAAGACCTAGTCTCCTGCAAACAGAGTTGTGAAGAGCCTGACGGCAAATTTTTTCATGAAGGCTCGCTGCAATGAGGAACCAAGGACCTCATGGGATTCCCAAGCTACTTTAATCCATTTTAGTTCAGCACATCCTATCTGAGACCTACTATGTGCCAAACATTAGCTTGACACCAGCGGTTCAACAAAGTCATTGGCAGGAGCTTCGTGGCTATTGAGGACAGGTGAGAATATACTAGAAATATATGACGGTAAATACAATGATAGGACGATACTAATAGCTTTTTAAACTGGAGCGCCTACTATGTGCCAGTCACGGTTCTAAGCACTTTACAGGGGACAAGGCATTTCATGTAAAGTTTAGACCGTGATGCCTGGAGCACAAAGGACACAAAAATCCCTTGAAAGGTGGTGTTTGAATTGGTTTTGATGGAAGTATAGGAGTTATATCCTATTTTGAAGAAATACAGGAATGAAAGAAAAACCTTGCTAAATAGAGAAGCCTTAATCTGTAAAGGCCTGAAGTGTGCCATAAGATATCATCCAAGAAATAGGGTCTTGCTCCTGAAGCATAAAACGAAAGGCAGGTGGTGGGGAAAGAGCTGAAGATACTAGAACAGAATGAAGGCTTTGTCCTATACGTGAGGGAACTAGTGGAGAATTTGTAAGTAGGGATGATGTTCAGATTTCTGTAATAGGAAGATCACCTTAAGATCCAGACTTGCTTCTGTCCCTGCTGAAGTAAGAGCAGTGCAAGTTTGCCCCGTAGCTGTCCCTTGAAAACCTCCTCCCCTGCCTGAGGCACTTGTGTGGAGCTCTCGGAGAGCAGACATCTGGACATTCCATTTGTTGATTAAAAATGAAAGGAATCAAGATTTTTATTTATTGGTGAATCCTGCTCTTGGAAACATAATGCTTCCGTATCAAATCGAATGCTCTAGGATTTCTTAGAAAGCATCGCCGCCTTCAAGCAGCAACCTGAGTGTTTCTACTAAGTGTCTGACTGACTGTGTCTGTGGGAATGACACCCCCTGGACAGCTGGCTGGAAATCACATTAACTCCTACCTGCTTTTCCACTGGGCTCGTGTGTGAGACCATCTGTGTCTCGTACTTACAGGTCACGCAAAACCATCTTGCTGAGAGATGCCTATCTTTGATGGCCAGTAGCATGACTGACTGACAGGCCAAAGGAGAAAGGCGGCGGCGGGGAGGGGGACAGAGAGGCAGCAGTAATGTATAAAGCTACACTGAGGTGTGTAGGTGGGCACACAGACTGGTGATGATGTCCCCAGGACTTACTACTGCAGGAAAGGCAGGCCACCGGGGATGAGATGATGAGCTAATATGTGTCAGTTTAGAAAGTGAACTCGTTTCTTCCCTAACCATTTTGCTGCAGGTTAAACTCTCCTTTGTGTTTCTGTAAACCAGGTCCTGGAAATACAAAGGTTTGCTTCCTGCCCTGGAAAGTAACCGATTTTCCTTGCCACCGTTACTATGGTCAGTGGCTCCCATTTCTTCACGAGCAGGGACTGGGCACTGGGTCCTGGAGAATGCAGTGTGTACCCCGGTTAGTGGGAATGAGGGTAAGTTGTAAGACAGTGTAAGTCTCTGAAATATGTCTAGTCGTGAAAGGAAAGGAGTCAAACCAACAAAGCTGAATGACTTGGAAGGCCTTCAGAGGATGGAGGAATATTACGTAATTGTCTGGGGTTCTGAGAGGTGCTTTACCGGAGAGTTGACCAGTTGAACGGTAACATACCACGCAAACACACGTGCAGACCTGAGCAAAGCCGTGGGAACCACTCTGCTGTGGTGGAAAAGGTGGTGAAAGAGCGGGGAGAATACACACCTATTCCAAACTTGCATTTTGCTGCCAAGCTTACAACTGGGGCAGCATCTTCTCTCTCTCTTCTCTCAAACAGTGCCCTGGTACGAGACAAATCTTCAGTTGATCCTAAGCCAGAGAATTGCGGCCTCTTCCTCACGGGCTGGGTCTACAGCCTGAGAAGCAGCAGTTGTAGCTGCCCCCTCCCGCTGACTGCCGGCCCCCACTCCACAGATTTCTCAGGAGCAGGGCTCTGGCCCTCTTGGTCATTTCAGGCATATGGAGCCTTCCTAAGTTCGAGCCACATATCAGCTTTCTAAATTGAGAAGGTGATGAATTTTTAAATTCTTGAACCTGTGCTATAATAATATTTCCACCATCCTACACATTACAATGCAAGAAGCCAACAGATACATTTCCCTATGACGCTGAGACCATGAAATATTGATGGGGGAACAGAGCGTGGCTGTGGTATTGAGGTTTGCCTACAGTGAAGGGAGCACTTCACATCCTGGCTTCTCATTCCCCATCTTTCTCTTCTGACACTGAGGATGGGAAGGAAGCCCCAAACCCACGATACCCAAGGCTAGTTCAATGAAAGCTCTTAAAAAACCGTGCAGTGAATTCTGTCTAAAAAGGTCTTTATCAGGTCTCCAGGGACCAATTGCTAATGCAGCTAATACACATTTGATCTATACAGATGATTTTCCCTTTGTCCCCAAGGGAACCTCTACAAACACTCTGGATTTACATGGTGCCAAGCCCAAGTAGCCTGTCGGAAAATAAATAGCATTTTAACACATTCAAGCATCAGTTCCCAGGATGAAAAGTAGCATGTGGGCTCTTCTCTGAGTTTTCTATCTGTGCTATAGGACATACTCAAACTTCATTTTTAGAGCATTTCTTTTCTTGGTGACATTTCACTCTGAGGCACTGCATTCTGAAGAGAAAAGGGCACAAAGTAGAGACTCTGACGGTTCAAAAGGAAAAGAATAACATTTCATCTTGGACATTATTTCCAAACACGTGTTTGAGTGTCATGTGGGGACCAGTAAGGGTGGTACAAACATGCAAGACATCCTGAAGGGGCACCTCTTTGAAAATGTAATATTGATCTATTTACTATAATACATATTAGAAATTGTGTGTGTGTGTATGGATAGGCGCACACACAGTTGTGGTTATATATACACCTAACACTTCTAAGCTGCGATTTCGTAGATATGATTAGCTAGGATGAGATAAAGTTGGAAACAGTGTTTTTCTTCAAAAGGACTTACTAAATGAATAAAGAGCTGAGGGTCGGATGGAATGGTGGCTGCCGTAGTTTCGGGGAAGGACTGGCTGGGGCACAAGTCTGGAAGGTGGTAGGAAGATGACTCACACCTGGGAAATGCTGATCTGGGGAAATTCCGCACCTGTCTGATTAATAGGAGAGTCAGGGCCAGCGCTGCCCTTCCCTGGCCAGTGGTGATGAGAGTGGATCGATGTGCCTACATCCCCAGGCAGAGACAGACCATAACTGATTCCCGGGGGCTCAACGCGATTTGAATCGCAATTCCCTGTTATCAGAAGTCCTGTTTTCCTTGTGGTTTTAAGCAGAAAATTGCATGTTCATGGCACCTCAGTCAGATGCGTCCTATCAACCCTCCTGCAGGTCACTCCGGAGACAGGCTGTTCGGAGAGGGAACTCCTCCAAATGAGTGGGCGCTGCCCTGGGTTCACAGGTGCAAGGAGAGAATTCGTAAGTCTCTCAGGTTGTGTCTGAGCCCATGATAGAAAGACGGTGATAGTAGTGCCTGGCTCTTGAGTCTTTAGTATCAGCCAGCCGTGGCATGGTAACCTTCAGAAGAGCTAGGGGAACCGGATACCATTATTCTCCCTGGTGTATTTACAGGGGAGCTTAAGTTAGAGACAAACAACAGCTAGAGGATTCGAATCCAGTTCTGTCTGACCAAGAGGGGGGATTTCGTTCACAAGTCAAAATCAGAGGCCACTCTCCAGCCGTGACCACTTTGGGGGAACGACTGTTCTAGAGCTGTGGTTCTAGTGTTCACGATGGGCATTTGAAAATCCTACAAAGCCTTCTTTAGAATAGCGTCCAGATTTAAACTTCGCCCCTGGCAACCGGAAATCACAGAATAAGAAAACATGAACCATGACCTTTTCTCAGGTATGGCAAAGGGTGGGAGAGTAAGGGGGATGGTTGATGTAGGAGAAAGAGAAGGAACAGAAAATAGTAAATCCGTATTTAAAAATAGGAGTTTATGTGCCAGCATGTCTTCCAAGATTCATAGTCCTAACATCACAGGGCCTATGGTATAGTCCCGATGACATGAGGAAAATACATATTCTCCTCGATCTTCTTCCTCACCGATATTATAAGGGTTTTGGACTAAATGACCATGTAAATCCCATTAAAACCCTTTGAATCTACATTAGGGTAAAAGTAATTTTTTTTGCTTTTGCCTTTGATGGGAAGTAGCTCAGAAAGAGAGAGTAGGGTTGGACAGTGGTTGCTAAAACACTAGGGAAACCTACCTTCACAGGAGACTCAGTCTGGAAAAGGACAATAGAGCCACACCATCATAAATGATCCCAGGAAAGGTTATATAGGGTATCTCCTTCCGGAGCAGGGAAGAGGGCATGACCCAGGGAACAGGGCCCACATTCTATCCTATTCCAGTTCTCCCTCTTTGGGCTCTGTACCAGAAGGCCTTTCCCGTCTTGCCCATGCATAGACTTGGAATGTTGTGGAATCAACCAACTTTCTCAATCAGCCTCTGTACAGAGCAAAACATTATGAGTCCTCTCCCTAAAGAGCTTAACCGTAACCTCAAAAAATACGAGGACTGCTTTTCTTTTGCTTCATTTAAGAAAGTTACTCAGATGAAAATCATACAGTTTCTGAATCTTCTCTGCCACTTGAACTTCTTAAACCACCAGTTTGAAGATAGCCTTAAACAACTGGTCTGTCCCGTGGAAACAGGAAGTCAGTGCCTGGGGCAATTCCTTGTGTTGTTCTAGAAGCAATGATGGTTTCTCAATTCTGCCAACAAGACGCACGTAGGCCTCCTGGGTTGTCTGAACAATACAATCATTAGGAATTGAGTTTGAGCTTCCACAGGGGATAAAGACAAAACCAGAATTTATTTTATTTTTTTCACACTGTTTCCTTATTATTATTATTATTATTTTAACCTTTTATTTTTTTATTTTTTTAAATAATTTTATATTATGTTAGTCATCATACAGTATATCCTTAGTTTTTGATGTAGTGTTCCATGATTCATTATTTGCGTATAAAACAGAATTTAAAGACCACCAAGAGTACCTATATTACTTACGGAGACAGAGAAAAGCCTGTGTCGTAAGACCAGCATTCTAACCCCCCATATTATAATAGGACAGAGGGCCCAGAAAAGTCAGAGTTACCCTCAGATGAAGTCTACCTGGTATGAGAGGAAATGTTCAGCTCAATGCAGGCTAATTAAGTACATACCATGGAGGGGGAAAAAGAAGGGAAATGTTAACTTAATGAAGCAAAAGCATGACTTGCATCAGAAAGCGATTAGCTGTGGTGATCTGTGCAGTGAATAAAGCCAGGCCATGTTACAACTTGATTTGGCTGATGTGTTTCAGAAGGACTCATAATTCATGTTTCAACTGGAGAAATAGCTTCAGCAAATGATGCAATATACCGCATTTTTATTCAGGTGGTTTGACAAAAAGCAAAAGACAGCATTGTTCGAAACTCTGAGAAAGGGTCTTGCTGTCCGTGCAGTCCAGCTGCTCCTCGGATGCTGTCACAGTGTGTGTGGGTATTGCTCAGCAGTGAAATGCGGTAGACCCTGTTTATTGTGAAGATTTATCATTTGGGGAGCCCTTGTTTACATAAGCAAGAAGAAGTGATTTGTACTTAAAAATAACTGCATGTTCAAGATCTCTTGTGATTATTTATATAGAAGGAAGACGTAGTTATTTGCTAACTATATCATTAGAGAAGAGATTTGTGGGCAAAACTGTGTTTTTCAAAGATATTAATAACATATGCAGCCTTTTTCAATTATGAAGTTTGAAGTACTGTTTTCTCATTTGGAAGATTTAGAAACTTCTAGCAAAACCTATAGATGCTAAAGTGGCTTTGCAAAAACTGTAGAACTTCATTTACTGAAAAACTTAAAATCAAAATTTAAAGTAATCCCCTTCTGGGGAAAAAAAAAAAAACCAACTACTAAGTTCATCATGAAGTATTGGTCCTGTAAGCACATTATTAACGCAAAGACACTGGATTGGATGGTGAAAAAGAAACTGGCTGTGCGTTCCACTGGTTTTACCTTTAGCCTTGTGTGGCGATGAAGGAACATGTGAGAGGTAGTCAGACCTCTGCGTTCCAGCGAAGCCGTCCTGGGTAACATGAGATTGAGTGAGTCCCTTAATCTCTCTGGTCCCCCTTGTCCTTTTTCATTAAGATGCTAGTTTGCTATTAGATGGAGGTTCTCAACTCAACCTCTGTTGCTTGTAGCTTGGGGAAGGGGGCGTGTAGTTAAGTGGACGGAGGGATCTGGAGGGTGGGACTTCAGGCCCCTCCCCCCCAATCTCAAGGAGAGCAAGCCCTCTCTGGCCATCAAAATTCTGAAATAGGTTTAGTTTACAGTTGAATCAGCAGAAAGGTGTTCCGTTGATTTTTTAAATGTTGAAATTCTCTTTAAAAAAAACAAATCCCCTCTTAATACTCTGTTTTTATACCCTCTAGTTTTTATTGACCTCTGTCATGGGGCAACTACTGTGAACGTGTTTATTGAAGGCAAATGATAGCAATGACTGCAGCGTTTTGCACAGATTGTTAGTAATGATCTGAGTGCTCAGGGAGCACTTTGAGATGAGTCTCAGGCATCTGTGAACCAGCCAATGTAAGTTCTGTGCCTTTTGATTGATAATCTTTTGAAAATTCATAATAACCAAGGTTTATTATGAGCTCACGAGTTGCCAGGCACTGAGTTAAGTACCTTATATTTCTGACTGAGTCTTCAAAATTCTAGAAGTGAGTTTTATTGCCCATAGTTTCCAGATAAGAAGACTGACACTCAGGGAGGCTGAACAGCTTGTCCAAGGTCACAGGTGACCAGATGACTGACAGAACCTAAGGCCTTTCCCACCTTGTAGCTCTGCAGGGTAAAAAGAGGGTCCCCAGGGGACCCTCACTAAGACTTCTGGTCTTCTGTCAGCCTCTAAGTTGATTATTGCTTAGTTATTAGAGGAATAAATGATATTCTGGAATGATCTTCCTCCCAAGGAATCATCTCTGTTCTTGTCACTCTAGTTGGCTGCTTCTGAGTCTTTTCCAGGAAACAATTTCTATATGTGTTGGACTCCTTAGTGGCAAGAATGAGAGAAACCACCTCAAGTTGAGAGCACAGCTGTAGCCACATGTGGCCAAGGACTCCTGAAAGGTCAGCAGACTGGATGACCCAGCGTTTTGGGTATGGGGAGCCAATACTACGACTTTGAAATCATCTGACAGAGCAACTTGATTTGCTTTCCCATGCATCAGATCTTCGGGTGCCTGGGTTGTTATATGATTGTGTGGTGTGTGACTGTGTGTGTGTGTGTGTGCATGTGTGTGCACACGCGCACTATCATGCTGCCTCTCATCTGTTTATCGTTGAAGGATGTTCCGCTTTTTCACACACTGCAGCAAATTCCCCATTGCTTTGTGGTGGTATATATCAAAGGGTGGGTTTGCCCCCTTTGGGCTCTATCCTACCGACCTACTCTATGTTCTCTACCATACTTTCCATCTCAGACACCAACTTTCCACCCAAGATATCTGAATGGGGATGGACTAAGCCATTGGAAGTGACAGTCACTTAAAAAAAAATAAAAGTAAAACAAAAATTTGGCAAACGGGAATGCACATTCAAGGGAAGCCCTTGGAGAGAAGCAGGTTGTTCTTTTCTCCTTGTGTTCTTGGATGAGACAACTGACTTTGCCCAAGCTGACTTCTTGCCTAGATAAACTGACTTAACTGGGAGGTCCTGCCAAAGGTGGTTTCATTAAGCGGTGCCCGGGGCTTTCGCGAAGTGAAGTCCCCTCTGCCTGCCAAGCAGGGACTTTCTAGCTAGACACCAGGGGAAATGCATAGCTTCTCACTACTCCCGCAAAGGAGGAAGCTCCTGTCCTCATCCTTGCTTTGCCGCACCGGCGTACAGATCTTTCTGCCTGTGGCTAACATGCCCGGCTCATAATGTGTTGTCTAGCTACTGACAAGAAGGGAAATAGTGGACTGCGACTTGGAGAATTGTTCGTTTTGCTGAAGTGGAGACTTGGGGACAGAGTCATTGCTCTACTTGGCGGAATCAGTGGTCTTCCCGTCTAATGCTGTGACTTGGATGGGGCACCAAGGAGCATTTGTTGGGTGAGCGTGATCGCTCTGCATCCAGCTTGGAAGGTTAGTCATGTTGCCAAATGTGCCTTACTTCCCTTAACAGCCCATTCTAAATCAATCTTCCATGAATTCATCAAAATGGTTTTTTTGTAGTGCCTCAACTTGGCTGCTTGCATATCCGAGCCCCTGACCCATGGCAGCCACTTGCAGGGCATTCCCTGAACTGTTTTCTGAACTTTCCTCCCTGGAGTGTTGTCTGTCCGCTCCTGGGGAAGGGTCCTTTCCCCCTGGCTCATTTGCCGTCGTGGCCATATGTCAGTGCTCTCTTGGCTCCCAATAGATGAGTTGGGACACGCCTCAAAGTGCTCCTGTTTCCTCTGAAAGAGGTTGAATCTGGGAAGAGAGGGGGGGGAAATATATGTGGGAATGGTTTAATTGTATCCATGAGGGTTCTTCGTAATCAGGATGCCAGTGTGTGTTTTCCAGAGCCTAGAGCTGACATAAATAATGTAGCGTACCTCGCTTTGTGCAGGCTTGCTGAGGAATGCTGATGGAGAAAAAGCCAAACTGGGATCTGAAGCTCCCGGCTCCCGGCACAGCCTTTAAAATCTTTTTATTGAGTAGCAGTTCTGAAACTGCAGCCAGGGCCTTGGCGGGCTGTGTATGCCAGGAGAGGTGGATGGAGGAGTCACTCTGGAGGAAGGCGGCTCAGTTGGTTTTTGGAGAAGGAGAATCTAGAGCAGCCCGGGCGGCTCCAGCTAACGATTGGTTAATTTCATTTTGCCTTCTTAATCCCAGAAGGAATAGGACAGCTCTGTCAAGGCCCTGAGAGCCGGGTAAGTGTGCAGCTGTTGCTAACAAGATATGACTGGCCCCTCAAACATTGTTAAAAGCATCTTGCTAGCCTTTTAGAGCCTCTTGCCTTAATGGTAAGAGCCAAATGAGCTTTGCGGGACAGCTAACCCCAAATGAAGTCCTGCAGCTTAAGCTCATTTAAAGGCGAAATATGCACTGGGGAGAACAAGAGGGACCACAAACGCCACAGTTCATTTGCAGGAGGGAAACAAATGTGTCTTTACGTGGGATTTTTACAGGAGGTCTGCCAAGCCAAATTTCCAATTGAAGCATCTTCCAGATTTTGATTTAAAGTGTAACTCAAGCCCTGTCTGGGGCACCAACAATATAAGTGAAGGAAAAGATGGGTGGGGGAGTAGAAGGATGGTAGAAATAATTCTCTGTTGTTCATGTTCGGGGACAGGTTCTGGGCACTCAGTTAAAAAAAAGTCAGCTATTCCTTGCTTATACTCTGGTGGTTTAGAGAAGGACCTCAGGGAACATTTGTTTTTTGTTTTTCCTTTTGATTAAGGCATTTGGGGTCTAGAAAAGAAGATTAAAGCAGGATCCGTTTAATTTATTTAGTTTGCCTCACAGACATGAAGCTTCAGAATGGTAAGTATCAATTATCTTCCTACGGGTCGGGGACGAGCGGGGAGAGGGGCTCGCAAGCGGGTGTTCCGAGCAAGGACCTGTTAACAAATCCGGGCTGTTTTATAGCTTTGGCCAGTGGTAGGAGTTGATGTGTTGACACAGAGAAAGCACTGGTGACAAGTTTGGTTGGACGGGGAGGGTCTGTGCAGCTTGCCTCTTACGGGATGGTTCTTTTCTGCTCTTGCTGGTTTGACACTAAGGAGACCTGATTGGGACACCTCGTTTACCCACTTAAATCATGTAAAAATACTCAGATACTTTCGTCATGGAATGTGTGTGTGTGTGTGTGTGTGTGTGTGTGTGTGTGTGTGTGTATTGCTTTTAAGCTGCTACATAGTTGTTTTGGCTTTTCTCTGCATTTAAAAAAAGTATTTAAATGTGTTTTATAAAATAGTACTTGGAAATTTTGTCTGTTATGATCCTCTGAATATATTACTAAGAACTCTCAAACTCTGTCTGGTTAAACTGGTGGAAAAGAAGCACTTTTTTTTTTTTTTTTTTTTTTTGGTCTCCTCCTCATTCCATCGTCTCCCAGCAGTGCCCAGATCACGTTTAGCTGCTACTTTATAGGGTTCCATCAAAATGTGGGTTCACTACTCACTAGAGCCCCACATCCTTCTCTCTGCTGATGCAAATGCTTTCTTTCCCAGATCAGAGCAGTTCTCTCTTGTTTTCCCTGCCAGTTTCTGTCCTCATGCGTAAGGGAAAGAGGATTGAGATGTCTTTAGTCTGAAAGGTCTATCTCAACAGTTTTCTAGCAATCCTTCCATTCTTCAGGCAATAGCATGCCCATCTGTGAAATGGGCTTGAGACCCGATGAAAAGTGTTAATACCTCGGCTCTCGGGAATCTTCTCAGTCATGGTTGCGAATATGCGAGAAAAAGTTGTAGTAGAGATTTAGCTAAGGGGTTGTCTGTAAGCTGTTCTCTGTAAGCCTGAGTTGAGAAATACTTTAAGTGCCTCCCCCAAACTGGTTGCTTGTTGGTTTTTATTTATAAGTGCATTAGAAGAAAGTACATTTTAACTGCAGAGAGAAATACAGTACTTCTAATAAACAAAAGTCAGTTTTTATAACCTAAGAAGTGACCTGAAGGAATGTGAGGAATTGATAGAAGGCTGTGGTTCTCGGGTGCAAAGTCACGGCTTCATGTTTAATTTAACAAAACATTAAACATTTCATGTTTAATTTAATGAAACATTAGAGCACTAGGATTTGTCACCTTCATGACAGAATGTCAGAAATGTGGGATAGTTTCGGGATATATGTTCTTTCTGCAGAATTCACATGTGACACTGGAAATGTTTCACAGCTGAGGACCTATACTTTTTTCTAGGGGTCTTTTTTTCTTCTCTCTGATAAAAGCAGGAGAAGCAAAAAAGCAAGTAAAACAACAAAAACAACACCACATTAGGCATGCACTACTAGTCTAGCTAATTTTAGGGGGACTATTAGCAGGCATTTAGGCAAATCTATTAACATTTAGCATCAGCACAAATGGAATTGCATTTCTACTTTTTGTGTTTCTGACAAAATAAGCACAAGGATCTTCAGGACAAGGAAAAAAATAGATGTTGGAACCCTGTGTTGGGTGGTCAACTTTATTAAACCCGTTTAGATTTTTTAATAACTATTCAAGAAAGTGGGGTGAGATCTTTGGAAAAATTCAAGTAAATCTATCAGTTTGACAACGATTGTTACCAATGAGGAGAGGAAGTCTGTGTTGCTGGCCAGGTGTCTTCTCTGGAAAATGTGGTTGCAGGTTGATAGTGCTGCTTTGCCTTTGGCTTGTGATGGACAATTTCCCTTTTTGTATTTCAAAGTGCTGAAATATAGATACGCCCGACCTCTCTGTCCATATTTTGCAGGTCGGGGGGACTCTGTTTGCATCTGATGCTTAAAATGTTTAGCTCTTTCTGACAGAAAACAAGACTTGATGTTTGAGCAATGCAGGTGATTACCAATTCATAAAACGTGTATGTATATGTGCACACATATGCATTTACACACACACACACACACACACACACTGCACAGGCAAACAAAAGCTCCCCACATTCTGCCTCCATGCATTTGAACTCTCTCCTGCACCATCTCTGGATGCTGTATGAAGCACAACGTAGTATTTTGTTTTGCGATGGCAAGAGTGCAAATACCTCTCGTGTTATTATACACTCAGTCTGAATGTGCAGCTTCCTTGTGTGCCTTGAAGTGGCTGAGACCAGATGCTTCAGAGAGAGATGTCACATTAATGCAGTTCAGAGGAGCATGTGGCAAGAGAAAAATCGTTATGACAGTTACTGACCTGAAGAGCAAGTAGCTTTTTTAACCTTTAAAAAAATTGTTTTAACTCCATCCTAAGTAGCAGCCAATACTTTATTTAGTTGAATATTTTTTAACTCTCTTGTAGGTTGCATTTTGGAATGGGGGGGTGGGTGCGAAAGAGTGGCCGGGACTTGTAGAAAGCCCTATTTCCTTTGGGGCAGGGCGAGGGAGAGTAGGGAAACCCCCTGGTTGGGGCTCCTATTCATTACCCACTCCCTGGGACTGCCTCCAGACTCTGGGCCTTTGGGTCTGGGGCTGAGACCCAACACGGTGGGATCGAGCTTACCTTGAACTGCCCTGGGATGGGAGGGCGCCCCTTGGCTTCTGATCCCCACCCCTCCCCCCCCAGCTGAGGAGGTCTGAGCAAAGCTCTCCCCATGTGCTGTCCCTATAGCCCAGAGGCTCATTCAACTGCCCGCCATGCTGGCTGCTGCCTCTGTGACCCTCTCTAAGCACCATCCCGACCTGCGTGTGCCCCCAATGGGGTAGAGGGTGATGGCCAGCTCTCTTAACTTCAAGAGGCCTCTTTTGAGCCCCTCTATGTGCCCGGGACTCTGACAGGCCCTGGAAGTAAAAACAAATGAGACATGATTTCCGTCTTGAAGGAGAGCCTATCTAATGGGGCTGTTGTGCGAACAAAAATGTATAAAGCATAGTCTTAGGTGCTGTGGGGACTGAGGAGGGAGAGCCTTTGCGTGGCTGCAGGTACCAGGTGGGTGCGGAGGAAAGGGCAGCTAGTCTCCAGACAGCAGGTCAGGAAAGGTCTTGCAGTGGCTCTTGGTCAAGAGAGGAGCCTGGAAGTTTTCCCTGGAACACAGTGGCCAGAGCCTTCTGGGCCCAGAAATGGTTGGCTTCAGGTGCCAAGTCCAGTAATGTTAGTACACAAGGAAGGCAAAGGATTGTACTAGAATGATTAGCACAGCCCTCACAGTGAATGGCTTTCCACACCACCGGTCTGCACCATCCTATGGGAGGTCTCCGGCAGCCGGGCAGTTCATGGCTGTGCAGACGGCAAGGGCCAGGCATTTAAAAAAAAAAAAAAAAAAAAAAACAGCACACGGGTTTATGTGAGAGCTCCAATTTCCATGTCTAATTTGACTTCGAGAAAACCTGTGCTGGCCGCCACTGTGTGCACCAAACAATTAAATGTGAAGGTCCCAGATGGAGCCTGGGGGCTGCTAGCTTGCAACCTTTGCAAATGGACAGCAGGTCCCTGTAAAGGGATTTCATCCTCTGGCTAACTTGCTTTAAATCTGAAAAGATTTTAGAGGAGCTTTTACACAACATAAACTGTCTTTGGAGAGAAATCTTCCCCCAAATTTTGCCATTTTCAAGTGCCCCCGCTTGAAAATCTGCTTTCAGAATAGGTATTAAAAACATACGTTTGTTTTCATCTGGACTTCTATTTATATGTGTGCGTGTGTGTGTTTATATGACGGTGGGACTGTTTGGATTCCTTCGTAGAGTCAAAGCTTCTGGAGGGGGAAACAAACGCAGGCTGAAGCGCCGACTCCGTAGATAAAGACCCAGGCGATTACTCCGTCACGGCTAACGAGTGCATTTTTGCTTGGCCAATGTAGTACATGGTGTGGGGTCTTTTTTCCTTATTTTTAATTTTTTAATCTTCTCACCAGTAGTTTAACTGTCTACCCTATGGTAACAGCAGAGATGTTTCCACTGCTTTTAGAAAGCCCTAGGGGGTTCCGCGGGCATATCTTTTGAGAACGGGGCCCCCCACTTAGTGTTTACTTGGGATGGTGGAAGGGAGGCTGCCGACAGTCTCCTAGACCTTCAGGATTCTGCCACTGCTGCCCCTCACCTGGCCCCAGGCCGGCAAGGGCTGCTGCTGCCCGTGGCTGTTGGTCGGCAGCACAACCCAGGACTCAATCCCAGGAGAGACCGGTCCAGAAGGACCCCACCCGCTTCCCACAGGCTCTGCCTCCCAGAACTGTCAGTGCTCCCTGGGACTTAGTTAAGCACCAGGCTGGCAACAGGAAATGGGGATCAGCCAGGGCTGTCCGACAGCTTTTGAGTCAGAGTGCTGGGCCTTTACCAATTGCTGAAGTGACTGAGCTCTCACTGTCCTCATTTATCTGTCTGAAGAGTGGATGCTAATACTTCTCAACTCTGTGGGAATAATGTTAACGATGACCAAAAAAAAAAAAAAAAAAAAAAAAATTGTGGCCGAGATATCAGCTCACACCCCTGTTCCCGACTTCTGTGCGGTTTGTGGGCTTCTGTCCTTAGACTCACCTTAACTTCTGGGTGCTGCTCCGAAGAACCAAGTTCTGATGGTCCTCAGCCCACCGAACCCTGGGCCGTTCCTTTCTCACACTGAGCTTGTCGTGGGACTCGCCCCTTTCCCTTCTTAGGTGCAGACATGGAATCACAAACCAGCAAACAACATCATCCCCCCAAAACCTTGGTGCCGAGCAGACTTCACTGAGAGTTTGCGAAAAAGGGAGAGTTTGGCATGGCAGAGGTAAAGAGAACTTGAAATGAAGTATCGGATGGCCTCCTCATTTCTTACCCAGCCTCTGCTGTTCAAGGAAGCCACGTCCAGAAAGATCTATCCACCTGAGGCCCCAGCTCCAGGCAAAGTTCCCCGCTGCTTCTCTCCCCACTGGCCAGAAATGCAAGCGTTTGTCCCACTGGGTTTATGCAGGGCAGCTCGGCACTGCTCCACCTCGGTCCCCAAAGCCAGGGCTTTGTCTGGACGCTGGCGGGCAGAAGCCAGTCTTCTGTGCTTAGCCTTTCCCTCTGCTGAAGGAAGATAATCGTCTAGAGATGGATTTCCCTACAGATGGGAATGATACTATTTCCCATCACCAACCTCCAAACCGGAAGGGAAAAGTTGTTAGGTGTTGGTTTTAAATAAGAGTTTTTCTGATGCATAATACTGTATTATGTATTTCATGATGAGTTTCAATGTCCTTCCTACACGGACGATTGGTTAAATGACTGATGGATCAATGATAGAGGCAATGTGGCCAAAAGGTGGGAGCACAGACCTGGGTGCCCTGCCATTTACTAGCTGTGTGACTCTGAGAAGTTACTTAAGTTCTCTGAGCTCCAGGTAAAATGAGGCTAATCATGGTACCTCCCTGAGAGGGTAGTTGTGTGATTCGATAATTCATGCGAGGGTCCTTATCTCAGAACCTGGCACTTGCCATTGTTCCTTACTTTGTACTCAATTTTATCATTTCATTTCATTGGTCCAAATTTCATAATCGGACTTTTCCTTCTGTTTCCAAAATCATTTCAGTTTAAGTTGATAGGGTACTGGGACTGTGGCACAGCCCAGAGCCTGCCTCACCCCACCGGGTGGAAACTGGCACACAATTACTGACCGTCCTGGGCCTCCTGGTGGCTCAGTCAGTTAAGCGTCTGCCTTCAGCTCAGGTCCTGATCCCGGGCTCTCTGCTCAGCGGAGAGCCTGCTTCTCCCTCTCCCTCTGCCGGCTGCTCCCCCTGCTTGTGCTCTTCTTCTCTCTCTCACTCTGTCTAAAAAACCAAACAAACAAACAAACAAACAAACAAAATTACTGACCCTCCTCTTCCATCTTCAAAGCAGAAGGGGGCAGTCTTGCTGCCTCCCTCCAGCCTGGCTTTGGGGTTAGGTTTACTTCTCTGTAGTAATGTCCTCCCTGCTGCTATTTTAACCAGAGTACTAACAAACCCAAGGTGATTCAGAATAACTGGAATTAGCTGAACTTTTTTTTTTTTTCCGCAAGTAGAGTTTATGGGAAACACAAACATTCAGAAATATCTCATTCATCTTCAGTGGCAGAGAATCCAATTGTTCAGTCTTGGTTTGAGTCCTCAACAATTATTGCAACTAAATTTTAATCAACAGTTTCAGTAACAATATTGAATTTTAAAGTTCCTAGCTACTAGTTAGAGCATGGCTTAGCTCATACATGGGCAAATCAGTCATTCTGTGGTGATTAACATCTATTCAGAACAGATGTATTATGGGTACTAAATTATCATAGGAATTAATGCAGTCTTTTTAAAGGGCTTAAAATATGTTAATAAATACAATATTCCAACACCTGCAGCTCAAGGAACCAAAGTCATTAAATTATATTTATTATTGCAGGGATCGAAGTGGGGGGGGAATAGTTTAATGAGCATGAATGAAACAGGGGTTCTTTATTTAAAACTTCTTACCTAAAGAAAAGGTTCCCTTTGAGGGGTTATATTATGGAATCATCTGCTGTACAAAAAACAAATCAGAGACAATAATTTTCTGGCTTTGGAGAATGAACTTGAGGGGTCTTCTGGGGACATGGCAGAACTCTCCACTCTCTTCCCATTGAACTTGGGATTTAACTTCCCCCTTCCCTGCGGCTTCTCCAGCTTCAGTTTCTACCACCTTCTCACGCTCCACACAAGAGCAACACCCTCCTTTCAGTTGCTCAAAGGTACCCAGCTCCTGCCCACCTCGGGGCCTTGGCACATGCTTTTACCTCTCTCTTCGTGATAGTTATTTTGCAGCAATCCGCTGATACGTTGCCAGGTTTTGTCCTAAACAAATTGTAATTACTAGCTATTTTGATCCTTGCAACAGCCTAATGGGCTATGTTCCCGTATCATCCCATTTTACAGATGGAGAAATGAGTCAGAGAGAGGTTAAGTGTCTTCCTCGAGCTAAGGCCTGCTAACCTGAGATCTTCTCTTCAACACAAAGTTCTGCCATTTTGGAAGGTCAGCTACCACTGTCCCTCAGATCTCAGCTCAGGTGCTGACCCTGTCACCTTTATCTAAAATCACCCCATCCCCTTTTTCTCTTTCATGACCCAGGTAACCCTTTGCAGAAAGCACTAGCACAGTTTAAAACCATTCTATGCGCGTGTATTTTTAGTTGTCTTTTTCCTTCTCTGGCACTACTCGCATGTCCGTGAAGGTAGCAGCTGTTTTGTTTGATGCTATATCCCTGTAATAAAGTAACTACCATTCCATAAATACTGAAGAGATACTTATTTAATGGGTCCTTGAGCTCAGGTGCTCACCATTGGCTATCTGTCTCTAGAATCAACTATATTTTTCATCTATCTGACAGATGAAAAATATTGTTTTCAAATTTTTTTAAAAGGAAGGGCTCTTTTTGTGATTATTTTTAAGTCAATTGATGAAAAAAATGACATCCCAGCGTAATCATTTCTATATTAAATCTGGGCCTTTGTACATAAAAGATTAGAAATGATGATCCAGTGTAACTCCTGTCTGACAGGTAAAGAATCAGAGAAGCTTGGAGGAGAAGCCACATGTCCAAGTAGGGGGCTGGTCAGGACAGTGTTCAAGAGCAAACCCCGGTGCTCTTGCACGTGGCCCAGCACTGTTTGGGCCCTTCTGCCTTGCTCATACAGTCACCCAGGCTGACAGCATCAAGAGACACCCATCAGAAACAGAGAAGCTTTTTCAGACTGACTTTTGCTGCTACTAAGAACATTGTGCTTGGCAGTTGGGGAGCAGTAGATTGAAGCTCTCGTATTTTCTTAAATCTTGGGGGTGTTGGAGGTGAAAATTAACTGTCTGAATATCCTCCTGGTGGAACGCATTTGAAAAGCTATTTCCTGTTACGAGGTGGAAGAAGGAAAATAAACAAACACACGTTGTGTGGAATTAAAAATGGAGGTCCCAGAGCCACACATCTTGCCCAGAGTGAGACACCAGCCTTAGAGAAAGTGCCTCATTTTCCTGGTTTGCCAGCTTATCGAGGACACACTCTGACTACTAAAAGCCTCAACGCCATGGTTCTTTACCACCTATGAGCCATGGGCCACATTGAGAATCTGATTAAAGTTTTGGGCTGTATGCCCAGAGAAAATGAATATATACAAACGTGAAACATTTTGCAGATTATTTCAGGGAGCTTATGGACATTCTTTTGCCCATTTCATGAATCTCTGCAGGCCCATGAATTCTGGTTTAAGAAGCCCTGGTAGCATATAATATTAGTTAAGTATAATAGTAGTATAAAACTCTTACTGTATGTCAGACACCTGGCTACCTTTATATAAAGGTATGTGTGTGTTTATATACATATATACACACATATATTCATATATACATATATACACACATATATTCATATATACATATATACACACATATATTCATATATACATATATACACACATATATTCATATATACATATATACACACATATATTCATATATACATATATACACACATATATTCATATATACACACATACATATATGCATATATACTTGTGTGTGTGTGTGTGTATTTTTTACTTAATCCTCGGGTATTACTACTGTTCCAGTTTTACAGTAAGGAAACCGAGGCTTAAAAAGCTAAAGAAGCCGGAAAGTATTAGATCCTGGATTAGAACCCAAATGATCTGATGTCAGAGACACAGAAAGGCGGGTATAGAAAGTGTGTGTAAAGTAGACCTTCCCCAGCTTAGATGTAATGCCATGATAAATCCCACGGTAGAAAATAAAGGCTAAACAGGACATCTCCAGAGTGTCACTGACGTCTAAAAGGACCAGGGACTGCACCTCTAGTCTTTGAACTCTTCGTGGAAAAGGCAGTTGGAATGGTTTCAGGATATCTCCTCTTTCCAAGAACTGCCCTTGACCCTCCGACACATTGAGGGAAGAAATTCCAAGGGGTTTGACATCCTTAACCCATTGGGCTGTAACTGGCAGTTCTTGTGGTTTTATTATAGCCTGTATTCAGATTATTTTCAGTTTGAGAATGTCTGTCATCAAATGGGCAGATGGGTCCTGTCTGAATGTGAAACCCTCATGGGAATATTCAGACCAACTGGATTGTCAACACACTTTATAAGAGGCTATTAGTGTGAGGTGTGTTCAATTATTTCTTGCTTTTCCCAAGGGAATAAACAGTGAACCCATTAGAAGTTGCTTAAGAATGTTC
Organism: Ursus arctos; assembly: GCF_023065955.2. Taxonomy (NCBI): domain Eukaryota; kingdom Metazoa; phylum Chordata; class Mammalia; order Carnivora; family Ursidae; genus Ursus; species Ursus arctos. Next base: position 55,233,877 of record NW_026622819.1, read on the forward strand.
CTTTGACCATTTTTTTTCTTTTTCTTTCTTTTTTTAAAGAAAGAATTCGTTTTTATGTAGGCAGGGTCTTCCTAAGTTAGAACTAAGACCTTTAATGGATTTGTGTACTTCGAAATGTTTCTTTTTCATTCATGGGGCTTATCTAGCCATTTTATCTTATAGTTAGTTTCCTAAACACCTGCTTTGCACTTGGTTTAGTCCAAACCCCTGGCTGGACCTTGAGAATAAAGAGGTGAATCAGATAAAGCCTGCGGCCTCAAGCAGCTTACAGTCTGAGAGGAGAGCAGGATATGTAAACAAATCAGTGTCGTTTGTCACCGTGTGTGGTGTAGTATGCAAACAAAGGACGGGGCGGTCAGCACCTGTTTCAAAGGTTATGACCGGCTACAAGGACAGAATGAAGAGAACCAGCTAAAGAAGGTATATTTTGTAGAACAAAGATTCTCAAACTTCACGGGGTGACAGAATCCTCCAGAGGGCTTGTTAGAACACATTGTTGGGCCCCAACCCAAGTTTCTACTTCCGCGTGTCGGGGGTAGGTCCTCCAGGTCGCATTTCTAACAAGTCCTCGGGAAGCAGTGTTGCTGCCGGTCCAGGGGACACACTTTGAGCGTGCTCTTCTAGCCCTTCCAGGGCCAAGATAATACAGAAAACCCTCCTTTTCAGGTTTAAGTTTTCATCCTCCTAATTGGAAAATATTTCACTTTTCTCTCTCTCTCTCTCTCTCGATGTTGTGATTTTCCTTATGAACATGTGTGTTTCGTGCTTTCCTTTGAAATTTGAGCTCCGTGACATTTTGAAAGCTTTCCTCTTTTCTTCCCCCCCGCCTTTTTTTTTAAGTATACCTGACTTTGACTTCTTAAAGGTAGGAACAGCAGGATACCAAGAAAAATGATAGGCTATTTATATGAATTATGAGTTGTATAAATTCTGATGGGTGTGAGTCTGCGGGTGTACCTTTATTCTGAAGCCAACGCCAAACAGCGTTGTTTCTCACAAGATCCACTGGACCTGTGGCTGGACAGTTGGTCCAATTTCAGATACGCTCTTGCATATCCTTAGGTCATCTTAGATCCTGTAGAACCTAAAAGTATGTTCCCGGGGGAGTGAAAAGAGCATTGGGAGAGAAGGGGGCACCCCAGACAGCCTGAAACAGCAACAGTGCTACAGCCTTGTCATAAACAGTTACGTTTTTGGCTAAATGCAATGGAAAATATGAATTCATGTTGGAAAACAAGACCAAGTTCCTACATTAATGATTCTGTCTCTTTTTCTTTATTCTTTTGGTCCATTTTGCACAGGAAATAGGAACCTTGCGGACAGAAAGATCATCATTTGTCAATCCTTTTACAGCAATTTTCCCAGCATTCTTTCAGCTCTAAATGCTTTTAGTATTTGTCAGGATCCTGTAATAGCTTTAATGGGAGGGAAACAACAGCAATGACGATAACAACTGTTTGCTGCATAAGAATGAATTGAGAGGCTCTCTCCTTTCTGGACCACAGTGCAAATGCTGGCTCTGTCCATATGTGGGTTTCCACATGCAGCTGTGCAGTTATTGTTTGCACTTAGACCTTAAGTTGCCTGTAATTTTTATGTGTGTAGGAATGATGCCAATTGAGAGAGAGAATGGACCAAAAAAATATTTAGCATCTCGGAGATGAGACAAGTCAATAAACAGCTTGATTACTAATTCATTCAGGAACAAAAATAATGGCTTTCTAAACTGAAACGACCAAATTCAATAACTAACTGTTTGTCAGGGCAGTAATAATGGTATTTGTATCTCTTTTAATTGGCTTTAACCTTTCCCTTCATGTGTGCAGTATTAAAAATTTAAAGAGGAAAGTATTTAGAGGCATAGATTTACGGCACTGCGTGGATTACATGCTTTTAATGAGGTCAGGACAATAAACCATCTAAGCAGAACCTCCTGCCCAATGATGAATTACTCCCTTTTACAATAGATAGGCTACAGCGAGTGTGTGGGCACACCTGCATGCTCCCAGGTCTGTGTAGACCCAGGGATTCTCAGCTTTGCTCTGGAGCTAGCAGAGGGTGTTTCCAGTGACAAGGAGTGTGGCAAGAGATTTTCAAAATGCAGAGCCGCAGTATACCGTGTGAAAAAGCGAAAGTTGCGGAACAAAATGTGCAGTGTTCACGTACGACACTGATTCACATATGTCTGTTTATGTACAAGTGTAGATGCAAGGATGGAAGGGAGGAGCAAAGAAGGAAAGGAGGGAGGGAGGAGGAGAAACAGATAATTTGAAGGGAACACACAGTGGTGTACGAGAGACAACTTGCACCGCCTGGTAGAACTGATCGTACAACACCCTTGCCCAATTCCATCATAAACTTAGCCTGAAATTGTAGATGGTGAGAATATTTACTCCACAGAAATCAGCAAATGCTTCAAATCAGAGCTTTTTATCTCTGCAGAGGCAACTGTTAAGCTTTGATCAGTGTTCCACTGGACACATAACCAGAGTTGTTCTAGCTCGAGAGTGGGTGTACTAGGAGCGGGAGATGAAGCACAAGGGTGGAGAAGAGGAGAAAGAAGACATTGTTCCTCTTTATACATTCTTTATTTGTAAAGGTCATTAAGCATATGTTACTTTCTTAGGCATTTGAACATTGTGTTTTATTTTAAAATCTGCAAATATCATGTAAACTTTTTTAAAATTTAAAAATAGAATCAATCACTTTTACCTTGTAAATCAGGTCCAAAGCGTTCATACAAGGAAAGGAAAGAAATTCAAATGCTAGAATCAAACGGTCAAAGGACGTCAGACTCGGCCAGAAGAGTATCCTTCCACGGTGGCAACTTCGAAAGCAGAAGCACACACAAAGTGTTAACTAGATCAGTCCCGAAGAGTGGAGTGTTGGCAGTCAGAACCCACCCTTCAACGGATTCTAGTGAAAAAATAAAAGTCACCGTGGTACTTCCAAAGCTCATCTCCTATTGATCGATTGACCTGAATATTAACATACTCTTTTACCTAATCAGCAGCCTTGAGTTGGCAGCATGAAACGTTACTACTGAAGAGAAAAGCACTCTCCTCCAGACAACAGAGCTGCAATCCCACTGAAAAACGTACCATCCATGTGGGCGAACAGTCTAGCACCAACTGAAGAAATGTTGCGACTTCCTTTCTGCCGCTTTGAGCTGCTGAGATCTCTAGTCAGCCTCAGTAAGGGGCAGAGTAAAGAAACCTCGTGGTTTCCCCTTCCTTTCTAAATCCCTGTGATGATGTCGGTTGTTCCGTCTATAGGACAGCCACCAACTCCAGGTGCTATTTTTACTTAGGACCTGATTGCCCTTACTTCCTAGGACTCTTACAGATCCAAGTCCTTTCCTAGAAGCCCATACCTACCTGACCGTTCATGCGAACCAATGCTTAATTTTATAAACATCTCTTCATTCATCAGCAAATATTTATAGGCGTGGCACAGAGTTAGGGTTGGGGATATGGTGGTAAACACGTCAGACGAGGACCTTGCTCTCATGGAGCTGACATCCCAGGAAGCAGAGGCAGGCACGAATAGGTAAATCAGCAAAACATCAGTGTGAGTCATGTTTGAAAAACCATGAAATAGGGGTGTGTATGAGAGAGTACCAGGTACTTTACATCCCCTACTCCAGAGATGCTGGAAGGGAAAACGTTTCTGAGAAGGGAAACTTGAACTATGGTGTGAATGACAGCAAGAAGCCAGCCATGTGTATCTCGTTACAAGCAGCATACACTAAGTACTCTTTTATGGAGAATTTTCTGCTCCCGTTGAGAGTAAACCCACTTTGAAGACACGAGTCTGAGAAGGACAGACTGTAGATACTTTCTTCCTTTACTGATAACTATTTTCAAAACAAACTCCTGCGGTCATCATTGCTCCAAATACTTTTGAAAAAATGTACAAAATGTGTGTAAGTGTCGTGGACTCCGTGCTCTTAAATACCCCTAAGCTGTTCACTGGTCACGGTAGTGGGGCAGCATCCTTTCCCAGAAGAAAGACAAATATAGAGCAGTGATAAGTTGCGATGTCATAGACTATGACATCTCACAGTTGTGCGTGTCTGTACGACTTCAACAGACAGACTGTGCGTTGGAGGGGAATGTGTGTCAACTTTGGACTAGGAAGTATCTGGGTTCAACTGTCAGCACTGTCACTACCTCAGTGTCACTCTGAGAATGGTATGGACCCTCTCTGAATGCTCAGTACCCTCCATTGTAACATGGGAATAGAAAAATGCCCACTTCGTGGGGTGACGGCGAAAATTAAGTAAGGTCGGGTCTATGCGGAGTAGCCTAGAGTGTCCCTTTAGAGAAGTTTCTGGCGATACTGCTGAACTGAGTCTCAGCAAAGTGAGAATATCATTGCTTGGGGACAGAAAGAGCTCATTCTTGTCTTTGCTGCAGTCTTTCCGTTGGATGCAGACCTATAATTCGGGACTTAAAGTTGTAGTAAGTTTTGATAGATTTTGATTGGGCAAGAAAATTGAGAACACAACTGTCATTTTTTCAACGTGATCCGTAACAGTAGACAAAAGAGACATCATCAGATGGCACTCAGCAAGAGAAAAATCCATTCTTTTAATCCTTCAGTTATTTAAGAGTCCTTCTCATACTCCTTTCTCCTTGTCTCTTGCTTCTTGTAGCCCTTTTTGGTTCTCCCCGAAGCACCAGAAATAAAGCTTGGAACCAACTGGTCAGAGTCCTTGAATCACATCCCACGCGCAGTACAATTTATACAGCAAACTGCATTGCCTCAGAATAGAATTGTAAGGACATGCATGAATGCTGACTATATTCCTAGGGGTAATGGGAGCTGCATATGAATATAAAAATAAAAAAAATCAAAAACCTTGGAAGAAAAACAAACATGACAGAAGCAGCAAGATAATGTTTTTATGTTTTCACCTTTAATTGACTAAAAATATCAATACAACATATTCCTTGGACAGTCTCCCCAGCCCCCCCCTCCCGTCTTTTTAATGGGAGCACGGAGGTGGTTGGGAGGAAGAATATTCACTGAATTGATAAAACAATGGTTTCCCCTGGGAAAGTGCAAGTAGAGAGGGCCAGAAACGGCTTTTTTCTTTTAAACCCATTTGCATTGTTTGATTCTGTTTCACACCAGCCTGCACTACCTTTTAAAATTAAGACTCTACCTTTTTAAAAACTGAGGAGGAAGAGAGAAGAGTTACTTTCTACCCAAGATAGCCGCGTTGTTTTTAAGTAAGTTTTATTAACAAGTAACAATTACTTTTTTATGATACATTTAAGATAGTGAATTATGAATGACTGAAAATCCCCTCCAGCCTAATTGAGAACCATTATGTCTGGTAATTGCCACTGATTTCTGCAAACAGTCATTTTTCTCTGGCCTATTAACATAATTTGAATTTTTAATTGCCCTTCATAATTGTCTATTGGAGTTAACAAACAGTCCCATTCACCAAAGGGTTTCAGACCAGGCCCGACCCCCTGAGAATTCACGGTGAAGACATCGAAGACCGCTTGATGACACCATGAGGAGTTCGTGGACTCTCAAATTGAGGTGGCAGCCACTGTGACAAAGGTGACAGCTTTTGAAGGACCCACCCAGCTGTGGGATGACACATTTTCAGATTTCTGTATCATTGAGTTGGCCCACTCTGTTTTGAAGCTGCCTCACCAAAAAAAGGAAGAGTGTCACACTTTGAAGAATTTTAACCAGGACCTTCATCACAGTGCCTTATCTGTTGTACCGCGAGAAGTGTGAACATTCTGGTAAAGCAGACCATGTCCTATCATGTCCATTTCCTATAGGATTTGTGGGTGGGTATAATTAACTCAGTGACATCAGAGAAGGGCAGGATTCCCAGTAAAGATACGTATGTATCTTGATATATGTATAATCACTCACTCACACACACACACACACACACACACACTACAAAAGCACCTTGCGTTCACTTTTTAAGTGTAAGTAAATTCAGAAAGGTAGGAAGAGAAAAATATAAAGAAGAAAATGGGCTATAGTCCTACTAATAATATATAGTATTTTTTGTATAAGTCCATCGATACGTATCATAGTGTTTACATTTTCTCAGATGACTCAATATTCTTCTAAAATACTGTTTTGAAGACTGCCTGTGATGGGACATATGGATTCTCCGTTGGTTATTTATGCATGCCACTCCTGTTGGACATTGAATTTCTCAGTTTTTGCCGTCACAGAAAAAGGGATAGAGTGAGCCACCACTCCCATTTCAAGTCCATCTCTGATAACCACCTCAGGAGAATGTCCTGGAAGTTGAGTGATTCAAGGTTGCGAACATACTGTGGAATCACTCTCCAAAAAAGTTGTATCTCGGGATATACTCTCCTGTCGCTATGTGAGGTGCTGAATTGCTCAGACTTTTCCCAGCATTAGTTAGTACATTTACTAAAATCCGGGTCCAGTTGCTAACTTAAAAAAATACATCCCATCATTTCTTCAAGTTGCATTTGTTCGATCAATAGCAAGGTCAAACATGCTTTCATCTCGTTACAAACAGCCGCCTGGGTGTGCCCCTGAGCTGTCCGTGTTCACCTCCACCTTGCCCGTTTTTCTGTCGAGGTGTGTATCTTAATCTTACCGGCACAGTTGAGACTGGACATTCTTGATGCTTTTGTCAGTCTCTGGAGACGGCTCTGCCTCAAAGCCACCGGGTAGTTAGTGCCAAAAAGCAACACACTGTAGACCAGAACACACAACTGGTCATGGTGCTGCCTAAAATGGGCCTTATTTTCTGCCCACCATCACATTTTTCTGCATTCGTAATTGGTAGGAAGGGTTCGATCCTCTTTCATGAAACCAAAAACAAAACTGCCCCAGGGAGCTGTGTGGCTGTCTTCCACCTTCCAGGGCCCCTGGATTCCTGTCTTGGTTCCCCTTGAAACGTCCCAGTGAAGCCCTTTGGAACCTGCACCTGGTGTAACATCAAGGCAGCTAGAAAATGCACATCGGAAATACAGACGGTAGCCATGAGTCTGAAATACGAAATCAAAAGCAGTTGTGTCCACACAAGTGTGTGGTGTCCGACGTAAAGCAATAGCTAGTCAATATACGAGCTAGGAATCTGCAGCTGAATGATACAAGGGGAGCCTCAGAGACAGCTGGCAAGTCTAGCATGAATATCTGATTACCAGAGTCAAGTCTGTTTCCGAAGTTGGGAGCTCCAGGGTCCGTTCAAGTACCTTCAAACAAAGTTCCCAGCTGTGATATTTATGGGATGCCCTACGGGCAGCCGATTTGCTGGTGCGAGAGGAAGTCCAAAGCTGAGACATTTGTCCTTGCTTAAAAACTGTCAGTGCTATTTGTATGAATGCGTTCAAAGTGGCCATGATTCTTCATAACTTTTTGGATGAGTTCAACAGGGACATCAAGGAAGGGCACTAAACTAATTCCTACACGGAAGCTTCCAGTGTTCAATGTCTGCTTGTGACTCTGAGGGAGACATTTATTATAAAAATAGCAATAGCTAGTTATCATTCCTGACACATTCCATGCTTTCAAATTGAAACTAACAATCTTATTACTCTTCTCTCACCTTCCAGAAGGAAGTCCAGGGATGGCACATTTTTCTGTGCTTCCTATCTCAGCCTATTCTTTGCATACTTTGTTTCAAACTCGGTTTTCTCAGAGGAGGAACTGGAAAAAATCTGCTTTCTTCATCACCTAAAGAGCGTTGTATAGATTTAAGGTAACCACGGTTCAACCATTAACTTGGTCTCTGTCTTTTTTAGAGCTTAAATAATATACAAGGACTTCTTGGAGCAAGCGTGGTTTCCTTTGAGGAAATTTGTAGGCACTTGATGGCTGCGGAGCTCAAGTTCTAGAGTCAGAAACTGGTTTGAATTCTGGGTTTGCCTCTTTCTGGCTTCAAGAAGTTGTTGCGGGTGTAGGGAGATAGGGTTGTTGTCAGGTTTAAATGGAATGGCATGCGTATACAGTACATGCTCAACTGTTTCTATAGGTTGTCATTATTAATAGAAGTTGACAAAAATTATTTTATCTAACATTCAAGACATCTGTGGACCAAGTGTGTAGGTTTCCCTCGCTTAGGCATCGACAGCTATGTTCCCAGCTGATTCCTGCAGGCCCAGTCCTGCTTTGGTGTAGAAACTGAAAGGGAGAATATGGAATGACTTTAAAGATGCCAAACGAATCTTTGCCCTGCAGCCAACTGTTTATTCAGCTCATTCAACTAACAAATAATTTCACTGGTGATTTATTGTTTTTCTCAGTGAAATTTTCCTTCATACATCCATAATTAAAAAGGGTGCAGAGCACTAAATCGGTGAACCTGTCATAGAACATTTGTTAGCATTGAACACCAAGGCATCATAGCTTTTAGGAAAGAAAAATGCAGAGGTTAGAGAGACCCTGAGATACAGATGTTTTTTAACAGAATTTTATTTTAGAAATGAAAGACTGGGTGTGTGCCTATTCACATGTGAGCATGAGTATGTTTAAAGAATTGAGAGCAAACTGTAAAGTAAATGTAATACCATGTCCTCCATGATGATGGCCTCATTTTAACGAGCACATGAAGTGTTTCTAGTTTCTTTTAGAGAAAGAATACTTTTTTTTTTTTCAATGACGGGAACACTTTCCAAGGCTGGAAAAGAAATTGAATTACTTAGGCAATTCACAAAATGTCCTTATTTAAGGCACAGCCAGCACAGGCCCTGCCCTTAAGGAAGTGCTAAAAGGGACAATAGGTAAGCCTTTGAATCTCAAAGGCTGCCTGTAGGGAAAGAAAAAGTGTAACTTCAACTGGGAGCTCAGGGCAGAAGACTTGAGACCTCAACTTTTATGCCAAGCTTAACACACAGATTTGGAATTCTGTGTAGCGTGATGCATGGATCTCATAATGATACTTCAAAAATTATGAGAGAGAAAGAATAGGAGGCATTAAAGATGAGTGTGTTTCTCCCAGACGGGTTCCACATAACTGAAGGATTCTACACACATAAAAAATGAACTTGATTCAAACTGTTTTGTTGATCCTAGAGCACCCTACCTCTTCTCGCCTCCTTCCTCTCTCCACCCCATGCTAACTGAGAACCCGATAAATCAGCAAACAATATAGAAGCCTCATTAAGCCTCCAAGCAGTGCCTAGTCTCACAAGAGAATAGCATTTTGAAGGAGACAGAGAGTAACAACAGATATAATCACGAGGAAGATAAACACCAGAATAAAAGAAACATCAATAAAATATACCATGCACCATTAAGGACCACCTCCAGATAAGATACTCAGCTTCGCAGTAAAAATCACAAGTGAATTAATGTCAAAAAAAAGGATGTTTGGTCTATCAGGCTGTGTCAGACTGTGTTGAAAATCACATCCGCCTAGGGAACTGTCAAGTTTTCCCAACCTCCATTTGAGGGGTAATTGTGCCAGTGACTCTGAACGCTGAGAGAGACCTTGCCACATCACTTTTCATTGCACAAAACACCCAATTTGTTGGAGCAACCTGTGCCACCTACTCGGGCTGGTCATTCATTTCGAGAACCAGTTCACTTTTACTTTAAAATTGTCACCCTCACTTTTGTAACTTTTTATTTTGGTACAGTTTTTCGAAATTACAGAAGTAGTGGAAAGAACACCTTGTACACCCCTGACCAGGCTCACCGATTGTGTGTGTGTGCCCCGTCAGTAATGTGCTTGATCATTCTCTCCCCCACTTCTCTCTGCCTTGCTCAGCGACACTCACCTTCTCTGCCTCTCTCTCACCAGCCCCCCCACACGTTATTTTTTCCTGAAACAATTAAGAGTAAGATGCCTCTGCCTCAAGCTCGTTTACCCCTGAGTACTTCAGTGTGTGTTTCCTAAGAACAAAGACATTCTCTTACATAACCACAGTCCAGTTGCAAAAACACAAAGTTAGCATTGAGGTACGATCTAATCCTCGGTCCACGTGTAAATATCATCTGTTGCCCTGAATGTGCGGTTTCAGCTCTTGTTTCCCTGGGCCAGTGTTTTCATTTCAGGATCACACCTTGCATGGTGTTCATGTCTTTTCTGTTTCCTTTAATCTGAAGGAATTCCTTTGCCTTTGTATTTTTTGATGGTGACATTTAAAAAATTTTAAGTGTCATTTATACACACACACACACAGAAAGGTATACATATCATAAATGTACAGTCCAGTGAATTTTCCAGACAGATCAATGGAACATGAACCCAGCACCTAACAGCTCTCCTCAGCAATTAACTTTCACAGTGCTTGCTGTATATCAAAAAGAAATGTAGAAACATGAGTTCTTTCTGACCAAATTCATCTTTCATCCTAGAATCTCTCTCACAGTTACGGCTCTAAGTGGTACTGCTCTAACGGCAGCCCAGACACCTTGCCCTCTCTGACCAAAAAGGGCATTGCTGTCTCCTGTGTCCTAGATGAGGCCAAGTGTTTGGCTTAATGAACGTTAGACGGGCGGACAGTATTGTTTACATCCTCAGATCAGAAGTTCTCAAACTGTGTGTAGCGAAGGAGGCTTTTATTCTCCAATTCTTTAGGGGCCCTTTAAATATGGTCTTTCTGCGCAGGACTGGTGTGCTTCTTGTTCCGTATGTGACTTCCCATGTGAGGTTGACCTCACCCAAACTGGTCTCTGACTCATCCCTACTCATCAGGTACTTGGTTGTGGCAATGTTAGCTTGCTATAAAAGTTTCTGACCATTTTCTCACAACCTCTGTACTTCTCTCCTCATACACTGATTAGTTGGGACTCATGGACCACACTTTGAGCAGCCCTGGGCTAGGACAGGTAACTGGTCAATCAGAGTTGAGCTGGTTTACATCCTCAAAGATATTCCTAAGTTCCCAACCTGCTTTAGGCTACCATCCAGTGGCCCTGCACAGCGCTGATCTCAGTTTGTAATAGTACTTTTGTTTTTGAGATGACTTCATTAGTGTCTAACACCCTGACCTGACTCTGAGCTTCATGAAACAGAGAGTTCTTTGGTTTTGCCCCCCATTGAGTCCTCCACGGTGCCTGATGCGTAATAGACACTCAAGAAAAGACAGACAGATGGAAGAGTGACTTCATCAATAGTGTCTTGTGAGTAATGATGAAACAAAATAGGACCAGGTGCCAACATGAGATCTGTAAACGCTGGTGGAACTGCCTTTGACATAAAAGGACAGGGATCGTTCTTGCTCTGAGAATGTAAGAATATTTTGTTTGGGTTTTTTTGTTTTTTTTTTTTTAGGTTTAAATGGGAGAAATCACACTTTTGAAAACACTGAACTGCGTCTTCTATATAATGGTAGGCACTTAAGCATTCATTTCTAATTAATCATTTTGAGAGCATAGCTCTACTTTAGCAGTTAAGCTGCATGTTACTATTTTCAGGAAGGTCTATATTTGTCTAACTGTATTTCTTTCTTTCTTTGAGAGTCAAATTTAGCCAGGCCTCATTTCAATGTTTATTCTTAACATATGCAGGGGTGGGGTTGCAAAGTTATATTTTACTAAGCAACCAGAGCTGGATTTATTCAGAAAAGGAAAAAAAAAAAGGAGAGATATTATAGATGGTTTGCAGGAAAATCGAGCTTTTCAAAACAAAACCTGTGAGCAGATTGTTTTCAAGAACTTCAATAGGCTTTGCTACTTCCTCCATGCATATAATGATGATAATAAAGGTTTAAGTTCGATTCATTGGGAACTATCCCCAAAATCTCTTAAGACTCTCTCAACTCTCGGACCTGATCACCAGGGCAAACACTTGAAATTGCTTGCTTTGTGTTTCCAAGTTCTGATGATCGGGGGTGTGTGGTCTGTGCTGTTGACTGCCTCGGATCAGGGCATACAGGGGTCAGCAAGACTCTCAGGAGTGTCTTTCAGGGTAAGACATCTCTGCAGGCTGACTAAATCTTGAATAGTGCAGATAGGTATCTGAAATACACATCTCACCCCTTTCTCAACATAGTTTTCTCAGCCTCTAGGTGGCTTTAGTTAGGGCTTACAACTCAAGGGTGGCATTTTAGGAGAACCGATGGGGGGGCGAAAAGGTAGTGTAAATGTAAAAGATACAGCTCATTCTGTCTTTGAAATTGTCGGTGTGAAAAAAGCTCAACAGTGTTTTATTTAAACAAGGTCGGTTTCGACCTTGATTGACTTGCAGTAAATTGCCTGGTACAAGAGGCAAAAGGAAGTGGAGAGAAAAATGGCAATCAGCACCAAATGTTTCACATATTGATTGACAAGCACCAGAGATGTGCTAGAGTAAGATAAATTGGCCAACAGGGCCCATCTTGACAGCTCCTGAGATGGGAAAATTATTCTTGTTAATTTGCTGCGGGAACCTTGTCATTTACGGAATGTGCTCGTGAGTGTCTCCTAATTGTGTAAACAAAGTTCAGATTCCTAGGCAGCCTTGTTCTGTTATGGGGTTTAGTAATTTTTGGGTCTGCATCACCAGAATGCATTTGTAACTGGCTCTCAAACTAGGGGAGGAAAAAGGAAGCAGGACACCTGCTTAAAGCAGGCATTTGCAACTGAAATACAAGGAATTTCTTGCCACACATTTTCCACTTAACAGTGGGTTTCAGGCACACTCGAGTGTATGAGCTCTCCTTCCACCCTTGTTCCACAGTTCCCTCCAGGCATAATGGGTCTAATTGGCTTTATCTCGCTTCCATTTGAGTTTGGAGTTTTCAAATATGTAAAAGATAATGTTTCAGAGATTGGAGGGTATCCAAAAAAACCTTCTCACACTTTCTTATCTTTACCTTTCAGTATCTCCACCTTTCGCTTTTACTTTCCTACTTACTTCTCTAACATCCTCTTCCTCCTCTTCCTCTCCTACCGCTATGCTGAATTCATGAATGTCTGTTGTTTCCAGCCAACTCCTTATACCTCTTCCTGTAAAATGGACTATATTTTATATCACATATTAAGAAACTGCCAAAGACATCCTTCTAGAAGTTGACTTTCAGGTTTGTTTGACATTTTTTGCAAATTAGGTAAAAAATTACTTTTACTTTAAGAGTATAACTTAAACAATTGAAACAGAAGTTTCTTTGTTTCTATTTTGTCAAATAGAAACACTCCCCTTCATTACTTTCCCTTCCCTCCCTCCCCCCATCTCTCTTTCTCTCTCTCTCTCTCTCTCAATTTTTCAGACCATTTCTCCATTCTTGATTGGGCAGGAATGATATTTACTCTCATTTAAAAGGACGATATGGAAAAGAACTTTAACATCAAAGACCTGTTCTTAATCACCCTCGTTAATGTCACAGCTCAGAATAATGTATCACTTTCCCACTGTTACAGGAAAGATCCAGACTCAAACATACTCACACTTCCCACATTCCTTTGTGCAGACTGCTTTAATATTCAGTTGTTCTGGTCTTAGGCAGGTCGCAGAGGTTGGAAGCATGTGGAATAAGATGAAGAGTTTGTGGAATAAGATGAAGAGTTGCTTGTGGAATAAGATGAAGAGTTGCTAGGACCTGAAATGACTTGTGGAATAAGATGAAGAGTTGCTAGGACCTGAAATGACCTGGAGACCATAGACCCTGCTGAAGGCAGTCAGTATTAAACCTACAGACAGACAGACCGAGTTCTGCAGGCTGCAGAGAGGCACAGTTGGTGATTTCCAACCTCAATTTACCAACGTCAGACTTTTCCAAGTCAGTGTCCTCTCATATCTTTTTTTTTTTTTTTTTTTTAAGATTTCATTTATTTATTTGAGGGGCGCCTGGGTGGCTCAGTCGTTAAGCGTCTGCCTTCGGCTCAGGGCGTGATCCCGGCGTTCTGGGATCGAGCCCCACATCAGGCTCCTCTGCTATGAGCCTGCTTCTTCCTCTCCCACTCCCCCTGCTTGTGTTCCCTCTCTCGCTGGCTGTCTCTCTATCTCTGTCGAATAAATAAATAAAATCTAAAAAAAAAAAAAAAAGATTTCATTTATTTATTTGAGAGAGAGAGAGCGCGCGCATGCACACAAGTTGGGGGAAGGGCAGAGGCAGAGGGACAAACTGACTCCTCACTGAGCCCCATGCAGGGCTCCTTTCCAGGACCCTGAGATGATGACCTGAGCTGAAGCCAGATGCTTAACCGACTTTAGCCACCTGAGCCACCCGGGTGCCCCCACCCCCCACCCCTGCCCACTCATCTCTCATTTGTGTCTTCAAATAGTCCTGGGAGGTAAGTACATGGGATTCTGTTTTCCCCACTTCTCATTGGAAACAGAAGCACCAAAAATTCAAATCAGTTGTTAGACGGAGGCAGGGGAGGGCCCCAGATAGCTTGTTCCTGACTGCTCTTCCGGTGGCCATTCCGTGCATTACATGACACCCACTCAGTGTTGTGCAGGACCTTCTTCCAGTCTCATTCTTTCACCCCCAGCTGCTGGCGATGTCTATTATAAACGTGTCTTCGCTTTCCATTTGTCCTCAAGCCCTCCTTCCCCAGGAAATGTCAGCCGCCTCTCTTCTGGGTTCCTGGGCCCCTTGAACCGAATCCCTTCGATAGCAGTTACCACACTGAAAATTGAGCTGCCTATTTCCATTTCCGTGTCCCTCACGGAAGTGTGAATTCCTGGAGGGCGCAGACCAAGTCTGCTTCCAGTGGTGCGCCTCCCGTCTAGCCCAGCCCGGCTGGGGGTCAGCCCTCAGTGAAAGCGGCCGAATGAAGGCCAATGTAGTGTTCACTCGGGACAGCGCAGCAATTCTGGAAAGGGTCAGGTCCAGCATCCCTGCTCTCGGCCTCTTTCTTCATCTGCATGTATCTTCTGACTGGCGAATCATCTGTTTTAAAAATTCTCCTGACTCAGAAAACAGGGAGAGGGAGACTCTGGCCTGTCAGCAGTGCTTAGATGGCTAGAAAATGGCCGCCCTCCCATAGCCTAATGGTGCAGTCTTTTTTAGCCTGCTCAGGTGTTGTTTACAAGATGCCAAGAATCTTCTAAATTGTTGAGAACAGATGAATCCACGGAGAAAAATGCTACAAATAACACTGAAAATTTAAATGGTAGGATATTTTGGGTCTCTTTGATGAACAAATTAATAGCCTGGGACGTGCTTATGAACCACAGTCCCAAGCCTAAGGTTCACCAGGGACTCATTTATTGGAAGAGAGGGCCTCTTTGGATTGCCCCTACGCAGGATCTTTTGCTCTACATAAATGAACTTGATCTCTCCCGCTCTTCCTCGCCTGGGTCACAGTCCCCATTCGTGTTATCTTAAGGACAGTAGGGCCCTGTACCAGAGAATCTTGTTTTTGTACTAGAACACAGAAGCCATCTTATCCTGTTTTTATCCACACATAGATTTCCTTCTTTCCATCCCCTCTTTGGGCCATCCAATAATGGTTTGAATGCCTCCACCCACAGTGAACTCTCCCCCATACAAGAAACCCCGTCTCACTGTGTACTAGTCAAATCATTAGAAAATATGTCCTTCTGTTTAGCCCAATGCTTTCTCTTATCTCCTCTATTCCTTGGCCCCTATTCTCCCCTCTGCAAAGAAAAGAAATGCCGAACTCCTCTTGTTGGATCGGACTAATCTGTCCCTGTGCACACCAGACCCTCCCTGCCCATCTCCAGTTCTCCTAGCTGAGCGTCTTAGTTTTCTTCAGATCTTTACCTGATTCACATTTAGTTCCTCCCACACCATCCTGCCAATTTTCTTAGGACTATCTTCCACTTTACAGATGTCCTTCTTGAAAGGTTACTGCATCTATGAGTATACTCTATCTTACAGTAGAACTTCAAGTATGGTTTCTCTTGATCAGCACCTTGACTTCTATTAGTGATTTGTTTGAACCAAACACGCCAATCAGTGTGTTGTACCAAAGCTTCTGATAGAAAACTCCAAAGCCTTTTTCATATGCACTTCTGTGGAATCCTATTTTCCCAGCTAGTACCTGTGTAAGTTTTTTCTTCTTTTATCTTAAATGCAGAACTTTACATTTACCCTCTTAGATTTCAGTTGGGATGATTCAGATATGTTTGGATCTTCATTCACTCTCTTGTCGAAAATAAAAGCATTTAATTCTAGCACTATGTTCTCTACAAATACGTTAAGACTATTATCCGTATCCTTACTCAATTTTTCAATGAACACACTGAGAATGCCCACCAACAGAGCCCTGTGGCATATTACTGGGAACATGCAGAGGATAAACTTTGGTGGGTCACAACAGATGATTGAACAGGTCATGAGTGCGTGACCATGGATAGGTCACAAAAAGTTGCTTCAAAGTGTTAAATGGTAAATGCATAACAATCAAGTCACCACAGTCATCTTACCCTTGGATTGAAAATTCAAGGATCCCTAAGGACCAATTAGGTCATGTGACTGAATGAAATAGCCAGGGATCAGTAAGAGGGAATGGTGAAGACTGTGGTAAATTGGAGAATATATATTTTAATAAAAGGCATTAAAATTCAATTAAAAGCAAGAAAAAAAACCCACTACTTTGGTCAAAGTATATGTCTGTCAGCCAGATGAAACCAGTGAGCTGCCATTGGGCAGGCTCTGCTCTAGAGAGCATCATTAGAACCAGGGGCGGGATTTGTCTATTTCTCCCACATGATCACAATCCCCAGGCTCTTAAAAATTCCATAGATACTTACTACTTACCTGGGCACGTTTCCTCCTTGGGTCGTTAAAATATTGATTCACTAACTGGCGACTTTTTGCCAGAACTGACAGTGACAGTGTTATTTCTGTTGATTGTTGATTTAATGGTTCTCAGAGAGCTAAGTCTCCTGGCTAAAGAATTTGGGAGCAGGCTAGACCTCTTTCCCCCTTCTGTCTTGTTCCCAGCACTCTGCTGTGGGTGGTTCTGATACTGGATAAGATAAACCACCTAGAGCCGACCTTGAAAGCCATGTTCTTTACTGTGTTCATTTCCTATTACTAATCTAACAAATTACCACCAATTAAGTACCTTAGGACGACACACATTTATTATCTTACGTTTCTGGAGGCGACAAGTCCAAAAGCAGTCTGAGTGGACTAAAGTCAAGGTGTCAGCAGGTCAGCATTCTTCCTGGAGGCTATAGGCAGGAATCTGTTTCCTTGACTTTTCCACTTCTAGAGACCACTTGCAGTCCCTGGCCCACGGCCCCTTCTTTACATCTCTTGACCTTTGCTTCTGTGGTCACATCTCTTACTTGAACTCTGACCCTCCTGCCTCCCTCCTGTCTCCCCAATTCAAGATCCTTAATTATATCTGCAAAGTCCCTTCCCCCCCCAAAGATTTTATTCATTCATGAGAGAGAGCATGAGAACGAGAGGAGGGAGAGGAAGAAGCAGGCTCCCTACTGAGCAAGGAGCCCGATGTCGGGCTCGAACCCAGGACTCCGGGATCATGACTTGAGCCAAAGGCAGACACTTAACCAACTGAGCCACCCAGGGGCCCCGGCAAAGTCCCTTTTACCATGCAAGATGGCATATTCACAGGTCCCAGGGATTAGGACATGGATGACTTTGGGGGTCATTATTGTCCCCACCACAATTTGTTTATAACTGAGCTATGGCCACGAGGTCAGCTGGAGGGAGCACTCTGCTTTGTAACCTTCATTCTTATCAACTGTGGGAGCTGTAGGCAGGAGAGGTTCATTAAGGAGGAGGGTTTCATGAGGACTTAGGTGACTGTCACAATCTCTGTGCTGTGAAGGGCTTCTCTCCTGAGCTGAAAATTTAAAACAAAGTTGTTTTCTCCTCCCACATTTAATCCAGAGATGATGTACCCCATCTTCTGAAAGTAAGCAAAACCATAAATAAGATCCAGGAAAAGACTGGTGGTTTATATCCTGGGGGCCATAAAGGTAAGACTTCAGTGATACTTGAGGAAGAACTTCTCTTCAAAGCACCCAGGCTATGAAGAGAAAGCAAGAAGCCTGGACCTTCAACCAGTCATCAAGGGTTGACTTCATGTCCCCCCTTTCCCTCCCCCTCCCCCAATTAGCTTGCAGGGAATTACTAGTAGTTCTATAGTGCTGGATTCAGAGATTGGTATGACGTAGATGAGGTTTGGCATTAAAAATGCTAAATAATTACAACTCTGAATAATCTCAAGTTCATTCAGGAATGTGTGTGATCTTTCCCAGCTAGTACTATCACTGTTAGAGTGCATGAATCCCTAATTATTACCCTGATCCCAGGACATAAATTTCTCCATGGAACCCAGCAGCAAAGAGCAAAGCCTTGAAACCTACTTATGAAGAAATGTGTCAGCCTTTGTGTAGAGATCTCCATTTCACAGCTTAGAAAATATGTTGTTTGTAGTAAGTGGAAGCTTCATGGGGGGGGGGGGGGTTGTTGATCAGTGTGAAGATCTCCTGGAAGTGGAGGGCAGTCGTAGATAAAGTCTGTGAGAGACCCAAGTTTATCTTAGTTTGTTCTATGACCCATGATTCCAAGACCTGGTGTGAAGTTCTTTGTCTTAGACAAGACGATACCTGCTTAATGCTTGTGAGTATAGTCATTGATTTTAAAGAATAAATAAATGAAAGAAAGAAAAGTGCATATATATATATATATATATCCAGATTTATCCCAGTCACCAATGATACGAAGCAAGGATTTCATACTGCCAAACACTACAGAAATATTTGATAAGGTGAGAAAACCTCATCATCTCTTTCCCTTCTGCATGTTTTATCATCTACTTGTTTTAGGGTATAAAAAGTTCCTACTGCAAAAGGCTTCTGATTTTGGCCTTGAATGTAATACCAGAGCTCAAAGGTAGACTTTTGACTGTAAAGAATAAAAACGTTGTGGGACTTAAGCTTTGTAGTGGACACTTCTGTTTTTGTGGGAAACAGCAGCAGCAGCAGCAGCAAAAAAAAAAAAAAAAAAAAAAAAAGTCTTCTGGTCAAGACTTGACGGGGTGTTTTTGCTGGGGATAGAGGGAGATTCCTGCAGCTCACTTGTTTGGGAGGGAGGTGGGTTGGAAAAGAAGGAAATAGAAGTGCCATGTTTCTTTCTCCTCTCATTTCTTTCATGAAAGAAATAATAGAGGTCAAAGAGGTACTGTCTCTTTTAGAAGCGTCTCTGTTAGAGTTACATCCGTTGATACTTTCTTAATTGACCCTATGATTTTTTTTTTTAATGGGGAGGATAGTAATGTTAGCTATTTATTGCCTAATACTAATTGTGCGACACGCAGAACTTTGCCCACTCCATAATTCTCATCCCCCCATTACTGTATCTTTGATACCCATAAATGGAGAACCAGCAGCCAGGGATGCCTGAAATAATATTTAAATTGTTTGAGAAAAACTTCTAATTAAGCTATTGGGAAATAGATATATATCTGTGTTAAAAATGTGGGTAGTCGATGTGCTTTTCAACTTTCGTAGGGTTTTGCAAGTTTAAACCATTCAGGTCAAAGGCAGAACTAATAAGAGCACAGTTGAACTTAATATATTATGTCAAGATTTACAGTAACAAATTATTGTTTTTCAGCAATGGAGATATCATTAAGCATATGCCAGGCAATCAGCACATGACTGTAATAGGTTCATGAAGGAAAGGCTTTTTCTAATCGTATTCAGTGGTGTTTTTCCCAAGACGGCAACAGCTTTTATAAAATGATGGTTATATCTCCTCATTATAGAATCTAATCTCCCCAAAAGACATTCAGCAGCTGCAAAACACTAGCATCTTTTAGTTGTAAATTGTTTTTTATTATTTATCCCTATTTAACTAAAGAAGAAATGGCCATCAGATGATTTAACAAGACGAGAATTTAGTGGTTTTAACATTTGACAGCACCCAACCGTTAGCCCATGCATTGATCTCTTTACATCTGGGCTTAATGCTAATTGGTGTTTCTTTGCTTTCATGCCTCTACTGTATAAGCTGAGTATGAGTCTGATTAGAAAGCAAATGTGCACGATCGGCTCTTTTACATGTCTCGTTAGCGTGGAATTCCAAGTTATGTGTCCTCCTCATAGCATTTAAGAACTTGCAGAATTAGACGAAAAGGAGCCCGTGTGCCCAGCCTGTAGGTCACGTTTTCGTCGCAGGTGTCATTATGAGCTGGATTTGTTGCCCACAAAGTGAAACAAGAAAGTCGGAAGATAGAAACCTCAGTTTGAGTGATGGGCATTATGACTTACTGGTGCGCTTCCCGTGGCAAATGATGCTCCACAGTGGGGACACTTGGGGAAGCGATCGTGCTCTGTTTGAGGCTGTTCTGTGGAATTTAAAAATAAAATGGCACTAATGAGTTTTCGCATCACTCCATTGGTAGACCTCTCAGGGGACAACCAACCAATTTAAATAAATAAGGTTCCATAACCCTATGGGAGGTTACAGGGCTAAGACATTCATTTTAATCGAGGCTCCATTTGAGAGGAGGAAATTTCTCTCACGACGTTCTTTTAAGTTG
The DNA here is from genome assembly GCF_023065955.2 of Ursus arctos. NCBI lineage: Eukaryota > Metazoa > Chordata > Mammalia > Carnivora > Ursidae > Ursus > Ursus arctos. Next base: position 55,254,265 of record NW_026622819.1, read on the forward strand.
ATGGTTCTGACGTGATTTTGTGGTGATGTTTCCTTTGTTGCTGTGTTAAGGAAAATGTGTGCCTTCCTTCCCGGAAAGGTTTGCCATGCTTTCTCCACCATTAACACTGCACCCCAGTCTAGAACGGTGGGTCGCTCCGAACCAATCAAGCGACTGTTTCATTCCATAGACTGTCACAGTGTGCTTTGCACTTGCTCTGTGCAGACTGAAATTGTGTATTTGTGGCCAATTTCTATCCAAGCTTTAGTTTTTCAACTTTATAGATAGAAATTCATCTTCTAGTTCTGTAATAAAATGATTCAACTATAGTGAAATTCAAATAAGACCAAAAAAAAAAAAATACAACCTTACAGAGCTTTACATAAATAGCCGTTTCCCTATCATGAAAACTGGGAACTTCGCACTGTTGCGAATCTACATTTCTACTTACTCAATAATTGTACCCTTAATGCTGTTTACCATTTCATTTGTATTATTTATATATCAACCAAAGGGTATGAACACTAAAATATAATTTCACATCACCTATCTTCCATTTCTTTTTATTTTAAAAGCCCTGAAGATATAGTTCTCCTATAAATAATAATAAAAAGGCGCTATATTAATATTTCAGCAAAGACCCCCATCTACTCACACATGTGCACCAATACATATCCTCTAATATATACACACACCCCTCCCTACAAATTAACTGTGCCTGAGGCTTGCAAGAAAATCAGGTCAAGCTAAAGGAGAAATCGGAGAACAGGACCAAAATTAATTTACTACTCTGTACCACATGCGAATATGAGTTTGCAGGGGAAAATGGCTTATTTTCTGGACCATTCCTATCCCTGCATGTGTTGAGAAATTTTAACTGTGAGTAGGTATAGCATTGTCTTACCTGAACAAAGATGAAATTTCAACTCTCTGAGCTTAGATTTTACCAGATTTCCTTAAGTCAGATAAAAGATGGGTGTCTGCTTTGTCAGTTCTTTCTGTTCCAGGTTATCTAGAAGCCCCTTTTTTTACCTTTTTCTTCCTGGGGGGTATTTTTTGGTAAAGTTGTGAATAAAATCGTGATTTGCCTATCTGTCTAGGAAAGGTCTTCCAGGCAACAATTAGCATCACTTTCAAACATTTATAATAGTTTTCGATCCAGTTTTCTCTTTCGCCTTAGACTGTGTGCTAAAAGTGAGCGTATAGCCTAAATGTGGGAGGACTCATGCCTCTGTCACCATGTTTATTCAGGCTCCAAACTGAGTTATTATTGACTCCTCTCTTGCTGTCACACCCGCATTAATCCATCAGCAAAACATGTTAGCTTGACTTTCAAAATGCGTCCAGGTTCTGATCTTTTTCACCTTCGTCACTACCACCGCCTCTCTAGTACAAGCCCCTATAGTCTTTGATGTGGATTATTGCATCACATTCTAATGGGTCTCCTTGCTCTGCCCTTGCCTTCCTTAGGCTCTTCTCAACACAGCAGCTGAAGTCATTCCGTTACACCGAACATCAGACATGTCCCTCCTTCCCAAGAATTCTCTAGCAGCCTTCCATTTCACTCAGAGTGGAAGCCAAAAACCTCACAGTGACTCATAAGGTCTCCCTTTTCCTCATCTCTCATTGCAGTGCAGGCTCCCTGACTTGCTTGGTATTCCTGAAATGCGTCAAGCATGCTGTCAACCCACAGCCTGTGTTCATGCTATTCCTTGTGTCTGGAATGTGCTCCCCCCCCGCCCCAGATACCAGCAGAGCTCCCTCTTTCACTTCCTTCAGGTCCCTGTTCAGATGTTACCTTACTAGGAGGGTCTTTCCCGATATCCCGACATTGAGTAGCATGCACTGCTTGAACCCCACCCTGCCGCTCCCTATTCGCCTTACCTTTCTCTCTTTTCCCCTATAGCCCATATATACATGCATATTTACACGTATGTGTATGGATATGTGTCTTTAAATACATTTATTTGTTGTTAGTTTTTGCCATTTTTTATTGGTTTTCCTCTCTCCCTACCAGAATATAAGCCCCATGAAGGCAAAGATTCCGGTTTTTCACTTCATAGTCCCAGCCATAGAACAGTACCTGTATTAGAGCCTCAAAGAATGTGTTCAATAAATGGAGGAAGGGAGGCAGGAAGAGAGAGGAGAAGGCAGGGTTCAAGAGTCTTTTTTTATGATAGCTAGTCTAGGAACTCGGATGAGATTTCCCCACTGGTCCTTTTAGCTTCCACATAATCACTCATTTCAACTTCTCTTATTCTGGATTGAAACTATTTTAGTTTAAGTGCACATATGCCAACTCTGTGCTTAAACAAATGCGACTCGTTTACTGGGATCATAGAGAAAAATAGGTTGAAAGAAGGAGTCCGCCATTTCACTTTTTGCCTGGACATTGAGCAGTCGCCCCATCCTACACCCACTTTGCCAAATGAGCAGAGCAAATGCACCCTTACCTCCCAGGTGAACATTAATTACTGTTTGCACCATGCTTTGAGACCCACAGATGAAAGCAGTCGTAAAAGCAAAAAGTGTTATTACATTGCAAATGGTTATAGGCTTTCATTTCGTTCTGGAAACTGATCAAGCAGGAATGTTGAAACATGAGAGTAAGGTTGGCCAAATATTACACTTGTTATAATTAATTTGAGCTTAAGCTCCAACACAGTGACATGTTTCCTTTAAATAAAGTTAAGTCCTCTAAGGATGCATGAATCTATATGGGTCTCACTTTTCAGCTGGGAGCTAAAATTTTTCAGATATGCAGAAGGCAGGAAGACAAATGTGTTTCTGACTTCTGGTAGGGCAGGGAGACTCTCTGGGCAGACTGCTTACTTTTGAGACATCTTCAAAATGATCCTATGTCTCCTTTACTCCGAGGGACAGTGACAAGAATGCTCACAGATTTATAGGGATTTCGAACTGGAGCTGAATTTAAAGAGCCTATAATCGTTCCTCTCACTGAATGCCAAAACAGTATCTCTGGTTTTGCTGACAAGTGCTGCTCAGGAATACTTGGATAATCTCTGTGATGAGAAGCTTATTACCTACAAGGATACCAGTTCTGATGTTACGCAGCAACTGCTGTTAGCTCTTTGCACTCTTATGCATTTTTGTCAACAAATATTTAGTAAACACTTTCTATAAGCAAGTACTTTGTTAGGTGCTCTGGGAGACAGAAAGGTTAACAACAACAACACCGATAGTGCAGGTTCAACAGTCACCTAGAACAATGTCCTAGCCTGAAAGAGAGCCCCAAATGTAGTAGTTAGTAAACATGTGTTGAATGAGTGAAAGAGTAGATGACACTCTAGGAAGAATGAAAAACCACATGCCTAAAGAACAATAATACCAGATGGAACTTATATAAAGGAGAGGCATAGATAAATGCAATAGATATTGACCTGAATCTGCCTCCGTTAACTTTTATCATTCCTGCAACTGACATCTGAACCAGTTCTTCATAAAAGTCCATTTCTTCTTCTGTGGGTCATGGCTCAATTATTTGAGGATGATTACAACTTTTTTCAAACCCTTTTTAAGGCTCAAGACCTTTGGGCCTATAACGTATTAGATGATATCTAGTGCAAGCATCAGTCTGAATTTCTGCCCTTGGGTAAATCCAGTTTCTCAACATGGCTCCCTAAGGTGGTATAAACCTGGGATGGAATGGATCAGCTAATCCAGATGTAATCACCTGAGTATAGACTATAGTGGAGCTCATTTTCTTATGGTTCTCATACTATCTCATCCTGCACAAACTGTTTGGTCATGTAACCCTTCTTTCCCGGGACATATGTCTCTATACTGAGAAAATTCAGTGTTCTAAAGAACATAGTTTGGGAAATAAGAGTGCAGCGTTATATGCTGGGCTTTATTTGGGGGTGATACCTTTTTACACATCTTGCATTTGATGTGTAGGATTATAGCCCATAAATATGATTGGCTGTGAAACCAGAGTTTCTTCATCCAAACTTGCACTTTTGGTTTTCTGTTTGTCCTTCAACCTGAGTATTACTAAGAGGAGTGTAGTTTAGTGAGCAAAGCCTTGGACTCAGGTTACTAATTCACTATGCTGTGGGGAAAGCCACTTTCTCTCCCTGAGTCATAATTTTGTCATCAGTAGAGTGAAATGCTTGTTCCAGATATTATCTGAGTTTCCTTCTATAGCTAGCATTCAATGGTCTTTAGCCAAAGCTCTCTTTGACTTTAATCCAGATTATTCTACAAATTTTACTAATCTCAGATAAAAAGAGCAGCAAGAGATAGCAAAGGAGATGAGCAGCAAGTTCACCCTACCCCCAGCTTCTAAGACTTACCGACACTGCAGAATTATACATTTTGTGAAACAAACGGAAACTATTAGCCACAACTGTCTTTATTTTTTTCATCTGCACAATGTGGCAAGTTTTCATAAGAAAAGAAAAATCTTGAGAATTCTTGCATATGTTAACTTCAATCACATCACTTCCATTATGATGGGGTTTGCTGGTTGCCCGCGCAAACCTGTTTGTTCATGTCCCAAATTGCACATTGTTGCGTCACCTAACATCTAAACTCTTCACTTACCTTAAGTCTTTCAGCATTTCCGCCTTGGTCAGCAGTGGCTTCTTCCTTGGCAACTGTGATATTTGAAAATAGTGTCAAAACAAATCATTTCCTTCTTTTACCCCCTGACAATTACTCAGTGGCTATGCCTGTTCCAGAGTCTCTGCCCTTGTCTCTCTTTATTCCCTTCTTTTTTTTTCTTCTCCACAGATTCCCTCACCTAATTTAAATTTCCCCCAGGAATTTGGGCATCCATTTCTCAGGGTTTGGGGGGTCAAGGGGGCAGGGAAGAAACCAGTTTCTAGTGCCTGGTGATGTTTCAGAACCATGGAGAGCGGTTCTGGATGGAGACTGGAATAATCCATTCTCTTCAGCCCTTGCCTGTGGTTTCCAGTTCTCATTTGGAATCCCACAGGTGGCAGAGATGACGAAACTCTACAAAGAAGCTTCACAGTAAGAACCATTCTCCCCAGAGTTTAGGAGCCAAACCCTATACCACTACATACAAAGAACAGATTGCATCTGGGCCCTGTGCTGTCCTAATGTCAGCCCGCTTGGCATTAACTTCCTTCCCCAGGCTGACCTCTAAAGATGGGGACAGACTCTGAGGGCATTGTTCTAAGTGTACCAACACTACAGCCATTGTGTCGGCATGGGAGAGCTGCCGGTTCCTTTCCAGTGCAATGCTGTAATTTTATCAACTCTGGCTCAGAGAAACCTATATTTATAATGCTAATTAGGAGGGCACACATTTAATTTGAGTGGAAGACTGTATCTCGCTGAGCCTGATAGCACAGGGCTCAAGCGACAGCAGTCAGAGGCAAAGCAGGCCTTTCTCCCTTCTCCAAGTATTTGAAACAGGGCTTACTCTTGCCAAACAATTTCTCTGTTGGATTAAAAAGAGAGAGGGAGGGAGAGTGCTGAATATGCTGGAGCTCAGAAAACTTTGCGTTTATCTCCCGCCTGCATAATATATTTCTCTGTGCACTGAGAAAACATGCCTCTTATGTTATCTAATTGTTTCCTGACACATTTAGCAACATTTCACACTCTTTAAAGTGACATTAACATTGCTGACAGTGGAGGTGCTTTCATTAGATGGGCTTTGAATTGTAGCCAGGACGCACTGCAGGTCTTCAAACAGGCTTGTAAAAGGCGAGAAAGGCATTATTTATGAAAATAGAGACTTCGCCAACAGGGCCCTGTGGGTGCGTATTAATTTTGCTGACTCTAGTCAATTTAAGAACGGGTGCGTGTATGCATGTGCGCACGTGCACACACACAAAACAACTTCTCATGGGCTGAACTAATACACCTTTGTCATTTGACTGGCCACTATGCTGCCTGGGTTTCGAGGAAACTCTCTGAAACCTCTCTCCTTCCACATCTTTTCACCCACAGCATAGCACTGTGCTGTTTCAGACCCAAGTCTGTCGCTATGCACTCAGTCCTGAGGCTGAGTAGCCGAGAGGCTGCTGTACTTGGTAGGCATGATTCTCATGCTCCCAGTGGTGGAGTTAATTCTCCTTCTTATCTCCCTTCATGCTTCCAGGAGGAAGCATCTTGCCCCCTCTAAGCCCCCCCCCTTTTTTTCATGTCTCCAGCTCTCTGTATTAATGTGTAGTTTTCCCTGAAGACAGTACTAAGTGAGCCTTCAGAGATCAGTCCCATGCAGCAACTCCCTTTGCAGGGACTGAAGAGAGAAATTTGAAGATTCATTCTGACCTTCATGAAGAAAGGAAGCCGGGCTTGGAGAAGATGGGGAAGGTGCGAGTCAGGTTGTGAATTCCTGCTAGGATATAACCTCACCTGTGATTTTGACCCGATTATTGATCTCCATGCTTGCTATGCAGGCAGAATGATATTTTGAAATTGTGGACTTGTAGAGCTGAAGAAGAGCTCCCTACAGATTGTTGTGTCATGCCCACACTGCTACCTTTTCTCATCTGCCTTCCCAGCTTATCCTAGCTGGAATTACCCACCCTTCTCTCTTGACATCTCTAATGTCACAATAACTATGTGTGTTTAATCATAGAGATCTGAATTCGTATCTCAGCTTTGCCCGTTACTTGCTGTGTGACCTTGGTCAAGTCCCTTGATCTCTATGAGCCTCAGTTTCCTCATCTGCAAAAAGGAAATAATAATAGTACCTTCCAGTATTGTTGGAAGGATTGCATAAATTCCAAACCAAGAAATATGCTAAGCACACTGCCTAGAACATTGTGAATGCTCAGAAATTTTTAGTGACTAGTAGCCTCTTCCACTGGAATATGGATTCAGTGTGGGTTCGTTGTGGCTGACATATTACAAGTACAACAATAGAAGTATGTCCTGGGTACCCGTGGGTAGGGTGATCAGGAAAGACTTATCCGGAAGCCTGACCACCTTTAAGGAGATCTTCGGAAGAAGTTGAGATTGTCAAGGAGAAGGGAATTCCTTCCATGCACGGGAAAGGATGTGAAACTACATCATCACATTTCTCGAAAGTACTAGGTGCTGTTATGGGTTAGTGCAGTAACATTGCATATGTTAACTGAGGCCTGGTGAGGGTAAGCCATTTGCTCTAGGTCACACAACTGGCTAGCATCTAGTAGCCACAATAGGGAACCCTGGTCTCCTAACTCCAGTGCCCCAACCATATGGCTAGTGGGGATTTTTTTTTTTTTCCAGTACAAGGCAGTGAGTTTCAAATGACTGTTCAGAGAAGGAATGAACGAATGTGTATGACATTCATGGCCTAACAAACTAGACCTAGTACCAGTCTAGTTTACATTGTTCATTCTGGTTTCAAAACATTTCTATATCTTTGATGGGGAGCTTTTCAGTCTTTCTGTTGGCTATGGGTGGTTAGACTCCCCTATATCTCCTCTGTAGCACCTTATTAATGACCAATCAATGAGAAATGGGTGGGGTTGTGTGAGCGTAGGCAGCAGAGAGATGAAATGGTCCAAGTATCTGTTGCATAGAGCCCATGTTTTATCTTCCTGGTCTCTTAGGCACATAGCAAAACACAGACTTCCAGTTGAGAACTGTTTGCTGTCTGCAGACAAAGCCTTTGAAAAGGAAAGCTTCCAATAACGAAAAAGAAAACAATTACCATTTGCAGAACACTTCACCATTTGCAGTGTATGTTCATACATGTTCTTATGTAATTCTCAGCATGTCCCGGAGGGGGACTAGGGCAACTACCTCATACCCTTCTAATAGATGATGATAATACTTACCATTTATTCAGAACATTCATGTAATGCCTCATTTAATATTTATAATTATCTGTGATATCTATTTATACACATTCTGCTTATCAAACATTTGAGCACGAAAGAGTTAAGTGACTTGCCTAAAGTTCCCCAGCGGATTTGTGGCAGAGTCAAGATGTGAACTTCAGTCTGGTTCCCGTGCCAACCCTATTGTCATCAGTGATTGGTACTTCATCATTACAAAGGTTAATTAGAGTCCATTGTCATTTCCTGTACAGCTTTAGAGCCAGAATGCCTGGACCCAAATTCTTCCTCCCAGCCAACCTATCTCCTCTTAATTCAGTCTTACTTTTTTTAAAATGAGGTTAATATTACCTATCTCAAAGAACTGTTAGAAGATTAAAGATAATAATACATGTAAAGGACTTAGAAGTACTGCCCAGCACATCATAAGAACTCAATAAATCTTAGTGGGTGGGTATTGTTCTTTCCATAAACCGTGAACCCAAGAAATGAACATAAAAGTAAGCTCAATTCCGCGTGTTGGGGGGCAGGTTTTCCAAGGCCCTTTGAAAATTAAGTTTTAGGGGAGAGTGTAATACAGATCCAGGGAGGCAAGGAAATCATCCACCATATCTTCTGCCTGTTACTCATTCAGACAGACAACTCTGTAAGGGACTGCACTGTGCACACAGGTCAGCACTCTGATCTTGTGTCCTTAGGTCGTGTTGGGTCGCATCTCCCCATCAGTTCCCTAGGTGGGAAACCTTATGGTTAGATTGGAGTCACACCTTACAGGAGTTAGGTTCTAAGCTCAACTGCTGAGCCAAAAAATACAGGCACACCACCACCCTGGAAAATTCTGTAGAAAGTTGTACTTTGGAGACCGACATATTGTCTCTGAGTAAATCTAACAGTCAGTTTTTCCTCCAAGTGTGTCACAGACTCCTGGGTCTTCATTTGAGCGTCAGCTGAAGCCATAACCTAATACTCTAGCCACTTGATCAAAAGAAGAAAACCTACACTTAAAATCAGAATCACTTCTTTTCAACAAAATGGTTACACGTGAGAGGCACCTAATACCCAAGACCAGCAGTCTCAACAGCCCACAATGAAGCCAATGCCATGTGTGTTTGATAGATATTTAACTAATATTTGTGGAGTGAACTGTTGTAATCAACCAATCATACTGCTATTTCATTGCATACAAGCTGTGGTCTGGGTGCTAGGATACAAAGCTATATAATCCACACTTTCTCCCCAGTCACTCACAGTCTCATGAATGAGCCAGACATTTAGACAAATAGGCGAACATATTACAAGTACAGTTGACCATTTAACAACAGGGATTTGAACTGCACAGGTCTGATATGCGCAGATTGTTTTCAGTAAATACAGTTCAATACTGAAATGTATTTTCTCTTACGATTTTCTTAACATTTTTTTCTGTAGATTACTTTATTGTAAGAATATAGTATATAATACATTTAACATACAAGGTATGTGTAATTGGCTGTTTATGTTATTGGTAAGGCTTCTGGTCCACGGTAGACTATTAGTAGTTAAGTTATAAGTAGTTAAGTCAAAAGTTATATGTGGATCTCTGGGGCGCCTGGGTGGCTCAGTCCGTTAAGCTTCTAACTTTTGATTTCGTCTCAGGCCATGATGTCAGGGTCGTGAGATTGAGCCCCCCAGCATGGAGCCTGCTTAAGAGTCTCTCTCTCCCTCTGTCCTCCCACCCACCTCAAACAAATGTGTGGATTTTTGACTGTGCAGTGTCAGCTCCTCACCGGTCAACTGTACAATGATGAAAGTTCGTCCTGGGCACCTCTGGGTGGGGTGACCAGGAAAGACTTACAAAGAGGTTATTTTTGAGCTGAGTCTTTAAGGAGGTGTTCAGGAGGAAGGTGAGACTGCCTAGGAGAAGGGAATACCTACCATGCACAGGGAGGGATGTGAGAAGGGAAAGACAGATATTCAGTAGTCTAGTAGCTTTGATGTGGTTGGAGTATAGGAAATAGGGAGGTCTGGCAAGAGACGATTGCCATACAAGTGTTGGAACCTTATTATGTAGGCAGTGGGTAGTCTTGGGAAAATTGAGAGAGGAAGCATGATGTGAGCAAATCTGCACATTCAAAAATATGTTGGCCCTTAGACAGCAGGGAGACACACAGGGGCAAGAGAGACCAGTTACTGGGAAGCTAGAGCCGTACTCTAGACTGTACTGCCCATTGTGGTAGCTGCTAGCCATATATGGCTGTGACTATATAAACTTAAATTCATTGGAAATTCAGTTCTTTGGTTGAAATAGCTACATTCCAAGGGCTCGATAGCTACATGTATTAAACATGGTAGACATAGATCATGCCCCTCATCACAGAAAGTTCTATTGGACAGCACTGATCTAGATACCTACACATCACCAGAGTAACAATGGCATGTCATCTTAAAGGGGCTGGGTGATGTAATTAGAGTATATGTATCAAGCAACTGGGAATTTCTGGTCAGAGGTATTTGAAGATTCACTACCTTTTGGTGGACAGTTACGGCACTGCGGGTGAAGTAGATTTGTGTCCTCAAAAGGGGAAGCTGAACAGATTCATTGCCTTTCACCTCATGAATATGAAAGGGCTGGCATTAGAAAATTATAGAAATCATATTAGTTCAAAAATAAACTCTACCTTCCATCTCTAGCCTGATCTATATTTGACACCTTCCAAAGTGCAACGCTTTCAGGAAGATGTGACACATAAACATGCAAGTTGTTAGATGTAATAACAACACCCAAATGCATGGAGCCCCACACTGTGAAGACAGTTCATGCTAGCGCTCCTGAAAGAGACCCTCTCCCTGGGGCAAGTCCAACAGCTCACCACTTTTCCAATAAATCATGTATAATAGCTTGTGGGCAGTCGGGATGGCCTTGTCAGGGCCATCTGAAAACACTTTGTTTCCAAGAAATGCTTAGCTGGGCTTTACTGAGTTCAGTGAAGTGTGAGTGAGGAGGGCAATTAGGTCTTCTGTAAAAATAAAAACTTGAAACGAGGCGATGTGGAACAAGTTCGGTTGATGCCGCCTCATGGACAAGACAAGAAGGGTCATCATGAAGGTTCCTCAGGTGAGGTTCAGTAAGCTACAGCCGAGTCGCAGGAACTCTCCCCTGAATCTCTTGCCTCTACGAAGACAGCCCAACTGTCTCTTGACAAACAGGTCTCACCTAGCTTCAGAGAAAGGCATGCTGTAACTTCCCTCATTGACGACTTAGACTCTGCCTGAAGACATTTTCCTGCCCTCTAGCAAAAATTCCCCAATGACAGTATCAGCTTATTTGCTTGAACTTTTCTCAGGTAGGGGAAAGAGCTGGCTGAATCGAATTTTTCACTTCTAATATCTGTCCAATTTCTTATCAATTGGGAAAAAGAGCTCAAAGACGGACCATGTAACATAAAGTATCCTAATCTAAAGCCATCACTCCAGTGGACCCAGGATTTCTCAACCTCAGCACTGCTGACATTTGGGCCTGGAAATTCTTTGTTGTGGAAAATGCTTCTCTGCATTGTAAGATGTTTAGCACTGTCTCTGGTCTCTACCCCCTACAGGTCAGTAGCATCCTCTCCCCACCCCAACAAATTGTGACAATCACAATGTCTTTAGACGTTGCCGAATGTCCCCTGGGGAGCAAAATTGTCCCGTTAAGAAAAACTGATCCAAGCTAATAGCAGCACTAAATATAAGCAGGCTGCTACAGGGAGTATATGTAATGTAATAACAATACGAAAGATGAATGCATATGCGTCTGTATTTCCAGTTTAACATGCTATATTCATTGTGGTTGTTTTGCATTCTACAATTATAATCGAAACTACTGTCTCTGTTTTTTTTTTTTTTTTTAATTTAAGACGTAGATGAGAAATGGAGTCCCTCTCACCCTGCCCCAAGATCAGTGTGGTGTATGTAAGGCCTTGCACCAGCTAGAAGATGAGCTGAGTTTCTCTCCAGAGCTGAGGACAGACAGCTGCGGTAGCGCATGCTTGATGGGTAACAAGTAGTCAGCTCCCTGCCTCTCTCTCTCCCCTGCTCTCCTCTTTAGTGCCCACAATATTCTTATAAATCGAGATACCTTCCACCATAAGTGGTTTCTCTGGGACCCCACATGTTTGATTTCTTGTGATTTAAAAGGAAGGGAGTCAGCCTACAGAACATGAAATTCTTATAATACTGGAGACTGAAAATCTGGAATCTGTTTTCAGTTCTACCAAATTACCGTGTGGCACTGGCCAAGTCATTTTCTCACTTGGGCTTGATGATGAGTTTTAGGCAGGACGCGTTTTGTTCTAAGTGACAAGAATGAACTCAAGCTGGCTTAAAGAACAAAACAACAGCAACAAAATGAAGGTGGGGTGCAGAATAAATTAGTTCCTGTGTTGAAAAGCTTAGTGGCCATGTTGTTTCAGGCCTGGCTGATTCCAGGTACTCTACTGACGCCATCGGAAATGTCTCCCCTTCTTATCGCATCTCCGCTTGCCTCCCTGTTGACTCCATTCTCGGGCCGCCTCTCCCCTGTAGTGCTCAGATGGCTGCATGGTTCCAGCCTCAGCACTTCCCAGAGCCTCCCTAACTATGGCACAGCCACGCACCCACAGCAGGTGCTTGCGAACGAGGTGCAGACAATAAGCTGTGAGTCTCATTAGCTCCATCCGGGCCCTTGCACCCACCATGTGCCACACACAGTTCTAGGGACCTTATGGGTATTCTCTCCAGCATTCACAACAACGTGGGAAGTCAGTGTGATTATTATCAGACAGGTCCAGAGGAGTGAAGTAGGGCACTCAGACTTACACGGAGAGCAGCAGAGCTCAGTCAGCCTGGCTTCAAAGTCTGTGCCTATTCCTCACTTGGGCTTTGGAGGACAGAAACCATCAGGCCAAGAGGTTAGGGATGGGTTGCATAGTGCAGAGAAATACCGCACGCCCGAAGGCAGAAACAAACATTTGCAGAAAGTAGGTGATCGTATCCATTGGAGTCCAGAGTTTGATTTGGGGCAGGGTAACAATTAAGAATGGGATGAATTGGATGATGGAGCAGATTACTAGGTGGATTTCGGTGCGAGGCAACTCCAGGCTTGGGAATAGCCCATTGTAGGGGTGGCAATTCACAAACGTGAGTGCTCATCTTCGTTCTGCCCCTTGGGCGTGTGATTCACATCCCCGAGTCTCCGGACAGTGTTGTGATAGTTATGGAAGGGGCGGGAATAAAATCCCTGAGCTGGATACTTCGCTCAGAATATAGGCTGAACAGATGTGCGCTGGCTTCGTCCATGTCCCTCCAGCTAGAGGCAGGGAGTCCAGCTACAGTTTCAGGCTACCTTGTGCCCTTTGTGGCAGTAACCTTGGCTGTCACGCCCCAGTGCTTCACTGGAGCCCATCATACCTTGAAGAATGTTCTGCCACACGGCCCTCCACAAACCCCATGTGCAGGACACTTCAAAAACCTGATGCATTTCCTGAAAAATGTCCTCATGGAACTCAAAAGCAAGTAGGCCCATATTTGTAAAAAATTCATTGATTACAAGCAAAAGGAAGGTAATATCTCAGATATTGACATTATTTCTATTTACACAAACAGGTACCTTGCTTTTTAACCCCATCAAAAATAGGAGCTTCACAAACCCCAAGTATCTGGGCAAGAAAATGGTTAGTCAGAGTCAGGTATCCGAATAAAGCATTATGTCCTAATGTTTGTTTGATTTCACTAACCAGTTGTTTTGCCTATGTTAATACTGATTTTTGCAATACTCAACTTAAACACGAAAGCTATGTTGTTTTTTATTTTTTTTATTTTTGAGAGAGTGAGCGAGAGTGTGGGGTGGGGATGGGCAGAGGGAGAAAGAGAATCTTAAGCAGGTTCCACACCCAGCATGGAGCCCAACATGGGGCTCGAACTCATAGGCCTGAGATCACGACCTGAGCTAAAATCAAGAGTCCGAAACCAAGAGTTGGCCATTTAACCAATGGAGCTACCCAGGCACCTCCACAAAAGCTATGTTTTTATTAAATTCTTGAACTTGCAAAGCCTCAGAGGAATTCCAGTTTCTGGTTTGAGAATTACTTTCTCCCCTCACAAATCATTTGTTCAACATAAGTGGTCACTATGGCTATTTCTAGGAGGAGCCTTGATTCTGCCCCTGGTTAATTATCTCCCTACGATGACCTCAGTGGTAGATTCCAGAAGGAGACCAATGCGTTTGGGCTTCACATCTCATTTATTTTTTAGCAGTCCATTCCTGCCTGATGTGAAAATTGTAGAACGAACCATTCAAGGCTTAAGTTTTAGAGTCAGATTTCCTGGATTCAAATACAGCCCGTTTTGCTGCTTGCTGCCAGTGCAGTGATAGGAAAGTTAGCCCATCCAAGCCTCAGTTTCTTCATCTGTAAATGGGGATAATAACAGTACTTTGCTCATAGAAAAATTATGGGTATTAAAAGAGAAAAATATACATAAAATCTTTGCTCTGTTCTTAGCACAAAGCAAGATCTCATTTATAAGTAGAAACATGGTCATTGAAATTATTATTTTGGATTTAATAATTCCTGGTACTGGGTAGGTAGTTGGTGTTTTGGTTTTGTTTTGGTTTTTTGGTGTTGGTTTTTGTTTGGTTGGTTGGTTTTGGTTTTTTGTTTACTTTTTACCATCTCCTGAACATCTCTCTGCTCCACTAAAAATCCTAACACCCTATCAGTACCTAGATCAATTATGCGTTATCTACACAGAACATTTTAATATCTGCTTGCCATTAATCTTTTGAGTGAAAAAGGAACCAGTTGTTTTAAGTGAATTTTGGACCTTGATCTGCAACATGCTTCCTATCATAGATTAGTGAACGTATTAACAAGATGTGGGCAGGGCAGCAATTTCATAGATAACATTTACCACCTCGGGGATGGGAACGAGATTGTGGCCCCTTCTTGGAGAACTGGAGTTGGATTCAGATCAGATAAAGGAGGAAAATGGTGCTGTCATTGAGACCATGGGAATTAGAACAATGTGACTTCAACCACAGATGGTGTAGGATGAAGTGTTCGATTATGGCTGAAGCTGTTGGTGAATGAAGGCCTGGAGCAAGGCTGCCAAAAAAGAGCTCAGAGCTCAGCATCCGCTGCCTTGACTCCGCTCCTGGTCCGTGATGTTTCTACGTGATCACGGCATTGTTTCCCACTGAACCCAGGGCACCCCAGAATCCTTCTCAACACAGCCTTCCAAACAGCGACTACCCATCGATCAGAGTTAGCAAAGGAACTGCTTTGTCCAGCTGTAGTTCTCTTAATCAGAAATATTTCAGGAGCTGAAACGATCTGAAAATCTTACTCATTTGGAAAAAGATAAATTAGTAAAATCTAAATTAGTCTCCCTTTTCAAGGTTGTGGGGGAACCCAGTCACACAGATAATTAGTTAGACTTCGATTTACATGGGGATCTTGGAAAAGACACACACACACCCACACATACACAAGACCATATGAGTTTAATGAATGACATATTGCTGCCTTTGCGTGTTTCCTCTTGCTTTTTTAACAGATTAATTAAAACTGGTTTTCCCCATATTTGCTGGGGACTCTGTACACATTCAAAGTGGAACTTGGAAAATAGTTTGGGGGTCAGGGAGCCTCTGTAGTGAATAAAGTAGAAACGGGGTAAGTGCAGAGCCCCTGGTTACATGCCCATCCCACACTAGGTATTTTAGTAAGAAATCACGGTCTGTAAAGTGAGCCTGTCTAAGTTCCAACTTTTTCCCCTGTACTTTGGAACCTGTTTGTGTCTGTACAGATGGTCTCTGTCAGTTGGAATGGTCGAGGGAAAAAATGTAGCATAAGTGAACAAAATTAGCAAATGCCATAGCAAACAGAGAGCAGCATACAATTGGATTGGGGGCAGATCTAGGGACTGAGGAATTTCCCAAGGAATGGGAGGTACCATCAAGGAGCTGAAGGAGCTACCAAGCATGGATTTCAAGAGGCCAGGGGAATAACAGGAATCAGACAATTCTGCGATGTGTATTTCAGGACAGTGAAGTGACCCCAGCACTTTCATTGTGGTAGGACGGCTCTTCCATTGTCTGTATTTGTATAAATTAAAAAGCAGTTCTGTCTGTACTCTGTGAAATGCATTCATGCTGAACAAAATTTCAAAAAGTTCATGTAAAGAGCGATTTCACAGCAACTATCATATCAGGGCTCCTGGAAAATTGCACTTGAACTTCAGTTCCACCTCAGTCACTCAAAGGAATTTAAAAATTGGCTTCCAGCCATTCTTGTTCTTCAACATGCATTTCCAGATATGTCTCAATAATACAAACATTAAAGCCTATTGATTGTGAGTTAAAGTCTGTTCCTGCCAGAGCCTCGCTGCTAAGCGGACGTCAACACTGACTTCACAGTGCCCTGGTCAGGACACCTCTACATTCAGGGGCCTCGAAGGAGGCACAGGGTAACACTGCTGTGAAGGAGCCGCTTTGAACTTCATAACAAAATTACAAGAGAAGCTTTGAACTCTGCCGGATGATAGCTGCTATAAATAACCATTTATTCAAAGAAATGTTTCTTACTTGAAATCTTGAGAGTGCCTTGGGACCGGGAGATGGGAAACTGCAAACATGATTTGTAAATCAACCCTCCCCCCTCCTTGGATGTCTTCCTTTTGTTTTTTGTTTTTCCTTTCCACCGTGCTGTTAGGGCAAACACCATGCAGAGTAGCGAGAGGGTGGATTTTGGAACACACAAACCTGCGTGTGACACTTGGCCGCTGTCACTTGCTAACTCTGCACATTTACTGCTCTGTGCCTCAGTTTCCTCATTTACAAAAGGGAGATTATAATAATTCCAACCTCAGAGAGATACTATCTATAAAGTGGCACATAGTCATTGCCCAAAAACATGAGCAGTAAAAATAGTAATCGTGATGATAGTCAGTAGACGGAGAGCTATGGGAGAGCTACGGATTAAATGTTAGCCCCAATTCTGATGAAACTCTGACGTGTTCGGGCTACTTTTGCTGGAGCATCCGGCAGGAACATCGTGCCTTGCGTGGCTCCCAAACTGGTAGATATAAATTGAAACGTTCAAGCCAAATTCCGTTTATCCATTGCTCTATTTCAGGGGTGATGATTCTTCAGTTGTGTTACTGGACAGGAGCCCTGAACACTCGAGCTGTAGGAGTCTCTTACTCCCCTTCCCTTTCCGCAACCCCCACCCTCAAAAAAGCAGCAGGCGAGTGCTTGGTGACTCTGTGCTACTGTCCGTGGAGTTTCCTCTTACCGGAAGTCCATCTCCTCTTCTCTCAAAGTCTGCTCAGGCATCAACTTCCCCGGGAATCCTTGTTGGACTGTCCACCCCTACCTCTCCCTGGCCTGGCTGGACCAAGTGTCCCTCTTTCTGCCTCCACAGCACCATGTCTCCACATGCCACTGTCCTATTACCTGGTACTGAAATGATGTACTTAGCTGTCTGTCTCCCCCACGCGACTGTGAGCTCTCTGCAGGTAACAAGGCTGTCTTGCTTATTTTTGTACTCTCCGTGTCCAGCGGAGTATACATAAGAGGCACTCCCATTTTATTGAGGTAAACTGATCTATCCATAACATTTCATGCACCGAGGCATAGATTGGGAAAGACAGTTATAAAAGTGGCAACAAAACACGGCATCCATCTGAGGTGCCTGAAAATGTATTTGCATATGTAGTACATTTGGAAGCAGGGAAACACATTTCTTCTGACTCTGACACTTCCTGCCTGAGTTGAAACTCTAACCGGCTTCTTGAGTTTGCTTTCTCAACACCCTACCCTTCTTTCCACACCTCCAGCTTTAGGGCATATCCCGTGGGCTGCTACTCTTGGCTCATGTCTCTGAGCTTCCCAAATGAACACACCAGCAGGCAAGCAATCGCAAGGACCCCAACACGTAAGGGTGAATCAGGTGAAAGTACACGCAGCAATTATCTTCACTCAGCAATTTGGCTGCCAGGAGCTCCCTGCCATGTGAAAGAGAGGTCGCAGCAGGCTTCTGTGTGGAAGGAGAACTTTTGGACCCAAGGGCAGCTCCAAGTTACTGCCCACCACCTGCCAGCCTGGCTGTTCCTCCTCATGGCCTGGAGTTGCTGTGCTTTGTAGGACTTCCCCCGTGATATGCAAAACAGAAACAGAAACAACATGGTGGTGGAGAGAATGGGGGCATTGGCCAATTCTTTAGGATGCACGTATGTGGCCCTTTCTACCTCTGCCCGAAACTGATTAGTTCGGTGAGAGTCTGTCTTGTTCATTTGCGCCATTCATTCAACAGGTGCTATTCATCAGGAAAATATTGATGGAACAGGGGGAATAATGTAGACAGATGTCCACCTTCAGATAGTAATAAGGACTGTGGAGAAACATAAACAGGCTAATAGAGAGAGCACATGGGTGAGAAACTTGGAAGAAGGCAAACAAGAAAAGTTTCAAGAGAAAGGGTGGGCTTGTGGCTATCAGGGAGGTGGCAGGTGGGGAGAATATTCCACATAGAGGAAACGGGAAACGTAAAGACTCAGAAGACAGAAGAGTGTGGCATGTTGAAGCAGCGGAGGTAAAGACGGCCACGTTGGCTGGGGAATAAGGGGCCGAGTGGAGAGTGGTAGGGCCACTATTGGGGGCAAGGTTGGAGAGGCGGTTTGGGCCGGAGGAGGCAGAGCGTCATCATAAGGAGTTTCGGTTTCTTTCCACATGTAGCCGGAGGCTGTTGGACGGTCCCAAGGAGCAGAGCGATAAGACCTGATTTCTGTCTTGAAAATATTATTCTGGCTGCTGTGGAGAAGGGATGGGGACAGCGGGGAGTAGGTGGGTGTATGGCGGGAGGGGCAGCAGGGAGACCAGCAAGAAGGTAGTCCAGTGAGAGACGACGGGGGAGTTACGGTAGGACTGCGGCAGGGAAGGTAGAAAGAAACGGATGTTTTCCTGACCGGTGGCATTTCGGCCGTCTAGATGGGTAGTTCCGCTCATGCCCATGTTGTGAAACACGCAGCTACCTGCGGTATGAATTTGGACATTTGGAGAAACATCAAACCACTTGAAAAAATACATCTGGAGCATTTCTTTCTCTATTTTTTGGATATTTATATCGTGAGGTGGTTTCAATGTAACTTTCTCTGGATGCGCTCATGACACTCATTGCTGACCTTTGACCCCTCTGTCCTCTTTCCCAGGTCGTCCCATTCCACCTACATCCTCGTCTAGCCTCCTCCCATCTGCTCAGCTGCCTAGCTCCCATAATCCTCCACCAGTTAGCTGCCAGATGCCATTGCTAGACAGCAACACTTCCCATCAAATCATGGACACCAACCCTGACGAGGAGTTCTCCCCCAATTCATACCTGCTCAGAGCATGCCCGGGGCCCCAGCAAGCTGCCGGCAGTGGTAAGGAAACCGTGGTGTCTGAGTGCGCGCTGCGGTCTGTGCGACATTCTCGAGTCTGGCAAAATGACAGCCCCGAATCGGGGGCTGGGGAGAAGGTGGTGTGGGGAGCACCAGGTGAAACGCGCTTGTCGCTTTGTGGCATTGCAGCTCCAGGATCCGTTTACTGAAGGTCACAGTTACTGACGAGGTTTTGCTTATCTTAACAGGGCTTGGGCCTCCTTCCGTGGGAGGCATCCGCCCACTGCCGCACACGAGAGCGTGCAGGTCTCAAAGGTGATGTGCAGAGAGACAATGGCATATTGAATTTTGTATTACTACAATTCTGGTCATAGCCGAGTGACCCCGGACACCCTCACGTGCCCAATTTGTGTGCATTTCAGATCTCTTGGTTTTTGATGGTTGGCTTCTGACTTTTTCTTCCTTGCTTGTTTAGATGATTTTGTGATGAAAATGCGTTCCCTTGACATGAATACCGAATGCCTTGCCAAGTCTGCAGTGTTGGGGGGGTGACCTCTCCTATAACCCTCTGCATGTGCCACTTCACTTGAATTTAACAAGCTGATCGCACGGTACCATGATAAATCCTGCCTCTAAAGCCCGAGTTCTCATTGTGGTTTTCACTTGCGCCGAGCAAAGGGACTGGTCGCAAGGTTCTGTCTCACCTCTGAGGGTTTTGTGGCTACTGCCTTAGCTCCCAACCTCTAGATCTTAGGTAGAATTGCCCCAGGCTCAGCAGTAATCATGCCTTATTTTGATTTGCTTTGTTGGTAAAATGTTCACAAAACACAGGAACACAGGAGTGGGCCACACCTAGGGTTAAGTACCTATGGCCCAAGGAGAGACATTTGCAGAAATTAATTGCTCCTGACCCAATGGCCTTGGAGGTAGCTTCTGAACTGGACACTCGTGGTGTTCATATCCCATCACAGGCAATACAGAGCTTTCCGTGCCAAGAGTGTACCTTGATGAGGTGGGGTTTTGGCTTCACCCATGAGAATATGCCACCACTGGCCTCAACCTCTACAATTAGAGAGGACCTCCCCAATACACGGAAGATGATTCATTCTGAAGATGGAATGATGGACTGCTACTTATGATGGCCCATGCCCTTCTTCAAAGCCAGGCCTGATATATTTAGTAAACTCGTATTCTTTTTCAAAAAAATTACCTAATCAAATCTCTCATCAAATGAGCAATCCATTGTTGATATTATGAAGGCCTTTAATCTACCATAAATCTTTATTAGAACTCATCAGAGCTTCTAGTTTGAGAGAAATGTGATTATGGCACTCTTAAAATGACATTACATCATTGGGGTGATTGGTTTATCATTTGGAGAAGAGACATCAATCATAACTAGCATAACCACACAGTAAATGAATTCAACCTTTCTACTGCGGAACAATGACACTGTAATTGCTCAAAATCAGGCTTAAAATGAAATCGGAAAATGCTCTTTCTTCAAATGTGATGTTAACTTAATGGAATATATTATGAAAAATCATGTTTGAGGAAATTCTATATAATTAAAAATATGTGGAAATATATTCCCTTTTTTCTTTCATCGGAACCTGATTTTAGCTACAGAGCCTCTTTTTTTTTTTTTTTTTTTTTTGCTGCAGAGATTATGTTGCATTTAATTGAACTATCCTCGCTTATGTTTTGCTGCTTTTTATTTCATACTATGTAATCGTGATGAATATTGCATTATGAAGGACAAGAGGCTTTTGAAATGAGGTGCACCTGCTGATAGCTTTTTAAAAACAGACAATTATTAGGGAGAAAATGAGCTTTTAAAAACTATATCCTTTTATGCATATATGGATAGCTGGGCAAAGATGATTTCTAGAAGAGAGGTCAGTTCGTATCTGAGGGCCATCCAGAATATTTTCTCAGTGATAACACTGAGAGATTTCTTTTCTTTTTGACATCGTATCAGATGATAAGTTGTTGATAGGGTGTTTTTGTTGGCTTTCTGCCTAATCAAGACCTCATTTTGGTGGACACAACAGATGAGTGTGTTCAGAGTCAAACTTAGCCATTTTTCATCACTCACATCAATTTGTTCAGCCACTTAAGATTGATAGCAATTTAAGCTTCAGTAACAGGGGGAAATACTGCAGAACATTTGAGGGTCCATTTTCATCCCAAACAAGAGCTCTGTGGATATGATTTCTTCACCTGAGGGGTGAAGACCCAATTGTGCAATACCCTTGTTTTCAGCAGGTACTTATCTGAAAGCTTGTTCAAGTTTTGAATGACTGGCCACTGGGCAGTCATTCAAAATTCTTGACTGGGGCTTGGCTAAGTAAGTGCAAATCCGGTGCAAATGTGTGTCTCTTAGGGCTGTGAGTGTATATGTGCGCGTGTGTGTGTCTGTGTCTTGTGGAATGGATTTGGGGTCCAGGGCGAATTGGGGATTCCATCAGGATCAGAATGCAGTTGCCATGAATTTACATTTGACATAAAGGATTGAAAATAGAGTTTGACACAGAAGATGCAAAGTACAGAGCTGTGCCTGGGTGTTCTGAATTGAATTTGATGAAAGGGGCCGGATTTTTCCGTAGGTGTCTTGGCACAAACGAAATGACCATGTGAGTGGTTGTGTTCTGTTTAGCTGGTTAATTGCACAGAATTTTTTTTTAAGTTGTCTCTTGGCAGTGACCTTGTGTTCTGAAGATCTGCTGGCAGTTGGATCTTTGTCTCTTGCTTAGGTGAAAAAAACCTGTTCCAGCACGTTCAGCCCATACGTGACAGTAAAAAATTTATTTGCAGCTGTCCTCTTACTGTTGCTGTTAATTCTTGACGTTAGTGAAGCCCATCCCTAAGGAGAGTCACTGCACACATTTCCTGCCCGAAGAGCCTCTGTTCTAAAGAGACAAACCGGACATAAACTACACAACTAAAATGTTTTTGACACCATGAAAACATCCTCAAAGCAACAACAAAACTTCACCTTTATGACTTGACTGTCATTATTTTCTGCGACTGTAGCGCATTCTTTAGCGGACGGTACTAAAACCTGGGTGCCTCTGGAACCAAATTGCTCTAACGCTCAATCTATGCCAGTCGAGCAGATATCCAGGAAGAGCTAATGAGATGCTTTGCAGAGTGGTGTTTTCCCTTCCCTTCGAGCATTTTCTTCCAGAGAGCTGAGCTCTCCGTGTTCCGACCTTCTGCCAGGGCGGGTGAACTCCAGAGACGTTTCTCGTATACAGAAGCATAATTTCAAATCCTATGAAATAACTCATCTGGAAAAAAAATCTGGATCCCAGCAGCAGCATAATGGAGGCTCTTGCAGATGGAGGAATAAGACAACCTTCCAAATCAGAATAGGGTTTGCTGTCAGCCTACGAGGCAGAAAATACACGTGCAGCCACATTATAATCTAAAAACATTGGCTTACCTCCCCTCTCATAAATGGTTGAGTTTTTGGTTTTGTTTTTTAAGTCTAAGTAAAGAGTTTGGAACTCTCATTAGTAACATCGAACTACAGAGAAGAAATTAACGGGATGCCTCTGCCAGGACCCTTTCAGTTGGTCCTATGTGCCAAAGGAGCTGCCCCAGTTGGAGAGTCTCCGTTTGTCAGTGGGTGCATTAAAGGTGCCCGAGCCTTTTTTTTAAAAGAGAAAAAAATGTCTTAGTTAATTATATACAAAAATAGGACATCAAAATCACCACGCTTCAGGTTTCCTTGAGAGGTCCAAGAATTTACTTGCTTACCTAACTTAATAATTGTCCCATTTATTTAGCATCATAAAGCAAAAGCTTCCTTTTCTCGTTCATTCATTCAGCGAGCCATCCATTCATTCCTTCTCTTACATCTCCCCCACAATGTATGACAGCTTAGAACAAATCTGTCTAGCTGGAAAACCGTAATTAGATGACACAGTAAAGGTGAAGGGAAAAAATGTAGCAGAGTGGGCAACAGACATGTAGGCTTATATGTAAAGTCCGTTCCATTATTTAAGATAGACAAAAACTTGATTCTGAGCTTCCTAGAAACCAAAGCGAAAAGGGAAACACAGATAAGATACAAAACATCCATGAGATAAAAACAAATCAACTGCTTTCAGGGAAATTCTATGACTCCTCATAGGGAGGCCAGAAAGAAATTTGTCTTAAAGGAGATAATGTGTGCATCCCCGATGACTGAATTCTCAGTCACCTGCCATCATACATATGCTAAAGAATTGCCTGTCAAAATTTCTTGTAAACACCCTCCATGTGAGCCATAGAAAACACTTAGAGTTAAAAGGCAATTCTGCAAATATCCAAACATTGCACAGCCCAGCGATAAAACTTGACTTGATCCATGGATCAACCCTAGTTTTACTGAAGGGCCATATACACTGCCTTCCCACTGAGCATGGGCCTTAAATACCATCGCTTGTAACTACATTTTTATGGGAATTAACTGAGGTTGTGACTAGAACTCTAAAAATAGATGTCCTGGGTTACAAATTTGTCTTGACAGCTATAGATATGGAAGACCTTTGATCCTCTGACGAGCACTAAAGCCCACCGTTCCAGGACAGCCTTCACTCATCTGCCCTTCCCCCACCACCCGTGGGGCTGGATTTGGGACAAGCAAGAAAAGAGTCCCCAGAATTTTTCTAAGTTAATGAAACTTCTTCTCCTTATATATTTTGGGTTTGGGGAGATGTTTTTCCTCAAGTATATTATAAATTCTCTTTTCCTCTTACGTGGCTATGCTCACTGTAATTTAATTTAGTTTTGGGTCTTCTGAAGAGCTCACAGCAATTATTACGCGCATCGATGATCGTACTGTGCTGGTAATCCTGACTCACTGTTTCAAAAGTCTGTGCATTGAGGTGGTTGTGTCACCTCTCCTAGGGCATTGCATGTAGACGTCATCTTCTGGTCTCTGTAGGCTCTGCTCTCCCCCTCAGCTTCACTTCATCGTGTGGAGACCTTCACCACAGGGTTTCCGATCTCACGTTCATAGTAGATGCTCAATGTTTATTAAACAAATTAAGTAGCCAATATCTTTAGTAACTCCCTTTGTTTTATCAATTTACTGCTTTTCATCATGTACAATGGAAAAAAAATGGATAATTTAAGGAGGAACAGCAGATTAGAAAGTCCCAGCATGGGGAAATATACTTATTTTACAAAATATATCCAATATACCTATTTTGTGTCACGGTGTGTCTGTGTTTAGGTACATTAGAACTTTATAGCTCATCTTTAAATGAGAGGGTTTCAAAACACCCTGCTTCAGTACGTCGCGAGAAGTAGTGGCCAGTGCGAAGAACCTGGTAGAGCCCTGGGTGGGACTCCTGACCAGAGAAGCTGCCCCTGTGTGGGAGAGACTTCCTTCTTCACGCATGATTTTAGGGTCAGGAAATCAAGACCTAACATCCTTCCCTTCATCACACTGAATTTGTTTTGTGCTTGAGCCACGTGGTTCCACATTCTTCCCTGGGTCCACCTGGATGTCTGAGCCAGATGTTCAGAGCTCCCTATAAACCCTTCCTGGTGCCCAGGCAGGGTTGGCCCTGGCTGCTTCCCTCCAGAGGAGTTCCTAGCCCACTGGGCAGTGCGGACGAGGCCAGGATGCTGTCTCAAGGCTGGGGGACAGCACCTGCTCTTGCCTCAAATGCACAGCCACACAGGGTTTGGCTCTCTGCCTGAGACCCTTTTCCTCCCTTTATGTTAGCTGTTATGCTAAGCACTTTACATACCTTCCTTCATTTGATTTTCGTTGTCCCCCCTACATACCAGTGCGGTAAGGTCTTACTATCATACCCATTTGATTGATGAAACAACTGTAGCACAGAGAAGTTAAGTAAATTGCCCAAATAGCAATGCTGGGAAATGAAGGACCTGTGTTTCAAATCCAACCTTCGTAATTTCAGAGACTTCTTCCCTCACTCCTCTCTTAAATGTTGCCCTCTAAAATATTTGCGTAGTTTATTGAGATAAGCAGAATGCACTGAAAACATTATGTTAAGGGGCGTGTGTTACAGTTTTTAAAAGGTTGAAAAAACATACAGCATCACAAAATACTCTTCCCCTTCCCTGCTTGAAAAGCACACATATCCCCACACTATTCTCCTAGACTTTGGTCCAGTAAATTCCAGAGGGGTTCGGGAATTTGATTTTATGACCCCTTCAAGTGATTCTTCTGGTCTCATAAGTTTGGGGAGCATGAACACGACGGGGAAGCTCCAAAGTGGAAGTTGGGGAACTTGGGTGTTCTCTACTCTGTCTCTGCTTCACAGTTCCATCTTTGGCAAGTCATTCCGTTATCCTGTGCTCTGCTTCTCTACCTTTCAAAGTCGGCCTTTGGCCCCAAAGTTCCATTCTTGAGCTGCCATTCTGTTTGTAAGTCCTGTGTCCAGCTTGACCAGGCTGTCCCAGCTACGCCCCGCCGCACCCCCGCCCAGCCCCTCTTGCCGGATAGTGTGGATTTCACTCCGTCCTCTCGGCCATTGACAGGACAGACCTACAGGGTCATACAAAGCAGCTTCTTGCAGTTTTCCTGCAGAAGCTGAGAAACGTGATCTGGGGTCCTGTAACACTTACCTGAAAATGCTGAAAGCACTCCCAGCAGCAAGCGTAAAAGCATAGTGCCCCCAGCACTGACCCGGGCTCCGCGAGACTCACCCTGGCCTCTGAAACAATGTCTCCCACCCTGAGAATTGGGAATTGATTGTTCTCAGGACTCTCCTGACAGTGATAACTGACCCAGGAGTATAGCAAACAGAGAGCAGACTTTTTTTTTTTTTTTTAAGTGTGCCTTCTTGCAACACAGACACACTTTTTGATTGAAGGTCCAGCAATTTCTAACTGCTAGGGTTGGCACAGCTCTTCTGTACCATGGTGCAAATGAGCACACAGGCAAGATGGACAGGTAATTCCTTTGGAGATGCGTAGCAGAGAAGTGACATATGGCACAGAACTGCTCCTCTTCAGCAAATAATCTTGCTATTGACAAAATTCCCAAGGTCGATACGCATTGTGTACATTCTACCTCTCCATCTCTGTCCCTGCTCCTTGGTACATACAAAAAGATGTCCTGGGCAAGCCCAGAGAATAGGAGCTATATGCCACATCTTAACAGTTTCCTGCCCTAACAGTTTCTATCCAGAACTTCAGTTTCTCCCAAATTCCCTTAAAGACTGCACTTAATCCTAAGCAGCTTCCTTCAGACTAGTGAATAGCCATTTTCAAATGTAGCCCCAATCCCTTATTAGAGATCTCTCAATTCTCTGTTGAATGAAAAAATAGATTTCTTTTACCGATGGGCAGTTTCAACGGAAGTTATAGCCCTAGCCCCTGTAAATTTCTTGATCTCTCCCCAAAATAATAAAGAATAGCCATATTCTTAAGAGTTGGACTCCGATATCCCAACTACTTGGCTTCAAATTAGAGCTCAGCCTTAGCCACTTTCTAACATTATGATCTTAACGTAATAGGTCTTCCTTTTTTTTTAACCTGTAAAACAGTAATAAAAGTAATAAAACTTCTAAAGTTGTTATGAATATTAAGTGACATTCTTTTGCATTAAAATTCTTGAAAGGAAACTTAGTTGGAACAAAGGTCAAGTTTGATATTATTTACTTTTTAACTTAGAGTTAGCTTATTGTAATAACATATGTAACAGGAAATTTCCCATTTTTACCATTTTTAAGCACACGGTTCTGTGGCTTTAAGTGCATTCACATTGTTGGGTGACCATCACCACCATCCATCCCCCAATATTTTAATCTTCCCCACCAGAAACTCTGTGCTCATTAAACACTAACTCTCTCCCTCCCTTCCCCTGCTCCCCCCCCACCAGCACCGTATTATTTTGTCTGTATGAATTCGACTACTCTAGGTACTGCCTAGAAAAGGGATCATACACTATGTGCCCTTTTGTGACTAACTTATTTCACTTAGTACAGTGTCTTCAGGATTCATCCATGCCGTAGCATGCGTCAGAATTTCCTACCTTTTAAAGGCTGAACAGTATTCTTTTGTATCTCTATACCACATTTTGTTTATTCATTCATCAGTCAATGGACACTTGGGTCGTTTCCACCTTTTGGCTATTGTGAATAATGCTGCTGTGAACATGGGCGTACAGATATCTGTCCCAGGACCTGCTTTGATTTCTTTTGGGTATATACCCAGAAGTAGAATCACGGAATCATACAGTTATTGTATGTTTAGTTTTTTGAGGACTTCCCGTACTGTTTCCAATGGTGGCTGTATCATTTTACATTTTCTCCGGCAATGCACAAGGGTTCCAATTTCTCTGCATCTACTAATGCTTATTTTCTGTTTTTTTATTAGAATAGCCATTCTAATAAGCATGAGGTGATATATCATTGATTGCATTTTTCTAATGATTAGTGATCTCAAGCATCTTTTCATGTATTTACTGCCCATTTGTGTGTCATCTTTAGAGAAATGTCTGCTCCAGTCCTTGCCTACTTTTTAATAAGGTAGTTTAGTTCGTTCTTTGTTATTGTTGAATTGGAGTTCGTTATGTACTCTGGATATCAACCACTTATTAGAAATATGATTTGCAAACATTTTCTCCCATTCTGCAGGTTGCCTTTTCACTCTGAGTGTCCTTTGATATTCAAAGCTTTTTAATTTTGATGTCCACCGTCCTATTTTTTCTTTTGTTGCCTGTACTTTTAGTGTCTTATAACAAACATTTTAAGGCAAAAATTTAATCCTTACCACTGAGACACAGAGAGGTACCCTTGGTGCAGGGAACCCACCTGACACTGACATCTAGGCATGGGTGCTGTTAGGAGCTGGCCTGGCATTCATGGCTGGGTCATGGTGTTCTTTCCTTGAACAAAAACAGTCTGGGAGAACACCAACACTCAAGGAGGCCACTCTGTGACCAGGAAGAAATGAAAATTATACCACTTTATAATATTGTCTACACAGAGACAGAAACAGAGTTACCATCCCAAACACAAAAATTCAAAACATTCCCCCCTCCAGGCTAAAATGAATGCTGTTCTTCCTCCACCTTGTACGGCGTCAGCCTCTGCTCGTCAGCCCTTCCTGGAGATACGATACATGGAGAAGGCTGGTCATGGAATCATCCCTTCCCTCTGACAGCAGCGAATGCAGAGGGAACCTGTTTCCTTGAGCCTTCTCTAAAATCAGCTAACAGCAGCCCTTTGTGGTACCCTACTACTAACGCACTCCATGGCTCCCCGTTGTGTATCTACTCTCCTTGCAGTGAGTTAATAAACTCAACTTTGTTTGACCACAGTACGCTTTGTGGTGTTTTGTCTGGAGGACATTGACACCATTACACTGTGTATTACTGTTGCCCATGTTTTACACAAGGGAAAACTATGGCACAGAGAGGTTAAGTAACTTGCCCAAGGATACGTAGCAATTAAGTAGTACAACAAGAACGCGACTCAAAGGAATTGGTCTCCACAGTAATAAGTGCATAGAAATTAAAGCAAATTGTAAAAAGACAACTCCAGAAAAAAATATTCAAGAAACTAAAAAAAAAAATACTCCTCATTGACTACATGTTCAGCTCTGAATAGCATTGACATGGGTAATGAAGTTACCGTTGAATGACAGTCCACGCATTAACAAAGAGAGAGGGGGAGATGGAAAAGGTACATATGTGGATTGGGCAGGTAGAGCAAAGAGCCTCGATTGGCATCTTCTATAGTGGAAGTTACTAGAGATGGCCTAGAATTGAAAATGCAAGAAATAGCAACAAAGCATGGTATTTGTAGACCTAGAGAAAAATATCAAAATAACCAGCTAAAAAAAAAAAAAAGGTAAATGTGGTCGCCTCTGGGAAGGAAAAACTTGGCGGTGATAGAAAATGATTGCTATTTTTGAACCAAACATTGTATAACTCTTTGATTATTTAAACTCAGTTCATTTAAAAAATTGTGATGAAAAGAAAAAAATTCAAAAGAAAGTACAAAAGATGGGGTGTGCAGAACCCTTAATACAATGTCAGAAACTCCGAATGGTAGCTGTTTAATATTCTTGGACATACTGTCGTTCAACAGCTATGTATTGATTAGGGGCTCTGTGTTTGAGAGGCCCAGGCGTTGTGAACCTGAATGGTTAGGCACTGGGGCACCTTCACCATATCTGTAGATCTGTCTATTTCTGCTTCTGTTGATTAGGGAGCCCTGTGGAGTTGTTAGGGCTTTAGCTCTTTATCCCAACCCAGCCCCCAGCCTTACTAAAAATCCCAGGCTTAGGATGGCACGAGTCAGAGAGGATAACATAACCACCGTGCTTCCTCATGACTAACCCAGCACCCATCCCAGCACAGGCCCCGTCTTTTACCCAAAGATTTCCCAACCAACTCTGCCCAACTAGAGCCAGAGTCAGAAGTGCATAACAGTCTCATAGTCTGCCTTATTCAATTTAGCACCTCATTACATTCTGATTTGTAATATTCTCTTGGTATTTCATGCATATAAGTCACTTGTGTCAACATTAAATTGCCACCACTTAAAGACAAGGGTCATTTCTCTGGTCTCTCTGTATCATTTAACATTTGGTGCAGGTCGAGATGCATTCAAGACATCCTTATTGGTCCAGCTGTGAAAGGACAGTGGTCGACAGGAGCAGGAAGAAGGCAGCTGCATCCTCGGTGGGGCCTTCCTACTTGGGCCTGTTGACTGCAGGTCATCGTGATGGTTTTAGACCTAAGATCATCTGCGATTGTGGGTGTGAGCTTGATCCCTGTTAAGAGAGAACAGAAGAGCGCACCATGTGGTATGACGAGAAAAGAGGCATGTTTGTCTAATCTATTGTCTTCCTTGAATCTAAGGAATATTTTTGTTGTTGTTGTTCTTTTTAGGAGCTGCTGTCCTGAGTTGATGGTGCTTTGAGTGAGTTGCCTCTAATGCTAAGTTTTTGGTGGCACAGCCGTAATCTCTAGGTACTGGCCTAGTAAATGCATGGTCTTGGCAATCTGTATTAGTTTCCTATGGCTCCTGTTACAAGGCACCCCAAATGGGATGGTTTGAACAACGGGAATGCATTCTTTTCAGTTCTAGAGGCTCCAAGTCCAAAATCATGGTGTTGGTTTGTCCGCACTCCCTCCAAAGGCTCTCAGGGAAGATCCTTCCTTCCCTCTCGTGGCTACTGATGGTTGCCAGCAATCCTTGGCCTTCCTTGATTGTAGCAGTATGACTCCTATCTCTGCCTCCACCCTTCCATGGCCATCTTCTCCCTGTGTGTGTCTCTGGGTCTCAAATCTCTCTTTCCTTATAAGGATACCAGTGATTGGATGTAGGGCTGACTCTAATCCAGTAAAACCTCATCTTAATTACATCTGCCAAGACCCTATTCCATATAAGATCACATTCGCTGATACTACGGGTTAGGACTTCAACATGTTTTTTCAGGGACCCAATTCAACACACAGCAGCAGCCCGCTGCATAGGAAGTAGGACAAAGCTACTAGATGCAGTGTGTGGGAAGAGAGCTCAAAGCCTCCTATCTTACTTCTGCCACAATAGAAAAAGCATCACCCTCTTCTTTCCCTGCACTTGTGTCCTAGATCCCAGCAGATCGCACCTTCTTCCGGTAGTAAGCATCCCCTCTCTGCAGGATCTTTGCCAACAGGATTTAAATACGTAGGGAATTATTCCTCTCCGTGAAAAATTTCTAGGCAGTGTTTTCTATCCTCTCTCACTCTACTGTCTCACTTCCCACATACCCTGCAACCTCTTTTTTTTCACTTAGTTGTTAACTACTCCGACTACATTCCCAGTAGCTTCCTGTTTGCTCAAGTTAGTAAACATTTGCCATCACATCTCACACTTCCCTTCGTGACTTCCTTCCTCCTTCAAATGCCCTTTCCTTTGATGTCTGTGGTTCTACATTCTTCTCTTCCTCATTCCTTTGTTTCTGACCACTTCTGTCTTCCTATGAATACGTTTTCTCTGTTTATCCCTTAAATGCCGAGGTATGAGTAAGTTAAAATCCAGGCCCTTTTCCCTTTACTTTTTACATGTGCTCCCCCGGGGAGACTAGTCACACTCAAAACTAAAATTACTGTTTATGACTTTATGGCCCTGCTGTCCATGGCTCTGGGTCAAATCTCTTACCTAATGTATCTAAATGCCCCTGGATATTTCCACTAGGATGTCCGATAGACAGTTCAAACGCAACAGTTTTTTTTTTTTTTTTTTGTTTTGTTTTTAAAGATTTTATTTTATTCGACAGAGATAGAGACAGCCAGCGAGAGAGGGAGCACAAGCAGGGGGAGTGGGAGAGGAAGAAGCAGGCTCATAGTGGAGGAGCCTGATGTGGGGCTCGATCCCAGAACGCTGGGATCACGCCCTGAGCCGAAGGCAGACGCTTAACCGCTGTGCCACCCAGGCGCCCCCAAACGCAACAGTTTTGAAATGAAACTTAACAGATTGAAACCCAAACGTGTCCTTCCATTTGATTCTTCCCCGGTCTCCTCCATCTCAGGGTGTGGCCCCTCATCCCATCATGAGCTCACATCAAAAACCGGGAAGGCACCTTTCCCACCCCTCAATTCTACCTAGAATAAATTGCCAAACCCTATCAATTTTAACTCAGATGTTTTTCTATTTCTGCTGCCACTACCCTAGCTCGAGTGAGTATTATCTTCGGCCCAGAGATCTAAGTGGTTCTGATTGATTCGTCTTTTAGTCTGTCTGCTAAGCCAATTCACAATTCTATCTGCAGGGTCTCCATAAAATGCAAATGTGAAAGAGTGTCTCTGCTACTTAAAACTCTTCGGTGGGGGACGCTGGGTGGCTCAGTCAGTTAGGCGTCTTCCCTTGGCTCGGGTTATGATCCCAGGGCCCTGGGATCGAGCCCCACATCAGTCCCCCTGCTCAGTGGGAATCCTGCTTCTCCCTCTGCCTGCTGCTCCCCCTACTTGTGCGCTCACTCGCTCTCTGTCTCACACACACACATACACACACACACAAATAAATAATAAAATCTTTTTTAAAAATTAAAAACTCCACAGAACTCTTCGGTGGGGACCCCCTTGTTCCTTGGATATAGTCTACACCTCTAAGCCTATCATAAAAGGCTTCTCTGCCTGCCCCACCCTCATCTCTCACCATTCACCCCACTCCACGCAGTTTCTGAATATGCCACAGCCGTGCCTTAGAACCTTTACCCATGGTGCTCTTCTCTCCGGGAGACCTTTCTGATCTTCCTGCTCTGGGCTAGTCTCCCTTCCCATGTCTCTCTGTTACTGAACTGCCCGTGCCATTTGACTGTCTTCAGCTTCGGATTTACTCTCTGTGAAGACAAGAATCAAACCTCCCTGTGTTCTGTTTTACTCTATGCGTTTAGCTAGCATAGGGTCCAGCAGATACCAGACTCTCAAGAAATGTCAGGTGAGTGAACAACAGATAACGAATAAAGGCAAAGGATGGAGGAAAGGTGGGCAGAGGATATTTCCGGTTTCTAAAGAATGGTCCAGCGAAATAGTGGGGGCAGACCCTGGCTCGCAGGCTATTTGCCTCTGGAGTAGAAGAGGTAAGGAATGAAGAAGGCATTTCTGGCAGGTGGCGTAGGGCAGCATGGTTGGCAAAGAAAGCCAAAAAGCCAGTAAAGAAAAAAAATACAGTTAATAGCTCAACTCTGGAATCGGAAGAAACTAGTCAGACATGGGAGAACTATGGTGTGGGGCGCTTTAGAATGCCCATACCAGCCGTTCCCAGATTCCCCTCAGGCCAACGCTGGCCCTCTCTTTTGTCATTTTCTTTCAGATCTTTTGTTTTATGATTTCTGTTGCTTATTGTCCTTATTTCTTGGCTTGTAAATCCAAAGATGAGAGGATGCACGCATTCTTGATATCGAAGCATTTAGGCAGTTATCACTTAAATTAATGTTTTCTGCTAGAGTTGTATGTTAGTGGAAAACAATAATTGTTTCTAAGACAGCATCTTGGAGTTGAACCAGTTCTATCAATGAACACTCAACCATGGGAAGCTCACAGTAAAGGCAGTGATCAATCGTTCCCTTCCTCCCCCCTCCTACCGCCCCGTCTTCCACTCCAAAGGCAGACTCTGCAACCCTTGCTTACATTTTAAAAATAAATAAACTCAGCCGACGGCATCGCATCTTTGTAACCACTAGCGGGACAGTCAGTGCCCCTGGGCAGAAAGGCCCCTCTTTTATCTTCATCATGTTTCCTCATCCCTCATCTTCACTTAGGATTTACAAAGATTCATTCGCTAAGTGATGACCTTACAGATTCCTGCTTTCGAATTGTGTTGATGTCCAACCGCGGACTGAGGAGTGGGGACAGGACTCCTATGCCTTCGTGCCAGCTCCCCAAATAGTCCTACAGTGCATTCGGTGGCATTCACACTTGACCGGAATTGCATTTCAGTCTGTTCCATATGATTGGATACTGTGTTTTCTTCCCATCCGTGGTAATGGAGCGCTCTTTCCAAGTTCCCAAGCTTATTTTCATCTGAATGACCTTTTCATCTCCCTGGGGCACCTCACCACTCCCCACCCACCCCTCCGCTCTGCCTGCTGAAGATACTGCTTTACACATTACTCTTCCGCAGTAACTGTTGCCTTTGATACATTTCTATCAGAGACTGTGTTGCGGCGGTAAGGAGTGGTGATCTTTCCCAGCGTATGACCCTGCGCCTGTTTCTGTGTGGGTCCTTCTCAGGGTCTTGTCACTCAGGTCAAGCAATTTGCTTTAAAAAATGGGAAGAGATAGGATGGGACACTACTTATTTAAATATTAGGATGCTGGTATTATGATTTCTTTTGCTAACCTGTGCACCTTCCCTTGAAGACTGGAAATTGGCTAGAATATAAGAGACTAGAGATTGGTTGTGAAAATAATTCACGGGGAGGGGAAAAAAGTCATATTACACTGGGCAGACTTGGCCTTTTCTGCCTCTCTTTATTGATCTCAAATCGCTGAAAGGGTTCAGAAGATAAAAAGAATCAGTAAAACAAAGAAGGAAAGTCACGGTAAAAAAAAAAAAAAGAAAGAAAGAAAGAAAGAAAGAAAAGACCCCTGGAGACAGAGGGGGCCAGAGAATCGGACCTGAGTCCTAATTCTCCTGAGAACTCACTGTGTTAATAGGGCAGTGACCTGTCCTCTTGGACCCTTCGTTGTTTTTTTTTTTTTTTTTTCCTCTGTAGTGTTGGGAGAATTTCCTTTTATGGAAGTGTAATTCCTATGTAATATCCTATTAGTTTTAGGTGTACATTACAGTGATTTGATATTTTTATCCATTGCAAAATGATCCCCATGATCAGTGTAGTTACCATCTGTCATCATACAAAATTATTACAATGTTAATAACTATATTCCCTGTGCTGTACATTCCATCCCATGACTTATTTTATAACAGGAAGTTTGTGCCTCCTCATCCCATTCACCTGTTTTGTTCCCCTCTCCCACACTTTATTTCCTATAACAGAGTCTGTTTCTGTTTTCTTTTGTTGGTGCATTTGTTTTGTTTTTTAGATTTCACATATGAATGAAATCATACAGTATTTGTCTCTCTCAGACTTATTTCACTTGACACCCGCTAGGTCCATCCATGTTGCTGCAAATGGCAAGATCTCATTCTCTTTTATGGCTGAATAATAATCCATTGTCCATGACTTCTTTATGCTTTCGTCGGCCAGTAGACACCTGGGCTGCTTCCATATGTTGGCTACTGTAAATAATGCTACAATAAACATACATCTCTTCAAATGGTTGTTGTCATCTTCTTTGAATAAATACCCAGAAGTGGAGTTGTGGGCTCATGTGGTAGCTCTATTTTTAACTTCTTAAGGAATCTCCATACTGTTTTCCCCAGTGGCTGCCCCGGTTTACATTCCCACCAGTAGTGCACAAGGGCTCCCTTTTCTCCACATCCTCACCAACGCTTGTTATTTTTTGTCTTTTTGCTAATAGTCAATCCAACAGATGTGAGGTGATATTTCCTTGTAGTTTTGATTTGTGTTCCCTGATGATTGGTGGAGTTGAGCATTTTTTCCTGTGCTCGTTGGCCTTCTGTATGTCTTCATTTGAAAAAAATATCTACTCAAGTATTCTGCCTATTTTTTAATCAGGTTGTTTTGTGTTTTGTTTTGTATTAATATTAACTCATGTTATGTTCTCACCGGATGACTTGCAAAATCTTCTCCCACTCACTAGGTTGCTTTTTCATTTCGTCGGGTGGTTTTTTTTTCCCACTGTGCAGAAGCTTTTTAATTTGATTTAATCCCATTTATTTATTTTAGCATTTGTTGCTCTTGCCCGAGAAGTCCGATCCAAAAAATATTGCTGAGATTGATGTTAAAGAGATTACCGCCTGTGTTTTCTAGTTTTATGGTTTGGGGCCTTTTAGTCAAGTCTTTAATACATTTTGAATTTATTTTTGTATCTAGTGTAAGGTAGTGGTCCACCTTCATTCTTTTGCAAGTAGCTGGCTAGTTTTCCCAACACCACTTATTGAAGAAACTGTCTTTTCCCCATTGTATATTCCTCCCTCTTTGTCATAGATTAATTGACCATATATGCGTGGGTTTATTTCGGGGCTGTCTGTTCAGTTCTATTGATCCTTGTGTCTGTTTTTGTGCCATTACCATATTGTTTTGATTCCTAGAGCTTTATAGTATAGTTTGAAATCAGGAAGCATGATCCCTCCAGCTTTGCTCTTCTTTCTCAAGATCGCTTTGCCTATTGAGGGTCTTTTGTGGTTCTATACATATTTTAGGGCTCTTTGTTCTAATTCTGAGAAAAATCCCATTGGTATTTTGATGAGGATTGCACTGAATCTGTACATTGCTTTGGGTAATGTAGACATTTTAACAACATTCTTCCAGTTCATGAATATGGTATATCTTCGTAGTGTTGGGAGAACTGGAGCCAAATATTTTGAGAGGTCTCTTCCAACTTTCAAATATCACAATTCTAGGAAAAGATCAAGAACTAAGCATAACATATTTACTCCATTTTCATAGATGTCTTGAGTTGCCAAGTGTGTCAGCTCTCTTTAAAAGCACAAAAACGACTTTTCCCAAAGACAGGAGACTAAAACAATTGCCCCTCTGGGGGCACCTGGGTGACTCAGTCAGTTGCGCATCCAACTCTTGATTTCAGCTCAAGTCATGATCTCAGGGTTGCGAGATAAAACTTCACGTCGGGCTCTGTGCTGGGCATGGAGCCTGCTTAAGATTCTCTCTCTCCCCCTCTCTCTGCTACCCCTGCTCCCTCTCTGAAAACAAGCAAGCAAACAACCAAACTGTTGCCCCTCTGGATTGATGATGATGGTGATATGATGATATTAAATAATAATCATTTATGTTAATACAACATTTTCTATTTCAAGGAACAAGCTCATGTACATTATCTTGGAGGCAATGAACAAATGAGCTTACAAACCTATTTGGAGTTGTTTTTGCTGGTATTTTTAGAATGTTTTTATTTAGGTGACAACATTGAAAAATCAGGATATTTTATATAAACATTCGTAATTCTTTTTTGAAATAACAAATGTAGTATTATCCTCCTGCATTATATCATGGCCACAAATAACTGGAACCAAGCAGAGGATGCCCATTTTAGATGGGGCAGGCATTTTCTTTTTTTTTTTTTTTTATTTTAATGTTTTTTTATTATATTATGTTAGTCACCATACAGTACATCCCTGGTTTCCGATGTAAAGTTCCATGATTCATTAGTTGCGTATAACACCCAGTGCACCATGCAACACATGCCCTCCTCACTACCCAACACCAGCCCATCCCATTCCCCCACCCTCCTCCCCTCTGAAGCCCTCAGTTTGTTTCTCAGAGTCATAGTCTCTCATGCTTCATTCCCCCTTCTGATTACGCCCCCTTTCTTTATCCCTTTCTTCCCTTACCGATCTTCCTAGTTCTTATGTTACATAGATGAGAGAAATCATATGATAATTGTCTTTCTCTGCTTGACTTATTTCACTTAGCATTATCTCCTCCAGTGCCTTCCATGTTGCAGAAAATGTTGAGAACTCGTTCTTTCTGATAGCTGAGTAATATTCCATTGTATATATGGACCACAACTTCTTAGCCCATTCATCTGTTGAAGGGCATCTCAGTTCTTCCCACGATTTGGCTATTGTGGACAATGCTGCTATGAACATTGGGGTGCATATGGCCCTTCTCTTCACTACGTCTGTATCTTTGGGGTAAATACCCAGTAGTGCAATGGCTGGGTCATAGGGTAGCTCAATTTTTAACTTTTTAAGGGACCTCCACACTGTTTTCCAGAGCGGCTGTACCAACTTGCATTCCCACCAACAATGTAGGAGGGATCCCCTTTCTCCACATCCTCTCCAGCAATTGTTGTTTCTTGCCTTGTCAATTTTTGCCATTCTAACTAGCATAAGGTGGTATCTTAGTGTGGTTTTGATTTGAATTTCCCTGATGGCTAATGATTTTGAACATTTTTTCATATGTCTGTTAGCCATTTGTATGTCTTCATTGGAAAAGTGTCTGTTCATATCTTCTGCCCATTTTATGATTTATTTGTTTCTCGCATATTGAGAAGTTCTTTGTAGATCTTGGATACCAGTCTTTTATCTGTAGCATCATTTGCAAATATATTCTCCCATTCCGTGGGCTGCCTCTTAGTTTTTTTGACTGTTTCCTTGGCTGTGCAGAAGCTTTTTATCTTGATGAAGTCCCACGAGTTCATTTTATCTTTTGTTTCTCTTGCCTTTGGAGATGTGTCATGAAAAAGGTTGCTTTGGCCGATGTCATAGAGGTTGCTGCCTATGTTCTCCTCTAGGATTTTGATGGATTCCTGTCTCACATCAAGGTCTTTTGTCCATTTGGAGTTTATCTTTGTGTATGGTGTGAGAGAGTGGTCAAGTTTCATTCTTTTGCATGTAGCTGTCCAAATTTCCCAGCACCATTTATTGAAGAGACTGTCTTATTTCCACTGGATGTTTTTTCCTGCTTTATCAAAGATTAGTTGCCCAAAGAGCCGAGGGTCCATTTCTGGGTTCTCTATTCTGTTCTGTTGGTCTATGTGTCTGTTTTTGTGCCAGTACAATGCTTTCGTTGTGATCACAGCTTTGTAGTATAGCTCGAATTCCGGCATTGTGATGCCCCCAGCATTGTTTTTCCTTTTCAACAGTTCCTTGGCGATTCGGGGCCTTTTCTGTTTCCATACAAATTTAAGGACTATTTGTTCCAGTTCTTTGAAAAATGTCGTCGGTATTTTGATCGGGATAGCATTGAAAGTGTAGATTGCTCTGGGTAGCATGGACATTTTAACTATGTTAATTCTCCCAATCCATGAGCATGGAATATTTTTCCATCTTTTTGTGTCTTCCTCAATGTCTTTGAAGAGTGATTTATAGTTTCTAGAATATAGATCCTTTACGTCTCTGGTTAAGTTAATTCCAAGGTAACATATGGTTTTTGGTGCTATTGTAAATGGGATGGATTCCCTAATTTCTTTCTTCAGTCTCATTATTTGTGTATAGAAATGCAACTGATTTCTGAGCATTGATTTTTGTATCCCGCCACATTACTGAATTGCTCTATAACTTCTAATAGTTTGGGCGTGGATTCTTTTGGTTTTTCCATATAGAGTATCATGTCATCTGCGAAGAGAGACATTTTGACTTCTTTGCCGATTTGGATACCTTTTATCCCTTTTTGTTGTCTGATTGCTGTTGCAAGGACTTGTAGTACTCTGTTGAATAATAGTGGCGAGAGTGGGCATCCTTGTCGTGTTCCTGATCTTAAGGGAAAGGCTTCCAGCTTTTCCCCATTGAGAATGATATTTGCTGTAGGCTTTTCATAGATGGTTTTTATGAGATTGAGGAATGTACCCTCTATCCTACACTCTGAAGGACTTTAATCAGGAAAGGATGCTGTATTTTGTCAAATGCTTTTTCTGCATCAATTGAGAGGATCATATGGTTCCTGAGTGGGGCAGGCATTTTCTATTTACTCCTTTCTGTGATTTCCCTGGTGTCTGTAGGTATTTGAACTTGTAGTCTCAGTTATCTGGCTTATTGACCTTGATGGTGGTGATGAGACCATCACCATTGTCATTAGTAATAATCGCTGTTGGCATACCATTTTGCTTTTAGAAAACACTGTTATGTTCAGTATCTACTTAAAAGCTCCATTACTACCATGTGCTGAGATGCATATAAAGAGTACTACTATCCCTACTAAGCAGATAAGACATTTGAGGGTCAGAAAACTCAAGTGACTTATCAGTGGGCAGTGTTTCATCTCTAATGGTCTCAGGCTTCCTACCACCAAGGTCTCCTTTTATTATTTTCCCCCATGTACCCAATGTTTTGTAGAATTTTGTCTATCTGTTCACATGTATCAAGTCATAGTTTGTTTTCTCATTTTGTGTTACACACTGCTATATGTGTTTCAAACTACTGATCTGTTTTCACACACTGAACTAATGAAATTCTTACACCCTGAACTCACAATACCCCCCAAATATGCTTTTACCTTCATAATTGATTTGTCTTGGTTTCCCCTAAGCTACCAGTAGCTTTATCACCCACCTTAAGCTACTATCTAACCTCTACTCTCAGTAATGAGTTTAATTTATTTACCAAGTAGGATCATAACTTCTGATGGACAAATTTTTTATTCCTTTGCACAGTACTCTGGATTTCTATACTTCCCTAGGTGGACTTAACAATAAGCACATAGGGAGGAAAGCTTATATGGGTCATGAAAAGGTTAGGTGAGTTTTAGGGAGCCTGGAACACATATCTTTATAACACAGCTGAGTTTTACGCTGGTCTGCTAAGGTCACTGCTGAGGAGCTAGAAGGAGAAGAATTCAGAATCAAGTATTTTTGTTGTTGTTATTTTTGACATGGGAGTATGCAGTGTGGAAGATTGCCTCACCTCTGGTTCTGATGTTAGCCATGGATCGTCAGCACATCTTGATTAAATATCCACAGTATGTCCATCGTGTCACAGGTGCCGGTCATTGCCTGGGTTGGAAGGGCCGTCGTCACGTCAGAGCCAGCTTCCCTGGCTTCCTTCTGGCAATCTGTCTGACACTGATGAG
Organism: Ursus arctos; assembly: GCF_023065955.2. NCBI lineage: Eukaryota > Metazoa > Chordata > Mammalia > Carnivora > Ursidae > Ursus > Ursus arctos. Next base: position 55,294,467 of record NW_026622819.1, read on the forward strand.
TTCTGCAACTCTGAGACTCTGCTGGCCCTAACTTGCCCATGTTCTCATAGCAGCACAACACCAGTATGAATTTCCTTTTTCAAAATAACCCAGAGGCTTCTATGGCTTGATTTTACTCTAGCCTGCTTTGGAAAAGATTCAGACTTTGACAAAGTGAGACTTCCTGTGCTGAGGAAATTCTATTTATATTTCACTGTATTTTGTTCTAAGACACCTCGAGTCCTTTGGTGGAAGGGGCTTGTGATAGAAAAATAAATAAATATGATATATTCTTGATTGTGAGGAGGCATCCATAGTAAACACACGAGGGACTGGGTTACAGCATTTCCTGGGAGGAAAAAATGAATGCTGCTTTAAAAGTGAACAATAATTATAAAGTCCTAATTTCAGACACATTAGATGTGAAAAACTTTCCTGGGTTGGAAGAAGTATGGTACCTCTATTAATATAAGCCAAATGCAGTTCCTTATACATGTATGGAAGAGGTATGCCCACCTCGTATCCACACCCAGGTGCGTGTTTGGAACAACCTGGATCGAATTAGGCTTATCTGAGACACGTTCCCACGTTGCAGTGCAGCCAGGATTTGCGAGGCCCTCCAGTACAGGACTGGTTTTCGTTCCCGAGGTGAGGAACCCGTAGCGCAGCACGCCCCGATGTCAGGCTACAGAAGCAAATCAGAGTTCACGTGGGAAGAGCTTACACGGGAAGGCGCGTGCCATCCAGAATCCATTGCGCGGCTATGTGGGGGCGGCGGTGCTTCTATTTTCAAAACCTATTATGTTTCAGAGGGCAAGGCCAGAAAAAGAGTTGAAAAAATATTTCCTCGGCAGGGAAAAGTGGGAGTCCATGGCCTTATTTTGCCTCCATCGCAGCTCTTGAAAAACCCTCTCTTAAGAGCTCCAGAGTCTACGCCTTATTCCCTTTTCCATTTGGACTATTGTTACCTTGGGCAAGTTCTTTAATTAACTTCTCTGTGTTTTAGTTTCACCATTCGTAACACAGGGATCATTATACTTCAAGATAATGTGTGGAAAAAGTCGTCTCCTTTGCACGGTGAGAAACAGGCATGCCAAGTTCTCATTATGGTTTATTAATAGTAATGACACCCTACCTGGACGGTAGAATCGAGCACTTTCCCCCAGAAAACTGAGAACCTTTGTCCAGACTCCTCGTTAATTCTGACATTGACTCGGAGCTTCCTCTGCAGGCTGTATCGACGTAGATCATCACCCCTTCCTGCGCTTCTTTTTCTCTTGCTGCCTTTCTACCGTTCGTCGGCACCCTGTAAACAAGTGGGCTCGGGCTGCTCAGAATCACCCGCTAGAAGGATCACGAGAGAAATTCAAAATGCAACAATGAGTAGCCGCTCAGGCCAAAGATGTGGCAGATTCTACAAACTGCGTGCGCTCGGAGGTAGTGTTGATACATACACTTCCATGGTCCTCCGCCCTCCGGAATCGGTCATACGGTTCAGGGTTGAATGAGAGACGGGAGAAAAGCAATTGCAGAGGCGTTGAGCGTATGCTTTAACTTCCTGCATTGTCGTAGAAAATTCCTCCCATAAAACAAGTCAGCGCGCCGCGCAAGACCCCTGCCGTGTCCAATTAGACTTCTTTACAAAGGAACAACCTCTTTAGCTTTGTGGGTTTCTGGGGGCTGTTTGTCTTTCCTTCGGCTTTATCACAACTCTTCAATTACTTCAGCATATGCTTCCTTGCTACTATTTTTCTTCCTTTCCTTTGCCACAGGAAACAGAAAAAGGTCTTTATAAGAGGCATTTCAAGAAAGTGTTAGAGGGGAAAAGAGGTTGGTTAATGAAATAAAGAAGGAAATAATTTCCAAGGGCTTTTAAAACCATGTAGTAGAACAATCATTCAAGTACGGGATCAACCCCTAAGCAAGATTAGGTCTTATGGGTGACAGAGGAACTAAGTCTGATGTGTCAGCTTTGAATTCTTATTACCCTCCTTTCTGTGCCCTACGCAAATTCAGGAACCAAACAATTATGTTTCACGTGCCTTTGAATATGGTAAAATAACACATTGTATGTAGTAAGTAATCAGAGTTGTATGGTGTTTCGTTCCACCCAAAGATTGAGCCCCAGTATGCGTTTTGACTCCCCCTGAGAAATATGGCAAGGTCGTCCAATGCGATGAACATAATCATTATACTTCTACCAGACCTCTTTCACACTGCAAGTATTTTATTCGATGATCAATTCCTTGAGAGCGGAAGCTTTGTCTTCTTTACCTTCTATGTTTGTTATTTGTTAAGCGCAGTGCCTGGCAAGGGAGAAGCAGAGGTGACTGCCTGGAGGGGGAGGGAGAGTGGAGGGGTGAGGGGTATGTGAGTGCATGGGTTGATGGAGGGAAAATACTTGGCTTTCTTGGTGGTTGAAGTTTCTGTGTTTCACCAGTGAAGACAGAGAATATAGGGCAAGATTCTCGGGCCTAAAAATTAGGCCAAAGCAGCACATTTAGTAAAAGACATTTTCACTGCACTTACAATAAAATCAAACCAGGTACTGGAGCTACTCTGAGGTGATTTGGCCAGCGTAACACTCGTAACTTCTTATCTTTCCATTCTTTATTCTCCCCAGTCTGCAGCAACACCAGACTTCTTTGCATTCTTCCCAAGCACCAAGCTTTCCCTTTGACAGCTTTGCGGCTCCTGTTCCAGGTGCCTAGATCTTTCCCCTTCTCTCCCCATCACTGATTTATTCAAACGCTTGGCTCAAATTCCATCTCCTCAGGCCATCCTGACCCAAATTTGTCCTTTCCCCTCTTTCTGGATGCTCAACACCCAAGAGGGCATCTGACATTTAGTATGTTTTCAATAAATGTTTGTTGGCTGATTGCCAAACAATAATTCATATTTTCCAAACATTCAATATGTCACTAAAAAATTCTTGAGGTCATTCTTCTTCTAAAATTCTAATAAGAAAGCAAACAATATAAAATGCAAATCCAGGGTAGAAATGTTCTGTTTGTTTTGTCCTCCTAAATAAGCAGAAACTAAATGTTTGCCTCCTAGCCCCCTCTACCCACCTTCCGCCTCCCCCACCCCCACTCTGCCCAGAGAAAGAAAACAAACCAAAAAAACAAAACAAAACAGGGGTGCCTGAGTGGCACAGTGGTTAAGCGTCTGCTTTCGGCTTAGGGCGTGATCCCGGCATTACGGGATCGAACCCCACATCAGGCTCCTCCGCTAGGAGCCTGCTTCTTCCTCTCCTACTCCCCCTGCTTGTGTTCCCTCTCTCGCTGGCTGTCTCTATCTCTCTGTCAAATAAATAAATAAAATCTTTAAAAAAAAAAAACAAAAAAAACAAAAACAAAAAAAACCCAAAAACCTTGAAAGAGATTGGATCAAAGTTTTGAAAAAAGTTGTAAGACTTCTCAGAGTCTTTAACATGCTTATGTGAACTGAGGATCTGAAGAGATAAACAGATGTCTTCCTCCTCAGTTACCTGACCAGGCAACATTGTTGTTCTTCCTTCTCTTCCTGAATATTTTTGGGATGAATCTTTGATGGCAGACATTTTGGGAAACAGTAAGTTAGGAACCAACATCTGCTAAACGTCTCATCCCAGGCACTGTACTAGGCGTTTTTAGTTGGCCACTAGTGTTGGTCCCTTTGCCTTTTATTGATGAAGAACGGGAGCCTCACAGAGGCTGGCTAACTTGACCAGCTCTGCCTCACCATCAAAGCAAGCTTAGCAGCGAGGATTTGAACCACTTCTGCTTGTTTCCAATGGTCTTGAGGTTCCCACTGCTACGTACTTCGTCCCCAAATATTGCTTCTAATTAATTAAAGCAGATGTTCTTGCTAGCAAGCACTGGAATCCCCCTGAGAGCTGGTAAGATACAGATGTCTAGGCCCCATATCAGAGGCAGGAGACCTGAGATTGTGTATTTCTAACATATTCCGAGGTGGTGTCTGATACTGCTGCTCTGGGCCATTTTGAGAACCACTGGCTTAAACAGTGACAATCGGTGTTTAATGTTTTCTGTAATAATGTTTTTAGAGGCGTAAGAAGCCTCTTTCAGGTAGTTTTTACTGCCTTCCAATGATGCAACTAATCCACTTTGATTCCACAAATATTTATGGAGACTCTGCCATTACAGACACGTTATACGATACACAGAGAGTGAGCCATTACTAAGAGTGGGTGCATGGCCTTGGGGAGACCCTATTCTAGTTTGTGACAACGCGGGTGAGGAGAGACTAACACAATGAGGCCCTCCCAACCTGGGCCGGATCCGGCATTGGGGAAACTCGCCCACAGAGCTGGCACCTGCCTGGCATTCTAAATCATGACTAGTTGTCAGCTGGGGTGGGCAGGTGGGTTTTCAGGAAAAGCCAACAGCACGTGTGAAGGCATGGAGATATGAAAGAACATGGTGCATTTGGGGAAAGCTTGAAGTGCTGATGCAAAGACCAGCATACAGGTGTGTCTAGATTCAGACGAGGAGGGGGAATGACCGGGCATGAGGCTGGGATCTGGTGGGCAGGGGCCTTATCTGCAAACCGTGGCTTGCGAATGGAAGACAGAGAATTAAGAAAGCTCACGGCGGAGGTATGTGCTCCTGACCAACTACGTGATATCTGCCGCTTATTCCTTCGTGAATTCATTCAGTGAATATTTTTGAGCTGGTGCTGGATGATGGAGGCAGCATAAAGGAGGCTCGAGCTCTGAATCTGTCCTCTAGAAAGAGAAGGAAAACATTTACAATCTCAAGTCCAACACGGAGGTGAAAAAGTGTGCGCTTTTGAACAGACACTGGGACATAGGGTGCAAGTTCTGGAGTGGCATGGAGGAAGAGCTTGCTCTCTGGGAGAATCACAGAAGCTGCGTTTGTGCTGTCTCATAAGGGAGTCCGAGCTGGGAGGCCAAGCAGGTCCCCATTACCAACCCATCGGGACCTTCCTGGATACTTTTATGGACGGCTCCCCGCTTCACCGCAAAGGGTATAGGGATACAAGCTGGGAAGTGTAAACTCCAAGGCAGTTAGAGAGAAATTGCTTTTAGAATAATGCCTGCTTTTTCCTCCTCACTAAACATTCAGAAAATAGCTAGCATGTGCATTTCCCCAGCCTGATTAAAGGGTGGGTGTGCAAGCCTCTAAATAATTGCTGCATGAATCTTTATAACCATCCAAAATGAGCTTAACTCGGTTGGTCTGTGATGGCAGAAAGGCTTCTAATGTTGGGCTCATCATTCTATCATGCTTCAAAGAATGGGAGGCAGGGGCCCTGCTCCATTCTTCCCTCGCTTCCTGATTAATCCACACTTTTAGAATATGACTAAGGACTGACTGATGAGCTGGTTTAGTTTAGCTTTGTAGGATTTTTCCCCCAATTTAGCAAGCAATGAGGACCCGCGCTATTTCTACTCTTTCATTTGGTTCTTAAGTTTCATTTGTGCCATTAGCTCAACTGGTACAGCTCGTGGAACCTCTTTTTTTTTTTTTCCCCTCTGCTCAGAATTCAGAGACTCATCCTTCTCTTATAAACTGCTCACAGTCAAGACAGCTCTGGTAAACTTTGCTTTTCAGCACAAGAACAATATTAGCTAAAGAGCTGGTTGTAATACAGATGCTCAGAAAAGTAGGCGAAAAATCAGGTTTTGAAAAGATTTATAAACTCCATTCCAGATTATATTCATCATCTTTCTTTCTTGCTATAAAGTCTCAAGAATTCAGGTAGGAATGCTATTTACAATGATCTCTGTCAGGAGATGTTGAATACAGATTTATCTCCCTGCCAGGTCAGAATTACCTTTAAAATCTAAAAGAAATGAAAAAGGAGAAACCACATTCTTCCCAGTAATGGGATATTTCTGTAATTGCCTTGTTGGCATTGGTATCCTTTGCCACATTTGTGAGAGCTGCCTTGGGCTGGTCCAAAGGTCCTTATTTTTAGAAGCAAGATAGATAGACAGACAGACAGATATTGGTTCATAGGCACATAAATACAGATAGTATGATAAGTAGAGAGAGAAACAGAGCTACACTCGTGAGCCTGCAAAATACCTTAGGAATTTGAGTTGGAAAATCACAAAGGAACAATCCATGCCATCCGTGCCATGGGTTTTTGCTTGTTTGTTTTGCATTGTTGGAGACATGGCACCATCCTATGTACTGGAAGTGGGGTCAGAGCATTACTAGTCTTTTCATAGTGGGCAAAGTGACTGAGAGAGAGGATTTGTGAACCAAAGATGTGACTCCCCCTCCCCCCCCCCCCCCCCCCCCCCCGCTAATTGGGGTCATCTACGAGCCGTTCGCTGTCGCTTTACTTAGGACTCCATAGTCTGCTCAGACCTAATGAAGTGTGACTTCACTCTCAGTGAACTCACTTTCAGATGCCTCCAATAGAAGAGTTTAGTGCCAGGTTCTCAAAGTTTGGTCCCCCTAGGCCAACAGCATCAGCAGATCCTAAGAACTTGCTAGAAATGCAAATATCAGCACCCCCTTCTCCTCTTTCTCCAGACCTGCAGAATCAGAAACTCTAGGGGTGGAGCACCAAAAATCTATGCTTCACCAAGCTCTCCAGGTGATCTGTGGAAGTTGGAGAAGACCTGACCTTGAAGCCGAGGCTTGCTTAGCTCTCTCTTCAGCTGTCGTTGGCAGTCGGGGTTACACACTAGAGTCACGTCGGGAGTTGGAAGCAATGTGGATGCCTGGGTGCCAGCCCGGAGATTCTGATGTGATCGGACTACGGAAAGGCCTGGGTACCAAGGTGTTTAAAAGCTCCCCAGATGCTCTGGAGGAAGGGTTCACATGGAAACAGGTATAAGAGTAACTGGGGAGAGGGGCTGGAGATGTGCAGAGCATTCACTGGTTAATGCAACTCATAGCCCAGGGCCTCAGCCGGGAGCTCAACACACGCTGGGCTGTGTCTCACTGGGGGCTGGGAGATGCCGGGACCGTGCAGGGAAGAAGCCAGAGACGCAGCATGTCGTGTGAATGTGGAGGAATGAAAGAGAAGGAAAAATCAAAGGGAGCTCTGAGTTCTTGAGCGTGGCTAGGAGAACCGTAAGGCCCTTCTTAAGAAAGGACGGATTGGGTTTGGGGAAGGAAGGAGATTTCTGTGGCGAGGCAGGCAATACATCTGAGCCGATAAGCTGTGGTTTGCGCTGACGGCGATGCCCCGCAGGCAGCTGAAATTTGGGTCCGGAGTTCCAAGAGGAGAGATGGAAGGGCAGAACAGACAGGGAGGGAAGCGGAATGAAGGCAAACAGAGACCGTGAGAACCGCTAGGCGATACTGGGACTTTGCAGTCACCGCACAGAGGCGATGCTTGAAGCCCGTGGGCAGAATCCATTACTGGGGGGGGCGTTGCCAGTAGGAGGCAAGAGATCTGAGGACACATCCTCCAGCATGTTCAGAAAAAAATAAATAGAAGGGAAGATAACAAGCTGGGCAAGAGTTGGGAGAAGAATCGCGTGGATGCAGCGTCACGGAAGCTAAATTCCGAGTAGGTGGGGGGATGGATGTCGGAAGCAGCGTCGCCTAAGGTATCTATGCTAAAGACTGGCAGGGAGCGTGAGCTCTTTCAGGTAAGAAAAAAGCTGGCAAAGTCATAGCGATAGTAATAATGATCACAACTTGTGGTTCCAACCCGCTTAACGTGAGCCAGGCTCTTGGCCAAGCGCTTCACAGGAAGTCATCAACAACCCATAAAGTACTAGGGATCCCCATTTCACAGATAAGGAAACTGAGGCACAGAGAGGCAAGTACCTTGCACGAGATTACACACAGAGAACAAGTCGGGGAGTCTGGATGAAAACTCGAGGCGGACTGACTCTAGATGCCTGGCCTCTGAGGGAATCAGCGTGACCCATTTAGAGAGCGACCCTTCCTATGGACGCAAAACCCAGCCGCGGCTGGCGGGCTCGGTCCAGGTAGATAACAATACCTCCAGGCTTGCTCCAGCCAGAGGTCCACACAGAAGGCGGCTTCTCTTGACCCAGGGAAGGTCGCCAGGCAAACGTGCAGGAGCCCATCAGGATGGAGGGAAAGCAGCACACTCGATTCTGACAAAAAGTTGACATTTGAACAAAGAGAATTAAATAAAAGAGAGCACGTTAAATTAATTTGAAAGGTCTTGTTTAAATCCACTCACGCAAAGGCGTTCTCAATTAAGGCTTTTATTCTACCCTTGGCTCACCTGCCCGAGTTTAGTGAGCACGGCAGCTCAGAGTAAATTCCGATGATTTCAGGGAAAGTTCATTTCACACCTGAAATGGTTAGACCTCATGCCCATGCCGTCTCTTACAGTGTCTTTCTGTTTGTGCCCTCACCCCACTAAAAAAAGAAGGGGGAAAAAGGGAATGATATCTTCCTCTGGAAACATCACACGGAGGCAAACCTTTCACTGTGGTGCATTAAGAAAGCCTTAGATGGGGGCACCTGGGTGGCACAGCGGTTAAACGTCTGCCTTCGGCTCAGGGCGTGATCCCCGCGTTCTGGGATCGAGCCCCACATCAGGCTCCTCTGCTATGAGCCTGCTTTGTCCTCTCCCACTCCCCCTGCTTGTGTTCCCTCTCTCGCTGGCTGTCTCTATCTGTCAAATAAATAAAATCTTAAAAAAAAAAAGAAAGAAAGCCTTAGATGTGAGGGGCCAGAGAGAGTATTGGCCCTGCCCTTGCAATTTAAAAAAAATCATCACAGCACTTTACATACAGGAAACCACCAACACTTATGTGGGGGAGGAATTATTACCTGTGTATCATGAAGGTGGAAATTGTGGTCCTGAGAGGTTAAACGATATTCCCAGCAGGCAAGGAAAAAAAAAAAAAAAAAACTTTCCCAGGCCTGCAGGAGAACTTCTATATTTGTATTTGTTTTCTCATTAGGGCTGCTCCGATGGTCCAAAGTAAAATTTGGGAATTGGGGTAATGATTTATAAACGCAAGGTTTTTAAATATCATTTCCCATGTTTGGAAGTGAAATTTGGCTGTGAGAAATAATTGCAAATGAGCTACATAGAGGAGGCTGACACAGATTAGTTTTTGAAGGGAACGGATTGGAGGATTGGCCCTGTTTTCAGACTGTTAATTTTCTTGTTAATCATGGGGTTGGTTAATAACTACCTGGTTATGACTGTGGCAGAGAGAGAATGTCTGAAATAGGTCATGCCTTCAGTCAGCCTGGAGTGTCCTGTCTTGATGGAAGGCTCGAGAAGCACAAAAGCTGGTGTGGTGGGAGGGGCAGGCAGCTGGGATCCATGGCACCTTGGCCAGTGTTGTCAGGGAGGGGAGGATGGCAGGGACAGCCCCGGAGGGATTTTTTCTGGTGGAGATTGGCAGTTTGGGACACATGGGGAGCCCCCAGGGGGACAGGAGAGTAAAAACAGCCTGATGTGTCTTTTTTTAAATCTGTGTGCCTTTTAATTCCTTGAAATTTTTTTCTGTTAGTGACATGAATTAACAATGCTTTTTTTTTTTCTATGTTCTATGAACATAGACGAACACTTGGCATATATAGACAAGATTTAGAGGAAGACAGTCTAAAACGATCCAAAATAACACACCCGGAGATACTAGTAAACTTTTGATATTAGCTTCTCTCTCTCTCTGCCCCACCCCTCAATATGCATAAGAAACAGTAAAATGTAAGGTCCACGAGAGCAGGGACTTTATCTTAATTGTTTATAACCAAATTGCTAGCGCCTAGAACTGTTCTGAGCACATAGCCGATGCTCGAGAAATATTTGTTGTTGTAAGGATGGAAAGAAAAATGCATTTGATTTATTATATATAATTATAGATTATACACATAATTATATGTAACTTCATAGTCATACCGTTTTTAAATCCCAACACGAGATAGGACTCTACACGTACCCTCTTTTATATGGCAATATATGGCAGCACGAACCAGCCCACAGGAACACTGTGGTTCAGGATTCGGGATCTGGAGACAGGAGGGTGGCGTTGGAATCTACATTCCAACATTTATTAGCAGGGTGACCTTAAGTAGTTTCCTAATTTCTTTAGATCTCAGTTTCTTAATCTGTAAAGTGGGAGCCATCATGATACCTACAGTATAGCAACCTTGTGGGAGAAAATAAATTAGTATTTATAATGTGCTTGGCGCTTTGATGAGGATGTTCAACATTGCTTATAAATCCTGGTTATTAAGATTATTGTGTGTTATTAAACATTATTCTGAGCATCGTATTAATGCTATTCCATCACGCTGGCTGGGTTACGTCAGGCATTTTTGCTCTTTCAATTTTTTTGTTGTTCATATCAGTGCAAAGATCATCCTTATGCAAAAATTGCTTTGTGTATCTATGATTCTTGCCTTACGATAAAATCATAGGATAAATAGAGGATAATAGGCAATGGATCTTTCTATAACTTTGTATATTGCCAGCAAAATGTTGTAGCAGCGCAGAAACCGCCAACAGTGTGTGAGCCAAGCTGCCTCCTTTTCACCAGTTACGCAGGTTGTTTTTGCAGAACACGTTCCCTTCCATGTCTTCAGGCCATCTTGAGTTGGGCCAAGGAGTTGGTCTGCCAACAAGCAACAAGTGTTGAGGAGTGGGATCTGGGTGTTGGTGCAAGGGAGGGGGGGGCGTGGGATGGGGGCGCCTAGGTGTGGACCTTCTCCCCTGAGAAGCTGCTTGAGGATCAGAGAAGAACCAGGCTGTCACCTTCAATAAATCTAAGCACGCAAAGCAAAGCATAGAAAGTGCCGTACTCGAGGTGTAGACCAGGGCTGCAATCTCAAGGATGAAGGGAAGAACCCGGCCGCCGTCATCCGTGCACTTGAATGCCTTGTCATTTTCATGGCCTCGCCCTTCTCAGGATCCCCGATGCAAGGCCATCCCAGCCTCCCTGGCCTCCAGCTTCTGCCCGTGTGACACAAATAATATAACTCACTTCCTGGGGCTGCTCCGGTATAAGAGGATTAATCCCTCCTATGGAGTTACCTCCTCAAGAGGAAAACTGATAAGATGGTTGTAAAACTCCTCGGAGAAACGGAATGAGTTGTACAAATAAAGTGTTATGGCAGCCGACTCATCGAGAATGAGACCCGATGTCACTTAAATGTTTTGGAGCTCTCTGTATCTTATGAAGGGGAACCTGTTTTCATATTGCGATGCTTCAGCTCTGCCTGGAAAGTGATCGTGTGTGACAGTTTGCTTTTGTACTCCCCCAGTTTATATGAAAGGAGCCAGGCACTCAGGTTGGCTGTATTTGTTCCGAACAGGAAAACAAATCTGGCATTTTTACATATTATTCTGTACTCCTGGGAAAAATAGCTTTGGCAGCCTAAGGGACATGCCGTTCAAACTGTAGCAATTCCCATGAATGTTTTGATGTAAAGTAAAAAATCCACCATTTGACGGGATAGTACGTTCATTCAGCTAATAATCACTGCACACCCACCGCCAGCCAGCACTTTCCTAAGCACTGTGGGCCTGACAGTACCTGAGAAGGGCGTGGCTGCTGACTCGGGGAAGCTTCTACTGCAAAGTGGAATTTAAAATCTCGGACTAATAAAAATATGTCCAGTGTGAGCACTGTAACAAAAACATACCAGATGCTAAGATAACACACACACACACACACACACACACACACACACACACACCTGCTTAGAAGGGAGAGAAAGACTTTTGAAGAGGTGACTTCGGCCAAAATCTGAAAAGTGCAACTGAGGTCACCCTGGAACAAAGTTTGAGGGACTGGAGCAGATGATGGGAGGGCTTTTGTTTTCCTACAGTGGAAAGGCAGGGAAATCTCTTGGTTCTGTTGAGGAACCAGAAGAAAGCGTGGAAGGCTGGAGTGTAGACAGCCCAGGGAGCAGAGCCTGAGGCGAGACGGCAGAGTAGATGGAAGTTGGACCCACAGTATCCCCAGCATCTGGGAGCTGATTAACAGACAGAATCGAGGCCCCACCCCAGACCTTCTGAATCTGAACGGACTTGCGCTAGACTGAACCCTCAGGTTGTCTGCGGGCCTGCACGTTCAAGTCTCTGAAGCTCTGGCTCAGGCAATGGTATGAAGTTCAGGTTTGTTTTCATGGCAGTGGGTTTCAAGTTACTGGTAGACTTGAGGCATCATGTGGTGTGTGGCGTGCTCTAAGTACACCTTTAAAGACCAGACCACCCTGGCGGATGGGGAAGGATTGGAGACTAACAAGAACGGAAGCTGGAGGACTAGGTAGGCAGTTCTAAGTAGCCCATTTGAGAGGTGAATTTAATCAAGACTAGATTACAGAGAAGTTCCAAGCATCGCTATATACCTAGGAAACCGTTCTGCTGTCCCAAGAGTACGAGAAAACAGAATAATATGACCGCGTACGTCCCCCAGGCAGCAAAGTAGAAAATTTGTTTTCCTAAAGGAGATGCTTTGTCTTCAGACACCCAGAGAGTCAACACCTCCATGAGGGTAGATAAGCCATGACTGTCCTTTCCAAAGTGTCACCATCTGGTTAAGGGCATGGGCTGTTGAAACACCAGACTGCATCCCCACCTGCCTCCCCAGCCCCTCACCTGGGCAACAGTGACACTGTTACCTAGACTGTCTGGGTCTGCTTTCCTCGTTGGTATAGAAGGGATAACAGTAGCTTAACACTTCCCTTAGTAAGATGGTATGTGTATTAATTGAGAAAATGCATTTAAGTTACTTGGCAAAGTAATTTAATAAGGGGTCTATAAACATGAGCTATTAATATCAGTAATATTATTTCACAAACACGTAATTGGGCACCTACCACAGGCTGGCTAGAGGTGCTGGAGCCTGCGTGAAAAATATTCCCACCTCCTGCACACACAGATGGCAAACTCATTAGGAAAACAGGTAAAGAAGGTGATTAAATCCAGCTTTGAAGGCCATTTTTATTTCTTTTTCCTCATTGCCCACTTGTATCTCTGTCTCCTTCTCTGACATCTCCACGCACAGAGGAGCCCGATGTAGAGAACTTCTCACCTGTATGTTTCCCTGTGGAGAGACAAGTTAACTTCAACTGTAGGAGGGGACCAACCATCCCAGCTGGCCGGGGACTGGCCTGGTATGAACTCCAAAAGGGTGGTGTCCCAAGAACCCCTCAGTCCTGGGCAAGCGGGTCGGTTGCTCACCTTGACGACAAGCACGTGGGAAGTCAAGATGCTCTCAGTTTGATGCCACAGACTAGATATGAGGCCATGGGCCCTGCTTCAAGCTTCGTGTCTTGATCTGTAAAACTGGACATTCATGCCTAGGCTGCATTTCTCAGGACATGATTGAAGAATGAAATTGCACAGCATTCCAGACCATCTATCTTCGGGAATGTTGAGTCCTGACCACTTCACAGTCCCAATCATTATTATTAGGGTGACTATATATGAAAATATTCGAGGTACAGAGAAAAAAATAAATCCCCAAATCCAAATATAACCGTTTCCTGGAAACCCTCACTGGTCTTCATTCAGTTTTCAGACAGTCAGAAATACAGAGGTAGGAATATAGGTAAAAAAAAAAAAATCAGCTTTACAGTCTTATCGTCTTGTGATGGAAAAAGGGGAATCGGTGTTATGTAGGAGGTATTTGGGATATAGCGAGTTACCGCTAATGAGACGAGAGGTTCGACCTGTTGAATGAATAAAAATAAGCCGTCACGAATGACGATTCTGAGACGCTGGATTCACACCAGCTCGTGGCAGTGGCATGCTGTCTGTAGCTGGGCCGAGGCTGAGATTTTTCAATGAGAGCATCTGGCTTAAAATTTCCACAGGAGGGGGACGGGGGTGGTAGAAGAAAATTCAAGTAATCCCTAGGAGACCCTTTTAAATTTAGCACTCAAGGCACTAATATAAGAACATACCAGTGTGTGGATGAGAGAACGAAAGAGTCTTTACGAATAGGAGAATTCGGGATATCTGTGTTTGAGAAATTCTTTTGGACAAAAGCGGAGAAAATGACATTATCTGTAATTAGAAATAATAATGTGTAATTGGTTCATTTGCCATATTTCTACAGTTCTGATTTAGTTGAACAATGTGATCATTATGCCACCAGTTTTCAATAGAGGTGTCACAATGAAAAATAATTGCAATATTCCACAATATTAACTGCACCCTAATTGCAAAAGTTTTGAAATATAATTACCATGAAAGCTAATGCGACAGGGAACATTAAGCATAATTAGTGTTTTTTAAAAAAAGGAAAAACTGTTAGGAGCTTGTTATTGTCTAGTAAGGTAGCTTCAAATTAGCTGGCTGTAGAGCACTTTCATCTTGCTTTTCTATAATTTTCATTATTAGCACAGACTGTAATAAATTTATTTGACATAGCTCACACCTGCCAACCCTGCAGGAGAGAACTATAATGTGCGCCAGCCCCAAGATTCCCCACTGAACCTGTCAGTGCTTCCTACAAGGAGGCAGCCAGGAGTGAGGTTATTTAAAAAAAAATAATAAAATAAAATAAAAACCCTCAATTGCACATTACACAGTTCAGATTTAACACTTAAGCTGTGTTTTAAGTAATTTCCGTAGAAAGCCAGTGCTCTAGGAATGCAATTAAGAGCCTCTTGTGGGTGGTGCGAAACAATCAAATCAGTGAACATTTCAAAGAGCTCCTAAGGCGCAGGCCGGCTCTCCAGTGGCTCCAAACTCCGCCAGGGAGCGGACAATTAGCCTGTGCACCTGTTTGCCCGAGTACAACCCCTGATTTTCTGAGAAAGGCACCACGACCCACCAACCCCGAGCTCAGTGGCCATGATCAAACCCCTCAATTTCTCCTTTGACAGAACTCCTCAAGGTCAGCGTTTTGAAGCAATCATCTGCACCTCCTACCCACTCTGGCCTCAGTCTGTCTGTAATGAGGCTTAAGAGTCAAGATCTTGACTCCACACGGACCATCTGATTCAGCTAGAAGCGTGCTCAGCACGGCAGGGCGCACAACTCCAGGGGGAGCCGTTCACATTGTTCTCTCTGTAGAGTTATGCATTGGGGGTGTCCAAAGTGAATGATGCCCCATGTTGCTTCTGATTTCTCTTTTGAGGCTCTCTGCTGACTGGCTACATTACATTCCCTTGATTAAGAAAGAAGAGAAAAGCTAGGAAAAGGAGGGGGAGAGCTTGGGAAGTAGGTATTTCTGTGAGAGGACCTGGGATCCCATTAAATAGACGCTCTATGCTAGATGCACAGCCGATGACATCGCAAATGAAAGACCAGTATCAACTTCAGAGAGCCTAAATCTGCAATTTAAACTGCATATCCTTACGTCGCCGTGTTAGAAATCACGGACCCTAGTTTGCAAAATCCTGTGTCAGAAGTTGAACATTGTCACTTTAGATGTTGTCACTGGTGACGCCGACTCAGTAATAAAAAGAGGTATAAATAAAAGTAGGCAAAAACCATTTTTTTTCTGGTCAAGATGGTTCTGCAGGCTTTGGTTTGCTTAAGTCATCCTGAAAATGAAAATACATACTTTTGTAAATGATTATGGCATATTCATAGACCTAAAAATTCACGAAGAGGTGTTCTTCCATCTTCTCTCCTGTTGCCCCACTGTGGAAATTAAAGCATCGCCAACATTATATTAATAGCTGTACAACCAATTTTTAAATATGGTGCTGTCTTAACTTAATTAAATGGTAGGGCTGAAGCCATGACGCTCTTAGGAAAGCGTGAAGTTCTCTGTTGCACAAAGACACCATGTTCTCTAGCAAGACAACCACGAGAGCAAGTCACCTGTCCATATACCTCAGTTTCCTCATTTGTAAAATGAGGATGTTGAACTTAATGATTTCCTAGGGTCCTTCCAAGAGCTCGAATTTTCTGTCTCGAAATTAAAAGTAGATTTGAATGGAGCATTTTCTTTGATCACAGGTTTCATATTTCTGGCCAATTCTTTGTTCTCGGAATCACCCTGTTCTAGGCTTTCTGTCCTTAGAACCACACGTTCTGTTAGCAACAGATGAGCCTTAAAGTGTTGTCTGGCGATGACTGGCAGGGCCTCAGCAGGCTGTAAATCCTTGGAGGAGAAAGTCTGTATCCACACTTCTCCTCTCCTCTTCCCCTGCCTCCTTCCCTCCCTCCCTCTCCCCAACACAGCCTTTAGCATATAGGTTCTCAGCAAATACCCCTGACGAAAGAGAAAAGGAAGCCCAACGTTGGCAGTCCTCCAGGCTGAGCGTATTGCTTGCTTGGAGAGAAAGCTACCACGGATCAGAGTTAATCTTTGGGTCTACAAGGCATGGGCATCTTAGGAGCTTCCCTTAGTTCAGCATTTGAGGCCCATAATCTGCTGAATACAGTGCCTTTCAATTTATGGAAAGGGGTCATATATTTTAGTGGTTATGCATGACTTAAATAATGCTTAATGCTTATTATGATTCCTCAGTGTGACATTTCTGCTGAATTTTATATTTTCGTTTTCTTTTCGCTTTTTTTTTAAAGCAAAAATTGAACTAGTTTTATTCTTTTCCAAGGGAGAGTTTCCTTTTCTAAGGAGAGGAGAGCAGCAAACTAGAAACTCACAGCATAATTCTTTAAATCTTGGATGCCGCAGATAAATGTTGCTGTTGTGGTGGTTTGTTTTGTTTTTGAGGGGTTTGTTTGTTTGTTTTTTACTGGATTGTTTGTCAGAGTTTTTAAGTTGGACATTGAACTGGAAAGGGTTAGTGGACTAAAGGTCTGATGGTTATCTTACTTTCAGAATAGTAACTATGTTTCCCTTTGCCCTGCAGCATAATGTAATCATTGTGTTTAATCTCCCTTCCTTAGAGCATGAAGAATTATCAAAAGTATTGTTACAGTGTCACTGTAAAATTATTCTTCAAGAGATGTACTTTGTCAGTACTCAGCTCTTGGCCTTCATTTATAATTGGCCATTAATTCTTACTTGGCAGTACTCTTTAGGTTAAAAGTTCTCTTTGAGCCTTAAGGACCAGCCTTCATTTAGCCATCAGTCATCAAACCTGCATTTGTAAAAGTTAGAAACTTAATTTTTCAGTAAAAAGTACAGCTAGTTGGGTTTTGAACACAAAGATTAGGATGTTGTTCTATCACCCAAATGATTGGGCTCTATCATGCAAACTAGAAATAGGATTTTGAACAAATAGGTTTATTTGGTACAGAAAAATAACATGAGGAGAGCACTTCTATCACGGATGGAACAAGAGACTACTGAAGTCAGGTGGTTAAGGAAAATTAAGCCTTCTGAAGTTCACACCTGGGTTTGCAATTGTAAGGCATTTTCCCCAACACAAACTACATTTGTACAGAATATTAGACTATGCGTCAATACATTTTTTAAAATTTGAGGGCAACCTGGGCTCATACAATTACTGACCAATGATTTATCTTCTTGGATTCCCATAGGACTCCGTTTTGACTTCTATAAATACCTGGCCAATTCGGATGTGTAGCTTAATTTATTTATCTGCAATACCAGCACAATGAGAAATTCTCTCTTCTGGTTTTGGAATTATACTCATTTTTGCAGATACTAAGCACATGTGTTACCACTTCTCATTCTTGCACCCAGGGCAGACATCACTAATCGATCACAGCCCTCTTTCCTGCTGGGAGCAGATGCAGCCTGCCAATACTTCTCAACAGTCCTCTAAGCAGCCACTACTAATCAATCAAATTGGCATGCAAGATGAAATGCATTTGCTTTTCAGGGCAATAATCACGTAAAATGGCAATCTCACAGATGTGATTCCCTGGGGTAGCCAGGATGCCAAAACCTATTATAATTGCCTCTTCAAAATGTGTATTTAATATTTTCTTTTCCTCCATTATAAATAAAAAGAATAAAGATATGCAAAGTAGGTTCTATCTGGGAGAAAAACTTCTAAGAACCTTGCATTTCTTTGTGGATCCAAGATCCAAACTGTTCTTGCACAAAAGGAGCCATCACTGAAATCCACTAACTTATAGTTCAGTTCATATTCATTTCCTCCAAAAAAGGAGAAAGCAACCCCGATAGTACAATTCTGCTATTATTAAATCACTCTTCTGTGGGCACATAGTTCTGAATACTTAGCATCCTTTGTCTTGAATACTGATACTAAATCGTGTCCTTCCACAGAATGAAATATTCTGAATCTTGAAAGAGTTATATTTATAGAGGAATAATTTATCCTAAGTTACATTAAAATAAGTAAATCCATGGCAGCACAGTTAAATTCATAAGAGCAAGAACCTCTCATTACTCTCAGATTCTCTTTAGATCTCTGCTAAATTGAGGACTATGCAATTTATGAATACATATTTTTTGGTTAAACAAACCCTAGGAAAAAGGCATGTTTATGCATCAAAAACCTGTTATTAAGAGCTCAAAATATAAACTTCTTATTAGAAGATTTGAATCTTTTTCCAACTGCAACAATCTCTAGAATTAAGAGTGATTTTATATTTCCTTTTGTGATAAGGGACGATCGTATCATGTTTTACTTGATATAAATATAACTGCCTATGGTTTTAATTATTACTGTAGAATGGAGCCGTTTCACCGAAATGACGATTCATGCTGTAGAGTGGGGCGTGAGGTGAGAAATACAAATGAGATCAACAAATATCTGTTGAGCACCTCCTCTGTGTGAGGCACCAAAACTGCAACCGAGGGACCCTTGGTTAATTCTGGAAGCATCAACAGGAGTGCCCATGATGGGGTGCAGGAAGCAGTGAGCAGTCAGTCCCCAACATCACTCATGCGATGAATACTTATTGATGTTTTCTTTGTGCCAGACAGCGCCCTTGCCTTCCAGGGGCACTGTCAGACTACGGAAATATGTACAACCAGGAATGGCGGCTTACAACCCATGAATGATTCATTTTAAGTTTCTCTTGAATGAAGCTCTTTGGGGGCAGTAACCATGCCCTATCTAGGTCACTGTTGGGCCCCCGGCAAGGAGCAAAATGCTAGCACATAGTAGGCACTGAGTAAACACATGCTGATGAAATGAATTAGATGAAGGCAATGGGAAGAGATGATGAGGGTGTTAATGTGATTCTGCACATTCCTTTCGGAGACAATGAGCTCCCTAAGGGCAGGGCACAAGTCTGCTATCTCTGTGTTCTGAGATCTCAGAACCTCATAGCCATGCAAAAAAATGTCGCAGAATGGTTTCAGAGGTATCCAAGGAATAAATCAGAGGTAGGTTAGGTGTTAAGATAGGACAAGAGCATATGGTCATTTGAATCCAGCGTGGTTTTTGGAAAGAGAAATCCCAGGTACATTTTCCTTCCCTCCAGAGCAAGGGGAGGTGGACGTGCTTTACTCAGAGTACATGTTCTGATCATTATTCCTTGGGCCAGCCACTGGGACACCCTGGGCAAAGGCAGAGAAAGGAGAAGGCCTTTCCAAGTGGAACATGACTGGCCACACAGCAAGGAAGGTTCAGGCAAGCATGAAGTGATGGATGAGGGGGCATCTCTTAGAAGGCCCGGAGGCATTCAGTCCTTAGCATGTTTGCATTCCAGCAAAACTCTGCAGCACCCTCAGTGAGACCGAGCAGCGGGACCATGATGTTGAGAAGCACGGGAGCACCCACCTGAGCTCTCTGACTGGCTAGCTGGTGGAGCACTTTAACTCTTCACCCCCCTGCCTCTTCTTCTTGCACAGCCTGGAGCCTTGACTACGTTCGGATGGCGGAACGCATCCTCTCTGCCTGAGATTTGAGTGTGTTCACTCCGTGCCAAAGATCAGTGGGTTTTATAAACTTTGATAAAGCAGTGGAAGCAGCAAGTGTCACATACTATCACCCATCATATTTTACTATCAAGCAGGAAGAATAAGTTTAAGTGATGTTACAAAGCATATTTATTTATACAGACGCTCTTTTTATCCTTTTCTCGACAGGATATTGGCACCGCCGTTGAAATGGGGTGGGGGGAAGCAACATGTTCCCATTTCTCAATCCCCTGACTGCCAACTTTGAATTGAGACCAACATCAAGATTTCGAATGTCTTCAGCATCGATCTATTGCTAGTTTGCGGTAGAGAAATTAAAACAATAGAAGTCTTATACTGAGAGAAATGGCACCTTGCAATGGACTTGTCCTCACCAGTGTATTCACAGGCAGAGAGGGGAGAAGGGTCACG
Organism: Ursus arctos; assembly: GCF_023065955.2. Taxonomy (NCBI): domain Eukaryota; kingdom Metazoa; phylum Chordata; class Mammalia; order Carnivora; family Ursidae; genus Ursus; species Ursus arctos. The sequence continues at coordinate 55,314,526 of NW_026622819.1, forward strand.
TGCTCTTCTCCAGCTTGGTCCGGCAGTCCCCTCTTCAGGAGGCCCATGCGCCCCAAGGACTTCTCATCCCCACCCGGTTGCCATTTCTGTCCCTTTCAGTCAAGGCCCCCCATTGACCATGTGTGCAACTTAGGTCAAGTTTATCTTTTTTTTTTTTTTTCCTGAATCTCTTTTGCCTTTGTTTCCTCATCTGATAAGTGGAAATGAGGGCAGAGGCTAATACTACGATTGTGGCAAGGATTAAAAGACAGCACGTAAACGAAGGGCTAAACGGTGCCTGCATCTGGTAAGCAGCTGTTCTCACTGGTGCAACTCCTGTCAGGTGCGTAAGAAGAGGCCAGCCTCCATGTGCCTTAAACTGAAGGGCCAGGAGGCACAAGGGGGAGAAGTGGGAGCTCAACCAGGATGGAGTTTTCCGTTTCCTCTGGATTGTACTTGGCCTGGGGCGTACCTGACTCTAAGTTTTCCTGGCCCAGGTTCCACATCACCCCGTTTCACTTCCCTATGGCTACTGTAACAAGTTGCCACAATTCAGTGGCTCGACACAACACAAATGTATTACATTGCAACTGTGGAAGTCAGAAGTCTGAGATAAGTCGCTGAGGCTAACATCGAGGTGTCAGCAGTGTTGCATTCCCTCTGAGGGCTCGAGGGAAGAATCTGTTTTCTTGTCTTTTCTAGTTTCTGGAGGATTCCTTAGCATTTGGCTCCTTCTTCCATCTTTAAGACCAGCAGCGTCGGGCTGAGTCTTTTTCATACTGCCATCTGTCTGGTTCTTTCTCTTCTGCTTCCCTCTTCCACTTATACAGACCCCTTTGATTACACCAGCCCCTGCCCCTCGGATAAGCGAGGATAACTTCCCTTCTCAAAGACAGCTAATGAGCAACCTTAACTCCGTCTGCAACCTTCATTCCCCCTTGGCGTCTGTGTCCCTTTCTTAGACCTACCGTGACAAAGGGCCTCAAACTAGCTGGGTTAGAATAAGAGAAATTCATTGGCTTCTAACTCTAGAGCCTAGAAGTCCGAATACCAAGATGTCAGTGGGACCGTGGTCCCTCTGAAACCTGTCCAGGAGACTTTCTTGCCACTCCCTAGCCCCTGGTGCTTTGCCGGAAATCTGTGTTTCTGGGCTTGCAGCTGCATAACTCCAAACCCCGACTTCATCGTCACATGGCGTTCTCCCTGCGTCTCTCTGCATCTTCACGTGGCCTTTTCCTTAAAGGGATTAGGATCCCACCTTCCTCCAATATGACCTCATCTTAACTAGTTATATCTTCAACGACTCTGTTATCAAACAGAGTCACGTCTGAGGTATTAGGGGTTAGAACTTCATTGGGGGGGGTTACACAATTCAACCCATAACACCACGTGACCAATCATGGTCATGGGCTCTGGAGATGAGGTCATGGGTATCGTTTAAGGGGTCATTATTCCACCTTCAAACCCCCGCTTTAGGTCCCCCTCATTCCTGATTTGGAGGAGACGAAAACAGCATGAAGTGATGGGAAAAAGAAACTTCTGTTTACTCCCGGCCCTGAGATGCTAACTTCTCGAGGTTCTTTAACGCAGGTAGACCCCAAATTACACATGAAGGACAACTAGACACACTGTTGTCAAAGTGATTTTAGTCCACAGCGACAGAGAAGGGAGCTGGAGAGATAGGATGAAAAGGAAGAAATTAAATCCCTGACAACATATGGTCACATCTCATCCCAACCAGGCTTTCATTGAAGGTGTCTGAATCCGTTCTTGGAAGTGTCTTTTCCCCTCCTGTTGGGTGAAGTTTGCTCCATATTGAATATTTCTTTTCTCCTCTACACCCCCACCAACCACCAGCTCCCTTCTGCTGGCGTTGGCCTCTCTTACTCCACTGATATTCAAAGCGTGTGGCTCGATCTCACTTTCCCAGCAAAATCTTTTGTTCCCCTGTATTGATTCACCAATTATCCACTAATCCCCCTCTCTCCAGTCCCTCCCCTTACTACAGTAACAACAACAGAAATTAAAAGCATAAACCAAAAGAGCAGCCCTCATAACGTCCCTGAGAGAGAAAAACCTGTGTACTAACAAGAAAGACTATCTGTCCTCTATTTCTTTTTCTTGAGGAAAACACACTCAGAATGTCATTTTGTGAAATGCCGGTATTTCCTTGATTTGGAGGGCATTAATTGTTCAAAAATGGACTTGACTGTGACCTGTTCCTACCCCGGAGGCAAGGCATATGCTCTATACGTGTGAAAGGTGTGTTCGGATTCTGACAGGTGTGCTTTCAAATACTTGTGCCGCTGTTCAATCTGACCGACCTTGGGGAGCTAACTTAGTCTGGTTCTTTATCTGCAAAATGAGGATGAAAAGGTACGTAATTGACAGGTTTGTGATGAGGGTTAAAGAAGCTAGTAAGTCATAGTGAGCATGTGCTGTGCGCCAGGCACCCTGCGAGCGCTTCTCGCGGATTATCCCACGATGCTGTCCGCCAGGGAGCAGAGGGTCTGACGCGTAATAAGCAACGAATGGGCGCTGTTTCTGTTACTACATGCCTGCATCCGGCGTGCCACGGAAAGCAAAATGTTCGTACTGTCCTTTACGTCCAGTCCTGGAGCCTGCTCAGAGTCCGCTGAAAGAGCCCCAGTTTCTCTCGGGGTTTGTTTCAGACTTTATTGTATTACATTTCTGTTCGGCGAGTCAGAGCCACAGGACCTGGTTGGTGAAAAATGTAAATCAGATCGGTGAGAGTCAGCAATCTTCATCTCCCCCACTGTTCGGCTCCCCACCTTTGCCACCAGGTCAGGGAAATCATCAGTCCCGGGGAGCAACTACAAAGCTGTTTCCAGAGCCAATTTCCTGCTGAACTGTGTGTTACACTCTTAGCAACATTCCAAAAATTATACTCACTTCAAAGCCAGCTTTGATCTGGACCCCCTCCCTCTCTTCTCCCCCAGCCTTTGCCGGGAAGCACATCTCCAGGAGTAGGGGTTCACCTTGAAAGGTTGAGACGCCAGTGTGCAGAGCTAGGCTCTTCCTGAGAGGGAGGGAGGTGCCAGAACAGAAGGGGAAAAAAAAGAGAAAAGAGAAAAAGAAAATCCATGGGAGGCCTCACTTATTCTCAGTGGTCCACTGCCCTTGACTGGGCAGCTCCGTTCCTTCTCGGGGTGAGCGAACTGCCAGCCTCGCCTTCTCCCGTCCACAGACTAGCAACGGCAGCGGCTATGATTTCAGCACTGCTGGCCTCGCTGGGGTCGTTACTCCGAGAAGGAGCTGAGCTGGCTTCTCACTCAGGGCCCAGGAGCACAGGTGTGTAGGGAAGGGGTGAGGAGGGAAAAGCTTTTCCCGAAGGGGGAATACTGCTCCAGTGCCTTCCAAACTGAGGAGGGCCCGCCTTTGATGTCACCAGGCATCAGAAGCACTGGACAAGTCTTCTTTGAATGGAGGAATTCTCAAAGGAGCTTTGTTTTCCTCTTCCCCCCTTTCCCTCATTCCTAAACTATGCGGAAACTGAGGTATGGTAAGAGACTTGCTCACCCAGCAAGTTGCCCGTTGAATCAAGGGTGATTTGCAAATCCCTGTTCTAGCCCAAGAGAACATTCCCTAAGAAGCCAAGTCAAGGGAGAGGGACAACTTGATGAACATACTTCATCCGTTGATGAGGTTTTGGAATCTCTGGGGCCTCTGAGGATCGAGGGCTATGAACCCAGATACGTAGTATTATCTTCATTTGTGAAGTGTGAATCTCAGGGTGTCCCTCGCCAGGAATTTTTAAATAATAGTTACTAACTTGAAGGATTGTATTTCCACTTCAGACAAGGGAGTGGGAAGAAGGAGATGTAATAACAGGTGGGGGCGGGGAGGGTGTAAAGCCCCGCCACCTGCTTGCAGGTGACCTTGAAATACTCCCCTCACCTGTCTGAATCTTCGGTTCCTCACCTGTAAAACGGGGGATTTGTAGTGAGAATAAATTATAACAATCCAAGTAGAGTGCTTCAAGCAGTGCCTGACACGGGCCATGCCCCACAGAGTTGAGAGCCCAGTGGGGTAACAGGCAGGTAACGGCAAATCACCCCACTCTTGTCTATCTCCCTGCGCCTAGCCCGTTGCCTTGCGTTTCATGGACCCTCGGTATACATGGACTAGATTGAGTTGACTTGAGAGAGAAATAATATTTTCGGTATCCTGAGGGAAGTCTGTATATTGTGACAAATTATTTTGGGAAGTGAAGAATTTTTTGTAACCACCCCAATATTATTCTATTATCACTACCGTGGTTAATGTGATTCTTATTGGCTGCAGAGGACAGCAGTGACAGCTACTGTTTACTGATATATACTGTTTAGCATAGTACTTAGCGCAAAGTTAGTGCTCGGTGAAAGTTAAATAGTGAAACAACACAGAGCCTGCCTTTCCGAACATGGATTTCTGTATACATTTTTGGCATTTCATTGGTGAGATAAAGAAGGGCCTTTTTATATTTCTCTTTTTTATTAAAGCAAAACAATTAAATTGAGTGAATAGCAGCAGTTACTGCGAGTCCTTAAAAAGAGGGGCTGAGATGTGTGTTGAGCGAACATAAAACATGTCCAGAATGTGGCCAGTCCCCCGGGCTCCCCTGCCTCGTGCTGACCACTCTGGTAATTCATAACCATACTGACCCTTGAAGCGCGTCAGGAATGAGCTGCTGCCCCCGTCTGCAAGGATGGCAGGACGCGTTACCACCTGCACGCCTCCCCAGAAGCTCTGTCGCATTAGCAAGATGCACTGGTTCTGTTAGGTGGAGCCACAGCTGAGCCCGTGGTTTGATTTTTGTCACCATAAAGGCAGGTCTGGAAATGATGCTAGAGGAATTAGAAATGAGTTCTCAGATCTTGGCTTACCCAGCACACTGCCGGGGAGGAAGGCGGGAGCTGTGTGGCCGTGTTTTGGAAGCTGAGATCATGACCTTGCAGGTTGACCTCCCTCTTAATCTTTCTATTAGAGAGACGGGTGAGCCTTTGGCCAGACTCTCCTGTTAGGCTGGCAACCAGAGCAGTCCTCTGTGTGTGTGTGTGTGTGTGTGTGTGTGTGTGTGTGTGTAGCCTGTAGGCTCTTAGAAGAAAAAGAAGCAGAAGAACGAAGCCAATATGGGAAGCAAACTTACCACGGGGACAAAATGTTCTTCCGAGCAGCTTGAAATGAGCATAATTTTGGAGAATTTCTGCAATAGCCGGTTAATTCATAATTGGGTTTGCTGAGCAATCAACAATGTGTTACTTGTCTTTTCATATGCTGGGAGCATATGACTCGGCGTGTGCGCGCGTGTGGTTATAATGCTCCAGTACTTTGATACTTCACTAATGTGCAATCTCGATTTCTTGCTTTTGTCTGGGGGCCTCTCATATTACATTTAGATTGTATCCTTTATCATCCCAAATTGACATTTATGCTTTTACTTCTATTGTTTCCCTAGCTTCTCCCTGGTATGGATCAACAATTTGTTCTAATCTGTGTCACTTCTCTTATCTCCCTTGACACAGAGGAGCAGTCATTTTGCACCGCCATCCGCCTACAGAGGTGGTGTTATCTAGAGTGTGGTGGGGTCCCTCACCCTCTCCCCACTATCTAAAGTGCTGGCGAATGTTAATTGCTTTTCCAGTTAGTTTATAAGAATGCAGAAACCGCTGAATGCAGCTTGACTGGTTTTGATGAAAGTAATGGAATGCTACCACCTATGAATAAATAAATCTGATTTACATAGAGGACTATTGTGGGGCTGGATAGGAAGCTGCCGGATGCAAGCAAATTATAGTTTAAGGACATATTATTCCACGGCTTTTATTCTAAGTGAGGGAGGAGAGCTCAGGTTTCCCTGGATTCCCAGAGTGGGAGGTGGGAGGTGGGAGGTGATCCCTTGGCCTGGGAGAAGCAGCATTAGTCTGAGGCTGCAGGGGGACCCGTTTTGTTCGCAAACAAGCTGCCTCTCTATGTCTACTTCCTGAAATCCTCTTACCGAAGGCGCAGAGAAGAGAAGGGGGTGAAGAATTTATGAGCAGTAAACTGAAAATGTTTGAGTGCCTATCAGAGTGCTTGGTGGTAGATCCAGCAAGGGTTCTTGGAAGGAGAAGGGGTCACAGCCGTTTCTATTTCAAGGTTATTTGTGTTTCCTAAATTCCCGCAAGATCGTGGTGACTCGAAGTAGAATAAATCAAGACACTTTTTTTTTCAGACGATTCAAGGCAAATATGAAGTAACACTCTCCTGACTGAGTACGCTGATCTCAGCTTACTGCTGAGCTGGAGAGGTGGGAGTCAGGGGAATAACGTCAAGGGGTCCGCATTTCCCAGTGTCTGGGGATTGTTCTGCGATGGACCCATCAGACGGGAAAGGTCTGGGAGGAGGAGCTTAGCAATCAGGTTGACACCCAGACTAAACAAGCAAAAAGGCTATGTTTTCGCAGTGACTCTTTTGATGGCTTCTGATAAACAAATAAGAATTAAGCACCACCATTCAGCCCCTCAAAAAATATTTGTTGCATCTCAAATATTCTAGGTGCTGGGGAGACAGCGGTGCTTCAGGCAAAGTCACAGGCGCTAGGGCGTGTCTAGCCTCGCATCCAGCTCTCCGCAAATTCTACACTCGAAGGAGACACGTGATTGAGGGGGATCTTGAAACTCGAATATAAGGCTTTAGTTAGGTAAAATTTCCAGAAAAGGAACGGTGGTGGTTTGGTTTGGGTTTGGGTTTGGGTTTGCATCTGGTGCCATTCACAACATGACAGCATCCATAGTGCCTAGGAAAACACCCCAGAGGGGCCCCTTGTGCAAGTTAGGAGTTAAATAAAAATAATCAACAGCATAAGGGGAAAAAAACACCTGACTTATTTTGTCCATCCCAGGGTCCTCTGTCTATAAGCGTATTTGGAATTAGGTTATTATCCACAACCACCCATGCTTATCTTCCAAGCTCTTCTTCATCATTTCTCAGGTCCTGATGATGTATCGATAGGCTATAGATTAAATATGAAATTACTACAAATCTCAAGCACCCAAAGATTTATGGACCAGGGCTTAGGCCTTGTATCAAATCAACCATCTAGGAAAATATATGATTTCACCATAATATTAAAAATTACTGGCAGTGTCTTCATCTTATCCGATTGGTGGTGTCCCGATGATAAGGCACAGTAAGCAGAGGGAGAAATTGTGTGATCAATTATGGAACAGACATTGAAAAATGTATTTATTACATTTGGATGTGCAAGGATTTCACTCGCTGCGTACGAAATAAACAAGACTAGTTTTTTAGTGCCCATTTCAGTTCCAAGTATGTGCAAGTCTCCAAAGACCAGGTAAACTTGAGTTGGTCCCATTCACAAGAGTTCAGCGCTTTGATGCGGAAGCAAAGGGCGCAGTTACAGTGGAGCTATTTGTTCTAAAAGGACGTGTTTCCTGGTCAGTGGGAATGATATGCAGGAAAAAATCAAAACTGCTTGTGGTTCGCATTTTGTTCTCCTGTCCAAAATGTCTAGCGAGTCTAGATCCTCGTTCCCTAAAGCGTGGCCCACAGACCTGCACGTTGGCAGTCCCTGGAGCTTGTGAGAGATACAGCCTCTCAGGCCCCACCCCAGACTTCCCAAATTAGATTCTGTATCTTGAATTAGACAAGATGACCTAGATGATTCATGTGTCTTACAGTTCCGCAAGTGCAGGTTGAGAGGCAAAGCACACTGACCTAGACAGGAAGCCTGAAAGGAAGAGGGAAGCTCTTCCTGTATCTCAGAAAAGGTATGAAACGACCACGACATATGATTGTAATAATAATAACAAATCCAAATAGCAAAACCGTAAAAAAAGTGGTGAACATTGAATGAAGACTTATTATGAGCAAGACATTGTACACAGGCTGTTATATACAACCCAGTGAGAAGAGTAGTCGAAGTAACCCCACTTTACAAACGAGCAAGTAAACACGGAGGGCATCAAAGAACTTTCCCCTGGCCTCAAAGCTTTTAAGTACCGGGCCAGGATGGACACTCACATCTGTCTGACTGTAAGGTCCCAGTAGACGAAGGGCAGCCATGGAGGGCAAGACTATGATACTGAAAACGAAATAAGTCATGAAATGGGAACTGTCTTCATGGCGAAAGAGAAAAGTAAGACCAACAAATGGTCTTTTAGCTTCCATTAGAATATGCTCCCTGGCTAAAAATCTGCAGTCCTCCTCACTTCTTCCCTTTCCCAATGGCCCATAGCCAGTTCACCTCCCACTTCTGTCACTTCCCTTCCCAGGTATCCCTTAACTGTTCCCCTGGTTCTTCAGGTCCACTCTGCTGTCCTAGTCCAGACCTCATCATCTGTAGCTGGGTCTAGAGAAACTCGCCTTCCAGACTCCAGCCTCTCCATTTTCCAGCCCATCCACCATATTGCTGTTAGTCGGCACTATCCAACCAACCCAACGGTGTTATTTCTCTGCCTGGATCTGTACCAGACACTGAAACACAAAGGCAGACGAAACATGTATTCTGCCCTCAGGGAAGTGCCAGGTCCACGGAAAGCCCTCACACTCTACTTGGTCGACATGTCTGATCTCTTTTCCCTCTTGCCATGTGCAAATACAACAGCCCAGCCAACTTCAACTTCTCGTCATTCACATTCTTTGTAGTACCCAGGACATGCCTTTTCCCTCAACTATCCCTCGTGAACTCCAGCCCATCCTTCAGCAGCCAGTTCAGCTGTGCAGTCCCCTTACCCAAGCAGAAGTACTTGCTCTCTTTGCTTATACATACCACTTTTAAATTGGTCGGCGTTTTGCTTACTTGTTTACTGCCCCTTCCAAGTCAGGCTATGTATTCCCGCCATGCTCGTGGAACAAAGAAAGAACGAGGAAGTGATAGAATGGCTCACAGCTCTCAAAAACTGGACTTCGAAACTTGTTACTGGCTTTAAAACATTTTATTTTATTGTATTTATTATTTTGTTGTTGTTATGATATGTCACCATACAGTGCATCATTAGTTTTTGATGTAGTGTTCCATGATTCATTGTTTGTGTATAACACCCAGTGCTCCGTGCAACGTGCCCTCCTTAATACCCATCACCAGGGTTAAGACATTTAGATGCACTCCCCCACCCTCACCCAGTACCTGTCTCTCATACTCTCACCAGAGCTCTGTGCAGAGAGCGTAGAATGCTTGTAGACTTTCGTTCATCATGTGAGGATACCACCTGGCCTATCAGCCACCTCTTTTTCAACAACCTTGTTTGCATCTGAATAGAAAGAGGATTAGTTGACGCATAAATAATTTAAATTACCTATCTAATCTCAGAACCTCTGCTGGTGAGGTAGAAAGGCAGCTTGGGTGACTTCAGACTAGAATGACGTCCCTGTGGGGCGTGTCGTCAGCTTCAGTCCACATTTGGGTCCTAGTTGTGTTGCTGGCTGCGAGTTAGACTTCCGCAGGTACCAGCTCATTTATTTCTTGTAGGAGCCCTGCAAAATAGGTGTTATAACTTCCATTTTACAGATGAGGAAAGTGGGACCCTGAGTACATTAAATATTTGGCCCATAGAGCTCCCTCGTATGGCTTGTAAGTGGGGAGGTTGGGAGTCAACTTGCAGGTGGCGAGCCCGGTGTTTCCCACTGTGCCATCTGCCTCGCCCCCCTGTCTCTCCTGACTGGCCATCATCTTGCTATCAAATCTTCTCAGAGTATATGTGTATCTCTGTAGAGACACAAGGTGTGACTGTAAAGCAGAAAGATGTCAGAATAAAACACCCACGAAAGTCTTTCATACTGCTTTACAATCAGGCCTATTACATAACCGTGTCCCTATGTTTACATGTGTGACCAACTGTGTGTGCTGGTGGTGTATCCGAGTCCTGGGTCTCCATATTTCTATTTCCTTATCTCCTAAATGCACCCTGTAGAGGAAAGAGTGCTTCATTCTAGCTCAGGAATCTGATTATAGCATCTCTCCACATCTAAACTTGAGTAACGTATTTGTCTTTATACCTATTCTTTACAGGTGAATAGGAGCAGGTGTACAGTTCTTGGCACTTGGGCTTAGTTAGCGGAACACAGACGACAGGCGAGGTGCTCTTGCTGACTCCTGTGCCAGTGTGGTGGGGACCAGCTCTGATCCATTTCTGTCCATGGGTGCTTGCCAAAAACCATGCAGGCGAGTCAATAGGATGCCCACTGATAGGCCAAACGTTGTTTTTCTCAACAGGAGCCTGCAGACTAGGCGAAAGTGCCCAACTGGCTGGTCTGACCTGTCAGCCAATTTTTATCTCTCCTGGTAATAGCATAAAAATGGTAAAATATTTACAGTTCATGACACAGGTTAACCCTTCTTTGACTCAAGGCAACCAAAGCATAGAGAAAGCATGCATCAGAACCTAAAAGGGGCTCTACTGGAATGGATACATCAGAAATACATGGAACTTATTCCCCAGCACTGTTTGTCAAAGTGAGGTTGGAAGCCCACCTGCACTAAAAGCACCTGGAGAGCCTGACATGGCAGGCTTTGTCTGGTGTTGCCAGCTAGATGCCCGAACCGGGGCTTTGACTGAGATCTGACTTCAAGTCTACTCCACACATCGGATTGCAAAATGTATCTCAAAGCCAGCTTTTTGCCATGTCTTTGCATAGAAAGAAATAAAACAGTTAGGTGTCACTTCACACCTTCCAGAATGGCTAAAATTCAGAACACTGACAACATAGTACTGGCCAGGTTTGAGAGTAGCCCTCAGACAGTGGTGGTGAGAGTGGAAAGTGGTACAATCACTTTGGAAAATGTGTTGCATTTTCTCATACAATTAAACATCTACACAGCAATCCCCCTCCCAAGTACTGACGTAAAGAAATAAAAATATATGTTCAAGAGTAGACGGATGCATGCACGTTAGGAGCAACTTTGGTTCTCAGTAACCACAACCTGGAAACAAACTCAAATATCTGCCCACAAATGGATGAATACACTAACTCTGGCATTATCACACAATGGAATATTACTCAGCAGTACAAAAGGGTCAGACACACAGCATGGATGAATCTCAAAAGCAAGCTGAGCAAAAGAAGTCATTTACAAAATGTACACTTACCATCTTCTTTAAGGTTAAAACACGTTAAACTAGTTTACGCTGGGAGAATTCCTAGCATGGCGTAGAGGGGTTGAATAACAGGACAAGAGCACAAGTGAAATTCTGGGGTGATGGAAATAGCCTATATCTTGATAGTTACGTGGCTGTTTATATGTATCAAAACTTTTCAAATGGTATGCTTCAGATTTGGGTGGGTAAGTTTCAGTTTTTAAAAAGGAGGGTGAGGGGCGCCTGGGTGGCACAGCGGTTAAGCGTCTGCCTTCGGCTCAGGGCGTGATCCCGGCGATCTGGGATCGAGCCCCACATCAGGCTCTTCTGCTGTGAGCCTGCTTCTTCCTCTCCCACTCCCCCTGCTTGTGTTCCCTCTCTTGCTGGCTGTCTCTATCTCTGTCGAATAAATAAATAAATAAATAAATCTTAAAAAAAAATAAATAAAAATAAAAAGGAGGGTGGGACAGAAGTGGGTATGGCTGCCGAAGGGCAATATGAGGGACCCTCCTGGGGATGTTGTGCGTGTTCACTGGGTCAGTGTCAAAGTCTCAGTTGTGAAATTGTGCTATTGTTTCACAAGGTGTTTATTATCACTGGGGGAAACTGGATAAAGAGTACTTGGAAGACTTACAATAGAATGTGTATCTACAATTCTCTCAAATTTAAAAGATTTAACAAAACAAAGCAACGAACATTTGGTCTGTCAGCTTGGGATTTGAATTTTCTTGTAAGTGACCCATTGTGTTTGAATACACGTGTGTGCACGCACTCGCATTTTATGGGAAAGAGAAAGGATTTTTCAGTATTTCTACATTTTATTTGCCTTGATTTCTCCTTTTTTTGTTTTTAGTTGTGTGTGCTCATGATTAAACATCCACCCTTTCAATGGGGCTGATTTCATCAGTCCAAGGTCAAAAATCTCTCTATCACTCGACACGTCGTCCCAGTGTCTTATAATTCCAAGGTTGCTGTGCAATGCAAGGAACCCCTTTCTTGAACATTCCATTATTCCAGTCCCATGGTGGAGCAAATAGTGCCTGTGAGGCATCTTCGCTGCAGAGTAGGGGGAGATGTCAGCCACATGTGATTTTGCACATCTCCCGGGTAACGCAGTAGTGTTAATGTAGTCTCCTGGATGCAGGGACACCGACTGGGTTTATGTCACTCCCCTGGGGGCCTTAAGTGCATAAATCAATCCTTTTTTTTTTTTTTTCAATCCATACAGAGGGCTTCCTCATGTGTGCTGCACATCGGGAGGGAGGGGAGGATGCCTCCTTGAGGAAATGGTTTGCATTTGAGGAAAGCAAGTGATGCGTGCATTATCAGAATCTAGTTTGGGGGGTGTTTTTATTTCTTTAACTCCCCTGGGACGGCTGCTCTGGCTTGAACGGAACTAAGAATGAAGGGCTTCATCAGCTGGAAAGAGGTTGATGTCAGTCAGGACAAAAACAGGGGACCAGCCTGGGCTTGCCTGGAGCTGCAGGATGGCATCCATGAGTCTCCATGGCTGGCCATCTCCCGGTGCCGGCCCACACCACTCCGAAAGGCACCCCGCCTTGTGGTTCTGCCTTAGCCAAATGTCTGCTATAGTGAGGCTGACGTTCTGAAATACAAATGCCAGTGATTACAGAGGTGTACTTTGGAGAGGCTAACTGCCTTTTTTCGGCAGGGATATCACCAACATTATCCCATTATGCCCACTGATGTCCACAGAGTGGGCTGGTGTGGTTTATTCCATTTCAGAGAGAGGAGTATCAGTCACAGCTGAATCTCCTTATCTTCCCTCTCTACCCTTGCTCTTTCTTTTCCTCCTCCTCCTTCCTCGTCTTCTCCTTTGTGTCTTCTTCATCTTCTTCTTCTTTCCCTCCTTTTCCTCCTTCTTCCTCCTCCTCCTTGGGAGAGGGCATAGTAAGAATCTAAAACAAGTGCGTATGAAAATCTTTGTCTTTTCTCACTTCTTCTATTAACATTTCTTTATCCTTTCTAAGAACCTCTCCCCCACAATGCCTGTGGTTCCCATCTCATTTTCACTCCAACATCAAAACTTAACCGATTCTACTTTCTAACCCCTCAGGCCCAGGAGTCTTGATAAGACACTGAGCCGTAATTAGATTAATCGGATAACATGAAGCTCTCACATGTCACGAAGGCGCTCATTTCCTTAGGCCCATCAAGGATATTCCTAATGTAATGCCAGGCACCATGGTAGAACTGTGGGAGAGAGATTTTCAGGCAGATAGAGCTTTCACGTTCCCCCAAATTACACCCAACGTGAAGAGGAGCACATGTGATGATTCGGTGATAACTGCAGGCTGAGTGACGTCCCCGTATCATCCCCAGGCACCCAAGAGGTGTCCAACTGTGTATTGAGAGAATTTGTGAGAAAGGGCAGGGTCATTCCTACACTTTTCCAGGAGCTTTTGAGAAATGCCTCTAACAGGATGTTAGAGCTTACCCATGAAATTGCTCTAGTCTAGAGAAAAAATTCTGAATCCATCCACAAGTTCGTGAGTTTTCATTATGCTGTCACCGTAAGGAGACGCTTCCAGAATACCCTGCACTTTCCCCTTTCTTAGCACTTAAAGGTCCTACTGAAGGTGTCCATCCTTCCTCCCGGACTACCTGAACACCTCAAGGAGGGGGACTAAATTGTAGACACCACCCTGTTCCTAGCGTTGAGCTCAGGCCCAGGTGCAAAATAGATACTCAGTAAATGTCCATGGAACTTATCAAGCACAATCTCTGGCCACTCCTCGGGGGAGATTGCCCACAGAATGAGTTTTGGAAGAAGCTGGGGTCTGGACCTGAAGGAATCTGAGAGAAGTTCTTCAGATCCCTTGAATCCTGACTTGGGAGATTGGATTCTAATCAAGGTCAGCCGTGGGCCACAGGCAAGAATAGAGACTGACAAAACTGGTGGGCAAAGATTTATGGAACTTGCCTTTATGGCTCAGGGCTATGTTTTCCCACAAGATAAGAGTGCTGTCCCTTCGATAGGAGCACAAGTGAGCAGTTCAGCTCCGCCTCTCCGCCTTCTGTCCTCTTCATGCACCAGTTCTCAAGACAACACTGTTATCGCGCCAGAAAATACAGCCCAAAGCATTACAGATGTCTGGTACAAGCGGAACCCATATTAATGGTTATTGCTTAAAGAAGAGGCATGCTCAGATCTCTTTACTGTGCTCTGGGGAAATAGCAGTTTTTACTTTCTTCCAGAGAAGACCAAAGACATAAAAAGATCAATTGGGTTTGGCCTATCTCAGAGAGAGGAGGCTTTTTCAGAGGTAACTTACGTGACAGGTCCGACGTGACCTGAGACACGTCTCCACAAATACAGATATCTTAACAATTAATTTTTATTAAGGTTCTGATGGATGTCGAGACGCAAAATTTTCCATTTGTTGTAGGAACAATTAAGTTTGCGACATTGTAGGACAATTTAATGAGTCAAAGAGGGGAGGTGGATTTTTTGTTTTTATGACACAGACTTCAGGCTTGCTCCAAAAATCCTAATTTTGATGTCTGTTGACAAATGACTTAGGATTTCATTTAAATTACCTGAAATTTTTTTGTCTGCTTTTAAAAGATGGTTAGCCAGTTTCTGACAGTGAGTAGATCATTCCTGAAACAAAAAAGATTTTTTTTGGCAAGAAATATCTCTTTTCAAGATGCCATTAATTGAACCAAACGGGAAATTCATTAAATGACCTTTTAAATAGCCAGAAAAAGCTACGGTTTTTGCTCAGGTAGAGAATGACCAGTTTCAAACACTTCCTGACAGATGTGTTCACCATACCATGCAACTGTGTAACACCTTATTCATGCCAGCCTCAGCTCGGTGGGGGGTGAGGGGGTAGTTATTTTCCTTTGATTTCTACAAAGCAGAAGATCCCACAGTAACGCCACAGCATTCGGACCATGCCTTACACTATATTCTCTGGAAATAAAATAGCACCTTTTGCCCTCTGAAAAACATTGCCATTTGTACTCAGCCCAGGTCCCCGGCTAGAGACACCGTCAACGGCAAGAGAAACTTTTAAATTGCTTGCCTTTGATGAAAATGAAAATGTTATCCATGAAACATCTCTAAGAAAATAAATTCAGGCCTGATTCTTTCTATGCAAACAGATATATACAATATCTCTCTGAATCAGCTTTTTCTCATCTGAAATGGAGCTACTGTACTTTATTATGATGTCAGAGATTGAACCTGGGCAAGAATGCACTTCTGATAATTAAGATCATATCAGGTTTGGAAAGCTTAAATTCCTAAAAGGAGATGAAAGGGTCCTGATGGTGTAGACTCAGAATGCTTGTGAATTGGTCATAGCAGTATAGGGATGAGTTTGAACATCCTTACTGCAGAGATGTGCAGATAATACCAGAAGAGAGAGCACCCCATTCCCATAAGCCCATTAAAAAAAAAAAAAAAAAAAAAAAACCCACGAAGCATCTCTTGGAACAGGCAGGTGGTGTATCATATGTTCCCGGGGTGGAGAATGAGCTTCTTGCTTTTAAAAGTAATTGATTTTATAGTGAAACGTGTCAAGAGCACTGGTTTTCAAAATGATTCTGTTCATGAGTGTCGGGAAATAATACATACTGCTAATTGCTTCAGAAATAGCTGGATTATTTAACTTGGGTTTTGACTGTGGTTAGAAGGAAGATCTCGCTCGCACCTTTGTGCTATTTCCCCTCTCATGGATTAATAGCTGTTTTGAAACTGTGTCTACTTTTGCTGTTCAGACATGAAATCTGCATCCCCTCACTTTTTGTCTAGGGCATCAGCTACAGTGTTTTTTAGTTCAAACTCTCGGAGTGTTCTAAAGATAGCAGTGTGACATTTCTGTTTCAATGAAGCTCAAATAGTAGGCGAGATATAAAACACCAGAGAAGAAAAAGATATGTTTGCTGATTTTACCGGCGTCCGTACTGAGCTGCCTAGGTGCACCGTTGTAAGTGGGGAGGCTGATTGCAGGTGGGGAGGGGAAGGAGGGAATGTTAATTTCGGTGAGGTGTAATTTATCGGATGCTTAGCAGTGCACCCCTTGCGGTAATTCCATATTTGAATGTCTCGGTCCTGTACAGATTGATTGGATGTAATGTGGAACCTGAGAAAGGAAACTCAGTTGTTTCTTTGTTTTATGTTTTGTTTTGTTTTGTTTCAGTTGTTTCCTCAATGAGCTGATGTAAATGTGTCTGATTTAGAAAGAGACTGTGTTTGCTCAAGGTGTCAGCTCAGTGGAGTGAGCCAGAAGCCTAGCCTGTGATCAAGACTAATTGAACCTACCAATTATACCTGTTTGTTTCATCATTCATGCAAACAAACATAGTACACGTATGTGTATAAGACTGAAGCAGACCCTGATGAATTTATAACGTGACAGCTCATATACCCCTTCCTCCAGGAAGTCTTCCCTTATCCTCTAGGCCAGGGGTCAGCAATTTTTTCTGTAAAGGTCCAGATAGTAAATATTTTAGGCTTTGCTTTCAGAGCCATATATGGTCTTTATCCCATATATTTCTTTTTTTCTTTTTCTTTCTTTCTTGCTTTTTTTTTTTTTTTTTTTTTTTAACAACCCTTTAGTCTTAACTCCGGGGCTGAATATGGTGAGTAGGCCATGATTTGCTCAAGCCAAGTGTCTCTCAATTCACCCCCCATAGCAGCCTTCACCTTGTGTTGAAAAGAGCTAAACTCTAAATTCCTGGAGTGGAGGCTCTTCTTCTTTTCTTTTTTTTAAATTAACATATAATGTTATTATTTGTTTCTGGGGTACAGGTCTGTGATTCGTCAGTCTTACACAACACTCAGCGCTCACCACAACACATACCTTCCCCAGTGTCCATCACCCAGCCACCTCATCTATCCACCCCCATCCCCTCCAGCAACCCTCAGTTTGTTTCCTGAGATTAAGAGTCTCTTATGGTTTGTCTCCCTCTCTGATTTCATCTTGTTTCATTTTTTCTGGAGGCTCTTCTCTTTGCGGCCCTGGCCTAAGCACTGGCAAGTGTTCATTTTCCAAATATACAGGGATCTCCACCTCCCAGTTTTATACTCCAGCTGGGAAAACAAGATCCTGTATAGAAACTGGTTAAGTAACAATTCAGACCACAGTGAGCGTTCTTGACTGGCCCTTTGCCATTCTGGCTTTCTGGAATAGAACCCCAAGTTGAGAAATAAGTTTTTTAAATGCGCTGTTACATTCTCAAAAGAGCTTTTTTTTTTTTTTTTTTAAGATTTTATTTATTTATTTGACAGAGATAGAGACAGCCAGTGAGAGAGGGAACACAAGCAGGGGGAGTGGGAGAGGAAGAAGCAGGCTCCCAACGGAGGAGCCTGATGTGGGGCTCGATCCCAGAACGCCGGGATCACGCCCTGAGCTGAAGGCAGACGCTTACCGACTGCGCCACCCAGGCACCCCTCAAAAGAGCTTTAAGAAAGACCTTGCTCCATACTTCGTTAGGCCTTCATCCGGGTTCTCATTTGTTCTTCCTTAACACGCAATCTTTAACCAATTTAACAACTTTTTACAAAGAAGAGCTTACGAGATGCACAGAAAAATGGAGGGGCAGGTGTGTTGGTGCAGAGCACAGCAGGTCTGCAGACGACCCTGAGACTGACACCTGACAGCCTGACCTCAAGGAAGGAGACAGAATAAATCGAAAGGAGATACAGAACTCTACGACTGCGTCGTACAATTATGCTTGCTCTTAATGGGTTTGCAGTCATTAATTAAGTGTTGAATTATGCTCATTATGCTCTCTTTAAAAATGCAGCCAAATTTAGCTTCCCATTTTGGATTATTATATCCACACAACATAGTTAAAATAAAAATATCTAGTACTTGCGGACAGTGAGTTTTGGTTATCTGGAAATTTCACTCATTTGGACCTCCTCATTGATGAATGGCGTGTGATAAAAGGCATATTTGTGTCCAGGACCACCTAGCATGAAGAGCCAGGGTTATGGAGTCGGCAGCCTGGGCTGGTTCTCCCTTTCCAGCTTTGCAATGTGAGGCAAGTCGCTTAACCTCTCAAACCTCAGTTTCCTGATCTGTATAATGGACACCTTCCCTTAGGATCCTTGTGAGGACTACGTAAGATTATCACACTTAGATAATCTTGTTATTGTGTGTTAAGTAGGTAACCATCTTGTCATTACTTATTATTCTGTGTTAAACAAAAGTGAAGTTCTTAGGACAGAACCCGGCACAAAGTGAGTGCTCAAAAAAAGCTATTAGTATTATAATTTTTGTCATCAGAATTGTTTATGAGTAAGCGTTTTAATGAATGACACACGTATGATGCTATAGATTACATTAAAGTATAGAGTGAAGACACCTGAGCTTTGACCTCAGCCAAGGTGCTGCTTGATCTGTAATTATCAAACCAATTCTAGAAACCAGGCTCAACTGGGACTAATTTTGCCAGATCACATCTTACCCTTGGACGACTTTCTTTGGCTAGGTTGAAAAAAGGCTGTTTTCTGGCATAGTAAAATCCACCCATATAGTATTGAAACAGATCCTACTATAAACCCTCAGATGTTTTGAATTTCTAACATCCTTTTGCATTAATTGTTGTTTTTTTTACTTAAATTCAACTAGCCAACACATAGTGCATCATTAGTTTCAGATGTGGTGTTCAGTAATTCATCAGTTGCATATAACACTAGGTGATGGGCATTAAGGAGGGCACGTGATGTGATGAGCCCTGGGAGTTATAATTGCCATGTTCTTAAACAACAGGAGAAAGAGAGCGTGGATGTGGAGTGGGACAATTGCATGTCAATTATCTCAGAAAACCAGCCCCCTCCTAGAAGAAGGGGAAAGATTCAAATTTTTCTCACACTGTTTTGGCTTCAAACCACACTTCATTTTATAACCAAAATGTAACCCAGTGGGGATGCAGACATGCCACATTGGTTGTGACCTTTAAAAGCAAGGACCTGAAAAGGGCTGCTTCCTTCTGGAAAACAAGTACTAATGACAAGTCTAGCCACTGATGTAACACAGAGAAAGGGCTGGTTCAGAAGAAGAAATTGGGACAAGGGAGTTTGGCTGGAGCAATGAGAAACATCGAGAGAGCCTTTGGGTATTAACCAGAGTGGCGGAGCGATCCCTGAGAGGAAAGACAAAGATAGCTCCCTCCTTTCTGACTCGGGGCTTGTCCACGGCACTGGCGCTCTCCTGCCCTCTCGCAAGCCTCTCCTCATTCAGGACACAGTCTCCACTGAGGGAGAACCTCGGCTCCAGCCCATGCAACAGCGCTTTTGCGGGGCCTGGCGTTGGTGTCCTTGGTTCCACGGTCAGCTACCGCAACTGAGAAGCCTTAGCTTACTAACGAGTTCAGCCAGACGGTTGCGCAGGTGGTACTGCCTTGAATCGTCCAGGTAGGCAGAATGATGGTGTTTTGTTTTGTTTTCCGTTGATTTTCCCTGAGACTGAAAGAAAAGGGGTGGGAAGTATCAAAGCCGTCTATTTAGCTGGGTGCTCATGAGCATTTGTGGGAAAAGACCGAACACCTAAGGGGCAAGGACAGAGCAAGGGAAAGAATGTGCCCAGCAAGGGAAGAGAAAATAAGACATGTAATTGCTCTCTAAACTGAGAGAGAAACAGGAGCAAAGAAGAGTCCTTGGTGCAACGGGGCATCTGAGTTATTTGTCAGTGCCTACGGTACCCTGGTTAGAATTCTCACTCCGCTGGGTCCAGGGACCAGGACACGCTCTGCCCTCGCGCCCTTCCCGGGACCAGCCATCATAAGCCACAATCCCCGTTGTGAGCCCAGGCAGTGTCATTTGTCTGTACTTCCCCCTCCTCTCTGCTAGTTCCCAGCCCCAGCAGTTAGGAACCTCCTGGGCTCTGAAGGACAAGGACTGATGTGGGTCACAGGTGCTGGAGCTGCGCAGACAGCTATGCTAATTACACCACACCTGTTTCCCCAGGTTAAGCCGTTGCTATTGGAAACCTTGATATCCCTTTTCATTCATCTGTTTACCAACCAGCAGTTATCGCTGCTCCTCCAGCCCATCATCCCACAGACCCTGGACCGGGGGCTCAGACCCTCACTCGAGGGGACAAGGACAGTAAGGAATGGCATGTGGGAAAATAGCACCTGCGTGTGATACCTAGAGGTCGTGAAAGAGAGAAGAGGCTGTGCCCCCTGCAGGGCAAGAGAGTGGCCAGGAAGGTATTTCAGGAGACTGCGAGATGTAAAAGATGACATGAGTATTTGCTAGTTGCTGGCATTCACGGCACAGGGACCAGGACAAGCTAAGCCATTTTAGATGGCTACGTAAATTGCCAGACCTATATTCAGCACTGCTGGCATTTCCTACATTTCTAAAGGGGTTTTTCCAATAAATCCATGGCATCATGCAGAGCTGTGCCATCACATTAGACGGAACAGGTATGCTTTTTCCATCTCTCCAGGCTTACGGTCTGTATCTCTATCGGACATGTTGCTGAGCTGTGAGTGCCCTTAGGTCTTTCTCAATACTTTTTAAACTTTTTTTTTCTTATTTTATTGCGCTGTTTCGATCCCAGAATTGATCCTCTCTCCTGTTGGAAATTTCATAAGAGATAAGACACAAGTTTCTCTTCCTGGGTAGCAATTTCCATTCATGAAAAATTGCCTTGTGTGCATTCAGGAAGTATAGCACGTTGTGAAGCTCTGTAATTTGTTTCCCATCAACTAATAATCTTATTGTGATGAATAATGTAGCACTGTTAATGTTTCTACAAGGTTAGAGATTGTGCTGAGTGTCAGTAGAGAAGCTGACAGTGTTGGGCAACAAAGCCATTCCTTCTCCTTTTTACACAGTATAGTTTCTTAAACAGCGTGGAGTGGGTGCATGAGCTTACAAGCTGTATTCAAATGATGTGCCGTTCGAAGTTTTACACAGGTGTTGATTCTGTTTTTGTTTTTTTCTAGTGCGCTTTTTTTAAAAAAGATTTTATTTATTTATTCGACAGAGATAGAGACAGCCAGCAAGAGAGGGAACACAAGCAGGGGGAGTGGGAGAGGAAGAAGCAGGCTCATAGCAGAGGAGCCTGATGTGGGGCTCAATCCCATAACGCCGGGATCACGCCCTGAGCCGAAGGCAGACGCTTAACCGCTGTGCCACCCAGGTGCCCCCGCTTTTTTTTTTTTAAGTTTAAGGATGTGACCTCTATATTGGAAACAGATTTTCAAGTTTTGAGTTTGATTTTCTCCCTCGTTTTCCAGAGAACAGCCTCAATGTCCCTACCTAGAATGGCTCACGCTCTGATGCAAGTCTGTCCCCTTCAACACCAAATATTCTGTCCTGTTCTTAGCATCCATCCACATGTTTAATGTTTATTGTTTTATTACGTACTCTTTAAGTAGCATACGGTGAAATGGCCTTTCCTATGTACAGCTCTGTGAATTGTAACCCACGTGTAGATTTGTGTAACCACCACCACCACCACCACCGCGATCATGATGGAGAGCGGGTCTGTCACCCAGGAACCTCCCTCCTGCTATCCGTTGGTAGTTACACCCTCTTCCAATCCCAAATGCTGGAAGTCACCGATCTGTTCTCAGTCAGTGTAGTTTTGTCTTTTTGAGAATGTCACAAATGGCATTACGCCATATGTAACCTTTTGAAACTGACTTCTTTTGGTCAACATGGTGCCTTTGAGATGTATCCAAGTTGTTGCATTATCAGTAGTTGGTTCCCGTCTACGGCCATACCACCCTGAACGCGCCCGATCTCGTCAGATCAGTAGTTGATGCCTTTTTATTGCTGAGTAATTTTCCATTATGCAGATTACCCCACTTTGTTTATCAGTTCACTTGTCGTAAGATATCTGGATTGTTTCTAGTTTTGGGTGATTATAATAGAACTATGTATTTTCATGTTTAGGTTTTCAGGTGAATATACATTAATGAAAACAATCATTCAATAGTGTGGTAAGTGTAAACTTTTCCAGAATGTCTGTGTATTTTGCATCCCCACTAGCAATGTAAGAAAGTTTCTGTCATGGTATTTGGATTAGCTTTCATGTGTGCGGAGAGTATGTCGTAGCATAATACTCTGTTTTGTCGCATGCTCCTTCGGGTTGATTCCATAGGTCATTCGTTTTTTTTAGTTTTTTTAATGAGGCAGTTCTTAAATTTTCTGTCTGTGAACTTCAAAAAAAAAGGCATAAAGTATGTTTCCTTGCTTTTCTCAACGCTGTTTATGGCTTCTTTGGTTTAGACTACATGTGTTTTAATTAGAAAAACACACAAATGATAAATGAATGGTCTTTCTGTTATTCATAGAACCAGGTGATGATGTTCAGGGTACTTGTAGAGGCGCAGGTGGACAGGGATGGGATACTTGGGGTAAACTCAAGTGGTGAAACCTCGTCCTTTATCCCACTTCCGTTTTCACTGCACGAATCTCGATGTCTCGCTCTATTCTATGTGTGCAAAGAGCACCCCAAAGGCCATGTAGATCCTATTGGTGCAACTGAGAACCCAGAGCAAGAATTCCGAGTCTTAATCTTGCAAGGAAAGCAATACAGCATGTGTATTCCGTGCACGTAATAGAGGCTCCAACTCACCATGCTCTATTACCTAGAATTAAATATAGAAGACAGTTGATAAATACTACATTCGGCTGAAAACACAAATGAATCAAAATGTGATAGTTTCTCTCCACAGGTAATCATTTACATTCTTGCGAATTTCTCTGCGAGCCATAGAGCATCCTGTAAATGGTACCCTAGCACCAAATCTTGCATACTGGGAGATTCATGAATGTAGAACCAACAGAAGAATGAGTTCACCTTGGGAAATAAGACAGGGGTAGGGATAGGGGAAAGGGTTTGTGTTTAGTTTAATGATAGGCAATCCATGAAAACCTTTCAGAGCAGTGTGTCATAATGGCCCTTATGAGATTGCTATACATACACGGAAACCTGAATGAAAACATACATGGGAAAGTGAAGCATTTGGATAGTTAACAACTGGAAGGAAAAGAGAAGAGTGACAGGAGGGTCTTTGAGGTTCAATAGATAAGTCAGAATAGGATGTGACTCTCTTTACCTTCCTAGAGGCCAGATACTCCGGAACCTCAAGAATCCACCAGACCCGGCATAGCCGCTCAATAGTGAGTTGCCAAGTGAATGAGCACACGAAGGAATGAAGGAGCAAACGAATGATTGAAAATGATTTGTCACAAGTGAGCTTAGCTCATAGGCCACGGTTCTTGTGTCAGAATTTAATCAGAGAGAAAGCAAAAGGAAACTTGTGGAGAGAACGGTCTCTCTTTGGGTTTCTCCTAGGGAATAGGAAAGGCTCTATCAAGGGGCTACTTGCTTATAATTTTGCTAGGCTCCACGCTAAGAAAATGCCATAGAATTGAAACTCCTTCCAGTGATACAGCACGTAGAAGTTAGGAAGGTTTATGAAGATTTGCTAGGTTAAATATGGCTGAATGGAGTCGTTGAAGATACAGTATGCCAGTGTGTTCCAGCGTTAGTCCTAGAACAGAGCCACCGTAAAGTATCTTACAGACGTCAGCACAGTTAGGAAGCCCCTGGACTTCATCTGATCCAATCTGAAAAGGCTTCCCGCGGGAGGAAAAATTCCACATATCCTGCTTTTGACTTGCAAACCCTCTGCAGCCTATCCTTTGTCCTTGCCACGTCTGGTTGCTTTTCCTACCAGCAACTGCATGGTTGAATTAGGATTCACTCTGCTCAGGTGAGGCAGTGGCCTGTAACAAAGATCCTCTAATATGATAGATTCATGATGGAAAGCGAACATTTTCAAGTGGCACAGAGAGCCACAGGAGATCCTGTTAGTCAGAGTTTGGAAGTGAAATGCGTCTATTCCCACTTGGGGTGCGTCAGAGGCCTCTGCCATCATGAGTTCCGTGGGGATTTCTGCTTGTAAGGCATTTCTTGCCATGTTTGGGTAACTGCAGGAAGAGAAAAAAATTGCTACAGTTTACGTGAGATAGAGCTGTTTTGGCAAGGATGCCGACAATAATTTTTTTCTGGAACTTTCCTTAAGTTCAAGCTTTTGCGATTTGTCTCAGATGACACCACACAGCAGCGCCTTCGAAAGCCCTTCATTTCTGTTGGGATTTGGACTCTCCTTTTGACTCATTTGCTCTTGCCATACTTCTCAATATGTGATTAATTAATCTGTTAATCCAGAAATCCTTTATTGTACCTACTAAGTGTTCGAGGAGCCAGGAATTCAGCAGAGAATAAAATAGTATCCTTACCTTCAAGGTACTTACTTTCTAGTGCAGAAAGACAATTACTGAAAAAAAAAAAAAAAGTGATGATGTGTGCTCCGGAGAAACAGCATGGTGAGGAGGATAAGACTGCTGAAGTTGTCTGGAAAGGTGTGTCTTAAAAGGGAGCTTAGACATTCCAACATTAAAGGAGTGAGCCACTTAATTATCTGTATCCCCAGGCCTAGTGTATGGCAAGTGCAAAAGGCATGGGGCAGAAGTCTGCCTGGCTCAGTCCCATTATCAGAGGCCAGTGAGGATCAACACCTTTCCTACTTCACTTTCTATGAAAGTATTTCTATGAAATACTTCCTATTTCACTGTTTTCTTTGAGAAGTAGGCCTGTAATTGAATGGAAGAGACAAATCTAGGCTGATACTCTGGCCAACCCCTATACACATCCCAGATTTAAAATGTCTTTGTTCTTGCTTTTCCCTCTGCCTAAAGTATTGTTCCCCCAGACATTGGAATGTCTCTCTCCCTATTTCCTTCAGGTCTCTGATCAAATATCATCTTACTGAGAATCTTTCCCAGGCCACACTATTAGAGTGTCAGATAAGCAGTGTTAGAAATGGAAATTATTTTCTCCTCCAAATCTGATACTTCACGAGAGAGATTACTCACTCCCTACATTATGGGATTAAGAATGATCCCATTTGAGATGATAAATACTAAAAAGTTTCAGTAACCCAAGAAGCCCTGAGAAACAAATTGCTAATTCATGACTTAAACCATCTGAATGTGATGAATAACTCAGGACCTCCGTGAGTTGCTCAGTGGTGAATTTCAGGGATACGGCAAACCGCATGGCTCACGGATCAGCATGAGCAAAAAATAAACCAAAAACAAAAAACACACAAAAAACAAGAAAATCTTGACTTTACATTGAGCTTTTCATGGGAAATGGGAGCTGATGCTAAAAAGGAACACCAGGATTCAAGAGAACGTAGGCCTTCCTTATGCTGATTTTCAGAGGGAATAAGAGAATTTATAAAAAGCGAATGTAGGGCCCTTTAAATTGCCTAACATCAGGTAGTTTTCTTTCAATGTATTTAAGTTGCAAAAGATGAAAGTGTAGAGCGCTGCGTATTTTGGCAGTCTAAAAGACCTACACCTACTTACTATAACTCATAAGAAGGAAAAAGGATCCTTAATTCTTAATGGTGCTATTTACCTTAAAAATATCTGACAACAGGAAGTTTTCCAAGTCATTACGATAATAATCTTTGAATCACAGGGTCTATTTCACTCCTCTCTCCACAACCTCAAGAAAGAATTAGCCTGTTCAGGCAAAGATAAATAAATCCTGACATTTCTTCGTCCTTCCTATCTGTCATGCATCTTCTAAACACCTTTACTGAAAATGTCTTATCTCATTTAACTCCTTACCAAGTAGGAACAGTAGTCACCACCTTTTTTTTGGATGGGGAAACAGACACAGACAGGCTCAGTGCTCAGTAACTCTGATCGTCTAGCTCCAGAAGTCCTTCAGGCACAAGTGGAGAGGTCAGTGTCAAAGAGACTGAGAAAACCCTGACAATGGCCTTCTGAGCTGTGCCTAGGAAAAAACCTGTGTTTCCAGGTGGGCCCAGTGGGAGACACTGATTCCCCTGCTATTGTGTCCTCTTCCTCCGCAGAGCACGCTGGCGTCGCACTGGTCCCAGATTTTTCTGGAAGTCGTTTGCGTCCTGGGACTCTTGGATGGGGTGGGGGTGGACTTCCTCCTGTCTCTGCTCGGCCCTGGGTATCGCCGCTCACCGTCCATGCTGCATGATGGAAAGGGCCATGAGCACAGTCTCATCCACTTTAATTGGGAAATGCAAAGCAACCTCAAGATACCTTTGAAAGAAACTACTGAACGGTTATGAATAAAATCCAGAGGGCACTCTCTCTGACAATCCATGCACCATGGAACCCTGGGCAGAAAGCCCTCAGATAATTTTCTTGAGTAATTACTTGCTTGTGTGTGTGTGTGTGTGTGTCTGTGTGTGTGTGTCTGTGTATTTTGAAGGCAGAGTATTCTGCAAAGATCTCCAGCAATACACCCTGTACATCCCATTACATCAGCTGTCACTTGACATGGACCCAGATGCAGTTCAAGGTCTGACATTCAGCTGACTTCTGTTTATATAGTATGGAGAAACTTTTGTTCCCTTGTCCTATAAGGCATGTACCATAAGAGATTTGGGGAAAAGGTCACCCAGATAGTAAATAATTCTGCTGAGCTTTGTAGTGAAAATGCTCCAGGAACCTTTATCCTGTCCTTGCCATTTAGCTGGTGTGCTTCAGTCATTCTCGGTGTTAATGAATGGCGTAGATCAGAGCTTGTCTCCATCGTTCTGTTCATCAGAGACTCAACCTAAAATCAAAATCATATTTTATCTTTGCTTTGATCTCCTACCTGTGTTCAGGGGAACACATTGTGACCATCCAAAGGGGAAAAAATAAAGAATGAACTATACCCCCACAAGAACCTGGTTAAAGAGCTAAAGAATGGCATCCTGATAGAAAAAAATTCCACATGTGATTTTTATCCCCCCCCCCCAAAAAAAAGTCTGGGCTGTGAAAAACATATTATCTTTCATAGGTAGGGAAATACCCAAATTTTGCCCAGCCTATTTTACAATAAGACCTTGAAAAGCTAGGCGATGAGAGGAGTTTAAATTTTTGATGCAATTCTCTGCTTGGGAAAGTGACAATGCAGCTCAAATAACAGAGAGAGTATTTTCTGCTAGAGCGCAACAATCAACATATCGTCTGGGCATATTAATAATTTCACTCCTAAACTTCTCGACAGGGAGAGCATGGGTCTTAATAGCATTGTCAAGATCCTTAGGGCAATTGAAAAACCCAAAATCATTACTTTCTACTGATAGGCTTTCCTCTCCCAGAGGGTGCCAAAATACCTAGGGTAATGTAGATTTATTGAAATGCTCAGATAGGCACTGCTCAGACATAACTTTGCAATAAAATCTTCTCTTTAGAAGGGTTCCTCTCAAGTATTTCAAGTGGTCTTTTTTTTTTTTTTTTGTCTTTGTCACTTGGAAAGTAGCTAATGGAGTTGACATTGATCTCAAGTGATACTTTCTAGATGATTTATGAGCGCAGAGAATGAGTATAGGGGTACGGTAGGAGGATACGGCACCTCTGATTAAAATCCCTTTCTGACCCATCATATGTGGGAAGCTGCCCAGCTGGGGCAGGAGGGTCCCAAACCTACCACGGCTATGAAGCTTGAGATTCAAGGGCTGCCACTGGCTGGGCACTCCATTCAAGAGCTCCCTCCCTTTCTTATTCTCCCCCCAGAGTCCCACCCGTGTGTGTGTTTGTGTGTCAGTTGAGCAGGAATGGCTCTCTGCTGTGTTTACAGCCATGCCTGAAGTACTGGAACAAATTCCAGGATCCCCCTCGGACCCTCAAGTATGCAATTGGCTCTCAAATGGCCATACCGAACAATCTCCGTCTGAGAAATATCAACAGCAGTGGGGTCCCCGCCAAAAAGCTCCCGTGAACACCAGCGTCAGGTTGCCAGGGAAAGATATTTTTAAGTGGTATGAAGTGTGCCCCATCTGAGATCTAAATTTGATTGGTTCCAGCGAGGCTCTGCAACAGACGTCGTGCTTATAAAAAACAGAGGGAATCACCACGGATATGAAATGCCCAGAATAGGCAAATCCATAGAAAGAGGGAGTAGATTGATGTTTGCCAGGGGGTAGGGGACCTGGGGAGTGACTGCTCGTCAGTATGGGGCTTCCTATGGGGGCCGATGAAAATGCCCCGAGATCACACAGCGGTGACGGTCACACATCTCGGTGAATATAGTAAAAGGAACACTAACATGTACACTTTTAAAAGCTGAATGTCATTATTTATCAGTAAATCTGTTATTTAAAAGAATAGGTAGGCAGAACCAGGAAAAAAACAAAGAAAAACAAAGGGAAACAAAGTCACCTTCTCCCTGAGGCCAACTGTCTCCCTGTTGAAGGACCTGTAAGGGTAATAAGAATTCAGGCAATTAAGGGAAACACCCATCAGATTCTGGCAATTGGGAAATGCTCAAAGAACAGAGGCAGAAGTCTGCTCTGATCCCTCTCTTCTGTGGTTCTCCCAATACAGCACCCCCCAAACATAATGTGTTTCTTCCCCCTCATTCATTCAGCAGTTTTGGGCTAGGCACCATAGCCTTGTGCCGGGGATAGAAAAACAAGAGAGACGGACTCTTGTGCCGAAGGAGCTCACAGTCTAGCAGGAAACACAGGAGAGTCCAAAAATGATGTAAAATTGTGTGCCCAGGGTGCACTCGGGAGGGCCCGGCTGCATTACAGTTAAACACAACGTGTAAGGAGAGGAAGTCCTGTCTCTTAATGTCCTGCACCTCACTTTCCTCATCTTTATAATGGAGAACAATATCTACTTCAAAGGTTATTAGAAGTTTAAAGAAGGTGAACTGTATGGAGGGCTTAACCCGCAGCTGGTGCTTATTAAACGGAAGCAGTTGTTCTTCGATGGTCTGAGGTGTCCCCCTAAACCCTATTTTTTTTTTTTTTATGAGTGTAGGCAGAGCTGACAAAACTTTAGTTTCTAAGCCTGCAAATGATGGCTCTTTGCGACCGCAATTCCCATGCTTCTGCCATGCCGTGTTGGTCCGTGTGTCATTGTGAATGCGCTCAGAATGCCTTTTCTCTGAGGTCATATATTTTGTGTAAGCAAGAGAACTACAGATCATTCCTTACGAGCAAGCACAGCCCCTGCCTTCTCTGCTGCACTGTTCAGGCTGAATGGGGCCTTTCCATCAAGGGCAGCCCCCCCCCCCGCCCCCGAATCCAGGACCGTGCAGAGATGCCGCCCAGCCCCTGGAGACGAGAAGGAGGTCGTAACTTGGCTCATTCCTTCATCCCTCCTTTTTTTCCCCTCCATTCTGGAATGTGCAGCAAGGCTGCAGCTTGCTTCAGTGGTGGCCATATCTGGGAAACGCTGTGGATCGGTCACGGCCCTGCAAAGCCAGCAGTACCATGCGGGGGTCAGTGCCAAAAACTCAAAGTCTGCTCTTTAGAGGACAAATCATTCAGTGATGCTACGACAGGGAAGGAGGGAGCGAGCTGAATGTCCAAGTGTCTGATAGTTAGAGACAAGTAAATCTCTTCCCATCTCTTTCTAAATACAGGAGGAGGCTGGATCTGGGCTCCCCCCAACCCCCTCTACCCCCAGGCTGTTGGCAAAGTACCTTCAGTCAGAGCAGGAAGGATGAGCTGGGACCTAGTGTGGCCTTGTTTCTGCCTCCAACAGACCTAATTGCCGCTTATCCCTCATGCCACTGGTTATGGGAGCCAGGGCTGCGGCATGGGGGAGGGAGTTGGAGAAGGGCCTTTTGGGAAGGCACAGAAAAGAGATTGTGCTGCAGTTTGGCCGTTCTGGCCTATTTCTCCTAATTCAGGCAGCATCGTGAGCTGCAGAGCTTTGAGGTGGGCGATTCCCTCCAATTTCTCACAAGATTTCATTCTGCCATTTAAGCAAATGTGCACAGAAATGAGTTATGGCCTTTTTCCTCTGTTATTTGCCAGGGTGAGTATAAAGCAGGCCAGGGGTCTTAGTTCTCCCCCTGTGTGAGTGCCCTCTGGGGCCCTGTGCTCTTTGGCATATGGCAGAATGGGGAAGAAACTCTGGGATCAAAAAGCAGCTGTGCCACTTACTAAGCCCCACGAGCTTGGGGGCTTTACTTAACCTCTCTGCACCTCACTGGCTGGATCTGTAGAATGGGGATGATAAGAGAACCTATCCCATAACAGTGAGTGGTAATACACCGAGATAATTTATGGACAGCACTTCGCACAAGACCAGACATACAGGGAGAACTTAACTCCTAGCACTCTTGCCGGTATTATTTCGTGGTCCTTAACATCAGTTGTTTTGTTTATGGAATTGGAACACTTCTGAATCCCACATTCCATTTCTGCAAGCTCTGAGAGACACGCTCTTGAAACTGCCCATAGTAATGCCTGTGCCATGTCACTTTGTCAGAAGGTCCTTCTGCAGACAGCATTTGAAGCTGGAGGGGGTCTGCGGTTGGTGATTTTGCCTTTCTGTGTTGATCTGATACATACTGCAAAAGGTCCCACTCAAAAGAGCTAGGAAAACTCGAGTTTCCTAAGAGGTAGTCATCATTTTCCCCAGAGCCATAGTTGCTGTTGCTGTTATTACTGTTATCAGTATTAGTAATTTTAACACATAATATATAATAATATTTATTAATACTTAATATGTGCCAAGAGTCATGGTAGGCTTTTTAAAGATGTATTCTCATTTGATACTCCTAACAACCATATGAGAAAAGTAAAACGACTCTACCCATTTTACAGATGAAGAAACAGACTCGGGGAAAAAAATTCCCTAACTTTCCAGGGGTCATGCTGTTCGTAAGTGGCCACGCAGGGGTTCAACCACAAGTCTGGTCATCGGCAATAGTTTCCTGCTTCTAACTGGAAGCTGTTACTCTTGAAAATCTTCACCTCTGATTTCCTCTGTCTCTCATGTGAGGTCAGATCTGAACAGCGTTTCCTGGTGCCAATTTTCACAAACCAGAGACTCCAAAATCTCTGCCAACAACCAGCCTGGCCTCACTTCTAGCATCTTCAAATTGCTGTCGAGACGTAACTTGCTCCGAAGACATGGTTCAGGAGAAGGAGGCAGAGAGTTTGTGGTTAATTCATCATCTCAGGGTCTGAGGGGTTGAAATTTTTGAAGACCAGCAGTTGGCACACGATCTCCAAGACTGAGTGAATTAGTAGCAGTTAGGCAAGCCTAGACTTATATTTTTTGTCTTTCATACATTTTATCATTTTTAATGACCAGGAAAAAATCGTGTGGACTATAGAGCAAGACAAAGCTATCTTAGTCTATCCCTGCCCTCCTCCTCTCCTGCACACCCACCCCCTCTTGGCAAGGGTAGACCTAGCCTCAATGCCTCACCCACCTGTTTATTTAGGAAGAGTGCAACAACAATAACCAATTATGAAGAATTTACTTCCTCAGCTCCAAAAAAAATCCTTCCTTAATACATTACTGACAATGTGGGCGTTGGTTGTTTCCACATGCTCTTTGAGCTTTGCTAGTCTAGTCAAGGAGCTGATGCTCCAGGATTTTGCAGTCCCCGGGTCTAACTTTGTTAGGGTTGATATTGTTACCCAACAAAGAAGCACTACTTTCTTTTCCTTATGACTCCACTGTCAGGAAATTGGCATTTAGGAAGGACAGAATATAAGAATGGCATCCTTGTCAGGACCAAAATTTCTGGCAACAGCAAATCTTAAGGATAGTCTTTTTGAGCAAACAGGGCAAATCAAGCGCTCGTTCGAACACTTAGTCTTTAAACATACAGGAAGTACCCTCTCTCCAAATTCACTTATCCTTGCTAGGAGTCCTACCTGTCCTGCCCTAGCTTTCAACAGAGGACCGATGTGCCGCTTCTCCTTCCTCAGACGAAAAGCTACACAGTACCTAAAAATAAATTCTAGGTTCTCAACTTCAGATAAATCAGGTACAAGATAGTAGGTTAGCACTGTGGTTGTAATGACAGTTGCCTTTTGCCTGCTAATAGCGTACTTATTAAGTTGATAGTGTGTACGCATTTATGTTACATAGTTATTTGTGGCTCAATTGCATTATTATGTGATTTCATATTTATGCAATAGAAGAGCCATTAATATGCACATTAATTAAACCCAATAAATGTGTGGAACTCAGAGTGGACATGAAGGTTCCTTCATCAAGCTAAGCTATTAATCATTTCTGTTTCAGCCTCTATTGAAGGCATGAGTTGCCTTTCAGAAGGGCTTTTTCATGTAATTTGGCTTCACGGAAAGCAGTAAGGCATGTTGCTGGCCATTGTTTGCATTTTTTGAAATGGAAAACCATCATATCCAGCAAGCTCATTGGACGACTATAATGAAACCCAATAAACACAGAACGTGCTTGAGATCGTTAGTTGTAGCAGAGGTGTTGTTAGAGATACGTTACCCACCCGGAATACTAAGGTACCATGGAGGAACCCAGCAGTCAAAAACATAAATGCATACATTTGGCCAGATTAAAATAACAGGGATTGTTAGGGTTGATGGCAAACCAGAAGACCACCCAAAGGCATTCAGCTCTACCTAGTTGTTGTCATGAGGGAATAGACTCAGTATTTTTGTTCTGGTTTTGTTCTCAAGAAAAGTCAGCGATCTGGAATGTTCTACAAAATCTTGACTCTGAAGTTTTGGGCATATGCAGCGTGGGGGCTGCCGGTTTGTGACTTCTGCCCTAGATGTTTGAAGTCTGGGTTTATGTCCTGCACTCAAATCTGGGCTCCTTGAGAGCCATAGTTATGTCTTATTCATGTTTTATCCCTGAAAGAAGCGAGCAATGTCCCATACACACGGCTGGGGAACTTGCCAGCCTCGGGTGGCTGCTTGGCACACCACGTTCCTCTTCCTCGCCATCTTCCACGCGGACACACGGGGACTTAGTGCTGTAGTCACCAGTGGTGGAGGAGTCTTAGAGCATTACGGAAATGGAGTCGTAGGGCCAGGTTCACATGACTCGAGAGAGGCAGACCCAATCATTGAACCCAGCTCTTTAGATCTGTATCTTCTACCCACTGGCTAAGTGCACCCTCCCCGGATGCTCCCCTGTCTCTCTGTACACACCCCAGTGGTAGCTTTTGCCACTCTCTATTCTAGTTGTCTTTTCTAGTTCTTGCACCTAGTTGAAAAATACAATCGTTTAGATGGATAGATAAATGAGCAAATATCATCTGTGTCACAGTGGAAATGAGCAACAGCGGTGAGGAAAACATCTAATACTGAGGGTGCTGGGTAGTTGTTTTGCTATCAAAAATGTGATTTATTTGCATTGAAATAACATGCTTGATAGGAGGGCAGGGTGAGCAGGGAATTATGTCTTTTCATCTCCTCTATGAAGCTCTAGGCCTTCTCTTCAGCAGCTCGACATCTCTTCCAGCTAACTGGAAAGCTCACCATCCATTTTATTTGGGCTATGCCACAGAGCACCCGGGTCCACGGCTCCATTCCCCCCCTCAGCACCACCGCTGGATATCATCAACAAAGGGGAAACCACAGGAATTCCACCCACACAGAACACAGATGGCTAAGGAAGGGCCACACAAGTTGGAGTAGGCAAAGAAATGTTAGCTCGGGATGAAGAGACAGGAAGCAGGAGAGTTCTGGTATCTCATTTAGTGAATGAAATACCGCCCATGGCCTCTTTGTACTTTGGGAGAATGTGTGGTCTGCATGCAGTGCTGGAGACCGGGCCCGGGGGCTGAGGGAGATGGAAAATGAGGGCTTGGGGCTCAGGAGGGTGGGTTCTCACTTGTACACTGATTCATCTCATCTTCCTGAGGCAAGTCTCAAGATTACCTAACTAATGGAGAATAATGACACCCCTTGGATGGGAGCTGAGAGAAGGGAAAGGAAGGCATGAGAATTCATTAAGCCTGTGTGAGGGGCTTGGAGAGCACCTCTGAAGGACCATGATTCCATCATTTCACCCCCTTTTCTCACCTCTTCCCACTAATGCGAGACAGACAAATGCTAAATAACTATATAATAATACATTACTAGACAGACAACAATGCCAGGAAATGTAATAGCCTGCCTCAGCTATGAAATTCCCTCAAAGATATATTTAAAATGTCATTGGTGCATAATGTAAAATACGAATTGCAGGCTCATTTGGAGGACGTGATTTAAAATCTGTACAACTGTATGGTGGCATTTCCCACTGGGGTTTAGTTTTAGTTGTCTTTTGCTGAAGACCCCCCCCAAGAAATTTCAGCCCAGGGACACAAACTTCGAGGAACCGCTTTTCTCTGTTATTTTTCTTTCTTGTTTTCCTTGGTCATGATGCTCTCCAAACCTAGCATCTTCTTGACATGTTGTCTTTCTTTCGGAATATTTCTGCAGGCTTCCCAGGAGCCACGGAATGTAGATTACACCTCTTGGAGATGTAGCCCGGCCACATAAGGAGACAAGTAGTTGAGATTTGTGTCAAATTGCTTGTTTAAATGATGTGAGCCAACTTCTTAAAGCCAGGACAGCAGGGGCTGAGGATTTTAAAAGTTGGCAGAGGCCAAAATGACAAGGCTTGGCAGTCACCTGGGGAGCTGCCAACCTCGACTGGAGGCTTCAAAAAAGGACACAAATTAAAAGTCATGTTTCAGCAGCCATTAAAACCAAATTATAGGCTTACATTGCGTAGTGAACTACTTTCATTTTCATTATGCTTAAAATATTTCATTTTGTAGATTGAGAATGGGTTGCTAGGAAAACCCTGTGTGGAGTTGTCATCTGTGGTCATATTTACAAGGGGATACACGCAGAGGTATAGTTCTCCTTTGTGCATTTTTTCCTGCAAGGAGAGAGAATTTCAGAAGGAGAAAACAGGATGCAATTTGAAGTAAGGGTCATGGTTTGAAAACATCAGTCCTGATGTCTGAGCAGGTTCATAGGTATTTTCTTAAGTCTTATTTAAAAAAATTATATGTCTATTCATACACACAAAACACATATAATTTTTTTAAATTAATTGTCAGCATCTTTAAAACACAGGAAGTTTTATCTAAAAGTCCAGATCTTCAGCTTTCCTTGAAAAACTAGAAGATCTGGCTGCCTCGGGCCCTCAGCCCCACGTGGCCATATGGGCTCGGATCTGAGGGAGAGCTGCTTCCTGCCCTTTCCAGGTCACCTCAGCCCACAACTGGCCCACTTCACTTTCCGGCTGGGCCCCCATAGGGATTTAAATATGGTATTCTCTGACTTAGAGGGTAGCATATTCTTGTTACCTTTAGGAGGAGGAAATATTTAGGGCACCTGGTGGCTCTGTCAGTTGAGCCTCTGACTCTTGATTTCGGCTCAGGTCATGATCTCAGGGTCGTGAGATCGGGCTTCATGTCTGGCTCACACTCAATGCAGAGTCTTCTTGTCCCTCTCCCTCCCTCTCTGCCCCTTCTCTCTCTCTCTCTCTAATAAATAAACTCTTAAGAAAGAGAGAAAAAGGGAGAGAGAGGGAGGGAGGGGAAATATTTGTAAAGAATGTATGCAGTGCACTGGTTTACCACGAAACAGTACAGGGACTTGGCTACAACAGTGACCGGCCCTGACTGTCGTGTGACTTCCACTTCAAATTAATAGGCTCCAGCCGCGTTTTACTAACCTAGTTTCTCCCTCTTCCTTCAAGTCCTGCAGCAAAAGGCAAATCAAACCATGTTATTTATGAGTAACCAACCCTGGAATTCGGCATTTGCAGTCTTATCTATGTGTCCCGCCCGTGACCTTCAGAAATTAACCACAGAGGCGTGGGTTCTAGGCTCCGCTCCGCGGCTGTGCAGGACGGCGGCCGCTGGGGTCTGCAGCCACTGACGCCCCTTTCTCCTTCCTCTCTTTCCAGGCCCTCCAAACCACCACAGCCAGTCGACTCTGAGGCCCCCTCTGCCGCCCCCTCACAACCACACTCTGTCCCATCACCACTCGTCCGCCAACTCCCTCAACAGGAACTCGCTGACCAACCGGCGGAGCCAGATCCACGCGCCGGCGCCCGCGCCCAATGACCTGGCCACGACGCCCGAGTCCGTTCAGCTCCAGGACAGCTGGGTGCTAAACAGCAACGTGCCGCTGGAGACGCGGTAAGTGCCCGGCCGCGCGGAGCCCCCCGCTGGCTCGGGCTTCTTGTCGGGGAGACAGCCTTGGTGTAAATAGCGGGACCAGTTTACCGCCGCCTTGTTGTTCCCGTGGTAATTTGACCCTGGATGGTAGCTTGATAGGTCTTTCTTTGTTCACACGTGTCTCCTTTTAATGCTTGTTTACTCTCTTAGACAGCTCTTGTGTACCCAACTAATAGAATTAGCATAACATATTTTTACTCAAAGGCTCATGGGAAACATGCTTATAAGGGTATATTGACTGAAAGCTGCTGATAAATTATGCATTTGGCCTTTCCTGAAGTAATAAATGAAGCCTCCTTTGAAATTAAGTGTGTGGGGAGACCTTGAGAAACAATCCCCGATTCCAGACTGACAGAAGTGTAATTTTAATTTATATTTCATCCAACATACCGTCTCACTTTAATCCCTCCTGTACACACTAACAGCTTGGTGCCTGAGGGGCAAACAGGAATGTGCAAAAACAAACAAGGAAAAAGGGGCAGCACTTAGGTTGGAGTGAAGGGTTTCTAAGTGATCTCCAGGTCCGGCCTTGTGTTATTTTGCCTTTGCTTCTGTCCCTTTCTCACCTTCGCGTCTGGTCGTCCAGAACCATGCCCATCTTGATGCCCTGAGAGAAGGGGCGTGGGTCACAGCAGAATGGCCGAGAAGGCTGTGGGTGGGCTGCTCGGTGGGGAAGGGCTTCTTGCTCCAACCCCAGACCCTGCCATGCCTTGGGTGCCCCAATTGTTATTGTTTCTTTGTCCAAAAGAACCATGAAGAGAAAACAGAGAAAGGGGATAATTCATTCTGACCCTTCAAAAAGTTCTCACTGAAGTTTTTAAACTTTAATAAGTTAGGTTTGAAGAAAGACGAAAGGAATCTGCTATTTTCCGGTAATGGCCAGTGAATTTTCTGCACGCAGCCGGAAGCAGCTACACAAGCCGTAGCATTTGTGTTGTTTCTTACTATCATATTTTTTGGGTTTTTTTTTAATAAGATCTCGAATCACTTGTGCATCACTGTCGCTGTGGTCACTCTAATAAAATTTATTCTCTGACGATTATAGGTTATTGTTAACCATGCCTATAGTCTTAATCTCTGAGGCTTAAAATGTGTAAAATTAGAACCCATATGCATATGTTATATATAATAGATATATTGAAACATATGCACTGATATAATAACCTGTTAATAAACAGCCTTGCCAGAAAGTTTCCGGGCTGAAAGCAGGCTGGTCCATGAGGCTGGATTCGGGATATTTCACAGCTGATGGTGATCTTTAAGGCTGTATAAGACTTTCTCTTTTTCCTCCTTCTGCCATAGAGTTTGTTGGGCGTTAGCCTCTTTTTACATTAAAAGACTATTGTTTGAAAAAGAGTTTCTGGCTATCAAAGCTACACAGAGTGGACTAGATGGAAGAAGGAAAGGATGAGGAGAAAGGGAAAGAGAAATGTAGTAGCTCTTGTAGAAAGAGGAGGGGAAGGACGGAAGGAAGAGGACCGCCAGCGTCATTAATCACCAGTTTTTACTGTGCACTTTGTATATGGCTGGCATTCATTCTTTATACACATTATCTCAGGAGAGCCTGAAAGAAATACAGTGAGGTAGGAAAGAACCATTATTTCCAACATTTTAAAGATGGACAATCTAGGTATCAAGGGGCAAAGTAACTTGCAAGAGGTCTAGGGCTTCAGGGAGATGGGACATTTTGAGCCGCAGTGGATGGAACTCTGCTGGCTTCCACACACAAAATAAGATGGCAAGATGTCTGATGAGTGAGTAACTACAAAACTACATTTATTGCCCTAATTGTTATATTTATGGGCAAACACCATCAGAGAGTTTGTCCTCACACAGATTCTCCCCTGGGTGGTTAGAATGCATACGCTGCATGAACGGTCTCCTCTCTCCCAGCTTCGGAGATTGACTTTATAAAACCATTTGCAGTCAGGTGTTATCTTGACAAGGATCTGGTAGAGAGGACCGGCAGAGCCAAGCCTGTCACCTTCCTGGTTTTCTGAAGTAAGCTTTCCTCGAATTTGTATCTGATCTGTAGAGTCCTTCTGAGAACATTTGGATATTTGTCATTTCTCCAAGGACTAGGGCTTCTCATTGGTGCTTTGGAGGAGGCAAGTTAAATACAAGGTCTGAAGAGTAGATAGGATTGCCAAAATGTTGAAGTCAGTCAGGAGGAAAAAACAAGGGCAACATCTGGATGTTCTTTGATCAGCGCATTCAAGGGCCAAAGATTAGAGAATGTAAGGCCCTTGGGATCGCACTATCACCAGAAGTCAAACACAGGGTGTGCAAGTCAGCAGATATTTGAAATTCCATTCGTGGAATTCATGAATACATATAACTTGGATGTGCATCTGGTCTCATGTATGAAAACGTCAGCAGTAATTAATAGAATTGTTGGGCTTTGTGTTTCTTTGAAAAATATTATTCATTCAGTCTCTTATTAGCAAATATTTACTGAGTCCCTTGTGTATACGAAGCGCTCTGTTAGGTGCCAGGAAGATAATGAGTAACACGTGAGTCTTGCCCTTACAGCTCACACAATCTAAAGGAAGAGACAGGTACATAAACAAAAGGACAGTGCAGTGTGTACAGTAATGGAAGTGTAAGGTGACGGTATAGTGGATGAAGTGATTAACTGTCCCAGAATGATCCAGAAACATTTCACAGCTGAGGATCTGTTCGAGCTAGGTTTTGGAAGGATGATAAGAATTTGCCTAATAGATAAGTAGAAAGACGTCAAAGATGATTGCATATTATTTGTTCCCATTCCCTACTATTTTTTTTAGTATAGTCTTGGAAACTGTAGAACTGAACAAATTCACTCATTCAAATGCTAAAACATTGAGTTTCATCGAATCCTTTTCTTACGCACAGGAGAAACTGTAGGTCTGGAGCTCTTCTTTTAGGGGCATGATGACATACTGGGATTCCCATTCTTATTTTTATACCAAATAAGGATTGATTAACTACATGCAGGAGAGAGAACCATTGAAGGCAGGTCATTGTGGAGGCTGATTGTGATGTAGTCATCAATTTCGAAAACGCAGTGGAAATTTACAAACAGCCCCAACATCTCTACTCTCCCTAATAGAGACTTCTGGGTGTGATGGAAGAATTTCATAATTCTGGAAGGTGATGAGCAGGCATTCTACCACCCCCAGAGATTCTAAGCCAAGTCCAGCGTGTTTCTTTAGACCTGTGAGGAACAAACCTTTGCCTCTCTGCATTGTTTTTTGATGTTCCCATCAGTCTTAATGAGGCATGTTACATCTTCTCTGGACTGTGCTTTTTTTCCATTTCTTTCTGTGACAAGTAGAAGTAAAGGTGCTGATGAGGGAGGCGTAGCCTGAAAACAGGACTGTACGAATTTGGAATGTAACAGAGACAAAAAGTCTTACAAGGAAAGTTCTGTACCATTGTGAATCATGTAAAAGACGAACGCATATAAATTTCTACCACCAAAACCAGTCCATTCATGTATAAACCATAACATAATCCAAGGAAGAACAAACTCAGGGCAGAGGAACTAATTGCAAGCAGTCCGTACTGTCTTTCTCCAGCATGGCGTGTCACAGAATCACTCCATCGCCATGTTTCTCTCCGCCTACTTAGGTCTTACAACAAAATCCATGGGCAATTCATGGTTAATACCACCTCTCTACTCCTTCCTCTCCTGAGAGCAGCAAATTCAGGGATCTTCTTGGCCAGCAGGTCCTTGGGGAGTTTCTGAAGTCAGCGTCTCTTGTCTAAAGCAGTATAAAGTAGCTCGATGACGAACTGTCCTTCATCTGTGTGTCCTGCTGAAGCAGGCTTCCCTCTCTGAATCTCTTAGCAGTAGGTCACTGAAGAGAATTCCCAAGCAGGACAAAACTTCCCTCCGATTTTACTTTTTCCCTGAAATACCAGAAGCTTTAATATTTTTTTCAGTAATGCCTTTTCTATCTTTATAAATTTTGACAGAAGAGGAACAGAAAATAAATACATTAAGAAATCTCCATGAGATCCTCCATTCCAGAAGCCTTCGTTTTAAGCATCCAGATCCTCACCCTACAAACAGGTCTGCAAGTTGCTTTGTGAGATGGCCATCCATCATTCATTCGAGAAATATCTGTGAGAACCTATCATATGCCAGGCACTGGGGAGTCCTCAGTGAGGAAAAAAAAAGCAAAGTCCTTGCCCTTGTGGCGATTCCAGGCTGGATGTAGACAGAAGTGAACAAATGATTAGACACGTGCCCCCCGCCCCGACGACAGATGTAACATGTGCTGGGTGAGGTATAGAGAAGTCAGGTGCGTGAGAAATTGACATTTAGGCTGAGCCCTAAGGATGAGTAAGTGTTAATTAGACTTAAAGAATGTTCTAGATGGCAAAAACAATGACCCGCTGGGGAAAGAAACACCAGGATGCCAAGAAAGGAACGCAAGCTAGAAGGGCAGGTGAGGGCAGTATGCTGAAGAGCGTTGCGCTGGGTGAAAGGTTTTGGACTCTAGCCCAAGAATAATGAAAAGTCACTGAAGCATTTTAAATGGGAGAATAAAACAATAAAATAATACTGTTTTGTTTTGAATTCTGGTAGCTGCCATATGGCGAATAGGCTGGAGGTGAGGTGGAAGGTTTAGCAAGTCTAGAGGTCCAGCTTGGAGAGTGTTGTCATGGTAAAGGTGAAGGGTGCTCAGGCCTCCACTGGGGGCTGGACAGGTGTAGCCCTCATATCTTTCTCTCTCCTCCCCGTCTGGCGAGATGGTGAACATTCAGAGATGTTAGGTATATTTCGAAGGTAGAATCAGTAGGAGTGAATACTGTGTGGCTTAGGCAGGTAAGAGTACAATGACCAATTTTCTGACTTGGGAGGGTGGCTGGATAGTGATGCCATTTCCCGAAGAAGGAACGAGTTTTGTGGCAGAAAACAGAAGTGCCGTTTCAGACACATCAACTCTATGATGCAGTGAGACTTAAGTGTAGCTGTTTGGATTCTAAATATTTTGATTCCAAAATAATAGATGTAACATGAAAATTCATCCATTTACAAATAACAGCATATTTAGTGTGTTCAAAGCTCTCAGCAATTGATTTTTTTTCTCTTTTAAAAATAACTCTCTGGAAATTTTGTTCAATTTAGCAGTTATTCTATGTGATTATATATGCACGCAAATCACAATTTTTCTTTATCAGATCGTTTTTGTGGCACTTAGTTTTTACATACATGATCCCATTTGACCCCTTAACCCTTCTGTTGGGTATATGTTACTATCCCCATCTTAAATAAAGGGAAGCTGAGAGCTCGGGAAAATTAAGTAACTGGGTCTGACTCCAAATGCCGTGTTCTTAACCACCACGCGATAGTGCCTTTGGAACTAGAAAAACAAAACAAAACTATGCTTATTCTGATGGCAAACCACAGATAATTTGCCAGGTCATGGAAATGGTGAAGTCAGTGCATTATAAGTGACATAAGGCAAGAAATGATCTATGGGCTGAATTCCAGCCTGTTACTGGATATAGACTTAGTCATTGACAAAATTATCAGCCAGGCAAGAGGTAAGGAGACTCTTCTCTGCAGCTCTTTGAGATTGGCGGTAACCACTGTGGTCAACGTGGGGCCTCGCTGCTCCATGGCCCCAGGCGGCAGAGGGTCCCCGTGAGATGATAACAGATACGCTGCATCCTATAAAAAGCGAGATCAAGTTGACAACGCAGAAAGAAAAGCCCTGCCACCTCTTTAGCTCCACCATGTGTAGAATTGTTCTCTCCCAACCCGAGCTTTGCCACATTAATAGGAGAAAGCCAGACAGCTAGCGGCCCCGTGGCTGACCATTTGGTCATACTTAGAGTACCATGATTCCTCCTGTTAGCAGGACGTCGTGTAAGGGCTCTGCTCAAGAAGGGAGCACGTTGGGCTTGATGAGCGGCATTTTAAAAATCTAATTTTGGTATCAGAATTTCAGAAAACCCACTTTTTGTCTTCATGAGGAAGTCATCTTAGCCTAATCTAGATGCTTTCTTGGTAGTGCGTATTTGGGAATCAAGACACAAGACCTTTAGTAAATAAGGTTTTCACAGAGAAGCAGCAAGATTGTTGAAACATCCTCCCCATACTGAGCCTGAAGACTATTCCAGACTTGTTCTCAGATTGATTTTTCTACCTAAGGATTAATTTTCTGACAGAATCACTGACAAGCTTGATCTTGAGAATATTAAACCAAGGTAACCTGTTTGGGTTTGTGTGTGTGTGTTGTTTTTAACGTTTTCAAGTGAAGTTGAAAACTTGAATTCATTCCGGGTGAACCAAATGCAAGCACTTTTCGAATCAATAGGCAGCTTGATTTCTCCGTATTGCAAAACATTATGCCCCCTCTAAATTCTCATCAGAGGCAACATGGAAATTAATGAGACCTTTAGGTTAGCCTTTCAAGCTCAGCCTTATTTTATAGCTTTACCTTGCCTTTTTGACACGGCGATCCCGCCTGGCCACCAGCAGCATTTCACGTTGCAGTGCACTTTAATTTTATAGTTTTCGTAGTCTTCCTTGGAAACTGGCAGCTTATTAATCTCAATAACTGAGCTGCTCAATAGGCAAGCTCTCCAATGAGAAACGAGCCTGTGTCTTTTATTTTTTCTTGGCAGATGGAGACAAGGGGTTGGTTGTTGGATAGAGGCAAGGGGTGGGGTGGGGTGGGGTGGGGTGGGGTGGGGTGGGAGAGAGAGAAAGCCAGTTAGAAGAGGCACCTCTGTACCCCCCTTCACTTTCTGACAATTGGCAGGAAAATAAAGAGAACCTAGTCTGATCTACTGCTCTGCAATTCACGGCTTGTGGTGTTAAACACACTCAAACCCATTAATAAGAAAATAAATAAAGTGCCGTGGCACGTGTGCAAATTACAAGGTGCATTAAGAAAGAAACAAGCATTACATCTTATTTAAGAGCACTCCAAGCCTGCTTTTGGCGTGGTTTGCAAATTGGGAAGCGTCCTTGAAGGCGCAGGTATCCAAGGAGAGGATGTCCTTTTCGAATTCGGCTCCCGCTATAAAACTAAAGCCTTATTAAGTTTATTAAAGCTTTGGGTACTTGAACTTCTTACTTGTAAGTTAACCACAGCTAAGGTTCTAGGTAAGAGAACTTTTGACAAAAACTGTCCCTCGCCACCTGAACGATGGGGACCCAATTAGGGATTGAGGCCACCTCGTGGTCATGCCTCGTAAGCGCAAGACTCTGCCCCAAGTCTCTGTAACTGTCTTGGGTTAAGTTTGCAGTCAAAAAAAGCCAAATATTTCCATCTCTCTCTGTGCTCTTTCACCCATTCAGCTCATATCAGCTGTCACTCCCTTGGGGCATTTCCTGAAGCCTTCCCAGAGGACATTTTATCTGGCTCAGACAGGGAGAGACTTGATGAAGCCAAGTCTTTTTCTAAATCTGGCTCCCCAATGATCCTTTTCTTTTCACAGAGGCCAGATAAGGCGTTCTCGGCTCTCCCAGGCTGGGGAAGTAGGCTCTGCAACTTTTCTGCAGCTTCCTTTGATTTATTAGTCTCGGCCTCGCCTGCTTTGTAACGTGGAGTTTTGTGTCCCCGGAATTGCAGTCCTGTACGAGGCTCTCAGCCAGGTCGCTCCCCTGGGGCTGCATCCTCTGATTATAGGAGAGGGTTTAAGAAACTTTTTCTCAAAACCTTTCTTCCCTCCAAAACCCACCAAATGATTTCAGGCTATTTCATGAGTCATGTTTGCAAATTATCATTTTTAGAGGTCATGGCAATGCTAACCACAAGTCTCGCCCTCCAAATTGTGCATTTTTAAATTCCTGAAAGAATTGCTTCTTACCCAGAATGACTGAGCAATCAGCCGATGCCCCCAGTTTCTTTCATCATTGTTTTAACTGTTCTTGCCTTGCATTTCAAAAGAGAATGAATAGCACTTCTTTTTTATTTGTGAGATTGTACTGAAATTGTGCTGCAATTTGTTAAAGCTTCAGTGGGGTACAAACATCCGTAAGTCTGTTTCTCCACAATTAGTCCTCCTGTAAAGACGTTGCACACCAATGATAGGATGGTTAAAAGCTCATTTTTTAAAATTCTTTGAATAAATGGATTTAGAATTCTGCAATCGGAAGAAGGTGGAAGATGCCGCTCTTCTTGCACTGGTATGTGCTTAGATAAGAATTCTAAATGGAAAGCTTAATCTTAGTGACTTTTTAATCTCTTATCAACCCAGACTTTCTCTACTAGGGAACATGGCTAAGAAGGCATAAGGCGATGTTGGGCCCTATTTAAGCATTTGATGGGGAAATCTACCCCACCCTGGCATCAGTAAAATGAGACTAAATATGAGAGCCCTGTGGCAGTGGCACAGTGCGTTGTACCCCCGGGTTTTGTGGGTGTCTTGTCCTCAGCTTCGGGC
Source organism: Ursus arctos (assembly GCF_023065955.2). Taxonomy (NCBI): domain Eukaryota; kingdom Metazoa; phylum Chordata; class Mammalia; order Carnivora; family Ursidae; genus Ursus; species Ursus arctos. Next base: position 55,358,954 of record NW_026622819.1, read on the forward strand.
TGTTCTCTCTTGGTATATTAGTGTCCTCCAGGAGTATACTGAAGGCAGGAGATGGCAAAGATCGCCTTCTCCAGCTTCTAGACTTCGGAATCCATGTGAGGAGAAATTGTGGCCCTAGTAGATATCTTTTCACTTCCTGGAGACAACTGAACGCTCTCTTTGGTTTTGCTTTTAGGTGTCATCATCCCTTAAATAACTGCTTCGTGCCAAGTATCTTAATAGGTACTTCATGTTATGTGAGTGGAAGCCTGTGAGATAGATATTATTGTCCTTTTTTTGCATGTGGGAAAGAGGGAACGTGGGAAGATGAAGGGCCTGAGGCAGAATCAAGATTCTGGAAGAACTGGATTCATGGAAATAAACTCAGGCATTAGGAATCTGTCCCTTAGCTTCACTTTTCTGTCTTTCCCACCATCATTCTTAAGCAGGCCTTCTTTTGGGAGATCTTTGTGGGAACTACAGGCTATGTTCTCATAGCTTAGAAACCTAACAGAAAGAGGGTATCTTCTGATATTTCAACAACACCCCCTTCATTAAATTTCACTGAAGCCAACGAGGGTCACATACCCACAATGGACCCAATCCCCAAGGCCTGGAGAACAGACCATGCTGATTGGCTAGACCTGGATCACGCACCCATAGAGAGAAGCATAGCAGGAAGAATGGCATGGTCATAACTGAGCACCATGATTTTAGGAGACCATAAAATGGAGGCTGGCAGGCCATCAATCAATCAATCAATTAAAAAAATAAATCAAGTTCAATGCTAGTTTTGCCCTATCCCGACTGCCTTCTCACATTGCCCGATGATAGTGATTTTTCTCCTCTGGGCACACACAGTTCTGGCCAGGATGGGGGAATGGCAGAATTTTAGGGCATCAGGTTATCTCACTTGCCTGGGCACAGAAGGGGGTTTACAGCTGATTCTAATGTGAAGTAGAAAGAATAAGTTCCACTGACTAATTTCCATCCCCTTCTGATTCATTGCCCTCTCTGGTTCACTTCTCAAACATCCCACGACTTTACCTTTGAGTTCACTGTGGCCACTTAATGCATTTTAACTTTTATTAGTCTCCTGATGTCTCTTTGAAGCTATCATCGTCTTTCCTGCAAAACTGCTTGGATTCCACATTTTCTAATTAAAACATGCTCATTTATTGTCTTACTAACCAGTGCTCTTTATGAGGGCTCATGATGAGAAAGTTAACTCAAAACAACTCAATGCATTTCCCATCTCCTGAAAATGGCTTGGGATGCAGTTTTACCTTTATAAAGTTGAATTACTTTGGACAATTTTTGGTTTTGCTTTTTTAATAAAACCATGAATGGAACACATTTAATTCCATGCTTCAAGCACCTGTTCTCAGCAATGCATTTTATCCTCTTCATGGTGAAAATCTTAGGTAGGACGTTTTGCAGGGGTCAGTCAACTCCGTAATGGACCACAGTGTAGGTAACAATTGAGTAGTTCTACATGTAATTAGACAAAAAGTTTTGTCCTACAATGCGGTGCGTCCTCATGTCGGTAATTATGCCCATCACTATCTACACTCCTGTGATTTAATCTGGCATTACTAGAAGTACTCAAACTCAGTGCCCTAGGGGAAAAGGTAGCACACATCTGTTTAAACCCACGTAGGATCTGATGACAATGATGTGGCTGGGAGACAAGTTGCAAGGACACTGTCCACGTGTGTCTGGGTACACCTTGTCTTCTGAGTCTTCACCATTGTTGGGCTCGTCTAGACATAGGAAAGCAGTGAGCAGCCTCCTCCTGTCCCGCCTCTAATATGCATCTTCCAGTTCACGGTACCATTCAGTTTGGGAAAGAGGAATTGTAGAATTTGCTACACAACTAAAGCCAAAGGCGATTTCGGGCAGAGAGGGAGAGTCAGAGTCAGAGAGAGAGACCAAGAAGAAAGGATCTAGTGACGAGAATACAGAAATAAGCACACGCCGTCTCCTGGGAAGTTGGTCTCTTGATTCTGACCGCTACACCAGAAGGCAGACCGGGAGAAGGAATCGAGGTAAAGGCGATTTAGGTTGGCTGGATCATTTAAGAGAAGTGGGAATCATTTGGCAGCCCAGAGGCAGAACTTTCAAGCTGGGATCCATGTTAAGATTACCTGCTATAGTCCAATTTCTATTTCATAAATGAGGGGGGTGAGACCCAGATGACTGGTCGAGGCCTCCCACTCTGAATGTCCACGTGGTGCTATCAAGTAGGCCTCCGGTTCGAGCCTACCTCGCCGCGCTTCGCTCTTCTCAGCACGATTAGGGGATTTTGTTGCCTCTTCATCCCGCACAGAATCTTCTCTCCATTTCCTTCCACGAAGGAATTGTCAAGAATTTAAGACACATATTATAATAGATTTGGTCTTTCCACTCCTATATTACAAAATGTAGACCTTCTCTTGGTAAAAATATTCACCAGCTAGGAGGATAGAAAATGGAAAGTAATATTCCCTGCCCAGGAAATCTCTTTGGAAGGTTTATTATTTTGGGCTTCCCAAAATGTTTATGGATGTACGAGCATATTTTTTTAAGTTTAATATAAATGAGACCATATTATACATACCATTTGGCCACTTCCTTTTTTAACTTCATGAAATAAGGTGGAAATCACTTCAGGGAATTTTATATGGACCTACCTCATTCTTGTTTTAAAGTCTGTGTAATACTCCAGAATGTCGTAATTTATTTAACCAGTCTCTTCTTTATGGACACAGGTCACTTTCACATTTTTTGCTATCACAAACAAAACTGTAACGAAGAGTCTGTGTATATACCTTCCTTTGCATACTTACATGATTATGTTCCAGAGTTAAATTCCTGGAAGTGAAATTGGTAGATCAAAGGGTATATAGAATGTGCCTTTTAAATTTTGATAGATTATGCCAAATTATGTGCATTTCAATTCAAATGCTACCGTCTCTCTTTATTCCTTCTTCTTTAATGGGCTGAATTTTCTTTTATGGGCTTAAAATAAGAGCCCTGAAGTTTACGGTATTAGATTTTAAACATAGAATTGAAAGAACTTTCTTTTTCAAGAAATAATGTACCAAATAATACTAGAATACTCTAGGAACTCAACTCCCCTTCTAATGTGCTAGGTGTAGTGTGAGAAAGAGGTATAGCTGTGGGGAAAATCTGACTCACTCACTTCCTGTGATTCGAGCTGTAGGGCCCTTCTCTTTATTCCCAAATTGTGCCTCAGTGTGGCCTCCATGATTCAAGATACCTAACCTTTGCTGCGTTTCGTTTTCTCATTTATAATTTGGCAATGTTTAAATTTGCCTCTTCTCCCCGTCTACCTTGCCTCTATCCACCTAACGGGGATATTATACGAATATCTAAGATGACTTAGTCAAGTTTCTGAGTCCCCAAGAGAAATGTCTAGTACAGCAGTATTATTGTTCTAACTATTATAGGAGAGTGTTTATGATCAAGGGCTTGAAAATCCAGCAAGGAAAGTAGCCCCTTTCGTGAAATAAGTATGTGAGGGTTCTGTCAATAAGAGGGCCTCAGGCCAAATTTATATAGTTTATCTGCAACTCCGATTTTATGCTAAACAAGGATTTTTGTATTTCCCACCTCCCGGTGGTAATCCCATTACCAGCTATGTTCATAGGACTTCAGCTTAATGCAGCCAGCATTTATGGAGGTTCCATGAGGGGCTGACCACCATGCAGGGTGTTGAGGGTAAAGGTGAAAAAGACATGGTCCTTGTGCCCCAACAGTTACAGTCTTGTGGGAAAGACAGCTAAGTAGATAATTATAATAATATAAAACACTGTAATATGGCCTTAAGGGTGGTATGGGAACACAGGGTGGTAGGGGACACCCCATCTACCTGGTCGGGGAACCCTAGCCGGCAGGAATGGTGTCTGATTCCCATTTTGATGGAAAGGTATACCCCATCCAAAGGGCACTCCAGGAAGAGATAAGAGAATGAGGCCAGAAAAGCAGGAGTGTGCAAGCATTCTGATCCGCTGGACTGAAACTCAGGAGACAATTCTAGAAAGATCTTGTGACCCTTATCAGGGCCACCTTCTGCGCCCAGTGAAGCACCTTATGGTCTGCTCTGTGTGGGACGGGGAGCCTGCAAAGGTGTGTTATGGTCACATTTGCGGCGAGAATTAGGAAAAGCATCAGCTGACATACCAGAAAGACAAGAAATAGAAGTTCATAGCAGTTAACCAAAGGATCTCATGTTGAAGAAAGGAAAGGAGAAGGGAAGGAAGGAAGAGGGGGCTGGACCAGAGGAAAGATCTACCCTCCAAGGAGGCAGTTTATGGGATTCACTGATAGTTCTCTCCAGAACAGTAAAAGCCAGCTCTTACTGAGGGTCTCCCTAGTGGCAAATATGTGCCGAGCCCATTTAATGCACGTAGTATCCCTATGCAACATTTTCAGTTGTTTTTACCCAAGGAAACTGAGATTCAACAAATCATTTTCCTAAGGCTACCCAGGTTACCAGGCTCCGAACCCCACTTGTTGCCAACAGTTTACCTGCTCAGTCTCCTAGAACAAGCAGGTGTGATGCCAGCCTAACCCTGACCTTGAACCTCTTCCTTCTTGGCCTCTGCCCTCTCCACCCACTGCTCTCCCCGCCCCCACTTCCCACTGCCCTCACAGAAATTCAGACTGTGCTTTGCTTTTCATGTAGCCGCTTAAGCTCTTATCAAACAAAACCTAAGAGCCGGAAAGGACCCCAGTTCAAGTCCACGCCTCTGAAATGTCTGCAAAGACACCTCCCCTGATGAGACTCTCCTTTAGTTTTGTTTAATTCTGCCGCTTGCAAAGAAAATGCCTGGAGGCGGGCACCTGGCTGTTAGTCTAACATGCCACCTACCTGTCAGGCAGCTTTCAATTTACCGTGCCTCGGCATGTCCAACTGTGTCTTCGTCAAGACTTCCAAGATGGCAGTGACAAGCTTTTCAGGTACTTAAGGCAAACATGCATGACAGTTTTCCTTGACACTTGCATTTTTAAAAAGCCTTGCCTGGGGCCCTAGGAAACCCAGCATTTAGGAAGCTGGGAGCCTTTCAAGAAAGCCAAGCTTTCAGGACCTGCTTCCCTGGGACTTGTTTTGTGACAGGGACACTGCAGGACCTGCTTGAGAGTATATTAAGCACCATGGCAATATTTACGCATTGATGCTAAATGATGGTTGCCTTTTTTAATGGCATTTTTTGACGACTGAAATGTATGGATCTGTTCAGTGCATTGTCAGTGGCTATGTGGCTGGCCTACAAACACACTTAAATGGCACACTTCTGCAAAGCATTAATTTCTAAGTGTCCAACAGATATATGTAGGCAGGCAGACGTGTCACAGGGGTTGCTGTAAAGCTTAATTAATATCCCTGAAGAGCTTTTATATCATTTCAAGAAGAGTACTAAATAAGAAGAAAACATCGTACCTACGGATATTACGCATAGAAAGAAATATGGGTGAACACGCTGATAGGTCTTTGTATACTGGCTCGTGTCTCAAAGGGTCTGATGTAAATTCAAATGGGAAAAGAAATTGTGTTAAAGATAACTATCTTTTATTTGAGTGTTCAAAATAAATAAAAGCCACAGAGCCCCAAACTTAAAAGCTAGAAATCTCTGCACAGCATTGATGCGGAAGCAAATCTCTAAGCCGCAAACATGAGTAGTAGTTTTCTTTCTTTGTCTCGTTTTCCTTCTCCTCTGCCGGTTCCCACACCTGGGATTCATTGGGTGGTGCAGTGGGGTGAGCATCTGACTTTTGATTTCCATTCGGGTCATGATCTCAGGGTCTTGAGATTAAAGCCCCACATCAGGCTTATGTGCTGGGCATGGAGCCTGCTTAAGACTCTCTCTCCCTCTCAAGGATTATTCTTAGCTATGCAAGAATTCCAATAAATCAGTTTTGTTTTTCTTTCTAAGCCTTGAAGAAATCCCATAAAATACTTCATCTGTCCCTTTTCATTTTTATGTCATAATATAGCTTCCTTCTTTCCCTCCAATCTTCCTCCCTCCCTTCCTTCTCCCCTTCTTTCCCTCTCGCTTTCCTCCCTCTTTCCACCAAGGGACTAGGTCTTAAGAACCTACGAAAATCTAGGAAATATCCATTATTGGTGGTTTTGTTGGTTTGTTTTTAATTTCTTTCTGGGCCTTAGTATACTCATTCAAAAATAGAAATGAATGAGAATTTTCTTTCTCAAAAGTATACCCCCATGGAATACCAGTTTTAAGCCTGGGAAAGTTGGTGGGTATAAAACTAGTGTGACCAAATAAGCAGAATGATAAATGTTATATGTAGAGTACTGGGATATTTAAGATAGTAAAGGCTTGTGAGGATCTTGTAGTAATCCCCTAAATTTTCTTTACTCCAGTATTTCCTAAATATCAGGAAATACTTTCTTTACCTAAAGCTAGTAATACACGAATATACTCGGTGATCCAAAGAAGATACTTCAAGATTTTATATTTCAGACCCTCTTTGATCTCACAACAGAAGTAGGAAACCTAGGATTTCTTCAAACCCTTACTAGAGAAGAACTCTCTGAATCTGCCTTCTAAGATAAGACGGAATTTCTCTCTGAGCACCAAAACTTTAGAAATTCATCTATACTCAAATTCATTCATCAGGTTCTGCAATATTTGGGTCTGGTGAGTAAGTACAGTTTATAATACATGCTCAGAATATGTACTAACAATATAAACTTTTTTATAAAAATGTCATGAGTAGATCCCTTTCCTAGGATATAAACCCTAGTAGCCTTCCTCCGAAACCTCTTTCCTAAAATGAGAACCCGTTGACTTGGCGTGTTAAAATATTTTGTAAGATCGGAAGTGTTATTACTCTTTCTGTGACTACTGCTACTTGGAACTCTGATGGTGCTTTTTATTTATGTAATTTCGAAGTTTTCAAAAACAGTCTCCTCACGTTGGTAGGATGAAAGGAGACTGGCAACATGTTTAGGGCCGACCAGAATTTGACCTTGCCGAGGAGTTCAAGGTCGATCATTTTCTACATTTAGAAAGCAGCTAAAGTTCCCCTAAAAGTTTAACATAGAATTACCCTATGACCCAGCAATTCTCCTGTGTATATCCCCCCAAAATTGAAAACAAATGCTCAAATATTTTTACACAAATGTGCAAAGCAGCACTATTCTCAATAACCAAAAGATGAAAACAACCCAAACGCCCCTCACTGTATGAGTGGATGAACAAAATGTGGCGTATGTATATTTGTATAAACAACACACACACACGCACACACGCGCACACACAGGAATAGTATTCAGCCTTACAAAGGAATGAAATGTTGATAAATACTACAGTGGAGATGAACTTGAAAACATTATGCGAAGTGAGAGAAGCCAAGCACAAAAGGTCACATATCGTATGATTGCATGCATAGGATATATACATACTAGGAAATTCCATAGAGACAGAAATCAGATTACTGATTACCAGGAGCTAGGAGTAGGAGAACAGATATGGGAATTATTGCTAACTGGGTACAGGGTTTTCTTTTGGGGTGATGAAAATGTTTTGGAACAAAATATAGGTGGTGGTCGTATAATATTGTAAATGCACTGAATGCCATTAAAATGGTTAATTTTATGTTATGTGAATCTCACCTCAGCAGGAAAAAGATTTCATTAATTAAGTAATTAATTAATTAAAGGTAAACAACTAGAGGATCAGTGTATCCCCCTTGGTGTGAAAAGTCTACTCAAGGGAGAGGCAATAAGATAGTTAGGCTGGAGAATCCATCTCTTGCTCCAATCTTTTCCAAAAAAAAAAAAAAAAAGCCAAGAAAAAATGTCTGTTTCCAAAACATGCTCTGGAATGGTTAACTTTGAAGGCACTACAGAAAATACCAGTACATGTGATTTGATTAATACAGATAAATGGATCCAAGGGTGCCGCATGTTACCATCTGGAATTGTCAACATGATCCCCATTCAGCCTCGCATGAGGTAAATGCAACTCATCAGACTTTCCTGAAGTTGTTGAAGCACCAAAGATAAGGAAATAAAGACAGGTGTATCAGACAGGACTCCTTTGTTACGGAGGGAGGCGGGGAGGGGGGTGGAAAGAGATAAACGGATTCTTCCCTGGGTGGAGGAGGGTGTACACAAGATTTTTCAGAGATGAAAACTCTTCTCTTCATATTCTTTTAAAAGTGATTTGGAAGAGAAAGTGCACCATGAAATCTTTACATTTGCAGAGATACCAAACCTATGAAGATAAACTGCTCTGTAGGTGGGCAGAGAAGAGACAGATAAGGAGCAAGTACGTTTACCAAAAAAATCCTTCCAGGCTTGTACGAAGATTATCTCTGAGCTCCTGGTTACAAACCAGAACTGGCCCTGAGCTTACTGGAAACTAATGCCTGAACATACATGTCCATTGGGTCGCTGTGGGAAGAGAGGAGGGGAGGGCTACAAAATGCATGGCATCATAGTAGAATCCTAGAAATTAATCAAAAGTGCATTATCGCTATTTTTGAAAACTATTGCAAGTTCTCAATGGAAATAATCCATGCGATTATAGCTAACATGACTCAAGAATGACAGAAAAGTTGAGAATTCCAACTTAAAAGATCAAGAAAATGGGGAGGCTCTCATTAAAATGGGCCAGAGTCTCCTCATAATAGAAGGATGCAGGTTTCGCAAAGGATTTAAAATAGCCATGTGCAGGCGTAATGAGAACATGATCTTGTTTACCAAAGTCTTGAAACCCAGAGTGACAGGGCATCCCTTGAAGAGGACACGGCAGGATAAATAGATGTGTTGGATCTGAGAACAGATAGAAAAAAAATCTAGATTGGTTCATTCTTTTATTCACTTACTGAAAATGGATCGAGCAGCAAACATGTGCCGGATACACTTTCCTACTGCAGAGCCTTTGCACATACTGTTTCTTCTGCCTGGGATGCTCTTTTCATCGCCCTTGGGTGATTGACCCCTTATCCTGAGACTTCCCCTTTTTGATCATCTCCTCAGAGAGGAATGGCCGTACTAATATAGTCTCAATTTTCTCTATCTTAGTCCCTTTCTCCTTCATGGCACTTCTTACAATTTGTCATTTCTCACATACTTGTTTGTTTACGTGGGCTTGAGTTTTGTTTATCCCGTCCGTCTCTCCAATTAGTCATTCCATACGGGGATGAGTTCTTAACATTTTATCCAAAGTGTCGGCTCCATGAGATACATATCCACACTCAGTAAATACTGGTTGGCTCATGACTTCATAGTTTAGACTTTGAATTGTTTCAGAGGAAAAAGGGAACATGGTAGCTGCATGTGTTAGACGCCTCCTGAGGGTCCGCCTCTGTGCTCACAGATCGTATTCGCCATCTCTTCCAGCCCTTCCAACACTTCTGTAATGAGGATACTAGTCTCTACCCATTTTTTGGAAGGGGCATCTGAGGCTCAGGGAGATTAATGAGCTTTCCCAGTGGAATGCAGTTCCTGGTGCAGTTGTGATTTGGATTCAGATATGCCTGACTCCAAAGCCTGGACGTTTCCACTGTTCCTTAATCGCTGTGTTCCTTCAGTAGGTGTTTGTGAGCACCTACTATGAACAAAGAAAGATAGCAGGAAGCAAAAGATATAGGAGCTGCTTTTGAGAAGCTTGTAAATGACTGGGGAGACAAGGCAAGCACACAGGACAAATGTGGTAGCATGAAGCAGAATATGATAAAGGGACATGCCCTAAGGTTTCTTCCAGCTCGAAAATTCTTTGACTCTCTGAATGGTACAGGCAATAAACTCGATGGGAGAAATCATTCTGCTCGTTGATTGTATCTGATGGCGAGTATTCTTTCTTCATCTACCTCTGGCTGCCGGTGAACACAAATGCAAGTCTATTTGAAATGGCTGTCTCTACACTCCCATATTATAGTGTATGGTGAATTCAAGGTCAAGTTTGAAGTCAAAGTCAGAAGTCTTTGTTTTTTTCCTCTACTGTATCAAGACTTTTACCAATTAACTTGAAAAAAGTCAACAAGTTAACAACTCCAGGGGAAAAAAAAAAGACTTTTCATTTCATCCCAAAGACTCTGAAATGGATTTGCTCACAAAACACCAGGTTTCTTTAGTGACCTCCAGAGACCTTGCCTGTCACACTGAGCAGTATATCATTTCATGGGGGAAAAAAAAGAAGTTTTACCATGAAAAATGCTATGTTATATCACAGTGTGACACTATTTAAATATCAAGAGTCGAAGCTTCTATTTAAAAAACGGAAGGCAATAAATTGAGTTGCTAATTATTCCAGCTGTGAGTATTTTTGGTATGACTGCAAATTTTGAAGAGGGCAAAATAGAGGATTTTCCTGTTGTTCATGGCATATGCAAATGTAGTGATGGTCCCCTATGATCTAAAAGGTTCAGGGATCAGAAACCTTGAAAGCCTATTTTTCATTGCATCAAAATTGGTTTGAGTCTAAGCTTAGGGAATCGTGAAATGAAATGGGCTTTTAATTATACTAATTGGGTTACTGGCTTCTTCTTCAAACTTGGGAAGTAGCAATTTTTAAAAAACATTTTTAAAGTTTTATGTTAAAAGCAACAGTTCACTTCTCAACCCAAGCACAAATTCCCAACTGGAAGAGGAGAACAAGCACATTAGTAATATCTTCAATTCCTTCCCTTCCTGATAAAATTGTTTTTAGGGGATTGGGATGCCTGCAATTTTCCAGTCACTGTGCTAATTAGAGGGGCTCATGCATTCTACAAATATTTTAAATGAGCTGAGTACTGTGCTAGGTCAAGGAGTTCTAGTAAAGACCGAGATATACATGATTCCTGCCTTCAAGGGATTAATAGCTACCTTTATTGACCATTCATTGGATGTCAAGCTCGATGTTAAGCATCTCATATGAATAAAGTCACCCGATCCCCCTGAACAAGCCCATGAAGGTACTAACATTCTCTCGCTTTACAGGCAAGGCCACCTAGAGAGGATAAGTAACTTACCCAGTGCCACACAGTGATAAGAATAGAAGCCAGGACCCAAATCCTGGTTGTCCAAGTCCAGGATCTGTAGGCTTAATACTGCCTCCTTGGTATGATCCTATTGGATTCGAAAATAGTAAGAATAAAGGAAGGTTTATATTTAAGGAAAAAAACTCTCAACATCAAATGTCTTACTAGTCTTTCTCTTAGGATAGAATTTTTCTATTTTTGAATTATTATCTGATTTTTTTATCATGTGTACATTTTATATTTGCAAGTAGGAAAATAAAGACAGAACAGTTAAAAAATAACTTAGTACAATATCCAATGTCATCTTTCTCATGATCTCCCCTGCTTTTTCCAACCCATCCTGTATGTTTCTCTCTCTCTCTCTCTCTCCAGGCCCCAGGTCTCTCTCTGTCTCTCTCAGAAGCCCACCCATCGAGTTTCCCCTTTACCACCATCATTCCTTCTCCTACTGGAGAGTATAATAATGATGCCAGAAAGTGTGGTGGTTATTTAACCTCTCTCCAGCTAAATGTTTTATTATAACTCCTGAAAACCTAATTACAGTAACTTTACATGCTACAGTACCCTTTATGGGCTGCCTCTTTATTAAACTTACTCCTTTAGAGACAATAAACCTGATGCTTCAAAGGGCAGAGCCAGGACCAGTAAAATGTGATGAAATCTCCCATTTTCCAGTGCACACCTGATCTCCCTCACTGATCACCCCATCCCCAGTCCAGGTGCATTTCTGCTTCTATCCCTTCTCTGGCTTTTTATCAACTTTCAGCAAATGCATGTATGATATTAAAAATCTTTTAGGGATTAATGGGCTGTGTATCAATATTTTCATCCACTACTCTGAATACCTGTGAGTTTATTTACTGGGGAGGTCAATTTTCTCGGTAGAACAACAGTCAACACCTGGTTTCTCTGATAACCAGAGCTGCTTTTTTGCGCAGGGCGCTGTGTTGAGACCATTCAATAGTTTCGCTTGATTTCAAGGAGAATGTTTCCTGCAGCTGACTTCGTGAGCAAGAGAGAACTCATCTGCGCTTCCTCGTTAGTTGTTGTGGCTACTGAATGTACGCTGTGAGGAAATACTGGGAAATAGATTGAGAGAGAGAAGAACAGGGAGGGGTGGGGGTGGGGACAAAAACTTGACCTTTGGAGTTAAGGCAGTGCATTTATTTGTGTAGTGCATTGCTGTTTCAAAGCCCTGCTGGGATTTCCCCCTGGGAATAAAGCCAAACCAATAGAAAATAGGGAGACTGCCTCTTAGGATCCCACTGGTTGCAACCTGAGAAATGGTACTTGCTGTTAAGGGATTTTCTTGTTTGTTCCCTTCTTTGGTAGGGTTTGAGGCTAATAAGTGAGTTTACCGGTGATTGACTCAGAAAAAAAGGAAAAGCAATCTTTTGTTGGAGTCTCAAGTAGTTTAACCAGCTACCACTTCTCAATACTTCCACCCTAGATTAGTCAAGCTCCTTCTGTATCATAAGAATAAAATAAAAATTCACAGTATTTTGAATTGATGGGGTCCTTCTTACATGGATGCTCTGCGTGAGTTTCTTGTTTGTTAGACGTCTTTTTAAAATTTTCCATGGTTGTTTAATCAGAGGAGATGTGTGCCCTGAATTTTCTAAGCCAATTGTAAGCAAAATCCTGGTTTGCCAAGATTCTGCCTCAAATACATGTCTTTGCTGTCATGTAAAACGCATGGGAGAATGGTTGTTAGGTATGCTTTCTCTCCCAGGTTTTATTACATAGTTTTGTTTTCACGTGAGGAAACCTGACATTTAACAAAAAGATAGCTTCAGGTGAAGTGATGATCACAGTATTCTTAAGAACTCATTGGCACTTCAGATCCAGAGCTGAGGACGCAGAGCCACTGCCCTTCCTTAGCCTTACTGATCAATTCCACGGCCATCCGGAGCCCCTAACCTGGGCCAGGAAGGATGCTGGGTGCTAGGACTGAAGCCCACATGGCTAGGAAGGGAAAGAAGCATGCAAGCTCTTCTTTTATTTTTTGTAAGATATCAAGGACTGGTTTTCTCTATCCCTTTGAGTGTTAGCAAACTCCAAGGACAGCACTTTGGGGGCCCCTCATTTGCCTTTCCTTTCCCAGGCACAAGTGGCCAATTCTGAGAGCAATTGAGTTGTGCTTGAAAAATGTCAAGTGCATTTGGAAACTACACATTTTTGCTGACGCCTGGAGTCCTGAGCTGAGCTACTTCCATGACCCACCGCTGGGAGGAAGTTCAGTTGGGGCGTCACAAATGATTCATCAGAGCATACTGAGCAGGCCCCTCAGGGGGAAAAGCTGTCTTAATAGCCAGTTCAAGGAAAAATCAGGAGAAGTCCCCTAAGCCGCCTTGGTCCTTCCAGTAACCATCTGGCCAGACCGTTACCTTGTGGGTCTTGCCTCATATTATTTACCTTGTTTTCCCGCCTGCAGCATGTGACAGCAATCCTTGGGTGAATCAAAGCTTGCATTTTTTTTTCAGCTTGTGATTATGAAAATTTTCAAACATAGAGAAAAGTTGGGGGAGTAATACAAACTAAGAAAACCACCTGGTTTCAACAATTGCTATCATTTTGCGGCATTTGCCTTATCTATAAAGAGATCTAGAGATCTTTCTGCTGAATCATTTGAAAGTAAGTTGTAGACTTCTTGACACTTCACCTCTAAAGACATCAGCATTCAAAACTCTCATTTAAAAGGATTCAACTCAACATCTAGTGTGTTCTCTAGATGCATAGAATTTAAAAAGATACATCTACTAACCATCAGACACATCTGAGAGGTGCACGATGCTTAGGGTAGAGTTTCTTAAACTTCAAGATACTTTCGGATCACCTAGAGAGCTTCTTAACCAATAAATACCCGGACCCAAGCACTGGGTCTGGTTGGAGGCCAGAAAGTTGTCCTTTTCTAACTCCAGTGACCACAAAGCAGGTATTTATGGGACACACTCTGAAGATCTCTTCTTAAGAACCTCCTTTATTTATTTATTTATTTATTTATTTATTTATTTATTTATTCGCTGAATTAAACCTTCTAAAGATTTGCAACTGCAGGTGTAGCTGTGTTGTGAAGAAACAAGAGTCTACATTATCTTTGGTACTTTGGTTGAATCATTTTAAGCATCAGAAACTAGAAAAAAGGGATATGATAACCAAACGAGTTTCATTTAGCTAGGATCATCACAGACACCACGATAGCAAAGAGAAGGCCGAGAGCTATGTCTGCTAGGATTAATGCAGTGCTGAAAAGTACATGGTGTTTGTTTGTTTGTTTTTCCCGTAGAAGGATCTGGGCTTGTATGTATAAATATGAACATCTGCCTATATGCGCAATCTGGAAAACAGAAGTCAACATGGTGGGAGGAATCCTAATTTTAAAATTGAAAATGTTCACAGTGCTGTCCTGTTAACAGTCATGGTTTTGGCCTTAGAAAGTTTGTAAATCATTCATTTAACAAAGATTTGCTGAGTGCCCACTATGTGCCAGGCTTTTTTCTAAATGTCAGGGTACAGTGTTGAATGAATGAGACAAAATACCTGTTTCTTTTAAATGTCATAGAAGTTTAGATCTAATGATGGAGATAGATAATAAAAAATACACAAATACACATGTAATTTAGAAAAATAGGGATGTCTGGATGGCTCAGTCGGTTAAGTGTCTGCCTTAGGCTCAGGTCGTGATCCCAGGGTCCTGGGATCGAGTCCCGCATCGGGCTCCTTGCTCAGCGGGGAGTCTGCTTCTCCCTCTGCCCGCTGCGCTCCCTGCTTGTGTGCGCTGTCTCTCTGACAAATAAATAAAATCTTTTTTAAAAATTTAGGACAATAAAGCAGTTCTAGCAGGATGGAGAACGACAGAGAAAGAAGCAAGGGTAGGGCAGGGGAGATCTCCCCGGGAAAGTGACACTGCAGCAGAGTGGTGAGTGATGTGAAGAAACAAGCTGTGAGGTATTGCCAGGCAGAGGGAACAGCATGTATTAAGGCCCTTAGGTGAAAATGTGTTGGTTGTGATATGATGAGGAATATTAAGAAGACGGGTTAACTGATAGACTTAACTGACCTAAAGTGGTAGAAGCTACATTTGGAAAGGTGGCCAAAAGGCAGATCATGGCAGGACATTGCAGGCCATGGAAAGGACTTGTGACTTTATTTTATGTGTTATTGGAAACCTTGATCAATCGATCGATTGATTGGGGGAGGGGAGGAGAGAATATTGACACGTGACATAATCTGACTTCCTGTTTAGAAAGAAGTGTGGAAAATAGACTGAGTTGTCAGGAGACAATTTTAGGATCTCAGGAAGGAATCCCATACCAAAAAAAAAAAAAAAATCATTTCCTTCTATTATTTCTTACAAATGAGTACATTAAAAATAACATTCAAACAATTTAAACTTCTTAATCTTCATCTTGTGATTTCTCTGATGTTGCCAAAACATTGTTTCCAATTTACTGATTCTGCCCACAAATATGACTGATGTTCAGGTGCCAGGCACTGGGGCAAACACATTATAGATAGATAGATAGCTGTAGGTAGGTAGGTAGATAGATACAGAGATATCCAAGTGTATAAAAGATTCTTGAGTGCAAAAAGTGATAGAGGATGGCATAGATTCCAAACCTTTTGGAATAGGTTTCCCAAGTAGGAGGTTGGGAGGTGAGTAGGAGTTGGCAGGGGTGGGGTGGGTGGGAAAGCACGGGAACAGCTGTTCTCGAAAGCATTGCACATCATTCCCAAAGGAATGACAGCAGGAATAGTCACGTTAAGGAAAGATGCGTCTTCTGGTGTGGCTGAAACACAGAGTTCAGGGAGCAGGGGGAACGAGGTTAGAGACGAGGGTAAAAAAGTTGGGTAGTTGTTGTAAAGAGTCTGGTGCCGTATTGAGATTTGCGTTTCTTCTTGTGGGTACTGGAGGCTCAGCAGGATTTCTAAGGCAGAGCACAATGACATTTGTGATTGAGAAGAAAAGTGGCAGAAGGGTTGAAAGAGGAGGGTTGGTGGGAGAGGTTTTCAGAAATAAAATGCATAGGATTCTCTCACCCAGTGTTTGGGAGAAGGTGAGGGGAAAGGAGGAGGGGGAAAGTGGCTGCAGTTTCTTAGGCACCTGGGAGTAACAGGAATGCAGGAAGAGTGTGAACGGGGAGGGGAAGGAAAAGAGTCTGTGCTTGGCTGCAACTGGTGCAATACAGCTGTGGAATGGAGAGAGAGAGAGAGAGAGAGAGAGAGAGAGGGAGAGATGCCCAGTGTACAGCTGGAATGAGAGTCTGGACCTCAGGGAGGAAACTGGTTGGAAAAGGACACCTGGAGACTTGAGTCATAGGCCGCCTGAAGCCATGGGAAAGAGTGAGATCTCTGTGAGGGTGAGACCTGGTGCCCCTGTATTTCTAAATATTTATCAATAATGGCCTGCAATGTCTTTCTATTTCTTGGTTTTAGTTCGATATCCTATTTTCACTACCAGCTCTTGGAAAATTGTTCAAGAAGTACATTTGGGCTGGTTCTAAATCAAATCCCAGCATTTTCCCATCACCCCGGCTTTCTGGTGCACATATGTTCTTGCTTAATTATAAGGCAGTGGACTATTACGTAGTGATTTGGAGAACTCTTCAGGTGTTTGTTTGACATTTGTCAGACTTTAAATTAAAACTCATGTTTCAGGCTCCTTATGTTGTTCTGAGAATTAATAATAAAAGCTACTCGTAATGCACCGAGTACTTGCTATGAGACACACCTTTGGTTAAGTGCCCTTCCTACATGATCTCACATAATCCGTACAAACCACCTATGCTGTGACATGAGGTACCTGGGCCATCATTACCCCCATTTTACAGATGAAGAGATGGAGGCTTTTAAGAACAGCATTGCGTAACTTAGGTAAGCTTACTTGTCCGGGACTGGAACTGCTAAGACTCCCGTCCAGGTGAACATGGCTCCAAAACGCTGCTTCTAAACACTTGCCTCCTGCCACCTCTTCCAAAAGATGCTTTTCATCCAGAGCATTAAAAGAGTGCTATTGGACAAGGAATACAAAGGCTTATTTATGGAATCCAACCTCTCGCCTTTATTCAGATCATCAAACATACTTAGAGTACAAATAAAGTTTTTAACTATCAGTTGTTTGTTTTAATGTTAGCTGTGTTAAATCATTTACTCATCAGATACTCATTTTCTGACACGATTGTCAGCCATCTCAGGCTTGTTTGGTCTTTGTCAAGGATTAAGATACTTGCAAGGTTTTGTCTGGAAGCAGCCAAGATCCAAATATCTGTAATAATAGTGATCCTGCCTCAGAATCCCGCCGGGATCGCCTGCTGAGTCCCACACGCAGGGGCAGTGTGGTGTATGAGGTCGACCTGGAGGACCTGGAGTCAGGTGGGAGTGGTCGCCCCAGTGACCCTGCCTGCTGCCTCTGAGCTTCCGTTTTTCTCATCTGTAAAATTGTAATAATATAGGGTTGGTATGAGGTTTGGAGGCAAGTAAAACATTTAGCATCGTAACTGACATATAGTATGTGGTCCGTAAGTATAGTTGTGCCTACTGCAGACTTGAAGAGGAGGGAGATAACCTGTATGACATTTGGAATCTTGGAATCTTAAATTCACAAAACATGAGGGAACTCCATTTGATCATTCATTCGTTCGTTCATTCACTAAACTCTCCCATGCATGCTGAACTTTGAGTTGGGTCCTGGGAACATAAAAACGAACAAGGTGTAAAAGAAGACACAGTCTCCGGTCTCCAGCTGCTCAAACTCTAGACACTACTTAATCCGTGCTTTAAAGTCCTGTATCTGTGTCCTGGAAGACAATTCATCATTTGAAACAAGGTGTGGCAAGTCACATTTGAAGTCTCATAAATGGAACACATGAGAGAGAAAAATCTGTCAGAGAATTTATGGTCCTTGAAGTGTCCTTGCAGTTACAGTCCCCTGACCCCGAGGAAGGGTTATATGAGGTGTCAACCGTAGACCCCCTTAGCCTATTGTCACACTGTAGCCCAAGAGACCAAGAGCACCTTGTTTCATTGGCAGGCAAGATGTTGCCAAAGAAAAAAACAGGATCACATGAGCTAGAGAGGCCGTCTCAGGACAGGAAGCAAGATGGAGGAGGGCAAACAGCCCAGGAAGAAGGCTCAGGAGAGACAGTTGAGGGAACACTCAAGAGCACAGACTTCAGCATGAGATAGAGCTCAGAGTTCACATCCCTGAATAGTTGCTTGACCTCGCCAAGCCTGATTTCTCGTCTCTTAAATCCATGGATATGTGAATACTTAGTTTGTAAGTAGTTGTGACAATGCATTTCTAGTGACTTTACACGTTAAGTTCTAATACATAACGCTGCTTTGTGTCATCGTCATCACCATCATCTCCAAGTGACACACAGTAACCTGGTGTCCATATTTGCTTTGAATACTTGTCAGGATTGTTGTGGAAGACAAAATCTAGACGTATATGGAAACACATAAAATGTTGAGAGTTTGTGGAATTAATTTCTATCGCCATCCAACGAAATCTTTGCCCTGTTGTCCGTGACAAGGTAGAGCGGTTGACTAGGACTGCACTCGAATGATGGAAAGCAGAGTGAAAGAAAAAGCAGCTGGATGTTCCCCAGGAACAGCCCATGTCCGTGCTCACTCTTTCCCTTTTCCTTGCCAGGCACTTTCTCTTTAAGACCTCCTCGGGGAGCACGCCCCTGTTTAGCAGCTCTTCTCCGGGATACCCTTTGACCTCAGGAACCGTTTACACGCCACCACCCCGCCTGCTGCCCCGGAATACCTTCTCCAGGAAGGCCTTCAAGCTGAAGAAGCCCTCTAAATACTGCAGTTGGAAATGTGCCGCCCTGTCCGCCATCGCCGCAGCCCTCCTCTTGGCAATTCTGCTGGCGTATTTCATAGGTAAGTCCGGGCAGCCACTCCGTGACCCTGGCCGTGAGGGGGTGGGGCAGAGGCCGTGGGCTTGTGAATGGAGAAGCCCTCTCTTGTCTGTACGGTTTGCCTGTTGGCTCCGGAAAGATGGAAACAATGATGAGGGAGAGAGTGCTTTTTGTCTCCTGAAATGTGTTTCAATCTGATGAGCTTCTTTCTCAAGATCGGAAATACCATTTACCAGACGTGTAAGTAAGCATCCCTACCGTATTCTTTCTTGGAGACGAGCTGAAAATTGTTGTTTCTGCAAACCCATCCCTCATTCCCAAAGTAGCCTTCTAGTCTCCTCTGTCCCTGGATTTTAACCCAGGTCTATGCTCTAAAATGCATACAATATGAATTAACTTCAGCCAAACACTTAAAGAAGAATAGTGACTAGCTTGTCTGGGAGCATCTTGATTTGACGCTAACGTCTAGCTGAGTAGTTCGCTTATTTCCAGATGTGTGGGACAGAAACAGCATTGAGAGGTCAGAACACCCAATTGGGTCTCTGTATGGAATCCAGTCACCCATGCACAGTGGATCTTGCCCACATCCTCTCCTTTACTTCTGTCCTTTTAGTCACGAATTGCACCACAGTCGTGAATCAGGTTCATCTCTCATGCCACCTGTGCTTCTGGGGACTCAGGATGTAACTTAGGGTAGCAGATTGGTGAAGTTGCTGGGGTATCTTTCTTCCTATGCCAAGGATGTTGGTTTGCATCCATGGGGTGTAGCCCTGTAACTGTGGCAAGCAGCAGGTGCCAAGAGCTCGGGGACAGGGCACCACACGCATGTGAGCACCCTGGGCTGGCCACAAAGCCTGCTCACAGCTCTTGGCCCCAACAGAGAGCCCCGGTGTTGCCGCTGTATGAACTGAGCTTGCCAATGGCAGAGCTCCTGGCCCAGGCAGAGGCCACGTGATGTTTGCTCAAGTGTATTTGAAACACCTGATGGTTCCGGCTTGGTTTCAGGGCAGCTATGACAGGCCTCCCCAGTTGGGCTGTGCCATGTTGCAAAGCAAGCCTATAAAATACCAGCAGAAAGAGGCCGACTCCAAAATTCTTCTCAATACTTATGCTGAGAAAAAAAGGCAATCCTGATCATTCTGATGCTGACCCTTCTCCCTCAGCAGTGGGGTGTCCACACGTCCTTCATCCTCAGGCAGACGGTGTGGTACCTTCCAGGGAAGGAATTGGTCCAGGACTTCCTAGACCATTCTACCCAAGCTTGCCTGATGGCGAGGGCGGGTGGCCATGCGACCCCAGTGATCTGGGGCTGTGCCCAAGGCCATCATAAGCCAAAAACTGATGTGAAGTTTTCACCGTCTCCCATGAGATCACTTTGCTCACCGTAATACAGAAAAATCCGTTTTATATTCTTTACCAGTCACATCTCCTAGGAATGCCCTCCAAAAGCGAGAAAAGTGACACTCTGGGGAAAGGTACCGTGTTTACCTGGAACTTTGCAAAAGCCTTGGTGCTGTAAACCCCAGCCCCACGTGGGGACTGAGGTCTGACCCCCACGTACCCTCATTTACAGTCATGTCTGCTTCTCACTTGCTCCTGATGAAGGCTGGAGTAAGGGATTGACTTGCGGGAGGCGGAGGGTGTCTGTTTCGCGCTCAATCGCCTGCGTAGACTCTTTTGTGTCACTAGTGGTAGTTTCGTGTACTTCCCCAGGTAACTGTTCAAGGAGGCTTGGTAGAAGCGAATTGAATTGCCTTCAGGGTCTTTGCGTGATTTGGCTTTGTGGCAGAAACATCAGAAAGGGTCCGTGAGCTCACTTCTCAGGCTTAATGTTCTGTTGAGCTGGTGGGCACCATGGGGAGCCCAGACACAGAAACTGAGGCACTGCTCACCTCTGCCAGTACCCTCCCCAGTGTACCTCGTACTCCTCTTGCCAGAGAGGTAGATGGCTACTGCCTGATGTATTGAGCTTGATAGTTAAAATATAATAGCTTTCTGTAGGGCAATTACATAAATGGGGAAACCATATAGTGAGAGTTTAATGTTTTAATTGGGTGTGTAACTTGTAAATGATGGATTAGGAAACATATTTATCCTCCGTCTGGAGGCTACTGGAAGCTGGACCTGAGCATTTTAGGATGGTTTATTAGATTATAATCCATCATTTTCTATTATGTATGCTTTAGGTAAGATTATTCTTTAACCCTGGAGTATTACAGCATAGTTTATGACTCAAAATGAGCGATGGTAGGGGCCAGTTTCCCCAGCAGGAATGGTGGTGAGTGTGGAGCCACAGGGCTATTCTCCAGAGGTGACGGCAGCTCTGCAAGCACTGGGAGGGGTCACTGTCTTGAATGCTGATCTTGACCCAATGATCCTTTTCTCCTTTGCCTTGACAAAGTTGTTTTCTTTCTGGGTCTTGGTTTCCTAAGTAAAATCCAGAAGCATGATGGTTATTTACGTGCAGAAACTCCAAAGTATGGCGAGGATTAATTAATGTGTATAAATCACTTTGAAGATGAAAAGCAGTATATTATTAATTACAAAGCTGCAGGGGCATAAACAGTGCATTATAAACACAGAGAAAAGTACTGTTGGGAGCAACGAGTGATTGTGCCCACCGAGAAAACAAGCCATCAGGGAAGGACAGAAGGGCAACATAAAAATTAAAGCCCTCCTGTTACGGAGACCCAAGTTTTTAAGACCTGAGCCCATTCTGGTTCATACATGACTCCGTGTTCCAGTAGAACATGACAAGTCCTGAAACTGAAGCATCAGCCCCGAGATAGTTATGGATAGGCCCTGGGCTCAGGCCTGCCAGGAGCTGTGACAAATAGGTCAAATTATCTTCCTCACACAACCAAACCCGTGGAGAGAAGACTCCAGAAATGAGCAATCTGGAATAGTTCGGCCCCATGACGAGTTCTTCCTTACATCCAGCATGTGAGTGAGTGTGAAAGAAGACTAAGGTCAACCCTTGCACACATTGGAAGACGTAGGCCTTTACCAACTCAGGAAAGATCCCCTGGTTCCTCCTGACACAACCGGGGACAAAGATCTTTTATGATACACTCTTCCATCAGATTCTTCCAATGCCAGATTTTTCCAGTGTACATAACATCTTGGAATAAATTACTCTGAAAAGCAGCATAAACCACTAGGGGACCATTTTGTGCATCACTCAGCCCCTGGCCCACATGGTTCCTAGGGAGTACTGGCTGTGAAACGCAAGAGAGCTTCCCCTCTTGTCTTACATCCTGGGGCAGCTCACGTGCTTTCATTGCCTGCAACACCAGAAATCCCTCTGGATCCCTCAGTTTCTGGATCATGTAACCAATATAGAATTTCTCACCTGTTTTATGCCAACTCTACTGTGTTTTTATCCTCGTCGTATACATAACAATAACTGATGGGCAACTTTCATTTGCTGAGAACTGTCGGCTTTTTCAGTGAAAGCACCTTTATGTAATTACTAAATTTGAACCCTATCCCCAGCCCCCACCATACACTCTAGCAGAAACTAAAAAAAACTGGTGTATTACAGTCATTTCATGGAGTTGATGCTGGAGCCCAGAGTGCTTGTAGTCACGTGGCTGGCTAGTTGCAAGGGTAAGACTAGGTCCTTGGTCTCCTGATTACTCTCCTGATTATTTCCAAATACTGCATGAGCTCTAAATGATCCCTTTTGTAACGTCAACTCCCTGTATCTGATTTTGTCCTCATGAACAAGGGAGAATAATTAGTTCCTTTCCTTCCCAAACCATCTTCTGATGATTCCCGCAGTGGAGAGAAACCATCTCTCTTCCTCAGTCTCCTAGCCTTTCCTTACGTTGCTGTTTTCCCAAACATCTTCGGTTACGGAGGTCAGCAAACATTTTCTGTGGAGAGCCAGATCATAGATGTTTTTGGTTTTGCGGGTCATGCAGTCTCATCCCAGTTGGTCTACTCTGCCGTCTTATGGCAGAAGCAACCATACCCACAGCCATATGTGGCTGTGTTCCAGGAGACTCTTAAGTATAGACACTGAAATTCGAATTTTATGTACTTTTCACGTGTCATGAAATATTCTTTTGATTTAAAAAAAAAACTATTTAAAATGGAAAACTATACCTTAGCTCATATGCTGATCGAAACATACAAATAGGTGGCAGACTGGATTTGGCCCTCGGGCCACGGTTTGCTAACCCCTCTTTGATTATATTACTGTTCTTTTCCTAAAAAATACCTTTTCAGAGTGCCCCCGCATTTACAGAAGAAAAAAAAGAAGAGAAAAGGAAATCTGCTTCCAGTCTGGCTCAGAGTCCAGCTCTATGTCCACTGTAAATGGAGCAGGTGATTTTTTTCTGAGGCTGGCAACCCCTCTCCGTAGTGAATAATTACACCTGACTTTCTGATCCAGACCAAAAAGTAGGAAAAACAAGCCACTTTTCTCTTTGAAAACTTTCCAAAGGATTCAAATGTCCATCCTAATAGGCTGCGTGAAACAGCGCTTCAACTCTTGGGTGGTGTGGAATTGCCTGCACACTTAGCCACGTACTCCCTCGTCTTCGATCTTCAGTTACCCCGGGTTTCTCTGCAAAATCACTGCCTGTTTTCAAAGGCGCCTCAGCCCCTGGTGCTTTCTCTGTTGGGGTTTCCCAACAGGCTGCAAGGGTGCAGGTTCACTGGAGGACATCACTGCCGTCTTGTCCAAGGTTAAGGTTGGATAGGTCTAGTTTCCTTAAAAGGCACCAAAGTTCTTCAGCAGGCTGCCCCACATCAAGGAAGAAAGATGCTTGTGATGGATGACCTCACTGCTGAAATCCAAATAGTCCTAGAAATTCTGAGATGAGAGTCCACACAGCGGTTCGCCATGACACAGGACTGAGACTATCACCTGCGAGTTAAAGACAATACGGAACATACGCTGAGTTTCTGTCAAAAGCTCTTCTCATGGTTGGGATGGGAAGGGGGTGGAGGGAAAGATAAGAGCGTTTATGTCATCCTAAATTAGTTTTTAGCTCTTCAGATCTCTGCCAACCTAAAATACATATATATATTAGAAAGTCACCTTGTCTTTTTTCACTACGGTAATTCCTGCCAAATATGAAATACTATGTTTTAAGTAAGCTGCTCAGCGCTCTGTCTTCTGCCACTCTCACTTTGATCTGGGAAGAACGCGGGCCATCAACATGTCAGGATGTTAAAAGTGTGGTAATTTGGGGTGCTTTCAGTTTCTTTTGAAAACAATGAGAGATTATTTTCTATGGAAACTAAAAGCCTACAATGTGTTTAAAGTTGCTACACTTGAAAATTGATATGTTGAGACTCCTGCTGATGAATCCTGTGTTCAGAACTGCTATTTTGTGTATTCCCATCTCGCTGAACAGAACAGATTTGGGGAAAACATAAAGAAAATGACAGAAAAATGATGAGAACAGTACACTTACCCGGCATCCTTTGTGAGGATACAGCCGAGAAAAAACGTTGGCCCTCTCATTCAGACTCACTGTTCTTTGACTATCCAGAGAGATGCTAATCCTTGCCCTCTGTGTGAATTCCACATTATGGGTTTACCTCCCAGTATCTAAAACGCAAAAGGCTGGTGATGAAATCTGAGCAATCCTGCAAGTAACATTTCCACCCAACTCCCCTGCCCCAGATGGTCAAAGCTTGTAGTTCGCCCCACAGAGAAGAAGAGAACTGCCCACAAAGAAGTCAGGAGACCCAGTCATGTCAGTTCTGATGTTAGGAACAGACTTGAGATATGCTAATGTGCTCTTAACCAGATAATGAAGTCCCGTCAGCGCTGACACACTGGTGAGTCTTCGGCAGTGGGGCTCCCGTTTCATAATTGCACATCCAATTGCAGAGGATCTGTCAATTTATGGAAAGTAAATTAAGTCATTAGCTAGGTCTCCATCACCTAGCAGCCATGTGGCAGGATGCGTATCTCGTGTTTGACATTCAGGGAAGTTCCTTTACCGAGCTGAGGTGTCTTTGCTTTCTGCTACAAGGCACCTGTCGGAAGTCAAGGTAGTCATCCAAAACAGGGCTCTCCCACCCTCATGGGCAAGCTCCATGGATGAGGAAGAGGAAGCGACTCTTGGTCCTTACTCTCTAGACCATCTTAATGCAAAACCAGGGAAGACTGAGTAGGAGCTACATCCCCACGCCCCTCAAGGACCACGACAGGGAGTTAGGGCATCAGTACGATCTGCTGACGAGAAGGCACCGTGGCTGTGATTCGTGGCTCCATGGAGCATGTGTTGGGTGAATGCATATGGAGGGTCCACCACCTATCTATCCCTTGACTCACCATTCTGGCCTTTGTCCTGAAATTTCTCATGACAGTGACCTCTCCAGCAGTCATCAGTTCAGAAGCAGTAATGGGATGCTATGACATTATCGTGTCTGTCTCCACATGCTCAGTTTATTTGACTGGATCACTTAGGGTGGTCGCCAAGCGCACAGATCCTTTACCTTCCACAGGAAGCCTTTAAATCCTTCATTTCTTAAGTCTTGCATGCGTTTGTTTATTTTTACCTGTTGCATGATTTAGAATTCTGGATACAGCTTCTAATGTACTATAAATAAGGATTATTTCATTCTACGTTTTAATCTATAACACAACTGCAGGGGTACCAGCTGAGGGCACCTGGGTGGCTCAGTTGGTTAAGCATCTGACTCTTGATTTCGGCTCAGGTCATGATCTCAGTGTTGTGAGACCAAACCTGGACATGGAGCCTGCTTAAGATTTTCTCTCTCCCTCTTCCTGCGCCCCTCCCCCCTCAAAAAAAAGAAAAAGAAAGAAAGAAAGACAGACAAAGAAGAAAAGAGAAAAGAAAAGAAAAGAACCAGCTTGATGTAATGCAAAGCACATGCATGGGCTTTGGTGTCAGAGAGACCTGAGTTCAAATTACGATGTGTATACTTAAAAGCTGTGTGACTTGGGCTTGCTCTTTAATCTCCCTGTACCTTAGTTTCCTGATCCAGAACAGTGGGATAGCTCCAGCTTTGTAAAGATGTTTCAGGCGTTGGCTGAAATTATATATGTATACAACTTTTCTTCAAATGTATGTCATCAAGCATGAGAAATGTCATTATTGTGTGTATCCCCAAAGTGCTGAGAAGTACTTAACATTTATAATTTTTATTTTGTAGTTTTGGAAAGAGGTAGCCGCAGACCAGTGAGAATGATGTACGCCCATGTGACTAGATAAGTGCATAGTCAGACCAGCAGCCCAGTGTGCTGCCTGGCCAGCCACGATGA
Source organism: Ursus arctos (assembly GCF_023065955.2). NCBI lineage: Eukaryota > Metazoa > Chordata > Mammalia > Carnivora > Ursidae > Ursus > Ursus arctos. The sequence continues at coordinate 55,385,054 of NW_026622819.1, forward strand.
TATGGAAACACCAGTTATAAAATGCGTTCTGGTTTCAGAGAGGTAAAAGATGAAAACCTCGAGTGTTAGCATCAGTGAAGTGTGATGGTACCTGGCACACAATAGAAACTCATTATGATGATTATATTGGCTACCACACTCCTAGACCAGGTCCATCGCCAAGTATAAACCAGGTTCTTGGATCATTGTATCTCCAAAACCGTGCCTCACACCGTGTGAGCATCGATAAATATCTTTTGAAGTAATAAATGCTGATTAGAGTTAGGGCTGAGTTGGATCGTTTGTTGACAACATTATCAAGTACCCAGAATCCTCAAGCCCTAATTTCACTGGTTCCCTCATGTAAAGGGAAGTTTCTGGTTCCCTGATGTTGTAATTGCCTCTGTTCCCAAATTGCATTTCCAAGTTAGAAAGCATTTAGGCAACGGAACAGTTAGGGGGGATGTGTAAGCACCACATTTAAGCCCTCTAGCAGGAATCTGTGATTCCCTGAAATCGAGAGCTAGCTGAGTGAAACTGGGAAGTGTTTGTGTCTGGCATACGGCCACCATTTGGCACTCATATTACAAAAGTATAGCAGAATTTAGTTGGAGTTCAAGGTGAAGAAGCAAATAATGGCATAAATCTGAAAGTCTGTTGGCTGCTTCCCTGTAAATGAGGAAGTGCTAAGAAATGAAGCAATTGCTACAAGGCACCAAATAGAGAAAAGGACTATTATATGGTGAATTAGGTCTGTGTACACAAGCCATGCAGAATCTTTTGTGCTCTGAAATGCGCTACTTAGCTGTGTAGCCTCATACAACAGAAATTTGACCCTGAAGTGAACTTTTAGAGCATTCGTATTTTTCTTAAGGTCACCTTAAATCATACTTCTTGTGCCCTTCATTGAAAATTCCTTTCTAGAAAATTCACATTTTGATTGTTAAGAATAGACACTCAGAATTTTTGCCTGAGCCCTTTTCTCATCAAATAAATCATTTATTAAATTGATGTCTCATATTAAGATCCTCTGCATTAGGAGAGCAAATGGTCCATCAACTCCATTAACGTATTTAATATTACCATAAAAGAGAGGATAATGCATTGCATGTTCCACTAATTTCATTTTTTTATTATCAACTTCTAGCCTTAAATAAATATGTAAATATCAGATTGTCTCAGAAAATACAGCAGTCCTAAGCTACGTGTTGATAAGAAAAGAGTTTTGCCGAAGAAAATATTGCCCTCCCCTCTTGGAAAGAGAAGTTGATATAACACATAATATGTATCATCTTTCAAAGACTTTTTTTTCCCTAAAAACCAAAGCTACGGATAAGAAGGGACGATCAGCTTTGCCTCCAATCTTTGCCTTTCTTTCATCATGACTTGATTCACAGCTGTTAGGGAAGGCCTTTCCCTTGGGATGGGTTTTCGGTGGAGTTAGGTCATTTGTGGGAAGATTTGTACAAACACGTTTGGCACTCCCCTAGGGACTCTGATCTTTATAAAAGAAAGGCATATTACCTTGCTTTTGCCTTTGCGGTCATGATGCAATCCTATCAGTTTGCTTACTTATATTACACCATGAGCGTTTTAGAGGCACGTTAATGAAGTTTAGATTAGAATTGCTTATATTCCACAGGGAAAAGTAAGTGGCAGTGTGTCAAATGCATTCTGCTCTTCAGGCCATGATAAACAAGATGACATCTTGCAAAGAAGTTTGGTGCGCCTTTGAATTAGAAGCATTGTTGAAACTGGTTTTAAGGCTACCTTAGGCCCCAAATTTTTACAAACCTAGACTGCTAGGGCATTCAGCCAATTAGAGTTCATGTGTTTAAACTTTCTTTTAATAAGAAATTTAGTATACTTCCTTGAGAAAGCTCTCTGCTCTTGAAAGACTTGTAGGTTAAAGATGTTTTTCCCCCATGAAAAATCTTTGTGCAACTTCGTGTCTTTCTATAATACATTTTTTTATTAATTTAAGGTATATTAAATTTATTCATTTTATGTTTTTCCGTCACACAAGAAATTTTCTTTAGGCAAGTGATTGGCTAGTCACATTGTATTCTGAAACCTGCTGACCAGCCTCAGAATCTAGGACACTTTTACTCAAAATTTCTTCCTAGTCCCAGGGTCTCATAAGCAACCCCATAAAATAGTACACTTAATACGAAAGCTGAGAGAGCCTAGGTAGGTTATGTTTTGCATAAATGACCTGTGCCATGATGTTAAGACATTTGCGTTTCATTTTTCCCAGACCCATCAGGGAACAGAAGTTTTATACTAAAAAGCTTTTTATTAACTCATCAGTATGAGCAAATGGTCAGCCATCCTTTCTTCTCCCTAGAAATGTGAAGTGGTCTAACCATTACACAATAAGAAATTGAGGAGATTTGTGTCTATTTTTAGCTAGTCTGTTTTTGTCAAATGAAGACATTATCTCCTCTTTAATTTACTTTAAAAACTGTAAAGCTTACCAAAAAAAAAAAAGAAGAAGAAGAAGAAGGAGGAGGAGGAGGAGACATACCAGAAAGAATGCGTTGAAGTTAAGACAAAAAGTAAAGGAAAAGGCATAAGAAGCTGTGAAAAGAGTAATTAGAAATGCTCGTGAGCAATGCCAGCTATGAGACGCCATCTGCTGAGCAGGATAAAACGTGGAACAATTAGAAGATGCCAGAATGGGGGGAAAGTGACACCCAGCACCTCCAATGACACATAATCTTCTGCATGATTTCTTGAACCAATAAGTCCAACCAAGGTAATGAGATGAAAAGCAATCCTTGAGAATTGCTTGGAGGTGCTGTTTCACCCCCTCATCTTACATCATTAAACTTTCGGTTCCCTCATGAACTACTTAGATAAATAACAGTGGACAGCTCAACATTTATCCAAATAAACCAGAAAGCCACCATGATAAAGGAAATTGAATTTATAGACACAGCAGGCCCTTGCCTAATAGATGAGAGTAATGGGTCTAATGTTGAACATCCATCTATATTTCAAATACAGTGTATCGGGTGGGGGGGCATGAAAATCACCTCCTACAAAATCATTTCTCACTAAGGTTGGTTTATCTTCTGTTGGGTCTAATTGAAACTCATGTAATTCCACAACAGTCTTTGCCACTGCGAATGATGTAAGAGAAGTAAAGAATGAATGTGCCTGTTGGCTCCTAGGGGAGCACTGAAAGTGAGGCTTAGAAAAATCACCTTTGTCTTCAGATGTGTTGTCTTTAGAATGACCCTTGAAGCCAGGAAGCAAGTGTATTTGTTTTTTAATCAAGTGAGGGCATTCTCGAAAGTCTTCTATTCAATCTTGATCAGAAATGGACATGAGGGAGGAGAATTATTTTATACTACATCCTTTCTCTGCCTTGTTTCTCTATCTTCATGGTGTAAAGGAAGGTCCAGTAGGAATATCTGAGAAGACCCAACAGTTTTAGCTCCCAACCAAGTTCAGTGGATTATGAACTTCTAATATTTGGAAAGGTTTCCTGATTCCTAATTGGGCGTGTCTTGGTCTCAGATAGGACATGGGTGTGCCCAGGCTGATAGCAACTTACTACTCACCCAAGCCGGGGGGGGGGGGGGGGGGGGGGGGGGGGGGGGGGGGGGTCAGAGGGGTAGGGCAGGGTAGTGGGGCAAGAAGAAAGAAGGAACAGGAGGTCAGCCCCCCTATTTGACATGTGTGTGAGTGGTGCCCCCACACCACTACTCCCACAGATCCTGCCCCAAATGTTCTGGTCAGGAACAGTCTGCAATATGTGTACATTTTTTATGCACTTTTTTAAAAGATTTTATTTATTTATTTGACAGAGAGCGTGCACGCACAAGCAGGGGGAGCAGGAGAGGGAGAAGCAACCTCCCCCCAGAGCAGGGAGCCAGATGTGGGTCTTGATCCCAGGACCTTGGGATCATGACCTGAGCAGAAGGCAGACGCTTAACAGACCAAGCCACCCAGGCGCCCCCAATATGTATACATGTTAATGAAACGTTTTGACAGGTACATTTGGTCTGACTTTAAGGAAACCAGCTTCCGACCCTGCTTCCAGAGGTTAAATCTTTCACAGTGTTTGCATTCACACAGATGTGGACGTCGCTGCTTCTTCTCCTCTTATCCCCTCTTCTATACGGCCTACCTTTCAGTATCCTTGGAACAAGCCCACATTTATCCTGCTCTGTCAGGTTTAATTTTTTAAAAGCAATATACATACATTACAGTTCCTTTCATTTTAGACTTTTAAAAAATATACTGGTGTGCCAATGGCAACTTTTTCCCACTTCTTGCCCCCCAGCCCCCACCTCTCTGCCTTAGCTCTTTAGGTGGGGGTGGTCAGGGCAGAAGTGAACCCAAGGGCTCGTGGTCTTGGCTCTGTCTGGGAGAAAATATCTCTATTTCTTTTGTGGGAATGTGGATGCCGATTGCATGGTATTTTATTCTTCTCTTCAAAACCGACAGGAATTAAGCCTTTGGAAAGGTCAGCTGACCCAGCAGTGCTCTCTGTATTGTAGTGAAATACCAATGGCTTGTTTTAATGTCAGAGGCAAATTGGAGAGTGGACCCAACTGAAGTATCTGTGACTAAATTTGTCCTGAAGGAAGAAAAAGAATCGTCTGTCACGTTGGCATGACTAAGGGGTTTATTAAACAAGCTGTTGTGTACCCCACCCAGGGAGAAGGCTGTCAAAACATGAAGGGAAAAAAGAGAGAGAGAGAGAGAGAGATCATATGGAAGCCAACCCTGAACTCTTCTCATAATTGCATGTCTGAGTACCTTGGCTCATTTGCCCACACCCTTCATAATTCTTTCTTGATCACACATTGCTACTGCCTCCCCCAGACCAAAAACTTCCCTGTGCCTCTGTCTCCCACCGTAGCACAGGACAGAATGACAGAACACACCAAAAAACCTGGCTCGTGGAGAAGATACCCAGAGTGGACCCAGTTGGCTCTGGGCTAAACCCAATTACCAGGTCAGATGGACAGACAGCAGGGGTTTTCTTTGCAGGACTAGTCTGACAGCTCTCTCGGTGGAAACGTAGAGAAGGACTCCAGACGTGAAAAGTGACTAGGTGTGCATTGCAAAACAGTGGAGAGGATTCCTGACATTGTGCAATGCTGTCACATTTTGGCTGATTTTCATTCATGGGATAGGCCAAGGAGGATGCAAACCCCAACGGCAAAGAATCTTTGTTGATGCCGAGGGGAAAACAAGGATCACGAGAAAAAGCGCGCGTGCCCAGGGACAAAAATAGGGGAAGGCATTCCTTTGAGTAACTGTAGTATATATGGTATGTGTGTGGGTTTTTTTCCTGGGCATATAAAGGGAGAAGGGGGCCCGATGAATAGTGAGAGACAATTACAGTTTCCACTGGCTTCTACAGAACAAGAAGGAACCACGTGCTCACCGTTGGCCTAGAGAATAAACGGAAGCTCAGACTTCGTGGTCAGCTCAGAAAATCCTCTGACTTAGATTAAGCCAGTTCTTATTTTTCCACTGGATGATGAGGCTACAGTTTTAGCCCGTCTCTTCACACTCCTGTCCCCAGCATCCTAAGAGACTCTATCCATTTATCTTCGAAAGCTAAAGAAAAGAGCATGATGTGAGAGGAGGGAGGAAAGCCAGTGGCCCCGGAAAGATGACTCCGATGCTGAGTAGGGAGGGACTTAAAACCTGAGCCACGTGACCATGGTAGAGTCCTGAGGTTCTGGCCCACCAGGGCGACCGGGGGACCCTCGTATCTTGACTGAAGGTTTGCCACATATGCAGAAAGGTTCCCTGCGTAGAAAAGAATTTTGATTTGGGGCTTTAATGCCTTTGAAAGCGCATCAGGAGTAACACTGACATGCTTTCACCGCAGCCTTGGAATCCTAAAATAAATAATAGAAAAATTGTGATTTAAAGTATAATTCCAAATACTAACTGGGCCCTGCTGCCTAGATGAGTAATAAGCTTCAATAAATGTGTGACAGGCACAAGGCTCTTCAGTATGAAGAGTAGTGAGGCCTCAGAAATAGAAATAGGTTTTTCATTACACGAGGGATTATGTTCAGCCTGACTGTGGAGCCCGTTCGCGGGGCCACAGCTGCTGCTTCTGGCTGCGGCCGTATTAACGGGTAATAGTAAAGCGGGCCCACGCAGCCTGAGACAGCGATTTGTTTCAGGGAAGGGAGAAAGGTCACTTTCTCCCACTTAAGCCAGGATTAGCATTGTTTACTACACATTTTCCCTTAAACTTCTATTCGTCTGTGCTAATGAGCCGCAATTGGAGTCAGGTTCCACCTGGGTGCCTGCTCAAATCTGCGAGGAAGCCAGGGATGGAGAAATCCATGTGGTTTGGGGGGGGGGGGAGGTGCTATCTTATTTTCACCCACGTATGCGCATCAACACGCACAGGTATACTTCACTTTGAAGATTGCACAAAGTTTTATTGTTTAATTTCAAGCAAACTCAGCTGTTCATCTGAGACTTTCCTAATACAGGAACTCAAAGTCAGCACAGGCACACTCTGGCCTCCCTTCTTTTCAGGACTGAGGTGTGGGGGTCGAGAAACTGAATTGGGCCCTCCCTGCCCCTTCGCAGCCAAGGAAACTATGGGGTCTCGGGAGATGAGTTTCAGGAGGATTTGAGAATGGTTTGGGGACTTGGGTATAGAAGGGCACCCATGAGAAGGAGAGTTGATTTCAATTTGAGATAGGTTTGCTTTTGCAAGTGCTATCAACGCAGAATCCCCAGTCTCTGTTCCTTCTTGACCCAAATAATGGCTCATTGAAACTTCATACTCCCCGCGTCATTGTTCGCCTGGATCGGGGAACCTGATTTCTGGGTGTAGTGGTTCCCCACTTTAGGGGCCAGCTGGCCATCGGAGAGGTCCCATGCAGAAAGCCTGGATTTAGTTTGGCTAGGTTCCCATCTCAACCCTTAGTAGCTGCATGCTTTGGGGAAAGTCAATTTAATCCCTGAGCCTCATTTTTCTCAACTGTAAGAAATGGTTGATAACAGTTTTGATGATGATGGTACCTTTATCATAGTCTTCCTATGTGACATTTAAAGCAGATACTGATATCTATTAATACTCGTGCTGTTTGTGAATTCATTCAAAAGAAAAAAATACACAGATGCTAAGGTGCAATTTAGGAATTAGGTTATTAAAGTTCAGAGAAGGGAGAAACCCAAGGACTGGAGGAGGTGAGGATGACCGGGGGATACAGTTCCAGGCCAACCCAGCCCTGGAAGGATGTAGAGAAGTGGAAGTGGGAATGGCTTGAGAAGCATTGTAGGCAGCAGGGGAGGGGAGAGGCCAGAATTAACAGGGCGTTGTGCAGGGGAGTTGAGGGGCTCAGCCAGTGAGGAGAGAGCTGCCTAGTGAAGAGTGGTGGAAAATAGGAGGTAAGGTAGAACAGGACCAGATGGTGGATGGCCTGAAGTCTGGCAGAAGATTTAACTTGGTTAGTTTGGCTATAGGGAGGTACTTAGAATTCATAAGCAGGAATGTAATATAAAATTATGACATGCTGTCTTGTCAGTTACCTAGTAGATGATCCATAAATATTTATTTGCTAATTGATTGAGGATTCAGGATAGACTGAGAAATGGGACAGAAGACAGAAAGTCTTATCCAAAGGCTCTGACCATAATCAGTGGGTATGTGGATTGGCGAGGGCCTAGATTAGAAGGGGAGCCATGGAAACAGAGAAACAGAGTACATCTGTGAGAGATTTCTTCCAAAGAAGAAAAGGCAGATTTGCGATGTGATTTGTATTGTGTTGACTGTGGAGATGAAGAAAACAGAAATATCTGGTATATCTTTCAGGTTTCTAACCTGGATCTATAAACGAGTAGTGTCAAGAGTGGTGAGCTGAAAAATTAAAAATTAACCCACCATCTTTAAATCACTACACACTTTTCTAAAAGCATGGTTGGCCCAAACGTTTTTTTATTGGCGTGTAATTCTACCAGCCCTGGCAAGAAGCCATTCTTTTTTTTTAATGCACTCAGTAAATCTCTGTGCGGTTTCTTTATTATGAGAGGGCCCTTTGATCCAATAAAACCCATCAAGACCCCTTCTGAGGCATTCACTCCGGATTTTGTATGAAAGTCTGTGGAGAAAAAGGAGAGCAGAATTGGGTTAAAACTGAACTCCAAAACGCTAGCAAAATGCCTCCATAACAGCGCTCATACGTAGTGCAAATTTCGTGAACCAAAAAGAGGCATCAGGTTATACGTTGAAACTCAGCATACCCACTTATAAATAGAAAAGCACACTCTGGGACTTGAAGGCACTTGCCTGACAAATGCAGAATGTGGACCTGGGAGTCTGTACCATTGCCCTTTTTGATTTGGGGCACTGAAGCTTACAAATGAAAATCTTCAAAGAAGAAAGTTGCCTTTTGATCAGCTGGTTAGAGGCAGGTTTGAAATTATGATAAATCTGCTACATAGTCACAGTGAGAGCAGGTTTCAACTCCAAGGCAGCTGCCTGTGTCTCTGCAAATGAGGCTGCGTCACTGTACCGAGGCTGAAGGGTCAGATGGATGAGGTCGGCTGTGGGTTTATGGATCCAGGCCGAGAGGGCCAGACATCAGGGAACGCGCGGGCACCCTCCTCCCCCCGTCCTGCCTCTGCACCACGCCGAAGTCTCCATTTATTTTCTATGCTTTAACATTTGACTGAAGTGCGTGAAATACCCTCTCAGATGCTAGGTGCCCAGAGTAAAACATAAAACAGTGTGCTTACCTGGGGAATTTTAGAGTTAGCTTCCAAACTAACCGAGAGAGTTGAGGCCCCAAAGGTGTTATCTGGATTAACTGTGGGGATGAGCTTCAATTTAGTAGATAATTACGTCTCTGTGCTTTCTGTTTCTCCTTCTTCCTACTTCTCACCTCTTGTCTCGTTTCTGCGGCAAGGGAGCAGGAGGTAAGGCTCAGCCACAAGGCTGGACATCCCATTCTTGTCCAGTTTTTGACCCCAAGCCATGGTGCTGGTCTTTAGGGACTGCTAAACAGCAACCATTTTCCAAGCTTGGTTGGGTTAAGGCAGATGTTAGATCTCTGCCTTCTCCATGTCACCCCACGAGAGGCAATACTACGATGCTCCCATGAGCCCACCCCTGAAGCCTTTAGAGTCCTCCTGCACCCTCCCCAGGGAGGGAGATGGGGGGTCGGATGTCATGCTTGTGCAATGATTAGTTGTGGGGCCATACAGCCCCAACAAGCCCAAAGCTCAATCATAAATGTGAGAGTTACTTTAAATGGCACTTAAATTTAGTCGACTAACCAGCCAGTTAGAACAGTCACAAGATAATACTACAGTATTGTCTGATAGCATTCCTATAGCTGGCGACACTCTGAAAGCCTCTTTAAAAGAGAAAGAAACCTGCACTTAGGACTCAAAGATTGGTTGAGAGTTGTAAGACATCCAGGAGAAGTTTAAAGTGGAGTTTGGAACAGAGTGAACAGGCTCTTAACCATGGGGAAAATTGTAAGAGAACATCTTACACTATTCTTGCAAACCAACTTGTCATTTCTCAAGTGTATAATGAAATAATGTGTATGAATATTTTCATGCAGAACAGCCTTTCTTCCGAGTTTTGCCCTCTTCACTGCTCCGTGGTACATACAACAGAGTCTTGTACAACAGTGTTTTACAATCTCAAGACCAAGGGCTCCCGAAAAGGTCCTGAGAGAAGTGTAAATGAGTAGCCACTGTCTCTAAGGCTGTGTTTTGATAAGTAAATGATGAAAGATAAGAGGGATGTTCTTGGGGAAGAACCCTCTAAAAATCCCTGGGAGTAGTGGAGAATGAGAGTAAAATGCAAATGACCCTATGTTGTAGCCACACCTATCAGCAGATCTTTTATAGTCTGGGTGTGTGGGAGGAGCCGAGGGCTTTGCAAATGCTGCCCGTGTAACAGGAGGGATGCCCTTCTGCATTCAAGTCGGGGGTGTGGCTAGAAAACAGGGATGAGGCTCCTTCTCGGGCTCCACGTCCTTTTCATAACTGTTCTCCCTGTGATCCTTTTTGCTGTACTAGTGCTTTGTGTGAAAAGGATGGATTGGAACCCGCTAGGTCTTTTTACAGAATATCAAATATTTTACCCATTAAGCTGACTTGATTTGAAGAGGTCCTTGGCACAGATTGATGAAATAGTCCAAATATTATCACTCCTTGTTCTGCAGTCTCAATGGAGTAATAACCAGTCGCCTGGACCTTTGCTCATTAATGAGGTGGTCAGGGCTCTGAGATGTGCAAATTCTTTCCTTTCTTCTTTTGCTATTTTTTTTTTTTTTTACATTATGCAGGGTTACAGTGCATTGGGGACCACTTGCCTATCGACACCAGTAACGTTCACCCAGCGAGACCCTTTTGTACATCAGTGTTCTATTGCCCTTTGCTCCGACTCAGCACACCCCCACTCCACTCCTAGGAACATTTGACAGTGTCTAGAGACATGTTTGGTTGTCATGACTGGGAGACGCTAAGGGCACTACTGGTGGCTAGTGGGTAGGGGGCCAGAGATGCTAAATGTATAGCACAGCCCACCAAAACAAAGAATCATCCAACCCAAAATGTGAGCGGTGCCAAGGTTGAGAAATCTCGCTCTCCTTAACTTATAATCATGTCTTTGGGTGTATTTTTTTTCTCCTTTTACCACCAAAATTAAAATGAGATCTCAGGCCTATTTATTGCCCCCTGTGGGTCAGCTTGGGCTCTGTGTTGCTTATTCCTCTTAGTGCTATTTTTTCATGCTCCAAGTCCCCAGTCCCCTTCATGGAGGCAAGCTGTGGTGCTAGGTTCTGAGAAGTTATTTGTCTGAACTAGTCAAACTTGTGCTCTGAGAAGAGGGTTCAGCTGAAGAGGTGTAATGACCAGTATCCCTGAATGTAGATCTTCCCCAAAGGACAGTGAATTCAGCCATTTCTTAAAGACCTACTGTGTCTAGGAACTTCACATTCAACATCTGATCTAATCTTCCCAATGACTTAACTTTTCTATTTATAATTAAGGAAGGAAATTCAGAGAGGTTGAGTAACTTGCCCCCAGTCACACACTGGTCAGTAGTTGAGATTTGGAATTTAAACACAGGTCCATTTAACTTCCAAGTCCATGTCCTCATCTGTATGTTTCCTGCTCAACTTATAATCATGTGCCTGGTGACTTTGACTTCATGCATCTCCAACCTCCAGAAGTCCTTGCAACTACTCTTAATGACAATGCTCCCAAGAGAAGAGCGAATTGAGTCCCTCTGGTCATGCAAACACTGGTCCATTGCACCTTAGCCTTGTCCTGACAGCAGAAAGATGACACATTCCCTAACCAGTTCTCTACGTCGGGGCTTGCTGGAAGAGGGGACAGGCAGAAAGAAGTAGGAAATAAATGAAATGCACTTTAAAACTGAAAGTCAGAGGAGAGCTGACAGCCCTGCTTAGGACAGCCAGTCAAGATAGCACTTTGGTTAGGGGAGGCATTCAGCCACAAGTTATCATAAACTGACAACCGTAAGAATCCTAACAGTGGCTTACATCGCTATTTTCTTTTTTAGCTAGCTAGATATCCAAGGTTGGCAGAAACTGGCACCATTTATGCTGCTCAGTGTTGCCATCCAGGACATGAACTCTTCCTATTTTTCCACTTTGCCCCTCTCAGCATTTTAGGGTTTTTTCCCCTTGGTTTTGCTGCCTCATTGTAACAAGATGGCTGTTGCAGCTCCAGGCATCATATCCATCTTCAAGGGGGGAAGAAAGAGGGGAGAAAGATTCAAGATCTCTGTCCCTTTTATCTAGAAAAGCCTAAACTATGCCCTCCCCCCTCCCCACACACATACCAGGAGGATTTTACTTGTATCTTATTAGTCAGAATTGTGTCACATGGCTGTCCCTCACTTCAAAGGAAGCCAGGAAAGCCTCTCTAGACTCCTTGGAAACAAGGGAGAAGAAAAGAAGGTTGGAATTGTGTGATAAATCCAAAAACCAACAGTGTCCTTTTATAGTGATTTTTACGCTCAGGTTTCTACTTTTCTGAAAATAGATACAACAGCTACTTCTAAGATATCTCTTGTATATGCTTGTCCATGGGGGCACTCTGAAAGGGCGTGTCTCCATTTGCTAGGACGGCCATAACAGAGTACCACTAAATGAGTGGTTTGTAACAAAAGTTTATTTCTTATCTCACCCTTCTGGAGCCTAGAAGTCAGCGAGTAAAGACTCAGCTGAGCCATGCGGGTCTGACCGGGTCTGCCCCAGGCCTCTCCCCCAGCTTCCAGCAGTTCCTCGGCTGTGGGAGCAAACCTGCCGTCCTCCCACGGCACCGTCTGCACGTGCGTGTGCCCACATTTTCCTTCTTCTTAAGGACACCAGCCAGGTATTGGATTAGGGCCCACCCTCATGAGCTCATCGTACTTAACTTGATCACTGACAAAGAAAACTGCTTCCAAATAAGGCCACGTTCGCGGACGGTGGCATTGAGGACTTCAGCCTCTTTTGTGGTGGGGAGACAACTCAACCTATAAAACACAGGATTTCTCGGAATCCTTCCCGGCGTCTTCAGAGTCATGACGACAGGTGGTATTTTTGAGCATTTACTATGTGCTCAGCAGTCCGTAGAGGGATTTTCTCATTCAATCGCACCACGACCACATGAGCTGAGTGCTAGCGTTCTTCCCGTGTCCTCACATTCGCCACCAGCTACGCTGACATCACCACAGCCACGTACATCCCCGGTATTACATGGTTCCTGCTCATTGTAATAAGGGTGGATACGTGGATTTCCCCTAAGCTTAAAAAAAAAAAAGTGGGTGGTTTTCTTTTTTTTGGTTTGTTGTTGTTGTTGTTGTTATTTCTCAGAAGCTTTCTTTGCTGCCTAAGAAACACAAAACACTTCCTTCTGCATCCGCGTGATGGTTTCCTCTTATTCAGATGCAGAACCATCTGCGCAAAGCAGATCATCCTTACTCAAAAGTTCACTTCAAAGAGGAACTCGCCCTTAGAGGAGCAATTCCCCAGACTGAAGGCGGATGACATACAGAAACCCAAATGTGACGCCTTCGAGGCAAAAGCAGGGGCCAGGGGGCTGGGGTCCTGCCCAGTCTCATGGGTGCCCCTGGTTCTGCTCCGGCACCCCTGGGTGTGGTGGGGGCGGGGGGGGGGGGGCTCTGAGGAAGGAAGAGGAGATGGAACTGTTGACAGCCAGGCAGTTCACAAGGCAGAAGCGCCGCTTTCACACGGGCCTTCTGGCCCTTGGCGGCCGTCGGGTACCTGGCACTGATCCGTATGGTCTGGTGCAGCGTCCCCCTGCGTTGCACGCATTGCTTTGGCTAAACAGCCCGTAACGGATCCCTCTCGCCATGAAACAGCCTTCGGAGCCACTTACAGTTGTCCCGTGCTTTGCTGACATCCTCCTCGGTAGCAGGGCCACACACGGAAAAGAAGGCTGCTCCCTCTTCAATAAAGTCCTGGGGACTTGGAGGGAAATTTGGCTCTTTAAAGGCGGTCACACCAGTGTCTCGTTTCCTCCAGACTGGAGGCAGATAGTGCGAATATGAAATGGTAACACAAAGCAAGCAACACTTCATGTTCGTGTGGCACCTCATGATTTCATGTGGTGGACAGGCATTTCTGTCCACATTTTACAACCACAGACGGAGGCTCAGGGAAAGGACTTGTCCAGGGCACACAGCTAGTCAATGACAACGGTGTGGCCGGTACCTGGGCAGTCAGTCTCCAAATACAGTGACAGTCAGTACTGCCGCAGAAAACGAATGCAGTGCTTCTGACTTGAGCTGACAGAAGTTTCTAGAAGAACCAGAAAGGGAAAGAATCCCACGTAGAGGACTAAGGCGCTTACTCCAGGTGCTGTGCCTCCAGGAGAAGTCCGTTTAGTTTGGGAAATGAGGTTACCGTGAGTGACTTCTGCTGGGCGGCTTCCCTTAATTTGGGCTTTGTCCACTCGACACTTGCTTCTCTTCTGTGGTGGGTGTTTCCCACTCCTTCTCTGACTCAGCAAAAAAAACCCAAGGAAAAGATTCTTCTCATTCCTATTCCTGAAGATAAAATCTCTTTTAAATCCAACTGGAAGGAAGAGCTATGGCAGCTCACGTTCAGTGAGCGCTCAAGATGCTTCAGCTTGAGGGCTTTACTTGAATTGCTCATTTAATTCCCCTCCACATCCTTATCGATAGAGGTGAGAAGAATTGTCCCCATTTAACAGATGGTAAAACTAAGCCTTAGAAATTTTAAGGAATGTGTCTAAGTTTGCACAGCTGAGGAGAAGTAACATGAACCAAGAGGCCTGTATTCTGTTCCTTCCTCTACCGTTAACTCACAGTGCAACCAGGGACAAGCATTTACCTTGCTAGGGCCTCAGTTTCCCCACCAAAATAGAGCATTTATGCAGCACTTAGTATGTGCAGGTCACTGGGCTTTGCCTACATCATCCCATTTCATCTTCACAACAAACCTGCGGGGTCGTACTGTTTTTATCTCCATTTCACAGATAGGGATGCTGAGGCTCAGGGATGTCAAGTGACCTGCCCAGGGTCCCACAGCCAGCAAAGCATCCATGTACTTAACCATATGCTCGCTGGGCATGGGTCATCCTCAAGGTTCCTCAGCCTCTTAATTTCTATAAATCCATTACTTTAGCTGACTTATTAACCTCAGTCTGTACTTTTCTTCCCAAGTGTAGCAGCTCTATAGGGAGTTTTTACAATATTTCAAAGAACATGGGTTATCTTCAATTTATTCCCACTTTACAGATGCAGAAACTGAGGTGCAAATCAAATAAGTTGCTTAAAGAAATACAATCAGTGATGGGCAGGAGTGTCTTCCAAGTCAGACCTCCTGAATTCCAGTTCGCAGGTTAGCCTAGATCCTGTGGAGCTGACACTCCGAAACCATGTTCACTGCTTCTTAACCTGGAGAGCTTTCCCCGAGTGTCTTCTCAACGGGGGGGTGAAGAAAGCAGTGTGTTTAGTGGCTAACAGCAGATGCTCCGGAATCAGAGAGAATAGGGTAGGAATCCCCACTCTTCCAGTTACCACCCATACGACTTTGAGCCAGTTACTTAACCTCTCTGAGATTGTTGTGTTATCTGTAAAATAGTAATAATAAAGGCGCTCACCTCCAAGAGTAGCTGCAAAGATTAAATCAGATGTTGCCCGCACAGCTTCTGGCGCAGTGGTTGGCATAGAGTAAGTGCTCAGTAATTGTTAAAAGGGATTAGAGTGCCCCTCGTAGGGTCACCAGGCTGAGCCAGCCCAGGATGGTACCCAACATTGCCTGGGGCTCCTTCTAGCAGGCACCCTGCTTATGTTCCTTATACCTATGTTGAATGTTTAGCAGCTGCTTCTCCTGCCCTCAGGATTTCTTCACTCACTTTATCCTGACCCAGCTAGAGGGGCCTCTATAGGAAAAAAAGTAGAGACGATTCACGATCAATTTTAGAAACGGGGGACTGAGGTGGTAAGAATGTGAATTTGGATCTGTTCAGGCCTGGATTCAAATTTGGATATTATTTAAACCCCCTCAGCTTCAGATTATCATTCTAAGACAAGGATAATAATGCCCATTCCTGCAGAATTATCGTTCAGACTAAGTAAGAGGACAGTTGTAGAGTGTGCTGGCCTGTAATAGGAAAAGGAGTGTCATTTTTAGATGAGCCAACCCGTTTGCACCGGGCAGCTTGTGGTGGGCCAGTGAGCAATGATCTGAATTCTACCAAAGTTCTCCGCTCGTTTACTTGGCCTTGTTTGTATTCTCAACTTTGCCCACTCCACCTGTGACTGGTGGGTCTCTTACAGCATGTGATTAGCAAATTGCTTTTGAATAACGTGTAGCTATTTAATTTTTATTGATTAGAGAAAGATGTTATCACAAGGAAAGCAGGATACCCATCAGGACGGTCAGAAGCATTCAGCCCAAGGTTGGAGCCTCTGAACCATCCGTGGGTTCACCTTCCTAAGAATCGAGAGGCGCCATTGGCTCAATAATTACTCTATATTTTTCAGTTACGGGTATTTGAGAAAGACGCTTCGTATCTCATGAGCACAAAGCAGAGGATGGCTTCAGAGTTTTTCATGCCATTTTTGCCATTCACTGTTGATGTCAGGTGAATCTTCAGGCCCCTCCTGTCACTGTCTTCTGGACATGTTAGCTGTCTTTACTCCTTCTCCATCTTTCCATCATGTTCTTTCTCATCTCTCCCTCTTCCTCCATACCTCTCACTTGCTAGCCCCAACTCTCGCACTGATGGGTGATGGAAGACTTATCTTTAGCTTCAACTTTCTCTTCTGCCTTATGGAAAAATTAACTGCCTACCAGCAGTTGTAACATTCACAGGAAGTAATACACGTTCAGTGTTTTTAAAATTCTACTTACTATAGATATGCCAGAATTACTAGTCTTTCTCTCTTTTTCTTCCTTCCTATTCCTCTTCTGCTCCCAGCATTAAGTCTGATTTCTTCTCTTTCTCAATTTATCCAGCTCACATAATTTGCCTTTTCATTTTGTGAATGGAGATAATTTGTGAATAGAAATTACTTCCAAATGTTTCAAAAATATTTTCTAAGCATTTGCTTTAACATGGTCTTGTGAGCTTTTTTTCCTCTTTCTTTTTTTTCATAAAGAAATAAGTGTTTCCAGGAAAACAGAGCCTGGAGGAGAAAAGGATCAGATTGCCCTGTGTTCTTGGGTCTCTTTCATTGATGACAACTTTGGGCTCTTGATTGCTGGAGTAACTGCAGATAGGGACATTCTCACCCTGGGAGGAACAGGGCGGTTTTATTTGGATCCTTGCCCCAGGAGTCCCAGAAAGGAATTGGACGGTGGGGAGGGGAGAGGAGGAAGCGACTGAGTTGTGAATAGAGAGCTAGTCTGGCAGCTGGGGGCTTTTTAGGTAAGAGAACCCCCATCTCAGTATTTTAATTCTAAACCCCATTCTCAAGCTTGAGTGGATTCTAGGGTACCTCCTGAGAACTGACTCTGTCCTTTATCCATTTGAGCAGCAAACGTTTCCTGAATCCTTCCTTCTCTCAAGGTGCCAAGACCCCAGCAAAGCAGAGATGGGTAGCCCAGGTCCCTGCCCTCCAGCAGACCCTCATCACACAAAGAGGAAAAGCAGAGGTGCTGACAATCACTTATACACAACACTCAGGAGACCATACTGTGTGCTCTGTGTGCAGTGAGGAGGGAGAGGAAAAGGAGGACTTTATCTAAAGCTATCCGGGCATACTTCAGAGAGGAGGGCCATTTAACTTCTACCTGGAAGGGTACATAGGAGTTTGGTGGAAGGATGAGGGAGGAGAAGTACCTTTCAGCAATAAAGAACACAGAGATTAAAGCCCAGGAAAGTATGATGTGGTAGAACCACAGCCCATTACCACTGAACCAAAAAATTACAGGAAGCTGAGGTTCAATGGGGATGGAACTAGAAGGAAGAGACCGATGACAAAGAGCCTTCTGTGCCATACAGATGTGTGTTTGGATTGGATTCCGACGTGATGTGCAACCAGCCGAGAATTCTGAGTAGCCCAGGGCCGTCCGGGGGCCCAGCGCAGCCTGAAGGGAGCGGGTCAAGACCAGAGGTGGTGGGGACTGAGGAGGCCGTTTCAAAGCCCACGAAGCAGAGAGTGTGGACAGAACAAGGGGAGAAGCAGGGCAGCCCAAGAGGAGAGCAGGTATGAGAGAGACGTTTTGGAGGATGGTTGTCCAGGTTTGGCCACCGACTGAAGCAGGTGGGAAGACGACGGAGACACCAGGCAGGCATGACTCCGTGAAATTGATGAGAATATTGCTCTGTCCTGGACAGAGTCACTTGAGGCCAGTCTCAGGAAGTGGGGGAGCTACAAGAAGCTTTCCTGTTCCTATAATTCATAATGAAGCCTGATCAGGGACATGTGTGACCTCAGTGCATGTCAGCAGGACTGGATGATGCTGGAGGTTCTGTGACAAAGAATGTACTTCCTAAGTTCTTTTCACGTGTGGCATGGAAAAGTTAGGAGACAGTAGAATTAGATTTAACGCATTTTCCCGTTTGGCACTGAATGATGTTTTATGGACAATAGCTGTGAGGGGCACGAAAAGGCTTAACAAGCCCCCACTTCTCCTCTTCACTGGAAAGGACACGTTTCACCTACCTGATGATCTAATTGCCTAGGAGCAAGGAACAGTCCAGGTGCAGGTGGTCTGAACTGGGCTTTATTTAGGAAGGGGCAGGGATTTCTGCTCTTGTAGCAGGTACATGCTGGGTCATCTGAGGGTTAGGACCCACGCTGGGCTGGGTTGACAGTGGTCAGGGATTAGATTGTTCGGATTAACATTCAGTATCAGATTTGGGGGATAATGTTGAGGATAGAGGTCGGATAAGTTGATTTAGACCTTGCCCCACTCAAATACACATTCACCACTTAGCTACAAAAGACACAGCTGGAGGGTATAAAGTATCCCCCAAGACCTCTTTAATGGGTGGGTGTTTGGAGTCTCTCATTCTCCAGAGATAAGTGACAAAGAAGAAATCTCAAAAAGCCCTCCCTTCAGGAGACAAAGGCACAAACCCCATTCTTAGAGGGAAGTTCATGGAATAGACGGCGCCTGATTCCTGCTCTTCTTTTCGTCCTATGGACGTTCATGTTATGCTTTTGCGGAGTCAGAGGGAGGAGGGCAGTGTGCTCCTACAAGGCATTTTTCAATCATAGTATGTTTGTACCCGGTTATCACAGTTTTCATATGTTTGTGGCAGAGGGTTTCGTTTTGTTTTCTCGACAAGAGATGGTCACCTGCCCTCTGCCAGCCACTCGATTTTGGTAGCTTGGGTAGCAGATCCTGAAAACGATGGCCACTTTCACCTTAAGGTGTGTCTTTCAGTGACTGGTGGTTGGGTAGGATGGAGCGCCCACCAGCCGGCTTCCCGAACTGAAATGTTGGCTTTTCTGAACTTCCGAAGTTGCTAAGATACTGTGTGGCTTTGGACCCCATCCAGGCTGTTTCCTTCCATGCTCACAGCTTTGACGGAATATTTCCTCTCCCTGATATCGTTAACAGAGGTGACATGCCAAACCAAAGTTAGAACCGTTACAAGACTTTTCTTTGAGTGCAGTTTCCTTGGTTCGCCCATTCATCTGCCGTGCTGGAAGAAACAAGTAAAATCAAAAAAGCTCCATTAAATAGATATGCCAAGTAACGAGGAAAAAAAGAAAAGTTTCTTCAACTTTTATATGCTCAGAATTGTCTCACAAGCATATTTTTGTTCCTTTCTTCTATTTAAAAATTGATAACCTAGAAATAAAGTCGAAAGCGGACTCGAAATGGTTTGTGGCACAAAAGTGTCACCTACTGGCAAGCGTTGGCAGAAATCTGGAGTTTAGATTTGTGCATGACCTTGACCAAAGTTACATCCTCCTGAGAAGCCTTCCTAATGATTTTCTATGTCTGGAAGGGCAAACCCTCTTTAGATGTATAAATATTAAAAAGCACTTCTTAGGCATGAGGGCACTGGTTTCAGGGCTACGGAATGACTTTTTCAGCTTGTAATTAAAAACATCTACTGGATAACTAACCAGCAGCACTGTTTGCCCAAAGGAGCAAATGATTTAAAAACTGGCTGGGTTGTACACTGAAGGGGTGTGACCTGTGGGTATCTGTTCTTACCTCTGGTTTCTGGAAGCATCTACCCAGCTCCCCCAGCCCCCTCCAGCCATTGGGTTCTTGACATCTGCAACCTTCCTTTACTTCGATCTTCGGGATTTTTGCTTTATCCTGGTGCTATTTATTTTACGTTTCGGCTTCTGTGTCTTTACTCTGTGTCCGAGTCTATAGAACTAGTCCTTTAAGGAAAATCGCGGCTCCTTCATTTACGGCATACACTTGAGGTTCACAAGAGATACGGCATCGAGCAGACAAAATAATCTCTTTTGAAGGACTACAAAATTTTTCAAAAACAGAGGTTCTCCTACATGTTTGAATTTCTTTCCTGTTTAAAAGGCAGCCTCCATAGAAGGATGCAGAGGGAACGTACATTATCAAGTACAAAGATTTGTGACTCATCCAGTTGGATACATAGAAAGGAAGGGCTTGACGTCTACCCCTTTGAAATGGTAGCTTTTCTGTTCATTTTCTCATCTCTATTTTTTTATAGATTTTATTTATATGAGAGAGAGAGAGAAAGAGCGGGGGAGGGGTGCCGAAGCAGAGGGAGGGGGAGGGGTAGACTCCCCACTGAGGTGGGAGCCTGAGGCAGGGTTCCATGGGGGGGGGGGTGTTCACACGGAGGTTCCATGCAGGGGTTCAATTCAGGACCCTGAGATCATGACCTGAACCGAAGTCAGACGTTTAACAGACTGAGCCACCCAGGCGCCCCTTCTCATCTCATCTTTACTTTTTTTTAAATTTTTTTTTATTATTACATCTCATCTCATCTTTAAAACAATCCTATGTAGCAGGTACTATTGTTAAAGACATTTTATAGTTGGGAATTTATCCAATGCTATGGGTCAGTTAAAATGGTGGCCCTATCAGGAGTCTTTCTGACTCTGAAACCCACATTGCACCCCGGGTGACCTAAGACACAAACATTCAGTGAGAACCTCCTCACGGCCCGGCACGCTGCTGGCGCTGGGGTGCGCTGCTGAGCAAGAGCCGACAGGTGCCCTGCTCCTGGGAAGGTGATGGTGGGGTCCCTCCCAGTCCTCAAGTCCCCATTTGCTCTTTGCTCTCAGGGTTTGTTTGGTTCTTTTTTAACCCCTAAGGGGTGGAGTTCACAGATTGTGAACACCAGTAGTTATTGAATTGGTCTCATCCCAAGGCTTCTTAAAAACAGTTTTCAGTGAGTGCCAAGCCCTAAATGTCTCCCAAGTCATACTGGAAGGAATGAGAGCGGGTTGTGCTAGGAACGTGGAGCCTCCCCAGGCTGGAGGTGCCCGAGGGGCTTTTTCTCAGGAAGCCCGTTTTTCTCCACAACTCTGCAGTCTTCTACCTCGGGAGTTATGTTTCGTTTTGTGCATTTAAAAGCCATGCCTTCCAGGCACGGGTGTAGCAGGCTTAGAATGGAGGGGGGGTGGTGAGGGAAGACAGATTTCTGGAGCTGGAGGAGAGACTCCAGGAGGGGAAGGGTTCCCCGTGTCACTTCGGTTACCTTTGAGCGTGGATAGGGTTTCTCTGTGTTTATTTGCCATCTCGAAGGGCAGGATGTGGGGGCACAATTTGACCTTGGGGTCACCTCTGCGCACTGGGCCTGCTCAGGGCCATACTTGTGCGCATCTTCTCTATCCAGCCCGCGCTCTGTCAGCAACCCTGCGCATGCCAGCCTCTGTGTCCTGCATCCTTTTGCGTCCCATTAGACATCCCCCACCGCACTCCCCTCTCTTCCTTCCGTCAGCGGAGAAAGTTTGCTTGCCCACCACAGCCTGACTAGTGAGGGACCTGGATTAGCAGAACGGCTTTCGCTGCTGTCAGCATGGGACCTAATAGAGTTGGTAGAGAGGGTGCTTTAGAGGCGCTGGTCCTGACAAGGAAAGCTTCTGTAATCTTGCCTTTGTTTAGAAATATGAACTTCGAAACCCTACTGCAGAGAGTGTCAGCAGCCACACTGATCCGAGGCCTTGGGCAAATTCATTTGAATTGCTTTGAAATTGGATATTCAAAATTCAATAAAAATAAGCCAGCCTGATGGTACAGCTGCGGCGTTCCACCCATCCAGCTGGGTAAGCCGCAATGATTTCCAGGCCTCGGACTAGCAAAGCCCGCGTGCGATGGGAAGATGAGCGCCGGAGCTGCCAGAGAACTCTTCCTGGCAGCCCAGCCCGCCGACGGCTCCCTGCCAGCCGACTCACGGAGCGGGGCTGGCTTTGGCACGAGCGGGCTCCTCGCACTGGCCTGCCCAGGCAGGGACGCGGCGGTGCCCGCCTCAGTCGTGGCCAGGGTCCAGGGGGAGGGAATGCCTCAAGGGCAAATGGATGGGGTGTCAGAAAAACAATAAAATCACAACACTCCAGTTGTTTGGAGAGTGCCTGGACTTCCCAAATACTCTGCCACAGATCCAGGGCCATCAGACACGTAGGCGGGTTTAATTAAATTGTATGCAGATTAGACAAACACCGTAATTTGCCCTTGAGCAAATGCTGCTGCTTTTGCCTGTTAAGGGGGACGTAGTGGCCCGGACGGTGCTGTTCCTACCCACTCTGGAAGGTTCCTCTTCACCATTGCCCATTTAGAAAGGCTGCTTATGCTCACTTTCCCCTAAGACGGAAGCTGTTTGAGCTCCCTTCTTCATGATGGGGTATTGCAATTATGAGTAAAAACTGTGAAATGCCTATTAGACGTAGGCATATGTAGACGGAGATAGATGGAGACACATACATACATATATGTACGTACACATTTATACACATGTGTGTATACATACACACATACAACCTGTGAGCAGAATTCATACGTACAAAGTGTGTCTGGTTACCCCTAAGAAACCTGCTCCGTTTTCACAATCAGGCCCATCATAACAGCCTTGCGTGAGTCCAGCCTCTCTTCTTGGTCGGAATGTGTGTGTGTGCGAAGCGCCTTGAGTCAGATTCCAAGAGAAATACATCCGTTAACCTTCTGATTGTCGCACCGTACCACCCACAGTACCATACCTAAAGAGGGGTAATTGGAGCGCCTGCTTGCAGGGACATTGTTAGCGGCCCACTCCATTGGCCTGCGTTACATATCGCCAGCCACTCAAGGGCCAGCCGTGAAATTTAATTTGGAGTTTTACAGACACATTCTGAATCCGAAATCTCAATAATAACTTTCCCTTTGCTCAGCCTTTTAACTGTGAAATTCAGTTGGGGAGTTTCGAAGCAGCAGGTAATGTCACAGCACTCCAGAGGGATTTTGCCAGAATTCTACTAAAGTGCTTGCAAGTGTCATTTCCATATTTAACTAATTTCAGTTTTTAATTAGCTCCATGTGAAAAATGAGAGTTCACGCTGAGCTCCTCTGTCAGCACAGACGCTTGTTTCCTTTCTAGGATCTCAGGACAATTAAGAAAAAAATAGTTGATGCTACAGTGAGTGTGAGCAAGCCTAGCTCTCTCACGCCCGACGCTGCTCGCTGACAGCGAGAGCCGCACGGGCCGGCCTGCTCGCCAGACGGAGAAAGAGCAGTTTGGAAAGGGGCTTTAGAGGGAGCTCCGCCGATCCCAGAATCTGAATGGTTTTTTGGCTGCAGAGAGTGTATTCTCATCCCTGAGTTCTCCAAGATGACCCGAGATCCGTCTTTGAGGGAACTCCATGTGAGACAGGTAACTACCAAAATGGCGTTCCTAAGGGAAGACAGGTTTCCCGGATGCCATCTGCGTGCTAAACTCCGGCATCCGGGTACTTTTAAGGTCATTCGATTTCAGATTCTTAAAGCTCTTGGCATCTGAGAGTAACTTCTTTCTGATTAAGTTTCAAAATGCAGTTCAGACATGGAAATTTGTTAATCCTACATTCAAAGTGTAAATTTACCACTTGGGACCAACATGCAAATGAAAAACTACATACTCTTCAAAAAAACGTATTGAGAGGTTCTGTTTTGCATAAACTGAAAAATATTTGATGTGATCAGGTTTCTGAAACAATTTCAAGGAAGCCAAACAAATACAGGCCCTGCATTTCATTTGCATAGCATCCATGCTAATGGCATTATTTGTTTAAAAGAGAAGATTCATTAAAAGTTTTGAAAGTGATTAAAGTGGAAAAGTGTTTGACATTTGTCTTTAGAAGCAATTCCTGGAAATTGGTTTGGAAAGTACAATCCTTCTTCTTTTCCTTTTTTTTTTTTTTTTGCTTTTTGTTTTGCTTTTTTGTTTTTTGTTTTTTCCGTGTGTTTTGTTTTGGGTAATTCTTCCCCATGGGCAATGGACGAGAACAGATGATGTGACAGTGAGAACACTAGATACCTCCAATGGGAACTGAAAATCGGAATCTCTGTGGCAAAAAGAAGCCTGAGTATTGGGTCTATGGGGTTTGATTGGGGAGCAGAGTAGAATACAGGTCAACTTTTCTTCCATGTTCTCTTGTCTCTTGACTAGCCATGAGTTACAAAGAGCAAACAAATTTGTGGATCAAGTAGGCTGTCTTCTTGGTTTAGAATTAGAGAAGCACGTGTCCTGTGGGTTGGCAGAAATTCCACCATTCAAGACTTATTTGTATAAATCACACGTGAAAAGATGGAGGCAAGTTTTTGAACATGAAGAGACCACCCAGAAGTTGTTTAAACTAGAATAACTGCCACAATGAGTAGCATTATCCAGCAATGAAGGCTTAATTAACCAGTGAGTCTTGAGGTTGGGATTTGATCTCCCTGTTATCGAGACAGCTCCCATCTCAGCTCAGAGGGCGGCCGTGATACTCCCCTCTCCAGGCTGTGATGGGGAGTGGATTAGTAAACTGAGAACGACAACAACAAAAAACCAACTTCTAAATCAGAGTAGTCTCGTTGACTACTGGAGAATGATTGCAGTTTGGATCTTTTATATTTCTTGGCTCTTCTCTAGGGGTAAAAGCAGGTGGGCCTCTTGGGGATCTGTGGGCAGGGTAGCTACGTTAATAAGAAGTGTGTCCCTTCACCAGGGGGTTTGGCCTACAGTTCCTGTGAATGCTGAGGACCCCTCTGGAAATGCAAATAGCAGTCAGAAGCTGCGTCCCCCTAAACATTTATCCACCGACGTGGAGGTGAGCAGTCGGCAGTCCCGTAGCAGGGAGCTCAGGTACTAGAACAGTAAGAATAACACACATTTGGAAGGGTGACGTCAGAGTGACCAGCGGCAGAAACGGAAGGTCACACACTTGAGTCGAAAGGACGGTGAGCAGAAATGGACGGTGCTTTCAGAGTATTTTATGTGCATTCTGGGCCTGCCAACTGAGGGTAAAAACCATGGTTTTGTCACCAAGCCCTTTAATCTCACACTTACTAGTCATCCACTTACTCACTAATTTATGAAGCATTTATGCTGTGGTGCACAGTGAGAGCACGGGCTCCAGAATGCAGACTGCTCAAGATCAGATCCCACTCATTCTGCTTACGAGCTACGTGAGCAGAGGCAGCATACTTAGTCTCTCCCCATGACTCAGTTTCCTCCTTATAAAATGAGCCCAATAGTAGTTCTTGTTTTATAGGGGTTTCGTGAAGAGTCAATGAGATAGTTCTTAAGTAGCTCTTTGCACAGTGCTCGGGAAAAGGAAGGAGCTAAAGAAGCCTTTTTACTGTGCTAGGTTCTGGGTGTACAGTAGTGAACAGGACATTCTTAATCATTACCCTTCCAGAATATACAGCAGTACGCCCAAATAGAACCACTCAGCACCCATTCAAGGATCAGTCAAGCTTCCAGCTTCTATATGAAATAAGGGTATCAAATTAGGAGTGTGAAATGGGACCATCTCAGCAAAAATAAACTAATCAGCTAAAGCCACTTATTAAAATAATCCCTCCCATGGACAAAGTAGTCACATATGCACTTGCCAGGAAATTACACCACACACACACACACACACGTACACACATACACACACATGCACACACATGAGATGACCCTGGAGCACATTTCCCAGAAAGTCTATAGAAAGCCAAGTCACCCTCACCCGATGAGAGCTGGCTCCTGACCATGGCATGAAGCACAGGCTGTGTGGAAAGGACATTGAAGGTCAACTCTGAGATCACTGGCACTTCATTAAGGAGTTGATCCTAAGTGCATGGGCTTTCCCAGAAGAAAGAAATACAGTCTTCTCCTTAAATCCAAACATGCTGCCGAGAGGCCAGTAGACCGGCTTTTTACTTCACTAAAACTGTCATGGAATTTACACAAAGTTTTTCAGGCACCATCCCTTCTGTGAACAGATTGGAGAACACAAAGGGAAAGTTGCTTGGCTGCACACCTTGCCTAGAACTGACCTTGCCCCTGCACCAGCTTTGTGTGTCCTAAATCAGAGCTTGGTTGGGTCCAAGTTCTTTCCTGGAGACTTGGTGCTGAAAAATTCACCCCCGATCACCAGAATAAGAAAGTGTTGTCTAAAGAAAACTAAAATTGAAATGTTTGGTTTTCCTACTTTAGGAAATAAAGTAGAACTTGAGCTTTGGATGGCTCTATCTTGTGTTAAATATTCTAGCAGAGAATAAATCTCCGTATAAGTTTTGTTTGTTGTTTTGCCTTTGTTTCTGGTTTATTGTTTTCCTCTGTGTGGAATGTTTCAGTAACCATTGTTTGTTCTTGCTGTCTAAGAAGTTGAACACACAGGTACTATAGCAGATTTATGTGGTAGTGAGGAGACATCACCTATTACTTTGTGTAATAAACTTCCTTCCAGAAGGAAGAGAAAAAATGGCTGTGCCTTGACTGCAGAGCCAGTTTAGTAAATGCTTATACGAATCAACACCGTTGGCAAAAATGGAGCTTGCAGAGATCTTCAGGTTCCAGATTTTTAGCCGAGACTGAGGAGGAGTAGACCTTACAAACTGGTTGTAGTGAGCCTGCCAAGAGGAAGGAACCAACGCCGAGCCTCAGAGATGGGCACCGACCAGCTAGTTAGCCTCATGCTGACTTTCTCCATATCAGATGTCTCCAGGAGCTTTGGCAAGAGTGGAATCACAATTTGATCCTAGTTGAATTTTCTGATTAATTCCTTAAGTCCCACCCAGGAATCCGTGTGGTTGATAAAAAGAGTAACCCTTGTACTATACAGAGCAAACAGTCAGGCAATTTTGACACTTCGGAAAGTTGAGATGCCTGCTACAGATTCTCATCTGGGCAGAGAGCCATCCCAGCACATGGTGGAGAAGGGGCTTAGGGGTACGTCTGGGCATGGACAGTGCTTTCCTCTAGAAAGAACTCTATATTTCTTCATGGTGCTAAACAACTTGCGGTAGACACAACATGGGGAACCTGAATGACTCACATCAGTTCCCTTGGTGACGGGGTTGGCAGATTCAGTGTGGGATGCCCAGGTGAATTTGAGTTTCATACGAACAACAAATAATGCTTTTAGTGTAAGTATGTCCCAAATATTGCATGGGAAATTCACATGTAACTGGCATCTTGTATTTTTATTGGCTTAATCTGGCACCTTTGCTTGGCAGTCGGGTCTGTACTCAACACTCTTCATGTCTCCTTGCAGTCAGACCTTGCCCCCAGCACAGTGTTATCTTTCCTTGCGGGCCACAGCCACTGGCCCAAAGAAGGTGATGACCCCCAGCCAAGACCACCAGAGTCCTTGCCTAGGATATCTATAAGTGAATTGAAAAAATGAAGTGCTCTTTTCTTTGGTGGCCATTGTTCCCACCTCATGGAGAAAGCCGATTGACAGAGAAGAAAGACAGGGCTTGATTGGCCAGCTACTCCTTTACTTCCATGAGCTATCTGCACAGCCTTGCAGTAATTTCCTTTTCTACTCAAGCCAGGTCACGCTAATCCCTAATGGTCCTAAGCTCATACATAGCTCAAACTCCTGAGTTCAGCCTCATGGACTACAGACAAAAGCACCTTGCCCTGGCAGTGCTTACAGACAGGTATTTACAATAAGATGCCCCCACCACAGCTACGCCAGTGGATCATCTGGTTTTGGGTGGCTCTGAGCCTGATAGCAGGGAAGGGGATGGAGTCATTCTGCCAAACGGAGCAGAGATCCCCCAAGGCCCATCTACCAGTCATCAGCACCTCCACGGCCAGGGCTGATCAGTGAGCAGAGGGGGAGCCTGCCCCTCTTGCCATCTCAGACCTGCTGTCCAAAATACCTGCTCTCTAGAAAAATCTCCCCTGCCCTACGTGGCTTCATGCCTAAAATTTCCACCCTTAGAGTTTATATGTTTGGCTGAAATCATTAATCTCCTCTATAATTACACATCCATCAGTGGTAGAAAATGTGCAGTTGTTATAGGGAGGGCTATGGATGAAATCATATATCAAGTTCCAACAGATTTAAGTTTCATTGAAGTGGCTGATAGTTTGGGAAGCACAGCTCTGAGAGAATCGGATGGGAGTCCAGGAAGCTTCCAGTGTGACGGGAAAGCATTCATACAAGTGGCACTGCTGAGTTGGGAGGTGGCAGCAAGCCTGTCTCATAACTGGTCATCTCAGGCAGGCAGAAGGGACACAGAGCAGGTACTGGAAGGAGAGCAGACATGCTTCGCTTTGGCCCAAGTCTGGGTCTGGCATTTTTTCCATCTTTCCATCCTGGCTTGGATGTCCCTTTCCCATATTACGTCCTCCGGACTGTCTCTGACATCCTGCGCATGGGGGCAGAGACCTAGTGCACCAGGAGGGAGGGGTCTGGGCTCGCTCGCCTTCTCTGCGCTCATGGAAATAGACAAGGGGAGCATGTCCCTTGCCTTCATGTTCCTTTTCCCTAACTGCTGTCAGCCTTGCTTCACACAAGACCCGTGGTGCTCAGACCTGAGCATTCCCCAGAATCACCTACAGGGCTCTTGATCCATAGATACCTGGGCCCCACCCCTGATGAAGTTTCTGATTTGCTGGTCTGGAGTGCGGCCCAGTAATTTGCATTTCTAACAAGTTCTCGGGGAATGGGGGACCACAGCCTGAAACCGCTGGCCTGGACTGTGAGCTTTTTGAGGGCAGCAGCGCCCTGGTCATTCCTGCATGCCCAGAACCTAGCTGAGCACCGGGCACAGAATAAATGAGGAAATGATTATTAACACAGCTCTCCCACGCGGCACATGCTTTTGTCCTGTTACAGTGTCAAGACTCATCACTTGAGCTCCCTGAATTTGCAGATATCAGGTTAAATGCAGAAAATATTGCCATTTAATGTGTTTTTATGTAGTGGCTCTCTAGAATATTAACATAGAGGATTCAAGGTGGCAATCTCAGTAGAGAAAGGGAGGTTTGCGGGCTTTTCTGGAAGCTACATTAGCATACGAAACACACTGGTTTTACTTAGACTGTATATTTGTGGTTGCTTTGGAGAAGGTTGGTGGAAATCATTAAGAGTTCCCTTTCCCACCCCTACTGCACCTCCCAACCACCGCTTGGTGTTGCCAGTGACATCGCACGTGCACGAAATACATGATTCAGGTCAGCAGGTCTGAGGCTCCTCTTGAAAGCATCACTCCAAAAGGACAGCTTCGGGTCAGTGCAGTAAGGTGGAAGCGAATGGGATCAGGGATCTGTGCTTCTCAAAAATGATGCATGGCCTCCCTGCCAAGGTATTTAACCCCTCTGGGTCTCTGGAACCTCTTCCATAAAATGAGCCTGGAGGACATGAGCCCTGTTTTCCTACACGGATTCTGTAGTTTTAATTCAGAAGGCGGGCCATCTCCAGTTTCGGAACAGACTCTTTGCTCGGAACCTAGCGATCTGGAATCTGAACGATGCTTGTCTCCAGACGGGCATCGTTATTTCTGACCAGTCCACAGAACCACTGTTGCTGGTTGAGTGCTTAACTCTGTGTCCTGCTGAGCTAAGTGCTTTGCCTGCTTTGTTTCGTTTTGTGGGACAAACCCCAGCCCCCCCCCCCCAGGGAGGGAGTTTTAACATTCCTGTTTTGCAGATCAGGGAAGTGAGGGTTTGAGAGATCAAAACACAAAAAGCACACTTTCCCAGAGACCCACAGAGAATGAGGGCAAGGACCTCGACCTGGATTTGAAGCCAAGTCTGCCTGTTTCCAGAACTGCTCTAGTCATCACGCTCTTGTTTCCAGGAAAGTGTGCTTTACCCCATGTGCCTGAGATGTAGAGTCCAGCCTTCAGGTACAAGACAGCATTCTTTTTTTGACACTTGTTTTGTAAAAGGCAGAAAGCATGGCAGTTAAGAGCTCCGAGCCCGGGTCCCCAAGTTCAAAACCCAGCTCTCCCACTATTGACAGAATGACCTGGAGCAAGTTCCTCAGTCTCTCTCCCATAGTTTCTTCAGCTATCAACGGGTATAATAAAAGTACTTGTCTCTAGAGCTGTTGTATTAAGTGATTAGTATATTTAAATTAGACCATGTAAAGTCACTGGTATTCTACAATAGTCGATCTACCAAACATGACACTCTCATGTCTACATATTTAGAGTTTCTAGAACAGTGTCTAGCACGCAGTGAGCACCGTATTAGTGTCGGCTGTTACGAGGTGTGTGCAGTGTCTGAGGTGCTCAGTGGCTGCTGGTGAATTTATGAGTGAAGTAGAAGCTGAGATGCCCAGGAACACATCTGTGGTAGTGCGGGCTACGGAGACCTTTCCCCCACAGGACTGGCTAGAAGGCAGGTGGGGAGAGTGGCGCTCTTGGATTCTAGCAGATGCCAGACTCGCTTGGCATCCCCTAGCCTAAGGCAGGAGAGCGCTCAGCAGGAAGCACTGACCCCATGGAGGCAGCCTCCCTGAAGCAGTGTTTGGCCTCTGGCCCTGAAGAAGTGAAGAAAAACCCACAAGGTGGGAGGGATGGGGGTTTAGGTCTTCTGTGACGTGGCTTGTATTTTGCATTTATACAGCTAGACATACGACACAGGCATGGGGACCTTCCTTCCAGCCTGTCCTCTGAGCTACTCCTTTGTTAGACCACCGTAGTGGACAGAAGACACAAATCATGCTTGCCGTATGGGGACAGAGAGACAAACGTTGTAAGTTCACGTTTCCCAAAGTACGGTAGGCATCCCGCTAGCAGCACACACAGAGGATAACCTTGTGTGGTGTGTGGGCAATTGGCTTGATTTCAATAGTTATGTTTACTTTAATGTATCACAAAGGCTTATAACTACAGCAAGTGTTTTATTTCACAGATGCTATTTGGGGATGAGGCTACATAGGTTAGATTTTTAAGTGTCGTAAGGACGTGATCGTACACTGGGAGCTCAGATTTCGTAAGAATCATGAACGTGGTCCTTGAAGACTGAAGTGAGGGAGACCCCAGCAGGGGTGCAGATCCGTCTGCATATGCCCGGCTCTGGCACTTAGCAGCTGTGTGAGAGTGGGCAAGGTGTCTCTCTAAGCCTCAGTTTCCCAGTCTGGAAAATGGGAATAATAGTTCCTACTTCCGAAGGTTATTGGGGGCAGGGGGTAGTGATCCAATGAGAAATGCCTCAAAAGCAGGTGGTAATTGAGAGCCTGACACAGCCTAAGAATTCTATAGGTATTGATGATTACTATTAGCATTATTCCTCTGAGCCTGGCACACCGTAAGACCTCGGTTAATTGGATGTTTTTAAACACAAGTTTTCAAACCATTGTTTCATTCAGGAAATATTTCTTGAACACCACTGTGTTTAGACCTGGTTGCTGGTTGCTGGGGCAAATTCAAAACAGGGGGATGAAGATTTGCTCTCCCCCGTCAAGGTGCTCCCCACCCAGAGGTTGGTGGGGGAGAAGCAGGTTGATCAGTAAATAAGGCATTACCATCTAAAGCCATAAATGCTGTGAGAGATGTGGATACAAAATATCCTGGGAGCACGGAGGAGGAGATGAGCCTGGGAGAACCCGACTAAGCCACAGTAGTCTAGAACTACTCTATCCAATAGCCACATATGGCTACTGAGCACTTGAAACTTGCTCAGAGTGACTGAAGAACTGAATTTTTCATTTTATTTAGTTGTAATTAATTTAAATTTTGAAACTGAAGCAGAAGAAAATATTTTTCTACTTAACACACTTTTATTGTTTCAGAAGGACCACATTTCATTTTAACCATACCACTGAAGAGTTAGCATCTGTGTTGGGATAGGCCCTAAGTATAAAACACAAACCAGATTTAGAAGACATAGTACAAAAAATAAAAAATAAAAGTAAACTACCTCATTAATAATTGTTAGGCTAGATGCATATTGAACTGATAATATTTTGAATGTATTGGGTTCCCAAACATAGTGTTAAATTTGTTTTTACTTATTAATGTGGTTACTAGAAAATTTTAAATGACATATGTGGCTTATGTTCTATTTCTGTTGGATCAGAAGTAGAATGCAAATGACATTCTGAGTCGAGAACCAGAGAACCAACTGTGGTTCCCTTGAACAGTTCTTTCTGACAGTTCTGGAGCAAAGCTCAGAGGATCTGAGGACACTGGTTAGGAGCCTGTTCCTGGGGCTGCAGAAGGACCGTGGTGCCTCTGAGAATTAGCCCTAACTAGGGGAACTCAGTAGAGTTGCCAGATGTAACAAGATGTTTACAACAGCCATAACCAGCGCCTCTCGACCCTGGGCATATCGTATGTCTGCAATAAGCCTCAGTCCTTTATCTGTAAAATAGGGATAAGAAAGTACCTACCTCATTAGTGTCCCGTATTAAAGAGGCGCTGAAATCCGATAAGACCAGTAGGGAACACAGTTAGAAACTTAAAGCTGAAAGAGCTAAGTAATAAAGACAGGTAGGGGAACTTCACAATTGCGTTCATCTTTCTTGAGCTCTGAACATGCAGGTCGGGGAGAATCTCTCTCCCAGGCTGGTATCCGAGGAGACGCCAGCCCCCACCTGTAGGTGAATTGGGTTGTACCTGGATTGGGATCTTCCAGAGATCGGGGGGTAGGGGGAGCACAAGCCAAAGAGAGGAAGGAGGTTAACAAGGAACAATGTCGAACGTCTTTCTGCTGTCATCACAGTGCTTTGTATAAGCCAGAAGTGCCACAGCAGTTACAATGTTGCCACCTGTTGAGAGAAATATGTACCGTTAGCAGGAAAGAAATGTGTGGGACTTGAGTGTCACATAAAACCCCTGAAATTAGCTCTATTAAGTAAATTGTCACAAACTCAAAATAAGTCTAATTGTGTCATTTATCTAATTGCAGATGAAAATGTGGGGTTTTTTTATGGATACAGGTGGCTTGCATTCCAAAAAGGAGGTATCCTTTTTTTTTTTCTTCCAGATAAGCGCTCTCTTAGTAAGAAGTTGACCATGTTGATGTTAAACATATCAGAGGACCAGGACTACCATATTCCTGGGATTTTTATTTCCCACCATGTCACCAGGCTCTGAGAGATAGAACTAATTTTTTAATGTAGTGTTTCTTTCCATTAGAATCAAGTCTAAAATGTTTCAGGGCAGGCATGTAAAATCCACCTGACTAAAAAACCAGTTAAGAGAAAGATCAAGCCCAATTTGCTAATACAAGATTTCTTATTTCTGAGTTAAAAAAAAAAAAAATCCTTGAGAGAACCATGTCAAAAATTAAAAATTGAAAGGAACACTGGCAGCCTCCCCGTGTGCCTAATTTGGCTTTGCTGAACAAATGACCGAATTGACATGAGAATTACATACAGGATTTGCTCAGCGTCCTTATTTCTTTAACTCATTTCTCACTCCTGAAATATTGCCAACTTCACATGCAGGAGGGAGCCGTGTCTATATCGACCATGGCGTCCTTGGACCAGGTGGAATTAGAAAAATGGTGATTTTAGATTCTTGTTGTGAATGAGCTTTTGCAGTAGAAGTAATTTGTCATAGAAGCCCAATGTAATGAGGTCAGGATCGGGAAGGATCGTGATGCCCCTTTTGTTGACTAGTTTATAAACGGGTTGTTTTTGCTCATCCCTAGCAAATAGCAGTAATAAAAACCTTAAACGAGGGAGAGAAGGAGGCTTCGCTGCAGTCCCCTCATTTTCTCTGATAAGGAATTGCATTGCACACAGGCCTCAGAATTCTCTGTCTTCAAGGACATGGAAAAGGACAGTAGAGAGAGCACCAGTCAATCAGGAGATCAAGGTTCAAATCCTGGCTTAGCCAGTCATTGGCCCTGGGCAAGTCATTTCAGCTCAGTGAGGCTCAAGGTCACATCTGTACAAGGTCCAGACCAGATGACCTTTGAGCCCATCATGACTGTGGCTCTGTCTGCCATCCTGATGTGATGCAGAAAAAGAAGCCAAAAAAGTTTCTCTGAAAGGGGATGCAGGCACATGCGGGAAGAGTATCTAGATGAATATACATTCCCCCGTCTTCACTGGTACTTGGAGTTGGGCTGACACTTGTCCTCCTGTGAGCTGAAACGGGGCAGCGCTCAGGCTTTAGGTGTCACGCTCAAGTTCAAGTCCCACCTCTACCACTTACCAGCTGCATGTTACTCCAGCTCTCTGAGCCTCAATGTCTTCATCTGCAAAATGGGAAATTAATAGACACAACTGATAAAATTGATGCCTGGCACACACGGAGGGCTCAATTAAATATTAGTCACGATGCTTTCGTTGTAGTGACAAAATGACCCAAGACCCAGCAAAAAGTGAGACACATTGGGAATAATAATAGTAACTACTCTAGGCTTTTTGCAAAGGGTAAATAAGATAGTAATGCACGTAAAGGTCTTAACCCAATGTCAGACACTGAGCCAGTACTTTCCAAAAATGCTCACTTTTTATTCTAGCTGAGGAAAGTTGAAGCTCAGAGAGGTCAATTCGTTTGCACAAGGTCATCTGCTTATGAATAGTGGCGTAGAGATTTGAACCGTGATGGGAGTGAGTCTGTTCTCTCAAAGACCCAGGATAGGGAGATGGTTCCTCTTTTCCCCTTTCCCCAAGGCACCCCTGGCTTTGCTGCCAGTTTCAGGCTGCTTGTCTGGAGGCTCCAGACTTCCATCAGAGGGCTCACTGGAAGCAGTCTGTTGGGAGCTGCCTGGGACTGAGGAAGGGGAATGAATCCAGAAGCACCTTTCCTTCTTTCCTGCAACCAAGGGAGGCAACATGTCCTAGGAGTATGGCCAGTGTCCTAATTGCCACCTCCCTGACCCCCCCTGCCCACTGCCTCTTGTGAAGCCTGTTTTTCACGGGAGAGTTCCCCCTCTTTGTTCCAGCACACATTGCACGTCTACCAATCGATATGACATCTTATCCTCTAAAACATTCATAATGTCTGCTTCCTGTGATTCCGGTGGCCACATACCGCGTGCAGCCTGCATTCCCTTTCCTTTGTAGTAAGTAGTCTTGCGGACCGGCCCCCTCTTTAACAGGGCTGCTGGTTGCTGTTCTTTAAAGAAAGACAAATATTGTTTGGGTTGTCAATACTGAATGACAAGCTTCGGAGGGAGAAGAAAGATGCATTTAGGTGTATGTGTGTGCATTGTGGGGATGTGTTTAGCTCTCACAAAAGCTCTTAAAATCCAAGACCATGATTTATTTGCTGAATAAAACCTACCGATATTATCATTCTCTAAAGGTATGTTGATCACATGGGTCCTTTCTTAGAGAAAGAAAGGCTTTTATTTTATTTCTTTCCTGGGAAAAATAGCAGCAGGAAAGGGGTAGTCTGGGTGGGAAATGATTGCCTGTGTGGTGCATGGCTCTGGGCGTGTGTTTATCTGCCCGAGGATAAGCTGGCTCAGTGGACAATGGGACGCCTGACCAGCATCGCCAGTCCTCCAGGGTACATTCCTGGAGACTCTGCACAAGGAAAAGACAGTGGCTGTGAGCGTGTATGTCTGTCTTACGTATCGATCAGCC
Organism: Ursus arctos; assembly: GCF_023065955.2. NCBI lineage: Eukaryota > Metazoa > Chordata > Mammalia > Carnivora > Ursidae > Ursus > Ursus arctos. Next base: position 55,420,392 of record NW_026622819.1, read on the forward strand.
TGGTGATGCTGAGAGCAAAAGGCCTTGTTAGAGGTCACCTGAGCACTCCAGCCACCACACCCCCATGGCGACTCTGGAGTCGCCCCCTGCAGCGCACCCACCACAGCAGCGGGTGTAAGGGGCCCCCAGGGGTGGGAGTTAGCCCGGCTGGGGGGGGGGGGGGACGCATGCATCCTGAAGCTGCAAGGAGCCCCATTTGTTTCCTCCAAACACAGGAATTGATTAATCTCGTACCACTTCCCACTTGCTGTACTATCCCGAGCCTGTCATGAGAATAGATTAATGCACCGGTCCCTCCATGTGGATTCTTCTTGTCTCGAGAACACACTGCTCCCTGGTCTCAGAGCTGCCTCACGCAACTGTCACCTTGTTCTCATGGCAGACATGCAGGAAGGGACAGAAAGCCTCCCTGCTTTTGTGAGGGACTAGAATCAGGAAGCAGACACAAAATCCCTGTTTTAGCACCATGGCTGAAAGATAAGAGAGTGCAGATACAAGTGTGAATGCAGGTGTATTTCTCCAAAGCCCCTTCTCATTTCCAGTGGTCCTTACCAGGACTCTGGTATCCTATCTATGACCCCCCGCCTTCCTCTTCTGTGTCATTCCTGGGCCGGGAGCTTTGTAACCATTTTGGAAGCTGGAAGTTGGACACAGGCAAGTAACTTTTCAGAGCATTCTTGGGAGATAGGTACACAAATCCCATTACTAGTAAAGGGATTTGTGGGCATTTGTGGGCATAACTTCCCCGGAGTGCTTTGAAAATTCATTCCATTCAGTGTATTGCAATACATTGGGGGGAGGGGAGAATAAGAGAAATCACTTCACCAAGGCAGTGGTCTGAAAGGGATTTTTTTTTTAACTCCTTTAGATTTAAATTTTTTAAACTCCTTTAAGACTTAAGGCATTTCCGAGAATGTTATCCCACATGGTTTTGTTTCTATCTCTTCTTTTAGGCAGAAGGTAATTTTGACACTGACAGCATTCCTAAAAAAGATACCATTAATCCTCTGCAGTGGGCCCCCTCCTCTTGGAGGAGAAGGCACCGTAGTCTCCCACATCCCCAAAGGATGATAAGCAAACTGACCAAGGAGAAAGTCACCAAGCATATTGATCGTTAGCCTGCCTGACTGCAAACTGAGGTTGCCAAACAGATTTATTTCCTATTGACATTCGCAATTCCTTGAAGTTAAATAGCAAGCCGGTCGCTGACCAAGGACAGATTTATTAGAGGACTAATGACTGCTTACAAAGGGAGGTGTCTGTTGCTGAGGGAGCCCTGACAATATTTGGTAAGCAGAATTCTGTAGCCACCGCCCTGTTCAGTCTTGGCTACGTAGTGAATTCAGGGCCTGACGGCCTCCAGTGAGGACTCAATAAGTCACTAGCAGGACACTACGGGGCTTGGGAGCTCTGACTCTGCAGTTACACGTGTCTGGGTTTAAATTCCAGATTTCACACTGGCTGTGTCATCTTGGGCAAGTCACTAACCTCCCTAAGCTTCAGTTTCCTTATCTAGAAAATGTAGATTACATTACCACATCACAGAGTGAGAATGGAAATAAATGGGCTTTCACCCTCTTTAGAATCTTCCATTGTCATCAGATCTCACCAAGATACAAGGCAAAGTCCCTCCAGGGGCACCCAGTCCCCACCACCACCTTCTCCACGACCCACCTTCCCCACCACCCACCTTCCCGACCACCCACCTTCCCGACCACCCTGTACTCTCCTTTCCCAGTGACCCCACTCCAACCTCAAACATGGTCCCCCAGATGTGATAAATTGCTTTCTCACTTCCTCTGGGCCTTGGCTTAAGCGTTACCTATCACAGACACCATCCTTGACCAGTCTACACCTGAACAAAAACACTTCAATTACCCCCCGGGGATGCCCTGGCAGCCCCAACCCTACTCATGCTCTACTTTTCACTGGTGTGTGTAGTTTCTATGTCTCCCACTAGAATGTAAGTTCCGTGAGAGCAAGGAACTCTTTTCATTAACTGCTTTATTCCTAGAACCTAGAACACACCTAACACACAGTAGGTGCTCAATAAACATTTGCCGAATGATAAGTGATGAATAAATGATGGGGTTAACATAATTAGCCCAACACCTGGCACATTGCCAACATAAATGTTAATTGTCACCGTCATCATTGAGCAGGCTCATTTGCATGTGTTAATTTGCACTATGGCTTGCGAAAGTGCCTTTGCAGATTGCCTGTGCAAGTGCGGGGTGAGCACTTGTGCATCTCAGCCCTGATTATCCACTGTGGTTCTCTGCTCTCAGCAGTGGCACTTTTGGAATTGGCTCCACTTCCCCCGGGAGTCCTGGCACTGTTGTCCAAATTGGCTGCTGCGGGGGAGGGGGCAGGGAGTCCCAGCCTACCTGGTCTCCAAAGGAGCTTTGCCATCATTTCTAAGGCCCTCGTGAATCTGGTGAATCTGGCCATGTGCTGAGCCCCAAGACCCAACAGGCAAGGCTCCCTCCTCCCACTTCGTAAGCTCTGCTTGGCCTCCAGCCTTCCATTTTCAAAGGGAAGGCCCAATCTCTTCCTCCGGTTATGTATCGACAAGCCTGATCTTTAAAGATACCCCTGCTCCTGGAGGCCTGCTCAGCAAACACAGAGCATCCGTGGCGCCCGTGTTTGCCCTCTTTGACAAGCAGGGGCTGAGCAGCTCTCTGGGAAGCGCTGCTGACATATTGATTGACTCTCTTGTCAGGTTGATCCTCGGCTAGCCAATGAACATGGAAGCTTCTAAGTGGCACCCAGCAGGGCCCACACATACCCTAATTACTATTTCAGACAGCCCCCATTTCCAGCTGCCACTTTTCAGGGCCTTACATCCCCTGTCCTGCGGTGGCCGGGGATTCTCTTACCTGCAACCGACCCCTCCCCCTTAATTTTCACTTGGTCCCCTCGGAGTATTTCTCTTAGAGCCCCTCTGGCACAAACACAGGCCGCCTCGCGAAGGAAGTACCACCCCAACTCCAAGTGGGTCTGTTGATTATCTTGCTGAAATCTGGGATCTGTGTGTGGTCTGTCCATCCTGCCTTAGTTCATGTTCAGCACTTGATGAAAGTTTTCTCCAATTAGCCAGAGGGATACTTGCAGTGCTTGGCTGCCTGTCGTGTTTTTAGTGGCTGATTTCCCAGCTGCCACCTGGATTACACGAACTTCCACTTGGAGCTTTTCCCTGTTCCATCCTTGCTGACCCATGGAGCCCCATTGTTCCATCGGAGGGTCTCTCTGGAGCAGAGCCTGCCAAATCATGATAAATTGTGTGTTTTGGCTGTCAGTGGGGGTGAGTCACATGAGGGAGAGGACCTCCCAAACTCATTTCACTTCTGACCCTAGGATGGTCTGAGCAGGACCTTTTGGGGATGAGCTGTTAGAGCATTGGTGGGGGGTGAGAGAAGGGACCACCCCACTGCATCCAAGGTGTCTCACTGGAGAAAATATAAGTTGATGAGGCTGCGTTCACCCAAACTCTTGAGACTTTCTAAGTCTGAATCAGAGTGGATCGCAGCTGGCTATTTTATGACATAATATTTAAAGAGCTATTTGTGTTGTTGCTGTTCAGAGAAGCAAATGTAGTGACCCCAAGTACGGAGCGGTCCTAACTTTCCTGGCTGGTTTTAGAAGGATCCTGATGGAATAAATAAAGAACTTGAAGGAATGAATGCACAGATGTCTGGAAGGTCTTACTCTACTTACACAGTAGTCTTTATGTGCAGTTTTGCTCTCGGAGGTTCAGTTACCTGTGGTCAACTGTGGTCTGGAAGCAGATGATGCTCCTTCTGATGTGTGGTCAGAAGGTCAGTAGTGGCTTAATGCGATATCACAGTGCCCGCGCCATTCGCCTCCCATCGTCTCGTCACGTAGACATTTCACTGGCTCATACCATCGCAAGAAGGAGGGTGAGGACAGCACAGTGAGATACTTTGAGAAAGAGAGACCACATTCACATAACTTTTATTACAGTGTATTTTTATAATCGTTCTAGTTATTAATTACCATTATAATTTATTATTAGTTACCATTATAATCTCTTACTGTGCCTAATTTATAGATTAAACTTAATCATAGGTGTGTATGCAGGGTTTGGTACTGTCTGCAGTTTTAGGCATCCACAGGGGTGAGGGGGAGAGGGTCGTGGAACGTCCATCCCATAGGTAAGTGGGTGCTGTGGTAAGTGAACGTCTCAGTCAGGGAAGTCTCAGCTATGCTGTTAAATCAAAGAACCCCAAACTCCTAGCGGCTTGTAGTACTATCAGTTTATTTCTTCACTCATGCTGTGTCCTCTCACGGGTCCGCCATGGCCCTGAGCCATGTTTTCTTCACTCAAGACTGAACCATAGCTGACCACGTGACAGAGGGCAGAAAGGCATACAGAGTGTGTGCTGCCGGGTCATGTGGCCACATCGGAATCTAACATGATGAGGAGACAGAACCCCTTCATGAAGGGGTGCTGAATACAGAAGACGGTCATTCATCAGCCATGAGTTTCAAGAAAGAAACAAGGTTTGCTGAGACCCCACTGCAAACCAGAATTTGTACCCAGATCACCATGAACTATGGAGCAGATAACCTCTTGACCCTGTCGTCTTCCGTTGATTCTGAAATCCCTGAGTGATCAAACGTCATTGTCAACAGTTTCTTCCTCTATGAAGCAGGGATTAGGACAGTACCAACGTGAATGGAAGCCGTGAATCTTGATGAAGATCATATTTGCAGAGCGTCTCCTACAGTGCTGGCCAGAGAAAGGGTTCAGGGACCGGCAGCAGGTGTTGAGAGACCCTCCTCTGTGCACACTGGCCCCTGTTGCTGCCAGCACTGCTGTGCGCCACCCTTCACCGCTCTGTACTATGTGGTTTTGATCTGTGAGAGTATAATGTCCTGCAGTCCGACCCCTCTTACCTGCCCCCGTGTGTCATCATCCATTCTAATAAACGTGTATGGAGTGTCTTCTAGATTCGAGACCCTCTGCTAGATCTCCAGAGGTGTTGTGGATGCCTGACCTCTCCCGGGCCCTCAGTAGCCATTATTCCACCTGGAAAGGGAAACCTTGTCAGAAAGTAAAGGGAGAGATGGACGGAGAGATGGATTTGTCAGCCCCAGCCATAGAGCAACTCGGTAGCAGAATGAGAAACAGATTTCTCATTAGTCAGGAAACTCATTTACTTCACAGCTCCCCTGAGTCTTTATCCTAAGGACACTTTAGTCCATCCCCGTAGGCCGGAAAGATATTCTCATTTTCTTATTCAAGTAAGAGAGAAGGAATATCTGATCAAGGAGGAAGAAAAAAAAAAAAAAAAAACAAAAGCCTACTTCAGCCTCCCTCCCAAAAACAACAAAAGAAGGTGGTTATACCCCTGATATAATTCTCACTTATTTACTTAACGTTCAATTCAACAACAGAAAATATGCCCGAACTTGAGTTTCATTTTTGTTGCCTCACTTCGGCTGGGACGACAGAGCTCACGCTCAGCAGATTTGGCTTTTCCCCTTTTCCCATCTCCCTCTCCCTTTCTTATTTTTCTTTTCACTTCTGGGAGCTGTCTGAGCAGTTACTTGTATACTCTGACCCTAACCCTTCTCACCCCATCTCTAGTCGTCTTGTTCTCAGAATACATTTTTTTTTTTATTTTTTAATAAAGAGATGGTATGGAACCCAAAACAAAAAGGGAAGGGCGAGCATCTTGGAAAACAGAACACAGTTTCATGAACGCCCTGGTTCTGCACAGTGAGATGAGGGTATTGTCTGTTGCTGTCCTCTCAGAGTTGACGGTCGCAGTATGTTCTTCACCTTGGAGGGCCAAGATGGAGTATTAGAAGAGGGGAACGGCTTTGAAAAGAGATTTCACACCGATGGGGCACTGAGGAAGTCGCCATTCTTGCCTGATAGACCCACCGCTTCCTTCCGTAGATGCAAAGATCAGAGCTTTGTTAGGTCCGAGCCCCAGCTGTCCCTGCAGTACCTGTCCGTGTCTGTCCTAAAACACAGGGAGATCCTCCGTGAAAGAACCACGCCTCCACGGCAGCAGCGGGCGGGCTCCAGGCAAGCCCCAAGAACCCAACAGCGACATTAAAAAAAGGAATCATTTTAAAATAGCTAATTCCTTGGCTTCCTTCACCTGGTAATTACAAATCAGAACCTATCGTTATCTTGAAGCAGCCACGATTAGTTCTCATTTCCTGACCTCTGTACAGTGAAAATATGTCATTATTTGAGGCAATAGAATCCGGTCTCTTCAAGTGAGTGACCTACATATAACGGATAAACTGCAGGAGAAAATTAGGTGTTACCTTGACGGAAAGTGTACAGTAAATGTCACTTATTCTTATTAGTGTTTATCATCTCAAAGAGTTGCCTTGCACTTCAAAGTAATGTATGGGGGGGGGGACAAAAATGTGGTTCTGAGATGGGGAAGTATGTAAGGGAAAAAAGCAGACATACGCCCTGGCACGTTCATCTGTGGCCATCAATCTGAGCTGTATTGTTTGAAGATAGGTTTTTAACCTTAATAGAATGCAGCCTGACTTTACGTGGTGGTAGGCATGCAGAATTAATTGCTGTGTGAACAATTTCCTAAGCATTGTTAATTGCGTTTCCTGTGGTTAATTGTTTCTCCCATCCCGCGTCATACTCAGAACCTTTCCCTGTCAACAGCCCTTTCTCTCCTGCAGTGCGGGAACCATAGCCACAGCATCCACCTGGGTCCGGCTGAAACGCCAGACAGACACGGTGCTTGCGTTATTGTTTGAATGGGCAATGTGCAGGGGAATGAACTCCTGATTTACTTGCAAATGAAGCATATTTCTGAGCTAGGGACTTTGAAAGAAATACAGGTGTTTGGGATTTGCCTTTCACTCCAAGTCCTCACGAGCACAGCTCACCCAGAACCATGGGAGATGGGGTGAATTGAGCTTGCTAAAGCCCCTGGGAAGTGGGGAGCTGGCACAGGGTGCCAAGGAAGACCGGGAGGAAGGCAGTTTGAGTTTGGAGGTGTGCGGTGCACAGGGAAGTAAAGCAAGCGTCCGACAGACAGGCTCGCCTCCTTAGCACCGCGCCTCGGCGCTCTGGCTCATTCCAGCCTGTGGTGAAGTGCGGGTGTGGGTGCGGGGTGTAAGAGAGAAGACAGTGTCACCGTAATATTTTTGGGAAAGGACCCTGTTCCAGCACCACCCCCAAGCTCTTTCCACAGTGGGCTGAATGGTATCCACTTAGCAGCAGAAACAGTTAGAAAGCTTGGGATGGAAAGGTAAGCTTCTGGGTGGGTCTGACGCTACCTGCTGCGTTGCTAACCCAGCGGAGCCACGGCCACACCGGCAGACAGGTCCCACTTGCGTAGCCTCGTTTTGAGTAGTTCAGGCGAAACAATCCTTGCCAATGCCCCCTCCCCCGCCCCAGGCCTGACCACCAGGCTAAAAACAACCATGTCTGCGGTGTGGGAGACGCTGGACATGATGGAGAGAATCCTTGATGGTGATTCCAGAGGGGCATTTCCCCCTCCTTGGTAGCACCATTCAGAAGGTCTGAACGAGGGTTTCTCCCACCTGCTCATCCGGGATCCTCTCCCCTAAGGCCATGAACAGAAGCACGGGGAGAGCCACCCAGGTCTACTTGCTTTCTGCATTTAGCTAATCCCCAGGGCCTGGGGTAAGCCGGTTTTGCACTGCAGCTTCCTTAAAAGGCAATCACTTGGAAGAGGCACCTGGCGCTCCCCCTTGACATGTGCATTGCTGAATTATCTATTCATATTTTCATTACTTTGTCTCTCCTGCAGCCATGCATCTGCTCGGACTCAACTGGCAACTGCAGCCGGCAGATGGACACACCTTTAACAATGGGATAAGGACCGGCTTACCAGGAAACGATGATGTGGCAACAATGCCATCTGGAGGCAAAGGTGAGGTTACAGCTGCTGCTTGCCCTCTTGAGGTCACAGGAAAATTCAGAGCTCCCGCCAACGGGTTCAGGTTTTCTAATCCACATCTTGGGAGGTACGCGAAAAGGAAAAGAAACGGGGGAACAAAACCATCGCCTTTCCTAGGCGCTCCCGTTCAAAGCCGTTTGCTGTTCCTGTCTGTTAGCTGTGTTTGGCTGGAGTCACTGAGAGTTGGCACGGTGCCTTCTCAGTGCAAGATGCCTACCTATGCTATCTGGAGCGACTTGAAAGCCTCCCAAGGCCCGGGCAGAAGCGGCAGCAAGAGCGGCAGCAGCAGCAGGAGAAAGTCCTGCCTAGTCAAGAGAGCCGCGAGCAGCAGGCAGCACATGCCACTAGACCAGAGCCCTCTCCCCAGAGGAGAGATGCAGCCTCCCCAGGGAGGAAGCGCTGCCTGGCGTGAAAGAGATTCTGAGCTGTTCCGCTTTGGGAGAGAAGAGAAAAGAGTTTTGACAACTCGGGAACAAAGCTCCTCTTCTCTGAACAGTAAAGGGGACAATGGAAATGTTTATTGAAGCAATCAAGCAACTGTGTTCTTGCAGGAAAAAAAAAGTAGGCGCTAACAAGGTGCTAAGAAGGAAAAGAGAAAACAGAACTTCGGGGAGGCGGGACGTGGGGCAGTTAATAAAACCACAGCAGCCAATGGCAAAGCTAGGCACACGAGGCACACTGGGCACGCGGTGGGCTGTACTTAATTCAGGATGGAAATCACCAACAGGGGCTTCTCCAAACACAGGCTCTTCCACTCTGCCTCTTACCACATCTGGGCAGTTTACCCCCACATGTCAGAAAATACCCCACAGAGATATTTCAGAGACAAGAAAGGAAGTAACGTTTATGGGGCACCTGGTGTGTGCCGGGCTTAGCGTTGCCTGACTTCAGCAGCTTTAACGGGAGGGAAATCACCTCAGGGAAACTGAGGCTCAGGATGGTTTAGAAACTTTCCCCCGAATCAAACATGTAGGCAGGTACAAATTTAAACTGAGGTCTGTGCCTTGTGCATCTTTGGGCAAGATGTTGGCGTTTTCCTTAGCGCAGTCATTTTCCCCAGAGAAGATTCCAGAATTCATCTTCCCTTAGAGGTGTACGTGAGTCATCCTGAAATGCTAATGTTGCTTAAATTATTCTCCCCAGAGTTGTCCTAATGGCTTCGAGTGTGACTTTTTTGTCTTTTTATCTAATCTTTAAGAATCGCTTTACTCATCCATCTATCCTAATCATAACACTAAATTACCTTTAAGCAAGCATGAAAAAGTTTTATCTGAGGATGAAATTATACGCCATCCATTATCAGGTAACTAAAACTAGACCTAAAAATGGAGAGTGTATTTTGCCTTAATGGACCATGTTCTGCCTTAACTGACCAAAAAGCCCAGAGCCGGATTTGTTGGCCTCTTATGTGCAGTCCATTCCCCTCCAGTACTTGCCACCATTGCAACTCCCATTTCCTTTATGACAGTCTTCTCTGCAGGGTGTTTTTGGCCCCTAGGGGTCATTGGGCAAGTGTCCGAAGACTTCTTCGGTTGTCCCAATTAGAGGACATGAAAGTGGCATTTAGCAGGGAGAGACTGAGCTGCAGTTAAACAGCGTGCAGTGCACGGGACGGCCCCTACAGTGCAGAGCCATCCTGCCCCAGAGGTCCACGGTGCTGCTCTTTGAGAAACGCTGCTTTAGGGGGTCTCCACTTTGTTTGATCCGTAAGCGCCCTTTAATCTACAACCCAGCAGCGCCTTGTCCTTTGAGAAGAACGCAGAACACACATTTGAAAGTGAACATGCATATTTGCTCATCGGGCACAGGGATACATTTCATATGTGTCTCCATTCTGAAGTTACATACAAATGCTTTTTAAATAGCACCCTTTACCAAAGAGAATCACTGATAGGCATTCACTTCCGTAAATTAAGGTCAGCCGCTCTGCGCCTTCGTGATTAAGCTGTGTTTCCAGCTGCCACCCCCTCCTGAGCATCCCACACCAGCAAGACAGAAGATTCCTGCAGAGAACAAGTCCTAACTAAGAGTACAGTGCCTCTAAATTAACAAATGAAGAAACCCTTTCCATGGTGTCTTTGGAAAGGCCAGAATTTCCCCCTCAGAGGCAACGTGCTCTTGAAAATGTTGTGTAAGTCATGTAAGAGTGCCAGTTCATTTCCAAATGAGTTATGAGACAGAGAAGTGGTGACCAAATTGTTGTCCAATGAATTTTGTCAATAGGACTTTCTATGAAAAAGCGTGAGAATTTAAAATTGCTTAAACTTGAAAGAAAACTGGGAACATCTCCTTTCTGAACACCAAAATAGTACTCTTCTTATGACTGAAGATAGCAGATCTCTTAAGCTATTGTAAAGTTTGGTTTGAAAAATAACTAGAAAGATTTTCGTTTTCTCACACCCACCTATGTCTTTTTTTAAAAAGTGACCTCAGGTCTCAATTTCTTTACGCAGAGACCTCCCTCCTCCCCACTCCCAATTCTATACATTTGGATAACCTGAATCAATTCTAATCGACTAGTTTTCCAGTGTTTCAAAGAGACAATCAAGATATATTGGCAATAAGTTAATTAAATAACACCCCCTCCATTTTTTGTGGTATACGATAATCCTTCACTCCGATAATGTTTTAATCAAGATACACCACACATTGCCGGGGAGGTTAATCTTATTAAGCAATTACTGGGTAAGTATCCAGCAGAAGCAAATTAAAATGTAAGCAAAACAAGGGTATGTGAGTTCCATCTAAGATGGCACATCGATAGAGATTTCATTACCTGGTCTTTAGGAGTGTTTGCATTGCTCAGATTTGGAAAGGAGTCTAATAGACAGGGCAGCCTACACACTCTGATATGTTAGTGGAAACAAAGCACTTGATTAATTAGTTAGGAGAGTATGTTCTTTGGGCTTTGTCTTCCCTTTTCCATTTGTTGTTGTTCCTCGTTTATTTTTTCTCCATTCTCTCTTTCAATTAAACCTTAACGTGGTTGGTTTGGTGGTTGGGTTTCACATCAAGAAAAGGGAGCCCACGTACTGCCAGAATCACTCACCATCTCGAGTGTATTTCTATGTTAAAAGGAATGAACTCATACATCTTCATTACAAGAGCACAGAGCACTTTTTCTATAGATCTGGGATTAGATAAGCCTTGAGAACGAAGATTCAATACAGTGTTCTGACCTGGTCAGATAACATAAGGGAATCCAGTTTGATTGGCTAGGCCCAGAGGCAAAGAATACAAGAGCTTTTAAAGGGCACATCATATGTAGCCAATTTGTGCACTGATCTTAAGAAAGAATAAACTCGCAAGTAGAATTTCATGGATCATTCTCAAAACCTATCACTCATTTTAAATTCAAGGTGTCCTCTATATCAGGGGTCAGCAAATAACATCTCATGGACCAAATCGGGCCAGCCATGTGTTTTTGCAAATAAAGTTTTATTGGAGCACAGCCTCATGGTCATCCATTGCCTGTGGCTGCTTTTGCACTGCAACAATGGAGCTGAGTAGATGCAACAGAGACGAGATGGCCCACTAAAGCCTAAAGTATTTGTTAGCTGACCCATTATGGAAGTTGGCCCACTGCTCTGTATCATTTGCAAACCCGTTTCTGTTTTCCTCAGACTGTTCTGCAACTACAAATTACAGGAGATGAGGCAGAAGAGACCAAACTCCCAATATATCAGCCTTTCCTTCTTGACCAAATGATGGGCATGTTTTTGATAACATTCCATTGACAGATCCTGTGTAATGGAATACTCTAGAGTTGGTCTAGCCGGTTACAACTGCCAGCTCCATCACTTAGCTGCATGAACACAAGCAGGTCATGTGTCCTCCCTCAGCCACCAATTCCTCATCTGTAAGATGGTACCCCTCATCTTCTTGGCATCCAGTATAAGTGAGACGATGCTTATAAAACACAGTGTGTGGGATCAGGCACTTAAAAAGAGATTCATGAATATTGGTTGTCACTGACATCATCGTGACATCTCTCAGTTGCTCCATTTAACAAGCATCCCCGGGCTGCCACTTCTTATGAGGTGTCGTGTTTTCCCAAGGTGAAGTCTGCCTTCAGAATGTCAAGATAGACCATCGTTCAGCTTCATCTTTTTCCTTCACCTTCTAAGAATTAGGATAAACCCAGATGTGAAGACTCTTTCTCAAACATTTGCTTGATGAGGTCAGTGGGAAGCAAGACTTCCCATTCAAAGGGCCAATGTGCAAGAACAAGCTGGCCCGTCCCCCACAGCATTATTTGTCTCACTGCAGCTCGTGTTCCATCACTGCCAGCCTGTCTGTTTTAAGCCCCACCATTCTCGGTTTATAACTCAGCTGTAAACATTTATTTGTGCCTGGAGCACATTTCTTTCCTACCCTTTGAGAAAAAAAAAAATCAGAATTTCCAGATGGTATGCAAGTTGGAAAAAAATGGCAAAGACTGTTATTCTGTTTAGAAACATGTTTTTCTACACTTGCCCTTTCAGCAAAAACTTCATAATGATTTTTACTAGTTGGCTTAATGCATGGTACTAGGAGCCAGATTAGCAGGGAGGTTGATAATTCTTCCTCTGGCTCTTGTCAGCCTCTCAATGAACACAGCCCAGGGTTTCAAAATGATCACTTCCCTACGTGGGGCTTTTTCAAAGTCAGTGAAGTTCCCAGAAGGGTGAGGGGTAGTTATGTTTGAGCCAACCATTACAATACGGCACGTCTACTGGCAAATAAACCAATAGCCTATGTACCAGCACAACAGCTCCTCTCATTTTGGAGGCCATCTTACTCTCCCTTTGTTACAGATGAGTAGTGCTTAAGCGCCTCATCTTGGTGATTTTAGCTCTGATTGCTACCCACCACCCCCTTCTAAGTTGTACAGTTTCTGTTGGACATGACATCCTCATGGTTTGAGATGGGTACTAACAGCGAGATGATCAATTTCCTTCCCTAGTGCATTTGTCCTCACTTGCGTTGGCACGTTTCTCTTTCAGAGTTGACTGGTACACCCACCGGGGCTGGGGGGGGGGGGTCTCTGCTGTCTGCTTGGATACACACCTCTTTGTATGTCTTGTACTTAGCCCAGCATCTGAAGAGCAGTTAGCATAGTGGTTAGATGTGTGGGTTCTGGAAGCAGTCAGGCATGGCTTCTGATCCCAGCTCCACCGCATAAGAGCCATGTGACCTTAGGCAAGTCATTGTATTTTCATGGTCCTCTAATCCGAAAACTAGAAAAATCATAAAGGTATCAGGAGATTACATGGCCAGCAGTAACCACTCAGTAAATTGTAGCTGCTATAAATAACACTAATAAACTGAACTACATATTAATGCAGAATCATGTTCACCTGAATGGTCAGATATATAAATGTCTGTTAACGCCCTTAGTGGCAAAGAGTTGGCCATTTTTATCGAAGGTGACAAATTGGGGTTTCAAAAGATGTAAAGGCCACATGTAGTCCCAAGCGCTGAAGGATTTTATAAAAATCATTATTGCTGTGTGATGTTGTGAATACATCACGGGAGCAGCGAACGCTCAGCATAGAAATCTTTTCCTGAAGAATAGCCAGCCTGCAGCAGGGTGAGGGCTGATGGGCTGCTGGTGACTCATATGAGCTCTAGTGTAAGGCAGTGAATCTAATGTCCTTACGAGAATCTTTCTGCCTATCTCTTGGTTAAACAGAACCCTCAGATGGTCTTCCTGATTCCCAAATAAATGGAAACGAGGTGTAATGACTGAAGCAATATTCTGAATTCAACTTTATTTGCAATAGATAAAACTATGTGAGGCAGAATAATCTGCAAGGCAGATTTATGTCGAGGTGCCTCTGGAGTTCGGTTAAGTTTAGGAAGTATTAATATGAGGCTTCATTTCCCTGGTATGACTATGAGTCCATTCCCGTTATCACTTGTTTGGGGAATAGTCTCGCTGTTTCCATAAATGAATTATGGCAACATTTTCTGAAATGATTAGCTCCTAATGTGGCTATGGAAGGCTGTCGTTTTGCTCAACATCAGTCTTACTTAACTGGTTGGAATTTTAGGTACATGTTTCTGAAATAGGCAATAGCTTCACATTTACATGAGCAATCTTCCGTGGAGTTATAGAGGTGGACTAGCCTGTAAAATTGATCATTAGAGTGTTGCCTCAAAAATCCCAGAAATCTCATCTTTAAGCTGGAGATGAACCAGCCAGGACCATCACGAAGCATCTGCTTCTTAGGGCAAAGTGGTCATCATCTCCACTTTTGTCCTGCAGCTCATAGGTAGGGAGCAAAGTTTGACGCGGAAGCCACGGTTCAGGGAGATAGAGGCGGGACTGCGTGCTGCTTGCCAGGCCACCATGCTCAGTCACTAGCCAGAACCCAAGGGTGGTGGCCAGACTTTTGGTGAATGATTGTGCAATGGCTGTTTAAATCTTCTTCTCCTGATGCCACCAATTCAAGCCCACCTAGGGTCCACGGGACCTTGCCCTGCTGTCTGGACAAGGGATAATGGGAGTAGGACAACTTTTGATGTTGACCAAAAATTACCTAGTGCTGTAGTAGATGCTTGACAAATGTTTGCTGCATGATGTATGGGTGAATGACCTACACGTCATTGCTCGGGACGTCCATTAGTCATTATTAAGTGAAGAAAATTCGGCAGCTTTTCGCTAATGCAGCCTGCGCTGTTGTCCACATGAGAAGCCGCTAGAGTATACATCAGCACCTGGAATTTGGAGCACATGAACTTGTGACTTTGTTTTCTCTGTCCTTAGCGGCTTCCTTCATGTGACAGGTCCCTCCCTGTCTGTAGACATACTGATCACTCATTGAGGACTGACGTCAGCTGCCCTGGAAAGGGACTTCCTGTTTCACTGAGTCCTACCCCACCTGTTAGCCCTTTCTTAGTTCATTGTGCCTATACTAGGCAGCCTATATTTTAATTAGACCATCACAAATTTATACTCCAGGTCTGCAATAAATAGTTATGGCTGTGTGTAAGCGGCACAACACCCGGGTAGAAAGGTGCAGATATACCACAAATTGGGTCCTGCGTATGTTACCCTGGTTAATCCTCAAAAGCAACCCCATTATACAGATGAGTAGACAAACCCAGATTGGGGCAGTGGTTAGCCCAGCACACAGCTAGTAGTTGTCAGAGCTGGGATTCAAACCCGGGCTGACAGCTCCGCTGTGCCGCATGCCTCCTGAGATCTCTGTTCTTCATAAGGGCAGTCCCCCCGAGGAGGGCGCGGAAGATAGAAACCTTAATTACTTTGTTACCTTGTTGCCTGTCTCTCAGTGGCACTCTGTTAGGAATTGGCCATGTTTGTGGTCCCAGAATAGCTTGCAGGGCCAGGGAGAGCCCACGTTCAGATCCTGCTTTGTGGGACTGGGAGCCTGGCTCAGGGTGCCGGCCTCTTTGACCTTCGAGAGCAGCACAGACCTTCACGCCTGGACACCAGCCCAGGGACTTGGCCTCCCAGGACAGACTCATGGAGACGGTTCCCCACACGGGCTCCAGCAATGTACAAAAGCTACCTTTCCTTTTTATCTCTTTTGAGGCAGTATTTGCATCACATTTTTTCCCTTTATGTTCTTTTTAAAATTAGAGAAGTTCTGCACACTCATTTTAAAGATGTTTTGTTAAATATATAGAAAAAGATTTTTCCCTTGGCTATAAAGAATGTTAGTGTAACAGTTGGCAAATTTGAATCAGGTCTATAAATTAGGAATACCATTATATCAATGTTAATTTTCTGTTTTTGAGAACTGTGCGGTGGTTCTGAAAAAAGGTATCCTTGTTTTTAGGAAAAACGCATAGAAATATTGAGAGGTAAAAACAATCTTCTGTAACTTAGTCTCAATGTTTCAGCAAAAAAATAGAATGATAGAACAAATATGTATTAAATTTATGGAATCTGGGTGAATGATATGCAGGACTTCCTTGTACTATTTTTTTAATTTTTCTGTAAATCTGAAATTATTTCAAAATGAAGATTTTATATATAAAAGTATGTATTTGTGGGCAGTAGTGAAAATTCCACTTTGCAAAAGCATAATTCGGTTGCATATCTGGAGAATTTAGTTTGAAAGTAGTCACTAGCTTTTAACGGTAACTGTAACTTATGTTAAATTTATTAAAAGTGAAATCTCCTTCACTTGCTGACCCCTGCTACCTCCCGCAGGCAACACACACACACACACACACACACACACACACACACACACTTATATTATACCCTTTGCAGCGCGTACACAGAGACCCCACCCCCACTCTGTAGAACATAGTAGGCTCCAGTAGAATGCCCCTTAAGATATCTGTGGGTCCAAACCACTCTCTTGTAGTCAAGGACACTGAGACCTTGAGAGCTAGACAGGCCTCAAACCAGCCAGCTGCTTAGTAGCAAGGAGGGGAGTTCAACCAAAGAGTTCATTTACACCCCTATTCCTTTCCACAAAAGGTCCAAGGACGTTAAGTATCAGGATTAGGACCCATGGCTTTTGCTTATTAATCTAAGGACCTTTCCACTACATTTCAGCTCCCCTGGCTTGCTTACTTATTTCTAAGGTTTTACACAAAAGATAAATTAAGAGTTTACTCATGATTTTTGAAAAGGATTCACAAGGCAGTTTCCTTTAAATAGTAAATTACCCTGTAAAGCTTTTGAGCTTTCCATTTTATTTAGGAGAAAAAGTCAATTTACATGCAACTTTTCAAAATAAATCTTCCTTAAGGCTCCCGTTCTACCTAGTAGTCGCAGGGGTTATGTTAAAACACCCCATCAGATGGGCAAATAAAACTTGATTCAGTTCAACAAACATTTATAAATCACCCATGGTTTGCCAGCGTAAACCACAGAGAACCCAAAGATGCATTCGGGGTCAGGGCCTACGGTGTCTAATACGAGAGACTTGGAAAGGTAGGCAGATCAATTACAGGACCGAGCAACAGGTGCCGGACTCGTTAGTACACTTAAGGGTAGAAGCTGTGAACACGGAGAAGAGAAGCCTATTTGTCTGGTGGTAGGAGCGAAGGAGGGGTAAAAAGAAAAAGAGGGCACCAGTGTGAAGGTGGAGGGTCCCACCAAAAATCAGTAGTGAAAACAGATCCTGACTACCTGTTTTACAGTTGTTTCCATAGTTAAGTCTATGTCAGAAGAACTCGACACTCTCCCTCGATTGGTGGGTATACAGATACATAAACGCATATATACATGTGTGCATGTATAAGTACGGATATATCACATATCCATACAATGTTGCTTTTCTTTTAGAAAATCCTTTACAAAGAAAGCTAGGTGCTTTCCCTTATAGTTTTTCATTTTTTTAAATTTAATTAAATGCAACTAACTAGCATTTATTTTGCTATTATTATGTGCTAGGCCCTGTACAAGTCCTCCTTCGTGTACTCCCATTTGTTGCTCCCACCCCATGAGACAGTTACTAGTATCATTTCCATTTTACATTAAAAAAAAAAAATGGAGGCCCAGAGAGGTTAAGCAAATTGCTAGAGGTCACACAGCAAGGAAGAACTGGAGACAGCATTTTAACCCCCTGTCTGGCTGCAAAACCTGTACTTCATCCCTCACGTGCGCTGCCTCCTTTAGCGGATGAGACATGAAGGAGGGGAGCCTATGAAACCCCAGGAGGGGGTGTGAACACTGAAAAGGCAGCCGGTACTCACTGGTAGTAGCAGCTGATTTACCGAAGGCAGTGTCCTCAAGTTGGGTCTAGTAAAAGAACGGGGATCCCACTATGATACGAACCAAACCCCTGAGGCTCCTTGTCTGAATTTCTCCAGAGCTACTGCTCTCTGGCAGCTGGCGCCCTTGCGAATCTCTTGCTTCCTCATTTGGCTTGACATTATCAAAATCCGTTTAGGTTTCAGCAGTAGATTAGTGGGCTCGTGGGTGCTGATTTCCTGCTTCTTTTTCATATCCTGTCATTAACCCAGCAACCCCTGAAAGCCCAACAGACATGAAGGAAAGCCCATCTTATTAAGTTTAAAGATGAATAATTTCTTTAAAATTCTTTTTTATTTTGAATGAATTTCTTTAACTTGTTGCCACACTATGATTGCTGGGGTGACTAAACTGTTCTTCCCCAGGGGCCCTTTTTATTACACCCCTTCTTTACTGGGTCCTTTATATTATATCCCTTCCCCCAAAAGGCCTTAATGTGGGGGGAGGGGGGAGTCTGCCAACAGCAGCATTTTTAAGTACAAATTAGTTTTCAAATCATAATAATTAGAGCTTCTGATTAATGGGTGATAACAAGTGTTTCCCCCTGGACATGTCATTATTTCAGCAAAATAAACAACATTCTGTTTAGGCTGAGAGCCTTACAGATAATAATAATAATGATAGCTAATTTCTATTTAGGACTTGTGTTGTGCCTAAAATTATGTTAAGAGCTTTGCATGGATTAGCGCATTAAATCCTCATAACAACCCTGTAAAATAAGTAATAGTGTCCCAGCAATACAGATGTGGGGACTAAGGCACAGAGAGCAGATAAACTTAGCAAGTGGCCAAGCCGGGATTTGAACCAGGGCAGTCTCAGCCCAGAGTCGCTCCTCTTCCATACTGTGTAGTATTTCTCCCCCTACAGGGAAGTATTGCATGTCCGACATCCACATAACATGTTTGAGGAACAAACCATCTAGTCCCATCGAAAGATCTGACCCATTCGTGACTTAGTAGTTGTTTCTTCTTAACGATATTGTGTGATGAAAGCTTCCAAACTTCCCTTAGAAGCCCGTTCCCTGGTTTTATTATTCTAGAGGCCAAGAGTTTCTTTTTAAAGTCCAAATCATTGTTTCTCCTGCTTTATTTTAAGCCCTTGTTGACTTTTTATTTGATCTGCTATTGAGCTAAATAAAAATGAATCATCCCCTCTCTTGTTTTAAAACACACACACACACACACACACACACACACACACACACGGAGGAAAAAAAAATAACTTCACACCCTCAAGTCATTCTGTGGTTTTCTTTTATAATTTAGATGTGGAAAACCTTCAGAGATCCAAAAATTTCACCTCTCCATTTTACAGATGGAGAAAGTGGCACCAAGGTCATTAATGAGTCTTGTCTTGATGCAGGGGCTAGATAGTAACAGACCAGGGCTGCTAAGTCAGACAGCTCCACTAACCCTTCGTGCCAGCCTTCAGCAATCCCATGATCTCTCCTGACCGAACAAAACCTTTTGCACTGAATTGGAGCCAAATATAGATAAATATTTTCAGAAAAGCCTGTCTATCACAGAATGCAGAAGGGAGCTTGATTCTCATCCTTTGCCCATCAGGCTAAAGAAGTTTTCCGACCCACAAGGCCACCAAAGTGACTGATCAAAAAGTGAAAAGACCCCCAGAACTTCTTTCAGAAGTTCCATCTGAACAAGTCACAAATGACCATTATAAAGCTAGATTCCACTTAGGTTTTATTCCCATTTAAGAGATCAGGAAAACAAGGCTCTGAGAGATGAACTTGCTTTCTTTGGGCGACTGCTAGTAACTCCCAGCTTTTTCTTAATTCTGTGTTTGCAAATAAAGAGTATAGAAGGTACTGGCTGCTTCACTGTTACTAAGAGATCCTCTTTAAAAATCGGTATTTCTGCAACTCCTTTTGTTAAAGTTCTGAAGGAAACTGAATGTGGGTAACCAATATTTTCTATATACGTGATTTCAAATGCAACAGAGATGTGTGAGAGAAGTGTGATTCCCACATGGTGCTTCGATCCCTCCCAAGGAAGGAGTCACCCCCAATATTAGGTCAGTCTGAGATCCAGTCCTTATTTTCCATTGTTATTTACTCTGAGCCAATGTTTGTTCATTGTTGCTTCCTTTTTTTTTTTTTTCATTTATGAAAATGTCAGTATATTGGACTTGTTTCTGGCTGGGAAGAATAATTAAAGGCTGCAAGAATTAAATCTGGTGCCTGGTTAATATCACTCTCATCTCCCCTGCTGATAGTTGCACACCCCAGCCCTATTCAAGGTTGTTGCAAGCTTTACATGTACTTCCCAGACTCCAGCTCCTACTGTATTTGATCAGTAAAGAGCAATTGTAGAAGAAGTTCAGAAGGCATCGTGCCAGTATCGTGCCCTGGGTTATGAGTTTATACTTAAACTTGCTATGAGTTTCATCTTCATTTTTTTTTCAGCTCCTGGCATGCAAATAAACAGAACTGTAGAACCAACAAATGTGTACAAATGTCACTGATTTGATGTCACTTCCTGTTTTCCAGTGCCCTGGTCATTGAAAAATAGCAGCATAGACAGTGGTGAAGCAGAAGTTGGTCGACGGGTGACCCAAGAAGTCCCCCCAGGCGTGTTTTGGAGATCACAGATTCACATCAGTCAACCCCAGTTCTTAAAGTTCAACATCTCCCTTGGGAAGGATGCTCTCTTTGGTGTTTACATAAGAAGGGGACTTCCACCATCTCATGCCCAGGTATGACCACGCTCGATGGAACTAGGGGTTTAAAGAAATTCCCACTCTGTACCCACTAGGATGGCTGTGATTGAACGTTGGACACTAACAAGTGTTGGCAGGGATGTGGAGCAATGAGAGCATTGGCGTATTGCTGGCGAGGATGTAAAATAGTGCAGCTGCTGTGGAAGAATCTGACAGTTCTTCAGTTAAGTCAAACCTAGAATCACCGTGTGACCCAACAATTCTACTTCTAGGTACACACACACAGAACCGAAAATGTTCTTTCTCATAAAAACATACACATGAGTGTTCAGAGCTCGTTATTCATCATAGCCAAAAAGTGGAAACAACCCAAATGTCCATGAACTGATGAATGGATAAACAAATATGACCTATGCATACAGTGAAATACCCCTCAACTATAAAAAGGAGGGAAGAGTTGTTCCATGCTAAAGCATCGATGAATCTTGAAAAGTATGGTTCTAGGTAAAAGCCAGATACAAAAGGCCACGTACTGTATGATTCTATCTATTGTCCAGAATAGGCAGACCCATAGAGACAGCAAGGTGATGAGTGATTGCCAGGGGTGGGGGAGGAGGGAATCGGGACTGACTGCTGGTAGGTTTGGGGTTTCTGTTAGGGGTGTTATCAATGCTCAGGAATTAGATAGTGGTGACGATTGTACAACATAGTGAATATATGAAAAACTACTGAATTATAGAATGGCAGAATTTATGTTGTATGAATGGTATCTCAAAAAAAAAAAAAAAAAGATGACGTTCCTACCTGGTGAAGTCAGCTTTGCCAGCCCTGGAGGTTAATCCTCGGGCATTTTCACTTCAGGTATTCTAGTTACTGGATTAATTTGTGAAAATATCAGTAGGAGACATCCCAATATATCTCAAAAGAGTTGTGTAAATTAACCAAAATTCAGCCATTTCTCCATGATTTCTGTTCTTCCCTCTACTGAGTTCCTTGGGATGTCCTTGGCACTATGAAAGTGAGATTATCCCCAGCGTTGGGAATGAAGAGATTATGGATTTCATTGTTTTTCATCCATCCTTTAATTTGTCCTGGTAGAGATTTTATTATATACACACCATTAGGGATAAATTAACACCCACCTAGCTTGGTTTTCTTTTCCAATAAGAATTGCATATCCCAAGAAAAACCAAGTAGGGCTTTCCTGCCTCATTTGCTTTCAAATCCAGCAAGTACATAAAGAAGTACATTAGGAAAATACCCCAGTGGAAGGAAAACTTCCTTAACTACTCATTATATCCAGTCAAAGATGACTTTAAAATGTGCTGGAAAGGTATTCATCTAGAAAATTGAATTGAAAGAATTGAAAGCTCTAAACCCATTGGCAAATGCAAAAGAGTGAGGCCACCATTTCTTTGTCTTAGGCTCATGGCAGACATTGCTAATCGATGGCTGCACTTTTTCCTCCGTGAGCTCAGTGCGCGGCCACTACCAACTGACCGGTGTTGGCTCTCAAAATGAAACTTACTTGCAATCCCATCTTTACAACCTGAAAGTATCAAAAAATCAGCATAAGGGGCCAGAGGAGGGCTGTGGGGCTTTTTGTTTTGTTTTCTGGTTTTGTTTTGTTTTGTTTTACCATACATGGCCCAGGCTATAGGCACCAATATGTAAAGTGGTAATCAATAAATCCTCCATCCATCCAGAAAATATTTATTGGTCTAGGCACTGATTATTCAGAGATGAGTTAACATAGCCCCTGACCAAGCAGAACTCCGGATACAAAAATTGCATCTGCTCTTCAAAGAGATTCGCATCCAGAGAAAGAGAGGGAGTCAGCTGAGAGGAGTCCCTGTGGCGTTTCTGTAACTTCTGGCCAGGCGGCAGGGTGCTGCCCTGGGAAATTATGCAAATTGTGAGGTGGTTTCCTTGACCTTCAGGCTCCACTGACTCTACCACAGCACAATGGAGGACTTGCAGTGGTGAAATCTGCTTATTGGCCTTATTTGAGTAAATATGAACATGGCTCTGGGCACAGCCGAGAATAAGTTTCCTCTCAGCCGGTTGGATGCAAGGAGCTTTGCTGGAGGAAAACGCTTCTTCCCCACACTATTCCAGAGCACTGTTGTCCCCCTTCCCTTGCATGTTCCAAACAACCAGTACCATGGGAAAGCAAATGATCATGGCAAGTCGAGTAGGTAACTCCCTGTAACTGAGTGATAGTGGACAGCAGGCAGAAACGTACTCTACCCAGTTTCCCTGCTGTTCTGACATTCAGGACTCAAACCCTCAATGACAATGTCTTTTCTTCTTTTGTGGCTACACCACACTGTCCATCTCCTGCCAGGCTAGTGATTGTTCTAGCGGTCGTCCTCTCAAAATAGCTCCACTCCAGGGACAGCCTCATCACAGTTCAAGGGAAGGGGAATGAATAGGCATGGGCTGATGTATGCTGAGGGTTTCAGTCCAGCTGCCAATTTGGGAGTTTAGCGTGCACTGGAGGGTCAAGTAAGCGAGACACAACGCAGATGCTTAGAAATGCACAAGACAGGTACAATATAGGGGCGCTTCTTAAGAAAAGAAAAAGAGAAAACCCTGACTCCCTACACATTCTCATATTCAGTCACTGCCATCGCACGCACTCATGTCCATCTGATGAGCTACATTTCCTCGAGGAGACGGTGCTTAGCTCCTTGCAGGGATAGGTGACTAACTCACATCTCAAACTATTAGAGAATTTCTCATTTCTATTGGCATATCCTATCAAGGAACATAAGTTCTATGGGGATTGGCAGTCTAGCCAAGGTGACTCATTTGAGCTGGGAAGAGAGAAAGAGGAGATGGGGAGGGGGGATGACTATGAAATTCTATTGGCTGTGTTGCATAAAATAGCTATGCTTAAATTTTATTGCGTATCATGCTTTGACCAAGAGCCTACAAGGTTTAGTATCCTTGTCCAAGGATATTAAATACAGAGGAGAATCCTTTCTTACCTGCTTAAATTTCTCAAGAATCAGAGTGAGTCCCAGTTGACTTTTTGAATGTGGCTTTTTACAACGATACAGAGGCAACGTGGCATAGGGGAGAAAGCCCTGGAATTGGAGAACTCAGAATGGAGGCCCTGCTACATATTAACCAGGAGACCTTAGACTTAGCCCTTAACCTCTTTGAGCCTCAGTTTGTCTCCCTGTGTTATGTAGCTCGCGGTGCTGCTGTAATTACACCACCACAACAAAGGCAGAATGAGAAAACACTGTATACTAAAGCACAACATAAAGATATCATATACAAGTGTTTCGTGGTACTAAGAAACTCCGTGTGGCCCTAGCAAATACTGTATATAGGTGAGCAATTATGTAAATATAGCTTCTTAAGGTAAAATTAATTTTCTAGTGTGTTTTCCTTCTTATGGAAGAACAAACTGTGTTCTCATTGTAGAAAAAATTTCAAAACAGAGAAACAAAAGGAAGCAAAAACAGCTAGAATTTTTACCCCCTTTTGGTAAATGTTTACATATGTTTTTTGCTATAATAAAATCTATCAAATGCAGGGGGAAAAAAAGCTAAGAATCTAAATGGCTTAAAATAACAGAAGCTATTTTTTTGTTTACCAGGGGTGGTTTTGCCCCCAACGCAGATGGCTTTGGCAATGTTTGGGAATATTTTGGGTTGTCACACGGACAGAGGTACTACTACTAGCTAGTGGGTCAAGCCTAGGGGTGCCGCTAAGCACGCACAGGACAGCCTCCACGACAGAGAATTGCCCCTCCCAGAATGTCAGTAGTGCTGAAGTCGGGAGACCCCTCTTCACACGGTCACGTGGATTAAAGAAGACTCGGCGCAATGTCAGCCTCCTTCAAGGACACAGACCTATGGAACCTTCACTCTCAGGGAGATTCTAGTTCCCTGTAGAAAGGAAGAAGAAAGTGGTGAATTCTGGACCAATCCCTGAATACTTCTGCTTGGAAGTGACGCATGTCATTTAAGCCCTTGTCTGACGGACCAAAGCAAGTCCCATCCTAACTTCAGTGGAGCACGAAATACAATCTGATGTCGACCCTGAGACGGGGAGCACCGGAGAAATCAACGGAAAGCCCTACTGACTTACAATAAAATGTTGAGTCACCTGTCCTCGTGGCTGGTATTTGTGGACACCCTTAACTCTTTCCTGAAAGTCAAGCCTTGAGGACTTCCTACGAATTGCCAAATTGTCCTTCTGAAAGTTTCCCCCGTTACATACCCTCCACTCCTAGCTTCCAGCAGCAGGGCCGAGGCGCTCATTTTATTACCTGAATCCTTACGTACCCTGAGTGTTTTCATTGTTTCATCTTTGTCCATTTGAAAGGTAGCTATTATATTGTCTTTTGAATGCAGCATTTTGACACCCTGTATTGCATTTTTTAAGACCTAGACAAAAACAAAACAAAGTCAATATGAGCCAGTCTCATCCGACCCATTGCATAATGTCGAATTCTCAACAGGGATGGTGTGTGAGGAAGCCTAGTGCGTCTCGCCAGGCATTTGAAATCGGACAAACTGTGTCAGATTTGCTCAGCCCCAGTTCTGGAAAGGAAACCGATCAGACTTGAAGCAATAATAATAATCTGCCCTGGCTCCGGTGCTAGGCATCAAAGGAAATTTCAGAGGTTGCTGCCGCAAGTCAGGGTCTTGGGTGGTTAAGGCGGTGAGCAAGTTTGCTTGACAGTTCATCACTGATTGCTACTGCTATGTCAAGCCAAGTAAAATCCTTTGTGAGAACAAGTCAATAATCGGCAAATGAGGTACATGATTAACCCGAGACAACAAGATGCTCTTACCGCTTGGGAGCCCTGCTGAGCCTCACCTTCTCCACAGTCCTGTTTAGCAAATATTAAAAATGCCTATTTCATCACTCAGACTGATGGAGCCAGGAGCCCGGTGACTTCCAGAGGCAACTTGGACGCAGAGGGTGGGCTTGCAGCTCCAGCGGGTTCTTAGAGGGAGATGCTAGGGATCGCATGGCACTAAGCTAGAAGCAGACGCCGTCGACCCCCGGGGCTTTACGCTGAGATGTGTCTGTGGGCTGGGAAGTGAAACTAGCCACCAGGCACATCAAACAATAGGGAACTATTTAAGAGACCACGGATTGCTCCAGGATCATAGGAAACGCTCTCGAATCCGGGAGGTGGAGCATGTGTGGACCAAGATAAAATGAGCTGAGCACACATTCCTATTTGTCTTCATCAGCAGAATTCCCCTAAATGACATTTTTTAAAGCAAATTTATAGATGGCGATTAGTGATGTTAGCTTTTGCCCCCTTGGGTTTATCCCTTTCCAATTCAGAGCCTTCTTTGAAAATGAACTCTCACTTTTCTTTGTCCCATTCTCTCTTGCCCAAGTATGTAAATGGCACACAGTTGCGATCAGAGGTGGGATGGGCTAGGTCCCAGGGACAGGGGGACATTGAGTGCTCTGAGCACCGTGCTTCTCTCCCCGCTGACTGGTCAGATGGGCTCTCCCCCGACATCCCCCTTTCCTGTGGAGCTGTGAGCTTCTTGCAGAGGGAATATCAGGGTATGACTGTCAGCTTGCATAGCACGTCACAAAACGATTTAACTTCATTTTGGAGGGAGACATATTTTTATAGGCATGTTTTTCAGACCTTTCCTTTCCCAAAGAATTTGAGGTATGGAGAAAAATTTTGTGAAACCAAGAGAGACTTGGTGTGTTCTGTATTGTACTTAAAGTGCTTTTGGAAAGGCGTTTCTCAGGAGGCCCCTTGTGATTATTTGGTGTATCCTAACAGGACCCGAAGCTGCCACTTAAATGAGCGGGTGCCCTCCTGGGCAGCCACCAAGCAGAGCTAGGGAGAAATCCCAGGGCTGCTTGAGTTTTACAAGAGAGCTGGTGTGGAGGGGATGCATGGGAGGACACTGTGGGTGTTTTTCAGGACGGGTAACACTTGAGAACGTGGAACTCAGGGAGAAAAAAACAGAAACTGGGAAGACAGGGAGGAGGAAGAGAGGATAGCAAGTACCACATCATGTATTTAGACTGAGCAGACTCTCAGCGGCTCTGTAATTCAGGAGTTTGCAAATTTTCTAGGCAAAGACCTTTATCTTCAAGTGAGATCTTATGTAGAACCCCAAAAATAAAATGGATAAAAGCAACGATTTTATTAGCATAACTATAGTGTATAGTTCAAATCTATATTTATTATAATGTTAATCTTGGAATATGTATGTTTACTGTATGTGTAATAGAAAAAACTCTATATACAGCTACACAGATAGAGACACAGGGAGAGAGACTAACTCATGGGGGGATCGCCTCTCGGTGCAGGTAAGGAGAACAGGACTGAGAATTAGGTTCAGAAATGCACTTGCTGTTACCCATAATAAAATATTAACAGTAAAGTGCACTCCCTCCCCATCTCCAGCACACACGCACGAAGATTGGAAATAAATACGACAAAATGTTAACATTTATTCATTTGAGTGGTTCAGATATGGATATTCGTCACCATATTCTTTATACTTTTCTTAATTTTTGTAATGCCTCTCTCTTTAAGAAAAGTGCATTTGTGACAAGCTTGAATCTATTTTGAGTAAAAGAAGCATTAGGAGGCTATAGATGGTGACTATAATCTTATATCATGCTCAAGATTCAATTTATTTATATACTTTGTTTTGTTTGCACCATTTTGAGAAAAATCACAATGAATATATATACGTAAGTTGCAAATCACAGCAGTATTTTCTTTAATCCTTTCCTTTACGGGCTCTGACTACTCTTCAATTAAATTGATCCACAAGCTTGAAAGAGGAGCAATAGGAAATAATTGTTTCAAGGCTAAATCACTTAAGAAATCTAACGACTTCCATCCCTTGCCTTAAATACAGAAATAGAGAGGCTGCACCCTAAACTTAAAGTTAGCTTTGAAACTGTCTTCACTAAAACACACACACACACACACACACACACACACACACACACACACATATACACACGTATAGATATATACGTAGACCTATAGGATACATATGAATATATACATATATATATATATATATATATCATGTCCATTTGAAATGGCACTCCTGGTTTCACATTCTGGCACAAACTGGTACTTCTGTTCTGCATGGCATTTGGTGGGACAGGATCTACCAGTGCAGCTGCTTACACAACTTTATCGGAGCAAGGACACACCAGTGTGCGTTCAAAGAAAGCCGCTTGCAGATCGATAAGTTTCCTAATAAATGAGAGTTACAGAAGTTCAAGTCTATGTTCAGAGATATTAAGAAAAGCTTTATTCCCACATCTTCACAAAAATTAATGGCTCTTAAAATGTTAATTGAAGCCCCTTTCAGGTTAAGGATGTTTTGTAGGGAAGCAAAAGTTGTTATAAGACAAAAACATTCATTAATCATCTGATCGCTTATAAAAATGTTCTCCACTTGGAGCTCCCTCCCGGTGTAACACTAGTTCCGATAGTAAGTGTCAGCATTAGCTGGTTGCTCGACATGCCAGGGACTATTTCCCGTGAATGATTTTATCCTCGCGATGACCCAGTGAGATAGGCGCTATGAGGAACAGTCCCCGTTTACACGTGAAGGAACGGAGATGTCGTTCAGAGCCTTGAGGCTGGTATGTCCGGAGCAGAGCAGTCAGACCCCTCTTTCTTCTGGTCTCTGGAAGACGCTCTGTTCCAGGAGCAGCCTGTGCAAAGTGCCATGTAAACACCGTCACTGGTGGGCTACCCGTAAAACTCACGCGCAAACAGGCATCTCATTAAGGCAGTGACAGGGGTGCCGGAGATCTGCCTTGAAGGGCGGGGGAAGCCTTGGTAAATCTGGATCTGGCTGAGGAAACGCAGGTAACGAGGTGACAAAATCAGCCCTTCCGAGAGGATGGTTATAATGACATCAAGAGAGGTGCTAGGATTTGACAAAGACGTCCAGGATGTTTACAGAAATATCCCTTTTGATGGTGTTACACCAGTCGAGCTCGATTGACGCTACCTTGTTCTCGAGTGTTCCATCGATTCGGAGCTGACATGGTGCTCATCTTTGACATCTCTGAGACCAGGATGTGTTTTGCAATCGATGAAGCTGAGAAACAACGAAATGTTTGCCCTCACATTTTTGTTTATGGAAGGAAACTAAATGTGCATTCGAACAATTAGAGTATGGTTCCTACTATAACCTGAATTTTCCTAAGTCTGAGATAAAAATAATTTGTTCATAATTAGAGCTTCATTCTTCAAGATAAAGTCCTAATCGTGTTCCCGTTTGTTAAGGGCGTTCATTTTAAGTGGCCTGTTATTAATTCCAAATATCCTCAGATAATAGATAGTATAGTATATATCAAGTCAGTGCAGGGATTTAAGTGTAATTTTCAAAATATGTAAATACACAGATAAAAATAAAGCATAAGTAAACATTCTGTGGAATGCCGGTGCTGCTGTTCCCAACACAGACAAGCATGGGCAGAAAAAGTATGGACCAGTCCAGACTGCCTGGTCTTGAACTTCAGCCTCTAGTACTTTGCAGCTGTGTGGCCTTGGACAAGTCACTCAGCCTCTCTGTGCCTCCATTACCTCATCTATAAAGTGGAGACAGTAATATTACACATTCATAGCATTGCTGTGAGATTTAAATGAGGTAATCCTTATAAGGTGCTTGGAACCGTGCCGGCACATAGAAATGATAGCAGCTACTATTACCATGCTTTTCAAAGCATCTATAACACAAGCCCCAAACAATACAAAACAAATTTCAATTTTTTAAAACGATAACCTTTATTTGTGTTTTTCTCATTATAAAAGCAATATATGATGATGCTAGAAAACATAGAAAACAACATTTTTTAGTATATTTTCCAGACAGTTTTCTATTCACATGTAGCAAACATTTTTACAAATATAGGATTATACCATACATGCAGTTTTTATCCTGATTCTTTGCATAAAGATAGGTAGGGAACATCTTTCTGAATCTGAATATTCTTCCATAAACTCATTGCAAATGCTTCACAAATAGTCCATTCTAAAGATTAAAAAGTTTTGGAACCAATCTCCCTTTTTCAGCATTAGAATCCTACTACTACAGTAAACATCTTTGCGGGTTTATGTTCATGTATTTTTTTAATAATTTCCTTATGATGAATTCTTAAGAGTGAAATTGCTAGCACAAAGGATTTGCAATATGTCAAGCTTTTGTAACAATAATAATAGGCATAAGAATAGCTGACATTGATTGCTTACCATGAGCCTGGCCCGACTCCTAATGGCCCTCAGTGGTCGGTGCCGTTACTATCGCTGGCTTAGGGATTGGAGAGTGGAGATTCCGAGAGCCGAAGTAACTTGCCCAAGGTCACGCTGCTGCCTGGTAAAAGATTGAGAAGCTGCCTGGTGTCTGGGATTCTGTTCCTCTTTGGTGCTTGGAAAGCCATTCTGTGACTGGACACATTCCCAGTTCTCTCCCTGTCTTCGGGGATTTGATTCATTTTCACCACCAGCCCACAGAAGACCCTCCTATTGATCTTGGGAGGGCGAGGAGCCAAATGTGACATTTTTGATAAGCCATTGGCTAAAGACCATTACATGGGAATGTGCAGTAAATAAGAATTCACATCAGCAAGGCACCGAGAGGTAAGACCTCCATTTTCCTGGCCTTGTGGGAGAGGTTTTGTGCCTCTTGGAGTAGCCTTGAGGTGTTCATCAGTTTCACTGAACTTGACCTCTATACTGTGGCTCACTTGGTCTTCAGAGCAAT
Organism: Ursus arctos; assembly: GCF_023065955.2. Classification (NCBI taxonomy): domain Eukaryota; kingdom Metazoa; phylum Chordata; class Mammalia; order Carnivora; family Ursidae; genus Ursus; species Ursus arctos. The sequence continues at coordinate 55,450,484 of NW_026622819.1, forward strand.
ACCTTCCACCCTTCTCCAGGGTTGGATCGAAAGGCAGTGTGATAAGGGCATGAGCTTGTGGGAAGACAAAGTATGAAATCAATCCATCCATGCATTCAACAAATGCTCACTGGATGTCTATAGTGGGGATACAGAGATGAAAGGTATTGGCCCTACTTTAAGGAGATGGGGACCTGACAAGTTAAGTGACAATGGCAGCATGATGTAGGGAGGGCCGTGAGTTGCAAGACAAGAACCGACTCTCTGGAATTGGCCTGCTCTGGGTTTGAGTCTTCTCTCTCCTCTGTATAGCTGAATGTTTATGGCCAAGTCTCTCTAGATTCAGTTTCACCATCTGTGAAATGAGGACTATACCTCATCAGGTTGTTGTGAGTATAAATGAGGTAATGCCTAGCAAATAGTAAGCACCCTGTGGAGATCAATCAGTCAGTCAATCCGACTGGTCTACAGCCCTTACAGCTCGCTCACAGATAACTTAGCAACCGGTGGTCTCTACAGGGAGAGCGGTAAGCCCTCTGGCGGAAACCAGAGAGGGCACACAGACTGAGTTTTAGTTGCTCCTCCTCCAGCCCCTAATCCAGTTTGCAAATATCAGGGTCTTCCAACTTGGTCAAGTGTTTCCCTTCCCCCCTCGATCGTTGTGTAAATATGTGAGGTGGCAGGGGGCGGGGGTCCCTCTCCTGGGGCACAATGCGCACCGCATCCAGCCATGTCCAGTCCAAGTCCCGCTCTCCGTGGGATGGCAGAGGGTGGACCACGTGCCTCGTGCTAGCCCTCCTCTCTTGTGTGTTTCCTGAGCTGATGCCGTACGTCGTTACAGAGTTTGTGCTTGCCCCTGGTGTGATAAACTAATTACATGTGAGCTATGATGATTAGTAAAGAGTTGGGTACAGGAGGTTTAAGAGCCTAAAGATGGGCCACCAGATGTAACCTGTGCGGGATTTTAGGAGAGCTTCCTGGAGGAGACGCTAAACAAGCGGAGTCCTGGAAGGCAAGTTAAGCAGATAAAGGAAGAGGAAAGAGAGGGAAAGATCTTTCCAAGCAGAGGACAGTGAAGATACCCCTTGATCTGTGGGCTGTGTTGAAGCTTGACATAACGATCGTCCTCTTTTTAGAAGCTGTGCTTTTCTTTGGTCATCGCTCGCCAGCAAGGATATAGCTTTTCCCCTCAGCACTGGCTCTTACAAGACGGGGGGCGACTGAGGAGGACGGCGGCTATGGAGGTTTCGCGGCTGTGGCCCTGTGTGGCATTGTTGCATGTTTACACCCACGTACGCAGCCCAGCTAGGAGTGTGTTAAATCAAAGGAAAAAGTGGCCCCATGCCATGAAGCTCTGAGTCACCCTTGCGAGATGGACTAGGTAATGAGGGAAGGTCTTGAGAATAGGAGATCAGGACGTAGAGTTTTCAACTGTTTCTCCCTGTTCTCAAAAATGTCATAGGAAAGGGTTAACAATCTCCCAAGGAGATCCTGTCTTCAGACAGAGCCATTGTTCTGCCAAAGGTAGGCTGTAATGTTGGATTCCACTGCCACTAGCTGAGCACCTACTATGTGCTGTGTGGCAAGGGGCTGCAGCAGTGGACAAGGCAGAGCTGGTCCTGCGCCTGTGGGGCTAGTGAGCACTGGCATTAAGACCCCTCCAAGAACTCCCAGGGAGGGCAGGATTGACAAGCAGCAGGAAGGTGGGAGGGAGATCAGGAGGAAGAGGAGGCCAGGCGAAGAGAATACCTCGTGCCAGGGCCCTGAGGCTGGGATGAGTTTGGTGAGTTCCAGAAACAGAGAAGAACAAGGTAGATGGAATACAAGGACAGAGAAGTTTGGAGGTAGGCAAAGGGAGTTTTTAGACCAGGGAGGGCCCACACCCAGCAAAGTCATCCCCATCTTTCCTGGAACCCTTTTTCTTCTACTCCAGTGGGACATCTCCCTGTCCTCAGGTGCCCAGCCTGCTTCCAAGTCTGGCCCTAGCACCGCTGGGCTCTGCCTTCCTTCCCTTTCTCTGCTCAGCAGCGTCTTTAGGCGACTTACACACCAGGCCGGCCACCAGATACGCTGGCAGAGGCAGCCAGGTTCTTGGAAAACTTGAAGCGACCTCCCATAGTTGTTAAGACTCGCGCAAATCCCAGTTCAAGTCTGTGCTTGGCCACCAACTACCGTCAATGGCACTGGGTACATTACATTACTTCTGTCACAGCCGTTACTCTCTCCTGAGAAATGGGGATGCAACTAGGGTTTCTGGGAAGACGGAAAGAGATAACATATGTCAGCACTTGCCCTCATGCCTGGCACAGAGCAAGTGCCCAGAAAAATAATAGACTTCGTATTTTTGATGATTACTTTTCCCACTGCTGTGCAGGGGGACACGGGATGGGACAGGCAGGGATCCCACCATTAGGTGTGTTCTGCCCCACTCCTTATGTTTCAGAACTGTGCTTGGGTCCTCTCTACCTTCTGTCTGCTTGATCCTTACCTGTGGGGTCTTGTACAATGCACTGCTACGGTCTGCAAATCCAGGTGCCGTGTCCCATCCAGAATCTAGGGGCCCGTTCTCCTAGCTGGTGGACGAGTGGCCCCAGCAGCACACACAGCTGGGCCTAGTGGCATCTAGTTCAGTGACTCGGACACACGGAGTCGGAACTGAGCTGGCGTCCTGAACAAGGCCAGCGGGGCCGTGCTCAGGGAAGCCAGCTGCCGCTGGAGCACGGCCCTGCTGCTGTCATCCTTGCACACCCCTCTGAGCCCTCAGCCTCTTTGAAGGAGAGAAAAGAAAGTGTGCTGAGCTTTAATGAGGAATCAGCCGGGCGCACTTCACCACGGGCCTGGCTGGAGGCAGAAGATGAACAGGCCCCCATGAGTGACCCGCTGCTGCCAGTCGTCCCTGGATGTGACCAGAGACCCTGTGGTAATGTGGCTTCAAGCAGCCCTCACTCACGCATGCTGCTTCGCTGCAATCCTAGCAACTGCTGAGCATGCCCTGCCGTCTGAGGGAGAATCGACATCCGATGCTGGGAGGCCAGGGATGCCGCCAGCACGGAGCGAGGGAGCGGCAGGCCGTCCATGGGAAATGTCAGCGTTTATTGCTTTTCCCGTCCACATCGACCCTCAGCAACAGACGTTCCAAATGGCAATAAAGTTATTTCCCCCCTTCTCAGGGTCCTGGACCCAGTAATAACATCTTCCTGAAGGGCAATGAGTCTGTCTTTAACCTTGCCCTCTTTGGCAGGTGTGTATCGGTGTGGCTTCCAGAAGCATCTCTTGGCTGTCTGCTCCCTGCCTGTGGATGCTCGCCCTTCTGGGAGAGTGATAGGCCCTGCTCGATGGCCCAGGCTCCTTTGCTCTCTCCTGCAGCTCTTCCTGCAAACCCACTAAGTTATCTTAATTACCATTCCAAGAAGTGGGGTAGATTTATAATTGGATCAGTCAAATATTTGCTGTGGTTTATTTTTTTGCCTCTCAAGTGCTCGTAAAAGTTGCATTTTCTGCCACTTCTGGTATGACTGATGACTCAAGGCACAGGCCTCGCATTGCATGGCAACACAGGTTATTTTTCAAAGGCCCAGGAAAAAGAGAGATCGGGGGAGGCGTTTATTTTGGGTTCTTACACTATCACCTTCTGGGTGGCTTTACTGCCGAGTCAAGAGAGACAAGCTGCCTTGAGAGACAGACTTCCTCCCACAGCCAGCCCCTGAACACATCCATCGCCTGCTGGGGTTTGGTCCTGTGCCTCCTAATCTCTTCCAGGGCTTCGGCAGATCGCTTAGCTAGAATGTGCTGTGGAGCAGCCTCTCAGCCATCCAAGCGCAGCACGGTCTCCTGAGCGTCCCTGTGTCCAGGGTTGATCACGATGGGGTCTTGGAACAGAGGAGACAGATGTCCCTGGTAGTAAGCCTGAGTTATCAATCCCCAGTGCTGGGACATGAAAAAGAAACTCTGGCCAGGACCTGTGCCATTGGAAAATGGCCTCCTTCTAGTGTCAGCCAGGCTGCCAAGCAAGCTGGCCAGACTGCAGTCTAGGAATCCGAGAGAGCAGAGGCTCTCCTGCACCAGATGGCCTCCCTGCGAACCGGCTTCTTACTGAGCTCCTGCCTTCCCCGCCCTAGAAGACCATCTCTGCATTTGGCTGGCTTGATCCACCTTGTGTTCCTAGCCTCCAGCCCTTCCCAAAGTTACCGCGGCCGTAAACGAGGCTCCGTGATGCTGCTTATCGTATGTTCATCTGTGAATCGGAGAACTATATACTCCAGACTGGAGCACTTTCTGGACTGAAAGGAGGAACAACTGGTGTCAGCTAGGACACTCCTGGGCAAACAGGGGTAAACAGACACCCCACATATAATAGTTGGGGCTTTACTCCGTGGAAAGTATGCTGGAACTTACCATGCTCCTGGGCAGTGAACTGGGAGCAAAGAGAGGCATGACGTCAAGAAATCTCTGAGGGTTGTGCTGAAGTAACAAGGAAGCCTCAACATTTCGGCGGCTTAGTTTAGTAAGTGTTCGTTCTTGCTCATGTCATAATTTCAGCCTTCCTCCAAGGGCTCATGCTAGGATCCAGGCCATTCCTGTCTTGTGGCCCCACCATCACAGGCTTTAAGCCTGCTCTGGCCCCCTCCAGGGGAGGATAGGGATGGAGGGAGAGCAGCAGGGGCTGCCCAGGATACTTTATGGCAGGGTCTAGAAGGGGAGCTCATCCCACAGCTTACGTTCCACGGACTGGACACCACCGTGTGCTCCCACCTGGCTGCAAGGTGGCTGGAAAAGAGTGAGACCCTGATGTGGACAAGGATCAGCCATCACTACCACAGCCATCACTACCACATCACTAAGAAACAGTATCAAATGGGAAGGGAAGACAAAAGAAGGAACAAGGGAAGTCCAAAGGAAGCAAGCAGGCATTGTACAGCCTCCCACTGAGAACTGGAAAAATGACGTCATCATGGCCTTATAAAGTCAGCTCTCAAATCTTGATTTATGGGAATGTGCAGCCACCATAATGGCCCATCATATGCATGTTCTGCCCCGGCCGCTGCCTGATTCAGCCTCCCTGACTGTAATGCTACCCCTTCCTCTTTCATGCAAAAAAGCACATTACGGAGTGCAAGTGATTATTATTAGAGACAAAACCTGGGACATATTCCAATTTTCTTCTTTTCGATGGAATTCATTTACGAATTTAGTATTTTATTCATTTGATATTTAATATGTACTGGCCAGACTCTGCTTGAGATAAATGAGGGATAGCAGTGAATTATGATAGTGATTGCTGACACCTTGAGGGCTTGATCACCACACACAAAGTGTAATTCTAAGTGCTTTACATGAATTGATTCACTCAATCCTTACAATGGTGTTTTGACAGTGGTGTGATTATTGTCCCCATTTTAAAGATAAGGAGACTGAGGCACAGAGAACTTAAATAGCTTTTGTGAGTGTGGCAAGAAGTAAGTGGCAGTCCTAGGATTCCAGCTCTGAAGTCTTTTTTTTTTCCCCAAGATTTTAGTTTATTTGACAGAGAGAGAGAGCATGCGCACATAAGCAGGGGGAGCAGCAGGCTCCCCGCTGAGCAGGGAGTCCAATGTGGGGCTCGATCTCAGGACCCTGGGATCATGACCTGAGCTGAAGACAGATGCTTAACCAACTGAGCCACGCAGGGGCCCCAGCTCTGAAGTCCTCTTAACCACTCTGCCATGCGGGCAACACCCCTGCCCTCCTGGAGTTTACGTTCTTCTGAGTAGACTGACAGTAAACATAAAAACAGATTATATCAGTGTAGAGAGTGACAAATAGTTTGAGAAAAGCAAAGCACAATAAAGGGTACAGGATTGAGGCACATTGGACACTGCATCGTATCACACCCACATGTCCCCATGCCCTGTTTGACAGCCCCTGGCTTACACAGTCTTCCTTTAATGAAAACTACCCCCCATGCTACTTTGGAATGAGTTGGGAGGAATGGCCAAAATAGATGTCTTCTCTCTCCTCTGACAATACCTTTGCCCAGAGCCATTTGATTGGTTGGACAGCAAGCACTGCTGCTGGTCCTAAGTCATTTCTGCTCTTGGCCAGCCAGCCAGTTCAGCAAGAGATGACTGATGTCCAAATTAATAATGAGCAATGACCCCACACAAGCAATCGCCTTCCCCAAACTTTTCCTCATGGGGGTGATTTTCTGGACCCCAAATGAAGTATATTCTTCTCACCTCAGCACCAGGGAAGTTAGGCTCATTCCTCTGGCTGACAGCAATTTGTAGTAGACATGGGTCTGGGTAGTTGGACATTTACGAGGTTGCTAAGAAACAAATGCTTTGGTTACAAAGGTCTCCAAAGCAGCATTGGTTTGTTGTATCACTTTGTGTAATTTATTTTATCCCATAAAGACAGCTGTGACCAATGGGATATGGGGTAGAGGAAAGCTAAAAAACAAATACTCCTTTTCTGAGAGATGGGGAAATTTCCACTTCCTAAGCAACCACCATCTCCCACCCCCAGATGGAAAAACTGGAACCATGTACTTCTCCTCTCTGATCATTATGATTTGCAAATAAGTAACTCATAGTCTCAAGGTACTTAGTAACATGGTTATTACCTTCCAGGCACTGCCCTAAGCATTACATCATGTCATCCTTGTAACATCTCCCAAAGTCGAGCATTATTATTCCCTAGTATGCAAACCAGGAAGAGGCTAAAAGTCAATTGACCCAACTTCAAGCAATAGCAAGTGGCAGTCAGAATTCAAACCCAACTTTGTCTGATGGTAAAGCCTTTGCACTTCAGATTACAGAGTCTTTGTTTTCAGTGATCACGTTTCAGATGGGTAAAACTGGCAATTCTGATGATGGGGAAGTCACATTAATAGATTCCTGGAGTTTAATTCTATGAAGTTCATGAAAGAGGTTATAGTCAGTGTCTGTAACCTATAAAATCCTTTTTATGGAGGGGAAGTGGTGAGAGAGAGCTTAATCCCACAGTGGTGGTTTTTATCTGCTAAAGACCTGCGCTTTGAATGTTCTCTGGAAGTCACAGTGCAACTGACTTTTCTGTGCAGTGATTTTGAACGAGTTCACAAGATTAGCCCATTTCTACAGGGGTCTTATCGATTTTCTTGTCGACAAGTAAGAGACATTGGTGTCCTCTGCCTTTTCCTTCATCCTCTCTGTCCAGCCTACGGTCAAGCGGTGTCCCTTCTTTCTTAAAAACATTCCTCCAAAGTTGTCTCCTCTCCTCATTGACTGTCCTAATCAAGACCCCTGTCACATCATACTTGGGTTTCTGCAACACTGCCCAGCTGGTCTTCCTGGTTCTTTTCATTCTCCTCTCTGCCATATCCTGCCTGCAAATAAATTCCTCAAAACATTCCTTTCATTGCATCAGTCACTGCTCAGGGATCATCCATGGCTCCCACTTGCCCACCAGAGGATTTCGCCATTCTCTAGGACAGGGCTCTCTTGGGTCACACTGGCTCCCCCCGACCCTGTTCCCCTCATCTTGGTAGCCTTCATTGGCCAATCAGTCTCTCATTGATCACTTCTAGTTAGGAGCCCAATTTCCACTGAAACAGTTTCATATTTAATTGCTGGTTTATCTGAGAGAGTTAGGTCTAAGTTTTTGCTTGGCCACTTAGTTGCTGTGTGACTTTTGACAAATTGTTTGACTTCTCTGAGCTTCAGTTTTCTTATCTGTAAAATGAGATACAAAGAGTACTTATCTTTAGGGTTTTTGCAAGAATAAAATGAAATGATGATGGTGGTAATGATGATAGCTAGCTAATATGTATTTTGTGTGTGCTCTGCGCCAGGCACTGTTCTCAATATTATCTTATTCTTCACGACAACCTGTAACATAGGTACTATCATTTTCTGTTTTGCAAATGGGGAAACTAAGGCACAGATAAGTAAAGCTAGTAAATGCCAGGTTCTCTCCCAGGTAGTCTGGCTGCACAAATCTCATTCTCCTCCTTTTTTTTTTTTAAATTAAAGTATAGTTGACATACAATGTTACATTAGTTTCAGGTGTACAACATAGTAGATACAACCCTCATTCTTAACTAATCTGCTATACCACCTTCCCCTGGTAAATGATCAGTAAACGATAGCTATTAACATAGGTCTGTCACTCCTTATCTGAAACTCTTGCCAAACCAGGTGATTTTTGGAATCCAGAATTTGGGAATTACAAGAAAGTTATACTTGGCATATACTAGGTATTATATAACACCCTAGTGAAGACTGGAACAATAATCTCCCTCTCTCTCTCTCTCTCTCTCTCTCTCTCTCATGCACACAAGAAAAAACATAAAAGTTTTGGCTTTAAAGCTTTTTGGATTTCAAACTGCAGAAAAGGGATTGTTCCTATAGTAATAAAACTATTAGCAATGATTATAAGCATAATAAATGGTGACTTATTGTTACAACTTCTGTGACTCTTCTTTTTTACTGGATGAGCTCATAGTCAAATGCGCTCCAAAGTATTTTTCAGCTAATTGATGGGCTGGGAGGGGAAAGTGCTAGTCATGGGACCAGGTCTGTAACCGCTTTCACACATGGAGTTCTCTCTCTTCTTTCCCTAGTATGACTTCATGGAGCGTCTGGATGGGAAGGAGAAGTGGAGTGTGGTTGAGTCACCCAGGGAACGCCGGAGCATACAGACCCTGGTTCAGAATGAAGCCGTGTTTGTACAGTATCTGGACGTGGGCCTGTGGCACCTGGCCTTCTACAATGATGGCAAAGACAAAGAGATGGTTTCCTTCAACACTGTTGTCTTAGGTAGGTATGGGATCTCTGAGGTGATATGCCACCAAGGGAAGAATGGGAACGTTCTGGGTTTCTCCGTAGAAGGCACATCTTCCAACGTAGTTTCTACTGTATAGGAAACCAGACCAGAATCCTTTATTTAGGCTTCATGGTCTCTTCCACTTAAAACTAGTCCCAATTAAAATAGAAAGACTGCTTACACGTTCCAGTCGTGGTAAAGAGCTTAGGTCAAACAGGCTGGCTCAAGTCCTGGCCGCACAACCTATGCAAATCACTGGACTTGTGTAAGCCTCAGGTTCCTCACGGTAAAATAGAACTAACTAGTACCCACCACATAGGGCTATTGTAAGAATTAAATAACATACAGTATATAATCTCTAAATATGCAGTAGAGCCAATAAATACAGACCATTCACATCAGCTCAGAATTTCTCTTAAAAATCCAGGAAAGCTCAAAGGCCAACATTTAAAAAAAAAACAACCATAAAAATAAATCAAGAAAAGGATATAGATATAAGGGGGGGGGAATCATATCTTTGTTCCCAAGTAGGTAAATCTCAAAATGCTTTAATTAAACACTTGTCATTTTTGGCATGTGTTAGCCCTGTTTTTTATTAGCTATCAAGGGAGAAGCTATGGTTTTATTCAAAATTTCCTCTTATATGTGCTTATGAACCCCTGAAAGGGCCATTAGTTTGAGAGAATTTTATGAAGTTCTCTAAAGCAAACCTTAAGAATTTTACCAATCACATAAGCCACAGGTACTTTCATTAAATTTACATTGTTGTTACATTTTTATCCTGACGAGGATAACAGATCCTGGGTAGAACGTCCGTGAGTTGGGGCAGAGTGTTAGACGCATTTCACGGAGGAATCCACTGAGGGTCAGAAGACTCAGTCCCTCCAGGTCCCAGGATGTGGATGGTAGAAATGGATGGGCTTCTGGGCCTTTGTACATGTCATGCCCACGGTGCCGAGTTATGGATCTGGAGGTTCACCGTAGGACTGGCGTCATGAGGAGAGGCCTGGTGAGAGCGCATCGAATCCCAGCTCTTCTGTCCCACATCCTAACTGGAAAAGTCACGTACCTCCTGGAGCCTCAGCTTCCTTGGTGAAAAGGACCGTGTCCCTGATGGGAAGGATGACGTGACTTTACATATGGAACATGTCTGCAGTGGCGCTGGTCGTCACAAGATGAGAGTGGATGGTTGGTTAGGAGCACATCTTATACAGCTATGTTTCTATTAACCGCATTCTCAGAACTTCTTTACTGGTCTCACGGATTTCTCTGAGGGGCTCCTTGATTCTAGAAAGATCTAGGGAAGCCAACGTAAAATTCAGGGAGCAGATTTTATCAGTAGCCACAACTTCCAAATGGTATAAAATCAGGAGTTGGTATTAACCGTAGCATTAAAGTTATACCTAACTCCCTCTGCTAAGGAAAACTTGGTCGTATCAAGGTTAGCCAAATGCTCTAAGGCAGGGGTTGGCACACTGTAGCCCCTGGGCTAAGTCTGGCCTCTGCCTGTTTTTATAAATAAAGTTTTTCTGGAGCACAGCCATGTTACGTTCATCTGTTGACGTATCATCGGTGGCAGCTAAAACAGAGCCCAGTAGTTGCAACAGAGACAGCTTGGCCGACAAAACCTAAATATTTACTTTCTGTCCCTTTACGGAAGAAGTTTCCCAACCCCTGCTCTAAACTAATGTCATAAACCTTGTATCATGGAGGCCATTGTAAAACATCTTCCGTGGTTAGAGAAAATTTCCAGAATCAGATTATGTACCCATGGTGGGGGGAGCAAGACAAAGGGGATTACAAACCAGCTCACAAAAGGAAAAAAAGTAGTTTGAGATGTTGAGATTAAAAGCAGTCTTTAGTTTAAGAACATGATGAGAAATGACATTCTTTTTGTCACCTTGTATTTAAGCTGAAAAGGCTTAGCACGTACATGAGAGCACACGCCGTAAACAGCTGCTGGCTTAGCCAGAGTCTACAAGGACTCGGTGAAATGGTTAATAACACAAACCGTAAGCACCACACATTGACGGAGCACGGACACGTGGGCCAGCCTCGGCAGGGATGAGGCCGGCGAACCCACAGAGTAGTCCTGTGAGGTATAGGTGCTCCCAGGATTCCATTTTCTAATTGAGAAGCCAAGACTGAGAGAAGTTAAACAACTTGCCCAAGGTCACACACGGTAATCGGGGGTGGAGTCAGCATCCAAACTCTCCAGAGAACTGTGCTCTTAACCACTGGATTGCTTTGGATTCCGGCCAAGTAAATGCCTTTTCCCCTGCACAGCAAGTTTTCTGGGGGCCAGATTATCTAATAATGGCTTCTGCCCTCCATCTCCTTTATCCACATAGACACAGACGTTGTGGTAGTGAGATGCCCTTCCCCCAGGCCATTACCCTCGTTCACCTGTCAGAGATGGGAATAGCAATTCTCCCCAGAGGATTTCTCTCGTCTGGACTGTAACTCAAAGAGAAAGTCAAAGGTAATCGGCCTAATAATTGGGCAGACATCTTGATAGAGCAATGATAGTAATTGGCCTGAAATGCAGGGAAAAGAACAGTGTTTTATTTGGTTCGGAGGGTCTCCCACACATATCTATTATCAGAACGTTCTCCATCAAGAGCAGGCAGGAGCGCCGAAAGCCCCTGTGATATGAAACAGAAGGAAAAATGTTAGACGGGTGTCAACCAGCGATCACACTAAATATACCTTTGACTCAGGGAAGTCTTTTGATGTGTTTTGGAGAGAAGCAGCCTGCTTTCAGAAATGAGTTTCATCTCAGGGGACAACAGAGTGGCATCCTTGAAGCTCGGTGCACATTTAGTGGAGGCCGCCCTCCGCCTGTGTAAAAACCCCATTTCCTGGGCTTCCTCCCGGCACCTGTCATTGTTTCCTCAAGGAAACCTAAACCAGGGTGACAGAAAGGAAAACTGATAATATTGCAACCGTGATATGTCATCGAGTGCCACAGAAGGGGGACCGGAAGGGTGGGCTCCTTTTATACGTGATTGTTCTTTCTCTCAAAAACTGTAGAAATGCTGAGAGAATGCAGTGGAAAATACTCCTTATTACAGTTTTTGCTTAGTTTGGATTCTCCTACCCTCCTGCATACACGCACGTGCACGCACTCTGACAACTGTTTACCGAGGGCCTGCCATGTACCAGGAGTTGAGAATACCTCAGTGAATGACGTAGATCTGGTCTGTTCCTCATGGACCCTGATGGGAGAAGACAGACACATGAAAAGGCAACTGCAGAAATTACAGGAACGTAGAGAAAGGGATACAAAACCCTTCTTGACTGAGGGAAGGTGGGGAAGGAAGATACCCAGGGGGTAAATATTTTCTAAACTGACAGTAAAGGATAATACTTCAGCTAAAGGGCAAGAGAGTCCTTCCAGCCCTGCAAAGAGCCCATGCAAAGAGCTCAGTCCCTTTCCATGAGACTCTGGTGGGCAAAGAGGTCCCTCGACCTCTGCTGCTTTATCTCTGAAGATGTTGTGTTTGGGAACAGGGAGCTTTGAGCTCAGAGATGTCAGTTTCCACCACACCATCCCCCGACTCAGATGCTGGTCTAGGGAGAAACAATCTGTACCTCACTCTAGGGGTGACTTCTTAAAATGCAAGCTGGACAGTGCCATTTCTGTGTTTGAAACTATTTGTTCCCACTGTTCGCAGAATAAATATATATATATCAGCCTGTATTGTCTATGACAGTGAAAATTCTATGAGGTCAGACACCTTGCCTGTCCCCTTGTATTCACCAATGCCTACTACAGGGCCTTGCATATAAGAGGTTTCTAGTTAATAAAGTGAGCCATACATCAGGAACTGTGACATCTCTGAGAGCTCACCCTAACTGTAAGCTAACACGTTACCCTGCCACAATTTCATAGATATTATCAGAAGACATGAGACTCCTGGGTCAGAGACAAGGGCCTTTATTACTCAGAGCAAGGCAATATCCAGATGCTAGTAAATGTGCCAGTCCCCCAAGCCCCAGTTCCCACAGGGCAGCATCAATAGGGTCGGGTAGCACTTGCACATGCAATGGCTTGCGTTCCAGAAAGGAAATCCTGAGTGTATTGCACCTAAGTCTCTCAGAATGGGCAGCGAGCCTGCCTGTTCTTTGCTCTACAGGAAGAGACTACCCTTATTACACTGGAGAGTAAGTAAGCCTGTCCTTTGTTCTGGAGACAGATACCATATCTGTCCTCCAAGCTGCTTCACTATGCAGACAACCTTGAAAAGGGAGCCCAGAACTAAGACAGTCGGCGCCGCAGCTCACGAGACGTTGAGAAACACGAAAGGAGGATTGCAGACATGGAGAACTGTCTTCCACAACCATGGGAAATGGCTGATTTTTGGTCTGCCCAAGCAACTGTTTCATGATTCAGCCTAAAGCTTCTTGAATGAACGACTACACAATGAATAGATGGAAATCGGCAGCCACTTGGATGGTTCTCAGCCCACCTATAGAGCCAACCTCAAGGAATTTCAGTCTGAAGTGTTAATTGATAAACATTAAAGAGACTGGCCTGGTGGAGTCTATGGTCTTTTACCTGATTTTGAAGAAGTAAATACACTCATTGAGTTCTCCTGAGAGTACCAGAAACCAACTAATGCTTGGTTCTGGAAGAAGAGAGCAGAGAAAGGAAACACTGTAGAAAGAAAGCAATATGCAAGGTTTGGTTTTTCAGTCCAGAGTGGGGGTAAATGGGAAATTTGGTGTAAAGGAAAAACCTTCACCGCTCTCAGCTTACTCCATCAGGAGCCATCCGACTTTATAGTCTTTCAAGCAACATCACCAAGTCAATGACCCCAACTCCCCAATGGGCTGTGTAAAGGTCACAGCCTGGGCAGAGTAGCTTGCATTTTTCTTTTCATCATTTGGGTAATTTGGAACCTGAAATTCTAAATGTGTTTATTTTAATTTAAGGCAAAAAAATGAGGATGATAATAATTTTAAAAGACTGTGCCTGTGTCTGTGTAGACCCAAATCAACATGAAAAAGTCCCTAAATGATCCCTTTGAAGTGATGACTTGAGAGTTCACAGAGAAAGGTAAATCATGAAATAGGACGGCAATGCTGGTTAGAACAAATGGGAACTAACTGATTTTTGTGAAAAATAAGATGTGCAAAAGGTAAGCGTAAAAGGACTTTTGTACAACCTAAAACCCACTACTTAATACACCCAAAATCATGCCTCGATAGGCCAGTCTTAACGCATTTGGATTTTTCTTTCCTTAAAGCAAGAATTTCTTCTACTCTACAAACCTGAGATCAGAAACATGCACTGTCATTTGGAGACTCATCCCCTGTCCCCGAGGCTAAAGGCTGATGTCCCACATCTCAGACCAAATCTCAGGCTGAGAGTCCGATATTAAAGGGGCTTGGCGGGGAGGGGCCAGCATTCATGATGTTTTAAACTTGTCAACCTTGGGACATGAGAAATTTCAGATTTTAAAGCCAAACAAATTGTTTCTTTTGAAAAAGCAGAAGTGGCAACAGTACTGACCCTGCATCCCTGCCCGGGGATCAAATGGAGCGCGGTGGTTACTTCCGCGCGTTCCCCAAGTTGCCCTGGTCCCCCTACTTCCCATTCCCTTGGCTCACTCACGCTCCTGCCAGCCCCCTGTGGTTTTGGAGGGTTACTCCCACTGCTCTGCAGAAATGGTGGGTGGTCCATGACGAAATTGCTTCATCAGCAGACAGAGGAAAAGGTAGTTGCTGAGTTTCTCTCTTTTTCAGATTCAGTGCAGGACTGTCCACGTAACTGCCACGGGAATGGCGAATGTGTGTCTGGGCTGTGTCACTGCTTCCCAGGATTTCTAGGAGCAGACTGCGCTAAAGGTACCTGCCACTACTTCCCTGCTATGGTTGGAAAACAAAACATAGGCTTCTTTGGGGGAGAGTGAGCGAGGGGGGGACCAAAGAAGCCTCTTCCCAGAATTCCACTAGGACAACTTGTAAACCCATGCGTGCTGGAAGGCCTAACCCTTGAGCAAAGAGCAGGCTTTAATATATGACAATTGGCCAATATACCTATAGGAGCAGGGAGGGTATCCTTGGCACCGAGGTGTGCTGAGAAGAAAGATTTGCTAAAAATGAGATGGTTGGATTTCCTGTAAAAGCAAAAGTGAATTACCATCACTCCTTTCTTATAATCATTAAATTCTACGTAATGGAAGATTAAGCATCTCAGGGTTAGTAAATTTCATTCATTCTGGCCAGCTACACTCTTAATCTAGGAAGCTCTATTTATCTTGGTGAAATCGGTTTTAAATTGTATTATTAATTTATCTACACTCCTTTGCACAGAATTGCTGGGGCCCTGGGATTCTTGGGGGAAAGGTAATATAAGAGAAAATGACTCTCACAAGAACAGGGACTTAGGGGCTGCATACCCAGCTTGCAAGAGACCTTGAGCATAACCTTCAAGGGGCTCTATCAGAGGCAGGCCTAGTGGAGACCAGGGCTCCTCGCACCTTTTAGATACGGTGTGTACACGCCCACACGTGCGCATGTGTGTTCTAGGTAAACACACCTATAAAATTGAAATGTAACTTTCACAAAACCATACTTCTCTTTACTCCGTAACTCTTTTCTATTCTATTCTATTTTGTTTTTTTGAAGCACCACTGAAAACCGACCACACTGATTTGTCACCCACCAGGAGGTCACAGCCCAGTCTGAGAGGCAGTGAGGGAGAGGCCAGGGCCTTGCTGAGGAGCCAGGCCTTCCTATGTTGAATCCCAGCTCTGCCACTTGAGCGTCTGTGTGACCTTGAGCGAAGGATCCAACATGTCTGAGTCTCTGTCTCCCCCTCTGGGAAAGTGGCGGTGGGGGGTTCCTTCATACGTTTATGGTGAGGGTGGGATGAAGTCAAGACACCCAAAGCTCTTAGCAGAACAGGTTGTGATCCCTCAAAGGGTTCATATTTACCGTCTTTATTTATGCATATCCCATTATATTTGTTTACATGTTTATATAATATTTTCATTATTTTTATGTGCTCGCCTTTAAAAGACCGTCCTGCCTTGATGCTCTGAGAGACAGGCAGTTATTCATAAATCTACTCTGTAAATACTATATAGCGCCACCCCTTTTTCCCGCGCTCACCACAGTGGCTGCGGAAAACAGTATTTCGGATAGTCACAGTATTTCCAAGATGGGCCATCCCCAACTTTCTGAGTGCTGACTGATGAGTGAGTGGGACTTCCTTGCGCGTGAAGTTCTGGATGTGGTTGCACGTGCATGAGACTCGTTCCTCAGTGACGCCACCTGTGGACATACCCTCTATCACGAAATAATGCAAAAGTTCTGGTAAACTCGTCAGATACAAAAGGAAAAGAGAGCTAGACGCCAGCAGACCATCACCTCCGCACCCTCTCCGCACACTCTAATGGCATGTGGACACGTCACCAAGCAGAGCATGGAGCCTGGAGCTCCCACCCTTGAGTGCTTTGCTCAGTCGGGCTCTGAGACACCGTGGTGGGGGGACGGCAGATGGCACATGCATCACTGTGCCAAGCACCGTTCCTGGCGAATGCCGTAAAGGAGGGAAAACCTCAGTATTGTTTGAATGGCCTTTCTTGCGATATCTGATTTTCCTAGGAGTGAAGGCGTTAATGAGAGGAAGGACGGAATGGTCCTTTTGCCGGTGGCTGCAAACGGGCTGAACCCTCCGCTGCATGGCCTGTGAGCTGTAAATGTATATTAACACTGACACACATCGATGTATTATTAATCCTAAAAACCATGTGGGCTCTGGCCGCACATCCAGTTACTGGCCTTTCAGCCCTAAGTACCTCAGCCATTTAAGAACTCCTCGCTCTAAATCCATTTGCAGATGGGCGTCCATTCTGCATTATGGATCTGTAATGGCGTGTGCATTTAGCTGCTTAAAAGGACTCTCGGTGTGCGTTTTGCATTCCCCACCTGCACTGTGGCTGGGCGCGTGCTCCCAGCGTGCATTAGCCATGGTATATAATTGATCCTCGCGAAACAAATATTGAGCGGCTGTTAAGAGTAGTTACTCCTGCGTACTCAGGAGCCGTTCCTGAACTCAGCCTTTGAACTTGTCGTGTATTTTAATCTAGCTCTTGATGCCTACAGTGGACAAAACTGAAGTATGTAAAGAATAAGATTGTTTTCCCCTTGTCTCCCTATTTATTCTTGGCAAAGTTGCCTTAAGAGTGTGAGAAGTAAACTGCCTCTTTGTCCTAAAGATATTTCTTCCTTAGTATTTTTGAAATGGACACAGTTTAAGCTCCTTCATTAACAACAATATTGGGCAATATTCTAAGCCTTTATTTCCTGAACTCTTTCATGTACCGCCTTTATGATTTTGGCCAAATTCATGGGCCACCTGTATTATTATTTACTTAACATGATTCTTTAAGTCACCTCACTATGTTTACATAGATAAATTTCTTCTAAAAGGAACAATGTCAAAATCCAAAATTTAAAAAGGGAAAACGTATCAGTTGCAATAAGTAGGAGATGTTAGTGCCACCTTTGACCTATCAAGAGAGGAACATTTGCACAGTCATGAGCATTCAAGCCAAGTCAGCTTCTCACACACTGTCAGGAATCCCAAAAGTGGACCTGAGCCCCTATGCACCAGCCTGGCTTCTAGAGACTCAAGCCTTGAACGTCTCATTTTCTAACTATTGGCTCCTCAGAGTAACAAAAATCACTAACTGCATGTGTGTGATGAAGTGAGTAACCAGAAAAAATAGGCACCTAGATTTAGCGGCACGAGCTTTGAGTGAGTAAATGTAACAATTAGCGCCTGAGTCACTTGTGAGTTAAGCCTCCACTTTAGATTGTTTTTAAATAACGACTAATCGTTATTAAGTCTTTAACATCCACCAGGCTTTGCATGAAGTACTTAAAACGTACCATCTTATCCTTTCTCATATCAACAATATGAGTAAATCCTATTTTAACTGCCCCCCCATGTTTAAAGTTTTTTTTATGTTGAAATCCTTTCAGACTTGCAGACAGGTTGCAATAATAGTACATAGAGCTCCCATACAGAATTCGCCTCATGACAGCATTTTAAATTATCATGGTTCCGTCGCTGAAACGAGGAAACTAACACCGAAGCAATGCTATTGACTAATTTCCGGACTTTTTTTTTCTAATTTTGCCTTTTTTTCTTTTTTTCTGGTCCAGATCCCACATCATATTTCGTTGTCATGTCTTCTTTGTCCCCTCCAGTCTGCGAAGGGTCCTCGGTCTTTTCCATGTGTTTCATGACCTCGATTGTTTCGAAGAATACTGGTCAGGTGTTTTTTAGCATGTCCCTCAATGTGGGCTTGCCTGATGTTTTCTCGAGATTAGGTTGAAGTTGTACATTTTTAGCAAGATGCTGTGCCTTCCTCAGTGAATCCTACCAAAGATGCACCTCCGATTTCTAATCAGAAAAACATTAGAATGTGGTTATGCGTGTGAGTGTGTGTGTGTGTGTGTGTGTACGTACGTGCACGTTCCCACCAGCGCGGTGAGGCTCTACCCCATTGGTCCCGCACAGCTTGTCAGTGGCTCTGACAGACTGCGCTCGCAAACAGCTTCTGGGCCCAGGAAGCTCTTACGTGTTAGCAGGAAGTAATGGAGCAGACAGGGTGAGGTCATCGTGCTTGCAAACGCAGAGTAAAGACAGCTGGTCCTGGGTCTCCCACCACCCAGAATGGCACGTGCCATCTCCCAGCTGTGGCCCGTGATCACTTCTCTTCTTTCTTTATTAAAGCCTTAGGAGGGCCCCAGTCCCAAGTCCTCCCTCAAGACAAACTCGTGCTCACCTTTGTTCCCTCCCTGACAGCTGGGCCCAGGATGCCTCCAGTCCTGCCAGTTTCCGCTACTGCGGGCGGACTCAGGCCCTCCTGCCAGGGGAGAAATTTGCCATGTTAGCAAGCGAGATTCCCATCACATCCGAGCGACCGGGTATGTGTCCGAGTGACAGAAATACGGATTTACTCTCTTGACCTCACACTGCGCCTCCCATGCCCTCAGAGGTGCGGTGCAGACAGCAGCTCCTTGTCTTCTTATAAACCTGCCGGTCTGCATCTGGCATCTGAAGACAGCCTTGCAGGGAATGGAGGAATCAGTCAGCATGAATTTGCAGAGCATTCACTCCACAGCCCCCCCACCCCGAGCTGGGGTCCTGAGGGGCTCAGAGGTCAAAATGGAAAGGACCCTCACATCAAAAGGATGTGTAAGGGTTCTCACACATTGTTCCAAGTCAGTGGAGGGGACAGAACATACTCATGCGTCCAACAAATGCTGATTACGTGCCTGCTGTGAGTAGGGTACTGCACTCAGTGCCAGAAATACACCGCTGAGCAAGCATGCCAGGGCCCTGCCTTCCGAGAGCTTCCAGTCTGCTGACTGCTCCGATCGGCAAGTGGGAGCGTGCATGGAAAGTCCTAGATGCTGTGATGTGTATTTGAATGCTATAGACATTATTTAGGAGATAAGTTAGTGAAGAAATGAGTATGAATCTATAAAAATAGCATAGTAGTATCAGGGAATGTGAAGAGAATTCCCTGGAGAAGGAGTTTAGTAAAGGAACTACACTGAGTGTGTCTTTCGGTATCGAATTTCACGTCTTGTGCCGTGTAATAAGCAGTGTGTTTGGGTTCAGAGCTCACACACAAGTGGCATGTCTTTCCCAGGACTTTGTCCCGTTCTCCATCAGGGCCCTCTCCCGCCCCACTGTAATTATGCTTCTTAAACAAATTACTATTTGGTCTCCAGTTTTTATCATTACTGTCCCCCTTGCCTGACTTTCTCATTGCTTGCATGCTATTTGTAGTGGGCCAGATGCTCTTTAATTAGGATCCCTTTCTTTCTTTTATTTACTTTTATTTGAAGGTCTTTCATGGACTCAGGATGCTCTTTGGGTTGTTTGTAAAGCAGCCTTGCATTTCAGAAAACATCCGAGGCTTCCAATTCTTCTGTTTTGACACTGGCTCTCAGTCGGCTTACTTGCTTCTGAGCTTGAGGCCCCAGACCTGCAGCAGAAACTTAAAACTCCAGAGCCTTACTTGTTAGGTAATGCGTATTTAATAGCTATTAGAAATGACAACTCCTGCTGTTGAACAGCTGTCAGGGGAGGCCCAGAAATGCCACGACCGCGGGAACAGAAAGCCTTCTCTCTGGGGGTTGCTTTCAGCTCCTACCCAGCTTCTGTGGAGGCTTGAGAAAAGAGAACAGGGATCTTGCCATTTTTCTCCTGTTAACTGGCAGAGGTCCCCACTACCCAGTCTCTCCTGGGGTTCCAACACTCCAGTCAAACTCGTCCTCATCCGTCACTGCTGACATTTACTGAGTTCCCGCTCCGTGCCAACCACTGTACTAATCAACCGCATAGCAACCCCATAGTTCTCTCATTTAACCATCGATAGCCCTGTTTTACGTACGACTACTATCCCCTTTTACAGATGAGGAAAACGAAGCACAGAGAGGGTAGGTAACTTGCTACAGAGCACTCAGGGAGCAAGTGGTAATGCTGGGATTCAAACCAGCCAGTTTGGCCCAGGCTCTTGATACTAGACCATGACATTCGCCTTGGGAGCTATGAGGTGTAAGGAAGATGCACTTTGCCAGCAGTTTGTGTGGTAGTTGCACGCCAGGATTTGGGTTTGAACCCAAGAAAACTTTACAGGAGAGGAAACTAGCATTTACTAAGTAGAACATGGCCGAGCCTGCATTCCAAGCAAAGTCCATCTGACTTTGGAGCCTACTGCCCTAAACCACTCTCCTCCCAGCTACCAGAGACGTTCCGTCGCCTCCCTCATCACACCGTTTGCCCAGTCCTGTTTCATCAGCCTCCACCGTGCTCTGCTCCGTTTCTCCTCTCTGACTTCACAGTCACTGCCCTGTGCACGTGGCCACCAGCCTCTGTCTGACGCCATTCCCCCTATTCACAGCGTGCGGCATTCTGCAGAGCTCTGGGGAGCAGGTCCTACTCTCTTTGAACACCTTCAGGAGCCAGGTGTCTCCCACAATGGCTACCAAACTTTGGTTTGCAGACATTTCCGTGGGGAAATTGTTACAAATGCATATTCCCAGGCTCGGCCCCCATGCCAGCCAATTCTGAATCCATAGGACTGGGCTGGGGCTCAGGCACATGCATTTTTAACAAGCCTCGCAGGGGGCTCTGATGCAGGTTGTCAGGGACCATATCCTGAGAATAAAGAACATTCTTAGAGTGACATTCAAGGTCTTTCATGATTTCAGCTGCTTTTGCAACTATTATCTCCTACTAAAGCCCATACGCCATAGGTTCGGGCTACTTGTCATCCATAAAGCGTCATAGCCCTGCTTCTTCCTCCGTGCTCATGCTGCTGCTTCAGCTGGAATGTTCTCAGCAGTCCCAACCTTTCCTATCAAACTGCTGCTCGCAGGTCCCCACCTCCCCAAAACACCCCTAGACGGGACCCTGCAGTCACACAGGCCTTGGCAACATCTTGGCAGTGACCCTTCCCCCATGCTGTGCCAGGTTCTAGCCGGGCGATTCCATCAGTTTCTCCTGCTGGATCACAAGTTTCTAGCCGTCCTCTTTATTACACTTCCTCGCACTCGGTTTGTACCCGGGAAGCAGTGTGTGGTCTCTAAATGTTCGGTGATTTGCATTTAGGGGATAAGACTTGTAAAGATGAAAACATTGCCCGAAAATGTGCAAGAACCAAATGAGTGCTGGAGAACAGGGTTCTAATTTATCAGATTAATCATGCGGTGATGATTCAGCCAACTTTGAGGCACAACTTGAAATGAAGGGAAGGAGGGACGGAAGGAGAAGAGGAGGAATAAAAAAAGGAAGAAAACAGAAGAGTTGACCTTGGTCCGCCATTTTACATGCATGATCTCAGAAGAGCGCAGTGATTAAGAAGGAAGGCGAGAGTTTGAATTTGCTAGGATCGAAGCCATGTTCCTCCAGTTAGATGTACCCATTTTAAAAAATTACTTAACCTCCATGAGCCTTGGTTTTCTCAGCTGTAAAATGGAGGCAAATAGTAATACTACCTGTCGCACTGCTGTGAGGACTGAAAAGTAAATTCATGTCAAGTGTGTAGAACCGGGCTTGGCATGTATCAAATGCTCCATAAATGTTAGCTAGTACTGGTCTTCATGAGTCTTTGAAATCACTGTTGTTATCCTTATTTTACAGGAGAAACAGAAACTTAAGGACAGTAAGCTACTGGCCCAAGGTCACATAGCCGTGTCTGACTGACTCCAAGGCTTATAGCCCTAATGGCCACACAGGAGAGAGGCTTGGCAGGAAGATCCCCGGAATGGAGGGCAGTGACCACTCCCAAAGCCCACGTGGGCAGCTCGGGCTGTCTGACTGTCCTGCTGGGCACTGCCTTTTAACCTGCTTTCCCCGTTAGTCACTCCCCTTAACAGACTTCTGCCTCAGGAAAGGAATGACAAGCCCCTTATCCCCTCCCTGCTGGTGGAGGGGTCGTCCCCACCACCCCAGAAACACCTCCCGCAGAACTTTCTTGGCACAGAAGCCCCCTCCCCTATTTTTCCACTGGCCTCACCTGTCAGTGAAAGACACTCAGGCCGCGCTGGTCCTCCCTTACAACAAGCACGGACATACCTTGTGTGTTGTTCCTTCAGATTCTCTGTCTTGCACTCCTGTCTCCCTCCGCTCCCCCAGCTCCCCTGACTATCCCCATTAATGTAGAAGGGCCAGGGGCCACTGTGGCTGCCACAGCACATTGTGGTTTGATGGCTGAAGCCCACCTCTCCTTCCTCCCACCCCTGACCTGAGAAAATGTGCAGGAATTCCTTGGCAGCAAGGGCCCAGGACAAGGGGTTTAAAGCAGATGCACTTGGAAAACACCTTGCAGAAAGGGACTGAGGCACTGTGCCAAGGGTTTTATATAATTATTTCATTTCATCTTCACAATGCACATCATTATCGCCCCCATTTCACAGCTAAGGAAACTGAGGCTCAGAGAAGGTAAGGCACTTGCCCCTGTACAGCATTAGAACTCATCGAATCACCTGGGCTCCCTCCAGAGTTTCTGCTTCAGTCGGTCAGTAAGTCTGGAGTATTAGCCTCAGCCTGGGGAGCTTGTTAAATATCCAAACCCTCAGTCCCGATGAATGGAATCATCTTCTGATTCCAGCCCTTCTGAATCAAGATCTGCATTCCTATGGGATCCCCAGAAGACTTTTGTGCCATTCAGGTCTGAGTCTAGATAACGTTGCCCTTGAACTCTGCTGAGACTCCCCAAAGAGAGTTGTGACCAGAAGCAGCGACATCACTTTGACCCCCACCCCAGCTCCCTGGCTCCCCGGCTCAGCTCGAGAGGCATGGAGGAGGCCCGCCTCCAGTGTGTGGAAGTTGCCGTCCCCATCATTTAGTGGCCTCCTGTGAGCCCATGCCCGCAGCCTCCGAAACTGTCGTTCACGGTGCCCATGCTTGCTGTATTACCAAACAAATCATTTCCCAGGGCTTAAATCAGTCAGCCCTCCCCCAAGTTAAATTGCTTTGGAGACTAAAAAGGGACTTTTTTCCCCCTTTTTAAGCGACTAGGTAGGTTGCCAAGCAGCCTTAGGAAGCAGAGTGCCTAACCCTGGGGGAGCTTGCTATCGATGTGGTGCAGAGTAGAAGTATTAGGGTTTTAGGAAAACCTCTGTATTGGTAAATAAGCCAGTGTTTAGAGAGGGAGTTGGCTGGGAGGGGTGACATGGAAGAGGGTGCTTTACCCTCACCTGTCCCTTTACAATGGGATGAGTCAGAATCATTCTTTCCTAATAAAAATGATAATAAAATCCATCTGTAGATTTCTTATTGTTTGTCAGGCAATATATAGCACTTTATAGACTTATCTCATTTCACCCTCTTAAAAACACAACGAGGTAGGTACCCCCGAATTCTTGTCCCATCTTAAAGGAAATCAAGGCTGAAAATAGCATCTAGTGTCACACAGCGAGTAACAATGAAGGGAGATTCAGGCTGACTCCTCAGCCTACACTATGCCTGGCACTGCTCTACCGGCTGGGGACACAGCAGTAAATAAAGAGCTCCTCTAGGTCTTCCGGAAGCTTCCATGCTTGTAGATAACAAGACACCAATAATTTGCAAACACGACTCATTGCTTGAACCGCAGTAAGTGAATTCTGGACTTGAGCCACAGAAAGGTTCACTGTGTACTGTAAAGAATTTAAATACTCATTATGTAATTAATGTTGTTTGGTCACACACACACACACACACACACTTAGACGTTTCTTAAGAACAGCTTAAGCACTTACCGATTGAGAACTTTTATAACTCTCAAAATGGAGGCATCCCCATATCTCTACAGGTATTTTAAATGAATTGAATTAATCATAGGCTTAAAAGTCTCTTGTGATCTTCGTTAACTTCCCTGGGTTTAATTAAAACATCTGTGCACTTTTAATTTATCGATTCATCCAACTCATATGTCATGTTTTTAACACACCCCAGCATGCTCCGCATCATTTTTAACCCGATTTCCACTTAACTAAAGCAATTAAATTCACCCCGGATTAATTAAAGCATCCATACTTTCGTGCTTAAGTCAGCGTGTGCGTCTCTCCCCACATGGCTCCTGAATGTCAGAGATCTGACACACCTGATGAGTTTTTTGTCCTTCTGGAAATTCTTCCCTGAATCGCTTTCTTGCTTATTAATGTGCCATTTGACAGAACAGGAATGAGGAAGTTGGTGCACCTGAACTTTGGCCCTCTGAGCCAGAGACTCTGCCCCTGTCTGTCAGAAGCGCCCTCTGCTGTCTCCTTCTCTTCACGGGGGTCCTGCCGGATCTTGCCCCCACTGGGACCAACTAGCGCTGAAATGTTCGAGGCAGGAAGTGGGGGTTGCTGTTTGGGTCAGAGGTGACCATCGTGATCGGAATGGCTGGTGATCTTTGCGTTTGTACTTCTATAATTGTTCCTTATTTCTATTTTCCAACCTCCTCCCTCTTCCTACACCGACAGCCCTTTAGCGCCCTGTCCATTTAGTAGGGAGGGAAAACTGAGGCACAGAGGTCAACAGGCTTCTTGGTTGGGCACAGTGAGCCATGGAGCCATCTAGACAGTGACAAATCATCCCCAGCCCCTGAGAGCTAGTTTGCATTTCTGTCCCCTACCGGCTGTGTTTGACCGAGCCCATTTCCCCTCAGCCAGGGCGGTATTGATCGTTACCCGTCTTCTGAATGTTTTTTCCCCCAATCTAATAGGCCAGGGATTATTTCTCCTCATTATTTTATCTATATTTAATTAATTGCTAGTGAAGCTATGTGTCTTCTCGTACTTTCATAGGGAGTTTACATTTCTATTTATATGTTCTTTGCCTAGATTTTCATTCATTCGTCACTTTTTATCCATTTGTAAGAGCTCTTTGTGTATTTCGGATATCAAACTTTATTCTGTAAAATGTGTTAAAAATATGTCTTCCTGGGGTTGCTCATCGCTTAATTTTGTTTAGGGCATTCTTTGTAGTATAGAAGATGTAAATCTTATGTAATGAAACCCGATCTTCTTTTCCTGCTCAATCTCTAGAATTTATCTTCCTTACATATCCTCCTCCCAAGAAAATAAAATGGGTCTTCGTATTTTTTTCTAATGCGTTTGTAGCTTTTTTTTCCTATTTAGATCTTCAATCTGTGCGGAATTTTTTTTTTTTCACTTTTACTGAGAAATAATTAACATACATCACTGTAGAAGTTTAAGGCTACCATTCATCTTCTCATATAGATGTTCTTTCTCATAAAAAGAAAAAGATAAAGAAAACAGGAAAAAATATTCTGTCCTCGTGATGAGAACTCTTAGGATTTTACTACCTTCACTACTGTTCGCTGCTGTCCTCATGCTGTATATTATAGCCCCAGTACTTATTTATCTTATAATTGAAAGTGTGTCCCTTTTGACCACCTACCTCCAGTTCCCCTCCCCCCCCACCTCTGGTAACTACAAGTCTGATCTCTTTTTCTGTGCGTTTGGTTTGTCGTGCTGTTTTTCAGATTCCACATGTAGGTGAGATCGCACAGTTTTGTCTTTCTCCACCTGACATTTCACTTAGCATAGTGCCTTCAAGTTCCATCCATATTGTTGCAGATAGTAGGATGTCCTCATTTTTTATGGCTGAATAATAGTCCATCGTGTATATATACCATAGCTTTTTATTTTTTCACCCATCAGCAAACATTTAGACCGTTTCCATGCCTTAGTGGTTATAAATGATGCTCCTATGAATATGGGGGTGCAGATATCTTTTTGAGTTAATTAATGATTTTGTTCACTTTGGGGATATTCCCAGAAGTGGAACTGCTGGTTTATGGTGGTTCTATTTTTTGAGGATCCTTTTACTCTTCTTCATAGTAGCTATACCAATTTACAGTCCCACCAACAGTGCACACATGTTCCCTTTCCTCCACATACACACCAGCATGTGTTATCTCTTGTTATCTCTTCGAATGGTGGCCATTCTAACAGGCATGAGATGATATCTCATTGTGGTTGTAATTTTCATTTCTCTTAAGGGCTGGTGACGCTGAGCATCTTTTCCTGTACCCATTGGCCTTTCGTCTATCTTTTTTGAAGGAATGCCTATTCAGGTCCTTTGCCCATTTTTAAATTGGGTTATTTGCTTTTGTTTTTGTTTGTTTTTGCTATTGAGTTGTAGGACTTCTTTATATGTTTTGGGTAGTAACCTCTTATCAGATACATGGGGTTTGCAAATATTTTTTTCCTGTTGAGGGTTGTCTTTCACTGTGTTGGTGGTTTCTTTTGCTGTGGAGAAGCTTTTCGGTTTGATGTAGTCCCACTTGTTTCTTTTTATTTTGTTCTTGTGTTTTAGCTGTCATATCCAAAAAAATCATAAGCAAGATCCATGTTAAGGGGTTTTGTTCCTATGTTTTCTCCTAGGGGTTTCATAGTTTCGGGTCTTACATTTAAGTCTTTAATCTATCTTGAGTTCATTTTTGTAAGTGGTATAAGAAAGGGGTCCAGTTTCATTCTTTACATGTGAATATCAGTTTTCCCAGCTCCTTTTATTGAAGAAACCATCTCTTCTCCAGTAAAGACCCTTGGCTCCCTTGCCAAGTATTAGTTGACCATGTAAGCTTGGGTTTATTTTAGGACTCTCAATTCTTTCTGTTGTTCTATGTGACTGCTTTTATGCCAGGACCATACTGTTTTGATGACTATATCTTTATAGTATAGCTTGAACTCAGGAAGTATGATATCTCCTGCTTTGTTCTTTCTCGGGATTTCTTCTGCTATTTGTGGTCTTTTGTGAAATAAAATGCTACTGGAATTTTGATAAAAACCTCATTGAATCTATAGATGACTTTTGTTAATACCAGCATTCTAACAATATTAATTTTTCCAATCCATAAGCATAGGATACTTTCTATTTATTTGTGTCTTCTTTGATTTCTTTCATCAGTGTCTTATAGCTTTCAGAATAGAGCTCTTTCTCCTCCTTAGTTAAATTTATTCCTAAGTATTTAACTGTTTTTGATGCTATTGTAAATGGCATTAGTTTCTTCCTTTTTCAAAAAATTTATTGTTAGTGTATAGAAACACTACGGATTTTTGTATGCAAATTTTGTATACTGCAACTTTATGGAATTCATCAGTTAGATCTCAGTTTTCTGGTTGAATGTTTTAAGATTTTCTCTGTATAAAATCATGTCATCTGCAAATAGAGACAATTTTACTTCTTCCTTTCCAATTCCAGTGCCTTTTAGTTCTTTTTCTTGACTGATTGTTCTTGCTAGTACTTCTAATACTTCATTGACTAGGAGTAATGAGAGTGGGCACCCTTGTTTTGTTCCTGATCTTAGAGGAAAAGCTTTCAGCCTTTCACCAATGACTATGATGTCAGCTGTGGGCTCACCATATGTGACCTTTATTATGTTGAGATATGTTCCTTCTTTGCCTAATATGTTAAGAGTTTTTATCATGAATGGATAATAAATTTTGTCAAATGCTTTTTTCTATGTCTATTGAGATGGCATTGTTTTGTTTCCTTTTATTAATGTAATGTGTCACATTAATTGGTTGATGTATGTGAACCATCTTTGCATCCCAGGAATAAATTCCACTTGATCATGGTGAATGATCTTTTTAATGTACTGCTAAATTCAGTTTGCTAGTATTTTGGTGAGAGTTTTGCATCTATATTTATTAGGAATACTGGCCTATAGTGTTCTTTTCTACTAGGGTTATTTTCTGGTTTGGGTATCAGACAATGCTAGCCTCGTAAAATGTATTCTCAGCCCCCTTGCCTGGGTGGGAAGATGAGGGGCCACTCCAGGCTACTCTCAGTTCCCCAAACAGGATCTCCAATTGGGATTTTTTGGAAGAGTTTGAGAAAGATTGGTGTTAATTCTTCTTTAAATGTTTGGTAAAATTCACCAATGAAGCCATCTGGTTCTGGGTTTTTCTTCATTGGAAGATTTTTTTATTACTAATTCAATTCTGTCTCCTTATTGGTAATTTGTTTATTCAGATTTTCTAACAATTTTTCCATCTCTTCTAGGTCGTCCAGTTTTTTGGTGAATAGTTGTTCATAGTAGCCTTTTCTGATCCTTTGTATTTCTGTGTTATCAGTTGTAATGTCTCCTTTTTCATTTTTCAATTTGTTGATTTGGGTCCTTTTTTTCTTTTTCTGGGTTAGTCTAGCTACAGGTTTGTCAATTTTGTTTACCTTTCAAGGAACCAGCTCTTACTTCGGTTAATCTGTCCTATTGTTTTTCTGTTCTTTATTTCATTTATTTCTGCTCTAATCCTTATGCTTTCTTTTCTTCTGCTAACTTTGGGCTTAGTTTTTTTATTTTCTGGTTCCTTAAGGCATAGAGTTACATTGATTATTTGGGCTCTTTTTGCTTCTTAATGTAAGCATGTATTGCTGTAAACTTCCCACTTAGAACTGCTTGTGCTGCATCCCATCAGTTCTGATGGGTTGTGTTTCTATATTCATTTGTTTTAAGAAATCGTTTTTCCCCTTTAATTTCTTCTTTGATCAATGGTTTGTTCAGGAGGATGTTGTTTAATTTCCATGTGTTTGTGAATTTTCCAGTTTTCCCCTTGCTATTGATTTCTAGTTTCATACCACTGTGGTCCAGGAAGATACTTGGTATAATTTTCGTCTTCTTGGTTTCTCTACGACTTGTTTTGTGGCCTCACATATGGTCTGTCCTAGAAAATGTTTTATGTGCGCTCCAGAAGAACGTATATGCTGCCGCTGAACAGAAGGTTCTGTGTATGTCTGTTAGGTCCATTTGCTCATGGTGTTGTTCAAATCAGCTATTTCCTCATCGATTCTCTGTCTGGATGATCTATCCATTGTTGAGAAAGCCCCCAACTATTATCGTATTACTGTTTATTTCTCCTTTTAGCTCTGTTAGTTTTCGCTTTATATATTTAGTTGCTCCAATGTCGGGCACATAAATATTTACCATTGTTTTTCTCGTATTGATGTATTGACCCCTTAATATAATGACTTTCCATGTTTCTTTTTATCATTCTTAAAGTCTCTTTTGTCTGATATAAGTATAGCTACTCTGCCTTTTGTTGTTGTTGTAGTCGTTGTTACTGTTTACTTGAAATGTCTTTTTTTCCATCCCTTCACTCTCTGTGTCTTTGAGGCTAACACAAGTCTCTTAGATAGCATATTGTTGGATTTTGTCTTTTTTTCCAATCAGCCACTCTTTGTGTTTCGATTGGAGATTGTAATCATTTACATTTAAAATAACTATCGACAAGTAAACACTATTGCCATTTTGTTAATTGTTTTCTGGTTGTTTTGTAGATCCATTGTTCCTTATTCCTTATCCTGCTATTTTTGTGTGTTTTGTTGTCTTTTGACATCAGTATACTTTGATTTCTTTATTGTATTTTTTTGTGTGTAATTACTACAAGATTTTCTCTTGTGTTTACTGTGAGATTTACATAAAATATTTTAAATTTATGACACCCTGTTTTAAACTGATAACTTAATTTCAATAGAATTCATATATTTTATACTTTTCCCATTCACATTTTAGATTATTGCTATTACAGTTTACATTTTTTTTATATTATATAACTTAGAGCTAGAGCTAGAGCTAGAGTTGTAAGTTAGTTGTGAACCACTATTACCATATTGCAGAATCTAACTATATATTTGCCATTACCAATGAGATTTACACTCCCTTCTTGTGTTTTTATGGTGTTAATTAGCATTCTTTCACTTCCACTCACAAAACTCCTTTAGCATTTCTTGTAAGGCAGGTCTGGTGGTCATGAACTCCCTCAGCTTTTGTTTATTTGGGTAGGTCTTTATTCCTCCTTTGTTTCTGAAGAACAGCTTCACCGGGTATAGAAATCTTGGTTGACAGTTTTATTCAATGTTCGGAATATGTCATCCCATTTTCTCCTGGCCTGAAAAGTTTCTGTTGAAACATCAGTTGATTGTCCTACGGGTATTCCCTTGTATATAACTTCGATTTTTTTCTCTTGCTGCTCTTAAAATTCTTTCTTTGTCTTTGACTTTTGACAATTTAATTAATGTGGCACAGTGTAACCCTATTTAAGTTCAGCCTATTTGTGGTTTTTTCAGTCTCATGGATCTGGATGTCCATTTCTCTCCCTAGGTTTGGGAAGTTTTCAGCCATTATTTCTTTAAGTACACTTCCTGTTCCTCTCTTTCTCACCTTCTGGAATTCCCATAATGTGAATATGGTTTCTTTTCATTGTGTCCTATAATTCCTATAGGCGTTCTTCACTCTTTCATTCTTTTCTTTTCGCTCCACCAACTGGGTGATTTCCATTGTTCTGTCCTCCAGTTCACTGATTCTTTCTTCTGCATGGTCCAGTCTACTATTTTTGAAACTCTCTATTGAATTCTCAGTTCAGTTATTATATTTTTCAACTCGAGGAATTTTTTTTTGATGGTTTCTATTTCCTTGTCAAACTTCTCATTTGGTTCACGCATCATTTTCCTACTTTCACTTGGTTGTGTTTTCTTGTAGTTTACTGAGCTTCCTCAAGAGGATTATTTTGAATTCTTTGACAGTTCATACATCTCCATTTCTTTAGGGTCAGTTATTGGAATTTTATAGTTTCCTTCTGTAGTGTCATATTTATCTGATTCTTTTGTGGTCCTTGATTCTTTATGTTGATATCTGCACATTTGAGTAATGGAACTCTTCTTCCAAATTTTATAGGTTTGCTTTGGAAAATACAGCTCCTCACCAGTCAGCTCATTTTGGCTTTCTGGGTGTGTCTAGTGGTAATGTCCTTGGGCAGGTGGGGCCTGCTATTATGGTCTGTTTGGAGGTCGGGCAACTGTTTGAGCCCTAAGGACAAGGCTGAGAACAGTTGAATGTGACTATTGGCTTGCTTCTCTACCCAAGTGAAGCTATAAGATGGGCTCCATGATTCCCTGGATTCTCTGGTCAGGCTTAATAAATGGTCAGGACTAGGTATTATAGTCAGTAATAGACAGACTATGAATTAGTTAAGGCAGCAGGCCAAAACCCAAGGTTTGTACAGTTCATTTTTTGGGAGTTCAAATCAGGCCAGAGTATTCACTGAATTCTCTGGTCATATGAGGCCATTCATTTTGCTCTACAGACAAAGGAAACCACAGGTTGTGCTCTCTGTTTAAATGCCACTGTATGTAGTGTTGTTGAATGGGCTATGTAGCTTCCCATGTGTTCTGGTCAAGTTCCTTGGTCACACAGGCTGAAGGCTATACTCAGCAATGAGTAAGGCTACAAATTAGATTCCCTGCCAGGGAACTGTGGGGGAAGCTGCTCTAAAACCGGTAAAACTCTTTGTTGTCTTAACGCATACCAACTTGTACTCCAAGTTCCAGGGCCAAACAGGTCTACTGGCTTTGCTCTGCAAACTGTTGGCTCTGTCTGCCCTACTCTCAGCTCTAGCACCACTGGGCTGTACAGCTTTCATAGTTTTTTTTGCCAGCCCTGGTATATAGGGCCAAAAGTCACACACCACAGTGCATGGGGCTGTGTCTCAGCCCCCTTGCCTGGGTGGGAGTGGGAGGGACTGCTCCAGGCTACTCTTGATTTCCAAACAGTCTCTCCAGGTGGGAGGGGCTGAGAGCTACCTTCAGAGTTGGCTATGAATTAATTCCTTTACTTGTGCATAGCACAGAAACCCTCCATGTCTGGTACTAGCTTTGCTTTGGGGGCAATCAGCTCTTCCTGTCTGTCCCTTAACTCAAGCACCATTGGGCTACACTGCTTCCAGGAGTTGTCACCAGCCCTTCTGGTCAGATGGGGCTGGAAGACCCTCTACACAGTGGGTAGGGCTACGATTCAGCTCCTTGCTTGGGTATGGGCAAACTAGGTTCTAGAGCCCACAAAACTCCTCATTTAAAGACCCACATCAGGCAGGTCTGCTTCCCACCAAGTCCCCTGGTCAGAGTACACCCCCACCTTTGTTCTGCAGATGAGCAAAAATGCTGGTTGGGCTACCCTTTGGGTCCTGCAGGTATGAGCTTCCTCTGCCAAGATCCATGCATTAGCTGTGGCAAGCCTTTCCCCATGCTCCCTCGCAGTCAGATTCCCAGTGTTTGGGATTCCCCTGCAATCCCCAGTGGATGGGATTCCCCAGCAAACCCCTGCAATTCCCCTGAGATCAGAGTCGGGGCTCCCACATAGCAACCCACAATGGTGGGGGATGGGGCTGGTTGTTCCCCAGGGTTCTTTTTTCCCGCTGGAGGAGCTGAAGGCTCAGGGAGCTGTCTCCACATGGTGCTACCCTGGCATGGGGGAGAGGCAATGCCGTCCAACGTAGCCATTTATTTTACTTTCTACTACAATCTGTCTCTGAGTTACAGGAGGGTCTTCAGCCTCACCCCCACATTCTAGGATTCTCTCAGTGGTATCTTGTTCATGAATAGTTGTTAGTTGTTCTTCCTGTGAAAGAGAACAAAGTCAGGGAAGTGGTGACATCGCTCTGGAATTTGAATACAACAACATTTTTTAATACAATGTTCAGTAGATGTTAAGCTTTATTGTCTACCACGTAGATTGCCATTTGCAGGGACCTAGCAAGAAGTGAAGCCTATCTTTCCTAACACATTATGCTCAGCACCAAGCTAATTCCACAACTGGGGAAGACCAGGGGACACCAGTGTTGGTGTTAAAGACACTAAACTTTGCAAGCTTTGCCTTTGTAACCCAAATATTACATCCTCAATTGCTTCAGGAGAATCACGGCATCTTTATTTCTACATCACTTTTTTCCAACCACCTAACCCAGCTACTAGCACATATTAGGTTATTCATAAATATTTATTGACTAACTGGGACGTAAGGCCACCAATTGTTAGTGCTATTTTGACAATTTCCCCAGATTACTAGGTTCAAGTATTCTCAAGTCTCTTTTCCACAGAGGCTTTCGATCAGATTTCAAATAATTTTTTAAAGGCACAATAGTTGAAATTCCCTCTGTACATCTGGCCTGGCCTATAAATGACTTGGCAAGATGCAGATATTTTCCCTCTGCCTTATGATTCAGCCTTTTCAACATCTCTACATTTTCTCCAAGTATCTCCTCTACTGCAAGCTCCAAGTAGATGGGATTTGTTTTACTTAAAACTGCAGACCTGGGTGGCTTGTCCTGTTACTTCCCACTGAGTAAATAACACTGATAATTCATTTCATCCCTTACAGAGAACTTTGGGAGAGAGGAAAAAAAAAAAAGTTCGAGCTTGATCATTAAAATGAGTTTTACACCATTTAGGTGAATCTAAATTGTGCCTTTTTTTTTTTTTTTTTTGTCATCAGCCTGTTAAGTTGTCAGTCGTTAGTGGCAGTGGTAATTTATTTTTCTTCTGTGTGAGTCTTAGAGCTTCCATCTACTAGAATTAGTAAAACAAGAATAGTCATCTTGTATAAACATTTTAATTAATTTTAAGTAGTAGCTTGAATGCATAGTGTTCTGCTCCTGTAAGTCTTAGGAAGAGGAGAGAGAGGCAGGGACATAAAACATTCCATATGTGATTCCAGAACCACCTCCCACCCGCAATCAGAGAAGATTAGGGGAAGAAGAAGATGAGCTCTTTCCATTAGTATTATTTGATAATCTTGTGGTGGAGGTGGTGGTGGTAGTGGTGGTGTGTGTGTGCGTGTGTGTGTGTGCGTACATGCATGCAAATGCATGTGTACATCTGAGACATACTGCATTTTCAATTTTATTAACCCTTGCAGTCAATTTGGAGACTTAGCCTGGAATTTCCAGAAGGAACACCTGTCCATTGTAAACTGTGTGTCAGCTACTGCTCTGAGTCCTTGCACACATAATTGCACTTAATGCTCCCATCAGCTCTGAAAGACAATATTTTGAAAGTAAACTTGGGTCTCAGAGAAATGCAGTAATCTGGCCCAAATCCCAAAACTGGTAAGTGACAGGTCAAGTTTTAAACCCAGATCTTTCTGACACCAAAATCCTTGTTCTTTCCAATTCTCTTCTATATTACCTCCGGGTAGGGTGTGTGGGGTCAGGAGTTGTTTGTCCTATATAACCTGACAGAAAAAAATCATGTAGATTTCGTGATAGTAAAAATACAGGAAGAGCTAATACGAGAGATCCCCACTTCACATTCAGCCTTTCAGCTGAAGATAAGATACTGTGACGCTCTGGGTTGAGTTATGTCTGAGAATGAGTCAGTTACTCCTGAGGGATGGTGCTCCGTGCAGGTCAGCCCAGCGGCCACTAGAAGGCTCGCTTCTGGCTTTTGCCCTCTGCCCCAATGGCAAATGGATTACTAGAGAAATTCATTCCCTCTTTAAGCTGCTTCCACTTTTTTATGTGGCATCAGCCAAGGCCATCCAGTGCCCTGCTTTCCAGAAAACACCACAGAGTTGTGCGTTGTTTACCACACTCCTGGTGAGCACACAGCAAACATATTGAAAGAAGGCTGCATTTAGAATGGGGAGAATTCTCTGACCTCACGATTCTCCATTTTTCCCCTGAGTAATTTAAGTAGGTCACATTTTAAATTTGATTTCCCAAGCACCAGGTTTTAAATAAAATCCATTCTTACCTCCTAGACAATCCTGTATTTTTCACCACATGGAGTTTATGCAGAAGAAAAACAGTTTCAATAAGAATAAATAAAATATTATAACTGTACTTCATCAATTAATAAAGACAGTACTTATTTGCTCCTTATTTTTTACCCTCTTCCACTCTTTGAGAGGAAAGAAGGTGCAGTGGGAGTCCAACGGTGGGGATTTGAGGTAACTTTCTCTGCTGTTCATGGCAGCTTGTCCAATATAGAATCCTCAAGTCAGGAACAGCGCTCGGAAGCGCGTTCCACTACATGTGTGGCTGCCCTTCTCACTAGTTTCCTACTTCAGTGGGCGAGAGTAGAAGTGGGGTAAGAAATGATGCCAATTCTGGTCTTCCCAGCAGAAGAGATACTTTTAGTGTTACCTAGATCAGAAACAGAAAGCGGGGGCACCTGGGTGGCACAGCGGTTAAGCGTCTGCCTTCGGCTCAGGGCGTGATCCCGGCGTTACGGGATCGAGCCCCACATCAGGCTCTTCCGCTATGGGCCTGCTTCTTCCTCTCCCACTCCCCCTGCTTGTGTTCCCTCTCTCGCTGGCTGTCTCTCTCTGTTGAATAAATAAATAAAATCTTTAGAAAAAAAAAAAAAGAAAGAAACAGAAAGCGGATTTCCTCTGGAATGCCAACTCTGCCTTCTTGCCGGTCTCAGCCTGGGCACTGCGTTGAAGGTTTTGAGGCTGTGTCTAGGCTCTGGGTGACAAGATGCCATCACTTGATGATGTCTGCAGAGGTGCAGGAAGGGAGAATAGTAGTTGGTGTGCACACATTTGCCATTCCTGGCATAAAGCTTAGCACGTTTCGTGAGGAACTGACATGGAACAAATTTACTTTGTCTTCAAAGCCCTCTCAAAACATTGCAAAAGCCCATAATTTTTCTCATGCTTGTTCATATTTGCACAGTCCCTAACCTGAATCTTGGGCACCCTGGGCTGAAAGGCTTTTTCTGCCCTCTCTTAGACCATCAGTATGGGTAGCAACTCTGTCCAGATCTCTGTTTATGTATCCTGGGAATAGAAAGCATGCTCCCTGCCTTTAACGAGAGTCCATCCAAAATTCCATATGTGGCTTTGATGTTCTCACTTTTGATCTCATTACTGTCCTTTGCTAGATTCGGAAGGATAAGAATTCTGAGAATTATACCCTAAATGATTTTCACAACTGTTGTATTCGAAAACGTTTTTGGGGGGAGGGGGGATATTCTGCAATCATACATCAACTGTTGAGTTGTTTTTGTTTCGGGTCAGTTTACAATTAAGTTAAAACATGCACTTCCCCAGAAAAAGGCACCCTGAGTGCAGCATGAGGTCTACTCCAGAAACTGTTTTTTTTCCACATCTTTATAATCCATTTAGTGCTTGCCTATAACCTCCCTATTTGAGAATCTCTAAATATCAGGAACATAGGAGGAATATTTACTTACGTCAGCATTGATGAATGCAGAGCCAAAAGGAAATCAGTGATGTGATGAACATGGTCCTGTCCTCAAGGAGCGTACTAGAGCCCTGGGAAATTAGACGCTCACAGAAGGAAAGCTAGTTGTTATAAAAATGAGACAGAAACCTGACAACAGGGGATGACCGAGGATCCAGGGTGGTACCACTGACTACAGCGACATCTGATTAGATGTGCCGCTGCTTCACAGGACAGGGACAGGCGTGGGCTGTACGTACACGCGTACATGTGCATTGCAAATCACGCGTGAACCAGGAGTCACTGAAACATCCCCGTTGGTCATTCCTGAAGGTCCCTGAGTGCCAGTTCCATAGGAGGGAATCGCATCCTCCTTTCAGGCCCAAATGAGAAACCAGGTTGGAAATTTAGGTTCTTTACAAACTGATGCTGAAATGTAAAGCCCAAAGCCTGAAGGTGACCAGTAAAATCCCACTCTTGATCTCTGGAAGGGGTGAGTTGGCACGATTAAGGTGAAACTGGTGAGAGCCGTTGGCGATCTCATACCAGACGGTTCTCACTGATTCTCAGCCTTCTTCCTATCAACAGATGCGGGAGAGTCCCAGCCAAGACAGGAGCTGCTGGAGGTTTCCTGTCTTCCACCTGCCCTCCCCTTCCTGCTCTTGTTTCCAATAGTCTAGGTGTATTGAGTCTATAGTTCATTACACTGTCATGCTTTGAGGTAGGCAGAGGGATACCTCTGTCTAGATAAGGAAACTAAGGCATAAAGAGATTAAGTGTGTCAAACGTGGCCCATCCCCCTTCCTTTTTAATGGATATCAACTTGTCAGGAATAGGAGCCGACTAACCAGAGGGTAAAATGCTCAGCAAAATGGGATCTGATCCCCTGTGCCACTAAAAATAACATGTGCGTCCCTGTAGCTTTATCAAGGGCACAGCTGAGAATTGGGCCAACCTGCTTTCCAAGGGGGCTCCCCCTCTTTTGAGCTTTCTGACTTGGGCCACCAACCCGACCAGTCTGTACCTCATGCTTTAAATGGGCATCAGGATTCTAGCCTCCACCTCATTGAATAATTACGATGGTTATGTAATAAATTGCACATAGAGCATTCGAAGCTGTACCTGGCACGTAACACGCATGGAATTGGTGATTGTTATTAGTAGCATTTTTGTGGTTGTCATTGTGATGGTTACTGTTTATTTGAAGTCGGCTCTGCACCTCCACGACCAGAGTCCCCAGCCCAGAATATTGCAAGCAAAGCTGAAATGCCAGGTGGGCTCTGCCTTCTTAGATGGACTCAGCTCTTCAGGCACTGCCCCCTGTGACCTGGTGCTCTGTCTCTGGTTTTTGCAGCTGCCTGCCCCGTCCTGTGCAGTGGGAACGGACAATATTCTAAAGGGACGTGCCAGTGCTACAGCGGCTGGAAAGGCGCGGAGTGTGATGTGCCCATGAATCAGTGCATCGATCCTTCCTGCGGGGGCCACGGCTCCTGCATTGATGGGAACTGTGTGTGCTCCGCGGGCTACAAAGGCGAGCACTGTGAGGAAGGTAAGCGCCGCAGGGCCAGCCTGGGCAGCAGCAGAGGCAGGAGGTGTCTGCGGGCCCAGACTTTTGCTAATGAGCCCAATCCAAAGCTCCGCATTTTGCAAAGGAAACGTCAACATTTTGCACAGAGAACTTCAAACGCCTTTGCTTTTGTAGACTTCTAAGGTTGTAGAAAACACAGGCCTGTGGAGTGGTTCTGGAAGGAATGCTTTCTTTTATCCTTCTTTATGTTAATTAGCTACTTTTCCTCTTTAAATTGCTTTCTCTGCCTTTGTCTTTCTGCTCTTTGCCTGTAACGCCTCCTCCCCTTCCCGCTCCTTCTTTTCCTTTTTTTCTTTCTTCCCCTTCTGCTATCTTCCTGCCTCTTTTCTTTGCTTTATTTTAAATCCTGATTTGGGAATTACTAAAGATATCCAGAAAAAAACCCAAACAAAACAAAACAGAACACAAGAATCCTTAATCTCCCTGTCTCCCTATAGCTGTCTTTTTTTTTTAACTGTCCCTGGTAACCTAGTACCCGCATATGTCAATGTACATTTTAGCAAAAATTAATATCAATAGAAGGCAGTCAAACTTGAAAGACAATAGGCACCCATGTCATCTAGACACATTGTAGGTCACATGATCCCGGTTACCTAAATCAGAATTAGAAGAGGGTGGGGTTGTAGCACAGACCTGGAATTAGGTGAATTCTGAAGAGCTCAGTATAATATGCATTGAGGTGGCCTCTGGCACCCATGGGGAAAAGTTAGGGGTATAATCAGATGAATTCAGTCTGAAAAACATGATCAGAAATGAGACTTGGTGATCAGGAAGGGGGCATGGAGGATGGAGTGCAGGGATCGAGAGAAAGAGCCCCTCTCTGAAGGTGATCAGAAGCCAGCTTCTACTAGTCCTCATCACTCTGGTTAGTGCTTTCAGAAGAGTTATTTGGTACCAAGGTGTTGGGACCTCTAAGGCGAGGGAACTCCACCAACCTGCCTGTCAGCCTTTCCCCTCTGTATTTGTGCTTCCAGGGGATGGTCTCTGGTTGTCCTTCTGTTGTTTCTCTGTATCTAAAGCATCAAGCAGAGTTGCTAGGAAGGCACGAGCCTTGGTGCTGTCCATCCCTGGCTCACTCCCCAGCCTGTGAATCGGCTCAGCTGGTCTCTACCAGCTGAGTAGCTTTCCTCTATGTCTGTCTCGCAGGCACACGACCCCATACAACTCCCAGTGGAAAAAGAAGCGTCAGCTCTCCCAACAAACTAAGGGAAAAAGTGAAGCCCACCGCCTACCCCATATGAAACATTTTGAGAGGACTGTCCAGGGTGCCCCCCAAGAAAAGACTCTGTTAGGCGCCATATCCCGTGTTCTCTCTCAGCTTCTCCCTGCCAAGCTGATAAGAAGGGACCTCAGGTGCTATGAGGGTCTCACGTGTGAGCGGGTCTGATCTCCCACCCCATTACGTTATGGATCTCCAGTGTTCTATAAAAATTTACCAGTCGTTACAGCATTTACCGCAAAGTAATGACAGTAACTTATCCTTAGTAACATGCAAAAGCTGCCCTCCTGAAATCTCCCATTTCATAGTTTTTAGAACTCTGGCTACAGAGAGTCCGCTTCCATGACATTATTCTTCTAGGATTTTCCAATACATCAGTGGTAATGCCCTTAATGGGACCCAGAAGTCTGACCCCTAGATCTTCATTTGCTCAACACTCTATATATGTTTTCCTCTATTATAAAAGGTAGCCTCCCTCCATCTGCATCATAAAACCAAATTGGGAGTTTGGATGGAGGAAGGACTGATTTAATAACCCTGCTTGAAAGGTTAAAGTTCTTAAAGATAAATGGATTGCAGAAGGCAAAGCTGCATTTGCTGAAAACATGGGAGAGGCCAATAATATGACAAGAAAGGTTAAAACGACCTTTTGCATACATCATTTGGCGAGAACAAAATGATAGAGCAATGACATTGCCTGTCTTAGAATTTTTTCCCTCCAGTAAAGATTGCTCATATCTGTATGAGTAGAATTTCAAGTGATTTCTCAACTTTCTTATTCTCCCTACCCGTCTTATTTAAATGTTCCGAATGAATTAACCATCCAACAAAACAAGGAAGCCACGTGGGTCATTATGAAAGGATGAAATCTCCTCTATTGATTTCTGCTACCCAAAAAGAATGAACCGAGGTGATTCATATGCTGTTTTCAAAATAGGAAATGGAATCAGAAAGTCTGGATCAGCACTTTTTCTTCCATTTAGCTTTTTTATTTCTGATATTCATCATAGTCATAACGTTCAAACAATTTACCTGAAATGGCCATGGCAACGAAATCAATAGTTGCCATCCTCCATTTTTGCTGCATAAACACTGTTGTACTATTAACAAATTTGCACAAGAAAATGAAAGAACGGATTCCAGAGGTTTTCATTCAATGATGTCTGGGGGAGTGGGAAGGTGATGAGCGAGGAATTGACATATTAGTTTAAGTCAGCCATGTTTTCATGTCAGTTTCATGGTTGAGTCATTTTTCAATGACATTTAACTTCATAAATGTAATTCATGGTTCTTCAGGGGTTTATAGTACATATTGTTTGTAAAACTCCTTGACCTCTTTTTTTATCCTTAGGGATAGAAATTGCATTCACAACCCTTTTTTGTCAAACCTACAGAGGACCCAAGACTAAATGAGTTCTAATGATTTCAGCTGCCAGGGGGCTGGTGTTGTAAGGCACATGGTACTTAGCTGGTAAAGGCCACTGTCCCCCTTTTAAGTATAACACTGTTTCTATTTATAAAGCTTCGTAAAATGCCACAGTCCCTCCTGCCTGCTAAAGACTCTAAGGACGTGGCCACAAGACCATCTTCTGAAATTGGAACCAAATTTAAAATTCATAGTGAAACTGCTCTTCTTAAAGTCTGGATTTAGCTATTCCATCAGCTGCTGTAATTATATAGCACAAAGGGCATATTTACTGGTGTAACTGAGAGGGTTAGCTCATATTTCTAGATACAATAAATGATTCTTTGGATGACATTCTACTCCTGGGCCAATAAATCCCAGTGGATTTTCCTCGTTTCTTCATATTACAATTTAAGATAGAGAAGAGAAAGCTAATTTATCTGAAAGAAAAATCTACTCATTCTCTTTTGCTTTTTTGGGGGGTATATTAGCTTTTATTTCATCCTTTTAAGAAAAAGATTATGATATACTTTTTGAATTTTTTGAAAGCTCCTAGCTGTTGGCACCTCACCAAACTTTTTAAATAGCTAATTATAGATGGAGAATAACTTTTGAGACACATAGCACCTGAGATATCTTTGTGTCTATTTTGATTTTGCTGTTTTAGAAAAAGGGACAGAGAAAAAACTACAAGCTTGGGATTTTCTTCTATTAGAAGAATGTGGACAGGATTGATTCTGAATGAATTAGTTCATATCACGCAGATCCCAGAATCCTCCCAAAAGCAAGAAGTTGTTAGCATCATTTCTTTCTTGTCAGTTCTTCACGAATGTTTGTCTCACTAACGACAAATGCTTATAGCAAAGTCTGCCATTCATTTCTGTATCAACTGTGTACTGAACACCTACTATATTTTGTTACCCATGCTAAGCATGAGACAGACACCAAAAGTATTGCACAGCCTCTTTGTAAATGTCTTCTGTGTTTGAAACTTTCGATTCATTTACCGCCAGACGTGCTCCACCATCCTGAGCAAATTTGAAGATATCAGAAAGGGTTCATATCATCAGAAGTTATAGTCCCCAAGACAATGAATACAACCTTAAAGTGATTGCAACCAGAACAACTAGCATCATCATAAACATCTCCAACTAATAATAAATCACTGAAATTCTCCTGAGAGTGTATTTTTGATTTCTGTTAAATCAATGGCAGCTTCTGTTTCCCCATGGCTCAACGAGTTTTGAGTTGGTTTTTGTAAATAATATCTTCCTGAGAAGATTCAAATGGATCAGCTCAGAAACATCTCTTTACACTGAAAATTCTTATTGTTGCCTCAAGGGAGCAATGCTCTTTGGAAACTTCATGGGGTACTATGATTTCTAATAAATCCAAGTTCCTGAAGTCTGATGTCTCCCAGAATGAAATAGTTTGTGGCATGGATAATCTAAATAATGTCCTATTTAGAGCCAAGATATCATCGACTTTAAACCCACCATTATTTTGTATGCCATAAGAAGAAAAAAAAAGAATTCAGACAAAAAGCTGGACCCCAAAGGGTTGCCATCTCGGTGTCGTGGTGAACTATTTAGAGGCCAAAAATCTTGCATGTTTCACTCTTGGCATCAGGCAGAGAGAGAAATCAAAATCTCTGAGGATTGGAACTACAAGATGGCACACATTCACGTGAGGGACTCAATTTTACCAGAAGTGTGGTCCAAGAAACCTCAAGAAAGGAATTTAAAGGGGCCTCAAGCTGGCTGCGCCCCCAGATGATGGCAGAAGCAAATGTGTTACTCTAGGCCAAGAGGCCCGATTTCCAAGCTGTTAAAATGAGGAAAATGTGTGTGTCTTAAATAAGGAGATGAGACCTGCCTGTTTCTCTGATCCACAAGACAATATTGGAGCCATTTGCAGGACCACCATTTGCCATTCAGACCCCACGATGTGCAGTGACCTCTTCTCCAACCATCACTGCGTCATTTTCTAGGAACACTGAAGGAAGTTGGTCCTCCTCGACAAAGCCCTGTTTGCCCAACTCTGAACCTGGGTGGATGATGTCCAAGGTTTGGGGTCACATTCCCTGGCAAAAAGTCCTGTCTTTGGGAACTGGTTTTTGCCGCTCTCACCTCTCCTGTGAGTGGAATACACAGCGAGCACCTTTGTGGTGCCTCCTGGATGCATATCCACTCAGCATTAAGATGGCCAAACGACCAGACCATGAAACTGCCAAGCACGACAATGACCAAAATCTGACCATTAGCTCATCTGACCGACAGTCTGAGAGGGTGTCAGTGCCACGGCCAGAGACTCCCCCATTCAGGCCACTCCTGATTAGCTGTGGGACAGTCACCTCTTTGGGATCATTTCCACACCCAGCTTCACCTCTTCTGTCTTGCTCTTTTACCAACTCCTGCGGTAGATGTGTGTTCGGAGAATGAAACCTAATTTTAGACTTAGCCTAAGTGACATTTAATTAGGAAAGTGACTCATTTATGAGTTTCAGTGGTTTTCTTTGTAATCCTTTGTTACCTTCTGAAGGCAAGTATTAGTGAAGCTAGAATGAGCCTTCTTTTCTTCTCTGATAGTGAAGGATAATTGGGCTTGGGGATACATGTAGAGATATCACCAGTATTCATGTCCCAGGCTCAGAGGCTCTGATATGATTTAATGAAGGTACTAACGTTTGTAAGTACAAGGCTCTCAGCATTGAATGGCACACCTCTCTATCTGGTTGCTCCTAACTCTGCTTGAGAAATCCCCTCCTTCTCTTACCGTCTCTTCAAGTTTGAGATTCGGTGTTTTGGGAAATAAAAAAGTCTTGAGTTTTTTATGGGTTGTTCTTCAAGAGACCACGTAAGTATTACCTGGGCTCCTCCATTTGCTTGTCGGGGATAGGAGTTAGTGAATTACCGATTTCTTCAGCAGCAAGCTGACATCTCGTGGCTCATCCCCCATGAGTGATCGATACTCTTCCTCTTTGTTTCGTTTTTTTTTTTTCTTTCAGTTGATTGCTTGGATCCCACCTGCTCCAGCCATGGGGTCTGCGTAAATGGAGAATGCCTCTGCAGCCCTGGCTGGGGTGGTCTAAACTGTGAGCTGGCACGGGTCCAATGCCCAGACCAGTGCAGTGGGCATGGCACATACGTCCCCGACACGGGCCTCTGCAGCTGTGATCCCAACTGGATGGGTCCCGACTGCTCTGTTGGTAAGCCAAGAGATTTCCTCCTCGCTTTTCCCAACACTCATGCCCTGTGCTCCTTCCGTGAGCCCAAGTGGGTGGGAATCTACTCTTCACACTTAGCTTGGGATGAAGGGACATAGGCTAATTGCATAGTGCCTTTCTCACTCTCTCTTCCTCGGTCATGGAGTCTGTGATCCTGAGAAACAAACAAACAAACAAAAACACCGCAGGTTCTCGTGCCTCGTTTCTTCCATCACTACAAATGGATGAGGGGCCCGGGAGGGATGCTTCCATTTGCATTATAGGTTTTCTTATGTACACTCCCTCAAGGTACCAGAACACAAAACAGAACAACTCAGTCCCAGACAAACTGAATGGAACGTCCTATAAAACAGAAAAGAGGCTCCCTCGGGGTGCCGTGTGAGCATGTTATAAAGCTCCGCAATTCTCCAGTGACAGGAAAATAATGACGTTGCGCT
Source organism: Ursus arctos (assembly GCF_023065955.2). NCBI lineage: Eukaryota > Metazoa > Chordata > Mammalia > Carnivora > Ursidae > Ursus > Ursus arctos. The sequence continues at coordinate 55,494,617 of NW_026622819.1, forward strand.
GCACACTTTATTTTCCTAAAATTAAGAGTATGTGTCCTACCTCCCGAGTGACCCTAAAATGGAACGGTTCAACAGTTCAAGCCAGTCCCAACCTACCCAAGAATGGTTCCTTTCGCAGTGACAAGTGCCTATCCAAGCAAGCGATCATCATTCCGCCCCCTTCCTCTGGGTAGTGAGACAGCTGTCAGATTGCCATGGCAATCAGGAAGGGAATATATGTGAAGCTTTGCCTACAATGGGAAAGAAATGAATATTTCATTCCAAAAGGAAAAAAAAAAAGAGTCAGTTAAAATGGGCTATTTTGAGACGTCTTCTCAGCCCACTCGCCTCTGGCTTCAACGCTGATGCCAGTGGTCCAGGCCAAGCTCTGCAGGGGTGGGGGAGGAGGAGCCCTAGATCCAAGACCCTGCCGTGCTGCCGATATGCTGTGTGACTTTGAGTGAGTCACTGCCCCTCCCGATTGGGTGTTCCCTCCCCTGGCACGATGAGCCATGCCTCCCTCAGCAGTCTGTCATAAGGATGAATGTCTGGCACGTGCTTGTCCTCGAGTGAGAGGTCTGGAACGCCAGAGAGTGTTTATCTGTCTGTCTGTCTCCTCCCCAAGCACAAAAGACTTTGAGCTCCTTTGAGAAAGAGGCTGTGTAAATGCAGCACGATTATAGCGGTCATCATTGCCCCAAGGTGCCGACGGGGCTGACGGGCGGGTTTGCGATCATCGTGGGCATGGAGCTGCGGGCGTCCCGAGTGGCCTTTGGTCAGGTCAGGCTCTCAACAGGGTAAAAATCCCAGCTGGCCAGGGAGGCAGGATCCACACGTACATCTTTCCAGATGGCACCTCGTACGTAGCACTGCCAAACCAGATGGCCGCTGTCTGACCTCCACCTGGGGTGGCCTCGAGCTCTAGAACAGTGGTCCTCGCACGTCGAAACCACCCAGAGGGCTTGCGAAAATGAATTTCTGAGCCCCACTCCCAGAGTTTCTGATTCAGGAGGTCCAAGCAAGGCACAAGAATTTGCATTTCTGCCAAGTCCCTGGGTGACAGCGATGCTGCTGGTCAACGGACCCCACCGTGAGAACCACTGCTCTAGAAACTATGGAACAGTTCATATCCAGCCCGGTGGAGGGACAGGCCTCCCCAGGGGACACTCCTGATGGGCCTTGGGGCCTGCTTCAGGGACCCAGGCCGTGTGTGTGGTCTGGCGCCCAGCGGAGGGTTTTGCCAGCTGTGGTGTTGAGCTGTAATCATTGTTTTTCTTCCAGAAGTGTGCTCAGTAGACTGTGGCACTCACGGCGTCTGCATCGGGGGAGCCTGCCGCTGTGAAGAGGGCTGGACAGGCGCAGCTTGTGACCAGCGCGTGTGCCACCCCCGCTGCATTGAGCACGGGACCTGTAAAGATGGCAAATGTGAATGCCGAGAGGGCTGGAATGGTGAACACTGCACCATTGGTAGGCAAACGGCAGGCACCGAAACAGGCACATATTGCTTTATTTTCATAAATCGTAGATCTATAGTGATGGTGGTGCATTGCAACTGGCTGTTCCTTCAGGGACACGAGTGCTCTACAACATTCCCGCTGCCTCTCCAAATCGTCAGGGGGGTAGGCAAGGGAAAAGCAAGATTCCCGACTAGAAAACGCTTTCCCTTCTTTCCAGAATTCCAGATTGGGAGGCAAGGAATAAACCAGATAAAATCCATTCAAATGACTGATCTGGGGAGGGAGAAATGCACACGCATGGGAAATTGTCAGGACCTGGAGGTTTCGAGCACCCCCCCACCCCATGACTGTGTTCTGCAAGTCTCCCCTTTTTGAATACTCTCCCCACTGGCTGGATCACTGGATCCCTGCTTGCTGGCAACAATTGGATTCACTTATTTTAGACGAGGTTAGATGCAGGCAGGACTCCCAAGTTTCCTGGGTAGCCAGGGACCACCAGAAGAGGTCTGAGCACCCTCTTGCTGTCCCAAGAGAAGGCGTGGTCCCTGGGCTCCTGACCCTCCCCCATCACTGCCGCTACCGTTCAATGCTCTCCTCTGGTCCCACGTCATTCTCACTCAGCCACCTTTCTGCATAAGTTTCTCAACTGAGATTTTTTTTTTAAGGTTGTTTTCTCTCTTGAGAAGTAATAGTTTCCAAGTTTCTTCAGTTTTGCTTCTGATTGCTTTTTGTCACTATTGTGGTTCAGGGTAGGATGATACTGGATTGAATGTACCCAGTTATCTCCTTTGAGGAGATGGGAGCCAACTGCTCTTTGGTTTTCCACATCCCTCAGACAGTCAGAGTGACCAAGTTGTCACCTTGAGTATCATTTTACCTCTAGTTTTTGCTTTTGCTACATTGAGTTCATTGCAGAGCTGGCTAACCCACTTGCTTGCAAGGAAATTCTCAGAGACGTTTCCAAGCAAACTACTGACTTGCCCCCTTCAAGGTACCTTTGAATCTAGCCATCGAGTTTGGGGCCCTCCCCTCTGTCCTAGCCCTGCCACCGCAGCCCCCAGATTGGCTACCTGGAGGGAGAGACGGGGTTCGGAGCCTGTCCAGGGCTGACTCATGAGGTCAGACGCAATTTCCCATGCTGTTCATTTGAGTGGTGAAGCAGAGATCAAGCGGACTGTGCATTAGAAATTACCCCGCTTCCATCTGATTGGGCATCCGAGGGGCAGCGTGCCAATCCAGGCCACGACGACCATAGCACTGGGACCCTGCTGGGACAGTCTGTTGGCAGTGAATTGTTTTTGCAATCTCTCAATGATGGTCCAGATCCTGCTCCCCGGCAGCTGCTTTCATCTTCTGTTCCCTGCAGAGTCTGGGGGATAATTCAGAAAACTCTGGAGGGAGGGATGCGCATGGCCCACTACTGAGCCAGTTTACAATTCGTACCATTAGCTTACATTTCTCAGGGGCGTTCCTCTTGGTGGACTTTTGTATGCCCGGTGTGACTTAAAGACTTTCCCCCAACCCCATAGCTCCATTGCCCCAGTCCTCCCCCCGCCCTCAACAAAAGAGCTCTTGCCAACCAATAACCTTTAGGTAGAAAATCCTACTTTCTTTCGATTCACACCATCCAGCCTCACCTCCCCTTTGCGCTCCCTTTCCACCCCTGCTGAGGGCTTGCTGCCCCCACAGTGATGCCTGCTGGCTCTCCCCCACCTACAACTCAGCCTCACTCTGGGAAGAGCTCACAGGAGCACAGCCCAGATGGATTGGGACAGTTTAGAAAACCACGGCTGAGGGGACCATAGCTGACTTGCTGACTATTTCTCTATGGCTTACAAGCTAAGAATCGTCTTTACATTGATGACATTAAAAGAGATTTTCTGACATGTGACAATCGAAATTCAAATTTCAGTGTCCGCTAAACAAAGTGTTTTTCGAGGACAGCCACTCCCATTCATTGCGATGTTGTCAGCCTACACACTCCATCTTAGTGTTGAGTCCTTGCCACTGAGAACGCACTGTCCACAGAGCCCTGTGCTACCCAGCCCTTTACGGGAACAATTGGCCCACCCCTGAATTAGACAGTTGCACAGATCTTGGTAGAAAAAGAAGAGAAGAAAGAAGCTGGTCCACACTCACTTAAGGAACTGGCCCCCTGCTGTGATTTGAAAGCTGTCAGAGAAAAGGACAAGGTCCAGTGTGGGAGTGGGGAGAAAATAATAATTGAGTGGACGTGTCTCTGGAACCTTTGAAGGTGAACTGGGATGGTGGCGCTTCTAGTCTGGGTAGGAGATGGTAAGGCTATGGCCAGCAAGAGAACACAGGAGATGTTTTGTTCTAGCAGCCCTATGGGTGCGATGGATTGGGGAACGGCGTGTCTGCTACTTGAAGTGCCTGGTTTGAGTTTCACACATGCATGCGCTAACATGCACGAGCTCTCAGGAGACAGAGAGAGTGTACAAATTCACGTGTCAGGTAAAGCTACCAAAATGAAGGGAGTTTCAGGTCCAGGGAAGTCTCTTGTTCAGAACTATGCTCTCTCGTGGCCATATGAGTCCACGCTATGTAAGTTATAAAGATATTTATCACCAAAGTCTTTTCTTGTGAGAAAGTGGGGCTCCCTGGCTTTATTTGTAGGATAGGTGCTATATTCTCATGGTTTCTGTTCACTGGGACTTGCTCTAAAAAAAGCCAAACAATCTCACCTTAGCTGGTGAGATTTGCTATTCAGAATCTCGAGATGTTTGGATGCACATAATTGCTTCTTTTGCTTTTCAACCTCTGGCCCTGGAGCTGCTGTGTGGAGTTTCAGACTTTTATTTTGAGCAGATACTCCTGTCAATTCGTTTTAAGTAAATGCCACAATTTACAAGCCCAGAATCGGTCATCCTCCTCAGGGATACTGACAGAAAGGAAAGAGAGGCTTTTTGGTCCTTTCTGAGCAGAGCCTCAAATGCTGTATTTTGAAAATAGAAAATAAATAAGAATGAAATGGCACCTATCTGCAAACAGTGCGTTAGGAGATTTGGGGTGAGGCCGAGCCCGGGTGGTTCGTGTTGGGGTACTAGGGTGGTCTACAGCCTATTTTCAAAAGGTTGTGGTGAGAGGTGGTTTTCTTAGGATCATTGCAAATCGTCATCTGAACAGTTGACATCACTTGTGGCTCACATTTTGTGCTGAATGAAGCAAGAAGATAGACGCAGTGGAGGGGGTTGGAGGGTGTGGGGGCAGGAATGAGGATAAAAACAGACTTCTAAAACTCTATCGAGTAGGACCTACGTACGTTTGGTCAAATGCATTTCTGGAATTTTCAACCAAATTATTATTTATGTTTGGAAATTTAGTACGTATTGCTAAAGATTTAAATATAAGGTATAACATTTAAATATTAACTGTTAGAGTTAACATCTTGGTAGACTGGAGTCTACCAAGCAATAATTGTTATATTATGTTTTTCTATCAAGTTAAATGTAAGGTATGGCTAAAACCTACAGAATTGAATAGATAAGAAGTATGCTTTGAATTTAATGAACCACAATTCATGTTTATCTTTGGAATATATTAGTATTATTTGGGTAGGCTGCAGTTTACTCTTATGAATAAATCAGAAAGCGCCTTGTGTGGTTAGATTAGTTTTATTCTTTAAACATAATCCTAAAATGGGTGGTTGTTTCTGTCACCCACGTCCCCTTACTGAACTGGGAACTGAACTTCAGAAGGCCATCCAGAGACTATACCCCCAGGCATAAAGGGGCTACAGAAGAGGTCAAACATCATGTGAACTGTAGTAAACTCAGCTAAGTGTCTGTTGTAGAGTAATTGTTCATGTGCTTTGTGAGCGGAAGAGTTGAGCCAAGTACAGGGAGAAATAACATTTTGCCAGAGAATGTAAGGAGGGAAACTAAATGCTAACTGAGGATTGTTGCTATTGTCCCTGAATGTGGGCTGTCCAGACACCCGCTCTGAATAACATAAACAAATGCACCCACAGAATAAATCAGCCAACACCAGGCGCCAACCCTAGGTGAACTGTTGGATATCTGGTTAGTGAGCAGTGCCGGTAATGGTGGTTACAACTTGTTTGTGTTGTCTGTGTGGTCTTGATCTCCAGTTGCATTTCAGAATCATGAGGACTCGATTTCTAGGACTGTGTGGGCCTGAGTGACCTGCCGGGTGCCACAAGTCAGAACAGTTTTCTTTTCCCTCTATTGCACTTGGGGCCCTTCTATTTTTCCTCTTTAATTGGTTGGGGAAAGAAGTAGGTTCTTGTGATGTTAATAAGGAAAATGAATCTTTACCCAAGGTAAAACCAGCCGTGCGACAATCTGATGTGCTGATTAAGTGATTGTCATCAGAAGTAGACAGGGTCACGGTCCGAGAGGGAGAGAGCTTGAGAGCTCCAGGGAACAAGATGGGAAGGCAGTGCCTATCAAAATTACCCACCTTCAGACGGAGTGCAGCTGCTTCCGCAGCTCATTCCAGTTTCCTTCTAAGTTATGGAAGCATTTTTCCTGTAGCTATTATCCTTGAACATTCGAGCTTTCATGACTCCGCAATGAGATCAAGTCGAGATGAAGTTAGCCACTGTGGAGCCATCCTTACCACCAGGTCTGTGGGAGCAGCTAATTCTCTGATTGCTTAATTAACCTATTCCTCTGGGGGTTCTTATTGGAGCCTATGCTAGGAGCTCCATTCTTTTTTAAAGGGAAAACCTGAAGGGATGGTCTTTCACTGTTAAAGAGTATGGACAAACTTTTAGCAGAGTTAAACTTCTGATTTTTTTCCCCCACGATTTGGCCAAAACATGAGCCACCACATGCCCAGAAGTTTTCTTTAAGTTGGGGTCAGGCAGTCTACCCAACTTTCCTTCCCAGGCTCAGAATGAGAACCGGAAGGTAGAATTTACAAGAACACCTTTGTAACTCACTCCAAAAAAGTAAAATAAAATGAAAAAAACTGCCTTACAAGTAATCAGATTCTCATCACTCAAAGTGTTGACTGTCTTGGCCTGGGTGTTGAAGAAGGGCTTCAAGCATTAGTTGGAAAATAGACCACAGAGACAGACATAAGGCTCATCCTCACTTAATGGCTTGACCATTCTGTGGTTTAAATGGAAATTTTTTTTGGTATTGTTTCCTATGTGATTTAGTAATATGTGCCCATGTAAGGAGCTCCCATCAAAAAAGAAAAGGGGGACAGGGTGCATGGGTAGCTCAATCGGCTAAGCGTGCGACTCTTGATCTAAGCTCAGGTCTTGATTCAGGGTCTTGAGTTCAAGCCCTATGTTGGGTTCCATGCTGGGCATGGAGCCTACTTTAAAAAAAAAAAAAGGAGAAAGAAGAGAAGAGGGAAAGGAGGCTCAATGTTTTAGTTCTGTGGGGAGACAGTGACTTGGAGCATTCGTGTACCACACCCTTACTGTTTTATGGGATCCTGTTGATATACTAGCCTGTGGCCCACAGTGCTAGGGCCAGAGCCAACAAGTAATTAGCTTAAAATGAAGTGTTACTGACTTCACAAGAGCACAGAACTAAAACAGTTTGGAACTCTTAGAACAGAAACCCGGGGGTGAGAGTTAGCATGAAGAAGATTCTATACTCAAAGGAAAACGTAGAGGAATAAGAGCTATTGAAAAAAAAAAAAGTTGGGGGGAGGAGCTGCTCTACCCTAGTGTAAGTAGCAAGTGTTCTGTCACTTGAGCTCTGACAAAAAATCAACTATCCCATTTCTTAAGAACCGGTTCCTTCCAAGTTTGGGATTCGTGGGTCCCACAAAGTGCCCTCAAGGCTGTACATTAACAGGAAAGGAACACAAAGAGGGCCCTCGAGATCTGAGCTCCTGTAGGTATTTGTGATGGGTATTTTCCCATCACTCACTGTCTGATTTGTTGTGGTGTCATGAAGAATAGATTGACGGAGGATGGGGGTTATCTGTGTTCTAGGCTTGACTCTGCCACAAATCTTCTGGGTGCTCTTGAAGTAGTCACCCACCTCCCCAGCCTCAGTTTCTTCCTATGGCAAATGAGGGGATTGGACCACGTAACTGCTTGCCCGAGTATAGTCCCCAAACATGAAATGCTTTTTGTTGGTGTGCAAATATATTTTATTGAATAGTTACATAGGGTTTTTAAAAATACGTATTTGGGAAAACTATGACTAGCTCATCAAACTCATGATTATACTGGTATTGCTTAGGGATGTAGCAAAATTGAGTAGCAATATTAGGCCTGAATAAATTTAAAGAAACATATTAAGTAAATATCAGTGCAGATATTACAAATATCACGAATGCAATATGTGATTGACGGAATTTAGAACACACTTGGATGAGATGATCTCTAAGGACTGGTCCATCTCCTGAATTTTATTACTTTGATGCAGAATTGTATGAATGGGCCACCCTCGCACAGTCAAACCTTTCTCTTTTCTGTAAGGCGCGGGGATCCAGGTAGGATCCCATAATACACACTTTATGTTAAAGGACTAGATACAGTGTAGTGTTGGCTCAGCTGATGATGATTTTTGAATGGTTGAGGTTAGTCAATGGTACTTTTTTGCTCGTTTCTCTATCTGCTCATCTCAGGTCCGATTTATATCTGGTTTACCTAGGAAATTTTTTCTCTGCATTGAAACACTTCCTTCCATAATCTGAATAATCAGAGTCTACTTTATTCCATTATATTTGTGTTTGTTGATAAAAAAAAAATACGGTGTGACGTAGAGGTTCATCTATCCATATCCGTTTTACTTGAATTCAGGGCAATGCAAGCATAATGAAGTGCTTAAGATACAAGCTTGTACGTCAGTCTGCCTGACATCAAATCCTGGCAGGTTTCTTTACCTTTGTGTGCCTCAGTTTCTTTGTCTGCGAACGGGAAAACAAGAGATGACCTACTTCATTGGGTTATATGTAAAGTATGGGCACAGTGCCTACCATGAAGTAAGAGACAAACAAATGCGAGGTAATGTCATCATCATCACCGTCACCGTCATTATCATCATCGTCCCCCAAGCCCAACACCATCACCATCATCTATTACCAATGTAAGATAAAAGCAAGGGAAGATCATCATAGTAAATTCCTCATTAAGACATTTCTGCTACCTTCAACCTCCCTTTCATATAGCTGCCTCCAACCTATCAAGCAGTTAGCAGCGTTTCAAAAATAACACCTACCCACTATCAATTTCCCAAGTGGAGTTTTATTCTACAACTCGCTGGCATCTGCTTCTTACAGAGAAATATAAACTGGCTCTCTTACTTGGAATTGAACCTGCTTATTTTACCAAACAGCCCAATTATACATGGAATCAAACATCTGAATATCCTCATGTTAATGGAGACTTATTGTGAAATTGGCGTTTGCTACTTTTAACCAAAATTTCTCCAGCTAGACTTCTTGGATATATTCCAGAGAAGCCAAGAGGTCTATGAGAATTTGTTTTTAATTCTGGGTTTCATTTTTATAATAAGTACAGTTCAAAAGAAAAGTCTTTTCCTTTGAAGTATTGGTGTGGAATTATGTTATTATTGAATAGAGTAAAACTTCAGTTCTTTTAAGCCAGCATTTCTCGAACTAGGGACCACAGACATACTTTAGAGGAGTCTGGAAGGACACTGTCTTCCTTTAAGAAGGTGCCTGGCGTTTCTCCCGTTGAGGATGCCGCTAGGTCAGTGTCTCTTAGAATACCTTGTCCTGGTCTCTCCTTTTCTGACTCTGGTTTCCAAGATTATATCTGTACTTGCTCTGTACATCAAGGAATAACCCAGGAGGCTCAATTTTGAACTCACTTGAGTCGCACATGCCTTTTGGAGACTCAAGAATTGCACTGATTGTCCCTACTCAGCCCAATGAACTGCACGATTACTCTCATTCCTCCCGTTCTGCAAATTGCATGACTCCTTGGAGCAACGCCCATGGGTAACATCTGGGGATTCTTTGCAATTCCTTCGCTCATTTCCTGGGTTATCAGGAGCCACACAGAGTATCCCAGATGTGCATGTAAGGAACAGATTTTGCATTTCCTCCCAAGTTGCCTGCCTAATGGGCTTCAATCTTACGCCAACCACTTCCTTCATAGCACTCTCTTTCACAAGCTTTTTTAAAGAGTCTTGTCTTTATTCCCTTTGGAAAACAGGGTACCATCATTTTGGAAACCCACCACAGTCAGGGTTTATTGATTTCCTCCTCATCCTTTTCATCATGCATTGAATGCATTGTTACAAGCAGACTCGCAGAAGGCCACCCTGTCAATGACCATCTCTGAGCTTTTCCCTTCATGGGTAATAAAGAAAGAAACCACGTGAAATAGCAACTAGAAGAAAGTTAAGTATTCCATCATGACCGTCCTCAGGATAATTAGAATGGATTAAATTATGAGAGAAAATGCATTTAGTTAATCTTTCCTCTAATTAAAAAATATCCCTGGTTTTAAATAAAGTGTTTGTTTTTAAAAACATATTTTCATTGTAATCAGTAAGGGGGAGGCCTCTTTGGTCCTCAATGATAGAAAGCAACATCTGCAAAGTAATTAAAAGCTACTAGCCAGTATTTTGTTGATTATTAAGATCCTTAAGAAGCCTACTCAATCTTTTCCCATAGCTTTCGCCCTGGGATTCCCCACAAATGACCTCATTCTGTGTTCCGTGGTGGCATACCTCTCTTTCTTTTCCCAGATCAGTCAAGGTGTGGTTGACTCCTCCTGGCCAACAAGTGTCAAGTGAGGAGATTAATGTAGCCAAGGTTTTTATACTTTTCAAGTGAGCTGGAATGATAGTCAAAATAAGATGGGTAGGTGACACAAGACATTCAGAAAATAGAATGGAGACACACTCTAGCCCTTCATAGGTTCTATTCCAAGACTGACAGAACCCACATCACCCCAAGCCCTAAAAATCTGTCTCACAAATAAGGAATCATTCACATCACCTCTCCAATTTCATGGCTCATCCCAACCACAAAGCTCACTCCCCACTCACATCCCAAACATCCCTAGAAGTTTCCAGGGCTGTCTCCCATGCTCATGGTCAGCCCATTCAGATTCTTCAAGCTTGGTCCCCTCACAGAGGCCTGCTGTTTTCAAAACTCACTTCAGGGGAGCCCTGTAGTATTCCCTCTACTGCCAGGGGTGTCCAACCAGCACCCTCAGTGCCCACTCAACCCAAGTCCTACTGTGTTTCCACAGTGAAAGAGAGACCACCACACTCGCCCACGCTGGAGGATCTTTATCAGCTGGTTCCCCATTCCTTTGAGAAAACAGCCATTTATTTTTTGCCTATAGCACCTCTCTCACCCATCAGGGTTTTGTCCCAGGACTGGGCTGTAGAACAGGCAACACCAGATCCTTTTTGTTTCACCTTCCCTCACCCTCAGACACCCTCCATAGACTCAGGGGTGGTGGGGATAGTCACATGTTCTTCAGACGCGCCCAGGCTCTAAATTCCAACTCAGATCAGTTAGGACCCCTATCATCTATGCAACCAGCCCTTCGAGAAAATTTCCTTGTGCCTTCTCATTTAGGTTGATGGTTGCTTCCATTTTCAGCCAGCTGAACCACAAGTAAAGGAGCCCCTGTGATCTCCCATCCTCATACTCATTGTGTCACAAAAGTAGTGGAGAGGCAAATGTTTCCATATCCCTTAGACTCCAGGTTTCCAGCAGTTTCTGGCGTGGCTCTTTGAGGCGGCTCACTCTAATCGTGTGTGACATCCAGCACCACACAGCACAAACTATACATTACAAAAACTCTATCCTGCCAGACCCCAGAGAAAGGAAGGGTTAACTGATGTTCTAGAGACAAAAAGTCCCACAGAATTGCTGTCCAGAGGGATTTAAATTGCTGAGAATCCTGGCCCACAGATTCCAAATTTAGCTGCAGCAGCACCTGGTCAAATTAGCAGTGAAGTTGGTTAGAACTTGGCTCAGAAGGGTCATCTGTCTAAAGCTATAAGCAGAGTGATGGGCTCTGATAAGTGTGAATTGCATTTCTTTATTTTTAAAATTATGCTTTAACTTCAAGAGGGATTGCCAGACAGCCCTGTCTAGTTGTCTAGAAACAATGCCAGGGGGTGGGGGCTCCCAGAGATTATAAAATAAGTACCTCACAGGCACAGCGGAAACGTTTGTACCTGATTTTATTCCAACAAGTTAGCAAGCTGTCAATCACTGGTCACGCTACTGCACTGAAACATGCTCTCTCTGATGACACGAAACTCAAGGCAGTGGCTTGTGCTTTTCAGAGAGCCTCCTGGCAACAGGCAGTGAGACCGCTTCTCTACATTAGATGTATGTGAGCCCAGGAAGCCCAAATGTCACTGATGATAGCAATTCCCATGAACAGGGGGAGAGATTGAAGAAGATATTAAAGGTGGTAAGAGAAATGAGCTTTTTCCTATTAATCCAGGGAATGCAAGCAAGTTGAGTTGGGTCCCTTAAGCATGCTGCTATCTGCTTCTCACCATACTTTGAATATGAACTAATTTAACTTTTTATTTCCATTTAATGGGACCAAGAAAGATCTGTATGCATTCACTTACAGACCTGTTCTCTGGGGGTCTGATAGAGGAAATGTTACCATATTGTACAGAAGCCTAGCACAGAAACTAGTCTACCCAGAATTAAATATCTTGAAAACATAATACACATCAACACCCACTCCAAACTCCCCATATCTCCCACGTTACACTTGTAGAATGTAACATCTTCCTTCCTTGCTGACTATTAACACTCACTGTCAGTGCTTCACTAGTGTAGTTATTGTGTATTCATAGGATGGGGCTGGTGAGGGGAAGTGTGTAGCAGAGGAGTTCAGTGCATGAGTTTGGGAATCAAACAGACCTGGTTTCAAACCCAACCTCCACCAACCGCACATTGGGTGACCTTTGGCAAGTTATGTATCTTCAGTACCTCCATTTTTCCCATCTGTAAATTGGGAATGCTAATACCTATGTCCTACTTTTGGGAGCACTTCTCGGTGAAGCATTTAATACAGCGCTTTATACTCCATAAATGTTAGCTTAAAAATCATGAGTGCCACACCTTCAAGCCCTTGCCGGGGTTGCCCAAATGCATCTTTGTGGAGTGGGCAGTTAACAGTAGAGGTGGCATGCAACAACGCATGAGTCCAGAAGCCCCAAAAGAGAGGCCAGCGTGATCAACCTCGCGTGTTAACCCAGGTGTCTGGGCCCACCTCCTGTTCCACTCCTGCAGGAGAACTTCACTGGGGTACCTGGATGCTGTGTCTGCAAGAAGAGAGAACACAGGGAGCAAGGGCGAAGCAGGGAGACATCTAGAAATGGCCCAGAGAGGATCTGTCTGCTGGTTGGAGGAACATGGGTGTTACAAACACAAAGAAGAAAGCCCCATGTGTATCTTCCCATGCTATGTGTGAGATGACACCTCCTCCGTGTTCCAGCTGAGCAATGACAACTTCATTCATTCATTCATTCATTCATTCATTCATGAAACATTTATTGAGCACCTAATGTGTGCTGGAGCGCAGCATTAGCTCCCCCTGGGTGAGTCCCTGGGTTAGCAAGAGTAAGAGAGGAGTGGTTGGCACAGGGGCTCGTGACAGTCTGAGGAACTGCAGACCTGGGCTGTCTTCTTGCCCACATGAGACTTTGCTGTTTTCTAACCCAAGACATCCTTCCCGGTGTTTCTACCAATCATTTTTGGTTTCTTTTTCGACATCGTTTCTTGCTAACAGCTTCCCAAGAAGATCAATGGAAGGATGGAAGCCCTAAACTTCCAATGGTAGTTTAAATTCATTTGAAACACAATGTAATTACATTAAAAAAAGCAGTCAGGTATCAAACTGCATGACTACACACAAATGACTCCCTCATAAGTGTTAATGTTTTCAACAGCGGAAGAAATTTAGTTAAATCAAATGAAGATGGCAACTCATTAAAATTTGATTTTCCCTCCTATCCTTTTTTTATCTTTTAATCCTCTGTATATGGCACAACTTGTTCTGTTAAATAACACTCATTAATTAAATCTCATCTTCTCTTAGCTATATCTATATTTTTATTTATTACGAAAACCTTCCGATGCTTATAATCTAATTTAGTTGGATTATTGCTTGGACATCTCTAAGTAAGAAAACCTTGAGGTTTAAGGTGGAATTACTGGCAAGGGAAGGAGTGGGATAAACCAAGTTCTCTCTTTGTCTCAGCCTGGCAGGAGGTGGTTCGGCAGGCCTTTCGTCTGTTAGGGGAGTTGGCCTAGATTTGGATAATGGGAGCGCTCTATGAATTCAGTATCTTCGTTGACTGTGGGAAGCAAAGGGAGGGAAGAACTATAGAAAGAGTGGTAAACTCAAGTACCCCTATGTGGATGAGGCAGGAGCAATGTACATGAGTGCACTGGAAAGGGTGGAAGACAGTGGGGGTGGTAATACCCTGGAGAGTGAATGCTCCTTCTCTGGAGGGCAGACACGGCCCACCTCCCACTGAATGTTGCCATGTAGAAATGCAAACCTAGCTCTGCCAAATTTTCTGATTTTTCAGTAGAAAGCCAGGTATCAGGATTGTTATGCATACTCTCCCAATTTGCAAATGTTGGCAGGCAATTCAAAATTTGTTGAAATGCTCTACAAGCCATTCAAACAGGACTGGGGGCCAAATGGATCACCCATCTGCGGCCACTGACATTAAGCTCCAGCACAAGATTAGTATTGAGTTAGGGAACATCATTTGCCTGGATTGAGACTGCGACAGCTTTGGCTTCTTTTCTTTGATGCCCCAGCTCTCCTGGTGACTGGTTTTTGCTGGTGGGAGTCTCATTGCCAGGGTATAATGGTGGTACTTTGCACTTACAAAGTGAATTTTCTCCAAGGAGCTCAAAAGACTTTGTGTTGCCTCGGTCAACCTCACCACAAGCCTGTGAGGCAAGCAGGTAGCTATTGCCCCAAAATGTACAGGGAGCAGCATTAGCAAGTATTTTATACAGGCAGCTAGGTTGACTCACTGGTCTAAATCCATGGTCCACACAATTGGCAAATTACAGCATTCAAGAAGCACAGTCAGGGTTTCCCTTTACTGCCTCCTCTGCTGCCCTTTTTGGCTTATCTTCCTTCCATCTGCTCCCATTGACAGCTAAGCCCCAGATCTCAACAATATATACAAGCAAACTGAGCCAGTGACTACTTCCTGTCGTGCGTGTGAGTGTGTACACGTCTGTGTGTGCATGCGTGTGTGTGCGCGCCCATCTGACTTCTCGGCAGGCCTAGCATGGTTCATCTGCACCCATTACAACACGTCTCTGCATTGGTCATTGGTGTGATGCCATGCCCTGAAATTCTATTTTGGCAAATGCTCAAGACCTAGAAACTCCAACCAGGTATCTGCAGGATTCTGGATATCTGTATTTAGTAACAGTGCCCAGTTAATTCGTGCCTCTTGGGACCCCTGTCTCCCTTCTCTTCCTTAAGCAGGTAGAATTACAGCTGTGAAGGAGAACCCTTTCCCTTACAGAGCTGGCATATGCACCCTCTCCTTGGCCACAGTGGATTAACAGGAGTGGCCATGGAAAGCCGGGATAAGGCCAGAGCAGTGCAGTGGAAGGCCAGGAACGAAGATCTTCTCTGAGTTGCCTTGGGTAGAACACCCCAGAAAGTCCCACTGACGAGCGGTGATTGGAGCTCCACCGCAGTCATTTCCCTTCTAGACCGGGTTCAGGGGCTTTGCTACACCATCCCTCTGTCCTCCCCCCTTCTCCTCTGCTTTATGGGCATATATGCTCTCTGTCCTGCTCTACTCAGGGGAGTTCCTTGGGCTTTGCAGGCATAACCCAGAGAGAAGACTCCAGTACGGCAGTGTAAACCTGTTGATCTTTTTCCCAGGACAGCAGAGCACAAGTATCCCCCGTTTTCTAGATTGCCTTGCTCTTCCTTCCAAATTGTCTCAGATCAGGCTACTGATTCCTGGGAATGGTTCCCAGCATGATATTCTACTAGTCATTCACGTTCTCTGCATGCGAGCATGCCATGAACATCCTTCAGAGGCAGATGCAAAACCTGAGAGACACCTGGCCGTTCTAAGTGCATGTGTGGAAGACAAGACTAGACTTAGTGACACTGGAACTGTAAAGGCTGCCATACCCACCAGCTTCCCATCTGATCCCACAGATCGGAACACTCTTTAGAGCAGAGTCCAATGAAACGCCTTTTCTGGGAATGAGAACTTTAGGGATTCCACAGAAGAGCACTGGAAATCCCTTCTCGATCTAGTCGGAAGTGCAATTGATTGAGCACCCAGAATCAGCCATTCTGTTTTAGCTTGTCTCCGTAGATCAAAACCCATACTGAAAATTTTTTAAAGTATGTAGATTGAAGAAGCCATCTCTCTATATCCTCAGGTATGTATTTCTTTATACCTGAGCATATAAAAAGGTAGCTTTTATGCTGCCTTGGGAGAAATCAACTTGTGCTTTTCATTTGACTGTTCAGAATGGAAGCTTCCAAAGGTCAGCCAAGGCTTCTCTTTATCTTCATTCATCCTGCCTCTCAAAGTAGCACACAGACAAATCATTATTTGTATTTTTCACATACGTACACGAACATCCATTCGAGGAAGTTGAAGGGGCAACCATGTTGGGGACAACTCTGTCATAATAGCCTCAGGGTGACATTCTAGAAGTTCAAAATAGGAAATCCACCGGCATTCTCAGGGCTGCCAAAACCAGTAAAGCCTGATGTACAGTGTACAAAGAGCCAGTGCAGGTGACCCTCACGGTGGGTCTGCCAGCGCATTCGAGCCCACCTGGCTGAACTGGCCTTTGGGTTTAACTGACTCCTATAGGCAAACAGTACAACTCAGGGCTGCTCAAGCGAGCAGACTCACTGGTCAGCAGGGACATCAGCCACTGGCATTTTCACGCTCAGCCATGCTCAGGTTACAGAAGCCGAGGTGAAGTTCCAGGTTTAGCTAAGTACCTGGCCAAACCGACAAGTCCCTTTAAAGTTGCACCTGACCGGTGTCCATGTACTAGGACAGCTCTACCTTGACATGTAAGTTCCTGCTGCCACCACCAGAGAGATGGGATTACGCTAAGGAATGCAACTTTAAAATATTTTCTGAGCAGTGAAAGCAAACGATTGCAGTGCTGTAAAATCGTGTCTTTCAGGAGACATTAAAATGTGACTGATACTGATCACAGCGAGGCAAAAAGCCACAAGCCAAGACTTTGAAGGGAAGGAGGTGGAGGCCCTCAAAACAGCACGAGGCTGATACATCAAGAAAGTAGTTAGAGCCGAGCGGGGAGTAGATTCTGAAACTAGAAGTGCACATTGCTGGGAGGTTTCCTTTTAGTTTGTTTTTCCTCCCAGGCTGTGGCTTAGCCCCTTTCTGTTAAAATCCTGACAGTGCCTCCCAAGAAAGATGATCTCTGGCAGGGACAACCCCTTTATTGTGGCCAAGCCTGGCATTCGGCAGCAAAACATAGTATCCAGAAAGAACCTAAATTATCGTCTGCCTTGGAACAGGAATACATCAGGTGCTCAGTAAGTGCTGGCTGGCTTGAGATTCCCTGGGCATGACTCTCCTGGAAAAATTTAAAAGAGAAACCACGTTGTATCTGAGGAGAATAGTGGGGAAGGATATACTGAGAAGCCACTGTGAGTTAACTTCAAAAGTACTGTGTTTCTTAGCTGCCAAAATAGCCCAGTGGTTCGAAGTCAAGAGCTAGATCTGAAGAAGGAATAGCAACGGGGATAACCAAATACACGAAGGGTTTTTCCTGAGTTTGGGAGCAGGAGGACTTGAACCAGGGATGTGTTTACCTACAGTCTAGTACATACCTTCGAAATGAGGACACTATCACCGCAGACAGAATGAAAAGTGGTTCTTTGGGCGAGTCAAAAAATCTTACCCTTTTTGTGTATAAAACACAAATACATATGCAGTAAATAAACCAATATAGAGTGTCTGTGGCATTAAAATTTCATGATGAGGAGAGTAATTAGGAGGAAAAGATCTCAAATGGTTCACGGGGAAGGAGATAATGGGGATGGGGAGAGAAATATTCATCTGGTAGGAGATGATAGTTGGTTTGTTTCCAGAACTTCAGTAGAAATGGCCTTGGGTATCTTTACTGAAGACAAACTCCTGCTTAGGAAACGTTCTGCCAAGCCGTGTTTCTGTCTTTCTCGCCGCCCCCCGCCCCCCCCCGCCGCGCGCGGCTCCAGGTTTGTCCCAAATCCATTTGGACCGAAATAACGGGCCAAAGAGTGGGTTTTGCATATGTTTTGAATTTACTCATCTACTGAATTCCCTCTTCAGATATTGAGTACTGGCCACAAACCTTGCCAGCCCCAGGGCTAAATTCTTAACACACCTTCTCACATCTGATCCTCCTATCCGTTTTGTGAGGTGGAAATTGTCCTCATCGTACAGGTGAGAAAACTGGCTCAGAGAGGTAAAGCAGTTGGTATAAGTCTGAGCTGTCAGTGACGGGGGAGGTGAGCTCTAAACCTCGGTTAATGTGACAGACACCAGGTGTCACCGTACACTCTTTCGATCACCTGCTTTGACCCCGGCTCGTCGTGGCAAGAGGCTTACTTTGGAGGCCAGCAATGAAATCGGAGTATATGGGTGCCAGGAAGGCACCCTCCTCTACTGGTAAAGTCACCACCTGCCGGAGTGTTTCTTCAGTGATGGAGGACAGTCCCCCGTTAGTGTATTTTGGGGTTCTCCACTTTACTAGCTCCCCCCAGGCCAAAGAGTTCACCAAGTTCTTTCAGATTCCCAAAATGAATCATCACTCCTCAGCATCGGCATAATTGGCCAACGTCCCTAAATTTAAGTTGACTTTCTTTCAGAGTTCACATTTCCACCAACTTTTCATTAAATTAATTATTCAAAACAATTCAGAGTTAGCGTTCTCACAGCAACTGTAACTCTGCCATGACTATATTAAGGCGTAAATTGAACAGCATGTTTTGCAATAAAGTTAATTTTATATTCACCAGAGAACTGAGTTATAGTTGCTGTGGGAACCATCGTTTCGAATCTCTTGACTTTGGTGCCTTTCAGTCCTCAACCACAGCCTTGCACACCTAGCATAATTTGCACGGATGCTTCAACGGCTTCGCGCCCTGGCCTGGCTACCCTGACCTCGGACGTGCTGTCCCAGTCTGGCGTATCAGCCTTCCTCCTTATCCTGGCACCTCTGACACTTTACAGAGAAATAACCAACAAACCCAAACGGTTCTGCTTTTAGATCTCAAAAATGTCTGTTTGGGGGAGGTGACTTTCCTCAGAAGCACGGTCGGTAAGAGGCACCAAGGCGCAGGCAATGACAACGGAAGCGAACAATGCCACTGAATCTGTGAGGAGCCAGGATTCTCATCCAAGGGTATTTTTGGATCTGCGTTGTATTATTCAGTACACACAGGGTGACCTCTGAAGGCTGCGAGTCCTTGCATGTGCTATTAATCAGGCAGGCATGCACGGCCATACATCAGAACGTATTGGAGCTCCAGAAAAGCTAAACAGCATTTCCCAGAGCCACATAAAACCCAAGCATCTCTAAATCAAGACGCATTGCAGGGCCTCTCTGAGAGGTACGTTCGGTCGAACTGGAACGGAACTCAGGGTAAAGCCTGGCGGTAGGGAACGGGCGACATGGACCAGGGCAGAGACGGAAGCGTGTTTGGGAGGGAGAGCAGAGGGAGAGGAAACTCTGAGGTGGTTAGAGATGCGAGCGTTCCATCTACAAGGATTATCGATTTTTCAGCTTTATTGGAAAAATCAGTCATGCTTTCTGCCTCCTGGGGATTGCTCTGCTGCAATTTGGGAGCGTGTGTGTGTGTGTGTGTGTGTGTGTGTGTGTGTGTGTGGAAACTTGCAGGTTAGCAGCTGAGTAGCAGCTCCCAGTCACCATTCAATTATCCATTTAGCTAAAATGTGACTTAACAGAAACATACTGCTGTTTTGCATGTTTAAAATATATTTGAAAGGAGGGATTTTTGTTTCTCTGTAAATGAGAGGATTTCGAAGAGTAAGCTCTCGCCTTCCTAAGGGCACAATTCATTATGCACAATTGAAGGATAGCATCTAACTACAGCATAGGCCAGATTGGTGGGATCTGACTCCTATTCCATATGCTTTCAGAAAACAAACATCTCCTTATTCCTCGTACTCCTCCTGATCGAGACTTATCACAAAATTTAGAAAGACCCCGTAACAATCAGTGCCTTCTCCCAAGTCCTTGATCAGCTAAAAACTGTATTAAGAGAAGGACTAGAATAATACATGCAGATAGAGTTTCAAAGACCAGGATACATTCATGACTCAGGGTTACGTGGGTCACAAGGATGGGAAGGAGTGAGTGACAGAAGGTGCTGGATTAATGAACAAGAGAGGGGCTGCCGGGAGACGCCATTTCAGCCAGAAGAAAGAAAAGAGGGTGAAGAAGCGAAGGAGAGATTGAAATGTTTTATTGTCTCTGTGCAGGCAGCAAGTAACATAAAACAAGATAAAATATGGCCAGTACATGAGGTCATCTGATATGTAGTGTTTTGAGAACAAGTCTTCAGAGGATTTGGAGGGATTCGTTGTTCAGGAAGTCTTGACAGATTAATAAATATAAAAGTATGTATGTATTTATGGATATACAGGGGTAGGTAATTGATGGGTGGATGGATATGTGATGGATAGATGGAGGATGGACGGAGAGATTCATAGGTGCACAGATAGAGCTTTTTAAGTGTGTTTGAGTGCCACGATTCAGACGGGTCAAGCTGACCTATAGGGATAAACAATGCAAAGCGATGAAAAGTCCAGGACTAATAACGTGGGAGGGCTTTTGGGGCTGGCCCTAGGAAGCTCTATTGCCAAGCACTAGATGAAGCTGGCAGACTCCAGGCAGCCTCTTGGTGTGAAGTCATGACATCAAGGTCAGGGAAGTCCTTTGCCAGAGCTGTTCCATGTTCCATTGTCAGCCCTAAACCTGGGGAGAGAGCCTGGGTGACCCCACGGTTCTCTGCGCTCCTCCACCCACCTACCCTTTCCCTTCACTTCTACCATGTTGCCTTTAATATGGAAAAGCAACGTGGAGGGAACAGCAGAATCATCACAAAATCCAGCCTCTTCAACCTTGGTCATTTGCTGATTCCCAAATGAAATGTGTGTCAACCAGAGTGCTATTTATGGACAGTGCATTTTATCCTTTACTCTGCGTCTGTCCCACAGGTCTTTCCTTTTGGAGGGATATGTAGGGAACCCTAGACACATCTAGAACGAGCCCTGCCACGTGGATTCACAGTAGCGGGGTACCTGCATACACCATCCCAGCCACCACGGTGACTTACCAAGATTATCCACATGACCTCCTCCTGGCCAGCCTCCCAGGCTCTGTCCTTGCTCCATGCTCGGTCTGTTCCCCCAGCACAAAGGAATGCTTTAGAAATTCAAGTCTGATCTGTCGCAAACCCCCTCAGTGGCCCCCTTTCCATACCCCAGGCAGACTAGCCCTTTCTGTTAAAATACATTTCTGAGCCTGGTTTACACTTGCAGCTCACATGCCTCTTGTGATTTAGGGGGACTTCTTTAGGTAGCATGTCACATCCATATACGCTGATCTTACTCATGGAACTCTCAGGAAGTTACCTCATTTTTCTCGTTTCCATTTCAGTCTTTGGAGGGCATCTTCCTGGGGTCTTTACTATACTGACAATACTGATCGTGTTTTCAGCTATAGCTTACAGTCAGTCCCTTCTCATCGCCAAGTGCAAATCAAAGAATTCCCCTAAGCTGCGTAGACCCTTCTGCTACCATTTGACATTACTTTAAACAACACCAATAGCTATCCATTCTGAAACATTTATATGAGCATTTACTTATAATTTACACATCTTGCATATTACTAGGTGTATTGACATATATCTATACATCACGCTAAGCACGTAGTAGGTATTTTCTCTTTTAAGCCCCAACAACCCTCTGGAATAGGGACTTTTATTGCCCTGCTCTTGCAGATGAAGAAAGTAAGGAATAAGGAGTTTATAATTTTTGCCCGAGATCATGCATCCAAGGGGTGGAGCCAGGATTTGAACCCAGGGAGCCTGGATCGCAAGCCCACTGCTTTCATGTTCCAAGTCCTGCCCCATGGCTACTGAGCTGACCTGCTACTTTAGCCTGAAGTACTATGGGCCGGTATGTGCTGGAGCGCCCAACACGTTCAAACAGGTGACTCAGCATAAAATTCTGTGCCCTCCCCCTCGCCTTTGGAGGCCTTGACCTCCATCCCCACCTTATACCTCTATGGTCACCAATGCAAAGAGCCCAGTGCTCACTCCCTCTCCTCGATGACGACCAATTATCCCAGGTTGCCTGGGACTGGAAAGTTTCCTGGGACTCAGGATTTCAAGTGTTAAAACCTAAGACAGTTTCAGGCAAACAAGGACAGTCGGTCACTCTAGCTGAGAGCAGAGGCTATGGAGCCTGTCTCATGTCCAGTCCTGCCTCCACCACCCACCAACTCTGCAACTTTGGCCAAGTTACTTAACTTCTCTGTGCCTCTATTTCCTCACCTGTAAAATAGGAATAATAATAGTACCTACACTATAAGATGGTTGCAACGAGGAAATGAGCTAATGCCTGAAAGGCGCATTAAAGAGTGCCAGGCAGGGGCGCCTGAGTGGCGCAGTCGTTAAGCGTCTGTCTTTGGCTCAGGGCGTGATCCCAGCGTTCTGGGATCGAGCCCCACATCAGGCTCCTCCGCTAGGAGCCTGCTTCTTCCTCTCCCACTCCCCCTGCTTGTGTTACCTCTCTCGCTGGCTGTCTCTGTCAAATAAATAAATAAAATCCTTTAAAAAAAAAAGAAAAGAAAAAAAAAGAGTGCCAGGCAAACAGACATGTCTACACGAGGGTTTGCTGTTGCTGTCGTCATTGTATTAAAAGCATCCCAAACTCCAAGAATTTAAAACCCACAGTCCTGGGGTAGGTGCTTGGCCCAGCTCTTTAAACATCTATTAGAAACAAACATTTAGTGATTTCCTTACATTTCCTAAAGTTGTGCGGCAGACAGCAGCGACGACAAAATATATGGCGATCTATCACTGGCCTGATTTTACACTAGTTAGAAGAAAACCGTCCGCCCTGCAGTAAGTAACGAGTCCGTGCCCACAGGCCTCCTAGATGTTATTTGTATTTTTATGACCCTCCTGTGGCTATAAGGATGCTCAGTGGGTGTAGAAATTGGATGGTTAAAAATAACAAATAAGAAATCAAAGTCGCGCTTTGTCCCTATTTCCATACCGGCTAGGTACCACATTCATTATTCGCCGGACAGCTGTGGGAATAAGCAACACGAGGTACAACAACTTGATTATCCTCCAAGAACCAAATTAAACCATTGGACTTTCTTATTGTCGTCCCTGCCTTTGTGTGGCTCTTGTCACCCTCTTAATCTACCAACGTGCTCTCTTCTACCTCGATGGGTGCTCTATTCTGTCTCTTTCAGTTGGGAGGTATCAGCTTCTTCCAAGTTGACAGGCACGGACCTACTCCAGCCCTCCTCGACAGCCGCTGTCACCAGCTTGGTTTTGGACCCTGTGTTGCAACCAGCTGTTTCTTTTGCTTGGGGAAGTGCCATCCATCCAGGGGCTTGGGGTGTGGATGGTGGGAAGCTCTTACCTGTACCCGGCTGCTGAATAAGGGCACCGTGAAACAGCAGCGAGACCACACACGCAGTTTATGGATGCATTCATTCAACAAGTATCGTTCATGCTGGGCGCTGGGGTGGGCACTGGGAAAACAGCCATACACCACAGAGTCGGAGTCTTTGCCCTCGGGAGGCTCAGAGGCTCCCAGGATGCTGGGTGGTAAACCGCAGGTTCTCAATCTCAGCTGTACACAGGAATCTTGGGGGGAGCTCAAAAAATAAAAATACTCATGCCTGGGTCTCCGCCTCGGAGATTTTGATTTAATTGGGGTGCAGCCTAGCATCAGGATTTTTCAGAACTCTCGGCCAATTCTATTCTAATGTGCAGCCTAGGTTGAGACCCACAGCTTGAAGCAAAAGATGAATGAGCGTGGAGGCGGGGAGCGCTGCAGGAGGAGAGGGTGGGCGGCACCACGACATCACTACTGGGGAGCAACCCTGGGCTGGAAGTCAGAAAGCCTTCTGAGCACGTGTTGACTAATCCCAGCGTGAATGGCTTTAGCCCAAGTGCAGGGAGTGTTGTTTCGGGACAGGTATCGGCAAAAGTCCAAAAGGAGGATCCAGGCTCCGTTCTAGAACCCAGCAAAGCGGGGTGGCGGAAGCTCAGTGAGCAGCTCCTCAAGTGACATGAGTTGAGAGGGAGAAATGGGCAGGGCCTGATAGTGCAGATAATGCATCCAAGGCCCTTTTAGGGGTTCAGAACTTAATCCTAAAGTTCTCACTCAGAGCCAACATCTGAATCCCCCAGAGGGCTGGTCAAAATGCAGATTTCCAGGACCTACCCCCAGGGGTTCTGATTCATAGGTCTGAGATGGAGCCCAAGAATGTGCATGTCTAACAAGTTCCCAGGTGACATTGATGCTGCGGGTCCCAAGACCACACTTTGAGAAGCACTGTTTCTATCTAAATCAAGGGAGAAACCCCCGGTGGATTTTCAGCAGGTTTCGACATGGTACCAGTTGGTGTTTGCCTTAGCACGTGGTGAGATTTTCCCAGCACTGGCCCACTACATCCTCCTGTGGTAGGTGAAGTGGAATAAAGGAAGGGGGTATCCCGGAGAAAGAAAGCAGGCTCCTCCAGGGGAAGCGCAGGCTTGTGTGCGGCCCTGGTTCTCCTGGGTGATAATGATTCAGTCTTGAATTCACTAAGTAATTGACATGAGCCTCCCCTCTCCCAAGAAGAGCTATCTCCAGTTACTGTCACTAAACTCTGTTTCCTTCCCCCCAACATCTTCTACTGTTTTGATTAAAAAAACAAAAACAAAAACAAAAACAGAACAAATTTGTTAATAAGAACTTAAAGCCTTGAAACAGTAAAAAACAAGATGTGTCTTTTTTTTTTTTTTTAAGTTCACCATTTTCTCTGAGGCCAAGGCTAAGCCTACTGCCTTCCTTTTCCTGGGGAGACAGAGATGATGCTGGTCAGTGAGAATCCAGGTGCATCCAGGAAACGTGTAGCATGGACAGCTGGATCCAAATTTCTATCACCTCATGGAGGCTCTGCTGCTTCTGTTGCTGCTAGGGTTGAGGGGTGTGATTCCTGCCTTAGGAGCAAAAGACAAGCAGCGGACCATGGAAAGGATCACTGGCCTTCCCAGGCTTCCCCACTCAGCATCCCCCATACGCTCCCCTATGCAAACCCTCTAAGACATACAGAGGCTGTTAAAACCGAGAAAACATCTGCTTCTGAATTTTCCGTGTCTTCTCTAACAAAGCAGGGGCAGCCATTCAAGCACAGGTCCGTGGCTGAGTTCACATGCCAGTTTGTACCTAGAAACAGAGTCCCTACACAGCTCCCTCCTCCTCGCCCAGGTGAGCAAGATGGACAAGCCCTTCCGTTTTCTGGGGACCAGAATGCTTCCTTGGCAGCCAGTCTTCTAAAATTAGTTGGAGCTTTCTGCAGAGTGTCTTGAAGCACCAAATTAATTTTCGGAGTGTCTGCCACTGCTGTTTAGTATAAATGGCCACTGCACCCCTGGTGATCCCCCATCCCCGGTACCTCAGCTGTCTCCAAGTCTAAAGAGTTCTGGAATGCAGTGCAAGAACTCCATTCCATATTTCCAGTGTGTGCCTGCTTCTCAATTCCAACAATGCACAGCTCTCGCTCAGAAAACAGTGATATTTAAAAGAGTTGGGAGAGAGGGGTTCGCTAATTAAGTTAACATGCAAAAGTACAGTTCTGCCCAAGAGAGGAAGCCACCATTTATTCTACCTTCAACTCTCCTGCCCCTCAGAATCGCCCTTAGTCTCACTGGGTTTCTCCTCACTTACGCAGACCAAGTTGGCATTGCCAGGCTCTAGGATGGTGGTCATGGTGGTGGAGAGTAAGGATTTCCTAGGATGTGATGCAGTCATACACTGAGGATACCAGAGTCTTTTTTAACTTGAAAGAGGATAGGCTTGTGTTGTGTTGTGTTGTGTTGTGTTTTGTTTTCCTGGTCTGGAGGTGAGACAAAGAAATACCCTGCACTTAAGACCACCCCAGGGCAAAGCCTACCACTAACTACAATGTTTGTAACTTTTATCAGTGCAAGCTACATTAACCACATACCAAGTTCTATGCTCAAATCTTTACCTTTATCATTTCATTTAACCCCTCTGGCACCTGTATAACATATCATCATCATCTCTTAAGTTGTTCATTCAACAAACATTTACTGTCTGTTATATGCCGACTATTTTTCTAGACGCTGAAGCTATCTCAATGAACAAAAGAGACAAAAATCCCAGCCTTCCTGCAGGTTATATTCTACTGGGAAGGACCGTAAATAAGATTAATTTGTAAGATATATGGTTGTACAGACAGGAGTTGTACAGGAGGAAGTGGTGGAACTACCAGGTCAAGGTCACACAGACAAGAAGGGTCAGCTCTGGGTTTAATCCCAGAACTATCTGACCCCAAGCCAGGGTAAGGCTTTCCCCTTGATTCAGGAGACTTTCCATGAGGGTTTATCCCAGGATGCAGTAGCTCTCCGCGTGGTCTCTGAAGCCCAGCAGGGAAGCCTCCCTTCTCCAGCCTTCTTTGTCATCGTCTGCATTTGCACGCAGCCTGTTTTGTGTTTTCACTTGCATTTCTATCTGGGTGGGGCGTTGTCCTCTGGGCTTTTCCAAAGTGCACTTGATGTTGACTGTTACGATCCTACCTCTCTTTCCATGCCCCTCATACACTACATACCCCTTCCACCCCTTATACACGATTAGCCACTTATTTCTACCTCTAAATTGCTGCACATGGCAGAACATTCCTTGATGCTTTTTTAGAAAAGCCTTTTATGGTAATTATAGCTTTCTTCAAGCGCATTTATGCTCTCCTTTTTACTGTGCTTTAGACATTATTTTCCTCATGCCTAATTTTTGTTAAGGCAAAAAGCCTGCCTGCCTGGTAACTGTGTCATTGGAGGGGTTGTTGTTGTGGTTGGATTTTTGGCTTTTTTTACTGTTTGGAATTTTATGTGTAGGAAGTCTTGGAGATGATCGCATTTCCACTCTGCCAAAGATATTGGTCTGAGTTCAGTCAGAAATTATTCATTCATTTCCCTATTTATTGAGTATTAGCAATCCAAGAGTAAACAAGATTGACATGGCACCTGCCCTGACAGATTTACTTCACAACAAGAGTGCCCAGGGCAGCTGTTCAGTTGTACACTGCACAATTCTAGGGGCACCATTCAAATCATAGTTGATTATGTATACATTTATTACAATAATTTTCCAGCAGGTGACAGTAAAAGGTCTTCAGGAATGGCTGCTACATGGACTAGCAAGTATCAAGGAGATGCTAGACAGTTGTGATACAGTGTGGTGGACAGGGTAGGATAGAGTAGGGAAGAGTAGGGTAGGGTAGGGTAGGGTAGGCTGGGATAGAATAAAGGCACCATGACAGGTATAGCTAGCCTGGATCTGGGAGCTTTAGAAAGACTTCCTGGAGGTGACTTCTGAGCAGGGATCTAAAGGATGAGTTGAAGCTAGGCAGATGAGGACGGAGAAGAGGAAAGACTGAAAAGCTTTGATCTGACCAAAGCCTAAAGTGGTACTGAGATGGGCTGACATAAGAACCAGTTCACATAAGGTCTGTAAGCAGGTGAAAGACTTCAGGCTCTCCCCTGGGGCCAATGGAAAGCTGTGGAAGTGTTTTGAGCAGTGTCTTGAACAGAGAGAAATGGATGATGATGCAAGACTGGAGGCAGGGAGGCCAGTGAGGAGGCTTTCACAAGAGTCCAGAGCAAAGATGAGGAGGCTTGGGTTAATGCAGTGGCACTGGGGGTGGGAGCAGAGGGCAGATTCCAGAGATATTTAGGAGGAAGGACAGGTAAGACTTCTTATCATTAAGAGAAAAATCAGGCAGGAATTGTTTGTTGACTAGATACAAGAGATAAGAGAGGTGGTGGAGGGCAGGGGAGTATATTAAAAATGACTCCAAGGCTTTAGTCTTGAGCATTAAAGTACATGGAGCTGCCATTCCTTGATCAAGGGATCCAAGTTGGGGGAAAGAGGGTAAAGAGGCCAAATTCTCTTGAGTTTGAGATGCTTGTTAGCAAACAGAGATGTTGAGATGCAAGCTGGAGTCCAGGTCTAGACGTCAAAGGGCTAGAGATGAAGATTCAGGAGTCGTTGGAATATAAGGGTGTGTTTGGGTTGGGTTTTTTTAATTCCAAATTTCTGCCTCAGGTCTAATTTTTATCGAGGCAAAAAACCTGCCTACCTAATAACTGTGTTGATGGATTTTTTTTTTTTTTTTTTTTTTAGTGGTTGAAATTCTGTGTGTAGAAGTCTTAGAAACTATACCATTTCCACCCTTCCAAAGGCATTGGAAGTCTGATAGAACCAGCCCAAGACATCGCTGATGCCCTTGAAAGTTCTCTTTTGATCTTTGAAAAGGAGGTCCCACTGTCTTCTCATGCCTCTCAGGAGAGTTTATAGATAAGGCAGGCTGAAGTGATCTGGCACAACCTTACTGAACATTCATTCAAGCATCTGCAATGTACCTGACACAAGGCCAGCCCCTGCGATCCAACAGCAAACAAGGAACTCTCAGGTTTCATGGAGTTTGAGGTCTAGGGCAAGGTTTCTCAATCTCGGCACTATTGACATTTGGGGCTGTATCGTTGTTATGGGGACTGTCCTGTGCTCTGTGGGATGTTGAGCAGTACCCCTGACCTCTATGCACAAGATGTCAATAGCATCCTCCCTGACTTGTGATCATCAAAAATGTCTCCAGACCTTACCAAATGTCCCCTAGAAGAAGAAAAGGGAAATAACTAGCCTCACTTGAGAATCCCTAGTCTAGGGTCATGGGAGAACCTGAGGTCTCCAGATAACCAGCTATCAAGCTGTGCAAAGAACCAAAAGCTGTGCCTTCCCACCTTCTGTATCAGTGACCTCAGGGAGAGACATGCAAGGAAATCAGCAGTGCTAGCCTGAAATCCAGAAGGCTCCACATAGGAGACTTCTTGGATCCCCAAGTATGAGCCCATCAACCCAATCCAACTTCATTTGTAGGATCCTGTCCAGAGAAAGTTGCCACCTGACGCCCATTTGCCCTCCAGACTAATTACTTCCTACATTCTGTTCTTCCTTAAGCAGAAGCTGGCTTTGCACTTTACAAACGCAACCAATCACCTCCTCAGAAGGCCACCAGCAGAACGCACTTGTGCGGGGCGGGGGGGCGGGGGGTAGCTTGGGGTTGCCTAGCAACACCACGCACCTGCCAAGGCTACTTTCCTCCTCTTCAGGCTAAAAGCAAAGTCCTGTCCATTAATTCCCAGCTCCCTGAAACTTCTCAGAGATTTGCCAGCTTCCCACTGTTCATGTTTTTATCTTCCTCATATGATGTGGAGAAAACCTGCTACTGCGGTCTGTTTATCTCACTTCAGTGGGTTGGGGGAAGAAAAAAAATCAAGAGAGAAAGAGAAGGGGGGAGAAAAAGCTTCATTTCAATCTAAGAGCACAGATATTTTGAGTGCATATCTCTGACTGACATGCTAGTGTTCTTTGCAAATTTAAATTTTATGTAGTAGACGTGGGTTTCCTATACAATGAGGCTTCTGTTGAGGCTTTGGGCATGATTTTAGTCAAACATGAGACCTCAAAGTGGCTAAATAACAAAGCACATATAATAGATGGCATGCTGAGCAAATGTTGCGAGGTCTGTCATTTAGTGTATTCCGTGTGATCCATTCAACCAAAACTCTTCTGGTAGAAATTGTAAAGCTGGAGGTGGCTGGAGGTTGGAGATAGACTCTTTTCCTTGAGAACCTCTGAAATGTCCCTTGGGCTTTTCCTACTGAGTTTCATTTTGCTCCTGGAGAAATGTTTATGGTTTTTCTCTGAAACTGGGGATGGCTTCAACTCCCCGAACACTCACAGTATGAAGGAGGGGAATGTCACTGTTTCTCCAGGCAGGGCCCAGCGGGGGGCAGGGGGCGTGGTCACCTCCTTGGTAAGGAAAGGAATGGAGGCGTGAATCTGGGCATCTGGGCTCCTTAAGAATAGGTGTGAACGCCAGCAAGCCTTTCTTGGGGTATGCAAACCTTTCTTGGGGTATGCAAACACTTAGGCTTCGTTTGCACCCTGGATTTAGTGCTGGGCTACGCAGCCAAAGAAAACAGGTTCTCTGGTAACAGTCTCCTGCTTTCTCCTCTCACGACAGCTCAGCTTCCTTACAGAGACTTGTCCACAGAAAACTTCTCCTCTTTCGCTTACCCTCTTCTCTCAGGGCCTCACCCATACCATATTCTAGAGGGGATGGGAGGGACCAAGCGTTCAAAAGTAAGACACCTTAAATAAGTACATTTCAACTCACTTTCAGACCCTCCAGACCTTTCTTCCTATAAATTCCCCACCACTGCCACATGCGCAAATTAGGTTTTTGGCATTCTCATAAGGGGTACTCGAGAGAAAAGAACAAGACGGCAGGCGAAAGCCTCTGGAACACTGGAGGGAGAAGTAAGGGGAGATACACAGTTTTGACTCAGAAGATTTGGACCAGAAGTGGGGCACCTGGGTAGCGCAGTCGTTAAGCGTCTGCCTTCGGCTCAGGGCGTGATCCTGGCGTTGCAGGATCGAGTCCCACATCGGGCTCCTCGGCTGGGAGCCTGCTTCTTCCTCTCCCTCTCCCCTGCTGTATTCCCTCTCTCGCTGGCTGTCTCTCTCTCTCTCACATAAATAAATAAAATCTTAAAAAAAAAAAAAAGAAGATTTGGACCAGAATGGTTTCAAATCAATTATGTCCATCATTGCAAAGCTATTCATCCCCCCACCACAGCCCAGTCCACTTCGTGTAGTTTAAAAAAAAAATACACAGATAGAACTGGAGATAGACATGGTGACAGAGGGGGAGACAGAATTAAAGATAGATATTCAGGGAAGTTACTTTCTGGCGACAATGACATTAATAGCCATTTGGGGTCTATTTAAATGAAGTAAGAAAACACACCTAGATTGCGCAACTCTGTAAATTTGCTAGAAGTCCCTGCATTGTGCACTTAAAACAGGTGAATTTTATGGTATGTAAATTATGGCTCAATAAAGCTGTTAAAGGAAAAATGAAAACATATCCAGGAATTCTTGCCAGCAGCTAGGTTTTGTGAGGGTGGCAACATGCTACGAATTCTGTGCTACTCTCTGCGTCTTCTAGAGGGTGACAGGGACTCTGCTGGGGAGACTTTCCCACCCCGCTTTAGTGCCCCCGCCACCCTTTCTCGGCTCCCCACACCCACGCTCCTGGGGCCCCAGGTCAGAAGGGTGGTAGCTGCTGTTGTTTTAGGTGCTGGAGCAATTAGGGAATTAGGCAGACTGCTGATTTTATACTTCTCCCCACCCCCAAAAAAGAGGAAAGAAAGAAAAGGTTACCATAAAATAACAGTTACTCGAACACCACCTCATTCCTCGTGCACATACACATGTTTCGGGTTTCCCCATTCACGGCATTAAGTACCTACTCCTTCCAGGGCCCTCCGACTTGGCAATATTTTTAAATCATGCTGTAAATAGGTTGAGTGATAAACAGCCAACATTTTAAAGTGCCCCTTAAAACTAAATATTACAGAAATATGAAAATAGCCCAGCAGAACCATCCAGTTCTTCGTCATAGGAAGCTTGTGATAATCATATATAAATATACCCTCATAATTCTGAAAGATGGAGGGCGCTTTGCCTCCGTCCTGGGTTGATAGGGAATTTCCTGTCTTCTGCAGAAAGTACTTCTTAAAAAAAAAAAAGAAAGAAAAGATTTTTTTTTTTTCCTGAGGTAGCCTCAATCTTGAGCTACTGGCTGGAAATTACAGCCTACCTAGGCTTGTAAGCTCAGAGCTGGTTTAGTTTTCTGGAATATTCCCCACTTTGGGAAGGTTGCCTCAGACCCCTTCACACAGGTCAGTGTCATTGGGGATCCCCCGCATCTGGGACCCCACTCTGTCTTGCAACTGCATGCATTGCCTGCTTCCCCGACTCTTTCGAAGGCAGGCACGGGCCCCACTCTGAGGCTGGCCCAGTGGCTGCCCTGCGGCCTTGCTCCCCCTTTGCATGGCTCCCCTGCTGCCCCAGCGCGGCCTCGCGCCCCTCCTTCTCATCCTCTCCATTTCTCCAACCAGATGGCTGCCCCGATTTGTGCAACGGCAACGGGAGATGCACACTGGGTCAGAACAGCTGGCAGTGTGTCTGCCAGACCGGCTGGAGAGGGCCCGGATGCAACGTTGCCATGGAAACCTCCTGTGCTGATAACAAGGATAATGAGGGAGGTGAGCAAGCGTCTTCTCATTCCCAGCCCCTCAAGAGCAGAGCATTGTGTATACTTCCATCGTGAGTCATTTTTCCTGAAAGACCTCCCCTATACTATTGTCAAATGCTGTTGTAACATTTCTTTTGAAGCAAATGCAACAGAGGACGGGCGTCGTTGGGCCAGTGGGGTTCCTGGAGACAAGGGCTGGAGGCACTGGGGTTTGATGCTGGTTTGGATTCTCAAGTACCCACGCCACAGAAAGGTGGCTGGGCCCTGGCTCTGCCTCTGGGCGCCCGTTCCTGCCTGAGCCTTCGGGGCTGGGGGTTACAAACGAATCGATGGCGGTGATCACAGTATGTGTTTCACGCTGCACTCAGACATCTCAGGCAATCCCTTCATCCTTACGACCCTTCGAGATGTTACTTTACAAATGAGGAAACTGAGGCTTAGACCACAGTTAAGTAACTGTTTTAAGAGAAGTCAACCACCAATAGTAAAATTGCGACCCAGACCCAGATCTGACTCCAAAGTCCACGTTCCAACCAGTGGCTGGCAAACCGCAGCCTGTTGGCCACATCCAATCCACTGCCTGGTTTTAGATGAGCTAAAAAAAAAAAATGGTTTTTCTACTTCTAAAGTCAAGGGGGGGACCTAAAGAACAACAATATTTCAAGATATGGGCAAGCTGGGTGGAATTCAAATTTCAGTGTTTACTTATCAAGTTTTATTGGAAAATAACAATGCCTGTCGGTTTGTTTCATCCTCAAAGACAGCTTTGAGGAGTTGGACAGAGACCACGTGGCTGATAAAGCCTAAAATATTTACTCTCTGACCCTTTATAGGACATTTGCCAATCCCTGTTCTGAACCTCTCGACTGGAGTTTCCTGTGTTATTCTCTGATGGAGTGCTAAGATTCGGGGGCTAAATGGGGTTGCGGTAGCGTACGGGCTGTGTGATTTCCTAAGAACATGGAGCAAAGCTCCCTTAACATTAGTACAGCTGTGTGACCTACTCCTGCCAAAATTACTAGCTGGTCAGAATTCCCTCAGAGCAGAAGTTGGTTCGGGGTGTAAGAGGATCCACACATCCAGCTGTTTGATTTAATAAAAATGTGTCTAGTCCCACTCTGTCAATCCCTGTGCCCTGAGACTACCAGCTCGTGCCCTCACGGCCCCAGGAGATCGGCTTAGGTAGTGTCCAGAAAGGGGCCAAATCTGTCAGGGTGATGGATGAAAGTGTTAGATACTCTACTTTTATTCTTCCTCATCCTCTTAATAGACACTTGCAATTTCCATAATCTGTTATTGCTGTTATACTTGTATGTAATGTGTAAATAAGCAAATGAACATAGGAGTACACCAGTCAAAAAAGTTTATAGACCTGATGTAATTTGCAGAGCTCCCATTCATTCATTTAGCTTCCTGAAACAGAGCCAAAATAGAAGCCACTTTAATTCATTTTTGAATGAAGTGAGCCATCACTGCATATATCCATTTTTTTTTTTTCCAAGAGAGACAGTCAAAATCGCATTACTTCTCCTGATAAGGTTCCGTTTTTGCCTCTGGTCCCTGGTGATTTCACCTCGCAAAGTGGTTGCTTCCAGATCAGCTCCCTTCCTCTTCCAGAAAGGAGCTGCTGTCCTGGCTCCCTTCCCCACTGCAGGTGTCAGCCGCCGAAAGCATAGCAAATGGCTGGAATGCTGCACACAGGGGAAGGGGACTGACTCAGTCCCCCCAACACGCCCTGCACCATCTCCATCGCTCTCCACCAGCCCTACTGCTGATGGCAGCTCCTTTCTGGAGAAAACCCAACTCCTGACATAGTAGAACGGGAGGAGGCGTGAGAGGTGCTCTGGGTCCGGGCCTGAGGACTGCACTGCAGGCACACACAGCCTGGGGTCCCTCCTGGTGGGCAGAGGCAGAGCGTGGGGAAGGCAAGGCACAAAAGCAAACGAGGCCCTGATTATGCTAAAGACAATAATGGCCTTGTTATGGGAACTATTAAAGCGAACCTCCCAAGGAAGTAATTAGCCACCAGGAAAAAAAGGCTCTGCACAGTGTTTATAAAAAGAAACTCCCAGTTAATTCAGAGTTGCTTATGTCAGGTGAGAGAGGTAGACACAGAGTGTCTCTCACCTGGTGTAAGCAATTCACAATTAACCAGGTTCTTTTTTTGGAGGAGATTCCTCAGTGCACAGTATCCTTTTTATGGTTAATTACTTCCCTAGGAGGTGTGCTAAGCGCTTTGCTGTTTATTGATAAATATTAAAGCGGCTCCTCGTCAACTCCAGATCCAGTCCTACAGCACACTAATTAGATCACTTTTTTGTTTGTTTTGGTGGGGGTAGCGGTTCTGCCCCAGGCTCTTTCCTGCTTGGGGAGTTCGCAGGCAGGGCTGTGTGGTTTCTGAACCTGACAGTAGGTCAGAGGAGGCGCCCGGGCAGAGCCTGAATGTCGGCCCGGGGATCAGCTGCACCGAACACATTTGTTATGAGCCCCATGAATGGGGAGATAATAGAGTGCTCTTCCAAAGTGATCTGGAAGAGGCAAATCGTTTTTTCATCTGGGAACACTCTACGTTAAAAAAAAAAAAAAAAAAAAAACCTCAGTTTAAAGTGATAGATATTTTTTATTTTAAACTGAGATAGATATAGATACAAATATGGATACAGATATTTGAAGCCCTTACCAGCCTTTTTCAGCCTGGGTTCCTCTGGGAGAGAATTAAGCCCTGGTGCCTTGCGGCCACTAGCAGCTCAGAAACTGTAGCTTACAGCAAAACCACCTGGAGGGCTTGATTAAACACAAATTGCTAAACCTTTTCCCCCAGAATTTTGGATTCCGCAGGCGTGGGGCAGGGCGCAAGAATTTTAATTTCGAGGAAATTTCCAGGTAATGCGGAGGCAGGTTCTCTTTGAGAACCACTGTCCTGAGACATTCATTATATGCAATGAATTGACTTGTCTCCTATGCACGGAGAATGGTACCAGCTAAGTGCCTTCCTTAGAAGACCTGAGAACATTTTCGCTCAAGCATTTTCTGCATTCCGTGGTGCGCCGCTGAGAAGCCCTGTTGGAAAAAGCTGCCTACGAATATCCCCCCAAAACGGTTTATGCCAGTTCCCTACCTTCTAAATCCCATCCCTTTCAAAGTCGCCCAACAACCCCCAGCCATGTGACCACTAACTTAACCTCAGGGAGCAATGGCTGGGGCTGAAGGGGCAAGTTCTCCCTGCCATTGCCCCTGGGAGGTAGGCCCGGTTCAGACAGACCTGCCAGCAAGCAGACTGCCTTTTTAATCGTGAGAGATCTTCACTTGAACTGCTCACCCCAATTTGAAAAAGAAGAGACTCAAAGAAATATTTTTGCTTACAGAAGACAAACACCAGCTCATTAAAGTCTGAGGATACACACAACATGTGCATCGAGTGACAGGCAGATAATATTTAATTATCACCACCAAGACAGAGGTGTGAGATTTAGTTCAGCACAGCCAGGGGTAGGAGAAAGGGTGTAGATTTCCTCTAAAAGTGGGAACCTCGAGGTGGGGAAGCGTTGTTAGACCGTCTGGCCTGGAAAGACAGGCCTTACTCCTTCCCCACAGGCCTTTATCACCCAGAACTTAGAGTCAGGAGCCCCAGCCCTCTGTCTGTACAAAGCCCAGCTCCCATCATTTCAAGCCAGCCTGGGAGTCTGAGGTCGCATGGAATCCTGGCAGATGCTCTCTCCTGTCTGTGGGTGGAGGCCTGGAGTGGGGCAGGTAGGAAAAAGCCCTCCTGTGCTGAGCTTGTCCACGGTCAATGGTGCGTCACATCCTGACTATATTAGCGAGCTGTCTGCGTCTCCCTCCGTGGCGTTAACATAGCACTGAAAGTTAGACTCTTGTTCCTTCTCCTGTCACTTCTCTGGTTGCTCAGGTGACACTGTCACACCATGATGGTGAAGAGCCTGGGCTCAGGAAGCAGTCTTTGTGTCCCACTTCTGTGAGTAACTTGACTCCTCAAAGTCTCAGTTTTCTTGTCTGTGAAATAGGCGTGATGATGCCGGCTGCATTAGCAGGTGTGAGGGTTCACTGACGAAACGTACGCGGGACATTTTACCAGGTGCCATGTTCATGGGGTGCCCTCACGTGCTGCTTGCTGCCAGCTTTAATGTTATTGGTGGTAACGTTGCTGTTGCTTCTAGAATGGATGCTGAGGCCACATAGATGGAGCCCAACCGGTAGTTTTCCCACAGTCCATAACCACCGAGGTTCTAACCAGTGCTTATCAAGCTTCAGCTTTGCATAACCTCCCCGGGTGGTTTATCAAATGTTTACTGAGGGTTTGCTAAATGTTAGACATTGGAAATAGGCCTTTGGAAATACTAGGACAAACATGAAGCATGTCCGCAAAGGGCTCACATCCATCTGAAGAGAGAAGATGTATACCACATTGTTATCATTCTTACAGTCAGGGCGGACAGGGTGGAAGGCCTTCCTTCCGTGGGAGCGTAGAGAGGCGACTGTCATGGAGTGTGGGTGTCGGCCAGAGGACAGGAAAGAAAGCTCATCAGCACATTGAGCCCAACGTCCTCAGTATCTCTCCTAGGAGAGTACTCAAAGCCACCGACCTGTGTGGTCAGTAACCCCTGTGGGGGCTCTTCCGCCCACCAGCAGCTTCTACGCTTCTCTCCCTAATTGAAGGCCTCACGACAGTCTTTCCCAGCCCACCTCCATCTGCGAAGTTTGGTTCCTTGTTTTGCTCCAAAGGAGGCTGCCTTGGGTTAAGAGATGTGAATGCTGGCCTGAGTTCCAGGCACTCCAGCCAGGTCTAAATGAGGAGAAATAACACTGGAGTCTGTCCAAAGCACTTGGAACGGAGGAAGCCCACCCCTTGCCCACGGCCTCCTCCCCCTTTCCCCATCCCATAACCGTCCAAATTGGTTTGACATGATTCAGGGATGCTATTCCGGCATTTATCTCAATTGTTAATTAATAACACCTTGTCTGTGCATTTAGCAGAGCCAAGCTCAGGACTTCAGGGACTCTGGAAGAGTTATAGTTCTCAAGTCCAAATAGTCCCATTTCTTCATCCAATGAGAGAGAAAGCTTGGGGAACCCATTGTAAATGCCTTGATTAATGTGTGCAAATCATGTTGCTGGATTGGTTGGGTGGGAGACAGCTTAGAAGTGCAACATTGCTCTATTAATTGGGTTGGATGAGGATTCCCCTTGCAGTCCAAAGACCTTGTGGCAAATGTAGCTGGAGCCATAAACAGAGTCCCCAATTAGCTCCCAGAGAGGAAAGCAATACATCTAATGCTTACGAGGGAAATGTGGCCTTGAGGCCACTGCCAGCTGGCCAGGCACTGGGTCTCTCTTCCTTGGGAGGGAAGCAGAACTAACCCCCACTGAGGACCACATGGCCACAGGGGGCTGAAATTATTCTGGAGCTTCCAGTATATTTGACTTGAGGCTCTTCCTTTGAGGAAACTGAGGGTTGGGGGTCCGTTTTCTGTTGAGGTTTAAAAAAAAAGAAGAAGGTAGAATTCATTCTTTATCGCACATAAAAACTAGAAGCAGTGAGACCGCTGAGAGCTTACATGCCCCGCGCCCTGTTCTGAGCTCGGTATGCATCTGGGTAATGGGATAGGCAACCAGCGGGGGGCAACTCTGCTGCTGCCCCTGCCCCATGATTTCCGCTCCTCCACACGCAGCCTGAGAGAGAGCTCTGAATCGTAAATCAGATCATGCCATGCCCTCAAAGGGCTTCTCGTATAGTTAAAATCGAAATCAAATGTTTTGCCTTGGCCTAGAGCGCCTTCTGTGATGTGCCCCTTCCTCCTCTCTCGCCCGTCCCCCGCCACCCTCCACAGCAGCTCTGCTGCACCCACTCCCGCCAGCCCCTCGTCCTCCCACGCTGAGCTTAGCTGGACCTCAGGGCCCTTGCCGATCCAGGGCCGGAAATGCTCTGACCTGGGCATCTGGCATGACCAGCTCCTTGCCGCCATTTTCCATTCTCAGCTCAAACAACCCTCCCCAAAGAGGCCTGTGGTGACCTACCCCGGTCTCTCCCACATCACCCTGTGGTGTTTCCTTCACGGCAAATGTCGCACTCCTAAATTATCCCATCTGTATCTTCTTGGTATGTTGTCCGTCACAGAGGACATAGACGTTCTATGAATCTGTCTCTTCATAGTTTTTCCATGTCACAGGTAAGGATAGAGAGGCTGGAGAAGGTAATGTTCAAAGTGGGCTTCCAGCTACCCACTATGATAGACCCCTGGCTACTTTAAAGGCAGAAGCTCATTTCTTCTCAAACACTAACAAAATTTGGAGACTGTTTCCGAAGAAAGTTCCGACAAGTACAGAATTGTTGTTGTTGTTGTAAAGAAGCCTCAGGAAAGGTCGCCTCAAACATAGAACTTGCCCACTGAAGACCTTCTCACAGTAAATGTGTTTGACCATGGAATTTGTTGGGGGGGGAGGGTGTTTAAAGTTCATGAGTTTACCTAACATCACACCTTCAGTCTTTCCTAATCAAGTTTTTAGTAGTTTAAATGATGATTAAGTGTCTCTTAAGGGATTATATTTTTCCCTGATTAGATGACAAATCAAATATTCATCATAAAATCGTGATTAAAATGCATAATTTGCAAAAAAAAAAGTTAATTTAAGTCACTGTGGACTTATTTTAGGGAATTAAAGGATCAAAACACAGATTTCACTGGTGGCAAAGAGTTAATATTTATTTCCTTATGTTGGCTTCCGGTATTTTTGCGTTGGCCAGAGACATGCCTCGACTGTAGCGAGTACCACCTTGGTTCCTGTGACCAGCTTTTGAATAAAGGTTCAAGGGACCTGGTGCCAGGATTAGCTCTTTCGCTCCCACAGCCCTCCCCTCAGTCCAGACCAGTGGTTCTCTACCGGGAGCAACTTTACTCTCCAAGAGGGACATTTAGCAATGTCAGGAGACATTTTATGAGTCACAGCAGGAGGAAGAAAGGAGATGTTACTGGCATCTAGTGGGTAGAGGCCCAGGAAGCTGCTAAAAATCCTATGTACACAGGACAGCCCCCACAACAAACAATAATTGGGCCCAAAATGTCAATAACGCCAAGATCGAGAAATCTGGTGTAAGTATTAACATCTCCTAGGAACATATCTGAGGGGTCCAGAGAGTTCCAGAGCAGGGAATGTCTTTGGCTTGATGTCAGGGGCCTGATGCATCGAGCACTTACTAAAACTGGACCCCATTGCCCAAATAAATCAGGGCAAGAGCCCTAAGAGCCTCTTAGCCTCCTTTACCTAGAGGCAGATAGTAAGGGCCAGACAAGCAGAGTGGCTGACCCAGGCCCCACAGCTAAAATGCAGCCATGCCAGGACTCAGACCCAAGTCAAGAGCCTTCCTCGTGGACCCCTCGTAGCAGCTGACTATTGTGTCCGGGATCTGAGCGGGGCAACCTGTGAGTGCTTAACACCCGCAGCCCCTCAGAAACGCGAATTCGGCAGCATTCTGAAAAATAGCATTGGCGTTAGCTTCCCCCCCGTCCCCCGTTTTGGATTTGGAATGCATTTTTGCCACAAAGTGCTTATGCGCTGGAATGCCAGGGTACAAGCCGGGGAAAGTGGAGCAGTTGGACTTTAAATAGCTAGACGCTCTCTGCCGCACAGCAAGAGCAGCTGCCCAAGGTCTGTGCTCTTTTCTTTGACTTTCCATCTTCTCAGCCAAGAGCTCTGGGGGATTGGAGAGGGGCCAGGACTATGTGGCCAAATGTGAATCCAAAGAAAACTGCAAGGTGTGCCCCAAAGCTGTGTGCACGGTGCTTGCCTCCCTCCCCGGCACCGCAAAGACCAAACCCCTCCAGGGGAATGCCCTCCCTTTTCCTGGGCTCGAGGTACTTCCTCATTGACCTGCCAACCCCGTTTCCCGGAACTCCATGGCCGCACACGCTGAGGGACG
Source organism: Ursus arctos (assembly GCF_023065955.2). Classification (NCBI taxonomy): domain Eukaryota; kingdom Metazoa; phylum Chordata; class Mammalia; order Carnivora; family Ursidae; genus Ursus; species Ursus arctos. The sequence continues at coordinate 55,534,382 of NW_026622819.1, forward strand.
CTACCTCTTTGAGTCACAGGAATCGTGGAGTCTGCGGATGTCAGATGCACAGAGACTAAAATATGGAGTCCCCAGCAGTTATAAAACCCAGAGAGGGAAGTAACTTCTTCAAGGCCGAATAGCAGGGTAGGGCAATCCGGGCCAGGGGCCGGGCTTCCTGGCCCTAGCTCCAGTATGCTTTTCTCAACACCATGCTTGCCCCCAAAGGGACCCAGTCACCCTCGAGAGAATGTGTGCGTGGCCTTACTGGTAAGCTCGGTCTGAGACCCAGGAACTAGACTAGGATGAGTTGAGGCACCTTCCTTAATGGTGCCCCTGGGCCAGCCTCCCTCCATTCTCCCTAGTCCCCGCCCCATCACAACTCTTGTCACTGGGTGGCGGTGAAAGCAAACACCTCCCCCCATGCCAGCCGCACACACACGCCCAGCCAGGCCACATGAGTGAGTGGGACTCGGACTCCGCCACGGAGAATCCAAGGTCTGGTGACGGTGTGAAACATACGTGAAACCAGCCATGTACTAAGGGTCCAGGATAGAATGAGGCCGAGAAGCTAGGACAGCCCAGAGAAGGGGCATTAAAGATTTACAGAGCTGGTAAAACTCGAATTTTGAAAGCTACAGAGGACTCCGATCAGGAACACAGGGAAAGCATTGTGGGCAAAGAAATGGCAAAGGTGCAGAGGCAAGGGACAGCAGTGCGTATCTGGGGACCGCTGAGAAGACTGAGAGAGTAGAGGAAGGTGAGGCTGGGGAAGCGGGTCTGGACAGACAGAGCCAGGCCTCGCCTGCCACGCTGGGTGGAGTGGCGTTGACCCCAAGTATTTGCTTTGCCTTCCTGCACTTAGCACCATGGTCTCCACAGTTGCAGGCCGCACCTCTTGCCTCAGACAGAGGCTGATAAATCTGCTTGGGTTATTCCTAAACACAGATGCTCACAGCAGAGAAGAAGGAGTGGTCTTTCTCTCTGTTTCTTCCGTTGCACGTGCGCGTTCTTTCACTGTGAAGGGAGAAGACAGCCTGGCAGGGTGATAAAGAGGCTTTGGGGCCAGGGAGTCTGGGTTCACATCCTGGCTCCACCGCTGATGGGAGCAAGTTGACCTATCTCTGTGAGCCTCAGTTTTGTCCTCTGTAAAGTGGGACTGATGCTAGTTGCCACCTCACAGGATACTGTGAACTCAGATTAGTTAATACATGGAAAATACTTAGTACAGAGGTTCTCTTAGGTACTGGGCATCAGAATGCCCAGGAAGGCATAAGGAACAGATCGCTGGGCCCGACTCGGAGTTCGTGGTACAGTAGGTCTGGTGCAGGGCTGAGGGCTATGCATTTCTAACAAGTACCCAAGTGATACTGACACTTTGGGAACCTCTGACTTGACACAACAGGTACCGTTTTGGGGGGAACTCAAGTGCTGACCGCGATTCCTCCAAGTGTGTCCTCCCTGGGCCACCTGAGGGGGAGGACAGGCCAAAAAGCTCTGCGCCCCAGGCAGTGGCGGCTTGCTCTGCATACGGACCCCAGGGCGTCACTGTAATCACTGAAGCCCCTGCCACAGAGATGTGGCTACGGAGAGGGGTTCAGGGCCCCCCCTTCCAAGAGCACTGGAGTAAAGCACAGCTGTGGGAAGAGCGTGCTAGAAGAGGGTATGTGGTAGCTGGCCCCGGTCTCTCCCCCCGTGACTTCCTGGGGCTTCTCCCATCCCCTTCAGGCCCGAAGTCGGTGCTGTGCCCTTTTCTGCTGGGGTCTGCAGGCTCTTGGGTCAGGCAGGCTTGTGTAAGTTCTGGCTCCAGTTCTTACTGGCTGTACCTCCTTGAACAAAGCACCTGACCAGTCTGAGCCTCTGTCTCCTCATCTGTAACCTGGGAACAGCAACGCCAACCTCACAGGCCTTTTGAGAGGTTTGACTAGCAAGTTTACAGAAAGTGCCCGAACACCACCTTATTTAAACGACAGGCCTAATTATTAGCATCTCCCTGTGCAATGTGACTTGGGAGACTCTGAACACACACACTGTTCCCAATCAAAAGTTCATCATATCAAGTAATATGTAGTATTTCAAAATCAGAAATCCATCTTTTGGTCCCTGTTCTAATGTACAGTCCCCCTCAATCCCATACCCACCCATGCTGGGATGAGTGTATTTTCCCTCAGAGACCACAACCCAGGGATCTGGGTGGCTCAGGGACTTATTGTCTGTCTGTATAGGGTTAAAAAAAGTCCCTGAATTAGCTGCTGACACATAACAGTTGAGGATTCCATTTAACCACCGAAAAACTGAGAAGCTAGGGAGTAGTTTGTCCAAAGTCAACAATGAAGTGCTGGGATTGGAGCCTGGCTCTCCTAATTCTGAACGTCTTGCTTGTTCTCCTTCCAGACCCGTTTTCTGAAAGTATATATCAGGTTCACCAGAGAGTCCAGAGCTGCTGTGATCTGGGATAGGGCAGGCAAAGGGGAATCCAGGAGAGAAAGGGACCCTGCAGTCCCTGGGGCAAACTTCTACTTGTACTTCTGCTGTGCTTACTCATAAAGCACATGGCGCAGGGGGAGCAGATCCAGGGAGAAATCTCCAGCCCACTGGGGCCCATCACCCAAATCCCCGTTTGACGCACTGCACCAGCGCTGCCACTTCCCAGCCACCGCGTGGCCCACTGCGGTAGGCGTCCCCGAATCTCTCCCGCGCCCCCTTTGCCTGTGAGTGTTGCTGGTCAGATGGGCGAGCGCACCCTTATCTGGCCCCTCCACTTCTTCCCAGCCATGAAGGCCATGGTTTCTTACTATCTTTCCACCTCTACCAGGGTCATGCAACCAGTTTCACTGGGCTGGACCATTGGTCCCCCAGCTTCCAGTCTATTCCACACAAAGCAGTCAGAAGAATCCTTTCACTTTTATTTTTATTTTTGTCTTTTTTAGCTGGACCCATGCCTGGGGAAATAACTTTACTTTCTTGGGATATGGGCAGAAGTCTCAGAACTTCTGGAATTGCTTCTTGGCGTCGGTGGTCTTGGTGACCTTGAGCGTGTTGAAGTACACAGTGTCACTCAAGGGCTGGCACCCACTGTGACAGTGTCACCAATCTGGACATCCCAGAAGCAGGGGGACAGGGGCACACACATGTTCTGGTGGCGTTTCTCGAATTGGTCGTACTTTCAGATGTAGGGGAGGTGGTCTCGGTGGATGACAGTGGTCCTCTGCACCTTCTTTCTTGGTCACATCAGACAGAATCTGCCCTCTGATGGACATGTGACCAGTACGGGGGCATTTCTTGTCAATATAAGTGCTCTCGGTGGCCTCCTTGTGTGCCCCGAAGCCCAGACCGATATGTTCGCAGTATCACAGGACCTTCTCCTTGCCAGTTTCTCCAAGCGGCCCCCTCTTCTTTTTTTTTTTTTTTTAAGATTTTATTTATTTATTTGACAGAGAGAGAGACAGCCAGTGAGAGAGGGAACACAAGCAGGGGGAGTGGGAGAGGAAGAAGCAGGCTCATAGCGGAGGAGCCTGATGTGGGGCTCGATCCCATAACGCCCGGATCACGCCCTGAGCCGAAGGCAGACGCTTAACGACTGCTCCACCCAGGCGCCCCCCCTCTTCTTATTCTGAAAGACGGTCAGCTGCTTTTGGTAGGCACGCTCGGTCTGTATGTCCATCCTCTCCCCAGCTGCCTGAAAAAAAGAATCCTTTTAAAAGTCAGGCCATGTGATGGCCCTGTGCAAACCTTCCATGGGCATGACATCTCCCACAGAACGGGATCTGGGTCACAAGCATCGCTCCGCATTAGCGGGCTCTTGCTTCCACCCAGCACTTACATCGTCCTCTACTCGTCTCCATCATCCAGCCCAACACCCACCGTCTTGTCGTCCCTACTCTCAAGATACTTTCCCACCCTGGGCCTTTGTACCTGCCGTTACCTCTGCCCAGAATGTTCTTCCTCCAGAGGTTTCCAGGGCTTGTTTCTTCATCTCATCAGGCTTCTCCCAAACATCCCTTCTGGGAAGCCTTCCCTGCCCCAGCCCCATCTAAAGCAGCCACCCCCTCCCTTCCTCCATCACTCTCCCAACCCTTTACCCTACCTTACTTTTCTTTAGAATGCTATTACCTTCTCCAAGTCTATTACACATTTCTTTGTTAATAGTGTGTTTTTTCCCCTCTAGAATCTAGGTTCCTAACTGCAGGGTCCCTCTCTCTCTTGTTCAGTCCATTATTAAATGAACTGAATGAATGGAAGTTTTTTTTTTTTTAAAGATTTTATTTATTTATTTGACAGAGATAGAGACAGCCAGCGAGAGAGGGAACACAAGCAGGGAGAGTGGGAGAGGAAGAAGCAGGCTCATAGCGGAGGAGCCTGATGTGGGGCTGGATCCCATAACGCCAGGATCACGCCCTGAGCCGAAGGCAGACGCTTAACCGCTGTGCCACCCAGGCGCCCCTGAATGAATGGAAGTTTTAATGAGAAGTCTCTAGGACAGAAAGCAGTTGTCTTTTATTCAACACAGTATTTTAGTATGAATATGTTGCATTTTAGGATTAAAAAAACACATCCATACAATGACACCCAAGTCGCTACAGACCATTCACACCCTTTCATTAATGCAAACAAAAATGTAAAGGTAGGCTGTGTGTTTATTCAGTTAGATGTGAACACGTGGTTAAACTGCTCTTCATCTATTGTCAACTTGGCTCACCCTGTAGATGGACTTCCCGTGGGCTAGTGCAGTAGGTATGCAAGCCCCGTTGTCCTCCTCTGAGACAAGAGGAAAGGCAGGGGCTGCCGAGAATCACGGTGAGTGAAGCCAGACCTCCCAAACCATGGCCAGCCTGGGGAGGCCCAGAGTAGTGAGCGAGATCAGCAAATCTGGGGCTGGGCCAGCTGTGTGCGAATCCCAGCTCCTCCACTCACGGGCAGCTGCCCGACCTTGCAAATAACGTAACCTCTCCAGGCCTGGGTTCTCCATCTGTAAAGCCAGAGTAAACAGATGGTTGCTCTACACTAAATGCTTTTGCACAAGCTTAGTTAATGTCTCACAAAGGCCCTATTAAACGAGTAGTATTATTATTTCCACTTTACTGATGAGAAAACTGAGGCTCAGAGAAGTAAGCTGATTAGCCTAAGGCCACACAGCCAGTATGTTGCAAACACAGATCCTGTGACGTTAATTGGCGGTCCAGTACTGGCTCCTAGGCCCTACGCCACAGAGCGAATGTGAAGATGAAATGAGATCTCCAGGGCGTGCTAAGCACAGTACCTGAAGCCTTGCCATGTTTAGGAATTAGTACTTCTGATTTCCCTAATCCAGCCGGAACCTTCATGATAGCCGAGCCTCGTCCCTTCCCCACTTGGCAGTCTAGGGCTACTTCTTTATGTACCGGGAGCACAGGCATCATGCCCTCTGCTAATTCTCCCAGCTCAGGGGCCAGTCCTCCCACCTGCCTCCAGGAGACAGGGTCTCTCTTCAGGCAGAAAGTAACTGTTCCGGTTTGTTGCTCTGAGGTGTCGGTGGTGACAGCCCCTTTTCTTTCTGAGGGGCCTAGCAGGTCACTGTCTGGCACCCCACCAGCCCGCCACCCCCTGCTGGGCTGGCTTCTGTCTGACCTGTCAGTGGGCTCTTTGAAAGGGACGTTGATGGGGGGCAGCGGGGAGGGGCCGAAACAGCGGGCAGAGGGTGAGCATTTGGGGACATCGGTGGCTGAGATCAGAGACCCTTGCTCTCTCTTGCCAGTAGTTTTTGTAACAGAACAGCGGGTAGATAGCAGTAGGCAGGATAGAAATCCCCCAGGTATTAAAAAACATGGCCCTAGGCTAACAAGGGTGAGGCTGTGCCGAGAGGCCTGTCAGGGAATGTCCAAGGTGGGCAAACTCTCATCAAGTGAGATCATGATTCCTGGCGACTCTGTCCAGGTTGAGGACAGGCAGCAGAGGAAGGGGGGAGAGAAGGGGGAAGAGGAAAGAGAGAGAGAGGCTAAGAGAAAGAACTAGAGAATGAAGATGTTTGGCGAAGCCTCGACATTTCCTCCCCCACGTCCTACACCATTCACAGGTGCCTTTATATGGCCGTGACTCTTCACACCTCCTCTGAGGAACTGAAGATAGAAGCCAAACGTAGGCTTTGGAGCTGGACGGCCAAAGGGTTACTCACCCCTCCATTATTAACTAGCTGTGTGATTGTGGGCAAGGCTCTTAACCTCTCTGAGCCTCAGTTTCTTCCTCTGCAAAATGGAGGCTACAGAAGCCACCTCCCAGGGTCCGTGTGCACACGCGGGTTGATGGCTGGGCAGGGGGCAGGGGGCAACACAGCGGGGCTCCAGTGCAGGCCGAGGAACAGCCGTGTGGCGGTCCACCCGTCAGAAGTGGGAGCTGGGGCAGAGGGCCGGCAAAGACACTCTGCGTCCCAGCGTTTCACAAAATAAATCTCCCTCCAATATGTATTTAAATTGTCCCTGTTCGACATAGTAAAAGAGCTTAGTGCAGGCACTACCATGTCATGGTGGTGGGCACTCCTGTGTCGATTTGGAATGTTCTACTCTAACCGCGCTTACAGGGCAGCTTCGTGTAGGACTTGGCTTCAGAGTGCAGCACCCTGGGTCAAAAGACAGTCCTAGCGTGTCGAAGCCGTGTGGGCCTAGGCTAGTTCTTTACTCTCCTTCTAAATCTCTAGGTCCTCACTTGTAAACAGTGGCGCTGGTGATCCCTGGAATTCTGGTGGTGATTTAACGAAGGGATGTGGGTAAAGCACTTAGCACAGTTCCTGTCACCTAGTAAGCTTTTCATAAGTGCCAGCCATTAGCTCTGATTAGACGTGGTTGCCATTAATGCTTCATCATTCTACTGACTCCCAGGATGTCTCCTAACATACGGCCTCTATGCTGAAATACGCTGGCTTTGGGAGGCACTGGGAGGCCAAGGACAGGGGCTCTGAGCTTATGTGCTAGTAGTGATGATGTGGTTTGTGTTGTACTTAATCACCCCAAAGCGTGCATTTTATGAGATCAGTCAAGCATAGGGCTATTGAGTAGAGGAAGGTGTGGCTGGTCCTTCCAAGGATAGAGCTCCCAAGCCTAGAGCTCTATCTTCTTGAAGTGCTTCCCAACCTGTATTGCACTGGACTATTGTGGGGAGATGCTCTGGGCCAAAAGGGGTCTGCGGTCAGGAAATGCTACGTGCTCCGTTGCAACATTAGAGATTCATAATGCATATTCACCCATCAAACGCTCTGAGAAGTCCTGCTGTAAAGAAACTAGTGTAACTGTTTAACCAACATCTCTCAAGTTGTTTTTGACCACAGATCTTCCAGTGCTACCTCCACTTCTGTGTTTCAGGGAATTCCTATTAATATCCCCCAGCAGACATAGTTCGGGAAAGCTCCTTTAGTCACTCAGAGTCAGATGTACTGCTATGGATATTTGAGGGATGTTTCCAATAATTCAGAACAGGGGTCCTTGAGTTTTAGCTGGCAAAAGAATCACCTGGGAATCTTCTTTAAAATACACACTCTCAGGGCACTGGAGTGACTCAATCAGTTAAGCGTATGACTCTTGGTTTTGGCTCAGGTCATGATACCAGGGTCGTGGGATCAAGTCCCATGTCAGCGGGCTCCATGCTCAGCAGGGAGTCTGTTTGAGATTTTCTTTCTCCCTCTCCCTCTGCCGCTCCCCTGCAATTGCACTCATGCGCTCATGCTCTCTCTATGTCTCTCTCTGTAAATAAATCCTTAAAAAATAATGGACATTCTCAGTTTTCACACTCAGAAATTCAGTAGGCCTGGGTGACAGCAAGAATCAGCATTTTAAAATCACTGAGGTGGTTCCAGGTCGGGAGGTCAGGGAGCACACCTTGACCAACAGTGCTTTAGTGCCTGACTTCTGGAAGTTAGTGCTCAGGACAGCAGCAGCATCACCTGGAAACTTGTAAGAAATGCAGACCACAAAAAATATATATATAAATAAAAATAAATAAAAATAAAAAATAAAATGCAGACCACAGTAGGACCAGAGAATTAGAATCTATATTTTAACAAAGTCCCAGGTGATTTCAATGCTGGTTAGATTTTAAGAAACATTGGTTTTAAAGGTTTTGATTGATGATATTTGTTTTGGGTGTTTTTTTTTCCATTTGTTTTTTCCATAAACTAAAAAAAAAAAAAATGGACATACACTGCAAGCTCCTTGTCATAAAATTCCCACCAACCCTCACCCCCATGCGTGAGGGGTTGACCAGATGCCCAGTAGCTTCAAGGTAAGCCAAATTCCTTTTAAGAAGTGGTCTTACCTAGATTATATTCCTGTCTTCAGTAACAGTGCCTGGGTTTTCCTAAGCACCCTTTGCTTTCTTTCCCACATCCATCCTGAAGAGTAGAAAACCCAGAAAATGCAGCTCTCAGTGGGGCTTCCACTCTGCCAGATCTCTGGTCAGACATGATTGATCTTCCATTGCTAAGTCATAAGAAAAGCCAAAGGTGCTTTGGGGCAAGGATCTCTGGCCTTGGAACTCAGAGACTGTCAAAAAAGAGTTGGCACAAAGCAAGAGAAAAGCTTCCAACAGGCCTTCCAGAAGGAGTGCAAATACAATTTCACTTGCAATATTTAAGAATGGTGCATGCTCTGGTTGGAAGGGAGGGGATGCCTGCGTAACGATGGTCCATCAGGCAGCCAGGGTATTAATGGCAGGTGAAACCTTCCAAATGAGCACCCTGTCAGCCAATCTATTGCTTTAAAAGGTTGGCAATGCGGGAGACCTAACAGAGGCAATGAAGAACTAATCTCATATTGCCAGGTTAAATCAAGTCAGCCTTGCCTGCTCCTTTCACTTTTTAGTTACATCAAGCCAGAATACTTTCAATTATCCCTCCCTTCCAACTTGTCAGCAGGCATTGGGTAAAATGCAAATGGAACAGTGCCTTCCCTGGTGGAGAGCAGAAAATATCATGAAGAGTAGCCTCCATTGGTGGAGCTTTTGCTGTGCATTCAGTGCAATACCTTCACCATCTCTTTTCATATGCACCATCTTATAGCATCTCCATGCTCTTTGGTGAATTAGGTACTATTGAGTCCATTCTACAGCTGGGAAAACTGAGTCACAGGAAGTCAGTCACTTGCCAAAGTTACATAGCTAATGAATTATGGAACAGGTTTGAACCATTCCGACTCTAAAGCCTGTATTCTTTTGTTATATGTCTAACTGGGCCAAGAATCCAGTGCTATTCTGGGTGTCCTTGAACTTTGGAGTGCCCCCTCTTCTTGAAATTTTCGAAGTGCTCCCCCAGTGGCAGGGACTCGCCAGGGTCAGCAGTTTCTCCCTTTCAGAGTGTTCTCTGACCCTCTACCATCCCTCACCCCATCCCCATGCATGTGAGGTTGACCAGATTTTGAGAGATGTTTGGGGATTTGCATTTATGAGATATCTCAGGGCCCAGTGCCCAATCTTAATTCCAGTAGACATATTGGCAAGTAGATTGCTCCTGTTGGCTGCAGGAGTGTTTTGCAAGATCTTGTGAGATCAGCATGAGAATGGTGCTGATATGTCAATTCGGGTAACTCAGGTTGTTTATATAGACAGAGGCGTGGCAAAAAAAATATTTGCTAGGGACCCCACATACTTAGATATGGTCCTAAAGGAGCTCACCTTAAAAAAAATAATAACTCCCAAGGCAAAAAAATTGTAGGGTTGCCATATTTCTTTTTATTCCAGAGCCACTTAATGCGCCTGGCCATTCAGGTGCCTTTGGCCTTTGCCAGCCAGCTTCCACCACTCCTTTATTTCCCTTCAAAGAGCAAGCAGCACACGCTTCTTCCTTCTTGCCCCAACTTGTTGCCTCCCCACTTTTCTCCACTCTTTGTTAATTTTCTACTTCGCCATCACTAACTGATCTCAAGAAGGGCCCTACGATTTATTGGGTCCACCACCTGGATTCCCTCTATTTTCCTTGGGGAAATGAGAACTTGGCAAGTACCTCACTCTGTATGCTAAACGAACCTATACGATGCCAAGAAGAAAAGAAGTAGAAAAGATTCAGAAGCACGTACAAGGTTACTAGGTGCTCACAGCTGTTCATCCACCCAGTGTGGGTTATCTCAGTCCTCCCATTGCTCCTGGGAGGTGTCATCATCATGCCCACTCTGCAAATAAGGAAGACAGAACACAGGCAGGTTGGTATCTTGCCTAAAGTCAGTCTGTTAGCAAGTATATAAATTGCATTGTCTTAAATGCACACCTTGTTGTGTGTATAGCCAGGTGAATAAGATCTAGAACATTTCCAGCACCCAGCAAGTTCCCAGCCAGTACCTCCCCATTAAGGTAACTACAGTTTCTAACTTTTTACCATAATTGATTAACTTTGCCTATTCTGAACATCCTATAAATGGAACCGTGTGTACTCTTCCTAGTTTTAAGCAGCCTCTTGGCCAGACGAGTAGGGAAGGTAGATTTGGTGGTTGGTGATGCCTCTCATCGGACCATGATCTGAAAAGTGTGGGGTTCATTTTTAAAATCTGAGATGCTGACCAGTTCCCAGTCAGGTCCTATGTGCAGACACTAGCAGAGCTCTCCATGACACCTGAAGTGAATTGTTGGAGGTGATTTTGTGTCACAAAATGAAACTAAGAAACGTAAATTTAGATGTTTTCCTGAAGCCTTTAATACCCAAGAAAGCGGGAGAGTTCAGGCAAGTTATAAAGGGAATCACTTGCATACACAGGGAATAAGAGCCACCAAAATTGAGCAAAATGCTTCCATCTGGATTCTCCATAAGCTGCCCAGTTTACAAAGATCAAAGAGGAAAATAAATGAAATGAATGAAATAAACACCCTCTCATTCCTAGAGACCTCCCTTCTCCGTAAGAGTGATGTGCGGACTCAGGCAGCCTTTCCCAACAGAAAAGATGTGCATGTTTCAGCCAACTCTGAACTATCCAGCATCTACTATGGCTCTCTGCAGCCTCGCCATTGACCCGTGGCCTCCTCCCCACTCAGCATAGCTTCACTAGTATGTGTTTGGGGAAAGCTTTGAGGTTCTGTCTTTTGCCTATTCAGGAGCTCCCTTAAAAATCCAACGGTGCGAACTAGGCAAGGGCTGGAAACAGCTCACACAAACTTGTAGCCAGCCCAGAAGGCAAGTGCCACCTTGTGCCAATGGTAAACAGCTGAATGGGGGTTTGATCTCACAGGTAAATAGCACGGTCCCCGGCAGCCTGCACGGCAGGGAATGAATTCCCAAGCATCTTGTTTCTCCTGTTGATTCCTTTTTAGAAGCTTGTTTCAACCAGCCTGACTCTTTCCCAGCGGTGGCTGTAGGCAGGCCTGCAGAAGGAATTAAATCTCGCGGCCACCCATCCTTTCTCAGTTGATGGGTGTCCACTGCCCTGTCTTCAGACTCCCTTTGGGAAAGAAAGGTCTCCTCCTTCTGATAATGAAGAAGCCAGAAGGTGAGGATCTCACTGGTTGCCTTTTCCTACTTTTCATCCAGAGCTGCTGCTAAGCCACTTGGATAACTTGCTTAGCTTCTCTGAGCCTCAGTTTCCAACTCTCTAGGGCGGATGATGGCGTGATAATGGGCAGAACACATAGTTCACCGAGTAGTCACTGTACCAGGCACCGTTCCAAGTGCCGTGCATGTAAGAACTGTTTTAATCCTCCACACAGCACTTTCTAACGCCATCATCGCCTACGTTTTGTACGTGAGGGAGCTGCGGTGCAGAGCGGTTCATTGCAAAGGGTCAGCAGATGGGTTGCACCGGCTCTGAGATGCAAACCCAGCCACCCTGGTCCGGAGTGTGCAGCTTAAGGGTTCTGTTCTGCTCTGCGGGGTTGCCGTGAGGATTGAAATCAAGATTTATCTAAATCTTGTTCAATCGATAGCATTTATTATCACTGCCGAGTAACTTATCACTATGTGGAAACATCACATTCTTGCCAAGATTCAACCTACCCATGGCGCACACCAGTGAATGACTCCAACAGGGGATATTAATTTCACTGATATCCACGTCCGGTTTTTATAAACTGAAAAAGCTGAAAACTTTGCAGAGTTTCTGGTTATAGTAATACCACGGTTCATTGAATACATTCTATGCCAGACTGACATTATATATATTGATATATATACATCTCAATTCATTTGTTCCCCATCACAGAATCCTATGATATATGCATTATTATAACTCAGTTTTAAAAGCAAAGAAGTTGAGGTTCGGCAAGGTTGGTTATCTTTCCAAACTTACACAGCCAGGGACTAGAGGGCATGAGCCTCAAACCCAAATCTGTCTGATTCCAGAGGCCAGGCTCTTCCCTCAGACACTGTGTAGGCTTTTTGGTTAAAATTTTACCTTAGGAATTCTAATCCAAAGGATTCAATTTAGCATCATCCTGATTTCTGCTTCCTTTTGCTAGACCTGTTACGGAAGATTCTGATTTTCTTTATCAAAAGCAATAAAAAGAATATCTCACATATTGTTCCCAGAAAGTTTCTCCACGTCCATATTTCTCTGAAATGGCCATTACAATTAGCGTATGACATATGCGTGTGGCATGCAGCCAGAGCTGTGGTTGAGCCTGCCTTCTGACAGCACCTAGATAATTCTCCATGGCCACATCTCACGGAGTGAAGTAAATGAGGTCACGTGACGCAAACGTGCCACACTGCTACGGGGCCCGGTCCGGAAGGCCTGGGTCACTTTCCCCAAACACTGAGTCAGAATTGGGTCCTTTTCGAGGACGCCACACACCTCTCCCCCCACCTTCCCTGGGAAAAAGCCCACCAGACAAACAAGTAGGTGGATAAACAGAGAAAGAAACCGTCCAGTGTCGGGGAGGGCTGTGCCGCTCTCGCGCCCCTGTTGAATAGAGACGCCGGCAGCCTCTCAGGTCCTGAACTGGCAATTCAGAACAGTTTGATTGCCTGCTTGATTGTTTGCGAGATAACTGCAAGATTGTCAGTGACAGGGTAATTTACTGAAGATTGCCATGTCAGACTCCATGCGAGGGGCTTGCTGGCATAAAGATGCGGCTCTCATGACTGACAGGCCACTGGGAGATTGGAGTGCCAATTTAAAGTTCACGGTGTCGTCGGAAAGCGTTCAGCAGCAGCAGCCCATAATCACGCAACATGATGAGGTCATTACAGGCATAACGTATGCTCACACTTAATAACCGATAGAACCCCAAATGCGCCATCTCCGGAGCAGGTAAATGTAAATATGTGGGAGGAAATCATTTCTATCCTTTTTTTTTCTTTCTGTTTTTAACATTTGCCATCTGCTATTGCTGATGTGTTTATAGGACATCTCCTGCCAGACAGGCCCTTAAATAAAAAGCCCTCGAATCGACAAAACAGTGGGGAAATTTGAGGTCCACACTGTTGAAGAAGTCTCAAGTCCAGAACGAGTAACAGATGAGCAAGCGTGTGGGAGGAAGGTGTTGAGTGCTTAATTGGAAAACTGTCCTGAGTTACTGTTTGGGCCCGATGAGGTTCTCCAGCTGGTCATATGGAGGGGGTGGTAAATCGGATGGGGGGTAGGAGATGTTCCCAGCTTCAGGAGGCAGAGGCCACCCGAGACAGATGGAACTTCGAATGGGAAGAGGCCGGCGGCCTTAAGGAAATCTATAGTGCTAATAGCAACGTGTTTCTTCTCACCTGAGAAGTTTCTGCATCTGCTGAAGGGAGCACCGCCAACAGATCTCAGCGGGATAATTTTAAATCCAAAGCAGGCATTCCACGGCAGATTCCTCCTGTCTGGCAAAGGCAGTCCGTGGAAGGTGATGTTAAAGGCAGCATGCTATGCGGATTTTTTTCTTGTCTTTTCCGTATTCTGCCAAGGGCTCTGGGATCCACTATACGATCTGAACATAGATCTGAGACGGTGCCCCAGCATCGTCCTGCTGCTGAGATACAATTCTCTGGCCCTGTTCCTTGGGTCTGAGATTTGTGAGCCTCTGGGGAGTCCCCGATGCAGCCAGCACATCAGGCAGAGGTGTTCAGAGCCTCGACTTGGAAAGTCTCTAAATTTAAAGTGTGTGCGTGCCTGCTCACCCTCCCGCGTCTGCATTTCTAGGAAATTCTGTAAATCTAAATGTGCTACGAGCCACGGAAGCAGCATTTGCCCATGTGGAAAATGAGAGGCTAGTTTTAGTAATTTAAAGCCCAGCAAAACACACAACCTCCTAATTTGTTTGTTTGCTAAAAAGAAAGTAATGCATTAAAATAATTGTACATTAATTGCTAAATTACAGTGGAACTTTGGTGAAATTACATATTTCAATTTCATTAGCAGAACCAAACGAAAAGAGTAATGCCAAAAAATTACATTGTAGTAAGTTGAAAGCACGCAGGCAGGCCTCTGGTTCAGTGTTCCAGGACACGTGTTCGTCAGGTCACAGCCCAGGGTCTGAGTACAAGTTCCTATGATGTTAATTATGGCCGCAAAGTACCTTGCTATCAAATCTGGGCAGTGCAAGCAAGTTATTCTCCAAGCCTTTCTCTCTTCTGTGTGTTCAGTCAGTTCACCCAGCAGAGTGAATCAGGGTTGGCCAACTAATCCATTCGAATAGGGAATTCCAAGGAGCAAAGGCTGCCCAAAACATTCCCATGCCCAGCCCTAACACACGCGAGAAGGGGAAACGGTCGTTTATTCATTCAACAAACCTTTGTTGGGTGCCCAGTTCCGTGGTTGGCACTAAGTAAGTTGTGAATATAGAGATGAATAAGACACTGTTATTCTCTTCAAAGAGCTCATTTTCCAGACAGGAAGGCGAGCACCCAGAGAAAATTCTAGCACAACGAAGTCGGCATTACCAAGGGTTTCTAAAACTTATTGTGCATTAAAATCACCTGGAAAAGGCAGGTGCCAGGGCCTGCTTCTGGAGGCTCTCCCTGGGAAGCCCCGGGGTAGACCCTTGATTCTCCCCATGGGATTTTGATGCAGAACTATTCTCTGGGAAACTCTGATTCAGGGATATGCAGAGCAGGGATACCCTAACCTAGCCAGAGGCATCACCAGGAAGGCTTCCTAGAAGAGGTGGCCATACCTAGTCTGGGTGTTAGAGGATAAGTCATATCTGTTTCTGCCCCCACTGTACCATCAGCTCCTTAAGAACAAACGCCATCATTCTTCATCCTCTGTTCCATGTTTCATCTCCAGAACATGGATAGCGCTCAAATATTTGTTCAATGGTAGATGAATGATAGGAATCAGCACAGGAAAGGGGTGGAGGGGCAGGGATCTGGGCAAGTAAATCAGAATGGGCAAAGCACTACAGGTGTGCGGCAAGGTCGCCCCAGAAGTAATTCGGCGAACCGATAGCTTAACTTCTGGGCACTCCAACTAAAGCCCTCTCCCCACATTTCCTGGAAAGTGTAGAACTCACCCCACCCAGTTGTCCGA
Source organism: Ursus arctos (assembly GCF_023065955.2). NCBI lineage: Eukaryota > Metazoa > Chordata > Mammalia > Carnivora > Ursidae > Ursus > Ursus arctos. The sequence continues at coordinate 55,549,747 of NW_026622819.1, forward strand.
CTGATCAGCAGTACCCTCCCTGTCTGCGAGGGAGCGGGGATGGAACATTTTTCTCTATTCCAGCAGGACTTAGGGGCTCCCCCACATTTTGATTACAGGCGCGCCCGTTAGCACAGGCCCCAAGAACTGGCTATGGATAATTTTTTGTGCTGTGCTGTTCAAAAGCAAAATGTTTGTTTTTGTTTCCAACCACGCAAGTAATACTTGCTCAGAACCGAAAAAGCAGAAATCCTAGAAAAGCCGAAGAAAGAAAGAAGGGAGACACACACTGATCTGCAACCTGGAGATAATCGTTTGTCCACACTGTCGATGATTTCCTCTCGGGCTTTTCTTTCCTCGGCATCCGTACTGGAATTAAACTAGACTGGCTGTGTGAGACCTGCCGTTTCAAGCCCTGGGGAAGGGCGGGTGCTGTTCTGACAAAGGTATGAGCATCTCTCAGCAGCTTCACTGACCCTGACCCTTCTCTGCCCTTCTAGATGGCCTGGTGGACTGCCTGGACCCCGACTGCTGCCTGCAGTCGGCCTGTCAGAACAGCCTGCTCTGCCGAGGGTCCCGGGACCCCCTGGACATCATTCAGCAGAGCCAGACAGACTCGCCTGCGGTGAAATCCTTCTACGACCGCATCAAGCTCTTGGCAGGCAAGGACAGCACCCACATCATCCCCGGAGACAACCCCTTCAATAGCAGGTGGGCACCCTTCTGTGCGTACAGGTTGCCGACGTGGCGGGTTTCCTTCCTGGCAGAGCGGGAAGAAGTGCTTCTGGTTTTCCGGTGGGCCTAGTTGGCCTAGAAACTACCCCATGAGGGCAGCTCCTCTCTCTGGTTCACAGAGGGCCCTTTCCTTTCTGTGGGATTTGGCCACCTTCCATCCAGAACCTGCTGGAGACATCTGTGGATGGTCTGGCTTTCAGATCATGATACTGTTGTTGTTATCGTCTCTGTCTTTATGAGATACTTCTGACAGTGCCTTTTGTCTGATCACCACTGAAATATTTCATTCAGTAGGGTATTTCTGAAAGCAGTTATTAACTGAATAACCTAAATTAGAATTTATTGAGCACCTCTGAAGAGCCAGAGACTTTATGTAGACCATCTCCGGTCCTCCCAGCAACCCCAGCAACTGCACCCACTGTTGGCCTGCTTTGGGCGAGATGCCGTGCTGGGGCATTTTATCTCTCTTTCCAAAATGATGGGGTTTCTCTTGAGTTTACTTTTGCTCTCAGTTGCTAATTTGAAGCAATCCTGGGGCAAATTCTGGGTTTATTTTATAGTCAGCTAGGCTCCTCCCTCCCTCCCAGGACAAGTTAGAGCTGTACCCCTGGAGAGGAGAGCAAGGGGAAGAGTTGTCTTTGAGGCATCCCGTCCCCTTCTCCTTCCTAGGCACTGTTTCTGATTCTGGGGGTGAGAGGAAGGACAGAGAGGCAGGGGTCTTCTTATGGCCCGCCTGCATATCACAGTCTCTCTCTTGGTGGGTCTGGGTCCAGATGTCGATGGTGTCTGCACATGTGAGGATGGCAGGTATGGTCTCCTGGGGGATGTCTGTCTCATCTCGGTGCTCCTTCCCATGCGGAAATAAGAGCTGATGGCTGGGTCCTCTCTCATGAAACCTCTAGAAACCTTGAACTTGAGTGGGGTGCTTCTGGCCTCCTTACCCCTCTAACCATCGTCCTCGTGCCTGCCTTCTCTTACTTCTCCTTATCCTCGCTTAGTTCTGGGGAGGCCCAGAAGCAACTCAGGAAGTACGCTGCTCAAGCAGGCTTCCAGCCAGCAAAGGAAATGCCAGACTTCACCTCTCACGGGAGCCCCTAGCTTTCTAAATGATTCTCTTGGTGCCCCCCACACTAGACTTTGGGGAGGAAACAGCATCAGGCCACAACTCAGATTCTGCTCCTCCCCCTTGGGATAGCCTGGCGAAGGCGGGATGGGGAGGTGGGAGGTAATGGTAAGGCCGATTAATTCCACAGCCCCTAGGAACTCTCTGGAAAGTTGCACAGCCCCAGTTCCTGGCAGCAATTTGAGTATGAGGGCACTTAACATGGTCACTTCGGGCTAGCAACTTTAGCCTCTCTCCTATTGTTTTCCTAAAAATAAAATAGAAAAGAAAAAATAATCTCAGCCCTCTTCTATTTCAGCCCTGACACCCCCTAGCCTGTGCCACGTTAGGCAAGTTATTTAACCTCATAGATTTCATTTTCTTGATTGATAAAATTAGAATAATATTATAGAATGTACTCACACAGTTATATTATTACTTTAATACAAGAACGCCTCAAAAATAAAAGAAACCACAAATGTTTTTGATCACAAAAGTATCTGCTTGTTAAATCCTAGTTCTGGGACAGGGATGCTGCAGGTATGCTTCCCTTCAATTACGAACATAATTCCTGTCGCCAAAGAGTCACGAGCGGCCCCTGCACCAGGCTGGAAGCGTTTCAGTAGGGCTCGCATACAGTTTGCTCTTACAGTAAATGCATCTTTCCAAGGCCCATGCTCTGTTCAGCTTCCTGTTAACATTTCATTTTTTCCACCCTAAATCCAGGAATTTCCTGATACTCTCTTTTTTGTCCCTTAAAATTCAATCTTCTCCTCCTCATCAAAGTTACCACTTCCAGAAGGTACCTCAATCTACAGCCAGGATGCAGGAGAGGAGGCAGGGACTCCGGAATATTTGGTGGACTAGACCAGCCCCAGAGATCTGGGCGAAGGAAACTTGCTTTAGAGAAATCTTCTCCGGAGCTTTGAAAGTCGCAATAGATAACACCACCCACACGAGCCCACGTTCCAGCATGTCGGCATAGAGACATGATTCAGAAATACAAAATGTTACTCCAAGACATAGGTTGGAGTTCACCAAGCATGTGAATTTTAGTGCATTATCCTCTGACAGAAAAATGAAGGCGAAAGCTAGGAGTAAAAAAGAAGTTAATTCAAGACTTCTAAGAAGGCATTTCCCCGAGATAATGGCATACAAAAATCACTAACATGCCTTGACTCCACCACTATAATTTACAGAGCAGATCTCACTATCTAGATAATGTGATAATTGTTACACATCAATAATCATAAATAGAAACGAACTGATAGCATGTCTTAGCTGAGTCTTTTCTGTGAATTGTCTGCCTAGAAACGATATGAAGCCAGCAACAATAAAGAATTAGGAAAATAGAGGGTAGGAAGCCTAGGCAACCAGGCCCCTTTTATTCCTGGGACGCTCTACAAAGACTTATGCTATAGGAATGATTTAAAAGAAATAACAGTGGTATAAAATAGGGGGGGGCCGCTGCAGGACATACTCCCAATTTTGTTTTCTCATCACCAGCGCTTTGTACCTTGTGGTCATCAACACACATCGATTGAAAATTGTGTCTCGGAAGGCATGAAAGAAATCTTAGTCGGCGCTAAGATAAGAAAATGGAATTGAACAAAAGAATTATTTTCATAATTTAGTTTTCTACTTTCAAAGGACTCTAGCATTATAGTTGGAACCAGAAGCTAAAAATGGGATGCATTTGTTAGGTAGCCCGTAGCAGACAATTAGAGCTGTCAGTGGAACAGTCTACACCCTCCCAAGATCATCAAAGCGTTGGAGTTGAACGCTCGGGGGTATTGCTAATAAAAAGAGAGGTGCCTAGAGAAAGCATCCCTCCAGTTCTGGGGTCACCTGAGATGGCAGGAATAAGTGCATTCCAAAAACTGAGCAGACTTGGACAAGATTCTGGCAAAGAACAGGTCAGCTTGATTCCTACACCAGAAACTGGGACTATGCCAGGAACCTGGAAACCTGAGAACTTCTCTGTCTTTGCCAAATGCCCAGTGGCTTGAAGGCTCCCCATACAGCTGCAGACCTGCCTGGTGGTCTGGGGGCTAAGTGCAAAAATGGAAGTCCATTAACCCATTTCTCTGTGAAATCAGAAAATTTAGGTAAGAGGAGGCATGTGCCTTCTGCCTCTGTGGTTTTTGAGGGGATTGTTGTAGCATCTCTGTTGCTTTATGGGATTTTGCAGAAGTTGCTCGTTGGATACTGACATCCTTGAGAAAGTTCTAGTTACGCGATCTGGAGAGAGGAGAGCTTTCACTGACAGTGGAAAAAAGTTGAGTGGGATTTCAGCCACCCCCACCCCTGCCCCATCAAGATAGAAGGAATTTGATACAAGAGAAATAGAGTTAGGTGGAATCCAGAACCCAGGATAGAATTCAGAAAAAATATATCTACCATGTTCTCTTTTCCTCAGGCTCTCACGGGTTGTGAGAAAGTTTGCTCTTAGAGGGCAGCAAAAAACATGTATGTAGATGTCCCAGCTCTTTAACAATCATATAAAAAAAAAACACCTCTGTGTGCTTCCCTCCGTTCCCTCTGACATCCCAGCCTGGAGGAGGGGAGTAACATTGCCTTTCTCCAAAGCCAGAAAAGGAAATGAGTAGCCAGATGGGGAAGCTCTCACCCGAGTATAATACTCTCTGTGCCAGACGAAGGCACAAGCACGAGTGGTGAGGGGCAGCCAGAAGCTCCAGCCAAACAAAAGCCAAATGACGTCGAGAGACGGAGCAAGGCCAGGGGTAGAGGGAAGGGCACAGGAGACCCCACTGCCCGTCCAGGTGAGTGGGGAGGCTGTCCGTGGATTTCACTCCGACATGTCACCAGCTCTGCCCCTCAAGGAAAGCAAGCGTTAAGGCCTCCCCATGAGGGGTGATCATGTGAATCCAGAAATGTCGAAAGTCTTCTTACCTTAGTGACCAGAGGAGGATGGGTGGGGACAGCAGCAAGAGGGAAAGAGAACTTGACCTGCCCCCTGGTGTCCTTATTCTCCTCTGTGTGGCTCAGGACTCCTGTTTCTTTTTCTTTCAGCTTGGTTTCTCTCATTCGAGGCCAAGTAGTAACTACAGATGGGACTCCTCTGGTTGGAGTGAACGTGTCTTTTGTCAAGTACCCAAAATACGGCTACACCATTACCCGCCAAGATGGCACGTAAGTATCCGTGTGGGCTCTGCCTACTCAGGGCTGAGGGTGCAGGTGAAGAGACAGATGGTACTCCTGGCTTAGAACCACATGGCTTCCCCTTGTGGGCTGCGAGGCTCACCAGGCCAGAGCCCCAGGGAGGATCCCCCCAAATATATTTTTTGCTTTATGGTATGGGATCCAGAATGAAAAACAAATAGAAGGGCCAGCTTATCTAGGGCTGCTGCTAACCATCATTCTCCCTTTCTCCGTGTCAGGTAAGTACTTTTCTGTGTGTGTGCTTGTGTTGAGGCCGGAGCTGGGGGAGGGCAGATTCTAGACAGAAAAAGGCAGAGTGGCTCTTGGAAACTCCTCTTTTAAATCAAAGGCAGTGCAGGGTGACAGGATCCACATGACATAGTGTCCTGTGGTGAACCCCTTCTGCTTTCATCTGTGGCTTTAGGAGCTGTGTTGTTTTCGTGCCTGTTTTGAGGGGGTGGGATGTAATCAGAGAAGTCTAATTAAATACATTTAGCTGTCACCCTGCTGTGTGAAGAAGGCAACCTTTCCCTATTATCTTCTGATTGGAAACATGCACCCGTGCAGCCCCCACCAAGATGAAAGCTATGTTATTTCCTTAATCCACTGGGCATGGAGTTGAAATTTAAAGAAGAAGAAGAAAAGAAATCTATGGGATGAGGAAATCACTCACCCACCCTGGGCTAAAAAACCCCACAAACTATTGCCTTCTATTCCAAATGACAAGGAAGACAGTTACTGTAAATCTGATGCAATGCTTTTTTCCATAAAACTGGAGTCTGGAAAATCACGGCCGTAGCATGTGGGTAAGATCTGTGGTCTTGCCTTTCTCTGGTGAAGAGTTTGGCCTCACTCTCTGATGTCCTAAGGTAGTCTTGCAGGTAGTTTCAAAATTGACCAGCCCACAATAACGCTATTCTCATATTCCCACCTCTGGAACCCCAAGAAGACATCTGATGTTTTCCATCAAAACCTCAATATTCAGAAAGTTTCTGATACCTCCCTCACGCATTTCTTTTTTTTTTAAAGATTTATTTATTTATTTATTTATTTATTTATTTATTTATTTATTTTAGAAGGGGAGAGAGAGTCAGGTGGGGGAGGGGCACAGGGGAGAGGGGCGAAACTATCCCAAGCAGACGCCCCACTGAGCGAGGAGCCTGCCACGGGGCTGGATCCTAGGACCCTGAGATCACAACCTGAGCTGAAACCAAGAGTTGGATGCTTAACCGACTACACCACCCAAGTGCCCCCTCACTCAGACACTTTTGTAGCGAAATCTGATTCTTTTAAAGCACTAGGACGGTGAGCGTGTAGTGTGCAGACCTACCCCAGCCCTCGTTCATTCTTAGAAGCCAGTGTTCTCGCCCTGCAAAGCCCTATGACAACACAGAGGACATTTCTAAGTCCTTGGCCTGCTGCCGGCCCCTACCTTATGCTGCCCCATCCCTCTCAGCTGCTTCCTGACTAATTACAGCCCAAACCCACTTCCCATATCATCTATCCAACCTCCAGGATTGGTGCCTCTCCAGCCTGGTCAGGTTGCAAAGCCCTGGAAGTAACAGGATGTATTGTGAATGCTCCGAGGAATCACACAATCTGTTGTATAGTAGTGCGTGCCACAGACATTGAGGGTTTGGTTCTATCCCATATCAAGACATTTGACTCTCTTCTGTGTCCTGTACAAAACCATCCCCAGCAGTACGCATGCCCAAAAACATACAAACAAGTTCATAAAGTGCTGGGCTATGCATGCTCTGATATTGACCTCAGTATTCATGTGCTCCTCGCTCATGCATTGTATGTCTGCTAAAAATCACCAAAAGTAAACAAACAAAAACAAAGTAAACAATGAAAAGTAAACAAACAAAACCTACCAGAAGTATTACCCAAATTGGGTGAAGCCAGTGTGTCTGTATATTTTCAGAGTTTTTACTATGATCAGAAACTCTGTTAATTGCTGGAAATTCTGAAGTGACCAAGAAAGCGCCACCAACACTTGAAGAGTTGAGATCCTGGTAGAGGAACAAAACTTAAAATTGGGAGACGTCTCCCCATTGACCTCCTGCTTTTCTGTTAACTGGGAAAGAACTACCTTTGTTTTACTTTGCTAGTAATATACCTTTGTCCAGCTCTTGAGGAACAAACAGGAATAGGGTTTAAGAACAGTTATCAAACATACCAGAAACAGGGCAAGACGGATGAAGGGTTCAGAAGGTATAAACTCCCACTTAGAAAATAAGTAAATTCTGGGGATGTAATATACAGCACGGGGACTATAGTGACTACCACTGTATTGCCTACTGAAAGTTGCTAAGAGAGTAAATCTTAGAGGTTTGCATCACACACAAAAAATGTGTAACTGCGTGTAGTTGTAGATGTTAACTAGATTTTGTGGCCCTCATTTTGTAATATATACAAACATCAAATCCTTATTGTTGTCACCTGAAACTAATGTTACATGTCAGTTGTATCGCCAAAGGTAAGGCTCTGGGAAACCGAATATATATGTCGTAAGAGTCCAGGTAGATGGTAGAAAGCTTTAACGCGGCCCTCCCGTGACTTAGCAGTGAGCATTCTAACTCTGCTTTTATTGAACACTGCTGTTAGCCCAGCACAATGCTAAGTGCTCTACAGCAGGGGCGGGGGAACATTTTCTGTAAAGGGCCAGATAGTAAATATTTTAGGCTTTGCACGCCATATGGTTTCTGTTACAACTACTCAGCTCTGCCTTTGTAGCCTGAAATCAGCTGGAGAGGATAAGTAAACAAATCGGCGTGGCTGTACTCCAGTAAAACTTTTGTTTGCCAAAACAGGTGGCGGGTTGGATTTAGCTCGTGGGCAAAGTTTGCTGACCCCTGCTCTGCACTCACCGCTTGTCCTTGTCTCAGCCATACTGGGAAGTGGGTATCATTATTCCCAATTCACAGATGAAGAAACGGGCTCAGAGAGGGTTACTAACTTGCCCACAGCCACAAGACTAGTAAGTGGTAGAGATTGGGTTCTAACTCAGCCCATCTGCCTCCAAAGCCCACGTTCTTCTCTTGCGTGCTCTGTCCCTCCCACTGCCCTCAGGGGCAGAGTTCAGAGCCCCTGCCTTGTCTAAAGGCAAGTTCATCCCTCTCAGTGAGCCCACTTACCCCCTCTCCAGGTTTGACCTGATCGCCAACGGGGGAGCCTCCTTGACCCTGCACTTCGAGCGAGCACCATTCATGAGCCAGGAACGCACCGTGTGGCTACCGTGGAATAGCTTTTACGCCATGGACACCCTGGTGATGAAGACCGAGGAGAACTCCATCCCCAGCTGTGACCTCAGTGGCTTTGTCCGACCAGATCCTATCATCATCTCCTCCCCGCTGTCCACCTTCTTCAGTGCGGCCCCTGGGCAGAATCCCATTGTGCCTGAGACCCAGGTAGGAAGGGCAGGAACCGGAGTAGGACTCTTCAACACTGCCCTCACCCAGGCTGGCTGGCCGGCTTCCCCTCAGCACATCTCACTCTCTGGGTGGGCCAGAAAGTAACATGAAGGGGGAGGGACAAAAAGTAGAAACACAATAGAATGGAGGGTCGCTGGAGAGAAAACTGAATCTCTCCTGGACATTCCAGATGTTCTCAGATTGTCATTCAAGGCTTTGGCAGTCACCGGAGCTTTTAATAAAATAAAAACAATATACATATGTGCAACCCACCTGCAAATTGCTTTTTATTCCTGTTAGTCACAGAGATGCATGATAAGAGGCACTTTAAGGATCTACATCAGTGTTAGGACAGAGGGCATATTACATTATTGCCTCCCTGTTGCTTTATACCAATTGTCACTGGAAGTTGCAGGTTCATATAATTACAGCCTCTTGTGGCCTCCTTACATGCAGCTAGCAATAAAGCCTGCTGTTCTTATTTACATCTTTTGCCAACAGTGTGGTTTTTAAAAAGAAACACAACAGTGACCAGGAATAATTATTAATCCAAAAATCATAACCTCAGCCCCTTCACTCCATGGTGTACGATAAAGTTTGGCTGTTTTCTCTCTCTCTCTCTCTCTTTCTCTCTCTCTCTCTCGGTCATGGGAAGTGGTTCTTGCACCCCACATAAGGCATGTTGCTTTGGTGAGAGGGGCAACAGACAGGCAACCTCAGGAATTCACTGGCTGTGGTACGTCTACCACGTGTCTCCTCTCCAGGTTCTTCATGAAGAAATTGAGCTCCCTGGTTCCAATGTGAAGCTTCGCTACCTGAGCTCCAGGACCGCGGGCTATAAGTCTCTGTTGAAGATCACCATGACCCAGTCCACGGTGCCCCTGAACCTTATCAAGGTTCACCTGATGGTCGCTGTAGAGGGGCACCTCTTCCAGAAGTCATTCCAGGCCTCTCCCAACCTGGCCTACACCTTCATCTGGGATAAGACAGATGCATACGGCCAAAGGGTATATGGACTCTCTGATGCTGTTGGTATGTTGCGTTTTCAGCTCCTCATTGACTCTTGGATTTAGTCATGCATTAATCCGATCAATGTTGAGTTCCTACTGTGCGTTCCTACTGTGCGTTCTACTAGCACTGTCCTGGTGGAGAGGAATGCAGTGGTCAGTAAGGTAGAGAAGAGTCCTCTTTCATGGACCTTCTGTACTCATGGGGGATCAACATAATAAACACAGACTGGACGAGAAACTATCAAGCAGTGAAAAGTGCTAATATGAAAGTAAAAATAAGTGATATTTACTGGGAAGGAAGAGCAACTGTGGGTGGGCATGCAGGGAAGGCTCCTTGGCGGGTGACACTTCAGCTTCTTGAATGACAAGAATGGAGCCATGTGAAAATCAGGAACAGAGCATTCTTCTGCCAGAAAAGGCAAGAAGAACAAGGTGTGTTTGAAGGACAAAGAGACGGCCAGTGTGGCTGGAATGTATGGATAAGGAGAACGTTCGAGATAGGGGAAAGAGGTGGAACAGGGGCTAGATGGTGTTCCCAGAGAGCACTTGCAAATGGCTCAGAATCAGAAAACAGAGCTGGAGGGGACGTGAAAGCCACATGCTGTGTTTCAGGCTGTGCCTTTGAGGGAATCCCACGATTGCCCGGTGTTGAAAGACTACCATAAGAAAGGGGTCTGTTGGTTATCAGTCTCTGAAGAACTGTGAGCTGTGAATGAGTATCAACCTACCCCGTATCTTTTCCTAGTTTTGGAAAGCTGTGTGGGATTAATTAAAATCCAGAATCCTGCATTTCCTTCCCCACTCGGCTTGCAATTTCCAAGAACTATAATAAGTTACCAAAAGAAGAAGCCAGCAAACTTAGAGATTCTCACTGTAATTGGCAGCCAGTATTTATCAGACACTCCCTTTGTGCAGAGCACCGTGCAAAAGCCTTTATCTTGGGTAACCTCTCAATAACCTTATCAAGGAGGCACTCTCATAACCCCCATTGTGCAGATGGGACAGAACGGAAGGGGTAAATGAGTTGCCTAAATTCCCCGTACCTAGCAGGTTACACATGCTCAGGATACGGCCCTAGTGGTCTGCTTCATGGGCAAGTGGAGTTATTCACTTAGTAAAGATAGTAATAAGTTACTGAAGTAATTAGTGCACTTAATAGAAAATGGCTAATCAAATATTATACCAGACTTTACCGATATCAAAATAATATCCAACATCGAAAAGTAGTTGGAATATTATAACGCACCCCCCATGCTCTAGCTTCTGGCTTTATCAAGTCGTGATGAATACTGGTTTTTCCTTTCTTTCCACCTCCCTGCTCCCAATATTTTTCTGAAGCAAGTCTCAGATATCACATCATCTTATCCATTGTATTTTACCATGTATCTCTAAAAAACACTTCAAAAATATGCCAACGGTTATCACAATTTTTTAAATGATTATTTCTTAATATCTTCAAATAGCCCATTACTCAATATTTCAATTGTCTTATGAATATCATAAAATATTAGTGCTTTGTTTGCATCAGAATCTAAATAATAATAATGATACCATATTATATACTGTACGTCGCTACCAGAATAGATCTTAAGAGTTCTCATCACAAGAAAAAAATACTTGTAACTGTGTGTGGTGGATGCAATTTTGATCTCTCTTAATTTTTTTTAATCTATGCTTTTCCCTGCCATCTCCAGCTCCTTTTTTTTTTTAAGTTCTCTATTTTATTTTGCACCAACTGCATTGTTTGCTTGTAGAATTTCCTATAGTCTAGTTTGCTTTCCGATTGCATCTCTGTGGCTTCTTAATATATTGCTTTGTTCCAGATCTCTTGTAAACTGAGAGTGGAATCTTGAGGCTTTCTAAGGTTCAGGTTTGATTTTTTTTTTTTTAGTCTTTATCATAACTTTATTTTTTTATTGCGGTATAACGGATATGCAACACTATGTTAGTTTCAGGTATACAACACAATTCCATATTTATATATATTGTGCGGTGATCACAAGTCTCATTAACATCCACCACACACAGTTACAAGTATTTTTTTCTTGTGATGAGAACTCTTAAGATCTATTCTGGTAGCGACGTACAGTATATAATATGGTATCATTAACTATAGTCACTATGCCATACATTGTATCCCCAAGACTTGTTTCTTTTATAACTGGAAGTTTTTACCTTTGACTCCCTTCACCCACTTCTTTCACCTCCCACCCTCTGCCTCTGGCAACAAACCGATCTGCCTCTATAATCCGTGAGCTTTGTTTTATTTTTTAAAGATTCTACCTAAAAGTGAAATCATACAGTATTTGTCTTTCTCCACTTACCTACTTAACATAATGCCTTGAGGGTCCATCCGTGCTGTTACAAATGGCAAAATTTCATTTTTTTTATGGCTGAATAGTATTATATACACACACACATCTTCTTTAGCCATTCAGCTGTTAATGGACGATTAAGTTGTTCCCATATTTGGCTATTGTAAATAATGCTGCAATGAACATGGGATGCGGGTACCTTTTCGAGTTTGCGTTTTCATTTTCTTTGGATGGATACCTAAAGTGGAATTTCTGGGTCATATGGAAATTCTATTCGTAATTTTTTTTTGAGGAACCTCCATACTGTGTTCCGTAGTGGCTGCATCAATTTCCATTCTCACCAACAGTGCAGGAGGCTTCCCTTTACTCCACATCTCTTCCAATACTTGTAATTTCTTGTCTTTTGATAGGAGCCATTACAACAGGTAGGAGGTGGTATCTCATTGTGGTTTTGATTTGCATTTTCCTGATGAGGAGTGATTTTGAGCATCTTTCCATGAACTGTTGGCCATCTGTATGTCTTCTTTGGAAAAATGTCTATTCAGATCCTCTGCCCATTTTTTTATTGGGTTGTTTGCCTTTTCCCTACCAAGTTGTAGGAGTTCTTTATATGTTTTAGATATTAACCCCTTACCAGATATAGGATTTGCAACTATTTTTTTTCCCATTCAGTAGGTTGCCTTTTCATTTTGTTGATGGTTTCCTCTGTTGCACAGAAGATTTTTAGTTTGATACAGTCTCATTTATTTTTGCTTTTGTTGCCTGTGCTTTTGGTGTCAAACCAAAAAATCATTGCCAAGACCGATGTCAAGGGGGTTACCAACTATGTTTTCTTCTAGGAGTTTTATGGTTTCAGGTCTTAGAATCAAGTCTTTAATCCATTTTGCGTTAATTTTTGTGTATGAGTAAGATAGTGGTTAGTTTCATTCTTTTTCATGTGGCTGTCCAGTTTTCCCAACACCATTTATTAAGGGGTCTGTCTTTTCCCCACTGTATATTCTTGGCTCCTTTGTTATAAATTAATTGACCATATATGTATGGGCTTATTTCTGGGCTATCTATTTTGTTCTACTGATCTGTGTGTCTGTTTTTATCCCATACTGTTTTGATTACTATAGCTTTGTAATATAGTTTGAAATCAGGGAGTTTAATGCCTCTAGCTTTGTTCTTTCTCAAGATTGCTTTGGCTACTTGGGATCTTCTGCAGTTTCAAACACATTTTAAGATTGTTTGTTCATTTTCGTGTTTCTATGCTGCGCCATTGGAATTTTGTTAGGGATTGCATTGAGTCCATAGATTGTTTAGGGTAGTGTGGACATTTTAATGACGGTAATAATTCCAATCCATAAACACAGACTATCTGTCCATTTATTTGTGTCTTCTTCAATTTCTTCCATCAGTGTCTTATAGTTTTCAGCATATAGGTCCTTCACCTCTTTGGTTAAATTTATTCCTAAGTATCTTAGTTTCTGGATTGTTTTTGTTTTTGTTTTTGTTTTTTAAGCAGTATAGCTGGGTAGGTGGCACTGTCATCTTCCATCAGGAGGCACCTAACGCCATCTTGTTTACGCTTTCATGGTTTCAGTGGCCATGGATGCTCATTGCTTAGATCCATTAGGTCATTAGGGATTGCAAAGTCATATTTTAATTTTGCCATTGCTTTTCCATTTATTAGCGGGAATACTTTCATATGGAGATATTCTCTCATTAACTACTTGGTTATTTGAGGTATAGTTCAAATAAGAAAGAAGGGACAAATGCTCAATTGTTTCCCTTTATTTACTATTTTCAGTATAATAAGTTGATCCTCGAACCTACTAATGGTAGCAAATTAATTTCCTAATACCATTATGAACTCATAGAATAAAATGTATCTAATATGTTTCAATCCATTGAAGTTATTATCTCTACTAATGGTCAGATTGTCCCATTTTTGGTCAGTGGCACACTCTTCAGACTGACTCCCAGATTCTTTTGACATAACCCTAGTAGATTTTGATTTCTTCCTTGTTATCTGGTATGATAAAATGGCCTAGTCTCATCTTATGCATTTCTTGCTCCAGCCATTTCTTCAAGGAGCCCTGCCTGATTTCCTTTTATGAGAAATAATATTTCGAGGCCACAAGCCGGGCACTAGCAATTCTCTTTGCTACTGGGTTGGTGGTTGTATCTTGGAATTTTCAGAGGACAAATTAGGAAATATATGTGGGTTGTCATTGTTTTTAATAAAATGTGTCTTCCATTCCTATCAATGCTCCTATACGTCAGGATTTAAAGGAGGCTGTGGAAAATCCCCAAAGGTGGCGCACGTGGTTAAGAATGTGATGCAGTACGAATACAGATAATAACAACGCCTCCTATTTCTAAAGCCCTGCTGCAATTAAAAATGCATGGCATCTTGGCATTTTGTCTCTTTTATCCTTACCACATCTCTCTGAGAAACTGAGGCTTCGCTTGCTCTGTGTTACAAATGGGGAAAACAGAGCCACGAGAAGTGGGAGCAAGAGCAGGGTTAGAACTGAAGTCCTTCATCTCCCACCTCCCTCTCCCATTTGTCCATGTGGCAAATGCAGGATTTTTACAGTCTTTGGATTCTGTTCCCTACTGAATTGTCACATAATTGGCAGGCTTTGTCCCCATGCCTGCCTCGCCTGGCACTCTCTGGAATCCTGAGTGATCATACAAAGAGCCTTAACTTACACAAGCTGTTGCCTCCAAAATCTCCTTATAAATGAGCCACTCTGCTTCCATAGGCCTTCGTCCTCGTGAGTGAAAATAAATAACCCCAAATATAATAAATGCATGCTGCGAACAGCAGGCTGAGAGGAACAGTCTCCTGTCCATCTCTAAAGGAGAGTTGTATTTCATTTTTCAGTGCCTCTTCTCCTCCTTCCACGTCACTAGGGTCATTTTTGAAAGCCAGCTGTTCATTGGAAAAGTCTTTCTATCCCCAAAGAGTACTACTGTGTAAAGTTTCAAGGCTGAGTTCAGCTTGAAATCTGAATTTAATATTGTGTGGAATCACAAGGAGAAAAGCAATCAACCCGCCTCCTTGAGTGAGTTTCTGGAAAGGAATCTGTATTACCATGAACATGTGTTTCTCATTCCAGCTGGAAAGCTCGGGAGTAATCAAGGAAACTCTTTTCTCCACTCTGCCCCACCCACTTTTATCTTTCAGTGTCTGTTGGGTTTGAATACGAGACCTGCCCCAGTCTAATTCTGTGGGAGAAAAGGACAGCCCTCCTTCAAGGATTCGAGCTGGACCCTTCCAACCTCGGTGGCTGGTCTCTGGACAAACATCACATTCTCAACGTTAAAAGTGGTATGTGGGCACATTTTCTTTCCCAAATATAGCTCCTCCGGAACTTTCTCTGCAGCCTTGACATTTAAGTGGTAGACTGTCCTCTTCCCTCGGCATTTTTTCATCAAATGTCCAAAATACACATGGGTTTTTCCACCTTATTTGAGAGAGAGAGCACGTGTAAGCAAGGGGAGGGGAAAGAAAGAGAATCTCAAGCAGACTTTGCATTGAGCAGGGAGCCCGACGTGGGGCTCATTCTCACAACCGTGAGATCACGACCTGAGCCGAAACCAAGAGTCAGATGCTTAACCGACTGAGCCACCCCACACCCCTCCATCTTCTCCTTTTAAATGTCAAAGAATGTTAGGCTGTTTTTCCCCAACCATCTGCCTTAGCGTACCTCATAATTCTTCTTCAATTACCCCTACAAATGATATCTTACTCTTGGGGGGCAGTGCCCCATTACGTCTCTCCCAGCATCATGAGGTAATAGAGGTGTTCCCCAAAGGTCAAAGTTTCCTACTGTTTCTCTTCTCTCTACCACTGCCCCTCACCATCCATAAGCCAATAGAAGTATCCTCCCTGGAAGGCTGCAGTAACCACACCTATTCCCTGCCCCCCAGGAATCCTACACAAGGGCACTGGGGAGAACCAGTTCCTGACCCAGCAGCCTGCCATCATCACCAGCATCATGGGCAATGGCCGCCGCCGAAGCATTTCCTGTCCCAGTTGCAATGGCCTTGCCGAAGGCAACAAGCTGCTGGCCCCAGTAGCTCTGGCTGTCGGAATTGATGGGAGCCTCTTCGTTGGAGATTTCAATTACATCCGGCGCATCTTTCCCTCTCGAAATGTGACCAGCATTTTGGAGTTACGGTAAGTGGCCGCACAGAAAGCCTTCCTTTGCTCTCTTGCTCCCGTTGCTACAAAGCTTCGCTGGGTAAATGATGGCTATATTGGGGGTTCTCCAGAGAATATATATTCCAGATAATGGGATGAGCTTTGAAACCGAGGCCCAGAATCAAATAAGGGTTGGGGAAATGCCTTTTGAATCTATAAAACACCACACACATATTTGATACAATTGTTAACACCTGACTTAAAAACAAGGGTGAGAGCTTTAGGTCATGGTGCTTGAGATGGGACCTGAGTAGCTGTGTTTTGTAACACCTCCACACGAGAATCTGATACATGAAAGAACTAGGACTTCAAGCTGTGCATCTGTTCCAGTGGTTTCAAAAGTGACACTTCTTAAAAATACAGATTCCTGGAGCCCACCCCAGAGACACTGATTCAGTAGGTTTAGAGAAGAGCCAAGGCATCTTTTATCTTTGACAAGCTCTGTAGAAGGGGCTGATGTACATCAGAGTTGAGAACCAGGGGTGCTCACTTACTGATTCACATGTTTATACTGAGAGCTTCTCTGCACTACCTTTCTGTAAATTCTCTGGCTCTTTGCACATTCACTAGGCTATGACTTAGAATTACTGCATAGGCCTTGCTAGGTAACTTCTGGCCACACCTGGTAGATTTCTCCTGGTCATTGCTTGCTACTAAATCGGAAGTCCAGACTCCTCTGTGCTGGACAGAAGTTCGTGTAAACTCTCTTCCTGGGAAAGTTGACTCCAGGTCCTTAAACCTAGATCTGTAAGTGGAGGGAGAAATGAGGTCTGTAAATAAGGGATAAAATTCTTGGTGGATGTGTACTGTGTGTCAGGGACTATCTGCCAAGGGAGGAGAGGGAGAGGAGGAACAAGCAAAGCCCTCCTGGTTGTATTTGTGGCCTGATAGGGAACTGCAAATCGTGTGGATAAATCGAAAGAATAATAATAATGCTGTAAAGAAAACCTAACAGGGTAAAAATTAGGGACTGTGGTGGGGCTTGGGGGGGATAAGGAAACTACCCAAGATAAAGTAGTCAGAAACATTTCATACTATGTGACATTTGAGATGGGACCTGAATGATGAGCTCAGCTGTATGAAGATCTGGGGAAAAGTATTCCAGGCAGAGAGAAGTTGTGCAAAAGCCCCAATGTCAGCAAATAATCTGGTTTATTTAAGGGATTGATGGAAGTCCAGTAGGGCTTGGAGTGTAGTGAGCTCAGGAGAAAGTGTCTCTGAGGAGGTCAGAGAGGTCAGTAGGGGACCAATGCTTCAGCGTCTTACTGACCTTGTTGACAAGTGTAAATTATATTCTGGTTACAACGCACAGCTATTAGAGGTTGAAGTAGGAAGTAGAGTAGAGTTGACATGATCTAATTTGCCTTTTTTTAAAGGTCATTTTGGCCATTGTGTTAATGAATGGACTGTAGGGGTACAAGCGTGGAGGTGGAGAAGCCCATAGGGAAGCTGTAACCGTTGACCAGGATTGGGGTGATGGAGATGGTGATGGGCAGCAGGGGAGATAAGGAAGTGTTCCAACTGGGATATATTTTCAATGTAAATGTGATGGGAATTGTTGATGGATCCAGGTTTAAGAAATGGAGAAAAGGGAAAAAAAAAAAAAAGAATCAAGGGTGATGACTAGGACTTTTGACCTGAGCAACTGAGCAGGTGGTGGCGCCCTCTGAAGTAGCCTCAGCCACCACGCGAAGGACTTAGAGGAAGCCGCAGGTGGCACTCGCCTTTTAGTGGCCCCTTCTAGGAGAGAGATCGGTGAACGGAGCATCAGCAAGTGCTGCTGAGTACTCCTGGGAGCTGAGACTGTGCCAAGCACTGGGAGGGATTAAAGGAAAGAGAGAGAGAGAGAGAGAGAGGAGAAAACCCCAGCTCCGCCCCAAGAAGGTTACAGCCTCAGGGATCCCATGGGCCCTTATTGAGCATGATGTGAGCCAAGCATGTGCTGGGTCTAGAAGGGGATGAAACACCGGCTCAGAGAGTACCCATGTGAGGGTGACAGGTGGGCCCCAGGCAGAGAGAGACAATTCAGGCTGAGGGTTTCGGAAGAACCAACAACCAGACATCATGGAAACAAAGGGGAGGCCATGGGGTGGACTAGGAGGGTATAATAACCAAAGATGAACAATGAGAGGAGGAAGGAGATAAAATAGAAAAGGCTAGATAATCCTCGAGCTGTCAAATTGACCATCGGACAAACCACATTTCCTAGAGCTTCCCAGCTAGGTCCCCTACCTAAGACGTTTATTTCCCCTTTTATCCTAGGAGAGTCCTCTTCTCAGGAATCCTGTAGGCAGTGGAAAGCTATAGAAGGAGGCAGGGAAGGGGGTGAAGGTAGCATTCTGCTTTTCCATGAGAGTCGCATGTTTTTTTAATCTGGCATTTGTAACCAGCCCTCCACGTCTGGCCCTTTCTTCTTTCTCGCTACTCAAGGTGCTCAGAGCCAAATCAGCACTTGCCCACTACATGCCTGGCTCCAAACTACTCATGCTACTCGCTCTGCTTAAATACTTTCTCTGTCTAATCTGCCTCATCGCGTCCATCTTTAAAGGTCATTTTGAAGGTCCCCTCTTCCATGAAACCTGACCTCCCTAGCAGAAACAATTCTCAGCTTCCTCTGGGTCACTTCAACTCTGGTTTTCCACGAAAGTTGACTCCACTTACTGCCTTGTTTTTCAGTTATTTCCATGTAAGTCTTCAGGGCCCTGGTGTTGGAGCCTCTATTGCGCAGACAGCTTTGGCACGTTCGCCCCTTGATACCTAGGGCCGTGCCTGGTCCACACCAGGGGCTCGAGACACACTGCTTAGGTTAAAGGAGACACGGACTAGTGTCCTGCCTTTTGTTGGAATTTCTCCTTAATTCCAGGTCTCTCAAGTCCTAGAGGCCACAACACTAATGATAGGAGCAAGGACCCACTCAGAGCAAGCCACACCACACCCACATGGTGACATCAAGGACAGCTAGAGGGAATGTAAATACCAGTTTCCCTCAACAGCTGTGTGGTTTGGTTTGGTTTGGTTTGGTTTGGTTTGGTTTTTAAACTTTTTAACCGCCTTTGGACTTGGACTTGCTTTCATCAGCCAGGTATTCAGAGACGATTAGAAGTTAAGCTTTTACAAGAGCACTGGTTTGATTTTTCCTTTCTTCCCACTACATACCTGAAAACAAAGGGCTGTCAATCCCCTCTCTTCAAAACAGTAACCAGCAGAGGGAGGGAGGAGGGGAAGGAGACCTGTCTAGCTTATGTCTTTTCTCCATTGTGAGTTGGCAGCTGAACGATTTCGTTTCAGAAGTGGGTGCCCATTCCGATCTCACTTACCCACCCCAGAGCTGAGACTCTAAATCAGAATTGTATATGAATGTTCCCGTGGTTCCTTCACTATCCTTCTCTCTTCCTCCTTCCTTTGCCTATCCAAAACATACAGGGGCAGAGTTCTACACACTTGGAAAACTTCTAACGTTAAAAAGAGCCTTCTTCTTAGGTAAAGTGGTTATCATTGTATGCTTCAATTCCATCCGCATTCAAGACATTTCCAACATCCACTCCCCCAAAAAAGCCTGTTATCCCACCTTTTAGCAGCCCATTTCCTTTCTTACAACCACACCCTCTCCAGAGGTGATCCTTGGAAAACCCAAGCCTTAGAGAGTCAATTTGTCAGTCACTAACGTCCTAGGGTGACTTTCTGTCATAGGAAAATCTTTCCTTCCTCCCCAACTTGAGAATATCTTAGGGATTGGATTCCAGTGTAAGACACTGCCTCTCTGCATTTTCTTAACTTGGCCTCTTGTGCTAAACATAAGAATCTCGCACTTTCTATAGTGTTTAAAATTCTAAAAATATATGTATATATGTATATTTTCCAAATACAAAATTCTATTATGATATTAACTATGCTCCTTTCCCCCCACTTAAACACTTCCCCGTGCTGAGATTCTGACGGTGCGTTGGAAGTGGGGCAGCAGCAACGCTGCGTCAGGGAAGATCTTCAGGGAAGGGCGTTGTCCAGTCGTGTTAGTGCCGGAGAGGGAAGAGTCACAAAAGAGCGGGAGCCTAGGAAGGAGGGCAAGGGCAGCAGAAGTTGGAAGAAAGATTCACCAAAGATAAGCTTTGCCTGAGAATTTCAACAAGGACAGACCCTGCTTGATACCAGTGTAGAACGTTAGGGAGGAATATATGGTCTAGTTACCAGGGAAATGCTTTCCCTGTGTGGTCAGGGTATGAACACCAAGGTCAGGAAACAAAATCTAACACAGCATCCCTCCCCAGAATAACAATAACAACAATGTGCCCATAAAACTTTGGGCAGTTGTTGGCACTGTTTTCAAAGCTCTTTTACTAAGACAGGTCCAGGTTTCATGAAGCCTGAATCTTACGTAATTTCAGGATGAAACTGAATGTTATTCAGGATGAGAAAAGAAACCAAATCAAATTGCACATTTTGAAAAGCCGACAATTAGTCACAAATATCACAAAATCCAGATAAGTTACCTAAATTTTTTTATTCATTAACTACTGTTACACTTCCATGATACTTGTTTTCCTACACTTTTTGGCTGCATACTCTTTGATCATCTTTTAATATGACAATGATTTTATAATGTCATTATCTATAGAAAGAATAGAGCAATATTCTGTCTTTCCTCTAGGATAACTATAGTCAAAATATGTTTCAGATTATTGATATATTAGTAAATGTTGTTTCATGTTCACAATTGACTACCGGTGATGTCGTGAAAATTGTTAGAGTTGTAAAATTTGGGAAAAACTTTATCAAGCTTCTTTCATAGTACTTCCGGGCATTTCAGGTTACCTTGTACAGTGAATAATCTAAATAGCCTTTGAGTTGACACTCATGAACCAACTTGTCATTGATGTCCTGGTAATAGTGAAATATCCTGTGTAAGTCTTTAGGGTGCTAGTGTGTGAGCTTCTAGAGGCCAGTCACCTCTGGCATCTTTGTCCCTTGATGCCTAGAGCAGGGTTTGGTCCACACCGGGGCTCAAAACGCATTGCTTGAGTTAAAGGAGACACACCCCTGTGTCCTGCCTTTTGTTGGAATTTGTCCTTGGTTCCACGTCTCTCAAGCCGTGGAGGCCGTTATCATCAATGCAATGAGCTAGGGGCCCGCTCAGAGCAAGCCAAGCCACACCCATTTGGTGACTTCCAGTAATAATGCTAGAGGTAAATCTGCACAACAAGACGAAAATGTACCTGGAAGGCACTCCTATACCAGAATCACTAGCAATAATCTAACTAGACAGTGAAAGAACTCCATATGAGCCGCATAACCCTGTCCCCCCTAAATCTAAACTAAATGTATCCCAACCAACTTCCCTTTCATTGGAACTCAAACAAACAAAACACTGTGGCCGTTCCAATTCCACCCTATTCTGTGGCACGGAGAGAGTTGGAAGCAAAAGAAGCAATAGTCTCAACTGATTGCAGCTTTGTGATTCTGAGCAGAACGAGGGATTGGAGCAAGTCCAAGGCATGGTCTGCCCAGCACTAAGGGAAGCAGCCTCATTCCTTTCTTCTGTCACTCAAGAACGCATTTTCCCAGTCCTTACTCTCTCCAGGGATCCCTACTAAGAATCAGCACCAGGGAGATAAGTATGTCATCTCTGTATTTACTTGCTCCCATTCACAACAAAGTGAGGAAGACAAACACACATGCGTAAATCACAAGACAGCCTGACGAGGGCTCCGTTTGATAAACCGAGTGTGCTTGGAGAGCCCTGAAGGCCCCACAGAGGACTCATTGAGACTCACAGTGTGCAGAGCTAAGCCGTCTCGATTCTTGAATCCACGACCCCACTTTGCCCTCAAAGGCTGTGCCTAAACGGTTTGCATTATTGAGGCATTGACACAAAGCCTAGGCCTGTCCTTTGTAAGTAAGGCACCAGCACTGATCTACATAGACTGACTCAGTGCTGTTATTTTGGGTTGTAGGCTCCTAAGCACCCACCCTGCCAATGGCCCTGGACTGGAATAGCACTGACCTCTGCCTTTCTCCAAAGCTCGCCTCCGTATGAGCATCTGGACTATACCCTCAGTGACTTGGTCCCCCCACTCCGGCCGTTCTCCTTTCCCCATATAAATATTATATTAATCAACTTAAAGCAGATGTTCTTAGGAAAGAAGTAGGTCAGGTCTGCAGACCCAAATCCCATCCAGGCTTTTCACAAAATCTTGACTAAAAAACTGGAATTGATATTGCAATAATTAAGAGCCAAATATGACTACCACTGGTGGCAGATAACATTTCACTTTCATTAAGCAATATAAAATAGACGCGAGAATTCCCGGCTGCCACCCTGACACACCAGGCTTTGCAGAATGAATCTTAAATTGCACTATGTCAGTCAGAGCTCAGGAGTTATCAGCATCATTTAATTAACTTTTTTTTTTTTTAACGAAAACTAACACGTTGGAATAAAATATAAAAATGTAATCCCTGTGCAAACCCACTACTAATCATGGCCCCTGGCAGAGGCCCGGGCTGCACCTAAGCAGGAATCAGGGCATTAAGCCCTCTCTGTCCCTTCCCCGAAGCCTGCTTCCTCAGCCAAAGGGGAACACGGATTAGGGACTCCTTCCACTGTGGCCTTAGAAGCCTCAGGAATGAGAAGCAGTTCTCTTTATTGAAGCCTTAGCCTTTCTCCTCTTTGTCCTAATGTTATTAACTTCCAGCCACTTTCCTGTTGAAATTGACATGTATTTTTGTTCTAAAAAAAAAAAAAAAAGCAAAACTTTTACCACTTTTCCAAAAAGGGAATGGTAGCTGGAGTCTTTGGCTCCAATTATGAGAGGATATTAATACTCATGAATTTCATGTATGGGTGTTATCTGTAAGAAAGCATGCATACCTGGGGTCCCACACAGGCAGAATAAGATAGGGAGAGGGAAGGTGTCATGGAGCAGGGGTAGGAAATGGTTGAGACTTTCAGGGTTCCACAGAACGATTGCCAAACTGCAGACGGATTTGGGAAGAGGCTTTCTTGGGTGGCACGGACTCCAGCCTGTAATGCACCAAAGGCACGTGGATGGCACAGGTGGCGCGAGGCTCCCTCCCACACCCAGGGCAGACATTACAAATGCGTCACAGCACTCTTTACAGCTGACCTTGCATTTGGCCTCAGAATCCTAGTCCCGCCCTCCTGGCAGCCATTACTAATCCATAGGTATTGGCACTCAAGAGGTGACCTATTTGCCATCTTTTCATTAGCCAGAAGACCTGTTTCACCTGTTGCCACCTGTGTCATGTGACAGCCACATTGCTGGTCAGAGAATTCAGGCATTCTTGTCTAGATTTTTCAATGACCAGGAGGAGTCCAAAATCAGGGGTGCCTCCCAAGTGATTGAGTCAGGAGCTGTCAGCTAGAAGGGAAAAAAAAGAAAAAGAAAAAGACTGCTTTTTTTGGGCCCCTTTATACAAGAAATGAAAATGTTGTGTTTGCTTTATCATCAATTCTTCAGCTAACTGTTTGTTCTTTTTCCTTCTGTTTTCTTTCTATAAAGAAATAAAGAGTTTAAACATAGGTAAGACGAAGAACTCTTTTCCCGTATAATTTGATATGGTTCGTTTGCTCCCTTGTGTTTGCTTTTTGTTTTGTGCTTCTTGTGTAATGTTGTGTATTTTTATGTACCAAATATAGTAACTTTTTTATGTGCTAATTGTGTGTTGTGGATATGATAAGCTTTAGCAATTATGAAATGCAGTCAAAAAGCAACCAAATAAGCTGACAGTAATTAGAATTTCCGGGAGATGCAAGTGCAAGATAATGAACCCTCAGCGAACTTTTATCCCGACTGCTCAGTGCGGTCTGTAATTGGGCTAAACAGTTGAGGCAAACTTCTGGCTTTTGTAAATGCTGGACTGGGTTCACAAAAGCTTTAATGAACTGGAAACGGGTCAAAAACTCATTTTCAACTCATTAATGATTTTTTTCCCCTGGATATATGGTCATTTAAAAAAAAAACAAGTTAATTGCCAATCTGCTGGTCAGAATGAATCCAACAGTCAGATGCATGGGGAATTTTCATGGAGTTAAACCACTGTTAAGTAGTAGGAAGGGTGTAGACCAAGTAGTTTTTGTCAACTAGCCTTTGTCATTCAACTGCTCCGGGTTATCATTTGAAACCATATTGGTAAAATTCACATATACAGGGCACAGCACACATATGTGTGCATGTGGCTCCGGGAGCTTCCCATTACAAAGTTAGGAAAATGCCAGGTTGCTCCAGGTTGCCCTGAAATGGAAGGAAAATTACCTTTTTATTCGGAAGAAGAGAGAAAAGCAAAACGATGTATTTTAATACTCAAGGGAATGCTTCTTCTTACTTCTTGAAATGAAACACGGAAGGGGCTTCTTCCTGATGTTACGTGAGAATTAGACATGAAGTGGAGTCAAGTTGTATAAGATCGTCAACGTCAGTGGAAAAGCCATGCATATGAGCCCTTGGCCTCCTCCTCCGTACTCCCAAACTGGCTGCTTATAGGCACCCCAACCGGGCCAAGTGGAAAAAAAAAAAAAAAACAATTCCCTGGAAAGACAGCCCCCATTCAAATTCACATGCCCCATTTGACCTTCACCATAGCCACAGATGTGGAAGCATGGCTGTCCATCTACCCAAGAGTCTCTGTAAGAATCTTGGTTGGGATGGGTATGACACCATGGGGGAGAATAAGACCCCAGCGATAACTGACCCCACATCCTCACACATCTGCTCTTCCGCCAGAGTTTGTGAAAAGCCCCTTTGAATCAGGCTCCCTAGAAAGTCCAGAATTAATTATCTTGCTCATAGATAGGCACAGATGTGCAGTGCCCTGATCCTTCTGTTGATCACGCCAGCTACTATTCATTCACTAACAAAGTACAGCGTCTAATTAAAAAATGGCATGAAGTTTTCCCTTTCTGCCCTAATTTGTTTTGCATATGTGGATACTCTCTAAAGACTAAATAGCAAAAAAAAAAAAAAAAGAAAAAGGAAGGAAGGAAGGAAGGAAGGAAGGAAGGAAGGAAGGAAGGAAGGAAAGAAAAGGAACCCTGGTAGCCTACTCTTTTAAACTAGTTATCTAGGCTGGAATTTTAGAAAGACCTTGACTTCTAGTTCAATTATGTGTCTCAATAGCAACCCGAGGAGAAGCTGGAATTAAAGATGGTCTCGATTCACAAATTGTTCCTAAAAATAGCTTCCTAGTTCCTTTCTTCCTTAAAAAGGGGAAAAACCCAAATGGGGGTGTTTTAATTAGTAATTTACCAGCTAATGTCTACAGGACAAATGCATCCAACACTATCATCACCCTCACCTTGCCTTTACCTCTCCCATCCCTTTCCTTCCCATAATTCCAAACTACAATGGAAAAATAACTGAAAAACAAGAGGCCTATGCTCATTTTTGGCATGTGGCATTCACTAGAGGTATCCTAGAGGCAGTGATTTGAATAACCAGCATAGGAGTAGCATGAGCACCTATTCTAGTCTTAGCCTCGAACAAATGACGGACACTGCAAAGGGAAGAAACTGTAGGGTTTTGAGCCAAAAGGGACATGAGCAATGATCTGATTTCTTCATTATCCAGATAAGCAATCTAGGACCCAGCACGGCCGAGAAACTTACCTCAGGTCACCAGCTGGGTCAGCGTTGAGTTTAGAGTTTCCTGTGTCTCAGTCCTGTCCTGATCAGTAACATATAGGGGCAGTGAGATGCATGGAAGAGAAAGAGGTCCAGGTCTCTGAGGCCTAGTGCCTTCCTATTACATTTCTCACACACAAGGGTATTTCTCTCCTAGTGTAGCTTAGAGCTTTGACAGATCTTGGTCCACACCTGTGACCTCAGTATTACCCAAAATATGAAAACTATATCTCCTCCCTCAGTAATCCAGATTCTGGGTGTGATATCAGCAAGACATCAGATTTCTTCAAAACAAAAAAAAGCCAACTTTATTCATATCCACACTGAAGAACAAGAGAGAAGATCTGAGGCTGAGGACTGGGCATGGCTCTGGGAGCCTCCCATCCCAAAGTTAGGAAAACTCCAGGTTGCCCCAGTCTTCATGATCTAGTATCTTGGAGGCATTGGGGAAGCATGGACTAAAAAGAAAACCTTGTCTCATGGAAGTGTTCCTCAATCCCACTTGAGAAACATACCAAACCCATAGGGGGAAGTAAAAAAGACTGATTTGCACAAAACACGAACACACAAGCAGGACCAGAGTGGGATCTCTCGTACCAGCTAAACGAAGCAGTGGTATTTTAGTACGATGGGAAACGATGAGCCCTCTGCGTAGCATGAGGAGCTTAGGTCCAATTAGGAGTCCATAGCTAAGAGCCATGATGTGTTAGAACACTGAGCTGTTATGTTAGATTCTTTCCAGTTCAATAAAGTGGAAAGACACTAGAAATGGCTAGACTTACATCGAAAACCGGGGATGTACTGTATGGTGACTAACATAATATAATAAAAAATCATTATTAAAAAAAAAAAGAAAGAAAGAAATGGCTAGAGTCTTGCTAGGATTTTTGTCATCTTTTTGATCCAGTAGACCAGCTGCTTAGCCCCCTTCTCATTTCTCTTTGTGCTTCCTCTAAAGCAACAACCCAGCACACAAGTACTATTTGGCAGTAGACCCTGTGTCCGGCTCTCTCTACGTGTCTGACACCAACAGTCGGCGAATCTACCGAGTCAAGTCCCTGAGCGGAGCTAAAGACCTGGCTGGGAATTCAGAAGTGGTGGCGGGGACTGGAGAGCAATGCTTGCCCTTCGATGAAGCCCGCTGTGGAGACGGAGGGAAGGCCGTGGATGCCACCCTGATGAGCCCTCGAGGTAAAGGCTACCAAGGGAGAAACCCCCTCCCCCAGAATAAGCTTGCCACAAGCTTGGCTTTCTTTGTAGATGGAAATGAACGAACCCCAGGCAGTCCCAACTACAGCTTTCCCTAATTTCACTCTGATAGGTTGCTTTGGTGTGTGGGTGTTTAAAAAAAAAAAAAAGTGTTTATCTGAAGTAAACTTCATCACCCACATAGGCTACAAATGGAAAGTGGGGTGGATTGCTCCTGGAGATTTCTGACTGCTGCCAGTCACGCGGAGTCAGGGGGAAACATGAGCTCTAAGAGCCAGAGTGCCAGCTGTGTGGGCTGGAGACAGAGCCCAGTGAGGGCCTCCAACCACTCCCAGATGCTCATGTTCAACAATAATGTGTGTAGTCTTAAGCACAGTGCCTGACATTTTTTAAGAACCCAATAAATGGTAGCAATTAAGAATGGGTATCATTTCCAAGGGCCTGGGATTGGCTGGCCGGGGGGGTGGGGAACGCGGTGGGGAGATGTTCTTAGAATCGATGGATCTCTGTTTGAAAAGAATCAAGGATACTTAGGGTTAAGGACTGATTGGTTCATCGAAGGTCCAATTCTTATTAGCATTCTTAGCTACCACTAAAGGATCTGGCAGCGTGGATTAAGGACGAGGAGCCTTGGGCTTGGGTGTAAAGGTGCCAAAGAAATAGAAGGGTACTGTGTGCATCTTACCAGGAGCACCCTGGGACAGGCGTCCCCCGGGGAATACTGAGTACCATCAAGGCTTAATTGGGACTGTTTCCTGGAGGGTTTATTTTGAATTGGGAGTCTGTGACTGCAAGAATCACTGTTTCTCAACCTCATTGTTGTAATTAGTTGTGAAGGGTATTCAAGTAATTTACTACCAATAATTTTTCAAGCAATGAACTTGGGAAATAACTTCTTTTCTGAAGAGAGCAGATGCCAGGTTATTTCTCCATTCATTCATTTGCAGCCTTGGTTCAGTTGCAGCCCAAAGTTCATTCTTCAGTTGGGTGGTGAGACAGCCAACAACCCCAGGAATTGGGTCTCAGCGTAGTCCTCATGAGAAAGGGTGTTACCTTTAAAGGTTGAGAGCCGCTGCTCCAAACCTGCGAATCTACCCAGTAAGGTCCCTGGTCCAAGAAGGTAATGCCCACTAGGACGTCCCCACCTCTACCCCCACAAGCCCTACTCCGCCAAGAGACACACTCCCACTGTTTGTCTTGATCAGGCATTGCAGTCGACAAGAACGGGCTCATGTACTTTGTCGACGCCACCATGATCCGGAAGGTTGACCAGAATGGAATCATCTCTACCTTGCTGGGCTCCAATGACCTCACTGCTGTCCGGCCACTGAGCTGTGACTCCAGCATGGATGTGGCCCAGGTGGGATTTTCTTATTTCTCATCACTATGCCACACCTGGCTCTTGGCCTGAAGTTCTCACCTGCAGCCTGTTTGGGTTGAAAGTGGAGTGGGAGGAAGAGATATAGATACAGATTGCAGGTTTGTTTGTGAAAGGCTTGAGATGAACTAGACAGCGAGATGGAATGAGAAATGTCAGATAGGAATGAGAGTGAGCGCAAGAGAGAAAGGAAAGCGGTGGGGGGCGGGGGGGAGTTCTGCTCAGAAAGTGGAGCTGGTGACACACTCCAGCCGTGGCAGATTACAGGGTAGGAGTTACTGTGTAATTACCTCTCTTCTCCATCATTATTGCAGGTTTGAGAATGTGCTATACAGTGTTATATGTCAATCAGAACTTCCCTGTTAATCTGAAATGATTGCATCCTCACTATATAAACCTTTACTTTGTGCAGTAGTAAACTAGAGCAGAGCCATCTACAGTATCCCCCCAGTGATATTCCTTTAGTATGGGCTCTTACGGGGGCAGAGGACAGAGGCTCACTCAAGTGTAAGGCAGGAGAAACTGGACTTTATTATACGGATCCTCAAACATTCCGAAATATACGCTTGCCCTTCCTGGGAGGGCCTTTTCACCCTTCAGTCAACCTCATTAATTTCAGCTCAAATTCCACAACAAACTGACAATTTGCCACTGAGGTGGTCGCTTCAGTTTTGCCGAGAAGGCCCAGTTCATTTCTTCAAGCAAATGCTTACGTGGTAGTTCACTAGCTGGCCTGTGCCTTGGCGGCCCTCGGGTCAGGACCACCTTCCAAAGAGCAGGGCTCCTTTTGCATATTAGATCAAAGTGCCGCCTCTGGACGCACAGAGCCGCCTTAGGCCGATGGCTTGATGAGCAGAGGGTGTGATGGTTACATTAGCCCCTTGTGCGGTGAATTACCCGCACAACTGAATGCGATGACCCTGATCTTGGTCCAATCATCTGGGACTGAGAAGAGCATCACGGGTGGAGCTGGCGACCTGCTCTAGGCACAGCAGATACCACAGCTGTTTGGTACACGGCCTCTTCTTCATCGTGTGCACTCGACATGGGCAGTGGGCAAGTGATAGGTGATCGGCACTCCTCATACAGGGTGGGTCAAAAAGTCAGTCTTTTTTCCCCAGCTACGTAAAACCAGTATACGTGCCCTACAGTTAAACAGCGGGCTTGTTAGAGGCTGCTCCTTAATTCGATGCCATGTCATCCACAGGTTCGCCTGGAGTGGCCAACAGACCTTGCTGTCAACCCCATGGACAACTCCCTGTACGTTCTCGAGAACAACGTCATCCTTCGAATCACTGAGAATCACCAAGTGAGCATCATCGCGGGACGCCCCATGCACTGCCAGGTTCCTGGGATTGACTACTCACTCAGCAAGCTAGCCATTCACTCCGCGCTGGAGTCGGCCAGCGCCATTGCCATTTCCCACACGGGGGTCCTCTATATCACGGAGACGGACGAGAAGAAGATTAACCGTCTGCGCCAGGTAACGACCAACGGGGAGATCTGCCTTTTAGCCGGGGCAGCCTCAGACTGCGACTGCAAAAACGATGTCAATTGCAACTGCTACTCGGGAGATGATGCCTACGCGACCGACGCCATCTTGAATTCCCCGTCATCCTTAGCCGTAGCTCCAGATGGTACCGTCTACATCGCAGACCTTGGAAATATTCGGATCAGGGCGGTCAGCAAAAACAAGCCAGTTCTTAATGCTTTCAACCAGTATGAGGCCGCGTCCCCCGGAGAGCAGGAGTTGTATGTTTTCAACGCCGATGGCATCCACCAGTACACTGTGAGCCTGGTGACGGGGGAGTACTTGTACAATTTCACTTACAGTGCTGACAATGATGTCACTGAATTGATTGACAATAATGGGAATTCCCTGAAGATCCGTCGGGACAGCAGTGGCATGCCCCGCCACCTGCTCATGCCTGACAACCAGATCATCACCCTCACAGTGGGCACCAACGGAGGTCTCAAAGTCGTGTCCACGCAGAATCTGGAGCTTGGCCTCATGACCTATGATGGGAACACTGGCCTCCTAGCCACCAAGAGTGATGAAACAGGATGGACAACTTTCTATGAGTAAGTACATTTGTAAAGTGTTTCTCGACAGCACCCTACCCTAGCTGGCAGCAGAACTGGCTGTCGCATAGCTTTTAGAATTGCTTGGTCACATTGTCTCCCTGACTTTAACGTCAGCTTGTGGCCTCAAGATATTCATGCCCCTCTCCCTGACTTCTAAGTGATTTGCCCTGTTGGGTCTATGATACTGAAGATCCTCCCTACAAGGGCTGGCGATTTCTTCTGCGCGCTTGCCCTTCCAATTTCAGGGTATCAGACACGCACAGCACCTGGGAGAGCAAGTGCTCATGAACTTTGCTGATTATTCATGGCTGCCATGGGTGCGGAAATTAGAATCTAAAAGGCAAGATCCTGGTGGGACTCCTGTAATTTGCCAGTAGGTCCAGCAACACACTTGATTGCACAGACAGGTAGATAAACTCAGAATTTCCTCCTTAGCAGAAGTAGATCAATACAGATAAAGTGCTAGGTATATTAAAAGATGTGAGAGCTGGTCATATTTCCCCTAACAATTATCTCATACTTAATAGTCCCGCCGTTTGTTTTGCCAAAAAAGCTGTTTTCCATCACTCCTGCAGGCAGTGCCTGGTCACACTGCCTGCTGCCTCAGTTATTAACCAGTGGGACGCTGGTTGGTGAAAACTGCCGAGGCGTGATCCCCCCCCCAGTCCCTCTTGACCAATTTGCAGTATCTGGCTCTCTGTGATGGTGCAGGATCTGGTTAAGCTCGCGTTTGGAGTCCTTGCTTGCTTTCTGTCTAGGTGTTGCTGCTGGCTGAGAACTTAGTAAGTTGGGGAGGGGTTGTTGCAGAGGCAATGGGGGATAAGAGAGAGAACAGAAGACCCCATTGTTGATCACTCCTAAGTCCAGGAATTTTCACTTCCAGTTGGTAGGCAAATGGGTTTGGGAGAATGGAAAGGAAGCGGTTGCCACCTGCTGGAAATTTCCTGCATTGCAGAATTGCTTTCCCTTGCTCTCTTTTTCCTTTGGGCAAAGCTGTCATTCTCAGATTTTGGAAGCATCCTAGCATCCTTCAGGGCACTGGGACTTGATCAGACTTTACCAGCCAGTGACGCTGCCCCTGCGGGCACCATCTGAGTGCCATCTTTAGCTCTCACACCAACTTAGGTTAAAACTATACTATAACCCAAACACCTGTTGGATTTTCACCTTCCCTTCTAGCAGTTCCACCTAAGGACCCAGTGCATTTCAGAGATAATTTGTTGGCTGACATGACTGATGACAAAACAATGTCACTCTCAGGGGGCCAGTCTGAAGTAGGCCTGACTTAGAGACCATAATAAGTTCGGGCTTAGGGTGCACCTTTAGACGCTATCTCTAACTGGAAGAGTATTTTCCAGGAGGGGGTCCCTAGTTGAGTAAAAATATGGGCAGGATGCTTAAAAAAAAAAAAAAACTCACAAGTTGCATGGAAACTGCATGATTGTTTTCGCTCTTGAAGGGCTGCTTTTTGATCATGTGGTTAAATCCAATTGTCACAAATTCTCAATTGTAGGAGTTCAAACGCACTAGGTTTTCTTGTTCCTCCTAAAAAGATGGTGAATTCCTTTTGTTTTGTAGTACTTTTACACATGGTCAGCTGGGGAAGAGCAGCCTGTATCCCAGAAAGGCCCAGGACTTTACTTAAAATTACAACCACCCCTACACACACGCGCTCTCTCTGTCCCTCCTTTATTTTAATCTCTTACCACTTGTTACCATCTGACATACTCTGTATTTTCAATCATGGTTTATTTTTGCCCTGTCCACCACACGTTCATCATAGAGGCAGGGATTTTCATCCATTTTATTCTTAGTCATGTCCCCAGTGCCCTGAACAATGACTGGCATATAGTGGGCACTCAGTAAATACTTGCTGAGTCAATGAGTCAGAAGCGCCCCTGTAGCCCCACACAGGCCAAGGCTGCAGTGGTTCCATTACTGGAACTCACAGCTCCTTGCAACTGTGTGTAGACTTATTTGCAAAGAGACCTGAATCTGAAAATACTCCATGGGCAAGTAAGCACAGCTGTAGGAAACTCACTCTTCTTCGAAAGTTAAAGAGAACATATTTTTCTTCCTGTGGCCCCTGAGATCCCGGCCTCAACCCCAATCCTCTGTTCCCCAAAAGTAGGATCTCCAGTTCCTACTCCGGCTCTCATAAGGAAGCACGGCAACCCGCACCATCATATGTGTCCAGGATCCCAGGTCACGGAACTCCTCACTCAGTCCCGCTGGGCTGCAGGAGTTGAAGATATTATCTGGTACTGAGTATTCCAGACGCCCCATACGCAAACACTTGGAAGTGTTTTATTTTCTTATTTTTATTGAGGTGAAATTGACATATTCCTTTCACACATACAGCACAATGATTTGCTATGTGTATATACGGTGAGTGATGTGAAATGATCACCACTTCAAGTCTGGTCAACATCCATCATTATACAGAGATACCAAAAATGCTCTTCTTGGGATGAGAACTGTTAAGATTTATTCTCTTAGCAACTTTTAAATACGCAGCACAGTATTTTTACCTATTACCACACTGTACATTACATCCCCGTGGCTTATTTATGCCTGGAAGTTTGACCCCCTTCACCCATTTTACCTATCTCCCATTTCAGGTAACCACCAAGATGTTCTCTGTGTCTATGAGCTCAGGTTATTTTTCAAAGATTCCACATATAAGATCATATGGTATTTGTTTCTAACTTATTTCACTTAGCATAACGCCCTCAGGGTCCATCCGTGTTGTCACAGTTGCAAGATGGCATTCTTTCTATGGCGAGTAATATTCCATTGGACACTTAGGTTGTTTCCGTATCTGGACCGTTGTCAATAATGCTGCAACGGACATGGGCTGCAGCTATCTTTTCAAGTTCGTGTTTTCATTTTCTTTGGATGGATACCTAAAGTGGAATTCCCAGATCATATGGTAGTTTTATTTTTAATTTTTGGAGGAACCTACACACTGTGTTCCGTAGTGTCTGCTTCAATCCACGTCCCCGCCAACACTTCTTATTTCTTATGTTTTTCTGAAACGTGTGAGGTAATACCTCATTATGGTTTTGATTTGCATTTCCCATTAATCAGTGGTGTTGAGCACCTCTCCATGTACCTGTTAGCCGTTCGTGTGTCGTCTTTGGAAAAAGGTCTATTCTGATCCTCTGTATATTTTGTACTTGGGTTGTTTGCTTTTTTGCTATTGAATTGTATGAGATTTATTGTTTTTGTATTACCCCTTTATCAGATATATGCTTCGCACAAATACTCTCCCATTCAGTAGGCTGCCTTTTCATTCTATTGTTGGTTTCCTTTGCTGTGCAGAAGCTTTTCAGTTTGATGCAGTCCCACTTGTTTATTTTTGCTTTTGTCACCAAATCAAAAAATTGCCAAGACTGATGTCAAGGAGCTTACCACCTGTCTAGTTTAATGGTTTCATGTCTTCAAGTTTTTTATCATTTTGAGTTAATTTTTGTGTGTGGTGTAAGGTAACGGTCCAGTTTCATTATTTTGCATGTGGCTGTCCAGTTTTCCCAACACTATTTATTGAAGAGACTGTCCTTTCTCAGTTGTATGTTCTTGGCCCCTTTGTGGTAGATTAAATGAGCATATTTGTGTGGGTTTATATCTGGGCTCCCTATTCTGCTCTATTGATCTGTACATCTGTTTTTATGCCTACCCCATACTGTTTTAATTACTATAGTTTCGTAATATAGTTTGAAATCGGAGCATGATGCCTCCAGGTTTGTTCATCTTTCTCAATATTGCTTTGGTCATTAGGAGTTTTCTCTGGTTCCCTACAAATTTTAGGATGGTTTGTTCTATTTCTGTGAATAATGCCATTGGAATTTTGTGAGGGATTGCATTGAATTGTGTGGACCTTGTAATTCCTCCAGCCCGTGAACGTGGCATATCTTTCATCAATGTCTTATAGCTTTCAGTATAAGAGGTCTTTTACCTCCTTGGTTAAATTTTTTACTAGGTTTTTCTTTTCTTTTTGATGAACGGGATTGTCTTTCTGCTAGTTTGTTATTAGTGTATAGAAGCATAACATTTTTATATATTGATTTTTGTGTCCTGCAACTTTACTGAATTGGTTCTAACAGTTTCTATACGTAATATCACATCATCAGCAAATAATTACAGTTTTACTTCTCTCTGATTTGGATGAATTTCTTTTTCTTGCTTAATTGTTCCATCTTGATCTTAGAGAAAAAACTTTGTTTTTCTCTAGTGGCTATGATGCTCACTATGAATCGGTCATATACGGCCTCTGTTATGTTGAGGTACATTCCCTCCATACCCACTTTGTTGAGAATTTTTATCAGTAATGGATGTTGAATTTTGTCAGATGATTTTTCTGCATCTGTTGAACCATCCTTGCATCCCTGGAATAAATCCCACTTGCAAGGTACTGTTGAATATGATTTTCCACATTTGATTTAAATATGAATATGATTTGAATATTTTTGCATCTATATTCATCAGAGCTATTGGTCTATAATTTTCGTGTGGTGTCCTTGTTTTGGTAGTGGAGTAAAGCTGGCCTCACAAAATGAGTTTGGAATAGTTCCCTCCTCTTATCTTTTTTGGAAGAGTTTGAGAAGGATTGCTATTAAGTCTTTGAATGTTTGGTAGCATTCACCAGTGAAGCCATCTGGCCCTGTAGTTCTGTTTGTTGGGATGCTTTTGATTACTGTTTGAAACTCCTTAGTAGTAATCTCTTACGATCTTTTGTATTTCTCTGGCATCAGTGGTAACATCTCTTCTTTCATTTCTGATTTTATTTGAGTCCTCTCATCTTTTTTTCTTGGTGAGTCTAGCTAAGGGTTGTCAATTTTATCTTTTAAAAAACCGGTTCTTAGTCTCATTGATCTTTTGTCTTTTTATTCTCTATTTCATTTAAATACCTTTTGTTTCTAGTCATAAAACATGAAAGCCAGGCATATTGGTTAGAAATACTTCCTAAAATATGGGAACACACAAACAGATGCAGAAAAACTATCCTTAATGTTGAGATGTCTGTATTTTGAGAGAATTTCTTCTATATTTACTCATTTTTCACCCCTGTATACTGTCAGGGGAGTATATTGCTGTGCTCCACTCTTTCTGCTTAATAATACATACATTTTTTTCACTCTAATCAATAGAAATCACTGTCATCAATTTTGATGGTTTTAGAGGTTCCTACTATCCTTATTTAACGAATCTCTGAAGAATATCCATTTAGGTTATTCCAATTTGTCACTATTAGTAAATAGCATCTTTGTACACCTGTCTGAGAGGCAGTTTCTTTAACAGATAAGACAACAAAAAGGAGTCCCTTTGACTTGGAGGGCCTGACTCCCACCCATGTTTACCTAGAAAGCCCTAGTGGTGTAACCACTATAATGTAACATCTGTACCAGCCATCACCTAGTGCCCTGGGCAAATGAGGGTAGAGCCAAAAGCTGGGCTCCCTGCTCGAAGTTCTCCCCTCCCCACCCCCTGTGTCCAACTGGCCACCCAGCTTAATGTGGTTCTGTTCTCAGCCTTCAAATATCCCCAGAAGCAAAATTTCTTATCACTTACCAGGTCTGCATTCCTTTATTCTGAAACCATTTACCAAGCACCATCCATATTTGCTTCTGTAGTTCTATGCGACAAAGTCAAATAAGCCACGATGGTTCTGTTCACCAGCCGTCCCACCCCCACATGCTGTATAAGCTCCAGTCTCCATCATTCAGAACCACCAACTTTGTCCTTGTCCCTAGTCCAGAGGGAATCACACCTAGAGGTCAAGCAAACTACTTTCTTTGCTCCCCCTTCCTCCCCTCTCTAGTAACAACATCTCATCCAGGAAAGCTTAAAGGCCTCTACGTCCAGACCTTAAAAAGAAAGAGTCTCTTTCCTAGGGCCTATGGAGGGCCCACGCTTTCTGATTACAATGGATCTTCCAGAGTGGGAAAATGTTCTACTAAGTGGAACAGCAAGGCTTTTTGCTAAAGGAGGTAGAAAAAAATAACTCCACAGTTTAAGAGAAAAGATGATGTACGTAAAGGGGAAGGGCCCAATCTCAGGCAACTTTCTAGCAGCAGAACTTGATCACTGGTATACCTTGGGTGCTGAAGTCAGGTAAGTCATTGCTGTGGCTGGTTTGGGGCTATAAAACCAGAGAAAGGGGTATAGGCAACCAGACCTGCTATGCTTGAGCCAAGGCATGGAGGTGGCATTTGGCCCAGGCTGACTGTCCAGAAGATTATGAGGTGGGGAATAGGTGGAGGTTATAGGAGTATGGAAGAGCAAGGACATACATAGTCTCCAATGCCAGGTCTTGCTGGCTGTGACAAGGAGCCTCAGTGTGATACACTACCTAGCCACTCCAACTTCCAGTCTCTCTGGCCCTTGTGTGGTTCTGAGTGGTGGGAAGGGCTTCAGCTCCAGTAACTGTGCTTCCAAACCAGTGTGTCTTTCCTCCAGCTATGACCACGAGGGCCGCCTGACCAATGTGACACGCCCCACGGGGGTGGTGACCAGTCTGCACCGGGAAATGGAGAA
Organism: Ursus arctos; assembly: GCF_023065955.2. NCBI lineage: Eukaryota > Metazoa > Chordata > Mammalia > Carnivora > Ursidae > Ursus > Ursus arctos. Next base: position 55,586,507 of record NW_026622819.1, read on the forward strand.
ATCCATCACCATCGACATTGAGAACTCCAACCGCGATGATGACGTTACTGTCATTACCAATCTGTCTTCAGTGGAGGCCTCCTACACAGTGGTACAAGGTAAGCCCCCTGCCCACTAAACTCACCCACGGACCCCAGCCAAGCCTGGGAGGACTTCCAGAGACCGGGAACACACATTAGCTTGTTATTTTAGTCAAGTGTCCACAGCAAACAAATTCTACAAGAGGTCGGTCTTGTAGAAAATGACTTAATCAGATTCAGGAGAATGTCATCTATACTAAATGAAATGTCTAGAGCTTTGGGAATGTCTACATCCTTATCTGAAAATGTCAGTTGTCATCCCCACTTGCTCTTACCTCTCCATCATCAGCACTCCCCACCAACCCAACTCACATAGTTACCTTCTCCAAGGCTCTTCCTTTTGTGGCCCCATTCTGATTCTTCTTCCAACCACTTGTTTGTTGATTGTGCTGGAATCAGAGCCCTTTAGCAATCTCCTGCCAAGACTGGGATCTCAAAGGTTTCTGACCACCCCATGGTTACTAGTGCTGTTTGACATGACACACAGTCCAGGACAAGCACAGGAGCTGGCAAGAAAAGGAATTGTGCAGATTAATTTTTCTTTTAATTAAGATATAATGTCAGTGGGCTAGCCCGTTGTCAGAGGATAAAAGTGTCCTCTCAGTAGATAAATGGTGACATTTCTGGACTATTATCCCACGACAGAGCCTGTTTCAATGACTCTATTTCTGCTCTGCCAAATGATTAATGATGTAGATTCTGTCTTTCTGCATGATGGCTGCAGTTGCAGGAGTGACAGATACACGTTTGCTCACTATCCCGCAAGCCAGCATCGCAGAAGCCAGCCAAGCTGGACTCCTTTGCCCAAATAATCAGGAAGCAATATATCTGTAAAAGGAGTTTCGGACTCACATTTCCTTCCTGGAACTTTTCGATAAGGAAAAAGGTCAGAAGTCTGATTGACTAGTGTAGATTCCCTTTGGGAAGATAAACGCATGTTATCAGCACCCACTGGCTCAGTCTACCGACTGCTGTTTGAATCTTTTCAGAGTTCTCTTGCGTCGAGGTAGCATCGTGGTGGAGTCAGCAGCAGAAGCATGAGGGTCAGGAGGGTTGCTTTTTCTCTCGATCTGATCTGTAGGTAGACCATCAACTTCAGGTTAGGTGGTAGGCAAATGGAAAAAAAAATTAGTCTTTTTTTTCCCATTTAAGCTAAAATATATATATGTTAAAGATTAGGGATTTGATTGACACAAATTGTGTAGGCAATAGACATCTTTAAAGGTACTATTAATAGTCTTCAGTGAGTAAAAGAAAAATATCACAGCATAATTATTTCTGGAGTGCCACATATTAATAATGTTTTTCTTTCCACGGATCAGTAGCATCTCTGCTACTCACCTTAGCATTGTATGTGTGCTAATTGAAGGCAGCCTTAGACTGACAGCTGCAAAGTACCATGGAAACCTATAAAAATAGGGGTTCTGTTCTCTTATGACTAACAGAGTGGATAATTTCTTTCCCTATCCCCACCCCCACTTACATTTCTCCAGATCAAGTGCGGAACAGCTACCAGCTCTGTAACAATGGTACCCTGAGGGTGACGTATGCCAATGGGATGGGTGTCAGCTTCCACAGCGAGCCCCACGTCCTAGCGGGCACCATCACCCCCACCATTGGGCGTTGCAACATCTCCCTGCCCATGGAGAATGGCCTCAACTCCATTGAGTGGCGCCTAAGAAAGGAACAGATTAAAGGCAAAGTCACCATCTTTGGCAGGAAGCTTCGGGTAAGTGGTTCCATCCAATTTGTCCCCTCAGAGTGGTAGGGGATACACCCTTTCCTCAGGAGCTGAGGAAATCTCCCAGGTGCCAAGCCTCCATTACTCCTTTCTTCCATGGGAAAGTCAGGTCTTTCCCTCAGAAGATAGAAGCCATATCCCTTTGGGAAAAACACTGTTTCCTAGGAGAGAAAAAGGTGGGGATTTACCTTATGCTCTATCTAGCTGGGGATAGCTTCAGTCTTCTTGTCACACGTGCCATCTTCTCCCTTGACTTTCAATCTTTGGCCAATTCGACAAATGAGTTGGTGCCTCGAGCCTACTGTGTGCTGAGTAATTTGATGAATACTGGAAGAATGAAAATCGTATAGTGTACTCTTTACACTCAAGGAGTTTAACAGCCCTTGACGAAGGGTAATCCGGTGGGTTAAGTGAGAGGGACATCTAGGGCCTGACGGAATCACAGAGGAGGAGATACCACCCAGCCGAAGGCGATCAGGGAAGGCCCCCCCCCCCACAGGGAAATCACAAGCAAACCACGGTAGAAAGTTTTAACCAACCGTAGCTTCCCCACAAGTTACATCTTTTAAGAACTAACACTCATTGAGGACTTTTCATGATGCAAGCTGTATATTAAATGCTTATTTTCACAGCCCCACAGGGGTACTTACCTCTGTCCTTCCGATGAGGAAACACAGGTTCTGGGAAGCTACGTAACCTGTCCGAAGGCACCGGGGCCAGAGGATGGCACAGTTCTGTCTTCGTGTCTGGCTCACTTGCCAATATCCTTAACCACCAAGCCCCACAGATTCTGGATTAAATTCACTGTCATCCAGATAATCTGGGTCCTGCCCTAGTCACTTACCTGGCACTAGGAAGGACTGATTGATTTTTAATCTCATGCTAACCCCTGGCCCCATGGCGGGGAGTCCTAGGGATCCCAGTCCTCATCAGATTCAGCACATATTTACCGAACACCTACTACAAGCCAGCCCTGGAGATCTATATGGCACCCCAAGTAAAATCCCTACCCTCCTGCAGTTGGGGGTCAGGGGTGGGGAAGGGGACAAGAGGGGCAGACAGTCAGTACACTAAAGAAACTGCAGATTAAGATAAGCCCTGGGAAGAGAGTAAACAATGGCACACCGCAGGGTTTAACCACGACTTTGGAATCACACTTGGGTAGTAACTTCGGCCTGTTATTGGACTGAAATCCACCCCGCCCAGGCTACCTCCCAGCAGGGCCAGGCCACTCCATATTAAGATTCTGCCTTGGTCTAGTTGGAGCCTCATTCTTCACATTAGGTTATCAGCAGTCTCCCATGTTTTTCTTCCTGTGCTGGTATCTGCAAGGTTGCAAACGGCAGTATCTTCCTAAAGACAAAAATGAAATGAGATTAGTAGCTAAATCCTTAATGACTGGATTTCAGGGCTGTATAATTGATTTTTGATATGCTGCACTGTTGAAGTTGATTGTAAGCAGTAATCGTGCCTTTTCTCTGATAAATCAGTTATGCATTTTGACTAAGTTTTCAAAATAAAGATAAATGTGGCCATAAAATAAAATGGCTATAATCCCAACTCTGAATATTAAAAATCTTAATAATGATACTTGTGGTAATTAGCAGAAGTTAGGCACGCAAGTCTTATAACTGAATTTCTGCCAGGGTTCGATTTGCTGGCATCATGTTTATGCAAATCAAAACACAGCTTTATCTATCAACACCTCAACATTTAATTGTCTGGTGTTAGTTCCTGTAACAATAATCACATATCCATTTAGCTCTCTTAAATGAAAATCACTATGAGATTATAACAGGTTGAGTGGACTGAAAATGTAATTTGAAAATGAGGGAGAAAGCCTGGAATTTATTTGCATCTCATTTATTTTAATTCAATTCATAAATTGTTTAGTGAATGAAATAAAAGCAACTCCTGGAAATTGCAGGGGAGCAATTGGAAGAAGGTGTAAAAGAAAGGTGGAGCGGGCTGTGGATGAAGAGAACTGGGGGTGTCCCTTTAGTCAGGTTCTTCGTGAGCCCAGGGCAGGGAGGTTTGCGGCCCCTCAAACCAAAGCGACCTATTGGCCCGCACAAGGCAAAGCAGGCTCTCCTCGCTCTACCTCCAGTGCTGACATTTCTTTTCCCTCTATCTATCTTGACCTCCATTGTCAAATGGGGCCCTGAAATTTTTCATTCATTCGTTCAGATTACTAGAATGGGGACTCTTTCCTGCGTGTAACTATCTTGTTTTTTTAATTTTCTCTTGGATTTAAGTCTCCTCTGTATTTGGGCTGCAAATTAAACCAACATTATACATATTTTTAAAAACATGTTAGCTAAGTGCCAAGCACTGTGGAGTGAGTAGACTAGAGAGAGAGAAAGAAAACTAAATCTTTGCCAGCAAGAAGTTTGCGTTCCAGTGGAGGCAACAATGTGAATCGTGTGGCATAAGCTGTAACAGAGGCAACGTCGCAAGGAAAGCAAGAGTCAGTTGTGTCAGGAGAGGATGGACTGAGGCCAGATAAGCAACAAGCCCTACAATCCAGGAGCTGCAAATAAGACAGGCCGCTCGCCCTGGTGGTGACTCACTGCGCTTGCCATCTTGTGATCCCACCGCAGTAGGCAAATGACCTCGCAGGTTGCTCTGGAAGGAAAAGGGGGCTGAATGAGCAGAGCTGGGCATGGCCTGCATCACTTCAACTGAACCGCAGGACAGCCTAGGAAATGCTGTCTTTCTGAGTCCCTAAGGACCAAAAAAAAATGAAAGAGTTCGTGAACACATAGCAGGGTCTCTGCCATCTGGATCAGGAAGAGCTTCACGGAAGAGTTGGAATCAGTTCTGAAGAGCAGTAGGAATTAGCCTGGCCAAGATATGGGGAAGGGGTGATCTGATCAGAAGTGTTGCCTGTGAAACGACAGGTCAAAAAGGGGAAGAGCATTTCAGGAAACCTTAACTCACCTGGGCCAGAGGGAAGGGGAATGTGTTACACTGTGGTACAGAAAAAGAATGCTTTGGCCAGAGGCAGCACGTGGAAAGGAATATTTTGCTAGGATGACATTTATCCAGAGGACCGTGGGGAACGGTTGCAGGGTTTAATTAGCAGAGTGATGTGTTGGGATGTGTAGTCTTAGAAAGACCTCTCAGCTTTCCTCAGGTGTGGAGGAAGATAGATTAGAAGGGGACAAGATAGGAGGAGAGGGACAGCACAGAAGCAACTGCAGTAACCCAAACAAAGAACTAAATCACTAACAGTAAAGAGAAAAAGAAGAGGGAGGGAGGGATCTGGGAGCTACTTAGCTCACACAATTAACAGGATTTGACAAGCAGCAGGGTTGCTGTATCATGCTCTCCTTTTGAGGCTCCCTCCCCACAATCATTTGGACTGGGAAACTGAGTGGCTGTCTAGACTTTGTGAACTGGCCTGCCAGGCTCTGTGAAGGACAGAGGCAGGGGACTGAACCCCAAGACAGACGTGTGACATTCTGACAGCCACAGCCCTGCCTCTTGGAATGAGGAAAAAATTGTTGCTCCTTCATGAGAGACAGGGAATTTGCAGAGAATCCGTGGTGCAGCAACAGAGGCTATCAAGCACTGACGCAAGCAGACTTACCTCTCCCAGGGACCGTCAAGCTCCTAGGAATCTGGCCAGTTGAGTGATGTGAGGACCCAAGGCTGAGCTTCCCTAGAATTCAGAAGGAACCAAAAATCCCAGTGAAGCTACCATGATAGACCAGTGCCCAGTGAAATTCTAAGCCACCCAGCCAGGGACATGTCTTGGGTGAGGAATGTGTTGGTGGCATTTCCAAATAGGCTGGTGAAATGTAAGATGGTGGACGGATAGACCATCAAAGAACCACATCCTTCCATCAAAAGCTTTGGCAAAATCTGATGTGTTAGTCCCTTCTTTCCAGCCCAAACTCAATGCGAGAATAATTTTCGTTATGTCTCCCAAAGATGTCTCAAGGAATCTCATTTGAAAGAGTCTGTTCCACTCCACTCCTTTCTCTGTTCTCTCTGGCCTTTCAAACACACACAAAACAGTTCCATCAGGGCATCTGTAAGTTCCATGAGCACAGGCACCACCTCACCACTCTATCCCTGGTGACAAGTGCCATATGATAGGCACTCAGACACCAGGTGAGGAGGGAAGAGGGGATGACCAAGCCTCTTTAAGGCTCCGCCTTAGAAGGTGCATCTGTGTGCGAACACCGCCCCCCTAGCTCACCCAAAGCAGGCACGAGCTCACAAACACACTTCCCCGATATCTGTCAGGAATCTTCCCACTGCAAAAGACGGGAAGCCCACTCAGACTAGTGTAATAAGAACGGGCATTCACTGTCTTGCCTAATGGGCCCCCACAAGCCCAAATGATGTCATCGGGCTGACACCGCTTTCTTTTTCTCTTTCTCATGGTCCCCTTCCGTCCCCCAGCATTATTGCTCTTGGCAGTTGGCCCAATTTTCTCCCACAGTAGACCAGTGACCTCGTCACACGGGGGAGTCAGGCAGAATTGGCCAAAGGTGACTTCAGGCTGACATCAGCTTAGCTTAGTGAACACGGAAAAAAGAATCTCCCACATCACTTACATTAAAAAAAATAATAAGTAAATCCCAGGTGACTGACCTGATACAGATGCAGATCTATGATTGGCCAGCATGAGGTCACATGTGGATGCATGTACCTTGTGTCGGACATCTCAGTAAAACCACCTGAACAGGGGAAGCCTTACAGAAAGGGGGTGCTGCACCCAAAGAAGTAGATTAAATCTCTCACACACACACGCACACACACACACACCCCAAATATATTCTACGTCCTCCATCCCTCCAGAGCCGAATCATAAGGCACACTGCTGGTCCTGAGGCTCTGTTCATGTATCACCGTCCCCACTAGCAAGTCTTTTTTCTAGATTTTTTTGGAAGAGAGCAGAAACCAACCTCTTCTACTGAGATTTAAAACTCCTGTTCTTTCCTGAAATGGATTCAGTGCGTGATTCTCTCTGAAAAGGAGGCAGACAACCACCTCTAGGATAGTCCCTCCTGATTACGATTTACATAGAGATTGCGGAAGCAAAAAAACAACTACGTGTGTAGGTAGCAGAACAAAAGAAAAATCACTTCCAAGATCATCTTCCATCATGATATTGGTATTCGTGTCCTTCCCAAGAAGAGGTGGGAGTTAGTAATCTTGTTGGGGTTTCCATATGATTAATAGGACATTGCAATTACACATCGGCTGGGGTTAGTTTTACCTTTGTGGCGAATGACAGTGACACAGGAGCGAGGTGGGAGGCAGCCGCGCACGCGAACACACGCAATGTGAACTCAGTTCCGCGTGGAGCCCACTCAGCAGCTCTGCTCATCTTCAGTCACCACGGAAGCCTGAATTGTGCCAGCCCCTCCCGCCGCAGTGCGTGCAGGCTGCACCAGTACTTGCTACGTCAGACCTCTATGTGTTAGTGCACGCGGTACTCAGCGTATACTGGTGAACGAAACAGACAGGACTCAGTGTTATATCGTGAGCCGTGCTTGTGCACACAGGACTTGTGATAAATTTAATATCAGCTTAATATATAATTAGAAGGGCAAGCCTCTGCAAACACATTAAACCACGTATTCCCCAAACAAGTATTACTTTTGGCTGACTTGCTATTTTGGAAGGTGTGGTGGAAAAGTGGAAAGACCCTCCTGCCATAGCAAAGGGAAACAGATAATAACAAATAGATGAACATGGGGCGCCTGGGTAGTGCAGCCGTTAAAGCGTCTGCCTTCGGCTCAGGGCGTGATCCCGGCGTTCCGGGATCGAGTCCCACATCGGGCTCCTCTGCTGGGAGCCTGCTTCTTCCTCTCTCACTCACCTGCTGTGTTCCCTCTCTCGCTGGCTGTCTCTCTGTCACATAAATAAATAAAATCTTTAAAAAAAAAAAACAAATGAACATATAATATAAAGAAATTGTGATGGGTGCCATGAAGAAAAATACAGGGTGCAGGTAAGAGGGAATATCTGATTTAGGTCAGGCCACTCTAAGGAAGTGACATTTGAGCTGAGAACCGAAGAGCAGGAATTTTTCAGGCATGGGATGGGAGGCAAGCCTCCCACACTAGTGGATCAGCAGGTGCAAATGCCCTGAAGCAGGCGAGAATGTTGCTTCTATCCTGAGCAGAAGGAGAGCTAGCGTGGCTGGAGCAAACTAGCTGGGGGCAAGGTCAAGGACACAGGCCCTTAGTGACCCTGGTAAGGACTTTAGAAATATACAAGTCCTCCGCATGGACACATTGGTGAATGAAAGGCACCTTCATCTGCAGACTAGACTGTCTACCTTCCTTCTTAGAGGCTTGGAGACACGAACATACTCGGATTCTGGAAAGTTCAGATCGAGAGGTGACAAGTACAAGCCTATTCAGGTCATCCGGGCTGAGCCTACATACCAGATGCCTCTCTTCTCTGCCATATCTGTACCAGCAGACCAACCACCTCTACTAGAATATTCCCTCAGCATCTGAAATGAAGTTCTCTGCCTGTGCGGGGCCTTTGCTTACTACTCGAGCTTTCACTTGCTGACTTCCCCACCTGGAATATTCTCCCCAACTCTTTTCTTGCCCTCACCTGTAAAGTCTTCACCATCCTTCAAGGTCCCCCTGAGGCAGCACTTCCTCTAGGAAATGGTCCTTGTGAGCCCAGTTCTAAGTGTCCTTCCTCCTTCCCATAGTTCCTTCCTGTTTTTACTCTCATTATAGCACTAATGTTTTCATGGTTGGCTCACGTGTCTTTACCCTCCTCTGACCTGTAAGCTTCATGAGAGCAAGGACCATAAATGTCCTGCTCTATTTTAAATGCTGATCACAGTAACAGGCACATACTAGGTACTCAATAAATATTTGGTGAGTTAATGAATGGGATTTTAAGTTGACATCATGAAACTCCACTCTCTCTAACCGCTATTAATTCCAGGTTTGGGGAGCTTCCCAAAATGACTCTAATTGTTCTTTGGAATGAAGCCTTTCAGTTATTTGGAGATCACAGATGTCCTAGCCACATTTTCTCTTCCCAGTTTTCCACATGAGAACCCCGGATCATGAGAGTTGCCATGGTTCTTAAAGTGGGTCTGATTCAACCGCCTTATCCACAAATGTTTGCTGAGTACCAAGTACTTTCGAAAATAATATGGACACTAAGAACAATGAAGTCCCTACCCACCGGAAGCTCACAGGCCATTACAGATAAGGAAACTGAGGCATTAAAGGTAAAAGACTGCTTTGCAGTGACAAAGCCAATCAGTGTCAAAACTGCAGAGTCGAAACTGCAACTCAAATTCAGGTCTTTCCACCTTTCTACCTCACCATCGTCCAAAACAGCAAGTCATCCAAAAAATAATGTTTGCTTAGGGAATACATTATTTAATGTGTTTGCAGAGGCTTGCCCTTCTAATTATGCATTATTTAAGCGAATATTAAATTTATAGCCAGTTGTTTTGTCTGCACAAGCACCGATCCCAATGTAGCATTGAGTCTTGTTGTGTGGCAACTGGGAGAGCTGCTTTATCAATCCCAGAGGACTGACCCAGCAAGGAAATGAAGATGTCCTCTAGGCCTGGCTTTCCCTCTGGGTAGGTGAATACCTAAACTCTCTAAAGCAGGAATTCAGCTTTTAAATGTCTCCAGCCACGGAAAATCTCATGCCCTCCCTCACTCACCTTTGTGGGCTTTCCCACGCTCAGAATATGACAAAGTATTTCTCTGTAAGTCTAACTGAAACCTCTCCTGCTGTGCTACAATGCCTTTTCCTGGAGGGGATCCAGCCCAGTGTTCATTTCCTCCTTCATGTTTCTCAAATCACCGGCTCCCGTCAGTGCCCCTCGAGCTAAGTTAGAGTCACTGGTTATGGGCCCAGCAGGGCCATTCTTACGACAGCGTTTCCTTTTCTCGGGGTTTTTTACGAGCCTCCTTGTGACAGGCGTGTACTTGGTGAGATCAAAACATTCTGGGGGGAGATTCCACAGGGGAAACTACTTCCCAAAGTCTGCCCTCTGCAAAAATAAAAACCATGCTAAATAGCTGAGTTTTATTAACTGGGGAAGCCAGGCTGAGGAAAATGCCCGATAATTAAAAATAATGGCTTCCTTACAAACACAAAATTGTATTAATTTAAAAATTGGTTTCTTTATCACTGAATACCTACCAAGCCGGCTGGGAAGGGAATTGTGCTGATCCTGGCAGTGAAAATAATTCAAAATAACTTTTATGTTCTCCAGGAAGCCTCAAGGTTAATTTAAATATTGTTAGATGGGTAATTTAATTCAGAATAAGAGAACAGTGTGGCTAAATTAAAGCTTCTGCACACTCTCAGCTGGGGGCAGATGCCCGTGAAGGAGTGAGCATGCCTGTCCCACCCTCCAACATCCACACCCCACAGCTGAGGCACCTCCTCTTCACAAATGGCACCCTCATAATCAAAGATACTCGATTAGATGACACAACAGGCCTGAACTTTCAGCTGCCAGTAAATGTACCATATTTAATTATTAGAAGGATTGGGCATTTTTTTAGAAATTATACATTTCAAACGTTAGAGTGACATGACCAAGATGGAGACATTAGTCGTTCCTGACTTTGTTCTTCCTCACAAGAATAACACCTACTGAGGGACAAGACACCACTGAGACAATCCTAGAACATAGGCGTGAGGCTGAAGTTCTCCCCCAACCACAGAGACCAGGACAGACTGGAATAGAAATCTAAAAGGAACAGCTACACACTGACCACGTTGTCCCAGGCCAGTGTCATACCAAGCAAAGAGGTCTCCCTTGAGCCTTCAAGTCCTCGAGGCGGGGAAGAGAGTCCAGATGGGGCATCCAGCCCCCAGACCCCCCCCACACACACACAGGATTGTGGGTTACTTTGTGAAAGCCCCTACTCCAGTCTTGCCCCATGGTGACTATAGTAGAATCTGCAGGGCTTGACCCTTAGGAAACTGATTGTGATAAAGAAAGAAGGAGAAGCTTGCAACAGCCAGCACACGGATCTTGGCAGACCAAGCTCCTACCCACAGAGCCCAAATAGTACTCCCAACCAGTACCCCATCTGCAGAACCAAGTTGTGGGTGCAGTCTGACCATGGAACTCAGCAGGCTGCAAATCTGCCTGATTCAGGTCCTCAAATGAGGAGTTTCACTGGCCCTGGACCCCCTGCCCAGGCAGGGGAACTGAATCATAACCCCATTGTTGAGTGTGGCTCCCAGCCCAATCTGACTGGAAGGGCTGGTGGGAACACCTGGAAGCTGAATAGCCCAGTAATGACAAGCTGAGAGGAAGGCAGAGAGAGCTAATCACCCCCAGACCAAAATCAGTCCCAGAAAGGGAGGGTTCCCCTGCTCTGCCCATGCAGGACGAGTTAGTTCACAGCTCCACTCACAGTTTAGTATAGCTCCTGGCCACTCCCAACCAGAAAGCTCAGTCAGAACATTTTGGAGGTTCTCGGAATGGGCCCTCCCCTGTACCCAGGCAAAGGAGCTGAATCAAAGCCACATCCACTACTGAGTGGGACTCCCCACCCTGACTGACCAGAAGGGCTGGTGGGAACGCCTGGAGGTTACATACCTCAGCAAGCTCAAGCTGAGAGGTGGGCACACAAGCTGAGAGCCTGCAGAGCAAAGCCAGTGGCCCTATTCAGCCAGGGAACCTGGAGCAAGGGTTGGCTTGAGTCAAAACCACAAAGAGCCTTACGAGCTTTGGAACTAGTTCTGCTGCACCTGGACAAGCAGCCTAATTCATAGCCCTGCTTATTGCTGAACACAGCCTTTAGCCTGCCCTACCAAGGCACCTAACCAGAACACACAGGAAGCTGCATAGCCCGTCTTACAATGACACTTGAAAAGAAGGCACAGCCCCTGGTTTTCCGCATCTGCAAAACAAAAAGAGTGGCCCTGTCTAGACAGGGAATTCAGTGCAAACTCTTCCCTGATTTGAGTCTCCAAACAACAAGCCTAGAAGGACCTAGATACCATCCTGCTGCCCTTCCAGGGCAGAGAAGCTGAATTCATAGCCCCATCCATGGCTGAATATAGTACCCAGTCCCAACAGTATAGTAAGCCTGACCAGAGAACTGAGAAACCACGGAGCCCATCCTATAGCCTCAACTGAGCAAAGAACCAACCCAATAGTCTGCTCCAATTGTTCTCAACTAGCAGCACACTCCTTCACCCCCGGCCTCAAATCTCAGGCAGTTGCCTTGCCTAGAAATTAACCCTGAAGCAAGACACACCTGCCCAAGGACATTACCAGCAGGCACATCCAGAAACCGAAACTGGGCTGACTAGGGAAGAACTGTCTCTACCAAAGCAAATCTTTAAAGTCTTGAAGAGACTACTTACTCAAATGCGCAGATACAAATGTAAGGAGTCAAGGATCACAATAAATCAGGTAAATATGACACCACCAAAGGAAACTAATACAGTTTCAATAACTGACCTTAAAGAAATGGATATGTATTAACTATCAAAGAATGAAGAATAGTCCTCTTGAAATTTAGAGAACTACAAGAACACTCAGACAACTGTACAAAATTAGGAAAATAATGCATGAACAAAATGAGAAGTTCAAAAAAGAAATAGAAACCATTAAAAAAAATCTTACACCTGAAAAATACAGTGACTAAAGAATTCAGTAGAGTGCTTCAAAACTATACTTGACCATGCAGAAGAAAGAATCAATAACCTGGAAGACAGGACATTTGAAATTGCCCAGTTGGAGAAGTAAAAAGAAAAAAGAATGAAAAAGAGTAGAGAAAGCCTACCGAACTTAGGAGACATATTCAAAAGAAACAATATCTGCATTAGGGGAATTCCAGAAGGGGAAGACAAAGAGAAAGGAAAACTATATTTAAAGCAATAATGTCTAAAAACTTCTCAATCATGGGGAGAGAAATAGACATCCATGAGGCCCAAAGGCTCCCAAATGCTTGACGTTGAATAGGCCTACACCAAGACACATTATAATTAAAATTGTCAAAAGTCAAAGACACGGGGTTGCCTGTCTGGCTCAGTCGGTAGAGCATGCAACTCTTGATCTTGGGGTCATGAGTTTCAGCCCCATGTTGGGTGTAGAGATTACTCAAAAAAAAAAAAAAAAAATCTAAGACAAAGAATTTTGAGAACAGGAAGAAAAAAGAAGTTACACTCAAGGGAATACAGACTTTCCTGAACAAGCAAAAGCTGAGGAAGTTCATCATCACTATACCTGCCTTATGAGAAATGCTAAAGGGAGTTCTTTAAATGGAAATAAAAGGATTCTAATTAACATCATAAAAAAAATAAAAAGAAATGGAAGCCTGGCTGACAGTGGGTGGAGCATGCAACTCTTGCTCTTGGAGTTGTAGGTTCAAGACCCATGTTAGGTTAGAGGTTACTTAAAAATAAAATTTAAAAATAAGAAGAAAGCATAAGACTCCTTTTAAGTAAATATGTAGTCAGTGTTAGATTCTATAATATGTTAATGGTGGTATGAAATTCACAACTCAAAAGTTAAAAAACAAAGGTAATAAAAATACCAGTAACTACAATAATCTATTATTAGTTACATAATATAAAAATATGTAAACTATAATATCAATAACCCAAAATGTGAGAAAGAGAAGAAGTAAAAGTGTAAAGTTTAGTAATTCTATTAAAATTAAGTTGGTATCAGTTTAAAATACAGTATAATAGTTTGAAGATAAGTTATGTAAACCTCAAGGTAACTGCAAAAGGGAAACCTGTAGTAAATATACAAAAGAACATATTAAAGAAGTCTAAGCATACTGATACCAAAAGAATAAAAAAAAAAACAAAAAAGCATATAAGAAACAATGGATCTACAAATAGCTAGAAAACAGTATTTTAAATGGTAAGTCCTTACCTATAAACAATTACTTTAAACATAAACATATCAAATTCTCCAATGAAACATCATAGAATGGCAGAATGGATAAAAAACAAAATTCAGCAATATCCTGCCTACAGGAGACTCACTTTAGGCTTAAAGACACATACACATTGAGATTGAAGAGCTGGAAAAAAGATTGCAAGCATAAAGCAATAACAACAACAATGCAGGAGTACCTATACTTCTATCAGACTAAATAGACTTTAAACTAAAAATGGTATCATTATATAGTAATAGATGAGTCAAGCCATCGAGAAGAGATAACAATTATATTTACCCAACACTGGAACACCTAAATATGTAAAAGAAAAAATAAGAGAACTAAAAGAAATAAACAGCAATACAATAATAGCTGGGGACTCTAATAGAATCAGACAGAGAAGCAAAAAGGAAACAGATTTGAATAACACTGTTTACCAAACAGACCTAACAGACATGTACAGAACCTTCTATCCAACAAGAGCAGAATACACATTCTTCTCAAGTGCACATGGAACATTTTTTTTTTTTTTTTTTTTGGATAGACCATACATTAGGCCACAAAACAGGTCTTAGAAAATTCAAGATTGAGGGCACCTGGGTGGCTCAGTTGGTTAAGCTTCTGACTTTGGCTCAGGTCAGGATTTCAGGGTGTCCGATCAAACCCCTCATCAGGCACTCGGCTGGGGAGTCTTTCTCCCTCTCCTTCTGCCCTTACCCCCACTTGTGCTCACTCTCTCTCTCTCAAATAACTAAAATCTTTTTTTAAATTTTTTTTTAAAAAAGGAAAATCAAGGGGCACCTGGGTGGCTCAGTCGTTGAGCGTCTGCCTTCGGCTCAGGGCGTGATCCCGGCGTTCTGGGATCGAGCCCCACATCAGGCTTCTCCGCTGGGAGCCTGCTTCTCCCTCTCCCACTCCCCCTGCTGTGTTCCCTCTCTCGCTGGCTGTCTCTCTCTCTGTCAAATAAATAAATTAAATCTTCAAAAAAAAAAAAAAGGAAAATCAAGATTGAAATCATAGCAGGCATTTCCTCCAACCACAATGGTATAAAACCAGAAATCAATAACCAGAAGAGAACTGGAAAATGCACAAATACATGGAAATTAAACAACACTCTCTGACCAATGAAGAAATCAAAAGAGAAATAGAAAGTATCTTGAGAGAAAAGAATATAGAAACGAAACATACCAAAACTTCAAACTGCCAAAGCAGTTTCAGTGAAGGCGGTCATGGCAACAAACATCTATCTCAAGAAACAAGAAAAGTGTCATGTAAGAAACCTAACTTTGCAACTCGGGGAAAGAGAAAAAGAACAAATGAATCCAAAAGTTAGAAGAAAGGAAATAAAGATTAGAGCAGAAACAAGTGAAATGCAAAAAAAGGAAAGAAATGAAATACAGACTAAAAAGAATGTAGAAAAGATCAGTGAAAGTAAAAGCTGATTCCTTGAAAAGATAAACAAAATTATAAAGCCTTTAGTTATTCACCAAGAAAAAAAAGAGGACTCAAAATTAGAAATCAAAGAGGAGATATTACAACTGATTCAACAGAAATACAAGGATCATAGGGTGCCTGGTGACTCGGTTAAGCATCTGCCTTCGGCTCGGGTCACGGTCCCAGTGTCCTGCGATCAAGCCCTGCATTGGGTTCCCTGCTCACTAGAGAACCTGCTTCTCTCTCTCCCTCTTCCTCTCCCCATGCTTGTGCTCTCTCCCTCTCTCTCTCAAATAAAATTGTTTTTTAAAAAAAGTACAAGGAACATAATACTATGAACAATTATACACCAATAAATTGGACAACCTAGAAGAAATGGATAAATTTCTAGAAACATGCAACCTACCAAAACTGTATCATGAACAAATAGAAAATATGAGCAGACAGATTGCTACTACAGAGATTCAATCAGTAATCAAAAAAGTCCCCACAAACAAATTCCAGCTTCACTGCTGAATTCTACCAAATATTCAAAGAATTAACACCAATCCTTTTAAAACTCTTCCAAACTCCTTTTATGAGGCCAGCATTACCCTGATACTAAGACCAGATGAGGACACCACACGAAAAGAAAATTATAGGCAATATCCCTGATGAACACAGACATAAAAATTCTCAGCAAAATATTAGCAAACCAAATCAACAATACATTAAAGGGTCATACACCATGAGTAAGTGCATTTTTTTTTCCAGAGATACAAAGATGTTTCAACATATTGAAATCAGTCATCGTGACACATTATAGTAACAAAATTAGGGATAAAAATCATATGATTATCTCAATAGATGCAGAAAACATTTGACAAAATTCAACATTTTTGGTAACAACTCTCAACCAAGCAGGTAAAAAGGGAACATTCTTCAAGACAATAAAGGCCATTTATGAAAAGCCCACAGTTAACCCCAAACTCAGTGGTGAAAAGCTGAAAGCTTTTCCTCCAAGATCAGGAATAAGACAAAGATGCCCATTCTCACCTCTCTTAATCAACATAGTATTGGAAACCCTAGCCAGAGTAGTTAGGCAAGAAAAAAGAAATAAAAGGCATCCAAATTGAAAAAGAAGTAAAACTGCTGCTATCTGCAGATGACATAAAATTATATATAGAAAACCCTACAAACAGCTGGGTGGCTCAGTAGGTTAAGCACCTGCCTTCGGCTCAGGTCATGATCCCAGGGTCCTGGGACTGAGTCCCTGCATTGGGCTCCCTGCTCAGCAGGGAGCCTGCTTCTCCTTCTCTCCCTACTTGTGTGTGCTCTCTCTCTCTCTCTCTCTCTCTGGCAAATAAATAGGGAAATTCTTTATAAAAAGAAAAGAAAAAAAAGAAAATCCTAAAGACTCCATCAAAAAACTGTTAGAATAAACAAATTCAGAAATGTTAGAGAATACAAGTCAATACACAAAAATTTTTGTGTTTCTATATGCTCATGAACTATCAGAAAGAAATTAAGAATATAATCCCATTTATAACTATATCAAAAAGAATAAAATCAGGGCGTCTGGGTGGCTCAGTCAGTTAAGCATCTGCCTTCAGCTCGGGTCATGATCCCAGGGTCCTGGGATTGAGTCCTGCATCGGGCTCCCTGTTCCACAGGGAGTCTGCTTCTCCCTCTGCTCCTACCTCTCACTCATTCTCTCAGTCTCTCTCCCTCATTCTGTCTCTCTCAAATAAATAAAATCTTAAAAAAAAAGAATAAAATCATTAGGAATAAATTTAATCAAGGTGGTGAAAGACCCGTACACTGATGTAACACCTGTGGGACCCCCTAGCCAAACACCAACTCCCACTCCAACAACAGTCATCCTACTAGGGCAGCTCTAGAGCCAAGCACGCTGAGAACTGCCCCCTCCCCAGCCCATGCCTGCTTTGGCTCAACTGTCCTGGCAGGATAGCCCCGGCACAGAGCACCCCAGGACCCCCTGATCTGCACCCACTCCAGCTCCAGCCATCCTGCCAGGCACACACAGTTTGTGCAGGGAATGTTTCTACATAAGGCCACTCTTTCAAGATTAGGATAGATGGCTGTTCCACCTAATTCATAAAAAGAAACACACAAAGTCAAACAAAATGAGGAGACAGACTATATTTTAAACAAAAGAACAAGAATATGTTGGCTAATTGAATTTAAATTATAAAAAAAAAAAAACAAGATAAAACCTCGGGGGGGGAGAAACCTAATGAAAAAAAAAATAAGTAATTTACTTGATAAAGAGTTCAAAGTAATGGTCATAAAGATGCTCACTAAACTCAGAAGAAAAATGGAGGAATACAGTGAGAATTTCAACCAAGAGTTAGAAAATGTAAGGAAGTACCAAACAGAAGTCACAGAGCCGGAGAATGCAATAACTGAACTGAAAAATACACGACAGGGTATCGACAGCAGATTAAATAACATAGAACAGATCAGCAAGCTGAAAGACAACCAGAAAAGCAAACAGAAAAAAGAATTTTAAAAAATGAGAATAATTTAAAGGACCTCTAGGACAACACCAAGCATACTGATATTTACATAGGGGTCCCAGAAGGAAAAGGGAGAAAGGGGCAGAAAATTTATTTGAAGAAATAATGGCTGAAAACTTCCCTAACCTGGGGAGGGGGGTGGGGGGAATATATATTCAGGCCCGAGAAGAATATAAAGTCCCAACAAGATGAACCCAAAGAGATCCACACCAAGACATATTATAATTAAAATGGCAAAAGTTAAAGAGAAAATCTTTTTTTTTTTTAAAGATTTATTTATTTATTTATTTGACAGAGATAGAGACAGCCAGCGAGAGAGGGAACACAAGCAGGGGGAGTGGGAGAGGAAGAAGCAGGCTCATAGCGGAGGAGCCTGATGTGGGGCTCGATCCCGTAACACAGGGATCACGCCCTGAGCCGAAGGCAGACGCTTAACCGCTGTGCCACCCAGGCGCCCCTAAAGAGAAAATCTTAAAGGCAGCCAAACAAAAATTTGTCAGCAGAAACTTTGCAGGTCAGAACAAAGTGATATTGGGGCGCCTGGGTGGCTCAGTCATTAAGCGTCTGCCTTTGGCTCAGGGCGTGATCCTGGCGTTATGGGATCGAGCCCCACGTCAGGCTCCTCCGCTGGGAGCCTGCTTCTTCCTCTCCCACTCCCCCTCTGCCTGTGTTCCCTCTCTCTCTGTCAAATAAATAAATAAAATATTAAAAAAAAAAAAAAAGAACAAAGTGATATTTAAAGTGCTAAAAGGGAAAAACTTGCAAGCAAGAATACTCTACCTGGCAAGGTTGTCATTCAGAACTGAAGGAGAGAGAAAGTGTTTCCAGCAAAGCAAAAGCTTATAAAGTTCATCACCACTAAACCAGCCTTATAAGAAATGTTAAAGGGTCTTCTTTAAGCCAAAAGGAAATGAGCATAACTAGAAATAAGAAAAAATATGAAAGAAAAAGATCTCACTAGTAAAGGCAAATATATAGTAAGGGCAGTAAAACAGCCTCTTAAAAAAGTCAGTATGAAGGTTAAAAGGCAAAAGTATTATTAAGTAGTTAAGGGATACACAAAATTACAATACGTAAAATAAGACATCAAAATATAAAATGTGGGAGAAGGCATAAAATGTGCTTTTAAAATGTATTCAGACTTAAGCAACTATCAGCTTAAAATAGACGTGTGTAAATATGCTATGCATATATGTATATATGCCATATACGTGTGTGTGTGTGTGTGCACGCGCATGTGTGTGTGTAAATATATATGAACCTCATGGTAACCACAAACCAAAAACCTAAAATACATAGACAAAAAAATAAAGGAATCCAAATGTAATACTAAAGAAAACCATCAAAACCACAAGGGAAGAGACCAAGAAAGGAAGAACTCCAAAAACAATTAACAAAATGGTAACAAGTAAATACTAATTGATAGTTACTTTGAATGTAAATGGACTAAATGCTCCAATTAAAATACACAGGGTGGCTGAATGGATTAAAAAAGAAAAGAAAAGAAAAGACTCATCTATATGCTGCCTACAAGAGACTAACTTCAGACCGAAAGACAAATACAGACTGAAAGTGAAGGGTTAGAATAAGAATTCTGTGTAGAAACAAAAAGAAAACTGGTATAGCAATATTCCTATCAGACAAAATAGACTTTAAAACAAAGACTGTAACAAAAGGCAATTTTTTAAAAAGGCATGATGTAATGAAACGGGACAATCCAAGAAAATGATTTAACATTCATAAATATTTATACAGCCAAAATAAGAGCACCTAAATATGTAAAGCAAAAATTAATAGACATAAAAGGAGAAATTGGCATTAATACAGTAATAGTAGGGGACTTTAATACCTCACTTACATCAATGGATAGATTATCCAGACAGAAAATTAATAAGGAAAGATTGGTCTTAAAGGACACATTAGGCCAGATGGACTTAATAGATATATATAGAACATTCCATCCAAAAAATACAGAATATGCATTATTTTTCAAGTGGACATGGAATATTCTTCAAGATAGATCACATGGTGGGCCACAAAACAAGTCTCAATACATTCAAAAAGACTGAAATCATATCAAGCATATTTTCCAACCACAATGGTACAAAACTAGAAGTCATTTACAAGGGGAAAACTGGGGGAAAAACACAAACACGTGGAGAAATGTTATTACACAACCAGTGGGTTGGTGAAAAAAGGAAATTAAAAATACCTTGAGACAAATAAAAATGGAAACACAATTTCCCCAAATCCATAAGATTTAGCAAAAGTAGTCCTAAGAGAGAAGTTCATAGCAATATAGGCCTACCTCAAGAAACAAGAAAAATTCCAAATAAATAATCTAATTTTATACCTAAAAGAACCAGAGAAAAAAACAAAAGAAACCCAAAGGTAATAGAAGGAAGAAAATAATAAAGATCAGAGCAGAATGAAATAGAGACTTAAAAAATAACAAAATATCAATGAAACTAAGATATGGTTCTTTGAAAAGATAAACAAAATCAATAAACCTTCAGCCAGCTCATTAGGAAAAAAAGAAGGCCCAAATAAAAAAGGAAATGAAAGAGAAGTTACAACTGATGCCACAGAAATGCAAAGAATAGTAAGAGATTACTGTTAACAATTATCCACTTACAAAATGGACAACCTAGAAGAAATGGTTAAGTTCCTAGAAACACACATCTTTCCAAGACTGAACCATGAACAAATAGAAAATCTGAATAGACAGATTACAAGTGATGAAATTGAATCCATAATTTAAAAGAAAACAAAAACTAAAGTCCAGGACCAGACAATTTTAAAGGTGAATTCACCAGACATTTAAGGAAGAGTTAGTACCTATCCTTCTAAAACTATTCCAAAAAATTGAAAAGAAAGGAGTTCTTCCAAACTCAATTTATAAGGCAATGTTACCTTGACACCAAGAACAGAAAAAAGACACCTCAAAAAAGCAAACAAACAAATACCTCTGATTCACATAGATGCAAAATACCTCAACAAAGTATTACCAAACTAAATTCAACAATACATTAAAAGGATCATAAACCACAATCAGGTAGAATTTATTCCAGGGATGCAAGGGTGGTTAAAAATATGCAAATCAAGCAATGTTATACACCACATTAACAACATGAAGGATAAAAATGATCATCTCAATAGATTCAGAAAAAGCATTTGAACAAAATTCAACATCCCTTTATGACAGAAACTCTGAACAAAATAGGTACCGAAGGAATGTACCTCCACATAGTAAAGGTCATCTGCGACAAACCCTCAGCTAACATCACACTCAATGGTGAAAAGCCACTTTTCTTCTGAGATGAGGAGCAAGGCTGCTAACTTTTGCCACTTTTATTCAAAGTAGTATTGGAAGTTCTAGCCAGTGCTGTTAGGCAAGAGAAAGAAAGAAAATCCAAATTGGAAAGGAAGAGGTAAAATAGTCACTATTTGCTGATGTCGTGATACTATATATAGAAAACCCTAACCACTCCACCAAAAACTATTAGAATAAATGAATTCAATAACGTCGCAGGATACAAAATTAGCCTACAGAAATCAGTTGCATTTCTATGCACTAATAACAAGGTATCAGAGAGCAATTAAGAAAATAATCCCATTTACAATTGCATCAAAAAGAATAAAATATCTAGGAATAAATTTAACCAAGGAAGTGAAAGACCTATACTCTGAAAACTGTAAAAAACTGATGAAAGAAAGGAGATGACCTAAACAAATGTAAAGATATACCATGCTCATAGATTGGAAGAACTAACACTATCAAAATGTCCATACTACCTAATGAAATCCATAGATTCAAAGCAATCCCTATCAAAATACCAATAGCATTTTTTCAGAAATAGAACAATCCTAAAATTAGTGTGGAACCACAAGACCCCAAATAGCCAAAGCAACCTTGAGGAAGAAGAACACAGCTGGAGGTATCACATTCCCAGATTTCAAGATATAATACAAACCTATAGTGATCAAAACAGTATGGTATTGACCCAAAAATACACACATAGATCAATGGAACAGGATAGAGAGCCCAGAAATAAACCCACATTTATGTAGTCCATTAATCAATGACAGAGGAGGCAAGAATATACAATGAGGAAAAGACAGTCTCTTCAATAAATGGTGTTGGGAAAGCTGGACAGCTGCATACAAAATAAGGAAATTAGATCACTTTCTTACACCATACACAAAAAGAAACTCAAAATGAATGAAAGACCTACACGTGAGACCTGAAACTGTAAAACTCCTAAAAGAAATCATAGACAGTAATCTTTTGGACAACAGCCTTAGCATCATATGTATGGCTAGATCTCCTTAGACAAGGCAAACAAAAGCAAAAATAAACTATTGGGACCACACCAAAATAAAATCTTTTGCACAGCAAAGGAAACCATCAACAAAGCAAATAGGCAACATACTGAATAGAAGATATTTGCTATTGATATGTCCAATAAGGGGTTACTATCCAAAATATATAAAGAACTTATACAATTCAACTCCAGAAAAAACCTCAAATAATCCAATTAAAAATGGGCAGAGGACTTAAAATGCCATTTTCCCAAAGACATACAGATGGCCAACAGACACATGAAAAGATGCTCGACATTACTAATCATCAGAGAAATGCAAATCAAAACCACAATGAGCTATCACCAGTCAGAATAACTCATATCAAAAAGCTAAGAAATAGCAAGTATTGGCAAGGATGTGGAGAAAAGGCAATTCTTGTGCACTGTTGGTGGGAACGAAAATTGGTGCAACCACTGTACAAAACAATATGGTGGTTCCTCAAAATTTTTAAAATAAAAATACCATAGGATCCAGTAATTCCACTACTGAATATTTAGCTCAAGAAAACAGAAACACTAATTCAAGAAGATACATGTGCCCCTATATTTATTGCAGCATTATTCCCACTAGCCAAGATATGGAAGCAACCCAAGTGTCTATTAATAGATGAATGGATAAAGAAGATGTGAGGTGAATTTATGTATGTATGTATGTGTGTGTGTGTGTGTGTGTGTGTGTGTGTGTGTATATATATATATATATATATATCAATCACATGTATATAATGGAATATATATATATAATGGAATATATGTGTGTGTGTGTGTATATAATGGAATATTATTGAACCATAAAAAAGAATGAGATCTTGCCATTTGCAACAACGTGGATAGATCTAGAGGGCATTATGCCAAGTGAAATAAGCCAGACACAGAAGGACAAATACCACATAATTTCACTTATATGTGGAAACAAAAAAAAAAAAAAACCAACCAACCAAACAGAAACAGATTCATAAATAGAGAACACCGGTGGTTGCCAGATGGGAGGGGGTTGGGGGTAAGGGCAAAACAGATGAAGGGGATTAAAAGGTACAAACTTCCAATTATAAAGTAAGTCATGGAGATGAAAAGTATAGCATATGGAATATAGTCAATAATATTGTAATAACACTGTCTGGTGACAGATGGTCACTACATTTATCATGATGAGCATTGAGTAATGTTTAAAATTGTTGAATACTATGTTATACACCTAAACTAATGTTATATGTCAACTGTACTTCAATAAAAACTAAAAATAAATAAATTTTTTAAATGAAGTGAAACAGATGTCAGGGAAGTTTGTATCAACATAAAAGTGCCATAATATTAAAGGCATCCTGGAAGGACAGCTACCTCGGAGAGTCTCCTGGACTTAGCCTGAATAAGAAATAAACTTCAGTCATTTTAAGAAAAAAAAATATCTAGGAAAACAATTTAACCAAGGAGGTGAAAAACCTATACTCTAAAAACTATAAGATAGATGAAAAATTTGAAAACGACACAAATAAATGAAAAGATATTCTGTGTTCATGGATTGGAAGAATTAATATTGTTAGATATGTCCATACCACTCAATGAAATCTACAGATTTAGTGCAATCCCAGTCAAGCTACTGATGACATTTTTCACAAAACTAGAGTAAAGAATCCTAAAATCTGTATGGAACCACAAAAGACCTTAAAAAAACAAAACAATCTTGAGGAAGAACAAAGCTGGATGTCACGCTCCTTGATTTCACGATATACTACAAGGTTCAGGTAATCAAAACAGTATGGTACTGGCACAAAACCAGACACATAGATCAATAGAATAGAATAGCAAGCTGAGAGGAAAACCCACACATATATGGTCAACTAATCTACAGCAAAGGAGGCAAGAATATAAATGTGGAAAAGACTGTCTCTTCAATAAATGGTGCTAGGGAAACTGGACAACTACATGCAAAAGAATGAAACTAGATCACTGTCTTATATACAAAAAAAATTCAAAATGGATTAAATATTCAAAGTGGATTAAGACCCCAAATCCTAAAACTTCTCAAAGAAAACATAGGCAGTAATCTCTTAGACATCAACCTTAGCAACATATTCATGGATATGTCTCCTTAGGCAAGGGAAACAAAAGCAAAAATAAACTACTGGGACTACACCAAAATAAAAAAATCTTTTTTTTTTAAGATTTTATTTTTTTAAATAATCTACACCAATGTGGGGCTCAAACCCACAACCCCAAGATCCAGAGCCACATACTTTACTGACTGAGCCAGTCAGGTGTCCCCAAAATAAAAATCTTTTGTACAGCAAAGGAAACCATCAACAAAATGAAAAGGCAACCTACTAAATGGGAGAATATATTTGCAAATCAGACATCTGATAAAGGATTAATATCCAAAATATATAAAGAGTTTATAAAACTTAATATCAAAAGGCAAATAACCTGATTTAAAAATGGGCAGAGGACTCAAATAGATATTTTCCCAAAAAAGACATACAAGAAGGCCAAGGTGCTTGAAAAGATGCTCATCATCACTAATCATCAGGGAAAACAACTGAAACCAATGAGATATCACCTCATAGCTGTCAGATTGACTGTTATCAAAAAGACAAAAATATTAAGTATTGGCAAGGATGTAGATAAAAAGAAACTCTTGTGCACTGTTGGTGGGAATGTAAATTGGTGCAGTCACTATGGAAAACAGTATGGAAGTTCCTCAGAAAAATTAAAAATAGAACTTTACTATCTGACCCAGCAATTCCACTTCTGGTTATTTAGCTAGAAAACACTAGCTTGAAAAGAGATATGTTCCCCCATGTTTACTGGAGCACTATTTATAATAGCCAAGATATGGAAACAATCAAAGTGTCCATTAATGGATGAATGGGTAAAGAAAACATGGTATTTATATACAATGCAATATTATTTGGTGACAAAAAAGAATGAAATCTTGCTGTTGCAACCACATGGATGGACCTCAAGAGCATTATACCAGGTGAAATAAGTCAGAGGAAGACAAATACCATATGATCTCTCTTATTTGTGGAATCTAGAAAAAACTCTCATATTACAGAGAATGGATTGGTGTTGCCAGAGACAGGTGATAAGAGGTGGGAGAAATAGGTTAAAAGAGACAAAAAGTAAAAAAAAAAAAAAAAAAAAAGTTTAAAAGGAAGCAAGAAAGACCCCAAATATGCAACCTAACTCTACACCGTAAGGACTAGAAAAAAGACATCCTAAGCCCAAAGTTACTAGAAGAAAGGAAATAATGAAGAGCAGAAATAGAGAATAGGCAAACAATAGAAAAGATTAATCATACTAAGAATTGGTTCTTTGAAATGATTTTTTAAATTTGACAAACCTTGAACTAGATCAATCAAGGAAAATAGAGGACCCAAATCAACAAAATTATAAATGAAAAAGGAGACATTATAACTGATACTACAGAAATACAGAAGCTCATTAAAAGGCTATTATGAAAAACTATATGCAAACCAACTGGACAACCTAGAGAAATGGATAAATTCTTAAATGGATAAAAGGAGACTGAATCAGTAATCAAAAATCTCCCAAAGAAGAAAAGATCAGACCCAAAGGCTTCACTAATGAATTTTACAAAACATTTAAAAAAGAATTAACACCAATCCTGCTCAAACTCTTCCAAAAAATCAAAGAGGAGGGAACACTTCCAAACTCACTTTATGAGGCCAGCATTACCCTAAGTAAACCAGATATCAAAATCGGGGGGGGGGGACTACCAGAAAAGAAAACTACAGACCAGTATCCCTGATGAATACAGATGCAAAAATTCTCAATAAAATACTAATAAATTGAATTTAGCAGCAAGCACATTAAAAGGATCATTCACCAGGAGCAAGTGGGATGTATTTCAGGGGTGCAAAGATAGTTCAACATACACAAATCAAGCAATGTAATATATCACATTATCAGAATTTTTTAAATCATACGATCATCTCAATAGATGCAGGAAAACATTTGACAAAAGTAAATATCCATTCGTGATTAAAAAAAAAACTCAGCAAACAGGGTATAGAAGGAATATATCTCAACATAATAAAAGCCACTTATGACAAGCCCACAGCTAACATACTCAATGGTGAAAGATTGAAAGTTTTTTCTCTAAGATCAAGACAAGGATGCTCACTCTTACTATTCCTATTTAACAGGATACTAAAAGTCCTAGACACAGCAATCAGGCAAGAAAAATAAATAAAAGACATAAGACTTAGGAAGAAGAAAATGGTCTTTATTTGCAGATGACATGATTTTATATAGAGAAAATCCTAAAGATTCCACCAAAAAGGCTATGAGATCTAATCAGTTAATTCAATGAAGTTGCAAGATGCAAAATTAACATACAAAAATCTGTAGCATTTCTAAACACTGAATTTTCTTAAAACAAAATAAATGTCCCATTTACAATAGCATCAGAAACAATAAAATATTTAAGAATAAATTTTAACTCAGGAGGTGAAAGATTTCTTCTTCAAAACTGTAAGACATTGATGAAAGAAATCAAGGAAGACACAAATAAATAGAGAGGTATCCTGTGTTCATGGATTGGAAGAATTAATATTGATAAAATGTCAATGCTACCAAAAGCTGTGGGGTTTGGGTTTTTTTTAAGATTTTGTTTATTTATTTGAGAGAGAGAGAGCATGAGTAGGGGGAGAGGCAGAGGGAAAGGGACAAGCAGACTACCCACCGAGCAGGGACCCCAACACAGGGCTCGATCCCAGGACCTTGAGATCATAACCTGAGCAGAAGTCAGACCCTTAACCTGACTGAGCCAGCCACGTGCCCCCCAAAAGCCATGTTTAGATCCAGTACAATCTTTATCAAGATTTCAATGGCACTTTTTATAAAAGTTGGAAAAAATCGTAAAATTTATGTTAAACCACAAAAGACCCTGAGTAGCTAAAGTAATCCTGAGAAAGAAAAGTAAGAGGTGTCATACTTCCTGATTTCAAGCTATACTATAAAGCTACAGTAATTAAAACAGTATGGTGGTGGTATAAAAACAGACAAATAGACCAATGGAACAGAACTGAGAGTCCAGAAATAAACCAAAGGATACACAGCCAACTAATATTTGACAAGGAGCCAAGAATACTCAATGGAGAAAAGATAGTCTCCTCAATAAATGGTGATGGGAAAATTGGATATTCACATGTAAAAGAATGAAAGTGGACCCATATCTTATACCACTCACAAAGATTAACTCAAAATGGATTAAAGACTTAATATAAGACCTAAAACCATAAAATTCCTAGATGAAAACAGAAAAAAAATCTCTTTGACATAGGTCTTGGTAATGATTTTTTGTATGACACCTAAAGCACAAGCAACAAAATCAAAATAAACAAATAGGACAAAATCAAACCAAAAAGCTTCTACACAGCCAAAGAAACAACTAACAAAGTAAAAAGACAATCTACAGAATGGGAGAAAATAGTTGCGAGTTATATATATGATAGGAGGTTAATATCCAAAAAATATTTTTTAAAAAACTCATAGGGGTGCCTGGGTGGCTCAGTTGGTTAAGTGGCTGCCTTCAGCTCTGGTCACTTTGGCAGGGAGCCTGCTTCTCCCTCTGCCCCTGCTCGTGCTGTCTCTCACTGGCTCTTTCTTTCTCAAATAAATAGGTAAGTATATTAAAAAAAAAAAAACTCATAAAACTCAATAGCAAAATTAAAGTAATCCAATTTAAAAATAGGCAAAAGGGGTCACTGGCTGGCACAGTCAGTAGAGCACGTGACTCTTGATCTCCAAGTCATCAGTTGGAGCCCCACATGGGCATAGAGATTACTTGAATGAATACATACGTACATACACACATACATACATACCTAATAAAAATGGACAAAGGACCTGAGCAGACATTTTCCTATAGAAGATATATGAAGAGCCAAAAGATGCATGAAAAGATGCTCAACATCACTAACTGTGAGGGCATTGCAAATCTAAACCACAGTAACACCTCACCCCTGTTAGGATGGCCATCAAAAAGATAAGAGTAAACGCTGGCAAGGATGTGAAGAAAAGGGAACTCTCATGCACTATTGGTAGGACTGTTAATTGGTGCAGGCACTATGGAAAACTGTGGAGAAGCCTCAAATTTTTAAAAATGGATAATACATAATCCAGCAATTCTACTTCTGGGAGTATATCCAAAAGAAATAAAAACGGTATGTCAAAGATCTATCTGTACTCCCATGTCCATTGCCGCATGACTTATGATAGCCAAGACGTGAAAACAACCTGTGTGTCCATCAACAGATGAAGGGATTTTTAAAAATCTGTTTATATATTTACAACGGAATATTATTCAGCCATAAAAAAATGAGAAAACCCTGCCATTTGCAACAACATGGATGACTCTTGATGACAATATGCTAAGTGAAATAAATCAGAAAAAGACAAATACTGCGTGATCTCATTTATATGTGGAATCTTAAAAAATAAATACAAATGAAAACTTACAGAAAAAGAGATCAGATTTGTAATTACCAGAGATGGAGGGTAGGTGGAAGGAGAATTGGAGGAAAGTGGTCAAAAGGTACAGATTTCCAGTTACAAGATAAGTACTAGGGCTGTAATGTACATCATGGTAACTGTAGTTAACGCTGCTGTATGATATATAGAAAAGAGAATAAAATCCTAAGAGTTCTCATCACAAAGT
This sequence comes from Ursus arctos, assembly GCF_023065955.2. NCBI lineage: Eukaryota > Metazoa > Chordata > Mammalia > Carnivora > Ursidae > Ursus > Ursus arctos. Next base: position 55,615,206 of record NW_026622819.1, read on the forward strand.
GAAAAAAATTTTAAGAGAAAAAAAGAACATCATATGAGATGACAGGTATTAACTAAACTTATTAGGGATTTCATTTCATTATACCCATAAGTCTATTACGCTGTATAATTGAAATGTATACAGTGATGTGTGTGAACTATATCTCAATAAAGGTAGGGGAGGGAGCTAATTTGAACCAATGCTGTAACAAAATCCCTTTCCCAAGGACGTGGTAAATCGGGGAATAAATTCCCACCTTAAATTATCAATGGCTAACGTTTGGAACTTACTACTTCTTTATGGTTGGCGCACTGAGGCCAGGGGTCAGAAGCCTTGTCAACTCTACATAGTAGCCATAAACCCAAATGTTGGCAGTCAGGTTAGGGACCCCTCTTCTGGTTTAGCCCATTATTCAGTTCCTTCTGCAATCTTAGCACCCTCACATGTTAATATAATTGTTATAATGATAGTCATGCTTATATATATGATTTACATGTTCTTTCCCATGGTTACATGCTACAGTATATATTCATAGATATACGAAGATAGATACACACATGATTATGTTATGGTTATATATATATGATTTGCCTGTTAGCCTCTCTCAGGTAACTGAAGATGGGTATATGTATCACTCCAAGGGTATTTTAACCAAGAATATACATCAGAATCACCCAGCTCCTATTCCCCAGGGGGCTGATTCAGCAGCTGTGGAGTTGGCCCAGCAGCAGTGCTTTGAGAGAGCATCCCAGATGGTTTAGAATCACATGCCTGATGGAGAGCAGCTGGTCAGAGAGGTGGTACAGCCTAGGGGTGAAGACACTGAGTTCTGGACTGGGATCCTGGCTCTACCACTTATTATTTGTATAAGCTTGAACAGGGCACTTAAACCTATCTGCACCTTGTGTGTAAAGTGGGGATAATAGTGCTTGCCTGGGAGTATTGTGAGGATTAAACAAGATAAGGTAGCTCTGAGAACACTCTAAGCCCATCATAAATTCTCAGGACACATTGTTTTGTTGGTGTCGTTCATCCCTGCTTTCCAGGGCAGGCACCAAGCCTGACACTAGCAGAGATTTAATGTTCATCAAATAATAAATGCACAGAAAGCTGTATGATATTAGCAAAGAGAAGCAAAAAGAGAAATTAGTAAGGAAAGGGAAGGAGGAGAGAAGGATGATCAAGAATATGGGAAATACATAGGCATGATAAGGAGTCACCAGCAGTTGGCTTCAGGACACCCTGAAAATCCTTCCTCATTGTTGCCACAGTATTCATTCTCCTAATAAAATGTTGGCAAGGTCTTGAACTGAAATTTTCAAACTCACAGGATTAAGAATCTTGATGGCCTTCTGCACTTGTCTCAAGTGTTTTATCCCCTTCTCTCTGAGATGACTCCATGGAAATGGCAATAGTTTGAGCAATCAAGTAGTCCTTGGGTTCAAATCCACCCTCCACCACTTGTCTAGATTTGTGACCCCCTCTGGGCTCCACTGCCCATATATAACATAATTTCTACCTGTGTTGTGAGAATTAAACTGAGGTAAGATAGGTAAAGTACTTAGCCAACACCTGTCAAAACATAAGGGGCTTATATCAGTTGAGATTAGTTTCAACTGCTAGTAACAGAGATTAGAAATAACAATGGCTTAAGTAAGATATGAACATATTATTTGTTATGGCCTAAAAGGAGTCTAGAGGTAAGCCATTCATGTCTGGTATAGATGACCATTAAAAGATAACGTAGGTCAACAGGGATCTAGACTTTCTCTGGATGAGCCATCATCCTTGAGGCTTCCATCCTCAAAGTATTTATAAGCTGAATGCTGGAGCTCCAGGGATCGCAGCCACCTTCCACCCAGGAAAAGGGGGAAAGTGGAAAGAACAAATGGATGCCTGTTTCTCAGTGGAGTCAGCTTCCTTTAAGGTTCCCAGGAGACCCAGCTGAAAACTACCACTTACATCATGTTAGCCACCCCTCTGTCCAGGGGAAGCTATGAAATGTAGTTCTTTACCTGGGTACAATGCTGCTCCCTAGAACACAGGTTTCTGTGGTATTAGAATTATTCCATGTCTCCCCATCAAGCTATAATATGGAGCCCTCAGGGGCTGTGGCAATGCTTTACCGTTTCTTCATCATTTGACAAGTCAGGGCACTCAGTGCATATGTAATACAGGAATCAGTAAAGCTGGTTAAATGTCTAAGTGGTTAACTGGTTCAAGTGTGAAGACCTAAGTTCCAGACCAACCCTACCACTTCATTGTTATGTGACCTTGAGCAAGTATGTAACCTCTCTGCTTCGGGCTCAGTTTCCTTATTTGTCAAGTGGTCCTTGTGAGCACCAACTCAGACAAGAGATGCAAGTTGCCTAACACGGTGCCTATGTACACTACCCCCAGCATGTGTTAAAGTTATTACCATCACCACCATCAACATCACCATCATCACTATTATTAGATGCTATTGCATTATTAGGTAAGGTAAGGAAGTACCAGACGTATCTCACTTCTCTTCCCTTTGCCTGTTCACATCTTCCCTTGCCTTCAGTCATCACCCCAGGGACATCTGGATTTGCCTTCGATTATGTTGAAAGAGCCTGGCCTCAGTCGGCCTCATTTTATTCACTTCCAGCCATCCACTCGGGACTAGCTGAATCTCAAGTATCCCTCTCCTTTGCCCCTAACCAGAGTCTAGTCACCCAGCTCTGCCTTCTGGGACAGGCTCTCTTCTCTGATCAGATCAGCTTCTAAATAAATATTAAATTATGGCTAGATGTGTTCCACTATTCCTTTCAAATCTAAGTACATCAGTTCCTTTGTTGGAATTTCCCAGCCCTGTTGAGGTCTCCCCACTGATGTCTTGCATCCTTGACAGTGGCAAGATTTTTCTCTAAATAGAAGTAAAGAAGTTCACATAGCAATAAGCCTTCCTATTCCCAGATTTTTGCAAAACATGGATTTCTAAGACATCCTCCCCACCCTCCTAGGTACCTTTATTGAGATTTCAGAAGAAATCTTGGCACCTACTCTTAAAGATCATTAGCTACTCAGCCGGTGATATGCCAAAAAAGGGTTGAAAGTGTGCAAATATATAAATCATCTTGCCCTCCAGGGTGGCCAGGCAGGGCAGTCAGAACCCCAGTGTCCAGGGCTATTGTGTATGGCTAATTTGTACAGTGCACAATTTTCACCATTCACACGTTCTACAACAAGATGATACTCCTTATAATTGTGGGGTGCATAGTCTACATAACCGCTTACGGCAGCCATGCCCAAATTAGTCATCTCTGACCATAAGCAGCCTCATTTCTGTATCTTCGTGCACCCTACGAATATTACCATTTTCTTTGTGTGCCATGATGTAAAGGAGTTTAGGAAACACTACTCTCAGTAACTTCAAGGTTTGTTCTTGCTCCACTGAACACTTGTTCCCTGGCCATGTCAGCCATGTCCTTCACAGAAGCTAACACTCCCAGGTGATGTCTCTCAAACCAAGTCCATTGTGTTCTCCTAGGTCCATGGAAGAAATCTCTTGTCCATTGACTATGACCGGAATATTCGGACAGAAAAGATCTATGATGATCACCGAAAGTTCACCCTGAGGATCATTTATGACCAGGTGGGCCGCCCATTCCTCTGGCTCCCCAGCAGTGGGCTGGCAGCGGTCAATGTCTCATACTTCTTCAACGGACGCTTGGCTGGCCTTCAGCGTGGGGCCATGAGTGAGAGGACAGACATCGACAAGCAAGGCCGAATCGTGTCCCGCATGTTTGCCGATGGGAAAGTGTGGAGCTACTCCTACCTTGACAAGGTAGGTGAGCGTGATGTCCTCACTCAGCTGGGGCTCTCCCTTATTCACACTGCTCTTTCTCAGCTGACCTGATATGCTTTGCCATGAAACATTTAACATCTTTACTTTGACTCTATAAGGTCTCCCCTCGTGCTCCCATCCTTACTGGGAGGGAGAAAAATCTGAAGGAAAATGTTATTCCTAGCTCATCACTGTTACCATTAAAAGGGGGAAAAAAAAGTGCTAGACACTCAATAATGGCAAAAAGAATGGATTGTCTGATTTTATTCCAAAAAAAAAAAAGAAAAAAAAAGTGCTGTTGAAGTGGGCAGAATCATCCCACTGGCATCGCAGCTAATCATTATTTATGAACTGGAAATGCAATGATTCATTTCTGCCTTGCCCAAAATTAAGTCATCCGGGTAGGGAATTTTGCCTAAAACTCAGGCACACAGAGCAACACCCTCCTACTTGGCCTATTGGCTAAAACAGCCAATGGATTCTCTCTGCATAATTCCCTGTGTCTGAAAATGCCAAATGCAGGTCTTTGTGTCAGAAAGGGTCAGGTTGGAGCAGCCGTAAAAAGAGGTCCCTTTGGGGTACAAGCCAAGACTTTTGAAGGCTGTCCTGGTCCTCTATGTCATTAGACGGGGGCTTGCTCAGCTCAGGCCTCCCCCTGTGCTCACCTCGACACAGGTTCCATTTCTATTTCTTCCTTTCTTGCCTCTCCATTACAGAAGTCACTTGCAGACAGAGCAGTGACCTCCTCCATAAGAGTGGGGCTGCTGTCCCTTTGGTCATCCCTGAATCCTGTTCTCATTATGCCATAAAATACTAGAATGGTTAACCGGGGGAGGCAAGAATCACCCAATTGCCCCAAGTTTGAGGCCATTTTTATCCCCCCAAAATTGATGATTCTGGGTTATTTAATCTTTTCAGTAGTTTCTAAATGGAAGATATGCTTTCTTTTTAGATGTAATCAGGGGTGGCCAAAACATAGCATGGGTGTCCCCTGCTGGGCCAGTGGCAATCATTTCTAAACAATCTTAGGATTTCTTGTTATCAAGCTCTAGAGGCAAACTCAGTGCTTCTCACCTCAGTCCTTCAAGCCCTCTCAAAGTATGGTCCAAGCAACATCAGGATCACCTGGGTGCTTGTTACAAAAGCAGATTCTCAGGCCACCTTCCCCCTCATCCTCCCACCAAACTACTAAATCAGAATCTGCCTTTTAACAAGATCCCTGGGTATTTCACACACACACACACACACACACACACACACACACACTAAAGTTCAGGAAGCACTGGTCCAGGTAGCCACCATAATCCATCAGAATTAGCATGCCCAGTGAAATCAATCTACTCATAATCTCTGGTCTAAATTTCCCCATCCTTCTTGGCTTTTGAATTGCCATTTTGGAAAATGGAATAGATTCTGTGCATTTGAGTACTTGGTCTTGAAGAGCCAGCTCATGCGTTCCTTCCCCCTTTCCTTCCTCCAGTCTGTGGTCCTCCTGCTTCAGAGTCAGCGTCAGTACATATTTGAGTATGACTCCTCTGACCGTCTCCACGCCGTCACCATGCCCAGTGTTGCCCGGCACAGCATGTCCACCCATACATCCATTGGCTACATCCGCAACATTTATAACCCTCCTGAAAGCAACGCTTCGGTCATTTTTGACTACAGTGATGACGGCCGCATCCTCAAGACGTCCTTTTTGGGCACTGGGCGCCAGGTATTCTACAAGTATGGGAAACTCTCCAAGCTATCAGAGATTGTCTATGACAGTACTGCTGTCACTTTTGGATATGATGAGACCACCGGCGTTTTAAAAATGGTCAGTCTCCAAAGTGGGGGTTTCTCCTGCACAATCAGGTACCGGAAGATTGGCCCACTTGTGGACAAGCAGATCTACAGGTTCTCCGAGGAAGGCATGGTCAATGCCAGGTTCGACTACACCTATCATGACAACAGCTTCCGGATTGCAAGCATCAAGCCCGTCATAAGTGAGACCCCCCTTCCCGTTGATCTCTACCGCTACGATGAGATTTCTGGCAAGGTGGAGCATTTTGGCAAGTTTGGAGTCATCTATTACGACATCAACCAGATCATCACCACTGCTGTAATGACCCTCAGCAAACACTTTGACACCCACGGGCGGATCAAGGAAGTCCAGTACGAGATGTTTCGGTCCCTCATGTACTGGATGACAGTGCAATATGACAGTATGGGAAGGGTGATTAAAAGGGAGCTAAAACTGGGGCCTTATGCTAACACCACTAAGTACACCTATGACTACGATGGGGATGGGCAGCTCCAGAGTGTGGCTGTCAATGACCGCCCAACCTGGCGCTACAGCTACGACCTCAATGGGAACCTGCATTTACTGAATCCGGGGAATAGCGTACGCCTTATGCCCTTGCGCTACGATCTCCGGGATCGGATAACCAGACTCGGCGATGTGCAGTACAAAATTGATGACGACGGCTATCTGTGCCAGCGAGGGGCTGACATCTTTGAATATAACTCCAAGGGCCTCCTAACAAGAGCCTACAACAAGGCCAGTGGGTGGAGTGTCCAGTACCGCTACGATGGTGTAGGGCGGCGGGCTTCCTACAAGACCAACCTGGGCCACCACCTGCAATATTTCTACTCTGACCTCCACAACCCGACCCGCATCACCCATGTCTATAATCATTCCAACTCAGAGATAACCTCACTCTACTATGACCTCCAGGGTCACCTCTTTGCCATGGAGAGCAGCAGTGGGGAGGAGTACTATGTCGCCTCAGATAACACAGGCACTCCTCTGGCTGTGTTCAGCATCAACGGTCTCATGATCAAACAACTGCAGTATACGGCCTATGGGGAGATTTATTATGACTCCAACCCTGACTTCCAGATGGTTATTGGCTTCCATGGTGGACTCTATGATCCCCTGACCAAGCTGGTCCACTTCACTCAGCGCGATTATGATGTGCTGGCAGGACGATGGACCTCTCCAGACTATACCATGTGGAAAAACGTGGGCAAGGAGCCAGCCCCCTTTAACCTGTATATGTTCAAGAGCAACAATCCTCTTAGCAATGAGCTGGATTTGAAGAACTATGTGACAGGTGAGGACTCTACCGTCTCAGTTGGGCAGTGGCTCCCCGGGGGGTGGTTGTCCTGGCAGACTGTTGGGAACTTCGAAACAAGGTCTTACTTCTGATGATAGGAGAATCCTGGAGACCTATAAACACTGGTCTGTGCGGTACCTAGAACAGTCAAGTGACAGCAGCACAGAGCAGTCTTCAGACCTATTTGAAGATGTCCTAACCATTTTCAAGTCCATTTAGTTGAAATAACTTTTATAAGAGCACTTCCTACCCCGAGAGAGGAAAACAGCCTTATGGAGGGGGAAATAATGGGACTCTGGTGTCAGAAATGCCTGGTTCAGACTCTCTCACTTCTACTTATAAGCCAAAGGACTTTGGGCTAGGTTTCTAATCTCTCTGAGCTGTAGTTTCCTTCTCTGTGAAAAAGTACTATAAAACCACCCCACAGAGTGATTGTGAGACGTAAATGAACGTATGCAGGTAAAGTTTAGTGCCTAGCACTCAGACAGTGGGTGCTCACAGAAGAGTATCTGCTCCTGCTCTTACCATTATCATTACAAATGAAGGACTGAGTTAGCATAGGTAAGAGATGACTAAGACCCAGTTCCTGGCCTCAAAGCAGGCTAGCAAGATACAAACAGCCAATGCTAATGCAAAGAAGAATTAGGTTTGTGCTACCATATAGGTGTCTGTTCAGTTATTTGTTCAATAAGCATTTATAGAGTGGCATTATATTAGATTCTGGGGATAGAAATGATGAACAAGACAAACACCCTTCTCTCAAAGGGGGCTGTGTATATATGTGTGTAGATGACTTCAAGTTTGAAAACTGTGACATAGTACAGAAGGGTCCCATGTCAAACTGGGCTTGAATATTGAAGGGGATCTTGGTTGGCAGAAATGAGCTCAAGGCTAAAGAAAGACTATGAGTCAAAAGGACATAGGAAGCTTGGAGAAGGGCCAAGGAGGGCAAATAATCTACTGCCTCATGATAAGTGAGAAATTGGTAAAATAAGGTTCCCTATCTCTTATCTCTTCCATGTATCTCCATCCATCTATCCATCCATTAACCCATTCAACAAATATTTTCATAATATCTAGCATAGACTAAGACCCATCTCCTCATCCACATATCTCCATCTCTATCCATTCATTCACCCATTCGACAAATATTTTTATAATATCTAACATATACTAAGTATCGGAGATGCAGTGGACAGCAAGATAAAGTTCTTATCCTCGGGAAATAAGGAAATCAGGATGAATGGATGGATGGATGGATGGATGGATGGATGCAGAGACCAACATTCAGCAAGGAAGTTAAAGTCATCCTCCCTGTCCATGCATCGTAGAGGAGCAACAGTACGGACCCCAACTCCAAGGCCCCTAAGTTCCAGAAAACTCACATCCCTTGGCCATGAGCCAAGGAGACAGCAAACCCAAAGGGTCCCTACCCTCAGGTGACCAGGTGTCACTTGTCCACCCTCAAGAAAGGAAGCAGCAGCTAGCCGACCACAGGGCTGCCCTCGATGTCCCATGCTACAGAAGGATGACCTTAAAGATCAATTGGGACCATGCCGTATCTCATCATCACATTCCAGAGCCTTTGAAGCTGAACCCAGCATCCCCCTACAACAGAAGCAGCTAGTACCTTTTGAGCCCAAGAGCTCTGACCAAGCTAGTTCCCTCCTGTTCTCCCCACCGCACCTCATTGAGAGGCCCTGCCATGGTACTCTGCCATGCTCTCTCTTCCCCATGGCTCAGCATGACTGTTATCCCTCAGTTCACTGCACTTTCAAATTAAAGGACCTCTCAGGAAAACATACGCACACATATGTGCGTACAGAGTTTCAGGTGACAATAAGTGCTATACAAATAAAATAGGATAAGGGGTTAGACAGGGAGTGATGGGAAGCATCTCCTATATTTAGGGTGCTCACAGAGGACTTTCTGAGGAGGTGGCATTTCAGCAGAGACCTTTATGAAGTGGGGAAGGGAGAGGAAGAGTGTTCTCGACACAGGAACCAGTGTGAATGGGAAGGCAGACCATGACTATCTTAGCCTTGGGAGAATTCCCTCGCCCTCCAGAATGTGCTTCCCAAAACATAGCTTGGCATTGGATAACTTAGGGATGAGTCAGCCAGAGTCAAATAAAAAGAAAGCCCTCAGTGTGGGCTGAATGGACACAAGAGCTGCCAAGGTCCACACAAAATCATTCACAGAGCAGTCAAACTCACTGACCCCTCAGCTACTTCCCTAGTTCTCCTGCAAAGGAAAAAAAATTATCAGAATATTCTGAACAGCAATATGACTTTCCTCATTCTAGCACTTCACGGAGACTCAATAAATGGGAATCAAATCAGGTTGAACTAAGTCCAACAAAATTGAATCCAGAAACCATTCGAAAGAGTCTAAAATAAAAGGTAGTAGTGTTAGAGAAGCACGTGCATAGAGCTGACGGGAGCAGTCAAAGCTGGGGAAAGGAGGGCCCAGGCAGAGCGGAGCGTCAGACCAGGCACAAGCCCACACCTGCTGCCCATTCAAGATGAGCTGCCCCCTGGAGAGAGGATCCTAGCGGAGAACACCAAATCATTCTCTGCTGTTTCAGTGTTGGCTAATCTGTAAACCCGTCTAAATGAGTCTTAATTTGCCACTTAGGAGACGAGCACAGTGGTTGAACTTGCTGCTCACAATTTAAGCAGAAGAAGTAATTAAGATGTAGTCGGGAGGAACGCAGAGAACAGAACCTTCTCTGGTTGGTGCTCAAAAAAAAAAAAAATCATTGATGTTTTGGAAACAGAGCTGTCTGAATGCAAGAGGCAGCCGCTGAGGCTGGAGGAGCTTCTGCTTCCTCCTGAGAATGCAAGCACAACGGAGACCAGCCTAGAGTGCCCATGAGTTCGGAGGCCCCGGGGCTGCAGCAGAGGCGTAGCCACCAGGAGGGGGTGAAGGAGGGCCAGAAGTGCTTCCTTTCCCGCTCATAGCCTCCAAAGAAGCACCCTGCCCAACCAGTATTTTTTTAAGGTAATATATTGATGACTGATACATCTGTGATAACCAGATATCAGAGGAAAGGATGTAAAAAAACAGACTGGGAGGCAGACGCCCTCCCCCAACTACCTCCAGGGCCTCAGTCTTTTCCAGTCTGGCATCACAGGAAACTCCTCAGTTCCAGACAAATGGGGGGCCCATTCCCAGCCCCCAGCCTGGCCTGTAATTCAGGCCCATTCGTCCTCCTGTAAGAACCTGAGTACGTCTCAAGACCCCGTTGTTGGCCTTGCTAACCACTGTGTCACTTGGGTGATATCTCAGACTTTCTGAGGCCTCATTTCTTCCTCAGCAAAATGGTGGTAATCATAGCGCTGACCCCTTGGGGCTGTGAAAAGTAAATGAGGCCTGCCGTGTAAGGTGCCTAGCACAGAGCTAAGGCTAATAAATGGTAGGGATGCATTTTGTTACTTATAAGCAGCCATGGACTTGGACAGGTGGAGTCCCCAGATGAAGAGCGGAGATACCACCTCTGCGTAGTTTTCTGAGGAACGTGGGGAGGGGTCTCCAGATCCACCCTGAAACAGACCCAAATTCTGGCCTAAGTGGCCCTGCTTTGGCAAACCTGACACCCCAGACAAATGTGGCTACAGATTAGCCAACACTGAAACAGCAGAGAATGATTTGGTGTTCTCTGCTAGGATCCTCTCTCCAGGGGGCAGCTCATCTTGAATGGGCATGAGTTAAGCGAACGTCCTAGAAATCATCGGCAATGACTTGTATTTTCTCCTCACCCCTTCTCCCTGGCGGGTCTTTGGGTTTACAAACTCCAGGCACATGTGAGCATGTGGGATTTTACGGAGTTGAATTTCCCTAAGTGCGGAGGAAGGCACAACCTCCTTCTCACATTAACCCTCTTCTCAGATCTACACTTAACACCTAAGATGCTGTTCTGACAGCGTTTTTGGAGACGGAGAGTATGCTCGGCGGCCACAACATCATCACATGCCCTGAAGAACATGAGAGGCGAACAGTAATGAGCTATTAGGAGGGGCCGCCTCGTCAGCTCCTGCCCCAAAGGCTCCCTCTCTACAGAACGTGTAGGGAGCCTGTCACCAGATAACACTAATTACCTCAAAAAGGAAGAGGGGTATTTGTGTGGTGCCAGAAGTGCTTTCTGCAGAATGGAGGAGATGAGCAACTTGAATAAACGTTTCCGAATAGGTTTAGACTTAGAAACTAAGCCATGTTAGAAACTTTAAGGAAAAGAAAAGAAAGTAAATGGCATGCGCTATCGTCCTTCATGGGGCAGCCATTAAAATGTCCAGTCTCAAAGGCAGGGGGTTCTCAACATCACCTCCTGAGTACTAGTGAGGGGTCCTGGCAGCAAAGAGATCAGGATGGGGAGAGTCCTGGAGGGCAAGACTTCTCTTGCCTTTCGTGGCATTCCCCACATATCCTCCATATCCCTGATGAAAGATGGGATGACTGTATACAGTATACAGATGAGGTATTAAATAACATGGAAACACAGATGGGGAAAGTTTGCCTCTTTAGTGCTCTTTTTATTCTTCCAATTCAGCTGAGGAGAAAGTCTCCACCTAATGCTGGTATGTACTTCACACCTCATTAACACTTCCAATCTCCCCTTTTAACAAAGAGAGTAGGTCTGAGACTCCCTCAGTAGCAGGTAACAAAAATCATGCTCTAATTTAATTGCATTGCTTTGTTTTCTTTAATTTTACAGTTACTTTCTGTTTGCATCAAGTGAGTTTGCTTTCCCATTTATGGTAGGAACATGAAGTTTTTAAAAGTTTTTAAAGTCCATTTTTTAAAATGGACTTAAGTGGAACAGGCAAATTTTATCTTTTCAATCAGTAAGTCAGTACTACTGCAGGTGATACCTGGGTACGGCAAAACAGCTGTGATGAGCGACCATGAATATCCAAAGTGGGGAGATCCATCCTCCACAGCCGCCAGCACCGACCTTGCACAGAACAGGTGCTCTGTGAACGTATGATCATTGCTGGATTAGAGCCAGGATCCTCTCTGCTGGATGCAGACACAAGGCAATTGCAAACCTGTATTCTTCAATGACTCTTCCATGGTAACTACTATTAGTGATAGCCCAAGTTATTGGAAGAACTAGTCTGTGGCCAAGGACGATGGATGGACTGTGGATCCCAGATTCCCTCTCATCAGAAGGTTCTTTTATGCCTGTGTGTTTTGTAGCAAAGTCAACATTAAACTCCTCACAGCAGTCCCAGGGCAGGAGGTAGTTATACCTTACTTAACCTCTTCAGAAGCATGCTCTCAAGGAACCGTTAGTTCCTCTGTCACATTTACACTACTCACGGTAGCTTTTGCCACATATATTCAGTGTTCTTTCATTCATTCGTTCCATGTACGCTATCAAGCACTTATTCTGTGTCAGCCAATATCATAGGACCTGGGAGGACATCAGTGGATAAAACAAAATTTTTAACTCCCTGCCCTAATGGAACTCGCGTTCCCAGTGAGGGAGACAGACAGTAAACCATAAATACACCAACGATACAGCATGTTAGAATGTGATCACTTTGGGGGCAGGGGGTGGAGGATGAACAGAATGAGGGGACTTGGGATGGAGGTGGAGAAGGGGGGGTAGTTTAAATGTGGTGGTTGGGTTTGCCTTATTCAAGAGGCAACATTTGAACAAGACTTGAAAGGAGTGAGAGAGCCAAAAAATACTTCTAGGCAAGTACACTCTGGGCAGAGGAGCTTGTCAGTGCAAAGACCCCCAGATGAGTGTGTGCCTGGCGTGTTCAAGAAATAGCATCAAGGCTGGAGCTGTGTGAGCAAGGGAGAGAGCAGGAGAACATGAGGTCAGACAGGTAACAGACGAGTGTCCTTACAGACCAGTAGGAAGACTTTGGCTTCTTCACTGAGAAAAATGGGGATTCCCTGGGTGTTCCGAGCAGAGGAATGGCATGGTCTGCTCCAAGTTTAAAGGCTCATTCTGGCTGCTGTGCTGATAAGATATGAGGGGAAGAAAGGTGAAAGCAGGGAGCCAGTTAGAAGTTCAGGTGAGACTGAGATACCACCTTACGCCAGTTAGAATGGCAAAAATAGACAAGGCAAGAAACAACAATTGTTGGAGAGGATGTGGAGAAAGGGGATCCCTCCTACATTGTTGGTGGGAATGCAAGTTGGTACAGCCACTCTGGAAAACAGTGTGGAGGTCCCTTAAAAAGTTAAAAATTGAGCTACCCTATGATCCAGCCATTGCACTACTGGGTATTTACCCCAAAGATACAGACATAGTGAAGAGAAGGGCCATATGCACCCCAATGTTCATAGCAGCAATGTCCACAATAGCTAAATTGTGGAAGGAGCCGAGATGCCCTTCAACAGATGACTGGATTAAGAAGTTGTGGTCCAAAAAAAAAAAAAAAAAAAAAAAAAAGAAGTTGTGGTCCATATATACAATGGAATATTACTCAGCTATCAGAAAGAACGAGTTCTCAACATTTGCTACAACATGGACGGCACTGGAGGAGATAATGCTAAGTGAAATAAGTCAAGCAGAGAAAGACAACTATCATATGATTTCTCTCATCTATGGAACATAAGAACTAGGATGATCGGTAGGGGAAGAAAGGGATAAAGAAGGGGGGGGTAATCAGAAGGGGGAATGAAACATGAGAGACTATGGACTATGAGAAACAAACTGAGGACTTCAGAGGGGAGGGGGGTGGGGGAATGGGATAGACCGGTGATGGGTAGTAAGGAGGGCACGTTTTGCATGGTGCACTGGGTGTTATACACAACTAATGAATCATCGAGCCTTACATCGGAAACCGGGGATGTACTGTATAGTGACTAACATAATATAATAAAAAATCATTTAAAAAAAAAAAAAAAAAGAAGTTCAGGTGAGGGATGATGGGCCAGGATCAAGGTGGTAAAGTGATAAGAGGACAAAGATTCTTGATCTATTTTAAAAGTAAAAGTAAAGGATTTAACCATATGACCCAGCAATTTCACATCTAGGTATGTATATAAGCAAGAGAACTGAAAACAGGTTTTCAGACAAATATCTGTACACAAATATTCATAGCAGCATTATTCATAATAGTAAAAAAAATAAACACATAAAAACAACCCAGATACCCATTAACTGATGAATGGATAAACAAAATGTATATACCTAAACAATGGAATATTATTTGACCTTGAAAAGAAATGAACTCTATTGATATGTGCTACAATATGGATGAGCCTTGAATACATTATGCTTAGTGAAAGAAACCAGACACAGAAGGCTGCATATTGTATGACTGTGTTTGTAAGAAATATTCAGAATAGGCAAATCCATAGAGAGAGAAAGCAGTTTGTTGGTTACCAGGGACCGAGGAGAAAGGAGAATGCAGAATGACTGCTAATAGGTATAAGGCTTCTTTTGGGGGTGATGAAAATGTTCTGGAATTAAATAATAATGATGGTTGTACAATATTGTGAATGTACTAGAAGCCACTGAATTGTGTACTTTAAAATGGTTAAAATGGTGAATTTTATGTTATGTGAATTTTACTTCAATTAAAAAAAAAAGAAGTAAAGTGTTTATCGATGGATGTAGAGAGAAAGGAAAAGAAAGGGGGCAAGTATGGTGGCTGGAAGGATGGACTGGCCATCATCTGGGATGGAAAAGTCTATGGATGGGACAGGTCTGGGGAGGAAGATCAGAAGTCCAATTTTGGACAAAAGTTTGAAATGTAATTAGATAAAGTAGTTTGGAGTCCAAGGAGAGGTCCAGGATGGAGATAGAAATTTTGGAGTCAGCATCAGTATGTAGATGGTATATAGGGCCCTAAGGATGGATCAGATCAGCATGTTTGTGAGAGTACGTGGAGTGGAGAAGTTCACAGACTGGGTCTAGGGCATTCCAACATTAAAGAGATCAGGAGGCAGACGAGGAGGAACCAGAAAGGGACAAGGAGTGGCTACCAAGGTAGGAGAAGAACAAACAAGTGAATGTGTTGTCCAGAGAACCAGGAAAAAAGGAAAGTCGGGAGCATTCCACTTGTCAAGTACTTCTGAGAAGTCAAATAAGATGAGGACCCAGATTAACATCAGACTTAGCAACATGGAGGTCATTCATGACCTTGGCAAGAGCTCCTTCGGTGGAACAGTTAGGGACAGAGCCTGATTCAAGGGAGAATGGGAGACAAGGAGTACAGAGAATTATTTTAATCCTGAGGAGGTTTTTTTCAAGGAGGGTGAGAGAAATGGATGGTAGCAAATGGGAGAAGAAGGGACAAGAAAGAAATTTCTTTTAACGTGGACATTTGGTAGCATGTTTGTATGCTGATAGGGTTGCTCCATTGAAAAAGGGAGTAATTTGATGCCATGGGGGAGAGAGAGAGAGTTGCTGGAGTGATGTCCTTGGGTGCACAAGAAAAGATGCTGCCTACTGCCCATGCGGAGGGCTGACTGCAGCAGCTCATCCGGAGTAAGGAGGCAGGAAATACGGATACAGATGCTGGAAGGCCAGTCAATGTGATGAGAGTTTAGGGGAATCCCCCTCTGGCTGCATTTGGTTTTTTCAGAATATAAAACAAGGTCAGCTGTTCTAGTGAGAAAGGAAAGCAGATGTTGATGGTTTTAGGAGAGAGAAGATGTAACATCACCCAGCAGAACAGGAGAATGACTGATGAAGGAAGGGAACATTGTCAGGCAGCAGGAAGGCACAACTGGGGTTCACGGTCAGGAATTTAAAGTGACACCAGTCAGTGTAGTTACATTTATTTCTCCAGTCACATTCAGCGGCATGGGCACACATAAGGAACAGGCAAATATATGGATTTAACCGAAATTGTGATTTCACCAAGCAAGTGTGATAAAGTGAGAAAGGGACACGGGATCTGACAGTATAGAAGGAATGATTCTAATGATTGGCCATGGATGTGTGCTAGATAAGAAAAGAGACCAAGATGTTGAGGAATAGGGACAAGAAGCTTAAGATGGATTGAAGATCGTAGGGAGAAGGGGTGAGGATCAAGGAGCATGGGTGTCAGGTTACAAAAAGGAGTAAACTAGAAAGAGTCCAGGTGGTGGTCAGAGGGTGATATGCAAGAAATTGAGATAACGGGAGATCAGAATTATTGGTGATGACAGGGTCCAGAGGAGGAACAAGGGTGAGAGCTCGTCATCAAAGGAATGAAGAGGCCAGAGTGTTAGAAGGATCAAGTGCTTGTATAAAGGAAGCACTAAGAATGAATTTAGAAACAGAGGTGGAGAGAAGGACAGTGAAGCAGAAAAGCACCCAGAAATGCAGGTGAGCGGCCTGGGGGTCCGTAATGACTGTAACAAGGAGCACTTGGATCTCCAGGCCCAGCAATGGTAGGAAAAGAAGTGGGGAGACGTAGGGCATGACGTTGGGGTGCCCGTTATAAATAGGGACAAGGAGTCTGAGAAGGGGACTCCTGCTGGTAGATGGCATGGGTGAGGCTGTGAGTGCTGCAAGGGGTGGGTGTCCAGGGCTCTCTACTGATCGCTGTGGAAGGAGGCAAGGCAGCCTGGGATCTGCAGTCTTACGCTGAGAGCAGGACCTATGGGGCAAGAGTATGATTCCCAAAGCAAGGGACTCAGCCATGACCCTGGAGGGGAAGGGAAGTCTTACTTTGAACACGCAAGAGCACTCTCTGGCCTCTCCTTGAAGAGCGCGCCTCTGGGAAAAGGGTCTCAGAAGCCAGAAGACTTTGTGCCTTCTGCATACTTTTGGAACCCCCTTTCCATAATGAGCCAGCCTCAGTGCAGTCCCCCACCCCTGCCAATGTCTGCACAGTGTTAATAATCATCCTCTATCCACCTAGTTGATCATCGTACCTCCAGCCTCCAAACACAGCAACTGGCCTATAGCAGATGCTCCCTCAGATACTCGCCAAATGCAGGAGTTCCTATTTACTGAGCAAACTATGTGCCAGGCACGGTGACAAGGATTTCTCCTTCCACCCTCACAACACCCCAACGACATTGGTACAGTTATCATCCCAATTCACATCTGAGGAACCCGAAGCTTAGAAAGGGGCAGGAACTTACCCAAGGTCGCACAGTAAGGGGGTTCGAAACTAGATCTTACTCCGGCCCCGGCCCCCTCCATCACTGCAGGGGTTATCAAGTGACCAGGCTTGGAAGGACATCCTTCCCAGGACCCATGTAAAGCGGCTCTGGGTCTGGACCAGGAGACCCTCACAAGCTCTCGCCTCCCTCCCTTGCCAGACTCCACACCCAACCACCCAGTTTGTTTTGTTCTCTCCCCACGGTCCTCAACTGCTTTCCGTCCGTCCTGATTCAGAAATCTTTATTTTTGTTTCCACTGTAGATGTGAAAAGCTGGCTTGTGATGTTTGGATTTCAGCTTAGCAACATAATTCCTGGCTTCCCAAGAGCCAAAATGTATTTCGTGCCTCCTCCCTATGAATTGTCAGAGAGTCAAGCCAGTGAGAATGGACAGGTAAGTGGAGGTTCCTGCCAAGAATCCGAACGATTGTCCTCATTCCCTGTTGCAAACGGACCCACACGGGAGCCAAGGGCATGTCAGTAGAGGAGGCAAACATCGGAGCTGGGTATAAAAAGGTGCATGAAACGTTGTGACTTCCCAGGAAAGCAAATGTCAGTGCTGTCACCTGTCTGGCACAGCACGTATTTCTTCCCAACCTCAATTATTACCTTAATTGTGGTATCATTATCTGTTCGGTATATACCCTTGAGTCACTCCTTGATTAACAACAGCACAGAGAAATCTAGCAGCAACCTACCATCTGCACTGCCTATAAGATCATAACCCTTTTGGCTTTTATGGGATGTAATATAACTGTGGTTTGCAGTTTCTATCCCATTAAGGAACATTTTTATGCCCAACATAAAACCTCAGCGTTTTATGGCCCAAATGTATACAGATTAAGTTTTCAGAACATAATTTGAGCTTGGGTCTTTCAGCGATGACCGAGAGGTGGTCAGTTTCTGTTTGGGTGCTGCTGAGACCTCTGGCACGGTCAGACGGGAGGGGTGGGCATCGGTGTTCAGATAAACCCTGTTACAGGACAGTGCCCGGCAACATAAAAGTCGGAAAGGTCTCAGCTGCTCTGAATAATCACCCACACTGTGTAACTAGAGAGAGATGAGGAGGAGCTGGTGGGTAATTGAGAACAACGTTCTCTCAGTTCTGCCCTGTGGGGAGCACTCAGTGGATGAATAGCCATCATTTCTCTCATTTATCTAAGTGCCGTTACCTCCCGAACACAGCCTCTTCCATTATCCCAGTCTGTCCCCCAACCACCAATTGAGATGAGTTGTAATTTGTGAGTAGGGAGCTCAAGGCCAAGGAGATAATGGTGATTTCGTCCCTCTGCAGAACCGGGGCGAGGATTCAAAGCCAAGGACTCAAAGCCCAGGGATATTCCCTCTGGCCCGCGGTGCCAGAACCGCTTAGTCTGGTACTTCTGGAACATGCGTATGCACACAAACCACCAAGGGCGTGTCCTGTTACGATGCAGCTTCTGACTCAGTAGGTCCGGAGTGAGGCCCTGAGATTCTGCTTTTCTAACAAGGCAGGTCCCTGCGATTCCTCTGCTGCTAGCCATGCTTTGAGTAGCAAGGTCTTAACCCAAGCAAGTTAATGAATACCCAGGGCATTGGCCTTGAAAAAAATCTAGGTCACAGCAGCAGAGTTCATAGCTTCTCAGAGGAACTCCCTGCCCTTCAGGTCAGAATATTCCTGGGTCTGAAGTGCACAAGACAGCTGCCAAGCCATCCGAGAGCACGGTGACTCTCTCTTCTCCAATAATGGAGACGCGTGGTAAGGTGGTAGGCCTGGGTACAGAGGTCAGCAAGGTGGCGAACCCCTGCACCGTCTCTTTAGTCAGGGTCACAGCTACAAGGCGGACAGGGCACACCATCAGAGCACTGGGAACCAGCCAGCCTGGGCTCGTTTCAAAAGATAGGACTGTATTAGCCCACATCATTACAGACAGAAGATCAGTTCTTGCAGGGAACCCAAGCATTTCCCTTGCTGACCCTATTTTAATGAGTTTCTTGGCCCATGCAAAGAGCTGCCCGGACCATCGTCTCAGCCCTCTGTGTTTTCTTCTGCCCATAGCTCATTACAGGTGTCCAGCAGACAACAGAGAGGCACAATCAGGCCTTCATGGCTCTGGAAGGGCAGGTCATCTCCAAAAAGCTCCATGCCAGCATCCGAGAGAAAGCAGGCCACTGGTTTGCCACCACCACACCCATCATCGGCAAAGGCATCATGTTTGCCATCAAAGAAGGACAAGTGACCACCGGCGTGTCCAGCATCGCCAGCGAGGACAGCCGCAAAGTGGCCTCTGTGCTGAACAACGCCTACTACCTGGACAAGATGCACTACAGCATCGAGGGCAAGGACACGCACTACTTTGTGAAGATCGGCTCGGCCGACGGCGACCTGGTCACGCTGGGCACCACGATCGGCCGCAAGGTGCTGGAGAGTGGGGTGAACGTGACCGTGTCGCAGCCCACGCTGCTGGTCAACGGCAGGACTCGAAGGTTCACCAACATTGAATTCCAGTACTCCACACTGCTGCTCAGCCTCCGCTACGGCCTCACCCCCGACACCCTGGACGAAGAGAAGGCCCGCGTCCTGGACCAGGCGAGACAGAGGGCCCTGGGCACCGCCTGGGCCAAGGAGCAGCAGAAAGCCAGGGACGGGAGAGAGGGCAGCCGCCTGTGGACTGAGGGTGAGAAGCAGCAGCTTCTGAGCACGGGGCGCGTGCAAGGGTACGAGGGGTATTACGTGCTTCCCGTAGAGCAGTACCCAGAGCTCGCAGACAGTAGCAGCAACATCCAGTTTTTAAGACAGAATGAGATGGGAAAGAGGTAACAAAATAACCTGCTGCCATTCCTTGTCTGGATGGCTCGGCGGGAGTAACTGTTATCTCCTCTCCTAAGGAGATGAAGACCTAACAGGGGCACTGAGGCCGGGCTGCTTTGGGTACCAAGTGGCAAGACGGCTCACATTTTTTGAGTTCAACTGCTACTGTCCAAGCGAGAAGTCCCCCATCCTGAAGTAGACTAAAGCCTGGCTGAAAATTCTGAGGAGAACAAAACAAACGAATGAATGAACAAACACGCGAAATGTCCCAAGTTCCCCTAAAATATGGCCCACTTGTTCTGGGTCTACACAGAAAAACAAAAACAAAACAAAACAAAGACACAAAATGTCTAAAAGGAACAAAAGAACAGAAAAACACAACAAAATAAAAACACACAAAAAAAAAAAACCACAAAAAGCAAAACAGACACACCGACCGAATAACAAAGACGTGAAGACGGGAAGGCCTCACGTTCTATTACCTCACTCATCACACGTGAGCGACGCAGAGACATCCAGCAGGGCCGCGTCACAGACCAGCTGAGGAGCCCGGGTCAGACTGCCTGTCGGACAAATACCGCAGACGTTTTCGTTTAAACCAATACAGGTGCATTTAAAACACGACTTTGGGGGGTGACTTGTGTGTAGCAACCGGGGAGGGGGGGATAAAAGTGAAAGAGTGAGCACTGGAAATACTTTTTAAAGAAAAAAAAAAACACTAAAAACACACAAAAAAAAGGAAATTAATATCAAAAAGCAAAGCAAAATAATACCGTTCAGCACTTAACTCTCAGGTCCCAACTTAGTCTGGCCTGACCTAAGGTATTTGAGCGCAGAGTGTAAGATTTAATTCAAAATGGTGGCTAGAAGCACTACAGATTAATTTCATACTCTTTCGTCTTTGGAGATTCCATTGTGGACAGTAACGCGCAGTTACAGGGTGTAGTCTGTTTAGATTCCGTAGTTCGTGGGTATCAGTGGCAGTAGAGGCGTGGCATTGTGACACTCTTTTGCTAACGGGCACCACTTCAGATCACCCTGTACATACATAAGCCTCAAGGCACAATCACTGTTTCAGATTTAAAATTATTAGTGTGTTTGTTTGGTCCAGAAACTGAGACAATCACATGACAGTCACCACGAAGAGAGAAAATAAAAACGTAAAAAAAAAAAAAAAAAACAAAAAACAAAAAAAAAAAACAAAAAAAAAAAGTCTAATAAGAACTTTGGTACAGGAACTTTTTTGTAATATACATGTATGAATTGTTCATCGAGTTTTTATATTAATTTTAATTTGCTGCTAAGCAAAGACTAGGGACAGGCAAAGATAATTTATGGCAAAGTGTTTAAATTGTTTATACATAAATAAAGTCTCTAAAACTCCTGTGGACACTGGTCTTCTGTGGAAATGCTTTGAGGTGAGGAAAAGGTAGACAGAGGCTGCCGCAGGAGAGGGGAGCTGCCGAGATGCTGGTATTTCGGACTTTCGTTCGAGGCAGCTCAGTGCTCCCCGAACTGCTACACATGCTAGAGCGATCTCTGCCTGTGCCCACAGCGCCCTCTCTGCGTGGAGCAGAGGTGAGAGGAAAGTCTGGACCGGGGCTGGGGGGGGCGGCAAGGAGCCTCACCCCACCCGTGCATGGATGGGTCCGTCCAGCCCTCAGGGCACAGCCAGGCTTCTCCCTGAGGCCACATTCTACTTCTGGGAGGTGCTGGCAGGAAATGAGGGCAAGCACTCTCGCCACGCTGGGAGGCGTGCATGTATCTGTGTATGTCTGTATTTTCCTCCAGATTAATCTACCCCCAAACTTGCACACTTGGGGCAACCCAAGTAAGGAGAACACTTATGATTTGGACGAGTTTTTTCCCTCTCAAGCCCACTGAGTATTAGTACCATCGATAGCTAGCATTTATTGATGCTAACTAATGCCAAGAACAGTGCTAAGTGCTCTGCACACATTTTCATTTAACCCTCATCTTTCATTCATTCAGCAGCAGCATTATCCAGAGAGCTTGTCACATCCCAGGCCCTGTGCTAAGTTCTGGGGTTAAAGGAGGTGGGTAGACATCAACGTGGGTCCTCACCTCTTGAAACCTAGTTCAGGAATGTAGATAAGCAAAGCGTTACACTAAGTAGTGAAAATGGCAGGGGTGTTAAGTGCCAAGAGGGTGTTGAAAATAAAGAATCTAAAAAAAACCTGACAATTTTACATTTTTTTTAAAAAAGATGTATAAAGCCATGGAAACACATAACTGGAGAGGTGACCTAGACTGAGAATGGCCCAGACGTTGCTGGGGTCTGAAAGTAAGCATTGACCAGGTGAAGAGAAAGGAATGCATGCCGGACCCAGGGCGCCGGCATATGCAAAGGGCCGGTAGTAAGCCAGGCTGGAACACAGGAGAGGTTGGCAGGAATCAGAAGAGGCACAGATTAAAGACTGGGGGATTCTTTCCCTTCTTTTTTTGTTTTTGTTTTTGTTTTAATTAAAGAGGGAGCCTGTTTTAATTTCATAAACCAGTGCTCTGGATGCAGCGTGGAGAATAGGCGGGGGAGCTGACATGGTCGTCTGCATGAGACGACAGAGAAGGCTGGTGGCCACTGGCCTGAGGTCGAGGCGGTGGAAGACTACAGCAGGAAGTGGAAGTAAATTGAGGGGCTAGATTGCAAGGACGAGCTCCTCAGAGCGTTCACTCCGCATGCGAGGAGACTGAGGCTAAGGACCCCCGAGCTGGTAAGCGGTAGAATCAGCTTCAAGCCCAGCGGTGGCTGATTTCAGACGCTCCCCAGGAAGTCTAGTTAGCACACCACGGAGACCCCCTCCGGCACTCCGAGCCACTGGCACCTTCCCAGTCATGCAGCCAGGCCAGGGGTTGCTTCCCCAGGTAAGAGGATAGAGAGAGAGAGGCCAGCCTAGCCTGCTTTACAGCGGGTGTCAGGTCTCATGGGCCCTGTTAGCGTCACAGAGCCAGCTATGATTTAGTAAAGCAAACAGGAGAACAAAAATGTTTCAGACAAGGTCCCTCTCAGAAGCACATACGAACACCTCGCCAAGTACAGTGAGTTTGGTCCACTTCCCTTCAGGAGGCAGGAGACTGTTCCCCCCGTGCTCTGGTCCAGCTGCCACCTGCCTTGTTTAACGCCCTTGGTGTCAGGACCACTTGGATACGCACTCACGGAATAGCCTCCAGCTGGTCATGGGCCAGCCTGAATCCTGGTTCGGTGGGAGCTACAAGGGGGTTGACCACTGTGTTGTGTCTCCCTGGGTAGAAGCAGCCAGTGGGACCAAACACAACAGAGTTCATCACAAGCAAGAAGCCAGTGGGGAGCTCGCTTAATCCAGAGCTCCTCTGCCCCAACCAGACTCTTAGGTGGCAGGTAGACCCAGAGGGGTGCGCCCACAGTGTGGCACACAGGGAGTCCCATGTCGCCAGAAATGCACTAGAACCTGAAACTCTCCTCTTCTGTAACAACCATCTCTGAATTATTCATGAGTTTCCTACTACACCCAGCCCAGTCAAACCCCTCACAATACACACACACACACACACACACACACACACGAACCCATAACATGGGAGGGGGAGAGCGCCTTGGGTAAAAATCCTTTCCTGCCTTTCCCCAAGCTAGTCCTAGAATGACAGGACGGAACGCCTGACCTCTCCCAGGGTTTTTGCACCTTGTTACAGAGTTCTGGAAAGGCAGTGTATTCTGAAGTCAGCCTGCCTGGAAACAAACCCGAACTGGACCACTCACTAAACACGGGAGCTGGAGATGGTTATGTGTATCAAGCAGGGTACATAGCAAGAGCTGCCGCAGGAGATAAACCCAACACAAGTTAACACAGAAAACTTGAATTCTTACTCATATAGCCGTCCTCTGTGGGTCAGGGATGGGAATGGCTCTGCTTCATGCTGTCACTCAGAGCCCCAGCCTCCTTTCATCCTGTGGCTCAGTCTCCTGGGTCTTCAGAATCTTTGACATCCTCTCCACTGAGCTGGTTGAAGGAGAAAAATCCAAGACCATGTGTGTGACTATTTTATTTATAATGGACCACAACCTGACGAAGAGGCCTAGCCCCCCCACCCCGTCGTCCACTCTCCTATATCCATGGGCCCACCTACTGCAAAAGAGACCAGAAAATGTTGTCTATGACCCTCAGAGGAGGAGGAGGCTGGGAACTGGTGAGCCCAAGCAGTCTCCGGTATGTAACTCAATGTCCAAAAGCCTCCGTTTCCTCCACCATACGTGAGGACAGGTAAACACGAGGCTGCCATGATGATTAAATGGGAAATTGCATGTATCGCAGACATATGCTAAGTCCTCGGGAAATGTTGGTTTTTATTATTTTTAAATCTTTGCTCCAAGCACAGGTTTTCTAAGCATGGAAATTGAGGACTGAGCCATCCGTCATATGGGAGAGATTTTTATGCAGGGGTGGGAGGATGGAGGAGGCCCTCGCCTCAAATCCCCCTCCGTGCAGCCACCTCCCCTCTCCCAGGCCTAGGGAACATGAACAGGTCCTCCCAGTGTGAGACTCTGGCTCACAGCCTCAAGGACTCTTCAGAAAGGTCGACATTTGGAAGGCTGAAGGTCTCAGCCACATGAAGACTGGCTCTCTGAGCAGGACACCCACTGGGACATCCGTCAACGTTCCATCCCCAAGTCCGGTTTTGTCCCTGGCACTGTCAGAAGCTGGGCATACAAAGATAAGCCATGATGGTCAAGCTCTCACAGTCTAAGGCGTGAGGAGAGACAAGCCGATCAATGGGACACAGAGGGCTCCAGGGTACGGAGAAGTGATGCAGGAAATGTGAAGCCCAGAGGAGAGGACTGCAAGTTCTCCCCACGAGCGTCTGTGCTGAGCCTTCCCAGGTGAGAGAATACCAGTGAGAAAAGCCGAAGAAGGCACTCTGGCCTGAGACGAAAGTGTGCGCTACATGCAGGAGGGAGGGGGACGTTCGGCAAGGCCCGAACAGTGGCTACACGTGAGCCCCCGGCTACGTATTAGACCCACCCGGGGGCTTTCTAAATACACCCGCGATCTCCAGGTCCCGGGTTCTGGGAACCGGTAGGCTTGGCAGCTCCCCAGGGGATGAGAATGTGCAGCCGGGGCCGGAAGCCCAGCAGGAGAAGCACGCCTGGGACGGGGCACGTCGGAGAGAACGAGCAGGAATGCAAATCAGGCCAGGAAACTGGACATTCTCCCGGAGGGCATGAGGGGCCTACGTGGGGTCCTCCACAACTAGGAAATCCTGCGATTAGCACGGTGGGGAGAAGAAGGGGGGCCAACAGAGCAGAGGCTGGGAGATCGCCACCGCCGGAATGTACCAGCCCAGATGAGGGCCCGAACTGGGGTGAGAGGGTGAGGACAGAGGGAGAGCTCCTCAGGACACCATTCCAGAAACAAGGACGAGGTTGTAGAACTCTCTCAGAGGTGGGGGCAGCGTATGTACAAGGCAGAACACCAAGGGCGGGATGCAGGGGCCGCTGTGCAGGGAAAGCCTCAGCTACACCAATGTCCCTGCTCCCCACCTCACTCTAGTAAAAGGACACGACACCGCCTGAGAAGGGGTTAAGGAGAAGTCTAGCGGAGTCTTACCTTCCGGAATCCTCTGCGGGGCTCAAGTTGGGACTTTCCTGGATAGTTCTGGTCTACCACACCCAAGTCCCCCCCCTTCCATCCTGAGGCAGCTGGGCAGCCTGAACCCCCTCTGACGCCCAGAGCGGGCTCTCTGGCTGTGCAGCAGCCCCTCAGAAGCAAGGCTGCGCCAGGTGGGGTCTCTTCCCCCCTGACTTCACCCGTTTCCCAAAGCCCCACCTTCCCCGGTTACTTCTTCCTAGTAAATGCTGGGCTTGCAGTTTGGCCACTAGATGGCGGCCTTTCCCATTAAATCTTCGGAGAGAGGCGCCTGGCTGGTCCAGGCTGTTTTATATGCGAAGCACTCAGCAGTGCCTTGCACTTAACAAGTGCGTATTGAACGGTAAGCTACTATTCAAGGAAAATACCGGAACATTTTTTAATCATGGTCTTTAGAGTCAAAAAAAAAAAAAAAAAACACTCTACTTTAAATCCCGCTGCTCTCCTTTCTAGCTAAGCCTGGGCTCTTAACTTCCCAAGACTGTTTCCTCCCCTGTAATACCATCTCGCAGGATTGTTGTAACAACACTCAACCTAGTGCCTAGCACGTGGGATGGCTACTGACCGGTCCCCGGTGACTATTATTCTCAGCCTGTGAGGTGGGCCCCCTGCCCTGAGACTGGCTGCACACACATCCCAGTCCTGAAGCCTGACCTGTGAAGGAGCCAAGCTTCCACGGCCCGCCCCCCATCCTCCTACCACATAAGCTGCATAAAGGAAAAGGGCCTTGCTCTGCTAGCAGGCCCGGAGGGTAGGAGCCCTGCAACCTTGCAGGGACAACTTTCCCAGTGGCCATCCTGCCAGAAAGGGGAGGGGAATGCCTGGCTTGGGTCCTTTATCTGGGTTCTCAGTTATGAGGGTAATAGAGATAGGATATGACCACCTAACACCTAAGCCAGCTCCACAGCCCTCGCCAAGGCTGCAGGGTCCCCAGGCCTGGGGAGAACAGAACGAAATCTCCTCTTGCTCCCCACCGTCCTTAGTGTTCCATGGAGGTGGCCACCTGCATGAAGCTTCCCCTTCACCTTCACCCTCTTCCCCTCCCCCTTGCTTCTCTGTGTCCTTTCAATGGCTCCCCACCCTGGTCTCCTTCATCTGAACCAATTCCAGTGGCAGTGAAAGCAATCTCCTTGTGCTGATGCATTCATAAACGCTTTTGCCCAAATTGATTGCATTTGAACTTCGCCACCCCCAGAGAGACCATGAGGAGCTTGAAAGCTGAAGTGGCCAGAGGCTACACAATACAACAGGCCCCTCCCAGGTGCCTGGAAGTCCTCCTGTTCCCAGTCTACCGCCCACTAGTTGCAGTCCCAGGCCACTCCTCCCATAGCCCCTTATCTTCCTGCTATCGTAGCGAAATACCAGCGAAATTTATTCAAAGGCAGGGCCCCTGGCCAGTAGTTGTCTGCCGGGTGTCTGTAAGTCAACCACACGAGCTACAGGCGGTGGAGACCATGACCACTGCCTGGCTCTGCCCCAGGTGGCATCACTAGATTAATCAGGAAACGAGAGCCGAAGTGACAGAACCCCAACTCAAAGCAAAAACTGGGAAAGTTCAGAAACAGGCTGGCTTCAGACATGGTTGGATCCAGGACTCAAAAGATGTCTTTTCTCCACCTCTAGTTCTGCTTCCCTTGCGGTGTGGCTTTATTCCCAGGGGGGCTTTCTCCACATGTGGGAAAGACGATTGTTGGCAACCCCTCACCACCATCCCTGTGGCACCCATGGAAATGGCGGAGAGACTCTCTAACTCATGGAGAACTTGAATGGGCCCCAGTCCCAACAGGGCCATGAAGAGAGGGAAAGGGTGGTTCCCCAAAGAAGACAACGGTCTAGACAAAAACATGGGAGCTGCTGCTACGATATCTACTGAAATCACACTGAAATCACACACCCACCCATTCTACCAACACATCTTGGGTGTTTGGCTGACAATGCAGGTGCTGGGGATACAAGGATAAATAGAACACAGCCATTCAGTAACTAGTGAGGAACACAAGCAAACAAACAATAGCTGGGGAAAGAACTGCACAGTGCGTGATGGGGATTTGGGAGGAAGGACATGGACGTGTGTGTAAGTAGTGCACTGGGAACATAGAGATTACATCTAAATAGCCAAAAAGGCAACCAGCCCCTCACGGATTCCCACCCAGGTTCTTTCCCACCTACCACGGTCCTTCCCCTTCCCCTAAGAAGACAGGAAGCCTCTTTCCAACACCAGCCTGGAGAACCTTTCCCTGGGCCGAACTGTTTATAGGGGACTAGATGTCCCCCACTTCTTCACTTTCTCCCTTCCTCCTTCAACGCATGGGGAGCAAGACTTCCCCTCAGTGTCAACCATGTTCTGTAAGGAGAGGTCGTTCTGCTCATCAGACCAGCTTCTGTTCACGTGCAGGCTTCCTCAGTCCGGGCATCAGTAACATTTGGAGCCAGGTGGCTCTGGGGTGCAGGCTGGCATGTGGCTTGGGCAATGTGGGGTGTTTAGCAGCAGCCCTGGCTTCCACCCACTAGATGCCAGTAGAGGCTCCCTGCCTAGCTCTGACAACCCAGAACGTCTCCAGACATGGCCAAAAGTCCTATGAGGGGGAAAATCGCCCTCAGTTGAGAGCTGCTGTGCTAGCTCATTGTCCCTCCTCCCTCCTCCCTCCCTGACCCCAGACCCCCAGGCTTTGGAAAGGAGAAGCCTCTGCCCTCCCATTAGGCAGGCTAATTCTCCCTAAGGAGACATTTACCAGTACTCGCTTATGTTCATCCAAGGGACACCCCCCAAGCCGGGGGTTCTGGAACTCGATTAAAGCTCTGTCCTGATTCTCCTCTTCTTCTGGGCTCACCACCCAGGAGTTACTCAGGAGCTGAGTTCATGAGCCCCATCTGGAGGAAAGCATTGATTGTGTTGCCCCACCCCTCCCAGATCCTCCCCCCACCCCACCCCCCGCCAGACGTCCCCAAGGAGGTGCCCTTGCTCAGAAGGAGGCGGAGACACTGAGCATTCCTGAGATAGAGGCGCTGCAGGCTCTCTGCAGCAAGGAGCAGCCACCTGAGGGTGACCAGGACGAGGGTCCGAGCTTTGCACATGAGAGCACCGTCCCCCTGCACTTGGGGGAGGATACTAGGACCTGGGACGACAGGGTCAGGTTTTACTTCCTCCTTCCCGTCCTGCCCCTACGCTGCTGGCCACACGGCCCCTGAAATGGAGCGTGGAGGATCGCCTAAGAACAGAGAGAAGGCAGGCCAGCCCTTCCTTACCTCACCCCACTGCCTCGGGGCCTCAAACCCTGCCTCTCCCCGAGGCTCCGCACAGCCTGAACTTGGGAAGCACAAGAAGTGCTGTGTGGGTCTCTTCCCAGCCCTGTGTTTAGTGACATCACCCTGGCGGCTTGAAATGAGCCATAGTGGGGATATCTACATCGTGGAAAGCAGTACACTTCCAGGAGACTGGGCTGGGGTTGTGGTGGGGGGGTAACAAAAGAGAAAAAAATGTCAAAGGGGCGTTGGGAGAAGAGGAGGAGAAAGAGGAGAGCCACCGGTTAAAAGCTTTCTCATTGTACATCAGAAACTAACATAACATTGTGTCAACCACAATTTTGAAAAAAAGCTTTCTGTGTCGACTTCAAGGATGTGGGCACTTTGAAATTCAAGGGTCGGGAACTCAGGCCTGGCACCATTATAAAATTAATAAGAACTGGTAGAAGCAGCAAGAGAACATTTTCTACGCTCTTCCAAATTTTAAGGGTGTGTTTAACCAGCTCACAATGGTATTGTTTGGGCACAGTGGGGACCACCCCCTGCAGTGGGCACAGACCCCTCTGTTGGGGACCCAAGCATTCATTCCCCCACCCCCACCCCCTGGAATGCTGCCTGCGGACACTTCAAAACACCCGCACCCCTGCCCTCTCTGAAGGGAGGGTCTGGTAGGTTACATGCCCTGGGGGTGGGGGGAGGGTCATCCAGCACTGGGTCCGGTGGATACAGGGGTACAAAGCTGGCTGCGTGCCCCGTGCCCCGATGAGGAGTTATCCCAGCTCCAGAGCTGGAAAGGGGATTGGCCGAGGCCATCCTCGCTGGGCCATCAGGGCTCGACTTGGGCCTCTGCCCAATCCTGGGACCTCATTCCCTCCCAGGTGTTCCTGGTTCACTCTCCAAAACACAGCCTGCGTGCAGATCTCCAGCCCAGACTCGTTCCCAGGGGAACTCAACCTAAGACACCCCCACCTGCTCTCACCTCTCAGGAGAGGTGCCACATGGCGTGATTTGCAGGGGGTGCTTTCAGGCGCTATATGATGGGAGGGCGGGGGAAGTAGAGGCAGCAGCATGATGAAGTGTGTGCACGTGTGTTCAGGCCAGCGTCTCTGTTGAAGGGCACAGCGAGGGGTCAAACGAACGTCACCTGCTTGTTGGATTTGGCAACACGGCGGACCGGCTCTGTTGGCTACACAGAGGTCTGAGCGTGCAGACGCACACACGCTCCGTCCCTCCAGGCACCAAACACACGCTCTCCCGAACGCACAGCCCACATTCCAGGCCCCGGTTCTTGAGATGGGAAGAAGTCGGCCAAGCTCACCTTTAGTGCAAGAGGTGAAGCTGAAGACTGAGGCTGGGGATCAGCTCCTGGTCACGGCCAAATGCTAGCCTCTGGCGCGCGTCACTCGTGCGTGACCCTTCGAAGTTCACAAAACACATTCATTCATTCCTAGAAGGCTCTCTGGCCTGTTTGCCAGCTTTCCGGCTCAGAAGCCCCATTTGTGATGCGAGCCCCAGGACGCACAGATGGAGAGCTTCCCCACCACCTGGCGAAGGGGAGTGCCCGGCCTCCCTGCTGACAGGAGGGCTCTGCTCCACACTCGGGGCCGTGTCCACGCGGTGGTTCCAAGCCGAGACAGGATTTGCCTCCCAGCTCCCTCAGTAATCCCCCTGCCCAACCGAGGCACTCACTGATAGCACCCTGGTGACCCTTGGCCCTCCTAGGGGCAACCATGTTACTTATTAACCTGCTGACTGGAAATGAGTTTCTCTTCTGAGGTGCTGGAGCTAAGCCCGCGCACCTGAGGAAGGGAGGAGTTTCTTAGTCACGTGCCCTCGCAGTAGCAGTCACACCATTCACCATTCACACTCATCTAGAACCGAGATGCCACGTGCCACTGGACCCTTCTGCATTCCTGAGGAGGGCGCGACTTACGTCCACCAGCTAGGCCGCGGCAGGCATTTTCGTGTCAGGCAGGCCCGCCTCTGCATCCTGGCTTCCTTACATTTTGAGGCTAGAATGAGTACTGAATATGGGAAGTGCCAGCTCACTACCTGGAACAGGGTAAGTGCTCGGCCAGCCGCCATGGTCGTCATTATTATTGCCTCATTGTTGTCCCCCAGGGAAGCCGCTGGTTACAGAGCGGAGCCGCCTTGGAGGCGAACCATCATCTGCCTGCGCTCATCCCACCCTCTGGCCCATGGCCATGCCACAGTCTCTGAAGGCCTGTCCCATGGCCTCAAGGGCTGCCAAATGTCTGGGTTTCCTTTTCTGGGCTGGACCTTATGTTGGATCACCATGAAATGGAACATAAGACACCAAGAGACTGAGGCCAGGGAAGGGGTTCCACTTGCCCACCGATCCCGCCAGTCCCATGCAGGTGCAAGTCTTCAGCCTCCCAGGCGATGTCAGTCCCTGAGCTGGATCAGGGGGTAGACATCAGAGGGCCTGCATGCCACCTGCAGCTGAGCTCTTTTTTTTTTTTTTTTAAGATTTTATTTATTTATTCGACAGAGATAGAGACAGCCAGTGAGAGAGGGAACACAAGCAAGGGGAGTGGGAGAGGAAGAAGCGGGCTCATAGCAGAGGAGCCTGATGTGGGGCTCGATCCCATAACACCAGGATCACGCCCTAAGCTGAAGGCAGACGCTTAACCGCTGTGCCACCCAGGCGCCCCTGCAGCTGAGCTCTTAAAGGGACATCCAGGGAGCTGGCCAAGAAGATGAGCCGGAGAGTGTCTCCAGCCTTATTCTGGGTCAGAAATTGTGACCCACAGTCACATCCAAACCCAAATTTCTTTTCCCTAATTTAGAATACAATGGGCAAGTTTCTTCCCTATCTTTGTTTGTTGTCCTTTATAAAGACTTACTATAAAAATGTTAAGCTATATGAAATACATTTGGAGCTCAGACCAGTTGGCTCAGCAGCAGAGAGAGGACTGTTGGCTGGTTTTTGGTTACAAAGCTGCTCAAAGTCCAATATCAGACATTCATAGATAGGAAGGCAATAGATCACCTTAAGCAACCCAGGGCACACTTTTAGGCAACTAGTAGTTGTTCTTGCAGTTCAGCCACCATTTATTGAGGTGTATTCCATGCCGAATGCTGTGCTAAGTGAGAGGAGAGTTGAAGAAAATCTAAAACTCCAACCTTCGATATTTATCGATGAAGATTTTTTGCCATGTTTGTGTTCTCTCTCCTTCCCTCCCTCCCTCTGAAATGCTCAAATGGTGCCAAATCATTTGAAAGTAAGTTGTAGACCTCATGACACTCCACCCTAAATGCTCCCATCTCGGCCTCCCGAGAACAAGGGTTATCCTCCTACATAACTATAGTACCGCGACCTCTCGTGAGATCCTCAACACTGACATAGTATTGTCTAAAATACAGTCCAGGTTCACAGTTACCCAACTGTCCCAAGGATGTCCTTTGTAGCTTTAAGTCCTCCAGGATACACTCGTGGATCATTGCATTTGGCTTCTTCCTCCTGATTTGATGGATATAGAACTCTGTAAAGAAAGTTAGAGAGCTCTCAAATAAAGACTTTTGAGAAAGAACCTGCAGACTCAAACTAAAAAGAAAAACCTTCCATAAGATCCCTTGGATGCTGCGTTCTCATTCCTCACCACAGATGGGCAAATTATTTCTTAGAGGGGCATATGGGTTCCTAATTCTTCCAACAGATTAATGCCATCTGCTCCCTACTAGGAGGAAGAATGGGTAAAAGGTGGTGGCAGGGAGCCTTAGGTGTTCAGGTGTGTCCTCCAGCACATGCCCGTCTCAATCCGCGCTGGGCCTGTTTTAGGCATGGGGATGTGGGAAGAAAAGAAAAAAAAAAAACCTGTCCTCACAGGGTTTATGGTCCGATTGGGAGAAACAGTGTGTGGGGAGGGATAGAAAGAAACAAAATAATGAGGCTAGATCGCTAACGGATAAAGTAGATGGAGGGACACATATCCCAACCTTGGACAGTGAGGAAAGAAGGCACATGTAAGCTACCAGCTGAAGACAAAGGAAGAGCATTTTGAACAGAGAAATAGCCTGGTGAGCCTGTGTGCAAGCCACGTCCGCAAGCTCCGTCATGCGGTGTGGGGACAGGAGGCACAGTATCGAGACTGGAAGAGCGCACCAGGGCAGCCAGACCGGACCTTACAACAAGCACTAAGTTGCTGGGACTTCATCCTCAGACCAGTGAAGAGCCATTGAGGCGTTAACATAAGGTGTTCTGGCACGTTCTACAGCGTGATCGCGTAAGCGGGCAGAGGAGGCCGGCTGGGAGGCTGTATGTGGTGCCAGCAATGGTGGCCTGTGTCTAAAGTAGCACAGGTGGAGGGGTCCCTGGCTGGCTCACCAGGTTAAGCATCCAACTCTTGATCTCAGCTCACATCTTGATCTCAGGGTCATGAGTTTAAGCCCCACATTGGGCCCCATGCCCAGCATGGAGCCTACTTAAAAAAAAGAAAAAAGTAACACAAGTGTAGATGGAGACAGCAACAGACACATACTTTGGAGATAGGATCCAAGGCTCTTGAAGATAGAATGTACATAGGGAGGGGCGCCTGGGTGGCGCAGCGGTTAAGCGTCTGCCTTCGGCTCAGGGCGTGGTCCCGGCGTTATGGGATCGAGCCCATCAGGCTCCTCCGCTGTGAGCCTGCTTCTTCCTCTCCCACTCCCCCTGCTTGTGTTCCCTCTCTCGCTGGCTGTCTCTATCTCTGTCGAATAAATAAATAAAATCTTAAAAAAAATAAAATAAAATAGAATGTACATAGGGAATAGAGAAAAGGGAGAAGTCTAGGATGACACCCAGGTCTTTGCAATTAAAATAATATTTTAGAACAGGGGTGGATAAACTAAAGCCTGTGGGCCAGAGGTCTGTTTAGCAAATAAAGTTTATTGGCACACAGCACTGATCTACACATTGTCTATGGCTGCTTTCCGCTATAACAGAAGAGGTGAGTAGTTTCAAACAGAGACCATACGGCTTGCAAACCCGAAAATATTTATTATCTGTTCTTTATACAAAACATTTGCCAACCTGTTTTAGATCATTGTATTCCAGAGATGCCTCAGGAAGAAAAAGTATATTTTAGTCAAATAAGGTTAGGCAGTATTCTATACTGTTTTCTTGGCTACTCGCTGTGGATGTAGGTACACTGAAAGCACTGAGAAGTCCTACAGTGAAGAAATCTCTTTGCTTAATTAAAGCCAACATTTTCCAAATGTATTTGCCTATACTTCAGTTTAACTCTGAAGAATGCACCTGTGGACTGTCACTTTGGAAACATTAGGGGGTATTCTGGAAGGGCAGAGATTGGTGAGAATCCAAGTCATGAGATCAGTTAAGACACCATTCAAATAACAAGAATCAGACAAAAGGGCCTGAGCTAGGGCTTAGGTCAAAAAGAAGGAAGAGACTATGGAAGGCTGTGAACGCAGAGCAGAATCCTCGGTTTCCTACTTAGATAACTGTAGGGAACATGAATGGAGATAGGAACGTGGGAGAGGGAGGAGGAAGGGGGAGGAGGAGAGGGGAGGAGGAACAGGGAAGGAGACTAACTTGAGAAAAAGGGGTGAATTCCAGCTTAGACACACTGAGTTTTCTTGGCTCGGAGTAAGCCATGAACTTCTGCTTCCAGAAAAATGGAATAGGCGTACTTTTCCCTATTCCTTCCGCTCAGTAAAACCAAGATCTTTGGACATTATACAGAAAACGAATGTAAGAAGACCCAAAGTGCAGAAAAGGAGACAGATGGTTAGGGACCTCAGGACCTGCGGAATGACATGAGTTCGCTGGATTGTCTTTTTGCTTTACATATCCCAGACTGAGTGCTAGAGAAACTGAAAACTCAGAAACGTCAATGGGTCCAGACAAAAAATGTTCAACAGAAGTCAGCCAGAGGACCAGAAAAGGGGCAGACTAGCACATAGAACTTTTTTAGACAATAACCATCTTACTCTAGCTAAATACCACACAAAAAAACAAAAAACAAAAACAAAACTGTGGCCCCACTTTCATGCTAACAAAGGCCAAGTAGGGACCCTAAATTTCTACCTTTAAGAGGCTTTCATGAAGAGCCCCAGCACCCTCCTAGGATTGTGTCAGAGAAGGCCAAAGGGTACCCCCCCAGGTGTCAACAAGACCAAGTGGGAATTTGGACTTCCACCTCCACCTGGCAGTAACAGGGTGCCATATCTCCCCACCCCCTGCAACCATCCCCCACCCCTGCTGGAATGGTATCAGAGAAAGCCAGCTAAAACCAGTTTACATAAGCTCCAGAGACTCAGAACATAATAGAAAAATGCACTGGTTTCAGTCAAAAGAAAGAAAGAAAGAAAGAAAGAAAGAAAGAAAGAAAGAAAGAAAGAAAGAAAGAAAGAAAGAAAGAGTTACTCATTAGGGTGCTTGGCTGGCTCAGTCAGTGGAGCGTGTGCCTCGCAATCTCAGGGTCTTGAGTTCAAGCCCCATGCTGGGCACGGAGCCTACTTTAAATAAATAAATAAATATCACTCATCATAGCAAGAACCAGGGAGATTTCAAACTGAATGGAAAAAAAAAGACAATCAATAGATGCCAACACTAAAATGATGCAGACATTAGAATTTCTGGCAAAAATTTTAAAGCTGGCACAATAAAAATGCTTCAATGAGTAATGATAAATACAGTTGACACAAAATGAAAAAACAGAAAGCCTCAGCAAAGAAAGGATATAATGGAGAACCAAATGGAAAGATTTGAACTGAAAATTTTAACAACTAAAATGGGGGCGCCTGGGTGGCTCAGTCAGTAAGTGACTGCCTTCAGTTTGGGTCAGGATCCCAGGGTCCTGGGATCAAGCCCTGCATCAAGCCCCTCCCTGCTGATCAGGGAGCCCACTTCTCCCTTTCCCTCTGCTGTTCCCCCTGCTTAGGCTCTCTCTCTCTCTCTCAAACAAATAAACAAAATCTTTAAAAAGGTAATTAAAATGAAAAGCTCAGAGGCTGGGTTCAAGAGCAGAAGGAAGGGGACAGAGGCAAGACTCAGTGATGTGGAAAAGAGAACAACAGACATGGTCTAATCTGAACAACAGAGAGAAAATAGACTGATGAGGTGGGGGAGAGAACAGAGTCCCAGGGACCTGAGGAACTATAGTAAAAGATGGGAGTCCCAGAAAGAGAGGAGAAAAGGTGGGACTGCAAAAGGAATCCGAAATAATGGCTAAAAAGTTCCTGACTTCGACAGGAATCATCAAACTGCAAATTCAAGCAGCTTAGTGAACCCCAAAGAAGACGAACCCGAAGAAATCCATGCCAAGATACACAATTAAGCTGCTGCTGCTTCTCCTGCTTCTCCTGCTTCTCCTCCTTCTCCTTCTTCTCCTTCTTCTTCTTTTAAGACTTTATTTATTTGAGACACAGAGAGAGAGCTCAACCGGGCAGGAGGGTCAGAGGGAGAAGGAGAAGCAGACTCCCCGCTGAGCAGGGATCCTGATGCAGGGCTTAATCCCAGGACCCTGAGATCATGACATGAGCCGAAGGCAACCGCTTAACTGCCTGAGCCACCCAGGCACCCCCACAATTAAGCTTCTGAAAACTAAAGACCCAGTAAACAAAGTATCCGACTTTACTAGGCTGTCTCAGACCTTTAATGGCTACTTACCGCGGCTGAGTAACCAGGGCTGGTGAGAAAGGTCTCTGTTCAGCCTGGATCAGGTGTCAAGGGCAGTGCAGGAAGCCATGGGGTCAGAGAACCTTGCAGGATTTCAGGGCGACCACCTCCTAGCTTGGATTCACCTCGTGGAAACAATCTGTGGTTTTCAGTGGAATGGAAACAGGGCTCTCTCGGTGTGTTGAACACACCAACTCTTCAGGGTCTTTCTCCCTGCTGCCCCCATAGCCTGGATTGCACATTCCTAGCCTCTTCCCATTGCTGGCTACCTCAGCTTTTCTGCATAAATGTCACTTCCTCAGAAGGGCTTTCTCCTCCATCCCTGCCTAAAGCAGATTTTCTACCAATCCCCGTTCTATGAAATTTTATCATAGCACCATTTGTTCCCATCTTGTTATTGACCACAATATGCAATTATTTCATTTGTTGACTTGTATAGTGTATATCTTCACTGCTAAACTTAAGCTCCATGAGACCAAAAACCACCGTGCATCCTGAGTGCTTCACCCATGGTCTGGTACACAGAGACCCACCTTTAAGAGAACCCCACGTCTCAAGGGCTAAGCCTACACTTCCCCTACAGCATCTCATTTAGTTGTCACATGTTGACAGTGAGCTGGGTATTGTTGCTCTCCTTTTACAAATGGGGAAACTGAGGCTTCAGGAGGCAGAGTCTCAGGCTGAAAGTCACACACTGGCCAAGATGCAGAGTCAAGTTTCGTGCATGGGCTTCTCTTCACCCCCACCCCCTGTATTTTCCACTGCTCCACCCAGCCCCCCGCTAAGGCAACTTATCTGGGTATAAGCCCCAACCCTACCCTCTTCTTGCTGCTCTCTTACACAATTCAGGGGGACTGCTCATCTAAAATTCAGAGAATGAGGCATCAAACCGTGAGCAATGGACAGGTAAAGAGCCTTTCAATCCACCCGTCTCTAAGCAGTTGGGCTGGAGTTTTATTTCTGAGCCTGGGTACCATGGCGATGCAAGCTCTATAAATACCAGAAAGAGGCTTCTTTCAGCCAGCCTGCTGGGTACCGCACCCGCACCCCCACCCCTATTTCCCACCAGGGCTCCTCTTCTGCTGCTGGGATGGGGGTAGAGGAGAGCACTGCTCCGCAGAACTCCCCCCTCCGCTCACACTTTCTTTCTCCTCTCCTCACCCCCACCCTTGAAACTGAGATTTCTTCTCCACCTCCTTCTTCGGTGCATAATTCATTTCCTCATCCCCGGGTG
This sequence comes from Ursus arctos, assembly GCF_023065955.2. NCBI lineage: Eukaryota > Metazoa > Chordata > Mammalia > Carnivora > Ursidae > Ursus > Ursus arctos. The sequence goes on from NW_026622819.1 coordinate 55,652,710, forward strand.
AAAGACTCAACAGTTCCCAGCCCCCAGTACCCAAGAAGAGTCTTGGATGGGAGAATCAAAACCTCTCTTGCCAGCCCTGGGGTAGCCGCCTGTCCAGAAGAAATCCAGCTCAGTTAATACATGAACGAGCAAGGGAGGAAAATGGTGGGGGGAGGAGGGAGGCGAGCAGCATAAAGAGAAAAGTGCTCCTCTTTCTATGGAGAAAGCTGAGCCTATTAAACCCCCGATACCAACCCCTCCAGGTGGGTCTTGTTGACAGCATTGGTGGAGGTCAAGAATCAGGTTCGTCTCTCTTCTGCTTAGAAGTCAGAACCCCTACCTCTGCCCTGCCCTCTCATTGTAAACTCAGCTATGACCTCAGCATGCCCCCCTCCCATCTCTAACCACTCCAAGTAGATAAGCAATCCGAATGAAAGCCAGAGTTCAAGATAATCTCCTGGACATTCCTCTGAGTCTTGAAGTTCCTCCTTCACTGGCACTCTAGAGCCCATATAGCTGTGAATTCAGAAGCCAAAACCTACTTCCTGGAAAGAGCGGAGTTGGAATCTTGGCTCTCTTATTTACTGTGTCACTGTAAGAAAGTCACTTCACTTCTTTACACATCTGTAAAATGGGACTAGTAAGAACCAGGGCAATGAATCATTAGTCATAGACACTCCATCTACTTGTAAAGTGAGTAGGCTGTGCCAGACTTCGATTTATTTTCAAGCACCGTATTAAGCACTGAGACCCAGAAATAAATGAAAAAGCCCTCTCTTCTGCCTTGGCTCTCAAAATGCCAAGGTTTCTCCCATCCTCATTTTCTCTGGCTTGGGACATGTTTTCCCATCATTGAAAACAACAGTCCACGGGTCCAATTATGAACCTCAAATAATGCATGGCTATAGAAAAGGACATTCTGGGCTCCATCACAGAAATGGAACCGTGTGCCTTCTCTGAGATGTGTGGGAGGGACAGCACAGGGTGGGGAGGTACAGGCATGGAGTCGGAAGAAAAATCTCAGCAGAGGTCTTCACAGCCTCCATTGCCTTGAAGACTGTAGAAGCGAACAAGAAACTACTGCTGACATGTCTATTCCTTTTTTTTTTAAGCTTAATTTCTCCTCCTTACCATCTACATGAAATATGTTACCCTGCCACTCTAAAATTCTCTGAAACACATGTGTGCAAACTGGCCTTTCTTCTTTGCTCATGCAATGGGGGAAAGGATTTAAGTGGGTGTCTCTTTTATTTTATTTTATTTTTAAAGATTTTATTTATTTATTCGACAGAGATAGAGACAGCCAGCGAGAGAGGGAACACAAGCAGGGGGAGTGGGAGAGGAAGAAGCAGGCTCATAGCGGAAGAGCCTGATGTGAGGCTCGATCCCATAACGCCGGGATCACACCCTGAGCCAAAGGCAGACGCTTAACCTCTGTGCCACCCAGGCGCCCCTTGTGGGCGTCTCTTTTAAAAGCATGACAACCTGTCCCAGGCTCAGGTGTCTCCTATGGGCCCCCTGGATGTGAAAGCAAATGAGAAAAGGCTTGTCCTATGGTCACTTCTGCTCAGCTCCAGGACCAGCCATGCCTCCAACTCAGCTCACGGGCAGCCAGACACAGCCCCAGGAGGAAGGCCGGGAGAGGCTGGCCTTCTTGTCTTCAGGTCACATTCCTGCAGTTCAGTCACCTGTAGAATAATGTCCAGCTCGCCCTATCGCGTGGCTGAGCTGGTTTTACCTTTAATCCCTTTCACGTTTGTCCTCAGCCTCGGAGAATGCCTGGGGATGATTCACCCGCCATCACATGGGGCAGGCAGTCATCTGTTTTATTACCTCACCCTGCTTGCAGCTTCTGGGAGATAACCTAGGATTCTTTTGTTGGGTGGGTGGGTGGGGGGGGGGCGGAGGGGGTTGATGGAGGTAGAAAGGATTCAGAAGCAGACAAAGGCTTTAAGGAGTTAATTCCTTTGTAGTCTCTCTTTCCTGCTCCCTGTTCACGTTTAAAAGTCCAAAGGAACAAGACATTTGGAAAATGCCAGGGCTTGGGCACCTGGGCTAAAAAGCAAGCTGGATTTGGCGGTCTACAACGTGTTTCCCTTCACAACCAACACCAACCAGTGAGAAGGCTGGGTTGCAAGAGAAGACAAAAAGGAAATCACCAGTTGGGAAGATTGGCACGAGCAACCGTGCACGATTTTCAGGAAGGGAAAGGACACCACGGGTTTGTGTTTGGAACAGAAAATACTTCATTCATTCACATTTCATAGAGGCATGCTTTCTGCCAGGCACAGCACTCCATATCTACCACAGTGGCGCCCCTGAGACGATGGCTTACCCCTGAGAGCCAAGCCCTCTACATTTCTCATCTCCTATAGCCATTAAAACAAGCCCTATGGAATCTATGTGATGTTTTTCAGCCCTAAGACTTGAGACTTTGGTTATGCAAGTTACTCATGGTCACACGAGTCATATACAAACCTGCCCCCAAGCGGACTGATTCCAGAGCTCTTGCTTCTTAGCGGAATACTTGCGAAGCAAGCATCAACAGACAAGCATTCATCAGCATCCATAATATTCCAGATTTAGACCATGGGTAGGTCCAGGAATTGAAGCATGATTAAAGAAAATAAAGTGTTGGTTAATAGTTAAGTGCTGGAGTCAAACAGACCTGAGTCTACTTTTGATTCTGTATCCCTGGCCAATAACATAGCACCTTAGAGCCTCAGTTTTCTCATCAGTAAAATGGGTATAAGCGTCCCCTACTCCAGACGGTTGCCATAAGGATTGTATGAGATCATGTGTGTGAAGCACCTAGCACCATGTTGGCTTTGCTTTTGAGCTATTGCTCTAATCAATAATAGGTTTTTATATTGTGAAAGCTTGGTCCAAGCAGAGGAAGTGAAGAGGGCTATGGGAATCCCCCCTAGAAGGATGGGGAACTCCTACTTTTGGGTGTTGCAGGCCAGTCTGAGGCCCATGAATCTGCACTTCTGTTGATGGCATTTATGGAATGAAGGAGGGTAGGGAGGGCTAAACACTGAGCCTCAGGGAAGTAACTGACTTCGCAGAAGGCTTTTGGAGGTAAGGAACTGCCATGGTGGGTCTTATCTATTAAGAGAAAATGAGCCCACAAACATGGGATTCCTTCCCTCGCTCAGCACACTGTGGCCCATACAGCACAGGATGCTGGCTCCTCTGGGAGACTGGGGGGCTCAGAGGATACGCTGCACTGGGCTCCATTCCTCCAGGCCAGCTTCCTGCCACATATCCAGGGCAAAAATGGTTAAACACACATTCAGAAAACACAGACAAGGCAGCTGCTCCTTAACTCAGTCGTGCCACTTTTTTATATTTAATTTACATATTTTTAATTTCTCAAGAAATTTTAAAATTTCTAATTTTTTTCCAAAATGGAATTTTGCTTTGCTTTCTTCTTTCCCCAAATCCATACATAACATACCTACCTCAAAGTACCACAGGAAAGGACCGCATGTGAAGCTGCTATCCCACAGCCTGGGACAGGCTAAGTACTCAATTTAGCTAACAAGACCATCGTTACTATTACTTTATAAAATGCTCCCCCTGACACCCCTTGGAAGTCGTCCTGGGGGGAGGGGATTCATAGTATGTACTCCTAATTTTAGGGACCCAGAGGAGAGCCAGCTACATTAGCAAATACGGGGGTGGGGGGGATGGTGAAACAACATGGGGAGAAGAATGGAATGAGAGGGAGACAGATGGTGCGTGTGTTGGGGGAAGGGATCAGAGATCCAGGAAAACTTATGTTCCCTGAATCGCAAGAATGTTTCCATTTAACCACTTCTTGTCTGACTCCTGATTCTACATAAAAGAAAAGTGGGGAGTTGTAAGATTTGGGGCCACCTGTACCAAGAACCTTAGACGCGAGGTGCAGAGCCAGGAGCGTTGGAAAGCAGGGGCGTAGCGGCTCTTGCTCCAGCCACCTGGGACTCCAGTCCGCGTCCCGGACCCAGGTAAGGGGCGGTCTCCCTTTCCCAGGGCAGGGGCGGTGTAGGGGCGGCCGGCGGTTGGGACTGTCCCACGAGGGGGCGCGTCTTGGGTCTTAGGACCCGCCCTCGCAGCGCTGGGCGCGGGGAGGGGACCCGGGAACCCAGGCGCCCAGCGCTCCGCCTCCCGTTTCCGGGGCAGCGCGGTTACCTGCACCGCCCGAGCCGCACCTGGCGGAGGCAGAAGTCGCAAAGCAAGCGAGTGCAGAACGCCGCAGCGGAGAGGGGCGACGGCGCCCGGCCAGGGGGAGGAAGAGGAGGAGGCAGCGGTTGCAGGCGGCGGCGTGGAGGGCGCAGCGCGCCGCGCGGCGGAGGAGGGCAGGCGGCAGCTGCGCTCGGCTCGCTCTGCCCCGCCGGCCGGGCGCGTACCCGGGCCCGCACCGAGCCGCTGCGGGCGCACATGGCAGCGTGAGAGGCGGGCGGCGGGAGCAGCGGGCGGCGCCGGGCCGGAGCCGCAGGGCCGCATGGACCGCGGCGCCACCCCGGCCGGCCCCCACTAGGGCCCCCAGTCCGCGGGCGCCACCCCCCCCATCATGGTGCCTCGGCGGCCGCCTGGGCTGGGTACGGCCGGCCGGAGCCGCTGAGCCGGGGGCCCCTGCGGCGGCCGGGAGCTGCATGGGGGAGCGCGGGCCGCGCTCGGGAAGATGCCCCGGCCGGAGCTGCCCCTGCCGGAGGGCTGGGAGGAGGCGCGCGACTTCGACGGCAAGGTCTACTACATAGATCATACGAGCCGCACCACCAGCTGGATCGACCCGCGGGACAGGTAGGACCCCGGGGAGCCCCCACACCTCCCGTTCCGGCCTGGGCCCCCCTCGTGCCCCAGGGGCCACTAGCCGGGACTGGGCCGGGGCTGCAAAGGAACTCTGAGAGCCTCTTGCGCTTTCTTCAGTTTGCCGCTCCCCCCCCCCCCAACCCCTTGCCGTCTGGAGCGCTGCTCCTTCCCGGGTGGGCTGCTGGGAGGAAAGGACGGCCAGTGGGTTGGCCCAGGCAGTCCCATCGCCATCCCCGATGGAGGACTTAGGCCCCAGCCGGCACCTGCCCGGAGTTTTGACCTTAAGCTCTAGCCCCGCCCCCCGCCCCCTTTAGGAAGAGGTCGGACGGGGACTGGGGGAGCAACCTAGCAGTGTGATTCTGGGGCTTCCCGGGGAGGCTTTCCCCAGCATGTGGGGGGGGGGCGGGAGATGGGGAAGCATCTGGTTTGGAGGGCGTAGTAGGGACCCAGGATTCAGTGGGAAACTGCTGGAGGAAGGACACTAGGCGGAGGGCAAGGCAGCCTGGAGTGGGGTTTTTGACAGGTGCCTGGGAGGCTCTGAGAAGAGCCTAGAACAGCCAGGGGGCCTGGAGGCCGGGAGTGGGAAGGAAAGGAAGGAGCGGGGGAGGGCTGATGGGGAAGACTGGTTCTCCAGGAATCTTACAGCAACTTGGAAGCTGTTAGGATATAGATGGAGGTGAGAGGCCTCCCGCAAAGCCCAGCGCATCACCTGGTTCTCCTCCCTTTCTTCCTCTGGGGGCCGGGGCTCCTCAGCCCTGCACCAAGCGCGACCTGACCTTGGTGGGCACCAAGCCAACTGTAGCACGGGATTTTTTTTTTTTTTTTTCCTTTTCTGAGGCAGGTGGAGTCTGAGATAACTGGTGTGGCTCTTAGCTTCCAGACTTTCTCCTGGCTTTGATTGCTTGGCATTTCTTTACACACACCATCTCCATGTATATCCTGGGGGGGGTGGGGAGGGAAGATGACCACCTTCTGAGATTGCTTTGTTGTCCTTGTTGTCTTGGTCTGTGGTCAGAGTGTCTTAGGAATGTGGAATTTTCACCTGGTCAGTGCGACCTTGGGTGTCAGGTGCCTGTAAAGCAGTAGAGGTGAAGTTTTGGACCCTTCATCTTGGAGGGTTGGGATGGAGGTCCCAGAAGTTCAAGATGGGGTGTGTAGCAAGGTGAGGGTTCAAAAAAAGAGGGAGAAAGGAAATTTGAGTTGAGATTCCCAGTAGTTTCTGTGAGCACTCTAAGTTCATTCATTTAACATTTATTGGGCAGTTACTTTATTCTTAGTACCATGCTGGGTGTCTGTCTCATTAATGTAATCCGAAAGAGAAATTTAAAAAAAAAGCTCTACACCCAGTGTGGGGCTTGAATTCACCACCCCGAGATCAAGATTCTCGCGCTCTACCGACTGAGCCAGCCAGGTGGCCTTGGAATAGACATTTTTAATGCTAGAGAAAGCATCCCCTGAGCAAGCCGCTTTAACCTCTGAGCCCCGGGCTCCCTGTTTGTCAGATTAATGGTTTGCTTGGAAGGGAGGAGGAACAGAAGAACTCCAAAAGTCGATGACCAGATGCCCAGCTCTTATTTTCAAACCTAAGAGAACATTTGAGGCTCAGAGGTGTGATCTGCTTGAATATCTTGATCTTTCCACCACTCACCATATGCCAGATTCTTCACCAGCTCTGAAGTTCTAACCTCCGACCCTGTCCTGACTCACGTTCTTTTCCCACCCACTCAGGATCATCTGTCCCAGGGACACTGTTGTCATGTTGGCAAACGGGGCAGCCCCTTGTTCTCTTCTAGAACAGACACGAGTTCCGTCTTCTCTGTCCCGCCTGGCTTTGGTCCCTGAGCTTACTGAGGCCAGGGTGCCGTCAGCAATTGGATTTTGCAGGACTAGGACGGCCCCACGCCCGGCGCTGCTAATTCACCCTAGGTCATGCATCTAGGGACTTCGCTGGGGCTCTGAGAGGGTAGTACAGCTATAGAAAGCTTCTCCAACAACGGTAATTTTTTTTTTACCCCTTGTTGAGGGCAAGTGGAAAACTGACTTGGCTAGAGCATTATTTTTCAAATTTTAGTATCCTGTGAGCCACCACCATGATTTTGTGCTAAATGGACTTGTATTGCGGCTTACTTAATACTTGACTTTAAATCAACTCAATTGGAAAAATTTTGAACCACTTTCACAAATGGGAAACTAGTAATACCTGTTGTCATAAATAGAAAGGATCCTGAAAGAAACGGTAGAGAGGAAACAGAAAGCCAACCCAGCACCATTATATTTTAGCTCGGTACTGTAGTTTGCCCATATCCCAGCAACAGGTATGCCCAGCCTTTGTTTTTAGGCGGATTGGCAAGCATTGGAGAGGAATTAAAAACACAGTGACATTTAACTGAGCCACTCACTTTCTTCACCTTGCAAGTCATTGGTTTTAATGCATCTTCGTACCTCCTGGTCATTCCACCCACACTGGGCTGGTGGGGGCCCCAGAGTTTGGAGCGCTGAAGTGTTCCTAGCGCAACCCGGGGTCACTGTTATGGTGGGCTAACTGAAAATTTGGAGAAAGAGCTCAGCAGAGGGCGTCCACTTGTGGCTCTCTGGAATTTCTCTCCACACCTCGTTTGGGATTTCTGTCTTATAGTCTTACCTGGGTGGCCTCGGGTTAATCGCTTGACCTCTCTGATGTACAAGGAAGTGCTCCATTGGTGAGAGAAGACAGTTGATGAGCTGTTCGCAGGACCCTGCCAGGTCTCAGATATGATTTCAGACTCCTCGGCCTCACCTTACCCCTCCTGACCCCATGGCAGAAGGGGAGGGGAGATTGTAACAAGGAAGAGGAAAAAAAATAAAGCGAAAAAGTACCAGACATCTTTGGGGTGGCGGGGTGGGGGAGATAAATTCTGCCAAGGTAGTTACATCTCTGCAACTAATTAATGCTCTTCAACAAAAGATCACATAAAACTAAAATTCTACTCCTTAAGCGTGTGTGTGTGTGTGTGTGTGTGTGTGTGTGTGGGTGTGTTTGCATTTGTCTTGGCTTTTTCCTTACCTGAATCAAGGAGATGCCCACCCATTCCCTTGAATTTAAAAGTAAGTCAAACGGTCCTTCAGTCAGAAAAGTTATTTCTTAGCCACGAAGAACAAAATAGCGTCTCGGGTTACCAACCCTGAAGAATGTCTTGGCACATTCCTCCCTCTGGGGCTGAGCTGTTTTGTGTGCTGTCCGGCATGGAGGCTGCTGGGGGTAGGGAATCCAGTTTTCCGCTTCCCCTTTCACCAGCGGGTTGGAAGAGCAGCCAGGCAGCCAGTCTTGCCAACTCTCTTCCCTTCTCACCCAGGGCAAGACTGGGAGGCCGAAATTCCTGAAGATGGTTGTCCCAACAACCAGAGAGGGTCCAGTGGGCAGCTTGGGCCCTGCCTACTGGGCCAAAGGCTCCAACAGCACCACAGGCTCCTCCTGAGGCAAGGCTGGCCTGCAGAATCAGGTGCCGTGGCCTCCACAGCCCCTTGGAGCAGTGTTCCTTTAGCAGAATAACTCTGGGTGCTTCTGGGAGCTCCCAGCAAAGGGCCAGCATTCCTTGTGTATTTAACTTAGTGGTATGCAAAAACAAATATGCTGATTGTTCTCCGAGGAAGAATGGGTTGTTTGAACTGGCCCTGCCAGAGAAGGTTCCTGAAGCCTAATTCCTGCTCATTTGGTGGTGTATGTTCAGACCTTCTTCCAGGAACCACCTTGGAGCTCTGTGGGCAGTTTCTGGGGCTATGTGATTAGTCCTGAAGGCCCACGTGGCTAAGAGGCCATGTTGAGAGGATTCAGCAACTTCTCTCATGATTTGAAGAACATTTGCTAATCCTGTTATTTCAGAAATAATTTATATTGTAGGAAGTTGGGTCTACAGTCAAAAGGTCTTAACTTCCTTCTGGCCAGAGATCCTTATGAGAATCTGACAAAGGTTAAAGATGCTTCCTGAAGAAAAGTGCAAATACAGTTTTTGGCACATAATTTCAGGGGGCTCTTGGACCCCAGGTTCATACTCCTGCCATAGATTAATTTAGAAACTGCTCATCACTGCCTATATGCCCTCCTGTTCAGTGAGGAAGGAGGTAATGACTGAGCATTTACTGTGTTTAGGCAGTCTGCTGAGAGCTCTATATGGCTGATTTCCTTTAATCCCTCTGACAACCCTGGGGATAGGTGCCATGATCTATGAGGAACCTGAGGCTCAGGGGGGCTGAGTTCGGTGAAAGCCAACTTTTATGGAGGCAAGAAGTGAACACTAGGTTCACTGACTCCAGAACCCACATATCTGGCCACTGTCCTACACTAGTCAACTGCCTGGGCTCCATTGCCAAAGGAGTTTGGCCTCGGGGTATGGAGTGGGGACAGGCATGATTTCACTTACCTGTAACCATTCTGGTGTGGCCAGAGAGCAAGTGTGGACAGTGGAAAGAGGGTGAGCCTTTGAATTCTGGCATCTTGAATGTGCTACTTGCTACCCGAGTGACCTCGGCAAGTTGGAAGCCTTGGCTTTTGTCTTTTCTACAATAGGGAGGTACACATAGTTGTCAAGGGTGGTTATGGACATTAAAGAAGCGAAGTCACGTAGAGCAGTTAGCACAGAGCCTGATACCCAGGAGGCACTTGGGAATGCCAGTTCTTTTAGCTTTTACTGGAAACTGCCTATGGAACACTGAAATCAAATGGAAACTGAGTCTCTGCCTGACTGAGTATCCCTTTGCAGCTGGGATGGGCCCTTCTGGTCGTGTAACCCATCCCTCTCATTTCACGGATGAAACAGACTCAGAGACAAGTGACTTGCCCAAGGACACCTTGAATCACTAGGAAAGGTCTCCTTCCCTCTTTTTTTTATGTAAACTTTTCCTTAAAAATCAGATCCAGTTTCTCCTAATAATTTGGGAATATTTTGTGCTTGTGGCTGAGTCATTTTCCATAATCCTTTCTGACTGTGTAGACTGGCAGTTTTCTTTCATACTGTCCCAACCATTTGTGAGTCGTGTCCCAGGAATACTATGATAGTGAATTTACTCTGTGCTACTCATTGGGCTGAGCCTTTTCTACTATGATTCATATCCTTTCACCAATGCCGTGAGGTAAGTACTGTTATTACTTGTTCAGATGAGGAAACCGAGACTTAGAAAGGTAAAGTAGGGGCACCTGGGTGGCTCAGTCGCTAAGCGTCTGCCTTCGGCTCAGGGCATGATCCCGGCATTCTGGGATCGAGCCCCACATCAGGCTCCTCCAGTGGGAGCCTGCTTCTTCCTCTCCCACTCCCCCTGCTTGTGCTCCCCCTCTCTTTGGCTCTCTCTCTGTCAAATAAATACATAAAATCTTTTTTAAAAAAAAAGGTAAAGTAAGTTGTTCAAGGCCACCAGTAGGTGAGGCACCCTGAATTGGAGCCCCGGTAGTGGGACTCTTGAGTCCACACTCGTATCAGCTATAGCTGTTCCAAGGTGCCCTGTCGATAAGGTGGGCTTGAGAGTTGCCGTTTATTCCCGAGCTGAAGCAACCCTGTGCATCTCAGGGAGATGATGTGGCAAAGGAGGCTTGATCCGAGGAGCCTGTGAGAGCCTCAGCGTGGATTAGGAGGCTGTTGGGCAAAAGCCCCACCTTCTGGGAGCAGCCAGCTAACCAGAGCTCTGGGAAAGGGAGAACAGAAACAGAGGCAAAGAAATTCTAAAGGATGCAGTGTGTGTGGAGAGCTCAAAGTCGTTTCCAAGTCGCTTGGGTAAATGTTCTCAGTGGCCAGGGAATTAGTAGCCAAGGCAGCTACTCTCTGTCGTCACCCCCCCACCCCCCAGCTTTTTGCCTAGCCAAACTGACCTGATTCTCCAATCCCCCGGGATCCCAGGTAGCTATGAAACACTGCTCTTTTGAGGAGAAGAGCATCGGGTTGCCTTAGTTACTGGGCGGGTTGGAACACCAAGCTCAGGTGCACATAAGGAGAGACAAGGCTGAAACAAGCGGGAGTTGGAAGGTGGCCGGCGTGTTGCTGCAGAGCTTCCTGCATTGGAAGATGTCTTGTCTTGGTCAGGTTTTGGTGGCATTGGCAGGGGCTGCCAAGTGAGGGGCAGTCCGCTGTCCACGCTGTCAGGAGCTCTCTCGCAGGCAATGAGAACCTGCGGCGCCCAGCTCAACGCGGGGCCCTGGACAGGAGAAATCCGCTTCTGCCGGAGGAACGGCTGGGGTGACATCTCCTGGGGCTTCCACTTGGACAGGGCCGCCGGCCGGATCTGGGCTGAGTGTGTGTGGAAAATTCACACGCCCTGCATCTCCCAGCACGGACAGGGCCGGCCATCCGTGAAGCCTCAGGCCGAACAGCGAGAGACTCTGCTTGCTGCTGACCAGCTTCTCGGCCGCCTCGAATCCCTGTTTCAGAGTGAGATAAAAGAAGAGAGAACTCAGAAACTGGATACACTGGTGTTTTGTTATTCAACCTTCACCAGCAGGCCATTAAGCCTCCAGCTCCTGAGCCGAAAACCTCTTGCCAAAATAACAGGGGCGAGATTGAGGCGGGGACAGGCGTTCACTGTTGCTGTGTTGGGAGAACACAGAACAGTTTCTAAAGATGCTTGGGCGGCGGGGGGGGCGGTGGAGTAGAGTGAGTGGGGAGGAGGGGAAAGATGGACAAGTGCGGTGGGTCACATTCTCCACCCCCCACCCCCACCCCCACCCCGCAATTGTCTCCTCAATGCTTCTACCCGTGACATCTCACCGTTGGGAAGAAATGGGATCTTTCAGTTTCAAATGTCTGCCAAAGAAAAAGGACCCAGGCTTAAGTTCTCGCTCAATGGTCAGCCAGAAAAAAAAAAAAAAAATGAAGCTGCATCAAGATTAGGGACACCTTTGTTGCCTTTTTTCTTCCCCTTCTCCATTCATCACTCTCTGGCAGCCGGGACACCAGGCCAACGGCAGCTGCTGACTTTCCCCAGCCGGCTGCCTGCTGTTGCTGGGCCTGGTTCCGTGGCAGCCCAGCTGTCCCCACGCTGGCTTTCTCCCCGCCCAGTGGCGGTTGCTTGTTTGGTCACTGGAGCAGCCCTTCGGATCCACTGACTGGTACCTCACTCGGAAGGATAAAATATCAAGATACAGGCATCAGGTGGCTGCTAGGATGAGGTGACCTTGGGACAGCCTTCTGATCTTGCATCTGTTGTGGCTTTTCTTAGATAGTTAGGGCTCTGCGAGCATTTCACTTTGTATTCCAGGAATTTCTTCCAAGTGCATGGCTTGTCTTTGTACTGCTAACAAGGCAAACACTAACAGGTTTTAGCGTTGGTGATAATGAAGATAATCCTAGTTACATTTAATCATCTCTATCCAGTACCTGCCATGTGTCAAGCGCTGTTGCCCATTGTAATTTTTTGGCATTTTGCAAATGGGGAAACTGAGGCTAGTAAGAATGGTCAAGTGACAAGCTCAAGGTCAGGCAGAAAGAGGCACAGTTGGAATCTGAATCAGGGTCCATCTGATTTCAAAGCCTTACTCTTTGCACCACTGTAATCTCAGTAGATTCGGAGAGAGGAAGGGCAGAGAGAGAGGGAGGCAGAGGGAAAAGGAACTTTTTAACTGCAGAGGACTCAAGAGAAACACACCTATCAGCGTGTTGTTCACTGTGGAGAAAAATGATTGTGTGCTGCCAGCCAAACACTGGTCCGACAATACCGCACCATTCCCTGCAGCACATAAGGTCTTTGTAAAGATCTTCCCGGGGCGCCAAATCGAGGTCTGGGTCTGTCATTACCCGTAGTAAGTGACCTTGAATAAGTTTCTTCTGCTCATAGTAGGACCTACTACCCACGGACATGGCAAGTCTTAGCCCAGCGCCGAGGGCACACCCGGCTGTCTAATGGCAGCTGGTCCTAGTGAGGCACGTTTGGCCTCCTGTGCTTTGGTAGAGCAACTGGAATGATCGTTCCTTCCTTACCAGCTCCAGTGTCTTCTGGTAAGCCAGGGCTCACCTGGGCCACGTTGACATCAGAGCTTGCAAACCTCCTTGGCAGCACTCATTAGATAAATAAGTCAATAAATTCTTTTCCCCCTGGTCTTATCGGAGACAAGCCCTTCTCTGGAATTTCTGGAGTGAAGTGACTCTTGCCAGTGAGCTGGCACCAGGGCTGTGTGTGAAGCAGGGGTAATGAATCGCGGTTGTCGTGGCAGGACTGAAAAGGCTGTTTGCAGGAACGGGAGGTATCCGGAATTCATTTGTAACTGCTTGATACCATGTCTCTCCACTCCGGAAGTGCCTTCATCCCCCCGCACCCCCCCAGCTCCGGGACCCTTCGAGAGCTGTTTGAGAACGTGCTGATTTTAGCATGGCGGTGGTGCAGAAGGGCATCGGGATTTATCGCGTCGCACCCAGCCAGGGGTTGGCTGTTCATTCAGCAGGTATTTATTGAGTGCCTGCCGGGCTTCAGGCCCCGTTGCCAGTGCTGAGGATCAGAGCAAAGTCCCTGCGGCAGCAGGGTGTACCCTTGGGCGAGGGAGAAGGGCAAACAGTTAAACAGATAAGTTGCATTACAACTGGGGGCTTGGTGTTCTCCAGAATTCTTTTACCCATCTTAGGAAGATGGAGGGACAGACCCATCTGCTGCACCTGTTGGCAGTTGTGGTGTGAACTTAGGAACTTTGGAACTGGGTGACATTTGTGCCTTCAACAGGGTGTTGCCAAGAGCCTGTCGTGAAGAGCTGGGCGCTGCGCTAGGAGCTGGGAATGCAAGGGGAGACGCAGCAGTCAGTCTGCAACGCGTAATATTTACTACAAATCAGTGAGGGAGTCATCAAGCTGTGCAGATACAGTTAGAAATGCCAGGCTCTCTGGACCTTGGTTTCCTTCCTCCCCTGTTTCATCTGGACTTATCTAATCACTCAAAAATATTTATTGAGTGCCTGTAAATGGCTAGGGTGTCTGTAATATGCCAGCCCTGGAGGCTCAGGAGTGATTGGACCAACAAAAATCCTGTCCTCGTGGAGCTTACATTTTAGGGCAGAGGTTGTCAAACTTGGGGAAGCATCAGAACCACCTGGAGGGCTTGTTAAATCCCACTCCCACCCCCCAACTCCCACCTCCACCCCCAATTTGCGTCAGTAGGGCTGCTGTGGGGCCTGTCCAGCAGGTCCCCAGGTGTTGCTTGCTGCTGGTCTCTGTAGAACTGGCAGTCCATTCACTGAATCCTCACACTAGCCTGGGAGAGTACCATATTATGCCTGTTTTACAGACAGCGAGACCGAAGGAAGCAGGTGAGATAAGCTGGCCCTCATTCTTAGGCTAGGAGAGCGGAAGGAAGTGGTTTCAGGAGCACTGTTTACCTGCATGGCTATGATTGCTAGGAGCACGCCGTTGCCCTAGTTCTTTGGCTAACCTGAAGCCCAGTGGAGGCAAAATCTGGTAGGATTTCCTCCTCCGTTGTGAAATAAAGTGCAGGGAAACAGGAAGTCTGAGGGGATTCCGGAAGCCAGGGGGACTGCTCTTTACTTCAGGATATATAGGATCTGTAGATCCGTACTCAGGAGAGGATCAGAGGAAACCGTTGTCTCTGTTTCTCAATGGTGCTGAGCCAGGACATCCACGCTGAGCTGCTGTGCGGAGAAAGAGTCGCTGGACTCTTCACCCCTGGGAGCTTTCAGGCCCCCCTGCCCCCAGTTCAACTTCAGCCCTAGGGAGTGCAGGGGAGGTGTGTGGAAGAGGCAAGTTCCTCTTCTCACTGAATCCTCACAAGCCACTGAGGGAGGCATTGTCCGTTGCTGGTCCCCTTGACCACAATTTGGAATTTACACCTCAGCCTTGTCACTGGCTAGTTCTGTGACCTTGGTTAAGTTCTACCTAAACCCTCCTGAGTCTCAGGGTCTTCACTGGCAAAATGAGAATAAGTTAGAACATACTTTGTAGGGTTGGCCAAAACCAAATTAGAGGTGTCTCAGTGTATTCAAGTTCCGCTCTCCAGATAGTTATAGATGCAGAATTAAGACCTCCTCAGTACATTTTACAACTTTATCAATCATTATATAATTACTGCTTGATTCCTATATCTTGAGTACCAGATTTTTTGGAAAACTGATCATACTTCCGAGGTGAACATCTTTCCAGTAAACAATGACTTTTGCTAGGCAGGACTACTGCAAGGTATATTAACAGCTCAAGGAGTTTCAAAACCAGCTTGAGTGCTTTATTTCCATCACTGACATAAAACAGACATTTGCCAGCTGCCAGTGGAGACCCTGGGTATTTGTTCAGCTGCTTACTGGTCTCCCAGCCCAAGTTCTCAAAATGTGGTCCCAGACTAGCCCACCAGCTTCTCCTGGGAACTCGTTAGAAACACAGATTCTTGGGGTTCCTGGGTGGCTCGGTTGGTTAAGCGTCTGCCTTCGGCTCAGGTCATGATCCCAGGACCCTGGGATAGAGTCCCGCATCAGGCTCCCTGCTTGGCGGGGAGCCTGCTTCTCCCTCTCGCTCTGCACCTCCCCTTGCCTGTGCTCTACTGCTTACTCGCTCTCTCTCGAATAAATAAAGAAAATCTTAAAAAAAAAAAAAAAAAGGAACATAGACTCTCATATGCAACCTACTGAATCCAAAATTGACTCTTCTGCCCCCTCAAGTCTCAGAGCCACTGGTCACATATTTGCAGCCAGAATGACCTGAGATGTTTTGTTAGTGATCGCAGGCAGAAACTGACCTGATTTAAAGAGCCTCCTGAGCACAAGCACGGGCAGCCAGTTGAAATGGTCTTCATTGGCTTATGACCATTTTAGTATCAGCCCCAGACTTTTGTGCAAGCTGGACCTTCACACTTCCTTCACCAGACCCCACCATTGCTTGACAACTTCTTTACATCGCGGTTCAGGTCACAAACGAAGGTTAGAAAGGCCTTCCCCATGTGCCTTGCCTGGGTCTCCTGGCACCTTACACAGTAGTTGAACAGCATGACCACCTGCGTGTTCTCCGTCCGTGGTTATTAGGTGGCCCAGTGGCTGGCAGGCAGTGGGAGTGCACTGAGTCAGGAAATGAATGCTCCCCAGCTGGGAGTTTTAGATTCTGTTTCTGGCCCTTCTTCAGAGCAACGAGTCACTGGCCTTCCCTGAGCCCTAGTCTCCATTGCTCTACCATGGGGAAATAACCTTTGATCTCCTTTCCACAACAGAGGATAGGAGGCTGTGTTTGGAGCTGGGGGACAAAAGGATCAGTCAGTGATTCTCAAGTTCAATTGCACATTGGTCTCACAGGAGGGGAGTGCTAATAATACCCATGTCTGGCCCACCCCCAGACATTCTGGTTTAATTGGACTGGAGTATGGCCTGGGCACGGGTAGAGCCAGGGTAGAGCCAGATTGGAGAACCGTGACTGTAGGTAAATATGGTCTTATAAACACTTGCAGGGTTTCAGTGAGATTATATAAAAGTACCCCCTAGAAGGATTTAAAACTAAAGATTTTACAGTTCTATACAGAAAAATCGAGGTGATTTAGGAAATATTTAAAAAGTTGTTGTGGGAGGGGAGAAGTAGATCTCTGGGGGATGTCCGTCACCTTGCTGTACCTGTCTTGTGATTTCTTTCCTGGCGTGTTAAGGATCAGAGAGATTTAAGTTCGTCTTTACTTTAATGTGAAAAATCTTTAAATTCCCATTGCAGCAGGAATGCTTTTGAACAAATTGGTCTAGGCTACTATGGAGTTGCAGGCCTGGGGGTTGGGCCTCTAGTGCATCTTCTGTCTGACCTCAGCAGAACCCCGTCTGGATTTCATGCACACATCTGTGTCCTTGAGACTCCAAGAGAGTAGGGCGTGCAGACATTGTCACCATATAGATCATAGCCTGTGGGTAAGAACTAATAATAGCTAACATTTATTAAGACTTTAGACTGTGCCAGGATCTGGGCTGTGGGCTTTGAATGCAGTATCCAATTTAATTCTCATAGCAGCCCAATGAGGTCAGAAGGATACCATCTCCATTCTGCTGATGGGGAAAGTGATGCGTAGGGGGTTGAAAACTTGCCCGTGATTGTAAGCTAGTAAGTGGCAGAACTGGGATTCAGATTCAGTCTGCCTGCCCCCAAAATGCTTGTTCTTCACCATCCTGTAGGTCAGGCAAGGCTGTCAGGGAGAGCAACACTGACTTAATCCTGGTAATTCAGACCAGAGTCCCTTTCACTATGGTCATTCCTGCAGTGGTAACTTCTTCCAGTTGCTCGGGGTCTGTTGGGAGAGGCCAGATTTTTGTGTTTGCTCTACTCCTGGTTTAGCAGATGTCCCTCTTCAGGAAGCAGGGTGAGTGAGCTGTTTTTCTGACCACAGTAGGTTTCTCAACCCCCGGCGCCCCCCACCCCCACCCCAGGGATCCATGTCCTTGACCAAATTCCTTGGTCCATGGTGGTGATCAGCATCTTGGCTTCACCGTCCTTACTGACTCCGTTGAAGAGAGCGCCGCCTTTTACTACTTTGGCCCAGAAGACTTCGCGAGAATCAAGTTCCTTTTGGACTCTTGGTGTCTGCCCAGCATGCGGGCTTGATCTGCAGCATTCTTGCTTGCCCAGCAGAACATCCTTCGGCTGTTTGTTTGGGTTCACTAGAAGTCATTTGGGTCATCTCAGGCCCGAAATGGCTCTAACTAGGCATTGATTTCCTTCCACTTCTACTGCACATTGGGTAGACTTGAAACAAAAGAATGCCATTACCTTTGTGTATTTGGTTCCTGGTGGGAGCTGTGCTAGGAAGGGGGTCCCGCAGTAAACAAAGGCTGTCGCCGCCCCTCATGGAGCTTACAGACAAATAGTAAAAACATACAATAATTACAGATCAGGAAAATGAAGTGGTTGCTGTATTAGAAAATAAGTCCTTGTGAATGACACCAGAGGTCAAGCCATAAAGTTGTAAAGTTCTGTAATTAGAAAAACTGGGTTTGCTTTTAACTTTAAATAAGATACATCTATAATGATTGCCTGTCTCCCTCTTCATACTGGTTTTCTTCATTCCAGCGAGTAGATCATGGCCCTCACTGTAGTGACAACCAACAGGGTTTCTTCTTGACTCTGGCCAAGGAGCCAGGTTTCCCCTGAGGCTGGCATCATCTGTTGACTGCATACATCTGAACCTCCTGAGTGGCTCAAATGCAGATTTCTAGGCCCAGCCTCAGTCAACATAATCAGAACCCATGGATTATGTGGAACCCAGACTCCACATGTGTGACAAGAGCCCTCCAATGATTTTGATGCCATCTTAAGTTTGAGAACCCCTGAATCCAACCAGGACTAGAATCCCTTTGGCCTCTGCCACAGCCTGGCCTGCTTCTTGGGCCTCATATCAGAGAAATCTCTTTCTTTTATCAGGCATCTGTGGATTTTTCTCCAGTGCGCTCAGGTGTTCCCTCTCCAAGAACAAGTGTCCAGTCTGTGAGCTCCCAGCCCACACCCCCTCCCTCTGAAGAACGCAGAGGAGTTCTGTAGCCACAGCTCCGCAAGCCCCCACTCATGCTCCGGCACTCGCCATCCTCCTCCTGCCACCTCAGCCTCTGATCACAGTTCCAGACCCCACGATGAGGTCTTCCCTGACCTCCCTGTGGCATCCAACAATGGGGCTGACCCTCCTCTTTTCCTGGTGTCTTTAATTTTTATTTATTTTGTGGAGATAGGATTGACATGTAAATTTAGTGTTAGGTGTACCCCGTCATGATTCAGTATTTGTATATGTTGCAAAATGATCATCGCAGTAAGTCCAGTTAACATCCCTCAATACATAGTTACAGTTTTTTTTTTTTCCTTGTGGTGAGAACTTTGAATAGCTATTGTTAGCAGTTTTCAAGTATGCAGTGCAGTGTTGTTAACTGTGGTCATGATGCTGTGTATTACATCTCCAGGACTTATTTATTTTATAACTGCAAGTTTGTACCTTTTGACCTCCGTCACTCATTTTGCCCAGCACACTTCCAGCCTCTGGCAACCACCAGTCTATTCTCTGTATCTATGAGCTTGTTTTGTTTTGTTTTATTTTTGGATTCCACATATGAGATCATACATACAGTATTTATCTTTCTCTGTCTTATTTCACTTAGCATCATGCCCTCAAGGTCCATCCATGTTAACACAAGACTTCATTCTTCTTAATCGTGGTACTATTCCGTTGTATATATACCACATTTCCTTTACCCATTCATTCATCAGCGGCCACGTAGGCTGTTTCCATATCTTGGCTGGGGTAAATGATGCTGCAGTGAGCATGGGGTGCAGATATTTTTGAATTAGTGTTTTCATTTCCTTCAAATACATACCCAGAAGTGGAATTGCTAGGTCATATGGTAGTTCTAGTTTTAATTTTTTGAGGAACCCGCATACTGTTGTTTTGTTTTGTTTTTTAAGATTTTATTTATTTATTTGACAGAGAGAGAGAGAGAGAGGTTGCACCAGCAGCAGCGGGGGCAGAGGGAGAAGCAGACTCCCTGCTGAGCAGGGAGCCCATTGCCACTGGATCCTAGGACCCCAGGATCATGACCTGAGCCAAAGGCAGATGCTTGACTGGGCCCCCTAGGTGCCCCCCCCCATACTGTTGTTCATAGTGCATTCCCAACTTACATTCCCGCCAACAGTGCACAGGCGTCTAGTGGGTGTTGACCTTCCTCCTCTATTGGTGGTCAGTCTTCTCCCGGAAAGGGAGGGCATTTTGTGGTCTTGTCTCCCGTTGCTCTTCCCTAGTAGTGTCCTATGACCTTGCGCTTCCTGCTACCTCCAGCGAAACCTCAAGTGCCCATTTCCAGTTTCCTGCTGGACATCATTTCTGGGTCCAGACAAACACTGCACTCTTATACAAATTTAAACCTGAATCCAGTCCTGGGCTCAAACAGCTTTGCCTTTTCTGCTGCTCCCATGAGAAGGCGCCCCTGTAATGTCTAAAACATGCATGGTTCAAATTCTAAAGGTCCAAAAGGTATGCAGCAAAATGTGGGTATTCCTCCCTGCTGGTACCCATGTGCCCAGTTCCCACACTACACACAGGCCACCGCTGTTTCCATCCTCTGGATTCCTCCCTCCCCCCCATCTGGCTCTCAAGTTCTGCCACCCTTTCTTTTATAGGCTGACACCTGCTTCCTGTTCTGTTTATTTCTACTGAGGCTTAGTTGAAAATAGAGACCAAACTAGAGGCCTGTCCTTTCGAGCCAACCTGTGGCCTGCTTTCAGATCAGTCTTGCATAATCCAGGGCTGACCACCCCTCTTCTCACACCCTTTATCCACCCCCCCACCCGCTACGTTTGCTGAGGGACAACCTTCTGAGCCTGACCATCAAAGCTTCTCACAGCGGGTCCTGCCCCATTTTCTGTCTCTCATGCTTTGCCCCACTTCCCTCATTAATAAGATGGGGGTAATAGTAATGACCTCATACTGTTTTTAATTAAAAAAAAATCTTTCCCGTGCATCTTTTAGTATCTTTTAAATTTTGATGTAATTTCAAACTTACAGGAAAATTGCCAAAATATAAGAAATTTCCATATACCCTTTACCCAGATTTACCGATTTTTACATGTTACCCATCTACCTTATATTCTCTCATTTTCCCTATGTGTATGTGAGTCTGTATATGTGTGCATATGATACAAACATATGTAATTATATGAAACCATTACATATATAAACCATTTAAGAGTAAGTTGGTTATAGGGGCCCTGGGTAGCTCAGTCGGTTGATCTCAGCTCAGGTCTTGACCTCAGGGTCATGAGTTCAAGCCCCATGTTGGGCCCCACTCTGGGCAAGGAACTTACTTAAAAAAAAAAGTAAGTTGGTTATTACTCTTAAGTTGGATATCATGTGTCTTTGCCACTAAATACTTCAGTGTTTAGCATCTTTAGTGTTTGTCTATATATGTGTGTATAAGAAACAAAATATCCACTTACATAACCACACTTCATCCAATTTTAATAAGTTTAAATTAAACTATCTAAAATACTTTGCAGCATGCCCAGCAGCACGTAGGTGCCGGACATTGTTAGCTGCGGTTCCTGAGCTCTCTTGATCGGTCCTCTGCTTATAGTCTACCTGGGGTAACAGCGGCAGCGCTTGAACAGGCCCTGCACTTTGCCATTCTCCCAGTGTGGGCCCAGCTCCCAGCCCCGCCTGTATCCGTGGGAGCCCCACCTCCCGCACAGGCCAGAGGTGATGCTATGGGCTCCACGAGGCCTTCCCCCATCCATCATCTCCCTCCCTGCTCCTGCCTGGAAGGGATCTACTTTAAGTCGAGTCTCTTCTAGTCAAAAGCAGGAGAAGCCCATACCGGATTGCTCTGGGAAGAAGAAGCTGCCTAGATTTCATAGGAATCTAAGGAAGGGGATAGGACCCCCCACTGCTGGGCAGGTGGGACTCAGCTGGAGGCCACCAGAGGTTTCTGCTACCTCCCCAAACCTACAAACAACAGATCTAAAATTTGTTCATAAATTCGCAAACTTTGTTTCCAATCAGTTGTGCCTCTAACTTGCTGTGTAAACTTGGGCAAGCTCCTTAATCTCTTTGAGCCTCAGTTTCCTTGCTTCAGACAAATAAGGCTAAAAGAATAGCCAAGATTTTATTGAGTGCTAAGTGCCACACTAAATGTTTTGTATTTATTCAACCAGCTGTCTAAGGGAGGTGCTGTAACTCTCCCCATCTACAGGGAGGAAGTGGAGGCATGGAGGGGCTACGTAATTTGCCTAAGGTCACACAGCCAGAAAGTGGCAAAGCTGGGCTTCAGTCTCAGGCTGTCTGGCTCCAGAGCTCCCGCTCTTACGTGGCAACCCACTTGGAAGCGTTATTGTGAGAATTGCAGCATGGATTCTTCCATGTAAGGCACTTAGCAGACAGCAAGGCTCAGACTCAGTACTCAGAAATGTTAACAGCCTAGACATTATCACAGCGTTAGGTGACCCTTATCCCCTTCATGACCCCAGCCTGTCTCTTAACCCTTCAGCCAAGCAACCACAGTTAACTCGGTATCCAAAAATTCAATGCTGATTGGGAAAAATCGCAGAGCTGACCTTGAACTGGACTCCCCTGGTACAGGAAACCATGACAAGGGTCAAGAACCATGTGGTGCCAAGCACAGCAGCCACCCGCTCGGGAGAGTCCATGGGCAGCGGGCCATCCCCAGGTCATTCTTTCTCAGAACTTCTAAGTAAATTGTTCTGATTCTGTGGCAATGAGTGGGACTTGGTGGTTCCTGGATCTAAGCACATGCTCGATTCTGAGCCCCGCTCCTGGCCTCACCCCCTGTGGCAGACTCCCACTCATTAGTGGGATCCCTTCCCCTTTTGCTGCTGGAAGTGTGGGCTGTAGCCCAGCCCATCAGCATTGCCGGGGAGCTTGTTAGAAATGCACAATCTCAGACTCCACCCCAGGCCCACTGAATCAGAAACCGTTTTTGTTTTTTTGTTTTTAATATGGAATGCTTCACGAATGTGTGTGCCCTCCTTGCACAGGGGCCATGCTAATCTCTGTATTGTTCCAATTTTAGTATACGTGCCACCGTCGCGAGCTGCAGAAACTGCATTTTAACAAGATCCCGGTGGTCCTTAAGCATGTTGATGTTTGAGGAGCACTGGCCAGACCATTCAATAGGACTTATTATTGCATAGCCCTGGTTGTTCTGTTTGTTTTAATTTTTTGTTTTTGTTCGGTGGCGGACCGCCTCTTACTGAGCTATGATGTTGGGCACACCACATCGTTGTAGTATCAATAAACAGTGGATTATTACAGCCGGTCATAAACACTGTCAGGGGAAAAGAGTTTCTCCGCCTGTTCCCAGAGCTCCACGTGGAATAAGGGAGTGAAGCTGGATGGGGTGTGAAGGTCAGTTCAAAGGGGATCACACCTGCTGAGAAAAGGCAGGTCGTGAGACTGTAGCATATTCAGCCGCAGGGTCAGAGCAGATGCGTGCTGTGTGGGAAGTCCCCGGGGTGGCAGAACATGGCCCTTGGGGACATGGGGCAGTTAGAAGGTGGGAAGCCTTGGGAGGCTAGTGCCTGTGGCCCTAACACATAAAGAGGAGGTGGCCCAGCAGGCACTTAGCAGAGATCCCAAAGGCAGGGTTCCAGCCCTCAGAGAACAGTGGCAGGAGCAAGACAAGGAGGTGTGGGCTTCCCCCCATAAGCTCCCCAGGCAGGGGCTTGAGCCAGCAAAATAAATGGTGGACTCCCTGGAAGTAGATCTGAGTAGGGCAAAAATATAGCCATGAGGGTACCAGCAGAAACAATGCCTACGGCCAAGGCTTAGGCTGGTGGAGCCTGAGTCCCCACATGCAACCTGGTCCAAGCCAGGAGGAGCCTGAGTGGGGTGGCACTGGGGTAGCAGAGACCAGGCTCCTGGTGGAGGACCCAGGACAGGAGGGCCAGGGAGCCAGCCATGGGCTGTAGAGAAAGTCTGTAAGACATCCGTAGACTGCCTTGCCTTTCCTGGCATGAGGTTGGCCAGATTCCAGAAGGTTTTCCCATCACTGCTTGCTGGGCCCTGGTTCACCTGTGGACAGCTTTTGGCGTAAGTGTGGACCTTGGCCCGACACGTTCCAGAGATAATGCCCACTGTCATCCCATGAAACACAGCAACAGCCATCCATGTGAGTGGGGCTCCTCACACCCTCCCAGGGTTTGCTTCCAGTTTGTTTGATGTTGGTATGCCTGTCTGTGTAAAATGACTGAAGAACGAATCATTAGTGAGCTGTCCAAAGTCCCTTTGGGAACATTCCAGGAAAATAAACCAATATTCCATCAAAGCCACAAATGGCTTTTTTTTTTTTTCCATGCCTTCAAAGCAGGGTTTCTCAGAGTGTGGTCCATAGACCTCCTGCCTTAGGATCCCCCAAGGAGCTCATAAAACAGATTCCTGGGCCCCCATCTGAAATACACTGAATCAGAATCTCAGTGGGGCTTCCAGGATTCTGCATTTTTATTTTATTTATTGGAATCTGCATTTTAAATATGCTACCCAGACAATTCTAATACGCCTTAAACTTGAAACCCTCTCCTCCCCGCCCAGGAGATGCTCTCCTTGCTTTGCATGAACTGAGTGTGAGTCCTGCCTGCTCATACTCCCTCTGTGTACTGCTACACCCAGCTTAAAGGCCTCCTCTTGCGGGAGCCTGCCTTGTCCCAGCTCGGGTAAAGGCCCCGCTGTGCACCTTTCTCATACGCGTCACCACGGAGCCATCATCTTTTCATGTCTGTGCTGCCCACTGAGCGGTGTAGTGTCCTGTCAGTCTCCCAGGCCCAGCACTGCGTCTTGCACGTAACCGGTGCTAGCAAAAGAGTGGATACCCCCGAAGGTAGCCGAGACGCAATGGGAAAGTCACAGAATAAAGGGTGATGAATAGATGCCTCCTGGTGAGAAGCTGCCACCTTCTGACTCTTCTCTTGGTCAGTTCGAAGTCCTGTGTTGGGTTTTGGAGCCAGAGAGAGCCCAGGACTCTGAGAGGCCGGGGGTCACCGCCCACCTGTGGGGGGCTGAGGTGTCTCCCTGGAAGCCCAGCTCTCTGTCTGCGGCTCAGGAAGACTCCTGAGTGGAAGAAAAGACTCAAGGACAGTTTGCTAGCCCCGGCCCGACCCCACACCCAGGGCCTCTAGAACGCGCAAGCCTCCCCCTTGTCAGGAGGCATTAAAGAATAGAGCTGTTGGACTGTGGAACTCCCACGAGTCCTTTCCCCCAGAGTCGCTCCGCGTTTGCTACCGTGATTTTCTGCGTAAGGCTCCATATTGCTGTTTGCCAAACCGGCAACTGTTGACCCAACGGAAATCCCACAGGCTGTCTTCATCGTGTCGGTGAGCAGAGAGCCAGCCAGCTGCCTGTGGTCGAACAATGCTGCCCGTCCCCTCTCTGAAGAACAAGCTGCAGTTCCTTATTCTTCCCCGGAGCACCACGAAACCTGCTTCGCGAGTCCAGGGTCCCTCCTCTGAGCTTGCTGGCTTATCTTGTGCGTGTGGTGGCCGGGGAGGCAGGGGCACCTGGGGGACTCTAGGGTCAGCCCAGACGGCTGTGACCGCAGGGGACCTCGGCACAGGAGACAGCCTGACCTCTTGATGCATGAGGTCAGGGTAAGGGCAGTCTGCTCTCAGTCCAGGGTAGGGTCAGGATCCTTGGTTCTCTGAAGAGAAAGGAGTGGCCGAGTTGTAAGGGCAGGGCAGAGCCGCGGAGGGCTCAGTGTGCAGCAGGCCCTCAGCAAATGCTTCTGGAGTTGAGGTGATAATAGGGGGACCGTCCAGTTCTAGTTAACGTGGGCTGTGTCAGAATCCTTCCGGCGTTTGCTGTAATGTCATGGGGGAGTCAGGTATTACAAGATTGGAGGTAATCACTGAGTTTCTTTTGTGCTTTTTCCATAAGGATATTATTTCTGAATCTACTCCCTTTCTCTTCTCATCTCCCCAAATTACACTTGATTTGTTCCTAGGAGGAAGACAGTGCTGTGCTGTCATTCGGTCAGGATTTTATATTCAAAAATAATAAAGTTCAAAAGTCTCGCTAGATGCTGGGGAAACTTCCTGGAGGCTGTGACAGCTGCCACGTCCCGAGGAATTTTACGTGCATTTACTGTTTCACTCGTCCTCCCCTTCCAGATGAGGCAGCTGAGGCCCAGAGAGATCAGGGAATTTATCAGGGTCACACAGCAAGTTGGCACGAGGATTGGGTTTCCATCCGGGGCTCAGTGCTGGTCACTGCCGCATTGTCTCCTGGAGGTCATTGGCCCGCATTGATGTAACATTGCTAACACTCAACTGAGTTCTCCAGCGCTTCTCAGAGGGTTTTGTGTATGTGTCCTGATTTGAGAATTAGTTAAGCTCTCGCACTCTCCAGGGTGCAGCGACTGGAATCCAGGCGCTGGAGGAAGTTCCTGCCGCCTCCCTAGAGTCCACAGGCAGCCAGATCCCACAGACCCTGCTCTGCAGGGCGGAGAGGACGGGAGGGGTTGCCCAGCGGTTGGTGGGCAGCATGGCCAGGGGATGCGGGGGAGCTGGGGTCGTGATGACCCATGGGGCACATGCTCCCTTGTCAGCTCCCGGGCACCTCACCCGGGGCCCTCCCCCTGCCACAACCTCCTCTCCTAGTTCCTTCTTTGGCCCCTGCCCCCTTAGAGTCTGTAGCCGTTTGGAAAAGTGAACACAGAGATCTTTTCAGAAAGAGTCCTGTTCTCCAGTATTCCCAGTATCCTTACTCACTGGAGAGAGAGAGAGAGGGAAGCAGGATTGTGTGGGAAGGAGAGGCAAGTGTATGGGAACAGTTGAGATGCAATGGCTAATGACTCCTGGAATTTGTCTCCTAAATGTCCCGCTTGCGTGCAGGGGCGCTGCCGCCTTTGTGAGGGGCCAGGCCACACTGAATGATGTGTTATCAATACAGTACAATAGCCCTCTGACGTCACGAAGATCCTGGTGTTAGGAGGACACAGTGGTGAGGAGATGGAGGGGCCTTTTTACACAGCATGATCCAGCTTTTATTGTATAACCCCTGGGCCTACTGGCCCTTTGTTCCTGTTCTCTTTGACAAAGGTTTTTTGTTTTTTTTTTTTAACTTTCTGATTAGAAACCAGTAGTTTAAGCCTGCTAATCACCTCTTTTGCCTTGGCATGCAAACCAGGGAAAGGCCATAGCACTTAATCTGTTTGCAAGGGCCCTCTCAGTTCCAGAAGTTCAGAAATGTCCTCAGTCCCCCACCCTACCCCCCACTTAAAAATTATTCAGGGTAATTCCTACTGTAATTATAATAACAAACATTCTGAGGTGTATTTCTTTTTAGTTTATTCTTTAAAACATTAGTTTGCTTTTTAAAACATGTATTTTTGGGGCGCCTGGGTGGCTCAGTCGGTAAAGCGTCTGCCTTCGGCTCAGGTCGTGATCCTGGAGTCCTGGGATCGAGCCCCACATTGGGCTCCCTGCTCAGCGGGGAGTCTGCTTCTCCCTCTGCCCCTCCCCCCCAATAAATAAAACCTTACAAAAGCCATCTATTTTTGATTGGGTAAAATATACATAAAATTTTCCACGTGAACCATATTGAGCGTCCAGTTCACGGTGTTAAGCACGTTCACGTTGCTGTGCAACCATCACCACCATCCATCTCTAGACCTCTTTCCATCTTGTAAAACTGAAACTCTGTCCGCCTCAAACTCTCAGCTCCTCGTTCGCCTCTCCCCCAGCCCGTGGCGGCCACCGTTCTACTTGCTGTTTCTACCAGTTTGACCGCGCACATGCATGGACCCCCACGATATTTGTCTTCTTGTGACTGGTTTGTTTCACTCAGTGTAACGCCCTCCAGGTTCATCCATGTCGTTGCATGTGGCAGAATTTCCTTCCGTTTTTAAGGCTGAATAGTACTGCGTCGTATGTACATGCCATGTTTTATTTATCCACTTACCATTCACAGACATGGGGGTCGCTGTCCCCATTAGATCGTCCTGAATAACGCTGCTGCAAACAGGGGATGTACAAATACCTGTTCCCATCCTCGCCTTTAAATCTGTTGCCTTTATTCCCAGACGTGGAATTTCTGGATCATACGGCAATTCCACTTCTAAGTTTTTGAGGAGTCACTGCACTCTTTTCCACAGTGGCTGCACCATTTTACCCCCACGGCAGCAGCGCACAGGCCTTCCATTTCCCCACCCCTTCACCAACACACTTGTTACTCTCGGGGTTTGTGTACGGGAGCCCTCCGAATGCGTGTGAAATGGTAGCTCGTGGTTTGGATTTTCATTCCCTGATGATACGCAGTGTTAAGCATCTACACAGATACTTTTTAAAAATCTAACTCCTTGGGGCACCTGGGTGGCTCAGTCAGCTAAGCGTCTGCCTTTGGCTTAGGTCATGATCCCAGGGTCCTGGGATGGAGCCCGGCATTGCTCTCCCTGCTCAGCAGGGAGCCTGCTTCTCCCTCTCCTTCTGCCCCTCCTCCTGCTTGTGGTCTCTCTCTCTTTTTCTCAAATAAATAAAATCTTAAATAAATAAATAAATAAATAAACTAACTCCTCATGTCCTTTCCAATACAGAGAGGCAGTAAAATGTATGTTCAAGGAGCTGAACCCTAGAAGCCAAACCGCCTGGGTTTAATGCTGACTCCACTCCTTACCGACTTTGTTACCTGGGCCTGCTGCAAGACCTCTCTGTGCTTCAGTTTCTCATCTGTAAAATGGGATAATACATAAACGGATCTCACAGGGCTACTGGGAGGACTTAGGAAACGAGTACAGTTAAGTCCCGTAGAATACTTGCTGCATGTGGGCTAGCTGCTGGGCGTCTTTACCCTCAGTGAACAGAGTCGAATCCGCCGCCTTCCATCTAGTTTCCTTCTCTGCCTACTCTTTTTCAAGTGGGGACGTTTGAGGTGAGATGGTAGCTAGAATCCGGTGGGTTTTCACACTCCACGGGTGGGCGTGTCAGGGGGAGGGAGAACCATGGCAGCCTCCAGTATCCGTCCTGAACCCTGGCAGAATCTGGTTTCGAGAGTGAGTGTTTATAGAGCTGGTAACTGGAAGGGAAATGGGACCGGGCCATGCAGTGGAAAGGGACTGCTGTGGTCCCTCACCCAGTAACTTTTACAGCAAGTAACCCTGCGGATGAGGAATGGCTCCTAATGCCTTAAAGGAAGACAGTTGGCTAAGAGATTGTGTTGCTACCTGTATGACCATAGGACTGCGTCCTAAGGGCCTGGTAACTGTCCTCAGGCCCACGTTGCCTGTGTCCCCTGTGTCCCGGCACCTGGGCCTCCATACAGTGCCCCATCTGTAGAGCATGAGCCTCGTCCCCGGGAGATCAGGGTTTGCTTGCTGCCGAGGTACATTGCCGTCATGTCAGGAGGACCCTGGGGCTACAACTTTCCCTTTGCTTCCCAGAGCGCATCTCTGACTTGGTCCCCTCAGGGGAAGATGTCATGGCAAAGTCACCCTCATTCGTGATCCTTCCCCAAAGCCTAACCCAATTTCCTCGGCCAGACAAGAGGAGCAAACGTGCTGAAGAAAGGGAGAGCTTCCCCTCTCCTGTCTTCACCCAGTTAACTGTCTTTTCCAAGCACAGCTTGAAACATCGTTTCCTCGAGAAATCATTCCCAAATGGGGCCAGGTTCAGTGTTTACGTTCCCTCGTAGAACAGTATGCTTTTCCTTTAAGTCAGTTGTTCGATGATAGTTAGCTAATTAGACCTCGTGTGTTTTCTGTTTAATGTCAGCCTAGGACTTTTCTAGACGGCCATTCTCAAAGTGTGGTCCCTGGAGGTCCTAGAGATTCTTTCAGGGGTCTGCAAAGTCAAAACTTCGTAATAATAGTAAGAAGTTATTTGCCTTTTTAATGTTGTGTCTATCACGAGAGGACAGGGGAGTTTCTAGAGGCTGCATGACATGTGGTCTTGCAACAGGTTGATGCAAATACATCTCTTAGGACTCAGCTGTCTTCTTTCTGTTAAGCCGTACATTAAAGAGTTCTGCAAAAATACAAAGTACTGCGACTCTTCTCACTAATTTTTTTGGAGGGGACTTAGAAAACATTTAAGTATAAAAACATTAAAGTCATAAATTTATAAATTAAAATGTTTTAAAATTTATATTAAATTGATGAATTTAAATTTATAAATATAAAATCATATTTAATTATAAAAATGTTTAACATGCGATGGGATTACTATTGTTATTTTCAAAGAAATTAAGTGTTTTCAAATTTCCTCTGTTTTGATTTCTAATATGGTAAATATTGATAAATAAAATATACATGAACAAAACCTGTTTAGTGTTCTCAAGTTTTAAGATACTGAAGGGATCCTAAGTCCAGAAGGTTTGAGAACTTCTACCCTAAACAAGAGTCAATAACCTCTTTCTATAGAGAACTAGATAGTAAATATTTGAGGCTTTTGTGGACTATACCACCTGTCTTAACCACTCAAATTTATAGCACAAAGCAGTCATAGATAATATGTCAACAAATAGGCATGGCGGTATCCCACTGAAAACTTCATTTACAGAAACAGGCAATGCGTGAGTTTGGCCTGCAGGCCATTATGTGCCATCCCCTGCTCTAGCCCATAAGCTGCGAGGTCAGGAACTGCATCTGACTTGTTAATTACTTTGTCCTCAACACTTTGCACTTGCTCTACTTAGTAGATACTTAGTCCTTAGAGTGTTTAGCTGCTGGCAGCACAAGTAAGAATATATAAATAACAATAGCTTAACTTCAAGATTTAACTTTACTTCTTTATCACATTAAAAAAAATCATGGGGCGCCTGGGTGGCACAGCGGTTGGGCATCTGCCTTCGGCTCAGGGCGTGATCCCGGCATTATGGGATCGAGCCCCACATCCGGCTCCTCCACTGTGAGCCTGCTTCTTCCTCTCCCACTCCCCCTGCTTGTGTTCCCTCTCTCACTGGCTGTCTCTATCTCTGTCGAATAAATAAATAAAATCTTAAAAAAAAAAAAATCACTAGACAGGCCATTCAGGATGGGAGTGGCAGCCCCACATGGTCGCTGGGGCCCCAGGTTCCTTCCGCATCTCTGCTCCAGCACTCTTAGCATGTTACTGCCATCATTACGCTCACCTCGTGGCTCAGCACAGTTTAAAAAGCCTCAAGGGAATAAAGCTGGTCTGCCAATTATCTGCCCATCACCACAAAACTTTTTTTTTTTAAGATTTTATTTATTTGAGAGAGAGAGTGAGAGAGAGCACAAACGGGGAGGAGAGGGAGAAGCAGGCTCCCTGGTGAACAGGGAGCCCCATGTGGGGCTCGATCCCAGGACCCCGAGATCACAACCTGAGCCGGAGTTGCTTCACCGACTGAACCATCAAGGAGCCCCACAACAGAATGTTTTTAAAGAGAGAACACAAAATCCAGATTTTCAGCAACCCCAGATTCACCATGCCCAGCATAGACTAGAAAAGGTAGTTTTAGACATAGGAGGAAAGACTCAGAGATGGCAGGGATGATGGAATTAGCAGAAAAATGACCTTAAAGTAAGTATTATATGTATGTTTAAGGATTCAAGGGAAAATAAACCAGTAGAGAAATGGAACCAAATAAAAATTCTGGATGAAAACTATAATATCGGAAATGAAAAGTCCGCTGGATGGATTTAATGGTAGACTGGATGTTGTAGGCAAACAGGAGACTAAATGGGAAGTCAGGGCTAGAAACTGTCCAAACTAGGCCCAGAGAGAGGAACAGCTGAGGGAGAAAAGGCCAGAACCTCAGCGATCTGTGGGACATTCAGCAGTCTAACACGTGTGTATTTGGATTCTTGGAAGGAGAGTGAGACAGAGATCGAGGAAGAAAATATATTGGAAGACGTAATGACTGAAAAGTTCCATAGTTGATGAAAAATATCAACCCACAGATGCAAGAAGTTCAACAAACCCCGCACAGGAGAATCAGGTGGAAAATCCCACCTAGACACATCATAATCAAATTCCTGAAAACTAAAGAGAAAAGAGAAAACCCTTAAAATCAGGCAGTGAATAAATACACACAATGTATAGGAGAACAATGAGCCCTTACTATTGTTGTCTTATCAGAAACAAACCCCCCAAATAATTGAATTGTACCTCTAAGATGCCAAGCCAGGGGGCTGGGGGATTGTCAGTCTACAATGCTGTCTCCAACAAGAAAATCCTTTAAGGATGAGGGTCAAATCAAGCTATTTCCAGATAAAAGCTGAGAGAAATTCTCACCAGCAGACTTACACAAAAAGAAACGTCAAAAGAAATTCTTCAGGCTGAAAGAAAATGATATCAGATGGGCACTTGGATCTCCATGAGAAATTAAGAGCCCTGGAAACATAAAATACTTTAACATTTTTCTTCATTTCTTTAAAAGATAACTGTTTAAAGCAAACATAATAGTGTATTGTGGATGATTTCTTTAGACTAGGAAAAAAGAAACAGACGAGACAAATAGAAAACAGCTGGCAAGTTCTAGACTTGAATCCAGGTATATTAATAATTTATTAAAAGTAAATGGATTAAGCCCTCTAGTTAAAAGGTAGATACTGTCAGGTTGAGGGGGAAAAAAAGCAAGGCTCAAGTGTATAAGCTGCCTCCGAGAGATTCTCTTTAAATATAAACATACAGCTAGGCTTAAAGTAAAAGGATGAGAAAGGATGGGAAAACACTAATCAAAAGAACACTGGAACGGCTGTAATGAAAAATCAGCAAGTATACGAAAAACAGGAGTATTACCCGATACAGAGACAGAGCTCTTGGCATCACGGACCAGTTCCTCAAAAAGACGTAGTAATTCGTACACCTAATAGCTGCGTTCAAAATACGTAAGGAACTGGATCTAGTGGAGCTGGCTTTCCGGCTTTCTGCAAGGGGAGGGATTGATGGGGCATTTCCTCATTCTGGGTCCGATCTCTGGGTCAGTGATGAGCACAGAAGGGGGCAGAAACAAGCGGGACTCGGCGGCCTCGTTCTGTGCTCAGCGTCATGAGCGTTGGTGTCCTTCCTGTGCCTCTCAGAAGGCAGGCCCTGGGGCTCGGTGACAGGAGCCCTTACACGTGGTTCCCACAAGGTACGTCACCCCTTCTTGCCGCAGAGCATTTTCTGCAATCTGCCACTCTCATGTGAAATGCCAGCCAGGACACGGGGCTACGGTTCCTGAGGTTGGAGAGGGCTGGGGTCTTGGAGTGATGGGCATGGTCAGTGTTGGTCACCGGGAACTCCAGCTGTCCCAAGACACAGCATAAGGTGGCCGTGTCCACCCTAAGGCTGATGCCTGCCATTCAGATACTAAAAGGGGCTGAGTCGGCATCCAGTGGGACAGGGGGAAGGGGTTAGGGGAATTTTGAAGCAATAATGAAAAGTTGCCTGGAAGAGGCGGAAGGAGGTTCTCAGATGGGGTGTGCCTGGTTGGCAAAGACCTGCATTGCTTTCATGCTGTCCCATTTTCTGACAATCCAGCAACGATTGCTTGCTTGCATGCTTGCTTCCTTTCCAGACTTTTAAAAAAATTCTGGTAAAATCCACATAACACAGTGTGCAGTCTTAAGCATTTTTAAGTGTCCAGTTCTGTGGCATTAAGCACATTCACACTGCTGTGTGCCCATCCCCGCCATCCATCTCCAGAACTCTTTCCATCTTGCAAAACGAAAACTCTGTCCCCATTCAACTCTAACTCCTCGTTGACCTCCCCCTCAGCCCCTGGCAGCCAGCATTCAACTTTCTATGAATTTGACTACTTCAGGTATTTCACGTAAGTGGGGTCACACAGCATTTGTCTTTCTGCGCCTGGCTTATTTCAGTTAGCATCATGTCCTCCAGGTTCATTCATGCTGTGGCTCAAGTTGGAATGTCCTTATTGAAGGCAGAATAATATTCCATTGTAAGGACACACCCCCTGCTGTTTCCAGTGACCATGAGGGTATAGCAGTGATTCCTTTCTGTTTTGTTTTGTTTAAAGGTAATGAGGTGAATGTGAGGATAGAAGTTAGTGGTTCGGGACACTGACATGACGGCCTTATTTCACACTTGAGACCTAGAACAAAAACACACATCTGGGATTGTTTTTCCTTGTAAATCTGCATTTTTGAGGGGACAGCTGTCAAGATTTTTCTGCAGTTGAGGTCTTTGAAAGTCTGTCCCACTCCTCTGCCAATCCTTTGTCCTTTGTGGTCCCCACGGCGACCATCTGAGTTAAGGTGTCATTTTTGGCCTTGGCTATTTTAACAGTCCCCGGGTAACAGGGTAGCCAGACTCGCAAGATAATTTTCCAGCAATTCACGTTGCAAGTGCTGTTGGAACTTTCTTCCATAGGGCTTTCCAGAGTAAATTGCTCTTCTTCTTGGAAACTTCTCATGGTTCACCAATGCCCATAAAAAACCCCAAAGTTTCTGAGCTTGACTCAGGGCCCCACTGGCCTTCCTAGGCCCTCCCTCCTCTCCTTCCCTCCGTTCCTTCATTTATTGATTGGTTCATTTGTTCACCCTGTGTCCTATATTTTTGTATTTGTTTCTCACATGCATGTCTAATATTGACTCATTCAAATGGTGTATTAAAGGGCCCAGCACATAGAAAATGCTAGAATGTTTATGATTAAAAGAGTTTTACCTTCTGGGGTCTCATTAGCTCTCCACCGACAACCTTATGAGGTAAATCCTTTCTTACCCAATTGACAAGTTGGGAGATGGAGCTTTCAAAGTGCAGAGAAATAGGTTTGTAATGGCCCTTGGATCAAATTCAGAATCAGAACCAGGGTGTTCCTCTGGGTGAGATTGTGGCCTTGTGAGACCCTAGGAAGCTGGAGACAGCAAGAATAAATGCTGAGGGTCTCTGGATGTCTCTCTCTGTCCAAGTAAGCATGAGGCGTTGCTGGGGCTGAATTGATGGAAGAACGATGAAGGGCCAGTGCTTGTAGATGTTCCCTAACAAAAGCCCGGGTGTAAAATGATGTGGTAGAGCAGCAAGATGGCTGCTCTCCCAACTCTGGAAGGACATATAATGGTAATATAAGCTCATATTGGAAGGAGCATGCTTCTTTCTTTATAGGGAACCCAGGAGCAAGGAGAAAGCCTTATCAAAATAGGTTGCATTCATGCTGACGAAACTTCTGAACGCTTGGCTGGATCAGCCAGGAAATTGAACCAAAGTGGGTGGATGTGGACTCCTTCCTCCAATGTGCAACCCACTGAAATGCTGAGGCCAAGGACAAAAGTGGGATCAGAAACACCTGCAGAGGGCTGAATGAGTGGCTCAGGTCACTCAGCTAAGAAGAGCTGAGCTGGGCTTCCCACAGTTGAGGAGTCCAGGTTCCCCGCTTCTTCTAGCGGGTCATGCAGCCATGTTCCACTTGAAGGCTGTGTAGTACAATGGAAAGACGGTGGGCTTAGCCACCATGTGCCACCTTGACGAGTTAACTCAGCCTCAGCGATCTCATCTGCACGGAGGGGATAAGAACACTTGCTTCCCTGGCTGCACTGAAGACTAGTGAGCTAATAGGGTGAAGCGCCAACAGGGGCCCAGGACAAAGTCAGTTGTTAATGGTACTATTTCCTGCTGAGTCCTTGCTGTCCCCACTCTTCCTTCACTTGTGCACACAACCACTGCCTGGGACTTGCCCCAGGTGCTGAGGATTCTTGGTTGATTGCACCTTGGGTGCTATCACCAACGAAGGAAATAGAAGGTTCTGATTGGATGCAAACATCATCCAAGAGCAGTCACCCTTCCTTTTCTGATTCTAGCATTTCCATCGGCCCACGCCTGCAGTCTTGGGGTAAGAATGGGGAATTGTTTCATTTCCTTTTCCCCAAAGGTGTCTGCATGACCTCAGTGTCTGGTGACTCTTTGCTGGGGCATCTGATACTTACTCGGTCCACTTCACCAACATCTATCCTGGGCTGGCCGTGCCAACTTCTCCCACCTCCAGGAAAACAGACATGCCTCATTGAGAAAATCCACTGTCTGGAGGAACAGGTGGGCCTCAGGAACTTTCCCACCTATAAAGTCGGCCTTGTCCTTTGGCTCCCCCTCTGCAGGGTACCCTTTTCTACCCCCTTGGTAATATCTCAGTCAGGAAGAAAGTTCTACCCTAGAGTTTCCAGGAAGCCACTTGATTGCATTATTGACTGATAACCTCGTTTACCCTGGAGCAGAGACCTGTAGTTTGGAGTTATACTTCGGATAACGTATGCGGGCGTCAAGGCCCAAGTGAAAAATTGAGAAGGCCCAGTTACCGCCAAGCCCAAATCCGACATCACTTAGAAGGCTTTGAGGTTTCTTATTTTCTGTATTTAAAAAGGGCTCCTTCTTCTTTTGAGACCGAACTTCAAAGGACTCATTCCAGGCCACACTTCCTTTTGGTAAATCTTAACCAGTGTAAATGTTTACTTTTGTGTTGTAAATTCTAGGAGGTAGAGGGAGGAGGAATTTTAGAAGCAGGTGTTCTGCCAGCAAAAGTTAAAACTTAATCTGCTGTTTTGGGTGTTTTGGGGAGAGGGGTGGCTGGGGAATGGAGCATTGATAATTAACGAGCCATGCTAATGAACCTGGAATTAGTAGACTGCCTTTTTGCCACATTGTATGAATTCCTGGACCTTGTGCCCATGGCCCACTGGAAGGGGCGAGATCTTTGGAAGACCTGCCTTGCTTCCACCCCTGCTGGGCGTGGGGGGGTTGTCAGTGAATGAAAGTGGGAGGAACAGGGCAAAACAATAATTAAAAGGGTAGAAAGATAAAGGGGAAAGTAAAATGATCTAAAGCAGTGTTCATTAAACACCGTGGCTTTAGTTTAAACTGTAAGTTCTTCACATGATTACTGAAAAGAAGTCTCTACTCCCCTGCCACCGCTCCACCCCCCCAAGCTGGGTCCCCTTCACCACATCCACGGACATAATACATTGAAGAGGAGGGTCTTGAGGAATGACCTGGGACCTGCACTCACCACTAAAAAGACTTCTGAGTTTCAATTCACTGCCAAAGAAATACCCCCTTGGAAGGAACCCTTGAAAACTGGGGAATTCTGTGCAAGGAGGCCACTGATGTGTTGTGTAACTTGAGCAAAGGCATTCACCTTCTCCAAGACTCAGTTTTCCTATCAATAAAATGGAGCCAATAACCAGGACCTTCAGAATTGTGAGGATGACCTGGGATTGTGTGTGCTCAGCATAGCATTCAGTAACCATTACTGTTACCCCTCCAGAGCCCACCACATGTATATGGAATGTGCTGGAGGGGGATGATTTGGTGGGAGGGGATCCTGGGATAATGAAGCTAGGACATTCCTCCACCTCTGCAGGCACTCATTCCTTGAGGCCCCCTTTGCCTTGCTCTTTCCTCTGTTCATCTAGAAGGGGTGGGCTGGCAGGGCAGGAGAAAGGGGCCTATAGCCTAGAGCAGCATGCAGTGAGGGAGTCTGGGACTGTAGGCAGACAGTGGCCAGGTTCAGGAGATACAGGAAGCGGAAGATGGGGAAAGAGCCGGGCCCTCTTCACCGTCCTCACCCCTAAAGCTACTGAATCTTCTGGTGCCTCCAGAATCCTCTACAACCAATCCCTTGCTGCCTCCCTAGAGCCCCGAACTGACCTCAAGACAGTCACTTGGGTGACTTACACAGCCCTTCCCAGGTTTGGGATCACCAGACTACCCCCTCCCACACTGGGGGTCATGCTTCAGACTGCAGCTTTGCCACTTCCTCATGTAACCTTGAGTAGGAGAGCAACAAAGCCAGAAAACAGCCTGACTGTGTCGCGCTGGGAGCTGTGTAGGTAAGTTAAGGGACATCCATGCGGTAGGGTGCCATGTAGATAATTAACAAGCATGAGCTAGAGCGACAGGTGCTGGTAGGGAAAGAATCCCAAGAGACACAATTAAGCAAATAGCAATCAGAATAGTCTATTTTCTGTGAAAAGAAATGGGGTTAAAATTACTTATACATCCATATGGATTAGTCTTATGGAGGGGATTGAGGGAATTCTCTATTCCATGGAAACATTAAAATAGCTGCTGGGCCAGGACCACCCTTGGAGAATCGCTCACTACTTTAGAACTACTTTGTGTTAATACAGCCCCACCTTTCCCACGTCACTCAGTGTCCTGCCTGGCTTGTGTTGTGATTTGAGTTTGCAACCCCAAGTCAACTGAGAGTCAGATGAGGGAGATTATGCATGCATTGTAGTATAATTCATCCGTTTTAAGATTAACTTGCGGGTTTTGTTTTGTTTTGTGTGTTAACATCTTCAAACTGGGGGTGCATCTCAGAAATGCTTTTGGCCACGGTCCTTGCCCACCCCTGCACAAACTCTGGGGTTCCCACTAACATAGCCGGTGCTGGGGTCCTGCTGAGTTTCAGCCACAAACCACTTAAGAACGACTGTGGGCAGACCTTTGTTCTTTTATCAAAAAACCTTTTTTTGGCATCTTCTGGTAGAATCAGGAAGATACCAGAATCCGAACTCAAAGATTTTCAGGAGCTTGGAAGAAAATCACAGAGACGTTATCAGAGCTAAGGCTGCCCCAGTGCTCAGTGGGACAAAGAGTGGCAGTGTGAGGAACGCACAGGTGTCGATGACTCAACGCTGAGAAAGGGTTCCGTCTTATCAATACCTTAGCTAATTCATTTGGCTTATATTTTTCTTTCCATATATGGAAAAGAGAGCTGTATAATTAAGTGCGTGTCTGAATAAGTCCAAGTGAGCTTTTTCAGTATATATAAAGTAAATATCCTAAGGTGAAGAAAGCACTGAGCCATAGTTTATTGGCCGTGTTTTTTCTTTCTTCATTTTATAAATAAGCAAACGGCTATGTAATTGAGGATGAGTGTGTGTGATCAGCCTACGTGTACATATGCGTGTGTGTGCATGCTGGGTACATACACATGCTGGTATGTCTATGAAAATATTTCTGGAAGGACACACAGGAGATCTTTCATGTTCCTTTAGGGGCTCGCGTCTGTGGGTGAGGAGAGAAAAGGTTTTTGTTGCTTGTTTTTGTGGGGTTTTTTGTTTTTATTTTTCACTGTATTTTCTCTAATTTTTTTTTCCTTTAAAAAAGTGCGGAAACCTTTAGAGTCTCAGCCTTATCTTGGGCCTCCTGACTTCCAGATCGCAGAGAGTGGGGCCGCAGATGTGGGGTAGCCGGGTTTGATTATCCGTCTCACCTGGCTGAAACCAGCCAGCTTCTCCATGTTTGCAAGACCAAGAGCTCCATGAGGCTCATGGGTATTCAAAGAAACTACTCACTAGCCAATTAACTACGGTCTTGCCCTCTTCTCTCCCTGTCTCCCTTCTTTCTTCATGTGTTTTGAGCATGTCTTTTGTGTATAATGTCAAACACCTACAGACCCCCCCCTTCTAGAACTGTAGGGGGTGTCCATTTTGCAGCAGAGGTGCCTAAAAAATGCATATGTCATTACAGTCCTTGACGATCTCTTCAGAGCCTTTAAATCTGATAACGTGGCCTCACAGCAGGGAAGATCGCTTCTCCTCCCCGCACTGATCTTCATGCAAGGCCGGATGTCATTTTATCGGGTTCCTAATGATGAGTAGCACCTCTGTGACTTTTGCAACACGGAGAGGCTCTTCTGAAGCAGTGTCAGTCCAGAAACACCAAGCTCAGTGCTGGTGTGGCTGCCAGGGCCTTCCAGAAGGAGGCGGACATTTGGAAAGAAGACAGCCAAATCAAGCTCCACTTGCATCATACTACTCCCCCCCCCCCCCATCAGCCCAGGTGCCCGGGTCCATCATTTTGGGGACTGGGACATGCTACTAAAATTCCCTAACTTGCATCCTTTCTTTTCATCTTACCCTCCCCTCTCACTCCATTCTCCAAAATGATCTTATTACAGAGTTCGTAGGCAGTCTGATCAATGCCATCCCCTTGCATGAAACATTTTGATGCTGTAACAGGGCTCATGGAACACTCACATAAGTCTAACCCTGATTTTGCTTCTCCAACTCCGCCCTGTCCTCCACGCCCCACCTTCCTCCGGCTATAGTCTGCAAAGTGCCTTTGCAAATGCTAGTCCCTCTACCTGAAATGTTCTCACTTACTCACCCTTCAGCCCTGAGCTCAATCGTCACTTACTCTAGGAAGCCTCCTCTAACATTGCCGAGTAGGTCAGACCCCTATACAGTCTCATGCCTCTGTGTGCGGCCGCTTCATAGCACTGCTCACATTATTTCTGGCTGTCTTCGCTGTCCTACAAGCTCCCCGGGAGCAGGGACTCGGGCTGTTTTTCCATAAAACTGTATCCCCAGTGACTGGCTCCAGTGAGCTCTGAACTTGTATGTTGCACAGATGAATGAATGGGTGACCCTCCCAGCTAAGGCAGTGATGATTCTCCCAAGAACCAGTGGCGCGCCCTGCCCCCAGCAGGATGTGCCTGAGGAGGCTGATTGGTGGGATGGAATGCGACAGGTCCCTCTGGTATCCTGGATACCAGAGAGGGTGGGAATGTAAACTGGGCCCAGAGGCTGCATTCTTTTTTTTTTTTTTTTTTTTTTTTTTTTTTTTTTTTTAAAGATTTTATTTATTTATTTGACACAGAGAGACAGCCAGTGAGAGAGGGAACACAGCAGGGGGAGTGGGAGAGGAAGAAGCAGGCTCCCAGCGGAGGAGCCTGATGTGGGACTCGATCCCGGTACGCCAGGATCACGCCCTGAGCCGAAGGCAGACGCTTTAACGACTGCGCCACCCAGGCGCCCCTAGAGGCTGCATTCTTGAAATTTCACTTCAGCCCAGGAGGAGCCTGCAGGGAAGTGAACCTGACCTTGAAGTTCTTGCCTTTATTTTTTACCCCCTCTCAAAAAAATCAAGATAAAGGGTGCAGTCAAGCAAAACATTCTTTCTGAGGGAGCTGTGAGGTGGGGGCTTCTAAGTCACGCTCCACTCATCACCCAGACCTGCTTCCTGCTGGTGCAGGTGCGCCTCCCAAGATTCCTGGGCATTGCACGCCCGGGAGGAGGTGAGGTTCCTGGTGCATGCTCCCTGGGCGCTCACGGGAACATCTCCGCAGCAGTTCCCCAAACAAGGTCCACAGAAGTCAGAAAGAAGCAGGTGCTCACTGAGCGTCTGTTACGTCCCAGACACCGTGGTGAGCACGTTGCATGTGTCACATGATCTGGGCCTCCTCACACCTGTAGGCAAGGAAGTAAGCCACTTAAGCCGATGAGGAATCAGGGCTTGGCAATTGAAATGATCTGCCCCTAGTCACGTAGCTGGGGGAGGAAGTGCCGGGATTTGAACATAGATCCATCTCGTGCCTTCCTAGCCCCTGTTCTGTCCACTGTGCCGGCTCCAGTTGCCCTGACAACCAGCACCTGAACACGCAGTGTCTTCCTGCCACTTCATTAGCTCTTTTGTTTACAAAACTTGATAAGGGAGATACGATGACTCTCGTTTCTCAAATAACTAAACTGAGGCTTAGGCTTTGAGAACTTAGTTAAATGGCAGAACCAGGATTCAAACGCAGTTTCATCCACCTGCCAAGTCCTTGTTTTCCTTTGCCTTTAGCAGACAGGGGAGTCTGTGTGGCTTACAGAGAGACACTTTTCCTCTCTGGTCCCCGGCTTCCTCATCTATAAAAATGAGGACAGTGGACAATATCAGGGGTTTTCAAACTTTTTTTTTTTTTTTTAAGCAAAGGAGCTGTGTCAAGTGAAATCTTACATTGAACCCTGGCGTGTGAAGCCCTCCCTTTGCTTCCCAGTGCCACCAGCCTGCCTGGGTATGGGGGTCTCCTATATTCCACATATTCTCAAACAGAACCCAGTTTGAGAACCTGAGCAGTAGGTGACTTCCAAAGGCCTTTCCAGTGTGGTTTGCCATCTCTGCTTCTGTAATTTGGGACTTAGTAGAAGAGCTAGGGCCCATTCTCATTTTTAAAAGCAACACCTGGTTTAGCATCTCTTTCGGTCTCCAAGCCAAAGGGATTGAGCCTATGTCCCAGAATACCCCTCCTGTGTGTTTAGAAACTGGCTTAACGATAGGGAATAGAGAGAAAGTTCATTGTGCGGTTGGTGTTCTGACTTGTTAGGAAATCCATATAAATTAGTAGGTATTGCAAGGAGTTAAACTGAGTGAGTTGAAATCCCTGCACCTTCACCTCGCAGCTTGTACCCATGAGCGAGCTACCTAACCTGTCCTGTCTACCTCACCTGCTTTAGCTTCTTGGGTGTGTCGAGGGGGCGACGATGTCCAGGCTCGAGTTTTAAAGTAGATGGTGTATGCACTCTACGAGTATCAGTCATTGTTAATAATTTCGATTGCAAAGCATGCGTTATTTCTAATGTACTATGACCATAGTTAGAAATGGGCACTGAGCTGGGAGATCTTGGGTTCTGTAAAGATGAGGGTGACATTCCAAGAAAAAGGAGCATCACCCTGTACTCCCTTACCAACTGCCGAGCCGTCTACACCAACTGATGGGCAAAATTGTTGGGGTCCTGCAGACACCTATACTTGTAGCTGTCCTCTCCCGCTCCATTCTTATACGTGGTGGCGAACAGCCTTGCATGGCGTGCAGACACCCCACTCTCAAATTATATGTGGCACTTATGGATGAATTCTCTTTTCCTTACTTTTGACTTACTCAATCTTTCAACAGATATATCAGTGGTTCTTAATTGGGGAAGATTTTGACACCTCCTCCCCCATCCACCCCCAGCGCAGGGAACATTTGGCAATGTCCGGAGACATTTGGAGACATAACTGCGAAAGGGGGGTGCATCTAATGGTTAGAGACAAGGGATGTGACTAAACATCCCACGGTGCATAGGACAGTTCCCCTGCAACAAAGAATCATCTGGCCCAAAATGCAAGCCTGGTAATGAACAAGACAGATGTGGTCCCCTGCTTGTGTGAATCTTGTAGACCAGTTTGCATTGCAGGGTGTCTAGGGAACAGAGATTACATGACTAAACAAGGAAACAAACATAAAATTACCATTTGTCTTCAGTTCCATGAAGGAAATAAAATGGTGCCATGATGGAGATTAAGCAAGGGGGCCTAATTAAGATGGCTCGATCAGATGAGACCTTTTTGGGAAGGTGACAGTTAAACTGGGATCTGAAAGCCCAGGAGCTAGCCGTGCAGAGAGAGGAGGAGCGCATTCCTGGCATGGGTCTGAGTGTGCTAGCTGGCTGGAGTAGAGTGAGCCTTGGAAAAAATTATCAGAGCTGGAGGAGGCTGGAGAGCCAGACTTGAAGGGCCTTCAGGCTTGGGCAAGAGCGTGGGCTTTGTTCTAAACACAGTGAGAAGCCACTGGAAAGCCTTTAACAGGGATATGATAGGATCTCCTTTGTTTTTAAAAGAGATTTTAAAACTGTGAATTGGAAGGGATTTTTCCTGTGTTAAAAATGTTGAGAGGTACTAAAGAAACCAGTCCTGGCCATCATAGGGACCAAGGGCTCCAGGGGAGCCATGACCCTTGCATCTGTGAGAACACACAGAGTTATGTGAAGGAAGGAGCTTTGAGAGGGGAGAAGCAGAATTGTACCAGCCGGGGGCCTGGGACTTGGGGAGGTGGGGAAGAGCTGCCCCTCAGTGAGTTGCCTAGGAGGTCGTAGGGCCTGTCAGGGGCACTCTCATTTGATGTGAAGGAGAATGTTGTTTGTCTGTTCCTGCCAAGTGGTTTCCACTCAAGACCAGGGGCCCCTGGGTTTGGGGAATATTGTTCTCTCTGTATGTGGTGGTTTGGTGTGTGGGTTTTGCCTATGTCTGCCACTTGCCAGTTATGTTACTGTAGGCTAGTTACTTGTTTCCTGTGTGCCTCAACTTCCCCATCTATAAAGTGGGTAAATACTTACCTCATGGGCTATGCCGTTGAAACGAGGCTCTCTTTGTAAAGGGCTTATCAGCAGAGCTCCCAGTGCATAATCAAGGTTTAGTGAATATTAATTATTATGTAGTTAGTTTAGATAAACACTTTTCACAAGTGACACATTTAATCTTTATAGCGATACTATGAGATAGGTACTATAATTTTTTTCAACAGCTTTGTTGAGATATAATTCACATGCCATATAAGTAAACCATTTAAAACATACAGTTACATGGCTTTTGGTAT
This sequence comes from Ursus arctos, assembly GCF_023065955.2. Lineage (NCBI taxonomy): Eukaryota > Metazoa > Chordata > Mammalia > Carnivora > Ursidae > Ursus > Ursus arctos. The sequence goes on from NW_026622819.1 coordinate 55,695,952, forward strand.
ATTCAAAGTTTTGTGACCTCCCCACAATCAATTTTAGAACATTTTAGCACCCGGAAGATACCCTGCACCACTTAGCCACCCTCCAGGGTGGGGCCAGTGGAATGTGCATCCTCAGAGGCCAGGCATTTACTTAGCATTTAGTAGGCACAGGGCTCCGTAGATCGTGGGTCCTAGGCGCAGTGCTGACTGAGGAAAACCTCTCCAGCCCAAGCAGCAGGCATGAACTAATCTTGCTGTCGGATGATAGTGATGTCTCAGTTGTTGGCGGGAGTGGGGGGCGGGCGGTGTGCAGACTTCAACCCCCACCTCTCATCTTAAACATCAAAAAGTTGGTATGCTTCAGACCTAAACCTGGGCGATGGTTTTTATCTTCACTCTAGGCAGCAGGTCTTTCAAATGGGGGAGAATATCCATTCCTCTTCAAAAGGGTACAGGTGTCATTTGCTGATGAAAAATGGATCTAGGAACAGGAAGGCGTCCATCCACCGATACACCTCGGCCAGGGGTTTGGCCAGCCAGGTCCACCCCGATCCCTTCTCAAGTAAGCCCTGCAGAGGGCCTGGCGGTTCAGGCCAGCAGAAGAAAGCCCTTGTCCTCTCTCGCTAGCGGCATTTGGGCCTGCCGCCCCCCTGGGTGGGCTGGGAGCGGCTGTTGTTAGCTAACTGGGGTCATCCCACACGTGTAGAGCGCCGCTGTTCCCTGCTGGGGGCCAGCGGGCAGCAGGGTCCAGAGTCCAGTGTGCGCCTGTCTCAGACACTGTCCTGTCCCTGCAGGCAAGGGTTCCAAGTGCTTCCTCAGACCCTGGAGCTGGCCCTCCGCAGGGGGTCATTTCATTGGGGGGGCCATGGTGAGAGATGGTGGAACCCACTGAGAGACATTCGGAGGTAGGGAAGGTTAGTCACAGCTCGAGTCCAGCGGGCCTGGTTTTATCAGAGTCATGTGGAGCAGAGGAAGGGCGAGGGAAAACATACAGCTCGGGGTCGTAGGTTCTGGGGGCCGATGGAGCTGAAGCAGGGGAGGAACCACGGACGGGACAGTCACTGAGCATGATGAGGTCGTCAGCCCCTGGGCAGACATTTGACGGGTGTGGGTCACAGTGTTAGGTCCTGTGGGTACATCGCAGATGTAAGTGGCGCAGCCCCCACCTCCCAGGAGCTCACAGTTCAGCCGGTGATGTGTGCACACAAGTTGTAAGCAGTGAAAATAAATGGGAGGTTGGATTCAAGCTGATGGGGTTCAAAGCAGAGGGAGATTCCTAGAGACCTCATGGAAGCCCTGAGGTTTTATAGGACTTAGAAGGGCTGAAACTTGTGTTTGGGGGTGACCCAAGGGGTCACGGAAGACCTCACATGCTGAGACATTGAAGTGAGAAAGGACCCAGGGGCGAGACCATACTGCATGGACGAGGGGGCTTGTGGAAAGGCAGAGAACTCCCAAAAGGCAGATGAGGAAGAGCTTTGACCCGGAGAAGGAAGCCTGTAAGTGACGGGGAGCCACTGGAGACTCCTGAGCTGACAGCGAGGAGAGGAAAGCACAGAGAAGAGATCACGTCGTGCCTGCACGGAGAGCACTGTTGTGGGGGGCTCCTGAGCATTCCCACCCTGATCCAGTGGGCTTAGCCTCGTGCCCACTGGCAAGTACCTGTGTCCAGGCGCCAGGCAGGGAGCAAAGGGCGTTTTCAGTTCCAAAGTGAAGCAACTCCTTCCTGTTTATGCCCTCCAAGGAACAACTGGGTTCCCAGAAGGTTGGAGTTTTTGTTCCCTAACCACCGCCCCACCCCTGAGAGCCCCCCTAGGGCCTCTGCACGCACCTCCCATTGCACATGGGGGACTCCCACCCCCAAACTTGCCCGACTTTAGTTCCCTCTCCCATTTGCGCAAAGCTGTAGTCACAGTTCTGAAGGTCATGAAGGCCCCTCGCTAGGGGACACAAATACCGGGGTGGAAGGACCTAACACGGATCGCGTGCAGTCGTGTGCCGTGCGCTACGACTTCTTCACCGTAGCCTGTGTTTTGAGTGGTTACTGTGAAGCAGTACCGTGCTAACGGGGTGTCCACATTCTCTCGCGGACTTTTCACGACGGGTCTAAGTGATGAATCCCTACTGTATCGTTGAGGAAAACCAAGCCTCACAGAGAGGAAGTAGCTTGCCCAAGGTCACAGAGTTCAGGTCAGCCTGATTCTAGAACATCCCTGCTTCGCCGCAGCATGCTGTTTGTCAGCAGCAGCACAAAGGGCCGCTTGCAACGATGTTGCTGACTCACACCTCAGAAGTTGAACTCTTGCTTCCAGGGCTCTTTCTTCCTAGTCCTTAGGGGTTCAGATGCCTGAGAGGTTTTTCCCAGCACCCCGACCCAGTCTTCCACTGCTGGCATTTCTTGGTAATCCGTGTGCTTCTCCCTTGGCTCAGCCGGGAGTAGAGGGCACTGCCGCACCCAAGAGAGCTGACGAGAAGCTGTGGAGCCCGACTCCGCCAGAGGCTCGCAGGGGCTCCACGGGCTGAGCGGTTGAGCTAGAGCGCCTCTCGTTCTTACCTTCCACCTAGGACAGTCCGGCTGGGGCGGTGGACATGTGTTCATTATCATTACTGTGCTTAAAGACCTCGGACCCTCTCTGTGAAAGGAAAGAAGATGTGTTTGGGTGTTTTAAGGGCCTTGCAGATAGTTTCTGAAAAGACTTGATGGGCCTGAAAAAATGTTCACAAGCTTGCAGAATTTTCATCTCCTTCTAACCTTGAGAGAGTCAGGTATCCCATGGGAAAGAATAAGCAGTTAAAACCCGGGGGCCAGGCCCAAAGCTTCCGCCAGTAAGTTATGGCACTTCGGGCATTTCTTCGGGTCTGAGCCTGTTTCCTCGGCTGTAAACATGTGAGTCTTACTTTTGCCTTGTAGACTTGTCCTGTGGGTCCGGATGAGATAGCAGAAGTGATAAGACCAAGTGGAGATACGTATGTGGGATAACAGTACACAGTTTCCTCAGCTCCTGGAGTTCTTGAAGTCACCTGATGAGACGCTAGATGGGAAAGTTCTATGAGGAGGGAAAACGTCTCCGTGTCTCTGCGGCAGTGGTATTATTTCTCAAGCCTTAGCAGCGTGTCTCCCACAGCAGGAAGCAGGGAGGGCTTGACAAAGCGGTGCAAGGAGTTCCTGTTCCAAGGAAAGGTTCCATTTAGAAGAGCAATCACTTTAAATAGAGGCCAAACATTTGCAGTAAATATTGGGGGGGAGGGGTTTATTAGGACTTGACTTTGAGAAACAGAACTGAAAGTTATGACAATAAGTGTATTTTATGTTATATTTAACAAAACTTAAGTTGTAGTCGCAGCTATGCTGTAATGCTTAATATGAACAAAGTGTTGATTTCCCTTTTGCATAATTATTTGGGCACAATTAACAAGAGCAATAAGAGCTTTCTCTTCGCATTTGACTTTCCCAGCAGACTCATAAGGTCATTTTTGCAAAATACTGGAGAGAGCTTCAGCAGTTCCCAAGGGCCTCATTTAATTCCTATTGTCACTGAAGTTCTTCTCTTTTGAAGGGCCTCTTGTCTCTTCATCCCAGTGGATCTTCCCCTCACCTGTTAACTGAGCAACTCGGCCACCCTTTGGGCCTGGTTTGAGGAGTTCTTCAGCATTGCTTTCCCCCTGCATCGCTTAGGATATAAGCTCTTTCCCGTTCAGTTGATGTGGGTTGTGCGTACACCGCTTTGTCGGTTGCCGAGACAGCCAGCCAACGCGGGAGGATGTTGACTTGAAATGTTAATGGCCTGGGCTGGACACTGATATGAAGTGGAGAATAATATTTGAGAAGTGCTGATTTTTTAAGTGCTTGGTTCATGGATTAAATTTTCAGATTGTGATGACTCTGGTTCCCCCAAATGATCTTCTAAGTACAGAGATCAACGTAATAAATATCCAGTTATCCAGTTTCCCATGACTAAGAGTGTGGGCTCTCGAGTCCGGACCCTTGGGTTTCCATCCCAGCATCTACTTGTATGATCTGTGTGACCCTTGACAAGAGAGTTAAGTTATCAGAGTCTCAAGTTTTCCCACCTGTATGAAGGGGGAAAATGGTCATTACTAACTCATCAGGTTTTTATGAGGATTAAATGAGATGGTTGCAGTGAAGCGCTTACTTTAGTTCCGGAACTTATATCCTCAGCAAGTATTAATTATTATTATGACCAAGTGTAGTTGTTCCTAGTTTTCACCAGAATCTTCTTTACTCATCTGTGGCTGTTTTTCTGTGGAGCTGCCATTCACAATGGCAGTGACCCTCTACATCCAAATCCAAGGTCTAAAATAAACGAGGCTGCAGTACGATGGAACAAGAGTATTGCCGGCATTCAAGGACTTTATGTGGTGTGCGAGGCTGTATCCTACACCACCCTGTCAGGGAGAAATGACAGATCCCATCTCATAACAGAACCAGATGGCCAAGGGAGGCAGGCACCTTCAAGCACCGTGGCCTGGGATGCCCTGGCCCCTGCTGTCCAGTGGCATGGAGCTTGGGGCTTCCTGAAATTAATTAGGTGCCTTGTGTCTGATAGAAGCAGCAAAGAGGAAAAGGATGTGGGAAGGGCAGGTTCTTAACAGATTCATGTCAGCAGATCTGGAGTTAGGCCAGGAATCTGTATTTTGGAGATGCAAAGTCACTTGAAAGAGATAGCACACACCTTGCACTTAGCGGGCATGCCTGAATGCTTGTTGAGAGAATACATGCATGCAGAATACACTAGAATACCTCCTGTTTTGCTGTAAGCAAAGGAATTCAGCTGAGCCATTGTTGAGAAACCAGTGTGACTAGTTAGAAGTAGTTAAAAAGTAAAAGCCAAGGACCTCCCAGGGCCCAGGTTTGGAATGCTCTTTGAGTGAGATTGTTCCATAAGTTGGTGGTGGTTTAGAAATGATTGCCAGACATGCCTTTAAAAAAAAAAAAAAAAGTTTATTTATTTATTTATTTGTCAGAGAGAGAGAGCACAGGCCGGGGGAGCTGCAAGCAGAGGGAGAAGCAGGCTCCCCGCTGAGCAGGGAGCCTGTTGCAGGTCTCAATCCCAGGACCCTGAGATCATGACCTGAGCCAAAGGCAGATGCTTAACCGACTGAGCCACCCAGGTGTCCCAGACATGCCTTATTTTCTAATGAGACAGTGGACGTTTTGGTCCCTGTAAAATGATTTGAGTGGGAGCCTTGTGGTGAAGTCAGGCGCTGTGTCTCGTCAGTCCCCCACATGCTTTCTGACATTGGGGCACTGGACAAGTGTTCTTAGGGTCTCTTGGGTGTCTCAGAGGCCATGAAGGGCAGGGGTTGCTGAGCAGAGCCAGTCATATACCTATAGCCCCTGTCTTAGGCAGCCTTGGTTTCCTAATCTGAAGAAAATCATTCTGAATCTGTGACACTGGGCTTGTTACTCAAGGTTCCTTCTTCCTTTCCTGATGGGGTCCCAGAAATCACCCCCAGGCATTGGCAAGAATCCCTAACCCACTGAGCCAGCCCCTGAGTGACAAAAGTCCTCCTCAGAGGCCAAGGCTGGGGTCTCCCCAGGTCAGCTGCAGTGACTGTGGAGCCCTGGGGTGAGTGCTGTTTCCTGGGGCCTGGGATGCTGGAATTCTTGATGGAACTGGTCTGGGCCACCCCCACTCTAGGGCAGCCCCCTGGAGTGAAGCTGTTCCCTGGGGACTGGAAGGAGGGGCTCCTTCCCAGATTCCAGTCTTCCCTCCACAGTGCTCACCCTTGCCTTGCCTGGAGAGGGGGTTTGGAATTCTGTGCTGCAGATCCCAGTGGCTGCTCCAGGATCTCCTTGCCCCTTTTGTTGAGATGCTGATGTTGAGGAAGAGGTCTTATGAAGATCCTGCTCATTCTTTGGGGACCTGTTTGTGTGTCCCCCGCCAGGGCAGAACGAAAACCCTGTTTTTGGCATTCTGTCAGCTCATGGCCCCGTCTGGACACAGGCCTCATTTTCCCACGTACACCCTAAAATCGAGTGCCAGAGAGGGGTCTGAACAAGGTGAAGAGGAAGCCATATGTGGATCTGTTTCATTTATTAGCCTGGAAGAAATCTGGTGGAGATGTTTTTATAGAGTCATTGTCAGGCAAAGTCGGGCCAAAAAACCCAAATCCCTATATATTCATTATCATCGTAAGCATTGTTCTGTGCACTGATCACTGGGGAAGCCGCAGTGACCTAAACAGTGCTGATGCTTGCCCTTGGTCAAGGTCATTGTCCACAGGGAAAGACTGTAAGTCATTTGAAGTGAAGCTGGGATCTAACCTGATCTGGAGGGTAAGAGGAGTGTTGTTCCTGTGATGGTGATTTAATCACTTGACCTACCATGATAAAGAGTACTGAGTATAGAGTACTGAGCACCTACTGTGTCTTAAGCACCATGCAAGCACCTGGCATGCCTGGGCCTCTTTACCCCACGAGGTGGGTGTTACTGTCAGCCCCGTGTGGCAGGTGTGGGGTGCTGCACCGAGGCATGAAGTGATGTGAGCAGGGCACACAGCTGCCAAGTGGCAGAGCTGGCCCTGAGCTCCGGGGGTGTGACTGCAGTGTGTGTGTGTGTGTGTGTGTGTGTGTGTACTCACATACACGTGGGCCTGCGCACAAGTTGCAGTAGGGTGCAGCTCAAGGAGACCCAAGCTGTTACCCTCACCCTCTCTTCTGTCTTACTGCCAAGGAGGGGCACGTCCCCAGGATGTTTGCAGGCTTTATTCTGCCTGGGCACTTACCCAGTCTCCTTTAATCCACGGCCGGATGGGAAGAGCTGCTGGCGCTGCTGGCAGAGGGAAGGGCTACACATCATTGTCCCTTTCGTGAAACACACCTCTCAACAAGTTCCGGGGTGGGGTGGGAGCTTGGCCGTGAGCACAGGCCTGCCTTTATCCCACCTCGATGTTGGATGGGCCAGAGGAGAGCTCCTCTGACTTGCCAGCTGGGAGTGATGGCCATCACAAACAAGGGCTTCTCCAAGGAGGAAATACAAAGGCTCCCTCCGGAAAGCTGGGGACGCGGAGGATCGAGTTGTAGGCTGGTTAGGGTCCACTTGAGAAACACAAAGAAAGATAGACATGATCAGCCCAGGAAAGAGCCTTAAGAAGGCCTTTCCTGAATGTGGCCTAGCAGAAATTTGGTTGGGGTGGGGTGACCAGCCCCCGAACTATAGTCTGGGTTCTTGGCGAGGTGGGAAGAAAGGGGTTTCTCTCCTGGTGGAAAAGTTCCTGAGTAGTCTGGAAATTACAATAGCTAACAGACCTCGACTGCTTTTTATATGCTAGACATGATGTCTGGTGTCATACATATGTGTTCTGTAAACCTCCCAGGAGCCTTGTGAGGTGTGGACTACTGTCACCCCATTTTACAGAGGAGAAAACTGAGGCACAGTGAGATCAACTGACAAGCCCAAGGTTCTAGAGCGCTTAAATGGAGGAGCAAGCTGTGTTCTCCTTCCACCTCTGCCACTGAGTGACCATGGCCAAGTCACTTCCCTTCCCAGGGCCGCAGTTTCCCCATCTCCACAATGAAATAGATGGACATAATTATTTCAAAGTCCTCAGTACTGAGGCACCATGGCTGCGTCATAGGAACTTGTAGGGTCACTCAGCCACAGAGGGGCAGGTCCTCTTGGACACTGCAGTTCTTAACACCCCTGTCCACTTCTCATGCACACACATTTCTGAGCAAGCCTCCTGAAATCTCCTTTCCCATATAGCAATCCCCAGCTTATGACTGTAGGGAGGTTTTTGTTTGTTTTGAATGTCTTCCATGTCTAGGCTCAAGAGACCCCTTTTTCTCTTCCCTCTTAAAGCCTTCTGCCTCCTGTCCCTCTCTGCAGGGCCTAGTCATGGCCAGGCAGCCTTGCCTTCAGGACAGCCCTGCAGGCAGGCATTACCATCCCTCTAATATTTACGCACACCCATCACAGGACTGGCCCAAGGTCGCACAGTCAGTGAGTGACTACTCCCAGCTGGGACTTACAGCCTGGTCTCCTTTAGGGCATGTAGTAGATCCTTAAAGAATGCCATTTTCCTCCTTCCCTCATTAAACTGGCTCTTCGCTTTGCTTCTGCTGCTAGACAGAGAGCAGCACGGGGCTGGAAGTGGGCTTGACTGCTGCTAGCCCAAATAATTATGTCCAGGCCAGGGTCTTCCAAAGCCTCCTGCTTTGAGAAGAGGTGGTCTGGACCAGCAGCTTCAGCAGCCCCAACCTTATAACCAACAGGATGCAGAAGGCACAGGTGCAAGGTTTCCTAGTGACCTTGATTTCGTCAAAGCAGTACTCAACAGAGCAGAAAGGGTGGTGATCCACATGGGCCCTCTCTCCACCTCTGCTGCTTAAAACACCTGCTTCACCTTCTACCTGCAGGTTATTCCTCCAGGGTCCCATGGAATATTGGACATTAAATACTAGAGGCCACTTAGTGGAAAAGTCCAGGAAAAGTTGCTGTTTGCTCAGTGATATCATTGGGCCATAGCTTCTCTCATCTCCTGACTCCTGCTGCTGCCATGTTGGTTTCATTCTCAGTTTTCACATAATGGGCTTCTAGGATTCAGGACAGGTGCAGAAAGAGGTCTCTTTTCTTCATGGCTCAGGCAGAAGCCCTGGGGTCAACTGTCGCTGGTCCATACTGGATCATTTGCCTGCCCCTGACCTGGAGCTGCGGGTTCAGGGGCATGGAGTGGGGGTCGGTCAGACCCGTATCAAGTGCCCATCTTCAGAGCTGGGGTGAAATCACCTCCCAACCAAAGCACATGGGCTGAGAATCCTAGAGAGTTGATTGCCCTGGAAAATTGGCAGTGTGCTCACCCAAAGAGGTAGAAATGGGTGTTTGGTGTCAAAGTCCCAACAGCTGTCCTTCATACCTTCCCCTGCTGGTCCCCAGGGCCAGTCCAACAGGCTGCCCACATGGGCCCAGTGGGCCCCTGGACAGAAGTCGTGGACTTCCCCACATACCCTGGGCCCTCCACTGTTAAGCAGTTCTTTTTCTCTGCTCAGAGATGAATGGCATCTGGTGAGGGCAGGATGGGGAGGGGTGGGAGATGGAGGAGAGCTGGTCATTATCACGATCATTCATTCATCCATTCACTCCTTCTGTTCATTGGATTACTCAGTGATTTGTTCAACAAATGCTCATTAACACCTAAGACCTTGTAGACAGGGGGTTTAAGGGTTTTCCAAACTTGGGTCCTTGGGGCACCCTCTTCCCAATTTCCCTCTTCCCAATTGTTGGCAAAAGCCATGAAGCAAAATGTTCCCAATTCCTAGCTGCTAGCTGACAGGGAGGCTGTGAGCCTGGGGGCTGATCTTGCTTTATGAAAAAGGGAGCCTGGCAGATGTTAGGGGTTAAAGACACAGTGTCACCCGACTGAGCCTCTGTTCTCAAAGGAATCTGAAAAGCTGAAGGAGAACTGAAAAGGGTATCCATTTTCTCACTGAGAGATCCAGCGCCTGCTCCTGCCTTGTATGTGAAAATTGTGAAATTGCCCTGTGTGCCGCTGAAAAATGTAGTTAGTACACACACACGTTATGTAAAATACTGACGCCATTCAGAAGTGAATCCAACACAACGTTGCCTCGAAGCGACCTCCATCCTAGTAGGAGAGAGAAAAGCAGCAGAACGCAAATGGAAGTGCTGTCAAGTAGCACGTGTGGGAAGGAGCGTCCAGGGGAAGCCCTGGAAGCCCGGTGAAGGGTGCAGGGGCCTTGATGTGCAGGGAGCAGTTTTGGAGGCCTGCCCACAGCTGTGCCGTTTCCGCCCACTCAGGTGTCCCGTTTATTCTTGGATCCTAACGGTGTGGATCCGTGGACTGTCCATTCAGAACTAAGACCAGGACGTCTGCCCAGTGACCTCCTCATTCCCTGCGTGCTCTCCACGCTGGTTGGCTCCGCATTCTCTGCCCAGTCGTCCTGGAGCGGCAGCTTGTGTAGAAGAAGCCGATGGGGTTGCAGAGCCCAGAGCCGCTCCTTCCCAGCGGTAGGACCCTCGTGCCGGTGACCTGGCAGTAATGAGTACCCACCTCAAGGATGGTTGGGAATGTAAAATGAGACAGGGCACAGAGAGCGCTGAGCACGCAACCTGGCATGGGGCGAGCTCAGTAAACATGAATGAACACACTTTGAAAAATGTGTTCCATGCACGCTTACGGAGTGGAACCAGTCATGGCGACATCGTTGGCCTCCTGTCCTCATTGTCTCCCAGCTCTGGGACTTTAAGCAAGTTAACCTCCCTGAGCCTTAGTTTCATCATCTGAAAAATGGGCTGTCCATGCCCGGGGAGCAAAGCAAGCACCGCACAGTAGGCCCTCCACAGCTGTTGCCTGTGCCTGAGTGGCCTCGGCGGTGCTTTGGGTTTGTCCGTTGATTGTCCTGGTATCGTTCATCGAGTTCCAGCTTGGTGCCAAGGCCTCCCCCTCTTCTTTCTGATTGTCAAAATAACCCGGCACGGTGTTAATATCTATATTCCCTGTTTTACTAATCGCGTGGTGCCCGGTGGTTAAAAAGCACAGAAACTGCTTGCCTGGGTTCGAATCCCAGCTCTGCCACTTTCCATTTGTAGGGCCTTGAGCAACTGGCTTAGCCTCTCCAGGCCTCAGCTTCCATCGAAAATGCAGAGAACAATCCTTAATTATACGAAGTGGAATCTTCTCACGGGACGGCTGTGAGGATTGCATTGAGTTAGTACGTGTAACAGGTCCGTGCCGGCTGAAGAGTAGTCGTCTGTAAATGAGAGCTCTCACGGCCATGATTACTGATGAGTGGAGGTTACTCAGCCTTCAACCCAGACCTGGGTGCTCCAGAGCCCACCTATTCCTTCCACTTCACTAGCAGCCTTCCCTCGCACTTGGAAACCCCTCTCTATATTCTGGGCCCTTCTAGGGGGACGGGGACAGTCCCTGCCATGCCACCTCTCTGGGCCTCCCAGACTCACCTCAGCAGGTTTGTTCACCTCCTTCTCCTGCCTTCCCTAAGATGAGGCACTGACACCCCCCCCCCCCCAGCTTCCTTAGAGCTACACCGTGACCAGCGTGGCTCTTCCTTCCAGAATTTTCTTCCTGTCCCTTGCTGTTCTTCCAGACCCTGAGGCAGTTCTTGCCCTTTGCATGTAAAGTTCTTAAGTAAAGAGACAAGAAGCTACTAACGTACAAACAGAGGAGAGCCCTGCTTCTGGCATCAGCCAGCTTTGACCTTGCCCAGGAAGGTTGCCCTTCCCTGCCTAAGCCCCCAAGGGAGCTGGACGGACTTTGCCTTTGCCCCGAGGTCTGGCTGGCTGTTCCTCCATAGCTGTGTGCCATTGGGCCAATCACAGACCCTCTTAAGGTCTAGTTTCCTCTCCTGTACAGTGTATGAGTGTGAACGATGGAGACATATAATGTTATTTGGTTGAACAATCACTGCCCTTAGGGACCCAGGCTACTTCCTGCTTCCTTCTGGGAGCCTCCTGGAACAGTCCAGCATGCAGGGATCTCTCCCTTTTGGGAATCCTGTGACACTTTCCATGAAAGGTTCGTTTTGAACAATGTCTTCATTGTTTTCATTCCTCCATATATATACTACCACGTGTGGATGAATATGTTTATGTGTTTATTTCCAGGGATTTTAAGCTCATGTAGGAGTTGGCACCAGGCACGTAGTAGCTGTGTAAAAGATAGTTGGTCATTAGCTTAGAATCTTTCAAAAATGAATGTTTTTCAAGATTGATGCAGATCCATCTTGGCAGATGGGGGTCCAATTGTTTAGTCCTTTGTCATTGGTTTGTATGTTCTCTGGGAAAAAGCAAAATTTCAAATATTTGGATAAATTTCTGAAATATATTTTAGCTTACTTTTTAAAAAAATTATCTTTTCTCTCCCCCATTTTACATTTTTTGGGAACCTGGGGCGTGCCTGGCACTAGCAGTGTCCTTTGTACAAAAATAAATATCCCTAAAGTTCACAGGATGGGTGTTCACTGTGAACCCAGTTACAGGCTCTGGCTTTTACCTGACTGCAGCGAGAGGTTGCTGGATGCCCATGGAGTCTGTTCTGTTGCTGAGTTTCTCCTCTGTGGACCTGTTGTGGTTCCCTCAGTTCAAAGTCTTCACAAGAAGGGTTCCCAGGGCCCGTTCTTTGGGGAGTTTCCAGTTTGCCTTGGGGTTTATGGAAGGCACTGGGTTCAAGGGCGAGCCTATAACAGGCCCTGGAGTGGGCTGTGTGCTTTCTGCGTCTGAGACTCTTTGCAGGAGGCTGGTGCTGACTTTGTAAGTGTTGGTGGGCTCAGTGACTTTACCTAAGGAGGGAGGGAAGGGGAGAAAAAAGATCCCAAAAAGCCCCTACCCACTCAAAACCTTTCTCCTTGGAAAGGAAGGGCCGCCAATAAGTCCTGTGTTTCGTTCATTCAGCAGATAGGAACTACCTCTGTGCTCTGTCCTAGTAAGACAGCAGCAGTGAGCTAGGCAGGTTGGCTCGGTTTCCCTGGGAAAGACAAGACAGACAGTCAACATGTCAGTAAGCAAATACAGAGTTGGAAACTAGAAGGAAGCACAGGAGCCCATACTGTTGAGCCCTGTTCCGTGCGGGGGTGCCTGCTGCAGGGGCCCACAGAGGGGAAGAGTCTGACACAAGCTCTCACAGCTGGGAACCCAGCACTCTGTGGTCCCAAAGGCCTGGCCCACTCCCCTGACCTAGGTGGGCTCCAGGCTCCTCTGTGTTGCTGTCCGTGAAAAAGGAGTGGTCAGGCAAGGGCCCTCCATGTCAGCTGGGCTGGGAGAGGCCCCGGCCGACACCCTGCTCTGCTCTGGGGGTCATCAGTGGTCATGCAGCCGTGGCTCCCCAGTAACTGAAACCCACAAGGATCCTTCCCACTGACGTAGTTTTGGAATATAGGTGAGATTCAGTGGGGTGGAGTCCGGAACCGATGACCAAGAAAGAATTCTTGAGCCGACTTTAATGCAGAATGATGGTTTATTAAAGCAGGGGGACAGGACCCGTGGGCAGAAAGAGCTGCTGCCCCAGGGTTGTGAGGGGTGGCTGATTATATACTATGGGGTTCGGGGAAGTAAGGAAAAGGGAGGTTTCAAAAGGATTTTCATATGCTAAAGAGGACCTACAAGGTACCTGAGGCCTTGGCATTGTCAAGTTAAGGTTGTGTTTCTTCCTAGCATTAACAGGAAGATAGCTGGGGGCTTCCTGGAGGAACATGACACTCCGTCCGCCTCAAGTATCTGTCAATGGGCTGCTGGTTGTAAGGACATTTAATTGTATCTACATTTCCTTCTGGAAGCAGTTATTGGTAGAAATGTTTTGTCCTTGTAGATTGCTAAGACATTTGTAAAGTGGGGGAGACCCAGGTCTTGCAGGTTTGTGATCTCTGTAAGTTAACTACTTGTCTTTCCGTTCCTTAGCTTTAGGGCAGCCAGGAGTGCCTGAGGAATGTCACATAGATCCCATCTGGGCAGGGAGGGTTGTGGGGTGTCAGCTTCTGCTTTGTCCTCAGCTTGCCTTCTGTTCCCTCATCACCACCGTCAGGTGTCAACGCCTTCCCACAGGACCGTCGAAGGGTCACAGAATGCCTGTGCCAGGGAGAGATTCACGTCTGCATGCTGGTGATACTCAGGAGAATGAAATGGGAGGAGGGGCTGGAGGCTTCCGTGGCTACCCAGTGGGATGTGCACTCCCTGGGGAAGGAGAACTGGCTGTTGCCACACTTCTTCAGTTACCAGCTGGGAATGAGGAAGAGACCTATTGAGAGAGTTTGTGGTGGAGGGGAAAAAGCAGTGGGCCAGGGCTCAGGTGGCCTGTGTCCAGTCCTGGCACAAACCAGGGCCCCGGCAGCCCTGTCAGTTGAGGGAAGTCTCAGGGTGTCCGGTTTGCTCATCTGTAAAATGGTAAGGATGGCGTTGTCCTGATGGTTATTTGCGAATCAAATCAGATCAAGCATGCAGAAGTACTTTGAGGACCCTGAAGTATTTCTTCATTTGCAATTTCCCTTTGTTAGGTCAAAGCAAAACTTGGAAGGTAGAAGGCCTCGCTGTGAACCCTGCTGGGGATTCCAATGAAATATGTCCTTCTTCATTTGTTCTTTTGTGAGTTCAGGTATTCACTCAGTGAGCACTCATTTGGTGCTCACTCATGGAGGATGCTGAGGTTACAGTGATGCTAAGACATGGCTCAGGTCCTGTTAAAACTCGTGGAAGTGGCAGGCACGCGAGCAATAAAAGGACATATATGGCAAAGAGAGAACTCTTCAACCCCTGCTTTAGGTCAACAGGTGCCCGGGAAAAGATGTTCTGGGCAGTAGGCACAGCAAGGACTAAGGCATGGAGTGTGTGAATTAGTGTGGAGTATGCGTGGAGTTGTCTTGAAGCCATGTCCCCACCAGAAGCAGCAGGAAGTTGCCATTTTTCTGAGCCAGAACCTTGTCAGGGCAGAGGGGCTCGGGGGCGGGGGCGAGAGTTGATTTAACAGCTCCTACGGCCAAGTATTCTGTCAGGTATTCTTACCACAGTTTGTCTTGTCACAGGCTGGTCTGAGTCCCATCAACTTTGTCTTTGACACAAAATATTCCAAGCTGCACGCTATTTATTACCCCCACTAGCACTCCTCCAGCGAAACCTAACTTGTTGTCGTTTGGAGTAATTTGATAATGGTTCGGGATTTTTCTGTGTTTGTCTACCCAGATGCCTTTGCGGGGAGGATCTAGAAATAATTGTCAGGTCTCCCCGGGGCCTTTCACATCAGCCCCTAGACAGCCTCCCGAGCTGGTCCCTTCGGGGTCCGCAGGCTCTGGGGTGGGGACCGAGGAGGGCTGAGTGCATTCCTGTCCTGGCAGCCGGCCCAGGGCCATGTGGGAGTCTCACCGGCCTCCACCCAGCATCACGGCTCCACTTCTCAGCAAGGATCGTGTAACGAGTGTTGATGCTTGTTTTCTATCAATGTTCTAATATTTTTCTACACATTGAATTTTTCTCTAAGAAGAAAATTAGGGTTCATTTTGGAATGACCTTTTTTTTTTTTTTTTTTTAATGAAAGGGTAGTAAGAGGTTCTAAATAGAAGAACTGAAGTTGTGTACAAAAATCTACTTGGTAGTTTTAGTATTTTTTCTCTTTTTTCTGGTTATAAAAGCAGCAGGAGAAAAAAAAATCCCTGAACATTACCCCCACCACCGAAAGGCGAATACTGTCAACATTTTGGCATTTTTCTTTGTAGTCATTTTCCCTTTTTCTTGCAGGCGGGTAAGACTGTGCTGCACGCACAGTTTATATCCTGCTGTTTTATTTCTTTTTAAATTCTGTCATATAAGCACTCTTCCCTCTATCATCGAAAGGCTTCGTGAGTGTACATTTCAAACAGTTGCATCAAATGGTTATTACCAACCATTCAGTCCCTATATAGTTTACCTGTTCCCTATTGATTTTGAGGCTGTGTCCATTTTTGTGTGTGTGATAAGTAATGCTTCATTGAACATCTTTGTGTATGAACCTTTCTACCCAGGTAGGTTGGAAACAGCGGTGAGACAAGTGATAACGTTTTTGGGGCCCCTTCTCTTTGAGGAATCGGGTGCTTCCCTGACTCCTGTTTCGTCGGTCATCAGCCTTGACTTCTGATCCTGGGGCTCCAAGATGAGCATCTCTTTCAGTTTATCTAACACGGTTCTTTTCCTCCTCGTCTTCTACAGCCTCACCCACCGTATTCCCAATAAAATTCCTAATGTCCAGTTTGTGGCTGGGGGTAAAAGTAGTCCCCCAGTTTTCCCTTCTTCCCAGACTTTATTGTTTAAAACTCTAGGGAGTAGTTTTAAATTCCATGACATTTAAAAAAAAAATCCCCTCTTCTGGCCACCCAATGGTGTAGACAGCGATTTCTACTCGGTTTTTCAATAGCCGTGAAGATCTAAATTCAAATCCTCAATCTGCCTCTTAGCAGCTGAGCAACTTTGGGCAACTCAGTATGATTCTCTAAGGCCCCACTCATTTATGCCAGGGGTTTAGCATAGAAGCTACTTACACGGCTTACTGTGAGAAGTTAATGCCATGTCATAGACGAAAGGGACCAAGCATGTGCTGGTATTATTACTCTCTGAGGGTTTTGACACTGGGTCCTTACACAGGAGCGTGCAAGTTACCCTTTGGATACTAGATGTTCATGACAAAATGGCACCATGAAAGGCCAGACCTGGAAGAGTTGGTTGAGATGGAGTCCATCCTCCTTGTTTCATTGATGGGGAAACAGAGGCCGGAGGAGGGAAGGGAATTGACCAAGGTCACCTGGATGGATATAAGATCTATAGCTGAGCTTCTCCTACAGTCAGGCAGCGAGGAGGACTGATGACTTTAGAATCCAGATGGAGCCCTTCCAGCAAGTCTGCTGGATGCACCCTTTGACGTCCAGAGCTCGGGCAGGCTCAGTGTGGGGATCAGCTGATGGCCCAGATGCCTCCCCTTGCCTTTGAAGCCCCCAGATCAATCCCAGAGCAGTTAGGAAGCTTGTGGAATATTAGAGACACTGTACATAGTCTCTCTTGCACTGTGCAGGTGATCCTTTGTGACACCTCTCTCCCTCTCCCTTCCTCTCCTCACAATCCTCTTGGGCCAGTTGGATATTCATACGCTCTCCCCTGGCACGGGAGCTGAAGGCGCCTGCCAACCTGCGGGTTTCTTTTCCGTGTGGCTCACCATCTGGAGTGGCCACCTGGCCTCCTTGTGGGGTGTGTGCGCGCGCGTGTGCGTGCACACAGGCACCCGTGTCCCAGGGCCAGGGTATTGTGTCCCCTCTTTGTGCTTGAATGGCTGCATGAACAAGAGCAAGAGAACAGAGCACAGAAGACAATGCCCAGAAGTCATCCTGGCAGTATGAATGAATAATTCATTTTGTATCTGCTGCTTCCCAGGGCTTCCTGAAATAGCCGTTTAAACTGCTTGTTTCACTGCTGACTTTAATTCGGCTGTCTTCAGCTCAGCACACTTTGGTGCTTAATGTTGACTTGCAGGTGGGGCGTCCCTTCAGGGAACAACACATTCCATGTATTTTCTTCTTTAAAAAGAAATGGGAGGAAAATAAACCCTTGAAGTCCTGTTTCTCAGAGGTGAAACCATTCCCTTTTTTCAACTCCTGTGCAGAGCTCCTTTGTCGTCAGTTGCTCTCGTCCTCTGCGATCTTGGGAAATAAGGAAGTAGCGGTGAGACGGACAGACAAGGTGAGCTTCTGGACTCGATCAGTCTGTGCCCTGTGATGCAGTCCGCAAACACTTGGGCGTCTGCAGCTTTTCAGATTCTCAGACACAGCCAGTCTGCGCTGACTTGTGCTTTCCTAGACCAGCCAGCTGCAGTGGCTAGGAAAGATGTCAGGAAGGCCCAACCTGCCAAGGTAGGCAACCCAGGAAACCACCCTGACCCTGCTGCCCATAGAACAGTGGTGGTGGTGGTGGTGGGGAACCGTGTCCTGTCCTCCCTGGGCTTTGGCAGGTCACCTCTAGTGTGAAATGCATGGCTCAGCTTTGAAAAGGTTTCTTCCAGTGGTCCTGGTGGAAAGGGCTGGAGAAGAGGGGAGGTTGGAAGCCAGGTGTTTGGAACCCCTGATAAACGCACACAGGGGCAGCAGGAGGTAGCAAGATGTAGAGTTCAGAGGGCCTGGGCTGATAGAAGTCGTGTGGTTCACAGCATGAGATGACAGGTGTCAACTGAAGACACAAAGGGCACCCAGAAGACCCTTGATGGTTGGAGAGATGGGGCTAGTGGGCTTTGTGGACTAGTCCTGCACCTGCAGAGCCAAGGGCCTGTAGGGAATGTAGGCCAGGTACTGCCAACCGCCCCTGCCCCTGCCCCAGCTCTGCTTGACCTTCAGTCTGCAAATGGATGCAAAGGGAAGAGGGCTGTTTAATGTGAAATACATCAGAAAGAAAATGATGCTCCCTGAGGGCCTTCCACCTACGGAGCAGCTGAGTGGTTGATTGAGAACCTGAGTTCCTGGATTGGATCGAGATGCTGGCTCTATGCTCACTGGCTAGGGGACCTCAGGCAACACGCTGTTTTGGATAGGAGCTCAGCAAACACTAGCAAAGGGCTGATACAGCCTGCCTAGAGGGCTGTGCTCAGGGAGAGGCTGAGTCGCCATGACCTGCAGAGTGGGACGGGGAGGCAGAAAGCATTGATAGAGAAGGGGAGGCATTTCTTTCTTTCTTTCTTTTTTTTTTTTTTAAAGATTTTATTTATTTATTCGACAGAGATAGAGACAGCCAGCGAGAGAGGGAACACAAGCAGGGGGAGTGGGAGAGGAAGAAGCAGGCTCATAGCGGAGGAGCCTGATGTGGGGCTCGATCCCGTAACACCGGGATCATGCCCTGAGCCGAAGGCAGACGCTTAACCACTGTGCCACCCAGGCGCCCCTTGAGAAGGGGAGGCATTTCTTGAACACAAGGTTGGATACCATTTTTTAGAGCCCCTGCAGTTATGAGGTGGGGGACGCTATTATACATCAGTGGGTCCTCGGTATGGCTCCAGGACCAGCAATATCAGCATTCCCTCGGAGCTTGTTGCAAATGCCAAAGTCTCCGCCCAGAATCAGAAACCTATTGAGTCAGAAAGTATGGGAGTATTGCAGCCATCTGTGGGTTCTCAAGCCGTCCAGAGGATTCTAATGCAGCTCAAAGTTGAGAACCACTGGTGTATACAAGGAGATGTCAGGAGGGGTGCTCATAGAATGAATGAATGTGGACATGGGAAACGGGGAAGGTCAGGAAATCCGAGTGCCTGGGAGGGTCCCCTCCTTTGTGACCATGTGACCTTGGACAAGTACTGAGGACAGTCTTGGAAACTCAGTACTGAAAAGTCTCTTAGCAATCACTGTGCCATTTTTCATGGTGGGGATGGGGAAATAGTAGCCCAGGATGGGAAAGGGACTTGGCCGCCGGCAGTCACTCAGTGGCAGAGCTGGGAATTGAGGCCAGCTGGATTTACCTTTCTACTGGCCAAGTGTTCCTGGGTGTGTCAGCTCACCTCTTCTATGCCTCAGTTTCCACATCTGGAAAATGGAGCTGATAATAGTACTTACAGGATTACTTTAAACAAATTAAGATTTTATTGCATCAAATATGGGGTTTTTCTTTGTTTTTTTTCTTGACAACTTTATCAAGATATTGATAATTAGAACACACTAAATTGTATGTATTTAACAAGTGTAATTGGATGAGTTTTGACATACATCTGTACATCTGTGAACCTGTCTTCATAATCAATATAACAAACATTCCCATCTTTGTGCCCCTTTGTAACCCTTCTCTCTCTCTACCCACATCCCCATGCAACCACTGATCTGCTCTCTGTCCCTATAGGTTATTTTTTATTTTCTAGAATTTTATATAAACGGAATTATATAGTATAGTCTATTTTCCCCTGACCCTTATCCCCAGCACAGTGTTTCTGAATGTCACCTATGTTGTTGCACGTGTCGACGGTTTATTCTTTTTTACTACTGAGTAATATTCCATTATATAATACACTACATTTGTCTACCCATTCAACTGGGGGTTTTTTTGGTTTTTTTTAAGATTTTATTTATTCATTTGACAGAGAGAGAGCAAACACAGGCGAGGGAGAGGGAGAAGCAGGCTCCCCACTGAGCAGGGAGCCCAACATGGGGTTGATCTCAGGACCCTGGGATCATGACCTGACCCGAAGGCAGACGCTTAACCGACTGAGCCACCCAGGTGCCCCTGTTTGTTGTTGTTGTTTAAGATTTTATTTATTTGCTTGAGAGAGAGAGAGCGCACGCATAAGCAGGGTGAGGGGCAGAGGGAGAAGGAGACTTTTTGCTGAGCGGGGAGCCCAAAGTGGGGCTCCATCCCAAAACCCCGGGATCATGAACTGAGCCAAAGGCTGACACTTAACTGACTGAGCCAGCCAGGCGCCTTATATCCATTCAACTGTTAATGGACATTTGGGTTGTTTCCAGCTTGGGGTTATTACAAATCAACACAACATTGGTTTTTTAAGAAGCACCATTATTTTATGTGTCACTAAGAAAGGGAAAAAGCTACCAATTAAATTACAACCCAGTGTTTCGAAATTAAATAAAATGTTTCTCTCCTACTTATTGAAATAAATCTTTCAAACTTAGATTTCTTTTAACTCACATACTGCTTTTATACATACAAAAAACGAAAACCCAACTAGATAAACGAAATACAGCTCCAGTGTTCCTAAAACATCTTCCTATTCAGAATCCAAGTCTTTTTTTTTTTAATTTATTTTATTTAAATTCCAGTATGCTTAGCATACAGTGTTACATTAGTTTCATGAATCCAATTCTTTGCAGTTACTTTTTAACTCAGGATTATTGGTGTCTGTGCTTTGAATAGCGTCCTTGTTGCTCTCAAAGTGTTGGTGATACAGCCTTGTTATAAGGACCCACAGGGGAATTCAAAGGCTTTGGTGCTGGGCTCTGAAGCCAGCGTGGCAATCACGTAGAGTTAGCCTACTTACTTTGCACTCCTGCTTGGGGAATGTTGCTAAACAGGTCGGTTCACTGCCTTCTCAACCCTTTCCCACAACCATTTGGCTCCTAGGGGTTAAAAGTGCTCCACTGTTGTCTCTGGGATTTTGTCCCAAGCCAGGACACCTTTGATGTCTGTACACAGGGAGAGACACCTCCATCAGGACTGCAGGCTGGCTGACAGTGTTGTAAGATGTCAGTAAGCAGTGGCGACACACAGCCCGATTTCGGGGATGTTAAAATGTAATTTTAAATGTGCAGCTTAGAATCATCGAAAGATAGTCTGTGTAAGGGAGCCTGAATAGTGCCTGGTACTTTGTACACCCTCAACGAAGTTTAGCATTGTGTATTATTATTACTGTTACTGTTCAGCATTGATTTCTCTGTTGGTTAAATGAAGGTGGCAGTACCTGCCTCACAGAAAAGTTTTGAGGATAAAGGAAAGGACTTCCCTTATATAGAGCATATGGTCCAGCACCTCATACTTAATTGGCCTTCCGCAAAAGACGTTTTCATTATTGTTTGATTGCAACCTCACAATGCTCTTGACCTCTGGGACAGGCGGCCAAATGGTAAATTAATGAAGTTTTAGTAAAGGGGCCCTTAAAAATACCATGTTCCAGCTCCCTTGTTTTGGAGATGGGAAGCCCAGAGAGGGTAGGAAGCCCAGGGGCATGGCTAATCTGGTGACAGTGTCCAGATTCAAAACCCAGATCTCCTCACTCCCCTTCCAGTGCTCTAAGCTGTGCTGTCATGGAAGGGGCCACAGATCAGGCAGGATCCCAGAGATCCCAAGGCCAATTCCTTCTAGAAGGACCAGCTCCTCAGGCCTGCATGGGTGGGGTGAGGGTCAGAGCTCAAGGACTAGAGAAATGGTCAGGTTCCAGGGAGGGGTGGGCTGTGGCCTCTGCTCTTCGAGCTGGAGGTTTCTAGACAGCCCAGCACCTGGGGAGACCCCTTGGAAACCTAGCTCCTGGGACTGGAGGAGTAAAAACCAGGGGTTGAATGCCCCCAGGATCCTGACTACAGAAAGGAGGAGCTCTGCATTCCTACCCAGCATTACATGCCAAGTGCCATGTTGAGTCATTCCCATGTACTAACTCATTTAGTCTCTGCAAGAACCCTGCAAAGCAGATTTTCTTGACTGCTTTATACCTATGAGGAAACTGAGGCTCAGAGCTGGGGAAAGAATGGACTCAGATTACAGAGCTATGAAGGATGGAACTGGCCCTTTGATAGGGCACAGAAGTGCCTAAGCCTAGCTCTCAGTTCAGGAATGAGGATGAAGCTGGGGTGGAGCTGGGTGAGGGACAAGCGTGCATACCAGGTGCCCTGTCCTCTTGTAGTGTTGGACTTTCAGGAAATTACCCTCTGATGAGGAAATGAGCCAAAGGAAGGGCCCATCTCCCAGCCTTGTCTCTCCACAAATGGGAGCTTCATAGTTTCATTCAGGTTCTTGCCCTGCAGTCATTCTCCTTTCAGTTTCATAGGGTCACTGAGCCCCGAAAATACTCTCAGTAACTGTATCTTGCAGGATGTTCAGATACAGCATTTCATACGGAACTGAACTCAGCAACAGGTGGGCTTGATCTCTTGGTGTCATGAGTGTGATACAGGCCTAGGGTCGATTCCAGATTTTAGTCTCAACCCTGCCACTGGGTTCTTGGGTGGCTCTGGACAAGTCTTTTCTCTCTGTGTCTAAGTTTTCTTAGGAGTAGAACAAGGGTGTTGATTTGTCAGATTCCAGAGGCCCTGTTCAGTTTTATCATTCTTTCATACCTCAGCATCAGAGGCCTCATTTGGACGGCAATGAAAATAACAATGAATTGCTCATGTTGATTTCATGTATTCCGAAGTTCTGTCTTGTGCATTATCTCATTTAATTCTCAAAGAACACTATGAAGAAGGTCTGAAAAGTAACTACCGAAAAGGGTTGTTATGAGGGCTAAGTAAGTTAATATCCACAAAGTGCTTGAAAAAGTTCTTGGCACGTAGTATTTAATAAATGTATTATATTTTTTTCCCCTGTTTTTCAGATTTAAAAACTGAGCTACCGAGAGTTTAAATGTCTTGCCCAAGGTCACACAGCTTGAAAATGGCAGACTCAGGAGTCTAGCTCCAGAGCCCTGTGTTCTTAACGACTACTCTCTGCTGCCTTTCAGTAAGAAAAGTTGGAGTATCGTGTTATAGAGCAGGGGTACTGTGTGCAACAAGAGTGCGGCCCCCAACAGTCATGCAAAGTCCACTTTTAAACAAAGCGCTGTAATAGGCAAACAGGCTACTGCAGAAAGTCGGCTGAATTTGGCCTTCCAGTGGTCAGTTGGCCATGCCTACTCCAATGCACAATTTGGTTTTCAGAACCATAATTTTAAATCCCAGCAAGTGGTTCACAGAGGCATGGCAGCATGGATTCATCACTGTGTCTGTGAGCTGGAGGGAATCGGGGAATGGATGGATGGACTTGGGGATGGAGGCAGAGGAAGTGGACTGGCCCAAGAACTCAGTGAGGGCAGGGTAAAGACGAGATTTAGCAGGGGGAGTGAGCCACCAGTGTGTATGAAAAGGGGTCAGCCTAAAGAGGAGAGGGGAGCATGGAGAAAATTCTGGAACCTTCCCTCTGGTTTGCTCCCTCCTCTTCTTTTCCCCATAAAAGAATTCCAGGAGTGGGAGTGACCAGGCCAAGAAAGCTTCTGGATAAACCAGCTCAACCAAAGTAGGGAAGCAAAGAGTCTGGGGGTAAAAACACCAGAATGTTGAGATAGGTGTTTTGAGAGTGGAGGGAGGGAGGGAAGTGTTCTCTTAAGAATGAAGCTTAGAAGTTCCCTGATGTAAACACCTCCTCCAGAGAGCAGATCGTGAGAGCCAAACCCACTCCAGCTGCCATCTCCTAACTCCTGGTTTAATTTCCAAAAAGGGAACATGTATGCAGTCCCAGACCCTGGAAGGAAAGGAAACCATGGAGTACAGTGCAGGGCGTATTGGCTCTTAACCTGGACAGTTATTTTGCCTCCGTTTCCCCATCTTGGAAATAAGGATAGAAAACCCAACTCATAATACCAGCTAATATTGGTCGAGCCCTGTGTGCCAGGGGCTCAGCACAGCTCATTTTAACTAGGTGGTCACTCTGAACATCCCCACTTTTCAGATGAAGAAGCAAATTCCGGCAGGTTAGGGCTCATGCCCAAGGACAAAGAGTAAGTGACTGCCTGCGTGTGGCTGGCTCTAGAGCTGGGAGTTTTAAGCACCATGGGGTATCTCTTGGGGTCAGAGTTGTGCTGATGAGGATCGCAAACGTATCTGACCACCTAAGATGGAAGGGGACACGATTCTCACGATGAACAGAGCACAAAGCCTCTCAGTAGATCCCGTTAACAGCCCACATCTACTCAGGGCTTATTACATGCCAGACCCTGTGCAGAGCATTTTACGCGGGTTATCTCATTTAATCCCCACCACACCCTTACGAGATTGGGACTTGGAAGTTTCACAGAGAAGGACACTCCTCCCAAAGAGGTTATGTAACATGCCCCTGGTTGTGGAAGACATGGGGCGTGGGTTTCAGGCCAGCGTGGGATCCTGAGCCTTTGTGGGTAGCAGCTAATCTGTCTCCCCAGTAGCTATGAAGCCCACCACCATCTTCTTCCTTCCTGCCTGGACTCCCTCCTCCGGCCTTTCCTGACTACACCCGGTTGCCTCAGTCTCTCCGGTCTCCCAGTCCCTTGGCCTTTCGCGTCTGAACGGCAGACCTAGCAGCTTATTCATCACCCCCACACCCTCTAATTAATTGCCTGTGGTCCACAGCCCCAGGTCGCATAGCCACCTCGTATACCATCACCAAATGCCATGGTGATGGGTCACTGCCTGTTCTAAGGGGGAGTCTTGGCTCCCTGGCCGGACCCGCTGCCCTTGAAGGCAGAAATAAGGCTTATTCAAATGGCAGAGCCCTCACGGCGTGGGGCTAGGCTGTTGTGTCCACGCAGTAAATGTTTGTTGCTTGGAGGACTGCGGGAAATGGGGGAGAGAGGAGGAAAGCAGAGGGTGAGGCAGGGAGCTTCCCTAGGGCTCCTGCAGCGTAGCATCGGGGAGGCACTTACAAGGGAAGCCCAACTTCTACGTCCCTGCGCCTCCACCCCATCGCTTATAACAGAAAGATATGTTAGGTGGCTTTTTTCCCCCTCAAACTCACCAACATCTTCCTGCCCCAACTGGCCCTTCCCATTGCTTCCCACCATGGGCTCTCCGCTCAACAATGACCTTCTGCAAGAGGCTTCCTCCGACACTCCCTCCTTTGCTCTCCCCACCCCCATTCCCCTCGGTCCCACCGCCCTGTGGCACTTTTCTGCATAAGATTGGCACTTTTCTGCATAGCGTGAATCCTGCCGCGAGTGACTTGGTGGCTTGCTTCCTGGTTGGGGTGTGCCTGTGGACTAGAATGTAAGGGCAGGTCCCCGTCTGACTCGTCCACTTCTGCAGTTGGTGTGTGTGAAGGTTCAGCCGCGCTGTGTGCACAGTCCTCACAAACTCTGAGGGATTGTTTTTATCACCCCCCCATTGTGAGATGCATGCATAAAGGTGTTTGAATGGCAATGAATTAAAGGAAGGGAGGAGAACTTCCAATATGGCACTTTCTCCCTGCCCACCCCAGCCTTCCAGGTGCCAAAGGTGAAGGGGCAGTTTGGAAACACGGCCCTGCTCTGCAGCAACCTGGAGGTGAGGCCGCGGGGTCAGAGTTGTGCAACCTAAGCTCTGGGAACTATGCATGTGAAACACCCCCAGGTGGAGGAGCCTGCCGGCCTGCTAGTTCTGCCCAAGCAGGAGGAGGGGTTCAGCTGAAAGTTTGGACAGTGCTTGGCTTGCATTCTGGAGGGCCCTTTAGAAAGTGATCCCGCCCAGCTGTCCTTCAGAGAGAGCCCAGTCGGGGGCCAGCATCCTGCTGGATGGCCATAAAGAGGTTACTGTGGGAAGCATTCGGATCACTGGGGAAGCAGTAGGAACATGAAAGATAGGTTACGCGTTCCTCAGTCCCCAGAGAATCACCACCCAGGGTTAGACTTGGCAGAAGGTCTTCCGTTCCTTCTCTGAGCTGCCTGCTTAGAAAGGATGCACCGTCTGAATACCGAATGCCGGCCATGGCGATCTGGAAGCCTCTCCCACAGACCATAGGAAAGTGACATGACGCCGGAGGAGGGCAGGGAGCCGGTGTTCCCGGACAGGTGCGCTCCCTGTAGTGTTCTCCCCATAGGGTGATCCTGGCAGAACCACCTGTCTCAAAGGTGACACATCCGGGCTGCTTCTCCAGGAGAGCCTGTTGTGAAACATTCAGGAATGTTTGTGTTCCTTCGGAGATTTGTAATTAAGAAGAGGCAGAACTAGTTTTTGCTTGGCCCTCTTCCCTCCCTCCCTCTCGCCCCTCCAGCATTGGGGGCATTTTGATTTCATGATTGGGGTTTTCAGTAGTCTAGGACGTGGAGGCTGGAGGCTGCCCCGAAGCTTGAAATGGGGTGAATCGCTTCACTGGAGGGTGGGGGCTGGGAGTTCCAGGCAAGCCCCCAAGTCCAGGCCACATCTGAAAGCGGACATCTCTTCCCAGCCCACATTCTTGGCAATTGCCCAAGGGGAAACATTGTAGGCCAGAGAAGCACCCACCATTTCCCAGAGGGGACTGGTTTAAACAGACCATTCTCTCTGGCAGGAAGAGTGATGTGTGCACGTGCATGTGTGTGTGTGTGTGTGTGTGTGTGTGTGTGTGTGTGTTTAAATCTTTGTGCAGCTAAAACCACTTCTCTTCATCCTGATTCTCTGAATGACACATTGCTGCACACTGAATAATTCATCTCCCTCTTGGCATTTGTTCCAGAGAGAATCTTGCTGTCCAGATTTCTTGTAAGTTGCATAGTCTTCCAATAGAAGCTTTTCTCTTTCCCATGGAAGAGCTCTGGGAGCTAGGCTATCAGCCCTCTGGCTTTTCCCCTAAGATTGCATCAAAGGGGAACCGTGAATATCAAACCAGAGCCTGCCTTTCTCCTTAGGCCCTCTCCTTCTGACTTTGGGTCCTCTTGACTCAGTCTTCTTTACCCCTGATGAGCACTGTGTCTGTGTTCACTGCATGTGGAAGTCAGCATCTCAGTGGGGTGTTCTCATGGCAGTCACATCACTGAACCTTGTAGCTAACATTTATCTCACTTCTGACTTCCCCGTGTCTAAGGCCAGAACCAGAACAATCAGCGGAGTTCATGGTTTTCTGGAAAAGCGATGCATTTTGGTATTTCAGACCTGCCCCATCTCTAGTCCCCCTCCTCACTGAGAGTTCAGTGAGTTACTGGTATTGATGACTTGGATGACTTTGAGACATTTGATTATCTTTCCATCAAGCAGCTGTGGATGATTCAAGTGTATTGAACGTCTTTGTACCAAGACACAGATGACAGAAGGTGCAAATATGCTAAAGCTCCAGAGCCCTTTGCCTACAGACTTGCCTCTGGTCCAGAGGCGTTGCCTGTATCTCTGGCATAGCCTTCTCTGTGTTCCAAATCGTTCTGAAACTCGCTTGGTCTTGTTAATTCTCATTAACAAAGCTCCCGTTTGGGAATCAGGTAGTGGGGCTTTAGGTTATCCCTCTGGGGTTTACTAACTGTGTGATATGGAACATGCTTTCTCATTTGTAAAATGGAGTAAGAGTGCCTGCTGCCCGGAGAGAGAACATGACATAAATAACTTGCTTTCTAGGCCTAGATTTAGCCACTATTAAATATTTTAATTACACTGATATATGAACATTACAGAGAAATTAGTTTAAAAAAATACATTAAAACCCCTGTACTGAGATGACATTTTAATGTACATCTTTCCAGTTTCCCTTCTTTATGTGCTGCTCAAGCAAGCACACCCAGTTCCTTTCTCTGCACACACACACACACACACACACACACACAGATTTTTAGGCAAAATATACAATAACAGTATCCTGTAGATTTTCTCTTGCAACAGTGTTGTTTTTCTCATAATATATCGAGAGCATCCTTCCATATTATATTCATTATTGCAGTCACCCATTCCACAAATATTTAACGAGCACCAGTTGTGGGGGGCCCAGGAATCTCTTACTTAGATGCACCATTGGATGAAACCATTGAATTGATCCCCAGGGAAGAATTTTGAAAGGTGATGATCCAGGGGGACTGTCAGGAAGAGACATATCTTCTTGGTTTTCTGGGTTGCAAACAGTATATATAATAAGATTCATATCTGTGGGAGGTCCCTGGTCGCTCAATTAAGCATCTGCCTTTGGCTCCTGTTGTGATCCCGGGGTCCTGGGATCGAGCCCCGCATCGGGCTCCCTGCTTAGCAGGGAGCCTGCTTCTCCCTCTCCCTTGGCTGCTGCCCCTGCTTGTGCTCTCTCTCTGTGTCAAATAAATAAATAAAATCTTAAAAAAAAAGAAAAAAAGATTCATATCTGTGCAGCCAGGCTAGCGGTCAGAGCTTTCATGGCAGTGAGCAGGGAGAGGAATGCGCCAGAAAGGGAGGTGTGACTTGAGCATTCCTGTTCCCTCACAGATCTTTCTGTCCTCAGTAATGGAGTGACTCCCTGTGGAGGGGTATGCCTGTGTGTGGAGTTTTCAGAGGCTCTTTCAAAGATTTGCTGTAAAAAATGATGTCGGATGAGATTTGACTCCTGGTGGCCACTGGTCTTCATTCTCCATAGGGAAGAGGGAACAAACCACTTGGTGAAGTTTGGGGACGGGGAGGCACTGTGGGACATGGCCTTTTAGTTTCTGAAGTCTGTGCAGGGCATGGGGGGTGGAGGCGTGGGCTGAAGACAGCTTTGCAGGAACTTTATCCAGATGGACACAGGTGTGCCTGAATGAAGAGCCTTCTTCGCTGAGGAAAGTCCCCATCACCTGTGTGTCTTCTCCATTTTTTCCGCCTTGGACTCTAAGACAGTGGCTTGGGATTTTCCGTGGGGCTCAGGACATACACTGAAAATGTCAACTTTTAAGAGAACCCTTTAGCGCACAGCAGGAGCTCTGGAGACACATTTGAAATCCCAGTTTGTCATTGACTTGGAGAATGTTATTTAGTCTTTTTTAGCCTCAGTTTCCCCTTCTGGGAAATGGAGATGATAATAATGTTTTCGGAGCACTCATTCATACCAGGATCTATGCTAAATGCTCCTAAAATATGATGTTATTTAACCTAACCAACAACCTAGACAATTGTTACTATTATCCCCACTTTTCAGATAAAAATACAGAGACTCAGGGGCACCTGGGTGGCTCAGTTGGTTAAGTGTCCGACCCTTGATTTCAGCTCAGGTCATGATCTCAGGGTCGTGAGATCAAGCCCTGTGTGGGGCTCTGCACTCAGCAGGGAGTCTGCTTCTCTCTCTCTCCCTCTGCCCCTCTCTTCCCACCTTAGTCACACTTTCTCTGTCTCTCTCTGTCTCTCCCAAATAAATAAATCTTTTAAAATAAGTGGAGGGTAGTGCACCTGGATGGCTCAGTCGGTCAGGCATCCAACTCTAGATGTTGGCTCACGCATGATCTCAGGATCATGAGTTCGGGCCCTGCATCAGGCTCTGCACTCAGCATGGAGTCTGCTTAAGACTCTTTCTCCCTCCCTCTGCCCCCGTCCCTCCCTCTCTCTCCCTCTCAAATAAATCTTTAAAAAAACAAAAAAGATGGTTTAGGTGAGGTGCCCTGGGTGGCTCAGTCGGTTAGGTGTCTGACTCTTGATTTCAGCTCAGGTCACGATCTCAGGGTCATGAGATCGAGCCCCGTGTCAGGCTCTGTACTGGGAGTGGAGCCTGCTTGAGGTTCTCCCTCTCCCTCTCCCTCTGTGCCTATATCCTCCCCCCCCCCGCCCACGTCTCTAAAAAAAAAAAAAAAAAAAAACTGAAGCTCAGAGAGATTAACTAAGTTGCCGAACCCATACAGCCAATACAGTGATGCTTACTGAATCCTTATTTGACAGAGCTGAGTCTGTTGAATATCCTGGATACCTCTGGCCTCATCCTCATCGCCTCCCACAATATAGCAGTAAATTACTGACTAACAGAAGCTTTTGGATTCTCCATTGATTCAGTCAGGAGGTATTGTTCACAACCTACCTGACTTGGGTATATGGTGGCATGTGAACTCGCCGCATCCTGTCCACAGGAGCTCTTTCAGTGTTTCTCCCCACCCCCACCCCCCGGATATTTTGCTTTCAGCCTGACTTGGAGTGGGTATAGGAGAGGAGACCGCACAGTATAAGAGAGAGGGTAGTTAGTTTCCAGAGGCCTGGAGGGAAGGTTTTCATCAGAACTCCTAGACCCCATCCAGCCCTCTTCCTGTCCCGTTGTACCTCAGCTTGCCACTCTATCCAAAGAGTGATGAAACAGAGCCTTCTGCTGTTCCAGGATTGGGAGGGGGTGGGAGCACCCAGGAGAGGGAGAACATCCGCATATGTATTTTAAGCAGAGTCAGCAATGGGAGATACCGGAGGGGCTTTCCGGAGGGGCCCCTCCGGCTGACTGGCTGTATATCTAGGTTGGTGGCTCCCTGCACTCTGGCTACAATGCTTGACCGATGGCTTGTGCTATTTTCCGGGCTTGACAGCCCTTAGTTCATTTAGGTGGATGATTTATCTGTCTGACTTAGCCTCCCAGTGGGTGATTACCACCACTGCACACAGAAATGGGAACTTAGAGGGTGGTTATTACTAAAAAGATCAGTTTGGCCTGGATTGTCTAGGGAAGGACAGTGGTGGGTGTAGGCATTTGGGGAACCTGTTCAGGAGGCAAATAAATACTTCTTTTGGCCAAATTCATAGCGTAGAGCATCTGCTATTCTAGATACTGCTGTAAGCCAGCTTTCCAGAGGGCAAGTGGGCATGTCAAACAAGGGATAGAGCCAGAATGAAGACTTGCGGGGGGGGGGGGGAGGGGGGGGCAAGTGAGTTGCAGATGAAGAAGCCAGCGAGTGGTGGAGTCTGAGTCCAGAAGCAAGAGTTGACCTTTGAACCCTTTTCCGCAAACCCGTCAGAGATGCAGAAACAGGCCCAAAGAAGAAAGATGACTTGCTCAAATCATTCCCAAATTAGTGGCAAAGTTGGGACTGGAATGCAGATTCCCTGCCTCCCTCCTGGGTGATCGAATCCTGCGGCTGCAGCCAGGCACTCACCTTCCCAGGACAACGGGGGCCGTGGGGACAGCAGAACCGGGGTCAGTGCAATGTCTGTGGCTCTGCTGGGCCAGCCCAGAGGAGCAGGGAGGCTGAGAGAAGCAGTGAGTCGCAGGGCCTTGGGGACTGTGGGCTGATGGAGTCTGTTTCTCCTCTCCCTTGCCAGGTACACCAAACCGCTCACCTTTGCTGACTGCATTAGTGATGAGTTGCCGCTAGGATGGGAAGAGGCGTATGACCCACAGGTTGGAGATTACTTCATAGACCACAACACCAGTAAGTTCCTGGCCAGCCTCCCTTCCCCATCCTGCACCCCATCCCTCTACCTCCACACCCACCCCCCGAGTCTGAAAGAGCTGCCGGCAGAGGCTCTTGAAGCCAGATTGTGTTTTGTTTTATACAGAGTTAGATAGAGATGTCGATGTGGTTATAGATAGATAATGTATGCTCGTACAAAATAACCATTTAGAAGGGTTTTAAATAGAATCTAAAACTCCCCCCTCACAACCCAGCTCCCCAATTTCACAGAAGCAGCCACTGCTAATAATTTCTTATGTATCATTCCAGAAATGTTCCAATTGTATGTTTGTATGTGCATATATTCTTTTGTTTTTTAAATATATCTCAATGTTTTGTGCATACAGACCTTTTCCCCGTCAGGCAGATGTGTCATTGTCCTTGCCAGGCCATTTTGGAGCAGCCAGAGCCCAGCGTGTCGCTAGCAGCATGCGCACATGTGTGTCCGTACTGGGTTGGCATCAGTGTGTGTCCCCAGCCCATCCTACTGGTCAGCCCACCCTCACTTTGTGTCCGTGATCCAAGTATCCCGACCCAGAGTACAGATTCCTAGTGTCTTTGTCTCTGGGTCTATGATGGAGGGTTAGATTGAGAACGGGACAAGCATATTGTCTGGCAGGTGGAGGAATCCACGTCACGGTCCCCCCGCCAGGGGGAGTTGATGTATATTTGGGCTTCATCCTTTGTATGCCTTCCTGGCCAGGACTATTTCCTGTCCTCTGAAATTTGCTGCCTAATTTGTCCAATGCCTGTCTCACTCTCTTCAACCTTTTTTTTTTTTTTTAAATAATTTTTATTTTGTTATATTAGTCACCATACAGTGCATCCCCAGTTTTTGATGCAATGTTCCATGATTCATTATTTGCGTATAACACCCAGTGCACTATGCAATATGTGCCCTCCTTAATACCCATTATCGCCTATCCCAATCCCCCACCCCTCTCCCCTCTGAAGCCCTCAGTTTGTTTCCCAGCGTCTCTTCAACCTTCTGAAGTGTAGGATTCCCTTTGTCCTTTCAGGCCAGAGGAGAATGGATTGAAATGGGATGTGCTTGGCCAAGCCTGAAGGCTGAGACTAGGGTAGGAAATCCTAATAGCCCCTGAGTACTGAACATACGTTCTATGCCATGTGCTCAGCGAGGCACCTGATAGGTATCATCTCATTTAATCCTCCTAGCTCCCCTGTAGGGTGTTGGGATGATTATCCCCATCTTATAAATGGAACTTAGAAGTTGTAACTGGCTGCTTGACACTCAGAGCTAAAACTCGCTAAAGCTGGGATTTGAACTGGTGCTAGGGAGCTGAGTTGTGCTCCCCCATTCATTTCTTCCCCAGGTTTTCACTAGCACCCGGCCTTGCTCTGTCGTGCTCCTCATCACTCAGTGGTATAACCATTTGCCTGTTGTAAAGCAGGACAGTATCTAATTCATTGCTCCAGTCCCAGGCCTGTGCTTGATAAGGCACATAGTAGGTGTGCACTTGACCTTTGTTAAATAGGAAAGGGCATACGTGCATGAATTCACGACTAAATGGATGAATGAGAGGACTTTGTCGAGTAGTTTCTGAGAGACAGCTAATGGCATTAATTGCTTTGTTGGGGGTAGCAGAGGTTTTTATTAGCACTCATGATTGCATGCTGGATAATGAGAAGTAAATATGCCTAATTGAGTGTGCACGGGGAATGAGCTTAATGCTTGGAGGGCTGCACAGTATGCTGGGTTAAACACTGATGTACAGGGACCCCCTAACCAGTCCTCTCCTTGTGTCTAATTGCTGAGTTCATCCCCCTCATTAAAGTCTGATGGCGAGAGCAGGATTTTAAGGTGCTTCTGGGAGTTGCTGGAGAAATAGAAGGGAGGAAGGAGTAGCAGGCAGCGGCAGAGTTTATTCTTGAGGGAACGAGGGCAGAAATGGGGTGTATGGGCAGGTGAGTAAATGGGGGCCACCATAGGAAGAATTCTGATAGTTTTACCAGCTCTCAGGCTACTGAGCGCCTTTTGCTTTGAAGTTGTTCTCCTTGGATGGAGGACATCACCTGTGCAGATGGAACCAGTGATCCAGGTGGTGTGAGCGTGACCCTCGAGGTCCAGGCATTCAGAGCCATGGACTCGGACCAGTCCTCCATGTGTGTATTGTTCATGGACTGAAATTACCTTCTTCAGTTATAGACCCAGTAGAACTGAACAAGTTAAATCTACCATCCAGCATTCATTCATTTAACAAATATTCACTGACCACCTGTAATGTTCCAGGCAGTGTTCTCACAACTCGGGATATGTGAGAGTTGCAAAATGGCAACGAGTCTTGCCCTTACAGAGCTTTCACATTAGCAGAAAAGCCAAAAAATAAGTAACGCAAGCAGATTATATGGCATATTGATCAATTGCAGTATTATGGGAGAAAGAGAAAGCAGAGTGAGGGCTGAGGCATGCATTTGAGGATGGCGGGGAAGGCCAGTGGTCATGGTCTTCGGAAAGAAGACCTGGTTGAGAAAATGAGATTTCGAGCTAAGACTTGAGGGAAATTTCAGGTAGAGGATTGATAGAGCTAGAACTCTGAGGTATGGTCATGTTTGCTCAGGGATGGCAAGGAGGCAGGTGTGCGCATGGCAGAGTGAGTGAGAAAGCCAGGAGAAGGACATCAGGCCAGAGCGTGGCAGGGCATAGATGGAGTGGTGGTCTGCCTTCAGGGCGCTAGCTTTTGTTCCATGTGCGATGAGAGCCATTGGAGAGTTTTAAGCAGAGGAGTGGCATGATCTGCTTTATGTCTTAAAAGGGCCACTCTGGCTGCTTTGCTGAGAATAGACCTTAGTGAGGCAAGGACAGAAGCAGAGAATCTTGTGAGAGAGAGAGATGATTGCAGTAGTCCAGGTAACAGAGGACAGTGCCCCAGACCAAGGCCATAGTGGTGGAGGTGGTAGAAAGTGGCCAATGTGGATGTATTTTCACGGTGGAGCCAGCAGGATTTCCTGGTAGACTGCATATGGAGCATGAAAGAAAGAGGAATGAATGATGCTTATGGGGCCTAAGCAACTGGCAGGATGGAATGTCATCGATTGAATGGAAAACACTAGAAGAGGACTGAGTTTGGGAAGGAAAACAAGTGGGTTTAGGCATACCGAGTCTTCCATGCCTGTTACACATCTGAGATGTTGCTGGTCAGTTTGATAAAGGAATCTGGAGTTTGGAAAGAGATCTGGGCCAAAGATAGTTATTTGGGAGTTGTTGGTAGTATTTAACGACATGAAACTAGCTGAGAACATCAAAGGAGTAAGTCAAAGACGAGGACCAAGGAATGAGCTTTGAGGTCCTCAGACAGTAAGGGGATGCAGAGAAGAGAAAAACCAGCAGTAACTCTGAGGAGTGAGCAGGAAGGAGGGAGGAAAACCAGGCTGTCTTGGCAGCCACGTGAAGGAAGCCCTTCAAGGAGAGGGTCCTGAGTCCTGTTGGATGCTTCTGATGGGTCAGGTACCAAGAAGACTGAGATAGACCCAACTTGGAAGGGCAGCTTTAGACAAGGACTCGGGGCAGGAGCCTCCCACCACAGTGAGTCTGAAAGAAGTTGGAGGAATGGGGAGCAGCAAATATAGACAACTCTTTTCCAAGATACAACGCATTTCATTATATCAGTACTCCCATTGACTGTTCATATCCATCGTGAATAGATGGTTTTAATCAGTGATCAAGTTGTACATTCTACTCTTTTCTACTGTTTTCTCTTCGTGCTATGAGTATTTGAGAGATGCCACATAGTGTTCATATTTGTCATTTTAAAAAAATGTTTATTTGAGAGAGAGAGGGTGCACACAAGTGGGGGGAGGGGCACGGAGAGGGGGAGAGAGAATCCTGAAGCACAGTCGTTGCTGAGCACAGAGCTGGACACGGGGCTCAATCCCACAACCCTGAGATCACAACCCTGAGATCATGACCTTAGCCGAAACCAAGAGTGGGATGCTCAATGGACTGCGCCACCCAGGTGCCCCCGTATTTGTCATTTTAAAGGCATCAAACAGATGTAGTGATATATGTTAACACATGAAACAAATGCACAGTAATTGCCCCCATTGCTGACCTTTTGTGTTCTTTCCATTTATTTGTTATAAATCAATAACACCAGAGGGAGAATCTTTATTCATATTGCTTCTCTCTTTTGTGATAATTTCCTTTATATTTTCAAATATAGGATCACTAAGTGAAAGGTTATTAACACTTTTGAGACTTCTGGTCCATATTCCTAGATTGACAAGTATTTCTAGAAAATTGTAGCAATCTGTATTGCCACAGGCAGCAAGGGTACTGTTTTCCTCATACCTTGATTAGTATGGGGCTATATTCATCTTGATTTTTTGATAAATTAATCATAGGTTGAAACTGTTACTTCACTGCTTTTCATTTGCACAGTAGCAAGGTTGGGCATTCTCCAGATGTTCGGCTGTTTTTAAGACAATTGTTGTTAAAGCCCTTGCAGAATATAATAGTGTTAGCCACGTGGGTGGGTGTGTGGTGTGTGTAGAAAGTGGGTGTGTGGTGTGTAGAGGCGGTGGGGCATGGAATGTGTGCAGAGCTCGTGAGTGTGGAGAACGTGTGTGGAATGTGTTTGTAGGTTGAGGTTTGGAGCATGAGGGAGGATAGAGAAGGGGTTCTCAATCATGGTTTCACTCAGTCAGCTAAATGTTTGTTGGCAGTAGCTGCCTCCTGGGGAGGGGGCATGAGAGGGAAGAAGATGGGGAATGATGTTTTGTGTATCTAAGGTTGTAACCTGCTGAATGATTAAACTGTGTCCATGTATAGCTTTAATAAAAACGAGAACTAAAAATTAGCTAACCTAGGTGATTTCAAAGATCATGCCTGAGTGTAAAGTTATCTGTTTGGGTGTGATGGACTTCAGGAGGGGGAGTAGCAGCAGAAGAGGTTGGGCCTGGGAGGACCCCCTCACAGTATAACTTATTCAGGACTAACAGCTATTAACACAGTTCCATAGAACCCCCTGGGAGCTTTTGAAAAGCCCAGTCTCCTAAAGGACAGTCTTTTCAACAGTTGCTGGTACAACTCGTCCACATGGAAAAAAGTACACCTCCGCTCTGTCCCTGCCTCACACCATACATAAAAATAAATTCGAATTGGCCATAAAGGGGAAAACTAGAAAAGAACTAGAAGAAAACAGGAGGAAAATCTTCAAGATTTTAAGGTAGGCAAAGATTTTTTTTGGACAAGACCCAAAAAACACTAACTATAAGAGAAAAAAGTGATAAATGGAGCTTCATCAAATTTACACCTGTTGTGTTCAAAAGACACCATTAAGAAGCTGAAAAGGCAAGCCACAGATATGGAAAAAAGTATTTACAATACTTAGATCTGACAAAGGACCCATAACAAGAATATATAAAGAATTCTTATATCTTACAACTTAATAGTAAGAAGCCCAGCAACCCAATAAAAAATATAAGCAAGAGATTTAAAAAGGCACTTCACTAAAGACATTTAGATGGCCAATAAACGCATAAAAGTATGCTTTCATCATCAGTCCTTAGAGAAACGCAAAGTAAAACTACAGGGCGGTACCACCACATACCCACTGTAATGACTAAAATGAAACAGATTAACAATGCCAGTGGTTGGCAAGGAGGTGGAAGAACTGGAACTCTAATACTAGTGGTGAGAATGTAGATCAGAACAAACATTTTGGAAAATGATTTGCCAGGTTCTTATAAAATTCAGTATATGCTTACCATGCCACCCAGCAATTCCACTGCTGGATAGTTTTACCTCGGAGAAATGCAAACAGATGCCCATACAAAGACTTGGGCATGCATGTTCAGTAAAGCTTTTCATAATAATCCCAAACTAGAGGGGCACCTGGGTGGCTCAGTCAGTTAAGCACCCACCTCTTGATTTTGGCTCAGGTCATGAACTCAAGCCCTGCATCAGGCTCCATGCTCAGCAGGGAGTCTGCTTGAGAATTTTCTCTCTCTCCCTCTCCTTCTGCCCCCTCCTCCCGCTTGGGTGTGCGTGCTTTCTCTCTCTCTCTCAAATAAATAAATCTTTTTTTAAAAAATCCCAAACTAGAAACACCCTAGAATTTTATCAAAAAGTGAATTACGATAAGTTCACACAATAGAATATTACTCAGCAGGGCACCTGGGTGTCTTAGTTGGTTAAGCATCTGCCTTTGGCTCAGGTCATGATCCCACGGTCCTGGGCTCAAGCCCCACGTCCGGCTCCCTGCTCAGTGGAGAGCCTGCTTCTCCCTGTCCTCCCCTCTTGCTGCTGTCTGTGCTCTCTTTCGCTATCTCTGTCTCTCAAATAAATAAAACCTTTTTTTTTTTTTTAAGATTTTATTTATTTGACAAAGACACAGCGAGAGAGGGAACACAAGCAGGGGGAGTGGGAGAGGGAGAAGCAGGCTTCCCTCTGAGCAGGGAGCCCGATGAGGGGCTCGATCCCAGGACCCTGGGATCATGACCTGAGCGGAAGACAGACGCTTAACAACTGAGCCACCCAGGTGCCCCATCGAATAAATAAAATCTTAAAAAAACAAAAAACAAAACCCCCAGAATATTTATTTAGCAATAACAAGAAACAGGTCACTGATAAGAACAACATAAATGAGTCTCAAAGCCTTCTGCTGAGCATGGGAAGCAAGGCCCAGAGAGCACACACTGTATGGTCCATTGATAGCAAGTTCTAAACAAGCAGAAGTGGAGGGAGGAGGTGGGTATGGGGGACTGGGAAAAAAGAGTACAGGGATTGTTAGGGTAAAGGGAATGTTTTACACGTTGATTCAAACAGTGATTTATGGTGTCCGCATTTGGCAAAGCGTATTGAACTCTACACACTTCAAATGCACTTCATTGTATTTAAATTATGCCTTAGTAAAGTCGATTGAAGCAATATACCGATGCCCACTTCATACTGCAGACCAATTAAATAGACTCTCTGGGGTAATTCCAACGTGCAGCCAGGCTGAAACCAGTATTCTGATGTGGGGTCGTGTGTTGTTTATGTGTGCGTTCATCTATCTGTAAAAGAGAGCCAGCCTTCAGTTAAGGCTCTCCCGATCGTTTATAGTCCAAGGCGTAGGGGCTCGGCCGCAGGGCGGGCGCCGGAGGGAGGGTTCCTCCGGGTGCGCTGGAGCTGCTTGTCCAGGGCCCCGCGTTTCCGGGAGCCTTCTGGTGGGTGCTCAGCGCCACGCCCTCCAGTCTGGCCGGCCGGCTTCAGTGACCGCTCAGCCCGTCTGTGTTGGCACCTCTGACAGAGTGGCTTTCACCTTTGGTGACACATTGGAATTATTTGGGGAGCTTTGCAAATCACCATTGACTCAGTCCCACCCCAGGAAGCCTGATCTAAAACCTGGGCGTCAGGAGTGTTAAAATATCCCCAAGTGATTCTAATGTCGCAGTCAGGGCTTCTCAGGCACGTATCAGAGTCACCTGGGGAAGCTTTCACAGCTCTCAGTGCCTGGGTCCCACTCCTAGAAATTCTGATGTTAGTGAGTGTTCTGGGGCAGAGTTCAGGCTTTTTTGTGTTTTTGCAGCCCCTCAGCTGATTCTAATACACTGCCAGGACCCAAGATTACTGGGTGAACACTTTTTTTAAAGCAGTGTTTCTGAGAATCTGGGGGAAAAGGCACTTTTCATGTCTCACAAACTTCGTGCTGTTTGTGAGAATAAAAATTGGTACAACCTTTCAGATGGTAATTTGGTTGAATGTGTCTCCTAAAATTAAAAAAAGAAAAAAATATATATATCCCCTCCAACCCAGTAGTCCCTCTATTAAGAAATATATCCAGAGTTAATCACACAAGTTATAAAATATTTTTTTTTAAAGATTTTTGTTTTATTTATTTGACAGAGACAGCCAGCGAGAGAGGGAACACAAGCAGGGGGAGTGGGAGAGGAAGGAGCAGGCTCCCAGCACAGGAGCCCGATGTGGGGCTCGATCCCAGAACGCCGGGATCACGCCCCGAGCCAAAGGCAGACGCTTAACGACTGCGCCACCCAGGCGCCCCATAAAATATGTTTTTAACCATTGTCACTGCAGTATTGATCGTGGTAGCAAAAGAACTGAAAACAATCCAAATGTTTCCCAGTAGTGGTCTGGGAAACCACTAACACCCTACCGTAAATAAAGCTTAATACCGTACCGTAGAATACCGTGCAACCATTTAAATGGTCGAGGTAAATAAAAAAATAAAAAATAAAAACAGTAATAAAACTAAAACAATGAATAAACAAAAAAGTTGAGTCGAATCTGCACCCACAAGGAAGGATGACATGATCTCTCATTTGCAAATGAAAGCGGATTACAGACTAGTAGACGTGACATGTGGCCATATTGCATTAAAAATAAATTAGTGCATATAGACACACACGTATAAACAGATTTATGAATAATCAGAGGCAGTATCTCTTAGTATGTGAGATTCCCAGCAGCAGTTACCTCTGAGGAGTAGGATTAAAGACGTAGAAACTCTCACTTCTTCTTTTATAAATTTGCAATGGTGGAATTGTGAGATTTTCCTTTTTTGTATTTTTCAGTATTTTTCCCAAAAAATGTAAATTTTAAAAAGTGAACAAACTTTAGAAAACACCTCCAGCCTGGCCAGGACCAGCTGTTTCTTTTCTGTGGCTTCTGTCAGCTGGAGGTCTGAGGCTAGCGCTCGAGGGGCAGTCGGGAGTCCCTGACTCTGAGGGAGTCCACATCTACGGATGGGACATGGGGGCCAGCTTTATAAATACTCCCCTTCTTAATCTTTTCTTGCAGATGTTCCTCCTCCTTTCTTGGTGGAAAGGTTGCAAAGCTTTTCTTATAAGAAGCAATCTTGTGGCTGCTGCCAGCAATCTTCAGACCTTGTTTTCTTTCCCAGAAAAAGGGAGGAGGAAGAGCTAAAGGAATGGCTTATTCATGGACAGTTCAAAAACTGGTCCCAGAAAACAGTTTGGGCTTTACTCTCAACCATTGTGGGTTTACTTTACCTGGGCAGAAGTGCTTTACAGCTTCCTAGGAAGCAGGGAGGAGATTCAGAGAGGTTAAGCAGCCTCCCCATCGTAACACAACAATTACTGGCAGGGATGAAAAGTTGGCCCTGCTGCTTTTTTTTTTTTTTTTAAGATTTTATTTATG
Source organism: Ursus arctos (assembly GCF_023065955.2). NCBI lineage: Eukaryota > Metazoa > Chordata > Mammalia > Carnivora > Ursidae > Ursus > Ursus arctos. Next base: position 55,735,991 of record NW_026622819.1, read on the forward strand.
TATTTATTTGAGAGAGAAAAGGAGAGAAAGCACGCAAGCAATGGGGAGGGGCAGATGGAGAGGGAGAGAGAGATTCTCAAGCAAACTCACGCTGAGCACAGAGCCCAGTGCAGGGCTCCATCTTACAACCAGAGATCAGACCTAAGCGGAAATCAAGAGTCAGTCGCTTAACTGAACCCCAGGCGTCCGGCCCTGCTGCTTCTGTGATCATTCTCCCTATCCCTTCTTGCTTTCATTGGAAATGCTCATTTGGTCCTACGCAGAAGGAATGAGAGCTATAGGGCCTACAGAAGGCAGCACAAGCTCAAATTCCCCAGGAGTCAGATCTGTGACACAAATGAATGAAGCAGACCAGCAGACCAATGGAGGCCTTGGGTCTGTGGCCGACTGTGGACTCAGCGTGGCCAGATCTTCTGAGAAACCAGAGATCAGGATTCTAATGTTTAAATCTCCCTATTTTCACATACTAGTAACCAACTCACAATTACTAAAACACTTTGGGTTAAGCAAAGCCTGTCTACTGGCTGGATTCACCACATGGCCACGATGGTACAGTTTCTGGTGTGTCACCCCCCCACAAACACACACACACCGAGCCCCACCCACCACCTGGGAGATGGCTGGAGGGTCGGCAGTTGATGGGCATTGATTCTTTGACATTGCTTTGACCTCTTGCATGTCTGCTCAGCTGCCAGCTGTCCCTTTTTTAAAATGTCTTTCTTTTGGGGTTTTGACTTTTTTTCCAAATGATCGCTGTACATATTTCCTTTATACGTAATTTTTTCGAAAAAGAATGAAGAAAAAATACCCTGCTACCCAGACATATCTATTGTCGATAACCTGCTAAGTTGTCTCCTAATCTTTTTGAGAATGTATGTATTATTTCAATTATCACAAAAATTATTTTTGCAGTTTTGCCCCCTGTACTTTCACTCATATGTCTAGGCCCCTTTCCACTTCATCCATATTTCTTTGAAGACACTATTTTTAGTGGCTGTAGCAGTGTGTTATGTAAAATACAGCAGACCTGTTTGGCCAGTTCTTTTCCATGTGACCTTGAGCAAGTTACTTGACCTGTGTCTAGATTTTCTCTTTTGAGTAGTAGGGGTCATCACGGAATCTGCTCTTTAGGGTTAGTATAAGGGTCGAAGGGGTAAAGAGATGTAAAGTAGTTAGAACAGTGCTTAACATACAGTAAACGTGAAGTAAGTGCTAGTTATTATTTTTCGTCATTATTATTATACCGGTTTGGTACAAATGTATCTTTGCCTGACTATTTTATTACATTTAATAATAAATTGCTATGGAGGAATTACTGGTCAAAGGGGGTTTGCATTTTAAGGCTCTTAATTTGCATAGTCAGACCTTTTCTAAGTCTGTTCTAATTTACATTTCCAGCAGGGAATGGGGTCCCTATTTTTTCATAGCCTCTAAAATATTATTTTTCTTTACTCGACCAAAATAGATGACCTTAAGCATCTCTAATGTCCTTGAGCCTCTGTCTAGATTAGAGCTCAAACCTGGTCCTTCTCCTGGCTGCTCTGAGATGGCTAGACTTTGGGTATGGAAATTGATTCTGGTTTATTTTGTGTCATTGTTGTTTAATAGGTAAGTTTAACCCATCCGCTTCTATCGTGACTTTCTATTTCCTACGCTTTTTGATTTCCGGTGGTGAATTCCACAGGCCCCCGACCCAACCAGATATTTGTGAGGTGCTGACCCGGGGTGTCTGGGGTCTGTTGCAGAAACCACTCAGATCGAGGACCCCCGGGTGCAATGGCGGCGGGAGCAGGAGCACATGCTGAAGGATTACCTGGTGGTGGCCCAGGAGGCGTTGAGCGCGCAGAAGGAAATCTACCAGGTGAAGCAGCAGCGCCTGGAGCTCGCGCAGCAGGAGTACCGGCAGCTGCATGCCGTCTGGGAGCACAAGCTGGGCTCCCAGGTCAGCTGTGAGTACCTCCCCCGCCCGCGCCCCTCCGGCACCTCTGCAGGCAGAGGGGAGTGGCTGCGCTCAGTCCCGCCTGGCTCACCTCAGTGCTTCTCACCTCTGCCCCTTTTCTTCCGTCTCCGCTTGCTTCTCCTGCAAACCACCGTCCCCTCCGATGCCTTTCCTGCTCCTGCTTGGGCCTGGCGGTGACTCATGGGCCATTTTCATTCCATTCCTTCCATTCACTTGCAGTCATCTCTGACTACGGATCTCCTCACTGAAAGCCCTTCAAAGGCTAGGGGTGTGGGGAGTAGGGAGTTCGTCCTTACCGGATGGAGTTTCAAGTTGGGCAGATGAAAAAGTTCTGGAGATGGGTGGTGGTGATGGTTGCACCACAGTATAAATGTACGTAATGCCCCTGAACTGGGCATTTAAAAATGATTAAAGTGGTGAATTTTATGTTATGTATATTTGACCACAATTTTTTTTTTAAAAATCCTTCAGTGGCTTCCTGCCGTTCCCTTCCACGGCCTCCCTGACCTTTGTGATCAGGCCCCTGCCGGCCATCCCCACCTCGTCTTTTGCGGCCACTCCCTGCACCTCAGGCTCACTCACTAGGCTCCAGAGCCCCCCACTCTGCTCCCCGAGCCTGCCCTGCACCTTTCCGCCTTGGGGCTTCTGCTCGTGCTGCATCCCTGCTTAGAATGCTCCTCTGTCTGTGCATTTGCATAGCTGGCGCCCTCCTACCCTTCCAGTCTCACCCTTCTGGTCTCATTCTTCCTGTCATCTCTGAGAGGCTCGCTTCTGACAACTCCATCAACAGACTTCCTTCCCCAGCGTTAGCCTCTGTAATGGCTCTCTGTTTATTTTCTTCATAGCATGTGTCACAAGACATCTGCTTCCATGTCTGTCTCTGTTACCTCCACTGGCATATTAACTCCGCAAGGGCAGGGCTCCTGTCTCCCCGGTTCACGCTGGTATCTCCAGGAGAGCAGGCAGGTGGGGTCCCCTGTCCTTCATTTCCAGGGCAGTGCCAGGACAGGATCTCTTCAGGAGCCCACTCACCTTTTCCTGTGTGTTGGGGTTTTTTGTCTTTTACCACTACTTCTAATAACCAGTCCTTCCCCATGTTTATTGAGTGCTTGGTACATGTCAGTCCGAACATGCTGTTTCATTGAATCCCCATAACAATCCTGTGGGCAAGTGCAGTTAATATCCCCTGTCACAGATAAGGAAATAGGGCAGAGGGTCAATGACATGCCCAAGGTCTTAGAGCTGGCGAGGGGCAGCAGTACGTTGTAGACCCATTCCATCTGTCCCTCCAGCATTCTCACTGTGGGTCCAGGGGCCAGCATTAGGCCATGCTGTTACGGTGGCCATGGCTTGGCTGGGTCACTGGACACTTCTCCTGTGTAAAGCCCTCACTCTGAGAAGTTCAGTGCACTGGGGGGTGCCCAGTTACTCTCTGCCCCAGCCCTGCCCTTTTCCTTGGCGACTCAAGCAAACCCCCAGCATCTCAGATTATAGAAAAGAACTGTATTATACTCATTAGCTTTTTCTGGGTCAAGTAATGTCCGAGAAACTGTCATGAGCATTTTAGCACTTAATCTGTTTTAGGTAGCTCAGGCTGCCAAAATCTCATAGACTAGGGGGCTTAAACAACAGAAATGTATTTTCCCATAGTTCTGGAGGCTTGAGGCCCAAGATCAGGGTGTCAGCATGGTCTGGTTGTCGTGAGAGCCCTCATCCCGGCTGGCAGATGGCTGTCTTCTCACTGTGTCCTCACACAGCAGAGAGACAGAGACAGCATGCTGTCTGGTGTCTCTTCTTGTACAGTCACTAACGCATCATGAAAGCCCCACCCTTGTGACCTCATCTAAACCTAATCACTTCCCAAAGGCCCATCTTCAACCACCATCCCTTTGGGGAGTTGAAGCTTCAACATATGGATTAGGAGGGAGAGGGCAGGGGACAGAATTCAGTCTATAGCATTATCCTTACCAAAGCCCTGGCAGGGAGATATTATTGTCCCTAGTGAAACTCAGGTTTGAAGAGGTAGGGTGATTTGTTTTTTCTCTCTGAAGTCCTGCAGTCTAAAAAGTTGGCAAGTGTGTATAAAAACAAAACTTCCTATTTTGGGGGACAGGATGCTTTTTACATGGACCCAAAGTATCACCCCATTTAACTAATTGGAGAGGGTAAAGTGTATTTTCACATGGAGAGAGCTGCAGCCAGCACCCTACCCAGGTGTAAAAGTAGCATCACCGTAAGGAGGCGAACTGGTATCACACGCCCTCTGATGTGGTACAGTAAGAACTTCACGGAGGATCCTTGACAAAAATGTGTACCATCCATCAAATCATTAAGACACAGCCAGACAGATCCATATTGTGGGCTATCCTACAGGATAATCAGCCCGGATCTTTGCAGGGAGAAAGAAACTGAAAAACCGGAAAGAAGGGAAACTATTCTAGACTTAGGAAAAAAAATAAAAGCTATGGAGGCATAAACCAATTTAAATGTCCGCACCCTGATTAGACCCTGGGTTGGGAGGGGGAGCAGCTCTAGAAGACGTCCTCAGGCATCGGGAAAATTGTCGTAAGTGTGGTCCTGCCGTGGCTGTGTAGGAGAGTGACCTTGTTTGGAACAATGCACGTGGCCTCCGGTCCGCAGCTTCATTTCAAAACAGCAGGAACAAAGAGAAACAACTATGCCATCAGTGTAAGTGAGCTGATCAGTAGCTGCTGATGACATGCTGGTGGCTTTGAGTACAGGATAGGCTTTCATTTTTGGTCACCGTTTTCTTTTTTTTCTTTCTTTTTTTTTTTTTTTTAAGATTTTATTTATTTATTTGAGAGAGAGAGAGAGCACAAGCAAGGGGAGAAGCAGAGGGAGAGGGAGAAGCAGTCTCCCCACTGAGCAGGGAGCCCAACTCAGGACTCGATCCCAAGACCCCAGGATCATGACCTGAGCTGAAGGCGGACACTTAGCCGACTGAGCCACCCAGGTGCCCCTGGTCACTGTTTTTAATAGTCATTCGTTGAGGGCTTGCTACGAACCGGGTGTCCTACTGAAAGAACTGGAGTGGACGGAGGCATAGATAGAACAAATGTGGGAAAATGTTAAAAACTGGTGGATCTAGGTAAAGAAGGACATTAATATTATTCTTTCAAATTCTCTGTACATATAGTTTCCAAAATAAAAGGTCAGGGTGGGGAAAAGAGCCAAATGGGCAGGAATAATACATTCGCACAGAGAAGCCTGGTGGTGGGAGATGGTAGTTGTTGGGCTGTGAAGTCAGAAGGCCTGGGTTCGAATCTCCATTCCACTGTTACTCTGTCCTCTTAGGGAACATACTTCACATCTCTTTACATCTGAGATTCCTTTTGTTTAAATATGAAATGTTAATAGTCCCCTTCTCTCCTGGGTCCATGTCAGAGTTTCTCAACCTCGGTACTGCTGACATTTGGGGCCAGATAAATCTTCATTGTAGGGGCTGTCCTGTATATTGTGGGATATTTAGCAGCACTTCAAGTCTCTAACCAGTAGATGCTAGTGGTACCCCTCTGCCCCAGGTTGTAGCAACCAGAAATATCTCCAGACATTGCCAAATGTACTCTAGGGGGGTGCAGAATTTCCCCAGTCGAAACCAATGGTATAGGTAAAACAATACCCTTAGAACATGTTAATGGCTCAATATTCTTCTTGGCAGGAAATACTTTACATAATATTTTGAGAGTGTGGACTCGAGCTGGACTGCCTGGGCTCAAATCCAGGATATGCAACTTACTAGCCATGTAACCTTGCCCAAGTTATGCCACTCCTCTCTGCCTCAAATTTTTCATCTATAGAATTGACGTAATAATGGTATCACCTTCATTGAGGTTTATAGGACTTAAATTCATTAACAGATATAAAGTACTTGGAATAGTACTTGTCATATTTAAGCTCTCAATAAATAATAACAATTATTTGATATCATTAATTCATTGGCATTGAAATGACAAAAAAATTTTAATAGACCTATTTATTCTAGACAATAAGAATAAATACATGATCAGTGGTAGGAAGTAGTGATGCAGTTCTATCATATGACTCTTGGATACTCCCAAGAGCTCCATCAAGTCCAAAGGCACCACTGATTTGAATGTTAAAGAACTATCATCTGAAGTGACTAGGGTCATCCCAGGTAAGTAGATCTGAGATCCAAAGCAGCCAGGAATTGGGGTGTCCCCAGCCTAAGCATCCCAGTTAAAGTCCCATGACTTTCTTTGGGTTTTACAAGCCAGATCTGCCTTCCAAGTCAAGCTCTGCAACATGTTGATAGACTGGTGAGATCACATGCCTTGCTTCTCACTCAGGTGGCCTGCCCAGGCTTGTGAGAGTTTTGCCACCTGGCCTTGGCTGCAGTAGGGCCTGGCCACAGGTGGGGCCCTGCCCATGGGATGGAGACTTTGTTGTCACCTCTAGTGCAGTCTCTAGCTCCATGGAGAAGGAGAAGAGAACTAGCATTTCATGTGTGCCTGTTATATTCCTGCAGGGCAATATGATGGGCACTCCACATATGTTATTTAAAGTAACCTTCCCCCTCTGAACAATCCTACAAGATACTATCATTCCCATTTTACAGATCAGAAAACTGAGGCCCGGGGAGGGGAAGGAGCTTCTCCAAGGTCACACTGGTAAAAAGTGGCAGAGCTAGCCTTTATACCCAGGAGTATCTGACCTCAAAAACACTCTCTTAATACAAATCAGCCAGTTGAATTCTTAGGTTCTTGTATTATATTTGGGTCCCCTGTCCTCTGAAAGATGAGAACTCAGGATAACCGGTTTTTTGGGACCTCATCATGTTCCTTCCTCTCTCAAGGCCTTGGTCTCCCATGTGAAAAAGAAATCATTGGGAACCTAGCAGTTTAAAATGCCAGTTGAACCACCCACCTGATCTCACTAACTCCTGAAACAAAGGAAATACCAGATCAGAGATTTTTTTTAAGGAGTACATGCACAAAGACAGGGAGACCTGGAGAAAAAAAGAGGAACAATAAGATGTGGAAGCTGGAAATTAGATGGGCAGGTGACAACCTATCTGATAGACCCGAGAAAAGAGAATACGAGCCAATCGTGAGGAAAACCGGCACTCTGGTCTACACAGATCACTGGCAAAAGCCGTGGGAATTGGAGGCCACGGCTGTCTGGGAGTGCAATTGAAGTGAGGAGGGCCTCAAATAAAGAGGATTGGATGAAATCTGTTTTAAGAGAAGGACTACCAGATCTCCTCCCCAAAGTGCTTCAGCCCATCCCCAACCTGGCAAAAGACTGGAGAGTTTTTTGGTTTTTTCCCAAAAGAATAAAGAATCTCTGGACTACGGGATACAAGGCAAGTTCAAAGCTGGGGTGAACCACACTGAAAACAGAGTGAGAAGTGAACATGGACACCCAGAATTTGAGACCCCAGTTCACATGTACCACTTGGCTCCCCAGAATGGTGCCAGGCTCTTACTGCCAGGCTGGACAGTAGCAGAAGCTGGGGAATCTGACCAGATAAGAGATGTGAAGACGTTGAAGGTTTCTGGATGAAACAATCCAGCCAAATCATGTACCACATAACCCACGCTTAACAAACTCCACTCCAGTCTACTTTTGGGGCCCCACTCTTAAATGTGAGCAGACAGCTGAGATTCCAGACATCCAAGGAAAGCCTCTGGCATGAAAAGTAGAGATGAAAACAAACACATGGTATTGGGGGGGGGGGGTGTGCTTGGAGGGACCAGGGAGTCTGCATGAAGAAGAAAACCTCAAGGGAATCTACACACCCATGAAACAAGAACAGAATGCTACATTTTATAGAAAGGAACGTTCAGAGAACACAAAAGAGCCTTTAGAAATTAAAATACAATAGCAGAAATTTAAAATCCGTAGGAAGACTGGAAGGTAAGACGGAAGAAATCTTCTAAAAAGCCGAGCAAAAATAGAACGAGATGGAAAATGAGAGGAAAAAAAAAAAAATAGAGCACCAGGCCAGAAAAATGTATCAGAGTAATAAAAGTTTCAGAGACAGCAGAGGAAACAGAGGAGAAGGAGCATCGGGTAAAATAATTTCAGAAAAATTTCCCAGAACGGATGGAGGAGGGTTTTCAGGTTGAAAGGGCTCTCCGTGAGCACAATGCGTGAAAGTCAGCTCACACCAAGACATACCCGTGGTGCGACTTCAAACATGGAGCCATCCGAGATCCTGGAAGCTTTCGGAGAGAAAAACCAGGTCACACAAAAATTACCGGGACTCAGAATAGCTCAACAGTAACACTGGAAGCCTAGAAGACAATGCAGCCATGCCTAAAAAATTTTTAAGGAAAATCACTTCCGACCCAGAATTCTATATCCAGCAAAACTACCTTTAATCAACTATAGGGTAGAACAAAGATATTTTTAGACAGGCACGATTTCAGAACTTTCTTTCCTTTGTGGCCTCCTTCTTGGGCTGCTGCTGGTGTTCTACTGAAACAGCTGGTAGGAGGGGAAGACGTGGCATTAGGAAAGAGAAGCAGGGTGAGGAGGGCGTCTCAGGGTGCCAGCAGGGCAGGGAGGGCGACCAGCTCACGTGCCCAGGCCAGGCAGTGCCAAAAAGTGGAACCAGGCAGCAAGCTGACCGGCCACCTGGACCCTGGGAGGGGAGGCGCAGATAACCGGCAGAGCGTGGGGTGGAATCTGTGAGAAGTTTGTAGAAAGTGAGCGAGCATCAAAATGACAATTATTAACTCTAGGAAAAACAAACCCCCAAAAATGTGCTGGAAAGGAAAAGTAAGCAAAGTCAGGGGCATGCCTCTGGCCCAAGGAGTGTTTACAAAGTAAAACCAATGCGAACCCTGAAGTTGCTTTCACCTAGACTGTGCTGTCTGGGAGGATGGGGAGCCAGGAGTGGGGCGCGGCATCGGGGCTGCAGAAGGGAGGGAAGCTAAACCCCTGCCCTCCAGAGAGAGAAGTAAGTAAATAATGCCTAGAACAAAAATACCTTGTTGCTTTTTGATAACCAAGAAATTAGCTGAACACATTGAAATGACTCCCTTTTGGGGAAGGAGATATGGGATAGGGACCTGTGGAATGTTCTTTTAAAGCAAACCTTGTACTGTGTTGGCCTGTTAAACTGGTGTTCGTATGTAACTTGAATAAAAGCGTAACAGTTAAAAACTAAAAAGGTGGGCACTTAAAGTCAGACTTTAAGGTCCCGTTCAAATATAAAATTCCTTTGGTGGAGGAGTAGTGAGAGGATAGGGGTGCAAGGGGAGAGAGGTTGATGACCTGTTTCTTGATTGCAGTGCTGATTAGTAGAGTGTTGCCTTCCCCCCCCCCCCTTTCTTTTGCCCCTAGTGCAAGAAGGTGATTTTATTAAACCACAGGGACCTGTGGGCAGAAGGAACTCAGGTGTGTTTCTTTGGTGAAAATTCATCAAGCCGTACACATGATTTGTGCACCTTTCAACATGTATTTTTTTAGATAAAATGTTTACTTAAAAAATAATAACAGGCCACATCCCAGCCGCTTTGGGGTACAAATAGTGCAATTTGCAGTGGTACTCCAGAGCATAAGAATTAAAGCTCCCAGTGGCCCAGTTGGTGGCAGTCTTTTTTTTTCCGAGTTACCTTCCCTCCAAGATTTTTGAGCACGCGCAAGGACCACCTCCACATTCTGCAGGTCAGTGGAGGGTGGCGTTGTCTGTCCCCACAGCCATGCTGTCCCTGTTAGGCTGAGGTCTTGCAGTTTTTTATGTGCTTTCCCCATGCTGCTGCTTCCACGATCACCTTTACAGTTCCCCGCAGTGTCGACTCAAGTCCAGCCGCACAGCCTGATAGAGTACTCAGCAGGATGGGGTGCTCACAGAATGGACACACCCCCCCTTGAGCTGTCCCCATCTTCCTCCCCATTGACTCTCTTCACCATGTTTTTACAAGTGATCAGTGGGTAACAAATATTAACGACCTTAAAATTTTGTTGAAAACTGCCTGTCTGGGGAATGTGGCTTTAATCACTGCCTCCAGCTATGTATCCAGCCAAGTCCCACCCTGAAATCCCTAAGTCCAGCACACACCGGGGAAGTAGAATGCAGGATATGAAAGGTTCCAACTGGAGACAACACTCTGTATCTGAAGTCCCTGGCCCATGCTCACGAGGGGGACCACAAGGTTCCCGCCCCAACCCAGGTGCTCCTGTCACCCGTCTCTTATGGTAAAAGCCAGCCTTCTCCTCCTCATCGTCATCATCACTGTAAACTGGGCAGAAATGCAACACTGCCTTTGGTGCAAAACATCTCTTCTGTTAGTATGCAGGACAGTTTTACTTCCCGTCTCCGAACTTTTCAGTGTTAATGTTTTAACTTTCCTCGTGCATGATCAGAAGGTCTGTTCCAGTATTTTAACCAAATCCAAAAAGCAGCATCCCCTTCGCAACTGTCACTTCTACCTTTGGACCCTGGAAATTGCCACGAGTCTCTAGCCTCAGAAAACTCTAGGTCCCAGCAGGTGATCTCACTGCACACACGGTGTTCAGGAGACCGTAGGTGGAAAGCAGAAGAAGGATGGAATTGCGTGTATGGTGGGATTAAGGTCCCACAGGAGAAGCTCTTCTCTGGTCTCTGTACCAAGAATGCCTGTCCTTGTCCTGAACAGTGAGGTTGTGTTTACATTAAGGGCACCATGAATCTGACATCGGGCCCCTTTCCCTCTTCATAGGAAGCTCAGAGCCAGGCTGTGGCTCCCGGTAAGGAAGTGGGACCTCCCATGTTTGCCTGAGCCCTAACTAACCTCACACCTGGGAGTGTGCTTCCTCATTCTTGTTTTCCCTTTGTCTCATTTTCTTCTTTAAATATATTTTACTCTGTTGTGCTCATTTTTGTAAGTCTTAAGATATCTCTCCAAGACCTAAATACTATTTTAAAATTTTAAATATGCAGTGAGGTTACAACTACATAATAGAACTGTGGATAAGGCACCTGGGTGGCTCAGTCGGTTAAGTGTCGGCTTTCGGCTCAGGTCATGATCCCAGGGTCCTGGGATCGAGTCCCACATTGGGCTCCCTGCTCAGTGGGGAGCCTGCTTCTCACTCTTCCTCTCCCTCTGCCCATCTCCCCCCGCTCATGTTCTTTCTCTCTGTCTCAAATAAATTAAAAATCTTAAGAAAGAAAGAAAGAAAAGAAGGAAAGAAAGAAAGAAAGAAAGAAAGAAAGAAAGAAAGAAAGAAAGAAAGAAAGAAGAAAGGAAGGAAGGAAGGAAAGAAAGAAAGAAAGAAAGAAAGAAAGAAAGAAAGAAAGAAAGAAAAAGAAAAAGAAAAAGAAAGAAAATGAACTGTGGAAAAGCAGTGGAAAGTTGCTTGTGAGAAAACATCATTGTATTGCAGTGATGGGATTATGGGTAATTTATTTTCCCTTAAAAATGTACCTCAATATTATAAAGTACAATACATAGTATTTTTAGTAATTTTTTCTGATTATAAAATATGTTCATCTTAGAACAATTAGGAAAGAAACATGCAAAGATGAAAATATTATTCATCATCTACTTCTCTAGATATCAGTGTTATTTTCCTGGTATATTTCTTTCTGTGCTTTTTTTTAGATGCGTGTGCGTGTATGTGTTAACTGTATATTTTCCAAATTTAAGTAACTCTTTATAGTTTTTTTGTACACTATTGTTTTCAGGGAGTCGCATGGTTTTGGACATTTTTGTTCAGGATTCCTCTGCACCATCATTCTATTTTTTTTTTTTTTTTAAGATTTTACTTATTTATTTGAGAGAGAAAGTGAAGGGAGGGGGGGAAGGACAGAGGGAGAAGCAGGGAGCCCGATGCGAGGCTCGATCCCAGGACCCTGGGATCATGACCTGAGCTGAAGGCAGACGCTTAACTGACGGAGCCACCCAGGCACCCCTGCACCATCATTTTAAATCACATTGAGTCATGTCGTCCTCATTTATGCATGCACCCTATTTATCTGGCAAACCCCCCTTGTTGGACATTTAGGTGGTTCACTATTAGTCATTGCTTTCCGGGTTTATGTAGATGGCCACACAAGCCATCTTTATCTAAATGTGTTTCTTCTACAGAACTTTTTCTTTTTTTTTTTTCTTTCTCGTTGCAGTGGTGTCGGGTTCGTCGTCCAGCTCCAAGTATGACCCTGAGATCCTGAAAGCCGAAATCGCCACCGCCAAGTCCCGGGTAGGGCCCGTTTGCCTGTCCTGTGGAAGGGGGTCGCTGAGGCAGCCACAGTCCCCTCCCCGCCCCCGAGATCAGAGCAGGTGCTTCCACCAGGCAGCGGCGGCCCGCGCCGGCTGCCAGAATCCCGAATAACAGCGGTGGTGGCAGTTGTCACAGTAATTGTGACGGTAACCGCAGCGGCCGTTTCACCGCATCCCCGGCATAGCGCTCAGGGCTTCGTGAGTGCTGGCTCGTGTTCTCGAAGCAAGCGCGTGAAGCAGCTGTTGTTAGTGTCTGCACTTTACCCGTGAGCACACACAGGCCGAGGGGAGCTGAGGAACTGGCCCCGAGGACTCAGGGCTGCCTCCACAGGGCTTCATGTAGTGTGCCCGCTTCCCAGCTGTTGCTTGTTCTCCATCGTCTTATTTAACTGCTTCATGATGATTGCTTCCTGACTCCTTGGGCGTAAATACGAGCCCCATTGTGCTGACGTGGAAGGCACAGCGGTTCGGTGGCTTGCTCAAGGCAAAGCCAGTATTTTGAACACTGGGTCAGTTACACTTGAAGTAGGTTCTCAAATTCAGATGCCTGCAAGAAAACGTAAGAGGGGCAGTGGGCTCAGGGTGAGGCAGGAGGGAGTGCTGGGAAGTGAGCCACCTAGGGAGCTGTGCCCTGCCTAAAGGGGTGGTTGAAGTTTAGCCCTCCCCTCTTGGGGCCACGCTGGAAGGAGGGCTCAGTGTCGGCAGATCATCTAATTTTAGAAAACAACTATACTTAGGCTTATTATAGGAAATCTCTCAATATTTCATTATTAGCGATTAACCGTTTTGATTTAATAACTGCAAAGCCGACAAAGCATTCCTGCAGGTCGAATCTGGCTCCGTGTGCCGTGTCTTGCCTCTTGCCTCCATGCATAGCACTCCCATACCCACTACCTGCTTTAAGTAATACACAGCCCTGCAAATGACCAGGTTTCTCTTCTGTCCGAATAGGAAAGGGAGGCTCCGAGAGGCGAGGTGGCTTGAGAGAGCTCACCCAGCTAGGCAGTGGGAAGGCTAAGCTCTGTCTCGGGTCAGCTAGCACCCGTCCACTTCCTGTTTCCCTCAAGTGAGGGCTAATCAAGGATGACCTGTAGGACAGTTGGGCTGGGATGCCGACTGCACGAGCAGCTGCAGAGACCAACGCCACATCAGTGAGGGGAAGGCATCAGGACCATGTGGCCCAAGGGATATTCGACCTGAGTCATTATGCAGGGGCTCTGGGGAGCTCTGGGTTCCCCTTAGAGGAGAAGGCAGTCCACAGTTCCATATCACCCTCTGATCTAGCCCCGTCTGTGGTCTTCTGCCATCCAGGTCAATAAGCTCAAGAGAGAGATGGTTCACCTCCAGCAAGAGCTGCAGTTCAAAGAGCGTGGCTTTCAGACCCTGAAGAAGTAAGTCCACCCTGTCCTGCAGAGCGTGGGGATGTCCCATATCCCCCTCACTCCTGCCCCTCTGTCGTCTCTCCTGTAAGGCCACTCTAATCATTCGGTTCTAGTTCTAGTCCACTGGTATTTACTGAAGATACTGTCACCCAGGGTTGAGGTGTAGAAAGAGAAAAAGGGAATCATTTCATTTTTTTTTTGAAGATTTTATTTATTTCAGAGTGTGCAAGCATGAGCAGGGGGAGGGGCAGAGAGAGAAGCAGACTCCCCGCTGAGCAGGGAGCCCGAGGTGGGGCTCCATCCCAGGACCCCGGGATCATAACCTGAGCTGAAGGCAGACACTTAACCAACTGAGCCACCCAGGTGCCCCTAGGGAAATCCTTTCAAACCAGAGTTCTCATTGTTCTCTGAATTCCTGAAGCCATTAAAGTCTGTCCCTTTCCGTTGAGTTTTACCAGCCGGTCACAGAAACAAGTGTTGCTGGGCATTGCTGGGCACCTGTCTCATCTCCTCCTGGAGATCCAGCAGTGCACATGCAAACAGAACAAACTCTTCTTTCCCCTGGCCCCTAAAGACGAGCAGCTAGTGTGCCCCACTGAAGGAATAAGGATCTCTTCCACGACACACAGATCCCTAACCGAGCATGCACAGCGTCGTGCACACTGTACCGTACGGGCAACTTACAGAGTTTTTGGGATAACTTTGACCAAATGTAAGAACATTACATTACGTTTAGAAGCTGACTTGCCTCCAAGATACAGCTCTATTGTTTCTTTAGAGCAGGTGCGTCGACTGCTGTTCTCGTTCTTACACTAGCTAAGATTTACTGAGCAGTTACTCTCCCGGGAAGCACTTTCAGTGTTTCTGCCCGCGTGACCTCATTTGACCCTCAGTGCAACTCTATAAGGAATGTTCTTTCAGCTAACTCCACTTTATAGGTGAGGAAACCAAGTCACATACTATGCTCAGTAAGCATCAGCTCACTGTTATGAATAGTCACATATGCAACGAACACTTATGCATTGAGGCATGTTCAGTGTACTGATGGACGCAGCGTTCAGTCACTGCAGAGGTGTCTGGGAGCCCTCTTGGAGGCCCCAGGGAGAACATCCAGTTGATTTCTCTGTTTTCAGGGACATCTCACTTAGATCCCCAGAGAGGCCACATCTTTACAGACAGCTGCTTCTCTACTCACTTGCCTTCTCTCTCTCTCTCTCTGGCTATACCTTTTCCTCATCCTCTGAACCTCAAATCCAGCCCCACCACTCTGCGGCCACAGCTCCAAGCCTTGGGATGTCTGTGTCCAGGCTCTGTTAATTGAGGGAGCTGTGACCCTCTCAGGGATGGGTTGGTTCTTATTCACATCCTACCATCCCCCAAGCCCCCACTACCTGGGAAGGAACTACCATGAACCCCCCACCGCCCAAGGTTTAAGAAAGTATAGATTGTGTATAATACTGTTTTGTATTATAAATTGTTATAAAATATGGTTTTATCTATATGTGCTTATATAGATACGTATGTTATTAATATACGTATGTATACATATGCCAGTGACAGTCAAGAGCAGGAATAGGAGCTAGAAAACTCCTGTTTGTGATCTAGAAAGCAAATAACCTCATGAGCCCTCCAGATTCTGCACACATAGCTGAAAGGTTACTCACTCCCACGTCATCTTACTGCAGGGGCCCTCCCCTCCTCCCCCTTCCTGCAGTCCTCAGGAGCTTCTGGCTAGAACATTTCCCATTATTCTCTGAGCCACCACAAACCTGTTTTACCACTTTGTCACCCTGTAGCAGCATTGAAAATTCTTGTTCTTTGGTAAGCTGACGCTGAAACCCCAAAGACAAGCCTCCTTTTTTTCCGCCTCCTCCGCCCAGCTGATGTTTGATATCAGGCCTGGATAAGACTCCTGGCAGCCCTGACCATCCACGCTCCTTACCTGAAGCCGGCTCGATGTTCAAGGTGGAGGAAGGCATCTACTTTCACGCACGCCTTGGCATAGAGGGTTAGGAATGTAGCCTCAAGGGGCAGAGGGCCTGGGTTCAAATCCCGGTTCCCTGGGACCTTGCAAAAATGACTTCACTCCCGTGAGCTGTGGTTTCTTTATCTGAAAAATAAGTTATTGTGAACATGAAGCTGAAGCATGTGACAGTGCCTGGCAGTGAGTGTAAGGGTTGGCGGGGGATGTGGGGGGGTGACCCCCAGCTAGTTGCTGGCTTAGATTTGGGGGAGAAACTCAGATGAGCTGTCTTTGCCCCAGGCTAAAAGCTATGCTGGGTAAGCACTATGCTTCAGTCACCTTAATTCACTGTCTCTCCGCCTTTAAGAGAGGTTTTTGTTCTGCCCCATTTTACAGATGAGGGCACTGATGAGGTTGAAAGTAGACCAGAGGAAAAAAAAAAAAAGAAAGTAGACCAGAGGCCCCCAGACCGTAAGCATCAGGGCAGGATTAGAACCCAAGACTGTTGGGTTTTGCTGCTCATGTGTTGCTTAACCTTCCTTCCTGGATTCATCCTTAATAACCCCCTCCTCATATCCAGAAAACATGAGGCCTCTTTCCATGTCCCTGGGGATCTTTTTCAGAGGCTCGTGGTGGGAGGTGATCTCGTCGCTTCTACCTCTCAGCCTCCTCCCTTCGCAGAGCACGGGAGAAGGTGAAACTCAACCATCCGTCATGACCGTGTTCATGGTCAGCAACCCCAGTTTTATAAAAAGGAAAGGTTGAGGAGAATTGAAGGATACCTCTTTGAAGACAGAAAAGAACAGTCGAGATAAAGCTCAGTACTTGGGTCCGTCAGCTACCTCAAGCCCTTGTAAATAGGAGAGGGTTGAGACTTGGCATGTCATCCCTGTGGGAGGAGGGCCGTGCGGCATCTTTCCGCATGTCCCCGAAGCCGCCCTGCCCAGGTGAGAGTTGTCTGGACAAGACGGAGAGGAGTTGGCTGCTGTCAGGGCCTTTGCCCTGCTTCTCTGTGGCTATGCTGTGGCTAGCGGGCGTGGGAATCTCTGGACAGCTGCGTGATTTGGAAATTCTAAAACACACGCAGCCCACTACACCCTCCTCTCCCCTGCAACCACACAACTTTTCTTTCCCTTAAAAAAAAAAAAAAAAGATTCATTCACTGAGCACATAATGGTGACCCTTTGTTCCCCTCCCCCCACCCCCCAATCCCAAGAGTGTTCCCTCTTGGAGCTCCTCTCTGGAGCCAAATTCCAGAGCCTGGGTTGCTAAGGCCCCTGAGGGAAATCAGGTAGAGGCTGTCTGAGGAGCCCAGGACACAGCAGACAAACCGCTTCTGTCTCATCCTGCTGAGGATTCAAAGCCATCAGCACCCTGTTGGCAGAGGACAGCAGGGCACAGCCCCCTCCCCGGAGCCCCCAGCTCTGCTCAAGCACATGCCATCTCCCCTGCACCCCGCCCCCCATTTGGGGCAGGGCCACCTCTGGTCCCGGAGGACTCCCCTCTCGGCAGAGCATCTCGTGCAGGCCTCTGCTATAGAAAGCTCCCGTTAGACTAATTTTTCAAACAAAATCTGAGACCAGTCTTAGCCAACCTGGCAGGCTTGCTCAGGCCCAAGTCCTCGAAAGGAATAGACAGGCTATTTTTAGTGGGGAGACATAAATGGGGCTTTGTTTTCTCTCCACGGAGGCTGAAATAACGGAGGGCAGGGGGAGGGCCATGCTGAGACCCGGGTTCTCTCCCTCTCTCCTGCTCAGAGGCACAGACAGACCGGGATGAAAACCTGCCCCCACCGTCAGTGATTCCCCACTCAGGTTATTTTTAGCCCAGGACAGTTTGGCCTCTAGCAGGAAACCAGAGAAGAATGCCTGTGAGCGGTTTCTCATCCTGAAATAATGAGTTTGTGGTGTTCCCTCAGACTGTAAGACTTCCTTTTCTCCACTGAGGACTGAGACCTCAGGCCTAGCCTTTGGGGAAAGTGTGAAGCAGTTAAAATTTATCTTTTTCCTCCAAAGCTTCTCCACACCACAGCCTCCTTCCCCAGAGGTCCTGGACCTCCACCATCTCTGGTTTGGTCTGACCTTCGGAAAGCAACATCGAGATCCTTAACTTTTTTTTTTTTTTTTTTAAACTCTTTTCTGCCACCAAAATGAACCTGGATGTGTGGGGCCTAGATAAGCTGATTTGGTCCCATACATCTAGTCCACCCCCAGACTATCCATCCTTTATCCCATTTGACATTCCTAACAGCTTTGTGAACATGGGCTGGGCAGGTGACGTTATCCAGGTGTTTTTAGAGGAGCAAGCTAAGCTCTGTGCGTTGAGGGCCATGCCCCATCTCGTGCTACTGAGTAGCAGGCCTGGGAGTTCTTCATGGTTCATGACTTCCCTTCATTGTACCTGTTGACATGGCAAATGCTTATTAAAGTCCGTGGGTTTCAGCTGGGGGTGACCTTGCGCCTCTCCCCCAAGGGGCATTAGGCAAAGTATGGAGGCATTTTTGGTTGTCACTGCTCGGGTCAGGATGCTACTAGCATCTGGGCAGAGACCAGGGGTGCTTCTAAACATCCGACAATGCACAGGACAGCCCCCCACCGCAAAGAATCATCCTCCTCAGACGTCAAGATGTTGAGGTTGAGAGACCCTGAGTTAAAGGAATGTTCTATGCCAGATACTAAGTTTATTCAGTCCCACCCCGTCCCAAGCCTGCCAGAGACCAGTCAAGGACACCCCCATATACAGTACTAAGTAGAACGCAACATAATGGTTGCAGTGGCACAGCTACACACAGTGCTATGGGAACACCTAGCCCAGCCTGGAGGATACAGGGAGGTAATCAGGGAAAGCTTCCTGTAAGAGCTGGTGCTTAGAGGACTCTTGACGTCAAGGGTGGTGTCGCTTCTGCAGCCCCACACTGGGAGACATTTCACAGGCACCTGCTGTGCCTTCTCCCACAGGCAGGACCTGGGTAGGGAGGGTGTACAGGACAGAGAGGAACCTTCTTATGGGACTGAAGTCTGTTGTCTGCTTTTCCCCCGGGGAGACTCCATCCCTCGCCCTGTCTTTGTCTGACCTTCCCCATTGACTGTTTCCTAGAATCGATAAGAAAATGTCTGATGCTCAGGGCAGCTACAAACTGGATGAAGCTCAGGCTGTCTTGAGAGAAACAAAAGCTATCAAAAAGGCCATCACTTGTGGAGAAAAAGAAAAGCAAGATCTCATTAAGGTACGAGAGTTCCGATGATGGGGGTCACACATCGATTTCTCCCGAGCACCTTTCTGTGCCAGGACGCATGCTCTTTCCGCACACTACACAGTCACTGAGTTCTCGTTGCTAGTTTTCTTGGGCTTTCAGTCTCACTTTGTAGAGGAGGGAAAGGAGGTTCAGAAGCATCAGGTGACTTGCCTAAGGTCACGTCACCAGCAGAGTTGTAACAGGAGCCATCTGCTCCATTGCAAAGGTCATGTCCTTGCCACTAGCTCTAGCCACCTGGCTTCCTGTTCAAAGAAGCAGAGAGGGAGGTGGTTTCGACATTGACAGCCCCGACATCAAAATGTAACATCTTCATAAGTGTATCATCGCGTGTTTTCCGTCTGTGCCAAGGACTGAACAAATGAGAGTCGCTGTGATTTCCTGGGCCAGGCACTTGCATGCATCGTGCCTCATTCATCTCTTACACCAGCCCTAGTTCACCCCCTTCTTACAGATAAGGACGGTACAGCTCACAGTCAGTGGTAGAGCCAGGATTCAAACCCATGAACACAGACTCAGAAGCCCATTCTTTTAATCCCTGGACACTCCACCTCCCGTCACAGAACTCCCCTGATGTCTGAGATTCTGTGTTTGTTTGTGTTTCCATTGGCGGATTAGGAGTCAGGCTCAGAGTGTGCTGATTTCGTGAACGGAGCTTTACGCTCTATGACAAAGAGAATGATTTTGAAGCTCTTGCCCAGGGCAGTAACCCAATGAAAACATCAGGCCCTTGTGAACAGGGAGCCGTGTTCCTATTGTGATTAGCAACTGAGAGCACTGAGTCTTAAGTCAGACCGACCAGGACAAATCCCGCTCTGTCATGTGCCAGCCCTTCCATGCAGCAACTCCCTTAGCAATAAAATGGGGATCGTCCTAGGTCATTTTTCACAGGACCGATGTCAGGATTCAGAAAGCTGATGGTAAAGCTGGCAGGTATTAAGTATTGGCTATACTAGCACCTTACCCTGGTCATCTCTTCAAATCAGTACGATAGTCCTATGAGATAGGACCTATGGTTATTCCTATTTTTTGGGAGAGGAAACTGAGGCACAGAGAGCTTAATCACCTAGCTCAGGTCACACAGCTAGGATGTAGCAGTGCAAGGATTCCAAGTCAGGTAGTGTGGCCCAGAGCTGGGGTCCATACCAGTCTCTCCCAAGGAAAAGACCCAGCCCGGTGCCAGGCACCGAGCAATTACCCACTTGCTGCTCGCTCCGTACAAGGTGAGTGGGCTCCGCGGAGTGAGCGTGGCTTCCAGCTGAATGACGCAAGGTGGAGAGGAAAGCTCGTGGAGGGCGACAGACCAGGGCTCCCCCCCGGGCACTTGTGTTGCTAACCCTGCCCTCCCGTCCCTAGAGCCTCGCCATGCTGAAGGATGGCTTCCGCACGGACAGAGGGTCCCACTCTGACCTGTGGTCCAGCAGCAGCTCTCTGGAGAGTTTGGGTTTCTCGCTGCCAAAACAGTACCTGGACGTGAGCTCGCAGACGGACATCTCGGGAAGTGTGAGTAGGCCGGGCTTCCGGGAGGCGGCTGGAGGGGGCAGCCACCTTCTTGTTCCTCACCTGAGGGGTGAACCGGTGTCTCTCTGTGGGCCCAGCTGCGAGCTCAGCCTCCTGGAGCTCCATTCTCTTGCAGACCTCTCGGCCCCAGGATGACATGAGGTGATAGTATGGAGGAAAAGCCAGAGCTGACTCCGTGGTCCTGAGTGTTGCCATGTGTTTGCGTCTCTAGATGCCGCACAGAAAGGCTGTCTGAAGGACCAGGGTCTCTCTTGGGGTCCTTTCTTACGGATTTGTAACACCATTCTGTTTCTCTTTCACCAGCTGTAAAGCAGGTGATATTTTCCCTCCGTTCATCCCAGAACGTGACATGCGGCTTTCAGACAGCTCTCTCCAAAAGCTCAGGCTGGTCACAGTAGTGAATGGTGTGAGTGCCATCTGGATTTACTTCCTGGAAGTTTTAGAGCAGGACTGACCCACGGCCACCTGGCACGTTTGGAGAACTGTTGTTTTCCTAGAGCAGGTGACAGTGAGCAGACCCACCTCCCAGCCTCCATGGCTAAGTGCTATCCCTCTCTGGTTCCTATAGCTGTGTCCCCACTTGTGAAGAGAAGCTCTGTCCGTGTCTGCTTAGGTGAGCCCTGGTGCCTCTTGCCACTCTTGACAGAATGATGCAGCCAATGGGCTGTCCCCTCCTTCTCCATGCCACCCAGTTGTCCAGCTACCAGCCACCGTAGGCCTCCCAGCCAGTTCTAGGACTTTCTCCTCAGTCACTCAGTGTTTCAGTCCTGGCTGCGGCCTCCCTGAGTTTTCAGCTGAGCCCCTCCCCAGCTCTCCCAGGATGTCTTTCTTGTATATCGGCTGCCCCTGTTTCCTCCTGACCAGCTGTCCTCCATGCTGCTGGGGCTCGAATGGGCTCCAAGCCATTCAGGGCTGCAAGATGATATTCTGGGCACTCAGCTTCTCTTCTGCAAGGGATGGATGTCTGAGTTTGGGGGTCTTCCCACAGCCTGCAGGAAGGAAAGCATCTTTGCCTGACTAGCTTCCCTGCTATCACACAGCCAACTCAGTAATTGGGGGCTATTCTTAGCCACTTCCCACGCAAGCTGTCAAGTCTCTCATGAGCTCTTGAAATCCAACTCCACACTGGCCACAATGGCCCTATAATTCCCGACTTTGTTCTTTCCCCCAGTTTGGCACGAGCAGCAGCAATCAGTTGGCAGAGAAGGTCAGACTGCGCCTTCGATATGAAGAGGCTAAGAGAAGGTAATTAGGGGCTGGGGCGGGATGGCTCCAGTGATGACAGCTACCATTGTACAGTGTCTGCTCCTTGCCTGACTTTTCACCCACCTCCTCCTCTTTAATCCTCCAAGATTATGAAGATAAGGATTATGGTATTTATATTTTAACTCTCTCTGAAGTTCAGCGAGGAAATGACTGAGCCAGGGACACTTCACTAGGTAAAAAGTGGCACTGTGGTTTGAACCCAAATCTGTGAAACCTCAGAGCCTCGTTCTCTTTCCACTTGCTGGGCTCGGTTTCTATAATCAGGGTTTTCCAATGCTCCTGTAAGTAGCCTGGTTTGAAGGAGCACAGCTGAGGTTTTAGCAGTAGAGCGAAACAGACCCTGGATACTGAACACTTCAGTGTCTCCTGCCCAGCGGGGAGCCAGCTGTGCTTACAAACTGTGTGGACCCCAGTGACTTGAGACGTTCTGTGGCTTCACAGGCTCCTAAGCACTTGGGTTCCACCGCCACAAATCAAATTAAAACAATAAGGAAAGCTGTTATTTTAAGAGCATCTGTTATGTATCAGGTATTGTATTAAAGCATTTGTATATGTTAAAATGTAAATATCAGCTCATTGAATTTTAAAAACAACCTTCTAGCATAGTTTGATTTATCCATATTAGAGAAGAGAAAGGTAAGATCTAAGATGTTTAATGACTTTTCAAGGTATTGGAGTCAGGTTTTGAACTCTGAATAGTCTGGCTCCAAGTCCATGATCTTATGTATGAAGCCAACCTTCCTGGGAGTGTGACGGTGAATGCAGTCAGGCATATTGCATCCACACGCTGCCTGGCCCATGGACATTCTAAGCCAGGCCACATAGAGAGTGGCGGGGCCCGGCCCTGCCTCTCTGCCAACTCTGTGTGAGCAGCAGAACCCTTTGCAGCAGTGACAGAAATCCTGCAGAAACTAGAAGAAGCAGAAAAGGAAATCTGTGGGCTTATTGAATTCCGAAGTCCTAGGATAAACCAACTTCAGGCACAGCTGGATCTGGGGATTTAAATCATGTTACATAGAACTCAGTTTCTCTCCTTTTCTCTACCCTGCTTGCCTGTGTTGACACTTTCCTATCAAAATGTAAAGGTGACCCCCCAGCAATTCTAGAATTATATACCATCAGGTTAGCAACCCCAGCAGAAGGAGAACCTCCTTTCCCAACAGATTTATCGGGTTTTGAGTTTGAGGCTCCCTGGTGAACCAATCATTGTTGCAGAGTTGGAGGAATTAGAATTCTCTGAAGGTCCAGGCATGGGTCATGTGCCTAACTCTGGGAAGGGGATTGAGATCAGCTTTGTGGGAACCAAGTGACTTAAGTATGGGAGGAGTGATTTCCCAAAGAAAATGTGGAGTATTGTTAACAGAAGGAGGAGAAACTGGATACCGGTCAGGTAGAGAAAACACTCTGTGCATTATTTCAGCTCCCCCTAGAGGCCCAGCAAAACAGCAGGACTTCTGCATTTGGACAGCCACTTGTCCGCTCTGAAGGGGACCACTCTGAACCCTGGATCCATTCCAGCCTGCAGTAATGCTGATCTTAAAGGATCAGTTCTGGAGAGACCCAAGGATTGAAATCTTCCCTCTGGGTTCAGCCGTTAAACTTCTCATTGCAGAGCTTCCTGGCTCATCTACCATTACCCAGTTTTGCACTTCCCCTTTCACCCAAAGGTAGTTTAAGTGTCAAGGAGAGAGCGGCCCACTAAATGGAAAGTGGAGGCTGCAGGGCTTGAAGAAAGGAGGGCAGGTGGCTGTAATGAAAAGTCTGCACACTGAGTTTTGTCACGTGTGCATTTCTGCAGAGCAAGTCTAGTGCTTTTCATCAGATCCTCCAAAAGATGGGTGGCCTGAAGGTTAAGGAGCAAGGGGAAAAGCTCCACTAGAAAATACATGTAAGCATTAAGAATCGATCACCCTTCAGCGTACTGCGCCTCATGGAGCCCCTGCCAGACCTGCCCAGACCACTCCATCCTCAAAGTGGAGGAAGCTACAAAGTTGTCCCAGATTACTCTCTTTGTGAATGTGGCATATAAATTAATCCATTCCAAGAAGCCCTCTGATGCACTTGGCTGGGGAATGAGCAAACCTAGAAGTGTTTGTCTGCATGGAATTTTCACGACACACTGTGGAGCTTTTGTCCCCAGCAGTGTTTCTATAAATTAAGAGTTGGGCCACATGTCTGCAGATAAGATCGAACTGGGAGTCCAGAGGCCTGGGCGCTCGACAAATGCTGGCCATGTTTCTTTTTTTTTTTTTTAATGATTTGTTATTATATTATGTTAGTCACCATACAGTACCTCCCCCGTTTCCAATGTAAGGCTCGATGATTCATTAGTTGTGTATAACACCCAGTGCACCATGCAATACGTGCCCTCCTTACTACCCATCACCGGTCTATCCCATTCCCCCACCCCCCTCCCCTCTGAGGCCCTCCATAGTCTCTCATGCTTCATTCCCCCTTCTGTTTACCCCCCCTTTCTTTATCCCTTTCTTACCCTACCGATCATCCTAGTTCTTATGTTCCATAGATGAGAGAAATCATATGATAGTTGTCTTTCTCTGCTTGACTTATTTCACTTAGCATAATCTCCTCCAGTCCCGTCCATGTTGTAGCAAATGTTGAGAACTCATTCTTTCTGATAGCTGAGTAATATTCCATTGTATATATGGACCACAACTTCTTAATCCAGTCATCTGTTGAAGAGCATCTCGGTTCCTTCCACGCTTTGGCTATTGTGGACATTGCTGCTATGAACATTGGGGTGCATATGGCCCTTCTCTTCACTACGTCTGTATCTTTGGGGTAAACACCCAGTAGTGCAATGGCTGGATCATAGGGTAGCTCAATTTTTAACTTTTTAAGGGACCTCCACACTGTTTTCCAGAGTGGCTGTACCAACTGCATTCCCACCAACAATGTAGGAGGGATCCCCTTTCTCCACATCCTCTCCAACAATTGTTGTTTCTTGCCTTGTCTATTTTTGCCATTCTAACTGGCGTAAGGTGGTATCTCAGTGTGGTTTTGATTTGAATTTCCTTGATGGCTAATGATTTTGAACATTTTTTCATGTGTCTATTAGCCATTTGTATGTCTTCATTGGAAAAGTGTCTGTTCATATCTTCTGCCCATTTTTTGATTTGTTTATTTGTTTCTCGTGTATTGAGTTTGAGAAGTTCTTTGTAGATCTTGGATACCAGTCCTTTATCTATAGTGTCATTTGCAAATATATTCTCCCATTCCGTGGGCTGCCTCTTAGTGTTTCTGACTGTTTCCTTGGCTGTGCAGAAACTTTTTTTTTTTTTTTTTAAATGATTTTTTATTATATTATGTTAGTCACCATACAGTACATCCCCGGTTTCCGATGTAAGGCTCGATGATTCATTAGTTGTGTATAACACCCAGTGCACCATGCAATACGTGCCCTCCTTACTACCCATCACCGGTCTATCCCATTCCCCCACCCTCCTCCCCTCTGAAGTCCTCAGTTTGTTTCTCATAGTCCATAGTCTCTCATGTTTCATTCCCCCTTCTGATTACCCCCCCTTTCTTTATCCCTTTCTTCCCCTACCGATCATCCTAGTTCTTATGTTCCATAGATGAGAGAAATCATATGATAGTTGTCTTTCTCTGCTTGACTTATTTCACTTAGCATTATCTCCTCCAGTGCTGTCCATGTTGTAGCAAATGTTGAGAACTCGTTCTTTCTGATAGCTGAGTAATATTCCATTGTATATATGGACCACAACTTCTTAATCCAGTCATCTGTTGAAGGGCATCTCGGCTCCTTCCACGATTTAGCTATTGTGGACATTGCTGCTATGAACATTGGGGTGCATATGGCCCTTCTCTTCACTACGTCTGTATCTTTGGGGTAAATACCCAGTAGTGCAATGGCTGGATCATAGGGTAGCTCAATTTTTAACTTTTTAAGGGACCTCCACACTGTTTTCCAGAGTGGCTGTACCAACTTGCATTCCCACCAACAATGTAGGAGGGATCCCCTTTCTCCACATCCTCTCCAACAATTGTTGTTTCTTGCCTTGTCTATTTTTGCCATTCTAACTGGCGTAAGGTGGTATCTCAGTGTGGTTTTGATTTGAATTTCCTTGATGGCTAATGATTTTGAACATTTTTTCATGTGTCTGTTAGCCATTTGTATGTCTTCATTGGAAAAGTGTCTGTTCATATCTTCTGCCCATTTTTTGATTTGTTTATTTGTTTCTCGTGTATTGAGTTTGAGAAGTTCTTTGTAGATCTTGGATACCAGTCCTTTATCTGTAGTGTCATTTGCAAATATATTCTCCCATTCCGTGGGCTGCCTCTTAGTTTTTCTGACTGTTTCCTTGGCTGTGCAGAAACTTTTAATCTTGATGAAGTCCCATAAATTCATTTTATCTTTTGTTTCTCTTGCCTTTGGGGATGTGTCATGAAAAAGGTTGCTTTGGCCGATGTCGTAGAGGTTGTTGCCTATGTTCTCCTCTAGAATTTTGATGGATTCCTGTCTCACATCGAGGTCTTTCATCCATTTGGAGTTTATTTTTGTGTATGGTGTGAGATAGTGGTCAAGTTTCATTCTCTTGCATGTAGCTGTCCAATTTTCCCAGCACCATTTATTGAAGAGACTGTCTTTTTCCCACCGGATGTTTTTTCCTGTGCAGAAACTTTTAATCTTGATGAAGTCCCATAAATTCATTTTATCTTTTGTTTCTCTTGCCTTTGGGGATGTGTCATGAAAAAGGTTGCTTTGGCCGATGTCGTAGAGGTTGCTGCCTATGCTCTCCTCTAGAATTTTGATGGATTCCTGTCTCACATTGAGATCTTTCATCCATTTGGAGTTTACCTTTGTGTATGGTGTGAGATAGTGGTCAAGTTTCATTCTTTTGCATGTAGCTGTCCAATTTTCCCAGCACCATTTATTGAAGAGACTGTCTTTTTCCCACCGGATGTTTTTTCCTGCTTTATCAAATATTAGTTGCCCAAAGAGCCGAGGGTCCATTTCTGGGCTCTCTATTCTGTTCCATTGGTCTATGTGTCTGTTTTTGTGCCAGTACCATGCTGTCTTTGTGATCACAGCTTTGTAGTACAGCTCGAAATCCGGCATTGTGATGCCCCCAGCTTTGTTTTTCCTTTTCAACAGTTCCTTGGAGATTCGGGGCCTTTTCTGGTTCCATACAAATTCAAGGACTATTTGTTCCAGTTCTTTGAAAAATGTCCTCGGTATTTTGATCGGGATAGCATTGAAAGTGTAGATTGCTCTGGGTAGCATGGACATTTGAACTATGTTAATTCTTCCGATCCATGAGCATGGAATATCTTTCCATCTTTTTACGTCTTCCTCAATGTCTTTCAAGAGTGATTTATAGTTTCTAGAGTATAGGTCCTTTACGTCTCCGGTTAATTCCAAGGTAACGTATGGTTTTTGGTGCTATTGTAAATGGGATGGATTCCCTAATTTCTCTTTCTTCAGTCTTGTTATTCGTGTATAGAAATGCAACTGATTTCTGAGCATTGATTTTGTATCCCGCCACGTTACTGAATTGCTCTATAACTTCTAATAGTTTGGGAGTGGCTTCTTTTGGGTTTTCCATATAGAGTATCATGTCATCTGCGAAGAGAGACATTTTGATTTCTTTGCCGATTTGAATACCTTTGATCCCTTTTTGTCGTCTGATTGCTGTTGCAAGGACTTGTAGTACTCTGTTGAATAATAGTGGCGAGAGTGGGCATCCTTGTCGAGTTCCTGATCTTAAGGGAAAGGCTTCCAGCTTTTCCCCATTGAGAATAATATTTGCAGTAGGCTTTTCATAGATGGCTTTTATGAGATTGAGAAATGTACCTTCTATTCCTACACTCTGAAGGGTTTTAATCAGGAAAGGATGCTGTATTTTGTCAAGTACTTTTTCGGCATCTATTGAGAGGATCATATGATTCCTGAGTCTTTTCTTGTTGATATGATGTATCACGCTGATTGATTTGTGAATATTGAACCACGCTTGCATCCCAGGTATGAATCCCACTTGATCGTGATGGATAATCCTTTTAATGTACTGTTGGATTCTATTAGCAAGTATCTTGTTGAGGATTTTGGCGTCCATATTCATTAGGGAGATCGGTCTGTAATTCTCCTTTTTGAGGGGGTCTTTGCCTGGTTTGGGGATCAAGGTAATATTGGCCTCATAGAATGAGTTTGGTAGCTTTCCTTCTGTTTCTATTTTTTGAAATAGCTTTAGGAGAATAGGTATTATTTCTTCTTTGAATGTTTGGTAGAATTCCCCAGGAAAACCGTCCGGGCCTGGAGTTTTGTTATTTGGAAGGTTGTTTATCACTGACTCAATTTCTTCATAATTAATTGGCCTGTTTAAGAAATCAATTTCTTCCGGTTTCAATCTTGGTAGTTTATAGGTTTCCAGGAAGGATTCCATCTCTTCCAGATTGCTTAGTTTATTGGCATATAGCTGTTGATAAAAATTTCTAATAATCCTTCCAATTTCAATGGTGTTTGTCGTGACCTCTCCTTTTTCATTCATAATTTTAATAATCTGGGTCCTTTCTCTTTTCTTTTGGATAAGTCTTGCCAGTGGTCTGTCAATTTTATTGATTCTCTCAAAGAACCAGCTTCTAGTCCTGTTGATCTGCTCTACTGTACTTCTGGTTTCTGATTGATTGATTTCTGCTCTAATTTTGGTCAACTGCTTCCTCCTGCGTGGATTAGGCCTGTCCCTCTGTTGCTGTTCCAGCTTCTTGAGGTGAGAATATAAAAACTGCATTTTAGATTTTTCTATTCTTTTGAGTGAGGCTTGGATGGCTATGTATTTCCCCCTTAGGACTGCCTTTGCAGTATCCCATAGGTTTTGGACTGTTGTATTTTCATTCTCATTGGTCTCCATAAATTGTTTAATTTGATTTTTGATTTCCTGGTTTATCTAGTCATTCCTGAGCAGGATGGTTCTTAGTCTCCAAGTGTTTGAGTTTCTTCCAAATTTTTCCTTGTGGTTGAATTCCAATTTCAGAGCGTTGTGGTCTGAGAATATGCAGGGGATAATTTCAATCTTTTGGTATCGGTTGAGACCTGTTTTGTGTCCCAGAACATGGTCTATTCTTGAGAATGTTCCATGGGCATTAGAATAGAATGAGTATTCTTTGGTTCTGGGGTGTAGTGTTCTATATATATCTATGAGGTCCAACTCGTCGAGTATGGCATTCAAAGCCTTTGATTCTTTGCTTAGTTTTTGCCAGGGTGTTCTGTCTATTTCTGATAGTGGAGTGTTGAGGTCCCCTACTATTAATGTATTTTTATTTATATGTCTCTTTATTCTGGTTAAGAGTTGGCTTGTGTATCTTGCTGCTCCCCTGTTGGGGGCATATATATTTATAATTGTCATATCCACTTGTTGAATACTTCCTTTAAGAATAATATAGTGCCCTTCTGCATCTCTAACTATAGTCTGTAGTTTAAAATCCAATTTATCTGATATGAGAATTGCTACCCCAGCTTTCTTTTGAGGTCCATTTGCGTGAAAGATAGTACTCCATCCCCTTACTCTCAGTCTGAATGCATCTTTGGGTTCAAAATGAGTCTCTTGTAGACAGCAAATGGATGGGTCATTCCTTTTTATCCAATCTGCAACCCTGTGGCGTTTTATGGGATGGTTCAAACCATTTACATTAAGACTGATTACTGAGAGATATGATTTTAATGTTGCCATGTTGCCAGTAAAGTCTTTGTTTGTATTGGCTGTGACTTTCTGTTCTGTATCACTCTTGGGGCCTTTTTACTTTTATAGAACCCCCCGTAATATCTCCTGTAGGGCTGGTTTCGTGGTTACGAAATTGGTTAGTGACCGGCGATTCTGAAATGTCTTTATTTCTCCATCAATTCTGAATGACAGCCTTGCTGGATAAAGGATCCTTGGCTGCATGTTTTTCTCTGAAAGAGCTTTAAAAATGCTCCCCCAACCCTTTCTCTCATTCCAGGTCTGTGTAGACAGGTCTGACGTAATTCTGATGCCTTTGCCTTGGTACGTGAGAAATTTCTTTGCCCTGGCCGCTTTCAATACTGTATCCTTGGATCTAATATTTGCGAATTGCACTATGACGTGACGTGGCGTAGGTTTGTCGTGGTTGAGCTTGGGAGGGGTCCTCTCTGCCTCTTGGACACGAATGTTTGTTTCCCTCGCTAGATTAGGGAAGTTTTCAGCTACAATTTGTTCAAATATCTCTTCTAGACCTCTGTTTTTCTCCACCCCCTCGGGGATGCCGATGATTCTAACATTGGATCGTTTCATTGAGTCAGTAATCTCCCGTAACCTACATTCATGGGCTTGGATTTTTTTAAGAGCAGCTTCTATTTTGGTTTTTCCTCTATTAACCCATCCTCCAATTCACTAACCCGTTCCTCTGCTTCTGCAACCCTGGCCGTCAGAGCCTCTAGTTTTGCCTGCATTTGGCTCATAGAATTTTTAATTTCTGTCAGATTCGCTCTCATTTCTGTCCTTAGGGATTCTATATTCTCAGTAACCTTTTTGTTAATAGTTTTTTCAATTCTACTCATCATTTTGACCATCGTTACTCTGAATTCCATTTCTGATAATTTGGTTACATCCATATCCATTACTTCTGTGGCAGAGGCCACAGACTCACTGTCTTTTCTTTGCTGGGGGGGGCTTCTCCTTCTTGTCATTCTGATGAGGAGAGGTTGCGGGGTTGTCCAGAGCCCAAATTATTGACTGGGTCCCAGGCCGTGCCCCTTGTTTTATAGGGATCTTAGGGATGTGGGCTTCTTCTTTAAAGATTTTATTTATTTATTTATGTGGCAGCCAACCAGCGAGAGAGGGAACAGAAGCAGGGGAGTGGGAGAGGAAGAAGCAGGCTCCCAACGGAGGAGCCCGATGAGGGACTCCTTTCCGGAACGCTGGGATCGCGCCTTAAGCCGAAGACAGGCGCTCCATGACTGTGCCACCCAGGCGCCCGGGTTGTGGGCTTCTTGATTTTTCAGCCTGCCTTCTGGGGGAGGGGCCTGCCGCGCCGATACTCAGGCAGCCATGTTTGGGTAGAGTCTCGGCGTCCCCTGCGAGGGGGGATGGGGATGGGCACTCCCTGAGCCGGTATTTCCAGGCTTTTGTTCTCTGGCGGCTTTCCCTGGCGGTTTGCTGTGCCTCTTCTGAGAGTCAGAGCAGCAGCGGCCAAATTTCAGCCTCTGTCACGGAACAGAGGGATCGCGGCCCGTTCTCCACTGATGTTCTGGCCACTTTAACTCTGTTTCTGTTGGTGCTGCTCAACCCTGCAGCGTCCGGGATGTGCGCCCCACACCCGGCGTCCCAGCCCTCACTTCCAGGGCCGGCACGTCTCTGTCCTTTGTGTTTCTAATGCCGCCAGCCACCGGCCGCCCCGCACCCGCTCCCGGATCTCCCGGTCTCAGTCTGGATCCAGTGAGCGCACCGGGATTCCGGTGTTCCGCGAGATGCCTGGTGGCGCGCGCACCCGGCTCACGGTCTCAGTCTGCTGTTTTGCGGGTGCCGTCCGCGAACCCCACCCGCTCCCCCGTGCAAGTGGCTGCCGCTTCCCGGCGCCCGAACGCGGCGGCTCCCTCCCCCTTCCGTTTATCTTCCGATATCTGTGCACAGTTTCATGGCTCCCCACTTCGTACCTCAATACTCAGCGCTGGAGATGTTCATTTGTAGAGATCCAGATGCATCTTCCTGCGTCTCAGGCTGGTTCCGTGGTTGTTTAGGCTGGTCTGGTACCTATCCAGCTCGACTCGGGGGACCGGCTGAAAAAGGGGTCCCCTACTCCTCCGCCATCTTAACTCCGCTGGCCATGTTTCTGACGTGCAATCTTAGGTGAGCCATATCCGCTGTGGCCCTCTGTCCAGCACATTCCCCGCCAGGTCTTATCCACACTGTAGGGGTTGGGTGGGGCGAGGATGTGTTAGCTGAAAGGCTTTGCGAAGGCTGACTCCTAAAGGATCACATCATGATTCCTTTGGGGTACTTGTAGCAGTCATCTTAGTTATATTGTGAATCTTATTTTGGTCCAAAGATAATTATACTTAATACCTGTGCAGCGCTTGGCAGCGTGTAAAGAGCTCTTGATGGTAAGTTTTCATTGGGTTCTCGTAACCCACCCTGCAGGTTCCATTACTGAGCCCATCTTACAGGTGAGGAGACTGCGTCTCAAAGAAGTTAAGGGATAGAGCTCCCAACTCCTTCCTGTTCACATTTAGTAAGTGCCTGCCGTGTACCAGGCACCGTGACACCAAAACGATCTAAGAATGGTGCCTCCTGTCGAGAAGGCCAGAACCAAGACTCTCCAGCTCAAGGCCTCAGACCCCAGTCTCTGGACTGGGACTACGCAGTTAGCAATGGCAGTATTTGCTGCCGTTGTAGTGGGCCCCTCTCGGCCGCTGGTTGAGCACCTGTTACGTGCCAGCTCCTCTGAATACATTATTGCTCATTTTCAGAACAAGGCTCAGAGGGTTCACCCGACATCATATGCCTAGTAAGTGGTCAAGCCAGGTAATAAAACGCTAGCAGCAGAAGCATTCACTTGAGTGCTTTCTGTGTACCAAACACCGTGTTTGAGGGTTCATGGAATTATGTCTAAAGCCTTCTACCACAACCCTGTGACAGAGGAGCCTTCATTACTCCCTTCAGAGACATGCAGCGACTTGCCCAAGGTCACACAGCTGGTGGTAGGAGGCTTTGCCTGGTGTTGAATCCAGCTCTCTGTTCTACCAGCTTCGTGTCCCTCAGGGCAAGGACACCACCTTGTTTACGTCTCTTCCCCACCCCCGCAGGGCGCACTCATTGTTGGCACAGGGTAGGCCAACAATTGTGTTTGTTAGATAAAAATAGTTTCCTTGAGACCACACGCTGGTCCGGCGAAGACAGTCGCCGCCAGAGATGGCTCTGAGGCTGTCGTGGCTCCTTGTGCATCACCCTGGAAACGCAGTCTGGGACCCCGCTCCCGCAGGGCCCCTCGGCACACCCGTCACGCTCGCCTCTCCGCCCACAGGATCGCCAACCTGAAGATCCAGCTGGCCAAGCTCGACAGCGAGGCCTGGCCTGGAGTGCTGGACTCGGAAAGGGACCGGCTCATCCTCATCAACGAGAAGGAGGAGCTGCTGAAGGAGATGCGCTTCATCAGCCCCCGCAAGTGGACCCAGGGGGAGGTGGAGCAGCTGGAGATGGCCCGGAAGCGGCTGGAGAAGGATCTGCAGGCAGCTCGGGACACGCAGAGCAAGGCCCTGACGGAGAGGTGGGGTGGGGCTGGGGCCGGGAGGGGGCATGGAACCCTTCCCTCGCTGCCGGTCTATCCTGTAGCCCAGGCAGGGGAAGGGGCAGGAGGGACCCCCTGGGGCACCAGGGCTCCGCCCTAAGAACACTCAGTGTAGAGATCTCGCAACTCTGCGAAGTAGCAAACTGGGGGGAATGATTCACCATCCAGAATGCCAGTTCCCTGGGAGTTTGCACAGGGGATGCCAATACCAAAACGTCTGCTCGGGTGCAGGTTTTCAGAAATTGTCTTCTGACTAAGGTAAGCTGCATAACCCTAGATAATGGAGACCAGTCATTGCCAACTTTGTGACGGTGACTCCCATGATACATAAGTTTCACAAAACAGTGCATACTCCTTCTGTGTGCGGTAGCCCTCTGATGTTGTCTCTCTTACATTGCATTTCTTCTCATGATGGTCGTGACCCACTAAACTGATGTCAGCTCAGCCTGAGGGGGTGCAAAGTGAGATTGCTTAGAGGGGCCAGGCAGGCAGTGCAAATGCTGGACGCCCTCCTGGGCAGACTGGTCAGACTGGCATGCGCAGACCCCCGGTGCTTGCCCCAAATGGGTGCCAACTCCTACCTCCAGCAGGTGGGAATTCAGGCCTTGGGGTGCCGGAGGTCCCCATATTTCAAGAAAAGAGTTGTTTTTATTTTTAATTTTTTTTTTTTAAAGATTTTATTTATTTATGTGACAGAGAGACAGCCAGCGAGAGAGGGAACACAAGCAGGGGGAGTGGGAGAGGAAGAAGCAGGCTCCCAGCCGAGGAGCCCAATGTGGGACTCGATCCCGGAATGCCGGGATTACGCCCTGAGCCGAAGGCAGACGCTTAACGACTGCGCTACCCAGGCGCCCCTATTTTTAATTTTTAATCATCGGCAATTAATTCAATAACTTTTAAAAATATTGTGAAGGCTAAATCACCTTCATCTGTGGGTGTGGTTTAACCCAAAGCCATGAGTTGTTGTTCTCTGGATAACAGACTTTATTTCCTGCAGGGTCCCGTCAAGCTCCACACCCACATTGCACAGAGCACAGCCCTGTGTTCAAAGTAGGCCCTGCAGTCCTTAGCTCTCATCATTCATTCATTGTCCATCAGCCCATCGTTTGTTCATTTATTTGAGACATATTTTGTTACACATACTCTCTGTGCAAGGCGATTTGGAGGATTCAGAAGTTAGTAAGTCACAATCCCTGCCCCAATACCTTTAAAATCTATCCTAGTTAGTTTCACTGTTTTTGGCAGCAGACTTTGAGCAAGGTCCCTGCCCTTAAGGAGCTTAGAAATGAAGTGTGTGTGTGTGTGTGTGTGTGTGTGTGTGTGTGTGCGTGTGCGTGCGCATGTGCAGGGATGAGCAAGGGAATTCAGAGGCAGAAGCCCAGTTTATATAGCAGGCAAACTTGCCTAGAAGCAGACCAGGCATCCTAGGTGCCCAGGTGCATGCTGTCTGCGTCCCCTCATGATGGGTCCTGAGATACCTTCAGGGAGCCTTCTGAGCTCTACGGCACCCAGCTCGCAGTCCGACCCTAATCCTTGAATAAGCCCCACTTGCACATGGCGGGTGCCAGGTGGGTCGAGTTGAGCAGCCTCCGCCTGGCCTCTTGTAAGCAAGCACGTCAGACTCCAGTGCTGGTGGCTGCGAGCATCCTGGAGAGGAGAGAGGAGAAAGCCAACCCGGTGAAGTTTCGCCTTTGTCTCTCGCCGTTTGCTTCTGGTCCTGCGTCTGTCTGTGTTCATCCCCCGGACTCCGTTGGTCTCCCTAGGTCTCTTTCTCTCCCGTTGTTTCTTCTGCTCCTCTCTCCTGTCTCTCAGACTGGGAGTGCCATGCTCTTCACCCTCACACATCAGGCTCTCCACTCAAGGGGCCTTTGAGAAGGACAGGAATAGACACATCCAGGAAGGGGACCGCGGGCCTGCCACACCTCAGTCCCAGATCGGTCACAATCAGACATCGCATCACCCCAGGTCCTACCCGCTGCTTCCACCCTCCCTTTCCGTGGGCCCCCGCCGCCACTTCTGAGCACTGCTGTGCAGTCAGGGGGCTGGTTAGAGTGTGGGCCCCCTGGCCTCTCCCCAGGGACCAGTTCCCCAGGCCTGAGATGCAGCCCAAGCTCTTGCCTTTTGAGCCAGCACCCCAGGTCGTGAGCCACAGCTTGTGAGGATTCCAGCTCCACCTTCTGAATCCTCTCCCTACTTTTATGGCTTCCCAGCATGTGCCGGGCATCACAGACAAATGCCATATGGCCTGCCGAGCCCAGCACCCCTGTGAGGCGGCCTCGGCACCTGCGAGTTGCTGCAGGTGGCTACACCCCCATGCTCAGGAAGGTGAGGCCACCCTATTCCCAGTCCCTGTGGCATCGCGGTGGGGCTCCAGTGGCACCTGCGTATTTTCCCAGAACATGTGTCTGTGACTATTCTTCCAGAGAACAGGGAAATGAAAGGAGAAATGGTGAGCCCCAGCTGCTTCTTGGCCCCGCAACCCCACAGCCTTCCAAGGCCTTTGCTCTTCAGAAGAGTCCGGAGAGGATGGGGTAACCGGGTGATGGCCATTAAGGAGGGCATGTGTGGTGATGAGCACTGGGTGTTATATGCAACTCATGAATCGGTGAACACGACATCAAAAACTAATGATGTTGGCTAATTCAACATCATAAAAAAAAATAAAGGGACAAAGGTGGAAATATGCATTAAAAAAACAAAAAAAGTCGAGATTCCACAGTCCTGTCCATTCCAGTGAGAGTCAGGATTTTGTGTACTTTGGCCTCCATCTGCAGGCCTGCTGCCTGCCCCACCAGCCCCAGGCGGGGCTCTGAAAAAACAGCACCAGGATTGAACTGGCCAAGACCCATGCTGAGTCCCTCACCACCTGGCTCAGTGTCTAGAGCAAGTTCTGGTCTTCATCGCAGAGCCTGCGTTGGAGGTCTGCGCGTGTTGGTGGAGGTTTGGCATGGTTAGGTTTTTCCGTGAGAATGAACTCTTTCTCCCTGGCCCTAGGCTGGATTGGCTGTACTCTTACTCTAGGAATGGGTCAGTCAGTTCCTCTCTAGCAAGATGCCATACGGGGATATGAGCCCCGCAGTGGAACATTTGTCTGCAGGAGACAGAACAGGCAGGTCTTTCCGCAGAGAGAACGCATTTTGCCTCCCTCACCTGGGAAGAAGTGGTCCGAGCAGCAGATGTTTCCTGAGCGCAGCCATGTGGCGGGCCCCCTGCAGAATGCAGGAAGAGCAGGACACGCCGTGCGACAGCTCGTGAACCTTCCTGTGCCTGGAAATCACCTGTGAGCCCTCAGAGAAATGCAGATGCGTGGGCCCTGCCCTGGACTTTCTGATTCGGTTGATCAAAGTAGGACCCAGGAAGGAGCTTTTAATCAGCACGCCTCCCTTTCCTCTGCAGACGGGCTGCGGACCACACCCTGAGAACCATGAACAGTGGCTCCCTGACGGCAGCCCACGTCCTGAGTTCATGAGGGCACAGTCTTGCTTGATGGAGCCCCTGCCCTGTCAGATCCTGGGACCTTCGAGGGGGCTCACTCCAGCGGTTAGAGGGAGCCATTCCAGGGGCAGCACACTCCCTAGAGCCCACCCAAGCTGCCCTCCATGCAGGATTTCAGGAAAGGCTGGGGGCTGAGAGGTGGGCCTGGATCCAGCAGTTTCCTCTAAACGCAAGGATTTTGCTTCCAGGGAGGTCGTTACTGAAATGGGCTTTAGTATCAGCTATCAGCCATGCCTCCATGCTCGCACGTTCCAGGACAGGGCCCCACACTCACCTGCCTCTTCTCTGGGCTCTCTGGTGCCGTTCACCCGCGGAGTGCTGTGTATCCTCGGAGCGTAGTGCCGGCCTCTCCCTTTCCTTTCCCCATTATATTTTACCCTGTGGTGGTACATTCGTTTGTTAGGGCTGCCAAACCAAAATGGGTGACTTCAGTAGCAGAAATGTATTATCTCACCGTTCTGGAGTCCAAGACCAAGTCTACGACCAAAGTGTTGCCAGAATTGTTTCTTGGGAAGTTTCTCTCCTTAGCTTGAAGATGGCCATCCACCTCTGAACGTCTGCTCTGTGTGCAGGGTCTGTGTCCTAATCTCAGGGTCACGTTGGATTAGGGCTCATCCATAGGACCTCATTTTACCGTAATTCCTTAAAGGCCTTTTCTCCAAATACAGTCCCATTTTGAGGTACTGGGTTATTAAGACTTCAGCATATGAATTCTGGGGTAGGGGGCCGCAGCCTAATCCGTAGCAGATGGTCCTCTCTTTCATGTGGTGGTCCACGTGTTGAGGAATCCCCACCTGTTCAGCGTTCACGCCCACACATCCATAAGAGAACTCTTCTCCTCCCCTGGGCTGCTCGGCCCCTCGCCTTCCCGTCTCTGCAGAAGCCGTCTCAGATCTGTTTAGTTGCCACCGTCAGGTACCTCACAGTGTTCCTCTTAACTCCCTCAGCCTTGCCCCTCATCCAGCCCATGATCTTTCTCTGTCTGCTCCAGTGTCACTCTGGCCCATGACATCTCAATCGCACTACCTATAGCCACCCCAAACTCTTGTCCCTGCCTCCCGTCCACAGCCTCCTACCCCTTTTCCTTGCGACAGCCCTGGTGACCTTAAAATGAAAGAGATCCCTGCTGTGAGTCTCTGCTTGGAATGTTCTTTCCCCTGCACTTCTCCCGGCCAACTCCTGTCCATCTTTCATATCAGCTTAAATGTTGGTACTAGTCAGGGCAGGCCACCTGCTGCAAGAAACAAACCCCCAAATCGCCATGGTTTCACACAGCAGAAGCTTATTTCTTGCCTCCATAGCATCCAGTTGAGTATGCCTGGCTGACAGGCAGCCTTCCGCGTGTTTGGTCATTCAGGGACCCAGGCTCTTCCCGTCTGTGGTGCCTCCCCTCTTGGACCCCTCCAGGCAGCAGTGGGGATGGTCCACCGACTCAACCACTTTGGCCTGATGTGCCTTCTTTGCTCACATCCTATTGGCCGGAACGCTGTCCCATGCCCCACCCGCCCAGCTGCACCGGAAGCCGTGAAGGGGCCCAGCTGTGGGCCCAGGGAGTTGAGAAGAGTGTAGACCTACCAGCAGGCCCAGCCACATAGTCACTTGCTCAAAGAGGCCTACCTGTCTAAATTGGGTCTCTCCTGCATTCTTTTCTACCATTCTGTACTGTTTCCTCATAGACCCTGACACACGGTGTGTTAATTAGATATTAGAGATTCGAGTATTTTCTTAATATTTGTCCTCTCCCCCGCCCCCAGCAGAATGTAAACTCCACAGGAGCAGAAACTAATTCTGTCACTCACATCTTTATCCCTAGTGCCAACAACAGGTTCGGGGATGAAGTGGGCACTCAGCAGATGTTGGCAGGTGTATAGGGGCCAGTGGACGGGAAGGAAGGTGGGAGGGGGAGAGAGGGGTGATTGGGTAGAATTCTAATTCTGCCACTCATTCTCTAGCTTGAAGTAAATTATTTCACTCTAAGAGCCTCAATTTCCTCGTATATAAAGTGGTAAAAACCATTTTAGCTGTGCGGGGTTATTGTGCAGATGAATTAAGGCTGTGTTCTTGGTTTCCTAGCACCACACCTGGTGTGTAGTGGGTGATGAATATAGCCATTACTATAGGATCATACGTGGAGGCCCTAGCTCCCCAAACATCGTAGTAGAACACTCTGGAAAATTCTTGTGTATGTGACTGGGGGGGTCCTATGTGTACATCTACACAAGTACCTGCCTGTGATTCCTCGTTCAGGTGGACGGAGGCTGGATCTCCCGGGGTTCCCCACTCATGCCCTCTGTCCCTTCAGGTTAAAGTTGAACAGCAAGAGGAACCAGCTGGTGAGAGAACTGGAGGAAGCTACCCGACAAGTAGCAGCTCTGCACTCCCAGCTGAAAAGGTGAGTGGGGGGCCGTGAGTGTGGCCCCGGGGATGGCCAGATGCCAGCCTCCCACGGTAGCCCGGGCTCTGCCCTTCCTGTGTCCTCCGCGGCTTGAGTGTGGACGTTTAGCAGCCCAGCAGGCAGCTGGTTAGACTGGTGGACTTGGGCAGGGCCTGGCGTGGCCAGGGACAGGGTCCTTCAGCTCTCTGGACTTGGCACCCTCGGTCCTTCTGCCAGCACCGAGGAGCAGGCCCCCGTCATGGCCTGGTGGGTCTCATTGACGTCTCGAATACCTGCCCACCTGCTTTCCCGACACAGAGAGTGCAGGCCTCAGGCCTGGGCCTCGGTGGGCAACAGTGCATCGCTGGGATTTAATAACATTTTGTTCCGTCAGAGATTTCTAATGATCAGCTTCTATTTGCAGTAAGTGATGTTGCTTTTCCAGTCGCATTTAGGCCATAGTTTCCTTTTAAGATAAACGTATTAAAGAGTAAAGACTGAGTTTATTTGAGGAAAAATATTAAAAAATTGGGCTGGATTCATAAGGGGCAAAGAGTGAAAATGGACTAGGGCCAGTGGAGGTTTGGGAAGCAGGAAAAAATGGACTTCTAAGGTAGCTGACTTGGGTTTGAATCCCAGCTCTACCACTTTCTGATTCGTGGGCTTCTCAAGGTATCCTCTTTAGTGAAATGGGGGTGCATGGTCTCCCCTGGAGATTGTCAAGAGGGTCCAACAGAATTCAGTGTTGTAAGTGGCCGTAGTGCTGTTCAGAGCCTGGAAGGAGGTTCCAGGTGGCCAGTGCACTCCGCCTGCTCTCACGCTCTGTCCCCTCCCTGCCCCCAGCCTCTCAAGCAGCATGCAGTCCCTGTCCTCAGGCAGCAGCCCTGGATCCCTCACATCCAGCCGGGGCTCCCTGGCCGCCTCCAGCCTGGACTCCTCCACCTCAGCCAGCTTCACTGACCTCTACTATGACCCCTTCGAGCAGCTGGAGTCGGAGCTGCAGAGCAAGGTGGAGTTCCTGCTCCTGGAGGGGGCCACTGGCTTCCGGCCCTCGGGCTGCATCACCACCATCCATGAGGACGAGGTGGCCAAGACCCAGAAGGCGGAGGGGGGCAGCCGCCTGCAGGCCCTGCGCTCCCTGTCTGGCACCCCGAAATCCATGACCTCCCTGTCCCCCCGCTCCTCCCTCTCCTCTCCGTCCCCACCCTGCTCCCCTCTCATTGCTGACCCGCTGCTGGCTGGAGATGCTTTCCTGAGCCCTCTGGAGTTTGAAGACCCGGAGCTGAGCGCCACTCTTTGCGAACTGAGCCTCGGCGGCGGCACCCGGGAAAGATACCGGCTGGATGAACCAGGAACGGAAGGCAAACAGTTGGGCCAAGGTAGAGAGCATCACACAGGGGGGACCGTGAGGAGGGAGGAGGGAGGAGGGTAGGAAGTGCACTCAGGCCTGAGTACAGACCCCAGGGATAATTAGGGTCATTTACTGACTGCTTTCTGTGTGCCCGGCTTTCACGTGTTTATCAATTCATGTATTCATTCAGGAGGCATTTTTTATGTGCTACAGTATTCTAGGTCCTGGGCTAAGGGGTTTTCTGTGGTGGATTCCTTCACTCAACAGATATTAAGTCACTCTTAAAACTAAATGCCAGGTCTTGTGCTAATGGATGTCCACGGATTCCTTCATTTGTGCATTCAACAGATGGGCCATGTGCCAGGCATAGGATTAGTTCCAAAGATAGAGTGTTGACGACTGGCAAGCTCAAGGTCCCCGTCCCCGTGAAGCTCACGTGCCAGTGAAGGCACAGACAGTC
This sequence comes from Ursus arctos, assembly GCF_023065955.2. Lineage (NCBI taxonomy): Eukaryota > Metazoa > Chordata > Mammalia > Carnivora > Ursidae > Ursus > Ursus arctos. Next base: position 55,776,480 of record NW_026622819.1, read on the forward strand.
ACTGCACAGTCAGACCAATAAAAGCCCTAGAAGGAAAATAAAACGGGATGTGATGGGGCCATTCCGGTTGGGGTGGGGCTGCCCATTCAGATTGGGTGTGAAGGAAGGCGACCTTTGAGTGGGTGCTTGAATAGTGAGGAGGAGCCAGCCTTGGCAGAAGCAAGAGCAGAATCTCTGAGGCCAGCAGTGAGAGGTCACCAGCAAACCAGAGAATCGGGCAGAGTCCAGGTCGTTTAAGGCCTGGCAGGCCATGGGAGGGAGTTTGGATTTTATCCTAGCAGCAGCAGGGACCCCCTATGACTGTTTGAAGCCAGGGAATGGTATGATCTGGCTCCCATTCTGCGTGGGGTCAGAAAGAGCATTTGGTATGGACCGAGACTCAAGTTGGAATCTTCAAAGCAGAAGATGCTGATAGTCCAGGGGCGCCTGGGTGGCACAGCGGTTAAGAGTCTGCCTTCGGCTCAGGGCGTGATCCTGGCATTATGGGATCGAGCCCCGCATCAGGCTCCTCCGCTATGAGCTTGCTTCTTCCTCTCCCACTCCCCCTGCTTGTGTTCCCTCTCTCGCTGGCTGTCTCTATCTCCGTCGAATAAATAAATAAAATCTTTAAAAAAAAAAAAAAAGATGCTGATAGTCCAGCTGAGATTTGTCAGAAGAGAAATTCATTTTGACCAGCAACCCCATATTAAATTATAATAGTTAATATTTATTGGGGTGTATTGTGTGATGGGCAGTGTGCTTTATACAGCGAAATAGGTTACTTCTATGCCCATTTCACAGATGAGGAAACAGGTTCAGAAAGGTGGTATTACTTGCTTTAGATCCCCCAGCCAGCAAGTGAGGAAAGAAGGGATTGGAACCTGGGTTTTTCGACCCAAGCCCCCAGCCTCTTGAATCATCACACTCCTCTCAGGACGAGAGGCAGCTCTGTGTGTTTGCTCCTGAGACACTCCGGTGCTCACTGGCCCCACCATGCCCATCTGGTGTGAAGGTCAAAACTGAGCAGGGTGTCCAGGCACCTCGCCTGGGACTCCCAGGCTTTCCTGGCCGTGATTTATTGAATGCAGGTGTGCAAGGTACGGTCACTGTTACGTATTTACTCATTTAAGCTTCATAACAAGTCTGCGAGATGGGTGCTACTTTTATCCTCATTTACAGACAAAAGAAGTGAGGCCCAGTAAGGTCAGTGTCACAGCTAGGAAGTGGTAGAATCTGGACTGGCACCAGGACCGCCTGCCCAGCTCCCACACTAAGACGTGTGCTGGCTTTGTATACACAGGGCTCCCACTCCTGGCTCCTTGTGAGGCCAAGTGGGAAAAGCTGCACCCATCTCAGGCTTAAGGCTCCAGGAATAGGCGGGATGGCTGCTGCTATACCCAGAATTATCTGTTCTTGTGCAAGGGCCAGTGGGAGCAAGGTGAGGGGAAAGACGCGGTTTCTTGGTTAATTGAAGGCTCTGCTGGGTGAATGCCAGCCATTTCCTTAGAAGAGGAGCCGAGAGATCCCTGGGGCTCCCTCATCAGGAAGGGAGTCTTGCTGAGTGCTCTCAAACAAAAATAAAAACAGGCTTCCTACTCTACAGCAGGTGGCCAACTTCAGAAAATTGTGCCCTGGAGAGGAGCCGGGTGTAGGTGGAACCTCTAACGAGGCTTGAGAACAACTCCTGACACTCTGTCACAGGGTGGCGACAAGCTAAGTCAGGGACCCAGCAAGGTGCTGGGAGGGACCCCCTGTCCTCCCCAAGTGTCCGTGGGGCTTGTGGGCCAAGGACCACACGTCTCAGGATGGCGTTTTCCTTCGCGCCATCTCCAGAAGCCGTCCCTGCGGTGAGCGATGCCAGGCTGAGCTCCGACACTAAGCAGGTTATGCGATTAGTGCCGCTGTTCAGTCAGCAGACAAATTAATCTCCTTAAGTGGTTTAGTGGAGGGTGGAGATGCGTGGGTCTGAAGGCGGGAGGTCTCCGCGGGCCGCAGCAGGCGTGGGACACGGGCTGGGAAAGCCGCACCCAGATCGCCCCTTGGCTCCCCCCAGGCTCGCTGTCCCTGTCCCTTCCCTCAGCCTGGCCCGCCCCCGGACTCTTCTCCAGGCTGCCCCGGCGCCTGGCACCCAGTGGGCACTCAGAAGTGCTGGCTGTGAGGTTGAAGGGCCTGAACCTGGTCTTCCCCGTTGCACAGAGCTCAAGAACTGTCCTATCCATCTTGATAGCCCAGAGCCTGGCAGCGGGCCTGGCTCACCATCAGCACCTGCGACTTACAGGAGGAAGGAATGTACAAGTGCCTGGTTGGAGCCCTGGGTCGGAGACTTTCGAGGGCCTCTGTCAAGGGCAGGGGAGCTGAGGAGCAGAGTTAGGAGTGGAATGGATGGAATAGTCCGAGTGGCGAGAGCCAGTGGTGAAATCCTCCCTTTCCTTCCTCTTGCTCCTCCTGAGGGTCCAGGGGCTCTTATTTTGCCCCAGGAATGTAGGGATCGATCTAGAAGGTATCACCACAGCGGTGGGAGTGACCATTGCAGTAAGGATAATGATACTGAATTTCGTAGAATGTTTTCCTGTATCAGCCTCTGTACTAAGGACTTCACTAGAATATCTCGTTGGGTCCCCCCGGCAGCCGCATAGGGAGGTGTTACTTTCCCCATTTTACAGAGAAGAAATCCAGGGGCTCTCTGGCCCTGTCCCAGTGGCTCGAAGCAGTAAGTGGTGGAGCTTCCAAGTCTGGGATGTTAAACCTGAAATCCTACACCCCAAAGCAAGGCAGGACCTGGCTGTCGAGTTCAGACGTGGTATTCGGCGGGACACCTTAGGACACAGTGTAGTTCAAAAGTGTGTGTTGCAAAGACAGTGTCCTGGTTTCGGAACCCTGCCTTGCCATCCTTCCTTTCCCCGCTTCTTCCTCCAGCTATGAATACAGCCCAGGGGTGCAGCCTGAAAGTGCCCTGTGTCTCTGCTGCTGTGTCGGATGAATCTGTGGCCGGGGACAGTGGTGTGTATGAGGCTTCCGTGCGGAGGTGGGTCCCTGAGTCTTGGCTCTCTCTGGGAAGTCTGAGGATGCCGAGCCCGGGCCCCCTCAGGTGTATGGGACGGGCCCACTGGAGGGGGTGGCCATGTGACCCCATCTTCCCCCTGGGTGCCCTGGTTGGGGTGTGTTGAAGATGCACACAGCACAGCTCCTCCAGGGGCTGGGGGCACTTCACATTTGCAGGAGTGCAGGTCCTGTGATTGCCACGAAGGAGCATATGGCTAGGGGGGCAAGTACTGGAGAAAGGGCAGCCCCTTCCAGAGAGAAATCCCGAGCAGTTGTGGGAAGGCAGGCAGGGTCTGCAGGGAGTCTGAGCAGACCCAAACTTTCCTCCCTGAGGACCCAGCTGCACCCTGCCAGAGAGAAACCCATGTCTGGAAGACGGCTTTGGCCCCAGGTTACTGCAGGGAAGCCTGACCCTCTTCTTCCCCGTGTTGCCTTCCAGACTGGGTGCTTCAGAAGCCACTGCTTTTGACAGTGACGAATCAGAAGCAGTGGGTACAACCCGGGTTCAGATTGCCCTGAAGTAAGTGACCGCGAGGGCGAGCTCAGAGGGGGTGGTCGGCAGCATCCTCCCAGCCTTGACCTTCATGGCTGCCCAGGGGAGGAAGGCAGAACCAGCAGGAAGGGCCGACAGTTGTGGGCTCCCAGCTAAAGGAGGACAACACTCTCTCTCCCTCTCAGCTCCACATTTTACAAAAGAGAAAAATGAGGTCTGCAAGACCTCGTAACTTTGCCCCAACTCACAGAGCCGGCCAGTGGCGGAGCCAGACCACGACTCAGACCTCCTGTGTCTTGGTCTGTTTGGTCATTGTTGCTGTGGCTGTTTGTCTTACCGTCCCATTGAGGTTTCCGCCCTCTGGGGGGGGTTGCAGCCCAGATTTGTTATTCTTCTTGTTTTCTCTTGGTGTAGGACAGCCTCGATATTATTTTCAGTAGAAATTAATTGCCAACATTTAAACATCAAGAAATGTCACACAACACAGTCTTCTGGCTTCTCTTTAAAAAATTGAGACTGCCCCCCCCCCCAAAAAAAGGCAAAAAAAAAAAAAAAGAAATCGAGACTGACGGCTCTGCACCTACCCCCCTGCATGGCAGCAAAGCCCTGATCCTGTGCTCGCGAGCTCACCACAGTCCCCTGAGCAGCCAGCAGACACGTTTGTGATCATTGAGAGAGAGAAACGTGTCACTCATAGGTGCTCCATATGCCCCTTTCCGTTTCAGGTATGATGAGAAGAATAAGCAGTTTGCAATATTAATCATCCAGCTCAGTAACCTTTCTGCTCTGTTGCTGCAACAGGACCAGAAAGTGTGAGTATATAGCTGACAGGGTGTCTGTCACCCTCTCGGCCTCTGTGGCCATGCCTGGGGGCTCTCCCGCTCTGTCCTGCTCCGACAATGGGCCCTGCATTTCATACACCTGACCGTGAGGCCGCGGGTCAGGACTGTGAATGCGGATACAGGCATGATGGTAAACTCACTGTAGAGAGAAGCACTCCAGACAGCCTCAGTTCCTTCACAAGTTCATCGTGAGCCCCTACCATGTGCCAGCACTAAGAATGGGGTGGTGAGCAAATCCTTGCCCTTGTGAACTTGAAGCCTCATGAAGAAGGTGGTCATGACCCCTTTTATCTGCTCTAAGTTCAAGTATTCCGCACAGAAGGAGATAGGTCTGCCGTTCTCAAGAGTCCGTGCCCGTCCCGTGCTTCTGTCAGAAGGGTGTGACGGGTATCACCCTACATGATGATACAGCAAACGCCTGCACTGTTTGCCTGTTGGTTCTTCCCATTGCAGACCGGCTTTATGTTTCATTGCATTTCATTGCCTACATGTTTCTCCTTTAACTAGATGGTACGCACTGGGGCAGCGACAGTACGCACTGGGGAGCTTCTATTCCCGTGGTCTGTGCCCAGCCAGCATCTGGGGCTGTGACGTGTGGGAAGGGGAAAGGCAGGAGGAAAGCAGGCCAAACAGAAGGAAGACAAGATGGGACAGTAGAGTCGTTGTCAGTCTTTTGCTCTTACAAACAGTGCCAGAGTGAATAACCTTCTCCATATGTCATTGGTACTTGTGCAGGGGTATCTGCGGGAGAGTAACGAAAAGCGAGCTGAATGGGTCACAGGGTCAGTGCATCTGTGATTGTGTAACGGCTCTAGCATTTTGCCTGCCTAACAGCAGTTGTGTGAGGGTTCCCGAGTGTGAACAAGCAGCCTTGCTGATTCTTCTGTGCACAGAAGTTTGCACGCTGTTGGCCTCGGGCTCTACAAGCTTTGAGGTTCTAAGGATTGGGGGACTCAGAAGAAGGAAGAGCCGTGTGTTAGCCTTGGGGCCCTTTCTGCTTCCCTTACAAAGACCTGCATAGGCCCTTGAGAACTTACAAACTCCTCCACTATTATTTTCTTAGGGACCTGCAGCAACTGTTTATCCCAACACATCAGCCCAGACCCAGGCTGAGCTGGGCTCTCCTCTGTCTCCCTCTAGGAACATTCGTGTAGCTATCCTACCCTGCTCCGAAAGCACCACCTGCCTGTTCCGGACCCGGCCCCTGGACGCCTCGGACACTCTCATGTTCAATGAAATGTTCTGGGTGTCCATGTCCTATCCAGCCCTTCACCAGAAGACCTTAAGAGTCGATGTCTGTACCACCGACAGGAGCCATCTGGAGGAGTGCCTGGTGAGAGCTATGCCTGTCTGTCTGTCCCCTCTTCTGTCCTTCTGGGGATTGGCTCACCTTGCAGGTTAGGGAGAAGGCTTGGAGAAAACGCAGGCTGTAGTCAGCGAAGCTCCACCTGGGTTCCAGGCAGGTGAACAGCGTCCTCACACCTACTGGGAGCAGGGGTGAGGAAGCCGGAAGCTCCTCTCTGAGTCCGGGACTGCAGGGCCACATCCCTTGCGCCTGAGGACACGTTGCCTCCGACTCTTTTAATTCTCTGTCTGAGTCTCCTTATCTGTAAAATCCAGCTAACACTGCCTACCTCACAGATGGCTGTCTGAGGATTCAATGAGGATTAAAGCAGAGTTTCTGGAACTTGAACATGCACACAAGTTACCCTGGGCTCTAGTTAAAATGCAGATCCTGATTCAGCAAGTCTGGTGGGGGGTGGGGACACCGGGAGACTCTGCATTTTTAGGGAAGTTCCCAAGTGCTGCTGATTGCTGCTGGTCCCATAGCAAGGATGGGAGACAGTGATGTGTCTGCACGTACTAGGTGCTCAGTGGCTCTCCCTCCCCACCCACCCTCCTCAGCGGGGGTACAGAACCACGTCATTGCCATTTACGTTGTTGGTAGTATTATTGGCAATAGTGCACTAGCATCCACAGATTGAAAGCACTTCATGTAGTGGGCACAAGCTAAGCTCCCTACATGTCATTTCTCCACCCTCACTACAATCTTATAAAACAGGTACTGTTACGCCAGTGAGGAAACCGAGGAACAGAGAGGTGAAAGAACCTTCCCGGGGTCACACAGTCAAGAAGTGGCAGGAGCAGTTAGAACCTAGGGCAGGTGTACTTGCACAGCCCACCCACGTCAGCCCGTGGGTGTTTTCACCAGCATGGTGCTCCCCGGAGCCCACGGGTAGGACAGTGACTGAAGACTGGTGAGCATGGGAGACACTGGATGTTGGAGCAGAAAGCTTTTCCAAACCCAGTCTCTTCTGGTGAAGCATTTCCTCAGCCCTGGGAATTCCTCAATGAGAAGAGAATCCTATTTTCTTCTCCTAATTGGATGTCTTTTATTCCTCCTTCCTAATTGAAGTCTGGCCATTGCTGGTTGCCATGGCAGCAGCCAAAGCGCTCATCCCACGGCGGCTCGTCTCCATCTGTGGCCAATGGGAGATCTACTTTCCCGTATCCTGGGGGGATGTGGAGCGTCGGGCTGCCGTGTTCTGGTGGCTAGAGGAGCAGGCGAGGAAGTGGGACACGAGGAGAACGGCTGTGTGCTCCCACGCCGTCTCCCCACGCTGCCAGGTTTGGGGACTCCCTGGTCGGTTTGGAGCTGCTTCATCAGCCAGGCCGCAACAGTGGTCCCCATCCCGAGTAGCGTCTGTGGCTAGTACCTTACGAAGAACTCTGCACTCAGTATCGCACTTAACCCTCCCAGCAGGCTGAGGAAGAAGCGTCAGGATTGCCTCCATCTGGCAGATAGAGGATCGAGGCCCCAGAAGGCTAAGTAACCTGCCCAGGCCACCCATCAAGTAGGGGGAGAAGTCTGTTTCCTGTGCGGCTTCCTTCCACACAGCCACTGTACTGTCCTACCTCTCGGGGGGTTGCTGTGTCCCCCCTGCCCCCAGACCTGGATTCTGGGTTCGGATGGATATGGGGCCTGCCCTCCCCAATATCTCAGGCAACAGTCTACCGACAGCTTGAGCATAGCATAACAGGGGTCACAGGCTTTCCAGCTGGGCCCCGGTTGTCCATTCCCCAGCTGCTAAGCTCAATGCCACTCGGCACACGTCCTGTTAAGCAAGCCCACTTCCCAGGCCGCACTCCTGTGCCATAGGTAACCATTGCAACAAAACAGCTCCCTTGCCCCTTTTCACCTTGCCATCCCCACTGGGGGATACCCCAGCCCTGTCAAAGTGAACTCTGACCAGAATTCTCTTCTCTCAGATACTGATGGGCAAGGCTCACTCCCCCACCTCATCCTGGGCTTGACCCAAAAGTCACCTTCTCAGTGAGGTCTTCCTTCTACCCTATTTAAAATCACCTTCCCCCTCCCCTCTCTTATCCACCCCCACTCCCTTCTTTCTGCATATTTTTCTCTATGGCCCATTCCCCCACCTAGCATTTGTCTAGATCACAGATTTTAAGGGATACGTGATTTTCACATTTTATCAAATCTCTAAAATCAAGATGCGGTTTATACTGGATGACAGGTCATAGTTTAATTGGCAGCTATTTTTCTTAGAGTGCATGAAATAGTATATTGTATAATTGATGACATCTTAGATTCCGTGAAACACAACGTAGTGTTTACTTACTGATTTGTCTCTCTGATTCCCCCAGACTGGAATAGGAGCTCACGAGGGCAGAGGCTTTCATCTGCCCTACGTCCTCCTGTATCCCCAACACCCAAAACAGTGCCTGGCACGTAGAGGCCACTTAGCATGTGTGCGTGTATCGAATAAATAAACGAATGCCCTCAAAGTGAATCGTTTACCAAAGTAGACCGTATTCTCACCTATGAGCCAGCCCAAAATAGATACTGTATCTTGTTGGAATTAGTAATAATCTGATGGCAGTGTTATACCGTAAAGCTGTCATCATATTCCTTCCCCTTCCCCCTCAAACATGGCCTGGCATGTTCTGAGCTATAATATCTGATGCATTTGTCTGCCTTTGAGCCCCTTGGGGGCAGAATCTTGTCTTACATGTTTCTATGTAAATCTGCCGCGAAGTGCTCAGAGGATAGTTATTAAATGAATAAATGAGTAATATACGCACACTTGTGTATATTTAAATGTATTACCGGTGCCTAAAATGCACCAGGCATTTAATACGTGAATTGACTCTAGTCCTGCAGGTAGGAGTTATTTACCTCGTTGTCCCCACGTACTCACCACTGTTGTAGAAATTAACCTTTACCCACGCGATGGATTTGCACCGTCCATACCATGCCCTGGTCCATCCTAACAAAAGGAGGAACTGGGGAAAGGGATCCCAGGTGGGTTGGAGAGGCCCCTCTTCATCCCAGCTGAGACTTGAGCCACCACTTGGCTACTGGCCCACTTCACAAACTGGCCTGTGGTATTGCTAGTCCCGCTGGCACAGCCACTGTTGTTGGGGGATGGTGAGTCAGCCAAGCCCTGAGCCTGGTCAGGGCTCTTCAAAAGAAGGCATGTTGAAACAATAAGGCCTCTGAGGAATGGTGAGAATTAATTTATCATTCTTGCCACGGAGGATGTATGTCACCGGAAATAAATCCTCTCCCTGGCAGGTTATATTCAATTAGGTTAATTTGGTTTGCCTTCATCTTAAGGCATCCATTTACATGATTCAAAGAAAAACTGTATAGTATAGCATTACTGCATTTCCATTCTGCTTTGTTCTGTTTTGTTTTCCCTTAACAAGACAGCCTGGAAATCTCTCCACATCAGCACCTAGAGATCTTCCTCATTTTCTGTACATAGCTGTGTAATATCCCACTGTGTCGATATATTAGAGTTCATTCCTCCAGTCCCCTGTTGCTGGAGCTTTGAACTGTTCAAAATCTTCTTCCTTGACATTGGTCTTGGTGATGACTTTTTTGCATCTGACTCCAAAAGCAGAGGCAACAAAAGCAAAAATAAACAAGTGGGACTACATCAAACTAAAAAGCTTCTGCACAGCGGAAATCAACAGCAAAATGAAAAGGCAACCTACCAAATAGGAGAACATATTGCAAGTCAAGTATCTGATAAAGGGTTAATGTATAAAGCAAAATGTATAAAGCACTCATGTGACTCCCTAGTAAGAAGGCAGACAATCCAACTTAAAAATGTGCAGAGGGTCTAAATCGTCATTTTTCCAAGAAGACCTGCAGATGGCCAACAGGGACATGAAAAGATGCTCAGCGTCACTAATCATCAGGGACATGCAAGTCACAATCACAGTGAGAGAGCACCTCCCACTTCTTAGAATGGCTAATGTCGAAGAGACAAGAGATAGCAGATGTTTGGAAGGATGTGGAAAAAAGAAAAGCCTTGCGCACTATTGGTGGGGACATAAATCATTATGCAGGGCCGCTATGGAAAACCATAGGGCGGTTCCTCGAAAAATCAAGAATGGAATTATGATGTGACCCAGCAGTCTCACAACTGGGTATATAAACAAGGTCTTGAAGAGATGCTTGCACCCTGTGTTCATAGCAACATTATTCACAAGAGTCAAGAGACAGTAGCAACTCAAATGTGTATCCGTAGATAAATGGATTAAAAAATGTGGTCTCTGGGGCGCCTGGATGGCTCAGTCGGTTAACAGTCCCGACTCCTGATTTTGGCTCAATTCATGATCTCAGAGTCGTGAGATTGAACCCCAAGTCAGGCTCCGTGCTGGGCCTGGAGCCTGGTTAAGATTCTTTCCCTCTCCCTCTGCCCCCACCCCTCCACCCTGGCTCGCACGCACACGGCTCTCTCTGTCTCAAAAAAAAAAAAAAGTGATCTCTGTATATAATGGAATATTATTCAGCCTCAAAAAGGAAAGAAATCCTGTCACATGCTACAACACGAATGAAACTTGAGAAGTTTATGTTAAATGAAATAAGCCAGTCACAAAAAGACAAATACTGGGTGATTCCACTTATATGAGGTATCTGAAATAGTCAAATTCGTAGAAACAGGAAGTAAAGGGGTGGTTACTGGGGACCAGGAGAAGGGAAAAGGGAAGTTGCTGAATGGGTATACAGTTTCAGATTTGCAGGATGAAAAGTACTGGAGATCTGTTTCATAACAATGTAAATATAAACACTATTGAACTCTACACGTAAAAGTAAGTAAGGTGGCAAATTTTATGTGACAATGTAGATGGACCTTGAGAATGTTACATTAAGTGAAATAAGCCAGAGAGAGAAAAACAAATACTGTGTGATCTCACTTACATGTGAAATCTTAAAAGCCAAACTCATAGAAACAAACAAACAAAAAAAACAGATTGGTCGTTGTCAGAAGTGGGGGGAGGGGGGCGGGTAGGGGAAATGGATAAAGGTGGTCAAAAGGTACAAACTTCTAGTTACAAGATAAATAAATTCTACCCGTGTAATATACAGCATGGGGACTATAGTTAACAACACTATATTGCATATTTGAAGGTTGTTAGGACAGTAGATCTTAAAGCTGTCATAAGAAAAAAAAATTATAACTGTGAGGTGATGGGTGTTAACTGAACTTGCTGTGGTAATCATTTCACAATACATATTATACCAAATCTTTATTTTTTTAAGTAAACTCAATGCCCGACCTGAGACTCGAACTCACGACCCCGAGATCAAGAGTCACATGCTTCTACCGACTGAGCCAGCCAAATCTTTATGTTGTACGACTTAAACTAGTACAATGTTACATGTCAATTATATTTCCGTAAAACGGGGAAATGGTAAATTTTATGTTTTTTATCGTAATTTTTTAAAAAAGAAAAATACATACAGTAGGCATTCAATAAAGATTTGGTGAATGAGTAAACCAATGAGTAAGTTGTGAATGAGTGCGTTCTTGGAAATGATTCACAGCTAGCTCCTTCCTCTTCCCAGAAGCTCCCATCCCCTCTGGGGATGTTTTTCCTACTTTCCCCAGGAGCCGAATTCCCCAGAATACCTTGTCAAGCCCTGGCTTATCCTCTTGCCTTTCCCCATCCTCAACAGGGAGGCGCCCAGATCAGCCTGGCTGAGGTCTGTCGGTCTGGGGAGAGGTCGACTCGCTGGTACAACCTTCTGAGCTACAAATACTTGAAGAAGCAGAGCAGGGAGCCCAAACCAGTGGGAGCCACCCCAGGGCCGGAAAGCATGGTGAGCTGGGCTCCGGGTTGACCCCACCCTCCTATGCGTGCAGGACCTGGATGGATGGAAGGAGAAGCCTCTCCCAAAATTGGAGAGGGCCGGGCATCAGAGGTGGGGAAGCAGCAGAGGGTATCGAAACAGAGGGAGGGGATAGGAGGGACCTCCGCTAAGGAGCAGGTAGTCCCCCATCTGCACATCTTCCACACCTGTGCTCTCCCCTTCTGCACTTTGCTTGACATAATAGAACTTGGCTGACAAAAACCTTCATTTATGTGTTTTTTTTTAGTGAAGTAGAGAAGGAGAAACCTGTGCAAGATAGAAAATTAACCTTTATTGCGATGCTGCTATCTGTATAGTGATTTGTAGCAGAGGCTTGCTCTAAGAGGCAACAGTAAGTCACAGGAAGGACAGTCAGAAGACCGGGTGTTTGTTAGTTGGGTGACAGGTCAATCATTTCTCTTCTCTGAGTCACTTTTTCATGTCTAATCTGAGTCTGAAAAGGTTATTAGGAAGGTTTGAAGAAGTAAATGTGAAGAACAGTCAGTACTTGGTTACTTTGGGTAGTCATTGCCCAGAATTTCAGTGGAGGGGATGGGCTAGGTCATACAGGTAAGGATAAGGGTAAGGATTAAATCTGTTTCGTCCTCACCTCCCCCACCTCCTTTCTCGTCCTCCTCATTTCCTAGCACTTCCTTTTGTGTCGGGCACTGTCCTGTTTATTATGTGCCATTTACCAAGGCTCAGAAAGGTTACTGAAGGACATACATCCAATACACAACAAAGCTAGGTCTCCCTCGCTCCAGAAAGGAGTCCGTGAGCTGGCAAACGTTTGAGAACATCCTCTACTTTCTAGAGCATGTCCTTGGGTGAGTGACGTCAACCCTAGACGTATTAGTTTCCTTGTTCCCATTTCTCAAGGGAATAATGGTAAGCTCTACCTATCAGAATAGTTGTAAAGATTAAATAAGATACACATAAGCTATCTATCAGTGCCTGATGTATACAGGCTTTTGATTGATTTTTGTTCCCTCTTCCCCGAAAGAAAATTTCAGGGAGTTTCCAGGCTCTGGCCCACACTACCAAGGGTATTTGCAAATTAACCACGTGCTAGGAAAACTGTAAGATCAGTTTGTGCTTTACTATTAGCAGCCATTTACTGAGTGCTAATTATGTGCTTGGTACTCTTCCATACCTTACAGATATAGTCTCAATTAATCTTCATAACAACCCTTTGTAATAGTTATTAGAATCTACTATAGGTTAGAGAGGTTAATTTCCTCAAGTCACGCATGCTTCCTCACTGTAGACACCATTCAGTATAGATGTTCTTCCTCCAGGAAGTCTTCCCTGAATGCAACCACCAGGCTGACTTTGCCATTACTCCTTTGTTCCTAAACATCACACTGTTTTGCTATTGACAGTTCATATGTTGGTCTCCCCGACTACACTATAATCTCTTTACAGCCAGGGACCTATGATTCTGCCTCACTCAACTACTAAACTTGACTGTCTTCCAAAAGTCTGTCCATGCATACAGGGGTAATTCTCAGGAGAACTGCCAGCTAAAGGAACTGAGTGCTGTTTTGCAGTTTATAAGTGACCATGGAGCAAGATGCTTACCCACTCAATCCACGAGGAGGGTCACACTCTGAGCTGATTCTTGCCAGGTGAGGTGGCTCCAGTGGTAGCAGATGAAGCTATGGGCCTTTGTCCCCACAGGATGCCGTGTCTGCTCTGTTGGAACAGACAGCAGTGGAGCTGGAGAAGCGGCAGGAGGGAAGGAGCAACACACAGACCCTGGAAGACAGCTGGTAAGTGAGGGCTCCCCTGGGCCTCTGGAACTGATCTGGTATGGACCTGGACACCGGAATGAGATGCCCAAACTCCAGGGCAACCAAGAGAAGTGTTCCCCTGGGAAAACTGAAAACCTCTCTGCTCACGGGTTCTCTGCAGGCAACAAGGCAGTGCAACTGACCCTCGAACAACACGGGCTACGGGCACCGAACCACTGCACGTTGAAAATCCACATAGAAATTTTGACTCCCCCAAAACTTCACTACCAACAGTCTACTGTTGACCAGAAGTCTTACCAATAACATAAACAGTCCATTAATACATACTTAGTATGTTATATGTATGATATACTGTTTTCTTACAATAAAGTAAGGTAGGAAAAAAATGGTTTTTTAAAATTTCTTTTTAAAGATTCTATTTATTTGAGAGAGAGACAGTGAATGAGCACAAGTAGGGGAGCGGCAGTGGGAGAGGGAGAAGCAAGTCCCTCTCGCTGAGTGGGGAGCCCGATGAGGGGCTCCATCCCAGGACACTGGGATCATGACCTGAGCCGAAGGCAGATGTTTAACCAACTGAGCCACCCAGGCGCCCCTAGAAAAAAAATGTTAAGAAAATCATAAGGAAGAGAAGATATGTATACAGCACTGTAGTATATTTACCCCCCCCCCCAAAAAAAAAATCCATCTGTAAGTGGACCCGTGCAGCCCAAACCCGTGTTGTTCCAAGATCAACTGTATACAGTCTGGTATGATGGCTCCCAGAATTTTTTCCCAACTGGTCATTTTGATCTATAAATCACTTGTGCTAGTCCATATATTAGTGTCTGCATTTATTCACATTTATTTTGGTAAAAAAAAATTTTCTATTAGTATATATTGAAAGTAAGTATCATGTGCCATAAACCAAAGACGTTACAATAAGGAATTGCATTTGACTGCTAGGAACAGAGGGTAGAAATAATAGGCTTAAATAAGAGAGTTTCTTTCTTTGTTACTTAAAAAGAAGAATGGGAAGAAGCAGTCTCAGGCTCATCTGTCAGCTCATGGTGTTGCTGGGAACCCAGGCTCCTCCTCTCCTTCCGCTTTGCTCTTCTTACTGGGTGACTGCCATCACCGAGGCTGCTTTATAGCTCAAAATGGCTGCTGAGTCACCAGCCATCAGGCAGGCATCAGAAAAGAGGAAAGATGAAAGATGTGCCTGTCTGACTTTTAACCACGGAGCATTCCTCAGAGTCCCACCCAGCAATTTCTGCTTGATTCTCATTGGCTAAGCTTAGCCATGTGGCCTACCCAACTGCAAGGGAGGCTGGGAAATGGGGTCTGTGAAGTCGGATATAAAAATCAGGATTCTGGGCGCCTGGGTGGCGCAGTTGTTAAGCGTCTGCCTTCAGCTCAGAGCGTGATTCCGGCATTCTGGGATCGAGCCCCACATCAGGCTCCTCCGCTAGGAGCCTGCTTCTTCCTCTCACATTCCCCCTGCTGTGTTCCCTCTCTGCTGTCTCTCTGTCCAATAAATAAATAAAAATAAAATCTTTAAAAAAAAAAATCAGGGTTCTGTTACCAAGGAAGAAAGCGGAAGTGGGTCCTGGGTAGGCTTTCAGCCAAGTCTGCCTCAGAAGGTAACTGGAAAATTAAATGTAGTGAAAAGCAAGCAAGACTATAAAACCCACCTCCACATATTGCTCGCCCAGGCTCTGGGCCTGAGGTCTGCTCTCACTGTTAAACAGGGAGATTAGTCAGTGTTCAGCAATATTAAAGACATGCGTTGCAAGAGGGACTTCTCGGGGTCCAGAGGAGAACTGGAGACAGCTTTCTCTGCGCTTCGAAGCTGCTGAGTCTCCTGTGTCCCAAAAGATAGGTCTCCTCACACATTTAGGAAACAATAGTATAGACCAGAATGCAAACCTTAGCTTCGTCATGTTTTGGTCACCTTTGGCAAAGCATTTTTAATTTTTTTCTTGCAGTATGACACACTCACATAAAAGTTCCCCAGAGCGTACAGCTCAGTGAATTCTCAGAAACCCAAGTACCCATGTAACCAGCATCCAAATCCAGAAGCAGAGCATATCCGGCTCTCCAGAGCCCATAGTGGGCTTCCTCCTGGCCACTGCCCTCCACCGCAAGCCGCTGCTGTCAGGCGAGTCATTCTAACCCTGTCTGAGCCCCATCTGGAAAAGCGGGGTGCCACAGCGACTTACTGCAGAGGGCTGAAGGGAAAGTCACCGTGAGGAGGAGAAAGCGGGAAGCTCGTGGTGGGTGCCCGGTAGATGGTAGGAATGAGCACTCGGCAAATGAGAAGGAAGCCTGCTAACTACCAGCTGGGAAGGGAGAAGACAAATCCCAGCTCAGAAATGACCAGAGCCTGTGAATTTGCCCTTCGGGAGGAAGTACGGCTGGGCTTTCGTGCACCTGCTCTGAATTCAGCCAGCCAGGGATTGGGAGTCTTGCTCAGTCAGCTTCCTGTGGGATCCTAGGTCTGGGTGAGGCCTGAGCGTCAGTGAGTTTTTAAAGCTCCCTGGGTCACCCTTATGTGCAGCTAGGGCTGACCACCATGGCTCTAAACCTCTGTTTCCGCCTCCATGAGGTACGGATTTCAGGAGTGGCCACGACACATGGGACGTTTTGTAGGCTCAGTAGAATTATGCATGATAAGCACAGCACAGACTGTGTCCCACAGGAAGCACTCAGTAGCTCTTCTGTGTAATTCTGTTACAGTCCTGGTTATACATTTGGTCTCAGAAAGGGCCTTTCCATAGTGTCTTTTCCTCCAGGGGTCAGCAAATGTTTTCTGGAAAGGGCCAGATAGTAAATGTCTGCTTCATGGGCTCTGCGGGTCCTGGTACATCTATTCATCTCTGCGGTTGTGCTGTGAAAGGAGCCCTCGATGGTACGTGCACCGACATGCCATTGAAGCTTCACTTACGGAGGCTGAAATTTGAATTTCATATAATTTGCACATGTCATGAAATATCATTCTCCTTTTGATATTTTTTTCAGCCATTTAAAAATATAAAAACCACTCATAGCTTGGGCTGTCCAAAACAGGCAGTGGGCTAGATATGGCCTGCAGCCCCACCCCTCTTTTACTCTTCTCCTTCACCATTTTATTTCTCCATGCGTTAAAGTGTAGGGCAAGGTTCCTGAATTTTTGTATGTTCATTTGTTTGTTTTAAGGCTTTCCCTAAACCATCACAATTTCTCTCTTTCCCTCTTTCTCTCTCCCTGTGTCCCTTTCTTCCTCTGTCTCTCCTCTCCCTTTCCATCCCTCCCTACCTGCCCTTGTCCTCCCTCTCTCCTCTCTCCCTCTCTCTCCGTCTCTGTGGCACACTGCTGGGCTGAGCTGGGCTGGGCTGTGCAAAGGTCTGATGCCGGAAATAGGCCCAGGACCTGTCTTCCAAAAACCCTGGCACAAGATCAGTAGTTTCTGCCAAATTCCAAGCTTGTGGTGAGACTTTTCAAGCCATCCCCTAGCAACTGCCTTCTGTTCTCTCTCCCTTTGCGGCCTCCTCTCTCCCCACCCCTGCCATTCAAACTTCCCTAGACACTGACTTACAAAGAGGACTGGGAATCCCAGAGCTGCTCTACTGAAGTAAATCCATCTGCAGCCGCCCTCCCCCCACACCGGAGGCTTCTTTTGGTCCTAGAATGTTAACTAGCTTTGCTGTGCCTGCTGCACTCCAGAGGCCTGTGTGGAGGTCCCCCAAAGACTGGCCCTCTGTTCCAATTTCCACTCCGTCTCTCAGCACCCAAGGGCCCGGGTGCCGTACTTACTCCCTCCTTTTCTTTGTTTAGGTTTCTTGAGTGCATATAATCACAAGCCTGGATTTTTTTACGATCCACAAGCAAAACAAAATTCAAAGGGTGTTCAAAAATATAAGAGACTGTAATCGCAGACAATGCTAGGGTGAAAATCCTGTGTTTGCCTTCTTGGGAACTTGTGTGTATGTGTGTGTGTCTAGGGCAGAGGTTGAGAAATGGCATTGCTGGGTCCCAGGGCATTATGTGCTTTATAGTTTAACAGGCACTGCAGCATAGTTCCCAGATCAGATTGCACTGGTAAATGCTCCCACCAGCAGTGATTCGGAGGACCCTTAAGCCTACACCGTCTCTGATGCTCAGTGTAATCGCACTTCAGTACTTAATCGAGAATAGGTGCGTGCTGTTTTGACAGCTACTGCTAACCTGACTTCAGAGTATAAATTGGCTGCCCCGCGGTACGCTCCCTGCAGGGTTATGCCTATTTCCCATGCCTTTGCCAGCACTTGATATTCTCTCATATCGATGTATTTTGCCACTCCAAAGGGTGAAGAGATGTTGTCTACTTTAATCATTTTTCTCCTGACCATTGAGATGATTTTTTCCTTTCTGGAAATATTTAGATCAGATTCATGGTCAAAAAGAAAAGACTTCCATAGTGGTCCAGCACTCAGTGGGGTAGGACTGATTGGATGGGAGACCTGGCTGCACCCCTTAGTGGTCCATGACACCAGACAGGGCCTAGAAACTCTCTGATTCCCAGCTTTTGAATCTGTAAAATGGAGACATTGATTGCTTTCAGTGTTGGTGTAAGGCCTTAGCATGGCACCTGCTGCTTATTAAGCCTTCAGTAAATCCCGATTAAGGTGACATCTGCGAAATTATTAGGGAGGTGCTCGTTGTGTGTTCCCATGTTTAATGGCCCTTTTATGAGTAGATCAAGGAGCTGTGGAGGCAAAGAAGGGAGAGCAAGGGGTGTCCATTAGCACTGGTCCCCATCTAAGGGCAGGGAGGTTTTAATCGTGGGGCTGTGGGGCTGGAGATCCAAGATCTTTTCTCCTCATCGGGAAAATCCCAAGGGAGACTTTATGCTTGTCCACAGTCTCACTGAGCCAGCTAACCGAATGTCAGATTTCTCTGCTTTTGGCTGGAATTCCTTAAGCTCAGTATGGCAGCACTGTCTCCTGCTGATCGGAAGCCTGGTGGTTATGTATGCCTTTGAGAAGATGGGACTAAAGATAAATTAGTAATCAGCAAATGCAGCCCATTTGTCACAACTCCTCCCAATTCTAGAGTTCAAAGGGAAAGAATAATCATGAAAAGTATCATCAAAAATAAGCTCTCTTCAACAAATGGTGGCCAGAACACCACTGGATATCCATATAGGAAAAAATAGGGGTACCTGGGTGGGTCAGTCAGTTACGCGTCTGCCTTCGGCTCAGGTCATGATCCGGGTGTCCTGGGATCAAGCTTCACGTTGGGCTCCTTGCTCAGTGGGGAGCCTGCCTTCTCCCTCTCCCTCTGTGTTCTAGCTCTCTCCCAAGTAAATGAATAAAAAATCTTAAAGAAAAAAAAAAAAAAAAGGAGCGGGGTGCCAGGGTGGCTCAGTCAGTTAAGCATCTGCCTTCGGCTCAGATCATAGTCCCAGAGTCCTGGGATTGAGCCCCACATCGGACTCCCTGCTCAGCAGGGAGTCTGCTTCTCCCTCTGCCCCCGCTCCATCTCGTGCTTATGTTCTCTCTCTCTGAAATAAATAAAATCTTTAAAAAAAAAAAAAAGAAGCAGCTTTATTCATAGTCGCCAAGAAATGGAAGCCATTCAAATGTTCCCCACCAGATAGATGAATAGCTATATGAATTGTGATGTATCCGTTCCATTGAGAATGCCACTCGGCAATGGAAGGGGGTGAACTGTTGATACAGTCACCAACATAGTTGAATGTTAGAAACTTTAGATGGAGGGGTGAAGCCAGAGACAAAAGAACACATACTGTCTGATTCCATGTCTACGAAATGCTAGAAAACTCCATCTGTAGTGACAGAAAGCTGATCAGTGGTGGGCTGGAGGAAGGGAAAGGTTAAACAGGAAAGGGTACAAGAAACCTCTTGGGGTAATGGAATGTTCTGTACATCGAGTGTGGTAGTAGTTACACTGGGGATACATGGGTGGGGGATACGTTGGTCAAATGAAACTGTACAATGAAAATGCCTTGTGTTGTTCGTCAATTAGACCTCACTGATTTTTTTGTTTAAGTGTGTCCTCAACTGTGAAAAGGCTTGGGAGCCCTGCACTAGGTGCATTTAGAGGCAAGTGAGCAGATCGGAGTGGTCTCTGGGCAGGTAACCAAAGCTGTTTGTCATCACAGGAGGTACGACGAGACCAGCGAGAACGAAGCGGCCGAGGAGGAGGAGGAGGAGGAGGAGGAGGGAGAGGAGGGAGAGGAGGATGTTTTCGCTGAGAAAGCCTCATCTGATCGGGACGAGTGCCCAGCGTTAAAGGTAGGCAGGGCCAGAGAGACCTGAAGGGATGTCTTGGGGAAATAGCCCTCGGTGCCTGGGTCCAGGCATTCCAGAAAGGCTCCTCCAGCCTCAGGGGACAGGCCCTCGGAATGGGGTGACCTGCAGAAGGTTGTATGGGAGCGTCCCTGCCTGTACTTCAGGGCATCTCAGTGACAGTAAAAGGGGAGAGGCTGGCTCTCCCCTCCTCTCTCCTGCCCTCTGCAGCTCCCGTTTCTCTGCACTGACCTCCAGCTCTGTAGCCAGAGGGGTCTGGGTTCAGGTGCTGGCTCTGCTACTCTCTCGCTGTGTAGTCCTAGGCGGGTGACTTCATCCCTTCCAGCCTTCATTTCCTCATCTCTAAAATGGATACAATAATACCAACCTTGCAGACAGGTTCTCAGGTTTCAAAGGAATGTATTTCTTTGTTTGGATCTGCCCAAAGTACAATAGGAAAAAGGAGTCCAGTCAAGTTCCCCTCGCCACCTCCTTTCCTGCTGCGCTAGGTAGGGTTACACACGATAACCAGATTCACTCTCCATAGAGATCTCTCTGTCTTTTCCACTGGCAGGAAAGAGAGCACCCCATTGTGTGCGAGCAGGGCCCCTGGGGCTGGAGCTGCGGGTTGCACACTGCACAAAGGTGCCTGGCCAAGAGGGGCTGGTGAAGAACCTAGGGTCATCTTCCAACTGCTCCACACCCAGAGGAGTCTTTTTGCAGTCTCTCCAGCCAAAAGGGGTGCCTTTTTCAAAATTACACAAAGGCACTGTAGGCTACCAGGGCCCTGCATTCAGTTGTTCTTGTTTGTTCATCTTTTGATGGTGACCGCTGTAAAAGGGCAGTAGAAAACCTGCTCCCTGCGTTGAAAGACTGGGATTTGCACATTGCCTCCATAATTCCGGCGAAGCATCTGCAGTTCTGGGCTGAAGCACTGGAGGCCTTGGGTGTGGCTTTGTCAAAATGTGGTTGGCATTGATGTCTTGAGGATATGAAGTCAAGGACATCCGTCCATATACTGCTCACGTGAGCTTGTTTGGAGACCGAATATGCTCCAACCCACATGGAGGAATAGGGGCCCAGCATTTGGGGCCTTGGGTGCTGCCCTGGCTGGCAGGGCTAGAGCCTACGAAGCCCCCAGCTCTGTCTGTGGATCAAAGGCCAGGTGACAGGAGTGGGGAGCAGCTGGGAGTCTGCCCCTTGAGTCTCGGCTGGGTGGCCGAGACAGTATGGATACGAGTGGCCTCAAAGCTCTGACTTCTTCTTCAGGTGGACAAGGAGACCAACACAGAGACCCCGGCCCCATCTCCCACAGTGGTGCGGCCCAAGGACCGCCGGGTGGGCGCACCATCCCCGGGGCCCTTTCTTCGAGGGAGCACCATCATCCGCTCTAAGACCTTCTCCCCAGGACCCCAAAGCCAGTATGTGTGCCGGGTAAGCAAATGCATGGTACTGCTTCCCTCCCAGAACACCTGCTTCCCGAGGAGTAGTGAGAGCCTTGGGCCTCCCAGGGTTCTGGGTGCAAATTTTGTGACTCTGACTTTGTCAGCTATCCTCAGGCGGGTTAGCGCCTCGCTGCATGTGGAGCTAATACACTGACTTCGAAGGGTTGTTTTAGGGATCGAATTAGATAAAGTACAGGAGAAGCTTGGTAACCCGTACAAGGCCAACATTCTCTTTATCATTCCAACCAGCTCTCCCCTCCTTCTTCTTCACAGCTGGCCCTTCCCTTCTACATGATCACCTGCTGAGATCAGACTGACCCCTCACTGTCCCTGAGCGGGCATTTCTTCCCCACTTCCAGGGTGATCCTAGTGTGCAGCCGAGGGTTGCAAAAGGGCAACATGCCTGTACCATTTAGCCACAGGTTGGTTGGGTGGTTTTCATTGAACCTGTTGCTAACATTGAAAACTCAGGGAAGGCAATTAAAAATAAAATAAAAATGAAGAGATTTCATATAAAAGTCTAGTTTCTCTTGAAAAAAAGAAACTGCCCGCCCCCATGGCTGCACATTCTCCCCCGGCAGCAGTTGGCTGGAGCTAAGCAGTGGGCACAGCTGCCCTTAGATGATGGGAGAGGACGGGCTGTCAGGTTCACTCTGACCACCTGGCCCTCTTTTCCTGTTTTGGTTGCTAGCCTTCTCTTACAGGCTGCGCTAGAGTTGAGAAATCCTGCAGTAGACTTTTGCTCCCTCGTGCCTTTCCCTGTGTTTCCATCTCATTAGTCTACCCTTCCCTAGGCCAGCCTCCTTTTGTTCTAGTGTAAGTGGAGGGTTTGAGCACTTACCACGTCTGAAGGGGTCCTAGCCTTCCTCAGGGATGGCACAGATATGACACATGCATACCTGACCTGAGTCTTGGGCTCCAGTGATGTGTCAACGTCCTTCCTTACCCTCTGCCATAGAGAACCAGCAAACATTAACTAGAAGCACACACAGAACCTTCCCTGTCTAGTGTTCCAATAAGTCATCATAGAAGGAGAAGCCCATGGAACCCAGCCTACATCATCAGCCTGCCACTTACCCATCTATTGTAATTCGGGAGGGAGAGGGGATATTGAGGGGCATTTTCAGTATCTGATATTCAGTAGCCACGGCCAAAATTATGGGATTGAGTTGAGAAGCTAATTTTTTCATAATATGGCAGTGTCACCAATGTATTGGCTACTTACCAGTTATTCCCCCACAGAAACATCCCCCTAGTCCCTCCCAGAAATAACGTAAACCCCTCCCTTCTGTGTCACGCCTCTAGCTAATTGTTCGAGCTTGTAAGCGTCTGCACATCGGCTGCATATCTTGGGAAGGTTACAGCATTTCCTGAAGTCACTGAATGTAATATTGATGTTAGGGAATTCCCGAATCACAGGTGAAGAATCCTGCAGTTAAGCCAGCTCACAGCTGCAGAAGAGAAAAATCCAACTCATATTGCAAATGTGAATAATTTGAAGGATTCAGAAGAGCCCTTAAGATAATGGATGAAACCCTCTGGTTTGGGCAAAATTACCAGTTTTATGACTGTGCAGTGGAATTCAAACACAAAGTAAAGAATATTACTCATCATTCATCACCAGAAGAAATTAGTGTTTGATTCATTCTTTTTCATCAGAATTAGAATGCAGTTGTAATTTTGTCAGATGGAAGATAAAACTTTTGTAAAGTGTTTCCCTTTTCCAACTAAAGTTCAAAGTTTTTTTCCCCCAATGTTTACTATAAGATTCTGGTCCCGTGTTTAGATGGACTCACCTTAAGTGGCCCTTTCCCAGGATTGGCATCTTCGAATAACCAGGAGCTCCGATGGTATTTATTAAGCATCTGTAACACACCCAGCACCATGGGGGGCCCTTCCCATGTTCATTATCTGGACCAGTTTCCAACCCTGCAAGCCTGCAAATTAAGAAATCCCCAGGCAGCGTGCATCCGATGCAACAGGCAGAAAGGGCCTTTCTTACAGCAAAGCCAAAGCGACATAAAGTAGAGAAGCAGTTACCATTAATTTTCATGGAAATTTCTTTTTTAGCATTCCCAGACCTAAAAAAAAAAAACCTCTCTCAGGCTTTTCGGATACCTTAGGACACATCTCGCTAAAAGATGTGCAGCATAAATCAGTATGAAGCACAGGTGGTCACAGACTCGGTTCAGGCTGTGGGAGCTGGATGCTGAGAAGCTCAGCGTGTTTGGGAAAGGAGCGTGGTGGCGCCCCTCCCACTCGGGGTGCCGCTGCCTGCATAAGGGCTCGCTGCAAAACAGACCCTGAGCATTGTTTTATCTTTCGTCTTCTTCATTAAAGTGAAAATCCTCTCCGCATTTCTTTCAGCTAGCAAAAACAGTTACTAATGTGGGTCTTTTGTAAAAGCAAAGTAATGTCACGTGAACTTTCAGAAAGCAGGGATGCCTGTATTTTTCCTTTTTGCTTTCTGACTGCCCCACTTCAGCCCCAGGTTATCTCTTTCATGTAAAATCTTACTGAAGGCTGCAGGACGAAGCCAGTGGTACAATATCCTGAATTTTTTCCTATCATTTCCCCTAAAACTCTGTCAGCATATGGTCTGGTAACAACTTAACCCTCCATTTTGAACCCACAAAATGAGTATGACCAAATTCCCAACAGGAAGTATTGGGGTCTGGGCCCCAACCTACCCTCCAGTACACGGCCAGCTCCATGTTTCCTAGTCTGGGACTTATGGCACCCCACCTCCTCGTATCAAGGCCTATCCCAGTCAGGCTCTGAATGGAAGCAACAGAAACAGACTGCGAGCAATATAAGCAGGAAGGAATCTTCTGGAAAGGAAGCCGAGTAATTCACATATGCACTGGAAGGGTTGGAAGGCTGCAGAACCAGCCTCAGAAATCAGAGGGGAAGAAGGCAGGCCAGACCCCAGCCAAAATCATCCCACAAAGCCAGGCAGGTGAGGATACTGCCAGCGCTGCTGCCAGACTTGGCCCAGCCAGTGCCACCGCTGCCGCCGGGTTCAACACTGATACCTCCCCCAGCGGCTCCTGCCCTGCAGGGGGCCAGAGCAGCCCTGCCTGCTGCTGCTACCCCTCCCTCCCTTCCTGAGACCCTGACAGATATGGCATACTCATGGAACCGTGCAAGTGGGCTCGTCGAAAGTGAGAGGCAGGAACAGAGCACTGGATCAGCTAACCAGGTTGTGATTCAAAGCCTGGGGCAGTGGCCCCCAGGGGCAGAGGCTCGTCCTGTGCCTGCCTGTAGCTGCAAGCGAGGCTGGGAAAGGTAGACTCTGGTACTTCCAGCGTTCTTAATGGAAGGTGGGCTTTGTCTCCCACTGTGAATCCTAAGCTGGGGATTTCCCCACCCACGGGATGGACTTTGGGGTGCTAATCAGCAACTTTTCTCCACAAAATAGTGCATGTTTTCCGTGTCATCAAATCTCAGAAACAGCCCTGCAAGACAAATTGTGTTTACCCCATTTCACAGATGCGGAAACTGAGACTCAGAAAGTCAGAGCACTTTGCTCTAGGTCACGCAGCTTATTAGGTGCAAAGCCAGGAGTCTGACTGCAGAGCCCACAGCCTTTGTATGACTCGGGGCCACGGCCTGGAGGACTTCCTTTGCCCTCCCCCAGGCTGCCGGCCTGACGCCACACTTGTGCGTACCAGGTGTCCTCTGCCGGCTGTCTCCTTTCTTTGACCTTCAGCACTGCCTGTGTCATTTGGTTGGTTTCCCTGGATTGGGCCCCCCGCTGCACTCGAAGTCCATGAGCGTAGGGACAATGTATGCAATTACACTCCCTCCAGCTCGCCACAGCCCCTGTGTATTCGACACCGACATGGTTCCCAGCGGTGCTGTCACATGCGTTGGTTGGCTCACCCTGACCTGATGAATACAGTCCTTCCAAAATTCTCATTCCTTAACTAGCTGCCCGTGACTGTCAACTATTTCACCTGTTCGTTCCTGGTTTCCCTGGTTCTTACATGGAAATATAACAGAGCAACAATACTCTCTACCGAGGCTGAGATTAAATGCAGCAAAACATCTTGACATTAGGAAGAGATAAGTTTAAGGATCTAATGTGGTTTTCATCACTCTTCTCTAACATCATCATTGGCCCCTGAACAACTACAACCTAAGGATCAATTGTCCTGATGAGTGTGTCTAGTTGGGATGACACAGTCTGCAGGTGTCACCTTTGGAGCGGAGCAGTGTGGGACAAAGCCCCGTCCTGGTATGATACCCAGCCAGTGCGTTTGTACAGACCCACCCCAGTCAAGATGGTCCACCCCTCCATCTGTGCGTAGTTCCATTTCTGAGCCCTCCGTGCCTCCTGGGGGCCAGGAGAGGACTTGGCCTTACAGTCAAACTAACCAGACCTTGAACTCTTGTTCTGATGCCCACCAGCCTTGTGGTTTGTAAAGCTTCTTAATCTCCCTGGGCGTCCGTTCCCTTCATTAGGGCTGTCGGAAGGTTAAATGCAACTGCCCATAAAGCACACGGTACGCATCGTTAGGATCATGGCTGTCATTGTCTCTGGTTCTGACCCAGACTCTGCCTCCTGCAGTAGCTTTCGTCAGTTGCATCCCTGGGGTTGCCGTGTCCATCGACATCGCAGGACTATTAATAGCATTGTTACTGATAATCACCAATAACCACAAAAGTAACGGTGCAAACAGCTTCGCCGGAGAGAGCGGAGAAGTGAGCAGGCAGCTGCCAGAGCAAACGGGCTCCGCTGCCTCAGCCCATAGCGTTTGCACGGGCTCGCAGTTGTGACTCGAGGAAGAAGCCCCAGTCCTGCTGCCTGGGTTGTGCTGTCACCGCAGCCTCCCTCCCCGGTCCTCCTCGGTCGGGGGCGCGTTTGGTACAGAAGCATGGTATTGGCCCTCTGGGGAGAGTACAGATAACTGAGTGATGGACGGATTCCGAGGAGGGGAGCGCTCACCCAGCCTGTCTGCCCATCTTAGCTTGGACATTTCGTACACGTGTACCTTGCCCGTGGCTCTGTCTGAGCCGTAACGGCGGGCTGTACGGGTGACAGGAAAGAGTCCGGGAAAACAGGCCTCGGTGTGCTAGGTCCGGGGCCATTAGATCCTGGAGTCACACTGTGTGGCGTCAACCCCACGGTGCTCCCAACCGCATGGGAACCATGCTACCCTTCTGGCCGCCGCATGCCTTCCAGATGTGCTCTAGTTCTCATTAACCTCCCGGGACTTTCCTCCTGCAGCTGAACCGAAGCGACAGCGACAGCTCCACGCTGTCCAAGAAGCCACCTTTTGTTCGAAACTCCCTGGAGCGGCGCAGCGTCCGGATGAAGCGGGTAAGACAGTCACCTCAGAGCTGTTCGTACGCCTGCGTCCCCATCGTCCCCCCAGGCACAGGCCCCGGTGTCTGACCGTCTCTTGTCTGCCACCGCTGTGAAGAAAGTTGCTTTGCAAGCATGATGGTGCTTAGAACTGTAGGGGCTGTGTCGGCACGGGGGAAGGTGCCAAGGTTAGTAAATGTAACATTATTATGACGACGACTAGGTTAGATCCGGAGTGTACGTATTGGCCTTGTCTTCCAGGGTAGAAATCAAAGTCACTAAGAACTAACCAGCTCAGGGTGTCCCCGTCGCTGCTGGAAGCCTGCCTCTCGCGCGACTCTGCTCAGCGTGTCATCCAGCTGAGGGAGCAAAGGTTCTGACAGCCCTCCCTGCTGGCGGAGAAGCCAGATACCCCCAAGCCGCCACGAGTAGCGGGGAGGTGCAGAGGGACTTCTCTCAGTCTGGCTGCAAAAGCACCGGGAAGAGGCCACAAGCTGCCTTTGAGAGAAACCTCCCCTTGCCTTCTGGAGACTTGGCTCAGAGATCGGGGCGGCGCGGTGGCAGGCAGAGGGTGGACTCCTGTGAGGGGACAGAGCTGCCGGAGATGCAGGCGGGCCCTTCCCACTCCGGGCCGTCGGCACAGGCAGACTTTACCGCAGTTCTGAGCAGTTGGCAGAACCAGAAGAAGCAGGAGATGGAACGTCAGAAAGATAAGTAAAGAGAGCAAAACAAAAAGAACGCGCAGGGCGAGAGTGCCCACAGCCCCAAGCAGGGGAGGGCTCCTCCGCACCTCCGGCAGACCTGCTGCTGACAGCAGAAGCAGGAGTAGGTCCTTTGTCTGTCACCACCATCCCCAAGTCTCCAGAACTAGAGAGTGCAAGAGAAAGGAAGCCACACAGAAGAGGGTGTACATGGGGACTGTGGACATGGCCTCCAGTGACAGATGGCCAACTGCCGGCCTGGGGTCCCCCTCCTCCACCCCTGTCGGCTGGGGAGGTTATTGACAACGCACATTTCCCAGGCCATGCTCCCAGACAGTCTCATTCAGGCCGCAGGGGTGGGATCCTGGAAACTGCATGTTAATAAGCTCCATGGAGGATTCTGGAGCAGGTGTTCCGTGATCTACTTCTGGAGAAAAGCCTCTGGAAGCACCTGCTTACCCCCCTTGCACTGCTGCATTGCTGTCAAGACGGGCTCCCACAATTGGCCCTTCCTCACCTCTTCTTCTCAGCCACAGGGAGGACTTCCTGAGAGAGCCCTTGATAGATGGATCTGAGCATACATTTCCGTCAGGCCCTGACTGTGACCTGAGACACAGGGGAGTCCGGAGGCTGGGCCGGGGTGCTTGAGCACTCCGTCCTTCTTCCACTCCGTGCCTGAGCTTTGTCTCTGCTTCAGCCTGTCCAGGCAAGTTTCCAGGACTGGGCATCAGTCTGAACAAAGCACCTCCATTTGTTAGTCTGAGAACTTGAGTCACAGAGATCCCTCAGCTGGATGTCCTGGCCCTGCTCATTTACGAGCACAGACTAGACGGGGCTCTCCCTAGAAGGGCATTACAGAACTGGTGCACTGAGCTGCTCCACAGCCCACAAGGGTGCTTGTCAGCCTTAACCGAGGGCAGCTCTCCCAGTAATCTTTTATGTACCATTTCTCAAATCCGTCTATCAGCCTTGTGTGTTTTCTGTCGCTGCATAACAAATCACAGCCCACTTAGCTTAAAATAGTACCAATTCGGTATCTCGTAGTGTCCACAGGTCAGGCGTTCAGGCACAGGTTAGCTGGATCCTCTCGGGCTCTCACCAGGCTCACATCTAGGTGCTGGCTGACTGCATCCTCCTGTGGAAGCTTGCGTAGGGAGAGAGTCCCTTCCAGGCTCCCTCGGGACATTGGCAGAATCCCTTGTCTTGTGTTTTCTTGCTAGCTGCAGGCCAGGGGCTGCTCACAGCACCCAGAGGTCATTCTTAGGCCCTTGCCATGTGGCTCTCTCCACAATACACGTTGTGTCTTCAAGGCCAGCAGGAGATCTGTTTCCAAGAAGGGCCTAGTTCACCTTTTTGGGGCTCACTGGATTGGGTCAGGCCCCCCCAGGAACATCTCCCTTTGATTAACTCAAAGTCAACTGATGAGTTACTTAATCATGGGAGTGCTATCCCATGATATTCATAGGCCACCCTTCCAACACTGAAGAGGAAGGCATTCTACGGGCATGTATGTTGGAGGTGGGAATCTCGGGGCCAACTTAGAATTCTGTCTTGCTTAGTCATTTAGTTATAATCATTACTGTTTTTTGATCGAGAAGGAGAGTAAATGGTCGCATTACTCAGGCTCTTTTACATACAGATAACTGAAGAACTCAAATATAGCTTGAAAATGCAAGAGGGAATTTACTGGCTCATTTAATGGAAAACCCCAGAATGTTGGACTACCTTCAGGCATGAATTGAGCCTTTGTTGAGACAATGTCATCAAGCCTCAGTCCCCCTCTCCTGGTACTGCTCCCCCAGATAGCTTAATTCTTAAAAAGGGTCACCCCAGATGGTGGGAAAGATGGCCATGATCAGTTCCAGGTTTATCTCTTGCTGGCTTCGTAACCTCTGTGTAAAGACTTTCTTCCAAGGAGCTCAGCAAAAGTGCCAGAACTGAAGGTTATTGGCTGGGCTTAGCCAACATACTCACCCCTGAAGCGGTCACTGAGGTTCTGACTGTCCGGGTTCGGGTCACATTCCTGTCCCTGAAGTCCCCTGTGAGCCACCATGTGGCTGAGCGTGGGGGAGGAGTGGATCGTCCCCAAGGGAAGATGATCACTGGCTTCGCTGTTACTGTCAGACCAGGGGAGCGGGTGCGGGAGAAGCAGAAACAACGGATGTCCCTTATGGGAACATAAAGTCAGGAAGACATGATACCTGCTCTGAAGGGGGCGCAGACCTGCGCTGAGGAAACAACTTCAGAGCACGATCATGACAGGAACCCATTAACCAAGGATGACTGTTGAGGGCACTGAGAGCAGGGGAACCAGGCAGTGGGGGAGTGAGCGAGTAGTCTGGAGCCAACTGCCTGGGCTGGAATCTCAGCTGGGACGTAAAAATGCTCAATAAACGTAGGCCACGGACCTGGGAGAAATCAAGGCAGGCTCTGGGGAGGGCGAGCCCCATGTTTGAAGGAGTGGAAGCCTGCAGAGGAACAAAGGGAGGGTTTGGGGGGCAGGTTGTTGGGGCTCACAGGACCCAGCCCTCTAATAACCAGACAAAGCTCTCCCTCCCCCCGCAGCCTTCATCAGTGAAATCCCTGCGCGCCGAGCGCCTGATCCGCACGTCACTGGACCTCGAGCTGGACCTGCAGGCGACCAGGACCTGGCACAGCCAGCTGACTCAGGAGATCTCGGTGCTGAAGGAGCTCAAGGAGCAGCTGGAACAAGCCAAGAGCCACGGGGAGAAGGAGCTGCCGCAGTGGGTGCGTGACGATGAGCGCTTCCGCCTGCTGCTGAGGATGCTGGAGAAGCGGGTGAGAGCCACGCAAGAGGCAAGGGAGGCGGCTCAGTCTGCCCTGGGGGACTGCCCAGTGCTGCAGGGGAGGGAGGCCAGAGCCCCGAACAGGGCCGACCCGCCTGTGACCCACTAAAGAGTGTTCCCAGGGCCCCTCATTCCCATCAGCAGAAGGATCCAGGAATCCCTTTGCCCAGGAAACATTAACAACTCTTGACCTGGCTGCCAGGCGCTTTTGCTGCATTGCCATGTTTATGTGTGCAAGGCCTTATTATTCACACTTTTATTCGTCAAACATTGGGCGCCTAATCTGCGCTGGGGCGCACACGTGAATAGAGTACGTCCCGAACACTGACCTGCCCCAGTGTCTGCTCATGCCGTCCCACAGAGGACGTATGTCCAAAGATACACGTTTGCACATGGAGGAAGTCCCTTCCTGCACGAGAACCCCCGAAGGCACCTCTCCGGGCCACCACCTAGGGCAGGGGGTCTAGAAGCAGCTAGCATCTAGACACTGTCCCTCAGCAGCACAGGACTGCCTGGGTCAGAAAGCCACGAAGCAGCAGCAGCTTCAGGTCCTTTATGGCCCTGGGGTTTATCTTATCTATGGCTAGCAGATGGTGCGGACACCTTCATGGGGTCTGCAAAGCTGGCAGTTTCTAAATGACTAAAAGCAATCTGCTTGTTTGAGCTGTATTTAAAGCAATTGGATGCCTTAAAAATTTGACTTTGGCACCAGTGGGGTTGTGAGCTGACAGGTCCCGGTGTCATGAAAAAGGAACAAAAAGGGTCAATACACAGAGGCCATCTTCAACTCGTTTATATATCTGCCCCTGCTGGACTGTCACCCATGGCCGGAATGGCCTCTGCTAGTTTTCTCTGCACACAGCCCAACAGTGCCCCTTGCAGAGGGCACCTGCCTGCGTTGTTGGGAGAGCCGTTAGCTGAAGCTGCAGCTCTTGGGGCCGGTGACGATGCCTTAGTGGGGGAGGTGGTGGTGCGCTTCTGAGGCCTGGACTAGCTGGGGGCTTCAAATGGACTCCGGTAATGCAAGAGTTCCAGAAATGTTGATTTCTTACTAATTTATTACTTTTACCCTGTATACTTATAATAGATAAATTCTTAGAAAGAAAGAGAAAGGAAAGGAAAGGAAAGGAAAGGAAAGAAAAGAGGGAGAGAGAAAGCCTGACCTCTCAAATAGCAAAAGAAGAGTACATGCCTGACTATCTGATAATGACCTTCTACTGCAGAACCATTTAAATGATGGCTTCACTGGGGCGGCTGACTCTTGATTTCAGCTCAGGTCATGATCTTGGGGTCCTGGGATTGAGTCCTGCATCTGGCTCCGTGCTTAGTGGGGAGTCTAAGTGGGGGTTCTCTCTCTCTCTAATAAATAAATAAACCTTTTTAAAAAATCATGGTTTCATTGACCAAAATTCCATCTTCATGCAATGTTTTCAAGTATATGGTACAGGGATATTTTAGGGCTTTTTGTGGTTTCTTCTCAAAAGTGCTTACATCGGTTTGCATTAGGAGGAAGGGGTGCAGTGTTCCAAAAGCCCTTGAACATAACTGAATGATTGCAATTGGGTTTCCAGCGCTTCTTAGTGGTTTGACATTAAAGAAATTTCTTAACCTGCCTGAGCCTCCGTTTCCTCATCTATAATATAGAAGTAATTATAAAATAAGCCTTTCTGGTGACCCTGAGGATTAGAAAGGTGGCACACATGTCACTAGGCAGCCCTCATCTCCAGATATTCAGTTCCGTGGCTCCAAAAACCCGTCCATCCTACCATGGAACAGGAAGGAGTGAGCGTGCCCATTCCGTGACCCTCAGACCTTTTGACTACAGTAGACTCCTCATTTGTGCCCGAAAGTTGTCATTGGCTGACCCCTTTCTGGAGGCCCTGAGGACTCCGTGCCACCTCACAGCCCTGTTTGCTTTGCCCTACAGATGGACCGAGCAGAGCACAAGGGTGAGCTCCAGACAGACAAGATGATGCGGGCAGCCGCCAAGGATGTGCACAGGCTTCGAGGCCAGAGCTGTAAGGAGCCCCCGGAAGTGCAGTCCTTCAGGTAAGCAGGTGGGCACCTGGCCAGCCCTCCTTTCGCTTTCACACGCAGCCCACCCGACCCGGGTCTCACCCCAGCCAGCGCTCCCTCCACCAGCAGAGCAGTGGCTCTCCCCGTAGCAGCTGTGCGTCCTCTGCCGCCCCGTCCCAGGCGGTCTGTGAGCACCGCCGTGCATTCTCTCAGCTGTCTTTATCAGTCCCCGCACAACGCGAGCTAATTTGTTAGATCCGCTTGTTGAATGAATGAGCCACCTGCTCTGGCCTTTCCGCTGAGCATCTCCATCACCGGTAATCACGGAGGATTGGCTGAATGATAAACAAGCCTGGGGGTGACGAGTGCTTGCCGGGCCTCCCTGACTCTGCCTGCTGCCTGCTGGGGTCTTAGGGAGGTGCTTTCTTGCCTGGATCCAGGCACATCTCAAGAGGGCCCCAAATGCCATTTGGCCGGGGCCTCCCATTCACAGAGGCCCTTGCATTTAGACTCATGATATCCTCCTAGATGAGGCACTTCTGGTTGTATATGTGCTCAAAAAAAAAGAAACATGCCTTTCTGGAATAGAAACATTTAAAATATACTGTCATCTGTATAACTGTGTTTGGACACCTCTTAATTTTTAACCAATTGGGAATCTAAAACAAACAAATGAACGCTGCAAGTGACCCAAGGGCCCTTTGAAACTCAGGCTGGTCCTGCTGATGTCCCTAAACTAGTGGTTCTCAACCACGGATGACTGGGGCACCCTGGGCACATTTGGCAATAGCTGGGGACCTTTTTTGGTTGTCCCAACTGGAAGGAAGGGTGGGGGTGGGGGGACTGCCACTGGCACCGAGCGGCCGGAGGCCAGGGATGCTGCTAAACATCCCACAATGCACTGGGCAGCCCCCACCACAAAGGGTGATCCGCCCGTAATATCTCAAAAGGGAGGTTGGAAACCCTGCTCTGAAGGGCTGGCCTCTTTCGCAGGGAGAAGATGGCATTTTTCACCCAGCCTCGGATGAATATCCCGACCCTCTCTGCAGACGATGTCTAATCGCCAGAAAAGTATTTCCTTTGTTCCACTGACCACGCCGTGAGCATAGACTGTGGCTGAGGTTATTTATGTGGTGTTACATGAAGGTACTGGTCACAAGTCCTCTAGCGTTCTTGTCGGTTCGAAGGCGAACAGCTGTTGTTTTGTTTTTTTGTTTTTTAGTTTGGGTTCTATTATTATTAAAAAAACAAAAACAAACAAAAAAACACAAAAACCAGCATTAAAATGACAAGATTGTATAGTTTGTATATTTAGGAATGTATTTTTGAGAAAGAAAATTTAAATGAACTGAAGCAGTGGTAAGTTGCTGCTCTTCTTAAAATTGTTTAGATTTTTTTTCCTTTTTGTACAGCTCTACCTTCTAGAGGTTTCACTGCAATAAGAAGTAATGTTTCAGGGACGGTAATCCTAAAAGGACGTCCCGCCGGTGTCAACAGCACAGCTGACCTTTCCTACTTAACACATTTTGTACAATATTAAAAAAAAAAATGTCCGGAATCATTTGGGGAATGCTGAGGTGCATTTGCAAGTCTTCATGAGCTGTGACGTGTTTGTATGTGGCCGCCTGACGTGGCGCAGGCAACACGGAGCTGGCCGAGCAGCCCAGCCCGTGCTGGCGGCAGGCCTGCCCACGCCAGTCTCGGATGCCCAGTGAAGCCACTGAGTGCGTGAGGGAGGGCTGTGGAGAGCTCCTTTCAGTTTTATCTCCATCAATAAAGTGGCCTTTCTGAACGAATTTTTGCTCTCTCTTTTTTCCCCCACCCCTCACTTCATCTGTGTCTCCCTAATTTTTGACCTTCCCCTTTCTCACCATTTCCTCCCCACTGGTCTCCAGGCCAGGGGGCAGTTTTTCTCTCGCGGGCACCACCCCTCATTTGCTCAATGGATTTAAAACCCCTGCCCAGCTGGGGCTGTTGCAGACAATAGGAAATCAGCCTTTAACTGGATTTTTTTCTTCCCAAAGCTATCTGGAGCCACGGTTCATGTTTCTGGGATCAATCCCACAGACAGAAGCAGATATAAGACATGGGGAAACTAGGGGTAGACCTGGGGTTTGAATCGTCCATCCTCTCTCTAGGTGTAGTCTGTCTGGTGAACCAGGACAAGAGAGCTTATGATAAAGGGCGCCTGGGTGGCCCAGTGGATCAAGCATCTGCCTTTGGCTCAGGTCATGATCTCAGGGTCCTGGGATCGAGCCCCATATCAGGCTCCCTGCTCAGTAGGGAGCCTGCTTCTCCCTCCCCCTTTGCCTCTCTCCCTCCTTGTGCCTTCCTCTCTCTCTCTCTCTCTGTCTCAAATGAATAATTTTTTTTTAAGAGAGCTAATAAAAACATGAAGGTCATGCAGTAGGATTTTTTTCAGTCAGTCACCCCTCCATCCGCGATCAGCTCTCCCAGCAAGGCTCAGCCCCTCACACACCCACATCATCAGCTGCTATGAAGCAGAGTGCCTAACACCCTCCTTGTATGTGGGAAAGGCTGTGTGGAGCAAATCCTCCCACCCGAGCAGTATGTCTCAGTGTTACTTCAGCTGACAGAGCATTTGCAGGCGGCCTTCTGTCCGCCATGGCATTGAATTCTCTAAACAGTTCACTGGCACACCAGCAATACATCCGGTCGTTTGCCCGGCGAGAAACTGAAGAAGAGATCAAGAAATTTCACTCAGAATCATGCACGTGTGTTCTCCAGAATCTTCAGGAAACACAGTTTCAGAAATGTGGAAAGATCTGCTCTGGGTCTCTCAGATAACAAATGACCAGTGTTAGGACACAAACGCTGTCTATCGCCTCCAAAATGTCTTTTGTGTTTCAGCTCTGGTTTCTGTTTCATGGCACTGTGGTCACATGTGGGCCCTACTCAAAGAGAATTTGAGGGGCGCCTAGGTGGCTCCGTCGGGCGGGCGTCTGCCGTCAGCTCGGGTCATAATCCCAGAGTGCCGGGATCCAGCCCTGAGTCAGGCTCCCTGCTCAGCGGGGAGTCTGCTTCTCCCTCTCTCTCTGCCGTTCCCCTTGCTCCTTCTCTCTCTCTTGCTCACTCTATCTCTCTCAAGTAAATAAATAAAATCTACAAAAAAAAAAAAAGGAATTTGAACATTTGTGTTTGAAGAGTGAGGCCATGATATCCTGTGGTTTGTCTGCAGGAGGGCATGAGAAAGGTGACGTGACTAGGACACTAGCCTGAGAAAAGACTGACCGGCTCTGACCCATTCACAAAACCAATGATTGCCTTTGACCGCAAAGCCTTTTGCCATGTGCACATTGGCGATCTTTGTGCTTCCTGCATCCAAGAAGGCTAATAAGATTTGTCCAGTTAATTCTCCCCGTGCTAATCAGAGTCCAGCCACCTTAACCTTTCTTGTCTGTATTCTGTGTTTACAATTCTGGTTCCTTCCGCCCAGTCCACTCTTCATGTCTTCACACTGTCTTCCTACAGCTCTCCAAT
This sequence comes from Ursus arctos, assembly GCF_023065955.2. Taxonomy (NCBI): domain Eukaryota; kingdom Metazoa; phylum Chordata; class Mammalia; order Carnivora; family Ursidae; genus Ursus; species Ursus arctos. Next base: position 55,811,787 of record NW_026622819.1, read on the forward strand.
TATCAATATTCTGATCCCAGTTCAAGCCTCTCCCTCGGAGAGACCTCTCCCCCGGAGAGACCTCTCCCCCTGACCCTGGGCCATCCTATCTAACTTATCCTCCCCCATGTCCCTCTCTGACACAACGACCCAATTTGTTCAGCACGCTGTTCCTCTGCAGTCATCTTGTTACATGCCCTCCTCTGTCTCTTCCCTCTAAAACGGAAGATCGTAAAGCCCGGATCTTGTTTGCGTGCTTTCTGTTGAGTCTGAGGCAGAGTGGGTCCTCGATAAATATTTGTGGAACGAATAAATGAGATCAAATGTCTTCCCCGGAAATGTGTCTACTCCCTTCTTTGTCCTTCCTGACCAGGGCAGAGGAAGATTCTGGGCGGAACAAGAGTACTGAAGGCTGTTCTTTGGGGTGTGGGTTGTGGACACCTCTCTGATCCAGCTCAGTGCGTGCCCCACCACATATGCCCAGGCCACCCTCAGAGTAGAGAAGTGATGGGGATGGCTAACACCCACACACACAGTTTACATTCTTTGAGGGAAAAGTCAGGTTACTTACCCTGAAATCATTCCTCTCCTGTAGCAATTAGTTGTGTTATGTTAATAGCTAATATTTAGATACCACACAAAATCCAAAGGGTCCACCAGAGCCGCAGTAGCATATCCTTCCACTCGCTGTAGGCCTAGGCACTGTTCTAAACGTTTAATTATTTCTACTTCATGCTCATTACAACCCCACGAGGTTGGTACTATTATGATCATTCCTATGATACCAGTGAGGACTCAGCTCAGAGGAGTTACCTGCCCGACATCCTACAGATGGCAAGTGGTAGAACTGGGATTAAACCCAGTGTGTGCTCTCAAGACACCTCACTACAGTGACCAGGGACCCTGATATGTGTATCCTTTTTTCCATCTCAAAATGCATATTAAATGTACTGTCCTGTACCTTGCCGTTTCTCAGCAAGGTATTTGTAAACAACTTCATTCTTTTTTTTTTTTTTTTGGAAGATTTTATTTATTTGAGAGAGAGCGAACACGAGCAGCAGGAAGGGCAGAGGGAGAAGTAGACGCCCCGCTGAGCAGGGAGCCGGATGTGGGGCTCGATTCTGGGACTCCAGGATCATGACCTGAGCCAAAGGCAGACACTTAACTGACTGAGCCCCCCAGGCGCCCCAAACAACTTCATTCTTTTTAACCACGGTGTAGTATTCCACTGAGTGGTGTACCATAAATTAATTGGTGGACTTTGATGTTGTAGCCAATCTCTTGCTTTTACAGGGTCTAACTGGTCTTTGGACATCCGTCCTTTCACACGTGTATGAGTGTATCTGTAGGTTCAGTACTGCCTACAGCTTCGAAATGCACGATCAGAGCTCCACACAAAACCGTACATTGCCTCTCAGACATTTCTTCTTAGCATGTTCGCTACCTTCACCAAGTGGCATGAAGATTCGGGGAGATAATACACCTTAGTTACCGAACAAATAGTTTTAAGTTGTTAATGAATGGTAGGGAAGTTGTTATGTTCTATCAGGGGAGTATATTCTAGTTATATTCTAGATGCTTCTGGGAATAAGTAAATTTTTTTTTTCTTAAAGATTTTATTTATTCATTTGAGAGGGAGAAGCAGACTTCCCGCTGAGCAGGGAGCCCAACATGGGACTCGATCCCAGGACCTTGGGATCATGACCTGAGCTGAAGGCAGACATTTAACTGACTGAGCCACCTAGGCGTCCCTTTTTTTCTTTTTCTTTTTTTTTTTTTTTAAGACTTTGTTTGGGAATAAGTAAATTTAAAAGCTTGTCCTACACCATTAGTAAGACTCCTCCCAGGGCACTTGGGACTAAATAAATTTATTTAGAAGACAATGGTAAGTCCTAAGTTTACAAGCAAAATATCTGTGAAGCCAGTCAGAAGTAACAAGGAGACATAAGCTTCACAGTACTTTTTACCACTTGCATTTACCTATTTGGTTTTTTTGGCTTTGGCTGTCTGCTCATGAGGTATTGGAGATGGAAGGGCAGGCATCATTCATATCTTGTTCACTATTTTAATCCCCAGGGCCAAAGCAGTCCTCGGGTAATTGTTTGGTGAATAAATGAGGCTAAGACCAAAGTTCTAATTCTAGTCCTACTAAGTAACATAAACCTGGGTGAATATTTTCCAGTGGTTTTTGGCCCTCTCAACAGGCTGGTCAACTTGGCCGGGTGGGGGGGCTTCTGTGCAGGTCCTCAGCTCTGATCCAACTCGGACCGGCTCACAGAAGGAGCTGTCAGGTGACACAGGGCAGCTCCCTGGCTGGAACTGTTGGTTCTGCAAAACAGAGCACATTCCCTTCCTGCTTCGTCCCTTTCCTCCCTTCTGCTGATCGTTTTCAGCCCTCTTACTTGAGTAGTTTCCCATTGCATCCTAGTTAACAGTGACAGTTGAACAAGTAGGTGGGTGAAGGAAGGAAGCAACGAGGTGTTGGGGTTGGGGGGATGTCTGGGGCTGAGCTATGCCCACCTCTGCCCTTTAACCCTCAGAGTCCCAAGGGAGCTTTTCCAAGCTGGGGAAGGTTATGGGGAAACTGCCCAGTCCAAACCTCCCAAACTTTCTCTGTCTTCCTCCTACGTGGGTGTGAAAGTTGGTGTTGAGTGAGGAAAGGGTTAGGGTACAGGCAGGGAGAGATAGGAGGCCCTTGACTCCCCTGACTGGGCTCACTCGTGGCCAGGCTCACAGAAATCCCAAACGTGGAGAAATGCTGAGGCGTACAAAACCAGAGATAAGGGAACAAACCAGACCACCTGGCCCTGGATGTCAGGGAGTATATTTTTTTGGCAGCTACATTGTAATCACAGAAAATGACCGGACCTCAAAGAAGTAATCCATTAAGGGTGTTGTCAACAGTCCACGCTCAAACCAAGACGGCCCAAGAATCTCAAGGCCACAAGCTCCCTGGTCAGTTCTCAATACAAGACTGCCAGTAAAAGCCCTCAGTGGCAACCCATTCGGGCCCCCTCTCACTCTAGAGAGCTTTTGTCTTTCCTTTCTGTACTCACCTTCATCGAATAAACTTTCACGTCTCGTCACCCTTTTGTGTCCTCGAGATTCATTCTTCGACTCTGTGACCCAAGAACGCTGAGATGCTGTAACTGACACCGAACCCAGACCCGTGACGGCTCAGCGGGAGGGAGAGGCAAGGACCATCTCCAACCACAGGGAGGGGACGCGGAGGCTTTCACACGGGCTGGAGAGGACGTGCCTCCTCCAGGTCAGGGCCTTGCCTCAGGCCCATCCCCTCTCTGCAGAAGTCACTCTGTGTGAGGGAGTTTTCATGACCACCAGGGTAAGAAAGCTACAGCCTCAGTGTGGGAGCTTGGCGTCCACTTTTTTTAGTTTAGAATTTGTTTTCTATTATTATGTAAGTAAAGAACACACATGGTAAAAAAAAAAAAAAAACAAAACTCAGCTACCACAGGACATAAGATATAGAAGTCACCCTCATCCTCTGGAATCTACAATTAATACTAGCTAGTCTAGTAGTTTCCACTTTAAATAATTGACCTCATCAAGCAAAACGCAACTGCAGGATCTAATTGGCTTATTTGAGGATCTAATTGGCTTACGAAGTGATTCATGAATCCGCGGCACGCCATCGAGCAAGCCCCAGGGTGCTCTGAGGAGTTGTACAAAATGGAAGGTTTTTGTGGGAAGGAGGGTGGGGCAAGAAATTACTAACAAAAGAAAAGGATTGTTTCAGGCAGGATCACCTTCCCTTTGGGGAAGGCAGGGAGTCTTACGGTGCAGATTATCTCCTCCTTTGGGAGATAGAGAGGCTCGTGTGGCCGATTACCTCACTGATGCTGGCCAAACAATTCTGACCTACCCGGGAAGACTACATTTCTGGGGGCGATAGAAACTGCAGTTAGGTTAGGTATTAAGTCTAAACTTGGTGACGTGGCATAAGTGATACCATTTAGGGTCTGCGGTTTTCTTTTTAACAATTTCCCCCTTTTGGTTAGACTCTCAGCCTGAGAGATGTGCTCAAAATTTAAGGCATTAGTGCCACTGTCGGCTGCCACTCGGAAGCTCTTGCCGTTTCTCTTCTTGCTTTGTGTGGTATCCATCGGTCATGACATTTTCTGCTTAACCCTGTGATACGCTCAGATCACAACTCCAGGCTTAAAATCTAAATCGGTCATTCTCGTTGCTTCTCCAATGTTCCAGTCTCAGGGAGATTGAGTGCCCCCCCCCCCCCCGCCGCCGCGGCTCTGCCCTGGCTGGGCCTGGAGCCTGCTTAAGATCCTCTCTACCCCTCCCGTCCCACAGTCTCTCTCTTTAAAAAAACAAAAAACAAAAAACAAACTTTTGAGAGAATATAATGCACCAGGCAGATTATAAGAAGGATAGTTCCTAATATTTGGAGGGTACTTTGGAGCCATGGTCCCCAAGACCCAAACCAATCAAAGACCCCATTGCGGGAGTCAGCCTTTTAAGCCAAGTGGCTTGCTCAGTGATGTTCAGTAACTGAGTTTCGGCTTCCCCAGAAGTGTTAACCCAGATACAGCAGGTGGTGTTAGGCACAGCACAGACACCTCCTTGCTCCGCTAAAAGATAATCAAGAGCTACCCTATCAAAAACAACTCTGGCCAGAGAGGCTAAGAATCTTTGTCGGGCAACTACTGCTTTAGTAGCAGATTATGCAGTGGTTTCAAGAGTTAGGTTTTGAATGAGAGCCTCAGTTTCTTTTTCCCTAACCAGGGAAATAGGGACCTGCCAAAAGGAGTGAATCCTGAATCCCGAAAGCCTCCTGCTAGGTCCTTTCTAACTCCTCAGTGTAAATTCAAGGGGGTCGACCAATGATATCTCTTATTTTGCTTGTGAAAACTTAGGGGCAGTTAGATTTTCTTTAAGCCTGAAACGAAAGATTGTTCTAAATTCCAGGTGACCCGTCTCCTGTCCTTAGCGATGTTGTGGGAAATACAGATGCGAGTGTTATTTTCCTAAGAGAATGTCAGAGTAAAGGAAAGGAAAAGGAGAAAGATTCATGTTCACTTAGTATGAACAGGAAGCAGTCTATCTCGATGTCAGCTACTTCTCTTTCTCGTCAATTGATGCGGAGGTCTCTAGCAATGTCAGTCGTCCAGAGCACTTGGTAAGGTACCTTCCAACGGCTCCAGAGCCATCTTCCTCTTATACATTTCCAGAATATCTAGTCACCAGGTTTAAGACTGGCACTGCTGCTGGGGCACAGGGGTGCAAGAGCACCTGACTCCGGGGGTCCCAAACAGAACATGTCTGACCCTTGCCGCTGACAAAATCCAAAGGCAGAGAGACAAGTGGTGGTGAAACAAGAAAGGAATTTATTTCAGTGAGCCAACACCAGAAGACAGCAGGCTAGAGTTCAAAGACTGTCTTTAAAGTGCTGAAAATACTTCCAGGTTTATATAAAGAAATTGTAGAACAAAGGTTGGTGGGTGTGTGCAGGTGGGCAGTGAAGGTCAAGTCCCTCACAGGCAGAGTCGTGCTGGCTCAGGGCAGTCCTTACTGATTGATGGGTAGTTTTGGTTCCCATCCCAGGATGCTTTGCCTATAGGGTCTTTTGCCTGAGTTAACAAAAAAGCTGGAAAGAACTTGATCAATTAGAAAGCTTGAGGTCAACTCTCTCACACCATACACAAAGATAAACTCCAAATGGATGAAAGACCTTGATGTGAGACAGGAATCCATCAGAATCATAGAGGAGAACATAGGCTGTAACCCCTTCAACATCGGCCACAGCAACTTCTTTCATGACACGTCTCCAAAGGCAAGAGAAACAAAAAAAATGAACTTGTGGGACTTCATCAAGATAAAAAGCTTCTGCACAGCCAAGGAAACAGTCAAAAAAACTAAGAGGCAGCCCACAGAATGGGAGAAGATATTTGCAAACTATAGATAAAAGACAGGTATCCAAGATCTACAAAGAACTTCTCAAACTCAATACACGAGAAACAATCAAATCAAAAAATGGGCAGAAGATATGAACAGACACTCTTCCAATGAAGACATACAAATGACTAACAGACACATGAAAAAATGTTCAAAATCATTAGCCATCAGGGAAATTCAAATCAAAACCACATTGAGATACCACCTTACACCAGTTAGAATGGCAAAAATTGACAAGGCAAGACAACAAATGTTGGAGAGGATGTGGAGAAGGGGGATCCCTCTTACACTGTTGGGAATGCAAGTTGGTAAAGCCGCTTTGGAAAACAGTGTGGAGGTCCCTTAAAAAGTTAAAAATTGAGCTACCCTATGATCCAGCCATTGCACTACTGGGTATTTACCCCAGAGATATAGATGTAGTGAAGAGAAGGGCCATATGCACCCCAATGTTAATAGCAGCATTGTCCACAATAGCTAAATCGTGGAAGGAGCCAAGATGCCGTTCAACAGATGACTGGATTAACAAGATGTGGTCCATATATACAATGGAATATTACTCAGCCATCAGGAAGAACGATTACCCAACATTTGCAGCAACACGGACAGGACTGGAGGAGATTATGCTAAGTGAAATAAGTCAAGCAGAGAAAGACAAGTATCATATGGTTTCACTCATTTATGGAACATAAGAAATAGGAAGATTGGTAGGAGAAGGAAGGGAAGAATGAAGGGGGGTAAAGAGAAGGGGGAATGAATCATGAGAGACTATGGACTCTAGGAAACAAACTGAGGGCATTGGAGGGGAGGGGGTGGGGGACTGGGATAGGCCGCTGATGGGTATTAAGGAGGCCATGTATTGCATGGTGTACTGGGTGTTATATGCAAATAATGAATCATGGAACTTTACATCAAAAACTAAGGATGTACTGTATGGTGACTAACATAACATAATAAAAAATTATTATTAAAAAAAAAGAAAAGAAAGTTTGAGGTCAACAGCAATTGCACTACTGGGTATTTACCCCAAAGATACAAATTTAGTGATCTGAAGGGGCACCTTCACCCCAATATTTATAGCAGCAATGTCCACAACAGGCAAACTATGGAAAGAGCCCAGATGTCCATTGACAGATGAATGGATAAAGAAGGTGTGGTATATGTAGACAATGGAATATTACTCAGCCATCAAAAAAATGAAACCTTGCCATTTGCAATGACGTGGATGGAACTAAAGGGTATTATGCCAAGCGAAATAAGTCAATCAGAGAAAGACAATGATCATATCTCACTGACGTGTGGAATTTAAGAAACAGCATAGAGGATCATAAGGGAAGAGACGAAAAAATGAAACAAGACAAAACCAGAGAGAGAGAGACAACCCATAAGAGACTCTTAATCATAGGAAAACATTGAGGGTTGCTGGAGGGGAGGGGGTTGGAAGGATGGGGAACTGGGTGATGGGCATTGAGGAGGGCATGTGATATAATGAGCACTGGGTATTATATAAGACTGATGAATCACAGACCTATACTTCTGAAACCAATAATACATTATATGTTAATTAATTGAATTTAAATTAAAAAAATAAATTAGTTTTTGATAAGTGAAAAAAAAGTTTGATGTCAAAATGGAGGTAAAGCCCTCATGACCAACAGGATCCTTTGAATTGGGATCCAAGAAGGCTTCTTTTTTTTTTTTTTAACATTTTATTTATTTGACAGAGAGAGAGCACAAGCAGGGGGAGCAGCAGGCAGAGGGAGAAGGAGAAGCAGGCTCCCCCGAGCTGAAGGGAGACGCTTACCCAACTGAGCGGGTCATACCAGCATGAGATAACAAGGGATCCCCAGAAGGTTGTATGCCAACAGACATCGGTCTGCTAGGGACCCTCATGCAGGGTGAGTTTGTTTCCAGAATGGGGAACTTCAAATAGTCAGCAAGACCAAAGGCAATACCTTGAGTCGGAAAAGTCCAGTAGGTTTGGCAAGTTTAGAATTTTTTAAGTTTGAGGGTCCCATTGTCAGTGAGTCCTTTTGCTCAACACTGGACCACAATAGTTATTCCTTATCGCACTTTCTTAAGGCTTTGACAATGGCTGCAACATTCCAATCACCAGAGCAGAAAAGCCCTGATAGCAATGGAATGTCTAGAAGACCACATCCTGCCGGTGGTCACAGGCTGAACACGGACGGACCTCAACCTGTGATCACGTGCTCCCTACCTGCTCTCTTGCATTTAGCCCCTGAACCTGTTCCTATGAAACTGTAGGTGTCCATCTTGTCAAGAGAGAGGTCGGTGGTTCAGGCTTGAACTCGCTACCTCCCCTGGATGCCACCCCCGAAATTAGTTACTCCCTTTCTCTTTTACAGCCCTCGTCTCTCGAGTTAACGGGCTTCTCTTGCAATGAGTTTGTCTGAGTTTGTTCAGCAACAGTGTTGGTAAACCCAGCCAGGAGCTGGGCTTTGATGTGTCCGGCCCCCTCGGGGTTGCCTGGGATAAGGCAGGTGGTAGCAGTGCCGGGGTTTTCCTGTTCATTTCCTGAGTTAGCGGCTGTGATGGTTTGGTAACACCACTAGTTCTCTCATCCTTGCCCGATGACTGAGGATGATAAAACAGTGTTAATTCCAAGAAGTGCGCAAGATTTTCATTAAGGCTCATATGATTTGTCCAGTGACATGGGTGCCTCGATGGGTGCCAAGTGGGTGCCACTTGGGTACCCCAAGTGGGAAACACATTCTCTCAGTTTCTTTGCCACTGTACAGGCTCCAACCCATCCAGAAAACATCCATACAGGAACATATTGATAACCCCTACTACGTGACAGCTGAATGAAGTCCAGCTGCAGATGTTCAAAGGGTCCAGACAGAGGAGGATGAGGCCTCTGGGAATAAAAATAGGTTTTCCAGGATTATGGGCCTAACAGAGCAGACATTTCGGGTTCTCTGTTTTCGCAGTTTTATAGAAGTCTCCCTGCCAAGGTCTGTTTATAATTCAAGTTATCTTAAATGTACTGTGGTGGGTGAAGGAGTGCAAACACTGAAAAATGGAGTTTGTCAGGTAGCAGGGAAGAAGCATCTTGGATTCCCAATAGCCCCAGCTGTTAATACACAGCCACTGTTTATCCATCTTAATTTCTCTGATTCAGGAGCAGACTGTTGCCACGGTACGAGGACATCAGGATGGCAAAAGTCTGTTTTTTGTTTTGTTTTTAAAGATTTTGTTTTTATTTATTTGTCAGAGAGGGAGAGACAGAGAGAGAGAGAGAGCACAAGCAGGGGGAGCGGCAGGCAGAGCGAGAGGAAGAAACAGGTTCCCTGCTGAGCAAGGAGCCTGATGTGGGGCTCAATGCGGGTCTCAATCCCAGGACCCGGGGGTCATGACCAGGGCCGAAGGCAGCCACTTAACCAACGGAGCCACCCAGACGCACTGCAAAAGTCTGTGTTTAAATTACTGTCATAAAACAGATAGGCTAATACAAACTTACCAGTTACAAACTGGATTTAAGCTTGTTTACTGGCAGATGGAATAGATTAAGTTTACCTGTCTAGATAGCTAAAATTTTGTAAAGTACTTGTGGAAAAGACACTTAAAGGTTTGTATTTGCCCTTGACAGGTCAAGTTCCAAATGACTTCCTCCTCCCCCTCCCCCCTTTTTTTCTTTTGATAGGAATTACTGCCCCCTAGTTTGCATATCCAAGAGATGATTTAGATAAGAGTTCTAGGGGCACCTGGGTGGCACAGCGGTTAAGCGTCTGCCTTCGGCTCAGGGCGTGATTCCCGCGTGATCCTGGCATTCCGGGATCGAGCCCCACATCAGGCTCTTCCGCTATGAGCCTGCTTCTTCCTTTCCCACTCCCCCTGCTTGTGTTCCCTCTCTCGCTGGCTGTCTCTATCACTGTCGAATAAATAAATAAAAAATCTTAAAAAAAAAAAGAGTTCTAGGTACACTATTTATATGTCAAAGATATAATGGGTACATGGGGGTTGGGGGGAAAAGCAAGCTTCTCCTAGGACTTTTGTTCACCTAAGGACAGAGTTTTTATAATACAAGTCTTTTGAGATAAATAAGGGAAATTTGGGGATTAGAAAAAAGGACTGGTGAACTTGGAATTGTTTCTGGAACCACACCTCTGGTCCTGTAAAGACTAGACTTGTAAAATAAGGACAGCTGTTTGTAATTCCTCAAAGAACTGGGTTGCCACTACATGATATCAAGGACTGACAGACCCATTCACCTCAGTGAGGGTGCTTTCCTTTCCCTCTGGGGACATTTAACTTAGAGCCGAATGCCTAAAGAAATTCCTAGCAGGCTCCGAATCACCTTCCAATCTGGCCAGATTTCTGATCATAGAGTCATTAAATTCTTTCGAATATCTTGTCAGGATTCCACCAGGACAAACAGTAAATATTTCTGGCAGTATTAAATGACTTCATGGACCCAAGAGGTGTCCTCAAAGAGGGTGCAAACGATACTATCTTCTTAAGATCTAGAGTCACTCCCAAATACAGCCAGAGAAAGGACCTGCAACCTACGTGTCCCAGGCAGGCAGAAAGCCAAGTCCTTAGGATGTGAAATGAGATAAGCAAAGAGACAATAGCTATTCCTGAGAGAGAAAGGATCAATAACCAATTAGATTGGATTTGAAAAGGAAGCAACAACATGAAATTTTAGTTTCCTCTCTCTAGACTGGGCTCAGGAGGTAATCTGTTTACAAAAAATTTGAGGATTCTCCCTGGATTTAAGAAATTCTTTTGGCGTGACCAAGGAGTGAAAGAAAGATACCTGAAAAGGATTGCATGTAGCCTCAGGTGGTCTTCTGTTAAAAAGTAACCATTTTAGTAACCCTCGTCCAAGGAGAAAGGCAATTCAGACAGAGGATTACCAGAATGCGCACTCGAGTGAAGGAGGATAGACGGGAGCAGGAGGAGTTAATGTCAGTCTCATACATCAGTCTCCTAGTCTCCTGTTGTAGGTAACTTTCCTCTCCTTAATTCTTCATTCTTTTGGCGAGGAATCTCTCAAAACTATTTTGGAGATTTGGAACCTTCTGGAGATGATCTTCTCTAATTGGACCATTCCCCATAATGGCCATTATAATTCTAGGTTGATTTTAGTAAGATTTTGCCGTTTCACTAGATATTTACAACTTCTGGGACTATCATTCTTAGAAGGTTTGGGGGCGCCTGGGTGGCTCAGTTGGTTAAGTGTCTGCCTTTGGCACAGGTCATGATCTCAGGGTCCTAGGATAGAACCCCATGTTGGGCTTCCTGCTCAACGGGGAGTTTCCTTCTCCATCTTTCTCTGTTCCTCCCCATGCTTGTGCGTGAACTCTCTCAAATAAAATATTAAAAAAGAAAGAAAGAAAAGGTGTGCCAGAACGCGGCAGGCTCACCTCCCTGGATTTAAAGAACCCCATTTCTTTTAGCTAGGCCTCTTGTTTGCCCAGAGCCACACTAATCATCATCAGAGTGTGGAAAGAACTAAATGTGCAGGCCCAAAGAATGGGACTACGGACTGATTTCAAACAAATGGAGAACTTCCACCAGCAATTTCCAACTTGGAATCTGGGAATCTGGAGACGAAACCAAAGGCCTGGGTTGGTTGGTTGGTTGGTTTGTTTTGGCTACCAAGACCCCACTTAGCTATAGCCTTTGTTACACAAAGCAAGGCACACAAACTCCACACCTTAACTTCTCAGCCGCCGAGAGACGTTAACTGCATCCTGGCCACAAGAAGATCTGTAGGCGCCCTCACCAATTCCCGTAGAACCTTGCATTGAGGAAAGCATCGGACCTCCAAAGCCTCGGGTATCGGTTGCTAGGGCTGCCATGACAAAGTAGCATAGATTGGGAGTGACACACCAGAAATTTATTTTCTTATAGTTCTGGAGACGGGAAGACCGAGGTGAATGTGTTGGCAGGCAAGTTGGTTATTTCTGAGCCCTTTCTCCTTGGCTTGTAAATGCCATTCTTCTTCCTGTGTTTTCACATGGTGTATGTGTGGGGGGGGTGTCCTCATCTTCTTTGATAAGGACATGGGTGAGATTGGATTAGGCCCCAACTTCAGACCTCATTTAAATTAATTACCTTTTTTTAAAAAAGATTTTTATTGATTTATTTGACAGAGGGATAGAGCCAGAGAGCATAAATGGGGGATGGAGGGGAGCAGCAGAGGGAGAGGGAGAAGCAGGGTCCCCGCTGAGCAGGGAGCCTGACGTGGGGCTCCATCTCCGGACCCTGAGATCATGACCTGAGCTGAAGCAGACACTTAACCGACTGAGGCACCCAGGCGCCCCTAACTTAATTACCTCTTTTAGACCCCTTTCTCCAAACACAGTTGTCAGCTAGCCCTTTTGTGCAACTATAGACCCCCAACAGTTAAAACCAGAAATAGACAAGACTGCTTAACACATGCTCTAACCGAAACCCAACGTGCTTATTCCTTATCGCACTTTCTTGAGGCATTGACAAAGATGTTTTACAATGACTGGAACATTCCAATGGCTGGGCCAGAAAAGCCCTGATAGCAACGGAATGCCTAAAAGACCACATTCCATCCCTTTCCCTGCCCAGGATCAGGCACCGAACACATACCAACCCCCACCCATGATCATGTGCTCCCTATCTGCTCTCTTGCATACACCCCCCTGAACCTCTCCCTACCAAACTCTGGGTGTCCATCTTGCAGGTGGAGAAGTTGGTTGTTAAAGCTTGAGCCTGCCAACTCCCCCCATTGCCAGCACCCAAAATAAATTTCTCCCTTTGTCTTTTCCAAACCCGCATCTCTTGAGTTACTGGCTTCTCTTGCAATGAATTCCTCTGAGTTTTGTTTGGCCTGAAGTTGGGCAAACCCCGCCGGGAGATGAACTGTGCTTTTGATTTGTTCAGCCCCCTTGAGAGTCTCTGGGACAGAGGAGTTGGCCAAAGCAGCACTCCAGGGCCTCCCCTTTTGTTTCCTGAGTTAGTGGCTAGGATAGATCGATGGGTAACTGTAGAGGCCACTTCTAGACAACAGGCTTGAGCAATGGAAACTTGATCAAGGCAAAAGGCCCCACCATAACCACCTGAATACAGACAGGCCCATCAGGCAGACCCACCTCAAAATATCCACAGGCCTCAACAGACCAATGAGCTACTTACAACCAGCACAGTTACCAAAACAGAGAAAATTCCATACATCCCTTTACCTCCTCATCTTCCCCCTTTAAAAACAACCCCTACCCACTGCCTCTGCCTTGTTGCAGACAGTCTCTCCTTTGCTGTCCTGCGGGCAGCTCCCTTGTGGCACATTCAGTAAACTTCTATCTCCTTTGTTCTGCCTTTGGTGAATCCTTTCTCCACCTGTGCCACCAGTCCCCACCCAATCGTTGCCCCACATTTTGAGACCCCCACCCAATCGGGAGAGACACCACAGTAACGCAGTCACATTCTGAGGTACTAGGGGTTAGGACTTTGACATGAATACAATTAATCCCAAAGCACCCCTCTTGGAAAACAAAAAATTATACTCCTCCACTACCCTATCCAAACCCTCCGATGGCTCCCGTCGTGCTTAGAATCAAATTTAAAACCTCTGCTCTGGGGGTGCCTGGGTGGCACAGAGGTTAAGCGTCCACCTTCGGCTCAGGGCGTGATCCTGGCGTTATGGGATCGAGCCCACACGTCAGGATCCTCCGCTATGAGCCTGCTTCTTCCTCTCCCACTCCCCCTGCTTATGTTTCCTCTCTCGCTGACTGTCTCTATCTCTGTCGAATAAATAAATAAAATCTTTAAAAAAAATAAATAAAACCTCTGCTCTGATTTATAAAGTCCTATATGCTTCACTTTTGCCAATTTCTCCACTTGGGTCATATCCAATCCCCCTCTTTTGTGTTTTCAAATAAATTTAGCTCCTGCCTCAGGTCATTTGCTCTGGATACCTCTCTGCTTAGAATCCTCCTATTCATTCAGTTAGGAAACAGTTTTTGAGCAATGCCCTGTGACAAGCACCACTCCAGGTAAAGGGTCTTGGAAACTGGGCTGGATGCACTTTGAGGTATAGGAAGACATTCCTAGGGGTATGCGGATATGGATACATTAGGGAAATCCATCCACAGATCTTGAATTTTTGTATCCTCTTTCCTAAAATTGATTTGCCTGCAAATGCAGTTACCCAACTCTCCTTTTATACTCCTCCGCCCACAAGAAAAGGCGTAACACCTCTCCCGTTGCCCTCAACGTAAAATAACAGGAACTGAACAAGGTACACTCCAAGAATGTATTTCTCCTCAAGGTAAATCCTTGAGAATCAAGCAAAAGGTCCTTGTAAAAAGATGCCCCATACTTCCTGCTTTATGTTGAAGGTGGAGACCTACCTATCAAATCCATTGATTTGTCTACCCACCTACTCATCCCTCATTCTTTCCATCTACCCTTTTCTCTTAGAATTTAGTAATAAGGTGTCACAGGAACACATATTCACTTCTACTAGGCTTAAAATATAAAAATAAAGGTAAACTTTTAAGTTAAAAAAATAAGTAAATATGATTTGGATTATTTGATTTGACAAAGAGAGCTGGCTTTGCCAATTCATGAATATGGTAACATTCCAGATGGGCTAAATATGCAGCACTACAGGTTTTTCTTTGCTTGTTTGTTGCAGCTCAACAGTTTTGATGAAAACACATTGGGGGGCGCCTGGGTGGCTCAGTCAGTTGAGCGTCTACCTTCAGCTCAGGTCATGATCTCAGGGTTCTGGGATCGAGTCCCACATTGGGCTCCCTGCTCAGTGGGGAGTCTGCTTCTCTCTCTGTGCTCACCCGCCCTCCCTCCCTCCCTCTCTCTTTCCCTCAAATAAATAAATAAAAGCTTAAAAAAAAAAAAGAAAATACATTGAGAGCACTTATACAGGAAACATCAAGCCAGAAAATAGGCCATTGCCACTATTTAAAATTGTGATAGGAGTGCCTGGCTGGCTTAGTTGGTAGAGTGTGCAACTCTTGATCTCAGGGTTGTTGAGTTTGAGCCCCATGTTGGGTGTAGAAATTACTTGAAAAATAAAATCTTAGGGGTGCCTGGGTGGCTCAGTCGGTTGAGCAGCTGCCTTTGGCTCAGGTCACGATCCCAGGGTCCTGGGATTGAGCCTCACGTCGTCGGGTTCCCTGCTCAGCAGGAAGCCTGCTTCTCCCTCCCCCTCTGCCTGCCACTCTGCCTACTTGTGCTCTCTCTCTTTCTCAAATAAATTTAAAAAATCTTTTTAAAAAATAAAAATAATAAAATCTTTTTAAAAAGTTGCGACAAGAGTTTTGGGGTATCAACTTTAAAAAAATCTTTGTTGGAGTATAAATTTTTCAAATTCTTTTATAAGACACAGAAGCAAAATGTTAGAGACTGCTGCTGTAAGTACTGGGGCCATAGGGAAGAGTGAAAAAAGACCATTCATGTCCCTGTCCTCTCAGAACTTAAATCCCAGGTTAGCTGTTTAAAATTTTAACTCAGATGAGAGGTCTTCCCTGACCCAAGTCACTCTACCACATATTTTTTGTTAAAAAGAGAACCGTTGGGCCCAGATGGCATCACTTAGGACAAATCACCAAACCTGGCTTAACACCTAACCTAATGGCACTTTCAACATCTCCCAGAAATGTAGTCTTAATTGGGCAGTGAGAAATTTTCTGGTCAGGGATGCCTAGTTGGCTCGGCCAGTGGAACTGTTGACTCTTGATCTCGGTGTTGTGAGTTCAGGCCCCAGGTTGTATGTAGGGATTACTTAAAAATAAAATCTTAAAAAAAGTGTTTTGTCTGGTCAGAACCAATAAGGTAATCAAACTGTCACATGTGCCCTCTCCATTGCCCTGAAAGGCAGATGACTAGTAATCCACCTACTAAGATCCTTTTGTTTCCAAAAAAAGGCGTCCACAGCCTAAATAATCCTTTTTTGTTTATGACTTGTCTTTAAAACCTTTCTTTTTTGAGCCCTTTGGATCTTCCCTCCAACTGCAAGATGGGATGCTGCCTCATTCATGAATTACTTAATAAAGCCAATTAGATCTTCAGATTTACTTGAATTTTGTCTTTTAACATTTTCCTGGCAATTAAATCTACCTGAGAGTACTTACTTTTTTTGTCTAGCATATCTCTTGGGGACCTTGTCTGTCTTATTTTCGGCTTGTGTTCTAGTGCCTAGAATAGCATCCTCCATATTAATGTGCATAATAAACGCCTGTTGAATAAATGAATGGATTTTGTTAATTATGTGACCAATTCACAGAGGGGCAAACTGAAGACCTTGAGAGACAGAGGCCCTAGGTAGGTGTCTTTGTCCAAGTCAGTCCAAGCACAGAGCAGCTCTTGTCCGATTCCCCTCAATTTCTCTGCTCCGGCCCCACCATCAGAGTCCAAAGGCAGCAGCCAACATCTCCCGGGGTGCGGTTCTTCCCGCAGTGTCGCCAGAATCCCGCCAGGTGGCAGCAGAGGTGGCGGCACACAGTCGACAGGAGCAGGCGGCGCGGGAAGGAGGGTTTCCGCTTCCGGGAGGGGCTGGTCGTTTCCGCTTCCGGACACTTGAAGTGTTAAGTCGCTGACGGGAGGATGGAAGGTTTGGTGGCTCAGTGCTCGGCGAGGCTGTTGCAGCAGGTAGGACCACATGGGACCAGTGAAAAGGCTGGGAGGGGAAGGACTAGGGTGTGCCTCCTGCCCGAGCAGCATCGGGACAGCGGCAGGGAGGCGGTGACCGCCTGGTCCCCCCAGGCGCGGGCAGCTGTTGTCCCGAGAACCGGGCCTGTGCTACCTCGGAAGCGAACACCCTACCAGAAATGCCCCTCCGGGGTGGGAGAGGAAGAACCTATCCTAACACGGCCCATATGACAATGATCGTCAGCCTTCCAAACCAGCATCCCCCGTGTAGAGGTCCTTGCCCTCTATTAGAGCCCCCCCCAGACCAGCGTCTTTGGTGCGCCGGAGCTTTGCGTGTTCCGTACAGACTTTCTCCACTGTGCCTCTCCTTCCCCGCACGCACACGTGCTCTCTCGGGATGCGGGGGGTCAGGCAGAGAGGGAAGTGGGATAAGAGCAGGAGCCTGGGTCCTGGTTCGCAGCTCAGCCGTTCTCTCCGTTGATACTGAGCAAGAGGAATCTAAAAAGCCCATACAGTAGTTCATTTGCCCTCCACTGTCAGTATTCCTGGGGGAACAGTCACATCTTACAAAAGTGAAAGTGAGACATTTCTATTACCTTTTGTGCTCAGGTAGGGAGGGGTAATAAGAAAGTGGTTTAAGTACTTATATTAGGGGAACTGCTTTATACTAAATCAGCAATCACAAAATACGAGTTCATCAAGTAAAATGGCAGGTTCTTTCTGTTGTTGAGCCATATGTTCTTTATCAGTGTGGGGGTATAAGTACCTTATCATTGGGTTGTGATAAAGAATTATAGAGATAATTTCTGGAAAATGTTTAGCTGTGTGTGGAACATAATAGAAGCTCGTTGCTTACTTATGGCAACCTGTTTTTGCTGTAGCTGTCTTCTGGTAAACATTCTCAAATTTCAGGTGAGGAATCTCCCCCGTAGTAATTGTTAGGTTGGAAGCTTTATTTTCTTCTGAGTTGGCATGTTTTTAGTTTTAGATATTAAAGTAAACCTGGTCTAGGATCTGAGACAATGGAAACTAGGGAAAAATTGGGAAGTCATTTTGTCTAAGAAAGGGCAAAAGGCACTTGAGATATATTAAATGTGACAGGAGGCATTTCCTTTTTAAAAGAGCCCCAAGTCCTAAGATTTGGGAGTTAAGTCAGGTTGTTAACTCTTGAACTTAACTGATACTCTCACTAAATCAGAGTGGTTTACTGAGACCAAAGAAACAGAATATAAGGCTTATCCTATTATGTGCTTAACACGCTTGTTCCTCTCCTCCAACATAAACACTTAATTCTTTCATACAAAAGGATAATATGCTGATGTAATCAAAAGCCTCAAGGAGGGAAAATCACAGCTTATCAAAGGGAAGGCCCTTCATTCCCATCACCTCTGCCATGCCCTGTTGGAGACAGGAAAAGAATAAGTTTATGGTACAATTCATCACGTTACGGAAGTTGTCAATCATAAGTGGACTGAACAAAGTGTCTTTTCCTTCTTAGGAAAAAGAGATTAAGTCTCTGACTGCTGAAATTGATCGGTTAAAAAACTGCGGCTGTTTAGAAGCTTCTCCAAATTTGGAGCAGTTGCGAGAAGAAAATTTAAAATTAAAGTATCGACTGAATATCCTTCGAAAGGTAAGTATTCTGGGTTTTTCATTCTGTAATTTGAGTTATTGTATCTTTTAGGAAACTTTTGTTATCAAAGATTCAGAAAGTATACCCTGAGGAATACAGAGACATGAGGAAAGAAACCCTATCTTTTCCCCTGCCTTAGACTAGTTAGGACTAATTTGTTGGTGCGAGTAATGGAGAAGTTGGGGTAGCCTTGTTCTTTCAGGGCCCCTTGAAATGTTTGATCATGCTAAATATTTGAGGACTAATTTGTTGGTGCGAGTAATGGAGAAGTTGGTGTAGCCGTGTTCTTTCAGGACCCCTTGAAATGTTTGATCATGCTGAATATTTGACCAGCTTGAAGTAGGCTTCAAATAAGGTTGAGACATTTCTTTTGAGACCATTTATGCTGGTCCCTTTTTTAAAAAAAAACATTTTTTGAATTTTAAAAAATTGCCTCTATCAAAAGAAAATCTTACAGAATATACCACAGTCCTTCGCTGCTCTGAGTTTATTTTACAATTTTATATTTCATAGTGTCATATTTGGTTTTTTTCCACTTAATATTTTAGAACTTTTTTCCCCCATGAAGCTTGTATTTATTATTTAATAACCTTATAATCTAACAGTGTTTATCAGTTTTGTCAAAAAACTGAGCTTGTTTTAGTGAAGGTTTTAATTTCTTGGCCTGCCTTTCAAGTCTGCTGATGACACATCCTGGAGGATGACCTCACTCCCATAATTGTTCTCCAACATGTGTATACTACTTCCAGCCAGGCTGCACTGGCGTTATATTCTTTTTTCCAAAGCTGACTCCATTTATTTATCCTAGACTCTGCCCACCCCACTCCCATGAAGTCTTTTTGTCACGTACTTGGGATCTATTCTGCTTGAAATAACTTTGTCTTTGAGTCTTCTAAAATAGCATTTCTTTTCCTTGGAGTCTTCCCCCAAAATACCTCACCTTTCTGATTACCTCATTTATTCTGCCCTTATTTGTATTCATTTCTGTATTTATTTTAATGCAGAAGTTTTATTAGATGTCTTATGTGTGGTAGAGGGTATGAGGAAAAACACAAAAGAAGTACAGTTTATTATTTTAAGATTTTAAGTAATCTCTGCACCCAGCGTGGGGCTCGAACTTACAACCCCAAGATCAAGAGTCCTATGCTCTACAGACTGAGCCAGCCAGGCGCCCCAAATACAGTGCATTTTAATACACGTTTCCATAAAGCATATTAGCTGTAATGCGTAAATGACAGAATGTTGTCAGTGTAATGGGGGAGCACGTTGGTTCTTTCACAAATACTTTGCCCTACTGAGAAACAGTAGCTTACACGAGGTACACAAGCAACAGAAAACAACAAGTCATAGATGAATAAAATACTCTGTGGGACACTCATTCCTTCACCCTACCTTCTTTCCCTGGGTCACTTTGGTCACATGCTCTGACTTAGAAACACTTACTGGATGGTTGTCCTATTAGGTTTCTCAGCATGTCCCAGACAGAAGAGCATTGCACAATGTAGGTTACCTTTTGGTGTGTTACCTTCTCAAGACATTTGACACTTTCTCAAAATATTTGGGAATAGTTTGTATGATAATTTAATATTTTGTTGACATTTTCATTCTTTTCTCAGAGTCTTCAAGCAGAAAGAACCAGACCAACTAAAAATATGATTAACATCAATAGTCGACTGCAAGAAGTCTTTGGTTGTGCCATTAAGGCTGCATATCCAGATTTGGAAAATCCTCCTCTGATAGTGACACCAAGTCAACAGCCCAAGTTTGGGGACTATCAGTGTAATAGTGCTATGGGTATCTCTCAGGTGATTGTATTATTATAAAGCATTCTTGGCGATTTGATTTTCTTAAGCATTAATCATCATCATTACTTTTTATGTAAATAGTAGCAAATTGTATTCTCAATGAAAAGAACATTTTCCAGAGTTCTGAAAAACTTAAGAAAAGGGGAAGTATGTTTTTAATTTTAAAACACAAGTTTGAATATTCAAATTTTATATGTATTTTCAGTATTTAAGGGTGGTAGTTGAACTCTTGGTACTTCCCTCTTACTGTGTCCTTGATTGCTGTGTGTTATTGATGAGTGTTGAAAGGTGAGAGATTACAAGTTAGCCATTTACCAGCCAGTGTCCCTATTACATATGTGATGCAGCTGTGGTATCTCTGAGGTGGGCTTATGTATTTCATTTTCAGTTACAGGGATTCCCCCCCCTTTTTTTAAAAAGAACCATTTCGAGTTACATTTTTTAATTTATTTTTAAAATTTATTTAAGAAAGAGAGAGTGGATGAGCGAGCATGAGCAGAGGGCGAGGGGCAGAGGGAGAAGCAGACTCCCCGCTGAGCAGAGAGCCCAATGCAGGACTTGATCCCAAGACCCAGGGATCGTGACCTGAGCTGAAGGCAGACGCTTAAATGGCTGAGCCACCCAGGCGCCCACATTTTTTAATTTTTATTTAATTATTCAAGAGTGAGAGAAGCTGGGGGAGGGAAGAGCCGAGAGAGAGGGACAAGCAGACTCCATGCTCACTGAGCATGGAGCCCGAGCTCACTGAGCATGGAGCCCCCTCACCAGTTGAGCCACCCAGGTGTCCCAGAATTCCCCAGTTTTAATAGCTGCTTGTATAATATGTTTGTGGATAAGGTTATAAGGGTACTATTTTTATTACCCAAGCCTGAATATTGCACACTTCATGATTTGAAAACCAAATATAAATATCCTGGAAACCAGCATCATAACTAAAGATTTTAAATCATCATAAAAATGTTCTAGATAATGTGTGGCAGCTCATTTTGAAATGGAGATCATGTGGTTTGGGCACTTCTGTTTTCCTCTTGGCACTGTTGATGCTTGATGTTTTAGTCTGTCCGTCTACAAGGTCATTGAACTTCTTCACTTCTGCCTCTTGATGCGTCTTAATGTCAGATGCGTCTCATGCTTTATCAGTTGTGTATTTCTGAGTAACTTGCTGGACGCCGTTTTGTAATGAATCATTTTACGTTGTGTTATAGATCCTCAAAACCAAGGAACAGAAAGTTAATCCAAGAGAAATTGCTGAAAACATTACCAGACACCTCCCAGACAATGAATGTGTTGAAAAAGTTGAAATTGCCGGCCCTGGTATGACAGTGTTACCCTTCTTAAGCAGTTGTATTGATGTTGGGTCCTTTTTGAAATAAAAAAGAACCATATAATATATAAATGTAGGTTTAAACTAGTATACTGAATAAGGTGGTGAAAACACCTTGGGTTGAGCGTTACGAAACTGAGGTTTTAGTCTAGACTGAGCTGCCTGATCTTGGACATGTTATTTCACCTCCCTGTGACTCAGTTTTTCATTAGCAAAAAGAAGGTGGATAATGGCAGATAAATCTGTGATGAAAGGGCCACCAACAAATCGTATACTGAGAGTGAAGGGGCCCAGGATTAAGTAGAAAGCTTCAAGAGAGAGGTAATGTTTGAAATAGATACTGGAAGAAGGCGTTAACAAGAGGACCTCAGGTGGTGGTGGAGTCGTTGAGTTTTGCCAGGGCCAGATCAGCACTCTGGAGCCGGCAAAACTGAAATTGAGAAAGTCTTTGGAAGTGAGCAATCTTCTAAGATAGGAAACTATCTGATTTTTTTTCTCTTCTCTTACTGTTGATTAGGTTTTATTAATGTCCACTTAAGAAAGGACTTTGTATCACAGCAGTTGACCAATCTCCTGGTGAACGGTGTTAAACTACCCGCCCTTGGAGAGAATAAAAAGGTATATGCACAGTTTGCAATGACGTATTAACACCTTAGAACTGTATGACAAGGGATGTGAGGGGACTGAAGGTCACTTTTTATATTGAGATTTAATCATTAGTATTTGAGATGACGAACATAACTGAAATAGCATTTCGCCTGGGTCTTGCTTATTATATGGTTTTTCTTTTCACTTTATTCCAGAAGGCATTTGAGGTAGCCAGCTGATACTTATAAGCTTCGGCTGAAATAGAGGATAGATTATTTGTATAAACAAATTTGATTCTTTCTCACTTAATGAACAAGTAGATTCACCAGAAATCTAACACACTTGAATTACAGCCTAAGATGTCATTTAAGTCTGAGTTTATTTTTAAATGTTATTAATGAATGTTAGCAGAAATGTCTATACCCCTTTAAAAATTTTTTAATTGAAGGTATTGACGTAACATGCAAATTTAAGATGTACACAGTGTTACTTTGACACAAATTTATATTGTAACATAATTGCCTTTGTACCTATGTTTGTCACTTTACATAATGAAAGTACAATATTGTCAAACTTTTTCTGTCTCTCTGTCTCAGGTTGTAGTTGACTTCTCCTCTCCCAACATAGCGAAGGAGATGCATGTAGGCCATCTCAGGTCAACTATCATAGGAGAGAGTATGTGCCGCCTCTTTGAATTTGCAGGATATGACGTGCTAAGGTATGTGCTCTTGCCTTTAGAAATTTCTATAGAAAATGGAAAATGTTGCTTGAGAAAGAATCTTTGACTAAATCAGTGATTCTTAAGTATGGTTCTGCTTCTAATCGTCCAGTGGGCTTTTTAAATAAATTATGTCCTGGGCTTCTCTGAACTGATACCTTTTAGACTGTCTGGGGGTGGAACAAAGGAAAAAGTCCCCCATTCGTTCCGCAAACATTTCTTGAGTCTTTCTGTATCCATGGGGTTATATTCTACTGGGGGGTGGGGGGAAAGGAAAGAGATTATGCTGGGCCTGTAGGCCATGGTAGGAAATTGGAATTTTATTCTTAAGTGTGATGGGAAGCTATTGGAAAGTCTTAATTAGCAGGAGCAGTGTAATGTAATCTAATTAAGGATTAGTCTGGCTTCTGTGAAGAAACTAGGTAAAGAAGGCAGAACCGTAGGTTAGAAGGCTATTCTTATAATCCAGTTAAGAGATGATCTGGTGGTTTGTGATTAAACAGTAAGGGGTGTAGGGGCGCCTGGGTGGCACAGCGGTTAAGCGTCTGCCTTAGGCTCAGGATGTGATCCCGGAGTTCTGGGATCGAGCCCTGCATCAGGCTCCTCTGCTGGGAGCCTGCTTCTTCCTCTCCCACTCCCCCTGCTTGTGTTCCCTCTCTCGCTGGCTGTGTCTCTCTCTGTCAAATAAATAAATAAAATCTTAAAAAAAAAAAAAAAAAAACCAGTAAGGGGTGTAAAGTGGTTGGATTGATGCATTTTGAAGAATTTTGTCCACTGACATTGGTTCTCAGATCACACTTAGATAATTGGTTGAAAAAAATTTTCATAAAGTTGTAATGATCAACATTGGTTCACCTGTGTCTCCGTTAACTACACAATAAACAGATCATAGTCCACTGTTAGTAACTTCATTGACCACAAATCCTGGAGGCCTGTTATGTGCAGACTCTCAGTGGTATACATTTTAAGTTTGGGTTTTTTTTAAGATTTTATTTATTTGAGAGAGAGAGAGAGAACACAAGTTGGGGGGAGGCCCAGAGGGAGAAGCAGACGGCTCTGCGATCCCAGAACTCCGGGATCATGACCTGAGCCAAAGGCAGACGCTTAACCTACTGAGCCACCCAGGTGCCCCAGTGGGTAAACATTCCTAAACGTCCAGACGTTGTCCTTGCCTCTCTCGGAGCTTGCAGACCAGTTGAGGAGACAGCTGAGTGAACAAGATGTCGCTAAATGTGATGTACTGGCACTTAAATGTTAGTGCTTCATAGTGGAATGTAGTTCGTCTGATTTCAGCATGTTTGTCCTTTTTAAATGACTTTGTCTTCTGATTGGCATTAGATTAAACCATGTAGGAGACTGGGGGACCCAGTTTGGCATGCTCATCGCGCACCTGCAAGATAAATTTCCAGATTACCTAACAGTTTCACCTCCTGTTGGGGATCTTCAGGCCTTTTATAAGGTTAGATACCATTTATTATTATCATATTTGTGTATTTACCGTTCATGATAATTAGTTTTCTTTACGGAGTTCAGAATGGTATTTGAAGCTACTGTGGGGTTAAAACTAAACTCTCTGCCCCCTAACACAGCATCTTTGCATTTTTAATTGGTGTATGTTAAATTGAACTCTACCGTATTACCCATTATTAAGTGAATTTAGGAGTTTGTTGATCAAGAGACATTTTAGTACTTAAAAATTTTTTTGATGTTCTTTTCAATTTTTTATACCTTGAAAATGTTACAGTATATGTAAGAATAGTTTTTAAAAGACCAATGTACTATAAACTGTAATTTAAAGTTAATCACTGTGGTCAACTTTCACTTTGCGACATCCATATACAAATCTTTATTACAGTGCTTGTGATTAAAATATAATTTTTGTATTGTATTTAACATTTCATTATCAACTTTCATGTTACTGTATGGTTTGGCTGCACATTGTTTTGTTGGATTGATGTATTGAAGTTTATGTTAATCCCATTGTTGGTTTTTTTTCCCCCACATTTTTGGAATGGTTTTATCCATTCGTTAAACAACTTTGTACATATAAGTTTTTTCTATTTTAAAAATTATCTCCTTTTGATAGACAACTTCCCAAGAATAGGATTACAGCATTAAAAAGTAAACATTTGTGTGTCTTTTTCTTATTGTTACTGTTTTTTGGGGGTTTGTCTTGGTAAGTATTTTCTAGTGAAAAAATTGAAAACTATGTTTACTGTTGTGAGACTGGTCAATTATATAAGTAATGTTACAGTCTGTTGGAATTCTGTGCTTTGAATATAATAAAGCAGATCTGTTAATGCTAGAAAGGGTTTATAATACTTTACTAGATTTAAAAAATAGTAAAAGAAAAACCATATATTCCAGTTTTTGTTAAAACACATAGGTGTGTATTTGCAGGGAAATGTCGAGAATTAATGCAGGAAAACGTTATCCCTGGTTAGGTTGGGGTAGGATTAACAATATATATTTTTTCTTTTTTTGCAGTAAGCATGTGCTACTTTCAAAATAGATAAACAATGAAAACAATTTTATTTTTAATTACAAAAAATTAATTATTCATCCAGGACCATATCCAGAATGGAAGATGAAGCACAGAAAATTCAGTCCTTACCTGTTAGTTGTTCTTTATTACTCTTAAACCATTGGGGTGAAGAAGATTTTTGTGAATTGGAAAAGTGTAGGTAGCACTGTGGTGAGAATTTGGTATTTGCAAGAAAAATGATTTCAAAAGAAGTAATAGGGTTCTTTGGCACATTCATTTATAACTAGTTATTAACTATTGAGACGAGAGCACCTGTTCTGTTTTTTGTACTGGTGTTGTAAATTTTCACTTTCCTCACTTTTGGGTTTTTTTTTTTTCTGTGTGTTTACTTTCTGCTTTAGAAATGAATAAATTCTGGGGCGCCTGGGTGGCTCAGTCATTAAGCGTCTGCCTTTGGCTCAGGTCACGATCCCAGCGTTCTGGGATCGAGCCACGCATCAGGCTCCCTGCTCAACAGGAAGCCTGCTTCTCCCTCTCCCACTCCCCCTGCTTGTGTTCCCTCTGTCACTGTCTCTCACTGTCAAATAAATAAATAAAATCTTTAAAAAAATAAAAAGAAATGAATAAATTCTTTATCTAGAAATAAAAGGTTGGCTTTTTTTCCAAACATTACATTTTTCTTTTTTCTCTTAAACACAGGAATCCAAGAAGAGATTTGATACCGAGGAGGAATTTAAGAAGCGGGCATACCAGTGTGTAGTTCTGCTCCAAAGTAAAAATCCAGATATTATAAAAGCTTGGAAGCTTATCTGTGATGTTTCCCGCCAAGGTGAGTGTCTGGGCTTCACTCATTCATCCAAGAAATATTATTGCATGTAGTTTCCTTGGGTCTTTACTCAGTTGATCTTTAATGACATGTTAAACTTTGAATGACTGGCAAGTAGAGTTTTTAAAAAAATATTTTCTGACACTGAAACAACTATTAAGAAAGTTTATTAAGATAGTCAAGTGCAAATTTTACCAGGAAAAATTACGTGGGAAAAAAATTCAACTCCCAAACACATTGTTTTAGTTTGGAAAAGAAAGACGGAAAATCCTATTCATAGTAGCAACCAAAGCTATAAAACACATTAGAATAAATTTATTTAGAAATGTGTAAGACCAGAGTAAAGAGAAATAGACAACAGGATATGACAATTTCAGGTTTTCAAACGTAATTTTAAAGGTTACTTTGAAGAATAAGTGGATAAGAATAGCTAATAAATCTTTGAAAAAAGAGGGCTAACAATGGCTGTTTTGCACTACTAGTTTGTTAAAATGTTTTATAATGCTACCATAGGTAATATTGCATCACCAATGCACAGCTAGACAGATAAATAATACAATTTAGAAGAAATTATAAGAAATTTTTAAAAGTATTTGATCTCCAAATAGGAAAGGCCTGGTCATTTTTCTTTTCATTTACATTTTTTAAGGATAACATTTCTAAGTTAGACAAGAAGCACCTGTTGCTTGTAGGGGAAAAAAAAAGCAGATATGACCAGGGAAAAAGAAAAAAAATAGTTTCACTGACTATTAATATTTTAATGAATGTCTTACTGTATTTGCACATTTTCAAAATGGCAGTATGTATAAAATGTTCTGTATTGTATTTTTAAGCATGGAGCCTACTTAAATAAATTCTAATGTTGCAGTTTTGGGGGGTTTGTTTTGTTTTGTTTTGTAAGATTTTACTTATTTGACAGAGCACAAGCAAGGGGAAGCTGGAGAGGAAGGGGGAGAAGCAGGCTCCCCTCTGAGTAGGGAGCCTGATGCGGGGCTTGATCCCAGGATCCTGGCATCATGACCTGAGCCGAAGGCAGACACTTAACCAACTGAGCCACCCAGGCGCCCCTAAAATGTTGCAGTTAAATAATAAATTTCTTTTAATGTAAGATGCATGTCTCCTATTTGTTTAAATTCTTACATATTCTCTTTAATTTGGTGACTCTTTTCCCTAGAGTTTAATAGAATCTATGGCGCATTGGACATCTCTTTAATAGAGAGGGGAGAATCCTTCTATCAAGACAGGATGAATGACATAGTAAAGGAATTCGAAGATAAAGGTAGGCATTCTACTTTTTTTTTAAGCTTTTCATTATGGAAATTTTCAAACATAGGCAGAAGTGAAGAGAATATTATAATCTTTTTTAATAGTTTTTTTCAGTCTGTACATTACATATAGTATATCTTAAGAATTATGTAAATCCATAGGGTCTTTCCCCACCCCCTTCTTTTCTCTTTTGTTATTGAAGAATAACAATTTCCCACATGGTATTATTTCACTTTTCCTCCATCTGTATTTTCTGAAGTGGCTTGATTTAAATTATGGTTTGTGGTTTCTTTTTTGTCTTGTGTTTATTTGCGAGCGGTCCAGCGATGTCTGGTTGGCTTTCTTTATGTTAAGATGGTTTAGTAGGTGCAGGTGTCAGCCTGATCTATCCACAGATTTTCCTGTTAGGCCTTCCCCTATTGTTTTTAGCAGCTACTGATGATCATGACTTTAATCCATTACTTCATTAGAGGTTGGGAAATGAGAGTGTTCTGTTGTTCCTTCTTTGTTACCTGGAGTTCTCCTGTGCCAAACATCGCCACATAATTATTTCAGGTTATCCTGAAGTACAGTTCACAAAAGACAGCCAGTATAAATGTGTGATTCATCAATTTCAGGATAATAAATTACTTTCTTAGCATCTTCCAGATTCAACTGAGAGGTCTTTAGCGTTACTATAAACAAGATTTAATATATTTTATATTTTTAATCATTTTCCTTTTATTACACTTTTTAATTCTCACTGTCCCATTTTTGGCTAAAGGTAGGTTCCTCAAATTGGCTTTCTTGTTTTTTGTCTCTTTCTTGACTGCTATAGTCTGTAGTCTTTGATAGTTTACTTGCTTTCAGGTGCACAACATTCTAAGATGATTTTGCACATTTCCTACCTCAGATCTAGAATTAGCTAACCTTATATCTCCAAGAAAGCCTGGTTCCTTGAATGGGAATTGGTATTTATCAATCATAATCTGTGGCCTGGGAATTATATGTTTAAGATAATAAATATTTAGGGATTTTTTTAATGATGAGAAGGAAACACAGAGAAATTAGTAACTTGCCAAGGTCATATAGCTAATAACAAGTCTGAGAATCAAACTTAAGCAGTCTAGCCTCAGCTTTTTTTTTTTTTTTTTTTTTTTTTTTTTTTTTTTTTTTTAATTTTTGGTAGTTAACACAGTGCAGTATCGGTTTCTGGAGTACAATTCAGTGATTCATTACTTAAATACTTAAATACAACACCCAGTGCTCGTCGTAAGTGCCCTCCTTAATACCTATCACCCATCTAGCCCATTCACCACCCCCTCCCTCCATCAACCCTCAGTTTGTTTTCTATTGTTAAGAGTCTCTTATAGTTTACTTCCCTCTCCTTTTTTTCTTGCCCCCCTTCCTATATGTTCATTTGTTTTTTTAAATTCCACATATGAGTGATATCATATGGTATTTGTCTTTCTCTGACTTATTTCATTTAGCATAATATCCTCTAGTTCCATCTGCATCATTGCAAATGGCAAGATTTCTTTCTTCTTGGTGACTGAGTAATATTCCATTCTATTTTTATGCCACATCGTTATCGATTCATCACTCGGACATTTGGGCTCTCCATAGTTTGGCTATTGTTGATACTGCTGCTATAAGCATCTGGGTGCATGTTTCCCTTGGAATCTGTATTTTTGTATTCTTTGGGTAAATACCTAATAATGCAATTGCTGGATCACAGGATCGTTCTATTTTTAACATTTTAACCTCCATACTGTTCTCCAGCGGGGTTGCACTAGTTTACATTCCCCGCCTACAGTGGAAGAGGGTTCCGCTTTCTCCACATTCAGAACTTGTTTTTAACTATGATTTTATACTGCCTTTGCTTTACCAAGCCTCAGATTGCTGAGCTGTAAGAAAGCAATACTAATAGTATATTTGCTGCATAGAGTTATTGTGAAGGTTGGATCTCAGACTTAATGAAATGTCGTACGTAGTAGCGATCAAATATAGCTTTGTTATTGTCATCATGTTCTTGTCCCTTATTGCATCAAAGAATTTTGCCTTTTTCATTGTGAATATATGAACATGATTTTATTTTTTCTTTCCACTTATCATTTCCACTAACCTACCAGGTTTGTTTCCTGGACCCTGCTACAGTTTTTACTTCCTTTCAGTACATTTCAGGAGGCAGAGATAGAAAGTGCATCTTTTCCCAAGAGGAAATATATGGCTCTAACTTGAAAACAGCATGGATTTCCGTTTTCTGTGCCTTTGAGTAGGTGGGCTCCAGTAAGGTGTTTTTTAAGATTTTATTTTTATTTATGAGAGAGAGGGAGAGTTGGGGGGGGAGGGAGCAGAGGGAGAGGGACGAGCAGACTGCACTGAGCGCAGAGCCCAATGTAGTGCTCAATCCTAGGACCCTGAGATCATAATCAGAGCTGAAACCAAGAGACAGGTGCTCAACCGACTGAGCCACCCAGGGGCCCTGTAAGGTGTTTTATAAAGAATTTGGGAGCCAAGTATAGTGTGAATCCAGAAAACTGCCAGGATATTTCACCTGTGCCCTGAGAACATCATGGGTGCCCAGACAACCTTGACAATAGCTATTTTCCAAGACTCATAGTAGGTCATAGCGCAGGGGAAATAGTGTGCTTTCTTGAGCTCTCTACTAAATATCTTCTAATGGCTCATCTTTTATATTCCTTCAGGGTTCTTTTAACATTATTAATAAAGATTTCTTTCCTAGGATTTGTGCAAGTGGATGACGGCAGAAAGATTGTGTTTGTCCCGGGATGTTCTATACCATTAACCATAGTAAAATCAGACGGAGGTTATACCTATGATACATCTGACCTGGCTGCTCTTAAACAAAGACTATTTGAGGAAAAAGCAGATATGATTATCTATGTGGTGGATAATGGACAAGTGAGTTTGTAGATTTGTTTATGTTACATTATCTGTTTGGAGCTGAGACAGTATGGTGGGGTTTGTGGCATTTAGCACTGGAAGACTATAAATCTTCCCAAAGACTAAAATTCACAACTGTAGTGGAACATAAGAGGAAAAACAGCATTTGGATTTGGTCCCATTCCAATACTTCCCAGCTTTTCAGCTTATTTCCATAAGCATCAGTGACCCTTCCTATCTGAAAAGGTGGTTGTGGACCCAAAATGTAATTGGTATTATTGCACATGAACCTACTCTTAATTCAGCCACTTTAAAAACCTTTGGACATAGAAGGTACAACAGTTCTCTTACTCTCTCGTTTTTGGTATAAAGAAGAGTTTTTATAATTATGCTTGCCTTCTAAGATTTGTGAGTAGACTTTACAAATCTTTATCCCTAAGCACAGTTTTAAGTCACTTTTTTTGTTATTAGAAAGCTTAGCGAGTAATTTTCTATTTGTTTCTTTGCAGTCTGTGCACTTCCAGACAATATTTGGTGCTGCTCAAATGGCTGGTTGGTATGACCCTAAAGTAACACGAGTGTCTCATGCTGGATTTGGTGTGGTGCTGGGGGAAGACAAGTAAGTCTGGAAAGTCTGAGTGTTAATAACATATCCGACCCCCAGATTTCTTTGGAAGAGGCTACATTTCACTTGATACCATAGTAGAATTAAAATGGGCAATTTTCTCTGGTCTGTATATGTGGTAATGGCGAAGCCAGCTGAGGCTTTTTATACCCATATCTTATCACTGCTAGAGAATGTAGCCTTTTAGTGAGATTTGGACAAAGTTGAATGAGGTAGACTTAATAGATTTTTAAGAGAGTTTCCATTCGTAAAGTTTTAAATTGTAAAGTCTATCATAGTTACCTTCTCAGATTTCAAATAAAATACTCAACAGTATATTTCAAGCATTTTGTAAATGTCTGTTTTTTTTCCTTCACAGTTGAACACATGGTCAACAGGTATACATTTATTGAGATTCCAATTAAGTTTTAAAATTCACAGCTTTTATTTTTATGTTTACCTCAAAAACATGAAGTTTGAGACCTACATGTTTGTTATTTTTATTTATTTGAGAGAGTGAGAGAGTGAGTGGTGGGGAGGGGCAGAGAGAGAAGCAGACTCCCTCCTGAGTGGGAGGCCCAGTGCAGGGCTCTGTCCCAGGACCCTGAGATCATGACCTGAGCCAAAGGTAGATGCTTAACTGGCAGAGCCACCCAGGTGCCCTGAGACCTAAGTGTTAATATATTTCCAGCTTTTCTATTTTCCAGTCATTTCCCTACATTCTGTTCAATGTTGATGAAATAAAAGGTAAATATAAACAAATATATAGAGAGAGTATTCATCAGTTCAAAGGCACAAAATTTTTAGCATCTTGCATTTAATGGTGTCTTAGGATCACTTAGCTTTTTAATCATCGTGTGTCTTAAAACCTTGGCATTTGGGGCGCCTGGGTGGCTCAGGGCATGATCCCGACGTTATAGGATCGAGCCCCACATCAGGCTCCTCTGCTGGGAGCCTGCTTCTTCCTCTCCCACTCCCCCTGCTTGTGTTCCCTCTCTCGCTGGCTGTCTCTATCTCTGTTGAATAAATAAATAAAATCTTTAAAAAAAAACAAAAACCTTGGCATTTTAGACTTAGTGATACAGCCCAAATATCTCTCAAAGGTGGTAATGGTTTTAAAAACTATATGAAGTTGCTCAAGATGCTTGGTTAGCCAATGTTACAAACGCCTTAATTAAGCATTGTAAAAGTCCGGGTAGGTGGGTCAAGGTATTATTTTAGATACAGATTATATGGAAATCACAGGCCTTGTTGGAATCAATATCAAACACTTCTATATTATAGGACTCTTCTATAGAGCTGCACTTTTTTTGGAATCAAAAAACACTAGGTCCTTATTTTGGTGTCCATGGTTGTCCTAAGAAAGTGCTTGAAAAGTAACCAATGAGTTGAGTATTGCCTATATTTTCTTAAGTTTCTTAACTGTTCGTTTTTTGGACTCATGTTCAGATGATGATTCTGACAATTGGGTGAAATTATCAGATTTACTTTTATATCTACATTTATCACCAGTATTCATATGTTGGCATTTAATTTGTTGATCATGTAATGCTAAGGGATTTTTTTCCTTGATTTGTTGTTTCGTATTTCTTTATTCAGCATCATGTAATTATGGCATCCTAGGCCACTTGAAGAAAGATAATTTTTTAATTATGATATGTTAGTGACCATACATCATTAAAGAAAAATAATTTTAATGATAGTTAATCAGTGGCAGCTTACCATATTTTAAATATGTACATTAAAATGCTCAGGTTCTGCTGTCTCTTAGTGAAATTTTCTGTTTATTTTTCAAGATTTATCTATTTAGAGAGAGAGAACACATGAGCAGGGGGGAGGGCCAGAGGGAGAGGGAAAGAACCTCAAGCAGACTGCCCGCCCAGTGTGGAACCTGACAGAGCTCAGGCCCATAACCCTGAGATCATGACCTGATGAGCCGAAATCAAGAGTCAGACACTTAACTGAATGAGCCACCCAGGTGCCCTGAAATTTTCTGTTTTAAAGTTTTTTATAATAACTAGTTTACCCTTTAATCATCTTCCTCTTATTCCTTGGGCCCCTGATTATTGAGCACCTGTGCATGGCATTGGCTGGGTGCTCCAGTGTATACAGAAAAGTAATGGAACATGACCTTTTCCTTGAAGGGGAGCAGTTTCCTGGGGAGCCTGTTAAAACTATACATGCCAGGCCCCACCAGGGGAGTTACTGACATATTAGGTTCTAAAGTAGGTATTAGGTATTTTTTTTTTAAACTTCTGATATTCAGATATGGGTCCCTCATAATAGAACCACTGGTCCGAGGAATCAACTAACACCAAAAAAAATGCACAAAAATTCAGGGCAGGTGCGGATAACAGAAAAGACCAATTTTTATAGAGACAACATTAGGGAAGGCCTCCTTTAGCATTTTTTTTCCCCCTTAGCATTTTGGCTAGCTTTACGATGGGTAACATTTTATCAGGCAGAAGATTTGAAGGTTGCTGAACACTACTACTTAGGGGATGTCATAAGAAAGCCACAGAAGTATTTAATGTATTCAGGGGGTGGGTAATAAAGGAGTTTTAAGTCAGTGATAAACGGCAAGAAGATCCTTTCTAAGGTAACTCTGAAAATACAACTTTAATAGGAAGTATCTTGATTATTTTGGTAGGCTTTGTGTTGGTTAGAAAAGCATGCTTCTCTTGTACCGTTATTGCATTGAAAATGTTTTAAGGTTTTATTTTTAAGTAATTTTTTGTAGCCAATGTGGGGCTTGAACTCACAACCCTGAGATCAAGAGTCACACATTGTACTGACTGAGCCAGCCAGCACCCCAAATAATTTTTAACTAAGAAAAGAAAATTATAAACTCAGTGTTGTGCTAACTTCTGTTTAATAGGTAAAATCTAGTTTTAAAAAAAAGTAATCTGCCCAACATGGGGCTTGAACTCATGACCCTGAGATCAAGAATCACATGCTCGGTGCGCCTGCGTGGCTCATTCAGTTAAGCATCTACCTTCATCTCAAGTCATGATCCCAGGGTCCTGGGATCTAGCCCTACGTCAAGCTCCCTGCTCTGTGGGGAGCCTGCTTCTCCTTCTCCCTCTGCCTGCTGCTCCGCCTGCCTGTGCGCTCACTCTCTCTCTCTCTCTCTCACCCTCCCCCTCACCTGTCAAATAAATAAATAAAATCTTAAAAAATAATGAACAGATAAAGAACTCTTTAAAGAAGAAAAAAAATCACATGCTCTACCTATTGAGCCAACCAGGGTCCCAGGAAAATCTAATTTTTGTGAAATGCTGCTTTTTTTTCTTTTAAGACTATTTCTTTGAGAGAGAGATAGCAAGAGAGAGCAGAAGCAGGGAAGGAGGGAGAAGCAGGCTCCCCGCAGAGCAGGGAGCCTGATGCGGGGCTCGATCCCAGGATCCTGGGATCATGGTATGAGCTGAAGGCAGATGCTGAACCCATTGAGCCATGCAGGCGCCCCTGTGAAGTGCTTTTAATAGTAATGTTGCCCAGAGCAGTGCTTATCAGTGCTTTTGCCTCATCCTCAGAGACTGATTTCAGTGGGTATGAATGGAGACCTGGCATCCTGCTTTTCTTAAGCTCTTCAGCTGATTTCTGTTGTGTGTCCAGAGTTGGTTACCACTCAGCAGGTGGGATTATTATCTAGAGTTGTGCCAGTGAGATTCCGATTAGGAATTTGCTTAGTCCCCAAACAGTTTTAAGAGCAAAACATGTATTTTATTAATTTTTCAAAGAAGGCAAAGTAAGCCAAACTTTGTATTCATGAAAACAAACAAATTAACAAATGTCTCTGTTTTCCTTTTAGGGAATGTATTATAGGTCAGCATGAAGAGAATGCTATTAGGAGCCTACAGCATAGAAAGCTTGGCGTTGAGAGCTATAGATGAAAGATAATTAAAAGTACCTCTCTTTCTTTCCTTTGGCATCTTCCCTCGTTGCCAGCTGGAATAAGGCAGTGTCAGACCTTCATTTTCAAAGATCTCTAAGTGAGAAGTTCTGTTTAAAAAGCTACTTAATTGAGACTCTTAAATTTTTTTAGGAAGAAGTTTAAAACCCGTTCAGGTGAAACGGTGCGCCTCATAGACCTTCTGGAAGAAGGACTAAAACGATCCATGGACAAATTGAAGGAAAAAGAAAGAGACAAGGTAATCCGAAGCCTCGTTTGCATATTGTGTACTGTATGTCGCGTTGTGATTTTTTTCATTTTTGTTTTTATGAAGAGAACTGGGGAGCGTTAGGAGGAGCAACTCCACTTAGGACAAGCTTATATTACTCAGAAATTATTGCACAGTAAGTTTGTTTCCTTACTAAGCATTTAGTTTGAAAATACAGTTCTTGACTGTTAAAAAGGTTGTTGTTTCCTCCTGTGTTAATGTGGCATAGTAACTGCTTCTTGTTGGCGCTGTCTCGTCACTACTTTGACCAAGGATTCAAAACTCTTTCAGATTAAGAGGTTAGATCTCCGGCCTACAGTAGGGTCTACATCTGCTGAGTTCTTGTATCTGGGAGCACTCGGAGAGTAGTAGTCCTAGCAGTCAACACCTACTCTGTTGTCAGAGCAGGCTACAGCATAACGGGCTTTCTTGGCACCCTGAAAAAGGACTGGTTAGATTTGTGTGGAATTTGAGTAATGAAAGCAAAATGAAGAAAACTTGACAAGAAGAACATTTTTTAAGATAGGATGGTCAAGGATTGAGATTTAAGGGGTCTCATGTCTTTTACTCTTCAGTAAGTCAGGTGATATTTTGGAATGAACGTAACTACTATAAACAGTACAGTTACAGAAAGAGAAATAGAGTAGGATGGAATATTGACATGAAAGAGCCAAACACAAAAGAAGGTCCTTTGAGGGAAAGCCCTTTTGTTTGGTTCGGGTACATCACTGACAGTCCAGAGAGCATGAAGGCAGGCCATGAGACTACGTTGTCCCCGCCTGCTCCCTTGCCACTGCCAACAGAATGAAATGTAAAATAGCTTTTCTCTCTACTTCTACTAGGTGGTTGCCAAGTCTCCACAGCTGGTATCTCCGGAGTAGTTCTTCCTTTTAGTCCTGGCTTAGGCACATCTAGCACAATCAGATGAAAGGTGGAAAATTGGTCATCTAACCAATCTGTTTACTCTGCATGATGGTAAAAACTGCTTTGGCTCTTTTATTTGGCCAATTTGCATGAAGTAAAATGTGAAACATGATGATTTCTTACACATATGTATGCCTGGTAACTCCAGCCACCCAGAAAATTCCTGTCACCATGGGTCACTTTAATTTATTCTAGGACTTCATAAAATAGGGTGCTGTTTTCTAGGTATACCAGTAGTTCCTTTCTTTTTATTGCTAAAAATAGTGTTCTGTTGTATGAAGATACCGGATTTTGTTCATCCATTCTGTCGATGGACGTTAGGGTTGTTTCTGTTTGTTGGTTGTTATGAACAAAATGTTAATTTCAACATTGTTAAAGCCTTTTTATGGATACATGCACTTTTACTTTGGGATATATATCTAGGAATATCATTGCTGGGTTTAGGGTTAGAGTTGGCTTATGCTTAACTTCATTAAAAATTGCCAAGGACAGTATTGTAACCATTGTGCACGCCTGTCACTAATACATGATCACTCCAGGTGCCCCTGTCTATCCAGCACTGGATTTGTCAGTCTTCTGGTGAAGGCAGTGACATCTTACTGTGGTTAAAATTTGTATTTCTCAGCGCGCCTAGGTGGCTCAGATAAGGTTAAGCCTCTGACTCTTGATTTTGGCTCAAGTCGTGACCTCAGGATAGTGAGATTGGGCTCTGAGCAGAGCACGGAGCCTGCTTAGGATTCTCTCTCTCCCTCTGCCCCTCCCCCCCACATACACACGTGCTTGCTCTTTTGCTCCCTCTCAAAAAAAAAAAAATTGCGTTTGCCTGATGAGTCATGATGTTGATTGCCTTCTTTAATGCTTATTGGCCACTTATATATCTTTTATGAAGGATCTTTTCAAGTCTTTTAACCATTATTTGTTGCAGACCATCAATACTCATTTATATTTACATGTTTACCCTTTCCTCTGCACTTCATTCGTTCCTGAAGCGTTTTTGCTTCCATTGGAAGATCTCCTTTTAGTATTTTTTTTTTTGTAGTGCAGGTCTGCTGGTGATAAATTCTGTTGGCATTTGTTTGTCTGAAAACATCTTTATTGCCTTTCGTTTTGAACAGTATTTTTATCGGGCATAAGATTCTAGCGGAGCAGTGTTCTTTCAGCATTTTAAAGGTGGCGTTCCATTGTCTTCTAGCTTCTGTAGTTTCTTTGAATATATGTAACTTGTCTCATTGTTGCTCCTTTGAAGGTAAGGTGACT
This sequence comes from Ursus arctos, assembly GCF_023065955.2. Classification (NCBI taxonomy): domain Eukaryota; kingdom Metazoa; phylum Chordata; class Mammalia; order Carnivora; family Ursidae; genus Ursus; species Ursus arctos. The sequence goes on from NW_026622819.1 coordinate 55,848,781, forward strand.
TCTTCTTAGACTACTTTTACTATTTTTGTAGACTTTGTTTTAGTACTTTGACTAAGAAAGGCCGAAGTGTGGTTTGAGGGTTTTTGCGGGTGAGGGGTGGAGGTGTACTCATCCTGCTTGGGAAGTAGCCGAGCTTCCTCTATCTGTAAGTTGTGTCCTTTCATTAGTTTAGGAAAATTCTCAGCCATAGCTCTTAAATTATTGCATCTTTGCCCTATTCTGTTCGTTCCAAAATTCCGAGTACAGTGTTAGAATTTTTGACTTTGTGTCCTACATGTCTCTCACATTCTGCTTTTTTTTTTAAAGATTTTATTTATTTGAGAGAGAGTAGGAGCAGAGAGGAGGGAGAAGCAGGCTTTCTCCACTGATCAGGGAGCCTGATGCGGGCTTGATCCCAGGACCCTGGGATCATGACCTGAGCCGAAGGCAGAGGCTTAACCAACTGAGCCACCCAGGCACCCCTCTGCTTTTTTTCTCCCCCATTTTTTCCCCTCCTTCTGCTTCTTTTTGAATATTTTCTACAGTTTTGTCCCTTTCCTCTAATTTTAAGATTTTATTTATTCATTTGAGAGAGAGAGTGAGAGAGAGAAAGCACAGGCAGGGTGGGGGGAGAGCAGAGGGAGAGGGAGAAGCAAGACTCCCCACTGAGTAGTAGGGAGCCTGATGCAGTGCTCAGTCCTGGGGCTCAATCCCAGCACTCCAGGATCATGACCTAAGCCGAAGGCAGACACTTAACCAACAGGCCCCCCTCTAATTTTTTGAACACCTTAATTATAGTTTTCTTTTAGTTTTTCATTTTGAAATAATTTTAGACATATAAAAAAATTACAAAATAGTACAAAGAATTACTGTGTTAGCTTCCCCAAATATCAGTATCTTGTGTAGCCATAGCATAATTACAGAATCAGGACACTAACATTGATGTAGGATGAGTAACTAGTCTACAGACCTTACTCAGGTTTTACCATTTGTCTCATGAATGTTCCTTTTCTAGTCCAGGACCCAATCCAGGGTTACCTGTTGCAGTTAGTTGTCATGTCTCCTTAATGTTTTTAAATCTGGGTCGTTCCCTGCTCTTTGTTTGACTTTCATGATCTTGACACTTTTGAAGGGTACTGGTCAGCTTTTTGTAGACTCTCAGCTGGACTTGGTGTTTCCTCACAAGTAATTCAAGTTACGCAAGCTTGTCAAGATGAGTTCTAGAGCCCTCACTTCATTCCAGGAGGCACGTGATGTTGATAAGAGTAATGCTTGTTGATTAATTTTGATCACTTTGTTAAAGCAAAACAGTTTTCTCCACTGTAAAGAAATTAATATTTTTTCCTTTTGTAATTAGTATTTTTCAGTATCTTTATTTTAAGCAATTACAGATTTAAAGTTGCTTTTGTTGTTTTTGTTTCTCTTTTCTTGTCCATCTTCCCCCTACCTAACCTCTCCCTTGATTTTCAGTCACATATATTGGCTTTATTAAGCTGGTTTTTTTTAAAAATGGATATTAGGTGTTGTGAATGCAAAATTATAAAAGTTCTGTATAATTTCATCTTCTGCAGAACAACCATTTAAGTCGTCCTCTGGCGGATAGCATACCAGCTGATTATCTTAATTCTGTGAGTCTTGGTCTTGGGCTTTGTTAGGGGTGAATGAGGCATTTCAATTTTACTCTTAGGTGAGGGTCTTACTGGTGAAATACGGCCCTTCTGATTTCACCAGGGTATTCAGTAGTGCCCTTCCCCCTTGCTTCTGCTGGGATGCCCTAGCCTCACACAGCTTTTGAAATCTGCTCAGTTCTTCAGCCACCCACTTGCTTTTTCCTGCTGGATTTTTGGGAAGTCCTGCTTTGTTAATGCCAGCCATGGAGTGGTTTTAAAGAAATGCGTTCACAGAGGTTTTTACTCCTCTGGTTCCCTCTTGGTGATTTTGTCCTCACTACTTTGGCAGCCCCAAACTCAACTCTGTCTTCTTACCCCAGTAAGACCACTTCTTTCTGCTTGGCTTTTGTTCCCTATTTGGTCCACCACATAGTGATTTGGACAGTGTCCTAGGGGGAAAGGTCAGGTAAATGTGGAACTCAGTCAACTTCTGTGTTTCCATTCTCCCAAAGATTATATATAGGCCCTCAAACTTCGCTTGTGTTGGTGTTGTCTGGTGACTCTGTATAGTTGTTTCCAACTTTATATAGCTGTTTATCCAACTTTTAAGTAGCTGCTTTTGGTAGAAGGTTTGGTATACTGCAGGCTACTTCATCCTGCCCAGAACAGAACCTTAATCACTTGTGGCCTGATAGTGCTTCAGAATACATGGCAAAATATTAACAAAACAATGCATGAGTTTTGTCTCCTACTCTTGACACCGTGTTTTGTTTTTTAAATTGCAATGTAATTAACAGTGTTATTAGTTTCAGGTGTATAGTATAGTGATTCAGCAGGTCTGTACATACTCAGTGCTCATCAAGATAAGTGTACTCTTAATCCCTTTCACCTGTTTCACACATTCCCCGCATCCACCTCCCTTCTGGTAACCGCCAGTTAGTTTGTTCTCTATATTTGTGAGTCTGATTTTTTTGTTTGTTTTTTTAATCTGTTCATTTGTTTTTCAAGTCCCACATGAGCAAAATCATATGGTAATTGTCTTTCTATAATAATTAGTGCTTTCTTTTTTTTGTATGTTTGTTTGTTTTTTTAAGATTTTATTTATTTATTCGACAGAGATAGAGACAGCCAGCGAGAGAGGGAACACAAGCAGGGGGAGTGGGAGAGGAAGAAGCAGGCTCATATCAGAGGAGCCTGATGTGGGGCTTGATCCCAGAACGCCGGGATCACGCCCTGAGCCGAAGGCAGACGCTTAACCGTTGTGCCACCCAGGCGCCCCAATAATTAGTGCTTTCTATTTCATATCTACTGAATACGTTGTGGGGAAAGTATTCAAACCAACACTTCATATTTTATAGATCAAGTTTCTCATAGAAACACTCTTTGTTATACAGAGCTGATCAGTTCTGTTTTCATTATTCTTTTCTTTGTACATTGGCCCATGTTCCCTCAGTGTTGATATTTATTAAAGTTTACTGATAAAGGAAAACCATTAGATGCTCCTGATCCCTGTCTTGAGCCTGAGACACCAGGACAAAGGGAGTGGTCAATAAGCTGTGAAGTTTCTTCCCCCCACCCCAAAGGTCTTAACAGCAGAGGAATTAAAGGCTGCTCAGACATCTGTTGCTTATGGCTGCATCAAATATGCTGATCTTTCTCATAACCGGTTGAATGACTACATCTTCTCCTTTGACAAAATGCTGGATGACAGAGGAAACACGGCTGCTTACTTGTTGTATGCCTTCACTAGAATCAGGTAATCGTAGTGTTGTTTTATTTTGAATCAGTTGATAGGATTTCCAGTTTACATCAGTCATTTCTTACTACGTTATCTCTTAAGTGGAGAAGAATGTGCATAACCATAGAAAATGATGGCTGTTGCCCTATTTCTTAGGTCTATTGCACGTCTGGCTAATATCGATGAAGGGATGCTCCAGAAAGCTGCTCAAGAGACCAAGATCATCTTGGACCATGAGAAGGAATGGAAACTAGGCCGGTGTATTTTACGGTTCCCTGAGATTCTCCAGAAGATTTTAGATGACTTATTTCTCCACACTCTCTGTGATTATATCTATGAGCTGGCAACTACTTTCACAGAATTCTATGATAGCTGCTACTGTGTGGAGAAAGATCGACAAACTGGTCAGTATCTCATTCAATGGTGATATGGGGAGGGGGGCACCAGCAAGGCATTTATTCGAATTGGATGTAGATGGTTTTCAACTTGTTTTCTTACTGGAACACCTCCCTCCCTTTTTTTCCCCAAGCAGTTATATACTGGTCCATAGCATATATAACAGATAAAATTCAACTAGATCTCATAAGAGCATAAATGGAATTCTCATTTCCAAAGGAGTTTCCCCCACCCTCAGGCTCATGGCATGGAACCATAGGACTCCAAAGAAAACAATTGGAAGAGGATTAGGAGGAATAGGACATTGCCAACAAAAGCAGAGTTACTGAGGGTCCCAGAATGAGTCTTTGGTAGTTCTTGGTAATGGAAACTGCCTTTGGGAGAAAATTGGTATCTTCTCTTTCCTAGGCATAAGGTTACATAGTTATTGAAGTAGACTGATGTAATTTGTTGTAGGGCAAATAGGTGTTTTTGAGGGTCATGCCCAAGAACTGAAACTTTATTAGAAAAAATAATCTCACCATTATCCTGGAATTAAAGTTTACAGTTATATCAAACCATGATGTCTAAGATAAAACTCTTTTTTTTTTTTTTAAGATTTTATTTATTTGAGAGAGAGAGAGAGAGAGACAGCCAGCAAGAGAGGGAACACAACAAGCAGGGGGAGTGGGAGAGGAAGAAGCAGGCTCATAGCGGAGGAGCCTGATGTGGGGCTCGATCCCATAACGCCGGGATCACGCCCTGAGCCGAAGGCAGACGCTTAACGACTGAGCCACACAGTTGCCCCCTTAGATAAAACTCTTGAAGAGTTTAAAAAGAAAGATAAATCATTGCAGAACTTGTTTCCCCTTATAATTAGAAATAGATTTCTTCAACAGAAACACCTTTCTTTCTTGGATTGTCTGTCTTTAGTTTTTAGTCTGGAGGTAATTCTAGTTAAAGCTGTAAAACATGATGGGGTAGGCTGTTCATCTTCAGTGAAATACAGAAGTAACAAAGATTCTTCAGTAACGATTTTTTTAAAAGACAAATTAATCTCTCTCTTTTTTTATTTTCTCAGGACAAGTGTTGAAGGTAAACATGTGGCGTATGCTGCTTTGTGAAGCAGTAGCTGCTGTTATGGCCAAGGCGTTTGATATCCTGGGAATAAAACCTGTCCAAAGAATGTAATCCTTCGTAGGTTTGAACACTGTGTGTTTTTACCAAAAATAGCCATTTAACACTATCTGCTTTTTTACAATCATGTGGATACAAAAATAAGTAAAGGAAATTTGTCAGCTATCTACGTAATGTGTTTTTTTTCCCTAACAACTGGGCCTCTGGAAAGAAAAACATACTTTTCATTAATATGCTAATTTCTGCTGACCATTTAAGCCACAACTACTTAGTGGGGTCATGGAGTATGAAGGTTTGTTGTGTACTTTAGTGAGAGTGTTTATTGGGTTGGCTGGGATATGTTTTCATCCATTTTACTCTGATAAGGAGTCCCATTTATTGAGCTCGGCTGTAGACCCCAGGCACTTCACACGCCTTCACTGTCCCATATGGTCTTCATTCCATTGTTCTTTTGTAACACTTATCCCTGTTCAGCAAGCGACAAAACTGAGGCTTCGGTGAAGTAAGTATCTTGCCCTGAATTGCTCACAAAGAAAACCAAGATTCATATTTATGTGTGTCTGACTCCTCAATTTAACCTCTTTCTTTTTTAGCAAAAGGGGACATGGGGAATATAACAAACCTGAATTCAGGGGAAGGTCAAGAAAATTAACAGACTGGAACTTTTTCAGAAGCTACAGATTAACTCTTCACATCTCATTGGTCATTGCCAATTTAGTTGCAAGGGAAGCTGGAAAAACTTGAATAAGCAAAGAACAGAATTGCCACGATTGGCTTAGATCAGGCAAGATTCATCTCCTAGGCATGTTGAATCGTTTCACTCCAAGAAATTGGAGTTTTAGAAAGACAAGGTGGAGATTTCTAGTGACAGTGAAAGGTAGTCAGGGAAAGGGGTGATTGTTGGGCCACTAGTTAATGTCATTTGCCAACACAAAGATTAGATTAGAATTCATGTAAAGAACATAACACTTGGGAAAACAAGTGCTTATTGAGCATGAGCTGTGTTGTACCATGCTGTTTCCAAAGGTCTCCAAGCCCAAATGAATGAATGAATTATAACAGTAACTCCAATTTACAAACAAATGGGTATGTAGAAGGTTCAAGCGTTCGCTCTAGATCAGTACTCTCTAGCAAACGTGGAAGCTAAACAATTTCCTTTTAGCCTGGTAACCGCAGAGAATCTACTGTACTATTGAGTCCATTAGTCAGTAGATCCAGGTGTTTTGTGGGTGAGAAACAGGATTCAGTGAGGTATAGGAGGAACTAATGAAAGACTAGGGTGTATGTTAAATTAACCAAAGGTCATGATTAGTTCATGTACTGCCAAGTCAGTCTTCCACTTCCTGAGAAAGTAAGTTTATGGTTATTTCATCTTTAAAACATTGTCTTATCAGAAATTATAAATATCATTAGGTAATAGATAATACGAGAAACTTTTCCCTAGGAAATAATAGAGCTCTGGTTAGCCTATTTTTAAGGAGAAAATGGGAAGACTGTCAGGAAACAAAGCTAGAGTTCCCAGTGTGGGTATGAGATTGTGGAGGGGAAAAGTGAATACTGGCAGCCTAGACCTCTGGATGAAGGAAGGTTTGAGGAGCAGCCCTGTATCAGAGCATTGGGTTGGGAGTCCTAGGATATAGAACTATTTCAGCCAACAGTTCTCTGTGTGACCTTTTTTTGGTTTTCTGTTTCTCCTATAAAAGTGAAGGGGGGGGGGAGTCAAACCAGAACCTTTCTAACGTTCCTGCATTTCAACTCTGACATCTGATGACCTGACATGCATGTGACCAGAGCCCCAGAAAACTATGTTGTCATGTTCTCTATAACCATCCTTTGAGTAACTGCCTGGCTGCTAGATTCTAATTGTCTTTTTGTCATTGAGTTCTATTTTAATTCCATTATTGTTGGAAAACACATTTCTGTTCTAAAATGCATTGTTTCAATTATTTGAAATTTGTTGAGACTTGCTTTATAACCCAGGAGTTGTTCAGTTTTTACAAATGCTCCACATATACTTGAATATGATGTCTGCAGTTTATTGGATACACTATCCTATATAGTTCTTTAAATCTTTTATATCCAGACTTCTGCCAAAATGTATTAAGGAACTTCAGAAGTCTTCATCCCGTAAAAGGAATGAAAAGCTGGCAAAAATTGTTATAGTCAACTTTTTCAGAATTGGAAACTAACTAAAGGCTTACAGACCAGGGCAACATAATCAAGAAGAAACAGCTGAATCTTGGTAAGAACAGACAGCTTTGTGGCATTTTAACTTACCCTGGTCTCATCCCCCTCTCCATAGCTTAGCAGTGGCCTTGAAGATAACAGCCACATTCCCTGCGAGTATGCCAGTACCACAGTGAGTATAATGGGACTAATTTGCAAAAAAAAATTGTGCTTGTTTCTTTTGAACTGTCTGATGGCTTCTTGCAGTACACTTTCAAAGGGTTTCCCTTTGTCTTACGTAACGCAGAACTCTCTGGTACTGAGATAGTTACCTAGAAGGCATTTGTCACAAACACAGGCAAATGTATTAGTTGTTGCTGACTGTGGGGGAATGGATAACGGGAAAAAAAATAGAATAACCAAAGATCTTGGGAAGAGGCTGGGGAATGAGATGCTTTGGTGAATAAGGACTTAGAAAAGCTCTGACATATTACTGGGTATCTAGAAAGCCATGCTCATATCCAGGGCTGTGCACCCGCTCAGCAAAAACTGTAAAAGGTCCACCTCCAGCTGATTTTAAGGCTCTGCAAGCAAGGAGTAAATACTAAGGCAGAGTTGTGAACTTCCTGGTTGAGTGTCAAAGGTTTGTACCAGCACGCACAGAGCAATTAGTTGAGAAAAGTTAACAGCGACAACATCACTAACAAACCCTGGGTGGGGGGGAAGGATAGTTCCTGATTTACAGAATTGCTGCATTAAAATATTCAAAATGTCCAGTATTCAACAACAAAGTATTACAGGGGCATGTAAAGAAACAAAATATGGCCCATACCTAAGGAAATAATAGAAAATTGCCCCCCAGGAAACACTGACATTGGACATGCAGGACGATGACTTAATCAGCTATTTGAAATACATTTAAGGAGCTAAAGGAAACCATAAGAATGATATCTCACCAAATAGAAAATAGGAATGAAGAGAGAAATAAAAAGTCGAATTGTGGAGCTGAAAAGCATAACTGGAATGAAAGATTCACTAGAAGGGCCCAACAGCAGAGTTGAACAGATGGAAGGAAGAATCCGTGAACTTGAAATAAACCAACTGAAATTATCCAGTCTAAGTAACAAAAACTTAAAAGAATGAGCAGAGCCTAAGAGATGTGTAGGACACCATCAAAAAAACCAGCAAGGGTATAATGGGAGTCATAGGTGAGAGAAAGGCAGAAAGGATTTGAAGAAATAATAGCTGAAAGCTTCCTTAAAAATTTTTTTAAAGATTTTATTTATTTGTGTGAGAGCGCACAAGCAGGGGGAGTGGCGAGCAGAGGGAGAAGCAGGCTCCCCGCTGAGCAGGGAGTGAACTTGGGGCTCAACTCCAGGACCTTGGGATCATGACCTGAGCCAAAGGCAGACGCTTAACCAACTGAGCCACCCAGGCGTCCCTAAAAACGTTCTAAATTTGATGAAAAACACAAATCTACACGTACAAGCAGCTCAGTGAACTCTAAATAGAGTCAACTCAGATCCATTCTTAGACACACGATCAAACTGTTGAAAGAGAATCAAAAACAAAAGAAGCTACACATCACGTCCAAGTGATTCTTAGGATAACAGCTTATTTCTCCTCAGAAACCATGGGGACCAGAAGACAATGGAATGACACATTCAAAGAGGTGAGAGGAAAAAACCTGTTAACTGTGACTTCAATGTCTAGAAAAACTACTTCAAAAATGAAGATATACAGTGGAATATTATTTAGCCATAAAAATGAAATCTTGCCATTTGCAACAAATGGCTGGAACTAGAGAGTCTAATGTTAAGCGAAGTAAGTCACAGACGTACCATATGATTTCACTCATGTGGAATTTAAGAAACAAAACATACAAAGGAGAAGGCGGGAAAGAGACAAACCAAGAAATAGACTCTTAACTCTAGAACACAAACAGGGTTACCAGAGGGGAGGTCGGTGGGGAGATGGGGGAAATAGGTGATAGGCTTGAGAAGTGCACTTGTCATCATGAGCCCTGGGTGGTGTATGGAATTTTTGAATCACTATATTGTACACCAAACCAATACTATCTTAACTATACTGGAATTAAAAACTTCTACAGATAAGTAGCCCCCCGCCCCATGAAGACAAAACAGACACTCTCAATGAACAGAAATTGAAAGAGTTTGTCACAAGTAGACCCTCCCTACAAGGAATGCTAAACACTAAAATGTAAGGACACTAGATAGTATTGCAAATCCACATAAAGAAATAAAGAATGCCAGTAAAGGTAACTATATAGATAAGCATAAAAGGCAGTATTGATGTATTTTTTTTTTTTTGTAACTTCTTTCCTTGTTTAAAAGACAGCTGCATAACACAGTCACTGTAAATCTGTGTTTATGGGCACACAATATGTAAAGGTGTAATTTGTGACAACAAGTGAGGAGCAGACATAGCAAAGGTTTTGTACGCTATTGATACTAAATTGTTACATTAATTCAATCATAAAGAACAAAACCTTGCCATTTGCAATAACCAGGCCATACCTCAGGGTCCTTAAGCTGAAGTGAAGTCAGAGAAAGACAAATACCATATGATCTCCCTTACATGTGGAATCCAAAAAAAATGAAAAAATTCTTAGAGAACAGATTGGTGGTTGCCAGAGACAGGGTGGAGGGTGGGAGAAATGGCTGAAGGGAGTCAAAAGGTAAACAGAAAATAAATATGGTGCATTACTTAACAACACCAGCAAATAGTTTACAATTATCTGGTAATTCGTGACCAAAAACAAATAAAACTCAAGAAAAACAACCTCAGATTAGATGTAAACTGTATACATACTGAAACTAAGTAGTGGCAACAAAGCCATCCTTCAAATTCTGAAGGTTATATACAATTTATGCCTAGATGAAGTACTCCATAATTCAGCAAGTAGTACCTATAACCCTAAATATAACAGTTTAGAAGGTGGGGAAGAAACCTATTCCCATTAAAAAGATTTTCCTGTGTCCCCACTCTGAAATGTTTCTATCTCAATTGCTGGCATTATTACGTGGGTCATGGCCATTCCTAGCTGAAAAGAAATCTGAGGAGAAAGCAGTTTTTAGCAGGGCATATTGCCCTTCCCTCCCTGGGGGGAGGGGAGGAATGAGGTTCTCATAGTAATAAAGAAGGGGAGATATTGGGCAGATGGTCACCAGTGTTTTTAACAAAAATTTCTTTCTCGAAACAAACGGGTATAAGTGATAAGGAAACAAAGTCCAGTTGTAGAGATTGCAGACTGAGTTAACTCATTAACTCTGGTATCTTCTGGGGTCCTGGTTGTTTCCATATCTCTGCCGTCTCTTAGCACTGACTTCAGTCTCAAGCTGACCAAGATGGCTGCTACAATTTCAGGTGTAATTTAAAATTTAAAATTTATTTAAATTAAAAATTTAATTTAAAATTTAAAAAATATTACTTGCATTTCTACATACTTGCAATGAACAATACAAAAGGAATAAAATACTCAGGAATACATTTAGCCAAGGAAGTGTAAGACTTGTGCACCAAAAACTACAAAACCATGTTGAAAGAAATTAAAGAAGACCTAAATAATGGAATGACATTCCGTGTTCATGAATTGGAAGACTTAACATTGTTAAATGGCTATACTTTCCACATTAATCCACAGATTCTACCTGTACTTTTCAGTAGAATCCCGGATGACTTTGGAGAACTTGACAAACTGATTCTAAAATTTTTTGGAATTGCAAGAGACCCCAATTAGAGAAAATCTTGAAACAGAAGAACAAAGTGGGAAGATTCAAAATTCCCAGTTCCAAAACTGAATACAAACTGATAGTAATCAAAACAGTATGGAACTGGCATTAAAGATAGACCTAGATTAATGGAATAGAAGTGAGAGTCCAGGAAAAAAACCCCATAATCTATTGTTAGTTGATTTTCTTCTCTTTTTAAGATTTTATTTTTATTTGACAGTAAGCACAAGCAGGGGGAGCTCTAGGGGGAGAGGGAGAAGCAGGCTCCCCGCTGAGCAGGAAGCCCTGATGTGGGACTCAATCCCAGGACCCTGAGATCATGATCTGAGCCATGGCAGACGCTTCACCAACTGAGCCACCCAGGCATCCCTATTGTCAGTTGATTTTCAATAAGTTTACCAAGATTATTCAGTGGAGTGAAAAGTAGTCTTTTCAACAATTGGTGCTAGAATAACTAGATATCCACAAGCAAAGGAGTGAATTTGGACCCCTACCTCATACCGTATTCTAAAATAACCAAATGGATCAAAGACTCAAATGCAAGGGCTAAAATATAAAACTTAGAAGGAAATATAGGTGTAAATCTTCATGACCTAGAATCAGTCAACTGTTTATTAAATCTGACAACAAACACAAAAACAGCAAAAGAAGAAATAGATTGGACATCATCAAAATTAAAAACTATTTGCATCAAAGGAACACTATCAAGAAAGTCAAAAGACAAGCAACATAATAGGAGAAAATATTTGCAAATCATAAATCTGATTACTGTCCAGAATATATAAATATCTCTTATGCTATATGTTTTCTTACAGGATATATAAAGAACTCAACAACAAAAATACAAACAACCCATTTTTAAGATGGCCAAAAAGCCTCAACAGAAATTTTTCCAGTGGTGCCTGGGTGGCTCAGTTGTTAAGTGTCTGCCTTCAGCTCAGGTCATGATCCCAGCGCCCTGGGATGGAGCCCTGTATAAGGCCCCCTGCTCAGTGGGGAGCCTGTTTTTCCCTCTCCAGTTCCCTCCTGCTTGTGTTCCCTCTCTCGCTGTCTCTCTCTGCCAAATAAATAAATAAAATCTTTTTTTAAAATCTCTAAAAAGTTTTTCCAAAGAAGATATATAGTGGCCAATAAAAACATGAAAGATTTTCAACATCATTAGCCATTAGGCAAATACAAAACAACACTGTGTTACCTCTTTACAAGCACTAGCATGGCAATAAAAAAATAGAAGTATTAGTGAGGATATGGAGAAATTAGGACCATTACACACAGCTGGTGGGAATGTGCAGCTGCTGTGGAAAACAGTCTGGTTAAACGGTCTGAGAAACATTTCCTTGAACAGTCAAGCATAGAGCTACAATTTGACCCAGCAACAATAGTCCTAGGTATAGCCAAGAGAGTCAAAAACATATGTTCAGGGGCATCTGGGTGGCTCAATCATTAAGTGTCTATCTTCAGCTCAGGGTGTGATCCCGGCGTTCTGGGATCGAGACCCACATCAGGCTCCTCTGCTGGGAGCCTGCTTCTTTCTCTCCCACTCCCCCTGCTTGTGTTCCCTCTCTAGCTGGCTGTCTCTATCTCTGTCAAATAAATAAAATCTTTAAAAAAAACAAAACAAAACATATGTTCACTCAAGAATTTGTACACAATGTTAATAGCATTATTCATAAAAGACAAAAGTGGAAACAACCCAAATCCCCATCCACTGATGAAGGGATAAGCAAAATTTGGTAATCCATACAATGAAATATTATTTAACCACAAAAGCAATGCATACTCCAACATGGATAAACCTTGAAAACATAAACTAAGTGAAGGAAGCCAGAATAAATTGTATGATTCCATTTATATGAAATGTCCAGAATAGGTAAGTCCATAGAGACAGACAATGAATTAGTGGCTGCAGAGGGTAGAAATAAGGGAAGAATTGGAAGTGGCTGTTTAATGGACACAGAGTTTGTTTTTAAGATGATAAAAATGTTCTGGAATGAGGTAGTGGTGATGGCTGTATAACATTATGAATATATTAAAAACCAATAAATTGCACACTTTTAAATGGTTAAATTGATGAGTTTTGTGTTATGTGATTTTGTCTCAATTTAAAAACCTTTTATGTTCTGATTGTTTTTTATCTGATATTCTATCAGTTGCTGAAAGAAGTTTGTTAAATTTTCCCGCTATGCTTTTAGATTTGTCTATTTCTTTTAATTTGGTCATACGTTGCCTTGTGTATCTTAATGTTGTATTATTTGATGTATAACAACTTAGAATTTTTATAAAGCCGTTTCTTGTTATTTGTGGTAGTTATGTTCTAGAAAGTTGTTGTGAACACTGAATTAATGATTATTTAACCATTACTCCTTGGGAAAATAACAGGATTAGATTTCCTAGAGCTTCTGGTCACATTTTCGTTAACCGATCAATTCACATAACTTGTTTTAGGTGTGTTTCTGTTTGAAGACATTATTTAATATAGTTGATTCATTAACATTGAACTCACGGCCAACAGCACTATATAACTCATGCTTGAACAAAGCTTATGTAACACACGTTTTCTCTGTGAGGCACAGCACAGCTTTCTTGCATCGAGGAACATAGTCCTCAGCACTATGCTTGGGGATGATTTTAAACAGTAAAATTACCAACAAAAGAAAAAATGTGAAAATGTGACACTAAATAGGCTATAGAAAGGACGATTGTTCATGAGCTGAAACAAGATGGCAGAACATTGCCTTGTAATTCAGCTGGGAATGTGTTCATTGGGTCAGGTAATTCTTTTTTTTTTTTTTTTAAGATTTTATTTATTTGACAGAGAGAGACAGCCAGCGAGAGAGGGAACACAAGCAGGGGGAGTGGGAGAGGAAGAAGCAGGCTCCTAGCGGAGGAGCCTGATGTGGGGCTCCATCCCAGAGCACAGGGATCACGCCCTGAGCCGAAGGCAGACGCTTAACGACTGCGCCACCCAGGCGGCCCTGGATCAGGTAATTCTTTTTTTTTTTTTTTTAAAGATTTTATTTATTTATTCGACAGAGATAAGAGACAGCCAGTGAGAGAGGGAACACAAGCAGGGGGAGTGGGAGAGGAAGAAACAGGCTCACAGCAGAGGAGCCTGATGTGGGGCTCGATCCCAGAACGCCGGGATCATGCCCTGAGCCGAAGGCAGACGCTTAACCGCTGTGCCACCCAGGCGCCCCTGGATCAGGTAATTCTTAACCAAACATAGAGCTTAGTTAGATGCACAGTAGGGACCTCAGTGGACTGAGAGCCTACCATGCCACAAAGAATGCCAGGCTGAGTCTCCTGTGTTGGTGCCTGAAACAGGAGGAGTCCAGAAGTCCCATGTAAGCATCTTTTGGAGACTGGGTGTAGAGGGAGTAGAGCCTGTGCTAGACCACCCTCTGGGAGACCCCTGCTTTGTAGGATCACCACCATTTTTTTTTTAAAAGATTGTATTTATTTATTTGACAGAGACAGCAAGAGAGGGAACACAAGCAAGGGGAGTGTAAAATGGAGAAGCAGGCTCCCCCCCCCAGCAGGGAGCCCGATGCAGGGCTCGATCTCAGGACCCTGGTATCATGACCTGAGCCGAAGGCAAATGCTTAATGACTGAGCCACCCAGGCGCCCCATGATCACCACCCTTTGCCCCCTTCCTTAGGTAAGAAGGAATGGTGACAATGATGCAGTCTTCCCTCAATCCCACTTGGCTCTTTCAACATTGTTTCACCTTCCCCAGTAAGTACTAGATGTAATTATGAAACTGATTTTAATAAGGAGAAGAAATTGTGTCTGACAACACCCATAGAATGTATAACACCAAGAGTAAGCCCCAATATAAGCTGTAGACTTCGGCTGATAATGATGGGTCACTGTGGGTCACTGGTAGGAGCGATGTACCGCGCTGGCGCAGAAGATTGGGAGTGGGGGAGCCTGTGCACGGGTAAGGTTGGAGTTACGTGGGAATTCTGTATTTTGTACTCAAATCTGTACTAAAACTGCTCTAAAATATAGTTTATATAAATAAAAGTGTGGGGGGGGTTGTGTAAGGGCTCTCTGTAACTTTGACCTCGACATTCTAGACCAGCATACTTTCCTTGCATTGTTTTGTATAAAGAATTTGCAAAATATCAAGGGCAAATTCAATAGAGAGTTTGAGTCAACTATTCAAGAAACTCCTAATTTTAAAAAGTGGTGGTTTATTTTTTCAAAATAAATCTTGGCTTATGGTTAGAAAAGCGGGGTCTGAGCATCGTATTCTAGTCCAGTCTTATGTATTTCCTGTCTAGACCACTCTCTTAGACAGCGTATTACAGAAAAATACAACCTATTTTTGTGAAGCTGGAAGGTAAAGTTTTTATTATTTTCCTCCTTACATTTTCTTTCTTTCTATAGATACTCAAATTGTTTTGATTGAAATTCAATTCAGATGTGACTTTATAGTTTTTTTTAAACAATAATGTTTGTGGGGCGCCTGGGTGGCTCAGTTGATTAAGCGTAAAACTCTTGATCTCAGCTCAAGTCTTGAGCTGGGGGTCATGAGTTCAAGCCCCCCATTGGGCTCCACAAAAATGTTTTTTCCCTTGTCACAAACCTAATTTTAGAAACTATGGATGAACAAGAAAAGAAGAACATAGGTTACCAATAATCCTATTACATTTATAAACACTGTAGTGTTTCGTTCTTTTTTGTGTGCAAACATATGCACGTGTTTACATTTATAATGGAAAAGAGTCATATTTTAACCAGTCTTATTTTTAGTTAATATGTCATGGGTATTGTTCCATGGCTTTGCATATTCTTCCAAAACATCAATATTAGCTGAATTTTATTCTGTTTTATGCATATACTATAATTTATGTTAGTCATTTATTGTTGAGCACACAGCTTATTTCTTAACTTACGTGTTTTCAGATAATACTGCAGTGAAGAATCTTGGAGCTAAATTTTTTCACATATCCATGATCATCTTCTAATAAATAGCGAAGAAGTGGAATTGTTGAATCAAAGGATACGCTCATATTACAGGATTCAGCACACATTACCAAATGACTCCCCGAGAGAGGGTAACATGTCAAAGTCTCAGCAACAATGCATGAGAACTCTGTGTCCTTGTACCCTCATCAATGCTGGACATTGAATTTGACAGGTTTGGTAAGGTAAGGTTAGTACTGGACAAATTAATCAGCCTAAAATTGTACCCTAACTCTGTGTAAAATACAAGAGGAGTACATGTCCTTGCTCTGAAGAAATTCACAGAATACGGGCTGGATTTTTACACAGTTCAGACACTTATTTCCTGTTGTTTGGCTCTGGAAGAGTTACTTTATATCTCTCCTCACCTTAACCTTGCCTACCAACTCTGCGGATGGTGAGTTTATGGACTGAATTGTGTCCCCCCCCCCCCCCCCCCCCCCCCCCGCCGCCCATTCATATGTTGAAGCTTAAGCGCAATGTGATTGTATTTGGAGATGGGGCCTTTCAAGAGGTAATTAAGGTTAAATGAGGTCGTAAGAATGGGGCCCTACTTTGACAGGACTGGTGTCCTTACAAGAAGAGAAAGACACCAGAGATATCTCTCTTTCTCCCCTCTTGCACATGCATGAAAGGCCTTATGAAGACCCAGTAAGAAGGCAGCCACCTATAAGCCAAGGACAGAGTTCTCACCAGAAACCAACCCTTCTGGCATCTCGATCTCAGACTTTTCAGTCTCTAGAACGGTGAGAGAAGAAACTTCCGGTTTTTAAGCCCCCCAGTCTGTGGCATTTTGTTATGGCAGTTCAAGTAGACTAATACAATGGGGATGTGGCTGGGTAGCATCGCAGTTAAGGGTAGATGTGAGGTTGGATGTGGTTTTAAATCCTGATTCTACCAGTTAGTAGCTGTGTGGCTCTGGATATGTGAATTAATTTCTTTGTGTGTCTAGTTGAAAAAGATAAATGAGGATGTGTGTGTGTGTGTGTGTGTGTATTCTTATTTACTCTTTCCAACCAGACAGAATTACAGAATTATATATTATATATAATATCTAACAATTGTATTATATATGTAAATATTATATATATAGTTAATCTATGCACAGTGTTCAAAAATGATAATCACTCCCATGCCGCTGCTACTACTACTGCCAGTAATAATAATCGAGAGAGCTCTGGGCAGACACTCATCAAATGGTTGTTACCACTTACAAGTTACATACCTTGGCTTGGGAAAGTTACTTCCTCTCTTCAACCATTAGCTTCCCCATCTGTTCAATGGAAGTAATAATACTTTCTCCCCGAGGTTCCTGTGAAGATTATAGGACTTGAAACAGTTAGCTCAGCACCAGGAACACAGGCGGAACTTTTCTTCCCTTAGGAATGTTTTAGAAATTGATATCAAAAAAATAATGTATAGGGGCACCTGGCTGGCTCAGTCAGAAGAGTGTGCGACTCTTGATCTCAGGGTTGTGGGTTTGAGCCCCATGTTGGGTATAGAGCTTACTAATTATAAATAAATAAATAAATAAATAAATAAATAAATAAATAAATAAATAAAAGCATTTAGAGAAATAATGTACAATGCCTGATAAATTAGCAACCCAAAGAGTTTCTTCTCTGAGGACCTCTTAAGATCAGGACTGAATCAGTGAGACTTGGTCAGATTAAGTCTTTATCCTTGTCAAGAGTCTTTCCTCTTTCTCTTGGAAAAATGATCCTTTCAGTTCCTTTAGGCTGATGTTCAGTTGCCAACATTGGGTTTGTCTGACTGAATGCAAAAATCATAAGAAGCCTGAGGCACCAATTGAGACTGAAATAAGAGTAGGGATTGGATAGGAAAGGAAGACATTTTTTCTTCTTATGATTTTGCTTGGTAAATACCTATTCGCTTAAGAGATTTCAAGCATAGTTAAACAAAGATGTGCCAATATCTAGCAGCAAAGGAACTGCCAACATCATGAGCCCCTCTGTACCTGCCCTGGCTTAATAACTTTGGTAAGAACTACTCATTTGAGCACTTATCGTAAGACTCTATAATCCTTATAACAACCTGATTATTCCATTGAAGACACAGCTAACAATTCAATGAGCCAGGACTGGGACCCATGTCTGTTTGCCTTGAAATGTATGTTTTTCCTTCTCCACTTTCTCTTTCTCTCCTCTTTTTCCTCTACTACATTTCAGATTCCTTCCTTTTCCTGCTAGTCTATCCAGATTTCAGGCCTACCTTTGCACCCATACCAGGGGTATCACCTATCCCTGTGGCTTCCAGGTCATCTGTTCCCATGCACCTTTATCTGGTGGACTAAGAGGGATGCCAGCTGCCCTTCCTTTGCAGAGCACACAGCCCTCGGTAGCATACTAAGATGCACAGGGGCCTGGGAGCAAAGGACCCCAGAGGACTCTGAGTCTTGGAGTCACCGAAGACAATGAAGGTATTTGAGTGAAAAGGTCTCAGCCTTTCCAGGGTAAAGAATATATTGAAGGTGCTGATTTTAAAAATAGCATGTTCAGAGAACTTGAATATTTTTGGTCAAAACAATTTCATATTGTGACCAAGGGAACTGAATAAAAGAGTTCAGTTACAGTACTATGTGGAGGCAGAATCACTGCATTTCAACAGACCTGTGTTTTTTTGTTTTTGTTTTGTCTTTTTAAAGATTTTATTTATTTATTTGAGAGAGAGAAAGAGAAAACACAGAGGGAGAGGGAGAAGCAGACTCCCCACTGAGCAGAGAGCCACTTGTAGGACTCAGTCCCAGGACCCCGAGATCATGACCTGAGCCAAAGGCAGATGCTTAACCGACTGAGCCACCCAGGTGCCCCTAAATGTGTTGTTTTAATTTTTATGGCTATATTTGTGGTTTCCCTACCAGCTATCAAATTCTCAGAAAGCAGAAGAAGCTAATGGTACAAATGGGGTCATAGAGAAATTATTCTTAATATATTGGGGTAAATGATGAGTCATCTGGCAGCTTTGATTTTTTTTTCCTTGAACAATTAATTCTTTTTTTTTTAAAAGATTATTTATTCGACAGAGAGAGAGAGACAGCCAGCGAGAGGGAACACAAGCAGGGGGAGTGGGAGAGGAAGAAGCAGGCTCCCAGCGGAAGAGCCTAATGCGGGGCTAGGGGCTAGATCCCAGAAAGGCAGGATCACGCCCTGAGCCGAAGGCAGACGCTTAACGACTGAGCCACCCAGGCGCCCCTGAACAATTAACTCTTACAGAGAATTTAAACTAGGGTATGATGCAATTTTATATAATTTTTTGGTTATTTTTTTCTTGTCAGTCTTTGACTTTCCTTCTTAGCCAATATCAAGTGGCCAGTATTAACTGTCTTAGGAAATTTAGTTAAATTATATTCAGTTGGGTTATAGAAGTTTTATTGAAGTTAGAGGTAAAAAATTTTTCCTTTTTTTTGTTGTTTGGTGCTTTGCATTTTCAATTGGCCAAAGGTTTCATGATGTAAGCATAGACAATGCTTGTAAAAGGTAAAACGTAATGAATTGACGAAAGCCCAATTAGACCCACTGTATTTTTGTGGGGATTTTAGGTAATTTGTTCGTAGGGATTTGTAGATTATAGGATTTGTATTATGGACAAGCCAGCTAACTTCTGAATCTAAATTTCCTGTTCTGTAAAAAAGAGGAATTATTGGTGATTTCTAAGGTTTCTTCTAGAAAGAAGAGCTTGGAGAAGTAGCTTGTTATTTATAGACTCAATTGCATCTCCCCAAAATTCGTATGTTGAAGCCCTCTCAATGTCTGTATTTGGAATAAAAAGGTTAATTGAGGTCAATTGAAAAAGAGACAGCAGAGAGCTCACACTCTCTCTCCATCAGGTGAGGGCACAGTGAGAAGGCAACCTTCCACAGGCCAGAAAGAGAGAGCTTTCACGAGAAACCGACCATGCTGGCTTTCTAAGCTTGGACTTCCAGCTTCCAGAGCTGTGAGAAAATAAATTTTTGTTTCTCTGGAGAGCCCTGACTAATACATCCATCAAAGCTTTCTAAGCGTTAACTGAGTCCCAGTCACTAATTTTGCAGAGGGCAATAGAGGGAGGGTCTGAGCCACCCTAAACATAAAGTGCCACACCCAGCAAGGGACTAGCCAGATATTAATGGAATCCCAATTAAGGAACCTGAGCTATTCTCTAAGGCACAGAGACTAGGAAGGGAGAAACATTTCTCTTTTTTCTACTTCATTTAACAGCCTAGATACGTGGTTGGGATTTGATTATGACTCTGGGTTTTAGTCATGTGTTAGTTAAAAGGTATTATATTTCGCCTTGACTAGTACATTTAAATATATGCACATTGAACAGTAAATTTCATTCGAAATGTTTGTGTTGGGTACACTGATCAAGGTGTGCGAGCCTGGCATTATGCAATAAATACTTATGGTAAAAATATTTACTGTTCACTGATTATCTCACTCATGTTTCCCAGCTGCCTTCCAGTTAGACAGGACATATAACTAGTCCCAGCCAATGGGTTGTGAATAGAAATGACTACATCAAACCCTAGGCCAAACCATAGAAAAGGGAATGTGAGTTCTCCATGCACTCTTTCCCTAGTGTTGACAATGTAAGCCCTCTTGTTTCTCATGTTATAGCCACGAGACGTTGTTACCCGAGCCCTTCAGTGATTATGTGGAACAAACCTCCAGCGGAGCTTCAGTGCACATGAAAAGTAAGCAAGAGGGGCGCCTGGGTGGCTCAGTCAGTTAAGTGTCTGCCTTTGTCTCAGGTCATGATTCCAGGGTCCTGATATCGAGTCCCACATCAGGCTCCCTGCTCAGCAGGTGACTGCTTCTCCCTCTCCTCCCCACTAGTGCTCTCTCTGTCTCTCTCTCTCTCTCACTATCTCTGTCTCTTTCTCAAATAAATAAATACAATCTTTTTTAAAAAAATAAGCAAGAAATAAACATAGTTACATTCATCCATTGAGATTTGGGGGTCGTGTAACTGCCTCATAGCCCAGCCCATCTTGATCAAATATATCTATGGCTGTCACTGGGTATGGAGATGCAAATCCCTGGAGTCACCTTTGGAAGTGGACCATGGTTTTTAGAAACCAGGTTGGGGAAGTCACTTCATGCATGACTGTTTAAATACTAATGAGACTGGGAATGAGATCACACAGCCTTCCAGCTTGTTTTATCTAAATCATGGCTAGTAATTTGCCAGGCAATTTTCTAGAATGGTGTATGAGAGAAATAGAGCAAAGTTGCTCAGCTCATATATCTTTTTAAGTCTATAAGTAGGACTGATGTACTCCATGTTAACTATTAAGGCCCAGTGACAGATGTAATTATGAATATTACTTATAGGGTATATCTTATGGAATAATAAGTCAACTGTAAACAAAAGTTTAAGTGGCTATAGTTGTTCTTACTGGCTGTCAGAGAGAAAGGTCTGGATCACAATGACAAAGTACCACTTTAGGAAGCACCTTGAGTAGGTAGGACCCACTACTCATGAACCTTTGGAATGAGACAGATTTCAATGTTATCAGTGGCTCCAGATGAAAAATTTAAGTGGAAGAGTTTTTTGACACCTTAAGGGGTCAAAACTTGGCATGAGTCCTTGCCTTGGTAGCATTCTGGGTCATGAACAGGTGGAACATGTTCAACTGGATTGAAAGTCTTGCTGGCTGATGGGTGCTCCCAGGCTATAGCATCTCAATAGACAGGCTGTAAATAAATGGCTTTGCCAGGTAGGAATCATAGCCAGGACACAGAAAAGTTCTCTGGGAGTCATCAAACCCTGTTCTGGGTAAGGTTGCCTCTGGTGAAAAGCAAAATTTGAAAACTTAGTTTTTAGCAGTTCTAAGGCTGTCACCAGCAGTGGGACAGAGGCCTAAGAAAGCTGCCAAGGCTTGCATACAGAAGGGAGGGTGGTTCTGGAACCCATAGCAGATTGTAGAAAATGACAGCGATAACGTAATGAAACTGATGGGGGATGGGGTGGGGAAGAAGATATCTGGAGGAATTGTCACTGCTGGAGTGTAATAAAGACTGCCTCAAGCCCTGGTATGAAATCTAGTGAGCAGGGTGGGCCACCAAATCCTGGGTTATGGGCACCACCAGTGAGGTAGCCCACTGCTATTGCCAGTTGACAGGAATTACTCCCAAAGAACGACTCTAAATTCATGAAGATGTTGCTCATTAGATTTAGAGTTTGAAATCACTAGCCACCCCTCCCAGCAGATTCCATGTAAATGCATGACATTCTTGAGTATGTCAGTTCTGGAACGAACAGCAAGTGCACTGGAAAGGCCACCTCAGTCCATTTAAAACAGGCTAGGAACAGGGGCCTGAGAGATACTTGCTTGTATTGTGGTAAAGGAATGTTAATAGCATAACAGAAGGTGATAAGACAAAAGTTGAAATGTGTCAGTAGCTGTGCCCTCAAAGGCTTATGCCTGGAATGTTGTACAGAATTATCCAAACTCTCTTCGGTAAAAGTTGAGTGGATCCCTTGGTGCTGGATATGGATCCTCTTCAGTGGTCTGGAGGCATAATGGAGAGGGTTCATTGTGGAGGCCTGGGCTTTAATACCCTGAATAAAAACAAAGAAGGAATGAACTATCCAAATACAACTGCAGACCTCTATGATACTGTCTACTAGAGTAAAAAATACTGAGGAGAGGATGCCTGGGTGGCTCAGACGGTTAAACGTCTGCCTTCAGCTTGGGTCATGATCCCTGGGTCCTGGGATCAAGCCCCACATCAGGCTCCCTGCTCAGTGGGGCACCTGCTTCTCCCTCTCCCTCTGACCCTCCCCCCAACTTACGCTCTCACTCTCTCTCAAATAAATAAATAAATAAATCTTAAAAAAAAAAAAGAAAAGAAAAATACTGAGGAGAGTTTTGTACTGCTAGGTTGAATACCCAAATTACAGGTGGTATTATTGTATTTATAGTATGACTTTCTTTCCAAATGCAATAAGCTTCCCCCCCCCCCAATGTAATAAGCTTTATGAGCTCATGCACATTTTCTAAGTTACAGAGTTCTGGTTGTGTATGAGATGGAGTAGCTGAGTGAAGCATGCACTGTTGGTGCCTTACCCAATATCCCCTAGGCCGAGCTCTGAGTTCACCTGCAGCAGTGATAAACAGTTTCCACCATGACCGCATCTCCCTACCCCGAGTGCCTGCCTCTCTGCCTGATGGCTTTCTGTAGAATCAGAGGAGTTTGCTGAGCCACACACAAGAGCAGCTCAAAGAGCAGGAGAGTTAATGCCCTAGAAACAACTCCCAACAACAGAGAAAAGGAGAGTGGTGAATTAATGCCCTAGCCTCCCAGCCTGTGGTAGAACAATTCTGAGATGCCCTCCACACAGTTTCACAGAGGGTACTCAGGACATTTGAGCCCTCATCTCCCACTGTAGTAATCTTCTAATTAATGTACCCTATCTTAGCTTTTCTAGCTTCCTGTCTCATTTCCCCATCCCCTATGTTTGCTTCCTGGGATCACCTCTCAAAAAAACCACCTGGACCCGTGTTCTTGTCTCAGGGCCTGTCCTCTAGATAAATGGAAGCAACAGGATAAATAGATTGATCTGTATCTGTACCTAGATCTAGATCTATATCCACACCTACATCTATGTAAAGAAGGAGATTACAAGGAGATCGTTCATACAATTATAGAGACTGGCAAATTCAAAATTTGCAGAGCCAATGTTGCCGTTTAAGTCTGAAGGCAGGCAGGCTGCTATAGAACCAGGAAGTCAATGTGCCAGTTCAAAGGCTGTCAGGCAGGAGAATTCTCTCTTACTCTGGGAAAGGTCAGTCTTTTGTTCTATTTAGGCCTCCAACGGATTGAATAAGGCCCACCCACATTACGGAGGGCACACTGTTTTATGTAGTCTACTTGGTTAAATGTTAATTTCATCCCAAAACACCATCAGAGACTCACCAGGATAAGTTTGGCCAAATATCCAGGCACTCCATGGTTCAGTCAAGTTGATCCATAAAATTACCATTACAGGGTCTGATTTGGGGGAAATCCAAACCAAGACATGAGGCATAGTTCATCATTTTGGAGAACACTCCTCAATTTGTAATGGGAGCAGAAACCTCTAAGGAAAATGTTTTATAAGTCATCCACCTGAGGAACTGTACATTGCACTCTTTAGCTGCTTGTCCACATTCCAGCACATAAACTTATGGACCCTATTAAGGAGGCATTTTGGCCCCCTGAGAAAATCAGACCTGGTGTTGCTGTCCATGAATTTGAAACAGGAAGAGTTCTGGTCCAGGATGAAATAAAAGCTTTGGTGTGTGCGCATTCAGTACACCCTGCCTGATATTTGCTCTGATCTTGAGGTATGTTTTGTCTTTCCCTGGAGCAGGCACTTTGTTCCACTAATAGAGAGGTCCAAAGGTTGCTTATACCATCTACATTCACCACCTTCCCCCGCTCTTGGGCGGGTCCCAAGCCAAAGTAGGTAAAAGGTCCCTGTTGGTGTCGCTGTCCGAGGTGCTGACCGAATGCTCAAGCCTCCTCGTTATACCTGTTTTCCTGTCCTTTCGTGCTGCCCAGTGTTTTTTGTTTTTTGTTTTTTTTTAATGCTCAAAAAAATGTCGCAGACTGAAAGAGCGGGGTTTTTGAAACATAGACTAGAATTCAGGAGTAAGCATAAGATTTTGGCTCCTGCTGAGGTGTGTTACAGGATTTAGGGCTCGAGCCCTTGCGTCCCCATTCACACCGAAGAATCAACAATTTCTTGCTGTTGCATCCCAGAACAAATTCTGGGAGTTAGCACAGTCGATGGAAGAGAGCAGAGCTAAGTAGAGAACAACCAGGGCTGCAGCTTGCAGAATATTAACCAGAAAGGGGAGGCATGGGGGTGCCTGGGTGGCTCAGTTGGTTAAATGTATACCTTTGGGTTGGGTCACGATCCTGGGGTCCTGGAATCGAGCCCTGTGTCAGGCTCCCTGCTCAGCAGGGAGTCTGCTTCTCCCTTTCCCTCTGCCTCTCCCCCACCCCCACTTGAGTGCTTGCTTGCACTCTCTCTCTCTCTCTCTCAAACAATTTTTTTTAAGGGGTGGCATTATGGCTTGGCAATCTCTGGCTTGGAATTTTCCTCTTTCTGACTTCCTACATCCACTCTATTAGAGAGCCCTGTGACTTCTATCTTCTAAATATTTCCCTTGGATTGGTTGGTCTGCTTCATCTCACCTCTGCCCCTTCTCTGACAACAGTGATCATTATCACTACTGCCGTCACCACCCCTGCTCTAGCAGTTCTAATTACCATCATTGGTGGGACGTTGGGTGGCTGAGTCAGTTAAATGTCTTGTCTTCTGCTCATGTCTTGATCCCAGGGTCCTGGGATCGAGTCCCACATCAAGTCCCACATTGGGCACCTTGCTCAGTGGGGGAGCCTGCTTCTCCCTCTGCCTGCTGTTCCTCCTGCTTGTACTCTCTCTGACAAATAAGTAAATAAAATCTAAAAAACAAAACTATACTAATTACCATCATTGGTAATTGCTGG
Source organism: Ursus arctos (assembly GCF_023065955.2). Classification (NCBI taxonomy): domain Eukaryota; kingdom Metazoa; phylum Chordata; class Mammalia; order Carnivora; family Ursidae; genus Ursus; species Ursus arctos. Next base: position 55,874,016 of record NW_026622819.1, read on the forward strand.
CATCAAACCTTTAGGATAACATTTTCAAAGCAGAATAAGTCAAAGTATAGGTATATTGTTTAAGTGTTTTTGTCAGACTATGTGTACCAATTGCAATTTGCATTTTCATCAACATTGTATAAGGGTGCAAGAGCCACTCTTGCACAAGTGGCAACAATTCTAAGAGGTAATACATTTACTTAAAAGAAACAAAATTGGTGCATTTTACTGGATGTAAACTATACCTCAATAAAAAGACCAAAAGAAATGCTTAAAAAAAAAAAAACTAACACAGTAATTATCATGCGCCATGGCTGCAGTAAGTGTATGTAGCACTTTAAAACAAACTTTTGAGGTAGGTTCTGTTTTACAGATGGGATGTTGAAACTCAGCTCAAAAACCCTGCCCAAGTTGAAACAGGAATTTCAGCGAGGGTCAGGTAAGCTTCCTAAGACCACGCAGCGAGTCAGTGGCACAGCAAGGACTAAAGCAGTTGCTCTCATCCTCATCTGCAGCGGACACGCTTCCTTCTCTGCGCCCCAGGAGAAGTGCAAAGGGTCCCTAAGAAAGCAGGAGGTGAGGAAGGGGAAGAGTTAAAATGAAGCAGGTTGCGTCTGCTCGCGGGTTAGAAGGGGGGCTTCCGGGGCTGCAGGGTCGCAGAAGCGGGTGTGATGCAATCACGCCAGTCGCTGCGTCGAAGGGCGGCTCCAGGGATGCCGGCACTGCGGTAAAGATCTTCCCGGCCGCCGCGCACCTTGCCCCGGTCTCCTGCTGTGGGTAACCGGGCCAGCAGCATCCGCTGTCGCCGATGCCCCACGTTAGGACCGCCATCCAGAACCACCTGTGACTCCCGACAGCGGCTCCAAGCCACTGGTAATCCCTGACAACCCCGCCAGTTATCTGCGACACTTTATAATCACTGCTAGCCGCCCACCCGGGTGCCCGGGGCGCGCCATGAAGTCTGCCTCAAGCTCGCGCGGGGGTGGGTCGGGTGGCCGTGGGGGTGGCAGCTGGGGCGGCGGCTGGGGCGGAGGGCGGGGGGGAGGAGGCAAGGGAGGAGGCGGCGATGGCGGCCCGGGGGGCAAGGGCGGCTTTGGGGCGCGGGCGCGTGTCTTTGGAGGCGGTCGGGGCCGGGGGCGTGGAGGGGGGGACAGTAGGGACCGTGGTGGCAGCGGGCAGCGGCGCGGCGGTGTGGGCAAAAATAAAAACCGCCGCAGGAAGTGTGTCAATATTGTGTCGGTGGAGCCACACAGACATGAGGGTGTCTTCATCTACCGTGGGGCGGAGGACGCGCTGGTAACGCTGAATATGGTGCCGGGCCACTCGGTGTATGGCGAGCGGCGGGTCACTGTGACCGAGGGCGGTGTGAAACAAGAGTACCGCACATGGAACCCCTTCCGCTCCAAGCTGGCAGCGGCCATCCTGGGCGGGGTCGACCAGATCCACATCAAGCCCAAGTCCAAAGTGCTGTACCTGGGCGCTGCCTCAGGCACCACCGTCTCTCACGTCTCCGACATCATCGGCCCGGACGGCCTGGTCTATGCAGTTGAGTTCTCCCACCGGGCCGGCCGTGATCTGGTTAACGTGGCCAAGAAGCGAACCAACATCATCCCGGTTCTCGAAGATGCCCGGCACCCGCTCAAGTACCGCATGCTTATAGGGATGGTGGATGTGATCTTTGCGGATGTGGCCCAGCCTGACCAGTCCCGTATAGTGGCTCTGAATGCTCACACCTTCCTGCGCAACGGGGGCCACTTTCTCATTTCCATCAAGGCCAACTGCATCGACTCCACGGCATCCGCTGAGGCGGTGTTTGCTTCTGAGGTGAGGAAGTTGCAGCAGGAGAACTTGAAGCCTCAGGAGCAGCTGACGCTGGAGCCCTACGAGAGGGACCATGCTGTGGTCGTCGGGGTCTACCGGCCCATTCCCAAGAGCGGCAGCAAGTAGCACCCAGCAAGGGCTGTCCCTGGGATCTCCCCAAAACTGTGCTGTGTTCAGTATAACTATGTATGTGTTTTCTTTGTCCATTAAATGGCTTAAAAAAACAGTACCCAGGTGTATCGGTGAGGCCAGTTTTACTGCGATAACAATCAATCCCGAAATCTCCAAATCTTCAAATCCCTGAAAGAGCTAAAACAGCTGGTGATAGGAACCCATCAAGGAACAGCATGGGAGTTGCGCTTGCTGTGATCACGTAGGGCCCTAATGTCCCCGGGCTCCTCCTCACACATGCTTTCTTGTCACAGAGGCAAGGGGAAGAGAGCTGGGGAATTGCTAATGAGCCTGTCAAGCCCCCTTGGAATTGAGGGAGCCCTTGGGTTCACATTGGTGAAGTCCCATGGCTGAGCCTGATTCCAGGGAGTGGCACTGGATATTGAGGGACGGTAGTATAGTGTAACAGGCCTAATCTGTCTGACCCAAGCCGGAGTTCTGGTACGATATGTATTTAGTACTTCCTCTTCAACTAAGCCCTTTGGCACCTGCTAGTACTTACTCATCACACCCGCCGGGGTGGCTTTGGTAACCATTTCCCTTTCACATGCAAAGCAACAGGGCTTCTGAAGGTAAACTGGTTGCCCAAGTTGGCATAACCAGTTAGGAGATAGAATTTAAATCCCAATCTTTAGGGCTCTAAATTCACGGCTATTTCCTGTATAGCAGTGGGATCATGCGTCTCCCCTACATGGCCCACACTGGACAGACTGCAAGTCCCCGCATAGGGACACACACAGAACAGCGTTCTGTGGTTTCATTGTGTTCTTTCTTCCACCTCCCTGTGCGGTCCTTAGATTTCAAAATAACAAAATAAGGTGGGGCGGTAGGAAGTGAGTCTACTTTGCAAAGTGTTCCCACTGCAAGGCAAAACATACCCAAGATGGTATCACCAAGTATCTGAGAAACAACCAGAAAAGTGACTTCAGAAAGTATCTGTTTCTGAAGGGCATTTCCTGCAGACCCTGAGTTGCTGGGTCTCATTACGTTCACTTCTGGCTCTCTAAACCAGCCCAAAGGGAGTGGGAGAGTAAGCAATCCCAGGGCAGCTGGGAATGCTCCAAAACCGGGCCTTTAAGAAGACATTTTATTTATTCATTCACTCATACATTAAAAAAAAAAATTCCCCATTGCCAAGGTCATTGATACTGCGTCGGGATGATTGCTCAATAATGCATTACTTGCAGAATGGTTCCGCCTTCCTACAGTTGTGCTGGGGCAGAGATTGTAGTTAGTCTGCATTTTCTGAGAGGATATTTCCTGAACAAAATAAGATAAATCAGATTTTTTTAAAAAGCATCCATCCCTCCACTCCTCCCCTTATTCCCCACCACATGCACAAAAACGCTATAATGCAGGGTGAGAACTACCGTTCAGGTTTGTTGGCCAGACAGACTCAGGAAGAATAGGGTGAATGGAAAACCCAAACCAGTCATTTCGAAAAAGAATGTGAAATCTTGGGACACTCGGGTGGCTCAATAGGTTAAGCGTCTACCTTCGGTTCAGGTCACGATCCCAGGGTTCTGGGATCGAGTCCTGCATCTGGCTCCTCCTGCTTCTCCTTGCCTGCTGCTCCGCCCCCCCCCACTTGTACTCTCGAGTGCTCTCCCTCTCTCTTTTGCTCTCTCTCTGGTGAATAAACAAATAAAATCTTTAAAAAAAAAGTGAAATCTTCATTACAACCCTGCAAAGCAAGGATCATTATTTCCATTTAACAGATGAGAAAACCGCAGTTCAGAAAGATGATATAACTTGCTTAAGATCCTCCAATAGGGCTACAGCCAGAAATCAAACCCATAGGAATCTGGCTTCAAGATCTGTGGCCCTTCCATGGAGATCTATATTGGCTCTTTTGCTTTGAAAAGCCCTCTCTTCAATCCTAGGCTTATTAACTTGATGCTGGGATGAATCCCTGAGGGTGGGGATGGGCTCCCAGGAAACTTCCAGAATGTGACAGGATCCAGCCCTTCTCAGAGTCAGCTCAGCCTCAAAAAGGAGCACTTGGTTCCTCCTTACGGGGAAAACTCACCCTCTTTCCTTGGCATGAGCACTCCCACATATACACACAGGGACAATTTATAGTCCATTTCTGAAGCTGCTTGAAGTGGGAACATGAACAAAGAAATGACACAAAACAACCTCCTAAAGAGTATCTCTGAGTTGTAGCTGGGCTCCTGGGCCAATGGAACAACACGGTAAGTACCAAGATCAATATGGGAATACGACTGAGGGAATAAAGGAAGGAGGCTGGAGCCTGATGTGGAGAAAAAGGCAGGCCAAAGTATGGGACCGTAACTCCAGTGGGTAGTGAGGCCCAGGAAGGCAGCAGCAGTGACACTGGGCAGCACACGTGCTCAGAGCCAAGAATGCTTGGGTTTCTAGAAGGTATTAAATTGTGATCTCTCGGTGGCTTAGACCACTTGGGCCAAAATATCACAGTCTGGGCTGCTTAAGCAATAGATATTTTCCCCACAGTGCTGGTGGCTGGAAGTCCAAAGTCAAGGTGCCAGCAGGATTGGTTTCTGGTGAAGCCTTTCTCCTCTGCTTCTTGATGGCTGCCTTCTCCCTGTGTCTTTACATGGTCTTTTCTCTGCGTGTTTGGTGGGGGGTAGAGGGGAGAGGGAGAGCTATCTTTGGTATCTGTTCCTCTTCTTTTTTTTTTTTTTTAAAGATTTTATTTATTTATTTATTCAACAGAGATAGAGACAGCCAGCGAGAGAGGGAACACAAGCAGGGGGAGTGGGAGAGGAAGAAGCAGGCTCATAGCAGAGGAGCCCGATGTGGGGCTTGATCCCAGAACGCCAGGATCACGCCCTGAGCCGAAGGCAGACGCTTAACCGCTGTGCCACCCAGGCGCCCCTGTTCCTCTTCTTATGAGGACACCAGTCCTGTCAAATTAGGGCCTCACCTTTATGACCTCATTTAGCCTTAATTATCTCTTAAAGGCCCATCTGCAAATACAGTCACACTGAGGGTTAGGCTTCAACACTTGATTTTGGGGGAACATGGTTCAGCCCATAACACTAGGGTGGGACGGGAACCTTCAGCTAAAATGCCTGTCTTACTGGCCTGAGAAAACTGACCGAGGAAACCAGTGTGCAAGGTGAAATCCCCGTACCGAGCTCTGCCTACAGGTTCTCCCTCCCGTCTTTCTGCTTAATGTCAATATATGATGACAAGGGGCACCTGGGTGGCACAGCGGTTAAGCCTCTGCCTTCAGCTCAGGGCATGATCCCGGCGTTATGAGATCGAGCCCCACATCAGGCTCCTCCGCTATGAGCCTGCTTCTTCCTCTCCCACTCCCCCTGCTTGTGTTCCCTCTCTCGCTGGCTGTCTCTATCTCTGTCAAATAAATAAATAAAAATCTTTAAAAAAATATATATGATGACAAGGTAGCCGATTAGCATAAGGCCGGGGGATGCCCTGGAGTTGGCGGGAACTTGGCAGGGCTCTCAGAGGGGCCTGACCTTCAAGCTGAAAGGTGGGTGGACGTTGCTGCTGAGTTTCAGAGAATCCGCAGCTGGCCCGAGCCCCAGGGGAGCCTGGCCCGAGCGTCGGGGCGTGGCCAGCAGCAGGTGCAGGGGGGTCAGAGGCTGATCCTCAGAGGTCAGGAGTGACTAACAGTGCCCAAGCAAGTCAGCGGAAGCTGAGAGGGGGGCGGCGGGCATGGGGAACACACGGATCCGATCTCTCACCCTCACCATAACGTCTGTCAGCCTCCTCCTGCCCAGACGCCTCCGGGGATGCAGGGAGAAGACCGGAGAGAACCGACCTTTATCCAAAAGGGACTGGTTTAAACTGGAAACAACCAACTTGCTTTAAACGGGCAGTCCCCTTCCTGGCTGTAAGCCTGCTCTGAAGCAAGATTGACATCTGAGCTGCGGTGAGTGTGTTTGGATTCTGTGTCATTCATGTTTTTCAAGCACTATGAGGTCTCAGGCTGGGAGCTAAGCACTATTTTTTCAAATATTATTTTAAATTTAGTAGTGAGGACAAACCTACCAGAAAAATACGAGACACAAGTGTTCAGTTTACTGAAGCGCTAAAACTGAAGACTGGTACCGGGGCTGCTTCAGCATTTGTGGGGTCTGGAGCAAGAGAACGCGTGCAAGCCCCCGGCTTGTGGCCTGCCCCTCCCCCTCCCACCCCTGGGCTGCCCGACACTCTGAAAGGCCTCATGCACATGTCCGTAGAATCCCAGCCTTCAAGTCCAAGATCTGTCCCCATGCCCTTCAATCAATAGCTCCTTTAAGGCACCCCTTGGGGCCAGAGTGGAAACCTAAAGTGTGGCCCCCTCTCAGGAGGACTGGACTGGGGAATACAATAGAAACAGCCCCAGGCTGCTCAGACTGTGTTCTGGTGCCTGACCCAGGAACTGGAAAATGGGAACATGGGCTCCTGGGGGGCATGGCACTTGTTCCCTATGGACTCCTTGCCCGGGGCGGGAGGGGGGGCAAGGTGCAGACAGAGGAAAGGCAGAGCAAAGTCCTGCAAAGTCCAGGGCACAAGGCAGGGGTCCCGGTTGCTTATGTCTTAGAGGGGCCGCTTGGCCCCTCCACCCACCCAAGCGTCAACGTTCCTCTTGAGGAGGCAAATCCAACTCTTCCAAGAAGTCTTCCAGGCCTTTGCGCTCACAGGAAACCCCTCTTCCCAAAGTTCTTGAGTCACACTGTGATGGAGCTAGCGTTTACTTTGCTTCCAGACACCTCTCAACGTAACCACCCCTCGGGAGGCAAATGTTATCACCCCCACAGCACAGATAAGGAAATTGAGGCTCTGGAAAGTGCTATGAATCACCCAGTGTGCTTTAGTTAGAAAGTGGGAGAACAGGGGCTCCTGGGTGGCTCTGTCATTTGAGTGTCCTACTCTTGGTTTCGGCTCTGGTCATGATCTCGTGGGTCGTGAGATGGAGCCCCCCTATGGGGCTCCGAGCTCAGCGGGGAGTCTGCTTGAGGAGTCTCTCTCTCTTCCCCTCACCCCACTCTCTCTCTCTCTCTTAAATAAAGAAAAGAAAGAAAGAAAGAAAGAAAGAAAGAAAGAAAGAAAGAAAGAAATGGGAGAGCAGGATTATGTTGTTTAAGTTAATGAAATGAAAATCAGGTGTCCTAGGGAAAGACGTGGCTTCACTGCTTGTCATCGTCCCGCAGGTGATTGTAATGTGCACGCAGGGCTGACGCCCACTATTTACCATCCCATCCCATTCTCGTCACTGATTGGGAAAGGCAGATTTAGTACAGTGTTTTGAATAACTGGAAGACAATAGCTGAGCTTTTCTTTAGTGCCTGCTGGTACTTGGGGCCTCTGTGACAGCCCAGGGTACTCCCCAAGATTCCAAAGAGGAGGAGGGGTGAAGTCTGTGCCTGAAAACAAAGTTAGGAATGTTTCTGTGCATTTGGCCCCTGAAAGCTGCATGCTGATGGTGCTTGTCAGGAGTTCAGCTGAGCTGGGAGAGAGCCGAGCTGCCGGGTGTCAGAGTTAAGTCTTTAATTACTGCCACGGAATAAGCAAGAGGCTCAAACTAGAGAAAGTGCCGACTCCCCTTGTTTCATTCCCTCTGGTGCAGTGGCCCTGATCGAGGGTCAGGGGAATGAGAGCTGGGGTGAGGCGGGAAGGTCGTCTTTCCAGCACCTGCAACAAAAGTCTTCAGCAGCTTTATGGACCCTGAAGTGGGCGATGCGGGGGATGAGGCAAAAGGCGAGGAGTGGAGGAGTTTTGAGTTCTGAGTCAGAGGGGAAAGCTCTGCATTTTCCTCTGCCATCTCCAACAGGTGGCAGAGATGCTTGCAGGAGACCCCTAGGGCCTCGGATAAGGAGACCTGGACGTGGAGGAGTAGACAGAGTAGAAATGTAGACTTACCAGCGGTGGGGGGCGGGGGGCGGGGCTGTGTCCTTCCAAGACCGCGGGGTGCTGGCTGTTCTCCAAGTCTGGCCCGGGGAGGAACCCTCTCCCTCACCCCACACCAGGTCGGCTGAGTGGAGCCTTTGTGGTCACCTCTGACTGCACACCAACGTTCAATCAGGAGCCAGATTCTGCCGCCTTTCTCTCCTCCTCCAGACTCTAAGAGTTCTCGATACAGAGTTGTTTTGAATGGGCTTTTCTGTTTCTTGAGCAAAAACGTTTATAGATTTCTTCCCAAAATGTTGCCTTTGCATTTTTCTTTTATTCTTCCCATGCTTGCCATTTCCATTCCCTGGTGGCCATCCAGCCTCCCATCTGATACAGCCCCATTAGACACTTCTCCACCTACTGCTTCCAGCTAAGCCTCTGCCTGCAGGACTTGTGCCTGAAAACACCACCCAGGAATTCGGGGGCTCCTCTGATTTATAGCCAGTCAGAAGCACAGGTAAGAACCCGGCCTTATTGTTGGCATGTGAAGCTGGGAGCACGGGTACCTTTTGGGACTGAGCCCTCAGCCTGTGGGATCTGAGGTTCTCTCCAGGTCGAGCAGTCAGAATTGAGCGGCATTGTAGGACAGCCAGCTGGCGCTGGGGAATCAGTGGTGTGATGGAAAACAGGCCCCGTTTTCGCACGGTGGAGTTGGGGCACAGAGCCCACTCAGGAAGTGGTTAGGTCATGAGGGCAGAATGGGATTAGTGCCTTATAAGAGAGATGCCCAGATCTCCTCCCCTTCCGCCATGTGAGGGCATAGTGAGAGGCTGCCGTTCTGCGCTGGAAGAGGACCTTCAGCAGTGCCCAGCCGTGCTGGCACCCTGGTCTCAGCCTCCAGCCCTGGGAGAAATAGGATTCTGTTGTCTGTAAACTACCCTGTCTCCGTCACTTTGTTACAGTTGCCCGAGGGACTAAAACAGCATGGCATTCAAAGCCCTCCAAAGGTCAACTTCTGACTACTTCAATCTTGTTTCATACCACTCCGGATGTTACATTTCAGTAATTCTGAATTGCTTGGATCCTCGTGTGTCAGACGCGTGAGCCTTGCTCGTGACTGTTTCTTCCTACTTTCTTCTCCACATCACCTGTTTGACGACTTCCTCCTTCCTCGTGCTTTCAGACTTAGCTCAGACATGTCCCGTAGACAGTTTTCCCTGCCTCCTGTTACGTCCATCCCTCCCTCCTGTGGCTCAGGCGAGAATAAATGCCTCTCCTCCCTATTCCTCTTGTTCTGCATCTCATGTGGTTAGGGAATTTACATCTTATTAAAGTTGTTGTTTATGGTTAAAAAAAAAATCTGGCTACATGCAGCAGCCATTGCGTGTGGCAGAGTGTTCTGTCTCTGCCACACAGGATGGTTCCCAGAAATGCTGGACAGGAAGAGCTGAGGAAGAAACTGGAAGTTGTTTTTATGGAGAACCATGTCTTTCTCATCTCCTCCTGTGATTCTAATTTTCTCTCATCCAAACTTCCTTCCTTCCCACTTATCTGTCCACCTCATTGCCTTTAGGAATGGTAGGTCCAGGAATCATTCAACCCCACGAGGGCCCCCAACACTCTGATCCACCATGTTTCTACCGGTTCTTCAACTCCCTGCTTCCTGTCCCCAACCTCTTAGCTCCTTCCCTACCTGGCGAAGATCTCATGGCCCATTATAGTTCTTTCCTGGCTGAATTCCTTGTCCAATTCTTTTCCGAACCCACCTGTTTCTTGGAGCACATGATCAAATGGAAATAAAGCTCCCAATATATGCTACTAACACTCTTTTTCAACTTCTCCTAGGGTCCCACCTGTTTCTTGGAGCACATGATCAAATGGAAATAAAGCTCCCAATATATGCTACTAACACTCTTTTTCAACTTCTCCTAGGGTCCCAAGTTCATGGCACATTACCTAGCTTCCGCACTATCAGGTGACTAAAGCTTCACTTCTTCATAACGCGAATCACCATCCTCCCACCCTCTCATAGCTGCTGGCCTCTAATTCAATGCCACATATTTTAGGTTTTTGGTATCCAGTGGCATTCCATTTCTCATCCAACTTCTGTATCAGTTGGGGTAGATATATCAGACGGATTGTGCTGTGAACCAAACCTCAACGTCTGTGCCTAAATGAATAGTTTATTTTCTCCCTGACACTGCAGCCCCTTCATTATCTGGCGGGTGAGTGAGGAGAGAGGGCCACCGTTCATTCTAGTCACCTAGTGTCCACTCTGTTAGCTTGGTCTCTGTCTTGAATACTGCTGGTTGTGATACTAGAGGGAAGAGATGGCTCTAGAAGGTCTCAAACAGGTGATTAAGTGATCTAGCTGAGAAGTGGTCACATCATTTCCAATCCCAGTGCACTCACTAGTTGGCCAAAACTAGTCCTATGACCCTACCCAACCACAAGGGAGCCAGGAAGTGCAATCCTACTATGTGCCTGAAAGGCGGAATACTGAAAATTTCTGCTGAACCACATTAATGATGACCACACGAAGGTACAATCGTTAACCTCATCCTGCAGGTGGTGAAGCACATTGAAGTTAAGAAAGTTGCCTGATCCCATGTGCCTTGAAAGTCAGGGCAGGACTTAAATCCATGCGCCAGAATGCTTGCTTTTTCTTTTTTCTTTTTTTTTTAAAGATTTTATTTATTTATTTGACAGAGAGAGAGACAGCCAGCGAGAGAGGGAACACAAGCAGGGGGAGTGGGAGAGGAAGAAGCAGGCTCATAGCGGAGGAGCCTGATGTGGGGCTCGATCCCATAACGCCGGGATCACGCCCTGAGCCGAAGGCAGACGCTTAACCACTGTGCCACCCAGGCGCCCCTCAGAATGCTCGCTTTTAACCACTGATCTGCACTTCCTCTCAAACCATCCGCCAATATGTAGCATTTGTCTTCTTGTTATTACCGTGTGATTTAATTGTGATGTGCTCAGAGAATGTGGTTTTATTTTTCGAAATTTACTGAAACTCTGTGGTCTTGCACACGATCAGTTTTTGTAAATGTTCCACGCGCTCGAGAAAAACGTGCGCTCGCCTTCCGTCGGCTGAGCGTTCAGTGGTACAACCTTTAGGTCAAGCTTGACTGCAGCATTCAGACCTATATTTTGCTGATTTTTTTGTTTAGCTGAACTGTCAATAATTGAAAAAGGTGTTGAAATATCTCCCAGGGATGGCAGTTTCGTGACTTCACGTTTCATCAATTTTAGCTCTATTTTTGTAGATATTTTATTACTTGCATATATATTTTAAATATTATGTCTTCTGATTAACTTTCTATGATCATGTAATGGCCCTATTCCTAATGATGGCCTTCGTCTTCACGGTTATTTTCTTGCCTTAATATACTTACATAAGCTTTCTGTTAATGTTTGCCTCATCATTTTTAAAATTTTATCTCAAAATTGAAGTATGGTTCACATACAATATTATATTAATTTCAGGCGTACGGCATAGTGTCTCTCTCTCTCTATAACAAAATGCTCACCATGATAAGTGTAATTACTATTTGTCACCAAACAAATTTATTACAATATTAGTGGCTGTATTCCCTCTGCCATACTTTACATTACTATGACTTATTTATTTTATAACAGGAATTTTATACTTGTTTTTTTTTAAGATTTTATTTATTTGAGAGAGAGTGAGAGGGAGAGAAAGCAAGAGCACAAGCACACACACAGGGAGAGGGAGAGAGAGAAGCAGACTCCCCGACAAGCAGGGAGTCCAATGCAGGACTCCATCCCAGGACCCTGGGATCATGACCTGAGCCAAAGGCAGACGCTTAACCAACTGAGCCATTCAGGCGCCCTGAAATTTTATACTTCTAAATCCTCTTTTATTTTCCCCACTTTCCCATTCACCTCCCCTCTGACAACTACCAGTTTGTTCTCTGTATTTATGAGTCTATTTCTGTTTGGTTCAGTCATTTGCTTTGGTTTTTAGATTCCACACATAAGTGAAATCATACATCATTTGTCTTTGAGTTATTTCACTTAGCATAAACTGTCTAGGTCCTTCCATGTCATTACAAATGGCAAGAGTTCATTCTTGTTATGGCTGAATAATATTCCATTGTGTGTGTGTGTATAGACACACACATGCACACGCCACATCTTCATCCATCCATTGATGGACACTTGGGCTGCTTGCATATCTTGGCTATCATAAATACTGCTGCTATTAACATAGGGGCGCATGTATCCCTTTGAATTAGTGTTCTTGTATTCTTTGGGTAAATACTCAGTAGTGTGATTGCTGGATCATAAGGTAATTCTATTTTTAACTTTCTGAAGAACCTCCGTACTGTTTTCCACAGTGGCTGCACCAGTTTGCATTCCCGCCAACAGGGCAAGAGGGTTCCCCTTTCTCCACATCCTCACCAATACCTGTTGTTTCTTCTGTTGTTGATTTTAGCCATTCTGACAGGTGTGAGGTGGCATCTCATTATAGTTTTGATTCGCGTTTCCCTGATGATGAGTGATGTTTGACATCTTTTCATGTGTGTGTTGGCCATCTCTGTCTTTGGAGAAATGTCTATTCATGTCTTCTGCCCATTTTTAAATTGGATTATTTGTTTTTTTGGTATTGAGTTGTATAAGATATTTATATATTTTGAGTACTAACCTTTTATCAGATATGTCATTTGCAAATATCTTCTCCAATTCAATAGGTTGCCTTTTTTAAAAGATTCATTTATTTTTGAGAGAGAGAGAGAGAGGGAGAGAGAGCTGGAGGAGGGGCAGATAGAGAGGGAGTGGGAGAGAAGCAGATTCCCTGCTAGGAGGATGTGGGGCTGATCCCACAACCCCGAGATCATGACTGAGCCAGCAATCAACTGAGCGAGCCAGGCGCCCCTCAGTAGGCTGCCTTTTAGTTTTGTTGATTGTTTCCTTCGTTGTGCAGAAGCTTTTTATTTTGATGTAGTCCCAATAGTTCATTTTTGCTTTTGTTTCCCTGTCTCAGGAGACCGAGCTAGAAAGATTTTGCTATGGGTATTGTCAAAGAGGTTACTGCCTATGTTCTCTTCTAAGATTTTTATGGTTTCAGGTCTCACATTTAGGTCTTTAATCCATTTTGAATTTATTTTTGTGTCTGGTGTAAGAAAGGGGTTCAGTTTCATTCGTTTGCAAGTTGCTGTCCAGATTTCCCAACACCATTTGTTGAAAATACATTCTTGTTTCCATTGAATATTTTTCCTGCTTTGTGAAAGATTCATTGACCATATAATTGTGCGTTGGTTTCTGGATTTTCTATTCTGTTCCATTGATCTATGTGTCTGTTTTTGTGCCAGTACCATATTGCTCTAATTACTACAGCTTTGTCATATAGCTTGAAGTCTGGAATTGTGAGGCCTCCAGCTTTGCTTTTCTTTTTCAAGATGGCTTTTGTTATTAGGGATCTTTTGTGGCTCCATGCAAATTTGAGTATTGTTCTAATTCTGTGAAAAATGCTGGTGGTATTTTATAGGGATCGCATTAAATGTGTAGATTGCTTTGGGTAGTATAGACATTTTTAACAAAATTTGTTCTTCCGATCCATGAGCGTGGAATGTCTTTCCATTTCTTTGTGTTGTCTTCAATTTCTTTCATCAGTGTTTTACATTTTCCAGATACAGATCTTTCACCTCTTTGTTTAGGTTTATTCTTAGGTATCTTATTATTTTGGGTGCAATTTTAGATGGGATTGTTTTCTTAATTTCTCTTTCTGCTCTCTCTCTCTTTTTTTTTTAAAGATTATTTATTTATTTATTTATTTATTTATTTATTTATTTGACAGAGACAGCCAGCAAGAGAGGGAACACAAGCAGGAGGAGTGGGAGGGGAAGAAGCAGGCTCATAGCGGAGGAGCCTGATGTGGGGCTCGATCCCATAACGCCGGGATCACGCCCTGAGCCAAAGGCAGATGCTTAACGACGGAGCCACCCAGGCGCCCCTTAAGATTTTATTTATTTATTTGAGAGAGAGAAAGAGTGCACAAGCACAAGCACGGGGAGCAGCAGGCAGAGGGAGAGGGAGAAGCAGGCTCACTGCTGAGCAGGGAGCCTGATGCGGGGCTCAGTCCCAGGATCCTGGGATCATGACCTGAGCAGAAGGCAGACATTTAACTGGTGGAGCCACCCAGGCTCCCCGTCACTTAACTCTGAACACATTCTAAAAGCACTACATTTTTCTCTGCCCTGCCCCACAAGATTGATATATTTTGCATCATCTCATTATTTTGAGTATCCCTTAATTAATTATTATACACATAGTTGATTTTACTCCTTTTATCTTTTAACCCTCATACTGGCTTCATAATGATTAATCTGCTACCTTTACTATGTATTTGCTTTTACCAAGGAATTTTTTCTTTCATAATTTCCTAACCTATGGCCTTTTATTTTCCGCTTAAGTCCTTTTAACATTTCTTATAAGTCTGGTTTAGTGGTGATGAACTCCTTTAACTTTTGTCTCTGAAATTTTTTCTCTTTCAATTCTGAATGCTACCCTTATTAGGTAGAGTATTTTTCATTGTAGGTTTTTTCATTTCAGCACTTTAAATATATTATGCCACTCTGTTCTGGCCTGAAAAATTCCTGAAAACTCAGCTGATAGTCTTACGGGTATTCCCTTGTATGTTACTAGTTTCTCTTCTCTCACGGTTTAGAGATTCTCTCCTTGGGGTGCCTGGGGTACCTGGATGGTTTTGCATCCGACTCTTGCTTTTGGCTCAGGTCATGATCTTGGGGTCGTGAGATGGAGCCCTGTGTCAGGCTCCTTGCTCAGTGTGGAGTCTGCTTGTCCCCTTCCCTCTGCTCCTTCCCTTCCCCTTTCTCTCTCAAATAAATAAATACAACTTGAAAAAATTTTCTCTTTATGTTTAAGTTTTGACATTTTAATCACTGTGTCTTAGTAACCTGCTTTGGGTTCATCTTGTTGGGGCTCTCTGTGCTTCCTGGATCTGGATGTCTGTTTTCTTCCCCAGTTAGGAAGGTTTTCAGCTAATATTTCTTCATATAAGTTTCCTGACCCTTTCTCTCTTTCCCTTCCGGGATATCTATACTGTATATGTTGGTACACTTGATGTTTTGCGGGAGAACCCTTAACCTATCATCATCATTATTTTTTTTGAAATCTTTCCTCCTTTTGCATTCAGCTTGGATGATTTCCACTACCCCGTCTTCCAGACCACTGACCCACCCCTCTGCACCCTCTAATCAGCTGATGACCCCGCTAGCGTGTTTTCATTTCAGTTAGTGTACTCTTCAACCTGATTGGTTTTTATAGTTTCTATCTCTTTGTTGAAGTTCTCACTGAGTTTTACTCTTCTCCCAAATTCACTGACCACTTTTATGACGATCACTTTGAATTCCTTATCGGGTACATTGTTTATCTTCATTGTTTAATTCTTTTTATGAGGTTTTGTCTTGTTAATTCACTTGGAACATGTTCCTCTGTCTCCTCACTTTGTCTGATTCTCTATTTTTCTATGTGTGAGTAGATCAACTCCCTCTCCTGGTCTTGAAGGTAGTGGTATTACGTGTGGGCCTGTGGGGCCCAGAAGCACAATTCCCTCTGGTCACCAGAACCAGATGCTCCTGGGGTGTCCTGTTTGTGGGCCTTGTGCACACTCCTGTTATGACTGGGAGGTGGACTGCAGTGGGGATGTTGGTAGGCGGGCCTGGAGCCCAGCACTGCTGGCTGAGGGACCTGACAGCAACCATTGTGTGCTTGCTGGTGGACGGGGTGCCTCCCTTCCTCCCCAGGGCAGGCTTTGCTTTGGAGGGGTGCTGGTCCCAATGGAGTCTGCCTATTGGGTAGAGCAGGGCGGGAACTGCTTTGGAGGGACACCTGTCTAGATTGGTGGACCAAGTGTGGTAGATCCACGGGGGTACCAGGGTGGGATGGATGGTGCTAGCAGTGTAGTTGGACGGCGTCAGAGCTGTTGCCTGTCAACATTGGGCCGGCAAGGGTGAAAAAGGTCAAGGAAAACGGTGCCCAGCAGCACTTCTGTTCCCAAAGTTCGTACAAATCCCTGCCCCTCTGGCATACACCCTAAAATTAGCCAATAGATCTCCTATGTTTATGGCCCAAGTGCTTTTCAAACTGCTGCCTCTGTTCTGGGCCTCAGAATGAGTAGGATTGTGCATGGTCCCTTTAAGAGCAGACCTTTAGTAACCTATAGCCCTTGGGCTCTGATATTCAAAGCCCCTGGAGTTAAGCACTGCCAATTTTCAAAGCCAGGTCTTCCCAGGGCAGATCTCCAGGGCAGGAGGCACCCAATTTGGGGCTTGAACCCCTCACTCCTGAAGAAGGTCTGTGGTAGTCCTTATGTTTGTGGGGTGCTGCTAGCCATTTTTCCAACTTTTTTTTTTTTTTTTTACTGCTGAGTCTTGGGGTTAGTGAGACTGTGTGTGAACTCTCCAGGAGAGGAACCTGTTTCCTATAGCACTTTGGGATCCCTGGATATCAGCTCAGATCTGTTGGTTTTCTTTTTTTTTCATGATTTTATTTTTAAGTGATCTCTACACCCAGTGTGGGGCTCGAATTTAACAATCCCAAGATCAAGAGTCACATGTTCTACCAACTGAGCCAGACAGGTGCCCCCCCTTTAATTATTATTACCTGATGTGGGGCCCCGAATTGGGTACCTCCTGCCTTGGAGATCTGCCCTGGGAAGAATGCTCATCTATATGCTTTTTCACTTCTGGGTAAGTGTCTATTTGGTGAGAGCCTTCCCTATTGTATTGTTGCACTGGATGTTGGTTTTTTTTTTTTATTTTTTGTAAAATGGTTACTCTGCCTCTCCCACCTTTTACTTTAGTTAACTATATTATAAAAGCATATAGATATTTTCCTCCTTTTAAACCCAGACTACTCCTTTAATTGGCAAATTTAATACACTTATATTCATTGTGTTTATGAAGATATTTTCCTATGGTTTTTCTTTTGTACTTGTAGTTCTAATTTTTCTGTATGATTGTTCTATCTTTCTTGGATGTTCTAACCTAATTCTTTTTAACTTGAATAACATTCTGTTCCTATATGCTACTTGTCCAACAGGGAGAGCGTTAAAGAAAAAAAAAGGAAAAATAACATTGAATGGGTTGAGAAAAGCTAGAGTTGAGTTTCAGTTCTCTTAATAACCTGCTGTGTGACCTGGGACAGTACAATTGACTTCTCTGAGCTTTATAATTCCCTGTAAAATCCTGGGTTTGAATCAGCAGTCTGTGAAATTCTTTCTAACTCATGGATTTTCTATGCCCAAACTTGGCTGGTCACTAGCTACTGGTGTGAGAGATACTAGGGCATTTGTAATTTGAAGTTTACTCTTAGATGAAGAGTCTTTAATTTTTTGCCCAGTTTCATTGAGATAAGACTCTTGGATTCAAGACAGCCTTCTTTTCTTTACAGCATTGGGAAGACTTCTTCCTCTCCCACTCCCCCTGCTTGTGTTTCCTCTCTCACTGGCTGTCTGTCAAATACATAAAATCTTAAAACAACAACAACAAAAACAAAACAAGCCAAATTCTACATAATATATACTCATTTATCTTTTTCAAGTTGAGAGCCTTGAGTTTTCTGAATGATGTGGTTAACATTTCTTTTTCCCTCCCAAGAATTCAGGGGTAGCTGACTCCAAACTCTTGCTAGAGAAAAATGAGCAAATTAGGCTCTTCACTCCAAAAGAACATGCCATCGTGGTTTCTGTTATCTTTATTACTATTTCCAGAAACTGCAAAGGTTACTTTTTAAAGCTCTGATTGGAGATACACGTTTATTTACACAAACATCCAGTCAAATGCACTTCTGGGGGGTATTATGAATATCTGGGAAAAGCAGCACTAAAAAGAACAATTTTTTATGTAAAAGAGGTACAGTCCCAGAGAAAAGTTTATTTTAGAAAAGAACCCAAAGCAAAACTTTAAAAAGCCCTAAAATCCCAGAAGCATAGAACATCTTAAAATAGAAATATATAAACCTTTTATAATAGGAAGCATTTGGCTGGCTGGGTCGGTAGAATGTATGACTCCTGGTCTTGGGGTTGTGAGCTTGAGCCCCATGTTGGCTGTAGGGGTTACTTAAAAAAGAAAGTGATCAACAGACTTTAGATGCAGAAACATTAACAGTGTTTGCTCAATATACAATACCCTTAATTGAGGAACGTGTCAACAGAAGAGGCATCTTTTCAAAATTTATAAGTTCTATATATAGAATTCAGTATGAACTCTCTTTCCCTCCTGGAGTAAGTGGATTTTGAAGGAAGCACTCCCATGTCTAACCTTGAACTACTTTTGCTCTTCAGTGGCTTCTTTCCAATTGCTTGCGGTACTTCTATCCTTGGAGCTAAACCACACCTCAAATCTGTATTTCCATACCAAACTCATCTTCCCCCTTTGTCACCATCTCACTCTTTTCATCCTAGTTGCCGTTTACTGGATTTTTCTTTTTCTAAAGGTTTATTTATTTCAGAGAGAGAGAGAGAAGGGTGGGGAGGGACAGAGGGAGAGAATCTCAGGCAGACTCAGCACTGAGAGGAGCCTGACACAGGGCTTGATCTCAAGACCCTAAGGTCACGACCTGAACTGAAACCAAGAGTCTGACACTTAACCATTTAAATGACTGCAACACCCAGGTGTCCCCAGGGATTTTTTTTTTTTTTTAAACAGGCTACATACTTCCCGAGTCATATTGATAGTCTTCATGTTTTCAACCATTCCTATATGCCTGGAGTCAACAATCATTCAGTTTGAAAATAGAGATGACCTTTCCAAATTAATTCCTCACATATTAAGACCATCTTTTATCCCTTTCTTAGCTAACAGTCATTGTCTAAGTAAATGAAGTTTTGGTTTAGAGGAAGCATGTATGAAATAACACTTCCAAAGAAGTACCACAAAGTTCTGGTATCTCCTGTGGAGCACATATGAGAGTTTGTAAGAGCCACTCTGGTGTTGACATTCATTCCTGGTGTAGGGTGACACGGCCTCATTTGGAGAAAAACTGAAGTTTTCCACGTTTTAATAAATGTAAGTCCTACATTTCATGAAAGTTTGTATGTGTGAAGAACTTAATATGCTTTCTAATGATGGGAAGAGGCAGGTGGGGAAAAACTAATTCTATCTTATATAGGCAGACTAGATAAGGCCACTCTCGCTTCAGTGAATTCACTCAGCAAGTATTTATTTACCGAATGCCTTCTCTGTGCTAACTCCTGGGGACAGAGGTAGGACTGTGCCATGTCCTTGCTCTCAGAGTTTACTTTCTGCTACAGGTAATTTCAATTAAAACTTTAATCAGAGTGAAAATGTGAGAGTACAATATATAAAATGAAATAAAAAGATACACATATTAAACAACTTA
This sequence comes from Ursus arctos, assembly GCF_023065955.2. Lineage (NCBI taxonomy): Eukaryota > Metazoa > Chordata > Mammalia > Carnivora > Ursidae > Ursus > Ursus arctos. Next base: position 55,893,204 of record NW_026622819.1, read on the forward strand.
GAATTTATTTGGAAAGTAGGAAATAAGAGTGATTTTAACATTTATTTAGAATATGAACAAAACTAGAAAAAGTTAAACTACAGGAAAGAAGGCAGAGAGTACCAAAGTTGGCTTAATGGCCATCCAATATAAACAAGCAAAACCTAAGTTTCTTTCATGCAAATAAGCATTAAGGAGAAGAGCACAGGAATGTTTATAGAACAGGCCACAACAAATATTTTAAAATTTACATAAGAAAATTTACATAAACGAGAAAATAAACTGGACAATTTACAAGAAATGTTTTATAGGTTACAATAGGCTATAAGTTAGTTTATTATGAATAAAATTTGTAGCACATCATACATTTTTACATCACAGATTCAGTGTTAAAATAATTCCAACATGACAAAGCTTAGACTTGACAAAACCAATGTGATAGATAGAATAAGGCAACTTAAACTGAAATGGCTTGTGTAAGTAAAATTAAAACATACATCTACGTGTGATTTGGTCAACAACTGGGCAGAATTAAGACAAATGCCATTCAACTTCAGTTAAAAAGTCAAAGTCTCAATGTAGTTCAAATAAAAAGGGAAAGCATACAATGTATAAAAATTAGTAAAACTGTCTTAACAGGACTTACATCCTAATTCCATTAATTACATTTGGGACAAAGAGACTAAGATGTTGATGTTAGGTGTATAAGGTTACCTTTTGTTTCTAAACATTGCCAAAAAAAAAAGAATATTGGAAAAAAATTGTAAATTTAAAAATGGCTTAGATATGCAATAACGACTGATTGTGCCAAGTATGATGTCCATGATTCAGAGACACAACGTAAAGCTAAAATAATCTCCAACAATTTGCATTACTTACGTATACTTTACAAATTATGTAAAAGCTCAAATGTTTTCTCTGAAAGCTACTGAAACTGTAAGCAATGCGATGAATGCAAGATGTTAATAGCAAAAAAAAGTCAGCAATATCCCAGAACAGAAATTCAGTTGTGTATTTTATACAATTCAAAACCTTGTATTTTAACTTCATTTACTCCTTTGAAAAATATATTCCTCATTAGTTCTTTTAAACACAAAATTAGTGGGAGCTGCAGCAAAATGACTGAAAAATTAAAAGAAAAATCATCCCTTACAACACAAAGAGCCAGAATATAAAGATTTCTAGAATTTTTTTAAGGAAAAAATATTATTTCCCCTCAAACACATCATTCAGCCCAACTATTTAGTACTTGAAGTCCCAGTATCAACTCATTGCTACGTTTATTTTAAATAATAAGCTGGGAATGTCAGAACCATGTATAATCTGATTATTCTCAGACAATTCTAAGGATAAGTATTTTAGGTCTTCATATTTGGTGTAAATGACTAGAACACATGATATTTCAACTCACCTGGAGGTAATTAAAATTGTTTCATAAATTTCGCTACAAAATGTGACGAAAGAACTAATTCCTGGAGGGGTTTATCCCGCATCTCTTCCTACTCACAATGACCAGAAAGAAACAACAGCTTAAAGAAAAGGGCCACTAAAAAATCCCAAATATATCTAATATTCAAACATTCATGAATCTAGCGGGATGTTTCTTTTTGTACAATGGAAAAGCTGTAATGTCCACATAATTTTAAAGTTAACACAATAAAAATTCCAGATACTTCCACAAAGTGTGCAACCATGTGTGTGTGCATACACACACACACACACACACACACACACTTTAATAATATAAATAAACCCCTCATATTAATTTAAGTATATCTACTTGGCTATTACAGACAAGAACATAACATTATGAGAGAATAACTAATACCATTCTACTGGCTTGGTGAGAATCCAGAATCTAGTGCCTCTATCAACATATACAAATCAAGTTAACTCCAAAACAGGACACAACAAATTATTTTAGTCTTACCAAATGCCACCATGAATGGAGCAACTAATTTTTTTCAGGATCCTGATGATAACTGAGTTGTTTCCCATTGTAACAAATCAATTCCCTCATTTTACAATGAAAGAAAATAACATTCAAAGAACCTAGAGCAGCGGCGGGCACTATTTCTAATGTAACACCAAGTTATGCTCCCACATCCACCAAATACACAAGCGCTAGCACAAGCAACAGAGACTGGAGATGGTTTGGAGTGGAAATCACTCAGAATTTTGGATATGGTCAAGAAAGCTGGGGTTATGATTAACCTTTTACACCACCATCATTTTTGTTAGACTATTAAAAATACCTTAAAGGAAGAAAAAAATTACTTCTTTTGGTCTTTGATTATTACTAGGTTCAGTAGAAAATATAAGACCACTACTGTCTCAAATATTGAAAACAGGCAGTAATACAGATAAAGCACATTATTTTCTGAGGTTATCTGATGACAGAAATGAAGTTGGCTGAATTCTTTCAGTATTAGAATAAAACCCACATTTAATAAACCTATTAGGAAAATAGGACATAAATCACATTTCCTGGCAAATCATCTTAAATAAGGTCAAAGAGTATTACAAAAAGGCAATATATCTCTAATATCTTGCTTATACATACCACAAAACAGTGAGTTAAATGCAAAATAATACACACTCATTTTTTTTTCTGGTGATTATCCTTTAAACAGTTTTTACATGGCTTTAAATAAGAAAGGATTTCTAAACTATATTTTCTCAAATGCAATAGACTAAAAAGCATAAAGTGCTCAACAGAAAAAAAGATACACTATACAAAATACGAACATTTTTGCATATAACAAGCAGAGTGGTTATAAAGGATATCTGGAAACTATTGCCTTGCTAAGCTTTCCACCCAAGAATGAAACCTTAGAAATCAAGGCAAGATGTGATGGACTGCTCTTACAAGGCAAGAGTCCCACTGGACACAGAGGAAAACCTTTCCCTTTAGCTGCATCATTTTTCTTACAGAAATGGGACTTTCAGGAATTGGTACCTACAATACAGTAATCACATTTGCATGCAAAGGTAAAAATCTCAGGAATCTTTACAGAGCCTAATATTTGGCAAAGAATCTGAACCTCTTGAAAGACTGTCAATGGCCACGTATATTACTGGCAATGGCACTGACTTAACCCAAACGAAGAGCCCACCTATTTAGAGTAGCTGAACAAGGAATGCCCCTGTTGACAGGCAAGCAAGTCTAGTACTATGTCTTTGGAGAAACTGGGTATAGAACTGAAGGCCATTAGTTCTAAATGTCTCTAGTTAAAAGGCAATCTTTTTTTTTTGCGGGGGGGGGGGGGGAGGTTGGTGGTGGAAAGTTCTAGACCTTGTGTTCATCAAGCCTCAAAACAACCTGATAGTGCTCTTTATATCTGAAAATATTACCAGTTTTTACGAATGGAAATTAAATCCAAAGTTATAAAGAAGATTCTCTTGTGTGTATAGAACTCAAGATTTTTAAAAGGGTCTCTTTTTAGTCCTTTTAAAATTGTCTTCTCAAAGTTCAACTAGATAAGGTTCGGGGGATTTAAATCACTGGAATCATCAAATTTGCTTCAGTGAAGGAAACTGACATTCTGGAGATTGTTGAGGCCAGTTAGGATGGGTCTTGGGCAACTTTATCAGTATCACTGGAAAAATGATATATAGCATGATGAAATGGCAGGATCCAATGTAAGACATTTTTGGATTGGTCAGAAACACAGCTAGTCTGTATAAAATAAACTACCCCAAATGAGCTACTTCTTAACCTCCTTCTGTATTAAAAAAAAAAAAAAAAATCCCATATTTTCCCCATAAAAAATAACATTTCCCACATCCCCCTCAAACATTCTTTAAAAAGCCCTTATTCATAAAGTTTTAATGGATACATGATAGTGTTCATTTTTAAGAGCTAGTTCTGGAACTGCACTGTCCAGTACAGTAGCCACTATCCAAATATGGCTCTTGAGGACTTGGAATGTGGTTCACCTAAACTGAGGTGTGCCCTAAGTACAAATATATACTGGTTTTAAAGACAAAGGTAAAAAAAAAAAATACACTATCTCCTAAGTAACTTTTTATAGTGATTATATGTTGAAATGGTGACACACCAGATATACTGGGTTAAATAGAAATATATAATCAAAATGATTTTCACCTGTTTCTTTTTACTTTTTAAATATGCCTACTAGAAAATGTAAAATTACATATGGCTTACACTTCATGTTCTTAAACTGTACAATCTAATAGAAATAGAGCTTTGAGGCATTATGCTGATTGGGCTAAAAACTAAACCTATTTACCACTGTATGCTTATAAAGAATTTTGTGAGATTGTAATAGAAAACTAGAATCTTGGCAGTCTTTATCACAACTCTGTGTTCACGCTTATTACTCCAGTAATTCTTGATTATACATGAGAATAGCCAAGAGCAACAGTGGTGAAATGGTTGTTCACTGCATATGCATTTTAACAGGTAACTTCAGTTTCAAAGGACAAAAAGTATGAATCACAATCCCAAATCAACCAAAGCACTGATCGAATTAACTTACGTGGACTCTGACCATTCCATTTCTTTCTTAAAGACAGCCGCAGATCTATAACTGCTAATACAGTTTACCACAAACTTGAAATTGTTATCATATAAAAATAAGAACTTTTTGTACAAATGTCCAAATGATAAAAATTTTAAAATAAATTGAACACATGACTTTTTGTGACAGAAATATCTAGCCATAACAATGGAAACATTTAGAAACATTTAGTCATTGTAGGTTTACAAAGTGACTTGCTGACCCTACATGAATTCAAAGTTCCAAATATTCTAAATTCTAAAAAAATCACCTTACATGCTTTTCCCTCTGAATATTCACTTCTATTCATGTGTTCATGTCTTTATATAAATAAAACTGAATTTTAAATATATGAGCACAAACCTTGAAAACTGTTAAGGAGAAATATCTTTATCAAGCACCTCTACTGCAAACTGTTCTTTATGGAGCAAAATTATGTTCCGTAAAAACATATTAATACTTTTCTTCCTATAATGTGAACAATTTTTAAGCTCTTCAAAGTACATCCGCATTTACTGGTAGTTTAAGGAGGTGAATATTTTCCGCAAGTCTACTTCTTAAACCAATTAAGTAAGTAACAGGCTTGAACAACTTTGCTCAACTACTGGACCTCCAAAAATGTTACTGCCAAAGTAAATATCTGAAAAAATTAATAACATTATAAAAAATGACTTCAAAATAGAGAACAAATTCCAAGGCAAAAGGATTTACAAATTTTGGAACTCTAAGGCCTTTATTACCAGAATGTATAAAACACTGATCCTTTTCTAATTCTGCAATACTGCCTCAGACCCCTACAGTTTCAAAACAACTCATCTTTTAGATTTCCATGACATCTCTTTAGAATAAATGTGATTTTGTTGCTGTTCATAATAAAGTCTTTAGTTTTGAAGTTTCAGACCTAATTAAACAAATAACTAAGTTCAGGACCGAGATAAATGTGGTATAGAAAGAGCACAGGTCTCTATCAATGCACACAAACCATATTCTATTAGTATAGTCCTGGCACCTCATTAAATGGATTTTCAAGTAAGTAATTAAGCCTCTAATTAAAAAATACAAAACATTTTTTAAGTATAATGATTAACATAAAATACAGAAAGTGCAATTATCACCAATCATGTGATTTTCTAGGATTCATCTTAAAATTCAGGCTAATATTTAACAATAGTGTTTCAATTAAATTATGGCATTTGAAAAAGCTTATACTTCTGGGAAAAGATCACAAACATGCTTTTTTGGTGGGGGAAATGTTGAGAAAACTACAATAATGAATAATTCATATTGCCTTAACATTTCTAAAATCACATCAAAACGATCATCTTTGATAGCCATTTCAGTAAGTGTGATACAGGGTACGTTACTACCCACTTACTAGTAACCAAGACACACAGACGCACTTGTAACAAATATTCAGATCCAATTATCTTCAGGAGCTAAACATTTCAGAGACTTTAAGATTTGTGTCTGAGCATACAGTACTGCAATAGTTGGCTACATAAAATAAATAGAAAATCTTCTAAGAGGAAGCTCAATAATCAGAGGCTGTATTGCATTTAGGGATTTAACACTGGATATATACAGAAGGGAAAGCATTTCAATTAGAAATACTTCACATTACCGAGCTCCCTCTTTTAATATGGCAACTTTTAGCAGCTTACCATTGTGACATTTAAAAATCAACAGGAATAGTGCTACTCTGTTATCCTTTGGTTCCCAGTGACAAATAATGCAGTAATAATGCCTCTGGTTTTCAGTTCCTCATGGATGACATTTATTAGCAGAGAAAAACCTGATGCTTTTCAGCTGAAATTTGGCAGCCCAAGAAGTGCACCAACTGCTCCAAAGTATCCCTGTATAATTTTAAAACAATTATTAATGCAGTCCAGCTTTTTAAATTAGCATACAATATTAACAACTATTAGGAACTGATATTTATGTATAATCCACTTTAAGAACTTTTATTCAGAAACCTACCAATTTTTGTGTTGTCAGCTAATATTTGAAAAAGATGAAATACGAATTTTTAAGTGTGGCTTATAGACACTGAAAAGCTTCTAGGGCTATTACTACAATTCTAAGCCCCTCACCTCTCTCCTCAACACAATTCCTTTTGTTCCACCTGCCACTCTGCCACATACAGCATGCCCTGGGGAGCCCAAGAGCAGTGACAGCGGAACATAAACACAAGAGAACACTCTGAATTTGTGTTATTACAATAATTAATATGTCCATCTGACCAGAAACAAAACAATGCAGGGTAAATTTACTTAATCCAAAACATTATATGAACTGATAATTTCAGATCAGAACAAGTGGATGTAGTGAATGAACAGGAAAAAAATCTTGAAGAATAATCTCCAAAATGTTAACAGTAGTCCCTCTGGAGGTGGGGGGTGAGGTTGTGGTGGGAGGACTAAGGAGAATCTTCATTGTTGAATTATTTATTTTTGTGGTAGGTATTCACATTTAATATTTGTTCGGGGAGGAAAAAAAAGAAAAACAAAATACAATTTAACTAAGTACACAAGCAGCCCCAATATTTAAGGAGCTCAAGACCTAATATCACTCTCTCTTGGTCAGAGGAAGTGGGAAACTCCATCTTAATGGGGTGCCTACCAGGTTCTAGTAACCCCTATCCCCCCAACTCAAACTGAAATGAGGGACTCAAAAATACTATTCAGGTAAATCATAGTTTTATACTTATGAGTACACAATAAGAAGCAGTAAATGAAACCTATATATAAAAGCATGCTATTAAAATTTGCAAAACATTATTTTCCTATCATACCTCATGCTCTAGAAACAATGCTTTCAGTTGACCTTTTGACCAGTAATCCAGTGCATATGCCAAAAGTTTCATTGAGAGAGTATTGACACGTAAAAAGTTTCCAACAAAGACAACTCGGTTTATCTTCTAAAAGAAAAGAACAAAGAAAATGAGTTGAAATAAGAATTATCAAATAGAATTTATAATACAGTAGGGTTTAGAAAATCTCTATGTAAAAATGTAAACAACTACTACCTTTTTTTAGTGTCTATGACATTCCTGGTACATATATCTCCATAATCCTAAATCCAGGACACATCACTACACACTTGTCAAAACCCAAAGAATGTACACCAAGAGTGAGCCCAAATGTAAACTATGGGTTTTGGGTGATAGTGATGTGTCACTGCAAGTTCAGTGACTGTAAACAAACGTACCAATCTGGTGCTGGATGTTGACAGTGGGGGAGGCTGTGTAGCTGTGGGGTTCAAGGGTGTATATGGGAACTCTCTGTATTTTCTATTCAATTTTGCTCTGAACCTAAAACTCCTCTAAAAAATATAGTCTATTAAAAAAAAAAAGTTCTGGAAAGATCTTAATGATTTTAGATGAGACTTGTTTTTGAAAATGGCCAATAAACAATCTATTAAGAAAGTTAACTTGAGAAATAGTATTGAGATTAAAGGAGACAAATCCAAGGAAGAGTATTTTAAATGGGTTTAGGATTAAAAAACACTGTAAACTTGAGTCTTCCAGCATCTCTGGCCCCAGCCTAACCCATCAAGTCACTCTCTGCTAAGATTCCACTCACTAATTTGGTTCCATAGATACCTTGAAGGAAATCTTATATGGAGGAACTGGTGTTTCAATCTCAAGAAAACTTTTCTACTCTCACAATAGACTGGATTTTTCAATATACATTTTTGCACACTGAGTTTGGGTAGTGTAAACGCCAGTGAAAAGCTGGATCTACAGGGCTACGAAAAAAGGTCTCTGATTATTGTCACTCCCCCAAAGTGAAATATTACCTAAACCTGGGTTAAAACATCTGTTAGTGGCTCCCTCAACCAACTTACTACACTGTTATTGAGAAACTTAGAATTCTGGATTTAAACAGAATACTTGGAAGAATTAATTTGCATCTTTTCACAGTTGTTCTCTGCTGGAGCTTCTCTTTCCCCAAGTATCTGCATGCTGATTATCTCACCTCCTTTCAATATTTATCCAAGGATTACGTTTTCAATAAAGCCTTCCTTCAACAATCCAATTACTCAGCAATTTGTCTTCTGCTATTCTACTCCCAATTCTCTTTATCTTGTTTGATTTTCTTTTTTAAAAAATAGCATTTATCACCAAATATATGCTAAAAATTCATTAAATCACTAGAATGGATGGAAGTTGCACAAAGTCAGGGATCTTTGATTTTTTCACCAATGTATCCCAAGTGCCTAGAACAATGCCTGGCACATGGTACTCTGTAAATACTTCATGAATAAATGAATGAACAAATGAAGGATTCCCTCAAAAAGTAAAATTCCCAACTCATTTAAAGTATTTGATATCTACAAAAATTAAATAGGCAAATACGTCTATTACATGAAGGCAGAACTGTATATATAATCTCCTTCAAATAAAAATAACCTGACAATGAGGGTAAATATAGAAGTACATGCTTTTCGTAAGTTATACATCATTCAACTTTTACATGAAGAACAAGTCTCAATGCCTTCATAGCCCTGTACAATGCTGCTTGATCCATATGCAACAAGGCAGCACTGTAAAGAAGCCAAAGGCAGTAAGAAAACTTCTAAGCACTCGCTAATCAAATGCAACATTAACAGCAAAAAACACCCCTTTCAATAATTAGTTCAAGAAAATCCTATGTTTGGAAAGAATTTTCTTTTCTATCTTCAAGAAATTTAGGTTGTGTATTTCTGAAAAAGTTTCTAGATAAATTTGAAAATGTAAATATCTCTTTGTTCTACTTCCAACTTGAATCATCTACTTTCTTTAAAGGTAACATAACAATTAGGTACACAGGGCATATACAGCTAATGAGCCTTGGGATTTAACGGAGATCTCAATTCCTATAGGTCTCCTTAAGGAACACAAAGAAGCTGTGCTATATGTACATAAAGCTCCAAACCACATTTTTCAAATAGTTAATTTTTTTTACCTCATTAACAGCACACATTCGTGCCACAGAACCAATGTTATTGGTGATAGTAACTAAAGTAGCTCTTGCTAGATCTTCTTTACTAACAGATTCTCGCTTCTCCTTATAAATCATATTCCCAAAACTGCAGAGAAATGAAAAACAAAATTCTGTTGATAAAAATCAGCATTTCATACATTTTTGGAATTTATCCTACAGATAAATTTACACAAGTACAAAATAAGGTATGTAACAAGGTTACTGACTGACCCATTGAACTATACACAGCAGAATATTGGAAGCCACCATCAAACTCTGATAAATCCACACAATAAAATACCAAGAGGCTGTTAATAAGGGAGGGAAGGTAGGAGGGGGAGAGGTAAAGGAAGAGAAAGGGAGAGAGGGAGGCCAGCAGATACACTAGGATATATTGCCTATTGAAGAGAAAGTATAGTAGCATGCTGTGTAATGGTATATAAATGTTACCTTCTGTATAAGGGGAGGATAAGGATATGTATTTATATTTGCATAAAGAAATACTGAAAGGATATTCAAGAATTAATAAAAATGGTTTCTTATGGAGAACACCAAGGGAGACTTCTTAATGCAGATCTTTTTTTTTTAAGATTTTATTTATTTATTTGAGAGAGAGCAAAAGCGAGAGAGGTCACAGAGGGAAAGGGAGCAGCAGACGCTCAATGAAGCTCGATCCCAAGACCCTGATCTAAGTTGAAGGCAGACGCTTAACCAACTGAGCCACCCAGGTGACCCCTTAATGTTTATCTTATTTTTTTTTTAAAGATTTTATTTATTTATTTGACAGAGAGAGCCAGCGAGAGAGGGAACACAAGCAGGGGGAGTGGGAGAGGAAGAAGCAGGCTCTCAGCGGAGGAGCCTGATGTGGGGCTCGATCCCAGAGCACCAGGATCATGCCCTGAGCCGAAGGCAGACGCTTAACGACTGCACCACCCAGGCGCCCCTATCTTATTTTTAAACTACATGAATGTAAAACTTTGAACTTTAGGTTCCAAGTTGGGTAAGAGTAAGCCCCCTAACAACTTCCTGATACGTTGCTTTCTAAAAACTAAATAAGCAACTTTCATTATAACATAAATATTAAACTTACCTAGATGCTACAGCCCAACCTGGCAGACCAAATCTCTCATAATCTCCTCCGTAAATATCACGGACCAGCTTGTCAGCTTGGGTGCTGTCACCTTTGGATGCCATTTCAAGAGCCTCTTCAAAACTTTCACAGCCAGTCAATAAACAGCATAAACCCAGAAAGGTGCCCCCTCCAAGGCTAAAGAAAATAAAGAAAACTGGGTAAGTTATATTTACATACTGTATTCTTTCTCCAGAGTAAAAAGGTGGAATTTTCATGTAATTAATAAACACGAAGAAAGAACACATTGCTAATGCCAAGTGCTGATATATCAACATATTGAAGGTAAGAAAAATGCCAAACCAAACTTGTCAGATTAAAGAATAAACCAAAGGGGAAAAAAATCAGTTGGTGATAGCAATATGAAAGCAGGAAGAGATGTTTTATATCTTCTAATATCTTTACCCAATTCCTTATATTTTGTAATTGCTAAAAATAAATGCTTTTACATGTGGGGGAAAAAAAGCATTAAGTGTTAAAAATTAGTACCATATAAATTAAAAGGAGAAAACTTCTAACTCTAAATGGTTTCCAGGAAATGATTTAGTGAAAGGCCTATTTACTTGGTCTGACAAGGTTGAAATCAACTCAATGTGACACATTAGCATTTAAAATGACCCAGAAATGAATACGGTGAGAAAATTTATGTTAGGCTGGTCAACGTTAATGATAAAAATTTACTTGGTTCTATTATTCTTTTGGATATGCTGATGAAATGAAGTCATGCTTCTCTAGTTCCTAAAATCAAAACCTCTGCTCCCCAGTCTCACCTAAATTTCCAACAGACTCCATCTATCCCTGACCACCACTGGAATTTAGTTAACGGACTGAATTTCTTTTAGAATTGATTGAAATAGGTAATATTTCCCTGTAATTCTTTGGCATTGAGTTACAAGGGAGGTAGATTTTTAGCCACCACAGAGATAAAATACCAATTAAATTTAAGTAACACTTAGGGGTGCCTGGCCAGCTGAGTCAGTAGAGCATGTGACTCTTGATCTCAGGGTCATGAGTCTGAGCCCCACATGGGGGTAGAGTTTACTTAAAACAAAAAAATTTAAGTATCACTTTAATAAGAGTACTACTTTAAAATGGAAATGAGTTTTTTTTTCATAAACCCCCAAATCTTCCTTCCTCAAATAAGCAGGAGTCTCTATCCTTCTTAAAAGCTGATAAAGTATGTACAAGAATCATAAGGACAATTTTAAAATTTCATTTTGCAATAATATTTCAGGCATTATAGAAAATCTTATGGGATATTTAGTCATCATGTTATCCCATAATAAGCTCATGTTAAATTCATCTTATAAGAATTATTTATTACAGGGCACCCGGGTGGCTCAGTTGGTTGAGCATCTGATTCTTTTTTTTTTTTTTTTAAAGATTTTATTTATTTATTTGACACAGAGAGAGACAGCCAGTGAGAGAGGAAACACAAGCAGAGGGAGTGGGAGAGGAAGAAGCAGGCTCCCAGCGGAGGAGCCCGATGTGGGGCTCGATCCCAGAACGCTGGGATCACGCCCTGAGCTGAAGGCAGACGCTTAATAACTGGGCCACCCAGGCGCCCCTGAGCATCTAATTCTTGATTTCTGCTCAGGTAATAATCTCAGGGTCATGAGATTGAGCCCTGCATGGGGCTCCATGCTCAGTGGGAGTCTGCTTGAGATTCTCTCTCTCCCTCTGCCCCTCCCGCCCTCAAATAAATAAATCTTAAAGAAAAAAAGAATTATTACAATGTCGCCCAATACTACACTTAAATGTGAACCTAATCCAACCAGCATGCAAGCTGACCAGTGGCAAACTTCAGGCTTAAATAGATCTACAAAAGTGAAAAACAAAAGGAGGAATGCTTTGGAAAACAAAGTCATTGGAATCATTCCAGATAAAAATTCCCTCTTACAATTATGGAAATGTTGATGCCAACTGATGTTAAGCAAATATAAATATTATTTTAGTTTGCGTCTTTATACACATACCTTATAAAACAATATTATCTGCAACACTTTAACTTATACTTACACATCTACACTTCTTGCTACTGGACAAAATGCATGTTAGAAGCTAGCATTAAGATGATTTCACAACTTCTGTGTATAAAAACAACATGAATGCTGCAATAAGAACAGAAAGGTCACTACCTTGTCCCGGTTACTCGTTTATAGTTGTCTTTGGAATGGACTGCTAAAATACTGACTCCTGAACCAATGTTCACTATCAGCAGTGGATAGGGATCATCCAGGTTAAAAGGCATCTTTTGGCATCGCTCAGGTTCTGAGGCATTAGCAAAATAATAGCACTCTGCTTGTCCATTGAAACTGACAGAATCTATATACAGCAAGCCCTTTACAAGGCAGTCAAGTTCATCCAGTTTGTGTAGGTGGAGGTTTCCAATCTATAAAAAAACACCATAGAAGTTTTATAAAGTGAACAAGGGACAGTATTCAAAATATTTGACTCAAATGCACTGTATAATTTTCATGTACTTTATAAAACTTCAAAATCATCTATGACCCATACATTTTCACTTGTTTTGTGTCAGAATCTTTTAGCTCAGTGGTTCTCAATGATGGTGGTATTACCTCCGGATGCATTCTAGAAATTTTTAGGGATATTTCAGTTTTCACAAAGATGAAGAGGAGAAGACCAAACTAACATTTAGCGGGCAGGGACTTGGGATGCCAGAAATCTGCAATAGGTAGGGCAGTTGTGCAAAAACAAAGAATTATCCCATTCCCGCCTTATCTTTGAGCCTTCTGACAGTTTTTAGGCAGCAGTAGAAAAATGTGTCTATAATTATCTGAGCCTATGGAAGCACAAAGTATTCTTTATATGGCTTTAATATGTATATGCTAAATTTGCTAGCAATGCAACCACCATACAAACTAAGGAAATCGATCGGACTCTTATTGTTTGAACTGTCCCAAGTGTTATTTAGCATCTTAGAGTGTTATGTCACAAACAGCAACACCATTTATGGTACAAGATTCTCCAATAAAACATACCATTATCAGCTTTAGATTTTATGGTGAATTTATGTTTAAGTGCCAGCATCTAACTATCTCACTATGCCCTCTCATGTGATCACACCAGAGAATCTACCGATATATAAATACCTTCATTTCCTGTCTTTATATTATAGTCTGAGTACTAGTTTGAAATTATTAATTCATTTCAGGTTAATAAGGAATGTATTATAAACTATTTGTAAAAAATATTTCAGCTTAGGGGCGCCTGGGTGGCTCAGTCGTTAAGCATCTGCCTTCAGCTCAGGTCATGATCCTAGCGTTCTGGGATCGAGCCCCGCATCGGGCTCCCTGCTCCGCTGGGAGCATGCTTCTCCCTCTCCCACTCCCCCTGCTTGTGTTCCCTCTCTCGCTGCCTGTCAGATAAATAAACAAAATCTTAAAAAAAAAAAAAAAAAAAAAAAAAGATTTCAGCTTAGAGATCACTTCCTCTGGGAAGCTTTTGTTCCCTCCAGAACTTGTTTGGTAATAGTACTCTAGTGTTCCCATGGCACTGCTTTTCATATCACTACTATTAATTATAAGGCATTGTACTTTAACTCACTTATCTGTGTGGACTAGAATACCATACTCTTTCAAGGCTAAGACTGTGTCTTATTCCCAGCTGAGTTCTGTGTCTAGCATAATAACTGACACATACTAGGTGCTCACGTATTAGCTTAATTAATGATTGAGCATCAACAGAAACAGTTATTACAGAACTTCATCACTAGAAAATATTGATACTTCTGGGGCACCTGAGTGGCTTAGTCAGTTAAGATTTGGCCTTCAGCTTGAGTCATGATCCCAGGATCCTGGGATTGAGCCCCAGGTTGGGCTCCTGCTCAGCAAGGAGTCAGCTTCTCCCTCTGGCCTCCCCCTGTTCAAGCTCTCTAATAAAAAATCTTAAAGAGAAAGAAGAGAAAAGATACTTCAATGTCCAGGTGAAAGCTGGCATCAAAGACACTGCTTCTGGTAAGAATTCTGACAAACACTAAATATCACATGTCCAAGAAAGCTAGTCTCAAATTTATGAAATTTATGTTCAAATTACTCAATAAATTGAATACAAATCAGTATTATCCACCAAAAGAAAAGAATTAGTATCAATTTAGACTTTTAAACTATCCCGAAGTTTAAGGGGCCCACTTATGTGAGTCATGTAAGTGATCACTTATGTTCTATAAACAGACTTTTCTTATATGAATTTAAGAAATAAATGGTTCACATGCATATTTTCAAAGAAATCAAATTTCAGTAGCCCCAAATGCCAACTTTATAATCTTTATTCTAATGGAAAGGACTAGAAGCTTGGCAAATCCCCACTAGCACTTAAATCAGGGTTTATATAGTCCTCTTGCCATATCCAAATGACCCCCTTTGAGACAGGAACATGGTAAGGTTGGTGGATAAAACCAGAAAAAAGAGGTAACAGGGACTCTCAATCAGATGTCTACTTAATCAAAAGACACTAGCTTCAGCTGACTTTTTTTTTTGGGGGGGGGGGGGGCAGGACAAGGGAAAGAGATGGCCTTGGGAGAGTGGACTGTATCGGTAATACATAAAAGCAATGCAAACACAGGACAGTAATAGTGAAAATAATTCAAATGCCACTTATATTTGGCTTTGTATACTGCCAAATTCACTGAAATCCCCCTTTATTGTCGCTTTATAGCAGTCCTTAAACTTAAGCAGGTTTTACCAAATATTATGTACAATAAGCCCAAATCTAGGCAATTTTTTACTCAGCCTATGAAGGTACTTAAATGTCCCAAATGAAAAGCTGGTCATGAATACATACTTCCTCCACATCCAGCACAGGGAACTAATCTAGGAAACATGCTAGATGGAAACTTAGCCTCATATTTTAAAAATTAAAGAGGGGGTGCCTGGTGGCTCAGTGGGTTGAGTCCAACTCTTGGTTTCAGTTCAGGCCATGATCTCAAGGTTGTGAGATTAAGCCCCACGATGGGCTCTGTGCTCACTGTGGAGTCTGCTAGTTCCTCTCCCTCTGCTCCTCACCACCCCCACCCCCACCTCCTCGCATACACTCTCTCAAATAAATCTTTAAAAAAAAAAAAAAGAGAATGGATATCAATTTTTGGCTTTGAATAAGATACCTACTGTGCGAAAATCTTCTTCAAACTTGTAAGCACCACCTCCTGTAGCACATAGCACCGTGTGTAATGTTGAGAAGTTTTTATCTCTTCCCATTTGAATAAAAGTTGGCAGGTCATGGGTTGGAAATCTGATAAAGTGCAAGTTCCCTCTTCGCCCAAAAAGTGTTAAATCCTTCAGTTCAAGGTGTACATCCCGAATACCAGTGGATCCATATGCTACATTAGAAGTCAAATATTTCCGGATACTTTTTAAGCTCTCAACTTCTTCTTGTTCTTCCTCTGCTGTGATATCAATAGGTTCAAAATATGAGAGCTTTACTAGAGTCCCCCCAATGTCCATGCCAAACCATGGGAAAGCTGTGGATAAAAAAATATACATATATATCAACTTAAGAAATGCAAATTAGGAGCTAGTTAATTAGCACAAACTTCATATACCCTGAATCATGCAGTTATTATTTTGGGGTAAGATGCTTCTTCTATGTGCAACTCAACTTTTTCCCTTTGAAGTATTACTTTATATATTTTCTGAAAACCTGTAACTTGGGATGCTTAGAGTTGGCCCAGAGCCTTTTAATTCCTGGTCAGGTAGGTATTCCTTTTCATTTATTAAATACTTATCATATGCCTCAGGGGATCAGGAAAAATTTGGACCAATTCTATTTTAATAAATAGGTCATCGCCTATGGCTTGATAATGTTTCTAATAAGATTTTAATGTAATAAAACTGGCCTATAATTACTTCAAGTAACCAAGGGAAAAAGTACCTCCTTAAAAAGAAATCTTATTCTTTGCTCATTAAACATTCTATTTCTTTGGTACAGCTGGTTAATAAAATTTGCAGTTAATAATGTTGAAGGTAAGTCTACTTGGCACATTTGGGCAGGCAGTTTGGGTTTGGGACTTGGTACTCTTTCACTAACTGGACTTATATGACTTTGGAAAAACCATTAATTTCTCTGAATCCTAGTTTATTTAAGGTCTGTTTCTATTATCTGGGATCTTAAAATGATAAGAGACTCAAGAATAATTTAATACTTAAAGAAAAAATAGTTCCCTCCAAAATCTGTTTCTTAAATATTAATATTTTATTTGATATATGTGACTATGAGAAACCAGGTACATACAATTCAATAAGTAAGGATTCTATGCATTTCTCCATTTCAGAATTTATGTTTATTGAAATTAGTAATATTAATTAATTGAGGAAGGAGTAATTCTCATTATCTTCTTCTGGAGAAATAGTTCACTTGTCTTTTTTTTTTTTAGCTCACTTGTTTTTGTATTTGAAACTCAAGTTCCAGATACAGATCTACACTAAAGACAGTGTTAAAAAAGAAACTTCTTAGGGGCGCCTGAGTGGCTCAGTTGTTAAGCGTCTGCCTTCGGCTCAGGGCATGATCCCAGGGTTCTGGGATCGAGCCCCACTGGGAGCCTGCTTCTTCCTCTCCCACTCCCCCTGCTTGTGTTCCCTCTCTCTCTGGCTATCTCTCTCTCTCTGTCAAATAAATAAATAAAATCTTAAAAAAACAAACAAAAGAAAACAAACAAACAAAAACTTCTTAAAAAAAAAAAAAAAAGTAAAATGACTTAAGACCATAACCTGGGGGGCACTAAGATCCCAAACAGGCACAACACTTTTGTGCCACCTACAGATTTTTATAAGCAACTAAAATGTAAAAGAAACAGACTCAATTTTCTCAATTTTTAAATCCCTAGTAGCAAGCAGCAATACTAACAGTTACAGAGGGGAAATTTACAGCAACTGTTTGCCTGGACAACACATTGAAAGAAAAAACAATATGGAGTAGCTCTACTGATCGAATAAGCCAAGAGACATCTTCAGAATTTTCCTCATCTGTTAAACAAGTATGTAATGAGGATACTTTTCAATGGACTTTAGATAAAACAGGAAATAACTAAAATGATTTTCTAAAGATTTTATTTATTTGAGAGAAGAGAAGGGGGGGGAAGAGTGGGGAAGGGCAGAAGGAGAGGGAAGAACAGACACCGTGCTGAGCAGGGAACCTGATGTGGGGCTTGATCCCAGGATCCTGATATCATGTCCTGAGCCAAAGGCAGACTGAGCCACCCCGACGCCCGATTTCTCTTACTTGATTGACGTTTGATTCTAGGTTTCATGGGGGTAGGTGTGCAAATCACTGTTGCCACATATAGTGCATATTGGGATAGAAAAATTTCTACAAGGTAAGATTTATTAAGCTAAAAACCTTTATTTTCCAAAATTAAAAATACTTCAAAAATTGTTTAAGTTTATAGTTTCCCTTTCTTTGTCTTTGTCAGGTGTCAAAATACACATACAAATAAAAATGTCACGTCAGAGCAAACTACAATGCTGAAAACATTACGAGGTTCAAAGATCATGATATTTTTATTTTTAGTCAGAAGTCCCTGTCTCCTCCCAGGTTTATAAAAATGTGAAAACTGCTGTTCTTGAAAGAAAAAAAACCCAATTAACAGTTATGTGAAGAACTTTTAATTCTTACATGAAACCATAAATTAAGTTTTGAAAGAACCATACTGCCTAGGAAGATATTTGAAGTTTATAGATGAAATACTGGAGAGTAAGAAATTTTCTACTTTTCTAAAGCTATTCAGGAGCACCAAGATTTTTGACCCCAAGGGTCAAGGGCCAATTCCAAAATACATACCTGGAATAGGCAGTAGAAAAAGTCTCACTGAATGAAATCCTGTTTGTGAAATCTAGGGTGCTGGAGAGAAAGTATTAACTAGTTCTTTCCCACAGGAAGAAAACTACTGTTTAGGTATAATTACCATTAAAATGATAAAGAAAACCAAACAAAAACCTTCCACTGCTTCTCCTTTTAAAAGGCTTTTGTCTGGGTGGCTCAGTCAGTTAAGCAGCTGCCTTCAACTCAGGTCATGATACCAGGGTCCTGGAATCAAGTCCTGCACCAGGCTCCTTGGTCAGCAGGAAGCCTGCTTCTTCTCCCTTGTCTGCTCTGCCTGCCACTCCCCCTGCTTGTGCGTTCTCTCTCTGACAAATAAATAAATAAGATCTTAAAAAAAAAGGCTTTTGTTGATATATTTGCATGAACAACCAAACTTGTCTTATCTGAAAAAGAAAACTTCTGAAAGTAAAATAAAAAATTGTAAACAAAGCTATGTTTTATTATTACAGTATATCGAATCCCTCATTTCTTTTAAATTACATTAATCACTGAAGAATATTGTAAGATATGTATGACATGTAACACATAAAGAATAACAACTACCGGGGTGCCCGGGTGGCTCAGTCGGTTAACTGTCTGACTCTTGGTTTCAGCTCAGGTTATGATCTCAGGGTCATGAGATCGAGCCCCACACTGGGCTCTGTGCTCAGTGGGGGGTCTGCTTGAAGATTCTTTCTCTCTAAAATAAGTAAATCAATCTTAAAAAAAAAGAAAAAGAGTAGCAACCACAAACTCATGAAACAATATTACCATTCAATTTTAAATCTTTGTGTGACCCACTTTTGTACAGTGGACCAGAGAAACAGAAGATTCTATGAAATAACTGCAAATTAAACTGGAAAAACTGTATGATTTCTTTAACGGTTACTGCCCTACAGAGGTAGGTTTTTAAAATTAAGAATGCAAAAAGCCCAAGACTCATCTCACATCTAGTCTATGAGATACGTCTGTTCTTGTAGTGCTGCTACCTGTTCTTAAGGGAAGGGTAATTAGAGATGCTATATTGTAGACGATGAATTTCTCAGTAATCATGTGCAAACTAGAACATTATATGTCCTATTTCTTAGTAAATCTCAGTTATGACAATTTTCTTCCTAAAATCAGGAAGGTAGGGACTGAAAGAACTCAGCCTTGCCAGTGACTCCAAAGAAAAAATTTGTAACAGCCACCTTTGGCATAGTGAACCTTTGGCATAGTGAACCTTTTAACTCAGTAGAGTTCTGGAATTCATTTCCTTATGCCAGAGGGGGAGAAAAAAATTACATTAAAAAAGTATGGGGCCCTCTGCCGCGGAAGCCATGGAGGAGCAGCAGCCATGGCTCTGTGCCACCCTATGGCTGTGGGCCTCAACAAGGGCCACAAGGTGACTTAGAATGTGAGCAAGCTGAGGCACAGCCGCCACCACCACCACCTCACCAAGCACACCAAGTTTGTGCAGAATATGATCCCAGAGGTGTGCCACTTCACCCCATTCGAGCAGTGTGCGCAAGGTCTCCAAGAACAAGTGTGCCCTCAACTTCATCAAGACAAGGTGGGGACACACATCTGTGCCAAGAGGAAAAGAGAGGAAATGAGCAAAGTCCTGGCAGCCATGGGCAAAGCAGCAGCCAAGAAGGACTGAACCCCCTTCCCCTCTGTATGTAATAAAGCCTCTTTGGAACTTGAAAAAAGAAAAAAAAAGTTTAATTTTTAAAAAATTTTATTTTTAGGTAATCTCTACACCCAATGTGGACTTGGAACTCACAACCCTGAGATCAAGAGTCCCACGCTCTACCGACTGAGCCAGTCAGGTGCATCCACAGAAAACACAAATTCTTAATTATGATCCACTCCTATCATCTAGTAAGTGGTCTGATTACCAATCTTTACATTTTCCAGTACATTAAAAAAAAAAAAACCAAAACTTATTTTGTCACTGACCAAAACAGGAGGGGGAAAGGGACATGGAACTCAAACTTTATTTGCAATTCTTTTTTTTTTTTTAAAGATTTTATTTATTTATTCGACAGAGATAGAGACAGCCAGCGAGAGAGGGAACACAAGCAGAGGGAGTGGGAGAGGAAGAAGCAGGCTCATAGCGGAGAAGCCTGATGTGGGGCTCGATCCCATAACGCCGGGATCACGCCCTGAGCCGAAGGCAGACGCTCAACCGCTGTGCCACCCAGGCTCCCCTTTATTTACAATTCTAAGTATGAGGCAAATATAAGGTTATTAAGTACAACCACAGGTCCACTAATAGCTTATGAGGTAAGAAAAATATCAGTTTCCTACAAAATCAGGTAAGTATCTACACCTATAGCTTTGTTGCTTCTAGCCAAGAGACAGGTTAAAAGCTGGGTCACCAGTGCATGAGCAGGCTACTTACTGCATATAACCTCAACATTTTTTTTTCTTTGATAATAAAACTCTCCACTGCCAAGATGAAAATGAACCAAAAAACACATTTAAAAAGGAAAACACATTCCATACATACAAATGAGTACTCTGATGACGGGAAATATGCACTGCCTTCTCCAGACTTTCCTAAAATCTATATGGCCTTCAAAAAAATAACTCCTACTCTGTTTCTCAGCTGAGCCTAACAGAACTGTCATTAGTTCCCCATCAGTAACAAAAATAACCAGAATTATCATAAGCATAAAGTGTTACCAAGAATTATCTTTCTAACCAGGAAGACTGTGTATGAAGAAACCTGCCAAATCCAATCCCCTTGATATCTAGCAGAAGATATCTTGCCACAGGGCAAACTGTTGATTTCTAACAAAATGTGTTATAAGAGTCTGGTGTCTTGCTAGGTGTTGTAAAGGGGTGGGGGAGAAACATTAAAGAACTGTTTAATTGCTATTGGCTCCATGCAGATTTCAGCCCAAAGGGGTCCTATGCCAAAATAGGATTTGATTGTTCTGTAGCAGAAAAACGGACCAAATGATGAAAATGTTTAAAACATTAGTGGATTATTTTAAGAAGCAAAATTCTAAAATGGGCATGCGCACTGGTAAATTCCAGGTATGCTTCAAGTTCTTGCATAAAAGACATTCATTTTGCTCTTCCCAATAATCACTCCAAATAAGAGTGTTGGTGTTTTGAAATAGACTAAGAAAATAACCACGTTCACACATTTGGTATCATAATTCCTTAAAAGAGTGTTAGGTAAGTATTTTTTCCTTCGGTAAATTAGGTACATCTAAGGGAATATCAGAAACCATCATATTCAATTGCACCTTATTATCTATTGGAAGGGATAATTCTCTCTCTCTCTCTTTTAAAAGTAGGCTCCACAACCAGCATGGAGCCCAACATGGGGCTTGAACTCACAATCCTGAGATCAAGACCTGAGCTGAGATCAAGGGTCAGATGTTTAACCAAGTGAGCCACCCAGGGGCCCAAAGAAGTGGTAATTCTTAAGTAATGATTCAATTTACAAACAGGCCAATCAAATTATATAGAAGCAAACTACACACATATACCACATACTTCTCTCTGCTCTTGACAAAAGCTTCAGGTAACAGCTTGGGTTAGCAAAGCAGAGATTCAAAAACCTTTATCTTATCAAATTAAAAAAAATGTATCTTTTACTATCATCTTGTTAATTAGGCTACATGCCATTAAGGTAAGCAAAACAAAGATTGAACATACCTTAAGACATCTGTCAGCCGAGGTACAGAGGAACCCATGATTGTTTGGCTTTTTAGTATCTAATATTTAAGCAGTGTGAAATATTTAAGGTAAAGCAAACACTGCCATTTTTCAGGTTTCCATATTTTCACTAGCAAAAATTTTTCATAAGGTTAATGTTTGACTTCATTCTTCCCCTGGAGTTGAATTAACACATATTTCAAATGCTAACCTTTTACTTATACAATCCAGCAGATGAAACTAATTCCTTATTTTCTGGTTAAATACATGCATTTGATTTACAACCTCCTAATATACTAGTGATGTATCTAAAAGCAATGCTTTCTAACACTTAGGTGAATGTAAGAAAGAGTGTGCAGACAAAGCCACTTGTTTAATGCAGCAATGCATGTAAAGATAGTGCCTTACACATAATGAAGTGCTCACTAAATTTATAATTACAAAAAAAAACCCTACACAAGTACTCAAAAACAACAGAAATATACCTTTGGTAACCTGAGTGTTAATACTGCTAAAAACATTAGAAATAACACTTTCTGGTTACATATATTTATAATTCATAATCGAAATACTTCCCCTCACACACAAAAACAAGATGTTCTTTACTTTTCCTGTGAAGAACGAAGCAGATAACGTCATCTTTTATACGAAAGAAACAGGAAATGTTACTTTAGACTTCTAAATCATATTAACTGACTAGTGTTTCAGCATCGCTCTTTTATCATTAATGGTTTCGTAATGTAGTAGTAACTAACTTTAAAAAATAGGTGTTCTTGGGGCACCTGAGCAGCTCAGTTGGTTAAGTGTCTGCCTTCAGCTGAGGTCATGATCTCAAATTCCTGGGATGGAGCCCCACATCAGGATCCTTATTCTGCAGCGGGGAGTCTGCTTCTCCCTCTCCCCCCATTTGTGCTCTCTCTGTCTCGAATAAATAAAGCCTTAAAAAAGAAAAAAAGGTGTTCTATATCTTTGCAGAAACACCTCTGACAGAGGTGGCATTCACACCTGATTACAAGTGTGCCTAAATCTAACAAATCAAATCACTATTATGACAAAAAGAAAATACCATTAAGAGTCTGCATATGAGCTTGTCATAGTTAAACTTACTTTACTAAATGGAAGTTCCAACACAAGCAGGGAAAATACATGTGTTAAGGGAAGATGTCCAAGTGTTTTACATTACTGCATCTGTTCAAGATTAGTTTAATTAGGCAAATATAAAAAAAATTAGAAGTGATTCTATAGTACTGTCACTTAAGCCTTCACATCACTATTTTATAGACTCCTTGAACAAGAACTCTTTAGTTATCACAAGAAATTATCATTATGTTTTTTTTTTCAGCAGGCAGATAAAACCACCAGATCAGAAAGGTTTGTGTTTCTCTAAGTATTTCGACTAAACTATACCCCTATGGGTGCAGAAAAAAAGAACACTGGACTATGAGTCAGTCGAAACCTCATTAGCACAGACAGAGTTGGTTGGTACAGCCTTGGAAAAGTTACTCTGGGGCTAAATAAACTCAATTTCCTCATCTGTAAAATTAACATCAAATTACCTCACATTTAAATAATTAGTCGTTTTCAGAGTGCTTTGGTATGTTGCCTTTCCTGTGCGGTTACAAGAATCCTGAAGGGCCAGAAAGGAAGGTGTCAATGCTCCCTTCTACAGATTTCTTAGAACTGTAAGATCACATGAGACACTAAAAACTGTGAAATGCCAATACAATTCTAAGATAAGCATGCTTTTCCCACATTCCTACTTCCTCTGGGAGAATGTACTTACAAAGTAGGAAAATAATGAGTGATAAACTATTTACAGGAGTAAAAGGGTTTTAAAAAGCTAAAAATAAAAAGGAAATGAAAGTTGATCTCTCTTAAAACATGTAAAGAATGTTTCATTAAAAAGTACGTACATATATAGTCGTAAAATCTCTAATAAGAGCATTCACCAAAATATTAATAGTGGCTAGCTCTCAGTGGCGGGAATACCAGTGATTTTTACCTCTTATTTGTTTCTTTTTTAAAGCAAACACGACCCAGTTGCTATTCTAAACAAAAACAAGCCAAGGCAATTACCCACCGGTAGGTTACAGGAGTGTTTTAAAAAGACTCTAATTGTAGCAGTGACAACTCCCTGGAGCAGACCGGTATTTCAAGGACACAAACGGGAAGCACAGAAATTAGTGGGGGAAAAAAAAAAAAAGAAATAGAAAAAAAGGGGTGGCAAATGCCCCCACGCAACTGACATCCATTTTCAACCCGACTTCAGGGGAAGCTAGGTGAGTGGACTGGTAGCTCTAGTCTCGCCTGGCAAAAACCGAATCAAAAATTCCCCCAAGCGCGTCCTAGATCTCGAGGAGGAAGTGGGAGGAAAGGGCCAGGGGGCGGCAGGCGTTGTCACGCGCGCACAGGATGGAGAGGGAGCCTCCATCCCGATGCTGAAATGGTCCTTGCGCCCCCATCCCGTGCTGGGCGCCGGCGAGGAGCGACAGGCCGGGAACGAGGCCGCTCCGCTGAGGCGCTTCCACACGGGGCCCAAAGTGCTCTCCCAACCCAGCAGGCCCAAGCCCCCATCTTACAGGGTTTCTTGGCATCCTTGATCTTCATGGCGTCTGCGGAAGGAACCAGGGGTAGCTTAGGTCCGAAGCACGCACGGTAGTGGCGGCGACTCCGGAGGCGCCTGGGCCGCGCGGGAAGGCCCAGCCGGTTCCTCCCCTCAGGCCGGGTGGGGCGGGCCTAGGGCGGGGCGGCGGCGCCTGAGGCGAGGCCCGGCCCTGGGGGCGGCCTCCCCACCCCCGCGAGGGTGTGCCGGGACCGAGCGAGCTGGGGAAGGCCGCCGGCCTCGCCGCTCCGGGGCCCCCCCGCAGCCGCTCCAAACAAAAGGCCCCGGTCCCCCGAGCCGCCGCCGCCGCCGCCGCACTGAGAAATAGCCCGCCCAGGCCGAGAGCCCACGTGACGCGAGCTCCCACCCCCCCCCCCCCTCCGCTGGCCGAGGGCTGCTGGGGATTGTAGTACTGCGGGTCCTGACGCCCCGGTCTTTGGCTGCAGCTGTAGGGTCGGACTACAAAGCCCAGGATGCGTCGCGGTCCCTCCTTTGCGGCCCCTCTGCTTCCGGAGATCGCCTCAGCGTGGTCCCAGAGAGAAGGGGGAAGGGCCTTAATCACGCCAGCGACGAGGCGACCAATGGTGGCTGCGATGGGCGGGCTGTGGAAGTCGCGGGCTCAGGCCTCACCCAGCCGCTGAAAGATGAGGGGAAGGCTACTCCGTGTAGGCTCTGTTGTGGCTGTTCTGTAAGTCGCGGACTTCCCCCGGTGGTAGAAAACCTGGTCATTGTACCATGGAAAGCGCTAAATGCAGGGCTGTAGAGCCGCCGTGTAGGGCGACCATTGAATGCGTTTGTAAGTTTAAGTCATTCACAACGGTACCCCCTGGCTTAGTAGAGACACCTCGAATGCTGTTGGGGTTGGAATAATAAAAATAATAACTAACACTTACTGAATGCTTACCATGTCCTAGGCACTGTGCTAAGCACATTTTGTGGAATTACTTAAGTTAAGCATCCTTGTAAACTGCCTTACAATCCTTATCACTCACTCATTTGGAAGATGGGTGGAATCTGAGAAGTTAAATAACTTGCAGGACATGTGCTCTTTGCCACAGTTCCGTGGTCCCCTCAGGGGCCGTGCAGCCACCCCTTTCCCTATGCCTCCTAGATTCTGAGTTTTCTAGATGGAACAGGAAGGGATGGCATTGGGGATCTTCTCCTAGTCTCCCCTCCACCCCTCCACATCTGTCCCCCAGTAAGTTGACAAGGAATTCAGTGACTTTGGCCACCATTCAGATGGTCTGAGAGTTGGCCAGGGACCATTGATCCTTACTGTCCCTCCCTTGTGGAGGATGAGACAAGGATTGTGAATAGGGGCACAGGAAAGGGAACAAACTACCAGGGAGCATGAACTGAGAGCTTTGCAAGGTGCTTTCCTTTTAAAATTTTAGTTTAGATTTAATCCTCACAATCACCCCTTGAAATATAGTGATTAAGAACTCCAAATTTGAATTTACATCTTGGTCCTATAACTTGGCAATAAATTTGGGCAAATTACTTCATCTCTCTGATTCTCATTGAAAATAATGATGTCTACATTCCATGGGATTGGGATGGGGATTAGTTGAAAGAAGGGCTATAAAGTGGTTAACTCATTGCCTGTCATATGGGTAGTGATCAGTAAGTGATGACTATGTCTATTATTGCTATTGTTATCCTTATTGTAAATATGAAGAATGGTTATCTATGCTGTTTGGCTAAGGTAATTATTTAGGATTGGACCTCAGGTCTAATTGGTACTTTGTGGTACCTTATTTTTTGTTATTTTGACCCCAGGTTCCACGTTTGTGGTTTAGATATAGATTTTTATTTATGTTTTTTATAGAAACATTCTTTTGAGTTCCCAGATATGTGAGCATGTAATTCTGAACCATGACTGGTAGACTTACCCGTCTTTTCCTCTTTTTTTTCCTTCTTGCCATTCTATCCCATACAGAACTGTAGATGTTCTCAAATGGTCCTGTTTGCCCACAGTTTTATTGGGTGAGAGTCATGATTTCCGGTTGGACATGGCTTCAAAGAGTGTTCAGTATCTAATATGGGTTCACCTGCTGTTTTTGTAAATATCGTGTACACACCCTGCTCTCTACAGCATATATCTTTTGGTTATTTCCTGCCTCTTTCTGATAGCATCAGCTTGGAAATCAAAGGGGAAGTGATATGTGTGTCTTGTGATAGACTGGCCATGGACTGATAGGAAGGAGAGCTAGAAATGAGAAGCCATAAAATTTGGGTGAGTTTTAGACATAGGTACTTGCTAGTTTCTGTGACATGGAGATGAGTGTACACATGAATGACTTAGCTTTATTTAGTTTAAAAGTTAGGTTTACACTGGTGATGTTATGTGCCAGAAAAACACTGACTTTGAAAAATGAGAATTCTAGTCTTAGATCAGCCACAGAATTTCTGTGTAATCCTGGGAAAGTCCTGTCTCCTCTCTGGGTTTCAGATTACCCATCTTTAAAATGAAACAATTGAGGTTTCTTCCCTTTCTGATTTTTGAGGTTCACAAAAATGTCTCTTTTTCAGGAACATTATGAGATGTATTCAACTGTGCTTTTCTTTAGGTTTTTCCCACTGTTATTGAAACTAATAGGTTATCCTGCTTCACTTTTTGACCAGAAACTTTCTTCTGCAGTCCCTGTTGGCTGTCACCCAATTCCCCCCTCCAGTACTTTCTGGGTAACTGCATTTTCTCTCTTCTCTAGCATGGCCTAAAAACCCCTCCCAGCAGAGCCAGTGTGGGAGCGGGGGAGAATATCTGAAGGGGCCAAGAGACTGTCTTCCTGTCTCAATATTTATAGTTTACAAGACACAATACATTCACCTTATCTTGCAAAGGAATAGAGAAGAACTGCCACATCCTCATTTTGCTTTTACTGAGTGGGTATCCGTGGAGGCAGGTGGTAGATTGTACCTAATGATGATTATGAGGTCTCCTGGCATGAAGTAAACACACACACACCCACCCTAGCTTCAAAGCCCAGACCAAGCTTGTGACAATGGATTCTGTCTCTAATTAGATGGTCAAGAATATCTTCCAGTCAGTCCTTGGCTCCACAAACGCAAACCAGCGTCTCACTGTGGGAGGGCGTCACTTGTATGAGCACCAACAGCGTCACCATCATAATAGTGGAGACACAATTTTACCCAAAAATGTTAACTGAGCTTTAACTATGTTCTGGGCACTGGAATATATGCTAGGGGGAGAGAGAGAGGTGAAAAAGAGAGCAATAATAATCAAGTCAACAAATCAGCAAACAAGAATAGGCTGTGATAAGCGATGTGAAAGAAGTAATCAGGTTGATGTGCTAGGGCAGAGAAGGAAGGCTCTACTTTAGTTTGGATAGTCAGAGAAGGCCTCTCTGAGAGGGTAGTGTATGAGCTAGAATCCTTGCAAATTGTTGGGAAAGACAGAAGTGTGCCTGTCACTGGAGGTATATTTGGCTTGAGGAACAGAGTATGGGCAGTTGAGAATAAAGTGTGTTGGAGTAAGGTGACTGGAGGTGAAGTTGGAGAAGTAGGCGCGCTGGGCCTTGAGGACCCCTGGGAAATTTTAAGCAGGCCATTGACATCCTCTATGATTTTAGAAAGCCACTTAGGCTGCTCTGTGGAGAATGGGTGGACCAGAGAGGTGCCATGACTTAGAAATGGAAAGGCTAGTCACCCCAGCCTCCTCCCTCACCGCCCTGGCCCCCGCGCAAGCAGTCACCAAGTCTGAGGGGATCCAAGAGCACTCTGGGAGCTGCATGGGAACTTGAATCAGTGTGGTGGCAGCAGAGATGGAGAGAAGTGCTGGGATGAGAACTGCATTTAACTGCTTACTGAGCTCCTACAGGGTGCCAGGCACTGTTCTAGGTATTCGGGGTATGGTGAAGAACAGGATAAAGTCCCACCCTCCTGAAGTTTACATTTCAAGAGGGACATAGAGAGTAAACAAGTAGACAGCAACTACCCACTTGCCCAACACAGAAAGCTGAGAGTCATCCTGGACTCCTCTTGCCCCCTCTTAGCCCACATCTGACCAGTCACTAAGTCCTCTCGCTGCTGTCCTTGTGTCTCTTCCTTCCTGTCCAACCTCACTGCTTTCATCCAAGCACCAGCCTCCACATCTCCCATGTATACTCTTAAAGGGCTTTCCTGCCTCTTGACTGGCTTTTTTCCAGGTACCCTCCTTACTGATACTAGAGTGAGCTTTCTCAAAAGCAAACTGGACTGTATCATTTCCAGGGCTTAGAACCATGTCTCTCCCCCAATGTTGTCTTCAGGATAAAATCCCAGGCCTTAGTCTAGGATATAAGACTCATTAAGACTGGCTGCTCTGAACTTCTTTAGCTGCATCCCTTGCATCCATGCACCTTCATTATATGCTGTGATAAGACGAAAACTGCTTATAGCAAATGGAGTACGTGCTCCTGCCTGATGCTTTTACCCCTTTTGCATTTGTAAGGCTCTCTTCTTGACTTCCCATTGAAAACCTATTCATACTCTAAAGCCCAACCCAGAAATCCCCTCCTCTGGAGAGACTTCCTTTCCTCTGTGCTACTTCTGGTCCCTGCACAAGCTTCTCTTTGCCTCTCTTTGCATAGTAATATAATGATCCCTTTACTTGCCTGTCTCCTTCAATATCAGATGAATTCTTTGAAGGCTAGGATTGTGACTTATTCTGCTTGGTATCCCCAAGCTTAGCATGGGGTCTGACACAGAATGGTGGCTCACAAATAAATAAATTGGATGACTTTGGGTCCAAGTCTTTCAAATACAACCTGAAGACTCTCAGCCTTCTAGAAACTTCCAACAACCAGTAATTATTGACAGCAAAGGAAGCTTAGTAGGCGTGAATCATTGTACTTAATGGGGTTAATATTGGAGAGAGTAGGGAGCCATCATGGACTTCCTCACACTGTGTGTAATCAGGGGCACCTTTAATTACAGCCGGGCCTCTTGCTGGGCCTGGGATACCTACAAGACTGTGTTTTGTCAAGGCCTTGACCAGGTTAGGGTAGAGTTTAATGGTAAAAGCTAGGCATCAAATTAGGCAGGATTAGGTTTTGATCTTTTATTGGTTGTGCAACTTTGGAGTGGTCATTTCCCTATCTGTGTCTTGGCCTCCTCATCTGTAAAAGGAGGATAAAAAAGGCTCCCATGCCATTCAGCCTTTGTGAAGATGAAATGACTCCCAGCATCTAAAGTGCTTAACAAAGTAGCTGACATACCAGAGCAAAAGCGTGGCCTTGTTAGTGACTATTAGACAAAGCATTCTTGCTGATATTTGAGCCTTAGTGTAAAGGTCCCTTTTTCCCTTGCTAGTGCACACAGGCTGACTCGGTTACGGTGTCTGTTTGACTTTCTTGTAAAACTTGAGTTCTTTGTTCATAGCTTTCATCATGAGACTATTTGTGTCACATTTAGTCTGACTTCCTCACTCAGCTCAGAAAGCTCCCAGAGGGCAAGAACTCCATTCTTTTTTTTTTTTTTTTTTTAAAGATTTTATTTATTTATTTGAGAGAGAGAGAGCACGAGCAGGAGAGGGAAAGCAGACTCCCCGCCGAGTGCAGAGCCCAATATGGGGCTCGATTCCAGGACCCTGAGATCATGACGTAAGCCGAAACCAAGAGTCTGACACTTAACTGCCTAACACCACCCAGGTGCTCCTATTCCTCCACTCTTAACACAGTTCCTGGCCCATAGAAAGCTCTCACTGACCATTGAATGAATGAAGAAGGCTTTCCTACTGGCATGCTATGTTGCCGTGGGGTATTTGTGTGTGTGCGTGTGTGGGTGGGTGTGTGTGTGTGGGTGGGTGTGTAGGGGGGCTATTTGGTGGGATTAAAAGTAAAAGCACTGGTAGAAAGTCCATGGTAATGGAGATTGGTTAGGGACCTCTGCACCAATGAGACAAGAGACTAAGAGCAGGTAAGGACAGGCCCCTGCATTGTAGGATTTTTGAGGCTATCACTGCCTTAGGCTGTGAGGCCGGTGTATAGGATAAGAATAGTTCGCACAGTTCTACTTTGGAAATCAGGGCTTTGACAGAGCTTAGCCAATTACCCAGCAAGAATAGCTAGTTTTCTGGAGCTTAGGGCCTTATGAAAATTCCAAAACTGGGGAATAATCCAAAAACATTTTTTTTACTCACTTTGAAAAGCAGGATTAAAAAAAACCCACCCACCTTTTCGATATTCTCTTTATCTACTATATAAATTATCAGACACTTCCTGTGCACAAACCCACAGATGAGAGGAAGGAAGGAGCCAGGAATAAACCAAGTGCTTCACATGAAGTCATCAAATGAAGGATGAGGAAGAGTAAAGAGTATAGGGTGGTGGCCAGACCAGAGCAATGCTAGGCAAAGTGTGGCACACAGGTGGGTGCTTGCCCCTGACTGTCATTAGCTCC
Organism: Ursus arctos; assembly: GCF_023065955.2. Lineage (NCBI taxonomy): Eukaryota > Metazoa > Chordata > Mammalia > Carnivora > Ursidae > Ursus > Ursus arctos. The sequence continues at coordinate 55,924,275 of NW_026622819.1, forward strand.
CAGTGGGACATGGAGCTTGCAGCAGAATGTATATCAACTGCCTCACTGAGCACACTGTTTTTAGTTTAGCTGGTATTCTTTTCATAGCGAGATATGCTCCATGAAGGTAGCCCTTCATTATTTTACATTTTGGACCAATCTGTCACTGTTTTAGTCTTGGACCAGTAACAAATAGTGTACTGATCAGCTACTTTGAGCAATACAGGTCTAGAGCATGGACTTTGAAATCAGTCAGACTTGACTGTACTACTTAAGCAAGTCCTCTAAATTATCTGAACTTTGGATTCCAAATCTGGAAAATGACAATTCATTCTTACCCACCAATGTTTTGAGCACATACTGTATTCTAGGTACTGTTCTACGAGTTGAGGATATTGCAGTGACCTTGGCTGATAGGATTCCTGCTTTCAAGGGTCTACTGATAAAGAAGTGAGATAATTGCAGTTAACAATACATGCTGTTAAGAAAGTCAACAAATGGAGTGCCTGGGTGGCTCGTCTTTTAAGTGTCTGCCTTCAGCTCAGGTCATGGTCCCTGGGTCCTGGGATTGAGCCCTGAGTCTGGTTCCTTTCTCAGTGAGGAGTCTGCTTCTCTCTCTCCCTCTCCCCCTTCTCCCAGCTTGTGCTCTCTTGCTTTCTCTTTCTTAAATAAATGAATAAAATCTTTGAAAAAAAAGAATAATAAAAAAAGAAAGTTGACTAACTCTTTGATGCATGAGTACCAGGTTGATTGATTAGGGAATGGTTGACTTGAGAAGTTTAAGAAGCAACCAGTTATGCAAAAAACTCGAGGACGAGTGTTCCAAGCAGAGGCAAGAGCATGTACCAAGGCTCTGAGGCGTGTTGGGGAAAAAGTTACCAGTCTGGAGTGGGGTGAAGGAGGGAGGTGGAGGGTGGGGAGGTGAGGTCAGAGAGGATCTAGTTCATGCAGGCCTAGTAGAACACAGAGAAAGGGTTTGGATTCCAATCTTAAAGCCATGCAAAACCATTGGAGGATTTTAAACCAGGTCATAAAATTTGTTGGAAACCATGTTAAAGAATTTGGACTTACTCCAGAGAACAACAGAGACCCATCAAAGATTTAAAAGCAGGGGAGTGTCAGGATTAGAACTAAGTTTTAGGAAATTTACTCTGGCTGTGGTAAAGGTAACAGCTTAAATGGGGCTCAGGCAACAGCTAGGGGAAGACATTCTGGCTGTGGAATGAGCGAATAAGTGTTAAGAGTGATTGAGTTAACATCATTAACTAGACCACAAACTTCCTTATTGTCATGAGCCTCACCAACTCTTGCTTTGGATGTTTCACAACACAAACATTAGGTCTTTGTGAAAGTCAATGTTTAATTCATATCCAACTAGTTAGATCGAGTAGCTAACAGAAAGTCAACCTAGCTTCTCCATCTACTCTACAGAAGCTGAGTCATTGTGCGCAGCACTGATCTTATCCATGATGTAGATGTCTGTCTCCTTTACCTTGTTCACTTCTTACCTGTTTACATTGACACCCACTGATGCTCAAGGCTACAGGTGAGTCAGTTTCCAGCAGCAACTGAACTGGAACAATTAACATCTGGAACCAAATAAATGCCTAAGCCCTGTTTGGAATGTCTGCTTCTAGAGTCATCCGGCCACAGAGTCTGTTGCACAAGGCAAACTGGCACTTGGCCTGCTTAATAGAATTGTCAGTGCTCCTACATGAGAGAAGACCTATTCATTACCGGAGGATTTGCTAGCCAACATTGGCTCAATCAATATCAAGTAACAATGATGAGTAATGTTTATTGAGCAGCTACTGTGTACCAGGCACTGTGCAAGGATTTACATTTTTTCTCTCATTTTAAACCTCACAACAATCTTGTATAATAGGCATTCTTAACTAACTCCATTCTATTTATTTATTTATTTACTTACTTACTTTTACATGTGTGAGGTTTTTTTTTTTTTTTCTTAAGATTTTATTTTTAAGTAATCTCTACACCTAACGTGGGCCTCAAACTTACAGCCTTGAGATCAAGAGTCACATGCTCCACCGACTGAGGCAGCCGGGTGCCCCTTAACACTGTTTTAAAGAGAAGGAAATTGAGAATCAGAGAGACTAAGTAACTTATCTAATGTCATATAACTAATAGGATGCTGACCTGGATTTATACCTAGTTCTCATTGATTCCAAAGCCTTGTGTCATTTTAATAGTAATTTTTAATTTATTTTGTATGTGACTCTTTATAATTATTAACGTTATATATGCGTACTGTCATAACTCAGGCAATTTAAGATTATATGAAGTAACTATGGGAACTATCTTTTCTGGTTATCTATTGTTGGTAAGAAAATCACTCCAATGCTTAGTGATTTTAAAAAAAACAGCAATGATTTAGGGGATGCTGTGGGCCATGGCTGCTGAGAGCACATGGCCCCAGGGCCAGGTCTGAGATGGCTGTGGGGATATGGGGCTGACCTGGAGGCCATGGGGAGAAGGCAGGCTGGGGCTGGAGTCTGGGGCTGGCAGCGCCTGAGCTTGGAGCTGGGGCCTAGGGCCACACACTACCAGCTTGTCTACACTTGCAAAGTCTGTGGCACACAGTCCTCCAAGCACATCTCCACGCTAGCCTGTCACTAGGGCGTGGTCATTGTGACCTGCCCCAGCTACTAGAAGCACTAGATCATTGTGGACAACCTGGGCTGGTTCTCGGACCTGGATAGGAAGAATAATATTGAAGAAATCCTGGTGGTCAGAGGGGAAGAGGTGTGCCAAGTGGCTGGTGACAGGGCCCTAGAGCTGGTTTTAGAGGCTGCAGGGAACCCCAAATCCACCGCCGCTCCAGAAGTGGGTGGAGACTAGGATCCCACTCATCTTGGCAAGATGGAGCCTAGCTGACCCTACCTTTTGCCTTTCAGAAGATGCTTCGGGCCCAGACCCTTCTAGACTTGCCTGTTTTCTATCAATAAACAGACATCACTTGAAAAAAGAAAGCAGTAATTTAATTCTCTCTCATGGTTCTGGGGCCTGCCTGGGTTCATCTAGTCCTATCTCACTCATTTTCTCCTATGTGGTTATAGTTGGATATTGGCTGGGGCTGGAATCTTCTTAAAGTTTTCTTACTCCCATGCCAGCTATAGACTGGGACCTTAGTGGGGCTGTCTACTGGAACACAATCCCTTGGCCTCTCCCTGTGGCCTGGGCTTTTCTCACAGCATGATGGGTGGGATCCAAAAGTGAGAATCCCAAGAAAGAGGAAATAGAAGCTGTGCATTCCTTAAGGCCTGGGCCAGAAACTGACATGGTACCACTTTTGCTGTTTTCTATTGATCAAGCAGTTACAGACCCAAGAATGAAGGGAAGGAGACAGATCCCACTCTTACATGGTAGGAATGTCAAAAAATTGGGAGGTCGGATTTTAAAACGGCCATAGTCTGTGTCTGACCACAAATTATGTTCCTCCTTCATTCAAAATGCCGTTGTCACATCCAAAGACTCTCCCAAACCTCTTGTGCCATCAGGGACAGGCATGAAATCCGGGACCTTGTCTTCTGTATTACTTCTGGGTGTGGATGAGGTGCCTTGAGTGTGGATCTTTAGCTATAGCTCTTCAAGAATGCTTCTTTGTGATCTGAGTATCTGTGAACAGAAAGACAGATTATTGGGACACCCGGGTGGCTCAGTTTGTAAGTATCTGACTCTTGATTTCAGCTCAGGTCATGATATCTGGATTGTGAGATTGAGTCTGACGTCCGGCCCCGTGCTGAGTGTGGAGCCTGCTTAAGATTCTCTTTCTCCCTCTCCCTGGTCCCTCCCCGGACCTTAAAAAAATAAAAATAAAAAAAAATAAATTATATATATATAAACAAAATAAAAAGACAGGTTATTTGTCTTCCATACACAACATGCAATGGTGGGATAGGAATTGGAAAATTGCAATATAGTTTTCTTGCTTAGGACCCAATTCTAATCAGTGATTTTCTGCAGCTCTGCCTTCTGGGCTCTGCTTCTACCTTCTGGATTTAGCCTTCCTTTTCCATGAAACGTAAACTGTGTTTGCCCTGAATGGTTTCTGAGGTTTCTGAGCCTGCTTCCTGCTCATAGAAGTTCTGGAATCCAAAGCCCTTTTTTTTCACCTTGCACTATTTCCTTCTCTTTTAGTTCCAGCTGATTCTAAAAAAACATTGAGTTTTTAAATGATTCTTCCTGGAGTTCCTTCCGTTGGGGAAAAAGCCATGACCACAGATCTCTTTGGCTCACTTAAGTCCTTTCTACCTTGGGTGCTTTTTCAGGCTGCTAGGACATCCTGTTGTTTAATTAAGACAGACAAGCCCCGTCTGAAGTTCTTTAGAAGGATTTTGTCTGTTTGAAAGGGTTAATGAAGCAGTGAGCAGGACCCTTTTGCTGAAGGTCATTTCAATTTGAAAATAGTTTGCCCTCTGGAAGAGGCTGGGCATGAGAAGTCATCTTATTTTCAAATCCAGAAAACCCTGACACTTTTACATACCCTGTAAATTTTGCTCTAAAACCAAAAAAGTTTCTTTTTTAGCTGCTCTCTCTCCTTTGCATTTTACTGTAGGCAGGTTGGCCAGGTCATCATATTATGGAACATTTCCTTTCCACATTACAGTAGACAACAGTGTCACCAAACCTTCCACCACCCACAGGGTTCCCCTTTCCTCCAGCTTCCAGTAGCATTTTCCTCACTTTCCTTTACGTCATCATCAAGAAACTTTAGACTTTCACTAACATGCTCTTCAAGGCCCTTCTAGCTTCTGCCTGCTGGTCAAACACAAGGATAATTATAGTATTGTGATTTATAGTAAGACATATATATTTGGTCCTCAGATTTTGGAATTGGGAGCAGAATTATAATTTGACACACGTGTAAATTTTTGTTATAGCAGCAACCCATTTCCCATACCAAAATCTGTTTCTGGTTCCTGCTATGTAATAAATCAACCAAAACATAATTGCTAAAAACAACAATCATTTTTATGGCTCATGGTCCTCAGGCTTGGTGGGGCTCATTTAGCCAGTTCTCACACAGAATGTCTCATGAAGTTGCAATTGTCTGGCTGGGGCCAGAGTCATCTTGAGGGTTAGCCCAGGCTGTCCCGATCTCATCCCTTCTTGGAGAATGTATAACAACTGGGGTATAGACAGACTAAGCTAGTGAACTAAGGAGAGCCAAGCTGAGAGGGCACGGGGACTTTCAGAGTCAAAATGTTGCTGAGGCTGGTATATTGGGTCATATGCAAGAGGGTTAAACAAGCAAGTCATCTTTTGGAAAAGAAGACCAAGATATAAAGATGACAGAGAGCATAGGGCACTCTGATTCCTGGTGGCTTTCCAAGCCCGTAAGTCCTGGCTGTGCTTTGTTCCCATTACACCTCTGCATTCTTACCATAAACTTCCATTTTTGCTGTGTTGCCCTAGGGAGATTTCTGTCTCTGACATGCAACATATTGACCTGACAGGACGCTTGGAGGGATGTTGTGAGGATCTTTATTATTCTCAAGGAATGGTGGGAATTCTGAGCATGTACTTCAGGGCCATTGACTGAGATATTCATATTGTTACCTATTATTAATGCGAGGAAGTCTTTATTTTACTTCCTTTAGGTACCAAATTCTGCTCGGCGCTGGGTATGTGGAGGTGAACAAGGTTGGCATGGTCCCTGTCCTCGTGGAGCTCACAGTCTAGTGAGAATCACCCAGAGCCAAGTTCAAATTCCTCCTGTGTCAGGTACTAGCTGGGTGAAGTCCCCACTTTTCTTCTGGGAAATGGGCAGCACTTTGTGGACTTGGTGTGAAGATTAAATGACATCTGTGTATGCACATGAAAGGCCCTTAAATATTTGGGTTTGTTTTTCCCTGTGTTGTTTTCTTAAATTTGGGACTGGGTAATACTTTGTTGTGGAAGGTTGCCCTGTGCTCTGCAAGAAGTTTAGTGGTATCCCTGGCCTCTACCCACAAGATGGTGGTAGCACTCCCTCTGACCTCAAGTTGTGATAATGAAAAATGTTTCCATGTATAGCCAGATGGGCCAAGGCGTAGAGACTGGGTGGACAAAATGGCTGCCTGTTGCAAACCATTACATCAGATAAAAGGCAGACATTTATGCCTAAAGCTACAGACTTTAACATCCATCTCTGAGTTTGACTTCCCAATCTTCCTGACTCCCTTTCATGTTTTTTTCTTTTGCTTCCAAAACTAAATGGCATCAGGGGGAAAGTAGATACTAATGCCAATATTGTAGTGCTGACACTAAAGAAAGGAAAATCTACATAGCCCCCTCCCTCCTTCCTTCTCTGAGGTCAAGCCCAGTTTTGCCTGTTTAATTACCTGCAGTGATTTCAGCATTAACCAGGTCTGTTGATCTACTCTGGCATGAGAAATAACAGAGTTGGCCAGATCTGATAGTGCAGAGAAATCAGAGCCTTTCCCTAGCACTGTTTACACAGGCCTCATGTGTGGGTTGAGGGTCATAGCTTTGGTGGCTTATAGCTGGAACACACTTGTCATTACCTGAGGGAGAGGAAAAGGGTTCTGTTTCCAGGGGTAAGCACAGAATTTCACAGGAGAGGGGGCATGGGCCTAGCAGTCTGATTTGTGTAGAAACTAAATTTGCATGGCAAGAATATGATTTATCCATAGATTCTGTTAAAAGAACTATACAAGTATCTTAGTTTTCTAAAAGGCCTTTATTTACACTCTACATAAGTTTGGAAAAAAAGCCAGTTCATTTTAAATATTATAGTTGTATGATAACAATTTTGTTTGGGATGGGGCTTTCTTCTGGCATGGTACTATTAGAGCCTGTGGGGTAAGACTGGTGTGGCTCTCTGACTCCCTGTCTTGCCACTTTCTCTCTTGTTCGTTTACTGGCCTTCTGCTGTTCCTGAACACCAAGTTCCTTTAAGGCCTTTGTACTTGATGTTCCCTTTTCTTAGAACTTGCCCTGTCTTAGCTGGTGTGGGCTTCCATAACACAATGCCTTAACAGACTAGGTGGCTTAAACAACAGAAACTTATTTCTCACAGTTCTGGAGGCCTGGAAGTCCAAGGTCAAGGTGCTAACAAGTTGGTTCATTCTGAGGCCTCCTTTCTTGGCTCATTGGTGGCCTCCATCTCTCTGTGTGCTTACATGGCCTTTCCTATGTGCATGTGCACAGACAGGTAGGAAGAGTAAGCTCTCTGATGTCTCCTCTTCTAAGGACACTAGTCCTGTTGGATCAGAGCCCCACCCTTATGACTTTATGCAACCTTAATTTCCACCTTAGTGGCCCCATCTCCAAATACAGCCACACTGAGGGTTAGGACTTTACTGTATGAATTTGAGGGGAGGGAAGACACTCAGTCCATAACACTACCTATTAGGTCTAAATTGATTTAGTTCTTGGCTATCTACAACACATCTTCCCTCCCCTTTTTTTCTGTCACTCACTGTCCTCCTCTGCTTTATCTTCCTGTACTTAATACCACCTAAAATTATTTTACATTAAACGAGTGGTGCTTACTTTCTGTCCATACTTCTTAGATTAGTTAATGATTAAATGAGATTGCTTAAATAAATTATTCATTCAACAAATTTTTATTTTGTACCTACAATGTGCAAGGCCCTGGACTCAGTTCTAGGGTTGCGGTGATGAAGAAAAGCATGCATACTTCCTGCCCCCATATTGCTTACGGTGTTGTAGGAGTATTTATTGAATACTTACTAGGTACCAAGTTCGGTGCTGAGAATTTAACTTAGATTATCTCACTTGATCTTTGTAAAAATCCTATGATGTAGATCCTGTTGTTTCATTAATTTTATGAAAGGGACCATTAGGCCCCACATGGATAAGCCACTTTTTCAAAGTCATTCAACTAGTTGGAGCTGGGTCCTACAGTCTGGGGCCATAGCTGATGCCCTTGACCACTATGCTAAACTGCGTATGGAATGCATAGTAGAGTACAGAGCACATTTGAGGGGATGAACAAAGTCACGTATGGCTGTAACCTCAATATCAAAAAGTATTCAATACTGTTTATTCCCATTAACCATCAGAATAACTATAGGTGCACTATACTATAAACAAGTTTGGATATAAAAACCTACATGCACAAGATTGATATTCTGAGGCATTATTAAGAAGGTTATAAAAATCACCGCCATGGGATTCTTTTCCTTTAGAGTGTGTGATAGAAAACCCAATGGGGGCTTTGGAGGCGGGCAGGGGGATTTGGGAGCAGACTTGGATTCATATCTTTGCTCTGTCACTTACTGTCCTTGGAACCTTGAGCAGGTTCTGAGACTCAGTTTTCTTAGCTGTGAAATGGGGATTATAATACCCACTTCATAAAGTGTTAAAATATCCCTGCAAATTGAGGATCCTTAATGAATGGTAGTTAGCTTTTACTATATTATTTTCACAGTGCATTTAAACTATAATTTGAGGGGCGCCTGGGTCGCTCAGTCAGTTAAGCGTCTGCCTTTGGCTCAGGTCATGATCCCAGGTTCCTGGGATCGAGCCACCAATTGGGCTCCCTGCTCAGTAGGGAGTCTGCTTCTCCCTCTCCCCCTCCCCCTGCTCATGCTCTCTCTCTTTTTCTCTCAAGTAAATAAATAAAATCTTTAAAAAAATGAACTGTAATTTGATTTTTTTTTAAAGATTTTATTTATTCATTTGACAGAGATAGAGACAGCCAGCGAGAGAGGGAACACAAGCAGGGGGAGTGGGAGAGGAAGAAGCAGGCTCATAGCGGAGGAGCCTGATGTGGGGCTCGATCCCGTAACACCGGGATCACGCCCTGAGCCGAAGGCAGACGCTTAACCGCTGTGCCACCCAGGCGCCCCTGTAATTTGATTTTTAAACAGTTTACCTGTACAGAATCATGTGTGTTACATAAAGTGAGGCCAACCAGGAAGACCGAGTCGCGTAACCCGATCAATTGCAAGCAGCTATTTCTCCATCAGTTCCCCTGAATGCCTCAAGATAATCTCATCAGTCCTAGATTCCCTTTCCCCTGGAAGGAGTGTCTTTAGGACTGGCAGTCTTCCAAGGTTCCGGGAGGTCAAAGGAATACAGGTCCCTTGGCATGTGCCTTTCTCTCTGCCTCTAGATTCAACAGGAAGAAGTCTGGGTCTGCATTAGTGGGTTGGATAAGGAAGAACTGAGAAGAGGGAAAAAGAAAAAAATCGAACATGGGTCCAAGTTATACCCAGTTCCCACTGGAGCCCCAGAAACTATCTCCTTTCCTTGGGCAAGACAGAAAGAATTAGAATCTTGCCGTCACGGGCTTGTCAGACCATGTGGTATCATGCTTTTGGTGGTGGGTGTTTAGAAGGCTGTGGGTTGTGTCTGCTGAATATTCATTCTCACTTCTTATAAAAATAACTTGACCTTTTTTTCTTTGGGAAACTAACCTTCTCCTACTCTTAGTCCCTGTTCCAGGTCTAGGCAAGACTGTAGCCAGGCCTAGCAATTATCGTGTTCCGTTCCTCTTTCCACAGTGTTTGGTTCCAGGATGGCAGTATAATCCAAAGCTGGGCCAATGAGGCTCAATTTCTTTGCTTTTATTGGCCTTCTTTCCCCTCAGGCATGCTAAACTCTGGGCATGTAATCAATCCTGCTTCTTCTGCCTCAACCTCTAGAGAGAGCTTATCTCAGAGTGGAGACAATGAGGCAAGAGACCTCACAATATCATTCCAGTTCCTCCATCTTCTCAGGCTTCCATTTTCAGTTACTTGAACCAATAAACCCAGTTCCTCCATTTTTCTTTTCTTAAATCAGGTTGATTTTGGTTTTTGACACTTGGAGTCAAGAGAGTCCTGAGTAATACATCTGACTTTGTGGAACTGGAATGAGCGGACAAGGCAGCCGAGATGTGAGGGGGCATGGGAAACCATGTCCTATAGGAACCATAGGGAGACCAGCAGTGGTCTGAGGGTCTCTTGCTGGTTGGGGCTGTTGTTTGTCTTATCTAGTTTATGCTGTCAGGAGTAGAACTAGACCAAAGACAGGTGGTTAAGAAGGAACAGATGATAAGTATGTTATTTCCAATAGTGATTACTGGAGAAAATAGGTGGAAATTTCTAGTGTGGGAGTGAGTGCCCCATCACTGGAGCTGTCTGATTCTATGAAGCTGGACTGACCCTGCTGGGAATGTTAAGCTTGGCTGGTGGAGGGGAGACGTATTTAGACTGACTTTGAGCCTCCTTTCTATTTTGGGAGTTTCTGGTTAGCTGCAAATTGTTTGAATATATCATTTAGCCTGGAATATGTATAAATAAGCCAATATTTCACTAATAAGATGTACTCTTGTAAGGACTGTGTCTTGCTTACCTCTCTAGCTTAGGTCAGACAGAGGACAAGTAACTTAGTGATGAAAATCATATGCCCTGTAGTCTAATTCTGAGGCTGTCACTTGTTTGATGAGTGACCTTGGGCAAGTGACTCCATACCAGTCTCTGTAACGTGGGCAAGTGACTCCATACCAGTCTTTGTAACGTGGAGAGCCTATTACCTACTGCTTAGGGTTGGCCTGTGGGTTGGCCATAAAACATGGTAAGCTCTTGTCTGACAGCTGTTATTATTAAGTGCTCAGCCCCTGCCTGTGGAGTGAATGGACAAAGGTGCTAGGAGAACTCCAGAGAAAACCCTGCCAACTGGTTTTAGAGAGGAACTCGGGGTGAGTTTGGGAGGAAGAGAAGGTGTGACAGTTGGGGAGAGCTCAGTTCTGCTCTCGCTGACAGGACACAATGCCTGAATTCTAGTTTCTTCTTTCCTAGATACATTGGCATGTATCTTATGTCAGGTTCTCTAAAAGCTGAGTGGAGAGGGATAGGGGCACTGTTCAAGTGATTTATGGGGGACAGTGCTCTCAGGAGATGGGAAGTGAGCAGGACTGGCTACACAATTTTTTGGGTCTGGAGCAAAATGAAAATGGGGGCCCCGTTTTCAAAAGAACAGGGAAAAGTGTTGTTAAAGATACTAACATATAAAACCGTTTCTTACTTCCACCATTTTTCTTTCAACTTGCCCTGGTATTTTTTATTTGCTATTTAATGTAGTTCTAAGTAAAGGAAAATTAAAAATTTAAATTATTAGCATGAATTTTACCATTTATCTTCATTTTGCACAATGCCAATTTTAAATGCAAATATCATCAGAATTATATTAGTTTGTATTTTTGCGGTTCATCCCCAGAAGGTGCCTCAGGCTAGTCAGAAGACACAAACACAAGCCAGACCCAGGAAGGTTGGAATGGTGGGTGTGCAAGCCAGAAAGATACACCAGCACCCGACATGCTGCTGAGGAAGTTGAGCCAGGAATGTCCCCTTCTCATAGGTCACCCATTCTGACCCACAGTGGAAAGAGACCCTAAACTTATTGCAGCCTCTGTGCTGGGATGTCTAGCTACCTTCACTGGGGGTAGGTGAGAGGCTCGTTCTTGCCACAATGCTTGCAAATGTGCTGTGGCATTGCCAGCCAGAGGCAGAGACAGCCACCGGCTTGCCCAGCCCCACCTTCTCTTGTGTCTGAAGGAAGGGTGTTAGGAGGTAGAGGAGGTGGGAAGGTGCTGGGAGGTGGCACTGCCTGTGAGCCAAGGCTCCAAGTCCCTGTTCATCCTTATTAATTTAATAGGACTTCCCCTAGAAAACAGATTCAAAGATAAACTTTTAAGAATTTCAAGATGGCAGGTGCGGAGCAGGAAACTCTAAGCAAGAGGCCCTTGTGAGCATTAGACCCTATGTGATTGCCTTGGTCTTAGGCTTGTGAATATCTCTGACCTCATTCTTTGGCTCATCAATTCTTGATCTCTTTCCATCGTGTATATTAAGCAGTACCCTAGTTGGATGTCCTAATTTGCTCCCGAGATTACTATGTTCGATGAGCCATCTATCTAGATCCCTGCAGGTCAGGGCCCCTGGCCACCATTCCACCCTTGTTGCCCTTTATGGTAATTGCGCCTATCTTGTTTCTTACGGTTGAGTGCTTTCATTGGTCTCTGCTGTTCTGGAATTTTATTATCGAGTTTTTTTCTAGGGAGCCCAGTTTTATTACAGCAACTCCTATAGGAGATAGCCACTACGGGGCTTCTTGAGGTGCTGTTGCCAGCCTCGCCAATACTTTCTTTTCTTTTTTTAAAGATTTTATTTATTTATTTATTTATTTATCTATTTATTTATTTATTTTTAAAGATTTGTATTTATTTATTTTTGAGAGAGAGGAAAGCACAAGCAGGGGGAGCAGCAGGCAGGAAGAGAAGCAGGCTCCCCACTAAGCAGGGAGCAGGACACAGAACTCGATCCCAGGACCCCGGGATCACGACCTGAGCCGAAGGCAGACGCTTAACTGACTGAGCCACGCGGGGGTCCCAAGATTTTATTTATTTATTTGAGAGAGCGAGCAAGCATGAGCAGGGGGAAAGGGGCAAAGGGAGAGGGAGATGCAGACTCACTGCTGAGCTGAGAGCCCGATGTGGAGCTTGATCCCAGGACCCTGAGATCATGACCTGAGCCGAAGGCTCAGTGACTGAGCCACTCGGGTGCCCCTCACCAGTACTTTCTTATCTCCCTGGTAAAGGGAGAGTCCTCCAGGCCTTCTCAAGGAACATGGCCGGCTGGTAGGTTTTCCTGTCTTGTAAGGTAGCCCCATTCTAGCATGCCTGCTACTCTGAGCTGGTCAGACCTTCCCTCCAGTTTGCAATGGAAGTGCCAGCATCTCTGCATTATTGTTTGGCTCATTGCTTTTTCCAGGCTTTCAAGAGCCTCCCTTCAGCATGTTGGAACCATCCCCTGGGGCCATCCTGTGACACTGGAGAGAGGGCCCCTCTTTATCAACAAACTCTACATTATCCAGCTTATATCTTACCCTCCTTGATGCATCACCCTTCCACAGACATTCTCCCCTCCCTCAGTTTGGGCTTGTGCACGTTGGCCAGGTCTGATATATAATCCCTTTCTTTCCTCAGTAGGACTAGCACTTTCTGAGTTGGTCCATGCTAAGGTTTTACCCCCATGATCAGTCTGGTGGCCAGGAGTGGAGGTGGGGCAAATATCTAGGAGGGCAAACATTGTTTTATAAAGCACCTGACTCATTTTTTAGCTAGGTAGTGTGGAGGTGAGGGCTTATCTTCCAGCAAGGGAACAGGGACACTTCGGTAGGCCCAGAGAGTTCAGGCGTATCTGGGTTTATCTTTTCAGATAGCCCCTCCCAAGAATCTGCATCCCCTCTTTCCCTGTCAGGACCTGGTCTTTGGTGTAAAAGGATGTTCCTAGCAGAGAACTGGACTGCTTGCTCTTTAGCTCTGTCAGCCCTCCAGCTGTGGGAGATAAGGGTCTCTTTAAATGCTGCCAGTCAGGCCCTCTGAAATTGTTTATCAGTCTGTCATCTTCTCTCTCCAACACATCTTAGCACACCCAGTTCCAGGGTCTATTTGGTCAGCATTTGTCCCAGACCTCTCAGATGCCAGAGGGGCTGTAGCAGCTGGTGCTCCCCTCCAACTTCACCATTGCCTATTCTCTGAAGGTGAAAGTCTTACCAATGGCACTGCTGCAACAGGCATTTTGTTTCCTAGGACACTTTCTGGTACCAACTGCTTTGGGTTCGTTTCCCTGGAAGCAGAACCTGAGATGGTGTTCATTGTTTAAATGATTTTTTGAGGGAGCAAAAAGAAGGGGAATGAGGAAGCAAGACAAGGTGGCAAAAAGCTAAGCAAGAATGTGGTCTCAACAGGAGTCTATTGTGGCCTTATTTCCCTGGGGCACTCTGGAGCCCTCCTGGGATCACGGGGTTGGCCCCAGCCTGGCAACCTGCCTTTCACATCCTCCCCTATCCATCAATCGTTGGCCTCCTCTCCAATCAAGGAGCGCACTGTTATTTTCTCCTCCTTCTCAGAAACCTGTCTTAGTGGAAAGCAGATCCTCAGACTCAGGGGAGAGAAGATCGAAGAAGTTGTTGGCCTTTGGCCCAATTTCTCTGGAAAATGATTTCAGGATTGAAAACATTTTAATTCGTTGCAATGCGTGTCACTAATACTGTCTCTACTGGGATGGCTTTTGGCACGGGGACAATAAAGAGGCCTGGCAAAGTGTGGCGTGCTCCTGGGATCCCATATTGGATAATTATGGGCACCACAGGGATGTCTTTGTTTCCCTTTGGTTCCTGGGATGTTCACTACATGTTTACTAATTACCGACCAAGTTGGAGAATCAATATGAAACCTGAAGAACTTAGAGTATAAGAATCAATTTTCTGGGGCACCTGGGTGGCTCAGTCGGTTAAGTGTCTGCCTTCGGCTCAGGTCAGGATCCCGGGGTCCTGGGATGGAGCCCTGTGTTGGGCTCCCTGCTCAGTGGGGAGCCTGCTTCTTCCTCTGCCTACAGCTCCCCCTGCTTGTGCTCTCTCTTTCTCTCTAATAAGTAAATAAAATCTTTAAAAAAAAATCAATTTTTGTTTTTCAACCAAATATTTTAAGTGGGCATGAGAGGCAGGGGTGACAGGGAAGGAAGAGGGTGTGATGGTTCAGAGCCTGCTTCCTGGATTCACATGGACCTGGGTTAGAATCCTAGCAGTGACTCTTCATAGCAGCATGACCTCGAGCATGTGGCTTCAATTCTCTGAGCCTCACTTTTTCTCTTGGGGTGACACCTGTTTTTCCTTCACAGAGCTGATAAAAGGCTTAAACAGAATCCTGCATGAAATAGATTGAGCGCTGGGCATCTAGTGGCTGCCTAGTGAATACCAACTATTATTGACAGCGGGGTGTTATCTGAACTCTTTTGGGCAGTGCATATTCCAGAGGTGGCATGATAGTGTGGAAGAAGTCAAGTCTTTGAAATCTGAGAGAATTCCCTTCCATTTATGACTCTGCCGCTCGCTCTGTGACGGTGGGCAGTTTACTTTCCCTCTCTGATCTGCCGAGAAGGAGTAGAATAATTGCATTGCAGAGTTTTGGTGGAAAAAGCATCCAGGCCAGATTATGGCTCACTCAGAACTTACTCAGTTCTCTTTCTTCTCATTTTACAACAACAGAATGTTTATCCATGCCTTTATTTCCTCACATGTGACTTGGTGCCAAAGTTGGCAATTAGATTTTCTAAAGTTTCTCAAGGTAGGGCACAGAATGGGTGAGAGCATTAATTAAACGCTGGCTTTGGAAGATTGCATTCCAAAAGGAAACGCAGTATTAATTGGAGCAGAAATATTCAGGCTCAAATAAGCAAAGACAACAAGCTCTGAGATGCCATTTTAACAGCAGGAGATGTAACCGATCTTTAGGAGTGTCTGCTTGTCTTAGCCCTTAATTAGGATGACGGTGGAAGGGAGCAGGATGATGGCAGTGGTGTTCATCGGGTCCTTAATCTTTTCTCAGTGTAGTGCTAAGCACTTGACATGCCATATTTCTTTTAATCTTTTTAATAACCTTATGAGGGAGATATTATTATCCCCATTTTACAGATAAGGAAAGTTGAATCTCAGAGGAGGAAATTTCCAAGGTCATTGGCTGGTAAGAGGCATGCCGATATTAGAATCAAAGTCTGAGGGGTGCCTGGGTGGCGGATTGGGTAAGTGTCCAACTTTAGGTTTCAGCTCAGGTCATGATCTCAGGGTCATGAGATTGAGCCCCATGACAGGCTCCATACTCAGCGGGGAGTCTGCTTGGGATTCTCTCTCTCCCTCTCCCTCTGCCCCTCCTGCTTCTGCTCTCTCCCTCTCTCTCTCTCCCCTAACCCCTCTCTCTCCAAATAAATAATCTTAAAAAAAAAAATCAAAGTCTGAGCATGGAGTCCCAGGTGGTAGAGCCGTACCCCAGTATATCACATGGACTTTCCACAGGCCAGCGCTCTGAGGAAATGCCCTGTGAGTGCTTCTCTGAGAAACACGGAATCCCTTCCCACTTTTATAAAAAGGGGTTTTCTTAGCAGCTAAAATTCTCCTCTAAGGGGAATAAGCTTGAAACAATCTTTCATATTGCTCATAAGTCTTATTTTTAATGATTGGAGAAATGCTTATTTCCTATAGTTAATAAACTAGATGTGAAATTATATTTACAATAGTAAAATCTCAGTGGTGAGAAGAAAAAAAGTCACTTAGAAAAAAAAATGCTAATAGTGTTATCTCTGGTTATTTGGAAAGGTTACTTCTTTAAGTTATTTTAACTCCTCTTCCTTCTTCCAAAATTTCCGTAATCTTTATTTATTATGTTGGTGATCAGAAGCAACAAGGTTAAGGATAATTGGGAAAAATGATCTTGTGTGTTGCTAATGATCAGAGATCTACAACTGTGTGGAAAATAAACACTTGTAGAACCAAACTATGCAGATTGGGGGGATGGGGGTGAGAATCTATCAGAAACTTGTCTGTTAACACAGGCTAAGTTCATGAGCAAGTGTGCCTTTGGAACGACGAATTTGCCCACCAAGGGTGACTGACGTAGCTTCAGATCCAGTGAATTAGTCTACTAGGTGCATCTCGAGTGCAACGTGACCACCAGCTGTGAATATCCAGGGTCGGGACACCAAGATGGAGACTCATGTGCAGGACAGTCTGTGAGAATATGTTTTAAGTAGATGAGATGCCTGGGAGAATGGCAGGCCACTTCTCACTAGCTTTTTTTTGCTGCTTAACCACTCAAGTTTCCTCCTCTGTAAATTCCAGTGTATATCATGTGCTCATTTTTCTTTTGCATTTCCTGTTCTTTCCTTGTTGAGTTTGAAGGAATTTTTGAGTGTTATTGATATTAACATCTTACCATCTTTAAATATTGCAACTATCTTTTCCCAGTTTGTCGTCTGTATTTTGTCTATGAAATCTCCAATTTTGGTGTAGTCAAATGTAATATTTTCCTCTGTGTGATGTTTGTGTCCTTCCTCACAGGTCACAGAGATAGGAGTTTCTATTAACTTTATATTTATATTTTTACCTTTATATTTATACCTTTAATTTTTCTGTAATTCACCCTTGCATATGGTCTGAAGTAGAGATCTAACTTTATCTTTCATCATATGGTAAACTAGCTTTCCCAACATAATCTCCAAGAAAATCCACCCATGTCTATTTCTTATTACGTAACAAATTACCATGTATACCTGGGTCTATTTCTGAGCTCTCAATTCTGTTCCGTTGGTTAATTGCTCCTTAATATCAATGCACTGGATTTGTTATTGTGGTTTAAAATATGACTTAATGTCTAATAACGTGAGTACTCTTTCTTGGCTCTTTTTTTTTTTTTTTTTTTCCTAAAGTTACTTGGCTGTTTGTAGACATAAATTCTACCAGTCACTTATAAGAAATACATTTGATAGGGGTGCCTGGGTAGCGCAGTCGTTAAAGCGTCTGCCTTCGGCTCAGGGCGTGATCCCGGCGTTCCGGGATCGAGTCCCACATCGGGCTCCTCTGCTGGGAGCCTGCTTCTTCCTCTCTCACTCGCCTGCTGTGTTCCCTCTCTCACTGGCTGTCTCTCTGTCACCTAAATAAATAAAATCTTTAAAAAAAAAAATACATTTGATAAATCTTTCAAAAATGGTATCTAGTAATCTGTCTTTTGAGTAGTGAGTTTACTTTTGTTGAAACTAAGGTTCATATATTTATTTTTATTGTATTTTATGTTTACTAAACTTTTTACTTTATTCCTTTTTTCCTTTCCTGCCTTCCTTTAAATTGAATTTTGTTCTGTTGGCTTGAAATATATGCATTCTATTTTTAATGAATTAAGACAAATATTTGTAGTTATCTTCCCTAATAATTTCTTAAATGTATTACTGTCATTATTTTCTTTCTGAACAAGACAAACATATTAGCATGCTTTCACTTCCATTAATTTTCCTCTTTTGTCCCTGCTGATCCCCTCCTTGACCCTCTTATTTATGGTGATGTTGTCTAGAATTTTTGTTTTGAATTGTTAGGGATTGTTATGATTAATTTTATGTGTCAACTTAGCCAGACCACAGTACCCAGATATTTGGTCAAAAGCCAGTCTAAATGTTTCTGTGAAGGCATTTTTTAGATGAGATTAGCATTTACATCAATTGGCTTGGGGTGCCAGGGTGGCTCAGTTGGTTGAGTATCTGACTCTTGGTCCCAGCTTATGTCTTGGTCTTAGGGTTGTGAGTTCAAGCCCCACATTGGGCATGGAGCCTATTTTAAACAAACAAACAAACAAACAAACAAACAAACAAACGGGCTTTGAGTAAAGCAGATTACACTACATAATGTGGGTGGGCCTCATCCAATCAACTGAAGGCCTTAGGAGAAAAAAAAGTCAGAAGTCCTCTGGGGGAGGGAATTCTGCCTCCAGACTGCCTTCTAAAACATCAGTTCCTCTCAGTCTCCAGCATGCGTGTCTTTCCTGCGGAGTTTGGACTTGGCAACCTCAACTTCAATTGCATAAGCCAATTTCTTTTAAAAAAATTGCTCTCTCCCTCTTTCTCCCTCTCTATACACATCCTAGTGTTCTATTTTTCACAGAACCCTGATTAACCTACGGATGTATTTAGACCTTTTTCCTCAACTGTTCTAGAGAATGGTATAACCCTGATTCTAGAATTAAGATTTAGGATTCATTCTCTTAAGTATGATTGGCTGAGTTTGAATCCTGCCTCAGCCACTTACTGCATGGTGTTTTAAAAATTTTAATTAAAATGTTATATGCATATAGAAATGCAAATATATAATAAGGTACAGCTCAATGAATTTTCAGAAAATGAATACACCAATGTAACTAGCAAAATAAAAAACTAAAACATTACTAACACTCAAGAAATTTCCCTTATGCCTATTACTAATCACTACTCACACTATCACTAAGGTAAATCACAATTCTGACTTCTAAAAGAGTAAATTCTTTTTATTGCTGTGTATTGTCAGTTTTTGCATTTTATATACAAGGAATCATCAACATGTATTTTTTGTATCTATCTTGTGCTCAACCTTTTTTTGGTATGATTAATTTAGATGGCTGTATGTCATTGTAGTTTTCTCCCCCCCCCAATAAAAATTTATTTATTTATTTATTTATTTTATTTATATTTCCCCAATAAAAATTTATTTATTTATTCAATCAATTAACATGTCATGTATTATTAGTTTCAAAGGTAGGGGTCAGTGATTCATCAGTCTTTTTTTTTTTTTTTTAAGATTTTATTTTATTTATTTGACAGAGATAGAGACAGCCAGTGAGAGAGGGAACACAAGCAGGGGGAGTGGGAGAGGAAGAAGCAGGCTCATAGCTGAAGAGCCTGATGTGGGGCTCGATCCCATAACGCCGGGATCACGCCCTGAGCTGAAGGCAGGCGCTTAACTGCTGTGCCACCCAGGCGCCCCTCATCAGTCTTATATAATACTCAGTGCTCATTATATCACATGCCCTCCTTAACGTCCATCACCCAGTTACCCCATTCCCCCAGCAACCCTCAGTTTGTTTCCTATGATTAAGACTCTCTTATGGTTTGTGTCCCTCTCTGATTTCGTCTTGTTTTATTTTTTTCTTCTCTTCCCCTATGATCTTCTGTTTTGTTTCTTAAACTCCACACATCAGTGAGATCATATGATAATTGTCTTTCTCTGATTGACTTATTTCACTTAGCATAAGACCCTCTAGTTCCATCCATGTCATTGTAAGTGGTAAGATTGCATTCTTTTGATGGCTAAGTAGTATTCCATCGTCTACATATACCACATCTTCTTTATCCATTCATCTGTTGATGGACATCTGGGCTCTTTCCGTAGTTTGGCTATTATGGACATTGCTGCTATACACATTGGGGTGCAGGTGCCCTTTCGCATCACTACGTTTGCATCTTTGGGGTAAATACCCAGTAGTTCAATTGCTGGGTCATAGGGTAGCTCTATTTTCAACTTTTTGAGGAACCTCCGTACTGTTTTCCAGAGTGGCTGCACCAGCTTGCATTCCCACCAGCAGTGTAAAAGGGTTCACCTTTCTCCAAATCCTCGCCAACATCTGTTGTTTCCTGACTTGTTAATTTTAGCCATTCTGACTGGTGTGAGGTGGTATCTCATTGTGGTTTTGATTTGTATTTCCCTAATGCCAAGTGATGTTGAGCATTTTTTCATGTGTCTGTTGGCCATTTGGATGTCTTTTTTGAATAAATGTCTGTTCATGTCTTCTGCCTATTTCTTGATTGGATTTTTGTTCTTTGGGTGTTGAGTTTGATAAATTCTTTATAGATTTTGATTACTAGCCCTTTATCTGATATGTCATTTGCAAATCTCTCTCTCATTCTGTCGGTTGTCTTTTGGTTTTGTCGACTGTTTCCTTTGCTGTGCAAAAGCTTTTTATCTTGGTGAAGTCCCAATAGTTCATTTTTGCTTTTGTTTCTTTTGCCTTGGCAGACGTGTCTAGCAAGAAGTTGCTGCGGCCAAAGTGAAAGAGGTTGCTGCCTGTGTTCTTCCCTAGGATTTTGATGGATTCCTGTCTCATGTTTAGGTCATTCATCCATTTTGAATCTAGTTTTGTGTAAGAAAGCAGTCCATTTTCATTCTTCTGCACATGGCTGTCCAATTATCCCAACACCATTTTTGAAGAGACTGTCTTTTTTCCATTGGATATTCTTTCCTGCATTGTCAAAGATTAGTTGACCATAGTGCTGAGGGCCCATTTCTGGGTTCTTTATTCTGTTCCATTGATCTGTGTGTCTGTTTTTGTGCCAGTATCATACCGTCTTGATGATTACCGCTTTGTAATACAGCTTGAAGTCCAGAATTCTGATGCCTCCAGCTTTGGTTTTCTTTTTCAAGATTGCTTTGGCTATTTGGGGTCTTTTCTGGTTCCTTACAAATTTTAGGATCATTTTTCCAGCTCTGTGAAAAAAGTTGATGGTATTTTGATAAGGATTGCACTGAATGTGTAGATTGCTCTGGATAGAATAGACATTTTAACAATATTTGTTCTTCCAATCCATGAGCATGGAACATTTTTCCATTTCTTTGTGTCTTTCTCAATTCCTTTCATGAGTGTTCTATAGTTTTCAGAGTACAGATCCTTTGCCTCTTTGGTTAGGTTTATTCCTAGGTATCTTATGGTTTTTGGTGCCATTGTAAATGAAATTGATTCCTTGATTTCTCTTTCTTCTGCCTCATTGTTATTGTGTAGAAAAGCAACTGATTTCTTTTTCTTTTCATTTTCTTTTAAGGTTTTATTTATTCATTTGAGAGAAAGAGAGCAAGCGAGCATGAGTAGGGGGCAGAGGCAGAGGGAGAGGGAGAAGCAGAGTCCCCGCTGAGCAGGGGCTCAATCCCAGGACCCTGGGATCATGACGTGAGCCAAAGGCAGACGCTTAACCAACTGAGCCACCCAGGCGTCCCTGAAATGCAACTGATTTCTGTGCATTGGTTTTATATCCTGACACTTTGCTGAATTCCTGTATGAGTTCTAGCAATTTTGGGGTGGAGGCTTTTGGGTTTCCCACATAGGGTATTATGTGAGTGTGGACTTTAAAAGCAGCCTCTTGATAACTGTGTGACCTTGGGCTAGTTATTTAAGTTTGCAGATCTGTGAAATATGGCTGATAAGGGCACCTGCTTCAGAGGGTTGTTGTGGGTTAGCACAGCACTGGCACATAGTACCAGTTAACCATTATTATTGTTTTTATGGTATTATGACATGGTGTGGGCAGGCATCAGTGGGGAGCCAAGGCTGGTGGTTGGAGTTGTGGATTTGAATGTTGCATCCCTATGGGAGTGAATAGAGTAAGGAATGAAGGTGGTGTAGGGAGTGGTCCTGGCATTTAAGGGTTAGTGGACAAAGAAAGAAAAGGAGATGGAAAGGGAGTGTGTATCCTAGGAAAAGATAAGGCCATAGAGGCCAGGGGAAAGTTGAGTCTCAAGAGAAGGAAGGGGGTCATCCTCAGAACCAGAGGTTATGGAGAAACCATCCTTTTTTTTTTAGTCAATTGGATTTTGCAGTTAGATGCTCCCTGGTGAGCTTAGATCAGTTTCAGTGGAGAGGAGGGGGACAGAAGCCAGATTATAGCCAGTTGAGAAATAAATAGGAAGAAAGAAGTAGAGACAAGTATAGACCTTTCTCCCTAAATGTTTGGCTGTGAAAAGAAGGAGAGATTAAGGCAATGGCCGGATGAAGTGTTCAGTCAGAAGAAACACAAGTGGGTTTCTTTCTTGTGGGGAAAGAGCCAGTTCCATCTTTCCCATCTCTTTCTCCTTCCTTCTTCCCTTCCCCTTCACCCCTTCCTTCCTACCTCCTTCTAGTTCTCTTCTCTAAGCCTAACTTTGTATCATTCTGGAAATGAGCAGGTGACTAGGAAGCTCTAGGAGAGATAGAGAGAGAGAGAGAGAGAGAGAGAGAGAGAGAGAGATTGAAGCTACTTGAGGAGGGCGGGGTAAACCATGAAGGGCACTTGCACTGAGGAGGTAGAGTGATGGGGTCCCAAGTCCAAGTGGGTCTTGCATCCTTGCCCAGTGTTGCAGGAGGGGAGGAGTGGTATCAGTGGGTATCAGTGTAAGTAGGTTTGCAACGGGGGAAATGGGGCAGGGGACGAAAGTAATCAGGGTTTCTTCCACTGTATTTGGTTGGCTTATTAAGAGCATCAGTAAGCTTGAAATGGGCACCTTCATCTTTCCCAGAGATGGGTAATCTTTTCTCACAGAGCTCTGCACAGGACTGGGATAAAGTGAGATGGTGCATGAAGGGCGCTGTGAACTAAGAGCCATGCATTGCTGGCAGGGGAAAGACATTCACTGAAAATACCTAATTTTTCCTGATTGTTGACTCAGGTGATGCCAGGACTCAGTGACACAAGATCAGATCTAGTGATGACCCCTGGGGCACCCAGGCAAGGTGTCGTGGCCTGACACTTCCTTTTTTGGAATGATTTTATTGTAAGTATTAGGGGACTGTTATGAGGCTCCCCTGAATGCTTAGAAATGAGGGAATCAGACAGCCTCCCATAGTCCGATACTGAAATGATCACATCGAAGTGCAGCTGGAGGGGGCTGAGTATATCCTAGCATCAAAACTTCACCTTACATGCAGGCCAAATGTCTCCACAGGTTGACATATGACAGGTATTTTGGGCCCAGATGATATTTGTGGAGATATGGCCTCAACCACTTGGGTCTCTTAGACTCAGTTTTCAGCTACTTGTTGTATTTGTATGTGTACGGGAAATGCATGTGTGTTTGGATACATGTGTGCAGATATGCACATGTTTTGGGGGGGTATGGAATTCATCCACTACATGCAGAAGTGCAAAAAAGAAAGAAAGGTAGGTGGGGGGTTGATTTTTTAAAAAAGATTTGTTTATTAGAGAGAGAGAGAGAGGGTGTGTACAAATTGGAGGAGGGACAGAGGGAGAGAGGCTGAGCATGGAGCCATGAGATCACGACCTGAGCCACTTAACCAACTGAGCCCCCCCAGGTGCCCCACCATTCTTGATATTCTAATATTATGCTTATCTTGCTCGTAAATACCCATAAAGCTGAGAACAAAAAGTGTTAATAGCCTCTCATTTCTAAAGGGAGGAGCTAGACCAGCTATGTAGAACATGCTAAATGGGGATCAAAAAATCTGGTCCCATTGCTGCTTTGGGACTATAAAGATGCATGTAGATGATGGAGAGAGATTGACCAGGAGCAGGAATCCCTGCCCACACATGCCTGAAGTGAAGGGCGGGGCTCCCTGAGAACTACTGAAAGACTGTGACAATTACCACCTGGAGTTCAGATGGCACTCTGACACAGACAGCTATTCCTTCCTAAAACTGAGGGCAAGAAGTTCGCGAAAGCCTGCCTAAGGAGTCAAGTCTACCACGGGAGTGGCATGGGCTTCCACCAAGGCAGCTGGCAAAGAAACCCAAAGGATACTGTGGACAGAGACAGTGGTGATTGGGTTGGCTGGTGTGCATGCGTGTGCCTGTATGTGTATGTGCATATGCGTGCTTGCCCATGTGTGAACTGGAAGTTTATTCTCTGTAGGCACAGCAATGAGGGCTGTTGGCAGATACTCATTATACTGCGTTTCTCCTTCAGAGAGCTCCAGCTTAGTGGCCTCAACACTTCCAACTAGAATCCTCTTCTGCTTCCAGAATTCTCTGGAGGTGACCAGAAGGAAACATGTGCCTCAGAGCCAAGGCATTTCAGCAGCTTCTCCACATCTTGTGATACTCATGTAGAAATCGAGGCATGTTGTTGGGCCAGTCTGGGCCTGGTAGCCAGGACCATGGCCCTTCCTGACCTCCACTCTCCTTGAACCTCCAGACATCCTGCTGTCCATCACCAGTTCTCTCTGGCCTGTTATCTCCGGCCAGAGAGATGAGGTAACAGAGCCATTGCCAATGCTGCCCAGTGCTGGGTTACAGGCGCTGTGAGATCTGCTACTGGCTGAAGTGCCAGCCCAGCTGAAGCAAGGATTAAAGATTGGGAAAAGTCATAGTTGACCACACTTCAAACGGAGAGTGTGAAATCCCAGTTCCATGCAGAGAGCAGACTGCTTTGTGGAGGTTTCTTCACGCTCGCTGTGGACTTTCACAGAGCCCAAGCCCAGGGGCACGGGTTAGGACCCAGGCTCCCCTTCAGTAGCCAGCATCTCAAATCAAGGTGGGACCCACTCACATTATTAGGCCTTCTGTTCAGAAAGGGTTACACCTTCTGTCAGCCTACACGGATTCTAAGCCTGGCTGTATCACTTAACAGCTGCATGACCGTGTGTGTGTTTGTGTGTGTGTGTGAGACTTCCATTCTGAGCCTCACTTTCTTTATCCTTGGAGATGATCAGACCTATTCTAAAGGGTGTTGTAGGAATGAACTGAGATAACACACATAAAGTGACTTTCACAATGTCCAGGGAAAAAACAGGACACACAAATTGCTTTCTTTCCTTGTCAGCTTTACCTAGAACCTGGCCCCAGTGTGGGGCGAGCACTGCTTGCTGGGAAGAGGGAGGGCGGCCTCTGTCCCATGCCTTTGTATGCTTGTTGTGATGGTGGGGAGAATGGGCTGCTCCTCTCAGCCAGCAGCTCCCAGGGGGATGCCACTGGCATATTCATTCTGCGGGCACTGGGGGCCAGGTGTGAGGCAGGGTGAGAGGTCTGTGCAGAGTACAGACCTGAAAGAAAGACCCAGCTCAAGACCGTCTCCTCTGGCACCCATCCTCAGACCTAACGGGCCCTCACCTGGCCTCCCAGTTCCAGTCTCACACCTTGAGCCCATCTTCCATGCTGCCCCGGAGGGTACTTTCTGAAATGCTATCCCTCCTCTTCTCGAAACCCTCAGTGGCTCCCTAGTGTTTAAAGCTGTGCTTTTCAAATAATGGAATATGACCTTTAGTGGGTTATGAAATCAATTTAGCAAATTGCAGCCAGCATTAAGAAAACTGAATAGATTAAATGTCAGCCTCAGTCACATGTAAGTATTGTTTTGCAACACATTTATTTCAGATTATTTTAAATGTAAGTATGTAATTTTGTATTGAGGTTTTGTGGGTTCACAACTCTCTTGGGAGCTTCCTGAGTGTAATCTGAACTGCCCCCCCCCCCCACTTGAAGGGCAGCGTGCTCCAGGTTGGTAGGTGGCAGTTTTAATAAGCAAAGAGAACTTACATACGAGGCTTGTCTTGAGCAGCTGCAAGATGAATGGACCCCCGAATCCGTCCCTCAAATCTTAAAAGCTTATAAAGAGGACCTAACTAGGCTCATTCGCATGTACCGTGCAGGTGTTCTCCGCACCACATCACCATCTCAAGGTTATGTCCTTGGAGCAGCCTCTGGGAGTGGGAAAGGCAAGTGGAACCCACATTCCCAGGACAGGGGAGGGAGTGAGGAGCCCTCCAAGTGCCCAGGTCATGCTCACAGGCCAATTGGAGGTTACATCTTTTTGATGACATTCCCCAGCAGGTATAGCATATTCAATAAAGTGCACAGGTATTAAGTGTGCAGCTTGATGGGGTTTTTTCATATGTGCACCACCTAGACCAAGACATGAAACATAGCTGGTACCCCAGAAGGCTCCCTCATGCCCCTTCCCCGTCAAAAACCACCCCACCCTGCCTGCAAGATAATTACTATTCTGACTGCTCTAATCATCAATTAGGTTTGTGGGTTGTTTTTTTTTTTTTTTTTTTTTTTTTTTTTTTGCCTGTTCTTGAACTAAATGGGGTTTTGGGTATTGACTTCTTTAACTCAACATGTTGGAGGCACGTTTGTGGTGTTGCATGTAGCTGTACTTAGTCCGTTTTCATTACTGTATTCTATTGTGCGAATGCACCACAATTGCCTTACCCATTTCTCCTGTTGATGGACATTTGAGTTGTTTCCACTTTTTGGCTATTACGAGCAAAGCTCCTGTGAATATTCTTATACATGTCTTTTCATTTCTACTCATTTCTTTTGGCCATACTAATAGGAATAAGATCTCTGGGTCATGGGATAGATGATAACTCTTAAAACTACCAGTTTTCCAGAGTAGTTACATTTGAGATTTATACCTGCATATGTTTACATTCATGTATGATGTGTGTATGTATATACCTATGGTCCAGGTTGTCATCTGAAATGATTTTATTATCATGGGTCTTGGTAAAAAAATAAATAAATAAAACCCACATATACCGAAAGCTACTCATTGGAAGAGAAAGTCAGATTCTTTAGCATGGCTCACAAAGCAGGGTATGACCTGCTTCTCTCTCTACTGCCTCAACTCCCAACCCCCTCCCGGTGTCCTCTCTTGGCTTGCCTGAAAGATCTTTTTCCTCTTTTTTGTTTGTGGACTCCTACTTTTCCCTGAATATTCATTTCAAATGAATAGTTTTTCTAAGAAGTCTTCCCTGATCGCCCTTTGTCCTCTCCCTTTTTGCCCCTTTGTAACCCATGGATCCCTCTATCATCATGCTTAGTGTCTTGCATTCCGTCTCCTGTACCACATTGTTTCCTTATGTACGATGTCCTTGAGGGAAAACTGTGACCCACCTTTAGCATCTAGGGTGAATATTTGTTCTTTACGTTCCCACTTCCATCATCCCCTCTTTTAGTAACAGCCCCTAGTATTAATCCAGGGAGCTACCTTTCCTGTAGTCTCGGTCCAGGTAGCTCAGGTGTGGTCCCATTCACTTGCTATCACAGAGGTGCTCGTGACCACTGTCTGAGTCCCTCAGCATATCCAGTGTCCTTGGCCATAGAGCTTGGTTGCATAGCTAGTTGGAAAGGGCTTTGGGAGGCATGGACCCCACTGTCTGTATCTTTTCCATCCCCTGTCCACCGTGTGGTCTATAGCCGGTTATCTGCTAGGCATGTGGGAAGTGCTTTACATTTACAGTTTCATTTAGTTTTCACAACAGCTCTAGGAGCTGAAGGTACTATTAGCATCTCCATTTACATATGAGAACTCTGGTTCAGAGAGGTGAAAGAGCACATAGTGAGTGTACTTCCAGAGTTGGGCCTTAGACTAAAAGTTCCAGGCTGCCTTTGTATCAATGATAAAACATTAAACTTAAACCCTCTGAAGAGCAGATGCTCAAAGAAAATAATTTTCATGTATGAGTAGGTTTTTCACAGGTGTTGCAGAGGTGGCCCCCCCTTTCTCTAAGCATTTTAAGATGTCATCCCATTGTTTTCTGGCCTCCATTGTTTCTGATAAGTAGTAAGCTGTAATTATATTTGTTCTTCTGTTTATGTCATGTGTCTTTTGTTTTTTTTTCTTCTAGATATATGAAAGATTTTCTTCTTATCTTTAGTCCCTAGTAACTTGATTATGATGTGCCCAGGCATGGTTATGTGTGGGGCTGTGTTTGTCACATTTGGGGTTTTCTGAATTTCTTAAATCTGTAGATTGCAATTTCTCCTATTGAATTTGCAAAATTTTCAGCCATTATTTCTTCATATATTTGCTTTCTGCCTAGTTTTCTCTTTCCTTTTCTTCTGGGATTCCGGTGACACAAATGTCAGATTACTTAATGTTTCCCATTGAGGCTCTGTTCATGTTTGAAAAATACTTCTTCCCTCTGTGATTCCGTTTGGATAATTTCTGCTGACATATCTTTACTTTCACTTTTACTTTTAGAGTATGCAGTATGCTGTTATCTTAGCTAGGGAATTTTTTTAATTTCAAATATTGGTACTTTTGGTTTTTGAGTTTACATTTGGCTTACTTTTTAGAATTTTCTTATCTATCTTGAAATTCACCAGCTCTCCAGCTATTACATTCATCTTTTCCTATAATATTTTAAACATGTCTGTTGTATTTAATGTCACATTCCTCATCTGCTAATTCTAATATCTGATTCACCTTCTGGGTTCTTTGTATGCCAGGTAATTTTTATTGTGTGCTTATTATATGTAATTCACTCCAGAGTCTCTTGATTCTGTTGTCTTTCTCTGAAAAGTATCGGGTTTTGTCCTAGTGGCTGGTTCACTTGCTGACAGATCACCTTAATCCTGTGGAAGTGTAGTTTCAGCGTTTATTTGAGTTGTCTCTTCCAGTTCTGTCCTAGTCCTGGGGTGTAGACCTTTAGTCCTAGGTTATGGCCCTTATTCCTAACGCATGGTCCTGAAAGAGTGCCAGTGGAAAGGTCACCATGTTTGCCAAGCTTCTCTAACGTGGCAGGACTTGACTGCTCAGTTTTTTAATCTCCCTGCAGTTGCTTTCCTCTGGGTAATTTAGAGTCTTACCCTGCATATGAACTCTGAGCAGTCAGCCAAGTATTAGAGGAGAACTGGCACACAGATTTTTAAAAGGAAGCCTCTTTTGTGCTTCTGTCATTTGGATTCACTCCTCAATTTCCAGTCACTCTAGCCCCACACACAGTGTAAATGAAAGGGAGGTGCCTTTAGGGGAAGATCTTACCCAGTGTGCTTCATTTCTCTCAAGGGTTGGATCCTGTAGTTTCTGCTTGCTTTGGTTGCTGTCCAGTGCCTTAAGGTAGTTGTTTTTTAAAAAATATTTTATACAGAGTATATGATTGTTAAGTGGGGGGGTTAGTTTGATACAGGCTATTCCACTATTACTAGAACCAGAATCTCTTCCTCACTTTTCTTCCTACAATCTCAACACCAGTGAATATGGGAGAACTAGGAAGTCAGAGAAGCAATGACCCAAAGTCCTGAGGGGACACTCAACAGGACTAACTGGAAAGAGGAGGCGTGATACAATGGTTAAGCGCATCGGCTGTGGAGGCAAATAACCCTGCCACCTATGGTTGTATGAGCTCACACAAGAGGCTCCACCGATTGGGTCTGTCTGTTCTTATCTGCAGAATGGGAATGATAATATCGTTTTCATAGTTTTTTGGGGGAGTGAGGATTACATGAAGTGCTCAGCACCAGATCTGGCATATTATCATAACTAAAGGTGGTCACTACTGTTAAGAGAACGATGTGTTCTTTCACAGAGGGTTTAAAGGAGAGGGACAAGGCTAGAAGAATCTCTTTTCCAGACAGTAGGTGGGTGACTTCTGTTGGGTCTTTTTGGACTAGACGTCTCTAACCACAGACATTCATGGTGGTTTGGATTAAGCAAAGTCCCACACTTTAGAATTTTTTTTGTGTTCCAGATAGGGCTTATCAAGAGCTGGAGGGTCTAAACCAGATCTATCCAGATCTTTAAAGGGACAGAAGGGGAGTTAAACCAGAAGCTGGTTGGAAGTGCATATCAAGGGCAAAGGCTAGGAGATGACACCCCGCCCCCCAACCCTGTTCCAGTCCAGGTCCCTTCCTGAGCACTCCAACCAGACATAAAGTAGTCTTAATTCTCAAACCCAAGCATGTCTGGAAAGATTCTTTTTATTGAGGTAAAATTCATAAAATAGAAAATTCCCATTTCAACCATTTTGAAGTGTATAATTCAGTGACTTCTAGTATATTTATGATTTTATGCAATCTTCATCACTAATTCCAGAACATTTTTATCACCCCAGAAAGAAACCCCACACCTGTTTAAACAGTCAGTCCACATTCCCCCTTCCTCTCAGCCCCTGCCAACAACTAAACTATTTTCTGTTCCTATGATTCATCTATTCTGGACGTTTCATGTAGATGGAATCACACAATATGTGACTATTTGTGTTTGGCTCCTTTCGCTTGGCATGATGTCTTCAAGGTTCATCCATTGCCTGGAATTTTTTAGATACTCCTTTTTGTATAAACTCCTGTGTCTTTTTGACTGAAGGCAGGCAGGCAGGAACAACCCCCATCCCTCAAGAGGAAACCACCCTTAAAGATTTTACCCCACCCTGCAAAGAGCCCTCCACCCTTTCCCATGTGGTAGGTGACAAAAACCTGATTGGATGACAGGCTCATGGAGGGTTAATCAGATTAAAAAAACCCACTAACAAGCCCATAAACACCCCTAAACTTAGAAACCCCCGTGGCAACCCTCTCGGGTCCCCTCCCTCTTCAGGAGCTTTGTACTATCACTTTGCTATGGCTCAATAAACCTTGCTTTGCTGCCCACCACTCTGTCTGGTCTACCTCTTCATTCTTTGAAGCGGCATGACCAAGAACCGCAGGCCCCAAGGGAGAAAAAAGTCCTCTAACACACTGACACACTTCTGTTTGACAGGTTTCTGTTTCTGCACCCCATTTACAGGGCTCTTGAGGCTCTTCTGTTGGAATATCTCAGTTTTTCCCCCTGAAAGTGCCCTCACCTCAACTGTAGTAAAAAAGACTGATGTCTTTCTAAGGCACCCAATTAAATGTAACAAGGTCTCATATAGGAGGAAGTACCTGTGTTTTAAAGTTAGATTGGATTTGAATCCCACCTCAGAGACTGCATATAGGTTTGGGGAATTCCAGACTAGAGGGGACCTGTGTCCACTTTTGCAGGCAGAACCTGGGAAAAGGGCATATCCCTAAGGATATTACATATAGCATGGCATGAAAGGAGTAGAAATAGCTACTAGATACAATGACTGAGTCATCTTTGAAGAGTTCCCAAAGCCCTGTGCAGTGGGGGAGCAATCAAATGACTTTTCTGTGTGTCTCAAAGTAGCAAGCAAGTGGGTGAAGAGCCTTAGCTCTGCCTCATTTCTTATCATGGCGTGGCCCCAGCATGGCATAGGGGCCACCCAGTGTTCCCAGACATTCGTGGAGAACAGCGAAGTGGCATAGAGAACATGTGAACTTGGAGAAGACCTGCCGGATAGACAGGGCAGAAGTAGTCGGGACAGATGTCCAGAGGTCCAGAGTGTGGGGGCATTTTGGCAGCTCGCAGGAATGCATGGAAACAGCAAGGGGCAGATACCTTCAGAGGATACCTAGACGTACCTAGAACTCAGGTGTGATCCTGGAGAAAGGGAGTGGCAGATGCTGAACTGACATTAAGATTTTGCCTAGTGCTACAGGATGGGGGCTTAAAACAGGAATTCAGTTTAGAGAAGGCAGTAGGCATTTTAAGCACTTTTGAATAGGTAAGCAGAGAATCCTAATTTAAGAAAAAGGTTTTTTTCCCACTGTACATCATTCCACTTTATTTCATTTTAAGCTCCTGAAATAGGTAGGGACTCTCCTCTCTCTCTCTAAAAACATTATCTTTTAGAGAAAAGAGTCCATGATTGAGCAGATGCATTGAAGAGGCAGAAATTTATAGCTTTAGGGGTTGGACCTAGGGAAACTGCCGCAGGCACTCAGCCAGCCGCTCTGCGCTGGAAGGGGAGGGGTTAGCTTACACTTCTGGGCTGTTCTGGAGGCTGGCTGTTCTCAGCTGCAGGGCTTCCTTCCTCATCCTCCTCCCACCCTTCTTTTCCGTTTTGAAATTAATTAATTAATTAATTTGACAGAGAGAAAAAGAGAACATGAGCCGGGCGGGGGGCGGGGGCCGAGGCAGTGGGGCCAAGCAGGGGGAGAGGGACAAGCAAACCGCGCTGAGCCAAGCACAGACTTCAGTGCAGGGCCCGATCTCATGACCCTGAGATCATGACCTGAACCAAGGTGTAACCAACTGAACCAGCTAGGCACCCCTGAGTGTTTTTTAAATTGAGCTGAAATTCGCAGAACAGAGAAGTAACCACTTGCAAGTAAACAACTCACTGTCCTTTAGTACATTCACACTGTTGTGCAACCATCACCTGTCTCCAGTTCCAAAACATTTTCATCATTCTCAAAAGGGACTTCCCACCTTAAGTAGTCACTCCCAAAAGACTGTGGCAACCACCAATCTGCTTCCTGTCTCTGTGGATTTACTTGTTCTGTACATTTCTTACAAATGAAATTGTACAATATGTGACCTTTTGGGTCTGTCTTCTTTCTTCATCGCTCTAGTACCTTTCAGTCCTGTCTCTTCTCCCTGAAGCTTTGGTGCCTACCCAAGAAGTCCCCCGGGCATTTCCAAACTCCATTTTCCAGAATTTAGGCCAGAGGAAGGAAAGGTCAGAGGGTCGGGGTTGGAGGTGGGGGAGAATTAAGTTGGGCTAGAAAAAAAAAATGCCAACAATTTCTGATCAGGTCCCAGCTGCTGAATTTGGTTTAGAGGCCAATTATCTTGGGGCACTGGGCTTTAAGTACCTTGGTTGCGGCTTCTGAGCCACGCCACGTGTGAGACAGGCTTGCCCTGGCTCCTGACTTGAAACAGATGCTCTGTGCCCTTGAAGGAAAGTTGGGTTTTGAAAAAAATGCAGCCCTTATTGAGACAGTGGTGGGGCTAGAGTTTCACAAAGCTGTGTTTATCATCAGACAGAAAACCGGGGGGAAACAGCCACAGGATCAAGTTGCCCCTTACATCCCCAGTGGCCACACCTGGCCCTAAGAACTGGGGACACTGCAGAGAAGCACATCATAAACTTGTGACCCTGGGCCGCCACTTCTCTAATTAATATTATGGCAGAGTTTTGAAACCTTAAGTGGAGGAAATTGTAGGGGGAGGAAATTAGAGGTGGTGGCTTCTCTGTGTCTGGTAAAGGAGCTGGCCCGTGACGCACTGTTGGCTCTGCGGTTTCTCTCTCTGGCTTCAGTGGTTTTTCTGTGGAAGGAGATGCCTCCCTGTCTTTCCTGGGAGGGAGAAATAGGGGTTGAAATTATAGGACGTGTTTTGAGCAGACTCCCTCTGGTTGTCTTCATGCAGGATGGGCTTATTTATCTTGACCTACGAAGGCCCGTCCACTGATGAAAATACTAGTGTCCATGTTTCTCCTCCCTCCAGCTTTGGTTACACATGTGAAGCTGGATGGCCTTGGGTTAGTCATTTCCCTTTATAAAAACTTTAGCTTTCTCAGCTGAAAGTGAAGATATTAGATTGTGTAGTGGGTTGAATAGTGTATGCCCCAAAATTCATGTCCACCAGAACCTCAGAATGTGACTTTATTTGCAGTCGGAGTCTTTGGAGATGCAACTAAGGCAAGGATTGAGATTCGATCCTACTGGATTAGGATGGGCACTAAATCCAAAGGAGAGTGTCCTTATAATGTAGTTAGGGCACAGGCATGCAAGAGCACCTGGCTCCAGGGGTCCCAAACAGACCAGGTTCGGCCACTTGCCACTAACAAAATCCAAAGAAGAGAGATGAGTGGTAGGCAGACAAGAATTTATTTCAGTGAGGCCCGAACTGGGAAGACAGTGAGCTAATGTCTCAAAGACTGTCTCCAAAGTGCTGAAAATGCTTCTAGGTTTATATAAAGAAAATTGGTACAAAGGTCGATGGGTACATGCAGGTGGGCAGAAAAGGGCAGGTTGATCATTATCTTGGGGTCAATCACTGGCAGGGTCTTGCTGGCTCAGGGCAGTCCTTTTTGCTTAATGGGGTAGTTTTGGTTCCTGGTTCCAGTCACCAGATGCTTTGCCTGCAGGGTCTTTTGCTTGACTTAAGACATGATCTGGAAAGAACTTAATCAATTAGAAAGTTTGAGGTCAAAATGGAGGTGTCTTTCAATAAGAGACAAAAAAGGGCACACAGACACAGGGAAGAAGAGGTAGGTAGAGATTGGAGGGATATGTCTACAAGCCAAGGGATGCCAAAGGTTGCGGGCAGACAGCAGAAGTTAGGTGAGAGGCAGGGAGTTTTCTCTCAGCCTCCAGTAGAAATCAGTTTTGCTGACACCTTTACTTTGCACTTCTGGCCTCTTGACCTGTGGAGAGAATAGATTTCTCTTGTTTGAAGCCAGTTGGCGGTACTTTGTTATGGCAGCCCTAGGAAATCGACACAGATTAGATACCGCTTCGAGGATTAATCCCTATCTTCGTGGTGCATGTATTTTTTACAAAGGGTATTCACATAATTTATTTCTCATGGTAAATTCTTGCCAGGTGTGATACTGGGATTTATATTAAGAGTGATATATTTGGTCTTCCTTCTTGTTCCTGGTTCATAGCTCCTAAAACCTTTGAAATTCCCTGCGATGAGAACCACAAAGGTGTCTTGTGTTACGTTAATGAGGTGACTTTTGGAAAGCAGAAGGATGGGGGCTAGTTGCCAGTGGAGCCAACCAAGTGATTAGAAGGTTGGAACTTTCAGACCTATCACCGGACCCTCCAGGGAGGGGAGAGGGGCTGGAGATTGAGTTCAATCACCAGCAGCCAATGACTTAATCAGTCACACCTGTGTAATGAGGCCACTATAAACACCCCAAAAGGCCTGGGTTTGGAGAGCTTGTGGGTTGATGAACACAGGGAGATTTGGAGAGAGCGGTGCACTCGGAGGGAGCATGGGAGCTCGGTGTCCTTTCTCCACGTCTTGCCTTCAACGTCTCTTCCTCTGGTTGTTCCTGAGTTACATTCTTTCATAGTGAACCGGTAATCTAGTAAGTAAAAGGTATTTCTGAGTTCTGTGGGCCACTCTAGCCGAGCAGGCGGTCGTTAGAACCTGCAGTCTGTAGCCTGTTGCTAACAACCTGGACTTAAGAGTAGCTTCTGAAATTAGTTGGGGTGTGCAGTCTTGCAGGACTGAACCCTTAACTCGTGGAATCTGACGTTGTCTCAGGGTAGTGGCAAAACTGAGTTAAATTGTAAGACACCCAGCTGGTGTCCGAGAAGTTGTGGTGTGTGTGGGATAACATTGCCTCCACCCCCCACCCCCAGCTGCCCCATTGCAAATTGGGTTAATGCAGAATCTTTTCACCAGGCAACTTTTCTGGGCTTCAGGTACATTTTACCAACCCATCCTCTTTGTTGAAGATGCTCAGAGACATGGCTTGTTTACTGAAGTGACCTAGCAAGTCAGGGGCAGTCCTCGGTCTCCAGTTTGTGTGCTTTTCTCTAGTGCAGTGGGCCCTGTCTGCTGAAAAGTTCTGATCCACGAGCATGTACACGGAAGATGACGCCCAGGCGTCAGCTGAAGGCTGTTTGGAGCGAGGGCCGGCCTCATCAGCTGCATCTGGATTACCATGGTTGAGGCCTGCTAGTGAGACTCAGGTCTGGGCTTCCGTGGACTCGTGGCCTCCTCCTGTCTGTAGAAACACTTCCTGCAGCCCTGCCCCCGCCCCCTGGTAAATAGAGATCATTGTTCTTGAGGCCAGAGGTGGGATATAACATGGTGGAGTGAAAAAACGTAGCAGGCCTAGGTTTGAATCCCAGCTCTGCAGTTTATGAGCTGTGGAACCCCTGGGTAATGACCTCACTTCTCCAAGATTCAGCTTCTTCGGCTATCATATGGAGATAACAATCCCAACCATGCAGAATTTTTGTGAGGACTGGGGATAAATGTGTAAAACCTGTGGCCCACAGCCGCCACTTTATAAAAGCCGTTCCCATTATTTCCCCCTAATAGTTGCATTGGCTTGACTCCAACGCTTACACAAGGTCTGGTTTCAGTTTTCAACTAATTAGCTCGGCAGCTTTCCTTAAGCCCATGGACTCTGGTATCTTGCACAAGACCCCCTGTTTGTGGGAAGGCATCCAACAAGAGACATTTACCAAGGGCTTGTGCAAAGTATGGTGTAATAGTGGAAAGGACACGGGCATTGTTCTCAGTCAAACCTGGTTCAAATCACCCCTCTCCCATTTCCGAGCTGTGGGATTCAAGTCTTTCTCGCTCAGTGGTGAAATGGGGAGAACAGAACCTAAAGGCAGCTTGCTTTGGTCTTACATAAGAGGATGTGCGAGAAAGAGAGTGTGCGTCATGAGTGTCGGTTTTGTCCCCTCATTCTCTGAATCCACCCTCTCTCTGGTCACTAGGCAGTCTTCTACTTCCCCAAACACTGCTCTGACGTCCTGTTAGCCTCCAGTAAGAGGAGATGGAAGATGAAGTCATTTTCAAAACAAGGTCACTGGAGAAGTGGTCAGCCTGAGAGTCCCTCCTCAGCTTATTACATTTTATTCTAGGACTCAGAGCAGGGGTTAGCAACTATTCTGTCACCCCCACCTCCACTTCAATTAGGGACAGATCCATTTTTATTTTATTTTTTTCAAAGTAGGTTCCACATCCGCTATGGAGCCCATTGTGTGGCTTGAACCCACAACCCTGAGGCCAAGATCTGAGCTGAAATCAAGAGTTGGACGCCCAACAGACTAAGCCACCCAGGTGCCCCTAGGCTCCATTTTTAAATTTAGTTTTTAATACCACATGAAAATAGCATCTTGAGTCCAATGATGAAACTTACAGATATTAAAAAATGTTAATAAGAAACTTGATGTTAGGGGCGCCTGGGTGGCTCGGTTAAGTGTCTGCCTTCAGGTCATGATCCCAGGACCCTTGGGACGGAGCCCCGAGTTAGGCTTCTTGCTCAGTGGGGAGCCTGCTTCTCTCTCTCTCTCTCTCTGCCTGTGTCTCTGTCTCTGCCTGTGTCTCTCTCTCTGCCTCTGTGTATGCCTATGTCTCTCTCTGCTGGTCCCCCTGCTTGTGCTCTCGAGCACGTTCTCTCTCTGTCAAATAAATAAAATTTAAAACAAAAGAAACATTTTAAAATATAAATTATATCTGTTAATGATCCATGTTCTTTTTTAGCTGCTAAATGTTGTCCTCTGCCATATATTTACAGATACTTGGTGAGCTGGAATCTACTTTGTGAATTCCTAGTCTTAGCTTATCTTATCCATATTGTATCATATATGTATTTATTGAGATAATTGACATAAAACATTACATAAGTTTCAGATGTATAATATAGTGACTGGGTATTTGTATATATATTGTGAAATGATCACCATAAGTCTAGTTAACACCCATAACCATACATGGTTAACACAGTTTTTCTTGTAATGAGAATTTTTAAGATTAAGCAACTTTCACATATCCGGTATAGTATTATTTTCAAATTCAGATCTACAGTACAGTCCTGTAGTTACCATGCTGCGCATTACATTCCCAGGACTTATTTTATAATGAAATTTGTAACTTTTGATCACCTTCTCCCTTTTCACCCACCCCCCACCTCTGCAGCCTAAAAATATATCTTTCCCTACATTGGGGGAGGGATGTTGGTGACAGAGTAGCTGCAAATCCTTGCTCTGAACCACCAGTCTGTTCTCGAGTTCAGTTTTTTTCTTTAGATTCTACATGTATGATCCTGCTATTTGTCTTTTCTGTCTTATTTTTAGTTAGCATAATGGCCACAAGGTGTATCTATATTGTTGCAAATGGTGAGGTTGCCTTCTTTTTTATGGCTAAATAATATTCCATTATGTGTGTGTACACATATATATACACTATATATGCATAAATATACACAGTGGACTGTTATATGTAATTAGTTATTAAAATTATAAATACAGTAATGATCACCTCTCTTTCACATATTTATCCATCCATCCATCCATGGATACTTAGATTATTTCCATGTCTCAGCTATTATATGTAAAGCTGCAGTGAACATGGGGTAGTGCATATATCTCTTTGATATAGTGTTCTCATTTCCTTTTGATACATACCCAGAAGCAGAATTGCTGGGTCATGGGATAGTTACATTTTAACTTTTTAGGAACCTCCATTCTGTTTTCCATAGTGGTTGCACCAATTTACATTCCCACCAATGGTGCACAAGGGTCCCCCCCCCCCCATCTTTACCAACACTTGTTATTTCTCGCCTTTTTGTTTTATAGCCATCCTGACTGGTGTGAGGTGATACCTTGTGGTTTTAATTTGCACTTCCTTGATGATTAGTGATGTTGAGCATCTTTTTATGAGCCTGTTGGCCACCTGTATGTTGTCTTTGGAAAAATGTTTATTCAGATTCTCTGCCCATTTTTTTAATCTATCGTTTTATTACTACTAAGTCATATGAGCTCTTTATGTATTTTGGATAATAACCCCTTATATATACGATTTGCAAATATTTTCTCTCATTAGGTTGCCTTTTCACTTTGATCACGATTTCCTTTGCTGTGCAGAAGTATTTTAATTTGATGTAGTCTCACTGTTTTTTTGTTATTTTTGTTTTTTCTTTGGTTGCCATTGATTTTGGTGTCAAATCCAAAATACGATGGTCAAGACCAACATCAAGGCACTTATCACCTGTTTCCTTTTAGTTTTATGGTTTAAGCTCTTATATTTAAGTCTTTAATCCATTTTAGATACTTTTTGTGTATGGTACAGGATAGCAAACTAGTTTCATTCTTTTGCATGTGGCTGTCCAGTTTTCTCAACACCATTTTTTAAAAGAGATTATAGTTTTCCCATTGTATACTTTTAGCTCCTTTCCCTAAAATTGACTGTGTATGCATGCATTTATTTCTGGGTTCTCAATTCTTTTCCATTGGTTTGTTTTTATGCCAATGCCATAGTTCTGATTACTATAACTTTATATAATATAGTTTGAAATCAGTAAGTATGATGCACCCAACTTTATTCTTTTTAAGATTGCTTTGGTTACTTGGCGTCTTTTGTGGCTTATGCAAATTTCAGGATTGTTCTATTTCTGTGAAAAATGCCATTGGAATTTGGATAGAGAGTGCATTGAATGTGTAGATTGCTTTGGGCAGCTTGGACATTTTAAGAATATTCTTTTAAGAATATCCTTCCAGGTCACCTGGGTGGCTCATTCGGTTAAGTGTCAGATTCTTGATTTCCTCTCAGGTTGTGATCTCAGGGTCATGAGATCGAGCCCCAGGTCAGGTTCCGAGCTTGGCATGAAGTCTGCTTGGAATTCTTTCTCCCTTTCCCTCTGCCCCTCCTCCAGCTTGTTTGCTTGTGCACATGCTCTCTCTCAAAATAAATAAAAAAACAAATACATAAATAAATGTCTTTAAATAATATTCCAATTCATAAGTGGGAATATCTTTCCAGTCATTTGGGTCTTCAGTTTCTTTAATAAGGGTCTTACAGTTTGCAGGGTACAGGTCTTTCACTTCCTTAGTTAAATTTATTCCTAGGTATTCTTTCTGATGGAATTGTAAACAAGATTATCTTCTTAATTTCTTTTTCTGATAGTTCATTTTCAGTGTATACAAACAAAATTTTTATATGTTCATTTTGTATCCTGCAACTTTACTGAATTCATTGATCTAATTTTGTGTGTGTGTGTGTGTGTGTGTGTGTGTGTGTGTAGTCTTTAGGGCTTTTTACATATAATATGTCATCTGCAAATAGTGACAGTTTTACTTCTTTCCAATTTGGAGGCCTTTTTTTGTTGTTGTTGCCTAATCGATCTAGCTAAGATTTCCGATACTAAGCTGAAATAAAAGTGACAGTGAGCATCTTTGTTTTGTTCCTGATCTTGGAGGAAAAACTTTCAGCTTTTCAGCATTGAGTAGGATGTTAGTTGTAGATATAACTGTGACCGTTATTACGTTGAAGTATGTTACCTTTGTACCCACTTTATTGGGAATTTTTATCATAAATGGATGTTAAATGTTGTCAAATGCTTTTTCTGCCTCTATTGAGATGATACGATTTTTATCCTTCACTTAGTTAATGTGGGAGGTCACATCAGTTGATAAAGTTGAACCATTCATGCATCTTTGGAATAAGTCCCACTTGATTATGATGATCTTGTTTTTTTCCTTTTTTTAAGATTTTTTTAAAGATTTTGTTTATTTATTTGACAGAGAGAGAGATAGCCAGCGAGAGAGGGAACACAAGCAGGGGGAGTGGGAGAGGAATGCGGTCTCCCAGCGGAGGAGTCTGATGTGGGGCTCAATCCCATAACGCCGGGATCACGCCCTGAGCCAAAGGCAGACGCTTAACGACTTAGCCACCCAGGCGCCCCTTTTAAGATTTTTGTTTGTCAGAGAGAGCACAAGCAAGGGGAGCCGCAGGCAGAGGGAGAAGCGCGCTCTTTGCTGAGCAGGGAGCTCAACCTGGGGCTTGATCCCAGGACCCTGGGATGATGACTGAGCCACCCAGGTGGCCCTCCTTTTTTTTTTTTTTTTTTTAAATTGAGATATGATTGGTATATAGCATCATGTAACTTTATGGTGTATAGTACAATGATTTGACTTAATATGTAATACTTCATAATACATATGAAATGATCATCACAGAAAGCTTAGTTCACATCCATTATCTGATAAAAATGAAAAAAAATGAAATTTTTTTCCTTGTTATGAGAACCCTTAGGGTTTTTCTCTCTTGTAAATACCAAACAGCAGTGTTAACTATAATTATCATGTTGTACATTACATCCCTAATACTGATTTATCTTAGAATGGAGTTTGCACCTTTTAATAGTCTGTGTCCAATCCCCTTCCCCCCACCTCCTGCCCCTGGTAAACAGAAATATAATCTTTTTCTGTGAGTTTGGCTTTTGTTTTCAGTATTAAACAGTGTTTATTCACTTAAAGTGATAATTAAAGATATCAAAGACAAATACATCAGGTCAAATAGCTGTAAGCAAATTTAGCTTTGTAGACTATTGACATTTTTTTTTTAAAGGTAAATCAAAGATCTGATAAACATAGGTAATTATTCTGGCAAAACACAGAATCCTTGTTTTGTAGGCAGTTAATTTCAAAGATAGCAATATTTACAATGTCTTATTAAGAGCAGATCAATAGTTTAAGAAAACTTAAAAATTTTAAATTATAGTTAATATACAATGTTAGTTTCAAGTGTACAATATAGTGACTCAGCAATTTCATATATTCAGTGTTCATTGTGATAAGTGTACTCTTAATTCCCCTCCCCTCCCCCAACCCCTCCCCCAATCAGAACAGTAATCATCTGTTCTCTATAGTTTAAAGTCTGGATTTATTTTTATTATTGTTGTTGTTTTTTGTCTTTCCCCTTTGGTTCTTAAATTCCACATGTGAGTGAAATCATGGTATTTGTCTTTCTCTGACCGGCATAATTTGTTTAGCATTATACTCTCTAGATCCATCCATGTTGCAAATGGCAGGATTTCATTCTTTTTTATGGGTGAATAATACTCCATTGCATATGTATACCACATCTTTATTCATTCATCTGTCTGTGGACATGTGGGCTGCTTCCATATTTTGGCTATTGTAAGTAATGCTGCAGTAAATATAGGGGTGCATATATCCCTTCAAATTAGTGTTTTCAAATTCTTTGGGTAAATATCCAGTAGTGCAATGACTGGCTCATAGGAATTCTATTTCTGATTTTTTGAGGAGCATCTGTACCCCTTTCCACAATGGCTGCGCCAGTTTGCATTCCCA
Source organism: Ursus arctos (assembly GCF_023065955.2). NCBI lineage: Eukaryota > Metazoa > Chordata > Mammalia > Carnivora > Ursidae > Ursus > Ursus arctos. Next base: position 55,965,686 of record NW_026622819.1, read on the forward strand.
CCAACAGTGTACAAAGATCCTTTTTCTATACCTCCTCGTCAACACTTGTTTTTTCTGTTTTTGATTTTTAGCCGTTCTGACAGGTGTAAGGTGGTATCTCATTGTGGTTTTGATTAGCATTTTCCTGACGATGAGTGGTGTTGAGCATCTTTTCATGTGTCTGTTGGCCATCTGTATGTCTTTGGAGAAATGTCTGTTCATGTCTTCTGCCCATTTTTTGTTTTTTTGGGTGTTGAGTTTTATAAGTTCTTTATATATTTTGGATACTAACCCTTTATCGGGCATGTCATTACCAATTATCTCCCCTCATTCAATAGGTCGTCTTTTGGTTTTGTTGATTGTTTCCTTTTCTGTGCAAAAGTCTTTTATTTTGATATAGTCTTAATATTTTATTTTTGCATTTGTTTCCTTGCCTCAGGAGACCTAGCTAGAGAGATGTTGCTATGGCTGATGTTGGGGAAATCACTGCCTTTGCTCTCTTCTACGATTTTTATGGTTTCAGGTCTCATATTGGGTCTCTAATCTGTTTTGAGTTTTTGTCTATGGTGTAAGGAAGTGGTTCACTTTCATTTTCTTGCATATAGCTGTTCAGTTTTCCCGACATCATTTGTTGTAGAGACTTTCCCATTGGATATTCTTTCCTGCTTTGTCAAAGATTCATTGACCATACAATCGTGGGGTTATTTCTGTCTTTCTCCTCTGTTCCATTGATTTATGTCTATTTTGGTGCCAGTACCATACTGTTTTGAAACTACATCTATGTAATGTAACTTGAAATCTGGAATTGCGATGCCTCCAGCTTTGTTTTTCTTTTTCAAGATTGCTTTGGCTATTTAGGGTCTGTTGTGGTTCCATACAAATTTTAGGATTTGTTCTAGTTCTGTGAAAAGTACTGGTGGTATTTATAGGGATTATATTAAATGTGTAGATTGTTTGGGGGTAGTATAGACATTTTAGCAGTATTCTTCCAATCCATGAGCATGGAATGTCATCTTCAATTTCTTTCACTGGTGTTTTATAGTTTTCACAGTACAGGTTTTTCACTTCTTTAGTTAAGTTTATTCCTAGGTATTGTATTGTTTTTGATACAATTGTAAATGGGATATTTATTTATTTATTTATTTATTTATTTAAAAGATTTTATTTATTTATTCGACAGAGATAGAGACAGCCAGCGAGAGAGGGAACACAAGCAGAGGGAGTGGGAGAGGAAGAAGCAGGCTCATAGCAGAGGAGCCTGATGTGGGGTTCGATCCCAGAACGTCGGGATCACGCCCTGAGCTGAAGGCAGACGCTTAACCGCTGTGCCACCCAGGCACCCCTGTAAATGGGATTTTTAAAAAAAATTTTTCATTTTTGTGTATAGAAGAAATGCAACAGATTTCTGTACATTGATTTTTTTTTTTTTTAAATCCTGTGACTTTACTGAATTCACTAATCCTTTCTAGCAGTTTTTTTGGTGGAGTCTTTCAGGTTTTCTATATATAGTCTCATGTCATCTGCAGAGTGAACATTTTACTTCTTACTGATTTGGATGGCTTTTTATTTCTTTTTGTTGTACTATGTCTGTGGCTTGGACTTTGAGTACTGTGTTGAGTAAAAGTGATGAGAGTGAACATCCTTGTCTTATTTCTGACCTGAGGGGAAAAGCCCTCAGTTTTCCCCATTGAGTATGCTGTTATCTGTGGGTTTTTCATATATGGCCTTTATTATGTTGAGGTATGTTCCCTCTAAACCCACTTCGAGGATTTTTCTCATGAATGGATTTTGTACTTCATCAAATGCTTTATCTGCATCTATTGAAATGGTCATATGGCTTTTATCCTTTTATTGGTACGATGTATCCTGTTGATTGAATACTGAACCACCTTTGCATCCTGGGAATAAATCCCACTTGATTGTGGTGAATGATTTTTTTTTTTAATGTAGGAGTCCGTTTGCTAATATTTTGTTGAGGATTTTTGCATCGCGGTTTATCAGATATATTAGCCTGTAGTTCCCTCCCCTCTCTTTCTCCCCTTCCCCACCGTTTGTTTGTTTGTTTGTTTATTTATTTATTTTGTGGTATCTTTATCTGGTTTTGGTATCAGGGTAATGCTAGCCTCACAGAATGAATTTGGAAGTTTTCCTTTTCTATTTTCTTAGAAAGTTTAAGAATAGGTATTAACTCTTGCTTTAAATGTTTGGTAGAAGTCACATGTGAAACCATCTGGTCCTAGACTTTTTTTTTTTTTTTGGTGGGGGGGAGTTTTGGTTTTGTTTTGTTTTTTCTTATTACTGACTCAATTTCTTTGCTGGCTATTAGTCTGTTAAAATTTTCTATTTCTCGGTTTTGGTACGTTATGTGTTTCTAGGAATTTATCCATTTCTTCTAGGTTGTCCAGTTCATTGGCATATAATTTTTTATAGCATTCTCTTGTAATCCTTTGTATTTCTGTGATGTCAGCTGTTCTTTCTCCTGCATTTGTGATTTTATTTGGGTCTTATTTTGATGAATCTGGGTAGAGGTCTATCAGTTTTGTTGACCTTTGCACAGAACCAGGTCCTGGTTTCATTGATCTGTGTTTTGTTTTCATTTAGTTTCTGTATCCTCTATTTCTGCTCTAATGTTTTTTAAGATTTTATTTACTTATTTGACAGATAGACAGGGAGAGAGGGAACACAAGCAAGGGGAGTATGAGAGGGAGAAGCAGGCTTCCTGTCAAGCAGGGAGCCCGATGCGGGGCTTGATCCCAGGACCCTGGGATCATGACCTGAGCCGAAGGCAGACGCTTAACGGCTGAGCCACCCGGGCACCGCTGCTCTAATGTTTATTATTATCCTTCTGCTGGTTTTGGAATTTATTCATTTATTTAAGCTCTTATTTGTCAGAGAGCGTGCACACAAGCAGGGGGAGCAGCAGGCAGAGCAGGCAGAGGGAGAAGCAGGCTCCCCACTGAGCAAGGAGACAGATGTGGGACTCGATCCCTGGGATCATAACCTAAGCTGAAGGCAGACACTTAACTGACTGAGCCACCCAGGAGTCCCTGGTTTCGGGACTTATTTGCTCTTTTTCTAGCTCCTTTAGGTATAATGTTAGGTTGTTTATTTGAAATTTTTCTTCTTGAGGTAGGCCTGTATTGCTTAAACTTCCCTCTTAGAACCACTTTTGCTACATTCAAAAGGTTTTGGACCATTGGGTTTTTTTTTTTTTTTTAAAGATTTTATTTATTTATTCGACAGAGATAGAGACAGCCAGCGAGAGAGGGAACACAAGCAGGGGGAGTGGGAGAGGAAGAAGCAGGCTCATAGCGGAGGAGCCTGATGTGGGGCTCGATCCCACAACGCCGGGATCACGCCCTGAGCTGAAGGCAGACGCTTAACCGCTGTGCCACCCAGGTGCCCCAGGACCATTGGGTTTTTATTTTCATTTGTCTCTCTCTATTTTTTTGATTTCCTTTATTTCCTGGTTAACTCATTCATTGTTTAGTAGCATGTTGTTTAACCTCCATGTATTTGTGCTCTTTCCAGATTTTTTTCCCTGTGATTTATCTCTAGTTTTACTGTATTGTGTGTTCAGAAAAGATGCATTGTATGATTTTTATTTTTTTAAAATTTGTCGAGACCTGTTTGTGGCCTAATATGTGATCTGTTCTGGAGAGGGTTTATGTGAACTTAAAGAATGTGTATTCTGTTGTTTTAGTGTGAAATGTTATGACTATTATCTATTAAACCCACCGGGTCCAATGGGTCATTGAAAGCTATGGCTTCCTTGTTGATTTCTGTTTAGTTGATTTGTCCATTGATGTCAGCTGGGTGTGAAAGTCCCCTACAATTACTATCAAATACTTTTGTGTTATTATGTTTTATGTATCTGGATGCTCCCACATTCGGTCCGTAAATATTTACAATTATTGTTTCTTGCTGGCTTGTCCCCTTTATAGTGTCCTTTGTCTCATGTTACGTTTTTTTGTTTTAAAGTCTATTTTGTGTGATAAATTGTTGCTACCCTGGCTTTCTTTTCACATCCATTTGCATTGTAAATGTTTCTCCATCCCCTTACTTTCAGTCTACACAGGTCTTTTATGTCTGAAATGAGTCTCTTGTAGGCAGCATTTGGACGGGTCTTTTTTTTTTTTATCCCTTCTGTCACCCTTTGTCTTCTGATTGGAGTATTTAGTCCATTTACACTCAAAGTAATTATTGATTGGTATGTACTTATTGCCATTTTGTTACTTGTTTTGTGGTTGTTTTTGTAGTTTTTCTTTTTTCTTCCTTTGCTTCCTTTTCTCACCATAAATTGGTTTTCTCGCTATAAATTGGTTTTCTTTAATGTTATGCTTTGATTCCTTTCTCTTGCTCTCTCTCTTTTTTTTTTTTTTTTTTGCTTATCCATTACTGGTTTTTCATTTGTGGTTAACAATAGGTTTGGGGGCACCTGGGTAGTGCAGTCGTTAGGCGTCTGCCTTCGGCTCAGGGCATGATCCCGGCGTTCTGGGATCGAGTCCCACATCGGGCTCCTCCTCTGGGAGCCTGCTTCTTCCTCTCCCACTCCCCCTGCTTGTGTTCCCTCTCTCTCTGGCTGGCTATCTCTGTCAAATAAATAAATAAATAAATAATCTTAAAAAAAAAAAAAAACAATAGGTTTGTATGTAACATCTTCTCCATATAGCAGTGTATATTAAGTTGATAGTTGCTGAAGTTTGAACCCATTCTTTACTCTCCCCCACATTTTAGGTATGTGGTGTCATATTTTGCACACTTTTATTTTGTGAATCCCTTGACTGATTTTTGCAGATATACTTATTTTACTGCTTTTGTGCTTTCTACCTTTCTTACTTATGGTCTTTCCATTCTATTCAGAGCTCCCTTTAATATTTCTTATAGGGTAGGGCTGGTGTAGTGGTAATGAACTCCTTAACTTCTGTTAGTCTGAAAAAGTCTTTATCTTCCCTTCTATTTTAATGATAACCTTGCTGGATAGAGTATTCTTGGCTACAGATTCCCCACCCCCCACCCCAACACTTTGAATATATGCCGCTCCCTTGTGGCCTGCAGTTTCTGCTGAAAGATCTGATAGGCTTATGGGGTTTCCCTTGTATGTAACTGTCCTCTTTTCTCTTGCTGCTTTTAAAATTCTCTGTCACTACTTTTTGCCATCTTAATTACGATATGTCTTGGTGTAGACCTTGGGTTGATTTTTGTTGGGGTAGCTTTCTGCCTCTTGGATCTGAATTTGTTTACTTTCCCAGTTTGGGAGGTTTTCAGCTATTATTTCTTCAGATAATTTTTCTGCCCCCCCCTTTTCTCCCTCTTTCTGGGATCCCTATAATATGAATGTTGTTATGCTTGTTGGAGTCACTGAGTTCCCTAAATCTTTCTCATTTTGCATAATCTTTTTTCTTCTCACCTCAGCTTGATTACTTTCCATTACTGTCTTCTAGGTAACTGATTTTTTGTTGTTCTTCCTCTGTCTGATGCTATTTATTTTATCATGTATTTTTAATTTCAATTATTGCATTCATCTCTGATTATCTGTTAAGTGTCTCACTGATGTCCTCTACTCTTTCGCAAAATTAAGGAGTATCTTTATGACCATTACTGTAAATTCTCTGAAATATTACTTATCTCCATTTCACCTAGGTCTCTTTCTTTTTGTCTTGTTCTTTCATTTATGACCTACTCCTCTGTCTCATTTTGTCTAACTCGGTGTCTTTCTCTGTGTGTTAAGAAAATCAGCTGTGTCTCTTGCTCTTGAAAGTAGTGGGTGGCAAGCTCAGTTTAAGAAGGTGTGTGCGTCCTCCACAGAAGGTAACCAGCCGCTGCCAGGACTGAGGGCCTGCAAAATGTACAATAGGGAGACACTGTTTGCAGGGTTTGCTCCAGTCTTCTGAGGTAGGGGATTTGAAGTGCCGGGACTGAGGCAGGCCCAGCTGGAGGTGTGGGGTGCAGTGCAAGCAAGTTAGGTAGTGAATGCTGGCACCTGGTTACTGCAGGTGGCTGTGCGTTTATGCTTGGGGGTTGGGGAGGAAAATGGCACCTGCCAGGTTTTTTTTTTTTGTTCCTGGAGAAGTTCCTCAGTGATCCCTGCCCTGCCTTTCTGAACAAATGCACTCTGAGATGAGTAAATAAGTCTCCTTCCTGTATGCCCCAGGCATTTTTCAAACTGCTGCTTCGATGCTGACTCTCTAGGCTGTTTTTAACGCTTTCTCTTTAAGGGTGGAGACTCACCCTTAAAGCAAAGAGGACGCCCTCTTTGCTCTCCCAGATCCGAGCCTGCTGATTTTTCAAGTTCCAGGCTTTAAGTCCTGCATGTTGTAAGAACTCAAACAATTCTCTGGTTTTCAAAGCCAAATGCTATGCAGATTTGACTTCCCCGTGCAGGCTTCCTTGTATGAGGGTCTGTTTCTTTTATTTTTTAAAGACGTGTTTAAATTTAAATTCAAATTTAAATATTTTATTTAAATTCAATGTAATGAACATAGTTTATTATTATTTTCAGAGGTAGAATTCAGGGATTCATCAGTTACATATAACACCCAGTGCTCATTATTTCCAGTGGCTTCCTTAATGCCCATCACCCAGTTACCCCATCTCTCCACCCACCTCCCCTCTAGCAACCCTCAGCTTGCTTGTTCCCTATAGTTAAGAGTCTCTTACGGTTTGCCTCGTTCTCTGATTTTCTTACTTTTCCTTATGTTCCTCTGTTTTGTTTCTTAAACTCTACATCTGAGTGAAATCTTAAGGTTTTTTTCTTTCTCTGAATGACTTATTTTGCTTAGCATAATAACCTCTGGTTCCATCCACATCGTTGCAAATGGCAAGATTTCATTCTTTTTAATGACTGAGTATAATATTCCTCTGTGTGTGTGTGTGTGTGTGTGTGTGTGTGTTTGTATATATATACACACGTCTGTGCATGTGTGCATGTATATATACACACTATGTGTGTGTGTGTGTACACATACATAATACATATATACACACACATCACATCTTTATCCACCCATCTGTTGATGGACATCTTGGCTCTTTCCATAGTTTGGCTATTGTCGATATTGCTGCTATAAACATTGGGGTGCAGGTGCCCTTTTGCATCACTGTGTTTGTATCCTTTGGGTAAATACCCCGTAGTGCAATTGCTGGGTCATAGGGTAGCTTTATTTTCAACTTTTTGAGGAACTTCCATACTGTTTTCCAGAGTGGTTGCACCAGCTTGCATTCCAACCAACAGTGTAGGAGGGTTCCACTTTCTCTGCATGCTCGCCAACATCTGTTTCCTGAGTGGTTACCATTCTGACTGGTGTGAGGTGGCATCTCATTGTGATTTTTGGTTTGTGTTTCCCTAATGCCAAGTGATGTTGAGCATTTTTTCATATGTCGGCCATTCTTTGGTCGTCTTTGGAGAATTGTCTGTTTGTGTCTTCTGCCTATTTCTTGACTGGATTATTTATTTTTTTGGGTGTTGAGTTTGATAAGTTCTTTATAGATTCTGGATACTAGCCCTTTATTTGATAAGACATTTGCAAATATCTTCTCCCATTCTGTAGGTTGCCTTTTAGCTTTGTTGACTGTTTCCTTTGCTGTGCAAAAGCTTTTTATCTTGATGAGTCACAATAGTTCATTTTTGCTTTTGTTTCTTTTGCCTTGGCAGACGTGTCTAGCAAGAAGTTGCTGTGGCCAAAGCGAAAGAGGTTGCTGCCTGTGTTCTTCTCTAGATTTTGATGGATTCCTGTCTCATGTTTAGGTCGTTCATCCATTTTGAACCTAGTTTTGTGTAAGAAAGCAGTCCATTTTCATTCTTCTGCACATGGCTGTCCAATTATCCCAACACCATTTTTGAAGAGACTGTCTTTTTTTCCATTGGATATTGTTTCCTGCATTGTCAAAGATTAGTTGACCATAGTGTTGAGGGCCCATTTCTGGGTTCTTTATTCTGTTCCATTGATCTGTGTGTCTGTTTTTGTGCCAGTACCATACCTTCTTAATGATTACCGCTTTGTAATACAGCTTGAAGTCCAGAATTGTGATGCCTCCAGCTTTGGTTTTCTTTTTCAAGATTGCTTTGGCTATTTGGGGTCTTTTCTGGTTCCATAAAAATTTTAGGATTTTTTTTCCCAGCTCTGTGAAAAAAGTTGATGGTATTTTGATAAAGATTGCACTGAATGTGTAGATTGCTCTGGGTAGGATAGTCATTTTAACAATATTTGTTCTTCCAATCCATGAGCATGGAACTTTTTTCCATTTCTTTGTGTCTTTCTCAATTCCTTTCATGAGTGTTTTATAGTTTTCAGAGTACAGATCCTTTGCCTCTTTGGTTAGGTTTATTCCTAGGTATCTTATGGTTTTTGGTGCCATTGTAAATGGGATTGATTTCTAGATTTCTCTTTCTTCTGCCTCATTGTTATTGCGTAGAAAAGCAACTAATTTCTGTGCACTGAGGGTTTCTTTCCTTTCTCTGTGCCCATTGCTCCCTCCCTCCAGTGGACAGACTTGAGAGAGTCCATTTAGCACTCTAATGTGTCCCCACCTTTCCTACCCTCTTCAGTGTGGCCTCTTCTCTGCATTTAGCTGTGGAGTTTGTTCTCCCATTCTTCCGGTCATTTACACTCATCAGTGTTATCCATTTGTATCTGTGGAACATGAGGTAAGCTTAGGAAATTTTAACAATTTTCTTCCAAATTCATGAGCACAAAGAATTCTTTCCATTTACTTATATCATCTTTGATTTGTCATCAAGGTCTTGTAGTTCTCAGAGTAGAGATCTTTCACGTCTTTGGTTAAGTTTATACGAAAGTATTTTATTGTTGATGTTATTGTAAATGGGATAATTTTCTTTTTCCTTTTCATGTAATTCATTGTTAGTGTATAGAAATGCTATCGCAACACTGGTTGAGTGTCAGCTCTTGGTTTTGGCTCAGGTCATGATCTCTTGGGTCATGAAATCGAGCCCAGCCTTTGGCTCCACGCTCAATGGGGAGTCTGCTTGAGATCCTCTCCCTCTGTCCCTTCCTCCACTCATGTGTGCGCTCTCTCTCTTTCTCTGTCTCTATAAATCTTTAAAAAATGCTGTTGTTTTCCATGTTAGTTTTGTAATCCTGTAACTTTACTGAATTTTCTATTAGATGAAGCTGGGTTTTTTTGGAGTCATAATGATTTTCTATGTATAAAATCATGTCATCTGCAAATAGAGACAATTTTAGTTTTTTATTTCCAATTCTGATGCACTTTATTTATTTGTATTGTCTAATTGCTGTGGCTGGGACTTCAGGACTATGTTGAGTAAAAGTGGTAAGATGGGTACTCTTCCTGATTTTAGAAGAAGAGCTTTCAGCTTTTGTCATTGAGTATGATGGTAGGTATGGACTTGTCATTTGTGGCCTTTATCATGTTCAGGTAAAATCCTCTTATTCCCAATTTGTTGAATTTTTATCATAAATGGGTCTTGTTGAATTTTGCCAAATGATTTTTCTCTGTGTGTTGAAATGATCATATGATTTTTACCTCTCTATTTATGTGATGTGTCACACTGATTTGCATATGTTAAACTATCCTTGCATCCCAGGGATAAATGTCACTTGATCATGGTGAATAATTCTTTTAATGTGCTGCTGAATTCAGTTTGCTAATCCTGAGAATTTTTGTTTTTATATCAATGAAGAATATCAGCCTGTAGTTTTCTTTTTTGGCAGTGTCTTTTTTTGGCTTTGGTGTCACTGTAATGGTCTGGTAAAATAAGTTTAGGACTGTTCCCTCTTTGTTTTTGTTTTTGTTTTTTTGTTTTGTATTTGTTTTTTGAAGGCTTTGAGAAGAATTGGCATTAATTCTTCAAACATTTGTAAAACCCACCAGTGATTATTCTGGGCTTTTATTTTTGGGGGATATTTTAAATTACTTAATCAGCCTCCTAATCAATAATTGGTCTGTTCAGTTTTTTTTTTTTAATTTCTTGATTCAATTTTGGTTACGTTTTTAAGAATTTTTCTATTCTAGGTTATCCAGTTTGTTGGCATATATTATTCACAGTAGCCTCTTAGATCAGTTGTAATGTCTTTTTCATTTTGAATTTTGTTGGTTTGGGTCCTCTCTCCCTTTTCCTTGATTAGTCTAGCTAACGTTTTCCCAATTTTGTTTCAAAGAACCAATTCTTAGTTTGATTATTTTTTTTCTATTGTCTTCCTCTTTATTTCATTTATTTCTGCTATCTTTATTCCTTCCTTCTAACTTTTGGGTTCATTTTAGTCCTGTTCTAGTTCCTTAGGGCAGAGTTAGGTTGCCCATTTGAAGTCTTTGTTTTTTTCTTAATGTATATGTTTATTCCTGTGGACTTCCCTCTTAGATTTGCTTTTGCTGCATCCCATAAGTTTTGGTATAGTGTTTTTCCATTTTTGTTAATCTCAAGATACTTTTTATTTCTCCCATTTTTCTTCATTTATTGGTTATTCAAGAGATTGTTTAGTTTCCATGTATTTATTTTTCTAGTTTCCTTCTTGTTACTGATTTGTAATTTTCATACGAAGGTAATCAGAAGACTCTTGGCATGATTTCAGTCTTCTTGAATTTGTTTTGTGGTCTAATTTATAGTCCTAGAAAATGTCGCATGTATGCTTGAGAGTAATGGGTATTCTCTTGTTTTTGCATCGAATATTCTGTATGTGGCTGTTAGCTTCATTTAGTCTATAATGTTGTTTAAATCCACTGCTTCTATTGGTTCTCTGGATGATCTGTTCATAATTGTGAGATGGGTATTAAAGTCTCTATTATTGTATTCCTGTTTATTTCTCCTTTTAGCTGTGTTAGCTTTTGCTTTATATGTTTGGGTGGTCTGATGTTGAGTACATAAATATTTACAATTGTTCTATCGTCATGGTGGATTGACCGCTTTATCATTATATAATGACCTTCATTTTATCTTTTTTACCCTTTTTTGGTTTAATGTCTATTTTGTCCGATACCAGTATAGCTGTCCTTGCCTTTTTTCTCTTTTTTTTTGAGGGGGGGGGTTTACTATGTGTTTGAAATATCTTTTTAAGTGCCTTCACTCTCAGTCTATGTGTGTCTAAAAAAGGCTAAAATAAGTCTTTTGTAGGTAGCATATCATTGTATCTTTTTTTTTTTAATCAGCCATTCTGTAACTTCTGGAGAATTTAAACCATTTATATTTAAAGTAATCTATTGAGAGGTATGAAATTACTATTACCATTTTATTTTCTGGCTGGCTTGTAGTTCCATTGTGACCCCCCCCCCCGCTGCATTGTTTTTGTGTCTTGATGTCTTGTGGTATCAGTATACTTGGACTTCATCATGTTCTTTTGTGTTACCACAAGTTTTTCCTCTGTGGTTACCACTAGGCTTACATAAAATATCTTAAAATGGTAAAACCTTATTTTAAACTGCTAACAATTTACTGTCAATGGAATTCCAAAACTTTACACTTTTACTTCTCTCACATTTTAGGTTTGATGTTCAAATTACCTATTTCTTATATTGTGTAACTAATAAAGGTTAATGTAGATGTGGATATTTAACTTTTAAACTAGGCTTGTAAATGTGCACCACCAATATTAGATTACAGAGTCTAACTCTGAATATATATTTACCATTACAAATGAGTTTTATACTCCTTTCTTAGGGACTTACCCTCTACTTCTAGTCAGAGAACTCCTCTTAGAATTTCTTGTAAGGCAGGTCTCATTGTCCTAATTGCCATTAGCTTTTGTTTGTTTGGGAAAGCCTTTATCTCTCATTCATCTCTGAAAGACAGCTTTGCTAGGTATTGAATTCTTGGTTCAGAATTTTTTTTCTTTCAATATTTTCAATATATCATCCAGTTCTCTCCTGGCCTGCAAAATTTTTGTTGAAAAATCTGCTGATAGTGTTATGGGGTTCCCTTTTATCTAATTTATCTTTTCTCTTGCTTCTTTCAAATTTTTTTGTCTTTAACTTTTGACTGATTTTGATTAATTATAATAAATCTTGGTTTAGCCCTATTTGGATTCAACCTATTTGGGATGTTTTGGGGCCTCATGGAGCTGGATATTTATCTTGCCCCTCAGGTTTTGGCAATTTTCAGTCATCATTGATTTAAATATACCTTTTGTCCCTTTCTTTCTCTTCTGGAATTCCCATAATATAGGTATTATTATTTTTTTAAGATTTTATTTATTTATGTGACAGAGAGACAGCCAGTGAGAGAGGGAACACAGCAGGGGAGTGGGAGAGGAAGAAGCAGGCTCCCAGTAGAGAAGCCCGATGTGGAACTTGATCCCAGAACGCCGGGATCACGCCCTGAGCCGAAGGCAGACGCTTAACGACTGTGCTACCCAGGCGCCCCAGGTATTATTTATTTTGACTGTGTCCCATAAGTCTCATAGGTTTTCATCACTTTTTTTTTATTCTCTTTTTTTTTTTCTTTAAAGATTTTATTTATTTATTTGACAGAGAAAGAGTGAGCACAAGTAGGGGGAATGGCAGGCAGAAGGAGAGGGAGAAGCAGGCTTCCTGAGGAGCAGGGAGCCTAATGCAGGGCTCGATCCCAGGACCCTGGGATCATGACCTGAGCTGAAAGCAGATGCTTAACCAATTGAGGCACCCAGGTTCCCTCATTTTCTTTTTTATATTCTACTAACTGGATAATTTCAAATGTCCTGTCTTCTAGATCAAGTATTGTTCTGTGTGGTCAAGTCTGCTTTTGAAGCTTTCTGTTGAATTCTTCATTTGTCATAATTTTTTTCTAGCTTTAGGATTTGTCTTTGGTTCTTTTGTTTTCTAGTTCTTGAACTACTCATTTTACTCACATGCAGTTTTCCTAATTTCATTTTGTTGGTGTGTTTTTGTGGTTCAGTAGACTTTTCTTTCAGTAGACTTCTTTAAAAGACTATTTTGAATTTTTAAAAAAAGATTTATTTTGGGGGGAGAGAGAGAGAGGGAGGGAGGGAGAGAATGAATATGAGAATGCGTGAGTATGAGTGGGAGGGGCAGAGGGAAAGGGAGAGAGAATCTCAAGCAGACTCTGCACTGAGTGTGGTGCCTGAAGTGGGGCTCGATCCCATGACCCTGAGATCCTGACCTGAGCTGAAATCAAGAGTCAGATGCTTACTTGACTGCACCACCCAGGTGCCCCAAACTATTTTGAATTATCATCTGATGGTTCATACATCTCTATTTCTTTAGGGTCTGTTATTGGAGCTTTACTGGTTTCCTTCAGTGGCTTCATGTTTACCAGAGTTTTCTGTGATCTTTGATATGTTGGTATGTGCACATTTGAGTAAATAGTCTCCTCTTCCAGATTTTAGAGACTTGCTTTGGCAGAGACATTTCTTCACCATTCTGATCTGTTTAGGTTTCTGGGCATGTCTGACTGTAATGTCTCTGGATAGATGAGGCTTTCAGTCCTGGTCTGTTTTTGGACAAGGCCACTGCCCAAGCTCAAAGGTCGGGGTGTGTGTGTTGTTGGCTGAGAACTGTTGGCTAGTACTGCTGGCTTGTTTCCCTGCCTAAGTGAGGCTGTAGGATGTTATCTGGGTTCTCCAGTCAGGCTTACTAGGTGGTTGGGATTGGGTAATACACTCAGGAGTGGCTGGGGCTATGAATTAGTTTCTCTGCATTGCTGGGGCAGCAGGATGGGTCTGAGGGCCTGCATGGCTTGTTTTCTGGGGACCCAAATCAGACAAGACTGTGCACTGGATTTGCTGACCAGACAGAGCCCCTGGTTTTGCTCAGCAGACAGCAAAGTCCATGTTCTGTGTTTAAGGCCTCTGTGAAGAGCGCTGTTGGATGGGCTATGTCGCTTCCTGTGTACTCCGGTTAGGTTCTCTGTTCAGGTGGGTTGAAGGCTGTATTCAGCAAATGACTGAGCTGTAGATTAGTTTCCCTGGCCAGGGACAGCAAGAAAACTAGTTTCAAGGCTAGAAAGACTCTTTGTGGTCTTGACTGTAGGCATGCTGCACCCTAATTTCCCTGGCCTAATGGGGTCCCTGGGTTTGCTCTGGAAATCACGAACCTTGCCTGCTGGACTCTTTGCTTCAGTGCTGCTGGGCTACGTAGCTTTGCCAGTGTTCTGACCAGGCTTTCTGTTTGGGTGAGTCTAGAAACTTCATTCAGCTGTGGACAGGGCTATGATTTTAGCTCTTGGCAGGATGGGAGGGCCAGATCCAAGCAGTTTTCAAGAATTTCCAAGTATGAGGCTTTGTGGTCAGGAGGGATCAGGAGCTATACTCAAGCAGTGAGGAGGGTTATGAATTAGCTCACCTATCTGGTCTGAGCAAGTTAGATGGCTTCGAGGCCAGCAGGGCTCTTTCTGCTTGAGCAGGGCCAGGAGCTACACTTAGTAGTGGGTGAGGATATGACTTCACTCTGCCTGCAGGGGCCTGTGGGGGTGGGGAATGGTGGGGTCAGCATACAGGCTACATGGCTCTTCATTTAAGGTACCAAATCAGGCAGACCTGTGCCCTGCCAAGGTCGCTGGTCAGACTTTCCTACTGTTTTGGCTCTGCAGATCAGCAGACCTGCTGGTTGGGACATCTGTTTGGGCAATGTAGGAAACTGGTCGGCCAAGATTTGAATGCTGGTTGTTGTAAGCCCCTTCCCCTTTCTTCTTCACAATCATATTACCAGTGGTTAGTACTTGCAAATTTTCTTGAAATCCCTGTGGTATGAGACAAGAGTGGGGTTTCCCAAGGAGGAGCCCACAATGTTGGGGAGGCTAGGTCTTCATGCTGGGTTCTCTCTTCCTACTGGAGGAACTGTAGGCTCTGGGGAGACCTTGATGTGTGTTGCAGTGGTCTGGGGAAGAGTCAATGCAGTCAGCATGTAACCACTTTTCTTATCCTTCTAACGTTGTCTATCTTGGTCTCAGGTGCAGGAGGATGTACCCCCACAATCTAGGAGAGGTGTTCCATCCATGAATAGTTGTTAGTTGTTTTCCTTGTGATGAGGAGCAAAGTCAGGAAAGACCTATGTCTCCATGTTGGTGATGTCACTCCTGTATGATCCTTCTAATGTATTTTTGAATTTGGTTTGCTAATATCTTGTTGAGGATTTTTATATTTTCATCTGAGATATTGATGCATAATTTTCTTGTAGCCTTCATGTCTGGTTTCAGTATCAGGGTAATGCTGGCCTTGTACAATGAGTTTGGAAATGTTCCATCCTCTTCTATTTTTTGGAAGAGTTTGAGGAAGATTGCTGCTATTTTTAAGTGTTTGGTAGAATTTACCAGTGAAATAATTTTGGCTCAGACTTTTGTCTGTTGGGAGGTTTTGGATTCCAGATTCAGTCTCCTTACTCGTAATTCTTGGTTTGTTCAGATTTTCGGGTTCTTGAGTCCTCGTGGGTTGTATATTTCTAGGAATTGAACCGTTTCTTTTAGTTTGTTTAATTTGTTGGCTTGTAATTGTTCGTAGTAGCCTCTTAGGATCCTTTGTGTTTCTGTGGTATCAGTTTTAATGTCCGCTCTTTCATTTCTCATTTTGAGTCCACTCTCTTTCTCTTTGTGTGTCTAGCTATAAAGGTAGCTTATTATTTTTTTTAATCTTTGCAAGAAAACCAGCTCTTAGTTTAATTGATACATTCTATTGTTTTGTGTTGGTTTCTATATCACTTATTTCTGCTCAGTCTTTATTTTTTTTTTCTACTTATATCAGGCTTGACTTATTCTTTTTTGTTTTTTTCCTAAGTTCCTTGTGGTGTGAAGTTTATTTGACATCCTTTTTATTTCTTAATGTAGGCATTTATTGCCATGAACTTCCCTCTTAGAACTGCTTTCACTGTATCTATAAGTCTTGGCATGTTATCTTGCTAATTTCATTTGTTTGAAGGTATTTTTTGATTTCTCTGAATTCTTATGTGGCCTATTGGTTGTTCAGCAGCTGTTCTTTAATTTCCGCATTTGGAAATTTTGTAATTTTCTTCTTGTAATTGACTTCTAGTTTCATATCATTGAGGTTGGAAAAGATGCTTGATACGATTTCAGTCTTTTTGAATTTATTAAGACTTATCTTGTAGCCTAACCTGTCACCTGTTCTGAAGAATGTTTCATGTGTTCTTTAGTACAATGTATATTCTGCTGCTTTAGGATGGAATGTTCTGTATATGTCTGTTAAGTCCATTTGGTCTAATGTGTCATTTAAGGGCAATGTTTTCTGATTTATTTTTCTCTGTAGATAATCTATCCATTGATGAAAGTGAGATATTCAAATCCCCAGTCATTAATGTATTGCTGACTTTTTCTCCCTCTAGGTCTGTTAATATTTGCTTTATATATTTAGATGCTCTGGTGTTTTGTGTGGAAGTATTTATAAATGTTGTATCTTCTTGTTCGATATACCCCTTTTTCATTATGTAATGACCTTCTTTTGTCTCTTATTAGTCTTTGTCTTAAAGTCTAACTTGTCTGATATAAGTGAAACCACTCTAGCTTTCTTTTGGTTTTCATTAGCTTGGAATATCTTCTTCTATTCCTGAACTCTCTGTGTGGATCCTTACATCTGAAGTGAGTTTGTGGATACTGTATAGATGGGATTTTTTTATATTATTATTCAGCCATTCTGTCTTTTTATCAGAGAATTTAGTCCATTTATATGCAAATTAACTCTTGATACCTGGTGGTATTTTGTTGATTGTTTTTTGGATGTTTTGTGATGCTCCCTTCCTTCCTAATCTGAAGATTTTCTGTAGTGTTATGCTTAGATTCCTCTATCTTTTTTCTGTCTACTATAGGTTTTTGCTGTGTGGTTACCCTGAGGTTTACATAAAAGGATTTATAGTTCATGTTAAAAATAACTTAAGTTTGGGGGCCCCTGGGTGGCTCGGTCAGTTAAGCGTCTGCCTTCGGCTCAGGTCATGATTCCAGAGTCCCTTCTCTGTGGGGAGTCTGCTTCTCGCTCTGACCCTCCCCCCTCTCATGTTCTCTCTCTCAAATAAAGAAATAAAATCTTTTAAAAAAATAACAAGTTTGAATACATTCTAAAGCTATACATGTTTACTCCCTGCTACCCCCATCTTTTATGGCTTTGATGTCCCAATTTACATTTTTATCTTGTGTATCTAATATAGGGTTTTTTTATTCCTTTTGTCTTTTAACCTTCCTACTAATTTGTAAGTGATTAACCCACCATCTTTACAACACCAGATTATTCTGAGTTCCACCCTTATCAGTGAAATTTATACTTTTTTTTTTTTTTTCAAAATTTTATCTATTTATCTGACAGAGATAGAGACAGCCAGCGAGAGAGGGAACACAAGCAGGGGGAGTGGGAGAGGAAGAAGCAGGCTCATAGCAGAGGAGCCTGATGTGGGGCTCGATCCCACAACGCCAGGATCACGCCCTGAGCCGAAGGCAGATGCCCAACCGCTGTGCCACCCAGGCGCCCCTGAAATTTATACTTTCATATGTTTTCCTGTTACTAGTTAGTACCCTTTAACTCCCATTTAAAGAGTCTCTTCAACATTTTTTTTTTTTTTGTCAAGTTAGTCTAGTGGTAGTGAATCCCTTTTAGCTTTTGCTTCTGGAAGACTTTATTTCTCCGGTTCTGAAGAACAACTTTGCTATGTAGAGTATTCTTGGTTGGCAGTTTAAAGAAAAAAAAATTTACCTGCGTAATCTCTACCCTCAACATGGGGGTTGAACTCATGACCCTGAGATCAAGAGTCACTTGCTCTTCTGACTGAGCCAGCCAGGCACCCTTGTTGGCAGTTCTTTACTTTCAGCACTTTGATAGTGAGAACCTGTGAACGTCACCCTGCTGGCCACCTGAGCCAGGCGGTCAAGGGTCATCCCCTGGGTGGCAGCCACAGGAAAACGGGGCACCTGACGTGTGCACAGGCTCCTGCCTGGGAGACACTGGTGGTCTGAAGCACGGTGGGGAGAGTGTGAAGATAGCACCTGCCCTCCAAGGTCACTGTAGAGGACTGTAGTCAGCCCTCAGATGTGTGTTTAATTAGGCGCTTGTCCCTGAGGCTGAAGCTATAAAGTAATTGGCCTCTTTCATAGAAACCCTGGGTGCCTCAGTCTGTTGCCTCCCCACTGTGCCCTGCGGTGTAGCCAGTGAAGAACTCTTTTACCCAGGAGCGTAAGCCCCACTGGCTGCCAGAGTCAGGTGGTCAAGAGTTGTTCCCTGGGTGGCAGCCACAAAACTGGGGTGCCAGATAGGTGCACAAGCTCCCTTCCAGTAGATACTGGTGACCCGGATGCAGGCAGAGGGAGAGTACAAAGATGGCACCTACTGGCCTCCATCTTTGGAGAGTAGATCAGTAGGCCCTTATCTGTGTTAAATCAATGCCTGCCCTTAAGGTGGATGCTTTAAGATAAGCCTCATATGCAGAAAAACTGATCGCTTTCCTGCCTCTCTGCTGTGCCCCGGGGTGGGTGAGTCTGCAGGCGTGAGCCCTTTAAGAACGGTTTCTCAGTTTGCTATAGCTTTGTGGGCCTCAGGGATGCAAGCCCTGTTAGTCAGTGCGGAGTCTGCTTCTCCCTCGCCCTCTGCCCCTCCCCCACCCCGCTCTCTGTAATAAAATCTTTATTTTATTTTTTTAAAGATTTTATTTATTTATTTGACAGAGAGTCAGCGAGAGAGGGAACACAAGCAGGGGGAGTGGGAGCGGGAGAAGCAGGCTCCCACTGAGCAGGGAGCCTGATGCGGGGCTCATCCCAGAACGCCAGGATCATGACCTGAGCCAAAGGCAGATGCCGAGCAACCGAGCCACCCAGGCGCCCCTGTAATAATTCTTTTTTTTTCCTATTAAAAAAAAATATTTTATTTAGAAAATAGAAAATTATAAATTAGAAAATTTAGAAAACTATTTAGAAAATTAAGATTTCATTTATTTATTTGACAGAGAGAACACAAGCAGGGGGAGTGGCAGGCAGAGGGAGAAACAGGCTTCCCACTGCGCAGAGAGCCCCACACAGGGCTTGATCCCAGGACCCCAAGATCATGACCCGAGCTAAAGGCAGATGCTTAACCGACTGAGCCACCCAGACTCCCCTCTAAATAACTAATTTTCTAAATAATTTTCTAAATAATTTTCTAATTTCTTGTGGTGAGTAGTTACTATCTGCCATTTTTACCCACCCAGCATCTATTTATTACTTATTTTCTTTGGGGAAACACTTGTTTTCACCTTGGACTACCTGTTTCTGGCTCCAGGGATGGTCATGTGATACAGACTTGGCCAACCAATGAATCTTATTCTTTTGCCCATAATGTCTGGTTCAGTAATGGATATTTGCCTGAATCCAGGCCAGTCAGAGGCAGTGACTCTGCTGGGATGTCTCTTGGAATTATTGGAAAAGAGAAGCCCTTATCTCCTGGATTTGAAATTAGTAGTATGTATTGCTCTCATTGTTCAGTGGCTGAGAGTCCCTCTGCCAACTCCTCGGGAGGGTCTTGAGAACGAAGCCCATGCAGAAGCAAGCCGAGCACGCACGAGAGACCCAGAGCCCGTAGGACACTGTGTGAGTTCTCGGATACGCGCATCTGTGTCTGACGCAGTGAGGACTATCTTCGATTTTCCAGTGACTTGAACCAATATATTCCTTTTGTGGCTTAAGTTAATTTGAATTGCTTTTCGCTACTTGTAATCTTCAGAGCTTTATGTCAAGTATTGCCATCCTTGATTTTTAGAAGGGGAAACTGAATCTCAGTGATATTGCCGGAGTCAAACAGCTGGATAGGGGAGAGGATGTGGAGCTCTTTAGGGCCAGTGGGGCTGGAGCCAGATGGAGGCCTGCTCACTTATCGCTTAGACCTTCCCCCAGTGCTACTCTCAAGGCTTGCCTCACCTCTGCTACCCCTGCAAACGCGGATGTTTACAAGGTCTGTATACAGACCTCTGGTCAGGTGCTGAGAGCCTCTCCGATCCCTGCAGCAGTTTCTAAGAGGACTTTGAATGAGCAAGGTTCCTCTGACAGTGAGTGAATCCTGCCGTCATTACTGGGAGTTGCCCCATCTCTGAGTTGGGCTGCTTAAGCCTTCTGACCGACACTTTCTTCGCTTGCCTTTGACATTCCACAGACACATCCACAGTCCTCACGTGTTGATTTGGTAACTTTTTCACTGTTCTTCCTGCTGGGGCCTACCCGAGGGGTAGAGTTCCAGGAAATAGAAACATTTTTATTAACGCTGTTATTGATATTTCTGCCAGTAGCAGGTCCAAAGATGAATGCCCTGTTCCACCGTATTTTATATGTGTCACCTAAGCATAATAAGTCCATAATCCATTGTTCTGCACCTGTTTGCTGTGACTGGGTGGTAAGGGAAGAGTGGCAGAGGAAGGATGATGGCGGCACCGCATTGCCAGAAATGTCTCGGTCCATTTCCCATCAATAATTGTGTTCTAAATACAAGTATAGACTGCCAGCCTGCTATGTATTCTCTCCAAAGGACCAGGCTCCCCTGGGGGGGCCACTATTTGTTACCTATTGAGCACTTTCACCCCCTTCTTCCTTTGTAAATGGTTCCATTCAGGTCTTACAGGAAGGATCTGATTAGTCCCAGATAGGGTTTCTCAATCTTAAGACTACCGACCCCTTGGCAGGATACTTCTTGGTTGTGGAGGCTGTCCTGCGCGTCATTGGGGGGTTAGCAGCTCCCCCTGCCCTAGTCAGACCATCAAAAATGTCTTTAGACATTGCCAAATGTCTCCTTTGGTGGCAAAATCTCTCCCAGTTGAGAAGTTCTGCAGTTGACACAAAAGGGAATTTGACAGGGATGGACAGAGCTGTAGGTCCCACACCCAGGAGGAGGGGCTACTTGGTCTATGCTTGGAAAGTGGAGGCTGTTGGTTCCTGGCCAGCAGCTTCTCCTGGCAGGGATGCCCAGGCAGCCTGATAGAGGATGTGTCAGCGCACTACTCCCCCCCACTTTCGTTTCAGATTTTTTTCACGCTGAAAGCTTTGAAGCTAATATTAAGGGCATCTTGATGGAGACTCAGTGCCCCCGGCCTGTGTGGCCATGTCTTGCTTAGGAAATATCAGGGGAAGAAGGAACGACAAACCTGGGCCCTTTTGCAACACTTGGTGCATCTGCTGCCCCCCGTTGTCTTGCTTCCAGTGGTGGTGTTCATGGAGATCCAGGGCTATCTGCTAGGGAAGCAAAGTGACCTTCAGTCAGCTGGTGGTGGCTTCCAGACCCATGGCATTCTTCCTTTAGAAAGGCCGTGAGCTCCCAAGGATGCCTCAGAGCTGGGAAGCTGAAGGGTGAGTTCTGCCCTTGCCCTCGCCTGCAAGCCCGCTCCCAGTGCTTGCTCGCCCACGTCATCCCCTTCGGCCTCCTAAGATGCTTGGGCTCTCCACCTCGCTCAGGTGCCACCTGCGTGGGGCAGTTAGCTCTTGAGTGCTGTGCGGTCAGGTTTCCTCCTTCCGTTTCTTGGTGCTTCACCCGCACCCATGTCCCAGTTCTTCAGAGAGGCTTTCCTTGACCTCACCGTGTAAAGTACCCGCCAGCTATTCTGTCACGTCACTTCTATTTCTTAAAAATACTATCTGATAGCTTTGCTTGCTTGTTTGTTGATTGACACTCAAAAAGTTAAGTTTCAGGAGAACAAGGACTTTGTCTTAATCATCTTTGCGTAGCCCTCAAATGCCTAGAGCAGGACCTGGCACATTGATGTTTAATAAATGCTTAGGAAGGAACGAATAAAAGGGGGGGTTTAATTAGCCATTGGAGTACCCAGGACAGATCTTCCTCCACATCTTACTAAGTGTTCTCGACACTGGTGTGGCTTCTCCCCCCATGACCCTTGGCACCCAGTCTGTGACTGTACAAATCACACACCCAGCAGACCTCAAGCCATGTGCTGGGCCTTCTCTCTCATGTCTCCTGGGAACTCCGGGTCCTTTTCTCCTCACTTCATGTTTCACGAAACCAATTGTTTCCACTAACTCTACACCAGACTTGTCCGAACCCCGTTAATGTAGTCATCTTTGCCCCAGGGAGTGAAGGTCAGGAATAAAAATAAGACACACCAGGGAGTAGGGCTGAGTTTACGGTATTCACAAGAACATCTGATAGGTCTCCTGTGACTCATCCGTTTATTTTAATGAAATCAGATAATGACAGTCTGTTGAATCAAAAAATGCACATTATTTATCCCCTCATGGTGAAGTGGCACTGTAACATTGTTTTAAAAACCATCTTACAAGTTTTTTTCTTAGAACCTGTTGTTGAGTTAGAGAAAGCAGCTTTGCCAAGTGCCCGATTCTGTCTTTGCCTGTTCTGGCAGCTGGCATCCCTCCCACTTTCCCCAGGCATTTCCATCAGCACGGTCTAACCCCCACTGGAACATGTGGGTCAGTGCTGCCGAACCAGGCACTGCCCCAGCTTCCCAGCCCTCCGAGTGCACTGTGGGGGAAGGTGGGGGACACTTCTCTGGCCACCTAGAAGGTACCACAGGGTCTGTCTCAGCCTTCACTCTTCCTGGATGCTCACAGTAGCAGGAAGAATGATGGCCTGGGTAGACACCTGGGTCTGTTCCTGCCTCTGGGGTTAATGTGTTGGATGACCTTGGTCTCTGGTTTAGACACTGCATTTCTCTGATTCCCAGGTTTATCCCTCACCAGGGATTCCCTCAGGTTCCTTCAGCTCTGATATCGGAGACACGGTGAGTTTCGAGGGGCAGGTCCGCTTATGCTAGCGGCTTCTCCTCCCAGCAAAGCCCGTGGGTGGCTGCTTGGCTACAGGGTTCAGTCTGATGGGAGCTTTGTATCTGGTGGAAGGCAAGGTGAGCTCCATCGCCCTCCTGGCTGCTCCAGGGTTCCTAAGGGTCATTCTGGGGGATTTCCCCCTCTTTCTCTGGCCCGAAGAAATCTCCCTCCCTTTCCTTTCCCCTCTTTTCCTTGTCCTGTCCTCTTTCTGAGGCGTCAGACTCAGGTTCCCTTCTGAATTTGAAAAGGCAAAGCCATCTTCTACATGGGGCCTGTTGGCATGTCAACAATAGCAACAACGGTAGTAGCAACAGCTTACATTAAAGGTTTTTAGTTTACACTTTACAAAGAGCTTTTAAATACATCATCTCAGCAGCCATTTTAGGGTCCCTTGGTTGAGTCAAAGGGATTCTCCCTTCCCCTGAATCCTGCTCAGGGGGAAACTGAGCCCAAGCCCCCTTTCACATATGCTCGTCTCCACACGCAAACACTGAACCATACTTCTAAGCATGCAAGTCACCTGACTGAACTCTTCTGCCCTGGGGGACTTTGTTTCTAGAATTTGGCTATTGAAATGAAAGTGGTTTAATCTGCATTTATTAGAGAAACTTCCTTTTGGGGAGAATTTTCTTAATCTTGCATTAGGCATTTCATAAAGTCAGGGCTTCCAGAATTGAGCAGAAGGCTCAAACTCGCCCTCAAGCCACACTAAGAACACGCTCCTTTTGGCTGTGCCGGCTGACCGCAGCTGGAGTCGGGAGTGGGCGCAGGCCGTGGCTGGCAGAGGCAGGCCTTGGATTCCTTGGGGAGGCAGAGGGAAAGCTGGCAGCCTGGCAAGTCTTCTCAGAAAGTCAGTGACCCTGGTGCCTGGCTGTCAAGATGGCAGGCCGAGTGGGCTTCCCGTCATGTGGAGACGCTAGCTGGGAGTGTTGGTAGAACAAGCCTAGGGATTTACCCATGTGGATGAAGTGGGCTGATGGCGTGAGGGATGGGGAAGGGTGTTGGGCACACCTCAGGACATGTCTCAGGACAGAACTTTGGCGCTACCACAGAGACTTTTGGGACCTATCTGGAAATCAGCATTGTTTAGCTACAAGCTCCAGTGAATAACTGGGAAGCCCCCAAGCCATTTTGGGTGGCAGAGTCCTTTCTCCTCTTCCGAGCCTGCCTTGTCTTTGCCACTAATTCTCTTCCTAAAACAGCTTGTCTTGCTATTCCCCTACTTAAAAACCCTGCTGGGTCCCTGTGTCCTAGCCTGCCACACATGGCTCTTACTGGTTGAACCCTTGCCTTCACGCCTACCCCATTGATTCCTACTCCCCAGTGTGCCTCCCACATTCCTGCCGCCCTGGACCTCTGACTCTTCCCCAAACATACTGGGTCTTTTCCCTGTTTCACTTCTTTTTAACAGGTCATTCCCTGGAAAGTTCAAGTCCCTTTTTCACCCCCCGCCCCGGGCAAACTCCTATTCATCCTTGAAGACCCAGGACTGGAGATTTCCTAGTCTGGACAGTGATGGCCCTTGTTTATACTGCCATGAGGGAATTCCTGTAATAAAGCAGTTGTCCCATGATTGTTTTTGCCCTGGACTGTAGGATCCTTAAAGGCAGATGTTTCTTTCCCATGAGGAGTAATTTCTGGAGTTAGGCAAACTGGGCCCAAATCCTGGCTCTGTAATTGATTGGGCATCTGTTCTTATGCAAGTTCTTTAACTCCTCTGTGCCTCAACTTTATCAACTGTAAAATGGGTTGTAATGCCTTTACTATAGGGTTGCGTTGAGAATTAATTAAATATTTATATATATATAAATTAGAATGGTATCTGATGTATAATGTAGTAAGTGCTAAGTGAATCTATCTGTTAATACTAGAAACACATCCACCATAAGGTACACTAAGTACCTGGAACATAATGTGTATTAGTACACACATTTTTAAATAATTCCTCCATCTTATTTCTCCCTCCTTTTCCCTTTTTTCTTCATCCCTCTCTTCCTTCTGTTCTTCCCTCCCTATCCCTTCTTTCCCTTCCTTCTTTCCTTCTCATTTGCCACTTCCCTTGTGCTCTTCCAGCCTCCTTTTTTGCTTCCCTCTTGATTCTTAGACTCTTTGGCCCACTGTTGGTCCTCGCAGAACCAGTAGGCTCCACTGGGAAACCTCCATGCTGGAAGGTCCTCTGAGCCCCATGTTTTCCTCCAGCACTTCTGCAGGGGAGGCTCCCAGGGGAAAGGAGGGATGAATGAGAGACAAGGAGTTGGTGTGAGCACCTGAGCCCCTGAGCCGTCTGTACTAGCCTGAGGGGAGCTGAGAGACCGCGGCAAGTCTCCATCAGGCGGCCTGCCTTTGCTCACATTACCTGATGTATAACTGTCTAGAAGCTTTCTGGATACTGGGGGAACAGAACAAGACTTGAACACAAGCAGGAGAAATAGTAGTAAAGAACAACTACTTTCTTTTCCTGGTAGGGCTTATCCGGTGAACTAACTGAATGTCCTGTGTTTACACTATTTAGAGAAGGAATCTAGAGCTTTGAGTTTGGCTTTTCTACTTATCAGACACATGGCTCAAGGCAAGACACAGAGTTTGAGAAAGGCTTGTTTCCTTGTCTGTGAAATGGGGCCATATGGCTTTACCCTTCTTATGGGAGCAGGGATTGCACGGATGAAATCACGTGCAGTACAGATACACGTTGGAAGGTGCTGCAGACAGGCAAGGAGTTGTGATGACTTATGAGGGTGGCCTGGAGGATCAGGCGGCAGAGGCTTGTTTGTCCCAGAACACAATCCTCCCAGAACTTTCCAGAGTTGGACTTCTACCAGCGCTATGGGCAGGCTGGGTTCCTGGCCTTCCTCATCCCCGCAGCCCCGGCTGCCCGCTCTCCTACCACTGCATTCCAAGGTGAAATGGGCTGGTGGGACGAGGGTGGCTCAGAGCTTTCAGAGGAAGGGCCAGTGGTTGGGGCCTGAGGAGATGGCATTCACCGCTTCTTCTGTTGACTCATCTGGAGAGGGGCAGGGAAAGAGGAGGTGTTTTAAAATCTGGCAAAGTTGACTCAGATGAAGCCTGTGGCAGTTTCACATTGCCCCGTAGTGGAAGGCAGGGCCAGCCAGGAGGGAGGAGAGGGGTCTACGGTAGGTTCGGACCCTGCTGGCGGCCTGGGGCAGGTGCAGGCGGTGGCCGTGAGTCTGAGGCTTCCAGGGTGTGGCGGCTTTTCCTGGAAGGACGGCTTCGGCAACCAGGACTTAAAAGCTGGGTGCTTTTAGGGAAGAAAAAAAAGTCATTAAAAAGAAGAAACAAAGAAAAATCTTTTCCTTCTCTTCCTCTTACGGTTCCTTTTCCTGAGCTCAGTAAGCAGGTCTTGGTTTCTGCTGACATGATACTGTTTCATCAACATAAAAACTTCCTTCTTCCTCCTCGGACAGGCTATCACTTCTTTATTCTTATCCTTTTGTTTTAAAACATTTTTATTATTCTTTTTTCTTAAAATTTTTAACAGCTGTTTATAAAAACACGACAAATACACAAGACTTGGTAAAAATAACTCACTATATATGGTACATATACTCAGACGGTGTGATATATTTATATAATAAAAGATGAAAATAGTCACTTTCCATAATAAAAATAAGTTCTATTTTTTGTTTATTTTACAATATACTTAATATTCTCTTCTTCTGCTTCCTCTCCAGCTTTTGCTTCTTCACCTCGAATCTCGAGGGGGTCCCACATGGCTGTCCCAGCCCCCACGAAGCTGGAGTCAGAGAGGTGGGGGGGCAGGTGGGCAGACGGCCTTAGGAACACTGGCGGCAGCCGCACTCTAAGTGTCTTTCCACCTCTTCCACGAACGAGGAGCCGTCGGTGCACTGGAAGACATATTTCCGCCGCTTGCTGCGGGTGGGCTGGCAGCACTGGGGCCCACAGCCCCCACGACATTCCATGATGGGCACTCTGGAGGCTGTGGCACACGAGGCATAACCTTTCTGGCGGCGGATCACCTCTCGGACTACCTCCCCCAGGCACGGGCTCTCTGCAGAGGGCGGAAGAGGAAAGGTCAGGGCATGGCTGGTACAGATGATGGGCCAGGGTCCGTTCCCGGGCAGGCTTTTGGGAAACACTGGTGGTGTGAAGACGCTTGGTACTTCTTCGCTCGTCCCTCCATCTGCCTGTCCACTAACCCGTCCAGCTGTTCCACAGATTTCTGGGCCAGCCTCTCTGCTAGATTGATAGGTCCTGAGCATTTCATGGTGACAAAAGCAGGCCCGTCCTTTCCTTCAAGGAGCACAAACACTGCACTAGATGTGGCCCAGTAGTAGGCTGTGGGCTAAATCCTGTCCCCAAATTTTGATTGTGCCACCTATGCTTAAATGTCACCATTAAAAACCCCAGGAGATCAACTAAATACTGGGATTTCTGGCTTTGCTGAAAACCAGGGAGTCTCCAGTTTGGCCCAGTCCCCACCCGTATAGAGTTTAGATATGAATTCTGGAATCCCTGAAGTGAAAGTGTTTGTAAGGGTAAACTGAGGTGGGGGCTACACAGGAACAGAACAGGGCAAGGTGCCTGATGCAGCCCAAGGGTGTGTCTCCGGGACGGGCTGCCGGAGGGGAGAGCTGAATGAGGAAAGGAGTTAATGAACCCCGAGAGCTGCTTGAATCTTCACTGCCTGCCGTACTGTCCGTGCGACACTGGGAAGAGGGCTAGAGCAAGGCCCTGAGGAGGAGAATGACAAGCTTAGATCCCCAGCCCTGCAGCCTGAAGCAAGACACTGGCCATCCCTGAGCCACTTTCCTCGTCTGGAAAATGGTGACCCGTTTCCCTGTTCTTCCTACGCTTCACAGGTTACCAGCCTCAGAGAAGACTGAATGAGAAAAGGCTTTATGCATTTTAATGAATTTTGGTAAGCATGATATCATTTTAAAAAATTACGAGATTGTTACAATCTCTCTCGCCACGCCACATTGTCCAATGATTATGTTGCCACATTGTCCAATCTGGCGAAGGGAATGTGAGAGCTCTTTATCTTCTGACAGGTTTTCTGTTATTTCAAAATATATTAATAAAAAATTTAAAAACATGGTCAGTTTTGGTTGAGAATAGTATTTTAAGTAGGTATAAATGTGAAAGAGTCCTTTAGAGACAGGGTGGTCTGCCTAGGAATCTGGGCACAGGGAGGAAGACTTCTCCATTTCCCTGCAGGAAATAAAACCCTCCAAGGAGAGGCAGATATGAATTTTAATACAGTTCAGTTTTAATTTTCCTGTTCTTGAGCTTATTTCAAAATGAACACGCTACATGGGTCAAGGTCATGGAGGGAAGGAGGGCTTCGATCTGCTATGTTGTGGGGCTAGTTAGTTACACAGCAGTGGCCGACTGCTGCAGAGATGTAGGGTGTTGCCCCCATGTTCAGGGTGAAGGAACTGAAGCTTAGAAAGCAACGTCGCAAGATCACGCAGCCTCCAGGCCGGAACTCGGGACTGTCGGCAGTCTGGATCTGAAGTCCAGCTCTGCCCCCTGTGGCTTTCTCTGGCCCCCCTCCCCTGCGCACAGTTGACCCACCTTGCTCGCAGTGCTCCCCACTAAAGCCAGGCTGGCACAGGCAGTAGGGCTCCCCTCGATCTGAGAAATGGCACTGCCCCTGGTGACACTTGAAGGTGGAGCAGGCGTTGGAGTCATTCTTGTGGTCACACGTGGCCCCGCCGTAGCCTTCTACACACTTGCACACATATGAGGTCCCGGTTGCTACACATTTCCCATGGTTGCAGCTGTTGGCAGAGGACAGAATGAGAACGGGGAGGGCAGAGAGCATGCTGCCGGAGGCTTGCTCTGTCCACCGCAGCCAGGGCCCAGGCTCAGAGTGGGGCGCCCAGAGCTGTGGAACCTCAGGTTTTCTCCATCCCATGGTCTGCCCCCCACTAGCCCAGGGGCTGAGCATCAGTCCAACCTGCTGGAGGCTCGGATCACCTAAAGTCACCTACCAGCTGTGGCCACGAGGCTGGCTGGCTTGCCATTTTACCGGCAGTAGAACTCCCCGATCCAAGGGGCAGGTGCCGGCTCCGGAGCAGCTAAGCAACCTCTAAACACTGTCGTTGCCCTAGCATCTTGGTAATGTCACTGCCGCTGCCACCACCAGCAGTGCCAGGCTTTGGGATAAGTGCATTACACCAGACCTCATTCTTACTTTCTACAGTCCCCTCTGCTCTGCTGCTTCGGTGCCGCAGACAGTCTTATCCACATCTAGACGGAGAAACTGATGCTGAAATTCACCATCCTTCCGCTTGACGGAGACAGGGGTTCTCAGCAAGGTGCTCCCGCACTGCTCTAAGGGGGACCTGCTTTTGGCTGTGTAAGCTGTTGACCTAAGCAGTCACACTGACACAGGTTCTGGGTCCGATCTGACCACACTCCCTCCAGCTTTCCTCAGTCCCACTTCTCGGGGTTGCAGGGGAGAGAGGAGGGATGGAGGCAGGGACTGAGTCCATGTGGGGAACCTGGGCTCGCAGGACACTGACCTGTGGCCCAGACAGGGGTCCTGGGCCTCCTGGTCGCACAGCGGGCCGGTCCAGCCTGGGTGGCACTCACACACCACGCTGTCCTTCTCCACAGAGCGGCACACGCCATGCTTGCACACGGTGCAGGACTTGCAGCCCGGTGACACTCCCAGGGACTGTGGCGGGAGGGCCTTGAAGTCTTGCAGCTCGTTGTTGATACGCACCTCGTGGATGCAGCCGTGGAAGCCCCCCAGTGGCCGGTCCGTGCCCTGGCGCAGGGCCGAGAGGCCCGTGGAGGTGGGGATGCCTGGGGGAGGGGTGCCAGGACAGCCGCCTGAAGACCCTCCCCTGCCCACCAGCTCAGACCTCTCCTCAGAGCGTGAGGGAGGTCTCCACGTGCTCGCAGTTACGTGCTCACAGCTCTGGGCCTCTGCTGTTCAGATCGAGGGAATGGACCAAAACCTGGGGCCTTGTCCACACAAGGGTGCCTGTCCTTTGTCCTGCACTTTGACTCTTTAAAAAATGTGAATTTGTTGCCAACATTTTAAATATACAAAATTTCCCATAAAAACTCTTATTTCAGGCTTTCTAGAAAAAGATCTGATGGCTGGCCACAGGGCCACACTGGTGGGACAGAGGAGGACCACCCCCTCTAGGGAGGGAACAGAGAGCGTACCCCATTCCCCTGCTGTCCCCACCAAGCCTCTCCTGCCCCTTGTCACAGCCCTGCAGAGCACAGGGTGGGAGAGCTAGAGTTTGGGAGAGAAGGGGTGTGGGGAGCAGCTTCGATCTGTGGAACTTTGGGTAGCCAGGGGGTGAGAAACTGTGTGCCTTCTGGGACTGCTCTTGACTGAAGGATTTCCCTGGGCCCCTGGCACCTGGACCAGCTGTTAATAGTGTAGATTCCTGGGCCTTCCAGAGGGGGACTCCTTGGCCAGGAGGTCTTGGGAATCTCTTTGTTGAACCAGCTACTCTGGTGACTTCTTTTCTCCCTTCCCTTCCTTTCCCCTTCCTTCTCCTTCTCCTTCTCCTTCTCCTTCTCCTTCTCCTTCTCCTTCTCCTTCTCCTTCCTTCCTCCCTCCCTCCCTTTCTTTCCTTTCTTTCCTTCCTTTTCTTTCTTTCCTTTTTTTTTTTTTTTCCGCACATAACCCTTGGAGAACTACAGGCCCTGGGCTGCATTTCAGGCCCCAGCTCTGCCAGCCAGGTGGCTACTTCTACTTCCTTTTAGGCCTTTATATGATAACCTTCATCTCAAACATGTTCTACATACGTCACCTGAGCGTCACATTGGGTGACATGGTGGCAGAGCAGAGGGAATGCGACTTGAAGTCTGCAGGTGGTGGGGCCTGGACTTGACCTCTATCTCCTCCCTCCCCATTCCATCTTTACCTCTTCCCACCATTCCCACCATCTTTATCTCCTGAAGAACTTGTACTTCCCCAGAAGGAGCCTGTCTTCTCTCCTTTCTTCTCCTCCTCCCCATGATCTGGCTGTTTACCCTTTAGGGATCAGCTTGGTTGTCACTTCCTCCAGGAAGCCTTCCCTGATATGCTTTGGTAGTGGATGCTGAGATCAGGTGAACCCCAGCCAGTGGGCTGGGGTGGGTGGCCAAGCACGGGAGGGTGGGGGTGGTGGGAGGTGGAGGTGGTGGGGATGGGAGGGGAGAAGAGCCTTACCTCCGAGGTAGAGGGGGCTGTTGATGCCTACTGCTGGCTGCTTCTGGAGCTTTCCCAAGCTCTTCGGGGCTCCTTTATCCACCACCAGGTTCAGGGTCTGGTTTAGCATCACCAGCTCCACGCTGTGAAACTGCCCATCATTCACTGTCTCCACACTGGGCAGGAGAGAAGGGGTGAGAAGCAGAAGGTTTGCTGGGTGCCTCCCACAGCCAGGCACTGGGCCATGAACTTGGCCAGCATTACTTGCATTTTGTTTTATTTTTCATTTGGAAATAACTTCAAACTTAAATAAGTTGCAAAAGTAGAAAGAATACAGAGAATACTTCCTAAACCCACACTCTCCTGTTAGCCCCATTTGCTTTATCATTTATTTTCTTTCTCCGTATCCGTCTGTCTCCATAGACATGCATACATCTATATGTATATACATATATACACGTATAGTTTTTCTGAATCCTTTAAAAGTCATATACCTTACCCTTATCCCCAGATGCCTCAGTGTGCATTTCCTAAGGACATGGATAATCTCCCACGTAAGTACACTGCATTTTCAACTTCGGTAAATTTAACATTGGTACCACGCTTGTGTCTAATCAGGCTGAATTTTAATTTTTCAGTGG
Source organism: Ursus arctos (assembly GCF_023065955.2). NCBI lineage: Eukaryota > Metazoa > Chordata > Mammalia > Carnivora > Ursidae > Ursus > Ursus arctos. The sequence continues at coordinate 55,997,094 of NW_026622819.1, forward strand.
ATCTAATAATATCTTTATAGCATTTTCCCCTTGCAGTACAAGATCCAGTCTAGGGCCAGGTAGTGCATTTGGTTATATTATTTGCATTTCTTTCTAGAATTTTACAGAGTTAAGCAAATTCCATCCTCAGACCACCTTCTTAATTTTTGCTCTACGTCATGCCACTAGGACCATTATTAACATGTTTTTCTTCAATTGCTCCACTCCCCCCCTTAAACGCGAGTAAGGATATAAAGCTAGCATTGTTCTAAGGAAACTGTCCCTGAGAAGAATATTCCAGGGTTATATTTTTCCTAGTACATATGAAAAAAAAAGGATCTCAAAGTGTCAATAGTTTGTCCATCTAAATTCATCTCCCGCACCTCCAGCAGCATGCTTACCGTCTGTGGATTGGTAGTACCGTAAAATGCTGCTTCACGCGTTTACAGCATTACAGAAACAAGGAAACGGGCACCTGGGTGGCTCGGTCGGTTAAGCGTCTGCCTTTGGCTCAGGTCCTGATCTCAGGGTCCTGGGATCTAGTCCTGCATCGGGCTCCTTGCTCAGCACAGAGTTTGCTTCTCCCTCTAACGCCCCTCGCCCCCACTGGTACTCTCTCTCTCCCTCTCTCAAATAAATAAAATCTTAAAAAAAAGACAAGGAAACAGAAGTTCAGGGAGGTCAAATAATGCTAAGTCCCCACAACTAGTGAGTACTAGAGCAGGACTGCCCACTGAGGGACAGACGTCTAGCTTCGAAGCCCACACGTCTGCTCCTTTCCCGTGCTGCCTCCCTCAGTCCCAGCAGGCCCTCAGCGAGGGCTGATGACACACAAGAGCCAGGCACTGTGCTGAATGGCTCTCCTCTATTATTTGACCCTCACCATAATTCTATAAAGCGGTGTCAGATATCCCATTTCACAGATAAGACGACTGAGGCCCAGAGAGGTGAAGGGATTTGTCTGAGGTCACCCAGCTAGTATGTTCCAGAGAGAATGCATAGGCAAAACTTTTCCAAAGTTCTGCTCTTTCCCCCGATTCGATTCTCGGCTGGGGGCTGGGAGGGAGCAGTGCGTGCAGGTGATGGGCATTTGGAAATACAATACTCCTTCTCTGAAAAGGGCTCTCTGAGGGGTGGCTGAACTCTGCCTTATCCATTCAGCTGTGGGTGCTGAATACGGAGCCTCCCTCTCCACTTGAGGTTTTCCCGGTGAATCCCCCAATCGGCTCCAACAAGAGGATCCCGTGCCAGACGTGGCAGGAACGGCTTCGGTGACTGAAGTGAATTTCAGCAAAGAGGTGAGGAAAATACTTGGGAGAAGAGAGGCTAAGTTGGGGTGGAGTGGGGAAAGCATAGTCTGTCCTAGCCCCTTACTTGGCAGGACCGTGACCACTCAGAAACAGAACCCCTCTGGTCTCAGTCTCCTCATCTGTAAAAGGGGAGAACAACCTGACAGAATTATCGTGATGATGGAATCAGAGGAGGTACTTGAAAGTGCTTTGTCCACTGTAAATTACTGGGAAAATGTGAGTCATTGTCATTACTGTTAGCTGGACTATTAACAACAGTAAGAACCTACCATTGCCTGTAAACCTAGCGACTCCTGCTGCTGCTGATCTCTGGGAGAAAGTGGTGGTCGAGGGGGACATGCAGGAGCTCAGGACCCTCCCAAACCCATCATGAACTTCTCTTCCCTCGTATCCATCCATCATCCATCATCTACCCTTCCAACCATCCATCTCTTATCCATCCATCCACCCACCCACTGAATGTCTACTATGAACCACATTGTTGGGGCTCAGTCGTTAAGCGTCTGCCTTCGGCTCAGGGCGTGATCCCGGGGTCCTGGGATCGAGCCTCGCATCGGGCTCCCTCCTCCGCTGGAGCCTGCTTCTTCCTCTCCCGCTCCCCCTGCTTGTGTTCCCTCTCTCGCTGTCTCTCTGTCAAATAAATAAAATCTTAAAAAAAAAAATGAACCACATTGTCCCCGGTGCTAGGGATCAGTGGGGAACAGTCCACTCACGAAGCTCACATTTCCTTAGCCTTTCCTCTAAATCAAACAACCAACATATCAGTGTAAGATGGGGTCAAGAAATAGGGCAATGGGCGGGGGGAGTGGTAGCTAAGAGTCCATTGAGGATCTCATTTGTGATGGGAGCCAAGAAGTCATATGAGGGTAGAGCTGCTCTCTTTCAGTAACTTCCAACTACCCTAAGTGGTGAGCAGACCCGTGCTCCCGCAGACGAGCTGATGGTGGGTGGGGGAGTGAGGGCGGGTGTGCAGAGACTACAAGCTTCTGACTTGGAGTCCCCACCCAGCTTTTAAACATCCATGCAAGAACATGCAGCTGTGTCCCCAAACCATTGGGTAGACTGACGCTGTGCTGAATGGGCTCCCCATCCCCGAGCCGTGTAACTAATGCGGGGCAGGCACCTGTCAGAGGGAGTTGTAGAGAGGCTGCGGCTCTGGGTGGGTGGTCTTGGCATTCCCTTCCAACATAAAAATTCATGCAGTCTGAGGCAGCCACTTTCCCATTATAAACACAGACACAGCAAACACACACACACACACACACCCCACTAACCTCTTCCTGGCCACTGGCTCAAGCCCACTGCTGCTTTCCTTCCTGTGTTCCTGTGCTGGCCAGGCCCTAGTGCACCGCCACGGAAGGCCGCGGCCTGGAGACGGTGGTTTAGTAGGAGCCGCAGGAGCAGAGAGGACGGTGAGGCCACCCCTTCTGCCCCCGATTAAGTGCTAGGCTCCCAGGTGCCCCAGCCGCTTAGGTCTGTGGAGGGCCTCCTCTGATACCCACAAGGGCGTGTTCTGTGCAGGTCCCTTCCTCCAGCTACATTCTTCTGCTAGTTCATGCTCCGGAGTTGGAGAGATCTGGTCTCACACGGGTCCTCCAACTGAGGGGCCCTGAGCAAGTCCCATCACTCTGTAAATCCGAGTTTCCACTTACACATGACAGCGAGAGTACGGGTGTCGACCTCGGATGGACAACACATGGTCCCTGATACCTAGCAAGTGCTCAGAGGTGGAACGATGACCTCCTCCACCCTGACCCTGGGCTAGGAGGAGCTGGGTGTGGCAGGAGGGACGGAGTCGGGGAGCAGGTTTGTGGACCCTGGAAGAGCTCTTCTGATTCATAACCTTCCAGCTGCCCAGGGCTTTGGGTTTCTGGCTGCTTCCACTGGCTCATAACCATCTCTGAGGAAGGCACTCCCGAGCCCCATTTTATAGGGAGGAAATCAGCTGGGCTCTGAGAGTCTTCCTCAGTATCCACCGGGCCAGATGACCCGGCATCAGGTGGGAGGCAGACAGCACTGGACGTGGAGAGCTAGCTGGGTGGCTCCTGTCTGGGACGGCATGAGGGTGTGTCAAGTGCTCTTCTTTTCTTCTTTTTCTTTTCTTTAAAGTAGGCTCCTTGCCCAGTTGGGGCCCAACATGGGGCTTGAGCTCACAACCCTGAGATGAAGACCCGAGCTGTGATCAAGAGTCAGGCGCTTAATGGACCGAGAGCCAGGTGCCTCTCTCTTCTGCTTCTAATACGAATAGTGGGCATGTATTGAGTGCTTTACAGGGCTAGGCACTGTGCTACTCTGTGGTAAGCGCTTGACCTGCATTCTCTTATTTAACCCTCATAACCCCCACAGGGGACATAGTTTTTTTCTCCATTTTAGAAATAAGAGGCCTAAGGCTCAGAGACGTAAGGTGTCCAGCTCACAGTCTTAAAGTGGAAGTGGTGGAGGCAAGATGGAAACCCAAGCTCCTAAGCCACAGAACCCTACTCCACTGTGGGGTGAACGGTCATTCTTTCAGGTACTGGGCATGTTCACCTGGATGCTGAGTTCTGGCCACTAGGTGGCGATAGAGCCTCACAGGACCAAATAGTCCCCGGGATTTCAGCTAAGCAGTAGCCTGAGACCTCTGGAGCGGACTGCAGCAACACCTGCCCCCTGCCCCGCCCCCTACCCATGCCCATGGCTGCATGGTCTCACTCTCTCTAGCCCTGGCCTTCCGGCCCCAGCATGGTGGGAGAGTGGGTTCTCTGGGAGCCTGACCTGGGTTTGAATCTCAGCTCTGCCGCTTTACTGGCTTCTGTGCTTTGGGGCCAAAGACTTCATCTGAGATCATGTTTCTCATCCCTAAAATAGGAGTGATGACGCTTGCCTGGGGCTTGTGGTGAGGGGTAACTGAGACAGAGACCTTGGCAGTGGATGGGATTGTGGTCATTGAGACTCAGGGAGCATGCCCGGTGGGCTAAATAGAGCCGTCTTGCGGCCCACATTTAAACACTGAGCTATTTCACATAGAAACGCCGAGTTTCTAGCGTCTCTTGATGATCTGTGTTCCCACATGGCATCATCTGCTGGAGCTGGGGTCAGCAGTCCCCTTCAGACAAAGCCTATACTCTCCAGGCTACCACAGTCCACTTTCCCCAAGTCTGTTCCCTTACTTGGCCCCTTGGCCTTGCAGGTAGGAAATAATGCCCGAAGTCTCTCTGACAAGTCTCGGAACTCAGGAATAGTCAGCCTGTTCCCATTCTGGGGCAGGTAGGGGCTCAGACAGGCTTTTCTGTGTGTTTGCCCTAGGGCCTGGAGTAGGACCTTGAAGTACCAGCACCCCCACCTGCGACTACAGCTGGGCAGATGAAAAAAACCAGGCACCCCCATAAAGCAGCCTCAGAATCCAGCTGCTCCAGGCCTGTAAATCCCCGCTGGGGGTGCTGACTGCTCATTCGCACTCTGGGGGCTGCCCGGCGGGCCTCAGCGGGCAGAATTTTGCAAACTGCCAGCCCCCTGACAGCTTTGGTTTGACACCCTGGCCCTGAGGCTGAGGAGGTCTTCCTAGGTGGCCAAAGGTCACCACAGTGACTCTGTGCGCTCCATTAACCCCAGCCCCCCACAGCATGGCTCTGTGCATACTGAGGGGGTCTCCCCGCTCCCCCGCCAAGGGCCTGCTCACTTCTCCACCTGTGGAAATGCTTGTCAGCCAGTTTCAGCTCAAATGTTTACCTCTTCCTCCAGGGAGCCTTCCCTGGTCCTCTGAGCAGAAATGTCTGCTCCTTCAATGTCCCATAGCATGTATCAGTTTCTTCTGGGACACCTATTTTATTCTGCCTCTATGACTGTTGCTTGTTTATACACCTGCCTTCTTCCCTGGATTGTGTTTTGTTTAACTGTGTGTCCTCCATACCTAGCCCAGGACCCGGCCCACACAGGCGTCTGGGAGATGTTTACTGAGTGAGTGAAAGAGCGCACTGCTGGGGCACAGCGGGTGCTGCCACCGAGAAGACTGGAAACAAACCCATTTTAAATACAGGATTTCGGGAGACTTGGGCTCTTTAGGACTGTGAGCTGCAGGACACTAAGGGTCTGTCACCAGGCTTGGCATGCAGACCTAGGCATGGGCATCCTTCACTGGGTTGCTCCCATGGGTGACAGAAAGAGCCTGGGGTCTCCCCAGGGCTCTGTGCTAACCCGCAGCCCACTGGCTCCCTGACAAGGGCTGTAGGAGAGAGCAGTTTCCTAGGCTCTAGATTACTTAAGATGAAGCCGAACGTAAGGAGTATGCAGATTTGAAAGCTGATGTAAGGTAGCCTGCTAAGGAACAGTACAGCTGACAGACCATATTTTTATAGCTTAACGTAAAAATCAGGGTGACTGTTGGAAAAACTGAAGTTTAGGGGAAAACCATCCTTCAAAACAGTTTGAAAGTCACTTAAGGAATAGTCCTGCTCCCTCGTGCTCTGAGATTTCTTCCCCTTGAGTTGCATGCTAATCCCCCCTGTTTTCTTTCTTAAACTAATAAAAGATTAGGATGACATTTCGAAAAGGGCACCTCATTAAGCAGCCTCATCCCCATTGGCGCACGCGCTCCTGCACAGTAGCCAGCTGGCCATTTATCTTATATGGTAATGAGGTGTCATCTCCCCGCAGGGTGGGCCTTCATCTCCTGCCTCTTCCTCCAACACTGCCTCTAGCCGTCCCACCCGCAGCTCTGAGCCAGGCAAAGCGTGTGAGTGTGGAGGGGGCGGGGAGAAGGGGCTTCAGAGGGGCCCCTCGCATCTTGTCTCGCAGCGGAAAGCACTCAGGAAGGTGTGGCGCTCGTGCCTTGGCGGGAGGGGCTGTGGTTCTTACCTGTAAACCGTGGTTGGTGGGGAGCTCAGACTGTCATAGACGAGCCTCACGTGACCCTGGTACAGCTCCAGCGCCAGGGGGTCGTTGTCTCCCTTGTAGAGAAGGATGCCGTTGTCCTTGTCTGTGGCCACCTGGGGAGAGGCATGAGGGTCAGGACTCCCCTGAAGCCTAGTCTCCCCAACCCCACCTCACAGAGACCTCTTCCAGGCGGCATCTTCTGGATGAACCCCAGGTCTGAATTCACGTCCCTATTTCGTTCCTCTGTCTAGCCTGGGAATTTCCAGGAGGGCATACTTACACTCCAGCAAATGCTGATCGAACAATTCAATTCAGTAAGTATTTACTGAGGACCCACGTGTGCCTTTATGTATATAAATATTATTAGATTATTACATATAAGATATATTATTGTGTGGGGGGTGGGGTCAGGAGCCTTGAGTTCTAATCGCCTCTCCCACCAGAATACAATGTGATCCCACCCAAACCCTTGTCCCTCTCAGGGCCTCAGTCTCTCTGTATAAAATAAAATATTTATAAATAAAAAGCTAACAATTACCATTTCATTCTGTGTTTACTATGAACTAGGCACTGTGTTAAGAGTCAATCTGGGGAATTTTTAAAAACACCGGTGTCTAGGCTTTACCCCAAACCAACGCCATATGAATCTCTGGGGGGTGGGGCCCAGGCAAAGCTCATTTTAGGAGTTCTCCAGGTGATTCTAATGTGGTGTCAAGGCGGAAAGCCCCTGGTTCAGAAGTTGCCACCCAGAGGCTGCAGGTGACTAGCCTGTCAGCTCCCTCCACCCAGCACAAGTGCAGCCTGAAGGACTGGAAATGGATCAGATGGTCTGATGGGACCTCTGCATGTCTGCACGTGCTGCTCTGGCTCGCTGGGACCCAACATTCAGGTCCCTGGGTCGGAGGAGAACGCAGGAGAGGCTGAGGGCAGCCAGAGCCGCCTCCTCGTGTGTGCCCAGGGTCAGCCCCCATCTCAGAGGCCTGCCTGCCCGCCGGGCCTGCCGCTCTGCAAGCTGGGGCAGCTTGACCGTCCTGTGCGTCTCTGCAGCCCCCCTACCTGTAGTGGGGCCTGGCATGCAGAGGCGCTCAGCGGATCTGTGTTGGATAAAAATTGTCACCGTAAGCGTAAAGCTGGGCCAGTGCGGCCATAACTGAGAGGGGAGCAGGGCCCTAGTTAGTGCCATGTGGCAGGGGCCGCTAACTGGCCTGCGTCCTCTTGCTGTGTCTCTGGGGTTCTTCCTCCCTAGCAAGCCGATAGGCAGGGGTCTACTGCTTCTCAACCATATACCGTCCCTGCTCCACCCCGCCCAGAAGCATTTAGGTCACCCAGAGATGCATCTTAGAATAAATGTGCTCAGGTCCACAGGTAGGGAACCTGAAAGAAGTTAGTTGGAAAAGAATTTGGTTCCTACTAAATGGTTTTCCATTCCCTGAAAAATGCCCTGCCTGTGTGTGCCTCTGGGCCTTTGTACATGCTGACCTCTCAGGCTAGACGGCATCCCCTCACCCTTCTATCCTTCTCCAGGCAGACTCCTCCTCATCCTTCAGATCTCAGTTTAGTTATCACTGCCTCTGGGGAGCCTTCCTCATTCTTCCCAGCAGGTGAGGCTCTCTGTCCCATGTGCTCCCACAACACCCAGGACTGGCACTGGCCCTCTGCTTGTACCTTGCCCTGGACAAGGGGCTTTGTCTGTCTTGTCCACCATCGAGTCCCCATTGCCAGCACAGTGTCTGACATACAATATTTGAGTGAATATTTTCTAGGTAAATGAACAGATGCGGCTGGGAGCAGGGGCTGCCATTTGCAGTGAGAGCCAAGAACAGCGGCTGTTCTCAGAACAGTTGGGGCTTGGGTCATGTTGGAGTGAAGCGCACCTGCAGGGAGATGTTGGCCTGGGGCCGGACCTTGGCGGAGGCTAGTTCCACGTAGGAGTCTTTGCCTATGAAGTTGACGGTGATGAGCTTCTCGCACCTCGGGCCGGCAAAGCCTGGGGGGCAGCGGCAGGTCGGCTCCTGCTGCACCACGATGCACTGGGCCCCATTCTGGCACTCGTACTGGTCACAGGGACTGGTCTGAAGCAGGACCATGGGTGGGGGCTGCTCACAGAGGAGCCCACTGGGAGGAGGGGAGAGAAGATGGGGGAGAGATGAGGGGAGGACAGTGAAGAGGAGACAATCAGAGTCTTTGGGCTGAAGAGCCATTAGCAGGGAGAGGGAAGAAAGATGGGGACTGGGACTTGTTCCAGCCTTCCCAACAACTGGGGCAAGCCCTTTCCTTCTCTAACCCCCATTTCCCTGTTTTTACAATAATAGGGTTGGATGAGGGTGCCGGTCCCCACATCTCGTGTCATCAGAATCATCTGGGATAAATTTGCAAATGGACAAAACGTGGCACAGACATATAATGGAATATTATTGAGCCTTAAAAAAGGTCATTCTGATGCCTGTTACAAGGTGGGTGAACCTTGAGGACATCATGCCTAGTGAAATAAAGCAGTCACGAACATGCAAATACTGTATGGTTCCACTTACATGAGGTACTCAGAGTGGTCACCTTTAAATTGGGTCAGGAAGTAGAATGGAGGTGGCCGGGGGAGGGGGCTTGGGAAGGGAGTGTGTAATGGATGCAGAGTTTCAGTTTTGCGAGACTCAAAAGCTCTGGAGACGGATGGCGGCGTTGGCTGAGGGACAGAGCAAGTGCCCTTACTGCTGCGGAGCTGCACGCTTCCACATGCTGCAGGTGTAAACCCCGCGTTACAGGTGTCCTACCACAACTTAAGACCCTAAAACAAAGCACAGATTCCTAGCCCCTTGTCCCCGCTCCCCTGTCCTCCATTCTAATTTAGTAGCTCTGGGGTGGGGCTCAGGAATTTATATTTTCACAAGCCTCATGTAGATGGTCTCAACCAGGGTTGGGAAAACTGGACTTCTTCATGATTCCTTCTCAGAGACCGTGATCAAGGGCCATTTGCATAGCTGGGTTTATGCCATGCAGTGAGTACTAAGGTACATCGAACAGCCCCAACCTGTCACCCCTCCCCCCACCTTAAGGCTGGTCCCTGCCTCCCCTCCAGCACCCCCTGCGCCTTTCCCTTCCAGTCAGTGTGGGCGCCAGGGCTGGAACCCAGCCTCTCCTTCCACATACCCCTCGGACCTCTCCTGACCACCTGCCAGTGCCTCCCATTCCCTCTGTCTCTTCTGGTTTCACTGATTCCAGGGGTTAACCCTAAGCTCTCCCATTTACTTCCATTTTTCTACCATTAGGGCACAATAGTGTTTTTGTTGTCCAGCCTAAAGAGAAGATCCCTGCCAGTGTGGCCATGTGACTACCCCCACCCTGTAAGCTGAGCTCCGAGACGGTAGCATCTCCCGTTGGAAGGAATCGTGGCCAAGCTTGACATCACGTGAGCTGGATCCTAAGTCCAACTCCCACCCAGTTGCCCTGGATGGCTCTTCTGACTATAACATGGGCTTAACAGCATCTGCTCTCGGACATGGAAGGGCTGACCTCCCAAGGAGACCCAGGAGGCCCAGGGCTAGCGCTGCCTAGGAGTGGGTCTCCACCCTGCCTGCCTTAGCCTGCCAGTCCCCCAGCCTGTAGGCCCCTTCCTGAGGCACCCCTCCACCATACCTGAAGCCCTGGGGGCAGATGCACGTGTAGCTGTTGACTGCATCCACGCACTGGGCCCCGTGGCGGCACCGGTGGGCCACACAGTCGTCGTCGTCCACCTCACAGAGCTTCCCGCTGTAGCCGGGGAGACATTCGCACCTGGAACACAGCAGAGCAAGGCTGTTCTGGGGGCCAGGCCGGCTTCTGGGGGGCCTCCTGTCTTGTCTGTGTACCCACATTCCCAAGTCCCTCACTTCTCGATGGGTCCCCGAAGCCTGGCCCATGGTCAGCTTCACCAGCCATCCGTGGGCTCTGGGTCCTTGCAAGCTGATGTCTGCTTGCGTCATGTGGGGGCTCCTGTGTTTAGGAGCTGGCAGCGGCGCTGCTGACACGTGGCTCCTTTGTGAGAGCGGTGGGCACTGCAGCCCCACCACCTGCTGGCCCAGGTGCACCCCGGTCCACACTGGCCTCCCTGAGCGTGAGCCTGGAACATGCAGCCCTGGGCTCCTCTGTCTGGGTGACACTGTGCCAGGGTCCCAGCAAGAAACAGACCTGAAGGCACTGCATTACTCACAGGTGTGCGGATGTACACCCAGACACACGTGAGCACAGACACTTCCGGGCGCTTCTGCCTCCCGCAGGCCTGGAGCCTGGGTACCTCTTTGGGCCACCAGCTGAATTCTACTGGGTGGAGCATAATAATAAGCACAGCCTACCCAGGTCAGAGGAGGAAGGTGGGACGGAGAGAGGGGGAAGCAAGAGCTCTGAGTACATGGACATTGGAGCCTGACCCGAGAAGCATCAGGACAAAGGGGCTGTGCTCCCTCCTCCCTCTCCTCGCTCCTCCCCCTGTAGGAGTGGGTAGAGTGGAATGACAAGTGGATCCGAGCATCGTTGGGGTTGGTTGGCGGAGCATGGTGTGTGTAGTGGGTTCGTGGCTGGGTAAGGCGCTTGGGGGTGGGGTGTCGCTGGAGGACGAGTTCTAGAATCTGAGGATCCACTGAGCCTGCATTCAGAAACCAAAATCGGCTAAGATCTGACCTGTTCACCTTTACTTATTTGAAGGGTAAATTTGAAATATGTGACCTCCTGCTGCCCCAGAAAGTGCAGACTTTCATGTCCTAGCCCACGCTCCACCCCAGTTTTTAAGCAGATCGGGCAAGCCTCTTGTGGGGGTATGTGCTCAGTACCCTACTGGTGTTAAGTCTGGCCCTGGAGGCGTCTGTCTTCGTGTCCCCTGCCTTCTAGGGAGTACCTGCAGCAGTTCAAGCCGCATGAGCCTCTCGGAGGCAACAGTGGCCACTCAGTGCCTGCAGCTAAGCTACAGCCTGTCAGGCACGGGGTCCAGGGGGCCCAGGAGGCTCCATGAGGAGTCGGGAGCCATGCTCCCTCGTAGACAGCATGCAGGTCTGGAGGCGAATGTGCTCGGTCCTTCCTGACAGCGCCACAGCCCGCTCCACGCCTGTGCTTCTCCAACAAAGCTCCCGGGGATCCCGGTTAAGTGCTGATCAGGGAGTCTGGGCAGGGCCTGGGAATCAGCACTTCCCACCAAGCTGCCCTGGGACGCGGCTGCTGCCGGATCCCGCACCTCGCTTCCCATAGCGACGATCTGCCCACCGTTTCTTCATCTGCTGAAGAGAAGCACCTGGGGGTATAGCGTGCATTCCCCCATGTTCTCAAATGTTTCCCCTCGCCTTTCTTCTAAAATGTAAGGCTGAGATGATTTTGTTTGGTATATGATTTTTTGATTCTGGCTAAGGGGGCGTAACCAAGTGACGTCCTTGGTCCCAGGACATCAGGAGTCTCCCGAGTTAGCTAATAAGTCAGCAGGGCCCGGATCGGCTCGCAGCGCCGGCTGTTTCCGCGTGCGAGAGCCTGGGTGGCTTGCTTCACCGCGCGGCACCTCAGCCCCAGCCAGGGAGCGGGCAGTTGTTTTTACAGCCCGAGACCGCGGAGCCTTATGGGAGATCGGCCGCGGTGCCCGACGCACAGTACGTCCCCGGCGCGGTAATCATCACGATCTGCGTTTCTGTCACTGTGACTCCCGCGGTCATGGGTTTCTGTCCTTCTTTTCCGGGTTTTGGTACATTGAGATTTCAGTGTTCATATCACAGACAGTTATATAGTGTTATCTGTTCTGTTGAGTCCTCGTTAGAGCATTATACCAGGAGCATTATACCTCGTTAGAGCATTAAACACCTTCGACCTTGGGCAAAGGCTGCTTTGGCTGCACGCCTCTTGTTCCTGTCCCTGCAGCCTTGGGATATGGCTGAGCAGAAGGAAGGAGAGCAGCGGGGTGGGGAGGCGAGGGGGATTGAGATTAGGAGATGTTGCATTGTGAGAAGGGGTTTTTGACTTAAATGCATTTTAATAAAATGCACATTATTGAGCTGGCCTGTAGACCTCTTCAATTCGTGAGAAGACACTGCGCGTGACTATGTTATCTCAAGATTTTGAAAGCTAGACTGGTTTCCTTTTATATTCTAGATTCTTCCTACTCCGTATTCTCTATGCCCCTAGAACTCAAGGGGCCTTGGCTACGGAAGAGTGAGGTTTCTAGGGACAAGTACCAGAGGATCACGATCTCTGGCCTCGCTTACGTGTCTGGTCCCAAGTCCCTAGCACCCCAACCTCAGACCTAAACCCTGGATGGACCGCTTCTGACCAGGTCTCATGCTCACCGTGCTCTGTCAAGCCAGCGTCCTCTGAGCTCAAGGAATGCCACTGATCCTTCCAGCTCTGATCTTCCACTCTCCCCAGCTCAGATGCCTGGGCGCCCCTGTCGCCCCTCGCAGGCACACCCAGGGCACTCTGCGTGTTAGTCCGGCCTGCTCTGCTTTGGTGCAGTTTGTTCCACGCATCTCTTCCTCCCCTTCGCCTCTTCCTTCAGCTAAAGAGCAGCCCTGAGTTGAAGCCAAATCCGGGAGTAGGACAAGTGGGGCAGGGGGGTTTGGAGGCATCCTCACCCTTACTCACACTCCAGCAGCCCCTAGCTAAGAGCGCACGCGGCACCTCGCAGGGGGGACTGGAGCAGATAAGGCGAATTTGAACAGGGCGTGTGCATGGAAGGACTGAAGCTTCTTTTGCTGTCAGCAAAACCAGAGGCTCTAAGCAGAGGCTCTCGCATTTACCCTGGTGATGAGCTCTAGGCTTGAGATGTCAAAATAGGAAAGGAAAACACTAGACAAGACATGCTCATGTCACTCTCTCACCTTCACCTATTCTAGACCCTTCTCCGGCTGGTGGGGCCCTCCCCCCGCCAGCTCATTCAAATCCCGTCCATCCCAGCTCACCTCCTAAAGTGTGTGGGGGCTTCCCTTGCTTCACTACATTCTTCTCTCCCTTCCTCAGCTTCCCAGCAGCGCCCAGAGCCCAAACTGAGGGCCCCAGACGTGCCTTCTTTCTACACATTTGTTTTGTGTCAAATTTTCCTCCCCCAGGGCAATGGCAAGGGCCTCGAGAGGGATGGAATCAAAAACCTCTTGTAACACCCACAGCACTTACCACAGTGAGAATCTGAGGACTGAAGGGCCGGCCCACTGGGGGACAACAACTGGAACCCACAATTCTTAGATTCCAGGGTCATAAGAGTTCTCAAGTTCTTACATCTTGGAGACTTATGAATCTAAGAGTCCACAGTTCCTAAGTCCCTAAGATTCTGTGACTCTCTGATGTCACTGGCCTCCGGATTTTCCGTGAAGCGCTAAGCTCTGCGGTACAGCATCACAGTCTCAGAAACGCCCGAGTCTGGGGACTCTCTGCCTTACGACTGAAAGCTGGACAGACTCAGACTGATGACGGATCCTGGAGCCATCCACCCACAGCATGAGCTTCGTCCTCCAGAGGCTGGAGATGCTACTGGATGAAAGGCTGGTCAGGATTCTTTCTAAAGACCCATCAGCATAGGCGTGGAGCTCCAGACCCACATCCCTCATCTTTAGGGGTGACTCTGTGGAGTCACTTCAGATATCTTTGCTGAAGGCTCTTCTGGGGTGCCCCAGCTGCTCTGGTCTTTGCACGCTCCCCCAGAGTCTCTGGTGCTAGAGGCCCGCCCCTCCAGGGTTGGACAGAGTCTGTTGGGGATGAGGGGAGCCAACTGTGAGTGCAAGGCAGCTTTGGGAGAGTGTTTAGGGGAGACTGTTCTTGGCCCTGGGGTTCTGGGATGTCCCTACTGATGTCAGATGGCCCCAGGACTCAAGGATCTCAGGGTGGTCTCTAGAACAGGCAATTGTACATGTTTTCACGAAGGTGGAGTGGAGGAGGAAGTAGGGACAGAGCCTGGGAGTGATTTCCCAGGGGTGTCATTTGATTCTCAGGCTCTAGAACAGGTGTCTTCTCCTGAGGCAGACTCTCCCTCCACCCTTAGAATTGCTCTTGTGCTCCCCGAGCTCCTGTGGGCTCTGCTGCTCACCAGAGAGACAGCTCCCCCAATGGCCATGGCTGCTGAACCGAGTCAGTGTTCCCTTTCCCCTCCCTGGCCCCCCAACATACACAGGTGCATGAGCTAGCAAACTGGCTGGAGCCACGGAGGGCAGAACGTGGTGAGGGATGCACAGACGCCCTTCAGACTCAGCTCCCTCAGTGGGCTTGCTCTACTGCACTCGCTCTGGGGAGGAAAGCCATGCTGGGGTTGAGGGGGGCGGGTCGGGAGACAAGGAAGGAGGGGGAGCGAGACGGGAAGGAGAGTGGTACAGGAAAGAGGGGATATCTTTATCTCCATTTGTCCGCCTGTCTATTTACAGACACACAGAGAAAGAGACAGACTTACAAAGAGAGAGAACCACAAAGAGACAGAGACAGAAGCACATGCCCAGGGAAACCGAGAGACTGGAAGAATTAGGCCATGACCAGTCAGAGACACAGAGAAGGACACGGTCAAGAACAAGTAACAGGCAGAGAGAGAGATCGGGAGAGGGAGAGAATGGAGAGGGCCCCACTGGAGGCAGAGACCTCAGGACCTTGTGCTGCTGGGGACACAAAGCCAAGCCTCACCTGAATCCTTTGTCCAGGGAGATGCACTTGGCCTCGTGCTGACAGAGGTTCATCCCGGGCACGCAGTGGTCAATCACCTCGTCACACAGCTCACCTGTGGGGGTGGGTAGAAGGGTCAGGCGCCCGGGAGACCCTGGCTAGAAGGTCAGATCCATTCAGCCCCCCGCCAGGAGGTCCTGGATCTCAGGCATCCTGGGCTCACTCTCTCGGGGTATCCTTTCCCTGTACCTCGGCCTCCCTAGCAGTGACACTGGGAAGATGCTAGGATTTCCCCCGGGCGCTGTCCTAGCACCATCGCTCGGCCGTTTCACGTGATCATTCAGGGGCTGCTATAGCTGAAACCACAGGATGCCGGCCCCTGAGCCTGGGCCATGCTTAATTGTTGTTCTCACTCCATATCCATTTTCTGAGCACCTCTTGTGTGGCAGACACCATGACGGGTTCTAGGAACAGTGACCTGGTCTCATCCTCCCCATGGCCTAGTGGGGCAGATCTACAAATCAGTGGGTGTAGCATTGATGTGTCACCGCAGGGGTAAACTCCATGGAAGGTCAGAGGTCTCCTGGAGGAGCGGACGTGGCTTCTCCACCTGCTGCAGATAAGTAAGCCCCCTGGACTTTCTCAGAGAAGAAAATATGAAAGGAATTTTGAAGTTTAGGTCTCTGGATACACTCCCTTTGAAATTCGTCATGCCAAGAAATGCCTAATGGGTCATAAATACCCAAGGATGGCACTTGCATGTAAGCTCCCCAGAGCTCACGCCCCCTGAGATGTGTTCTGGGAACGGGGAGCGGCATGAGACAGGACAGCGGGGACGAGGGCAGCGGCACATGCACCCCCGAGCTTTGGGTTCCCTTAAATGCCACCTGGTTAAGCCAGGTGGAGACTGACCTAAGAGAGGAAAACTTCACCCATGGAATTTCTCTCAGAGGTGGGGGTGGGAACACGGGCAGGGAAGCTGCTGGGACGGGACAGAGGAAGGTCCTGAGGGTGGCTGGGGAGGAAATGGATGACATACAGAGCCCCCAGTCTGTTCTCTGCTATGATGGGGACAAGCTGACCCCTACCCTGTCCTCATTTTGCCAGCCTCTCCAGACCACAGAGGGCACTGTGTGTTTCCTCAGCTGTTTCCTCTTCCTCACTTCCTGGAGAGACCCAGAGAGGCAGACAGGCGTCTGTGTGGGACTGGCATTTTCGGGGACAGAGAAAACCAAGGCATCCCATTCGCAGTAGAATTACACTTTAGTTAACCGCAGACACAGGCCACGCTACTCCACTGGGGCAGGAAGCCACCTTAGTAAGTGTCTCCTCAGCCCCCCTTCCTCTGCCCATCTGCCCACCATAAACTCAGTTCACACCCTCCCTTTGCCCCAAAGCTATTTTGAGTCCCTTTGTCTTCTCTTTTTTAACTGCTGGGATGTGTTCTGTCTTCTGGTACTGAGCCGATTCTTCTGGACCAATGATTTAACCCTATATGACTCCTCCTCTCATCTTAGGTAGACCAGATGCCCCTTGAGGGCATGCTTTTGGATTTCTTGGTATCCCTAGTAGCTAATTCAGTGGTCTGTATACAGTAGATTCATAATAAGTGTTGCCTTTTGCTAACTTAACTCTTGGCTATAACTCCTCTCTGGGAAGGTGGAAGATGGAGAGGAGTAGACCATCAGCAGATTGCCCTGCACTTTTCTCCAGTATAAAGCCTTCCCTGGGACTCCAGGAGGCTGAGGAGTAGCAGGTGGTTTTCTCAGTCGGCCTTGGCGTACTCCACCACAGTCCCAAGAGTGTGCTTAGAGAATACGTGCCTAACGGGCAGGGGGTCTGCTTAAGGCACAGGGTCCTGAGCGGCAATGGGGGCTACTTGACTTCCTTCTCCGCAGGCCTCAGGCCTGCCTCTAATCATCGTCTGTGTATTCCCAATCCTACCTCATTCCTGACGCCAAGCCACATGCCAGTAGGGCAGCGTGTAGCAGTCCCTGGGGTGCCTGGTCCTAGTTTCCATCCTTGCCTTAGGTTGCTATTTCCTAAAATATGTTTCTTGCAGCACAGGATGTCTGGGTTGGGAAGGAGTTCTGGGCTGGGTAGGAGGAAGTTCTGACTTCAAATAAATTTGGAACTTGCTGGGTTAAACAAAGTGAACAGCGTTTAAAGCAAGAATTGTCAGAACCTCTAATACGAAGCTTTGTATCATGTGAAAGAGAACTATTATTACGTATAGTGCTGCTCCAACTTTCTGTTCCTGGAGGCTTTTCCTCAAAGAGCTCATGGAATTTATGGAATTCCATTCGGCGAGATGCCGCTTTGGGTTGACCCTATAACAGAGGAGGCTGTGTCTGTACCCCGGGTGGCATTTTGCTTCATCACCTAGTCTGTTAGTCTGACTGTTCTCATCAGGGGCTGTTAATATAGGAAATAAAGGTGCTGTGTTTTGGGGATGCATGGGCAGGATGATTATCCCGAGGAATAACCTGGGCGGGGGGCTTCCTTGATTCTCCGGCTGGGTGAGGTTCTTCCTCTGCCATCCCATGACCCCCCGGGGCTTACAGGTGTTACGTTCTCTTTCTAGTGAATACATCTCTCTGTACTTGACGATGAGCTTCTGAGGAGAGGGAACTTTGTCTTGGTCATTTTTGTATCCTCAACTCCTAGCAGAGCATCTAGAAAGTGTAAATTCCCAGCGAAAGCAGACTAGACCTGAACAAACAGGAAATGTAATGCAAGCACTTGTCGCTGGCCTCAACCACCACTGGGTCGCCGGGGTTCCCAGAGGAGGCGGTGGCCATCAGCTACCGCAGCAAAGGGCTGCAAGCGCCCTGGGACCCTGTTTCAAAGCAGGGAGGAGCTAGTGATGTGCCGGGGGGCATGAAGCGGGGTGACACGCAGAGCGGGCCTCTGGGAAGCCCCTCCTGGCATGCCACCAGGTTTTGGGGACTCACGTCTCTGTCCACAGGGGGAGAGGGTGGGGGCCCTGAGAGAAACTAAGAAAATAGTATTCTTTAGCACACGACACCTGGCCGACCTCGGTGCACAGGTGTCGGGGACCTTACCCGTGTAGTTAGGAGGGCAGATGCACACATAGTTGTTGATCCCGTCCACGCAGGTGGCATTGTTCTCACAGTCGTTGTCCTCGCAATCGTCCGGATTGATCTCACATCGCTGGCCCTCGAAGCCCAGAGGGCAGGAGCAGCTTTGGGGATGTGCGGGGTGGGGAGGAGGGGAGCCAGGGGTCAGGGAGTGGGGAGGGGGGTGGAGTGGCAGAAAAGAACGTTGGGGGGGGGATATAATTAGGTTTCTCTCTGGGTGGAGGTCCGAGGCAGCGGTTGGTATACCTGAAGCAGTGGGGTCCTGGGCAGGAAGACTGTTAAGGGCCTGAGAGGTCATTTCATCCAGCCCTCTGTCTCCGGGCAATATTCCATCTCCTCTGGCCATGGATGGCTGCCTGCCCCCACAACACTCCCCCAGCAGGAAGCGGTTTCCTGGAGAGAGCTGAGATTCCTCCAGCTGTCTTCCCTTGGCTCTTTTGTGGGCAGTGGTTGGCAGACAAAGAGACAAAGGGCATAACAAACATCCCCTTTGAGCGACTGTCTACCCAAGGGCGGGGGTTCTCCCTGGAGCCGGAGTAGGACGAGGTGGCCAGGATCAGGATCTGCAGCCGAGTACGGGGAGTGAGTTCTGGGTCTGCTACTTCCTGGCTTAGACCTTAGGCGAATTAATTAAATTCTGTGTCTCAGTTTCCACGTCTAGTGACTGGGGGAGTGTTATTTCCCCCCATGGTGGTTTTGTGGGGAGTAATGAGATGATACAAGCAAAAGGCTTAGGAGGGGACCTGGCACATAGAAAATGCTCAGAACATGTTAGCTAGCTTCAGTTCTAGATACTTCCCCACCTGGCCTCCTTACCCCTTCTCAGGGATGCCACTGTTCCCTGTATGTAGTGCTACTTCTGAGACCCCTCGAGCTTCTGGGGGATCAGCGGATGGGGTGGGAGGATGCTCTCCTGCCAGCACCGAGGCACTCTGCGGAGCCTGGCCGGACACGAGCAGCAGGACGCCTTCGTTTAACCTGTCTCGGGGGCGCTACATCTCTCGGATAAAACCCTCCAGCCTCTGGCCGTCCTCTGCCCAACCTTGGTCGCATCCCAGGACTAGGGATGCAGACTAAGCCGGGACAGAGAAGCTGAGCAGAGGACAAGGGGCACAGGTGGGAGACGAGTTTCTGATTAGATGAGCGGCAGGGACTTACTCCCCCTGCAGCCCAGCCCCCCGTCAGGGATTTGCACCCTATTCACGAACGTATGTTCCAGCTTCAGACCCAGGATTCCAGGCATTTCTCTGTTTTAGAGACTGCTCTGCTCCGGGATTTAGCTGCAAAACGAAACTGTTTGGAAGTGGATTTCTAGAATCCAACTTAGCCTTTCCTCTACTGAAAACCGTGTCACATTTTCTGTACAAGGCCGGGCATTCTCAGCCTGAGCCCTTGAGGTGCAGCAAGATGGCGCATTCCTTTTCTCTGTGAGGGACTCTGGGCGTTCATGAAAAGTGTCCTCAGAGCCAGACGGAGGGTAGGTTTTCAAAGGTCTGAAAGCATAGTGTTGCCTATTTTCCCAAAATGAGTTACCCCGGCTGTCCCCAGAGCCGTAGGATTGCACGGAAGTGGGATACGGATGGCGGGTCAGGGGACGGGCTGCTCATGCAATGCAAAGAATGGGGTAAGGAGACGAAAGTCTCCTCTGCCCTCACTGGAAACCTCGGCAGGGGGTTGTCAAGGAGACTCCAAGAGCACCCAGTTAGCTGTGGGACGTAGGACAGGTCAGATCTCCTGTCATGGTCTCCTGCCCGGCCAGCTCTGCCAGCCTTTGCTCTTTCTGTGAGCAGATAATGCATCAAGATGGGAGAAGCATCTGATGAAGAGGCGGGTGATACTTCTAGAATTCTGACACGCAAGAGGTGTTATGGGTTGAACTGCATCCCCTCAAAAAGATAGCTTAACCCCCAGCACCTCAGAACGTGACCTTATTTGGAAATAGGGTCATTGCAGATATAACTTAAAATGCAGTTACCTGGGGGAGGGTGGGCCCCTGGTCCAACATGACTGTCGTCCTTGTAAGAACATGGCCACGTGGAGACAGAGACACAGGGTGAATGCCATGTGATGATGAAGACAGAGACCACAGTGAAGCAGCTGCAAGCCAAGGCCCAAAATGGCCGCCACCACTAGAAGCTAGGACGGGCCAAGGAAGGATCCTTGCCCTTCCCCTATAGGCTTCAGGGCAAGCATGGCCCTGCTGACACCTCGAGTTTGAACTTCTGGCTTCTAGAAATGTGAGAGAATACCTTCCTCTTGTTCCAGGCTACCCCTGTGTGGCACTTCGTTACGGCAGCCCTAGCAAACGGACACAGGATGGAAAAAGGGAGCAGACCTTCCCTGACAGGTGTCCCTCACTGTGCCAACCTATCAGGTGCTCGCCTAGTGAGGGAGAGTGTTGCTGCTCCTTGGGAGGTCCACACAGACTGTGCTATCCCCAGTATGTGGGCCTTGTTGCCTTAATCCTCCACCCCATTTCCCTAATCCCGTAGGTCTGGGCCCTTTTCCTTGAAAATGAAATTCTAAGAATATTTCCAGTTTATTTGAATCCCCTCAGCAACTGAGGGTGGAAACAGGATCCTTCTGCTCACCTGAAGCTCCAGAGTCGGAGACAGACCCTCAGAACGCTGGGGGGTGGGGGTGGGGGGGTGGGCAATGCAGAGGCAACAAGAGAGGGGACAGACAGTTGCCTGCAGGGGGCACTCTTCCCTCTTGCAGACCTCCATTCCTTGGCTGGGTGGGCAGAGCCGGGCTTTTACCCTGGAGGTATGTTTCCTGGCTGGGGCCACATGGCCACCTCCGTGAGATTTCTGTGTGGTTTCTCCTCGCCCCTGCTCCCAGCGAGAAGGTCGGAGTGGGTGGTTTGGCCGACTTCAGGCAGGAAAACAAACCTTGCCTTGAATTTCACTTTTTAAGAGCCAGAGTTTGATGGGGCTGGCTTGGCAGGTGGACACAGGGGCAGGCTGGGTTCCCTGGGGAGGAGAACTGGGAGCCCAGAGCCTGATTTCTTTCGCAGACCGCACAGCAGCCCCTGGCCAGAGTGCCTTCCATACTGGTTTGCAATCTGAGCTCTAACACATCCACGCACAGCTTGGCACTGGGTGCCGCTTCCTCTCCTGCCTGACCCGCTCACTCACCAGGGGTGCTAAAGGAACCACTTCCCACCAGTCTGCTTTTGCCAGGAAAGAGGTCGGGTGGGAAGACCCAGGAATGAGTGTCAGGATATGTGGCCTAGAGCAAATCCAGCTCTGTGCCTCAGTTTCCTCATCTGTTAAATGGGGCTAGCACCCACCTGTAAAAGGTAGCATCACTGTGAGGGTTTAAGTGAGATACTACACGACTAGCGCGTGCCTGGCAGACAGTGAACACATAGCCTATGTCACCTGCTATTACTGGGTTTTATCACACAGAGGACGGTGGGATTACCCCGCTTTTGGCTGAGTCATCATGCCATCCTGCTCTGACTTCTGCCAGCAGCTGTCGCCTCCCTTGGTGTCCTCCTGGCTCTGGAGACAGACTGGATTCCCTGTGCCAACGCTTACTAACCATGTTACCGCGGGCCAAGGGCCGCTCCGGTCCGTGCCCTGACCTTCTTATTTGCATCACAGTAGCCCCCTTGCGACCATCTGCATCATGGGCTCAGCACAGTGCGCGCACACAGTAGGGCCGCAGGGAGCAGCTATGCTGCTTCAGCCTGCCCCAGGGGTCTGCCCAGAAAGCCCTCTGAGGGAGGGAGGAAAGGCCCGCAGTGAGTGGTTACCTGAACCCATCCTTGTGGCTCTCGCTCAGGTGGCAGGTGCCTCCGTGCTGACAGGGGTTCTGGATGCAGGTGTTGATGGGCACGGTGCAGTCTTTGCCCTGAGGAGCAGAAGGGCGAGAAGCACCGGGTTAGGGAGGCCTCAATGGCTGCCTGGACCAAGACTCCCCTTGGAGCTCCCAGCATCCTCCGGGATGAGGCCGGGCAGATGGCCACAAGCAGGCCCTGGGACCAGTCTGCTGTGTGGCTCCGAGGAAGCCAAAGGGGTCCCTCGGAGGGAGTGAGAACTCAGGAATTGGACCCTAGCTTCACTGCTTCCCAGAATTCACATCCTTTTCTCCAAACTTCGAACTGCAGGGCAAGAGCATGGGCTTGGAATACAGGAAAACCTGGTTTCACAGTCCAGCTTCATCTCTTTCTGGTTGCCTGACCATGACCTTGTGTAAGCCTTTAACCACTCCCAGCCAACCTCAGGGAGCTGTTGTGAGAATTCAACGCGGCCTTTCATATAAGGAAGTACCTGAGGTCGGTAACACACCTAGCACACAGTAGGCACTCTATACGTGCTAGCTGATGACCGTATTCGTAGCCGTACGGAGGCTTCCGTGTAATCCACAACTTGAGTAGGACAGACTAGGGCTGAAGTGTGGCCAGCAGACCTTGCCCCCATAAAGTGACAGCCCCCCAGAGATCCATCTTTGATCGGTCTGGAAGTGGGCCCGGGCGTTGCTATTTAAAGTTCTGACTCTAATGCCAGGCCAGACGGAGCACCTCTGCGACAGACAGCTGTGGGTGGGGTGGCGTCCCTCTGGAGCAGGCCCCTTGGAAGGGGGCCTTTGAGCTGCAGCGGAGCCAGCTGTGCGGCGGGTGGGGAGGGGCACATCAGGCAGAAGGCCAGCGAGGGTGAAGGCATTGCGGAGGGAGGCCAAGGCAGAGACCGTGGCCGTTAAGACCCCGCGTCCTAGGGAGCGGCCCGGTGCTTGGCCGTCGGGCTGTGGCTTCTCCTCTGGGACTGGCGCCCGGGCGCTGCATCTCAGTCCTGACCAGCAGGCCCTCGGAGGACCTGCGGGGTCGGGGAGGCACCCGCTGCATTCGTTTCTGGGCTGTGGGCTGGGTGTGGGCACCGGGCCAGGCGGGGGTGATCGCGGGAGCCCTCCCACCGCCACACCACCTGCTCGCCATCTGCCTGAGCAAATCCTCTCCCGCCTCTGCTGCTGCCAGCGCCCGGGACGGAGCGGGGCCGGGCTCCCTGGCTCCGAGGTCACTGCCGAATGGGCCTACGACCCTCCTTCTGCCTCAAACCCTGAAGCCACGGCGCCGTCTCCGGCAGCCGGGAGGCACGGCCACGTGTGTCTGGCCCTCACAGCTCTCACCCCTAAGGGCTGGTCGGGGGTTTCTCGAGGGGGAGAAGGAGAATGCAGTTTGGGGTGGGATCTGGGCTTATCCTAAACCAGAGCAACACAGGATCGCTTTCAGAGAGCCATTGTGTGCGATGGAAACTGCAATCCTCATTCTCAATTTACTGAGCACATTTTCCATTCCAGGCCTCACACTAAGGGTTTTATATTCACGATCACATATAATGTTCACAACAACCCTGTGAGATTGGTATGATTGTTATTACTGCCATTTTCAGATGGCGAAGGCAGACTTGGAAAGCGGGCTAATACGTCCAAGACTGCACAGCAGTAAGCGGAAGAGGCAGCAGCTGACGCCAGACACATGCAGGCCAAAGCCGGCGCCGGGGACCGCTCTGCTGGGCCGCGCACCCTGCCCTCGCAGAGCCCGGCTCCAGACTTAGCCCGTCCGGGCGCACACTCCGCTCTGCCTGCCGTGTGCCTCGAGGGGATTGCTGGTTCTCCCTGAGCCTTGTTTTCGTTATCTGTAAAATGGGGACAATAACACCTCCCCTACGGAATGAATGATTAAAATCACATGTGTAAAAGCACCTGGCATGTAACGGTAGCACCGTAAGGAGCTCTTCAGATGGGGATGACGTCAGGGGTCTGAGGCAGGGCTGGAGGGGGCGAGCCAAAGACTCTTTCAGGCTTTGGTGGGTACTGAGTTGTTCAGGAGTGAGAGTGTGTGTATGTGTGTGAGTGTGCGTTAGACGGATGAGCCGTGAAGAGCCAGACAAGAGAACCTTGATCAGGTCAAGGCGGGGGCCTTCCCAGCCCCTGCCTGGGCTACGCTCTCTGCTCTGGGGAACTCTCAAGTATCAGGGACTCCAGGTGGGATCTCCCCTTGGGGGTGGGGTGGGGGCGATGTGGGGTTGGTGATGTCTCCTCTAGTTCCTTACGCTGAGCTCAGAAATCCAGGAGGCAGACCCCAGCTCTTGACGATGTGCTAATTGGGCCTGGAGGTGGGGATTTCTGTCACTTCCGTGTCCTTGAGAAGTAATCACTGTTGTCAATGCCTGGCTAATTAGCTCAATTCAACTCTCTTCAGCCTCACTTTGCTCGAATCTACTAGATTTATGATGCTCCTTGGTCTCTCACCTCTGTGTGTGTGTGTGTGAGAGAGGGAGAGAGAGAGAGAGAGGACAGACACGATGGCTGGGGCTTCTGGCTTCTTTTGAAGGAGTCTGGGAGCAGCTGTCCCCATTGGGAACCTCTTTCTGAGATGGGCCAGGAGGGCTGCTCCAGGACCCTGCTACTCAAAGTATGGTCCTTGGGCTAGTAGCACCGGCATTCCCTGAGATCTTGTTAAAAACACAGAAACTTGGGCCAGATCTAATGGGTCAGAACCTGCATTTAATAAGCTCTCCAGCAGCTTCCCGTGCACATGACAGTGTGAGGAGCGCTGTGTTGGGGACACTGAACGAGGCACATGGCTAAACGGCTGAGACAAAATGAGCCCAAACACACATCCTATTTCCCCCAGGGTTGGAATAGCTGTAAAATAGTTCTGTGAAGTGTCTACTGAATCCTGGCTCTGAGGCAGGCAAGTGCGTACAGGACCCTGTGAGTCCTCGCAGGAGCTCTCCAGTGAGTGTGTGTCTCCCAAGAGCAGGTCGGGGGGACGTGAGGCTCGGTGGGGACCAGTTACTCATGGAGTGCTGAGCGGATAGACTCTCCTGCGAGGGAGAGGTGGGCTCTGGGTTTAGCTCACGTGCTTCCCAGGCGAGCGAGCTTGCGTAAGTTATCTGATCCTTCTGGAGCTCAGTTTCTACAACTACCAAAAGAGGGTAACAGAACCTATTTCAGAGGACAAAAGGGCATGAAGTCAGGTGATGTGCTTAAGTTGCTTCACGAAGGCCTGGCATTCTAGAAGATCAGTAGCTGTTGTTAAACATCACGCAGTGGGGGCCATGCTTTTTTGGGTAATAGTGCGGCTTCCCAAGGTCACTCACATAGTCAGTGGAAAAATTGAGATAACGGGAAATAACTAGATAAATGTGAGAACACTGAGCATGGTTTTGTGGGTGTCTGCTGATTGTTGTCAACTTAGCCACTCACCCAGAACCATGACCTTAGTCACTCTGCTTGGGTGGGCTCCGACCCCAGAAGAAGGGAAAGCAGGGGGAACAAGCACAGGGCCGGGGGTGGGATGCAACCCATGGTTAAGGGGCAGCTTTGGTTCAACCTGCTGCATTTTGAGGTCGAGGAACCTGAGGTGAGGAGGAGAGTAGAAGCTGTTTTAGGTCACACCGTCAGGTAGGGACAAGCTCTGGGGGTCCTGTTCCTTCCACCAGCACACCCTGCTCTTTCCTGTTCTGGAGACTCCGACAGGTCCCAAATGGCCAGGGACTCATGGTGCTTGCCAGTGGGCCATGAATGCAATGGTCAAAAGCATGGGTTCTGAACGAGTTGGTTCTGAGCTCTGAATCCCAACTGTCTCACCGACTATCCCAGTTTCCTACACTGGAAAATGAGGGTCATTTTAGGACCTGCTTAAAGGGGTATGCAAGATAATGGATGCACCTTGTTTAGTATGCTGTCGGTATGCAGTAGGCACTCAATAAATGCTGGCTGCTCATATTCTTGTTGTCATAGTCATCACCATCATCACCATCACGTACCGTCCCACCCCATCCTCCTCCTCCATGTACCCCAGCCTGTATGAGCCCAGCAGCTTCCTAAAGGTCAAAATCTCTGCTCAAATTCTTCCACAAGACATTCAGAATCTTATGAGCAGAGTCCAAACAAGTGGAATTCTCCCATAAGAGCACGGTGGTGCACTCTTTGCTCGGACACTGATGGCCAGGCCAGCTTCACAAGTGTAGCAGGAAATGTGGCAGGAAGCAGCCGGGGGCCTCAAACCCAGCTCCGGTACTTTCAGACTCAGGCTGATCTGACAGAGAAGGGAGCGAGACTCAGCATGCGAAGTGGTTTCCTCATCTTTCAGAGGGGGATGATACCGCCCGTCAAAGGCGATTATAAAACTTAGAGGAGGGAGTAAAGGCAAACGTCCAGCCGAGTGCCGGGCACACGGTCAGTGCATAAAAAGGTAACTACACGGGTATGGGACCGGGGATGGCACACATGTACATGTCGCCTTTCTAGGAGAGCAACGGATGGTCTCTGACAATTCGGTGTCACGGGCTGAGAACCCCGGTGAGACCAGCAAGTAAGGGTGAAGTAACGAGCAGCAACGAGCCGGCTTCCCGGGTGCCTACTGAACGACTCTCCTAGGGGCACTGCCCCTGTTGTCGTACCTGTGACACCTGTCGTACCTGTCTCATAGCACACCTGGGGGATGGAGCCTGGCTTGTGGGTGGAAGGCTGAGGTGAGACCACCGGCCATCACCACACAGCAAAGCTCGAGTCCACACTTGCCCTCGGCGTAATTCCACAGCCTGTTGTCTCCACTGAATTAACACGAGAGGGTGTGAGGACCTAGGCCCGACTATGTCATCTTCATTTCTCTACTTTGCCTGCAATGTCTGTGCGTGTGCACCCAGAGGACCTGTGGGTCTGGGGCAGTTGCTTGCGTCAGGGCTGGCTGGCTGGCTGCAAAGGGAGTCCTCTGGCTCTCCTGTGCCAGGCCTACAGGTGGCGCTCTGACACTGTCTGCCGGAGGCACAGCGGGCGCGGAAAAGCCACCAGGGAGCCCTGCTCCCCAGGGTCAGTCTGCCCCTCAAGCTGGTCCCTACACATACAAACGCCCCTGGGGACAGGAGACCTGGCGATGCCAGCTCCCTCCCACTCTGCCGCATGCTAGGCATGGGCTGGGGTGGTCTTGGAACTCCTGGTTTGCCTGCTCCCTTTGGATGGGTGCCCTGGGGAGGTGGGAAGTTGGTCCCACCTGGGGAGGGAGGTTCTGGGGAGGAGGGTTCAGCCACAGCTTTACTGACCCCAGTGAGGCAGAGCTCAGTTATCCAGGGGAAAAAGCGGGGATTTTGGAATCTTACAGCGCTAGGTCCTGTCCCAACCCTACTGCTTACGAGCTTTGGGACACTGAGTCAAGCGCTTTCACCAGTCCGAGGCAGTTTCCACATCTATAGATGGCAAGTGATGAGCCTTCCTCACAGGGCGTGTTTAGAAAGCAAAGGAGGATAAAATGCCAAGCCCACTGCTGGCCATGTAGTCCATACTCTACAGATGTTAGTAGGGAGGCAGAATCACATGTTCTAGATGCTGGTGGATGAGAAGAAAGGAGGAAAAATTGTTCTGGAATTAGCCTGGATTTCTGGGAAGGGCACTCAGGAGAACTGGGATCTCCATCCCCTTATGGGCTGACCCGAGCCTGTCAACAGTGTGTTGGCTTGGGAGCCCCCAGGCCTTTCAATCTGCCATCCCTGTATCCTTCTGGAACTGGAGCCGGAGCCAGCGCTTCCAGCACTGGCCATCCCGAGGGGGAGTTGGGGAGGTGGAGGGGCGGGTCTGGAAATCCCCTTGGAGGGAAGCCAGGATAGTGAGTTCCACAGACGCCTCTGCTTGCAAGCATCTGAACTCTGAGACTTAACTTCCCCAGGTTTAGCAAGGAACATGCAAATACTACATTTCCTCCTTATCTCTGAGTGTCACGGTCAAGACTGTAGGGGTTCTCTGTGTTTTGCCAGAGCATAACACGACTGGGCAGCAGAATAGGAGGTTTACTGGCAAATACCACTCTGGAGTGACCTGCAAAATGGAGTTCTCCAGGCCGCCCTGGGAGAAGGGAGGGTCAGCAGGGCACAGGGCCCCTCCTTGGGCCATGGAGGGTGGGGGCGAGGCTCCCTGTCTTACCTTGTAGCCATAGGGGCAGGTGCAGCGGTACAGCTCCACGGGATCCTGGCTGCACGTCCCGTTGTTCTTGCACGGGCTGGAGACGCAGCCATTGCACTTGGCCACAATGTTGATGTCCACTGGCCCTGGACAGCAAAACCAGGATGTTGGTAGCAGGTCACGGTCACCCCTCCCTCCCGTCCCCTCCTCTCTGGCCCTATCCTCAGCCAGCTGCCAGCTCCTCCCCATCTCTACACACAGAGGGCAATTGGCCCTCCCCAGCCAGTACCATCCAGTCTAGCTAGAGACCCATTAATGCAGCCGTTGTCCAGTGAGGAAAAAATCACAGTGGGACATCATTCAGAAGCACTTCTGCAGTCAAATCAATTACTATAATTAGCCTGATCCGATTTTGGAGCTAATCTACAAACAATGTACCATAATTAGAAACCCCTTGTGTATCTTTTTATGTTCTGGGAGCTCTGGGCCCAGGCTCCATTTGGACCTCCCATTCCTCTGCCCCCAAACACTCCTCCCCATGGAATAGTTCATGCTAGGCGAAGGAGGGCATGGTGCCTGGGCCAAAGGAAGTCCTCCTTGTGGAACCCTTGAATTGGCAAGAGGAAGGAAGAAGTGATGCCAAAACACACAGCAACGAGGTCAATGATGGATGGCAAACTGTGCTCGGGCACACGCTGCCTCTATGACAGTTCTGTGTCCTGTTCTCTTCAGCTGTAAGGGCTGGAGGGGTGGCCGTCATGGTCCCTGCACCGAGCTTTGGAGATTGGGTTAAGATTGACCCCAGGGAGAGTCTGACCATTTGACGTTAGGGGAAACAGAAAGAATGGCCCCATGGAGAGTCTTGGCTAGCTGGGTCAACCCCCAGCTTCACATTGGACAAGGGACACTATCTGTCCTGGTTTGCTACAGACTGCGGGGATTCCCAGGATGCAGAACTTGCAGTGCAAAAACCAGGACAGTCCCAGCCAAACTGGGACGAACTGGTCACCTTACAGGAGAACCAGCCAAGATGCTTTTAAATATCCCCAGCACTCCCAGGCTGGACCCCACACCGATTTAATTTAAAACCTGGAGTGTGGGGCCCAGGCACCAGTAGAAAGCTGCTCAAGTGATTCCAGAATGTGCGGCTAAGATTGAGAACCGCTGGTTTAGAGCGAGCTGGGCCTCTTTAGCATCAATCAAGTCAGATGTTTTGGAAGCAGGAGGAGGAAAATGAAAAATTAGCTTAAAACCAAGGGAATGTTTTCCTGCTTTGAGCAAAACTGTGAGACACATGCAGTTTATAGGGTAATCAAAATATATGTAAATCAAATTCAAGGCTCTAAGACATGAGCAAAGGACATCAACAGACAACTATATAATACAAATGGAAAGTAAATTTTTGAAAAAAAATTTAGTTTTCCCAATAATCAAAGAAAGACAAAATAGGAGATAAAATTTTTTCAAACCTCTCTAATTAGCAATGAGATGAAATGAGATAAAATAATGCAAGAGTCTGGTGAAAAATGCACTCAAGTGATGCTATCTGGGGCCTAAAATGGCTTATAACCCTTTTTAGAAACCAGTTGGCAAGATGTGTGAAGACCTCAAAGATGATCATATACTTTGGCTCCGTAGTTTCTGTTCTCTGAATCTTCTCTAAGGATATAATTTTATTTATTTATGTTTTTAGAGGGAGGGGGGAAGAGAGAGAGAACTGGAGAGAGCGAGCGAGTGGGGGGAGGGGCAAAGGGAGAGAGAAAGAATCCCAATCAGACTCTGTGCTGAGTGCGGAGCCCCATTTCGGGGCTCGATCTCACAACCCTGAGCCGAGCCCAGGTGCCTGAACCCACTGAGCCACCCAGGCGCCCCTAAGGATATAATTTCAAATAGAGAAAGACCTATATGCACCAGTGGTAAGAAAACAATTGGAAACACCCAGTAAATACTAACAGTTCAGAACCAGGAACTGGTTAAAGAAGTTATGGCAGAATATTAAGACCTGGAAGCCTCCTAAGAGAAGTCTTGAGAAGTCACTTAATCTTGGTAAACCTCAGCTTTCTCATTTTTAAAAATAAGGGCAATACTTAAGTCTACAGAGAGTGTAGGGGAATTAAATAAATTAATACTTGGAAAGTGAGAATTAAATGAAATAACACACAAAAAAGTGCTTAACATCATGCCCAGCACATAAGAACTCGGTAGCAGTTTGTTATCATAATGATGGAGTCGATTAAAATCTCATGTACCAAAAGCTTGCTGTAGTAAAAGTGGGAAGATGCTTATGCCTTAAGAATGTTGGGTAAAGAAACGCAGGCTAAAGATTTTTCTCTATGCAAAACTACGTAGAGAAAGAAGTCGGGGAGGAACACGTAGAGAACGAGCAGAGGGACTGGGAGGAGCGATGACAAAGCATCTGAGTCTCTCTGTGTGGCCCATGGAAGAGACGGCGCCATGGCTGCAGAAGTCACTCTGTTGAGATGCCCAGCTCTGACGGGCCGCTGGAGACAGAGAGCAGACCCCTGGAGGGGCAGGGGACAGTCGGCAGGTACCTTTGCACTGGAATCGGTGGGTGGGGGTGGTGAGCAGGAGTCTGTCGGCCATGGACTCGGGACTACTGCAACGGGCGATGCCAGGCTCCTTGTACCCCGCCTTCACCCACTCTGACAGCCAGCGCAGACCGCAGTCACAGTGGAGCGGATTGGTCCCCAGCGCCCTAGGGGGCAGAGTAGGAAGTCAGGGCCCGCTGCTCAGCTTGGCCCATAGGCTCCATGGAAAGACAGAATCTTCAGACGCTGGCTAGATTAGGGGGGTCTGACATGAGGACCAGTGGAGAAGCAGTTTTCACTGGGGCAAGGTCAGTGACTCCAGATAGCACTTCCAATCCCTCCAGATGTTTCCACCCCGCCTGAGGCCCTCCTACCTCTGAGGTTTTGCTCTCAGCTACCATGCTAAGATTCAATCCTCTCAACTCAACCCCAATCCTAGCCCTTCCAGGATGCTTCTGAAACTTTGCCATTGGAGGGTCCACTGAAGGACCCTTGCCCTACTGGAGGGTCCACTGAAGGATGTGCTCTGCAGAGAAGGTTCTGATACACAGCAACCTAGGGAGAAGCTTCAGACCACGGAAAGGACTCAGAACGTGCCGCCCCTCGATATGCTGCTTTGGCATATTGACGATTTTGAGCTAAAGGTACTTGAGAAATGGCAGATGCAGGAGGGGCTCTCTGAGCTCCCTCTTTCTACCTCAAAGCAAGTCATAAAGTTTCCCTTGAGAAAGATGCCATCTCTGCACCAAAAAGAGAATATTCTTATCACTAGAGACTGGGAGTCAATGCCAAGATGGACCCGTACAAACAAACCTGCTCAAATAACCCTGATCTTCCAACAGTCCCTCCACGTATTTCCTAGCCACTCCCCACAACGGACTGCCCCAGCCCAAGGCCCTTTGTCTTGTCCCATCCCCACAATTTATCATTCTTTGTATAAAAACAAACGTAGGTAAGCTTTTGGGCCCGATGGCTTCTTTGGGTCTTCATTTTCCATTTGAAGACTCCCATGTACACATAAAAATACCAAATACATTTGTATGCTTTTCTGCTGTTGCTCTGTCTTATGTCCGTCTCATTCTTAGACCAACCACAGGACCTAAGGGGGTAGAAGATGACTACACCAGTCAGCTTAAAAATGCACAGGAGCGGGCGACGGCATGGGCTAGGTGCAGACTTCTGCACTGGGCTGTCCACACAGAAGTATAAGAACTGTTGCTTATTTAAGAAATCATATCCTTTAGCATTTTTATTTC
Source organism: Ursus arctos (assembly GCF_023065955.2). Classification (NCBI taxonomy): domain Eukaryota; kingdom Metazoa; phylum Chordata; class Mammalia; order Carnivora; family Ursidae; genus Ursus; species Ursus arctos. The sequence goes on from NW_026622819.1 coordinate 56,028,626, forward strand.
TTGACTGTTTTATAAGGTGCATACATAATGTATCAGTATCGCAGCATACACATGCGATATGAAAATAATTAAATATGCAGAGTTGGTATACAGACTCAACAATGGGCACTGGTGGAGGTATGTAACAGCTCATATGTACAGACCTCGGTCTCCCCTGCGTAAAATGGGGAGGGAGCACCTCACGCGGAGTGGTAGCAAGTAAGTGCGAGTCCAGGTGAACCTGGATTTGAACCAGGGCTCTGCTGCTTACTCGCTGTGCAGCCCTTGGACAACGTCTTTAGTTCTTCTCAATTTAAGCTTCACTGTGTATAATAAGGGGAAAAAAATGCTTTATTGCTGTAAGAAGTAAATGAGGTAATTCATCGAAAGTGCTTATCACACAGTAAGAGTTTTATGTTAGTTCTTATTAAACATTTACATTGTTTACATGACTGATGACGCCTCTGAGGACACACGAGGTGCGTCGTGTGGGTACGTTTTCCTAGGACATGCTCTGTGCGTACAGAAAGAACATGTACTGGAATGGGAACAGGGACGGCGTGCTCCCTGGTACGATCGTGGTGCTCCGCCTGGACTGGATCCACACCAAGGAGAAGTGTGGCTACTTACAGATGGGAAAGAGACGTCAGGTCACTGAAGGAGCCTTCGGGAACGCTGGAAACATCGTTGCCGTGGAGGGTTCTGAAGCGGAAGCACAGGTCAGACGTTAAGCCCCCGTTACGGTTCTGAGCTCCGACGCTGGCCCCGACGCCCCTCGGTTGTGCTCAGGGGGAGGTGCCTCCCCCTCTGCGGCAGGTGTGTGCCTGTTTCCATGCCCAGCTCTGCAGTGTGGACGTTGGGGGTAGAGTGTTTGGGAAAGAAGAGGATGGAGGTTTGAATCTGACAGGCCCAGGATGGAATGAGAAACCAGTCGCTTTTAGCTGTGGAGCACTGGGTACGTTAACTTTACTCTTCTGAGCCTCGGTTTTTGCACCTGAAACATGGGGAGAGAGATGTCTACCTAAGGAGGCACTGGAGACATACTGTGAAGAACTGTGGCCAAGACTGAGTTTTAGAGCCAGACTGCTTGCCTTCAAATCCTGACTCTGCCACTTGCCAGCTGTGTGACTCTGGCCAAAGTTATTTACCTCTCTGTGCCTCCGTTTCCTATTGGAAAACGGGAATGAAAGTAAACAGATTTGTCACAGAAGGTGGTTGTGGGTGTATTAATGCATATAAAGTCTAGCATTTTCTATGTGCTAAATGACCAAACATGATTCATATTTGTAAAAGGGTCTTGAAGAATGGCTGGTACAGATCAATAAATTAGTTCTCTTCATAGTCACCTAGACAGATTTTGGGGAGATTGAGAAATGTTATGAATCCCAGCTCAGGTGATAGAGGGAGGGGGGTGCTCAGGTCCTGGAGAGATTCCGTGGAGCCGGACACTCATGCATGGGGAAGGGTTTGGTGTCAGCCCTGACGTATATGTATCTGGTGCCTGTGTGCCTCCAAGGGCATTTTCTGACAGCATGTCCAATGGGCCAGGCGACCTGCTTGGTATTAATCATACCTCTCTGCACCCTGTGCTACAGGAGCTGGGAGCTAGTCTCACTTGCCGAGTGCTGGCATACACCGCACTTTTAATAAATGCCTGCAGAATAGGTCCACGAGAAAAACCAAATGAACATTGCTCCAGTGCTCCAGTAACAACACTAGTAATCTCACAATTCATGGATTATACCCTCCTTTGAAGGACTAATCATCAATCGCATACAAAAAGTCCCCACACCAATGACTCAGTTTGGGACTGGCCGGTGAAAGGCACGGTGGGTGAAATTCACAGACACTCACAGGCTCCTCTTGTGACTACTGCACACCGTCCCCTGGGCTGTGAAGGAGCCCTAGTAAAACCAAGGGGCGAGGAGAGTTGACTGGGAAGTGTAAACAGGATAATAACTAATGAATCTGCCCTTTTGTTTTCCTTTTAGCTGGTGTTAGCCTGCCTGAGTTTTGAGCTGAAATACAGACAGGAGCTAATTACATTTAATGCAGAGCAGAGGCTCTCCAACAGACTGAGTGCTGGAGGTAACGCACCGGCAGATTTCTGAGAGCCATTCTCAGGCTCCGATTCTGTGGGTCTTGGGCAGGGGATTGGGGGGGCCGAGAGGCTGCATTTCTAACCAGCTCCCAGGCGATGCTCATGCTTTCGGTCCCCCGAACCACATTTAGCTGCCCTAGATTGTTACCCTCATCAGCTCGAGCTCCTTCCCCTTCCTTCTCCCCAGGATAGCAGGAAGAAGGGAACCAGTCCTCCAAAGAGGGTTGGCGGTAGCTTCTCACCTCCCCGGATAAGAAGGGACTAGAAGCACTTCCTAACATTTATCAGTATCATTTAGTCTCGAATGCATGTGGTTATTTCTGAATCACACCGGCTCCTGCCTGCTATTAGTCTGGATGACTTCATGGCTGCTTGCTGTTTGGCAAATGCACCCAGCCCCGTTGTTAATCATTTCCGAATGAGGCCTGAGCCCCTGGAGAGGCACGAAGCCCTAATTTAAAAACACCAAATGACCCAAAGGCAGCTTTGGCGCTGTGACTCCTGCAAGTCACGCTCCCATTTATTATGAGCTGAGCCGCTGCGATCTCCATAAACTGCAGAGTAACGGGGCTGTAATTTACTGGGAGAGCGCTGAAGAAATCTGCCTACACTGCAGGTTCTCGCTCCCGGTTTGGCCCCCGAAGACAGACTCTTGCCTGTCCAGCCACCATCCTCAGGGTTGCCAGGGAAGTGGGACAAATTTCCCTTCCAGGAAGCACGATCCACCTGCCCGCCCCCCTCCAACCCCTGCTTTCCTCCCCTTTCCCTGACACCTCCTGGGGGCTGCAACTCTGAACTTGGAATGACTCATCTTCAAGTGCCCGGGACTCCTTTTCCCCTGCTGACTCCTAGGTGTTAAAGTAAACTTGGGCATTTTGGGGCGTGGATGAGGGCACCACTAGGAGTAACACGAAAGCAGAACAACCTCACGTCAGCTCTGGGTTGCCTGAGCCTCGGGGCTCCGGACCCCCAGGTGCTCCACGGTGTGTGCACACGGTACAGGTGCTCACGGTTTGTGCGACAGATGGCAGGCACGACCGTCATCCCCGATGTGGATTGCGGTGGGTGCGCGGATTCTCTTCTGAGCAGGCTAGGTCACTCGCAGGTGACCTGGGGGTTCAGGTCTGGATCAGGCTGCCTGGGTGTGAGTCTCTGTTCTGATCGTCGCTGGCTGTGTGATTATCTGATTCAACAGACTTAGTCTTTCTGTGCTTTAGTTTTCTTATCTCTAAAATGGAGGCGTTCTCCACTTGCAGTAGCTATCTTTTTAGGGGTGGGGGGTGATTGGCATCAACTCTTTTCAGAAACAGTTCCTCCATTTTCCATGGGGGAGTCACACTTCCCCACCTCTCAGTCCAACTGGCTTGGCCTCAAGGGCAGAACTATGGCCCAGGTCAGCGTCAGCCCAGAGTCACTGAGAGTGGTTTGAGGCTGAGTATGTGACCTAAGTGGACCAATGCCAGATGCTTCTGGGGCTTTCTCTGGAGCTATTAGGACAGAAACAGTTTCAGGCTGAGGAGCAGAAAGCAGCACATTTCTGATAGTGCCCTCGGAGCACCTGCATCGGCCCTAAACGTAGCATCTACTTCGGACTCTCTCAGTTACCTGCATTGATAAATTCTCTTCCTGCTTAGGGTGGTTTGAACGGATTTTCTCCTCCTTTAGTCAGGAAGGGATCTAACACACTGTTTCCTAAGCTAGTTGCAAAGATTAAAAGATACAATGCAAGTGGTTCAGACGGCGCAGGACTGAGTGCAGGGCCTGCCCGGGGTGCGGACTTGCTCATGTGAGCTGCGATTACGGCCAGCATCGTCATGACTCCTTGCCCCTCCAGGCTCCAGCATGTGTTTGGGGGCCAGTCCTACGTTCCCCCACACAGTGGAAGCCTGAAGCTCTGCAGCCTTACATTGCAAAGACAGTAGTGAGTCCTCTGACAGATTCCCAGACGGGAGAAGAGACACACTGGGTCTCAGCAGAGTGACCCTGGGCCCGTCACCTTCCGGCCCGTGTGTCTTCCCACCACACTCTTTAGTTCTCATTAGAGGACTCTCTGGGCCATGTCCCTCCAGTTCTCAAGGAAAGTCTGAAATGGGCGGCAAGGAAAAGAGAGAACTTCTGGCTGGAAAGGATAGAATGTGGTGGAAAGAGCACTGCGCTGGGAGCCAGGAGCCAGCTTCCCACTCCACTTCTGCTGCTGCTCTCTGATTAGTCTACAGCACTGCTCCTGTCGCTCCTTGGGGGTCCCCATGCACATGCCCTTCCTTCAGGGGCTCTGTCTAGGGAATTTATATTCTCCCTGCCTAGAATATTCTCTACTCTCCTCACACATAGGTAACTCCCACTGGCTTCTCAGACTCAGCCTTGGGAGTAGTGATTCGGAGAGCAAATGGTCTTGGGTTCAAATCCCAACTGTATTCTCTACTGGTTTTGTCACTTTGGCAAAGTGACTCAACGTGGCTGAGCCTCTGTTCCCTGGTCTGGGGGATGGGGATAGTAGTGGTACATTCTACAGAGGGTTGATATGAAAAGTGGAGGTGATAATTAACTAAAGCCTGTAGCCCAGTGTGTAGTACCCAGACAAGGTTTGATAACTGTCAGCAGTGATTATTTTCCTCCCAGAAAGCCTTTTCAATGTATTGCCAAAACTGGGTGCCGTGTATTCCTGTGGCTCTCTCCCAGGTGCCACTGTGTGGAGCAGAAGCTTGTCTACTTGTCTGTTTCCCTTCTAGACCCTCAGCTGAGGACAGGAACTGTGTTTCATTATTCTCCTCTCTGGTGCTTAGCAGAGCATTCAACTCATAGTAGGCATTTAGGAAAAGAGGAAGAAGAGAATGTGGGCAAGTCACTAAGCCTTACTGAATTTGTCTCCTTATAAACGAGAGGTTTGGGTAGGATCATTTATTTTTTAAAAAAGATTTTATTTATTTGAGGGAGAGAGAGAGAATGAGCAGGAAGAGGGGCAGAGGGACAAGAGGGACTAGCAGACTCCCTGTTACACTCCCTGCTGAGTGGGAGCCTGATGTGAGGCTTGATCCTAGGACGCTGAGATCATGACCTGAGCTGAAGTTGGACACTTAACTCACTGAGCCTCAGGTTAGACTAATTTCTGAGACTCAATTCCCATTTCTAAAATTCAAAATTAATTTTATTTTTTGGTAGCACCAAAGGGCCAAACCAGGACCAGGGTGTGGAGGTCATAAGAAATCACCCTTTGACTCACCAGAATTGTCTAATGTTCAACAGCCGGTCAAAAACGGAGTGGGGCTGGGGCGCCTGGGTGACTCAGTCAGTTAAGCATCTGCCTTAGGCTCTGGTCATGATCCCAGGGTCCTGGGATCAAGCCCTGAGTTGGGCTCCATGCTCTTTGGGGAGCGTGCTTCTCCCTCTCCCTCTGCCTCTCTCCTGGCTCGTGCTCTCTCACTCTCTCTCTCAAATAAATAAAGAAAATCTTAAAAAAAAAAAAAAAAGAAGTGGGGGTGGGGTGCCTGAGTGGTACAATTGGTTAAGCATCTGACTCTTGATTTTGGCTCAGGTCATGATCTCAGGGTCTCAAGATCAAGCCCGGTGTCAGGCTCTGTGCTGGGTATGGAGTCTGCTTAAGATTCTATCTCTCCCTCTGCCCCTACCCCCAGTATAAAAAAATAAATATTTATAATAAATATTATAAGCAAATATTTATTATAAATAAATATTATATAAATATTACATATATTATGTAAATATATTATTTTATATAAATTATTATATATTATATAAATATTACATATATATATATAATGGAGTGGGGCTATCTGAGAAGGGAGCAAGCTCCTGGTCTACAAAGGTAATCAAGCAAAGGGCAATGGAGCCCTTTGCAGAGACGCTGTAGGGAGGACCCATGCAATGGGTAGAGCAGAGATGAACAGTCCCATGTACGTAAATAGCAAGCACCGCCTTCCTTCAGGGACGAGGGGCTAAAAATACTGAGGATGATGAATGATAATCCCACTCCCTCCCTGATGAGCACACACGAAACAGCCATCCCAGAGCTAACTGATTCCAGGTGGCCCTCCTGCGGCTGGGGAGTGACAGTTGGGACCACACACACACATGCACACAAGGCATGTGGCTCAGTGTGGGGCAAAGATCAGGGAACGTACAGATCCCTGAAGAAGAACTAGAACGTCCAGGAGCGTGTTCTCTTCTAGCTATTTTTAGATTAGGAGCGAACTAGGAAAAGCACGTTTTCAACTCTCCTGTCTCAGAAATGTATTCATATCCACCCACCAGTGTGCGTGCACGCATGTGCGCGCGCGCACACACACACACACACTTACTCTTAAATTGCCAGGTCTTTCTAGAATACTTTTTGGCCTTTGTCTTTGGCTAAACCTGCTGTTCCTTCTCTCCCCCACCCCAAACAGCCAGCAGCCCTGGATCTCTGGTCATTTCTGAAATTTTCATCAACGTAATGAAACCGTTGAGAAATGAGAAGACACAAATGCTCGAATGCAGTTGTAGATATTACAGCTGCTGCTTTCACAAACGCCTGCCTCTTCCCCTCACCCTCTAAAGTGTGAATATGCTATTATATTAGTTCATCTTTAACCCTGCTTTCATTACAGGAACAACTTCACATCAGCAGTTAGCGATCAATGATTTTTTTCATTTGTTTAGGTTCCCCTATAGCCCTTCTTCATAGTTGTAAATGTATGCAGGTTATAATTGTAACATACACGCCAATTAGGTTTACTTTTCCACACAAGGCTATGTGGTGAACACTTCCCTGCACTGCTACCTTGTTTTCGTCTTAACCTCTTTTAATAACTGCCCTTCATTGACCGCCTGCATTATGCTTTTCCTTAAACATTTCCCCACCGTGGTGCTTGTAGGTACTATTTAAAATGTAGGTTAAAAATAACAGAGCAACCAAGATCTTAATGCAGAGAACCTTTCCCTCATATTGGATTATTCTTTAGCATAAATTCCTAGCTGTGCAATTACTGGTGAAAAGGATACAAATATCATAAAAGAAACATCGTCCATAAACATTTTTATTTTTCCTGAATTGGCCTTTATGCAGAAAATGGTTGCTCCCCACTGAGGTAGACGGTTGCAACGAGGGCCTCTAAGACCACTTATTATCTATGAGATCCCATGACTCTAAAATGATGATGCCATAAGCCTACTAATCCTTAATTCAAGAAGCAAGCAGAAGCATGTGCTATGTTGCTATGTGCGCCCAATGAACGAATGAGAGCAGTCTGGAGTGGGACAGACGAGGTGCTTAGGGAGCAGGAAACCCCAGTGATGTTCCCACTGCCACTGTGGGAGACCAGACAAATGGACAGGCAAGCATTCTCATCTCCCTCCCTTTCCCGTGCTGGGTTGCCCCACCAGAACCACTCGAATTATAAATGTAGGCACACAGGTCCCATGAGAATTGGCAGGCCCCAGCCCCTGGCAGCAAACCCATGCGGAGAACTGGAAGACCAGGATGGGAGACAATATGCTGGGATCGAGGGGGGACGGTGGGAAGTGGGAGGGAGCAGCAGGTCCAGCCCTGGCCCTGGCCAATGACATGAGCGCATCTCCCGGTGTGTTCAACTGGAAACAGGGAAATGGTTCTGCTGATGTTTCCATTCTCGAACTCCCCAGAGAAGGTGGATAATAAATAAGTGACAGTAACAGATTGCACACTGTCAGCGCGGGCACTTCTTTGCCCCGAGAGAATTGATTTTTAATAACAGCGCAGATGACATGTGGCGGGAGTTGTCGCTGACACCAGTGTTTTGTGGGCTTCAATAAATCACATCAGCCTGGAGGCTCTGGAATGGATGGGCTCATTGGGCATTGTTTGCTGATTGCTACTGGGTCCTGAGAAGGGTCCCAGGGCTCTGAGTCAGGAGGCTGGATGGTGCAGCCTCCTGACTGCTGGCTTTGGGGCCAGTTACAACCTGGACCTCAGTTTTCCCATCTTTAAAACGGGCATAATCCCCTCAATCTCAAAGCACTATCGCAAAGGGTTATATAAGGCAATGGCCATGGAAAGTGGCATTTCTGTCCTCATGGGACTATTATTCAAAGGATTCTCCTTTGCCAACAAATATGTACAATGACAAGGCCCAAAGATCAGGTGACAACAGGGCCCAGGGGTGGGGGTGGTACAGTGAGGTACCATTCCTGCTTTTGTAAGATAATAACAGATACCCGTAGTAACAAGTGAGCATTTATGAAGCGTTTACCCTGGGCCCGAGCTGTGCTAAATGCTGTAGATACAGAATCGCATTAATCGTCATAAAACCCTGTGAGGTAATTACCACCTGGATTTCACAGAAGACACACAGCTAGGGAGGGGCAGAGCCACGCTTGCAAAGCAGGTAGGCTCCGTGGCCATCTGGTCTTTGCTGGGAGCTCGCTGCCTCAGTGGGCTGCCCTCTACCCTGTGTAGGGCAGGGCGAGGCGGGTGTCATATGGTGAGAAGGGCAGCGTTGGGGGGAGTGCGGGCAGGTGTGGAGGCTGCAGACGCCAGAACCCTGTCTAAAGGGGCAGGGCTGCTCAGCCTTGTAAGAATGTAGATGGGAGCCCTGGAATGGCCACATCTCTCCATTTTCCAAGAGAGATTAGAAATTAGGATTTGTAGGAGAAGGCTCCTGATGTCGAACTGTTAGCAACTTATTAAAACTTTGTTATTTTGAAAAGATACTCTGTGAGCTGACTCTACCATGGCTAAGGCATAGCTGTCTGTGAGCCGAACCAGGTCTCCGGGCTTCTAGCCTGTGACCTCTGATACACACATTTGGTTTCCTCGCAGAGGTTCACAGTGTTCACACTGTCCCTCTAAAGCCAGAGGGACCAACAGCGCTGTACCCTCGACACAGCGGCCACAAGCCGCGCACGGGGCTCTCCTCGGGTGCAGAACACAACTGCACGGGCTAAGCCTCACCAGGGAGGCGCGAGTGATCTCACTGGGCACAAAGAGCGGAAACGCAGGGCGCTTCGGGATCTGCTCCAGGTCCACCAGGGCCAGCGGGCTGGCTCGGCCCCCACCCCGCCCCCGCGCCACTGGGCCTGGAGCAGTGCTGGCCGGGGAGGCGGTGGGGCGAGCGGGCGCGCTCGGTACTGCCCACTGTGCCCGATGGAGCACGAGCGGCAGTCGGGGCTCCGGGGTACTCACAGCACTCGGAGAGACCGCAGGCCGTCGAAGGCGTGGACGGGGATGCACCGGAGCCGGTTGTAACTCAGGATCCTGCGGAAGAGGACGCATGCGCGCTCTTGGCCATTGCTATTCCCAGCTACTTACGGCTGCACTGGCCACTCTGCGGACCAGGCAAAGCAAATGGCTTCTTCATCTTCTTAATTTTAAGATATTGACCAAAAACATCCCGATAATAAAGGGAAGAGAAACACCTTCCACCACTCCAGAAAGTTCACTGGCTTTGTCTCCCCAGCTTCCTCTTGTGTTCCACAGCAGGCTGGCCGCCCAACCAGCTTTGCCGTCACCTCCCTCCATCGTCAAATGGTCAGTGCTGGCAAGGTGCCGAGCTAATGGGAAATAAATGGATCTGAGCAAAATATAATTGTGTAGGGAAACCTTCCACGGGGAAAGAAAATTCACAAATCACAGGAGGTATTCCAAAAAGGGGCTTCTTCAGAAGTAATTAGGTGTTAGTTCCTCTCTAACTGCTCGGACAGTAGAGTTCTGACCTACTTTCTTTTCCTTCTGATGATTAAGGTCTGCTCTACGTGGGGGCAGCCATAGCCCTGAGGATCACGAGAGCAGAGAACACAGGCCTGAGGGGGCAGAGAGAGGATGGCCATAGGCCACTTACTGCCAGGCCCGTGTCAGACACAGCACCCCACTATACTCACAGGGTGGAGAGGTGGGACATGTTACTGAAGGTGTAGTTGGTCAGCACGCCAATGCTGTTGTTGCTCAGGTCGCTAGGAAGAGAAAAATAGAAGGGTCGTACTTCACTGTTAGTTGCACCTGTGGGGCGTCGTTCCCAACGTTCACACATTCATGCCTGCCGCTGTCCATCCGTCCATCCAACCAACCATCCATCCATCCATCCATCCATCCATCCATCCAGTCAACCATTCAATTACAAGTCTATCCTTCCATTTCATCCTCCCGGCAACACAGAACACATGAGATCTCTCCTTATCCTAGCGCCATTTTGCCCAGGTCAATCCTTCCTTTCACTGTTCCTCTTTCACTTCCGGCATTCATCTGTCCCACCTTATCAGAGTCTGTCTTAGAGGGAGTGAGGTTGGTGGTGGTGTAGTTCTCTGCCAACTACAAGCTCCAGCTTCTCTTCAGGGACCACTAGCCCAAGCAGTGATTTTCAAGAGTAGCTGCACACGAGAGTCCCCTGGAGAGTGTCTATGCCCTCCGAGGCCCGGGTCCCATGTCCAGATATTCTGGTTTAGAAACCAGATATTCCGATTTAATTGCTTGAGGGTGGTTTGGAGCATCAGTATTAAACAAATTAATCAGCTGAGGTTGAAAACCGTCGCTCTAGAGCAGTGGTTCTCCACTCAGGGCACGTTTGCTTCCCCAGTGACATGTGGCAATGTCTGGAGACATTGTGGTCGTCACTACATGGGGAGGGACGCTACTGGCATCTCACAGGTAGAGGCCCCGAGGTGCTGCTGAACATCCCACAGTGTCCCCAGCCCCATAACCAAGAGTGACCTGGCCCCAAATGCCCACAGGGCTGAGGTGGGAAAATCTCCGCTGGAGGCTGGGTTGGGGGATATTTAGGAAGCCATGCTAAATTAGGTGGCAGGTGGCTTTCTTCCACCTTTCTTCAGTAGCCCCACTTTCCTAAGGGCAACAGTGATTCAATCTGAAAGAACTTTCCTTTCCCCCTGTGGACTGGCTCCCTGCCCCCTGAGCAGCCAGGGTGATCTTCCAGTGACCACTTGCCCAAGGAATTATTGTGTACTCTTATGGGTCCCATCTTGGCAAGGCAGTGAGGCTGTCAAGGGACAAAGCTCACAGACCACTGGCTTCCTGGGCCCCTCCATGTCCCACGGCCCTGCTTCTCATTTGGGAGTTTTCCCTGGATCTTGGCAGACTCGGGGCCAGTAGGAGCTACTGCTTGTAGGAACCTCAGTGTGAACCATCTACTTGGAATATTTTCTAGACAACTAGAGGAGGAAGAAGAAATGCCCATTTAAGCTTCTGGCAAAGCTCAGTGCAGCCAACAGCTTGCAAGAAACTGGTGACTGAGGAGTCTCAGGATTTAACTGGGGCCCCAGAAAGTCAGAGGCTCCCCCACCTCTCCCTAAGCCAAGGAGGAGGGTGACGTGGATGGTCAGTGATGCCAGGCTCTGGTTATTTCTGCGGGCAAGGCCTGGCACGTCAGACTGGCTCATGCCTCCCAGCTGCCTCTCTCGGCTCCACCGCTGGAGAAAGCGCAGGAATGCCGTGAGGCCTGCAGACCATCCTCCCATAGCCTCCACATCGGCTTCCTGAGCTCCCCAGGGGAGAACACGACATGCCCCCTCCCCCGCCAGGCCGGGCGCCTTACATAAGCGTCAGGTGTCGGAGGGCGGACAGCTCCCTGGGCACAGCTGTTAAGTGGTTTCCTTCCAGGTACCTGAAAGACAGGTGCAGAGTGACGCCTGCTCGAGAGACACTGTGCAGAGTGATTTCTCAGAGACCCCTCCTCTGACCTTCTGGGCTAGGTTGGGCCTCTGTTGTACTCTCTCGTATCTCCTTTTCTCTCCCACCCCCCCCTCCCCACCTCAAAGCACATACTACATTTGTCACTTAATATTGCTTTATGTCATTATTCAACGAATGGCACTTTCCCCACTGGCCGGCTGTTCTCCATGAGGCAGGGGTATTGCCTAAAACTGCCCAGTGTTGTACCCTCCAAGAGCGTGTACAGAGCTGGCACACAGTAGGTGTCTAATACACATTTCTTAAATACATAAAGCACTCACTCTGTGCCCAGTCCTTGCAGTACTCTCACATGGCAACGATTCCCAGTTGAGGAAACAATTGCAGAGATGTTGAAACACTTGCCCAAGGTCACACAGTGAGTGAGTGGCTGAGCTGGGATTCGAACCCAGGTCTCTCTGACTACAGTCTTACCACAGTTCCCTATGGCCTGTACTTAGCTACTGGGGGGCACGGGAGAGCCGAGCCACGATTCCTGCTAAGAACCTTAATTCGAGGTTGTGTATCTCTGATGTGCACTGGGAAACTGAGGGAAAAAGGCGTGTTTTGGAGGACTGGGCTTTAGTTCCCAGCAGGATGACTGCCTGCGGGCGGGGACAGTGGTTCAGACTGGAGACGAACCGACAGACGGAGACTCTTCCTGGACAGGCAGAGGCTGAGCCTAGACCTGTCTGGACTTCAGGGTCCTGCACTGACCTGCTCACCTAGCATGAGGCCACCTCCTCGGACACTCGAGTGCACTTGAGGACAAGAGAAGGAAGTCTTGTTTGGATCACGAATTACAAAAGTTATGACTACCCTCTAGGGTGTCATGGGCCAATTCATTCACTCCCATCCTTGCTGTAAACTCCTTCCCCCTGGGCTTCCTGTTGCTCTTGGGACAAAATGACAAAACCTTTAAGATGGCTTATGATGCCTGTTCTGGTCTCCTGGGCGAATCTCCCTTGACATAAGGCTCCAGAGCTTCCTCTCGGAACGGTGCTGATGCCCACTGGTGCAGGGTGTGCCTTAAGCTCCGAGAGGGCAGACCTTCCATCTTTATGGGTAGCCCAGCGCTTCTCAAACTTTAACACAGGTGCACATCACCCAGGATCTTGCAAAAAGGCAGATTCTAATCTAGTAGGTCTGCGTCGGGTCGGAGACCCTGCATTGCTAACAGGCTCCCGGGTGAGGGTGCGAAGTATGGGTCTGCAGGCTGCATTTTGAGTCATGACGTGCTGGCATGCCGCCTGGCATCCAGCAGACCCGCCACCAAATGGGTGAATGGGATGACATGGGTTAAAACACGATAGGAGTCAGTTTGTCAATGGCCAAACCAGGCTTAGCTTTAAAGGACAAGTTGGAATGGGTGTTTCCTTAAATTAGGGCCAAGTGACTTTATCTCCAGGGCTAGCCCCTGGGAATCCTCATGGCTCAGAGCGCCGGGCAGGACCCCATAGGGTCTGAGGTTGCCATGGCATGTTGGACGACTGTCCTTTCGGTCCTTAATCCTCTGTTGCGTAACTATTATGTGCCAAGAGCTAAGCCAGACGAGGTGGGTAGATACAAAGATGAACCAGAGCCCATCCTTCAGGGAGCTTGATCCTCCGGCCTAAAATTCAGCAACAGACACTTAGATCCTGTCCTGAGGCAGAGGAGCTAAGAGAAACGTATTCACTGAAGCGCTCATTCATTCAGGCAGACATATCTACTGGGCAAGTGCAGTGTGCCGGGTAGTACATATGCTGGTGAGGAAGACGGGCGTGATGCCTACTTTCTGACATTTAAAAATCTAATGTGGAGAGGGAGGGGGAGGGAGGGGGAGAGAAGACACCCACAGAAGGCGACATAAATTACAAACTGATGCATGCTTTGAAGGAAAGGAGCAAAGTTCTGGGATGGAGGCAGGGATGCTTCGGGTGGCAGGACCAGGGGAGGAGGGACAGTCGGGCAAGAGTGAGGCCTGTGGAGGGCCCTGGCTTGGGTGTTGCTGGGGCAGGGAAAGAAGGTGGGGAGGCCGGTCTGGTGGGCTAAGGGAGACGGACAGATCACACTGAAGCCTTCGGACGTGGGTTTATTCCAAGTGCAGTGAGCGACCAGAGACAGGTGCAGGGGGCTGGTGTCACACAGAGCTGACCCCACATTCACCCTTCTGCTCCGCCCTGAAGGACAGGTGGCAGGACATTCACATTCTGTGCAGACACTGGCCCTGTGGCTCGACAGCGGTGGCAAGGAGCAGGCGTGGGAAGAGCCTCCAGCCTTCTCCGCTGGGCAGGGAGGTTCTGTGGGGGTGGCGGGATTCTGGGGGTCATGCTGGGCTACCTGCCCTCAGGGAGTGTTTTGTGGACAGTGTGGCATGGAGGGAAGGAGGATGGGAGGGAGGGAGGAGCTGGATGAATGAGCGGGCTGGTGCGGAGGCACTGGAGGGAGGCTGGAGGGAGGCTAATTAACCACGAGGGAGCCACTTGAAGGGGTCGAGCCTCGGGCTGGCAGTGACGGCTCCCCCTCTCCCATGCTGCTTATTCTCTCACTCTTGTTTGCTACGACTACTTAGCAAACTTGAGGCATCTAAGATGAAACCCAGAATAACATATCACAACCCTAAGTCTCCCTGCTGGGAAGCTTACAGAAGGTCCCATGACAAGCACATCTGAAGCAAGTTACTTAATGTCACGGACAAGGAAACGTGGTGACAAGGAAAATAACAACACAGAAACAACAGGTGCATAGTCCAGTGCTATGGGATCCAGAGACTCTGGTCTGTTATCTAATCCTGTAAAGAGGGAGCATATTTTGCTGGGTGTTTTGTCCATTTTGTTAATAAGAACACTGAGGCTCAGAGAGGGGTGGAGTGAGTCCAGGAGCCAGGATCTAAACTCAGGTCTGCTGGGCTGCATAGCCCAGGAAGGGAAACCCATGCTGTTTCAGCTCTCCACCTGGAGCTCCTTGTTTTTGCCTTTGGCCATCTCTGTCCTGGGAGGATTCACTCTACCACAGAACTTATTCTCTCACCTCCAGTAGAACGCAAGCTGCATGCAGCGGGGACCGGGGCCGCTTCTGTTTCCTGCTGCGTCCCCAGAGCACAGTGCAGGGCTTAGCGCACGGTAGGACCTCAAATATTTGCTGAGTGAGTGAATGAATGAAGAGAAGGACTGTTCCTAGGACCCTGGATTAAACGAACAAAAACCTACAATGGTTTCAAAGAATGCCCTGTGCCTGGCCCACGTCCAGCCGTAAGGCAGGTCACGCTCTACAGATGCGGGCATTTGCCAAAGAGCTGAACGAACACGTGAAATGACCACTGGAATTCAGGGAGGCCGACAGCATGCTCATCTGACACAGGGAGGCTCGGGGGGCCTGGAGGAGGGGCAACGTGACACAGATGGTTCTGGAGCCTCTGGGCCTGCCATGCCAGTTCCCCGGGTTCCAACCTGTCTTTGATCGGCGCTCTGCCGATGCTGACTCGAGCGGCCTTGCTCCCTGCTAAAATCCTTCCCTGGCTTCCACTGCTTGCTACAGGAGGACTACCCGAATCCTGCCCAAATCCTTCCAAGCTGTCTGTGGCCTGTTCTGGATTAGTCAGGGTTCTCTAGAGAAACAGACCAATTGGAGAGAGAGAGAGAGAGACATACACAAATATATACAGAGGAAGAAAGAATTTGTTTTTTAAAATTTTTAAAAAAGATTTGGGAGAGAGAGCGATCACGCACGTGCATGCAGAGAGGGGCAGAGGGAGAGAATTCGCAAGCAGACTCCTCCTGAATGCGGAGCCTGACTTGGGGCTCAATCCCAGAACCCTGAGATCATGACCTGAGCCAAAACCAAGAGTCGGCCACCCAACCGACTGAGCCACCCAGGTGCCTCAAGAGAGAATTTACTCTAAGGAAGGGACAGCAGGGTGGAAACTCAAGTAGGACTTCTGTGTTACGATCTTAAGGCAGAATTCCCCCTTCTACAGAAAACTCCTGTTTTGTTTTTAAGGCCTTCTACTGATTATACGAGGCCTACATCCACATTATTCTGGGTAACCTCGCTTACTTAACTACACCTACAAAATATTTCCCGGGCAACACGTGGGTACCACAGCCCAGTCAAGTTGACCCATGAGATTCACCGTCCCAGGCCCTGCCTCCCTTTCCTGTTCACTCCACAGCAAACTATCCCTTGGCTTCAGCCCTGCCCCCCAAAAGCCCCATGCTCCTTTTGGGGGACAGGTCTGGGCACACGCCTGTCCCTGCTCTCCCTCCTTGCTAGTTCTCTCCAATGGCTGCTCAGAACTCAGCTCGAGCACTGCCTCCCCGACATCGTCTCCCACACCCACTGGGGACGTGACAGGCTACTCAGTCTAAGCTTCTGGTGCAGTTTCTGCACAGCATCTCACCCCCCGTGGCCTCCACGCTTGAGTCTGTGGTTAGTGGGGCAGAACCGTGGCTGCTCGCTCACTGCAGCATCCCAGGACACTGGCTGGTAGCAGTAGGTACTCAGGAAACACCGTCAGTGTGATGCAAACCCGAGAAGTCCCCAGGGAGGGCTGCGTGTGGCCTGGCAGGGCTGAGGGGGCCCGTGTGGGAGCCACTCTAAGGGCACCATGTCCCCGGCAACCTGGTGTTGCAGTCAGAAGACGTGGAATCAAAAGGCTTCACTTCACAAATACAGAGGTGGCTGTGTGGGGAAGCTCTCTTTGTGCAAAGCCCTTCACGAAGACTCTGAACTCCAAAGTTGCCCGTAGCCTGCAGCGCAGGCCCCAGAGGGATGCTTTCAGAAGACGGCACTCTTGCCCTGCCAGCCTCAGAGCCATCAGAGCCTCTCTGGTGGGCCAGCCTTTGTGTCAATCCGCATTTAAATGCTCTGTTTTAGCCCCAGCACGAGCGCGTGAGGCCGCGTCTGCCTCACATGAAAATCCGCACACAGCTCTGTGGACTGGATGCTCCCCATTTCCGTTCGGAGCTTTGGGGCTCTGACGAGTGCCACATGAACTCTCAGACCCGCCGAATGGTGAAGGAGAAAGGCAGCCACCCTCCTGGAGCCCCTATTCATGACCAGGGTTCCCACCGGGGGCCTGGGCTGATGTGGTTCCCGCTCAGGAGCCAGGCAGCCTGGGCTCACATCCTGGCTCCACGAGCTGAGAGCTGTGTGACCTTGGGCAGCTCACGTCACCGCTCTGAGCTTGCATTTCACCTGTAAAAGGGGGGCTTATCATGATCCCACCTTGAAGTGATGATGAGGATCAAGTGAGTCTCTGTGGAAAGCTCTTGGAACAGTGCTCGGCACAGCGGGTTTCAGTGTGTTCTGAATACACACACATACACACAGTCTCTGTCCAATAATACATATGAATATTACAAACAGATAATGATCCCCTTGCTGTCTAGTCTCTATTCTTCTTCCGGAGTAATAGTTCTAAAACCAGAATCGCATCACGTCACTTTCCTGCTTAAAATTCTTCCTCGGCTCTTGCGTTTCTCCTGGGATAAGGAGTCAGCCCTCAGCACGGCCTACGGGAACTGCAGGTCCTTCTCGAGTTTTCAGGACACACCAGTCTCTTTCCCATTCTATTTGCTCCATCACTGGTCTTCTTGGTCTCTTTAAGATCTTTCCACATTTGGGTCTTCACAAAACATTTTCTTTCTTTCTACTGCTTTCCACGTCCCGCCCCCACTCCCTTTTTCTGGGAAACACTATTCTCTGTCCTATCTGAAATGCCTAATTTCCTAATTAGCCTTCTTACTGTCTTCCTCCCCCATTCTAAGTCTCTGACATCAGGGGTCTTATCTGTCACATTAGCTGCTGTGCTCCCAGCTCCTGCGACATTATCTGGCACAATAAATTTAGCGAACACCTGACTGCATGGAGAGGGCTTCTCTCAGCTGTGGCCTGTGCCCGGGCCTCCGTCAGCCCCTCTCACAGATGGCCGTGACTGCGCGATAGCCTCCAAGTGTCCTCCACCGCAGCCATCTGCTGAGGGCTTCTCTGGGCCCAGGCCTGTGCCAGGACTCCTAAGCGCCGCTGTGCCCAGAGCCAGCTGCCCTCCAGCTGGCTGCAGGCAATTTCTGTCCCTCTCCCTGGGCCAGAGAAAGGCAAGGATATAGTCCGTGCTGGGCAGTTGCTCTCTGAAGTGCTCTGGGGAACCTACCCCAGTGGGGGTGGGGGGGTAGGTGGCAAGTATGCAAAGAAAGCAGCAGCTGGTGTTGCTAGAGAAGGGGCAGCTGTCAGGACGGCCGCAGCCGGAAACGCTGACAGGTGCTTCTAGCCTCATGGCAGGGGCGCCGGGTTTGCCTTCTCCCCGCTTAAATGCAGGTGGCAGGTTCCAAGGAGACGCATGACTGTCTCCTGCAAATCAACGAGCCAGGCCACTGGGCAGAGCACACGGGGACCCAGGCCACTGCCAAAGGGAGCAGTTGAGTGGCTAAAGGATGGGCCTTGGGGTCAGACAGCCCTGGGCTCGAGTTGATGCTCTGCTGCTTCTTGGCAGTGTGATCTTAAGAAATTCTTCCACCTTCCTGAGCTTCAGTTACCTTCTCTGCAAAATGGGGGTGACAATACCTGCCTTGTAGGATTCCTGGGAGGATTAAATGAGACCCCAGATGGAGACAATCGACAATGGAGACAGTGGCACACAGCGCATGCTCGGACTGCTGGCTGTGGTAGGTCACAGCCGGACAGACGACACCTTCCCTTACCTTCCTGAAGGCCGGGGTGGGCAGAACCGCCTGCACGCTCCCTCTCCAAGAGCACATACTGCCCATGCCACTCCTCTGTGCTTGTCACTTCCTACATTGCTCGGCACGCACCTCCATCTCCCTAGATTTGAGCTGCTTGCTGTACCCCACACTCCCATCTTCTGAGCCCCTGGAGCTAACCAGTGCCAGGCCAGGTCCTACCCTCCTTCACGCCGTGCATTCTTCTCATCACCTCCCGCCGTACTCAGTGCCACGGAGCTGTGTCTCAGCCCGTGCCCCGGGGGCTAAGCCCCCAACCCTTTCAGCCTCCTTTCAGTGCTGCGGATGCCTGCGTACCACAAGCCTGCTTCCCGTGATGTCCTCAGCCTTCACACCCCAGTAGAAATGCCCTCTTCCACCAGTGGTGCCTGGGGGAGATAGTCATCCTTCCCTTCTCCTCTCCTTGGGATGTTTGTGGTGGGACCACAAATCCATGCTCACAGTCCGCACATGAAAATCAGGGTCAGAATGTCCTGGCTATTAAGCAGCAGACTGCAGGGGACGGGGCGGCACTGTTTGCTGGTGCTAGATTCTCATTCTCCTCCCCAGCCCTCAGGAAGACGTGGACTTACAGGGTTTGTTTCCAGAATCAGGAAGGTTTGATGTGAATAAACATTCCCTTAAATGCACGCAAAGAGATGTTCACGTTTTAGTTCTTCCAGAATGGCAAGCCTGAGTCTATGAGGCTCATGGCCCAGCAAGAACAGAACTTTCCTGAAGCAGACGAGTGCCTACCTTTGCAGACTGAATTTGTGTCACCTACCTCGGGGGCTGACGTGTCTGCTTCTGCTCGGCTCTCAGTCAGCTTTTGTAGGCTTGCTTCTAAATCAGGACCTTAGTGTTCACTTCCAGCGGGGGCCTGGACTGTTCGCCTGCCAGTGTGTAATTACCTGAGAGGTCCTTAAAGTGTGGTCCACGGGCCTCTGGGGCTCCTCTAGACTTTTTCAGGGCTCTGTGAGACTAGAACTACTTTTTTGATTACAGTAAAACACTGTTTTCCATTTGTACTGTGTGAGGAAAATGGCTGGCACCTTAGTATGAATCAAGGCCGTGGTACCACATGATAACAGTGGCCACTATATTCTTCCCCTCAAGTACATGCAGGGGGAAAAAAAAAGCCAGTTTCATTGAGAATGCCCTCCACGAAGCAGTGAAAAATTATTAATTGCATTGAATATCAACCCCCAAATACACATCTTTTCAATATTCTGTGTGGCAAAATGGGAAACGTGCATAACGTATTTGGCTTTGGTTTTCTGGAGAAAAAGCTCCAGTGTCACTGAGGGACAAGCTGAATTAGCCATTTTTTAAAAAATTTTCTTCCATAAAACACCATTTTGGCTTAGAAGAATGACTAGCAAACAGGGTATTCTGGGATGGGCATTTAGAAGACGTCTCAAAAGTAAATGCAGTTAAGCCTGTCACTTCCAGGAAAACAACTATGGTACTTATTGGCCCTGATAAAATTCAAGCTTGCTTCCAAGCAAAAATTAAAAGTTTAGAAAACTTGTAACTGCTACACTGAGCAGTATCCCTTTATTGGGAGACTTTTCTGAGGGGATCCGCGGCGATGTTACTGGCTATGACATTTTTGATACTGTGGAATGCAGTGTGCCAACGCTGGGAAGGTCTGCATAACTCCGTGAACCAAATGCCCAGTGCACACTTCTTCCAGGTCATTCATGGGGGAAACTTCCATTCAAGTAACAGAGTTACAGAAAGTCCGTGGATGTGGTTTTGGGTTCCACACAACGACTAGCCTTTAAGAAACCACCATCACGTGATTTTTGGTATATTATCGAGGAAGAATATCCACAATTATCTGGAAGGGCTATTACAATTCTCCTCCCTTTTCCAACTACACGTCTACGTGAAGCCAGATTTTCTTGTACTTGACCCAAAATGTCATATCACGACAGAGGGAATGCTGAGGTGGTTATGAAAATCCAGGTGCTTTCTACCACGTTTGTAAAAACGTCACTCTTCTCAGTTGAATTTCTTTTGGTTTGTTTTTCATAGAAGTTTGCTGTTTATATAAACATGTAATGAGTAAATTATTATTTCTAAATGGACTAATAAACATATTTAAAAAAAATTTCTCAGTAGTTTCCAATATGGTAAATATCAACAGCTATAACCACATAAACAAAAATAGAGTCCTCATTGCTTTTAAAAAACCTAAAGGCGTCCTGAGACCCCAAATTTAAGAACTTTCGGGGTAGGGGCCAAGAGCATGTGACCTGGGGTCAGCGCAAGCTGCCTTCTGATCCTGACTGGCTGCTAACTGGAGATGAGGCTTGGGGAGTGGCTCTTCGTTCTCAGCATTGAGAGAGCCAGGGGGATGGCCGCCTACCCCAGGGACCGCTTGAACCAGCAAGGGTGAGAGCCGAAGGCCTCAGGTGGCCCCTCACCCACGAGGAGAGCAGACTGGGGTTTGCAGAAGGCTGACGGAGGAAAACTCATGTCCCGCCTGTACAGTACCGCCTTGCTCACTCGTGCCTGCGGTAGGCTCCCTCACCCTCCCTTTGGAGAAATGCTATGGAACTTTGGTTGTGTTTTTTTTTTTTTTCCTTTTCAGTGAATTAAACTTAATTTTGTTTCGTACGCTGGCAGCTCTGCCTGAGACCACTAATGATGCCTGAGGGAGCTGGGAAGCCAGCACTGGATCCAAACACTGAATCTGGTCCTTGAACCGAAGGCCTCCAAGCCACTGCTTTCTGGGCCTGTCAGCTTTCACTTTCTCTGGCATCAATTTCCCTGCTTTCCCCTCCCCGGAGCCCTCCCCAGATACTCCTCCTCCCCTCTCTCCGGGAGATGGTCTGGCCTCGGAGGTGAGGGCTGCCATCCTGGGTGTGCTTTGGAAACCAGTCTGGCTGAGGGGAGCGCCATCACTTCCGAAGCAAGAAATCGGGTCTCCCCAAGCTCTGGAGTTTACTTTATCATTACCGCCAATTATCTTTGCTATTTCAATCTCAATTTCGTGAGCTTTGGGGAAAAGCATCCACAGGCCTGTTTTCATGGCACTTTCTTCTCTTTGGCATGTGTCACTTGGCACTGAGTTGGCCCAGGAAGGAGGCGAGCACCTGGGTCATTTCTGCAGCCGCCCCCCCCCCAATGGCACTGGCGGCAGAGGGAAGGGCCCGGGGCTGGTGGCGCCACGCGGCAGTGCTCGTGCCAACCTCCGGCAGCACAGCCAGAGCCCAAACGCAAGGCCATCGTGGATGTTTTAGTGACTATCAAGACCTTCCTTCCTTCCTTTCCTGGCACGGGCGGCCCGGGTTCCAGCCTCCCTGAGTGTCGGGAGATGCCAGGAGCCACAACAGACAGCCAGGAATTAACCTGCTATTCTAAGTCAGTGCCCCACTCAGGGTCCCCCCTGGGAAGCCCTGGCAGAGCCAGTCACAGGCACAGTCCCTGCTGGTGTCTCGGTCAATTCTGCCCCTTGTGTCTGAGGGCACGGTGCATGCAAAGCTGTCCGAGAGGAAGGCGCATGCCTGGGGTCCCGAGAGACCGCGCCAGCTTGCGATGCGGGTGGGGGTGGCACTGAGTCCCAGTCACACCCCACCTGGCTCCGCCCGCCACAACCTGCACCAACTGCCCTGGGGCGTGTGGGGCGCCCGCCCTCCTCCCCTGCTCCTGATCTGCTCTTCACCCTTCAGGCTTCACCTCTGCAGAGACATTTTCTCTGATCTCCACGTCTAACGGAAGCCCCACTACTCTAGGGTGTCACAGTGATCTCATCCTCTCTTGTGGCACTGTCATAGCTGTCATCTCGAACATGCTGCTGAGACAGTGGAACTTACGTCTCCCTTCCCCAGTAAACTGGGGGCCCCACGTGGGTGGGGGTCTCCCCAGCGTAAGCAGAGGAACCTGACACACCAGGCACTCAACAGACAGGTGCTGAGTGAATGATCCACCGAACGTAAGCAGGAAGGGGCTGTGCTGGTGCGGCTGCCCACCCGGCCCCGGCCCCGGCCCCGGCCGCACCGCTCCCGGCCATTCCAGGCCATTCCAGAGACGCCTCCCTGCCTGTGGACTGGCTGAGCTTTCCAGCGGGGCCGAAAGACAGCTTCGTCCAGAACATTAAGAGCGCTTTGGGAAGGGAATGAGATCTCCTCTGCGGAGGCGGGAGCTTTCTGGGGCGGGAGCAGCCCTGAGGAATTGTGTGGGGGGCCCGGGCTGCGGGGTCTGACGGTTCCCGGGTGGAGCGCGAGCAGGACTCAGGGCTGAGATTTCATCTGCAGCATGGGCAGCTGTACGGGGGACAGGATCATGTTGGGCCATGTTTGTTTCTGGTGTCAGACTGAGAGACTGCTGGGGAATCTGGAAGGCGGAGTACAGAGCAGGGGGCTCCTGGGGATCTAGAAAACAAGACGGTGACCCTCCCCCTTGTACTCGGAGGGCCAGGGAGTCGCCACCTGCCGGGCAGAGGCCCTGGGGAGTGTGCTTCCTGTGCCCACGTCTAAGCTGCTGCCCGACCCTTAGGCCGAGGCTCTGCTGCCATGGTGTTGGGGTCCACTCAAGGAAGGGCACCCCAGGCAGTTGTGCAGGGGACACTAGAGATAAAGCGTGGTGGACGCTGGCGGTGGTGGGATTAGAGGGTGGGAGTACTTACAGTTCGGTCACGTCCTTGGGAATGCCTTTGGGGAGGGCGTGCAGCCCCCTGTTGCTGCACCGGACCACCGTCTCCACGCAGGTGCACTGCTCCGGGCAGCGTGGGCCCAGCTGGCAGCTACTCTCGTCGTTGCCTGTGGACAGTCCCCGAGTGAGCTTGGGGGGACACGAACTTCTCTGGGGGATGGGGAGGGGACGGGGCAGGGGAACGAGGCTGGGTGCTAGGGACCAAGCCATCTTCAGGAAAGAGAAGCCCTCCACTCTGAGCCAGAACGAGAAATAAGGAGCCTGCTGGTCTCCTTCATGGGTAAAGGGGAAAGAATGTATGCCTGGATCCGGGAAAAGGGCCACTCTCTTCTAACACGTTCAACATAAAACGAACACTTCAAAAACTTGATTAACCAGAGTATTAGAAACGGAAGTGGTTACCGTGAACCGAATCAGAAATAAGCCAAACTGACTGAAGGAGGGTCCAGGGTAGGGGGAGACCCCTGTTTACTCCCTCTTTCTCCTCGTTTCTCCATTCCTTCCACTGTCACAATCCCTCTGGGGGTGGTAAACGTGTCCCCAGGCCCCATTTTACCTTAACCTCAGTTAATCTACAAACTAGTTAATTTGTCTCTAGATAAGCTGTAGCTGACCAAGCAAAAATTGTGCTGGCTTGAATTTATGTAAATACGCCCTTTGGAATCCTGACACTCAAAGCCTCGGACCTCCAGGTATTCATAACCACCCAGCCAGTGATAGAAATTTTCCAGGAGCTCATCCTGAAGCCTGTTTCTTAGGATACACTGATCCTCATGACACAGATAGGAACACTGAAGGCCAGGACTCTCATGCACAGTTGTGTAGGTTGCGTACTGCACAAGGGTGCCTCACCATCTAATGGGCACCGATCCCACTGTGGCTATGATGGGTTAGGACATTTAGTAAAACAGTATTCTCATAGATAGCCATAAGGTGTCTTGTTTTAAAAATCAGTATATTATGACACATTTCTGATAGAAGTAAAATGTCTTTAGAAAGAGGCCCCCTTTCTCACTTTGCATGAGGGAGCCATAGGGCTAGCAGCAGAGCTGCAGAGCCCATCAGAGCCACACCTGCATGCCAGAGGTCAGAGCAGTGTCAGATCTCAGGGGGTCCTGACCGCTAGTTACCTGCTGCACCTCTCCTCTCTCGTATGTTTCTTGCCTTCCCAGGTCCTGCCCCTCCGCCCTGCCCCCAGCCTCCTCACCTTCACAGGTGAAGTCCTGGATGGCCACATCCTGGATGGGGATCTCCTTGAGGAAGAACGGCTTTTGGCACCGGGGGTTCCCGCTCACGACCCTCCTCTTCCTCAGCCATTTGCCCAGCCAGGCCAGGTGGCAGTTGCAGTTGAAGGGGTTGGACAGGAGGTTTCTGGGAGGAAAGAAGGGCCCTCTCTGAGTGGTTAGCACTTACACCTCTACTGTGGAAGCTGGCCTCAGGATCCAGGGCTGCAACCCTAAGGCCCAGCTCTCCAGGGGCGTCTGCTCTGGGTTCCAGGAAGGAGAGAGGAGGTCCAGGAAAGGAAAGGCAGACTCTCTTCTAGAATCCAGAGGTGGTCTTTGCAAGGGTCTCATTCTGGACCTCTGTGGATGGACATGACCATGGTTTCCTGCCATGCCCTCCCTTCTCCCCTGAGCTCCAGCTGTGGACTGTCTTCAATCCCTCAGCACGATTCTCTTATACTTAGTGCCTAGTCCCCCACCTGGCATGACTCTCTCTACTGTCTGCCTGGCTGCGTCCTCCTCCTCCCCCTTCAGTCCTGACTCAGACGGTCCCTCTCCTAAAGGGAAGTGAGGAGCTGCACCTGTCCCAGTCTTCTCCCTCATTCACCCGCGTGGCCTGCACAGCACCCACAGAGCTTGTACTGGCCGCGCAATGTCTGCCTCTCTCCTTAGACTCTCGGCTCCCCCAGGGTGGGCATCAGACCCGTCTGTGTGTTCCACATCTCCGGGGTCCTGCGTGGCATCAGCATTGCCACTGTATCTATATCTGGGGAATGCAGTGACTGGACTGGTGGAAGGAGGAGGGAAGAGCAGCTGTGGGTCTGAGTGTTGCCTAGAGGACTGGAACCAGGCTCAGCACTTCATAAGCCCGAGGACGGAGGGGACATTATTCTCATGTCACACAGGAGGCAAGTAAAGCTTAGGGAGTTTACATAAGAGGCCAGACAGCCCTGAGTGGCTGTGGTATGACAGGACAATTAAGAGCTCAGGAGTCAGGCATCCCGGGTTTGAATCCCGACGCTGACGTTCAGCAGCTGTGCCAAGTCAGGCAAGTTTCCTTTTGTGTCAAAGCTGGTTCCCCGAATGCTTTGTGACTCCACCCCTCTGGGCATCTTTTGTGTCTTTGGATTCTCAGTGTGGAGGCACACAGGAGGGGTAAAGAGTGAGCTAAAGCAAATCAACCTGCGGGTGCTAGTTCCTAACCCCCTGCCCCCCGTCTTGCTGTCATTCATGCATTCCATTCACGCACTGATTCACCGGCTACTGACTTAGGGCTAGGCACAGATACCGGCATTGCGGGTTAGCAATGCACAAAAGAGCTGCACATCCCTGTCCTTCTGGAGTTTCCATTCCAGCTGATGGGAGGCAGACAGCATGGAATCAACCACGCAAAGATCGGTTGTACAGTCTATTAGGAAATGGTCCATGCTAGGGAAATGGTCAGGAGGGCCGGGCTGAGGACTGGGGGGGCATGGCACGGGGGCAGAGCGGGGTGAGGCAACCCACACTTGAGCAAAGAAGGGAAGGAGGGAAGGGGGGCTGGGGGAAGGATGTTCCAGATAGTAGGAGTGGGTCTGGGGCACTGGGGCGGGAGGTGTCCTGGAGGGAGGTTAGGAGGGACCAGATGGTATGGGCCCTTTAGGACATCTATAATTTGGCTTGTATTCCCAGCGAGGTGGGTATATGGGTACAATAGGCAGCAACAGGAGATGCAACCAAAAGTCTTTCTCTTCCTTCTTCCAAAGAGTCACTCTCTCACACCATACACAAAGATAAACTCCAAATGGATGAAAGCCTTGATGTGAGACAGGAATCCATCAAAATCATAGAGGAGAACATAGGTTGTAACCTCTCTGACATCGGCCACAGCAACTTTTTTCATGACACATCTCCAAAGGCAAGAGAAACAAAAGAAAAAATGAACTTGTGGGACTTCATCAAGATAAAAAGCTTCTGCACGGCCAAGGAAACAGTAAAAAAAACCAAGAGGCAGCCCACGGAATGGGAGAAGATATTTGCAAATGACACTACAGATAAAAGACTAGTATCCAAGATCTACAAAGAATTTCTCAAACTCAATACACAAGAAACAAATAATCAAATAAAAAAATGGGCAGAAGATATGAATAGACAGTTTTCCAATGAAGACATACAAATGGCTGACACATGAAAAAAATGTTCAAAATCATTAGCCATAAGGGACATTCAAATCAAAACCACACTAAGATACCACCTTACGCCAGTTAGAATGGCAAAAATGGGCAGGGCAGGAAACAACAATTGTTGGAGAGGATGTGGAGAAAGGGGATCCCTCCTACATTGTTGGTGGGAATGCAAGTTGGTACAGCCACTCTGGGACACAGTATGGAGGTCCCTTAAAAAGTTAAAAATTGAGCTACCCTATGACCCAGCCATTGCACTACTGGCTATTTACCCCAAAGATACAGATGTAGTGAAGAGAAGGGCCATATGCACCCCAATATTCATAGCAGCATTGTCCACAATAGCTAAATCGTGGAAGGAGCCGAGATGCCCTTCAACAGATGACTGGATTAAAAATTTGTGGTCCATATATACAATGGAATATTACTCAGCCATCAGAAAGAACAATTTCTCAACATTTGCAGCAACATGGACGGGACTGGAGGAGATAATGCTAAGTGAAATAAGTCAAGCAGAGGAAGACAATTATCATATGGTTTCACTCATTTATGGAACATAAGACATAGCAGGGAGATCGGTAGGAGAAGGAAGGAAAGAATGAAGAGGGGTAAACAGAAGGGGGAATGAACCATGAGAGACTATGGACTCTGGGAAACAAACTGAGGGCTTCAGAGGGGAGGGGGTGGGGGATTGGGATAGGCCGGTGATGCGTAGTAAGGAGGACACACATTGCATGTAGCACTGGGTGTTATACGCAAATAATGAATAATGGAACTTTACGTCAAAAACTGGGGATGTACTGTATGGTGACTAACATAATATAATAAAAAATTATTATTCAAAACAAAACAAAACAAAAAAACACAAAGAGTCATTGGGGAAGGAAGAGAGAAGAATGGACCAGCAACTAAGGTTAACGGAGCCACGTGGAAGTATTATGTGCAATCATAAAGGCTAACGTGTGTTGAGTACTTTCTGTATCTCAGGCCCCTCCTGTGCGTTTTATAAATATTAATGGATTCAATCCTCATAACAATCCTATGAGATGGATTATAAAGAAGGAACAATTGAAACATGGAGAGATGAAGTAACTTCCAAGGTCACACAGCTAATAAGAGGTAAAGCCAGGGTTTGAACCCAGGAAATTTGCTCAAGAGCCCATCACTTTACTACTCTAAAGCCTCCCTTACCAATACACTGAATTATCTGCGCAGGAGCGCTCATTTAGGTGTCCAGAAGGCCAGGTTCTAATTCTGGTTCTGACACACGTATTTAAGCGGCCAGTGACATCATTTAAAACCCTCTGTGGGATCATGTCACTGGTCTGCTTAAAACCTTCAGTGGCATGGGGCGCCTGGGTAGCGCAGTCGTTAAAGCGTCTGCCTTCGGCTCAGGGCGTGATCCTGGTGATCCGGGATCGAGTCCCACATCAGGCTCTTCCGCTATGAGCCTGCTTCTTCCTCTCCCACTCCCCCTGCTGTGTTCCCTCTCTCGCTGGCTGTCTCTCTGTCACATAAATAAATAAAATCTTTAAAAAAAAAAAAAAAAAAAAAAAAAACCTTCAGTGGCTTCCTGACATGTTTTGGATGAAGACTAAAATAGTCCATGGCAGGCCTATAGGCTGGCCCTGGCCTCCCTCCTGCCTTGCCTTAGACCTCATCCTTGCTTACTATGTGTTATGACCACGTTGGACTTTGCTCAGTTTCGCCCATCTGCTCTGCAAAAACTCACCACAGGGCCTTTGCACATGTTCTTCCGATAGACAGAAATGCACTTCCTACTTTCTTGAACAAGCTAACTCCCACTCACCTTCCAGAACACAGCTCCAGTGTTCTCTGACCAAGCCTATGTTGGGCTTTCATATCACTGTGGACCTCCCTTCTGCGGTAATTCACTATGCTGTGAGCTGCAGGAAGGAGGGACTGTTCTGTGAATCCTTAGCACCTAGATGGTGCCTGACACATGGAGGGAGCCCAGCAAATGGTTATTAAGTTGACAGATGGGTAGGTGACCTTGGCCAAACATAGTAGGGAGCTGCCAGGGGAGAGGTGTGCAGGGGAGGAGCCCAGAGTCAGTGTGCAGTGGCCCAGGAGGACTTACATGGTAGACAGGGAGACAAGGGTGGTGAAGGCTCCAGGGGTGATGGTGGTGATCCGATTGTCATAGAGGGAGAGCAGCCTCACTGAACTCAGGCCAGCAAACGTGTCATTGCTCACACAGTTGATCAGGTTACTCCTCAGCATCCTGCAAGGAGAGGGGTGGGGATGAGAGAGCACAGGTGTGATTGTCTCCCCACCACATAGCCACAGGGCGTGTGCACGTGTGTGTGTGTGTGTGTAGGTGGGATGCTTTTGCCAACTCCAGGCCCGGACCAGTCGTGCTGCTGAGGTTTGTTCTCGGACAGCAGGGTGTGGGGCCCACCGCGGCTACCTCTGAACGTGTGTGTACACTCTTGTCTGCGCAGCCTTTACGTCCAGGAAACACGGGCGTCAGGGGTGCCTGTGGGTACGCGTGAATACTGTGTGGCGGTCAGTGTCTGCATGGATATTTCCAGGAGGACAGAGGAGAGTGGAGACGTGGCTGTGGGCCGTCAGCTCGTGTGTGTGCTTGTGTGTGTATGTGCTTATCTGCATGCTGCCTGTGTGTCATTTTTATGTACATGTGTCTACGTCTAAGCGGGTACGTGTGTGTGCCTCTCTCAGCACATTTCCAGCATCAATATAGCTACGTGTACACCTTGGGGCAAGTACCTTTCAGTGTGTGTGCCGGGGGTGCTGAGCATGCTAAGTTCTTTCCCATCGAGCGCTGGGAAATGCCTAGCACCTCTCTGGCTCCAGGAAGGAAGGCACTCAGCTTGTCAGGACAGGACCCAGGCTCAGGAGCTGCCTGCCAGCCTTCGTAATCCCCGTCTGATGGCCCTGCCGTCCCACCTCCTCGCAGGCCTTGGCCCAGGCTCCAGGCACTCACAGGGTCTTGAGGCTGCTGAGGCCCCGGAACATGCGTCCATGCAGCGTTTCCAGCTGGTTCCCGGTCAGCATCAGCTCTTGCACGCTGGCCGCTCCATCGAAGGCACCCTCTCTCACCTCCTTGATCTTATTGTTACTCAGGTTTCTAGAAGGAGGGGACAGAGTGGGTCAGGATACAGACAGGGAATCATGAGCCCTGCAGCCGGGGGGGGGGGACTCTCCGGTGCCCCTAGACCAAGGACAGGATGGAGGGGCTCCCTGATGTTTGGTCTTCAGCACCTGTGGCTGTGGAGCAGGGACCTCAGTCCCTCACGGTTGGGGCCACATGCAGCCTGACGTCTTTTCAGGGTGATCCTTATTTCTGAGCCCCAGGTACGGGCACATGTAAAATGGCGATTCTCAAACTGCTTTTCTCCCTTCAACAGAGATTCTCCCCAAGCAGTGCTTCTCAGGGACGGCCGGAGAAAAATATAAAACATGCCCTCTGCGGGAGTGGGCCGTTTGTAGAGCCTCCAGCTCGACCGTTGAGACCCTTGGTATGAACGGACACGTTCTAGTGACTACTTTCTGAGCACTTATGCATTAAATTCCACATGAGGGGTCTGGCCCACAGAATCACATCGAAGCCTTAAAACAATGCCGATCAGAAGAGCATGACGTGTAGTATCGTCGTCTCATTTTATGGATGAGGTGACTGAGGCTCAAAGACTTTAACTTGCCCAGAGTCACACAGCTGCTAGAACTGGGATTGAGGTCAGGCTTTCTGGGCATCAGAAGTCCTCCGGTGAGCTGCCACTTTCCTAAGTCAATGTTCCTTTGGTGGTGTGGACACTCACACCCTTCTGTTACTACTTTGCAGAATTCAGGGCTTGGGATATTGCATTTTCTAACAGCTAGGTCCTACCAGGCCTTGCGGGTCACCCTTTCTGATTCTGCCCGAGTTCCAAGAAGGCCTTTCCCTCGTGGTGCCTGATGACGACACGCCAGGCCTCCCGAGAGCTCCTGCAGGGCCACCGGTGCTGTGAGTTCTCCAGGGCGCTCCTTGGCAGGAAGCCTCCGTGGACCACCCAAACGGTCAGTCCTGAAATGCACCCCAGGCAGGATGGATGGAGTGGAAAGTGGTGGTGTTTATACAAACTGGGGGAAGTATCCAGTCTCCCGAGCAAAGAGCCTGTCCGTGCCTTGCACAGGGAATGGTGTTCTGCGAACGGCGAAACCTGCAGGTGTAGACGGAGCCTGCTAACCCTCTAAGCACACTGAGGATGTTAGGCCCCAGGGCTCACCAGAGATGGACAGGCTGGCCCATTGTACTGCTGGGAAGAAGAGAGGTGAGGGTGCGGCGCCAGGTCCTGGAGCACCACACTGAACCCCTGGTGCTTTTGCTTCTCTCATGCACCCGCCTGGCGCAGCTCTGGGCTGACCCATGGCAACCCAGGGGGTGAAGCTTCCCTCAGCAACTGGCTCAGAGCAACAATGGAACCAGGCACCCATGGGCTCGATGCCAGCTTGTTGCCTCCTTCCCAGGTAGGGCCTGGGCCTGCAAGGCATGGCAGTGCCCACACCTGTGTGCCTCGTCTGCACCCTCAGCACTCCTGTCATGTCCCTGCTCTCCTCCCCATTCTGTCCTGCCAAGGAAACAGGAGCAATACTGCTCAGCATCCTTCCCCCAAGGTCTGAGAGAGTTGGGAGACTCTCTCACTGGATTTCTGCCCCCCACCCTTGCTGGCTCTCCTTAAACTCACCCGTTTTTTTTTTGTTTTTTGTTTTTGTTTTTTTTAATAAATCCTGGTAGTCCTGGTCTGGGATAACCCAGGAATGAAGGTAATGCACAGGGGAGACTGCAAATTACCCCCAAATTAGACGCGGGAGGAGAGATAAAGGCTCTCCCAGTAGCTATAACTCATATGAATGCCGGAGGAGCAGGATTTTGCTCGAGAGAGTTAGGCTCCTTGGGGAATTAAAGTACACCGCGTGGGCAATGAAGATGAGTTAAAGCAGCCATGAAGGGGGAGGGCTCCCATTTCCTGACATCTGTTTCTTCAAATGAGCAAAATTAACATCACATTACTGTAAGGTTTGTGAACTGGATTTCCTCAGGCTGGGAGAATGGAAAGCATAAGGAGAGCAAAAAAGGAGGGGATAGAATTTTCCAGAAGACCAGGCTGAGGCTGTCTCTCCATTCATCAAAGCGTTGCTCAAAACTCCGGGCAGCTTGGTGTAAGCACTCCACGCAAAACGAGGGCATCGGGCTTTTGTAGAAGCTCTGTCTTACTCTCAGAGCGCTATCTTCCTGAAGATGCCCCAGATCCCAGGAACCCCAAAATATGAAACCAGGACCATTCAGGAGGCCTCTCTCTATTTTTGTCTCTACAGACGCACCTGAAGGAATATGGCTTCATCCTGGCTTTGACTCTGATGAGGATAGGGTCTTACACTCGAAAGGGCCCAGCCGTGGAAGCTCCCACGCAGGCTCAGGGGGCAGTTCAGAGGGGCAGCGCCACGACAAACCCCGTGTGTGTCCCCCGCTGCCTCTGCTGGCTGCTGGCTGTCCCAAGAAACAACGAGGCTGGGGATTTGTCTGGCTTCCCCTGGAAAGCCTGAGTCTGAGGAGGCAAGCCTGGGCTTCTTCTCGCTCATGGCTTGTAAGACAGCCCAGGCACTCTGGCAACAGGGAGGCATCTGCGATCCTGTTTAAAGCCCCGTCCCAGATGAAAATGTAATGGGGAGAGAGCTAAGTGGATTTTGTTCTAGAAACGGAGGATACTGGGTCATCATGGAGCAAGCACTCTGGCATGCTGCCAGGTCAGGAAGGTCCTGTCTACCCTTTTTATGAACCTCTCCCTCCCCGAGGTGGAAATTCTATTTCAAGCTGGGGTTGCAAGCTCAAACGTCCACAGGGTCCAGGCTGGTGACTTAATTCAGGAAGCAGGTCTGGGGGGATAGCACAGTCCACAAGCCCAGTGACCAAAAAAGCACATGGCCTATTTAAGGGGGGCAGCTCCTCCTTGCTTCAGCTTAACTGGAGCCATTTGGCCCCATTTTGCCAGACCTTCTGATTTTCAAAAAGATGTCAGAAATTTGGATTTTTTTTTTTTTCCGTGAACACTCCTGATTTTTCAAAGTGGGCAACTAATTCTTACTAAAAACACAACTACCGCAAACAAATTTGCCCGTGTATACTGATTTTGGTTAGAGGGCTGCCAGGTTTCAGCCTGTGCCTGAGATCCTCCTTCAGTGTAGGAATTAACCTAGACGTCTGCCTGGGAGAGGTCATGGCCACAGTCTGAATGTGACGTCATTTGAAAAGTTGCCCCAAGTTACCATAGTACTAATAATCCTTTCGGGGAATGGCTCATACATTTTGTGGGGGAGGGCGTCCCTCAGTACATGTGATACTCCTGGAGATCTCATTATTCCAACAGGACAGGTAAAGGCACAGTAGAGTTTCAACACCTGGCTTCATGCTCACCCTCCTCGGCCCCTGCGCCCGGTCAGGGTAAAGTCAAG
This sequence comes from Ursus arctos, assembly GCF_023065955.2. NCBI lineage: Eukaryota > Metazoa > Chordata > Mammalia > Carnivora > Ursidae > Ursus > Ursus arctos. Next base: position 56,061,577 of record NW_026622819.1, read on the forward strand.
AGCATAACCTCAGGGCCCTGACTTCACAGTCCTTGAGGAAGCTTAGCAGATTTAGACACTTTAACCTTACCCTGATCCAGTTGGCCCACCACTTCTATGGGGGTGTAGGGACAGTGATGGGTCCCAGGTAAGACCCTTTACTTAACAATAAGAGCAGCCATCAAGTTCTTTTAAATAAGTGGTTGTAGCTGGTGGCCTTTGGGACCAGATCTGCTCCCTCGGGTCATTTGCTCGGTTGGCTAGTACTACGAATGTGAATTACTGCACACATACATGTACACACACGTGCAATTACTGCCTTCAGATCGTGCGTGCGTTCCCCAGCGGATCTGCACGGCTACCACTCCCGGCTCTGCGGCTTGATCTTTAATCTCGGATAACTTACTTAACTCTCTGTGTTTCAGCTTCCTTATTTGTAAAATGAAACAATCTCAAAGCTTTTTGTTTTTCTTGGTGAGAATTACATGAATTAATATCAGTACGGTCTGGCACGGACTGACGTGTCTAGCAACCGTTAGTGACTAGCTATTATTATTATTATTATTATTATTATTATTATTATTATTAATTATCACCATGCACCAAACTCCTTTCCACATCTGTGCTACTCTCTGGATCCTGAAAGTATCTGAACCTGCAAATCCTGTTTTAAATATATAACTAGCTACCCTGGGTCACTCAACCCAGATGTGCTCCTCTGTCTTCCAGCACGTTTTCATCCCAGGCCCACAATCAGCGGCATGTGTTTCATCGACCTCGTCAGCCTTATTTCTCTCTACCAATCCAAACCACGTAACGAAGGCTCAACACTGCTAAGGACATTCCTAGGGTCCCACAGCAGGAGGGGGATAGAGCTGAACTCAGAACAAATGTGGGTCTGCTCTTTGCCTGCACCCTGGATTTCCAGCTGCTGCAGGGAACGTTCGGCAGCCCAGACCTTCACTCTAGCACAGCAAACGCTGGGACAAACCCGGCGACCTTCACCTCTTTCGCGAGAACTGGGTGTGTTTTGCCACAGTCCCCACCACTCTCTTGTGGCTTGGATGCTGAGGCTGGGAGTTGGTGGTCACTTATCACTGGGTCTGTGTTGTTTTTCTTGGTGCACAGAAACGGCTCTCTATTCTCCTGTCCCTGTCACGAGGGGGAGGATGAGAGAGAGACTCGAAGTATGTGAGTTTCACCTTTCACGGGGGGTAACGTCTCTCTACGGAAGCAAGGACTACTTCATCCTGCTTACTATGCAGGTATGTGCTTGGCCAGCCTGACTCATTTTAATACCTGCCTTCTCTCCATACACATGGAACTTTCTGTTTTGAGGTTTAAAACAATATGCATTTCTCAGGATTGAATTAGGACATTTCCTTGCAGGTGATGGGTGATGTCTATGATCGGTTTCTGAAGCTTGACCACACAGACGGCCACAATCCTCACCAGGACCCATGTGTGTCCCTCTCTCCTCTGTCCCTTCAGAGTGCTCTCTCCTGCTCCCGGTTACAGAGCAGTCACTGAGGCCATGGGCAAGGTGGTGGCTATGGGCAGGGAGAGAGGGAGGTGCAGCACAGGGCAGGGGAAGGTCTTTCTCCTTCTTGTCTGCAGGGGACTGATGGGTGGAAGAGTGGAGAACATGACCAAAAATAAAGGTTTACAGTCAGTTCTCATTATTCACGGTAGTTATGGTCTACAAAGTCATGGGGAAAACTGAATTAGGAAATGCCGAACCACGGCTCCTAGGAGAAACACAGGGTTAGGTTCCTGCGAGCCTCTGGTCACATTTTTATCAGCTGATCAATACATAACCTTGTCCGATGTGTGTTTCTGTTTAAAGACATCTTATTTAATATATGTGGTTGATTTATTCCCATGGCACTCACAGCCTGTAGCACCATTACTCGTGTCTAAACAAAGCTATGTAACGCACGTGTTTTCTCCATGAGGCACATCGCAGCCTTCTTGTGCTTCGGAAGGCTAGACAGCCCAGCAGCACTATGCATCGGGGCCATTTAAACAGCAAAATCACCAAAATGCATAAACATGCAAAATAGATGTGGTCCCAAACATACTGTGAAAAGGACACTTGTTTACAGTCTGAGAGCTAAAACAAGAAATCAGAGCACGGCCTTGTTCGGTATCAGCTGAGAACAGGCCTGCGGGACGACTCAAATTTTCTGCTGTTTTGTCCGTGTCTACAAATGAGCATGAAAGCACTGTGAATACTGATTTTGAGATTACAAAGAAGTTTCAGCGAATAAGTCAATTAGCAAATATGGGATTTGTGAAGAATGAGGCTTGACTGTATTTCCTTTGTTCCAGAGGCAAACCCCACTCTGAGGCCAGGAGGCGTGGAGTCTGGGATGGGAGCAGGGAGAGGGGCCGAGGAGAAGGGAGTCGGAGGGTGGAGAGCCCCTGTCCGTGCTGGTACCTCTGTGAGGGCTCTCGGGAAGGGAAGATGAGTGGAAGCAGGATGAACTGCACACTGGTGTGATTACGGATGAACCCAAGTCATCGGCTGTGTGGTCTTAGAGAAGCCCTGCCGTCTTCCTCACCACATGAAGGGGAGTGTGAGGCCAGCACCAGGCAGTGTCCAAGGATTACACGAGATAATGTGCACGAGGCAGGGAATGAGGCCTCTGGACCAGGACAAATGCTCCCTTAGCTCAGCCACAGTATTCTTGTTTGGCCCAAACTCGGAGTCAGGGAGAGGGTTATGAGGACAGGCAGCGTTGGCACTGGAGAAGCCAATGGAAGCACGTGGGCCCTTTGCCTAAGGTCAGGCTCTGGTCAGGCCCGGGGACACCTAGACTGAAACCCAGTGTGCAAGACATCTACCATTTCCGCTCTAATGTGCCTCACCGACACAGGAGCCTGTAGAGGCCGTCTAAAAACAGAACTTTTATTGTTACCTTGTAAAAGTCTAAGTGACACGTACCCTAGATTCCTGTGTCCCATTGCTGGTCCTCACCTGAGTTCCTCTTGCCACCCCTTGCGGTAGACGCTGGGTGTGGAGGGTCAGGACAAGCAGAGGGCACCTGCGTGAGGGTTGGGCTGGTGCCGAGTGCACGCTCTGCACGGTACTTGGCAGTTTAAAAGCAGTGAAGTTTGGGGCACCTGCGTGGCTCAGTCGGTTAAGCACCTGCCTTCATGACTCAGGTCAGGATCTCAGGGTCCTGGGGTCGAGCCCCACGTCAGGCTCCCTGCTCAGCGGGGAGTCTGCTTCTCCTTCAGCCTCTGCCTCTCCCCCCCTCCCCTGCTTGTGCTCGCTCTTGCTCTCTCTCAAATAAATAACATCTTCATTAAAAAAAAACAACCCAAACAGTGAAGTTTCATTTTGGTCTATCTTTGTATGGCTGTGCCTTACTGTTCTGCTTCCAGATACACGCCGGTAGTAGGGGCAGAGGCTAGGAGGGGTTGGGGCAGAGGGTGAGGGAGCCGCCGATGCCCTGGCATTCGCTCTAGTCTCTAGCACAGACCCTGGCCAGGGCCTGGAGGCTGCTGCCAAGTGCCCGAGGCTGACTTACATTTTCCGCAGGTTGGGCAACTTCTTGAAGATACCAGTGGCCTCGAGAACAGATATCTCATTGTCGTTCAGTCGCCTACATGGGAAACAAGCCAATGAGGTGGTGGGTTAGCCGGGGATGGGGGCGCCTCCTCCGCCGCCCTCCATGGGACCCTCCCCAGCTCCCCCACGGCCTGAGCTGAGTTGCCACCTGGCCCTCACATTCAGCTAAGGTCAGTGGAGCCAGGGAAAACTCAGGGAGGGCACGAGGGCCCAGAAGGCTGTGCCTGGCCACGTGCTACCACAATATGTAAAGGCAAAGAGAACGCTAACATGAACACCACTAATAATGAAGACCACCGTCATTTATGCAGGGCTCAGTCCGTGCATGAGTCAGGACGGATTCCGTGCTTCCATTCTCTTGCTTGATCTCAAAGCCCTAGGAGGTAGGTACCATCCCCTCCACTTTACAGCTAAGAATCGGACACTGCGGTCTGAGAAGCAATTGGCCCGATGAGAGGAAAATAAAGACCGGAGTCACACGTAGGTCTGTCCGTGCTGCACAGGTCACGCCCTCACCCCTACCAGGCGGGAGCTCTTTAGCTCTTCTTCTCCTGGACAAGCCAGCACACCCTTTTGTTAGCATGCATCATTGGAGACTATATATAGTCTACAGATATATCTCATCATTCTAGTGTTTTCTCGACTTTGGCCATTATTTACTAACCATCTTTCTGTTGTAGAGCAAGCTTCATAAGGACCTGGAAGGACTGTCTGCTTTGTGCACCGTGGAAGCTGGTGGGCCTAGCGGGCAGCGCCTGGCTCACGGGGGGTGTTCAGAAAATATCTGTAGAATGGATTAATGGTTTTTATTTTTGAGGAAGCTGCTCCCGGCAGTGGGAGGTGGGGAGGGATGCCTAGGTGTCTATATTCTCCGCTGAGGACGTGGAGGCCAGCCAAGGAGCATCCGTATGACTGAGCCGGGAGGGGCTGCCTCCCAGAGACCCTGCTCCGGCTGGCTCGGGGTGACTGGGTGCGTGCAGCTGCGTAGGTAGTACTTACAGGTCAGTGACGTATTCGGGGAGGTGGCTTGGGATGCGGGCCAGCTTCTGGTTGGAGCAGTCCACGATGGTACCCTCACAGCGGCAGCTCTCAGGGCACACGAGGTCCATGAAGCAGGCACTGCTGAACCTGCTGCGGTAATCCTCTGAGCCTGGGCAGGGCCAAAGACGGCAGTCAGCATCACTGGGGCTCCCGGCCTGGGCCAAGGTCGCGGGGCGTGGGGCGGGGAGACCCGTGGGGGGCCCAGGGACAGACACAGCCCCGATTTCATTTGCGGCCACCTTGCTGGTGCCCTCCCCGCCCCTGCCTCCCACTTTCCACCTGGTCTTTGTCATTCATCATTTGAGTCCTCGGGAAACCAGGCTCAAGCTCTGTAGGCTCTTAAGCTTTGGTGGGCCATAGGCCTTTTCGAGAAGCTGATGCAAAGTTACATTCTCCTCAGAGAAATGCTCTAGGTGCATGTGTACAGAATTCGGGCTACGGTTTGGGGTGGAGAGTACTTAGTCCATGATGCCCATCAGTGGACCCTCTAAATGTTCATGAAAATCCATGAGATTTCAGTGGTGTTTTGATGGGAGCTGTGTCAGGGCGGGGATGAGGTCAGGGAAGAGGGTCACAAACTCAGTTCTCCTCAAGCAGGTAACGAAACAACAAAGGAGACCCAGCATATGGTGGTCAGCGACCACTGACACCAGGCTTCAGCACGGGGAAGACAATAACGAGGGCTGGGGACCTGGAGAATTGGAATCCACGGACCTAAATGCTTGGGAATTTCGCCCAGGGTTGCCTGATAATCCTCTTTAAAACCAATAATAGCAATACATTAACATTTAAAAACTGTCAAGACAAGCACAACTCTCGTGAGGGTCCAAATGTTCTGCCCGCTCTTTGCGAATAAGCTCGGTTTAGCTATGGTGAAAGGCCAGTTCTGATGAGCTAAAAGTGGCTGGCACTAAGATTTATTTTGTTGACATCAAGTCTCTCCTGAGGTTGCAGAGTAACAGCAAGATGAGCAACACGTGACGTCTCGGGAGATGCCCTGGGTGCTGCTTTACCGCTTAGAAACGATCCCTGGGCACCCGGGCCAACCTCGTGAGCCCAGCAATCACAGCGGCGGTCGCTGGGGAAGCCCTGGTTCTCCCCAGCTAGTTGACGGGGGTCAGCGTGTCATTAGCGCCGTGCTAGGTACAAAACACAGGCGTGGTCCATGTTTGTCCAGTGCGTGAGCCGGGTGCTGCTAGCACATCAGCTGTCCCGTATGGGAGTGGTCCTGAAATGTTTCGGAGAACGGGAGCATCACGGGGTTGCAAACGGTGAGGCAGACCTTGGCGATCTTACCCGCATTAGGGACAGTGTGAGGCACCAGCGGGACAGCAGCGTTAGCTGTACTGCATTTGTCAAGGTCCCTCCACATGGAAAATGGGGTCTAGGACTTGCCCGTCTCACGGGGATGGTTGTGCAAATGCAAGGAAGAGCGAGGCAGTGGAGAGGCTCTGGGGAAGGGAAAAGAGCTGCACGAATATTTGCGATCCTACTACTATTATTTTCCAGAACCTAGCAGAACATTTGGCATATCAGAGGCCTCTAAAATATTCATGTAGCTAGCGATAATAGCGGACTTTTACAGAGCACGGACCATGAGCCAGGCACTATTCTTCACGCTTCAGATGGGGGAGCCCATTTAATCCTTGCAACACTCGGAGATTATTGTGACTCCATTTTATAGATGAGAAGACTGAGGCCCTTGGGTCAGTTGGTACACCACACAGGGACGAACACAGGTAGGCGGATGCCAGGGCTGTGTGACTGATACTAAGCTTTTCCTGCAGATGCGTTTTGACAAAACCTTTATCCCAGTCTTTCCAGAACTGGTCATAGAGTCCAACTTGGCCGAGGTAGACTGAACAGCGCTTTCCTGCGGGGGGCTAAGGGAGGCAGGGAGTAGCCATTTTCCACGCTCGTGGTTTCCTACCCCTCACCTTATCAACCTACACTAATCCCTGATTGCAGATGAACTTGGTGGTCTCTGATTCTGAAGTGAGACCTTCTCTGGAAGGCAGGGGATCAGAGGCCTGGACCTGTCTCTTTTCCCTCTCTGGTCCCTCCCCGCCCCCCTCCTTCATCCCACCGTCCACCCCCAGGCTTGTGCAAGCAAAATCAGTGCACGTATCCCCGCAGTTACTTGGGCTGCTTCCTAATCCAATGCATTATGCAAATCTCTTGCCCTTGGCTTGCCAGCGTCCGTCCCACTGAATAACTCTGACCCGGGCCATCTTCCTCCAGACACATCGGCATGCCGAGTCCTGGGTGAATTTCATTTTGCAAACCCTGCTAAATGACAATCCTCTCTTGCTCCCCACCAGTGGTTCTACACGGTGATGGCGTGGAGGGACGCTCTGTACACATGAATATACTTTTCCTTCAGAAGTTGTCTACAATGGAATCCTTGCAAAGTGGACGAACCCTGAGCACTGATCAAATGCCTTTGAAAGACAGGAGGGAGCACGCTTTGCTCTTGAACACCATGAGCCTGAAGATGATTACACCAGCCGGGCTGTGGCCGGGGACTGCCACCGATTAAATGCGTTTTCATTTTAATCAAGGTGAGAGCGTCTGTAGTTAGCAGGAATCGCTCTCTGTAGTATAGTTAGATTATAGCTGGTGGACCTCTGCGATGGAACTGCTGACCCATTTTAATGAAATGATTTTGCAATTAGATTCGATGGACTAATCTGTTCTTTCCCGCATTCCCCCCCTGCTGTTTTTGTTATTGCCCTGGTTTGTAATAACGAGGGGGTCGGAGTGTGATATTTTATAGGAGTGGGAGCCAGAAATGTTAATAACAGCGTTCGCACAGAACCCAAAGAGTTCCTTCCCCGGTCAGAGCCAGCCTGAAATGCCACCCCCAGCACTTCATATTTCATTACCGAAACTACCCAGGGTTTCTCGGAGCCATTTGTTATGCCTAATGCTCATAACTACCCAAAAGTATTTTTAACTTTTCCAGAGCTTTAAAAGTCAATTTCAATCTCAGTGCATATTTGTCACTGCCAGAAATACTTAGTAGGAGGGGAGTAACTGTATAGGCCACTGCTTCTTCTCTTTGGGGCCTTCTTCTCCTACTTCAGACAGTGGAGATCTCGGAGGACTTGAAGAAGGGCCATAAAACAAAACGAGGGCTGAAGCGGGTCATGGGAGAGCTGATGTCATCTGGCACCTCGCCGCTCCTGCCCCTGTAACCCTCCTCCCTTTTTGTGGGCAGCTCAGAACGACGACACTTGGTACACGATCACAGAGAAGCTTTAATAGACCAGGGGGTGGAAATCCACAGCAACGCGATTTTATTACGAATCCCTGCCCTATGGCCACTTTCCAGAAGAGAACATCTTTAACATTTGGATGGTCATGGGATTGGGGCAGGTAGGGAGTCACAGCTCCCATTCTTTGGATGGGCTGGCTGCAGGGGCCAGGGCTGGGCCCAGGATGGCTCCTGTCATTAGCAGTCTGGATTTGCGTCATTCTTTGGCCAACCCGTTTGTTGAATCAAAGTCACAGATTCATTGTTATTTGATGCCCATGGCCCTGCCAGTGCACGTGTCCAGAACTCTCCTCTTCTGCCTCCACTATTCCTAACATGGGTGGGATGAAAGGAGGAAAGGAGCAGAAAGAGGAACTGGGGTGGGGGGGGGGGAAGTTCATCAGCTTGAAGAGAGAGTCACATGGACCAGCAAAGGGTCGTAAGTAATGAATGGAATCCAGAGAACATTGCTAGGCACGCAGTTATCCACTCATGGGCAAAGGCTGGGGGATTAGACACCAGTGGCTGGAAAATGTCAACTGTTTTACTAGGCGTTTGGTGATCAGTTGGGCAGACAGCTGTCCTCGGAAACTAAAGCTATCCCCATCAGAGTCTATTAAGAATGAAGCCACCTGCCTGAAAGCAGAGGGAAAGGCCCCTGGCCTGTGGCTGGGCACTGCCTGGTCACAAGCCTGCCACTGCAGAACTAGGGAGGTGCCCAGGAAGGTGCCATCGTGGACCCACTCCAGAGGCCCAGCCCCTGGCCTGGTGGGGGCAGCGCTGAGCACTCAGATGCCCTCCCTGTTCAGGATAGGGGATTGCTCCAGGCTCGAGGATTTGTTCTGTACCAGACTCATCTTGGTATATCCATGCTGGAGGGAGGAGCCATTTAAAAGGTGCTGCATGCTCGCTTGCTTACTCAAGTTTTTTTCTATTAACAGAAGCAGGCTTGAAAGGGAGTGGTAAATTTTTTTTTTTCCTACTCCCTGTCAATTCAAGTCAACCCTATCATTCTTTTCCATCTTATAATTCAAGGCAACGGGTCTGTTGATAGCTGGGAAGGCTGAGTATTAGAGGTGGAGAGAGCAGCCATCTGACCCTGGACAAGTTAGTTAACCTCTCTGACTTGATATCCTCATCTGTGAAATGGGCCTTATAAGGTCGTTCTAAAAATTAAAGAAGGTAATGATGGAAATAGTTCAATGCCTGACCTATAGTAAGCAGTATATGGTGAAAGCATCCAGAGAGGCAAACAGGACTCTTTGTTACTCAGCAACGGCTGGGCCCTGGCTCTGAGGGGTGACCTGAGGGAGAGGAGACAGTGAGTGTCATACATCACCATGGGAGAGGCCAGGGTTTGGTTCCCACCATGGGTCTCTCTCATCTGGGACGAGAGACACAGACTCCATGGCATGAACCAAAAACAATCTTCTAGTGACACTGGGCCTAGGATTTACCAAGAAACAAACAGAATGGGAGATGCCTAGATCCCTTTTTTATTATCAGAGACAGCTGGTTTCTGCACAGCCCTCACGGGGCACTGAGCGAGCACCGCGTGAGGAGCCCAGCACCTAAGCCACCATGTTAACTCTTCTTGGAAGGTAAAGGACACGGACTGGACTTTAGGCTACACAGGAGGTTGGGGGGGGGGGCTAGGGCCAACGTACTTATGAGGAGTGGGGGTTGGGTTCAGAAAGAGCCGCAGGTTAAATCCAAAGTCTCAGGCTCAAGGCACTTTCCCCCATTCTCATGCTCACATTCATCCCCAAGGCTTCCGGTAAAGATGGTGGGTAGGGAGTGGGTCACAAACACTATGACCTTTGTGTTAACTACCACTTGGGAAAATGACCTTGCACTGGGACCCTGCCATGAAACGATGGGGCATATGCCATCAGTGTACCCGTTCTCTCTGAACAGAAGAGCTTTGACCTAGCTACCTTACCCCTCGGCTGGCATCCAGTGTAGATCTGGGGGATGACGACTCCATCTGGGGTAGGAAATGTGGATATAGATCTTAGCGTGTCCCCAGTGTGCTTCTCCATACCCACTGCAGCCCATATCTGCTACCGGAAGGTGGAGGTGCTCTGGGAACCCCTCGAGACTCCCCCCCCCACGCCCCCACAGCCTTTGTGAGGCTAGACCGGGGAGGTGGGTCTGGCAGGTGGTGGGCTGCGGTGCTCCAGAGCAGAGAAGAGGTGTCCAGCGGTGGTGGCGGTGGTGGCGGGCCATGCTGCAGGAGAGCGCGGTGCTTTCCGCGGTGCTTGACAGAACCATGTTCCGTTTCCATCGTTCCACCACATGGTTAGATCAAGCACAAAGGAAAGCCCCGCGGTGACTGGTCAGAGTCAAGGTCAGGAAGCAGCGTCAGAGAGAGGACAGGAGCGCTCAGAGGAAGCAGCGTGGAGAAGCGGAAGCCGGAGCAGGCCCCCACTGAGCGTGATTAGTACCAGGAGCAGGGTTCCACAGGAACACTTCCGAAGACAGGAGCCCCACCGCCCTGTACCCCATCCCAGGGGAGATAGGAGAGGGGGAGAAGACCGGGTGGGAGACTGTTAGATACCCCGACGCAGGAGTATTAGGGCGCAATGGAGCCTTCCCAAGGGAATTACGACTGCAGCGGTCTCTGGTCACATCACAGGCCTGCACGAACCTCTAAATCCCACTCAGTCATACCATCGAGCTGCCAAGACACCAAACTTCGCAGAAGCCTCTTCCGCATGCTCTGCAACCTGCCTGTGCCCACAGCAGGGCCGATCTATAGCAGTCTGATCTCCCAGCCTCTTAAATGAAGACACAAGCCACAGCTTCCGGTGGGCTAACAGAGCTGCAGTGCTCTTCTCTAGGAAAAGCGCCTTTGATATCCCACAACTCAGGAGTCTCCTCAGTGTCCTTCCCGGTGCCCAGAAACCCTCGGCTGACACACATTCATCCAAGATGACTCGAAGTATCGTGGAGGGGGTTATGGCATCAAAAGAAAATACATGACCTTAGCCAGGGAGAAAGATGGGAAAGCCGATGGGGCCCTGGGTTTGGGACTGGGGAACCTACAATCACAACTGTCTGCGAACACGGACTTTCACAGAGGAGGCGACCAGTTCCCACCATGATGAGTGGCCTCTTTCAGACTAAGAGAAGGAAGGAAAGGGGGAAGACACCAGAGTCTAGGGTCCTTCCTGATTTCTAGATCTCCTCCATGGCCGTGAATCATGGCAGTGGGTGGAGGGACCAACAACCAACTCTTTCTGGGTACCGCGGGCCTAGGTGAGGGCGCCCAGTCTCTAGATCCCTATCTGCGATAGATCAGGAGCTGTTTTCATGAACTTCCTCCCGAGCTACTGGGAGGAGATGTGTACATCTTCGAGAGGCCAGAGTCAGGGCCAGGTGACTGGGATCCTCCCTACTCTTGCCCTCTGATAGGAGGGACGGATTCGCTGTTCCTCTACAGTGTGTTTTGGGACAAGATGGTCACAGCATCTCGCCAGTGCATACATAGGTTGTCTGCAATGGTTGGCCAGTTAGTCAAGGTCACGTCACAGCTGCAGATCTGACCTCTCTCAAAGCCCTCCCATCTGAGCGGCTAGAGGTGGTCACTGTAACCTGGGCTCGACCCTGGGCCCAGGCACGCAGGGCTCTGTAACACTCTGGTTTGGGGACTGCACGTTCCGGTCTGATCGGAGCAGGGAAAACCCATCCCTTTCATGACCCTGCCTCTAAGCCTTGAAACCTTCTCTTTGATTTCCCTCAACAAAAAGAAGTGGAGGGACAAGGGAGAAAATCTTCACAGTACATCGGAAGTCCCGGGTTTCAGATCTCGTCCTGAAAATACTATTCTCTAACCTCAGACAATACTTTTCTGCTGTGCGGGCCTCGATTTCTTCATCTCTAGCAGGGACTGGGCGATCTCTGAGGTCTCTGACTCTGACGCCCTGAGCAGGGTCTTGCCATCTTTGTACGTACTGTGTCACCACCTTCTGTACTTTTCCCTATGAATTTCTTCTTGCTGACAGATCTCCATGCATAAAGGGAGGGGGTGTGATGGAAGACAGGCAGCATCTTCCAACTGCCAAGTGCTCCCTTGGGGATGGGCTTGGGGTCTCAGGCAGCCAGACGGTGCCTTTTCAGGGGGACTTAATCCAATGGTCAGATGACCCCAGAGGGTAGCATTCACCTCTAAGCCGATCTTGCTGCCCAGGGCGGCGGATGCAGCTGATAGAGGCAGACACAGGGCAGCTGGGAGCCAGACGCCCTGCCTAAGGAGGGGCTTTACGCATTGCAGGAGCAGCCCTCAAATTGGCTTCTAATTACATCAGCTGTCTTTGCAATGGGGGTGCTTTTAGGGGAAAGCAAAACGCAGAGTTATTATCTGTCAACTCCAGTATGTGTCACCTGCCCCTCCTTCTTCTGGAGCTTCCTGGAAACACAGAGCTTTAGACCTATGGCTTCGTATCCCCTAAAGCCAAGGCAGGTCTGGGCCCCAGTGTCTGTCACAGTCAAAGCCTTTGATGCTCTCCAGTAGCTCTCTCTACCCCTCCTCCTACATGAAATAATAGCATATAGAATGTTCTATGTCAGGCATCAGCTCTGACGTTCTCTACCTTTATAGGAATAATCTGTTTAGTATAGATTAAGAAAAATTATCTATTAGACAGGGTCAATCCAAGAACCCTGCACTTCTGTTTGTTTTTACAATTTTCAACCACTCCTGCCCTCCATGGGAAAAGCAGCCAGGATCCCTCCCATGCAAAGGTAGGCAGGTAGGGGCAGAGCAAGAGAATGATGCGTTACTGTTAGGTCGGCTTGCTATTTTTTCTCTACTTAGTTCTGTCTGCACCTCCACCTTGCCACCCCTAGTCCCAGCCTGCAGTCATTCCTAGGCACTTGCCAAGATTCAGTCCCTGAGAGATGCCGGTCCTGGGACCCTGGGCTGATTCCACTCCTGCTCTGTCCCCCAAAGTCTTGGCATCAACCTGGAGCCTTGAGATCATGACAGAGGACCAAGGGGCTGGGGTCAGTATGTGGCACCCCATCCTCCTCTGCGTCTTAATGCCACTCTTCTAGGGTACAAGTGCTTGTCAGAGCTAATGAACTCAGCCCTGGACAGACTTGGAGAGGAACAGAGGGGGCAGAGGGGATAAGAGGTGTGCGTTCTGAGAAAGGCGCTGGGGGAGGTCAGTCATGCTTCAGGCGAAACCTCTGGGCTGGGAGCGGGTTTTCCTTCCAGAGATGCAGCCAACCCCAAGAAGGAACTTAAGGAAGGAATTGCAGGGAGTAGGGGTTGGCCTTGAGACTGCAAGAGAGTCACCCAAGCAGTTGGACTGCTTTCCCAAATGTTCCTTCTCTCCTACATGCTGTGCGGTGTCAAGGAGTGAACCAGACCTGGGGTCTGGTCCTGCCCCCACCACCTGCTTGCTGTGACCGTGGGCTGCCCTTTTACCTCCAAGCCCCTGGCTTCCTCAGCTGCAGAATGGGGACCCCTCCCGCTGATCTCAGAGGACTAGCGGAGGAACCAAATCAAGCTAGAGGCACTCAGCACAGAGTTCAGAGTGGCCAGAAACTGCTCTTGTAATTGACATTGTTATTCTGCGAAGATAAATTGAGACCAATGCCTCATTTTGCCACAAAGTCCCTGTGGTACCTCCAAGCCCTCTCAAGGTATTAGTTTCTACTGAAAAAGCAAATAGCTAAAGTCTACCCTTCTGGAGACATGGACTCAAGGATCTGACTCAGAAGCCAAGAACAACATGAAAGAGGCAGAAGTCTGTCTGCTGGTCTTCTCCTGGCGATCAGGGCCCATGCTGTCACTCTCCCCGGGAGAACTCGCTTATATAAGACGCTCTTGGGCAGGAGAGAAGAAGGGTTCTCGCTGACACACAGATTGTGAGGGTTGGTGCCAACCCATCTCAGCACATCATACTATCAATCTCTCACCATTGGGAGCACAACGCAGCGTGGTAATTTTTCCAGCAGGAAATGACACAAATGATCGCCATTTTTAACTGCCTGTTCCTCTAGCTGTTGGGTCAAGGACGGCTACTTCTCTGTACCAGATGAACCGAGAACTCCCCTGCCGTTCACCCCTGGTGCAGTAGGGAGGACGGGTTCCGGAGAGAGCTTGGAACCTGGAGGGCAAGGCTTTGCTTTCCTACTGAGCACAGTCTTTGCTGTCCTCTCCATAAGCAGAATGCACCAGGCAGGGGGCGGAGTCAGCTAGTAAGAACGTCTGCGAAATCTGTAACAAACTCTGGTCTAAGGGCTGTACCAAAGGCGGTCTTAGAGGGGATGGGAGGCCCCCAAGATGACGTGCTGCCTGCAGCCTGGCCTGGGACATATTTATTTCCCTATCTGCCACTTGGGGAGCACACTTCGGGAACTAAAAGAAAATAAATCGTGGCCTCTAAAAGGCACATGGGCAAAGGCTGCCCCTCCCCCAGCTTCCAGCTCGCCCTGGAGATAGGCTGCCACCTGGGTTCTGTCTTCCTGAAATTGTGCACCCCCCCATGCTTTTATTGTGTGTGTGTGTTTTATTTTAAATCCATAAGGTAATTGGTTTTCTGCAGGACTAACTGAATTTCCCCAATTTAATTTGCAAAGATGCTCCCTAGGAGCCATTAGAGTGCTTGCTGTCCTCCAGATTGGATTACTGGCCTCTCTGGGGCTGCTGTACTCTGAGTTGGGAGGTGGGGCCCAGCCCCATAACCTGATTACCTGAGCAGCGGAACTTCTTGCTCTTGACCTGGCCGATGCGCTTGTTGGCCAGCCGGCGTGGGCTGCTGCAGCGGGCCCCGCTCGTCTCGATGGGATTGTCCTGCAGGTAGTCGGCCAGCCACTTCAAGTGGCAGTCACACACAAATGGGTTTTGGGCTAAGTGGCTGTGAGAGGGATGACAATTGATCAGGAGTGACCCGTGGTGCCGCTCTCCACCACCACCTTGCCTGGCGCTGGGCCCCCCCCCCTCATCAGGCAGGATGCGGGGGTGGTGGGGGCTGAGGCCTGCTGTCGGCCAGAGAGGGTCACAGGTGTAGCTGGCAGCTGGCCGGGGCGGCGACGGGGAGCCATCTTCCTGCTCTTCTGACTTGGGGCAGGACCCACCAGGGATCTCGACTCTGACCCACACCAGTTCCGATGGGCCGAGTAAGTGGCAGGCCCAGGGTTTGTGCTGACAGCAGCCTGGATCGGATCTCTCCGAGCTTGGTAATGCCAGGCACATAAAGCAGCCGGTATGGTGACTGGCACATGGCGAGTGCTCCACACAGGGTAGCGGGTACTGCTGCTCTCATCGTCACCAGGGCAGCACCATGGGTCTGGCTTCCCCTGGCTCATGAGAAGACTCTTCACAGTGCCAAGATGGTGCTCAGCACGTGGTCGCTGTTCAACATAGAGTGGCTGTTCTTAACTCTGTATTGGCACCTGCCTCTGGCTACAGGGGCAGTGAGTGCCAGGTGACATAGAAGGTGTCCAGAAGCCCCAGGTTCATGGTCAGGCCCGGGCTGGGCTGAGATCTGTTCTCAGATGTCTTGTATCTAATGGAGTTACTTACGAACATCTGCAGTGCTTGGGAGTGAGGAAGTGCTCCCTGAAGACGGAGCTGAAAAACTCAGGGCCTGTACCAGAGGTTTGGTTTTGCAGGGTGATGGGGGGTGTGGGTGGGCAGGACTGGGTTATCAGCAGAGACAGAGCCGGCTCAGAAGTCTGCCCGCCGTGGTTAAGAGAGCAGGTGAGCTGCAACACTGCCTGTTCTAATCCTGCTTCTTACTAGCTGTGCAACTCTGAATAAGTTACTTAACCTCTCTGTGCGCTGGTTTCCTCACATAGAAATGAGGGATCATAACAGCGCTGAGCTCATAGGGTTGCTGTGAGGCCTAAAGGTCTGAATACAGGGATAGGCCTCAATGAGGCGTGGAGCACCGCGGGAGTGCTCGGTGGAGGTGAGCTGGAACCACTCTTCTTCGACCGTCCTCCCTGCGGGCTCTAGACCTCGTGGACATGCTCACTCTGCCTGCCTTCGGGGAGGTCTCTGGGTCTGGACACGCGCTGGCACTGAGGGGTGTACTCACAGGGTCTGGATGGCCTGCAGGGGCGCAAAGAGTCCCTTGCTGATGGTCTGCAGCTTGTTGTCATACAGGGAAAGCAGATTGAGGTTCTGCAGGTCCTGAAACGTGTTCACGCGCAGGCAGTTGATCTTGTTGGCATTGAGGAGGCTGCAAGCAGGAGAGAGGCCAGTGACTCACCCATCGGCTAATTCCCCGCCGAGCAAGGGCTGCGCCTGCCGGGTCAGGCAGCAGAGCACCACGCTCTCCTTATAGCCACGGCTCCTGCTGCTGAGCGTGTGTGTCTCTTGCAGCCCTGTGGCCCCTGAAACTCCACACACGTCTGGGCACTTGTACGCGGTGAGCGCAGCCGCTGCGCCCCGCGCTGAGATCGCCCGAGCCTTCCCGGTGCCCGCGCCCTCCAGGGGAAGGCTGGAAACGCCCCCCGCGTTTCACTTTCTGCTTTAGAATGCAGAGCTTCCGGGAAATGCAAAAAACCACCAGGCACAATTGTGCTAAAGCTTTTGTTGATGGACTAAGGGCAATTTTGACTCCAAAAACTCCTTAGAGCTCTTTTGAACCACAGGTCCCGCGGAAATCTGAGGAAGGTCACAGGTCATGCAATCTCCCAGAGAAATACACTCACGGGTAAGCAGGTGTGCACGACAGGCACATTCTCTCTCTGATGTGCACACTTGCACGTGTGCATGCACATGGATGGAACCTCATGTGACCTGACCTCTGCTCCTTTCCCTCTCACCCACGTATCCCCACTCACGATACTTTTGTTCCTTAATCACTCCCATAAGTGTTTTGGCCCAGGTCCTTTAAACACGTTCTTTACCCCCCTTTCATCAGGTGGTTCCTTGCCCTCCTCTGCATCTCAGTGCAAATGTCACCTCCTCAGAGAGGCCTGCCCTGATCCCTTCATCTACGGTAGGCCCCCCAGACCCCCAACACTGTCTCCCATGGCCTCAGTTTATCGTCTTTGCAGCACTTTTCTCCGTTTGTGGTTCTAGGATGTTCGTTGCTGTTTATCGTTTGCCTCACACCTGTGATGACTGCAGGCTCTGATGGCACAAATGACATCTATTTCCTTCCTTCTTAGTGCTCAGCATGAGCCTTTATTAAGAAATACACCCAACCCCATACCCACTCCAGGAGACCACACTCCTCTAGGGTGGCACCCATCTGCCCCGGCTTTAGATCTTCAGACCCCTCCCTCCACCAAAACAAACAAACCTACAAACAAACAAACAAAAGAAAACAAGCACCAAAGGAGGTTGCCTTTCTGGGAAAACTCTGGTCCAGCACAGGTGATGCCACGAGGGTTATAGGAGAGTTCTCCAGAATGAGGCTAGCCAGCCAAGCAAACCCTGAGTCCTAAGAATTTCCTTTATGATGCTAGACCGACTAATTGTATCCTCTTAACTAGTGTAAAATCAGTTCTCATTTCCTTTTTAATTAAAGAGGGAACGGGGAGAACTAAACTAACTAGTAAAATTCTTAAATTTTTAAAATTTCTACTTTCGAGGCTGGCTCAGAGCTTCTCCCATGGGGGAATGGCCCAGGAGACTCGTCACGGGCTGGCTTGCCTCTGGAGCCTCGACGCCAGAGCCTGGGGGGCTTGAGCTGGTGACGGTGAGGCCGCCCACGGGAGTCCCGTCATCTGTGCCACCTCTCCCTTGCTGCAGGCCCGTCCTCCCAGCGGGCCCCCTGCAGCCTGTGTGTAGGCAGGCAGCTGCGGCAGTGACAAGAGGAAGAACTGCCTGTTTAATCTGGCTAATGATGGGCAGAGTCCCAAGGGTTCACACAGATGTCCTCCTGGAGGGAAGCTCCCGTTGCTAGAATACTTTTCTTGTTTCCAAAGTGCTTTTCTGGCATCCCATCGTTCCCACGGTAACCTGGGCAGATGGGCAGGGCCAGCCTCCCACGTTTAGGTGAGAAAACGAAGGCTGAGAGTGTGGTGGCTTGGTCAAGGTCACACGTGTTTCCAGGGGGCATGCTGAAGGTAGTTAAAAGAACTGGGGTCTCTGGAGGGTGTACTTTCTTCTTTATGAATGCCGTATAAACCCTGCCCATCTGTGTGTCCCCTTGGTGGCATTTCCCCAAGAGTTTCCTGTGCTTTGTATATTACATTTTAGTCAAGGTCACTTTCCAAGGAGGACACCATGGAGAAAAGCTGGAGGGACCCAGCAGGGCCAAGCACCCATGGGGCGGAAATGGACATGTTACACATACGTGTTTGGTTTGCTTATTTACAAAGAAAAATAAAGCACGTGGTGAATGATTTTTCCAAAATCTGATCTTCGGGGCCTTCTGAGGGCATCACTTTGCTAGGAAATACTGAACAATTCAGGAAAGAGAGCAAGTCAGAGGTCTGATGGCCTGAGGATAGAATCCTCCCTATAAGATATTGCAACACCCCACATGCAAATCTGTTTATTTACCCTCCCAGTGTTTTAAAACCAGGAAACCTCTCTCTCTCTCTCCCTCTCTCTCTCTCTCACACACACACACACACCAGATTTCTATTTTCCCTTGGAAAAAAAACTTAGAAACTCTAGCAATGCTGCACCCACCAGAGGCAGCTATGGAGTGGCTGTCCCCTTCAGATAGGACCTATGCACCCTTTTGTCACAGTCCTCACTATTCCCTATTGTGCCTTTCACCAGTTTATTCACCCACTTCTCCTGAGTGGGCACTCAATTTTGAGACCATAGTGCAGATTAACGAGCCCAGCTGCTGCCCTGGAGAATGCTGGACCCTGGACAAAGAGGAGGCCCCCAGGGAGACAGCTGTGGTGACTCCGACCTGCCTTGAAAGGGTATCCGAACTGCCCGCTACTCTGGCAGCCCTCCTCACTCACGGGAACTACTGAGCCTTCTTTTTCTGACCCAAATGCTTTCTTGTTCCCTACTGCTTCTAGATGTCTTAGCATGGGATGTTATCGCAAAGACGGAAGGCATCAAAACAAGCCAGGCTGGTGGAATTACTAGGCAAAGACAGCATGAGACGCGGCGCGTGGGGCAGGGAGTGACGGAAACGCAGAAGGGCACGGTCTCCTGGTCACTCGTTCTCTCCCAGGATGCTTGGCCCCCTAAGGCAAGACACGTAGGTGCAGGGAGAGATAAAATTAACCTGCTTATCCAGATTTAGATGCCGAGGACAGCCTCCCTGATCCCTAGCACCAGCAAGATCTAACAGCCTGTCCTTCTGTCCTCTCTCCTTCGGGAGGAAGGTTGGCAGCTACTCGCCTCCATCTGCCTTCCACGGGAGGACCCCCGAGCTACCTGGTACGTGGACAAGAGTGGCAGGGGAATTAAAACAACACGCTGTGACAGAGCAAAGAGAGAGGAAGCAGCTATTTGGAATGGGGTTCGGCACTTCCCTAAGAAGTCCTAAGACAGGACTTCCAGGTATTTCACTGGAGGGATGGATTCTCCCTCTTTCTCCTTCAAAGGGGCTCCATCTGTCCCATCCCGTGTCATCCCCCTCTGAGAAGCAGCCGTGTAGCTGCTGCGTGAGGTGATACTAATCACGCAGCGTCATCTCGAGACCACAGCTCTGGGCGGCCCTGCGCCCAGCATTTTCTGAAGCACTTCCCACACAGCATTTCCTTTCACCCTCCGAGCGGCACTAAGATTGTCCTCATTTTGCCGGTGAGGAGACCGAGGGTCAGCGTGGTGACGGATCTGACCAAGGTCATCCATTGGTAGGTGAAGCACGAGCCTGACTTCAGACTTCAACTCTTTCCACCACATAAAATCCATACTCTCTTTTCCGTGCCCGGTGGAGGGCGTTCCTTGTCCCCGGGAGTGGCTCTTTTTGCTGGCTTTGAAATGCACCTGGCGGACAGAGGTCTGGTTAGGTCTGGAAGACCGCTTGCCTCTTGGTTGTGTAGAGGTATCAGGAATCATGCCAACTCTTAGGAAGGATGTGGCGCCAGATGTCAGAGACGGGATGCTCTCGGGGATGCTCACGACACTGCCTGTGGTACGAAGTGGCACGTTCTTCCTGAGGGGCTCGCACATGTACAAAGCAGGTTTCCACCCTCGGTGATCCCTGACCACATGCTGATTTGGGACCTGGTATGCATGGCTGCCCTGAACTCTCAGTCTGCCCTGGGCAGATCAGGGGACAGCGATGAAGCAAGGACTGCAGCATCCCTCATGCAAGGCGGGGTGCTCCAGCTTGCCTCATTCAAGAGGCTGCCTGCTATTCAAACTCCAAACTTTGGCATCCTAACTACAACCCAGCTTGGTCTGCTGGATCCAGTGAGTCAGGGGCTGGGGGCATATTGTGCTCATAAATATCTCCCCCGAAGCATATCCATCCATCTTTTGGGGCCACCTCCTCCCAGACCCACCTGCTTCCAGACCCACCTCCCAAAAGGCCTCAGAGGTCTTATGAGCAAAAGAAGAGGGGGGCCGAGATGGTCAGGCCAGACGAACAGCAGGGCCACATGATCTCACAGGTAACAAGCACGATGTATGGCCAGGTACCCACCAAACCCCTTACAAACACTAACTCATTAATTTCCCCACAGCCTGCAGGATAAGTGCCATCGCCGTATGACAGATGACACCCCTGGGACAGAGAAGGCTTAAGTACCAGTGCCCAAACTTGCACAGCTAGGAAGTGTAGGTGGAGAAGTGGATCCATGCTACCTAAGCCCCAAGACTTTGCTCCCACCCCCGATGCCACCCTGATGCCCACACTGAGGGACCTGGGGAATCGCCTAATGCTTGCAGGAGGAATTAGGCAGTAAGTTCTCTGAAGCCACTCCCACGAGCTTACAATAAAACAAAACAAAAAGAGCCATACTGCCTGCAGAGGAGATTAAGGAGAATGGCGCGTGTGGGAGTGGGAGCGCACCTTCCACATTTATTTCCAAGTGTGAGCCCTACGAGGCACTCTGCCACCCCTCTTCTCGGAGCACGTTCGGCTTCCACATATGTTCCGTGTCAAGTGGTATTAGCACTCAGCCCACTGACTAACCAACATAACGATGCTGCTAAAAGAGCATCCTTTCCAGAGCTGTGGCCTTCAGAAAAGGCAAGGCAGGAAACAAGCCACTGAGAACCCCCGAGCTGGACCTTGGGTCGGGGTGCAGGGGGAAGAGATGGGTTAAATTCCCTGAGTCTGCGCTCAGGAGGGCCCATGTGAACCCAAGTCCTTCTGCTAGGGGACCCGGCCTGGCCACGGAAGCCCCAGCTGCTCTCAACACAGGGAGAAGAACCATAGGAGGGAGATGAGGTCCACCCCGATCGGTGAAGAGGACCCACCACACCCAGTTTCCCTAAAGAGGCCAATGGGGCAGAAGGCCACCGAGACCCCATTTTTAGCTGCTGTCCTTGCCCACATCGCCTCAGCGAAGAGTACCATGGAGCTCACAGGCCTTTGCTGCAAAGTTTGGAAAAACACAAACATCTGGAGTCGGGCTTAATGATAAATTACATTAAAATCACCGTGGCAACTCTGGCAGCTCACGTGCTGGTTGAGTGGCCCGGAGCTAACATTCTGGGTGGTATTTATCTTCTCCACACCTGCCATGGGTCTGTGGAAGACCACGGTTACGGTACTCCTGCTACTTTGCTGGTGGTTGTCGGGAAAGGCCACAAACATGTTCCAAACTCCAGTACAAGGTTTTCTCAGAAAACTGGTGCCAAGGAAGAGTACAGTGACCCCCTTTCTGGAAGTCAGCGAAGCGTTTGCAGGAAAGACCGTGGAACAGGAAGATGGCCCAGGCTCCTGCCACAGGGGGTGCTTCGTGGAGCCTCCTTTCCCTGACTCAAGGCTGCGGGGTCAGTTTCCGTTTCGCCAACACGCAGACGCAGATCCGAGTAGGGGAGGGTGGTACCGACAAGTGCCTGGCATAACCCTTTCTACGGCTCCTCCTCAGAGGAGTTCTCTCCCTGGAAGTATTTACCCCCACTACACGTTAGCATAAACTATCAGTGAGGACACCAATTTGGGGCGAAACTTTGGACCCCTGATTAAGCAGCAGGGTATAGAGTCAAACCTCCCTCATGAATCTCTCCCTCCTTTTTTTTTTTTAATTTCTCTAGAAGTAACCTTCTATCACCCTGAGTTTCTTTATCCACTAAGTGTAATCAGGACTACTCTCTCACTTAGAACAAACATTATGCTCTCACCCTTACCATATGATGTGGGGATTTACTTTGACCTTCAGGAAGCTGCTGCAGCCAGACGTGGTGAGGAGCCTGGTGACGCCTGGTGCCTTGAGGTCAAGAAACTCTAACCCTGCCCGGTCTTGCTCTGGGCCAGGTCAGGCTAAGAGCTCATGAGAGGAGATGGGAGGAGCCCTTCCAGGCCCCACTAAGGACAAAGGGGACTCTTCCCTTCTCTCCTGATAATGGCCGCACCGCTGGTCAGAGCTGTGGGTTGTCATGGTGATTCCCGGTGCAAGGGAAACTGCAAATGCAGCGATGCCATCAGGTGGCCTGTCTGAGCAACAGGACCTCCTTGGAGTCCACAGACACAGGAGGACTCTAGGAACTGGGTGCAAGCAGAGGGAAGTGGAGACTCTGAGAGACCAGACAGGGAAGCCATCACCTACTCTCGGGAGGTCAAAGGCCTCACCTAGTGGGACCAGGCTTGCTCCTTCTCTCCCTCAACAGCTACTAGGGTGGTCATTCACCTTTCTCTTGCCTCCTGCTTGCTAATCGGTCCTTTAAGAGGGGTGAACCATTCACTCGATGACCAAGCATGGCATGACGCCAGACTTTAAGTCTCGCTGAAGGCCTTCCTTGGGGAGCCCAGGTACACAAGAAAGGGAAGACGTCCTCTCTCAAGAGTGCATCACAAAACAAGTTTGCTTCGACTGCGGGGGACAGTTCTCAGCATCTCGCCTCGACCCAGTCCTTAAAGATGAGCCCCTCCTTCACACCCTCCCACAGGGGTTAGTGGGATGCCAAGGAACCAGGGGAAGTCCCAGGGAGACGGCAGCCCATGGCTGATACTGAGGCATAGCCAGAGGAGCTGGACAGTTAGTTCAGCAGCACCTGTTCCTTGGCAGGAGCCAGTGAGGACTCTTGCTCCGTGGAGCCCCAAAACTAGATCTGCACATCTGCCTGGGACTGGGGCTGAAACAGAAGTCTCTGGTGTGGACTCCAGAATTAGACCGCCTGCGTGCCCATCCTCTGCCACATACGTGCCGAGTGACAACGGCTGTGTTACTGAACTCTTCAATCCTCAGTTCCCTCGTCTGTAAAATGGGCCGTTCAACAATACCTTCCTCTTAGCATCATTGTAAAGATTAGAGAAGCACATAAGCATGTCAGATTGCTTTCTCACAGGCCCTGGAGTAAGTAAGTTTGAAACATACTAGTTATTTTGAAACAGTAAGTAAGTAGTCAGTACATGTGAGCGGCTACTATGAGCAGCAGTAGTATTACTTGTGAAACAGCTGATGAGGGAAAGTGAGCTACGGGAGTGAGGTTTTGCTTACTGCCCTGTAACTGGCATGTTGCTTGGCAGACTCCAAGATTCTCAAATG
This sequence comes from Ursus arctos, assembly GCF_023065955.2. Taxonomy (NCBI): domain Eukaryota; kingdom Metazoa; phylum Chordata; class Mammalia; order Carnivora; family Ursidae; genus Ursus; species Ursus arctos. The sequence continues at coordinate 56,084,979 of NW_026622819.1, forward strand.
GTCTTGTCTGCCTTCCAAGAAAAGCAAACAACAGGTGCCTGGGTTGTCTTAACTTATTCCAGCCCAAAGACAGTCTGGCTTGGCTTAAGATCTCCTGGGGCCGGCTTCACGTCGACCACGGCCAGCATTTACACGAAAGCTTCTGCCTCAAATGACCGCCCACCCCACTCGGGTGACTTTCCTATTCCAGTGCATGCAACCGATGAGCACGAAACAAATGCTTTTTCTTTCCGGGGGAGCTGAAACGGCACAACTTACAGCCACCCATCAGCTGAGAAGCTGATGGTTCTAGAGACGTGCTGATGTCTTTTCTTGCTTTGGGAGAGGTTGACCTCTGAGCTACAACGTGAGACATCTGAGGGCACTTGACTGGCTGTTGTCTCAGGAATAAAGGAGCCGGTGTGGGCAGGGGAATGGACAGGAACAAGAGCATCCTAAGCACTGACCCTAAGTTTCTGGTGAGGAAGGGGACAGGTGCAGCCCGGGAGAAGAGGGCAGGTCACCTCTCTGGTCAGCCAGCTGCACCCATCCCTGGGGTTGGGAGCAGGTGTGCAGTGTCACGTCCTGTCCGAACTGTGGATTCTGAGATGTCTTTAAAATGTGGGATAGTTCGGTTCTCAGCGGTTTAGGTGGGAGTCTCTAAACACATTTCTGTCCACATGGCGCTGGACTTGCTCCCCAGTTGTCTGTTTTAAGGAGGGAAGCTGACAGACCACCACGCACTCCCCCAAAGATAAATAAGGGCTGTTACTAATAACCAATGAATATGCGTTTACACCATGAGTGTCTGCAGGAACTGAGCCTGTTTGGGATTAATTACAGGGAGACATACTAGTTATTTTGAAACATTTGAAGACTTTGAGAACAGCCTTTTCTGAGTTTCCCAGAAGTCATTACTGAGATTTAATATAAGAAAGAACTTCCTAACCTTCTAAGTAGCCAGTGATGACTTATCGCAAACACCATCAGTAAGAATAGATCGAATTTGTCAGAGGGAATGGGAGGGGTTTCTGCACCAACTGGGTAGGAGACTGTGGTTGGAGCCCTGAAGTTCCTTTGACCTCTAAGATTCTGGGACTTAAATTAAAGGAGGTGACTCTTTTGAGGCTGACACTCAGAGGACAGGGCGTCGGGGTTAGGGGATCACTCCCAGGACTGTTGAAGCTTTTCCACGTATATCCATTTGTGGCAGCCTCTGAGAAACTCTGAAGCCTAAGATATTCTACTCCTAGTGCTGGCCATCCGCTGGAACAAACCTATCAAGAAAACGACCCAGGAGGACCACCCAGGGATTGGGCAAATGTGGTGGAATGGCTGAAAAATGTGGAGAAATGGGACAAAGGGGTGCAGGCAGGACAACTCAACGTACCCACTTCATTACTGGCAGCCTCATGACAAGCACTAGAAAGGAAACGGCCAAGATCACTTCACGTGGCGGAGACAGCTTGGCTTTGTGATGCACCAATAATTTGAGAAACGGAGAGAGAAAAATAAACACAAACCTCTTGCAAAAAGCCTTCGAGTCAAAGGAGAGGAAATTACCCAGACTACCAGGGTATTCTAATCAGAGCCTTCTTATCAGAGTGTCTCCAGTCTAACAAGGAGAAATCCAATCTACAGGGGCTGGACGCTAAATTAGATCTAATCAGGACATGCTTTCCAACTGCTCAGCAGCAGGTCAAAGCCCAACGACGGGCTGCGGTTGCTGCTTCTTTCTGGAAAGCAAGTCTGCCTAAGTTGTGTCAACTCTTGGTCTCGTGTGAGGGGGGTGCTCTGTCTTCACTCCCAGCTACTCCATTCCATCTGCTTACAATTTTGGTGAGATTGAACCAGAGCTGCCTTCCCTGCCCGCTCAAAGTCCTGTGAGTTCTATTAATATCATCACTGCTGTCAGCTCGAGCTGGGAGACATTTCCTTTTTTAAAAAACGTACACACACACCACCCCCCACCCTACGCATTTATTGATCTTTGCAACCAGCCATGCCCTGTGCTAGGCACCTTGATGCATGCTCGGGTTCTCCTTAATGTATACAAGGGCATTTTCCTGTCCACATCAGACACGCAGATTGTAAAGGGCTATTCACCCCAGCCCACTGCAACACAACACCCCCAAATCTACCTCAAGGCCCATGATATTGTTAGGCTTCTTTCCAGGGATTAACAGCTACAGTTAGCTAGCCTTGTGGTGGTGGTGGTTATAGCTTACAGTTTCTTCGCTACAAGCAAAGAACACCATCTGTGAAACACCCAGCTCCCCGCAGAGCCCTACTGTGTCATTGTAACAAACAGCCTTAAAGGCTCACCTGAGGGGTGGGACCCTTGAAACCAATAACGCCCACACAGAGATTCACAGAGTGAGACGGAGGTGAGGGGGATACAGAGAAAAAGACACGGAATCTTCTTTCTCTTGCTTTCAGCTTCACTGAAACAAACGTGACTACTGCTTGTAGATGGACGAGCTGCCTGGAAAGCCGGTGGGCTTGATGTGCGTGACCGCACTGTCCTAGGAGGACCTGTCCCGTCCTGAGTCTTACAGGACATGCAAAGGGTAGGGAGTAAAGACGTCAGAAGGGAAAGGCTGAGGAAGAGTCTCACTTCCTCTTCCTTGAAGAGTCTTCGGGCATCACCCTGAGAAAGTGTTGCCTACCTTCCTCTCTCAGTTCTTGCGCCAGGCCTCCCACCCACCCCGAGACCCAGCTTGGCTCCTTGGTCTGCAAACTCCTGCTGCAGCTTTGCTTAACTGCACACGGGGAGGAGGAAAGCCCCTTCCTCACCGCCTGTGACTCGGAGATGGTTTTACAAAGACACACAGACACACTCGCTCACTCATCTGCACTCAGACGCCCACCTCTACTCAAAGGGCTGAGCGCCTTCTCCAGTCAGCTCTTCTCCAGTCTCCACACCGGTTTTGCTGTGTGACTGAGGGCAAGTCATTTACCTCTCTGAGACCTTGATCTTCTCCACTGCTCCCAGGATACTCAAGATCAATTCTCACAGGGATTGTGACGGTCACGGAGCGGGCAAGGATGTGGACGCGCACACATAAACTCCCATTCCCACAGCACGTGCACGTAGATGCCGCGGCTACCTAATCCCAAACCAGAGGTAACTACCCCCATCAGAAAATCTCAAAATACAGGACCAGCTAAGTTTCTCTCCTTGCCTCTCCACACCGGAGTTCAATTATCTTCTTCAAACATTTAAGCTCAAATGACCAGAATGAAATAAATGCAAATAAATAATCCCAGAGCTTAAAATTCGAGGCAACAAAACTTCCTTTAAATTAAATAAACACTTCCCCCCTCAGCCACATCTTACCCAGATAGAGTCACTCTGGTGACTGATTATGTTCCTCTGTGTAATTATTTCACCACCCCACCCCCACCCTTCTTCAAGGTCGCATGCCTGTCAGCAGCTCTGTTTCAGCTTTCTTGCAATACGGTGTGTCAATGTTTTAGTTCCCTACATTCCTAGCCCACTCCTGCAAGATGCTGCCCCTTGTAGGATTCAACTCAGGCTGAACTCCTAGCCCCCAGACCTCCGGTCAGTGACTCATGCCCACAGGCTCCTGAGCTGTAGCCCTTACATTTGTTCACATTGACCTTGGCCTCCCTCTGCCAACGCCCTGGCTTTCTTTACACCGAAAAGAGGTGATGGAGGTGTGGGATGGACAGCTCAGAATTGTTTTTTTCCTTTTGGTGTGTGTAAAGTCAAAGAACCATACAGAACATGACTCAAAGTCTGCAGGGAAGAGCCTGCCACGAGTCCCCGAGACATACACAGTGACAAGGGGCCTACTCACAGCAGCTGTAGGGACACCAGCCCATCAAACAGTCCCTTGGCAAGCTCGGTGATCTTGTTCCCATAGAGCACCCTGCAAAAGAGCGGAGAAGACAGCGGTCGCTGTGGAGGCAAGGCCACTGGAACCCACTCCAGTAGAGGCCGTCGCCTCGGCCAACTCCAGTGGGTGGGTGTGTGGGGTTTCTCAGAGCATCTCCTTCCCTGCCTGGCCTCACCCCTCCTCCTCACCAGTGGGACAGCAGGCGAGTGCCACTAGGGGCTGGAGAGACAGGCTGTGTGGGAGGCAAGGAGAAATGGGCTCCATCCTGTTTCACTCCTGGGCAGCCCAGTTCAATAAATAATCCACAGGGAGCAGCAGTCCCTTTGTAGTGTCTCCCCGAGTGGCTAATATGACTCACAGCTCGGCAATAAATAAGATGTGTAGGAAGCTGGCCGGCCCTGTGTCTTCTAGTCTTCAATGGGTATTGATCAGGTTGAGCCCAGCCTATAGAACGTTTCCTTTTACTCTCCCATCGTATCCTCGGAATTCCTGAGCTGAGTCCTTTAATCATCCATCCAGAAAGGGCTTTGGGCATCTGGGGTCCTACCCAGATGGCACAGGGACTGCTGAGTTAAGGACCGGCACTCAGGAAACACTGGAGGGAAGAAACTGTGACCTTGAAGTGATAGCCCCTGCACTCCAGCCCCTCTTTGAGCTCCAGGAACCAAGAAACTCTGAATTGTTTTACCCCTTTCTCTTTCAGACCTATAGGCTCCCTCACACTGTGTCTCCTATTCATGGGCTGGCCTTCAGGAACTTGGAGGTGGTGGTGGGGGGGCTTGGGGAAGAATTCTACGCTCCGCCTCTACAGCCCAGTGCCCTGGGGGTCCAGTTGGCCCTCCACATAGCTGCCGAGGACACCGGGGGCCTCTCTCTGCTCTCATCCATGGCACAGACCGCTTCTTTTGGGTCCAGCCTCCTCTGACATGAAGGAAACTGAGCTAAGGAGGGCTTCTTTCTTCTTTTTGTTTTTTCCTTTCAATTCCCTCTCGGGCCCTGAAGTACACTGAATGAATGCATTATTCAATCCCCACTCAGACTGCAAATCCAGGCTGCTACACGTCTTTGAAGAGACAAAGTATTAGGGTGAGGAAACAGTAAATGGGAGCAATAAACCAAACCCCGTATTTTCCAGACGCCACCAGGAAAAAGAGTGTCTCACTCAGCCGGCGGGTGTGTTTCATTAATGTTTCAACAAATTAATGAGTAAATAAAAGTCAGCATGATGGCTCAGGCTCACATTTGTAATTCATATTCATGTCCCACTGCTCACTGTGCCGAACGCTGTAGTGTCACTGTCTGCTCGTCTCGGCTGATGTCAAAGCTCTTAGTGCAGCAGTAGCTGGTGGGACCAGAGCCTTGCGGCAGGAGATCCTCATATGACCCATCATACCTCTAACCGAGGGGAGACTGAAGAGGGCTGTGGGTCTACCCTGGAGCAATCTGGGCGTAGAGCCACCCGGCTTTGCCCTCAGATCTCTCCTTGACTTCCTCCCACCTTTCAGGTCTGAGTGCACAGTGGGACTCTTCCTCGGGAAGCTTCTACTGAATATTTTAATATTTTTCACCACCTGTCACCCTGTTTTTATGTCTTCATCACTTTTCATTATGTCATGTTCTATTACTTACGTATTCATTTATTTAAACAGTTTTTTGTCCTCTACCTCTTAGCTCTCTTGAATGTCGGCTCTTGTGTGTGGTGACAGTATGTGGCTTGCTCATGGCTGGGTCCTTAGAGCTGAGAGCTGACAGGCTCTACATAGTATTTGTTAAAAGAATGAATGAATGCATATGGGCAAGGCTTTCCTGCCCTTTAGCTTGGCCACTCCTGACTTTGGGCTGGGCATGTTTGTGTTCCAAGCTCCGTGAGACCAAGGGGCTTGTCTATCCAGTTCACTGCCACATTCTAGGTGCCCAGGAGGCGTCACTTGAATGGGTAAATGCATACATTAGAGGTGAGGGGGCACTTCCCTTACAGCCCCGGTGTATTTCAGAACCGGCTAGTGGGATGGCAATTTCATGTTTGGCCACCAGATTTTGAATTTTTTTTTTTTTTCCCTTGCAGTCCTCAGATTGTGCCCAAGTCCCAGGAGAGGGAAACCATATAAGGGAATGGGAGGGTGGGGGCAGGGATAGGATCCTGGCAGCACACAGCCACTCTCTCTGCTCCTCGGTGATCTTCAGCACAATAAGCAGACACTAATCTCACATACAATCCTGTCTTTGATATCCCGGCCAGATGTTCTAGTCGATAAATGAAACTAATTTACTCTGCAAGCAGCAGGCAACAGCTGAATCAAGAGACTTCCCTGTCCTCAGCCCCTTCCCAGTGGGATGGGGCCAGGTGGGGAAAATGCCTATCTTGTTACCTGCCCACTCATAAATTAAGCAAACAGGTGACAGAGAGCAGAAAAGCATTGACAGCCTGCTTCTGAGTGTCCTCGCCCCTACTCAGTGGGCGGGCCATCAAATGATACAAATAATATCAACTGATGATACCTTTCTTGTGTCTTAGTGTGTATTTTTCACATTATCTGGAGAGGCAGCATTGCATGGGGATTGAGAGCATGGGTTCTGGAGTCTCATTGCTTGGGTTCAAATCCTGCCTCTCCCAGTTGTGGACTTCGGATAATTATACTTATTCCACAAGCTTTATTTTTGTGCAATTTCTATGCGCTAGGTACTGTTTGAGGTGCCAGAGATTCAGCCAGGATCAAAGCGGATAAAAGCTCCTGTCTGTGTGGCGCTTAGATCACCTGACTCCTTCTACGGTAAAAGACAGATGAGGACGGAGTCTGTGTTTTAGGGTGTTCTGAGGATTAAACCAGCAAGACCCCCGAATGCCCTAAGTGCTTCATAGGCACTGCCAATTATTTTCATCACGGGCACCACAGAATGCGTGGTAGGCAGGAAAGACAGCACGATCCCCGTTTTGTCTGGGGGGGAATATAGAGTAGACTCAAGTGGCCTCCCCTATGCCACGTGGCGAGTCACTGACAGAATCAGGACAAAGCTCCACGCCCTCTTGCCCCTGTGGGTCTCTGAGTCCCTGGTGGGCGAGGCTGTGGTTCCACCCAGTAGGCTGCCCTAGCCTTGCAAAATCCAAGGGAAGAAGACCTTACAGGAGGGGGTGGATGCTTACTCCGAGCAAAGGCCATGAGGCTGGTTTGGAGAAAAAGCCTGAAAATCAGGGAAGAAAATTAGCTTCTGCCTTGACCAGGTCACATAGATGGGCGAAATGGGCACATTGGTAATAGACATACATTATTACCATTCCGTCCCTCCAGCTCCCTAGAGAGCGCTGCTGAGGCACGCGGGCGGGAGGGGAAAGTGTGGGTAGAGCAGAAGATGCATTTGAATTAGAAGCCAATAACTGGGAAGGCTGCTGGGCACTTAATCAATAAAAATAATGCATTTGGGTTGTAGAAATATTCCCCAAGATCAATTTCCCCTGAAGAAATATTTGTTTCTTTTACCAGGTTGCCACAAGTGTGTAAGGGAGCATAAAGCCTTGATAAACACCTCCTGAAAAATATGGACCCGCCCTCTCCCATTGCCAGACCCCCACCCCCATGCGACTCTGCCCCCACTTACAGTGACGTGAGTGATTTCAGACCCTGGAAGGCATCTGGGGCAATGTCCGATATCTGATTCTTGCTGATGTCTCTAAAAAACATTAATGGGAGAGTCTGAGAGCACAGCTCCAAGGTGCGATACGGTCATTCCTCGGTGTGAATCAAGCACTTCAGATATTTCAAATGGTGAGAATTAATCAGTTTATTTATTCATAGTACAAGAGAAAGGGCTTAAAGACCATTCAGTTCAACTGTCTCTTGATGAAATGTACATTTGTTTCACTCTCCCTGCCTTTCAAAGAATGCTCACCCACAGCACCTTGACTTTGACATAGGACTTTGCCCGTGTGAGCCCTTCCCTTTGCAGGGAAGACTGCGCCCAGGCACCTCAGGGCCTTGTCGCATCACCAAGCAATTACAGTATAAACGAAGCAGAAGCTGGCCTCACCCAAACACAGGCCAGGGTTCGGGCATGCATCATCTTCTTGTCGCATGCCTCAGCCAATGCTGATTTTCTCCCGCAAGTTGTCCTGAGTCATTTCACCTCCCCAGTGACCTTTCCTTCCTGACCTGGAAAAAGGTTTTGAGCAGAGACTTTAGTCTCTGTCTGGTTCGGTGCGTCCTCCAGGTCACGTGATGCAAGCACATCATGAGATTCTCATGGGACGGCTCTGAGATGCGGATTTGTCACTGGCAGCGCTCCTCAGACGGGCACGAGCCCAGGGAGGGGGGTGATGCCCAGGCCTGTGGGGTACCGTGGATGGGAGGCTGCGTGACAGAAGGCAGCCACCCTGGCCGTGCTGGTGCAGAGGAATGGCCCTGGCCTGGCTCCTCCTTAGAGCCGAGAGGCTGCCCCTTTCCTGCATCGCAGTGACTTCTGACCATCCAGCCTCTAGTTGTGCTAATGGCCCTTCACTGAGGCGGAAGCCTTTCTCTGAGTCCTTAGCTCGAGGGCAGCCTCTGGGCTCCTATCTTTGGAGGGTGAGCTGCTCCAATTTCCAGAGACAACGCACCTCTCCAGGTCTTTTCCTTTAACAAAATAAATCAATGGGTCTTTGCTTTTGTGCAGGAAAGAGAGAGCTGGGGTCTTGGAGGGTCAACAAGGAGGAGACAAGGGACTATGGCGAAGAAAGCACATCTAAGCAGATTCTTAAGCAACTGCCTCCGGCGAGGCCAGACACCCAGCCCCCAGCCTCGGAAGCACCCTCCCCGGATCTGTTTCTCCCTTCCTTCTAATCGCCTTCGAAGGCCTGCGCCGCCACCGCTCCTAGGCCTCTGCTCCCTTCCCTCCCTGGATCCAAAGCCAGTAAGTTGAAAGATATTTCACAGGTTAAGGCTTCTTAGGCACAGCTGTCGAGCTTATCCCTTTAGCTGGCAAGATCGCCTCTCACAAATCCACAGATCGTGCTCACAAACTCGTCGGTTTACACCAGGCTTTTCTCCGGCGCTCCACTTTTGTATAAGGGTCTTAACAAGCAAATGCACTGGATTATCCTACTCTTGCTCGCCCTCCGCCCGCCTGCCTCGCAAGGCACCGTCAGGCCAGCGCGCGGGGTCTGTGCTCGGATCAGACTGCTGAGCAAGCCCGGGGTTTTGTTCTGTTTTGTTTTTGGGTTCTGTTTTGTTTTCCTGATCATGGGATGTCCCTTCAAGCTACTTAGACCTCTAGCGTGAAGGCGGAAGTTCTGGAACGGGGGTGGGAGAGGGGAGCCCTCTGCCTTAGCCTCATCAGGGAGAAGTGGTGTTCAGGCCACAGCTAGCCTTTCGGACACACTTGTCTCTGTAGCACGGGAGGGAGGTCTTGTGGTCTTGGAGATGATGGGGAGCAGAAGTGGACAACTGATAGTTTAGCTAGGAATTGCCCTTGGTGGTCACTTCAACTTAGTTCTTAATTCTGCAGGAAGCTAATGGCAGCCCAAAGAGGTGAAGGGCCTAGAGCCACAAGTGACATGACACAGCTAGGTATTTGGCATCTCAAGTCTCCCCTCACTTCATGACGACGGATGCACGAGGCGGTGGTGCTGGACAGAAGGCAGGCTGGGGAAGGCTGCTGCCACTCACTGACCTCCATGCTTGACCCTTCCCGATCCACAGCGGGTGGCCCTGAGCTGACTCCAGGAGTCTGGGTCACTCTTGCTTAGTGGTTCTCAAACATCACTGGGGTGTTTATTAAAGTGCATCTCTAGGGAGTCTGCTTTGGCAAGCAGGGGGGAGGGGGCTAGAAACCTGTACGTGTAGCCCATCTCCAGTGATTCCTGTGCACACGGTCCTGGGGTCATCCTTTAGGCCACAGTGTTTTCCCATCTGGTCGGTCTCAGATGTACTCCAGTGCCCCGGGGCTTACAAACTGGGTGGCCAAGAGGCAGGACTTTCCAGATGGTTCAGAACCAAGGTGGCAAATTCCCTGCGCGCAAGGCTCAGAGTGGGGAATACAACTGTGGGACTCTAGCAAGTGCTGGAGCCTGTGGAATCCTACTCTACCTAAGAGCGTGGCAATGGGAACCAGAACAGAAAGAACACGCCTTTCTGGCCAAACCACACAGGTGTGGCCCCCATTTGCCGGCACCACCAGTTAACCGGCCCCGTAAGACCAGGGGCTTCTCTCTACTGCCTACTAGTCTCCTCAGAAATGGCTTCTCTACTGTGACACTAGTCTTTACCTGGAAGTATTTTTTTATACTAAGCTGGCCATGAGAAATAGGGACAAAGTCATTCATTCCAGGAGAATTTTTTTTTTTTTTTGTTATTAGAGATAAGAGGAGGGTGTAGTCATGCATAGTTGAGGGGAAACTTCTTTCTGTTAGAGAGACTGGTCATGTCCTCCTAGGAGGAATTCACACTTAGGGTTTTAAAATCCATTCTCACCAGGGGCCCTACTTCTCCCAAGCCATCATACTGCAGTCTTGGTTTGTGAAGTTCTGTTAATTGGAAACATTTTTAAGTGGTCTCTCTTCCCTACCACCATCTCCTTGGGGGAAAAAAAGGGCATCATAATAAACATCAGTAGCATCAGAAGTGATCAAAAATTAAATGCCCTTCCCAGGTCGTGACTGAGAAGGGCTTATGAATTTTGAATGCACGGATCACGGCAACTCCAACGGGATGAAGAAACGACAGTAAAACATAGCCAAGCTCTAAATTACCTGGACTTCACAAAAAATTAGAGCAGTAACTTAAATCATGCAAGAGATATAGGTTGGGGCAGTGACTGAACTTGTCATTTTTCACTGAAATTACTATCTGGCTGCATAATCAAGCCAGGCTTTAAAAATGAATTGGGCGGGGGGGGATGGAGTGAGCTGGGGAAGCAGGGAGACCAGGAGATTAATGGCCCAAGGTTTTAAATATTAAGGCCTATATTTATACAGCTCCTCCAGCAAGAATGCTGCCAAGGGGAGGGGAAAAAAGCACGTGCTCAGGGCTGGCTCATTATGTTGGTTTCTACTTCTGGAATCGTACCAGGAGAAAATCTTGTTTGGTTTGGATTTCCAGGGAGATGGGAAGTTGCCTTCCCAAGATCCGAGGGTAAAGCCTACCAATGCCACTGTTTCTTGGGGATGTTTATTTTTAACATAAAAGGAGTCAGTAGACACTTAACCTCTTTAATGGAGGCCCTCCTACTCAAGGGAAACCGATGAATCAGCCTTCAGCGGAAGGGCGCAAGATCGAGTCTATGCATATTTCTACCTGCTCTTTCTCTGTGGGGGCCAGAGAGGGTAAGTAACTGGGATGAAAACAGCGTTTTGATTATGGGACTATGATAAACGATTTCTTAGTCCAGAAAAGGGAAAGGTGTCTCCTTCCCAGATTCTTAATATCTATGCTGGCAATGGCTGGGCCATTTCTGAATCCTACTAGCCTCCCTTCCAAGTGCCCTGGTCTGAGTGACTCACAGAGCAGGGTTCAGGGCAGTCATGGGTTGAGGAAGGGCAGTGATGATGATGTTGCCACAATGGCAGGGATGAGGGCCATGATGCATGATGCTGTCAGTGGTGCTGTGGTAGGGAAGGGACAGCAGTGTTGGTGTCCCCCAGGTATGGATAGGATACAGTGGTGGCAGTGATCCTGGATGCAGTGGTAATGGGGATGGTGGGGACAATCACAGGCAAGACATATGTGGTTGGAGGATAAGGAAGGGCCCAAGGCTTCTTATCTCACTTAGAAAGAACAGAAAGTCCTTACCATGGTCTAAAGGGCCCACAGGATCTGGCCCCTATGCGCCTACCTCTCCGACACAACCCCCACCGTCTCCCTCACCCTCCCGTCCTCCTTGCTGCTCTGCAAACCATCCATGTACGCTCCCCAGGGCTCTTCACTTGCTCTCTCCTGAGAGCTCCTCATTCTCACCCTTCATTTGGGTCACCCGCACAGAGAGGTTGCTGTGGGCCCTTCCTTTGTCTTACTTTCTAGTACTTACCAATTTCTGGTATTTGTTTCTTTTCTGTGTTCTCCCACTCAAGTATGTAAGCTCCGGAGAGCAGACTTTGTTTTAGTGCCCACTCTGTCCACCGAGCCCGCATTCCTGCACGTGGTAGATGCTCGCTCTTTGTAGGGTGAGTGTGTGCGTGGCTGTAGGCACGTTGGTTAGGGTGCCGTAGTCTGACACAAGGCCACTGTCCCAGCTTTACTGACACTCCTATTTCAGGTCCATGTGAGGAAAGTGAGGACCATCGAAATGGTGGTGTGGGTTTGTTAGCCAACTCAGCTCAGCTCTCACTCAGATCATTTTACTTTGCCCTAGTTGGAGAGCCCCTTAGCTCTGAGGTGTCTAAATCCGTATACCTCACCATCTGAAAGCAGCACTCCTGAACCGTACCTCCCAATCTTAGAGAGCGTTCCAGGTCCGACGCTGAACTCTCCAGGAAGAAGGCGATGCAGGCTGTCAGCGGGGCAGGTTGCCCACGACCTAAGACACGTTACCCCCCAAATGAGAACAGCGGCCTCATCTCTCCCCAGGGGAAACTCACATTCGCTTCAGTTTCTTGTACTGGGTGAAGGCTCCAGCAGGGATGGATTTGATGGAGTTCTGTTCCAGGCGTCTGAGAAACAGAGCAGAGAACAGTCAGTTAGCCATCCGCCTGTCAAGAGGTGGTGGCTGAGGGCCTTGAGGGCAGGACGGTCCCTCTCAGCACATGGCGCCCATTACTGGTTACGGGACACCAGGCAAACACTATGCGAAAGCCAGAGACTCGAGTTCTGCTGGACAGAGCACCCACCTCAGGATCTAACTGCCCTTGGAAAAATTAGAAAAGAGGACTTCTCCTCGAGGATTCTGGCTCTTGCTTATTATAAGCCGTCTTTGAAGGCAGAGGTCTTCTTCAGAAAAGCTGTAGCCCCAGAGTGCTGAAAAAGTCAAAGGGATGAAGGAAAGAAGAAGAAATGGCCTGTGGGCCGGCAATGCCCACCTGCCAGAGAAGCCTGTCACCTTTCAGTTATTAAAGACTCAGGCCCACGGCCACAGGGGCACCAAACAGGCAAAAATGACAATGGCTGACTTCATTTCTGGTTTGGTGTTTTTTATTAAGGTGTAACTGACTTATTAGTTTCAGGAGTACCACAGACAATAAACAACAACATTTGATAACTGTTTCTGGGTTTTTCAATGGGCTGCTCTAAAGTGCTGGACAAACGACCTTCAAGTCTTTAGGCTCCCAGCCTGACACTCTTCAAACCAGCCCCCGGTACCTGAGGGCCCTAGAATCCCTGGCTTTACCACGTTACAGACTTTCCTGAAGAGCCTCCTCTCCTAGGATGCTGGAATGACAAGAAATGCTGCAGGCCCAGGGCCCAGAACTTCCTTGAAGAGAAGGAGCCTCGGGCAGTGAGCAAGCATCTCAATTCTTTGTTCTCTTGCCTCTCTGATGACTTCCTGTCATCAAGAACAGGTGTGGTGGGCCCCAGGCCTGAGTGGGGGGCAGGGCCCTCTATTAGAGGTGACAAGTGATGCCCTGGCCTCGGCTGAGGCCTCAGCTTCTCCTCGTCCATCTCCCGTTTCTCCAGGGCATGGATCTTTTCATCACCTCCTCATTTGGCATGGATGTTCCCGAACCCTCAGCTGGGAAGACACACAAAAAGGTGTGTGCAGGGAGGGACCGGGGGCGGGGGGAGCAGAAGGAACAGACGGGCGGAAGTGGCTCCCTTGGAGGCTACATCTAGTGGATGCATTTCTGGCTGGGATGAACCCATTCATCTTGAAGAGTAATCCCCGCTGCAGAGTCGGGGAGACAGTCGTATTAATTTGTGCCTCTGCGATCTCATCTTCATTGGGGGAAGAGAGTATTTGTTACTGGAACCGCTAATGGAGCAGTTTGCCAGCAATTTTCCCATTTCAAACAACATCTCAGCTGCTAATGTGGAATGGTTTGTCAGGCCTACCCATAACACAGACAAATCACTCTCCAGGCCAAAGGAAGGGTGGGGGGAGGGGTGGAGAAAAAGAGGAAGGGCGGGTGGGAGGAGAAAGGGAGCATCAGGACAGATCATTCTTGGCTGCTGGATGAATAGAGTCTACAAATGAGACTGCCACGGTCTATTAAGGAAGCCTTTGTGGCCTGCTGGAGGGGGTGGGGAGCATGCTCGGCTGGGCATATGGGCACAGGCTGGCTGGACGGGGGCCTGGCTAGCTCACGGTAAGGCACAAGAGCAAGCCACCAGGTCTCCGAGTCTGTGAGCTACCGGATCCAGCCACCCACGGAGGCAGCAGACTCGGGGCAAGCTGCCTTGACTGAGAAGTTCCAAGGACATTCTTGTTTTCCAGCTGAGCAGAGTTCAGCAGGGATTTCTCAGCCAAGGCAGTGGCTCTATGGGTCTCGGGGGCTGCCAGTCAGGTGGAAAACACTCTCCAGGAATCCTGTGATTCACCTGCCACTTTGGCAAGGGACTGTGGCTGGATGATTCCTCTGGGGAGAGCCAGAGGGCAACCCCCTCAGTTCTTGCAAGAGGATCCACCGCTCCCAGCTGCAGGCCAAGAGCCCATGCAAGTCAGGTCAGCACTGAGTGTGAGGTCAGCTGGCTGCCTGTGCAATTCGTAATCAATTAACCTCCACTTTAGTGATGGGCGTAAGAGCCAAGGGAGGGATGGACCAGTGAACAATACGTGGTACCTTTCCCCAAGGAGTTTAATAATCGGGATGGTGACAGCCCAAGACGGTCCATCACAGAACCAAATTCTATGGCTAACATAACAAACAGGAAGAGCTATCATTTATGAGGCCAAGTTGATTTATGTCTGTTATCTCTTTTAATCCTTACATTTATGAGACAAGCTGTGCTGGCCTCATGTTGTGGATGCAGAAAAGAAAACCTAGAGGGATCAGGTAGCCTGTCCAGAGTGACAGAGCTAGTAAGTGGCAGAACTGACATGTATCTCTGCCCATTGGACATACTGCCTTTCTTTCTGAAAACAGAGAAACTGAGGCCTAGAGACTAAAGTGACTTCCCCAAAGTCACAGAAGAGTTTGGGAGGTTAAGACCCCCGTGCTGATGCTGAGACATCAGGCAGCATCTGCAGAAGTCTGTATTTTGTAAAAAGGTTGTAGGAGTTGAGGGAGATGCAGTATAGTTGCGAATATATATAAATATGCAAATCGAGTGCAAAGGTGTGATTTTGAACAAAAACCTCCAATCTCCACAGGGAGGCTCTGTGCATCCTGTACTCGTCAGACGCGCACACTCTGGGGATGGCATATGTCTCTGCAGCCTATCCACTTCTTATGCTGCTGTGGGTCCCGGCCCGACACCGGACCCCCTATGGAGTGCCAAGCCCATGGCAAGTGCCACAATGTGGGTAAACCTTGCCCCAGGGGGCGTCAGAGTCTGTTTGAGGGGTGTTGTTGTGAGTAGTCAGTGTTCTTCCAATGCGAAGTAAAGGCGAGGGCAGGGATAATGACAATAGTAAGAACTAATAGCTACCAGGTGCTCGTAAGTCAGGCATTAGGCTAAGAGTTCTCCATGGTTTATCTTAATATTTACACCTCTGTGAGGCCAATCCTGTTCATTATTACCATCCCCACTTTAAACATGAGAAAATGGAGGCTCAGAGACATTAAGTCACCTGTCCAAATTCGCGTAGCCGGGAAGAGCTACAGCTGGGAGGAAACTCAAGTTTGTCCCATTCAAACACCTGAACTCTCCGCCACTGAGCTTTGCTGAATCCCGTTTGGAGCGGAGGCATCTCCACTTTTAGTCATTGCCAAGTCATCCTCAGGGAAACGGCCCCTTTGTGAAGGAAGTAAGCCCACGGTGCGTGCGCACACACGAAGCTTCTATGCAGCAGACAGCCCCCGGTGGCTTTTATACAGCCTGGAACAGGCATGCAAAGATCCATATTCCCAGTGACAAAAATTCGGCGTGAAGGATGAAAGAAGCATTAGCATCAGCAAAAACTGTCACATTTAGAGAGGTGTCTGAAGCCAACAGCTGTTTTAGGTCTCTCTTAAATGGCACATGTGTCTTTCTTTGGCAAACATTCTTCAGGCTGCAAACTGATTTAATAGAACTAGCATAAAAACAAACATACAAATCAAACATCTGAACATCTTCCGGCCCCAGTAAACACAATGGGAACATCTGATGGGGATTTCAGCCATTTGCGCTCTGTATTGATTTGCCCTAGTTTCTCCGTGCTTCCTTAATGATCTGTCATTTGCAAACATGCGACAGAACACAATATATTTCCAGCAGTGCATAAGTCAACATGATGCCGGAGAGACTGGCAGGGGCACGGCAGCGTGAGGGCATGGCTACGAGTCACCGATAGAGAGATTCTGGAGCTGGGTTTGAGTATCGGTGGCAAGAAGGACAAACATCGACCATTTACTGTGAGGGCTGTTTCTATGTTAGACACTGTGCTCTTTGCACGCCGGCTCAGTTTATTCCAACAATCCTACAAAGCAAGTATTATTATTAATAGAACAACAAAGATGAGGGCTGCAGGCATATGTGACATGAGTCATTTGTCACCTGCTCTGTAGAACCCCTGGCACTTGCCGACAAAAAGCAGAGGAGCGCGCACAGAGCCGGACTGGCTCTCTGGATTATGTGCATATGCCCAGATGCCTCTCCCAGAGAAGTTTTTTTTTAACCATCTTAGGAAAACAAAAATGGAAGAAAAATAGTATGGGAACTTGAGACTCAACCATTCTCTCATGTCGTTCATGTGACCCCGCGCATAGGCTTTTCTTTTTAGGCTCCATTCAGTGTCTTCCAAACATTGTGCTAATTTTCTGCACAATTGTGCTATTTAATCTTCATAGAAAATCTCTAGTAGGTCTGATGAGCCCCATTTTGCAAAGAGGGGAGCTGACTGGAGCAGGAGATGTTAAGAAAGGTGCCCTAGGTAAGAGGCAAAGCTGGGAATTAAACCCCGGATTATTTATCTCAAGTCTCTGTTCTTAATTATTCTGCTCTTCATCCGCCTCCCCTTTATTCCGCAGCCCTATCCTGCCCTATCTCCCCTCCTTCCACATAACAGTCCCTCAGAAACCTGGTGCTCTCAGAATATTTAAGAATCTCTGATGTTGATGGCTTCCAGAACCCTCCAGTCCTTTTGTTCTATTGGCTGCTTTTTTTTTTTTTCCATTCTCTTTTTAAAATCCCCTGGTGGCCAGTATAATGGGAGAATATTTGTTTTTGTTAAGCAGATAAACCACTATTTTTCTCCTCACCCCAGATAAGCAATGGAGTTGAGGTGAGAGGATGGCTACCTTTCCCCCAGATGCTTTCACTCATGACTTGACCGCAAGCCCATCCGCGGCCTTTCCCTAGCAACTGAATTGAGCTGCTAGAGCAGAGGACAAGAGACACGCTGGATGGCACTGTGTGGGGGGACAGAGCAAACTGGAAGAAGATGGGACAGAGATTAAGAGGAAGCTCTAGGTACAGATGGTCCCCTTGAGCCTTGAGGACCTGGAGGGAAGACAGACCACACAGGAGAGGAAGGTGTGAGCCCCTGGCTCTTCCCAGAATCTGTCCCTCCTAGGGGCTGGAGCTGGTTCAGAGAAATGACAGAAAGCAGCAAGAACTGTGCCATTGGTGGGAGCTCAGTTTCGAGGAAAATGTGCAGGGAGCTGTCTCACCGTGGGTTCTCTGGAAGAAAGCTATTTTTAGAGGAATTGGCTCTGCTATGCGGGGAGACCAGTACACAGTCCCCTGAGCTGCTTCGGCTTTAAAAAAAATTCTGAAAGAGTTTGCCAGATTGCTTTGCATGAGAGATAGCCCCTCCTCCCCCAAATGTTGGAGGGGGGTGCAGAACCCCTCCGAGGTGTTAGAGCATCACTACTGGCTAAGGATTGCGCACAGGGCCTGGAGTGCCTGCTGGGGTGCCAAGCATCCCTAAGGAGAGAGGGGAAATCTGCAATGTATGGGTGCCATGGACACGAGGCAGAATTCCTGACAGTAAGAAGAAAAAGTCACATTCATATGTCTTTGGGATGATAAATCAGACACTTCCTATTCATCCTGGGGTGCGTACAGCAGTTGCAACTTTCTACTCACTGTCTCATCTTTCAACCTCCCCCATCTGCTGGTCTTCTCTCCCTGCTAAGAAGAAGCATTTCAGCAGCTTTCAAGACTTTGGGCCAACACACAGGTCCCCAGGCACGGGCTTTGTTGCTCTGAAGAATGAGCAGGTTTCTTCCTCAAAGGTCTCTCTTACATGTCACCTCTCCCTGCACCCTCGTAACCATAGAATCTTGCCTCTTCTGCTGTAATGTCTCAGCTTCATTTCATCACAGAAGGAGAAATCCTGGGCAATCTGTCTGGTGGGGCGTGGGTGCTCGGCAAGCTGGGGTAGCCTTATTTCCATGTCTGCATACATTTGCATACAGATGAGCTACAGCCAGGCTCCAAACTGATGCAAGGGGCTAGCCTGGTTCTTGAACCTCTTCTCTCACCCATAACCCTCAAGAGCCTGACCCAGTGTTATGGAAGGTTCGCGTCTGCAGGTAGCTCCAGCTCCTATGATATGGTCCAACCCTTCTCACCCAGCCTAATAAAAGTGGAAGTGGTAGTAGTTTAAAAAAATGTGGTAGTAGTAGTACTAGTACTAGCAGTAGTAAAACAACAACAGTCCTGGCTAACAGTCCATCCTATGTGTCAGACGCAGTGCTAAGCATTTGATGGCACCCATTTATTTCGCTTTCACAAGAACTGTTAAGAAGGTACCATTGGCCTCTGTGTGTTTTGGTTGAGTAGAACAAGACTCGGAGAAGTTATTTACGAAGAGCTAAAAGGCAGGGCCAGAGCTAGTATGTGGATCTAGCTCCCTGAGTTCATGGTCTACACTCTTAAGAATCCAGTTGCGGTTTGTGGCTGTTTGTTTTTAGAAGCACTCTAGCTAGGTTGGTCATTCCCAGACTTCTAGAGTTCACAGGCTAGGTGGTTACAGACCTTTTATTTTGCCAGGTAAGGTGCTCTCTGTGTGTGTTATATATACTACATGTTTATATAGAGACATACATTTATAATTACATAATAATTACACAGGTAATGAAACACATATTTATCACGTACATGTGCACACACACACACGTGTGCTCTGCCTTCCGTGGCCGTCATTTCATATGATAACGGGCATTTTTTAAAAACAACAATAACAGAATAAGGGAGTCCAGGAATTTAAGATAAAGGACAGTCCTTTAAATTGAATAGTTTTGCTCACTAGAAAAACATCACATTGCTCTTTTTTTCTCACTTTTCGCATCAGGAAAAAAGATATCAGTAATCAGACAGCCTTTCAGAAATCGCTACTCTAGTTTGTTAATATCCCTTTAAAAACTTGGTGTCCTGGTATGATCCCAATAGTCCAGGTATGGCTTGGTCTGCATGGACCCCACCTCTGATGTGGACATCTGCAATTTCTCTCTCCCGGACACCTGAGCTGTATGCCTGTGAGGCCCAAGTTGGAGGTAGAAAGATGTGGAGCAGAGGAGGGTGAGTCAGGGGTTGGTGGGGGTCAAGTTACAGCTTGACTACTAGACTGGCTTCTTTAATCAGGCTGTGATTTGAGGCAAGACCTATGGCTGCCAAAGAGGGAAGATAAACCTGGCAGATGGAGGGAGAAAGGAACAAAGTGGGGCAGAGAAAGAAAGCAAAGATCTATGGGAATCTGAAATGAGATGAATGTGGGCAAGAATTCTGTCTTGAACAGAGGGCCAGAGTCCTACCCTGGCATGGATGGAGAGAGAAGGCGGAGGGCTCTTACAACAGGCAGCAAAGCGTTAACTGGGTGAAGAGAGAGATGGGGCTGGGAAGTGAAGCGGGAAGATCATCAGTGGGGAGAGGGAGACAAGGGGGAAAATGAATTAGGGGAGGAAGATAAAGACAAGGGGAAACAGTACGGAAAGGGGAGAGGGTAAGGCCAGGAGCAAAAGGCAATGGGGGAAGAGGAGAAGCAAGGGGGTGAGCAAGAGTGGCGTGGGTCTACGTGAGCTCCATGCAAGGGCGGGTCTCCAAGGCCAGAGCCGTAGACCGTGAGGAGCGAAGGGCAACAGCAAAATGTGAAGTGAGTTAATTGTTGGTTCTTGCCGAAAGGAAGACTGAAGGTTGAGCGAAGGCCACAGAAGGTGTGGGTGTCAGGCCAAAAGGACGCTTTACTGACTAGCTCCTGCCTTCAGGAAGAGCTGCAGGCATGAGTCGTGTCTCCCAGGGCTAGGGGAAGAAAGTTTTAAAGGGAATTGGGGAAAAGCTGGTAAAACCAATGAAGAAAGAAGAAACTGACTCTCCGTTGTGGTAAATCATATGTTTCTTCTCATCTCAGTCAGGATGAAAGCAGAGTCCTTAATATGCCCCCTTGATCTGGCTCCTCATTGCCCCTCTACTCTCATCCTCTCACGCTCTCCCTTACGTTTCCTTCTCTCCAGCGACAGTGGCCTCCTGGCACAGCAGGCACACTCCTACCTCTGGGCCTCTGCACGTGCTGTGCCCTCTACCTGCAACACTCTTCCTCCACATAGCCGCTTGTTTTTCCCCCCTACTTACTTCGAATATTTCCTCATTTTATTTTTCTCCACAAAAGCTACCCTCTTCTATCATATATAATTTGCTTGGCTTTGTTTGTTGTTTGTTTCCTCCCCTCCCCCCACTAGAATGCAAGCACCGTAAAGGCAGAAAGTTTACCTCTTTTATTCACAGGTGCTCAAGCACAGAACTATGATTGGAACATAGCGGGCTAACAACAGACGTTTGTTGAATGAATGTGTGAATGGCTGAAAGAGTTAATGGGCCATCTATCAGAACAGAAGGGCATGCAGAGGAGGAGGAAGGAGGGGAGGAGAGCAGCAGAGAGGCTAGGGAAATGTGCGTCTTATTTGGAGGATTTTATCTGATGGTATTTGGAGTAGGAGGGTTCTATCTCACCATGTTTTTAAACAAGCCACCTAAAAGCAAAGGTAGAAAATGAAAACACTTGTGGTCATTTAAAGAGTGATCTTGAGGTCAGTGTTGATTGCTCCTTACTCAATCCAGAATGAAAACTGGCCATTATCTAACGCACGGGGGACGAGTAGACCAGATTGAGCTATACAGTCAACAAATTTTTAGTGGAATTTTGAACGCCCGTGCACACACATAGACACGCACAACCTGGCCTGTGTACTTACAGACTGAATCTAGAGGACAAGAATCTGTGATTTGAAATGATTAACAGCTCAGTGTCTTGCTCAGATAACGGTAGCCATGAAAGGAGTTCATCACTCATGTACTTTCTGCCGACATTACCACCGCTGCCCAGAGCACTGGCCCACGTGCCAAGGACCAGATCAAGGGCTTACGTGCAGTATTTCATTCTGTTCTCACAATGACCCATGGACAATACTTTAATTATGACATCGTTTTAGATGAGAGAACTAGAAATGAAACAGAGCAATTATTTTGCCCAAAGTCACGGCTAGTAGATGGTAGAGTGAGAACATCATCCCTGGGCAACTCCAGGGAAGGGACTGGCAAAGCCCCACTGGAAAGGGCCAGAGAGCACATGTATCAGGCTTGGTGGGCTGTTAAGTCACAACTACTCAAGCCCGCCTTGCGAGGACAGCCATAGACAATACATACACAGGAGGTGTGGATGTGTTCCAATACAACTTTATTTACAGAAATAAGTGGTGGGCATATTTAGACCACCGGGCATAGTTTGCTGACTGTGCTCTGGAAGCTACCACACCTGGGAGAGCCTGGAAGGACAGACAGCAAAGAGATTCCTGAGTGTTTTGCATAGTTAGCTCTAACAGGCCAGCGCGCTGCCAGACCACCGGGGGATTCGCTGAGACAGAGAGGTGAACTCGCCAGGGACAGAGGGTGGCAGATGGGGCACTTACATTTCGACGATGCCCTCTGGCAAGTTGGCGGGGATCTCAGTCAAGCCCTTCCCTCGACAGTCCACGATGTTATTACTGCAAGTGCAGGCCGAGGGGCAGGAGATGGAGTTGGCGTTGCAGGATGGAGGTTCTGAGTGCGGGCCTGTGGGTCCAGAACACAGCGGTCAGTCATGGCAGAGTCAGGAGCCGCCTGGCCTTCTTGTGCCCCTTCACCACTTCCCAGCATTGCCTGAAAAGCTACCTGAAACATTTTCACCAGCTGACATCTCCCCTCATCTGGGAGACACAACGGCCAGTGGCTAAATATTTAGCCAAGAGGAGAGAGTCTGACCTTGACCTGTTTCTGGATTGTTCCACCTGCTCTGTCATCCCATCATCCTCGTCTTTCAGAGAAAGGGTTGCTCGCAGAGTCAATCCCATGTGAAAATGTGTTGCTGGAATGCAAACAGTGTAAACTGGGACTACATTCTCAGCCCAATGTTTGAATGAACACCCACGTTTCTTGGCTTTTATTTGGGGATTCGATGCTGAGTATAGACACATTTTCACCCTTTTCTCTAGAGGCTAGAACTCACTACTAAAACCAAGTGGGAGGGAAAAAGGCATCAGAATTTCATTATTTGGGGCATTGATGTTGTCCAAGTGTCCAATCACCAGCAGTGACATCATCCAAGGCATTTTCAAACAGCTTGTATGTCCAGAGAACATGCAAGTAAAACCTATCTCGTTAGAAAAAAAGGCAAATAAGTTACTACGTACTTTGGAGTCAGTTTTTAATTTTGAGATGAGAACTGGTATGAATTTAAAGCAAAGTGGTAAAAACCCAGGTAAAGGGCATCTAAGGAGCTTATTTAGAAAGTCAAACAGAGAAATACATATAATAGCAAACTAACTCAGGATGCAAAGGGTCACAAGAAGCAAATTCAGACGTTTTCCAAAACATACAAGTTTTCATGCTATCACTTCTTCTTCAAACTGAGGTAAGAATCTCAAACCTGTGGTTAGTTTTCCAAATGGGAACATTGTGGCGCAAAAGGTAAACTCAACCCCAGTACCTCCACAGGACCCTATCCCACGCCTGCTAGATCTAGTCAGCGGGGGTTATGTCAGCGTCTTTCCAGACCCCCACACCCAGAGCAGAGGGCCACGGGCTGAGACCGAGCTCAGACCAACTCTTGCAGATCTCCTCGCTGCTCAGACGTGGGACTTCCGGCTGGGAGCCCACGGATAGAGATTAAACATGAAATGCAAAAACTTCTGCAGGGAAAACGAATTTTGGTTTGGCTTCTGTTCACTGGAGAAGTGGAGTCTGGGAAGCCAGAGAGGATCCAGCTACAGTGGTTGCCTCAGAGGACCAACGGGGCCTGTAGCAAACGCCTGGGTGGACACGGAGACTCAAGTGAAAGGTCCCTTCTCTGCACTCGACAGTCCCCGTGCCTGGGGCAGGTCCTTCTGCAAGGGCTCGAAGAGATGCCAATGGCTCGATGTGGAACATTTACCTTGCTGGAAAGTGCTAATCCAGTAACCATAGATTCTTATTTCCCTTGGCCTCACCTCCTCTCTCTCTCTTTCTCTCTCACACACACATCAAATATTTAAAAATATCCTCCGAGCTGGGGCGTTTGGGAAAATATTCTTGTCTAGGGCACAAGGACTTCAAACTCTCCAGGGTCACACTAGCAGAGCTCATGGAGACCATGAAAAATGCCAGAGAGAGGATGACTTACACCAAAGTCCCCACCTGGAACATTCTCTGAGAGAAGGGATACCAACTTTGTTCCACACTGGGAAAGTTTTCCGTTTCTGAGGGATTGGCAATCCCACAGAATCAGCTGTGAGAGCCTCAGATCAGGAATGAGAGTGCTGTGGCTCTGGTGTCCCACTGCCTCAGTTCGAATCCTGGTACTGTTATTTCATCCTTATAGCCCTGTGCCTCAGACTTCCCCATCTGTGAAATGGGGGAAGATGACAATACTTATTTCATAGCATGGTTTTGTTGGGAAGGCAAAGGAAGTGAATGCATATAAAGTATTTAGAAGAATGCACCACACAGTCAGAGCCTAGTAAAGTTAGTTGTTATCATTAGTATTAATGAGTTGGGCTCCGCCACTAATGGTCTGCAAGTCGTAGTACTCCTCCGAGCTTTTTGCTACTATCTCAGTGAATAAGGAGTTTGGATTGCATGACTTCTGAAGTCCTTTCTGGATGGAAAGATTCATTACTCCTGGTCTCCGGAGGCAGGGAAGCAGAAGGAGTAAGACACCCAAGAGCCCCTGTCTGTCCTCTGCTCCACCTCTTTGCAGGTGGTTGAGAGGATCTATTGTGGGAAGAGCTCCCTCCCTCTCCCCACACACAAGAGAGGCTGGGAGTGGCACGGCCTCGGATGTCAGGGCTTTCGAAGTCCAAGGGATGCTCCCCAAAGAAAAATGCCATGCCTGGCCCTCCACATCCAGGGGCGAAGGGCACCTAACAAACTCAGGGAGAATCCTCACACCCTGGGCTCCTTCCTGTTGGGGTAACGTTAGGGGCTATGCGGAAGGCCAAAGTCTGTGCTCCTGTATTTCTATCCACTGAGGCAGAGGGTATAAGATGGTTGTCCTTCTTTTGATCTGTCAAAATATTCCTCAGCTGGGCGTATCAGAAAGGGAAGTGGGGGAGAAAGACTTTATAGTCATGGGCCCATGTGGGCAATAGGAAGTTCTGAAATGGAGTTTTTTCAAAATGCCCCTTTGACATCTATGCTGACATTAAATCTGTTTCAACCAGACTCAGGGTGTAGTCTTGAATCCCTCTGGGAAGGGGCTGGGTCTTTCAGAGGGTGGCTCACGTTCTGTAGGCAGCATGTGCTATGTTTCAAGGGATATTGTCAAGGAAAAAAAAGAAAGACTTTGAAAAAGATTCTGTAACCAGGTCACTAACAACACCTTTAATTACGCAGAGAGAAACAAAGGTAATTATAGCCTCTGTCAGCATTCTGGGCTGGTGGCTCCCCAGCCAGGCATTCACACATGGTGAGGGTGTTATCCTCTTGTTGAAACAAAACACTTCAGGTTTAAGGTGGGGTTGAAAGATGGGTTCATCTTCCCTGGAAATGTTCCCCTCTGATCAATGCCTGATGGACCAAGCCCATTTCCCTTTGAGCCTGCGAGTGCTGTGATGGCAGAAGTCCCTCCTCCTGGCTTTCTGTCTTTGGATAGACTAAGACTAGCATGTAAACCCTATAAGGGCCATGACCTGCTCTGTCTTATGCCCTGTTACATCCCCAGTGCCCAAAATAGGGCTGAAACACAAAACATGAACTCAGTAAACATATCTTGGGTGAGTGAAAGGATGAATACATGAATGAAATTGGTCTAGAAGCCTGGCAGAGTGGGGGCTAAAGGTCACCAAGCTATGGGGGGGACAAACAATCCTTTTGGAAGGGCCCTGGGGGGGGGGGTCTTGAGTTCTGAGGGCCCTGGGCTCTGGTTGATAGGATCGGCTATAGTGTGGAGGGATGGAGTGGCTGTTGGGTGGATGGGACTTTCATGCCTGAAGCTCAGGTCTTTCTGCCACAGGTTAGTGCCGGCAAAGACCATCCGCCCAGTCCCCTGGGACTCCCTCTGCGCCTTGCTCACCTGCACAGGTAAGGGTGTCCTAGGCACTCCGCCTAGCTCTGTGAGCAAATCCCTCCTTCCCAGCTTTTCCTGTCCATGTATATTGAGAGTCATGGGGGTGGTGCAGGTGACTGTGGATTTCCAGGGGGGGACAAAGGAAACACCCACCTTTCTACCCAGGAAATTCTAGGAGTATTGTAGAAGCTGAGAAGCAGAGAGGAATGGGAACGGAGTGTTTTGATTGGGGTAGAGAGAGTCTCCACCCATCTTTGAAGGGAGGGGACGATCTGGGCCTGTGTCTGCCCACACGCACGTGCGTGCTCCTGTTGTAGGGGCCCACGAACGCTCACCGTTCCCAGCAAGCCTGCCGCTACTACCTCCTCCTCTTCCCGGCAAAGAAAGCAGCTTAAATCAGAGTGTAGCGATTCACTAGCGCACAGAAGCCCTGTAACCTATGTTCGGAGATGTTTCGCGATGAACACGGAGTGCATGTGGACTCGCTCTTTGTTTTTAAATGGGTGCCCAAACTAACTGCCCTGGGATCTCTTTTAATGGGACAAAAGTGTTGCTGCCCCGAAGTGGACGGACGTTCTCATCCAGAACAGGGAGACAGGGCTATGGGCCAAGTACCTGTCTCCCCTTTCTGAATCACCACTTTAGCTCAGGAATTTCAAACTGGAACCAGAGCCACCTCCATGCCACACAAGGAGGAAACAGAGATGTCCCGTCTTCTGGTGTCTCCTGACTCCCCGGACTGTGGCCTGATGTCTTGAGAGAGGGCAGGGCAGAACGTGGGGCAGCTGAGGGGTTGGCCTTTCCCTGCTCTTCCCTGATCGTTAGGCTGCTCTTTCCCAGCCAGGGCAGGGGCCCGCAATGAGCACCAGGGCAGGAATGCATCCCCAGCTAGACCTGTCACAGGAAGTGCCTGTGACGGCCGGCGTGGACAGCGATTGCGTCATCCTGTCTCTGCTGACTGCACCACACGCCCTCCAGTCTGAGAGAGAAGGAGGAGGAGCCATGACTGGGGAGACTGGCTCCTGCCCAACTGCCTCCTCAAACTTGTTCTTCTACTCGGCATCACGCCAACAATGGACAGGCCTCAGTCGTGTGCCCAAGTGAATAGGGTAAAGGTCACCGAACTTCAGACCTAGAAAGGAGACCTCACAGAGATGGTGAGGAAACCATCCCTTGGAGGGAGAGTACTTGTCCAGGGACACAATGGTGGCCAAATTAAGAATGACATCATTCTCATAATAGCAGCTAACGCTGTGGAATGTTTCCCATGCGCCCGGTACTGCATCAAGTGCTTTGCATGCACCATCTCGCTTGGTTCTCGCAACACCCGTGACGTAGGTCCTATTATTAATATTATTTCCATTATACCGATGAGGAAAGGGAAAAATAGGGAGGTCACGCAAACAGTCCAAGATCACGGAGCTAGTGAACAACAAAGTCCTAAAATGTGGCCCAGTGCTCTTTGTACCACCTCCTCCACCATAGAGACACCCCAGTGCCTCTCTTTATTGCCATGACATGGAAAACCACCAGAGCCCGGGAACCTCAGGAGGTAGGGCGAGGCGGCTCAGGGGCCGAGACACACACTGTGTAAGCTACGCCGGAGATGGCGGGACACTCTTGTTAGAGCTGTGTTTATTTCCTTCTGTCTTTAAAGGGACTTCCACCCAGCAGAGTGCACAGAACTGAAAAATCCAATGGCCTCGTGAGCATGTGGAAATAAATTAATTCCAGCATTCAAATTAAGCATCCCTGTTGGCCTCTGGCCTTTCAAAAGCCAACAACAGACTGCAATGACAATGGGGCTTGAGCAATTATGATGAGAATATAAATGAACGTGATTTAAATACCAGAGGCATGATAATTTTAGGAATGGCTAAATAAACCTAATCATCTCATTCTTGCAATGTCCAATTATGGTGTTTTAATTAAAACCTCCTAAGGAGCTGGGCGGCTAGTCATGGCTTACCTTAATTATCTTTATACTTAGTAACTAGTCCCAAATTAAAAAAAAAAAAAAGTAGTGGAAAGTTTCTTGTTTCCAGGGAGATATGCCTATTTCATTTTAACAACAAATGAGGAAGGGTTTCTTGAGACACTTTAAGGAGCAAGTATTGTTCTAGGCCTTGGGGCACCTGAAAAATATCTGATGTGAGCCCTTTGTCCTAGAAGATAAGATTGATTTTCGGGAAAGGGTATCTCATACTCAAAGGCTGTGGGCAGCTAAGTGTGAAATAGGTGGACAAACCAATGAATACAAAGATGTTTAAAGGAAAGAGATAACTGACTCAAGAGGTCAAATATTTAACTAATACCCTTGAACTACAAATTCTGACTAGTAGAAACTTTTTCAGATTAAGGCACCAGAAAATTGAGGTATGGAAGATAAAATCCTAGAGCTTAACCCCCAACACAAACCCTTTAGGTAAGGATGGGAAGACAAAGCTTGCAACTCACATGACCCAAGTAATGGCCAAATAGAACTTTTCTCTGGTCTGTTATCATGAGCTCGGTATTAAGTCCCAGTCTGGTTCAGGCAACAAGCAGCAGGGACCACAGACTCTTCTAGTCCTAGGGCCCTAACCTTCCTCTTTAAAACTAGAAAAGTTCACAGAGAAATCCTTGCAGCAGTGACTGAAGGAAACCAAGCAGTCCAGTTGTATACTGAAGAAAAACATTAATGAAAAATAAAATACGGTCTCCCACCCTTTGAAAAATTCCCAGGTGTCTCCTTAGAGGAAGAAAATAAATACCTTCGACTGGAAGGGTAAGTTGACAGAGGAGATGAATTTTTGTGTGCCGCTAGCAAATTCTGGGTTAGCTGGAGCAATAGGGAGCCGGTAGCCAGGGCTTCTGGGGAGAAGAGGCCTGGCTCCAGCCGGCTGGATTTAATTCACCGGGAGATAGCAGGGACTTGAACAGGCAGGGCCCTCCCAGGCTGAGTGAGATACAGCTCTTCCCTGTCTCTGGAGTCGTGTGTTTGGTGAGTCTTTTGCTACGGTTTAAGGGCCCCGGGAGGTTTTCTGACGCTTCTCTGACAGGGGCCACTGGTGATGAAGCTACATGCAGGGATGGCTTAATTGGTGCCCATGCCTTTTCTGAGCAGCTGACCTCTATCTTTACAGAGATGTTCTTACTCCTGCCTCTCTCGACGGAAGTCCTCCTCCGGTGAGTTACCGGGGGAAGAGCTTGAACAAGGAACACTGACGCTTTCGCAGTTTACAAGCAGTGGGATCAGATTCACGATGCCTCACACGGAAGCCTTGTGGGCTCTGCCATGGCTGGAGCCTGCACGCTCCATGGTAGGGTGTGTGTGTGGGGGGGCGGTCAGGGCGTGAAAGCAGCCCTCCTCGTTGACCCCCTGAGGGTGCACACACGGCGTCATGCTCCACCCGGGTTTCACTGGCAACCCTTTAACACAGCCTCACAAACTACCCTTAACAGTTATTAAAGAGGTCGCACCTTCTGGAGGGGGGCTCCTCCTGCACCCCACAAAGACAGCAGTGCTTCATTCGTCAGGGACATTCAATTCAGCCACCATGATATCTCACTGAGGCCCTTGCAGAATGCGACTCCCTGCACAGCATTCTGTTTTTAACCCAGGAAAGCCTGGACAGGATCAAAGAATCCCTTCCGCAGAGGGGTTCCCACATGTCACTCGCTAAAATTTCTACTACTGCTGTGGGGGTGCAGATTAATAGCACATTCATGTCCGGAGTCCGTGAGCCAGAGTCTTATGTCCTCAGAAACACCTGGCTTCCTACTAGGGAGTGTTGGGGATCACCCCAAGCCTGGGCTTGATTGACATAAACAGGGGAGGTGATAGCGAAGCTCTTATTTAACTGTTAACGTGCCTGCTAGATGGAGCCTTCTCGAAGCAGGGAGACTTGGGGCACTGGCACTTCCAGGGCCTAGGAGGGCCATGCTCATGCCCTGGGGCTTAGATCCTGACTGCAAGGACGGGGAAAGCAAGTTGCCACTCCTTTGATGGGAGGGTGCTCTCCTGACGAAGTGGTATCATGTTCGCGCGGAGCTGGAAGCCTGGCACCCACCTATAATGATGTGTTTTAACATTCTCTCTAATTAGTTTTTCTCACTAGCTCTTGGATGACTCCTGCACTCTATAATTATTTCTTTCACTGGCACTTATGCCGATATTGTACTCTTTGCCTAATAATTACTGTAATTATAGTCAGTATATGTGAGTTGGGTGCCTGTGTGATAAACGGTTTTATTATATGTGTTTGACGGGAAGTGATTTCTAAGTGGGCGTCTATAGGAAATTATTAAGGTACTGCTCTGAGACATGTTAAAATGTTTTTGGATAATAAATAACTTGACGAAGTAGTAACATGACAAGAGAGAGCGGCAGGGAGCGAGATGAAGTTGAATTAAAAAAAAAAAATCTTCCATATTGCCAATGCAGCCTACCAGCGGAAGGGGGCCCGTTTGCAGCACACGTGGGCCTCCCGGCTGCCTTCAATTCTGAAAACACCAATGGTCAAGAAATGTGAGGTATGCAGTCCCTCCCCTCCCATCCCAGTGCTTCCTCCTTCCTGCAGGCCAAGCCCCTAAGATAAGCCTTCAGAGGCACTGGCCCCCGTTCCAGCACTGGGTTTATGGAAATCGGAACACCCCTGTGAGAAACTCCTCAACTGAAAACTTGGTTTTTGAGGCAATTCAGGGATTAGCTCTACTGCTTTGCCACCAGAAGGAGGGCGTTGGTAGGAGTGGAGGGTGTCAATGAAAAGTAAAAACAAATAAGCAAGCTTGGAACTGAGGACTCGGTTTAAAAGCCACTACATCCTCTGGGGAGATCGTGGGTCACTAAGCTGCCTCCCGTCCCTGGAGGTCTGCGCGGCCTTCTGTTCTGTCTGCACAGTTCTGTTTTCTGTACTACGCAGCCTGTGCTCCTATTACACTTCAATTACCCACAGATCAAACTCTTATGTTTGCTCAGCACATTTTGTGGGCCCGCTAAACTATAATAATTAAGCTCCACTTATTAGCTCTTACCAAGTGCTGTGTATTATGCTAAGTGCTTTCTATGCATTATTTCATTTAATCCTCCCACCCATCCCTAGAGTTATGTACTATGATTTTTCCATTCTGCAGACATGTGGTAACTTGCCAAAGTCACACACTACTAAGGGGCAGAGCTAGGGTTTCCAGCCAAGGAGGCTGACCCCACCACCTCCATTAACTTGTCTCTCAATTTCTATGAGCAATTAGACAATAGGCATGTGTTTAGGAAATGCTAAACAATGTACTTAACACATGTTAATTTTCTTAGCATCGATGGACTACGAAGCTTAACAGAAAGTGATTCATGACTTCCTTGAACAGTTTCCTTTACTAAATGACAGGAACTTCTTCCTCAGAATCCTTCGGGGTACCCCAGAGTCCAAGTGACTATGGAGTGCTGGGGAACCTATGAGATTCCACACCCAGCTCTGGGCTGGGTGTGGGTTCATGCCCAGGGGGATGTCAGGGAGGGCTCTGCGGTGGGTGAGTGACAGTCCAGAGGAAAGAGGGGTGGGGCAGGCTCACCTGGGCATGCGTACTCCTTCTTCTGCACATCCGCCACATTGAAGCCCCTCAGGTGCACAGGAGCCATGCAGAGTGTGAACTGGCCAATTGTCCGCCGCTGTCGCAGCCAATCCGAGAGCCAGGCCAGGTGGCAGTCACAGTACAGGTGGTTGGAGTGGAGGCGGCTGGGAGAGGGAGGGACAGAGGTAAGATCCTGTCATAGCATGAAGTGAACAGAGCAGGCCAAACCCCTGGGCCCCTTTGCTGGGCGTGATAATCCTCAGGAGCCCAGGGAAGCACTTCCCTCTGCACTCGTGAGTTACCACGGGAACCTCAGCCCTTTCATTGCCAAACTACAAATGACTGTTATCTTCACATGCAGGCCACATCCGATGGATGCCTCCGGGGCATCTAAGCAAGTCCCCATTTCTTAATAGTAATTCTACCCTTTTTTTTCCCCCACTCAAGAAAGCCTCAGCATGTAGGAGGAGAATGACATTATTAAAGCAACGGTTCGGATGCAAGTCAAACCTCCAAAGAGGTGACTTGGTTGCAAATTTCAGTGCTGTAGTTAGCCTGGGTTCCAGATGGCTTGAAACAGCTCCTCAATCTCAGTGCCTCAGTCTATAGTGGCACTGTGGCCAAGACCTGCCATTGCCTTCACTCTTTCTCCTTCATTTCTTCCCTCCAGTGAACGAACCCTCACAGGGAATGCTGGGGAGCTTGTATGCAGTAGCCCAGGGAGCAGGGCATGCAGGGAAGGGTCCTTTTTGAAAGGTGCATCTTCTCTCCACCCACCCCCATTTAAAGATTTTATTTATTTGAGAGAGAGAGAGAGAGAGAGAGAGAAGCAGGCTCCCCGCTGAGCAGGGAGCCTGATGCGGGACTCGATCCCAGGAGCCTGGGATCCTGACCCGAGCGGAAGGTAGGTGCTTAACGACTGAGCCACCGAGGTGCCCCTACCCACCCCCATTTAAATAAGGAGCTGCCCATTCCAGACTCCCAGAGCCCACAGCAATGTCTCCACAGTGCCCTCCTCTTCTTCCCAAGTTAAATTCCGCCAGGTGTATTTGCTATTCTGGTTCAGGTGCCCCTGGAGAGACTCCCTAACCAGTTCCCAGACTTCGGCCTCCCCCTGCAGTAGGTGTGACTCCAGATCAACTTCTTGCCTCTGAGTGAGTGAGAGTTGCTGGTGGGAACTGCATGTTCTCCTTCTGAAAGGAATCCCGTCTAGTTAAATGACTGGAATTGACTTTCCATTAACTGGGGGGAAACTAAGGATATCTAGGGGCTTCTACAGCTTCTTCCCTGAGGTTTTTCTATCAGGGGCTTCCAATTTCCACATTCCCCACAACCCTAGGTCATTAGAAGTGGTGGTAGGTAAGTTTTAGTCACATCAGCTTATCACACACTTGGGTTTCTGATGCAGATTTCAAATGCCCAATCCTGGCATGCTAATCAGCCAGCAGTATCTTGCAACTTTCAAGTACTCTGTGTCAAGCTGATTAATACTGAGTGGAGGCCTGAGGCAGTGGCTCGGGCTACCTCCATGCCTGAAATGCAGAGTGCTGAAGGGCTCTTGACCTCACTCCACTGAGCGTAAAGTCAGCATGGCTCAGCATTGGCCACGTGCAGCTAACTTGAAGGGTGTGTGCCGGCGGAGCCTTCCTGCCATGGCGTGGGTGCAAACCTTGGTCAGGGCCACTGGGGGGCCTTGACAGCCTCAGGGGGTCCCACATCCCATCATATCCGACCAACTAAATGAGCCCATACCCATGTAGAATGCAAGGTTTTTTTCTGATAAAAAAAATTTGAAAAGATTTTTATGATTTTGTTTCCAAGTGATTAATTTTGATGTTGTAATGTTCTTCTGGATTTCAGAGTCGATACTTTAAAGGTGAACACATTTTCATAGGCTCCTAGGCCCAAGACACCGTGCCTCTAATAGGCCCCAAGCACTTCTCCCCTTCGAGTTTCAAAGAGCAGACTCCTATGCTGCTTCCTCTTCATCTGGCACTTCAGGAAGAGGGGCCGCAGGTGGGCAGGGGTCGGGGAGGCACAGTCCTAAACTAGGGGAGGAACATGAAGGAGATGAGGGAATTCCTCTTGTACACTGGGCCTTCTTGGGAAATTTCAGCATGAGTGAAAATGCTCTGTTTCCTGACCTATCAGTGAGTTGTAGAGAGAGAGAGACAGACAGACGGACAGGAGGGAGAGAAGGTGGAGGGAGAGAAAGCGAGGAAAGGGAGGGGGAGAGAGGGGGAGAGATGGGGTGTTGGATCTGTGGCCAGGAATAGACCACTGGGTGTAAAGGCTGCCTAGAGAAATGGCGACAGTGACAAGTGACAGTCGTAGTGACAAGGGAGAGCAGAGGCAGGCTGCAATGTGGCCGCACAGGCTGAGGTGCTGGGTACTTCTGTGTGCCAGGAGGGTCAGAGTCCTCTCGTGAGAGTCTGGCTTCTAGGAGGGAAGGCAGTTGCCTTCTTTGGCAGCGACGTGTGGAAGCTGAGCAAACGGGTTCCCATGAAGCACGGAGCACGCACCCACAAGGTAGATTGATGTCGATAAATTCCCATCAGTTCCAATCAGGGGTAAGAGATCAATGGAATGACAAAAGTGGGGTTTAGGTAAGTCAGATCCTTATTAAGCGGATTAATTTCTGGGATAAGAAAATGTTGGACGTTTTCCTTTTGGAAGATGACATTAGGTTGGTTCTTTCTCAACCCCTGCCAGCCAGCCCCAAGCTACCTTTCTTCCTTACCTTCCTACAGATGGTTCCTAACCCTCTGTCTGCCTTTGTGGGGATTCCTCCCCTTCCAAGTGGGACCACGGAAAAGAGGCGACCACAACTGACTTGGAAGCCACCTGAAGGCTCTTGTCAAAAGCCCAGGGCAGTGGACAGGCTCAGATCCCCCAGCCCCGCGGGAATTTCGCCCGCCGGAAGTGCTGGCAGAGTTGAACGGGCAGATTCTTCCCAGCTCCAGCCTTTCATGTCATGTCTGGGAAATCAAATTGAGCAGTATCATCCCAAAAACTAATATTGAAAGATAAGCAATCACACTGATCATGAAACGTGAGCCTGGATACTGCTAGGAGTATTCCTAATCTCCTCCAGCGAGAAGAAAAATTATTTTATTTACTTTTCATAATTTTGGTGAATTGGGATAGCAATGACCTGGGGGGAGCTGGCTTCCAGTGGCCTTTCAGCCATGTGGCAGCTCTGGTGTCCCCTTCCTCGGCTCACCTGGTACACACTCTTCTGCTTTTGTTTCTGCTGAATGGAATGAGCTCAGTCTCCCATGTCAAATTGCCCAAACCTGACATTGGCTCTGTGCTTTCCGACCCTGACTTTGGGCAGTGATTTAACTCGGGGCCTCGGTGTTATGATCTATAAAACGGGGATTATTAACGGTGCCCCCTTCCCAGGGCTGTTGTGAGGATTGAAACGATTCATGAGGAGTGCTTAGCACAAGGCCCTGCACACTATTAGCCATCAAAGTAATGTCTGCGGTTATTACTGTCACGAGGAGACTGGCTCCACACTTCTGTCTGCTCCCGACCCGCAGCCCTTCCTGTACCAGTTCTTACTGAGACACCCAGGCATCAAGGTGCCTAGGTGGTTCCTGCATGTATTTCTGCAATCTTTTGCTGATGGAAACACCATATTCCATGTTGGCAAAACCACCTTCACAGAAGATAAGGTGAATGAATACAAATGCCAATTTGTAAAAGGTGCCTTTTAGCCACAGGCGCTAAATTAAATTTCCAGCAAATCCTTTTAGAGAGGGGCAGTGTTCATTTTCTATAAAATGTGGCTTTCTGAATTAAATATAAAAGCTTTCCTTTAGAAATCCCATTTATGACTTCCTTCCTCTCTCCTCTTCCCCCCTTCCCCAGCACCCGTCTCCCCCCACCCCCACTTTAATTACAGCGAAGGGGGATTAGTCAGTGCAAGTCTCTGGGGAGTTCTGTACAGAGCTGTCTCTGAAATTAAACTAAAGAGAAAGTGGCAGCAGGCGCAGAGCAAGGAGAACAGATGAGATTGATTGATTGATCTGAACTCATCAGATGAGTGTTCAGGACCACAGGGAAGGATGACAACAGAAACAAGGAGAAGAAACTCTTCCATCCTTCTTTCTGCCCACCCGGGGCAGCCAAACAAGGCACCCGAGATCCAGACCCAGCTCCCCGCCGGGCCCCATCCTGTGGACCCAGCCCAGCTTCTGTTATTGCTGCTCCAAGATGGAGAACAAGAGGGGAAGCCGAAATCACGGAGGAGCAGCCACGGGAGCTGGACTGCGGGTTTGGGCAGGTGAGGGCCGTTTTTCTTCTATTCAACCAGCCTGTCTGGGGAGATGCGGGCCCTGCACCAGGAGGCTTGCTTTCGGCTTCCTGGCCGGAAGCCCTGGGCACGCTCTCTGCAGCTCATTCGTGGCTTACTGTGGACTTCGAAGAGATCTTTGAAGACCCCATGGTTTCTCCTTAAAACTCCATTACGGCACCATCCCATCTCAAAGGGGAAGGAAAAGGATGGATTTTCTTGGTGGAATTATGCTATGAGCTGAGGGATCGAAGGGAGAAATGGGGAGCAACGATGGACACTGGACCCAGATTCTTCTTCACAGTAACTGGTATCTGCTGAGTGTGCGCCATGACACAGCCCTCCACCTGCTACCTCACTCTCACAACTGTGAGACAAGCATTATGAATTCACTGTCCTTGCAGGGCCGAGAGATGAAGAGACTTGCGCAGAGTGAGTGGCAGTCAGAGCTCGCCTTTAAACTCAGGTCAGCTCAGGGAGATCCACGCTGTTTCTTTATACAGTGCTTCGCTGGTCTTGCTTCCTTCCCTGCCCCCAAGACAAGGTCACTCTCTCACTCATGCAGGCCTTCTCAGATGTTATGAGCATCAGAATCTCCTGGGGGACTTGCTACAACCCACCCCCACGGATTCTGATTCCATGGATCTAATCTCATTCCATGATGCTAATGCTGCTTGTCCAGGGACCCACATTTAGGAACCACTGCTCTAAGGATTTTAAAATCTCTGTGGATTCCCTGTTGCTCAGGGGCCACGGATTAGCTGGTTGCTTGGAACTTTCAGTCCAGATTTCTGGACAGAGTGACGATAACAGTACCAGTCAGTATCATTTATCCTCTACTCTGTGCCAGGCACTGCACATGTCTCATCTCATCTGATCCTCCCCACCACCTCCATTTATAGAGGAGAGGACAGAGGTCCCAGAGCTGACAAAGGGCACAGCAGGAATTCCAGCCCTTTGCCTTGGCCCTATATGTATTTTAGCTGAAAGCTCTTGGGGGCTGGCTCTCCACTTCCGCTGCAGTGCAAACACCAATGAAGTTCCACCAACACAAGAAAACCATCCAACCGAACCCCTTTGCCGACAGAGTCCATTGGCAGAGGAACTTACAGAAGGCTTTCTGGTTGAGAGGAGAGGGAACTCCCCAGGTAATAAAGGCGCTCGGACTGCTCTCTGTATGGGGTGTTGTGGGGAAATTTGCTGAGTACACAGAAAAGGCTGGAGCCTACCCCAAAATTAAAGGTCAAGAACAAGTTCCTGCATTCTATCCGAATATCATCAAGGGAGCAGGGGAGTGTGTTGGGTGTGGGTGGGACTAAGGCTCCCACTCCTCCATGGGACACAGAGGGGAAAACATGACCACGGCACTATGATAGAATTGCCAATGGCAGGTGACATCAGCTCAGGAAATAGTGAATCAGTACGTCCCAGTTGTGTATGTTCTGTGACAATGTAACACTAATAAACTTTCCATCAAGGTGGAATGCACAAATTCCCCCATCCCAGGGTAAAGAGAAATGAGTCTGTCCACCGTGGAATGGGGGTTCAGAACCGTGGATGGCACTGTGACGCCTCTCCCCCATCTGTGGCTCACTGATACCGCTTAGTCAGTGGTGGAAGGAGGCAGGGTTTGCTCTAGGACGCATGTGCAGAGCCAGCACAACAGGCTTCACTAGCCCGTCAGAGCGCTGCACGCGGGGCTGCACACAGGGAGAGGGTGGGGCAGAAGCAGGGACCTTTACTCACAGAGTTCGAATCTTCGGCATGTGGTTGAAGCTCGTGACCAGGATGCGGCTAATGTTGTTGTTGTTGAGGGTGCTGTGAAGGTAGAGGAAGAAGGGAAATGGTTAACAAGGAAGTAGCATGGGGGGGTAGCATTAAGATGTTTCTGGAAGGTGGGGGGAGGAACAGGTGCGACTGCCAAAAGGATCATAAGTCAATAGCTAAGGGGCAGCTGGAGACAAGGGGGCGATCTCCAGATGGTAAGAGAATCCCTGATTCTTTTTTTTTTTTTTTTCAGGCAGCTCTTTCCTCCCCTCTGCTGCCCTCTCAGTACTCGTGGACCCACCTGGAGCAATAATATCACTTCCTGAAATCCTACTATGTGCTGAGCGCCTCATTATGACGTCTCCAACTCTCACGACCAGTGTCAGTTACACATTACTGTCCTCATTTTTGAGAGAAGAAAACAGATACGTGTCATTTTGGTTAAGAACACACGTCCCTGCTAGGTAGGATTATCCTCGTGCTACAGATGGGGAAGCAGAGCTCCAGAGACGGGACAGAATTCTCCGGGGACCCCTGGCTGCTGAGCTTGGGAGACAGGATGCGAACCTAGCACTATCTTGCTCCAATTTCCCTGCTCTGCACCTTGCCCATACTGCCTAACACAGGGGGCTACACGGACAGTTTATTCTGGAAGTATGTTCTCACTAGCTCACCCCTCTCACCCTCCCATGGGCCCCCACTGGCCCAGGAAGAAGCCTTTCTTTGGAAGCCTTCCCTGGTTAAGCAGACTTCTTTTGTCCTTGGCTCTTGGTAAATACATTACCTTTCTCTTAAAATGCCAACATTTTCTATCCCGTGCATTACTGCAGCCCCACGACCTGGTCCACACATGATTCACACTGAGTCTTATATTCCCTAGTTGTGCGATCTTGGGCAAATCATCAGCATCTCTCAACCACAGATTCTTCATCGGCAGAAAGAGGCAGGTAATGGGACCTACCTCACAGGCTGGTAAAAGGTTTTGTGTGCAGTACATACTCAGTAAACGGAGGCTACCATTTTACTGACATTGGTGGAGAGAACCTAGTTCCGTCCTGGTCATTCCTGTTTCCCCCCACCCCAACCTACATGGTAGTGGAAATACAGCTTCATCTAGGACTGTGGCCCCTATACCCACTGCACCCAAGGGGTCTGCACAGATCCTACTCCTCCCCCCCCACTGCACTAGGATTCCAGTGATTACACCCCCTTGCCCCAGGCTATCCCTGCAATTCCCCAGGGCCCACTTAGCATTTGTTTGGCTAAAAAGGCCAGAAGGAAATCCGTTTACTTAAAGACACAGAACCTAATACTTCTCCCCCACTTCCTCCCAGATTTTCCACGCGTCCAGTGCCATTTTAGGCTCCTGGTATGGTAAAGAGGAATGCACAGACCACATCTGTGTTGCCTGCCTCTTCTTCCTCCACACTTGACCAACGTTCCCGTGCAGACACTTAGCATTTTATGAAGTTGAAGTCACGTAGCCGTTCTGTTTCGTGTGGCTTATCTTTCCTATGAAGTTTGGGTTAACCGTCCTATCTCCCCACACCCAGGAAGCCTTCAGAATACCTCCTCTGACAAGGCCGAAGAGTCTATCACTCCACTTCCTTGGCAGGAAGCTTCCTGGGTGTGGGGACTGGGCTCCCCCAGTCCTCAATTGGATGAGGAATGCCCCTGGGGCTGAAATGATGCCTTTGTTTCCCTTTCTATCTGTCCCAGACTTCTAGGCTCCACACTTTGCGGATACCTTGTTAGGGTCATTGACTCACTACCAGATGAAAATCTGACCACCTTTCTCTCTCAAAGGCAAAGAGCAAGAAGCCTTTGCAGAAGAGGCTTCCTTCCAAGCATGCCCGGCCACTCACATCAGGTTGAGCTCACAGGCAGCCCTAACTGAGCTGAATACACAGTGCAGTTATATGCAGGGCTCGAGCGTAACTGCATCCGGCAGTAGTCCGGCAGCAATGACTTATTAATGTATTACTACACTGATATTTAAATGTGAGCTGTAATGAGGGCTATAAAACATTTACGATAATAGCAATTATTCCAGAACCAAAATGACTAAACACAGTATTCAGACTTTCCCGATTTGCTGCGTGGGGCTGGCCAGCCCGGGGATGACAGAGGGCTGCTGACCTCTTGGATGCCAATCTCCATGGCAGCTACAGGTTTTGTTTCCCTGATAAACCCAGATTTATTCACTCTCCAGTCTTGGTGGTTTGTGCCCACGCATGGAGCATGGGGCTCTACCTGGTTCTTGCACCTCTCAGTAGCCGGCTTGCAATGGAGGTGGTGGTGTCATAAACCGCACACAGTGGAGCAGCGTTGGGGAGCATGTGCCTGGAAGGCAGAGACCTGGTTCAGATTCTGGCTCTGCCACTTACAGCCCGTGCAGCCATGAGTAAGTTCTCTTAATCTCATTAGGTTTCCTCCCTTTAACATGGAGGTAATAATAGCACCAATCTCATAGAGCTTTAGCGGCGATTTAATACGATGATACTAATAACTGCCAACATTAGCTGGGAGCTTATTGTGTGCCAGGCAGGCACTGGGCTGAGGGTCCTACTTGCACCATCTCATTTAATTGCTGCCAACGCCCTATGAGATAGGTGCTTTTGTGATCACCTCCATTTCATGGAGGAAGCAAGCCAGACTCCAGGAATGACCCCTGGATTGGTTGTCTCCTGCTAGGAAAACAGATTACTAAAAATTTTGTGGCTTCAAGCAACACAGTCTGGAGGTCAGAAGTCTAATGTGGGTTCACGGGACCTCGTTTCTTCTGGAGGCATCAGGAGGAGAGTGTTTCATTGTCCTTTGCTGCTTGTCTTCAGCCTGTGGTCCCTTCCTGCAGTACTCCGACCTCCTGATTCTGTTGTCACATCTCCCACTGTCCATCGTGACCCGCCTCCCTGTTCTGAGGAGGCTTGTGAGGACATTTATGAGCCTAACTAGATAATCCAGGATAACCTGCCCCTCTCAGATCCTTATCTTAGTCACATCTACAAAGTCCCTTTTGCCAGATAAGGTAACATTCCTGAGCTCCTGGGATGAGGACGTGGCCTTTTTTTTTTTTGGAAAGAGGGGCCTTATCCAGTCACCACCATGCCCTGAAACAAAGCACACTTGTGAGCACACGGTCTGGCTCACGCGCAACACTCAGGAACTGTGTTCCTTTAGTCTTTTATGGTTTACAATATGCTTTCACATTCACCTCATTTGATATCTGTAGAACTCTGGGGTTGGAATTCTTATCCCCATCTTATAGGTGAGCGACTTGAGGCTATGAAGGGATGCCCAGGGTAGCACACGAGCTCCTGGGGGGTTCGGGAACCACTGTTCTTTCTTTACACCACAATTTCTCCCAACATACCCACTGCCTCCTGTTTTCCGGGCCAGTTCGTTGCCCCAGCAGGGACGCTCTCTGTTACGTCCACCCTGGCGCCCAGAGCTAGACAGAACTGCACAAGTGTCGCCTGTTCTGTACACTTCTTGAAAATGGACCAACAGGAAAGTAAATGGTTGGGTGTGACAATGACCCGCCGCTGGATGGCTGGCCCAGCCGAAGCTGCGGGGACCTCATCACCTTGTTTTATTTACCTCCAGCTCCTGGAGGAGCTCTGCCAGTT
Source organism: Ursus arctos (assembly GCF_023065955.2). Lineage (NCBI taxonomy): Eukaryota > Metazoa > Chordata > Mammalia > Carnivora > Ursidae > Ursus > Ursus arctos. The sequence goes on from NW_026622819.1 coordinate 56,125,565, forward strand.
CCACAGTCTAGCTCCAACCTCCCTGCTCTGCTCCTTCGGAGCTACTTTCAGAAAACACAGTTTACTCCAAGTCACCCAGGTTGGAGGTTTTTCTCCAAATAAATGCTCCCAATTCAAGATTTCCCATCAGGTGTCAAGATCAATCTCAGGGTCAAATTAATTCTATAAGACTTCGGAACTACTCTGCACGCCACCCCCCCCCCCCAACTTCTGCACCATCGCAAGCAACTAAATGGGCATTTCAGTATAAACTAGAAATAAGGCCATTCCCCCGCCCCCCATGAGATTTAAAGACAGTCTGCCTACTTGCCATGTAAAACCCTTACCTGTTAGACTGTATATTGAGACTAAGGATGACCTATATACTGTGCAATCACTCTTCTGTTTTGTCATTATCAGAACACAAATGTTTAATGAAGAAGGATCATTTTCCATATTAAAATGACCCATGTGGACAATACTGCTTCTACCAATGGATCCCATTCTCTCTCAATGGTGAGCACCAGAAGAAGGGTATTAAACTTTTTCCCCGGGGCACTAAGGAATTTATTGCTCCTGGGGAACACAAATAGAACCTCGGTACCCTGAACAAATGTGCTTGTGTTCTCAGCTAAATACCGTGGTACTGTGACAAGACAAGGGCTCTCCAGTACTGAAGAGTGCACGAGGAAGTTGTGCCCATACGGGTCTGTTCCAGGGGATGACAAACTACTGCCCACAAGTCAAATCCCATCCAATACAGCTTGTTTTTGTAAATAAAGTCTTACCCACCCATTCATGCGTTGTCTATGGCTACTGCTTCTGCGTTACAACAGCCGAGTAGACACGACAGAGACCGAAGGGCTAGCATAGCCTAAAATAGTGACATCTGCCTTTTTATAGAAAATGTTTGCCGATCCTGGTTACCGTAGAACTGGGAAGCTCCAGTCTTGCCTTTGTCAGTAATTATCTGTGATGTGCTGGGCAAGCGGCATAACTGTTCGGTAAGATGAGGGGATTAGGGCAGAAGCTCTCAAAACACTGGTAGGAAAGCCCAAGTAGTAACTGGTAGGGCTGGGAATCAAAAGCAGGTGGTCTAACTCTGGAATCCACACTCCTGGCCCGCATCCCAGTCCCAACTGGAAGATGGGTCCCCCTGCTTCCCGAACCTACAATGCTGTGAAAAAATCAGAGCCAAAGAGAAGGCCCCGTTTGAGGGACAGGGCAGGTGAATCCACCTTGGGTTGGGTGTGGAATGAACTTGGGTAGCGGTTCTCCAAGTGTGGTCCCCAGACCTGCAGCATCATGTGGGAACTTGCTGGACGTGTGAATCTTCAGGCCCCACTCAGACCTACTGAAGCAGCAGCTCTGTCCCAGTCTTGTGTGTTTTAACAGACCCGTCGCAGTATTCTCATGCAAGCTCAAGTTTGAAAACCACTGAGCAGAGAAAAAGCTAAGAATAGAGAGGACAGTTTATCGGCTACCTTCTCGCTGACTCTGGCACCGAAAGTCTCTTCTGTGGAGGGCATGGTGTTTCCCTGCTTAGAAAGAGGCCCAAGTTCTGCGACAGTGCACTGCCCTCAATGGAGGCTGCTGCAATCGCCCCTGGAAAGCTCCAACTTGGCATCTGCCCCCAGCTCCCCGCTGTTCTCTGCTGAGTGGTGAAGTGTGGCTCGCCCTCACAGCCCTCAAGATAGCCATCTTTGGTCTGGAGGAGCTAAGTCCAGCTGCAGCCACACCACCCTGGCAACCTTAATAAGGCTGACATTTCCCTCTGTCTCCTCCGATTAGGCCATCGCTTTATCACTCTGTGCTTTCTTGGCTCTGGGTGTAATCTGCGTGTTGTGTGTCCATAACACTATGTAATTGGCTCTAATGCAGCAATATTATCTGTGAGCATGTATCACATAATTGCATCCACAGTAAGTGCCACTGCAGACTCCCAGCGTGCCAGCCTCCCTGGGACACTCCTCGAGCCCCTCCGCTTCCCCTCCGCGCAGGTGGGCATCCAGACTCCTCAGGTCGGATAAGCCCTCTTGGAAGATCGGCCCGTTCGTCCCTTGTCTCGAGGCAGGTTGATCGTTCCTTACGTGTAGGTAGTGTAGGTAAATAAGGTGGTTCCCTCCTTAACACGCCCCAGGAAGGAGACTCTTGGTGAGTCGTCAGCAGCCACGGCAGCAGAATGTCTTTCTCGAGCAAGCTTGGAGGTGCCCTGACCGGTACTGACAAATGCCAGCATCCAGTGGCCAGCCCTCTAAGCCCCGAAGATGGAACTTCTCCAACAGGGCCTGTATGGAATTCACAGGGGCAGACACAGACCAAAGTAGGCGCCAGCATTCTCTGAGGAGCAGCTGAGAGCAAGTACTGTGGCCGGACCCTGCAGGAAGGATCTAAACTGCTGGTCTGGGGAATGAGAAGCACAGGGGGATTCTGGCAGCTGTGGCCTCAAAGGGAGGGGCTGGGGGCTCACTGCTGCCTCTCCGTCTTGCTGGCTTGGACAGGGAGAGGGGAAGGAGACTGAGGGTGCTCTGGGTGTCTGCTCTCTTCTCTGGCCTGTATGTCAAAGCAGGGCTGGCTTGTCTTGGTCTTGCTTGGTGGCCGCTGACTGACAGCCACCGTGGCCCCAGGAATCAAGGCCTATTACTGATGACCAGGCCCTTCCACGTGCTCCCAGATCCTGGGAATATGAATGCGTTGGCTGGCTCAGTCCATTATAATGTGTGTAGGTGATGTCGCTTTGTGGACGTGGCTGCACACACCGAATGCCCACTGAGGTTAAGGGAGGCATCCCCAAGTCTTTCCCCCAACCCCAAATCTCTCCCCAACTCAACGACTCTGTCATTTCTGGAGGAAGCTCCCCTCCTATCACCCAGCGGCACAATGTTCCGCTTTGGCTGGGGGCTCTAGGAAATTCCAGGAATCAGGAAGAATGTACAATGATGCATCCTTTGAGAAAATCTTAACTGAATGTTATAGGTTCTGCCATGAACTCTCTGCCTTCTCATCAGCGAGACTAGTGAAGTATATTGCTTTGAGGCGAGCTTGCCAAGATCTTCCAGTAAAGATGTCAGTAAGAGCAGTAACAACACTGATACTAACTACTAAGGATTCGCTATGTGCTGGCACCGGGCTGAGCACTTTTCACACATGATCTCATTTAATGCTCCCAACAATCCTGAGGTAGACCTTTCCATTTTGGAGCCTGGAGAGATCTGCTCTGATCACAGCTGTAAAGTTGTGGAGCCCATGTTCAAATATAGGGAGGCGGGATACCAGGGCCTGTATTTTTTACCATTCCCCAAAACGGTCTCTGACAGGATTGTCTGACAGATGCTGGCTGTCCAATTTCCATGTCTTCCCCAAGGCCGAGCTGAGTCCTAGAGGCCAGTGTTACTCTCAGCCCTCCCAGACTTCCACGTGGCGGGGGACGACGGTGTTTGCCTCACCGCCAAGGCTGCTCAAAGGCAGAGGTAGCATTACCTGACCCTCCTCTTGTCCGCACAACAGAGAGCTCAGCACGGAGAGCGAGGGCGGTGGGTGAGGCTACATGGGACAGCGGGCGATTCGGTTTTAGAGCCTTCTGAGGTCAAGGTTTGCCTAAACGAGTCTAAGCGTTGCCAGAAGCTGCCCTTACAGTTGGGTCGGTTGGTTGGAATTTTTAAGCATACCCCGCAGAACCAAGAATACAGATCTGCTTCCTAATAAGCAAAGCTCATCTTTGGGCTGCCTGGAGCAGGTAGTCAGGCCCTGAGGGCAGATGGGGCAGGAGAATGAGAAGGACGGAGGGAGAGAGGAGAAAGGAGGGTGGGAAGCCACCTCTGGCACATTACCTGCTCCCCGAGACTATCCTGGGTGCTGCTTCTTACTGATTTCCTTGATCTCCCTGCGGACCGTTTAAATTAAAGCTCATAACCATTGTGTGGGCATATAATGAAACCAACTGATGCTGCACTGATTAGTCCATTACTCTCAACTGTTAGAAAACATAATGATCTCACAAGGGGCCTTATTCACTGACGTATAGCAGGCGAGCTCTCATTTGACACCTCAAATTAGCAGCCAAAGCAATAACAGCTGGGGTTTTTGTCTCAATATTTGTACCCGACTCTAAAGTGATTTGGCACTGGGTGAGCGTTATTTTTAAACACAGACCTCGCACCGCCAAGTAACATTTTAAATGGTCTCCAGGTGTCATGTAAAACCTACAGAAATAAATAAAAACAATCAGCTGCCAATTTGAGTCTTTGATGATACGGATTCCTAAACAAAAGGGCTTGTCTTTGGCTCTCCCTTCATTATATATTCATATTGTGACAGGCAGGAACCCATCTCCTTCTACCCAGCAGAGCCTCGGTGTTAAAAGGAAAAAAAAAAAAAAGATATCTCCAAAATAAATGTAGAAAGTGGGAGATCAAAAGAGAAAGATGAATCTTCAAGTCCTGCCGTCGCTCAGCCAGCTGCCCGGTAGGGTAGGCATTCCTGAAGCTCCAGTGTTTTCGGTCCCTTGATTCTGAAGAACTCCTTACTCATTTTTTGAGATCATCACAGACACTGCCTGGTGGTGATTCAGAATGATTCAACTGCCTCCCAATGACCAATTTAATTGTAAAATGTACCTTCAATGACAACATGAATGAGTGGCCTCTCCCGATTTTGTTTCGTCATCCATGGGCTGGGAACCTGGACGATCAATCTTGTCTACTACATTATTTAGAAATCAGGAAGCTGCCAGCTTGCCAAGATGTCTGCAGTGGGCTGAGGATGGAAGAATGACCTCCACCTTACATAACTGAACAGGCGAGTGTGCAGTCAGGGGGGGGGGGCAAAGGACAATTTCCCCCTCAGCTGCATTTCAGCTCGTAAGACAGGAAGAAGGGGGAAGTTTTTCAAAGTCCACTAACGAGTACACTAAGAGAACAGAGGACACGCCAGTTTTGCGCCCTGTTGTATAGGCAGGGCCTTGCCCAGTGTTTGGCACATAGGACAACTCAATAAATATTTACTGCATGGGTGGATGAGTTTCAGGATATGAAGGGTCATGCTTTTGGCATCTTTTCATAAAAATAAATTTCTACTCTGAACAGCCGCCTGGGCCGATCCAGGAGTACAAACTCAATTGCCTGCAGGAGCCAGGTTTTACACCTGAGTAAGCGGGTTGCATGGGGTCCGCAGTAAACCCAGCTCTGCCTCCTGGGATCGTCACTTCTCGTTTCAAAGGCCTGTTGCTATGCTGGAATGTGGGTGCACCTGCTGCCCGCTGTTCCTTTTTGCTTTTTTTAAGAGAAAGCCAGACATCTAGAATTTTTATGCGAAGTCTGCTGGTTTTTTAATATTGGTGATTAAATCATTTTAAGGAATGAAAGTTACAAACGAAAAATAACTTGGATTTGGCTTGCAGATGCCAGTTTTTAATCTCTGAACCAAAAAGATCAGTTTAACAATTTGAATCATATCTATCACATATGTATCACATATACATCAAATATGTATATTCAACATATCACATATATAACACACTTTGAGATATGTCTGTATACGAAAATTGAGCTCTCTATATGTATGTGTGTATATACATATGTATGTATGTATATATGAAATCAAAGTATGTTAATGGTGAAATGTGGTTGGCATCTTCCTTCCATACTGCATCTCTGGGAGGGCAGCCACCAGGAAACTACTATTCAAATGAACTATCTTAAATGATAGAAAATTATTCAAGTCCTCCCGCCTCCGCCCTCCCCAACTATCATTACCTGGAGACAAAGAATCTTGAGAAAGATTCTAAGGGTCAGGCTGGGTCCCACCAGGCAGGCGTGCTCTTGCCAGCTTTCCACACACGGTGCATCAGCCCTGTGGCTAAACTTGCAAGTTATTCCTTATGTACAGTTCCGAACTGAGCCACAGGGTGCATGAGGCTCTGTTCCTGGGCTGAGATGCTGGCAAGGTCCAGGTCTACCCTCTGATATTTGCAGGAGAGGGGCTCTCTCAGGGAGCTAGACACAGTTTACTTGGGCTACTGAACCTACGCTGTTCTTTCCGGAAAAATGCTAGAGATTAAGAGATGATGGGCTGGATGGGGCATAGAGGCTGGCTTCACTATTATTTGTTTCCCTTCTGCTAATACAGGGGAAAGGTATATGGCAATACAGAGCACCAGACAGTCAATGGACCTGTCTTCTGGCTTGGTTCTTCTGTGAAATTTTTCTATGGCTACGTGTAAGTCACTCAACCTTCTGGGGGAGTTCCTTTCTCTTAAAATGAAGCGGTGGGACTGGTTGACCTCTAGGGTCTTTCCAGGCTACTTATACGCTCTCATTCCCACTGGGCTGGCGCTGGCTCTAAAATGGCAATTCTGGAATGGGAACAGTTTTCTAGACAGCGGTGGGAAGGGTGGTGGATGCCTAGATTTGTATAAAGATAGGACATCTGGCCAAACTCTGAAAATCACGACTAACCCCCACTGCATTTGAAAAGTTTTGCAGGGTCACCTCATTTTTTTTCTCTTTATGAAAATAAAGCTTCAGCTTCTGTGGGGTTAATGGGCTTGCTTCCCTAACTAGCTGTCGCATCTCTAGCTTATGTACGGAGAGGGGACGGGTCCAGACATGGGAGTGATTTTCCTACCCAGTTGACTTTGTGGAAGTGATTTGCAAGGCTGAAAGAAGTGAATAATTGGGATCAGGAAACTAATTCTCACAGAGAGAGGGTTTCACTTGAGGGGAGACAGTTTTAATAATCATACTCCTGGGTTTTAATAAAAATAGGTCTTTTGCAGGTACAAGATTCAAATAGTTAAATTCAGAAAGAGAAAGGGCAGAGTGGAGGGTGAGGGGAGTGGCAGATACCTCAAAGTATTTAACTTCAGAAAATACACTGTTTAAATGCGCGTCTTAATGAATGTGAACCGGCCCCAGTGGTCTGGAACAAAGCAAGCAGGAAAGCTGGCCTGGTGTGAGCTGTGGGGTCTGCAGAGGGCCATTCCCATCCCAATGCCGCACTCGCCCCTCAGCTCTAAACCTGCGATGTCCAATAAGGTAGCCGTGAGCTAAAGGCAGTGATTTCGATTTAGATCAATTACAATTAAATAAAAGTTTGGTTCCTCGGTTGTATGAACCACACTTCAAGAGTCGCACTGTGGTTAGTGGCTGTCACACTGGATTGCACAGATAAGAAGCATTTCCTGCATCACACAAAGTCCTATGAGACAGCACTGCTCTAAATAATTGGAGGCACATGCGTGCCCAGATTGCCACAGCTTCCAGATACTCCGGGGACGTTGAAATTATATACTTCAAAATAAAATTACCTGCGTTTTAAACATTGGCAACTAATTCTAACTTTTTAAAAAACACTGTGAAAACTAAAACAATTAAAAAACATTCAACTCCATATCTGAAGTTTTCAATTAACTATGGGCCAATAGTTGGGGTGCTCTGATTTAGTTTTAAGTCAAATGGGAATGGGCACTCTGGAGCTTCTGTAAGTCCAAATACGCTGTTGGAGAAACAGAGTCAGATTCCCTCTGTCCTTCCGCCTCACCAGTGATCCCTTGCTTCTAAGCCCCTTCGCAGATAGGAAATGGAAGCTGAGAAAGGGAGCGATGATGTTCTGATTCTCCCAAGCACCGCGTCTCCATGTCTTCCCCATGCCATCCCCCCCTCCACAGAGCCAGCTAGCAGAAAGGGGTCAATTTCCTGCTTGAGTTCCTAGGACCTTGACTTTCAGGACACAGCTCTGCAGAGTTACGGACTCTTGGCCACAGGTGAGCTGAGCCAAACGATATTCTGCATCCTGGATGGAAGTGGAGGTTGAGCAAGGGGTAGGTTCGGCTCTTCGAGGAGTCACGGCTCCCTGGCCTGGAGACCTTTGAAAGCCATGAGATGAGAGCTGAACACGGGCAAGATACTCCTTGGACATGCTCAAATACTGGTCACTGAAGCCATTGCTTGCTGCCAGGGGACAGAGAAAGGATAGAGGCTGGCCATCGGCACAGGAGTGCACTTGCAAACTGGTGTAGGAGCTCCCTTTTGGGAGTGAACTGACCCCTGTGTGCATTTGGTAGCTTTGTGGTATTTCCCTACTGGCCTCATCTTGCCCCCAAGAAGAAACGCTCTGGAACCTTTTTTTCAAAGATTAGATTATTTTTCTGGTTTGTCGTAGGTGGGACAAAGCAAACCTAGTTTGTCAAGCCAGAATTTCAGCCTAGGGACTTGGTGGCTGGAGTCTGTGGCCCCTGTGAACAGTAAGACTTCCATGACCTGATTTCACCTAAGTGCTACTCACAGGAGCAGTTGATAATGGGAGTCCTACTGATTCACAGATCCTCTGCTCAAGAACAGGTCAACGACCTTCACCGTACCTCTTAACCCAGGACTGCACACCAACGCATTTTCAATTCAGAGACTAAACAGGACTTCAATTAACAAGAAAGTGCAATCAAATGGGAACCACTGGAATACCTTCCCCCACACCAATTCTAGCTACTTGAACTGTTAAAGTGCTGCTTATTTAAATGGAAAAAATTATCCTATATTTCAAAGGAAGTTTCACTTTTTCCTTAAGGTGATGTTCTCAAAACCAAGCTAGCCATTTTAAGAACATGGCTATGACTGAGCCTTGAGCCTGGGTGACTATGATGGAGGGGTGTGTGTTGTATGACCCATGAGAACATTTATAGAAAACCTAGTTCCTTTCCTAGGGTCCTGGGGGCTGAATGGAAGTTACTGGTACCTTCCACAAAGTGCAATTTTAATTCTGATTGCCTGAAAAAAATCACAATTTGTAGCACAGTACCAAAAAAAAATCATATTCTGGAAATATTTTAAGACTTTCATTAGGCAGTGACAGTTCTATATTCAAAACTATGTTGTGACTAAATACCCTGATTCCAAATTCTGTTGAAACAAATGTTTTCAGCTCCCAGAGAAACCCAGGTGAAATACCTTGTAAATAAATGAAAATGAGTCTTGTCTGTTAGAAAACACCACTTTTCACTATGGCTCTAATTTTGTTCATAGGTAATAAAAAAATATCGTCATTTAGCTGGAGGAATAAAAAAAACAAAGGTAATGTGAGAAATGTGCTGTTTCAGTAAAATACTACATCATTATTTAAAATAATTTTGGGGCAATCACAATCTTAGTTCTATTCAGGACTGAAACGTAACAAAGAGTCTGGAGACTGGGGTGGAGTAGGTTTCCATTTGGATAGTTAATTTCAACTGAATTTGGTTCCATGTACTTTATTTATTTATTTTTTAAAAAGAGTTTATTTATTTGAGAGAGAGGGAGAGAGAGAGCCCGAGCCTGGAGGGCGGGGCTGGGGGAGGAAGGGGGGAGAAAGGAGGGGTCGGGAGGGGCAGAGGGAGAAGCAGACTGCCTGCTGAGTGGGGAGCCCGACCTGGGGCTTGATCTCAAGACCCTGAGATCATGACCTGAGCTGAAGGCAGACGCTTAACTGGCTGAGCCACCCGGGTGCCCCGGTTCCATGTACTTTAAATGACTACCTGCTTTGTTTCAGGTTGGTGTGAGGTTCTGGGAATAAGGCAGTGAGACAGTAGAGGCGTGTCCTTCAACTTCGGTTGTAGCGAGCCTTCCGCTTGGGTATCTGCTAGTTGCTAGACCTACACCCATGGTACCTCCTTTAATCCACACACTAGCCTAAGGGGTTGGTATTGTTTCTATTTTTCAGTGAGGAAATGAAGCCCAAACCACCCAGTTTGGTGAAGCTGGACTGGCAGCCAGTCCTATGGGAGGACTCTAACACCTCCAAGGGCAACTGTGGCCTTATACCTCCAGGTCTGGGGTGGTTCTGTGGAATCGGATGTAATGCTGATTAAGCTGAGGTCACAGGTTTAGATCTGAGCACCCTGTGGGTCAACTTTTCAAAAAGAAGAACGATCATTCCTGAATCATGGTGGGCATTTATAACAGCCGGTAATCTTACTAATGCATATAATTGTTTCTCTGGTATGTACGCTCCAGAATGCATTTTTTAATTTTAATTTTTTGTAGCAGAGCAGTGAAGTGCAGGGGCTCAAATACCAGGCAGAGCTGGATTTGCGACTTGAAGAGCAGGCCCAGGTACTTGCCAGGGGCACTTTGGGCGAGTCATTTAGCTTCTCTGAGCCTCGGTTTCCTCGTTAGAAAAATGAGATTAAGAGGCTCTACTTTGTAAGGTTGTGGTGAGGATTTACATAAAAGGCCGCATTCTAGTCTGTCATAGTCCCTGGAAGAGAGCAGACACTAAGAATTGGAGGCTGTAACAGTAATTATAGTATCTATAGTGACTATACTAATCATTGTTATAAAACCATTGTATTATATGCTATTATTAATTATTTGTTGGGGCGCCTGGGTGGCTCAGTTGTTAAGTGTCTGCCTTCGGCTCAGGGCGTGATCCCGGCGTTCTGGGATAAAGCCCCACATCAGGCTCCTCTGCTGGGAGCCTGCTTCTTCCTCTCCCACTCCCCCTGCTTGTGTTCCCTCTCTCGCTGGCTGTCTCTATCTCTGTCGAATAAATAAATAAAATCTTAAAAAAAACAATAATTATTATTTGTTAATCAGAGCATCCAGTTCCATGTTCAGAGGAAGCTCAGTTGAAGTGGAGGATAGATCTCCGTTTGTATAAAGCTCTGGGTTTTCTGTACTGGGCCGACAAGGTCTATGAGTGTCCTTACACCCAACGTTCAGCACCCTTCAGCCAGGACAACAACCCCATGCTACAGGAGTGAGCACACCCTGATCTGGGTATTAGGACTATTGTTAATTTCTTGTCCCCGCCTCCTTCTTACACCAGCAAAGGACTTTCTTCTCCATTTTTCTGTGTCTACGAGTGGGGTTTGGGGTCAGGCCATGTTATACCTGCCTGGATGTGGTTGAATATCTACCTGAGAAGTCTGGTCAATTCCCACCCACCACTGCTTTAACTCTTGAATTGCTCTTCTCTAAATGTGGGCTAAGAAGGAGCTCAGTACATGGGGTGATGAAGGGGTCCAGGGAACATGAAACTGGGTAGGGGCTGTTTATCTCAATTCTCATCAATTGCATAGACCCAATGACAAGTGCTTTAAAATCAAAGGGAATTTGGAGGCTAGTTCAACTCATGAGAAGAGCTTTCTGGAAGATGCGGCATAAGATTCCTGCTTGCTTCTGTGGTGTCCTTGCTCAGTTTGGGAGTCCCGGACTCTACGTCACTTGGTTCTGCTTATACATGTCCATTCAACAACTCTGGTAAGCTCTGGCCTCTGGAGTCTGATCTGTCAGAGAATCTGCTCTTCTAAAGCTTTACTGTCTCTGGCCCCTGGCACCATGCTGGCACACGCAGTGTGTCCTTGCTTCTTGGGTGGATTACAGCAGGGGCCACCTGGGCTGGCAGGTAGCTGAGATGAATGGAGGTCGGTGGGAAAGTAGAGTCTACGCATCCCATCTAAGGAGGGAATGTGCTCTTTAGCCACAACTGACGTCACAATGCAGAAATGCAGCCCAGGGCTGCCAGTGCTTCTGGCTTACCGGAAACCCAAAGCTGGGCATCTGTACTTTTAGGAAAAATTTTATAATTTTAAAATATGAGATGCTAATTTCAATTAAAAAAATAATAGGATTGAAAAAACTCATCTGTGGGTGCAACATAGTCTGGGGTCTATCTAGTTTGCAACGTCTGGTTTCAAGAGAGCAGAAAGCAGGATCATTCTTTGATTCTGTCACGTACTCAAGTTTGCCCTCCTCCCCAAATCTCCTAAATAAAACACGTAATAATGACTTTGAAAGGACAACTGTGCTTGGGATCCCAGGTCTTACCAAGGGTTCCTTTTCTAGACAGCCTAGTTGCATAAAGGTGTCCAATGTGGGCAAAGAACATGGGATTAGGGGTCAGCAGACCCAGGTTCTAGTCCCCCTGATGCTGCCAACTTGCTGTTTCCCTTGGCAAATCTCTAAGCCAGAGCCTGGACAAGGGTGAGGGACGTGGGGTACCCGGGTACAAAGTGTTACTTGGCCTGGGCCTCACTCTTGCCTCTTCTCAGTCTCTCTATGCCTTATCTCAAAATAAGAGGTCATTCTGGAAACCAAGGTCCTTACAGGCCCAGCCTATAATAATGTCAGTGAATTTCCAAAATGGGCAAGTGACCTAAATGAAGGGGGACCTTCAAAACAACACATGCTGGTTATCTGCAGACGTGTTGGACCTGCATGCAATTTAGCTGCACCAGTTCTTTATCAAGGGCAGGCTACTCGCTGGAATATGTGAGCATTTTCAGGCTATGCTCCCGACATCTTTCGCTTGGCATTTTTGGCAGCGTATCTACTAAACTTCTGATTTGCTACATGTTGTCAGGAGACAATGTCTGAAAATCTTTTCTCCTCCCCTGCAGTACTACTGAAAAAATTATTTTATTAGCTAGGTTTTCTTATTTTTGTTTCATTTGTCCACGCTCTTAATTTTTTTTTTTCATTAAAAACATTTCTGACCCAGGACAGCATTTGGGCAGGGAGGTGACTGGTATACCTGACAAAGTGCCTGGCGGTCCTCAACCTAGCTGGCCAGGAGACCAGCGCAGAGCACCACGACGAACGATTCCTGACCACACAGGGTCAGAAATGCAGTCTCGGCATATTCGACTGCAGTATAAGCCCAACTTGGAGGAAACCGAGTATGTGAATCACCAAATGTATAGAACAGGTGGAAATGAAAGGCCAGCGATTTGGGCAACAGACGGCCATGTGAGTCATAGAAACTCTCAGTTAAGAACCTTAAGGCTATACAGAAAGCTGGGGCTGGATTGTGGGACAGTCTGAAGAACGGAGCCCCCAAACCACTGAATGACAGAGTCAACTGGTGATGTCCAGAAGCGAGAATAAATCGTCTCTGGACTACAATGTAACTCAGTGAAAAAGCAGGACTATTTTCTTTCCCCAACAGTTCTGATTTACCTTCAACTTTGTGGGGACCCACTAACTGGGTAAAGGAAATGACAATTTCAGAAGCATGTGGGAGGCTCCAACATTCTCCTGGGCAGGACTGTGATTCACCGCTAGCTCGCCTAGCCCAGCTCTCGGGGGCCAGTTCCCACCACTCTGTGGCACCTGTTGGCCATGCTCCTGGGGAGCCAACGCCACGAGAGCCTTGGCAACACGGATCGGGAAGGCAGCTTGGTCGAATGGTTAATCACACAGGCTCTGCTGCGTACTAGTTAAGCGGCTACCTGGCTTCTTTGAGATGGGTCTTTTGCAGGAGGAGGGCTGTGAGGATGCAGGGGAGAAGGTATTAAGAGCACCATATCCACTGGAGGGCACGGGTAACTGCACAACAGATGCGACAAAGGCAATATCCTCTGCGCCATGATTCTCCCCCTGCGGTGGCCCCGGGGCCTTGAGGAGTTTCACCCACAGTACGCTTTTTCTCTGAGTCCGTTTTCTGGCTCTCTGGGAAGGGGAGGAGGGTGGTGGCCCTTTTCCTTTGTTCACCATATTCTATGCTAGACATCCCCCACCGGGCAGGAGCCAAAAATGAGGATGAAGTGAGCAGATGTCATAGCCTTTTCCAGCCCGGTACCCATTCCTCTCTCTCTACCACCGGTGGCTCTCAAAGGCTCCCCTCCTCAATTCCCATTGTGTGTCCTGCGGGACCAGCCTGGATGGGAAGAAGTTTTACAGCAGTTCCATCCACAGAAAAAAATGGAACAACAGGGGGATTCCATGTGCAATATTTCCACCAGTAGTTGATGTGCACAAACTTTCCTTAAGTTAATTGTGAGAGAGCTTTCCATGGGGGTGATCGTGAGTCCTTCCCTGTTTTTTATTTCATCCGCCTAATGTCAGAGAGAAAACACACCTGTAATACTCTAGCTTGCCTTCTTAATTTGCAGACTTTTAAAGCTTTAGATACTTAAAGATGACCTTTCTGGGGATAGTGTGTTTTGAACCTCTCTCTCTCAGGAACTTATTAAGTTAATATATGATACCCTCACTTAGTTCCTATTTATTCTTTCATTGTCAAGATTCTTTACGGTTCCTAAGTTGTGATTACAGAGAATTGCTATAAAATGTCAATGTGCAGATGAGATTTGGAAGGTCTGGGGTTGGGGAGGGGAGATTCTTTAAATGGAGATGTCAGCTCCAGCCAATTTCAGAATGGCTCACCATTAAGATAGATGGTTCCAAAGCTGTGTGCCTCGGCTGGAAATTAAAAACCCATGGAATAAATGATTATGATTAATTTTAAGTACTTAGCCATGTGAAGCCAAATGAGAGTGTCTTTAAAACAAAGCTATTGATCTGGCTTTGTTTGGAATTGAGAAGGTAAACTAATCAGATCCTGTGGTCTCTTTGTAATAATAGGGAATGAGAACTACTTCCCCCCCCCCCACGATAGGCTTTTAAGCTTCAAGTTTGAGAAACCTGGTGTACCAACATGCTATAATATACCAACATTTTAAAAACAGCAAACACTGGGGTAGAGAAGAGCAGCCAGTTCCGGGGTTTGATGGGGATGAGGGCATGAGAGGGAGAAAGTTGAATGGAAGGGACAGAAGCCACCTCTTCTTAGAGTTGAGGGAACACACTCAGAGAGGTTGTGTAGCTTGGCCAAAGTCCCACTGCGCCCAGGTGTGTCTGACTGTACAGCCCCATCCTCTCCCCCACACAGCCTTCCTGGTGAGACAAGGCACCACCACTCCTAGTACAGAGAGCTAACATGCGGGCTGTCAGGTTGTCACAGCTGTTTTGTGGCAGCTGGTGATTTCCATTTCCTGGTCTCTTCCCAAGGAATTTTCTCATCCTCCTGAAGAAAAGGGTGACATGCTCCTAGCAGCCCTCTCTAGAAATGCTTTTTTTGCAGGCTGCGAAAACTGCGCCTACCCTTCTCAGCCCCAGTCTCCTGATCAGGGAAGTCCTAAGTCACCGAACGGGCTGGCATCCTCTCCCTAGCAGACGTGTATTTGTTGCCGGTTCTGGGGTCAGAGTTTGCGTGAGGAGCCACCATCCATCTTAGGACTGACAGCCTGACCTCCCTCGCTATGGGTCCTGCCGCTTCTGTCCTGGGAATTCGCGGCTTTCATCAGATTCCCGGCACCTTGCAGCATCAGCATCCCCTTTTCTTTCCCGTGATTCCTCTTGGAATCACCTTCCTCTTGCACAACGTGGAGAGGCTTTCTCTAACCCGTGCCCACTGTCTGCGGGTCCAGGTGAAAAGGAAGGTAGAAAGGGACATTTTTATATATTCATTCATTCATTCGTCGGACATTTATTCATTCCTTTAGAAGTCAGAGATATGTAACCTAGTGACTAGGGTTTGTTTGTTTTTTTTTTTCAGGGTGATGCTCAACAAATCCTACCCTATCATTCACTGGATAGAACTGTACCATCAGAATTATTTTTAGAACCAAGCAATTACAGGATTTGGAAAGGGGAAGTCATCCCCGAGGTATAGGAGCAAACCCTTCATTTTCCAAATGGGAAAAGTGAGACTCTGAGTGTGGAAGGGACTTGCCCAAGGTCACACAGCCAATTAGGGGCTGAGTCGGGACTGAACCACAGATCTCCTGACACAAGTTCTACTAGGCTCTATTGCCTTCCTTTCTAGGTTTCTCCAAATCAGGCACAGCTGGAAGTGTCGCTTTGGGTGACAACAATCAAAATGTTTTCTTACACAATTCAACTTTAGTTTGACCGCAAGATGATTCCTAGCTGAATTCCGCCCCCAACACACCCCTGGAAGTCAGGGTAGACTCATTGGAAAATCCAGGACACAGAAAGGCAGCTACACAAGGTATATAGGGTGGGATCCTACCTCCTCTCATCTTTCTCCCACCCTGCCACTTTAAGGCTACTGCTTAAAGTTTGCATTTAAACCCGAGGCGAGATCCCAGGAGCAATGGCAATGACTAGACTTTACCAGGCTGTTTGGCATCCCCCCCAGCCCCGTGCCAAGGTCCCTTTGTGATTCTGGGTGATTTCAACGGACCCCTTGGTGCTAGCCCCTCTCGCATCTCCCAGACCTGTAACCTGTCTTTTCCCATGCCCACACTCAAACACACTCTCCCTGAACGCTCTGGCAGGCGCTGGGGGGCTATTCCAGTCCATCTGTTCCACCCGGCAACAAATACCGCTGGAGCACCGGGGGAGAAAGGACTCAATTGAGACTTAATTAGCAGGAACCCCAGTTTGTGGGAGGTGAGAAATCACACTTTGCTGCCTGCAAACACTTTGGCCAAGGTGAGCCAGAGGGATCTCCCGGTTCCCAATTTTAATAGCACTGCAGCAGAAGACACAGAAATGCAATCCACACGGACCCCCCTGCACACACACTCCCCCTCTCTCCTCCTCACACGGACACACACGCACACGCACACAAGGCAGCGGTCGCAGAATCAACTCACAGGATCTCCAAATCGCGCAGCGCTCGGAAGGCTCCATCTTCAATGCAGCTGATGTGGTTGTTGTCCAGTTGCCTGTGGAAAAGCAAGGGGAGGGCATGAAGGCTGAGTGGGGGCAGCGCCGAGGAGCCGGGCGGCCCGGGCCGGGTATCCCCGGCCACCCAAGCGCCTGTCCCTCCACCCCTGGCAGGCTCTGCTCGTCCCCGCCAGGAGCTCGCGCAGAGCCAGCCTGTCTGCCACGCTGCTCCGTCTCTGCTCTCTGACTGTCTGAGAGAACTACACAGACGAGCGCACCAAAGGCTGTCAGGTCTCAGTAAATATTAATTGCGCATTTTTTTTTTTTTTTTTTTTTTAGGCAGAAGGGAGTAATTTCATTACATTAGGGCATCCAATCCATTACGAGCTCTTACCGTCATGTCACTGAAACAATTTCATTAAGCTAAAGGCCTGTAAATCATTGGAGGTCACTGCTCTGCCCTCCGCGACCTCCCAGAATGCTTTTTTCCCTCTCTCCCTCTCCCTCGTCTCCCTTTACTGGAAGTTGCAGTCTTCTGCTCTGACACAGTGCTAAATCTCGAGGCTTTATCTGCCCAAGAGCAGCGAGGGTGCATGGGGAATATACCAATTCCAAATTAGACTCAACTAATCTAATTTTATAGTCTTTTTATTATTCTAAGCACCAAATGTCTGTGGTGGTTTGATGCCTCCGTGCTTTGTTATGGGGCCCATCTGGTAGGTCATTCTATTGAAGCATTTTCTGACTAACTACAGAGCCCCTCAAACTGCACCAACCACCATCAACATTAAAGAAATCCATTGATGGAAGCGTTCCTGATGGGGGAAGGAAAGGAATATTGTTATTGCCTTAAAGATGTACCACTTAAATTTAAATTGGGGAGAATTAAATGCACCTATTTCGGGACTCGTTTTTTATTTCCCTTTCCATCTTATGAGCATGAAAATAATGTCTTTTAAAAGGATGCCTCGACTAACATACATTCTCGTTGGGGACTGAGGTATTTTAGTGGAAGGATAACAAATTAATACCATTATCCCTAAATCAAAATAGGTGTGATGTGTAAGTCACGACCACGCTCCAACTCAAATCTCACATTATGTATCAGTCATCTGATTTCGAAAATAAAAGATGGTATACAGAAAATGTTTATTAGAGCCAGATTGTCTGTTGTATTTTGTGTGCAGGACACGCCATGGTCTTTGGGGGGAATGGCCGAAAGAAGTATGACTGTACTGAAAAACTCCCTTATCGACTTTTTTTTTCTTTTGTCTCAGAAAAAGAAAAAAAATTAGTCCCTCTCAGGTGAAGGGATTTCCTGATGCTGGAATTTTTCATTTGTGACTTGTACTAACGTATCTCAACAACTCTGTGCAACGGATGTGTCGATGATACGTTCGGTAACCCTCACGGAGGGTTTTATGTTCTGCTGCAGGAAGGCGGAATTACAATTAAAACACTATTGTCACCGAGAAACCAGAGAGATACAGGATTTCTGTAAACGCACGTGAATGAAACATGTACAATTAGACTGATGTCGTGTGTCACAACAGATGGGCTCTGCCACGATATTATGGGGAACCGAATCATCTCAATAAATGCTCCCGATAAAAGGGTTAGGCATTGAGGGTTTAAAAATCAGTGGCAAAGGGTATCTCAAGAAGCAGAAACACTCTTTAGGTCGACAACGTCTACGTCTAGCGTTCAAAGTTCTTGCTGATGCCCACTCAGGTGAAATCTCAGCGTCCTCGCTACCTGGAATTTTTCCGGAGTCTTCTTTAACATGAGTTTGCTGAACATCCTTTCCCAGGATTTCTTGTAAGTACTGGGGCCGCTGATTCCCTGCAAAGGTTCTATTAAGGCAGCCTAGTCCTGCTGCCCGGTGTCTCGATTTATCATCAGTTTAAGGGCCAATGAATCAACAACCCCTGCCCCACATCAAGGCCACCAAACCTTACCAAGCAGAAATGCAGTGGGGTTGGCTTTTGGCTCCAAGAAATTGTTCAGTAAATATGCTGAATTCGGCAAAAAGGGCCCCATCCACCTAAGTAGAAAGTATCTACATCATCAAACTGAGAAGCCTGGGGTAGCGCGTAGCGATGGCAGTTCGTGGTGTATCTGCTTCTGCGCAGACATTTCAGAGAGGTCCTTGCTATTAGAATATTATTGATTTGCTGGGTTTGTGAGATGCTTTCTGTTCCTTTTCTTTTCAAGCACGAGAAACCAAACAGGATACTCTAAATGGACAGAATGTTACATGGAAAGAATGCCATTTGTAGGGAGGAAGGGAAATTCATAGAAAGAAGGGAAAGAATGAAGTGTGGAAAGAGATTAAAAGGGTGGGGGAAAGGAGATGTGCAAAAGATGAAAAACCAAGTCCACTGTTCAACGTTCCGTCAGCGCTCTGCCCAGCGATACTGGCGCCGCGGGAACAGAGCCTTAGGGAGGGACTTGGTCGCTGTAAGGCTAAAAGCGGGGAGGTCTCCTACGTGATCGGTTCTGTGATGTTCAAACAGGCTCACTGGGCAGCACAAGCCGACACCTAGTCATAGGGAAAACTGAGCTGTAATAGAAGCGGCATTTCTGTGGGTGTATTTTTATAGACTATTTTAGAATGTATGAAATGTATCAAAATTTCAAATATTTGTGCAGAAGTGTGCTATACCTTTATTATAACCAAGATTGTCTCTTTTCATTCTACCCACAGATAAACAGTATCCCAGCCTTGGTCGTCAGTCATTTCCCATTCGTGTTGGTCATCAGGGAGGTCTTCGGGGGTACAAGGCCTAGGAGGAGCTTGTCAAGCAAATGAAAACCTGAGAATTACTTCGCTGCCCAGCTATTAATATCTTTATGGCACTGAGTATCAGAGTGTTCGTAAAAGGTCATTAATTGTCTGCAATCAATCCTGATATTTCATGCAAATAAGCTAGGCCCCTAAAGCAAAGTAAATACATACTTGCTTCAGACAAGGTTTCTTATTCTTTCAAAATTACATCTCAGATACACAAAAGTTAGTCCCCAAGCATGGGGTGGGCGATGCGAAATAAATGCAAGCCCACCATTCCTTTGCAGGTGTTAGGAGTGGAGTACTACTAAACACACAGAGAACCTTCTAGAGCTAAGGCCAAAGATTTTGACTTAGAAGTTTGCTTCTGGGGGTTGATGGAGGCCGCTGAACTGTGTTCTAAGCTCTCGGGTCAAAGGTCCATTTTGCAGCTTTGAAAGGACTCTTTCAAAGACCCTCTCAAAAACAAATCAAAAAGCCCATTGCTCACTCCATACTCCGTTACTCAGGAGGCATGGATGTGCAGGAGGAACTTTGGACGATGGGAGCACGAAGAACTCAGCAGTCTTAGGGTGCCTGATCTTTCTATCTTTCCATGGCAGTAAGAGGTATGTTTCCTACTGCTACTGAATCCATTTTTACCACTGGTGCCTCGCAGTCTTAGGATGCCTGATCTTTCTATCTTTCCATGGCAGTAAGAGGTATGTTTCCTACTGCTACTGAATCCATTTTTACCACTGGTGCCTCGCAGTCATAGGATGCCTGATCTTTCTATTTTTCCATGGCAGTAAGAGGTATGTTTCATACTGCTGCTGAATCCATTTTTACCACTGGTGCCTCGCAGTCTTAGGATGCCTGATCTTTCTATTTTTCCATGGCAGTAAGAGGTATGTTTCATACTGCTACTGAATCCATTTTTACCACTGGTGCCTCACACAGTGCCAGAGACTTCCCAGCTGGCCATGCGCGGTTGCAGAGGGAGTCCGTCTACTGAAGGTACGGCAGGGCTGGGTTCAAACTCCTCGGCAGAAGGCTCTAAGCCATGAGCTACGCCGCCCAGCTGTGCCCTATATGATGGAGCATTCCCTCTCTGACTACATGGGGAGCTTTCTGCCTCACAGACCTCCACTGGGAGAGGATTTGGAGAGGATGCTTGGGGTAACATGAGATTTCTGTGGCGAAGATGAGGAGCGGGAAGGCAGCATGTGGAGGGAAGTGTGGCTGTTTTTTGGAGGCGACTTTCATTGTCGTCTACTTCATACAGAAAACTCCATTTGACTTACACTCTCCTGCCTGTGACTAAGCCTGGAAGCCTCAACACATCATGATATTAAATTAACTGCTCTAATTTCCCTGGGCAGCTCAGATTTCACCAAACAATGTGTGCTAAAATGATACCAGAGTCCATTTAGAAAGGACTCCTCCGACAAGAACGAAATGCAGACTCCCCGAGAGGAGCTTCCTGACTACCGTATTTTTATACTCTGAGAATATAAACAAGTCAGAAAGGAAAGCCAGCGTGAGTGAGGACTTAAAATACTCTTCACCAAAGGCAGACAGCGAGAGGGCGCTTTTGTAAGAATTCCCATTCGTAAGCATAATATTATCGCAATTCATCTCCTTCAATCACTATTTCGAATTTCATAATTGAAGCAGGAAAGAAATATTTTTGCAGTTCTAAAGAAGCATATCTAAATCTTTTTCAAAGGGCTTACAAAACCTGATTACAATATTAAGAGCAATCTACCTGTCTCCTAACCACTGCCCCGTACGCCCCAACAACAACAACAAAGCAAGAAAGAAAATTTCATGATTTCCACGATGCTCTTGAGTCCCCACGAGGAGAAAATACCTGAAAGATAGAAATGTCCAGAAATAGGTTTCTGGAAGAAAAGTAGAATTCCCAACTACTCATCCAGATGCAAGGTCTACATACCGAGGCACATCCATCCAGATGTTTACTTCTCATCCAGATGTTCTGGGGGACCCCAGCATCTCTGCCCTTGGATGGTTAAACTTAGCCTAAGGGCACTGTTGCTCCGGGCCCCAAATCCAGCCGCAGCCTATGCTCCGAGGCTGCAGCTAGAGGTACTGCAGTCCTCATGCTCAATAGGCGAAGCAGCTAAGTTCCAGCGCTCTTTGGAATCAAACAGTTTGCTAATTTCCGAGCAAAACCACCTACACAAAATGCGCACGATAAGTAGAAGGACTTCTGCGTGAAATTCACAAGGGAATCCTTAGTACAAATTCAAAGCAAGCCTATGGTCTCGGAATCCAACCATTAATTAACCTGTAAGAGCAACTGAGTGTTAGTAGATGTTCACACTGTATTAGGCGCCTAGGACACAGAGTGGAGTGTAAGACATCCTTTGAAAATTTTTGGAAGAAGCTGGTGCCTGTGGTTTTTACATTTCAATTATCGTCAGAGGTATACGAGAATTCTAAAAACGAAACTAATTTAAATTTGTTTTTGATGAAATAGATATGTTCCTACATATCCACACTCCAAGTGTACTCTTTTTTCCATACTGAGGAGAAACAGAATGTTGCAACTATTCAAAACAAAACAAAACAAAAAACAAAACAAAACAAAAAAACCAACCTTGGGGAATCCCTGCTTTCTTAAAACAAGCCAGAAGACAAAACATCAAGTAACCCAGACAGACTGTTTCTTTTCTTCCCATTATCCATTGTCCTTTAAGCAGAAAACAAGAAATCTAGTATCGCTTCTGAAGGTTGTTTTTTTATGACAGTTTAACATTCTAAACAATCATTATCGAAGAACAAATTATAGAAGTATTTGTCTGCTGCTGGCTGGGGTCTTCAAAAGAAAAAGAAAAGCTCAAGGTTATTTTAACTGGCAAAGGGGAAAACTATGCTCAAAAGAAAGGCATACACCCCATATAATTGAGTACCGGCCACATTTTGTAGGCAAATCAAACACATGATCCAAGCCACAGTCCGCTAAGGAATTGTCACTACTTCTCATCATTAAGGATCTACTGTAATTCCACATTAAAACGACATCTCACATGAACAAAAAGAGGTGAATCTATTACTTTGCACATTTGGTACACTTGTCCACCAGACCCAAGAATACATGCATATTGATATGTTTACCGATCCATGAATTATTTATGTATCCACAAAGAGTCCTGTCTATAGAACTGACAACTTTATACCTATTTTTCCTACATAATAATTACATGTAATATCTCCCTATCGTATGCATGTAAATGCAAATGCATATTATAAAATAGTTGAAGTGACTGCTGACCTCTGACATTTAATGTGCCCATATCTAGTCATATTTACAGATATATTTAGATAATTAAATGATTTTTAGTATTCCAAAGACTTCAACCAACAAAACCTACTTTGTAAAGGATAGAATCCTAGGTTAATTAAGCTCTCTGATCAGAACAACCCGCTTAGAACGTAGTTAAAAATTGAAGCATGAATCTATTTCAACAAGCATCCTTACGCATACCTTGCCACGTGGCTAGCATAATACCTTTTATTAAGTATGTATCCTATTGCGGTTCAACATATGCACCTTCTCAGCAGGAACATGACTGCATCCACTCCAGTAGATGCCCTGAAACCCAGCTCTACACTAATGCAAACACAGATGATGGATTAGCACCAACGAGGCACACCAGACCTTGGAGAATAAAGGGGTGTTTTACACATCACTGGGAAATATCAATAACTCCACTTCTGTGTTTACATAGTTTCCGGTTTGTTGGGGATTTGGCAAATGAATTTGTGCTGAAGAATGCAGGGGGAAAATCCCTGCAAACCAATTTAGCATGAAGGATAGTTGCTCGGAAGAAGCTGAGCTCTCGTTTAATTTGGACGAGTATCAATTTGAAACCAATTTCTAGCATTTCTAGATAAATAAAACAACAACGAAAACACCAACCGACCAACCAAAAAGCAAATCAAACGAACACATCCTGTATTCACGACGAGAGTTTTGTTCGTTTCGCAGCAACTTTTAGACCAGGGGACCAAGGACACTTGGTTCTTGTTGCAGAATGTGCTCTCGTGTTTTGAGGCTTAGCTCAAATCCATCCTTTCTTGTGTCAACCTAATATTAGGGACCAGAGGGCTTCATACCTAGGATGTCCAACTTGCCAAGGATTGTCTGGAAATTTCACATTTTAGCACTGAAACTTCCGTGACCCATCCCGAGGAACTCACCAGTCCTGGCAAACTGCAGTGGCTGGTCCCCAGTTATGCCCCTGGGGTTGACTCCACTGGAGACAGATTTATTCTCTGCACAGCATTTCTTCACCAGTGTTCCTAAACCGTAAAATGTGTGTTGATTCACAAACTCAGCCTTCAGTTAGGTCAGCTCACTGCACCTCCCGTAAAATGGGCTGTCCTTCTACAAACGCAACTACAGCTGAGCTGGGGGGAGCCCTGAAAGTTGCTGAGACGTCCTAATGTGCATTCTCAACTTTCCTCATTGGGAATTAAAATGTCTTTGTAAGAAGCACAGCATTTTACTGGCCTCCTTGCTGAGGTCATGAATACTCAGAGGCCAAACAAATAAAAGGCTGTCTCCATAGCAATTGGGGCAGGTTTGTGGTTTCCCTAGTTACACTCTTGAGCGATAACCATCTGGGGTTCCTCCCCGGTAAAGGGAAGAGGGAGTGAGAAACCAGAAGATGAAATATGCTTTTGTTAATGGGCCTGAAAGTTATCTTCCACATCTCTGTTTTTGTTTGTTTGTTTTAAGTCAATCAGCATATACTGTTCAGAGTTTTTAAATTTTTCATCCCACCACCCACCCAGAGGGTTTCAGAAATTTTCCCGTTGGACTCAACAGATAGTATTCCAGCCACACGAATATAAGCAACAAGCAGCAGGCAGAGCAGAGTATCCCTTTCCGGCCAGAGACGGCGGCAGGTGTCAGAGCCCAGGCGCGATGCTGGGTTTCCTTCAAATACAGGTCGTAAGCAGCTCTACTCCGGGCTGGTCAGGGGTCTCTCCCTGACCGTCCATCGAGGTCACATCAAAGGAGGACAGGGATGGCCTCCTAAGACTTCGAAAGATCTTTGTCTCCCTTTAAGAGAATCACATGAATCTCTCATGTAGAAATTTTTTTTTAAAAGATTTTATTTATTTATTTGACAGAGATAGAAACAGCCAGCGAGAGAGGGAACACAAGCAGGAGTGGGAGAGGAAGAAGCAGGCTCCCAGCGGAGGAGCCTGATGTGGGGCTCGATCCCAGAATACCGGGATCACGCCCTGAGCCGAAGGCAGACGCTTAATGACTGAGCCACCCAGACACCCCTCTCATGTAGAAATTTAAGGACTTGTGAATTTACGCAAATTTCCAAACCATACTAAGTAAGCTTTTGGAGGCTCTCAACTTTTGCTACCCATTTTTTTTTTTTATAAAATAGAAGACTAGGTCTCCTGTAAATTTCTAGCTGATGAATGAAGCGACTCATACCTGCCTCAGTGTGCCCGGAAGGCAGGACCTCTGCCCCAGTGGGCCCCGCAGGCAGAACACGCAGCCTAAGATCATTCTCTAGTCTTAAGGTTTTGGGCTTGCTCAGGACCTGCCCGTCGCTCCTTTCCTCTTTGCTATTTTTCCCCTTTGGAATGGGAATGTCAGTCCTATGCCTGTCCCACCATTGCATTTTGGAAGGACATGTTTGATTTCACAGGTTCATAACTAGAAAGCAATTTGGCTCAGAATGAGTCATACCTGCAGCCTCACTTTATTTTTTTTAAGGATTTATTTATTTCTCAGAGTCCATCGTCTCTCATGCTTCACTCCCCCCTCTGATTACCCCCCCTTTCTTTATCCCTTTCTTCTCCTACTGATCTTCCTAGTTCTCATGTTCCATAGATGAGAGACTATGGACTCTGAGAAACAAACTGAGGGCTTCGGAGGGGAGAGGGGTGGGGGAATGGGATAGGCTGGTGATGGGTAGTAAGGAGGGCACGTATTGCATGGTGCACTGGGTGTTATACGCAACTAATGAATCATCGAACTTTACATCAAAAACCAGGGATGTACTGTATGGTGACTAACATAATAAAAAATGTTTTTAAAAAAGGATTTATTTATTGAGAGAGACAGAGAGAGACTGAGACTTTGCATGTGGGGGGAGGGGCAGAGAGAGAATCTTCAAGCAGGCTCCCTGCTCAGCAGGGAGCCTGACATGGCAGCTCAACTTAGGACCCATGAGATCAGAGCCTGAGCTGAAACCAAGACTGAGCCACCCAGGCGTCCGGCCCCCTTCAGCTTCAGTTTAGATGAGACTTTGGACTTCAGATTTTTAGGTTGATGCTGGAATGAGTTTGAGTCTATTGAGATGGAATGAAACATACTTTGCATGTGAGAAGGATATGAAATCTGGGGAGCCAGGGGTAGAATGCTATAGACTGAATGTGTAAATGTGTCTTCCACACCAATTCATATGTTGAAACCTCTCCTCTAGGTGATTATATTCGGAAGTGGGGTCTTTGGGAGGTGATGAGGTCATGAGAGCAGAGCCCTCCTGAATGAGACCAGTCCTTATAAAAGGGAGTCCAAAAAGGGATTCCTGTCCCTTCCACCATGTGATGTTACAGCATAAAGACAGTGGGCCCTCTAGGAAGCATGCCCTCAGCGGACACAGGATCTGCTGGCGCCCTGATCTTGGACATCCGAGGCTCCCATGCTGTGAGAAACAGCTTCCCGCTGTTTATAAGACACCCAGTTTATAGACAGCATCCATGCCCCTGAGTCTGTTTCTTCATTTGTGAAATGGAATAACATTGAGCCCAAATGGAAGTTCTGAGTATGAAAGTAACGAAATGTATGCACTCTGAAAATGTATTTGTGGCATTTTCTTTCCTTTGAAATAAATAATAGTAAATACAGGAATTCATCTTCTATAATCTCTAAAGTCTCCTTCAGATCTGAAGTGACGCGGCCTGAGGTCAATTTCTTATGAGATTCTTAAGAAAAAGTTCCTGTTCATCTTACTCAGATCCTTCTGTGCTTTGAGCCTATCCCTTTATCCCCCCCTTCTTCCGTCCCAGGCCAAAGAATCTATTATTTGAGATAGTCAATATATTTTTCTGGACTGAGGGCAGTAGTGCACACTCACATGCTTTTTGTATTTCTCTAGCTGATAGGAGATTGAAATATGAGAAGCCATCAAAAACCTCCACGAGGGAAAATACAAATTTTTCTCTTACTGGCAGAATGAGGTCAACATGGGCCCGTATTTATAATTCCCATAGGTGAGAACCTTTAGGGAGAGTGACTATAAAATTGAACCCCATTCCTCGGTGACCTTTTTCAATTAATAACCAACCAAGTTATGTGTTGAGCACCTAAAATAGTCAGTTGCCACACTGCTGTCTGTGGTGTGTAATTTCCTTCTATTTTTTTAAGATTTTATTTTTAAGCAATCTCTACACCCAACGTGGGGTTT
Source organism: Ursus arctos (assembly GCF_023065955.2). Lineage (NCBI taxonomy): Eukaryota > Metazoa > Chordata > Mammalia > Carnivora > Ursidae > Ursus > Ursus arctos. The sequence goes on from NW_026622819.1 coordinate 56,152,168, forward strand.
GAACTCACAACCCCGAGATCAAGAGTCAGCCGGGTGCCCCAGTGGTGTATAATTTCTTAATCTTAACATCCCTTAATCGGGACACAAGGCTTTAGTGACTCCCTGTGGCCTACACTACAAATGATCACAAGAAAACAGCCACAATCATAACTGCACATAGTCGTACCCCGTCACCATTTATCAGGCAACAAGCATTGAGCTGGGCATCTCCGATTAGGACCGTGTACTTGGTACACATCTTCCCAACTGAATATAATTAAGTCTACACGGGCCTAATATAGGCTCCCTCTCCTTGCACTTTGGAAGTCAGAGAGAAGGGGGATAGCAATGGAGGTTAAGCCCTGAAGCTCCTGGGTCAGGAAGGCAGATTTGACCCTGACTCTCAGATGTATTAGCTGAGTTCCCGTGAAGATGCTACGTAACCTCTCTGAACCTTGGTTTCCTCCTGTGTTTACACTTGGCCCTATTACTGTGAAATAAGTGCTCTAATGGAAGGATGACCAAAGGGTCAGGAGGGTTTGGAGAGAGCAGTTCATTTTGCTGAGTTTGCACAGGAAGGTTTGCTGGAGATGTGGCCTCTGAGGTCGGCCCTGATGGATGAGAAGGGGTTCCCCAAACAGAAGAGGCAGGAAGGACCAGCGTGATGAGGCACAGAGGAAGTTGGGAAGGGCCTAGTGAGAAAAGTCAAGGTTTGGTCTTGGCAGTGGTCACTGGAACCCAGTTGCTTTCAGTGGCCTGCAAGCCTTCTGACCCGGAAGTTGGTAGGTGAGGGCAGTACATTCCACGGTGTCCCCTTGCTGACTCTGTGTGTCTCTCAATGGGATTCCCTGGAAGTCTCAGGCCATTTAACTCTTAGGATCACTGGGGGAAGCAGGCACCTACTCCTTAAGGAGATGCTACAATTTCCGGCTGACTTCTGGGACCTGGCAGGTAGCTTCTGACCAGCCTGGGACAGCTTAGTGCTTTCTTGAGCAAGGTTGGGGCACTTTCAAGGAAATGTCTCTCTGCGATCTGGGCAATTGGCAAATGGCACAGATTTTCATCCATCTTTCCCAGGCACGGCCTCCACCAGTGGTGACACAGGCATGTCTTCTAAAGTTGCACAACCTGAGACAACTGGGCAGTACTAACCAGGTCCTGTACTGGCATGTGCAGGGGCAGTGGCCATTAGTGAGGTGTCACTCAAAGGTGTCTTTGTGGCAGCAGAAGCGAATTAAAATATGTCTCATAAGCTCAAACTGTAAGGGGATATCAAGGTCCCTGTAATTAACTGCTAAAAAAGGGGGCATCAAAACTCAGCAACATGGGCAGTGCTGATAACTACATTCAATCCAGCTAATACACAGAACTGAAATGCTGCAAGAAAAGGCTAGCTTCTCTTTCATTACCATTATTCTTAATGAAGAGTGAAGAAGGCCTGGACTCACCGGCAATGGGAAAGCAGGGGCAGGATCTGTCTGGCTCACAACTGTACCTGCCCTGTAGTGCCCAGCACACAGGAAGTGCTTGGCACACACCCTTAGGGGGTCACGATGAGCTACCACTTCACACCCCCTAGGACGGCTAGAGGCAAAAAGATGGAAAGTGATATGGAGAAACAGGGACCCTCCCACAGTGCTGGTGAGAGTGTAAAATGGTGCAGTTGCTCTGGAAAAGAGTTTGGTGGTCACTCAAAAGTTAATCATAGAGTTATCTGATGGCCCAGCAATTCCACTCCTTGGGATATACCCCAACGAATCGAAAACAGGTGTTCAAACAAAAACTTGTACACAAATGTTCATAGTAGTATTATTTGCAATAGCCAAAAGGCAGAAACAGCCCAAATGTTCATCAGCAGATGAATGGGTAGACAACTGCGAGATATTCACACAATGGAATATTATGCAGTCATAAAAAAGGAATGAAATTCTGACACGTGCTACAACATGACAAACCGTGAAAACATTGTACTAAGTGAAAGGGCCAGATATAAATGGACACATACTGTATGATTCCATCTACGTGAAATATTCAGAACAGGTAATCAACAGAAACAGAAAACAGATCGGCACGTGCCAGGTTCTGGTGATATGGGGGGTATGGGAGTAACTGCTTAATGGGTATGGGGTTTCCTTTTGGGGGGACAAAATGGTTTATAAAACTGATGGTCGCACATTATGAGTGCACGAAATGCCACTGAATTGTGTATACTTTAAAATGATGAATTTTGTTGTATGAATTCCAGCTCCCCCCCCCACACACAAAATAAAGAGGGGCTTGCTCTTTCTGTGGCAGGGAGGAGTCTTATGAGAGCATCACACCATGAGGGTAATTTTCCTGTGGCATCATCACAAAGGCAAGGAAGCCCAGGGCCAGATCAGGTAGTAAAGACAATTCCATCTGACGTGAAAAGAAATATCTTGGCATCCGAAGAGCAAAGAGAATGAAGGAGAAAAACATGCGGGGAGTTAACTGACCGACTTTTGGGGATTATTTATAGCAAATTTAAAAACTCTCCTAGTGGGGATACTAGCAGTCACTCGGCACTCAGCAAAAACTAAAGCCAGTTTAAGCAAAGAGAACGAGGCTGGTAAACCTGGTGGAAGGGGGCGGGTAGCAGTCATCGGCTCGCTTCCCAAGTCAAATGTGCAATGTTGTGGGATAAGCCGCTCTGTTGTATTTTCCACGACACTGTTCCTTCTTCCCCATCGGCAGCCAGCACAGATAACTCAGTAGATTGTACTGAGTTTCCTTCTTGCCTTTCCTCAGACTGGTTCTTTGGCTCCCCCGCTGAGAAGGCTGGGTAGAGTTCTGAGTTGCTTTCCCTACTCTTCCCTCTCCAGATACTCAAGACTCTGGGGCGGCCACATGGTCTCATTGAGCTGAACGAATCCAAAGAATTTGGAGTGGGAAGAAGAGGCCAGAAAAACAAAGGACAGAAAGTGCTGGAACCCAGTGAGACAGTTCCCGCCTGGGTGCAAGGTGAGGGCCAGTTCTACTGACGAGTTCCACGTCCCAAGGGAAGGTTTCCAGCTTTCCATTGAGGCTACTGCTACTTAGTTGGTCATGTCAAGGCTGAAACCAGCTTCTAATTCCTCCCCTGATTCCAGGAAAGGGAAATGAAAACATGGCTTACGCTTCGGAACTAGGGATAAGCAGCACTATGCTGGGGGAGAAAGGAAAAAGAATGATTTTTCTCATTTGCCAGCAGTAGAGTTTTATCTAAGATGGTGTGGTTTAGTGGAAAAATATAAAGTTTGCTCGGGAATCAAATGACAAAGATCTTTGACCTTGCTGGGTCATGGCCTAACTTCTCTGGGCTAAAATTTCCCTATCGGTAAAACAAAGCCGTGAAAAAGATGATTTCTGTGCACCCCTCCAGAGCTGAATATTCAGGGCTGCGGAATTTTAATCCAGCCCCTAAAGTCCTCACATGAGAATTTTCTCATTTTGTTATTACAGGTATTATCAGAGGAGTCAGACTTTATTTTTAACGCAGTATGTTGAGAATGCAAATATGAGTTTCCTCCTGCCTGGAACAGTTAGGATGGGGACCCTGGAGGTCTGAACAGGTTAGAAAAAAAAAAAATACAAGAATGAATGAAATGTGGTATTAACTTCTGCGAAAATGCTGCACAGAAACCCACTGAGCTCAGCAGCCTGCAACAGTGTCTAATGGGTAGAGATCACGTAGCGTTTCTTAGGTAGGATAAGACCAGCTCTCTCAAACTTTTGGATGTTTATGGGGTTAGAAATAAGGGGTCAGGCTGCTGTGGCTCCTTCTACCTCCTTGAAACGTCTCCTTTTCCTGGTCAGAAACGGCATCTTTCTCCATCCCGTTAGTCACAGAGACGACTTTTGAAAAGCATTTAATAATTTTACGGTGACCACAGAAAGCTAAGGCTAGACTCCCCCATCAAACAGGGGATGAGCAAAATGAGAGTGTAGATGTGGGAACACAGCCTCTAAGGGCGGAAGAGGAGAAGGCCATTCAGGTGATACCCTCGAGTTGAGTGTTTCACCACGAAGTCTCTAGGAGGGGCCGTGGCAGGCAGAGAAAGCCTTCTAGGACTTTGCCAAATTTGCCCCTACAGGACATGAGAAATGGGACCCCCTCTCTTCCAGGAATGATCTTTGGACTCGCACTGCTCTCTCTGGCAAGCTCACCCTATTTTTACAATCCAGCTAAAGGCTAGTTGTCTCATAACCCTTGGTTTAGGAAAAGCAAGGCCCTTTGAAGCTGGAGCTGAAAGGGAAAATGGTCATTTCCAGGTCAAAAGTGCTGTCTTCTTAACCATCCCAACTCTACCTGGTTAAGGTCCTGGCTTTTGTCCAAAAAATGCCCGGAAGCAGCCTCCCTTATTTATGGGGCATCCGGCACCCTTGGTTCCCTCAGCCGTTGCTGCCCTTCTGCGGCTTGTACCTGACGGATACAAATACAGAAGTTTTCGTCTTCATATATTTCCCCGAGTTCTCGAATTCTATTTTTTTGCCCTTTAAAAAATTCCTTTTCAAATTCACCATGCAAGTTTCCAATGTTCCATCCTAGGTCCTCACTCACTCTTTGGGCGCTCACACTCTGGGGTTAGCCTTAGCAGAGGCTGCAACACATTTGCATCCCAATACACTTCGGTCCCCCTGCCCCTGGCCGGCCTGGGCGCAGGGCGCTTTGCACGTGAAATGTGGAAAGGGGTGACCACTGCCGCAGATCTTCTCTGAACAGAGGGCACGCTAGGCTTGGGGTGGGGTGAACCCCACAGTCCTGCCTCAGCGAGCGATGCCATCTCACAGGACTTCAAAACGGAAAAGTCAGAACCCATCTGATCAGAGGAAAGGGTTGGATAGTCAGAGCTAACATTTCCTTTGTCTGTGATGGATAGCCACTTTGGAACTATTTCCCATCCTGATTTTTCCTTTGGTCAGCACTGTGGTGGAAGCAGGGGGCGGAGGGATGGGGTCTGCTTCGGTCACGATGTTCTATACGAACCCCTCCAAGAAGACCGCAGCACCAGAATTGTGTCTGTACAAAAGGTTTGCATTAACTGCAATGAAGCAAATGACAAAATCAATAAAGTGGGAATCGCGCGGCTGTCATAAAGATGATGTAAATCCAGGGTTCACGATGGTTATGAAGCTATTTAGAATTGTAATTAAAACCAGCACCATTTTTTTCAAGATAAAAGCCCCTCTGACAACCATAAATGCAAGCTACAGGAAATTTTCAACAAATATATTCAAAATTAATGTATGGCACAAAGATGGCATAAATTAACTGAGGATAATCCATAAGCCCAGGCTTCAGAATCTAAGAGCACTGAGTAAAGAGATTTCGATTTTGCGTTTGGTTTTCAAGCAATGTGGTTTTCAATTTTAATCAAGTTAAAGCTTGACAGAGCACTTAGAGACTCTGAATGAATGGCATATTTCTGACAACTACTTTTCAATGAGACTGAAAATGCTGTCTCTGTATTTGCCCAACTTGAGATCTGACGGCATTTGCTATTTTATGCATCCCACATATTTCAGAAAAGAATGTGTGTGTGTGTGTGTGTGTGTGTGTGTGTGTGTAGGAGAAGATGACCTTTTTGTTTTATTCGGGAGTGGGAGCAGGAGGAAGTAGGGGAGGAAGGGGGTGGGATAGCCAAGTCTTTCCGTCCTAATGAGCTCTCTGCCTGGGACTTACTTTCTGAGCCCTGATTGCAAACCGTAACACTGTGATTTCTTGGGAAACATCCGCCTGCCTACTGTTCCAGCCACCTAACTTCGGAGCGTCACTGTTTGTTTCTAGGTCATTAACGGTATCACCAACTATGGCCCTCTGCCCTGCTGAAGGAGGTTCCAGCCGTCTGGGTGATGATAACTGTAGAGTCGTAGAATTTCAGTGTTGGAATCAGTCTTAGAGACCATCTGGTCCAAGTCCATCATTTTTAAGAGAAGAGGAAAGAGGGGATCAGAGAGGGGAATAATTACTTGAAATCCTAAGATAACATTTGGTAGAATAGTCAGGGCTTGACCACAAGCCCCTTAGGTCACACTACTTGGGAAGGGAAGAGTGACGTACGATACATCAATGAAAAAAAAAAAAGTAAGACAGTGAATGATGATTAAATTGTATTGTCAAGTCTGAATGCCGCTAGAATCCAGGGATGCTTGATCCTTTCAATCCAAGGCCCTTCCAATCCCGGGCTTGGAGTGTGGTGAGGAGGTGGGGGGTTAAAAAGGAATCGAGGCCAGGGATTTAGGGGTATATCCCTCATATTTTTCATTTTCTGTATTTTATGATTGCTTGACATCTTGGGGGGGGGGTGTTGCTGACTGAGGAGAGACCGCCTCTCCCAGAGCTAGTTAATTCCTGAAGATAGTAAATAACTTGTCAGGAAGCCTGTCTTTCCTACGCAACCACCGATCCTAAGTCCATACCTGCAACCACACCTCTCTCTCTCACACACACACCAGGCCAATAACCTCCTCTCTAAATCACCCAGGGCCAGGCAGCGGGACACTAGGGCCACTGGAATGGTTCAAACTAGCCAATCCCAAGCTGTTCACCTGGCTTGCCTTGCCTTTTCCAGGCAAACCTCAGGAAAGGCCGTGGTCTAGGCTTTCCTTTTGCTTCTACCTTTGGACCCTGGTGCTTCCCTGTGTGGCCCTCCCTGCATGTCATGGTGTGCCTCTCGTTTCTAGGATGGCTCTGGGTAACAGTGAACTATTTTCCCAAAAGCACGGACCTCCCCGTGTTATCACTCGGTCACCTTTATATACCAAGTCCCAGACACAGGTCAAAGGGACCCAGGTTTTGGTCACAATTCCTGCCCACTGTCTGAAGGATTCTGGACAAATTGCCACCTTTTAAGAAAGGAGAGGTATGGACTGCATTTTCTAGTCCTTTCTGGCTTGGTTAAGTCTAGGACTCTAAGTAGAGCACCCCGAATTCCAGTCCTCAAGTCAGCAGGCAGAGGCTGGCTGCAGTAGAGGAACCGCGTGCTCGCCAAACCACTTATAAAAGCACGGCTCATGCTTGTCTCAGTAGTAAAATGGGCAAAGAAAGGCATTCATTTTAGGAAATCTAATTGCATTAAGGAGCTGATTCCAGAAAAGGCATTTGGATTAATAGTCTACTGAGAAGGCTCGTCTTCCGTGATGAACAATCCAGCAGAGAAAATTTGCACATTCACAACTCAATTACACTGGTTGACGGCAGGTTCCCCGAACTGCACGTGGGCCATCTTAATTGCTAGGGAGGTGCAAATGTTATGAAGCAATTTCACAACAGACGCAAAAGGAAGTTGTGTGCCGGCCCTCGCTTTAAAATGGCCTGGGACATGTGAAGAGGACCCGAAAGGCTTGACTGAAACCACTCAGCCTCCGAGGTACACAATAAGGAAGCCCCTCAAAATTCAAGGCAGAAATCCCTAGCTTGGGGCCCTTGGGATTTTTGTGCCTAGGGCAGAGAAGAGCCTTTTTATTTTTATTTTTATTTTTATTTTTTAGTAGTCAAAGAATAGTGCTTTACTGATAGAAGGTTAGTTTCAACGGATACAAAATTGCTGTGTAAAATAAGTTTTCAAAATACATTTCCTTGGGTAAAGATTATCTCTTAGTAAAAGCAGGTATCTCTAAGTGAAAGTATTTCTTTAGATTTGGGCAGCAAAACAAAGGGGGATGTAGAAGTGAGCCCTTTTAAACATCAGCAGCTGGTCACCGGCACTGAGAGCGTCACTTAGTGGTCTATGCGAGATGTGACTGCTAGAGACTGGCCTTCTCTTTGGAGAACACAAGGGGACCCTTTCTAAGGTAGAGTTCATGTTTAGAACCTTGGCTTTGTGGTCTGTATGTTTTCCCTGTAGCTGGGAAACATACCTAAGGCTGATTCTAGACCAAAGGAATCCCTTGGGCTATTTAAAATAAGGCATGGGCAGTAAAAAGCAGAGAAAAGGGAATGGGGGCAGGGATAATCTGCTTTAGGAAATGATGGGAAGACCCCTTCTGTTTCAACCCCAGTGAAATGTTTTAAAGCCTGACTGCAGAAGACTCCAGAAACTTGTGAACAGTTAACTGAGGTTTCACTGCCTGGCGGTGTCCTCTTACTCTAGGGCTCAGGGTTGAATCGCCATCACTCAGCCACCTCGTCTTCCCCATCCGCTTCTCTCGTCTGTTAACTCCTAAGGATCGCCTAAGTTGGGTTTTATCTTCCTCATTGTGCGGTTTAGGCTGGGGGTGAAGAAGGAGGAAATGCTGTGCACGAAACCTCGATGCCACGAGACCAGAAGCGTCCACAAACCCAAATTAAATACAGTCTGTTCGCAGCATCACACAGTTTGATTTGCCCGACAGCTGAATAATGACTCAATATTTGTATCATCCCAATGAATCGATGCACTGGTTTCCTTCTGTGACTACACAGAGCCAGGAGCACGCTTTGAACTTGGGCGTAGAGTCTGTTTTTAGAAAGAATCAAGCAAACATTTGCGGGTTTGTGAGCTGAATATGCTTAAGTAGACAAAAGCGATATTCAGCCAGTGATCTAATTGACATTTTACTTGGGCAAGAGAACTGGGGCCGGCCCAACGGCAGGCAAATTCATTTCCCAAAGGTCACGGGGTTGGCTGCTGGTGATTCGTTGTTGAAAGATATCTCAGGGCTGGTCAAGGCCACAATCAGAGATGCCTATGGAATACAAATAATTCCCCTCATTCAAAACTGGCAGGCAGAGCTGTGGGTCAATGTGGTTGTACTTATGCAAATGGCAATGATCATAGTTTCCAGTTACGGAGGGTCAACTGTGACTGAGACAGGTGGGCATGGGGCACGGCTGGCTCGGAGTCTTGTGAGTTCTTGCTCCGAAAAGCACTCTCTGTTATCTGTGTTATACTAGGGAATCAAATAAAACAGGAGAGCTCCCGTTCTTCGGGCTCAGATCAGATGGATTTAACCTGCGATTTTTAAAATATGTAAATATATGCACATTATGAAGAAAAGTTCAAGGAGCATCAAAAAGTCGAGAGTGAAATGCAATACTCCTCCTGCCCTTACCTCCAGTTCTGCAACTTAGCTTCCCCAGCAGTAACTATTAGAGTTTCCCATAAATGTGTCCCCAAATATCTCACATACATGAAAGCATATGAGAACAAATACAGGCATACTATTTTAAAAGCACAAACGGTAAACGAAACAAAAAACCAAAACCAAAAAAACAAAAAACCAAAAAACCAAAAAACCAAAAACCGTACCAACCTTCCTGCACCTTGTTTTCTCATTCATCAGCTCTGGCTGCTGTTCTGTATCACATACAAAGATCAGTCTCATTGCTTGTAACTACTCTGTAATAGTCCAGTGAATGACATACCATAGTTCATGTAACTAGTGGCCTACTGATGGGATTTTAGGTGGCTCCCAAGACATCTCTGCTACAAGTGATGCTTACCTATACGCCTTTTGGGAACTTGTATACATTTATCTGTAAAACAGATTCATCAAAGTTAAATGGCTGGATTGAGGAGTATGTGTATTTTCATGTTTGATAGTGGTTACTAGACTGCTTGTTAAGAGGGTTACGCTGGTGACACTCCCTCTGTCAGTGTAAAATACTGCTCCACGTCCTTGCCAGTTCAGTGCCCCATGGATTCTTAGCAAGCACTTAAGAAAAGAATCTCTCTAATCACCTCCAAATCTCATGGGGAGAAGTTGGACGCACTACCCTAGAATTAAGACAGCCATGGCCAAAATATAGTAAGATCTTTCCCAACTTACGTCAGCTTTCTATAACAGTGGGATATGGGATATATCCTACTCTGGTATTTGTTCTAATTGCTCTTAAGTAATGTATGTTCACTGTAGAAATACTGGAAAGGAGACAAAATAAAAAAAAAATAAACTCATTCTTAAGTATTTACCCAGGAGAAATGAAAACGTAAGTGAAAGTTCATAGCAGCTTTATTCATAATACCCACAACCTGGAAACAACCCAAATGCCCACCAACAGGAGAGTGGGTAAACATATTGCAGTCGATCCGTAAGAGGAGTACTACTCAGCAATCAAAAAGAACAGATTACCGATAGACGATACAGTGTAAGATGAATTTCCAAATATTATACTAAGTGCGAGAAGCTGGTTACACAACACACTGTATGAGTCTGTTTATATGAACTAGTTCCTCAGGCAAAATGGTAGTGCCTGAGAGCCGGCTGGTGGCTGCCAGGCTCAAGGCATAGGTAAAGGGGAGTGGGGACTGACTGTACACAGACACAAAGCACACTTTAGGTGGTGGTTACAGGACAATACCCTTGTCAAAATGCAAGGAGCTGTATAGTTAAAATGCATGCATTTTATTGTAAGTAAATTATACCTCAATAAAACTGATTTAAAAATTAAAATCACCTAAATTCCTACCCTTTACAGTTAACCACTGTCAGCATTTGGGTTTATATCCTTCAGACTTATTTCCTGTGCAAACATACACGACCATATTCACACTCTTAAATGTACCTTTCTTTGTATTTTTTTAAAATAAACGAGAACACATGGTTTGGTAATCTGATTTTTTAAAGACATCTTAATGACATATTGGGTAGATTCTTTAATAGCTTAATTCCATATCTCAAACCGTTTTCTCATTCCTAACAGAAACAGTAGTGGGCTTCACCTGCCCACCCACCCCACCATAGGTTAAAAAAAAAAAAAAAAATCCTCGTAGAGTAACCAAGTTTGAGGAAGCAAGATGAGTTTTGACATCTCTTTTTTTAGATGCCTTTTTCCTTCTCCCTATAAGATGTGTGGATTACACTGGCCTCGGGCAGATGGCAACCCTCTCTCCGCCCAGTTGGGGTCAAGGTTCACCGGTGTAGCAGAGCTGGCATAAACTTAAAGTGGGGCCAGGCTCATTCCCAGCTTGTAAGGCACTCACAGGGAGAAGCCCGGAATGGCTCCAAAGAAAACCAGAGGTCCTCCACTCTCCACTGTTTGGGGGAGACAAAGGCCTCAAAGTAACTGAAAGGGAGGCTTTGTTCTCTGGCTTCGCTCCAGATGAAGCCCTCCCACATTCTCCAATCCATTGTCAGGACATGGGACCTCCTCCACTGACAACATTCCAAGGGGTTGACAAATTAAGAGCAACAAAGGCCAGAATATTAGACACAAAGGAGTCAATGGGAGCCACGACCACAGCCTCACATTCCCAAAGGCACACAGGGAAAGCCCAACACAGACCACAGATACTTGCCTCACAGACAAGGCCGGGTCTGCCCACCCCTTTCCTCCAGGCCCCCTTGCTCTCATTTCAAATCTGGACTGATTTCCCACTATTGTTTTAAGGACAGTTAACAGTTTGAGTCAGATTGATGTAGGTTCAAATTTCAGCTCTGCTGTGTGATCTCTGCAAACTACTGAACCTTGCTGAGTTTAAACTTCATCTTGAAAAGAGGGACGATGCCACCTACCTCACTGGGTTGTTATAACAACTCAATGAGATAACTCATGTTTGAAGTGCTCACTATGTGTCAGTTCTAACTACTTCACAAATATTATCTGATGTAAGTACTATCTTTAGTCTCCGTGAAAAAAAAAAAAAACAAGCTCAGAGAAGTTAGCGACTTGCTTACGATCAGTGGGGAGGTCTGGGACCCAGATTCCTCTCACTTCGATGCCAAGTCCTAATCCAGCACACAAGTCATTCTCAAACCTTATAGAATCAAGCCTGAGTGGGCTAAAATGCCGATTCCGGGGCCCCAACCAGAAATCAAGATTCACTTAGTCAATAACAGGGTGCAGGCATCTGGATTCTTGATAAGGTCCAGATCAGGAAGCAGGGCATCATCAACCCACATTTTGGAAATATTACACATTGCTATAATGAAGAAATGCGATCATTACTTCATGATTATTACTGTACAAACCCAATGGAGAAAAATTATGGGGTGGGAGAGGGCGAGAAGAAGAAAGGGGACTACAGGACTCCACTCGTGAGCTCTGAAAGGACAGGCAATCACTGATGGTGTCGAGATGACGCTCGTGCCCGTGGAGGCACACAGATGGATCTGCGTGTATTGAGTCAACAGTCTATCCAAATAAATAACCTGAAGTCAAGCTAAAGACTGTATCAGTCCCTCGGGGGTTGGCGGTGTTGGGATTCTTCAGTGAAGATGACCACTGGGGTGTGACTTTGAAGAAAGCATAGCAAAGTCACCCATTTCAGGGATGGGCCAAGGCCATACTCTGAGGCCGCAAACCCAATTCCTGGCAGGGTATTTGGCCTCAAAACACTATGGGATGTGGTCAGAAGGGAAGTTTAAGTCCAGGGACAGTGCTCTGCGTAGCACAATTAGCAGTGATCTGCGTGATGTGGTTACGGGAGTATTGTTCTCAAATTCATCCCTCTCCAGCATTCCGACTGCCACTCTTTCAGGGCCTCTGGAAATGGGTGGATTTTAAGTGGTTTAAGGAATGATGGCACTACAGCCTGCCAACACATTAGCAAAGATCAGATTACTGACACATCGGGCTTTGGGACAAACCACCAGAACCTTTCCTTCACTTCCATTCCTGCGGCAGTCCGCTCCTCAGGGAGTGGGAGGCACCACCTAGGTCGGACCCCATGGCCGAATTTGACCCACACGTGGTGTTATTTAGCCTGCACAAAGAGGCTACTGAGTGTTTACAAAGATTTTGCGTTAGGTGCCGACATCTTGAAATCAGATGATTTTACAGAGAAATCTCAATTTCTTGCTTCTTTCAGGAAAATGAAAAAAAAATTGGTAAAGGTGAGCCTATAAACATCGGTGGGAGCCACGTCACGGTAATATTCAGATGGAGCCATCGTTCTCCAGCTAGCCATAGCGTCTACAACTTCCTGTGACTCCCTCAATACCACCAGGCCCCCTCCAATCGTCATTTTCCACTCATGGTATGTAAGCCAACTACCCCTATTGAAGGGCTTGTCTTCAAGATACTGGAACAGAGAGAATGCCCAAGACAACCAAACCAAGTCTCCAAACCCTCCCCTCTCCTCCAACCCTTTATGCCAATAGGCCGACTGTGGGGTTCTCTCTCCCGGCATCAGTGAAGGTGAAGGAGGAAAAATGTGAGGGGAGGGGGTGGAGAAAATTAATATTTACTGAGCAACTACTTTGTGCCAAGCTCTATCTTCAGGCCTTTCCACTTGTCTTCTTATTTAACTTTAACATGAAAATTTGTGGCTTGGTTCGGGGCTAACAATCATCTTCATTTTATTGAAAAGTTAGTGAAGGCTCAGGGAAGAGAAGTACTGTGCCTAAGTAGCAAAGCACCGTTGCAGACTGGGGACGCTTCTACGGAAGAGGTGGGGTGGTAACTCTTCCTTGGAGATGGCTCCCCACAACGATGGGATTCTTGAGAAGCCTGTAAGACCAGGGAAGCAGGCCTGCTGGGGACAGGACAGCATACTGTTGAGGGAAGCTGCAACTATGCTTCCGGCTACTGTTTGCCAGGCAGGCTTGAGTGTCCAGCGTTAACACATCTGATGTTTCCAGAGAAGCTGGAAAACCAGATTTCTCAAGCAAAATTTACTGATCTTTGGAATCCCACAAAGAAGAAGAAATAAAACCTGTCTGGAGGTGGGATTTTGTCCATTGGTTTATTTTCATTAAACGCTTTTCTAAGTATAGGCAGCACTGCATAGTGGTCACAGGTGCTAGATTTAAACTCTTTGGGTTCAAGTCCCGGCTCTGCCACTTATCAGCATACGACCCTGGGATTTATCACTTTACTCCTCTGTGCCTCAGTTTTATCATCTGTAAATTGGCAATAATCATAAGGTTGTCAATGGAGATTAAGTGAGATGACAGGTAGAAATTAATAAGATAAATTAAGGGCTCTATAAGAACTTACTAAGAAGAACGACTGTCTGTTTTGAAGCTACTACTCCTTTCTTCAAGCAGCCTCTGTTTATTCTATGAGGGAGTGGGGAGGAGATAGGAGCATTTCAGGCTAAATTATGGGCTTTAGAGGGATCTCAGCACACATACCCCATATCCTTGAGCCCAAGAAATGGTGCTGCTTCTAAGAGCAGAAAAAGAAGTGCAACTTCCCAAATGAAATGCTAATTAGCTATAAAATCTCAGAACTGCCGCTGGGCCATGTGCTGGGCAAACCAAATCTTATCTGCTAGGTACTTATTTGTCCAGCTAGGCAGTTTTCCTGGCAGACACGGTACCTGAGAACGGATCATTGGCGTTTAGAAGTAATTTAGCTTTGGGCACTTGTGCCTGGGGCCTGGTTATAAAGAGAGCTTTAAAGGAGAGTGTTAACAATGGCAAACAACGGCTGTCGTTCTAAATGGACACATTGTAACACATTGTCCATTTACAGAGCTGAGCACTGGCGGCAGACACAGAAGTGCTCCACTCTGGCAAAGCCGTGCGTATAGATTTGTCAGTTCTGATACAACAAGGCGCTCTGAAACACCAGCTCCAATAACACACCCGTGCCCATCATGAGCAGTGTTGGGGCTGACATCTCAGGCTCTGAAAACCACTGTCTCAGGCCCTGCTCGAGAACTTCTTTATTCATCTGGCAAATATTTCTTGAGTGCGTGGCTGACCAAGTCTTCCCTCCCTGAAGTCCTTAAAGAACCCTCTTTCCCGAAGCAGTCATTTCCCTGAGATGTAAACCAGTCAATCTGGCAAGGCAAGCAGGAACGGAGATTGTGCAGGAAAGCTGGTTGAACTCAGACATGCTGCAGAAATCTGTAACCAGTCCCAAGGATGTCCCAAAGATTTCAGATGCCGTCAGCCCCATTCCAGAAAATGTCTCCCAGTCAGCATCCAATTTCTCTTTTTCTTCTCTCTTAAGGTAAGCCCAGCCCAGACCCTCCACCTGGGTAACCAACTTCTAGGCACTGAGATAAAGTGTTACTCTGATCTCCTTCTCTGCTGGTCCCCACCAGATCCTGGCTTTTTGATTCTGCTGCTGACTTTTCTCTCAATGACACAACCTAGCTCCTCCCTGATGATGGTCTCAAGGAATCATCACCCTTTACAGTCTGAACCTACCTGAAAGATTGTCTGGTCCAGTGATTTTTCAAGGGTTTTTTTTTTTTTTTTTAATGGGAATCTCAGTTATTCAAAATCTCATGTTGAACATCAATGTCTAAGAGAATTCAAAACTTTGTCGTTATTAAAAGTAACTTTTTATTTGTAGGCATTTGAAGCACTAGAGCTTCTCAGAATACACCTGAAATCCACTGATCGCAACAGACAAGAAAGCCAACACCAAGAGGTTAGTTCAGTGGCAGCTGGAGGGCAGTATTAGTATTGGTTTCCTACTGCCGCCGTAACAATTATCACAGACGTAGAGGTTTAAAATATGTATGTATTATCTCAGCATTCAGAGGTCAGAAGCTCCCGATCAGTTTCACTTGGGCTCACGTCAAAGTGCAAGCAGGCTGTGCTCCTTCTGGAGGCTCTAGGGGAGAATCTGTTTCCTCGCCTTCTCCAGGTAAGTTCTGTCCTCATCACATGGTCTTTCTCCCCCTGCTTCCAGCGCTTGTCCTCTTTCTTATAAAGACCCTCTGATTACATCAGGTGCGCTTAAATAATTCACGATAGTCTATCCATCTCAGGATCCTTCATTTAATCACATCTGCAAAGTCCCTTTTGCCATGTAGGGTACATAGTAATGTATTCCGGGGCTCAGATTGCGGCCATCTCTGGAGGGGCCATTATTCAGCCCATCACAGATAGGCAGCAGTTAAGAGCAGAGCTGTGACTGAGCCCACAACTCCCGGGCTCTTTTGGTGCCTTCTGTGTCTTGCTGGGGACAGGGAGATGCATCAGGGTGGAGAAAGTACACCGCTTTTTCTCTGACCTGTTTTCTACCTTGCCTATTACAAGCCATAAACCAGAACACGACAGCCCCACTGGAAGAAAGAAGAGAAGGTGTGAGGAAGTTAAATATTTTTAAGGGTCTGAAGTGGAACACCGTAAATATAACCTTTTTCTTGGGGTGTGTATTTTGTCTCAGAAGGGAAGATGGTCCATGAGATGTGATAGTCTGATTCAAATTGATTCGCAGAGATGAGATAAAGGAGCGATTATTATTAATCTTCATGACAACACCATTACAAGGGTCATATTTCCACATAACATGTAGGGAAACTGAGGCCAGGAAAGTGACCTATTTGGCTGAAGATCACATAGGTGGTAGGAGCCAGGGTTCATGTGACTCCATGCAGGCTGACTTGGGAACCTGAGACTGCAACCATTATTTAAACACCCTCAGAGTTTATGCGGAGTCTTTACGGGAACACCAGCCCCAGGCAGGGGCTTTGAAGTACAGGTCTCCTCTGAAGGAGCGGAATCAGGAAGAAATTCTAATGCTCACACCTCAGGCTACAGGTGAGAAAGCCGGGACTGCTCCTGGCTTTCTTGCTGATGTGTTCTGTGGCACTTAAACTTGCCGGGTGTCACTCACCCTCTCTCAAAGAAGCAAAAAGACGACGTGGGTTGCTCGAGTCTGAGCAATGGAACAGATATAAGCTATTGTGAAGGGCTGTGGAACACGAAGGGATTTCCCTGTACATTTAAAAGCTCACACTCCAGGGCTTAGGAGAATGGAGGGAGGGGTGAACGGGGAGCGCGGGGGATTTTTAAGGCGGTGAAACTATTCTGCATGTCTCTACAAAGGTGGATACGTGTCATCGTGCATTTGCCGTAACCCAGAGGACGCACAACAGCAGGAGCAAACCCTACTAGCTACTACAAATCTTAGTTAAATGTGTTAATAGTGGCTTAGCAATTGTAACAAGTGCACCACGGTAGTGCAAGATTCAATCGGAGAAACTATATTTGTGGGCAGAGGGTACATGGGACTAAGTACCTTCTGCTTAATTATTCTGTAAACCTAAAACTGCTCTTAAAAAAAACATGAAGTCTATTAATTAAAAAAAGAACTCACACTTTCAGACACTCCTGCTGGTCTTCTCAGAAATTTGTTCCCAAATGGTGACCATGACAGCTTATTCCTGCCTCCCAGGGGCTTGGCTGGTGCTGGGTGTCAGACATGCTTTCCCAACATTCCCCACTGATCTATACCTGCTGCTTCCTACAAGACATCATCCGTGCTCACCAAATCTCAGAGCTCTTCCTAGCCAGCCACTCAGAAAAGCACTGACGCATCCTGGGGTCCCACGTCCGCCTTGTCACTGAGCAGCTCTGTTGCCTTCGGAGAGGTCCTGCATTTCTTTGAGCCTCAACTTCTTCATCTATACCTAGAGGCTAATAAACTTCTCCCTAATGATCTGGCAGGGCTGCTTAAACAAGATAATACCTATGGGGTGCGTGGGTGGCTCAGTTGGTTAAGCACCTGCCTTCAGCTCAGGTCATGGTCCCAGGGTCTTGGGATCAAGCCCTGCATTGGACTCCCTTATGATCCCAGGGTCCTGGGATTGAGCCCCTCATCGGGTTCCCTGCTCCGTGGGGAGTCTGCTTTTCCCTCTTCCTCTACCCCTATTCATGATCTCCCTCTCAAATAAATAAAATCCTTAAAGAAAAAAAGATAATACCTATGAAGGCTTTGGGAAAACCATAAAGCATTATTATTCACACACATAAAGCACATACTTTCCTGTTTAACTCCTCACTTGCTTTTTTCCCATTTTATAGATTAGGGAACTGAGACTCAGAAAGGTTAACTAACTTGCCCAAAGACACGCAGGTCATAAGCGCAAAGCTGGAATTAAACAAACAAAAAAATCAAGTCTGACTCTAAAACTCACACTTTACATTTACACTCTTCAAAACTATACTACGCTGTCTCCAATGAGACACAGAATCAAAGCATCAATAGCGACTAGAGTCTCAAAGAGTAACCCCCACTGTCATACTAATCTTTCCTCCTCTGAAGACCCTCTCATTTTTTTTTTTAAAGATTTTATTTATTTGACAGAGAGATGGAGAAAGAGAGGGAGAGAGAGAGAGCGCATACAAGCAGGCAGGGGGAGCAGCAGAGGCAGAGGGAGAAGCAGGCTCCCCGCTGAGCAGGGAGCCCGATGAGGGGCTCAATCCCAGGACCCTGGGATCATAAGCTGAGCCGAAGGCAGCCGCTTAACCAACTGAGTCACCCAGGCGCCCCTCATTTCTTTTGAGAGCTAAAAATCTCCAGGCAAAAAGCTCAGCCCAATGGTAAATTTCTCATAAGACCACGCAGCTCAGCTCCGAGGCGCCCAAAACCACTGTGCCTTCTTGCCAGGGTGCAGGAAAGAAGGGATTCTATTCCACATGCTTGGTTAAACCCCTCATTTTCTGTGGATTTAATGCTCACAGGGGTTAAATATCTGTGATGAGTTTAAAAAGCATTTTGTCCACAAATAAAAATATCCCGGACAGTAAATTTTGGTGCTAGATACAGAACAGTGGTCTCCATTATCCTGAAAAAACCATGAGGGATTCTATGGGTTGGTTCTCGAGGCTTAGCTTTAATTTTTCTTTGTTCCCAGATGTAATCGTGCTCTTTCATTCAGGGTTTTAGTGATTCGCTAAGCGTTGGAGCCTTTCTGTTCTGAAAGTCATCCACTTATTAATTTTCATTGTTTGAGCACCTATCATATATGCCAGGCATAGACCGACTCTTGCAAACAAGCAGACGGCGAGCAAGACAGACTCGACCTCTCTGTCTACATAGCTTCAGGCCACGGGAGGAGAAAGACAACTGAGCAGACAGTTATAACTTAGAGTGAGCATAAGAAATATCCAAAGCGCAAGAGAGGACCCCTAACGCAGACTACAAACTGTGTGATCTGGCTGGGAAGGGGTTCTGTTTGCCACTTACACGGCTGCAATTCTAGGCACAACGTCTGGAATGGGGCACTTACCACTACCACCTCCTCGCCTCCGGGTAACATAGTAACGTATCTTTCCCAGACTAACGGGATCTAATTCACCGGTGTCTTCTACTATTTTTCTCATTTCCGTGGCTTTACTGTAATAAATCAACTGCTGCTTATTGAGCACTTGCACTGCTGGCCATGGGGCAGGTAGAGAAGATGCTCTAGGGGTGTATTTATCATATTATATATGCTCTGTGTTAATCTGCGTGCCTCCTTCTGCAGATGAAATTTCTCCAGAACAGGGACTATGTCTTATTCTTCTGTTTCCAGGACTGGCTTCGGGTCTGGTATGGGTACGGGCTCAATCATGATGTGTGGAAGGAAGAATGGAAAGACAGAAGAGCAGAAAGAAGGGAGGAAGGGAGGGAGAGAAGGAGGGAAAGGAAGAAAGGGAGGAGGGCGGACAGGATCCCTTTTTAAGGGTAGCTTATTTGGGTAGCACTTAGCAGATGGGGGTCCAGTCCAGCTTCCTCCAGCAGCATTTCTGAACCTGACATACAGCCATGAATGCGGAGGGAGGAAAGGCTGGAAACCCTGCTGCCCCTTGGGCAGGTGATCGCACAGCATCTGCTTGCCCCCTGAGAGCAGATTTCCTGAACCCCCTGTCCAAGAGGCAGCACGGCTTTCCTCATGAGAGGCAGGCACCACTCCTGCGTCCGAGCCGGCAGAGATGCC
This sequence comes from Ursus arctos, assembly GCF_023065955.2. Classification (NCBI taxonomy): domain Eukaryota; kingdom Metazoa; phylum Chordata; class Mammalia; order Carnivora; family Ursidae; genus Ursus; species Ursus arctos. The sequence goes on from NW_026622819.1 coordinate 56,171,679, forward strand.
TGGCATTGAAAGCTGTCTCTGCCTCTGGCCTGCCAGGCCCTGGTGACGGGCACTCGGTTCGGCTGCCCAGTCTGCCCCTGCAGGTTTCTGCAGTTTGCCGCTCCCTCTTTAGGTCCACCGAGCCTGCCTTTGGGGCCCTGTCATCTGTCAACAGCTGCACAAGTACTCCCACTGGCCACCAGGACTTGAGTCTCCCCTCGGCCGTCTGTCCTTCCCACTGTCACTGGCATGGCCTTTCTTAAATGAACATCTGGTCACACCACGCCCCCATGAAAAGCCCTTCAGTGGATCACGTGGTGCCATGAATCACGACATTCGAAGTCCCCTCCCCACTGGCCCCAACTCCCTGCCTCGCTAAGCTCATCTGTCTTCAGTGCCTCTCCTGCTTGCTGCGTTCCAGCCATCAACTCTTCCGAGCATCGACTCTTTCGTATACCTCTGTGCCTTTGCACCAGTGGGTGATTTTTCACATGCTGTTCCTTCTGCCTGGAAAGCCCTTCCCCCGGACGTACTCCTACTCATCCTTCAAGACCCAACTCATGTCACTTCCTGAGTGAAGCCAGAATCAGGCCTGTCTGGGGGACACCACGTGTGTCCCGCCCCTTCGTCCTTACCTCCAACTGAGTCCTGGTACACGGCCTGTACCTTCTCACTCACTAGTCTGTCCCCTCACTAGACTGAGTTCTCTGAGTACAAGGATGGTATCTTGTTCTTTCTATAATATTTTCATATTCAACGTTTTCATGATTGTGCATGATTTCCTATACATAATAGGTCAACTGCAAATACTCAAGGAATGGATGAACAAACATTCAGTTGACGCATTTTTAGTCGACCATACTCTCTGCAGCAAACTGCTTGGGCACTAGGAATTCCACAGTGACAGAGGCAGGAGAGGCCCCGCGTACACATGTTCCTTCTGGGTGACAGACGGAGACAGGTTGACAAATAAATGAACAAGATAATTTCAGAGGGCACTAAGTGCTCTGAAGAAATATAACTGGGTAGTGGGATAGAGAGGAGGGACAGTGAAGCCTGGGGGAGCTGCTCTGGATGGGTCAGGGAAGGCCACCCTGAGGAGGTGATGTTGGAGGTGAGAATGGATCTGAAGTTGACCATGCCGAGTTGCGAGGGCTTAGCATCCCATGCAAAGGGAGGAAGGAGCGGGGAGTGTTTCAAGGGATGAGGTGGAGCACGGGGCGTGATGTGGGTGAGGGAGCGCCCCGCCATATAGGGTGGCCTGCAGGGCATGACCAGGAGCGTGAACTCTGTTCCAGGCACAATGGCAGAATGAACAGCTGCCGAGATTAGCAGACACGGATGCTCCCAGCGAGTGGGTGCTTCGTGTCCCTCCACACACCTCCCTCACCCTCACATAAGATTACTGGCTGCTCACCGGGCGGGCGGAGACAGCCCTCATTAATCTCAGGAAGCGGGAGGGCAGACTCGGGCAGTGCGGCAACCCAGACTAACTAGAGAACACAAAGGCCGCCTGCCTCGCTTTGTTTTGAAACCGTCAAGTCCAAATTCCGCTAGCTGGCGGAGACAGGGGTTATTGATTTTCCCTTCTGGAATGCATGTCCTACAGAGTCCTCGCAAATAGAAACTGAAAAACAGAGGAAAACACAAGTGCTGAGAAAGATAGGGCAAGGGGACATTTTTTTAAAAAGCAATCTATACTGGCTTTTGTCTTTTTCTTCCTATGCTTTGTTGGATGGTGGCTTGTCACCTCTGTTTTTCCCAATTCACTTCTTTGTCCTTATCTCTGTGCCTTCCCGACGATCTCCCTCTCTCCCCCTCCCGATGCCTCCGGTCCAGTACCCGGCGCACCGTTTGCACACAGGAGGCAGCTTCTGCTGCTTTACCTACAGGACAGTCTCTCCAAGTGTTCTTTCTCCAGATCTGGTTGTCCAGCTCACTGCTGCTCTTTAAACACAGCACCTCTCCCCTTCGCAGACAGGCAGCAGAGTGGGACCAGCCCATAAATCCAGCTTTCAGTAACTGCATAGAGTGGTATCCCCAGCTAATTACCTTTTCTCTCTTGAGAACCAGGAAGCAATTAGGGACTTCCTTCCACTGCCTTTAGCACCCATTCCCACTGGGTTACACACCACGTGTGTCCCGCCCTCGGCTCTGACAAACGTTGCACGCTTGCCCCTTTGCCTCTGTGAATCAGGCCTTCCCTTGCTACAGGCTTCTTGGCTACTTGTCCTTTCTTCCTGTTGCTAGCATGGCTGAGTAGAGAGGACCTGGGTACACAGAAGTGTCTATGGATAGAGTCTAAAACATGGTTGGGTATGTTACTAAGGATAGATACGTGGGGAGGGCTAGGCCCAACTGCGTCTGTTGACTTTAACCAAATTAAACACACTGATCGAAACTTAACTTTATCATCTGGAAAACGGGTGTATCACAGTCTCTTCCTTCTCGAAGGGTAATGTCAGGACAAGCAAAGAAAATCCATGTCAAGAGTACAAAATTAAAAAAAAAAATAGACAATCCTTGACCTTCTCTTCCTAATGAAATATATGGTATCGTGGATAGGCCCAACTGTAGTCATTTCATAGCCTGATACTCCAATAATTTATCCTCTACTCCTATTTTACCTAAGAAATAGAGCAGTGTTATGTTCCCCGAGCTCACACAAGGTGGTAGAGAAGGCTGGGGAGGGGGTGAATGGGAGGTGGTTCTCGAAACAAACTGATGAGAGGGATGTACCTTCCTGAGATTTAAAATTTGTAACGAGAGAGACAACCTACATGCAGGTAATTGAGGTCTGGTAGGAGGAGGAGTGTTTCCTTAATAGGTTTTATACAAACTTAATTTCTGCAAAGCGTCTTCTATTTTACATGTACTGATGCATATTTAAACGTATAACTTCAATTATCACCTCGATGCAGATGCTTCCCCTCCTTGAACTTGCTCCTCAGCTCAGCTCCTACATCTCCAATTACCCACATGATAGTTTCGCTGAAGGCTTATTTCCTCTACCTCCCTCTTCTTAAAGCCATCGAAGCTGAGGCTCATAGACAAAGCCGTGGCCCAGAGACCAAAGTCATTTACCCCGCAGGAGCAAGAGGATGGGATGTCAGGCTCGCCAACTTCCAACACACAGAAGATGCTCCATCCACCTGTCTGTGGAAGACTTGACATCACTTCACACCCAACTTAACGATCTTCGAGTTTGTCTTTTCTCCTGACCTTTCGGTCTTTGTGGAGTGGAAGCTTCAAGAAGGCAAAGCTCGCAGATCTACAGATCTACAGCTCTTACTTTCTGTGGCTTGCCCCAGAGCTGGCATTTAGCAGGTTCATTTTGACGGCTGCATAGATGAAAGTCTATGAAAATTTGCCATCATTCCTTGTATCGTCTGAGCTCGGAAACTCATCATTTTCTACTTTTCTTCCCCCCCGGCTACTAATATCTCACTGATTGCCAATTTCTGTTGCCTTGGCCCTGTTGGTATCTTTGGATCCTTCTTCACTTCTGATTGCTCTCTTTCCCAAGTGTGAGCCCTGACCCCTTACGTTGGGTTCAGCCTCATCTCCTGTCCCCCTCTTTCCTCTTCCTCCTCCTCCTGTCCTAGGCTCCTCTTCCACAATACATGACTTCATCATGATTTTTCCCATGTTGGAAAAATCTACATTCTCAGTGCCTACATCTAAAGTGCTTGCAGGCAAGTGTTGCCCCCACCTGGCCTCCACCTGGCCTCCACCTGGCCTCCACCTCTCTTCCTAACCTTATCACCTGTTGTTCTGTCTCATAAACCCCCACCCTCACAAGATGGCTCTGCCTGTGTCCCTTAACACACACCTTATACAGGTTTGCCTCTATATTTGCACACACTATTGCCTCATTTACTTTGTGAGTTCCAGTCATCATTCAGGCCTGGGTAAAGTCTTTAGGATTATAACTACAACAAAGGAATACAGCAGTCACAGTAGCTAGAACTTTCTAAATATCTTCCATGTACTAAGCATAGTACTAAGTTATCCATACTCATTATTTTATTAACCTTCACAAAAAGCCTAGGAGGTTAAGTACAATTCTTATCCTCATCTTACAGTGGAGGAAATCTAGGTTCGGAAGTGTCTAGTAATGTGCCTAAGGTCACAGACTCTGTGTGCACAATAGCTGAAAATCAGACCTAGATCTATCAGGTGGCCAAAGCCATGTTTCTAACTTTTAGGCTATGCTCCCTAAAGCCATGTGTCTTGTCTCCAGTTTTACCGTAAGCCACCCAAGAATACAGATAATACTTCTGGGCCTCATAGGTTCTGCCCAACCAAGGTATGTTGACGGAACTGATTCAAAGTGTAAAGCGATCAGCCCCCCCCCTTTAGTTCTGTTGGCTAATTCATCCTTTAAGCAGTGTGTTTACTTCCCTCTCCTCTCGCCCCCAGGACCACATGCTGACACTGGGTATAAAAAACAAAAGGAAGATCCTCCCTGAGTTCAGGCCTTTGAGTAACACCTATTTGCAAGGCCTGGAGAAGGAAGGCCTGACAGTTATTCCTGAGTGACTCAGGAGTCTGTGTTTGCAGAACCTTGAATCTTTGAGCTCCTGAGGCCTTTGTGGAGTTAGAGATATTACAGGAAAACAACAACCGCCCCCCCCCCTTCAGCAACTACCGTGGACCACTGTGAGATTTAATCACTTTCTTGAGAACCAAAACTGCAGTTGGTAATTACACAGCTTGCGTATACATCACTATAGTGTTTTGTTGTTGTTAACTGGCCCATTTAAAATTAGAGCCATGAGACAGAACAGATAAACCACATTACATATGTAAAATGTATATCTGGGCATCAGCCAGATTAAGAAGCTGGCTGACCTTGAGTTAGTTACTGCCCTGCTCTGGTCCCCAATTTTCTCACTGTTGACCGGTGGGGTTTTAGAGGGTCTCTAAGTTCTCTTGCCTTGCCTTTCTGGGATGCTAATTAGCATCTTAATTTGGGTTTATATGCACAATCTTGAGTCACATTCTCCATGGCTTTGTCTGCTCCAGCCTGCCCTCTCCTGCTTCTGAGCAAACACGCCCAGATGAAGCGGTGGGCAGCTTGCTGTGTGGAATCCCCTTGCAAAGTCCTCGCTGCCCTAGGCTCCCTTCACCTCGAGATGCCTCTGCCCTCTTGTGTGCTTTGCATGTGAAACAGCAAAACTTCCCGCTAGGTTCTCAGCCACAGGGGAAGCAGACAGCCTGTATCTGGGAGCCATCATCAGCTTCCCAGGACACTAATATCCCTGCAGTCCTTATAAGGAAAACCAGCTAAAGTAGTTTTAAAGAAACCTCCTTCAAGACTTCTCAAGTTGAGTGGGAGCCTGCAGAGGCCAGTGGACAGAGATGCTTGCCCAGACCAACCAGACCCTCTCCTGGGCCCATCTCCCAACACACGCTCTGAACACATGGACATGGAGATAGGGCAGAGAATTCAGAAGGCACAGTCCTCGTGAAAGTAAGGGCCCAGGAGTCCCTGCTAAATAGCATGGAGGCCAGGTTAACAACAACAAAGGTTATTTGGCAAGTTAAGACACATAGTGATGGACTAGTTCTTCATGGATCCTATCAGTGGGCACAGGAGTCTGCATGGGGTAGAATGATACAGAACCCCACAGGCAGGCGCGCGCGCGCACACACACACACACACACACACACACACACACACACACACGAGGGGAGCAATTATCCAAAATCTGCAGAATAACATCCGTGGAGTGCACCCATGGCAGTTTCCTGGTTTTCACACCGTACTAGTTATGTAACATGTTACCACTGGGACGAAACTGGGGTAAAAGGACACGTGGACCTATCTAGTATTTTTGAAACTTCCTGGGAATCAATAATTATTTCAAAATAAAACTAAAAACACCTCCCAAACCAAGCAGCTAGTGCAGTGAGTGGATGTGGCTGCGTCCCCCTGCGATCCTGGGATACCAGCGGCCAGGCCCTCTCGCCAGACCCTATTACTAACGGTGATGCCGTTGCCGTCATGATCATTACCCCCATCATCCGGGCTCCCATTTATTGAACACTTACTATGTACGAGGCACGCTTCCTCATTTGTGTGAATGCCCCCACCAGTCCATCATCCCCATTTTATAGAAAATAACGACCTGGGGAGTAGCTGAGTCAAGCCCCAGGCCACAGAGCTATGGTGGGGCCAGGCGCTGACCCAGGTCTGGGACTCTAATGCTCACACTTGGGGCCGGAAAACCAGAGAGCAACGGGACTGCGTGGAGCTGTCATGGCATCCAACGTGTGTTCCCTGGAAACCACTCAAGCACATCCCTCACTCTGTCTCAAAGGCGCCTGCACCGAACCAGCACACGGCAGGGGATGCCACCTTCCCATCGCGTCCCTCACCCCTGTTCTCGCCAGAAAGTCACATCTGCAGAGAAGAAAAACAAAACAAAACAAAACAAAACAAAACAAACCACTTACAAGTTCTTCACGTTGGCGATGCCACGGAACGCCTTCCTCGGGATCCCCAGGATCTGGTTTTCGCTCAGATCTCTAAACAGGAAGAGAAGAGGCACACCGCATTAAGGACCAAGGCCCGGCTTTATCTGCATCTCATTACGACAACAAAACCCCTCGCAGGCTGCCTCTGAGATCAGGAGTGTTGGAGGGACTGTTCAGTCTCAGGCCCCAGGCTGCTACGAGCCTTCACATTGTTCCTCTAGTGATGGCCTTTGCTGGAATGGTTACCAGGCGGGAGCCGCTCGCCTCCAGGGCGGGCTCTGTGGGTGGTCTCGCACCTCCAGGCCACGAGCCAACACGCTGGGTTATTTGTTGCTCATACCGCACCCAATTCTCTGTTTTGCCACCTCCCAGAGAGACCTCTTGCTGCCCCCCACCCCCCAATGTCCCTCCCCCACTGCAGGGTCAACAGCACTCAGTCTCCCACTCTTAGGCACTCTCTGCCTTTGTTATCTGGGATTGGAAAGGAGCCTAGCCATCCTGATTTTCTGATGGGGGTGACCATCTCCGTTTGTTCCAGAGCCCCAGACACCCCCCGGGGGCCTCCTGGATCGGCTTAGTGACAGGCCTGATGACTTCAAATTACATTTCTACAAACCTGTCCAAAATGGGGGTCCCACTGGCCCTTCATCTAGCATTAAGCAGTGCTAATGTGTTGTTTTGAAGAAGAAAGGTAAGGGACAAAGTGTCAGGTGTTGAAGTCGGCTCAAACCCAGGTCTTGTGACAGGGTCCTCTTCAAAAATCCCCAAAGCCTCAGTTTCCTTTCCTAAGACCCATGTGGCTTTTTCTGTTTCCCTCCCCCCATCCCCCCCCACTCAAACCAAACACATGCACTTGTTTTCATTCACACCTCAAGCTTGCCTGGAATCTCAGTGAGTAATCAGTCATACCTGTGTGTACACACACACACACCCCAATCGTATGTATATACATCTATAGATACAGATATATATCTCAATTATTTTGAAAATAACACAAAAATCATTAGATATTAAGGTAAACAATTACCTACCCAGACCTTAACCACTGTTACAAATGAGGAGCAATATGTATAAATCTCACCAATATGATCTCATAGTATATAGTCAGTCATAAACTCTTTTTCCAGTTATTATATTAAGAGCATCTGTTCCCGTCATTACAGTACGTGTGCGCCAACAGTTTTAATCACTGTACACCATCCAATTGTATACAGGGCTATAGGATCCCGCACTGTGGGCTACTGTCATTTAAGGAAACGCTAGGATGAGTTTTCCTCCCCACACGTTTTTGGGGGCAATCGTTGAGCTCCTTCCTTGGTATAAAGTCCTATAAGGAGAACGTGCTGGGTCACAGCGTAAACATCTTTAACTGCCAAGTTGTCCCAGAGGCAGATTGTACTAATGGATACTGTCCCACACTGATTTTCCACAGGAACCTAATCAAAGCTGAAGAGGACTCCAAATATTTATTTGAAAAGAGAGGTCAGACAACCATCCCCCACTAAAACTAATGCTAAGTGAAATAAGTCAAGCAGAGAAAGACAATTATCATATGATTTCTCTCATCTATGGAACATAAGAACTAGGATGATCGGTAGGGGAAGAAAGGGATAAAGGGGGGTAATTAGAGGGGGGAATGAAACATGAGAGACTATGGACTATGAGAAACAAACTGAGGACTTCAGTGGGGCGGGGGGTGGGGGAATGGGACAGACCGGTGATGGGTAGTAAGGAGGGCACGTATTGCATGGTGCACTGGGTGTTATATGCAACTAATGAATCATCGAACTTTACATCGGAAACCGGGGATGTACTGTACGGTGACTAAAAATATAATAAAAAAATCATTAAAAAAATAAATAAAATTAAAAAAATAATAAAATAAAAATAAAACTTAGGCTGTCTAAATTCACCTTGTGTGAAGGAGCAGGAGGAAAAACAGAAAACAGAAGAGAGGCGTCCCTTTCCTGCTCTCACCTGCGGAGAGGAGTTATCACACTTCAAGCAGCCGGCTGGAACTTTAGACACTTGGGGATTGTCTGGGGCCATGGTTAAGCCCCAAGGCAAGGCTCAGAATTGGGGTGGGTGTAGATACAACTACGGGTGGCTTCTGGGACTGAATAACACGGTGTTCCCCAACTCAAATCCAGTTTCCTCTGTCTGCAACTGGTGTAAATAAATTTAGATGCACAAGGAGCCCCGTTGCAGGCTCCCCCGGCTGGCCTGATTCAATGAGCAGGGCTCCAGCCTGGAGTCGGGGCACTGAACAAAGCCCACGGTGACAGGAGAGGTCAGGCGGGGTCACCAAGGTCACTTCTCTGCTCTCCATCAGACTCCAGGAGAAGAGGGCGCAGGTCCTGTCATCTGACTAATGCAATTTCCACCAGGCATCTGGGCTCTACCCAAGGCTCCAGCCACCACAATGGGCCTAGTCTTTTCTGCCAAGTAAAGGCTGGTCTCCAGGACAGCACGCCCCTGCTCACTACCCTCCCAGCCTTGGCTGCTATCTTTGGCCACTCTGGGAAACAGGTCGGGCCATACTTCTGGCCAACGGCTGACGATCAGAATCAGGGGCAGGGGAGCACACAGGGAGGGGTTTAGATGAGTCAGCTATAACCATGCCTAGGAGCTAGGAGAAAGGGCACGTACTTCAATACTGCGTTAACCCTCGGAGTTTAAGGTGCTCCAAACATACTGAAGAAATAACTGAATGATGGTTCTGGCTTGTAATATGGTGGGATGATAAGAGGAGAGTAACATTTTAGCAGAAAAATCGGGCCCAGCTGCTGGGAAACATCCCACAGAAGCAATCACACAGGCAAAACCCTGTAATCGCACGGGGCAGCCCCTTGGGTTTCTGGTCACTGTTTTGTTGCTGGAAGTAGACCCAGTCTTGCTCCTGTTTGAAGGGACCCAGTTTAAAGTACAGTTTTTTTTTTCACTTCTCTGCCATGGCTTTCCTCCTGCCACAACTGAGCAAAACAGTGGATTGTAGGGAATTTATCTGTTCCCCATGACGATCCGCTTGTAAATTTTATTAATTTTATTTTCCATTGAGCCTCTGTTCTCCAGCTAACAATACCACTGCCATCCATCTGCAGGACTGTATATTGATTTCATAAATACCTCCAGTGGGCTGACAAACTGACAGCTTTAATGGTGTTACTGATGGGGCGTGGAGGAGGGTTCAGGGCTGGGTGCTTCATTTTCGGTAACTGCCCCTTCACAATTATCTCGAGGCCTTTGTGAAGGCTCCTAATAGCGCGTTTATCTCAGCGTGATGCCAGAGCATGGAGCTAGGGCTAAGCACTACCCTTGAGAGAGACAAGAGCCACCATTTTCAGCTGACATTTACATAAAAATAACAAAATCTATCCGCAGTGTCCAAGAGCCTAGTTCTGGCCAATTGCTTGCTGGGGGTTTAGTACCTTGCCCCTCCTGAGGGAAAACGCTCAGAAGGAACCAGGGAAAGAGAACTTTTTTTTTTTTTTTTTAACATTAGATGAAAGGTATGAGGCTGGAGCACGATAAGAGGATAAGGGGTGTGCTGAAATTTTCTGGGGGAAGTAAAGGAAGATGGCTGGTGGGAAACGCTTTCTTGGTTGGGAAATAGGGCTACGGATTGGGATGCCTTTAAATAATTAGGACTCTGAAAGAAAGGAGAACTGCATTAGCTAAAGTGCATTTTCCTGCTTCCGGAAGATGATTAACCGACGGATTATTCCATCCAAAAACACAAGACCAAAGAGGACTTATTAAGGAGACAGTAAGTCAAATAGGAGTTGGCAAGAACCAATATATCCCCCTTCCAGCCAACCCCCCCCTTTTTAATTTACTAAAATGCTTTGGACACAGATTAACTTTCTTCACAAATTTATTATTGCTTCATCTACCTTGAAACGGGAACTGCAGACACTTTGATAAATGGATTGAAAGGTTGTCTACTTCCAGTGGAGCTTTGCAATGCTTCCCGGTCTCTCCCTGCAATGTCAGGCATGCTTTGTTCTCAGAGCAACAGTGAATGACAGTCCCCACTTTCACCCCCACCCCTGCCCACCCCATGTTTACCAGGGAAGATGGTAAGGCAAGAAGCAGGAAAATAGTCTCCTCTTCGCTCTGGTGGGGACAATGCACTTGTCTCAGGTCACATTCATGCTCCCAGGAAGTCCTGTCTGTGTTAAATGGCAGTTTGTGGGGGGTGGAATTTGCTCCTAGATGTTAAACTTCAACTATTCCAAAGGTACAAGATGGGGCTTGGAAACTCCCCCAACCTTTGGGGATTCTTGTTTCTGAGGTGGGGCAAGCGAGTTAGCTGTATGACCATGCAAACTACTGAAATGCTCTGTGCCTCAGTTTCCCCATCTTTACAGTGGGGGCTTTACTGACCTCCTCGGTTAATCACGGGGATGAAAGGACTTGACATAGGTGCGCCTTGCAGGGCACCAGGAACCCTGTAGGCATTCACCAAACGCCTGCATTTCTTTCTATGATGTTCCGCCCATTCAGTCCTGCATTTTATATTGCTGAGAACATTCTTTATGACCCTCTTCAGGACATATGTCTAAACTGTGCAAAGAATAGAACACATAAACATTGCTAATATTCTTTCCATAAAATCTGGGGGAGGGATCAAAGTTTCCCTCCTCTATCATCTAGATAGGAGTATCCATATTTGATTCTAGAGTCTTTTGAATGGGAGAGGAGAGCTTGATTCAGGAGAAAAGGTCTCAGATTGGGCTCTCAAAGAAGCTGACACTTAGCCAAGTGATGGATTCACAAAGTGCTCCTGGGAGAGACCAGTAAGGGATGCAGGAAGCAGGATCAAGAAGGGAAATACAGGTCAGTTAGGAAAAGTCCTAGCCTTAGCCCCATATCCTGGGAGCTCCTGTCTCTAACCAAGGGATCTGGGCCTTTAGAGCTCAGCATCAGATGGTCCTTGGTTAGAGACCACCCAAGAAAAACACAAATTGCCTGGCTCTGCCTGTTCTCCATTAGGCTGAACAGGGTGACTCCAGCAACTCTAAGACTGCTGAAGACATTCCTGGTCATGATCTTTATCCTCAAAATCTAAAGAAGCAGGAGATGGGAGCCAGTGTCAGTAAAGAGACCCAAAGGATCCAACCCAAAGCATTCATAAAAAGGCTTCAAGGGCAATTCTCCTGATTCAGGAAGTTCTCAGATTAAAAAAAAATTACTCATGAAAGATGACATATTCAGGACCGAGGATCAAGAGGTCACAGGGGAGGATTAGTGACCAAAGGAAATTGCGACAACCCGGTCGATACCCTCTTTGTCTACCTCCCCAGACGCCGTACACGGAGAACAATTAGGTACCTTTCTAGAAACTTAAAACAAAAAACAAAAAAACCCACCACTACTTGATTAGCCAAACTAAAAGAGGGGATGATCTAGAAGCATTTCTAGGGGTGCCTGGGTGGCTCAGTCAGTTAAGTGTCTGCCTTCGGTTCAGGTCATGATCTCAGGGTCCTGAGATCGAGCCCTGCATCGTGCTCCTTTCTCGTCGGGGAGCCTGCTTCTCCCTCTCCATCTGTGCGCTCGCTCTCGCACGCGTGCTCTCTCTCTCTCTCTCAAATAAATAAAATGTTAAAAACAAAACAAAACAAAACCTTTTTTATTTGGAACCATTATTGGATTTGAGATCAGGGCAGTGGATTACCACTCTGATTCTCTTTGGCCTGAGTATGTATTAAAATTACTTTCCTAGTCACTGCCTATTAGGGGGAAACCTGCCCATTGGTACAGTAGGTATCAATCAAAATTCATTTAGGGATTTAAAAAATTTCTGATAGATAATCCATGAATCTAAAAATTCTTGTACTCTCACTGCTGCCATGTTATACAAAGCTGAACCCTGCTCCCCTTAGCCCCAACTCCTAATATATAGTAACTGTGACATTATCGCTCCTCTCTAGGAGTCCAAGAGAAAGATGGTCTTGCTTACTTTATTTTATACAATGGGAGGGACAGACATGCAGGAAAAATTATTCCCTGGGGATTTTACGATGTGAACTTCGGGGAGGATTTATCTTAAAAGGTAAATCTCTTCTGCAGGCAATTTACCTTAATAAGCAAGATTATATGTGTTTGCAGTTGGGTCAAACCAAGTGAGCCCCAAGCATATGTCCCAGCTAAGAAGCCCTGGTACCTCCAGCTGGGTGTCTAGTCAATGGCATCCTTTGTCCGAGGGAGATTATAATGGAATAGCTGAATCATTTCCTGAAAGAACTGCCATGAATGCCAGAGACCCAGAGAATCGACGTATCACTGGGGGACAAAAAACCAAAACATGACCAAAAAAACCAAAACCAAACCAAACCAAACCAAAACAAAACAAAAAACCCCAAATGATTAGTTTCCACTGTTCCAGCTGGCTTCTGAATATTTCATTGCACCAGTTTACACGCTTGCTCTCCTGATGCTAAAAACTTACTGAATGAAAGAGATCAGGAAAAGCTCCTTTCATTCTGCCTTCTCTGACAAGCTCATTAGAAAACTCCTAGCCACACCATTCAGCTGTTTAATATTGGCAGATTAAGTGTCAGCTCAGATTCTTCATGCAACAAAAAATAAATTTAGCACCTACTATGTGCTGTTCTTCTGTGTCACATGTTCAGACACAGAAGGGAACAGAACTGAGTTCCTGTCCTGGAGCTTGCATTCTCTTTGACCCCCGATCAAATGAACAGAACTCTTCCCATATTTGATTGGAAAACAAACATCTAGATGTCCCCCAATGTAAGAGCTGCAGTTTCACGGTTTTTTCCCTTTCCAACAAGAAGAAATCCTGTATCTAAAGTCACACTTCAGACTGTTCCTAACCAGCAAGGAAAATAATTCACAGCTTTGTTTTACTCGATGCTCGACATCTTTTAAGTTTTTTTTTGGGGGGGGGGGGAAGATGCTGATCTGAATCACTGGGACTTGCAGTCTTATTTCATCGAGTACTTTGGTTTTATCTTTCACAGTGGACATCTGATAAAATCAGGACGGTTTGCAGATGCTATTCAGAGTTGGCATGGCACGCGGCAGCTGTTCTCGCAGTGGGGCTCATGGTCTACCTCTCCAGAATTTTCGGATGATGCTTCAAAAAATACAGATCCTTTGTTTCTAAAATAATTTAGATAGGATAATGGTATTGTGGGCTATGTTTCCCTTCATTGAGGTCTTTATCTTTGAGAGATGCATACTGAAGTAATTAAGGATTAAATGACGATGTCTGGGTTTTGCTTCAAAATAATGTGGAAGAGGGGGGAGTGGGTGGAAATGGAGAAGGAGTAAGATTGGCCATGAACGGATACTTACTGGAGCTGAGTGCTAGGTGCAAAGGAGTTCCCCTATAACTTGTGCTTGACTTTTACATATGTGTGAAATTTTCCAGAATAAAAAAACATAATGCAGATTTCTGGGACCCATCCCAGACCTACCGAGTCAGAAACCCTGGGGATGGGCTCTGGAGTGTAAACTTTGAACAAGTTTGAGAGGATGCATAGGATGATTTGTGCATGGGATTAGGTGCTGAGTTCACACCCCAGTTGTGCTACTTAATGGGTTGTGTGTCTGTAAGAACATCAATTCAATTCTGAGCCTCAACTTGTGCTTCTGTGAAATCAGGATAAGCATTGAGAGTAATGAAAAATCAAGTGCTTTCTATACTCTAATGCAGGATATAAATGCAAATCCCTATCTTTGTCTTATTAGCATGAAGCTAACAAATACTGCATCCTATTACCTTAAGTATCTAGGGAAAATTTTGGGGCCAAGGTGCAAAGGCCTCCCGTGTCTCAGGTGTGAGCCTGCAGGTGTTGGACAAAGTACTTATGGGATAGCGTCACAGAAGGCTGAAGGGGGACAGAGTGACAATATCTAATCCATACCTGACAAAGCCACGCAGGGGCCCACTTTGGAGGCTGACCTAGAAGGGATAAGAGTCCATTGATGGTTACACCCTTCCCTGGGACCCCAGCGATTCAGCAGGAGGAAACCAAGCACTTTGCCCCTGGACTCCCCTAAACCTGTAAGGGAGACTCAGGTGACTGGGATTAGAGCATTCCAGGTGCGGCCTCACAGACAAGTGTTCCCCAGGTTTCTAGGAGGGTTGCATTGAGGGGGAAAAACACTGGAGGACAGGTAATGAGCAGCCGGGCCTTGAGGCAGATCTTGCGCTGTGACCATTCTAGAGCAGGACTGCAAGTAAGGTTAGGGTTATTTGTTTGCTCTATGATTAGTCACTAACATACACACCTTCTGTCTCCTTATGGGCAGATGTTCTAGAAATCACAAATTCAAATGCTTTAGGATCACACAGGTTAAAGAAAATGAGCAAAGCAGGCTGACTGTGGACACAAAAGTAAGGAGGGGTGAGCTGGGGGACATAGGGCCCATCCCAATGAATTCCCCCCAATTAAAAACAAATAACCGGGGCGCCTGGGTGGCACAGCGGTTAAGCGTCTGCCTTCGGCTCAGGGCGTGATCCCGGCGTTGTGGGATCGAGCCCTACATCAGGCTCCTCTGCTATGAGCCTGCTTCTTCCTCTCCCACTCCCCCTGCTGTGTTCCCTCTCTCGCTGGCTGTCTCTATCTCTGTCAAATAAATAAATAAAATCTTAAAAAAAAAATAACCCTCCGTGCTAGTCAATAGGACACTTCAGCCCAAGGCTGAAGGGTATGGAGGCCAACACCCCTCCAGAGGGGATCTGCTAATTCTAGGACAGCATTGTCCCATAGAAATATAACATGAGACACCCATGAAATTTAATTTGTTCCATTAGCTGCATTAAAAACAATAAAAACAGCTGAAATGAATCTTAATAAAGTATTTTACTTAACTCAATACATCAAAAATATTTTAACATATAATCAATATAAAAATAAATTAATGAGATACTTTATATTCTTTTTTATACCAAGTCTTCAGAATCTGGTGTGTATTTTATATACATCTCAAGTCAGACCAGCCCCATTTCAAGTGCTCGGTAACCACACATGGCTAGCACCTGTCATATTGGACAGTGCACTTCTAGAATAAGGCTAGGAGCTTGATGCCACAGTTCTATGCCCACTCATTGTCAAGAGAGGAAAAAAGTATTAGATACTGGATCCAATCTAAAGGAGCCCAGTGTGGGACTCCTCGGAGGCTGGGCGGGTGGGTAAACAAGAGGAAATGTGAAAGGGAGCCATTCAAGATAGAAGCCTTTGGATTTAAGGAAGCAAGCCAGGGCTTGAAATATCCTAGTCATTCAGCCATTCCTCCTACGAGCAGAGAACCGCCTTCCAGGCATAGGATTTAATTTGCATCTTTCCGAACAAACTTTCCAGGGCTGGCAGGGTTAACCAATGCTTCCAGTCCAAACAGAAGCTTTCTTCATTGAATTATCATATGCAACGCCAACTAAGGCTCTTTGTGTTCATGAAACAGCATTATAGCTGACTGATCATCTCCAGCAAAGGATGCAGAGGCTGAGCTTCTCGACAGCTAACTCCTAGAATTACCACAATTTAGCGACAAGGTAGTTACATTAGACAGGATTGGGGAGCTCTTGTTATCAGTCCAATTGTGCCCTCTGTTCTGGTCCAGACTTCCCTGCTTCACTAAGTGGCCTAAGAAACATCAGCAGGATTCTAACTACCAGCATCTGACTCAAGTTCGTGTGTCCGCTGACACGAACCCTTCAGTGGGTGTAACTGAGATTTTTGTGTTCTTACATCGTGGGCAGAAATCTGATGCTGAAAACCATCTGATCCGAAGGATCTAATCACATGCCCAAGATAGTCCTTTGCCAATTTTAGGCCCAATGAAACGTTTTGGTTTAATTTCCCAATCTTGATGTGTGTGTGTGGGGGGGTATCAAAAGAATGGGGACCAGGGTTTTCTTTTTTTCCTTTGTTTGAAGCCATGTGTCTGCCCAATAGAGTTGGGGAAAGGGAACCCATTTCTGTGCAATCCATCCTCCTTCCAGGCTGACATACTGTTCGATCCCCTCCTTTCCCTCCGTCTCTCTCCCTTGGCAGCCCTCTGAGGCTTTCATCCCTAATTTGATTGTCGTAGCTGACACTGCCAATCTGAAATCCAGGAGCACGTCTAACGCTGGCTGGACAAGGGGAGTGCGTGGGGAGTAGAGGGGGAGGCAAATTCATCTTGAGAATAGCTTTATGTAAATCGATCCTCTGGCCGAAAGCTGGAGCGAAGCATTTGCTGATTAATTGGAGAAGCGTCCTTGTTCCCGTGTCTTCTTTAGAGAGATGGCCCAAATTGAGTCCTCTCTTCTTCACAAAGACATTCCCATGCCAAAAAGCTTTTGCAATTAGGAGATGAAACCTTACGAGCAGGGGGGTGGAGGCAGCAGGGGTTGGGGGAGCGTTTATGGAATTTGTTCTGAAATGAAGTATGTGCATCTGGGCTGCTTCATGATTAATTGCTGACCGGGTACCTTCATTTGCCTCCCAGACGGTGGCCGGATAGCCTAGGTTCTGAGGCAGAAGATCCCATCGGTGAAGACCCACTTGTACAATTAGCAAAAATTAAGGGGGTGGAAAGTATACCTTCTAACATGTTTTTCTGGTAGATTCCAAATTTATATTTTCAGTGACTACTTGGGCCCATTTCTGTTGCCATCAGAAAGGAGAGAATGTCTGTGATTGACTCAATCTCTTTTCCCTGTACCTCTTACTGCCTATGAAAAAGCGCCAACAAAATGCCAGATCATCCACCAAAGTGGTCCTTTAACTGAGGGCACTGTTCAATCTGACCTTACCCCAAATCTCAAAGCAAATTAAGGACTTAGGCACAGGCAGATGTGAGTGGATCCAGAGAGATCTCTTGTTTGCTAATCCTGAGCTGACTGAAGGTCAAGCTTGTATGGAAACATGGCCGTTTGCACGGGCTCCTTCATTTAATTATTAGTTTCACATGGTCAGAAACTTTTGCTGAGCACAAACCCTGACACACCACTTAAAAAATATTTGTTGAATGGATTAAAAATAAGCAAAAAGGATTTCATGTCATTGCCTGGTTCATGAATGATCGAGAATAAATCTCAAGCTATGGGGATTTTCTCTCCCCAAGTCCAGTTTGGCCCTTTCGAAGGTAAAGTGCTCTGCCCCTGTTCCCCCACCCTTCTCTCTCTGCCTCGCTGGTACAGTACGGTGACTGAGAACTGATGTCACTAGAACAGGCTTGCGTTCGAAGGAGCCACCGGTAAAGTCTTTGAGAAGGTTTAGTGAGCTACACTGAAGTGTGGGAATGAGCGGGTACCTGGAAAGGAAGGCTAAGCAAATAATTTGGTTTCTCAGAATAGAGTTTAAACCTGGTCTGAGAGGATACAAAAGATTTGGAAAATGAATTTAGTCCAGAAAAGGGCTGTGTGCCTCACAAAGAAACATCTCCAAGGACATGCCCTCCTCCTCTCCCCACTTCTGAATTCTGACCCTTGTTGAGACTAGGATACTAGAGACAAACTCTGGGGACAGAAGGAGACACTATTAGCATTAAGCTATAGACGATGTCAGAAGGGGATGGCTGGCAGTGAGAAAGTTTTGATTATCTTTGTGATAACTTTCTCTGTGATAACTCTCCTTTCTGCCAAAGGGTCGAAGAGATGTGGAAACCCGCACGAAGCCCGAGGATTAGAAGTCCAACTGGGGAAGGTGGGAAGCAGAGAGGCAGGCCAACGGACTAAGGCATTGTCATCTGGGAGCAGGGGAAGCCATTTCCTGATTTCCAGCCCCGTAACGTTCAATGTTCAACGTGGTCACGAAGAAAGGATCTTTCCATACTTCCCTGGGTACCCTGTGTGGGCCTGACCCTAGGGTAACATTTATGGACGGAGCAACTCCTCCTTCCTCCACTGGAGGATGTGCCACTGGGGCTCCTCCTCTGCCATGGATTCATTCTCACTGAAGAAACCTGAGCACCTGGGAGCGGGGGTGGGGGGTGGGGGGGATGACACCTTGGGCTGTGGTTGCCCAGTGGCTCGAGTCCGGGATGCAGAGCTGCGGCTCAAGGAAATGGGGCTTGTATATGCCTGTTCCTTCTTGTAACTTTTCGGAACCCCATTAGATAAGTGAAACCTCAGGGATGAAGGTGAGATGCTATCCTGGGGCCATCTGCTGATAAAATCAATGCGGCCCCAGAAAGGCTCAAAATTATCTTCTACCCAGGCAGGAAAGCAATTCAGCAAGAGCTCAGCACCCTGAGCTGCAAGGCCAGCTCCTCGAAGCCCAGTGTTGGACGAAGTATATAGCAGCTAAAGCCATTAAGCTATGTTAATACTACAGCGTGACATTTCTCCTCGTGACCCCCTGCACTATTTATTGTTCAAAACAATTACAGCTATTGCTAATAACTCACACCTGTGGATGTCCTGGTATCGACTCAAGCAAAATAGATGCTGTTCTCTTGCTTATTTATGTAAAAATGGATGCAGTTCAATAGGCTGACACCAAGTTTGAAGTTAACGCTAATGTTTAATCCCAGACCTGCTTCTGGCCATTTAGCATGAGAGGCAGGAGATGAGGGGTGCGTGCTGGGAGAACCTGGTGAACCGCAGAGATGTAAGTAAGCAGTGATGAATGTGGGGCTGCTGCCACTGGTCTGACACCCAATACTACAAACCCCCCTGTCTCGGGCAAAGGGGATAGGTCCTCCATGGCAGGAGGTGGGGGCAGAGAGGAGGGATAGAGGGGGGACTCCTTCTGAAACACCTCCCTTGCCTCTCTGTCCATTACTATAGCCTGAGCCATACCCTGCCTGGTAACTTGACTCCCTTCCTTTCATAACTGACCCCAGAGGTCCTGCCTGTGGTCAGGAGACAGTGAGGCACAGTATTGGAAGGATGGCTCAGGAGCCCAGAAAAACTTGGTGTGAATTCAGACTTGGCCTCTTGCTAGCTGTGGGACTTTGCATGAGTAGATCACCCTGTCTGAGCCTCGGTTTTCTCATCTGTAAAACAGGAACAATGAAAACACTCATGTCAGGGAATTATTATAAAATGGCTAATGAATTTAGAGCTATACGTTACCTGGTTAATAAGCACTTAATAAATACCAATTATCATGAGTGCCGTATCTATTCGAGTCTGCAAACCTACGCGTAGATGACAAGAAAATCCCCGCATTCCTTGTCCCGGAGAATATTACGTCACAGCTCAAACTGTAAAGCAGCAATCCCCAGTCAAATTTAATACCAAAGACAGCAATTCTTGGATTCTGCTCAGCCCGCGCTGCCCCAAAGCTTCCCTGGGTCCTACAGGGAGACCTGACCTCACGGATTCTACTAGGCTCTCCCTGGATGGATGGTCACGGAGCGAAAGCCCACAGCTCTCTGTACACTCCCCGGGAAGCCGGCTGGGACCTGCGGATTCAACAGCGACTGCTGTGCAGAGAAGTCAGCAGGAGGTGCCGCAAAGCGTATGGATGAGGAGAGGACTGGAGGCAGCTCATGGGACCACGGGTGGGAGAGCTGGAGGGTCCAGTCAGACAGCATTTAGACAGGGGAGTGGCCTAACCCTAACTTGGGCTCTGGGCTCAGGATGGTGCCCAGCTGCCTGTGCAGGAACTCGGAACACGTCAAAGTAGCCCTCTACCTTCCAGAACATGAGCTTGTGGGGGTGCAGAGCCATGCGGGAAACAGCCACAAGAGGAGAGGCTGAGATCACTCCAGATGGGAAGGTGAGTTGAATTTGCTACTGAAGCAAATTCCCTGGCTGTCCTTCCTACCCCGTTACAACTGTCCTGTGGCTTACATTTCAAAGCAGAGCAAGGTCATCATTAATAAGGTGACTATAGTGCACCCATGGAGTTAGGTGCTATGGGTCAAAGCTAAGAAAATGAGAAGACACCGTCTGTGGGAGAGGACAAAAGGGGACAGCAAGTATGACATCACCTCTTAGGAAATGAAAGTCACCTCTGCAGACAGACCCAGCTGTTCAAGCCAAGATACACTGGGCCTCTGTCCTCTCCTATCCCCAAACCCACCCTGGAGGCTGCTCCAGGAGTGAGGGGAAGGAACCAGAAAGTCAGCCTCTGAGTGCTGGTGTGGAGGGGCTGAGTCTGTGATCTTCTTTCAAGGCAGCTGTGGAGGGGTGGGAGAACCCAAGCAGAGAGAAACAGAGAGAGAGAGAGAAATAGATGAGACTGAGAGAGATAGAACAAAGAGAAAAAGATAGGGGAAAAAAGGCAGGGACACAAAAACAAAGAGGAAGGGAGACTGACAGTGAGACAGAATAGAGAAAACAAAAGAAAAACAAAAGTCAGAGAGAAACACACATGCACAGAAACAGTGATTTCCCGAGGAGATCGTGAAAGGCAGAGATGCACAGAGAAAGAGAGAGAAGTGCAGATGTGAGACAAGGGACACGGGACAGAGACAGGTGCAAACACACAGAAAGGGCTGGGTTGGGAGAACAAGGGGCAGAGGATAGCGAGAGGCAGAGGGTCAGGCAGAAGCTGTGCAGAGATTCCTCTCCACAGATCCTTAGTGTCTGGGCTTTCTCAGGGGACCAAGAAAGGGAGGGAATCCAAGGCCTCACTCACATCCCACGTGGAGGCTGCTCTGGAAACAAGGATGCGTCATCCTCCCTGCCTGGACCCTGCACTGAACTCAGTCCTCCGCCCCTGCTGACCCTTGTCCACAGACCGCAGCCCCCCCAAGGAGGGCAAGGTGCTAGCACCTAGGGGAAGGTCCCCCAGGACTTCACCCAAGCTCCCATCTCTAAGGAATGGCTCCAGTCCTGCTGCCCTCAGCTCCGGAAGGCAGGCACAAGAGGTTTTGGCAGAGAAAACTTGTGGAGGTTTCAAACTTCTTACATTACGAAGCGAGTTTTTAAAAGCTCCATAAAATTTCAAGGCACATACTTAATGTTCAAATGGCAGAATATATCGATCCCTGCCCATCCTCTAGTATCTTAAGTTTACCCAGAGGACCATTTTATTTAATTAACTTGGTGCTTTATTAATATAAATATTCTCCTATTGATCATAAGAGGCCCTGACAGGCACTCAAGCTGGGTATACA
This sequence comes from Ursus arctos, assembly GCF_023065955.2. Lineage (NCBI taxonomy): Eukaryota > Metazoa > Chordata > Mammalia > Carnivora > Ursidae > Ursus > Ursus arctos. The sequence continues at coordinate 56,193,171 of NW_026622819.1, forward strand.
TCACCGTCCCTCTGAGCAGCGCCACTTAGAGGAGTAGCTGGCTCAGAATCAAGAGAGTGGCAGGAAGTGGTCCCCTGGGATGTCAGGCGCTGATGAATCTATAGCAGTTTTTATGGAGGGAGACTCTTTTTTTTTTTTTTTTTTTAAGTTCCAGCTCCTTGATTCTCTTAAAGCAGAAAACATATGGAAATGAGATATGAAAATGGTCTTGGCTTACATGTATCAATTAAGCATGTCAATACTTTAATTAAATCACTCGACCTAATGAGATTTATACCAATGAATATGTTTTATAGTTATAATAGCTTTTCTGGCCACTGTTCAAAATGTCAAATAAATTGTAAAAAGAGGATTAAAAAAAGACATAATTGACGTTCTGAACGGAGGCCAGGTTTTTTTCTTCGTTCCTTTCTTTCCCCTTTATTCATGAGATTTTGGACAGTATGTATAAAGTAAGAGACCCTATAATGGATTGGTTTTTTTAAGAGCCTTTTTCATTTTTCAATTCTAATCCTCCTTATCAACTTTTCTAAGCCTCAGATCATTGAACATGCGAACGCCCTCACTTTCTTCTGGCCCTTTGCAACTTGCTTTTTCAGTCATCTGCAACTGGAGCTCCCCGATACACCCCCAGAGAGGAGGGCACAGCCTCTCTGCCCTGACAAAGAAAACCCTGAAGAGGGTAAAGGTGAAGAGGCATCATGACTGAGAAGGCTTATTACCAGAACATCAAAATATCTGGGTAAACCTATTCTAAATCTCTTATGTAAAAGACAGGCTAAAAGCCTATCGTCTCTAACTAAATAATGTGGCAAAGGAGGCCACGATTCTTGCTTCTCTCTACTTATGCTCTTTTGGTCTCCGCTTTTCTAATCAATTTATTTCTGTATATAACTGTAGTCCCGTAGTCTCTGTCCCCAAAGATAGAAAACAAAGAGCAGGCCTTCTAGACAAATACAAACGTACACAGAACGTGAAGGCGAGCCAGTGAAGGGATAGGGAGCCTTTGCAATACTGCAGTGCAGTCCTCCTGGTACATCCCAGGCAGAACGAGCAAAGCCGGGAGTATTACGATGTAGGTACGGAGTTACTACCAGAAACTGGGATTGCAAAAAAGAAAAAAAATTATTTTGGGGGCACTGATCTGAAATACACAAGTCCTGAAACCTGAGCCAGGCCTAAATAAAGCTGCCCTAAATAAAGCAGACTGACAAGAAGGAGGAAGTGGGTTTCCCTCAAATATTTGGGCTCTCTGGTTCCCCTGAGGCTCTGGCGTATGGGGGCTGTATCTGCGGCCTCCCCACCCTTTCACAGCCAACCCCCCCTACCAGTTCCTGGGGAACGGTGGCACCGAACAGAGGCTCTAGAGAGAAGCAAGAACCTGCCAGTCCTCCCAATTTGATTTCCTTTGCTGACATGATCTAGCCAACACTAGGGAAAAGGACCAAACAGACCAACCATCGTTGGATATTATTCGGAATGAACCATCATTGCACAGAATCTATGATTTGCAACAAATTTTAGAGCTAGAAGACTGAAACTTCTGGGTTTACAGATGGCAAACTGAAGCCCCAAGAGAGAAAGGACCTGCCCAACTTCATACAGCTTGGGGCCAGAATGCAGGACCCTGATTCCGTGGAGAAAGCCTCTGCCCTCCACGTGTCTTGTTTCTGTTTTATGTAAAAAGAGCGGGATGTCAGGGAGGTCTGGGTGTTATTTCCCTGGTGACCAGGGAACACCTGGCTGATCTGGCTAACTGGGCAGGTGCCCTCTTTCCTCTGTTATTTCTCTGCAACATATGAACAGCCCTCCTAATGCTCTACCTGCATTTGAAATGGGTAGTCTTTCTAGGTTCATCCACCCATCAAACATTTATTGAGCACCTATTACATGCTAGTCACAGGCGATAGGTGATGGACAGGATCTATGTTCATGGAGTTTATAGAATTAGAGGGAAGATAAGCATAAGCAAACGACTGTACAGATGAGCATTTATAATCCAGTTAGATGCTAGGAAGAAGTACAAGATGCTTGCATGGTAGGAACGGGTATAACAGGAGAGCTCGGTCCACGCTAGGCAGCCGCTGGAAGAGTGAAGCGCGGATGGATGAGTAGGAATCATGCACGGGAAACGGTGGGGTTGGTGCGGGGCTCTCCAAGTGCAGTCTTGGACTGGCAGCACCAGTACCAGCTGGAAACCTGTTAGAAATGCAGATTCTCAGATGCAGCCTTAGACAGTCTAAACTGAAAACTCTGGGGGTGTGAAAAAGCCACTTGTGTGTTTTTTATCCCTGAGGAAATAAATCTTATTTTTTTGGTAGAAATTTAAAACACACAAAAGTAGAGAGAAGAGTATAGTGAACACCAACTTAAACAAGTATCAATATTGTGCTAATTTCATTTCATCCATCCTCACCCCTTCCTTCCACGGACATACTTTTTTTTCTTTCTGGAGTAGTGTAAAAGCAAATCTCAGACACCATCTCATTTTACATATACATACACACACACGTGTGTGTGTGTGTGTGTGTGTGTGTGTGGTGTGTGTGTGTATAATTCCAGGATGCCGTTCTAATCACTAAGGACTTTAAATTTAACCACTGGGCATTATCGCACCTACAAAATGAACAGCAAATCTGTAGTCAAGATTTAAACAAAGTTCCAGGGGCGCCTGGGTGGCACAGCGGTTAAGCGTCTGCCTTCGGCTCAGGGCGTGATCCCGGCGTTATGGGATCGAGCCCCACATCAGGCTCCTCCGCTGTGAGCCTGCTTCTTCCTCTCCCACTCCCCCTGCTTGTGTTCTCTCTCTCGCTGGCTGTCTCTATCTCTGTCGAATAAATAAATAAAATCTTAAAAAAAAAAAAAAGATTTAAACAAAGTTCCGGCTCTGCCTCTGGGCCATCTGAGTTTTAAAAGAAGGCTTCAGGCAGACATCACCAGGACCACTGGCGAAGAGTCTGCCTGGGTGGGGGGTGGGGGGGGCGGTGTGGTTTGAGGAGCAGACCAAGGTTGAGAGTGGCCAGAACGGGGCGAGGGGACAGTGTGGCCGAGTGGAGGCTGGTGGGGAAGAGGGGAGGTGATGGCGGATGGGATCGGGTCTGGACATGATCTGAGGACAAGAGCAGCCACTGGAACTCCTACGCAGGGGAGAGGACAGTTCTTTACTGAATGTTGATAAAACCCTCGAAACGAAACCAGCAGACTAACAGGAATAGGTTTTCCTTATGCTCTTTCATTAAAAAATAACTGACATTTTAACGCATTCACATTTACACATGGATTTTCACATAAAAAGCCACAGACGGTCACTGTGTCACCCTAAGTCTCCTCCTCATTTAGCTCCACGGCACGGAACAAGCCCTCGTCTGCACACACGGGAGGGAGGGGCGGCAGATGGACAGAGAAAGATCTCAAAAGCAGCTGGGTTCCCTGGGGATGTGAAACCGGTGCCCCCTGGAAACCCAGAGTTCTTGCTTCAGCAGGATTACCCTGCGAGGGCTTTACCTGTTTTTGCATCTCTGATGGGTTATAAACGCATTGCACCTCAGCACTTCATGGGGATGCGGAGCGGGGGGCTGGATCCTGTTCTCCAGACCAGAGGGCTGAGGCTTCGCGCCATGATCCCAATGTCACAGAGAGCTAGGGCGGGACCCTCAGATCCCTTGCTCTGTTCTAGCCGCCCAGGCAAAAATGCAGCCTTTGTGGGGGGCATGGAATGAAGGACAAGGGGGTCACAGGGCACTTGGGTCATCCCTGCTGTGGGGGCTGGAGCACGGTACCCTCTTGCTGGTCCTCCTCAAGCTCCCCAGCCACCTCCCTCTCCTCTCCACCTCCTGTCATTGCCCCCCACCCCCACCACTTCTGTCTATCCCTCCCTACTCCCTGTAAACATCAGGAAGTCACAGTGGTGCCTTCTGGCACGTTTTAAACTAGTTCAGTGGGTTTTAGACCACTATTTACATGCAGAACTGTTTTGTCCAGGGCATGTTTCCAATGGTATCCTGCTGTACAAAACAGATCACATTGGAGCTTCTGTCACCGAGGTGGAGAGGTGATAGGGGAACCAGGCTTTGTCACACCCCCAGTACCCAGGTGCTGGTCAATGCCTTGTCGGAGTACTCGCAGAGAGGGCTAAAACCCTCTTGTCCGCTGCACCTGTTCTAACACTCCGTCCCTCTTGTGCTATTTCCAGAAGCTTATGAACGTTCAGAGGTGGGGAGAGCACACTCCATGAAGACTCACAGTTTGACCTCATCTGAACTCGTTTACAGTTAACGGGCTTGGGGACCACACGTTCTAGATTAGAAAAAAACACATTTCACTTCCTCCCAGGCCTGTCCTGCTAGGCTTGCCTGGGGTACGAGACTAGCTGAGAAGCTGAATAGTGAGGGAAAAACCCCAAATAGCCTGATTCTCCATTCCTGCTAGTCAGTCTCTGTGTATTCACAGCGGTGAATCAGAACTCCCCTCCGAGAGGAAGCTATGAAACTTTAAGCGTTCTGACTCTTACTTCCCCTGCGGGGCTAATCCAGAAAACTTTACTTTAGAAATAATAACAGTGATAAAAATACCTTGCACATGCTTACTAGCCCTTATCATATTGCTGGTATTCTTCTAAGCATTTTGGCATAGGTTTCAATTTCTCTTTCCTATTAGGAGAACACAGGAAAAACTCCCAGACATCACTGCAAAATGCTAATTCCAGCTTTGGGGGCAGGCGTAATGGCAGGAGGGTGAATTGCTATGGAGATAATACATGCTGATGGACACGTGCATAATTAGAGGCGCCCATAACAAAAGGGGTCATATCACTGGTCTCCGGGGGAGGACGGCTCCTCTGTGCCATAGTGTTGGCAGCATAAAGCTACCCTGGGCTGGCACAGAAGTTCTAGATAATCCTGGGGTTCCTCAGCGTTATAATCTCACAACCTTCTTTAAAGGGAGAAATTCCCAGACTCTGTCCTCCAACAGGGATGTAGCCATATGCACCACGGGATGCTAGGAGTCCTAGCTTGAGTCTGCACTTAGATGCAGAGAGACAACACCTCATGCGGATCTACTGTATGTCCACTTCCACTTTAAAAACAGCACTGAGGCAATTACCACTGCCGTAATTTTATACGTAAGGATAAAATTTTATACGTAAGTATACGTAGTATTTGTACCACGGTCTCAAGTGCAACTTGCCCAGGGGCACAAAGCAAAGAGAAGCTGGGATTGAACGTTTCTGTCTGACTCCAGAGCCTTGTCCTGCCTTTGCAAAACCCCAATGGCTACTTGGAGGCGCTCAGTTCATCATTCATCCTGTACCCCCACTTCTCCTTCATATCGCCCAGTTAGAGAGGACAGACTTCAGTACCCACGAACATGGAGATGAGGTCTAGACTTCTGACTTGGAAAGAAGACGGTATTTTCCTGGTTTAATAGTGTCAAATATTCTGGAGTTAAATACTCTTTTATTTCAACATCTTTCGTTTACTAGGGTCACGTTAAAGCTTTAGCATGAATGAGCTGAGGTGATGGGGCTATGACAGAACAGAGGTCGTCTCTTTTGAGAAGAGTTTAATGGACAGTCCACACCATGTAGCATAAACTCGGGCATGGAAGTTAGTTTCTGAGTAAGTTCTGGGTTGAGGTTTTGAGTATTAGGCAGCAAAGCATTAAGCAGGGATGAGAGCTAAAGAAATACGAGGTCCTGTGAGGACTCAGTGGGCGTGCTGGAAACAGCAAGCCCGGGACCCTAATTAGCAGCAAGTCCTAATTTCTGCCCCACATCGCTCAGAGTCTGCAGAAATGGGGTTAGCAATGTTTTTTCTCATAAGGAAAATACCACATTCCCCTCCCACCTTCCCTCTATATTTTAATGTTCAAGAAAGAAAAGAATGAAAAAAGAAATCTTAACACACCATACCGTGCTATTACACTTAAAAACACAGAAAGGATTAAAACTGCCAGACCACATTAAAACTAATGACTGGTTTGGTGCGACCCCTCATTGCCTTGGCGTTGTCCATTATCTGCAGCAATAAAGAAACACCACAGGCAATTTATTGGGAGTTATTCTCAAATGAATTGCATTTGCTGAGAAGAGCATATCTAGCATTTGGTGATTCATATGTGGGAAACATTATTGCTCTGGAAAAGAGCTTTAGAATAAGTGAGATTTAGAGCCCATGGGGATTAAAAAAAAAAAAAAGAAAAACAACCCGGAGAGTTTAAGTTTAATTAAAAAAAAAAAAGCACGCATTATGTATCTGTGCATGATTATGGGTTCGGATTCAAGTGCATCAGAAAAGTTCTGCCTAGATCCCAAAAGGTGCTCTCTCCACCGAGGAGTGGGATTGAGAGATGAGGGTTAAGGGGAGCAATCTATATTTTTCAATAAAAAAAATAGAGGAAAAGAAAAATATATGACCCAAACCATATACTTTATAACTTTTGATATTTCTATACTGTAATTTTTATAAGTATTCATAGGTTATTTGTGTGTACTTGGAAGTTAAAAGTAAAGTGAGTGATTATACTTTCAGAGCTCCTTTTACTCTCCCTGGGAGCAAGGGAGGGATTTTTTTTTTATACTTTCTCACCAAGTTTTTTTTTTTTTTTAAAGATTTTATTTATTTGACAGAGAGAGAGAGGCAGTGGGAGAGGGAGAAGCAGGCTTCCCGCTGAGCAGGGAGCCTGATGCAGGGCTCAATCCCAGAACCCTGGGATCAGGCCCTGAGCCGAAGGCAGATGCTTAACGACTGAGCCCCCCAGGCGCCCCTCTCACCAAGTATTTTAAACCTCTGTGCTCCAAGTGGCTGATGCCAGGCCCTCTGCTCCGCTGAGCCCCGTGTCCTTGAAGAACTACAGTGCGAGGACGCAGCCTGGTGCTAGGATCTCACACTGAAAGGGGGAATCGTTGGGACACAAATGGCTGCTGTCCTTTTCCGTGTCTCTGTTGCTGGTTTATCAAGGTGCAAATTTACCTACAGCTTCCCAGTTAGAAGACCTGTTCTTCTTCTTTCCTTCAAACCTGTATCCCTGTGTGCACAGTATTCTTCCTTTGAATTACTCGTCTCTTGGCTAGGTTACAGAAAAGGGATCCTGAATATTTCATTAATCAGAAGGCCAGTTATGCAGCCGTGTTCAAGTATGATCACGGATATGGCAAAGGCCGGGAAGGCAGTGTGCAAAAATATTAAATACCATTGATTGTGAGTTCTGGGTTGCAACAAAATGAGTGACTTTTCTTTCCTTCCGTCCTTTTTTTTTTTTTTTTAAATGATTGGTCATGTCCAATTTTTCTCTACTGACTTCAATGATGGTATTATCTACAAAATAAAGAAACTTACTATTTCCTTAGAGGAACACACAAAGACATTTTTGAAAACCTAGGAAGGTAGAAGCAATGACCTATAGTCCTTCTACCCGATCACAGAAAACTCTTTCAGTCTCCTATAGATACATCTGTGTGTGTACATATGTTTGTAAATAAATATATAAATAAATATACATATTTTTAGAGAGAGAGAGGGAGGGAGAAAGATTTGGTTTTACGCTTTTTTCTTCACTTAGTATCACAACCCAGGTGGCTGTACACAGGCCGTACGCCTTTGGAATCTTCTGAACTTCGAACCATTTGAATTGCCTATTTTGAAGTAGACGAAACTATAATTTCTTACTGTAGTACGCATTGCCTGTGCTATTGCATTTGTGGGCTCACCTTTTTGATGATGGCTGCGTTATATTCCTTGCAAACACGCTAGAAGAGATAGATGGGTGACCAGGTCAGTCACATCGGTGACGGTCGATCACCTCTTCCTCCCGACCTTCTCACCCTTGCCCAACCTCTGCTCCTAACCTGCCCGAGCAGCATGCAGCCCATGGCTTGGTCTGCAGAGGACTAAGGGCAGGCTTCCAGCAGAGCTGATGTCACTCTATGGGAATGAATCCTGATGTCAAGCAGCATGAGTGGTGGAGAGGGCAGGAGACTGTGAAGAGTCTGAATTAATAGCCTCTCCAATTCCCAGACCTTTCACGGACCACACTGCTAAGCCAAGAAGGGACTCAGTGCTGTGGACGGATTGTTCCTAAGGTGGCTCCAGAGACTTCTGCTTAGGGCAAGGGATTTTAGAACACGTATAATCAGGGTAACAAACTGCACAAGGAAACAAAAGATCTGAAAAGTAATTGTGAAGACCAGCAAACACGGCTTATTACAGATTTTCCTTGACCTGAAATAACATAAAAAAGCAGACCGGATGATAACGTTCACTGCAATTCTTCCAACCCTGATTACCCTATTTCATAAAGAATGATAAGGGTATTCAAGCTCTATTTCTCCTGACAGTGCTTCCCACGTAAGGCCCGGGAGGAGCTGCAGTCATTTCTTACTCCCACAGAGGCACACACTCCACAAACCCTGTGTCAGAGGCTCCCAGGCAACGCTCATCACACCCCCTAACCCTGACCTTGACCTGCTCCCTTACAGCTCGGGCGGCGCTGTGGAAACCACATCGGGGACGCTCAGTGCTTGCATTTTCTCCCAACGTGCTCAGGGCTTTTCTACGCAAACCTGTGTCAGACACACAGACGTCTGTCCTGCAGTCTCACATCCGTCCTGCCCGTGCGTACAGGTGAATAAGCAGCACCAAGAGAGCAAGCGATAATCTGTGAGTTGCTCTCCCGTGGAGGACCAATACTTAGGGCACAGTTTTACTTCTTGTGGAGTCCTCCTTTGCCTACGGATGGCGCAAACTGGTGTTTGATTTGGCCTGCATGCTCTTAAAAAAAAAAATCTGAGCCAACATTTTAAAATTGGGAAATCTGTATAAACATCTGAATTGGTGGCGACTCTTGAAAACTGCAAGTATCCATCAACTTAGGCTCTCTTTTCTGTGGCATAAAGCTGAGAGGCAGCTGCCCTCTGCGGAAGATGCAGGCAATTTTTATCGAGTTCAGTTTTGTCCACAGAAGTCCCTGTTGCCTCCTAACATTAGGTCCCTGTGTCCACTGCCATTTGTCATTGGGCTTGCATTGTTGTTTTTCTCGTCATAGAAAAATCATTTTATTATGCCTGCCTGCTTCACTCAATTATTTTACTTGAAGGCATTTGAGTTGTAATCCCTGGCCTAGAGTTCTGAGAATATGGCCTAAAGATTTATTTGGGCATTACAGAAAGTAAGACACACAAAAAGCAAAACAACGCCTTTAGCTTTCCTCTGCTCTGTGGCAGTTCCCCTAACTCAGCTCCTCCTTGCATCAAAAACGGGTTTCTGGTCTGGGTTCGAGCACATTCTGAGGCATTGTAGCTCACGGTCCACTGAGCCAAGACTCTGGACCTGTCTCCCTAGACTTGGCCATACTCTCCAGTTGTCTCCCAAAATAAGTCCTGCCTCCCCCTTGGTGCTATTTGCTTTAAACCCATTAACTTGTTACAAATGTACGGCATTCCCTTTCTTGTTAAACACGGACAGATAGGTTCATGATTTCAAAGCTGAGAGAAGCACATAATCGAATGATTTTCTGCAGAACCAAACCATCTGGGATGAAGACAAGCTTCATAAAACAACTGTTTTCTCCCCTTGATGGTGGATCACAGAATATTTAGCTCTTTGGCTGATTCGGTCCAGCTACAGAGATGAAGTCTGTTTACTTACATGGTAATGAAACTACAGGTTCAATGTAACTTCCTCTCTCCTGTCATAGAAAAATCAACTTCAAGACTAAAACATCTAAATGAGCAGAACTTTCATTACATTAGCTTGCTCCAGTTGTTAAAGAATTTTTTATTCACAAAGACACACACACTTATATAATCACCTACACACATCTGTATGTTTACACACATATACACATATTTGGCCATGCATCAGTGATGGATTAAACCATCCACCCATGACACTTTCAAAGTAAGGTGGTATTAACGAGAGGGTCCGTACACTTGGACAAAACGACCTCTGCAAATAAAAACAGTTTATTTAAAAAATAAACTTAAAAAACAGTTTATGCTTCATCTTCCTAAGAAGGGCATCTGGAGCCTTTCCTAGGAGACTATGAGGAAAGTCACAGCCCCCATCCCGCTATTGTAAAGAAAACACCAATGAAAATCCTAGACTCTGGGAAACAGAGAGCATAGCCTAATGTTTTGCACCAGGTACAAAAGCAAAAAAAGCTGGGTTTAAACTCAAACAGCTTCTCCCTTGGTTTGATGAAAGCCAGCCTCCTCTCTCTGCCCTAACTCCAATCTCAGGCTGCCTTCCCAAGACATATAGCGCACGGTAATTAAATACCAAATGATTAAAAACACTTGTGAGGGAGTAATTATTATGTATGTAGCAGATATATGTATTAGACCGCAGCGTGTACGTTTTGAATAATTTATGGGGTATCTGAGCTGTAGTAGCTGTCCTGTTAGGTTCCCCCTTTTCTGTACAGTCTCCAAACGCTGGTGTAACTAGGGCACATGGGAGAACAGCTGCATTGTGGATTTAAACTTATTTTCTCTCACTTACCATTAGCTCCCAATGAGTATGCTTTTAATGAAGAGTATGATTAAAAATGGGGTTTTGCAAAATGTAAATTAAATGCATGGCTTAGGAAATTCTTGGAACATTCTCGCCACACGGAAGTCCTGTTAGCATAATGAAAACACACAGATGCACTCTGGCAGTAAGAAGTGGCCATCATTTAACCATTCTGAGTACCTTTCTAAATAACCTCAGCCTGATTTCAGAATAAGGGAGATTGATGTTAGGCGGCACATTTGTCGCCAGGATTACCACGGGCAAAGCCGCAATTTAGAGCTCGAGCAAATTCAGATTCACGTCTGGGCTCTGTCACTTTTTGAAGAAACCTTTCTCCATTGCATCTTAGCTCTCTTGCCTCACTTATCTCAGCCCGACTTAGAGAGGAGTCGCTATAATAATGTCTGGAAACTGCCAGAAACCTAGCCTGTGTAAATGAACGCTTGGCTGTGCCGGATCCCCCTCAACGTTCTGAACTGACCTTCCCTTGCATGGCACTCCCCTTTATCAAGTGCTTCGGATACGCCGATTTTTTTTCACTTTCTCCCCATTCAACAGGAAAACCAGGGGTCTGAGAGGTCAGGGAAGCCGCCCACCACACAGCCAGGAAGTAGAGTGGGAATTAGAGCCAGACCCTCTGGCTTTGAGCCATCTGTACCATGTGTGCTGCTATACTCCCCCTCTTTTGAGCCCCTCTCTTTTCCTCCATGTCTGCATGCCCAGGCAGCAACTGGGGTGTGTGGCCCACACGGACTGACCACTGAACGTGCATCAGACACTTCCATCCCTCTAATGACTCTAGGATAGAGTTTCCACACTTGACAGGCAAAGGAACTGGGATGTATCTACTTGCTGACGGCTCCTCGACAAGTGGCCAAGTTGGGATGCAAACCCACTTCCCACCGAACCAAAGCCCTTGAACTTTCTGCACGGCTCCCCTCCCATGCAGTCATCCTCAGCTCTGTTGCTCTTGTCCCATCGACTCGGACCCCAGACTTCCCTCTGCCCTCTCTGTGCCTATCCAGCCTGGACGTGTCTATTACTACGCATTTGGCTTTGGGCTTTTACCCCAGCCTGCCGGTCTCCTGATAAGAGATTCTCTTCTGTATCCTGAAACTCCCAAAGCCTAGAAGCCAGGATGAGCATTTAACTTCACACTGGCTGTTCGTGTTTGAATCATTTTAGGTCTATCGGTCTTTTCTCCCTAATGTGACAGCGAGCTCCTTACCACTTGCCAGTACCTCCCCTGCTGCCCCTCGCTCTGTAGATATGCATGGCTGCTGCTGATTTGAGAAGCATGGTTGCCCTTCTGACCGGAAGACCAGATTTAAAACACGGCACCCATTAATTTTTCCCCAACTTAGCTGCTTTATTTGAATGCTCAAACTTGTTTATGAATTTAATATTTAAAAAATTAATACATGTCCATAAAAAATCCATAAGGGTATAAAATAGAAAGTAAAACCAATTATTTTTTCTCCTCACTCTGACCTCTAGTCTCCACGTCTAAAGATTTTAATATTTTGTGCATCTTTCTTGAAAATGTTTATATATATGCTGGCATTTATACAAATTATTTAAAATAAGCACAAATAAGAAAATAATATACACACTATTCTACATTTTTCTTTAACTTAATGGTACCTTTTAAACCTCACCGTACCTCGTCCATATCTGCACATGCAGCTCTCGCTGACTCTTTTGAATGACCACGTGCTACTCCTTTATGTATGGATGTGCCATAAACTATTAACTGGTCCCCTGGTGAAGGCTGCTTCCAGCTTTCTGTGAGGACAGTGGACTTCAAGGCACATCTGTCTTGGAATATTTTGTGAATGTATCTGTTAGAGAAATTCCTAGCAGTGCAATTGCTGGGTCTTAAAGGGTCTATGCACTTAAAATTTTGATAAATATTGCCCAAGGGGTCTCCAAAGAGGTTGTACTAATCCTATTTTGAGTAGTTCACATAGGCTCTGTAGGTCATGGTCCCCAAGGAGGGCCCCGATGTCGGGCTAATGCTGTGGGCAGCGTCGAATCTGCCCAGGGTTTGGGAAAGATTTAATCACAGTCAGAGAGGACCACAGTGGCAGCAGCGCTGAGCTGTCGTCTGCATGCAGAATCGCCTTCCACTAGCCGCTGTATTGTTACTCACACTTTCTGGGAATAGCCTCCTGGTTCAGACGATGAGCACAGTGGTCCTCCTGGGAGGGAAAAATCCTAGCTTCTAGTCCCAACTCTGCCCCTCACGGTGCTGTTTCACCCTCAGCCAGACCCCTGTCTCTGTTCTTTCTTTATTCCTGACATAATGTGGACTCGGGTCACGCGCTGAAACACAGGGAGGAGGCAGAGAACCTAACTCAGTGGCTGGATGCAGACGGCTACCAACAGGGGAGCAGACATCCTGTGTAAGGACTGAGCCAAACTCCCCTCCAGAGGATTCCGGGGTGGGGGTGGGGGGGTGGGTGAACATGTCAGCCTACTGTTGCTTGAGCCCCCAGTTTCCCATGGGAATCCAGAAATACAGATTTTTATGCAAAATTTGATTTCTTTTTCTAGATTTTTAAATACTGGAAACAAAATTCAAAATCCTACTTGATATTTAATATGCAAAAATCCACAAGTTCACAGTAATAGTCAAAGGGAAAGTAAGAAAAAAAATCCTTTGTCACCACCCTACAACTCTTTATTCTGCAAACTGGTTAGTTACAGAGAAGGAAGCAAGCATTTATCTGGTCTTTCCTATGGGAGCTGTGTTTCAGGGTAACCAACTGGTCTAGGTTTCTGAGCTTTTCTTTACATAGAAATTCTAATTAATAGATGCACATAGAATGGTAGAAAAATCATTTTGCAACTTAACCTCCAATTAAAATAATTAATTTGGGCAACAGTCATCAATGAATGTTAAATCATTGAGTTAAAGATAGATTCAGGTTGCCAAATACTTGGTCACAGATTATTGCTGGTAATGAGGGTGGAAAAACCTTTTTTTTTTTTTTTTAAGATTTAGTTATTTGAGAGAGAGAGAGGGAGAGTGAGCAGGGAGAGGGGGAGAGAGAGTGGGAGAGAGAGTGGGAGAGAGGAGAGAGAGTGGGAGAGAGAGTAAAGCCCAAGCTGGGCTTGATCCCAGAAACCTGAGATCATGACCTGAGCCAAAATCAAAGGTCAGACGCTTAATCAACTGAGCCACCCAGGTGCCCCCCCAAAAAAACACTTTAAAGAGAGGGATCAGATAGTAACCACCTGAACTCACTGATTAATCTTAGCATGGGAGCAAGAAGACAAAAGCTAGGTGCGTCCTGATGTGGTACTCTGAAATACAGGGTCACTCTTGGAGCTTCTTGTGAAAAAACTTAAATCTGAATCTGAGCCAGCCTGATGAACCAGCTGTTAGAAATACAGGGATAGAGGAACCATCAGAAAAATCCAAAGAGTGGGGGGACCTCTTCCAGATTAAAGACAGAGGGTCATGTTTTCACCAGCGCGAGCCAAGAGACATGGAATACGAGCCACAAATGCCGGCTCCTACAGAATCGTAAATTTTCGAGTAGCCACATTAAAAAAGTAAAAAGAAACACAATATATTTAATAGGCCCACGATATACAAAATATTATAATCTCAACATACAATTGGTATAAGATTGTTAATGAGCTATTTAAAGTTGTTTTGGGTACTGTCCTCAAAATCTGGGGTGCGTTTTACACTCACAGCACATCTTACTTTAGCCACATTTCAAGTGCGTGTAGCCACGCGTCCGGAGGCTACTGCTGAAAGAGCAGGAACAACTACACGCAACGTACACGGTGTTTGGGTTGTAACGTGAACAAACCAGTTGTTAAAAAAATATTTTTAGATGAATGGGGAACTTGTAATATGGACTGGATATCGGATGATACTAAGGAATTATTACTCATTTTTTAAAAGTGTGATAGTGATGTTGTCGTTTTGGAAGAACATATTTTTACTTTTTAATGAGGCATACTGAAATATTTAGGGATAAAGTGTCACAATGTCTATAATTTACTTTAAAATACTTTGGCAAAACAAAACCAGCAACCCCACCAATAGCAGAATATTCACAACTGCTGTCTTTGTTTCAGATGGAAAATTTCAGTCGACCAGCTGCGTATCTGCATTTGAATTCCCCTGCTCTGGGAAAGGAGAAGCATATACAGCAAAGGATAAACTCACTCTAACAGGACTTTTCTCGTCTCCTCTGGAAGGAAGGCCCAAAAGAACCTGCAGCGGGGGGAGGCTGTCCCCAGAGCCCTGCACGGCAGAGTGGAGCGTGGCTGAGGCAGCTGGACCCAGACAAGTCAGATCCCAGCCTACTGCGGAGCCAGGAGAGGGGGGCCCCTTCAGGCGCCAAGCCCGTCACTTACCGGACTCCAGGCAGGACGCATCCAGCACTATCCTTCATTAGCGCTAATGGAATTTCAAGGTCAATGACCAGTCATAAACATCAGCCCTAAATTAAGTGTATCTGAGGCTCCTTGCCCAGAGGATTTTTTCTTTTTTCTTAAAAGCCAAGTTGCTTAGGAGATAGGGGAGTGTCAAAAATACAGTTAACCTTTCAAGATGAAAACATTATCAATTCTATTGATTTAGATCATAACTCGCTTCCACTTAACTCATCAAAAAGGATTGCCAATTTTAGAAATAATGTATTTCTCAGGCTTTGGGAGTTTTTTCTTACCTCCCTATCCCCCTCCCCCCCCTTTCTCCAGGCAACTTTTCTCTCAAGTCCGCTGGGGACACCTCATACAGGAGATTGACTGGGGCCTGGCTAGATTGCTGACAACACCAAAACGCTGTACCCCTCACCCGTGGCGCTTTGCATTATTGATAGCGGCTTCTCTGCCTGTCATTTCTCCCCCTCTCCTTCCAAACAGCTGGGAATATCCCTGCGATCCTTGTCATACAACATGACTAATATGTTCGGCTTCAGAGGTACAAAGGAGACAGAAACAAATGAAGCGATCGCTAAATAGGAGTTTTTCTCTCCCTCCAGTGGGATGATGAGTAACTAGGAACAGACGGCCCCAAGCATCACTGCATAATCATCATCAGGTTGAGGGCCTGAAAGACTAAAAAAATCTGAAATCAACACCCTATCTAAGGTCAACTGGATAGTGAGCTTAGGTTCCGGGGCCAGAGTCAACAGCAACTTTTAGCTAAATCCTAGGGTCATCACACCTTGAGATTTACAAGCTAGACTGTAGCGGCTCCCAGCCCCTCCTGCTCAGCCCTGTCTGGGGCGCCGGGCCTTGGCTGTCTACAGCAGCTCGCTTCCTCCCCTGCCTCCCAGTCTGTGTGTGGCGCTGCGGGAAGGGAAAGAACTGGTCCCCTGACAAAAATCACAAACTCCCTGTTTTTTATTGATACTCCATGCGGAAGAATTCCAGCCAGAACTCCAAACAAGGCACCTCTTGCTGCAGACACCAACGACAGGTTTGTTGTTGTTTTTTTTTTTTTTGAGAAAGATGGACACAGCCCTTCCGCTGTGCCCCTGTGGCTCCCCGCCAGCCTTCTCTCTAAATCCCGGGGTCTGTTGTAATGTCTCCTGCTTCCCATCAAAAAAAGAAAAATCTGGTATGCTTTTATGTCCGTATTATCTCTAGAAGCATACCCTCCACCGTGGAAGGTTTTGGTGTGTGAAGATCTAATTCCTCTTTACAGAAGCCAAGAAAACCTGGGTGGTGTTATTGTGTAATTCTTTTCTCCCCAGGCTGAAAGGGTTAGCTTTATCAAGCTAATACAATCTTCTCTCCCAAGACAGACTAACTCTGACTTTAAACAATCTGTGAATAAATAGCTCAGCCTTCCCCCAAGTCTCCTTCCATTCATCTCAGCTGAGGAATGAGGGAATATGGATTATCATTTGGTTACAAATATATTTCTATCTCGAGGAAGATCTACAAAGGGCTAAAGTCACCTCTATAAATTTAACAGTCTCCAGTTAGCCCTGGAGAGTTAAACCCCTTTTTCTCTTTTAAACATCCTGGTGCTTCAAAGATGTTAGATTAGATAGATGTCCCGTTGATATAATAAACAGCAATGCCAAATCTACTGAGTTAAAGGAAAAGAGAACCACATGCTGAGACTTTCAGATGAAATCAGGTAATGACAGGGAAGAAAAACGAAGCTGCATTTAAAAACGGCTTGAAAGTCCAAAATTCAAGGTGTGGAGAGACTCCTAGCAGGAGAAATCTCAACTGTGCACTGCATTCATCTTACATATATATGCATTTCTGCCTGGTGTTCCGACTTGGGTAAAAGAAAAAGAAAATGAGATTTAGAGGGTCCCTGGGGCTAGTAATACTTGGGTAAAGGAAGTTCGTATATCAGTTGTCACGGAGGCCCCAGCCACGTTGTCAACAGCTGCACTAAGGTGAGGGTTTTTAGAAGATATTTTATAAGAGGTTTGTGAACCCGATTTGTGTTTCCAACAACTTCCTCGCACTTGCCATTAATTATAGTCAGGTGGAAGAATCCAGCTCTCGGCGGTTTGGATCCACGGACAGACACGTGTGGCACGGTTACGGCCAGCCCAACCATCCATGCGGCAGTGCAGCCTTGGGGCCTGGATGGGGGGGTGGTTCTTCCGAAAGCTCTTTAGAAAAGATGATGTCACAGCCTCAGTGATGCGTTCAAGGTTATATGGGGATGGCAAAGCTCTACTTTTTGTCTAGCTCAAAGCACCCTGGCTTTAATTTGTGCCCATTTCATTTCTTCTTAAAAACGTTCCGCCCCAGTCATTCCACTTGTAGAGATTTATCCTATAAATATCCTCAGAGTCACGTACAGAGATAGACACAGAAGGATGTTTGCTACAACACTGTCTCAGCGATAATAGAAATGAAACAACTTAAATCTCTATCGATGGTTGCCTGGCTAATGTTAAACTAAATTCTGGTGCATCTAGACAAGAGAATACCAAGAAGTTTATTCAAAGAGAATTATGTTCAGACACGGAAACATTGCCACGATATGTTGTTAAGTGAAATAGTAACCTTCAAAACAATATGTAGTCTGATTCCATTTGATTAGGTATAGAAACTCCTGGAAAGATAGCCAAGCTTTTAATAATGACTATGTCTATTGTGAAGAATTTTAGATCGTAAGATTAGGTAGCACTTGATTTTTATAAAAATAAAGTTTTGTTTTCTGAACACTTTAAAAGTCCCTTATTTAATAAAGATAAATTGAATCACATGCTAGGCTTTTCTTTTCCAGATTAAATACCACAGAGTGCTTTAATTTTTCAACAATGAATTATATTTTGGATTCTATACATTATTGTTTAAAGTCACTTCCTCATCGACAAAAAGTAGGAACATAAAAGCCAAGAAATTTTTCCATGCTGTGTTTTGGGGATTACAGTTTGATGTTACTTACTATCCTTTCTTCTATTCAAGGACTTTGCTTTGAGAAGAGTCAATGTCCATAGTCAGTAGTACACCGTCAGCAATTTAGGACAGATAGAATCAAACAGGGGCTTTGGCTTTTCCTACACAGAAATGACAGTCATTTCTTTCTAGCAGGAATCTATGGAACCCAGTTCCTGGAACAGCAAACTCTCCATAACAATGGCCTTGATTCTGGAAGATAAATGACTTTGGGATGTCTGGTTCCATTTGGACAGAATTCTAGAAGAGGACACTAAAAGGCTACAAAGTAAGGAAGTCAGCCCTGCCTTCGGGGAAGATCAGCACACTGATTGGATTCCTTTGGCTCGTATTTTGGGAGTTGAAGATTTCAGCTGGCTGGAGCCTAGGGCCCTTCACACAGCCCCCACGTGTGGAGACCCTGCTTGTCCCAACCTCCCCTCCAGGATGCCGCGTCCTGAGCCAGCATGACAGCTCATACACCCAGCCGATTGTGTGGAGAGCAAGCACAACAACTTAACTAGAGGCTAGGACTATCATCTCAGAATCTCGGAATGAATTATTCACCAGTGAGACAATGGCAGCTGCAGGTGAATACAGATGCCCCATGCCCCCCTTGGGGCTACATCTCACCCACGTCCTCATTCAGGCTTACTGTACTCTCCAGCCCTGGTGAATGGAGTGAGTGGGCAGTCAGGGGCTTTCCACGTTGCTTCCCAACCCCCCGCCTTCTTTCTCCATCTTCCAGGGCAAGCTTACTTCTCTGCGGGGGTGGGGGTGGGGTCTCTTCTCTTAAAATCCCTTTTGTAAAAGTCAGTTTCTCAGTCTCTCTCGTCCGCCGGATTTAAACTGAGTTTCTCTCCCAATTTTTTTTTTTTTAAATAGGAATCACAGACACCATCCACTCAGTCTTCCATGCCGCACTCACTGATAAACTAGGCACATGGCATCGCGTCAGTACCCACGACGCATGGCTCACTCATTCATTCATAGCTTATGGAATCACTGCAGTCTCCTCACATGACCCCTTGCTGTGCTCCATCAGTGGGGGGGGGGGGGGGCGGGTAGCCTAGCATGACGACTGAAGGCAGAGACTCTGGAGCTGGATGGCTGGAGTTTAATCCCAGTCTCGGATTTAAGATCCTCATCGTTTCCCTCCAAATCTGTGTATTTAGACATCATCTGTCACAAGACATGTAGAAGGGAAAGTGATAGAGAACCGCAAAGGGGATATTTCCCTGCACATGATCGTGCACAGAAAACAGCTTTCCTTTTTCTTCTTCTCAGTCTTCTTGCGAGCACTCACAATTGCACACTCCCCATGTTCCCAAACACCCTATTTCCTCCACTGCTTCCGCCCAGAGGCGCACACTGGGGCTCATCTATTCACCTCACGTGCAAGATGAAGAGGGCAATTTTATGTAGTAAAGATATATGGGACAAGCCAACCTCAAGTTCACATCCGTTAAAGCATTTCTCTGTTGGCAACATTTTTACAAGCCTCTCACAGCTATATGCTTAATTAAAATAAAAGGGTGAGATACATCATTGCACCAAGTCCTTGCGGATGTAGAGGAAGGGAGGGGAAAAATGAGTGCATTGGTGTTTCTTTATTAAAAGAGTTATTTCAGCATGACATCTCAAATAAAGACTAGCCATTAGCAAAATTAAAAATTAGGTGGCGTTGATTTTGGGAAATGCACACCATTAGTGCCCTCCTCCTGCCTCTGGCTGCATGTTCTCCGGTTCCAGCTCCAAACCGCTGCCCTGGGCTGCGTTCTTGATCTGCAAGTTCCCCAAACTGAGTATCCTAATGATGGAATGACAAGCAGAGGGTTTATAAACTCTGCTTGATACTTACAATAAGAAAAAAAGGTCAACCTTTACTGAGCACATACTATGTGCCAGACACTGTTCTAAGTACTTAACCCATAAACGCTTGATTATTTAAGGTGCTCTTGGGCGGGGGGGGGGGGGCGCACCTGGGTGGCTCAGTTGGTTGAGCGTCTGACTTGATTTCGGCTCAGGTCATGATCTCAGGGTTGTGAGATCAAGCCCTGCTTTTGGGCTCCATGCTGGGCATACAGCCTGATTAAGATTCTCTCTCTCCCTCTCCTCCCTTTCCCCCCCAACTCTCTGCCTCTCAAAAAAAATTAAAAGTTAAAAAATAAATAAATAACAACAGTATAATAAAGCACTCTTAGGGAGTGTGGGAGAAGGAAAGCAATATTAACTGAACACCTGCCACATTCTAAATGCATTCTGTGAGTTAATACTCATACCACTATGTTACTACTCCTATTAATAAAATGAACTCCATTTTACAGATGAGCAAACTGAGGTTTTGAGAAATTAAGTAATGGCCCCAACCTGTAGTATAACTATGTCAAGGAGCAAGTTTCAAAGGGAGGTCTTTGTCTTTGCAAACAAGATCAATCCTATAAACACAATAAGTAGAGAGTGGAAACCAACGTGAAGAAAAGTCTGCAGAGGTGGGAATATGCATAGTGTTTTTGAGAAGGGATTGACCAAGACCAAGAGGTTCTGAAAGGTGAGAGAAAGACACCAACGTCATGGAGAGGGGGTGGCTGTAACTGCAGGTGGTGGAGCTGAGCAGAGAGATCTCGTACTTAATTAGGAAAGAGGGGACTCATAGGAAAGAAAAAAAAGGAGTCAAGGATGATTCCAGTCTGGAGTCTTGATGATTGGGACAATGATAGAGGGCCCATGAGCAGAAAAGAAAGGCCTGGATTGAAAATGTTTTGGGGGAAAGGGTTTAACAAATCATAAGATGGAAGAAAAAAGGAAGGATAAACAAGCTGATGCCAGAGCATTCTACAGGCCAGAGGCCTGGGCATGGGTCTTAATCTTTCCCTCTCCTTAATTCTTAGAACCTGCTGACGGGATGTGTACATCTTTTACATCTCTAAGTATCTGTGCAAGCCACTTCTCTATGTCCGCGGGCGACGTCCTCCCCTGAGCCACCACCACCTCTTCCTGGGCCGCTCCAAACCCTCTGCTCCCCAAAATCAACTCTCCACCCTGGGGTCAGAGGGCTCTTTTACAAACATAAACATGATCGGGTAACTTCCTCATATCTTTTAAAGGCTTCTCCGTGTCCTTAGACTGGGCCAGGCATCAGCAAACTGTGGCCTGTGAGCCAAATCCAGCCTGCTGCCGGAGATCGAGTTGACTGGAACTCACTCAGCCTCTTGTTCAGTGATGTATTTATTGTTGGGGGCTGCTTCTGTTCCACAGTAGCAGAGATGAATAGTGAGGACAGATTGCCTGGCCTTTTGCAGAAAATGTTGGGCAACTGCTGGACAGGGGTCCTTAAAATAGTTCACAAGACCCCGCCTGACTGGACCCCCACCTACGTCTCCAGTCTTTCTTCATGCCTCCGATCCCCTTGCTCTTGGCACCTCAGTCCTCGCCAACTTCTTGCGGCTCACAGGGGCCACAGAAATAGGATTCCGTGGCCATGTCTTGGCATGGCCTGTACAGCATCCTAGCTCCACGTGTTTCTGGGAGATTGGACTTCTGGATGGAGGACACTTCCAGCTCTAGTCTTTGTTTGGCTTCCCTTCCTGGGTCCTGCTTCTTTCCTTCCTGTAAACAGGGGTCTAGTACCCTCCATACTTCTCTCTCCTTCCTCCTCAAATCCCCCTTTTAGCACAAGAGCCCAAATCAACCACTGTACCTCATTTCAACTCAAGCCTGTGCAATGAATATAGAACATTTGAGTTTTGAGTCTTTCTGCTAAATGGAAAGTCTTTTCCTTTTTAAAAAAAAGCCTTCCAGAGATCTGTAAGCAGGTAGGAGGACTTGATAGGGCAGGAGGGAAAAGGTAGAGAAATCCCTTCCTCATTTCCCTGAGATTCCATCACAGAGGAAAGCAGTGGTTTCTTCCACCGAGCGCAGTCCCAATTTCAGTCACAGTCAACCAGAATTGATTGAACATCTTCCAGGAGTCAGGAGTGCGAGGAATGTTTGTTATTTTGTGCTGTCCTCCTAAACCATGAAAATGAGCCTGGGATCCATTACAGGTTAACAGGAACTCCTCTAGAGAGTTTAAGCAAGAAGACCAACAATTCTGTAAGCATCTATCCGTTTGTAGCAAATGGGATGAAATGCTTACTAACTTGTTGAATGGGCTCCAGGGTGTGCCTCTGGGAGTAGCTCCCAGGAACAATACCGCAGAACTGGCCAGCCAAGGGAGCTGCTACAATGCACGAGCTGGGGAAGCAGGAAGCAACTGTCCCAACTGCTGGTTCCAGAATCAGACCATCGAGCTGCCACATGGGGATTTTAAAAGCTATATCCAGAACAGTTAGCTCCATAGCCACACCATGCCTGCAGGAGCCACACCAGCTAAGAGGGATCCTGGCAGGCCTCCTCTCTTCCCAACGAACTCAGTTCTGGATTCCAGTCTTGTCGAAGCACATCGAATGGGAGACAATCTGGCGACTGCCGTGTTTAGCGTTCCCATCTCTGCATTATAGGCAAGTACACAAGGAGGATTTTGGAGTGAACATGGAATGAGGCAATATGTAGTCTGTATCTTGTTAAAAAAAAAAAAAGGCGCGGGGGGGTGCATTTCCCTGATTTTATAGAAGCAGAAACCAAGTTTCTAAGGATGATGTGGTCAGTCTCAAAGCCAAGTCCAGGTTTGTCAACTCTAAGCCTCATTGCTTGTTCTAACACGAAGAAAGAGAACGTCATTTGTTATATTTAAAGGCAGCAACCAAGTGAGCCTTGGTCTTCTTACTGTCCTAAATGACACATTTCAGAGCTCAGCTAGCTGCTGGAAAACAGATTAGAAGTCAGCTTGACAAAGGTCAGCTGTGAACCCAGATGGGTAAAATCTGAGATTTCTATCAGCTTTTCCAGCAACTCACCATTTAGAAAATGATTTGCACGGGCTGAGTTCCATCCACCAGGTTGCCCAGTGACAATAGTGCTTTTCTCCGGGGGCAGTAACTCAGAAACCAGGAGCACCATAAAACGACAACATGTGGCTTCCCAAACACAGGCAGGCTAAGTCTATCCACCCACCCAAATCAGCATATGAGGTCTTGAGGGGAAGCTCATCTCTCTAGGAGAGAACACAGATCTCTGATTTGGGGATGCAGTTTTCAGGAGTAGATGCGAGTCGTTACTCAGTTGGTCGTTACCACCTTGTCATGTCACCATTGGGTCATCACAGTGCCCAAACCTGGGAGCCCTGCTTTGTGCTTCTGCCCTCCAATTCATCTTTCCCACTGCCACACGTGTATTTACAATCTGCTCTATGTTAATGCCCTGCTCAAGAACTCTTTAGCTTGTCATAGATAAAGTCCACTTAACAAAAAATACCCAATTAAAAAACAAAGGACTTGAATAGACTTTTCTCCAAAAAAAGACATCCTAATGGCTGACAGGCACATGAAAAGGTGCTCAGCATCACTAATCATTAGGGAAATGAAAAGCAAAACCACAATGAGATACCACACAGTAGGCTTTAGGATGACTACTATTTTTAAAAGGATTAAGTCCTAATAATACATTTTAGAGAGGATGTAGAGAAACTGGAACCCTTGTGCACAGTTAGTGGGAATGTAAAATGATGCAGCTGCTGTGGGAAATGGTATGACAGTTCCTCAAAAAGTTAAAAATGGAATTACCATATGATCTAGCAATTCTTCTGGGTATATGCCAGAAAGAACGGACATCAGGGTCATGACGAAATGTTCGTACACCCATGTTCACAGCAGCATTATTCACAAAAGGCAAGGGGTGGAAGGAACCTGAGTGTCCATCAACAGATGAATGGATACACCCAATGTGGTGTATACATAAAATGGACTGTTATTTGGCCCTAAAAAGGAACGAACTTCCAACACATGCTACAACATCAATGAAACTTGATTATGCTAAGTAAGCCAGTCACACACAAAAAACCCCAAATACTATATAATTCCACTTACATGAAGTACCTAGAGTAGTGGAATTCATGGAGGCAGAAGTCAGAGTCGTGGTTGCCAGCGTCTAAGGGTGGTGGCGGCATGTTATCGAATGGGTATGGAGTTTCAGTTTTGCAAGTTGAAAAGAGTTCTAGAGATAGCTTGCACAGCAGTGTAAACATCCTTAACACTACTGAACTACATACTTAAAAATGGTTACGATGGCAGATTTTGTTATGTGTATTATACCACAATTTAAAGCCTTTAAAGAGACATACAAAGTCCAAGGTGCCCCTTGTGGTATTCCATGCCTTGGACCACTGGGCTCCCACCTGTTCTAGCTTTACCCCCTTGCTTCTTCCTACAACTAACTATACCAGCCATTCCTAAAGCTCATCATGCCCTTTCACATCTCTGGCCTTCGCTCCAACTGTCCCCTTGGCCCGGTGTCCATTACCCCAAATTTGCACACGATAACTCCCCCAACCCCAATCATTCTTCTTGACTTTTTTTTTTTTTAAAGATTTTATTTATTTATTCAACAGAGATAGAGACAGCCAGCAAGAGAGGGAACACAAGCAGGGGGAGTGGGAGAGGAAGAAGCAGGCTCATAGCAGAGGAGCCTGATGTGGGGCTCGATCCCATAACGCCGGGATCACGCCCTGAGCCAAAGGCAGACGCTTTTTTTTTTTTTTTTAATAATGATTTTTTATTATATTATGTTAGTCACCATACAGTACATCCCCGGTTTTCGATGTAAGGCTCGATGATTCATTAGTAGCGTATAACACCCAGTGCACCATGCAATATGTGCCCTCCTTACTACCCATCACCAGCCTATCCCATTCCCCCACCTCCCTCCCCTCTGTAGCCCTCAGTTTGTTTCTCATAGTCCATAGTCTCTCATGCTTCATTCCCCCTTCTGATTACCCCCCCTTTCTTTATCCCTTTCTTCCCCTACTGATCATTCTAGTTCTTATGTTCCATAGATGAGAGAAATCATATGATAGTTGTCTTTCTCTGCTTGACTTATTTCACTAAGCATTATCTCCTCCAGTGCCGTCCATGTTGTAGCAAATGTTGAGAACTCATTCTTTCTGATTGCTGAGTAATATTCCATTGTATATATGGACCACAACTTCTTAATCCAGTCATCTGTTGCAGGGCATCTCGGCTCCTTCCACGATTTAGCTATTGTGGACATTGCTGCTATGAACATTGGGGTGCATATGGCCCTTCTCTTCACTATGTCTGTATCTTTGGGGTAAACACCCAGTAGTGCAATGGCTGGATCATAGGGTAGCTCAATTTTTAACTTTTTAAGGGACCTCCACACGGTTTTCCAGAGTGGCTGTACCAACTTGCATTCCCACCAACAATGTAGGAGGGATCCCCTTTCTCCACATCCTCTCCAACAATTGTTGTTTCTTGCCTTGTCTATTTTTGCAAAGGCAGACGCTTAACCGCTGTGCCACCCAGGCGCCCCTCTTCTTGACTTCTCACTGCGTTTAGAATCGAATCCAAACTCTACTCTGGCCCATGAGGCCCTTTGAGACTCTGGCAATAGACTGCTTGCTTTCTTGCTCTCTGATCTGCAGGCACACCGGCCTTCTCTCTGTTCCTAGAATATCCCAAAGTTCTTTGGCTTCAAAGCCTGAGCTTGCATCTACTTCTCTGCTTAGAACACTCTGGTGCCCCCCTTCCAATGGCTAGTGGCTTCTCATCATTTGCTTTTCAGCTTTACCTTGAAGAGAGGCCTTCCCTGACTGCTCCCGCATAGAAGGGCCCCATCCTTATTCTGTAGCTCATTTCCTTTGTGGCACTTATCAAAACTTGCATTTGCCTCACGTATTTCCTTGACTCCTAGGATTCAGACTATCTCGCCTGCAAGAGTGTAAGCTCTGGGGCCACGGGGACACTGTTCAGCGCAGTGTTGTTCACCTACTATTAACTGGAGGACTGAGCACGTTCGGCACCCGGTGAGATGTCCTTGTCTGAAGCCCTTCTCATTTACCTAGTGGAACCTCCTTTAGCTGGCTTGCTTTGCACTTTCTTCCACTGCTAGCACATCACCTGTCACATCGTGTTCTAGTTAGCGTGGATGTGGCTATTTCTCACACTAGATGGAGAGCTTCAAGCCAGGGATGATACATCATTAATTGTGACATTCCCCGCGGCCGGTAGAGCGCTTGGCAAGTAACAGGCACTCAGTAAAGACGTGTTCAGTGGAGCACTGCCCAAACTTTTGTCATTTTGTCCCACCTTCCAGATTTTTGTCATGTTTACTTACACTTCCTTTTAAATTGGCTCACACTTACAAAATTATTTAAAGAGGAAAAACAGTAATACCAGTAAAATCAAGAATTTAATGGTTGAGTTATAGTTCTCTATTACACAATAAATTTTTAAAAGGGTTCCCATGTACCCCTAAATTGTGTTGATTATCATTCTTTGAGAAACACTGGTGTAACGACCGGGCCCCTAGCTTCCCTGCCACTCTGGTGTCCCTCCAGGTTTCTGGAGTTTGGGCCATGCCCAGGAAAGACGGGACGACAGAGGCTGCTGTTTATACCACATCCGCCACCC
Organism: Ursus arctos; assembly: GCF_023065955.2. NCBI lineage: Eukaryota > Metazoa > Chordata > Mammalia > Carnivora > Ursidae > Ursus > Ursus arctos. Next base: position 56,219,596 of record NW_026622819.1, read on the forward strand.
ACTGGCCCTCCCTGGGTTTAGAAACCTGGCTCGGGGCTGCTTCTTGCCCCTCTGTGGGTCCTTCTACAGGGAGGAAATGCCAAACAGAATTTTAAAATCTCTAGCGTTTGGCATTACATTCTCCTTTAGAGGATTGATTGACTGATTAATCGATTGAACATTTAAACAGCCAGGAGTGAATCTAATCAATATCTTAGGTACTACTTTACTTAAAATACAACTTTTAGAGCCAAAATACTTTCACACTTGTTCACCCACTTCTCTTCATACTATCTTTCGAAGGGAAATGGACGATATTTTACACGTGGAGAGAGTAACCCTGGCTAAGTTCATCAAAATACCTCTGCCCAAAGTCCCTGGGCTGGTGACACATGCTTTCAACACCTAACTTGACTCTTCCTATGAGGTTATAGGTTACTGGCCTGGACCCAATAATAAATAATAAATTATTCATTAAAACTAATGAGTAATAATAATGATAATACACTAGGTACTATTTGGTGAGTGCTTATTATTGCCAAGAATTGTTCTAAGAACTTCTTCAATCCTCACAACAACCCAGTGAGTTCGGGACTCTTATCGTGCCCATTTTGTAGATACAGAAACCAGAGCTAACAGAGGTGAGGTTATCTGCTCAAGATTATACCCGCAAGTGATTCCCAACCCCACCCAACGTCCCATAATCATAGTAAGCATTGTTATTGTTGCTGTTGTAACGGTAACAGCTAACATTTATTGAGGGCTTACTATGTGCCCAACACCGTGCTAAACATTTTATGAGATTTAAATCATTTAATCATCACAGCAATCCTATAAGTAGGTGTGCTATCAAGGCCTTCACTTTACAAATGGGGAAACTGAGGCACAGAGTGGTTAACCCACCTACCTGAAGCTGTGTGGGCACATAGAGAGTGGCAGAGGCGGACCAAAGGCAGACCTGTTCTGGAGCCAGGGTGGGTGTAGCTCAGAGAGGAGCAGAGAGAGGCGTCTGACCAATGGGAAGTAAGACTTCCTGGGGTTTCATCTCCGTCAGCTACCTGGAGGGATAGCTGTCTCTCCTGACTGGCAGGTTTTTATCTGAAGCCTCCCTGAGGAGTTTTGTGCACGGCAGGCAATCAAAGCCTGGCTCCATGGGGAGGAAAACGCCCGGGAAGACGGCCTGCTGGCTCACACAGGCGCCCGGGTGGGAGAATACGGACCACTGGCAAGTGGCTGAGGCTGGCAGGGGAGGTGGAGGCCTCCTCAGAGCCAGGCTCTGGCCTGTTTTATTCCATGGGGTTCCCTCCTTGAGGACTGCAGCCACCTTTGGGCCTGGTACCTACACGTAAGGCAGGCAGGCAAGGAGGAGACACGGGGAGTCCAGGTACCTGCAGCACGAGTCACCCTCAGGAGACAAACGACGTCCCAGTCAGCTTGAGGCAGGGGGAAGCCGCCCACCCACATCTCTGAGCAGAAGTGAAAGCACAGATTCCTGGGCACACCCCGATGAAACGGCACCCGCGGGGGTGAGCTGGCGATTTCAGTGTCCACTCTCAGCTTTGAGAACCCAGGGCTGCATCTTTGCCTGAAGACAGCTCCCCAGTGGGGAGCACCAGCCATGGTGCGCAGGGCCCCCAGTGTGGAGGAGCTGACACTCTTTTCAGGCTTCCCCACACAGACCTCCCAGGCAGAGAGGGAGGCCTGTATTTAAGCGAACAATAAAACAGGCAGGTACGCTTGGAAGCCACATGGTTTATCCTTTGGGGCTCTGAGGTCAGGCAGTGTGGTCTCCAATATGTGCCCCGCTGCTCCTCGGCAGGTGACTTTGGGCCAGTTACTCACACCTCCCACAGCCTCTGCTTCCGGGCTCCTGTCTAGAAACAGAACCCTGGGGAGGGATCCGCAGGTGACACCTGCAGCTTAGGTCATATAAGTGGCAGAGCTCCGGTTCTGGAAATTCTCACACCAGGAGTTCCCCTCGAGGCCTGATCCACCCAGCGCAGAGCCTCTTGGCCTGTTGACACTGCCACGGGCCATGGTCAGTAACTCGTGCTTTTGTGCCTGTGGATAACAGCCTATTTCTGAGGATACATGCGCAGAGCGGCTGCCTCCCTCTGCAAATGCGGTGTCTGGCCCCAACCGCTGACAGCCAGCCCAGGCCCACTGCCCTCCATGCCCTTGTCCCAGAAAGCCCGGGAGTCCCTCACAGACAGTCTTCTTAGTATCATCCACGATTTGGCAGGAAGGAACCCTGGGCACAGGACAAACTTCCCAGGCAAGTTAGAGCAGCAGCCACCAAAAAGGCGCCCCCGAAAGAGAAAGACCACATTTCATTCCACCTCAAACGTTATGTATGGAGTTTAGATTGCCTGTTACCTGGCAATAGCCTTCCAGGGAAAAAAATCAGATGCCATCGAAATAACAAATGATTGACTGATGGACTCATTCATCCACCCCACAAATATTATTGTACATCTGTTATGAGCCGAACATCGGGTTAGGAGCAGAGGATACAGGGATGAACAAAATAAAGACACAGTCCCTGGCATCACCGAGCCTAAGGCTGAAGTGACAGAGAGAGACCTTGACCCCATCTGCCCTCTGCAAGAACCCAAGTCCTGCACTGAAGAGTTCTGATAACAGTTCTCTGGGAAGGAAAGGCGTCTTGTCTGAGCGCGTGTAATGAGGGATGCGAGCTGGGCTGGGTGGGATGGGGGTGGGAGTGGGGTAATCAGGGCTTCAGTGGCCCTGCCTCTACATGGCACTGAGTGTCGGTGAACAAAGCAATGATTTGTGGCCAGAAGGTCTGTGGCACGGGTATCTGTCCACACAAGCTTCCGTACGGGGAGAACTGCCAGGACGTGCTGGCCTGAGAGGATTCCTGGAGGTTCCCCGCTCAAAGCCTGCCTTAACAGCTTCCCAGGGATGTTTTCACCACGTACCCAAGCCCTGGAGCCAGACTTTAAAAAAATGTTCCTTGACCCTTCTACTCTGAGTCACAGACCTGCAGAGGAAGTGGGCAGAATCCTACCTTTTTAGGGAAACTGCCTGTTGGCTGGCCTGTAGCCATCACAGTGTTCCCAGTGGGATGGTGGGGATTTCAAATATGGTGGAATTGGGACTCCACTTTACCACAGAGAACCACAGCTGATGAAGAGAGGGGTGCTGTCCGCTGCAGGGGAGCGTGGCTGCGACATGCCTATAGCTCTCAGGTAGGCGGCAGGACCTGTTGGGACCATTTCTCCCAATTCAGCCCCACATCCCAACTCCCTACTCTACTCCTGACACTTTTCTTTTTTGTAGAAGGCACCATAGGTTTTCAAGTTATTCTTCTGGACTAGATATGAAGCGCAGGAAGGGTATGAGGAAAAAAAAGTTGCATCTGGGTTTCTTCTCTTTAAGTCCTCTCTCTTCCTGGGCCCCTACCTTACAAGGAGGCAGAAAGAAGAGTAGTTCCTGCCTTTTTCTTTTTTTTTTCCCTTTCTTTTTCTTTTGGCTAAATTTTTCCTCCTGTTTGCAGACAAAGCCCTGGTGTATTCATCTCAATCAATCGACATGTGGCCCAGGGACATCCTGTGGGACATCAGTCAGTCACCAATGAACCTGGAGGGAAACAGAGCTGGGGTCAGATCCCACCCCCTCTACATCCCAGCTGTGTGACTAGCCAGTTCATACCCTCTCAGTCTGTTTCCATATTTATAAAATGGGGAAGCCTGCCTCCTGTTCATAAGTGAGCTCATGCACTTCTAAAACAGCCCCACATACGTGAAAACTTTGGCAGCACAGACCTCGATTTGGGTAGCGCCCCCTAGCGTTGAACTAACTGTGCAACATGCATAACCTCCTGAGGTAGCCTCCCTTAGCAAGAGCTCAGCCACCAGCAGCTATCCTCATAAGATCCCAGCCTTTGGAAGCTGACACTATAACCGAGCCCTCTGCATCAGTACTACCAAGAAAGCGTACCAGCAAGATGGGAAGACTGCCAGCTTATAGAGGCGACAACACTGTCAATGGATACCGAGAATCTCGCAGGACAGGAGAGAAAAGAGCAGAAGCAGGGACTCCAAGATAGGCAAGGGTGTTAAATACAACAGCTGGGTTGAAGTGGAGGATAGTTAATGATCACTAGCACTTTAGAAAGGACTTTGCCATCTGCCAAGTGTTTCTTTTTTTTTTAAGATTTTATTTATTCGACAGAGGTAGAGACAGCCAGCGAGAGAGGGAACACAAGCAGGGGGAGTGGGAGAGGAAGAAGCAGGCTCATAGCGGAGGAGCCTGATGTGGGGCTCGATCCCAGAATGCCGGGATCACGCCCTGAGCCGAAGGCAGACGCTTAACCGCTGTGCCACCCAGGCGCCCCTGCCAAGTGTTTCTGACCAGCATCTCTGCTAAGTCTTATAATTGGCAGAGGAGGCAAAAATTGGGGTTCCCTTTTTAGGGATGAGGACACTGAAGCTCTAAGGAGTGGTGTCCTTTTCCCTAGTGAGCCCCATTAGTAAGTGATGGAGTCCGGCCTTAGGTTCAGGACCTCAAGCTCCAAAGCACGGATGTGGGTAAAGAGTCAGAGAAAAAGGACTAGGATCATGTGGAGCCAGACCCAGGTCGACAAAGGCCCAAGGGGAGAGTTTGGATTTTATGGAATAAGCAATGGGGAGGGAAGGAAGCTCTTTCAGCAGAAGAGGGACATGAGAACAGAGATGTTTTCAGAAGATGACCCTGGCTGGGATAAGCTGAGTGGCAACATGAAATAGTGAGAGAGAAGGAGGAATTCATTGTTTGTTCAACCCATATTTACCAGCGGTGCTGGGAGGGTACCGCTCGCTCCGTCTTCTCCCTTTCTGACCAGGAGCTTGCATTCTGCTCCACCAGGCAGTAGTGGCGCTGGACCTGACACACATGTGACCTGCAGTACTCTGGGGGCACAACGGGCTCGACTTGCCTCCCAGAAGCCCACCAGGACTTCAGCTCAGTCATCCTCTAAGGAGATCCATTTGCCAAGGTAGGCAAGCCTCTCCCCCCCCCCCCCCCCCGCCAGATGGCACAGCGATCATTACTCACCAAGAGCTCCCAAAGGAGCAATTAACTGATGGGGGGGGGGCACCTGCTTAAGGAAGGTGCCTGGAGAGCTGACAGACTATTGATTTCGAGCCACCCCAGCTTGCTTTCCCTTCCAGCTTGTTGGGATTCGACCTAAATAGCCAGTCTCTAGATGATTCACTTCCAGATTCACATTTTCTTTGCACAGAGCAAAATTACAGCAGAGAAGGAGTTCATTCACTCATTCATTCATTCATCCAACTAGTAATTATCGAACCTATCGTGGGAAGAAACAGAACCTATCGTGTGCCCCCAGAGTACTGCACTGTCAGTGTGACAATGTCTGCCTTCAGCAGAGGTCAGGCTGACGGGAAGAGTCAGGCTGATGCTACACTGTGATAACAAGCAAGGGATAAGGCTTTGGAAGCCACACAGGATGAGAGGGAGGCTTCCTGCTGGAACTGACGTTCAAGTTCAGTCCTGAAAGAAGAGTGAGGGCAGCCTTTGAGACAGGGCCAGAGTGGTTTAGGGGGGTAGAGAGTCTGTGCAAAGGTAGAGGCAAGAAAGCCTGTTCTGGGAACTAAAACAACAATAACAATAAATGACTAATTATTTCTAGGCACTTATTGTGGGCCAGACACTATGCTAAATGCTTTATGTATATTTTCTCATAGATCTTTAAATACAAAACAACAAGAATAACCCTATCAAGTAGGTCTTGCCCTCATTTTGCAGATGAAAAGTTAACTTAGAGAGGGTAGATAATTTGTCCAAAGTCACCTGTTAAAATATAATAAAGTCAGGATTCGGTCACAGTTCATCTTCATCCTGAACTCAGAGCCACCTCACTGTGCATCCAGGGCCTTCCTGCCCACACCTCCTCCAGGAAGCCTTTCCTGACTTCATCAGTCTACAAAAACAATTATTCTTTCTCCGGTTATCACTGGATCCCCTCTTATCTCCACAAGCAGAGAGTGCCTTCCCCAAGGCCAGGGGTGCAGTCTCCAGTCTTGTTTTGGTGTGTCTGTTTATTCCTTTGTTCTAATTCTCCCACAGGGCCTTCAGAATTATTTGCTGACTGACCATTCTTTTACCCCAGTGCCATATTGATAAAATGATCTTCTTAAATGGAAAAGCCTGTTAGGTCTACACAGGTCTCTAACTCCTGGCCAGAAGGGAAGTTTTAGTGCATTTCAGCTTTCACGGTGTTTTCATATAGAGATGCATAGGATCACAACGAATACCCAGGGAAGAGCTTCAGCACAATTCACGATGTTCTGTTCCGAGCTCCCAGGGCCCTGGAGAAAGTCCGAGAAATCCCATCACAACACTCACAGACCCTGTGGTGTGGTTTCTTTGAGAAGCATCCTTTGTGTTTGTGTCTGATTTTTGTTTAAAGAATATTCTTTCCAAGATGGCAAACATTAAAGCAAATCTGTTTATATTTGGCAACTTAAAAAACGTATCAGACTGAAAGCAAATTTCAAACAATGAAATGAACCTGGCCTAGCAAATAAAGGCTCTGGAATCCCATAGTTATAATTAGTTTTCCCTACACAATTAGGGATGCTTAGCCTAGGGAGGGCCGCATGGATGTGAAGTTAGTGAAACGGAACAAAGAGATTCTAACAAAAGCTGCCCCTTGGCACTAAGGTATTTGGATCCTATTACTTGTGGACGGGAAATCAACAAGCATTAGGCCCAAACCAAAGATGGGGCCAGCTCATTCACGTGCCCCTCCTGGACCACAGCTTCTCCACTCAAAGCAAGTGGTCAGAGACTTCCCAAGCCATAGTCTCCACCCTGAAAGAATAAATGTCACCAGAAGGGAGGAAATTAACTCAATAAGCAGCCCAGATCATGCTGGAATAACCAGCACACAGCTTTCCATGTCACTTGACTTCCTTTAATGCCTCATTCCCAGGCTGGGTGATATGCGGACACTGACCCTCATGGATGCAAGGTGGTGATCAGGAAAAGGGGGGGCTTTGGAATCATTAGGTCATTTAGTCAGTTAATATATATTTATTGAGCACCTACTAGGTGCTTGTCCTGTGCTAGCAACTGGGGCTACAAGTGGTGAAGATTTAAATATAATCCTTATTCTCTTAGAGCTTTCCATTTGGAGGTGGTACCTAGAGATTAAACAACTAACAAATAACTCTTTAATTATAACTGTGCTTACTGCTATGGAAGTGAGTTTATCAAACACAGAGGTATTATATATATTTTATATATATATAATATATATATAATATATATATTATATATATATAAATGGGTTGCAGTCAGAGAAGTCTCCCTGGAGGAAGGGACACCTGAGCTGTGGTTTGAAGAATGAGTAGGACTGAACTAGGGGTTGTTGAGGGGGGTGGGGAGGAAAGGAGAAGCTCAAATGAGGCCCTGGGAAGGAAGGAGTCCAACACACTGGAGGGACAGGGAGGAGGCCAGTGTGTCTGGAACACAGGGGCTGAGGGAGTGAGTGTGGTGATGATGCTGGGTGAAATCATGCAGGGTCCCTATAGGTCATGTGGGAGGATTTTCCTTTCTACGCTAAGAGAATGGGAAAAACCATTAAAGTGTTTTAAGCAGGTCAGTGAGGGGATCTGAGGTGCATTTTGGAAGGGACACCCATTCCATGGAGAATGAGTTGGACGGGGAGAAATGTGCATAAGGAGAGACTATTTAGGAGACGGGAGCCCAGGCAGTGGCCGTCTGGCCTTGGGTGGTAGCAGTGGGAAAAGATGAAGTGGATCGATCACGTGTTTCAGAGGTCAGATCAACTTAGCCTGGCAAGGTGAAGCCTGTAAGCTGGCTGGGAGGTTCTGCTGTTCTGAGCCTGGGACACTGGAAGCCACGGAGTTGGGGAAGAAGATCACAACATGGGTGAGGAACCCAGATTGGCCACTCCCTAACTGTAGGACCCTGGTGGGTCATGGGGCCTCCACGCACCTTAGTTCTCTTTTCTGAATAATAGAGGTCAACAGCTACCTTATCTTTTTTTCAAGAAGTCGAATTAAGTGTGGTGTCTAACACAGTCCCTAGTATATAAAAAACTAACAAATGGTAGCTGTTATAATCATTGTTAGTGTTTTTTCCCAGTGCAAACCATCAGATCTACACTGAAGCTCCTGGAATACCTCGGCTAGAACTTCGGACTTCCAGAAGACAAGAATACAATATGGTCCTAATCCTAGGGTGTCCATCCACATGGTAGACACCATACATCTGTATAGTCATTACATTTTCCTCCCTAGAATACGGCTCTAAAATCCTGTTCTAACAAACCAAAACAGCATAACAATTTTCTGACATGTAGGAGTAAACTACTTGGAGGAAGGGTGAACTTCTAATTCTTACAGTTTGCTGCAGTCCTGTCCGCGTGAGAGAACGTGAAGTGGCTTTTTTTCTGGCTAAACACTAGACAAAAAAGCATCCAAAAAATCCTGTTGGCATTGAACTATTAGTATGGATGGATTTTAGCACCTAACTTCTATAGAGAATGTTTAGTTCCAGTGCAAGACATTAGCGTGTGGGAGAAAGGGACATTTAAACAGGAAGTAGGTGAGAAATGCATGTAAGTGCTTAGCGCGTTGCCTAGTACCTAGTGACAGATACGTGGTGGCACGACTGTGCTGCTGAAGACACTGCTGTTCTAGAACAAACCTCGACACCCGAGCATTATACTTCATAAGATCACTTTCAGGTCACTCATTAAATATCTTAAATGCCAGGGCTTTAAATCTGATAAGTTAAGAAATTTAACTTTTAGTCCCCTCTATCCTGGTTTATCCTCTTTTCCACGTAATAACTGTGGCAGAGACCAATCTACCCACATTAGGAAGGCAGAATACTTGTTAAAATGGAAGACGTGATACACTTCCGGATCTATTGCAGGATAAATGACATGAAAAAAGGTCCTCGCTGGGTATATGAAACCCTGCAGACAACACAGGAATGAACAGTCAGTGGGAGGCATGCAAAGACCCAGAAATACGGAATAAAGGAGAAGCCAAGACAGACAAAGCAGCAGCAAGCCAGACTGAGGCACCTATGAAAGACTTGCGAGCGGTGGCAGGTGAAGGCTGGGACTGATGAGTGGGGGCCGTCAGGTGCTGCTGCTGTGCTTGGGCACATTTTGCCATGGGAGCGCAGTGTCACCTGGCCCCTGACATACTAGGTTACAACAGGTAACAGGCAAGAGCACAGATGTGTACCTGGCTCAGAATTCCAGCTAGGACTGCTGTCTGATGAGTATAGTATATCCTAGGAATACAGTAAAACTTATGGATTCTCATACTTCCAAAATTTGGAATTTTTGCTAATTCAGAAAGGCTTGAAATGATCCGTGTATATTCTATGGAGGAAGGCTTGGCTAAACAATTTACAAATGCAGACAAGACAGAGGGAGACTTCTGTCACCAGAAAAACCCAACATTCAGAGCACACTGGATAGTTTTTAATGTTCTCTTATAAAGTAAGCTGCCTCAAGCAGCTCTACTCTATTTCGTGTTAGGATTTATATATCCCATTTTTTAAAATGTAGTGAAATAGATCTTTTCTCGTAAGTGTTCTATAATTAAGAGTTTTTATGGAGGCACATTATCTACTGTTAGGTAAGCACTCTGGTATACAAAACAAAGTAACACTTAAGACCATGTTTTAATGCTATTAGTAAGTATTAATGCTCCTATATTCATCATCATAACAACGGCTACCATTCATTAAGCACTTTCCATGTGCTTGGCACTCCATTAGAGAGGTTTCATACATTACTTAATTTAATCCTATTATCCTATTTTTGCAAACGAGCAAACTGAGATGAGGGGCTAAGTTAAACAGCCACGGTTATGCAGGTAGTAAGTGGAGGAGATGGGATATACACTGGATTGGACTAACTCTGGGGCCCATGTCCTCACAGCAGATGGCAATACAGTGGGGGAGGATAAAAGCTAAATAAAACTGTCAGGCAATAAATGATAAGTGTCAAATGAGATGTGGGTGATAAATGCTAACAGAGGGTAATAGCCCTTGGTAAGTGCCATTGGCTGGTTTGGTAATAACAGGTTTGTTCTGTTCAAGTCCTCATCTTGAAAAAGTATGCTGTTGCCCACGGCTTAAGAGCAGGAAGACTTAAATGATGGACTGTTTCTGGATGGTGTTTCTACGGGTTTGTCATCTTGAATGCCAGATGTCACCAGTCCTTCATGCAGAGTGGTGATTCCAGAGGAAGCAGGTGATTTCCCACTGCTATAAATCAACAGTTAAGAAGGACCACATCCTTGAATATATTTACCACTCTTCATATTCAAACAACATCACTGATAGCAAAGAAGGAAAAAAAAAAAAAACCCAGAATCTCCCAGACACATAAGGTTATAAGGTATTTTTATCATCTCTGTTAAAAAAAAAAAAAAAAAAAAAAGGAAGCAACTGGAGTCTTCAGATTCTTTTACAGCCTGGTTCTATTTTGCAAACACCAACCACCATATTAAGGGTATCAGCAAGACGGGGGCGATTTAGTTCCAACCTGGAGATGTGAAATAAACTAGAAGGCAGGTTGCATTAAATCAATCCTGAAATGAATCTTCCAGATATCAAATCTGGGCTTTTCAGGACAGTTTTATTTGCTAATAAGCCTAATAAATTGAAAGCTGCCAGCGTTGTCATGAGACACGTACCTTGAAAAGTATAAACGATGTGAAAATGCAGGTTTTGCAGCAAACAGACGTGGCAGAGGACGGGGTTGTGAAGAGGAGCGTATATGCTGTTTCGGTGGAGCTCTGGCTGGTCTGCCCTTATCTCCACATGGAACCACTCAGGATCCCCTAGGGACTGTCATTCCTGAGTGAGTTATAGGAGCGAGTGAAACACAAGACTCCCCTCTAGAAAGCAAGCAAGCCCACAGGGCTTGGACAATTAAAACCTAATCAATTTTAACTTTTGGAAATCTTTGAAAGAGGATATTCTTGTTTTAGCCTGTAGCTGGCCTGCTTATTTCTAATTACTTTGGTTTAAGGCTTTTTGAATCACCAGGAATTCATCTACAATCTAATTTTCTTCCATTTTTTTCCTGCCCCCCTCCAAGTTTAGGATTGATGCCTTTCTCATCTCCCATCTCAACCCACTTTTCTAATGATTTCTAATCAATCAATGACTGAAATCAAAGACATTGAGCTCATTCATTTTTTGGTAGGAGAACAGAGTCGGAGTGGAGTTCAAACTCTGGCTGCACACAGTACCTAGGTTAGGTCATTTCAGCCTTCCCAGACTTGCTTTTCTCAGCTGTCTAACAGGAATGAGAAGTGTCAGTCCATGGGGTTGTTCTTATCATTACATTGACTAATCTTTGTAAAGCGCTTACACAGTGCCTGGCACATAGTAAGTGCTCAATAAACCATAGCTGATAACAATTTCTACAATGTACCTAAGTGCTGATGAACAGTGGAGGATGCATTTCTCATTATAAATTTGGGGTTCGAGGCTTTTTTTTTTTTTTTTTTTTAAGATTTGAGAGAGAGAACATGCACGAGATCATGAGCAAGGGGGAGGGGTGGGGAAGGGGTCGGGGAGAAGGAGACTTTCTGCTGAGCGGGGAGCCTGATGCGGAACTCAATCCCAGGACCGTGACCTGAGCCCAAGGCCGATGCTTAACCGACTGAGCCACCCAGGTGCCCTGAGGCTTGTTCCTAAGCGGAGAAACTGAAATCCAGTCCCTGATTTGCCTCCTTCAGGTAAAGGAGTGAGGATTTTCTATTTTTCATGTTAATCTTCTCACCTGTCCAGAAACAGGGATTATGGAAATGCAATAGAATTTGGCATCAGATAAACCAAAGTTCAAGTGCCAGGTCTGCTGGAGTGGGTTACAGAACCCTTCTGAACATAACTTTTTTCACCTGGACAAAGGTAATAAAAATATCTACCTTGTGTTTGTCAGGGTCAAATAAGATTATTTGTATGGAAAGAGCCTGCAAACTGCTAAGCTTTGGACTTACTGGTCAAGGCATCTTTTACCATTTAGCACTGGGCCTGGTACACAGCAAGCAGTCATCGGAGCTGTCCCTCCAGTCACCATATTGCTATCATTTTCAGTATAAGGAGGGGTGTGTGTGTGTGTGTGTGTGTGTGTGTGTGTCTGTCTGTCTGTCTGTCTGTTCGGGGTGGAGAAGGGAGCAGGGCTAGTCTCCAGAGGCTCCACATAACTCAGGCCTGGCCCAATGTGAATAGATGTCCCCTGGCAGCAGTGATTGGCTCAGGGATGGGCACGTAACCAAGCCAGATCCAATCAGAGGAAGTTCCAGAACTTTTACAGGAACTATTGGGGAAAGAAAAAAAAAAAATGCTACTTTTTCTGCCAAACTCCATGCTGAAAAGTGTGGAAATGCTGAGAGCCACCACATAGAAAAAGTCCCAAAGACATTAGTGAACCACTAGGGTCAGCCTTGTCTGAAGCCCTTAAATTTTAAGTTTTATGAGCCAGTAAGATTCCCCCTCCTTTTTCTAAGAGTCATTTTGAATTTGGGTTCTATTATTTGCAAATGAGAATCCTAGCCATACTTCAAAGGTCTATATTGATTTTGCTTGTTTTTTAACCTTGGTCTCTAAGGCTAGATGTGCTTAGGGAGTAAATGAAATTTGTACAAAATATCATATCTATGTGTATTTCCTTTTGGGAAGGAGGGGATATAAAGAACTACTGGTCTGTAGCAATCTAGATTTCTGCTTATGCACAAGCTTTCTTTTCTGGCACACTCACGTCTGCCCTAGTTTTTACTGTAGTTGTATTCTGAGTATATTTACTACCTAAATCTAAAGGCTTTTGATCAATTTCACATTCTCCTTGACCTTCCCTGGGTGTCTCCAATTGCGGATCATGAAATGAGGCCCGAAAGATGGTATCAGACATAAAGGAACTGACTGGCCAGTCTGCTGGTGCCTCTCAAGGCCTCTGGAGTTTCGTGGGGTCACTAACGTCCTGGATTGAGATGGTACATAGATGCCATCTTGCTAGCCAACGCCTGACTTTTGAGATGTGTTGGAAGCGTAAGCCCCGGCCAAGTAGAGAAGTGTGTGATAATCCACTGGTGGTGTCCACAGTGGGCTCAGGAGGAGGGAGGGGAGCAACTGCCAATCCTGAACAAATGCTAGGGTCTCTTATTTATCTACTGAGAGTTTTTAATCTCACTAGTTCACCCAGAGGGTTATGGGGCCCTCAAAAGTGAGTGAATTATAAGAGATTGGCTGGTAATTTACATCTTTCCACTGACCCTAATATTCATGTGTCCAGTTTCAGGGTCTTCAGAAGGGGCTTGGGCATTTACTCTAGGAAGATGAAATGTGACCAACTTCCCTAAAGGAGGTCAGACTCTAGGGAATATAGCAGAAGAAGGGTTTGGGGTGACCCCCAAAGAACAGTTCCATGATGTTTTCTGCATACACAAATTTTCTTGAGCCCAGAAGAAAGAGAAGAAAATTTTTAGCAGCTAAACTTAGCTGTTCAGACCTTGTATCTGATATACTTCTCATGGGAAATACAGAAAACTGATCTCAACCAACTTGGCTAATCCAAATATTCAACTGCCATGAGCTGAACACGTACCCTGTGTTTAAAAAACATATATAAACTGAGTTCACATGTGTTTGTAGAATGCTAGGTTAGGAATAGCAGATCGGAGTAGTAACCTCAGTTCTGGGACTATCTAGCTGGGTGGCCACAGGTTAACCTCTCAGAGTCTCAGTGTCATTATCTGTAAAATCATTATAATAATGCCTATTTATCCCAAAGCATTGCTGTGTGGGTCAAATGAGAAATGTGCAAGTGCTCTGTACTGCTTTGAAGCATTATGCAAATGCAAGGTATCGTCCAGGCACGCACTCTCCATGTGCATATATACACATAGCTTATGAATAATATATAAGCTGTGTGTGGCTCAGACCCATTTTGATCAATAATCTCACCTCCACGCTCACATAGAACATTAGGGACAAACATCTTGGATTAGCGCTTTGACAGTAACTATAATGGCATTGAAGAATGGTATTGAAAAAAGGAAAACAAACAGGAAACTGCTGACCGTCACTTTAAGCCACAAACTATCTGAACAAAACTCCTTGGCAAATCCCTGAACACTAATTCAATAAACAAAGCCATTCACTCGGTTTTACCCCCAAAGTCCTTGGTGGCCCAGCAGCACACATTCTGAAGGTTCACTTTGTTATGCGCAGTCCCCATCCTAGGACTAATCTTTTTATAATGAACATAATCCAGTTAGAACTCCCTAGAATGGCCACATGTCAAAGTAATTGGATAACGGCCTGAGATTTTGTAATTATTCCTACTCTGCAAGCAGAGCTGGTTTGAGTCTGCCCACCCCTCCTATCACCGACAGCTCTTCCCAGTGGTAAAGCAGATGCCAAGCGGGGAAAGGGTTGCATGAGCTCTGCCTTGGGGGGCAAGGGTGTTAGCAGGAGAGAAGTGGGAGAGAGAGGGAGAGCCAAGAGGGGCAGAGAGTCAGCTTCTGCTGGGAGACTATCTGTCTCTCTTTAATAGGCTGCTCCTTGCAGTAAAGAAACGCAGACCTGGAAAGGCGTAGGTGTCTCTGCACCATGGGGAAGAACCATTAACCCAGTTGAGAAAATGGTTTTGAACAATTTTGCAGCTGCTCGGGCACGGCTTCCCTCCTCAGTTTCCAATTTACCTTTCCCCCCACTGAAGCATGCCACACTTGTCTCTGTTCTCCCTATTACCCTTCAGACACAAAGACACAACATTCCTTTTGGGGCACGGGGCCTAAAATGCTCTGTAAGAGGAAGTACGGGTTGAGTCAGTGATCGTGAAATGAGGACGTGGAAAGTGTTCCCTAAAAGCAGAAAATTCAAACGCACAATAAAACAACAGGGTGCCCTCCATCTCCTAGTTTGTTGTCTGTGGGTAGAAGTTGTTAGCAAGTCTGGACACACCATCTTCCAAGCTCTTTTGTATGGGGAAAGGATGGTCCTTTAATATCAAACGGGTCTCTCACTCGTATCTCTAATTTACCATGAGGGGAGAGTGGTGGTCTCACTTAATCAGCCCATTTCAATACTTAGAGGGGTCTGTACCTCCAATTATCAAAACGATGCTGAGGAAACAGGAGGGTCAGAACCCCAACTGGGAAGACCTGTGCTACTAGAGGAAAGGAGG
Source organism: Ursus arctos (assembly GCF_023065955.2). Lineage (NCBI taxonomy): Eukaryota > Metazoa > Chordata > Mammalia > Carnivora > Ursidae > Ursus > Ursus arctos. The sequence goes on from NW_026622819.1 coordinate 56,234,795, forward strand.
GGGAAGGAATAAAGAAATGGCCCTTTCCAGCTCAGGCCCTCAACACTGATGCGTAACTTGTGCAAAGGGAATGGGACCCTGGTGAAACTGGCAACTTACATAAACGGAGACCACAGCAGTAAAGCTAGCCCGCGCCACCCACAGCCACACCACGTGGATTCGTATTACGGAATTGTTTCAGTACTTTACAGTGTGAAAACTCATTCCAGGGAAGAAAATCAGCAGGAGATCACAGGTTTCTCGATTGGATCGCACTATTAGGACTGGGGAGAGGCAGACACATTCTGGCCCGGCCTCATCTCAGAGGGTCTATGGCTCTTCCTGTCGTCACTATGGGAGACCCTGTCTGCAGCTCTCTGCACACCCTTCACTGTCAATACGTCCTAAGTCTGCTTCCAGTTATTCCAAATACATCAACGCTGAGATAGAAAAAAAAGTCCTCTGATTGCTTTAGGGGTAAACTTGGGTGCTTTCTCTCAACACATTGATCAAAACACATGCATATGTGGCTCGGTGAAGAGGCCGCCAGGGTTTTAGGGGAACTCAAAACCAAGTAAAGAAAAAAGAGGGCACTTGCTCTGTGAAGCCTGGGCCAATTCTCTTGATTTGTTCTACTCTCTGAGCTAGCGCTAATGTCCATGACTGGATCAGGCACAAGACTGTCCTCCCAGGCAGGCTACGGCCTTGGAAGGTTCTCTGCGACTCCTTCGTCCTCCCCGGCCGAGCAGCTGTATTGTCTGTAGAGGTGCTGTGTACAATATTCCCGCTACTTCTTACAACGATGCTACGACAGAGTCCAGGCCCATTTAATGCACGTGATGAAACAGTGGCTCTGAGATAGGAGACAACTTCCCCCCATTCACTGGCCTGTTGATGGTGAGGATGGGATCTGGACCCACGTCCGTGCCCTCAAGCACCTCCCACGCTGACCTGGAACCTGCTTTCACAGCTTCTCACTTGGCGATCGCGGGCCTGAGAGCCTTGGCCAGGCTGGGGCACAGCTGACCCCACTTCTCTCAGCCATTGTGGCCTCTCTGTACTGCAGAATCTGTCCTGCCCCAGGATCCGTGGAGTCAGAGAGCCTTGGCATTGCCCACAGTTGCTATCACGGGGCAGGACCATTCAGCTGGGGTTGGGGGTGGGCATTGAACCCCAATCTCCCAAAAGCCTGCAAATCGGCCTGGCCCCACCTTTTCTGACTGGCCTTCTCCAGCCCCAAGGGGTAGCCACTGCCAGGGAGGGTTTTCCATGGTCCCAGAAGTGCTCCCCAGCGTTGCTTACACAGCACAACAGTGACATCCAGGGGAGAGGCTGGGTGATGGCAGGGACCGCCCAGCTCCAGCATCTCCTGCAGGTTTCAGGCTGACTTACAGGCACACAGACCCTGAATTGTCAGGAGCTGGGCATCTGGGGCTCCTCGGTCAGCAAACCCCTTGCAGCTTGCTGGGGTCTTCTACACCAACTGCATGGCCTCCCCTTAGCCTGGTCCTCACCCCCACACTCCCCAGCCTTTGGCTCGGTGACCCCAGCGTTTAGGAAAGGTGGCTCTCACTTGACCTAACTGAATACACAGCAGCTTTCCTCACCCCTAAACACATCTCCATTCATGAAGTCTCGTTAGCACCACCTGATGATAGAGCAGCTGTTTCTGGAACTAAAAATGAGCTTGGTCCTTCCCTCAAAGAGAAAGGTTTCACAAGCAAACGGCAAATACGCTAGGTGTCATATTACTATTATGTCTCTCACTACCACCTTATTCATCAGGCTGTTCCCCTTGTTTTGATCCGCACCATAAAGAGAAAAGGTTGTCTGTGGACACAAAGAACGTATACTGCACACAGAATTAGACCCTAAACACACACACACACACACACACACACACACACACATACAGAAATACGCAAGCATCTCAACATATAGACAGATACCAGGGGCAAGAGAAACTAAAAGGCTGAAAGAAATACAAGAGAAAACAGATCCTTGCCTCTGCCGGGGCCATTTTCTGGGGGAGCATTTGGGCTGGTGTCTGCCCATCACCTGTCCATGGCCTGGGGGTGCTGTCTCGGCAGCCTGCACTCCGGGATGCTCCCTGGATCCCTCAGGAGCTGCGGGAGAGCTGCTGCCTGCAGCCTGGGCAGCAGGACTTCGCTCCCACAGGCCCCTGCTCGCTACTTATTTTGGCCAGGAGGTGGCAGGGCAGAGATGCTGTGCAAGACTGAAGCCCAAAGGGATGGCAAAAAAGGAAAACCAGATTGGGATGCCTTGATCATCCGGGCCCTGCCTCCCTGCCCAGGGAAGGAGCAGGACCACTGCCTGTCCAGGCTGAGCAAAACTCCAGGGCTGCCAGCATAGCCACGGGCGGCCAGTTCCTCTGCACAGTTTGCGGGGTTTGGTGAAATCCTTCCTGAAGCATGTGTCCCACACCCATGGCCTGAGGGAGGGTGAGGACCCAAGGCCTGAGCAGTAGATAAGGAGCCTGAAAGGTAGGTTGCATGGTGTTGGAAGAAAAGTAGAAGAGGAAGTGCCCTGGAAACTGCCGCCCATGGAAGGGTGGTGAGGGACACATTCCTCCTTTTGTCTTCTCCTAGCCTACGCTGGGCCTCCACGAGGATCAGGCCTGCCTCGTCCAGAGCCTCACACAGTACCTGACACGTAGAAGGTACTCAACCACTATTGCTCTCGTAGTCCCGGATACAAGAGACACCAGAGCCGCTCGGGTGAGAGGTTTTCTGGGTCTAGAGGCGCGCACTCACGAGAGAGAGAGAGAGAGAGAGAGAGAGAAAGAGAGAGATAAGTGGCTCGGCTGGGAGTAGGCAGATTTAGGAACAAATCCCCTTCAGACCTGGTATCTGTGGGAACTACAGATGGACACACAGTCCATCCTTCTCTCCGCTTCTGAGAGAAATGATCGTGAGGGCTGGGGAGACTCTGCAGCTTTAGGTAGTAAAGTCTGCCTTGACATTTTTCAGAAAAGGAGATTCTAGTAGAAAAGGTAGATGGATTTGCTGCAAGATGTAGGGCTGAGACTTTCCTTTTTAACCCCCATTAGCAGATGCTTTCTTCCTGCCTGTTCTTGCTCTAGAAACAAAATCTAAGGAGAGCCTAATACATAAAACATGCATGTGAAGGGATTCCGGTTGGACACAGACAAGGCCAGAGCCCTGCTCTTTGGACCACCCCCTGGTTGTCATTCTTTTTCCAGGGCAGCCTCGAAGGCGTCTTTGTGAAAACCCCAGGGCTCTGTTAAAGTGGTTTGGGAAAACGCTGGTAGGGACAGATTATCAAGGCCCCCAGAATTTGGTCCTGGCTGGTCATCTGCTGGGCCATGTTTGGGTTCATGCTCCTGAGCTCTCAAAGGAGGTGTGTGGGCTAGCTTAGCAGCTCTCACTCCTGGCTGTTCTTGACTCCTTGGCGGGGTTTGTTAACACAGACGCCTGCCCCCCACGCCACATCCCTGAGATCAGCACTTCTTGGGGCAAGACCTGAGCATCTGTATTTTTCATAAGCATTTTTGGAGCGTCTGATGATTGGGACTGGAAGTCCCTGGAGAGCAAGCTGACCTGTGAGATTCTCTTCACCTGCAGGAGTTCCAAGGCTCTGCAGCCTTGCTTTTAACCCTCAACAAACCTGACCGGGCTTGGGAAACCTCAGCTTCCCTCCCAATAACGTGTCCCCAGAGTACAGGCCACAGCAAATCCAGGCAGTGATGGGGATCATTCAGCATCTGCAAACATTTAAGAGAGATGCCACCGTGTGCAAGCATCGGGTCATCACTGGAGGCTCCTATTGTAGTGTGTCCCCCACATGTGGCTCTGGGACACCCCAGTCCTTGAAACACATCACAGGGATGTTCTTGCTCCTATTACAGACAGCCCACCCTCCAGGGAAGAATTCCTTTGAGAACCCTCTGAAAGTAAATGCCATGACTATACACATGAGGCCAAAATTAGCTGACTGGATTGGGTTTAAAAATAAAACCCAAAACCAACAGCAAAGCTCCCACAGTACAGGGGAATCTTTGCTGGAGTGACAAACAGGAGTCAGTTTGTAAGGCAAAGTCATAGCTAGTTAAAATGGCCCTTGAAAGCCCTTAAATCACCCATAAAACACCACATGGGACGGCTCTGAGTACACAGCTCTATACAGTAAGATGTAATTGTTGAAAACTTCTTAAAGGGCCAGATGGTCAATATCTTAGGCTTTGTTGGTCATACAGTCTCCATCACCACTATACAACAGTTCTGCTCTTGTAGCAAAAAAGCAGCCAAAGAAATCAGTGAGCATGGCTGTGTGCTCCAATAAGACTTTACAAAAGCAGGCCGTGGACCGGACTTGGCCCTCTAGCCAATTTAGCCATACTTTGTCACCTTTAGTTATAGAATACAATAGAGGGAAGGACCTATTTTACAAACACTAGGTCTTAAAATTACACATAGAAACCCTGATCTCTACAAAGGAATGAAGAACACTGAAAAAGGTCCTTCCTGTATCATGAAGAGCCTCCCATTCACACATGCATATGCTCTAGGCTGTTCATCCAGGTCGACAGTGTAGTCTCTACAACCGACAGCAATTCCCCTTTAAACAACCCTCTGGAATTAGAGGCAGGCCTACATGGGTGGTCTGACCTATGGAAGACTGACTGGCTGCTGCGATTTTAACTAAACTATTGTATAATATTGCTGCCTCAGCATCCAGTTTGTAAGCTAAGTGGCTTGCAAGGCCCTTGAACTGACACTAGCTCTCTCGAGGGCATGCCATTTATAACAGCCTACATAGTAACAAGTGTAAGTTTCTGTGATGACTTCCCCAATGCTGCGATAACGGACAGTCTCTCCTGCCTCCCAACTCCTTCCCTTGCGTACCCCTGAGATAAGACCACCATAGAGCTTATCAAAACCTATTTTTGGTTTGAACTGACCAATCCAGCCTTAGCTTGGGAACCCCAAAAGCACTCTTCCCACAGTTCCTAACAAAGGCATGTGCCCCAAGTCCTGCTGCTTGCTTTCTGCCCACACCCTGCCTTGACCTCCCCATGTGGCCACTCAAGGCATGCTGTGTACTTCCTCCAGGACGAAGAGTAATAACCTCTATTTCACTTTCAAAAAACAAACAAACAAAAAAACAACAGGTCTCTAAACACTACCACACGAGGATGTGGGATGGGCGGTAACATTCATGTTTTCTATCCCAGGGTCTCCCTGAGCATACGTTGACCGGGAGGGCAGGTGAAATTGCTGAATATTTAAATGATTTATAGGCCTCTTACTGCTCTGCACAGAGTTGAATTCCGTAAGGTGACTGCTACCCTTTACCACCCAATCTGTAAATTTAAAAAACACCAAGCCTGTTTATTTTTTTCCTAATTTCATTGATTTATGCTGTATCCTATAGGCTGAGACTGTGGCATATCTAAACCATGGGTGCTGGGAGGCAAAATATTAGAAAAGTCTGGTTTTATCCCTTCATCTCAGGAGATGGCCATCCCCAAGAGAAAAATCAGCTCTAGAATAGAGGATTAGGTAGGGACAGCTGTTGGTATGGAAGGGGAGAGCTCTGGGTTTTCGAAAAGCCACGATTCAGCAAGAGAACGCACCACCTTTTTTTTTTTTTTTTTTTAAATAATGGTCAAAGTATCAAAGTTCTCATGAAAGCCTTCCAGACACCTGGCCTAGTGTTCAAGGTAGAGTGACTTAACGTCCACACAGGTCAAAGGAATGGATTACTAGCTATAAGCAATGCTCACTGTTAAGAAAAAGATCACTCCAGGCAACTGGAAGGGGCTGCACCATTTGAGAGCAGAGTCCAAGAAATGAAGTCCTGGTTTACTCCTCGGAGAAAGGAGCCCTCTCGAATAAGGGTTCCTGCTGACCCACAGGCTGACCCCTGGCCTGACAGGTCACTCATTCTGTCTACCCCTGCAGAACCATCTCCAGGAGAGACACCGCTGCTAAGGAAAGACGCAGAGGCAGGGGTAAGGAGACCTATGACGAAGCGCTTAGGTGCACGCAGCTTTTGTGGGTGTGGGAAATCTACCCCAGCGCCCTGAGAAACCCAGCTGGAAGATCAGTGTATCTCCCTCATCCCAGCCTCCCCTGTTCAAACTGATCCACCTTGCCCCACTGCTCAAACTGGTCTTGAATTTCCTGGTGTTTCTTGGAGGTGGAAGCGGTTCCAAAGAGTTGGGAAATAGATTTAATGAGAAATATTCCCCCAAATTTCCCAAGTGCTATGGGTTATAAATGAGGCCATGAATCACGGGGCTGCCTGTAATATTTTATAAGTGGTGTTCGAAAACCGCCTCTAATAAACTTGGGGGAAGATGGATCACCTTTCTACAAAAGCAAAAAGGGATGGTGGAGGCATAAATATATGCAGAGACCAGATATGGATCCATCTCTGGTTAAGGAGCAAGGCCTCTTTTCCCCTCCTTCTGGCATTGCCAGGCCTCCAGCTGTCCGGGCTTTATTCCTGGAGCTCGGCACACGTTTACATTTCAGGCTGATTGTTAGCACCGACGTACAGCTGGTATTACTTCCCCCCAAGTGGCTGCATGCTCCCCCAGCTCCCCCAGCCCCAGAAGTTCTTGCAGACATTTCCCCTGCAGTCTCTGGGCTAACTTTGTGGGGAGCAGGAGGAAGGGGAGGAGGACAAAGAAAGGAAGGGAAGGGGGGAGAGGAAGGGGAGGAGAAAGAAGAGAGGGGAGAAAGAAGGGGAGGAAGAAGAGGAAGAGAAGAAAGGGGAGATGGGGAGGGGGAGGAAATGCCCAAAACAGGAAAGAATGGAAGAGAACAAAAAGGAGACCAAAAAGAAAACAGAAAGATTCTGAAGAAGGAAGAAAAGACAAGGGAAAGGATGGTAAGAAAGGAAAAAGGAGAGGAGGTCAAGAGAATGGGGAGGCAAATTCACGGGGGAACGCTGTTCCTTCCCATGACAAGCTGATGCAGTTGGAGGACTCGGCTCTGAGATCTCCTCCACAGAGATTCAGGAATCACCCACACGGGGGTTCTCCTCCCACTCCCGTGGCTGTGAGCAGATCGGTACAACTCCACTCATTCATCTAGCACGCAGCTCGGAGGATTCACAGCCATTACACGTGCTTAGAGGGGCTGCCCCCTGGGAAGGGCCCAAGAGCAACTTAGCAACTGTTATCATTTCAGCTACTCTCCAATGAGTCTTCAGCTCAGGGTGAAAAGGGAGGAAAAAAGGAGAAGATCTTTTCTTCCCGGGCCCATGTCGACACACAACAGCCAGAAACAACCTCAGCTGGTTCTCATCTATAAAACGAAGGGTTCGGCAATTAAATGAGAATTAGTGCGAAGCACCAGGCAGGTCTCCGGGCGCATGCAAGCACTTCATGGCCTGTTTCCACGGACGCAGGGCGCAGTGCCTGCACGGGGAGGTTCGCTCTCACCTCGTGGAAGGGACATAGGTGCTGAATGCATATTTACTTCCACGCGCTCTTCTGGGCCCCATAATTGACTCTCAGCCCAGGGAATTGGGGCAACAGAATCAAACATTTACTGTGCACAAAGAGCCCTCATACATAAATATTTATTTGCCCTTCAAAACGTTTTTCCTGCCGCCAGCGCCTGAGAACTTCAGAACTGCTGTATTTAAGCACCCGAGCTGACGGCTTCTAGAATGCAGCCATAATGGTCCCCCAAATAGGTTTTTCCTGTGGAGCTGGGAGCTGAGAAAATTTGACTTCAAAAGGTGTCATTTCTGCTCTGGGGAAACAGGTGTCACTCCTGAGCCTAGCAATTCACTGGAAATTGTCTTATTCTAGGTGATCGGGGGCAGGAAGGCAGGAGGCAGTGGCGGTGGTAGGGGCGTTGGTGGCGGCCTCTCTGAAGGCGGTGGCTTTGGGCAGGTGATTCAGCCTCTGGGGCCCTACCTGCTCATCAGATCAACCGGGAATCCTTGTCCCAGCTCTGCTAGGCGTGGAGGAGCACGGATAATGGACATAAAGTGAGAGAAGCGTGTCTGGTGCAGACAAGGTTCCCTGTCAATGCTGTGATTGTTTAGTAGAAATGCTGGCTGTTTGGGTTGGGGGCTGGGGAGGTAAAATGCCCCTTAAAAGGGGCTCTGTGAGAGTAAAGGCATTAGCTTCAAAGACCCCGGTCTTACAGTTGTGAGCTGGTTGACACTTAGAGAAGTAGGTTCCCAGAGATAATTATTCTATTGGTTAACTGACGGAGTAATACCAGGTGGGCTTCTCAACCTCCATTTGACAGATGAGAAAACCAAGGTTTGCAGGTAGGATGGGGCCTTTCCAAGGTCATTTGAAGCCAAGGCCCTCTATCTCCAAAGCTTAGGAACTCAGAGTTCAAACACACAGAAGTGGGGGCGAGGCAGGTAAGGCCGAAGAGCGAAGAGGCCAGAAGGGAAGCAGTTTGGTAAGATGGAGGGTAAAGAGCTTATCTAAAGGGCACGGATGTTCTGACCATTGCCGTGAAAGAATGTGGCCTGGGGTGGCCAGGTCTTCAGATTTTTAAGCCAAACAAAAACTATGGATTTTTAATGGTGACAAAAAGAAGACCAAAAGTACCTGTGATGAGGGAGCAGAAGGCTGAGACACAGCACTAGCCACTAGCGGACACCCTGCAACCTACCCCCCCCCCCATTCCTGGGTGGGACATGTGTGACAATCCTCCAGGAAACTTCCAACTGTCTTAATGTTAACGCTTTGCTAGAGGAAAAAACAACCTTAGCTTGACAATAGCAAGGCCTCCAGGATCCTGATGGTCTTCGTTAGCATATGAAACTCCTTTTGGACACCTCCCTTTTTCCTTACCTCCCCAACTCCCAAGTATAGAATCAGCCACTCCTTACAATCCCAGTGCAGTAAGCAGCTCTTTCTGCTCAAGGGTTGTCTTCGCGCTTTAATAAAACCACCATTTTGCACCAAAGACATCTGACAAATTCCTTCTTGGTTGTTGGCTCCAGATCTCACCCCACCAAACCTCACATATATTCCAAAACTGTATCACCTGAACCTCTGTCAGGTCTGACCCCAAGTTTAAAATCCTCCAGATTACGGCCCCCATCCCCCACCTCTGCCTCCAAAGATGTCAGATTGTCTCTGGGCGTGCTAGAGGGGGGGCCTGTTCCTTGGCCACGCTCCTCTGGCCACCTAGTGGCACTCCTGTCCTTCACTGGCGGGGGGGAGACAGCTCGCCAGGTGTTTCCCATTTAATTTTGATGTGCAGGTTTTAACAAGAGCAATTTATAAGTTTGACATTGTCAGTGGTGGTCTGAATGGCTTCTCAGACTAACACAAAGGCTGCCAGAACCCATTAGCAAATCACTTGGGTAGTGTGGCGTTTTGAAAAGAAAATTATTTTTCTATTTTTGCAGGTTAGACAGCAGTGATCCCTGGAGGCTCCCCCAAGAGGGACTCTGTGGATGCTTTCTCGAAGTTGCGAATACTAATGGTCAGGACTAAACTGCTTCCTGCTCTCCCTCCCACACCTCCCCCTTCAAGCCAACTGATTCCAGCCTGTTCACCAGTTCAGGTTGCAGGTTTAGTGCATGCTCTGGGTCAGGCTGTTCTGAAGACCAAGAGATGGGAAAGCAGGAGCTGAACCTCCGTGGTTCCGACTACACCCTGGGAGACACACTCCAGTATCGGCCACGTGGCCAGGTGAACTGGTACATGCAAAGGGCGGGCTTGGGAGACGTGTCACCTTTGGACCCACTTCCAAACCTTTGGGCCGCTGCTGAAAGGTTCAGGGTAAGAGCAGGGCTTTTAAGGACTGCGTGGGGCAGTGAGTGAGGGAGAAGAGACCCAAACCAGTACCAGCAGGGAAGAGAGCTCTAATGAGGAGTCAGTTTTGTTTTGAGACCTGTGATGGAACCTTCCCTTCTACCCCCTCTATCCTCTCACCCCACCCCAATAAATTCAGCAGGACCATCTCCATTAGTGGCTAAGATGTCAGGTTTGGGGGGCGTGACTCCCACTGAGTTTGGCCGTATCTTGCTCAAGAAACAAGAGGAAAGGCCAGCCAACAAAACATTTGGGTTTATTCATATCCCTGTCCACAAAATAGCGGGGGAGGCGATTTGCTGGTCTAGTTCAACACACACTCTGGTGCGGCCACACCAGGCACAAGGAAAACTCATTTTGGGATTTAAAGGTGGGGGGGACCCACACAAATGGTGTCTGTAACTCTAGAAATCAAACAATAAGCTTTCCTAGAAATTCCTCCTCACCTCATTTCAGATGTAAAGTTGTTTATCAGGCACTCCACCGTACCCACTATTCAAAGTAACATCACAACAAAACTCTTCTTCAGAAACAAACCACCATACTCCAAAGGACGTAAAAAGACCCTACGGGCTTTATGAGGAATCAGAGTATAAGAAAGGGAAGATGTTCTCTGTGAGATAAGGACAACTTGGAGAAACTGCTCTATGTTTATGTAGGCAATAACAAGATGGATGCCAAGACATCTGAAAGAAATAATAAGTTTCACTAAAAAAAGTCAAATTACCTTTCGCCTGCAGGGAGAAGTTTCAGTCAGCTGAACCGCCAAGCAGCACAGAGGAGGCGGGTCTTTGAGGGAGCTGGGTTTTGAAAATATCGCTGATACCTCCAAGGTCAAAGGCTTAACTTGACTTCATCCCAGGTCTGCTTATTCTCTTCAGTGTAAGGCAGATATCTGTGTTAATTCTGCCATCTTTTAAAGCCTGTTGGAACCGGCGAGGGCCTTGCGGTTGAGCGTCTTTACCGACCTGGCGCCTCTGACGTTAGCACACGCACGCCACCCAGGGGAATCTTGTTAGCGTGCAGATGCTGATTGAAGAAGTCTGGATGGGGGCCGGGCTCCTCCGTGGTTCTACAAAGCTCCCAGGTGATGCCAGTGCTGCTGGTCCCCTGACGCACTTTGAGCAGCCAGGGCCTAGCAACGGCTGCCCGCCCTGACCGAGCCTCAGCATCCCCGGTGTAGCTGCTGTGGTCCCCCCATTTCTGGGCCCCACCCCACGGGCTCCGAGGACCTGGTACTGAGCTGTGTTGTTTTTATGTGATAAGCGGTAATTTCTTTCTTTTTTTTTTTTTTTAAGGATTTTATGTATTTATTCGAGAGAAAGAGACCACCAGCAGGAGGAGCGAGAGAGGGAGAAGCAGACTCCCTGCTGGATGCAGGGCTCTGATCCCAGGACCCTGGGATCATGACCCAAGCGGAAGGCAGGTGCTTCACCCTTCGCTGACTGAGCCACCCAGGCGCCCCCAGAGGTGTGTATTTTTACCACCTTCTCAGGGGATTCCGATGCACCCTCTACTGTGTGCAAGTGGAAGTGGGGAGGGAGCCTGGTGCCATGGATTCTAGTCCTGGTTCTGCTACGTATTCACTGTGTGACCTTATACGAGTCCCCAACCACTCTGAATCTCGAGTTCTTCAATGCAAACACTGGGCTGGGGGTTTGATAGAAATAGCCCAGTTTGGTTACCTAAACATTGTTAATTCCTTTCTGTTTTTAGAAAAATACTCTAAACACTGGAATGATTACCAAACTGTCTTTTTCTCTCCCTCGCCCTGCTCCGCCAACTGCCTTTCTAAAACTTTGTTGAGGGGCTGTTGAGATTTGGTGCCTTCAGGCCTGTCATTCAGACAACTCTGGTACATCGTGTGGATGGAGTACTCTGATCACTGATGCACCCTAATTAACCACATACAATCACTCTGTAAGTCACTGGTTCATATTTCAAGATAGGAAGATAAAATTTACCGAGCACAATGCACTTCCTAAAACTCTCACTGTCGATTCAGAAAATCTAGTAGTGACAGGCTCTGAGGGGCCTTGCCATGCTTGGGTATCTATTATCCAACAGGAAGAATGAGTAGTTCACAGCTCAAGGGAACTCTGCACTTTATATATATATATATATATTTTTAAATAAGTTTTTATCTTAATTCCAGCATAGCTAACAGTGTTATATTAGTTTCAGGTGTACGATACAGTGATTCGACACTTCCATACATCAACCTGTGCTCATCACAAGTGCCCTCCTTAATGCTCATCACCTATTTCACCCATCCCCCCACCCACCTCCCTTCTGGTGACCATCAGTTTGTTCTCCATGGTTCAGAGTCTCCTTCTTTTCTTTCTTTTTTCCTTTCTCTTTCTTTCTCTTCCTTCCTTCCTTCCTTCCTTCCTTCCTTCCTTCAGATTTATTTATTTATTTGAGAAAGAGAGAGATTGTGTGCATGAGTGAGGGAGGGACAGAGGGAGGGGAGAGAATCCCAAGCAGACCCCCCACTGAATGCAGAGTACGACTCCGACTCCGGGCTTGATCTCAGGGTCATGACCTGAGCTGAATCAAGAGTCGGATGGATGCTTAACTGACTAAGCCACCCAGGCACCCTGAGAGTTGTTTCTTGATTTGTCTCTCTCTCTTAATTTTTTCCCTTTGCTTGTTTGTTTTGTTTCTTAAATTCCACATATGAGTGAAATCATATGATATCTGTCTTTCTCTGACTTATTTCACTTAGCATTACACTCTCTAGCTCTATCTATGTCATTGCAAATGGCAAGATTTCATTCTTTTTTATGGCTGAGTAATATTCCTCTGTGTGTGTATGTGTGTGTGTGTGTGTGTGTGTGTGTGTGTGTATCACTTCTTTATCCTTTCATCGGTCAATGGACACTTGGGCTGCTTCCATATCTTGGCTTTTATAAATAATGCTACCATAAACATAGGGGTGCATGTATCCCTTCGAATTAGTGTTCTTGTATTCTTTGGGTAAATATCCAGTAGTGCAATTGCCGGATCCATAGGGTAGTTCTGTTTTTAACTTTTTGAGGAAACTCCATACTGTTTTCCACAGTGGCTGCACCAGTTTGCATTCCCACCAACAGTGCAGGAGGGTTCCCTTTTCTCTGTATCCTCGCAAACATCTGTTGTTTCTCGTGTTGTTGATTTTCGCCATTTTGACAGGTGTGAGGTGATATCTCATTGTGGTTTAGATTTCCATCTCCCTGATGATAATTGATGATGAGCATCTTTTCATGTGTCTGTTGGCCATCTGCATGTCTTCTTTGGAGAAATATCTGTTCATGTCTTCTGCCCATTTTTAAATTGGATTATTTGTGTTTTGGGTATTGAGCTGTATAAGTTCTTCACATATTTTGGATATTAACTCTTTATTGGACATGTCATTTGCAAATACCTTCTTTCATTCCATAGGTTGTCTTTTAGTTTTGTTGATGGTTTCTTTTGCTGTGCAGAAGCTTTTTATTTTGATGGAGTCCCAATAGTTTTTGTTTTTGTTTCCCTTGCCTCAGGAGAAATATCTGGAAAGAAGTTGCTAAGGCCATGGCATTTTATATTTTCAAGATACATTCATGTTCAGCTACCATTTTATTATATGAGAGTTTACTATATGCTAGGAACTGTCCTTAGGATTTTACACACTTTCTCTCTTTTAATCCTCACAAACCCCTTGTGGGACCGGCAGGCATTATCATCCCTACTTTACCAAGAAGGAAACTGAGGCCCCAAGGTGCTCAGTGTAAACCAACTATCAAGTGGAAAGCTGGGATTTAATGCCAGGATTCTCTGCCTGCACAGTCCGTGCCTATAAACCACCGTGTGCGCTCCCACCTGTCTCTTCTAACCATGTCAATTCTCTGACATAGACGGGGAGGATTTTTACCTGGAGAAAGACAGGAGGAGGGGCTGGAGTGGAGGGAGATTAAATGGTTGCCTGCAGGGGGCATCTGGATTACGTGTGTTGACATTCTCTCTTCCACATTCTCCAGCCCACCCCAAGTTAACTTATCACCTCAGATTCTCCTTCCTACCTGTGGCCTGTGATTGAAATTCCACCACCAGTGGTGCCTCTTTTGGCTTACCTCAAGCCACAAATGATGAATGCGTGCAATACATGGCCCCACGTGCCTGTCCATGGCAGACATTGCTAATCGACCACAACTCTTCTCTTCAGGAGACTGATGTGGTTTCCTACCTTCCCTTTGCAGAGCACTCCAGGGAGGCACAGCCAATTGATTCAGGTTGAGATTTTGAAAAGAAAGTGGTGGTCTCTCAGCATTAAGCCTTACTGGTGCTTGGCAAAGCAGAAATAACGCTTGTCAGGGAATTTGGAAGCCTGAGTTCTAACCCTGGCTCTTGCACTGACCTACTTGTGACCTCATGCATGTTATGTTTCACCCTGGGCCTTGGTTTACCCATCCGTAATATAAGGAGTTGGCCTATGCCCTAGAGAATCTAAAGTCTCTCCCAAAAATAACACCCTAGGTTCTGATAGGTACTGAAAGCCAGGAGGAGCTCATCAGGGGAAAGAAAGCCTTTGTGTTAATATGACTGCGTGATCAAGCATGGACAAGAACTTCCCCCCTGCACATGTGAAAACCACCCTGAAGAGGCCACTATGCCATGTTGTCTGTGACTTTGTGGGGTAAAGTGTCGGTAAGTAGAAGAAAAAGCAAACACAATATTGTTTGTTCAAATTAGGAGTGACAACCTGGCAGAGGCCCCACCTCCCAGGCTGTCTGGAGCAGGTGATCTCTCTGGAACGGAACCCAAGATGGGGGCCAAGAATCTGTCCTAGTGATGTGGGCAGAGGGATTTGGAGCCTTGAGGACATGGCTGCTTGATTCTGTACCCCTTGGCCCCCAATCTGTCTTCCCTGTGCCTGGGAGTCAGCTTTGAGATGCTTCTTCTCTGTTTAGCTCAGATATGCAGGACCACAGTTGTGGCTTCCCAGTGAAAATCAATATATGTGGCATTAGTGAGAATCATGCCACCCCAGATAATGACAAGGAATGTTACTGAGTGTTCTCTTTGTGCCAGGCACTTATATATGCTTGCACCCTCGCACCAGTCCTATGAGGCCAGAACTATTATTATCCTCATGTTAGAAAGAGGGCAAGTAAGGCACAGGGAGGTTCAGCAACTTGCCCACGGTGACACACTAGTAGGAAGCCAACCTGGGACTCAATTCTGAGTGACGGGATGCAGAGCCCTTCATTTTAGCCGCATAGTGTATCAGTTCCCTAACACGGGTTCTGGCTCGAGAGGGTATCAGGGACTCTGTTGCATATTTTCTACACACTTGTTTAAGTGACTATCTTCCTGGCTGGATAACAAATGCTAGGAGGGCAGGAGCCATGTCTTACTTATTTGCTATTGTACCTATGGTGTCTAGCAAATACGTGCCCATTGTAGGTGCTCCTTGATCTCTGATCTGTGCTTGCATAAATAGCTGAGTGCAATCCAGCAGAGAAGAGTTAAGCAGCAATGTCTCCTCCCTAGAATTATAAGCTTTCTAAAAAGAAAGAGATTAAATATATTTGTTAAATTCCTATTATATGTCAGATATTGTGCTATATGTTTTACATGAATGATTTCTTTAATTATAAAAACCAAATGAGGTAACAATTTCATACTTTCTTTTCATATGGGGGAAACTGAGGCTCTGGTGCTCAAGTTAATTGTCTATTTAATTGTAGAGCTGGGATTCAAGCTCAGGGCCAACTGGCCCCAAAGTACCATGATCATTCCATGACAGTGTGTCCTGGTCAAAGATAGCTTCTTGGGGGCGCCTGGCTGGCACAGCGGTTAAGCATCTGCCTTCGGCTCAGGGCATGATCCTGGCGTTATGGGATCGAGCCCCACATCAGGCTCTTCCGCTATGAGCCTGCTTCTTCCTCTCCCACTCCTCCTGCTTGTGTTCCCTCTCTCGCTGGCTGTCTCTGTCGAATAAATAAATAAAATCTTAAAAAAAAAAAAAAAGATAGCTTCTTGGCCTAGATGATTTGGCTTGGTATAAAAGAAAGAGGCACAACATGGTAAAATGTAGATAACATAAAATTAAGTGTCAGAAATTGTGGATTTTAGGTTTGGCACCTTTATTAATTTAGTTATGTAGTTATAGGCAAGGGTCTCCCATATCTGGGACTCTTTCCACCATCTGCAAAATGAGGAAGCTCAAGCAAATGGTTGGTACCCAATTCTGATGGTCTGTGACTCAATGGAAGAGACAGAGCCCAGGAGGGGGCCAGGAGATACAGCAGTGGTCTTGCCGGAGCTGGGAGAAGGTGCTCTCCCTTGGCCAGCTGGAGGTGGCGGTGAGGATGAGAGCAATGAGAACGTAGATGTGATACCCTTAGATGTTTTTTCTAATTTTTCCCATCCTGCCTGGACCTTGTGAAACTTCAGAGCTTAAGACATCCAGACATTCATTAGCTCAGTGACAGGAACTCAAGGCTATTTCTTTGGTGTTCGAGAGATGCGGTGTTCGTTAAAATTCAAAGACAGAGCTGGCAACACAAAGCCTGGTTAAGACTATTGGAAAGAAAATATAGGAGGTCTAAGGGCGCCTGGGTGGCACAGCAGTTAAGCGTCTGCCTTCGGCTCAGGGCGTGATCCCGGCATTATGGGATCGAGCCCCACATCAGGCTCCTCTGCTATGAGCCTGCTGCTTCCTCTCCCACTCCCCCTGCTTGTGTTCCCTCTCTCGCTGGCTGTCTCTATCTCTGTCAAATAAATAAATAAAATCTTAAAAAAAAAATATAGGAGGTCTAGCAAGGATTTGTAGTCACAGAATCAAAGAATATTAAAGTTAGACCGTTATAGGGGCGCCTAGGTGGCTCAGTCAGTTAAGCGTCTGCCTTCAGCTCAGGTTATGACCCCAGGGTCCTGGAATTGAGCCCTGCATTGGGCTCCCTGCTCAGTGGGGAATCTGCTTCTTCCTCTCCTTCTGCCCCTGCTCCGGCTCTCATGCTCTCTCTCTAATAATAAATAATTAAAATCTCAAAAAAAATAAAGTTAGACCCCTAGAGAAGTGGGAAGTGTGGACTGGGAGTTCATAGAAATGTTTATTTGGCCTACGTGGTATTTTAATAACGTAATTTAAGCTAAAAATCCAAATTTCCACATTATCTTGGGGGAAAATAGAAGATTTAAAAAACTGTGGTTCTGTATTCTCACATGGTAAATACTGGATGGAGCTAAATTGAGTAAGAATGTTCTTACAAAACAAAAAACCCAGACCAAATGCCTGAAAAGCCTGGAAACAAATTAGAAATGGAGCTCAATAAGGTCATCGAGGACCCAATTTCTTTCTGCTTCCTCCATTCTTCCCTGACTGACTTCATCATAAGGCTGGCTTCTCTCATGGGGGCAAAATGGTGGCTGTGGTCCTAGACATTACAACTTCATTCTATACCACTGAGAGGCAACCAGCCTTTATGTGTCTCAGAATGTCCAGCAAAGACCTGAGCTTTGGGCTAATCGAATCACCTTGAACTAATACTTATGGCTTTAGGAATACCATGCTGTGGGTTGGGGTGGGTCCCAGCCTAAGCACATGGCTGCTACCCAGTGGGGGAGGGGCAGGATTGAGATTGGAGAGACAGTCTCATTATCTACCAGATCCTGCCATCCTGTCCCCCTTGATGGGCACATGCCCAATGCACCATGCTCTCAACCACTCCCCATTGCCTGACACTGGCTTATTTTGGCCATGCCTCCCAGGTATGAGATAATGCTCCCAAGTCATACCTCCCTCTCCCCAGTTAAGTGAAAGAACA
This sequence comes from Ursus arctos, assembly GCF_023065955.2. NCBI lineage: Eukaryota > Metazoa > Chordata > Mammalia > Carnivora > Ursidae > Ursus > Ursus arctos. The sequence continues at coordinate 56,252,354 of NW_026622819.1, forward strand.
TACATGTATCTAGAAACATACAGAAGGCAGTTGTTGAGTCGGAATCATTTTACAGATGGGGAAGCTAAGGCCTGGGACACATTCCACACTTGCAAGTCAGGCAGGGAGACTTAGCTCCAGCAAACATGGCTGAGCCAGTGATAGAGTCAGGGTATTTTACACTGTCCACATGGGCCTGAATGATTTATAGTCCACTTAGATGGGACACATCCCACTCAAGATTTCACTTTCAGTCCATGGAGAGATGGAAAGTGATAGAAAAATCAAGTCAATTCAGTTTCGATGAGCAGTGGCGGTCTTTAACATACACCTGGCTGGGGTAATCCCTGGGAGAAACCCTGTAGAGGGTAGAGCAGTAGAGGTGAAATCTGCTTTTTCTGCCGAGATAGGGCTGACCGAACCCAAATGAGGTATAAACTCCCATATTGGTTTATAACAGTGTCCCAAACTCCTGCTGCTTAACAGCTCCGGGAGGTCCTGGTTTGAAAGTGGGTGTTATTAACTGAGCTGTGCTGCATATAATCCCATGAACACAACTAGATGGTTTGTTTGGCAGTTGAGTCAACAAAGTTACAAATCAATGTATCCAGCATATAGGACAGGTAAGTTATAAGGATGATACTAGATCAGGAAAGGTGGGCGTAGGAGGTACCCCCAAGAAGATGCTGGGCACCCTTGCAGTGGAAAGGGTCATTGGGCCTCGTTGGGGGTGGATGCTGAGATTGGAGAGAGAGAATCCAGGAGGGAAGGAAAACAGATGCTGGAGCTTTATTAGTTTGGTTAATCTTGCTTTAAGAAAAAAAAAAAAGGGCAACGAGCTCAGGAGAGATCACGCAGTGTGACTGAGGGCAGGCAGCAAGGTTTTATGTAAGAATTCGTGTCTCAAGTATGACAATTTAGGCGTAAACATGGCTGGTAATGTAATGAGCCCTTGAACTTGAAAAACTATCTCCTCACCTGTATAATGAAGAGTCAGTGGATAATCTCTACAATCACCTTTTGCTCAGAAAATCTTCATTTCCAGAAAGGACTGTCATTCTTCACCAGTCCCGCACCCTTCCCCTTTCACTGCTGAAATATCCAGTCAGGGACCAGCACATCTTTGATTAGATAAAAGCCCCAGCAGAGGGGAACCCTCAAGATGTAAGTTCTAGAGATTATTCAGGTGCCCACTGTAGGAAGAAATAACCAGGAAATTCACTTACTCACTAAAAAAAAAAAATGTCTTTAGTTTCAGCCAGGTACCAGATACTGTTTTATGTACCAGACAATGTGCAATAATGAATACAAACAGAACAAAACAAAAAATAGAATAAACACAACCAAAACCTATATACAGACCCTGTCCTGTTTCTTGTCCCAGGACTGACAAGGAGGGTGAGGGTGGGAGATGAGAACCAAGATTAATCAAGGATTAATCAACACTAGTCAAATAATACAAATAAATGTAAATCTATAGCAGTAAGGAGGGCTTTGAAAGAGAAATACAGAGTGTTTTAGGAGTTTAGAGCAGGGGAGATGGACCTGAGTAGGAGGCCAGGTGTTGGAGTTGAGAACAAAATGAAGAGGTAACAGGGAACAGAGTTTTCCATGCATGTGCAGAGGCTCTATGGCAGGAGGGAGTAGGATGGATTGATAGAATTGATAAAAAGTTTAACGTGGTTGGAGAACAGCACAAGATGAATTCAGAGAAGAAAAAAACCCAAGGACCTAACTATAGGGATATTTTGTGTCTAAATGTTAGAAACTTTTTTCTTTATCTAACGGGCAATAGGACACTGTTTAAGGTATGTATAGCTAGGTGTATGTGTGCGTGTACGTAGATAGGTGTGTGAGAGACAAAGAGCGACAGAGGCACCCAGATGGAGACAGACGGAGGGAAATAGCTGGTCAGAGCTGTGCTTTGAAAAGCTCACTCTGCGAGTCTGTCGTGCGGAGCGTGGATGGGGAAGGCCAGGGACGTGACAAGGGCACGGAGCCCGGTGATTCTGCGGACGCCTCCACTGCACAGGATTGTACTGTTTCCACGTCCTCTGCTGGGCAGAACTGTGGATTCCGATGCTCTAGAACCCCTGGCTGCCCACCTGCTTGACTCCCGCCCCCAGCAGGGATCTCTGGCCAGTTGCAGCACCCAGGAGTTTCACTTTTCCCCAGGGTTCAGGACATCTCTCGAGCGGCTGGCCACACTGAGACCCAGCTTCCAGATGTAGAAAGCACAGCCATGCTGCTCTCCAGACAGGACCAGACAATGAAACTCTGCCTTGGAAATCAAACAACAACAGCCCCTCCCAACACCCCCCCTTACACACACACACACACACACACACACACACACACACACTGGTACCCTGCATATTTGTCAGAAACCTTCTCCCTGGACAAATGATGATTTATGTGAGGCTGCTCTGTTTCCCGCCTCTCTCTTGCTCTATTTTAGGAGAATATATCCAGACCATGTGTTTTTGCTTAGCCTGACACATTCCAAGCAAGCTTTCTGTATTCCGTGTGCTGGTGAAAGGTCCTCCCTTAAGAAGTAGAAGGGCAAAAAGGAAAAGCAAAATTGAGCCCAACCCCCATCTTCCCTGGGTGGCTAGAGGAGAGGTCATTATCCACACACTGAAAGTGCTGGCGAGTCTCCCAGGGCAACTTGGGCTGTCCCTTCCACGGCCAGATTCTGGGGCATGCCAACAGACTCCCCATGTTTCACAGGAGCGCCCCACTTCAAGCACGGAGGAAGTGGGGGGGGTGGGAGGTGGCCTCCCCGCTTTTCAGCTCCTCAGATTTGCCATGCACTTTCCCTCCTAGCAGCCTTTGGACATGCAGTTCTCCCTGCCTGGAACTTCACAATGCAGGGCATTCACCTCCTTCAGGACACCTTGGCCAAGCCACCTCTCCCTCCCAGATGACCCCATCCGAGGCGAGTGCCCCCGTCACTGTGCATCTCCGCGCCCGGCTTCTATCCTTTATGGAAGTGTTGCGCATGGCAGTTTTACTCAGTTCCTTTGCTAATTTTCACTTCTTTCTTTCATTTGGCTAAGGGTCGGCCAGCGATGGCCATGAGCCAAACCCGATCCACTGTCTGTTTTTGTAAATGAAGCTGTGTTGGGACACAGTCCCTGCTGCTCATTTCTTCCCCGACTGCCTGAGGCTGCTTTGCCATACTTGGCAGAGTGGAGTTGTGACAGAGACCATGTGGGCCCCTAAGCCTAAGACGGCTACTCTCTGGCCCATTACAGAAACAGGTTATTGGACAGTAAACTCCATGAAGGCAGAGACTAGGCCTGTCTTGTTTACCAGGTTATTACTGGTTTCTTGCCCGGAGTCTCATACGTGCTTGATAAGCATTTGCTAAAAGACAGACCCTTGATTTTAAAATGCTAGGTTGGGATTGCTGAGTCAATGGCCAAGAAGATAACCTTCATTTTTAAGCCTCAGACTTTGCTGTTGTTGTTTGCTCTGTTTAAGGCTTGCCTTATACTTAGTTTGGGGTTAAAAACCAGGAGAAGATACTTTAGTTCCATAACACAGTACTTTTAGAAAAGAACAAAAGGTAAAGTTTAAAGAGAGAGGGGAAAAAAACCCCAAATCCTCAAACTGGATTTTAAAAGACCAACAAAGCTATAAATATTAACAATTCTGATTTATGAGGCCACAGAGGATTGTCCCTAGTTACAATAGTAAGCTCAAAGAAGGCGGCCTGAATGGAGAGAAAGGCAAGAGGCAGGGAAAAAGGAAAAAAAAACAAAAAAAAAAAAAAAAAAAGAAGAAGAAGAAGAAGAAGAAAAAAAAATTTATTAGCTTGATTTTTCCCCAAGTGGGCAAAGGCTTCCTGCTGGTAAAAGGTGAGCATTTGTGCAAATCTTAATTTAATAAAGCATTTGGGAAAACACTTTTGTAGCACAATCAAGATGTTTAAAGTCACCCAGTCTTGGGAAAACACTAGGAATGATTTAACTGGACTCTGATGGACTCTGATGGACTACTTTGAAAATTATAATTTGATCAGAGACATCAGTGTGGGTTTATGTAAGGGAGACTTTAGTACCTAACGTGTTATAAGTAAGTTTCTTGGATAAATTGCTACCCTGGGAGATAAGAAAGAGGCAGATATTAACATGCACTTACAGAAAGCCCGGGGCACAGTTTCACCTATTATTGGCCCACAAGATGTAGGAAACTGCAGAATACACACTGCCAAAAAAATCTCATTTCAATTTTTAAGCTGAACCAAAAGGAAGAAGCCAGATGAACTGAGTGAACCTTACTGTTTATAAACAAAGCAAAAGCTAAAAATAATAATAATCTAGTTGAACACACTTAACCTGTGACACTTCTGGTCACCTAGTGGTATTTATTTCAAAACTTTTGGCCCAAATGCGGGAATGGAGGCAAAGACACAGCCCAAACTGGGCCGGGCACTGAAGAAATTGCAGTCAGTCTGTGTGAGCAGCTGAGCCACCTGCAGATCAGCAAAGGGGACCCCCTTTACCACAAGGCGTGTCTGCTCTTTACTATTTGCACTCACCACAAAGTACATTTTCCGATATCGAGTAGAACCGTTAATGCATTTCTAGTGAGGAAGGCTCTAAAAGCTAGATACCACCGTTGTGTCCGGAAAATGTCTGGAGATCGTAACCAGGCCCAGAGCCAGGTCCCGGCGAGGCTAGTGGAGGCACCTAGGACACGGTTTGAGGAGGCGCCCAGACGCGGGGGTGACCTTGCAGGCACACATTTCTAGGGGTGCGTGCCTCCTTACGTGGTGCCCTCTAAGCATCCTGCTTGTCTCTTGCTAGTCTAGGCTCTCACAAGGACTTTTTGTTCTTCTCAGAACAATCCAGCCCGCACGGATCACTCTCAAAGAGGAGAAATGATGGTTTCCCCCATTTGGAGTTTTGTGAAAGAGAAAAAATTTTAAGATGATAAAATATCTATAGAAGCCAAAATGGGAAGAACAAAATTAGGGCATGAGTGGGTTCGCAAACATTTAGGAGGGAAGTAACACCTTAATTAGGTGTGAGAATTTGCTTACTTCAGTGAGGACAGAAACTAAAACTTCAAGTAAAGCTGGACCAGGAAGATGAAGTTGTGACCATCATAGCCCAGAATCGAACTTTATTAGGGCCTTTTCTCTTGTTGCTTTCTAAAGTGATTCTGAGATAGGTATAAGGTACTAGGTTGTTTTGTCCATTCTCATCAGTCCCAAAACATATAATTGTGACTTTCAGGGCGTTTTGACCCATATTAAGTTAGTTCAGGGAAATATGAATTCAGGGAAATGAGTTCTGCCTATTCAAGCGAGGGTCCCTTACGGCCTGTCTCTTGTTGGTCGTCCCAAATGACCTCCATGCCAAGAGCACTTTGACACACGAGTGTTACAAATTGATATTACACAGCTACTCTAAGTACAGACAGAATTCTTCTCTTATCACTGATCAGCAATTATACCTACAAGTTCACTGTCTTTCTGAAGGTGAACCTTTCACTTGATTCTAAGGTGGTGCTAACAGTTTCTAGGCAAATCGCGTAATAACCCCAAATGAAATGTGTGCTGATGCGTCTACCTTCCCAACTGTGAACTCGTCCCTTTGCTCACTGTACCTCACCGTACCCTGTTTAGTTGAGGAACGAGATCTGCCTTCGAAGTCCCCCAGCGACAGCATCTTTGAACGGAGCATCTCCATGAAGAAAAACCAGCAATAGCGTATGGTCCTCCTATCCGAGGCAGGCCAGGGCTGAGGTGCTCGTAATGTGCAGAAGTGCCTGAAGGATGCTATATTGATTGTGAGATACAATTGTGAATTTTATTACCTTCTGGGAAAAAATAGGAAACATAAAAGCAAGAGTTTTGCGCCAGATGTGAGAACTAAATGCTACGGTTACCCGATTACCATTAGAGACATGTGCTTTGAATGTGAAACACTTGTAAGTCTCCCCAGGTGAGCTCTCGATCTTATCTGCCCCATTTATGTCAGACTTTTATATGCCTGCTCTTCTCAAATGGGACCCAGATGAAGTCCAATCTCTTGCCTAGAAGAGTCTGAGGAGTGCACTGGATTTCTTTTTTTTAAAGCCAGTGATTTTTGTAACAGAGAGTCAAACGTCGGGCCGTTGCTTGGAATCACCAGGAAGAGGGTAAGAGAAGGCAGCGTGTGCGACCATGTTTTCCCTGCTACCGGTGTCAACTCCTCTTTAAAGTGTCAGTTCGGATGGCAGAAGCTGTCTCTTGAGTCTACATATTAAAACTGACAGAGAGAGCACCTCCCAGTCACTGCCATTGCCCATACGTTTAGTGCATTCTCCTATATGTGGTTTGCTTCCCCCAACTCCGTCTCTGAGGGCTCTAATACCCCCACTGTCTGAACCTTTTCTGCCTGAGCAGTGCTGTGGGGGGTTCAAGGTGGAGTTAGGTCATGGTGCTCCCTCCAAACTCACAAACTTTAACAGCATTAACCAAGTTTTTCCAAGCGATACCTTGTGGAGATGAGGATGGGGAGAGACAGATGCTCTCGCTTCTGGAAGGAATGTAAGCTGGTAATGCCTTTCGGTTGGGCAACTTGGCAATACATCGAGTAACTCTTACTGTGTGTATACCCTGTTGTTTAGCAACTCTCCTTGCAAGGAAATAGGCTGACAGAGGCACAGAAAATGATTGGACAAGACTGGAGCACGTCTGATGATGGAAAAAACTGGAAACCACCTAAACTTCCCAATTGTAGGAGCTGAATATCGTAGCCTATCATTACAGTGGAAGAGCAATAGCCATTTAAAAGGAAAAGGGGGTTGATAAACTTAGACAAATGCTCTACATATTTTAAGTGAAAAGGGAGGTTTCCAAAGAGCATGCATGGTGTAATCCAATGCTATAAATAGAAATCTGTGCGTGTGTGCACGTGCGTGTGTGTGCATGTGTAAGGGGGAAGAAGATCTGGGGAGAAATTGTACCAAAATATGAACAGTGATTTTTTTTCTAGGTGAGGGATTCTGAGTAAATAATTTTTGTTTTTTGGCTTCTCTGCATCATGTAATTTGTCCACAGCAACGATAAAACACTCGTGTAACAATTTCTTCTTAACACTGTTGCATTCCTCCGGCACCCCTGTCTCCAGTCTTTGAGGGGTTTTCATTACCTTCATTGGATCTGTCCCTCTCACAGCTCTCCACCCACGATATCGGAGGTGGTCAGCCTGCCTCTGCAGCAAGGACAGCACGTGGTTTTCCACTTCCCTCCCCGCCGTGCCAAAGCTGGCAGAAAAGATGAGGTCTGCGCACTCAGACACTCTCGCCCCTCCTGCTGGCATCGCCTGCTTGCAGCCGGATTCTCTTCCCGAGTCCTGCTCACCTGCTCTGGCAGGCGCTCAAATTCCTTCCTCGCTGCACTCCCTGGGCCTTGGAAAAGAGAGTGGGTTTTTAAGATTCCTCACCGCACTCCTCCCTGAACATAAAGATAAAGAATTATTTATTTCTGCCCTCCTGTTACACACGGCATTCTTGTCTCGGAGCTGATCTCCTCCTCTGCTTGCTCAGGTCAGCGGAGCCGGGGATACTGCTCACCACGTTATCTGCAAGCCTACCCACTCTCGACTCCCCCCTCCCTGTGCCCCACTCAACTCTTACTCTTCCTGTGTCTCCAAGCACAACGTGTAAATCTTCTCATTTACCTCTCCCTGCTTTCCTGGAATTTCAAATTCTTCTCTTCCCAAATATGGCTGGGATGGGAGCTCCGGTCTCCAGAGGTCTCCACGGTGGAACCCCATCCCTGTCATCGCCCTGGCAGATGCCATCCTCTACTGCCATCATTGTCGACAGCATCACTGTAACCTTTGGAAGGTATCTCTGTAGTCCTCCACTGTGTTGGGTGCATTACAAAAGGAATCCTTCTGCAGACCTAGTTGTATGCCCTTTTGAAGTGTTTGTCTTCAAGGGGCAAAAACTCTCATTGGGAAGATATGACATAAACCTTAACTTGCTCGTCCACAGAAATCTAGCTGCTATCTCACCTGTCAACCAAAACTACTCTTCCAAAGTTAGAGGCAGTTCTCTTGTTTACCACATCTATCTCCTACTTTGTAACATCTTGGCTATATACCTCTGTTAGTCTTTGCCCTACTGACCGTGATCTCCTACACAAAGCTCAGGGAAATTTCGAGACTGTGATCAGAGTCTGTCATAGCTCTCTTTCTAGCTCTGTGACCTTGGGCAAGTCACTTTACATCTCTGATCTTCATCTATAAAATGATGACAACAATGTCTACTGTGCACTGATGTTTTCAGAAGTAGGAGAAAACCCAGCTGGAGTCAGATTGAAGCACTGTGTTGTTCCCGGTCTACAAAAACTTTTGCTCAAGAAAATGCCCAGTGCATTTTTTTTAATGAGACACCAAACTTATAATAATCATAATAATTAATCATTTCGAGGCAGAGTCATTTTCATCTTAACCGGCAGAGAGGAACAAAGCTATTTGAGAAGTAAAATAAAAGAACTGTTGTTGCAGTTTTGTGTTTTGGTTTATCTTACCCCCTGAGCTGATTCTTTTGTTTTCTCTCTGAACAGACACGGTGGAAGCAGTTAAATGGGCTCAACCCGGATGCAGACAAACAGGGAGTCAGTCTGAGGTTGTGAAGAATAAATGACACAGAGGGTTTTGGCTTTGATTTTCCTCCGCTGCTGACATGTCGTACCTGGAGCTGCCGACTGTCCCGGCTCCGGCGTGCAACTGGACAAACACTGACACCGCGGCCGGTGTGGCCTGGCCACAGGCGCTTCTGAGGCTGGCGTCTCTATTACCCCAAATTGTGGGGCTCTGATGGTTTGTTTTTTATTTTCTCCTGTTCAGGGAAACGGCAGCAGGAAGAGGCTCCCTCCCTCTCTCAGGTCGTTCTGAACACAGCCATCAAGCTATCAGCAAGAAAAGCAGCCGGATGGGGCTCAATCTGGCTGATAAACTCGAACGCATCTAGATGGTTTTCTGACAGGTGAGGGGTTGACAGCTTGATAAATGGGAACGAGACGCCCTAAATTTGTCTGTGACAGGTGCAGTTCCATGCACTTGCTTCCCTTCCCTGCGGCTGCCCTGGCTCCCAGGGATGGATGGGCAAGGGATGCTCGTCTCAGGTTCTCCTCGGGGTCCTTGGAACAACATTTCTCATAGTGATATGAGGTTAGTTAACATTGTAATTCCTCCTCGGCACCCTTTCCTTTAAAATTAAGACCAAACAAAAACAAGAACACACTCTTCTAAAATGAACGGTGTGGGAAGACCCAGAAACAGAATCTCTGCAGGAGTTCAGTGCTTGAGCAGCTGTCTGTCCAAAAACCACATCACATAAACCTGTCTTGGCATGTCACAGCATTTGCGTGTTTGCGGGGGCGGGTGTCTCAACTCACTCCCATACCCTCACCTGTTCTTGTCTATGCAGTTGCCTACTCCCACCCCTAAGTCGGAAGTACCCCTCTCTCCCTAATATTTAAGAGCCTGGATTGTCACCACTTCACCACTTCCTTGCTAGGTGCCCGTGGGCTGGTTACATAATCTCTCTACGCCTCAGTCTCCTTATCTGTGGAATCGGGGGTTGCTTATTTAGCAACTATTTATTAAGTGTTTATTTTGCGCCAGGCATTTTCCAGGCATCACATCTGTGGAGAAGAACCAGAGCCAAACAAGCCCTTTGCATTAAAAGCCCCTTGTCTGCTGGTGAATAATTATAGGACCCGCATGCTTTATTCGTTCACCCAACAAATAATTACTCAACGTTTTCTACAGGCCAGACGCTATTCTAGAAGCTGGTGATCAATGGTTAAAAAGGCAACGTTCCTGCTCCGATGGAGCTTAAGTTTGTATCGAAATCGCGTGGAGAGTACATGAGATAAAGCAAGGAAGGTGTGCTCTGTGTGGCAGCCTCTGCTATCATCATCATCATCATCATCATCATCATCAACAACTCCATTATTGTCACGTGTGAATCACCCGAGGCAACAGCTCAGTTGTCCCAGCTGTGGTCTAGACACAGGGCTCTCCTGCTCCGTGCCTGTATTAGCCACGTGTGAGGCTGGGAGCGTCTAGTGTGAGACGAGTCGGAGCTGGCCAGGTTGGTGGAGGTTCTGGTTCGGTGTTGCAGAGACCAGAGAGTCATTTCCTCCGTTCTCATTTTCTCAACGCGGTTGTCCCTCGTGTGCTAAAACAGATGGGACCTTTTCTTTTTCTTGACAGTCCTGCCCCTTCCCACACGCAACCCCGGAACACGGACTTCATAACTGCAACTCATGGTCAAATTCAAACTCTAGCAACCACATTTCCTGCCTCCTGGGATATCTGCTTTCAATCACTGAGAAGTGGATTTTATTTTTTATTACAAGTGTTCAATAAATGTCCACAGAATCAAAGGCGTGGGAAAGGTGTTCAGATGTTCGTGGCAATGAAGCAGAAAACCAGGGTATCCCAGAGCGCTCTGCTGCATAAAAAAGTCCGCTCTAAGGCTCTTTTCTCTGTGCGGTACCTCCGGAGGGCAGCCTTTCATTTCCCATTCACGTTCTAGATCACTCGAGCACCTTCCAAGCACAAGGCACTGTTCTAGGTGCCAGGACTATACTGGGGAAAGAGACTTTCCTCCCTCCCCTCCTGGACTTACATGGTAGCTAGGGACATAGGGAACAAATAAGACTACCTGTAAATCAAGCTGCAGAAACAGCTGCAGATTTAGGTAAGTGTTACCTGGGAAATAATTGTAGCGATGGGACAGAAAGTATTTAGAGGAGGCGCATTAGATGGGCTGCCTTTTTGAAGAGGTGGCAACTTCTGAGCTGAGATCTGGAGAATGAGAAGGAACCAGTAGTGAAGAAGACCTGGATGGGCATTCCAGGTAGAGGGAGGCACGGCTGCCTTGCCGCAGATTGGGGGAAGAGTGAGCAAAAGGCAGAGAATGGTGCAGGATGAGGTTGGACAGGGAAAGAGGAGCCAGGCTGTGCATGACCTGGAGGGACCAGGAGAGGAGGTTGACCCAACCTGGCTTGCTGATGGACTGGCTGGGAAGCAAAGTGGGAAAAGAAATCGGAGAGTAAAGAATGACTCTAGGTTTCTGGCTGGAGTAACGGGTGGAATATGGCGGCCCCATTTCCCAGGCCTGCTTTAGGTAAAGACACCCAAGATCTGATGCTTGAGTCTCAGTTTCCCTTCCTGTTCTTCGAGTACCTTCTGACAAGGTAGTCTCTGAGCCCCTCCCTAAGCCTTTCCCTAGCTGTAACAGTGGTGCACTGCCCCCTGCTTTTAGCAATGGTGTAGGGGGTAAGTGAGGAGACCTTTGTGTGGCACTGGATCTGGCGACTCATCACGACAGGTCCATGACTGTTGGCTCCCTCTCTTTCTCTTCCCTTTGCTGCCTTCTGTACGCTCCTACCTGTCTCAGCCTGTTTTAACTCAGCGTTTGCTTCTGCCTCTCACTGGGTGTGAGCAGCGTGAAACATCTCACCCACACTTCGGGGCAGCTGCTGTCACTCTGCTCTCTCCTTCCATTCATGGGATCAAATGCATTCTTTCCCAAGTCCTTTCTTCCTCCCCAAGCTGTGCCACAAATATCCCCCACATGGATTTTTTAGGCTCCCTTCTCCTCTCTAGGTGTAATTTCCTGGTACAAGCAGAGATAAGAAGTGTTCGGCTGAGCCAAAATGCTGGCAGTGACTGGGGCAGGCTTTCCTCAGATGACCTTTGAAATTCTTTCCAGCTGAAGGATGCTAAGCTTCAGCTTAACACTGATTCTGGCTATTGCCTTTGCAGATCCCAAAGGGATAAGGGGACACAGACAGGTTCCTTCTGTCGTGTTTCCATGTCTGTCATAGATATAATGACACTATTCTAACTGTTGGCTTCTGACTCATAGTCGGAAGAGAAATCATCTGGAAGTAACTTTTTCTTTTTTTCCCCCCCTGTTCTTCATTAAAAATGCCTAAACAGCTTTATCGAGACATAATTCAGATACTTTGTAATTTATCCATTTAAAGCAAGCAATTTAATGGTTTTTAATATATTCACAGATATGGGCAACCATCACGGTAGTCAGTGTATGCTGTTTTCATCAGCTCGAAACGAAATTCCATATCCTTTAGCTCTCACCCCATCCCCCATCCCTATCCCCCATCTCTGCCCCACCCCCAGCCCTAAGCACCCACTGATCTACTTTTTGTCCCTACCCATTCTGGGTTTCCATATGAATTCAATCATATACTATCTGGTATCTTCTGCACATTTTAAGATGCATCGTGTGGGAGCACACATCCGTACTTCATTACATCTTATGGCTAAGAGTCCATTGCATGGATTTACCCTATTTTGTTTATCCATTTGTCCCTGGTGGACACTTGGATTGTTTCTACTTTTCGGCTATTATGAATGCCACTCTGAACATTTGTGTGTAACATGTGTGGACCTGTCTTCATTTCTCTTTGGAAATAACTTTTTAAAATTTTCTTTGAATAAATTTTCCCTCTAATGGTATGGTTAATAACCGTGATCACAGCAAATAACATATACTGTGTTGTTAGTCGGTGTCAGGAACTATGCTGAGTTTATCTCATTGAATCCTCGCACAACTGGTCTGAGATAGGTACTGTTATTACCCCTAGTTTACAGATGAGGAATTGGAGGCTTACAGAATCTGAATAACATAAAAGGAAAGAGAAACTCCTAGATACTATTCATGTTTGGTCCTCTCTTCTTAAGAAAACCAAACATGAAAGATTCAGTTAGACTGAGCCTGAAAATTTTTCTTCCAAAGGGTCATATTTCTGGTGATACTAGGCACCTCCCCTCCAATTTATATTTATTCTTCCAGAAAAGAAGTGAAATTCACCTTCATAGTTTTGCATCCCAAACCACCTCCCTGTCCTCTAATGACTTCAATATAGAAAAATAATGCTGCAAGGACTACATAAACATACCCATTATTAGACAGATTTTAGGTTTGTCCCAGAATCTTGATAAAACGAAGGTCCTGTGGTCCAGTTTCTACACAGAGTTATATGTAAAGAAGCAGTTAGGCCATCACAGATGGTTAAAAAGGAATTTCAATATTTATTTGAATCTCTTAAATGATACTCATCTGGAGGCAGACTTTTCAGACACCCCTTCTTCCTGATCTTCCTATGTCACATGCATACCTCACGGATTCTCTGCGCACTCCTACTTGCTAATACGCCCCCGTCCCTCAATCAATCCTGCCATTTTAACCACCTCTCAGGTCTTGTCTCATTGTCTGTTTTCCAGATTTTACATCACAAGACAGCCAGGAACTAGACTGGTAAAGGCAAGGCTCTCTTTTGGAGGGGTGGGAGTCAGGGGAGGCAGCAGGGAAGGGTGGGGCAGAGAAAAACAGGGGTGGGGATGAGAAGGAGGGAACTGTGACATAGAATCACATTTTCTTTTTATAATGCATGCATTCTTTACTTTGTTTTTTTCATCAGGAGGAAGAGATTTTGACTTGTTCAAGGACTCCTACCTAGATCATTTGACCAACAGTTTACCAAAGTAAACAGATACATAAAATGTAGTGGGCACATGAACAGTAGAATGAATAACTTCTCTAGCTTTGACTAGAATGCGAATGGCTGGCATCACAGAAATAGCAGATCCTCATTATTTGCAGATTCCATCTTTGCAAATTTGCTTACTTGCTAGAATTTATTTATAACCCCAGAATCAATACTCACAGTGCTTTCGCAGTCATTTGTGGGCATGCGCAGAGAGGTAAAAAATTTGAGTTGCCTGATGCACAGGTTCCCAGCTGAGGTCAGACAAGGTGATGCTCTGACTTCCTGTGTCAGGTGTCACACAGAGATGGCCCGGGGGGGACAGCATGGGAGCTAAGCAGTGTGGTGCCAGAAGATGCCGCTCTCAGGCCGGTTGGATGCGGTTTAATTCCAACTCTGCCACTGGTGAGTGGGGTAGCCTCAGGCAAGCCTTTCCACAGTTCCAAACCTTGTTTTTTATTTCATAGAGAAAGCAGAATCTATCAGAATGAGTTGTTTTTATAATTTAAAGGGATAATCACGTGAGGGGTGTGTGTGTACATATTTCCCGTAGGAGCAATGATTCAGTATTCGCTAATTCAGCGTTCGAGGTGACTTTGTAGACTAAAACTACTATGAATGTTGAGGATCCACCGCATATTGGTTTTATGGCCCTTGAGTGACTTGGATGATGGCAAGGAATCTACACCTGTTCTTGGAAACTAGCAGAGGGCTGGGTATTCTGCTCAGGACTCCTCTCCCCAGGACTCATCGACTCAGATTTTTGTTATCAAAACCTCACAAAAACGTAGACCCAAGAGACTTAAGACTTTAAAGATCATCTATGTCTTTTCTTCCCCCACCCATGATGAACTCTTTCTTTGAATGAAATCTGACATGAAAACCTTAATATGTAAATCAGATCAAAGTAAAGCCATATCCTTGAAAGAAGGGGCCCAGGGAAACTTGGAGTCTTGACAGCAAGAATGTTCCTCATGCCCTTTCTCTCTGCCTCACTCCTAAAAGGGTCGGTGGGGAATGTCTAGAGAATCAAGGAATGTGAAGGCCATTGAGTTTGCCCAATATCCCTGCAGTTTGTGTGAGTAAATTCAGACTCTGAGAGATAAATTTCCTAATAGCACAGATCAACAAAGTCCTAAATAGAAGGTCCTCCAAATTCTGTAAAATATTACAATTCCTCCAACGGTGTCTACCTGAAATACTGAACGGCCAAGACTTTCCTCTAATTTATCTTCTTTATCCCCAACACACACGGCATCTAGAACACAGTGAGGAAGGATTTTTCTTAATTAACAGGGAGGACATCACAAATATTAGCTGATTTCAATTCTAAAATGGGATATATTCAATACCTATATAAATTCTGGCTACTTGTAATCCAATTAGACAATATCAAGGGGAAAGTTTAGATTATAACTCATAGGGCTTTATGAAAAATACAGATAACCACAAAACCATGATTATAAACACATCCCATTCTCCTCTTGTTTAGAACACTTTAAATTACGTACATATTTTTAAAGCTGGGATCTATCTACCTACCTACCAACCTACCTAATTTTTTTTTCACTGAGTTAGTTTTAAAGTTCGGAAGATCAATACCCAGATGGGTCAAGTGTCTTGTTCGAGTCACGCAGCTAGTTTGCAGTGGAGCTAGACCTCAAACTGAAGTCTTTCGTCTTTTGGTTCACTGCCTTCTCCACTCTTAACACTATTTGCTTAAGTCATACGGGGAAGGGCACCTGATTTCTGACTTATGAAACAGCTGTATTGCTCAGCAAAAAGAGAAAAATCCTTTGTTGACGCCATTATCTTTCCAGTTTGAACTAAATCTCAACCTCTACTACTCTGTGGGAGGTCAGATCCCCAAAAGAAAACAGAATTTTAAAAAGTAACTTCCTTTTTGGCCTTTGAGTTTTGAAGGGACCAGTTTCTGGAGACTGAAGGGTAATTTAAGGGGTTTTCAAGGGTACCTTGGATTGCACAGGTTTTCATATCACTGCTCACTTTAGAACAAAATGCTTATATTAATTGTACTATATTGTACTTCCCTCCAAAAATAGTTCCACCTAGAAGAGGCTCTGAAATCATCTTGAGAGAAGAGGGGAGGTGACTCTTTAAAAAAATAACAACAGCAACAATAACCACCACCAGTTCGGAATGTACTTGCCTCTGTCTTTGGGGGGGGCTCTCACCTACCTGCTCTCTGCCTGGGCCCTGAGCCTGACAGACTAAGACTCCGAGTGGTCTTCTACCTGCAAACCCAGTTCTGGCCTCTCCTCTGAAGATGGGGAAAGGGCTGAGAGTATCCCTCCTAGAAATACTGCTCTTTTGTGGGATCTTCCTCCTTGGCCTCGGGGGGCTGGCCTTCCACCATTCTCTTTCTCAGGGTCGGCCACACATCCCCATGGGCTTCTCAGTGCTCTAGTTCGGTAGAAAAGTCACCACAAGGGACAAGCAGACCCTACTTTCAGCAGAAATGCAGGCAAACACAGGAAGGGACCTCCTGGGAAAAGGACTTCTGCATACCCGGCAGGGGACGTCCAGCCAGCCCCCCAAACACACAAACACACACAGCAGTGGTCGAGGATGCACACCAATGTGAAGGTTGAGGGATGGAGGGGGTTTAAAACTGAATTTGAAGCATCTCTGTTCTTAAAAATTTTAGCCACCTTTCTCTGCAAGGCTCCTCCTCCGGCACTCTTCCCCGAATTCTTTCCTTTGCTTCCCTCTCTTGAAAGAGTCTTCTGAAAACTTGATCTTCACCCTACTTGCTTCGATTTTATCAGGCAGGACAACTGAACTCTGCCAAATCTCCCACTCCAGGTAGAAGTCCTACTTTTGCAACGCATCCAGACCCATCAGCGGGTCCCTGCTCGAGGTCTCACTCATTTTCACTCTCACAGGCAGAAGGCAACAGGGCATAGATTAACTTCTACCATGGTGCTGCTTGTTTAAGAGCCAAAGTGGCTAGGGTTGATTTTTATTTCAAGAAACAATAAACATCTCTCCATAAACCACAAATTTCTCCTTACCCTGGCCTAGTGACCCAGTGACCAACCACCAAGAGTGATGTCAAACACTGTGGATACCAGGTGCCAGCCATGATTCTAAGTACCTTTCATTCAAACTCATTCACTCCTCGTGTGCCTTATGAGGTAGGTGCTAGCTGCTTTAACAGGGAGGGAAACTGAGGCTCAGAGGGATTATGTAACTTGCCCAAATAGGCCTAAGGCTTTCTCTCAGAGATTGTCTTCCTGACTCTTCTGTTATGCTCTTCTGCTAATGGATTCCACTGTCCTCAGTATGGCTGCAGAACTGAACTTCCTGGGACAATGAGGACCCAGAATTCCCAGGTAAGTGAAGAGGAGGTAATGGGGCCACATATGCTGTGCACAGGCCTGCCTAGTTATTGTTAGAGAGCTTTTTCAACCTCGGAGAATGTGGCACTCCATGCTAACCAATCCTTCTAAATTCCTGCAATAAATGAAAAAATAAACACACAGCTGAGGATATAATTCAGCTAACCTCGCTCCCAAATGAGGCTGATTCCAGATAGAAAGCAGATTTTCATAGTTACTGTATGTGACAGCTGTAGGAATTAAATGAATCATCTGTCTATCTCTATCGCCTTGTTCCTCCTGTGCTGTATGTATCTATCCCTAGGGTTGTCTGTCTTCCCATTCCAGGAAGACAGATCAGTGTAGTTTCAATTATTAATTCCATGTTTGGGTCACAGTAACACAGTTCCAGTCCAGTGACCTGCAGTTCCTATTGATTTAAGTGATGAATTATCTACGCTGCAATGTATTATTAACTTTATTTTGTCTCTTATTCCTTCCGCATTCATGCATCAAAATAATAAAGCACCATTCACAGGCTAAAAGGACCCGTTTCCCTTCTCACATTTCCCACAAGGCAAAGCCAAGGCACACCAGGGAGGTAATTACACAGAGCTGGGGGAGGGGGCTGGATATTTATTTTGCCTACGAATTATTTATCTCAGCTGTGAATTTGGGGGAGGGGGTGGGGATCTTGAGTGGTGGCAGGGATCTGAATGGGGAACAAAGGGGCCCAGGAGGAAAGTTAATGAAGACAAGTGAAGACTGGAACCTTGGAGATGCAAAAGAAAATAACCTCGACTCAAAATATCAAGTTCTAGGAGTCTCTCTACCCTTTGTGATGCTGGCAGGAGGACGGTGTGGGTGTGGGTGTGTGATGTTGGTCCAATGAAGGGAAGGGGGCAAGAGAAGAGAGCATCACCAGTGTTTCTTGTAAGGCCTTTCATACTGCTCTGCTCTGTGTGCTTCCATGGCAAGACCCACTGAGCAAGGTCATATCTTAGTGAGACATGGAATTGGTTGGTTTTGGCTGCCTATCATCGCCTTCATCTTCTTTGGATAAAGAAGAGGCACACAGTCTAATTACCTGTTGAGGCATTGCCTTTTCCTGCATACAATGTGGTAGGGCTGTTAATCAAGATGCCCTACCTTTCCGGGGCCAGATGCATGACCCAAGCTGGGCCAATGAGATTCTCTTCCCATCAAATCATATTTGAATTACAGGCAAAGGGACCAAAAAAACCCTGAATGTAGTGCCTGGGTATGACTGTCAAGCAATGACTGCTCTCATGACCCTCTGAAGATGATTAGTGCTTGTCTTTGCAAGCTCTGTTTTTCAACTTCTCTTTGATTTGAGATGCCCCACCCCATATGGTTTCAGAAATCCCTTTTTATTTGGATTTGGTTGTGTTTTGTTACTTTCAACCAGAGAACTCGGGCTGAGCTGTCCAGGGACTTGGCCGTATCTGGAATGTCACTGAGCCCTGAGCGATGGGAAAGGTGGAGAGACAAGTGACAGGTATCTTGTCCACGTCTCTAGCCCCAACCAAGCAGCAGTCACACAAATGGGGAGAGCAGGGCAGGAGGGAAAGCGAAAGCATTCCTCTGTTCCCTTTCTCCCATTTCTTGTTCCAACGGAACCCAATCTCCCAGCCTCCAGGATTCCTGTTGGAGCGACTCCCAACATCAGAGAGCCTGAAGAGACACCCCCTCGGGCTACCCCACCCAAAGCAAGACCTCAGCAGGAGGTGCCTGGGGTGCCTGGGGTCAAGCCCCCACCTATGTGGCAAACCCAGAGAGAAAGGAGAGGCACCCAAAGACCTCCCAGCTTGAAAGGGAAGAGGCGTATGCTAAGTGTGTAAGAGCTGCCATGTGTAGACAATCAGAGGATTACCTGGGTCTCATTTGTATTTCTATTCAACTCAAAGGCTTTGTGGGAGGATGCCTGCCTCACCTAAGGCTGCTCCCGGTTTGTGACTCACAGCGCGAGAGGAGTCTTGGTCTGAAGGAGACGTCAGGACTGTTGTCCTGTAGTTTCCACTTGCCACCATCACTCATGGGACTCAGACACAAGAGCCTTGGCCTTCCTTTCCTTTCTTTTCTTCACTTGTCCCCACCTTCCCCCGTTTGAAGAGTGCGGAGCTGAGCCTCTCACAGGTAGAGTCTGATTCTACCCGTCAGCCCAGTCCCGGACAAGAAGTAGAGAATGGCCAGTGATACCAGAGAAGCGAGTGCTTTCCCTTTCCAGTACTTGACCAAATAAGGCGAAGAGGAGCCGAAAACCGCTGTGATTAGATTATATGGAAGAGGGTCAAAGATTAAAAATCCGCTGCCTCTCATTATTAGAGGAGGGATGACAGATTCAGACCAGAGCACAAAAGAAAATACATTATTTCAAAACAGGATATGAAACCCAGTCCCAGGCGATTAGTCTCTGTTAAGTAAATTTACTATCTAATCTTTTAACTGTCTCCCGGAATTGCCGGTCCACAGTCCCCTCCCGCCTCAGTTGGAAGCTCGACCTGGGGCGGCGCTGTCCTCTGCTCAGAGTCCGTCAGTTCGCTAATGGAACCGGGACTCATCTGTTGGGGGGGGGGGGGGCTGGAAGCACAGTGCACCTCATAATAAAAACAGGATGTGAGCCCCACAGACCAGCCCAAATGGAGGAAGGACCGGGATGTCGGGCGGGGAACTGGTCCTGGCTTTGGCTGCAGAGCCAGGCGCATCGTCCTGGAGAATGTTCTTAAACATCACTTTGAGCTCATCCCGGGGAAACTAGACTTTGCTTTTTCCACTTAGCCCCAAGAGGCCCACATGCCAAGGAATCCCATGCTCCCAGATTGTTCTCAAACCAGACCAACCTTCAAAGCTTTGATTTTAAATGAATGCTGCATTGCAGGCCAAATACCACAGGCCTGTTTTGGGGCCCGGAGAGGACAAGATGTGCACTTGGAGGCCAGACAGGCTCACAGCACCATCCAAGCAATGAGAAAACAAAGAGAAAACAGGACACAGCGCAAGAGAGGGCCTGTTTCTCAATATCATTCTTGGCTTGGGTACCACTGTCAACGTGGAGCAGATGAATCAGAGAGGTAGAAACATTAAACCAAAAGCAACTCCTTCCCGTTTCTATTTACCAAAAGGAACTCTCTCTCTCTCTTTTTCTAAGCTTCACTATTTCTCATCATCTGTTTAGTCTAAAAGGCTGAACTACACAAAGAGAGGTCTCTCCAAGAATGAGTTTTCCAGAAAAGAGCTCTTCAGACAAGGGTGGTGTGTGCAGCGCTCTGCACAGCCTGGAGAATGGGGCATGTGTTTAACAGGAGGGGGCTGGAGCAGAGTTGGGCTCCCTGAAGGATTCTCAAGGTGCTCTGTTTGTGTGATTTATCCCTTCTGGAAAATCCAAACATACAAATCTGCCTGCTGTAAAAGCAAGGGCAGACGTGGGACTCAAGTCCCAAACAAAGCAAACTGCATACCGCTCACCTTCCCTGGTGGCTTTCTCAATTCTAACCTTTGTGGGTTTCAACCAAAACACATCAAAGGGATGGATTTCTGCTGGGGATCAGTGGGCGTCATTTCTCTCTCTCTCCTTCGCCCTCAGCAAGCTTCACGAAGAACCCTGGGAGAGCAGGACCTGGGCAAAAACGGCCTGCTCTCAGCCCCTGGGATTTCAGAACCTGACATCACCGTCTTGCTCCTCAAGTGAGCAAAACCACACACCTCTGAGGCCCCCGCTTCTAGAGGATGGGATGCAACCCTCGGAAGATGCAAACCCCAGCCTCTTTTTATCTAGTAATCATTTGTGCACAGGAGGTTTATTCACGTTCTAGAAGAGCTAGACCAGTTCTGCATGGCTTTCAAATTCCAGCCCGCACACCCCTTCTCTCTGCCTAAAATGTACTATGGAGCGATGCCCAAGTTTGAGCCTTGTGTAAAAACTGATGGAGATGGCAGACAGAGTCAAAAACATGTCCTCCCTTTAATGTCATCTGTCCAAGGGGAAGGCCACTTCCTAGGCTGGGAACTGTGCTCAGGGTTTGAAACGCATGAGTTTGTCTAAGCTTCAAAACAGTCCTGTGAAGTCAATGCTTTTACTTCCATCCTTGTGTTATGGCAACTGAAGCTCAGAGAACGTCATTCCCTAACAAAGGTCACCCAGCATGGTAAGTGGTAGAGTGAGAATTAGGACCAAAGCCTTTCTCCGCAGTTGAAGATCTTATCTTTCCATATTGACTTGAGCATTATGGCAAGGCTTCAGGAAGGTCCCACACCCTTTGACCCAGTGCTTACGACTGTATGGATTTCATCTATGGAAATAATTGTGAAGGCAGACAAAGATATAGGTTCAGTGACACTATTGATAGCAGAAATTTGGGAGAAAAAAATATGGCATTGGCTAAATAAAATATTATATCCATATAAGAAAATACTACGTAGTCATTAAATGACTAGGATAGGATAGTCTTCTAATGACATGGGAATGTTTACAATGTAATGTTAAGTGAAAAAAATGAATGTGTAACCAAATGTCCATGGATAAACGAATGGATACATCCATTCTGGCATAGCCTTGCCATGGGATACTGTCACTTCATGGAAAAGAATGAGTTCTGTACAAGTACTGACTGAGAAGGATTTCCTCTTTTTGCTCTAATTAGTATTTTCCCCTCAGAACAGATTATTTTTTTTACATAAGAAAAGAAGTATTAAAAACACTTTTCAACACTCAGGTGTGGTCACTGGTTACAGAAACTGTCTCAATAATATGGTTTTGTCATTATATGTGTGATGATACTACGCACGACCGAGCTGCTTTTGTTTATCAGCATACATGCAGTTTGAATCACACGTTGGTTTATTCATCAGTGTGTGCTTGGCCACCTGTGGGGATCTGACAGCACGAGAGGTCAGATTTTGGTAATGGGGAGATTGGAGGAAGGTTGGAGTCAGATCTGAATAGAGACAGTGGAGAAGACAAAAAACTGATGAGGCTTGGAAGCATTTAGGAGAGATGGGAGGATTATTCCCTCCTCATAAACAATTGTGCCAATACCTATGGTGGGTGTTCCAGACATAGCCCCTCCCCCTAGCCCATCCAAATAAAATAAAGCCTCAGGTGATAGGGCCGGCAGAGCCAAGAGCAGGCCGGATCAGCTGGCATTGTGCCCAGCCACCACTGCCTGATTTTAATTATTGCAGATGCAGTTGAAAGGTTACCTAATGCCCCAGGGCACTGGTGCCCCTGCCCCACCCAGCCATTACTATAATAACCATATGTCTTCATTTCTTCCCTGATCAATAACTCTGTGCCTGAATTCTAAAGATACATCAGCTGCTCTCATAGTCCTCTGATAAACGGTTTGAATCAATGTCAGAAGCAGTATTCCTAGAGCCCTGGATTACTGTATCAAAGGCATTGGGTTTCCCAAGAAGCTTCTAGGACCCTGGATACTTAGGGGTATGGAAGACTGGAGCTGAGACTGAAGTGTCTTTAACTCTCAAGTGATCACTGCCAGGCCATGAACTGTTGACTGTGGGTCCCTGAAGACATAAATACAGAAGTTGAAAGTAATCTACAAACTTTTGTAACATTTTGACATTGCCACACCCTACTATGTGATATCAATCACCTACAGACAGCCTTTCCGTGACCACTGCGCAGTCTTGTAATTATTTCCCAGTTTTCTGATTATATGTTTTCTGATTATAGTTTTTGAAGTATCATTCTATGCCTGTTTCATCTAAAAATTAAATATCTGGACCCCTATTTTCTATGTCTTTTTATGTCATTTTTCTACTAGGTCTGTTTTTATTACGTTTTACAAATATATTCGTCTAGAGCTTGGAGATTTTGTTTTAAAGGGAAAAAACCCACCTCCACAGATAGTTTCGGAAGTAACTAAGTTGGTTTGAGCTCAGTCTCCTCAGCTTTTTTTTTTTAATGTTAATTTTTTTTTGTATTAATGGAGATAATCAATAATTGAATAGAGAGTGCCTGGGTGGCTCAGCCGGTTAAGCGTCTGCCTTCGGCTCAGGTCATGATCCCAGGATCCTGGGATCTAGCCCTGAGTCGGGCTCCCTGCTCAGTGGGGAGCCTGCTTCTCTCTCTCCCTCTCTCTCTGTCAAATAAATAATAAAAGAATTGAATGGAGTTGGCATTTGGGGTATAACTTTGTCTTTGATTAGAACCCCAGCTGGGTGGCACTTGGAAGGATCATCAAGGCCTTCTAAGACTCTTTTTGGTCTAAGCTGATAAGCAGGTCAACAGAATGAGACAATTCTGGAGCCTAATATCCTTATTTTGTTCTGAGGGACTCCCATTGTTAATCTCCTTATGTCATACACGGTCATTATCCCCACTGCACCCTGCTTTCTTGACATTTCACCCAAACTTTTTGGTCTGTACAGCTGTGCCCAACAATATTGAATTTTTATTTAAAACAGCCTTGGCTACAAGAAAATGTATATAAAAACGTGGGAGGGGATAAGATATTGCCCACAGCTTTAACTTGCTTGCTTGGTTTCCTTTGAGAAAGAATAATCATGCATTTTAAGTCATGCTGGGTAAGCCATCAAACAATCCAGACTGGAAGGTGAGAAGTAAGTGGTCATGCTGCTGTCCTGAAGGCCTGGGAATGGATGCCCCAGTCTCAAGTGACATTTCCATTCGCACTCAAGACGGATTTGAACGTCAAAAGGCTAAGTCAGACTTCCTGATAGCTACCGGCCCCAGAAAACTCAGCGATCAAAACATCACTCTTTGTATAATAAAATGCTCCTCTCTTTGTAGAGATCTCTCCAGCCTCATCCCCCAGGTAAACTCCCTAAGATTACCTAAAGCCAGGGATTTCCCTGTCTGGTGCCAATTTATCTTTTCACATAAATCAATAGTAGGTTAGTGCTAAGATTTTCTCCACCTAAGCCCTGCAATCCCTTTCCCAGGGTGGGAGCAAGTATCTTCTTCATCAGAAATATTATAAATCCTAAGTGGGGTTTTGATGTTGCCTCATTTCTCTGAGGCCAGAATTCTTTTTGGGAGGCGGCACAGGGTGGTGGAGCAGGGCTAGGGCCTGAGGTCTGTTCCTTGCTCCACCACCTTTCAGCTGTGGGCCTTGAGGGAAATCACGTCATTCCCCTTGAGGGAAATTCTGTGCCTCGGTTTCTTCATCTGCAAACGGCGGGGGGGGGGGGGGACACGGATTCCTAGACTTATTATAAAAATTAAGTTATAAAATACTTAGAACAGTGCTTGGCACATAGTAAATATTAGCTGGTATAATTATTTACTTATTTAAGAGCGTATAAGCTATTTCCAAAAGAATTTTTGAGCTGCATGATATAGACAGAGAAATCACAGAACATTTTTCCTCTCTCAAAAGAACCAGACCCCGCAGATTTGAGTCTTGGATGGAAGCTATGTTAGGATATCATTACCATATTAACAAGAGGCCAAGGAAGAAAGGAAAAGGGAAACAAGGAAAGAGACATGGAGAGTCTGATATGAAAAAAATGGATAAAAGGAGGGCAAACATTGTCAAATACGCTGGTGACAAACCAGAGTATCATTCGACTTCGAAACTCACTACCATAAAATTAAAAAGCCTAACAATAGAACTTAGAAAATTCCCAGGGGAGGAGGGAAACAGACAAACACCAAGTGAATTTAAAATGCCAGTGAACATGAGCCGGAGCAAGGACTCAGCGTGGGGACTGGCTGGGTTTTCCGCGCCTGATGCAGAACTCCTCAAATTGCGTCTCCCCCTTTAACAAGGGAACTGGTTATTCAATCTGAATTTCCTAAATGAGAACCAGCTACCCCATCTGAATTGTCCAAATTCAATTAAGTCACCTGGCATGCTTCCTGTCAATACTCTCTCTCTCTCAGCTGGCTTCGTTGTTTAACTGTTCTGGCTTCTGATCACCACGAAGGTAGGCCAGCCACGCTGTCTGTGTAAGGCCGACAACAGGAGAATGCTCTTTCCGGTCCCCGTGGAATACCAAGGTGAGACTGCATGGGGCCTACTGACCTCTTGTTGGGAAAATGTCAGGGTAACTCAAAATCTCCTGCTTGCCCTACTTTTTCTAAAAAGAGGGGCCCCATTTACAATGTTTTCTACTCCTAAATGGACTACTGGAATTCAGAGGAAAATACCTGGAATATGAGGCTGATTTTCAGTGAAGAACAGATAAAATGTGAGTTACAGGGGAAATTTACACATAATAGAACAACTACTCAAACCTCAGTGGACTTAGCAACCCAGGATGCTTATTAAACCGGCAGATTCCTGTTCTCCCCATCCCACCCCACCCCCATTCTGAATCATGAGGTCTCTAATAGGATGAGTTCTGTCCTTTCAAGCACCCAGATGATTCTAATGATAAACTTTAAGAAATGATCTAGAAACATCACACAGGAGAGAAACAATAGGAGGAATGCTACAGGAAGCTGTCAAGGAGTCAGCTAAAATTTTCAGGTCATTTCATAGAATTACAGCGACTTGACCCTCAAGTGGCTTCCCTAGCAGATGAGACTTCTTACGGCCAGGGAATTTTGGGGCTGTACATGCAGCCACCTGGGCTCTGCACCCTGCAGGACTCCAATTCCTGGATGCAGAACCAAACTGCAGCCTAAGTACACCTGTGTTCTTTCAGTATCGGTCAGGACCCAATTCCCTCTATGGCTGCCATAGGAGCTGAGCCAGGAATATGCCATCCTGGCTCCAAGGTCACTGACCATTTTTCTGGATTTTGCAAAGTCTTAGGAAGTAGAGATTAAGCTTCAGCAATCTCTGCTTTGCTGTTCATTAGCAAGTCATCAGAACAAAGTAGCAGTTTTGGTGCTGCAGAGGGAGTCTGTATCCCAAACTGAAGGGCAAGGCAACCATGGGGGACATGTGCTGATCGATGCCCTATCTCCCCAGAATTTCTCTCCCTGCTTTTTATTTGAACAGCCCCCATCTTTGTTTGCAGAGCCAGCCACCCCCCACTACATTTCAGTTCCTGTGCTTGGGTGGGCAGAGCATGTGGCCCTGGGCTGAGCCAGAGTGTCTCATGCCTCTGTCCCCAGCTGAAACCAACGGGAGGGGTATGTTTGCAGAAATGCTGGAACAGAGACAAAGGCAAGCATTATTTTCCACTCAACTTGAGCCTGGAAGATGTGAGGTCTGGAGCTGTGGTGGCCCCCTTGCCACAGTGAGGGGAGCATCTGTCTGCAAATGGGGGCAATGTAGAGAAAACTAGGGCAGAGAGAAAGAGAGAGAGAGGAATTGGGTGTGATGGTTGTATTCAGATTCCTGATTAAATCATCCTAGGGGGGCTTTTGGGACCCATGCAGCAATCACCTTTTCTTTTTTTAGGTAACCTTGGGTAGGCTTTTCCTAAAACTTTGTAACTGAAAGACACCTAAGCAACATAGTAAGGCTTTTTAAATGAACTGCCCAGCTTCACAAAGAAAATCCTACTTTCATATTCTTTGTAGAGCATGCCAACACCGAGTCTTCCATAGGCACATTCAGTTCCCGTAATCAGAATACTTCCTGCGGCTCACACACATCCCCATTGCCCTCCTGCAACCCTTCTTACAGTTAATGCTCACAATATCCCCTCCCATGGTGCTAGATGCTAGCTAGGGAAATAACATGGAGGGCAAAAACAGTGAGCCCCATATCATAGGTGAGAAAACTGAGGCTCCGAGAGGTGAATTAACTTGCTCAATGTTTGACGGAGGAGTGCAGGTGTCATCTCATAAGGCAAAGTCAACCCTGGGACTGTGGGGTCCTCCTCTCCCCGAGGCAGTGCAGAGGCAGCTCTCCACCCACACTGGCAGCTGGAGGGAGAGGGCTCTCAATACATTCGTCAGCCGGAACATGGACAGCCGGGCCCCTGCTCTAGTTCCTAGACCATCGCCAGTTTGCCCTGCACAAACCCTTCTTTACTGCTGCCTGACTTCGACTCTCCCACACATGCCAGGAGTGTTGCCCTCCACCAGGCATGGCGGTTTTAGCACAGGCTTCAAGTCAGAAGGACCTGGGTTCAAACTGTGACTCTCATGCACCATCCATATGACTACGGGTAAGTGACAACCTCTCTGAGGCTCAGTTTTCTCACCTATGAGATGGGGGTCCTAATGCTACAGATCTCACGGAATTGTTGCAAATGGACGAAATATGTTTAAAACCCTTAGCGTGGGGCTAACTCATGCTGGTAAATATTGGTCATAGAAGCTAACATTTATTATGTCCAGACTCTGTCAGCACATCATTTAAAGGTCGCTAAGGGGAGGCTCGCCGTGTTTATCTCATTCCCACCTGTCTTCCACGGCTGCTCCATCCTGTCTTCTGTGTAACCCATAATCTCCACAACTCTAGTGCTCTCCCTCTACTCTGGATTCTACTGCGTTTGACGGCAGAGCCAACTATAGAATTCAAGGATTTTGGCAAATTGCGTGCCTTGAATCCATCCTTCACGTCCACCAGGTGAGTGTGTCCCATATATTCAGGATAGCCCATCTCTCCCACCCAGACTCTGCGCTCTCCTGTTTCTGTTGAAGCTAGTCTCATCTCCAGTCCAGCCAAGTGGTGGAAGCCACGAGCTTTACGGCCAAACTCTCCTGCTTTCAAGCTCTAGCTCTTTGTTTTGTCACCTTAAGGAAGTGACAACCTCCTAAGCTCAGTTCCCTCATCCATAAACTGGTGACGGTAATACCTACAACTCCGGTGGTTGGGAGCACCCTTGGAGATACTGCCTGGAATGTGCTAAGTTTATCGTAGGCACTGAGAGCTCTACCCTTGTTAATCTCATTACAACCTTCGCCGCGCAGCATTTAGTTTACTGCCCCATAGGAGGTGGGAGCTGAATTGATTTTGACCCAGGGGCATTTCTTTCTCTGTGGCTACCTGCACGCTCCCACATTTCCCTACCGCCACAAGGTGGCAGCCTATCCATTGCAGAAGAAGCTTCCATTCCCAGAATACGGAGACGAAATGATTTCTTACGGAATATAGAAATGACTTTTCTTTTTCCTTTCTGGTGGTGGTGGAGGTGGGGCAGGGGTGAACTGAGAATCCTCATAGGCTCCCACTTCCACTGTCTGTGAGTTTGTATCGGTACACGGTGGCCCAAAGCCGCACAGCTAAAGCAGATGAAACAAGTCGCCTGTACTTGAAGGAGGTCTCTTTTGGCGTCCTTTCGGATTAGCACCCACCCCCCTCATTCCATCAGCGAGGTTTCATCAGAAAGCCTGTTGGGTTTAGAAATCCCCTCTAGGCTCAGCTTCCCCATCTACCTTAAGGTGTCAGGGAGGCTGATGCGGGGCACCTACAAGCACCTGGGGTGACCATTTTGTCCAGAACTTTCCTGGTTTTAAAACTGAAAGTCCTGTGTCCTTGGAAGTCCCTTGGTCCCAGGCAAACCGGGATGGCTGGCTACTCTAGGGCAACTCTCTGCCACATTGCTGCTCTCACTCAACCACATGGTTTTCCTTTCTCAATGACATGGGCACGCAATTTGCCAAAACCCTAGAATTCCATAATTGCATATTTGGAAGGGATCACAGACAACATCCAATTCCCCCAGGATGGGAAACGCCACTCTTTCCATGGGCTTCCCCACCACTTGGAGCCACAGGACACAGAAGGAGGGGCGTCTGGCTTCCTGGCCACTCTCTCAGAAGAGCTTCTGGGAATAGCAATCCAGCGCAGGATGCGCCCAGAGAGACTCAAAGATCTGACTTAAGCAAACTTCATACCAGATGCTTAGCGATGTAATTCATGGGCTCCTCAACTGGCACACATGATGGGAGGGTAAGGGCTGGGATTTAAATTTAACCTGGACGGCATGGCTTCCCAGACCTCACTTTGGTGCGGTGGGGTAGGTTGGAGGAGTATTAACTAGAAGATTCCCCCAGGGACCAGCAGAGCACGAACGGAGCAAAGCAAGCCTGCCTGGATTTCGCCTCCGGAGAAAAGAATGCACCAGCTTTCTCCTGGAATCTCTTTGGCACTCCCCATCTCCGTGGTGCCAGCCGCCTGCCCTCCTTGTTCACTTCAGAAAGCAACACTTTCTGGATTTATTTTCATTAACAAATCCTGCTGAAGCAAACTCCTGCCCTCAATGTTATCAGACATTTACATCTCCACAGTCTCAGCCCTGGCACTAAATTGATTTGCTCAGAGACACACCACTGAATGCAAGTTTTTTTATTAGAAAGCTAAACTGAATGCAGGGAAGCTTTGCAAAAACAGGATAGAAAGAATGCTTTTTTTACAAAGCCATGCAAACCAGGCAAACCCATTAATGATTGGTAAGTATACATCTTTAAGAAGGGAAAATTCTCACAAAGCAGAATTCTTACTAGTAATGAAAACTTTCAGAAATTGGTTTTCCAAAACAAACTTTGCAGGGAATGGAAGTATCTACATGCAAAAGGAACAAACCCAAGTGATTCTTCCACAAAAGAGGACTCAAACTTGGGTTCGGCTACTTGAAAAGAATCTGCTAAGAACACAGTAGATGCTTCTGGCAAATCTCCTGTGGGATTTGCCACATTTGTCTCCCTCCTCAGGGTTTGCAAGAAGCAGGGCCCAACTAGGGGAAGGCTGGGCGACAAGTCCCAGCTAACTACTCTGTACCTAATGTAATTCCAAAAATTCTCTGTGCGAGCTAGCTGAATCGTAAAAGAGCTAAGCAAATCAGAGTTGTAACCAACACCCACAAGAATGGAAAAGGCAGACACACACTAATGCGAAACAGTGTGGGCAAAAGCCCTGGAAAAGGAAGCGGTAGTCACTGCCCCCACAGCTCGGCTGAAATGCGAGGACAGGAGAGGGTGAGCTGAGAAATAGATCATCATCTGAGAGCTCTGGGGTTTGCTCCCAGGGCGGCCAGAAACCAGTGGTGGGACCCGGAACAAGTTATTCACCTGTCTGAAGTTCAATTTCCTTCTCCTGTAAAGCGATGGGGTCAGGTCGAATGTCTTCTGAGGTCCCTTTATTTCTAACAGTCCTGTGGATAGATATGTAGCTGGCACATAACAGTTAGGAGGTTAAGCTGAGGAGACAAGTGAGCAGACTCACTCCATAAAAATTTCACGGCAGCCTCTCCCGCTATTTATTTGGGTTCAGAACAGGGTCTTGAGCTCCTGTTCTCAGACCAAGCTGGCAGATCCCTAGGAAGTTTCCCTAAAAGATGTGAAGGGGATGAGCTGTGAGGACAGCCCAACTGAGACAAGATATCTCCCATGCGGGGCCCTCGGGATGTCAGTGGGATGCCCATCTTCTGTTCTTGGTAACTGCACCCCATAGGTGGGTGGCGCGGGGGCGGGGGGGGGACAGGTAGAGAAAGTCCTACCTCAGCTTCCGAACGCTCAGGGAAAACCTTTGCTTTCATGCTACATGTTTTTTGTTTTGTTTTCTTTTGTTTTAAGTGATTCAGATCCCATGAAGGCCTGTTAATTCTACTTTACTTTCATAGCTAGGACTTTATCTTTCACCATCACCTCACAGCCGTTATTAAATTTGATAAGAATCAAAACATTGAAAACAATTATGTCCCTGTGCCACTCAAGAGCCAGAAACAGCCTGGCTCCCAGAAGAGACTCAAGGGGACCAGGGTGCAGGGCCCATGGGGAGTCTGACGTTCTTGGGTGGATCAGTACTTACGTCCCTCTCCTGACCGCTGGTTCAGCTGGGGGAATACACTCTGAGGAGGTTTTAGGGGAAAAACCCCAGCAAACACTTCAGTTCTCCTTGGAGAGAATACCATACCTGAGAGCTAGCAGTGGTAGTGAGGTCTATCATTATTCCCTGTTCGGTAAGTGCCAGGCCCCGTGCTAAGCACTTAGTTGCATTACCTCCTTTCATTCGTGCCTGCTGCCTTGTGAGATGGCCATTATCATCTTCATCTTGCAAAGGGGGAAGGCGAAGCTCAGAGAGGTCAAGGAATTTATCCTAAATCACGCAGGAAGCAACTGACACAGCTGAGACTGCACCGAGATCTTTCTTATTGCAAAACCTACACTTATTAGATCCTCTATTAGAGTGCTTGCTTTCTAACGAGCGGGACTAAATTAATAAGAGCTAACACGTGAGTAGTTACTATGTGCCAAGGACTGAGCTGGGGGTTCCATAAAGACGGTCTTCTTTCATCCTTCCACAAAGCCTTATAAAGCAGGTCTATTCTTGCGCCCATATTAGAGGTGAAGAAACTGAGGATAGGTGGACTCATAAGGAGGAAGGGGCCAGCTGGGATGTGCATTACTCCGTGGGTCCTGCTCCCACCAGCAAGTGCACAGCCTTGCCCTGCCAACGGCCTGGCAGTGGAGAGAGAAGGGGGCCCGCAGCCCCAGTCTCAGGAAGGACACTGCTGCCCCAGGTGCAGAGCTGGTTTACGGGCATCCTAAACCGCGCTGTCCGCCTTGGCTTTTCTTCTCCAGCAGCAGCCCTGAAGCCAGGACTGCTGGAATGCTGGCCTGGGAAAACAGAGTGCTTCGGTGGTGTGTCAGGGGAGCCTGGAAGAGGCTTGCCCTTCTCTCCCCCTTTTGCCTGGGACCTTGTGAAGATCCTTTTTAGTCTTTCTAGCAGGCAAATTGTTTTTGAGGGCCCGCCCCTGAAACTGAGAGGAGAAAGCCCCTTTCTCAGAGTGACCACCCCTGCTTTTCCTTTACAGTAGGCACAAAGCCAGCCCAGACTCCCCAGCCTGCCTCTTCCCCCACATCTCCTTCTAGACGCGGGTTTGCAATCCCATCTGCCTCTGACCCAGGAGCCTGGGGGTGGGGGTGGGGGCAATGCTTAGCAGAACCTTTCAGGGCCTGAGGGGCCCCCTGGCTGGCAGGCACTCATTTTTTATTTAAAAGCAAAGCAAACAGCAATATAAAAGGGCCCATATAAGAACTCAGTGTGCAAGTAGGACCTGCCTCAGGCAAATTTTTCTAATTTTCCTGAAAACGTGCGTTTTACCTTTTGGCCCAAAGCCATTGCGTTCGCCTCGGGACTCGCCCCTCCCCCACCCCGTCTCTCTGGCCACCATTCAGTGGTTGAAAAGTTGCCCCTTACAGAAAAGAGAGTGACCCCCTGCGTTTTCTTCAGACACTTTAAGGGGGCTGGCGAAGATTTTTCGAGTTTGCTCACTCTCCCGCTAGAGTCCATGGAAGTTTCTCACAGACAGTGCAAGGCAACCTCATGAGTGAGGAGCCCGGGGGCTTGATGACACATGCGAGGACCCTCAACTACTTCCCGAAGATTATGATGGCTCAGAATCCTGTAGAACTCTGCTGACGTTTACTTTCACTTTATGCAAGAGCTAATTAAGCTGGATTTGTCAATGGTTTTTATTTCTTTTTTTCCTATGTATATAATTATAGCTTGAATCCTGTGAACAGACCTCTAAATCAGCCAGTGGTCTTCAGACTCTCTTTAAAAGCAGAGGATCCTTCTGTCCGTGGAGTAGTACCCAGAACCATGACTTAAGGGCAAATGAAAGCTGAAGTTCTGGAGGAGGAAGGCCTGGAGTCTTGCCCACTGGGCTTCCCAGTTCCCTCCCCTTTCCTCCTGACCCTTGACCTCTGCCTCACTCTGAGACATATGCCATGGAACCACAGGGTTCTGAAGGATGCAGTTTGAGAAACACTGCTCTCTATGGCTGACTACTCCCTAGAACATATTTTCTAGTTGTTGCCTCCCAGGATTACTGAACACAGAAGGGAACTACAGTCTCATATGCCAGTGTCAGCAGCATTTCCGTTTTGTGGGGGTTGATACAGTGCCCCCCTTGTACTGGAAAGTGCCAGTGGGTATTAGCAAGGGATCTTTACATACAGAGTAATGACCACCAGAGCTCGGCATGAGCTTCAAAGAGTTCTCTTTGTTGGAAAGGGAGACAAGGGTGCAGGATTTACCCTCGAGCCTCTCAAGGCGGGTCAGCCTCCGGGACTTCAGTAGGTGGGTGTTTGGAGGCCGGGAAACCCACGCATCTCTGTCAGGCCCCAAGTGAAAACGGCCCTTATGTACTCGCTCTAAGCCTCAGGTCTGACATTTGGAGATTTATCTTCCTTCTCAAACTGAAAAATACACATTTCCTCCCCATCTCCAAAGGGATTAAGGAAACCCGAGATGTCAGCCAAGTGCAGAATGGTGGAGTCCTCAGGAAGCCGCTGATAAGCTGCTCTGACCCAGCAGGACTCGGGACTCTGTGCTCTGGCCCAGGCTCCTGGGGTTGGGGAAAGAGCCCCGATACGTTAGTTTTCCCTTACACAGGCCCTGTGCGTGGTGTGCTGCCTGCATGATCCTGCCCTTGCTTTCGCAGAGATCCCTCCTGTACGCTGTCTGAGGCAGGCAGGGAAGACAGGAGCCCATTGCACAGATATGGAGAGTGGGGCAGTGTCAGGTGAAGGTCAAAGAATCCCCCAGGTGGGTGCTCTCTCCATGAGCTCAATGCACCCTCAAACCCTGCTCTGAAGGTGCTTTAGTCCTGCAAGTGTTTTCCGTTTTAAGTGACTACATGCTTTCTCTCATTTCACCAAGATTCATGGAAAGGGTTTTTATTTTCTCTTACACTTTTTCAGTAATGAGGAAAAAATCCTGACTACGTGATGAAAGGCAGAAAATAAAAACAAGAAAAAATGGCGACTGGCATGGGAAGCCACCACCTGGCTCCTGGGCCATGCCCACCTCCTCTGTTGCATCCTGCCTTTTCCCCATTCTAGCAAAGCCCTTGGATTCCTCTTGATGTTCTATGATAATATAAATAAAACAAAAGCAAAACATGACATTTACAAAATGTAGGCTTCTAGCAGCGGCTGACTGAGGGCTTCTAGAACATCTGGGATTATAGGGCATCTGGGGATGTTGATGAGAAATCAGAGGCTGGGGTTCTTGTTCTGACTTTGCCCCTAACAGGCTAGCTGTGTAGCTTTGAGAAAAGATGAAAGAAGAAAATGACTTTAGCAGGCTGTCTGAAGACACCCTTGTCTCAGAGGCACTGGAGTGGGCAGGCTATGTAGGCTCCTTGGAAGGCTCCAGAACCCCATGGAATGATGAACAAATGGGAAATGGGACCCTTGGTGCTGGGAAGGGTGTAATGCCGGGCTGCTGTGGCTGGTGAAGACCCTCTCCCAGTGCTTTCTGGGGCACAAACACAATCAAAAGACATCTTCTGGATTTGTATTGAAAAATAGCCCTAACTTTTACATGGTCCTTGACCTTTATTTTCCACACTTTCTTGCCTGGGACTTGCTCATCCTCCAAGAATGGTGACAGGCATATTCCAGGATTCAGTTATCTGTTCCTCTTGGTCTCCTTCCATGCCCAACCAAATTATTTATCTATATGCCCACATAAATCCCACCTCTCCTCCCAGATTCGCAGCCCTTCCATCCTCCGGTCAAAATGGAGATGCACAGAATAATAATATTTGGGCTATAAAGATCCACCATGCATCAGGCTTTCTACGTTGCATGAATCGTCTTATGTAATGCTTGTAACAAGCCTACAAAGTTAGGAGCTACCGCTACCCGCATTTTTACATGAAGGAACTCAGGTACAGAAGAATCTGGTGTCCTGCTTAAAATTACGTGGTTGGCAGGGCATAGAGGCAAGATTCAAACCGATCTCACCGAAGAGCCCATCTTTTAAGTATGCCCCTCAACTGCAGCATGGACGCTGCCCCTCGGGATATTCACCTGAGCTGGGAATATGCGACCAAGCAGACTGACAGCGCGAGAGCACACTGGGCTTTCCCGCACGCACAGCAGAAAAACGCTCACAAAGGAACTGTTTAGGGCTGGGCTACAAATGGGGGCATGTGGACAGAGCAAGGGCGAATTAGCTACTTGGATCATGCAACAGGGTGGACGCTCAGAGTCTCCTATTCTGCCACCAAATTAATTATGCAATTTTCAAATATGCTTCCCCCATTTTTAATTGTGATACCTTAGTCATGGTTTGCACAAGCTAATACTACACTTAAGTTTGTCTTCCTTGGGTCCTCAATGACAAAGTGATGAAAGAAAGTTATTGGAATTGTGTTAGGGGATAAAGAAGAAAAAAAGTTAGCTAATCTTCTGTCAGAAAATTGAGAATCATCAGTGTCAAGAAGTCTCTTCCCCTGAGAGGACCCACTTGACACATTTGCAAAATAGATTATTCTCATTAGTCAGATGGAAATGGCTCCAATGGACTGGGAACTTGTGGTCTCCAATGGTGGCTTCCCTTGCTACCTCCACTTCCTGGCCCTTTTGTGGCATAATTGTTTGCATGGCAGACCAGCGTCAAGCTGGCACCTGCCAACTCTGCACACAGCCCAGCTCCCAGATAGCAAAGTCAAAGCACACTGGACATCTGAGCCTGTGTTCTTGTACACAGCTTGAGAACTATGGTTGATTTCCCAGAGCGGATCGCCATTGAATCCAATTCCCCCAGCACTGTCCTTCTGGCTCCTCTTGACCAACCGCGAGCGTGCCTCCAACCCTCACACCACCAAACGTTCAACCGGTGACTGCCAAGATCATTAGTGTACAAGAAAGCACTTAGCACAGCACCAGGCACAGAGCACGAATGCCGCAAAGCTCACGGAAGCTCAGAATGGCTGGGGGCAGCTGGGAAAAGGCGGGGTGGTGACTAGACTTCTGCTGTGGGAAGCTCTTCCCTTCAGGAGAGGCCTTTGCCCTTCCAGCTGGAGGAACAGATACGAGGCGCTGGGTCTGCAAACAGAGCCCTTTTGGGGCTGGGCCTGCTGTCCTCTTCCCTGGGCTGAAGTCAACATGGGGACATTTGAACTACAAATATCTTTTCCCATTTCACACCAGAGTGACATAAAATGGTTCCATTTTAAGCGGAGGGGAGGTGGGAAGAGGGAGGACTGGGGCAAAGCTTCATTTTTAATGAACACCAATAAAATATTCTCTTCGGTACTTATCCCCCCAGAATTATGCAAGAGAAATCATCTGTGACTTCTAACGACCCCAGGCTTGCTTAGCGACACTTGGAGGCTTCAGCTACAACGCCAAACCACTTCGCGATGCCACTGTGTGGTTTCTTAAGAACAGTGAATTCAGAAACTCGTGAGGATCTCGGTGGACTCAGACCCTCCACGACTCTTGGCTTGTGGGAATTTACCTGATGCAAGTTAATGGCAGCAGATTTTTAAACGGCCTTTCCTCTACGGGCTGGTCAGTGATTTGGCATCAGGCCAGTCCATCCAGTCCCCAGGCAGGGTGACAGGAAACAGTGCTCCTGACAGTGAGGGGCCCCAGCCACCTATGTTTTTATGGCCTCCGCTGCATGTGGAATGAGACTTAGGCTGGCCTCGGGAGGGGGCGGCCTGAGCTGGGACGGAGCTGCTGAAGGGTGGAATCTGGCTCCCGGTCCCAGCAGTTTAAGAGCCTTTCACTGTTGCGGGACAATCAGGTGACTGCGGCAGCTCTGCTGTGTCTGCCCCATAGGTGAGGGGATTTGACCACGCCAGTCCCTTCCCCAAGAGTGACATGGGCAAGGATCAGGACACAGGGTCTGGGAGCTGCTCCCCTGAGAGTTCACGCCACTGTTTAGCAAAACCTGAGCTCAGTGCCTCTAGCGTGCTTCTCCTCAACACTGTGAAGGGCTGGGGAGCGGACACCCTGCCACGGAGAACCCCGGCTTGAATCTAAGGGGGGGTCACATAGTTTTAGGATCAAATCCCAGCTCCGGTGGTTTTGTGACTCCTTCTCCCATTCTGGAAGGACAGAATGAAACAACTTTTCTGCACCTCCTGGAAAGAGTTGAGTATTATGGGCTCTAGGTCTAGGGGTGTCAAGTTCTACTGGGGAAGAATGTGATTGAAGGAGAGTGACCTCAAAAAGAGGTAGGAAGCAGCTTCTTTCCCAAAAACTAGGAAGGGACTAGAGAGCGAAACATATGCAGGGTGCCCAAAATTTTGGGAGAGGCTTACTACTTGCTGTGAGTAAAGGAGGAAAGACCCCAGGAATCACACCTATTGGCCTATCTGGAAGCCAAAATTGCCCCAAATTTCCTTTCCTAGCAAAACCTTTTCTAAGTAGGGCTGCTGTGTTCTAAGGGTCCTCAGTGGGCCTGAGCCACAGTGGGGGAGCGGTGCTAGCCATCTTTATTTTCCAAGCACTTGTTAACTCCTAACTGTGCTGGGGGGCGGGGAGGCGGAAGGGGAGGCAGGGGACTCAGACAGTGACTGACATGGCATTTCCAACCAGCCTGGAAGATGGGGACTTAAAGGTCAAAATCAGGTTCATGGGAATGGGATTTCTGGTATATCCGAGTTTCTCCTGGGCACTTTAAAACCCACTTAGAACCCTTGTTTGGCCTTTTCTTTGGTATCTTTTAAAGGGCCAGGGGCTCTGTTCTTCATGTAATAACTTTTCCCTGAATTTGGGACCAATTTCCAACTTCTCTGTCTCTCCCCCTTGACTGTTCGTGTTCAAAACCAGGTGGAATCTCCCAGTAATAAATTCTAGGAATCTCCTGGGACATAGGGATGGTTCCTGGTTTCACAGTTACAAGAAGGAAAGTCATCCAGATTGTCTCTAGAATAAAATGTCACCAGAAAATGTATTTTAAGAATAAAATACTCTGTTGCAGCTTAAAGTGACACATCCCTTCCTCCGTTCCTTGATTCATTTTAGCTTGAGAAAGTACAACAAATTCTAAAATGTCTTCGGACAGATCCGACTTCTACGCAAGATCGTAGATATCGCAGTTAATAATTCAAATAAGCTTACTTTCCTGGTTCTAATGTTTTGCACCAAAATTTTATGCCACCTCGTGTACCAGCAGACTCTGAAGCTTGGAACTAGGAAACAGCCACTGGACTGTACGCGGCTGGGTATAAGCAGTGTTCCCACAGTGAGATCCTGGGACCAGCGCCAGCTGGGAACTTGCTAGAAATGCAGATTTTTGGGCTCCACCCCAGACCCATGGAATCAGAAACTCTGCGAGGGGGTTAGCGACCTGTGTTTTAATGAGTCCTCTGGGGGATCCGGGGTAGACTTCCGAGTGTGGGAGCCTCTGGTGGGGGGCTCAAGACCCTGAGCTCTGATCAGACAGATATGGGTTTGAATCCAGATCTGCAGGTACCAGACTGTACCTTGTGCTGCTGGTTTCACCTCTCTCAGCCTGGTTCTCTGATCTGATCAACATACTAATAATCCCCATCTCCAAGGATTGTCAGATCAAGGGAAACACTACACAGAGCCTGGTGTGTGTATTTGGGGGTACTTGTGAAAACTACTCATAACCCCGTCTCTTCCAAGTTCAAGACCAATGTGAATCAAGTAGATACAGAATGCTGGCTTTACTGCTCTTAAATGTCATCTGATAAAACGTACACGTGACTCAGGTGTGTGGCCACCGCTGACCACTAGACCTCCTAGTGTTGCCTCCCAGGGGCTGGGGGGTAGAGCTTGCAGAGGAGGCCTGTGTAATCTGAATCACTGGCTCACAGTGACAAACCCCAGGAGTCTGGACAGAGGGTGTGTCCAGAGGCCTCACAAAGGCAGTGCTGGATAGGCCCCAAGGGCAGGCTCCGGGGCGGCAGGCACAGAGCTGGTACCACCTGTGAGCGGGCACATCTATATAAAAAGGAGCCTGCTGGGCTCTAATGGTGCTCTTAACCTCAAAGATTTTGTACTTAGGGCTTGGAGTAGGGAGAGGCAAGCAAAGGAGAGGAGAAGACAGCCTGAAGACCTTTCATAATTTTTCCTCTTGGGGCCTGCATGTTCCTGCCCCTCTAGGGAAATAGAAGAAGTGGTGGCCAAGCATTTCCCACCATTTGCAAAAATCAGTGCTCATAAGTGCTGTGAGCGTTACTAAGAAGTTCTATGGGATTTCCAGATTGCTAGGTGGGAAAAAAACAGAGGTAACCCTGAAATCCTTCTGTCAGGTAGGTATAGCAGCAGTCGATGCAGAGAGAAATGAGTATGGGCCAGGCATGTGTTGATCAATGTATTAACCCCTTAGTTCTTACACCTCTGTGGGGTAGGTGGAATATTATTCACTTCTGTTCTACATGAGGGCACTGAGGCACAAGACGCTCTGCCAGTGGTCAAGGGTGACGCAGCAGGTGAGTAGGGACTCAAGTTCAAGTCCAGATGGTCCGCCTTCAGGGCCTGAGCTCCTAGTCACCGTGCCGGGCCAGCTGGGACAAGGCCGGGAATTCTGAAACACGTGTGTGCCTTGCCTTGAAAAAATTAATCAAGAGCACACAGAATTGTAAACGTTACTAACCTGACCCTTCCCAGAACCGGAAAGTTCTTTCAGCTACATTAATGCTGAACTCTACAATTCAGAATTATACAAAGGGAACCCCAATGCAGAAAACACAGAAAATGCTCAACAACCTAAAAACAACAAGGACAACAAAAAACCTTTAGGTAAGAATGAATAACAGAAACTTTATGGTGTTAGAAGTCAGAGTATGAGATGAATCATATAATACAGAGTCGAACACTACAGGCCTGATTCGACCTCAGTAAAGAATCACCAGAAATTACCTTTATACAAACATAGCCACAGAAAGAAAGACACACACCTGCCAGTTATAAAAACCGTGAGCATTCAGTAAACACCTATCTGATAGATACGAATCCACTGTTCATGAGGAACAGTCCTGAGAAACGATTTTTTTTTTAAAGATTTTATTTATTTATTTGACAGAGAGAGACAGCCAGCGAGAGAGGGAACACAAGCAGGGGGAGTGGGAGAGGAAGAAGCAGGCTCCTAGCGGAGGAGCCTGATGTGGGGCTCGATCCCATAACACCGGGATCACGCCCTGAGCCGAAGGCAGACTCTTAACCGCTGTGCCACCCAAGCGCCCCTGAGAAACGATTTTTTAAGTCAGTTTTTATTTTATCCTAGATGCTCATGATTGGAGGTTTTAGTTCTAAACCTCTCTTGAACTTTTCCTGCTAATCTGTCATTTCAGTCATTTCAGAAACCGTTTTTTAGTGAATTCTGCACCGAGCAGGGTGACTGTAAGAAGTCTATTACTTTGTTAACTTATTTATTAGTGAAGTTGTGATGTGTCAGAGGGCCATGAAGAATCCCATTCAATTGAAAAAATGCTTTTCTGCAAATACATATACTCGTCACATCTCGAACCACTTTCACATTTATCCACGTGCTTTGTTCTTTTAATGAATGTCTGATGGGGATGCAATGAAAATATGTCAGCCAACACTTCTAAAAGTTTCTCACACCCAGTGCCTCTCCATTCCTAGTTTTGTGAACCTGTATCTTCTCTAACCCTGAGAAAGCAACAAGGTCTCAAACTACCCCACAGAGCAATTTGCAGTCATTCTCCTTGACTAGATCCCTTCAAATTCACCTTCTGCTTGGAATGAAGGGGGAGGCCCTCCAGCTTTTGACTTTGGCCTTCACAATTAAAAAAATGTAGATTAAAAAAATGCAAAATAACTCTAAGAGGTACAGGCACATTTGCTGCTCATGCCTCTTTTTTTCCTCCTCAAGTGTTTACAATGGAGCATTTCAACGTGTTATAAGAGCGGGAATGAGAGAGTGAAATAGACTGGAAACAGACCAATTTCATCTTTCTGTCAGCATCTCCTGACAGGCCAAAGATAAACCTCATAAACTGTGAAAAATGAACAATTCTTGGTTTTGATAACCTACACTGGGATGAGGACCAAGGAGTTAATATCTCTGGAACCCAGAAGTTTATCTCACTTGTTTTTCAAAGATTAATCCCAAACTTATCCCATTTCGTCAACAAGTTCAACAAGCCAAAAGGGAAGTGTTAGACTCCTGGCTGGGCTCCTCTCTGCGTCTAGGCTTACTGGTGCCAAATGAAGTGGTAATTAACCAAAAGTCTCCCTTTTTTCTGACGTGCAGAATGGCAAGGCCGTGATATTCCAGAGAAGGGAAACACTGGTGGGGACCGCAGATTTTTGGGGGGAGAGGTGGCTCAAGAGAAAAACCTCAGGATATGGAGGTAATTACATGGCAAAGGCAACAGGGCAGAAATAAATATGGAATTTGAGGAGTTGGGGAGGACAGTGAAAAGAACGGTCTGCAAGGAGAAGAGTTTCCAAACAGGAAATAGTGGGGCTAACATCAGGTAGGAGGCTAAACTTGAAAACCTGGTGAGAGGATTTGGGACATAATAAGATGGCCACAAGGAGCTATTGTGTGTTCTGGAGCAGGAGAGCCTTATGATCTGAGTGCATGTTAGAATGCACAGTGGTGTGCAGGCAGCTGGTGGGAGAGACTAAAATTGGGGGTCTAATTGAGAAATGTCTCCATAATTGGGAAAAGAGATTGTGCGGGCTGGAATCGTCCATGTTTTTCTTCCTTGATCAAAGTATTTCCCAATTCACCATAAGCAAATTTTACTACAGATACATAGAACTTGTACTTCTATTAACTCATTTTATCCTTATCCACTAATAACTTGACTGTTATGTTTACTTAACATAATCTATTATATCTGCAAAACCATAAATGTGATATATTAGTGTGTGTGTATATGTATATATATATATATATATTTATATGTGTATTTACATATATATATTTATATGTATATATATTTATATACATATATATGTGTGTATATATATATGTGTGTATATATATATATTTACCCACCTGAAAACAAGTACACAGATAGTAAAATAAGTTAGTTTGACTCGTACTTAAAATCTTCTCAGACCATCAGTGAAAGTTGCCCTACTTCATAGGCTCTTGAGCTTGCTGGGGTCACAGACCCTCTGTCTACCCACTAAAATCTATAGAGTCTTTCCCCAGAAGACCGAGTGTATGTCTATGTGCACACACAACTTCATACGTCCTTTCAAGTCACTGTCTCTTGGGTTAAAACCCTTTGACTTATATGAAGCTTGCAAAATGTGAACCTTAGCTTCTCAGCAGGCCAGGTCACTTGACAAATCTTGAAACTCACTGTAGCTTTGGAGAAGTCTTTTCAAGAGCTTGCAACTCCTCTAGGGAAGTCTGACCCCCTCAGTTTCTAGAATGTTCTGTGGTGAATGCCATTCCTAACGGCTCCCCAGATACCCTTGCTCTTTTCAGAAGCTCTCATTGAACAAATGCCATGAGGACATTCTTTCTATGGTACCAGTCTGCATGGTCCAGCGTAGGTGAGGGCATGCACACATCCCCTCAGGGCAAACGTGGATATGGCTGGACTAGCCCCAGGGAGATGAGTTGCGCAGTCTCCTCCGTTCT
Organism: Ursus arctos; assembly: GCF_023065955.2. Taxonomy (NCBI): domain Eukaryota; kingdom Metazoa; phylum Chordata; class Mammalia; order Carnivora; family Ursidae; genus Ursus; species Ursus arctos. Next base: position 56,294,416 of record NW_026622819.1, read on the forward strand.
TCCAGCCCGTTGCTGAGAGAGGCGTTTGGTCTCACCCATGGCCTATGATTGCTCTGTCAAATCAATTCAAGAGACTATAAAGATATAAGAGCTGAACAGCACCAGCAGGGGACTCTTTTTTTTCCTTTTAAGGCTCCCTGCCAGATAAAACAAGAATAAATATGAAATGGCTTCATATTCCAAGCATGAACTAATGTTGGGGTTGCGGCTGATACGTAAAGAACAGCTAAACAGGCTTTGACACCGTGACTCTGGAGAGGGCAACATTCTCACTGGAAGTGGGGGTGTGGGGATTTATCGGGGCTGTTGGGGAGTGAGCTGTCTGGAAGAGGTTCCTCCCTCATAAAAAACTCAGGCCCCTGCTGACCGATTCTCACATTAGGAAAACATTGGTAAATCATCAGCATAATCCCAGAATTATTCCCTTCCTCTGCTCTGAGTACGGAGGCCCTTCTCTTCTTATCTGTTTCTAATTTTCTTCATGGGTGCTGTTCCTAGTCCATTAATTGAAAGGATTTTTGGCTAGAAGCCCATGACCCGCCTGGGGAAAAAAAAAGTCTGTGAAATCGGAGGGGCTGATACTCTGTGCCTCTAAGGGAAATACAAGTGGATGGGAATGGTTCTTTTGGAGTCCCTGTTGGGTTAGGTTCAGATCCCTGAGGCACAGGTAGGGAGAGCTGGCGGCCTGGACACCTTCCCTTAGCCAGGGAGCATGGTAAATCACTGGCTTTCACAATGTCCTCCAGAGAAAATAAGATCATTACAAGACTTTTAAGATCAAGCATAATAGACTCCCTACAATTTGTTTTTCTTCTGCTGCTTTTACTAACCCCTCTGGGCCTTCCTCCAATGCTGAGTCTGATATTGCCCAGCAAGACAGGGAGGTAAGAGAAGGGGCTCTGGAGTTGGTCAAGAGCTCTGAGATAAAACACTGCCTCCACATCTTCTTGACTCTGTGCCTTTGGACATGTGGGTTAACCTACTCTGAACTACGGTTACTGGGAAATAGAACTCAAGTAACTGCACTACAGAATAGCTAGGAAAAGGCAACGAGATGACGCATATTAAGTGTATAAAAGAGTTCCTGGCACACAGCAGACTCTCAGTTAATGGTAGGCATCATCACCACCACCACCACCATCATCACAGTCTTCACTCATGACCTGCTGAACGAGAACAGAGGCATTAAGTTCAACTCAACTCAATGCCATTTAGAATGGATTTGCAAATGGCAGTGGTGACAGTACCAGTATGTATATCTCCAGTTACATTTTTCAGCTGGACAACCAGGATATAGGACAAAATGTAGCTGTAACATTCATTCATCCATCCATTCATTCATTCAATAAACATTTATCGTACCCACGATGTTCCAGACATTTTTCTAGAGTGGCAGATAGAGCTTTAGCAGGGAAGACACAGTCCCTGTCTTTCTGGAGGGCATAGTTACCTCTGCTGTGGGGGTGGGCCTGAAACACAACCTCAGCAAACACAGTGCAAGATGCCTCAAAGACCATCTGCATTATTACGTAGGGCTGGCGCTGCAACCAAATGGCAGGATACAGAACTCACCAGGGTCACAGGAACTTAGGGGCTATGCTTCCCCAAATTCCTGCAGAAAATCCAACAGGCACTTGCTGATATCTCCTCAGTACCAAGCACCGTGCTGGGCTGAGGGATGCCATGGGATTAGGGTTCCTAATCTGAATGAAGGGGAAGATAATAGGCAAACATTATTGTAGCTGACGGCAATGCCTGAGCCCCAAGGCATTCACGACATCACAGTATTTCAGGGCTTTGCAGCTTAGCCATCCACCAGCCAGGGCATCTTCTGAAGCAGGGTGGGCTAAACCTTAAACCAACCTCACATGCCCTAATCATCTATTTCACTTACGGGATAATCTTAAAAATAAGGAAAGCAAAGATTCCCTTCCCCACCTAAGAGATGGTACAACAGCTAGAGAATGAGTAGATCGGGATTGTAGTCCACTGTCCATATGGTTGGTTCCCTTATCCCTTAACAGCACAACTCCCCACGGGATCCATTAGGAATCTGCCCCTCCCCTCCTCCTTTCTTCACCAGCCCCTAACCTCCCACATTAGCACATAAGTTGTGGTCTGGGACTAAGAGGGTTTTGTTTTTTAAACAGTTAAATCTTTCATTGCAGACCAATTAAAATTTAAAGACTCTCTCCCTCACCCTTCTCCCCCTGCCCTCTCTCTCACTCTCTCTCTCTCACATACACACACACACACACACACACACACACACACACACACTCCCACTTCTCTGAGCACAAAGAACCGATGACAGCCTGGTGTTTACTATGAGAAACAGGGTCTGAAAACCCAATGAGAGAAAGCCAGCCCCAATCTCCACTTGTTTTTTCCTGCCCAAAGTTTCCTAAATAAGAGATGGCTCTACCAGAAACCATGAGTGCCTCCCACCCAAGCTAAGCAGAGAGTAAGACCAGTCCCCTTGGCCTTCTCAGCTGTTATTCCCTGGCAAAGGATGAGGAGACACACGTGGTGCCAGGAAGCAGCCTGGTACTGGGTGAGCCACGGCCCTCCTGTCACACAGCCCTGCCCACCTCCTTCTGCAGCTGCCACCTGCAGGCCTGCACGTCCCTCAAGTTCTATGGTCACGGCTCCTTGAAAACTCAGGGGACCTGCCCTGACCGTCAAGGATAAGAGGCCAGGACATGAGGTTACTCTTCTAGCTGCAACCTTATTCTATATTCTTTCATTCAGAAATAACAGACTTTAAAAGAGATTAGGTAAAGAGGGCCCGGGAGTCTCAGATAGGTGTGTAAACGTGTTTCCATCATACCTGTGCATGTGTGTGCAGTTGAAAGTGCGTATTTGGGGTGCACAGCCTGTGTACGTTTGCCTACACACGCTGCAGTCCGCCTGCCTGACTCAACCTACTTGCTTTGCTACCACTCTGGCTAGCCTGGGGTCCTTAGAGGCAAATCTCCTCTCAACAGCTTTCCCTCCTCCGATTTATCAGAGCCGAAGACGGCCTCTTCCCAGTGCAGTTAGGTCGTACATACAGAGGACATGCCCCCACTTTGCCTTTAGAGACCTTGGGTTTTCTGGGACTTCTCCAGCTGGAACACTCAGAGACAATGCAATCATCTCTGGGTGTTAATTTGGATGTTACTCTCCCCTCCCTTTTCCCTGTTGCCTTAATGGGGTACCAAACAGTGACCTTTGCAAAGCAGCCAACTAGCCATGAGGTTCTGGTACTGGGTTTCGTGGAGCCCAGTCCGAGGAGAACTGCCACTTTCCTGCGGTATTACCGGCGGAAAGAGGTCATCCTGCTGCCGTGTTAGGCATACGCCTCCCACTCTATATGGTTCTTGGTGAAGTGATGATAACTTTATCCTCCTGGGTGAAGTCCATACAGGGAAAGATAGAGATTAAGAAGCAAAAAAGATTGGGGTCCCTGGGTGGCTCAGTTGGTTAAGTGTCTGCCTTTGGCCCAGGTCGTGATCCCAAGGGTCCCGGATTGAGCCCCGAGTTGGGCTCTCTGCTCAGCGGGCAGCCTGCTTCTCCCTCTCCCTCTGCTGCCACTTCCTCTGCTTGTGCTCTCTCTCTCTTTGTCAAATAAATGAACAAAATCTTTAAAAAAAAAAGCAGCAAAAAAAAAAAATCAATTTACTGTGATGGAAAGAAACCATCTCTGGCAGGATGTGAGGTAGGAAAAACTCTGGGTCCCATGGAGAAGAAAGTCTCTAACCTCCTACAAAACAAGACAAATTATTTCTATGATGACTCATCTTCGGGTCAGCACATAATATGTAGCAATCGAGCTGTGAGGTTGGGGGAGCAGCACAGAGAGAATGCGGCCTGCTTTCCCCAGCCATGCAGAGGAGTACAGAGCCTTGGAGAAAAGGCCACAGTCAGAGTTAGAGCTGGCATCTGGAAGGAGCCAGAGAAACGCAGAAGGTTTGTGGTCCTAGCCAGGTCCATCTCTTTACTGAGGAAAAGGGTCTCCCAGCCCTTGCAGTCTGGACAAGCCCCTTGAACTCACCATCCCCTTTTTAAAGGGAAATCTTCCAGCTCTCCCTTTGCCTCAAAGAAAAATTATTCCAAAAGCAATAATAGCAAACATTCACCATGCCCTTATTATCTGTCAAGTTCTGCAGCAAGCACTTTCACACATTTTTGCACGTGACCCTCGCACCACCTCAAGGTGAACGTCTATATGTGATATTATTCGCATTTCACCAACAAGGAAACTGAAGTTCAGAGAAGAGCTAACTTGTTTGAGGTCACACTGCTAGTAAGTTGGTGAGCTGGGATTGGAGCGATGGCAGCTTGATCTTTCTGCACCCAAGGTCACATTTCAGTACGAACAAAAATTATTGCTCTTTTTAGAAGAAACCAAGAACTGTCAATCAGGAGAGAGGGATCGCCTTGGAACGCAAAGCCAAAGGACCTCAAAAGGTATCAAACCAGGGGCGCCTGGGTGGCACAGTGGTTAAGCACCTGCCTTCGGCTCAGGGCGTGATCCCGGCGTTACGGGATCGAGCCCCACATCAGGCTCCTCCGCTATGAGCCTGCTTCTTCCTCTCCCACTCCCCCTGCTTGTGTTCCCTCTCTCGCTGGCTGTCTCTATCTCTGTCAAATAAATAAATAAAATCTTTAAAAAAAAAAAAAAAAGGTATCAAACCAGAAAATCATGTTCCTCCTCTTAAAACTTCCATTCTGCCTCATGTATTCCCCTGCAACTTTGGAAACCCGCCGCCTGCTAATTCACTTTCCAGATCCAATGTAGCTGTGTCTCTGGATGATCATAACTTGATTGACTCGGCTGAGGTCTGCAAGACTCTCAGAAAGATATCATTAATTTGAAATGATGCCAAGTGTCACACGGGTAGTCCATTTGCAAACATTCTCCTCCTTCCTTTGGCAAAGAGCAAGCATTCTATGCAGCTACCAGCTCCCTTCCACATCACCTCTCTGTGCTAGGCTCCTCCAGCCCACTCAGCTATCTATGCTGACGAAGAGCAAACCAACAGTAATCCACGGAGGTCATATTCGGTCCGCTTCTGTCACCCAGAGGAGCCAGCTTTCCCAGAAGGTGCTTAGCATCCTGATGGCACATCCCAACATCATGGGAAGTAGCTATAAGCCACCAAACCAGTTCCACACACATTCACTGAGCTCTCACTTCAGATGGCGTAGCAGACATGCTAAAGTAGAGTGCCTGTCCCTCCCCCAAATTATAAATGTAGTGCAGGGAAAGACCAGTGAGCAATGCTACAACACAGTGTGTAATTAAGTACATGCTAAATGAGCCCCATTTTAATTATGGTTGGAACATATTTTGAACTATTAATTTGTATCTATTTTTCATCTACTTTCTCCTCTTCTGTCTTCTCTCCTCAAGCACGTAGCCAATCAGCCTTGCCTTCATTGCCTCAGAGATGGTACAAAGCAGAAAGAAAGAAGTCCCTCACAAGACTCCCTGGCTTTGACAGTCTGAAAGCTGGTGCCCAGAGTTGAACCAACAGGGTGTGTGGAGAGCAAAGGGGGCAAAAGAGGAACTGGACGGAGGAAGAGGCAAAGTGAACTGGAGAAAACCAAGATAGAGAGAGGCTTTTTCCCAGAACAGAAAGAAACATCCCTGGGCTGGGGGCAGAGGCAGGAGGAGAATGAGATCATGAGACACAGAGAGGCAGAGACAGAGAGACTGAGGCTGGGACAGCTGGGAGCTCAGGCAAAGAGGACTCAACCTCATGATTCTTGCCTCACCAAGACCCCCCACCCCCAAAGGCAGCAGCTGTGTCGTATGTCCAGGCAAACATAGGACCAGAGGTAATTCTGCAAAAACAATTCTCAGTTCCCCAGTGTGACCACAGAGAGCAGCTGGCCCTAGTGCTGCCAGATGGAGGCGGTCAGGGGCATTACAGAGGTGACTTGCTTGGTTTCTGCCTTAGACACTGCACGAGGCCCTAGAATAGCGGCCCAGACTGGGAGTGGACCCCAAGCCATGCCCACCATGGTTTCCTGGTGGCTTGGAGGGATAGGCCCACGGCTGCCAGAGACAATCTAGGGCATTCTGTACCGGGTGGGTTTCCTGTACTTTCGTTTGTTAAATCTGGCAACCCTGGATTGGGCTTGAAGGAGAAATTAAGTTGACAAAAATTCGTATCTGAGATTCATACAAAAATTCATTTGTAGAACTGAAATGGTACACTGTGATTCACGCACATATAACACCTCTTATTTTTAGAGAGCTTTACAGTTTATAAAGTTGCTTCACATATACTGTACCATTTGACCCTCCCAATAACCTGGTGAGATGAGAAATGTGGGTCTAATTTTTTCCAGAAGAAGATTCAGGGCTCAAGGAAGCTAAGCCGCTGAAGTCGCTAAGTCCCTGTGGGCCAAAGCTGTAACGCAAACTGGCCTCAGCTCCTAGGCTGCTCTGCTCTGGGACCCTGCACTGCCTCCGGGTCCCAGCCCGGCCCAGGCTCTAGAACTCCAGACACGACACCATTGAATTCAGTTCCACATGCCTCTCACGAGCTTCTGTGAAGCATGACGTTTTAGAGGTGTCTGGTTCCAGATGACCTCTCTCTAGTTCGTAGAAGAGCCAGAGCTAGAAAATGCTTTTGCTTGGGTAGGGTCTCCATCACCTGTGGGTTCCGGGATGACAAGACTGTGGATGATAATCCTTTGGGCTCGTCATAGTCCGGGTCAGATGACAACTACCTAACAAATCAGATGGCTTGATTCCTCTGCTACGCAGTGAGGGCGGTGTGGATGGTGATTTCTGGGGAAGGAGGCCAGATGTTGGGATGCTTTGCAGACCCCTGAGGAGAGTAGCTGGAGGAGCGCTCTGTCCAGCACACTCAAGACAGCCTCTGCCTCGGGGGAGGGGCCCGCTCTGTCAGAGCTCAGGGTTTTACACATCCTAAAACCTTTACTTATGATGTCAGGTCAAAGGGAAGGGAAAAAAAAACTCAATGAGACTTGAAAAGTTACCTGGTTCTGCTGTCAGCAAATGGGCTGCAGCTGTTTTGCCATTACGAAAGCTGGTGCTTTTTTTTTTTTCCCCCCAAGTATGTTGTAGGAAATAAAGAATAGGATCCTGAGGAAGCCCTATGTATACCACTGCCCACTTTGATAAAAATTTCATTTTTCACTCTATACAGAGGATTTCAACGACAGGAAAATGTTCTTTTTCTTTTCTTGTTTTAAAGTGCTAGAAGACAACAACCAGTTTTATTGTCATGTTTCATTCTTTATACTTTGATACATTATAAATTTTATTTATTGCCCACTAAATAGTTAACACTAACAACGATGACTCCTCATTGTTGGCTGAAGTCATTTTTGGGGTGTGAGAAAGGGCATCTTATAGACTGGAAATGAGACAAGGATTTTGATGATCACCAAAACATTCATTACCAACATCTATTTTGTAATGTGTCCAAAGCACAATGACATTAAGCTCGGCAGACCTGTGGTAAGTGTCTCTGAGAATTTCTTTCCAACATCTCATCGACTTGCCCCCACTGACTTGGGGCAAGTCCTGCAAGGAGCTGGGGCCATTCTTGTGCCAGTGTCAGGACTCTTGGTGGACGTACCTGGGCAGGAGTGATGCACTCAGGGCACGGGGCTCCTTCTGACCAGTCTGGCTCACCTGAATGGACCACAGGTCAGCAGGACTAAGCTCTGAGCCAGCATTCCAATTTCCCTTCCTCCACCCCGGGCCAGTGACTTATAAACGTAGAGGTTCTGCTAAGCACTGGGATTTCATTAAGGGCCTTGTTAAAATTTACTAGAGTCAAATAAAGAAAAGATCCAGCCTTGGAAATCATTCTCCACTTGTGTCTCTCCTTCTCCCTCCTTCCCGCCCCCACCTCCAATCCCACTTATTCATATATTAAACAACTAACTACTGAGCGGATTCTGGAAAGTTGCCCGTATCACATCTCTTTAGAAATCATTTCAGAAAACGCCTTTAAGAAGGTGGGTCACCGCTTCCCATTTGTCTTACTCTGGCAGGTCTGGTGCCTAAGCAAATAGGCAGTGAACACAACCGTGCAGAATACAGAGAACACAGATTCTTAAGTCAGGCCCGAGGTAAGTCCTGGCCGTTGCACGCGACCCGGATGATGGTGGGCAAGTTCCTTCACTTCTGTGATTCTCACTTTCTGCATCTATAAAATGGGACTAGTACTGGGACCCACTGTGTCGCATATTGTGAGGGTTAAGGAAAATAAAGCACGTCTACTGTCTACCCCTGTGTCTAGAACATAGCAGATGCCAAAAATGTGAGCTATCAACAGGCGGTCTTTTGCAGACACTGCCTATCTTTCTGTAGCATCACTCCGTCTTCTGTTTAACAGAATTTTTGCTGGCTACTGAGGAGAGGAAAAGCCATGTTCGTGCTCCTGGACTCACAAGTTGTCCCATCCTTCTGTGATGTCATAATTTGAGCTACAGCCCACAAATCTGAATGCTAACAACCCTGCAACCAGTCCCCACCTCCCACACGCTCTTCATCACCCACTTGCACCCAACATCTGGGGCCTCTGCTTCCACCCTGCCGTCTTGTGAGCCCGCCACCGCAGTTCCATGTCCAACATTACTCAGAGAGCCGGTATCTGCAGGAGGTAAGCATACCAGGGCCTCCAGGATCCAAGCAGGAAACCTCCCTTCCAGGGGAAGCTGAAATGTGGCAAAATGGGATATAGGCAGGGGCATCTCTTTGGTTTCAGGATTAAAATTGAAACCTGATTCCTCTGTTCTGGAGGACCCGACCACAGGTTTCATTTTTCAAAGGACCCGGACGCTTATTAAGGCCAGCTCATCCCCAAGACTGGGTTACTTTGCTTTCAGCCGCTGCTTGACCTCTCCTCAAGCCCATTCTGAGGTGAAGCCCTACATGGAATTGAATCCGCACTACACAGGCAGTCCGGGGCAGCCAGGGCCTTAGGCAGCTCCTTGGGCGATAAATATTTTTTGAGCAAGCCTGGCTCCTTCTACTTGTCCGGGTCTCTGACCAGGTGTCCACCCCTCAGAGAGTCCTTCCCAGACCTCTGCATATAAAGTCTCACGCCTGCTGTCTCCTCTGCACATCTGCCTTTTCCGTGATCTTCTGTCGATTAGCCCAAAGCCTCTCATGTCTACATTTGCTTACTTGGGCTTACCTGCCGCCTCTAGAGTGTCAGATCCCTGAGAAGAGAAGTTTTACCTGTCTTGTTCATGCTATGGGCCTGGCACGTGCTAGTTTTTGCACTGAGGAGATGAGGGAAAAGAGTAAAAGACTTACCAAATGCCACACAAAAATCTAGAGTCCTGCCTGCCTTTGGGGCTTGGAATATAGAGAATGCTCTGTTCAGGGAGGGAGGGAGGGAGGGAGGGAGGGAAGGAAGGAGAGAGGGAAGGAGGGAGGGAGGGAGGGAGGGAGGGAGGGTGGGAAGGAGGATAATTATGCTGTTTTACTTTTGATGTCCCAGCTTTTTGGACTGACCATACTCTCTGACATCGTACACGAGGCCTGAGCAACTCAAGGTAATTGTATCTGGAAGTGTCACCAGCCATTATATATTATGCATATTCTCTCTCCTGCATACTCTCTCTCACTGTATCTAGTGAATGTACTGAACCCCAATTGCTGAGGGCCCAGATATCTAAATACCTGGAGTGGTAAGTCAGTATAAATTTGATGACAGCCAAGAAATCTCAAGCATTGGTAGGCGAGACAGCCTGATGAGGGAGGAGAGAGAACAGAAGTCAGGGTTTTCCTCTGACTTAAATCTAAAACTGATTATCAAAAAAGAACAGGTCAAGACTCATGTCAAGCTTGTTTCCCTCACCTGGCCATGATGCTTTCCTTTGCTTCTCTGAGGTGGGCAAAGTGGTCTCTGTACACAGGGCTGCAGGGAAGGAAGGGAAGCAGCGCAGAGAAGGGGTAGCTGTGTTTGCAGGAGGAGTAAGAAACAAACCTCGGAAGGCCGTAAGGACTTTGTAGGCTATAGAACAAAACTTCCAAAAGGGCAAAACGCAAAACCTTGTTATTGAGGAGGGCTATACGTCCATGCAAAAACAAACTGCAACCCAACCAACCAAATGAAAACAAAGGATCACCCTTGACAAGTAGATATATTTGGCCCAGTGTGGAGTTTCTATTACAAAAGAACAAAACAGGAGTAGCTCTGGCCACCCCCTGCCCCATCACGGCAACTACCGCTACCTTCCCCTCCCTGGGCAGCTGTTCTTATGTTTAGGGTGGAATGCTCCCACTAGGGCAGGTTTAGGGCATGTTTCCTGGTGACCCTGAAGCCAGCGGTGGGGGAGCACCTGCAGGTGTGCATTTAGTGGCTGTGGGCACATCTGCACAGGGACGCTGGAATTCTGAGTGTCAGGAGCCAGTGAGCAGTGGGGTTCCAGAAGCCAGAGTTTGGCAATATGCATGCATGCACACACATGTGGACAGGCAAGAACATTTTCTGCGAGGATTGTCCAAAAGTGATACATAATCAGTAGCTGTGGAACTTTGTATAAGCACCTGTCTAAACTGTTCTAACCTCATTGATAAAATTAAGACATGGGAATAGGTATTCCCTAAGGGTCTTCCAGTTTAAAAATTCTATACTTTTATGTAGACATTACTTTCTCTCTATGCTCTTCTGATTTTCTCTCCCTTGCTCTTCCTGTCTCATCTTCTGCTTTTCTTTTTTTCTTCCTCTTGGCTAAGTCCTCTTCATCTGCCTCAAAGGCGCCTGTCACCCCCAGTAGCTGACCCGGAAAGCCAGCAAATCAGCAGTTGTTTTCACAAGGTTTGGAGTAGCTGATGTCCCACAATTATGATTCAACCATCTAGTTCCTAGGCTCTAAGATGAATCCCCAAGTCTCTTGTCGAGCATTAAAAAAGACATACCAGCCAGTCAGCAAAAGAGAGTCTCCTGATTGAGTCCTGGCAGTGCAGAGCAATACATAGAGCCACTGCACCAAGAAGTTTAGTCAGGTGCACCCAAAATTGCAACATTTCTGCTGCAGAAATCAAGACAGAGCTCAAGGGGGAAATCTAGCAACTAAGGCATCACGCTGATTACGGGAGGAGTGAATTTTAGGCATCTGAAAAGCCTTCCTAGGATAGGGTATGATAATGTGCAAGTTAAGCAAAACATAGTATCATCATTCTTCATTAAGTGCATCTATTCCAATAAATTGAGAAATCCCATCATTTGGGACGGACCCATCCATTAAGCATATATAATACATGTAGTGATCATTAGCAGAGCACTGTATGCTATGACCTGAACTAAGCTCCTCATGCATACCTCATTCAGTCCTTACAATAAAATAGGACACTGATGTCACACAGTGTTAAGAGCGTGTCACTAGTCACACAGATTCCACCCTTCTCTACACCTCAATTTTTTCCTTGGTGACATGGGACAAATAATAGTATTTGTCCTTATAGGAGTGGTGTCCTTTTTCAGTTAAAAATTATATAAGCACTTAACACAACGTTAAGAATGTAGTAAATGCCCCGTAAACATTATTTATTATTGGTGGCATCATTTTTGCACATATGGCCACTAATGTCTGGAGAGCATAAGTAGTCTCTCCGAGGTCGCATGGCTAGAATGTGGTTTGAACGCAACTTGGTCTGTGACCACACCCTCTTGTCCCTTGTGATGTAAGCTATCACTGCTTGATGGTGACGTCTTTACATTTTCTGGTACACTTGGCACCGACTATGGACTTGTCCTGCAATCTGCCTTTAGAAGTCATTGCGAATCTGCAGTTCTAGTAATCGTACTTTGGAAAAGTCATGCCAATGTGTGGCGTCTACGGTACGCCTTCCTTCGAGTTAGAGATGCCTGCGGTCTTTCCTTTGAAGGAGGTAGATCAGACTGCTTCATCAGCATCTGTGATTCCTCTTTGCCCATTCCTATTTCTGGATTCTTCTGGGACATTCCCTTCTGTTCTTTCCTAATGACCCAGCTCACACCAGGCCCTGGGAGTCCCCAACACAGAAAAGTCAAGGAGTGAGCCAAGAAGAGCCATGGCACGAAATGCGGCTGGAAAGGCAAAGACGCGGCAACGCGCTGGGGGCTCTCACCAAAAGAAGCTTCTAAGGAAAGGAAACCAGCCACCTTGGGGGACATTCATAACACTTACACCAACCCTTGCTTGCATCAGGGCTGGAAAGGGCAGGCCAAATTGCACACCATCTGCAGCCAGCTCCTCAACGTCAGCTGAATGCCTCCCGTGAGCCTCCGTGGAGCGACGGGGCCACATTTCCGGTAGAAATGGCTGACCTCAACGGTGCGTGCTACCGAGGTAACTAGGAAGGGTAGCAAAATGGCATGGATAACCGGTCCTAGGAGGGAGCTCTAGAGGAATTTTGTCTATAAAGAAAGGAAGAAAGAGACTAAGAGAAAGAAAAGCCTAAGGAATGCCTTAGTGTCTTGAAGAAGCTCTGAAGTGTTCTTTGGTTTATTTGCTTATATGGGGAGAAGTCAGAGAAGTAATCTGGAGCCAATGAGGATCAAAGAAAGGAAAAGGGGCTTAAGCCAGAGAAACATTCCAGCTGGACAAAACAAAGCCCTTTTTGAATGCAAAGCTGATAAGACTGCCAGGTTTTACTGCCCAGTGAGGTTATGGTTCTACCTGTAAAGCTTCAAAAAACAATTCTAAGAAACCCCTCTTTCTCCACCCCCCAGTCCTGTATGTTTCGCCTTATACCACTTGTCTCAGAATTACCAGCATCATTTATACCATCTGTATTAGAATTATCTAGAAAGCTTATATAAATGCAAGTTCTCAGGCCCCACCTTGGACTCCACAGAGTCAGAATCCCAGGGCAGGGGGGAGGTGCTCCATAGCCCACAATTTTACCAGCTCCCAAGGTGATTCCTATCTACGCGGAAATCGTCTGAGCAGTCCCCTGTCTGCAAGAGCGGCATGAACCAAGGCAAGGGCCTTCCACCTGGAGTTTTCTGAATGGCTGCATTTTATCAAACTCATCAGAGGGCTGCGGCAGAGGGCCCTGAATAAAATTCAGTGAAAACTGCCTCTTTTGGGAGGCAGGCCGCTCAGTGCTAGAGCACCACCCTGACCCCAGGGCGCAGCCACGCTGCTGAAAGGAAGAAGAAAAGGGTTCGCTCTGGGAACCCTTGCTTACAGAGAGACAGCTGAGAGGGGCTGCCAGGCCTCACGCTGGAGGGCCAGGGCCGGGGAGAAACTTCAGTTCAGGGCAAACTCCAATGCTCAGAAATCAGATCTGAGTGCAGCACTGCCATCCTCTACTAAAGAAAGGAATCTTTTTTTTTTTTTTCTTAAGATTTTATTTATTTATTTGACAGAGCACAAGCGGAGGGAGGAGTGGGGGCAGAGGGAGAGGGAGAAGCAGGCTTCCTGCTGAGCAGGGAGCCCGACACAGGACCCAGTCCAGGACCCTGAGATTATGACCTGAGCCGAGGCAGACCCTCAACCGACGGAGCCACCCAGGCGCCCCAAGAGAAAGAAATCTTAAAAGAGTAATTTGTTTTTCTCCCTCCTCCTATCTGAGTCGGGTGCTCAACTGTGGACACACGCTTATTGATTCGCGCTTCACTCTTCAGTGCCTTGCGGTCTCCTTTACCACGGGACTGGAAACGTCTGCACCCATTCGGAGGTGGGCGACTGCTGGTCCTAGGGGAAAGGAGAGGGCTCTAAGGCAGTTTTCTTTATGGTTTTTTGGGCCTGCATAGTTTTTTGGTTTATTTGTTTTTAACTTTTTTTTTTTTTTAAGTATAATTAACATGCAGTGTTATAGAGGCAGTTTTCTTTTTCCTTCTACTGCCACTACATCTTTGGAACACGAACACATGGGCTGGCATAAGGGACTCCCTTCCTCGGGTACTCCTGCCCTGACTTTCTCAAGGTTACTCAGAGCGCATTTTTGCCTCTCTCCGCGGGGGTGCCCGTTAGCACCCAGCATCGACACCTGGCCACTGTGGATTCTCCCAGGCTGATTTGCCTCCTCCCACTCTGGGTTGCTGGGTGACAGGAGGGGAAGGGGTGGCCAGGGTTGTTTCACAGAACTTTGAGCTGCACGGTGGAGAGGGGAAGGGAAGTGACACAGGGTTAGGAATAGGAATCATCCAACTGTGTCAACTCGTTCCCTGCGACTGTGCCTCTCTCGCCAGGGCAAATGCTTCTCAGATCTGGGAGTTGCCATTTTTCAGAGGAGGGAAGCAAGTGGTGGAGTGCCTGGAAGAAACAAAACTGCCTGTCAGTCACAGCCTCATTGGAAGTCTCGATTCTATTCCTTGCTTCACAACCAATTGTGGGTTGTGCCATATGCAATTTGTTACTAATTAGAGTCCCAAGCTAATTCAGTTAAAAAAATAAATTAGAAAAACCTGTAGGATCACTCCTACGTCCATACATTCTGATAGCTTCCTTGAAGGAAAAAGAAAATTAGGTTTAACTAGGTGAGTGAATCTGTCTGTACCTTACATCTTATTTCCTATGAACTCAGAAGGCCCATATCATAAATGTTACATCCATGGGCATCTCAAAAACTAACGGCTTTGCAGTATTTAGCAAATTGTGATCACCCTGCCTCTATCATTTGCTTAAACCAGCTAGGGAGCATGCCAAAATGCAGATTCCTGGGCCCGGTCCAAAATACTGAGGGTGGCATTCTGAAATCTACATTTTTTAAAAAAGATTTTATGTATTTATTTGACAGAGATAGAGACAGCCAGCGAGAGAGGGAACACAAGCAGGGGGAGTGGGAGAGGAAGAAGCAGGCTCCTAGCGGAGGAGCCTGACGTGGGGCTCGATCTCATAACGCCGGGGTCACGCCCTGAGCCGAAGGCAGACGCTTAACCGCTGTGCCACCCAGGCGCCCCTGAAACCTACATTTTTAATAAATGTTCTCTTCATAGCTATCATGGCTTTCCTTCGAAGCATAGCTGAAAACATTTCTCTTTTATAAAGGATTAAATAAGTCCTTCAACTCCTTCTATAGTCTCTGAATCCATTTTCTTTTGCTGCCTCCAGCACCCAGAGAAAATGCACATACTTTTTTTCAGTTCTTTGCAAATAGTCTAAAATGTTCCCGGTCTGTGTGTTCTCAGGTCTAGAAAAGAGATTGGCAAACTACAGTCCTCAGGCTAAATCTGGCCTGCTGCCTGTTTGTGTAATAAAGTTTTATTGGAATGCAGTCATGTCATTTTGTTCACATATTGTCTACGGCTACTTTTATATTGCAAGGCACAAGTGAGTATTTGCAACAGAGACCATATGGCCTGTGAAGCTGAAAATATTTCCTATTTGGCTTTTTGTATAAAAAGTTTGCCGAGGGGCTCCTGGGTGGCTCAGTTGGTTAAGTCTCTGCCTTTGGCTCAGGTCATGATCCCAGGGTTTGGGATCCAGCCCCATGTCGGGCTCTCTGCTCTGCTCCTGTTTCTCCCTCTCCCTCTGCCTGCTGCCCCCCCCCCCCCCCCCGCTTGTGCTCTCGCTCTGTCAAATAAATAAATAATATCTTTAAAGAAAAAAAAAGTTTGCTGAGGGGCTCCTGGGTGGCTCAGTAGGTTAAGTGTCACCCTTTGGGTCAGGTCATGATCCCAGGGTCCTGGGATGGAGCCCCGTGTTGAGCTCCCTGCTCAGTGGGGAGTCTGCTACTCCCTCTCCCTCTGCCCCTCCCCCTGCTTGTGCTCTCTCTCTCTCTCTCTCTTTCTCTCTCAAATAAATAAAATCTTAAAAAAAAATCTTTAAAAGTTAGAGTTAAGGAGTGAGGTCCTTAGCATCTTCAAAAGCAGGATGGGAGATGAGGGGTTGCTGCTTGTTTACAAGGGCAAGAAAAAGGGCAAGTAGAATCAGGGCAGCGGGTGCAGGAATCGGTTTTCTGCGGGCTCTCCTCACATTCTGCAATGCCAGCATGCTGAGTTTATTCCCCCCATCGATGACTGGTACACGCCCTGCCACACACAGTGCTAGAGGAGGTGACTTGCCCCTTTCTCCAGGAAATCATGAGTTCCAGGGGAGATGGAGCAGTCCGGCCTCAAGGTTAGAATCTTGTAGGACACCACGAAGCAGAGGGGAAAGAGTTCTGATAAGGTGTGGCAGACTTGGCTCTCAGGTCTTCCCTACAAAAATTGGCTATGTACCTTAAGGCAAGTCACCACCCCTTTGAAGGCATGACTTCCACATCAAAACAAGTCTACATCTTTAAAATGTCAGAACCAGACTGGATTTTAGATGTAACTAGCTCAGTGGTTTCCAAATCCAGTTCCAAGAACCCCTGTGATCCTTCAGAGGTGCCTCAGGATCTTCTGTAATGTTTAAGGGATGGGCAACGGGCAGATTCGGGGCTTCCCACTGATTGAACCAGCACAGACGTTTTATTTATTTATGGTGGGAGAGTGTTTTGAAGTGATAACTAATATGTTCCACATCGCACCCACCAATACACATACACTTTCTCGTATCCAAACACACAGGATATAGTCTACCTTTGCCTTAGGGATGCATTGTCCGATACAATAAAGAGAACAAAGACGTCAACTCTTGGCTTTTAAGTTTGAAAAATCTAGATCTGTGCTGTCCAATATCTGGCTATCTGAATTTGTGTCAATTAAAATTAAACAATCAGTTCATTGGTCATACCAGTCACATGTAGCTGTGGCTACCATAATGAACGTGTCCATTATAGAAAATTCTGTCAGACAGTGCTGATCTAAGCCCTAAGCGTACTTGGGGTATACTGGATTAGCCTGAATTAGTCACCTTCCTCCTCCGAAGACTTCCCTGCTGGGGAAAATATTTAAAAGGATCATGAAGGGAGTTGAGACACAGATGGGCACAGGATAGAGACCCCTTTCTTCCCCTCTCTCTGCCAAGTACCAGGACTGGACATGGATGGAATAAGGGGAATGATCGAAGCGCAGGTCTGAAGAGACATACTCTGCCAGGTGGAGCCCAGTGAGGTGGCCAGGTCTCTCAGAATTCCCTTTGCTCTATCCTGGTACAGGAGCATGAGAGAAGAACGGATTCATGATGGCAAATAGCAGCCTTGCAGGAAAGATAGTCTTTGAGAGTTTCCCAGAGCCTCTGAGGAGCAAGGAAGTAGAAGGATCATTTCCTGTGCTGGGCAGAATTGCAGGGAAGAAGGAGGCTGGATGGAAAGAGGTGGTTGTCTCACTGGGTGCCAAGGTAGACAGACTTAAGTGCCATGAACTAGGTGCCCATCACTTCCTTCTGTATGTGGGCATCACTTAAATATTCTGGAGCTTGGATGCGGCCCTGGAAAGGGGGTAGGGAGACGCAGAAGGGCCCAAGATTTCGTTTTTGTGGAAAGTGGGCACGAGAGAGGAATTGCTATATATACTGATGTTTGCAGACCGAGTTTATATCCACTATGTATTTCTTATGTTTGTCTTGTACAAAAACAATCCTGCTGCTAAAAATAATGAAAGGCTGTCTGTGAGCCAGCGACCAACGTTTCTTGCCTCTAAGGGTATCCTGTTGGACACGATGTGTCTGGGGTAACAGGTAGGTGTAGGAAGCAGTTTTAGACCCCTCGCTGTTTTAGAGGAAACATAGGGTGTGGAAAGGTGACAGGATTCTCTGGAACTTGCCCTAACTCCCCTCCTGCGGAGAACAAGAGGCATGATGAGTAAACAGCAGAGAAAGTGCTCCGTGCTTAAACGCAGAAGCACACCAAGAGGGAACACCCCCCAAGCTTAAAGCCCTGCTTTGCTCCACAAGGAAAGGAGCAAACGGTGAACAGGTACTAAGCAAAAATGCCTCACCTTCTAGTGAAAGCGCCATAGCCCTTGTACTTCTAGTGATGACATTCTCTGACTCTAGGAGATGCCTAAGGAAACGGAAGCTCCAGCTTCCATTATCTGAGCACACCCTCTCTCTGTGTTCCTGAAAATTTCGTAACTTATTTATGGTCACACCAGCCACATCTGGATCACTCTGGACACCCATCTTTTGGTGCGGAGCTGCACAAATGTGCAGGTGCACACAGGCATGGCTCATGTCAGCACGCCTTACAAGAAGGTCCTGAGAACCAGGGCTGTGGGGTGAGTTCTTCCATGAGGCCCACGTGCTGGTATCCAGGGCAGGCGGTACCTCAGCAAAGTCGGCCTGGGGGTTTCATTTACTCCATGAGGATAAAAAATGGTTTGTTCTTTGTTAAAAAAAAAAAAAAAAAAGGTTGTGTTATGTTAGGGCTCTATTAAAAATGGGGGGAGTGCAATTTTTGTTTAGAGAAGAATGATTATAAGACTAAAGATTTTCCCAGGCCCTTATGTTCTTTAGCGACAGCTCTAGACCTCTGGGTTGGAGGCTGGTAGCATTGAGAGGAAGCTATGGTAAGCTTTCCCCCAAAGGCTTCTAGGAACCTAGGGGACTTCTAAGCTCATTCGGAAGTCTCTCTCTCTCTCTCCTCATTGCTCCCCTCTGCTTTCTTTCCTCCCCACTCCTAGCTACCTTCTCTCATGGTTGTCTTCTGTAATCTTCACCCTGCCTCCTGTGCGGCAAGCTCTCAGACCCCCCACCATACTAAAGGCCATGTCTGCAAGGTTCTAGCGGAGATAGCAAAGCTTGGGTGGGTGTGTCGGTGTGAGTAAGGGAGCCAGAGGCTGGATTTTCTCCCACACTTCACCCATCTCTTCGGACAGAGGGGAGCAGGTGTCCTAAGGGCAGGTGCATTTTCAGAAAGAGATGAAGGACTGAATTCAGGGAAAGGGAAAGAACTGTTTTCTCTCCCCAGTGGAAACATTTCTATCCTGAAGGTGGAGAATTGGATTCTCCCAGAGGGTCGCATTGGGTGCATCCTGAGCTAAGGGCCTCATGCATGCTCCTTTATTTATCCTCAAAACCAGCTCTGAGGTAGCCATATTTATTCTCCTTTTATGAGTAACCCATGGGAGGATTAGAAAGGATGATCAATCACGCAACTGATAAGCCTCTGAGCCAGGAGCTTCATCCCAAGAGCTGAGTACTGAATGTGAAGGCAGCACTGAGGTCTAGCAACTGGGAGACTCCAGGATGGCCCGTCCACCCTGGGAGGAACAGAGGTGTTCGAAGGGGTTGTGATAACAGCTTGTGCTTATTGTGCCTTATCTCGTGAGCCTCAGGGCTGGGATTCCATTGAGCTTTTTGAGTTTGAGTCCTCTTCTAATAAACTATACTCCCCCAATGTGAGCTGTGGGCAGACACACTTTCTCTAACTTCAGGAGGCAAACTTTCCCAGTGGGGAGAGAACGCTGTCGGTCACAAACCTCTCGCTGGGCAGTGGGAGCAGATATACTTTTCCTGCCAGAAGTTGCCAGAAGGGCTGTGAGACTTTAAGATTGACTAAGCCGTAATCCTACTCTAGATCGTGCTGCTGCTTCCGTTTCCAGAGCAACAGCGCGGAATTGGGAGAACATACGTGTTATCAGATTTGGACAGGGAGGCGAGCAGCAGTGTTTGTCACTGGGAACGGAGTGTGACACAAACAGCCTGGGCTCCATGCCTTGCCCAAGCTGTCACACGCACCCCATCCTCCAGAAGCAAACTGATAGCAACCCAGAATAAACCACCCCCTGCTTGTCTTTAAAGAACAGTAGCAGAGGAATGGGGTCTGGGTGGGGGGAAGGGGGAGGAGACAAAATGAAAAGAAGACACAAACCCAAGACACAGTGCAGTTTCAAGCAGTTCCTACCTAGGCGTCTAGAATTCTCACAGGGCCAAGGGACTAGAGGCTGACTGTGGCTCCTGAAATCTCCAGACACACCCAGATCTCACCGAAGTAGAAGACAGTCAGTACAACGAAATGATTTCTCACTAGGACATGGCTCTTCATTAATGGTGCTGGTGCTTTTTCAGAGAAGAGGTCTGAGTGGAAGTGTGAGACAGGGCAAAAAGTGTTGGAAGTTTCAGAATGCAACCCGTCCTCCTTTGCTGGCCCCAAATTCTGAGAAGGATGTTAAGAAGGGACTTCTTTGGATACAGTTCTGAAATCAGTCAGAGAGTTAAGAGGATTTAAAAAATTATCTTGGATCCATCTGGAATCTTAAAGAAACGATCACTCAAAGAAGAACAGGAGTGAATTCAGATAATTCCAGCCCAGTAATGGAAGAAGCAACTTGGGTTCCTAAGTGCCTGGATCATTCTGGAAGGTCATACTTCCTGCATGTCTCCTCCAGCACCTCTGCCCTGTGGTAGATTCTGTAGACATGATGTGCAAGAGACCAAATCAAGTGGGTCCAGAGAAAAGTGGAGACACTCAAATTTCCCTGGAACAGATGGTAAATTCTTCACTCTTTTCTTGTCTTTGATTTTGTTTTCTCGTGAGTTCCTTCTGTAAGATGCACTGTGGGTAATCCAGGAATCTCATTCCTACCTGGCAGAGCCCAGGCCTGTAGGAACCTGGACCTCTCTGTGGCAAAAACCCCAGGGGATGGCTGAGACCAACTTTCCTCTTGATGGAGAGGGAAGCACACAGCTCTGGGGGCCTCCTAGAGTCACGCTATGCAAATAATTCAACAAATGGTCTAACAGCAATGTTGTCAGAAAAAGAATTTCCAATTCTATCACCATGGTGACAGCTCATCAAAAAAAAAAAATCTAAATCTAAAAATTGCCTTCTTTTGGCTGATGAAAAATAATAAATAGGGCTTCTGGGGCTTGTATTTGCATTAGCCCTCACCGCCACCCCCAACGCTCCCCAAATCCACCCTCATATCTGGCTGGATCCTCACACAGCTTCGGCCACCTGTGCTTCCCCAGGATGCACTTGAGCCTAGGAACTTAAAACAGGAGCGGTTTATTCCCCAAACTCCCAGATCCCCAGTCTGTCCCCTGTCCCCATGCTCTTGCTGGCATTCATTAACCCTTGGCCCCGGGTTTATCAGCTGTCCATAGCAATTTCACAGACAGGGCATTTCTGGAAATAGCTACGAGCTCCAGGTTGTGGCGACTCCAGGGATGGAGTACTCACAGGAGAAGAAGAGAGGAGAACGTCCTGAGGGTCTGAGGCAGAAATGGGCACTTGTAACTTCCTTCTGTCTTAAGGGCAATGCCACAGCCCAATTGTCATATTAAAAACTGGACTGTATAAGTCTCCAAAGCATCTTGCAACAGACAACATGGATACTTTGCCATTTCTAGAACTGTGATCCAAGCAACTGCTGAAAGAGTGCAGTTTTCAGGAAGCGGGGCCAGGAGCAGCAAGATGTCGGTGCAGCGGCACTGTGGCCTCTTGTAGGGACAGGCACACACCAAGGAGCACCTGCCCATCCAGTGCAGATGAGTGGATGCTGACATGGCCACACAGGGGAACACTGCAAGATTAGGACGAACAAACAACTGCAGATCTATGGCTACTGATGGGGAGAGATGCCCATGATTTGTCCTTAGCAAAAAATCAGGCTACAGAACGACATACATAGTGTAATCCTATGTAAGCTATATATTTATGAGCATACACACATAAGAGTAGAAGGCTATATACCAAAGTGTTAATGACTGTTACCTCTGGAAGTTTCTTCTTTTTATCTCTATGAAATTTTGTTGCCTAAAGCAATATTTTTATGTGGTGAATTTGTATTAATATCATAATCAGGAAAAAAAAAACCCACAAAACCCTAAAGTGACTTTAAGAGGGACTTTTCAAGAATAAGAGATAGGGATCAGGTGTCTACTCTACCAGGCACCGTGGTGGGAGGCAAAATGAAAGGACCACACGGTCTGTGCCCTCAAGGGACTACAAGTCGAAATGAGGGGATGCAAGAAATCATCACTAGGTCCTAGATCTTTAGGAGTAAATGAGCTAAACATTCGATGATGGTGGATCATGTTCACACAGGTAGACAGACATAGTTTGGTGGTGAAGAGGGAGAGGTCACCTAGATTCCCATCCCAGATGGATGTGATCCCAGATCAAGCTGCTTATCTGCCTGGAGGCCGAGTTTCCCCATCTGAAAGTGGGGTTAATAACGGGAGAGGTGGATCCACGCCAGAGGATTGCTGTGAGGTTTCAAGGGAGTAAAGACAGAGCACAGTGCCTGCAGGGGGACAGTCAGGAAACGCCAGCTATTACTAATGACTTCGCCAAGGGCTCTGGGAAAGCAGGTGTGGGCTCAGCATAGACATAGGAAAGCACTTTGGCATCACACCTCCTGATGCCAGTGGTCATCTACCTTCTGAAAAAGACCCTGCCTTTAGGTTAAGCGCTGAAAGAAGTTTTACATTAAATGGAATTCATTTTCCCAGGGAACATGGGAAGCCTGGCTCATGCCTCCCTGGCATGGTGCGGTATTTATCATCGTGCTTAATCTGTGGGTGACCTAATCTGTTGATGAAGCCAATCAATGGCTCCCCCCACCTCAAGCAAATGACTTGCTCCCCTCCAATCAAGAGGCACCTTTAATCTGATTCCTTTCCACTCAACTCTCCACCATGACCCACATGTCATTTCATTCCTCCTTTCCCCTCCTGCAAGTAATCAGCCTGGTCCAATTTGCTTGTATAAACAGGAGGCCTAGGTGGGGGGACGTCACTTGGCCATGGCAGCTCTGCTTTTTATACATCCCCCCGCCTTGTTTCCTGAGACCTTTCAATAGAGCCAGACTTGGAGGAGAGTTATATTAAACAGTTTGACTCCAAACCTAAACAGCCCCCGAAGCATTAGTGGTTCAAAGATCTCCTGGTGCATTTATGAAAAGCCATTGATCTGGGAAGAGGTGTTAGCGGACTTGAAATGCACTAAGAAAACCCCTTTGCTGGCAGGAGGCAGAGTGGTTTCCATTAAGGATCTGCCCTTTATCTTGTCACATCACTGACCTGCGCAAGCCGAGATGGGTATTTCCCCTT
Organism: Ursus arctos; assembly: GCF_023065955.2. Taxonomy (NCBI): domain Eukaryota; kingdom Metazoa; phylum Chordata; class Mammalia; order Carnivora; family Ursidae; genus Ursus; species Ursus arctos. The sequence goes on from NW_026622819.1 coordinate 56,317,258, forward strand.
GCCTTGAGAGGAGGCTGCCTTTGGTTAGAAGCTGTGATAAGAAAGCCTTCATTTTTGAGACAGACACAAAGGACAGAAGTGACTTGCTTTTCTGAGTCTGAACCCCAAATCTCCTTTAAATTCTAACTTTTGTGATCACCTCTGATGTATCTGAGCCTTGAGAACACCATGGGTCATTTCCCCAGTGTTGGTTCTGAGGACTTGGAAAAAAAAAAATGCAAACCCTGGGACATCAGAGCTTTAGGAACTTGAAATACCACCTAGAACAGGGTCCCTTCCTCAACCCAGAGGACCGCTTACCAGCTTCAGAACAGTGTAGACTGCCTTAAACCCCCCTTCTGCTGCTTACTACTGGGTGAGCTGAGATGCATTCCTTCTGGTCTCTGCCATGATCTTCTCGAGTAGAAACTGGGTCTGATGACCTCAGGGGGTTGTTGTAAGGATTAAATATGGTAACACATGTAAAGTGCTTTGCATAGAGCTTGGCATAAAGTTGACACTTGATAAATGCCAGCTATTATTATTGCTTGCTATTACTATACTATTATTTACACAGTCTAAAAATTGTAAGCAACATTTTGCATGTCACGCACATGTGCATTTTCCTGGGAAGAGGTCTATATACTTAATTTTCATTTTCCCCTTTAGGGGTAGAACCGCTAATCTAGCTAGGCTTTCTCCTTTAATTGATGAGTAAAATCATGCCCAGAGGTTTAGAGTGTTCTTTCCATAGTCACATGGTAAGACAGATGCGAGGCCAGAACTAAAACCCAAAATCTGTTGATTCACTATCCGGTGCTTTGCAACATTCTGGAAGCATTAGCAAAAGTAGCTCAAGCCTTACCCAGTGTTGCACAGAAGAAGGGATCTATAAATATATGGGAACAGGACTGGACACATACTGATGGGGTTAAGGCAGAGGGAATGTTCAGGGGTCTGGAGGTGTGATGCCTATGGAATTGCCAAAACTGCTTGACAACAATACTCGACAGAGAGGAGGTGCACGAACCAGAGTGAAGGGGGAAAGGGTGGGGGCCACCAGCAAGAACCTGCCCCACTTCCAGACTCCTTTGCATTTCCCACGGATAGCAAAGCACATTTATCCCGTAAGCTTTATAAAATCTAAGAGAACATGAACATTTGACCTAGGAAATAAATAATTCTGAAGTTCTGAGTGATTGTAACTCCATTTCCCAGAAGGTGCAGCCCCAGGATTTTGAGGTTTGCATTCTTTTTTCTTTGACCAGTTTCTTTAAAATACTTTAACTTTCCCAGGTTCAGTGGTTCTTGAAGTGCGTCTTGGGACCGCCACCATCAGTATTAACGGGAAACTTGCTGGAAATACAAGTTTGGGGGACCCCCTTAGACCCACTGAATCAGAGAGTCCGGGGCAGGGCCTAGGAATGTGCTTTTGGAGGGTCTCCAGGTGACTGTGAAGCACGCTCAACTCTGAGGACCATTTATTTTTAGGCCACTGGTGTGGCAGAGAGACCTAGCAAGGAAAGAGAGCTTGGAAACATCTTCCAGAAATTTGAATCCCTGGAATACTTTTTTTTTTTTTGGTATGAAATAAACTGAAACTAAACTAGTAACCTAGTTCCTCTTGTATTTTGCAAACAAGAGATCTTGGAGGGAAGTGGAAAATAAATTTCAAGGCCTTTCATCTCAGTTACAATGCCATGTTCATTTAGCATTGTGTGGGGAGGAAGGGAGGGAGGGAAGGAGGGGCAGCGGTTAGGCTTGTAGAGGAGAATACACAATTCCAATGGAATCCACTGTAATTTAGGGGCAATTAGCGTCTGCACATTCTCCATCCATGAGGCTCCATTAATCCAGTTAATCCTTATCTTCCAATCGAAAACAAACACCCTTGATTGTACTTGGGATCCTTTTAACACGTTCTGCCCACCTGGATGCTATCCTCTGCCTTGTAATCCAGAGCTTTTAGGAGCCACTTCAGCTCCTGGGAAGGGGGGATGACCCACCATCTTGGCTGGGTCCTCCCAGCCCTTTGGAAAGAAGCCCTGTCCCAGGCTGTGCCCTCGCCTGAAGCACGCGTTCTCTGGCGAGACCTGCCCTCTCCCTGTCATTACTCAAGTCATTCTTGGTACTCCCTTGCTATTCTGGGCAGCCGTCCCTGACGGCTTCTTGACTTCCCCTCGCCTAAGTAATGCAAGCGCTTGGATAATACTAACGCATTGCTAAGACAAAATTTGCTGTTTCCCGTGGCCTTTCTTATTTGTGTCACGTGATCCTGCAAAGTACTGCAGTATCATTGCCTTTCTCCACTCCCCCACCCACTCTCACACCCTCTGCAATTTATAGGTGGGGGCCGCCGAGGCTTCCTGGGGTGCCACGACCTACCAGATTCCCACAGTTAGTAACTGGATGACAAGGTAGGTTCAAACTCAGGTCTCCAGATTCGCAGGTGAAGATCTTCCTGCTACGGAACATTGTCTCTTTCTGACGACGCACCTAAACCCATAACACTAATGAATAATGCATTTGTTCTTTCACTGTGTTTATGTCTTTGGGATGCCTTTGTATCTATGAAAATCACTGCATCTTCCTTCATTTCAAAGCCCTTAAGGAGAAGAAATCACATCAGGCTCAAATAATAATGTAAAGTGCTTCCACCTATTCAAAATATTTTCATTTTATCTTATTTTGTCTACAAAACAATTCAATGAGTTAAGTAGGATAAGCAGTATTATACTTATTTTAATGGTAAGGAAATTAAAATTGGGCCAATAAAAGCAACTTACTGGCTCAGAAAGTAGAAAGTGGTATCATCGGGAATAAAATACAGACTTCTAACTTCTGGAGCTGTATTTCTCTACTAGACGTGTGGTTTTAACACTGTGTTCTGAGAGCTGCAGAGTTCTTATATGCTGCCTCGGAACTTCTGGGGGAGCCAGGGAAAGATGGGGCTGGCAGGGGATCCTAGCCTGGGTTTAACTAGAACGTTCCCTCCCTTCAAAAGCAGCTGGGAAGCTGCTGGTAGGTGGTCATTTCCTGCATGGAGTACCCAGCATAGTAGTAGTACTAGTCAGGTATAGACGGTAGCTTCGGGATGGTACAGCTGCAGGGGGTCCTGATCCGCCTCGACGTTCTTGCAAACACTTCTGACGTCCTGACTTGCTCTCAGGGCAGGCGGTGAAAACTGCACCCTGTCCTCACACAGGGTAAGCTGCCCCTCAGCCTTTTCATATTCTGTTCATGAGTTCAACAAATATTTGTTAAGCAGGGGCTATGTACTAAGTTCTGTGCTAGGGTCTGGAACTAGAATGGTAGGAAAACCAACATGGCGGTGACCCCGCCTCTGCGCGCACGTGGCTGTGCACCAATAAATAATTCCAAAACATAGGAAGAGCTATTACGGACACATCGGTCAGCGGCACGGGAGTACCAGGAGGGGCGGGGGAGGGGGAAAGGTAGGGAACTCCACCCCATGGAGAAAGCACTATAGTGAGGTTTTCTTGGCAGGGTAGAGAGCGAGAGGGAGAGCATCCCCGTCGCGTGGAACAGCAATGTCTAGATATGGAGCAACAGGAGTGTGTTTGAGGGGTGTCCAAGAGGTGAGCTGGACCACAGCACCAGGCAGAGCAGGGCTCAGGATTTACGCAAAGCAAAGTGGACAGCTATTGCAGAGATTTATGTAAGGAGTGTCATGATGGACTGACTCGTTTTTCAAGGTGATTCTGGCTACGGTCCAGACCAAAAAAAAAAGGGGGGGCGGTTGGTCAGGAGTATAAAGTGAAGAGACATTTGAGGAGTCTCATCAAGGTGGTTTTGTATCTAGGTAACCTAAGTGGCCCAATTAATTTTTTTATTTTAATTTTTTTTATTATATTATGTTAGTCACCATACAGTACATCCCTGCCCTCCTCACTACCCATCACCAGTCCATTAATTTCTAATACTGGAAGTAACCCTGAATGCTCTTGAGTGTGGAGCAAGTTATCAGAAAGGAAATCCACAGTCACACAGTGAGAGGAGCCCTTGAGAGATTTTATAACTTCACGTAGAAGACTTTAGAACAAGAGTGGTAAAACATAGAAAGTTCTACTTTAGGTTTAGATGACAAGTTTCCAGTCTTGCTCTACCACATGTTATCTGTGTAATGTGAGGCAGGCCATCTAACGAACCCCTTAGACCTCATTTTCCCCAGTTGGACAAGGGGCTCCTAACCTAACCACAGCTAGTTATCAGGCAACCTGATTACACAACGTAAGTGCAAATGCTTTGTAAATGGTTAGGCATTCTTAAAATGCAGGATGCCATTATCATTAACCATGTTGGCATACACAAAGTAATTATAATTAGAGTTCTGAGTAAATATGGAGTAGCATTTTTATCTCCAATTACATCCCAAAAGTAAGTTACTAGACACCAAGGAGTTTGTGTTCTCAGATGGGTTAGAAGTTTCACCATATTCTACCATAAATCCACCTTTATTTTTTCAATGATACAGGTTATAGAATTACTCAATAATTTTATTCTTTAGAATCATCACATTTACTCAGAATTATGATTACAATCATATTTGCTTCATACTGTATTTCCCAAACCTTAGTTGTTTATGTTCCAAAGTCATACTTTTAAACATAAATATGTAATTATTAACTTGATATTTTATTTAAATTGAATTGATATACATTCCCTTCCACTTTTAGTTTTAATGAATTTAAACCTAAAGAATATCACTTTGAAATATTTTTTTCCTAATTCACATTACAATAGTTGGAAGACTGTTAACATACAAATAATCTAAACTATCTAACAGGATCTCACATAACACCAGCAGTAACCACTATACTTAAGTAATAGCTTATCCCATTCATATTTCAGGAACTTTTTTCAATATCAAAATTAATAGGGCCTTTCCCCAGCCCACAGGTTCTTAACATTAGAATCATCTGGAGAGCTGTTAAAACTCTTGATGCCCAGATGGACTGCAGATTAATTAAATAAAACATTTCCAGGCATGGGACCCTCAGTATTGTTCCAAGTTTCCTGGGATGATTCTCATGTGAACCCAGGTGAGAACCACTGACTTACATTCTTGGGTGCCTTCCAGGACTGCCTGGGCCCCCTTGGATTGGCCAGATATTGAGGACAGACTATATGGGGAGAACCTGACAGTAGGGGAGTCAATCGCTGTTTTTGTCTCATTCAGAAGGGAACGGCTATCTGGATAAAGACAATAGCGGTGCTACTACTAATAGGTGATATGAAGTGAGGGCTAACTTTATGGCAGGTATTCCTCCAAGTAGCTTATAAGAATTCTTTCATTAGTATTCATAGCAACACTGCAAAGGGAGCACTGGAACAATCTGTTTCTGAGACGAAGCATCTGAAGCCCAGAGAGGTGTAGTGCCTTGGCCAAGGTTACACAGGAAGTAGTAAGTGACAGAGCTGGAATGGAGGGTCCTTTAAAGCAATCCCAAGTTTCCCTCCTTTCATATGGCTTTCTACTTAAACTGGATACCTTAGGGCCTAGAATCCCATTACACAGACCAGAATCGCCTTTCTCTGTGCCTTTTTATTAGACTTCTTTCCCAATCCCTAATTTTGCAGATGAGTACATGGTATCGATGTGAAAATGAAGACCTGTAGAGGTTGCATTATTTCCCAGGCCATACAACCAACTCCATGCGTGGTCTTGTGAGAGTCCCCTAACTTCTCCTGGACATGCTTTTTCTCATTTCAGTTGCAATAATAAACGCTTCTGCCTCATAACCATGAAGGTTAGAAGAAGAAGAGGCATCGAAGTGTTGGGTCCCCACAGCTCCTTGTCCTGGAGAAGGCCCCATGGGGAGGGAAGGATGGTTTCCAGCAGCCCAGAAGTCACTTTTCTCCTTTGTAGAATCCAGTTACACCCAACAGACTTCAGTCTTGAGTAAATGAAACTAGATGAACACACCTAGGGGATCTTCGAGCCCAGGCTCAGGTTTTAGCGCCCAGCTACAGGGAGGTGAGAAGAGCCTGTTGTTTTCTAAAAGAGAGAGGAAGAAACCACCCTCCAATTATGCAGCAGATTTTGCTTCACAGTTGAATAAAGGGCATGAAATCGGATGTTTTTCAAGCTCAGAATAAAGCAGTGGAAAACCCACCTCCCTTCTCCCTCCATAAAGAACATCTAACGCATTGCATTTAATTTCCGAATAGGGCAATGTTCTTTTTAAGGGAAATGTTAAGCAGGGATTAAAGACACGATGGGCTGTGTAACTCTATCCTCAGCCCTTTCATTGTTAATAGTATTTTTTTTGGCGGCGTCTGTGCAGAGATGTGGGAAAAACCAAAGTCTTATGTAAATGAGAATTGACACACTGATAAACCAAGCGCCAGACCTGAGGTCTTAATTACACAGGAGTCTAGATGTCAAAGTGAATGCAGCTTATTGACGTTCAGAGATTTCACTCAGTATTAAGTTGGACGACCTTCTTCCGGGAGCAGAGAGCAAAGCGCAGGTTTCTCATTACTCAGGGCCACGTTCACAAACGGCAAAGGGCTATGTTCATGCCTGGGCACTTTTCTGGATGGAATATGTCCCTGAGCTCTGACACCCTTGCCTGCTTGCAGTGGCATAAGGAAAGCAAGGTGTTTGCAGGTGTTTCCGGCTGTGGAGTAAACGGCTGCTAATTGACAACAGTTCTTAAAAGCAAAGGTCTCTAATGGCATCTGCCCCTCTCCCCTCCCCTCTGCACTGCCTTCCCTGCCCATTTGGTGTCATTTGTGGCCTCTGAAGCACTGTCAAGGCATTATCTCATTTCAACACCTAATACTCTGATGAGATACACGAAAGCATTAGTAGCTACTTTTTAAGGCTGGGAAGCCTGCAAGGTCAATAATTAACAAGCATTTATCTTGCTGAAGATGATACTTGGGGGGCGTCTCTAGCTCACACAAGGCGCTGCCGGCAGACTGGAATCTAGTGGGGTTTGTACCTCCTGGCCCGTGGCTCTTTGCATTAGCTTGACACTATGGCCATTATCCTAGGGGGTACAGGCTGTGTTTTTAAAAGGGGCTTGGGCAGAACCTAACAGTTCTCAGTGGGTGTCAGGGTCTTTGCCTTGAAACAGAAAAATAATACATCGTTTCCTTCCACCTGTACTAATTAAAGTGTCAGGATGGAGCCCCAACACTGATTTGACACATGACACGACGTCCCGTGTAATCTGACGTGTCTTGCGCTGACATCAAAGCCCCGTCAAGGAAAATGGAGCGGGATATTTAGTGCGTGCCCGTTGCAGTCTGACATATAACTCCATCCAGCTTTATTCACAGGCCCTCGCTCACCAGGAGATTAACCCGTCAGGCCGCTGAGTGAGAAGGGACGGAGCAGACCCCGACAGGAGGCCCGAGATGCAGGGGAAATCCAAACAAATCCACCTGCTCAGGGAAGACTCTCCTGACACCTCGTCCTCCTGCGGACATCTGTGGCGAGTGTTCTCACAGCCACTGATGTGGCACTGGGGCATTTATGACTGCCTTATGACATTATTTCTCACTGTTGTCTTTGCACTGTTGTTCAACAACTTTGTGTAATTGTCTCTTCTCACCCCAAATAAACCTCAGCACCCCAAATAAACCAAAGGGAAGGACTAGCTTTGGTACGTGTCTGTCCTAGCAAACATCTCTAGTGATTCCATGAAGCTAGCTAGCTCTTTCTGTTTTTGTTTTTGTGTTAATTTTCGATCTATCATGCACCAGTACTTTGGTAGAATACAATAAAAATGAAAGATTACAAGAATGAACACGGGTATGGATGTCTTAGCAGTGTCAGACTATGATGTGTCTAAACGTTTACTCTCAATTTCTGCATCGATCTGCCCCAGACCAGGAACATAGAGTTTGCCAACTGGCACGAATCTGCGGACCACACTTCGAGTGGCACTAAACCAGAACACTGGGATGCCCGCAACAGTGTGGAACAGAAGGGAGCTCCTTGCTATGTAACTGTTGATTGAGTAGATATGTAATGTATAGATAACATATGTACACACACATTATCTCTCTATCTGATATATTCATGTCAAATATAGCTATATGCACATACATCCAATTAAATTATACTTTACACTGTACGTATAATTAGAAGATAGGATTACAAAATGGACACCACCTATACCTAGGAGGAACAGGGGCATATGAGCTAGCAAGTTGGCACTAAGACCCACTCAATGAAAACGCACACGTGGAAAGCGAGTTATGACTGAGCTATGCCTATCCAGTACCCTGTGTGCTATCTTGGTGGGTCGTACTCCTATTTTACCCAAGGGGCAGTGAAGCTCATTGAGGGTAAGTGTTTCACAGCTATTTAGTGATGAGAATAGGATTCAAGTGCAGCTCTCACTCCACACAGCCCATATTCCTTCTGCTGCACCACGTGAATTTGGTAGCTATGTCTTACTCATGGGTGTGTTCCTACCACCACTTCCAAGCAAAGACAGCTGTAAAATAATCATCAGTGGGCTGGCTGAGGTAGGTTTCAAGTGAGAGCAATTCTACGAATGAGCTTCTAGGAAGTTTACTCCTTAAAAGAAAAGCCTAGAGAAGAGATGACCCCTTCTTTTGCTGGACATTGAAGCATCAGGAGGGGATGGCTGGGATGTCCTATGGCCATCTAAGACCCAATTAGAGGATGGTGTCCACGCACTGGGGGAGGCAGAGCACCAAGAGAGCCACGGAGAAGCAGGGCAGCAGCCCTAAGAGCCTGCATCTAGAGGGTCCCCGACCTAAAGACTTCCATTGTGTGAAATTAAGACTTTCCCTGCTATCCAAAAGTAGAGCATTCCTATGAAGCCTTTTGTAAGCTGAAGTGGCATAAAGCAAAGAAGCAGTCACCATTTTGTAAAAGCAAAAATCCTCTTTGGATCTCCTTCAGTTAGCTAAGGTAGGTCGTTCATAAAAGTGATGTGGCATCAAGTGAACTTTCAGAGAGCTGGGAAACCTGTACACATTCCCTCATTAAGGGAATGTTCTGTTACTTGCAGCCGACGACACCCTGCCTAATACAGCCTCCTCACCTAATAGGACGCTGAACTCCACAGTCCCTTTTCATTAAAGCCAATGTTTGATTCATAATGTTGGGCCAAAATGTGAAGGAGACGGTCATCGAATATATGGCAGCAACACACATTTTCCAAATCACCCTTTGAAATGAGATTTAGATGCCTTGAAGGGACCATAAGAGTTGAACTTGGAAATAAAAAAAGAAAAAACGAATGAAAGAAAACCCACAGTATGCAATATAATTCCTACATGCGGGGTTTAGTTCAACTCTCGGGACACGGTACCTCAAGGCATGTGCAATCACAGCCCGTCAGCTCGGTTTAGGAATTCCCCCGCTCCTTCTTGCGTGTTTACACAACTTCAATACTTTTCTATATTGGCTCAGTAAAGCATTTTTCTATTGAGATGGCATTGTTCATCTGCATTTATCCCACAGTGAGGAGCCTCAGCTATCTTAACAGTCCATTTTGGTAACTGTAAAGCTGATACATTGTGTATAAACAGCTCAAATCTTTCTCAGAAAATAAAACTGGAAAGAAGAGGATTTTGCTTCAGCCATCGAAGACAGTCTTGCATATTTAGAGATTAAGGCTGAGGTGTGGGTTTCTTCTTTCAGCTAAAACCTCATCCCCCCTGCCCTTGACAACTTAATTTCCTGTCCTCTTTGGGAGACAGACGGATGAATATTTAGAGTAGAACATGATTGTGATTAAGCTTCCAAATGTATCTTCATCTGGATTCCAGCTGGTGTGGCATCTCAATTACTCCTCTATCCCCCTACGGAACCGTCGTATTGATGTAGGAAGCTTTGCATGATGGCACTGGATTAAAAATCTCCCGGGATTCTCCAAAACTTCTGACCTCAATCAATTACCCCTTAATGGGCGCGGGGGGGGGGGGAGAGGTCTTGTGCATACATTATGACCTGAAGGGTCCCACCAATAGGCATCTTACCATTGCCACCTAGCTACCTTCAGAGAACAGACATCTTCCTAACAGCCGGCTCCTTTCTCCTCCTCCCCACCTCTGCAGATGGTGATGCATCAGGTGAGGCTCATAAACTCATGAAGGTGGTGATTAATAGAGGTTCTGTCGATATGACATGAAGAAGGCTGCGAAATGTTCAGCTGCCCACAATTTCGTTACTGGCCCCAACATTCCATATCTGTCACTCTTCCTGTGACTCCTGGTACCTTTATGCCCAAACTAAATTACAGAAGTACAGTATTGTTCTCTGAGTCAATTCTACATATCTTGGATACACACATATCATTTTCGGTATCATTTCTTTGGAGAAGAAGCCCCAACTAATTTACATGGCTCTTTCATTCATGAACTCCTTTTTTTCATTCATTCAACATGTACTGAGCTGTGTGTAGGCTGTGTGCTAAGCACTAGGCACGGATCTGCAAGCAAGACTGACACAGAACAAGTTCCTTGTTCTCAGGGAACATAGTACAGTGGGGGTGACAGACATGCACATGGCTAATAACTGAGCGTGAACAATGCTGGAAGGAGCCAAGTCCCAGATACTGCGGGGATGCCAGGACAGGCCTCTACCTCAGGTTCAGGAGGATGAACAAGGAAGGATTTTGAGAGCTTTTTTCCCCTAATCCATTACATTTGCAGTGGCCTCAGCGCTTAGATTAAGTTTTCTAAACTAGAGAACAACCATGGGCCTGCCCTCCCTCCCTTTCTTCCTTTGTACCTTCCTTCCGTCCTACAAAAGTAAACGTCAGGCATGCTTCAATTCTTGTGCTTACGAGCTAGTGAAATATGACATATTTATAAAATGTTGGGGAAGGCAGGTGAAAAGAGAGTTTCTATTTTTTTCCTGCTATGAATATATATTACTTGATAAATGGCTATGGATGATGAAATGCTACACCCAATGTTGCAGACAGTATGGTTCCTAAAGGACTTCAGAGAGTGGGGGCAATCTGTGTGGAGTCGAGTATTTAGAACATACTTCCGAAAATGAGAAGGCTGAGTTTGTTCTCTAAGATCAGCTAACAGTAAAGTAAGTACTTTCTATTTCCATTAAACAAGACCCTTATTTCCAGCAACCAGACTTATGAGGATAGAATCTCTCAGGAACCCAAGTGGGCTGGTAGAGACCCTTAAGAATCCTTCTTGGGATAAAAAGAAAAAAATAAGGAATAAATAAAAAAAATGAATCTCATCCCTCATTCAAATCTTATAGTTTTAAAGAAGGCACTCCTCTCCAAGAAGGAAGCTTGCCTCCCCCACTTGCCTTCTTGATTCAATGGCTGTGTGTACACTGCTGGTACACGACATATGCAAGGAAGATGGAAGAGGCAGGAAGAATTTTTGGTGGCAAAGTGAGATAAGCCAGTTTATAGGGCCTATTGGAGAATTTTCACACTCTCTAGAATCACTCTTTCAGTGACCAAAGAGAAAAGAGAGCTCCTCAAATACCTTCATATGGGGATGCTTAAAACAAATCATCCTAAAAAATCATCCTACACATTAAAAAAAAAAAAATCCCCACAAACTAGGAGAAGCTGGAATGGTAGGTAGCCTGAAGCACTATGAACTCATGAAAAATTAATTCAATCCTCAAAGTCAGCACCGGTAAGGGCTGTTCTACATAACAAAAGGTTCTCAGTCGCATTATTAAAAACACTGCTTTGGAGTGACCAATTAATTTCAAAGGCGCCAGTCTCTGCGTTGGAAGTTATCAAAGACAGATGTGCTAAAAGGGTCCTCTCTATCAGCTCCAGTGCCCATCTGCTATCCCAGGGTTCTAACTGACATCCTTATTATGGTTTGAGCACTTTGCTTTCATTTTAACCAAAACATCTTTGTGAGATTTCCCTTAAAAGCCCAATAGAGAACAAGATTAGTGAAACTGGTCTTTTTCTCCCAAGGGCTGGTACCTCCTTCAATCCATAGACCCTGGGCTCTCACACACAGTCCACTCATATCAGGGTTGGGGTGTGTGTGTTTGCCTCACCAGCATTTGACAACATGAGAATCAGACCATATTTTTCAGAGACAGGAAATGGAGCCTTAAGATTCTGGATAGGTGTGTCCCATTTTAAGAAATCCTGGTATTAAAAAATGAAATGTATATGAACCTGATAAAACTCGAAGTGATTCATCCATTTACAAAGAGGACTCACCATAGGGTTCCTTTAAAATCAGTTTCCTAATCTAGTTAATACGTTTCATTATCCACAACACAAAAACAAAAAGTTGTTTACTTGTACCATTTCTGGAACACACCTATTATTTAAATGTACTACTACTGATGGTTTCCCTTTATTGAATGCCTGCTATTTATGCGACTATCCTGGTGCTGACACTTGACATAAGTAATCTCATTTAATTCTCAAAACAGCTCTGAAACCTACATATCAGAACTCATCTTATACTAGAGGAAAGTGACTCGCCCAAGGTCATACAGCCAGAGCAGAGCTGGAATTCAAACCAAAGTCTGCTTTGCTTTGCATTTCACTATTCTGGTCTTGTTAGAAATCAGACTGAATTAAAACCTCATTAATATGGGTTGGTTGGTACACATGACCACTTAAATTTACTAGAAAAGTTTGAGTTACAAAATATGCACAGATTACCCACAAGTATATACAATGAGTTGATTTCACTCTTTTCTGGAGATCCTTCAGGACTTATTTTAATGATAAGAACAATTTTTAAGTCATAACCCCAACACATAGAAGTAATAGAAACACGCAACTAAAATACATGAAAATACTCCATTCCCTGAAGTTGGTTTAATATAACTTAATAATGTGCATATTAAATTCTCTTTTGAAGACACTTTACACTAGCTATGTTCAAGCACAAATTCTTGAATAGTAAGTCTTTTTTTTTTTCTTTTTTTTTTTAAGATTTTATTTATTTATTTGACAGAGATAGAGACAGCCAGCGAGAGAGGGAACACAAGCAGGGGGAGTGGGAGAGGAAGAAGCAGGCTCATAGCGGAGGAGCCTGATGTGGGGCTCGATCCCGTAACGCCGGGATCATGCCCTGAGCCGAAGGCAGACGCTTAACCGCTGTGCCACCCAGGCGCCCCTGAATAGTAAGTCTTGATGTGATTATGCTTTGCTTTTAATTTCTTCCAAACAAAGTTGTATATTTCATTAACCCGTTCATTTGGAAATAAAGAGAAGCATGTGGAAACCATGAGCCCCTTCTCCCCTCTCTCCAGCTGCCCAGGACAGGAAGGGTGGCAGGTTTAAGGGGGACTAGCTGTCTCTGATTTCTCAAACTCAGATCTTAAAATTAGCAAAGAACAGGAATAAGAGGGGCTTGGTCTTTGGAAGGCATGTGAATTGGGAGCTCAGTATTGGAATTATGCAGATTCTGGCTGGATTAACATTAAGAAAGACGGAACTATGAGAGATACAAAATGTTAAAGACTGTGCATTATTTTTCTTTTTGTTCTAGCAAAAATTCTGGATCCTTGATAGGATAGCTGGGAGAGAAGTATAAAAAGCCTGTAACAGCCAAATTAATATGCATAACAAAGGGCACCACTTCACATCCAGTAGGCCTAGGATGGCTACTCTTAAAAAAAAAAAAAAAGACAATAACAAGTATTGGCAAGGATGTGGAGACATTGGAACTCTCATATATTGCTGGAACTCTCATACATTGTATGAACACGAATGGTAAAGCCACTAATGGAAAACACCTGAAGTTCCTCAAAAAGTTAAATTCAGAACTAACATATGACCTAGTAATCCCATTCCTAAGTATATACCCATGACAACTGAAAACACACATCCACACATAAAATTAGACATGAATTTCCATTAGCAGCATTATCATAATAGCCAAAAGGTAGAAACAAGGCGAATGCCCATCAGCTGATGGCTAGATAAACAAAATGTGCTCTATCCATACAATGGAATATTACTCAGCCGAAAAAGGGAATGCAGTACTCTAACATACTTACAGCATGAACGAATTTTGGAGACATTACACTTAGGTGAAAAAGTTAGACACAAAAGGGTACACATGAGTGATTCCATTTATATGAAATGCCCAGAAAGGCAAATCTATAGAGATAAAAAGTAGAGTAGTGGTTTCTAGGGCTGTAGGGAGGGAGGGAGGGAGAGAGAGAGAGACTGCTAACGGGTAGCAGGTTGCTTTTTGGGGTGATGGAAATGCTATGGGATCAGACAGTGGTCATGGTTGTACAATATAGTGAATATACTAAAAATTGAACTACATATACTTTAAGATGGTGAATATTGTGTTATTTGAATTATATCTCAAGAAAAAAAAAAAGGACAAGGGTTTGCTGGAAAGGGAATGATCCCAAACAATGGTACTTTATCATCTTTCAATTCAATGGGGCTCAAGAACCCAGCTCTGTGTTCTGGATGAAAAGGAGATTAGTTACTGCTGCGTTTTCCAAGCATCACCATAGCAATAAGCATGGGCTTCGTTAGCTCTGTGCTGTGCAAGTTTATCTTCTCTGGAGAAGCAGCCCCTGTCCATCACAGCAGGGGGAGGACTCTCCACGGTTCAGAGCTGCTCTAGCGCAATGCAGCCCCCTGGAGACGCTGGGCATGCTAAGGTCTCAGTGGCAGCACTGGTTTCCAGTCTCCTCCTCCTCTGTGTGAGGGGCCTGAAGCAGCTGCAGCCGAACGCGCCAATAAGATGGCCAGCTTCTCCCTGAGGAAGAGCCCCTGGGAGCAGTGCATTTTATTTCCAAGAATTTCAACTATTCAGACGCAGTGGGTGTTGATAAAACTTTAAGGCACCCAACAGACCTACATTTGTGATAGATGGGGGTAGGGAGCAAAGTGGTCTCAAGAGAGGGTGACTGCTGTCGGCTGGAGTCAGTGGGAGCCAGCTGGAGCTGTAGAAGAGTTGGAAGCCTGAAATGTGCAAGCTGGACATAGCTACACCTGCTACTTTCCCCCCACCCGGGCTTTCCCTCACCCCTAGGCAAGGCCTTCCGATTGCAGCTTCGACAGGCAGCAAAAGCAACTTCTATTAATATCACTTCTAAGACTTTCTCCAAATACAGTCCGTACAGAAAAAAATGGGCTGAGAGGAAGTAATTTACTTTCTAGAAGAACTGATTTTCTAAGACCTGGGCACACCTCTTCACTCTTTCAAGAACACTACCTAGCACACGGTCCATACTCAGTAGGCACTGACTAAAGGAAGGAGTCAATGAATGAATGAATGAATGAAGTGTACTTATTAAGAATTTACTATGTGCTAGGTACTTTACTAAGTTTTAAATTTATTATCACATTGTAAAGGCACAGAAGTGTTAAGTGATTTGCCCAAAGTAATACAACTTGTAAATAGTAGACCCAGGATCCAGGATCCAGACCATAGCAAGCCAGCTCTTACTTCCTATAGGAGGCCTTCTCTGCCTCGCCCTGCTGAGGGGCCCATATTCTATGTTCCCATCGCACCCTGCAATTACCCCCACCTTAGCATCTACATACCAGGCTGGACATTTATGCTGACTTTTCTGTCATCTCCCCCACTATACTATGAGCTCCTGGATGCAGGGATTGACTCTGTTCAAGGCTGTATCCCTAGGCACGCGACAGGCACAATACTTAGCATGCCACTCAATAGGGACATAGCGAATTAACAAAAGAACACGACTTGTTGAGAAGGAACTGTACAGCCTGAACAGAGAAGGCAGAATATGGGAAGAGTTTGATGAGCAAAGGCAAAGAAGCAGAAGGCAGTGCGTGGAGGAGGCCCCTTCCTCCCAAGGTGTCCTGTTTGTGGTCCTAGCTGCAGGTAAACGTATTGCCTAGAGGGACTGTAACTAGCGGGGGATCACAGAGCAAATTAGGGGGCACCAGGGTCTGGCAGTGGAACATCTGTGCGGCACATTGTGAGCGCAGGATGAAAGGCACGCATAGAAAAGCAAAGATCACAGCACCATTTTTGCAGAAATGAAACATTCCTAAATTAATACAAGAAGGGAGGTGAGGCTCCTAGAATCCGATACACTGCAGAAGATACCGGCTTCCTTTGACGTTCCTTTAAAGTAAGTAGGTAAATAAGTAAAAGTAAGGCACGAAAGTGTAATAATCTCTTGTGTATTTCTGAGACTTCTCCAGACCCACAATCTCCTGGGTACACTCTGGGCAGAGCAGGGCTGAGAGGCGGACTGCACATTTAGGAAAGCATGAAGAAAGCCAGAAAGCTAGGAGAGGGTTGGGAATCACCTTCTTGATTGTCACCAAAAATCCATTCTTGTGAGCACCCAAATCTGTCCAGCAGAAAGCAACAGTGCCCCCCAGCCTCTCAGTAAGGGAGGCTCACTCTTATCTCTCCATCTCTCACCATGGCTAAGCCCTGTTCTTGCAAGTCCTATGAGCCCCATGTGTGTAAAATTAAAAACAAAAGTGATTTCTTCTTAGAGATAATTCTCCTGCACCCCCATCCTTCCTCAACCCTCTGGCCCCCTCTCCAGACCTAAACCCCTACTTAGCAGCTGGGTGCCTGTCCCCGACTGCTAAAAAATACCATTTGCTTTCTATATTCTGGGCTTTGCCACAGGGGGCCTACTCCAGCCACAGTCAAGACACACTAATGCTGACATTATTTTTACTGGCAACTTCACTTCTTGAAGGAGGATTCAAGTTCTATTTGTAGATTGTGAAAAAACAAAAACAAAACACAAAACACAATGCATAACTGAAAAAATATACTTCTCCACCTGGATGTCCTGCAGGCATCTCAAAGGCAACATGTCTCAGACTGCACTTGGGATGACTCCCCGGCCATCCCCTCAAGCCACGTCTTCATCCTCAGCCTGGCTGACAATGCCCCCATCCATCTTATTGCTTTAGCTGAAACCCTCAGATTCATTTGCCCCCATTTCCCCCTCCTCCCCCCTTTTGCAATCTGTCTCTAAGCCCTGTGGATTTGACAATTGAAATATCTTTTGAATCCAACGCTTTACCTCATCTCTGATACCTTCTGTCCTCTCACAGGCGCTGGCACCCATCTTTATTGGGGTCTCTGCCTCTAGCGTCCTCCAAAGGTCTCCATAGCATGGCTCGAAATGACCTTTCCATTTAGTTTTATGACCATCATCTTCCGTGATAACTCCTTCAGTCCATTTGGTCTTACCAAACTTTCCCGGATGTGTTGTCTCTCCCTCACTATGTTGTGTGCCTTCCTGCCTCCAGGCCTTTCATACAACATTGTCTCTTTCTTTGCTGGGACACCTCCCACCCCTCCTTCCCTGGCTGCTCTCTCCCCCAGGCTGCAGGACATGGGGCATGGTTCTATGAAGCCCCTCAGCCTGCTGTGCCACAAGGACGCACTGTGTTGTCACCCATTTTTCTAGGTGACCAGTGACTTGAGAGCAGGACCAGGCTCCTGTCAGCTTAGCACAACATCCAGTAAGTGACTGTGTAAGGACGAGAGAGAAGAAGGAAACAAAATGGAGCAAAATGTCAAATTTACTGCTCTCAAGATCTACAGATTGCCCCCCAAACTCATTGTTTCTTTCAGTGCCCCTCGAATGAAATTCAGGCCAGAAAGGAGAAGCTGAGGGGACTCAGAGCAGACTTTGCAGCAGACAAGGTTCGAATATTCACACTCTGCCCATGGTGGTCTCTCAGCTCGCTTAACCTCTCAAAGCCTCAGTTTCCCTATTCTTTTTTTTTTTTTTTAAGATTTATTTATTTATTGAGAGAGAAGGGGAGAGAGCACAAGCTGGGGGAAGGGCAGAGTAAGAGGGACAATCTCAAGCAGATTCCATGCTGAGCACAGAGCCCGACGTGGGACTCGATCTCACAACCCTGAGATCATGATCTGAGCCTAAAGCAAGAGTCAGACACTTAACCAACTGAGCCATCCAGGCGCCCCCTCAGTTTCCTTATTCTTAAATACAGCATCATCAGCTCGTTTACAGAATTGCCTTAACTTCTGATTGATGTGATAAGGTATAAAACATTTTGATAACAGAACCAGGCCTTTGGTAAGCATTCAGTGCATAATAATTTTTATTATTATTCCTTATTACTGTCCTTAGTGATCTTTTCCTGAATACAGCTCCTCAAACTGTAAGACACGCTCTGCCCTGGTGAAGCCGGTAGTTGGGCTGTGGTGACAGATGGGGTGGGACAATAATAAGGAGAGATTTTCTTTTCTTTTTTCTTTTTTTATCATTAAGGAGGGCACGCATTGCACTGAGCACTGGGTGTTATATGCAAGTAATGAATCATGGAACTTTACATCAAAAACTAGGGGTGTACTGTATGGTGGCTAACATAATAAAAAAATATTATTTAAAAAATAAATTAATTAAAAAAAAGAGTGATTTTCTTTTCTTTTCTTTTCTTTTTTTTGAAGAGTTATTTTCTTAACCAGACTTATCAGAATTCAAGCATCACCACCGATATGGTTGTTTGAAGCAAGAGTTATTTAGTTTGCCTACAGATTTCCTCCAGTGTTGCTGCCAAGGACTCAGAATTATTTGTATTTTTGAGCTTTGAGTATGAAAAGCAAAGTCAGATCCAAGTTCTGAGTTCCAGACCTGAGTAACAGTAATGCACATTAAATGCCATAGTATTTTTGCTTCAGATAAGGATAGTCACATTAAGTTATTATAGTGACTGCTTCTGTCTCATCTCTGCATGTGGCATGGGATTCCTCTGGAAGGAATCTCAATTTGTAAAAGAGAACCCAGCTCCCTTGCCCCATTGGTTCAGCTGCTCAGAAAAATCCCCCACTTAGTTAAGATTCTGTTCTTGAAACGTAGAGTTTCAGATTAGACTGGGCAAAGAACAGGCCAGAGCTTGGGGCTCTTGGGAGTTAAGCAACGCCGTGACCAGCATTGTGCTGGGCCTTCTTCAGTGGACGACTGAAACCCAGCTTGAACAGAGAGGACAATCAGGCAGGTGTCTTATGAAGCCAATAGCCTGCCTGGGGCCATTGGGACTGCATTAAGCGGCTGAGGCCATGTCATGTGTTTGTCAACACCCAAAGCACGGAAGCTTTCTCAGGGCACAGGCAAATATCTGGAGTTGGAAAAAAAAATACTGGCCCCAGTATACAAAAAAAAGTATGAAATCAAAATTATAAGAAGCAAAATGGTAAGAACTGCTTTAAAGGGAAGCATCAGAAGTACGTGCTTCCCTTCAGGAAGTCCGGATGAGGGCTCTGGACTCCTTGCAGGAAGCTAGGAAGTTTCTAATTGTCTGAAGATTTATTATAGTGGTAAAAGGAAGTGACATTAAGACACAGAAACTGGCATTTGGGGTTGACAAATGATAGCCAATGCACTTTAATCTGTTAGACACAAACCTACATTCGGAAATGGGTGAAAGAGAAATAAAATAAAAGTGTTCTCTAGCTCCCACGGTGGGTTTGTGGTATTGTTTTTATTTGTTGTTGTTGGTTCCATTTTGGTGGAGAAATGCTGCCACAATTGTTTGATCTGTCCCAGGGAGGGAGCAGCCTTGCAAAGCTAGACTGGGACACTGGTTTCCCAGCATAGTTGAGCCATTTATTTTTTCTTGGCTGTCTCCCGTCCTCCCCATTTCTCCTTTGAGTAAATGGCACGGCTCCAGAATAAGAGAGAAAAGAAGAGGTGTGTCAGGACAGCACTTTCACCGATCAGTAGAGTGAAATTAACATACCAGCTGACCCTGGATTTGCTGGACCATACTGCTTGCTGTCAAGGGCCCTTCCACCATTCTTCTCACTTAACTGCCCAACCCAACTAAAGGAAGGTCACTCAACAGTTAGGGATGCAGTGCTAGATCTCCTTATGTACTGAGTCTATAAACTCTTGAGTATAAACACTGAGTTTTATCAGTTATCCTATGTTGTTTGTTCAAAATCAAAACCTCATCTCATTTCTTCTAATCTCACCTTATCCAGTCCACCCATCCATCTGTCTGTCCCTTCATCCAATAATCATTCTCTCTGCCCAGCTTTCTGAGCACAAAGATGGCCCACATTTCTTTGAAATTATTGGGTCTGTGCCCAGAAAATTCATTCATTCAACAAGTCTCCATTCAGTATTTGTGACATGCCAAGCACTGTGCTAGGTTATTAGAATGTGGTGATCAGCCAGACCAACACTGTGTCCGCTCTAGTGAAATTTATAGTCAAATAAAATGCCAATCAACGTGAGAATTTGCCTAACCACTGCCCCCTTTGAACTGGATACTCTGAAGCCTATAATAGTACCTCTTTTTTTTTTTTTTTTTGCAACCACATAACACTGTTCAAATTGAGCTTGCTGTCAACTGTAACACTTAGATTTCCTTTGTGACAAGAAGGAAACACATGGAGGAAAGGGGATGCCATAGGTATCATGGCCAGATCACATCTACCCTTCTAGAAGTTTCCATGTACCTGGCACGTAATAGGCAGAAGTATGTGTTGAATGAATTTGTTGGCTCTGTTTGTTTTATGTTTCATATTTAGGTTCAGCATCATTTCAGCCCTCTGCTTTCCTTAGCGAACCTGATTTGTTATCTTACATAACCTTCCTCTTATTTGCTTTTTGTTTTTAATCTGAAAATGTCAAGAAAACCATCAAAATCTGCATCTGAAAGATGAAAAACTGAAATTTGGCTGTACCAGAAAGTTCATTTCAACTTCTGAACTTGTCAGTAATAATCAAGAGTAGATTTTGTGGGTCCTTCAGAACCGGAAAGGAAAAGGAAATCAAATATCCAAGTGATCAAGGGATCACTTTAGATCATAAAAAATAGAAAAGAAAGAAAAGGAAAGCCAACAGAATTAACACCAGTTTGATTCAAAAATAAATTGCCATTTAAAAAAAAAAATTCTAATCTTTTTTTTTTTTTTTTTCCTGCACAAGACACTGTGGGACTGTATATAAAAGAGTAAATCAGAGCTGTGGGTGCCGAATCTCAATTCTCTATTTAAGTTTCCTCCTGCCCAGGAGTGACTCCAAGAAGGAAATGAATTCTCAGTGGGGGACCCTGTAGTTGATTAGCTTTTACCTTCCAGAGGAGATGTCAATCATGTTAATTGGAATCAATAGACAGCTGTTCAGGGGCCCAGGATAATTAAGCAAGTCATAAAGGGTAGAATTAGAGTTCCCTTTAAAAATTAAAAGGGATCCCACTGTTTGCTAACATTTTAAGCCACTTTGGCTACCTAAGACCTATTCTGATTTAAACTCACTGATCAAAGAGAGGCCAACTTTTGTATGGGGGAAGGAGAGCATATGCTTATCCTGTGGGAAAGGGGCAAATCCCGGCTTCAGAAGTGAACTTCCACTGCATTCCAAGGGGAATCTAAATTTGTTGGTTTTGAGCTGATGAGCCAAAATCTACAGAAATGGGGAGGGAGAGAGAGAGGGAGAGAAAGAGAGAGTGAGAAAGAGGGAATGAGTAAGCGTGCACACTAGCCCTCTGGGCTCTTGACCATGTCATGCTTGCACACTCTGGTGTCCCCTGAGCAACCTATAGAATCCATCATCTGTGACCCAGGTCTTCCCAGAGGGCAGCACAGAGAAAACTTCACAGGAGCAGAAGGAAAGAAGACATACTGACAGCAAGTTACAATAACCGGACATCCCCACCCCCCTTCAGAAAGATGCCCCCCCTGCCAGAGAACTTCTTCACAGAAATGCATGTGCATTTTTATGCCCCCTTTAAAACTTGAAAGGGAGCTCACATACCACCACCAACCTCCCCCCTCTCTCCCCACACACACATTTGCTTAAAGACAGAGAGGGCTCCTTCACCCACATGGCAACATGAAAAGAAAATGAAATTCTGTCCCAGGGCTTGTGATTTTTTTTTTCCCTTTTCCTGAGTCAATGAATGCCAGATGTTCTCACAAAACGTCTTCATATCTTCAGGACAGCCTGCAAGAATACTATTTATTATTGCTCAGAGGTCAAGAGGCCATAATAGATTTATAAGAAGGCTGTGGTCACTCTTTGTGTCTCTTATACTTAGGTGATATATGTGGCAAGAGTCACAGACAGCTCCTCTTCCTACATAATTTACTTCTTCAGGGCCAATTAGCTGGGTCAGATTAAGAGCAGAGGTGGTTTCCCGGCCTTAGGCAACAGAAAGCTTGTCAAGGCCAGCTAAGCCATACAAGACTTTCCAACTGTCAGAAAAACAAGAGGGAAGGAAAATGTCCAGAAGAATACAGAGTGTGAAGGCCAGTAAGCCCGTCCGTCAACAATCTGTAAAATGTGGTAGGTCATAGCCTCTTTGGCCTTGACCCGGCACCGTCTCAGTCCCAATAAGCCATCACGCCGCTGAGGTCTTGCGAGGTGGAACTGGGCTCTAAGTAGAAGGAAGGTAGATTTCATTCCACGCCAGCCAAGCTTCCGCTCGGACCACTGCTGAAACACTGCATCATCGCCTCTGCCTGGTGCCTACAGATTCAATCAGCCTTTTCACGGGGCTCGCCCACCTACCTCCGCCCCGCTCGGTTTCAAAGCACGGGCGGATGTTGCCGAGAAGCAGCGCCTCCAGGTACGCGGGCGAAAAGGCGCCGATGCCCATGGGAAAGCGGGTCGTGTTTGGTCTGGACATCAAAGAGGCGCTGCAGGAGGCACCGGATGAACGGTGTCAGAGCCAGACCCCGGGCGGCTGGGGCCACGGCAGAGGGTGCTTCACCTGTCCAGTCTGCTGTTCCCTGGGTTGTGAATGCTCTTCTCAAGTAAGTTCTGGCCTGCGCGTGGCCTCCCTTTCCTAAGGTTTTCCAACCAACAAGACACTATTGATTTCAGCTTGGCTCCCAAATGAAATGAAGGGTCAACAGATTAGGCTGGGAAAACAGGCTTCTTCCTCTTCCTCCACAAGGAAAACTCAGGTTGTGTCTGTGGCTCTAGTTTGTAGGAAATCAGTTGAATTCAGTAATTTGATTTCCATTTTGGCTTCTGGTCTGAATTTTGAGGAAGGTAACATTCCCTCTTTACTCATGTGGTTACTTTCTTTTCTTTTCTTTCTTTTTTTTTTTTTTTCCCATTTCTTCTTCTCCAAGGAAGTTCTTTAGGCTACTAAGATTTCTTTGGATGATGCGCTAAGCATTTGGAGAAGAGAAACAGGGATCTCGTGTTCTACATCCTGTATGATATATTCTATATTTTAGCGAATGAATCCACCTTCCACCCGATCACATAACCAAAAATGTGGGAATCTTTTTAGGTCACCACCTCTCCTTCAGACTTGCACATCTGCTTAGCTTCTAAGACTTACTGAATCCATTTCTATTCAACTCTGGAATTTCCCCCTTCTTTCCCTTTACTCCCTGTTACGGGTTAAATTATGTCCCCCCAAAAGATGTATTGAAATCTAAACTCCTGTGCTATGGATCAAATATTTGTGCTCCCCCGCAAAAATCCTATGTTGAAACCTAATGCCCAGTGCGATGGTATCAGGAAGCATGGGGCCTTTGGGAGGTGCTTAGGCCATGAGGGTGGAGCCCATATGAATGGGATTAGTGCTCTCATAAAAGAGGCCCCATGGACCTCCCTAGCCCTCTTTCCACCATGTGAGGATACAACGAAAAGTCAGCAGTCTGAAATCTGGAGGAGGGCTCCCAGACACCGAATCTGCCAGAGCTTTGATTTTGGATTTTCCAGCCTTTAGAACTGTTAGAAATAAATTTCTGTTGCTCATAAGCCACCCAGGTTGTGGCATTTTGTTATAGCGGCCTGAAAGGACGAAGACAGCCCAGTGCCTATGAATGTGCCCTTGTTTCAAAATGGGGTCTTTGTAGATATCATCAAGATGAGGTCATTAGTGTGGACCTTAGTCCGACATGAGCAGCGTTGGTGTAAGAGGAGGGAAACACGACATGGAGACAAGGACACACAAGGAGAAGACAGACATGTGAGGACAGAGGCACAGACTGGAGTGATGCAGCCACCAGCCAAAGCACACCTGGGCCCACCAGAAGTTGGGAGCGGCAAGGAAGGATCCTCTCCTAGAGACTTCAGAGGGAACATGACTATCCATACCCTGACTTTGGACCTTTGTGCTCCAGAACTGTGAGATGATAAATTTCTGTTTTAAGCCCCCCAGTTTGTGTAGTCTGTTACAGCAGCCTTAGGAAACTCTTACACTCCCCTAATCCAGGCCCACAGGGTCTCTCAAGACTAATGTTTTCCTCCTGTGACAGACACATCCTCTCCACTGGGACCAAAGTGATTCTCTTAAACGTTTATAGTTGTTTCATGATGAAGTTCAAACTCCTTAATGTTATAAAGGTCCTTCTTAATCTGGCCCTATCTGCCTCTCTAGCCCCTTCTTCTCCTTCACGAGAATCAGTTACTCCAGCCATGTGGAAGGGCGTCTGATATTTGCTTATGCTGTTTAGAATACTTCAACCCTTTGCTTGCCTAACTCCCATACATCCTCAAGGTTTTGAGCCTTTCAAAACCCCTTCTTTGAAAGTCCTGACCGAGGGGTCCGTTTTCTGAGTACATGATGCACACCTTTGTTATATTTGTTACCATGTAGAACAAGTATCATGGAGTTTTCTAGATTTTGATTTCTTCGAGGTCATGGACTACTCTGTGGCCCCAGTGCGTAGTGCACAGGCTGGCAGATAGTAGAGAGTTGGTAAATGTTTTTTGAGCAAAGAAATTTGAAAAAATGAGTGACTGATTCTCTGGTAAATTTCAATATGGGCGTTTCTTTAGGTAGGGGGAAAAAGGAATCAGTCCAGTCAATCCAGATTCCCACAGAGGTCAACCATAAGCCAAATAGCACTCTAGGCACTGGTCAGAAAAACTCCTTGCTTTCTGGAATCTTCCATTGTAGGAGGATGAATAATTGACTCAAATAAGTGAATTTCAGATAAAAAATATGTGCTAAAAGAAATAAAACAGTGTAACTTGTTTCTGCCTTAAAGAGGAAGTAACATTTTAAATTAGACTTGACTAATGTGCTAAGTTGAAAGCCGGTCATTCGGGCAGAGGTTGAGCAAAGGCCCAAAGGACATCCGGACTTGTTCGAGTAAGATCAAGAAGGCCAGGAGAGGCTGCAGCTTAGGGAAAGTGCTGGGCATAAGTACCAGAAGAAGTCAGAGAAGTAGGTAGTGGTCAAAACATGTAGGGCTTTATCAGCCACGGTAAAAAAATGGGATTTTATGCTAGATACAACCGGCCATCAGTGGAAGTGGGCTTTGGCAAGACACGATCTGACTGACCTTAGTTCTCAAAAGACTGTTCTGGCTTCTCCATAGATACGGGATGTAGAGGGCCGAGTAGAGGCAGGGAGGCTGGCTGGGCAGCTTCCGTACAATTCCAGGTAGGAGCTGAAGGGGGCTCGGAGAAGGCAACGGAGTGGGGATGTCCAATCTTCTCCTCTTGTGTAAGAGTATTACGCAGAATGGGGCCTGAGTAGGCTCTGGAACCTTTGCTGTGGGCAATGTGGGAACCTCCCTTCCTTTTAAGTACAGTGGATAAGGAGACGGCTCCTACTTGATTCAGGGGCCTTGTGGGTTTTTAGCTGGGCAGTTTTCCCAGCTAGGAGAAGGGGAGTCCGAAAGATTCCTCAATTATTATGCCAGTTTTTATTCCTTCTGCACTCCATTAAATATATATGTTTATACATACTTACATATCCATGTGCTGCCTTCCCAAGCCACCTTTGGAGAGACCCAGGGATAATTGATTTGTCTTTTCTGTGTGCGTTGTTAAGTTGAGTGATTTCGACATCACATTGCCATCAATAGAGGGGTTTGACTTACAAATTATTAAGTGCTTACAACAGATCGTTGGCCACCTCCCAGACATTCATAGCTGGCAATCTCTTAAAAAAAAAAAGAGATTAAATGAAGCTCACAGTGACTTTAGCATTAACTGCCGGCTTCCAGGATTCGTGCCTATTTGAGGCAGATTTCCTGCCGTTCTTACAGCTGCTGATTTCATGGTTTCCACTTTATAATCACTTTAAGGGACAGGGGAGCAGATTGGTGGAGCTGATGGTGCCCTGTGGCTGACTTCACAGCCTTGTGGAGGGGAAGGGCACCCTAGTAGGGGAAGCGGCACAGTTCCACGGAAGGAGCACTCAACCCAGAGTCAAAACAGTCACATGCTTTCCCCAGCTGTGCCACCAACAAGCTGTGTGACCCCGGCAGGTCTCTTAACCTCTCTGAGCCTCATTTTTCTCAACTGGAAAATAGGAAAATGTTATCTACCATACCTGTCTTCATTATGACAAAAGCAAGCATGTTATAAGTGAAATGGTGTTACTATTTAAAAAAATTTCCTGATCTTTCCCCTTTTCTGGTAAACAGGGTCCTTTCTTTTTATCCTATCTGCCATTAAGGCCACATGAAACAAAATGTTCCAGGAAAGAAAAGAGCAGCTACGACCTATAACCTAGGGAAGGTGAGAGGAGGATATGGCATAGAGGTGAGTTTGCTTCCAACAGGAAAAGAAAAGAATGCTCTTTGGACAATATGGGAGAAATTTAGAGGGGCCAAGCCTTGGGGCTACTCGGCAAAGATAACCCTGAGCTGAGGTCTGGAGGACAGGTCAAGGAGAGTTACCCGAGCTAGACTGGGGAGAGGCTGAGTACAGTGGGGCCCTACCTGTCTTCCCTATGTTGCCAAGTGCTCTGGCACCAGCATAGGCAGCTAGGGAAGCCTGGAAATGGTGATATAGTGGGCTTAGCCAGAGAAACCCAAAGTAGAGTTTTGAGAGTGGAAAAATGAAGAGTGTCCATGAGCTCTCCAGGGTTGGAGGATGAGGAAGGTGGCTAAGGGAGCCAGGGGCCCATCATGACGTTAACATGTGGGGGATAAAAGGATTGTTTAGTGGAAGCAGAGGGAGGAATACACCAGGGGCTGGAAGGAAAACATGTCTGAGCCACAGAGAAACTGCAGAAGGTAGGTGGGGCCCAGGCTCAGAGGGTGGGTGGGGTGGGTCATCAGGACTCCCCACTGGGTAGAGAGAAGAGACCGCAAGTTTCATGAGCCATGAACTCCAGCCATGGCTGCCAGATGACCAGGATGGAGCAGCACACGGGTCTAATGACCCTATGTCCAGCCCTGCCACTAGAAGTATGCAAGTTTCCCCTCTATGCCCACAAGAAACTGTATTTTTTTAAGGTTTATTTATTTATTTTAGAAAGAGAGAGAGTCCAAGCAGGGGAGGCTGGGGGGGTGGGACGGGCCAGAGGGAGAGGGAGAGAGAGAAGTAGACTCCCCGCTGAGCGGGAGCGGGGCTCCATCTCATGACCCTGAGATCATGACCTGAGCTGAAACTATGAGGCGGAAGCTCAACCGACTGAGCCACCCAGATGCTCCCCACAAGAAACTATTTAAGCAAAAAGAGATGGCTTTTCTTTTCATTGGAAAGGTTGGGGATCTCCCCCTCCCCTTGAGATCAAGACGAGAGTGGCTCCAGAACATAAGTTACCTGGTTGCTTGCCCCGCTGTGTAGTGAGTCCAAAGATCAGCCCCATTCCATGAGGTATAAAGAATGGAATTTCCTTCGATGTCAAATGAGATGAGTATTATTGCAGATGTAGGGACTGCCCTGTTCATACAGGAAAAGTCTCCTCCTCACACTGCTTCTCAAACATTCTGCCTGTCAAGAGAGCAGTCTCTTAAATGGCTTCTCCCTGAGCCTGTGACATCCAGTCTACGAATGTGACGGGGCAGAATGTGAGCGCATATGGACTCGTAGCCCTCCTCCCCAGCAGCTTTCCCGCGCAGACTGTTCGTTGCCTGTGTGCTTTTACTGCACTGCCTGGATGAGTTCTGGAGAGGGGTGCAGACCAGGCAAAGGTGAGCCTGAGTCACATGGGAAGGCAGAGTTAGGAAGAAACTAGATCTGGAAGGTAAGAGAGCAGGTCAAGGAGGCCAGAACAGCTCAGGCTACATTTGGGGGAAACTGGGGAGCAGGCCGCAGCTGCCTGATACGTGAGCTATGGAGAGAATTCACAGAAATTTTGTTGTGTGATATGAATGTAATTCTGTGGTGTACCATTTGAAAAACTTTTTTAAGATTGAGATCCTGGGGCATTGTTTTTGGATGCTGGTCTCTGGTTTCATCTGAATGCTTCACTGTGCTGGGACAGGCTGTGGAGCAACTTGGCTTTCTATGGATTCCAACAATTTATGATTCTGTTTCCTACTCTGGCGACACCCTACCTCTGACCTGGATGAGTGAGATCTCCCCTGTCTCTCGCTCCTTTATGAGATTCAGACAGGAGGCTGAGCCCGGAGGAAAGAGAAGGATGGCCTCTGACTTAGAAAGTGCATCCTCCCCTCCCCCACCCCAGGGAAAGGGCTCTCTGCTGATCCAGAGGGTGACAAAGAAGAGCATCCAGAATATTCCATGCCAGGAAGCTGCCATCTCAGGTCCCTTTGCACTGACCAAACATAGTGAGGGTGCTGCAATGTGCAGTGAGCAGCACAGGGGCCGGAGAGTTTGCCACAAGAACTGGTGAGAAATCCTGAATAAGAGGGTTTACTTTAAAGCACAAGCTCCAAGAGCACTTGCTTTTGTCCTGACTGATCACAAGCTCATGGCATCCTTTACTTCTCGGTAGAGAAGAACTCGTGTCAGAATCTTCCTGGCAAACAGCTGCCATTTCTTCAGCTCTGGAGGACCACAGAAATTCTCTAAAGGACATGATATAAGAGAGGCACCTCTCCTGCTTCCTAGAAGCAAAGTCCGGCAGCTCCCCCTTCACACCTACTTGACAACTGGGATAACTAACAACATTCCTTAAGCACTTACTACCTGACAGGCACTGGACCTGGCAATCCAAAAGCCAGGCATTTAATTATCCATTTAATCTTATAGCAAGCCTGCAAAGGGACATTAGGATCCCCATTGAGATGTCAGATTATTTATCTAAGTCGCCCTGCTAGGAAGTGGAAGGGTAGGGATCTGAACCCAGTGCAGTCTGTCCCAAAGCCCTATACTCTTATCCCCTACTATACTGCAGAAATCTCAAACGGGCAGTCCCTGGGCTTCCTTCAGCCCACAGACATACTTAGTATGCACAGCACAACATTAAAAACAATTTTTTAAAAATTGGCTGCTAATATTTTAAAGATGGGAGATTGCATCTTTAAAAGTCCAAATTCTAGCTTGACTTAAATAAAACACAAATAAGAGACCTGAGTATAAGAGCCCTACATTACTCCAGGGCCCAACAGGTGGCTGGCATTATTTGGAGGGCTTCTGTCCCTTAGGTGACCGGCCCACCCCACAGGTATGTGAGTTCTCTAGTTTTGTGTATGGCTTCATGTCACCACCACCTTGGGTATATTTGCCGCATGAGCATCTTGGTTCAGGACTCTGTGTGTCTCCTGTTTTTTACTACACCAAATGATGCAGTTCTGTCCCCTGCTCCTTGGTGAGATTCCAGTCTGAGGTTGAGCAGAAGCCCAGCTGCAGGCAGAGAAGAACCTACAAAGACAGGATGAAAGCAGTGCTCACCTCACTGATCCCAGTCAGGTCTGATTCACGGGGCCTGGGCTAGAAATCTGGATAGCTCTTGAGTGCCTCTGGGGCCCTCCACCTGCCTACTTATGATGTCTTAAATGGGAACTGCCATGGTGCCCACATGGACTGTGGGGTCCTAGACACCTGGGCTGAAGTCCTGGACAGTCACTTCCTAAGCTATGTCCTTGAACAACTTTGTAACCTCTCTACACCCCAGTTTCTTCATTTGCAAATGGGGTAGTACCAGAATCTACCTCACTGGGATGCTGTGAGTATTCAGTGAGGTAATTCACTAGCACAGTGTCTAAAATAAATATTCAATAAACAGAAGCAACTCTTATTTTCCCATTACTGTTTCCTTCCTGGATGATTTAGAGGGATTTTCAGTTCAGTCCAGGGAGGAGAATGCTCCTTTACAATGGGTGGATGCTGTGTATGGCATCAGTGGTGCCTTTGTAGGGCTCTTTCAGCAGTTTGGTCCATGGGGCCAAGAAGAGAAAGGCTCTGAATTGATGCTTCCCATATGCTGTACATGTGATTGGATGTTGACTGGTGACACATGTTAGACTGGAACGCTGGTGTGCTTGGCTTAGGTCTCTATCCGTTCTGTGTGCTTCTCCCCTCACCCATAACTTACAGGCCCACTTACCTACCACTCGGTTCCCTACCATCCACCCTGTGGTCCTGACTGCACAGAACAGCCTGTTAACCACACATATGGTTAGATGGAGAGACACTCCTACACAGCATTTGGTCCCCTGTCCTGTGGTCTCCACCTGACCCTACTACAGAGCTCTAACGGAGTCCCAGACTGGAAAGGCCAAGGCTGGCTTCATTTCTGTCATATCAGTCATTGACAACGTAGCACAAAGGAGATTGAATGCTTGGATTAGGACTCTTGAAAGTAAGCATTAATGAGATGCTGCCAGACCTTCCTGGGCAAATGCTGGAACATCATTCATCTAAGGTCATGACTCATGCCCCAAGAAACATCCTTCCTTCCCTCCAGCTGCAGACCAGTGTCATGATGATGGAATCATTCCCCACCTCCACCTTCCACCTCTGGGGTCAGGAAGGTATCCAGGGAGGCTGAGTCTGTCTCTCTACTTTGGGTATACTTACAGTCTAGATCACCCCAGAAAAAACTCCAGAGTTTATTTGACAGACATTTGCCAGTCATCCTTCTTGGCAGAATCCTTATTGCTGGAAGATAAGCCCACCCAATTTGTTCGGGGCTCACAAAAGCTTTAAGAACCACAGTATTGCTCACTGAGCCTGTACAGATGTTTAGGAAAGACCTGGTAACTGCCTCATTCTTTTCCTTACCATCAGGGTGTAAACAAGGACTCACATCTTTGACCCTATACATCTAGCCTCTTCTGTCTCTCTGATTTTACCTTCTTCCACTCCCTCTCCCCTACTTGCTGTGCTCTCACCACACTCACCCCATTTTTGCCCTTGAACTTGTAAAGTCCAGCCCCTTCTTCTTGCCCTTGTCACCAGTCCCAATTACATCATCTTATTGTGCTGTCTTATGATTTTATACCTTTAGAAATTATTTCAGTTATTCATGTGTTTGGTTCTTACAGTCTGTCTCTCCCCAAAATAATGTAAATTCCATTAGAGCAGACACCCTGTCTGTAAGTTTTTGTCACCTGTGAGTCCCCCTGACAGAGCGTTAGGCCCGGTAAGGTGCTACTGTTGCAATCATTTTCCCATTAATGTGCCCCCCCCACCCCCGCCTTACCCACCTGGAGAAGTTCTCAACATAGCCAGGGATGGGGGGAGAAAGACCTATAGCTATGAATGAGAGGAAGGACCAGGAGGTGTAATAAGACCTTGTGTGTGCACGCGTGCATATAAACCTCTTCAAAATCAAGGCTTCACTAAGATGTTCCCTTACATTTCAGGATGGAAACACCACTTGTATGAACAGCTTTTAAAAAATGCATGTGTTGGGTTATCTGTCAAGCTTAAATATGATGCTTGGGACTAGTTAGCACCCTGGCTGCTGTAGATGCCCAGAGAAGGGAGGTTTGGAATCGTAAGTGTTAATGGAGCCCCAGATCCAGCTGTGCACGGAGGGCCACAACTGGCCATGGTGCCAGATGTGGCAGCTTGACGGTCAGTTTTGTATTCTCAGGTCATTTAGTTAACTCTCCTTTGGCTGGATTGCTCCCCAGTGTCCCATGAGATCCATGTCTGGAAGGAGGGGCTGTGGATTTCTTTCCTACCAGGGGCAGGTGATCCCCCTCAGAATTTCTTCTCCTCTATGTCTCTGTTCCTTCATTCCACCCACGTTCTCTTAATTCTTTTGTGGGTGATGGAAGGAGTAGAGACAAACTTTTCAGAACCAGGCTCCCAAACACTGCCACATTCCAGCTGGCTTCTGGATGCTCTCGCCTGGTCTTTACACCCTGCTGGTGACAACTAGCTCCACAATCCATTCCACCTGCAGCCACAATTGACTTCCTCCCATATGTGAGAAAGAGGGAGATCCGAGTGAAAGTTTTATGTGTGTGATGCGGACACCATAAATCAGGACCCTGGCAGTATTTAAATCTGTGAAATGCAAAGGGAATTTAAATAACAAGCCAGCTACACAGGCAGGTGGCCCCTGAGGCTCCGGAATGTTCATCTCACACTAACGGCTTGCACATTTATATTGCGGTACCAGAAGCAGGGAGCAGGAGTGGAAGGTGTTAACAACTACTGCAAAATATTTCTTTAAGGATACATTTCCTCCATTTCCTCTCAACATAAATTCTGACAACACAAATGCAGCATTTATCCATGAAATCATGTATCTGGGAGGACTGCTTTTAATTTATGGAATGATTTGAAAAAGCAGTCCTTTAATCTATACCGGGAGTAGTTGGTTAATGTGATGTAATTAGCAGGGTAAATTATTTTCATAAGGAAAGGGTTCAAGGCATGAAACCAGCCCATTACAAAGGAACACCTTTCCATTCTGCTTGGTGTCAAAAAAAAAAAAATGGATTCTGTTACTCCCCTTTAAAAAGATAAGCAGATGCACTTTCTTGGATTATTAAAGGTCAAACTTAACTCTTACTACTCACCTGTGACTTTCTGGAAGGACCCTAATTGAAGTGGGAAGGGAAGGCAAGGGGACAGAACACACAATCTTTGCCTGCTGGAACATTTCTTGGCTCTGGGCCACTGCCTCTGGATTCTTTGGGTGGTTGAAATAGAAATTTGTCTTCTCTGTTTTAGTCCAATAATAGCAATGGTGGTCACATTAGTGAATGCCCACTATGTGTGAGGCCCTATAATATGCAAGTATTTTTAGAGACATGACCTTATTTGCCACTCATAAAAACCCAGCAGATGTATTATTATTTTTTTTTTACAGAAATGGAAACTGAGGCCAGAGAATATCTCTAGTTACGTAGCTAGAAAGTGACAGAGTCGATATTTGAACCCAGGTGTTCTGCTACCAAATTAATATACCTTTTCTGCAATGCTGCCTGTATGCTGAGCGGTAATGCTGCTCATGCCTGAGCGCGGCTGTAAGGACGGGCAGTCTCTTCCCTCTGTGAACATCTGTCCTGTGAAGCTGGGTTTCCTCCCATCTTGACTTAGTTCTGGGAGCACCGTCTATGTTTTAGGGATTGGCTTCTGATGAATCCTTTTGGACATTTCATATAGACTCCCAGGATGGTATAGCTATTAGGGACCAAGTTCAAACTCCTCATTTTACAGATGGTGACATAAAAGCCTCAGAGTACTTTTCCTGGTAGTTTTGAAACTAGAGTCCAGACTAATTGCTCATCTTGACACTATGAGTTTTGACCTTTCACTCCTACTATTTAATTTTAGCCTCAAAATTCTTCTTTGAAGAAGGTGTGGAAATTATTACTACTGTCCTTGAAGAAACGGAAGCCCAGAGGGGCAAAGTTCATATGGTTGCAAGTTGTATATGATACTGGTAGAGAGGTTCAAAGCTCGAATTATTGATACTACCTAAAATTCTCAAAGAGGATCCCTTAGAGAGCCTTAGATGTTCATAAGAAGTGAGATTAATGCCTCTCTCAAACCAGTTTCAAATGCAGGCAAATCTCCCTTCCGACTACCAGATAAATATTTAGCACCCACCTTTACAACTGCTACTGTTTATAGTGTATCATAAAGGGTGCTAGAATCAAAAACAACAGAACAAATTCTCCCTACTCCACCCCAATGAGTAATGTGGAAGCCATCACACAGAACAGGGCCGAAGGTTCATGTCACAGTCCTCATAAATCCATTCCCCTCCACTTGGGTGGCTCCTCTGAAGTGTTTGTAAAGTTAAGCCAATGTCCTGGTATCCCCAGAAGTTCTAAGCCTGTGTCCTTTGGGAATGAATTGGAGGAGCCTGACTTCCAAAGCAATCCTCTTTTTGACTTGACCTTTGACTTGACCACATCAGGCATCCCACTTGTTGCTAGGGCATTCGAAGGCCAAGTCACCCTCCAACCCCCAAGATGTCCTTGGGTCCTGGGAGTGCTTCTATTCTCATGGTATTGTGGGTCAGGGTGAAGGTAGGATATCTGCAAATCCCCCAAGAGGGCCCATTCCATGGGAGCTGCAAGACTTCTTTCTAACACAGCATGCACCTCTCCCTGCTAGTCCTATCAGCAAAGAGGGAGGGAGAGAGAGTGAGAGCAGCCTCAACAGTTTCATCAAAAAAAAAAAAAAAAAAACTCTTCAAAAGATACATGTTTCAACAGAAAATTGGGCATCATTCTGCACAGTCACTTAAATGATAAAAATAGTGTCTTTCATGATTGCCATCTTTGTGCCAGGCACTGTGTTTTATAAGCTTTAGCACATTTGCTACTAAAGAAAACTGTGAGATAAATGTCACCAACCCATTTGACAGATGAGAAAACTGAGGCTCAGAAGAGTGAAGTGACGTGGCCCAAGTTCACAAAGCAAGTAAATGGCAGAGCCAGGACTAAGATATGGTCTAACTATAATAACACAAATATCACCTGCTAATGACATTTAAAAATAGCTTTGGGTAGCCTGTAATTTGTTGTGTATACTTTGTTGGACTTAACTGCAGTGGTATCATATTTTCCCAACCCCAAACCCAGAGTTGATCCTATCCTCCCCTTAAGCATGAAGTTATATAGCCAGTAAGTTACGTTGTTTTGGCAAATTAGGATACCCTGAGCCCTACAACGGGTAATTACACCAAAATTAACATCATAACACAGAATGGGCAAAGGACAAGAAGAGGGAATCCACAAGATCAGAAATTCAAATAGCCAACACATGCATGAAAAAAATTCAATCTGATTTGTATGGAAAGAAAAAAAGCTTAAATTAAATCAACTACCATTCTCTGTGCCTTGAAACTTTAGAAAAGAATAGTAATCATAAAAAATGATAATTCTCAGTGTTGGAGAACATAGCAAAAACATTAAAATTCTCCACTCGCTTTGACCAGTATCTAAAATTTTTACCCAAGGAACTAATGATGGTAGTGTTCAACTATATTTCTAAAAGAATATTAATTGCAATGTTGCTTATATGTCTTAAAAATAGTTCCAATGTCTAACAATAGGCATAGATTAATAAATTATGATACATCTATGTAATGACACACTTTACAGATTTTAAACAATGATTTTGTAGAAGATGATTTAATGACATGGGAAAATGGTCATGATATATTGCTAAGGCAACAACATGATGCCATTTCTGAAAAAAAAATGTGGAGATAAATATAAGCCTAGAAAAAGACAAGAACAAACATGCAATATTAATAGTAAAACAACAGTGATTATTTTTCTGTTCCTTCTAGGAATTTTCAAAAATTTCTACAGTGACCACATCTTTGCTTATTATATATATAGAGAGAGAGAAAGAGAGAGAGAGAGAGAATGAAGACTACCCCACATAGGCCACGGGGCTCCCTACGTCACACACAGGGGCAATTCAGTCACGTCTACACCTCTCAGGTGAAAGAGCGGGCAGGCAGGCAGTGGGAGGAGGCTGTGAGTTTTAATTCTCAGCCCGATGGCCAATATGGTGGCTGAGCCTTCGCAGCAGTCATTTGCAAGCTCACACGCCTTTAGCTGGTTGGGCCTCCCAACTTGCATCCTAACCAGAGACCTAGCTACACCTGCGGACATATTCCAGTTGGGTTCAGCTTGGGAGGGGCCTCTGGTGTCAGAGGCATGCGGCTGAGGGTGTTTTGTATAGGACTTCATAAAACACAAAGACGTGGCTCTGAGACTCTATGTCCCCTGCACGTTCCTGTTTGTAGGCTTCCTGCCTCTAACACAGAACGGTGGCTCTGATGTGCACTGCAAAGAAAGATAGGCTGAGGCCAGCTATACTGTGAACACACAGGGCAGTAAACCGGGCTGGAACACTTGAGGAAAATTATTTAGTTATGATCATTATTAGCCGCTTTTAATCACAATAATGAACTAATACAGCAGTACTTATGCTTGGGAAAGTCGAAGAGGATCCATTAAAAATCTAATTAAAAGCCAGTCCTTAAGAAGAATCATGGGTTATTTATCTCTCTATTAGGTAATATAAACTAGTGAACTGTGCAGCTTGGAAATTTTCCACCAGCCAAGCTGGTAAGGACTATTCCCTGTTCGGCTGTAAAAGAACAATAAATCCTACTTTAAGGGAACTCTCGCTATGTTTCAAGAAGAGAGACAATGAGGGAGGAAAAAAGCGAGGGAGAAAAGAAAAAAAAAATGTCAATAACAAGCTTGCTTCATTTATATCTTGCCGTTTTCCAAAAAAGTCCCATATTTATATTTCCATAGGAAAAAGTATGAAGAGTAGTCTGTTGGTAACAGACTTTAGGATCTAGACTGTGGTTCATATTCTTTACTATGGGCGAACCCCTGAGGCAGCCGCCGAGATAAAGAACTTAACGTAAAAGGAAACTAAGGTAGGGCACTAAGATGAAGCCTGGGTAAAATCAGAAGACAATATTGATCACCAGAGGAACCGGTTTAAGGAAACGGCTGTAAACTATACTCTGAGCTTCCCAGTGGCCAAAGTAAGAAAGATGTAAAAGTTCAAAATGTAGCAATCCCTTTATAGAAATAAAGTTCTTTCTGGCAACCAAAAGCTGGAAGGAATTTCTTCCGTGAGTTTCAAACCAACCAACCAACCAACCAACCAACCAATCATATGTCCCCATTAATACCCTTTAAGAGGCCATGTCCTGGCAAGTTTCAATACTGTTTCTTGGGAAGCTCCTTGTCTAGCAAGTCTCCAAAGGCCTAAAGCAATGAGGTCCAAGTAGCTAAGTGTCTGATGAGACAGGCAAGCGAGGAGACTGCCCGTGGCCGAGCACACCTGGGCGTGTGCACGCATACACAACACACTCACAGCCCACCCAGCTGGAGAAGCTTTGCCATAGTGCTTCTATTCTCATTATGGGGAAACTCCTATTAAACATGTAAATTTTAAAAGTCTCAAAAAGAGTGCAGAATCTTTTTCTTATGATCCCATAGGGAAAGGTTACCTTCTAACATCCAGCAGCTCAGGGGCAATTCAATTTCAATTAATAAGTTTGTTGGGTTTGTTTTTAGCCTCTATGACAAACAGGAGAAATAAGGGGACAGCATAAACTCTGCTACAATGGAGAAGGCACAGATAGGAAATAATACGGACAGCTGTGACCCCTTTACTGACTAGCCCGACATGGACAACAGGCTTGATGGAATCCTCACAACGACCCCGAGAGAGAGTTACAACCACCACCCTGGACTGACAGAGAGGCTCGTATCAAGAGGCACAGAAATCCTCAGTGTCAGACAGCGGAGTTGAATGCAGGACCACCTATCACGGCGAGGACTGATTTCTAGATGCTCTCATATGATGAGGAGCAGAAGAGTCACACGTGGCTGGCAGGTGAGGCATGCGAAGAAGTGCCATAGAGGGCCCCAGAAGCTTGAGGCAGGGGATTTGCAATCAGAGTCACTTTAGGACCAGAGTCAGCAGACGGAGCAGTGGCACTGAAGGCGAGTTCGGTCCTTATCTGTTTGCCTGGTGGCTTTCCGCGTTGACCACGTTCTGGGTCCTATGCAATTCACAGCAGAGCGAGGGTGCCTTCCCTGGGTCCCTGAGGAACTCAGACTTGCACCAGTGGTCCCAGAGGGTTTGGGAGCCTGGGAGAAATATGTCTAACTTTCACTGGGGGCTTCGCATACTCTGCGGGTAGTAAGATGATTACAGGTAGAGGCAAAGTAACATGCAAATGTGGAAGAGAGCATGCGCTATTCGGGGTTTGTCGAGAGTCGAGGGAGGCCGACAGAATGAAAGGAAAACTGTGAAGAGTGTGGGACACAGGAGGACAGGCAAGCAAGCAGGGGCCTGTCCAGTCCACAGAAGAGTTTAGGCTTTATTCTGAGAGCAGTGGGGAACTCTGAAGGATTTTAAGCGGGATTAGGTCAAGATCAGAGGGGGGTGTTAGAAAGGTCACTCCACCTGCGTAAGGAGGAGGCACAGGAAGGCGGGAGGAAGACAGGGCGGCCGAGACCGGCTGAGCAGAAGGTTATGGGATGTGGAAGAGGGCAGCGGCAGTGGGAATGGAAACGGAAGAGGAAAGAGACCGGGTAGGATGAAAGTTGAAGCAGATTCCACGCTGAAGGTGCTAGGTGCAGGAGGGCACCGGATGTTTCTGGGGTTCAGGGAGCATCCCAGGGATGAGATTCCCCTTGGAGAGACTGCTGCTTGTCACCGTGCCGCAGTCTGAATATCTAACTGCTTCTGGCCCAGATGAAGAGAAACTTTTTGATCACCTCACATCCTCTATGAGGTATAATCTCAGGCTGTCTCCTGTCACTGACCATATGCTGCAAAGAGGACTAAAATTTGAGGTTTCGGCTAAAACTCTCGCCAGGGAAAAGCAAAAGGCAAACTTGAACTAATTGCTCCACTGGTTGAGATGACCTTTAGAAACAAGTCTGAACTTTTGTCAGGGTGTTATCGGTATTTCCATCAGGAAGTATTTCAACCAGCTAATGTTTGCCAACTGGGAGGACCAAGTGTTCGGTTCAGCATCAGGGTTTCTGTGCTAATCTGACCTTCTGAGGTATTTAAAGATGCAAAGGCCAGATTCATCACTTGGGTTCCCAATCCCATCGCCTGAATGCCATTGTGCTGTGTTCACCGACACGTGCCTAGACTTTCTCCATACCTTTTCCTCCAAAAAAAAAAAAAAAAAAAGCCTGACGCCCCAACTTTCAAACTGATCTTACAAATGTTTTGGATTCCCACGCTGCAGAGCCACCTTAATCATCATCAACCCTCTTCCTTCAATTGTGGCATAATTAGGCACTTGGGCTTTGGAGCCAGCATACTGGGTTGGAGCCCTGGCTTCCTCACTCGCTTGTTGTGTGTCCTTGGGTAAGCCATTTAATGTCCGTAAGTCTCAGTTTCCATCTGTGAAGTGCTACTTCTAAGAGAACTCACCTCCCAGGTAAGATAGTTCCAAGGCTGGTATGAGATGGGTCTTGAGATGGTGCGCATTACCGGGGGTGGCTCCTGGGTTGTTCTCAATATATGTGGCCATGATGTTTGGTCAAAAAGTCTTGGTGCACTTAATCTCGCAGAAGGTGCTAGCTTCGGCACTTGACGGGAGCCCAGGTAGCCGACACAAAACCAGGGATTGTGCTCATTTTTCTTCTTCATAAGCAAGAGCAACAGATAAAATCAGTCCTGCACAGTCTAACACCTCCAGCTATATTTCACTGCTCTGCGAAGTAGCAGCAAGAGGAGCCCAGAGCTTAATTCAACTCTTGCTTTGTGTAACGTAAGGGAGGAGAAGGAGCTTTGTGGGAAAGGTAGTTCCTAAGACACTGATTCCTGGGTGGAGGGCATGCAGAGTGACAAATGGCTATCCTAGAAAAGGCATCAGAGGAGGGCTTCTTTTCACTCCAGACATTTTCTGTAGGTTGCTGTCCCTCTGTTGAGGCTGCATCCCTTTAGAACACTCTGTGCTCTCCATTTCCCCCTAACAACATGAGCCTCCACATTAGGGGGGTTTCTGCAGTACCCCTTTGACGGAGGATCATTTCTGGGGGGTCAGCCTAGAATCCAGGGGTGCGACCAGAATGGAAACTCTGCCTGCCTGTCTCTTTCCACCACACAGGCCTTGTGTTCTTATTTACCGCTACAACTGACTTGGCCTCTTGTTCAGGAAATAGCCATTCTTGCCTTCTCCATTCCTTTGAGCTGTTGGGACAGTGCGCGGGGCAGGCAGAGCAGGGGTATTGGGGCATTATGGTTAGAGGAGAAAGGGGGAAATGACAGGTGCAGGGCTCTCAGAATGTCACAGGGAAATGCTAGAAGGTAACAAAAGCTCCCTTTGATGTTTCTTGGATCTAAGTTGGCTTGAGTTGGGACTAGAACAATAGCTCACTTTTGATCCCCAAAGAGCCAAAGAGTTGTTTATTAACAGTTATGAGAATTATTAGCTCCAGATTCCAGAAACCAGTGATAGGGAGAGGAAGATGGCCCCCACAGAGAAGTACTGGATCAAGGGAGGGGGGACTTTTCACGGTATGGAGTTGTTGGGGGGGGTGCAGACAATTGGGAGTATCCCAGGGAACAGCTGAGAATAATGATGAACATGAAGAATAAGAACATTATAATGTTATTGAGTGCTGCCATTTGGCTGTTCCATGCTAAATCTTCTATGTGTAGTATCTTCTTTAACCCTTATAGCAACCTGGGAGGTCTGAGTCTAGTCCCAGGGCTGTCAAGGACTGTGTTCTCCTACCTCCTGCACTGATGTGTCTCCACACAAGGAGAGCAACAGGTGCACTGGACTGGGAGACCGAAGACCTGAGATGAGCACTCTACTTATTGCTGTGTGACCGTGGAGAAGTCACATAAGCTTCCTGAACTCCAGGCGTGTCCCTCCTCTATCACATGAGGTTGGTAAATATCTGCTGGCCCTTCCTCAAGGTGTTGAGAGGAGCAAATGACTTAAGGCATGTATGTCTCTATAAAATCAACTCTTTCATTATTCACATCAGGTCTCTTCAGCTCCAAGGGGACTATGGCGAAAGGTGAGTACAAATGAAGAGGTGACTTATTATTCAAAGCCGAAGACTCTCAGGTGGATCAATTGGGCCACCATGCTAGGTCTAGCCTGTCTGTAGAGGTTTTATCATCCTGACATAGCCCCCCAGGGAGAGGGTTAAGGATGTTTCTAGACTCCAGCTGGGCAGGGGTCAGCACAGAGCAGTGGGAGCCTCGCCAAGAAAGATAAAACTTACACGAGATCACCTACAAGGCTGGGTCACCGGCCAGTGTAATCTCTTGAGCAACATTACCCCCAATCCTGGTCTGAGTGTCTGGATGCTCTTCCTGTTGCCTCCAGCCATTCTCAGCCTCCAACAGTCTTCCTCTTGCTCATCAGCACTGCACCCTGCAGCAGCTCAGACTGCTCCAGTGAAGGGCACCTGCCTCTAGCTGAAACACTGCCAGACTCCACAGCAGACCCAGCCTGCCTCCAACACAGCGGGAGCTTCAGGTGGCCAAAGGGCTCACCCAGTAATTACAGCACATTCATGTAATATTTATTGGGAAATGCTCACACAGAGCAGGTTGCATGTAAGCACTGGAAATTTATCCTTCACAGCCAATCCTTCCCATCCTATCAGGCTTTTATTTTAAAGCTTCTTTTCTTACACCACAGTCTCCCCTCCCCCATCCCTCAGGTTCCTTGCTTTCTCCTTGCAGGTGAGAGGAACTGAATCTCTTAGTTCCCTATACTTCCAGAAGCACGGGCACATTAGAAGGGGGGGATGAGGCTTATATACATGATGGTCACCACCATGCCCAAGCCCATCCTTCTTCCAACACTTGAGGAATCCCCATATTTTGGTCTTGCTGGGAGGCAAAGCCGCCTTCTACAATAGAACCAGACAATACCAGGTATTTGTTTCCTGGACTCCCTTGCAGTATGCGAGGGGCCTGCTCTGAGGCTCTGCCAGTCAGACAGGGCAGACCCACAGGTGAATGCGGAGTGTGCTCCTTGAAGAAGTGGGGATTTGGAACAATCCTTTTCAGAGGCTGGGCAAGATAAGAGTTCTGGGGCAGTAGTGGCTGGAGTGGGCTGTGCTGTGTACCACACAATCTCTGTAGCTGGGTGGGGGGAGCAGTGTTCCCTTCCAGGGCAAGTCTCCAGGGTGATTTTGGGTGTTGGTCCTGGCGGGGTGGTTTCCAGGTCTCATTTCCCATTCCTCTGAGACATTCTGTAGGCCACCCAATATCATTTTTAGTGCATTCCTCTTCTGCTCAAATCAGCGAAGTCTGATTTTGTACCTTGAAATTAGGAATTCCGAGCAATACACCAAATGACACAAACAATAATAGTAAATAGTAATAGTAATAGTAATAGCTAGCATCTATTGAGAATTTCCATAGTCCAGGCATTGTCTCAAAGTTTTTTATATAATAACTAATTTACTCCTAAAACAGATACTCAGAAGTAAATACGATCAGTAATCCGATTTTACAGCTGAGGAAGCAGAATGTCGGAGATGTAAGTAACTTTGCTGAGGTCTTAAGGGTCACCCTTTCCTTCTACCACCTCCTAAGGGGTTAGGCTGAAGTATGGGATTCCGAATTAAAGTCATCATGCTTGGGGCTGCTCACTCTGGCTCCTCTGGGTTCGAAACTGAGGTGAACCTTCCATTTAAGGGGGAGGATTTACACCTTCAAGTATTCTCTGTGCTGAGGCTGAAACTTCTTCCAGAGGGACCAAACTGTGGCCTTTTCCCTTGTTCAGCCTTGCTACAAACACCAGGAGGGAGGGCCCAAAGTGGGACAGGTCTCCAGAGCTCTCGGGGTCCAGAGACACAGTGGGGACAAGCTCGCCGCTGCGATGACAAAGGGTGTTCTCTGGAAATGTCACTTCTGGTCTCTTAATCACCATTCCGTGATTGGATTCATGAGGCTGAGAGCTCTGCAGACTGAGCTGTTCCCACACATGGAGCAGTTTCACAATGCAGGAAACCCATCCCCGAAGGCCAACCATCAAGAAGGAGAGTTGCGTATACATGTAACACATCACCGAGAGGCCCCGCTTACGGCCGGGTCATAATTCGTCACCTGAGAGTGATTGATTGTCTTGTTTTTGTTCTAATTTTGGACTAGACACTTTGGGATGACGGTTGGGTTTAACATTTTAGTTGTCTTTTCTCATTCCATGAGGAAGTCTAAAGTAACTGTCACTCCAGGATTTTTATGTTATTTTTCTTGAACCAACTACCATAATTGCATATTTGGGGAATAAAGTCTTTCTCCATCAGGGGTGAGTGAGGACCCGGAATTTTCTCTCTTGGTGTGTTTTTGGTGCTGCTTTTGTACATGTGTCTAAATCCTGGGAAATAATAAAAGCTGTGTCCTAAAATTTTGTGAGGTTGAAATCATTTTCTCAAGAAATTCTCCCTCCCCAAACTCCAAAGTGAGGAAAGTTGTTCGCTTAAATTTTATTTGTGTGAAGTGGGCTATATGAATGCTTTCTTTGAAGTCCCCCCAC
This sequence comes from Ursus arctos, assembly GCF_023065955.2. Lineage (NCBI taxonomy): Eukaryota > Metazoa > Chordata > Mammalia > Carnivora > Ursidae > Ursus > Ursus arctos. The sequence continues at coordinate 56,360,229 of NW_026622819.1, forward strand.
CCCCCCAAATCTGTGAGGGGTTGCTTGAGCCTCGTTCCTGCCCAGAATTGTCTAGGCAGAAGCACAGGACAGACTTGGCTTCTTATATACAGACGGAACAATTGAGGGAAAAGTCTTTAATGACAGCACTCGATTCAGAGTTCCCATTGGCCTTCACGCAAAGCCCTACAGGATCTGGCTCTTTCTTGCCTCTTAGGTCTCATCTAGCATTTTCCCCAGCCAGGCTAGTCTGCTTTTGCTGCTTCTAACGAGCCAGGCCGGTCCTCATCTGTCTTTCCAATGGCTCTTTCCCTGCCTCGAGCTCTCATTCCACAGGCAGGTCTAAAGCAACCCCTCAGGTGAGGCAGGCTCTTCCCTCACTGGCATTTAGAACCGTGCTAGGCCAAGTGTGGTCCAGGGACCAGCAGCGTCTGTATCCTTGGGAGGCTGTCAGAAACGCCACCTCTCAGGCCCTGCGCACGCCTTCTGAATCAGAATCTGCATGGTTAACAAGAGCCCCACAGGATTCTAGCCACGTGAAGGTATGAGAAGCCCTGAGTTAGAACTCAGCTTGAATGTCACCACCTCCCTGTCCCCTGGGAGGCCTTCCCTGAGCACTGCAGCTTCCTGACCCGAACCTGCCCCCCACCCCCAGGACTAAGCACCACTGCTCTCTTGCCTTGTCCCAGCTGGCGCCTTGTCGCAGCTGGCTGTCTGCATAGTGCTGATTACAATGGGACGTTTCCATTTTACTTTCAGTTTGGACGTTTGTATGGAACTTGTCTTATTGGTTTACCTGACTGCCCTCAGGGCCTAGACCAATGTCTGAGGCATAACTGGAGTAGATACTCCACAAATATTTCCTTTTTCTGCCCAATTATTTTATTTTTCTTAGCTTTGTTGAGGTATAATGGACAAATAAAACTGTCAGATATTTACCTTATACAATGTGATTTGATAAGCATACACATTAAGAAAGGGTTCCCCCATTCAATTAATCAACACACCCAACCCCTCACATATTTACCTTTCTTTTTTTTTTCTCAATAAACATTTCTCGAGTGAGTGAAAGAATCAACTGGTCAATTACTGAAAGATGCAACCTTCCTTCCCTCCCTCCCTCTCTATTGATGAATCCATTGCTCTATCTATCTAGTCTGTCTCTGTGGGCTTTCCTACAACACATCCCCATTGAGGGGCAGAGGGAAAGGCACTGGCATCTTGGGGTGGGGTGATGACTCTACCCTGCTCTTTGAGAATCTGCAGCGTGGTGAGAGGCATCCCGGGAAGGCTCTTGTCTAAAGCGGAGTCCCCTTGTGCTCTGGGTGAGAGCTTCCTGCACAAGGCCCACCAACAAGGGCGGGACCCTTAGGGGAGGTTTCTTTCAGGAGAGAATGGGCCTGGTGCTGGGTTGGTTTGACTTTGGCCATGGGGAGTTGCAAGGGGATTACAGGAGAGAAGATAAACTGAGTTTCTCCAATGGTTTATGAAGAGTGTTATTCAAAGGTCAAGGGGATGGGGGGTCTTTTCCAGACTTCGGAGAGATCAAAGAGAGCATATATTAGGGCCAGGGTTTGTTCAGGAGGCTGTGATTATGACACAGGGCTGGCACATGAGGGACATGTGATAAGTATCAGCTGGACGAAGGACCATGGCAGGTGCCACAGCAGAGGACTCCCTCTCACCCCTCTGCCTGTCTTATTCCACTGTGTTTGCCTTCTCTCTCCTCTTCCTTCCCTCCGTTTGCCTTTTGTTCCTACCACTCTCTCCAGCTCGCTAAAACTTGTTGTTGTTGTTGTTTGTGGAACACATCCTGAAAAACAATAGCCAAAGCTGGGTTTTTTTCCTGCTCTTGTACTTACTCTAAGAGAAGAGAGAGGGCAGAAGAAATGTGTCTGGAGAGCCTAAGAGAAATAGGGGACATATTATAACTCAATCTCTGGAAATTCTAGTCTCTGGAAATTCTAGAATAAATTGTAGAATATTGCAATTAACAACATTTCCCAAGAATATTCTTTTTAATTTCAGACTTGAGAAAAGCTAATCAGAATCTAGTTAGGACTTCATATAGAATCAAAGAAATATTATTTAACTGATGGGTCTTGGGAAAACTAAGTACTTAGAGGATAATAAAAATATAGCCCAATTTTACATACCCTCACCCAAAAGAAAGGTGCGCATGTACACACACAGGAAGGAACATATAGCAAAAAGTCAGTGGTGGACTATCTTTCAGTGAGCTTAGGTATTCTTTTCTATATTTTCCAAAATTTTCAGAATGAGTGTCTACAACTTCCTTAATTATTAAAAACAAAAAAGCTGCTCTCAAAATATTAAAAGTTATTTAAAAAATAACAGTACTTTGCAGGTGCCCTTTCCTCAGGCCGTGTCTCTTTGTACACACAGTTTGTTACCTGGCTTGCTAGGCCAACCGACAGTCATGGCATCCAGCGCACACAGGATCAGGACGGCTGTCTGTTGCAGAATCCCAGGAAACCTCAATTAACTTTCTAGGAGCATTGCATGCCTGGGGTCCTCCCTTCATCTCTCTTCCCCCATAGGGACTCTATCTCGTGCATATACTACCCACTCCTGACCCCAGCCACCCACTGCTTTGATTGAATGACTTTGGGTTATAAAGCACAGGGTTCAGCAATAAGGTGGTATCCAAGTGCAAGGATGTCTCAGGCCCAAGTCCAGCCCATCCTGGCCAGAAGCAGCAGGAAATGGCTGTGTTTTGAAGCAAAAGCTCCAAACCCCTCCTTTTGCTTCCCTTGCTTCATATTTTCCTTCTATTTTCTTTGCTTCTCTTTTCCTCTCCACCTTCAGATTTCATACCGTTTCATACCTAATGTACACCAGGAACTCTGGGGGTTGTCCCCACAAATATATTTCTCCTTAGATACACACCACCAGGAAAATGAATGTTTTGACTCCCATCTTACAGATGAGAAGACTGAGACTCAGATCAGTCAGATGGCCAAGCGGAAGTCACAGACCTAGCGTGTGATAAAAGGCCACCCCTCCCCAGCCGGAGCCCTTCCTGCTTCAGCCTGCTAGCCTACTTTTCCTTGCTTCCTTACTCTCCGGCCTCCCCTTCCTATCACTTTCCTTTCCTTACCCTTCATCTTTCTCCTAAGAGCATGTCTAAGACGAGAAGAGGAAAAGTAAACATACAGTGAAAACAAGTGGGCCGAGGGCTTTCACACACAGTATCTCAGCAGATAATCCAAGGGCTCGGTAAGAGGGCGGCACGCGCTCCCTCGGACACGTGCTGCAGGCCAATGGTGCAGCAGCCGCCGCACTAGACGCTCCGAGCGAAAGAAGGTAAAGCAACAGCAACAAACCCATTTCTTGCCCTCAAGTTGCTTATGGTCTGGTGAAAAGCTTTTATTTTCAAAAGCTAAAGATACTGAGGGTTGGAAGAATTATTTAGCCTCCTCAATGTCATGGTCCAAACCCAGAATCCTCCTTCTTAAGACGCTCCAGATTTCAAGCTTCTTTACGGCACAGAATTCTGGGGATGTCAGAAAAAGCACAGCCTCCCTGAACCTTTCTAAACAGGAAAGAAAAGAGAAGGAGAGAGGGATGGGGGGAAGGGTGGGGAAGAAAAGCAGATCCTTGTCCCCCATGCTGCTGATACAGTCAATGACTCATGGATGCATTCTCTCCTTTTCCATGTGGGTGAGCATATGCTCCCAGGGACCCGAGGCTGTCAGGCAGGGTTTGCCCAAGTCGATGTGTAAACCAGAGAACTGAAGGGCGCGCGTGCACCTGACTCCTTTCAGCTTCTTTGTGCTCGGTGCTCACAGCCTCTAGCTAAACAAGGGAGATTTGCTTCTCATTCTTGGTCTCTGACAGAGAGAATTTCAATTCTTCCAACTGAAAGAAAGACGCCCACTGACCAGAGAGAGGAGAGTCAGAGCCAGGATCCCAAGCTTTGAGGGTCCTAGGTGGTGGCGGTGATTATGGTGTTGATGATGATGGGGACAGCACAGAGCATTTATTGAAAGTTTATGTGCAAGCACCATACTAAGTGCTTTTACATAGTGTCTCACTTAACCCACAATAAAATAATTCTGTGGCATAGGCACTATCACCATGATCATTGTAAAGACAAAGAGTCTCAGGCCGGGAGACATGACATAACACCCCCAAGATCCCCTTAGTAGGTGACAGAGCTAGGAGTTGATTCCAGGCAGTCCAGCTCTAAAACCGCGCATCCGCGGCTGTGTTTTACTCCCTCCCTGGCGGAACCTCTAAAGCGTGTACATGGTTTGTCCTCAGTAAATATTAGTTGCCTCTTCTATTTTTAAAACTCTCCTGGGGAAGTTCTTTTTAACAAACTTCCCAGTTCTCTGACCCATCGGCGACTCTCCTTTCTGCCATACAGCCAACTCTGTGGTCAGGTGGGGAGACCTTGTTAGTGTCTAACTCCCACCCCTCATGCTGCCCATGAGCCCTCAGAGTCCTCGGCTGGCTGCCACCAAATGTCACCTTCCTGCTGGAGGCTTTCCCTGCACCGCCCAGATTCCCTGGTGATTTGCAAGCACATTAACATTTAAGAACCACTGCCCTAGAGAGCATTTGCGCTTGGCTTCTCTGTGCAACCATTTATCATATTTCACGGTTTTAAAGAAAAAAAGCAAAAACATAAAAAGCCAGGCACCCTGGAGGAGCTGACAGGATAACCTCTGACCTGTGGCTTAGGATGGGAATGAATGCTCAGCCAGCTCCTCTGTGGCTGTGGCTGCTCCCCCCAACCCCCATGGCTCCCCTCCCTCCTGGCTGTGTGGACTTGTAAATGGCCTGGGGGATGGGGGGAGAGAGGAAAGACAGGAGAGGGCTCAGCACATGTCACATAGGGCCCCAGGCCAGGCCTGGTCGGCCAGGTGCCGGCCACTTACAAGAGGAAATTTTCTCAGGTTGAACTCTACCTCTTGCTCTGGGGACCTCCAGGAGGGGCTGGTGCCTTTCTTTTTCATTAAACAAGGGTAGGGGGTGCACAGCAGGGTGGGAAGGAGTCTGGAAGGGGAGCAGAGGAAGAGGGTTTAAGGCGGTGCCGGCAGGGGGCCAGCTGGGCCTCCGCCTTCTAGCCTGGGCCAAATAGAGCCAGAGAGACCCACAGGTTCATAATTCATCTTAATGAAGGGCCTCTGTAAACCCGCCATGCCCTCGGGTTTAGGCAGGAAGCTCCCGGCCATTCTGCTGACGGGTCTCCAATTGCGCAGGTGCTAACGGGCTCTTTCCTCCTGGGGCTTTTGTGGCATGTTTTGGAGTGACTGGATGCTTCAGAGCCTTCTTCCATCAGGGCCTCCAAGGAGAGGGGATGCTGAACTGAGGGATCTGCTCTGGGAAGGTCCCAGAAAGTCACTGGGAGCTCCTCTGCTCAGCCGCACACATCCCTCTTCAGCAGATAACTAGTGGGAGGTGTGAGTAGTGGGCAGCGGTGGTAGTAAGAGGCTGACTAGAATGAATTATATTTAAAGCAGCTAATAACATCCCAGACTTATAAAAAATTCATTCTCAGCCAGACCCTGAACTGTGCTCTTTTACACACACTATCTCACTCCTCACAATGACACGTATTATCAGCACAGGCTTTCAGTTGAGAGAAGGGACAGCTGGAGAGTTGCAGAGCCAGCATCTGAACCCAGGTCAGTCTGTCTCCAGACCCCACACTGGAAAGTTCAGTGAGAACCGTACAAAGTAAGGCATATCTGTCTTCCTTTTAACATGAACAACTCTCTGTAAGGTCCTGATTCTGTACAGTTTTTGCAGATGACAAAGACAGAACTCAGAGAGGCATAGGGATTTGCACAGAGTAACACAGTAAATATCATTAGCTAGAAACTCTCCAGCCTGTGGCCATTCCAGAAAACGGGTCCATGAGTGGGAAACCATGCTAAACAAACCACTGCTTTCTCTGGGTAGTGGAAAACCCTCCACCTTATTTCTAGCTTTTTTCCTATTTCCCCCTTACACTCCCAAGAAAGCTCACAGATACCAAAGACAGAAGGCTCATATCTTATTCTCTGAATTTTTTTTTTAATCTACAGAACTTCCGGTTTGAGTTTTTGGCAAAGATTTAGTTAAGATAATGTTGGAGTAATTATTTTTTTCATACTGTCTGCCTTGCCCACTCCAAAAGAGTAATGAGATTTTTCTTTATTAAAAAAAGTAACACAGAAGCCTCCTCCACCACACGGAAGATTCCTGGAGGTTGGACGTTTGTCTATTGGTTGTCTACACTCTGCTCTTCCCACCCCAGTACCCAGGGTTTTGGAAAGTACCTGTGTGCTTGTGTGTGTGTGTGTGTGTGTGTGTGTGTGTGTGTAAAATCATGTGGCAGAATGGGAGAACTGACTGAACCAGGACTAAGGGTTATCACAATTGGCCATTTTCAGTCCAGAGGTTCCTGGAAAAAAGTGGAAAATGACAGATCTAGATGGGGTGTTATTTAACCCTTTCTTTCCCGTGAGACCCAGTGTTTATCCTTTGCCTCTGGGACCTTTGTCAGCAACCGTATGCAACTTCACGATCCATTCAGCCGCGTTTATCCCTGCCTCCCCCTTGCCTCAGCAACGCCACTTACACGACTTTCCCCAGCAGTCTGGTACAGAGTAAATCCACAATTTGAACTTATTCATTTTTCTTACAGCTCTAAAGCAAATGAAGTGATCTCAGAATCAGGTAATCTGATCTTCATTGAATGATTACCACATGTAACATAACTTATCCAAGATAAGAATTTGGTTCTCTTGGTTGCCTGTGAGATGTACTGTCTGTCAGTGCTATTTGGGAACCAACTGGTCACCCCAGAGGGGTAACAGGACAGATAAAGGCTCCAAACCAAACTAACCTCATTATTGACTCTATTTCTGTATATATTATGCGTATCTGCATTTACCTATCAAATACATATGGTAATCTGGATACATGTGTGAAGGGACATGTATGGACAGAAGGACATATATCTGTTCCTTTAATAGAACAGTCCTCTGAAAAGACTCGGGGTTAACTCTGCCATTAAAGCTTGACTGACCTACCTTCCAACCCCCTCCAAAGCACACATACCTGAAAATGAAATGGGAGAAGAAAGGAGATCATCACCCATCCATGATGAGAACTTTCAGCAAATGGGACATGGTGTTGAGGGCGTTCACATGCCTTAGTGAAATTTAACACGATCCCAAACTGATGAGATCTGGACTTGCAAACTGGCAAACAGGAAATTGTCTTTGTGATTTCCTGCTCTTCAAAGGCGGGACCTCTCCAGCGTATTTGGCAGTTCAGAGTTTAATTAGCCATCTCTATGCGCTCAATCTGGGCTCAGCAGGGAAGACCAAATACTGTCAGGGCTGGAGTTGGCCATCACGGGCCTCTGGGAAGCACATAGTATTGCCCAGAGCTCTGTCCACCAGCGAGCCAGCCACCCTCCAGAAATTCCTCTTTCCCCTTCCCAATTTTTAATGCTGGGGAAGGGGGAGGGTGGGTGCTGGAACTCTTCTAGTCTGCCCTGCAATTAAAGATGTAAAGCTCATTATGGGCGACTGAAAATACCCACCTGGAGCAGATCTGCCCCTCCTGGTTCACTCTGCTTGCCTCACTTCACACACCCTCGCTCTTAAGAGCCCTGCAGCTCAATCCCTTGGGATTTTATTCTCTTTAAGAGCTGTCTCCACCTTAGCAGTTTGAACATGCTCAAGCTTGGCGTTTGTTTTTTCCAAACATGTACTCATTTGGGTATAAGAATCAAAGAAAAGAATCCTAGGATCTTCAACTCTTTTGTTTCACGTGTGTGTGTGTGTGTGTGTGTGTGTGTGTAGGAGTAGAGAGTGTGTGTTAGTAACTCCTTTACAGTACAGTACCACAGCCTACAAGCTGCAGCCCAATCCAGCCCTCACACATGCCTTGTTGGTACACCCTAACACTCCTCAGAGGAAACAAAAAATTGAAGTGGTGGCTTACATTTTAAACTTGGGATATTTCACAAACACATATTTCCAGTTTATTCTGAAATGAGCAAGCGAAAAAACAAATCAGACACAGTTGGCAATCTGGGTTCCATATCCCTGCCTAATACACATTGTCTTGAGCTGAGCAGGGCACCCCTTTCAGGTGGGAAAGCCAGTGCATTTGGTTGTGTCTGCTGAGGGGGCCCAGACAGGCTGAAATCAAAGCTGGCCTAGCTGGCTTCCATGGGGAGGAAGGGGCCCCTTTCCCTACTTAACACAAAGTCTCGCTATGGGCCAGAGGAGCGCAGTTCCCTCCACTGGCCATCTGACCAACTTCACCCATTCATGTTACCTGCTTTTCCCAGTAGGAGTGTCTAAACCCTTCTACAGACAAAAAGAACAAGAACTTACAGCTATAAAGTTTTGACAAGTTCAACAGCACTAACACACAGATTAGATTTCTACTCAGCTTTCAGAGAAAATTCTTACTGGGTTGCTATTCAAGTCCAGTCTTTCCTAGACCCCAGCTTTCTTGCTTTCTTAAACTCAGCCCTCCCCAACCCCTCTACTTGCTTGCTTACTTGCTTCCCGGGGCCCTGGAAAAACAGAAAACCTGACTCTCTGAGCCAGAGCAGGTCGGCTGGAAACACAGGTGGTTTATTACACCACCAAGTCATAAAGAATGAGAACGGCCGGTCCATTTTCCTTGTGGAGCGGTCTGCTGTCTCGGGGGTTGTCAGCAGGCTTGGGCTTCTGCTTTTAAGACATCTTCTGACCCAATGAGCAGACCTGGGCAGTAAAATGCAAATCATTCCAGCAGTCAATTAATCCCACTGAAATTGCTTCAACTAACACAGCAGTAAAAGGGGGAAAAAAGAGAATTTTCCTCTCCAGTCTTTCTCTACTCAGAGATAACCTGCAAAACTTAAAGAACTATTAATTGTCCAGATCCACCCCAATTCCCCAAATCCAGGCCACATGCATGGCTGTTTAAGCCTTAATGAAAATTAATGAAACAGAAACAAGAAGGAGGTTACTGCTGTGAATCAGAACAGCTTGGTGTCAATACTCAAACCAAACACTGCCTGCCCCAGAGCAGCAAGACGGACCAGTCTTAAAGGGACCAGCAAGTGATAGGCAATGCTCACCCCAGTCCTAATACCGATCCATCCTCTCCCCAGTTTCTGGAATAATGACAGGTCTGATGAAAATTCCTTCTGTGACTGTCACGGCCAGACAGAGTGAGGCCAAGCCCTGGGCAGAAATGACATGGGTGTTGCCAGGCGGCACTATCTGGCCCTCTGTCAAAGCTGGTCCAATGTTGGCATCTGGGTCTGCAGCTCACTCGGCCAGAGCGCACGAGCCTGAAGTCCAGGGAGTCAGCACCAGCCTCTATTCCACACGGAGGCTCCTGAAATCATTTTTCCAGAGGCCTTGATTTGAGGTAGTCAGCTCCCTGAGCAAAAATGTCAACCCTCATCTAAAGCCAGCGGCGTTTCCACTCACAGCCACGGGGTGTCCTTCAGAAGCTCTAGCAGCCTGTATAATCGATTTTTATTTTTCTGTGAGAATGGTCAAGGCCAAGGAGCACAAACACCTTTTTTTTTTTTTTTTTTAAGAGCTTAGAGGTTGCAGGTCAACCACCCCATTTTACACATGAACAAAACATAAACAACTTGCAGGAGAGCGAAGAGCTAGGATTGGGACCTGGGAATCCAGAGCCACTATTTTGAGCTCTAAAAGTGTGTTGGCATTGTCCCAGTCCCTGCCCTGTCCTCTTTACTCTCCTGCCACCTTGTTTTTCCCACACCACCCACAGAGGGGACTTCCCTGGCTTCTAAGAAGGTGGGGCAATTGAGGCAGGAGGGCAGGGGGCATCCCCAGATGCCAACGTCGATGCCCCTCTACATTTGCAGATGGTTCCTACTGATTTTTTTCCAGCCTGATCGCTCCCCAGGTTCTCTAAAGTAAGATATAAAGGACAAGGGCTTTAGGTAAGGTATGAACGAAGCAACTCCACCTCCTGCAGAGGGGGGCGGCCCGGGGGGGCGGGCTGTCTGGCATTGGCGAGTGAGAAAAACCTGTCTTCCTTCCCAAGGTGCTCTCAACTTAGCTAGGTGGTTATAGGGTGTTTCAGAAGACACAACATGTGTTACAGAAGGTCTAGTAGGGTGTTTGCAAAATGCTGAGGTCCACAGGCCCCCCTCTCCCCTACCGAAGTTTTTCTTATAAGAAGCGGTTGCACCATCACGACAGCAACATTAACAACCACAGAAGCAATGGGCATTGGTACAGCCATCTCAGAAAGAATGCCAGCATAAAACCAGCATTTCTGAACCAGGGATTTACAACCAGCCCAGAAGTGAGCAAGACCAGACAGAGGGATGTAGTGTGGAGGAAGCAAGAACTGCATCACCAACAAGACATGGGCAGGGGTCCATTGAAGAATCAGACTGAGCACTGGTTGATGAACCTGGCTGTGCATAAAAATCTTGGGGGGCGGGGCACCTGTGCGGCTAAGTTGGTTAAGTAGCAGCCGACTTTTGATTTCGGCTCAGGTCATGATCTCAGGGTCATGAGATAGAACCCGGTGTCAGGCTCTGCACCAGGCGTGAAGCCTACTTGAGATTCTCTCTCCCTCTGCCCCTCCCCCACTGCCTGCTTGCGTGCATTAAGCACGCATTCTCTCTCTCTCTCTCAAAGCAAAACAAAACAAAACAAAACACAAATCTCTAGGGGGCTTTGGCAAATACAGATTCAGGCCCTTCCTCAGAAATACAGCATTGTGAGTCTCCAGAGGTGCGGCCAGGGAACCTGTGTTTTGAGCAAATGTGCCTAGGATCCTGATACGACCAGCTCTGGACTCCTGGCCAGCATATAAGCGCTAAGGAGCTGAAAGGACCCCTTTCCAGTCTTCTCCACCCTTCATTCTGGCTATCCATCATTGAGTTCAAGGGCTTCTTTAAGGATGTCAGGCTCCTCTGTGGTTGTAAACTTCTAGAAACATCTTCTTGGTGTCTGGATCCTGCAGTTCTCTCACACGGCCTCTGTGCATTATGTGCTAGCTCATTTCTTTCTTTCTTTTTTTTTTTAAAGCATTCTTTTTTTTTTTTTTAAGATTTTATTTATTTATTTGACAGAGATAGAGACAGCCAGCGAGAGAGGGAACACAAGCAGGGGGAGTGGGAGAGGAAGAAGCAGGCTCATAGCGGAAGAGCCTGATGTGGGGCTCGATCCCGGAACACCGGGATCACGCCCTGAGCTGAAGGCAGACGCTTAACCGCTATGCCACCCAGGTGCCCCATGCTAGCTCATTTCTTGAGAAGCAAACTTGTAGCTCAAATCCCACGCCAGGGTTGGGAGTGGGGAAGCATCTGTCCCTGATCTCCTGTGGCCCAGCTGAGGCCTTCCTTAGGTGGCTGCTAGCCCTAGACTATATTCTCTTCTGATCCACGAAAACCATACCACTTGACTGCCCTTCCCAGACCCAAACCCCACAAGGCCCAGCACAGGCTGCCTCCTGCTGATCTCTTCTGCCCCTTCTGGTGAACCCCTTTACTGCTGGTGCTCTAGTCACATGGACCTTCTTTCAGACCCTTGAAAGCTCCCTCCTCCATCAGGACTTCCGCCTATGACTCATCCCATCTTTGAGCTGCCTCGGCTGGTTTATCTCCTAGCGCAGGTCACGATGCTCAGTGCAAATATCACTCCTCAGGGAGCCCTAATGACCCTTTATGCCAGATTGGATGTCCCATTTCTGTGTTTTTCTAAAGCTATCCTTCTTCCCTTTCATACACTGACCATTGTATGTAAGCATATAGTTATTTGGGTGGTGAATTGATTGATGTCTGTCTTTCCCATCTGACTGAGGGTTCCAAAGAGGCAGGGTCTGCCTGCCTGACTCACCATTAGTCCTTGGCACAACAGTCCTCCTCCACCCTCTCCTAAACTGTCCTTCAGATCTGAGCTTGGACCTGGCGTTGGTCAAGGGCCTACTGGGAGAACTGAAACCACTGTATGTCCTACAGAGAGAATTTAATGCAGGGGAACTGGTTATGCAGGTGAGAGCGGAGGTGAGAACCCAACAGAGGACACTGAGTTCGCCACAGAGAGGCAACAATAAGAAGCTATTCCCATCCCTGTGCTGGAGGAATGAAGTTGAGCAGCTGGTGTTACCAGAGCTCAGGGACCCGAATGGCAGGGGAGGCAACCACCGAGGACACACAGCCACTCCCAGAGGAGCTGCTAGGGAAAGAAGAAGGAAAAGAATCCCTGGGCTTCTCCGTCTCAGCCCCCTCTCCTTATGTCTTCTGCGGACGAGTCTGCTTGGTAGGACTCAGACGGGAGCCAGCTGACCCAGGAGCTCGGGAACCACAGCCTGCAGGCATTGGCCCCCCTGCCACACAGAGCACAGCAGGGGAAAGGCGGGGCCCAAGACTTCTAGGAACCGTTTCTCATCCCTATCCCAAGCTGAAAAATGGTCCCCTGAAGATACATTCACCTCGTAATCCTCAGAACCTTGAATATTATCTTATATGACAGTCTTACTTTATGTTCCAGAAGACATGATTAAGTTAAGGATCTTGACAGAAGGCTGGAAGCTTGGATTTTCTGGACAGGCCCAGAGAGCCACCACAAATATCGTTATAAAGGAGAGGCAGAGGGAGCCGGACACACGGAGGGAAGGCAATGTGAAGACAAGGTGGTGGCAGAGACCAGAGTGGTGCGGCCGTAAGCCGAGGGCTGCTGGCAGCCAGCAGGAGCCAGAAGAGGCAGGGAGTCAATTCTCTCCTGGAGCCTCCAGAGGCAGGGCAGCCCCGCTGATACCCTGATTTCCGACTTCTGGCCTCCAGGCCTGTGAGAGAATACATTGCTGTTGTTTTAAGCTAAAAATTCAGGGTAGTGTGTTACAGCAGCTCTAGGAAACAACAGCAGGCCCCTCTATTATGTTCCCATCAGCATCCATGTTCACCTCCGTGGTCCACTGCTCCTCTGCACCCATGTAGCCTCGTCCATTGTCTGGTCTGTCCAGACAGACTGGCCTCCTTGAGGGCAGGACTGCGTGTCATGGATGAGAAATAAGTGTTGGTCAACTGAATTTAGGTGTTAAGCCACACCTGATCTTTGACCTCTTCCTTAGGACAATATCGCCCTTAGGACAATATGAAGAGGTTAACATCCTGATATTTCTAGCCATCTAGCCAGACTCTACCCTGCCGGTCTTTCTTTTCTGGTATCCGGCTCCCCAGCCCAAGGCCCTGCAAGGGTCACTCTGCTTTACATGGCAGAAAACCAAGTCTCTCAATGGCAGTTGTGGTCCCAGCCATCCTACTGATCTCCACCCCACGGTGCCGGGAAGTGACGGTGAGCCGCGGGGAAAACAAGCACCTCCTCCATCCAGCTTTTCTCTTGAGTCATCCAACTCCCAGCCATGGGCCAGGTCAAAGTTTCTCTGGAGTCCCCTGTGTTAACAAGCTGGAAGCCAAATAGCCCAGTGTCCTACAGCATTTTTCTGAGTAGTTAATTAACGAGGGGATAAGCTACCTTGACAATCACTGAAGCAAGCAGCCTCACTGTGCAGTCATCAAGAGGGATGGGATTAGTTTCCAGGGAGACAATAGGGAAATGACAAGGAGGGCAGGCTTGCTGGGACCTGCGTCTTCCTCAGTCCTGCTCCTTGCCCGACTCCCCTTCTGCCCACAATGCAGAGCAGACGTGTGCAGAGCCTCATGGTGGGGCTGGACTGGCCTGATAATTAGTTATCACTCAGTGCTGTGGGCGGATTTAGAGTCGGCTCACAGATGGCGTGAGCTGGGCTGCGGGCCTTCTGGAAATGACACTGTCCAAGGCTGACAGCCTGGGGAGGTAACGTGTCCCAGTGAGATCACTGAGTGGCCCAGAAAAATGCCTCAGAGGTAGGCAGCGTTGATCAGGGATGGGTTCTGGTTGGCCACAGGGGGTAGGAGATGAGCTGTGGCAATTGCTAGAGGCTGAGGATGGTGAGCAGATCCCCATGCAGAGTGGCAGCATTTCTAGGAAAGGGAAGATGAACTCTAGTGGACATATGCCATTTTATTTTATTTACTCCTATTCACTCCACTCTATTCCATGTTTATTCTTTTGCTACCCAAAGTCTCAGGGAGAGGTGTAGTCTGCCTTCCACTCCAGAAGTCAGAATAGCCAGATGACTTTGCCAGCTCCCTTTGCTAACCAGTTAGGGTGCAGGCGTGGGACCTAGGTTTGGACCATCCGATGCACCTGCCTGGGATTTTTGAATCCTGAGCTTTTGGTGTCAGTCAGCAGGTAGAATTCTTGCAGGGGGACAGCACAGTCCATTTCTGGGGTGGAAGCACCAGAGAGGACTGTCTCTACCCAAGATCAGTGTCCAGTCTTGGCAGTCGCAGTGGCCTCTCCATCCGGCCCTTTGTGGTACTGGTGCCTCCTTGTTCACACCCCCATCTGAGCACAGTTCTTCAGATCTCTAGCAATTTTGAGATCTACCTGATTTGTTTTTCTACAAATTAAGTTGCTGTTTATCTCAACCAGTGTGGACTTCTATTCCTTTGGACTATTAAACTGGCCCAATCCAGAGTGTTGACTGGCTTATTTCTAAGTAGTTGGAGGAAGTAAGGAAAGTTTGCCCTGTTTTATCTGGCGGAGAGTTCTGAAAAATGATTTTCAATTTTTTTGTTCTGTCATAGCATAATAGGTTGGATATATTTGTCAGGCCTCTATGAGGTACAAGTGACAGAAACTGATTTAAGAACAATGGGAATTTATTTATAACTGTAAAGTATGGGGGTTAACGGGATCCAGGTACGGCTGGATCTGGTGAGTTAAGTAATGTCAAGAATTTAACTCTCTTGCTTTCTTCTTTTCCGGCTTCATTCTTAGGCAGCTTCTGTTCATGTAATGGTCTCTGGCTCCTCTAGGCCGGTATCCCATCAGCTTAGCAATTCCAGTAGGAAAAAGAAAAAGGTTTATTTTCCCCCAAAGCCCAGCAAAATCCTGGTTCTGAGTATAATTGGGCCAATTTGGGTCACCTGTCCCCTCTAGCCTGTGGTCAAGGCTGAGTGGGGTGGGGGCCAGAAGCTGACTAGCCCAGGTCTGGATTATGCGGTGGGGTCACTCCTGCAGTCACTCCTTTAGTTAAATGTTCCGAGATTCTGCTGTAGACCCTGACCCTTCCACCCTTCCAACTTCCCCAATTTATGGGAAGTAAAGTTTTACAACAGACGAACTCATGTTTTTACATTTTTTTAAAATTCTTTTACAACAGTTAACATATGATTAGTAGAATTTAATGGCTTTCTCTACTAGTTGTGCTGGATATAAGACAGACTGTTGATTATAAGCTGATGGTCTATTTGTTTCTTGCCCTCTTAAAAAATGATTATTTTGCAATGCAAGTAAGAGTGACCTTATTAAAAGGTTAGCCTTAAATCACGTTTAATTTATTAATTTTTAGGGCAGGTAAAGATCTATTATTATGTAAAAACAAAATGCTTATCATAGAAGTAATTACAACCACTTACTACCATATCTGATATTTACTAAAAGTGCACTATGTTTCCAGCACCGTTCTAAGCTCTTCCTATCTGTGAACTCAAATCATAGTCCTAATATACTATGAATTAGGTATCATTACTAATCCCATTTTTCATATGACGAAACTGAGGAATGGAAATGAAAAGAGCTGACCCCAAATCATGGAGCTAATAAATGCTGGGGCCATGGTTTGGGTCCAGTAATCTGCATTCCATATTCTTAACTACTATGCTATCCTGCCCCCATTGAGTAATCTAACTTATTATTCAAAAGAGCCCGGTGATGTAGGCATTATTTCCGTTTTACAGATGAGGATACCAAGGCTCATGAGGTTACATCATTTGTCCAAGTTCACAGAGGTAAGAAGGGCTTTGGGCCAGAACTCAAAGCCCTGCTCTTAACACCCCACCCCCACCCCCAACATACTGCAAATCCCCTGGGGAGAGAATATAGTGTT
Organism: Ursus arctos; assembly: GCF_023065955.2. NCBI lineage: Eukaryota > Metazoa > Chordata > Mammalia > Carnivora > Ursidae > Ursus > Ursus arctos. The sequence goes on from NW_026622819.1 coordinate 56,376,171, forward strand.
GATGCCCCAAGGTATGAAATCACTGCTTTAGAACAGAGGCTGGCAAACTACCAGCTCATGGGCCAAATCCAGCCTGATGCTATCTTTATAAATAAAGTTTTATTTGGACACAGTCATCTCTAGTTATCTATATACTGTCTATAGCTACTTTTGTGTCATGACCGCAGAATTGAGTCATTGTGACAGATTTGTCCTGCAAATCCTAAAATATTTACTCTTTGACTCTTTACAGAAACAGCTTGCTAACCAACCCCTGCCTGGAGAGGACCCAGGATGGTTCATGTCTCACTCATTCCACCTTATGTCACAGGGACCACTGAGGAGTGAGGCGGGACAGCAGGGAAAGACTGCTTCCCTAATACCTAATCGCAGAGTTGAAGTTTGACAATCATCTCTGTAGCTCTGAAACTTTCTTTCTCTGCCCTACCTCCTGTTTCTGCCAAGTGCTCATAGCCAGGGCCCACCTTTGTTTCAAACAAGAGCCCTGAATCTGGCCACTACTCAGTCTCTTCCTGTTTATTATGTAACTGCTGCCCGTCCCAGGAAGCACATTTAAGTTCTCCTCCAACTGGGTGGATTTCCTAATGTTAAAAATATCAATGCAGAGTCATCTTGCCCCAAGCCACAACTGACTGAGACTTTTATATGTTATAGCAACTGTTTTAGAAACAGGCATTTTTTCCTCCTAACGCTGAAAACCAAATCTAATTGTCTAGTTGCTTTATGAAGTCCTGAGAAGCAGAGTGAATTCTCTGTTTTCCTTCCCCCAGAACATAATCTGAGGAAATTTAAAAAAATTAAAAGGAAGAATTGAGAAGAGTAAGCCCCTACCCCGTTGTCTGGCAGGCCGATGGACTCCAGGGCTTTGTCTAGCCTCACTGTAAGCACCCACGAGGTGCCCACTTGCTGGCTCTAGGGAGTGGCCCACTGTGGCATTCGATGTAATGCCTAATTCCCCTTTCTGACCTTTACTATGATAAAGGACTTCCCTAATGCTGTCTGCTTCCCCTCCCCAGTCCTTACCTTCTCCTGCCATTCAGCGACCTGCCACACTGGTCACTGTCCTCACTGCGCAGTGACATCAGCGTCTCCCCACCCCACATCATTTTGCTTTTGTGGTTGTTCTGCTTGGCATTATGTTCTTCCCCCATCGTTCCACTTATCAGAATCACACCCACATCTCAGTGTTCTGCCCAAGTGTCTTTCATTTTATATACAATGCTTTTTTAATCCATTTTAATTAAACAAGAAATACATGAACGTGTTCTCCTGGTCATAACATAAAGCATTACGGAGAGTGTTAAATTCTCTATGGATAAAAACCCCCAAGCTCCATTCCTTCTCAAAGGCAACAAGCATTATTATCTGTTTGTTGCATATTTTTCCAGAGTCCTTTCTAAGCATTTGCATATTTACATATGAACTAGTATAAAATATATAATATGTTTGGCATGTTTTACACAAATGGTAACATCTTTGCTTTTTTTACTCAACAATCCGTACTGGAGACTTTTCCACATTACTCAATACAGATAGAATGCATTCTTTTTATCTGTCACAGTATGAGTACAGAATTCCTATTCTGATTGACATTTAGATTGTTTTCAGCTATTTGAGAGTAAAATAATGATGTTATAAAGACATCCTAGTCTATGCCTCCTTGTGCACTTGTGAGTTTCTCTAGATTATTGCTTTCTAACTGTTCAGAGCAGGGGTTGGCAAATGTTTTTCTGTCAAGGGCCAGGTAGTAAATATTTTAGGCTCTGCAGGCCATACAGTTCCTATCATAACCGCCCACGTCTGTGCTTGTGGTCTGAAAGCAGCCATAGACTATACGTAAATAAGCAGGTATGGCTGTGTGCTAGTAAAACTTTATTTACAAAAATAGCCAGTGAGCAGGATTTAGCCCATAGGCCATAGTTTGCTATCCGCTGGTTTAGAGCACACCTTCAAACTAGAACACTGGTGTTTTACGAGTATTTCTGGGCTACCATACCATAGCACCAATGATTACTGATTTATTGAGCCTCTGAGATGCCCACGCCTCTTACGACATGCTTTCCCAGAGTTACCTCATTTAATCACTCCTATGAAGTAGTAGACTCAGCTGAAGCTCAGTGATATTAAATAATTCTTCAAGGTCACATAGCTGGTAAGTGGTAGAGCTGGCATTATCCAGGTAGCAGGTCTCCGGAGTGCTTATTTTTTTATCTTTTATTTTTTTATTACTCTGTTCAGTTAGCTCATCATTAGTTTTTGATGTAGTGTTCAACGATTCATTAGTTGTGTGTAACACCACTACGCCACAATGTTTCCCACAATTAAGGGGAGAAGAGGTAGAGTGTAGATGGGTCATCACATAGCTAGTCAGTGATTTACGTCCCAGATGGCTCTCGCGACTGAGAATCTGGTGGTTTGGTGGACTGTCCCCTCAGGAATATCAATATGTATTTTGCCTATAATTTCAGGTCATTCAGAGTCCCTGCGTGCTACCCAGAACCCCAGGTTAAGAGTCATTGTATTAGGACTCAATGCGGCTGGGCATCTACCCAGTGCTAAAACACTACCACTCTCCTGCTCTACCAGCAGTGGGCACCATTCCCTGCCTACCGGGCTGAGACACTGCAGCTCTTAATTACCCTCTTTGGGTTGGGATCCTCACTTTTCTTACCCCGGTTCAGGAAGTTTGAGAAGTGATGTTAAAACTGGCTTCCCACTAGAGGATGAAAGGAGGATGGATGGATGAACAAGTGAATGGAAGGGAGGAAAGGAAGGACGGGAGGGACAAAAAGAGGAAAGGGAGGGAGAATAGGAGGGAGGGAGGAAGGAAGGGAGGTCAAGAGAAGGGAAAAAAAGAATACTGCCGTTAAATGTATATGCCCTTTTGAAATCATATTTACTATGTGCTTCCACTTCTTAGGAGCCATCTGGTGACTATCAAGGGCAGACTACCAGGGAGATGTGTATTCTGCAGGAAGAGCAGTTATGGATAATGTGAGCTTAGCAACTATGGGCAGTTCCGGCCATAGGCAGTTCTGGGGAAGTAGTCAGGTGAACTGGCAGTACCAGGAATGTTGTCAACTTGACATTGGTGTTTCACAGCTTGCTCTGGAGCCCCCAAAGCTCCCCAAATGCTGCCTCTTATCTGCCCTTTGTTAGGTTCAAACCCAGCCCCAGAGGTACAACTTGGAGGATCGAGTGCATTTTCCACTCTGTCTCATGCCAAGTGGAAAGCCAAGACCTGCCAAGGCCCGAGTTTTAAAAATATAAGTGGGGAACCCCCAAGGGGCCCGATCCAGGGACCATTCCAAACATTCTCCTCCTTTTTAAAGTTTTAATATACTTGACAAGTGCTTATTCCCCATTTGGGGGAAAACCTGTCAGAAGGGATGCCCTGAGCAAAGGAAAACTCTGACTCCAGGCAAGCTGCCCGTGCCTTCCTGATGGTTATCACTGGGCCCAGCTTGGTTTTATTTCTTTTGGAGAGCGGGCTTCTTCTCGCACATGGGGTTTCATGGCTTGGGGACGATTACTCAGTCACAAACTATGCCAAGAAGAAGTCCCCTTTCCAAGGAGCCAAGTGACCAAGTGTCTTTCCTTCTACAAAAAGAAGCTCATCCTTTTGGATGTGGCCAGCCCCTGCCCACACCATGCCCATGCAAACACTCACCCTACGCATGCAACCAATAACTAAGCACAGACTTGGGCACGTTTTCGGCCTGAGTGTGAATCCATTCCTAGCAGATGCAGCAGGCTTTCTTTACTGAGCCCACAGATTCATGGGAGACTACTTTGATGACATTAAGCCAGAATCCGAACAAATGCTGGTAGGCATGGAGGATCCCCTCTATCAGTAGATTCACCACCTGTGATTCCACACATCACATGAGTCCAGTTCTAGGTATTTATAGCCCCGATCATTCCAGAAAGAGAGATGTTGCATATAACCTGGTAGACATGAAATAGCTCAGCAAACAAACACAACAGCAAGGGTGGAAGTGGCTGATGTGCCCACCTACAAATGCATCAAACAATGTAAGTTACATGTGGATGGCTTCTGACAAAGATGTCATCTGAAATCTAAGACTTTTACCTCGAGGCACATGGTCATTACAATGGAGCGATTGTTCAGCCACAGAAACAGGATTCGCATTTTCCCAGCCTGTTTGTACTTTTCCCTCCCAAAGGGGCATTTCTTGAGAAGTCAGAGGAATTCTGCTGATTACATCTCCAGCACAGCCACATTCCAGGGGGTAGGAGGGTCACACACCTGGGCAGGCAGGAGGAGGCCAGAGCACTGAGCTCTGAGGTCAGATCTCGGGTGTCTGCCCACCCCGCCCCCCAGCAGCACAACAGCTCAGGAGCCCAGGCCTGCTCCCTGTGGCCTGGGGAAGGTTTCATGAATCCACTGCCTCTGCTTGACCTTCTCCAGAGATGGCTTGAAGGCTAAGCAAGCATCCTCCCTGGCCCACCCCTTCTCCCTAGATTTTTGCCATCTTTTTGGACTGCCTTCCTAATTTTTTGGATTCTCTGATCGGTGTGGAATACGCCTCTCAGATCACAGTTTGTGTTTGCACAAAATAGGTGACTCATGGGCCCCGCAGCCCCCAAAGGCAGTGGTCTTGCCGTATCAGGCTGGTAGGAAGGACCCAGGGTACTACTGGAGGTCTTGTTTTTATCTTCGTGCGTGTATGTGACAGTTAATTTTGTGTCAGCTTGACTGGCTGTGGGTGCCCAGATTAAACATTATTTCTAGGGGTGTCTGTGAGGGTGTTTCCAGGTGAGATTAGCATTTGGATCTATGGACTCAGCGAAGTAAGATGACCCTCCTCAGGGTGGGTGGGCTTCATCCAACCTACTAAGGGCCTGAATAGAACAGAAGGCAGAGGAGGAAGAAATATGCCCCTTTCTTCCTGCCTCACAGACTGAGCTGGAACATCTCAGCCCATCTTCCCCCACTCTTGAACTGGGATTTACACCATTGGTTCCCTAGTTCTTTGACCTTCACCATCAGACTGAATTACCTTGGCATTCTTGGGTCTCCAGTTTACAAAGGGCTGATCATAGGGCTTCTCAGCCTCCACAACTGCAAAAGATAATTCCTTATAATAAGTCTCTATCCATCCATCCATCCATCCATCATGTCCTTTTGGTTGTTTCTCTAATACACACGTACGACTTGTTCATCAGCCATTCAATCATTCCTCATTTCCTAATTCAATCAATTCTTTCTCCCTTCCATCTCCCACCCCCTACCCGTTCACGGGTACTTACTAGACGCTGGTGATGCAACATAATAATAATAATAGCTGACATGCTAAGCACCTACTGTGTGCCCTTCATAGTGCTCAATGCTTTCTATACGTCATGTGCTCTCATTCTCATAATAACGTTTTGATCAGGTATGATTATTGGCTCTATTTCACAGATGTGAAAATGTATCCTCTAAGTAGGTCACACAGCTTTGAGTGCTAGAGCTGGAGATTAAATCCAAGCAGTCTGACTTCATAGACCATCCTAGTCCTAACTGTAACAGTGGCCGGCCACAGAACCCTGGTCTTGGCCTCGGCGGCTCACGGTGCAGTGGGCAAGGTGGCGAGGTAATGCACAGCTCACCACACCGTGTGCCTGGTGCTGCTGGAGGGCTAAGTGCCCTGGAGGGGCATCCAGTCCTGCCCAAGGGGAAGGAGGACAGGGACTGTTACACGGAGGTGACATCTGAGTCCTAAAGGCAAGTGGGACTTTTGCCAGCTGAGAAGGGAAGGTCCAGGCCCATTTGCTGGGTTTATTTAAACGAAGGCCAACTGACCATGAGCCAGAGAGCAGCTTCTTCCCTGGGGAGCAGATGTCAGAGACACAACTGGCCATGAGCTTGGAGCGCCTTGCTGGGCCTCACCTCCACTTAGCTAATCACCCTGACAAGCCCTCCTCTGGTACCACGGGTGCTTGGGATTCAGTGATAACAGCGAAGAAGCAGGGAGGTGCAAGCCTGGAGTGGAGCCAGGCAGAGTGCAGAATCCAGTTCAAAGCAAGGAAAGCCAAGGAAGAGTGGCACCGCGGGGCTCCCCCTGGGCCTGGGGGACAATGTTAAACACCACCAGCTGGATGGGGAAGACAGCACAGCCAAATGCTCTGGATTTAACAGCTGGGTTCAGTCCTGGTGCAATCACACGCAAGCGTGCCGGACTTGGGCCGAGTCCTCCTAAGTAGACGAGCTTCAGTTTACCTATTAGTCCAAAAGGGATGAGGATATGCACTTTCACGGAGTTGTTTCAGGCATGAAAGAAAGAGTGCCAAGAAAGTGCGCTGTACATGAAAGCAGGTAATATGCTATAAAATGCAAGGGAGTCAGGAAGATGGGTCCACGCTCTCACCTGGGCAGAAGACAGTAGTCGGCCTGCCACTCAATACGTGATGTGTGAGGTCCCTTTCAATGCTGGGTCATTGCTGGAGACAGTGAGGGCAGGGAATACAGGGATACAAAAACACCAAGAACATGACCCATAACCTTCATATGGCCACCTGCGCCAGAGCCTCCGTCATAAGCCAGTGCGGCGGGGGAGCATGGCTGGAGTAGACACTGACTCATTCCATCTTCCAGTGTGCCTGGGCTAATTCCAGGTGCTGCCATCTTTACCAAAGGGCTGGGGGTGCTTCAAGGTCTAGGATCAGGCTGACTCATCTGGGTTCTCTCTATGGTCATGATGGCAAGCTGACACAGGGAAACGCCATTTATCAATGAGACCTGCTGGCAAGAAAATGCTAGCTGCTGCCTCTCCAACATCCTCCCGATTTTTAAACAAACATCCCAGTGTGAAAGCCCGAGTGAAAGTTGACAATCAGCGTCCTCCTCCCAGGGACTCATCTTGGCTAACTGGTTTTAAGTTCTGTTTGCTTTTACTTTGTCAAAACAAAGGAAAAGTTAGTGTCGAGCATTCAGTCTCATCCTGAGTCCCATGGTCATCTGAAATTAGTGTTTTCAATTTGAGGGTCTTAGGGAATAAAGGAAAACTGGCTGTCATTCTCCCAGAAGAAAGCTGTAAACATGAGCATCAGGGGGCAAAGAGACCTCTGGTTTGCTGCACAAATGTTTAGTTTCAAAGAGCAGCCCATAAACATCCCACTGAAGGTCATCACTAGCTCCTGAATGGTCCCTCTTCACAGGATAGGACCTGGGCCAAATCATGATGAGGTGAGTTTTGTTTTTAATGCCCTAGTACCCTCGACACTTCCTACCATGGAAACTTGCTTTTGGACAACTCATTCACAATGAAGTGTGATAGAGATTAAGTTCTTATCCCACGTAGAATATGACAGGGATCCAAGTTTCAATGACTAGAATGGAAATCTTAGACTTCCAGACATCTTCTATGGAGACTCCATAGCCTCAATACCTGAGTGCTGCCATATGCTCCGGCTATGGCAAACTGCTCTTTAAATCCATTTTGCTTCCCTTACCACAGGGTCTTTGCACAGGCTAGTCCCTCTTCCTAGAGGTATCTTTCATCTTCTTCCCCACTTATCTAAACTTCTATGCCAACTTTTAGACTCAGTCCCAGGATTCCTCACTTTCCAGTGGCCCTCTTCAGCATCTCCTATATCCCAGACTGCATAACTCCAGAGAACCTAGCCTTCCATCTGATCTAGCACTTAGCACTCAGCACTGCAGTTTTCTGCTTAAATGTCTGTCTTCTCCTTTAGACTATGAGCTCCTTAAGTGATGTCTTATTCACCCTGCCACCCACCAGTGAAGATTGACTGTATGAATGAATCCTGTATTCTAGAGGGCAACCAATTTCCCCAGTATTCCTCAAAATTTTTCTCTATTTCTTATGTGGAAGTAGCTATAAAAAGGAATGTATGTGTGTATGTATGATGTATGTGTGGGTCAAGGTGAGAACTGGGGATCAAATGCCCTGTCTGATGGGGACAGCTGAACTCACTTCCAGCCAATTTATGACTACTGCTGCCACACCTTATAATTTTTCAAATTACCTGGATATTCGGATTATTTTTAATATGAAAACATGTAGACAATCATGCAAACATACGTGCGCACGCGCGCGCGCACACACACACACACACACACACACACACACACACACGCAGTACTGAGGGCCAAATGTAGCCCTTACATCATGTATCAGGGTTCTCCAGAGAAGCAGAACCAATAAGATTTATATATATATTTACATAAATATGTGTGTGTGTATATATATGCACAAACACACATCTCCCATTATATATACATGTTACATATACAATATAGTATACATTTACATATAATAAGTGTGTGCATATATACATACAGACACACATATAAAGAAAGATTTATTGTATGGAGAGTGACAAGTCCAGATCTGTAGAGCTGATGTTCCAGTTTGAGTTCAAAGGTCAGTAGGCTGCTATAGGACAAGGAAGAGCTGATATCCTGGTTCAGCTGTCAGGCAGGAGAATGCTTTCTTATTCAGGAGAGGGTCAGCATTTTTGTTCTATTCAGGCCTTCAACTGATTGGATGAGGCCCACCCACATCATAGAAAGCAATCTGCTTTATTCAGTCTAGTGACTCAAATGTTAATCTCATCCAGAAACACCCTTACTGAAACACCCAGGGTAATGTTTGACCAGATATCTGGGCATCCCACGACCCTGTCAAGTTGACACATAAAATTTATTAACACAGGTCACTTAAGTTCCAAATCAATGGGTTTCAAACTTGTTTTATCCTTTAGGAAACCTCCCTTTTCCTTCAGATTGAGTCTTCCCTACAACTCTAACATGATAATGACCATGGTGATACAAATAAACAGTAGTAGTTGTAGCATTTTTGAGTGATTATTATATCCAGGCCCTATTCAGAGTATTTTATATACACGGATTCATTGAATCTCCATAGCAATCCTATTAAATAGCTTCTATTATTCTACTCTCATTTCTCAGAGGTGGAAACTGGGACCACGAGGAGGTAAGATAACATAGTCGGTCACACAGCTTGCAAATAGTGAGGACAGTGTTTGACCCCAAGGGGTAGGGTTCCTCCCCAGCATGTTAGGTAAAACAGACAAATGAAGCCTGTTTTGTTGGAAGTGGACATATGGCCCCTTCCTCCTAGCAAAGTCCCTGGAATTGTAACCTCTAAGGAAGGGCTTGAGACGCCCTGGCTCAGGTGATCCTCAGAGTTTAAGAGGGAAACCAAGAGGGATATGTGATCCTGTGGTCCCTAGCACAAGAGAGGTCAATTCTGCCTGGTGAGTTTTGAAAGCAAGTGGCTGCCAGTATCTTGAGCTGTCCCTTGGGCCAAAGCCAGTAGTGTATGTGGGGAGTGAGACCCCTTTCCCACTCTGGGCCATTCGTTTTCCATTTGTGAAATGCAGGGATTAAATTACATACCGCAGAACCCCTTCCCCAAGGCCCCCATGCTGTGCCTGGGAGACAGGAGGGTCTGCCCCTTTTCTAGGCCCAGATGGAATACTCGCAGCCTTCAGTCCAGGAGCTTTCTGAAAGCATGCCCTAGCCTCCCACTCCCACGCAGGCCCGCACCTCCGGCCAGCGCAGGCCTGCACAGCCTGGGGCCAGCCACGCTGCCCAGCAGCACTGGCTCCCAGCCCCTGTCTCTCATCAGCAGGAAGGGCAGGCAGACCAAGGGGAGGGTGAGCTGTGGCTGGCCCTGTGCCCCACCCCTGCCACCAGAGTGGACTTGCCACTTTCTGCTCTGTGTTGGGGTTTCCTCAAGACCGGTCTGTGAACTCCAGAGTCACTCGTTAGCAGGGCTGGCTACAACTTGTCAGGGATCCTGTTACTCCTGAACCCAGTTCCAAAAACAATATAGGGCCTGATATATTAGCCCTAATTAAATTGGCCCACAACATGCTTTTCACTTAATTCACCTATTTTTCTTCTTGCCTCTCCTTCTCGGGGCTCCTCCTCTCAAAGCTCAATTTGGAAATACCCCATTTGGTCCAAAGATGGGTCCCCTGCCAAGAAGTGAGCCCGTGAAGCCATGCCAGCAAGAAGCCAAAAGTCGTGGAATCACCTGCCTGTTGTGCATTTTTACATCTAAGCCTCAATTAGGGGACACGCCAAAGAGCAAGTGCATGAGACATACATAAGCCCCCGCAGAAACACCAGGACAGAGGAAGCGCACTCTCGACTCAATCACATTTTCCAATTTCCCCTTGTATATTTTTCCTGACATCTTTGCATAGGGTAATTCTAATGAAGTTTTCACCTGTCAAAATGAAAAGGCTTTAAAAACTAATAGCCGATGTCACACAGGGGCCCTATTTAATCTTAAATCAGAGACCCATTGAACACGACGAGGAGCTCTGCATCCACAAATGGATCCGGGGTCAGCTTTCTCTGCCATGACGGAGCGCGTGCACTCATGCCACCTCGGGCCACGCTTGGAGCCTCATCACTTCTCCTGGGCATGAGCCTTGGTGAGTTTTCTCAAATTTTGGAGGCGGGGGTGGGGAGTTTTAGGGAGCCATCCGTCTCCTCATCGGGTCTCCTGGCAACAAGGGAGCCATCTGGGAGCCAGGCAAGGATATCACACCCTGGGGGTCAAAAATTAGTAACTCCGAGGAAACCTCCCAGGGGAGAAAAGGAAGAAAACCACAGTTTTTCCCAGTTTTCAGGAGCTGGGCTAAGCTGCCCTGCATGCCGCGTCTGCCCTTCTGATGTGTGCCCTTCTTGACTGGGTGCGACATTTTGAAAGCAGCATGTACAACATTTTAATGTCAAGAGAAGAATTAGTGTCTCAGAAAAGCCTCAAGTATGATCACATGTAATCGTTTTATAGATGCTGGCACAGGTTCAGGGAAGAATGGGTTTTTAATACCAAATCTTTCCATTGCTCTTTGTTTCCCTGTGATTTGTGGGCTCTATGAATGGCAGGTTTCTGGCAGATCCACACTTTCGACTTCCCCTTTGTTTTCTCACGCTCAGAGAGTTCAAGGTTTCTTTTCTTTTTTTTCCCCATGCATCACAAATAGTGTTTAATGGGGTCAGGGGCGGTTTTCTCCCCCACTGGAGACACATCGTTTGGTTAAACCACACATAAATTTTACCCCTCTTCAAAGAAACATTAACAATTCTAATGCACATATATGTACATGCTCACAGACGGAGAGGGCTTTTCTTTTTCCTTTTAAACCAGGGAAATACCCAAGGTACGACTTCCTGCTCCATCTTCAACCTCATGGAGAAGCAGTTTGCAGGCAGAGGGATGCATGAGGGCCATACTCCACTGTATTGAGAACACTCACTCCTGTGTTACCTTGTTACCAAGGTTTGAGGACACCTTCTGGGTAGAGGGCAGCCTCAGGAGGCATCGAGCCTGTGAAGACAAGACTCGTCTACCAGTTAATGCCCTTCAAGGTCATCCTTGGATAAACCAACATGTTTCAGAGCAGAAGGAAGTAGAAGGAACAGGATTTGGAGAAAAGGGTCAGCAGCCTTGGGTTTGTATTAGGATGCAGAGGTCAAGGATCCTTTTTTTAAAAAAAAATCAGATGTGTTTTAGAAAAAAATCTCTGGTTGCTGCATGGAGGGTAGACCACAGAGTGACTAGTGCTGGGACTACTGCAATAGCATGAGTGAGTGATGATGAAAGTCTAGGACAAGGGCGTGAAAGGAAAGGAGAGACGGAAGAACCCCTGGGGGTTCTGTCAAATAGACACTTCCTCTGCACTGCCGAAGCAAAATGGGTTGTTTTGATATGATCATTTTGGCACAATCTTTCCAATGTTACAACTGTTGCTTCAACATGCAAAATAGTTTTAAAAATTACCAGTATTGAGTGCAAACATTGTATCCCCGACCCTTTACTATTTCTGAACTTCTCTTCATTCTGTGTCTCGGTCCTGAGCGTCCCCCGTTCCTGATGCTACTATACATATCCCGTCACCCCTCCCTGTCTCCCTGCTAAGTCATCACAGTCCACACTGACATTTTACTGGCTTGATTTCTAGGTCATGTCAAAATGACCCTGTGTCAACACAGCCAGGTCAAACTACCACCCATCCCTACGCTGAACTTCAAATGAAAAGTCCTTCAGTTTTTGCAGATAGACCCTCAAAAGAGAGAACTGGAGAGACAGTAATTCCCTGCAGAAAGCAGTCTCCAGAACCCTTAGCCAAACCCCGCTTCCCTGGGCATTCCAAGGTCACGCACATCTTGGGATGAGCTGCAGGAGGAGGAGAGATGCTGCCAACAGTGTCAGAGGAGGCAGCACCTGTCGGCCCGCTCATCCAGGGCTGCCCGCCCTGAGCAGGAAATGGTCCCCGCTGGGTGTCCTTGTAGCCACTTCAGCCAGGCCTTAGTTTGCTTCTAATTAGTGCTGAGCAGGGCACACAGTCCCTGCCTCCTCATGACTGCCCATATGGCTGGACCCTGCTCCTTGCTGCTCACGGACAAGATGAGTGAGTTTGTCTGTCTCCCTTTCTCTTTTTCACAGATCAGCGTTTGAAGCTCATGCTTCCCCCAGCTCAAGACTGCGCTCCCCCCCAGCTCAAGCTTGCGCTCCCAAATGCAAACATGTAGAAAATCGAGCTTCGCTCTCCCATTTTATAGACCTGAATGCGCTTACTGGCTGTATTCAGTTTACTAAGAGCTGTGGCCTGCCTACTCCCCCGGTGCTAAGAGTTGTAACGTTGGTCTTTCATTCCAAGTAGATGTGGGCTTGACATTTCTGAAGTCTTGAAAAAACTGGTTATTATTCTAAGCTGTGTGCCTTGAACATGGTAAGAGGATTGGTTGGATTTCTGCGTGGTGATAACCTCTCCCAAGGGGTGAGAGCCCCAGGGAGGAGGCATGGCAGGGCTCTTCAGGATGATAAATGGGAGGCCCTGGCATGTCGGGATCACAGGGAGCCTGGGAATGAGACGGGCTTAGGGCCTTTGCACTCTCTCTGTTTGGGTCTGGCTGTCTGACTTCAGATTGAGCAAGAACAACCACCTGGCCCTCTTCTCTCCAGCCCAACTAAACTTGGTTAATTTCTCCAAACTTCCTCCCACTTCAGGGCCTTCGCCCACACTATATCCTCTGCCTGGATTACTGTTCTAACTGCCTCTCCTTGTGCCCTTGGCTTAGTCGACTTTTCTTCTTCCTCCTAATTTCTAGTCAAGAACCCCAGAGGCAGGGTCAGCCTTTCCTGCTCTTGCTGACCAGCTCAAATGCTGCCCCATGGGCTCTCTCATCAACACCTCTGGTCACTCTTTTGCTACAGATGGAATCACATGCCATTTCGACTTCTGTGTGTGATACTGCAATCCATACCTGTCCCCCCCACTAGGGTGTAAGCTTGCTAAGGGCGGGCACTCGGCCCATTTCCAGCCTAGGGCACTGAGTAGGCGCTCAGTGAATACCTGTGGAATAAGTGAGAGATCAAAAATTCTCCAGATGGAGGGCAAGGATCAGGTACTCTCAGTCTTAGACAGCAAGGTGCAGTAGAAGAGAAGGGTCTTTAAGGTCAGGTGACCTGGGTTCAAGTCCCGGCCCTGACACTTGGACGATGGTATTTCTACACTGAAGAACAAACAGATTTTTGGCAGACTCAGAGACAGCTGGCACAGCATGCTCTAAGGACCAACAGCACAACAGACCAAGGAGAGGCATCCTACCCCTGGTCTGAAGTCCAGAGGGATTTTTCAGAGAGACGTTTTTTAAGGCTAGGGAAGAAGTCAGGCTGGAGAAGTGGTAGAGGCAGAAGGGTACAGGGCCATGGAGGGTTTGGCTCAATCATTGTAAGAGTGAGCAACAGCAGCTTCCACTGCTAGGAATGACTGGGGGCATCATAACCCCTGAGGTATGAGGGATGGCTAAACCGACGGCGGGGCCAAAGACCCTGCCTAATGCTTTTGGGGGATGGAGCAGCTTTTGACAAGGAAAGCCCCCTACATGTTAGGCTGTTGGAGGGAAGATGTGCAAAGACCACTCCAGTGAACTCTCCCACTTCCCTGCACACTTTAGCTTTTCTGAATGGAGAAGCTCCAGGAGGATAGATGGTTGGTCTGTCTTGTTCTCCAAGACACTCCAAGTTCACCAAGAATGGTGCCTGATAAGAGTGGGTCCTCCATCAAGCCTATGGGAGTAAAAGAGGGAATAGTTGATATCCTCACACAATTCTCTCTCAAGGCTCTGTGGAGGACAGACCCTGAAGTGACCCCTGAGGATTCTCTACCAACTGGTATCCATGTCTTTGTCTGATCTCTCCCCTTGAGTGAGGGTGGGACTTGTGACTTGCTTCTAACCCACAGAATATGGGGAAGGTAATGGAATGTCATGCCTTGATTTAGTTACGTTACATAGCAAAGGAAGAATGTCTCTCCCATGATTACTTTATGTTACATAGCAAAAGTGATGGCTTGTCACTCCTGTGATTCTATTCAGTTACACCAGACTCTGTCTTTAGCGGGCCGAGGAGAGATTTTCCTTGCTGGTGTGAGGAAGCAATGTATGTTGGGGAGGTCGCCATGGCCAAGAACTGTGGGAGGCCTCCAGAACATGACGGTAGCCTCTAGCCAACAGCCAGCAAAAGCAGGACCCCAGTCACACAGCCACAAAGAAATGAATTCTGCCAATAACCTGAAGGATCTTGGAAATGATTCTTCTCCAGTCAGGCTTCTAGATGAAAATGCAGTTCAGCCAACAGCTTGATTGCAGTGCTGTAAGACCCTGCGTGGCGGCCCTAGCCAAACTGTGTCCAGACTCCTGACCACATAAACTGTGAGATAGTAAATGTATGTCGTTTCTGAACCTCTAAGTTTACAGTAATTTGTTATAGAACAATGGAAAAGCCTCCAGGCCTTTAATCATGCCGTCCCTCCATCTGGAAAGGTGGGACTAAGGGACACTCATGAGACTAAGTTTGAGCATCACCTCCTCCAGGACACCTTCCCTATTCTTACTCTGTTCCCACTGCAGAAGTCCCTCATCTGTGCTCCGTCAGTGCTCTCTCTGTTTGCTCTATCAAAACTTTTGACACTATATTGTCACTTTCTGTTTGCACATTGATCTCACTCACTAAGCCCTAAGATCCTCAGGGCAAGGGCCCTGACTGTCTTCCCATTTTCTTTCCTCCATTCTCCTTACCTTTGACAGATGGTTTTGGAGAGCTCACAGTGGGCCGGGCAGTGTGCTAGCTGCCAGGATATAAAGGCAAACAACAGCAGTAGCGTAAAGATCCTGGTCTTATCTCTTAGATCTAATGACAAAGAGCCTCATCAGTTCCAAAATCACACACTACTCCCGGGACATTACGGCTGTGGATAAATGTCGGAGAAGTGTGATGAGCCACCAATGGATGATGTGACCTGGTGGGTGAGACAGGGATGTTAAGGATAATCTATGAAGTATGAGTGAGAGTTGAGCCAACAGAGGTGAGGTGAACAATGGCGCAGGTAGAGGGACGGTGTAGACCCTGCCGAGGAAGGGTGCGTGGCAAGTTTGAACACCAGAAAGAAAGCCAGTGAGGTGGCAACAGAGAGAGAGTGCAGGTGTGTGGGGTATGAGGAAGTGCAAGGTTCCCCAGGGCAGATGACGCAGCGAACCACAGATGATGGTAAAGTTCAGCCTTCACCCATGGGGTGTGCATTGGAGGGCGACATATTCCAATGTCACTGTGAAATGACTAAGGTGAGACATGGATAGTGGCTTGCAGAATAAGGGTTTGAGAATGGGGTGGGGTGCAGTGCACAATTGCTGTGGGAGCCCTGTTAGGAAGCTCTTGCCATAGTCCAGGTAGAAATACTGTAGCTGAATCCTAAGCCCCAGTGCCTGCGAAGGTGACCTTATTTAGAAATGACCTTATTTGGAAATGACCTTATTAGATCACCCACAGAGGATCAAGTTAGGACGAAGTCATTAGGATGGGCCCAAATCCAACATCTGTCCAAAAGAGAAAATTTGGACATGGAGATAGACATGAATAGAGGGAAGACGATGTGAAGACACAGGAAGAATGCCATCTGCAAGCCAAGATGCCCAAGGCTACCAGAAGCTAGGAGAGACATGAACAGATTCTTCTTCCCAGCCCTCAGAAGAAACCAACCCTGCTGACACAGTGATCTTGGACATCTAACCTCCAGCTGTGAAACAATAAATGTGTGTTATTCTCAGCCACCCAATTTATGGAACTTTGTTGGGACAGCCTTAGCAAACTAGTATACTTGGTTTAGGTCAGGAGTCAGCAAACTCCTTTAAAGGGCTATATATATATATATGGCTTTGGGGACCATCATGTCCCTGTCACAGTTACTCAACTAAGCTGTCATAATGTGAAAGCAGCCATAGACAACAGATAAACAAAGGGTGTTTGTTTATCTACTGTGGCACACACGGTGTGCCAATGACCCTTATTACCCTAAAACGGACAGCAGGTGGATTTGGTCCATGGGCCATAGTTTTTGGACTCTGGGTCTGACTGACGGTGTTGCAGATGAAGAGAAGCAGACGGTATGTTGAGAGACCAGGTCTGTGTATTGGGTCCCCTCCACATCTAGCTCATGCTGGGCACTAGCCAGGTGCTCAGTAAATGTTGAACTTGTGACCTGAACTTACACTGGACAAACAGGTCATTTTGGCCCAGGCAAAATGAGAGGGTTTGATAGATGGTTTCAAGCGTATCTTTTAGCTCAACATTCTTGTCTGCTGACAGGGGAGGGACTGTGTTTTGAGTTCCTGTTTAGTGTGGCTTATTACAAAGTAGATGGCCTGGCCTGAAGGCTTAGTGGGGGTGGGAGAGGCGTAGGGTCTGTGCATAGTAGCTTCCTTTGTCCAGACACAAGGCACAATGCAGCCCTTGCTCAGTGACCGCGTCCTGATGCTGGTGATAATGGTGGTGACAGTGAGTGACTGACTGCCTGAAGGTTCTTGTAGTTGTGGGAAGAGCACGGCTTTGGATCCGAAATTCTGGATCTGCAGCTTATTAGCAGCCTGACCTGGGGAAAGTACTGAATTAAGCTCTCTGAGTCTCTCTTTTCTCACTCACTTGAGGAGGAGAAAGCATAGCACTGGGCACTCCGCAGACCTTCACGACATTTCAGGCCTGCCCTTTCCTTCAGGAGGCTCTGGGGCCAGCAGGGCTGGAAGCCCCCTCTGCATTCACTAACTGTGTGACCGCGGATGACGTACTTAACTTCCGTATCCTCATCTATGGAACGGGAGTACGGTGGCTGCACCGAATCCTTTCTGGCTGCCCCTGAGGTCCATCCTCCACCCTCCACCCACCTCTGAGCCCTGGGGAGGCTGAGTCACAGGATGCCGTCACCAGCTTCCCTTGCTCTCTGTTCTGGCTTTGTGCAGCCAGAGGAGTCATGGGCAGGAGGACAGAGGTCTGGGTATTTATCCATTGGTTTTTCTCTGCTCGGCTCTGGTTTGTTAGTGCTGAGTTCTTATACCTAAAGCCTCACCTGTTTGGTTGCCCTTCTCCCACAGCTACTGTTCCCACCTCGTCCTGGTCACTGCTCCCTCCTCTGTTTACCCCTCAGGTCCGTGGGTGGATGTAGATTCCCATGGTGCTACTCCCTCTGTGCTTAACCATCCCTCACTGGCACCTATAACTCATTTAAATCTTTGTAAATATCCCCTTCCTTAAGCCCACTTTTAAAATTATTCTTTTTTTTTTTTACTATAACCGAATTCCTTTATTTAATAATATATTATAAACACATTCCAATATTATTACAGTTCTAAAACAATTGTAACGTTGCACTTAATTCTCTTCTACTTAATTGTGGTAAAACACACCTAACATAAAATTTACCGTTTAAACAATTTTTAAGCATACAGATTTGTAGCATGAACTATCTTTCCATTGTTCTGCTCCCGTTACTACTACCCTTCTCCAGAACTCTTTTCCCTTGCAAAACTGAAACCCTGTGCCCCTCAAACAATAATAAGTCCCCTTCCCCCCCTCCAGCTCCCTGCAACAACCATTCTACGTTCTGTCTCTATGAATTTTTTACTCAAGATCCCTCATCTAAGTGGAATCACACAGGGTTTGTCTTTTGTGACAGGCTTATTTTACTTAGCATAATTATTCTCAAGGTTCATCCATGTATTATAGTATGTACCAGAATTTCCTTCCTCAAAAAAGGCTGCACAAGATTCTGTTTATGTACATACCGCATTCTGCTCATCCACGCACCTGTTGGCGAACACTTGGGTTGCTTCTACCTTTTGGCTCATGAGAATGATGCTGACAGTACAGGTGTTCTTAAACCCTCTCTAACCGGTCCTCTGAGGGTTCCGCTGGGCTTCTGTCAAGACCCTGGCTGGGGTACAGTATCTGCATACAGTCTCATCATGTCGTGCTGAGTGACTGAGTTAATAGAGGCAACGCGCTTACACACGTGCTCACTTCACGCCCGCGGTTCCTTGGAAGGCATCTCCGTGTGGCAGAGATGTGGTGGCGGTGCCTTTTTACCCTGAGCGCCAGCTAACGATCTTCTCCAGCTGAGTTAGGCTGCGACCACGTGACTACGTTCTTTCTAGAGGGTGGAATGTGACCTGGGTGAGGCACTCCCTTCTAAGCCTGGCCCCTCAAAACCCCTGACGTCCAGTCCTTTATGCCTTCTCTCTGGGCAGGCTAGACATCCACCTTGCAGGAAGATCCTGGATGCCACGTGTTGAGGGAGGCAGTGCCGTCATCGGCCCGGGGCCCCTGATGTGTGGTGCGGAGATAGGTGTAGGGTTTATCACTCACATGTCACGGATGATAAAATCCGGAGATCTGGTAACCTGCCCAGCAAGTAGCAGAGCCCAGATCTGAACTGAGGCAAGCAGTCAGGCCCCAGGCTCCACAGGCCAAAACACTGCTGGACACTTTCTCTCCCAAACTCAGGAACAAGTTTTCACAACTAGATCTTCCTCTTCTGGGACAGCCCTCGGGCTGCATGTGAACTCAGGGTTGCTGCAGTGGGAGCCCATGGAGCTGACCACGGCACCAAGGTGCGGTGACGAGACGCACCGGCCGTCCAGCTGATGGCATCTGTCTCCTGCTGGTGCAGGCTACGGAGGGCCGTGAGCAGCGGCAGGAACGCAGATCAGCGCTTGCAGCAGCTTCCTGGGCTACCTCTGTGCTCTTCCATGTCCCTTCTCTCTCACAGAAACTGTGGCATGCTTTAACCACCAGAAAAGGAGACTGAAGAAAGAGGGGTGCTCCTGGCTCCCTGGCGGCCAAGCCGGGATTACCCACTGACATTACAGCTGGCAGCCCCCGGCTGCTGGCACCCTTTTAAAGAGAGCATGATGGCAATTTTCCAGCTAACTTCTCCCAGTTAGGCAGTTATAGAAAGATTATCCACCTCAGGATAAAGCTGATGAAATGGAGGGGCAGGGACGAGGAGGAGGGGCACTAATCTGCCTGTGTTGGCCCCAGAGCCCAGAGCACAACGTCCCAGGGGCGCTCAGTGTTCCCGAAGAAGCATCTACAGGGTCTGATGAGCTGCCTGGGGCACACAGTGACCCATCCGCCTCGGCCACTTCAAGAGCCCCATCTTTCTAAAATCTCCAAACTCTACCAGCTCTGGCCAGACAGGGTGGGCAAAGGGTGGCAGAAGAGCAGAAGGACAGAAAGTTAGAGCTTGAGGAGGCTTCCCTTACCCACCCTAACTAGATTCAGCACAGGCACTAGGGAAACTAAGGCCCCCACAAACAAAGGCCAAGAGGTGACACAGGTCACAGTTCCTGGCTGCTTTACCCCAGCAATTCTCGGAATTCCATAGCTTTCTCATTAACCAGGTCTTTCCTAAGTACTGGCATTTTATACTCATCATCATATTCAGTTCTTACAACAACCTGGGATGTGGGGACCCCTGGTTTTCCCTACTGACACATAAGGGAACTGAGATTTAGTCAAACTTACAGAAGCAGACCAGGGTCCCCCAAGCAGACCAAGCCAAGAGTCCCAACTCCTCAGAAAGGCCCTGGGTCCTATGACCAGCACACGTCTGTTTAATGAGAATGAGAATGAGAATAATAGTGCATGGAGCCCCCTGCTAAGTGTCTAACCCAGAATACCTAATTGAATCCTTACAACTATTTCTGTCAAATGAGTCATCACTCCTCACTTTGCCAACGCAGAGACTCTGGACCAGAGAGATGAAGGGGCTTGCCCAGAGTCGTGCACTACAGTGGGGTCCAAGGCTCCATGCTGCTGACTCAGGCCAGTGCTCTGGAGCTCCACGTCAGTCCACCTCTGCTTTGGACAAGGCCCACCTAGCAGAGCATGCTCAGTGGGCTCCGCGGAGAAGCAGAGGACGGTCCCTGCACTTGGGGCAGGGATTCTATAAAGTGGTGAAAAATAAGTTCCCAGTTTACAAGTGTTAAAGGAGCTCCGGGGGAGGGAAAGGGGGAGGAAGAGTGAGGGGAGAGAGAGAATCTGGGGTTGGGGCTGTCACGTATGTTTTGTGAGGAATGAGGATTTGAATGGAGCATTATTGCA
The DNA here is from genome assembly GCF_023065955.2 of Ursus arctos. Taxonomy (NCBI): domain Eukaryota; kingdom Metazoa; phylum Chordata; class Mammalia; order Carnivora; family Ursidae; genus Ursus; species Ursus arctos. The sequence continues at coordinate 56,396,618 of NW_026622819.1, forward strand.
GGAAGTCCAGACAAGGGAGGCCATTCTGAGCAGAGGTGTGGAAGGCAGGTGTGTGAGGGTCCATGAGCTCTCTGGTCTGGTATTCGCAGAAGCAGCACAGGGCCTGGTGCCATAAACATGGCTTGAGACCACACTGTGCAGGGGTTTGGATGTCATATACAAAGTTAGGATTTCACTCTTAGGAAATAGGGAGCTATTGAATGTTTGGGGGCAAGGTGCCAAGATATCTCTCCAGGCTCAACGGCCTGGTTATGGTATTTGGGATGGATTTGAGGAGGGAAAGACTAGAAGCCCAAAGACATCAATAATGGAGTGAAGGGGGAATTATGAACGCCATGCTGGCAGAACATGGTGGCTAACTGGAAAAACATAGGCAAGCAGGCCTGTCACCATAACTGATAATATGACAGTTTGTGTACATTATCTTTCTGTTAATTACATTTCCTCTGGTCACAAATACTTCTTCCCCTCAACAAAACATTGAAGTCAGAGGGAGAACTAGGCTAATCAAGCCTGCAGTATGAGAACAGGCTCCAACTGCTTGGCACCAGCCCTGGACGAAAGTCCTTGAGCATCAAACAGCCTACCATCCTCTGATTCCCACACAATTGTGGCTTAGTTGTTTATAGGGAATCTAATAAAAAGCAAGGGATCGCTGATTTGTTGAGGTTTCCCTTGGCTGGGCTCAAAGTCCACAGAACCTTTCGGATTTACATAACCCTTCAGGAAGGGCCGCATCCTCACGCTTCCTTCATTCCCACAACATTAGGATAGGCTGGGGGACCCTTGACCAAGGACAACAAATCAGAAGCTGCCCTGGGCCAGGAAGAAACACAGCTTCCTATGAACACCCTGGGGGGACAGTCCTTCTCGTTTATTCAAGGATAGCATGGAAGGGGAAGGCACCAACAAATGTGTGTGTGCACCTATACTGTCCCACCATTAAAAATAAAGAAAACACGGCTTTACAAACTGCTAGGACACACAACCTCACAATGGACTTACAGTCTATTAAAAGCACTGCTCTGTGCCCGGCCTGAGGGAGCTGGGAGAGCCAAACCAGAAGTGAGTGAGCAGAGATCTCATGAAATTACTTCCTGGATGGAGATCCTCATCACTGGGCCATTCACAGCAATTACCCTGGATGTTCTCCCCTCCCCCTCCCTCCTCTGCCCCCATACCTCTTGCCAGCCCAGTTTTGCCAGTAATTTTGAAAGCCATGGATATGTTTCATTGGGACTTGGCTCAAATCTGCCAGAAAAAGCAAATTCAGGCCAGAAATAGTGGAATTTGTACATGATGGCCGAGCCAAGCTGCCGCCAACCCGAGCTTCACCTCAAGTTTGATGCAGGGAAGAGGAAGACAGGATTTCTAGGCACTCATGGGCAGTGTTAGCCAAAATTCTATTTGTTTAAAACATCTTACCCACCCCACAGCCAAGGGTTCATATTCCCTGGAAATATCTGACAAATACTATTCCATGCCACCCAAAGGTCTCTGTTCTCAAGAGAAGAACTCTCTTGTCTGCCTAGGCAAGGTGAGCTCTGAACATAGCCAGTGAAGTCAGGAATAGATTTAATAGATTTGAAAACTGAGTTTTCTCTCTTGGCCATTTAAATAGCACTTGAGAACCCTCCAGAGTGTTTCTTAAGCATGAGTTGGCATAAGGAAAAGGTGCTCTGACACGGGCCCAGAGCAATGTTGTAGTTCCGTGACTCTACGATACAGGCTTTTCACTTTAATATTTTGGAAACGTGTGCTTTTCTGATGTGTACGTATAACAGCATCTTTATTTTACCAGGAATTTGTGTTAGGTAGGTCATGTGTCACGTTCAGTGAGGTCTTAAATGAAGACATTCATGTGTTGGTGGGGAAGTCTTTGGCAGATGGCGCTAATACCATGCTCTAGTCTGAGTTTGCCTCCCTAGGGACGGTGCCTGGAGCTGTTCCTGGCCTGAAGGCTCCCTCCAGTCTTTGCATGCCCCACAACCTTTGGAAGGGCAGACATGGCCAAGAAGTGGGAATAAGATTTGGAGTTAGTGGTTTCATCCTGCTCTTCTTGAAAACTTAGATAGAGCCAGGCCAAGGCCAGGCTGTTAATCTAGGAGAATGGGGTCAAGGAGCAGACCTCAGTCCATACTTTAAGCTAAAGGTGCAAGATTCATCTCCCAAGTGGTCAGCTCTGGGTCTTTAGAGAAGAGATGACCTAGGAATTCGGATGGTATAGAGTTCTGAGGGATTTAGGACCTTGGCCATCACCAGGAGATGAAACTTAACAGTTGTTAAAAGGGCTAAGTGTGTCATTTGGCACCTGCAGGAACCTGTTTATATGCAAGCTTGCCATTCTGATGGTGATTCACTTTGAGAGTAGGGAACACTCCAGCCATCTCTTCACCTGAATGGCATTTATGACATTCTTTGGTTTGTTTCTGCCCCTCGGGATATACTCTATGGTTTGAAAGTTCCAGAAAACGGACTGGAGTCTCACAAAATTTTTAAAATAATTTTAGGGGTCTCAGCTTTTAAACTACCATTCATGAGCACTTACTATGTATCAGGTACCATATGAAAGGAATCCACATGGATGATGGTATTTATTCTTGTGTTAAAGTTTCCCCAAGGTCCCATGACCAGTTAGTGCTGAAGTCATATTTAAACCTAAGTCAGTCTAGATCTAAAACCCGTCTACTGACCCATGATATTTGGACTGTCTCTGCAGCTATTAAAAGCACCAGACTCAATACATATGGAAGTCAAACCCTATCTGACCCAGAGCAAAGGTCCTGGAGTTCCACCAGAACAAACTTCTTCAGCCTTGCCTTGGAGATGACTCCTGAAAACTATCCAAAACTAAATTTCCCACAGGCACATTGCCCTGACACAGGCACATGTGGCTTTCCCGGAGAGTACCCATTGTGGAATGAGTTTCTGATCTTCATGCTGGTTTGATAAAGGGACCTCCGATAGGCACAAAACCTGGTTCTGCTGTTAATGACTAAAAATTGTTCTCATTCTGATTAATGCTACCATTGTTTAGAACAATGATTAACTCAGAAAGAAGGACCCAAGGGAATGAAATAATGACTAATCAATCTCAAAGGAATTGCCAGGTGATGTTTATTTAATGAAAACTGGAGGGAACCAAAGACGCAATAATTTTTCTTTGACATTGACAGGTGGGCAGTAGCAAATTCAGAACTCGTCTATATCCCATTTCAGGTGCACGGTCAGCAAGTCCTCATGCAGGGGCAGCAGGAAAGGGATGGGGGAGTTTGTCTCTGGCTGACCACCCAACCATGGTAGCTGCCTCCGTGGGTCTCCTGTCTTCCCTCCAATCTTAACATCCACTTTTTCGAGAGTCAGCGCTCACCTGAGTTGCTAATTAAGTAATTTCCTTGTTCATCTGCCTTGGATGGCTTTCTTGCAGTACTGCTGAGTGGAAATGGCTCTTGATTATGTCAACTCATGAAACCATAACAAAGACAACCTTATCAGAATCTCGTTTGTCATATTATTTAAAGAAGGAAAAATATCTAATTGATGGGAGGCCAATAAAAGCCCTTTTATCAAAAAGCTCTTCATCTCTGTAACCACTCATCAGCTTCCAAATCCTGCCTTGGCTCTGGCTATTAAAACTCTATTCCATGGGCAGAACATAACCAAGAAGGATATCTACTTAAGTAGGAATGTAAAGAGAGTCCTACCGTTCTTTCCATTTAAAATTAGACTTAACTTGATCTTTCAAGAATACAATTGATCATAGATACAATGTCAGAATGCCTGGTTTGGGGGTCATGTTATAAGACATAAGATGGAGAAGCAACAGGGACCTAATTTTCTAGCCTTCCCCATGTTCCTCATAGACTTGCTCTGGGAACAGATGCTCTGGAGAAATGCTTTTTTTTTTTTTTTTTTTTTTTTTTAAGTTCTCATTCTTTATTATATCAGTGCCCATTACAATTCCACCATGTTCTGATCCTGCTCACCCTTCTTTACCAACCTTCTGTCCTCTAACTTCTCCATCGACATCTCTTGGAGGAATCTCTAATGGCGTGGATCGCCACTCTGGGGAACCACTTACAGATTAATACCTAAAGCTTCTGAGATTTTGTCACATTTCTCTAAAGAAGGTTAGCTTTTTCAAGAGAGGTCATTCATCTTTGATCCAGGAAATCCATTTTGTTCACATTGAACCTAGGACTTGATCTTTATATATTTTCTATATCTTTGGAAGCTTTGCTGACTCTTCCAAGCTACTGGGATGCTATTCCATATGTACTCTTCTTTTTTTTTTTTTTTTTTTGCCTTTTATTTATTTATTTATTTATTTATTTTTTTAAATGATTTTTTATTATATTATGTTAGTCACCATACAGTACATCCCCGGTTTCTGATGTAAGGCTCAATGATTCATTAGTTGTGTATAACACCCAGTGCACCATGCAATACGTGCCCTCCTTACTACCCATCACCGGTCTATCCCATTCCCCCACCCCCCTCCCCTCTGAAGTCCTCAGTTTGTTTCTCATAGTCCACAGTCTCTCATGTTTCATTCCCCCTTCTGATTACCCCCCCTTTCTTTATCCCTTTCTTCCCCTACCGATCATCCTAGTTCTTATGTTCCATAGATGAGAGAAATCATATGATAGTTGTCTTTCTCTGCTTGGCTTATTTCACTTAGCATTATCTCCTCCAGTGCTGTCCATGTTGTAGCAAATGTTGAGAACTCGTTCTTTCTGATAGCTGAGTAATATTCCATTGTATATATGGACCACAACTTCTTAATCCAGTCATCTGTTGAAGGGCATCTCGGCTCCTTCCACGATTTAGCTATTGTGGACATTGCTGCTATGAACATTGGGGTGCATATGGCCCTTCTCTTCACTACGTCTGTATCTTTGGGGTAAATACCCAGTAGTGCAATGGCTGGATCATAGGGTAGCTCAATTTTTAACTTTTTAAGGGACCTCCACACTGTTTTCCAGAGTGGCTGTACCAACTTGCATTCCCACCAACAATGTAGGAGGGATCCCCTTTCTCCACATCCTCTCCAACAATTGTTGTTTCTTGCCTTGTCTATTTTTGCCATTCTAACTGGCGTAAGGTGGTATCTCAGTGTGGTTTTGATTTGAATTTCCTTGATGGCTAATGATTTTGAACATTTTTTCATGTGTCTGTTAGCCATTTGTATGTCTTCATTGGAAAAGTGTCTGTTCATATCTTCTGCCCATTTTTTGATTTGTTTATTTGTTTCTCGTGTATTGAGTTTGAGAAGTTCTTTGTAGATCTTGGATACCAGTCCTTTATCTGTAGTGTCATTTGCAAATATATTCTCCCATTCCGTGGGCTGCCTCTTAGTTTTTCTGACTGTTTCCTTGGATGTGCAGAAACTTTTAATCTTGATGAAGTCCCATAAATTCATTTTATCTTTTGTTTCTCTTGCCTTTGGGGATGTGTCATGAAAAAGGTTGCTTTGGCCGATGTCGTAGAGGTTGTTGCCTATGTTCTCCTCTAGAATTTTGATGGATTCCTGTCTCACATCGAGGTCTTTCATCCATTTGGAGTTTATTTTTGTGTATGGTGTGAGATAGTGGTCAAGTTTCATTCTCTTGCATGTAGCTGTCCAATTTTCCCAGCACCATTTATTGAAGAGACTTGTCTTTTTCCCACCGCATGTTTTTTCCTGCTTTATCAAATATTAGTTGCCCAAAGAGCCGAGGGTCAATTTCTGGGCTCTCTATTCTGTTCCATTGGTCTATCTGTCTGTTTTTGTGCCAGTACCATGCTGTCTTTGTGATCACAGCTTTGTAGTACAGCTCGAAATCCGGCATTGTGATGCCCCCAGCTTTGTTTTTCCTTTTCAACAATTCCTTGGAGATTCGGGGCCTTTTCTGTTTCCATACAAATTTAAGGACTGTTTGTTCCAGTTCTTTGAAAAATGTCCTTGGTATTTTGATCGGGATAGCATTGAAAGTGTAGATTGCTCTGGGTAGCATGGACATTTTAACTATGTTAATTCTTCCGATCCATGAGCATGGAATATCTTTCCATCTTTTTATGTCTTCCTCAATGTCTTTTAAGAGTGATTTATAGTTTCTAGAATATAGGTCCTTTACGTCTCTGGTTAAGTTAATTCCAAGGTAACGTATGGTTTTTGGTGCTATTGTAAATGGGATGGATTCCCTAATTTCTCTTTCTTCGGTCTCGTTATTCGTGTATAGAAATGCAACTGATTTCCGAGCATTTATTTTGTATCCTGCCACGTTACTGAATTGCTCTATAACTTCTAATAGTTTGGGAGTGGCTTCTTTTGGGTTTTCCATATAGAGTATCATGTCATCTGCAAAGAGAGACATTTTGACTTCTTCTTTGCCAATTTGAATACCTTTGATCCCTTTTTGTCGTCTGATTGCTGTTGCAAGGACTTCTAGTACTATGTTGAATAATAGTGGCGAGAGTGGGCATCCTTGTCGAGTTCCTGATCTTAAGGGAAAGGCTTCCAGCTTTTCCCCATTGAGAATAATATTTGCAGTAGGCTTTTCATAGATGGCTTTTATGAGATTGAGAAATGTACCTTCTATTCCTACACTCTGAAGGGTTTTAATCAGGAAAGGATGCTGTATTTTGTCAAATGCTTTTTCGGCATCGATTGAGAGGATCATATGGTTCCTGAGTCTTTTCTTGTTGATATGATGTATCACGCTGATTGATTTGCGAATATTGAACCACGCTTGCATCCCAGGTATGAATCCCACTTGATCGTGATGGATAATCCTTTTAATGTACTGTTGGATTCTATTAGCAAGGATCTTGTTGAGGATTTTGGCGTCCATATTCATTAGGGAAATCGGTCTGTAATTCTCCTTTTTGATGGGGTCTTTGCCTGGTTTGGGGATCAAGGTAATATTGGCCTCATAGAATGAGTTTGGTAGCTTTCCTTCTGTTTCTATTTTTTGAAATAGCTTTAGGAGAATAGGTATTATTTCTTCTTTGAATGTTTGGTAGAATTCCCCAGGAAAACCGTCCGGGCCTGGAGTTTTGTTATTTGGAAGGTTGTTTATCACTGACTCAATTTCTTCATAATTAATTGGCCTGTTTAAGGAATCAATTTCTTCCGGTTTCAATCTTGGTAGTTTATAGGTTTCCAGGAAGGATTCCATCTCTTCCAGATTGCTTAGTTTATTGGCATATAGCTGTTGATAAAAATTTCTAATAATCCTTCCAATTTCAATGGTGCTCGTCGTGACCTCTCCTTTTTCATTCATAATTTTAATAATCTGGGTCCTTTCTCTTTTCTTTTGGATAAGTCTTGCCCGTGGTCTGTCAATTTTATTGATTCTCTCAAAGAACCAGCTTCTAGTCCTGTTGATCTGCTCTACTGTACTTCTGGTTTCTGCTTGATTGATTTCAGCTCTAATTTTGGTCAACTGCTTCCTCGTGCGTGGATTAGGCCTGTCCCTCTGTTGCTGTTCCAGCTTCTTGAGGTGAGAATATAAAAACTGCATTTTGGATTTTTCTATTCTTTTGAGTGAGGCTTGGATGGCTATGTATTTCCCCCTTAGGACTGCCTTTGCAGTATCCCATAGGTTTTGGACTGTTGTATTTTCATTCTCATTGGTCTCCATAAATTGTTTTATTTGATTTTTGATTTCCTGGTTTATCGAGTCATTCCTGAGCAGGATGGTTCTTAGTCTCCAAGTGTTTGAGTTTCTTCCAAATTTTTCCTTGTGGTTGAGTTCCAATTTCAGATCGTTGTGGTCTGAGAATATGCAGGGGATAATTTCAATCTTTTGGTATCGGCTGAGACCTGTTTTGTGTCCCAGAACATGGTCTATTCTTGAGAATGTTCCATGGGCATTAGAATAGAATGAGTATTCTTTGGTTCTGGGGTGTAGTGTTCTATATATATCTATGAGGTCCAACTCGTCGAGTATGGCATTCAAAGCCTTTGATTCTTTGCTTAGTTTTTGCCAGGGTGTTCTGTCTATTTCTGATAGTGGAGTGTTGAGGTCCCCTACTATTAATGTATTTTTATTTATATGTCTCTTTATTCTGGTTAAGAGTTGGCTTGTGTATCTTGCTGCTCCCCTGTTGGGGGCATATATATTTATAATTGTCATATCCACTTGTTGAATACTTCCCTTAAGAATAATATAGTGCCCTTCTGCATCTCTAACTATAGTCTGTAGTTTAAAATCCAATTTATCTGATATGAGAATTGCTACCCCAGCTTTCTTTTGAGGTCCATTTGCATGAAAGATGGTACTCCATCCCCTTACTCTCAGTCTGAATGCATCTTTGGGTTTGAAATGAGTCTCTTGTAGACAGCAAATGGATGGGTCATTTCTTTTTATCCAATCTGCAACCCTGTGGCGCTTTATGGGATGGTTCAAACCATTTACATTAAGACTGATTACTGAGAGATATGATTTTAATGTTGCCATGTTGTCAGTAAAGTCTTTGTTTGTATTGGCTGTGACTTTCTGTTCTGTATCACTCTTGGGGCCTTTTTACTTTTATAGAACCCCCCGTAATATCTCCTGTAGGGCTGGTTTCGTGGTTACAAAATTGGTTAGTGACTGGCGATTCTGAAATGTCTTTATTTCTCCATCAATTCTGAATGAGAGCTTTGCTGGATAAAGGATCCTTGGCTGCATGTTTTTCTCTGAAAGAGCTTTAAATATGCTCCCCCAACCCTTTCTCTCATTCCAGGTCTGTGTAGACAGGTCTGACGTAATTCTGATGCTTTTGCCTTGGTACGTGAGAAATTTCTTTGCCCTGGCCGCTTTCAATACTGTATCCTTGCATCTAATATTTGCAAATTGCACTATGACGTGACGTGGCGTAGGTTTGTCATGGTTGAGCTTGGGAGGGGTCCTCTCTGCCTCTTGGACACGAATGTTTGTTTCCCTTGCTAGATTAGGGAAGTTTTCAGCTACAATTTGTTCAAATATCTCTTCTAGACCTCTGTTTTTCTCCACCCCCTCGGGGATGCCGATGATTCTAACATTGGATCGTTTCATGGAGTCAGTAATCTCCCGTAACCTACATTCGTGGGCGTGGATTTTTTTAAGACCATCTTCTATTTTCATTTTTTCCTCTATTAACCCATCCTCCAATTCACTAACCCGTTCCTCTGCTTCTGCGACCCTGGCCGTCAGAGCCTCTAGTTTTGCCTGCATTTGGCTCATAGAATTTTTAATTTCTGTCAGATTCGCTCTCATTTCTGTCCTTAGGGATTCTATATTCTCAGTAACCTTTTCGTTAATAGTTTTTTCAATTCTACTCATCATTTTGACCATCGTTACTCTGAATTCCATTTCTGATAATTTGGTTACATCCATATCCATTATTTCTGTGGCAGAGGCCCCAGAATCACTGTCTTTTCTTTGCTGGGGGGGGGTTCTCCTTCTTGTCATTCTGATGAAGAGAGGTTGCGGGGTTTCCAGAGCCCAAATTATTGACTGGGTCCCAGGCCGTGCCCCTTGTTTTATAGGGATCTTAGGGATGTGGGCTTCTTCTTTAAAGATTTTATTTATTTATTTATGTGGCAGCCAACCAGCGAGAGAGGGAACAGAAGCAGGGGAGTGGGAGAGGAAGAAGCAGGCTCCCAGCGGAGGAGCCCGATGAGGGACTCCTTTCCGGAACGCCGGGATCACGCCCTAAGCTGAAGGCAGGCGCTCAATGACTGTGCCACCCAGGCGCCCGGGTTGTGGGCTTCTTGATTTTTCAGCCTGCCTTCTGTGTTCTGGGGGAGGGGCCTGCCGCGCCGATACTCAGGCAGCCATGTTTGGGTAGAGTCTCGGCGTCCCCTGCGAGGGGGGATGGGGATGGGCACTCCCTGAGCCGGTATTTCCAGGCTTTTGTTCTCTACGGCTTTCCCTGGCGGTTTGCTGTGCCTCTTCTGAGAGTCAGAGCAGCAGCGGCCAAATTTCAGCCTCTGTCACAGAACAGAGGGATTGCGGCCTGTTCTCTACTAATGTTCTGGCCACTTTAACTCTGTTTCTGTTGGTGCTGCTCAACCCTGCAGCGTCCGGGATGTGCGCCCCACACCCGGCGTCCCAGCCCTCACTTCCAGGGCCGGCGCGTCTCTGTCCTTTGTGTCTCTAACGCCGCCAGCCGCCAGCCGCCAGCCGCCCCGCGCGCTCCCGGATCTCCAGGTCTCAGTCTGGATCCGGTGAGCGCACCGGGATTCCGGGGTTCCGCGAGATGCCTGGTGGCGCGCGCACCCGGCTCACGGTCTCAGTCTGCTGTTTTGCGGGTGCCGTCCGCGAGCCCCGCCCGCTCTCCCGTGCAAGTGGCTACCACTTCCCGGCGCCCGAACACGGCGGCTCCCTCCCCCTTCCATTTATCTTCCGATATCTGTGCACGGTTTCATGGCTCCCCACTTCGTACCTCAATACTCAGCGCTGGAGATGTTCATTTGCAGAGATCCAGATGCGTCTTCCTGCGTCTCAGGCTGGTTCCGTGGTTGTTTAGGCTGGTCTGGTACCTATCCAGCTCGACTCGGAGGACCGGTTGAAAACGGTGTCTCCTACTCCTCCGCTATCTTAACTCCTCTCCCTGGAGAAATCCTTTGAATGGGAAGTGATTTCCGGGGCACCTGGGTGGCTCAGTTGGTTAAGTGTCCGACTCTTGATTTTGGCTCAGGTCATGATGTCAGGGTCCTGGGGTCTAGCTCTACGTCAGGCTCCATGCTCAGCAGGTCGTCTGCTTGAGGATCCTCTCTCTCCCTCTCCCTCTACCCTCTCCCTGCTTGCATTCTTTCTCTCTCTCTTTCTCTCTCACTGTCTCTTTCAAATAAATAAATCAGTAAATCTTAGAAAAAATGGGAGGGGGAGTGATTTCTGTCTAATGCCATCCATCAGAGTTCCACCCCAGGCCCAGGAGGAGAGAGAAGGTGACGTGATGATAGAAACAGAGAGTAAGATTTAAATGCTGTGCTGCTGCTTTGAAAATGGCAGAGGGGACCGTGAGCCAAGGATTGCAGGTGGCTTCCAGAACCTGTAAAATGTAAGGAAATGGATTCTCCCCTAGAGCCTCCAGAGGAAGTATGGCTCTGCCACAATCTTGATTTCAGCCCAGTGACATCCACTTCTGATTTCTGATCTCCAGAACTGTAGAACAATAAATTTGTGTTGCTTCATGCCACTAAATGTGTAGTACTTGTTACAGCAGCAGTAAGAAACTAATACAGCACATGATCCAAGACTTCGGCTCTCTTGCACGCTTACCTGCTCTGTGTCCACCCTCATGTTGCATCTAGCTGTACTTAGCTTCTCACTGTTTTTTTTTTTTTTTACTTACCACAGTCTTGGTTTACCTGCCTCTGACCCAACACCCACATCCCAGCAGCCAGATAGCCCCCTTCTCCCCGTTTTAGTGCTGCTGGGTTTGCTCACAGTGTGTGGGTTTTTTTTAAATTGAAGTATAACTGGCATACAATATCCTATTAATTTCAGGTGGACATCATAGTAATTTGATATTTTTATACATTACAAATGATCTCCACAATGAGTATAATTACCATACAAAGTTATTACAATATTATTGACTATATTCCTTATGCTGTATATTACATCCTCAGGACCTGTTTTAGAAATAGGTGAGAGGTGCACTGGGTGTTATACGCAACTAATGAATCATCGAACTTTACATCAAAAACCAGGGATGTACTGTATGGTGACTAACATAATATAATAAAAAATATTAAAAAAAAAAACAGAAATAGGTGAGAGGAATGAAGGGGTACAAACTTACAGTTTTAAAATAAGTTAGCCATGATTCTAGTGTTTTTGTCTCAGGATTGATATAGGATCCTCTCTTGTAATCCTAGCTTCCATTCCTTGGGACTTTACCATGAGATCTCGTACTTCTCATAAGTACTTACTATATAGAAATACTACAGTTCCCCCCCATTTAACAACAAGGAGGCTAAAGTTAGACAACTATTAACACAGCTACTAATTGATAAGGTCAGGATTGCAATCCAGATGCCAAACTCCAAATCTGTATTCTCAAGGACTCGTCAGCATGGCCATTCTTAAACTACCCCTATGGGAAACCCCAGGAGCTGGGGCCCAGTGCCTTATCTCTGAACCCAATGACTCAGTATTAACTTTGGGAATTTCAATACCTATACCTTTCTGGTGAGTGCTGAAACTGACTTAGTCTCTACCTAATTTCACTCAAGAGAGAGCACGATCTCTAAGTTCTAAAGTGGCATACTCTGTATAGCTTTAGATTCATCAACAACAGTAATGCAAAAAATACCACCCCACTGACTTGTGTCTATTGTGCCTGGGCCTCAAACACCCGATTCTTCTACAGAGTCTCTTCCATGGCCTCTAATGGCCTGTCTACCCCAACCACTGACTGACACCAAAGCTGTCCTATCCTGTCGATGTTCAGTGTTCAGAACTGAAAGGGCTTGGTTTTCACAGTCAACCACTGATCAAGGGATCACTCCTCTTGATATTCCTTGTGACCCTGTATTTACTATTGGAGGCCATTCTATGAGGTGAACACAATTTCTGTATTAACATTTTTGAAGACCCTACTGTCTGTAAAAATTGGAGGCATTTGTTCTGCAAAGAAAGGGAAAAACAATCAACTGGTTCTTTCTGGTTTGGAAACTTTTTCTCCTGTAACGAACTGGAGATAGTAACATCAAGGACAATGATATACCTGAGGTTACCCAGGAGCTGCTGTAATTCCAGTTCTGTGCATTTTCCTCTACCCCATGTTACCCAACACCCCAATTCTAGTGATTTCTAGAGAATTCTAGAACTGCTCATAAGCCACCCTGAGCACTCCCTCTGCTACCAAATGGTAGCTCCTTTTATCATTCCCAAAATGTCAGGGGTGACTTTTTATTTCTTTTCACTGAGCTGAGAGTGGGGAGTTGACTAGCTTGGCCCCAGGATGCCCTGAGATAATGCTGCTTCTAAATTCCACCCCACTAGGTCCTATGTTTAGGTGCTCACAGCTAGGAGGGGGTTCCAAAATAGAAATCAAAGTGAAGGCTGTCACAGGATCATTGAGAGCACAATCAGACATTATTACACACTTAGACTACACAAGCCAAGGTCTCAGACCACACTCTCAAGAGAAGAACCCAGAATAACTATTTGGTTGTTCATAAAACTGTCATTATTCCAACCCTGAAATTAAAACACAGCCTCCCCAGTCTCTGGGGTCAGAGATACTATTTCTGGAGTGAGCCTGCCTTTCGCATGTGCATCAGAGCCCTGGGCTCCGGTACCCAGAGTCCTCGTGGCTCATCACACTTTTCTCTGACTAGAGGAAAGAACTCTGGAACTCATGTGGTTCCATTATTTCATACTTGCTGGATATCTCATGCTAACTGTATGCTCTCTCTGTTAAGCTAGCTCGGTTTCCTCAACATAACAAAATTAAGACTACACAAAGAGATATAGATTGGAAAGATGATGAAAGAATTTGATCATGTTCCACGCCCCCAGCATAGACACATGGTCATGGTGTCCCTTGATTTTACACTGCTGGTGACATCATCACTATCTCCTGGAACAACGAAGGCTGCCTGCATCCTCTTGGCACCAGGGGGTTACTTGGGCCTTTTATTGGTCTGTGTCTGTTACTGACATTTCAAAGTCACAAATTCTTTCTCCTCCCCCAACCTATTCTGATTCCTAGGAAATATGGATTTAAACACATAAAAGAGTAGTAGTAAGGCCCAAAGAAAATTGGTCCTTTTGAAAAAATCTTGAAATTTACTTACCCCCCCAGAAAGCCATTTCTAAACGCTCAACCTGAGTATTAAGTTTCCTGCCACATTTAGAGTGGGGAATAATTACCGTTTATAATACAATATGGTGGTTAAATGGAATGGTCAAAATGATGAACGTGAACACACACACACACACACACACACACACACACACACGCAGGGCTGCTGCAAGAAATCCAGTGTTACTACATGAATTAGAAAAAGGCATCCCTTCTGCAGAGATAAACTAGAAAAATGTTCCTTTTCTCTGGGAAGACATAGTCCAGGGACAGTTTGGCAACTAAATCAAGAGATGGATTTCAGACTCTACTCACCCCTTCTAAACTAGTACTGGTACAGTGCCTGCCTACCCCACTGTATAGCAACCCTGGAGAAAAGTATAAATGGATATGGGCTATGGATATAAGTAGAGGTTGCTAGAATTAGAGTGATCATAAATCATTAAGGGAAAGAAAAAAGTCTGGAAAACAGAAAAACCTCAAAGGAAAAATAACCACCAGAAAAAAATATCACCTTGAGAAATAATGACTATTTAAATCTTTGGTATACTACTTTCCATTCTTTTTTTTTTTCCCCCCAAAGACCTACTGAAAAAAATAGAGAATACCAAAACGGTAATGTACTATACCTACCGTTTTATGGTCTGTGCCTATTATATCCTGCATATCCTTGCACAGGAGCCAAGATAGATCTTTAGCATCTCTTGCAACAGCAATGCAGCATCCTCTTGAACTGTAATGCATTTGGCCAAGCCTGTGGTTGGTACTTCAGGTTAACTAGGTCTCTAAATTCCTGTCTTAGCCACCTGCTTGCCATGAAAAGCCATCTGTCTGGAAATAGAAGCAAAGGGAATACCAAGCCTCAGAGTTGGGATGGAGCCATGACTGATTAACAGCACAGGGTGGGGAAAAACCCTTCTTTGGGAGAATATATCCAGGGCACACTAACTCCTCGCAGCTTGCTTCTGACTTGCAGTGAAGGTTTACCTTGTCTCCCACTGGCCACTCTGCCTCCATCATTAGGTACATTCCTGGCTTCCATGTTCACTGAGCCAGATGCCATTGTTGGAATCCGTTGACAAGTGACAGCTGGCTGAAACTGAGACAGCTTGTTCTGCACCCTTCTCCCTGCACAGCATCCCCCTCCACCACGGTTTTTCCCCAAAGCTGAGCGAGGACGGATAAGAACATGACTTCCATTTGTGCCTGGGCACCAACTAATTCCTGCAGACAAATGCATTCCTTCCATACCTGTCTATCAACTTGAAGGGAATGAGGCCTGGGAACAAGGGCTTACATTTCCTGAGCACAGTCCTTTATCTTGCCTCAGGTAGAGAAGAAACCAGCTTGCTAAGAGATGAAATATGCTTCTAGCTTGGCTGTTGGAAGAGCATCAACTGGTGTCCCAGAATTCACACTCCTCGGGGACTTCATTTTAGTTAACTTCCTTTTTAGCTCATCTCATGATAACAAGTTTGCATGTGAACCCACAGAAAAAAGGGGCCCCCTGGCCCCATAGACCTAGGAAAACTGATCTAGCTGGATTCCAGCTCTCTGAAGACATACTGTTTGACCTCAAAAAACCCTGTAGGAATACCTTCTCATGTAAGATCCTGTGATAAATTTTCAGTTACAATTTTTTATTTTAAAAATCATCAACTTTGGACATCCTATTTATGTTCTGAAGTGAAAAGTGCTCTGACCAATTAAAAAGCAAATGTATGTAGAAAAGGAAGAGAGAGATAAGAGAATGGGAGAGAGAGAGAGAGAGATGTGAGACCTTATCCAGGGAACACCAGGATGTTGCTAAAGGTAAAATATTTAGAAATATTTGAGGTAAAGGTAAAATATCCTCAGAGCCTCTTCCTCTTTTACTAACAATTAATGAAAAAAACTAGCACAAGAGAAACTGATTCAAAGCCAAGGGACTTCAGTGGTGACATCATGAAGAGCACAGACTGGGCTGGGCTGACTCTCAAATGATGTCATGGTTGACGTTGGGCACTGCCTTTCAGAAGCACTCCATGGCAGCTTTGCTCATAGACACAGGCTCTGCTCTCTTGACACAGTGATATCAACCACTTGCAGCATCAGGGGGCATGGGGCAAGGCTGGAGAGGCATAAACCTGCCTACGTGTCTGGAGCTTTCTTATAATGAGGCTGGGGAGGCAGGCCCTGATGAGTCAGAGTTCCTAAGTGGCAGAAGGAGACAGCATTTGCCAGAGGTTGGCCACAGATGGGGACTGCCTCAAGCACTGTCCTTGGTTGCCCAGATTTTCTCCCCAACTTAACCAAATGACCCCATGATCCATTAGTCACTCTTTACTGACATCCACTGGGAGTCATCAGGACTTCATGATCCACATAATTACAATGAAAAGTCTGCACTGACTTCAGTGATTCAAGTGATTTAGACAAAATATTCCCTAGACAACTGACCATGGCTTCATCATCAGAGAGCCTGTCAGAGAGTTACTCCTATAGACTTCGGTCACAGGCTGCCAAGAGGCAGACATTTGTTCCTCCAATCCCTGTGGGTAGTCATTTCAAGATGGCACCTCTCACACCCGGGCAAATTACAAAAAGGAAAACGTCAAATGAAAACCCTTTGTCGGAGGTTAAGATGACCAATGAGGAAGATCTGAAGAGTACAGCCATAAAACCAGGGACTTCACTCACCAGTACAGAGAACAGTAAAATACGTACTGCCCACAAAACCATTGGAGAAACGCCCCAAACTGTGCTCTCCATTGTATGAGAAATCCGAGTATATTTCAATTGTTAAAAGGAGGCAATAGCAGCAAGGCCCCAGCATCAGCCTTTCAACCAAAATGGTTTGCCCACTATAGATAAAATACTATAGTTTTATCTCCTAGGCTCAAATCAAATGCCCCTCGAATTGAAAATGGAACCACCATCTTTCTCTGAAGTCAGAACACCTCAACTAGGAAAACAGAACTGGAGGTAGATAGTGGCCATCAAGCCTCTGATGAAAAGAGATGCTTACAAAAGGGTTTATCTAACTCTCTTCTCAACCAAATCAGGGTCTTCCTGAGCCAGATGCTATTTTGGACATAAGAGCAGGAGCTCTGGTTTTGCTTAGCATCTTATCCTCAGCATCTGATAGGCAGCCTGACACCAAAACTGACTGATGACTGAATGACTGACTGAATGAATCAGAATCTTAGTTGCTGTGGTCAATTCAAAGTTTGTTTAAGTCCAGAGAGCAAGCAATGATACCGTACAAAGTTAAAAAATGTAACACCATTACCTGGCTTCAATAGAGCTCTAATAAGATGGGATGGCCCTCTACTCCCAAATGTATCAAAAGCATTAAAAGTGTTTATAATCTTTGACCCACTAGTCCTACTTCTGGGACTCTATTTTATGGAAATAACCAAAGATATAAGGACAAGAGAGTTCTACTTCCAAAAAAAATTCCTCTCAGCATCAAAAATTAACCAACTGTACCATAGAATGATTAAGTTAATTAAAGGTTATTTAAATAAGAATATGTTATGTAATTATTTGATAGTTACTTAAAAGAAACAAGAAAATTGCTTACGATGGTATCATAAGAAAAAAAATTTTCAAGTATGTTACATAATATGTTCTGGGAACAAAAGCATAAATGTATGATGGAAACAAGCAAAATATCTACAGTAATTATCTTTTGGGAAGTGGATCACAATCATTTTTAGATTCTATTTTCTGAAAGTTTTCTAAAAATTTTGCAGAGAATATTCATTTTATAATGGAGTGAAAGTAAACAAATTATATATATATATATATGTACACACACACAGACTCACACACACACATATAAATGTAAAATAAATTTAAGATAAAATAAACTTAAAATAAATATACATATATACATATATAAATTTAAAACGGAAAGTGTCCCAAACATTGCCCTTCTAAGAAAGCAGCTGGCAATTTGGTAGGCTGTAATAATTGACCCTTTCTGGGCTCTTCCATCTTAAGCCTAATGATACTTTTAACCAACAATTTGGATATTGTTTCTAAGAGTTCTCAGATCCCTCCATGTTGCTGCCAACATGGACAGTGGGTTTGTAAAATTTAATTATTAGATTCCCTCTGGTGAGAGCATCACAGAACCCAGGCAGTAGGTTCATCCCTTTGTGACTGAAGGAGGCCTTTTATCTGGAGTAAGGACTGACTTTTGAGAGGTACAGATATTAAAAAAAAAAGAAAAGGCAGAGCTGGGGGAGATGGAGTAGTGTCACATTGTGGTTACACGATATTTGGAAATGGAATAGGGCATTGAGGCAGGAGGTTAAAATCCCTTGGTAAGCTACTGAAACTTACCATTTGCCACTGTCAGCAAGCATCTGGCCCCTGTAGCCTCCAGACACCATTTCATTCCACTGTGTCCTGCATCCTTGCACCAAGAGAGCATCAGGGAACAGTGTCGAGAAGATGTGATGAGCAACTTCCTGATGTGCTGAAATGGCAACTTCCCTTTCCTGCCAGGACTCACCTAACTCACTCTCAGGTGAGGTGGTTACAGCTCTCTCAACTCTTGATACTGCCTTATTTGGACATTGCAATAAACCCAACTAAATCAATGCCTCAGTACCCTGATTGTCAAGGTCACAAAAAACAAGGAAAGACTGAGACGCTGTAAGAGATCAGAGGCTACTGGGAAGACAATGAGGATTAAATGCAGTGTGGTGCCCTGGACAGGATTCTGGAACAGAGAGGACATTAATGGAAAAACTGGTGACATCCAAACAAAATCTGGAGTTTAATAAATAGTAATATGCAAATGTCAGCTCCATAGATTCGGCAGATGTACTACAGTAATATAAGATGTTAATGATGAGGGAAACCAGGGGCGCCTGGGTGGCTCAGTTTGTTAAGTGTCTGACTCTTGATCTCAGCTCAGGTCTTGATCTCAGGGTCATGAGTTCAAGCCCTGTGTAAAAAAAAAATAATAATAATGAGGAAAAATGGGCATTCTCTGTACTGTCTTTAAGACTTTTTGGTAAATCTAATAATATTTCCAAATTAACAGTTTATTAAAAAGGGAATCAAGGCTTCCAAAGAGAATTAAGATGAGGAATGGTACTTGTTTTTAGGTTCACCAGAAATCTTGGTGAAATGTTAGAGTGTTGGAATTAGAGAGAAAAGATTTAATTCAAAACTCCCTGCTCTTTTCAAGGAGAACTTGAGTGAATTACTTAAAATCAGAAAACTTTAGTTTTCTCACCTGTACAATGTGAATAGGAGCACGTGTGGGACAGACTTGCTCCAAGTACCCTATGAGGTATGCATCATGAGGGAGGGAGGGAGTTCATTCCCTGTGATAGTCCCTATGCCTAGAACACTGCCTTGCACAAATTAGCAACCTGACAAATGTTGATTATGTGAGTGAATACGTAAAAAAAAATTCAAAATGTCATCCTACTTCAATTTACTGTTGCTATTAATAGCAATATTAAAACTTTATCAACCCTATTGAAAATAATTTGAAACATTGTATATGAAAATGGAACACTACCAAGCAGTTAAAATAAATAAATCAGATTGAGATGTACCACCATGACCAGAGCTCAACATAACATTGAATAAAATATGTAAGTTACAGAATAGTACATGGGATACCATTCATGCAAAATGTCTGAAAATACATAAAAGGTTGTCCATCTATGGTTTATAGATACTTATTTACATGGTGAATTATTATTACATGGTGAATTATTATTACATGGTGAAAATTATCAAGAAACATGGACCAGAAAGGTTCATTAGGTGTGTGGGAGTGGTTATCTTGGGGCAAGAGTGGAGTGACTGAGGATGGGCCACTCTTCATCCCTTTCAAGGCATTGCCAACTCACACAAGCAGAAAGATTCTGTCTTCCAAACAATGCAACCACTGACAATTCCAAGATGGAGGTTAGCTGGCCTGTTAACCACATTGATTATCTGCTACTATATAATTTAGTTGCTAAAGAGCACGTACAAGAGCACAGATTAAAATAGCATAATTTAGGAAAACCTGCTATGGGAGCACTGGTTGTAATTGCATGCTTGCATTTGGTTGGCACAGTGGTTCTCAAAGTGGGGTTCCTGGAGCAGCAGTATCAATACTACCTGGGAAATTTATAAAAACGCAAGTTCTCAGGTTCTGTCGTAGACCTCCTGAATTCTGAACTCTGGGGTAGCGGCCCAACAATAGGTATTTTAACATGCCCTGTTGGTGATTCTGAGGCTCGCTCCAGATGAGAACCACTGGATTAACAGGGTCTGCCAAGAAGGGTTCTTGACCTGCTTAGCCAAAACTAAGCCCCTTGATCTCTGACTTCATCTCTTAAAATATGGATCAGGTCCAAATGACCTCTAAATTCCTTTCCAATTCTACAAGTTTCTGACCACACACCAACTTAAAAGATTATAAGGCTAACTTTTCATCGGACTTTTTCAACTTAGAGAATATAAGACCAGAGACCAGTCCTATTCTCTCTATTGGATGACTTGGCTCAGCTCCCCCTAAAGCCCCTACAACCTTGTTCTTCATTGCCTTCTTCCACCACTGAGACCGCAAAGCTAAAACACACTCTCTGCCCACTTCCCTTGCAGTAGGGACACCCATGGGAAACAGTGCCTCCTATGAGATGTGAGCGAAAGGGCTGAACTTTCTAAATATAAAACCTAGTCCAGAAGGAAGGAGGCCCTACCTAGGCGTGACTGCCTTCTTGCACACATAAAGGTCACATGGGAAGGCTGGAGGCCCAGGAAGGTTTTGATGGCATTCTGGAACAACTGTAGCAGCTCTGCTCTGACTTCTGCAGGACGCAAACCACTATTTCTTCAAGCCATGGCGGGCCTTCTCTGTTTCTGCAGCTGAACACATACCTGTTTGATTTGCCCCCTACATGCCCAGCACATGTTAGGCTCTCAGGAATGCCTGCAGAGGAATACAGAGGGGAGGAGGAGAAAGCCAAGCAGGGGTAAAAGTGGAGGGAGAACTGAGGGCTAACGTGAGCCAGGTGGATTTACTGAGGACAGGATGCCTAAAAAGGAGTAAATTTTGAGCAAGTTTGTAAAGTGAGAAAAGGCCTGGCAGAGAGGAAAAACAAGGCATGCCAAACCTGTATTTATACAAGAAACTTTATTATATCCATTAAAACATGGGTTTGATGTGCTGGTTACACATATTTTAATGCACATTAAAATGAATACATAACTATTAAAATATATATATATTGGTCCATGTGCCACCAAAAATCATCTTGTGAACCAACAGAGGTTTGCCTGGCACTTACAAGGAGTGCTGAATTATGCAAATTCCTGGCCAGAGGGTTTGCAGCTTTAGGTCTGAAATAGCAAAATGCAAGCTGGAAAGATCCAAATCTAAGATTGCTAGAACTTAGCAGGAACCAGTACTTCTTGAAGAGCACATTCTGTACCAGGCTGAAGGTCTTTATGTCTATTCTCTTTATTTCCCTAAGGTACACCACATTTCTTAGCTAACCCCAAGTGTACAAGGAAATATAACGAACACAAAGAGGAAAGAATGGCTCCTGCTCTAGCCTTGGGAAGGCTCTGTGATCTCTCAACCCTTAGGACACTTATTTTTACCCATCACAAGATTGTGCATATATTTTAATGTGCATTTGCTACATGTTGAGATTTGGAATCCTGTAGCAAGGCTCATTTTTTATAAAATGCCTTATGGTGTTCTGGTAGCTTTCATTTCCAAGCCATTTCTTCTTTCTTGTTCTGTTCTCACAACTCCCCCCCCGCTCCCCCGCCCTTTTTCAACTAGCTCCCACCAGCACAGAGGCACAGACAGCATTTCCTCTTGGTGGAGAGGCCATTACAGACACAACAGCCAAGAGGGCAGACCAGCAGGAGGTGCTGATTTGCCTATCTTCCCCCTTCTCCTGCCCTGATCCCAGAAGAGACTTGCATTTCTGCTCAGAGGCAGGAGCTTCCTGTCCTTCCTCACCCCATTCCCCAGCCCCCCAGCCTTCAGGCCCCTCTCTGCAGGCAGGGCCAGCACCAAGCTTGACATGGCTTTATGGCGTTTGTCAATGGCACCCTCTGATGGGCACGCTGCAGCCTTGGTCCAGCTTCTTGAGTGATGAGCCCACCTCTGTCACCTCCCTGTGAATGCAAAGACTGGAGCCTGTCTGTCTGCCACCCACAGCTGCTGAGTTGCGTCATCTATGCACAGGGCCATGGGAGTCAGCTTGCCAGCGGTCTCCATGGAGAAGGGCAGAGGTTACAAGAGAAGCCACTGAGAGACATGCCAATGTATCAAAGGATGCTCAAGGTTGACAGAGATCACTTTCTTTTCTCAAAGTGGAAGAAAAAAATTAAGATCTTTCTAGTAGGAGCTGGATCAAGGCGGGAGGGAGAGGCAGGATGGGAGGATGAGAATGACATCTGTGTCAACTGTTTATTTTGGTGATTGCAAGTTGCAGGCAACATGGCTGAGCAAAGCTGTCATGGAAACACAATTTCGTCGCAGATGACAAGTTGGCATAAAGACAATGTAGGTGGAAAAGAGGTACGGGAAACAAAACTACCTGTCAGGCAGGTGGAGGGAGGAAGAAAATCTACTCTCACATACTTGCCTGTAATTAAATGTCAGATGTACACAATTCAGTAAAATAATTAGCATGGCATAATTACTGTTCAGATGGAGCCCGTGTATATGCCAAACAAATTGGTGTACTAGAGCACGAGCTGTTAAAACAAATTGAGTTACTTAATTTTTACACGTAGCAGCCTGTTTTATCATTTCCTAAGATGCCAATGTTTCATTAATAGCGCAGTCTTTCTAAGTGTGCATAGTTCTGGGCCGCTCCAAAGGCAGATCGTTGGCCTCTCTCGAGACGATGCAGACAAAAGTAACTGCTCTCCTTCTTTCCACACTTGCCCCATCCGATCTTTCTTCCACAGAGCAGCCAAGGGAATATTTTAAAGCCGTAAGTCAGATCATGTCACAAGATTAAGATCTTTCAATGCTCCCGCTGATCTTAGAATAAAGTCCAAAGGCCAAAAGGGTTTGTACGCCTCCTCCTGACCTTCTAGGGTCTCTGTTCCGTCACCATGCTCCAGCCATGCTGGCTTTCCTTGAGTTCAGGTTCAATTCTTCTTGGACCCAAGGTCTTCATACTTGCCACTCCCCTTGCTCAAAAGCCCCCTCTGCCACTCCTCCAGCTCCCACTGTCTCCTACCCCTCTGTAACTGCCCGGCTCTCTCCCACAGGACTTGACTTAAATTTTGTAGTCCCAGAGAGAGCTTTCTGACCACCCTATAAAAAGTGGGCCCTACCCCTCCCTGACCCCCGCTGGTGTCTACTAAAACTCCCGGCTTGCTTTCCCTGTAGCAATGATCACATTCTGTATTATAATTTTATATGTCAGCTTGTTGTTTTATTTGTTCAATGTCTGCCACCCCCATGAGACTAAGCATCTGGAGGGTTGAGATCACCCCTGTTTTGCTCACCACTATATACCCACCTGCGGCCGTTCCTGTCATACAGTAGCCGCTCAGTAAACCTATGTAGATTCTATGCAACCCTGGGTGTTCTTTCCCTTACTGTGCACCTGTTTTCTTCTCCACAAAGTGAGAGAGTAGACTGGATTTTGGCTCTCTCCACCTGTGGGTGGTTATCTACTTCTGGATTCATGAGACCAATTCAGTGGCTGAATTGGTCTCAAAACATGAGATAGCACAGAGACTACCAGAGACATGGAAACAATGCTTTCACCACCAGTGAAATCAGAAGGGTAAGTACTATTTCAGGAAACCCTTCTTTCAGCATCTATTTGCATGCATTTGTTCCCTGGGTTGTGATGTAAAGGATACATGTCTTCCTGTGGGCCACAGACAAAATTCGTCAACAAGTTTTACAACCGTGGGACGCTGGGAAAGGCCTAGACTACACAGGCTCCAAACCTCTAAGCCGGTTCCCAGTCTTGGCCTTCACAGATCTTTTTCCCACTCCCCCTTTGCTACTAGGGTGGGTTGGGAAGGTCTGTCTGAACGGGACGAAAGTACTCTTTGTCCCCTCTCCGCCAGCCCCCTGAAATGGAGAAGAGACTTCAGACTTGGTCCGCAGGAAAGCATGTCCCAGTCAGTTCCGCCTTCGCCACCTTTACTTAAAGCAGTCTCCTGTGCCCCACGCAAGGAAAGAAAAATGCCACTTTCCCCATCCTGCTCCCTCCCTGGACAGTCTTCTAAACACAGGGCGATGGGTCAGAATGCCAGAGAGAACTAGAAATAAAGTCACTCTCAATGTTGCTATTGTGTAGGGAGGAGTCAGGTTGGACACCACAGTCAGAGGCCAGAGCCGGGAGGAGGGGGCCACTTGCCCAGAGCCTTCCTCCAGAGTAGCAGACTTCTCAGGAGGTAATGACACTGCTTAGGGACCATTAGAAAAAGCAGCAGGAAACATGAGACGGAAACATCCGTGGTGAACCTAAAGACTCCAGATAAAAGGGAGCCCGTGGGCATCGCCTCTTGTACTGGCTTGCTATTTTTCCAGCATCCCTCCAAACCCATGCCGCCATGTCCCAGCCACTGCCTTCCACAAGCTTCTACCATCTGCCCCCAGGGCAGGGCTGCTGCTCACTCCTAGGCTCCTGGAAAATCAAGTGAGTACCTGCATTCCAAAGGTGGCAGGAAACAGCAGTCCAGTCACGGGGTCAGCCTGGACCACGTGTCAACAGTGCAACTGCCCCACCTTGGAGGGTAAACTTGGTGACCCCTGAACCTTCCTTTCAACTTCTAAAAACCAGCCTAACACTCAGGTATGGGCCTGGGCTCAGCTTTCCCATCTGGAGAATGGGCCAGCATGTTTTTCTGGCTGCAAGGAGATTGTGTATGTGTTTGTGTGTGTGTAGGTGTCTGTACGTGTGTTTGTGTGTGTGTATGTATATACACAAATGAATATTTATATGTGTGTGTATATCTGTGTGTGCGTGTGCGTGTGTGTCGAGCCATTATATAGGCCAGGGTTCAATCCTAGGGACCCAGGACCCGCTTTTGCTTTTAGGCTTCTGGACCTTAGGTCCTAACCACCCTCTTTGACTCTTCCCCAGGAAACTTCACCAAAGGACATGATTATTCATGAGTTTCATGGCTCCTGCCTTTCTGATAGCTTTTCTTGTCAGGTTTGCAGATTACTTGGATGCAAATGATGGGGCCTTTCAAAAGCACGGGAGCCTATCTCACGTTGCCCAGCCCTTTGGATGAGGAACTTAATGGGACATTTACCCATTAGATTAATTTAAATGTATATCACCTCCTCTCTCTCTCAATCTCTCTGCCTCTCTCTCTCTCTCTCTCTCTCTCTCTCTCTCACACACACACACACACACACACACACACACACACACACAGCAAACAGCCTGCTTCAAAGCAGGAGGCAGGAGAAGGGTATCTATTTCTGGCAAGCTCCCCGAGGAGGCCTCAGGGGGCTGGTAACTCACTCCCCTCCCCTTCTCTGATCCATCCAAGTCTCTCCTCTCATTAGCCCACCCTGAATCTCAGACCACCCTCTCTGCTCAGCTCCTGGCCGGGATACCCTCCTCCCAGGGGCGTTTCCTGGCTTGTTCCCCTTCACCCATGTCCCCCAATCAGCCTCTAGCTGAGGTGGCTGTGACTTTAGGAGCCCTGGGGAATGATAGCTCTAATTACCTTTAACCTGCCTCCCCTGACACCACCCAGCGCCATAAACACAGACCCTCACATCCTTACCACGCTCCCATCCAGAAGGTTAGGCTGACTACCGGGCATGATTTGCCCGGGACTGAGGCAGATTCCCATGATGCAGGGTTTTCAGTGTCAGAACTAGGGAAGTCCTGGGAAAAGGAGGATGAGTTGGTCACACTACAGAAGCCTAAAGTCTGGTCTTGCCCCTTGGCTTCCCCTCATTACCTTAACAGTATCTCCAGGCCTCCTGAGCACACGCCTTATCTCTCTCTGGTTTACTAATTCCTACCTGGCCCTCAGCTGGGACACTGGAGTTAACAGGAGGGGGGAGTGCAAGTCAGCAAGACGAAAGGCTTGGAGATAGATGCCTGGGTTTGACTCTTGGCTCCACACAGCTCTGGACCGATTACAATAAACACTCTAGATCTCAGTTTACTGATATGGAGAAGGGGCAAATTAACTGCACCTACAGTAGTAGATGCTGTTGGTACCCCACCCGGTTCCCTTTTTCCAGGTTGGTACACTCATCCCTCAGCTGAGGTTTGCTACTAATAGCTCAAAGCTGCCCTTGGAATATGGGAGTCATTTCAGAAATGCATAGACGTTATGTCACACATTCTCCTGGGAGGTGTGACCTGTAGCCAATGACTGATTGACACAAGAGAACAGAAGCCCAGCTGCCTTGCCTCCCGTGAGAACAGATCTGTGGTGCCACGCACACGCCAGCACTCTCTGCGGGGTCAGGCAGAGACTGGATTTTTCCTGCCTCCACATCTTTGCTTGGCTTCCTCCCTCACCCTATCCTGCTTCCCTCATTTTCTCAACAAATCACTTGTCCAAGAATCCCTGGCTCACTCTCTGCTCCTAGAGAGCATGAGCTGAGACACCTGCCTTAGAGAACTGCTGAAAAGACAAAATGAGATCGTGCGCATAAAATGCTTATCATGTCGGAGCCTGGCATATATGAAGTTCCCCGACTGGAGCTGCTCTGTCCTGTGGGATTTAGCGAGCCCTGTCCCACGGCACTGCGGGTCTTGCCTGCCCCTGCCTCCCCGTGGCACCACGGTTGCTACTGCCCTCATGCACGACGCAGGTGCACGGGCATAGCCAGGGGGGTGACAAATGCTGGGTACCCCAGCTGTGATGCAGTCCCTGACTTGCAACTTCTATTTCAGAATGGAAATGGCCCTCTAACATTATTATAGGGGAAACTGTTCTGATTTTTGAAGCAACCATCTGCAAGCACCAGCAGGATGATAAGAAGCAGGTTTCTTACGCTGATCACTGTTGAGAACGGCTGCCTACATCAAGACCTGCTGTCCCAGCTCTTCCAGGAGGCCTGGGTCCTCTTTTAACCTGCTCCCTAAAGAGATCACAGGCAGAAGGTTCTTCCTCTCATCTTTCACTGGCAAGCCCTGACCCAAGCCCAGGGACAAGTTTCTCCTTGGTGCTCCTGGTTTCTCCGTGGGTGCCACTTCCCAGGGCGATGAGGGCACCAGCCTTTGATAGAGGACATTCAGATTAAAGCCCCAAAGTTGTAGGGAGCCTTTCCTGAAAGGAGAGGCAGAAGAACTAGAGAAGAAATCAAGGTTTTAGTCCTTGTCCTCCAGAAACTTAGGGCAGGTGAAAGGATCCAAGAATCACCAGACATTTATTGAAAGAGAAAAACAATGATTAATGAGATCCAGCCTTTATTGAACACTTCCTATGCACGGGGTGTTTTGCTAACTGCTTTGCATATGTGACATTATTTAATCCTTACAGTGCTTCTGTCATCCTCCCTGTCACTTCCCAGAGGGAGGTCTGAGACCATGGGAGAACAGGGAGCTTGCCCAGGGTGTATGTCTAGACAGTGAGAGCAGGATTCATCCCGGCCAGAGTGAGTCTGGCCCACGCTCACCTCTACTAAGCTCCACCCCTCCTAGCATTAGGCTGACCCCCGGGGGGGTTGTCAGTCAGTAGTTGAAACAACTGTGAGTCTGAGGAACAGAATTCTAGCAGAGGCGGAGTGAGTACAATACACGGGGAAACAGTGAATGATGGGGACAACTTAAAGCACTGACAACATCATGCAGTGCCAAGTTGTGAGATCCAAGTGTTCATGAGAAAAGTAGGGGCTCCTTTTCCATGCCTCTTGTCAGCAGCTAGGAACCCCTCCATCCCTGCCAAAAAACAAAGAATGCGACAAGAGAAGTCAATCTATCTGCTGGAGTCCCAGGGACCTGCTCTGTGCCAAATACCCTCCCGAGCAAATATTGATATATTAACCACAGCTCGAACACTGTGAGTGAAACGAGCATGCCTCAGCAGGGAGGGGGATGCTGGCCCCCTGCCACCTCCCCCATGGCCCTTGTCAGAGCCAGAAGTGGGCTCTCTTTCCTGGAGGAGGAATCTGCAAGGCTTTTTTTTTTTTTTAAAAGATGTTTTATTTATTTATGTGACAGAGAGACAGCCAGTGAGAGAGGGAACACAGCAGGGGGAGTGGGAGAGGAAGAAGCAGGCTCCCAGTGGAGGAGCCCGATGTGGGACTCAATCCCGGAACGCCGGGATCACGCCCTGAGCCGAAGGCAGACGCTTAACGATTGTGCTACCCAG
This sequence comes from Ursus arctos, assembly GCF_023065955.2. Classification (NCBI taxonomy): domain Eukaryota; kingdom Metazoa; phylum Chordata; class Mammalia; order Carnivora; family Ursidae; genus Ursus; species Ursus arctos. The sequence continues at coordinate 56,424,680 of NW_026622819.1, forward strand.
GCGCCCCTCTGCGAGGCTCTTGAACCACGGCTGGCTCGGGGGCAAGAGCCCAGGGGATGCTAAGACCTCCTGTCCCTATGATGGGATGGAGCCATGTCTGTTCATAAAGAGCTCCAGAAACTCCCATCACTTCCTTCTGTGTAAATGAGGCCAGGAAGAGGGACCTGGGGAACAAGGAGCTCAAGAGATGTGATAATGATGCCAGCAGTCTAAGTGGAGACCCAACACTGAGTTCTGCTCAGTCATGGATGACAGAGATCCTATTTATATTTATATATGTGGCTTATACACAGTAATAAAAACCAGAAACCTGTTGCACTTTTTTCCCTTGTTATTTTCTCTATCACTAAAGAAAAGACTGTAACTTAGTTTCTTAGATTTAAATGGGAAATATTTTCATTAATTAGATCAGAAAATGCCAGAGCTGGATGGGACAAAACTTCACCCAAGCTCTCCTTTTAATGGTGAGGAAACCAAGATCCAGGGAGGTGACCTAATTTGCTCAAGGTCCCAAGCAGAAGGCGGCAAGCCCAGAACAGGGCCGGGCTTATGTCTTCTGCAGCATTACCCCCTGCACGCAACACTTGCCTCCCTACCTGCACATATCAACAGCCAGTTTCTAGGGGAGGCCATTGTTTCTACAGAAAGGGTTGAGCGGGTGGAAAGATGGGGAGAAGGTGGGGACAAGTGAAATGGGGTATACACAGACCCCTAGGCATACCAGGCAGTCTTGTGTGAAGGAAGTCAGGCATGCCCCAGGGGTGTTCAGTGAGGATGTCAGACATGCAGGAGCAATCCTAGAAGTCCACTCCTACTAACTACAAATTGCGTCCGGAGCACTGTGTCAAGAATGGTTCTGAGGCATCTTCCAGGCTCTATGAGATGGTGTTTTGGACACTGGAGCAGAGTCTCAACAAATATGCCCATTATTTGCTATGCCTTCCTAAATGTATGAGGATAATGATGATGCTTGAGGCTGTTTTCTTTCTTTGTCAAGACACCCTTCTGGGTCCCTCCAAGGAGAAAATAAGCATTCTATACAGAGTGGTAAGTATATAATGGGCACTTAATAAACATATTTTTTGGAAGAAAAAAAAAGAGGGAGGGAGAAAGGATGTAGGCAGGATATCCCTTGCATCCCCTGGAGCTTTCCTGCCTTTAAAAACTACATCTTCACATTTGGGCTTCTTTTCCCTCTGGCAAGGCTGCCACAGGAAGACCTTCAAGAACCATTCTATCCACCAGGGGCCAAAGTTCACTCAGAAACTTCTGAAGCACTAGTCAGTCTTGGGTAAGAAATTCAGGGACATTTACTTCACAGACACCCTCAAGTCCCCCTTCCTTCCTTCCAAGAGCAAACCCTTATGCAGAGGCCCACCTCCATCTGGAGTTGTAGCAACCACAAAGAACAGGAGGAAGGGAAGGAAGGCGAGGGTGAAGGGCACTCAGGAGAGTAAGCAGGGCTGTTCTTTCCAGATGCAGGGAAGATACTGGTTAAAAGAGGGAAGAACCATTTCTGAGGGATGGTACCGGTTGGAAGAATCACACAAACCGAAGGTTAAGTCCAACCACACCCCTCCCCCACTCAGAAAATCAGCGCTTCCCACTGCCTTCTAGGTCAAGTATAAAACCCTTAGGATCTGGGTGCTACCCTCCATCAGGAGATGCTGTCCTAGAATCTGGTGTCCCTTACGTCACCTTCATGCCCCTGACAAATCGATCCTCATGCAATATCATAAACAACCTCAACTTTCCCCTTTACCATGAATTTGACTTTCTTTCTGCTTTTTTGTCAGAATCTGATCCATTCTTCAAGATTCAGCTCAGTGCCATCTGCTCCAAGAAGTCTTCACTACTCCTGAGTTGTGCTCCCCCCAACTCTCTCTCTCTCTCTTTCTCTCTCTCTCTCACACACACACACACACACGCACACACTCAAATAGAAATAGATCTCAGTCTACCCCAATCCCAACCCCCAAATCACAGACTGGATGTGAAGACGTACTGTCTGCTCTACTGTCAAATACACAAACAAAAAACAAAAAGATACTTAAAAATAAATCCAATGTCACAATCTGTTTTAAGTTCTTCAACTCCTCCACCCTAACCCTTCCCCCTTTGGAAAAGGTTGTGTCCAGGCCACAGAGGCCTTTAAAAAATTAATAAAGTTAGGTCCCGAGCGTGCATAATTTTGTGGTGAATGCCCACTCACTGCATATTCACTGTGGATATAAACTAAAACTTCACCAGTTAACTTTATTTATACTCTGGATGGAGCCTTCGCTTTTAATAAAACAGAATCCGTTAAGGATTATAAACAAACAGTGTTTTATGAACTAAAACTGCAGTGCACTAGTCACTCAAGGGCGAAAACCGGGCTCTGGGAGGCTCAGCCAGCTATAAATAAAGATAAGGCCCTGCCAGGCATGGGCTTGGGCAGAGTAATTGCTGACTCCATAATCAGCTTCTCCCCTCCTCCTGCAGGCCCACAAATCACTTGGGCGTTGGGTCACTGCCCACTCGATTCGGCCCAGAGACAGAGAGCAATGGCAAAGCAGTTCATGAGCTGTGAGACTGAGTATAGACTGGGACGCCTGGACCGTCTAGGTTCCAAGTCGAACTGCAGCACCCTCATTCTCTCAGCCCGCAGGACCGCAAAAGTCCGGGCAGGAGTAGCGGTAGGTTGAGCCTATGCTAGACTCTGGACGTGGGCCCTCATCACGCTCGGTCTCTGCTAAACTGCCCCACCTTCTCTGGGACACCTTGCTCCCATCCCCCAGTACGCACCCCCCAAATCCAACCATGTGGCTGGGGGCTGCCAATCACCCTGCCAATCCCCGGGGGCCGCGGAAGTTGGTCAAAGTGTGAGCACATATGTTCAGCAGAGCCATTGAGTGCCCACGTGGGGGGCTGTTCACATTGGAACTGGAAGAGGATATCCCTTTCCAGGTGGGTTGCCTGATGGAAGAACATGTCTTTGGAGCTACCAGAGACCACCTTTCTTGGTACATGAAGAAAGCCAATCCACAGTGAAAATACTCTATGATACTACAGAGGCCCTGAAGTCCCCCCTTCCTTCCAAGAGCAAACTTTCACACAGAGGTCCACCTCCATCTGGGGCCGTGGCAACCACAAAAACCAGGAGGGAGGGAAGGGATGGTTATCACCGTACATTTGTCCACACCCATAGAATGTACGCCACTAGGAGTGAACATAAACCGGGGGCTTTGGGTGATTACGATGTATCAGTACAGGTGCATTGGGTGGAACCAACGTCCCACTCTGGGGAGGGATGTTAATCATGGGGGAGGTTGTGCAGGGGCAGGGGCTTAGGGGACATTTCTGTACTTGCCTCTCAATCTTGCTATCAAACTGAAACTGCTCTAAAAAAATAGTCTTAAAAAAAAGAAAGCCTACTTGCCCCAGGGAGAGTGAAACTGAGATGTAAGAAGAAGCAGAGAGGAAAAGAGGATGAGTCCTAATAACCAGTCGGTCCTCGTTTTTGTGTAAGTCCTGTCCCTGCTCTTTATCCTAAGAATCCTTATTAACCCTACTTCTGGTAACGGTATCATTCACTGAGTACCCACCAGTTGTTGGGCACTGTAATAAGCCATTCAGCACTAATGCCCTTATCGCTGCTGTTACTATTTATTGAGGGCTTACAGTTTGCTAAGAGCTCTCCGTGATTGCTGCATCTAAGTCAAACGCCATCAGTGAAATAGGTGTCCTCACCTTCAGTTTGTGGGTGTGGAAACTGAGGCTTCAAGTTAAGTACCTTTCCAAGGTTATAAGACTAGTGATTAGTAGAGCCAGGGTAAAAACTCAATGACGCCAGAGCCCACGCCCCCATACTAACCCCATACTCCCTTGCTGCAGTGTGATTTCAATTTTGTTTGCATAAACAATATATATGTGTGTGTGTGTGTGTGTGTGTGTATGTGTGAGAGAGAGAGAGACAGAGACAGAGAGAGACAGAAAGAGATGGGTGGAGGGGGGGAAGGCTCCCAACAGGCAGGATCACATGGGTCCATGGTAAAAAATGGGGTAATGATACAGAAATACCAAAGCAGAAGGCCCTATTATCTCACACGGCTCACATTAAATAGTGTCGTTAAGCCTCGGCCTGTGATTCCAGTCTTGACCCTCTGTCTGCTTCAAAGGAATAGACCAGTGCCTGGTAGGAGTTTGCCAAACACTGTTGTGTAGATACTACCTTCCATAGCTATTCTGTCCCTTTATCCTCACAAGTGCTCTATGGTGTAGGCAGAGAAGGCGATGCCATTTTTATTTCATGGATGGGAAAACAGGTCCACTCAGCTACCTAGTTTCTTCCCTTTATCTTGTGACCCTCCTTTCCCCAGCTCTGTGCTGCAGTCCACTGACCTGTATTTTCTCTTCTTTGAAAGTGTCACACTCACCTTGTCTCAGGGCCTTTGTACCTAAAATAATCTCTTCCTCCCACACGACCTGGCTAACTGAGCTCCACTCCTCATCTCAGCTCGGAAGTCCCTTTTTTGAGGTCATCTTCTGTGACCACTTTGATGCGTCTAGTTTCTGCTTCCATAGCCCCCTTTTCTTTCATGGCATGTCTCACTGCTTCTAATGATATATCTGGGTTATTATCTCATTAACATCCAGCTGGCCCGTCTGACTATAACCTCCTGAAGGCATGGAACATGCTTGTTGTGCTCACCATTTCATCTCAAGAGTCCAGCACGACATCTAGAAGGCTCTCAACAAACGTCTGACAAATGATGAATGAAGAAATGGATGTGTGTCCAGGATGACACTGGGATACAAAGTACTCCTAACATGTAAAAGTCCTAGAAAGGGATCTGGTCTCTTTGGGAAGCCAAGCCCACCACTCAAGTCCTCAGGCCACTGACCTGGGCCCAGGCCTTCTCGTCAACTCTTACGGCAGGAGAAGGTCCACTGGCCAAGACCCCCAGATCAAAGACCTAGAAGAGAATAAGTCTCATACCCTCAAAAAGATGGGCTTGCTGTGAACTGAGGAAAGAAAAGCCAAAAAGAAAAGTGTCACCTGCGTAGGACATAAGCTCCTTCTCTCCCTCCTTCTTTAATCTGCCCGGGAACACCTTTTACAACCAGTTGATTATGTGTAACCATGGGCTTTTTGTCCTCGCCTTATAATTACCGCCTTTTAAAACCCAGCCGCAAAATTAATTGCCCCTTAATGAAGCAGGGTAGCAATTAAGGGCAGCGAACCTTGTGAGGAAGGAGAAACACACATTTGTTTGAGGTATATCGTCAGGAGCCTGACTTTGGAGGCATCGTCATTATGGTTGTAAATATTTTCCAAGGCTGCGTGACACCTCTTTAGACCCAATCGGAACTGCCAGGCTTTGGAGAAATCCATGTTCCTTCCGAGTTAATTGAAGTCCCCTCTGGAGCTTCCTGTCTCCTGGACTAGAAAGGAAATACAATTTGTGATTGCTCAATGCCCACTAGGTCCACTGAGGACAAGAGGCCTTCCTAGGAAAGCCGCTGCTCTGCATGTCGGCTTCTCCCCCAACAGCACTGCTCATAAGGTACACATGCGCAGAGGCCAGAGAAGCCCAGAGCTGCAGGCAGAGCCCATGCACCTCCACTTGGGGAGGCTCTCTGTGTAAAAAACACGCCTAGCTTCCTAGCCTTGCAGTAAGACAGCTGCAAAGAAGCGAGTCATAGCCAAGTGGCCAGGCCACACTGGTTGGGCTCCCTGTCACCCTTTGGCAGAGCTAATGATCCCACAGGGCTGAGAACCAGGGTGATGGGTAAACCTACATACTCTTAGTCTGTCCCTGCCGTTCTTTGGGTTCTGGAAGGATGCTCATGTCTCAAAGCCGAAGATGACAATGACAACAGCAGCACCACCACCAACGGGAACAGTAATAGCTGACACATATAGAGGACCTACTAGGTGTCAGGCACGTAAATTCAATGACAACAGTCCCGCCAGGAATGCATCACTCCATTTCATAGCGCAGAGAAAACAGGAGTATGGAGAAACTGAGTCACTCTCTTACGGACACACAGCTAAGTGGCAGAACCAGAACACAAGCCTGCTCCTAACCACAGACTGTATTCCCTCACAAGCATAGGCTGGTGCTGCTGTCAAACAGCAACGATGCAGGGCTGGCCCATGATCCCGCTAACTGACAGCTGTTTCTTTCAGGCAAGGGGACTCACTGCCCCAATGGAGCCCAGACCTCCCCCCTTCCCCACCAGGACTCTGCCAGCTGCGGGGCTTTAATTACCTCATTTTCCCTGGTTCTGGTTTGATGACAATGGCTTCAAGTTCAAGGCCCTCTATGAGCCAGCTGTCCCCAGCCATCCTCCTGCCCTTCACATATCCTCCTTTGCCACCTGCTCGGACCACCCCAGTGCCTACTGCCTCCACGGCCTCCTGCAAAACTTTCTCCAACTGGGATGTTCTCCCTGCTTCTCTCCACATTTGTAAGTTCTTCCAAACCCAACTGGTGCACCCCCCCCCATGTCTTATGAAACCTTTGCCAAACCCAGCTCCTAGAGACCCCTTCCTCCTTGAAACCTCTATGACCGTGAGCTTTTTCAGGCCTCACTTGGTACATAAATTGGCCAAGCCGGTACACACATATATTTTAACTCATGATCCCCTTATATTATCTTTGCATGCAAGGGAATGCTTGAGCTGCCAGTTACAAGCTGTGTGACCCTGGGCAAGTTGCTTAGCTTCTTTGTGCCTTAGTTTCCTAGACTGTTAAATAAACATAATGATTATACCTACCACAGAGAGGTGTTGGAAATTAATGCAGGGGATGACTTGACTTCACCTAGTGCCTGGCTCATAAATGTCAGTTTTTACTATCTATCCCACAGGACTATAGCTCCTTGAGCATGGAACCATGTCAGATGCTCATGGGCAAGTATGACTGGCAGGTATGTATCTACCTGTGGACTAATTTGTGAGTGTCTAGCCCTCTACACCTTCCTTTGGAACTGCTTTGGAGGTGCCAGACTGGGAGTGTGGACAGACCTAGAGCCTCCTGCTTCTTAGTGGTGGGTGTCTGGTCTAGTCTGCCCCAAGTCCAGTGTCCCTGGGCCTTGGATGTCTAAGACCGGGAGTCCCCTTGCTGCTGACTCACCCTATATACCAGCCCAGACAAGCAGAGCTGTTTGCCTTTCCCTCTGCCTCTATGTCCCCCCTTCCCTGCACAGGGCTGGCACCCTGCACTCCCAAAGCCGAAGGAAGCCCCCCTACTTCTTAGAGAAAAATCCTAAGCTGATACATCCTGTTTTTGCAAGTCAGAGAGAAACAGAGACATGGGTTAGCAGTTCTGGAAGCCAACCGCCATGCCTTCTCGCACCCAGATTCCTGTCTAAGCTCCTGTTTCCACACAGCTTCAAGCTCTGGGGACTTCCAGAGACTTGCAAGCCGTAGTCACCATTGCTGCTTATGTTCAGGGTCAGAATCGTTCAGGTTATGTTTTGATGTTGCTGCAAAAGCCCAGTGAGTTCTGAACACTGAAGACGGCTAGCGCTGGGCCTGTATGTAAGAAATTTCACTTTGCAAAATGCTCCAGCTACACACATGCTTGGGCTGCCGCTGCTGCTCGGCTTCTCTTTTTAAAAGGCCAGAGAGGAAATAAAAATGAATGATGACGGAATGTCCACATGGGTAGAAAAACAGAATAGCCTGAAAGCTCCAGGGCAGGAACTGACACAATTTAATTAACTATTTGGAATAAACATGTTTGGTGCCGCTAGCAGACCTGTTTGTTTGCCTTCACAAAATAATGCTCTTAATAAGTCTGAGATTAAACCTTCTGGAGATTAATTAAATGCAACACCTTGACTTGAAATGCTAGGAATGGCCAGGAAGGCACAATATTTTCTTTGCACATTGTTCAGTGGCTGTTGTCATCTTGTATAAATAGTTTCTGCCTCTGTTAGGTGTTGTATAAAAAATTGTCACTAATTGTGATTTGGCATTGGTGTGCTATATAAAATGCTTATTTCTTAAATAGTCTAATAAATGCATAACAATGAAACAGGATGGATCAAATTTAAACTGTGATGGCAGGAGAACTGACATTGTTCATTATATCCTAAAAGTCATTAAGTTGCTCTCCAAGGCAGATCAGAGATGTTTGTGACTAACAGTGTCATTGAAAAAAATCAAAATAACCATAATACCCACCATTTATTAAAGAGCTACTATATTCCAGACATTATACTCACTATGCATCTACTCTCCACAGAAATCCTTTAAAGGTGTATCCTCAGTCCCATTTTATTTTATTTTTCTTAAAGTAATTTCTATACCCAGTGCAGGCCTTGAACTCCTGACCCCAACATCAAGAGTCATATGCTCTATCAACTGAGCCAGCCAGGCACCTCTCATCAGTCCCATTTCATAGGGGAGAAAACTGAGGTTCAGAAAGGTTATGTGACCTTAAAATCTACATAGCTGGTAATGGAGGAAGCTGGGATTTGAAGCCAGATCTCTCTAACGCTGAAATCTATGGCCATCAGGCACCTCGCCTCCTAAAACAGAAGAAAGAAACACAACCTGGGAAATTCTAATCACACACTAATTACATGACTAATTAAGAGGAAATGATACTAACAGATTTTATTTGATTGCTTATAGAAAGGCATTTTGTACTCAATGATTGTTTGGGGGTAAAATCACCGTAAATGGTCTTGTTAGAAGAAAGATATAGCCTAACCTCACAAAGGAATACAACATGGGTGTTTTTTGGTCATGTGGTAAGAATCTTTTATTAATTCCAGCTCCAAAATTTTGTTCCCGTCATCTGCACTGCAGTCTGGCTCTTCTCTATGAGGCTTCTGTAATTACTGACTTGACTCTTCAGCCTATCAGTAGGAGACCCAGACCCCAGAGACCCCTGGGGCACCCCCTAGTGGCTATCAGCACAAATCCGCAGAATCAAGATACTGGGAGCTTCTGCAAACCAAGGGGCCCCCCCGATCTACATCTTTCTCTTGTGCCTGTGAAGGCAAAGAGGGGCAAATTACCAGGTACTGCACAACCTGAAGGATCAAGCATGTGAATAATGCAGAATGATTTTTTAAATCTGGTTTCGTGATGATGTCACCAACTAGGAAGGTCTAGGGGTACTCCCTTGATGATTAAATTCCAACAGATTCTTTATTCCCCAGTCAGGAAAGATCACTGTTAGGTGGCCCTACATCAAGAGGAATCTGAGCTGCAGGCATGACGCATACAGCTGGGCACGGAGTGGCTGCAGCAGGCTGGACAGGAGTTTCTACCTTTGGTCGACCCCCCTGCATGCCAGGGATAGGGCCAAGCGCTTTCACAGTCCTCCTCTTATCATGCCTGCTTCACACATGAAGAAACTGAGGCTCTGGAGGATAAAGTAGCTCACTCAGGACCATGCAGCCAGTGGGGAGGACCCCAGCCCTGGCAGCTGCAGGCCCAAACTGGGTTCCTCCCCATCATATTTTGATGTGCAACTGGATACTGTAAATATTCCTTATACAAGCAACAAACAAATAATTGGTTTCTGGTTTATAAAACCTTCTGCAAATTAGCAAGGGCTTTTCTGATTTTTCCTTCCATATCCTGTTGTATTCAAGACCTCAAAGTTAATTACTATACCAGACACTCCACAGCAGAGATAAACATCGGGGCCCCTTGTCCTGTGTGTCTGCCATTATGATCTGGCCCAGGCAAGGCCCACAAATGGCTAATGAGGTTAAATATAAAGTAAGATAAAGATAAAGTCGTGAGGCTGTGCAGGTTCTCAGGGACAAGCAGATGACACTTGGGTCTAAACAAAGGTCTAAATAAGGAAGGGAAAATGGTCTCCGTCCCAGGCTGGGAACAAGGGACAATTTCCTATCCTACTTCTCTCTCAATCTCCCTCTCTCTCTCTCTCTCTCAATCTTTCTTTTTCTCTCTCTCTCTCTCACACACACACACACACTTCTCTCACATGTGTGAGGATATGCACATACCACATGCATGTACAACTTCTCTCAATCACACACACACACACACCCTTTCTCACATAGAGATATAAGAGTTTTGGATGGAGTAGCCATTCTGGTACCTCTTTGCCTTATGGAGGCACGAGGATGTAGAGGGTGAGAGGGCTGGCCTGGGAATCAGGTGAATGTGGCTTTGGGAACAGACAATTTGAACTCATGACAAAGGTACTGGAAACGTGTACTGAAATTAAGTCCCAGCAATTTGGGCAAAGGGAAACTCAAACTTCCCTTCCCCTAGGAGAGAGGGCCGCTAAGCATCTTGCAGCTGGACGTAGGACAGGACAGGACGGGTCCGAGTAGTGGAAGAAATGTCAGGAACACAGCTTGGGACTTGGAAGCTGGGTGGCAGGCCAGGAACTGGGGCTGGGAGTAAGGGAGAGAGGCTCAGTGTAAAGGACACTGAGATCAACCTTTGGCACGAAAGCAGCAATCACCGCTGCCTCCTCTTGAGCCCAGGCTCTTGGCCCAGCTGGGGCCCTCTCGCTCAGCACAGCGGGTGGCCATTTATTAAGCGCACCATCCGCGGACTGAGCGCGCACTTCCCTCTGCCCTGCAAGACACGCCTTCCCTCTTCACGGGGATCAAGCCTCCTGCCCTTACTTCGGAGATTTCCCTGTGCTCCAGCCAGTGCCATTGGGTGGACAGGGTTCTAATGCAAGGTGTGGCACTCTGAAGAGCTCACTAACTTTAAAAGTTAGTCTGGAATAACAGCTTTGGTAGGAGGAAAACCAATGCTGGGATAACCTTCCTGTCAGGGACCCAAATGAGCTCCCTCTAGAGAGTACGGTGCGCAGCGTCTGAGGAACTTTGTCAGCAGGGGCAGAAGAGGGGCAGGCTGCGATTCCACTGGCCATCAGTGTCATCCTTCCCAGGGACTTTATTTAGTCAGATGACAGGGTCACTTGCTAGTGACTTCCAGGTCCATGATCAAGAGCAAGCCAGAGAGCCCAGGGTAAGGTGCTCAGGCCCGCTCCCTCTGGCCTCTTGCCTTCCTAACAGGGTATGTGGGCACAGGGCTCAGTGGTTAGGAAAAGGGTGAGACAGCGGCAGAAGAGCAAAGTGACTAAGAGCAGGGACTTGGGAGATGCCCAAGTCTGGGTTCCAATCCTTCCCCTTACAAGCTGAGTGGCTTGGTTCAATCTCTCTGTGCCTTAGTTTCCCTATATATAAAATGGGGCTAACTGGAGCACCTATCTCAAGGTGTTGTCTGAAGAGCAAAGAAGATAAAGCTTGGACAACACTTATTGCAATGGGAGATCTCAATACTTGTTGCCATTATTATTATTATTATTATTATTATTATTATTACTGAAAGGTTAGCAGACACAGCTCCCATAGCCAGGCAACACTGGACTAAGGGAGGCCGGGTGACAGTAGTGCTAAGAGCTTCAGGTTTGAGGTCAGGGGCCTTTGGCTGGAATGCATGCTTCGTAACTTACAGAACAATCCCAGGACACGCACATTTAAATCGGGCAAATTCAACTACATGCATTTGTGACAGAGACGAAGAGAGAGAAAGTCAGTGACTGGCATTGCCAGCCACCACAGTGCTCGGAAGGCAAATGTCCCCAGCGAGTGAGGACCAGGGACTCACACCTGCCCTCGCGCACTGTCTCAGCTTCTACGGGCTTCTCCTATGTGGGTATCCCAGCAGGCTGAGCATGAAAAACTCCCCCTTTTTCATGAAACACGACTTCTAAATGCAGGACAACGACAGCAGCTGGCAGCCTACTGAAGAAACTGATCTCTGCCAACTGGAGGGCAAACTGGCCAGGCACCACCCTCGGAGGGTGATTTGCGTTATTTTTTCCGGGTAATTTTGACTCTACGTCATTTTTTTGCTTTAGGTGCCGAGTGTAGGGACTGAGAGTCTCAAGGCAGAGTCTCCTGCAGAGCTGTGTGGACATGTGTGATCTTCAAGCTCCTCATCAGAAGAGTGGGGGCAATAGGCCTGTGTATCGAGTGCCGTCACGGGTAGAAAATCCGCCCATGTGTTCTGCAAACCACATTCACAAATACAGGGAATAATGATTTCCTTCCCTGACACTGTTGGTGTCCTGGTCTCATGCTAAAGAGAGGGGGTGGGGCGGCTACGATGACAGCCAGCCCTTGCATGTCACATTCCCAGAGCAAAACAACAGGCGCCTCCACCCCAACCCAGGGGAGCGGCCCGGGGCTGCCCCCATATTAAGTATTAGCCTGGTTTAGCTACGAGCCATTCTCAGCTTCGTGGTCTCCAGAAGGGTAGCACTTTCCCTTTTTCAGGTTAAAAGCATTCTAAAAATACCTTCAGAAGGCGCTGAGGTCCCCACAGCCTTCCCTGCTCTGATTTCAATCCAGTTCACATCTCCTATGGCGTGTGTCTGGATAAGACATCACTTGTGCTGATGTGGGCCAGGTTTCAGAATTCACAGCTGAGTACTGACAAGCTGCCTCAAACCAAGTTCCATGGCCCAGCGCTCACTCCGTTTGGGCCCGGGAGCAGGGCAGGAGGACCTGCAAGCCCTCTTTGACTCAGCAGGTTTCCAGTATTTGGCACATGGACAACGATTTCTCTCTCCCTGAACAACCCCTCAAGTCCAAAAACTTCATTTCCAACTTCCAGACTTTACAAAGCAATGGAAATTATATCGGGCAGTTTACAGGTCCCTTTGTAGAATTCCCATTCTCTCAACAAATATTATATCCTGTAAACTGTGGCAGCAGACTGGGTTTTATTTGCGTGAGCGGCTAGGTGGTATTGCAACACCCAAGTCTGCTGTTTTCCTATCTCCCACTAACAGGCTGTCAGACAATATTCAGATACTTGGCATTTTTTTTGGAAACGCCCAGGCCTGGGTTTTCTCTTTGGCTCCAGGACAGGCTGTGTGTCAGGCAGAGCTTGCTTGCCTTCTGCCTGGGGGGTTTGTCTGGAGTCAATACTAGGAGTTAATTATCACTTGGGCAGAGAGGATTTGGGGATCTCTGCCTCCCGCGTTGGGACTCTCCATCATCAACGTGGCTTTAGCTTTTGTTCTAACCCTGACCTTTCAAATCAAATTTTGCCTTCAGTCTCCACTTTGGACTCTGGTTCTGGTTATTGGTTCCAGACATTTTCCTCTGGCCTGACCCCATCAAAAGGAACTATATGGCACCCGAGTCCTTTCACTTGTGGGTCCTGCCTCTGAACCCTACCTACCCAGTGGAGACCTTGAAAAACTAGTCACTGCCAGCCCTTCCAGATCTCTGGGTAACACAGACTCCTGACGTCATCCCTTGTTCTGCTCCCATTACTCCTAATTATACCTCCCCATGCTGACAGCTCCTTGGCATTACCTGAGGCCACACTCTCCACTTCCTGGGTTCTTCCTGTTGTCATCACCTACACTCTGCCCCTTCTGCTTATTCCTTGAGTTCTAGGTCCAGCCTCTGCCTGTCTGTCTCATCTCAATGCCAGCAATGGGGACGTGCGTAGGCCTGTCCTAAAAGAGGATGCCTAGTCTCTGGGGTTAGACTATTGGCTTCAAATCCTAGCCCCAGAGCTTCGTTGGCTGTGCAATCATGAACAGGTTCCTCAATCACTCTTTGCCTCAGTTTCCTCACTGAAAGGTCAAAGTAGCCTCACGGAGTTGTTGAGGGAATTAAATCTGATAATGAATAGAAAAGAGAGCACAGTACTTGGTACCTTTTAAGTGCACAATAAATATTAGCTATTATACTAATTACATGGTGTTGACATTTGGGAATTCTAAAATTTATTATGAAATCTGTAGCAAACTGAGAATGAGAATCAGAGAAAATGAACATGTCTAGTTAGAACTTTTCTTTTGAATGTATAAGCTCACCAAGGCTTTTCCAAATTAAACTTCAAAACCATCTCAGACCAAGCCATTGTGGGGGCCTATCCCATGGCAAAAAGAATGCTTCACTTAGGAACATTAAAAGAGGAAGCCATCTAAAAGTAAGCTCTAAGGATCAAGTAAGATGTGAAAGTTAAAGACATTTTAACCTAGTAGCTTCAACTAAGACCTGGTTAAAGTAACTACAATATACACACGCGGTTGCAATTTTTGGTAACCTAGTGTTGGTGGCTGGTGTTTGAGCCTTTGAATCCTGTGTCTGTGAGTCAGATAAGAACTAATTTACAAAGCACATCCACGTATTTGCCTTGACAAAAGGACAATTCACTCAAGTCTTCCCTATCAGTGCGGTCAGCTTTTGGAGGTTGCATTCCTACTCAGACAAAGCAAGACTGTTCCAACCGCTGTCAACACCTCGGTGTCTGCAACTGATAGTGATCAGAGCCTTTCTCCTGGCCCAAGTCACGTTTACATAATGCAACATCATGAACAATTTGGATCTTAAATTAACTTATTGAAAACCCCAATGCCCCACAAGCTGCTAAGGTAGGAACCTTTTGTCTTAGGTTGAAATCAAATCATTGAAGCAAATAGTCCCTAAATGAGCAGAATTTTCAATTCTAACGTGGATACAGGGCTGCACTGAGAAGGAAGGAGGGAGATATGAATCTTAGTCTTCCAATCAGTGGGATGAACCAGTACCCTGTGTAACTCGGGAGACTTGATTCTCTGTGGGAAACCCAAGGCAGAGTCTTGGGACTTTTCCTTTCTTCTAAAATAAGGGTTTGCAGAAGACAGGGATCTGACTAAGACATCAGTAGCTAATTCCTCAAGTGACGGATGCAAAAAGGTGTTGCTCCTTCTGGAGCAACAGAGGTGGGCATGGGTGGGAAGAGAGTTTGGCTGTGCACCTTGGTTATTAGAAGGGCCATCAAAACTCCTTCTTTTCAAAATTGTGAAACTCTCAATCTTGTCTATGGCAGCATGTTTCCTATAAGATTTCTCCCTAGGACACCAGCATCCATCAACACCCTCTAACAAAATGGATCTATGACTGAGTAAATTTGGGAAACATTGCAGATTTTAAAATGCACATCAGCACATTTAAGGTTCTCAGAAGTCCCACAATAAAGAAATGTATTTAACTTATTTTAACCTTGGATTTTCCCAATGTTTTTGACCACAGACCCTTTATGATTTACTAGCCCATAGAAGATTCAGGAAACAGTCTAGGAAATGTCAAGCTTATTATAAGCCACCTAGTTCATTCTTCTGACTGCTAAAGGGAACACCAACAATTCTCATCCCAGCTCATTCCGTCCTGATAAAGTAAGAAATCACTATAATGGTAAAGGGAACACTCTGAAAACATGGTTTCCTTTAAGACAGATACCTTGCAGAAAGCCACAACACATGTGCATGCGCACATGCACACGTGAGCGTGCACGCGCACACACACACACACACACACACACAAGGCCAAGCAACATCCTGTTTAATGGCACTTGTGACCCAAACTGAGGATACCTTATTGATTCCCACCCTCAGTGCCTACTATAACAAATGTCCTGCTCAGCCTGTCAAGTCTTCCTGCTCCAGCACCCCGGTCCTCGTATCAGCAGGAGGAGAAGAAGTTCTAGGCTGTGTAGGTGGGAAGGCCCATCTCTATCCCTTCTTTGTCCTTCTTTGCCCGGTCTTGGCCTGTTTTCTCCATTGAGAGCAACTTTTCATCAAGAGTTAAGTAGAAAGCATCTTCCATCTCATTTCTGATGGGCACCAAGCAGAATCTTCACAAAAAAATCACAGGGGATTTAAAGGTAGATCTATATATGAACAAACTATGGTCCAAATCATCAAAGGCCTGCTCTGTCAGAACCACTGAGATACCCGATAAAATGCTTAAAAAGCCCATTTTACAGGACTTCCCCTTCTGGGAAACTGGAGTAGATGGAGACATTTTTCCTTATTCTTCCCACTGAGTTTAATTTAAAGCCCTGGATGTGATATAAAACAAATATCAGAAGACTCTAAAAGATGGATAAAAGAAGGCAGTCTGGCTAGGGACTTGGAACCCAAGAAATGGGATGGTGGTGTGTCCTCTAAATTTTTGTTTTCTGCCTCATGTATCCCAGACCTGGTGCTAGTGAAGCCAGCAACCCCAATATGCCAATGGGCACAGACAAATAAAGCCTTCTCCCCTAGTCTAAGGAGCAGAAAAGAGGCAGCCTAGCAAACAGAAAACTTCCAGCCACTCACCACTTTACTCTAGCCAAACACTAGAGAAAAATCTGTAGCCCTACCTCCTCCAGCAATGGCTGAGTGGGGAAGTTAGACTTCTACTCTCATGAGCCTCGCTATAACCCCAAGCCCTTGTTGGGTGGTATCAGATAAAGGCATGTTATCCTTGCTAAGCGGCAATGAAATTCTTCCCCACAGTATCAGTGGAGACCATGTGGGAAGTCTGGTCTTCTAGATTTACCTGGTGGTAGGTAACAAGGTGGCTCTTCCCAGTGACCTAACCACTGGAGTGGCATCAGAGGAGTCCCAAGGAAGGTCAGTACTTCTAGCACCACCCAGTGGTAATGAGGCCACCTCCACACCCCCTACCCTCGTGGTGTTGGTGAGGTCATGTGGGAAGTAGTAATAAGGTATTCTTGCCCTCCGGGCTGGATAGTTAAGTGGGAAGCTGAAATTCCCATTCTCACCCAGCTGTAATAAGGAGTCCTCTTTTCCACATATTGGTGGAATCCAAGTGGGGAATCAGGATTCCTACCCCCACCTGGCAGTAATAAGGCAGTGCTGACCCCTCTCCCTACCAGATTAATGTCAGGAGCCAGGTGAAGCAAAAGATCCAGAGTCTCATTACATAATACCCAAAGTATTCAGTTTTAATTGAAAATCACCTGTCATACCATGAACAAGGAAAATCACAACTTAAATGAAAAAAGACAATCAAAAAATGCCAACATTGGGATGGATTTTAAAGTAGCTATCATAAAAATGTTTCCATGAGCAACAAAGAACCTACTTGGTAGAAATGGAAAGCTAGAAATTCTCAGCAAAGAAACTAAAGATAAAAAGAAGACCCAAATGGAAATTTCAGAATGGAAAAATAAATTGATCAAAATGAAAAATTCCGTGGATGGGTTCCACAGCATAATGGAGGAGCCAGAGGAAAGAACTGATAAGCTTGAGGATAAAACAATAGAAATGACTCAATCTCAACAACAGAGAGAAAATAGACTGAAAAAAAATGGACAGAACCTTAAAGATTTAACATGTCACTGGAGACCCAGAAGAAAAAGAAGGTGGAATGGCTAAAAAAGTACTTGAAGAAATAATGGCTGAGACTTCCTAAATTTGGAAAAAAGACATAAATCAACAGATTCAAAAAGGTGAGCAGACTCAAACATGGTATACAAAAAGAAATCCATGCCAAGACACATATCTAAACCTCAGAAAACTAAAGACAATAGGAAAAATCTTGAAAGCAGTGAAAGAGAAAAACCACCTTACCTATAGGGGAAAAACAATTCAAATAACAGTGAATTTCTCTCAGAAACCGGAAAGAAGTGGTGAAGTCCAGAAAGAAGTGGCACAAGTTTGTTCAAGAGCTGAAACAAAAACAAAAACAAAAAAACCAACTGTCGACCAGAATTCTATACAGCAAAAATATCCTTCAGAATGAATTCTCCGATGAAATAAAGCTAAGAGAATATGTCACTAGCAGATATAGCTTACAAAGAAAAGAAAGGTTAAAGGAAATTCTCATTCTCTAAACAAAAAGGAAGAACATCAGAAAAAAGAGAAAAAAAACAATGTGAAGAGTAAAAATATAGGTAACTTTATTTCCTTTCCTTCAGGTTTTCTAAGTTATGTTTGGTGGTTGAAGCAAAAATTATAATGCTGGTGTGCTTCTCAGTGTATTTAGAGGAAATATTTAATATGATTATTATAAACTGGGGATGGTAAAGTGACATAAATGGAAATTACAAAGATTTCTACACTTGACTCAAACTGGTAAATTGTCAACACCAGTAGAATGTGATTAGTTAAGTATGTAGAATGTAATACACAGAGGAACCCCTATGCTATACAAAAAAAGAGACGTTCAAGACCACTATAGATGAATCGAAATGGAATTCTAAAAAAATGTTCATGTAACCCACTATGAGACAGGAAAAAGAAGACAGAGGGAAAAGAAAACAGAACAAACAGAAACAGAAAATAAAATGGTAGACTTAACAGGCCAATAATTGCAATAAATTCCATTACATGTAAATGGCCTAAATACACCAATTTAAAGACAGAGATTGATGGGTTGAAAAAAAAAAAGCATGATCCAAGTATATGCTAAAACGATGTAAGCAAAATTATTATTTGGCTAGTTTCCTTAAAAGGCAACTGGCACATGTCCTTTCTTCTTGAGTCTTCCTCCATTCTCTCTCTCAGAAGATGTAGGTGATGGCTGCCACCCAACTTAGATTATTAGGGTATGACCACAACACAGAGATGATGGAACTAAAAGCTAGAGCAACCTGGCTCTTGGAGTACTAGTTAGAGCAGAGCTGCTACACCAACTCTGGACTTCTCCATGGATTCTTAGTTCAGAGATAAATAAATCTCTATGTTGTTTAAACCCTGTTATTGTGGGATTTTTCTATTCCTTGCAGTTAAACCCAATCCTCACTAATACCAAAGAGTTATACTTACTGAAAGCTACTATGGGTCTATCACTGCACCAAGCCCTTCAGAGAGATTATTTTAATGAGCTGAAAAGGAAACAAATACTATTTTCCTCATTTTATAATGGTGAGGAAACTACTGCTCAGAGAAGTTAAGTGACTTGCCCAGGGTCACACATCTCATCTGCCCAGTAAAAGCATGAGAAGTCCAACAGTAGGGCCTGACCTATTAACCTAAACAGTGTACTGTGAAAGCCAGTGAAATACCTTTAAAAAAGAGTCTTGTCTCATTTCCTCCAGTCTGACTGAAAGGTTTCCTTCCACAGCCACACAGGACTTTGATGAGCCCAGAGAAAGCTTTTATTTATCAGACCTTTCTATTGGATATAATCAATCAATTAATCAATCAGCCCCCTCATTCATTCAACATGAATTTATAAAGGGTTCATGGTTACTGGGCCTTAAGATAAGCTGGACGAATGAATCAGGTGACCCGATCCTGTTCCCACAGGGGTCCCCATTTATAGGCTGGGCACTGAGCTTGTTTACTCTGAAAGTGGATTTTTCCACATCTCGTTGCTCAGCTCCAAGCCCATCATATCAACTGAGCAGACTATGGGGGTTCACTGGTGTCGTCCATTCTCCCAGAAGCCCTGCGGTCCCAACCCCTCTACACTTTTGAGGCATCTAGGTCAAGTATCCCCTTTCATCCCTCTAACATGGCAATGGGAGTCTCTCATGACTCACCTTGCTGAGAGAAGAAGAAAGGACAGAAATGCTTCAGAGAGGGTGGCCAAAAAGCTTTGAGATCATGCCAAGCCCCAGCAGCATGGCTTGGTCTTTCCTCTATGTTCCCTGGAATGAAAAGTGGATTTTTCTAGCTTCCCTCTCACTCCCACGTCCCCACCCAGCTCTCGGCTCCTGGCAGTGCCAGCACTCACATCCAGGGATAACAGTCAAATCGCCTCCTTCTCTGACAATAAAATCCAGCAACCATTTGGCATCTCAGTGTGCCCCAGTCTCTTGACCCCTGGCTGGGTCCCAGAGGATTTGTGGTCGGCTGCTAATCAGAGCCCTGGCCATAGCCATTTCCCATGACATAGCTGGAATTCTCCCACTGCCTGCCCTCTCGGCGTCAGCTACCCGGCCAGGCTGAAACTATTTGCTCCCCTCCCACCCTGTCCATCACTGCCCCTTCCTTAGGCTTTGCCTCTGCACCCGCCTGCTGGCCAGAATCCCGAGGCCCTCAGTGGGGGAGCTGCAAATCTCTCTCTGCTTTTATTACTGACCCGCAACCCACCTCCTACACTCCTTCAGCCCACAAGGCTTCTTTTAAGCACCCTCCTCCTGAGCAATGATAAACCTTGGTGCCAGAGAAGTTTAAAGAGAAAACAGCCACTCCTTACCAACCATATTGGTATCAGAAGGGAGGTCAAGCGTATGATTTTCAAGCTGTGGTCATAAAACAGTTGTCTTTTCTTTGTCATTTCTGGTTAATATGCCTATGAACTAGAAAACCAGTCTCTCTGCCCTTTTGGCGGGCCTGTTCTTAGCCTACGTGGGGACAGGAGAGAATGTGTGCCAACAATGGGCCAGGTACTGTGCACTGTGCAGCAATGAGCATGTGGACTCCGAAGCCAGGCTGCCTGGCTTGTGACCCAGCTCCACAGACTTAGCTAGGTGACCTCGGGCAAGGCACAGAATCTCTCTGGGCCTCAGTCATCTCTCTGAACAATAAAGAAAATAAGCTCATTATAGGTGTTACCTGCATTCATATTTATAAAGGATAGCAAGAGCTGTGAATACATTTAGAAAAGAAATACTACATATATATATATATGATATTCAGTTCATTTTCACAACAGCTTGATAAGGTTATTAGAGAAACCCTTTAGAGAAAACTCTACTGGGTCTCACGGAGTTGTAGAAACTCACCTGTGGTCAGACAGTAAGTGGCAGAGCTGGGATTGGAACTTGAGTTATACTTCCCATTATGACAGTGATTCTCAAAGCGAGGTCCCAGACCACCTAGGGACTTGGCAGAAATGTAAATTACCCAGCCCCATCCAGACTTACTGACGCAGGAACTCTGGGGGTGGGTCCAGCGATATTTTAATCAGCTCTTCGGGAGGATATGATGTCCAAAGGTTGAGATGCACTATCACCACCTTCCCCTCACAGCAAGAGGAGAAGCTCCCTTTCTTCCTATCTCCTGGTAGTTGATACAAAGTGGGCACAATACACAACTTTCAAACAACCCACAGAAACACAGGTCTTCTGGGTGCAACGTGCTGTGTTGGATGCCATGGGGACACAAAGAAATGTGAGCTTCCTGCCTACAGAGAGTATTCGCTGATTATCAAGCCTAGACAAGCATGTGCACAAAGTCATCCAACAGCACAGACCACACTAGGAGTCAAAAGCATCAGCGTTCAGAGGTTGGGGGTCCCATTCTCACCAGCTGGGACTTTAATGCAGTCACGTGACCTCAATGTGGTCTGGCTTCTCTCCCCAACTCCTGGGGCTGCTCTAAGGATGAAATGAAATCAGGGTAACCACCTTATATGGTGGCTGGCCCATGGTACAGGTCTTAGTTACTAAATGGCTGGGCCATCATTAAGATTTGTCACCAGATGCTACTACAAGTTTCATGCCAAATCATGATAGAAAGGTAAGGTGAGGGTGGGGGGATGGCACTGAGGGAGGAAGGCTTACAGAGAATGGGGATTTGGACTTGATTTCAATGCAGGGTGCAAATCTCAGCAGATGGACACAAGGGAAAAGAAGAAACTGGTACCATTGATTAGGAAACAGTGAGTTAAAAGGCATGCCGGGCTAACAGTTAGTAGGCCCAAGGCGGTCTGACCTGTGTGACTTTCACCTTGAGAATGCTGACTCAAGATCTCAGAGTGCCTTAGCCCCGGACACAGGCTCTCCAAGCTGCCCCCTTTTTATTCACCAGGTGTTTAGGAAGAGGGCTGTGGATATTCCTACAGCTATTCGTTTTTCTCTGGTTACTCGTTGGAGGAACATTCAAAATATAACTCGTGGGCTGGGAAAAATAATTGAAAATAATTTAAGTTAAGATTGTCTCACATTTATTTCTTCGTTATTCTGGAGGCCTAAAACCTCATCAAAGTAATTAGACAGATAGCATGAGCTATTAGCTCAGAGCAAGGGCAAAAGATCTGGAAACTTTGGTTTACCTTTGCCCGGGGCAAATCAGGAAATACTAAAGATGTCCAGAAACAGTCTCCAGGACAATGGAAGGAAGTGACACGATCACTCCTGTCCTCTTCCAATCTTATGACTTTCAGGCTAGTTTTCCTGTAAAACTTAGCAATACAAATTTCTCAGACTTTTGCCCTGTTAGTTCCTTCTGGGCCTGGCAGAAGTGCTGCTTGTTGGCCCAGCAGAGAGCCGTTCTGGGGCAGAGGATCGTGTGCAACTGGAAGATCATGGGAGACGGCCAATGGGCCCATCTCACAATGAGCTCTGACAGCACCCAGTGATTTATGTTCTGGAAGGATTTTAGCAAGTCAAGATGTTTTGGCTGCTGCTTTTCCAAGCCAGGGTAAAGTAACCCAAGACATCTCAACATGACCACATATTTGAAAGTCTAGCCTATTGTTTTAGAATTTCCCTTGAAGGCCCTCTAAATACCACCCTCAGACTCCCCACCAAGACCAGTAAATATAAGTCAACGGGAGGGAAAATGTGATCTGAAATATTTCTGGCTAATTCAATTCCCTTGGAGGAAGGTCCCTTCCAAAGGTCCCACTCTAGAAAGCAGTGCGGGGGGCGGGGGGCTCAGGACCACAGCATCTTTTCCTGAAGAAGAAGCGAGTCTGTGGTTCTTTTTTGCTTTATTGTTTTAGTAAAAATTATCTCTGTGGCTTCAGGGTGTGCTTCCATTCTGGGTGGGATGGTAAAGGGAGTGATTTGTCTGCCACATTACTCAGCCCCAAAGTATATGCCACTGGGGGCAAACTTGGCTTCTGCATTTTCCCATTCTCTCTGGGCTGTTCTCTCCTCCCCTGTGAGTCAGCCTTTTCCTGGGGTGGACCCAGCCAAACCCTCCAGTCCCTGGCTCTGCTGGATAAAGAGCAGTTGTTTGGGTTGGGGGGCAGTGACCGTGCCCCTTCCCGCTGGTATGTGGAGCTATTGTTCTCTGGGCCCACGGTTGCTTTTAACTCCGACATTCTTACAATCAGGATTAGCAGATCTGTGCCTGTCTCGCTGGGTTGCTTTCCACTTCACTTCAACTGCAAGCCTCCCACAGGTCCTGTCCCCTGGATTCCCATGCATGGCTGGCCATCCCGAGGTGGCACTCCAAGGCTACACACAGCGACAAAGATAGGGGCAGGCTCACTATGCGAGCCGTACAAGACGCTGGGCCACAATTTGCCGGGGTGTCCCCAGCCAGCCACTACTGCTGTGCCTCTCTGAGCCAGCCACAGCCCTAGCCCCACTTGGTTTTCTCACCTCTCAAACAGCAGTGATAGATAACTCATGTCCTACTGGACTCAGGGGAGGAGTAAGAGAGGGGACACAAAAGTGTGAAGCAATTGCAGAGGACCTGGCTCTGAGAGTAGCTGCTCAGGGAGTGCTAGATCCCTTTGCCCTTTCTAAGGTAGGTGGGCAGCTGGGGGGCACCTGCCTTACCTACTCCATGGCGCTGTTGGAAGGAATGAGTGATGCAGGCTATGCCACAGTATGACCAAGCTCCAAAGGGCTACATGCATAAGGAAACATTATCACGATCCTTGAATGTGTGATGAGTCTTAACTTGTGCCCAGGCCAACCTGAAAGAGAGGTGCCACTGAACACTACCAACCGAATCAGAAGAGGTTTCTGCAGCCTTCCTTTCTGCCTAGCTTGAAAATGACCTTTCAGAAAGCTGGAAGCAGAGGGTACAGCAGCAACTTCAATGATTAATCTGATAAATATAAAAGTAGCTAACATTTATTGAGCACGTAATATACATCATACACTGTTTTAAGCGCTTTACATTTCTGACAATCATATTTCATCCACATGACGCCATGCATTCATGCATTAACAGTGCTCTTTCCCCAAACACCCACATAGCTCTTTGTCTCACCTTCTGCAAGTCACTGCTCAAATGTCACCTTTGTACCGTGGGCTTCTCTGGCTACCTTACCTAAAATTCTCCTAACCACCTGCTATCATCTCCGTGTAACTGTTCTTAGCATGTACCACACTCTAACGTACAAGTTGTTTTATGTATTGACCTTGTTTACGATGTGCATTTCCTCCTGGAACACGAGCCCCTGGGGACAGGCATTTTGCTGTATTTTGTTCCCAGCTGTGTCCCTAGCACCTGGCACAGAAGGGTATCTGAGTGTCTAGCTCAGCGTGGGTGCTCAACAGACATTTGTCGACTGAATGAAACTGATGAGGTCAGTAATAATACCATCATTATATCTGTCTTGCAGATGAAGAAACTGAGGCACAGGAAGGTTAAGTAACTCGCCCAAGGTCCCATAGTAAAAAGCAAAGCCAGGATTCAATTCAGAAACCACACACTATAGGCGCGCCTGGGTAGCGCAGTCGTTAGGCGTCTGCCTTCAGCTCAGGGCGTGATCCCGGTGTTCCGGGATCGAGTCCCACATCGGGCTCCTCTGCTGGGAGCCTGCTTCTTCCTCTCCCACTCCCCCTCCTTGTGTTCCCTCTCTTGCTGGCTGTCTCTCTGTCACATAAATAAAATCTTAAAAAAAAAAAAAAAAGAAAGAAAGAAACCACACACTATATTCTTTCCCCTTTCTGTCTAAGGTCAGCGTCTGCACTAACACTACCAGTTTTTCTTCTTCCTTCTTCTCCTCTTCTTCTGGGATCACTGCTTTTGTTTCTGGCCTTCTTTTCCACGGAGACCAGTGACCCCCCAAAGGACTCATTCATGCCGAGATACAGACTCATTTGCTAACACGTGTTCTTAATGAGAAAACTGCTGCCTGGTAAATGATTCACTCAGTGTGTTCACGCTCAGATGCTTCATTTAGCAGCGGACACATCAAGGTACACGATCACGGTAGTACTGTTGGCAGGGCTACGGGGATCTTCT
This sequence comes from Ursus arctos, assembly GCF_023065955.2. Classification (NCBI taxonomy): domain Eukaryota; kingdom Metazoa; phylum Chordata; class Mammalia; order Carnivora; family Ursidae; genus Ursus; species Ursus arctos. The sequence continues at coordinate 56,449,306 of NW_026622819.1, forward strand.
TGAGCAATAGGGAAGCAGTAGAGGTGGCCGAAACAGTCTGGGTCCCAGAGCCACCCACGTCAATCTGATTCCTGGTGAGACCTTATTATAACAGAACTGAGAGATCTTAGTCAAGTCAGTTCACATTTCCTGGCACCCATCTCCTTATTGATAGAGAAACGCCCTCCTGGGTTTTGGTTAGGCTAATCCAGTAAGCACTTAACAGAGGGCTGGGAATTGGTAGGTGCCCCCCTCCCCTCACCTCCTGCCAATACCACCTTCCCTAATGCTACAGGTCTCATCTTTTCCAGTTTACTTCAGCAATAGAACTGAAAGTGCAGGTAAGAGAAACTCAAGAAAGGTAGAAATGAGGAGAATGATCCTTCCTATCTAGCAAAGTCCAGGTATGTTTCCATTATCATTTGGAGAATCTGGGATATTCTCCAAAGTGACTTTCCAGCTTTCTTTCCCCACCCTTGTGTGAGTAACAATAATGTTGGCCAACATGAACGGACTGTTTACTGGGTTCCAAGTCCTGTTCTATGTACGTACATGCATTAACTCGTTTTGGGCACACAGCAATTCTGTGAGCTAGGTACTGTTATTATACCCATTTCACAGCTGACAAAATTGAGACCCTGAGAGATTAAATAATCTGCCTGAGGTAAGGAGCAGGGGATTCAAGCCCAGGTAGGCTGACTTCAGGCCCTGGGCCTTCGGATCACCCCACCTGCCTCCTCACACCCCCCTTTGCTGATCCTCTGGCAGCACCAACTGCAGATGAGTGATGATGAGGAGGGACAGAGGGTGAGTGAACTCTAGAAAGTGCTTTGACCTGGGGGAAGGGCAGCACATAGCTCTTTTGGAGCACTACTGGAGAACTTCCTAACCCCCCCACAGTGACGGTCTGGATTTTAATGTTCTGTTGAGGTTTCTGGCAATGAAGACGGGCATTAATGAGGGAATTTCCTGTGGGAGCACCTCTTCATCTCTTCAAGCATTTCTCCTGTACCATAGGTCAACAGAACCCAAATCCCTCACATCCTCCTGGGTCATTCATTCTGAGCATGGGTCAGCCCCTTTCTACAACCTCATGGTAATGAAAACAGTTTCTAGAGAGTAGGCTATATGTCTTGCAAAACTGTAATTTAGTGCTTCTTTCCAAAATTGTTCACTCAAATCATTTTTAATTAGGTGAAAAATAACTTTAGAAAATAATAAATATTCTGCCATCTTGTTTTCTATTGTTCCAAGACTGCGGAGTCCCAGAGCCTTGGGACTGCTCAGTAATCTGGTAAATTCTTCACCTTGGAGCCTTTTGACGGGGAAAATGTGCTCCGCGGAGTCAGCTGGTAAAAATAGCATACATTTACTGAGACAGTGTTAATTAAACGCTGTACGCTGTGCTAGAAGCTTTACATGCATCATCTCATTTAATTTTTACAACTGCTCAATGAGGTAGGTGTTAGTATCACTACTTCAAAACAAAATAAAACAAAATTGAATCTCTGGGAAATGAAGTAACTTGGCAAGGACCCCACAGTGGCGAAGTCAGGATTCAAACCCAAGTCTGTCTGGATTTCATAGTCTTAAACCACTCAGTTACACAGAATCCCTTCAAGCTCTCAGCTGTTAGCCATGTTCCTCATGGCTGATGCCTGATCTGCCTGCATCCTTCGGGAGGGACAGCAGGAAATGGTGACAGGAGGCAAACTGCATGGAAGCTCCTTGACCCCTGGGATGTGGCCACTGGTCAGAGACCCTGTAGGGATAGCTCTATGCCTCTCCTCCCTCCACCATGGTATTAGGAATTTTTCTTGTAAGTCATTCATTTAAGACACACCCCAAATCCGTGACCCTGGAGCACTGTCTGCCCAGGAAGGGTCTTCCCAGGAAGGCAACCCCAGTTGCCTCCAGTTTGTGGGCACTAGCTCCTCACTTGTAAAATGGGGAGCCTGAACCTTCTCAGGGGGAACCGTACCTGGGGAATGTGCTGCCACTCTGGGTACGGGCTCTGAGGCAACCAGGTGTAATGGATCCCAGGGTGCCTTCCTGAGTTTGGATGGGCCTCAGAATCCTTTTCAACATATTACCCCAGGCGCCATTTATCTAATCACAGTTGGCATTTAAGATGTAATCTATCTGCCATGCCTAAACGAGAAGATCTCAAAGGACCCTTCCAGATTAATATATCATTTTATGGTATGTCTCCACACAAAGTGTATGAAAACACACATTTTTCTATAATAAATAATGGAACCAGCTTTTGATGACATAACTTGGGAAAATAAATTAGCTGGCTTCTCCCAAACCTTTCCATGTAAAAAGGTCCTGAGCCCAGGAACTTCGAGATGTCAAATGAGAGAGAATGGAAGTTTTCACAGTGCAGAAAATTAGAGAGGGGATCCCTGGCAAGGGAAGTCTCTCTTACCACAGAGAATTGCTGCTGGGTTCAGGCAGTAATTAGTGCACCCCAAATCACTTGCCGGCAACAACATAAGTAAGAACTGGAGACAGAGGGGCCTGAACTTTAGAGAGAAGCTGCGTTACCACAAAATCGAGGCCCTGACCCACAGACTCTGAGATGAAGTGAAGTAACTGTCTCAATTAAAAACAGACCTACCCATTCCTCTAAACTCCCTATTTGCAAAGCCTAACCAGGAAGAGGAGCTACAAGGCCTGATCTCGACCATGTGAGGCCGCTGGGACTGAGTCCAGTAAGCCACAGAGACCGAGTCCAGCCCTCCTCCTGGGCGGAAGGCCTGTACTGTGGGGCAGGCAGCTCAGGCGTGACTTTCCTAGGACAGAGAATGGTGTATCTAGGTGAAGGACTCCCTGGGGGGATGCCATGGTGGGCTTCTCTCTTCGTGCTTCCCTGACGGCACCCAGAGGAGGGGATTTGGTCTTGCTGGACTGGAGGTGACAGAATATTCAGATACCCACACTTGAAAGGCTTATGCTGCATGCTCCCCCCCACCCCAACTGGCCTTCAGAGTCCCAAGAAGAGCACTGAGGACCTCAACTTCGCTGGGCACCCTACTGTACGAGATAGAGATCATGAGGTTTGCCCTGCCTCCTTCTCAGGAGTGAAAGGACTGTAGAAACCAACAAAGAAAGGTCCAGCAGGGTCTTTAACAATTTCCAAATCCAGCAAAGGAAAAGGGAACCCTGCTAGGGACCTGCTCTTCATTTAGGAGGATGAAGAAGCAGCCTGATGGTCATCCCCCCACCCCCCTCAATGATCTCCACCATCAATGCACGGTCAGTGGCCCTGGCTTTGTGGGCCTGTTGTCTCTTCTGTGCCATGCTAGGGAATGAAGAAGGTCTTATCCCCAAACGTGAAAGACTACAAGGGTTATGAAAATAAATGGACTAGGCCCACGTGGGCAGCGTGCTCCTCAAAAGGGGCTCCCAAGACTTGGCTCTGAGGACTGCTGCCAAATGGGAATCAGGGCCCCTCCAGCTTCCAGAGCTGCTGATTTGGGGGGAGGATTTTTATATGAACTCTCTCAATTTTTAAATATAGTCAACTCTTTTTTTTTTTTTAAATTATGCAGGCCAAACACAATATATCTGTGGGCAGGATTCCATCTGTGGGATCACCATTTTGCAAGCTCTTTAAATGAAAGGGTGGCTACAAGAAGAACAAAGGTAATTTTTCCAAATCTTTGATTTTAGCCAATCAGGCGGCTGAATTAAAAAGACAAGTAAATCAACGAGCCTGTGTGTGTGTAATGGACCCCGGCAGACAACAAGACTGTCGACCATGCAGGCAGGAGAAAAAGAACCAGAGGGAGTACCCTGTTTAATAACACTGAAGATGAACAGCAGCCCGTTAAAGCAATGAACACAGTATCATCAGAAGTGCGATCAAGGTGGTTCTGGAGATCACAGTGAGCAATTTGGGGAACCCATGTGGGATGAGATTGCCACAAGGTCTTCATTGAATGGGAAGGGTTTGAGGCTTGAGGATGAGATAAAAGCAACTGACATTTACTGAACACCAGGCAGTGTGCTACATGCTTTATAAGGAACACCTCATTTAATGTTCGCAATAATCTTCTTAGAACCCCTACTCTGTTTTTTAAAGATTTTATTTATTTGTCAGAGAGAGAGAGAGCGAGAGAGAGAGAGAGGCAGGCAGAGGACCCTGAGATCATGACCTGAGCTGAAGGCAGATGCTTAGCTGACTGAGCCACCCAGGCGTCCCGGACCCTCACTCTTAAGAACCACACGGCACCTTCTCTAGACTTGACGAGGCCTTGGAAGAGAAGGCAGGGCATCCCAGGCAGTAGAAATGAGCATAAGCAAAAGCATGGGGGTAGTAATGGGTCAAAAAAAGGAGTGGGCAGATGGGGAGGGGGAGGTAAGAGTACGTGTTGCAGGTTTCCTTTGTGCTTATGTGCTTTGTGCAAGTGTCTCACACCAAGATTCCAGAGGTGACAGTAGCCCTGAGATGGTGTGGCACTCCCTTGATCTAAAGCCTCAAGGGAGAGAAAAAGTATCTGAGAGCAATTCAGTACTTCCTCTGGGAGCTCCATGGTGATCAATCCAGGTTGGTGATTTTGAGGCCCCATTTAATTGCTGTTCTCCCCACAGGACGTACATGGATCAGACTGCAGTCCCAAGAGACAGGGTGGCAGAGCATGAAAGGTCCTCAGGCTGGAATGCAGCCCACCCTGTGAATGCATAAATATTCTCTGCTTTGGGGGGAGCTGCTGAGTGTTTGCAAGCATCCATCTCCTAGGATTCAGCTGGGAAGAATTCACTCCACCTCTGGAGGGGAAACTGGGTGGGGCTGGGGTGAGAATACTGGATTTAAGCAGGGGTCTGGGTTCCCACAACCCTCTCTGGAATGCCTGAGTAGTTGACAGCTACTCTCTGCCCTTAAAGCCAGAGAAATTCCGCAAAGATAGAGTCAAAGAGGAAATGTTGAGGGGGGGTGGGCCTGGAGAGGGAGAGGACCAGCAACTTGAGACAAATGGCATGGAGGGAAAATGACACCTTTCTTCCAGCAAATCAGGGGAAGCTTTGAGAAAGAGGTGGGGTGTTATGAAAGCCTCTGAAATGCTTCTGGACCTCAGTGGAGGGAAGTGCCTGGAGGGGGACCTTGGCCCTGTATCAGAACCAACAATGAGAAGGCTCTTGAAGGCCAAACTGAGATGGCAATTAAATGGCACCTCAGAATCACCAACCAGGATTGATCACTGTGGTGCTCCAGAGGAAATACTGAATTGCCTTCAGTATTTTTTTCAGGTTCTCTTTATGGCTCTTTCACCTAGGGATTAACCTAATTTTCAAAAGTTCTAACCTCATATTTTCTTAATACCAGTACTATAAATCTTAAGTCCCACCCAATGCACCATGAACACAGATTCCACAGTCAGAAAATGTTTGGGAACTAGTCACATGCTGGAAATTCACAATGCATCCTAACAAAGTAAAGGCGTGAAGAAGTCTTGCAATCAGCAAGGTTTCCATATTTTCTTTAGAACATTTCCCAAACTTATCTGACCAGGAGACTTTTTTTTTTTTTTTCTTTTTTCTGAACATCTATGAAGACAGAACACATTTGGGAAATGAGTATCTAGACATTTAAGGCTGATGTTCATATCCTTTACCTTGAATACCTCTGAGGTCATGAGTTCTACAAAATCAACGTTGGCTCTGTGGCACTATTTCCCCTTTGTTAGGAACTGAATGTGTCCCACCAAAGTCAGATGGTAAAGTCTTAATCTCCAATGTGATAGTATTTGGAGGTGAGGCCTTTGGGAGGTAACGAGGTTTAGATGAGGTCATGAAGGTTGGGTCTTCATGTTGGGATTAGTGCCTTTACAAGAAGAAACCAGAGAGTTCTCCCTCCCTCCCCCAACCCCTTCAATATAGGGACACCACAAGAAGACGGCCATCTGTAAGCCAGGAAGAGAATTCTCACACAAACCCAACTATGCTGGCACATTGATCTCGGACTTCCAGTCTCCCGAACTTGTGAGAAATAAATGCCTGTTGTTGGAGCCGCCCAGTGTAAGGTATTTTGTTATAGCGGCCTGAGCTAAGACACCGCTTACTCAGTCTTTCCATTAAAAATATTCTAGCACTGTTCTAAACTCTGCTAATAAAAAATACAAACACAATTTCCCACTCACAAGTAGTTCTTAGTCTGGTAGAAAGGCAGGCAAAGCATCAGTCTCAAGAGTGGGTATGCCCCGGCAGGCTGGCACCACACCCTTGATGCTCAGATAAATAGTTCACCCAGAAGGCTAGGGCCAGAGGAAGTCTTTCTAACACATAAAACCAGTGTCATCAGGGAGGACTTCTTTTTTTTTTTTTTTTTAATAATGATTTTTTATTATATTATGTTAGTCACCATACAGTACATCCCCGGTTTTCGATGTAAGGCTCGATGATTCATTAGTTGTGTATAACACCCAGTGCACCATGCAATATGTGCCCTCCTTACTACCCATCACCGGTCTATCCCATTCCCCCACCCCCCTCCCCTCTGTAGCCCTCAGTTTGTTTCTCATAGTCCATAGTCTCTCATGTTTCATTATCAGGGAGGACTTCTTGGAGGAGAGATGAGGGCTGAGTTTTAAAGAGTGACATTTAATTAAACAATAGGATGTGAGAAGATCCTTGTAGGTATGAATAAGAAGGCATAAAGATCCAGAAAAAAATAAAAGCTGGTGAATTTCTGAACTGCAAAAGACAGTTTTGAAATGACAGGATTAAAAGAAGTGAGCAAGAACATGACAGGAATGAAAGCTGGAGAGGGAGGCAAAGGAGCGATCTAGACTTCCATCAAGTCTCCTCTATTCTCGTAAAGTCCTGTCAAGCTTCAAGGATGCTGCCTCTTAGCTCTGGAAACAAGAGGCATCGGCGTCCCAAGTTTGCATCCCTCCTTCCCGTGATTTCCCCAGCCTTATAGATGCAATGTTTACTGCTCCTCCAGCAGCCTTGATGTCTCCTCAATCCTATTAAGTGTGCTTTTTTTTTTTTTTTAAACTCCCATGGGTGAGTCCTGGGAAGAGCTGCAGATGTGTTTTCCCTATTTTATGGAGGACCCGGAAGAAAAATGGCAAGGCACTCTAGACATGGCTGTTGGCTTGAAGAGGTGTAGTGTTCTGGACGTAAGGTGACTGTGACCTCTGGCATCATAGTCAGAGCTCCACTTGGTTGAGGCATGTTTGCTGTCAGCTCTGTATGCCTAGAACCCATCCGGTTTCCTTCCAGCAATAGCAGGTGGGCATGTGTTCCAGACTGGGTTGATAATAGGCCCAGGCTCTGGCCACAGGGACTGGTCCCGACACCAAAGCTGTAAGGGTATGGTGCCAGCCTGCCGGGGTTTCATCTCAGGGTGACACCTGAGGGAATGCTCCTCCCAGGTAGAGCGATGCAGAGATGAGATTTGGAGAGTCACAAAGACCCAGTGGCTCGAAGCCCAGGACTTTGTGAGCCATAACATCAATCCTATCTTGTGGCTTTGTGTTGTCATTGTTGACGCTTGTTTGTTTTTCCTTATTCTATTTTGCTTCAGGTTTCTGTCAGTGGTAATCTTGAGAGTCCTAAAAAGCCCAGTCCTTCTAAGCTGGAAATGGTCAGACCTCAAGAAACTATACACAGACCCTGGAGTAATTCCTAGAAATTCTTTGGAGACCGCTGGGATATAATGAGAAAGGTGGAGGGCATGAAGAGAGTACCCCTCCTTCTCAGAGTGAAGACATCACCTGATGTGTCGTGTATAATGAGGTCCGGAGTTGGGAAGGCATGGGTTCTGGTCTTGTTTCCATCTCTCCCTAACTCTGAGACCACACATTCTTTAAACTTCTTCCCTCGATGTCAAATGGATGTAAGACTAATACCCACCTCACAGGGTTGGAAGGAAAAATGCCAGAGAACTTGGAGCAGCACATAGCACAACAGAGAACAATGTTAATTCTCCTGTGGATTAGGGTGTTTTGTTGTAGGCCAACTCATCAGTATATCACAAACCTTGCCGGTTCCAGGGGAGGAGATGACTGAACCAAGAGCCTTTGTGGCTTGATCAAAAGACAGTTGACAGCCAGTCCTCACCTGTCCCATCTGTATACTTGCAAAATTCTCTTTGCTTTCTATCTCCCAGAGCAGAAGCTCAGCAAAGATGAATGAATTATAAAAATGTCTTCCTCTAAAATGCAACTTCCCTTGACATGCATGTGGTACAAACACCTTTTGCTCCATTCATATCTGGTGAGATGTTCTATCCCTCTGCCATGGTCCATAAACGCATATCCATTTATACATGAATAAATATACGTCCATCTCAGGTGGAAAATGCCTTAAAGGGAGAGGCTGGGTCTGTGTATCTCACTCCCTGCAGAGCTCAGCAGAGTGTTATGGAAAAGCTTGGATTGCTGTTTTATCAGGCACAGGAAGAGGGAAAAAATGGAGAGGGGGCCTGTTGAGCTCTTACTGTGAGTCAGACAATAGGTTTAGGCTGAAAATATACCATCATCTTTGATTGTCTCCACAACCCTGGCTGTTGTATGCATTCAAACATTGGATACTGAGGCTCAAAAAAGCAAAATTATGTACCCACACGGCAAAGCTACTTCGTGGCAGCCTGGCTCTATGTCTGTGGTTTTCCCACCTCCCAGTGGAATGATTGGGGTGTCCGGCAGATTCGGTTCTCAGCTCCACCATTTACGCATTAGCTTGAGCAATTTTTTTTTTACCATCTCTGAGCTTCATTTCCTCTTCAATAAAATGGAGTAGTTATACTCACTTCACAGGATGGTCATGAAGATTAAATGAGGTCATGAAGATTATGGGGTTTAGAACAATGGCTGGTGCTTTGTAAGCATTGAACAAATCGTAGCTGCTTTCACATGGTTGTGTTATTTACCATTATTTCTACTGTGCCCTCTTGTCTTCCTAGGTTCAGAGCCCAAAGGCTATTTGGCAAGAGGTGCTTCTGGTCCTGTTTTCAACCAGAGGTGTCTACAGCTGCGGCAGGCACGGTGCTGATGCCTGCAGGCCTGTGCACACACCACCTTTCTCACACCCACTGCACAAGTTCAGGGCATCTGAGCCTGGCTCCAGGCTGCCCGAAAGCCTAGAGAACTGCTTCCCGTGGGTACAAGAGCCAAGGCTAGCTTTCAGCCCTGGCTGCAGCACAGCTGGTGGCATCCATCTCCCCCATAAGGAGGCCATATGGACCAGGCTCTTTCTCCAGCAGTGGGCACTGCACAGGCAACACAGGCCATGAAATGAGCTTTTATCACCCAGGCCTTCTTCTTGTTCATTTTCTACTGCTGCCTGACAAACAACTGTTGCACTTCCCAGCATGACAAAGTATCTAGGGTTTGCTCTACCATCTACCCCACAGCAAGGGTGGACTGAAGAAAGCAAGACCCCCTCACTTCTCCTCTGGCTTTTGTGTTTCTTGTGACTTGGCTGCTCACATGACCCCTTCCAGTAGCCCTGCTGCAGAAAGAGGGAAAGCCTAGATACATACTCTTCCACTGCTGACGCCTCTCTCCTTTATCTTGGGAAGCAGTGAGGTTGAGCTAAAAGGAGACAAAACTGGGAGTCAGACAGGGAAGGTATGAATCCTGGTTCTGCAATTTCCTCAACTGAAGGACAGTGGGCAAAACACTTGTCCTTTTGGACTCTCAGTTTTCTCTTCTGTCAAATGGGCTCATGATCCCTATAAAACCACACAATTGTTGAGAGAAGGCAATGAATGGTTTCAGAAGCCCTACAGAGCAAGATAACCATTCTAGTTCCCTTCAAATTTCCTTGCCATGGGATTGAATTTGTCTGAAGGAAAGTTAACGGGAGTCATCCAGATTAATCTCTCTATCTCCGTATAAAATATTTGAAGGTTCTTCTGGTAGAACAAGGATCAGCAAACTTGCTCTGTAAAGAGCCATATTATAAATATTTTGGCTTTGGGGGCCATATGATCTCTGCCACAACTATGCAACTCTGCCACTGTGGCACAGACAGGGTCACAGATAAATGAGTGGGTGTGGCTATGTTCCAATAAAACTTTATTTACTACAGCAGGTGGTGGTGGGCTGCACAGGCTGGAAGCCTGTAGACTGCCCACTCCAGCCTTAGATGTTCAGAGCGTTTGGAGCTGAGGAAGAGCATCCCCTTGCCAGCAAATCAGAGGGCCAATATCTTCTTTCTGCCAACATCCCTTCGGAAACCCACCCATCAGAAAGGCAGAACCCATGCCAGCTGCCGAAATTCTCTCTCTGCCTTTGAGAAACTGGAAGTTTAGATTTATGCACATGGCAATTTGTTTCACATAATTCTGTCAGTAATTACACCGACTTCCACTAGCAGCCATTAGGTAAATGATTTGGCCCTTTCCCCTGAGTAATATTTTCCCCCACTGAAATAAATGGAGGGTGCACTTCTCTCCTATAAGTGAAGCATATTATTTGCCTCATCACACAAGGCAAATGCGGTAGCTCCAAGCTATTAGTCTATCACCGCAGCGATCAGACGGCCAGGAGCCAGAAGTAATTTACAACAGGGAAGTAAACAGGGCCCCAGATAAATAAATAAGAGGCCTGGGCTGGTCTGGGGCCTGAAAAGATTAAGTAATGAGACTATCTAGCGAGAGATTTAGTGCTAAGTGAGCTAGGACCAGAGCAGCCTCCCATGGAGGAATCAAATTATATCATTGGAAAGAGATATTATTGAAGTCCCTCATGCTGAGCTGGGAAATCAGCACTTCTTGGGAGGGGAGGGCTGCCATCATTAGCATAGCAATTTGGGACTCCACACTGAAGACTGGCTAATTAGCTACAGGTAAATGGGTTATTTATGACAGGTAAGCAGGGTACAGGGCCCCTGCCCACTAGGAAAACCTGGTGAGTTCCTCAGTGTCTGCTGGGTTATAAGTAACAGGCGAGGGTCTTTTTTCTTAAATGCACAGGCTCCTTATAAAGAATGTGTCCTTAGAGAGGTAACTCACTAGGATGGGAAAGAAAATCCTGTTCAGGCTGATACCAAGCTGACCTTAGCTTTTTAATTTCCGAAATTCCTAGGGGGTGGAAATTCAAATATCCCAGGGCTTGTCGTCCCTGGGAGTAGTTTCCACCACCCTACTTCAAGAAGACTTGCTCCTCTCTTCCTTTTGTTAGTACTGCCATTCTTCTAACACCAGGCTGAAAGCCCCAGGGAGTCAGCCTGCACTCATTCCTTTTGATTACCTATTTTGTTGATTCTTTCCTTGGAATGGCTCTCATGAGGGGTTTGACCTTTCAATTCCCTTCCTCACATATGTCATGATGTAACTACCAGGGGGCAGTCATAATGCTTCCATAGAACTTCCAACAACACTATCACAGATAAGAATCAGTCATCCTTACTTCTCCAGCAAATCCATTACTAGTATTAGATCTTTCAAAGGAATATCCTTTAAGATAACTGCTACCCCAGCCAGCCTGACCCCTCAAGCATCAATACTTGATCCCTCATAAGCCAATGATCCTTCTTCCATGGTTTCTCGTCCCTGTCACTTAATGAAAAATGATGGCCAAGGTACGAATGAATCTTTGGGCTGTTCCCTCAGCACCAGACCAAGCATCTGAGGGCTGGGATTTGTGAGTTCTCTACTGCTCTGTGCCTCAGGTTCTCCAGCTGTAAAATGAGTGCACTGGTCTAGAAGTCCCAGAAGGTGCTATTTGGTGTTGGTAATCCATGAAGATGATGCTTCTTTCTTTCTGAGGGGTTACTGTACAGACAAGAGCTCACACAGAGCTTGGCACAGAAGGAAGAGGCACATGTGTGATCAAAAATTGTTCCATTTGCCATGGAAGGAATGAGAAAAAGATAAAAACAAACCTGAAATACATTCCCCCCCAAATATTCAAATATTTCTATTCTCTTGCTTTCCTTTCCTTTGTCCTCCACTGAGTCTTTATCTTTACCACCTCTGCCCCACATTTACTTTTTGCTGGTGGTGGTCTTCCTTTATCCCTCTCTTTCTTATTCCAGGTTTTCTTCCTTTCATTACATCCTATCTTCCCTTTTTTCCCCATTCATCAAATAAGGATGCCCTCCTCTTTTCACCATGATGTGGAATTGAAAGTGGTGACTAGGTCAAGCTGTTCAGAACAGCAGCATCCCTCACGATCACGGAGTCTGGAAGGCCTGCATTCCACAGCGTGGCACGGATGGTGGGCCCATTACTGAAGGCTGGTATGTGTACAGAAGGGAGAAGTGGTGGATAGGGGCAGGAGGCAGGACAGGGGTGAAGAAGAATAAACAGTAGGTTGGTGTTGCAGCTTTATACAACACCAGCCAGAGACTTGGACAGAGTTATTTTGGAAAACGTTAATAATTTGATGTTCCAGTATGGCTCTGGTTCAACTGACTTAGAAGATAGGGTTCACTTCAGGTTTGGACTAATTTACCAGATGTCTTTTCAACAATCTCTGGTTTAGATCTCAGATCAAGAGAAGAATAATTTCGAGGTTTAGGTCAGTGTTCAGTAAATTAGTGTAATCTATTCTTTTTTTTTTTTTTCCCCAGACTGAGGTTTGGTTTTTGTTTGATTCCCCACTAGTCTTCTTTTTCCTTCTTTGTAAAGCCTTCACTGAGCTGAGGCTCCCAATAGCTACACAATCACTTTCAATGCCCATTAGAAGTAAAAAAAATCACTGAGGCTGGGAGATGAAACAAACATAGTTTATCTTTTCATTTCATTGTATCACAGAATATTATTCTCAGGTCTTTGAAATAAGCTTAAGAAAATAACACTCCTTCTCCAGCTTTCGGTCTCAGGCACTGGCTCACATCTGCCGGCAGAGGATCTTGGATGGGCTGTTTCTTTCTTTGGTGGGAGAATGGAATCCTACCCTACTGGCTCTTGAAGTCAGTTCACCTCCATGCTGCATGGCCCACCTGTGTGTGGATGGGCTAATCCCACGCAGGCCCTCCCAAAACTCCAGGGCAGGATCCTTCTACTTTTTCAACCCAAGTAATTTTTCTTGCAAAAAGTGAAACAGAGACCAGAAATGGAGGAAGGAAATGTGGTGTGTTAGTTTCATCCTCACTTTTGTGTGTATCCTCGATGAGTGTGTGTATGAATGTGTCTGTATGCATATACGTGCACATATGCTATTAAATAGTGACTTGGGGATTTTTCAGGGCAATGATTTGGAACAGAAGGTGCCTTTGACTATATATATTGAGAAAAAAAGCAGATTTTAGAGAGACCAAATTCCTTCTTTTAGTCACTCATTTACAGAATATTTATTGAATGCCCACGGCATGCTAGATAAAATATTAGGCAATTGCGGAGTCAACAGGACAGACAAAATCCCTGTTCTCAAGAAGCTTACATTCTAATGGGGGAATGGGAGAGCAGAATACAAACAACTAAATAAATGAGCAAAAGAATTTCAGGGAGTAGTAAGTGCCATGAAGAAAAGAAAATATGGTAATATTACAGACAATGGCCAGCAAGGAAAAAATAGCATTATAGGAAGGATTATTTAAAAAAGGCCCTCAGAGGAAGTCATGTTTGAACCAGGATCCATGTTTCAAGAAGGGCCTACCCAGGCCAACATCTGGAGTCAGAATGTCCCAGGCAGAAGTAATAGCAAGGCCTGGTTGAGCTGAGAAAGTTGTGGGAGTGTTGGAGCAATAGAAGGAAGGCCTGTAAGGCTGCTGTGGTAGAATTAGAGAGCGTGGCCTCGGGTGGCACAAGGAAGAGTGACAGAGGCTAGACTGTGTAAGGTAGGAGCTGGGGTTTTTTCTTAGAACAACAGGAAGTTACTGGAAGATTTAACGGTGAATGAGGATATCTGATTTATCTCAAAATGATCCTGGCATCTGTTGGATATGGATCTTGGATGACGAAGGAACATGAGTAGGAACAGGAAGACTTAGTGAGGAGGTCCTTGAGGTCATCTAATCAAGAAAGGATGGTGGTTTGTATAACGGTGACAGCAGCAGAGATGGAAGGTGGTAGACAAACTGGTAAAGACAGAGCTGGCAAATTCTACTCAATCTCCTCACCCTCCTGTCAATGATTCTACACTTGGGGAGAAGCTTGTGTATAGAGTACTTTCTGGGCAACCCATCTTCCCCTGCTTTTCTGGCCTCATTCAGCCTAATGATCTCCCATCTTTCACTCTCATTTAAATAAAGGAAGTGCCATGCACAGGGGAACAGGATCTGCAGAGAACGCCATTAGTGATGGAAGCCATAACAATTATTCCCTAAGATAATTTTGTTCCAACGGCTGAGCCCTTGGGAACTGGTGGTTGACAATGCTCTGCTCTGTGTTGTAAAATGTAATCAAAGTCCCGGAAGGTCTCGGGTAGAAGCCTGACCATGCACATCACTTCCAGGGAAGACAGAAGCTCTCTCTGGAGACTAGAAAATATTTATACTAATAATTTAGTGTCTCTGACACAGATCTGCCACTAACCATCTTTATGAACCCAAAACACCAATTATGAGCCAAGGAGACAAAGTGTCTTCTCCCTCCACCACTGCCACTGCCTTTCTGACCCCTGATATCTTCTCGCAGTGTTGCTCAATAATTTGAGCTAATTTAAAAGTCAGTATCTTGTGCTAAAGTGAAATTATATCTGTGCTTAGATTCAGCAGCCTGGAAGGGATCTTCATTTATCTGTCTGGGATTCTTCTATAGAGAGAAGGTTTTATGTGTACGTGTGGGTGGAATGTTATGTGTATGTGGCATGTGCTTTTGGAAAGAGGAAGGGCAGATTAAGAAATATGGAGACACAGGAAGGAGATGATTAAGGCCATGATATTAATAAAATTAATGATCCAGCATTTCTTTCTATACCACTATCAGCAATTTCCATTAAAAATATATTTTTTAAAATTATTGAAGTCAGGTCTCTCTGAGCATCTTGATACGCAGCTTAGGATCTCATAAATCTCAAATTAAATGAAATTGAGATGGAGGGGATTATTCCTCAGTTACCCTTTAACCCTCTTAGAAATGCAGTTTTTTCCCTTAGAGCATTTGACCTCCAAAAGTCAGGATGCTTTCTTCACCAGGAGAAATGTTGGCATGATTCTATGTATATTTTGATCAAAAGCTGACTCATTGATGAGAAATTCTAGTCCAGAGCCCTAGACACACCAATGAGAGGCCAAACCATCAGTTTAATAGCTAAATACTCCATTTAGCCAACCATGGGAAGTTCTTAGCTATACAACAGGCAACACCAATCAAGATGAGGACAGACTTCCAAACAGCCTTCATCACCATAAGCAGAGTGGGGAGAATTAGAGAAGGAATCATGGGAAGAAAGAAACATCATGAATAAAACAATAAAATATTTTTCTAAACCATGAACCAAAAACTCTGGTCTAGCACATCACATTCAGGCAAGGAGCATAAAATTTACATAAACTTCTCCATTTCTTTTATTTTTTTTTAAACTTAAAACATGTTTATTTACTATTTTTTTATTGAGGTATAATTGACACATAAAACTATAGTAGTTTCAGGTGTACAACATAATGATTTGATATTTATATATAATGCAAAATGATCACCATAGTGAGTCTAGCTTCTTCCCATATAAATTTATACAATCTGCAATACAATATTGTTGACTATAGTCACCATGTTATACCTTACATCCCCATGACTTATTTATTTTATGACTGGAACACTGTACCTCTGGATCCCCTTTTCCCTTTTCACCCAACCCCAATCCTCCCTTCCCTCTGACAACCACCAATCTGTTTTCAGCTTCTATATGTTGGGTTTTTTTGTTGTTGTTCATTTATTTTGCTTTTTATATTACACATATAAGTGAGATCATAATGGTATTTGTCTCTGTCTGACTTATTTCACTAGGCATAATACCCTCAAGGTCCATCCATGTTGTCACAAATGGCAAGATTCCATTCTTTTTTAGTGATTGAGTAGTATTCCAGTGTATATAAACACATTTTCTTTATCCATTCATCCATCAATGGACAATTTGATTGTTTCCATAGCTCAGCTACTGTGACTAATGCTGCAAAGAACATAGGGGTGCATATGTTTTCAAACTACTGTTGTGTTGTTTTCAATAAATACCCAGAAGTGGAATTGCTAGATCATATGGTAGTTCTATTTTTATTTTTTTGAGGAACCTCCATACTGTTTTCCATAGTGGCTGCATCAATTTACATCCCCACTAACAGTGCATGAGGCTTCCTTTTTCTCCACATCCTCGCCAGCACTTGCTATTTCTTATCTTTATGATAATGGCCATTCTCACATTATGAGATGATATCTCATTATGTTTTCTTAATTTTTATTTTTTATTTAAATTCAATTTAGTTAACATATAGTGTACTATTAGTTTTAGGGGTAAAATTTAGTGATTCATCAGTTGCATATAACACCCAGTGCTCATTACATCAAGTACCCTCCTTAATGCTTATCACCCAATTATCCCTTCCCCCCACTCACCTCCCCTCCAGAAACCCTCAGTTTGTTCTTTATAGTTAAGAGTCTCTTATGGTTTGCCTTCCTCTCTGTTTTTATCTTATTTTATTTTTCCTTTCCTTTCCCTATGTTCATTTGCTTTGTTTCTTAAATTCACATATGTTAGATGATAATGTTAGAGTGAAATTATATGGTATTTGTCTTTCTCTGATTGATTAATTCACTTAGTTTAATACTCTCTAGCTCATCCACATCATTGCAAATGGCAAGATTTCATTCTTTTTGATGGCTGAGTAACATTCCATTGTATATTTATACCGCATCTTCTTTATCCATTCATCTATTGATGGACATCTGGCTCTTTCTATATTTTAATTATTGTGGACATTGCTGCTATAAACATTGGGGTACATTGTTGCTTTTCTCTGCATTTCCCTGGTGATTAGTGATATTGAACATCTTTCTATGTGCCTGTTGGTTATCTGTATGTCTTCTTTGAAAAAAAGTCTATTCAGATCCTCTGCCCATTTTTTAACAGACTGTTTTTTGTTATTGAAATAGTTGTATGACTTTTTAAAAATATATTTTAGATATTAACCCATTATCAGATATAAGATATGCAATATTTTCTCCCATTAGATTTTTTTTTAATTTGTTGATGGTTTTCTTTACTGTGAAGAAGGTTTTTAGTTTGATGTAGTCCCATTTGCTTATTTTTGCTTTCATTGTCATTACCTTTGGAGTCAAATTCAAAAACATATCTCTAAGAGTGGTGTCAAGAAGCTTACCACCTATGTTTTCTTCTAGGAATATTATGGTATCTGGTCTTATATTTAAGTCTTTAATCCATTGTGAATTAATTTTTGTATATGGTATAAGATAGTGGTCCCATTTCATTCTTTTGCATATGGCTCTTCATTTCCCCAGTACCATTTATTGAAGACACTGTCCTTTCTCCATTGTATATATCCTTGCCTCCTTTGTCATGAACTAATTGACCATATATGAAAGGGTTTCTGGGCTCTCTATTCTGTTTCATTGGTCTATGTGTCTGTTTTTGTGCCAATACCATACAGTTCTCATTACTATAACTTTGTAATACAGTTTGAGATCAGGGCACACAGGAATGCCTCCAGCTTTGTTCTTCTTCTTCAAGATTGCTTTGGCTATTCAGAATATTTTGTGGTTCCATACAAATTTTAGGATTGTTTGTTCTATTTCTGTGAAAAATGCCAATGGGATTTTGATAAGGATAGCACTGAAACTGTAAATTGCTTGGGTGATATGGACATTTTAACAATATTAATTTTTTCCACTCCATAAGCATGGAATATCTTTCCATTTATTTGTGTTCTCAATTTCTTTCATCAATGTCTTATAGTTTTCAGTGTACAAGTCTTTTACCTCCTTGGTTAAATTTATTCCTTTTTATTCTTTTTACTTTTTTTTTTTTTTTAAGAATTTATTTATTTGTTTGTTAGAGAGAGAGCACAAGTAGGGGGAGTGGCAGGCAGAGCAGGCAGAGGGAGAAGCAGGCTCCCCACTGAGCAAGGAGCCCAAAGCGGAACTCAATCCCAGGATCATAACCTGAACCAAAGGCAGACAGTTAACTGACTAAACCACCCAGGTGTCCCTATTTTATTCTTTTTAATGCAATTGTAAACAGGACTGCTTTCTTAATTTCTCTTTCTGATGGTTTGTTGTTAGTGTATAAAAAAGCAACAAATTTTTGTATATTGACTTTGTATCCTGCAACTTTACCGATTTTATTAGTTCTAACAATTTTTGGTGAGTCTTTAGGGTTTTCTATATATAATATCATGTGATCCACAAATAATAATATTTTTACTTCTTCCTTTCTGTTTCAGTGACTCTTATTTCTTTTCCTTCCTAATTGCTCTGGCTAGGACTTTCAAAACTACATTGAACAAAAGTGGCAAGAGCAGGTTTCCTTGTTTTATTCTTGATTGTTCAGCTTTTCACCACTGAGTATGGTGTTAGCTGTGGGCTTGTCATAAACGCCCTTTATTATGTTGAGGTACATTTCCTATATACCTGCTTTGTTGAGAGTTCTTATTATAAATGGATGTTGCATTTTGTCAAATGTTTTTTCCACATCTATTGAGATGATATATGATTTTATCCTTCATTTTGTCGATGTGGTATATCACGTTAATTGATCTGTGGATGTTAACCATCCTTGCATCCTTGGAACAAATCTCACTTGATCATGGTATATGATCCTGTCACTATATTGCTGAATTTCGTTTGCTAATATTTTTTTTTAATTTTTTTTTTAGATTTTATTTATTTATTTGACAGAGACAGAGACAGCCAGCGAGAAAGGGAACACAAGCAGGGGGAGTGGAAGAGGAAGAAGCAGGCTCATAGCGGAAGAACCTGATGTGGGGCTCGATCCCATAGCGCCGGGATCACGCCCTGAGCCGAAGGCAGACGCTCAACCGCTGTGCCACCCAGGCACCCCTCGTTTGCTAATATTTTGCTGAGGATTTTTGCATCTATGTCTATCAGGGATATTGTCCTATAATTTTCCTTTTTTTGTGGTTTCCTTGTCTGGTCTTGGTATCAGGGTAATGCTGTTTTATCTAATGAGTCTGAAAGCATTCCCTCCTCCTCAGTTTTTTGGAGGAATTTGAGAAGGAGAGGTATAAAATATTTGTATGGTAGAATTTACCAGTAAAGCCTCCTGGTCCTAGACTTTCATTTGTTGGGAGGTTTTTGATTACTGATTCAATCTTCTTACTAGCCATCAGTCTACTCAGATCTTTCTTCATGATTTGATCTTGAAGTATTGTATGTGTCTAGGAATTTATCCATTTCCTTTAGGTTGTTTAATTTGTTGGCATATAATTATTCATAGTTAGATTGCTTATTTGAAATTTTTCTTTTTTCTTAAGGTAGGCCTGTTTACCCTGAACCTCCCTCATAGAACTGCTCGTGGCCGTGTCTCACAGATTTTGGTATGTTGCATTCTCATTTTCATTTGGGACCCACTATATGTGAACGTTGATCCACTTGATGTTGTGCCATAGGTGTCTTAATCTATCTTCACTTTTTAAAATTCCTTTTTCTTTTTGCTCCTCTGGTTAAGTTCCACTATCCTGTCTTCCAGGGAAACTCATTTGTTCTTTTGCTTCATTTGGTCTGCTGTTGAACCTCTCAGTTTATTTTTTAGTTCAGTTATTATATTCTTCAACTCTATGACTTTGGTTTGGTACTTTCTTCTATTTTCTATCTCTTCCTTAAAATTATCCCGGTGTTCATCTATTCTTGTCCCGAGATTGGTGAGTATCTTTTTCTTCTCTTCTCTTTTTTTCTCCTCTCTCTCTCTCTCATCTGTATGACCATACTTTGAACTCTTTATCAGGTAAATTACTTATCTCCATTTCATTAAGAATTTTTCCTAGGGTTTTATCTTGTTCTTTCACATGGAACATATTCCTCTGTTTCCTTGTTTTGCTTGACTCTCTGTGTTTGTTCCTGTGTATTAGGCAAAGCAGCTACCTTTCCTAGTGTTGAAGGAGTGTTCACAGGAAGCCTGGTGGGGGAGGAGTGTGTGTTTCAGTCTGATGTCTGTGTAGTGCCCTGGGTGTGACAGCCTTATAAGAACTGACTCTTTGATTATCTCAGTTTTGTGGGGCCTAGAAATGCAAGTACACCTGCCATCAGATCCAGGCATTCAAGGGGCATTCCCTGGGTGGAATGTGCATATCTGCCAGCTTTGAGGCCATAGGAGAGTGCCAGGCTGGAATGAGCCTGCCAAGTGAGTTTTGCAGGATGGAGGCATGGGGGAGCATTGGGCCAGGGCAAGTGGGCCCACTAGGTTTTGCAGGGCCAGGCTGTGGGGGCATGTGGGGCTGAGATGAGCCCACTTACCAGGTTTGGCAGGGCTGCAGGAGAGCACAGGGATGGGACAAGCAGCATAAGCAAGGTAGAGGGAAAGTGCAAAAATGGTGCCTGCCTGTACCTCTGTCCCTAGAGACGGTCCCAACAGACACCTGCTCCTCTGACAGGCCCTTTAAGCTTAGCCAATGAATCTCCTTCATATAAAGTCTGGGCTCCTTTCAGCTTGCTGTTTTTGAGTTGAGTCCTGGGGTGAGTGAATCTGAGTGTGAGCCCTTTATGAGTGGAGTCTACTCTCCTAGAGCCATTTAGGTCTCCTGGTTATAAGTCCCATTTGTTTTTTTTTTTGTTTTTGTTTTTGTTTTTTTTTTTTGGTTCTTATTTTTATTTATTTATTTATTTTTATAATGATTTTTTATTATATTATGTTAGTCACCATACAGTACATCCCCGGTTTTCGATGTAAGGCTCGATGATTCATTAGTTGTGTATAACACCCAGTGCACCATGCAATATGTGCCCTCCTTACTACCCATCACCGGCCTATCCCATTCCCCCACCCCCCTCCCCTCTGTAGCCCTCAGTTTGTTTCTCATAGCCCATAGTCTCTCATGTTTCATTCCCCTTTCTGATTACCCCCCCTTTCTTTATCCCTTTCTTCCCCTACTGATCATTCTAGTTCTTACGTTCCATAGATGAGAGAAATCATATGATAGTTGTCTTTCTCTGCTTGACTTATTTCACTTAGCATTATCTCCTCCAGTGCCGTCCATGTTGTAGCAAATGTTGAGAACTCGTTCTTTCTGATAGCTGAGTAATATTCCATTGTATATATGGACCACAACTTCTTAATCCAGTCATCTGTTGAAGGGCATCTCGGCTCCTTCCACGATTTAGCTATTGTGGACATAAGTCCCATTTGTTTTTAAGGCCAGATATTCTGTAGGCTCATTTCTTAGGTGCAGGTCCCAATGACTGGGATACCTAATATGGGGTTTGAACCCCTTGCTCCTTAGAGATACACTCCATGTTTGTGGGATCCCTCTCATTATTGGGTTGTCCCTCACTAGAGGTGGGGGTTCTGACAAGACCACATCTCTGCCTCTCCTAATCATTCTGGTGTGGCCTTTTTATCCTTTGTTGTGGAGGAGCTGTTCAGCTAGTTTCCAGGTCTTTTTCATAGAGAATTGTTCCGTATGTAGCTATAGTTTTGGCATGCCCGTGGGAAGAGGAGAGTGTAGGGCCTTCCTATGCTGCCATCTTGAGCTGCCCCCTCAAACTTCTCCATTTCTATTTGGTTTGTGTTAGTATAGTTCTGCTGTTGTTAATACTGTGTGGACACTTTCATTCAATCTTCAATCTCCAGGACTTTGAAAATGCACTACAAACCTAACAAATGAAAATTAATGTTCAACATATAGGATATTGAGCCCACAGGAAAGAAAGAAGAAAGTCAAAGTTACAGACTTTTTTTTTTTTTGATAATTTGAAATTATGCTAGAATTTGGGACATCAAATTAAAACACTATTTGTCCCCTGGAAAGATTCCCAAATGTTGGTTGAAAATGAGAGATGATTAGGCTCTTTAGAAATGTTTCTGTTGATGCTGAATATGGTTCAAGAACAAATAATTCAAGATTATTAGATGTGGGTACATTTGCATCATTCAGGCAATTGAAGAATGTGTGTTTGGGGTCTGCCCACTTCAAAAGGCTTATATTTTTCTATATATAATGTGATAATTCCCTGACATTCTCAATTCCCTTGAGAGTTTCTAACTCCAGATAAGGGAACAAGGATCTCAGGGTGTGCACATAGGCTGGCCTCTGGTTCTCATTCTCAATAATGGCCTACGTTGCCACTGAGAACACAGTCTTTATGTGAGCACCCTGGTGACAGCCACGCAGCCGTGCTGAGGCTAGCTGACTTTACCACATGCCACAAGGTGCTGAGAGCAGCACATGGTATTGTATAGAGAGGTTCCAACTCCGCAGGTGGGTCCCAGCCAAGGAAGTCTGAGACGGAGCCAGGTGGCAAGAAGCCCATGCTCACACCCTCTGGGCTTAGATTAGACATGTCTGCATTCTATATACTCAGCATCCCAACAACCAGCACATGTCTCTCTCCCTCTCTCTCTCTCTCTCTCTCTCACACACACACACACACACACACACACACACAGTAGGTGTTCAATGAATATTTTAGTTGTCCCTGGTCACACAGTTCTCTTCCTAGGAATTGGGCAGGAATGTCCCCAACAGGGAATTGACTACGTGCCAGGTATCAGCTGGGTGTTTGTTTTATTTTTCCACTTTCCCAACTCACTGTTTTCACATACAGCACAGAGAACACACCGACATATGAAGGCTTCCGGCTGTGTGTGCAAGGAGTTGAGCTCTTCTTGTTGTGAGCTGTTTAATGCACCACCAGAACTAAAATTCAGGAGCTTTTCTGAAGCCCTTACACATATAACCTTTTCTCTTTATATTTTTCCTTTTTCTGTAGCAATTCAGTTGGCCCCAGGGTTTCACCATTATCACCAGTGTCCAATTTGGTTTAACTTCCTTCAAGGGTAGCTTTTCTCACCCTGATCCATGGCATGACTCTAGAATGGTTAACTCTTTGCACACATCTTTAGAGAGCCATCTTGGATCCCTCACCAAGTAGACCAGCAAAAACCCTCACCTTCAAACCAAAGAAAATACTAAATCCATGAAATCACTTAAGCATCCTTCCAAAGAGAGGGAGAATCAAATGTTTTATGCAGCAACCTATAAGAAACTCATTTTGTGGGATGTTTCACATTCCAGCCTATGGTTTATTCCCCCATATATCCCTGCCAGTAATATCAACCAGATGTGGCAAAGAAGTCTGTGCAGAATTGTAAAAATTACAAGCATATTCTGTAATTCCAAAGCATTGTAAAGTCACAGCTTGGTTTTCTTTCGGAAAAAAAAAAAAACAAAAAACAAAAAACAAACAAACAAAAAAAACTTTTCAAGCTGGCAGAATGTTCTCAGTACAAGTATTACTTGATCACTTTAGAAAGTTCTTCTGTTGGCCCAAAGGGCCAAAGAGTTTTAAAATATAAAACCCAATTCTACCCTTGATACATTGTAGGAAATTTAGGAAGGTCTACTTGCACACATACATTTAAGTCTATAAATTTTCTGTTTTAATGTTTCAAGCCTTAATACTTTAGATCTCAGGTATGAGCACGTCCTCATATACACTCATATAAGCATTAAAGTACAAAATACTAAACCTTGAGAACTTCAGAGATCCATGATTGTTTTCTCTCTCTCTTTTGTAAGGTGTATTTTAGCACAGGAGGCACGTGATAAGGTAGAAAACAATCCGTAGAATTGGGGGTCTGAAAGCCCTGGGTGTATTCCTAGTGAGTCAGTCTAACTCTTAGGCTTCAGTTTCATCATCCATGCAGTAGGCACAAAAATATCAACCCCGCAGGAGAACTAAAGAAGATTGCATATACAAAGGGTGGCTAGTACAAGCTCAAGAGATGTCTGGTTTTTTGCCGGCTCCCAAATCTATAAAGTAATAGGATTTGTACTAGATCAGTGTTTCTCAAAGATCCTCATAGGTAACATACACCAAAATCATGTAGGGTGCCTATTTACAAGGTCAGAACCCTAGGTCCATTCCAGATCTAATGAGCTAGATGTCTTGGTTACATGGTCTGGGAATCAACATTTTAATCAGTACCACAAGGGTTTTTTTTCCCCCCAAATGCTAAGTTTGAGAAGCAGTGGAACCTAGATCCTTGCTCACCAAATGTGGTCCCGGGACAGGGGCATCACCTGGAAGTTTGTTACAAATATAGACTCTTAAGTCCCACCCCAGACCTAGAGAACCCGAATCCATATTTTAACAAGATTCCTAGTGTTCAGATGCACGGTGAAGTCTGAAAAATTCTGGCCTATATAACTTATTCCTAACTCTGAAATTCTACCATTTAAGGGTCTACAAGACAATTCAAAGCATTAGTCCATAATCAACTCTGTGGATAGACAACAGGCTCTGTGCTTAGCTGGATGGATAAAGCCTCAGTGGAGGAGAAAAGAAACCTTCCATGCCTTCTTTCCTGGCTCTACCTTAAGGCACTAGAGACAGAGTACAACTCACGCAAAATAGAAATTCCAAGAGTGACATGGCACCCACTGTAATCCATTATCTGTCCACACGCAGATTAAAACTAAACCTGTCCTCAAGCACATGATGAAACTTGCAGTTGATGAAGCATGCTGTAAAGCAAACAGAAGGCCAGGGCCTCACTGCAGTGTTCAGGGAGTGGGGGAATGGAGAAGGAGGAGGGACTGGGGCTCCAGTTTGCAGGGATATTTTCCATGAGCTTTTGGTGGCTGTGCCCCTGGAAAAAGTGACCCCACGTCTGCGATGGTGAGGCTGGTCTGTCCCTGGACTCTGAAGGCTGGGCTAGCACAGGGGGAGCAGGTCTCTGGGATCCAGCTCCAGGCAGGAGGGCCGTTTCTGAAACCTCCACCATCCTGATGGATTGGTTTCCCCATCGTCCTATTATCATTTCACCACATCAGATAACAACTCTGCTGGAAAATTGAGTAGTATGGTTTTTGTTTTCTCCACTGGTTTTTCACTTTTATAGCACTGTTTCACATCGATATAGAGTTTTATGGAGACACATATTGCATGTAGTTATGTTTCCAAGTTTCGTGCAAAACTGAAAGACTAAGGTGGCTGCAAAGGGATCTACGAACAGCAAAAGGTACTACCTAGAGGTATGGGGCCCCAGTCATTCAACAAGCCTCGGCCCATTTAAGGATTCAAAGGCATAAAGGGATAAACATTAATTGAGCTTATGCTAGGGGCCTGGCACTTTAACTAGTTACTAACTTCTCATAAATAAAGTAAGGAGGCTGTGGTTAGGAATGTGGGCTCTGGAGTCAGGCAAGCTTGGGTTTAAATTTTGGCTTTGCCAGTTGCTGGCTCTGACTTGGGGCAAGCTGTCCAAATCTCTAGGACTCTGTTTCTTTATCTCTAAAATGGAAATGTTATAGTATCTGAACCCCTAAACCTGAGATTGAGTAAGAGGATATACATAGAAGCAGGTCATAGGGCACCTGATCCATGCAAATAAGTACTACACACTTGGGAACTAATACGGGCTGGCATGTCATCCCCCACCCCCACCCCCACCCCCAATTCATACTTCAGGCCCTTGGCCTCATTACTTCAGAATGTGACTGTATTTGGAGATCAGGTCTTTACAGAGATGATTAAGTTAAAACATACCCATTAGGGTGTGGCCTAAGCCAGGGTCACTGATGACCTTAGGAGAAGAGGCTGAGTGTGAACAGAAGGACAATCATGTGAAGAGGCACAAGAAGACTGCCGTCTCTAAGACAAGGAGAGAGGCCTCAGGAAACCCACCCTGCCAGCATCTTGATCTCCAACTTCCAGGATCCAAACTATGAGAAAATACATCTCTGTTGTTTAAGCCATCCAGTCTGAGATCCTCTGCTACGGCAGCCTGAGCAAACGAAGACAGGAGCTATGGCTTTTACCCCTACAGCACATCTAACCAACCCGAGACCGAGAAAGTTGAAGCTACTTGCCCAAGGTCCCCAGAGAGTAGGATCCAAACCCAGGTCTATACAGTTCCGAAGGCCAGATTCTTTACTCTCCCATCGGGCTGCCTCAAAGGGACACTGAAACACCTTGCTGAATGCAGCTTCCTGTTTGGGAGTATGGGGCACGTACACGTAAGGTGGTGACGAGAACAGACAATGAGGTGAAGAGGAAGGAGAGGTACAAGCAAGCAGAAATGAGAGCTGAGAGGAGGGTTCCCTCATTGGAAGTAAATTCCCAGGAAACTGAGGTTTCCCAGCCTTTAACTCTGGACAGACGCTGATCTACAGTGACAACAGCCCGGTGACTTGGGGCTAGTCCGTTGGCCACACTTCACAGTGTTTTCAGCCGCCTCAGGGATTAACCTTCTAAGTCTCTTGCAACTCTGCAGACCCAAGTGAAGGCCAGGGCATTTAACCTCAGTGGCTTTTTTTTTTTTTTTAAAGCTGTCACATACCTTGTAGAACTGAGTGGGGAATGGGGGGCCCCTGTCCTGCTGCTATTACACAACTAGTTCATCTACGGGCTTTAAACCACTACCAAATATTGAACGGGCTTTTTGGATGTGAATCCAGGACAGACGGGCCAAAAGGACCCCAGTGGTCTGCTCATCCTTATATGGGGAAGTCAAACTCTTAAAAACCGCGGTTGTGAACCACTGTGTTCTTTGTCTCCTTAAAGCTCTCTAATCGATAAAACGCAGAAGGCTTTCTTTTTTTCAGGATTTATTTATTTATTTGGGGGGGGGCAGAGGGAAAGAGTGAGAATCTGAAGCAGACTCTGCACTGAGCACAGAGCCTGATGCAGGGCTCAATCTCACAACCATGAGATCGTGACCTGAGCCAAGACCAAGAGTCGGACACTTAACCAACTGTGCCACCCAGGTGCCCCAGTGAAATGCAGAGGATTTTAATCACTGTCTTCACCTCAGATTCTGCTCCTTCTAATGATTTCTGGCAACATTAATACTTTAACCTCCAAATAACCAGAAATCCTTTGCTCCCTCTCCCATGTGTAGAGAAAGCTGGAAGGGGATATAAAAAAAGGGAGGAATTAATAACCTATAGACCATGTAGTGGACTGTGTTCCATCCCATCCCATCTAGACGAGACAATGGAGGCCCAGAGAGGGGAAGTAACATGTCTAAGGCCACAGAGCTCGTGTGTGGTGGAGCCAGTCTGAGGACCAGGATCTTCCCATCCCAAGTGCAGTGTTCCCTCACCCTCATCTCTTTTGGAGCCCAAACCCTTCGCCAGGTGCTGAAGCATTAACCACAGATGCCAAAGCCCTGGCACATGCACTGCTCGCATCAGTCAGCTAGCAAAGTCGACCAGAGCCATCCTTCACTGAGAACTTGCTATGTGCTAGAGTCAAAGCTGAAGGCTGTGCGTGGGTTACTTTCATTTCTCTTCACAACAATGCAGAGAAGTAGGTTCTCTTGTTTATTTTACTGGCGAAGAACCTGAGACCCTGGGAGGTTAAGTGACTTGTCCACAGTCTCACAGCCCCTTAACCCCTTCACTCTACTGCCACCTCCTATGCTCAGCTTTGGATCAGGAGTGGTAGGGAACTTAAGAAGAGCAGAAACATGGTCCCAACACTTGAGAACCTTATGATCTATGTCAAGATGGGGGTGGGGGGGGGAGATAATATTTATTGAGTGCCCAGGACATGACAGAGACCTTGCTGGCCCTTTATCGACCACAGTGATGTTACCTAGACCTCAGGGCACTTCCAAGCTCTAGGATGCTCTGGCTTGTGCTAAGACAGCAGATACACCACTAATATACGTATGGATCAATGAATCGATGGTGCTGGATCTGAGGGTAGATGGGGGTGGAGTGACAAAGGCCTGACAGAAGCACTTGGATATATGACAGGTCCATTATCAGTCCTTTTTATCATCACTTCAGGTCTCCACAATCGCTAGCTCGGCATGGTAGAAAACTGAAGGACTCTGCAGAGACACAGACAGGTATTCGAGTCCCAGTTCCATTGTATCTTGGTTATACAGCTGTGGGGTAAGATGATAACCCCTCTAAGCTTCAGAAGTAGATTTGATAATGATTCTCTCTGTAGGATTGGTGTAAATGTTAAATCGGGGCATTGAGGCAAAGTCTCAGGATAGTGCTACTTCTTAGAAATGTGGGCCATATGGGCAAGTAATTCAAACTCTGAGTTGTAGTTTCCTCTACTATAAAATGGGAGTATTGAGGGAGCTGACTGTAGTAGAGAAAAGCACAGAGTCCAGAGTCAGATTACCCAAATTTGAATCCTGGTTCTGTCACTAAGTAGTTGTATGATGTTGGGTGAGTTCTTAACCTCTTTGAGCCGAACTTTCACATTGATCGAACAGTAATAGTCATAGCACCTATCCCACAGGGTTGGTAGGAGTATCAAATGAGTTCTCCATAAAGTGCTCAGAACAGCACCTGCCAGTCAATGGGTTTGCTATTGTTATTACCTTGCAGTGTTACTGAGGATCCAAAGCACAGCAGTCTGCACGAAGTAGGTGCTCAAGAAACTCGCAGCATCTGTTGTTTTCAAGTGTGGCATCACTTCCCCCATCTTCTGATAACAGGATTTTTGTTTCTTTTGGGAAACCCATACTCTCATCCCCAAACAGGTGGGATGTACCCATGACTTGAACTTGATCAGTCAAAGGACACCACCTCATTGGCAATAGCGATGTGCTCTGATATAGACGTGTGACCAAGCTAAGCAATCCACCATTGGTTCTTTCCTGCAGGACTGTTGACGCTACCCGGACTGCCAGATTAGTGCCCCGGAGTCTTCTCTTTTTCCCACCATCATGTGCGCTGTTACACATGATGGAGGGAGTGAGATGAAGTCCCAATGACACCACCGAGCCGCTGGATCCACTTGCTCCTAAAGCCATCCATAACTATTTCTGGGCTTCCCAGGCATATAAACTAATATATTTCCTCTTTGGATTAAACTAACTTTAGTCACATTTCTGTCACTCACTGGTTAGTAGCGTTATTATAATAGCAGGTTTTCAATAAATATTATTTCCCTTTCCCATCACTCCTGAAAACATCTTATTACATGTCCATAGCCTTTCCAAAAGGTATTCTTTGGATAAACACTGAGTATTAGGCAGTTTTTGTGTACAGATCTAGTAAGAAAGGAAAAGGCGTGTCCAGAATTGCTACTTATCCCACATGGCATACTACGGAGTAGACAGCCACACAGTACCCACATTTAGCATTCCCTGGAAAATGGCTCACCGTGTCTATTGAGATGCAATGCTCTTTTAAAACAGAGCTAGTGGCATATGTATACACACTCATGATTGCACATTTACTGATTTCTAATTTGTACCCTGTTTACTTCCAAAAAGGCCCTGCAGTGGCTGACAAAATAAGACAAAGACACAATAGGGCCATTAAGAAAAATCAAAGATCAAGCCCAGAGGAAAAAAAAGGGGATTGCTGATTATAGCTGAAACCTGGGTTAATATAGTTGCTTCAATAAAAAAAAAAATTATATTTAGCTCTCAGCTTTTTGGCAGCCATTCAGAATGTGTCATGATGAGGCACACGGAGAAGCTGGGCATCCTTCATGTCTGCAGCTGAAAACCCAGCAGAGGCCAGGCTGGAACAAGCACAGAGGAGGAGCTTATTAAATGAATGAATGAGTGAATGAGTGAATGGAGGATAAAAGAAACAGAGCCTAAGGGCACTGTTTATACGTCTAGGACTATATCCTTCACTTCTTCATCTGCCCATTCACTGAGAGCTGATGTGTGCCAGCCTCTGTGCCTGGCTAGGACCTGGAGAGGAACGGCCACCAAATGGAGTCGAGTGTCGTCCCTGCCTTCCCAGCTATAGCTCTTCTGGCTTGAAGTAAAAGCTCAGTGTCACCCACCTCAGTGCTCACAGCAACTCCCAGTTCCTTCCTGCACCCCAGAGAAAGAGATCAGACAGTGAGGCTGACGAGATGGGAAGTGTAGGAGTAGCCATAGTTATCTTGGTGATGACACTCACACCGTACTGTAAACCCTAGAAAACACACGCACTCTGTGATCTTGTCTGATGCTCACAACTCCTCAGCGAAGAAGATGAAAGGGAGGAGGGGTGTCTGCCTTTTACTGATGAGGATATTCAGGCACAGAAGGGAAAGTGACTCCCTCAACCTCTCTCAGTTAGAAAGTGACAGGATACTACCCTGGGGTTTCTCATGGCCTGGGCTGTCTGCCTGCGGTTGGCCCCCAGCATCTTGCTGCCTGAAAGTCCTCCTCTGCTTGGATCAAGAGCAGACTTGCACAAGACGGGCATCATTTTGATGGCCGTGGGGAGCAGCTGGAAGGCCACGTTCCATGAGAACCAGCCCGCCCGATGTCCTGCAACAAGTGGAACACTCAGACCCCACCTGCTCGAAGCCTTCCAGCAGCCCCAGCCCCCCACACACCTTCTGTGTGCCTAGAAAGTGATGCTGAGATTTCTGATGAAGAGCAGATAGCCAGCATTATTTAGGAGCAGGTTGAAAAGGCACAGTGTAGTGCTGGGTGGAGAGACGGCTAGTAAGTGAACATGAGGGAAGGAACTACACAGGAAGAGGAAATTAAAAACCAGGTTGTTTCCCCGCATGCCTGTTTCGTGTTGCTTGTCCAACTCAGCCATACACCCAGGCCGCCGAACGTCACTGTATTCACCCTCACGCCCATCAAGGTGGATTCAGAGAGGAAGGGTGCAAAGGGGGACATATTTTTGCCCATGTTTAGCAAAGTCAGCCAGCGGACTGAGCCAGAGAAATACAGCACACAGCACGAGGAGACCTTGACAAGGTACAGGTGTGTCCGAGAGAAGGCGAGCCGGGCTGTGGTAGCACTTAAACACCAGCCAACACTTGCTGTTCTTGTTTCAACAAAGTACCCTTTAAAATACACGTATGTATATGGTCTCTTTCTTTGTGTGTACCCACAGATACAGATATAGATACAGATTCCTAATTCAGAACTCACTCTTAAGTGCACACACTGACATGTGTTTCATATTTCTCAATGTATCCTGGAGCCTACATGCATTGTTCGATTGCATAAATAGGTATTAAACACAGCCACTGGGAATGTGGCCACAAGTTTGGGGCCTCCCCAGTAATGTTAGAGTCTTTCCAGCCAGGCTGTAAATCTCACTGCTTGACTACTAAGCAGCCAGACACTGTCACTCCATTCAGAAAACCACGGCTTGGGCCAACCAGTTCATCCCATGTGTTACAAGAGTCATTGCCAGTATGACTTGTAGGTTCGGAACCATGGAGCCATTCACTATCAGTTAATTAGCACTTGCCTAACACCCACAATATGTGAATCACAATCTCCATTCTGACATGCATCTCAAGCTCCTAAACCTCCACACTCTCATACTGAACAAATGCACAGACGCATCTCCAATCTTCCCCCTGCATTATATCCCGGGCCACTCCGGAAGATAAAGCAAAATTCAAGGTGTTCCTTCCTTTTCCCACAAAACCATAGATCTCCAGACCCAGGGTTCCCAGACTGGCGGTGGTAGGAAGCAGGCAAAGGGCAGGAGGGGTTCTAGTCTGCAGGGGGCTGAGGTTGAAATGTTCAGTCCAATCCAGTGCCTTCAGATACCAATGGTGTCAGATCTCAAATCTCATCCTCAGGGCATTTCCCTGGGTAAGGCCAGACCCATTTAAATGGCAGCATGTCCTTCCTTGCAAAGAGGAGATCTACTACAAGTCACTAACTCTCATTGGCCACTTAAGTCACTGATCTCTGAAGGAAGGGAGCAAACAGTTGGGTGTGGAGGGGAGTGTGGGGGCATGCCACGTTGAAGCCCAGCTCCAAGTCCCCGTGCATATGGCCTAACTGCCACTCTCTGCATGGCATCAGGCTCCACTCACGAAGGCAATCACAATATCCGTATCACCAAAGCCAGGCAGGACTCCAGGTAGAGAACATGATTCAAGTCTACTCACAGTCTGGTGAGCTTCGGTGTGCTCTGGAAAAGCAATTCTGGGAGGACCTGGAGCTTATTCTTGTTCAGGCGCCTACAGATGAAGAGAAGAATGAAAAGATGTCAGGGGACAGTAAATTGGATCAAGTGTATTCACAGATACCACTTCAATCAATCAATCAACCAACCAATAGGTATAAAGAGACCTTCTAGATCTTTCAATGAGGGATACACATCATGTTAAGGCATATTCTGTCTTGCAAAGCTTGAAGTCAAGTTGAGGATATAAGGCAAAGGTCACTCATAGGCACGAGCACAGCATGTGTGCTTCATTCCCCCATCATGAGCCTAGGACAGACATCACTAATTGATCATACATTCTTTCCCACAGATTCCATACAAGCCTTTTGAAATTTTCTGGCCACGTGCTCCAGGTAGCTATTGCCAAGTGATGAAACTGATATGCCAGATGGGTCCCTAAAAAGAAATAAAATACCAGAGAGAATATTCTATCCTAGATAGCGGTGGTGGTGTGGTGGGGAGATAGAAGTTACTATGGAAGTAGAGGAGGCCACGGGTTGAGGGGCCAGATGGAATCCCTGCCAGCCTGGCTCTTTGGCCCAGAGCAGGGCTACATTGTAACTTTCATGGGCCCTTGACACTTGACTTTGTTTGTCCCTATCTCTATAAAAATTAATATATTTCATAACTATGTTGGTATAAAATATATTAATATTATCTATAATAACATTTACTTTGACCTGAAAGGGCTTTTTTTTTCCTTATAATTTTAGAAGAAATGAAAGCATTTTCATGGGCCTCTAAAAGTATTGTTGGCCCTGGACACTGTCCCCACCATGCCTAATGGAGCAGTCGGCTTTGGGTCAAAGATCACAGTCTGGGCATGCTGTGTGGCTGGAGGTAAACTCGGCCAGAAGGAATGCCCCATGTTAGATGGCAGCAACAGAGCCGGTCAGACACTCTCCTGAGAATGGTCAATACTAATGCCAATAGTAAAGAAGGCTATGTGTGTTTCCAAAGGACACGGAACCCTTGTTGTGGCCTCTGAGAAGGCTGCTTTCCTGAGAGTGGGAGGCCAAGAGGGAGACCCTGCTCCCTGCCTGCTCCCATGCCTCCTCTCCTAGTATCTTCATGTAGCCTCATCAGTGAGCATCCAAACCAGTGTCTCCACATCTGTCCCCAGAATGTCTTGGAGCAAAAGAACAGTTTATAACCTCGTTGAATTTCTTCCTTAGAGTGAACTGCCTGTTTGGTTACCTGGGACAACCATTATTATCTTATCTTAGAGTTAAGCAAACTGAAGGAAAGGTGAGCTTCTTCCCTGGTTCTGTCCCAAAGCCCACACTCCACCCACCATGCCAAGCAGACATGATTCCCTGGGTGGGATTTTGGTATTTTCCCTCTTTCATCCCAAGTTGATGGCCAAACACTTGAGAGGGACAGGGAACTAGAAGGGGGTTAAAAAGGGAAAAGCATGTAAGAGAGGCACATTTAAGACCCCAGAATAATGCTCCCGTCAGAAATTGTGCTGCTCAGCCCTGAAGGGGCTCACGGTGTGTGTGGGCAGGTATGGACCAGTGACGCTGTTAGCGAGCCCCTTGATGAGGAGGGCCAGACAAGAGGCTGGGAAGGTGGATGGGATAAGCTCAAATTCACTGCCTCACCCTATGGGCAGCCTGACTCCCACACCAGTGCTCTTTTTTAATTTTTTGTTAATTGTGGCAAAATTTTTTTTTCCATCTTAACCATTTTCAACTGTACAGCTCAGTAGTGTTAAGTATATTCACATCGTTGTGCAGATCTCTGGATCTTTTTCATCTCGCAAAACTGAAACACTATTTCAGGTTGTTACCCCTGCCCCGCCCCCCGCCCCATCCCTGATAAGGGACTATACTTGCTGTTTCCATGAGTTTGACCAGTATTCTTTTGATCACGCACAGTATCTATTCTTTGTGTTCCTGTCACTTAAATGGAGAGACAGGGAGAGCCCGGGGAAGGGTGATCTAGCTGATTGTTTAGATCAGTTCCCATACAATCAGTGTTAGGTCCCTTTATGTCATTCGGGAGTACTGATCCCAGGGGAGTCATGGTGGTATGACTTTGGGGCTGGCCAGGGCTGGTTTCAGGTCTAACTATATCTTGATCTCTCTGTGAGACCTCGGGGCTGTTACCCAGCCTGCTGAGCCTCAGTGTTCTATGTGCAAAATAACCCTATTCTTTGGGTTACAGTAATTCTTAATGACACAGTATACGCCTAAGTGTCTAGCATTGCAGCAAGAGGATGGTGATAATAATAAGAATGATGTTGAGTCCTAACTGCATGGCAGATGCTAGGCTGCATGCAGGCGTCATTATGATTCACACCTCACGGCTGAGGACACTGGTGACCCGAGCGGTTGGGCACATTCCACAAGGCCACGGTGTGAGGAAGTGGTAGGGACAGCATCTGGACCCAGGCAGTCTGCCTCCAGAGCCCTGGTTCCCAACCACGAACCACTCGAAGTCTTGCAATAACTGACAGCTCCCTTCCTCTTTCCTTTTCTTCTTATTTTTTTCCCTCTGCTTCCTCTCATCCACGGTTGCCGCCCCTTCTGCCCCAGCAAAGACAACCATCCACTCTGAATACATTTCCCTCCCCGAAAAGGACTCTCTGGAGGTCCCTAAGGCCAGAACTGGTCTCTCTGTGGGTCTGTCTGGAACCACCCTCTACTGTCACAGCCGCACAAAGCTGAGTGACAGTTACATTCAGACGACCAACACTCCAGTCGAGGCAAAAACCCGAAAATCTGGCTCGCCGCTGCCTGCGTCGGGTAGGGTGTTTAGTGCACTAAAAGCCCCAAACCAGAGTTGAAGCTAAAAATAAAACCAGCTTGGCTCCAAGGCTCCAGGAAGGGAAGGAATCATTTTTCAGTATTTGTGGCTGGACAAAAATAAAAACACAACCAAATTGAGCCAATTGTGCTCTGCCTGCTGCTTTGTAAACCCTGATGAGCCTTCCAGGGCAGCTGGGCTGGGCTCTTCTCCCAAAGCCTCTGGGTTTTTCCGCTTCAGCTTGGGCGGGCCTCATGCTGGTTCTCCCTATCTCAAGGAGTTTGATGCCGTAGTTCATTTCCAGTTCATTACAGGATTTATTCACTTTGACTTAACTAACCAAGCCGGCCGAAAGGTCTTCCTTGAAGAGCCGATGAAGGCTCCAAGCTGCATAAGGTGCATTTCCCACGGGACTGCTGGAGAGCAGCTCCTGGACAGGAAAATGAACAGTATGAAATACGTCATTCTCCTGGTAGAGGGACAGGGAAGCCCTGGGTTGCTGATGGGAGTACTAGCCATGAGGCCTTGATCACTCATGCCGTCCACTGCTCTATCACCCTGGGCCCAGAGGTGGAAATCTTCTGCCATGGTTCAAGCTGAAAATAGATCCATGACGCCTGGATGGAACTAAGGACGGAATGGGACCCACATTAGGGCAGACCTGAGGAGGTTGACAAACAGGCCATACACCAGGTCAGTGATAAGATAAAGTCCACCCCGCTGTCCCTCTCCCTCTGAGATCAGCGCTCTTTTTTAGTTTCCCTGCTGGTACAATGGGCAGCATCAAGGTCCAAAACCCACTGGGTGTGAATTGCAAGGTCATACTGCTCTTCGGCATGAAAACTATGAAGCTTTGCAGTACTGCCGATGACCTTTCTGGAGGCATCTGGGTGGAATATCTGATTAGAGGCTTTGCCACTTTTTTTGTTGAATTCGTCCATTTATCTATCCTTTCAATCATCCATCCATCCATCCATCCATCCACCCATCCATACAGCTTTCTACCCAACTACCATCCATCCGTCTCTCCAGTCCTTTTTCAATATGAACATACAAAGATGAATAAGAATATTCCCTTTCAAATATCAGGTGGTAGTGGAGAAGATAGACATGAAGACAAAGGTATCGTAGGAGCACAGAGTGGGGCCAGCAAACCCAGACCTGGTAAAGGAAGGCTTCTCAAAGGAAGTGGTTGGAATTTAGTTTTGAAGCATGACTACAACTCTTCAGGAGACAGGGACAAAGGGTTCTAGACTAGTGCATGGCCACGGAGGACCATGAGACCAAGGAGCACTTGGGGAGCAGCCTGCATTGCTGGATCCGGGGATGGTATGAGAAACAGAAGCGATGAAGCCATAGAGCTAGGCAGGGTCCTACAGCAAGGACCCTTGTGGGTCATGATAAAGAATCTGGGCTCGGGTGACTTCCGAGAGTAATGGGAAGCCACAGGAGGGGTGTGAGTAAGGGAATGATCATCTGGTTTGGATTTTAGAAAGTCCTCTTGAGTAGCAGTAAACCTGGTTTGGCAGAGAGTGAAAAAGGAAGCAAGGAGATGAGTGAAGAGGGCTCTTGTGTAATCCACTTGGCTGTGTGAGGACCCAGCTTAAGGATGAGGATGGTACTGGGGTGTAGGAGATATATGGGAGGCATCATCAACAGAGTCAGAGGGAGTTACAGGGGTGGAGGTGTTAAAACTGTTCCCCAGGGCTCCTGCTAAGTGAGTAAGTGATCAGCTGAGATTACCAATCACTGTTAAAAGGAACAGAGAAGGGAGATCAGCACACTAAACGTGGTGTGTTTAGATTCAAGATTTCTATACTACTGGGGTCTCTCAAATATGTCCTGACAACTAGTATCAGTAGTTAATAGTAACAGGGAGGCCACGACTCAGGTGCTGTACTACGCTCTTTACCTGCACCATCCCACCTAATTCCCACAGAAATGCGTTGAGGCTAGTACTCTCGGTAGCCCTGTAGTAAGGGAACAGAAGACTAAATAAGTTAAAGCACTTGCCCAAAGTTGAACCCGACCAAAATGATTGTGATGGGATCTGAAACCAGACACTAAACCTGTGCTCTTAACTACCGTGGATAATGATAATATTTAATTTAGCTCTTCATTACACACTGTCTCAACTTATCACCTAATGTGTGAGTCTCATCTTCCCATTAAGTTCTGAAGGTCCTCAAGAGTAGAAAATCCATCTAGTATCTTCCTGCTGTCCCAACTGCAGCCCACACAGCCCTGGGCAGGCAGTGGGAGGTGCTTCAGAAAGGGACTGCTGAATTTCGTGAATAAATCATAAGGGAAGAATGGCAAATTTGGGACACCCGAAAATCAATGGCCCTCCTGGGCTAGGTGACAGAAGCTGTCCTGTTTGGAGGCGAACACAACTCAGAGGGCCCACTTGTCTATCCGCATTCTCCAGATACTTCTTGCAGATTCACCTGCCTCACTGACAGGCAAGGCAAGAACTGCAGGGCTCATTCAGTACTTCCCCCGCTGGGTAAAGCACGGGGTGAGAAGCCTCCAGGCCAAGGCAAGGCCACAGCACAGCCAAGCCTTCCTTTCCTCAGGGAGCAGTGGCATGTCCAGCTGCCCAGCTATGGCCTGAAGGAGGGGAAAAGTCAAAGTGTGCTAACTCCCAAAGGTCACTGGGATTGTTTACTTTACTAATGAAATTAATTGGTTCCCCAGACCCCAGGCACTTTCCTAGACAGCCTAGATGCTCTCCGGGTCAACTGGTACTTTCAGAAATGTCACATGTTTAAGCAACAAGGGCCAAAGAGTCTCTGTCGTTCAGAGTAGAAGAAGCTCTAAGCCTCCTCCAATGGCTGGATGGAGAGACAATGGAGCTGAGGCTCCAGGTAAGCCCAGAGGAAGGGCAGCCCCAAACTGCAGAGTCTCGAATCCCAGCTCAGAGGTAGCACCGTCATCCATGAGGATATACAGGTGTCACTATACATCAGGCGAACTCTGTGAGCATAAGGGAAAAAACTTGACCTTTGCAAGTGAAAAAACCAGACAGCCCTGATGTGGGGCTATTCCTATACTTGCTTCCTGTAAACACTGAAGTCCTCTTATTTTCTTGGTTTCCTCACT
Source organism: Ursus arctos (assembly GCF_023065955.2). NCBI lineage: Eukaryota > Metazoa > Chordata > Mammalia > Carnivora > Ursidae > Ursus > Ursus arctos. Next base: position 56,487,082 of record NW_026622819.1, read on the forward strand.
GGTCAAATCACATTCAGGCTTTTTTCCTGCTATGCAAATTTCATAATGCAAACTGGATGTAACCTGATCAGTTCAGTAAGAAAACTGATTTGTGCTGTTGCTGGTTTACCTCACTGTCATGATCAGAAATGATTCCCGTGTGTGGAAAGAAAGCCAATTTGCTTCAGCATCCATGGCCACTTCTGCTGGGTGACTGATTCTTCTTTGCCATTGGGATTTCCATTTTTAAAATGTGTTTTTATTTTTTTGCTAGCAGCTTTCTTGAGATCTAGTGGGGGCTTCCTTTTAATAGCACTTCTGGTCCAAACCACAATTTATTTTGATGGTTCAGAAGCAAGTTGACCTCAGTCTTATCTTCAACAGAATTCAGCATTTGCTCCCTGACATTTAGGCTGGCTCATGCCAATTTTGAAAATCCGTTATTTTTAGTTTGTAACTTCAGAATGTCCTTAATAGCAATTAAAACCTTTATTTTTGACATTTCTGTGAGAGAAATAACTTTGTTTCCATCGTCTAAAATGCTTGCCCCTAAGCAGTTTTCTCCTCATTAAAGTTGTTTGAGAGAACCCGTTTTATTTCTTTTTTATTTTTTAAAAAGATTTATTTATTTATTTATTTGAGAGAGAGAGAGAGAGGAGAGAGAGAATGGGGAAAGGGGCAGAGGGAGAGAGAGACTCTCAAGCAGACTCCCCCCTGAGCACAGAGCCCAATGCAGGGCTCAATCCCAAGAACCCTGAGATCATGACCTGAGCTGAAATCAAGAGTCAGATGCTTAACCGACTGAGCCACCCAGGTACACCAGAGAGCCCACTTTAAAAATAACTTAAAGTTTACTTTAGGATCACAATTACTATGTAATAGCAAAATGTGTACCTCATGAGGTCCCTGAGAGGGATGAATGGTTTAACAACTGCCAAGGTCTCTGCAGCGCTCCTCAAAGGCTCAATAAATAGTGACTGTTGCAGCTACTGTTCTTGTCACCATCGTCATCCCTAGATGCCTCGGAGGCCAGAAACAGATTTAGTTCTCCTGCATAGACTACTGTGCCGGTCAGCAAGGCTATTAGCGTAACAAATGAGGTCAAAGATCTCATCAAGTTAACAGTAAACACCGATTCTACGCTCGCATAAAGAACTCACTCCATCTTGTGAGATGACATAGGGAAGGCACGGTCTCCCAGTCTGCTGGGCTGGAGAAGAGAGGAAACAAGGAGCCATACCAGCTCTCAGCTTTCCTGACCAAGTAATGACTCGTAACAACCCTGCTCTCAGTTTATTGGCCAGAACTAACGGCACGGCACAAACCTAACTGTCAAGGAAGCTGAGGGATCTACAGGGGTCTTGGGTATTTGGTGAGAACTAGCCTATCAGCCACCTTGTCTTAGCATCAGAGCAACAGTAATGACCTCTTTGTTCCTGTTGTTTCTTCCTTCCTTCTTTCTGTCAAGATAGGGCACTTACGCTGTGCTAAATACTGTGTGAGATGTTTATATGCATTCTCTCATTTCACCCTTAAAGTGACTCTCAAAATAAACACTGTTACTGTCATTATTTTACAGAAGGAAACTGAGGCATAGAGAGGTTATGTAACTTGTCCATAGTCACACAACTGATAAACAAGGTTTGGAAAGAGGTCTCTCTGACACCAAAGCCTGTGCTTTGAACCACTTCACCATTCTGCTTCCTTAACACTTTGGTGCTTGGTTGACCAGCAGGCCTCATAACAATCCTGGTAGAGAGGTCAGTAACAGAGAGCATTTGTCTGTTTTATAGCTAGAGAAACTGAGTCAAAGTGGACTAGGAAACTGGCCCTGTGCTCTCTTGGCTTTACTGTCCAAGGCCTATTTCATGATCCAGCCTTTCCGGAAGGCTCTGAGGGGCCCGGAATCACTGTTCCCAGGGGAGGAGGGAAATCCAGAGCCATCTCTACAAGCATTTATTCTTTTTTTTTTTTTTTAAGATTTTATTTATTAATTTGACAGAGAGAGACAGCCAGCGAGAGAGGGAACACAAGCAGGGGGAGTGGGAGAGGAAGAAGCAGGCTCCTAGCGGAGGAGCCTGATGTGGGGCTCGATCCCAGAACGCTGGGATCACACCCTAGGCCGAAGGCAGACGCTTAACAACTGCGCCACCCAGGCGCCCCTACAAGCATTTATTCTTGTTCACCTTTCAGACCTAAAGGATCTATCCATTGGGAACGTCCCTGCTTGCCCTTGTAGGTGACTTTGTACTGAGATTTATGTACAGTTCTAGAGAGCTCCGGGGCTTGCCCAGGATCTCACCTTGCTGAGATCCAACTCAGAACTCGAGCGTGAAAAGAAAACAAGCACAAAGACTCCCAAACAACCCCTTTTGAACTTTCCTGGACCTCACATTGGACCAATTTTCCTCCAATTACGCGGTCGTTAGAAACAAAGCAGAGCACATCAGTGGCCTGAGCCTGCTTTGCCTCTGACCTGTAAGCCCAAATATCCCTCCCTCCAAAAAACCTTGATTTCAGGAGGCGAGAAGGAGGTGGGGAGAAAGAAGGGCAAAGAGTCCTCTGTTTGCAGCCACAGCAGAATACTACTGACGCTGCAAAGAATGAGCCACAGGGCACTGAAAGCCCTCTTGTTCCAGGGTGGCTGACCCATAAGACCTAAGTCACTTTTGCCTAGAACAATTCAGGGAATCCCAGGGGCTGACCATAGGCTGCTTTCTCTAGGACTAAATTCAAGAGCAAGGGGTCTGTGGGAATTTACCAGTAGATTGTACATGAAGCCACATTAGTACACTGAGGGCTCAGACTCCAGGAAAACATGTCTAGGATGGGAGAAAACGCATTCATGCATGCATGTGAATGCACAGACACAGACACATGCACCCAACATACACTGCAGGCATACTGAGCGTGCAACTTAACAAAGTCATGTATATTCGCCAGAGCTGACCAGGTCCATTTCAGACAGCCAGACCACTTGACACTGGCCAAAATTTGGATCCCCATAGTGATGACCTCACCCCGACATGGCAGGCAGCTCCCCAGACTCAAGAATCATGCCTTGATCCCTTCTGGGACATTCCGGTCTTGCATCCTCCCTTTCCTCAGGGTCTTTACACATGCTCCTCCCTTCTCTGGGAATTCTCTTTACCTGGTGCCCAGGGTGGCAGCTGTGGAGGTGTTAAGACAGAAATATTTTGAAGGTAGAGTAGACAGGATTTGCCGATGGATTGGAGGTGAGGCTTGAGAGACAGGGGAATGAACGTGGATGCTGAGATTGGGCCTGTGCATCTAAAACTGTGGAATTATTGCTACTGGAGACGGGGGAGGAGTGTGGGTAGAGCAGGTCTGGGGACGGGGTTTGGATGTATTAAATCTGATATGCTTATAAATATCCTAGTGGAGACACCTGATAGACAACTGGATATGCAAATCTGGGCTTTAGGAATAAGACCAAGATAGAGAGTAGATGATATTTAAAGGCAAGAACCATTGTCCCACTATGGGAATTGAAGAAAGGGGAAGAGGAGTGAGGATGAGCGGTGGGCTGCACCATTCACTGGAGAGCAGAGAGAGCAAGAAACAGCCACCAGTGTGGTAGGAGGAGAAGCAAGAGAGGGTGGAATCGTGGAAGCCAAGTGAGGGGAGAGAGTTCCCAGGCGGGGAGGGATTGTTGCAGAGAGGTCGAGAAAAATAAGGATGACATTGGATCTAGCAATGCGGAGCTCACTGGTGACCTCAACAGAGCAGCTTGGTACAGAGGTTGGCATGAACTAGTCACTGGAGTGGCTCAAGAAAGAGTGGGAGGAGGAAATCAAGGAGAAACAAGGATTTTGAAGGGGTTTACAATAAAGGAGGACAGAAAACAGGCTGGTAGCTAGCAGGGGATATGGAGTCAAGAAAGGCTTTGTTGTTTTTAGTTTTTAAGATGGGGGGATTGCAACAAGCTTCTATGCTGATGAGAGTGATCTGGTAAATAGGGTAAATTGAGGATGAAGGGGATGAGGGGAAAATTGTTAGAGCGAGGCTCCTGAACAGGTGACAGGGAAAATTCCAATGCACAAGTGATGGCAATGGCCTTTGACAGGGCCAAAGTTCATCTGTGGCAACAGCAGGGCAGGCAGAAGTTAGGTGACGGGTTATGGCAGACGTGGTGATGGGAGTCTATGGAAGTTCTCTGAGTACTTCTATTTTCTCACTGAAAAAGGAAGCTAGATTGTCAGCAGGGACTGAAGAGGGGAAAAGGGTGGTGGGTGACTGAGGAGAGAAGGTAAGAAATAGGTTTCCAGGAAAGAGCAGGAGAATGAACTGCAGGAAAGGCTAGAAGTTGGTAGGGCAGCAACCAGTGAGGTTAGTGATCCTGAGTTGTGAGATCAGCCTACGTGAGCATGTGTTTGGTGTCCAGACACATCCAAGCTGCCTAGGTGACGGGGTGCAAACAACTGAAATTAAATTTAGCCTAGGTTAGGGTTTTGCAGGAACTACAAAAGAGGGGGAGATGGACAAGGGAGTTGAGGGAGTTATTGTTCTTATGAAAATGGGCCATGATATCTATGTTGATTAAGGAGGTAAGGGGCGTTGTTATGGTCTGAATGTTTGTAGTTCCCCCCCCCAACACACCACATTCATATGCTGAGATCCTAACCCCCAAGGTGATAATTTAGGAAATAGGCCTTGGGGAGCTGATTAGGATATGAGAGCGGAGCCCTCATGAATGGGATTGTTACCTTTCTAAAACAGGTTCCAGAGAGATCTGTTGCCCTCTCCACCAGGAGAGGAATAGCAAGAAGTCAGCAGTGTGCAGCCCAGAAGAGTGCCCTCCACAGAACACAACCATGTTGGTACCTGATCTTGGACTTCCAGCCTCCAGATTGTGAGAAATAAATCTCTGTTGCTTTATGCTACCCAGTCTCTGGTATTTGTGATAGCAGCCCAAATGGAATAAGACGAGGTAATTAGGTGGGTATGGAACAGTGACAAGATGACAGAGCCAGTGAATTATAGGCCCCTACAGGGTCCAAGAACTCAAGGATAGCATAGAGGGCTGGGGCTTAAGGAAGGTGGGCAGTGGTCCTATCTCTGTCCCCAAGAGCTGCATGGCTATGTAAACCATAGCATCCTGGATTTCTACATTAACAGAATCAGTGGGTTATTGAGACGATTCCTAAGATCCCTCTATTATTCTCCTTTTTCTGAGAGATGGATAGGATACCTGGATTCTACATTCAGCTTTAAATGAGCTCTAAGTCCTTAGGGTTTAATTTCTCTTTCTCTTGGCTTCTTCATATGAAAAATGGGAATAATGACACCTATTAGAGTACCCATCCAAATATGAGGTGCCATGAGAAGAGGGTTTTTATTTATTAATATTTATTTATTTATTTATTTATTTATTTATTTATTTATGTATGTCGATTTTGTTCACTTCAACTCAGAACTTAGAATAGTTCCTAGCAACTAGTAGGTGCTGAATATACATTTGTTGTTTGGTTATTCAGTTGGTTGGTAGGTTGGTTGGTTGGTTGGTTGGTTGGCGGAAGGAAGTAAGGAAGGAAGGATGGAAGAAAGGAGTCAGTGAATACCTAATTTACCTATCCCACGAAATTAGTGAGGAACAAATGAGATGAAGATGGTAAACTCTGCGAAAAGCTTGCAGTGCTGGAAGTTGCTATGCAAGGCTGCCCGAGCATCCCTGTGGTGGCCATTTCACTCTGGCTATGAAAAACAGAAGATCTCGTTAGGGACCTGCTGGAATACTGCAACCAGGTTACTGGAGAGCTGCAATCACAACAGCACAGATTAACACCCTTGATCACAGCGCTGGAAAGAAGGTCCTGAGAGTATGGGGCATGAGGCACACACCATCTGATTTGTACAGTGGAGTGAGGGGGAAGCAAGGACAGCTCCAGAACCGAGTGAAGCCAGTGGGAGGCCGAGCATTAGAGTGGAGCATCAGAGTGAGGTCTCTGTTTCAGCAGAATGAGGGGTACTAACAAGAAAAGGCAGAAGGCCCCCAAAGGCAAACTCTCTCTTGTCTGTGCTGCCTGGGAATGAATATGGGAGAGCTCTGTTGGGGAGGGCAGAGGAGGAGGACTGAGAATTCCTCAGACATTAGCATTGCTCTGTAAAAGCACGCTCCATCAAGACATTAAGCATGCCTCGAGCAGCCTATGGTTAATGTTGAGTCATTGCGACTAGGATTTAAGAGAAAAATACTTCAGGCAGCTATGAGGATTTTCCCCCCTTAAAATCTCCAAAACAATGCAGCAAAGCTGGTTCTAAATAGGATGGCATGAGCAGAGCCTATCACAGACTTCCTATGTTCTCTCTGGCTTGTTCTCAGCCTGTCATCTGGGTCTCCGACCCCTTTGACCCACAGGTAGGAAAATGACAGATGCAAATTGAAAGAGAAATACTCTAGCTGGTGGATGTCACAGGGGGCATTTTCAACTCAGCACAAATTTTCTGGAAGTATACTGTTAAAAATGGTCCTATTTGAACCCATTGGCCTTTGCTTTTGTTTTAAGAAAGTTCAAAGTAAAAAAAAGACGGAGAGAGAGAGGGAGAGAGAGAGAGAGAGAAAAGGAAAAGAGTCCTGACAGCAAAGGATTCAAACATTCCTAGTTTGTGAATGACAAATTTCCCTTTCGTTTCTGTTCTAAACACTTGCACTCTGCAAGATCTGTTAATGATGGTATGCCTCTCCGTGTGTTTATCTAGGTATCTAGATATATGTCTACATATCAAGCAAAAAACAGATCTCTGAAGCCTTCTCAGGCATGAGCCAAGGAATGTAGAGTAATTATCTGTGACCAATTCTCATCTATAACTAATTAGAATTTTACTTTCTCATAGCATTTCCTTCCTGGTCTAGGTCCAAGGTTTTTCCTTCTTCTTTTTCTTTTTTTCCTAGAAAAGGAAGATACCTGGATACATTTAGAACTGTGGGGTGGGAAGGGAACAGGGGGAAAGAGAAAAGGGGAAAGGGGGCACTTTTCAGATTGCATTATTGCGTTAATCTGATTGAACCTTCTTTGGTTATTCGTGGTTGTGAATGCTTTCCCAGCCTGGGAAGGGTTTCTCCACCCTCTGGCTGTTGCATTTGAACCGAAGTCTGCAGAATAGTTTAAGAGCCCCTGCTCACCTCTCTCACTCCCACCTCAGGCGAGCAGTTCCCCATCCCAACCACGGCTTTGAGATCCCTTCCAAACTTGTTGGCGTCTCAAACTGAATCCCAGATGTTCACTTAGCAAGAAATAAATGAATGGCCCAAGCTGTGGACTGAACCAGTGATCCTCACAAATAGATTCCAGGTGTGTTGGCATCTGGATTGCTCTCTCTCTTTTTCTCCATTTTACATGCATGCACACACAAACACACACACACACACACACACACACACACACACACTCACACAACACACGATACCAGTTCCATCCTGAAAAAGGATTAAACACCATCTCCAGATGTAGAGCTGATGCAGAATGGACAGGACTAGTTACCTAACATGAATTACATCTTTTCAATCATGGACAAAGGTAAAAGGGCTCCAAACACATCCCCCTTTGCCTTCGATAATCAAAAGCATGATACATTTGATGTTTAAAATCAGGTTAGGCCTGAAAGCACTTAGAATTGCTGAACTACCTTAATTGGCATCAATTTTCATTGTCAGTCTTAGCTACCTCCTGCATTTCCTATGGAACTCACCTTATTGCAAATTTAACAAGCACCTACTATTTGCCTACCTGGGACAAGCAATTTAGGGAAGGAAAAAGAGAGAAGTCAAGATGTAAAGGACAGAGTCCTGCAGAAACAGCAAAGTTCAAGGCACTTAATTCATAAATTGATTGAGAAATTTAATATTTACTCAGTGTTTATTTCTTTTTTTTCATTTCTACTCATTTTTGATGCTTCCCTCTTTTAATTCAAGTATAATTAACATATAGTATTTTATTAGTTATAGGTGCACAATATAGCAATTCAACAATTCCATATATTTCTCAGTGCTCCCAAAATAAGTGTACTCAATCCCCTTTATCTATTTCACCCATTCCCCTCCCCCACCACCTCCCCTCTGGCAACAGTCAGTTTATTCTCTATACTTAAGAGTCCGATTTTTTTTTTGTCTTTTTCTTTCTTTCTTTGTTTCTTAAATCTCACGTGAGTGGAATTATATGGTATTTGTCATTGTCCAACTTACTTCACGTAGCATTATAGCCTCTAGATCCATCCATGTTGTTGCAACGGGCAAGATTTCATTCCTTTTTGTGGCTAGGTAATAGTCCATTGTGTATGTATACCGTATATTCTCATGCCTGTTCTGTACCATGCTCTGGGACACCAAATCCAGCAAGATCCTCTCCTTAAAGAGCTTACAGTCAGTCTACTATGGAAGGAAGAGAAGTACATTGACGACCACATGCAAATGTGATCTGTGCTGATGGAGAAGGGAATAGAGGAAGCTGTGGGAGAAGTCTTTATGGCTCCATGGAGGAGGCAATATTGGATTAGCATCTGGCGACAGAAAGAGGAAAGAGCTAGGGAACGAAAAACAGAGAAAGGGCAGAGACAACACATGGTTGAAAGAACTTTGATGGGACACCTCAGGCACAGCATCTATTTTAATGGGCTGAGTGAAGGATGAGGATGCCCTATGGGTAGATGGACTAAGACTTGGCAGGCACAAGCCATGTGAGGTTGGGCGCACTTGTGTGTCAAGTTGGTAAGATCAGCACATGTGAAGCAATGAGAGAAGCATGAGCTGGAACACTGGATGATGGATATCGGCTGTAAGTGAAGCAGGAAGGGAGAGCCAATCAGGGGCTATGGGACTTGTGGAGGAGGCAAGTCTTCAAGGACAGGTAGAGAGAAAGGGGTAGGTCTTCCAGGCTCAGAGGGCAGCATGAGCACAGCTAGAGGCAAATGCTTTTCCATGACAGGTGTACAGACAGTGAAGCAACCATCATGGTCCCAGCAGTGGAAATATGTAAAGACAAAAATGAAGGCTAGATGGATGAGATGAAGCTATAGGGCTTGTGGGAGGCCACTGGGTCCCCAAATGCAGTCATCAAACCTCTAAAGTGATTTCAGAGGGTAAATGCACAAACATGCTTATGTTAATCAGCATATATTCTTATGTTTTTAGAAAAATGTGTAACTCTCTGGTGGCAATTATTACTTAAGATAAAGCTAAGGGGAAAAAGTAAGTTGACTTAAAGTCAAGTTAAAGAAAATATTAAATAATAACAGTACAGGTTTGACACAAGTTGACCAGAACCATGAAGGGGGTATAGAAATTGCTCGCATTTGGGGGAAATCTGTGTTGCTAAATGGCTGGTCACTGAAGTCTCTTGACCAGGCTTGACATGAAGAAAGGAACACTGTAGGAAGAAGACTCAGGCAGGGCATGCAGGAATTTGTAAGAGGGGGAAGCAAGAGCTGATGGGAGAGAACACGGAGGTGCCCATTACGTGAGGAAGTACGAGTCAAAGGGGACCAGAGTTATAATCAGCAGACAAATACGAAGATGACGAGGATAGTTGGAATAGAGAGAAAACATGGTAGATGGGTTTATTGCGCTAATTCTTCCCTTCTTCTCTGTGATAGAATTGTATACCTAAGATTTTGGCCATGTGTCCTTGTGGTATTTCCCATGAAAGAGGGCAGTGTCCATCTCCTCACCCTGCTGGTGTCGGCTTGGACATGTACCTTGATTTGGCCAATAGAAGGTTATTGGGTGTGATGTGAGCAGAGGCTTTAAATGTGCTTCTGTGGTTTGGCTTGATCTCATCTCTTCTTCCACCTGTCTTGAGAAATTTTTGCCTCTGGTAGTCACAAGCCCAAGGAGAATAAGAAATCACATGACAGATCCTAAACCCAGTCTACAGCCTGAATCGAAGGCCTGCTGAGCCTAGCTGAGGTCAGCTGATATCAGCCAAACACAGCCAATTTATGACCCATAAGCAAGGAAAATAAACACTTATTTTCCATAAGACACTGAGATTCTGAGGTTGTTTAGATAAAAGGGAAATTGACTAATACAGGGGAGGAGGAGTTGCCTTCAGATTTGCAGTGGTCTCCTGTCTGGTTCCCCTGCTTCCACCACTGCCCACCTACATCCTCTTCTCCTCTGGCAGCTAGAATGATCTTTTCAAGATCCACATTAAGTCATTCCTTTGCTGAGAATCCTCCAATGGCTCCCATCTCACTCAGTGAAATTGATGTTCTTGCAATGGGCCACATGTCTCTACGTGATCTGTCTACCTCCCTCCCCCTTTGCCTCTCAAACGTCAGCTCCTTCCACTCTCCTGCATTCTCACACTGCACCAGCCACATAGCCTCCTTGCTTCTCCTGGGACACATCAGAGTGCTCCCTTCCTCAGGCCTTCTCCTTGCTTTCCTCTTCCTAGAAAACACTTCCTTCAGATATTCAAAGAGCTAACATCTTCACCTCCCGTCTTAAAGCAGTGGAATGAATGACATGGCCTGCTCTGAATCCAACTGGACATCTCCTCGTGGGCATCCCATTGGCATGTCTGATGTGGATACTGTCATCTCCCTCCACCCCAAACTTGCTCCTACCCACACGGTCCTCATTCCAGGGAGTGATCCTCTCTCATGCTTCACTCCTTTTCACTTGACTCTCCCCATGTGCCACAAGTCACTGTGTGCTGTGAGCTTTGACCATTAAATATGTCTCCAAACCTTTCTCTTTTCCTACCTCCACTGCCTCTTTCCTACTTCAGGCTACCATGGTCTCCCCTTCATTACTGAAATGGGCTCCCCCTGCCAGCCTTTTGCCTCCAGTCTCGCTCCTCACCTTCCCGCTCAACTCTTAAAGCAATTCTACATATTCCAGGTGAACTGATTCCCCTATTATATTGTTTCCCCTGCTGAAAATCCCTCAATACCTCCCCACTGTCCTCAGAAAATATTAAAACATCTTCATCCTGCTTGGGAAGCTCGGTGTCTGTCACCTGTCCTTTGTCCCTCTAGCTGTGATGACTTTCATTTAGCTCCCGTACATACCCTGCTCTCTCTCACCCTTGGGCCTTTGCAAATGTTGTTCCCTCTATCCGGAATTCTTTTCTTTTCTCCTCTACTTCATTAACTCCTATTCAGCCTCCAGGTCTCAACTGAGAGGGCATCTCTTCTAGGGAGCCTGTCTAATCCTTCTCTCTACACCTATGGTCTTCTGAAATTATTTCGCTATACTGAAATTTCCTATTGACTGGCTTCTTTCATTACAGAGTGAGTGCTGTACTGAAAGGTGTCTCCACACCAGGGTCGGTAAATGTTCTCTGTAAGAGCCAGGTGGTAATTACTTTAGGCTTTGCAGGCCTTAGGCTATCTGTCACAACCACTCAATTCTGCCAATGTAGCATGAAAGCAGCCATAAACAATATATACATGATTGGGCACGACTGTGTTCCCATAAAACTTTATTTACAAAAACAGGCAGTGCACTGGATGTGGCCCACAGGCTGCACTTTGCCAAATCCTGCTCCAGATTGTAACTGTATCCTAGGGCCTAGAGGAATGCCTTCTATATCAAAGGGGCTCAATAAGGATTTCTTGAATAAAGAAGGAAAGATCAAATGAGTATATGAGTAAATGAGTGGTATGTTTTAAAGGCCAACCTAGTTTGAAAAACATCTTTCTTAGAGCTAAACTTGTATTTTAGGAACTGTGTCTTTTCTTGTTCCCTCCTGTTTAAAACCCTGTCATGAAATAATAATATTTATTGAGTGCCACCGTTTTAAACACTTGCCAGTGATTAGTCCATTTTATCCTCAAAATAACCCTATGAGCTATGAACTTTTTTTATCTTCAGTTTGTGCAGGAGGAAACCTCAGAGAGGTTCCTTAAAGCTAGGGTTCTGCCTTGACTTCAGCAGAGCCCTCCTTCCCTAGAGACCCTGGCCCAGTGCCAGTGATCCAGCCCCTCGGTTGGGCTTCTTCCCCCAGTGTCTCTGAGGTCAGCCCGAACCCTTATGTGCCCCTGGCCTGCTTTGCCTATGTGCCATGCACCAGGTCTGGGGGTCAGCCATTCCTAATTTGGATCACCTGCCTGCCAAGCCCTCTAACTCCCTCACCCACAATCTCCAGGTTTGATACTGGCTTGCCTTTTCCCCAGGGGTTTATCGCTGCTCTGGACCCGACTGGCCCTCTGAGCTCCATTCGATTATTTTCCCCCTTTCTCATCTTTATTCTGCCCTCCGAGGAAGTTCTAATACCAGCATGACATGTTTCAAAGGCCAGGGTACAAATGATTGTATCTAGAACTTGAAAAGTGTGAGAAAAATCCAAGAGATGAGAAATGCTCTGATAGAAGCAGTAGCAAGCTCAGCGGTCTTCCTAGGGAGATTCGGCCAATTACCGAAAACACTTCCTTTGGCTGAAAAGCTCACCATTGAATTAGACTTGGGGAAGAACACGCTGTAATGTTAAACCCCAAAGGGCCTCTCTTTGCTCCGAGGCCCTGATTTCATCTGTACTTTCTCGATGTTTATCAGAAGTATGTTCCCCGTGAGGATTTAAGGGCTCCCAACAAAAGCAGATCCCTCATTGAGAAGCTGGAGGCGGCCCTTTCAGCCTGGATTTGTCCTCTCCCTCTTTTCCAGATAGGGGTCTCTGCCTCTCACCCTGAACTCAGCAGCCCCCGGCGGCTCACGGCACTGGCTTGAATCTGAGTTGTGAGCCGATGGGTATCGCCGTGGCGGGATGGGAGGCTGCAATGTTAATTGCTCATTAGCCATCTGCACATGCTGCGCTTCAGCTAAAAGACAAGAGAAAGCATGTGAGCTGCCGATACCTGGGAGTCCAGCTACCGACACACGTGGAAACTATCCAGGGGGACCTCAGGTTCAATCCACAGCTTGGCCACATATTTATTTCTCACTAAAATAACATCTGGCTTTCATTTTTTGGTGACAACTCGTTTGGACAAGACCTTGAGTAGGTTAAAAAAAATTAGACTTTCCACCCTTCCCCCAGCGTTGGGGGACGAAACTTTGTTTAAGCTCTTTTGTGAGCCAAGGGTGTGAATAAGAAATTGGTGTGGGGACTGCAAGCTGGGGTGTAAACAAGGAGTTATTTGTTTCTTCTTATTAAAAGATGATGACTTTGTGGAGTTCACACACTCCCCACTTGTGTGCAAGGCAGAGTTCCTGGGGAGAATATAAAGCACATTATGTACAGCTCCCAGGAGTCTACAGCTCAATTACTAGGCAGTTCGAAGGCTCGACTCTGTGTCCAAAGCCTTTGGGACCAAGCATAGGATGGCTGGGTTTGGAGAGCAGGTTTGAGTTGTGCATTGACCCAGGAGAACATGACAGAATGCCACAAACACTCTGCAGGTTCCACGAAGAGCTAGTAGCCCTGGCTGCTATAGCCTGGGATCCCTGGGGGTCCCTGCCATAATACAAGCTCTGTGAGATCAAGGACACTATCACTTTTGCTCTTGACCACATCCTCAACACCTAGCAGAGCATCTGCTTCTAGTAAGTACTCACATGTGTTTGCTCAATAATGGACAAATGGTACAATACGCAGGTTCTCTTGTGATTCCAGCCGCTGCCTATGGCCACATCTTCTCCAAACAACACCCAGAATATTTCCCACAGTCCTGAGAGGTGGGAGGATGCCAGCCATATATATGATAAAGAAGCTTCTCTGAGACAAAAAACAAGATTCCTTATTGATTGGAGCCTCCACAGCAGAGATGGAGTGGGAGCTCCTGTTTCCTGGCTCTCCAGCTGAGGCACTTCTGAGGAGGAAATAGGTATGGCTGCATAGTTAGTGAGACCTTGGCTTCCCACATCCAAATGTGAAATTTAAGTCCATGCCTACTATGTGCAAAGCATGGTGCTAAGAGCTTTGGAGATTTCAAATAAGAGGCATGGAGGGATATGACGCTTGCTCTTGGACTCTCAGAGATTTTCACACAGGCCGTGCTCTTTTCTACCACAGGACATTTGCACATGCTGCCTGCTTATTTGCATGCACGCCCTTCATGCTCCCCAACCTTCTTTTGAATAGCTTCAGATTTTTGCTCAATCATTACTACCTCGGGAAATCATTATTACTTTCCCTTATTACCACCCCTGCCAGAGTAGGTCAGATCCCCCAGTATGCCTTTATGCAACACGTACTCCTTCTGCTAGTATTTAGTACAACTGTAACTTTCCATCGTTTCTGTGATTATTTGATTAACAGCATCTTCTTACTACCTGCACTTCCCAATACAGTGCCCACTAGTCATGTGGTTATTTAAACTAAAATTAATTAAAATTAAACAAAATTAAAAATTCATCCCTCAGCTACTTTAGTCACATTTTAAGTGGTTAATAGCCACATGTGGCTAATGGCTATCATATTGGACAGTGCAGAGGAGATATCATACCTCTATGACTGCAGAACATCCTATTGGACAATGCTGTGCTAGACTGTACAGTCTGTGAAGACAGGTACCACGACAGTTATTACCTCCGTTCTATACCGCCATAGGTAGCACAGTGCCTACCACATAGTGAATGTTCATGAAATATCCGCTGAATGAATGAGGAGCCAAGGAGTCAGACCTGTACTCTAGAACACAAGACAGCAGGATTCAGTACTACATGGAAGCCAGAGGACAAGACAATCACGGAACAAAGTGCTATTCTTGTAGGTGGGTTTGAAGGCTTAGTGGAGGAGAGAACATTTGTATTGGGCTTTGAAGAGTAGGTAGGAGTCTGATGGTGGAGAAGAGGTAGGATATCATAAACGGCAAAAGAAAATAGCACTTGAGTCAGGTCATGGAATCAAGAAAAAGTGTGTCCTGCTGGGGAAGAACAGTGATTCATCTTAGGTGGCACATAGGGGTTTGGGATGAAAGTCCTAGAATGGCACGCTGAGGAAGCTAAATTTCATTCACATGTGATTTCAGGTAGATATGGCCCAACTACTACGTGCCAGTGCTAAGTGCTACAAACATGACCTCACTTGATATTTGCAGCATCCCAGTGGGGTAGGTACTATAATGATCCCCATTTATGGGTGAGAAAACCAAAGTTTATATGGGCATATAGATTCATATGGGTTAAATAACCCGATAAAAGTCACATAGCTAACAAGTAGCAATGATGTGATTACTGAAATGAAGCTCCATACAGGTAGGGAGTATACCTGTCTCACTCTCCACTGTAATTACCAGGACCTCGCAGAGTGCTGGAACATACTAGAGGCCTAATCGGTAGCTGGTGAATGAACAAGTGACCAAACTGGGAACCCCACTAGCTGGAGTGGAGATGGAGAGGAAGGAGAAAGGCGGTATTGCAGAGGTTTAGGAGTTAGAGTTGGGTTGGACTCTCTGGGTTCTGTCTTGGAGCCAAAACTTAACTTCTGGGTGGCCTGGAGTGAGCGAGTCTCTTGACTCTTGTGTCCATCAGACCCATGGCAATAATTGATAGTGCCTTTGCTGGACAGTGGTAAGAGCTCAATGAAGTAGATAATGCACATACTGGTTATCAAATAAATAATGGCTTTTTTTAAATTATGTTAGTCACCATACAGTACATCATTAGTTTTTGATGTAGTGTTCCATGACTGTTTGCATATAATGGCTTCTTTTATCAGGAGGTGATCAGGACCCTGTCCCTTTCTCTAGGTTTTGGAGGGCAGAGGTGTCACAGATATTGTGCAGGTTGAATCAGTCCGGGACTTGACAACTAAAGGAAAACTGGGGTTAAGGAAGGAATCAGATTCCTGAAAGGATTTGAGCCTGGGGGAATGAAAGACTAAATGAGACCATGATCAGAGGTGGGGAGCACAAGAGAAAGAGGTCTGGGTGAAAAATCAAGGTCATAGTGGTTTCCTCTGGGTCCCAAATCCAGGAACCCAGCGGAGACCAGAAAAACAGACATATCCAGGGGCACAGAAAGGCCCTCGCTCGGTCAAGTAGGATGGATTCCTAGGCCCTTTAAGAGCAGAGCAACTGCCTCATCAAGTACATTCCCCAAAGACTCTAAAGGTTTATTGTGTGGCTTGCTGAGAGCTCCATGTGACATCATCTTCACCATGAGTGCTGTCAGGGAGCTGTGTGAGAAGTCAATCGTTAGGCCCAAACAAAATAGATAACATGCGAAGCCAAGGCTATGTGGCTTCCTGGTTTGGCACTCAAAGTATCTAGGAACCAGCAAGTGAGCATCACCTGGGAGCCAGTGAGAAATGCAGCCTCTTAGGCCATGCCTGGGATCTGCTAAACCAGCCTCGGCCTGTTAGCCACGTCTCCAGGTGGCTCTTGTGAACATTAACGTCTGAGGGTTCAGAGCTCTGTAGACAGGCTGCCTAAGTTCTGGTTCTGTACTTACTACATCTGTGACCTAGGCAAGTGATTTAACATCTCTAAGCTTCTATTTCTTCATCTAGGCAAAGGGGAAAACAATCAAGCTGACTCATCCGGTAGTTCTCAGGCTTGCCCCAGATTAAGCATATGGAAGTGGTTAACACAAGTTTGTAACTGGTAAATGCCCAATTGATGCCGGCAACAGTTCTTAGAGACTCAGTGTCCGAGACAAGAGGCAGAATGATGGTACAACTGACCACTCCAGGTAACACGATGTTCCCAAAGGAATTAATCAGTAAAACCAACATGAAACTACCACCCACCCAGCCACCCTCCCCAGATACATTTATTTATCTCTCCAAATGTTTGGAAGGCTCCACCTTGCAGAGTACTTGAACCAGATCTGGCCCATCTTCTTGATCTTACAGTTCAAGATTCAAGACGGACAAGATTAGGCAGAGAGCCAACATAAACACTGGAATGGGCCCTGAATCACTCTCCTGATTAGATCAGCAAACACACCAGGGCCGCCTGAAGGACACATTCCCGGAGGGCAGAGGCAGATAGGAATCAGGTCAACCTCAGACCCTGCCCCGCAGGGGTTTATGGCCAGAAGGAAGAGAAAGGCGGTAGGATTGGACTGACCTACCTCCTTTTTAGACAGTGACATCAGCTGAAAACAGAGGCAGAGTAAGGTTCCGGAGTAATACCAGCAGCACCTAACCTTTTCCGAGTGCTCACAGTGTTCTAAGGGTTTTGTAGGTTTTAACTAATTGCATACTCTCAACAACCCTATAAGGTCCAGACCATTATTTATTTTACCTCGTTTTACAGATGATAAAACCAAGAACTTAAGTTACTTACTATATGACTCATCATACCACTAGTACGTGGCAGAACTAGGATTTTGGTCAGGGGCACAATGCCCCTCTCACCTCATCTGTGCCTTAACTGACCGTTGCTCTCCTGCTGTCTGTCTATCCTGTGTGGCCGGGACATCCTGTGTTGCCCAGGAAAGGCGAGGGTGCGCTGGCTGAGGCAGGCAGCAAGGGGCTTGCCCCACCTTTGGAGGGATGGATTCCAGATCCTGCCTGAGGGAGGGCTTCTCATCTTACTCAGTCTCAGCTACAAGCAAGTGGTGACACTTTCTGGGATGCCTGTTCCTATCCTGAGGAACGGCAACATGGAAACTCAAAAGATGAAATCACAGAAGCAGTTTATCACCCTAAGTACAAAGACAGGCATCTGTCAACAAAGGCACACGATTATAGGTGAGCGTTCACTGAGTGCCTCTTCCTCTGTTGCTCTTGGAAATCTTTTGAGACCCCGAGTTGTCAAGAAGTCTCTAGTTGCAGAGACTCAATGTCTCTGCATGTGTGGAGACAGATGCGGAGGCAAGCATGGAGGCTGTGGTCTCTCCTCTGTGCCGTCTCTTCACTACAGCCCACTTGCCCACGCACCAGGCAGCCAATGCGAGTCAGTCTGGGGCTCTTGTCCCGGCCCCCAATTCTCCAGTAGTGTGTCTCCTGGCTCCCCTCCTCAAACATGGCCTCACTCTTCCCCTCCGGTCCCACTGTACTCATGGCTTTCCCATTCAGCCCCTGCCGGTCCTTGGGACCCCATACTGCTCTGCACACTACAGCGCCCAGTGTGGCCAGTGCCTCCATCAGGCCCCCACAGGCAGAGATAAGATACTAAAACCCACTTGCAAACAGGCCTTCTTCATTCACAAACTGACAGATGGATCCTAGTCAAATGCAAGAGAAGTCTTAATTTGGAGGTTTAAAAAAAAATCTAAATCCTAAGCCCACAGAATGTACAATACAAACAATTAAGGGTAATGGAAACTTGGACTCTGGGTTATTTCGATGTGTGAAGGTAGGTTCATCAATTGTCACAAATGTCCCACTCTGGTGGGAGATGTTGACAATAGGAGAGGCTGTGGGTGTACGGGGGAAGGAGGCGTAAGGCACATCTCCGTACCTTCACCTCAATTTTACTGCACACCTAAAACTGCTCTAAATAGTCTTAATAATTTTTTAAAATCTAAAGAATAATTTTCAAATAGTTAAAAAAAATCTTGGATCCACGGTAGGTCATGGGCATGTGTTTTTTGGCTATTGGACTTTCTGGTTCCTTCAACCACACCAAATAAATGATTATCTTCTCCATCTATGGATAGAGCTCTGATTGGTATATGAAATCACACATATATACATGCATACATATGAAATCACACACACATACAGACACACACACACACTTTCATAAGTTTGTATAAGAATAATTTCTGGAGGGGCGCTTGGGTGGCACAGTGGTTAAGCGTCTGCCTTCGGCTCAGGGCGTGATCCCAGCATTCTGGGATCGAGCCCCACATCAGGCTCCTCTGCTAAGAGCCTGCTTCTTCCTCTCCCACTCCCCCTGCTTGTGTTCCCTCTCTCGCTGGCTGTCTTTCTCTGTCAAATAAAGAAATAAAATCTTAAAAAAAAAAAAAAAGAATAATTTCTGGAAGCATACAAAAGAAACAAGACAACGGCTACATTTGGGAAGGGGAACCAGGAAGCAGATAAAGCAGGGACACTTCCTTGTTCACTTCTAATCCTTAATAGATTTGTACCATGAATACGTAATACCAGCTAATTTCAATTTCAACAACAGTCAATAACAACAATAAAAAACATGCGGAATTGTTGAGAGAAATATGGTCCTGTCACTTGTCCATTCTAAACTGGTTCTTCAGACCAATTCCTCCCCGACAGCACACAGTACACACATGTCAACAATAAGAAACAGTGCCCTTCGAGACAGACATACTGCGTCCACCTCAATCCCGCCACCCACGACGGCTCCTCTTCTGTACCAGACCCTTGCAGTGTGTGACCCTGCACATGGCCTCTATTTCCAGCTCCCGCTCTTGGTATTAATCAACTGATCTGCCTTCTTAGGACAAAGGACTTTGCCCATGATGTGCTCTCAGGTTTTTCCTTAGCATGGGGTATCTTGTGTTGATTCCTGAGATTCCAAAGCTAAAGGGATTGCCCCCATCACTGCAAGGAGTCGACTCCAGAATTCACTTTTCCATTCAGCCAAAGAGGTCTTTATGCTAATTCCTGATTGGCCCCTGTAATCAAACTTGGGCTCCTTTGGAACTCCGAGTGTACAGGTACACTTATGTACACATCAAGTTTCAAAATCCTGGCTTATACAGATAGAAGAAAAATCTCATGCCTAACTCAGAACAAATAAGGCTCAGAAAATGAGTGCTTCCCCTCCAGCTTGGGCTGTTTTGTTTACGCACTACTTCTTCCCATTCAACAGGCTGTCATTATGTGAGCGCCAATAATTCGGGCGGAATCGTGGACACAATATATCACTGTTCAGCACTGCCAGAATTGGAACATAAGGACCACTTAACTCAGAACAAAATCAGAGAGCCCACAAATTAGTCACTGTGGAGATGCCAAGATGATGTTATCTATTCACTGCACTCAACAGTATTACACATCTGAATGGGTTTACGGCTCCTCAGAGGGGTGTGTGGTGGGGTTTATTCACTGCTTCTGTTGCAGGGGCTGGGCCGTCAGTAGTTGTGGCACATCAGACCAGTAGTCCCCACGCCTCAAGACATCCTGTTCCCTCTGTCCCTCCTCTGACCTTGGACCGTCTAGCTTGTGGTGCTGCATCCACCTTTCGCCATGTCCCCGGCATCCCCCTTCCAATGCTAACGTGTGGAGTGGGATGTGCAAAGTTTAATGGGAAGCTCATTTCTCTCCACCGTGTCTCCTCTGCATCTAGATAGTCAAGGTTGCAGGGAGTGGTCTACGTCTGAATGTTACTGTAGTGTGGATGATGGGAAGTACACAAGGACGTATGAGAGCAATTTCATTAAAAGTCCATCATGGCTTGGCTGTGCAGTGAGCCATGCAAGCTAATGACCAGGTATTGTCAAATACTCAAAGGCCCTTGGCTTACCTCCCTGAATGATAAACTGACTTGCTTCCTTGGGGGCATATTTAAGTACATGTCGGATAGTGGCTTTTGATATTCTAATCATTTACAAACTATCTTGTTATCACTTTTAGGTATCATCTATATTATTATTTAATATAGTTCTGTAAATTAACTCACCTTCTTTATTTTCCTTAAATGCTTGCTTTACTCTCATGCATAGCAAAATTACCCACAGGCCATGCCTTTGAACAGCTATTTATCTAATACACATCACAAAAACTTCATGAAAATGAAAATGAGAATGTTATGTCTCTCACACCTTGGCACACTTGGAAGGCAAATCATCACTCAGAAGTCAACAGACTCCATTGTATCTTAAACTCTTTCTATCTCCCATCATTGCTAGCAAGGGATTTTGCACACAGTAAGTGCCCAATATCAATTTGCTCATTTCAATTGATCTCAGGTGCCATTTAACCAAACTCTACTCCTCGGGATTATGATGAAGGAAAAAAAAAAAAAAAGGTATTCCAGGATCTAAGCAAATTATTTCCCTGCTTTGTAGGCCTTGAGATTCGGAAGCTACTCAAAGAACATCTTCGCCCTGAACTTCTTGGTTCAATTAGAAAGGTCTAAGGAAACTGACAAAGTGATGCCATAACTTATTCTTAGCAAAGCAAGAAAGCATGCAGGAAAGCAGAGCTTGCAAACAATGATGCAAAACCCTGCTTTAAGTGTCTTCAGGAGGAAGAATGTCTGCAGATCTGGACCTTTCATGTAGAGTTGGTATACGCATAGTAATCCACATGGGTGGCTGTAGTGCTTCAGCCACTGTTGTCAGATATAAGCATGGAGGGCCATGGTGAAATGCTCCCAGCCCATCCCTGATCAAAGCTTGTTCTTAACCAAAATGGTAAAGGTATGGACATGCACTCAACAAGGATACAAAACTGGACGGGAAGGTCTGCTTCTCACTGGAGAAACCGGACTATGCATGGAAAATTCCACACCACAGTTCAAAGGGGCATTGTGACCTAATAAATTTAGCTGCATGGGTTATTACAGGCAACTATAAATTCAGCCTGAGTTTCCTCACCAACCCCCCCCCCCAGCTTTTCCCTCAGCTGAAACATGTTAAAGTGGAGAAAGTTCCCAGGGCAGCTTGGTGCCTGTTCTGATTGCATCTGACATGCCATGTGCCAGGATGAGGAATTCCTCTGTAAGTGACTGTTGCCGAAGCTGGGACCCCAGGAACACTGGCCTAGAATCTCTGCTGAAGGCCCCAGAGTGGGGTTGCATGGACCTCCAGGTAAAGAAGACCGACAGTAACTATATCTGCAGCCAGCCAGAGCTGGGAACATTGCCTTTTGCTGGCTGGTTGTAACCAGCTTCTCACCAGAGAAGCTCTGTTGGAAAGTGAATAATTCATGTGCTCTTCCTCTGTGGGGTTTAGCAACGTAGGTGTCCTGACAAGTCAAACAACAGTGATAGAGGTGTGTCTTTAGGGATTAGTGAAAATCGGACTCTTACCTGCTGGGATTTAGCTCTGCTCAGCTCCTATTCTGCAACCTGTGTGATCTCAGGGTCAGAAAATAAAAAGGCAGAGCCCTGGTTTAGAAAGCATCACACAGGGAGTAGCATACATGGCCTCTCTTTTATTTTCTTCAGCTTTTTAAGACAGACCTTTGGAGATTAAAAAAAAAAAGATTTTAAATTCCAAAATGGATGTACAAAATGGGTTCTTGTCAAATAAATCAACCAAGAAAAATAAAACCAGCAAAGAGATTTCTTTTTTCCAAGGGCTGACTCAGAGCTCCGTTTCTGTAGCAAGGCATGTGCATGTCTCCCAGACCATCTGCAGGGATCTGGGAGGGAAGGGAGGAGGCTGTGGAGAATGGCAAGGGTTGAGAGAGGAGCCCTCCACCTTTGGGGCTACCTTCAGAGCCTGTTTACAAGGCACGCAAAACAAGCAGGCTTTTGATTTGTAACCACATCTTGTCCTTACCACGTAGGTTTTAAGAAGATACACAGGATCAGGCAATGACAACGTCATCTGCTATGGAGGTAAGGAGAGCTACTTTCAAATCTTGCCTCCACTTCTCGTAGCATCAAGACTTTGGTATCAAATCATTTAACCTCTCTGGACCCATTTCCTTACTGGTAAATAGGAGGCTAACAACAAATACTCCCTAGGGTTACAGTATGGACTAAATAATGAACGAATTCAGACCCATAATAGGACATCACTACAGAGATCAGATGGTATATAGAAAACTACTAGGAGAGGAGATTGCTCAGGTTACTGACCTGCTATAATTACTCGAGCTGGCTCCAAATTGATTACCCAGTTCTTAAATAAAATGCATATTCCAACAAGTAATTACATAACACTCAAAATGTATATATTTTCTTTTATATAAATTGTATCTCAATAAAAAATATTTACTATGAAGAAGGATGTTCAAAGTAACATGCTACTGAGCATTCAACAATGTCCCCAGAACACCCCCTACTATGTGCCAGGTCTTCTGTCACTGCCAGGGGAGAGGTGAAGGCAGTTCCTGAAGGGGTGTCCCACAAATGTGTTCCTCAATGGGATAAATGTAGGGCCTCAGGAGGTAATGAGTGCAACGGGCAGGTACCCTGAAGGAAGCTCTGCTTGTCGTTCCCATTGTGGGTGGGGTGGAGGAGAGCCCAGCAGAGCCTATCTACATGGACATGGAAGGGAAGCGATGTGGGGTAACCACAGGACTCTCAGTGGGGCTGCATCTCTGTGAGTGTTCTACCTGGGTTTCCAAAGCACAAGAATCACCAGTGGCGCTGCTCATTCACATGACGAATGTTAACAAGCGCAGGTCTGGGCAGGTACAACGTTAGGTGACAGCGCTGCTGTGCGGAACACCGACATATGGTTTTTGTCTCAGGGGGCTTATCGTTTCATGAGGGAGACCAACATCCATTGGGCATCACTAAGGAATGTATAAATACAGACTGAGATGATCGAAGGGTCAGAGGCTTGTAAGAATGTGTGACAGAGGAACTGAACAGGCTGGAGGGGCATAGAAGGCTCCCCTGAGCAGGTGACCCTGTGGCTGATGGATGAAGGATGAATGGTGGTTATTAGCTGAGGAGGGGACGAGGGAGGCTGGCCGTGATGAGGGATTGAAGTAGATTTCAAGAGCTGAAGGAAGCCTCGGAAGGATTTTAAGCACTATCTGTATTTGAGAGGCCCACTCCAGCTTGCTCTAGAGTGAAGAACTCTTTCCCTAGGGCCAGAGTGGAATCAGGTGGGTAAGAGAGATCTGTGGTCCTTAAAGCAAGAGATGATGATGCCATGGGTGAGTTCAGCAGCAATGGGGATGAAGACAAGAGGAGAAACGAGAGGCCATAGTTGGGGGTGGCTCCCCACCGTCTCCCTTATTGCTCTGCATTCACCCTCCAGGCCCCGCTAGCCCCTAGAAAGAGGGATGGGGATGTGGAATCCCCACCATCATGTCCACTCACCACTCACCGCTGAGCAATGGGCTCTCCAGAGGTACAGAGCTGGATAACTCTGAGGATTCTCAGGGGGTAGGAGAGGAGTAGCGAGTGAAGCTGAGTGGTTGGGCCTGTGTGGCAGACAATCTCCCACCCAGACATGCCTTTGGGAGGCAAAAGGGACTCTTCCTCAGCCCTTGTCTTCTCCCTGCCCCTTCCCCACTCTTGGGGTGGAAAGGAAGTGGCCTTATAACTACTTCCCACCAACTTGGCCCCCAACACAAAAACAAAGACCCTAGAGACCTGGAGCACTTGGCTTTGGTCTAAGTTTAGGTCGCAGGCTCCGTCTCTACTTTGTGGGACTGAAAACAAGTGATTCACCTTCCCTGAGACTCAGTGACCTCATTTGTAAAATGCTGACAATAACCTCTGCCTTGTGAGGTAACTCTGAGATTGCGGTCACACAGTATCTGTACAGTACCAAGCACTGTGTCTGAGTAGGTGTTCAATAAATGTTAGTACATCCACTATTCTAAGGGCAAGGCTAAGACCAAAATCACTAATGCCAGTCTGTTATCCTCAGCCCCTTTTCTCACTCTGTCACAATCTAGAGAGGTAGTAATGTTGGGTCTCAGGATGCTCAAAGACTCAAGATGCATCTTCAAATAAGATCCAGGCCTGCGATCTCTCTGACATCTTACAATGTGGATGTGGGAAGAGGCATTCTAACATTCCGAGCCCAGGGGATGCTTCCATGAGATACATACTAAGGCTGGAGGAGTGGCAGGGAATTAACCTCAACTTCCCACATCTGTGGGCTCTCCACCCTTCAGTCCTGTCACTATAGCACTCATCCTATGGGAAGTGGGGAAAGGATGGCTGGGAAAGGAAAAGGATGGCTCCTGAGTGACAGCAGGTCTACAAGATCACGGGTGAATGGGAGCATGAAGGCCGCTGCAGAGACGAGGGTTGCTGTGCACGTGATCAGGGTGGCCAACCCTGGATGGACTCTAGCATACACTTGAGCATTCGGGACTGAGGGAATAGCTAAACAGTCAATCCTTGCATCTACATTTGCTTCCAGTTTTGGAAGAGATTTTTTTTATATACTAAAATTGTCACTTATATCTGATGATGATGGTGATGATATAATTAACAGTTAATATGTAGTAACCACTTACTTTGTTTTGTGTCAGGTGCTTTGCTAGACACAAAACATGCATTATTTCATTCGATCCTCTCACAACTCTGAGTCAGGTAATTCTACTACCCCTTTGTACAGATGAGAGATTAAGGCACTTGCCTAAGGCTACACTGCTCACAGGTGGAGAACCTGAGATTCCCAGGGAGGTAGCCTGAGGACACAGCCTGTGCTCTTAATCACTGAGCTAATCTCCAGGGAAAATCGGTGTTTTAGTAGTACAATTTGGGTAGCATTTCACAATATTCTACAAAGAGCTGCAGTCCTACTTTTTTTCATGTGATCCCATAGAAACAACATCAGAGTACATGCCCAGGTTCCCAACAGAGGGTTGGATGGCATACTTTTCTAGAAATGACCACAACTGCCCTACTTAATCAATTATAAATGGTATATTTGTACAATGTATGGTAGAAAGTTCTCTAGTGTATGCCTGTATCAAATAAATAAAGCAGTACAAGAACCAATCACATACATTTAATCACATTTTATTTACTTAGGCACTCCTGGGAGAAGCCTAGGAGCACTGAGGGTAGGCTGCGGACTTTGAAGAAACAGAAGAATCTTGGGGAGAAGGTCTGCGTCTACAAAGAGCCACCAAGAGAGGGAAGCTGCCATTTAAGAGAGATTTCCTAAATGACAGAAATAAGAGGACACGCTCTGAAAACACAAAAGCTGTCAGGGCATGACATTACTGGGTGACGGAGTGAGGACTGCCAGACAGAAATTCTCTGAGTAATGACATGGGTGCAGTTGACAGGGGCCTCTAATGTGGGACACACTCTAGGCAAAGGTGTCCTGGACACTCTTTTAAGTCTCTCTAAAGTACTCACATCTCAGAACAAAATTGTTTCACAACATATATTTAATACATGCTTGTTTTGTGCTGTTTGGTCTCTGGGTCCCTAAAAACAAAGTTAGCACACTCAAAACATCAATTTAAAGAGCAAAGAAATGAAAATGAAGGCATCCTGGAATATTGTTCTCCATTTCACCACTCCAAAGCTCCTAGGGATCTTCCTGGTTTGAACCTTAATTATGGAAATTCTCATCTGTATTACATGATTTATTTAAAACCCTGTCTTTCCAAGAGAATAAAATCCAGGTTTTGAAGCACCTCTCAAAACAATTTATTCTTCTCCACTGACTAACCGCTTTGGCCAGCAATCGTAAATTTATAGTACTTTATGCCAAAGCAAAACACTCTAATAACTTAATCAAACATTTAAAATCCAGCTCACAGCCATGTAATATACAGAAGCAGTTCTCTCAGCTCTCTCGTTAAAGGGCAATTACCATTTTCATTCCAAACCTCTCTCACATCTTGGAGAAGACCAACACACACAGACACACACACACAGACACACACACAGACACACACACACACACACACAACACACACACACCCCAGAGACAGAGTGAGAGAGGACACAAGCATTTTGAGATTCAAAACTTGGCTGACATATTCCCAGACTTAGAGCAGTTCTACTTGTTATACTTTGAAATGAGAAAATGGATCTTTCAGCTATTTCTCTGCTTCTAACAAAACAGTATAAAATAAAGAAAGAGAATAAAACAAACAAACCTAAAGTATTAATTCTTTTGATCTTCAACGCATTCAGGGGAAAAACTGGGCAGGATCTAAACAGCTGTATTGCTGTGTCCCCCACAAGGGTGGGAGTATAGGAATAATCATGGTAATTTGCTTTATTTTGTCTGTTTGTCTTTTTAGAGTATGTTCGTGGATACATATTTTCTGACAATGCCCTTACTCTTACCAGACAGAAAATACTAGTAAGCTTGTTTTCCAAATGATAAAACATGCTTGGGCAACTTTTGATGGGAAAACAAGAACAGGAGTTGGTATGTATTTGGTGTAGAGTCTTTGGCCTAAGAGATGGAAACAAGCCAGTGAGTAAAAATGTAGTCCTTTGGCTCACTTGGTCAAATAAATTGCTCTTTTTCTTTATCCATCACTCTTAGCCCAGGATGATGATGAAGAGAAGGAAGAGGAGAGTCTGGGAGGATGCCTCAGTTTACTGAGTGATAATCGTGCCAGCCACTGTGTGTAGCCCTTGCCACGGGTAATCTCATGAGAGCCTCATGAAGCAGGTTAGTGGAATCCACATGTGCATTTAACTCACAGGTGAACCCATGTATAGCTATTCAGCAAATATTAAAAGAAAAGAAGAAAGTAAGAAATACAAGGTACAGAAAGTCCTACCAATCATTCTTCTCAATGAACCTGCGCCCCCCAAATGACGTGGATGAGAGATGAGCACCTGCCCCTCCCCCAGTCTCAGTCCTCATGTGCTGCTCACCATGAGCACTTTGTTGATGGGGATTCCAGTGGTTGGTGGTGTTTTTCAGTATAAAATGGTCCCCACATGTCTGTCAATAATTTGAATACTTTCCATTTTTATCTTTCACACCAACTTTAGAAAAGAAGCCTCTGTTTAAAAGGCAACTCTATGGGGTGCCTGGCTGGCTCAGTCAGTGGAGCACACAGCTCTTAATCTCAGGGTCATGACTTTAAGCCCCACACTGGGCATGGAGCCTACTTTAAAAATAATAATAATAGACAATAATAATTTTAAGAATAAAAATAAAAGGCAACTCTACTCAATAATGATTATCCCCATTTAACAGATGGCACTTGGAAGCTACTGAGAAACTTGACTGAGGCCTCATGGCTGGTAAGAGAAACGGGAAGATTTACTCCAGTTCAAATCCATGTGTTTCCTAACTTTGAGTCCATGTTCTTTTTTTCTTTTAACTGTGTTCTTTTTTTAATTTAAAATCAATTTAATTAACATATAGTGTATTATTATTTTCAGAGGTAGATTTTGGGGTTCATCAGTTGCATATAACACCCAGTGCTCATTCCATCACGTGCCCTCCTTAATGTACATCACCCAGTTACCCCATCCTCCCACCCACCTCCCCTTTAGCAACCCTAAGTTTGTTTCCTATAGTTAAGCATCTTGTATGGTTTGTCTCCTTTTCTGATTTCATCTTATTTTATTTTTCCTAGCCTTCCCCTATGTTCACCTGTTTTGTTGCTTAAATTCCACATATCAGTGAGATCATATGATAATTGTCTTTCTCTGATTGACTTATTTCGCTTAGCGTAATACCCTCTAGTTCCATCCACATTGTTGCAAATGGCAAGATTTCCTTCTTTTTGATGGCTAAGTAGTATTCCATTGTGTGTGCGTTTGTGTGTGTGTACACCACATCTGCTTTAATCATTCATCTATTGATGGACATCTGGCTCTTTCCATAGTTTGGCTATTGTGGACATTGCTGCTATAAACATTGGGGTGCAGGTGCCCATTCGGATCACTACATTTGTATGTTTGGGGTAAATACCCAGTAGTGCAATTGCTGGGTCATAGGGTAGCTCTATTTTTAACTTTTTGAGGAACTTCCATACTGTTTTCCAGAGTGGCTGTACCAGCTTGCATTCCCACCAACAGTGTAAGAGGGTTCCCCTTTCTCTGTATCCTCGCCAACATCTGTTGTTTCCTGACTTGTTAATTTTAGCCATTCTGACTGGTTGAGGTGGTATCTCATTGTGGTTTTGATTTGTATTTCCCTGACGCCTTGTGATGTTGAACATTTTTTCATGTGTCTGTTGGCCATTTGTATGTCTTCTTTTTGAGTCCACATTCTTAATCTTTAAATGATTAGGCTAAATATCCACCACACACTCCAATTAAACTGGCAGATCTAAGGGCCTGTGGAAATTTTTAGAGAGTGGCCCATGCTGTTCTTGCTTCCATCCTGAAGGACCCCAGATGTATTATTCTTGGCCACATGATTTGTATTCCTATTTGATCTTCAAGAGTTGGTTCAACTGATGCCTCTTGGGTAAAGCTTTCCCTGACCTTATCAGTAGAGGTGGTCATTCCTCTGTACTCTGGAGGGTTCACCATCTGCCGTGTTGAAAGTTTTGTGTTTACATGCTTGCCTTCCTAAGTAGACTGTAAGCAGCTTGAAGGCAAGGGTTCCACTGCATTCTTCTCAGAAACTCTAGCACTGACACAATACCTGGTAGCATAGCAGATACTTAATAGATGTTCATTCCTGAAGTTGTCTGGAGATGGGTGAGCTGCTGTGGGGTGGGAGAGGAAGTTGCTGGAAAAAGTTTGAAAATACCTGTCTTAGAGGTTCTCCAGGAACATGTAATCAATCTTTTTTTTTTTTTTCCCCAGAGACTGCAGTGAAATGTTTTTGAGCATTTCCTACAAACCAGACACTGTCCTAAATTCTTCTCGTGGGAGCTATTTAGTTCTCACAATAACCTCTATGAGGTCAATACATAGATATTTTACAGATGAGGCAACTGAGGCTAAGAGAGGCTCATTAACTTGTCCAAGGTCACACAGCAAGTAAGTGTGGGCCAGGACACCAGAACCCACATTCCTTACTACTTCACTACACTTTCTTCCTAAATATTCACTTAAATTTCTGCCATCACAAGGCTTATAATCCTGAGTCTTGTTCTCCAGGGAGATGGCCTCATCCCCCACTCTATGAAGTTATAGTTACAGTTACAGTTGAAGAGTTTAGGCTTAAGTCTCCCAACAACCTCCTCCTCATCTGCCTTGGTCCTTCAATGCAGCCAGAGAGGAAAGAGCTTAGGGGGAGAGAATCAGGCAGGACCAGCTCACACAGGCCTCCAGGCCCGCCTGGCTCTTCACATGGCAGTGAACATTTTCTCCAGCTGTTATTTTTTCCCCTAACGTTTCCCTAGTTTAAGGTTTCCCTTCACACTGTCTTGCAATTCGTAAGGAACCAATGGAGAATATATTCCAAGACAGAAGTTGTGTTTTTTTTTTTAATAAGGAATAATAACATAAACCAATCAAAAATCTGTCAACAGTGGTGTTTCTGGTGTTGGCAGCTATACACCCACAGACACTGAGGTTTTTCTCATGGACGTAGAGTAATTTAAGTGTAGACACCGCAGGCGATAAATTGCACAAAGAAAACCCTGTCCATAATTCTGAGTTAATAACAATGGTCAGTGTTTGATGTTGATACAAATGGGGCCAAAGGAAGAAAAAGCCACATTCATGGGCTGTTGTAGTGTCTGGCCTCTAAATGATTGGCTCAAGGAACATAACACATCTTAGTTCTGGTGGGACAAGCAGGGTTCTATCTTACCAAGAACAAAATAGGTCTTGCAATAATTTAGAAAAAAAAAAAAATATATATATACATATATATATATATTTGCGACACACATACATTTAAATATATAATCTAATCTACTTCACATCTAATTAAAGAATAAGTAACGGAACTCTGGCTTAGAGCTAAGAACACTATTGTGTTCTGCTCTTTGGAAAAACTGAGCTACCACCAAGGCAACGCAACCCCTCAAACATTGCATGCTGCATTAACATTTCATAGAAGTCAAATTCCTCTCTAGCCTGTTTCCTTGTCTGTAAAATGAGGAAATTGGATAATACAATATCACAATCTCATTCCAGTTCCTGACGGTTATGTTTTCTTTTCCTAGCACCTGAATTCGGGATAGTCCTTGACTTAAATCTCAGCGTGGCAAGTTACTTTAATTTCAGAGCTTCAGGGTTTTTTTGCTCTGTGAAAAGTACATAATAATTTAAAAAATAACTTTTAAAAATGTTTAATAAAAAATGTTGAAACATACAGAAAAGAAAAAAATGTATTTTGAACTTTTGTATGTGCACCACTTAGATTCAAGAATTATTTTCATTTTGCTGTATTTGTTTTAGTCTGTGCTCTTTATTGAACCATTTAAGGTAAAGTATGGAAATCAGGACACTTGATCCCTAAACACTTCTGCATGCATCTCAAAAAATTAAATGGTTTTTCTACATAACTAGGGTACCATTATCACACTTAGCAAAGTTAATGAACAATTCCCTGACATCATGCTCATGACACCCAACCCATGTTCAGATTTCCCCATTTGTCTCAAAATTTTATTTTATACATTAGTTTCTGCAAACCAGGCTTCAGTTAAGAGCCAGGTACTGAATTTGGCTGTTATATCTGTCTCTAAAGTCTCCTTATAAAATAAGTTTTTTTGAAGCATAACATACACATAGAAAAAATCACAAATCTAAATTTTATGGCTAGAAGCATTTTCACCTGGTTGAACAGATCCACAAAACCTCTACCCAGATCCAGAAACAGACGATGAAACACCCCAGAAACCCTTCAGTGCCCTCTTCCATTTACAGCTCTCCAATGATAAACACTCCCCTGATTTGTACCACCATAGATTAGTTGTGCCTGTTTGGAAGATTATATAAATGAAATCAGGTCATATATATTCTTTTCTGTCTGGCTTTTGTCACTCATTCTGTTTCTGAGACTTATCATGTTGTTACGTACAGCATTGTGTGTGTGTGTGTGTGTTGGGGTAATTTTTCATTTTCCATCAGGCTATTCCATTATATGAACAGGCCACAGACTATTTTTGCTCATGCTGAGGAGCATTTGGCCTGTTTCCACTTGAGGGCTATTACAAATAGTGCTCCTATGAACATTCTTGTGCAGGTCTTTTATGGGATGGATATCCAGGGGTGGAACTGCTGGGTCATGGGGTACGCATGTGTTCAGCTGTAGATGATACTGCTGAAGTTTTCCGGCGTAATTGTTTTTGTTTTCTTCCTTGGAGATTTGTATTATAAATGTGACAGAATGTCTTTGACTTCTGTATCTATCACTTCCTCTTAAATCCTCTTAACCTTTATATTAACTTCTTCCTGATTGAAAAAATACTCATTTTCCATTTCCCTTAAAGCATTTATCTGCCCTCAAATTGCATCTAGATGAGTATGTATGCATGTATTTTTGGTGTAAAACAATAACACATTTATTTTGCTTATGAATCTGTAATTCAAGTAGGGTTTGGCATAGTGAACTTTTTAAAAAATAGACTTTGTATAGAATAGATTTAGACATACATAGAAGTTGGGAAGACAGTACAGAGTTATCTTACACACCCCATACCCAGTTTCCCCTATCATTAACATTTTATATTAGTATAGTGTATTTGTCACAATTAATGAGCCAATATTGATATATTACTATTAACTAAAGTCAATACT
The DNA here is from genome assembly GCF_023065955.2 of Ursus arctos. Classification (NCBI taxonomy): domain Eukaryota; kingdom Metazoa; phylum Chordata; class Mammalia; order Carnivora; family Ursidae; genus Ursus; species Ursus arctos. The sequence goes on from NW_026622819.1 coordinate 56,519,128, forward strand.
TTATTCGGATTCCCTTAGTTTTTACCTGTATCTTTTTTTTCTGTTTGAGGACACCATCCAGGATGCCACATTACATTTAGTCTTCCCATCTCCTTATGTTCCTTTTGGCTCTGACAGCTTCACTGACTTCTCCTGTTTTTGATGACTCTGACAGTTTTGAGGAGAACTGTTCAGATCTTTTTAAGAAAGTCCCTCCATTGGAATTTGTCTGATGTTTTTCTCATTAGAATGTAGTTATGTGTCTTTGAGATAGAGATCACAGATGTAAACTGTTATTTTCATTACATTACACCAAAGGTACATACTATCAACATGACTGAGCACTTTGGGTACTGGCCTTGATCATCTGGCTGAGGTAGTAGTGTGTGTCATTTTTTCTCCACTGTGAAATCTCTATGCTCTGCCCTCCCCTCTTCATACAGTACTCTTTTGAAGGAAGTCACCATGCAAAGTCTACGTTTAAGGTGTGGAGAGTTATGCTCCCCCTCCGTAAGGGCAGAAAATCCACATAAATCACTTAGAATTCTTCTGCATGGGAGATTTCTCCTCTCCCCATTCATTTATTTGCCCATTCATTTATTTATGTCAGTATGGACTCATGGATATTTTATACTTTGGTTATAATCCAATACTGATTTGTTTATTTATTGCTGAAATTATTTCAGCTTTGGCCATTAGGAGCTCTTTCAGTTTGCTCCTATTTCCTCTTAACATATCACTTAATTGTGGGTTTTGTTTTGTTTTGAGCACTTCCTTTCTGGCACAATCTGTCTCATGCCCAGTCCTAGAATCATCCCATTTCCAAGAGCCTTAGCTCCCTTTTATTGGGGAACGGTATTAGAAACCAAGATCTGGGTAGTAGGTGCACTCATTGCTATTGTGGTGTCATCATTTCTAGGTGTTCCTACTAACAGAGCAAGGAAATATGTGCTTATATACAAACATGTATATTTACATTTCGATATATTTCTATGTGTATATCCATCTATATTAAGTGAACGTATCTATATTAGGCTAAACATTTGTTCATACTGATGACTCCAACTCTAATCCATTGACACAAGGATCATTATAGTTTTCTTCATTGTCTGTCTCTATCACCCACCATTTTAGCAACAAGAAACCTGTCTCTATCACCCACCATCCATTGTTTAATCCCAATACATATGTACAGTGACTTCAGAATTGTTAACTCATACTCCTATGGGAAACAACTTTGTTAACCACAGTACAGTTCTTATGTGTGGTTCCTTTTGTGTTTTGTCTCATAGACTCATTTCCAAATCTACTTAGGTCAGCACCTTTCCCCCATCACCTTCAAGAGGTTGATTCATACATTCATCACAGTGGGTATTCCATCTTGGGATCCTCTAATTTTTAGAAATGTTCATGCAGGGTGCCTGGGTGGCTCAGTTGGTTGGGCATCAGCCTTTGGCTTGGGTCATGATCCCAGAGTCCCAGGACTGAGTCCCGTGTCAGGCTCCCTGCTCGGCAGGGAGTCTGCTTCTCCCTCTGACCCTCCCCCCTCTCGTGCTTTCTCTCTCTCAAATAAATAAATAAACTCTCAAATAAATAAATAAATTCTTTTTGTTAAAGAAATAATGCATTAAGGTTCACCGTGTATGCTATAAAATTCTATGGGCTTTTATCAATGCAAATGTCATATATTCATTATTTCAGTATCATACAGCATAATTTCACCATCCTAAGCCCCTCTAACCCCATGGCTTTACCTATTCAACCCTCTACCCCCCCTTCTTCCCTGAACCTAACCACTGAAGTGGACTGCAAGATATGACCGTATTTAGCTTTGTAAGAAACTGCTGAACTGTCTTCTAAAGTGGCTATAGCATTTTGCATTCCCACCAGCAATAAATGAGAATTCCTGTTACTCTCCCTTCTCACCAGCAATTAGTATTATCAGTCTTAAGTATTTCAGCCATTGTAATTAAAGGGGACAGTGCTATTACATTGTTGTTTAACTTGCATTACCCTAATAAGAAGTGACATTGAGAATTTTTCATATGCTTATTTTCCATATATAGATATAGGTAAAGATATCTATCTTGTTTGGCATAGTACTTGTTTAAATCTTTTGCCCATTTCTTTCTCTTTGTAGGGTAGGGGTGTTTTCTTGCCGTTGAATTTTTAAAGTTCTTCGTGTATTTTGTATGCAAATCAGATAAGCATTTTGCAAAAATTTTCTTCCAGTCTGTGACTTTTCATTCTTCTAACAGTGCCCTTTGTGGAACATAAGTTTTTAATTTCAATAAAGTTCAATTGATCAATTTTTTTTTTTTCTTTTGTGGATCACGTTTTTGTTGTTAGGTTGAGAAACACATCCCCCAAACCAAGGTTATGTACATTTTTTCTCTTGTCTCTCTTAGAAGTTTAATAGTTTTACATTTCACATTCAGGTCTATGATCCACTTTGTATTAAATTCTGTGTAAGATGTAAGGTTTGTGCCTAGGTTCAATCTTCCACATATGAACATCCAATTGTCCCAGTACCATTTGTTGAAAAGACTATTCTTTCTCCATCGAATTGTCTTTGCACTTTTGTCAAAAGTCAGTTAACTATATTTGAATGGGTCTATTTCTGATTTTTTTTGTATTCTGTTCTGTAAATTGATATGTCTATTATTTCACCAATGCCGTGCTGTCTTGATTACTGTAGCTTTATAGCAGGACTTGAGATTGGATAGTGTAATTCTTCCAAGTTCATTTTTCTTCAGAATTGACCGTATTTATTTTGAAATTAGTTCTTTTATTTCAAAACTGTTCCCTGAGCTCTTCGTCCCTCCTTTTACATTCCATTTTTCTCTAATCATCTAATTTCTGAGTTTTTAAAATTCAAATTTATGTTGTACTTTTATAGTTTATAAGATCTTAAATTTATGTGGCTAGTTTTGAACTATTCTATTATAGTTTTCATGTGTTTTGTGGGTATCTCTTTCTTGCATGATTTCGTTGTTTCTAGAAGGGTTATTATACTTCTTACTCTTTTTTATTTTTCTTATGAAAAAAACACTTTGTATGTGCTTCAACCATAATCTTTTTGGTTGCTTATTTCTTAAATGAAAGGAATTCCTGTAGTTTTATGAGGGAGGGGTAGGAAGTGATAGCTTTTTTAGTTTCAAGAGTCTAGAGTTCATTCTTGGGTTTTTTTTGCACAAACTAATGAAAAACATAGCCTTGGATTTTCTAAGATCTAACTCGTCTGGTGATTTCTAACACTTTCATCAAGAAGTTCTCTTTTCATTTCTACTATTGTTCCTGTTCTGATCAACTACACTCAGGAGTTTCTTATCAATGCTAGGCCTTCTTTGAAAAAGAGCCCTGTTTTTGTCAGTTTAAAGAATTTATAGGGCCTAGAATACTCCAAGTACTATCAGTCATTATTACATCATGGGTCCCCCGTACTTACGATGAATTGGATCTAATCCAACTCTCTTCCATTTTTGGCAGCTTTTCTCGTGTTGACCACTGCATTTTCCAATGAGTACATATTGGTTATTTAAGCAATCTCCTGTTCTCAGAGTCCTAAGAATTTTAGTTGGCTTCCCTCTGCTTTGTCCCTCACAGACATGATAACACAACAGTCTTATAACCATCAGATGTTTTTCCCTGCCTCCTTTTATTGGGGGTGCAGGGGTTTACTAAGATACTGTGTCAACTAGTTTTATTATAGATGTTGTGTATGTCTGTGGTTTTGCTATCCTAGTTGTTCAGCAGTTTTTAATTTAGGAGAGGATTTTCAAATATTAAACCAACCTGGTCTTCCTTGAATAATCCAAACTTGGTTGTAATATATCCTTTTCATGTACTACTAAATTCACTTTGCTAATATTTTGTTAGGAAATTCATATAAATATTCATGAAATACGTTGGTTTATATTTTGTCTTGAAATGCTCTTGATGGATTTTGTTATAAAAATTATATTGTCCAAATGACAAATGTCTATTCTTCTTAAAGAATGAATTTATGTTAAATTGATATTATTGATTCCTTAAAACTTTGGTGGAATTCACTAGTGAAGCCATCTGAGTCTAGATTGTTTAGTGGAATGTTTTAATTAAAGATTTAATTTCTTTAATAGATATAGGACTATAAAGACTTTCTACCCCTCCTTGCTTCAGTTTTCAATTCTATTTAATCTTTAAAGTCATTGAACTATGTTCTTCAAAATCTACTCTTATTATCACTTTAATCTGTAAAATCCATAGATATGTCCTCCTTTTTATCCTTCATATAGGCAATTTGGTCTTTCTTTTTTGTTTTCTGATCAGTCTTGCTAGTTTTTGTAATTTTATTGTGTCAAGAATGGAAGTTTGGCTTTTCAGAGTTCTTAAACATTGTATGTATGTTTCTATTTCATATACTTCTGCTCTTACTGATTTCCTTCTACTTTTTTGTTCTTTTTCTAGCTTCTTAAGATGGGTACTTTTATCAAGATTTTATCCAGGTGATCAGTATTAAGAAGAGCATGTGTGGTGATGAGCACTGGGTGTTATACGCAACTAATGAATCGAACACTACATCAAAAACTAATGATGTATTATATGTTGGCTAAATGAACATAATAAAAAAAACAAGAAAAAGGATTTTAGTGTTTCTTTTTTTAAATTTCTTACCCCATTTTCTTTTTTTTAATAAAAAATTTTTATTATGTTAGTCACCATACAGTACATCCCTAGATTTTGATGTAAAGTTCCATGATGCATTACTTGCGTATAACACCCAGTGCACCATGCAATACGTGCCCTCCTTAATACCCATCACCAGCCTATCCCAATCCCCCAACCCCCTCCCCTCTGGAGCCCTCAGTTTGTTTCCCAGAGTCCATAGTCTCTCATGGTTCATTCCCCCTTCCGTTTACCCCCACTTCCTTCTTCCCTTTCTTCTCCTACCAATCTTCCTACTTTTTATTATTTCTTTTTAAATACATGATAGCATACATATATCATAAACTGAATAATATAACTTAAAGTCTATCAGTTTTCTTCTGAGCATGGCTTTGTTTGCAATCCATACATTGTGATATATTGTGTGTTTATTAATATTCAGAAAATCTATCTTCCAATTTCACCTATGATATGTTCTTTGATTCAGACATTATTTTGAAGTATATTACTCAATTTTCAAATATTTTGAAATTTTCTAGTTACTGTTTTCTTACTGACTTCTTGAATATTTCTGCTGTGGCCAGAGAAAATAATCTATATGATTTCAACCTTTTGATATTTTTGAGAACTGCTTTGTAGACCAGTGCTTGATAAAGATTTCATACTCACGTGAAAAAAATGTTTATTCTACATTTTTCTAGTTATAGTGTTTTCTATGTATCAATTAGGTCAGGTTTGCAAACTCTGTCATATTGTTTCATATTGTTACTAACAGTATTTCATATAATTACTAACATTATAACAGTCTAGATTGTTACTAATGATTATATCTCCTTATCCCATTAATTATAAGAACAGTATCTTAACTCTGAATGTAAACTTGTCTATCCTTTTAATTCTGTCAATATTTGCTTTATGTGTTGTCAGGCTATGTTTTTAGACACATACAAATACAGATTCTCTAAATCTTTCTGGTGTATTTATTCCTTTGTCATTTTGAAATAGCCCTCTTTATCTCCAATAATGTTATTTTTTTTTTAAAGTCTTTATTATGAGGGTGCCTGGGTGACTCAGGCTGTTAAGCATCTGCCTTTAGCTCAGGTCATGATCCCAGGGTCCTGGAACTGAGTCCCATATAGGGATGTGCTCAGCAGGGAGCCTGCTTCTCATCCCCAACCCCCCCCCACCCCCGCCAACTCAGGTTCTTCCTCACTAGCTCTGTGGGCTCGCGCTCTCTCTCTCCCCCATCTCTCAAATAAATAAATAAATAATCTTAAAAAAATTAAATAAAAGTCTGTTTTATGTAGTCTTAATAAAGCCACACCATCCTTGCTTAGTATTTTCACGGTACCTTTTCTATCCTTTTACTTTCAATTTTTCTCTATCTTCTTGTTTAATGTTTGTCTTTGTAAAAAGCATATAATTATTGTTTGTTTTTTATCCACTCTGTCTTTTAAGTGGAGGATTAATCCATTTACATACACAATAATTATGATATTTTTGTGTTTAAGATCATCATCTTACTATTTATTTTCTCTTTGTCTCATTTGTTCTATGTTCCTTTTTCTTTCTCTTTATCCCTTATTTGAATTAACCATATTTTTCTATGTATCATTCTATGTCTTTTCTCCCTCTAGTAGGTTATTATATTTTTTAAACTGTTCCTTTTAGAGGCTATCCTACAGGTTGCAACATGTATCCTTGATTTAATAAGGCAATAAACATTAGTGCTATTATCATTGCCTGGATAATTCAAAGATCTTAGAACACTTAAACTCCATTGACCCTCCCAACTTTTTGCTACTGTTTCATTTTCTTTTTTTTTTTTTTAAGATTTTATTTATTTATTTGACAGAGAGAGAAACAGGCAGCGAGAGAGGGAACATAAGCAGGGAGAGTGGGAGAGGAAGAAGCAGGCTCCCAGTGGAGGAGCCTGATGCGGGGCTTGATCCCAGAACACCAGGATCACGCCCTGAGCCAAAGGCAGACGCTTAACGACTGAGCCACCCAGGTGCCCCGACTACTGTTGCTATCTTAAGCTTCTTTTAATCTATAACAGTCAACTCCCATCTCTTTCATGACATTGATTTTTTGAAGAGACCAAGGCAGTTGTCTTGTAGAATTTTCCATCTATAGGATTTTACTTGTTCCTCTTGGTTTCATTTAACTTGGTCCTCTATCCTGTCTACTCTTAGGAAACCAAAAGGGAGATGTAGCTAAATTAGATGTAGGGGAGACACACTTAGCAACAACACTTTATAGCCAATGCTTTGAATTTTATATTGTCACATCAGGGACACAGTAATTCTAACCTTGAAAAATTGTTGTATGGATTAAATGAGATGGCATATGTCAAGTGTCTGTGATGCTATCTGATACACAGTAGGTAAAGAACAGCCTTTCTCAACCTCAGCACTGTGAACACTCTGGACCAGATAAATTTCTGTTATGGGAGCCGTCCTGTGCATTGTAGGATGTCCTGTGCATTAGCAGCATTCCTGACCTCTACCCCTTATATACCAGTACCACACTCCAGTTGTCATAACCAAAAATATCCCAGACATTGCCAAGTGTCCTCTGGGTGGCTGGGGGGGGGGGGGTATTGGTTCCAGTTCAGAACCACTAGTATAGAACAAAAACCCAACTATTTGATAAGTATTCCACAAGTACTTACTATCATGCCTTGTGCAAAGCTTTGAGATTAAGACCTAATGAAACATGATTTCTGACTTCAATATACTCATGGTTTTGGAGAGAGACAATAGGCAAATAGGGAATTAACAGATGGTATGATAACTGCTGTGATAAGGACAATCATTGTCGTATGTGAGGAGGGGCACATGACTCAGTCTGCAGCAGAGTCCCTTTCATGGAAGAATGGAGAACTCTGATTTGAGACCTGAGTGACAGAATCCTCTTTGCTTTCCCATTAACGGCTCAAGAGATCAAACCAATAAAGACCATTCATAATGAAAATCAATACTCCAGAAATGAATTATCAAAACCCATATAATTTTCAGGCTATATTTCAGAGTATGATCAATAAAGATGAATCTACTACTGAATATAGAGACACAAGTAAGGTAAGTCAGGAGTGAGAGCTACAGATGGCACAATCAGCCATCTACTTCTTCAGTTGTTAGCAGCAAATATGTTATATTTTCCCATTCTATAGCTCTCAGTGTGTCTGAGGACAGACCAGATAACCAACACCAGATTAACATGTCAAGATAATGTCACACACACCCTCTCTCCCTGACACTGGAAAGCCTTAACTAAAGGGGCCCATCCAACTGTGCATACTGGTCCAGCTACCTATACTTTCATTCTTCTTCCTGCCCAAGTACTTCGTTAGGTCACTTACAGTATAACTCAGAGACTGGTTAGCTGTTCACTAATTCTGTTTCCTCTACTTCCTGGGCATACATAACCTGATTACCTTTCCCAGCATCTTCTGCAGCTTACTGTGGCCATGTGAACAACTTCTAATCCAAGGTATGTAATACTGGAAGTCCTATGTACTCATTCCAGGTCTGGCCCATAAAAACCTCCCATGTGCAATCCTTCATGCTGTTTTCCCTTCCAATGGCCTGATTCAGACAAACACTGGTACCTTGGTAGCCAAGGTTTAAAGATGGCAGAGCTGAGGAGTGAAAGGAGCCTGTGTTCCTGAGTCCCCCCTTGGAGGAGAGAGGCCCAGCAACCAAGAATGCTCTTACTAGGCTGGATATGAATAAGAAGTAAACGTCTGTGTTAAGCCATGAGATTTGAGGATTTATCTAGTATAGCAGCGAGCATTAGCCTCCTAATATACCGAAGGAGAGAAATAGCCAGGTCTCCCCCGCAACTATAAGCCCCTCAGTCCCGCAGACATGCTCGGTATTTCTGCTGTGTTCACCAAGCCAAAGAAAAGTGCCTTTTGCCAGCATATTTCACTGATATTCCCTGGAGTTAAGTGGGTATGTGAGAGGCCATTTGCAGGGCCGCTGCTAAAGATCACACTTCATCTAACGTCCGAAACACAGAAGTAAGAAAGGGCGTGGGCTTTGATGTCAGACAGATGTGGCTTTGAATCTTGGCTCCTCCCTCCTCCCCACCCCTGACAATTCTTTGGCTTCATCTCCCTGGGCCTCTGTTTCTTCATCTGCAAAATGAGGGTAATAACACCTCATAGGAATTTAGTGGGGATAAAAAAAGAGATAGCATATAAAATATCAGCACAGTTCCAAGCATGTCCAAGGTACTCAATTATCAATGAGCTCCCTCCCAACAATCGTGAAACGAACAAATTAGGAGTTTTTTTTTACCCTTCTAATCAGAAGACTAAGCAAGAAGTGGCCTTTTCACAAAGAACTATATATTTAGTCTTCCATAGACATGTTGAATACCTCATACAAAGGAACCAGGTTCAACAAATACTTTCATTTTTTCCTTGGTCTAAATAAGGCGAATTTAAGTTTCAAGAAACTTAAAAATAAAAGTGTAAACAGAGGCAGCATTCATTATTTTTAGAACTTTTTTCCTTTATAGGAAATAAATGTCATGTTTTTAAACCAACAACAGAACATACGCTGACCTTTGACCCAGATGGAGAGCAATAAATGAGATGGTTCACCCAAAGCAGGGGAGTACAAGGTTTTGCTGGGTAATACCCGTGTGGCCCCAGATGCGATGAGTCCAAGGGAAAAGATGGCAGATCACAAAGCTAACATGTTTGTGGCAGGCCCTCCATATGACCCAAGCCCATATCTATAGATGAGATTTGGCAACAGGACAGGTAAAACGAGCAAGATCCTTCTAGGGAGGCTGGGGGAGCAGTGAGCTGTTGCAGCCCTGTGCCCCGACTTCAGGAGAAAGAGGCTGAAATGTCAGGCCAACCAGGATGCAGAGGGAAACAAGGAAGAGAGCCGCCCACTGGCATGACTAAGTGTTCTTGGGGACAAGCCTCACTTGGAGGGCAGGAAGCAAATATCCAGATGTTATGAGCTGCCAGATGTGATTAACTGAGGAAAGGTGAAGCTGCCCACTTAACCATCTGAGCAGCAGCCCCATCCGAGTGACCCAAGAGTTTTCTGCAAAAGCATTAATCATCAAAACAAATGGAGGCTCCATCAATCTCCATCCCCACCCCTCTTCGTCTCTCCCTCTGATAGTCAGAACAGCAACCTATTTTTAAACGCTGGCACCACATTCTTTCGTGGAAACATGCGGGCTTCCTGACACAGGCTGATGCTCAGAGGAGATACAGGAACACTGAAGGGACTGCCCACTCTCCCATCCTTCCTCTCCCGTGAGGGGCAGAGGCGGCACCGGGAGGAGGGGCAGGGGAATAGCGAACATCTAACACTGGCCTCCATGACAGCAAAACCCACTGCTGGCTTCCATCCTCTGCAAAGGGAAGAGGCTTGGGCAAGAACCAGCCCCATGTACAGATATCAATAGCAACAGCTCAAGCATGGGAAGAAGAAAAATAAACCCCAGATGCCAATTCTAGCATCTTTTAAAGAAAAAGAGTTTTAAAAAAATAAAATAAAGAGTTTAAAAGGATCTCAGTGTCTCTTTAACATGTATCTACTGTGCTTTAAATAAAATAGCAAACATTTCATTAAGCATTAGAGACTTTTTTTTGGCAAGGTCGCAATGAAGTCAATTTACCAAAAAAAAAAAAAAAAAAAAAAAAAAGACTTTTCAAGAAAGGAGGTTATATTGTACTTACAATCGCTCCAGCTGCTTCAGATCCTGGAAGGCGCCTCTCTCGATGACGCTGACCTGGTTGTCTTCCAGATGCCTAGAACCACAGAAACAGCAGCGGTCAAGGACAAGGGGCCTCAGGGGTCTTCATGCTAGGCTTCAGGCCCAGCAGGCATGGTCACTCGGCCCCTCCCACAACACTCTGCCCTACCCCCCACTCCCCAGCCGGGATCAGTCTGGTGGGACAAGATAATTCACATGCCAGCTTGGTGTCACGGTAACCAGGGTTTCGCCGCCTGCACACTTCTACCTGACAGATTGGTTTCCATGCCTCTATTTTAAGAATGTTCCCAGCAAATGTCCCCCCAAGCACTGCAGGATGTTGCACAGAAAAGGAAGAGGTAAAAGCTGCTTCTTATAAAAACCACACATATATTCAGCATCTCTTCCCTTGGAGCTCCCTCCTCTAAGGATGTAAAAATACTTCATTAAAAAAGGCCTTCTCTGTGTACTCTGTCTCTGGGTCACCTAGCAGAAAGGGTGACCCTACTGTTGGACAATTGCCTGTGCCAGGAACTCTCCTCGCCCAGGGCCTGGCTGTTCCCAATGTGCGGGTGATGGTCACGAAAGCTAGTCCAGCCACAGACTCTCCTGACCTCCATGTCAGATGATTAAAAACCTAAACACTTTGCTTAAGTGAGGCATGTGGCATATCGTAAGAAGTGAGTATACAATGAAACATTTGTTTCCCTAACTTAAAACACACACACACATACACACACACACAATGGCAGCTTAAATTGGATTAGCTAGGCTAAGGGAAGCAGTGAGGGAAGGGAAGCAGTGAGGTTGCCCAGTTTCCATCCAGGACAAATCCTGCTGGCTGAATGAGACTTAGGGAGATGAAGTTGTGTTTGAAGGATGTGTCTTTGGAAGGTGGAGTTTAGGAAGAGCTGTGGGTACCCCTGGATTAGGCAGGAGGAGAGGTGCTCTGAGCAGCTTTAAGGAAGCTTGGCCTTCATTCAAAATGATTCCATCCATGCTAGCCCACCACCTCCGAGGAATTTTGTAACCCCTGTATTTCTTGGGCTTGTGTTTTGTTTCTTGTGTTTAGTTTCAAGTCCATCTTCCCCACGCCTAAGGACTCATTATCATCCTCTTTGCCCTAACACAGTTGCCTAGCACAGCAGCCACTTAATAAAGGCTTTTGAATAATGAAAAACTAAAGATGCCTTGGGGCATATAACATATTGATTTTCTATCAAGGAAAAGGCTAGTCTAGGACATATGAAGTGTCTGAGTCAGACTACCAGAGTGATAAGGGTATTGTGTTTGGGTTCAGTGACATTTTACGTTTTTTGTGAGTTTTTCGCAAACAATTAAAAATCAATATCATACACACAGACACACACACACACACACATCACAAAAGAAACTCCTTTTGAAAACTTAGCTCCTGTGTTGTGGTGGGAACTGAGTATGTGGTCAGACAGGGCACAAGAGCCCCTCAGTCTGCTTCAGTCCTCATCCACTCCGGTTCATACATTCCTGTCCCTCTGGCCCCTTATAGGCTTCTCGCTTAACAGATATGGACACCATGGAGTAGGGAGGCTAAGAGACTTGCCCAAGAAGAAACTCTTCATATAAAGTCACAGAGCCAACCAGGACAGACTCTCTAACCCCCAGCCTGATGTGCTTGTCAATTCTGGTGTAAAACCCCTGTCCTGCTTTCTTACGAGCTGATGGTGTGACACTGGGCTATCTAGTCAACATCTCAGGGACTCTGTTTCCTCATTTGTAAAATTAAAAACAAACAAACAAACAAACATCTCATAAGTCCTTGTGAGGATAAAAATGGAATAAAGTGTGTAAATGATCTAGTCCAGGATCTGGAGTACAATTAGAGGCTTAATAAATGTTTTTTTCCTTCCCTTGTCTTTCTCTCTATTCTGCCATATGGCAAGAAGGGCCTTGGAATGCCAACGGACTCACACTAGCATATCTCGCTAAATAGGGAACCAGTTCAATATTAGTGACTGGGGATTTGTTTGGGGGGGGGGGTTACTATCAATCAATCCATCACAGTGCTTGTTGTCATAAGTTCCCAATTTTAATAAGGAGCAACACTAGAGTGACTGAGTGTGATATTCTTCTGGGTTTTTGAAAGAGTTTAACTTCAACCTCCTATGATGAATTTTTTAATTCTGTACTAATTAATATAACACTACTAGCTTCTTTCAGAAAGGGGAGTCGAAAAATGCAAATATATCTGTATTAGATATCTACCCCTTCTTTACTTTGCTCAGGCTCAGGGAGGCTAATTTTTATCACTTCAAGAAGTTTCTTTGACTCTGGTTTCCAGTTGAGTCAGCCAATGGAAGATACCAGCAGAAAATAAGAGGGTGGGATGGAGTGATATTCGGGGATGTATTCCTACCTCCTTCCCTGCCAAGTAACTTCAGATTGACTGTGTCCCTCTACCTAAGACCACAGATCCTGTCAGGTAGTTCCTACCTGTGTGGGCTCAGATAACCACTTCCTCCCACTGCTCCTTGAGGCCCAGAGGACTGCTGTGGCTCCTTGCTGCTAGCCCCAGGAAACTGCACCACGTCTTCTTGGTTTCTCTTAACTTTGCCCACATCTTTGTAAATAATTCTTTATTTAGCGCTCCTTATTTGTCCTAAGTGAGTGTCATCTCTTTCCTGCTGGAATCCTGACTGGTAAGGTAGCTAAGGTCCCTTTCTAGATCTACTTCCTGGACCTATCAGTGTCCAGCCTACTACCTGACTTTTAAAGGTACAATAAATAATCAAAACCTGATGAATGAATGAATGAATGAATGAATGAATGAATGAATGAAGCTGTGAACCTTTCATCCAGACTTCTAGGCTGAGATGCAATTCAGGAGCTTGGGCTAATGTCACTGATATCACTCTCATTTTACTGACCAGATGCAGGAGGTCAGGGATCCAGGAAAGGTTGGATGCCCAGAAGGGCTCTCCATGGTTTGAGTCTGTTCTGAGTTAGAGACAAACAGACTGTGTTCATTTTCAGCTCTTTTGGCCTTGTTATTTTTTTAGTTTTAACACTGGATCAGAATCGGAAATCACCCCATGTGATGATGGCTGGGGAGGAGTTTAACTCTTTTATTAACCCCATTTGGGATAAAGCTGGCTCCCATATTGTGGGCATAGCAGAGTTCTTGCAACATATTACTATGAAAGGGAATATAATTGATAACACCAGAAGAGATCTTTTTCCTAATCCCACCCTGTGGCAGAAAGAATTGTTATGGGCAATTCTTATATATTCCCCTTGAAGGTACTTTATTTGGGGAAAATTGCCTTTGGATGAGACCAAAGTTCCCCAATCTCCATTTTATCTGCTTTTGTCCATTCACCTGCACTCTATTAACAGTTCTGCATGGAAATAGGTGGCAAGCTCAAATTATTCAAGACTATTGAGTCTTTTCTGGCTTCACTATAAATTGTAAATAAGAAACATATAGGGAATGTGCCAAGGTGTGATGAAAGCTTTTCAAAAAAGATAGTTGTCTAGGTTACTCAGCTAAAAAGAATAGATTGAGGGAAAATATGGTTTAAATGTCTGGGTATTTTACTGGTGTGAGAAAGCATTTCAGCTATCCCACCTAGCAGATTCTTTCACAGTAATAAAGGGCCTCTTGAATGGGATTGTCTTTGAGTTGAAACACAGTATATTAACAGAGTCTATAAAGTGGGGGAAAGGCGAGTGTTTGGTGTTGCTTATCAAAATAAGAAGAATGTGCCAATTAAACGAAAGATAAACTGGAGTCGAAGGAATGTTTTGTAGACCCTCCAGAGGATATTAATACAATCTTTTTTGATTATTTTAAACTTTCTATTTGCAGAGAGCAGATATGGAAATTGGAATTTTTATTAGCTTTTCTGATGTAATGTAAGAAAATCAAAAGGTTTTCTTTTCTGACTTGGTTAGAAAATGAAGCATTAGGTGAAATTTCTGACTTGCATGCAAGGAAATCTCTCACAGATGCAAGGGGGGAAATGGAAACAAAGAGAAAAGTTAAATGTTTGTTCTTTAAGTTGTCAAATGACCTGTAATCAGGAGTTTACCACCTCTATCTCTTTAATAAAAGTGACTCTAAAACTGAGCCATGGAATTCCCTCAACCTATCCCAGTCTCAATTCTGACCCACACACTTCTCATGAGAGCTGCCAGTCATTTGACAGACACGTGACTGCTTACGGCAAAAGACTCGGCAGAGGGTAGAGGGTCCCTCTGCTGCCCCCACTACCTTCCTCCTGAGGATGGTGAGAGGAGTGTGAACACGTCACATCTGGAGAATAGATCAAGGAGAAAACATCTGCTATCTGGAGGCCCAACATTCAGATCCTAGTGTTCCCACACACGGGTGTTCAGGGAAACTCAGGTAAGCCACTTACTTGCACATCAGGGCTGCATTTATAAGATGGGTAGACTATTCCTTCTTGGTTGTCTAAAATTTCTATAATGTAAATGGACAGTAGCTCTGCACAGAGGTTAGAAAGCACACGTTCTGGGTTCTGATTTCTCCTTAGTATTACCTGCCATGTGAAGCTGGGACAACTTAACCAACCATGTCTGTTTCCTTTGCGCATATAGGGATTAATAACCATATAACAGAGAGCTTCGTCTGCGAAAGGTTACCATACATATGTTGGTTATCATCACCATTGTTACCACTATCTACTTCTCAATCACAAAAGCAATGCTATGAAAGTAATACTCCACAAGTTGCAGCGAGAACAAACAGACGTCATGAAAATGATAAAACCATAAAGCATTAAATGCGCAACTGTGAGATATAGGAGGACTTCTGACTATTTGTTATGAGTGGAATTATATTCCCCCTCCAAATTTATGTGTTGATGTCCTAATCCCCAGGCTATCATAGTGTGACCTTATTTGGAGATATGGTCCTCACTGAGATAATTCAGTTAAAATGGGGTCATTAGGGTGTACACTAATCTAATATGACTGGTGTCCTTATAACAAGGGAAAATGTGAACAGAGACATGCATAGAAGGAAGACAATGTGAGAGACTCAGGGAGAAGACAACCATCTAGAAACCAGGGATTCCTGAGGCCACAAGAAGCTAGAAGAGGGGCTAGATCAGATCCTCCCTCTCAGCCCTCAAAAGGAACCAACCCCGTTGACACCCCGATTTTGGATTTCTGGCCTCAGAAACTGTGAGCCAATCATTTTTGTTGTTTAAGCCACCCACTGTGTGGTCCTTTGTTACGGTAGCCCTACCGAACTAGGACTATCATTCCTTAACTTACAGATGAAAAAACTGAGGCCCAAAGAGGTATAGTGATTCACCCAAGATCATGCGGGCAGTTAATTTTGATGCAGGACCAGAACCTGGTACTTTCTGTCCCTACAATAAAATTCTTTGTATTACAATGAGCTGTTAGTAAAAAGAAAGCAGTGGCTTCAGATACCAAGACTTTAGCTGCTGCTTCTAGTAGGGATTTGCCACCCAGGTTTCCATGACACAACAAACACCAAGGCAGCGGCCAGATAGTCTAGATGGTGCTTCAGGTCTGGAGCCACACTTACGGGGCAAAATCAACCTCTGAGTCAAGTAGGAGAGAGGCTCCGATTGCTCCTTGCTCATACCTCTAAATGTCTCATACTTGCCAATGGACAAGCATTTAGGCATATTCTTAATACTCACAGACTTAGGGATGGGTGAAGGTGTTCAATATTTAGCAAGGAAACCTGATATTCCTTGCTCTCTGGTTGCATCAATAGCCATCTCAAATTTTGCTCCTGTCTGTACGGCTGTGGGTGTACATGCAGCAGGGGCTCTAACCCTGTCTGACTCTCTCCCAGCCTTCTCCCTTCTCCAGTAAGCAACAAGATAAATAACATTCATTCTGATTGCTCTTTTAATGCACAGGCTGGAGAAGAAATTATAATCTCTATGGAAGAGTAACATGGTTAGTCAAGCTGACATTGCTGTCATCCTAGAAGCTGGGCATGTTGATTTATTCGTGTAGAGACTTCTGTTTTCCCTGTCACTGGAACTGACTTCTTCCACCGGTCTAGCCCAGCTGGCAGCATGGAGACACAGAATGAGATACTTGTGAAAACCTGGGTACACTAATGAAGGGTTTTCTGTTGCAGAATGGTAAATTCCTGTCACCCAGTGCATAGGGGTGCGATGTCAGGGCAGCAGAACATTTTCACAAGGCTGAAGAGCTGAAAATGAAAATGCGTCAAAGAGCCATGTGTTACTTACAAGACTCGGAGGTTCTTGAGTCCAGTGAAGTCCATCTTGGTGATCCTGGTAATATTATTTCTGTCCAGGTCACTGGAATAGAGAGCACATTTGGGTCAGATTTTTTTGCAGGTTACACTTATGATCTATTCAACTCAAATTGGCTTGAAGGAATGTTACTTGTCAAGCAGAAGGTAATTCCAGTGATTAATGTCATCCCCTGAGCATGCCCAACCAACCTTAAGGATACTGTATGGAATAAGCTACCCATTATGTATACACTAGAGCCCTGCTATATTTAGCTGCCTGGCTTCTGTTGCCCCTTCTTTGGGTAACAACTTTTTCTTTGGAAGTCCCCTCCCTCAACTCTCAGATCATGTCACATAAGTGGGCTGACCCCTCTTCCCAGGTCCAGACCTAATCCAGGCTAGGCTTATAAGCATCTTGCCTCCCTCTGACCACAGTATTTGTTTCAGGAAAGTACACATGACTCAAATTCCCAATAGTTCTCTCCCCACTGGGTTTCCAACCTGTTCAGCACTGCCAGAAAGCATCTTGCCACCATGAAGAGAGAGTTTTCCAGAGTCGAAGAGAGACTGACTCCTGGTGCTATCCTACGGGTATGTGGGTCTACCCACGCCTGAAGCCAGGTACTTCTGCATTTTGAAATTCCATGAGCCAATCTATCCCATCTCCCTTATATTCTGTCTTAAAACAGTTTGAGTTGAATTTTCTATCACTCGAAACCAAAAGAATCTTGACTGACTTTAGTACCTACCTAGGTATTTGTTTATTTTCCAGCTAGTCTGCAAACTCCCTGAGGGCAAAGGTAATATCTCATTTAATTTCCATAGCCCAATATAGAGAGTATGTGCCTAGCACATAGCAGAGGGACCTTTGCTCATCTCAGACATTAGGTAAAGACAGTTACGTGGATTGCTCCTGCCTCAGCTAGTAGGTTTACATCACTATAAATGGTCCCAAAGAGAAGAATTTGCTATGGAAGAATTGAAAGCATTATGGTGGTATTTGTGTTGGGGAGAAGGGGCACCATGGGTGTCAGAAAACCAGGGTTAGAAAAAACCAAAGTCAGGAATGAACCTATGAATAACGGTATATATATTCTGTGTCCACTAACATTATCTAAGACTAGATGCAAAAAAAAATAAAAATAAAAAAAAAATAAGACCATGAATAATATGTTAGAATTCCCAATAATGGATGCTGACTAATTCCTATCTACCATACCTTCTTGAGAAATTTTCAGAGTTTTGGCCACCTTGGAGTTTCAACAAGTTACTTGTAAACTGGCTTTGCTCTTTTCCTGAACATTCAGGAACTAATGAGGCCATTTTCCCCATGACAGATCCTCATCCCCAACCTACTTCTTAGGTTTTCCTAGCCAGGGCCTACAGTTGCCATCCTGCAGTCATGCCTCAGAGGGGTTTGTGAGCTCTACAGCGTATCAAAGGGACAGGGAAACAGTCTTCAGATTCCAGCACTTTTTATGAGGAGGGGTTATTCTCCTGATATTGAAAATAATACCAAAATAAAAATCAAGTGAGTCCTTGGGTAACCTTACCTGGGAACCACCTCCCTTCCTCACCCAGTTTTCTACTACCCAAAATAGCAATCAAGTGTTTCTTAACTAGCCTGTGAGGGAGAGAGGCAGGATATAGACTTCTCAGACTAAGTTGAGTGCTGGTAAAGGAAGAGCACAAATTACACAGAGAAATAAAGAAAGGTTGCCTGAGTGAGGATCAGACAGCGGCACACAGATAGGAATGTGTGCACACTCATACTCATCCCGAGTATTCTTCTCAACTCCTGTCTCAATTGGAACTGATGTTTGGGGACAGTGAAAACTGCAGATATGACAATGCAACTAAGGGTTTAATTACCAGGACACAGCATGATATCTCAGCAGTTTGTGCTGGTGGCTGTGGCACCAATATTTTCAATTAATATTTATTATGTGAAGCGGCATAAAGTGTGCTGCTGAAACACTGGGGACTAGGGGCTGGGGACAGGTTGTGGGGTTGCCCTGGTACACAGTCTCTGTTTAGGAGGCAGAGCTTCAGAGGCAAGCAGCCCTGAGTTTGAATCCCTGCCCTGCCACCTCCTGAGTGACCTATGGGCTGTTCACTTCATCTTCTCCATCCACAAACTGGGGGTGATTACCTCAACCTCACGGGTTTTTATGAAGGTCAAAGGAAATGACACATACACAGAGCTTGCCTGGCCCTTGTTAGAGACTCAATCATGGCAGCTATTGTTACTATCATTAGTTGAACTACACCCTTCTAACCTGCACCCCCCGCTTCCACCCTGAAATTTCAATGCATCAAGAGCAGCTGCCTGCACCATCCCAAACTCTGTGCCTACAGATGAATCCTGGGATCTCCAGGAGACGATCTTCCTATAGATGTAAGAGGGGTACATTTTGTGACTAAGAAGTAGTAAGATGGCACCACAAGCAGCCCCCTCATGCTGCCCCTCCCTCTCACATTTCTAAGACACCTATTTCCAAATCTTCTGCTGCCCTGTCAGCACACACACTGCCCGACTGCCAGGAAGGAGGTCAGGGAGCACGCTCCTGGGCTTTGAGGTGAGACAGGTCATGGTTCAAATCTCCTCCCCACTCCCTACTCCCAGCTGTGTGAGTTTCAGTATTTTACTTAACTTCTCTGAGCCTCCATGCTTTATGTAAGCCTCTCCTACTTGCAACCTTGGATGGGGAGAGGCGCAGAACCTTGACTGCAAGCAGGCTTGGCTGAAAATGGGAATTAATTAAATAGACAGTAAGAAGAGGCTGCACTACCTCATGCTCCCGTTGCTCTCCCAGCCCCCACTGTTCCAGTCCAGGCTACTCTGGAACTTCAGACCGATTTCTTAGCCTTTAGCTTTGGTCTTTGATGGAATCAGAATCAGTATATCTGAGCCTCGTGTGAGTTCTAACCATCTGCAAGCATGATCACTAGATGGGAAGCCAGTGCAATTCTAGTGGTGGGACAGGGAAGCAGGGTGGCATTAAAACACGTCTGCAAGTTGTTTCTTTGACAAGCCTGCCCTCGAGAGGTGGAGACTATGTCCCTTTCCCTTGAAAGTGAGCAGGCCTCATGACTGCTTAGACAAGCCTGGGGCAGGAATGATGTTGTGGAATTTCTGAGGCTGGATTAGAAAAGGCAGCAAGCAACTGCCAGAAGGCCTAGAGTTACCACTGGTAAGACCATGTGAGAGGACAGAGAGAGACAGAGACAGGGAGAGACAGAGAGGTGCTGGAGGAGCCCGTGTGGTTTCACACTGGCTGTTTGATTTTTTCCAGCCTAGAGGTCAGGTATGTAAGTACAAACACCTTTGAGATTCCAGCTCCAGCTACCATCTGGCTATGACTTATGAGAAACGCTGAGCCAGATCACCCAGCTGAACTACTCTTGAATTCCTGCCCACAGAAGCTGTAAGGGAGAATACTAAAAGGAGCACTGTGTCTTAAGCCGTTAAGTTTTGGAGTGATTCGCCTGGCAACAAAAGAGAGATGGAAGAGAAAGGAAGAGAAAGACACTTTTTGAATGTTAAATTTACCATTAACAATGGAACTCCCTTCACATGACTCTCAATGGTGTGTCCCTTCTGTGCTTGCCTGTCACCCTTGAAATCCTCAGTCCTGTCATTATGGTCAAAGATGGCTCACAGGGGCCAAAAACACCCTGTCATTCTAGGAATAAAAAAGAACTGCCCTTCTCTCAGGTTCTTAGGGGTAAAGACTGCATAATTAGGGTTGCCTATCTCTCCAAATGAGCCTTAGGACACCATGAGAATCACCCTGGTGTTATATTAGTAATCACAGTAGTGGGTACCATTCATTGAACATTGTGGCAGAGACTGGCAAGTTGTCCCCCAAATCATTTTTCCTCTGGTGTACACAGATAGCATACATTTCTCAGTCTCCCTGGCAGGGAGGTGAAACCATGTGACTGAGTTCTCAATATTACATGGGCAGAGGTTATATATGCTGCCTTCAGGCTTGACCAATAACACTTCCTGCCCAATCCTCCATGCTCTTTTTCTTCACCCTGCTTGGGCTGAATTCAGTAAATCCAGTGGAGGACTCTAAGAATGGCAGACAGAAAGACCCTGGGTCCTTGATTAACTGCATGGAATACAGACCTCCCCTCCCCTGTCTCTCCATTTACCTATATAAAACTCGGACACATTAAAGAAATAATTCTTAAAGCTACTGAAATTTTGGGCATATTTGTTATAGCAGTCTACACTGACAAATGCAATGTCTTTGAGTCAGGATCTTTTCATCTTTTTTTTTTTTTTCTTTCTCTTTGCAACAGTTCTGAAGAGTAGGTGTAATTATCTTCCTTAAACAGATAAAAATACTGAAGATAAGCTTTAATAAGAGCTGATGTTTGCTGGGCCCAAACTATACACCAGCCATTGTACTAAAAACTGTACGTTCATTTTCTCTTATCCAGACAGCAATCATACATGGTAGGTACTATTATTATCCCATTCTTCACATGAGGAAGCTGACGCATAATTTCCCCCACCCCAATCCAGTTTAGATTTTACTAATAAAGCAACTTGCCATGAAGTCATATAACCAGTAAGTGGCAATGGCTGGGATGTGAACTTGGGATCTCTGAATGCAGAGGACATGTTTTTTTATCACATCATGCTCCCCATCTTTAGCTAGACTCTAAGCATTTTCTACTATATCAGGTTAACTGCTGACTGAAAGAAAAATGAATGGATAAATGAATAAATAAATAGAACAGAACAGTACAGAATAGAATTTCCCATCCCATCTTGAAGAAAGCAAAGGGCACTCCTGGTGACTTCATTGCTTCCCATTCCAGCCAAGATGGCCCATTTCCTTTTTTGTCTCCCAGTGAGGTCTGGGCCAGTGGGGGTACTGAGACCCTCTGCAAGCTAGATGGGGTGAGGGTGCTTTCCTGCTGTTTTTATCCATGTCTGGTTTCTGCCATGTTGCTCATCATCTACCATATTGCCTATATAAACAGGCATCGCCAGGGTAATCTCCTGCATTATTTTTCCCCATCCCAATCAGTGAATCAACAACCAGTGCTGTGAGTCGCAGCTTTGTGGTATTTTCACATCTGTTTGACACCTTGGATGGGGTGGGGAGGATGAGGAATTCAGAACAACATTGGAAAAATGAAACAAAAATGTTCTGGGGCAGGCCACTGTCCCTAACTTGGCACACGTATATTCACATTCTTCTTTTGATTCATTCTGTGGCATTCCAGCAAAATGTTCTTTTTGCTGTGGCACATCTGGGAAGAGAGAGCAGTAAAAACAGTGTAGTGTGGAGAAAAGGGCTTCAATACCAAACCCAGAAGATATAGATTTGAGTCCCCTCTTCCTTCTTAGCTGGGTGACTCTGGGAATGTCACTTAAACTTGTTTAACCCCAGTTGTTCGTATTATTGTTGAGACTTTTATAAAATATGACCAAGAACACCAGCGCTACAGGATTACCATGAGGCTCGATAGATAAACTATGTGAGGAAGTACATTCTAAACAGCAGTCAGAGTCGTTAATTTTTCACTCACAGACAACAACTTGCAGGGAGAGGATGCAGAGGTGGAAGTTAGGACTGGTGTCAAAAAAAAAAGATGTTTCTTGGGGTGCCTGGGTGGCTCAGTCATTAGGCGTCTGCCTTCGGCTCGGGGCGTGATCCCGGAGTCCTGGGATCGAGCCCCACATCAGGCTCTTCCACTGGGAGCCTGCTTCTTCCTCTCCCACTCCCCTGCTTGTGTTCCCTCTCTCTCTGGCTGTCTCTCTCTCTGTCAAATGAATAAAGAAAATCTTTAAAAAAAAAAAAAAAAGATGTTTCTCTATGATGGTGCAACCTACAAAGTTAGAGAATACACCATCAGTTCGGATCAGACTTTAAGACCACCTGCCCCCATACAGCACGTGTATACAGAGTGATGCCTTCTGGGTTTCAGGAAAGAAGATATCTCAGTATAAGGTAAACTTGGAAGGGCTGCCTTACAATGAAGTAATTCCCTATTACAGGGGTATATAAGCCCAGATTAGTAGTTAACTCATGCCAGACAGGATGTACTAGTGATGGGTAGGAAGCTGGATGACATGACCGATAAAGTCCTGATAATTTTAAGATCTATAATTCTTGTATTTTGGGGGCCCAGAACCAAGTGGGCTTAAAAATATGGCCCAGTCTTTGCCCTCAGTTTGCAGTCTATTTGAGGAGATGGACTGTTTTACGAGCTACTTAGAGAACAATGTAAGAATATACAAAATTAGATGTTAAGAATGTGATCTTGAGTCCATGGAGCATTAGCAATCAGACAGCAGGGGCCATGATGGGGATCACAGAGAAGTGAAGAGTCTGAGGACAAGGACAGCAAGCTTCTGAGCAAGGATGGTGTGATGCATTCACGTTCAAAATCTCAAAGCCTAATCTGGGGGACTCTGCTTAGGAAAGTGGTAAGAGGGGCCAGAATTAAGATGTCTTGTGGTCCAGCCTGACCCCTTGTTTACCACTAGCAAAGAAGAAGTTCCAATCAAATCAGAGTAATTTAGTGAAGGAGCTTTGGTCTCCATTTCAGTTATTCACTCTCTACCCAGGGCAGGCTAACCTGAATGGACCACATCACAAGGCTGGCTGCTGTGCCCTTCTGTTTTACTTTGAGTTAAGCAGGAGATGGGGGAAGAAAACAAAGTGAGGAGAGTGTATTTATTCTCCCGGTTCCCTCCCTGAGAGGTCACTCAGGTTAGCTAGTATCTCTGCCAAAGGTCACGACTCCTCTTCATGGTGGACCACTTCCTGGTTCCAGAACAGTTGTCTTCTCTAATCTCTTCTGGCTCAGAGGTAGTAACAGCTCTAGCTTCTAGTCCTGGTTCCCTGAACCACACCTAACTACTGAAATAGTCCCTTTGTAAATCAATCTTCTTTATATAATCCTAATTTGAGTTTTCCCACCTATTTCATTTTCTGACTGATATATCATTCATTCAATAAATTGTTTTAACCACTAAGTTTCAGGTACTTTATTAAATGCTAGGACACAGGTGTAAACAAGACTGGCATGGTCTCTGACACTGAGCAAGTATAGTGGGGAAGAAATAAATAAAGGGTCAACTCCCATAGACTGTGCTAAACAGTCTACACTAAGTGTTATTGAACTTTTTCTGTAAAGAACCGAATAGTAAATAATTTAGGTTTTGCTAGCCATATTTTTCATCACAGCTATTCAACTCAGCTATGTAGCACAGACAGTACACAAACTAACAGGTATGGCTGTGCTCCAATAAAACTTTATTTGCAAAACAGGCTGAAGGCCAGATTGGGTCAGGGAGCTACAGTTTACAGACTCCTGTTCTATACTGTGCTAGAGCTATAAACAAAAGCTTACAGGAGGGTATACCAAGTTTTAAGGATCAGGAGAAGCTTCCAGAAAAAGGTAATGTTTTAATTGAGGCTTCAAGAATGAGTTGGCCATAGCTAGGCTGGTTGGCATGGAAATATGTGAGAGAGAGGAAAAGGATTCTAGGTCAAAGAAGCAGCATGTATAAAATCCCAGAGTCATTGCTTTAGGATAACTGCAAGATTTGTTTGGCTGTTAAAGCATGTTACAGGGGAAAGCAGGACATTCCTTCTTTCTATCTTTCCTCCTTTCCTCCCTCTTTCTCTTGCTCTCTTCATCCTTCCTTTATTCCTACAATAGGCCTTTATTATACACCTACTCTGGACCTGGTACTGTGTTTATGGCTAGGGATAGCATTTTGAACAACAACAGCAAAAATTATTCCTTTCAAGGAACTTTTATTCCTTGGTGAGTGTGGCAGACAAACTCTAGGGTGGCTTACATGATCCCCATCTCCTGGTATTAGCACCCTTGAGTAATCTCTTCTCCTTGAGCAAAGGAGGACCTACTGACTTCCTTCTCATTGTTATAATATGGCAAGGTGACAGGATGGCACTTCTGTGATTATATTATATACAACTATAATGCCCATCCTGCTAGGACACTCTTTCCCTTGTTACTTATGATGAGGAAGTAATCATATTAGGGAGGCACACATGGCAAGGAACTGAGGACAGCCCCCACAAACAACCAATGAGGAACTGAAGATAACCACCAGGAGTCTGAAGTCTTCAATCTATTAGACTGCAATTCTGCCAATAACCTCAAGAGCTTGGAAGTGGATCCATCCCAGTTGAGCCTTCAGATGAGACCACATTCTCCCCCTAAAAGCTGTGTGAAACCTTGAAGCAGAGGCCACTATCTAACTGTAAGGTAATAAATGGGAGTTGTTTTAAGCCAAGTTTATGGTAAGACTGTTACACAGCAATGGAAAACTAACACAGGGGGACAGAGGCAACCACAAATTAACAAAAGAACTACAGATTACAAAGAAATAACTAGAAAATCATTTCAGGGTGAGGTGAAGGGAATGAAAGTGGGCACGGGAGGAAGTGGGAGCATTAGGAAGGGTGGTCAGGAGAGACCTTGGGTCTGAGACTTGAAGGGAAAGAAAGAACCAGATGAGAGGTTGAAGGGAGACATTTCCAAGTACAGGAACAGAATCACAAAGGCTCTAAAGAGAGAAAGCATTTGGAGGGTCTAAGCAACAGAAAGTTCAGGTGATTGGAGCAGAGTAAAACCAAATAGGATCACAGGCAGGTGGCACCCAGACTCTGGGGCATCCAGGGGGCAGCTTTCATGCCTTCAGCACTAGGAACCACAGAAGAGGTCAAGCAGGGAAGTAACTGACTTAACAGCCCTCAACCTATTTCCCCTGACATCAAACCTGTCCCTTACAACCAGATTCATTCCCCTGACATCAAACCTGTCCCCTACAACCAGATTCATTTCCCCCAAATGCCAGTGTCTTTCACAGTGCAATAGCACTGCATCCAGGTGGGTCTCATGACTGTTCTTAGCCTGCCTCATTTAATTCTTTCTTCTTTCAGTCCAAAGACCTTTACTGAGCACCTTCCAGATTTGTGACTCTGTGAGACACTCCATTGACACTTATGTTCCTGTTACTTGCTGGCCTCTGAAGCCTTCAACATCCTTTCTCCATCTAAGTCCTACCACTACATTGTGGGGTGAATTGTGTCTCCCCAAAAGATATGCTGAAGTCCTAACTGCTGGTACCTGTAAAAGTGACCTTCTCTGGAAATAGGGTCTTTGCAGATGGAATTAGTTTCAAATGAGGCCATTAGTGTGGCCTTAATCCAATATGACTAGAATCCTCATAAGACAATGAGACAGAGACACAGGGAGAATGCCAGGGGACACCAGAAGCAGACACTGGAGTGAGGGAACTACAAATCAATGAATGCCACGGATCACCAGCCACTACCAGAAGATAGGAAGAGGCGAGGAAAGATTCCCCCCCACAACCCACTACAGATTTCAGAGTGAGCATGGCCATACTGACTCCTTGATTTCAGACTTCTAGCCCCAAGAAGTGTAACAGAATGCATCTCTGTTGATTTAAGCCACCCAGTTTGTGGTACTTTGTTTCGGCTACCTCGTGAAACATAAGACCTCTCTTCAGGCTTTGTGAAACACCGCCCCCCCCCCCCCCCCGCCCGCCCAGTCTCCTCTCTGCAGCTTTCCCAGCCTCTCCATCCTGCACTGATCTCTCCCTTCTCTGAACTTCTGAACTTCTGCATCATTTAGCCTCTGCACAATCCATTTTGGCCTTTCATCACATTTCCTTCCACCTCGTGTGTGCTGCCTGTTTCCTGTGTGTTTGCCTCGTCTCCCAGAGGAGTGTGAAGCTCCGTGGGAGCCAAAACCACAGATCATACTCCCCTCACTTCCTCCCAGACACCTTGGATGAAGTGAGGTCCCTTGGAGACACTCAGAGAAATGTACACTAGTATTCTCTGGATTCTGGGGCAACGAGTTTTGTTGTTTTTTCTTAAATGTTTTACATTTTGCTTCTTAGGACTATCAATGTTTTCCACAATAAATATATATTACTCACGTACTCTTCCCTCTCCCTGCCAAAATGTTCAAAGAAGTGGCCCAGTTGAAATAGGACTCTTCTCATGGCTAAAGTGACCAGCAGAGCCAAAGCCATTTAAGACCTGGAAATCTGGCCAAAAGAAGATGTTCTTTGATGGGCCCAAGGGCAGTTCTTAGAAGCTGCTCAGATGGCCCTACCCATACGGTTGCCTTCCTTTCTTTGCTTTCTCTCCCCAGCCATCCATTCATCTTCCCTGATGGAAGAGAGAAAGCAGTATGTGTTCAAGAATCATCAAATCACCATCCCACTAGGTCACACGCAGCCACATTTCACTATGGATCCCCTCAAAGAGCTTCCATCTCATGTCTTACTGCACAACAGAGACATTACTGAATTATTCTCTGACTTTTTCACTTCATCCTCATCAGTTACATAACCACATACAAGTTTAAAAACACATACACGCATTCGGGAGAGAAATGACTGAATTTGATTTAAAAAACTGGCTTCACACTACCTCAGTTGTTTGGGAACTAAGCCTCCCTGGGCTAAATTTCTGGCTTGGCAACACTCTCGCATATATAATTTTACACCTGCAAAAGTTTGCAGCCAGTGCTTTGCAGACAGCTACCTGCAGGGAGGAGAACAGCCAGACAGAGGGGCAACCTGAATGGTTGGATGTGGGGGTGGTGAGGGCTCTGCAAGGAGGAGGGGTGAGCATGGGTCTCCACTCTTCCTCTCCCTGCAGCAGGAGGGCTCCCCACTGGCCCCTGTCTTGCTCTGTTCAGTTTCATGCTCCAGCATGAAGGGCATACAGGGGACATATCTAGCTCTTTGCTGGAGGCAGTAGAGTAGAACTTGCAAACTCATAGCCCATGGGCCAATTCTGGCCTGCAGACATGGTTTGTCTGGTCCTCAGTATGATTTTAGCATTTATAAACTAATTGCCAATTTGGGAGCATTTCACATACAAATCTAGAATTCTAGATTGTCTCTAAAAAATCAGATGATCTGACCCTCTGGGCTTTCATGGCCACTGGAAACTGAAGCTAAGAGGTAACTGCCCATTTTGGACAAGATACGGACTTTGCTATTCATTAGTCCCATTCATCTGCTTCCCTGACTTATGCCGCCTGCTTGGCCCTTACAAGCACTGTTTGAGATCTCTGCTCCAGAGCATAATGCTTAAGAAAGCAGGTGCTATAATCAGACAGGCTGGGCTCAAATTTTATGACAGTAGTAATGGTTTTAGGCAAATTCCTTAACTCATCCCTAAGAGTCTGTTTTCTCACCTGTAAAATGGGTATAATAACAGCACCTACTTCCTAGGATGTTATGAGGGGTAAATGAGATGATAAAGTAATTTAGCACAGGGCTGGTCATGTAGTAAATACTCAATAGGTAATCATTACCATCAATTTGTTGATTATTATTCATAAAAATGTGAGCACAGAAAGATGCAGAATAGGTTAGGGACCTCAGTGCTTAACAAATGTGAAGGGGCATGGAGTCTAATCCACAGCTCTTTCTCCCAGATCCTCCTAGTCCCACTCAAGCACGTCCTTCAATCTCTTCCTTCATGACACCCCCCACCCCAGACTATTCTAGCCCTGAGTTTCAGGGAAAAAAATAAATAAATAAATGAAAAATAAATCATTCCCAAATTCTTCCTATGATGATTTAAGGCAACTTATTTCTTTCTGAACAATAACCTCCAGGTAACAACTATTAATCCAAAAGAGTTCAGTCTATATGTCCACTTTATCATGCCCAGAAATCTCAAACCCTTCCAAATTCTTCCTAGAAGGTCCATTCTTAAAACCCTTCTCCACTCTATATACAAGAGCACTTAAAAAAAAAAATGGCTCCACAAATCCCTGGGAATTAGGAGACCAAAATCTCAAAAGATCGGGGTCAGCCTTTGAAAATGGGTCAAGAAATATTGGGCACATGAAATGGCAGGAACAATGCTATGAGTTCACAAAACCATTTCATTTTCCTCTTAGGTAAGCAGCAAGATTAAATTTCCTGGCACCATGTGACTGATTTCTGGTTAAAGAAATGTAGATGGAAGTGGTATAAGCCATTTCCAGGCAAGCCCATAAAACATCCTTCACATTACACTCTCTTTCCTTGTCTTCCTTGACACGTGTAGACCATGTGTCAAAAATGGTGTTCTATGATAGAAGGAACCTAGGTTCCTGAGAGACCATATGGAGCATAGCCCACTACCCAGACCAACTGCACTGGACTCTGGTATAAGGAAGTAATACAATGTTGTTGTTTTGCCACGGCTACATCTGGATTTATTTGTTTCTGCTGCATAGCCTTATCTGTGCTGACTGATACACGTGACAGTTTGGCAGAGTGGGAAAGAAAGGCCTAGAAGCTAAACATCCAGGATTTTTCTCTATGATCTGTTTCTAACCCATAGCATGATCTTGGATAAGCTATCCACCCCCAATCTTTAAAAGGAAAATAAACTGATTGATTCCCCCAGGGTCAGAATCTCACTGATCCTGAACTCTTACCCATGAAAATTCTCACAGGCTTTGAACTCCATTAGTACACTACCTTAAATTATGTTTTTAAGAAGGCCACCTAAGTTCTCGTCAACAGAGGTAGAAAAGCTGCAGCCAGCCCACATTATAGTCTAAATAAATATCTGTGGAGTGAGTAATTATTATGCAAAAGTCAACGTGTGTTGGGTGTTTACCATGTGCCAAGCACTATTCTAAGTACTTCACATTCAGCGCCTCTTGTAATCCTTACAACCAGCCTGCAAGGTTGATGCTATTATTAGTCCCATGTTATGAATGAACAAATGGAGGCACAGGGAGATTAGGACCCTTATCTATGATCACAAGTTGATAAGTACACCAAGGGCATTTGTATCTAGACAGTCAGATGTCAGAGCCTGAGAACTTAGCAATCAACTTGCAAGAAATAAATAGAGTCCTGAAGGGTGAAAGGCAAGCTAAAATGATCTGATTAGAGAATTTCCTTAACATACCCCAAATTTTAGCTAAACCAATAAACTCCAACTTCTTGGGAGTTGAGGCCATATCTTACTTATGTTTGAATCCCCAGGGTCCAACACAATGTCTGGCACATAAAAAGCACAAATAAACATTTGTTGAATGACTGAATGTTCTGAACCTAGTTCTTTATCAACACTTCTGAGTTACATTTGCCTTTCATTGACAATGCCTTGAGATCCAAAGTCAATGTTAGTGTTTCATTTGTACCAATAAATCTGAGCACCAGTTGGAACTAGAGTGATCATATAATTTCTCATCCAAACTTGAGTGTTTCTGTGAGTCAAAGGCGATGCCATTAATGATTACATCAGGAAAAGAGGCAGAAGTTGGGACTGTTCTGAGCAAATCAGCACAAATGGTCATCCTAGCTAGAGCCACAATAACCTACAACAGAGGTGAGTGACAAAGGGAGTACTCACAAGGGGCCCTGACTGTCCACAATGCCTTTGTTCTTAAGGAATGCCCCTTGTTGTCCACTTAAAAGTCTATACTATTTGCAGGACATGTGGTTAAATGTCATTCTCTGAATGGTGCACATCTCCAAACCTGACAGCCATAGACCACACTCACTATTAACTTTTAATATAGGTGCAGCAATCACTTTAAGAAAACAGGAAGGAGCAGCCCAAGGAATGCAATGATTGCTGCAGGAATATAAACATGGATCGCACTGGAACAGACGACGACATACTTTGTATAAACACTAATAAAGTGAGTTCAGGCTGAGCTGTGACTTTAAAGGAAATTCTTCCCCATAAACATGTCCTGCCATGCCCTAATAACTCTTTAATTTGATGCACATTTGGGAAGGATGATGCGAAGTAATCATAGAATAATGTTAAGGTCTGTTGCGAAGGAGGAGGGGGTGGAATGTGATGCAACTTGGAGCTAACACCATCCACCAGAGAGTTGGCTCCATTGCTCATTTCACACATGGAGGGAATTTGCTGAGTGACATGCAGGAAATCAGAGACAGGTCTTTGCAGGTTCAGTACAAGAAAATTCTGGGTGTCATCTGATGGTACCATAGAAGACTCCCGGCCAGTCCACTTCTGGCCTGCTTTCTCTTGCTGGAGACAGCAAAAGTGGCTTTCATTTGTATGTAGGCTCTCTACTTCCTAGAGCGAGGCTCTTCAAATCTCAACCAGACTATACGCTCCTTGAGAGCAGAGAACACTTCGTACATATCTGGACATCACCCATGGGGCTGATGTGGCCCTGTACTCCTGCAAGGAGGCAGAATGGCACAGAGTTGATGACAATCAGACCAGGGGCTGCAGCCTTAGGGCTCATAACACAGTTCCATAAATAATTGTATAGTTGGGGCAAGCCACTCTGCTCATCTGCAGAGGGGGTTAATAGTACCTACTGAACCTCAGTGGGCTTTGGAGATGATAAAATATTCAAGAGAAGGGCTTTGTGAATTAAAAGAGAGCTGTACAAATGTAGGAAATTGTAACTTCTGGAAAGCATAATACTAATTAATAATAATAATAGTTTGACATGTACTGAGTTCTCACTATGTGCCAGACACTGTTCAACTCCTTTAAGTGCTCACAGCAATTCTAAGAGGTAGGTACTATTATTATCCCCATTTTACAGAAAACTGAGCTCCCTAGAGGTTAAATAACTTTCCCCAGTTCACACATCTAAGTATTATCCACAAGGTAGTGATTCTGGAGGGCAGGCTGGATTGTCAGGGCTCCTTGCTCTCTGCTCCTCTATGTCTCAGGGAATTGAAGGACTTAAAAGAATTGAATCTGTCTACTTAATCATGAACAACCAGAGGGCAAGTGTTGTGTGAGACTTCCATCCACATGTCCAAGATCCAGCAAAGAAGGGGAAAATTCAAGTTTTTGGATCAAATGATTATAGCTCCTCCCTTACCCAGACACTCTTACTTCTATACCAACTCTTGGAGTCCATGCCCAACAACATCATAATGCTTCTCTCCCTTCAGCAAGGCAATAGGCCTCAGCCTTGTGCCCTGGCTGCCTCTAAGTGTGGCACAAAGAGCTCATCTATCCGGGCAGGTCCCCCACATCCACCAGGCTCATTTCAAGCACCACGCCTTTGCTCAGGCAAGTCTCCCATTAGTAATGCCCTCTCCCATGGACCAAAATGAATATAGCTAGCAGGAAACTTGGCTGAGGAATAGGTACCTTTTTCAATAGTGTGCTGAAGAAGAAGAGCTGGAAAGAAAGAGGATGTCTTTATAGTAAGCCATTGAGACAGCGATGGACCCACCAACCCCATTCAGGCAGGAGCCACTCTCCCCCATCTGGCACTGACAGAATGCCTAGGGACAAGAACTAGGTTGGGAGAGAGAAGGGCTCATCTGATTCTCCAACCAGTCCTGCATGTCCAGACCCAAAGAGGCAAATATCCCTTTCATCATTCATGAAACCATATCTTGCTTATTATGACAATTTAAAAAACTTCTCTGATTATTCCTTTGAGAATCCAATTTGTTTCCTTTGTAAAGAGGAAACAATTCTCTTCTCAGTTTGGGAGGTGGGGACATTCCATTTATCTTCAGGGGGAAATCTGTTTCCTATTACGAATCACGTTCTGTAGGTCTATTTGCAAAGAATAAATCTCTACACTTCATGTAAAAAAAAAAATTCTCTTTTCACTCTTCTACAAAAATCCCTGAAGGGAGGCTCCTGCCCTCTTCTAGCAATTGTGACAAGAACTGAATTTCCAACTCCTCCTTTGAGAAAAGGAAACTTTGTACTCATTCTCTGAAAATCAGCAGTATCCCAGAATCATCTAGTATACCTGAGAGAGAGCCTACCATGCAGTAATTCATTCAATCAGCATTTACGGACGCAGACTGAGGGTCAAAATCAAGAGATCCTGGGAAGGCATGGATTTAAAATAAATACCTAACCCTCCAAATCCCTGTGCTCTAAAACAGAGGTCAGTAAGCTATGGCCTACAGGCCAAATCGAGCCCACTGCCTGTTTCTGTATGGCCCATGAGCTAGGAATGGTTTTTATATTTTTAAATGGTTGAAAAATCAAAAGAAGAATAATATTTATGACACATAAAAATATATGAAATTCAAATTTCAGTATCCATAAATACAGTTTTTCTGGAACACAGCCACACTCATCCATTTATAGATTGTCTATGGCTGCTTTCGTGCTACACGGGCAAAGTTGAGTAGTTGCTATTGAGACTGTATGGTCCCCAGGGCCTAAATATGTACTATGTGGTCCTTTACAGAGAATGTTTGCTGACCCCTGATCTAGGAGCTTACATAACCCAGTAAGGTTCGAAAATAAGGAAATGTCAGTGTTATAACTGAATGTGTCTCCCCAAAATTCTTATGTTGAAGCCCTAATCCCCAGTGTGATGATATTTGGAGGTGATGCCTTGGAAGGTAATTATGTTTAGATGTGATCATGTGGGTAGCACCCCATGATGAGATGAGTGCCCTGTAAGAAGAGGAAGAGACATCAGAGCACTCTCTTCCTCATGTGAGGACACAGAGAGAAGGCACCCACTGCAAGCTGGGAAGACAGCTTCCATTAGAACTCAACCATGTTGACACCTTGACCTCAGATTTCCAGCTTCCACGACTATAAGAAATAAATGTCTATTGTTTAAGCCGCCCAGCCTATGGTATTTTGTTATAGCGTCCCAAGCTGACTAAGACAGGCAGCACTATAATAACAAGAAGAATAAAAACCACAATATTAACATGGAGGGTGATACATACTGGTTAAGTGTGGGCACGAGGGTTGGACTGAAGGTTAATCTACATGTGGCTTACTTAGCATCACGATACAGTAAGTTATTTAAATTCTCTGTGTCTCCACTTCCTTATCTGTAAAGTGGAGATAATCACAGTGTCTTCCTCCGTGGGTTGGGTTGAGAATTAATCTAGTTTATGAATATCAAGAGGACAGGGTAATGTCTAGCCCATAAATACTTCACATCTCCTTGCTCTTATTATCACCAGTACTGGTGCTTCCAGAACTCCAGGGGACGTGTTCAAGAGTATACAGTGAGAATGGCACCCCTGAAGCATATAATATGCATAGTGACCCAGGAGTTCAGCAGCATGGTGGCTCTGATCATAGCTAATATTACAGTGATGCCTGTACAGAGTTGTGAGGAAAGAGGGGGAGAAGATACACCACTCCAGACAGAGTAAGTAGTTGCCATGTATTTTTATTGCCATGTCATTCACTCTTCCATTATGAAAAGAGATTCAAAAAGACAATACTAAATGAGCTGTGGGGGACTCCAGCCGAGACCCCCAACCTCTATGTCTGTCTTTCTATCAGCCCATAGCCCCCGCTCAGTCATCCCAGGGTGGGTCTCCTATGCCCATTCCTGCGATTACACCTTGCTCCTGGTACCCCTCCCCCCCAACTCTCAGGCTGTGGGCTATTTTAAGCCCAAATTAAAGACTCCTCTTTCCTGAATGGTTACAATTTCACTCTGTGGTTTGTTCACGCTGACGTGGCTTGGGGCCATGATGTTGGATGTGTGGGGCACTGCAAAGGGGAAATTGTTTTAGGGAGGCAAGGGGCTTTGCAGAAACCGTTTCCCTGCAACACACTCACTGTGGAAAATACAAGCACATGGATGAACAAATAAAAAGAAAACAGCAGTGGGAGTGTCCCATATATCTGTAGAATAATGCTAAAAATAGCATCACGTCAGAAGCAAGTAAGCCCTGGAAGCTATGTAGTGCTTCAAACCCCAGAGAAAGGGACTTGCCACTCCAAGTCCGTAAGCCCAAGTCTGTGTTTCTTCATAAACCTCTTGAAGGAAGGACTTTGTGGCTCTGATATAGGCTTCTGATCTATAGAAACCTTGCCATTGACCCTAACATTGCAGGGTAGAGGTCAGGAAACTGAGGCCACAAGCAAAGTCTCCAGGACTTCCCCCTGGGAGATCTGAATCCACAGTCCAGTGATGGGCAAGTGAGCACAGTGCTGATGAAAGCAGGAAGGTAAGAAGAGGAAGCCCAGAAGGAAACTGGGTGGGAATAGGGCAAAAGTCCACCAAGCTCTCCTAAGTCTAAGCTGGAGGCAACATGGACATGAGTGCTCAGGATCCCATTCTGTTCCTTCCTCTGTCCCTTGCTTCTCATGTTCCTAAAGGGACAGAAAAGGAGAGATAAGCCTTCAAATCATGCTTGGAGGACAGAGTCACTACAATTTCTTCCCTATCACATTTGCAGCCTGCTCGGATACCTCCACACTGACGCACCACACCAGGTAAATTCCCAATTTGGCCAGTTGCATTCCGGAAGCTTTCTCAGATGCTCAGTCAAGGTGGGCTCCTAAGTAGCAACTGCAGATGGACCTTGGCTCCAGAAGAGAATACCTCCAGGATCATGAGTTCATTCTGGAATTTGGGTTTCTGGACCCTCATATAGACACGAGAGAGCCTGCAGTCCTTTAGCTGAGTGCTTGTCCACCCTATGTGGTTAGACGTGGGAGTCACACGGGCTCCCAACCCATGAATCCCACTATACAGACCCTATTTTGTTTGCTTGACAAAGAGGGTTTTTAAATAGTGATTTTTTGCTGGGCATGTGGTCCCCAGTTCACTGATGGCCCCCATCAGCCCCCATCACTCCCTATATCTTTAGGGGCAGCCCAATTCACCCATTTATATTACCTCTCAGGCTCAGGTAGGTGACTGAATGTGATCCTAGACTTTATCATTACTATATGCTTTCCCACTAGGATAACCAAGTCTTCTGAACCAGTTCTTGCTCCAGTGGCTAGCACAGTGCCTTGCCCAGTGCAACTTCTCAAACAACAGCGGGAGATCTGAATGTACTAATGTGATCGTGTCTCTCACATACAGTTCCTGAGACCACATAAGGAGAAAGAAGAGAAGGGACAGGAATAAAGAATTACTCACCCAACCATCTCTCCGGGATACTTGATGCTACAGGTCCACTGAACCACACCCCAAATGCCCAGGACAAACTGGTGGAGATGGCTGTAGGGGAGCCAAATCTTGGCTCCAATAAAATTGAGAACAGCTGGCACTTCTGAATACTCTGGTCCCTGGGGGCCTGGGCTGAGTGCACACTGGTAACCACCAGCCCTTTCCCCTTTTTCTTCTTGTCATGCTTAATTACACCAGGATTGTGCTGAGTCAAGCAACCTGCTAGGGTGGGGGCCCAGGCATGACCTTTCCCATTGCTCTCAGCCAGTTCGTGGGCCTCAAGTAGCCGTGTGCATTTCCAGCGAGAAACCCAAGAATAAACGCAGCCCTGATGTGCACGATGCCAAATACTAAGCCCCACACCTCAGCCCCTGGGAGGACGGCCCCTTCTGAACCGAGGGTGAACAAAAGGGCCTTGCAAAAGCCACACCACCTGCACTCAGCCTTGAAACAGAGCCTCCTCAGCCGTGGAATGTTGCAACCAGCGGTCAGCTGAAGGCAGCCATAGGAGACAGAGGCAGGCCTGCTCAAAGCTCTCAAGTACCCACTGGCTTTGCCAAGTTTTTACTAAGACTTGACTTCTAATTCTGCACCCTTATGCTCACTCTGTGCCACTCGAGGAGTGCAGAGCTCTGCACTTCTCTACACATGTGTGCACCCATATTCACATACATGCATAGCCCTCTACAAATGCTCAAGAGAAATTTATGCAGCCAAATGCTCTAGCTCAGGGTTCCTAGTCTTGGCTACACATTAGAATCATCCAGGGAGCTATAAAAAACTTGCTTCCCAGACCAACTGAGAACAATGAAATTAGAATTTCTAGGGGTAGATATCAGGCATCAATATTATTTTAAAGCCCCCAACGTGATTCCAATGTGTAGCTAGGATTAAGGATCATTGCTACAGGTGAATTGAAAACCCTAGAAAATTCCATCCATCAAACTATGCCTTGAGGGTGAGCTCCCAAACTGGAACTGGGCTCAAGATATCAGGGAAACCTGAGTTTTTTGGCCACAAAGCCACAGAGATTGAGATATTCATTCAACGAATACTACTGAGCACCAACTATATACTGGGTCCTCTTCTAGGTATCTAGAGATTGTCTCAAGAGCTATACTCCCAGAGTTCAAGTGGCTTGCAAATTGGGTCTCAGTGAGGTTGGTCTCTGAATCAACCAACCAACCAGCTGACATTTACTTAACACCCGGTGTGTGCAAGGCTGCCTCTGCAAAAGGTCCTAAGAAGTGTAAGGTGAAATTCCTGACCCCCAGGAGTTTAAATCCTAAATGGCAAAGCCTAAGAATTTGCACATTGAAAAATAAAAACACAAGGTGATATACAAAGGAGAAATGAATATGCAATCAAACAATTCAAAGTGACAGGGGCACCTGCGTAACCAGTAGGTTACACATCTGTCTTCAGCTCAGGTCATGATCCCAGAGTCCTGGGATCGAGCCCTACGTCAGGCTCCTTGTTCAGTGGGGAGTCTGCTTCTCCCTTTCCTTTTGTCCCTCCCCCCCATGCTTGCTCGCTTTCTCTCGCTCTCTCTCTCAAAAAAATAATTCTCCGAAGAAGACATACGAATGGCTAAAAGGCACAAGAAAAAATGTTCAATATCATTAGTCATCAGGGAAATTCAAATCAAAACCACAGTGAGATGCCACCCTACACCAGTTAGGATGGCAAAAATTAACAAGGCAGGAAACAACAAATGTTGGAGAGGATGTGGAGAAAGGTAACGCTCTTACACTGTTGGTGGGAATGCAAGCTGGTACAGCCACTTGGGTATTTACCCCAAAGATACAGATGTAGTGAAAAGAAAGGGTACCTGCACCCCAGTGTTCATAGCAGCAATGTCCACAATAGCCAAACTGTGGAAAGAGCCAAGATGCCCTTCAACAGACGAATGGATAAAGAAGTTGTGGTCCATATATGTACAATGGAATATTAGCCATCAGAAAGGATGAATACCCACCATTTGCATCGACATGGATGGAACTGGAAGGGATTATGTTAAGTGAAGTAAGTCAAGCAGAGAAAGACAATTATCATATGGTTTCACTTATATGTGGAACATAAGGAATAGCAGGAAGGACATTAGGAGAAGGAAGGGAAAAATGAAGGTGGGGAAATCAGAGGGGGAGATGAACCATGAGAGACTCTGGACTCCATGAAACAAACTGAGGGTTTCAGAGAGGAGGGGGGTGGATGGGTGGGTTAGCCCTGTGATGGGTATTAAGGAGGGCATGTGTTGCAAGGAGCACTGGGTATTAAATGCAAACAATGAATCATGGAACACTACATCAAAAACTAATGAAGTACTGTATGGTGACTAACATAACATAATAAAATAAATAAATAAAAATAAAGTAAAATAATAAAATAAAATAAAATAAAATGGGGTAAAAAAAAATAATTCAAAATGACAAATACATATCAAGCAACTACTTTGTGCCAGGCACTGTGTAATGCTAGAAGAACAACAAAAATAGTATCCCTGTCCTTGAAGAGCTTAGACTAGAAGTGGTTCCCAAAGTGGAGTCCCCCAGCCGGGAGCATCAGCATCATCTGGGAACTTATTAGAAATGCCCATTCTTCAGGCTCATCCCAACCTACTGAATCAGAACCTCGGGAGGTGAGACCCATCAATCTGTGCTTAAACAAGCCCTCCAGGTGATTCTGATGCCTCTTCAAGTTTAGGAACCACTAGCTTAGAAGACTAGTGAATGCTACAGACATTGAGAAAGGGAAGACAGTTCTTGGGTCAAGGGTTGATGAAAGGATTTGACTCCTAGCTCTGACATACTTCTTGGAAGCTTAAGCAACTACTTTAACCTCCTCATGGCCTCTGTTTTGTCAACTGTAAAGTAGTAATAGTGATAAGTGGTAATGAAGTCTGCCATGTAGAGATGTATTATGAGTACCTAGGATAATGTGTAAAAATCACCAGGACACTGCCTGGGACCTAGTAAGTACTCAATAAATGATCTCCAGCACTAATAGTCATGGTCCAAGGGAGCTGTTGAGCAAATGAATGTTGACAGAACAAATGAAAGAATGAAAAAAAATAATGCATGATCGACGGGGACAGGATTTGGCAAGCCTGGAAAACCAACAAAGAATGGGTACTTCATTCAGTGGGCAAATAGGGAGATTTTCAAGGTAAGACATGGGTTTCTAAGACTGAGCAGTCAAAACACATGACAGATCTTCAGACTGGCATCTTCTTGGCTCAGCTTGCAAAGCAATCCCAAGGAAGGTTTTCTTGTCCACAACAGCCAGTGTGTTGCTTATGTACCTGGGCTCTGAAGTCAAACTGTCTGGGCTCAGGTACTTACTAGTTGAGTGGTCTTGGATGAGTCATTTAACTTCATTACACCTCAGTTTTATCTTCTGAAAAATGGGTATAATAACAGTACCAAAATTATAGAGTTGTGAGAATTGAACATGATAACTTGCATGAAGCAATTAGCTTGGTGCTTTAAATATAGTGAGTGATCGCTACATGTCAGCTCTTTGTATCATGGCACACATCTGGGTGCTACAGTGACCTCTGCTAAATCATGGCTGCTTTGGATTTTTCAAGCAGACCAGCATCAGTACACTCTAGTGCCAGATCCAAACCACACAAAATGGCTGCTTGGTATCTTCATAATAGCTCCCAAGTACTGGGCGGCTGCTTACTTGCAGGTCGTGTGCAGGGGCTGCTCCTATACAGGTGCTATACCTGTGAACCCGGAGACATAGGTATCCTTGTGCCCATTTTACAAATGAGGAAACTGAAGTTTAGTGACTCATCCCAGTTATACAACTATCAAATGTCAAAGCCTGGATTCATATTTAGCCCTACTTCCAAATCCCATGGTCTTGCTACTATCATGAAATCAGCTCCAGACTTCCTCCACAGGCTACCTAAGGACTTATCCAAATACGGTTTACCCAGCAGCAGAGTCAGAGGGCCAGGCTCTTTCATGGTGTTGCTGTGTCACACAACAGATGAGAAGGGGATTTAGCTCACAACTCTGAGTCTGAAAGAAGGAAGTCATAGGTGGGCTGGGTACAGGAGGGTGGACACTGCAGGAGATCAGGCTCTTGGATTCCAAGACTGTTCCCTGCTCGCTAATAATGATTCAATGTGTATATTGCATGTCTGTGTGTGCACATCAATCAAGAGGGAAAGGGTGTTGGAGGGGAGGAGAGGCAATGACTTTCCTTCCCAATCCAAGAATGGTTATCTCAGCCTCCGTTCACAGAAGAAGCACAATGAAATGTAACACAAAACTGACATCAGCTTTTAGAAACCATTTTCTTCTAAAAGAAGCATTTGGCCCATGAAATAACACAGTAAGATGAATCCTTCTTCTCTCCTCCCAGTCTGTCTCCTTAAATGCCAAATTGTGGTCTTTCTTCTCCCCTCTAGATAGAGGCTGTGACTCTGCTAACAGTCAAGGAGATGTGGAGACCTATGCCTCTTCCTGAGGATTTGAACTATGTCATGAGTAAATGGAGAGAAATACGGCTAGCCTCCTGTCTGCCCTTGAGAACTTCAAACAAAGATTCCTGGAGTCCAATACCAATGTGGACTCCATCCTTTCACCCACTTTGGTTCCACTGGTCCAGAGAGCTGTCTGAATGCTCTCAACCAGAACAAAGAGGACACAGCCTGGTTGGAATTCTGAGTTTTTATAATAATTACTAACAATTCACCTCCCTCAAATCTTGTATTTACCTGCAATGGGCTGTGTTACCTCCGGCTGACCTGACCTGCCAAAAATATTACTGCGTTTTCATATTTATTGTCTTTGTGTTCCACAGTTGCCATGGTAGTAAAATTTACACTCAACAGCCTCACTGACATTTTCAACTACAAATGGAATTAGTCTGTTCCCAGTTTGGTTCAGCAAAAAAAGGAATATGTATCCACTATATACCAGGTCCTGTGCTAGGTGTAAGGCCTGGGTGCTGAGATGAATAAGAAAGAATTTCTGTAAGATTTTGCTCCTTTACAAAAAAGACTTTTTGCTTCTCTTGTGATGAGATTGTTTTCTATTATATTGTGGTAAAATATATATAGCATAAAATTTATAATTTTAACTATTTTTATTTAAATTCAACTAGCCAAGGTATAGTACGTCATTAGTTTTTGATACAATGTTCAATGATTCATTAGTTGAATATAACACCTATTGCTCATCTGACCATGTACCCTCATTAATTCCCATCACCCAGTAACCCCATCCCCCCCCACCTCTCTTTCTCAACCCTCTGTTTCCTGGAGTCAAAGTCTCTCATGGTTTGTCTCCCTCTCTGATTTCTTCCCATTCAGTTTTCCCTCCCTTCCCCTGTGATCCTCTGTGCTATTTCTTATGTTCCACATATGAGTGAAACCATATGTGATAATTGTGTTTCTCTGACTGACTTATTTCACTTAGCATAGTACCCTCTAGTTCCATCCATGTCGATGTAAATGGTAGATATTCATCCTTTCTAACTGTAACTATTTTTAAGTACATAGTTCAGTGGTATTAAGTACATTCACAATATTGTACAACCATAACCACTATTTCTGAATTTTTTTCATCACCCAAACAGAAACTCTATACCCATTAAGCATTAACTTCCTATACCCCACCCCACCCCACTCTCAGATCATGATAACCTCTAATCTATTTTCTGTGTCTATGAATTTGCCTATTCTGGATATTTCATGTAAGTGACATGCAATATTGGTCCTTTTGTGTCTAGCTTATTTTGCTTCACATAATATTTTCAAGGTTCATCCTTGTTGTAACATGTGTCAGAACTCTCCATGTCTTTTGAAGGCTGATTAACATTCCATTGTATGCATATATTACGTTTGCTTATTCATTCATCTGTTGATGGACACCTGGGTTGTTTCTACTTCTTGGCTATTGTGAATAATGGTGCAATGAATAGTGGCATAAATTTTTGTTTGAGTCCCCCCCCCCTTCAGTTCTTTTGAGTGTAAACTTAGTGGACTTGCAGGATCATATAGTAATTCTATGTTTAACTTTTTGAGGAACAGCCACACTGCTTTTCACAGAAACCATTCTACATTGTATTTTAATTTTTCTACATTCTCTCCAACACTTGTCACTTGCTGCATTTTTGGTCTTTGTTTTGTTGTTTTGATTACAACCAACATAGGAGGTGCGGTGTGGGTGTTTTCTGTAAGAGCAAACTGAGGAGATAAG
Source organism: Ursus arctos (assembly GCF_023065955.2). NCBI lineage: Eukaryota > Metazoa > Chordata > Mammalia > Carnivora > Ursidae > Ursus > Ursus arctos. The sequence goes on from NW_026622819.1 coordinate 56,560,882, forward strand.
AAATGGCTCGGTCACCAAAGTATCACAGGTGCACTTCAGTTCACGGAGTACAGCTTTGCCGAATGAATGAACGGGCTCTCCTGTTTACAGTACTGTGTCACTCCCATAGACTTGACATCCCATACATCTCCTTCCTGAGTCTCCTGCTGACAGGATGTCAAACTTGCACAAGGAAGCACAGCTCCACAAAAAGAGATCCAGGCAGCAACTGGGATCACAAGTATCTCAGGGCTTTAATTCAAGGACCATCTGTACCATCTTTCCGCATTTGTTTCCACACCTAGGGATCAGTAAAACTTACTGCTTTAGAATCAAGGAAGCCCACTTGGTAGAAGCTCAAAAATAAAGAAGACTAAAAGCTATAGAGTGTGGTGGTTAAGAAACCAAAGCTATGGGTCAAGCCTGAATTTCAGCTCTACTGTTTGTCACACGTGTGACCATGGGCAAACTATAAATCCTTTCTGTGCCTCAATTTGGCCCTAATCCTAGTCTTGTGAGGATTTAATGAAACAGTAAGAAGCACTTAGCACAGTGCCCGACACAATGTGATGTTACTCTAGTGTTAGTGCACAGACCGAACTACCTCCCACCCCAGCTACTTCCTCCAGTCTCCAAGACCCCTGCGAAGCAGAAGGGCTCTGGGATGAGGGCAGACTCATCAGTCTCCTAATGATCCTCCAGGCTGAATGGAAAGACTCAGAACACCCGTCCAGGTGCACAGCCAGGATTTGAGATGAGGACTCAGTCTTTTTTCTTCATTTTGGCAAAGGGATTGGGGAGGGAGTGGGGCCATCACCACGTGGCTCTCCTGCAAAGACACAAAGCCCACACACCCCAAGAGATCAGAAAGAACTTTCGTAAAACCTGCAGATGGGACTCAAGCGGAGTAGAGTTTCCAAAGAGAAGACTGACTGACAGAAATTCGGTAAGAACAGCGGGGGGCTTCACCATGTGAACCCAAGGGAAAACACAGAAGGAATGAGCCATGAGGCTAGGCAGGGTGGTATTTCATGCTGGCAGCATCATAATTCTTAAGTGAGTGGAAGGCAACACATTCAGCTTGGCCTGACAGGAAGCTTTATATTAGACTGAAGCATATTGAAAATATCAAAGTCCATGGAATGAAAAATAGCCCCCGAGCCTAATACTTTGCCTATAACTTAAAAGTTTTATTGGACATGGACACCCTCAAGCCAAAGCCAAACTACTGGGAGTGAAAGAAGGACTATTACATAGCAGGGCCCTGCAGGTGTGTGAGGAGCCATGGGTGTGACTGGGAAAAAACGACGGATCTTATTTCTTGAGCATGGTACTAGATGCTCTCCACACATGGTTTGACTGATACTATATAGCAGCCCCATGTGTTTGGAATATTAGCTCCATTTTATGGAGGGGGAAACTGAGGTTCAAAGTTAGGAATTTGCTGAAGGTGAGAGAAGGAAAAATTTCTGTGACATATATCATTTGTTAGGATAAACTCTACAAAATTACTATTATTTAACCTTTTCGAGTAACAGGAATGGCAATTCCAAAGGGTTCCACCTAATATAGCACATTATATATTAATTACTTATATATTAATTATTTTATGTGCAATAAGTTATATCACACATAAATGCCCTATTATATTGATTATACAATGTCACCTATACATTATATAATATGTATATGTGGCAGAATGCTTAGTGGTTAAGGTGGATTCTTGACTCAGACTGCATGGGAAACTTGGCTCTGCCACTTACTAGCTATGGGACATTGAGTAAATAATGTATCCTCTTAGTGCCTTTGTTCTTCATCTATAAAATGAGCTAATAATAGTACCAACCTCATAGAACTGTTGTAAAAACGTAAGAAAATATAGCAATGTGCTAGAAGAGTGCCTGGCACATATTACTTTAAGCAGTCATTGTACATGCTTTTGTTCACTAATTCTTTGCAACAAACCTTGGCAATGGTTAATGCTACCTTGGTTTCACAGTGTGAAGCCGGAGGCTCAGAGATCTGCCCAGGATTATACATTGGGTCTTTCTGAGTCTCAAGCCTTTGCTGTTCCTTAGAAGCTGCCAGCTTCCTCTGGTGGTCTCTCTCAGCTCTCACTGCCATTTGGTGAAAAGAGGTTGAGACAGCTGATTCTGTGGTTCCTTCCAGCATCCTTGTGCAAGGGGGGCATATCAAAGCAGAAGCAGCAGCAGCAGCAGAAATAACAGGATCAAATGCCTTCAGTTCCACTGAACACAGTATCCTTAGCCATGTGGCCAGAAGCATTCTGTATTTAGAGTTCCAATTTTTTTTTCTTTTTCAGCTATTTCTTTCCAGAGTTCTCAGTACATTTCCTAATTAATCACTCCCACTTAATTTCCTAAAGCAATCACAGCCTCCCCGCAGGCAAGCAGCCTCATCTTAGGCAGAAGCACACACACCAGCTGGCCCCTCAGCTATGTGGGAGTGTGTGCAGCAGCCCTTGGACACAGACCAAAGAGTGGCACAGACACAGGGGAAACGTAGCTTGGACACTCTTCGTATGCTGGTGATATGTGGTTTCCTGGTGAGCAAAAGGACCGTAAGACTCGGTTCTCCAAGGAAACCTCAAGATGCAGAAGATCTGGCTGCAGAATCCCAGGAAGCAGGGAGACTCTACCAACAGCTACTCTGTGATGGCAGAAAAGGCTATGCTGGTGAGGTGGGAGGCTCAGATTTCTCTCCTAGCTTATTTGTTGTGTGAATTTGGACAAGAACTTTCCTTTGGTTGAGCTTCAGTATTCCCATCTTTAAAATGGGAATAGTAATATATACAACACAGTGTAGAGGTAAGGAAGGAAGCCACAAATACAACAACCCAGAGAAACCAGGCAGAGGATATCAATGAGGGAAGTTGGGGTTAAGCAAAAGGAAAATAACATGAGGCCAAATGGCATCTAACATACAGTTGGAGTTACAACAAGGAATGGTGGGGACTGTGGTGCAATGGAGACATGCTTCATCTAAAAGCCAGCCAATTACTGCCATTGAGCCAAGTTGACCCCCTCTATTGCCATGTTTACCAATTTTTTTTACAATTTTTTTTAAAGATTTTATTTATTTGTCAGAGAGAAAGAGAGAGCATGAGCACAAGCAGGGGGAGCGGCAGGCAGAGGGAGAAGCAGGCTCCCCTCTGAGCAAGGAGTCTGATGTGGGACTCGATCCCAGGACTCTGGGATCATGACCTGAGCCTAAGGCAGACGCTTAACTAACTGACTGAGCCACCCAGGCGTCCCCATGTTTACAAATTTTTTTAAAAAAGAAGCTAGAGGTAGATTTTTATATGAATTCACCCAACCTTAAAATGTTGGCAAGAAACTCTCACTAAAAAGACCAAATTATATGAGCCAATACCATGTGAGCCAAGTACAACACACTGGAAGGCTTGATTTGGCCTACTGGTCACTGTTTGTGAACTCTGTCAATATAACTATTAATTGAGACAATGTAATATATAAAGCACTTAGCCATGCACATAACACATAATAAACACTCAATAAATGGTAGCCAGTGGTTATTATAATTGCTATTAACTTTTCTGTAACTCAGAACCCCCATCTGTAACAACAGATGTAAGGATTACTGATAGCTGTCTGGCTCACTGGCATTTGAGAAAATCTGGGAGGGCACTATGGAGATGAACCACTGTGCATTCACAACATTTATGCTGCTTTGTTAATTTATACCCACTTCACTGTGACTGGGCCAGAGGAGTGGTTCTCAATCAGAAATGGTTTTGTCCCTCAAGGGATAGTTGGCAATGTCTGGAGACATCTTTTGGCTGTCAGACTAGAGAAGGGCTGAGACTGGTGTCTAGTGGGTAGAGGTCAGGGATGCTGCTAAATATCTAAAGATGAACAGGGCAGCTCCCCACAACCAAAAATACCCAGCCACAAATATCAATAGTACTTAGGTAGAGAAACCCTGGGCTAAAATGGAAGTTCCCCTTTGCACCCTCTCTATAGAAAGCACTTTATAAAGATAGAGGTTTGGATAGGTTCCTACATGGTAAGATATGGCAGAGGCTGTGGGGTAGAGGGAGAGGGGAGATGGCAGACGGGAGAAGTAAGATCTATAATTATCTTCTCTAAGAGGCTCTAGGCCTTTCAGTCTGCTTCCTATAGAATCTTTTCATCAGTGTCTTAACAACTGTCACATCAACATATTTCCTAAAAGAATTCTGTTGAAGCTGCACCCATTGGAAAACGGGCTCTGGGGAAACTGAGGACTTGAAAAATGAACTGCCGGAGCCAAGGTCACTCAGCAAGTTGCAGGACAGATCTGGCAGATCTCTTGGGCCCTGGTCCAGATCCCTCAGGAAGACATCACTCTATTTTGCTGTTGCCATGGTAATTATAAATCAATTTCATCTCTCATTAAAGCAGTTACTCCATAGAACGCTCTCATAAAGCATTGTTGAACTCGTCCTAGCTATTCCATGGATGTGATGGTAATCACATTTTTGTATATTCTATAATTCTGGCTACATCTATGATTGGCCTTCACCTCAAATGGTATTAAATAAGCAGGGTTATATTGCACCTTGCTTGTCATGCATGGCTCTGACTACTTCAAACAAAGAAAACTGTGCTAGAAGTAAAGGCAAGTGATTCTGGTTCACCTTAAGAAAAGAAAGGAAAGAAGAATGACTTTTATCAATCTCTCCATTATGCTAAGGGTTTTACATAACTTATGTCATTTAATCTTCTCTAAAATTTGAAGACTCTCTTTAGGTCAATTTTCTCAAATGCTACTGCACATTAGAAATACCTGGGAGCTTTATAAAATCACAACACCCAGGAAAGCACCCCAAAATCATTCAATAGAATCTCTGGGGATGCGACCCAGGCATTGGGTCTCCCCAGGTGATTTTAAGGCACAGCCAAGTTTGAGAATCAAGGTTTCAGGACTCATTATCCTGATTTTGCAATGATGCTGACATCCTAAGAAAAAAATGAACTTGCCTAAGGGTACCCAGCTGTTGAATGGTAAAACTGTGATTCAAACCTGGGTCTGCCTTTCTCCAAATGCCAGTCACAGTCTTTTTCATTATGCCATTTTCTCCCCAGAAGTTTGTTGTCTGTGGCTTTCTCACAGTTATCTGGTGGCAAGTTTATGAACTTGAGCAAAAGGGAATTCACTAAAAGGCTATCAGGAACTTCTGGACTCAAAGGGATTCTTAAGAACAGGTCTAAGGCAGAAGGAAAGCTGGCATTTCTGGTTGTTGCACAAGTGCTTAGCTGAAATGGCAAGCCATCATGTCCAATCTCTTTGTCCCTTTGGTCAAGATTCCATTTCCAGGGTAGAAGCACCCAGTGGATCTGATTTTGGGGCATGAGCTCCTCTCCTGACCAGGGTAGAGTAAGGCCCCTGATGACAAACCTGCCCAACTGTATCCTGTGGGTACAGAAGATGATACTTGGCTAGGAAGGAAGACTGAATCCTCAGTAGCCAAACACAGCACATGTCTATCATGATGGAGGAAGTGTAGGACTTGGAAAAGCAGGAAGACCTAAGTCTCACAGGTGCACTATGATCCGCAAGTAGAACTGAGCAGAAGACCAGGAGCCCATGAAACAGTCATTCAGAAGAAATACACCACCTGGGGAGGTGGCCATGAATGGCCTCAGAATCATTTGCAAAATATTGTGAATTTATGTATTTTTCTAAAGGACAAGGACAATTTATTTTATCAGATTATCTGGACTTGTTTAAAAAAAAAAAAAGCCTAAGATTGGGGCTTTTGGGAGATCTTCAGGAAGAAAGGGAGGAGCTCCTAGTCAATGGCTCCTAACAGAGCCTAACGTCCCAGGAACTACCTGGAAAAATTAAACTGGGTGTCCTGGTTGGCACCACACAGACAAGACTGGTACAGTCTGACACATTTGAACTAGGAAAACAATTTTATTTTAAAAGACCGTAACAAAAACAGACACGAAGAGCTTGCATGTTGCTGCAGTTACATGGCAGTAAAGGAGAAGACAGACCTGAAGAGGAGAGGCCACACGTGGTTGTCTGAGCAAAATGGTTGCAACTGAAGGAAGCCAGGGGGCATTCTGGGGTCAAGAGTCAACAGAGGCAATTAAAACTCAACTGCACCTGTGTTCAAAAAGAACCCTGTCCCAAGCAGCTGGCCTGCAATCGTGAGCTCCTTGCTGAAGGGCCAGTTCCCCATCCATGAACAGATCTTCCCAGATCTAGCATGCACGGACTTGAGAAATGAATCTATTATGAGTTATAAGCATTAAATAAATAATTGTTCAATGCATCAATTCATGGATGAATCAATATATGAAAAAAGAAGAGCAATTTTAAGTGTAGCTGTTCAGTGTACAGGTACTAGGGTATTAAGTCCCTACTATGTGTCAGGGACTGAGCTAGAAGCTTTACATAATGTATTAATCATCCTTACAATAAACCTAAAATGTATATACTATTACATCCATTTTACCCATCAAAGAGATGGAAGGACTTCTCTGTGGTCACACAGTAAGCGATGAGATTTGAAACCTGTCTGTCACCTTGAGCATCTGTGGGCTTGTCACAGTGCCACAAAGCTTCACGATGTTCATCAGCATCAACTAACTACGCGTTGGCCATTTTGCCTATGTTATCCCTAATTCTTCCAACAATCCTTGAGGTAGGTATTAGTGTCTCCATGGTGGGGCGGGGTGGGGCGAGGGGGAAGAAAGTTGAGTCTAAAAAGATGAGTAATTTGCCAAAGTACTCATTTTTAAACACAGATGTTTGAACCCAACTCTCTTTGGCTCAGGGTCTTTCCACTAAATCTCCTGCCTACTCAAGTCATTTGATTTTTTAAAATGTGTTGACTTAGTTTTATGTTCACAAACATTGTACTAAGCCCCTTTGGGAAATGTATAGCTTTTGCCCTCAAGAAGCTTTTTATCTAGTTAAGAGATTAGTTACACAGTATAGAAAACAACAGTGAGAATTATATGGCTACAGAGGCTTTAAAACACGGCAGCAATGGCCACAAATTCTTTGGGACTTCTTTTGAGACGTGATCCTCACCCTTGAATCCTGGCTAACTTGTGCTGCTTAGAACCATAAAATACAACAGAAGGAAGACTTTTTTGCTTCTAAGCCTCATTCCTAAAAAGTCATGCACCTCTCTATTGCTTACTGGTACACTGTTTTTGGAGCTCTGAGCCTCCACGTGAGAAGTTAGAACACTTGAAGGTCACCATGATGCAAGCAAGCTCAGGCCACATAGAGAGGTCACATGTAGGGGATCTGGTCAACAATCCCAGCCAAGACCAGCCTTTAAGTCAACCCAGCCTATTTGCCAGATGTGTGAGTGAACAGCCTGCAGATGATTCTAGGACCCAGACATTCAAGCCTTCCCTCAATCATTCCCACACTGTGAAGCTGATCCCTCGGACATTAAGAAGCAGAGACAAGCCATCCCATTTGAGCTATGTCCCAATCCTGACTCAAAGAAGCACAGGGCAACAACCAATGAAATGGGTGTTGCTTCACAACCCTAAGTTTTCGGGTAAGTAACCTGAATAATGGCTTTTTGAGTGGCTATTTAAGGTTAGGCACTGTCCTCTGTTTCCCATGAAACAGCTAACTATTAAAGAACATGCCCAAGATTACCTAGCTAGCTATGGCATTTGAGCCCAGGTCACACCAACTCCATTATCGATAACTTTACACCCCTTTGCTATAGAGGAAGGGAAATTATGTCTGTGCATCAAGTCTACAAAGCCCAAAGCCAATCAGTTTTAAGAAACACCAACTGCTATTTTTGAAACTAAACATCTTTTTCTTTCTTAATTTCAGAAGGCTAACTGTGGAGCTGAGCTAATTATTTGAGCCTTAATCAAGGACCAGCCACTCCCTGAAGCAGCTGTCCTGGCCATTCTATTGCCTGTAGAAAGTCCCTTGGGTTGGTTGGATGTTGGCTCAGGTCTAAAACTCAAATCCCAGCCCCCAGAAGTGAGGATGTATAGGGCTGAAAGGATCCTTGGAGATCATCCAGCCTATTCCCTTCATCCCCTTTAAAGATGAGGAAACTGAGGCCCAGAGAGGTCAAGTGACTTGTCCGAGGTCACACGGTGTGTCAGAGGTACAGCCAGGTCTCCAAATTCCCATGCAAGCATTCTTTCCACTACACCATGCTGCAGTTGCTAAAAATTCCCCAGAGCTGCCTCCCTCGGCTCTCCTCTTGACAAAGCTGTTTTCCCCCACACACAACTACACACAGTCACATTTGGCAAGAGGTGCTATCAGCCCCGCTCTGCTCGTGAAATGCTGTTTTGCAATGGGGCCTCTTTGTTCGTTAGCAACACAGACAAAGAAAACTGTAGTGCAGTCTTCTCAGAAGGAGATGTTTCTTGTTTTAAAGACGGGAAGAGAGCTTCCTGGCTGAATATGGCTTGAATCAGCATGCAGCTCCAGTCAGGAAAGAACGCAGAGGAGATTTAGGTCTTTGCAAAATTTCTAGAACATACAAGGAGGGCACATGGCAGGAGGAAGCTTATGGGAAATGTTTCAGAAAGTATTAAAATGTACGCCTAAACAGAGTAAACAGAGCAGATTGGTTACCATCTTGTGGTATGAAGTAATTAGGAGGGGGGGCACTAGACTCATTAAAAACTCCCATGAAGTAATTGGCCTTCCCATTTTGGATTCCTGCTCCAGGCCTGGTTCCCAGCGCTCCTTCCCTTGCAGTTTTCCTATCCAAGCTCTTCCGTTTCTAGACTCTAACAAGCTACCTTGGTGCTTAGGGTCTTAAGGATATAACCTGCTATCCCAAGTCACCCATTTTGTGCCCCTCCCCTCTGGCTCCACATTATTCCTTTTTGTTTTGTTTTGTTTTTGTTTTTGTTTTTTTTTGGGGGGGGTTGTTTTGTTTCGTTTTTTCTTACTAGATTTGGTCCCTCTTCTGTCTCCCTAGCTTCCCAAATTGGCAGAGGCTTCCTAAGGTGGAGAGATCTTTATTCAGGACCAATGCTGTGAGCAAGGCTGAAACGAGAGAAGGCAAACTTCTCAGGAGGGCAGCTCCCACCACAAAGCTGAAGTCACCTCCTATGACTTCTCTAAGACATTTATCTGTGCAGGTGGGTTGGATCAGCGGGGAAGGGGTAGACCAGATGATCTCCAGAGATACCTCAAAAGCTTAAAAATCTCTTGGTTAGGGAAGGAAATGAGAGGAGGGAGGGACAGAACCGAGTTCCATGGCAGAAATTCAGGACTTTTCAGCTGGCAGCAGATGGAAAGAAAACTGCCAGCTTCTAGTAGGAGGAGATGTGGTGCACACATTTCTTAGGGCTACTGCAAGCCACAGGTCTTCATTCCAAAGGTCCAGGTGAAAATGCTGCCTGAGAACCACCCTCCTATACACATACACATCACCAGGTCCCAGGCACAAGATGGGATCTCCAACAAGAAACTGGGCCAAATCAAAGTTCTCGGACCCTTCCCCTCAAAACTTAGTCTTGCACATAGCCCACCCCATTCCCAGGTAAACCTGCACAAAGAGCACATTTCAGTACAAAGCCCTCTGTTTCATTTTCCCCTGGGAAAATCCCTACCTGCTTCTTAAACCTAAGAGAGAAGAAAAGGAATTAACACCATGGGGATACAGTGTCCAGTGGTCTAGTTACAGCCGCAAGTGCCCAGGAGGGGAAGCTGGCTGGCCAGAGGAGGCCCTGTATCTCTTCATGGCCTCAAATGCTGCTGAGCTGTGTGTCAGTGTTTATGAAATGCTTCTCAAATAAGGTCAGTGTTCTACACAGAGTTAGGGCTCTAATAAAATGCAGAACTTGTGCTGTTTGCCAGCTAGCTGCAGAGGCATACTTGAATGCTTTCTCGGATACAATTGTTCTCAGATTAATATTTTCCCCATGAGTTTTTTTAATTCTACTTGTACTATTTTTTTTTTTTTATGACGTGTGAGTTTTTCTGCATATTTGTATCCACTAAAAGGGATGAGTGGGACTCGCTTTCATCAGCGGTTCCTGAGGGCTTGGTGTCGCCTCCCTTATTGTTCTATCATCTCCCCCTGCCATCCCATGCTCTCTGAACCTAGCATGGTGGCCTTTGCCTTCTCAGTCATTTGGTGGGAAACAACAGCCCAGACTGCATTCCATATTATTTTGAGCTATTCTAGTTATGAGGACATTTTGCTTGCTTTATTCATCCTTGTCCTGGCACACAGTAGGCACTCAATAAATAGCTCCTTTAAATATCTCCATTCTTCAAACAGCTCCTTATGTGGTTCTACTTTCTTGGAAACTGCCATTTCTTAATTACTCAGGCAAAAAGTCCTCTAAACTCCCCCTGGTTGGGTTGCTGACTTGGCTGGTGAGACGCTTTATTTGCATTTGTAAAAGATGCACCTAAGAAGTGAAAAGGAAAGCCTAGCAAGAGTCTGAACTCATGGGTGACTTTGAACTCATTGAGTTTCTTCTGAAAATGCACGCTGATCATCTTTCAGATACAGGATTTAGTGGTTAAAATCAGATACCGTGGGTGGACTCATTAAGGTATTCACAGAGCACTAAATTTAGGAGGCATCTACAGACATCTGATCTCATATAAACCTTGCATCAGCTGCACGGGAGAAGGGTTAGTCCTACCATTCTAAAGGTTACAGATGAGAAAACTGAGACTCAGAAAGATACTTGTAAAAGGTCCCACAGTTAAAAGAAAAAGGGGGTGGTGGTGATGGAAACCAGGATTTGGACTTGGTCTTTTTACTCATTTAAGGTTACATCAAATTGTACTCTCCATTGGTTTCTCATTAATATCAGTTAGAAACCCCATATATATTGCATATCCTCCTTAATGCCCATCACCCAGGAGCACTGGGTGTTATACACAACTGATGAATTATGAAACACTACATATAAAACCTAATGATGTGCTATATGTTGGCTAATTTAATTTAAATTTAAAAAAAGAAAAAAAAAGAAACCCCATATATAAAACACTTATCTACCTACATTCTAGAGCTGGGCAGAGATGGGGAGGAGAAGAAAGAATATCAGCAAAGTGCCTAGATAGGCCAGAAACTTCTGCACCACATTTCTGAAAAGGACATCTCTTCAGTGAAATCATCATTGCTGAGCTTTTCAATCGCAGAAAAATCTGCTCTGTTCTCTGTTTGGGTTGCAGGGAACTCGGCAGCATGGTGTAAGTAATTTATCATTCACAGAGTCCAGCCCTGAGCATCTCTACACTTCACCCGGGGCATCATAAAAGGCTTCAGGTGGCCATGAAAAGGAAGTCTGAGGTTGTTTCCAGGACACAACCTCAAGCTGGGAATCTCCAGTCTCCACTGAAGGTCCAGGCCACAAAGAACCTCCTGAAATCCAATTCCACGACCCAAGGCTTAGGTGGTGAATGTCTGAATTCAGTGGTGAGGCTATGGAGAGCTACATGGAGGGTAGGGAAGGGTGAGAAGGCAAGAAGCCAAGCTGGAAGGGTCAAGACAGGGGCCAGGAGCAGCTCAAGTTCAAGGAGAGATGCACACAATACACAGGTCCACGGTTAAGCCCACATACCTCAGATTAGAAGAGGACTGTGGACTCCACACCCTGTAGACCAGCCTGAGACAGGGCTACACTAATTTTAGAGTGCAGGGGAGCAAGGAATGGGTATACCAGGTAGCAGACAGGAACTACAGGAACTAGAGAGGCCGAAAAACTCAAGAGGGAGTCAAGGTGGGTGGTTACATGTGCTGGCTGAATTTCAGGAACCACAATCCACACTACTGCCAAAGTGCAGAACGAATCAGGGGTCGAGAACCCAGACTGGTGTTTCGGACAAGAGGAGTCTAAGCCCACACAAGCAGTGATAAGTCTGTGAAAAGTGAAGTCATATTTACTCCAGCCGGGATGCATCTTATACGTGTCCTGTTGTACCAGGACCCGATCTCAGGGTGGGGGAGCCCAGAGATCATGGCTGAGAGAAGTCAAGTGGTACATCTAACTGGAAAGGAAGACAATCCCTGCAAAAATTTAAGCAAACGCTTGTAGGGGAAAATACTGGTCAAGGAGTCTTGTCAGAATTCTTCTTAGAGGGTCTGTCTCCTCAAATCCAAAATAAAAGCATCAGCCACATAACCATGGTGAAACTTTTCCTTAGACTTGACCTAATGGATTCTTCTCTAAACACCCTTGTTAGATGAAACTTCTTTAAGTACAGTTTCTATTCATTTTAAATTGGGCTCAGGCTCTCTTTTGTTCAATGTAACCACGAACTTCTGCGAAGCTCTACCACATTTCCGTTATTCCCTATGGGAACCTAGTCATCCTTCAAGCTCCAATCTGAATGCCGCCTACTTCCCCAAACTGGACATGATGACTCTACCACCAACGATCCAGAATGCAGCACTGGCATCCTCTTGGCATGCCTTGCATCAAACGGGTGCTCACTGGTTCAACTGGGACTCATTTCTTTCCTTCTTCCCTCCTCCTCATTTGAGAATTGGGTTTGGAAGACAAGAAAGGGGGCTGACTTTGAAGGCTTGTTGAGGAATGACATGATCGGTGGGAGGGCACAGACCTGAGACCAGTCTGCCTGAATGAGCCCTGACTCTACTGCTCCAATCTGGGAAAGTTACTTCACCTCTCTTAGTTTCCTTACCTGCAAAATGAGGACAGGATGAGTTCCTGCCTTGCATGATTATTAAATTAAATGAGAGAAAGTGTGTAAAGAAAGTGTGAGAGCAGTGCCAGGCACAATGAGGGACTTAATAAACAGCAGCTGTTGTGGTGGCAGTGATTGTTGTTGTCATTATCATTATCATTATTTAGAAATTTGGGGAGAGCCAGTGCACCTCTATGCCTCATTCTCCATCACATTCATTCCCAGCACTACTCAAGCAAATGCGCTCTGTGCCAATGGGCACCCAAGACGTTAAAGGAAACCGCTTTGCAAGAGTGAGGCTTCTCGGCGGAGCTCTGCTGCTGACAGAAGAGCCCGATTTCTCCGGCTGCAATACTTCACAGGAGAAAACGTGCACATACACATGCACACACATCACACCTGTCCCGTCCCATACTGGTGGGGCGCCGGCACCAGCCTAATAGGACAGGGAGGGAGCTCAAGTCACAAAGGAAAATGCAATGAGAAACCAAGACTTTAGAAAATATTCAACAAACAGAGGAATTAAGCATTAATAGGAAATCATTCCAGAGAAAATATGAACGACAGAACCCCAGGGAAAGAAGATGCTACAGGCCAACAAGACCTCAACATTTCTATCCATCCCAGCCAGAAAGAACAGGACAATATACTCATGTAATCCACACCCCAGCCATAGAAAGGCTTTAAACAAGCAGAAAGGACTCTGCTGATTATATTGACAACCTGGATAAAGATCCATAGGGCAAGCTCAGGAACCCCGCAGAGGAAGTGGGGGGAGGAGTGGTAACACGCTACGTGAGAGAATCAAAATAGAAAATGTTGCTGAAAAGCTGATGAAATTAAACTATTTGCCAAAATTTAATTAGGATAATGCAAAGTGTTGCACTTAGAGTCCAAAAAGTCAACTGCACAAATCTGGGATGGAGAAAATAGGATCAACAGCAGGGAGGGCTGGGAGACACTGGGGATGCAATGAACAGCCTGGTGGAAATGAGCCAATCCAGGGGTGTGGCTGTCTGAAGTGAAAATGCCTTGGGATGTTGATAGAAGTCAAGATAGCAAGGGAGTGGAAGGATTCATTCTAACTAAGACAAGCAAAGAAGACTGGAACCTATTTGGAGGAAGATAACTAGGAACGGGAAGAGGGTCTGTCTCAGAGTCTAACACACAGAGAATAGCTGAGGCAATTATAAAAATTTATGGAAGAAAGAAGAAGACTAAGATAAGTGGGTAGTGAGAAACACGACAGCAGTAACATTTTTGAAATCCTACCATTTGGAAGAAGGATTATATTTGCTCTGTGTAACAACAGTCAGGGGGAGATAAGTTCAACCCCCAGGCAAAGAAAATTTTCTTGTTAAAACTGTTTTCTAAAATGGAATAAATTGCTTTAGGAAGAACTGAGTTCCTCCCCACTAGACATAATCCAGCAAAGGAGAATGGCCACTCTCTCCAAAATTATGTTGGTGGAAGACCAATCTGCACATGGTTGGAAACCTAACTAGAGGAACCCTTTCAGCCCTAAAGATCTATATTGTTTCAGTCAGGCCTTGTCTTGAGCTTGCTCTGGAAGGAGGGCTATAGTCAGTAAGAATTATGATGATAACAGTACTAGAATACTTATGGAGGATGCACTGTGATCCGGGCAGTCCATGTGAGTAAATTCTATACTCACAGCATCCTATGAAGGGCGTAATTTTATTATTCCCACTTTACAAATGAGAAAACTGAGGTCACCCAGCTGGTAAGACCAGGAGTGACCCCATCTGGTTCTGAAGTCTATGCCTTTACCCAAAGGTTGTTACTTTTCTCACCTCCCTATCCACTCACTATTGAGGACTTTTAATTACATACTCCTGATGAATGTTTCCCAGGGAATGGTATATCAAATATAGTGCTCGCCACAGAACTACAAAGACCCCAGTGAGTGGGAAGGAGAGGACAGCGTTTGGCAGACCAGCAACAGCAGTACTCACAAAACAGAATCCGGGTCTTCAGAACAGAGAAGCAGAAGATTCCCATTACGAGCGCTTCCCACCTGGGCAAGGTTGATTTAAATTTAAGGCTGGAGAATGACAAATAATGGAGAGCCTTGAAACTCAACACCATGCACCCTAGCAGGGTACCCTTTGCATCTATCTTATAAGGAATTAGTAATGGTCCAGAAAAGCTCTCTGGAAAGGACTCCATGCCTCGTTTTTTCCTTTTCAGCAATTCTAAAAAGGGTTAAGACCACCTTACATAATGAGGGTGGAGCACACTAGTAAATACAGCTGTTTCAAGTAAAAGCAGTAACAGAGGCAGACACGGGAAGTCAGTAAAAGGTATTTAGGGAAAGACAGAAGGAATGAGCATTGAAAAAAAAAAAAAAAAGTCAGGGCCAAAAATTCCCCCGTGAAAATTCAACCCCCAAAAATAAATAAATAAAATGCATTCCTTATTTAAATATACCACAAAGCAGCACGCCCATGGAAAAGATATAAACCACTTCAACCGTAATCCCCTTTTTATGGAACGGAGGCCAACCTGGGCTTAGCTGGAGAGGAGAGGGAGGGGATCAGGCATGAATGTGCTGGGCACAGCGTACGTGCAGGCGAGGAGCTTGCCTTGATAGGGCACATTTAGAGTGGGCACCTCAAACTCTGCAGCTGGATGGGGCCTGATGAAGAAATAGAAGTTAACAGCCATGGTCACCTCTATTAATAGTTGGTGGAGGCCTAAGTGCCAGGTACTGTATTAAGCACTTCCTGTTCATTATTTTATTTGCTTCTCCCCAAGAGGAACACTTATGACACACACTTTACAGGTAAGAAATGGTAGCTGGAGAATCAAAGTGCTGGGCACTGTGCTGAGTGCATTACATGGTTTGTCCGGTGCCACATTCACAGCATGCCCACAGGGCCAGTGTGATTATCATCCCTCTATTACAGCTGTGGAAATACGGTACAAAAGAATTAAATAGACTACAGCCCAGAGGAGTGGAGTAATTCGCCCAGGGTGCAACAGCAAAGTTGTAACAGAGCCAGAATTCAACCCAGAGCCCTCTGTCTGCAGAGCCTGCAGCCTGAACCAGTAGGCACGTGGTTCTGAAACCTTGCCACAGCCCACTTAGTCCATGCAAAAGATCCCATGGCTCTCAGATCTACCATTCTCACTTTCCAGGGGAGGAAGAACTCAGTGACAACAAACAGAACTGGAGAGAAACAAAATAACAATCAAAATGCAAAAATGCAGAAATATACAAGACCCAGATGATGCACAAAAGCAAAACTTAATAATGATCCTACAAATACATCAATTAATACAAGAAGAGCAGCAATCAAAAACCACAGAGAGCGCAGGATGATGCTGATGAGTTCCTGATTAGAAAGGCCGACAGTTGAAGTGTTGGGGATTTCTAGCTCTTTTCATGGGCATGTGCACAGTAGGAGTTTTTGCAAGGTTGCTAAGCAACGCCTGGCAACCAGACTCCAGAGTGGATCACTCATTAGGAGTCCTTGGTAACTCTAGTAAGGCAATAATTTTAGTTCATGAAAGCCAAATTTTAGAAACCCTTAACAACTCACGTAATAGGTTAATAGTAAGACTCCCTTGGCCATACGTAAAAGATGCAAAACCATAATCACCCAACTTTCACTTGTAAAAGCTAAAGAAAAACTTGTATTTTTGAGACTTACTCAGTCAACACATACCAGTTGAAAACCTACTATGTGTCACGCACTGGGGGGAGGACCATATGGTGAAAACCATTAGGAGTACACTAGAATTCTACTGTCAGGAAAAGGAGGCCCAGAAAGGCAAAGCCATCTGGCCACTTGCACAGCATACTGGAGGCAGGTGCGCTTTACTGCTCATGTCCAACCCATAGGTTCACCAGGAGAGCACTGTGCTTCTCTAAAAGGTCACATAACTGTGGGTGGCTCAGAGAGGCCCCGTGATTCACCAAACTGCCCCTAGTCCGCTGGGCTGGCTCTGAGGCTAGGAGTACCAGGATGCAGGGCTTGGCTGTGGAGCATCTTGGAAAGTCTCCCACTTGACCTGGAGACCTCTGTGGTCAAGTGAGGGAAAGCCTGTGACACGGTGTCGGTTTTTATTGGACCCAACCACCGGCAAAGCTTGCCATCATCTGGAGTGATGGAGAAAATTAAGTTACCACATTCTCACGTTTCAGCCTTTCGCCCGTTTTCCTTCACAAACAGGAAATGTTTATTTAAATACAGCAGTCTCCAGCATGTTCCAGAGCCAAGCGAAAAACCAAAGATGTCCACTCTTGCCCCACTCCGCTGTTCAGGCCACCACCTCGCCGCGGGTGAGAAGTAGGCCTCTGCCTGCCTTTAGGCAGCATGGGGAGAAGGGGCCCCTTGTGAGAGTTCGTTTTCATCTGTCTCCTCTTTTTCCAGGCTGAGATTGTGGTTGGAGAAGAATTACATCTGTGGGCTCCTTTTGTACTCAGAAGGGTAAATGCGACATCTGTTTACTCTGTGCTCCATGGTAAATGTTTTGTTTCAGGCACCACCATTCACTTCCTCTCCTCTTGTCCTCTATCTTTGCTGCACGGATAATAAATTACACTGAATTCTCCCCTGCGTTTATTTAGCTTTCTTGTGGGTGTCACCTCCTCATTGAGGGAAAAAAATTGTCAGTAGTTTATAAACGACAGAGAGTTTCTCTTTCTGTGTAATGTGCTGACATTATGGAGAAGAAGCTGGAACACAGACCCCCAACTCTGATACCAGCTTAATTATGAACAATATAACAAGCCCCATTCCAGGCCTGAATCAAAGTCCAAATGGTGACCACATTATTCCCATGCAGACTTTCCTTAAGGGGTAGCATGAGCAGATGAGGCTTCAGAAGTAAAAAACCCCCAGAGGAATAATCACAGACACACACACACACACACACACACACACATGCGTGCACACACACTCCCACAGAAAAGCCTCTCTGGGAGGTCAAGTAGCAGGAATGGAAAAGGGAGAAAATGCTTCTCCTTTGTTATAAAACACAACATAAACATTAGAGATCAGAGAACTAGATTTTAGGAAGGTCCCGAGCGTGTGATGCCAATGCTGACAGACCATCCGTCCCGTGAAGAAACGAGTCCTGGGTAGTTTCAAAGGCTCACTAAAGGAAGTTTCCTTCTTCTGTCCTCTGCTTACATTCTGTAAGTTGAACTGCTGGTTGTCTTCTGTATATGCAATGATTTTATATACAGTTACTGGAATGCAGTAGAGGTTCAAGAAATGTTTGTTGAATGAATGAAGAAAGGAATGAATGAGAAATTCCTCCCTAAAAAATCCTTCCCTTAGCTTAGAAATGCCAAATATCCCCCCAAGAGTTTGCAGAACTCAAATGTTCCATCTGAGTTAACTGACAGAGGATGAAAGGTGGTGAAGGACTGTTGGTGGACTGCTCCCCACCCCTGAAACACTCCTGACCAAGCTTGCTTCTAAAGGCTGTCCCCTCTCCCAGGGGAGGAAGAAGACCAGAATGAGGAGCCAGTCTTGGTAGATGCATCACCCCACACACCCCAGCCAAAGAGGCACCAGTGACCGGAACCAAGGTACATGAGATTCAGATTTTCCAAAGTACTTCCCACTCTGCCAATGCCTGCGAATGACCATGACAGCAGCAGAGTGCCATGGGAATGCCCAGCACTCAGTCTCCACCAAGTTTCTCCAGTTGTAGAGCACATGAATAGCTCCAAGCTGCCTGCCTGGGTCTCCTGGGGAAGGTGGGTGGGTGGCATATTGTCTGCAGTGCTGTGCCTGCAGCTTTTGAAGACTTCCTACACGCCCACAGGAGAAGGGCCCACTCCCCTTGGTTTCCCAAACATGTACCATGATTTTGAGGATGGAGGAGAGGTAGTCTCAAGACTCCAAGCAGGAGTGCTAATGTCATAGCAAGCTGAATGTTGGCAGAGTACACCTGAAGCAGCAGCAAGAGGAGCCTATTCTAAGACCCAAGCCCAGCCAGAACCCTCCCCGGACCATCTATTTACAGATCTTGGCCCAAACTGACCCTTGTTCCAAAGATGGTTAGCAGAGTGGTAGATATCCAAAAATACCACTACAACACATTTTGAACTAGTATTGTAAAACGCAAGGTCTGAAATAAGCTGTGGACACCTGGATTGTGGCCCCTTTATTGCCATTAACTTGCTGCATTACCTTGGGCAAGTCTTTTCAAACGTCTGAGCCTCCTTTTCTACATATGTTAATGAAGGTTCAGCTCCAAGGCTCTAGAATTGCACGGCCACACAGAATAATGAATGCACTTGAAAAAAAAAAATTTGTTTTGAGCCACAGGAAAGCTCCAGGAAAAAGGAAGGCAGTTCTACTGAGTCTCTGCCCAGGGACACATAGAGTTGGAGGAAAAGAAGTGGGGTGACAGAAGGTGATCAACAGGAATAACACACTGTAGGACAATTCAGTCTCATGCCACTCTCTTCCAGCCTCAAGTCAAGAGGGCAGAATGGAAGACCCAATGCACCCACCCCTAAGATGCGAGGGTAAGGGAGACAGAGGGAAAGCAAGACAAGGAGGAGGAGAAGTCTATTACACTCGAGCAAGCCCTCACCCACTTCTGGGCTGCGTTCCCAGGCCAGTTCCAACCCCCTCCACCATTTTCCCCTCTTTCCTTACTCCCCAACTGCGGGCTGGGAAGAGCCCACCCTCGGAGTCCAAGTTTTGAATTTGGTCCGAGGATCAAAATGATAAATGTTTCCAAAACGTTGACATATGAAAAGTAAATATTTGGTTGCACAATTGGGGTTAAAACGAGGGTCAATCCACCCCACTCTCCAAACGCCTCTCCTCTCGCTGCCAAACCCAGGATCCGAGGCTGAGTGCGGTTTGTAAGATTATAGCGCTCGGTCTCATTTAAAAGGCTGTCAGCATTTCCATTCTCCGGCCCGTTTGGGGAGGCATTTATAACCGAGCCATAAAAAATTCACCCCGGCTGCAACTTGGCATCTGCGAGGCTGCGCTCCAGGCAGGGCGGGTTTTGCAAGCACCCACTCTGAATTCGTTTGGTTCCTCAGAAGTTAGACCTTCACGCACACTCTCAACTTCGCTCGCAAGGGCAGCCAGAAAGTGGCCCTTTCTGATCTCCAAGCTGGTCACAGTCTCGGCCCTCTCCAGTCTCCGTGCCCTTACGCCCCATCACCTTTCAGCTTTCTCCTTCGCCCCCCTCTTAAATGTGCGCGGACCCTTTGCCCTCACCCTAAGACCTCACTGGCTGCAGCGTTCTTTCCTCCCCTAGCTTCCTGCCAGCGTTCTGCTGGAAGCTGTCACCGGGCCCTGGGTCTGGAGCCTTCACCCCTGGAGAAGCACCGCTCTTTGACCATCGCAGTGGGCTTCAAGAACTCTCTCCCTAGACCTGCCCAACGCCAGAGACCCCAACTCAGGGAATGAAGGATCTGACCCGGGAGAGGGTGACAGCAGAGACTGCATCCAGTGCGGCCAAGGGGAAAGGAAAGATCTGGTGCCTGGGGGCCCCACTATGGACCCAGGTGGGTGGCCCGGGTTGGGCGGGGCGGGGGTACTCACAGGCGCTCGGCGTTGCGGGGTATGCCCCGGGGAACCGCCCGGAGGCCCAGCCCGTGGCAGTCCACGCTGGCGGCGGAGCAGGTACACTTGGTGGGGCAGGCGGCGGCTGGGGGCCCGCTCAGGACGCTCGCCAGCGCGAAGGCCAGCGCCAGGCGGGCGCGCACGGCGGCGCCGGCCCCTGTCCGCCCGGGGGCCATGGTGTTCAGGGGCGCGCGCCCAGAGTAGGCTGCCTCGGCGGGGCAAGACGCGTGGAGCCCAGGGAAGCGCGCGCGGAGCCCAAGCGGCCTGGGGAGCGGGCGGCGGAGTTGGCGCGGAGGAGGAGCGAGCTCGGCGCTCAGGCGCACGGGGCGCGGGCGGAGCGGGGCGCGCCGGGCGGCGGCGGCGGTAGCAGCAGCAGCTCCATCCGCGGGGCTGGAGCTGCCCCGCTGCGCATCGCTCGGAGTGCCCAGGTACCGAGAGCCTCCTGGGCCCACTGGCCCGCGGCCCGGGGCGTGGGCCGGGTCGAAGACCTGGAGGCGAGCGCAGTGGGGCAGGGCGCCTGAGGAGGTCCGACTTGGGGTTGAGCTCGCGGCGGCGGCTGGGGCACGGGGCGGCCGGGTGAGCTGGCCGGCGCTCGCTCTCTCCATTCACTGAGCAGGGCAGACACCGGAGACGCGGGGCCCACCCCTACCGCCCCCCCAAAAACGCCAGCTCCGCCTCCCATTGGCTGCGCTGCACGTCATGTCGACTAAGTTGGGAACTTTGCTGGAGCGACCGAGAGCCCGGAGGGGAGGAGGCAGGAGATGAGGGAGAGGAAAGGAAAGGGGCTCGGCCAGCAGGGCCCCAGAATTGAGACCCATTCACTCTTAAGGAGCCAAGGATTAATCAGGCTGGTGGCATTTTTTTCTTTATTCTGGCACTGAGCTAGGCACTCTGCTCCTATTCCTTCCTTGGGTTCCAACACCGTCCCGAAAGGGGGCATCTGAGTACCCCATTTTATAGATGAAACAAAGCTCAGAGAAGTAAAGTAACTTGCCCGAGGCCGCACAGCTTCTAGGTACCCCAAACCACAGCATTCACATTCACTCACTTTACACCACAGCCCATCGAAGCTGTGTCCTTCATTCATCTACAAAGATCCTCAAAGATCCTAGCTCATATTGGCAAAGATCCACAACTTCTTCCTAAAGGACCTATTGCATTGCATTGATACTAACGCATTTCACAGTCACACGTGTCACATAAAATGTTTGTCCGTGTTGTTCAAGTCGCTGCTGGCAAACCCTACACGGAGGCCTGTCCTGCTTTGCCTAGACCCAATGCCGGCTGTCCCGCTAAAAGTAGTGATGGCAGGGACTGGGACCCCTGGATTGACAATGCCTGTTCATAGTCAGCTTCTGCTTCCTGACTAGGTGACTCTGGGCCAATCGTGTCAGATCTGAACCTCGGTTTCCTCAAAGGAAGGGGACAGAGCTCTGTCTAGGACCACCTCACTGGGTTGTTTGGAGCATCAAAGAAGAGAAAGTGTTTTTGCAAAACAGTCATTCCCATGTGAGACATCCCTTCTGCCCCCAGAGCCTTCATTCTTCCATAGCGCTCTAAATTGGCCAGTTCTGAGCTTTTCCAGATGCTGGTGGGGAGGAGCGCGTGTGTTAGAGGCTCCATAAATACTTGTAGGAATGATTTTGTTTGTTTGTTTGGAGGGAGAGGGCAGGAACTGGAGGAAGTAGTGCCCAGAATTCCTTGAGGTCTGCTCACACTGGAAAAATCTAAATGGGCCCTGAACATGGGCGTGCACGCACGCGTGCACGCGCACGCACACACTTGTGCACACATGCTTATACTCAGGCTCACACACACACCCATATACACACTCAATTGTATACACACATGTGTACATGCATACTCTCACACCACGCAAAATCACACATACCACAATAATAATTATGCCACCGAGAGCTCTTTTCTTTCATATAAACGCTATTCTAATTCCTTCTACCTCATTTTCCTTGAAGGACATTTTCAACGACTTGACGATATCCTGTGAATTTATAGTAAAGGTGCAGATTTTATTTTATTCTACTTAACATATTTTAGAAATCATAGCTCCAGGCACCCAATTGCACGTACGTGTACACATACATACACAGTCACACACGCTTCAGTCCCTCCATCATTCATAAACACATTAGGTGTAATTTACTGCTGTTATTCTTGGGAGCAGCTTTCTCAACCGATGCTGTTGTCAGCGCCCTCTGGTGGCCATAGAGAGTCTATGCTCTGGTCCATAGGGTGACTTCAGCTTTTAAGAACTCTAAACATCCTTTCCTCTGAAACTTTCCTCCAAACCTTGAACCAATTTAGTACCAGTACTGAGGCAGATGAGAGAACTGGGCAAAGACCCAAGGGCACAAAAGCGTCTCAGACTGTCTGGAGCAGAAAAGAGTAGAGTTTTCTTTGTTTTCCCAAATGCACGCTACAGCATGTCTTGCAATCCCTTTAGGCTGGGCCTGGGTCTGCGCTCTGAGCACAGTGTGAGGGTGGGGGTGGGGGCAGGGACTATGTTTTCCATTTAAGCTGATGGGAAATTTCCTGAGCCTGACTAGATCTTTAAGTAACTTCACAGGCATTCAAGTGTGCTTGCTTTTCCTTGGGAGAACACTTTAGAACAGAGCCTGGGAGTCAATCATTCCGAAGAAAGAGGAGGTACACATGACACGGGCCATACGGAATCAGGGAGTGAGGCTGGAACAACCTTGAAAATCACCGGATCCAGCTGTTCTGCAAATGCGTTCTGACGACTACTAATTCTACATATTTCTTCAAGAAAGTGGGGGAGGGGGGGGGTTGTGCAAAAATAGGGTGAGAAATGCTCACTTTCGCCACTGTTAGAGATTTGCATCACCGATGAGCATATCTAAGATTTTGAGAAGCCCTGCAGTAAGGAAACTGGTTTAAGGTTTGTTGAACCCAGTTTCCTAGTATGGCTGACCCTTTTACATGTAAAGTTAAAATTCTTTTGAAATTTTTTGAGAACGCTCAATATAATTCAGGCCCTGTATTCAATAATATGGAAACGGAGTCTCAGAGAGGGAAGGGCACTGGTACAGGGTTATTGAGCTAATTTGTGAAAAAGCCAGAGCTGGGACCCAGGGCTCCCAGTGCCTAGAATTAGGCCCTATCCACTCTCCCCCACTGATTTTGAAGCATTAATCTTCTCAGAGAAGTATGAGTAAGTTCTTAGGAGGTCAGTTTGTTGGGTAGGACTTTTTATGTCTAAGTACCAGAGATGGCTTTTATACCCTGTGGTGTGATTTTCAGAGTTCCATATAAGCCTCCAGGGCCAACTTTTGGATTTTTTCCTTTAATTTTCTGTAGGCTTCTCAAAAGCAAACTGTCCACCCATTCACCGAAGAAACCCACTTCAAACTTTCTCCTCCACCTGTTTTCTGTCTCAGAGGAAGGCACCACTATTTACATGGCTACTGTAATCAGTTGAGGTTTTCTGGTTGCAACAATAGAAAATAACTAATTGAAGTAAAAAAAAAAAAAAAAAGAAGAAGAAGTTTTTAAGAAGGCCTTTGGGTAGTATACAAAATTAAGGTGGAAGAAACTAAAAAAGGAAGCTTTTAAAAAGACACAAACCAAGCAGGATCAAGGATCAAGCCCAAGCCCAAATTTCCAAATTCCCAAGACATAAGGACTGGCCTGGGTTAGGTCATGTAATCACTGTATTAACCACAGAAGACAAGAATCTATGGATAACAGTTCCATGGAAACTATACTCAGTGAGGCAGGTAGGAGCAGTGCTCTCAAAGGAAAACTGGGGAGCTGTTAGCTGAAAAAGTAGGGGTTTGACAAGAAGGCAAAACAGCACCAAAGCATCTTCCCTCTGTTTCACACCACAGCCATTCTGTTCCTGAGTCCCGTCAGTTCTTCCTCATGAGTCTCACTTGCATCTGTCTCTCTTCATCTTTGGGCATCTGCTATTGTTCAGATCCCGGTTTCATGCATGGCCATTGCTCACACCAGCCCCCACATCAATTCTCTTTCTTTGTCTTTTTGTTCCACCAATTCATCCTTGGCCCTGATGATCAAGGGATTTTTCTAAGATGCACACATGACAACGCAATCCTGAACTTTGAAGTAGATTTTTACCCCTATACCTCATCTCCTCCCACTCTCCCACACCCACTCAGCATCCCTCCTGAACATTCTTCCTGGTTCTTTCCTATCGGGCTAGCCCAGAGTCAGTTGAGTCTTCCATTCCTCCAGGAAACCTTGCTGATCTAGTCTATTAGATTTTCAAAGTCAGGGAATCTATAGAATCTATTAATTCCAACATTTATTATAAAAATTTTTCAAACATACAGAAGTATCTAATTCATTTTTGCATGCTTGAGGCCTAGAGGTACAAATGCATCGTTGATGATTGATGAATGACTTACTAACGAGTATGTGAATGGATGATCTCTCCAATCACCTAGCTTATTTGACATTCTCTTGCTGCAGTTTTACTTATTTTGATCAGTGTTACTTGATCTTTTGGGGGAGGAGGGTGAGACCACATTCTTCTAGAAACTCTGTTTTTTTTTTGTTGTTGTTGTTGTTTTTGGAAAACTATACACACTCCCTGCCCCACCCCAAGCCTGATATGTTTGCTCCTATCCCATTGAAACTTACCATTTGTGCTGGTCATTCTTCAGTGGATTGTCCCGACTGCTCTGCCCACTGTCACCCTGTCCTCTTCGCCAGGAGGCTGACCTCTATGGACTGTATCATCTGTGCTCCCTTCGGTCTGTCCATGGGGAGAACTAGCCCAGAGATCTGGAGGAAAGGCCAGTGCTTCCTCCATAAGGACAGCAGTGTGGCAGTGGCTACCTTCCTTTACTGAAGGTCATAGTTCATGTCCCCCAGCTGCCATTCCCATCCCCATATCTCTTTAGAGGGTAGTAATAGGAACAGCTTCCCACTATTGCTAAACCTTGGGCAGTCCCCATCTCTTGATTCCTTAACCCTGCCTCACCTTTCTAAATAGTCCCTTTAATAAACCTTCTTCAAATTACTCCTTTGGGTTGTGTTGTCTGTTTCCTACCGGGGGCCCTGAAACTGACACACTACCTCACTGAGCCATCATGGCAGATCTCTGAGGAATATGTGAACAGGGAGGGGAGGGAGAGATGATTAAAACTCCAATTTGAGATTAAGACTGTGATTCCTTTTAAATCTTCCCGGGGGTGGGAAAAACTCACACATGTGAATTTTAGGTCATTTCTGGGGAGCAGGATTAAGTAAAGGTACATCAGCTGAACCTCGAAGGTCATTTTTTTTTTTCTATGCAGATTCTTTTTCTCTCCCTTGAGAAAGAAAGAATATTAAAGATTTACTGCCTGTCACTCTATTGAACTTTCCCAAGGGGCAAGATCTACTCTTAGATAAATGTTTGATGAATGAATATATAACTTTATAATATAATATATAATATAATATAATATAATATAATATAATATAATATAATATAGCCTATCCTGGGGAACAAGATAGAGCAATTGAACCTTCCAAAATCCAGATCCACCTGTAGTAGACAACTCTTACTTGATCTTCCACTCCAACTATGTGATTACAATTTAGAACTTTCTCATTCTTATATGATCTTGCCTCCCTCTCAAAATAGTGATGTTCTAGGGGTGAGCACTGACATAAAGCTGATCAGAGTTTTCCCTGAAATTTTTCCGACTGGTACTGCAGAAAATGATTCAGTCCTCTGTGGTTGTAAAGCTGGAACATAGGAGAAACTAGAATGAGTATCCATATTTTCAGTTGTGTGGCCCAGCTGGTATAATAAGATGGATTTGACCCATTTTCTAGAAGTGTAAGTGGCATCTAGCTTAATTTAGCAATTGAACAGCCATTTATTGGGAACTTTATATATGCCCAGGAGAAGACACAGCCCGCAGCTGCCAACAATCCAATTAGGAAGATAAGTTTAAGTTATATGAAAGAAGATAAAAGATATGGTATATAATTAAATGCTAATTAATGTGAGTCACATAGTAAGTGCTACAAAAATTCTAAAAAGGAAAAAATCACTTCGAGCTGGATTGGAAGTACTGAGGAATGCCATTTGGTTTTTGGAGGATACATGGATTTGATGAGCTCAATGGGAAGGAAAAAGGTCTTCATCTTGAGAGAAGCAAACACAAGGAGGCAGGAAGATAATGGTACATCAGTGTAAGCAAAGGGCTTTGGGAATGTGGAATATAAGAGAGTTTAGGGCAGATTTCTATTGGTCTGAGAGCAAATTCGAGAAAAAGCTTTGATCCCTGATTTGCCTTTGGGTTGGCCACCTTGCTTTAGAAGCTAGAGGGCTCTATGCAGAGGCAATGACTCTAATCTTGAGAGATGATACAGATCGGAATCCCCAGAAAGGAACCAGAAATGTGTCCCAGATCAACTTCGCCCTGGTCTGAAAGGAGGCCAGATGAAGTGAGGAGCTCTTATTTCTCTAAACTGGGGTGTCAAGATGGTGGTGACTAGGCCAGATGTGGAGTCAGGCTCCTGGTCCTCAGTACCACAGTGCTGACCTGAGAGGCCTGGCAGACAGGTGAGTGTAATCATGGGCCTGTCCAAACTCTGCAATGAAGATTTGTCTCATATTTGAGCAAAGCAAGAACTGTCACCTGGGAAATGGCTCTCCAATTTGAGGAGTATTAATCACCTAATTAACCAGAACACCTGCTCATAAAACTCATCCCATCCAGGGAACCAAATTAAACAAAGCATGAGGATGTGCCACATAGACTTGGCGGTGGCATCTGCATTCTTGGCTGGCTTCCTTGGGCACTGCGGCTCAAAAAACTCTCTAGCCAGCTGTTGGGCTTGACAGAAACTTTAGAACACCACCCTTGTTTAGCAAGCAGTGATTCGTGCAAACTCAAAGAAACTCCTCTTGCAACTTACCTGGCATCATGGATGCCCTTGATATGCTGGGCCTGTTCTGAGTGTTTCACATATATTAACTCTCTATTCTTAATAACAACTAAATGAAGTCCCCTACTGTGGCAGAGCCTAGCTTGATGCTCACAGATCCAGTTTCTTCTTTCTGGGAACACAGAAGACTGTATTTACTAGCCTCCCTCCCAGCCTTCCCAGCAGTTAAGTTGGGGTCATATTCTTCATTCTGACCAACAGAACTTGTGCAGAAGTGATGCATACCATTTCCAGAGCTGATCTTTGAAACCCCTTACATAATCAGGTAGGCCTTCTCTCTTTGCGTGTTCACTAGACAGAGGGGATCCAGTGAAGAATCACAGTGTCCTGAGAGGATGGTGAAGCCACAGAAAGGAAGACACTACAATCCTTGAATCACTACATGGAACACAATGACCATACAGTCTGTAATAGAATAACCTAACCGCCCCCCACTAAGATTTGGGGGTTGTTTATTACAGCCATTGGCATTAATTACCTAGGCTGATAGACCAATGCAATCTTGAAATTACATCTGCGCAAATCACACAGGATGAATCTTACGGAAAGCTATTATCTGTGTGGTATGATTTCAGCAAACAGGAAATTTTCCCCTTCCCAAAATAATACCTCCTCCTATTGGTTAACGAATGAAATGCTTTTAAATAGTAACCCTAATTATCTGACTTTTATTTATTTCTTATTTATTGATTCAACATATATTTACTGTGTACTTTTTGGGTAAAGGTCACATCATATATGTTATAGTGAAGACAAGATAAAACATGATTATTACTCTTATGGAGTCTTATTTGGGCAATAGAGGTAAAACAATCAATTAAGCAAGAAAATAAATATATAATTAAAATTATAAAGTGTTGAGAAGGGAATCAACAAGGTGATATGGTAAGTACTAATCGAGGCTGGAAATGTCTCAAAAAAATGGCCATGGAATGAGAATCAAAAGACAAGAAGAATCTAGTTGTGATATAATAAGGTATGGGGTGGGATAGGTCACTATTCCAAGAGACAAAACAGCACATGCAAAGGCCCTATGATATGAGTTCACTAGCTAAGGTATATAAAGAAGGGCACTGTATGGATCCTAGAATATGAGGGAGACTTTTCTGGGAAGGCCAGGATTATTTTTCTTCACCATTGTACTGACCCCAGACTATGTGAAGTACTACAGCAAGTGGTATTACCCCTATCGTTTGTGTGTATGAAGAGAAGCCTAAACTTTTGGACTAATCTGACTGGACATAGAATCAATTGCAACTCCAGGGATATTTGTAGATAAAGGGGCTGATAAAGGCATATTAATTAGAGGACTTGTGTTAAACCATCTTGTATAGGTAGCATCATATTTTTTCCCACACGTTTACGTTTTCAATGTGCCTAGGGGATAAGGGATGGAGTTGATGAAGACCACTGGAATGGGAGGTTAAGGACCTTCTAACCCACTCTTGGAGCCACCACCTTATTGAGAGATTATCCAGTCTTGTGTAAGGAGTGTGCATTTCTGTAAAATATTTTACTTCCGAAGTTTAGCTAATGGCATCACCATCTACCCACATGGCAGAGACAAAAACCTAAACATCATCTTTAACTTTTCTCTTTTATTCCTTTTAATTCACCCCATCCATCACCTCACCAAACCTCTTGACTCCTCAACTTATAACATTTTGAGTTCCTCTCCTTGGATTTGTTTTGGCCATGATGGCCTCTCATCCAGGCTCTTTAACTGGCTTCCCTGCTCAACTCCTCCAGTCACATTCCAGAGCCTTAGAGGTATTTCCATTACTTACAGAGTAGTCTAAACTATGTACATGGTAAAGAAAGGTCTTTGTCTCTGCCTTTATCTCTTGCTTCACTTTGCCACAAATCCTTCTTCCCACTTTTAGGCTGAACCATAGAGAATTAAAATTTCCTGAAAGTGTTGAGGTGTTTACCATCTGTCAAGTTATCCCATTCTCTTCACATTTTCTGCAATGCCCTTGCCCACCTCCTCTGGTGAAATTGTCCTGGTCCTTTGCCATGCAGCTAAAGATCTCCACCTCTGTGAAACATTTTAATGCTTCTCTCCATTAATACCTTCCCTATATTAGAGATTTCTTCATTTGATTTGTGGCTGTAAACCTCTATTCTGCACTCCCTACACTAATGTAATTATCTACTTATGAATATTCCTCCTGCCCAACTAGATTGTGAGTCTCTTGACAGATGGAATGTAATTGATTGAACTCCTTGAGAGAGCTGTCTATCCTCACTGTGTCTAATTCCTCTATTCTTTCTTCAATCCACCCCTTTCAGAATTTCTCCCCAACACTGAAACTGTTGTTTTCAATGACCTCCCCATTTTTCTAGTTAAGTAAGAAGTCTTAGAGTCATCCTTCATTTCTCCCTTCTTTCCATACACAACATTTAAATAATCAGCAAATCACATTTCTTTTTCTTCAAGTCCAGAATTCAATCATTCTGTTTCATGCCTACCATTACAACAAATGACTGTCACTTCTGGCCTGGATTCTTGCAATCATCTCCTAACTCCTTGCCTCCATCACGCCCCACCTTCTATAGCCAACCTTTAACTCAGCAGCCCCACATTGTTAAAATATACATCAGATCATGTAATTCTTCTGATCCAAAGCTTTCTATAGAGACTTCTGCTTCAAGCTATGATGGAATAATAGAAACTAGATTTACCTTTCCACCTTAAGCCTGTAGAAAACTGGACACAATACATAAAAAAGATGATTTTCAAACATTGGAAAATAGGAAATTTATGACTGCTCCCTAAAATGAGAAACAAGTGAGGTGAGCTTACATTGATGCCACCTTACTTCCTATTGAATAGAAACCTCAGAAGAGTATTACCTTTGCAGTGTAGCTGAAGATACTTTGGATCCACCCTAAGAAAAGCTTAAAAACAAAGCTCAAAAGGCTCCAACTGATTCTGTGTAACTTAACTGTGAGAAGAACAAAGTTCCATGCTCTTTAAAGAAATACTAGAGCACCCAACAATGTAAATTTCACAATGACTGCCATCCAATAAAAAGTCACCTGGAAAACAAAGAAGCCTGAAAAATATGATTTACAAAAAAAGAAAAAAAAAAGAAAATCAACACAAACAGACACAGAAATGGCTGAAGTGTTATAATTAATAGACAAGGATATTAAAACAGCTATTATAAACATAACTTGCATATTTAGGAAGCAGGGGGAAAAAGGAAGATATAAAAAGAAGTAGATGGGACTTTTAGAGATGTAAAATATAATATCTAACATGCAAATGCACTGGATAGTATTGGCAGCAGGTAAAATTCACCAAAATCTTGAACCCAGAATTTATTTAAAAAACAAAACAAAACAAACTCTTACAGCTCCATAATTAAAAGACAAATAGCCAAATTAAAAATAAACCTAAGACTTGAAGAGCTACTTCATCAAAGAAGGTAGATGAAAAGATGTAAATAACAAGTAGACACATGGAAAAATGCTCAAAATCAGTCATAAGGGAAATGCAAATTAAAATCACAATGAGATACCACTACTCAGCCATGAAAATAGCTAACATCAAAAAGACTGAAATTACTAAGTGTGGAAGAGGATATAGAGAAACTGAAGCCCCTATTCAGTGCTAATAGGAATAAAAATGGTACAACTACTTAGAATAACAGCTTGGCAGTTTCTTAAAAGTTAAACATATACTTATCATATGACCCAGTAATTTCACTCCTAACTGCCTACCAAAGAAAAAGAGAAATGTATGTCTACATAAAGTCTTGTATAGCAATATTATTCATAATAGCTCAAAATTGGAAACGATCCATATGTCTATCAACTGATGACTGGATAAAAAAAACAAAACTAAAAATAATATATCCATACAGTGGAGTATTATTCACCAATTAAAAGGAACAAACTCCTGATACATGAAATGATGTGGATGCAGCTCAAAATCATAATGCTAATTGTAATAATCTAGATACAAATATAAGACTTCATATTGTATGAATCCATTTACATTAAATATAAAGAAAAAGAAAGCTATAGATACAGAAAGCAAATCAGTGGTTTCCTGGAGCTGTGGGTAGGGTGGGGTGGGCAGTGGAAATTAACTGCTAATAGGTAAAGGGAAATTTGGGGGGTGATGGAATTGTTCTAAGAGTGGATTGTGGTGATAGTCACTCAACTATATATTTACTAAGACTCAAAAGTCAATTGGACTTAAAAAGGTTTACTGTATTTAAATTACAACTCAATAAAGCTGCTAGAAAAGGTAATTGTTTAAAGTAAAATAACAACAATGTACCAAGGAGTTTATAATATATGCAAAAATAAAGGATATGAAAATAACAGCACAAAGGAGAGGAGGAAGGTAATAGGCGTATACTGTGTAGGGTTACTATACTACAGGAAAAGTGGTATAGCACTATTGGAGAGTAGAAGATAAACTATGAAAATTTAAAATATGTGTTATAAACAATATTTTAGGGAAACCATCAAAAAAAAATAAAGCAAAGACATACAACTAAAAACAAGTAGAAGAAATAAAATGAAGTGATAAAAGTTTGCCACTATATCTAAAATAAGAAAATAGGAAAAAAGGCAAGAAAAAGCAGATGGGGCAAATAGTAAACAAATAGAAAGACTGTAGACTTAAACCCATGTGGCCATAATTACATTAGTTATAAATGGTCTAAACAATCCAATTTAAAGCCAGAGACTTGTGGGATTGGATTAAACAAAGGAAGGCCCAACTGAATGATGTCTATAATAAATTCTCTTTAAATGTAAAGACACAAAGAGGATAACAGTAAAAGGATGGAAAAGAATGCAGCATGCAAACACTAGTCAAAGAAACCTAGAGTGGCTATATTATTATTAGAGAAAGTAGAATTTAAAATAAACATTATTTCCAGTCAATCAGAGAAAGACAATTATCACATGATTTTACCCACATGTGGAATTTAAGAAACAAAACAGATGATCATAGGGGAAAGGAGGGAAAAATAAGATGAAATCAGAGAGGGAGACAAACCATAACAGACTCTTAACTCTGGGAAACAAACTGAGGGTTGATGGAGGGAAAGTAGATAGAGGGATGGGGGACCTGGGTGATGGGCATTAAGGAGGGCACATAATGTAATGAGCACTGGGTGTTAAATGCAGCTGATGAATCACTAGACTCTACCTTTGAAACTAATAGTACACTATATGTTAATTAATTGAATTTAAATACAATTTTTTAAAAATAAAAAATAAAAGCAGCATTATTTCCCTGGATAAAGAGAAGATGTTTCATAATGTTAAACGGGTCAATTCACCAAGAGAACATAACAATACTAACTGTGGCTGTACCAAACAACAGAGCTTCAAAATACATGAAAACAAAATGCAGTAGAGCTGAAAAAAAGAATAGACAAATTCACAATTATGTTGTCTGTATCAACATTCTTATCTCAGTAATTGCTATAAGTAGACAAGAAATCATTAAAGACATATGAAACTTAAAAAAAAAACATTAGTAACCAAATAAGACTAATTGACATTCACAGAACTCTCCACCCAACAATAGCAGAATACGCATTATTTTCAATCCACTTGGAATATTCACTAAGATAAACCATAGTCTGGATCATAAAGTAAGGTACGGTAGTTTTAAAAGGATTTAAATTGTATAAAAATATTCTCTGACCACAAGAGAATCAAATTAGAAAT
Source organism: Ursus arctos (assembly GCF_023065955.2). Taxonomy (NCBI): domain Eukaryota; kingdom Metazoa; phylum Chordata; class Mammalia; order Carnivora; family Ursidae; genus Ursus; species Ursus arctos. Next base: position 56,593,746 of record NW_026622819.1, read on the forward strand.
CAAAGACAGAAACATATGTGGAAAATCATTTAAAATGTTGAAAATTAAATATCATTCTTCTAAATAAACCATGGTCAAAGAAGAAATCACAAGAGAAATTAGAAAGTATTTTGAATTCGATGAAAATGAAAACACCACATGTGAACATTTGTGGAATGAAGCTAAAGCAGTGTTTAAAGGGAACATTTTGGCATTAAATGCTTTTATTAGATAAGAAAGAAGGATGAAAATCAATAACCTAAGCTTCCCCTTTAAGAAACTAGCTAAAGAAGAGCTTGTCAAACCCAAAGTAAACAGGAGGAAGGAAATAATGGGAGAGGAGAAATCACTAAAATTAAAACAGGAATGCAATGGAGAAAACCAATGAAATCAAAATTTTTTCTTTGAAACAATAAATAAAGATGAAAATCTCTAGAATAATAATCATGAATAAAAAGAAGACATAGTGATCAATACCAGGAATTAAACAGGAGACATCTCTATAAAGCCAACTAACATTAAGGAAGAATAATAGAATATTATGAAAAGTTTTATGCCAAATATTTGATAATTTAGATGGAATGGACAAATTCCTTGAAAAACACAAACTACAAAAGCTCACTCAAGAAGAAATAACCTAATTAGCCCTACATCTATTAAAATTTGAATTCATAGTTTAAAAACCTTCCCACAAAGAGAATCCAGGTTAGATAGTTTCCCTGGCAAATATAATCAACTTTACACAAACTTTTCAAGAAAATGGATAGGAAGAGAACAATTTCCAACTCATTAATGAGGTTAGAATTATCATGATATCAAAAATAGAAAAAGACATTATAAAAAATAAAAATTATATACCAATATCCCTCATAAATATTAAAAATCTTTAACAAAATATTAGAAAATAGAATTAAGTAATAAAAAAGATGATACATCATGACTAACTAAAGTTTACCCAAAGTATGAAAAGTTGGTTCAATGCTTGAAAATTAATCAGTGTTGTTTGAGTGTAAAAAAGTTGTGTAAAAAAGAAAAAGCAGAGTGTAAAACATTAATAAAATGTAAAAAAAAAAGAGATTATCATCTAGAGAGATGGAGAAAAAACGGTGAACAAAATTTCACATTTATTCATGATAGAAATTCTCAGAAAATAGGAAAGATGAAACTTCCTCAGTCTAATAAAGAACATCTACAAAAAAATCTACAACTAGCTAAGATGAAAAAATGAATGCTTTCTTCCTGTGATCAGGAGCAAGGCAAGGATGTCTGATTCATCACTCATTTCCAACACTATGCTGGAGGTCCTAACAAATGTTGTAATATGAGAAAAAGTAAAAAGGCATGCAGATTTGAAGGGAAGACATAAACTTATATTTACAGACAATGTGATTGTCTACATAAGAAATCCTAAAAATCTACTTATAAGTGAGTTTAGTAAGGTTGCAGGATATAAGGTCAACATATGAAAATCAATTGTTTTCTCAGATACTGGCAATGAATAACTAGAAATTGAAATTACAGAAACAGTACCATTTACAATAGTATTAAAAAACATGAAATACTTAGAGGCAAAACCATGTTCAGTATTTAAAAGCTGAAATTAATTAGAGAAATCAAGAGGACCTTATAAATGGATGGCTATACCTGCATCCATGGATTAGAAAATCCAATATTGTTAAGCTGTCAATTCTCCTCAAATTGATCTATACATTCAATGCAATCCCAATCAAAATCCCAGCATGAATTTTTTCTTGTAGAAATTTACAGGTTAATTCTAAAATTTATATAGAAAAGCAAAGGAACTAAATTAGCTAAAGTAGGTAATTTTGGATAAGAAGAACAAAGTTGGAGAATTCAAATAACCTGATTTGGAGACTTACTATAAGGGTATAATAATCAAGACAGTGTGGTATTAGCTAAAAGAGGGACACACTGATCAAGGGAATAGAATCAAGAGTTCAGAAATAGACCCACCCATATGGTCATTGATCTTCAACCAAAGTGTTAAGGCAATTCAACAGACAAAAGATCATCTTTTCAGCAATGGGTGCTAGAACAATTGACTATCTATATGCTAAATAAGGATATAACCTTGACCTTTTCCTGCATCAGATACAAAGTTAACCTGAAATGGCCTATATTTAAATTTCCGTGTTAAAAGTATAAAAACTTATAGAAGACAATGACATAGGAGAAAATCCTTTTGCACTTGAATTAGGCAAAGATTTCTTAGATAATATACATAAAACACAGACCACAAAAGAAAAAAATTGATAAGTTGAACTGAGTCAAAATTAAAAACATCTGTTCTTGCAAGATATTGTGACATAAATAAAGAGATAAGTGACACATATCTGATAATGGGTTCACGTCCAGAATATATAAAGAGGTCTCAAAATTCAATAAGACAAGAAACCAAATAAAAACAGAGTAAAAGCTTTACCAAAGTAGACATATATGACAAACAAACTACACGTCATCAGTTACTGAGGAAATGAAAGTTAAAATCATAATGAGATATCACTACATACCCATTAGAATAGCTAAAACTGAAAAGTGCTGTTGAGGATACAGGGCATCTTGAAGCCACATACACATTAATTATGGGAATACAAAATGGTAAAGTGTTTGACACTTTCTAGTAAATGTATGCATTCACTTACTATGCGACCCAGAAACCCCACTCCCAATACTTTAACCAAGAAAATTGAAAACCTATGTCCACAAAAGATCTGTATGCAAATGTTTATGGAAACTTTATTTACAATAGACAAAAAATAGAAGCAACTCAGATGCTCAACAACCGCTAGATGGATAACCAATTTGTGGTACAGTAATATGATAGAACACAATTTAGCAATAAAAAAATAAAGCATCAATACAGGCAAAAAATAGGTGAATTTCAAAAGCATTATGCCACTATGTCATTGAAATAAAAAAATATATTTATGACCAAACTTACATACTTTATGATGACATGCATCTGACATTTTAAAAAGGCAAAAAGCAGATCAGAAACCAGATCACTGATTGCTAGGGACTGGGGGTGAGGGGAGATAATTGACTACAAATAGACACAAAGAAACTGTTTTGCAGTAATGGAAATGTTCTCCATCCCTGTTATGGTTTTTGTTACAGGACTATACACATTTGTCAAAACACACTATACTCCTCAAAAGGGAATATATTATTGTCTACAAACATCTCAATAAACCTGAGTCCCCAAAATTTCATCTAAGCCTCAGTTTCTCCATCTATACAATTGTAGCCACTCTTATGATTTTTTTAAATGATCTTTTCCTTGGAAATATCATTCTGGCCCTGATTTCTAAGTCATTGCTCTGATTACTATTTGCCATTTTGTGTCATTGAAATAAAGATATGTTTATGACAAACATCTTTTATTATGCGCCATATGTACTGATAAATTGTGCAATACTTAAATAAGTATGACATTTAATAAAAGAGGAAGACAGAGTCAATCTTTTCAGGGTCCAAGCGGATACACTGGAATCCAGACTGTAGTGAGTACATTTTGCTTTGTGAATTCACACCCTGGCCTCTTCTCTTAGCTTGCATTGGAATGTTGACTGGGTTGAAGAATTCTTGAAAATGTTTTTATTTATTTCTCCTGGCCTAGGAGGTATCGGAGTTCTGACATATAGCAGTACAGCATGTAAATGCATTTTCATACTGACATAATTATACTCAGAGTAATTGAATCCATTTTGTGTTTTCTTCCGTTTTCTCTGGAGGTGGGGTTACTCCTTCATTTGGTCTCAGAACTCAGCCTGTTTCTAGGTCCTATTACAACTCTAACAGTAATTCTTGTTGTTTGATCTTTGTGTCTACTGCCTTCACAGATTTTCTCCCCCAACTGTCCTGATGTATCACATCGTACGGGTCCAATTCCTAGTCATTTATTTCAACTGGAGACAAACTCCTGAAACTTACCCATAGCTAAATTTTCTATACCAGACCTATTTGCAAACTGTACCACCATGATCATTATCTTGCTTTTTAATAATAATTATAACAACAATTATAATAATGATAATAATATGGCAATCATTACCATTCATTGGTAATTGGGCTCAGGATGATACTAAATACTTAGAACTAACCCTCACAACTATTACATGACATAGGTATGGTCCCTATTTTACAATGAGAAATTAAGGCACAGAGCATCTCAATGACTTTGCCTGGGCCATATACTCTGTGAATCACAGATCTGGGCTTTAGCACCTATGTTTGTTGTCCAAAACCTATATTCTTCCCTGGCTGAGAAGGAGCAAGAGTTCACTCTGCCTATCAGCAAGGACATGTTGGCCCAGGAATTAATTCAGGTCAAACTTTTGAAAAGAGAAAGAAATGAGACTTAACAAAAAACAAAAAAACAAACAAAACAAAACAAAACAAAAAACCTTGGCAAAACTTTCCTTTTAAGCCATTGACAACCTTTAGATCTCTTCTTTTATTATAACAGGGTCTATCTCCACGGAGCTGAATTCCTGGTCTTCCCGCTAAAACTTTGTTGTCTTCCCCATCTCAGTGAATGGCAGCTTTATCCTTCCAGTCTTTCAGCCCAAAACCTTTGTAATCATCCCTGACTCCTTCCCCTTTCTCACCTCTACATCTAATGTATCAGGAAATCCTGTCAGTTTCATTTTCAAAATACATTCAGATTCTGGCTAATCCTCACCACTTCCATGACCCTTATCTAAACCATGATCACATTTTTCTTTGATTACTGCAATAGTTCCTTAATTGGGTTGTTTCTATCATTGCTGCCTAGAATACTCCAATGACTTCCCATTTCACTCAAAGCCAAAGTCTTTATAATGTCTTAAACTCCACATGGTCCAACACCCCCCCATTACATCTTTGACCTCCTTCCTTATTTGTCCCCCCTTTGTGTATTCCACTTGAGCTCCACTGACTTCCTTCTTGTTCATTGAATATACCAGGCACCCTTATGTCTTGCTTTGCTCCAGAATTTCCCAAGCCTACAGCAAACTTCCCCTAAATATTCCCTTATCTCACCCTCTCCTCTTTTAAGCCTTTGTTCATATCTGACTATTCAATGAGTCCTATGCTGACCATGTTACTTAATATAGCAATCTACCTCCATTCCCCCACCTATTCTTCTGACTCCTCTTCGCCCCATTTTTTTCTTTTTTGCCAAGAACTTATCATTTTTTGTACAATATAAGTCACTTACTTATCATGCGTTTTATTTATTGACTATCTCCTGTGCTAGAATATGAGCTTCCTGAGGGAATGACTCCCTATTTTGATTAGTAATATAACTCAGTGCTAAGAACAGAGTCTGGCATGTATTAGGTATTCAAAACAGTGTCACTGAATGAATAAACTAATGAGCAGATTGCTTAATTTCACATGGTAGGTTATAGAGCTGGATCTGTCTGACTCCAAAACCCAAGCTTTTCCATTCAACCCATACTAATATAAGTTATTCATATGCTTGGAGAAAACCATTTATCAAAATAAAATTTTGAAAAGAGGCATGTTGTATTTCAAAGATCCTTAGAAATCTCTGTTCTTCTCTCAAATGTGCTTTGAGGAAGTCTCTTCCCATCTTTAACTCTGAGTTTAGGGTTCATGATTCTGAAGGTAGACCCTTGTAGCTACATCATGTATGTAGAAAGGAACTTATTACACTATTACTACCCATTAATCTCTAAACATAAGTATGTGAGAATGGTTGCCCATGAAGTAGGGTGTGGGCCATAAAATATCTATGGTAACTGGAATGAGAGATTGGAAAGATCTTAGACCCATGAGACATGAAATCTTAGTGAGAAGAGCCTTGAACTCAGGAAAGAAGTAGGACAGTGCAGCTTCGGAATCAATCAGACTCAGATTAGAGACCCAGGCTTTCCATTTGCTAGGAAAAATGACTTAATAAATAATAGTTTCATTTTCCTTATCTATGAAAAAGGATTCTGGTAGTACTTATTACATTGGGAAGCTATAAAAAATTAATTCTAGGGGTGCCTGGGTGGCTTCGTTGGTTAAGCGTTCTACTCTTGATTTTGGCTCAGGTCATGATCTCAGGTTCATGAGATCAAGCCCCATGTTGGGATCCATGCTCAGTACGGAGTCTGCTTGGAATTCTCTCTCCCTCTCCCTCTGCCCCTCCTTCCACTCATACACACTATAAATAAATAAATAAATAAATAAATAAATAAAATCTTTAAAAAAATAATTCTATGATTCAGCCAAATAGCTTAGTACAATAATATTTACATAGTACACTTAATAGATGTTGGGGTGCTGGTTTACACTGCTAGTATTGGTCATTTGTCACAAGTGTGATGTTAGTTGTAGAGTTTTGAAGATATATTGTTACTAAAAGACTGAATGCTTTCTCAAGAATAAAGTGAGGATATTTATTCTTATGAATTGCATTCAACATTATATTAGAGGTACTAGCCAGTGCTAGAAGGCATGAAATAAAAGCTTTTACGTTAAAGAAGAAGAAATAAAACTGTCTATATTCACAGATAACATGATTGCTATATAGAAAATCTCAAAGAATCTCCAAAAATCTACCAGCAGTAACATGTTACAGGATAAAGGATTAAAAAAAAAAAAATCAAGTATCTTTCTATATACTAGCAATGAAAAATTAGAATTTTAAATAACAGTGTAATTTATAATATCACCAAAAATACTGAAGTGAATAGGTATACATCTAACAAAATTTGTACAAGATCTATATGCTAAAATTATAAAATATTGAAAAAACAATTTTAAAGACTTAAAATAGATGCATCCGCATTATAGATTGATATACACAATATTCTACAGATGTAAATCCTTCCCCAAGTTAATATATAGATTTAACATAATCTTAACCAATATTCTGGTAGAAATTGGCAAACTGCATCTAAAATCTATTTGTAAAGGCAAAAAAAATAGAACAGTCAAAATAATTAGAAAAAGAAGAACAAAGCTGGAGAACTTAAAACACTCAATTTCAAGACTTAATGTCAAGTTATATATATAGTATTTAAGACAGTGTGGTATTGGTGAAAAAGTAGACATATGAATCAACAGCATAGAATAGTATCCAGAAAACGACATACATATATAGACATATATAGACAATAGATTCCAACAAAGCCATAAAGGTAATTTAGTAGAGAAGGATGGACTTTTCAACAATTTGTGATGGAATAATTGGATATCCACATGAAAAAACAAAATGAAAAACAAAAGTCCTCCACCCATACCTCGTTCCACAGACAACAATGAATTTAAAATAGATATAGACCTAAAGGTAAATCCTAAAAGTATTAAATTCCTAGGAAAAGAGCATAGGAAAAATTTTTGTAATTAGGCAAGTATTTCTTAGCTAGGACATCAAGAGTGTCAGGTATAAAAAATTCACAAATTAGGCTTCATTTAAGTTAAAAAGTTCTGTTCTTCAAAATATAGTTAAAACAATTAAAAGAGAAAACAGCCAACTCAACTAAAATGGGCAAAGATTTGAACACTTAACCAAAGAAGTATACCAATGATAAACGAGCACATGCAAGGATATAAATTAAAATGGCAATGAAATATCACTACACACAGATAAGAAGAAAAATGAATACTACAAAGTGCTGGTGAGGATGTAGAGAAACCAAAACTCTCATATATTGCTGGTAGGAATGCAAAATGGTACAAACACTTACACAATGGTACAGAAAACCATTAGTTTCCTATATAGTTGAATATACATTTGTCATATATGACCCAGCAATCCCATCTCTAGGTTATTTACCCAAAATAACGGAAACATGTTTACACAAAATTTTGTATACATGGTAATTTTTTTCATAAATTTTATTGACTGGAAACAACCCAAATGCCCTTCTACTTGGTGAATAGGGAAATAAACTGCATTACATGTATTCAATGGAATACTACTCAGCAATAAAAAATGAACTCTCGCTATACACAACAGCTTAGATGAGTCTCAAATGCATTGTATTGAATGAAATTAGTCTTTCTAAAAAGGCCACATTCTGTATGATTCCATTTATATGATGTTCTGGAAAATGAAAATTACAGGGACAGAAAATAGATCAGCAGTTGCCATGGGCTGGGTGGGAGGAGGGGCTGATCACAATGGGGCATGAGGGAATTTTTGTGTATGTGATGGAAACATTCTATATGTTGACTATAATAAACTTTGCATGATTATATGCGTTTGTCAGATCGCATTGAACCATACACTAAAAAAAGAGAATCTGGCCTTATGGAAACTATATTTAATACAACTAAGTTAAAAAAAAAATCTAAGCTGACTGTTCTGTTTCTGCCTCAGAACTTTGAACTTATTATTCCATTGCTTTCTCTTCTGTTGTTGTTGATAATGGTATTTCTAGGCTTAAGTACAATATATCAAGGGGTGTATTTATTTTCATTTTTTAACCCTGCTTTCTAAATCTGAAGAGTCCTATCTTTTATTAGGCCTGGAAAATTTTCAGCATTATCTCTTTGTATGTTTCCTCTTCTATTCTCTCTACTCTCTCTCTATGTAGCATGTATTATAGATAAATTTCATCTTTCTCATTCTTACACTCCTTTCTATAATTTCCATCTTTTTATCCTCTAGTTGTATTCTGGAGAATTTCTTCAGATTTATTTCTCAATTTTCAATTTTCACCCCTGTTGTGTCTGATCTGTTCTTTAACCAATCTATTGCTTTTTTAAAAATTAAACTAGTTATTGAAATAAAGAATACGTACACAAATATGCATAAATCATAAATGTCAACTCATTTTCCACAAACCAAACAGCGAGACCACCACTCAGATCAAGAATTTGAGGGTTGTCAGCACCCAATAGACCCCCTTTGCACACTTTTTCAGTCACCAGACCCCTGCCAAGGTGACTACAGTTCTGATTATAACACCACAGGTTAGTTTTACTAGTCTTGAGCTTAATATAAATGGAATTTTCAACTTGAACTTTTTTGGCTTCTTTTATTCAACATTATGTTCGTGAGAACCATCTTACCACTGCATGTAGCATGCATTTCTCACTGCGGTTTAGTAGTCCATTGTATTAAGACATTACACATGATCCATTTTACACTTATGTAAACGTGGGTAATTTCTCATCTGAGGTAATTATGAATAAAGCCATATGAACAGTCTTGTACATGTCTTTTTTGTGTATGTATCTCTGCATTCCTGTGGGTATATATCTTGGAGTAGAATTACTGGGTCATAGGATAGGCTGATTTTGATGTTGTGACAAACTGCCACAAAGTGGTCTAACACAACAAAAATGTAATAACTTACAGTCTGTAGATCAAAAGTCCAACATGAATCTCACTGGGCTAAGATCAGTGTTAGAGGGCCTTCCTTTCTTTCTGGAGATTCTAGGAGATAATCCATTTCCTTGCCTTTTCCAGCTTCTAGAACCCACCAGCTTTCCTTGGCTTGCACCTGCCTTCCTCTAGCAACTTTGATATGGACCCTTCTTGTTTCATCCATCCTCTCTTCTTTTTTTTTTTTTTTAAATCTTTTTTTTTTTTTTTAAAGATTTTTACTTATTTATTTAACAGAGATAGAGACAGCCAGCGAGAGAGGGAACACAGCAGGGAGAGTGGGAGAGGAAGAAGCAGGCTCACAGTGGAGGAGCCTGATGTGGGGCTCGATCCCATAACGCCGGGATCACGCCCTGAGCCGAAGGCAGACGCTTAACCGCTGTGCCACCCAGGCGCCCCTATCCATCCTCTCTTCTGATTCCTTCTTCCACTTTTAAAGACTCACGTGATTACAATGGGCACATTCCAGTAATCTCCCTATCTTAAGGTCAGGTGATTTGCAAACTTAATTCCTCTTTGCCATGTAACCTAACACAGGTTCTGGAGATTAGAACATGGATATCTTTGGGGATCCATTATTCTGTCTACCACATAGAATATGCATATGTTCAGTTTTATTTTACTATGTAATAGTTTTCAAAGTGTCTCTACCAATTTACACTCCTATAGCAGTAGAAGGAAGTTCCATTGCTTGATTTCTTTGCCAACACTTATTTTATTTTTTCATTTTATTCATTTTGGTGGTGTTGGATTGATATCTTATTGATGTTTTGTTTCTTTTAAAGATGTATTTATTTATTATAGTGGGGGGAGGGGCAGAGGGAGAGGGAGAGAGAAAATCCTCAAGTAGACTCTCCACTGAGCTTCAAGTCCAATGTGGGGCTTGATCCCAAGGCCCTGAGATCATGACCTGAGCCAAAATCAAGAGTCGGCTGCTCAACCAACTGAGCCACCAGGCACTCCACTGATGTTTTAATTTCTATTTCTCTAATTACTAATTATATTGAATATCTTTTTCAGTGCAAACTGGCTTTTGGAAAGCTTTCTTTCTGAAATGCTTATTCGAGTCTTTTGCCCATTTCTCTATTGAGTTTATGTCTTTATTATTAATCTGTGGTAGTTCCTCTGATATTATGGATAGCAGTCCTTTGTCAGATATACGTACTATGAAGATCTCCCACTCGATGGCTTGCCTTTCCACTTTCATAGCTGCATCTTTAGGCAAACAGGTTTTTATTTCTAACACAGCCCAACTTGTCTTTAATTGTTAATATTTTATGGTTATTCTACTTAAGAAATCTTTGCCTAAAAATATTTTCCATGTTTTCATGTAGAAACTTTATTGTTATATTTAGATCTACAATATACCTGAAATTTTTTTTTTATAATGTGAGGTATAAATAAAAATTCAGTTTTCTCATATGAGTATCCAAATGATGAAAAATTAAATTATTGAAAAGAAACCCCACTTCCTATTACATTTCAGTTTCACCTTTGTCATAAAATGAGTAAACATGTGTGTCTTCTATTGATTTTTCATTTGAAATACAACACTTTTCCTTTTTAAAAGGTCTGTTAATTTTTTTTTCAAATAGATTTTTAAAAAATTTCCCAATAGTACCCTACATCTCTGTAAATGTACTTTTTAATATAGTCTCTATCATATAGTTCCATTATTTCAGACTTTTGGGGCATTAATTCCCATTTTGCTATATCTACTGTTCTCCTCACAGTGGATGGCCTTCCATGGTAGTTTTAATTTTTGTATGTGATCTTCTTTTCAATGAGCACTGTGTGTGTGTGTGTGTGTGTGCGCGCGCGCACGTGCACGCATTTGTGTATAAGAGTCACATGCAATAAGAGTTTTGGCTTACCACATGAAAGTTTATTTTTCTCTCATGCAAAGTCTGCATTTCCTTCCAAGCAGTGATCTGGCAATCCAGCTGTTTCCATCTAGTGGCTAAACTATCTCAAGATGGAGCTGCCACTGTCACTGAGGAATGAAAAGGAACAGCAGGCGATCTCATGCCTTCTCTTCTACGCTTCAGTCCAGAAGTAACCCATGTTACTTCCACTTCGATCCACTGCTTAGAAATAGTCACATGGTGGGATGCCTGGGTGGCTCAGTGCTTAAGCGTCTGCCTTCAGTTCAGGTCATGATCCCGGGGTCCTGGGATTGAGTCCTGCATCGGGCTCCTTGCTCTGCGGGGAGCCTGCTTCTCCCTCTGCCTGCTGCTCCCCCTGCCTGCTCTCTCTCTCTCTGACAAATAAATAAGTAAAATCTTAAAAAAAAAAAAAAAAAGAAAGAAAAAAAAATAGTTACATTGTCCTGACTAATGGCAAGTGGCCTGAAAATTGTGGGGGAACACATGAATATTTGGTGAGCAGTAAATGTTTCTGCTTTTTAATCACTGAATACCCTTTTGCCCCCTTCTTCCCAGTTGCAGAACACATTCAAGCCATCCCCTCCGCCAAGGGAAGCTACCCAAAGATCCATCCAGTCATTTCATTCAGTTTAAATTCCACCAGATTTGGACATGGTTCCTCTTTGACTTGAGGTCTATGAACCAAGAAGATAAATATCTGCCCCTGTCTCCAACACAGCAATAGAACACCAGCAGGATAATTTCAGCGAACACATCCATTCAGAAAGGGGGAAAAGGCAGATGCCTATTGTGATGGCCCACTTCCATAGGGATAGGAACTTCCTGATTATTATTTAGTTTCTTTGGGAATGTTCTATAATATCAGCTTCTTGGAAGGCACATTCTCCAGTTAGTGGTGTCTGCTGACTCTCCTTCATAATGCACTACTTTCTACTTTGTGTATTTTGTAATTTTTGTTTGCATACAGATCAAGCCCATTCATTTTAGTTGCTGTATAGTATTCTACTTTTTAAAAACCCTCAAAAACTCAACATTTTTCCATTTTTCTATTGATGGAAATTTAGTTTGTTTCCAATTCATCACTATTATAAATTTTTGCTGCATGAATATTCTTTGTACACATTTGTGGAAATGTATTTGGGCTATATACTTATTGGGTCATAGGATTTGGACATCTTTAACTTTATTAAGTATTGACAAATTGCTATCCTAAGTGGTTGTGCTAATTTATAGCAATAAGCATTTTGATAGAGAATATGATCTCAACTTTTCAATATCCAAGTCAAAACTTGGTTTGGTTAGAGCTTTTACCTTTTTTCCATCTGATATAAAATGTTCTCTCATTATGGTTTTAATTTGCAGTTACAAGATTACTATGAGGTTGAACTTTTTTTCCCACAATTATAGCTTTTCAGGTTTCTTCTGTGAATTATCCATTTTTCTATTGTGATTTAGCCATCCCTTTATTTGATTTATGAGGAAGTTTCATAATTTCTGAATGTAATTCTTTGTCAGCTGTGAAATTTTTAAAAATTTTTATTATGTTATGTTATTCACCATACAGTATATCATTAATTTTTGATGTAGTGTTCCATGATTCATTGTTTGCATATAACACCCAGTGCTCCATGCAATACATGCCCTTCTTAATACCCATCACCGGTCTATCCCAATCCCCCACCCCTCTCCCCTCTGAAACCCTCAGTTTGTTTCTTAGAGTCCATAGTCTCTAGTGGTTCATTCCCCCTTCTGTTTACCCCCCTTCATTCTTCCCTTCGTTCTCCTACCAATCTCCCTGCTATTCCTTATGTTCCACAAATGAGTGAAACCATATGATAACTGTCTTTCTCTGCTTGACTTATTTAACTTAGCATAATCTCCTCCAGTCCCATCCATGTTGCTGCAAATGTTGGGTAATTGTTCTTTCTGATAGCTGAGTAATATTCCATTGTATATATGGACCACATCTTCTTTATCCATTCATCTGTTGAAGGGCATCTCGGCTCCTTCCAGAGTTTAGTTATTGTGGACAATGCTGCTATGAACACTGGGGTACATACGGCCCTTCTCTTCACTATGTCTGTATCTTTGGGGTAAATACCCAGTAGTGCAGTTGCTGGGTCATAGGGTAGCTCTATTTTTTGAGGGACCTCTACACTGTTTTCCAAAGTGGCTGTACCAACTTGCATTCCCACCAACAGTGTAAGAGGGTTCCCCTTTTTCCACATCCTCTCCAACACTTGTTGCTTCTTACCTTGTCAATTTTTGCCATTCTAACTGGAATAAGGTGGTATCTCAATGTGGTTTTGATTTGAATTTCCCTAATGGCTAATTAATTTGAACATTTTTTCATGTGTCTGTTAGCCATTTGTATGTCTTCATTGGAAAAGTGTCTGTTCATATCTTCTGCCCATTTTTTGATTTGATTATTTGTTTCTCATGTATTGAGTTTGAGAAGTTCTTTATAAATCTTGGATACCAGTCTTTTATCTGTAGTTTCATTTGCAAATATCTCCTCCCATTCTGTGGGTTGCCTCTTTGTTTTGATGACTGTTTTCTTTGCTGTGCAGAAACTTTTTATCTTGATGAAGTCCCAAAAGTTCATTTTTGCTTTTGTTTGTTTCCCTTGCCTCTGGAGACGTGTCATGAAAGAAGTTGCTGTGGCCGATGTTGAAGAGGTTACAGCTTATGTTCTCCTCTGTGATTTTGATGGATTCCTGTCTCACATCAAGGTCTTTCATCCATTTGGAGTTTATCTTGGTGTATGGTGTGAGAGAGTGGTCAAGTTTCATTCTTTTGTATATAGCTGTCTAATTTTCCCAGCACCATTTATTGAAGAGTCTGTCTTTTTTCCACTGGATGTTTTTTCCTGCCTTGTCAAAGATTAGTTGACCATAAAGTTGAGGGTCCATTTCTGGGTTCTCTATTCTGTTCCATTGGTCTATGTGTCTGTTTTTGTGCCAGTACCATGCTGTCTTGGTGATCACAGCTTTGTAGTATAGCTTGAAATCGGGCAACATGATGCCCCCAGCTTCATTTTTCTTTTTCAACATTTCTTTGGCGATTCGGGATTTTTTCTGGTTCCATACCAATTTCAGGATTGTCTGTTCCAGTTCTTTGAAAAATGTTATTGGTATTTTGATTGGGATGGCGTTGAAACTATAGATGGCTCTGGGTAGCATAGACATTTTAACTATGTTTATTCTTCTGATCCATGAGCATGGAATGTTTTTCCACCTTTTTGTGTCTTCTTTGATGTCTTTCATCAGTGTTCTGTAGTTTCTAGAGTATAGATCCTTTACCTCTCTGCTTAAGTTTATTCTGAGATATCTTATGGTTTTTGGTGCTATTGTAAATGGAATCAATTCCCTAATTTCTCTTTCTTCAGTCTCATTGTTTGTGTATAGAAATGCAACTGATGTGAATTTTAAGTATTTTCTTGCTGTTTGTGGTTTGGAAACCTTCCTTAGAGTCTGAAAAACCTTATTTGGTTGCAATTTCCGTAGTCTGTTTGCTAAAATGTGTTGTTTATGCTTTTCCACCTTGCTACGGTGTGGACACCGTAGGAGTAGGTGACATTTCCATGTTCCTCTGGGACCATATAGACAATGTTCTTAAAGTTAGATTGATTCTCTTACTGACTTGTGTCTTTCATACTCTTGTCTGCTGGTAGTATCCAGGGTGCACTGATCACCCTAGACCTCCTGAACCACTTCATCTGACACCATCAGAGTGAGAGCTAAAAACACTGGAGACTTAAAATGTCACAATTTGAGCAACAGCTGACAAGCAGCCAGGGAAAGATTTCCTACATGCCTTTCACAGACTGAAAATGGTGCCTAGATTCAGAATTCCTGAATGGGAAGCTTTGCATTTCACATGGAAAACTTACAAGCTATTAAAACCATTGCACAAGGTTTCTACCACAACTTGTAAGGTTTAATTTTGAAAGAGCATCTCAGAAGCAGGGTAACAGTTATATTAGAGCCACCCCACATATGAGCTATCTCTTGGTTGTTATTTAAAAAGCACTGGAGAGCCTTAGCTGTGTTCCCCCAGGCAATAACTACTTTCTTTTGAAATCTCCTTCTCTCTATATACAAAATTAGGAAAAGGGATTTGATATCTAAAATTTTACCATTATTTTTCCCTCTTACCCACACAATTTCTATTACTAGAAACACTTCTCTGGTTTAGTTGTGAATCTCAAACTTTGACTACCAAGTACTCTAATGAAGAGTCTCCCTAAGATCTGCGGCATAGCTCCAAGAAGGCTACTAAAATGCAAAGCATTAATAAATTCTCATTCTTTATCCTAAATTTTCATATGATTTTTTTTGTCTACTGCACATTATATCTGGATTTATTTTAATGAAAACATGATGCATTTGAAATTTAATTTTCAAGTAAGTTGAAGCTCCAGGAAGAGATACTATGTTTATCCTGTGAGTTTGAATAGCCCAAGTTCATGTGTAAAAACACCCACGGGGCTATGGTTTCTGGAGCAAAGGCTTCCTATAGCCATATGTTTCACTTCTGGCCAAACATATGTAGGAAAATTCAGTCATATGGTCTATTTGTTGTCCTTTGAAATTACTATTCTATTTCTCACCTAAAGATTTTTATTGATGTCATTTTCCTGTCCAGAATATTTCTCCTCCTATTAATTTTTCTGAGAACTTAAAAACCCTGGTTCTCTGATAAGATTTCTCAAGCTTATAGAGCTCATTCTTTTTGTGCTCAAAGTATTTGCTCTTTTTGCTGCGAACTCAGAGCTCACTGTCTTATATTTTTGGTTCCTGTATTGCACACATTTATCACTAACTGAACTACTAGCTCCTCAAGGTCAGGTCCATGTCTTAGACCTCCTTGTCCTTCTTGGACCTCATTAGGACAATCATTTCTAGTAGAAAATATGTACTTAAAAAAAAAACATTCTGTAAGTATTCATAGGCCAAGATGAGATTACCCTCATAAAAAAGAAGAAAAAGAAGGAAAGGGAGAGAATTAATATTTTAGCCTACTTGGCTGCTATAACGAAATAACACAGAATGGGTATATTATAAACAGAAATTCATTTCACAGTTCTGGAGACTGGGAAGCCCAAGATCAAGGCACCTGCACGGTCATACTCTTGTGAGGGCTCTCTTTCTGGTTCATAGCTATCACCTTCTCACTATGTCCTCACATGTTGGAAGGGGTGAAGGAACTCTGAGGAGTCTCTTTTATTTATTTTTTTATTTTATAGTTTTAAAGATTTATTTATTTATTTGAGAGGTGGGGAAGGGGCAGAAGGAGAGAATCCTCAAGCAGACTTCCCACAGAACACAGAGCCTGATGCTACCCCATCCCATGACCCATGAGATCATGACCTGAGACAAAACCAAGAACCAAGAGCCGGATGCTCAACCAACTGAGTGAGCTACCCAGGCGCCCTTGTGGAGTCTCTTATCACAGCATTAACCCCATTCATGAGGGCTCTACCCTCAGAACCCTATCACCTCCCAAAGGCCCCACCTCCAAATACCATTACACTGGCCATTAGGATTTCAAAAATTGAATTTTTAAGGGACACTAATATCCAGACTATAGCAAGAAGCTAACACTAATTGAGTGCTAACTATGTGCAGGCACTGTGCAAACAACATTAACACGCCGTACACATCACACTCAGTCTTTACAATAACACCTGTGAAGTAAGTATCATTGTTATCCACATTTTACAGATAGGTATACTGAGGTTCTGAGGTTAAATAACTCCCCAAAGATCACACCACTGTGAGTGAGCTGGAATGCTGGCCCCTAATTCCCTGGTACTGGATCTTCATTTCTTAACTATTAAGAGGAAAGAGAAATGGGAGTATAGGTCAGACCAATTTAACACATGTGGGGGGATTGATGCAACCCCCGTGGTTAGGGGGTGGGAGGCTGTGCTCTTTCTTGTAGATGGAACTACTATTTTGTAGCAGAAAGTAGACGCTTTCTAATAGAAAGAATCGTCTTAATGAGGTCCAGGAGAGAAAAAGAGGTCTGAGACATGGACCTGACCTTGAGGAGCATACAGTCTAGTTAGGAATATGTGTGTACAGTACAGGAACCAATGATATAAGATGGTGTTCTGGGCTCAAATGGGCATGACTGAACAGCAAGAAGTCCCAAGGCACCGGTGAGAGGGCCAGAAGAAAGGGCAGTGAGAACACAAATTCCCCCAGAACGTACTTCCTTTCTTCCAGCTGACCCCTCATAAAAACCAAACTCTCACTCGGCCTGTCAGTCTGATACCACGCCTGGCCACAGGAATCGTGCCTGCTCAGCATTCCCACAGATGGATATCATTTTCCAGAATGGAGTGCAGAAAGTGATATTTTTCTTCTGCCATGATAACATCCCCACAATTAGGGGGAAAAATAGCCAGGAACTGATATTTTACAAGGTCACGTTTCATTTTCCCCGACTTGATGCAGCCCAGGGAGGAGCGTTTAGTTTCTAAGAAGCCAGTGGGAACTCTGGGGGCTGAGTATCTAGTAGAATCTGTGCCCCCAGAGTTTAATGTGTCTTCTGCAGAGTCTCCTTAAGTGGGAGAATATAAAATTGTACAGAGAAACGGTTTAACATGCAGCCAGTCAGTGAGGTTTTGTCAGATCAATGAAGGCCAACTCTAAGTGTTCCCTGCTGGGCTTCCTAACGCCCTGGGACACTCAGCTAAACTATCTATTAAGACTATTTTCCCAAGTCATTTGTGTTAGATTATAGGCTATAAACTGCTTATTGTTGCCTGTCCGCCATAAATATAAAGCAATCATTTTTAATGCAAGCAGCTGTTGGGCTGGCTTCTCCAAGATGCTTTGCCCAGGGACTCACGTTCTGCTGTTTTCTCCTTCATCAAGTGCATTTCTGATTGTTTTTCTGCTCTGCTGCATACCACACACGTGGTGGTAGTGGGGGTATAAATTTTCCTTGCAGAGCTTTGTTTGGACACATGGTTTCTAAAAATATCCAAAAGGAATTGAAGGTGCAGAGGGGCAATTTAAGTTGTTGGAAATCTGGTGACTCCAAGTCCTCAACACGGCGTCTAATTTCTTAAAATGACCTTGGAAGCATCAACTTATTTTTTCTAACCTCCAGTGATAAGATCTGGGATTTTGGATTATATGTATTGATTAAAAAATTCTAAATGTGCTAGGGTACCATGCTAGATGTTGAGGATATAAAAGTGAGGATACAAAATTGACATGGTGCCTATTCCCGGCCTCTCCCCACCCCCAGCTTTATTGAGGTATAATTGAAAAATAAAATTGTAAGACATTTAAAGTGTGCAATGTGATGATTTGATAAACATACACATTGTGAAGGGATTCCCCCCAGTGAGTTAATTAACACATCCATCCCCTCATGTATTTATCCCTCCCCCTCTTTTTTCTTGTGGTGAGAACATTCAAGTTCTACTCTCTTAGCAAATTTCAGCTATAACATAGTGTTATCAACTAAAGCAACTATGATATATGTTCGATCGTCAGATGTTATTCATCTTATACCTCAAATTTGTACCCTTTTACTAGCTCTCCCTATTTCCTCCACTTCCCAGCCCCTGGCAACTACTTTTCTACTTTCTGTTTCTATGAGTTCAATCCCCTGCCTCTTATAGTCTAGTAGGAGAGACAGACTGATCAAACAGATGTGCAAATTGTGATATGAGTATGAAGGAAATTTAAGGAACAAATAAAATGCCCAATCTAGTGATTTATGGAGATTTTCCTAAGAAAGCAGGATTTGAGCTGAGGGTAAGTTGAGTGCACTCTGCAAGGGAAGAGGGATAATGAGGACAGGATTTCCAGGAAGGCATAAAGGCACATTCAAAGGCTGAGAGGTGGGGATGAGCATTTTAAGAACTGACTTAAGGTCAGGGCATCAGATACAGAGAAGGAGACAAATGGCCCAGTGGGGCTGGAGAGGCAGGCAGGGTCTAGATCTAGCAGGGCTGTGGGGGCCTTGTGAAGAAGAGCTTGGGCTCTACCCTTAGACCAACAGGAAGCCATTGGTGGATGTAGCCCTTAGGACCTCAGGAGGTAACTGCTGATTTCCTTGAATCATACTTCAGTGAAATGTTGGGATAATTTACAGAAGGAATTCTTTTCATGGGCATGGGTGGAGTTAAAGAGACCAAGGAAAGATGTTGAGGCACCCAAGCAAAGCAACAATGAGAAGCCATTTTTACCTCTAGGCCTGAAGAGGCAAGGGGAGGAAGCAGTAATAGCTGGAGTCGGGAAGGTGAGCTGCCCTGCAGAAGCTGTGGTCATGGAATATCACAGATAATGACAGAACTGCAGCATTCCAGTGGGAATAAATATTTCAAACTCTCTTGCATTATGTCCTTCAGTCTCCTGCTGGGTCCTTCACTGACTGAACCTAAACAGAAGCCAGAAAGCCAAAGGAATCTATTGAGATCAGCATCCTCCCCCATGCCCCAAATAGGTAAAAAGAAGAGAGGTACTTATATATTAACACTCTTTTACAAATGAGTCAAATGAGACTCAGACAGGTTAGACAAATTGCCCAAGATCCACAGATGGTAAGTGGAAAATCCCAGACTCAAACCCCCGTCTCCCTGCCTCTAAACATCTATGGTCTTAACCACTACTCCATACCGGTTCTCACCTACTTGGCATAGCATTATGCTGGGCCCTCTTGTTTGGGGTGTTGGGGTTGGGAGGGATAGTCTGAGACATCAAAGAGTAGAAAGCGGAAAACAGTCAAAGATGGCAACGGTCAATCCTTCCCTCCCTGTGTGTGCGTGCTACTCTTCACATCGAACAAAGTTGTCTAATTTCCCTCTTCTTGAATCTGAGATGCCTCAGTGACTTTATTCTAACCATCTGAAATCTGAGATTTCTGAAGGTAGGTCATAAAAAGATTTGCAGCTTGCTCTTCCATATACCCCCTCTTAGAAGACAGCTGTCATGCTGTAAGAAGCCTGAGCCACATGGAGAGGCCACATGTAGACATTCCAGGTGCAACCTCAGCTGAGTTCTAAGCCAGGAGCTAACACTAAATGCAACCCATATTAGTGAGCTGTCTTGGACATCCAGGCCAGTGGAGGCTTCAGATGACTAGCCTCAACCACCATCTGACTATAACCACATGTGAGATGTCCAGGCAAAGATGACCTGGATGATCCCAGCCAACTCAAGAACTGTGAGAGATAATAATAAATTTCTTCTAGCTGCTAATTTAGGGGTGGTTTGTTATGCATTTATGGATAGTCAGAACATAGGATAAGGTTTCTGACTTCATGAAAACAATATTTAGATAAATAGAACATAAGCATACCATACACATAACCTCTCCCACATAAGCATTAATAAGGAGACTCTTTCCTGGAAACTCTCCCTCCTCTGCACAAATCTGGACCTCACTAATTCTTGAGCCCAGTCTCCTTGATAGTCTGTAAGGCCTTCCCTTCCTGTGAATGCCCCAGGGTACAAATGAAAGGCCTAGCCAGGGAAGATGGGGAGTACCTTACATCAAAGCTCTCTGTCTTCCCCTCCCTCCCAACTTCTGGCCATGCATGCTGTCCACCAGTATGGAGTGAAGGTGTGGAACAGACTCTAGATGCTACAGGACTCAGACAAGAACAAGGTAAACAAGGTAGAAGCAAAGGAAGATGGGGACTTTGTAGGGAAGCTTTTATCCTAGAAAGGAAATGAAACACCCATAAATTATCCTAGCCCAGGACTAGAGCTAAGCTGGGTCTAGCAGGGTTTCTCAGATTCAGCACTACTGATATTTTGGACCAGATAATTCTTTGTTGTGAGGGCTGTTCTGTGCATTATAGGATGTTTAGCAGCGTCTCTGGCCTCTACCCACTAGATGCCAATAGCATTTACCCACCAGTTGTGACAACCCAAAAAAGTTTCCAGACTTTGCCAAATGTTCTTGGGGGTGGGAGGAATGGCAAAACTGAAAACCACTACCCCCTCCCTTCTTTCTCTGAAGACATTCCCTCTCAGATGGTGAGAAAAGCCTGTGACTTCCTACCACAGATGTCCTTCACCTTCCAGGTGCATGACCAGAACCAAATCCTTTCATCTATTTCCACCAGGTTCTCCTTTCCCCAGTCTTCCTCTGGCCAGATGGCACTCAGGCTCTCCAGGGGCCATTTCATAGACATGACATGGTGTTTCAGGCTGAGTCTATTCTGTACCACGGCTAAGGATGATACAGGCCAGATTAATGAGTGAGCCACTAGGCAGCTGTCCAGAGCACCAGTGAATAGGGGCTACTGGAATGTTACTGGCATAAAACTAGAGCAGGGATCCAGTTAACTCAGGTCTCCACACATGACTGCTAACAAAACTGGTGAGACATAAACTGGTTTGGCTGCAATTAAATATTCCCTATTGCTGACAATCTCTCTCTGTTGATATTTTTTGTGGCAGTACATGGTGTCTATAAAGCCTCACCACTAACTTTGAGACGGGCTCTCTGAGAGTTCCCTGTAACCATCCAGCCTGCTGAAATTCTGAAACTGAAAAATTTATGATGCTGTATGTGCTCTTTTCTGGGGATGATTTATTAGAATGTCTACATTTAGAGTTTAATATGCCTCTCAAGAAATTGTCTAGCTCTGAAAATCACGTGTAGTATGTACATGGAAAATATATCTTTATTCTGAACATAAAAAAGCATTTACTTTTATTATTTTTTCCATTCCTACTAAATGTCCTTACAGACATATAAGGAACAGACAAAATTGCGTAAAAAGGATCCAAGTTACTCACCTGACATGTCCAATGTCTCAGTCTGATGGGGCTACATGCTTTGCTGGGAGGTGAAGGGACAGAAGCTCACAAAAATTGCACTGGATTTGTATTTCCCTGATGGCAAATGATGTGGAACATTTTTTCATGTTTCTGCTGTCCATTTGGATGTCTTCTTTGGAGAACTGTCTGTTCATGTCTTCTTCCATTTATTTCTTGACTGGATTATTTATTTTTTGGGTGTTGAGTTTGAGAAGTTCTTTATAGATCTTGGATACCCACCCTTTATCTGTTATGTCATTTGCAAATATCTTCTCCTATTCCATAGGTTGCTTTTAGTTTTGTTGACTGTTTCCTTTGCTGTGCAGAAGCTTTTTTATCTTGATTAAGTCCCAAAAGTTCATTTTTGCTTTTCTTTCCCTTGCCTTTAGAGATGTGTCTTGGAAGAAGTTGCTGTGGTGGAGGTTAAAGAGGTTACTGCCTGTGCTCTCCTCTAGGATGTTGATGGATTCCTATCTCACATTAAGGTCTTTCATCCATTTTGAGTTTATCTTTGTGTATGGTGAAAGAGAATGGTCCAGTTTCATTCTTCTGCATGTAGCAGTCCAATTTTCCCAGCACCATTTTTTGAAGAGGCTCTCTTTTTTTCCATTGGATATTTTTTCCTGGTTTGTCAAAGATTCTTTGACCATAGAGTTGAGGGTCCATTTCTGGAGTCTCTATTCTGTTCCATTGGTCTTTCTGTCTGTTTTTGTGCCAATGCCATTCTGTCTTGATGATCACAGCTTTGTAATACGGCTTGAAGTCAGGCATTGTGATGTCCACAGCTTTGTTTTCCTTTTTCAGCATTCCCTTGTTGATTTGGGATCTTTTCTGGCTCCATACAAATTTTAGGATTGTTTTTTCCAGCTCTGTAAAAAATGCCAATAGTATTTTGATTGGGATTGCATTGAATGTGTAGATTGCTCTGGGCAGCATAGACATTTTAACAATATTTATTCTTCCAATCTATGAGCATGGAATGTTTTCCCATCTCTTTGTGTCTTCCTCAATTTCTTTCATAAATGTTCTGCAGTTCCTAGAGTACAGATCATTTACCTCTTTGGTTAGTTTTATTCCTAGGTATCTTATGGTTTTTTATGCAATTGAGATACCACCTTACCCTAGTTAGAATGGCTAAAATTAACAAGACAAGAAACAACAAATGTTGGCGAGGATATAGGGAAAGGGGAACCCTCTTACGCTGTTGGTGGGAATGCAAGCTGGTATAGCCACTTTGGAAAACAGTATGGGGGGTCCTCAAGAAGTTAAAAATTGAGCTACTCTATGACCCAGCAATTGCACTACTGGGTATTTACCCCAAAGATACAGATATAGTGAAAAGAAGGGGCACATGCACCCCAATGTTCATAGCAGCAATGTCCATAAAAGCCAAACTGTGGAAGGAGACGAGATGTCCTTCAACAGATGAATGGATAAAGATGTGGTTCATATATACAATGGAATATTACTCAGCCATCAGAAAGGATGAATACCCATGATTTACACTGGCATGGATGGAACTGGAGGGTATTATGCTAAGTGAAATAAGTTAATCAGAGAAAGACAATTATCATATGGTTTCACTTATATGGGGAATATAAGAAATAGTGCAGAGGACAACAGGTGAAGGGAGGGAAAACTGAATGGGAAGAAATTAGATAGGGAGCCAAACCACGGGATATTCTTGACTCTGGGAAACAAACTAAGGGTTGAGGAAAGGGAGGTGGATGGGGGGAAGGGGTAACTGCGTATGGGCATTAAAGACGGTATGTGATGTGATGAGCACTGGGTGTTATATGCAACTAATGAATCCTTGAACATTATATCAAAACTAATGATGTACTATATGTTGGCTAATGGAATTTAAATTAAAAAATTGCACTGGAAACCTTTTCTTTCTACTCCCATTTATTTACTTGTAAAATCAGATCAAAATGAATCTTTGAAGTAATTTTAAAGTATAAATCAAGTAAAAATAAGAAACAGTCTGAAAAATAAGTCAGAAAATGCAGAAGAGCAAATCATCCATTTGACCTTAGGGTTTTGAGGAAGACTGGGTGCTAACTGCATGTATAAGTGTCTCAGATCTTTTTCAGCTCCATTAGGTAAGTCCAACTCCTCTTGTTTGAATTAATACTTCCTTAATGCACTGGCCAACCACTCTTTCCTATACCCCAAGCAAGAAAATGCTCATCAGTTATTGGGGTTGAAGAAGTCTCCCTGCTGCATGCTTCCTGTGTGCCACCTCAAGGTTGCAAATGTATTACTCCTGGTCCTACAAGAAGCAGAGGCCAAGACAGAATTAGATATGCAAGAGAGCCACTGGAAGATGTCTGCAAGAGAAACAGAGGAGGAGTTAGAGAAGGTTAGAAGAGCCGTCTGACCACAGTGCAGGGCTGACTCTGTGCAGGTCAGAGGGAAGGAAAGACAGGCAGCTGGACTGGCAGAGTCTCAGACTGCAGCACAGTGCTAGGAAATTTTTGGCCAAGCTGAAGGAGAGTCCTAGAGTCAATGTATCTAGCACCTCACAGGTATGGACCTGCCTTAGTATCCTTCTTGTGCTTAATCACTGGCTGAGAGTACCCCAAGGGAAGCAAAACCTCAGAGCAGACAGCATGGTGGATTTGGACCACAGCACTGGGGGCTGTCCATCCCTTATAGTCACAATGACACAGCAGGAATTCTGAATGGTGCATCTTCAAGGCCATCATAGCTATGGAAGCCTTAGTGCAGCAGAAGGCCATGGATGAATAGGACAGTAGAAGAAGAAAGAGGGATATCAACAGTTAAAGGAGGCCAAGACTGATTTGACCCAGTTCTGCCCAGAACCCAACTTACACATCAACTGAGGGCTGGGACTATTTAGAGGTTTCTGACACCTGAGTCCCAGGCAAGTACTAATATCCACCAAATCCGCTAGTGAGTAATAGCTTGGAAAGCAAGCACCATCGACCATATCTTACCTAAAAGAAAATGTAACTCAGGTTTCAAACAACCAATTTTTAATTTGATTTTGGGATTGCAGACATACCAACACAGGGGACTGTCAACAAGAGAGTATTTTCACTCTTAAAATGATATAGTCATTATCAGAGAATGTGCAAGAGCAGGATAAGATAACTACCTTTACACAACTGTTACTGTTATGTAGCTGAGAAAATGCAATTAATTCTCTTAGAAATATTGATTAAATGCCTTATGTGTTGTCAAGAATTGTTCCAGATGCTAGAAAAATAGTCATTATTTGGAGTCAATAAAGAATGAGGAACTAAAAAATGCAGGTAGAAGTCATAGGGAGATAGATTTAGATTTGAAATACCAAAAAATATCTTAAATTTTTTCAGTAATTCTGTTATATATCATCTTCCATTGTGCTTCTCAAGCCTTTGCTCATACAGCTGTTGTCCCATTGATCACACTGTATTCCAGTTAGTTATTTATGGATTTCTTTCCCCCTGAGAGTTTCCAAAATACCCAAAGAACACATGCATTAATTCACTAATTAAATAAATAACTCATAGCTCATATATGTGGTCAACAAAGGTTTTTTGAGTGCTTTGTGCCTGCTGTTGGTATCTGGGGAGGCCAAGATAAATAAGACACAATACCTGTCCTCCAGGAACTCACAATAAATTAGGGAGAAAGATGATGAAACATCAATATAGTTCTGAATAGTGTGTGCTATAGTGGAGGTATTTACTGAAAAAGCAGGAGCATCAGGAGGGAATACCTAACTCTGCTGAGGGGGTGTCAGTGATGGAAATTCATCATAAAACTGATGACTCCTCTGCTGCATCATGAAGGACAAGTAGAAGTTATCCAGGATTTTATTCCTAGTTTCCAGCACAAAACAAGTCCTCAATTCATCCCTGCAAAATGAATGAATGAATGATGGATAAATAGAGTGTAACTGAGAGTATTTTTTCTTGATCAGCATCTATGCCCTGCATCCTGGTAATAGCACCTCACCCCTGGCTCCAGAAGCGGGCCCATGTCCTAGGCCTTGGCAATCAAATAATGAACAGATCTGGCCAGTGACTGGTTCAGGAGACTGGACATGGTTGAACTTGGTATAGTGACTCATCTCAGGACCTGCTTGAGCAATTGGAGGATAGAATCTCTCTTCTTGCTGACTGGGTGCTCTGAGGTTGTCACTCTGGAGCATCTGGGGGCATCTTGGTTGGGAGAAGTCTGCTGAGGGTGAAGTTCCATAGAGAAAGCAGGACTGAGAGGTAGAGAGAAAGAAATTGGGTCCTGGTAACACTGTTTTAGCTCCTGGATCCAGCAGTAGGTCTACTCCTTAACTGTCCTTTGGATGGTCATAAAATCACCTTTTTGGGGGGAGGGGAGGTGTGAGGTGGGATTTAAGCCAGTTTTAATTGGTTCTTCTATTACTTGTGACCAAACATGCGTTGACTAATAAAGATAATAGCTATCTACAGTATAAATTGCTTCACAAATTACTGAGTTCCCCATTTCCAGAATGGTTCATGTAAAATCAAGTCTATCAGAAAAGGAAGTGCTGCATTACTGGAGAACTCTAAATCTTTTCGGTCTTGCTGATTGAGGCTCAGTTTCTGTCTGTTACCTAAGAAAGAGAGTGCTTGTTAGAGAGAGAGAGAGAGAGAGAGAGAGAGAGAGAGGAGTGGAGGAGAGACTCCACACCATAACATCACCAGATTGCTCAGCATCATTTCAGAATTACTATTTAAACTGAGGAAACAAACTGAGGGCTTTAGAGGGGAGGGGGGTGGGGAATTGGGATAGGCCGGTGATGGGTATTAAGGAGGGCATGTAATGCATGGTGCACTGGGTGTTACACACAAGTAATGAATTATGGAACTTTACATCAAAAACTAGGGATATACTGTATGGTGACTAACATAACATAATAAAAAATTATTATAATAAAAAAATACTAAAAAAAAAAGAACTACTATTTACTTCTTGTGAGTGACAAAATATACCCAAACTGGAGAGAACTGACACACTAAAATTTTTATTAAAAAGAATCAACAAATGTGCAGGTTGGCTGAGAGAAAGAGATGTGGCCATTGAGGCATAGTGGTTGAAAAAGATATTTTTCTCTTCCTTCTTTCCCCTAAGTGCACTATCTAAAGGAGGAATTACTATCAAACACAAACATCCTCACCATAGTGACAACTTTGGCAGGGACCAGAGGAGAAAGTGCCCACTGGCCCTGTTCCCAGGGGTTTGAGTCAAGAGGCCAGGAACCTGTGTAGCACATCTGGGGGCAGGAGAGCAGACGTCTAATGGGGCAAAGCATAGAACCAGAGAAGGTGCATTTTATGAAACGGAAATACAAATAAATAGCTGACACCAGAAGACAGAGTGTCTCCTGACTATTTAGAAACCAGTGGACTCTGGTTCTATTTATAAAGATGACATGTTCCACAGGACCAGTTTTCCCTGTTACTAATAGAAGCCAAAGCATCAACATATTCCAGGCACATGTGGGAAGGGATGAGATGTAGGTTCAGAGCTCCGACCTCTTTAATGAATTCACTCTGCATCTGGGTCAGGACACGTGCAGTATGTTTTGTACTTTTTACTCTCAGTAACTAGGAGAGACATAGATGCATGGTCTTCCTCTAGATTTCCAGCCCTTTTCACCTTCCTGTCAGTTTCATCTTTCTTCTTTTTTGCTTGTCTGCCACCCCTACCTCCATTTCATTCCCTCCTAGCAGAAAGAACATGCCTGGCTGCTTAAGGGACACTGATTCTGGTCCAGAACTGGCTATTCAACTTCAGGCATCTTATTTAATCTCTCTGGACTTCAGTTTTCTCATCTGCAAAATGGTCTTATATAAGTGTTTACCTAATTCATGTTTCCCAAAATATGAAGAACTGGGCTGTATGCATGGATATTGAAGGACCTGAGACATATTTCAGTAAAGAATCATATTTAACTTTGTTTTGTCAAACATGGCTCAAATTCATCTGAGAACAAAATCTCTTTAAAAAAAATAACATGGGGGCACCATGTTATTGAGCGTCCAACTCTTGGTTTTGGCTCACGTCCAACTCTTGGTTGTGATTTCAGGGTCCTGGAATTGAATCCCATGTTGGGTTCTGTGCTCAGTGAGGAGTCTGCTTGAAATTCTCACTCCTTCTTCCTCTTCCCTTCCTCCTGTGCATGTGTGCTCTCTCTCTCTCAAATAAATAAATCTTTAAAAAAAATAACATGTAGCTACATCTAACTATTCTATGGTATACAGGCTGAAAACTGCTGGTTTTGGCCAATACTTGCATTGGTTCTCTAAACTTTCTTTTTACCATCCTTCTATTTAGAGTGGTTGGGAACAAAAAGTATATTTCTCAGATTTCCTGCAGCTAGGTTTTGCATTTGGATTACATCCTACCAATAAAATGAACTCATGTGAGATGGGGAAGACATTTTCATTTCTTGCCCAATCCTGACGGATACACTAACCTAGATGATCTCTAAAAGTCTAGTTCAACTCCATGGGATTTTTATGTTTTCTCTCTTGGCCATACATTTTCTTAGGCAAAAAGCTCATTTAGCTATCGTCAATCTAGTTTCTTTCTTTCTTTCTTTCTTTCTTTCTTTCTTTCTTTCTTTCTTTCCTCTCTTTCTCTCTTTCTCTCTCTCTCTCTTTTTTTCTGAGTTGTAATACATCCCAAGAAATAGACCCAGGACAAATCAGGAAAGAGTAAATGCTAGCTGGGGATCATCTTGCTCTGAAATTTCCATCATCTTCTACAGTTCATTTCTTATTCCAGGGGACATAGTTCATCTTGGGGTCTTGCAGCAATTCCCAAAAGAGAGAAACCTGCTAAAAAGTTGGAACTATAGCCATGATGCTCCATAGATCCTCTGGCCACCATTATGAGGCTGGATTGAGCTGGGTACACAGACTGTTTCCCCTCAGCATCCCCTGTTAATTTTATAGGGATGATTGTATTTCTCATCACATTCCAGGCGCATCTTAAATGCTGCTCCACTTAAAGAAGACAGCTCTAGGATGGCAGGGCCTAGCTCCGGTTCCCTGACGACTTAGTAAGCAACCTTGGTCAGGACAAACAACTACTATGTCCCTTAGATTATCTGGGTCTAAAATCAATGAAGCAGCGTTTTCCCTAGCTGCCAGTACTTTAGACAAATAGGAGATCCTGTATGTAGTGTGGTGAGTTTTAAAATTGAGCTTTTCAGGTGAGCGTCAGATACTACCAAACTCACTACGGATCTTGATTTCATGAAGGTTAAACATTGGAAGTTGAACTTATCAAAACATGGGATGAAGGGACTTTCTGGGTGGTTGGTCCTTTGACAAAATTGTAAAGTGGTTAAAATTTGTCTTTTTCTTCTTCCAAATGACAAAAGTTCAGTTTTCCAACTTTTAGCACTAGAAAGCTTTCCCTACTTTCCTCTGCCCCCTAGAATTGTGCAGTGTTTTAACTCTGTCCTTCTCAGAGCAAGGAAAAATAGTAAGCTCATTTATCCTGAGACTGTTATTTTAACCCTGGCATCCCATCAGTCCTGGATAGCTTCAGAGAGCATAAATGCCAGGGTCCTACAGCTAGAAACCCAACAGTTGGCCTTGGATGGAGCCCAGGTATACTAACTATTCCAAAGCTCCCACGGGTTGAGAACCACAAGGGTATTGTTACTTACACATGCCTCTTCAAAGAGAATCATGGAAAAATTTTCAGGGATCAACTAATCTTGTCCCACTCCTACTCAAAATTTCCATAAAGCAGATTATTGCCATTCATTTTTACTTGCAAGCTTCAAGGTTACCAAACTGGAAGTATAGCTCTTTCCATAAATAAGAAGCTCATAAAATCTTGAAATAATGTCGAGGTTAGTTCAATATGAACCTTCTATCTAGTAGCTGGTACCTTGTTCTGGAAATTCTGTGCCCATTCTGCCTCCTGGCTTGATTATGCTCAATTATCCCACCCTTGAATGCCCCCAGGACCTGGTTTTCATCCTCTGCCTCGTGTCCTGTTCCTCACCTAATCCTCCAATACTAACCTGATGACAAACACATGGGCTTTGAGTTAGGTCTTGTTCAAGTCCTGACCCCACCACTCTGTAACTCAGGATTTTCTTGGGAAAATTATTTGGAGCCTTGGTTTCTTCATCTGCAGAGTAGAGATGATATTTCTTATTCTATCAGTTCAGAGTTTTACACATGGTAAATATTCAACAATTGTGAGGTCTCTTTCCCCTCAAATCTCATTGTTTACTTTGTACTTATTTCTACCTATTGTTTATATGACCATAGCCCGAAGGGTTTTTAAAGGTAGGATTTAGAGTATCGGTAGGAAGATGTTTTAGGCAGAGCAAGACCTTTGTGTTACAATTGAAATTACAGCCTACTAGTCCCCAGTAGCTCTGTCTTAGCTCCCACCATAAGGGGTCTGACCAAGGCATTCAGGACAGTGATGGGATGGAGGAAACTAACGGATGCAGTGGGAGGAGTGATTTGAAGAAACCCTTGGTAGTCACCAGTGGGAAGCTGAAAAATAAACCCAGAGAAGACCTGGAAAGGACGGACCACCAGATATCCAACTAGGAAGCAGAAATCCTGGCTGGAGTCTGTTTCAAACCACAGAATCTGAATTTAGGGAAGAAAGCATTAAAAACAATAAATTACCCAAAATGGCAAATTTAAGATTCAACTGCCTCAAACTATAACAACTTAGGCACTTGTAAAAGAGAAATATTCCAGATGGCAGAGTGGAAGGATGAATTATAGAGAAGGAAGTGGCTAATATCCTGTGCAAGACTTTGAAGCAATACAAAGAGAGCTTTCCTTGCAGGAGCAAGCTGGGGAGCCTGGTGTTTCTGGAGACAGACATGGGGTCCCATTTGAAAAGGGTCAGCTGGCCCCACTGGCCAGTCCTAGGTGCTCAGGGCTCAGGTTTGGTTTCAAATTGCCTTCTGTCTTCTAAGAGATTCTGGAACAAATGGCCCTGGTGCCCTAGGAGAGGCATCTAGAGTGACTACTTAACATGTATAGGACTTTGATTTGACGTGGTCCATCTGGCCTCACTATTTAATTCAGGATCCCATGGGTCTAGGTATGATTTCAAATTGTATCTGATCTCTTTTCATCTTCTACTTCCCTTTATATAAGGTCACTCTAGCTCTGGAACCAAGGGGATTGAATCTGAACAGGTAAACTGGAGACAGGTGAAGGGATCTAACTGCATCCTGGCCAAAGGGGCCTTAGTTCTGGTTTCTTAAAATGTAGTCCTCAGACTGCATGATCTGACCATATGATGCCTCAGCATCACCTGTGAGATTACTAGAAATGTAACACCCTGACTGGTCTGTAGCAAGCCACAGACACCCGTCTTTGATCTGCAGGATGGGGTTTGTTAAAAGTTCTCAAAAACAAGGCTTACTTCAAGAGATACCAAGTGAAATTTAGAAAAAGATGAGAGGGTAAAACTGGTTACTATACTCAGAAATGCTTGGTAATTCCAGATAAAAATAAGTACAACACACCTAAATACAGGGTGAGAGTTCATGTAACCAACAGAGATATCACTTGTCAGATTGCTTATGCCTGTACAGAAGGAGATATGATAGTTTGTGCAGCTTATGCTTATGAACTCCCAAAGTATGGTATAAAGGTTGGCCTGACAAATCATGATGTAGCATATTGTATCGGCATGTTGCTGGTCCATGGGCTTCTCAACAGGTTTGGCATAGATGAGATCTATGAAGGCCGACTGGACGTGACCAGAGATGAATACAATATGGAAAGCATTGATGGTCAACTTGGTGACTTCACCTGCTATTCGGATGTTAGCTTACCAGAACTACTACTGGAAATAAAGTTTTTGGGGCCCTCAAGGGAGCTGTGGATGGAGGCTTGTCTACCCCTCGTAGTACCAAACTATTTCCTAGTTATGATTCAGAAAGCAAGGAATTCAATGCAGAAGTACTTCAGAAGCACATCATGGGTCAGAATGTTGCAGATTATATGAGTTACCTAATGGAAGAAGATGACGATGCTTTTAAGAAACAATTCTCTCAATACATAAACAACAATGTAACTCCAGACATGATGGAGGACATGTATAAGAAAGTTCACACTGTTACATGAGAGAATCTAGTCTATGAGAAGAAGCCTAAGAAAGAAGTAAAAAAGACAAGGTGGAACTGTCCCCAAATGTCTCTTGCCCAGAAGAAAACTGGGTAGCTCAGAAGAAGGCAAGCTTCCTTAGCACTCAGGAGTAGGCTGCTGAGAGCTAATAAACCAAACCACAATTTTCTATGAAGATTTTTCAGATAAAGATAATAAACTTATTCATTAAGCAGCTAAAAAAAAAAAAAAGGAAATGTAGCACCCCAAATCTACCAAATCAGAACCTGCATTTTAACATGATCTGCAGGTCTTTCATATATGTTAAGGTCTGAGAAACAAAATACTTGTAGATTTCATATGCAAAGGAAGTATATAGGCCCACAAAGATCCCTGTAGAAAGGACATTGCCTGTGTCTAATTGTTTCAATAACAGTGCACCTCATGGAGTCACAAGTTCTTAATAGCACTGCCAAGGCCTTGATCCCTAACAATAAAGGCCTTTGGTCTGAAATTGTGTCCATAAGCAAAGAGCCATCTTGTGTTCCATCTCAGCCTTAGTTATTCTGTTCTATTGTTTCTCCTCCTTTCATGGGGCATTCCATGCCAAGTGGAGGAAAGTCATTAACATGAAAGAAAGTTGTATAAAACTGGTTTGCTATTACATTCAGAATAGTTCAGACTCCTTATTGTGGTCTCATAGGGCCCTTCATTCTGTGGCACCTGACTACTTCTTAAAATTTATTTCTTGCCCTCCGTAATGCTGCTCCAGCCATTCTGGCCCTTTTCTTTCTGGAACACACCAAGTTCATTCCCATCTCCAAGCATTTCCTGTTTCCTCTATGGGAATGCTCTTTCTTTCCTCGTGTCTTAGCATTGCTGAGTCCTCATCGCTAATGTCTCAGCACAAACATTGCTTTCCTAGAAAGACCAACCCTGCTACTCTGTCTGAAACTCCACCCACCTGTTCTAGCTCTATCAGATTATCTTGTGGGATTTTCTTCATTGAATTTAATGTTACCTGATATTCTCCTGTTTATATTTACTGATTTACTTCTCCTCCCCTACCACATATAATACAAGCTTTAGAAGAGCAGGGAACAGATTCTTCTTCCTGACTGCTGTATCCCAAGTGCTTAGAATAATGTCTGACAAAGTATTTTTTCAAAAAATGTTCACTGAATTTGAGTGAATGATAGCATTGGGGTGAAACTACTGGCTTTTCAATTATCTGTGTATTCCTGTTTTCTCTGCTCTAATCACTCCACTCATGCTCACAGATAACTCAGGAGGGCTTAGATGGCAGAGCCTGAGTATTTGATGTTTTAGGTCTGGCCCACAAGATTGAACTAGGTCACAGTGTGGTCACTTCAGGGCTGTGTAGTATTCCAATTCAATACAGTTCTGTAAACCCTTATCGACTGCCTGTCCATGTACAAGGTGCTGTGAAATACAAAAGCAAAATATAAATATAAAGCCAAAGGCATTCCAGGAAGACAAAATGGCATTTACAAAGGTATAGAAGCAAGAAAGGGGATTGGGAGAATTGCAAGTTTGGTGATAGTAAATACAAAGTGCACAGTTTGGGCAGACAGAAGGAAACAAGGCTGGAGAAGGAACCAGAGTGCTTGTAATAATACATATCCTTGAGGTGCTGGACCTCTTTATGTTTGAGGTCAGATGCAAATATCTCAAATTCTTTTTAGTCCAAAAGAGCCAGCAGTGAGTTTAGCTGAGAGCATGTTGCAACCTCTAGCCCTCCTCTGTGCTCCCTTTGGGCACCATGAGCACTATACCCAGCAATCTCAAAAGCCCTCACACGCTGGACCCATTAGGCACCGCATTCTCTATAGTCTGAGTCATTTCCCCTCTGCCAATAGTGACAAACTCAGAGGAACTCTCCACTAATTGAATCTGAGATGACTCACTGTAAACCAGGGATTTGAAACTTTAAAATCTCAGCAGTAACACCTTGGCAGTAAGACTCTTGGTTTAAGTTGTCCATCTTATTGTCTGGGGAGCCAGTGGGCATAAGGGGATAGAGTAGACGGTATCCGGGAGGAGGGCTTTGGAGCAGGAATTTTAGGTTTTCTCAGAGAGCTGGAAAGAGAAGAGCACCCACTGTACGTCATTGCTTGTTTGAGCTCCCAGCTGGCTGCCAAGTGCTAAAAAATGACACTCAAACACGTTTTGTTTAGCACACCTAGTTTTGTTTACAATATTTGATGCAGTATTTAAAAATAAAGAACTTTCACATTAAATTCTCAGATTCCTGGATTCTCTCAAAGATATAAAAGACCTGGCAATAACCCACTACAAGTGAAGAGTGGGTGCCCTTTATATAGGCTGTATGCCCCCTCTCCCCTGGTTTCCATGGTCTATACCTCAACTTTTACATTCCTAGTGTTCTCGCACTTATACCCAGAATGCTTAATTTGTTTATTATCCCTTTTGGCTTCTGCAGGATTTCAGTTTGCAACCCTTATTCTGATGCCGTCATTGAGAGGACAAACTCTGATGACATTTACAGTAATAGGAATGGACCTCAAAGTATTATCACTTTGGAAAATTTCACCTGCTTAGTGCTGAGAAATTTATTAGAAAATAATATAATAAAAGGGCATGAAAATGACCAATCTCTACCCTCTACTCCTTCTTTTCTAGAAGAATACATAGTACTTACATTTGAGGCTGGGGTTATGTTTTCTTTAGTGTCTTACGTTCCTCGTCATAGTTACATCATGGTGTGTATTTAACTGATGCCCAATAAATAGGTAAGGAATGAAATGGTGTTGCTGGTCTAAGCCTTATGCATCTGGTATCCTCCCCCAGGAGACCTGACACCCAGGGTATGACATGTTTTGTTCTTTTTTTCAACCATTAATATTTTAATGGTCTCCTTCCTTCCCTATGAACTCATCTGCCTATTCTTCTAAGAAGGGTTCCATGACTTCCCCTAGTTGGAAATATTAGCTTTTTCTGATCTGTTTAAAATTGGTACTTATTTGTTTTTATTATTTAACTTCCTGAGTTTTTATTTCCCTCATGGGAAAAGTAATATCTACTTCATAAGATCATTATGTACATTATGTTTGGATGTGGTAAAATAACCATTATATATAATCACTTATATATCACTTACTATATGCCAGGAAACCTTCCAAGTGCTTTGGATATGTTGACTTATTTAATCTTCACAACATTGTTGTAAGGTAGGTACTGATATTATAATCCCTATTTTACAGATGAAGAAGCTGAGGCAATAAAAGTTTAAGTAACTTGTTCAAAGTCGCCAGTCAAAAAGTGCTGGAGATAGGCTTCAAACGCCAGAAGCTGGACCCAGTATGTATGGCCCTAGCCACTAAATAATACTGCCTTTCTTCTGAAGTGAGGTCTACAATACATGGCCATATTCTCTGTGATTGAGACAGAAAATTATCTTTCCCTATCTGTTCTTACTAGTGGTGTTTTGCATCGTTAGTTACATACAGCCAGATTGAATCCTACTTGCTTTTAAAGATTGATTTGACTAGCTGAAGAGAAAGGTGGGGAGAGAAGTCTCCAATTACATAAATAAAACTAGAGGTGGGATCCACAGTCTTTCCATCTTTTGCCTTATTCAGGCAGGAAATTTTTCAGGCAGAGAACACTTTTGAAAAATAGCTTTATCAGTAGATCCCTCCTGAGAGCTCTTCGTCCTCCAGAAGTTCCATGTATCCAGCCTAGATGCAAAACATCCCTGAGGCCAAGCAAAGACTTGGAACTAAATGATGGCAAATGGCATTGGTTTTCCATTCATTTTCAGATATGGATCTATTTCCCAATCTTACCTGTAGAATTTGGTACAGGATCTCTTATATTTGTCCTTCATTTCTTCATTTGTGAAATGAAAGATTGGAAAAGGCCATGAATGTCAAAGAAATTTGCTTTGTAGGCCACATCCAGTTGGTTAGTCGTATATGCCTTGGAGTACTGCAAGATTGCAGTACATGAAGTATAGAGGTATCTGTCAGCATATTTTCTAAGAATTTGCCTCCCTGGATTAGATGACTCCCCAGGCTCCTACCCAATTTTATGCTCATGTGAAAATAGCTACAAGAGGAAAAGGGAATAACAAAGCAGGAGACATGAATGAGATTTTTTAAAAAAGGACTATGAGGAAAAAAGATTCTGTCTGGAGAATTACCATTTGTACTGGAAGCAGTGAAAAGCAGGATTGATATTGCAGAAAATCTAATCAGTAATGTGGTAGACAAATACGAAAGTGATGTAGAGAAAAAGAGCAATGTGAGACTGGGCAAGAAGGAGTTGGGCGTGATTATAAAAGGGCAACATCAGGGATCTTTGTGGTGATGGCATTCTTCTGTGTCTTGACTGTAGAGGTGGAAAATGGACCAAAGCGTGTAATAAAGTTACATGTAACTAAGTATGCATACACACCCCAATGAGTACAAGTAAAACTGGGGAAAGCTAAACAGGATTGGTAAATTATAGAAATGTCAATATCCTATCTCTGATGCTATAGTATATATTTCTATTTTTATTTTTTAAAGATTTTATTTATTTATTTGACAGAGACAGAGACAGCCAGCGAGAGAGGGAACACAAGCAGGGGGAGTGGGAGAGGAAGAAGCAGGCTCATAGCGGAGGAGCCTGATGTGGGGCTCGATCCCATAACGCCGGGATCACGCCCTGAGCCGAAGACAGACGCTTAACCGCTGTGCCACCCAGGCTCCCCAATATTTTTAAAGATATTACCACAGGAGAAAACTGCACATGGGTGTATAGGATCTCTCTGTATTATTTCTTACACCTGCATGTGAATCTACAATGATCTCAAAGTAAAAGTTAATTCACAAAAAAAGAACAAAACTATAAGGACATTTAGAGAATTACAGATAAGAGAATAGATATTCAATACACAGATAAATAGTATTATAAAATAGAACTAAAAGAAATGATCAAAGGCAAAAATAGATTAAAATGCTTCTATGGTGAAAAAAAAGCCAATATCCATGGATTTAAAAGACTCATCAAAATTGAGGCATAATGAGAGAAAATAAATTTATTCATAAACACACTGTGTCAAACTTTCTGTAGTAGGAGGCTTGTAGCCAAAAATGATAGATAAAGTAGTTAGGAGCCAAGAGCTTGTGAATAGCTCTGGGGACCACAGTGGAAATTCATAAGCCAATGGCATTAATAAGCTCTGCCCCATGATTTGATTTAGGGATTTCTTTCTGCCCTTAAGCCATGGACTGGTGACAAACCTGAAAATGCTGCTGAATCACAGATGCAGCATGAGGAACATTCACACTGAGAGAGAGATGGGATAAAGTTTCCTACCATTCTGAAGGATTCCCTACCATTTGTAAATGATTTCTTGAAAAAAATAAAGGGGATTTTTACAGTTATTATTTAGATGTAGATCTAGACAAAAAGCAAATTCAATAATTCCTGTACTTGCCTCAGAAATGTTTCTTTAACCCTAAGGCTATGCATTCAGTCAATGGACATTTATGGACACGTGGCAGGCAGAAGGTACTACAAATGTACAAAAGTACTGATTTAGGCATGACCCCTACTCTCAAGCAGCCTCTTAGAGATAAGCATGTAATACCAACAACAAAGGCTGTGGTTTATTAAGTGTTATCTGCATTCCAGATGCTGCACAGGTGTTTTATATATTATTTAATTTAATGATCTCAGTAATTCCATCGAAGGCAGAATTGGGATTTTACTTCATGTTTGTGTGACCCAATGATTGTGATATTCTCTATGCTCACTGCCCACCATTTTCCAAGATGAAGGTCAAATCATAAAACTACCATGACATCTTCTATAAACAAGTACAGATTCATCATTCATTCATTCATTCATCAACAAATATTTATTGGCATCATCTATGTACCAGGCTTTATGCTAGGTCCTGGGACACAATGGACAGGAATCCATCCTCAAGGAGCTTCAAGTCTAATAGCAGAAACTGGTATTACTCAAATGATCAAATTAATGTATAACTATATGTATTCACAGCAAGGGCTACAAAGAAAAAGATACATGTTGATTTGAGAGCATATAAGGAACCAATTTGACCTATTCAGGGAATTAGAGAAGGTTTTTCCAAAGAAGTGACTCTTTTAAAGAAATCAGAAGAGGGGTTAAGAGTTATCTGGTTGAGGAATGTAAGGAAAGCGCTCCAAGAAGAGGAAACAGCATGGGAAAATTCCTGTAGTGGGAAGGAAGGGGCATGGAAATATGATGGACTAGGAAAAAAAAAAAAAGACTGCTGTGGAGAAAGTGAAGTGTGGTGCAAGATGAGGATGGGAACTTAGGAAGTGCTAGGACATACCTAGCCTTGTGGTCCATGTAAGGAGGTTAGGATTTTACCTTTATCCTAAGAGCAAGAAGAAGACATTGGAAGGGTTTAGAAAGGGGGTGGTAGATATGAACAGACACTTTTCCAATGAAGACATACAAATGGCTAACAGACACATGAAAAAAAATGTTCAAAATCATTAGCCATCAGGGAAATTCAAATCAAAACCACATTGAGATACTGCCTTACGCCAGTTAGAATGGCAAAAATTGACAAGGCAAGAAACAACAATTGTTGGAGAGGATGTGGAGAAAGGGGATCCCTCTTACATTGTTGGTGGGAATGCAAGTTGGTACAGCCACTCTGGAAAACAGTGTGGAGGTCCCTTAAAAAGTTAAAAATTGAGCTACCCTATGATCCAGCCATTGCACTACTGGGTATTTACCCCAAAGATACAGAAGAGTAGTGGAGAAGGGCCATATGCACCCCAATGTTCATAGAAGCGTTGTCCACAATAGCTAAACCGTGGAAGGAACCGAGATGCCCTTCAACAGATGACTGGATTAAGAAGATGTGGTCCATATATACAATGGAATATTACTCACCCATCAAAAAGAACGATTTCTCAACGTTTGCTGCAACATGGATGGGACTGGAGGAGATAATGCTAAGTGAAGTAAGTCAAGCAGAGAAAGACAATTATCATATGGTTTCACTCATTTATGGAACATAAGAAGTAGGAAGATCGGTAGGAGAAGAAAGGCAAGAAGAAAGGGGGGGTAAACAGAAGGGGTAATGAACCATGAGAGACTATGGACTCTGGGAAACAAACTGAGGGCTTCAGAGGGGAGGGGGGTGGGGGAATGGGATAGGCTGGTGATGGGTATTAAGGAGGACACGTATTGCGTGGTGCACTGGGTGTTATACGCAAGTAATGAATCATGGAACTTTACATCCAAAACTAGGGATATACTGTATGGTGACTAACATAATATAATAAAAAAAATATTACTAAAAAAAAAAGAAAGGGAGTGGTAGGGATGATGGTTTTGCATTTTCAATCCATAATTCTTCCTCCTCTTCTTCTTCTTCTCCTCCTCCTCCTTCTTCTAATTTTTTTGCCTTCTATAGCCAAAGTTGTTAGTGCAAACTTCTCAATTATATTGTCTTAATAATGCTTATTATGACATCAAATAACAAAATATTATCTTCCTAATTAGAGGGGAGATAACTGGAAGGTTGGGGTTATTTCTTAAATTATATTTTAGTGGATTTAAGACACCCAATAAGATGTGTGTTTTACTATTGTATTCCACTAAAATAGAAAATGTTTCCACTTAGACTCTCCATTGATTATAAATAGCATCTTTATTCCAAAGACTTAAAAATGTTTAATAATGCACATCTTTAACTCAGTGGAATATTATACTTCCTTTGACCCTTTTATGGTGCATGATATAATACTGAGCTGGTCAAAAGTAGAATGGAAAGAGTGCTGCCCTTCAAATAAGGACAGTGAGTTTGTAACTGGTTCTGCCATACACCTGAACAAGAATGACTTTTTGTGTCCTGGTCCACTCTTCTATCGTATGACCGCATGACTCCTGAGGTTCCTCCCAGATCTACATTTTCTCGTGCAACAGCTGCCTGTCAACAGCTCTAGGAAAAAGGACTTTGAGGCTTTTCTCTGCTAGACAGAGTGCTTGAAGAGAGGTACAGAGACACCCCCCCCCATACTTCTCCAGGTGGAAGGCAGTAGGGAATGTGCCATACCGCTCTGAATTAAGGACAGAACACTGAAGACTCAAGAAATTGAGTAACCAAGGAAAGTTTGTATAGGCCTCATGTTAGAGATGGGAGCAAAGCAAGGGCTATATTATGGGTTGAATTGTGTTCCTTTCCAAAAGGCATTAATGTCCTAATTCCTAGTAACTGTGGATGTGATCTTATTTGGAAATAGGGTCTCTGTAAATGATCAAACTAAGATAAGGTCATTGGGGTGGGCCTTAATCCTTTATGACTCTGTCTTCATGAAAAGGGGAAATTTGGACATGGAGACAGACACATACAGAAGGACATAACATAAAGTCACAGGGAGAACACCATCTGCAAGCCAAGGAACGCCTGAAGCCAACAGAAGCTAGGAGAGGCATGAAACATTCTCCTTCACTGACCTCAGAAGTAACAACTCTGCTAACACCTTGATTTTAGACTTCTAGCCTCTGAATTTTGTTTCAGCAGTCCCAGAAAACTAATATGGCTGTTTCCTGAGAGATTTGTATTACTACCGTGATTCAGGGTCTTTTACTTAGCATTCTCCCCTGCTTCTGAGAGTAACAGATTATTACAGACCAGGGGTTGGAAATACCTAAAATTAAGAGAGTACAGTTTGTCCTCAACACTCTCCCATATCTGCTTTCTATACCTGGCAATTATTTCTCATGTCTCTGGCCTCAGTATCAGCACCCCACTCTGCCTTCCCATAGCCAAGAATACCTTCCAGTGCCCTCCTCAGGGGGCACTGTGAGTGTTAACTCTCTCAACCTTAAGTCCATTCTGCATCCTCCCCTTTCATTGGCCTTCATCTCATGTGTATTTTAAAAATCAGTATTTGGCACAGGAAAGGGATGGGGAATTTTGTAGCACAGGTGATAAATCTTGTGGGTGTCTGACATAGAACTTTCCAATGGGTGAAACAACTGTAAGTATGCAAGATGGGTTACTTTCAGGAACCATTCTGGTGAAATGGAGGACACGTAACATTTGGTTTGATTGTTAAGACAATGTGAGACTTCCTCCATTCAAAATCTTCTCTCTCCTACATTGGCTTTTATTTTCACTCTGAATTAATAGTAGTCTATTTGTAGGTTGAAAGCCTCTGGAGTAGCCCAACCCCAGTCACATCCATTAATAGGACACCTCCCATTAATGCTTCATAAATTGCTGCCCCTCAAGGCCAAGATTCTACCTCAACATGGCCCCTTTCTCCAGATCCATTAGGATAGAGGGTTGACCTAGAAGTTAGTTAAGGTCCCTGCCAGTTCTAAGAGAGAATGATCCTAGGATTTCATTCTTGTCATATAATCTCTGCTCACAGCCCCATGTCTCCTATAGTCACTTTCTCTTCGAATTTCCAAAACTTTCTCATTCATACCTGTCTTTGAGATATGCCTGGAAATGGGAGCAATATTGAAATTCAAATTTTGTGCAATATCCAGTGTGGAAAAACAATACTAATAATTATAAATATAATTTTCATTTATTGAGAGCTCAATGTGTGCCTGAGTTGATGTTAAGTGTTCTATAAGCACTTTTTTTTTAACACTTGCTATAAGCCTAAGATGTAGGTATATTCTGAGTAGGAATCCAATTTTATAATAAAGACTGAGGCCCACAAATTAAAAATTTTTCTAAAATCAGATAGGAAGAGGTGGAAATGGGATTCAAACCTAGATACAGCCAGGAGCCCATGCTCTTAATCACTTTGCTATACTGACTTCTCATGCCTGGAAATTAGAATGTGCTTGTTTATGGTTTAGGAGAATCTCTTTCTATCAGGGAACTTGAATCAGTTCTGAAAATTAGGGAAGAATTATCTAAAAGCAGAGCTTTAACCTTATAGAACATCTGAGAGATTTTTGTTTGTCCCCTCACTTTACAACTGAAGAATCTAAGGACTTCATAGGCAAAACACTTGCCAGTGGATAAACATCTAGAGACAGAACTTTGTACTAAAAATGCACATCTCTAGTCTCCCAGGCCATGGTACAAAAGAAGAGGAAGTTGTCCTAATCCTTGTATTACTGGTTCCCAAACTTGAACTAGCATCAGTTACCTTGTAGGATGGTTAAAACAAAGATCCAAGGTTTTGATGAAGACCTGATAATTTTAATTCACTTTCACTTCAATATTCATGCAATGCCTCTGGGAGCCACATTCTGAAAAATCACTGTCTTTAAACCATAGGACACTGTAGTATTAAGTGAGTAGGCCTCTTACTCTGATCAACTGGGCCTTAATATAGTGGTTCTTAGCTTTGACTGCATATTGAAATCACCTGGGGAGATTTTAAAACCGACCACAGAGTCTGGTTTAATTGGTCTGAGGTACGGACTGATCATTAGGTGTTTTACAAGCTCCTGACATGATTCTCATGTGCAATCACTGTTGAGAACCCCTGGCTTAACACTTCCAACCCACCTGATTGTGGGTAAATTATATAAACTCGTTGTGCTTCAGTTTTCTCATCTATATAATGAGAAGAATAATAATGGTACTTATGGTTTTTGTGGTACTTATGATTTTTGTGAGTATTAAATGACTCAATGAATTGAAAATATTTAGAAATAGGCCCAGCATTTAGTAAATGTTGTATAAATGTTGGCTGTTATTGTCATCATCACTGAGTCGTAATTAGTGTCCTTTTTCCTCTTTCCTTTTCTCTGTGTGTTCTGATTTTCATGGACTCTTTTTTTTTTTAAGATTTTATTTTATTTATTTGACAGAGATAGAGACGGCCAGTGAGAGAGGGAACACAAGCAGGGGGAGTGGGAGAGGAAGAAGCAGGCTCCCAGCAGAAGAGCCTGACGTGGGGCTCAATCCCAGAACTCCGGGATTACGCCCTGAGCCAAAGGCTCATGGACTCTTTTACATATGGACAAGACCTTACGCTTTTTCTAATGAGCTATATATTAAAACCATCAAAACTAAGCGACCAATGGGCCTACATCTCCCTCTCCCCTGGTAAAATGATGTTTCTCTTTTCTTTCAGTCATCACTGTTTAGTGGAAGGAGCACTTTCCATTCTAGCAAGTGAAAGTTTTGTTTCAGGACTTTCAGTTCTATTCCATTTAGTTATATGTCTATCCTTATACCAGTATACACTGTTTTGATTAGTATAGATTTGCACTAAGTTTTAAAATCAGAAAATGTGAGTCCTCCAACTTTGTTCTTTTTCAAGATTGTTTTGGCCATTCTTATGCCCTTGCATTTCCATATGTATTTTATTTATTTATTTTTTTAGATTATTTATTTGTCAGAGAGAAAGAGAGAGAGTAAAGCAGGAGGAGCAGCAGGCAGAGGGAGAAGCAGGCTCCCCACTAAGCAAGGAGCTGATGTGGGACTCCACCCCAGAACCCTGAGATCATGACCCAAGCCGAAGGCAGATGCTCAGCCAACTGAGCCACTCACATGTCCCCCATATGCATTTTCAAATTGGCTTGTTAATTTCCGAAAAGATGCAAGCTGGCATCTGAATAGCGATTGCATTGAATCTGTCAATCAATCATTTGGGGGCAAATTGTTATCACCACAATATTAAGCCTTCTGATTAATGAACATGACATTTCTTTCCATTTATTTAGGTCTTTAGTTTCTTTCATTAATGTTTTATGGTTTTCAGATTATAAGTTTTGTTAGATTAATTAAATGTTTTACTTTTTGTATTCTATTTATTCTTTTTGATGCTAATATAAATGCAGTTGTTTTCATTTTCGTATATTGATCTTATGTCTTGAAAACTTTACTGAACCCAATGAGAGACAGGAATCCATCAAAATCCTAGAGGAGAACACAGGCAGTAACCTCTTCGACATAGGCCACAGCAACTTCTTTCAAGACACGTCTCCAAAGGCAAGGGAAACAAAAGCAAAAATGAACTTTTGGGACTTCATCAAGACAAAAAGCTTCTGCACAGCAAAGGACTTCATCAAGGACTTTTGGTACTTCATCAAGACAAAAAGCTTCTGCACAGCAAAGGAAACAGTCAACAAAACAAAGAGGCAACTCATGGAATGGGAAAAGATATTTGCAAATGACACTACAGATAAAGGGCTGGTATCCAAGATCTATAAAGATCAAACTTATCAAACTCAACAACCAAAAAAAATAATCCAGTCAAAAAATGGGCAGAAGACATGAACAGACATTTAGCCAAAGAAGACCTACGAATGGCTAACAGACACATGAAAAAATGTTCAACATCACTAGCCATGAGGGAAATTCAAATCAAAACCACATTGAGATACCACCTTACGCCAGTTAGAATGGCAAAAATGAAGGAAGGAAACAACAAATGTTGGAGAGGATGTGGAGAAAGGGTAACCCTCTTACACTGTTGGTGGAAATGTAAGCTGGTACAGCCACTTTGGAAAACAGTATGGGGGTTCCTCAAAAAGTTAAAAATAGAGCTACCTTATGACCCAGCAATTGCACTACTGGTTATTTATCCCAAAGATACAGATGTAGTGAAAAGAAGGGGTACCTGCACCCCAATGTTCATAGCAGCAATGTTCACAATAGCCAGACTGTGGAAGGAGCCAAGATGTC
The DNA here is from genome assembly GCF_023065955.2 of Ursus arctos. NCBI lineage: Eukaryota > Metazoa > Chordata > Mammalia > Carnivora > Ursidae > Ursus > Ursus arctos. Next base: position 56,638,496 of record NW_026622819.1, read on the forward strand.
CTTCAACAGACAAATGGATAAAGAAGGTGTGGTCCATATATATGATGTAATATTACTTAGCCATCAGAAAGGATGAATACTCACCATTTGCATTGACATGGGTGGAACTGGAGGGTATTATGCTAAGTGAAATAAGTCAAGCAGAGAAAGAAAATTATCGTATGGTTTCATTCATATGTGGAACATAAGGAATAGCATGGAGGACATTAGGAGAAGGAAGGGGAAATTGAAGTTGGAGAAATCAGAGGGGGAGATGAACCATGAGAGACTATGGACTCCGGGAAACAAACTGAGGGTTTCAGGGTGGGGTGGGGGGGTTAGCCCTGTGATGGGTATTAAGGAGGGCACCTACTGCAAGGAGCACTAGGTGTTATACGCAAACAATGAATCATGGAACACATCAAAAACGAATGAAATACTATATGGTGACTAACATAACATAATAAAAAAATTTTTTAAATGAACTCATTATTCTAATTGCTTTTTTAGTGGATTCTACAGGATTTCCTATATACAAGGTTGTATTATCTACAAATAGAGATTGTTTTACTTCTCCCTTTAATACTTAAATGTCTTTTATCTAATTTTCTTGCCTAAATGTGCTGGCTAGAACTTCTGGGAGAATGTTGAATAGACATTACAAAAGCAGGCATCCTGGTTCTCAATCTTAGAGGGAAAGCATTGAGTTTTCACAATTAAGTATCTTATTTACTGTTCTTGTTTTGATTTGTTTTGTTTTTTTGTAGACGACCTTTAATAGGTTGAGAAATTCCTTTTCTATTTCTAGTTTAAAAAGTGTCAAATGTATTTTCTTCATCTTTTGAAATGATCATGTGGGTTTTATCTTTTATTGACATGGTATATTACATTGATATTCAGATGCCATTTCCTGGGTATGTCGAGCTGTTATTAAAAGCAACCAACTTGTTATAATGGAAAATTCTAAACACATAAAAAGTAGAGAGAATAGTATAATGAACCCTCAGCTTCAATTATTATCAACTCCAGGGCCAATTTAGTTCATCTATACTCCTTGCTTTGCTCTGCCACATTCTAATAATTTTGAAGGAAATCCCAGAAATTATATTTTTCATCTGTTACTACTTATGTATGTATCTCAAAGGGTATAAGACTATTCTAAAAAAATAATCATAGTATCATTATCATATTTAAAAGTAATAATTCCTTAATATCATAAAATGTCCAGTCAGGGAATACATTTCTTTAGTTATCTCATACCTTTTAACAAATTTGACTCAAGATCAAAATAAGGTCTAAATATTAAAATTGATTCACATGTCCCTTAACTCTCATTTAACTTTTTGGATCACCTTCCCACCTCCTCCCATCTATTTTTTTGCATGAAAAAAATAAGGTAATTTGTCCGGTAATGCTTGTCACAGTCTGTATATTACTGATTTTATCCCCATGGTAAAGTTTAACATGCTCCTCTGGACCCTGTATTTCCTGTAAACTGTTAGTCAGGTTTAGAGACTTGATCAGACCCAAGTTTGATTTTCTGGCAGTGATTTACCATAGGTGATATTGTCCAATTCCACCTAGGAAACACATAATATTTGGTTGCTTAGTTTTTGCTTTGTTAGCAGCTATTACTACTTAATGCCTGGATTTATACCTTTATTAAGGCTTTCGAAGTAATTATATTCTAATTCTCCCTCTGTTTGTAAGTAACACTTTCATTCCATACAAGAATAAGGGAAAAAATGGGATGTTTGAGGGTGTGGATTGGGATTTATTGGAAAAAATGGGGGGGGGGGTATTTCCTAAGGAACCAAGGCTTCGTGAAAGGCTGTCAGAGTTTCAAAAACTATTAGGCAATTTGGAGCTTTTCTCTCTCTTATCTCCCCAGGCTTGCCTCCATTCCTCTCAACTTAATTTGTTTAGCTTTTTCATAGCCAAATATGGTTGCTCCATACTTCCTGAATTTACATTTCCACAGCCAAACAACTTATGGAGATATTGTGCAAAGATGTTTCAATATGAGGGGGCGCCTGGGTGGCACAGCGGTTAAGCGTCTGCCTTTGGCTCAGGGCGTGATCCCGGCGTTATGGGATCGAGCCCCACATCAGGCTCTTCCGCTATGAGCCTGCTTCTTCCTCTCCCACTCCCCCTGCTTGTGTTCCCTCTCTCGCTGGCTGTCTCTTTCTCTGTCAAATAAATAAATAAAATCTTAAAAAAAAAATGGTCGAGGTGGTAAATTAAAAAAAAAAAAAGATGTTTCAATATGAGACCCCATAGCTAACATTCTGATTAGTCCAGTTTGGACCAACCAGCTATGACAATTATGGTGTATGGCAAAGTCACACCATTCAAATATGTCCACCTGTGGATCAGGTGAGGGAGAGTTCTTAGAGAAAAAGTATATGTTTTGGGCAGATCTTCCAAAACAATTGTTATTGGTATCTCCTCCTTCCATGTCAATCCATGGTTTCAAACCACCATTTTTATACATTGATGAATGTCTCTCTCCTTACTTCTTTCAAATGAGTTTCAGACTCTTATATAAAACCGTCAACTAAAATATTCCCTTAGAAATCCTGTAGACCTTCAATATGTCAAGACTGAACTCATCATCTTACCACCCAAAAACTGATCTTCCCACTTCATGCCCTATCTCAATGAAAGGAACCATAATCAGTGCAGTTAGCCATATAAGAAATGTGAGAATTGCCCTAGATTCTTTACTCTACTATTATCCCTTTCTTCCCATGTCATTCTTCTTGTCACCAGGAACTCGAATTCTACCTTCTTTAATATCATTTGCATTTGTTCCCTCTATTTGATTCCCACCAGTGGCCACTGCTCTAGTCAGTAGCCATTGCTTCTAACCTGATTACTGCCACAGCCTCCTAACTGGACTGTCTGGGTTTCAGAATGGTTATTTCTCCATTTACTCTACACACCTCTAATAAAAGCCATCTTTTTCAAGCATAGTTATAATCATTTCATTTTGCTGATTAAATTCCTTCAGTTGGCCACCACAGGGTAAGAGTTCAAACTCCCTACCTTAGCAACCAAAATTCTTCACCATCTGGCTCATGATCACTTCTCTAGCTTTGCCCCCATCACTCCCTCACAGTCAATGTACTGTCTAGTCACCTAAAAGCATTTTCAGTTTCCTAAATTTGACAGGTTATCTCATGCTTCTCTGCTTGCTTTCCCTTACCTGTTTCCACTCTCTGGCATGCCTTATCTCTGTTCACATTTTCATCCAACTACTAGCAGGTGGCTCCTCAAAATTCAACTAAGAAGTTGAGTTTTCATCTTCTATGAGAAACTTCCTAGAGGACACGTCTTTTTTTTTTTTTTAAGATTTTATTTATTTATTCGACAGAGATAGAGACAGCCAGCGAGAGAGGGAATACAAGCAGGGTGAGTGGGAGAGGAAGAAGCAGGCTCATAGCGGAGGAGCCTGATGTGGGGCTCGATCCCATAACGCCAGGATCACGCCCTGAGCCGAAGGTAGACGCTTAACTGCTGTGGCACCCAGGCACCCCTAGATTGACTTTTTATCTCCAATATTTAGCCCAGACCCAGTATAGAGTAAGTGTTGAATATATGTTTGTAATATAGATAAGTTAAAAACCTACAGACTTTGGGCAAAAAGTGTTTGGGTTTGTTGCAGCTTCATTTTTTCCAGGAATTCTGGGCAATAACTATTCCCCCTGCTCTTCAGTCAACACAGGCTTACCCCCAGGCTCTTCTGATGATTCTCTCAGCAAAGTGTATCTGAGTTCATGGACCACAGATCAACAGGAGTGAACCAGTCAGCTCTGACAGTTGGCACTGCTACTGGGTACCAATGCAGATAGAAGGAGCTCAAGTAAGCACAGAAAAGTGAAAACAGATTCCTGGAATCAAGGAACGCAGTCCTTGCTTGATTATGGAAAATTCAAAAATCAAGGACTGATCTTTTGGAGTCTAGAATTACAGTCCTTACCATGAGGTCTTTGCTGATACCTGCAGCTCACACTTGATCACTTTCTTGACCATCTAGGACAACTCTTGATTTCATTTTTAATACCTGACTACATTTTGTGTAACTCTTTACCTATTGTCTAGTTTCCCACAGTTACATGTAAGCATTTTGTAGGTAAAAACAAACAAAAAACCAACAGAAAACAGGGGCACCTGAGTGGCTCAGTCGTTAAGTGTCTGCCTTCAGCTCAGGTCATGATCCCAGGGTCCTGGGATCGAACCCCACATTGGGCTCCTTGCTCAGCAGGAAGCCTGCTTCTCCCTCACCCACTCCCCCTGCTGGTGTTCCCTCTCTTGCTGTGTCCCTCTCTGTCCAATAAATGAATAAAATCTTAAAAAAAAAAACCCACAAAAAATAACATGGCATATTTCTCAATATGAGAAGTATCAGAGACCTGGAGAAGGATAAATACTTAGAGTTTTTCTAAGAAGGAAAGGATGATTCTAGAATTTATAAACCTATTCTGTCTAAAGTAAAAAAAAAAAAAAAGAAAAACTAGGAAAAAATTATTGAAAGGTGATTTGTGAATATATAAAAATACAAATTTGTAACCACCAGAGTCCACTTGCATTCATGGAGGACAAAATATGCTAAATGAACCTAACTGTCTTTTCTAACTGGTAAACTAAATTATAATAACAATTCATATCAATCTGGGATTTTATAATACAAAGGACTTTATACAGATAATTCTCAGCGAGGTACCATAGCCCTGTGGAAAGATAATTTTTAAGTGAAGCAGATATGAATTTGAATCTTGGTGATACTTTACTTCTCTGAGCCTTTTTTCTTCATCTGTCTGTTTAAAACATATACAAAGATGATCTGTGTTTCAGTCCAGTTACTGATATAAGCAATATCTGAATTTTATGGAGAATTTATTCTAATTATCACCATTCTTAATTTTCTCAGTAAACAGTGTAATAGTGTTGTCTTTTTTGCATACGGGAAAATCAAGGGTAAGTTTAAGTAATTTTTCACATGACATCCAACAAGTGTGTTAAAGAACAAAGATTTGAATCTTTGTTCTCAGCTATATGCTTTCCCCTGTGCCATAGAGGAGGAAGATTACTTCATTTTGTCATCTTGCAAGCATGGAGTATGTAAAATGGTAAAGAACTGAGAGCTGGATGGTATTACAATACAGAAAGTTTATAAGCATTTAACTGACCAGACCTTCACAATGTTGATCAAAATCCACCTGGATGGGGATGAGGTGCACTCTCTCATCCTACACAGCTCTTACTTGGCCTATCTTCTTCAACAATTTAATTAAATTAAATAAAGAACATTCTGATTAAATATGTAAACAGAGAATGCAACAAGTAGGTGATATGCTGGATATCAAAATCTGGATTTATTTTAATAGAAATAGGTAAGAAGAATGAGTCAAAATAATGAAACAAATTTTATCAGAGATCAAGAAAAAAATCCTATATTTATGATTAAAACAATTAAACATACTCACTTCAACAGCACATATACTGATATTGGAATGATAGAGAGAAGGTTAGCATGGTTCCTGTGCAAGAATGACACATAAATTTGTGAAGTGTTCCATGTTCTTTCTTTCTTTCTTTCTTTCTTTCTTTCTTTCTTTCTTTCTTTCTTTCTAAGATTTTATTTATTTATTTGACAGAGAGAGAGACAGCCAGCAAGAGAGGGAACACAAGCAGGGGGAGTGGGAGAGGAAGAAGCAGGCTTCCCAGCAGAGCAGGGAGCCCGATGTGGGGCTCGATCCCAGGACCCTGGGATCATGCCCTGAGCCAAAGGCAGATGCTTAACGACTGAGCCACCCAGGTGCCCCTGTTTTTTCTTTTTTAAATTAAACTTCATGAGTATGGAATAGGAGAGACATGTTTTAACAACAGTCAAATATGAAAACAACTCTATGATTTAAGTTGACTACAAGTTCAATATGAATCAATATGGCAAATCTACCACTTAATCTTTGGTCCCATTCAAAGAAATTCAGCATCATACACAATGAAGATGATGGTTTCAAACTGTTCTGGGCTGGTCAATCTTCACCTGGAATTTCACATTTAAATCTGAACATCATATTTTGAAAAGAACCTTGACAAACTAAAGGTCATTTGGGAAACATTCCCAGGATGGTAAAAGGCTTAAAACATCATGCAAGAAATGCTTTGGAGATACTGGGGAAGTATACACCAGAGGAAAGAAAACACACAGGAAACATTATGATGAAGGATCCAACTGGAAGAAAGATCTGACTTAGTCTCTGCAGATCCAAATAGTGGACAAAAGACCATGCAAGGGAGACATCTCTCAGGGCAAATGGATGGAAGTGAATGCTAATGAAGTCTACTGTTTACCAAGCACATAGTTAATATCTATCTTATATACTTAATTTCTCATAAAACCCCTTTAGATAGCAAGCACTGCTACCTCTATTTATAGATAAAAAAGAATTCTAGCTTAAAATATTAAAAAAAGCTTACAATGTCCTATCAGGGATGCATCCTGACAACCATAAGTTGTAGGTATTATTTCAGTTACAAAAGAATCTGAATTAACAAATTTGCTAAAGGTCAAAGGTGACTATATGATGGAACTGGCTTAATAAGCACTTAACTTGTGCCAGGACCTAGGCAATATATTTCACAAGTATAGTTTATTTTAACATGTGATGGGTATTGTTATTCCTTTCTTACAGATAAGGACACTGAGGCATAGATCGATAAAGCAACTTGCTCAAGATTGTAAGTGACTGAGATGGGAATAAAATTCAGGTCTATGTGGCTTAACCGCTGTGCTATGCTGTCTCTCCTAGAGAAGGAGAAATAATTTTCTACCAACTAACGCTCTCTAAAAATGTTTGAAGAGGCAGCCAGGTCTTCATCACTGAAGTGGTCCAAGTACAGGCTGGTGGGCCCTGTGTGAAGGTACAGCTATGATGAGATACCTAGAAACTCCAAGCCTCCATGATTCTGCCAAATTTGTTTTTCAGATTCATTTTTTACCGGGTGTGCTAAGTACCAAATAGGTGCTCGGTAAGTAGCTGTTGACTTGAATGGAATAGAAGTTCTCTCTCTAGACGGGAACCCCCAAGGGCATTGCTGTGGGAGTTGTGGCTTTGCAAGTGAACTTTCTAGCTATTTGTGTCAAGGGTGAATTAGAGGGAGGCGGGCTTCCCAGCACAGCTAGCAATTAGAGTCCAACCCACAAATTCATACACTGGACTGGCTGCTTGCGTGTGAAGGAGAGCGAAGGAGGCACTTTCAAGGGATAAAGTAGAGGCAGCCATAGGCAGCAGCCTTGTGAGCCATGGCCACAAGACAGCCTGGATAGCTGGCCTCAGTCTTGATTTGGATTAAGATGTTTATTCTGCTCTGCCTCCCAGGCCTCTCCCTTCCTGCCCCAAGGGCTGTCCACTCGAGTGTCTGAAGAGGTGATTAATTAGATACAGACTCTCAGAACCTGCCAAGAAATGTTCTCAGACTAAGATTCACATTGGGGGTGAAAGATACCCTTCCAGTGGTACTATATAGAAATCCCCTCCCTTTGCTGACTCCTATAGTTGAAAGGTCATGATCCATGAAAAAAAATATGAATTAAATGCATGCTATGCTGACCTTTTGCCTGAGCAAAGATTTAACTGGCACTGTGAAATGGTAATGTAGGGAGAGCATGCAACCCAAGTCTTGATTGGGGGTTTCCTGGGAGCAGGTTTTCTCAGGAATATGTATAGATTGTACATTTTGGTTTTTAGAGAGAGGAAAGTCCTCTTGCAAATTACCCACTCCACTGGTTTATCAGAAATACCCAAATTATCACTTCCTTGCATTAAAACAGTGGTTCCCAAAAATTTTGGTCTCAAATCTCATTTATAGTCTTAAAAATAATGGAGGATCCCAAAGAGATTTTGATTGTGTGAGTTATACCTCTCTATATTTACCATATTGTATATTAAAACTGAGAAAATTTTAAAACTTCAATTAATAAATTCCTTTTAAAATAACAATATACCATCATATGTTAACATAATATTTTTCTGAAAAATAAATATATTTTCTAAAACAAAAATATTTGGTTGAGAAGACCATCGTTGTTTTACATTTTTGAAAATCTCTTTAATGTCTGGCTTAATAGAAGGCAGCTGGATTCTAAGATCTGCTTCTGCTTTCAATCTGTTGTGATATGTTACTTAGGTTGAAGGTTATGAAGAAAATCCCACCTCACACAGTATGTAATTAGGCAAGGGAGGATTATTTCAACAGACTTTTTAGATAACTGTGGTGACTTTTTTTAGTACACCAAAACAGGTTACTTGTAGTATGGAACCTGACCCCATATCAATGAGCTTTTCATACTCTATTACATTAAAATCCATTGATCTGTCCTGCACTTTGAATGGATCTTTTACCCATGTATGATTCTATAATATCATACACTAATCATTTGGGAAATATTGATTCACTGAGTTATGCAGATCTTCCAAATATTGATACATTTCACTATACAATATAAAAAATCTCATATCTATTAATATCACCACTGATCTTATCAGAAAAAATCTTTAAGTATTGGAAACTTGTCAAGCTCATGGTGGTAGGTAAAATTTTTTAAAATTCTAATTTTCACTGAAAGTTCAAAGTTTATCATTGAAATCAGATAGTGTCAGCTGTTTTCCTTGAAATGACAGATTCACTTTGTTCATTTTTGAGAAAATGTCTGCCAGGTACTCAAGTCTGAATAACCAGTTTGTCTGTCAATTTTTCAAGAAAAGATGGTACTCCATGGCAAGAGTTGCTGGTTTAGTTCACAGCTCAAAAAATCTCACAAGTGTTTTTCTTGAGAATTTGGTATGCCTCAAAAGTGTTTTATGTATGCTTCCCATTTTGTCACAAAAAATATTAAAAATATGTGTACTTGGGGCACCTGGGTGGCACAATGGGTTAAGTGTCCGACTCTAGGTTTCAGCTCAGGTTGTGATTTCAGGGTCGTGGGATGGAGTCCTGTGTTGGGCTATGCACTCAGCATGGAGTCTGCTAAGTTTCTCTCTCTTCCTCTCCCTCCGCCTCCCCTATGTGTCTGTTCTCTCTCTCAAATAAACAAATAAATTTTTAAAAAATATATGTGTACTAAAGCATTTGGATTTTAATAAAATTAATAATACAGCTTCATTATAATCCTTTTTAAATAATGATTTTTTTATTATGTTATATTAATCACCATACAGTATATTCTTAGTTTTTGATGTAATGTTCCATGATTCATTATTTACGGATAACACCCAGTGCACCATGGATAATCTTAAGAAAACTCCCTTTTTGTTTTTCCCATGAGTGTGTGGTGTTGACGTATGCAATGATAGTTGGGTATCCTGCCTTGATTTGTTCTAAAGTGGCAGCAGTTATGTCCACAGTTGCTTCTGCACCATCAGTGCAAATGTTAACTCAGTGAGAATGGCAGATGATATCTTAGTATTATTATGAAAATAGCTGTGACTTTGAAGACCTCCTAAAATTTTCTTAAGGACCTCAGAGGCTCATGGGCTGCACTTTGAGAACTGTTGGGCTAAAGTGTTGAAAGATCTTATTAAAATGCAAATGTCTTCTGGGAGGGATGAGTAAAAAAATAAACTCTTGGCAGTCAGTCAGCTTTGTACGGAGGCAGGAGAGTTCAGCAAGTATGGCCTTCTACTTTAGGAGTCAGATAAATCTGGGATGGGATGCCAGATCCCACACTTTCTAGCTCTGTAAGTCATATAATGTTAAAGGTTTTGGGTTTTTCATACGTAAATGGAAATGATAATCCTAAACCTTTACATTTGCTATAAGGATTTAATATGATAAGTAAGTACCTAATACATAGTACATACTTAATAAATGTTAACTGGGCTTATAGTTTATGTTCTTAGAAACTAGAAAGAATGGGATAAAAGATGGCTAAGTTCTTAATGGGAACAGGGAACAGGAAGCTGCCCGAGAGCCACAGGGTAGGAAATTGCTAAGTATCAACTAAGATTAGCCATGTAGGCGGTGCATGGAAAAGAGCTGAAGAAGGGACTAAGGACAGCCTTCACTTTCTCATTCATCTATTCAAAAAATATATGATGATAATCCACTTCATTCCAGGCTCCAGTTTTGCACTAAGAAAAGCCACAAAGAAATGTGGGCTGTATATACAATTGGTATAGTGGGCAGGATGTGGGATTCATGTCAGGAGACCCGGCTTTTGGTTCCAGTTTTGTACTAGCTGTGTCACCTAGGGCATGCCCTTTAAATCCTTTCAAATTTGGTTTTCCTATTTAAAAAATGGGAAAGATAATGAATGCTTCACTGTGATGTTTCAAAGAATAAATGTTAAAATGTGGTTAAAGCAGTCTTTAATTATTTTGGTGCCTGTGGTTCTTGAAGTGATTCACCTTTTAAGGTCTTGAAAATCAGCATCATGTAGATGAAGGAATCCCTCTATCCTAGATTTCTTTGACTCTAAATAAGAATAATAACACCTGCTTACTTTTGATGGATGTTAGTACATATAGTGTCACTATAGCTTGTGTCTGGCACATGGTAAAGTGCTCAATAAATGGCAGTTATTATTTATGATTTCACAGTGAGATAGATATACCTCCCATGAAAGCTGACACATAACAATCCAAGAAAATAAATGGCAGAGAAAAAACTTTATAATGATGTTGAATTAAAAAACACACACCAGCAAGCATTTAATATTGATAGAATGAAAGGTCTGATTATCACGTAGAGACTCATTCTGTGACCAAACCATGGTGAGAGATCTTCTTGCCTTCCTACCTCCATTCTCAAGATCTAACCTCCAACCTTTAAACAGTGTTGGAAGGAAGAGACATGAATAAATGATAAATTATGCCAGCCTAAGCAGATGATTAGGCAGAACCTTAGTGGGGGCTAAGGAGTGGAGTTTGGGGGAAATAAAGGAATTGAAAGGATTAAGAAAGCATGGAAACAGATGAAAGAGTGCCCAAGAAGGGATGTTAGGGGTCTCTGCTGGCATTAGTGATGCTACATGGAGCACCCCAGAAGCCCATAGCTAATAACCCAGGCTTTTTGATGAGCTAAAAGATGACAAGAATATCATAGAGAAGTCTTCTCTACATTCTACCGCATATTAAAATGTATATAAGATAGAGGGGGCGCCTGGGTGGCGCAGTTGTTGAGCGTCTGCCTTCGGCTCAGGGCGTGATCCCGGCATTCCAGGATCGAGTCCCACATCGGGCTCCTCCGCTAGGAGCCTGCTTCTTCCTCTCCCACTCCCCTGCTGTGTTCCCTCTCTCGCTGGCTGTCTCTGTCACATAAATAAAAATAAAATCTTTAAAAAAAAAAAATGTATATAAGATAGGGAATACCACCAAACTCAAAGACTGAACACTCTCCTAGATTTTTTATGGAAGTTTGACAAATTAGCAGTTAATCCACTTGGTTGTGAGCTGTATTTTATAATATTTTAGGATAAATATTTATATAGTATTTACTAAGTGCCAGGAACTATTATAAGTACTCACACATATTGATTATTTTAATCCACATATATTAGAGTGCCCATTTTATAGATAGAGAAATTGAGGCAAAGTAACTTGCCTAAAGTATTCTATCAGTATGGAGCAGATTCTCAGAATCTAAAGAATCTTATCTGCTAAAGAATCAAGCTCCAGGGCTCAGGCTTTTAATCATATAGCTCTACCACTATAAAGGGAGTAAACTCGGACTCCAATTATTTTGATGCTCAGAGTACTCAGGGATGATGTGATGATAATAAAGAGGAGGAAGTTGCCCATTGCCAAGGTAATTTTTGCACTAAAGGGTAAGATTTGCAGACTGTAAACAATGTGACTACTATTCCTCCTTAAAATGAAAAGTAGTATATTTTAACTCCCAGTTTAACCTGCTGATGGATCATCTCAAGTTTGTACAAGGGCAGTTCAGTGGAATAGGAAAGTGAGAGAGCTTGTTAATGTCTCCTTCTTCTACCCAAGCCTTATTCTTAATTCCTTATCCTTCCACCAAACTCCCTGCTGATCTTAACCAAACTTTCAAAGTTGCCCCTAAGGATGAATAGAGCCTCAACCTTCAGGTGCCATTCATCTACCTGAAAAGAAATTGCTGGAGGATAGTAGGAAGAGAGATGTTGATACATTTCCTCAGAAGCTGCTCAGCATGAAATGAATATTTGGAAGAGATCTGAAACTATTGTTGAAATGATTCTGTGTAACCAAATAGTCTCTAGAAACCCCCTTTATCGTATTTGCCTCTCAAAGTGTTCCTTTGCCTAAGTGCACCACCCAGGAAGTGATGTAGGCTCTCCATCAAACTCTAGTTTACCAGGTGCTGAGGCTGCCTGCTCACCTGGCCTGGCCAATGGACTTAAAAAGGGAGAAACAGACCATGAGGATCATCTCAACTTGAACCAGGCACCTTCCAACCAAATGAAAACAGCTTCTCAATTCTGGATACAAGTTAGAATCACTTGGAGCACATTTAAAAAATGTATCTAGAGCCCAAGTTCCATCAAGGTCCAATTCAATCAGACTCCCTGAAGAGGGGGCCTGCATATGATTATTTTATGAAAGTTCTCCATGAGCTTATGATGTCAAGATTGACTGTCACTGATAGGGACATTTAAAATTTCTTCCACACAGCCAGCATAATTCTTGTGGTTTCCTGGTCTCCATGGAAGACTTCTTAGTAGAATAGGAAGAGTTATCACAGTAGCATTAAAAGAGCTCAGGCTTTGGAGCTCTGGGTTCAAATTCTGATTCAAATAGTTACTGATTCTGTACAACTTGAGGCAGCAAATTTGTTGGACATTAAGTAGCACAACAGAGATAGATTAGATATAGGGTCTACCTTGAAATGACAGAGGACTAGGGTTAAGTCCAAGTTCTTCCAGTCAATAGCTAAGTGACATTGTATCTATATTTCTTCATCTGTAGAATGGGTATATTAATGCCTTCCTTGCAGGGGAGTGTGGTTTGAGATTATAAATTCTGTAAGTAAACCATTTAGTACAGTGTTGGGCATATGGTAGCTATTATTGTAAGGAGTCTCTCACAGATACTCCCCTACTGCAACCTACTATCAAACCAAACCAGACCTGTGAGGGCTGAGATTTCTAAGAAGTGGTTGGGGGTAGGCCAAGCCATATCTGAGAGACCTTGTAGAACGTTGTAATTATTGTGGCCATAATGCTAATTTATGCAGAATAAGGGTAGTCCAATTTATACTTTGAGAAGGTCACTCCCGCTGCTGTATGAAGAACAGGCTGGAGATGGATAAGAATGGAAGCAAAGAGACTGGTTAGGAAGCTATTGCAGTAGCCCTGGTAAAAGATATTAGAGATTTAGAGTAGCAAAGTGGCAAGAGGGATGAAGAGACATAATCTACTGAGGTTAGCTTTGAAAGAAGCAGGAAGAAGGCTTGTGTGTCCACTGTACATGGAGGGTAAAAGAGGAGAGAAAGTTCAGCATGTCTCTCAGGTTTCTGATTTGAAGTCCAAGGCAGATTATGGGCCCATTTATCAAGATGGTAGAAGGTTGGAGAAGGATTTTGGAGGATAACTGAAAGTTGAATTTTGGTCATGTGACCTTTAAGATTCATATGAGTCATTTTAGTTGAGAAAACATAGAGATGGTTAAGTATATGGGTGTGGAGTTCAAAGAGAATACCAGACGGGTGATACATATTTGAGAATCATCTTCATTAAAATGGTGTGATTTCACGAGAATGGCCAAGATCACCTAGATGAGAATATAAAGTGAAAACAGAAGAAAAAGAAAAGGAATACAGAAAGGATCCCTACTGAACACTAAAAGAAGCCTTATGTGTTTCAGACTAGAACATACATTCCTTGAGAGCAGGAATATGCCTTAATCACTCCTGGGTTTCTAGTATATGATACATATTAGGTCCTTACTAAATATTAAATGAATCAATCAGCAAATCAATGAAGTAGGTGATGTCCCAAGAAGTATCTCTGATTCTGATATTCCAGACTGTGAGTGTCCTCATGTATGTGTTTTTTATGAAGTAGGAGTTACAAGTTTTAGAAAGTGAGCTCAGTCCCTGAGGAAATATGAGGACTCCTAATCATCCAGAGAATTCTTACTATTGTAGGTCTATGGCTCCCACTGTCTTTTGCCTGAGGAAGCTATTTGATGTTCAGGCCTCCACACAAACAGGTATTTAAAGCATTAAGAACAAAAATGGGTTAGCTTAAAGTGAAATAAGTCAAGCAGAGAAAGACAATTATCATATGGTTTCTCTCATCTATGGAACATAAGAACTAGGAAGATCGGTAGGAGAAGAAAGGGATAAAGAAAGGGGGGGTAATCAGAAGGGGGAATGAAGCATGAGAGACTATGGGCTCTGAGAAACAAACTGCGGGCTTCAGAGGGGAGGGGGTGGGGGAATGGGATAGGCTGGTGATGGGTAGTAAGGAGGGCACGTATTGCATGGTGCACTGGGTGTTATACGCAACTAATGAATTGTCGAACTTTACATCAAAAACCAGGGATGTACTGTATGGTGACTAACATAATATAATAAAAAAATGTTTAAAAAATGGTTTCGCTTAATTACATGCTTTCAACCCATTGGTTCTATTTAATAAGGTTCATCTCCTGAGACACTTTAATAAAGATGCAAAATAACCCTCTTTGAAAGGGACTGACATTTCCACAGAGACCAAGATAGGACCAGTTCATCTCTGATAGCTGTCACCCCTGCATCACCCTGGTAACCTCTTTATGACTGCTCTAAGCCATTGCCTCTCTCCTCTTTAAAATTCAGTGAACTCTCCCGTTACTTCTTGTGCAGCTCTGTCTCCCAAAAGGGAAAGACAAAGAAGCAATTCCTCTTCAGGCTCCCTAAAAAAAAAAATCAACCAGCCACCTGGTTTAGATTTGCCAATAATGGTATGTCAAAGACCCAAAAGGAGGCTTTTGAGGCACTCTGCAAAAAAAATTAAAATTAAGAAGACAAATGTTCTACCTGGTCTCTTTTTCTTCCACCTCTGTGGGTGGGAGGAGTGGGAGAAGAGTGCAGGGGTTAAGAACACTGCCTTTTAAGCCAGGCTGAGTTGGCAACTCACTCTCCTGCTCCTTAGCTGTGTCTCCTTGAGCATACTGTTTTACCGCTCTATACCTTAATCTCCTCACCTACATAACGGGGAGAATAAAGTTACCTATAGTCTAGGGCTTTAGGGAGGAAGAGATAAGATAATAGATATAATTCTTTCAGCACAATATCTGGCCCAAAATAAGTACTTAGGAAACATGCACAATTGTACCTGAAAGAATCCCAGGCTCTTCTGTCCTTCAAGCCATCAATTATGAATGCAATTTAAACTTAGCATTCTAGGGAACTCCAAAACTGTCTACAGAAATGATGACTGGTGGGCCAAAACTGGGGCTTTCCCAAGTTGTTATTATCATTCTGGATCTCTCTGATTGCTTTCTTATGCTTTAAGAAGTCCAAGTCACATCTTGACATCCATAAGCAATCAAATGTAGATTTAAAAGTATGCATGTGACATTAATATAACTTTCCCCAGATACACAGAGAGAAGAAAACACGTCCATCACTCAGAATGAGAGTCATGTGCCCAGGGTTTCTGCAACCCATCCGTGGTGCAGAATATTTGCTGGAGTAACAACTAAGGATTCTACTGGTGCATGTATATGTAAATTAAATCTCTAGCTGGCTGGAACACCTTGAGGGAGAAGAAATAACAGGCACCACATTATTCATGTCTGGCATTTATATTTCATGTAAGCCCTGTCTAGGTATCACTGTGGAAGTCAATCAGGTGCAGTTTTTATACACTAAAGGTATTTTCTCAGACCTCACATGTCCCATCTGGGAGCTCTATTCCAGGAGGGATATGAACAAGTAAAGTTTATTTAATGAGAACATCTAGGAGACAGAAGAAGGGGTATAAAGGGGTCCTTTTAGGAAGATTATTTTGTTGTTTAGGAAAATATTTTGATAAATAGCTTTGGTGTGGAAGACCCTGCGGCAGAGCTTGAAAGGAGAGAGCTCTGCATAAGTAATGAGCAGAAATTTGAATATTGTTAGAAAAAAAAAGGATAGGAAATGGGGAGAGTAATGAAAAGAGGAGGGCTAGGGCAATACATTAGAACACATAATCCAAGGAAAAAGGAGGCAAATAATAAATTCTCAGTGGCATAATAGATAAGAGATTTAAAGAATTGTATTATCAAATATTTACTTTCAAATCATGTTTAACAGTGGAAATTGCCTCTATCATCACCATCAGTAAACTCTGTCATGCACCCAGATACTACACGTTGTGTGGTTTTAAGGGTTCAAGAGGATGAGCTTATGTCAAGATCATGGTTGGGTAGAGAGTTGAGAAAATCCAAAACAAAGAAACATGAGTAAGACAGTTCTGTGGAGCTAGAAACTCAAAGCCAGAGGTTACCTTAAGAACATAAATTCCTAGGAATTCACAGAAACCTTGGGTTGGGCCCTGGATTTCCCACAGGATGTGGGAAGTGGCTAGAAGGCTCTAGCCAATTTTATTTAAATCTCAAAGGACAGACTGTCCTGAATTGACATCTGGTTTATATGAGGAATAATGGAAGTTACTGGACATATCTGGCCTGGAATGGAAGATACCAAGTGGATCTATGAACTGTAGTGCAGTGTCTGAAGGAAGACTCAGGCAAAATAAGATAAAATTTAAAACAAACAAACTTATTCCATAAACTTCCAGAGGGCAGAATCAGAGCTAATGCCCTAATTTGCAGATTGTTTGCCTTAACGTAAGAAAAAAAAAAAAAAAGAATTTTCTAAGAATAAGAATTTCTCAGCAATAGAGTGATTAGCTTATGAAAATGGTGAATTAGTTGCCTTTTCTCTTTGGAGGTTTCCTAATAAAGGATTTATTTAATGAGTCAGATTGGATTAGATGACTTCTAAAGTCCTTCTTTAACTATAATATTTACATGCCTACATTTTCACAAATACTTATTGGGTACCAATACTGTACCTCGCACTGTGTTAGGCACTTAGATACTATAATGACCAAAATAACCCACCCAAGGGAAAAAGTAGTTCATTGGATTCTATCATTCTATGACATGTTTCTGCCTTTGTAGGCAACTAACAATACTGAGTAGCTACACAAGCTAGTATATTACATATTTACCTTAACCAATCATCCTACCAAGACTAATTACTATTTACCATTTTGCAGGTGGAAAGTATAAAGTCTGAAAGGTTAGTAAGAATTTACTCAATATGGGACTTCGGATGATTAAACTTTCTTTGCTTCTGCTTCTTCATAGGTATAATAATAACATTCAATGCTTAACATTCTTCTGATGTTAACTCACTAAGCTGAGTTAAAACATGCAAAGTGCTTAGTAATTCATTCAGTGATAATAATAGTTTTATAACTGTCATTATTGCATGGTGTTCAATAATGGGTCTGAAAGTAGAACACAGGCCTGCCATTTTCAGGAGGCCTTGGCCTCACATAAGTGGGCCAAGATGGAGTAGTGAAGAGAGCTCAGTCTCCTTTTATTTCCCTTGACCAAGAAACCAAAAGCCATTTAGAGCCCCTGGATAAGGAAGGACAGGCATATGACTCTCCAAACTGATACCATCTCATTTCAACTGTTACTAAACTCAGAAGTCATTCCTGCCAATCAGGAACTTTCAGCACAAATATATCAGAGGAGGAAATTAAATTACCCAATAGGCTTCATGACCTTTTGTTCATTCCATATTTTGAGAAATTAATGCACTTTGTTGTCTCTCCTACCTACCATGTAATGTTATAGAGGGCTAAGTAGACGAAGACCAGAAAGGCCAATGGAGCTTATTTTCCAGCAAGATATCGAATAAAACATTATTATTTTTATTTTTATCTTGTTTTATTTTTATCTCAATCTATCCCTTCCATAATCTATGGATAATTTGTAGAAATGTTTAAGAAACAGGAATGGATCTAACCATTCTTTAATGATTTCTTTCCATCTCTTTCTGATTATCTTAGTTACAAGGTAAGCCTGGACTGGAAAAATATTTTCTTTCCATTTATTCTCAATATGAAATTCTCAATAATGTGCTAATTATATGATTATTTTCTCTCATGCCAGAGAGATTAAATAGTTGTTGCATTGGTGTAACAATTAGTAAGACATTGTCCTTGCCAATGACACAGTGATAATAATAGCTATTTTAAATTGAGAGTTCATTATATGCCAACTTGTTTGCTTAATATTTTATTAATATATCATTTGGGTCTTACCACAAAACCATAAGATCAATATTTATGGACTCTATTTTATAGATGAAGAAATCAAGTCTTGAGCAATGGTGGATTAGGTGGTTTAAGCTGATATTCCTGCTGAAGATGATTTTAAAAATTCTAGAAAAAATATGTAAAACACCTTCCTCTAAAAGCATTACAGAGCAAGCAAATTAGAGTGGAATTATTAGGCAAAGACCTGGGGGGAAACAAACATTCAGAAAAAAGGAGCCTACATTTATTCCATTTTAACCCAGAGGATATTACTAATATTACTAATGCCTATATTAATGCAGAAGAAGTAGATAAGAGGCTAAGCTGCACTTTTCACAGTATCATACAGGTTTAGGGAGATAAAAGTCGAAATCTGGGGCTTGCCAAACTTAAGGGTCCTAGAAAACATGCTACATTAAGGATTAGAACCTGGAAGAAATAGATTCTAGAAATAATTAAGAAATCACATTCATATGAAATTGTTTAAATTCATCTGGGTGGCCAAGAAAAATTTCAAGCCCTGAAATTTGATTCAGATGATCCTATGTTGCTAATGACCCCAGATATCTAGAAAAAGCAAATGAGAATCCTTTCTTGACAAAGATAAGAGCATGATAGCCATCAAATTATTTTTAAAAATTAATTTTCATATACAATAGCCAGTACATAATCAACAATAACCAGGCTAACAGGAGATAATACCACATAAAAGAAAACCAGTAAAAATAACTTAAGTAGACAAGTGCTCCAAATAGTGGAAATTCTAGACATAAGTTATAAAAATAATTAGCTTACTATTCTTACAAATACAAAAATTGAACTTAATATTTTCAGCAAAGAACTAGGAATTATTAAATCTAGCTTTTCAGATTTAGAAAATAATCAGAAATTCTAGAATTAAAAAAGGAACTCATTGGTTGGATTCAATAGTTTATTAAACAGACCTGAAGAAAAAATAAGTAAACTAGAAGAGAGGTCAGAAGAAACTATTCGGGAAATACCATAGGGAGAAAAATGTATATAAAACAGAGGAGATCAGATAGGATCCCAGAGGATACAATGAGAAGGTCTAACAAAACTGGAGAACTGGAAGGAGAAAAGAGAAAATGGAAGAAGGGATGATGACTGAGAATGGCTCAGAATGGATGAAAATATTGACCTACTGATTTGAGATAACCTAATAAATCCCAAACATAATATAAAAATAAGCCTACACCTAAAAACCATGTCAAAATTTTTTAGAAGGCAATATTCTTAAAGTAGCTAAAGGAAAATGCAGATAACCTTCAAAGGAGTAACAATAAGAATGACAGCAGACTTTCCACATCAATAATGAAAGCCAGAAGAGAGTGGAATGACAGCTTTTTATTTACTTTAAGAAAACAACTGTCAGCAAAAAATATTCTTCAATAATAAAGGTGAGAGAAGAATTCCAGGAATATAGCTGTAGTGGTGGCAATGGTTGTTTTTTAGTCTCTCTGAATCATCCTGTAAAAAGCATTCAGAGCAACTAAGACTGAAAAACTAAGAGACCAAAAATAATATCTACAACAAAAATAGAGACTAAGGTATCTCCACCTCCCCAAACATAAGTGATTTGGATGAATCATTGGACAGCAGCTACTGGACATGTATGGTGTCAGCATGTATGGGAATGGCAGCAGAGGGAAGCAACAGGGCATTTATTGAACCACAAAATCCTCGACAGTTACTCTCTGAAAAGTGTAAGAGTCCAAACTGAGATTGAGAAGCCAAAACTGGGAGGAATTTTTTACATTGCTATCCACAATGGAGGGCAGGGGATCTGAAAGAAGGTATGAATGGCTGAAATAGCCAGGGCCCTACAAATTCTCAAAATTAAATTGCTCAAGTTTTCTTCTAGCATGAAACTGTCCACTGTAGGAAAAGGATTGGAAAAGAGTTAAAGGTGAGTAGGACAGGACCAAGAGGGGCAAAAAAAAAAAAGAGAGAGAGAGAGAGAGAGAAGAGCCAGATAAAAGTGGAGATGGGGAAAAAATGCCAGGAGGTCTCCTAAAATATGAGGTCATATTTTTTAACACTTTACAAAAACAACAGAGAGAGAAACTCTTGAGTAGCAAAGCTGGAAAAACTATTCACCCTCACTCCTGAAAGTCCAATAACACTATTTGGATGTGTAAAGAAAAGAAACCCAGAAGAACCTTGTTCATTACCCACTGGAAGATATGATGAAAAAAAGAAAATGAGGAGCAGAATAACATCCCTACAGACAATGAAACTACACCAGAAACAAAAATAAAGATTTTAACCCACAGATATAGACTGCAAGGTAAGACTGCAAAGTAAGACTGCAAAGCTAAAAGAGATTAAGAAAATTGACAAAGATATAAAAAAAATAGCAGACATCAGAAATCAAAAAACTCAGAAATGAAGAGACGGAATTCAAGAAAGAAAGAGAAAGAAAAGGAAAACAAATGTCTTTCAGAAATGAAGATTAAACTAGAAGGAACATAGGAATAAACAAAATAACTTATGACTTAAGAGAAAAAGAAAGGGAAAGGGAAAGGAAAAACTGAAATAAAGAGGCTAAAATTAGCTGAGAGAAAATAAAAAATGAAGAAGGTAGGCAAAGATCTTTGAATACATAGTCTCTAAAAAAAGTAAATCAAAGCAACGAGAAAAAATTTGAATTATAATTCAAGAAAACTTTGTGGAATTTGAAAAAAAAAAGAAGACATGAAAATACATATTGAAAGGACTCACTACTTGGCTAGAAAAATTAAACCAGAACAACCAACACCAAATACATTCTAGAAAAGGCAATAAAACTTCACAGAAATGGAAAAAATCATTTGGATATCCAGACAAAATTACTAAGTCACTTACAAAGAAAAAAAGCCATATAGCCATCTGATTTTTTAGTAGCTATCCTTCATGCCAGAGGACAATGATGTAACATATTTAAAATTCCCATGGAGGGAAATGTGGGCTGATTATTTAGTCATTCACACTATCTTTCAAAAACAAAGGCCTAAACAAACCTTGAACATTAAGAATATTTAGTTCATTAGCACTTTTGGAAGAAAGTATTAGATGAAAGGTTTCAGACAACCAAAGTGAGTTGTCTAACACAATGTGAGAGTTACTGATATAATACAGTTACACTTGATGGATAACTGCTCTCATCAGAAAAAAAAAAAAAAGGCAACCAGGTATTATGTGCCTCCTGAGGAAAGGATTCAATACCATATCTGAACAGTCTTGCCAAATAATTGAATCTGTATGCAATAAATCCATTAACTACCAATTTGTGAGAAACAGAGGGAGATAGGGACATGTTAAGTGACACTCCAGGGATGTTATCAGCAAAACTAAGTTTTTGGGGAAATTCTATAGGACAAATCAGGATAGCTTCAAAAATTACAATGTAATAAAAGGAAGACATGGAGAGAAATGATAGGTTAAAATAATTGAAAATCTTACTACATAGCTATCATGTATATAGACTTTATTAGGATTCTAATTCAAACAAACAAACTGAAAAAAAATTAAATACAGTCATTTTCAGACCATGAAAAACAGAGAATTTGCTGCCAGTAGATCTGCACTAAAGGAAATACTAAAGGATGCCCTTAAGACAGAAGGAAAGTGAGGAGCAATACAGAACAACGAACAATTAAAATGGTAAATATGAGAAATAATATAAATGAAATGACTAAGCAAAATAAAATGAACATGGTTGACACATAGAAAAATCAATTGCATTTCTAAATTCAAGTGGCAGTTTGAAAACAAGCTTTATAAAAAGATACCATTCACAATAGATTCAAAAACCAAATTCATATGAATGAATCTAACAGAATCTGTAAAAAACTTCCAATGGAATATTATAAAATATAATGACAGAAATTTAAAAAGTACTATATAGACAGAGATATATCTTGATTATAAATTAGAAGACTCATTATTACAAAAGTAAAATTCTCTCCAGATTGATTCTGCCTTCGACAAATCCTAAAATCTTTTCTGTGGAATTTTTCAATATGATTTTAAAATATAAATAGAAATGTAAGCATGCAAGAATAGCAAAGACAATTTAAATGGGGAAAACAAGGTGGGGAGACTTGTGATATTGGATATCAAGATTTATTATAAAGTTACAATACTAAGGTAATATTTTATAAGTATCAGTTTCAACATAAAAACAATAACGCACAATAGAAGCAGATCTACACAATAAAGGGAAACTTGATTATCCTAAAAATGTCACTGTAGGGAAGGAACGGATGGTCTTTTCAAGAAATAGTGCTGGGATAATTAGGTATGCATATGGGAAAAAATGAATTTGACTCCTATCTTAATACCATAAACAAAAAGTCAATTCTAGGTGTATTACAGACCTAAATATGAAAAGCAAATAATACTATTTTAGATTATAATAGAGAAGATTATCTTTATGACTTTAGTTTGAGATAACAGTTCTAAATATGAAATAAAAAAGCACTAGGTTGATAAATTTGACCACATTCAAATTAAGAACTTCATTTCTTCAAGATGTATTAGTAAGCAAATAAAAAGGCATGCCACAGAGTGGGAATAGGTATTAGCAAGCATAACCCAATAGGAGCTCATATTCAGAAGATGTAAAGAATTCTTATAAATTGATAAAAATAATACAGCCAATCCAGCAGAAAAGTAGGCAAAGAAACAAACATTAAAAAAAAAAAAAAAAAGGAAAACAGAGCAGAGACTCAAACAGATCCTTCAAAAGGGAGAAAATCTGGGGCGCTTGAGTCAGTTGGGTGTCCGACTTGACTTCGGCTCAGGTCATGATCTCAGGGTCATGGGATTGAGCCCCACATTGGGCTGTGTACTGGGCATGGAGCCTGCCTAAGAATCTAAAAAAAAGGGAGAAAATCTAAGTAATCCATAAACATAAAGAAAGGTACATAATCAAGGTACATAATCAAGAAAAGGCAAATTAAAACCAAAATGAAATATTATCACACACATAATCGAATAGTTGAAACTTAAAAAGATGGACAATATCAAGTGTTGGTGAGGATGGAAAATGATGGGGATTCTTATACACTGCTGATAGAATTATAAATTGGTACACTTTGGAAACACTTTTGCAATAGCTACTAAATTTGAAGCTAATCCATGCCTGTGACCCAGTAATTACAGGATTCATGCACATGTGCCCCAGAAGTAAAAGGCAAGAAGGTTCACAGCAGCATTACCTGTCATGGCCCCAAACTGGGAATAACCCAACTGTCCTTTACAAATAGAATGGCTATATAAACTGTGATATATTCATGCAATGGGACATTGCACAATAACAAACATGAGTGAATTACGGCTACATACAACAAAGTCGCTGAGCCACCCAAATATAACATTAAGGAAAAGAAGCCATGCACAAAGAATACATACTACAGATTTCCATTTAAACAACATTTAAACCAGGAAAAAAAAATCTATAGTATTTAGGAGTATTTACATGGTGAAACTGAAGAAATGCAAATAAGTTATCACTATATAATTCAAATTATAGTTATATTTAGGTGAGGGGGATGAAGTGTGATGGGAAAAGGGCACAGAGAGGGCCTCTAAGGTCCTGATAAAGTTCTATATTGTGCCCTGATTGGTGTGACCTGGGTGCATACTTTTCATAAGAATTCATTAAGCCATATATTTATGGTTTATACATTTTCTCTGTCTGTTTTAAAAGAGGTTTTAAATGAAGATAGAAAACCAAAGCTCGAGATTTTAACTGAGTTTTCCAAGATGGGATACCCATTGACTTAAGAGAGCCCTGGTCTCTCTGATCCCAAAACCTGTGCTTTCAAGCACTATCTATAAGTTTGTTATCATCTAGTGAGGCACATCAGTTATATCTATCATACAAGAAATAAACAAGCAGTGATATAAAAGAGGTAGAAAGAGAATCAAACCAAGGAAGAGATCATATTCAGCTATTGGAGCAAGCTTCACAGAAGTGAAGAGCATAATCCAAAAGAGCATAGCTTCTGAGATTCTAAAATCTTCCAGGTCTAGATAGATGCAGTCATCCTGACCTAGGACAGATATGGTGCCAGTGTTGTTTCTGGTAATCAGGACACACAACCTCTCCAACCTCTCTGTAATGGAGAAGTCTCATTTCTAGAACAAGAGGACTGAGGAACACCCATCTCAGACCTGAGTGCCCAAGTTCTTCACAGACAGGAAATCATAGCTACTAGGAGTCAACTCTGAGGGATACACAGTCACAAAATTGTTCTCATTAAACAACAGCTTAATGGGTTTAATGAATGAGTCCATAAGGATTAAATTTCTCCTGCAATAGGCAGATGGGCTCAAAGAGCAAGAAAGAAAATGCATGCAAATAACCATCTCTAGAGAATTGATCAAACCCTGTGGAACTAGAGGGAGGGTACTGGGAGTTTGATTCCATCTAAAAACAAATCTGCGTGTCCCCATCCCAGCTCCCTTCCCACACCCCACTCTCAGCCTGATCCCCCACCCTAAACCTCATGTCTCTTCACAGGAGCCCAAGCTTCTGCATCTTCCATCTGGCACACAGAGAAGTGACTCATAGCAATAAATATCAAGAAGAAAGGAGCCTTCATGAATAAAAGCGAAGGAGTGGGACTGGCATGAAGCACTCAACTCGCCTTTCTACAAAGTAAATAAATAAAACAAGCCAACAACTAAAAAGAGATGTGTCTCCTTTCCACACTCCCTGTCACATGCCCTGGTGTCTTCATGGCATCTGACAGCACAACAAGGCAGAGTCATTCACTAGTTCCCTGTCTCTCTGGCCAGGCAGAGACTTGGTGTAACTTTTAGAAACTTCCTTGATGTGCCCCAACCTGGCACAGTTGGCCTAGCTCCTGTGAAAAGAAACACTGTCTAGAAGTTGCACAATGCAGCTGAGGTGCAGGGTTCCATCTTGATTTTCCTCTAGTCATCAGATCTCTGTGTACTTCTGGGTCTCCTTATATCTTGAGTAGCCTCTGCAGTTCTTTATAAATTATAGAGTCTTTAAGAAGGGACATTTCTAGCAGATTTTCTGACAGGTTATACAGACATGACCTAGACCCAGGACCCACTCAGGAAGCAGTCTAGCAGGAGAGATGGTCACATTAATACATGAATGCCATTTAGAGGAATCAGTATTACAATGGAGGGAGATTAAAAGGTACTAGGGGATGGATAAATTCTACCTGGGAGAAAAGGGGAGGTATCCTAGAAGAGATGTCATCTGAAGTGGATTTTGAGGGATGATTTGGTATCTACAAAGAACACAGGGGAAGGGCCACTCAGACAGAGGCATAGAATATGTGAAGACAAGGGGTACTAATATTAATCCTAATTCTAATCCCAATTCCAATTGGTATTGCTAATCCTAATATTTCATTTATTGAGGATTACTCTGAGTGAGGTGCTATAACAAGTTCTTTAATTGTTTCATTTAAATCCTATAAAAACTTCACAAAGTAGAAATTATTATTACCATCCCCATTTATAGACAATGGTCTGTGATTGAAGAATTACTACTGCTGGTACTTGAGGGAACCTAGATAGTGAAGCACATGTTTGGCCACTATGTTCTCCTGTCCTTTGGGATGTAGGCATACCAGCCAAGCATGGAGTTAAAATTCATAAAAAAGATAATACAAAATTGTAGTCGTTCTGCTTCTCATAGGACACCAAAGATATTAGAAGAGGGATTTGTGAATGGCTCTTTAAATGGGCATCTGTACTTGTGAAGAAATTCTTCCTTATAGGGAAGAACCAAAGACAGGTGTTATAAAACTATACTGGGCATGAATAGAGCAAACAGAGATAGGTTTATGCAATCCTAGAAAACTAGACCTCACAGGGTCAGATCAGTGGCAGCTGAAATGCTACTTTACAAAGTAGACAGGAATCTTCTTTAGCTTTTGAATATAATTACAAATAACTCCAAAAATGATTTAGGTAAACTCCTAGATAAAAAGCAGTATGTTTGGGATATGGAGCTGGCACCAAGAACACCCATTTCTACCTGGGCCCTAGGTAGCTTCGTCCCTACCTACTTGTCGTATGGCCATGAAAAATGAGACTGGGGAAGGCAGGCTTCAGAGAATTCCAGAGGATAAGGCTGTGTCTTCAATTTAGGATACTTATGCACAATCACTTGTTAACACTTAATAGCTATAACAATAACGTAATAATATTCACCATCACTTATTGGGAGCTGACAATGTACTGAGCACAACCTGCCTTGCTCCCTGACCCTCCCACCAATCCTATGGGGTTGTTTTACATGGTCCCCCAGTCAATATAAGTGGAGAAAAGGCGGCTTACTCCCTGGGCTCCAGGACTGAATCCTATTCTCTTCACCTCCGTGTTACAGCAAAGTGTGAGAACAAAAAGTGTGTCCTGGCGATAATCAACAGCCTTGGCCTGCAGGGATTCCAAGAAGCTGAGCTGGGAGCAAACAGAGACCTTACACAGATGCTAACCACATCTGTCACTTTGTGGGTGTCAGCACAGAGAGCATTTACTCTGCAGTCCATGGGGGAATGCGAATGGAATTCCTCATAGGATTCCCAACCCCTCTCCAAAGCATCTTGGAACAATAAGAGACTCTCCAGAGTGCTCTGCATGTCCAAGATCTTACAAGGGTATAAGCTGATTTAATCACACAAAGGTCACACTTGACTGCAGCAGGGAGATTCTCACAAGTTTGTCATCAGGCAGGAAGCAGCCAGATTTGCTCATGAAATTCTGTTCTTTGTAACAAAGGCTGGCAAAGAGAGGATCCATTTTTGGATTCCTAATAGAGAGATATTGACATAACCCCTGGGGATGTTTTGAAGGAAAGAGAGCTTGGTTCCTCTGGCCCAGTCCCTGGGTCCATCTCCAGAAGGGAAAGATGTGAAGACAAAGCCAAACAGATCTCAGAGGAGACTCTGACTCCCCTGGACCTTGCATTAGGATGAATGGAAAGCTCTCCTCTCCATGGTAGTCTCTTGCTGTCCCCAAAGATTGTGGAAACAAGTTGTGACTCCTGAAGTCCCTTGAAAGAATTTCTTGAATCTCTGTGGTCCTGATTAGGGCCCATTTCTCCGCATACCTAGAGTTACCATGCTTATCTTTATTATAGCATGTTTGTATCAGTCAGCAGCTCAGGCCATTAGTCAAACTGCTTGAATTTAAATTCCAACTCTGCCATTTACTGTTATTTCAGACAAGTTGTTTTATAAGTCTGTGCCTCAGGTTCCTCATCTGTAAAACGAGGATGATAAAAGTACACACTGTGTAGGGCTGTTATAAGGATTAAATTATATAATGCATGTAAAGTGCTTATTACATCAATATCTGGCACATTCAACACTCAATAAATATGAACTACCATTTTTTCTTATCACTTGTTACTGTCACCTTATATTTACACATCTTTCTTTCCCACCCATCTGTGAACATCTTCAGGATAGTGTTCCTGTCTTTTATTCCTATATCACCATCTAGTATAGAACTTAACATATGACAGGCACTCAACAAAGTTCCTCGTATTAAAGAGCACTTCATGCATTCATTCTTAGTAAAAGACAATATTAAATTTATTCAAAAAGTGCCCAAGGAATAGAAATATGAAAATATGATAGCAACTCAGGGCAGGATACATCCCCTTTTCTCCCCCATCATATGGGGACCAGATTAGGGAGGAAGATTTCATTTTACAATATCAAGAAAGTCACACCATTGCCAACCTATGGTCAAGCCAGATGAAGGTTTTGATTTTAGAAGACTGTTTCTACTTTAAATTATTTTCATGAAAAGATTGATTGAAAATATTTACAGGATGATCTGTATCCAGTTCAGATCCATACATCAGAACTCTGTTGGCACAATGGTCCAGGTCAGAAATCTTCTTTGGAAACCAAGGAACAGTTTCCACACCTGCAAAATACAAAACTACTAACAGCTGAAGAGAGGATCTTAAATAGGCAATAAGGAAGAAATTAAGAAAGTCGTAAATATGTTTGGATGAAATTTTTTATTGTAGCTTGTACTTTGAGTCAAAATTTTCCACAAGTAAATTGCTCTATTTCTAATAAGTAAATTTATTCAAAAAAAGAACACTGTTTCTATATAGAAGTACTCCCGGTACTCTCACCTTATTATATAAAATAGGAACTTCTCATTTTTCCATAATACTTGAAAGACAATAGGTTCCCTTCCTTTTAAGTCCCTCTCTGCCCTTTGCCAAGGAGGAAGGAATGGTTTGACTCATGAAATGGAAAACAGAGCAAAACTTGCAGGGTTCAGCCCCATCTGAGTTGGCTCCCTGGGACCTGTCCACAGAGTATGAGTGTTCTCTACATTTCCTGCAGTCCCATAGAATGCAAATTCACCAGAGCAGGGCTTCTCTTCCATACATACTGGTGGGCACATAAATTAAATTTCAGGTGGAAAGGGGGAAACGCATTCTCAAAAGGCAATAAAGTTGAAATTTGATTCCTTTCTGTCCTCTATATCTATTTCCCCAAGAGGTTCCAAAGTCAAGTGGTGAGGAGACTGAAAACTGGCTTCTTTAAAACAACATACCCACCCAAGGAGATAACACATCCACCATTCAGTAATCCAAGAATAATGGTTGAGAGAATGGTGAGAAATCCTGAAGCCACTAAATGTAAGAAAAGTGAAATTTCAAGATAGATCTCCTTTGAAAAGTAATTAGTGATATAATATACAAAATTAATCTTCTAACACTGACATCTATACAAGGGCTATTCTATCAGTTAGGACCCCAGGGGTACACTCATCGAGGAAGGTTTATTTACAAAGAAACTAACTGCAAAGCTGTGGGTGGAATGTAGAAGAGTACTTCCAAGCCACCTTGTTCTTATCTTCCATTCCTTCTTTCCCACAATATGTAACATATCTGATAGATGAAGCTAGAAAATGTGGCTTTGTCTACTTCCTCCTTTAATAGATATAGCTAGGTCTGCAAGGCAGACCCATAATTTATTAATCTCACAATCTGTGTGGCCAACGAAGACCAGCCTGCCTGAAAATAGCAAGGCCCTCTGTGAGTAGCATAAGGAGGCAGAAAGAGAAGGAAGACCATACCTGGGTCCTGATGCAGCTAACTCACCCACTAGCATCAGGTGGCCCAGTGAATGTCCTTTATTCAGTCAATTGAGTTAGTAGCAATTCCTTGGGAAGGATAGAGAATATATGTGGAGATGGGGAGAAGGATGCAGTTTCTTCCCCTCTAGACTTAGGTAGAATTGTGGAGGGAGAGGAGAGACAGTTCCCTTCCCCATACAAAGGTCTTTTCTTAATTTAGGCTGCCCCAAGACAAGCCTATGCCATTTGCAAATGACCTAATTGACCTAATCTGGAAAAGATCATTCACTGAAGTTAAAACTGACACTGAGTTATACATAGGTGAGGGGACGATGTGTCTACACATAAGTGCACCTGCTCTGTCAATGAACATAGCTTGAGAGAGAGAGCCCTGATGGAGAGAGCCAAGTCCTCATTTCATATATTCACAGGAACACATAATAGGGACCATGAAGAAAACAGAAAAAAGAATTCTGAGCGTTATCATCACAATGGAAGAGAGCTTAGCAATACTCCCCTCCCAACTTAAGAGAAAACATATCTACCCATCCCAGACACGTGTCATTTCATCGGAACCTAAAAGATCTCTGGGGAAATAGCATCACAGTTACACTTGAAAACTCTTCAAGGTCCTGACAGGAAGTTCTTCCAGTTGTCCTATCTCTACCCCACCCCTATTGCAGTGGGACTCCATTTTCTTTCTACAGGTCATAGGACAGACTTTATTAAGTCATTCCCTAGCTTTGATTTCTGCCACCAGGTAACCACAATCCAGTGGGATTTCTTCATATCCTGCCTGTCAATAATTAATCAACCTCTCCTGAGAGCTCTAAAGATCTCTGATAAGGTTAAGTGATGATATCCAGAGTCAATCTTCTCTAATCATCAGGTCTAATGCTTGCCTAACCTCCTTCACATGATGAAAAGCTATTCCTGCTGAAGTGTGTACATCTGAACTAATTTTCACATTAAAAAAAAAATCTAGAAATCCATTTTACATGATTAGTTTAGCTATCTTATCTGTGACCTACTTATTTGTTGGACCATTCAACTATCACTATGCTGGGCCTTCCAATACCATGACTAATTGGAAGAGATGTTCAGGATGGAGCCTTGTGGCATTTGGTTTTTGCAGACATACTGAATCATAGCCACACACTCAGGCATCAGCATCACAATTTGAAAATGACCTAGTACATTTGATATAGAGGAAGAGCCTCTGAAAAGCCAGGAATATGCAGAATTTTTGTAAACCAGAATTAACTTTCCATATGTATTGTCAACTACATTTTAACAATCCTCAATTTCTGATTCAGTATGTCAGTCTTGGGTTTATCTCTAAATTCCCACCTCATCTCATCCTAGACAAATAGTTAATTTCATGGACAACAAAAATAAAACCCCAAACTTTAAGGATCTAGTGATGGTCTCTATTTAAGAGATTACTTTAATAAAGGAACTCTTTAGTCATTAAGGGATGAAAATAGAAATCTATTACAGTGATTCCTATACTTTTGGATTTTACTAGGTTGTAAAATGGCCCAAAGGTAAAAATAGAATTACTATATGATCCAGTAGCTCCACTACTAGGTATTTACCCCGAGAAAATGATGTATTCATCCCTGTGTTTATTGCAGCATTATTTATAATACCCAAGATGTGGAAGCAACACAAGTGTCTATTGATAGATGGATGGATAAAGATGATGTGCTATATATACACAATGGGATATTATTCAGCCATAAAAAGAATGGGATCTTTCCATTTGCAACAATATAATGCTACCTGAAATAAGTCAGTCAAAGAAAGACAAATACCACATGATTTTACTCATATGTAGGATTTAAGAAGCAAGACAAACAAAGGAAAAAAGAGACAAATAAAAAAATAGACTCTTAAATGTAGAGAACAACTGGTGATTGCCAGAGGAGAGGTGGGTGGGGGGATGGGTGAAATAGGTGAAAGAGATTAAGAAAGAAAGAAAGAGATTAAGAAAGAAAGAAAAAGATTAAGAATACACTTATCCCTGGGAAACAAACTGAGGGCTTCAGAGGGGAGGGGGGTGGGGGATTGGGATAGGCCGGTGATGGGTATTAAGGAGGGCACATATTGCATAGAGCACTGGGTGTTATACGCAAACAATGAATCATGGAACACTACATCAAAAACTAAGGATGTACTGTATGATGACTAACATAACATAATAAAAAATTTAAAAAAAATACACTTATCATGATGAGTACTGAGTAATGTATAGAATTGTTGATATTGTACACCTGAAAATAATATAACACTGTATATAAATTATACTGGAATTTAAAAAGTAAATAAATACAAATTTAAAACAAAATGGCCCAAAGTATTTTAGGAATTGACAGGATTGTTAAAACTTTAGTTTGCCAAGTTAGGACATTATAAAATTTCTAAAAATAAATACCATTTATTAAAGATGTATTTATTTATTCATCCGTCAGAGAGAGAGCACAAGCAGGGGGAGCAGCAGGAAGAACAGGCCGATTAGGCAGAGGGAGAAGCAGGTTCCTTGCTGAGCAAGGAGCCTGATGTGGGACTTGACCCCAGGACCCTGGGATCATGACTTGAGCCAAAGGCAGACGCTTAACAGACAGCCACCCAGGAGTCCCAATAAATACCATTTAGAATCACCATTATCTCACTATAGGAGGGACATCCAAACACCAAAATGCAAAAAAGCCATAATCCCACAATGAATCAAGAAATAACAGTTGGTAGTAGTATACTGATTTTTAAATAGATTTTTTTACTTCAAATTTTATTTATATTTTTTATTTTGTTATTTTTTTATTCAAATATGATTAACATACAGTGTTATACAAGACTTGGGTGTACAATATAATGATTCTTGGGATGCCTGGGTGGCTCAGTTGGTTAAGTGTCTGCCTTCAGTTCAGGTCATGACCCCAGGGTCCTGTGATTGAGTCCCGAATAGGGCTCCTTGGGTCAGTGGGGAGCCTGCTTCTGCCTCTGCCTGCCTCTCCCCCTGCTTGTGCCCTCTCTCTGTCTCTCTGATAAATAAATAAATACATACATACATACATACATAAATACATAAATAAATAAAATCTTTTAAAAAACAATATAATGATTCTTTAAAAACCTTTTAAATATTGAAGAATTGTAGGGTACATTTTAAATTTGTGGTTTATTTTACATGTAATTCATTTTGGTACAAGTTAGGTCAAGTTAGGAAAATAAATTCACCAGTAGAACACAACTTAGAGCTCAAATATTCATTTTTTAAAATTTATCATGGACTTTATTTAAAATCCAGGTTGACAGAGGCATGTAGACACAAATGGAAGCAATATAACTAATAATATTTTTTTTCTTTCAGTAAAGACTGTGGTAGATTGAATTGTGTCACCCAAAGAAATATGTTGAAGTCCTAACTCCTAGTACCTATGAATATGACTTTATTTGGAAATAGTTTTACAGATGTAATCAAGTTATGATGAGGTCATAATGGCTTAGGATGGACCCTAGATCAGTAATTTGTATCTTTATGAGAGGAAGGAGAGCAGCACAGAGACACAGACAAGCATAGAGGAAGATGGCCATGTGAAGATGGAAGCAAACCAAGAAATGCCAAGAATTGCCAGGAACCATCAAAGGCGAGGAAGATGCAAGGAAGGATTTGCCCCAGAGGCTTCAAAGGGAGCTTGGCCCTGTCAACAGCTTAATTTTGGACTTTGGGCCTCCAGAACCGTGAGACAATAAATTTCTGTTGTTTTAAATTACCCAGTTTGTGGTACTTTGTTACAGCAACCCTAGGAAACTAATAGAGACTATTCTGGGTAAACCGAAAGAAGCCAAGGAAAAATATCTCCTCTTCTAGTCTTTGGCTGTGCTGTCTTGCTACATGGCTAAAGAGAGAGCAGGGGAGGTGGCAGAGGATCTGGACATTGGCATCTGTAGGACAGTGTGTCGCATTCAGCAGTTGCTCATTTGTGGGTAGTGGTTCTCAGGGCCACTCACAAGAAATAGTCAAAACTTTATATAAAAGTATTGCCACACATTTTGTCTCAGATCAGCATTGGTCATCAGAGTTTTTCCAATTGATTAAAAAAAAATGAAAAGCAACCATGAAAAAGTGGCAAGAACCTTGGACATTTGTACCTTCTCATTTTCATATCATTGGGGTTCTTGGAGCAAGGTTAAACCATAAGCTGAAGCACCCATTGCCCAGAAAGCTCTTCTAGAAGCTGAAGTCCAAGTGACCAAGCCTGAGGAGAAAACTCTGGGGCCTTTAGCCTTCTGAACGAAGAATTATCTTCCTCTGCCTTCTAGGCTCTTCAACTAAGTCCATAAACCCTGAGTTTCCTGCAGGGCCCAGCTGTCCCCATTGGAGACGGGGCAATGGTCTCTAGGAGAACAACTGTCCAGGCCACTCAAAGCACTTAAACAAACCTATAAGAGGAGCTCTTAAACCAAACACAAGAGTCCCCATCTGTGTTTGCCCTCCTCCACTCTTGTTTGCAAGCCTAGGGAGGGCAATGTCTTTCCAATGGCTCCTGGGTTATGGAATGTATTTAAATGCCTGGTTCAAAATCCTCATCCACCCCTCTCAAATTTGACAATTGTTTAAGCATTATTGCTTGAATGGATACAGATGTTCAGCTCATCTCTTGTTGGGAGGAGTGTTTCTTTAGAAGAAAAGGGGAAATTGGCTTTTTTCTTCCCTTTCCTTTTTTTTTTTTCCCAGACACATATTTTATCTTTATGTTTGTATCAAGGACTGCCAAGAGATGCATCTGGTCCCCAAATCAAGAATCTCACACTCCTCCTTCCAACTCACAGCTTTCCAAGCGCCTTTCTTTGTGATCTCTGCCCAAATAAGCTGTAGGCAGAGCTCACTGGACAGATGACCCACACCTCATGGAAAAAAAAAGAATCGCTTTCTCATCAATGCCAGGAAGAATGGCACCTATGGCATTTTTCGTGTTGCCCTCCACCCCCGCCTTTTACTTTATTTTGCAAAACTCATTTTCTGATTAATATTTTCAGCAGCTAGAGCAAATGCCAGTTTAATTAAATTTCCACACCATCCCCCCCTTTATCCAATTAGTGGGTTCACTGGCTCCTCAACAACCTTCAGCGTCTGCGTTTTCAGTGAATGCTCAGTTGCTTCTGGCCTCGCCAAAAAAATCTGTTACATATTAAGTTATAATAAGATATAGGCAATTATAGTAGCAGCAGGACAAATAGATTTGTATGGTTCATTACAAGGGATTTCTGGAACATACGTATTGTAAATAGCCAGTTTCTGGGGCAAAGCATATTTTCAAGGGGGAAAAAAAAAGGCAGGGGGAGGGGAGGAGGCCATTATCAGTTACTATAAAAAAAATTCTGAATAAAAGGAAATTCTATAAGTCCGGTAGCTCTCTGTTATTTAGATGAGCAATGTTTCAACATGTAAACCACAAACAGAAGTGAAAGATAAAAGGACTTTCTCCAGAAAATTGGTGGAACCTGTTTTTCATTTTTAGAAAGGAAGAGAGTAATACCATTGTCCTGGCAATGGAACAGACTCTATAAGCAAGGGGAATGAACTAACACCGGAGGAACATCTGACATGTGACTGGCCATGTGCTACACACTTTGTGTACGTTATCTCATTTAAAACTCCTGACAACCCTGAGAAACATCAAGTGCTAATCTGACAGGTCAGAAGATACTAACCTGACAATTTCACAGAGTTCACCCTAATAGTTACTGTCTTACAAAGGAGAAAACAGGCTTAAGAACAAATAACTGCTCAAACTCACTCAAGGTCTGACTGGCTATTTCCAGGGTACCATCCCCAGCAAAGAGGCCCGGGGTCAATGCATAAATAAGGTAGAAAAAGAGCCTTTCTGTCTGTCATAATTTTGGAAACAACAGAGGGGTCCCTTTCTTAAGTTAATTGATATATTGGATGATCACCATCACTCATATACACTAGGTCAATGCTCAATACGGGTTTTGATAACAGAGTAAAGGAGTGGAGTTCCACTGGACGGGGAAGAAAAGGATTTCCCATGATGGGACTGAAAATGTGCCTAAAAGAATTGTGGAATAGTAGATTAGTTGAATTCATAGTTTTGTCTAAGTAGATCCTAAAGTTGACTGACTCTATTGCCACAGCTCTGCCTCAAGGACTTAAAAACATATCAAATTGAGAAATGTAGCATCTTCATCTTCTTTACTATATTTAAGAAGAATACTACTTCCTGAGAGCTGCACCTGGAAAGAATCTTGACAAACTTGCTCCTCCTGTCACCTAATTTATCCCTAAACTATAAACATTGTTGTTTTTATCTTAAAAATCTTCAAGGAAGGTTGTTCTCCAGCACTCTTCTACGTTCCATATGGAGAACTATTTTTTTTAACCAATAGCGCTCTGCAGAATCCATTTTATGATTCCCAGGATAAATTCAAGGCATTTTGCCTAATTCTTCAGCCCAGCGTGGAAAGTGGGGTTGAAAAATCCCATATAAGTAAATACTCCATGAGTTTATACAGGCTGAAGTCACTGAGCCCAGAATATTATCAAAATCCCCAGAGAGCCTATAGCAGCACGTGAAAATGGCTTTACAGCGATGTGCCAAGATGCTGACTGCTTTCTCTCTGAGAAGCAGGGGTGGGGATGGGAGATTCACAGCCAATGCTGGTCACTGGGATGGGTAGAGAACTGAGCTAAGCAAAACTTGCATACCAACTTGTAGTGAGGGTCATTTGGACCTGCAAATGCCAGCAGCCAACCAAGGAGAAGAAACTTGGTTGTGAGAAAGTGAGTAGTGTTTTCTCTCTGAATGGGGTTTGGTAGTATCAACGCAGGCCCACCTGGTATCATTTTTGTTCTGTGTATCTGCTTTTGCTGGTCCCTGAGTTGCTTGTTCCTCCCAGGGAAGCATCAGGGTACACTGGGGAAGCTGGATTTGGAGTCTTAGGAAATGAGTTTGGTCTGTTTCTGCCTTTACGTTTATAATTTATAATCAATATGCTTCTGATGTCACTATTTCCTCATCTCTAAAATGAGGGGTCCAGAATTCATGACCACATGTTTTATTCAAGCACTAAAACACTGAAGTGTATTCTCTGACTCATGGACACCAAAGGCCAAGGTTAAATGCCAGGATTTGTAGAGGTTATCCTAATAGAATTATGTGGCAGAATTTAAGAGCTGCAAACTGTA
Source organism: Ursus arctos (assembly GCF_023065955.2). NCBI lineage: Eukaryota > Metazoa > Chordata > Mammalia > Carnivora > Ursidae > Ursus > Ursus arctos. The sequence continues at coordinate 56,675,095 of NW_026622819.1, forward strand.
TGTCAGACTTAAGACAACGGCTCTGGAATTGACATCTCTGGACTCCTGGTCCCTTTATAGCTACAGAAGTTAATTATCAAATCCTATGAGCAAAGGAAAAGCAAGAACAATTTGTGTAAGACATGTCTTCTAGAGTGATTATCCCACCCATAGCCCTAATGAGAAGGCAAACCCGGGTTGTTATGTTAGTGCCACTGGGCCCCATGCAAAGCTGGCTATAACTGATATGGCAGGAATTGAACAAGCAATCCATAGGTTGTCCAGGGAAACTTTGGAGAGAATTCTCCATCAAGAACTTGAAATTGTCAATATCACAAATCATCAGGGAAATGAAAATAAAAACGAGATACCACCTCACACCAATACGAATGGCTAGAATAAAAAAGACAAGAAGTAACAAGTTTGGTGAGGATGTGGATAAAAGGGAACCCTCATGCACTGTTGGTGGGAATCTAAATTGGTGCAATTATTGTAGAAAACAGCATGGAGTTTCTTCAAAAAACTAAAAGTAGAAATACCATATGATCCAGTAATTGCACTACTTGTTACTTACTAAAGAAAAAGAAAACTCTAATTCAAAAAGATAAATGCATCCTTATGTTTACTGCAGCATTATTTATAATAGCCAAGTTACAGAAGTCTCCACTGATAGATGAATGGATAAAGAAGATGTGATAAGTATACATGTGGGATATGGGGTGTGTGAGATGCCAGAAATAAGTGAAGGGATTAAGAGGTACAAACTTCCAGTTATAAAATTAATAAATCATGAGGATGAAAGTAAAACATAGGGAATACAGTCAATAATATTATAATAATGTATGGTGACAGATAGTGACTATACTTATTGTGGTGAGCACTGAGTAGTGTTTGCAATTGTCAAAACACTGTTGTACACCTGAAACCTAAATAACGTTGTATGTCGACTACACTTCAATAATTTAAAAAAGTAATATACAAAAATGTGTTGTGACTAATAAAGCAAAATATAAAATCATTTGAAAAAATTTGGAATTTGTAAACTAGGTAATTAAGCCAGTGAGAGTAAGGACAGGAACTTGAAAGAATGTCATAGGGGCAGCATTTGGGAGGGATTACATGCAAACTAAAGTTATGATGGAGCAGAAACTATGGGTAAGCAAATAAATGGTCCTATGGTAACTGGTCTCCAAAATGGCCCTCCCAGTCAACCCCAGTATCAACTTTGTATTCATGTTTCATTGTAGTCTTTTCCCTTTGAATCTGGCCTGACCCTATAACCAGTCATGTATGGTGAAAGTGAGAGAGTGCAGTTTCCAAGGATAGGCCACAAGAAGCCTTGCAGCTTCCACCTAGGTGTCTTGGAATGCTGGCTCTTGAAATGGACTCTCTTAGAAACCCAGATGTCATGCAAAGAGAAATCCAAGCCACATGGGGAGGCCACATGTAGCTCCTCCAGGCAACAGCCTCAGCTGAACTGCCAGCAGCAGCAGCAGCCAGAATCAAGTGCCAGCCATGTAAGAGAGACATTATAGAAGTCCAGCCCAGTTGAGCCTTTAGATCATTTTATCTCCAGCTGCCATCTGACTGCAACTACATGAAACACCTTAGGTGACAACTATAGAGTGTAGTCAACTCACAGAACTATGACAATTAATGATGAGTGTTATTTTCAGTCACTCAGTTTCAGAGCAGCTTGGGCAGCAATAGATAACCAGAGCAGATCCACAGGAAAGGAAGGAGACGGACAGAGAGAAGTATAGTTTCCAAGAGAAGTGTCAGTTCCCAAGACCGCTGTGGTGCCCAAGATTTCTAGCCCTTAACAGAACCACATCTATCTTCAAAAATACCATTCTTTTATATGAAGCAACTTGAGATCTCTTTTCCTTAAAATATGATCAATCAAAAAAATTAAAATTCAACTAGAAGGAGACTGAGATATATATGTGGTGATAGTATAGGACAGAGATTTCCAGAAGCTAGTCCATGGATAAATACTTGCACTAATAGGGTTCTCACCACTCTGCAATGTAATGATAAATCTAAAGACAACGTAGGAATTTTTTGTTCATGAACCTAAATTTATTCAAGTTAATGAAGGCAAATAGATGTACTCAGAGACTGAAATGTGAAGCAGGATAGAATCAAATCCCCACCTCCCAAGCATTCATCATCAAATTCTTGGTTATTAAGAAATGGCAACATTCATGACTCTCCTTGACCCCCCTTTCTTTATCTTTCTGCTTTTCCTCAAAAGCCCCAGGACTGAAAAGGTTAGGAATTGCTTTAACCTCCCTTTCCTGATTAACCTGTACTTCCCTTAGGGAAAGGTGGTTCCAGATCTACCACTCCCTCTTTGTCAGGTCCTTCTTTCTCCCTACCCCAGACTTATGGCTAAGAATCAATGCAGATAGTATAAAAGGGGCCATCAGAAGTACAAACGTTTGGGGCGCCTGGGTGGCACAGCGGTTAGGCGTCTGCCTTCGGCTCAGGGCGTGATCCCGGCGTTATGGGATCGAGTCCCACATCAGGCTCCTCTGCTATGAGCCTGCTTCTTCCTCTCCCGCTCCCCCTGCTTGTGTTCCCTCTCTCGCTGGCTGTCTCTATCTCTGTCAAATAAATAAATTAAATCTTTAAAAAAAAAAAAAAAAAAAAGAAGTACAAACGTTTGGGAAATGGGGGAGGGTACATAGCTTTTATCAAACTCAATAAAGCAGCCCCCAATTAAGACAAGTGGGAAAAATTATTTCCCAATGCACTTGGTCTTGTTCTAAACTCAGTTTCTTACCTATAGTTGAGTAAAAATATGTAAATAAATAAAATCTTTTCAACAAGATGCCCTTTTCTCTCTAGCCCCTCATGTGCCTCATATGGTGTAAATGATCATAATTCAGTTTAATGACTGCTGCTATGAGCCATGTTATTCTTCTACAGGATGAAAGGAAAGTCCTTCCACAGGCTCTACCTTACCCAAGGTTATAGTGGGTGAGAAGGGACCAGGGCACATGGAATTGCCTACCAGCCTTCTCCTTAGGTAGGAGATCAAAGACTGGGCAGAGAGCCCAGTGATCTTAATTTGCATTGTGAAAGTCACCTGTCCAGCTCTGCTCCAGAGGCAAAGAGATCAAAGCTGGGAGGGTAGCTGGGGGCAGGGAGGAAATAAAATATTGATTTAATGAGATGCATGATAATTCTCCATCCACCTTTTCAGTAATGCAAGTAGGGCCAGGAAGTGAGAGTTATTCATGCTCCTTCCATGAGCTCACATTATGGCTTCCATTTGCCCTGCCAGATGGGTCCCATACAGCTTTGCCCAGAAAAGGAAAAACAGGAGGGAAAGGAAGATTGAGAAATATAGTACAATCAGACAGTTTCTCAACTACCTCTACAGAGATGTTCTGTAAGGAGGTAGGTTTTGAATTCTTTCAGTCCTGGTTCAAAAATAATTATATGCAAAAGTTCAAAATCTAAACAGATAAAAGAGCATCTGCTGTCCTTAAAAAGAGGTGAGGAGAGAAGGTTTACTCTGGTGCCCCATCCCTCTCCCTAGTCACTGAAAAAGCCACAGAGGACAAATGGAAAATGACTGTTCCAACTTTGGGTATTTTTATTGCTGAAATGCTCTGAAGTTCACCATACTTGAGCTGGCTTTGATGAAATGGGGTGGGGGTGGGGGGTAGATGAGAGTAAGAAGGGATGTCAAACTTGGTGGCAAGCTGAGATATTAGAGCAGCATATAAAACTCAGGGAATGAACATATTTTCTGTCTGGGAAGGCGACAAGGGCAGGAGACATATTGATTATAAGGTCCTTGGGGAATTCTCCATCTGAAACTCCTGCTGAAGATGACGTCATTAACCCTCATCAGAGGCCAGGCCCCAGGGAGCTGTGGCTCACCACAGAAGCAGCTCTAGTTTCTGGGTAAGAGGAGCCAAGGCCTCTTTGGCCCTAGCTGCAAGAGTGTGGGTGGGTGAGGGAAGATTTAAGGATTAAGTGGTGAAAATGTTAAGTGAAAATGGGCTCCTTATTCATTGTCTGGATCTTAAAATCTTTCAGCTTATTTACTGCAGTACCCAAGAAGAATAGCTTATGTATTTGTTCCTCATTTTTCTAAAAGAGTAATAAAAGTCGTCTAAAAAAAGAAAGCTGACCCTTCTCCCCATGACAGGTACCTTGGTGCAATTTGCAATCTAGTCTTCCTGCTTGTCTCAATATCCCATTCTTTTACACTTTTTTCTTGCACATGCTCATTGCATCTCTTCCCAGATGGCCTTTCCATCATCTCTATGGCAAATACAGACACCAACAACAATCAATTTTGGAGTTTTAGGTTTAAATTCTGACTCTTCTATTTATTGTTTATGTGACTTTGGACAAGTCATTGAAACTCTCTGAGTCTCAGCTTCTCTATTTATGAAATAGGGTAAAGATGAAAAGAGGTAACAGATAAGCAACTAACTCTCTGCCAAGCACATAGCATGTGTTTGCCCTGGCAAACTACAACTGCATTCCTCAATACATAGCTCTGGGGAAAGAAGCCCTGAGAACCTCCAGTGACTGGGGTTCACTTCTTCCCTGGCAAGGCTCTGAATTTTTGACGGAATGTTGCTACTATAGTGCATCAAAACTTATTTCCACCAGCACATGCTGAGGAATGAGCACTCTCACTTCAAGTCAAGGCACATGCTTTGCGCTGGTCACTAAGTATCCACAGCTCCGATGTGCCTGACTACCCCGCTGATGGAGTCATAGCAGAGCAGAAATTCACATGGATCCAAGTAGAGGAAGAGAAAGTCTCCAAAGATCTCCTCTGTCCCTGTTTCTGGATCCAACAAATCCTACCTCCACTAATGCAGCAGCCAGTGATTTTCAAGCCCAGTTATTCTTAACACCTTTCATCTAGGTTCAAATGTCCTTTCTTTGCCAAGAACCCACCCAAAGCATCTGGAGCTTTGAATGTAAAGCAGTTTTCTTGGATGGTAGAATCTCACTAAGTAGGGTGGGAAGAAAGAACTCTTGAAAGACAGTGAAAATTGTCTGTAATCCAGACATGTTGTGGTCTTATACTTTTAGGGGCCTCAGGATGCCCAGGTAGAATAGTCTAGTGGGCAGGAAAGGGAAGGGAAGTGAAGTCTGCAACATTCAGAGCATCTCGCATGCTCTCTTTCTTTCTAAAAGAAAAGAAAAGGAAGAAAAGAAAAGAAAAAAAAAAGAAAACAGAAAACAAGCCTTTCCTTTGGTAATTTACATTCTAGTGAAGCATTCTTTGCACAATACCACAATGAGATTCAAGGTCAGGATTCACAAATCCAATGACTCTAGAGGCTGGATGAATAGCAGCCATGAACAGAATGATTTAGTTATAAGATAATAGGGAGTGGTGGGGACTGTGGAGACTAGAGATTTCATATTCCATCTAAAGAAGAAAGCTGCTGTTTGGTTTTAGGCAATTGTTTCCACACAACAATTCAGGTTCATTGTTTTCAGATCTGGTTTGTCAGTAGAAGCCAGAGACAAATTTCTATGAAATTTTCCAGTTTTTAAAATGAGAAAAAATAAAAATAAATTTATCTGATGGCTAGGTCCTGTCTGAAAGACATCTGCTTGTGACTGCTGCTCTTGATGTCTAGTGCAGACAGTTGGGAATGGAGGAATGGAGTTAATCAACTCTAAACCTGGAATCAGGAAGACATGGTTTCAAACTAGCTTCACCATTTACCATTAATGTAGTAAGGTTACTTTTTAAAAGCAGATTTATTTTAGAATGTCTCCCAATGATATTAGATGCAAATAATGTTCAAAAACTGTGTGAAAAAGTTTAAAGTGCTAAGCACATTCTATCAGTGCTCAAAATTCAATGAAAATCATTAGCAATAATAAAAAAAAGTTTGAAGAATGTTATAAATTAGCTTCACTGCAGTAAAGTCTTTGAAATACTAAAACTTTCTATAATAGTATTTACAGCATTGGTAAAAGGAACAAACATTGAAAAAGTGCCATCAGAAGTTAATATTATCTACTGTGCAATTAAGCAGAGCATTCTTCATGGTGAACAAAGGCTGTAACCAGATTGTGAGCAGTGCATGACACTGCAGTTCTGCCGGCTGCAAACCATGTATCTACCATATAAGACAAGTATTTGGAAAATTTACACATCTAAGCAATAAATCATTATCAATATAGTTTCAACTATGCCACAAAAAAATAATAAATAAATAAACAAATAAGTAAAAGCAGATTACTTAAGCTCCTTGAGTTTCAGTTTCACCATCCATATAACAGGAATAAAATCACAGAAAGACTGCATTAAGCAATAAATAAGAGATCTATAGCACCCATGCCTGGTACATAGTAAGAGCACAATAAGTGTTAATTGTTATAACTGTTGGGGTCCTGGCAGGAAACAGAGGCACATTTAAAGATATTAAAGATTGTAACTGAAAGATATTAATTGTTCTATTTATAGAGGCTTATGCAAGGTTTGGGGGAAATAATAACTAGTACCATTTAGATGGATAAGAGAAAAGATAATTCATCATATACAGCAGATCCTTAGGGCAGTAAGGCTTAGTTCTCCTGATGAACACCATTAAAAAGAAAAGAATAAACATTGTTAAAATGTCTATGCTGCCCAGAGCAATCTATACATTCAGTGCAATCCCAATCAAAATACTATTGGCATTTTTTACAGAGCTGGAACAAAAAATCCTAAAATTTGTATGGAGCCAGAAAAGATCCCAAATCACCAAGGGAATGCTGATAAAGAAAAACAAAGCTGTGGACATCAGAATGCCTGACTTCAAGCTATATTACAAAGCTGTGATCATCAAGACAGAATGGCATTGGCACAAAAACAGACACATAGATCGGTGAAACAAAATAGAGACTCCAGAAATGGACCCTCAACTCTATGGTCAACTAATCATTGACAAATCAGGAAAAAATATCCAATGGAAAAAAAGACAGTCTCTTTAATAAATGGTGCTGGGAAAATTGGACAGTTATATGCAGAAGAATGAAACTGGACCATTCTCTTACACCATACACAAAGATAAACTCAAAATGTATGAAAGAGCTCAATGAGAGACAGGAATCCGTCAAAATCCTAGAGGAAAACATAGGCAGTAACTTCTTTGACATCCGCCACAGCAACTTCTTTCAAGGTACGTCTCCAAAGGCAGGGGAACAAAAGCAAAAATGAAAACTTTTGGGACTTCATGAAGATAAAAAGCTTCTGCACAACAAAGGAAATAGTCAAAAAAACTAAGAGGCAACTCATGGAATAGGAGAAGATATTCGTAAATGACATAACAGATAAAGGGTGTGTATACAAGATCTATAAAGAACTTCTCAAATTCAACACCAAAAGAACAAATAATGTAGTGAAGAAATGGGCAGAAGACATGAACAGACATTTCTCCAAAGAAGACATACAAATTGCTAACAGACACATGAAAAAATGTTCAACATCGCTAGCCATGAGGGAAATTCAAATCAAAACCACAATGAGATACCACCTTACACCAGTTAGAATGGCAAAAATTAACAAGGCAGGAACAACAAATGTTGGCGAGAATGTGGAGAAAGGGTAACCCTCTTACACTGTTGGTGGGAACGCAAGCTGGTACAGCCACTCTGGAAAACAGCATGGAAGTTCCTCAAAAAGTTAAAAATAGAGCTATCCTACAACCCAGCAATTGCACTACTGGTTATTTACCCCAAAGATACAGATGTAGTGAAAAGAGGGGCCATATGCACCCCAATGTTCATAGCAGCAATGTCCACAATAGCCAAACTGTGGAAGGAGCTGAGATGCCCTTCAACAGATGAATGGATAAAGAACACGTGGTTCATATATACAATGGAATATTACTCAACCATCAGAAAGGATGAATACCTACCATTTACATGGATGGAACTGGAGGGTATTATGCTAAGTGAAATAAGTCAAGCAGAAAAAGAGAATTATCGTATGGTTTCACTCATATGTGGAATATAAGGAATATCATGGAGGACCGTTGGGGAAGGGAGGGAAAACTGAATGGGAAGTAATCAGAGAGGGAGCCAAACCATGAGATACTCTTGATTCCGGAAAACAAACTGTGGGTTTCAGAAGGGAGGTGGGTGGGGGGATGGGGTAGCCGCGTGATGAGTATTAAAGAGGGCACATGTTATGATGAGCACTGGGTGTTATACACAACTAATGAATAGTTGAACACTACATCAAAAACTGCTGATGTACTATATGTTGGCTAACTGAACATAATAATAATAAAAGAAAATACCATAAAAATAAAAAATAAAATTTTTATACGTAATTTTTTATATGCTCAACATATGTGAGCATAGGAGTGCACAACAGTGAGTGTACCACCTACTGTGAGAAATAGAGCATTATCATTAGTCGAGTCCACTTTGGAATTCTTTTGATAATAGAACACAGTAGCAAAGCCTTATTGTATAAAAAGAGAAAGTGTTAGTCACTGGGGTCTTCCCTTGTTTTTGTCTTTTAGATTTATCACATGTTGCTTCAAAAATAAATCATGCAAATAGTGAGAAAAAAAACCCTCAGTTTTACTGCTTTTTAAAAACAAAGGTTTATTTCTCATTCATACAAAGACTCCAACAAGGGCTGGTGGGGAGTTTTGCTCTGCATCTCCTCCCTCAGAAACTCAGGCAGATAGTGTCTCCACCATCCAGAATGTTTCTGGTTGCTGTGATAAGGGGAAAAACAGTGATTTTTCACACTGCCTCATAAATTTCCACCTAAAAATGACACACATCAATTCCACTTGCATTTCAGTGACCAAAGCAAGTCATACAGTCACTTGTAACTTCAAGGCAGTAGAGAAGTTCAATTGGACATTATGTCTGGAAGGTGAAAAGGAAAATATTTGTGACCAGCCCTAGTAACTACCATACAATGTTAGCAAGAGTTAGGTGAAATGGACATTCACTGGCATCTTGGTAGCAGTGCAAATTGGTACAGATTCTCTAGAAAGCAAGTTGAAAATGTGTATTAAGGGCCTAAAGGAAGTTCATTCGCCTCTTCAAGTAACTTTCCCTTAGTAGAAGTAGAAACCCAGACAAAGACTATGAACAAATATATATGTTGAAGTACTACATATACAAACAAAAAACCAAACACCCAGAATGTCCAATAGCAAGGCAATAGTTAAATAAATCAAAGTATAGCCATATGATGGAAAATTCTCTAGCATTCTAAAATGTTGCTTTTAAAGAGTGTTTAGTGACATAGGAAAATGCTCACAACAAGTAAAAGTTAAGTAAAAGATAAAAAATTGTACCATAGAAATTAATATAAAAATAAAGTACCAAGAAGAAAGACGAAGGAACTAAATATTAATGATTAATATCTCTAGATAAATGTTATTGTCTTCTTTGTTTTTCTGTATTTCTTTAATTCTCTATACAGATGAGTTAATATTTTTTTTCATAATCAGGAAAAAAGATTATTAAGAACGTATGTAAAGATATTCATTACAGCAATTTTTATAATTGCAGAAATTGAAAACATCTAAACTCCATCAACAGAAAGTTGGTTAAATGAATTATAGTTCAGTTAAATAATAGATTATGATGAAGCACTTAAAAATTAAGATCTATTTGATCTGCTATGGAACATTTGTTATGATATATTAAGAAAAAAAAGCAAGGTGCATAAAAGGTATAGTATACCTCCATTTGTATAAACATGTATATACAAAAACACATTTCTGAAAGAATGTACAATAAATGATAAGCATGGTCGCCATTGGGTGAGGAAAGCTAGGAGAGTAGAGACCTGATATATAGCCATGGGAGGGAGGGAAAGGGAAACTTCCAACTCTTAGTCCTTTACCTTATTTGATTTTTAAAATATTGTGTGTGCTTTATCTTGACTTATAGTTTACAAACAAATGATAAACAAATGAATAAATCAGATCCTGGCTCTGGCAGACATATCATAACTACTGGTCACCTTCTGTGCCCTTTAGCTGTCTTTAGAACATTTCATAAATGCCTCAGTCCTAGGCTGGGCCATAGCTATGGCTTAACAAGGTTTAGGATTGAGAATGGATTTCATTGATCTGTCTGCTATTCTGAGTGTGAATAACAAGAGGCTTCCCCAAGGCAGCTGGACTCAGGTGCAGGGAACACGAGTCATCCTTTCACCAGGGCATCTTGCACCCTTCCCAGGGACCACCTGCTAAAAACACAAAGACCTCCACTTGTCTGATATTGAACACTTCCTACCAACAGTTAACATCTTGAGCGCAGGCCTTTGTGTCTGCTCAGGGCATTTAACTCTTAGGAGTTACTTATATCTATGGATATTGAGCTGGCCCAATCACTGTAAACAATCTCAGGGTTAACTTTTCTGAAGAAAGAGGCTCCAATGCTGATGCAGTAAATTCACTCTCAGCTTCCCAGAGCAGAGCATTTCTAATTCTTTGTCCCAAGACAAGCTTGGTAAGAGAACAGTCAAATGCAGAAGTTTGCTCCTAAACATTATTCTGAAATTGGGCTGTATTATTCTCCAAGTTTCTGCCACACAGGCCTTCTCTCAGTACCTCCAGCAGCATATGTTCTGTCTTTCCCATCTTTGCTGGGAACGGTGTGTGACAAACATTCTTATTCACGAGGTAAATCACCTATCGAGGTGCTAGGGATAGAGCAGTGAACAGAACTGAAGAACCATCTATACTCTTGTGGAGTTTACATTTAGGTAGACACACTCAAATAATAAATAAAATTCAAAAAGTAAAATAAACAGTATGACACAAATGCTATGGAGTTAGATAAAGCAGGGTGTGGATAGGGAGTTCCAGAGAGAGGCCTTATTCCAAAGGTGAAGCTTGAGTGAAGATCTGAAGGCAACACAGAAGGAAACCATGTGAATATCAGGGGAAACATGCCTCCTGAGAATTGGCTGAGTTCTACGCCTACTTCAGAAGGTAAAGGTAGACAGTCAGCCAAGATGCAGAAATAATATTTTAAAATTTCTACAATGAAATGCTTTAAAGTTTATTTCTAAGATCTGAATAGTTGTAAGAGATAATTTAAATGTCCAACAGTGGTTATATCATGGTAAGACCATAAAATGGATTATGATCTAGTCCTTAACAACTATGGATTTGGAAGAATATTTAATAAGGTGGGAAAACACACTCAAACTAAAATGTCCAGTGAAAAAAGAAGGCGAAATTATATTCGTTTGCCTTGAATTGTGATAAACTAGTTTAGTACCCCAAACAGTGCCTGGTATATGGTAGACACATAATAAACACTAGCAAATACCTATTGATTAATTGTTGAATTTAATTATGGTGGGGAAAAGACTAGAAGATACATCAAATTATTAATGGTTGGCCCTCAGTGATGGAATTCTTCATAATTTCCCATGGTTTCCAAAGTTTCCACATTGAGAAAAAGTACAACTTATTTTCTAAAAGGACTTGAAGACATAGTATTGCATCTGAACCCCTCTGCCATGGACACATTTGGCTGCACTTGCCCTGATATCAGTGGCTACAAAAAGCCAAAGATTTCTTCACCTAGCCTGAAGTTTCTACCATCAGGAAAGTTGTTAGGAAAGGTTATTATTATCTAAGAACTTCCATTCATTAAATGCATATTTTGGGGCCAGAAAATGTGCTATTCTTTTTGTATTAGGTGTTCTCAGCTTTGGCTACACATTGTATTACCTAGAAGCTGCACTGCAGACAATTAAATTACATTTTTGGAGGTGGGGCCAAGGCATCAGTATTTTTTAAAGCTCTGCAGATGATTCCAATATGCAGCCAGAGTTGAAAACAACTGTTTTATGTACATCTTATTTTATTTTCTACTTATTTCAATACCCAATGTATAGATGAGGAACTGAGGTTCAAAAAGATGAAGGTAAGTTTGCCCAAGGGCATAAGTTAGGAAGAGAGAAAGCAGGTGATTTAACTACAGGGCTGATGGAAATCACTTGGCCTGGTATTCTTACTTGAGGTAGCTGATATGGAGAGAGGGAATGGAAGGACTTACACCAAGGCATAGGCTTGTTCCTTATGAGTCAGTACCAAAACCGAAGTTTCTATACCCTGCTTGGGACTTTTTCCAACTACCCCTCTGGCTAAGTAAGGTTCTGTAAAAATTCCAGGTTTGGTTCTATCTCATCCCACCAGCATGAGATAGGAGCTTCTTTCTCATGCCAAGCCATGGCCTCTAGGAGTACATAGTCCTTTCAAGGATGCTCAGAATCTTAGGCCATTAAATGAGGGCTGTCTGCATGAGGTAGTTGGATGGGAGCCGAGCTAAGTCTTAAGCCCAGACAATTGTTGGTTGTTGGGAACCATCTGGCTAATGGTTGGTCATCCTAACTGGTTGACAGCGACAAAGAGAAATGGGTGCTATCTTAGCTACCACTTAGCTCTGCTGATAAATGGAGTCTTCTGTGTTCATCGGTCTCACGTTGTTGACTCTCCTTCCTTTCCTCTCAACCCAACGGTCTTTTTTTCTAGTCATAAGATGGGACAACTATCTTGTAGGTATCCACTGGAGTGCTCCTTCCGTCTCACATTTTAGAAATTGATAGTATGGGCTTGTGGCCTTTGTATCTTGGTTCCATAGTGGATGACTCATGCCTGTATCAGGGACAAGGTGGAGTGGGAACAAGCCTTCTTCAGGGTCATACTCATCTCGTCCTATTGACTCAAGGTACAAAGCAAGCATGGAGAGGAAACCAAGATGACTGATAAAACAATGCCTTCCTCTGACAAAGACAACAGGCCGACACCTCAATGTAGGCTTTACAATGCTTCTTTTACCCCTCCATCAATGTATGTGAAAGTGAACTCTGTATTATTAATATTACTGAAGCCATTATCTTGGCTTTAGGTTACCTATATTAAAGCTTAAAAGAAATCTTCTGGCTAGATCCTGACCCTCTAACAACTGATTTCCTTTTCGGCAGGCCAAAAAATTCCCTTGGAGGGCTGCATAAACCACCAAGCACTCTGAGCCGGATGGAACACACTGGCACACATATAAAAGGTCACCTTGAATTTGGCCAAGCTGGTGAATGCCAATGAGCTGGAGCTCTCTGGAACCTCAGCTTCTGCATATCTGGCAACTAACTTCACCGTTGGGCCCGGGCCTCTGCCTTTACAGCCCATGCCGACCTGAGTACAAAGGGTTTGCCCCATTGAGGGACCCCTTCAGGATTGCTCACACAGGAACTTATCCTTCCAGGGTTCTCAACCTGCTAAAAGCTCTGGCCAGGCCCTTTTGCAAGCTAGGTTTTTTGCTTGTTTGTTTGTTTTCTGCATCTAACCATTTACAGATTGGTTTTTCCCCTCCCTGACATGAGGAAAAACAATAGCAGGGAGTCTCATGAAATTGCAGAATCATGGAACACAGTTCTATGTGCCCTTTCTATAGGCACACCTTCTCAGCTCCTTGCAGGAGCTCAATTCCTCATTATTCCACAGGTCTTTTCCCCAGAAGTGAGAGTCAAAGAAACTGGACCATAAAGATTCATACATCAACAGGTCTATAAAATACCCTGAGAATCTCATTGGAATGGGAGGCCCAGAACCCCTTAAATATTAACTTCTCTATCCCAATCCCATTGCATTGGTCTATGTCAGTTGAGAATTCAGGGTTCTACTAAAACACACATCTTCCTGGGAAAGGTTCTGCTCCTGGTTACATATCAGCATCTCTTTAGGAATCTGTAGTGTGCACAGGGACTTCCTACACTCAAATCCAGGTTCTAGCACTTACTAATTAGGTAAAATTTGGCCTGTTCTTGAATTTCCCCCGGGCTTGGGGTACCCATCAGTAAAATGGAAGTTATAATAGTATCTATTGGGTGTTCTGTGGATTAATCAAGCCAATCCATGTAAAGTACTTGGGATAGTGCTCCACACAGTTAGTGTTCAATAAATGCACTTATTTTATCCCCTAAAAGTAGGATTTGATCATGAGAGGCACTTGGGCAGAATTGGACCTTTCTGGGGAAAAGGGATCATGAAGAGGGTGGGAAAGGACATGGAAAAAGAAAAGTTGTGGGTACTGAAATAGAAATACCATCTTGAAATTGTGTTCTTGGTATCTCTTTCAGACATGTGCACAGACCCATGTAGAGATGGAGACATAGAGATTGGGGCCCCGGCATGAGTGGGATATAGCACTGACAGGATGCTAAGGGATGTGTGAGTGGCAAAAAACAATACTTTGCAGTTTTGAGGAGTTAAATTTGCATTAAAATTATAAACATAATGATTCTGTAGAAAATTTAAAAGAATACAAAGGCAAAAAATTTCAATCAATATTTCTACTATCTACTGACCATTTTGATATATTTCATTCCAATCTTTTTTTCCAGGCAGAATTTATATAACTAATACACATTTGTCCTACTCTATCTCCAATTTTAACAATATTGGGATCATATTTTAAACTACTTTTTTCCTACTTACTACAGCTTGAGCACTTCCCTTTCATTAAATATGGCTTTTAATGTCTACATTTTATTCCATCATACAGATTCATTTATCCAATTCACTATAAACATTTACACTATTTCTGTTTTTTTATTATTATAAATCATAGAGCAATGAGCATCCATGCACATAAGTCTTTATGTGCATGTCTAGTAACTTCCTCAGGATAAATTCCTAGAAGTGAAATTAACAGATGAAGAGTTATACTCATTTTGAAGTACCTTGATACATACTGCCCTCTTTCTTGCTACGAATGTACACACACAGGAATGGCAAAGTTATAATTCAAGCATCCTTTCTTCCTCCCTCTAATTTCTTTCTTTGGCTACACTCTCATCCTTGTATACTCAGTCTGAGCATCACCTTTCCCAGGAAGCCTTTCCCAACCTTTACAGACTGGTTTAGATGTCCCTTTTCTATACTTTTATAGCCCTAGCTCTTTAACTCTAATATAGTATTTAGTATACTAGATGGCACTTGCTGATTTACCTGTATGTCTACCTGGCTAGACTAGAAAGATCTTAAGGGTAAAATACTTTCTATAATCCTGGCACCTGGCACATAATAGATTGATAGGAGTCAATGCAAAGCAAGCACCTGAGTAGGCTGGGGCTTGCAGGGGTATATGTGGTGCATTTCTCTGCTCACAAAGGCCTCCTCCATCATCACCTCTTTAGGTAGTAAGCTCCAGGTAATGTGTTCTATTGACCTCCAGGCCAATGAAAATGCTGATCCAGGGACCATTACTACACCTCCCACAGAAGGCTGATCTACACACGAGATCAAGGGAAAATAACCTACAAGGCTTGTCTAATAGAAGCCAAGACTCTTACCAATCATGATCTTTGGTCATTTCTGTCAGGACAAAAGATCTCTGAATAGTCCACGGAAGGCAATTAATAGGATCACAGATTCTTAAGTTTGAAAAGAAACTATGAGACTACCTTGGATTACAGTTCAATGTATCAAGGCCTAGAGAAGTATGGATAATAAGACTTACATTGCACATTGTTTTAAGGACTAAATGAACAGAGTTAAGTCCTAGTAACTGGCATATAATATTTGCTCAACAAATGGGATTCATTCATTCATTCATTCATTCAGTTAATATTTACTGAATGCCTCCTATAATATGCTGTTATGATTGAATTGCATCCTCCCAAAATCTACATTAGTTGAAGCCCTGGCCCCCTGTATTTGGAAATAGAGCCATTAAGGAGGTAATAAGGTTAAATGAGGTCTCCACGGGTAGAGAACTAATCTGATATGACTTTTGTCCTTGTAAGAAGAGGGAGAGACACCGAAGCACACTTTCCCTCTCTGCACACACAAAGGAAAGGCCCAGTGAGGACACAGCAAGAAGGCAGCCATCTACAAACCAAGAAGAGAGGTCTCACTAGAAATCAACCCTGACAACACCTTCATCTTGGGCTTCTAGCCACCCGAACTTGAGAAAATTAACTCTGTTTAAGCCACCCAGTCTGTGGTATCTTGTTATGGAAGTCCAAGTTGACGAATAAATGTGCCATGATCCAACAGCTAATATGTGGTAGTGCTCACCTGCAATGTAATTCATGCTAGGAAACTGAAAAAGGACACCTGGGATAAAATGCAACATTATCCTTTTGATCAGTAAGGGGTCTCTGTGTTCTCATTATTCAAGGATGCTTCTTTGCTCCCAATTGGGAAACCATCCAATCATTACATTCTATAAGTTGCCACCTCTTCAGGACCACTACGCAGTTCTATGACCTGCACAGAAATGTTAAAAAAGATAGCTTGCTGTCCCAGAAAGAGTGGGCAACTTCTGAGTCACACAGAGCCAAGTCTGAATCTCAAATCTGTCACTTACTAGATCTGAGACCATGGAAGTCTCTTCACCTCTTTGAGTTTTAGTTTCCTCGTCTGTAGAATGGGTTACTTTGTGGTAAACAGAATAATAGCCTCCCAGATGTGTCCACACTCTAATCCCCAGAACTTGTGAATATGTTACCCTATATGGTGAAAGCGATTTTGCAAATGTCATTAAGAGTAAGGACCTTGAGTTGCAGAGATGATCCTGCATTATCCAGGGGACCAATCTAATCATATGAATCCTTAAAAGTGGAGAACGTTTCCTGGTTGTTGTTTGACACCGTGTAGCAATGGAAGTGTGCCAGAGAGAGGGCAGCATGAGAAGGATTTGACTTACTCTTGCTGACTTTGAAGATGGAGGAAGGTACCACAAACCAAGGAATGCAGGTCATCTCTAGAAACTGGAAAAGACAAGGAAACAGCTTCCAGAAAGTAACGTATCTCTGCAGACACTTTGATTTTAGCCCAGTGAGACCCATGTTGAACTTCTGTTGTATTGTTTAGAATTCTATAGAACTTTGTTGTATTGTTTTAGCTACTAAGTATGTGGTGCTTTGTGATAGCCACTGTAGGAAACTCAGACAACTTCACACAATTGTTAAAACTTTTAAAAGAGAGTATCTGCCACAGCAACTTTTTTTCATGACATATCTCCAAAGGCAAGAGAAACAAAAGAAAAAATGAACTTGTGGGACTTCATCAAGATAAAAAGCTTCTGCACAGCCAAGGAAACAGTCAAAAAAAACTAAGAGGCAGCCCACGGAATGGGAGAAGATATTTGCAAATGACACTACAGATAAAAGATTAGTATCCAAGATCTACAAAGAACTTCTCAAACTCAATACACGGGAAACAAATAATCAAATCAAAAAATGGGCAGAAGATATGAACAGACACTTTTCCAATGAAGACATACAAATGGCTAACAGACACATGAAAAAATGTTCAAAATCATTAGCCATCAGGGAAATTCAAATCAAAACCACATTGAGATACCACCTTATGCCAGTCAGAATGGCAAAAATTGACAAGGCAGGAAACAACAAATGTTGGAGAGGATGTGGAAAAAGGGGATCCCTCTTACACTGATGGTGGATTGCAAGTTGGTACAGCCACTGTGGAAAACAGTGTGGAGGTCCCTTAAAAAGTTAAAAATTGAGCTACCCTATCATCCAGCAATTGCACTACTGGGAATTTGCCCCAAAGATACAGACATAGTGAAGAGAAGGGCCATATGCACCCCAATGTTCATAGCAGCATTGTCCACAATAGCTAAATTGTGGAAGGAGCTGAGATGCCCTTCAACAGATGACTGGATTAAGATGTGGTCCACATATACAATGGAATATTACTCAGCCATGAAAAAGAATGATTTCTCAACATTTGCAGCAACATGGACAGGACTGGAGGAGATAATGCTAAGCAAAATAAGTCAAGCAGAGAAAGACAATTATCATATGGTTTCACTCATTTATGGAACATAAGAAGTAGGAAGATTGGTAGGAGAAGAAAGGGAAGAAGAAGGGGGTTGGTAAACAGAAGGGGGAATGAACCATGAGAGACTATGGACTCTGGGAAACAAATTGAGGGCTTCAGAGGGGAGGGGGGTGGGGGATTGGGACAGGCCTTTGATGGGTATTAAGGAGGGCATGTATTGCATGGTGCACCGGGTGTTATATGCAAGTAATGAATCATGGAACTTTACATCAAAAACTAGGGATGTACTGTATGGTGACTAACATAATATAATAAAAAATTATTATAAAAAAAGAGAATATCTGTTTGTCACCTAGGAGACCCACTAAATAGGCTCATTCACAGTCCTTTAAAGGAGGACAGGAGATCATTATTGAAAAGAAATGCTGTTTATATTTAAATGTCTCATAATAAGGGAACCAAAGGAATCAACAAACAAGAGTCCCTTAACTACAAGTGATCAATGTATGCTTGCATCTATTCTCCACCCATCTTTTCTCAGCATTTGAGTTAATCAGCAGCAGCTAGCTGGCACAAGCTCATTTCCCAATGGCCAACCAAGTGCTCGGCTTTCAGTCAGTCCCAGATAGCCCCCACTTCTTGTCTCGTAACACATCTTCTCTTTCCACCCTACTGAAGGCAGGCTCCATAATGGACTTTTTATGTCTCATGCTGAGGTACACATATGGATCACTCATACCCTGGGGTTCAAATTTTATTGTTGCCATTTCCTAGTTGTGTGACCTTGGGCTAGCCTCACACTTCTTTGAGTCCTAAATTTCTCTTTTGATAATTAAGGGTAACTTCTACTTTATATGGTTGGTCAGAGCAGGAAAAGAAATATGTTTGCAAATTGCTTAATATATGCCTGTCACAGAGAAGTTGCCAATAAATGGGCTAATTTATCCAAAAATATAAAAGGAGCACTCAAAAATAAATATGTATTGGGGCACCTGGGTGGCACAGCGGTTAAGCGCCTGCCTTTGGCTCAGGGCGTGATCCTGGCGTTCCGGGATCGAGCCCCACGTCAGGCTCCTCTGCTATGAGCCTGCTTCTTCCTCTCCCACTCCCCCTGCTTGTGTTCCCTCTCTCTCTGGCTGTCTCTATCTCTGTCAAATAAATAAATAAAATCTTTAAAAAAAATAAATATGTATTGTATAAATGCATCAGAAATGTATATTACACACATAAATAGAAATATATTGTTACACTTAATACACACACACACACACACACCAAATAAGACCTAGGGCTTGTCCTCAAATCTTCCACAGTCCAGCAGGGACAAGACAGGTAAAAGGGGCAATGATAAGATAATGTAATCAGTTTAAAACAGGAGGTAGTATCTGGTACTATGGGTTCAAAGGGGAGAGGCAACAAATCCAGTTTATGTGATCAAGGAAAGCTTCTGGGTGAAGTCACTTCTAAAATGAATCCTGGGGTGCCTCAGTCGCTCAGTCATTTAAGTGTCTGACTCTTGATTTCGGCTCATATCATGATCTCAGGGTCATGAGATCAAGCCCTGTGTTGGAGTCCACACCCAGTGCTTATGATTCTCTCTCTCCCTCTCCTTCCCCCTCCCCCAAAGTAAAATAAAATAAAATAAAATAAAATAATAAAATGAATCCTTTGGGATTAAAATGAATTGGGTGCATAAAAGATAGAGGAAGTGAATATTATATGCAGGTTGATAGCAAGTACAAGCCTCATGCAAAGAAGAACAAACAAAAAAATCAAGAAATGAACATAATTTAATATTACAGAGTTGGAAAGGAGAGGAAGAGTAGAGAAATGGCTTATTGATATAATCATCATGTATGGGTGTGACTATTATTACCAGGTGTGTCAGATAAGAAGTATCTTTGCATTAGTACCCAGCCTATTTCTCTCCCCAGCCTAGTAAGGAAAATTCTAATTGCCACCCTGTCCTGAAACTTAAGGGAAGAGTGAGGTAATCAATGAAGTAGAGAAGGGCTGAGACAGAGAGAAAATAATTTACCAGAAGAGATGAGAACCTAAGGTGAGAGAAAGAGTGGTGATGAGGGGCAGAAGTCCTCCTTGTGTGTGTGTGTGTGTGTGTGTGTGTGTGTTTAATTTTCTTTTTTTTAAAGATTTTATTTATTTATTTATTTGACAGAGAGAGAGAGAGACAGCCAGCAAGAGAGGGAACACAAACAGGGGGAGGGGGAGAGGAAGAAGCAGGTTTCCCAGCGGAGCAGGGAGCCTGATGCGGGGCTCGATCCCAGGACTCTGGGATCATGCCCTGAGCTGAAGACAGACGCTTAACGACTGAGCCACCCAGGTGCACCCTCCTTTTGTGTTTTCTTAAAGCAGCTGTAGTAAAGATTTAAATTAGTTTCAATTTTTCCAACTATTAGTTACTTGAATTTGATTCTATGTCAAAAATGGACATCCTGGGGTCTAGTTTTATATAGCTTATACATATACAGATACATCTGAACCTTTTCCAGACAATTTTATTTATTGTTCCTTCAAAATACCTCTCTCTAACCCTTTACTTATGCCATTTGCTCTGCCTGGAATGCTTTCTGTACTTCTCTAAATCCCTCACATTCTTTAAGGCCTTGCTTATACTCCACATGCTCCCTCAAAGCTGTCTCAGCACAGAGAAATGCCGCTTCAATTACTTTAATGTATTTGCTGTCTGAATTGTAGACATTAGTGCTTATTGTCCAGAAAATCTTCACAAAAACATCAAAGAAAAATACAGAAAAAATATATCACCCTTTAAGACCATTGTCCTACAGGAAAAATACTTACATATAATCCCTTCCAGTCATTAATTATGGGTATAGATGACCTATAATATTATAACCATGCTAGGAATTTTGATTTCATCACTTTTCTGAAGTATGCTGGTATTTATCTTTTTAAGTTTTTAACTCTAGTTAGATAACATACAGTGTTATCTAGTATCAGGTATACAATATAGTAATTCAACACTTCCATACTCATCACAACAAATGCACTCCTTAATTCCCATCACCTATTTGACCCATCCCCCCCCACCTCACCTCTGGTAATCATCAGTTCTTTATAATTAAGAATCTGTTTCTTGACCCGTCTCTCTCTTTTTCCCTTTGCTTGTTTTGTTTCTTAAATTTCATACATGAGTAAAATTATATGGTATTAGACTTTCTCTGACTGACTTATTTCACTTAGCATAATACACTCTAGCCTCATCCATGTTGTTGCAAATGGCAAGATTTCATTCCTTTTTTATGGCTGAATAATATTCCATTATGTATATAATTTTATACATATAAATTATATATAATTATATAATTTTTGAGGTACCTCCATACTGTTTTCCACAATGGCTGCACCAGTTTGCATTCCAACCAATAATGAAGCAGCAGAAAGAATCCTGTTTATAAGAAAATAATCCCATTTATAATTGCACCCAAAATAATAAGATACCTAGGAATAAACCTAACCAAAGAGGTGAAAGACTTGTACTCTGGAAACTATAAAACACAGGAAAGAAACTGAAGTTAACACAAAGAAATGGAAGACAAAATAGTATGGAGTTTCCTCAAAAAGTTATAAATAGAACTAGCTATGGTCCAGCAATCACACTATTAGGTATTTACCCAAAGAATAAAAAATTCTAATTTGGAGGGATATATTATGCACATTAATGTTTATAGCAGCATTATCTACAATAGCCAAATTATGGAAACAGCCCAAGTATCCACCAACTGATGAATGGATAAAGAAGATATGGGGTGTGTGTGTGTGTGTGTGTGTGTGTGTGTGTGTAAACACACATATATATTATATATGTGTGTATTATATATGTTATCTATCTATCTATCTATATATATATAATTCAGCCATAAAAAAGAATGAAATCTTGCCATTTGCAACAACACGGATGAGGCTAGAGTGTATTATGCTAAGTGAAATAAGTCAGTCAGAGAAAGTCTAATACCATATAATTTTACTCATGTGTGGAATTTAAGAAACAAAACAAATGAGCAAACAGAAAAAAAAATAAGAAAGAATGGGGGACAAACCAAGAAACAGACTCTTAACTATAGAGAACAAACTGATGGTTATTAGAAGGGACGTGTGTGGAGAGATGGGTTAAATAGGTGATGGGGATTAAGGAGTGCACTTGCTGTGATGAGCACAGGGAGATGTATAGAAGTGTTGAATTACTATATTGTACACCTGAAACTGATACTGCACTGTATGTTAACTAACTGGAATTTAAATAAAAACTTAAAAGAAAAAAAAAAGAAATAGACACCCCATGCTCATAAATTGGAAGAACAAACATTGTTAAAACGTCTATACTACCCAAAGCAATCTACATATTTAACGGAATCCCTGTCAAAATACCAACAACATTTTTCACAGAACTAGAACAAGGAATCCTAAAATTTGTATGGACCCCTAAAAGACCCTGAATAGACAAAGCAATCTTGAAAAAGAAAAGCAAAGCTGGAGGCATCACAATTCTGGACTTCAAGTTATATTACAAAGCTATAGTGATCAAAACAGTATGATACTGGCACAAAAACAGACACAGAGATCAATGGAACAGAAGAGAAAATCCAGAAACAACCCACAATTATATGGTCAATTAATCTTCAGCAAAGCAGGGAAGAATACCAAAGGGAAAAAGAATGTCTCTTCAAATGCACCCCAATGTCCATAGCAGCATTGTCCACAATAGCTAAACTCTGGAAGGAGCCTAGATGCCTTTCAACAGACGAATGGATAAAGAAGATGTGGTGCATATATATGATGGAATATTACTCAGCCATCAGAAAGAATGATTACCAACATTTGCAGCAACATGGACGGGACTGGAGGAGATTATGCTAAGTGAAATACATCAAGCAGAGAAAGACAATTATCATAGCGTTTCACTCATTTATGAAACATAAGGAATAGCAGGGAGATTGGTAGGAGAAGGAAGGGAAGAATGAAGGGGGGGTAAACAGAAGGGGGAATGAACCACGAGAGACTCTGGACTCTGGGAAACAAATTGAGTGTTTCAGAGGGGAGTGGGTGGGGGATTGGGCTAGGACGGCGATGGGTATTAAGGAGGGCACGTATTGCGTGGAGTACTGGGTGTTATATGCAAACAATGAATCATGGAACACTACAACAAAAACTAATGATGTACTGTATGGTGACTAACATAACACAATAAAAAATTTAAAAAAAAAAGAATGTCTCTTCAACAAGTGGTGTTGGGAAAAATGAGCAGTAACACACAAAAGAAAGAAACTAGACCACTTTCTTACACTGTACACAAAATAAATTCTAAATTCTAAATATGAGACCTGAAACCATAAAAATCCTAGAAGAGAACACAGGCAGTAACTTCTTTGACATCAGTAGTAGCAACTTCTTTCTAGATATGTCTCCTGAGGTAAGGGAAATAAAAGCAAAAATAAATTATTGGGACTACATCAAAATAAAAAGCCTCTGTACAGCAAAAGAAACAATCAACAAAACTAAAAAGCAACCTATAGAATGTAAAGAGATGTTTGCAAATGACATATCTGATAAAGGGTTAGTATCCAAAATATATAAAGAACTTATACAAATCAACACTCAACAAATAATTCAATTAAGAAATGGGCAGAAGACAGGAACAGGCATTTCTCCAAAGATATCCAGATGGCCAAGTGACACATGAAAAGATGCTCATTATCACTTATCATCAGGGAAATGCAAATCAAAACTACAATGAGATATCACCTCTCACCTGACAGAATGGCTAAAATCAACAACAGAAGAAACAATAGGTGTTGGTAAGGATGTGGAGAAAAAGGAACACTCATGCATTGTTGGTGGGAATGCAAACAGATTTCATCTTTTAACTTTCTACTTTACAATGTTAGTGACCTTTTTATGTCTAGACTGCATGTCGCTTCTACCTTTCTGGCTTTTAAATAACATGGCATCTTATAAGGTTGTAATCTTAAGTTTGTAGTAGAGAGCAGTGTCTCAAATAGGGAAGATGTTCAATAAATGGTAATTCCTCCCTTGAACAGCTCAAAGTTCCCTAGAGAAGGGCTGCATCATTTTTTTGGTCTTTAAAATCTCAACAACACTTAAAAAAGGCCACAAACTCAAACATCTCTAGGAGCCAAGCAGATTTTGTAAATTAATAAAACAGGCTTGGGTAGGATGACATGGATAGGTTCAGTACATTGCAGTGTTTTTTTCAGCATGTTAGAGCCAATTGTTACACTATGAAGACTTTTGTGAGCCTGTTTAAACAAAGCTTTTATTAACTTAACCACTACATAAATTATATTAAAAAATAAAGGTAATAAATACTCAAAATTCAGCACTTCCTAATTATTTTAATGAGTTGCTTTATCTATTTTTTTAAAAAATATTTATTTATTTTGGAGAGAGGGAGAGCATGCAAGCGGAGAGAGGGGCAAGGTGGAGAGGGAGAGGCAGAGGAAGAACGTCAAGCAAACTTCCCACTGAGTATGGAGCCTGACTTGGGGCTCAATCCCACAACCCTGATATCACGACCTGAGCCGAAATCAAGAGTCAGACGCTTAACTGACTGAGTCACCCAGGTGCCCCTATCTATGTTTTGAGGTTGCGTCTCTTGTATTTGCATGATGGAAATGCTATCCTGTGCGTTCCTGTGCATCTCTTTCCAATTCCTTGCCCAGTGATGTCAAGTTGGTTCGCTGAAATTGGCTAAGGTGGGAGGTTAGACATCACAGAAATGGCTAATGCTACAAAACAGGGTTTGGCTTATTGTTTTGTTGATTATCTGGACTGAAGAGAGTGATGGCAAAAATGTCATTAATGATGATAAAAGTCAAAATTGTGTTATGTTTACAGTCATTACATGACAAATAGCATAAAAAATTGAGGAAATAGTCTTCTAGTATTCAAAACCTAATATATGATTCAGCAAAGTCATTTGTGTTATTGAACAGTGAAGTTCTTTAATGCTAGGTAAAATACAGGATGTTCAGTTAAATTTATTTATTTATTTATTTTTAGTAATCTCTACACCCAACGTGGGGCTTGAACTCACAACCCCAAGATCAAGAGTCGCATGCTCTTCTGACTGAGCCAGCCAGGGGCCTCAGTTACGTTTAAATTTAAATTGGCAGGAATATTTTTAGCTTAAGTGTATCTCAACTATTGTTTAGAACATATTTATACTAAAATTTTATTTGTTGTTTATCTGAAATTCAAATTTAACTGAGCCTTCTGTATTTTTATTTGTCAAATCTGGTAACCCTAGACATATATCTTCATTGTTTCATCTTACATGTTAACACAGATAAAAATACCAAGAAACATTCATGTTGGAACTGTACTTCTTTGTCAGTGCAACTATAGGTTGGTTGTAGATAAGATAGTTCAATGAAAATCAATAAAATAATCCTGTGAGAATCAACTGGCTATATGAAATTCACAATAAAGAATACTGTATAGGGGCGCCTGGGTGGCTCAGTCATTAAAGCGTCTGCCTTCAGCTCAGGGCGTGATCCCGGCGTTCTGGGATCGAGCCCCACATCAGGCTCCTCTGCTGGAAGCCTGCTTCTTCCTCTCTCACTCCCCCTGCTTGTGTTCCCTCTCTTGCTGGCTGTCTCTATCTTTGTCAAATAAATAATCTTAAAAAATCTTAAAAAAAAAAGAATACTGTATATTTTATAATTTACAAATTTTATGCTGTAAATCCTTTACATCAGTAAAATTTATAAACTTACATACACATACACACTTTATTAATTTTTGGAAAACTGGTCATTAAATATTCATCAACAAACCACTGAGACATTGAGATAGCAATAAGCCATCCACTGAGAATGCATACAAATTCATTTTATAAACACCGTCCTTCTAAACAAATCTTCTTCATTCTACCCTCCTCCAACTGCCATTTTTGCTATGTCAGACCTATGACAGGTCAAGGTCAGGATCCACTGGAACAATAACATTAGAGTTTACATTTTTGAGAAATCAATCATCTCCAAAGCATATAAACACATGCAACTGGAATAATTTATCTCCCTGTGTAAAGGCTAAGTTTAAAAAAAACGAAGAAGGAAGATCAGTCTTCCCTAACCCTCCACCCCTAATGTGAGCCCCATCCAATCACCTGAACTATTGCACATCATGCCCGTCTTCACCTGACTACCCACTTAAGCTAAGGAGGCATCTCTGGGTGCCATCAGGCTCTGACATATGGGACTCATAACCACAAGTCCATAGCATTTCCATTCTTGCCAGAGTGGTGTTCATAATGGGAAGACTGATGCAGTTGGCAAACCTGCCTAGTTATCCTTCTGCTGCTATTCTCTCTGACCAGAGGCCACCTGGATCTTGCTTAGGGCAGTTTTGGGGCCTAAGAGGCCTCTGGAATGCAGAATCCTTCTAAATCAACACAGTTAAACACAAAGAGCAGTAACCATGTCCATGAGGAGACATCTTTAGACCCTCTCATTCCCAGAGAGGCAAACTGGTGAGGGCAGAAAGGAGGACAAACTGGGCTTCCAATCCAGATGCCTAGAAAGGGTCAGGGGCTCCAGAGAGACTGGATTTTTACATCCTAGGGCTTAGCTCAGGTCCTGCTTGGTTCTCTTGCCATACACTTGCTGTGTGTCAGTAATAAGAGAAAACAACAAACTCCAGAGCAATAAATACTCTGTTGCTTATTTTATGGGTGGTAGTCTGTCTGTCTGTCTTTGTCTCCAGAATGAGTAAAGGCAAAATAGAAACAAACAAACAAACAGAATCTCTGGGGGTGTTTAATACTACAATTACCTCCATCGATATATTCCCAACTCTAAATTAATGCCCTAGGCCAGTATTTCCCATAGTGGGCTTACTCAGATGTTTATGTATAATTTATGGGAAAATGGGGGAAGAGTTCCATGGTCAAATAAGTTTGTGATATTGCAGGTTTAAAGTTTTAATTTTTTTCTGCTGGACTTCTCAGAGCCTTTAATTGCTCATGTACTTTGGGAATCTATTCACTAGAGTAAAGTTCACTATGTTTTTCCAAATTTATTTGAGTCAAGAACCCCCTTTTCATGGAGTATTTTAAAGAACCAGTGTTCTGTAGAGGAGACTTTACAAAACTCTTAGGCTCTCACTATTTTCAACAGCTTCTCAATCAACAATACAATAGACTTCACATTCTGTGACTGTTCATCTACTCTCTTCTCTCATCCTCAACTATTAAAGGATTTCTTTTTCTTCAAGGCTTGGTGCTCTCAGAGCCTCTATCAATAATTCCTTCTCTCCTTTCTTTGCTCAAACAAGACTTGCTTGATACCAATGTCATCACCATTACCATAAGCTCCTGAAAGGCTGTGGCGTTTGGTGGAGAGGGCCTGGACTAGAAGCCAAATGGCCTGCAGTCAGGATATAGCTCCAATGACCTTAATCAGAATACTTTACCTTTTAGAGGCTCAGTTATCTTTTAGGTAAAATGGGAATAATATTTTTGTCACAGACTCATGATGATGATCTCTTGGAAAGGTTTCATGAAAGCACTTTGTTATCATAAAATGAAACTGAAAAATTATTAGCCCCATTTTTCCTAAATTCCTCTGATTGTAAGACTCACTTAGGACACTTATTAAAATGAGAGATTTGTCTGAAAAGTCTGTTTCTGTGGGTGGGACCTAGAATTTGTGATTTTAACAAACGTCCCAGGTAATTTTTACCATCAGAAGAATTTAGAAGGTTCTGAATTATCTGAAAGAACTGAGGAATGAGTGGTGAATTAAACAGCATGAGCTATAGACAACTGACAAATACCTGGTTGGAGGCAAGGCCAAGGAAGCAAAACACTACAGGGCTCCTCCTATTTATTACACCAGGTAGGCGTGTGTATATCCCTTCACTGGGCAAAGCTGTGCTGGGCATTTTACCTTTGTATAATACTTCTGGAGTACACAGTCCAAAAAATGTATTATTAAATACTCTACTGGTCAAATTTATCTTGGTCACTTCTTTATTTGAATCTTGAATCTTTTTTAAAAAAATCAATTATAACCTTGTGGATAATCATAATAGAGATCTCCATTTAAGAAATCAATCTCACATTTCTAATCAAGGACTTGCTTGAGCACAAGAGAAGGGGAAAAATACATGTGCGTGTGCATACATGCACATACACACACACACACCTGCCACATTTGCCATTTATAACTCTATATACTCTTTGAAGTGCTCATAAATTACCAAAAAAAAAAAAGAGAGAGAGAGAGAGAGATCCCATCTCTGAAGTGATCTCTCTGTGTGTATTCTTTATGCTGCCTGCATACAGGAGCTGGAATTACTTAAGAGATTTTATTTCTTGTGGAGAAGCAAGGGAATAAAAACAGTATTTTCTTTATTAAAAATAAAATAAATACCCTAAACAAAAACTCATTATTTCTAGAAAGTCCTCTCTCATGTCCAACCACCAAGGGAGACTCTACTGCAACTGATTTCTTGGAAAAGTCCAAATCAAAGCTGGGAAAGTCTTGTAGCCATTAGACTGTAATCTCTATGAATCACCAATTTGTTTTTCATGACTATTTCTGCATTCCTTCTCTATTCTGTAGTTTATTTTGTTCAATGTTTTCAGCAACTGCTTTGCCAAGCCTCAGCATAGAAGCCATCTAAGCGGGGAGTGTGTTTCCCACTCCACGATTTCTTGTCCAAGGAACAAAGCAGGCATGTGACTTCTTTCCCATCCCATTCTTTCCCTGTGTGGTACAGGCACAGGAAGAAAACAACCAGACCTAAATAATCATGGAATAAAGCCTTAAACAGTCAAGGATGCCAGCAAATTCTGAGATATAGAATGCCTTCTTTCCTATTACTCAGAGTGTATCTTACAGAGACAGAGGCCTTTAAGAAAAAGAAGGGACTGCAGTTGTGACCAGTTGGCAGTGGCCACTTTGTGGCTTAGTGCAATAAATAATTTACTTTAACTCAGCTCCAGCTTACTGAGTCTCTTGCTTCTCTACCCCTATACACAAACAATTCACTTCTCATTTACAAATATTACACATCTGCATGTGTGACCACACTCTCTTGTTAAACAGATATTTATTTCTCTTTCTGCCCAACATGGGGAAGTGGTTTTGAAGTAAGTCAGTCAGATCAGCCTCTTTCACTACTAAGTAGACTGGTATTTCTGGATCAATCTTGGTGGTGACAGCAGGGTGGGTATCTAATTAATTCATTCAGCCATCCTTTTATTATCCATTCATCCATTTATTCATTGAGTAATTATTATTGTCTATTCTGTGGTATACAGGTATTGAGGTAGGCACTGGTATTGTGAGTACAATAGTCAGTTAAATACATGGAGACTGTGCTTCTGATGGAAATGTATTGTCTAATGGAAGAGACAAACATTAAACAAATTATTACACATATTTTTAATTTTTAATTTTAATAAGGGCCCCAAGAAGAGGTAAAGAGAGCTATGAAAGTTAATGAAAAGGGAATTAAGGACCACATATTGTATTATTCCATTTATAAGCAATGTCCAGAATAGGCAAATCTGGAGAGAAAAAGTACCTTAGTGGTTGCCTAAACTGGAGGTAGTGCTTGGAGCCTTTGAGGATGATGGCTAAGAGAAATGTGCTTTCTTTCCTAGGTTATAAAAATGTTCTAAAATTGATTGTGGTCATGGATACACAACTCTGCATATATACTCAAAGCCTTGAATCCCTCTTTTTCCACTCACTGATAATTTCTTTGGGGCTAGATTCATTTTCAGGGATTATGTCCACCTGCAGCTATTGGGTGTTTATTCTTCCAGCCTAGCAAACTGAAGACAGTGAGGGCATTTATCTTGTAGCTCCAGCCAAAGTTGTAGGTAGGCCTTAAGTGGTCTGACTTGGTAACATGTACATCTTTGCGTCATTCATTGGTCGGGGGAGCATGGTACCAGCCTGGGTACATGCCTAGACCAGGAGGTAGAGTCAGTTCTACCAGAACTTCATGCTCTGAGGATGGAGGAAGAGATGGTCCTGTTACCAGATACAGAGA
Source organism: Ursus arctos (assembly GCF_023065955.2). Taxonomy (NCBI): domain Eukaryota; kingdom Metazoa; phylum Chordata; class Mammalia; order Carnivora; family Ursidae; genus Ursus; species Ursus arctos. The sequence continues at coordinate 56,704,929 of NW_026622819.1, forward strand.
GGCAAAAGCAGCAGCTGCCCAGTTGGGATGATCAGTTGCCTCATGCAACCTTGGAATAAAGGTTTCGTTTTGAGGGACCACAGCTCTTCAGGATACAGACTCACTACAGTTCAACTGCTGCATACAGCCTGAAATTACTAAATCATTCAGAGTGTCACACAGAGAACCTATAAAATTTATAACTCTTAATGGATTCTATCACTTAGTTAAATAAGTAAATACTATATACTAACTATGGGATAAGATTAAAAAAACCAGTTAATAAATTTGTAAACTGGATTATGTAGACATATTTGATTCATATTAATAATTCTAATTTGCATTGTGGATTTGGGTGTTTTATTGTGGGGGTGTGATGAGGTTGGGATTTTTATTTGGTTTGGTTCGTATGAATTTATATCAGCTTCTGGGCATTCTGAAGTTCCAAGTGGTATGTAATAAAAAGTAGTCAAGTAACATACGTCTTGGGATATTTCCACCAACAAATGTAGAGGAATTATAGGCAACACATTTATCTGCTAATTACTATCATATGAAATTAGCTTTGCTAGCAGGAAAATGTAATCCCAATGATGGTAGATGCGTGGCCAGCAAGTCTCACTGCCCTTTCACATGCAAACATCATGAATTGATCACGGAGCTCTTTCCCATTGTTATACAATATGACCTCCGAATCCTCAACACAATGCTTCAAGGAAACACCACCAATCAAATGTAGTTAGAAACCACGATGAGTTGTGTGAGTTTAGAAGTTATTTAATCTTACCAAGCTTTAGTTAACTTGCTTATATTTACAAAATGTACTTGTGCTTGATAAAAGGTAGTTACAATGATGATGAAAATGATGACTGCCTTTAGATTATATCTAAATAGAGCTGCTTTCAAAGTTTTTCTCCATAGGTTTTCTTCATAGTGGTGAGGAGAACAGCATAAGTGATTTGGTTTTTGGATTTATTTCAGACTCTCTCAGTGCATCAGAAAGGGGATTCCTAGTTGCTTGAATTTTCACTTTCATAAATGGTCAAGATGAGAACATCCAGATGAAAAACTGCACATTATATAAGAAGCCATGGAGAGAGATATTGTCCATTCTGTCCCGCAGTGACTCATGTGATAAATGCCTAAGTTTGGTTCCAGGAAAAAGTTTGTCTTTACAGAAAAATGTGTATGCTTTCCACCATCAGAAAACCAAAACTAAATAACCCAAGATGTTTCCATTTTGACTTCACTGCCAGGAAGCTTGTGCCAAAAATGTATTACCCCTAGTTTTATAATTAGCCCAAATCAGGTATCTAAAAACATCAACTCCTTTTGAGTCCTTCAGATATTCCCAGTTTTCTTTTACCCTTAAATGTTTATTTTATACTAAAAGAATCTGCAAGCTTCTTTAATCCCACTGGAAGAGGTGGATCACCTGACCTTTTAAGGTCTCTTCCAACTCTAAAATTCCATGAAATCCTTAATAAAATTCAATCATTAGAACAAAAATGACTAGTTTTTAATAGGACCTATGGCCTCTGGCATCCAAATAAATGGGAGAGAGATGGTTTAAAATGTATTGAGAATCCATGGTTGGTTAGGCATTCTACCTCTATAACATGTGTTCTAGATGGTCTCACCAGCCTGTGGACACAAATGTGGCCATGTTCCATAAATAGCTACATTTGCACCTCAGTGCTCTCCACCATCCCCCTCATGGCAGCAGGGCTTCAGAGTTCCCCCAAATTATTTTTGGGACTCACTACTAGCGTCTCATGAATATTCCATGCTCTCAGGATCCTGCTGTCATGAATATAGGGTGTTGGCATTGTTGGACAACCAAGCATGTCCCCATACCAGCCTATCCCAACTGCTCCTCTGACAGTCTCTAACTTACCTAGGGCAATGTCTTCTGAAAAAAATCCAAACCACTTGGGTGCCAATATGTTACTATATAGTCCCTTCCTCTTGTTCTGTTCCAAGAAGTAATGGGAAATGATCTTTCCTATCCTTTCTAGTGAATTAAAAAAATATATAGTATGTGCGAAATCATCAGGAGAAAAGTGTCAAGGGAGAAGACAATTGCTTTTAGATCCAAACATTGAAAAGCTTAATTCAACTCAAGCTAGCTGAGAGGAAAGAAAAGGAGACTGAGAAGGAGGAGCCAGAAAGGTAGTAATAAAATGCAAGAAGGGATGGAGTTACAGATCCCCAGGAGAAGAACATGTTTCACAAAGGAGTACTAACCCCTGCTACACGTGTTATCAAATCTGGATAGCCTCTTGAGGCAGACATTATCATTCTTATCTTACAGATGAAGAATTTAAGCTCAGACAGGTTAATTTTATTTGTCCAAGTTCACAAAGCTAGTTAGTGTCAGAGCTAAAACTCAATGCCAAGTCTGTTGTGCTCTTTCCATGGCACACCTGTGTGAAATAGATTGCAGAACACGCCTTCCTGTTCCTTTAATTTTGCTAATATTTCCCAAACCTACAATAGAACATCTCAACTTCTCATCCTAACAAATGCCAAGGATAGCAACTAGTGGCTTAAAAATCAGACCACCATCATTTTATCTGAGCCACAGTGGCAAGAAGGGAAGGTCTCATAGGGCAGATTAAAAACTGAGATAGATTTTGGAAGGTTTTCTTTTCAGTGTTGTTATTTTCTATGAATATTGTAATAAATGCAGAAATGCTTCATAAAAATTATATAGATAGATAGATAGATAGATAGATAGATAGATAGATAGATATGATTATTGGAGAATGAGAAGAGAATGGATCTTTGGGGATTTTGTATCTGCTAATTTTAGCTACAAGCCAAAATCAATACATAAAAGTAAGATTGATAAAATCTATAATAATTATTTCTCTTCACAGAGAGAAATTTGTCTCCATCTATATCATCTGTGTTGCAGACTTTTCTGAAGGTGTGGTGGGTTAAAGAGGCTAGAAATAGTCTAAGAGCAATGGGGTGAAATTTTTTTTTTAGGGTAAAAGTATATTATCTGAATATTGTACAAGGTTCCAGCATTCCAGCACTGTAGCCTCCTTGACTCCTTAGGAAAGGACCAACAGTATCTCCAAGCTCCTGGGTATGTGCCTGGAGGAGTCCTAGCCAGGCTGAGTGCTCCAGCTTTTCCTGATCCATTATGAGGAGACAAGTACTGAGGCATTTCAGGCTGCCAGGAAAACTTATTTCCTTGGAATCACAGAATTTTAGAGGCTGAAAACACCCTGAAGACCTAACCAGTGTTTTTAATATTTATTTTTAAAATATGGAACACTTTGTGTATATATACAAATATAACAACTTGAAAAAAAAATATTATCTTGACATTTGACATCTTAATCCTTCTTAGGGAGGAAACTATCATTGTTTGGAAAACACCTTGGTAAACACACTTGGAATATGACATCAGCAGGAGCCAAGACCTCAGAGGAGAAAGATGACAAACTATTCTGGGTCAAAACAGAGAAGGGTCATGAGCAAATTTTTGTTTTTGTTTCTGAATGGGAAAAAAAGAGGTAAGTGAGGAGAGAAAAGAATGGAGAATGGAGTGAGAGGAACTAGAAATTAAAATAATAATAGCCTGATTTTTAACATATATATGGAGAGAGAGAGAGACTCAAATAGAATGTAATATGATAGAGATATCTATCTATCTATCTATCTATCTATCTATCTATCTATCTATCATCATATCTGGCCTTGTTCTAATCATATTACTTATATTAACTCATTTCCTCTTCATACCCATCCTGTGAGTAGATACTGTTGTAGTCCCCATTTAAAAAATGACACTGAGGAACAGAAAGGCTTAAAAAACTTAACCAGATCTTACAATTAGCAAACATGGAGGAGGATACCCGAACTGCAGCCAATAAGTCATCACATGGACCATCAAACTCCACAGATAGGGGACTTTTCTCTTACTGATGAACAAACTGAGAACATTATACCCTGGATTTTAATTTTGTCCTGACCACTGTTTTTAAAAACTAAATCATGAATATTTAAAATGAGGGAATTTTATATTTTAAAGGTCAGGATTTCCTGCTTGTCTTGAAAATATGGAAACCTGTGCCATCTTCAAGCATAACACTTAGCCAGAGGTGGGTCTTACCACCTGCTGTACATGGGGCATGAACTTTCCAGAGTGGACATGGTCCCCACCCTGACTGCTTCATTTACTTGCTACCCGATCAAGCACTGAATTTGAAGCTCCTGATATAGCACTAAGACAACAGATTTAGCATTAATGCAGACCTGAACCTACACTGTGGCTTCCCTTTTCAGAGCTTTGCTGTATCACAGAGATCAGATTCCAGCACCCAAGTTTTTCCTGCCAATGCATTCTGGTGTCTAGTACAGTGTTTGGCATATCAGAAGAACTTAATACCTATTTCTCAACTCATGGATAGATGCATGGGTGAATGAAAGCTCATAGTGGCCAATGAGCAGAAGGAAGTATATCCTTATCTCTCTTCCTACCACTACCACTATCACCAAAGAGCTTCACAACATGACAAGTGTCCCCTTTGACTTTGCCCCATTAGAGACAACCTACCAGATGAAACTATTTTATTAGGGCCTGAAACTCCACACCTAGGGAATAAATGCACCATCTCTTCTTAAGTATCAACTCTTCCAGTTTCCAGGGGTCATGCTTCTCAGATTGGGGACTTGAAGAAGACAAGACAACTCAAACCAAAAGCAGGGGTGTGGACATCTCAGAGGGTCTTTGAAAAATGGGAGGGGCCCAAGGAATCAAACACTAAGTCATCATGATAAACCTTAGAACCCAAGGTAGCTTTGCTGTTGTGTGCAAACTTGTGCAGCTTTGCTGTTGGCTGGATGGCATTTTAAGCCTTAATTATTATTCTGTTCTGTACTTGCAGCCTCAGAGCCTTGCTATTAAAGTGCTTTCAAATGTTTGGGAAGTCAGTTGTGTTCAAGTTTATCCACTTACTGTTTGGTTGACAGCAACTATTTGTAAACGGAGCACCCTGCCAGTTACCAGCATTTATTTGCAGTTATATCACAAATGTTTTTGAAACTTGTGTTTATCTATAATTTGACACATCAAGAGGACTTTTGCTCTTGGCCTGAGCTCCTGCCAAAGCAAATGGTTATGTGTTAAAGTTGCTTTCATCAGGCCTTCACAGACCTAATGGCTGACTCTCACATCTCCCTCACATCAGGGTTACTCAAACTGATGTTAAGAAAGCAATTGAACACATATGTGACAAGTTGGAGGGCCCAAGTAAGAGGGAAGGGGGTAGGGTTGGGGGCTTGCTCCACTTGGAGTAATGTTTTAAATAAAGGGCTGTTTTCAGAGAAGCTGGCTCTGACATCCACAAAGGCAATTTGGCAGAGGACATAGTTACTCTCTCATCCACCCTCTTTACTGATTATGATGATTGCTCTTTGCTCTGTTGCTAAACTCAGAGAAAGATGTGTCGGCACCCGGAGGCATCTGTTTAACTCAGCTTGCTTACCCACCATTTCAGTTAAGCCCTGAGAAATCCTATCTTGGCCGATTTGTGGAGAAAACCTCTCTGTTGGAAAGATAAATGCTTTTGGTGATGGATTTTGAAAATCATAGTACTTCATAGCTGGAAGGAGACCCACAGAGATGATCGAGTCCAAACCCCAGCTTATCTAATTCATGTATTCATTCAACAAATATTTGCCAAGCTCCTTCCACATGCCAGACGCCATTCAACATGATGGAGAAATACTGGGAACAAAGCAGACAAGTCTCCTCTTTCATGGAGCAAATAAATAAAAAGCATGATTTCAGGGACTGTTAGTTTCTATGAAGAAGACAAAAACGAGATAATGTGAAAAGAAGTGGTTCTTTGATAAAGAAGTGGTTCTTTTGAGAGAAAGACCCTGAGAAGAAGCAATAATATTGGAGCTGAGGCTCAGTGATAAGAACTAGTCAAGCAAAGATCTTTGGGAAGACAGACAGAAGAAAGAGAGAGTGCAAAGACTCTGAGATAGGACAAGCCTTGCATACTGGAGTACAGAAAGCTGGCCATGAAACTGAGTGGACAGGGTGAGGTTGGAGAGGGGGGACCAGGTCACATGGGGCCAACAACTGAGGCACTAGTTTACTTAATGTCTGTGATACAGCATGTGTAAGCACAAGTCTCTTCATCCCTATTCAGCACTTTTTTACTCAGCACATGTTGTCCCTAAAACACAGCCACCATACTTTCTCTTATTATATTTCCCACCAGATTTGCACTCTGGGAGGCACAAGATATGGGAAAATATGTCTTGGCACAAGACAAAGAGATTAATCCAGGAACATGTCACTCTTATAATGAAAATCATCCTTGATTAAAATGATATCTTAGCCTGAGTTGTTTTGTATGATTGTTTCTCCACGTGCTTTTCAATATTGTTCTTCCCCTAAGATTCAGGTTACCAGGAGAAGAAAATCTCTATATCTAGCATTTCCCAAAATTCAACCATTTGTGAATCACCTTCAGAGTTTATGCCATATCTGTATCCCACCTACTATTTTTATTTAATACTTTTGTTTAAACTTATTTATGATCTTACACTTCTTTCTTACCTGCCCCAACTGATATCATCCACACAATTGTGAGTTTGATATGCTAGTTTTTATTTTAATTACACATAAAATGAATATAATATTAAAGCTCTAACTTTTATACCACCTAAAATCATATCCTATGGGTAAATTTTTTTAGGGGAAAAAAAAAACACCACCTATGTGCAATAGGGGCATGCTGTCTCAGAAGGTTAGCGATATAAACATTTTCTTTCAGTTTCTCTCTTTTACTTTTGTTCCTGACGTAAACATTTATGTCAATTTTCAATTGCTGCTCTTATCTCAATGACAGAATATGCAGAATCTCTAGAATTCCTTATTTTTGAAAAGGTTACAATTCCTAAATGAAAATAAGTAATAGAACCATCAATTCTTTTCACCTCCTTTTGAAAATACCACCTAGAAGTGGCTTCTGTAGGGGTTTAAGGGAGAAGAGAAGACAGAGATCCCCTCTGGAAAGCCACCAAGCACATACATGCCATGGGCCAGGACAACAAAACATATTTGCATGCAGTGTTTGTTAAAATCAAGCACATTTTAAAAATCTTTATTAAGATACTTATTGAATTTAATTTTTAAAAAATTTGCATTAAGTAAAGGGAACAGTATAATAAACACCTATGCACTCACCACCTATTTTGAAGAATTACCAACTCATGGCTAATCTTGTTTCCTCTATACTTACACCCATTTCTCCCTCCCCAGTGGATTATTATGAGGAAAGTCACAGATGTTGCTTCATTTCATCTGTTAAGTATTTCCGTATGTGTCTTTAAGAGGAGTTTGATTTTGACTATAATCACAATACCAGTTTCACACTTAACAAAATTAATTATTCTTTAATATCATAAAATAGCTAGCCTTCAATCTTCCAAATATATATTTTTTTACAGTCATTTTGTTCAAATCAGGATCCAAGCAAGATCCACGAATCCATTTGACGGGTATATTTTATAAGTCATTTTAAATTGATAACACACCACCCCCTTTTTTTTATTTGTGAAAGAAACTAGATCACTGTCCTAAAAGGTTTCCCACATTCCAGATCTCTTCTGATTACATCCTTGGAGTGTGTGTAACATATCCCTATGTTCTCAAAGTGTTCTACAAATTGGTGTTTAATTCTAGAGCTGTCCTATCCAGCAGCCATTAGCCAAGTGCTTTTTGAGCACTTGAAATGTGGCTAGTCTGGATGGAGGTGTTCTGTAAGTATAAAATACACACCAGATTCCAAAGACTTGGTACAAAAAAAATAAACGATCTCATTAATAATATTTATATTGATTATATGTTGAAATAATAGCACTTTTTTTATATTGGGTTAAATAAAATATGTAGTTGATTCTTGAATAACGCAGGGGTTAGGTGCACTGACTCTCCACACGGTCAAAACTCCATGTATAATTTTGACTCCTCAAAAACTTAGCTATTAAGAGCATAAAGTTGACTAGAAGCCTTACCAACAACATAAGTCATTGATTAACACATATTTTCTAGTTGTAGAGATTATATATTGCATTGTTACAATACAGTATGCTAAAGAAAAGAAAATGTTAAAAAATCATGAGGAAGAGAAAATATATTTCAAGTACTGTACTGTAAAACTCTGTGTATAAGTGGACCCACGCAGTTCAAACCTGTGTTGTTCAAGGGTCAACTGTTATCATTAAAATTAATTTTTACTTGTTTCTTTTTATTTTTTAACATGACTGCTAGAAAATTTAAAATTACATACGTGGCTCACATATTTCACATAGCCAGTGCTGTACTAGAATTTTGGTCAGGTTCAGATTTGATGTTTGGTGAGAATACTTCATATACTACATGAGAGGGCATAGAACAACTGGTTATCTCTCTCTCTCTCTCTCTCTCTCTCTTTCTTTTCTGGTAAGACTGATCAGTATTATCAGCCTGATTCATCCATTCTAAAATTACCTAGAAGCCCCTCACCTAACAGTTTTAGCAACAATTAATAATTATTGTCGCAATCAGCGTTTCTCAGCCTCAGCACTATCGGCATTTTGGACAGGATAATTCTTTGTTGTGGGAGCCGTCAAGTGCATTGTAGGCTGTTGAGCAGCATCCCTAGTGTCTACCTACTAGATTCCAGTAGACCTCCCCTGCCTCCAGTTGTGACAATAAAAATGTCTCTAGACATTGTCACTTTTGCCGTGCAGGGTAAAATTACCTCCCCTACCCACCCCCAATGTGAGAATCACTGGTCATAAATTTAAGCCCTTCAATGAAGTCTTCCCTAAAGCCATATTCCTACAACTAAGAATTTACACCTTCAACTTTGTATTTCCCTAGTGCCCTGTGGCTCTCTATGCATTTATTGCATTATTTCACAACTGTTTGGGTATGTTTCCCTCCCTAGAATGTGAGCTCCTCAAGGGCAGCCTCAACACCTTTTCATATTCCTACAGGCTGGAAGAATACCTGAAAGCAGGGCTCAATGGATAAAATACCAAATAATGGCAAGAGGCAAGAACTTCTGGGTTCCCTGACGCCATTAATAGGAAAAACATAACCACCCATCTGATTCCCCAGAAACCATTTCTAAAGTTTGTCTTCTAGAGGGCCCTTGTGTAGAATGTACTGTCTGTGAGAAGTTTGTAGTCACATCTGGCATTCATTATACTTGAGCATTTATTTATTTGTTCTAGAAATATACACTGAGCATTAACTGTTGGATAAACACTTTTCTCAAAATTACATATACAGGGAAGAACAAGACAGAGAAGGTCCTCCCTGAGGAAGCTATATCCTATGGTAGAGGGATAAGGCTGGGGGGTCAATAAGCAAATATACAAATAAATACATAAATAAACAAGATTTGGGATTATAAGAGTATAAAGAAAAATTTAAAATATGATGTGATAAAATATATGGAAGAAGGACCAATTACTTTAGACAAAGAAAGAATGAAATGGAGAAAGCCATGGGCAAAGCAGGGAAGGACATTCCAGGTAGAAGGAAAAGCAAAAGCCAGGATTCTGCCGTAGAGTATTGTATTCTACAGGGGCAGGATAGTGTAGGCCATGGCCAAACTTTGGACTTTATTGTAAGAATGAGGAGAAGCCACTGGACAGCTTAAAAATGTATTTAGAATAATATAATTTATGTTTAAAAAATAATAGTCTTATTGAACTATAATCCACATACCATAAGTCATTCTTTTTAAAGTGTACAATTTAGTAGTTTTCATATGATCACAGAGTTGTATAACCATCACCATTATTTAATTTTAGAACATCTTAAGTATTTCAGAAAAAAACTCCCATTAACAGTCACTCTCCATTTTCTCCTAGTCCCAGACCCTGGAACTACTGATCTACTTTCTCTGTAGATTTGCTATTATGGATATTTCATATAAATGCAGTCATCTGATACATGGCCTTATGTGTCTGGTTTCTTTCACTTAGCATAGTTTTCAGAGTTTATCCATGTTGTGGCATGTATCAGTACTTCATTCCTTCCACGACTGAATAATACTGCATTGTATGGATATACCACTTTCATTTATCCATTCATCTGTTGATGGACATTTCAGTTGTTTCTATGTTTTGGCTATTAAGAAATATGCTGCTATAATCATTTGTATAAAAGTTTGTGTGGATATTTTTTTATTTCTCTTGGGCATATTACTAAGAATGGAATTATTGAGTAATACGGTAACTTTATGTTTAACTTTTTGAGGAATTTCCAAACCATTTTCCAAAATTGCTATATGATTTTACAGTCTTACTGGCAATATATGATAGTCCAATTTTATCTACATCCTCACCAACACCTGTTATTATCTGTCTTTTTTATTTTTAGCCATCTTAGTGGGTATGGAGTGGTATCTCATTGTAATTTTGATTTACATGTACAGAATGACTAATAATGTTGAGCATCTTCTATGTGTTTGTTGGCCATTTTTACATATTCTTTGAAGAAATGCTCATTCAAATATTTGGCCCATTTTTAATTTGGTGTCTTTTTATTTTTGAGTTGGAAGAGTTCTTTATAATTTCTAGATACAAGTCCTTTATCAGATATATTATTTGCAAATATTTCCCCCCATTCTGGCAGTTGTCTTTTAACTTTCTTGATAATATCCTTTGAAAAACACGGGGCGCCTGGGTGGCACAGCGGTTAAGCGTCTGCCTTCGGCTCAGGGCGTGATCCTGACATTGTGGGATTGAGCCCCACATTAGGCTCCTCCGCTATGAGCCTGCTTCTTCCTCTCCCACTCCCCCTGTTTGTGTTCCCTCTCTTGCTCGCTGTCTCTATCTCTGTCGAATAAATAAATAAAATCTTAAAAAAAAAAAAAAAAAGAAAAACAAAAGTTTTAATTTTGATAAAAGCCAATTTACCTATTTTTTCTTTTGTGCCTTGTGTTTTTGTTGTTATATCTATTTTGGCTTTGTCTAACCCAAGGTCACAAAGATTTATTCCCATATTTTCTGCTTTTGGGAGTTTGATCGATTTGGCTCTTACATTTAGGTCTATGATTAATTTGAACTAATTCTTTTTTTTTTATTTTTTAAATAATTTTTATTTTGTTATATTAGTCACCATATAGTACATCCCCAGTTTTTGATGCAATGTTCCATGATTCATTATTTGCGTATAACACCCAGTGCACCATGCAATATGTGCCCTCCTTAATACCCATCATTCTTGTATGTGGTATGAGAAAAGAGTCCCACTTAATCTTTTGAATATAAATATCTAGCTATCCCAGCACCATTTGTTGAAAAGATTATTCTTTTCCCTTTGAATGGTCTTAGCACCCTTTTCAAAAATCATTTGACCATTAAACATGAGGGTATATTTTATGGATTTGCAATTCCATTACTTTACCTGTATGTCTATCTTACGACAGTACCACACAGTCTAGATTACTGTAGATTTGTGGTAAGTTTTGAAATTGAGAAGTGTTAGTCCTCAAGAATTTTAGGTTTAGCCTGTCAATTTTTGAAAAGAAGCCAACTGGAATATTGATAGAGATAGTACTAAATCTGCAGATCAGTTTGGAAAGTACTGCCATGCTAAGTCTACTAGACCATGAATATAGGATGATTTTTCACTAATGATTTATGTCTTCTTTAATTTCTTTCAATATGTTTTGTACTTTTCAGTGTGCATATCTTTTATTAAGTTATTATTATGTATTTTATTCTTTTTGATGCAATTGCAAATGGGATTTTTAAATTTCATTTTGGATCGTTCATTAGTAGTGTATAGAAATACAACTGTTTTTTCGTCAAGCAGAGAAAGACAATTATATGGTTTCACTCATTTGTGGAACATAATAGCAGGGAGATCAGTAGGAGAAGGAAGGGAAGAGTGAAGGGGGGGGGTAAACAGAAGGGAGAATGAACCACTATGGACTATGATTCTGGGAAACAAACTGAGGGTTTCAGAGGGGAGGGGGGTGGGGGATTGGGATAGGCTGGTGATGGGTATTAAAGGAGGGCACGTATTGCATGGAGCACTGGGTGTTATATGCAAACAATGAATCATGGAACACAACATCAAAAACTAATGATGTACTGTATGGTGACTAACATAATAAAAAATTTAAAAAAAAAAGAAATACAACTGTTTTTTGTATATCAATCTCATATCTGCAATCTTGCTGAACTCTTTTATTAACCCAATTGTATATGCATGTCTCTGTGTCTTTTTTGCCTAATTTTCCTAACTAGAATCTCTAAAACAGTGTTGAGTAGAAATAGAAAGAGCAGACACCCTTCTCTTATGCCTGACCTTAGGGGGTAAAGTTTTAAGTCTTTCATCATTAAGTATCATGTTAGAAGTGTATGTTTTATATAAGTTCCTTATCAGGTTGAGGAAGTTGATTTCAGTTCCTACTTTGTTAGGTATTTTTATCAGGAAAAGGTGTACTATTTTGTCATTGCCTTTTTTGAGTCAATGGTATTAATCATATCTATGTGATTTGTTCTGTTAATATATTACATTGACTGATTATATGTTAAGCCAAATTTGCATTCTTGAGGTAAATCGCACTTGGTCATAGTGTATACTACTTTAAATATTCTGCTGAACTCAGTTTGCTAGTATTTTGTTGAGGAGTTTTGCATTCATATTCATAAAGGATATTAATTTGTGGTTTTCTTGTTATGTCTTTGTCTGGTTTTGCTATCGGAATAATACTTGCTTCATGGAATACATTAGGAAGTGCTCCTGCATCTTCCATTTTTTTTTTTTGAAGAGTTTGTAAATGATTACATTCTTTTTAGACATCTGGTAAATTCAACAGCAAAATCATCCATGCCTGAGCTTTTCCTTGTGAAAATAATTTTTTTTAGTAATTTATTCCACTTACTGTAGGTCTATCCAGATTGTCCATTTCCTTTTAAGTCAGTTTTGGTAGTTTGTGCCTTTCTAGGATTTTTTTTTTTTCATTTCATCTTTGTAATCTAATTTGTTGGCTTACAATTTTCACTGTATTCTCTTATAATACTTTTTATTTCTGTAAGTTAGGTAGTGGTGTCCCCTATTTCTTTCCTGAATTTAGTAATTTGGGTCTTTATTTTTTTCTTTCTTGATTGGTCTGGCTAAAAGTCTGTCAATTTTATTGATCTTTTCAACGAATCAAATTTTGGATTTATAAATTTTCTTTATTGTTTTTCTAATTATTTTTTTCTTTAACTTCCACTCTCATCTGAATTATGCTCTTCCCTCTAATAGCTTTGGTTTTAGCTTGCCCTTCTTTTTTCTAATTCTTTAAAGTGGCAGTTTAGGCTCTTGATTTAAGATCTTCTTTAATATAATAAGTTAAAGGTAAAATTTCCCTCTAAGCCCTGCTTTTTACTACATCCCATAGTTTTGGTATTCCGTGTTTTTCTTTCATTCATCTCAAAGTATTTTCTAATTTCTTTTGTGATTTATTCTCTGATCGATTGGTTATTTAGAAGCATATTGTATAATTTCCACATATTTGTGAATTCCCCAAATTTCCTTTTGTTATTGACTTCTAATTTCCTTCCATTATGGTCAGAGAACATAATTTGTATTTTTTCAATCCTTTTTAAAATTTTTTACTTGTTTTATGGACTAAAATATGGTCTATCCTGATGGATGTTCCATGTGTACTAAAGGAAAATATCTATTCTACTGTTGCTGGGTAGCATTATATACATATCTGTTAGGTCCACTTGGTTTATAGTGTTCTTAAAGATTTCTATTTCCATTTGATTCTCTATATAGTTGTTCTATCTATTACTGAATGCAGATATTGAAATCTCCAATTCTTATAGTTGAATTGTCCATTTCTCTTTTCAATTATGTCAATTTTTTGCTTCATGTATTTTCAGCTCTATTGCTAGGTACATATGTTTATAAATTTTATTTTTTCTTCCTCATGGATTGACACTTTTACCATTAAAAAATCCTCTGTCTCTAGTGACACCTTTTGCATTGAAGTCTGTTTGGCCTGGTTTTAATATAATCCTCTCTCCCCATTTCTCTTTGGTTATTGCTTGCGTGATGTCTCTTTTTATTTTAAAACTATTTATGTATTTTAAGTTTAAATGTGTCTCTTATACAGCATACAGTTGGGCTTTTTAAAAAAATCCATTTTGTGGTTTAAAGACCTAAATGTGAGACAGGAATCCATCAAAATCCTAGAGGAGAATACAGGCAGTAACCTCTTTGAAACTGGCCACAGCAACTTCTTGCAAAACATATTCCTAAAGGCGAGGGAAACAAAAGCAAAAATGAACTTTTGGGACTTCATCAAGATAAAAAGTTTCTGCATGGCAAGGGAAACAGGCAACAAAACTAAAAGGCAACCTGCAGAATGGGAGGAGTTATTTGGAAATGACATAACAGGTAAAGGGCTGGTATCCAAGATCGATAACAAACTTATCAAACTCAACACCTGAAAACCAAATAATCCAATCAAGAAATGGGCAGAAAACATGAATAGACACTTCTCCAAAGAAGACATAAAAATGGCCAATAGACACATGAAAAAATGCTCCACATCACTAATCATCAGGAAAATACAAATCAAAACCACAGTAAGATACCACCTTATGCCAGTTAGAATGGCTAAAATTAACAAGATGGGAAACAAATGTTGGCGAGGATATAGAGAAAGGGGAACCCTCTTACACTGTTGGTGGGAATGCAAGCTGGTATAGCCACTCTGGAAAACAGTATGGAGACTCCTCAGGAAATTAAAAATAGAGCTACCCTACGATCCAGCAATTGTACTACTGGGTATTTACCCCAAAGATACAGATGTAGTGAAAAGAAGGGGCACATGCACCCCAATGTTCATAGCAGCAATGTGCACAATAGCCAAACTGTGGAAGTAGCCGAGATGTCCTTCAACAGATGAATGGATAAAGATGTGGTTCATATATACAATGGAATATTACTCAGCCATCAGAAAGGATGACTACCTACCATTTGCATCAACATGAATGGAACTGGAGGGTATTATGCTAAATGAAATAAGTCAAGTAGAGAAAGACAATTATCATATAGTTTTACTCATATGTGGAATAAAAGAAATAGTGCAGAATTTCATATGGGAAGGGAGGGAAACTTGGGAAGAAATCAGAGAGGGAGTCAAACCATGAGATATTCTTGACTCCAGGAAACAAACTAAGGGCTGCAGAAAGGGAAGTAGGTGGGGGGGGGGGGTGGTTAACTTAGTGTTCTGCTTGGTTAACTTAGTGTTCAACTAATGACTGGACAGATATTTATTTAAGTGCCTTGAATCAATGTATCTCTCAGCCTTTAGCAAGAGGTTCTCTGTGTTTGTTAGGGGCATGCTTTCATCACTCCAACAGGTAGTTGACAATTCTCCTTTAATATTCACATTATGACTGTACTTATCTTCAAGATAAGCCAGAGGTCTGATTAGGGTCTCCTCAAAGGTGTGAATAGGGTCTTATCATGTCTTTTCTGGGCAGGTGCACTGCCCTGCATATATGTAAGGTCTTCTAGAATTCCAGGAATATATCGTAGGTTTTGAAATTCCCCTATGGGCTTCTCATTCCCAAATTTTTCCTTTAAAGTTTTTTGGCTGAGAGTTTCTTGTTAGCCTCGACTGATATTGCTAACACAGGCAATTCTGATGTTAAACAATTGCCACTGATTGTTTTTGACAATCAGGGCTATACACAGAGAGCAGAGCTCTGCATCAGCCAAAGAAAGACAAAATTAAGACTGGAGCTTTTTATATTTTTGACATTTTTTTAAAGATTTTATTTATTTATTTGACACAGAGAGAGAGAGCCAGTGAAAGAAGGAACACAAGCAGGGGGAGTGGGAGAGGAAGAAGCAGCCTCCCAGCAGAGCAGGGAGCCCAATGCAGGGCTCGATCCCAGGACTCTAGGATCATGCCCTAAGCCGAAGGTAGACACTTACCGACTGAGCCACCCAGGTGCCTCTATTTTTGACATTTTTTTAAAGTCAAGTTTATTGTGGCTTACATACAATGAAATTGACCTTTTTAAATATTTAGATTGATGAGTTTTGGCAATGCCTACACTCATATAACAAATGTTACAATCAAGATACAGAACATTTCTATCACCCCCCAAAAGTTTCCACTTTCCCCTTTGCAGTTAATCCCCTCCCTAGACACTGGAAAACACTTCTCTTTTTTTGTTTTCTTTTCTTTCTTTCTTTCTTTCTTTCTTTCTTTCTTTCTTTCTTTCTTTCTTTTCTTTCTTTCTTTCTTTCTAAATGCCATATACAGGGAATCATATGGTAGGTAGCCTTTTGTTGGATGTACATTTTTAAAAGTGCATTCCTGTTGCCTTGTAGAGAATGAATTGGAGAGAGTGAAGATAGGAATCAGTAAGAATCATTAGAAAGCTATTTCCTAGTCTAGGTGCAAGATAGTGGGAACTGCGAAATATTGGTAATAGTGGAGATAGAAAATGGACTCAAAGTAATAGGAGATGAGGGACATGGAAACCCCAAAGATGATTCATAATTATCTGTGTGATTGTGACCTTTCTTGAGTTGGGGATACTTTCAGAGAAAAACATCGAGAGTTCTAATAAAATCACACTGGAAACCCTTTAGGTTAAGTAAAAATCATGCTTCCTATAGCAAACAAATAAAACTTACACATTTTAAATGCAAACCCATTCACCCTTTCTCGTGGTACTCAGAGTTCCCCACACAAAGACCCATTTTTACAGGCATTCAAGAAAATGCCACAATCAGGCAGCTCTACCATGAGCTGTATATCTGTGGGCAGAGTCCTAAGTAGAGCTTTCATCTTCTCCCCTTGTACTGACAAACTGAACAGGAGACTCTTTGCCTTGCCAGTCTTCCACTTAAAACAACCTAATTAGATTGTCTTCTGGCTTTGATCAGAGAGGGTCTTCGGAAAGTTTAATGGGTCAGAATGGACTCAATTGCCAGACAAAAACCAGCATGCCAAAAATAAAGTGCTAACCAAAGCCAAGAAAACTGTTGGCTGAGACACGGGTTGGTATGGGGCTCTAGGTATTTCAAACAGCCGGGTTTGATGGAAGCAATTAGGAACAGCAGTAATTGCCTGTCAGGCAACATTGCCATTTGCTGAGGACAGAGTTGATACATTTAGACACAAAGGCTGCTGGGCCTCTGTTGTAGCCTTTCACTTTTGGAGATTGTCTTCTGGTTTCCATTACAATGAAGCTCAAGCCGCCTACCCCATTAAAATGTCAAGGTGGGAGGGAAAGGAGGTCTTGAAATAAGTCTTTCAAGGCTATTTGCCATGGTTGGTTGTATTTATGGAGTAGGTTCCTGTACACGCTTATTTTACATTTTCTTATCCTTAAGTGATGAAATAACAAGTCTGTTAGCTCCATCACCAGAGAGCTGAGAAGCCAGCTTTTGTTCTCTCCATGGCAGGGCTATAGTCAGGCCATACTCTACCATCTGTTGTTTTTCCTCATACCTGGAAGAATAAGTTTAGGTGCTCCAGAAGGACTTTTCTGCACAAGTCCCTTGACCAGTGACTCTCAACCCTTCAGAGGGCTTTAAATACTTACTTCCATAACTAGAAGTGTGGCAATTTGGAATTCCCCTTTCTCTCTCTTCATTCAAAAATGCCCCATCACAAGCAGCTGTTCTTGAATCAAACTACTTGATCCCAAATTCAGGGTAAAAGAAAAAAAAAAAAAAAAAGAAGAAGAAGGGCGGTCATCCTCAGGGCTAGAGAGGATTGTAATAATACATGTAATGTGTCTGTAGGTAAATATAGGTTCACTAGTAAGGAGATAGGTTCTTGAGTTCCCTAGAGAATAGCAAAACAATCCAGGCACATTCACAAGCAGTATAAGCATTGCCTCCTTACTTTGGAGGATATGATGAAAATAAACCAAAACAGATAGGCTGATCTGGAAGCCCAGAGACCTGGGTGTCATCATATTATTTGTGTTTAACAAGCTGTATACTCTAGAGCATCATTTAAACTTCACTTTATTTAGAGCTGTATGCATAGGGCCTAGAAGAGTACCTGGCACACAATAGGCTCTTGACAAAAAATTGTTGATTAAACTTTTTGAAATTCAGAATACTGGCCAGAAATATGGGGGCTGTATTAGTTGCCTAAGGCTTTCATAACAAAGTACCACAAACTAGGTGATCTAAAACAACATAAATTTATTCTGTCACATTTGTGTAGTATAGAAATCCAATATCAGGGTATCACCTCTGAAATTCATAGGTGAGAATCCCTCCTTGTCTCTTCCCTTCTGGTGGTGGCTGCCAATCTTTGGCATTCATTGGCTTACAGCTCCATCACTCTAATCTCCACCTTTATAGTCACATTGTGTTCTCTCTGTGGGTTTCTTTCTCCTTTTCTTATTAGTACACCAGTCCTACTGGGTTAAGGGTCCACCTATTCGAGTATGATCTCATCTTAACTATATCTGTATCACGATATTTCTAAATAAGTTTGCATTCTGAGGTACTGAGGGTTAGGACTACAACATATCTTTTTGGGGGACACAATTCAACTCATAACAGGGATAATTACACCTGTCTAATCTAGCTCATCATTTTTTATGAGGACTCAGTAAGATAATGTCTTTAGACATAATGTTTTTAGAGAAAAAGTCTTTAGAAATGACATATTACTATTCACATGCCTGGAAGAGTTTCTCCCCCTTGGCATTTACTGTGAGGATTTGGTAATATTTCATAATCCTTGAATTGTCAACATTAATACTAGGACTTTATAACTTATTAATCCAAATTATATACATTTTCCCACTTTAACCTGTGAGATAGACAGGACAAGAGCTATCATCCCCATTCTAGAGGTGAAAAAACCAAGAGTGAAATACTAAATGACACAATCAAAGGCACATAGTCTAACAATGGAATACCTGGTACTAAATTTCAGGGTGTCAGCCTCCTGGTTGTGATGCTTTCTAGTTCACCATGATGCTGAGATGACAATTTCTCCTTGGAGCTTTCATGTTCTCATCATTAGGTGGCATGTTGCAGAGACCAGAGTTCATCTCCTGATCCACGGAAACTTGCTAGTGCTATGAAACCTTTGTTCAATTGGGTCTAACTCTCTGTATTGTGGTGCTGGAAATACAAGGCAGGATAAGAGAGAAGGGGGCAGTAAAAATGGATGAGGGTAAGGAGTAATTATAATGAGTAGGTGAACTCAAAACTCAGTCAACAAGACATGAATTAAGTGTGGTGTATAGGATAATTAGCAGTAATTTAGTGCAAGAAAATTACTACCAGCTGTTCAAAACTCAAGACTGAGGGGCTGATCTGTAAATGGTTATCTGAACAAGCAGGCAGACAGATTCAAAATGAAGCTGTGCCCTGGACCCTAAAGGCTATGTTTTATTGTCCAGAGATGGCAGTGCCTTGAGATGAATCCATTACGTTCATTAATTGCTGTTACACAAATTTCTTGGCTTTACCAAAAGCTCCTAGAGAACACTGGGTCATGGATCTGTGGATAATCAGACCTACAAAGAGGTAAATAGGAATGTCAGAGTTCTAAAACCCCAAGACTGCTCCCAATATGGATCTCCCGCCTCCTGTGGCTCAGTCAGCAAACAGTCTTATCCATTAGCAATGCCCATTTCCTCATTAAATCCCCTGCCCACTTATAACTATACTAGCTTAAGCACTACTCCAAAAAGTCTGATATCTTTTTTTCAATTTAGCACCCAAATGCAGCACAGTTACCCTAAACCTTCAGAACAACAATAATAACAACAACAAAAATATAGGCAGAAAATGTACAAGATAACCCTGTAATGTCTTACCACACCTGAAAGCAGGAACACTGTCGGACTATGGGAATCAAATCAGAAGGTCAAGAATTAACTCAAAAAGGCTTCTACTGACTAAAATGGAGCAATTCAAGCACTGACATGAATAATACCATAGCAAGGAAGTAAAAAAAACTTCCAATATATTAAAATCCGTGAGTTCATATGGTACTAAAAAACAATACTCAATGTCCTCTTTGGAGCTTGCTGAGAAACCACATTACTCTGGAAACTGGTAAATAAAGGAAAGAATCAAGCCATTAGCCTGATTTCCTGTAGGACCTATTCCTTAGATAAGGGTTGATGAGGAAAAATTCTTTTCTTCATAGGAGAGTTCCCAGTAATAAATGATGGAAAAATGTCATTATCCTTTTGTAAACCCCCAACTAAATAATGGATCTAGGTAAAGGTCAATGATAGCAACTAACAATACAAAAAGGGAGACAATGAGATGTTATTCTCCTCCCGATAAAAGTACACATCTCTACCTATAAAGGATCCTTGTAAAAAGTCATGTCAGATGAACCCACTAGATATAACTACCAATTTATAGGAAATGCAGAAAACTAAGAAACATGTCAAATGATACTATGGATATGCAATCAGAAAAATCCAGAATGCAGAAAATTCCACAGGACAAAGTATTTAGTTCCTTCAACAAATAAATTATAGGGAGAAAAAAATGAAGGAAGGGGAACTGTTATTGACTGAACTGTTGGCCTCTATTATTCACCCTTTTCTACATCCACACCCATGGCATGGCTCCACTTTGGAAGAAGTGTACTTCCCTGCCATTGGCTCTGGGCTTGGCAATGAAAGATACTTGAAAATTAGAATGCAGCACAACTGACAGTGCAAAGGTCTGAGCTAAGGCCTTAAGAGGCCTCTTGGGTTTTCGCTCACCCTCTTATACTCTTGTTTTTGTCTTGGGAAGAACTTCCTTTGGGTAGCTGTTGATTCTTCAGCTTGAACCGTAAGAATATCAACAGCAATAACAATGGATTGAAGACAGGAAGCTACAACCTAATATTCTAGACAAGACGTACAACCTCAAGAAAGGGAGATCATCCCCCCCCACCCAACTCAACCCCATGATCTGCCACCACTACCACCACCACAATCATGACTACATTAAAATTTCCTGACTTCTCTGAAGGTAGAGTGAAACCAGAGGAAGTTGATTTAGGAACAAGAAATAAAGAGTGAAGTATCTAATTCAAATCCATTATAAATTAATTTTAGTTTCCAATCTTTAGTAGCTTGAGTACCAAAGACAGTAAAATACATCAACTGGCCACTGTGATAGAATAGTTTACACTAGTGGCAGAAAGAATGTGTCCTCACCATTACCATGTTAAAATATTTATGTGGGATGTTTCTGGGTAGAGAACTGAGCATGTAAATGAACAGAGATGAATGCTCCTTACAAGCAGATGTCCTGCAAGAAGAATGACTGCTTTTCTAACTTGGCCCCTAATTCAGATTCCCAGTCTGGACTCCTTTCCTGTAGGAAGTCCAAAGGAAGCATGCTGGTCCATGTCATCAACTTGGTAGGACCCTGGTATCTAAATGTTGGGATTTGGGGTGTGGGGATTAAATATGCTTTCAGCAAAAAGAAGATTTGCTTAACTGAATCTTTTAACTTTAAAGGGCAGAATTTATTGTGGAAGTTTTGCAGCCTGAAGCAATGCAAGAAACATGTGAAAAGATTTTCTGCTGTAGGTCTTCACTTTCTTGTCAGGAAAAAAAAACAAACAAAACAAAACAAAAAAAACTGGAGAAACTCTAAAAGAACAGGGCCATACTCAGCCTTCAGCATAGCTCAAAAACTCAAATCATCAACCTAAGAAGTCCCAGAACTACTTCAATTAGCAGTCATTCCCAAAGTTGCAAGTATGTTATGATCTCTACCATCCCAGGAAATTTAGAGCTTATAAGCTATGAAAGGTCATAATTTCCAAAAATGGCTACAACATTTCTGGTTCCACGTGCTCTTTCAGAACCTTGTGGAATCCATCTCCCCTTTGAAACTGGGTAAGGCTTTGTAATGAATGTGATGAACATAGTGCAGAAGTGATATTCTGTGACTTCTAAGACTAAACTATAAAAGGCTATCTCTCTCAAGATGTTTTTGCTTGGAATCCAGTTGCCAGGCTGCAAGGAAGCCCAACCAAACCTGTATGGAGGTCCACAAGGAGAATGACTGAGGCCACAAGCCAATAGCCAGTACCAACCACTCAATATGTAAGTAAATAAGCCTTCAGATGATTGAATCTAGCCTCCAGCCTACAAGTCTCCCAGCTGAGACCCTGGACATCCTGAAACAGAGCAAGCTATTCATTTTCTGCCCTTTCTGAATTCCCAATCCACTGAATCTACAAGAAAGCAGAGATTTATATGGAAACTCAGCCTCTGAATCTCAAGAATCTCAAGGGCCAAAAGCCCCAGTGCTCTGGTACCCCTCGGCTAGTTTCCTATCATAGTCATTTTGGCCTCAGCAATGTGTGAATAAAATAACCAGAGGATTTAGCCTTGGTTGAAAAAAGACTGGTTGATTTTTCAAGGATTTTGAGGTCACAGTTTGGTGAGTGAGATGTTGCCTCTTTAGAAGAAAGTTACTTAAGGGGACGTAAACTGGGACAGTCAACTAAAATGGCAGCAGGAAATCAGGGTCACACAGCATAGGAAGAGCCTCCTTAATTAAGGACACACAACAATGGAATGAAAGACAATTATCTTATATTTTCACTCATATGTGGAACGTAAGGAATAGTGTGGAGGACCACAGGGGAAGGGAGGGAAAACTGAATGGGAAGAAATCAGAGAGGGAGACAAACCATGAGAGACTCTGGACTCCAGGAAACAAACTGAGGGTTACAGAAGGAAGGGGGGTGTGGGGATGGGGTAACCAGGTGATGGGTATTAACGAGGGCACGTGTTGTGATGAGCACTGGGTGTTATACACAACTAATGAATCATTGAACACTACGCATCAAAAACTAATGATTTGGACTAGCCAACTATATGTTGGCTAACTGAACATAATAAAAAATAAAATAAAAAAAATGAAATCCCACTTTGAAAATCTGAAAAAAAATAAATGTTTGGTAGAATTAAAAAATAAATAACAGTCACAAGAGTTAAAAAAGAAAGAAAGAAAGAAAGAAAGAAAGAAAGAAAGAAAGAAAGAAAGAAAGAAAGAAAGAAAAGAAAAGAGAATAGGGTAAAAAGAACCAGTTATCCACTTGAGAAATGTCCATAAGTAATCTAACAAAGTGTTTAAAATTCTAACCACTATAGGTTTGGATCCCCAAGAAGAATAAAACAACACAAAAATAAGTTGTTGTTCTTAAGGACTATTGTGTGCCACAAACTTCTACTTATATTAAGTCAATTTAACAAAATTGACAAAATCTTACAAACATTCTGTGAGGTATTTACCTTTTGGGTCACCTTTCTTTTTATTTTTTACTATTATAAAAGAGTTTCTTTTTTATTATTTAAATTCAATTAGCTAACATATCGTACATAATTAGTTTCAGATGTAGAGTTCAGTAATTCATCAATTACATAGAACACCCGGTGCTCATCACATCACGTGCCCACTGGTTCTTAGGGCTTCAAACTCAAACTGGAATTATACCACTGGCTTTCTGGGTCTCCAGCTTGCAGATGGCAGACTGTGGGTGGGACTTCTCAATCTCTCTAATTGTGTGAGCCAAATCTTCATAATTTTTTCTGTCTCTCTCTCTATCCATCTCTCTGTCTCTATCTCTCTATAGATATATATAAGGAAATAAATATAGATATATAGAGATAGATATCCTATTGTTCTAGTCCCTGGACAAGCTTGATTAATACAAACATTTATTAGGCAATTACTATATGTCAGTCAATGCTCTAAGCATGCTAGTGAATGATCTCATTTAATCTCACACCAACTCTGAGATTGTAACTATTCTTTTTTTTCACATTTTACAGATGAGAAAACTGAGGGAAAGAGATTAAGTTATTTTTCCAAGTTCACATAGCTAGTTAGTTCAGACAGATGGCCCATGCTCCCTAGAACTTATTTAGATGAACTTTTAGATCTCAAATCAGATACTCTCATCTTCGAAAACAACAACAAACAGCACTTCTTGTGTTACAAAGGCAGTTTTAAATTCAACTTTTTTCATGTAAATATATTTGAATTTTCTCCATATTTGTTCTTCATTGCACCTCGGCTTAATTAATCATCTTTTTGGTTTCCCTTTATTCTTCATGGCAGCTACAAATCCCTCTCTAGAAAGAAAACCTTCAAGTCTTGCCCTAACAGGAAGGCAGGGGGAGAAAAGGAAGATTCTTGTTCCTGTTTGAATCAGTGTTTACTTAACCCTGTGGCTGAATTATAAACAGATATTTCTTTTAGAGACTAAAGAGAGAATGAAATTGGTTCAGTAAATGACTACGAGGGAGAGGACCAAACTCTGACCAGGCCTCCAAATGTGCAGGAATGCATCCATCTTTTTTTCATATGTTTGGGTTTTTCTTTCATACTGTGTTAAAAGTAGTATGGAAGAGGAAGAAAAAAGCAGAGGTAGAAGAAGAGATGGAGATGAAGGAGGGGAGGGGGTGAAAGTGAAGAAGGAGGAAGAAGAGGAAAAAGCAGCTTCAGGCATATTGCCCTACTCTTTGAAAATGCTACAGATAAGGTTCATGTTTGTTATGTCCGGGTAAAAAGCAAATCTGGTACTCATCTGGTAGTCTCAGCTAAGGCAGTACTAAAAAAATAGTTACACACTGAAAATGCTGACTTGAGAACTGGCTAGTGAATATCCATTGCTTCCAGCCTCCTGAACGTTCTACCATCATACCAGGTACTTGGTCCACCTCCTATGACCAATACTTCCATCCTACACAGCAACCAAAGGGGTGTCTCCTAATACTGCAGGAGTTTCCCCAAACTTGCTCCATTACCAGGTGGCATTGCTCAATCTTCCTGTCATTAAATATTTTACTATCACCACTGGGAAGAAATCTCTACTCTGCAGCCTGGTAATGAGGTTGCCATTATCCCAGCCCTTCCTTGTTGATGGAATTCAGGGCAGGCTGCCCCTAAATATGTTACTTTGGCATATTGCTAACTTAGAAATTAAAGTTACTTAAGAAACAGTCAGTGCAAAAAAGGACACATTGACCCTCCTTTGTCCCTCCAGCCCAAGAACAGTAAATAAATCTCCTATATGAAAGGTACACTCCCTGTACCGGAGGTAAAGAGACATCGTTATCACAGAGATATGGAATTCAGGACCAAGAAAGCTTTATTTTTTCTTAATAATAATTTTTTATTATGTTAGTCACCATATAGTACATCCCAAGTTTTTGATGTAAAGTTCCATGATTCATTACTTGTGTATAACACCCAGTGCACCATGCAATACGTGCCCTCCTTAATACCCATCACCAGCCTAGCCCAATCCCCCACCCCTCTCCCCTCTAAAGCCCTCAGTTTGTTTCCCAGAGTCCATGTTTCTCATGGTTCATTCCCCCTTCTTTTAGGACCAAGAAAGCTTAAACCTTGTTACTTCCTCACTAACTTACTATCTCAAGGCCAGACTTTAGGTCTTGTCAATTCTTCACAAATTCTTTTTTTTTTTTTTTTTTTTTTGTCTAAAGGTATAAAAGCTGCCTGCTTTGGTTACTTCCTTGAGTCTCACATTTTTATGAGCTCCTGTATAGACAAAATTAAATTTGTTTTTCTCCTGCTAATCTCTCTTATCTCGATTTAATTATTAGACCAGCCAAGGAAACTAGAAGGAAAGAAAGGAAAAGTTTTCCTCCCCCTCCACACTGCTTTGTTCACCCATGACTGTCCCTGGCTGAGCATCTGATGGTCTGAGAACACCAGCCACCAGGCCAGTTTGGATGTTACCATCCACTTGCCTTTGGCCACACATTCAAGACAAACAAAGCTAGTGAGATGGTGTGCCATCTCTGAACTGGGAAGGAAAAGATGGAGAGGCTGAAAGAATAGGGAATGGGACAGGGTCTGTAAAGTTCTCAGGGTGAGAATAGAAACCAGAAGCCTTCTTGTTCACATAATATAAATGCCTAGGATGACTCCCTGTCTGGCTTCTGTTTAGTTTACATGATGTCATGCAGTTTATAAAACTCTTTCACATATATGATCTCGTCTGATCCTCATGACAAATATTTTAGTAGTCAGGGTGGGGGTAATAATTCCAGTTTCACAGAAAAGAAAATGTAATTCCAGAGAAGAAGTGTGACTTGCCAAGGTCCTGAAGCTAAAATGTGAACTGTGACATGTAGAGGCTAAATCTAGCCCTCCATCGTGCCTTGTTATTAACAAGGAAGGACTGTCATAAGTTCCCAAGAAGAGTGATCAAGTTGGGTATGACATCAATTAAAATCCCTGAATTTTTATAACATGTTACTCTGTGAATTTATTTTGTTGTCATTCTTTCATGTGTCCTTAACAATAGTCATGTGAGGACATCAGAGGATATATCATTGCCTACATTTTAAAATGAGGAAATGGGGTCCCAGTGATGTTCAGTGAATGCCAAGGTCACACACACAGTGGGTGACAGCAGAACTGGGTTGGGACACCAATGTTCTGAATGCTTGTCTAATGCCTGTCCCTACCCTGTACCATCTACTGCTGCACACACATCTCATGTCTAAGGTAGGAAAGAGGCAGTTTGGGTTAGAAGATGCTGAGTCATCAGCTGCTGATTCTCCATCATCAGGAGGAGAGTGGGAATGCAGATGATCTACAACATGAAATAAAACAAAAAGAATTGATCATTTGAGAGCATATTCTTACATAGGAAATGTACGTCTTCCATAATGTTTCATTCTGCTTGCAACAGAAAGAAAGGAGGCTGGAAAGAAATGAATATTTACTACCTCTATGACATTATCTCACTTAGCCATAACAACTGTTACGCAAGAATATCATATAAATGAGGAAACAGGTTCTGAGGCATTATATAATCTGCTTAGTCTTAAAAGCAGGAATTTGCTTTCCTACATGATCATGAACTTTGTAAGGAGGTGCCCCTTTAACAAGATGCAGCTTTTCTATTCGGAGGGAACAGTAGGAATGCTGGTTCCATCTTTCAGAATCTGTATGCTCCAGAGCCAATTATTAATTTATTCCCTGACACTCAGTTTCCTCATTTCCAAAGTGCAATATACCCCCCATCTCAAGAAGGATATGAGGATTAATATCAATAGCTAATATTTGTTGAGTGTTTACTCTTCTACATCCTTTCTATTAACTCACTGCTCCAAACATCTTTGTGGGACTGGGTCCTACTCTTTAGCCCCATTTTCCAGGTGACAAATTTGAAGCCGATAACATTTAAGTGATATATCCAAATTAGTAGCTGGAAGGGCCAGTATCTGAAGTCTGACTTCACAGTCCATGCACATAATTGGAATGCAATAAAAAGTGCCTATTTCATCATCACAGGGCAGCAGGTGAAGAGAACCTGGGATGGACAAGTCACTGGGATCAACCCACAAGCAGGTTAAATTACTCACCTAAGGTGTACAAATGGGGGAGAGGCAATGAGTCTTCCATAGACATGGAGGTAATGTAAGCACTGACAAGCTTTAAATGGTGTGATGGAGGTCTGAGAGAAAGAGGCATCCACTCCACCTTCTAGACCACACAGGGTCCTATACCATCTGTGGGAGGTTTGGGGTGCCCATGCCATTAGTCTCTTCTCTAGGCTTGGATGGGAGAATGACATTTGTGTACACACACACATACACACACACACACACAATTTTCACAATTTTTCTTCTATCACTCTTTCATATGCTTTGCAAACATTCTCTTCAGCATCTGGTAAGCTGTTTGTTCCTCATCCTCCCA
Source organism: Ursus arctos (assembly GCF_023065955.2). Classification (NCBI taxonomy): domain Eukaryota; kingdom Metazoa; phylum Chordata; class Mammalia; order Carnivora; family Ursidae; genus Ursus; species Ursus arctos. The sequence continues at coordinate 56,732,668 of NW_026622819.1, forward strand.
CTCAGCTGAATGCCAGTTGTCCCACCATCCCAACCCAGCCTCTCATAATGGTTTCTGTTTCCAAGAGACAGATTGACTCAAAATGCCATCTAGTCCTATGCCAGGGAGAGGACTAGGACTTGTCTAGCAGGGAGGGACAGTAAAGATGATGGCCAGAACCATCCTCGCAGGAGAACTCTAGGAACATGAGTGTCTCAGAGGTGTTTCTGCCTCGAAGTGGACTTATGACCTCTGAAAATTACCAGCCTATCAGGGACTATGTTATGGGGGCAAGAAGGGTCTTCAGTATTAGCCTCTGGCCTCAACCTGCCTTAAAAGTTAAATGTATGAAACAGATGGTGTATTCCATGTTACTTGTCTGCATCTTGTTTTTCCTCACTTAATAATGCATCATACATATTTCACTTTGTCCTAAATTTTACTCATATTTTAGCAAGAAAACCCTGGGATCCAAGAGGGACACACTCAAATCTGAGTGTTCTCTGACTTACTTTTCTTTGATTCAGTCTCTTATTGACTATCAAGTTTGCCTGTAATGTATTTGCAATAATCCTCTGGAAATATCTGTGCTATGACTCTGTCATCTGGGAAAAGACCATGACCCCAACCGTGGCCACTGAGGTAGACTGGTATCCAGGATGGACCAATCATAGCTTCTCATCACCTGTGCGCTTGACCGAAGCCAGCCAATCAGAAAGCTTTCCCTGGATTTTCTGACCCAAAGCTGGGATTGAGAAGGGCTCCTTCTTCTTTGATTGCTGTATTTTTGAGGACATGAGCTAAGCACTGCCTGGCACAGTTCCAGTCCACTGAACAGAGCTTCTCAGAGAAAATGGAAAGATAATAAAGCTAAAAGGGCAACTTCCGTGGTGTTTCCTGGTTCTCTATTTCCTGGTTTCATGAGCTAGCTAGCTAGGTAGGTATCTATCTATCTATCTATCTATCTATCTAATTTATTTATTTGGTATAAGCCAGACTGTTACTGTCTTTTGACTAAAATAATTGCCAGAGTTTGAAATGTGGTTGGGGAAGGGAAGGATCTGATAAGCCATCTAATCTCCCAAACCCTGTAATAAATAGTGTAATAGCCAAAGATGAACAGACTTTTAGAGTTTATAACTCAGGATGATGTGTTGCTAAGTTACTAAAAAAAAAAAAAAAATCAGCTCAAAATGGCTAAAAAAATAAAGGGGATTTATTGACCTATGCAGCTGAAAAGTTCAGAAGTGGCTCTCAGATACAGACAGCCAAGTTCAATCCAACAGCTTAACCACTGTCCCCAACAGCTCAGATCCTCTGCATCTCTCTTTTTTGCCTTAGGTTTGGTCATATCCTCGGGCTCCATTCAGAAACCAAGAAAATCCTCATAAGGCAGGTTGTTTCTTGCCTCAATTGTGTCATGTGCTGCCATATTTAGCTGTAAAATCTATCTAAAAAGTTCAAATATGATACAGATGGGAATTGTGCTTCCATTTTTATAAAATAATTTCAAAGTCATCTAGCTGTGTGTATGTAAAAAAAAAAAAGCATGAAAATGTATGAAAGGGTACATAACAGGTCATTAAAGTTGTTTATGAGGTGTGGGGAAGTAGAGACCAGGAAAAGAGGTAGAAGGACTTAGGTATTTACATACAGTATTTGTATTTACATACAAATAATAGTATTTACAGCATGTATTAGCTTTGTATGTCTTTTTAGCTTCAAGAAGCCACCCACATTCCTTGGCTGGTGGCTCCTTTTTCCATCTTCAAAGCCAGCAATGACCAGTTGAATGTTTCTCATATCATATCACTTTGACATTATTAACTCTTCTGCCCCTGACTTCCACATTGAAAAATCCTTGTGGCCATATTGGGCCCAGCTGAATAATTCAGCATACTCTCCTCATTTTAAAGTCAGCTAATTTGCAACCTTAGTTCCACCTGCCACCTTCATCCCCTTGGCCATGTAACGTAACAAACTGGTTCTGAGGACTAGGGCACGAACTGTGAGAGCTCTGCCTACCACAAATTATATCCCATTCATGCAAATGTGGATGCATATGTGTGTGTGTGTGTGTGTATATACATATATATTATATTATAAATATGCATATATACATACATCTATATTATAAATATGCATTTCTATACATACACATATAATGACAAATGGAAGATGGTCATCAAAATGATAGTGGTTATCACAGGCAATAAAATTTAATTTTCTACCATTTTCCTCAAAATTTTACATAGTTTTATCTTTTTGAGTATTTGTAAATCTACGTACAGAAAAAAAGCAACAAAGCTAGTTTCATTAGTGAAAATGATCAATTTTAGTGGGATGTGTGACCTGAATTCCCTCAAGCATTAGAAGTACTGGCCCTGGACGGGGAGGCCCAGCCTCAGAGGAACTTCGTACCTACTGAACCCCACTTGCATCAAACCTCCTTTTTCCATACACAATGGGAGATATTGATCCAAGGCATCAGAAAGACTTCCATCTGCTAAAAATCTAATTAGAGACATTCAAAGCCAAGCAGAATATGCAGACCAGACTGATGGATATGCAGAAAAGTACTTTGCAGTGACTCTGCATGGAGCTGGAGAGGGTGGGGAGAGAATGAAGGTGACTCTGAAAGTCTTGGAATATATGTCCCACAGGAAGCCACTTGTCCCTCCTTCCACAACAGCCCATTCCAAAATGTCTACTCATTTTCACGACCCTCCAAACTGTCCCTTTCCGTATCCTGGTCACTCTCATGCACGTCCCTTTCAAATTCTCCATTTCCTGGTTCCAGAGGGTCAGTAAACCAGCCATCCAAGGGCATCCTCCCCCAGTTAATTCCTGCCCTCTAGAAGACAACCTGTGACATCAGCATTCTCAAAATCATGAGGTATTTATATGGTGTTTAGTGAAACATATGATGCTGTTGTCAAAACTTGGGAAGACAAAGTAAAAACAAAATTATATTCTTTTTTTCTGCAGGACATGCCCAAACACTTAACATGCTGAAGTGTACTGCAATGCACTGCAATACTCCAGGAGGTGGCTACAGCAGCAGTAAATCTACCTGAATGTGGAACCATGCTATTAAAGGATAAGTGGTGAAATTAGTCCTCCATATATTGGAAACAGTGTTAAAAACCTCTGTGTGGATACAGACGTAGTGAAGAGAAGGGCCATATGCACCCCAATGTTCATAGCAGCATTGTCCACAATAGCTAAATTGTGGAAGGAGCCGAGATGCCCTTCAACAGATGACTGGATTAAGAAGATGTGGTCCATATACACAATGGAATATTACTCAGCCATCAGAAAGAACGATTACCCAACATTTGCAGCAACATGGATGGGACTGGAGGAGATTATGCTAAGTGAAATAAGCAGAGAAAGACAATTATCATATGGTTTCACTCATTTATGGAACATAAGGAATAGCAGAGAGATCGGTAGGAGAAGGAAGGGAAGAATGAAGGTGGGGTAAACAGAAGGGGGAATGAACCACGAGAGACTATGGACTCTGGGAAACAAACTGAGGGTTTCAGAGGGGAGGGGGTGGGGGATTGGGCTAGGCTGGTGATGGGTATTAAGGAGGGCACATATTGCATGGAGCACTGGGTGTTATACACAAATAATGAATCATGCAACACTACATCAAAAACTTGGGATGTACTGTATGGTGACTAACATAACATAATAAAAAATTAAAAAACAAACAAACAAATAAACCTCTGTATGATCATAGCATATGCTAAAAAAACCCTAATCTTGGTGCTCAAAAGAACCTTAGAGACCACCTTGTCCCACTTTATTTTAAAACTGAATAAAGAAACACAGAAGGCAAGTGACTTGCCTAAAGATACACAGCTAGTTAATGGCAAAGATAGGAATCTCTTTGCAGTGCCCACCTGTTTACTATTTTATACCATCTCAACTTTCTCTATCACACATAGAAAGGAGGCACACTCCATGTGCCAGATCTGTAGGAGATTACAAATGATCCCTGGATACTATAAACCTTATCTAAATTGGTATACTGGCTTTGTTTTCTCTTGAAGGCATTTCAGCTATCATGGTAAAGATGACTTGGGTTGTTTGGGTTTATGATGGCAGTGAGACAGCGGGATGTGTAGAAGTGCAATGCCCCTGAAAGGTTTCTTCATTTAACATTCCACCAAGAAAATCAATTTCATCTATGTCAATACAGAAAAATGACTATAGAATTTCTAAAAGCTGTTTTATTAGGATTTAATTGATATATAATAAATGATACAAAATAAACTACACATTTACAATTTGATAAGTTTTGATGTATGAGTTTCACCCATGAAACTCATCACAATCAAAAGAGTAAGCATATCCATCACCCCTCCCCGCTATACTTCCTCATGCCCCACAGTAATCCTGCCTTCTTGCTCTCCCGACCCCACATCCCCAGCAACCACTGATCTGCTTTCAGTCATTATGGGTTGGTTTACATTTTCAGGAGTTTGATATAAATGGAAACATACAAGCTATTTTGGTTTTGGTCTGGCTTTACCATCATCACTCTGAAATCTATCCATATTGTTTCCAACATCAATAGTTTATTCCCCTTTATTGCTAAGTAGTATTCCTTTGTAGGTATAAACCGTAATTTCTTTACTCATTCACCTGCTGATTGACTTTTGGGTTATTTCCAGTTTTTAGCTATTACAAATAAAGCTACCACGAACATTCATGTATAAGATTTTATATGAACATATGCTTTCTGTTCTCTTGAGTAAAAACCTAGGAATTGAATAGTTGGATAATATGCTCGGTGTGTGTTTAATCTTTTAGGAACATGCCAAACTTTTTTTCTTAAGTGATTGTATCATTTCACATTCCCAACAGGAGTGTATGAGAGTTCCTGTACATCCACACCCTCATCAACACCTGGTAAGGGTTAGTCATTAATTTCAGAAATTCTAATAGGTATTTAGTGGTATATAATTTTGAGTTTAATTTGCATCTCTGCAGTGACTAATAGTATTGAACATTTTTTTGTGTGCTTATTTACCATTTGGATATCTTTGATGAAATGTCATGTCAAATTTTCACCTACTCTTAAATTGGGTTTATTGTTTTATTATTATTGAGTTATGAGAGCTATTTATATATTCTGAATACAAGCAGTTTATCAAATTTATGTTTTGCAAATATTTTCTACTAGTTGTGCACTGTCTTTTCATTCTCTTAGCAGTGTTTTTCAAAATGCAGAAGTTTTTGATGTTGGTGACATCATATTTACCAAGTGTAGTTTTCTTTTCTTATAATGTCTTTGTTTTACTTTGGAATCAGGGTAATATTGGCACCAAATAATGAGTAGGAGAGTATTTCCCCCTCTTTGCTTTTTAAAAAGAGTTTATGTAGAATTGGGTGTTATTTCTTCCTGAAACATTAGGTAGAATTCACCAGTGAAGCCATCTGTGTCTGAATAGTTTGTTTGTGAGAAGATCTTTAATTACAAATTCATTTTCTTTTTTTCTTTTTTTTAAAACATTTTATATATTTATTTAACAGAGATAGAGACAGCCAGCGAGAGAGGGAACACAAGCAGGGGGAGTGGGAGAGGAAGAAGCAGGCTCATAGTGGAGGAGCCTGATGTGGGGCTCGATCCCATAACGCCGGGATCACGCCCCGAGCCGAAGGCAGACGCTTAACAGCTGTGCCACCCAGGCGCCTCACAAATTCATTTTCTTAAGCAGGATATTTCAGTAATCTATTTCTTCTTGAATGAGATTTGGTAGTTTGTGTTTTTCAAGGAAACTTGTCCAAATATCTAAGTTGTTCAATTTACAGGTGTAAAGTTGTTCATAATATTCCCCTTATTATTCTTTTAATATCTGTAGATTCTGTAGTGGTATTATTTCAATTGTTCCTGATATTGGTACTTTGTGTGCTCTTTCTAACTCAGCAGTCTGGCTACACTTGATCAATTTTAGTGATCTCAAAGAACCAACTTTTACTTGATTGATTTTCTCCATTGTTTTGTGTTTTATATTTCGTTGATTTCTGCTTGAATCTTTATTATTCCCTTTCTATCCTGAGTTTGGTTTTTGCTCTTGTTTTTCGTTTGTTATGGAAGAAACTGAATGCATTAAGACCATTTTTTTCCTTCTTTTCTAATACAGTCATTTGTTGTTATAATTTTTCTCCTAAGTACTGTCTTAGCAGTAGCCCACAAATGCTGATATGTTGTGTTTCCATTTTCATTCAGTTCCAAATACTTTCTAATTTCTCTTTTTATGTCTTCTGTGTCTCATAGGTTATTTAGAAGGGTATTAGTTTCTAAATATTTGGGGGTTTTCTATATTTTTCTGTGATTGATTTTTAATTTAATTTCACTGTGGTCAGAGAACATACCATCATGACTGGAATCCTTTACAATTTGTCGAAACTTGTTTTATGGCCTAGAATATGGTCTATCATGATACATGTTCTGTGTACACTTGAAAGGAATGTGCATTTTGCTGTTGTCGGAAGGAGTATTCTATAAATGTCAGTTAGAACAAGTTGGTTGACAGGATTGCTCAAGTCTACTACATTCTTGCTGGCTTTCTGTTTACTTGTTCTAGCACTACTGAGGAGTTATTTGTCTCAGTATAATGGGATGTTTTTCTGTTTTTCTTTGTAGTTCTACTGGTTTGCCTCATGAATTTTAAAGCTCTGCTACTGGGAGCATATACATTTAGGATATATGTCCTCCAATAAAGTGAAGCCTTTATCATCATGAAGAGACCTTTTTTGATCTCTGATAAAATTATTTGCTCTGATAGTTTGTCTGAAATTAATACGATAATTCAGGCTTCCTTTATCTTTCCTATCTTTTTACCATTAATATTTTTTGTTGTTGTTATCAAGTGTGTTTCTTGTAGACAACATCAAGGTTTTTTTTGTTTTTTTGTTTTTTTACTGAATCAGAAAATTTCTGATTTTTAAATGGGGTGTTTAAACATTTTACATTTAATGTGATTATTGATATAATTAGACTTAAGTCTATCATCTTGATAGTTGTTTTATATGTCTCCTTTGTTCTTTGTTCTCTTTCCCTTTTTTTCTGAGTTATTTTGAGTTAAATATTTTTTATTTTTTTATTATGTTATGTTAGTCACTATACAGTACATCATTAGTTTTTGATGTAGTGTTCCATGATTCATTGTTTGCGTATAACACCCAGGGCTCCATGCAATATGTACCCTCCTTAATAGAGTTAAATATTTTTCATTATTTCACTCTATCTTCTTTGTTGGCTTATTAGCTATAACTCTTTTCTTATTTTATTCATTGCTTTAGGGTTGTAATATACAGCTGTAACATTAAAATCTAGCTTCAAGTGATATCATAACACTTTATATATAAGACCCTATAATACTATACTTCATTTCTGCCCTTCCAGGCTTTTTGCTATTTTTGTCATACGTTTCATTGATACCTATGTAATAAATCCCTGAATATATTGATATTGTCATTGTTTAAACAATCAATTTTCTTTTAGAGACAGTTACTTAATAAGAAAAATTTGTATTCATGTATCTGTATAGTTACCACATCTGGGACTCTTCATGCCTTTGTGTAGAAATTTTTATCTGTTACCATTTTAATTCTGTCTAAAAGATTTCATGTCTTAACATTTCTTGTAGTGCAGTCATTGTGATGGTGAATCCTTTCAGCTTTTGCATGTCTGAAAATACCTTTATTTCATCTTTAGTTTGAAAGTTATTTTCACTGGGTATATAATTATAACTTTCTAGATTTTTTTCTTCTAGTACTTAAAGATTTTCTACTGTCTTCATGCTTAAATTGTTTCTAATGAGAAATCTGCTATCATCCATGCCTTTGTTTTTCTGTATAGAGTGTGCTTTTCATTTTTAAGCTATTTTTAGTATTTTATCACTAGTTTTGAACAATTTCATTATGATGTGCCATGATGTGGTTTTCTGAATTTGTGTGTGTGTGTGTGTGTGCGTGCTTAGCGTTCACGAAGGTTCATTATCTGTGAGTTTATGGTTTTCATTAAAATTGGAAATTTTTCAGCTATTAATTCCTTCATAAAATGTCCCACCCTCATCTTTTAGGGACTGAAAGTATACATGTAGGTTAGGCTGCTTGTAATTTTCCTATAGCTCACTTGCTTGTTTGTTTTTTGGTGTATTTCATTTTGGATCATTTCTCTTATTATGTATTCAAGTTCACCAGTATTTTCAAGTTCACCAGTATTTTCTTCTGCAATGTCTAATCTTATATTAATCCCATCCAGGATATTTTTATCCCAGACACTGTACTTTCATCTCTAAAAGTTTGAGTTGGCTCTTATTTATATCTTCCATGACTCTAATTAATATATTCAATCTTACCTCTAGATTTTTGAATATAGAGGATACAATTATAACAATGTTTTAATATCATTGTCTACTATTGTTATCATTTGTTTTATTTATTTATTTCTAAGTTATGTTTTTAATTGAAGTATAGTTGACACACTGTATTAGTTTCAGGTATACAACATGGTGATTCAACAATTCCTTACATTATACAATGCTCATTCATCTGTTTTACTTCTGAGGCAGTTTATCTTTTTTTTTTAAGATTTCATTTATTCATTTGACAGAGAGAGACAGCACAAGCAGGGGGAGAGGCAGAGGGAGAAGCAGACTCCCCCCTGAGCAGGGAGCCTGATGCGGGGCTCAACCCCAGGACCCTGGGATCATGACCTAAGCCGAAGGCAGACCGACTGAGCCACTCAGGTGCCCCTCTGAAGCAGTTTCAACTGATTATCTGGTAACTTTGGTTGAATATAAGACATTGTGAATTTTACATTGTTGGCTGTTGGATATTTTTGTATTCCTATAAATAGTCTTGAGCTTTGTTCTGTAACACTGTTAACTTGGTTGGAGAGAGAGCTTGATCCTTTCGGTCTTGGTTTTAAGTTTTGTTAGGTGTATTTACTCTAGGGCTAATTTTACCATACTACTAAAGGAAAACCCTTTTGCGTACTTTCCCTTCTATCTAATTAAGATATTAAAAATTTCCACTCTAGCTGGTAAGAGCAAACATTAATCCTGGTCTTGTATATATGAACCCCAGTGTCCCTTTACTCATTTCAGGTGATCGTTTCCTTGGTTTTGGGTAGTTTCCTCATATGCATACACTAGTCGGTATTCATCTGAGTATTAGAGAAGCACTATCTTCAGATTTCTAAAGTACTCTTTCTGTGCAGATTTTTCCCTCTTGTACTCTGTCCTGTGAACCCTAGCTGCCTTGGCCTCCCCAGACTCCCTACTAGCTCTCTTCAACTCATGGAGTCCACCAGGCACTATCAGGGTTCCCTCTGTGCTGCATCCTGGAAACTCTCTCAAGGCAGTAAGCTGGAGAAATTTTAGGGCTTACCTCTTTTTTTCCCATCTCATATGGATCACTATCCTTTGTTGCTCAATGTCCAGTATTTTGAAAACTCTTGCTGTATAATATTTCTCTGTTTTGTTGCTGGTGGTGGTGTTTTGTTTTGTTTGCTTTTTAAGGTGGGAGGGTGAATCTGATCACTTTTACTCTACATTAAGTGAACGTGGAAGTCCTTGGTTATAACATTTTGATAAGGCTGTGCTTCCTCAGTTTTTCATGGGCTCTAGTTCTGTTCACTCTTTAAAGCTTAGTATTTTTCCATTCAATTGTTCTTCACCTTCATCATTCTCTCCCTGGGTGATCTCATCCCAAAGTTTCAAGTAAACCCATGCGTTGATCAATCCCAAATTTTCATCATTATCTCAGTCCATTGTCTCATTTCTAGATCTATCTAGCCAACAACTTACTGTTCCTTTTTTGCTAGATTACCCGTAAGCTATTAGAACTCAACATATACAACTAAACAACCCCCTTCTACATGTTCCCACCAATTCTTTTTTTTAAATCTCCCTGTAGTATTCATCACACTATTTACAGCTAGTTGTTTGTGTTTCTCTCTCTCTCCTTAAGTTGTTCATAGAGATTATGTTTTTATCATTGCTGTTTTTCCAACACTTAGCACAGTTCCTAACACTGGAGAGCTTCTCAATAAGTATGTGTTCTTTTTTTTTTTTTTAATTTATTTGACAGAGAGAGGCACAGCAAGAGAGGGAACACAAGCAGAGGGAGAGGGAGAAGCAGGCTTCCTACTGACCAGAGAGCCCGATGCGGGGCTAGATCCCAGGACCCAGGACGTTTAACGACTGAGCCACCCAGGCGCCCCCTCAGTACGTATGTTGAATTAAATTGAATTCCACATATAAGGGGATCTTCAGAGACAGGGGAGAGTAACAGTCTAAGTTAAAACCATCACACTAAACAGGACCTGGTCTTTTTCTCTGAAAGATGGATTAAGGAAGTAGAGTCAGTCTGAAGCACTTGCTGACTTTCCATCTTAGGCCACTGTGAAGGAGATACCTAGGGATAAGCAAGGATGGAAAATTAAGTGGAAAGAATGGAAGGGAGCCAAATATTTGGGCTCCTAAATGCTAAACACTGCTTCTTAGAACTGTGTCCAAATTTACTCCTATTGCTCCCTTCCGTGCTGAATGTTCTTATACTAAATTCATTATGCATTGCTTTTTGAAGTGTGCTTGAGTCATTTTATGTGAAGACATTTCATTTCATCAACTATATTATAAATTCCAACTAGACATAACACTATCTATTTTCTCAGTAGGTTTGGGAGAGTTTAGGAGCAAGGACCATATCTCTTTATCAGACTAGGTGCATCCCAAGGATAGGGACCATGCCTTTTTTCTTCCCAGGGAAAAGTAATATATGAAAATATTGATTACCAATACAAGGAGTAGAGATGCAAGGCTGGCTTGGGGTCTGCAGCCTATATCTGATCACAAGCCTCATTTTCACCACAATTTCCCTATCTTTACTACAACCATGCTCCAATCATACCAAAGAGCTTGGCTGTTCCATGTTGGCAAGTCAACATCAGCTTTGCCTAAAGCTTGTTTGCCAAGGAAATTTTGGCCCAGCTTCTCTGGACTCAGATTCTCTGGCAGAGCATGTTGGTTTGTCTTCTCAGCCTGCTCTGATTCTGTCCAAACTGGCTGGTTGGAGTTAGAGTCAACAGGGAATTTGGAGAGCAGGCCAGGCAGGTGTGAAGGTCTCTTCCAGCAACTCAAATATTAGAAGGCTTTTCAATCATCTTCTGGTGCCTAGGTCTGTTTCCTCTCAGAGAAGGGGCTGGGATGGCTCAGCCCTCTAAATTCCAAAACCCAATGTTATAGAGAGTGTGAAGTAATCAGACCTGCCTTAGAAGACTATTGTTATAAAGAACAGTCCAACTTCTCAGCAACCACACTGTATTCACATCCTGTTCTAATAAAGTTAAATAAAAATTTCCATACTGGAGATGCAAGGCCAAAAGAGACTTAAAATAAAGATTTTAAAATCATGTTTAATAAATTTAAACAAACATTATTCACACAAATTGACAATTTACTTAACTGAAAATATCCAGTGTTGGCAAAGGTGTGAAGAAATGGTAATTCTCATATACTCTTAGTGGAAGTATAAATTGAGACACTGTTTTAAAAGGCATTTGGGATTATATATCAAAATTTACTGTGACTATGCCTTTCAACTCAACAATTCCAGTTCTAACTTGAGAACTACATTCATATGTGCGCAAAGATACACACTAGGGGATGCTCAATTCAGCATTGTTTTTAATGTCAAAAAGTTATAAGCGATCTAAATCTCTGTTAATAAGGGTTATTCCATATAACCACACTATAAAATATTATACCACAACTCAAAATAATAAAGGGGGCCTTTGATATTATAACAATCTCTGAGAGATATTGTTAAATGACAAAAGCCGTTATAAGACAGTATGGATAGGTGATCAAGGTCATGAAAAAATAAAAGAACCTTGTCTATGAAATACACGAAATATACTTCTATAAGACAGTATATCAAACCATTTATAGTAGTTAATGCTGGAACTTTGAGTAAGTGAGTGGATAGGGAATGGTGAGAAAAAGGAATGTAAAGACAGAGTTTTAAATTTAATTCTAAGCTTGTTTTGAAAAATTAATAAAAGGAAACAACAACAACAACAAAAAACCCCATTCCCATGTGATATTCTTGAAGAGATGGGGAGTTCAGGTCTTCTCAGAAGCAGTACTTTTCAATTTTGGCTTTACGGTAGAATCACTTGGGCAATTGGAAAAAAAAAATAAAAAGATCTGAATTCAAGTTCTGTAGAAAGCAGAGCCTGATGCAAGAATTAAAATGCTTGACACTTGATTTGGGTAGTGCAAGCACAGGACAGTGAAGGTAAAGACATAAGAGAATTGGGCAAAGAAAGATGCAAAGTAATATCATGCAGTCTTTGATGGCCAGTACTTCACCAAAAGTATGAAGAGACAGAGCAGTTGTTCATCAGGACCTCTCCAGAAATGCAAGTAACAGTCTCACATCAGAGCAGTCCACAGAAGAGAGAAAGAGGGGGGGAGTTTATTTGACCAGTTCCCTCTTGTCTCCTATTTTTCATTAGTCAAATTTCACCTTATGGCAAGCTGCTCCCTGGGTATTATTCAGCCCTTTGCTTCTCTCAGGAAATCAAACCCCATGCCCTGGGGTGTAGCATTTTATCCAAATCTACAGAAAAAAAGAGATGACTTTAAGTAGCTAAAACTCAACATTTGGTTCTTGAGATTCTTGCTACTTGGAGTCTGAGCTCTAGCTAGCTAAGGAGAAATGGGAACTGAAGAGATGGTATATGTGAGTGTGGGGGGGTGACTAAGCAAGGGTCTAGCAAAGAAGCAGTGGAAAATGGTCAGAGAGGCAAGAAGATCTTTTAGAAAGATGGAAGAGATGAAGGAAAGCTAACAAGGTGCACAAAGCATGTGTCCCTTGTAATTCTGACTCTGACTCACTCTGGACTAATTAAATAAGAATGTCTGTGAACTTGGATTATTTTTAAGGCTCTTAGATTATTTGAATATTCAGCCAGCATTGAGAATCACTGCTCAAAAGCATCCATCGAAACAAGCTTCTTGGAGCAAATTTCATATCATGGTACCTTATTTTTCCCTTTCAATTAAAAAATGACAAAACTACCTAGAAGAACACCTTAGAAAGCCATTATGCCTCAGAAGCTTATGTTATTTCAGAGTAGATTCTGGAAGATGCAAACACCTCATGACCTTGACTTCCTGTTAGACAAAAGGCCACAGAAATTCTTCATGCAAAACAATGAAATTTTCCATTAGGTTACATTTAAACAGCAATTTTGCAAAAGGTAGAAAGAAACAGCAGGTTCCTCAGTCAGACTAAATAGGTTTTGTTTGAAAAAGAAATAATCAGTTCACTGCCTTGGATTTGAAGGGCATATCCTTCCTCAAAATGAACAATGTCATGTTTTATTTTCTCCACATAAATTGTGCTCTAACCATGTGTATCCAGATGAAACCAAAACATGAATAAAGTGATTTCTTGGGCTTTCCCAAGATATGTATTTCCTGGTACAAACCTCCAGTTTTTTACATTTGTACTCTATTGCATGCTGCTTTATATATGGATAAGGAGCAAGAAATTGCTCTCAAAAGAAGTTAAATATAGCCATCAAATGTGACTTTCTTAAATGGTCTAATTTTTTTAAATGATTTATTTATTTATTTTAGAGAGTGAGAAAGAGAGCGCATGAGTAGGGGAAGGAGCAGAAGGAGAGGGAGAGAGAAAATCTTGAGCACATTCCCCACTGAGTGTGGTGCCCAATATGGGGCTTGATCCCAGGACCCTGAGACCATGACATGAGCCAAAATCAAGAGTTGGACACTTAGCCAACTGAGGGACCCAGGTGCCCTGGACGAATGTTATTTGAGTGCCTTTGCCCCTCACTCCATTTCCCTACTTTAATCTACTGCCCCTTTGTCAGTTCAGAAATTAGAGTAAAAAAATATCAGAAGTGATGATGAAATTGGAGTCTACCAAGAATAAGATATATAAGCAGCACCCTATGAGATATAACACTTAGGTATATCACTTCTATCTGGTCATAGTTTCCCCACCAAAAATGAGGTGTTAAGCCTCGGTAATGTCTTCAGTCCTTCTGACTGAGATTTTACATTTCTAAATTCTTGAACAATTTCCCATATGCATTTGTCAATGTATACACTTAGCTGTGAATTCTGCCTACAAAATTTCCAAAGACTTAATGGTCAAGACAAATAGTCTCAAAGTAAAATAACCAAAGTTCCTATTTAAAACAGGTTTGGTGCAATATATGCTGCATTGTTTTGCAATGCAGAAAGATGTAGAACCCTCTGTTGTCAGCAGAGATAGAGAAAAAAGTGATAATGACAACAGAACATGCATGCTGAGAAAATATATGCCAAGTAAATTTTTTGCAGTATGTTATGGTTTGGGGATTTTGAAGATTATATTTGACAATGATAATCAAGAGCTAAATATAGATGATTTTTTTAAATGGCAAATAATATTGAGGACCCAATTCTTTATGTGTAAAGGATCTCCTTCAGTCTCTGTCTATACATAACAGAGAGCTTGTTGATATCTGCAAGTCATATTCATGGATTGTTAGGGAGCCTTTTTACAGAAAAAGCATGTGATGACCTTGTATTCCCACAATTCCTATTTCACATTGTCATTGGTTGGACCCTGTGCTTCTAATTTTTAGTATTTTAAAAAATTACTTATAAAGTTATTTGATGTCTATTATTCCCCGTGAGTTATGAGAATGATGGGGATAAGGCAGAGGTTCTTACTTACCTCTGAGTTCTCTGCAAATAGCACAGAGAGCCCACAAATATCTGTTCATGGTTGTGTGAATAAATCAATGAATGGATAATATCTACTTCCTAGAAAAAGATTTGAGGTGACTCACCATAAAGTATATGCAGACCATTTTAAGAAGGACATTGGATCAAGAACCATGAAATGGTGGAGAAGGGAAATTTAATTTGACCAGAACCATTACCTAAAGTTACTTACCACTATTAACACAAAATTTTACCTCTGGGATTTCTGGGAATTAAGACATAGAAAGTAAACATCATCATGAGAATATAAAAGAAACATGCTGTTCTCTGCCTAAAGAGAAGAACATGACATCAGGATTCTTTTTTATAAGTATCTTGAGGAATATTGATCAACACATCTCTACTCATGTTACCTGAACTCAGAACACACCAGTTACTTGGGAATCTGACAGCAAACCTGCCTTGGTAAACATTTTTCCCAGGTGAGTTGTATTTGCAAGCATTTCTTTAGCCTCTTTAAGGCTCTGTTCAATGCAAATTGTTCTGATCTACTGCATTTTGGTTGGGAATAGTCTCAGGGGCATTGAAATCAAATAACTGTTTTTCTGATACAGTGAAACAAGACAATTTTCAGGCTTTTGTGTCAAGTCAGAGGAGAATTTCATCATTTCTCTCAGCACATCACTGAAAACCAAATGGCCATTTCCAAATGTTTTACAAATGGCAATAACTATGAAGAGGCTCATCTATAACTGGTATCACTCCTATTCTCAAGAGCTCTAATGTCAAGATCTTCAGTCAGGGTAGTTTAAACATCTGTGAGTGAAATGGGACTCTGCTTTGATGAAATGTTTAATACAGTTTTAGGCAGATTCATGGATGGGAGAAAAACATGTCTGTGTCTTAGCACAGTGACTAATGGCACATAGGAAAACCTCAATATTATTACTACATGTATATTTTTTAAATCTTCTCAATAACTATGGGACATGAAGATTATTTAATAAAGAAATTCAGACCCATACAGATTAAGTAAATTGTCCAGGGTTACAGAACCAGTAAGTGGCACATATTAGGTACTTAAGCCCAACTATTAGAGACTACAAATTCCAGGCTCTTTTCACTATAATATTACTGCTTCTATTGCCTTCAAGAAAATCAAGGTCTATTGCTTTTGAAGTCCCAGAGTACCTGCCATGAATTACTTGGAAGATGAAAAATACTGCCCTTGACTATGAAGCATAGTTAACTCTTTAACAAATGCCTAATTTCTCAAGCACATTTAGTAGCCCTGGAAACAATGGAAGCATCTGGTGATGCTAACCATACCTTCACTCAGAAGAATCTACTGATATGTATCAGTAAGGATGATTTTTGTTGCAAATAACATAAGTCGCAACTAAAAGTATCCTCAATAATAACAAGGGTATGTATTATCTCACAAATAAGATGCCCAGTGGTAGGTAACTACAGATTTGGAGTTAGTTAATTCAGCATCTCAGCAATATCAATACAGTTGGGGCCCTGCCGTCTTCAGCATGTTTAAAATGCCCCTCATATTCACATGTTGAATGCCTATGTGTTTTGGGCAGTTCTAAATATTTTGTAAGCATTTTAACATAGTTGGTCCTCTTGACACTCCTATGAGAGATACTATTATACTGAGATAGACAAAGACCCTTCAAGGACATAAGATAGCTGCAATAGGGCAAATATCAAAGCAGATAAAAGCACAGTCAGTAACAAATGGAAGGGGTATTATCTCCCATGTACCTCTTCCCAAAAGCCACTGAGCAGACTTTCTCTAAGGTTCCATGCTCAAACTAGTCACTAGCAAGAGGAATGGAAATTATCACAATTATCTTAAGCATATCATGATTCACACAAGCTCCTCCAAAGTGGGCACCCCCATTTCTTCAAGCACATGGCCGCAAACACCAGAACAAAAGCTGGGTTCTGATGCTATAGCTAACTTCTTCATCTCCACTTATAAAAGGAACATCCTTAGACACATTCAAGGTTGATGGGTTTCTCAAAAAAGCAAGGTGGGCGGGCTGGGGATATTTAAAAGGCTTGCCGATTCCCTTGATAGATACTAGAGATGTCCTACTTGAGGAATTGTAGAAACACTAAAGAAAACCAGGAACTGAGTTGAAACAAACAAAAAAGCATTGGCTCTTGCAGGAGACAAAGTCAAGTTCTGGGTTTCACAAGTATAGCATGGTTTAAAGTAATACCATTTGGAGTTTACAGACATGGGGAAAAAATCCCCAGTGTGATTGTAAAGAGTGCTGCAAAACAGAAAACATTCCTGGTGGGCTACATCATGCAGTATTCAGTAGAATTTACTGCATATCCCCCACTACCATGCCTCCAGCAATGGCAGAAATCCTTCAAACTTTGCTAAAATGCATCTGTGTTTTTGTGCAGCAGCTGAAAACATGTGTGTCTTCAGATATAGGGTGTGTGTGTTATATGTGCATGTGTGCAGAAATTTCCCCAAACTGTAGATGCCTTACTGTTATGAATTGAATTGTATCCCCTAAAAATTTTTATGTTCAAGTCCTAACCCCCAATACCTGAGAATGTGACTGTATCTGAAAGTAGACCTCTAAAGAGGTAATTAGGGTAAAATGAGGTCATATGAGTGGGCCTTCATCCAAAAGGACTGGTGGTCTTCTGAGAAGATTAGGACACGGACACAGAAACTGAGGAAAGACCATGTGAAGAAAAGGGAGAAGACATCCATCTACAAGCCAAGGAGAGAAATCTCATAATGAAATCAACCCTGCTGACACCATGATCTCAGACTAGCCTCCAGAACTGTGAGAAAATAAATTTCCATTGCATTCTGAAATACTTCTTATAGGAAAACTTGGCCTTTTACAAAGGGCTGGCTCTTCCTCAATTCCTTCCTCCTGAATGTGTTGCAGAAAGAAAGATAATGTGGTTGAGCACTGCCTATTGGCCAGTTAGCTATCTTGACTGAATCAGATCAAACCTGAAGCTAATTGGGTCCACTGTGCAAAAATTAATCATTTAGATAGCCCTATAATGTGACCCAGACAACTGTTTTCCCCCTTAACTCTGGCTCTTGAATCCATGAAAGAATTTTGGTCATTAACATGAACATGTAATTTGCCTCCCCTTCCTCAAAAAAACTTGGATTTCATAGGAGAAATGAGGGATGAGGTGAGAGTAGTTTATACTAATTATCCTACAGAGAAAAATCTTAAAACTTGCCTTTAGCGTTTTTTATACTTCCTCAAATATTTTCCTTAGAATTGCCAACTTTGGAAGTCCTCTCTTTTCTCTTTCTCCAACAGCATTCACCCTAAAGGCCCACCCTCTCTAGATGCCCCTAGGAAAGCCAAATCCCAAATTCCCTCTCCTCTATCTAGCAGCAAAACTTCTCCCCTCTCAAAACCTGGATGCCAGATGACAATTACCTAGGCCCTGAAACCCTAAAGTGAATTTGTTAGTGCATTTTTTTCAACAAAAGCCAAATTTTCATTATAAGAAGTTCTGATACCAGCTGTGGAGAGAATAAAATTATTTTCCTATTTTTATAAGAAAAATAAAAAGAAAGCAAATAAAAGAAAGAAAAAGTAGTTGAATATAAGAATCTCAGATCTTCCAATTTTCTTCTGTCCTAGAAGAGAGGCCAGTGTTTTGTGCCTTTAATAACTCAACAAGCTTACCAGCCTAGAGAAACTAGAATATGAAAAGTCACATATCTCTGCCTGAGTGAGGGTCAGCTAATCCCATTTCCAGAGAAAAACATTGCTGTTTTCCTTTTGAATTAACATTAACTTGCATCACACACACACACACACACACACACACACACACACACACACACAAATTATATTTAGAAATGTTTTAGCCCTGACTTCTCAGCAGGAGTAAGTGCCTCAATTTCCTGCAAATCATTGTCAAGTGTCTAGACAGGAGAAGTGGAAGCAAAGATAAGAGATCCTGAATTTCAGCAGAGGGGCCATCAAACTAAATCCAACTCAGCTGTGCTTTTTCACTTGGCAACAAGCGATAACCCTCTGATAGCCACATATCTTTCACGTTGCCTTTGACTTCTGATAAAGGAAGAGGAAAGTGGGAACAATGATGAGCCTGTGATGATAAACACCCCTGGCTGTGCTTTTGCCTTGGTCTTTTAAAGTTAACTGAGCCCCAGAGGAATCCCAAGCTCTACAGGCCTATCTAATATCTGGAGTGGTTTATGAGCATTTAAAGCTACAGATTAAGATGAAAAATATACTTTAAAGGGTTTGTGACTTGTTTAAGCGCCTTAATTTTAAATACACACCTAACTCAATCAAACATGGTGTGTAGAAATTCCTAGTTTCAATACTCTTTCTGAGAGTTTTACAGTCTCTTAATCTTTAAGAACTGAACTGGATGGTACCTCCGAGGTCCCCTCAACAGCTGCCTATATATACACACTAAATCTATGGGAATACCTGGGATCTGTAGCAAAGTTTCTTTCCTTACAAACATTCAGAGAATACCTTCCCTGAGAAGCTAATCTCTTACTGTTTAACAAGACCTGGACATGTCAAACCTGATCCATTCCTCATTCCCTCATGCATCCATCAGCCCTTCTTTGAGTCCCTTGTTGAATAGGATAGGGATTAAATGGTTAGGTAGTGGAGTCAGGCTGCCTAGTTTAGAACTCTGACTCTAGCACTCACTAGTTGTGGAAATATGAGCAAGTTATTTAACTTCTTGTGCCTCATGTTCCCTAAAATGGGGATAATGACAAGACTTACCTCTCAGGACTGCTGTGAGAGTTAGAGAGCTATAAATGCAAAACAAGGGTTTGACATATAGCAAATGTTTAATGAATTTTAATTGTCACTATTAAGTGCCAAACACTAGTCTTTACTCAGAAGGGGAAAAGATAGATGAGAAGAATGTTTTAGAAATGAGGGTGAAGAAGGGAAATACATCAACTATTTAAGAGTTAAGAAATCAGAAAAAGACAGATGCCATACACTCTCACTTATATGTGGAATATAAAAAAACAAAACCAATACACAACAAAAAAACCAAGCTCATAGTTACAGAGAACAGATTGGTGATTCCCAGAAATGGGGGGTGGAGGGTAGGAAAATGGGTGAAGAAGGTCAAAAGGTATAAACTTCCAGTTGTAAAATAAATAAGCTATGAGGATGTTATGTACATGATGACTAGCTAATAATACTGAATCGCATATTTAAAAGTTGCTAAGAAGTAGATCTTAAAAGTTCTCATTACAAGAAAAAAAATTTTGTAACTATGTAAGGTGATAGGTGTTAACTATACTTATTGTGGTGATCCACAAATATGGAATGTTATGTTATATACTTGAAGCAAATATCATGTTATATCTCAATTAGACCTCAATTTATTTATTTTTTTTAAGATTTTTTTTTTTTATTTATTCATTTGACAGAGAGAGAGACAGCCAGCGAGAGAGGGAACACAAGCAGGGAGAGTGGGAGAGGAAGAAGCAGGCTCCCAGCAGAAGAGCCCGACATGGGGCCCGATCCCAGAACTCCAGGATCACGCCCTGAGCCAAAGGCAGACACTTAACGCCTGAGCCACCCAGGTGCCCCTACACCTCAATTTAAAAAAAAATATGTATATTTAATTTATTTTTGAAAAGAATTAAGAAACCAGACAACACAGTGGTACATAGCTGGTTCCTAGCACTTTTCTAGACATAATTACAAGTTTCAACAATAACTTACAAGACAGTGCTAACTTAGATTAACTCAGAACAAATAATTAAAGTCTGGCTTGAAGGACTGTGGGAGTTCAAAGAAGAGAGAGATCACTGTGGACTGAAGGGGACAGAGAAGACTTCATGAAGGAGGTATGTCTTGTGCTGGGCTGCAATGAACAAGCAGGATGTAGATCTATTTTCTGACGGATAAGGAGGTTACTAAGGGAAAAGCATCAAAAGCAGAGAGAAGGGGACTATTGTGACACAGGCTGCACTGAACATCTGGACTGATTTTCAGTGGTCAGCTCAGGAAGTAGGCTTGCCATCACCCTTATTTTCTGCCTTACAGTTAAAAGGTAGACCTCCACACAAGCTTCAGACTGCCTCTAGGTTCATCCCTTGCAGTGGATCTTATACCAGTGGATCTTATATAGCCTCCACCAGTTCAGCTTTCTTTCAACACTATTGCCCTCTTGTCTCTACCCTGCTCCCAAGTTCAGTATCTGCCCCCTCCTTAAGCTCATCCCATTGCTTTCAGGGTAAAACCAAGCTCCTTAGCTTAATATGCAATGTTCTTCACAATCTGACAATGAATGTGTCCCAGTATACCTTTCCCCTCTTTTTCCTTACAGTTCCTCCAGCTAGGCTTTTTGTTCCTGCTTCAATCAGTCTAAACTCTAATACAGAATTACCTCCATTCTCACCTTAGCCATCTAATTCATCACTGTATCTGTGGACAATTTACTTGTGAGCTTTCTGGTTCTTTTCCAATTTTCTAATTCTTTTCTTGTTTGCTAACTTTCCAATCTCTTTGCTAACTTCTCTAACCCACTCAAAGCGAGTAAATTTGTAGTACTGCTAAGCTAGATTTTCATATAGTCATTTTATTTGGAGGGAGGTTAACTATTTTTTTAACTGAGATCTTAGTTTTCAATCTGAACTACAAATTCCACAAGACCAGGATCTGTATCTGATTCTTCTTCTTCAAATAACAGTAGTTGATTAAATAATTACAAGGGATGACAGGAACCAGGGATATCAGTTTGCAAAACTAATGTAAACTACCCAAACGGGGACAAGCATAAGAAAAACCTGATTTCAGTAGGTTATAGATCAGGTTATAGATCAGGCTCCCTGTAAAACAGACTATGAGAACTCTAAGGGTTTCTATCATTATTTTGTTTTCACTTTTACTTTTGTTTGAGACTGTGATATTTGAATTCAGAAAGTTACTGCTCTTAGATCAACACCTCTGGAGCATGCGGGACAAGGGGTAAAGGATGAAGACTGGGCAGAGGAAGAAGTAAGAAGCTGAACTGTGCTGTTGTTTTAACAGTCTTCAGTCAATTTCATAGGGAACTCTGGTGCTGAAATGACCCTTAAATTATTCCAAATGAAGCAAAGGAGCCAGGTCATTATATATCCACTAAGCCCATTCTTTGGCTATCTGCTATACCTAAGGAAAAAGAATAACCTTGGGCAAGGCAACTGCTTTAGGCAATTCCTGAGGAGGGATGCAGCTGTGAGCTGTCAGAAGTCAACACTACTAGCAGCTGGCAGAATAAGTGCCTTGGTCCTAAAGGCAGAGTCTGGCGGTATATCACAGTATCCACTACAGTTGGGTGATATGACAATATGATCTCTTGGCCTTCTCAGCATAACCTCTGTGTTTGGCATTTAGCTCCACCTATTCTCTGGCTATTATGTTTTACATGCCTGACCTGACTTAAAATGTGTTCCTTGTAGATGAAAAATTTAATTTCCATAAGTTGTCCCTTCCTTCCAGTTTCCTGTTCCACTTATCAGAAATAAACTATCAAAAACTACTTATTAGCTGTACCAGCAATTGGTCAGCGTCCAAATCATCAGCATTTGCTGTGGAATCAGATAAGTAGCTGGTTTATCTTATCACTGTTAGAATCTCAAGCGGAGATTCAGCCTTCATGGGATCCAGGCAAGACAGGAAAAATAACCTGGGGGTTTCAGCACTTCCCAGAAATACCAGCTGACGGAACACTTGAAAGTGTCAAGGGGCCCACAACAGGGTAGAGCTGTCTTAATGTGAGGAAAGGAAAATGGACTTAGCAAAGAGTAACAAGGAGACAATATGAACTAGATTAGTGACCACCTTGAATTCCTACAGGTTCTACTTAGGTGGCCCTTCTCCCCAGTCCATCAACTCTGCCACTTCTCATCATTAGAACTTTTGTTATTGATGATGATGATAATGATAATTTGAGAAATTTAACAAATACAGACAAGAACCAAAAATAATAAAACAAGGTGTCCTCTTCCTAGAATTGAAGCGTCCTCTTTCTAGAATTCACTATCACTTTTTGCCATATTTGCTTCTGTATTTTTTTTAATTAAAAATATTATAGATATAATTCAAATCACCTCTGTTCCACATTTCCATGGGCAAAAGAGATCATGATTTTGATGTGCATCTTTCCAGTTTATTTTTATTAATTTTAAATGCGTATGTTAGTATCCATGAGAATACAAAATATTGTAATATATGGTTTTTAAGTTGACAAAAACACATAATATATTGTACTTTAACTTTTCTTCATTAATTTTTAAGAATTTTTCATATTGCTGTACATAGATTCAGTTCATTTTTAACTGCTTATGATAGTCCATCACAGAACCATATTACATTTTATTTATTTATTTTCCTACTGATAACATTTCCAATATTCTCCTTTTTGTGGATTTTTTTTCCTGACTTTCTTGACAGCTCAACATGAATGAAATGTCTCTCTCTCTCTCTTTTTTTTTTTTTTTTTTAATTTCTAGCAGAGATTGACCAGGCCTCCAGAGAAGAATCCCCACTGTATCTTTGTTCTTTGCCCCTCTGCCTCAGCCCTGACAAATACCAGGTGCTGGTTTCTAGAATTCCCATTGTTTTCTGAGTTGTTTCTGCCAAATATTTCATTCCTAGCCAGACCTAAAGAACACATCAAGAAAGTGACAAATATGGGCAAAATGAATAGAGTTCATTGGGGCTCAAAATAAAAACTGGAGCTACTTCTGGAAATTCATCCCAAGAAAACAATTCAAAGAAAGGACAAAATCTGTGTCTATGAAGATTTTTATTATAGAACTATTTTTTAATGGGGAAAAATTAGAAATAACCAAAATGGTCAACAATGGGTAGTGTTTATACAAATCATGGTATAATAACTCAATAAAATATTAATTCTTTTACAATGATGATTCTAAAAACTCTGCATTAGATGGGGATATATAAAATTCCTCTGTCTGGCTCAAAACAGATGAATATGAGCAATTTCATCTAATCCAAACTTAAGAGTAACAGAGGAAAACAAATGATGGTATAAAGTTAGATGAAAAATACAAGAAGCAAAATTACATCTACTGCATGTGAAGGTATATCTGCATTTGGACAAGAACTTAAAGAAAGTACAGCAAAATTAAAAACAGTTATATTAAAGAAGGGGAGTTGGGAAGAACTAAAGCTTATCTAATGTACATATCCAGGACCTACCTTATAAACATTATTGCTTTAATAAATACACACACACACACACACACACACACACACAGCTTTTTTTATTCCCACTTATAGATGAAGAAGCTACAGTTCAAAGTGATTAAGCTTTTTTAGTGTCATAAATCAATAGAGTGGCAGAGCTAGAATTTGCATCCAGTCCTCTTTGATTTCAAAGCCTGCACTCCATTCATGTCCTTTTCTGGTGAGATGAAAATGCCATCTCATTTTATAGCTCTCATTATATAATAAAAAATTTCTCAAGAAGGTGAGTATAAGGAAGATGGGTCACTAAACACCTATTCCTGTTCCCATCTGGTCCAGAGTGACAGGGCACCTACTAGAATGGCTCTTTGATTTTACAAGCTTGCCCTTAGGGTTCTTGGCGTAGAACAAAAGACTGGTGGAAAGAGGGTGACATTCAACAGACAGAGACAATTGGATGGGGAATGTGATGAGCCATGTACTGCCTAAGGCCACTTGATCAAAACTCTTGAACAAAGAGAACTTAGCTATTATATGAGGCTTTTGAGAGCGAGATGAAAACTGTTTGTGAGTGTTGTGGATGTTCTTAGGGAGAAGCCTCTAAGTTTCAGCCCAAATGAATGAACAGAGAAGCACTGGGAGGGAGTCAGGACTTCTGGGTTCCCTGGTTCTGTTCCTAAGCAGATGTGTATCCTTGCGCAAGTCACCGAAGTTCTCAGTTTTCTACCTGCAACATGAAAGAGTTTGCTTCTTCCAGCACTAAGTGTTTTTCTGGCTCTTTTTTCCACCCAGAAAGAAGAGTTCTACAGTCTGCTAAATGGAGAAATCCGGTGTCATATGTCTGAATATTGAAGAAAGTTCTTACTCTTCTTATCTTTATTCTTTCAGAAAAGGGGGTACTTCCACCAACACTTCTACTCTTCTCTCTACCCACTAATATGATTACTACCTTTCTGCCCAGTAAATTCTCAGGAAGGCCAAATCCTGGATCTAGTGCATGGAGATATTCTGCCACAAAAGTGGGAAACAGGCTCTGTCCACTCTTACTTCATCCCACCTGCCAGCAAAGGGGCCAAATTGTACTTTGTGTTCCTGCTCTTAGGCAGAAAGCATGCCAGGTCAGGCTGTGGATCTGTCTCCAAGGGAAGACCTAGAGACTCAGTCCCCTCTTCAGTTCTCTATCCTGCCAGTTACCAACTAGAGCCCTTCAGGTAACTGGTTAGCTAACTGTCAGCTGTGCAGACCCCAGAGAGGGTACTAAAGTTCAAACCTGGGGTATGGGGAAGAAGAAGTCATTGGAAGACCCATTATTACTTCAAGGTCAATCTATATTCCAGCACAGAGTGTCAGCATTCCCAAATCTGGGGATTCACAAAGCAGATCCTGGAATTTAGTCTTCCCCAAGCTCCTTGTATCTGTCTGCTACTGATAAGAAAGAAAAGAAAGGAAAAGAAAAGAAAAGAAAAGAAAAGAAAAGAAAAGAAAAGAAAAGAAAAAGAAAAAAGAAAAAAGAAAGGGAGAGAGAAAGGGAGAAAGAAAGAAAGAAAAGAAGAAAAGAAAAGAAAAGAAAAGAAAAAATGAAAGAAAGAAAGAAAAGAAAGAAAGAAAGAAAAAAGAAAGAAAGAAAGAGGAAGGAGGGTGGGAGAGAAAGAAAGAGAGAAAGAAGGGAAGGAAGGAAGGAAGGAAGGAAGGAAGGAAGGAAGGAAGGAAGGAAGGGAGAAGGGAATGGGTAATTGACATCCCCAAACCTCAAATACAGAACCGAAATCTGGAAGAAATACCAATCCAGAATCAGATATAACTTCCTTATCAAACTGTTACTATGAGAATGAGAGAACAAAGGGGTCAGAAGACACTTTAAAAAAATGTAGATTGCAGAACTGAAATAACATTCTGCAATTGAGCTTTCTGAGAGACAGAAGTAAGTTAAACAAGAATGCTGAATTCTGGACTTTAGGATCTAAGTGAAGAGTGAGATGTTGGTGAGTAAGCCAAAGCCTAGTGAGGGATGTGTCCTGGTTCCCAGGGCAACAACACACATGTAAACCGAGCATAGGTAAGATATATAACTGTTTACAGGACTGCATTGGGAAGTCCGAAAACAGATGAATAGGTGTGTATTGTCTTTCACCCTGGAGTGCCTGAAATCAAATGTCACCATGACCATCTTCAGGATACATGGCCATAGGCAAAGATAAAGCATGCATAACCTCAATTTTCCTAACTGCAGAACGGGTATCATAATAGTCCCCCAATAGGGTTGTTGGAGTATTTAATGAGATAAACCATGTAATGTACTAGCACATCCAGTGCTCTGAAAAACACTGGGCTTCCCTCTTAACACATAGGTTCTGAAAGGGGAGAGACCAGTGCTACTTTTGCTATTGGCAGATCTCTAATGCCTAACATGGTGTCTCAGAAGGCATTTATTGTTGTTATTGACATTATGGTATTGGAGAAGAGATTGAAGAAACATTTTTACCCTCTTCATTCTCCCTAAACTAGTTTCTCTCTCATTTGAAGCCAGATAAACACATTGCTGAGGATGAGCCTGTGTTACACCCATCTAAAAATGCCTTTTCCTCCTGCAGCTTCAGCAACTATCATTGTATGGAAAGATGGAAACTAAATAACCTCAACCAACCCAGCTGGAGTCTTAGTCTGATTCTTACTAAGACAGATCCAACAAAGCAGCAGCATGCCTTGATTGGATTGATATGATTTGATTAACTTGATCTCATTTGATTGATTTTCAAATTCCTTTCTTATTTTCACTCTGAGTTCCCCAAAATTCAAAAGGGAGAGAACAACCAGGTAGTAGGAGATAATCTCCAACGTCAGAATAAGTGTCTTTCCCTCACTTTGTTGATAGTGACTGGAGAGGAAGGGATCTCTGTTGAAGTAAAGACAAAAGAAAGAGAAGTTTTTTCCAATTCACATTAACTTATTTTTTGAGAATAAAATTTATACACTTTCTTATAGCCAGACTAAACAGTTGGCAATGAGGGTTTTTGGGTCCTGGAATCCTGCCAATCAGGAGAAAAATTGAATTTTATTCATAGTAGACCGAAGCTAGTAGCCTAATCAAGTTCCTAGTATCATTTAGGGTTTGGATTCTAGGCAGGCTAGATAGAGTCTTTCCCATTCACTAATTCACTATCTTGTAGTTCCTGAATTGCCACAATCAGACAACATCTTTGCTGGCCAGGTGACCAGGCTGATGCAGCATCAGGAGCATCTTAGATGATTAACAGATGTTCAGTCAAGTTTAAACATTGAGGTTGTCTGTCTAGACAGCTAGTCAAACCTCTTCACATCTCCCATGAGCCCTGCCCTGACTCTCCGTCTCTCCAGCTGTGGAGATGACTGACATATACTTTCTAAACATGGATTCTTGAAGAGAGAAAATAGAACTGAATAGGGACCGTAGGACCCCACTCGGGAGAGTTCACAAATGAAGAAATTTGTTCCACAAAAAACCCCCACAGTCTGTGGCAGAATAAGAACTTGAGCTCAGGTCTTTGGACTCTAAGGCCAGTGCTGTTTCCACTAGATGATCTAGATATTGAGAAATATCTTCACTTTGTCTCCACACTTAATAGAGTAGTAATTATCTGTGAAAATGGGATTTAACTAAACTATTTTCTGTACCCATTCTGGGCATTACAAGCACTTGGAAGTTCTGTCCTTTAGAAGTCCACACTTTCAAGATTTCAACAATCATCCAGGAGGCAACTGGTCTTAAGCATATGAAAATAAACTTTGTATTAGTTTGTTAGGGCTACTAAAATGAAGTAAATCGGATGGCTTAAACAATAAATATTAATTGTCTCATAGTTTTGGAGGCTAGCAGTCCAAAATCAAGGTGTGAGCAGAGAATGGTTCATTCTTTCTGAGCGCTATGAGGGAAGAATCTGTTCTAGGTCTTTTTGCTTGGTTTATAGATAGCTGTCTTCTCTCTGTGTCTTTTCACATTGTCTTCCCTCTATGCATGCCTGTCTTTGTGTCCAAATTTCCCCATTTTATAAGGATACCAGCCATATTGGATTAGGGCTCACACTTAGTAAAAGAACCTAACTCCAAATAAAGTCACATTCTGAGGACGTCAACATACTAGTTTGAGGGGAACACAACTGAACCCATACAAAACTTGAAATCAGTGTTTCTCAAATTTCAGCTATTTGTGTATCATCATCATACCTCTGCTACATTCATATGCTATCTATATGATTACCCCCTTACTATTTAAAAATCACTTGTACTGATATATATTTAGTATAAAAGGTAATTTTATCCCTTGTATATATAATAAACCAATGCTTGTCTAATATATATTAACATTAACATTAAAATTAAAAAGTCCACATACCACATAATATTATCATGTACAACCATGGGTATGAATATATCATTTGAGAAACACAAATCCAAATAACTCATAAATATACAGGTTTGCACGTATACCATGTGATATGGGGTTTTATGTGTTTTTACTGAATGAGGCAAATCCCATTCAAGAGGTAGTCGTTCTTGCAATTCCAAGTGCTCCAAAGCGATTCTCTGCATTCCTCCAGTCTCGCAGAAATAGCCCACCTAACTTTCTGTATAGTAGGGTCACAAAAAGATTCTAAAATAGGAAAGCAGGATGGGGAGGGATCTACTCCTCACTTTTTTTCTCTTTATGAATTGTTCAACTGCTGCAAGTGACACATAGGAGAGTTATGGAATAATTTTGAAGAGATAAATTAAGGTGGGGTCAGATACCTTCAATCCTGCAGCTCACTGGCTAAATGATTTCTGAATGAGTTATTAAACCTTCTGCTGTAGAAGGTGTGGAGTGGAATAAGTTTATTTTAAGGGTAATTGTGGGAACTACATCATTGTCATAGTCTTCCCAGCTCACATCCTAGATGTCAGACCACTGGAAAAATTCTATAGAAGAGGAGGGATAATTATGACCCAGGAGCCCTTCCCACTCCCACAGCAGGCACGACCAATTTTCCATGGACCTCTTTACTACTAGGCCTTTAAGGACCTAAAAATCCTTTTCAACACAACACTCCAGGAAGCCACTACCAACTTATCAGCATTGAATACAGAGAGAAAACCAGGCAACTCCTATCTGGTGACGGAGGCTGTTTTTTCTGGCCTCTACGAAGGGCCAATCCTATAAGTAGCCTAGGAAAAGCTCTTCCCCACCCTATTCTCCCTTTCTCTCTACTCCCTCCTCACTTCTGACTTCTTATCCTCTGGAACTCAGCTAAAACACATCTCTTCAAAAAGGCTTTCCCACAGAGACCTTAGCTCTCTAAATAAATGCCTAAATGCCTCCCATTATTCTCTGTCTCAGATTTTTGTTTGATTCCTTCTTACCATTTACCATGACTTACAATTACTATTTGCTTAGGTACTTGTTTTTTCAACAGTCTTGCCCACTTGAATATAAGTTCCTTGAAAGTAAGGGTTACACTGCTCTTGGTCACCATTCTATCACCAGCATACACTAGGCACTCAATAAATATTTGTTGAAAGGAAAATATAAAGAAAAAAGGAAGAAAATGAAACAAAACAAAGGAAGAAAAGAGGAAAGAAAAGACAAAAGGGGAGTGGAGAAAATGGAGGAGAGGGGAATGGGGGCAGGGAGGGGAGGGGAGGAGAGAAGAGAGAGAGGCCTTCCCCTAGGCCACCAACAACTGGCCACAATATGGAGATGCATAGTGATTGGTCAGCAGTTTATTTGGGAGTGAGGTATTCCTGTGTGTGTGTCATATAATGGAGCATTTTCCTCTGCACAAGATCTTGTCTCCGAAATAGGGATGTCTCCTTCTTAGAAGTATTGGGGGTGGGGGAGAAGTGGGAGACTACTGACCTTCTCTCTACCCCTTTCTGGCTCTCCTCTATGACAAAGGGTGACTTATCTGCTTGGCGAGGGGATCAGACTCTGGCATCTGCTGTCTGCCAGTCTCAATGGGTAGGGTAATGATTTGAAGGCACTGTTTGCCATCTCTGTGTCTCTCTTTCAGGACTCTGGCCTCAGCAGGGTATGAGACCAGCCATGTCTGTCCATGTGGCTGGCTGGAGGTGAGTCTTCTAATGCAGACCCACTTTCTCCATGTTCATCCCAAGATCTAGACTTTGAGGTAAAGGACAAGATGTTCACTAGGCCCTGTCAAGTCACATTCTTCTATCAGCTTTGCCAATTATGTTATAGATATTTTGAGCTCCATTTGACTTTGATGTCTATTTCTTAAAAGGCTTAGAACTCAAAGGGGTAAAGGGGAGTTTAATTATGTCCTCACAAAACCTAATAGGTAAAGAGAAAGAAAGATACTGCATGATATGCATGATGACCAGCTCTACTTTGCAGTACTAAAAACCCAGCTAGTAGAATATGCAGACCTTTCTGGCAGGCCAACAAATGTTCAAGACCATTCTTTTGGCATTATGTTTTCTCCTCAGGCTCTTCTTGAGCTTGTGATGAGAGCCTTAGGACCCCTTGTAGATCAGAAACATCACAATAGACATAGAGAGGAAAGGCCTGGGGATCTGGGTGAGGCCATTTCAAAGAAAGCCTGGCTCAACCACAGGACAGCTTTATGGATGAGTATCATTAAGATGGATGTCAGGCCCTCTTGCAAGATGTCCCTGTCAGATATTGAGAATATTAACACGGAAGTGGATTATTCCCAGAGTGACTTACTGCAGCACTTTATGGGATGTGGGAGTATTGTTTATGGTTGTTAGGAATTTGCAAATGCTTTTAGATATGGAGGCTGCCAGCATCTGCAAGGATGCACTTCATGCTGTTTGTATGTTAAAATTTGCTTTTACAGTTTGAGACGTGAGACGCTTTTCTAGATACATACGTGAGAGAGACTAAGGACATTTCATAGAGAAAAGAAAATGATTTGCAAAAAAAAAAAAGAGAGAGAGAGAGAGAGGAGATTATTTTTAAGGATCTACATTAATTTGTGGCATTAGGTAGCCATGACAAAGGAAATTCTGCCCCTCTGAAACAGCCCATGACCCATCTCACCCATAAGCCTTCCCTGATCATTGCAGAAAATAGTAGCTTCCCTGACCTCTTATGCTCCCTGTGCTCAGAGCCTACTCCATTTCACCGCACTTTCCATCTATTATTTAGGGTGGTCAGTCTCCCCAATTAGACTGTCAACTCTTTAAAGAAGGGAATTGCATTTATGTCTCACACACATTAGTATCACCACATCATCTAGCGTTTTGTCCTAGGGACATTAGAAGTAGATTAAATAGTTTAATTTTTTTTATTGGTACATCCCATATACTAAGAAGAGGTCCCACTCATGAATTTAACACTTGCAGTGTACATGCAATAGGCGAGAACTATTATGGGATTTGAAGCTACTCTGATATTGAAGATGATGAGAATAATACTAATATCACTAATATTTATAATGTTTATAATAGCTAATAGTTACTGAGCATTTACAATATACCAGGTACCATCAAAAGCACTTCACATATATTATCTCATTCAATGCTCACAGAAAACTCCCATTAGGTAGTTATTATTAAGCTTATTTTTCAAATGAGAATGTTGAGGCTTAGAGAAAATAATTACAACACAGTTCCTGCCCTTGAGAAGTTCACCATCTGGTGAGACGTCAGACTGTGAAATGATGATGATGATAAAGATGTTCATAGTGTTAATAACAGTAGAAATTTAAATAGTTTGAAGTGGAAAACCAGAAGACCATACATAAGACAAAGGAAGATATGCCAACTGTATGAGTGGTGTGTGTATGTGGAGGGGGGTGTTTGTGGGCGGGTGGGTGTTTGTGGTGTATAATAAGGTATCTCAATCAGATGAATCAGTGCTTCTTTTCTTCATAAATTGAATGGATGTGATCCAGAGGTGTTGATGAATGTTCAACAACTACATTTCCAGGTGTAGTTCCAATGAATGTTGGTTGATATTTCATTTGTGTTAATGAGTAAGATGAAAAAGAGATAAATAATGAGAATATATGTCAAAACTTCATTTGTTTGTGAAGGATGTGCATAACTTCTTTGTCGAATCAGGTAACAGTTTTCAAACAATTGGAAGAACATCTCCTCAATTTTCTTCCACTATTCACAAATGTGAATCTACATACAACACTGTTAAGTTAATCTGCACTAACATTTTCCCTATTACTTTCTTATGTTTAGACCAGGAATTAGCAAACTACAGACCATTGGCTCCTTTTTTGTAAAGCTCATTAGCTACCTGTTTTTTCCCCACTTTTAAAGGATTTTTAAGAAAGAGGAGGAAGAGCAGGGGGAAGGAGAAAGTGGGGAGGGAGAGCAACTGAATGTGCTCAGCAAAGCCTAAAATATTTACTCTGTGGATCTTTATAGAAAAAGTTCACCACCTCATGGTCTATTATAATCAACAAAACAATAAATCAAGCCTTGATTTGGTAGCATTGCTGATTTCTACAGTGTAAATACTCCCTCTATGGCTAATTTCAAGCTAACAAAACAGTGCAGAGTTGAGAGGAGATGTATAGTCATGCATCATCATATAGTATTTCCACCACACAGAAACAAGACAAATAATTTCAAGAGCATAATCACAAGGTATTGTGAAATAATTAGGAAGTGTTGAGTTTTGAGTACTTATTACCTTTAAAATATAATTTTATTACACTGTAAAATTAGATTGCATTTTCAATAATGGCTGTTTTTAACTGCCTCGCAAAATTCATAAAATTTTAACAACTGCCTTTTGCAAAACAAAACAAGCTGGCCACAGTGTGATCACAGAAGCAGCTGGTTGCCCTTGATGATAATGTTGATGCTACAATAACCCATGTTTCCTGTGAAGTAGGCAAGTCGAGCTTGTAGAACATGTTAAGAACATCCTTTAAGAGGTTATTCATTATAGCCTTATCTGAATTTGTGAATATTATTTTTTATTTTTTTATAATAATATTTTTATTATATTATGTTAGTCACCATACAGCACATCCCTGGTTTTTGATGTAAAGTTCCATGATTTATCTGAATTTGTGAATATTTTTTAAAAATCTAAATATTCATGGATAAAAGAATAAATAAAACATCATACATTTGTATTATGGAATATTTATATTATGGAATTCATATTCTGGCACAATGGTAATGCATCAAAAGTGGATAGATCTCAAAAACAAAATGTGTGAAAGGAAGTTTCAGAAAAATATGTACAGATGATGCAATTTATATTGATTTAAAAAACATAGAATCAAACCTAAATAATGTTGTATAGATATATCACGCATGGTAAAGGTATAAAAACATGTATGAGGAGGATACCTCCCAACTTGTATTATCAGTTGCCCTGGAGCAGTCTGGAAGAGCAAGAGAACAGGGGGATAGAATGGGTAAGCAGAGAGAACTTCAACTTGATCTATTTCTAATGTTTTGTTCCTTTTAAAAAAATTTAGCAAGTAGAACAAATGTTGGCAATTATTAATATTATATGGTAGGAATAAGAGTGCTTATTATATTAAAAACTATACAAATACAAATATAATTTCTAAAAAAACCTCTAAATGCAATTTAGAAGACTTAGAACTATCACTATAGGTCCTGAGTTATCCAGTGTACATCCAAAAAGAGTTTCCCTTCCATCCCACAAGATTTAACCAAGATGAAGACACAAACACATTCCCTGCTGACAGAGCACAGGGCAGGCCTCATTTTCAACTGATGGCAGCCTTCATACTTTGCAGACATGTCATCTTATTGTAATCAATATGAAAATACTTTGATTGGAGTGTCTGGTTTTATAGGTTGGGTTCCAAATAATGATCGCTCCCCAGCCAGTTGTGGACCTAAGTATAGCAAACACTCAGATCTCCCAGGGCCAAGCTTAACAGGGAAAGCCTGCCTTTCCTCACACAGGTTTCCCCCCAACTCTGCAATGTGTAGAAAGTACAAACCCAGTGGTGCTTACTCATCATGCTCCAAGATCAGACCTGCTTGCTCTTATCTGCAAACTCACATTGAGGCTGAGGTCTCCCCGCCACTGCCAAAGAGATACCTGTTTGCCATAGACGCCTCAGTTGGAGCTGAAAGACTGGTTGGAATCCTCGTTATTCTGGAACTATGCACCCCAAAAGGGTTACAAGCTTGGAATATCTCCATGTCCTACTTGCTGCTGCTGTACACACCAAGGACAGACCCCAAGACAACATTCAAGGAAATCCCAGCAGTGTAAAGACTTGTGATTGGGGCTGAGTCTCCTGGTCACTTTGCTGATGTGGCAGCTGTTGCAAATTAATGATACAAGGCGATAGTGGTAGTCTAATTCTGGCCTATTTAGATTCATACCCACCATTTGGTGTTCTAGGACTGTGGCCTGACAGCAAGATGTATTACTCAGGACAAGTTTTAGTGTGTCTGTAACTTTGCAGACCCTTTTGAATACCAGCCCACTGGCCCCATCTCATTCCACCACCAAAATGATGTTATTTCAGGGTATAATTCCGGGCCCAAGGACTTAACAAACACCAACTTCAACCCAACATCCAGATGGATTTGGGTTCTTTTGGGTGTCTGGGAAGAGAAGTTTCAAAGGCTTCTCTTCCAAAAGTATCTAAGATCCAAATGCAAATTTACCCATTCTTTTCTCTAAACTTCTAAGTTCCAACTTGTAAAACAAATGCTAAGATATTTAAAGGTACCAACTCTAGATTAAGCACTTTATTTGCATTCTGTCATTTAGTCCTCATAACAACTTTAAGAAATGTATATTCTTCATTGGCTCCATTTTATAGAGAGGGTGAATGGAAGGCTGATTGTGTAAATTATGAAACATAAGAACACAGCAAGGTCATTACCAATATCTGTGTGCTCCTGCCTAATCCTATCCCTGTCCTTCCCTTCACGCCCCAAAGTAACCATTATTGAGTTTTAGACTGATACTTTCTAAAAACTGTTTTATGTATGTGTTCCTAAATAATAGTTTTATTTTGCCTTTTTAATGAACCTTATAAATATAGTATACCTTATGTCATCTTTTTTTTTATTTTTGTCACTGTATTATTACTACAACATGTGGATGGATGTTTGGCAAAGAGTGACTGGTCTGATAATACAAAGTATCAGTGAGGATGTGTAGCAACCCCAACTGCTTGTAATTATTAGTATAAACACTCTGGTGTTTAATAGTTTAATTAGTATAACACTTTGGTGTTATTATTATAAGTATAAATTAGTATAAACACTTTGGAAAACAATTGGACATTATTTTGTAAGACTGAACAACTGCATTTACTATTTCTTACCAATTCCTCTCCTAAGCCAATACACCAAAGTCTTGCATTCCTGCACCAGAAGACACATGCAAGAATGCTCACAGTAGCATTGCTCATAATAGGAAATTGGAGGTTAAGTACTTTTGATCCTGGAGATTATTCCTATACTACTTCTCTGAATAAACTATTTTTGAACGAGGCAACATATTTGCTGCAGGAAAAGACATGAAAATGTGGTTTTATCTGTTTCATTAGTTGTAAAGCAATTTAGATTTGTGTAGGCTAATGCATGGTTTTTATTATTGCATCATATATTTAGACTAAACATTTTAAAAATGTCAATTTTTAACTCTTGGAAATCAACAAGGTTAAAGTCATAATTTAGTAGCAAGTTCTCTGAATTCATTTGTCACAGGTCGGACAGGGTGGGAATGGTGATGACAGAGGTAGACTGAGGAGAAATGAAAAGCTTATAGATATCAGACCCCTGTTCCCCCACTCTCTCCCCCACCTCCTTCTACAGAGCATGGAAATTTGTCTCCTGTGCAAAGAACCATGTTTGTTGAGTCA
This sequence comes from Ursus arctos, assembly GCF_023065955.2. Classification (NCBI taxonomy): domain Eukaryota; kingdom Metazoa; phylum Chordata; class Mammalia; order Carnivora; family Ursidae; genus Ursus; species Ursus arctos. The sequence continues at coordinate 56,768,479 of NW_026622819.1, forward strand.
GAGAACCTATTAGATTAATTTTTTGACACTTGTTACCTATTTAGAAGTGTAGAGATTTTGACTTCATGTTCAACTTTGAAGGGTTTATTTTTTGGAAAATTTTCTTCTTGAACAGAGAAGTTTGAGGTTTGACCTTTCCCCCTAAATGATTTTTTGAAAAAAAAAAAAAGAGAGAGAGAGAGAAAGAAAGAGAAGAAAAAAACAAAGAATAATTCATTTTAGATTCTTTAAAAATGAGCCACATAATCTCAGAGTTTCAAAATCTGTTGCTTCTTTGCAGTAACATGTACCCCATGTTAAAATGCATGCCAGAGATTTACATGCACAAATATATCATGTATTAGAGTAGAAAAGATCTTCCAACTTGCAAAACAAAACACAAAACAAAAAAAGTTAGGTATTGTTAGTGGAGACCTAGCTCTCACCCTTCCCTAATGCCAGCTTGCCCCTGCTGTCACAGCAGATGTCCCTGGATTAAATCCTAAAATTCCACAAAAAAGAACAGTTAACCCTGTTAAGTGTCAGAGGTTAAGTGACCTGCCTATGATCTCTGGGTAAGTATCAGGGACAGGACCAGAACTCAGACCTGAGGAAAATCTTTGTTCCTAGTCAGGCTGTTTCCTGCTTCTCCAGAAGTGTCCATATGCAGTTCCCTGAAGAAGAAATGCTTTGTTTTTATTTGTTTTGTCTCCATCATTCCTCAAAATGCTTTGAGAACTTTTTCCATTTGACTTTTCACATAACATTGTTTGCATTTTCATCAAATTAAAGGGAAGCCTGACAGATCGCCAGATAACTCCACCATGCCACATACGAGAATACCAATTACCACCCATAAGACCAGTTTGATTTCTACTTGTCAATAGCTCCTTTCCTGATAACACTTCCTACAGCTACTGTAGGGAGCAGGCTGGGCTCCAAGTTCCACAGAGTAGACAAGTAAGCTTCCTGCTGACTGAAGGGGAAGCTTTTCACAAACATGGGGCCCATCATCTCCTATCCTCTCTGTCCCCTTCCAGGTATAGCCAGACAGTAACAGTTTTTTAAGCACTAACTGCAGATATGCATGTGTGTGTGTGTTGGGGGGAGGGGGGGTCATGAAAAATAGTAAGAGGGTGCTTCAGCTCTTTTGCTATAGAGGATTTACAAAGGAATGAGAAAATCTGATTGTCCTACAGAAGATGACATTTACTGCCTCCACTCCAACTCACCATATACCTGTGCAAGCATGCTCATGTGTGCATGAATACACACACACACACACACACACACACACACACACACACACAGGATCTAAACAGTTCTTCAAGATGTTAAGTGACAGAACCTAATATCTTTACTATAGTTTGAGAACCACTCCATTGCAACAGAGTCTCCCTGGTTAAAAAGGCAAGACAGTGTTTCCCAGAAGGTAAGTCTACACGATCACAGGAAAGGTAGGGACAGGAAACTAGTGCCTTACAGAACTCGTGCAAGATTCAAGATTCAGAGGGATGCTTTGAAGTCAAGGCAATTGGTAATTTACCTCTTGCCTAATCAATGTGAATATTTTTTGCTTCCTGATACATTATGGTTAAAAGATTGTACACTTGGGGCTCCTGGGTGGCACAGCGGTTAAGCGTCTGCCTTCGGCTCAGGGCATGATCCCGGCATTATGGGATCGAGCCCCACGTCAGGCTCCTCCGCTATGAGCCTGCTTCTTCCTCTCCCACTCCCCCTGCTTGTGTTCCCTCTCTCGCTGGCCGTCTCTATCTCTGTCGAAAAAATAAATAAAATCTTTAAAAAAAAAAAAAAGATTGTACACTTAACAGCCCATCTCAAGAGGGATATTATGTAACACAAATACGGAAAAATAAAGAAAAGAGAAGGCAGAGTATTCCTGATTCTTCAAAGGAGAAATTCTCCTAACACCTACCAGGCATGAAGATGCCCAAATGGCCCCTGAAACAAGTTGAGAAGCTTTCTGTCTTGGGGGATGCCTTGGGCCGTAACACAGCATATATCCTCCATTACTCAGAATGCATTGCCCCAGATCCAACAACCTCATTTTCTCCTTGATGCTTCTAATATGCTAGTGAATTCAGCAGAAGCAGTAAGGATTCAAAGTGGTACTTTGTGTGGATAAACAAGGCTGGGAGAGTGGAAGTCAAAATAAAAATGCAGAGATAGAAATACGATGTTCTTAGACTAGAGTTGAATACATTTACAATGTGTGCAGAAATATTTCTCCCAGGAACTCTTAAGAAAAATCCACTGGTTGAGACTTGAGCAGAAAGCCTTGTTACCATAAAATGGGGTCTATGTTATTCCTGACAAAATCTCTGTGGACACATAGACTCATCCTCAAAGGAAGAATGGTTCGCACAACTCCAGACTTAAAAGTCATATTGATAAACTCATCAGGGACAGGGATCACAACTCTTTCCTTCTCAGCACTTCAATCTCCACATTTGTAGGTAATGATGAATTCCTCACACAGTTTTTGGGATTAATAATATACCATAGGTGACAGCAGTCCAAAAAAAAAGACAAAGTGCCATGTAAATGGAACATCCATGACCTACGGCAGGAGTTTTGAGCTCTGACTTCCCAGATACACCTCAAGTCAACCAAGAGCAGCTTCTTGGTTGTAGAGGGTAGGCAGTTCCCTTGGACAAGAAGTCAGGTAACAGAAGGACAAGTCTGTTTCTATACAATGTGCCTAAATGCCACACATTATGCTAGGAACATTTTAGCCCTTTACCTCATTTACTTCTTGCAAAAACCCTGTATGGATAGTTATTATCCCTACTTAATAGACAAGGAAAATGAGGCTCATATTAGTGAAGGTTTGTCAAGTGAAGGAACCTGATAGTGACTGCCCTTCATATAAGAGGTTACAAATGCCAGGTGCTCACTTTCGACACCTATCCCAGCTTGAGTATGGATGTGTGCTGTAATTCTAGTCAAGCCTTGAGAGGGATTTGTTGGGGGCTTCTATGAAGATTTTACTCCCTAATAAAAGGTATACAGGAGGAAGAATGCTACTTTTCTTCACTGCACAGCCTCACCATCCCATGTGACATCTGAAACTATTGCAGCTATCCTGCGGCCATGACAGCTGGCATTACCAGTTCACCAAAGGGGTAGAGGTGAGAAAGGGAAAGTGCTTTTGCACCAGTCATGATACCATAGCCTTGAGCCACTGAATTACCAACAGGGTAATTACCAACAGCTTCTGGATATCTTCTCACAAAAAATGCCTTTGGTACTCCTTTGTGTTTACTCAAAGGAGTTGAAAACATATGTCTACACAGAAACCTGGACAGAACATTTATAGCATATTTATTCATAGTTGATAAAACTTGAAAGCAACCAAGATGTCCTTCAGTAGGTGAATGGATACAAAACAAAACAAAACAAAACAAAACCACAACAGTAGTACATCCAGGCAATGGAATATTATTCAGCACTAAAAAGATATGAGCTATCAATCCATAAAAAGACACGGTGGAAATTTAAAAGCATATTACTATATGAAAGAAGCCAAGGTGTAAAGGCTACATACTGTGTGACTCCAACTACATGACATTTTGGAAAAGGCAAAACTATGGGGACAGAAAAAAGATCAGTGGTTGTGGATGGGATAGGGGGGCAGCGAATAGAAGAATAGGCAGAGCACAGAGGAATTTTAGGCCAGTGAAAATATTATGTATATTATGATGGGTGTATGTCATTGTACATATGTCCAAACCCACAGAACCAAGAGTGAACCCTGAGGTAAACTATGGACTTTGTGTGATTACCATGTGTCAATGTAGGTTCATCAGTTGTAACAAATGTCCTGCTCCGGTGAGGGATGTTGACAATGCGGGAGGCTGTAAGAGTGGGGACAGGAGGTATATGGAAACTCTCTGTACCTTCCCTTCAATTTTGCTGTGAACCTAAAACTGCTCTAAAAAAGTAAAGTCTTAAATTAAAAAAGAAGAAAGAAAGAAAGAAAGAAAGAAAGAAAGAAAGAAAGAAAGAAAGAAAGAAAGAAAGAAAGGAAGACAGCCTTTGGATTAAGCCATTATAGTCAGGTCTTACTGTTACTTCTCCCAATCCTCCTAAATGGTCTGCCTCCCCATGGCTAATTTGAACAAACAGGGAGGAATGGAACATTTTACTAAGCCAAGGACTACAGGCTGCACGAATCAGAGTCCAGTTAGGAAAGAGAAACCACATTAGTTATTTTAAGGGTGGAATATATTATAAAGACTTATTAACTTGGTACTAAGAACTGAAAGAATGAAAAGAGAACAGTGTGCTATGGCATAGATACTAACTGCCGCTACCACCCCTAGGGCTATAGAAGCAAAGGTAGGAGGTTGGATTATTATTGTTTAGAAGCTTAGAGGAGGGTCTCCTAGGATCTGGTACCCCCATGATTGTTGTGGGGAAATGAGAAGATTGGTACTAGTTTCTTGGGTGGGGAGGTCAATGAGACTGGTTCTGAGAGGATGGGGGAAAACTGCTGCTACTGGACTTAACTGTCCACACTAGGATGAAGAAGCATTGCTATGTTAACCCAGATCAGAAGAGTAGCAAACAGGACAAAGCATGTCCCATTACTTTCCCCAACTCTGAAGCTTCCTTCTAGAACTCATATTGGCAGATCCTAACAGGGAGCTGCTGACAAAGCATAAACATGGCTTCAAAGTACTAGCCCCAGCATCACAGAGCAGAATCTAGGAGGGAGTACTTGAAGCTTGAGAAAATAATTAGCACAAAGAGTGCGTTAGTTTCCTGGGGTTGCAATACCAAATTACTCAGTTAGAGCTGAGTAGCTTCTAACAACAGAAACTTATTCTGTCACAGTTTGGAGGCTAAAAGTCTGAAATCAAGGCATCAGTAGGGCCATGCCCTCTCTAAGGGTTCTAAAGAAGAATCCTTTCTTGCCTCTTCTAGCTTCTGGTGGTTGCCAGAGATTCTTGACATTCCTTGGGTTGTAGCTGCATCACTCTAATCTCTGCCTCTGTTTTCACACGGCTCTCTTTCCTCTGTGTGTCTGGATCTTCACATGGCTTTCTTATAAGGACACCAGTCATTTGATTTAGGGCCCCCTCTAACCTAGTATGACCTCATCTTAACTAATTACATCAGCAAAGACCCTATTGCCAGATAAGGTCACATTCTGATTCCAGATAGTCATGAATTTGGGGGAATACTATTCAACCTAGTACAAATGGTTTAGTCTTTTATCCTAGGATTATAGTCTGGGAGGATCTCGGCTGGAGTGAGATTTCAGTTGCTGGATTATCTGTCTGAATAAATGGTCCATGATACATCGGATCCAGAGAAGAAAGGCATTTATATTTCTATGAGAACACAAAGCTATTCCTGACTCTGCTCAAAGCTCAATATGTTGGCTCTTTTTTTTTTTTTTTTTAATTTATTTATTTGAGAGAGAGAAAGCACACAAGCAGGGTGAGGAGCAGAGAGAGAAGGAGACTCCCCAGTGAGCAGGGAGCCCGATGTGGGACTCGATCCCAGGACTCCGGGATCATGACCCGAGCCGGAGGCAGACGCTCAACGACTGAGCCACCAAGGCACCCCATGTTGGCTCTTTCGAATGGGATGCAACGATCCCCTCATTTTTAAAGACTGAAACTAAGAAAAGAAAAAGAAATAAATAAAATAGCCAAGTAAGGTCAGCTAAAACAAAACTAGTATAGGTAGAAAAAAGGAATACATACTGAAAGTCCCCTATGTGTCAAATCCTTTGCATAGTATCTCTGTGGCCTGGCCGCATCAGAAGCGATGCCAACCCTGCTGTATGTACTGGGTGAAGAGATTGGTCAGAAAGCAGTGGAGAGCATATGACAGATACCTGCTGGTAACTCTGAAGTGAAGTTCAAGCAAAGGACACAGAAGATATTATGAAGTAGTTTTAATGGGACAAGGGCTAATGAGCAGGAGATAGTGCATTTAATATATTTAAGTTCTTTTCAAAGGAACTTTTTCTAGACTTCCTGGATTCAATTCCTAGCTCTGACTCCTACTACCTGGGTACAAATACTTTAGCCACCCTGTGCCTCAATTTCCTAATCTGGGAATTCCTAAAATAGGAATAACAATAGTATGTACCTCAAAGGGTTGTTATATGAATTAAATAAATTAATATTTGTAAAATACTTAGAATAGTGCCTAGTACATATAATAGTGTTTTTGAAATAAAACAGACATTAAGTGATACTAGGGAATTTCTTCTAGTATTACAATGAGACCCTCAAGAACTGTAATCTGTTGCTTACGCCATATTTATTAATTTTTTTTATTTTTATGAGGTTTCCTTTCAGAATATTTTAGCCAAAACTGTAAACAATACTTGGTATGTATGTATGTGTTGTATATACACACATGCATATGTGTGTGGGCGGGTGCTGGGGGCAGGGCAGGTTACAGGAAAGAGGACTACAGCGCTGACAGAGATGGGTCACTCTAGCAGATTTTTGCATTTCCCTTCTCTGACACCTTTGGGAAACCCATTCATATGGAGTCCATGTGGCTCTGCTGGGATTATCAATCACAGTATCACTGTATTCCTTAAAGCTTGATACAGACATGCCAAGAGAGGGTAGGTCACTCTCTCTTCCTTTGGGTCCTAAGTTACCAAGATCAGAAAAGGGGGCTGCTAATTGCCTTTTTTCTCACAATGTGTAAAAAGCCTGACTGAGAACACCAAAGCCAAAAAATGAGAAAAAGAAAAAGCTCCTTAGATCAGACTGTACCTGAAGCCCTTCAGTGGGTATCCTAGTAACACCATCCACTATTTTTTCTTTTATGTCTATGCCAGCTTGAACTGTTTCTGTCTTGTGCTACCAAAAAAATACTATCTAATCCACCTGAATCATCCAGTGGAGACATTTTTATTTTGTAAATGAAGGCTTTGATCAGTAAAAAGTATGGCATTCCTAGATAACATACACCCAACCCAAGAATCTCTGATCCGAGATTTCCTCCCTATGAACACAAATGAAGATTTTGTTTTCTTCACATGGGACCTTCGCAGACACTCTGTTTCTCACAGAGCTTGCTACACACCCCTGGCCATGGTGGCATGACCTCCCTGCCTAGTCAAGCCCTGCCCCCAGGTCCCTACACCAACATCAACCCCCTTGGAAGTTCAGGAGAGGGCAGTGCAGCAATCAGAGCCCCAGCTGACAGACTTAAGGAAACCCTTCCTAGCCCCTGTACCGCATCAAACTTTACAGTGCACCGAGTTGATTTATGAGAAAAGGTTGTTAAAGCATGTAAGAGCTCCTGCTGGAGAGAAAATTATCTGTATAAACAAAATGTTATTATGGGAATCAGAGAGGCCACATGCAGGAAAGGTCATTAAAGAAAAAAAAAAAAACCTGGCGTATCAATCTCTTCTAAATCACTGAACTCACATGAGAGAAGTTATCTTTATATCTCACAGGTTTCCTTTTGATCATTAGTCCTTACAGCTCAGAAGGGGACATTCTCAGATGCTAAACTGTTGAGTACTTTAAATTAGAGGGAATTTCTAGGACATAAGTCATGAAGTTGGATTTTTGAAGGAGGGCTCAATTAGAGACTGCCTAGCAATAGAGCAGGCATTTCAGTCCCAGGGGTGTTATTTTCTCTCCTACAAATGAAAGTCTAATTTCTTTCCTTTGCTTCACTTGACAAGATTTGATATTTTCCACTCTTTCTCCTAATAAGGGGAAAGCACAACAGTCACACTGTATACAGTGATGTACTTCACAAAAATGATTTCCAGGCTTTGGGTTAGGAAAACAAATCCCCTTAATAGATTAGTTTGTACTAAATAAAATTTTGATCTAGAGCCAGATTCCTCTCATGGAAATCATATTAGTAAACAGTTGGTTCCATTAAGAGGTTTACTCGAGTTTGGTTTTTTGAGCTGGATTCCTTTGTTCTTAATGAAAAGTTTTGACAGCCCAGCTCAGACTACTGATCTATATTCTTCAAGTGTGTGAGCAATATAATGTGCCTTTGATTTCCCTTTTATTCGTTCCTTGGACCTTTAATTCTGGAATTTAAAGACAATAATATTACATCTAAATGTTCTCAAAAGTTGTGTTTGGAATGTATAATTAGGTGCAATTAAGTGGTGGTATAAAGACATTTTGATGGTATTTTAGCCAGAGGACCTAGTACTACCTGAATTCTTACCTTGAGTATAACACTACTTTTTTTTAAAATAATGTCTACAAGGGAGCTATTAAACAAAGATAAAGTACAGGAGCTTGGACCGCAAATGCCAAAACAAAATTCAAACAAGTCAGGACTGAATCTATAGAGAGCTCCTATATATCCAAGTGAAAATGGTCTGAATGGATTACAAGCCAAAAGAAAGAATATTTGTTCTCAGCAAAGCCCAACCAGTTTGAATGCTTATCTCTGCAAAATTTTCAGTGCCTAAAGCTAAACTTGGAATTCTTAGGATCCACTGGAAAAGAAGCATCCAAAGAGAGATGGCTAGGCCTTCTCCCTATGTAGCAGAACCAAGCAAATATACCATCCCCGAAAAGAGGAAATGAACTTCTTCACCATCTGTGTACAGGGACTTCACACAGTGGTCACCTGTAGCCATAATTCCCCCTTTTACAGGTGGAAGGAAGAGGTTATAATGAAAAAGAAGAAAGAGTCTAAGAGCTCTTCTCCATTCTGAGAAACCAAAGTGTGAAAATCCTTCTTACCTCAGCATTACATATGTTAACATATATCTGCTTGGTTCATTTAGGAGACCCACTATCTCTACTGCATTAATATTGTCTTTTATATAACGCTAGACATAATTAGTCATCCAATGTAATGGGTTTAGACACACAATGGAATGAATTGTAATAACTAAAGTCCCCGTAGTTGCAAAGTACTCTCAAACTACTTAAAGCATTCATGCTGTGAACATCTATTATCTTGCTGTCTGGAATATTTTTAGCTTTCCTCTGTTAGTATTACCCAATTTCCCCCACTCTCAATCCATGTGCTTCCAGTGGAGTTGACTCCACCCTTAACTCAAAAATGGGGCTAATGATCCAGACCTGGTCAAAATGGCATCAGTTATCAAGTCAAAGATGAGCACACAGACTGACCTAGTCCCATCAGAGTAGACCCCAGAATATTTTCTGGAAATTCTAGGATAAGGATGCTCACTCCTTCTCACTAGATTTCAATATAGAAGCATGAAGCTCCAAAGGCTGATAATAGTCATCTTTCAAACACAAGAAGAGAACCACCAAGAATGGAAACAAACCAAGGCAACATAGCTGATAAATGTACAGAGACAAACTGAATTCTGGAGACATCATTTGGGCCCTGGATCAAGCCATACTGGAAGCTGGTTTGTTTGTGAATTTCTTGATTTACAAGAGTCAATAATTTATTTTCCATCTACAAACCAGTGGAGTTGAATTTTTATCTTTTGTAGTCTAAAAATAACCAAAAAAAACAACTCCATAAATGATACACATATGCACATTTTGTAAAAATTACCCAGTATAAAATAAAACTAAAGGATAAAGACAATTCTGTAAACTCCCACACTAATAATATTAATTAGATTTAATATTTTTGAGTACTTTCTATGGGCCAGGCACTGTTATAACTTCATTGTATGTTTTCAGTTATTTAATCTTAACAACAATCCATTATGCAGTTGTTATTATCTTTTCCTCTTTATCTGTTAGGAAAGTATAACATAAAGAGGTCAAGAAACCTGACCAAGGTCACTTAGTATGTAAAGTAGTGCTCAAAAACTAACCAGGGCAATCAGATCTCAGAGCTTGTGTGCATTACCACAACATTCCACTGCTAGAACCTCCCCCAAGAGATACTTTTCAATACTCATCAGCTATAAAAATGTCTGCATGAGAGACTATGGACTCTGATAACAAACTGAGGGCTTCAGAGGGGAGGGGGGTGGGGGAATGGGATAGGCTGGTGATGGGTAGTAAGGAGGGCACATATTGCATGGTGCACTGGGTGTTATATGCAACTAATGAATCATCAAACTTTACATAAAAAAAATAAAAATGAAAAGAATGAAAAAAAAAGAAAATGAAAAAAAAAAATGTCTGCCAGAGAGATAAGGTTCATCTTATGATGTAAAGATCAAAAGGTGGCCTTATGGTGAAAAGTAAGAGCCTCAAGTTAGGATATATCTTTAACCTGCAATGTAACTGGACTCCGTGGAACAATTTTCATGTAAGAGAATGGCCTTGAGCATCAGTCTTTTCAGTCATGGGCATAATGATAGGCATTCTGAAGTCCCTTTTTCTTTTGGATGGGAATGGGTGCAAGTCAAGACAGACTGTTTCTAATTGAGAGTTCAGCGTAAAAGATATAGTCAGAGCTACCCCACTGATGGTAGCTCTAAATCTATCTGGGCAGTTTATTAAAAGCAAGGCAAATACTGTGGTTCCCAGACAAATGGAGAACTGGAATGCTGAACACAATGCCTAGGTGAAAATAAAAATTGTAGGGACAGGCCAACGGGCAGTGTTTGACAGGCATTGGATCAGATACCCAGAGTTAAATTCTAACTCTGCTACTAACTAGATGTGTGACCTTGTGTATGTCTTTAACCACTCTGAGCCTGAGTTTCTTCATCTATGAGGATCCCTATCTCTTGGATATAGTAAGGATTAAATTAAAAGAGATTATATATGAAAAACAGTGCAATTCCAAAACCATGGTAGGTACTCAATAAATGGATGCCATTTGGTAACTGAGTTTTGGTGGATGCCACAAGCCTAAGGTTCACCCTAGTTGAAACCTATGACTTCTAGCCTAACTCATTGAATAGCTCATGGCTGGTCAGCCAAGTCTTCTGGCCTTCTGCCTGACTGAGTTGAGATTAACTTCTCTATAATGGGTTGTGTTAGCAGCAACAGAAGTTCAAATCCTACAGCTGAGAAGGCAGAGAAGCCAGGGCTGAGGTTTCTTCCTCCATGTCCCCACATAGATAGTAAATTTCTCTTATAGGGTCATCTTAGAGCAAAATAAAACAACATCAGGAATGGATTCCATCATCCAGTTTAGTGCCCCCTTCAAAGCACTCTGATCATCTAGACCTCCCTTGAATATTGGTGGGAGAAAGCTCTGAGTGGGGGGAAATTCCAGGGATAATATGCAAGAAAGGATCATCATTTTGATACGTGGGTGTCATTTGCCTAAAAAACAGCTTTTGAGTAATGAAAAACACACCAAAGAACAAGCAGTGAATTAGGGCTACACACCAAAAATGTCCCATACTACCACAACATGAAGTTAAAAAGACTTTTTTAGTCAATTATGATTCCAAGAAAGGGGTTTTATAAAAAATAGAAACTAGATTTTAAAATCACTTTTTGATATTCAGTCACATTAGGGAGGAAACATCAAGATATTTCCATCAAGGATAACTTTTTCTTTCTCTGCTAAATAAGAAATCCATTTAAAATGGCAAACCATTAGAACAGGACTGATCCTGTTATGACAAATATCATCACCCTGGCCAGTGGTCCACTCACTGCAAAATGTATTTAATAAACATTTCCAGAACCACCAAGAATGGAAAACCTATGAATGCCATTTCCTGTTGAAGTGTTTGGAGTAAGTGTAATGGGAGAACCACACAGTGTTTGGGGATCTCTGATGTTGAATCTAGTAGAGTGTTTACTCAAAGCACCTCAAGGGAGCATGGCTGGAAATGGATAGGGGAAGAGAAATCAGAATTACAGAGCAGTTAAAACGGTCACCAAGAAAATGACTTCAGATGTTAAAAGAGAAGCGTGAGGAAAGGACAGAAATTAGAAGGTGAGTCTTAGCAGATATGAAACTAAAGTGTAAGTGGGAGAGAATTGTGAAGTCAGAAGTGGGGCTGTGAACTCTGAACACAGGCTTTCTTTATGGGGTCAGGAAAATAAAGAGTACAGAGTTGGACGTCAACTGAAATCTATTTCATGACATACATTGTTGAGAAAACTTAGCCAATGAAGAAGACACAATTATTAAATTATCATATAAAATTATCAAAAAGTATTCTAATATGTTGAATTCCTATAAAAGTAAATATTATTTTTAGCATTTATACTTAACATTACTGAATTTTTTTAGTTTTAAAATTGCCATTAACTGACCAAAAACAGTATAAGTATAAACCAGAGGTTGCAAATTAGATACCTGTGGGCTAAGTCTAGCTGTATTTGTCCTGCACAGCTTTTTAAAAAATATTTTTAATTAATTTATTTATTTGAGAGGGAGTGAGAGTGAGAGAGCACAAGTGGGGTTGGGGGGTGCAGCAGAGGGAGAGGGAGAAGCAGGCCCCCCACTGAGGAAGGAGCCTGACATGGGGCTCCCAGACCCCGGGATCATGACCCTAGCTGAAGGCAGACACCCAACCGACCGAGCCACCCAGGTGCCCCTCCTACACAGCATTTTTAAAAATGAATTCGTTTTCACTATGGTGTAACTTCTACTATTCCCCTAAACCTTACATTTTCATGTGTATGTGATAGTGTGTGTTGGGGGACTTTCTCTCTAGGAATCCTCTGATTTCTCTCCCAGATGTGTAGGAGGCTATATATGACATTCATTGGTCCTCGTTTATTAATTGGGTAAAGTTATCCTATTAACAATTTGAGAGCACAATGAGCCCTCTCTTTTTTCATTCCCCCCCCCCCACCCTTATGAAGCAGTTCTGCATACCTAAGGTTTCTTCTGAGAAGAGTGGTAATTAGAAAATATATCTGGCTGCAGATTTCAGCCTTATTCTTCAATCAGCTTTATCAGTAATAATGCTGACATCTTGATCTCCATATGTCCTACTTCTGTGTGATTTCTCAATTGCTAATAAACTCAAGAAGAGAAGGGAGGGGGTGTTACTAATTGGCTTCCACAAACTTCCAACAGGTTGTCAACATTTAAACATTGGGAAATTTCATATAAAGATCAGGTTTCTGACTTTTGTTGAAAAATGGAAGGTCTGGCATGACTGGGGCCATATTTGCACCTGGTATCCATCGGATGAGCTGAGTAATGAATGAATGTCACCTTTAGATAGGGCATAAATGTTCCAATTTGCCATAGTCTCTACCACTCCATATTATTTATACTCAGGCATTTAATTCAGTTATCTTGTCCTAAATTTAAGTTTGTATTTCCTGCTATAATCATATAAATCTCCTTCTTTAGAATATTGACTTTTTCTAAGACAGTGGAATCCTGATTATTAGATAGAATGATTAATAAAAACTTTTGAAAAGCACTGGTGTGGAAGATCCTATTATTTGTAAGTCTGATTGCAAAGCTAAGTGTTGTGGCATCCTAGCTCCTGATCTTCAACAGCTATAGAGCTCTGTTATTTCACTCCACATACTTCCAGTGCGACATAGACCTCGGTCAACAATATTTTCTAATTTTAGTTAAAACTATACCTGCCAGGTCAGAAAAATCCTATTCAGGCCTTATGGTATAGAAAATTCTCCATTTCTATTTTATATTCTGTGTCCAGACATCAAAGGGTTGTGTCTCTTTGGCGAAAGTAAAGTAAAGAATTGGAAAAATTATTGAACAAGCTCAAGCAAAACACATGTCAAATGACCCAAGTAATTTCCAGAAAAGCTCACGTTTTCTCTGAATTAGAGTACTTGGAGAATTGCCTTAACCACCTGCACTGCTTAGGTCATGGAGATTGAGACTGTGTTTTCACAACTAAAACAACCATAGTTGAACAGCCATGGGGGCCTATCTCAAAAACAGAATTTTGCTGCATCACTGTGGATCAAGTTACTGTTACCACAATCAGTTGTGTAGATAGTAAAATACATTGATTTAATTGTCCCAAAGCAATTTAATCGTATTACATAGCTCTAACGTTAAACTTATTCCCAGTTTCATTTTATAAGACAGCAAAATGACTAATCAAGCAGTCTAGCTCAATGATACCAAAAGCTGGTCTGACATTGGTATTTGACTAATTGATTGCAAGTTTGAAATTCTTTTATATATTCTTATGGTCTAGGTGCTAGAGGATAAGTTTTAGCTCTATGAATTTTTTTTCCTGTTTTAGAAACTAGCATTATTCTTCGCATATCCTGGTTAGATGACTTCTAAGTAAAGTTGAAATCCTCCATTGGCTTTTTCTTTATGGGATCTTGCTTACATCTTTTCTGTTTGAGAATAGTCTCTTTTGGCTTACCTTCTGAAATTTGTTTTTTAGAAAGGTGATGCATCTCCTAACTATCCATTAGTGTTCCATACCTGGAGTCCTGGCCACCATGATATCATTCACTTCAGAAAATAAATGCAAAGTAAATATGACTCCAGATTTAAATCCAGGAACTTGAACAAGAACTACAGACTGGAGTGTTTGGCTTCCTTTCTTGCTGTGAGTCAGAGCCAGGAGGTTCCCATTAAGGTGTATATGAATTGTATTACCCCACACTGAAGTGTGTCTATAACGTAATGTTGTAAGGCAGCCAAGTTCTAACAATCTCATGGACCAATATTCAAAACATATCAGTATCTTGTCAGATCTTTCATTTGTAAAAAGTTTTAATCAGAGAGCTATAGTTACACAGATATTTCGTTTTAGGGTAGAGTAAACCCTGTTTTAAATAAGTGTATTACTTCTATTGTATTAATACATCTCAGGCTATCACATTCTTCTGGAATGAGCTGCCATAAAAAAAAAAAAAAAGAGGCAGTAAGTGCACAGAATTATGCACGGACTGTGCTCTAATATATATCGAAGTAATAGGAAGGGCATCTTTGGGGAAAAAAAACCTTTTTCTACACCCCTATCACTGTTCAAAACAAGGGGAGAATCCCTCAAACTAAGTCATTTGGCAGCACAAATATTGTTCAAAGAAGCCCAAATCATGAAGAAAAAAAGCAACAATATTTTCTCTTCAGCTTTGCGCCTCTATCTTTCTCTTTTGCTCCTCTCCTTTAAAGGAATCCTTGAAAAATTTTAGGCAAATATATTTTGAAAAAGTGCTGAATCCCCAGAGATTTAGCAGTTAAGAGTTAACTGCTAATCCACCCCCACATCTCCTTATTCTTCAAAAACCACTTCTTCATAACTTGTGATGACATCCCTCATCGTTGTTAGGTCATCTCTCACCCTAGTATGTCACCACCTTCAAAGATAAATGACCTGGTATGAGGATGAAACATACTGAAGTTCAAAAGCTCCCATGGAGTGATGGTCCCAGCACTAGAGCTGGAAGATTTCTTTTCTTGTCTTTCTAAACCTGGTGTTTTATGCTGAAAGGACAATGATTATTTCATCGGCTCCAGAAGTGAGGCATGAAAGAAGGATTAGGGATTATAAAAATTACAATTAGTGAATATAATCATGTGTCTTCTGGGGGGAAAATCAGACAAACAAACACTGAAAAAGAAACTCTGATAGCATAAAATGAAGAATTAACACTGGTCTTTTAAACCTTTAAAGAGTATATTATTGAGAGACATTGAGAAAGGAATAAGATGTTCTCCACTTTCACTGAGAAAAATAAAATAAAATGGCACTGAAACATATCAAAAGAAGATAAGGTTATACACTAAGCAAAACTCAATGACTAGGTGAGCATCTTCTTCCAAATAGGTCTTTACAATTAAAAATAGTAATAATGATAATAATTTCTTGTTCTAAACAGGGGAGTGAATAAAATTTCTAGCAGAAACTGTGCATCATGTTCCCTGTTTTCCTTCTACTGTTTCAACCTATTTCATGAAGCCTGACTACAAATGTGACAAATGGGGTTGTCCTTGTATGTTGGTCCTATCAAACATTGCCATGTATTTTCTTCCTATTTGTATATACTATTTCTTCTACCAGATAGAAAGCTCCTGAAGGCAAGAACTATTATCCTATTCAATTTTGCAAAATTATACTATGGAGACATGAATTGTGAGAAGTTCAGTTTCTAAAATCAACTTGAAAGGCAAAAATCCTATGCAGTCAAATCATCCTTGGAAAGCTCTTAGAAAGGGGCAATTGTGGCCATTTTTCCATTAAGTTCAACATTAGGTTTCCTCTGGTGTTGGAACAGAGTGGTGTATCATTACATCCTCTATTTGTATGAAGCTTTACATTCTGTTTTTAGTTGGCTTATGATTAAGGCCCATATTATTTGAAAAATAATACTATAAATATAAACACTAGAATCTCATTCAGTTTTACAAGATGTCTCAACCATAAGAAGCACACGAAATCTGATACTGAATGAGGAAAGAGAACATTCATATCTCTCATCTCATGCTCACTATAGTCAGAATCCCAACAAGTAAACAGAAATCATTCACAACATTTTAGACAGAGGTGATTTAATGCAGGGGATCAGTTATACAACATTTAGAAGGCTGAAAGAGCAAAACCAGTTGCTAAGGGAACCCTGGTATTAGTAGCTCAGGAAGTGGCTACTATTCTTAGGGCTGAGAGTACGAAAGAGAAGGAATGGTGTTAGTAGAACCTGAGATCTTGGGGGAAGTGTCTCCACAGAGCAGATGTTCAGACCTCCAAGGTGTCACTGCTCATTTGGTTCTGGGACCTCTAAGGGGACATAACATGGTTGCTACTTGGACTCTGATAGACATCTCGAAGAGGAAATGTGGCACGGTTGCTACTGGTACCTCTGCAGGGGCTACAGGAGAACTGGTGCTAGATATGCTAAAATAAGCTCAAGGCTGGAGTCCTATTTTGAGTGCTACTGCTGGAGAGAAGCTGGCTAGAACCGAAAGCAGAAAGAATATTTCTTTTGCTCTCCTATCACCTTCTAAGCCCCTGCCAGTGCCTCCAGTCGGGAGAACCTAACCAGAGGCCAGCAAGCAAAGACGACTGGGAAATGTAGTTTGCATAGTGCCAGCTCCAGCGTCATAGAGCGGAGTGTATAAGCCGAGCTTGAGGCTGAGAGACACGAGGTAAAATTACTCTCAGGCACAAATTCACTGAGTGGAATAATAGGCAGAGTTTTCCTTCATTTTCTTTTACCATAGTTGAATTCCAGTAAGTCAAATGTATTCATGATGCCAATTCACTTTTTCTTGGAATCCTATAGTTCATTAGCCTAGTAACCTGCTTATAGCATGTGATTAATGTATATATTGAATAAATACATGAATGTCTTTTTAGCTTTTTGGTGCTGAGGAAATTTTCTCTGATTACTAAACCAGTTTAACTGCCACTGAGAAATGAGACTAGAGAAAGTATACAGGAACTTAAGGGCAAACTCTGCCATGGTTCACCGACATTGTAAATGGACCTACCCAAACAGTTCAAATGGTTTCTATCCTTAGATGTATCTCCTAACTATCCACTTCCAATTCGCTATCAAAAATCTCTACTGCAGCTATACTTACGTAGCTTAAGAGTGACATCCAGTGGTTTATAACTTAATCACTTACTGTGATGCATCTAGAAATCTAATCAGCTCTCAATTATCAATATAAATAGAGAGAAGCAAAATGTATAAAACCCCAAACAAAAGATGAAACTTAAAACTCTTAGTTTTACCTTGGGACATTACTGAAGTAGATTTGCCTACCTAACTATCTGAGATGTCATATTAAAGTTCATTTGCATTTTTCCATTCTTGAGTTTATGCCTGTCATATTTTGGTGATGTCTGTCAAAGACATGAGCTGATGGGCACAGAAGGAACCTGGGGACAGGTAGGATTGGGAGTATTAACCATTAACCAGTTCTAGACCTAACTCCCAAGGCCAGAAGTTTAGTATTGAGGTTCAAAAAGAGTATGGAAAACTCAGCCTGGATCCAGGTTTGAACTAATATCTAAAGGTGTCCAGTCTGCTACAGGGTTGCAGATAGAGGCAGAGTTGGGTGGGCTCTTTAGTCACAGTCTCAGGGGATCAGGCTTCTCAAAGAGGAGTCCAAGCCAGCAGCTGGGACTAAGAAGCCTGAGATAATAAAAATGTCAGAGCAGCACCCAAACTGCCTCATTTAGAATAGTGCTCTATTCTCAATGACACAATGTAGGAAGCTGAAGGTGATTTTTATTTATGGCTTGGGAAGTCAATCTCATACTGGAATAGACAAAGCCTTAAGAAAAAAAAACATAGAAACTCTACATATGTTTTAAATTCTCCTTTCTTTCAATAGAATAGTCAAAGGAACCAATAACTCCATCATAAAATCTCACACCTAAATGAACTAGGAATAGAAATCTTCTCATCTCTGTTTAAAAGGACTTTAGCCTGAAAAATACTACCAACTCCGAATTTACAAGGATTTGGTTTTTTGTTTGTTTGGTTTTTTTTAGTTTTCAAATTGTATTTTGTAACAAGTTCAGACTTAAGAAAAGTTACAAGGTCAAGAAAGAGTTCTCACATACCCTAAACTCAGACACCACTCAAGTTTTATCAGTTGCCCCAACAGTGTCCACAGTACAGGGATCCAGTCCTGGATCATGTGCTGTACTCTGGTCATGTTTCTCCAGTCTCCTTCAATTTGGAATACTTCTTCAGTCTTCCCTTAAGTTTTACGACTCTGGTATTTCTTTCTTTTTTTTTTTTTTCCCTTTATTATTATTATTTTTTTTTTAGTATCCAAGGTCTACAAAGAACTTCTCAAACTCAATACACAAGAAAAGAATAAACAAATCATAAAATGGGCAGAAGATATGAACAGACACTTTTCCAATGATGACATACAAATGGCTAACAGACACATGAAAAAATGTTCAAAATCATTAGCCATCAGGGAAATTCAAATCAAAACCACACTGAGATACCACTTTGCACCAGTTAGAATGGCAAAAACTGACAAGGCAAGAAACAACAATTGTTGGAGACGATGTGGAGAAAGGGGATCCCTCTTACATTGTTGGTGGGAATGCAAGTTGGTACAGCCACTCTGGAAAACAGTGTGGAGGTCCCTTAAAAAGTTAAAAATTGAGCTACCCTATGATCCAGCAATTGCACTACTGGGTATTTACCCCAAAGATACAGACATAGTGAAGAGAAGGGCCTTATGCACCCCAATGTTCATAGAAGCGTTGTCCACAATAGCTAAATCGTGGAAGGAGCCGAGATGCCCTTCAACAGATGACTGGATTAAGAAGATGTGGTCCATATATACAATGGAATATTACTCACCCATCAAAAAGAACGAGTTCTCAACATTTGCTGCGACATGGACGGGACTGGAGGAGATAATGCTAAGCGAAGTAAGTCAAGCAGAGAAGGACAATTATCATATGGTTTCACTCATTTATGGAACATAAGAAGTAGGAAGATCGGTAGGAGAAGAAAGGGAAGAAGAAAGGGGGGGTAAACAGAAGGGGGAATGAACCATGAGAGACTATGGACTCTGGGAAACAAACTGAGGGCTTCAGAGGGGAGGGGGGTGGGGGAATGGGATAGGCTGGTGATGGGTAGTAAGGAGGGCACGTATTGCGTGGTGCACTGGGTGTTATACGCAAGTAATGAATCATGGAACTTTACATCAAAAACTAGGGATGTACTGTATGGTGACTAACATAATAATAATTTTAAAAAGCGAATTTACAAGGATTTGAATCTGTTTTCTAGCTGGAAGTGATTCAGCCCAGATAAGCTACTTCTCTAATAATATTTTTCAGAGGCAACCCAGCAAAAACACGGTATTTCTTCATAAATATACAGCAGTGAGTTCAAGGGAAATCTAAGTAGTAACTATAGTTAGAATTATCAGACACCTCTTTTATTCAGCTTCATTTGGGAGCAGGATACTAACAGTGAGTCATGAATATGATTAGTATAGTTTATGATGCCAATATATGGTAAGAGACTTGCTGTGGCTTCTTCCCATATAACTGTATCCCACAAGAAAATGGGATATATTTTTCTGACTATGGAATATGAAAGGGAGCAGTTCCTACAAAGTTTGCTTGCCTATCACATCAAAAGATGTAGGGTACAAAAATGTACATGTCTTTAAAAAAAAAAAAAATATATATATATATATATATATATATATATATATGGAAACAGCAGAACTATGAAAATTAAATGCTTACAACATTAAAATGCTCCTTTCCTCAGTTGAGATTGCACCATCATGATGACATTGAGGATGATAATAATGATAATCTTACCTTTCACTGGACAGTTTCTCATTCCGTGGAAAACAGGAGCTCTCGGCAATCAAATGAAAATAATTTTGAAGTCCAGCCTCAATGACAGTGTTTTAATTATCAGAGTAAAGGGCAATGTCTAAAATTTATGTAGGTGATGTTTCACCTTTTTCAGTAAATCTGGCCTAACAATGGCTGGTTGGCCAAGAGAGAATGTAGTAGATATTTCAACGAAGATAGAAAGTTCTTGATTAGTATTTACTCTAGTGGGGTTTTTCCAAAAATGGTTTTTTCTAGGACAATAGATTTTAATAGGAAACAGACTATATGTCTCAAATCTAATCAATAAATGCAGGAACATTCACTTACCCCTTCTAATTTATTGTCCACAAGTCAGCCTCTTGTGTTTTGTTTACTTAACTCTGGGCATTCTCCTATCAAAAGCGAGACCACAAGAGATGTAGTAAACTGGGAAATGCTCCAGAACTTAAAATGCGTTTGTGGCTTATTCTATGCAATGGTGGAACTGGTGCTAACAGAAGACACACTTTTCAGGAGACCCCTCGATTCCGTTAGTTCCATCTCCACTGATGCTTTGCTTCTGACTGTTGCACAATTTGCCACACAGCTTACTGGCAGACTCTGCCTTCAGTGAAGAAGACCTGTCCTTCTGGCCGCCCCGGCTCACATGCATGGGGAAGGATTTCAAGGAAGACACTCACAAGAATCTGGAAAGAGATTGAAGTCATCTTTCAGGAATTGATTTTAATTCAGTGATAAGACTTTTGTATTAATTTCTACCTTCACAGAGGTGAGAAATGCTGTTACTTAACCACGCAATGGAGACTTGAAATAAAAAGGTGTATGTGACTTAGGGAGTTGTATGGCATACATGAAAATGAAGGGAGGCTTATAACTGGATTTCTCTTAAACACCTGATTTACCCTTCTTCCATCAGTTTACCTGGGATATAAGACATGAAATACCATATCAAATATTTATTAAAAGCCTAATAGAACATAGATCATCTTAAGATATAAGCAGAAAGAGAGTATTTGTCAGGAAAGTGGACTACCATTCCACCAATAAGCACAGGTTTCTCTGTCTTCTTTACAAAATCTGTCTTCTCTAAAAATGTTCAGAGTTGGACCCTTATAAAATGTCCTTCTTTGTTTATCCAGGTAGGGACCTCTCAGGTAGTTCCCAAAAAAGAAAGGTTCATGTTAAATATGATTTCATAGTCTCTATATCATGTCACCTGATTACTTTATGCCCAGGGCATTCAAATATGAACCCTTGCTTGCATTTTCAGTAAATCAAGGCAAAGATATTTGACTACTTGGAAATTTCAGCTCTCCAGAGTCAATTAAGGCACACGTCTAAATGAGACACTTAACACAAATGTGCAATCTTGGACAAATGACATCTATGTTGAGTATTCAATATTGTTCAGAAAGTGAATATATTATAGTGGAGAAGAGAAAGGTAGGAAGATGAGTGAGTGAAAGTAAAGAGTTAAATTAGGAAACTTAGAAGAAAAGAGAATAGGCTGATGAGACCTTTAAATAAACAAAGAAAGGCAGAGAAGATGTTTATATTCTTGTGACCATAAGAATAAGCATAATAACCAAGAGCACTGTTAGAGTCCAACCAACCAAAAAGACCTGAGGAGGTCCCAATGAGATGGAACTCTGGTCCCCACTGACAATCCCCTGGGCAATTGGACCTCCTCCGCATGCTAATTGCATCATTATGAGACAAGCCAAATGCAAATGAAATAAACAATAATTTGGGGGCAGAACAGCATGTGGACTAGGCAATTTCTCCTTAGAGACAGATTGCAAGAAGAATTTTGCAAGGTCCACGAAGCAAAGGATGAAATCACAGTATAAAAGAATAAACTGGGCTTCAGTGCTCAGACATTTCTCAAATCCTGTAGATATACCCATCATGACCTGCTCTGAGTTTGGTTTTGGTCATGATCAATAATAAGCCAAATGCAACGGGCCTTCTTTTATCTGAACTATCACACTTTAAAGTGTGAATGCTTTTTGACCCAGAGAGTACATTTTTAAGGCTCTACCCCATAGAAATATTTGTACGTGCACACAAAAACATATAAACAGGGATTTTTCAATGCAATATTACTTACAATATTCTAACACTGGAGCAATCTAAACGCCCAGGAATAGGGGAGTGTTAAATAAAGTATGATACACACACACACACACTAGGAGCAGTGTGTAGTGGTTGGAACAAGTCTTCAGAACCAAAATGCTTGGGTTTATGTTTCAGTTGCATTGCTTACAAACTATGTGACCTTGGCCAAATTGCTTAGCTTTCCAGTGACTCAGTCTTCCCCAATGATAAAAAGAAGACAAAATTTCCTTGTTTGTAGGGCTACTGTGAGAATTAAATGAGATACCTCTCTAAAGAGCCAGAACATTATCTGGCACATACCAGGTACTCAGTACATGTTAGCATGATTCTTATTTTGAACACAGATGTATGTTGCATTGAAAAATAGAATCCAGCTGTAGCTCCTGCCATAGAAAACTCTGTAAAATACACTGTGAGGTGAAAAAAGATGGCAGAACATTAAGTGAAGAGTGATTCTATTAATTTTTTAAGTGTATATAGGCAAACATGCATGTGCATATGCATAAAAGCATAGAAGAAAGTGTGGAAGAACCAGCCAAAAGCAACAATTATCTCTAGAAAATGAACTGGATTGAATGGAAAGACGAACTGAAAGGAGATCACTTTCTTCCTCTCTATATTGCTGCATTTGAGAAACTTTTTTACAAACACAAATTTTTATCTTACTTATATACTTTTAAAAATACAGTTGACCCCTGAACAACACAGGTTAGAAGCACATAGGTCCACTTACATGTGGACTTTTTCAATAAATATATTGGACGTTTTTTGAGATCTGTGACAACTTTAAACAACTTACAGATGAACCATGTGCCCTAGAAATATTGAAAAATTAAGAAAAAGTTATGTATGTCATGAATACATTAATTATATGGAAGTACTAGTCTATTTTATCACTTACTACCATAAAATATATACAAATCTATTATTAAAAGTTAAAATTTATCAAAACTTACACACTTACAGACTGTACATGGCATCATTTGCAATCAAGAGAAACATAAACAAATGTAAAGATGCAGTACTAAATGAAAACTGCATAAAGTTAAATGCAGTACACACTGTGCTACTGTAAGAATTTCACAGTGGTGAGTTCAAGTGCTATGAGTAGCTACTTAAAATGCTATATGACACTAATCATCTTCGTGTGAGCAGTTCATCTCTCTGGTAAATTGAGTATTGCAGTAAAAAGTGATTTCTCATGGTTCTTGCATATTTTTCATTGTGTTCAGTGTAATACCATTAGCCTTGAATAACATCATGGGACCCATATGAAGTGCCATTAGTGATCCTGGAAGTGCTCTCAAGAAGCAGAGAAAAGTCATGACATTAAAAGAAAAAGATGAACTGCTTGATACGTACCACAGATTGAGGTCTGCAGCTGTGGTTGCCCACCATTTCAAGATAAATAAATCCAGTGTAAGGACACGGTAAAAATAAAAAAAGAAATGTGTAAAACTGTCACTGTAGCTACACTAGCAGGTGCAAAAACTTGCACTTTTTGTAAATTACCTTTTTATCTTGTATTGAAAATGCAGCTTGTGTATGAGTGCAAGATTCTATAGGAAAGGCATGCCTATAGACTCTAATATGATTTGAGAAAAAGCAAAGTCATTATATGACAACTTTAAGCAAAAAGAAGGTAAAGGATCTAAAGCTGGAGAATGCGATGCCAGCAAAGGATGGTTTGATAATTTTAGAAAGAAGTTTGGATTAAAAGATGTCAAGATAACAAATTACCTTATGCTGATCAAAGCAGCAGATGAGTTCCAAAGGTCATAAGAAAATCATTGAGGAAAAAGGATATCTGTGTCAATAGGTTTTTAATGCAGACAAAAGTGTCCTATTCTGGGAGGAGTTAAGATGGTGGAGGAATAGGGGGTCCCCTTTTTCAGCTGGTCCCCTGGGTCGAGCTGGATAGGTACCAGACCATCCTGAACACCCACGGAATCAGCCTGAGACGCAGGAAGACACATCTGGATCTCTACAAATGAACATCTCCAGCACTGAGTATTGAAGTACGAAGCGGGGAGCCGTGAATCCGCGCACAGATATCGGCAGATAAACGGAAGGGGGAGGGGGGCGCCTGGGTGGCACAGCGGTTAAGTGTCTGCCTTCGGCTCAGGCCGTGATCCCGGCATTATGGGATCGAGCCCCACATCAGGCTCCTCCACTATGAGCCTGCTTCTTCCTCTCCCACTCCTCCTACTTATGTTTCCTCTCTCACTGGCTGTCTCTCTGTCAAATAAATAAATAAAATTTAAAAAAAAAAAAACGTTAGGGGGAGGGAGCCTCTGCGTTCGGGCGCCGGGAAGCAGTAGTCACCTGCACTGGGGAGTGGGCTGACTCACAGACCGGCACCTGCGAGAGAGCAGACTGAGACCATGAGCCTGGGAACGCGCGCGACCAGTCTGAAAACCGGAGCTCTGGAGTGTGCACAAACCACACTGAAATGGAACTCCGGAGCGCGCAGGGGCGGCTGGTGGTGTTAGAAACACAAAGGACAGAGATGTGCCAGCCCTGGAAGTGAGGGCTGGGACACGCTGACTGTGGGGTGCACATCCCGGGATGCTGTAGGGTTTAGCAGCACCAATAGAAACAGAGTTAAAGTGGCCAGAAGAGCCCAGTGGAGAGCAGACTGCAATCTCTCTGAGATCTGAGACAGATGCTGGGATTCGGCCACTGCTGTTCTGACTCTCAGAAGAGGCACAGCAAACTGCCAGGGAAAGCTGCCAGAGAACAAAAGCCTGGAAATACGGGCTCACAGTGTGCCCATCCCCATACCCTCTCGCAGGGGACAGGGAGACTCTACAACAAACAGGGTTGCCTGCGTATTGGCGCGGCAGGCCCCTCCCCCAGAAGGCAGCCTGAAAAATCAAGAAGCCCATATCCCTAAGGTCCCTATAAAACAAGTGCACACTGCATGGGTCCTGGTCAATAATTTGGGCTCTGGACAACCCCGTAACCTCTCCTCATCAGAATGACAAGAAGGAGAAATCCCCCCAGCAAAGAAAAGACAATGAGTCTGTGACCTCTGCCGCAGAACTGATAGATATGGATATAACCAAATTATCAGAAATGGAGTTCAGAGTAACAATGGTCAAGATGATGTGTAGACTTGAAAGAAATATTAAAGAAAATATTAACGAGAATATAGAATCTCTAAGGGCGGAAATGAGAGCGAATCTGGCAGAAATTAAAAAGGCTATGAATCAAATGCAGTCAAAACTAGAGGCTCTGACGGCCAGGGTAAATGAGGCAGAAGAACGAATCAGCGAATTGGAGGATGGGTTGGTAGAAGAGAAAGCTAAAACAGAAACTTGGCTCAAAAAAATCCAATCTTAAGAATGTAGGTTACGGTAGATTACTGACTCAATGAAACTCTCCAATGTCAGAATTATCGGCATCCCCGAGGGGGTGGAGAAAAACAGAGGTCTAGAAGAGATGTTTGAACAAATTGTAGCTGAAAACTTCCCTAATCTAGCAAAGGAAACAAGTATTCGTGTCCAAGAGGCAGAGAGGACCTCTCCCAAGCTCAACCACGACAAACCTATGCCACGTCACGTCATAGTGCAACTCGCAAATATTAGATCCAAGGATACAGTATTGAAAGCGGCCAGGGCAAAGAAATTTCTCATGTACCAAGGCAAAAGCATAGGATTACATCAGAACTGCCTACACAGACCTGGAATGGGAGAAAGGGCTGGGGTGGGCATTTTTAAAGCTCTTTCAGAGAAAAACATGCAGCCAAGGATCCTTTATCCAACAAGGCTGGATCAATTCAGAATTGATGGAGAGATAAGGACCTTCCAGAATCGCCAGTCACTGACCAATTTCATAACCACGAAACCAGCCCTACAGGAGATATTAAGGGGGGTTCTATAAAAGTACAAAGGCCCCAAGAGTGATACAGAACAGAAATTTACAATCTATAGAAACAAAGACTTTACATGCAACATGACATCATTAAAATCATATCTCTCAATAATCACTCTCAATGTGAATGGCCTAAATGCTCCCATAAAACACCACAGGGTTGCAGATTGGATAAAAAAGACATGACCCATCCATTTGCTGTCTACGAGAGACTCATTTTGAACCTAAAGATACATCCAGACTGAAAGTAAAGGGATGGAAAACCATCTTCCATGCCAGTGGACCTCAAAAGAAAGCTGGGGTAGCAATTCTCATATCAGACAGATTGGATTTTAAACTGAAGACTATAGTTAGAGATACAGAAGGACACTACATTATTCTTAAAGGATGTATCCAACAAGTGAATATGACAATTATAAACATCTATGCCCCCAACAGGGGAGCAGCAAGTTACACAAGCCAACTCTTAACCAGAATAAAGAGACATATAGATAAAAATATGTTATAGTAGGGGACCTCAACACTCCACTATAAGCAATAGATAGATCACCTAAGCAGAAAATCAACAAAGAAACAAGAGCTTTGAATGACATACTAGACCAGATGGACCTCATAGATATATATATAGAGAGAACACTACACCCCAGAACAAAAGAATACTCATTCTATTCTAATGCACATGGAACATTCTCCAGGCTAGATCATGTTCTGGGTCACAAAACAGGTCTCAACTGATACCAAAAGACTGAAAGTATTCCCTGCATATTCTCAGACCACAATGCTTTGAAATTGGACCTCAATCACAAGGAAAAGTTTGGAAGAAACTCAAACATTTGGAAACTAAGAACCATCCTGCTCAAGAATGCTTTGATAAACCAGGAAATCAAAAATCAATTTAAACAATTTATGGAGACCAACGAGAATGAAAACACAATGGTCCAAAACCTATGGGACACTGCAAAGGCAGTCCTAAGGGGAAAATACATAGCCATCCAAGCCTCATTCAAAAGAATAGAAAAATATAAAATGCAGTTTTTATATTCTTACCTCAAGAAGCTGGAACAGCAACAGAAGAACAGGCCTAATCCACGCACGAGAAAGCAGTTTAACAAGATTAGAGCAGAGATCAATGAATCAGAAACCAGGAGCAGAGTAGAGCAGATCGACAGAGCTAGAAGCTGGTTCTTTGAAAGAATAAATAAAATAGATAAGCCACTGTCAAGACTTATCCAAAAGAATAGAGAAAGGACCCAAATTAATAAAATTATGAATGAAAAGAGAGAGGTCACAACCAACACCAATGAAATAGGAAGGATCATTAGAAACTTTTATCAACAGCTTTATGACAATAAATTAAGCAATCTGGAAGAGATGGAGGCCTTCCTGGAAACCAATAAACTACCAAGACTGACAGGAAGAAATTGATTCTTTAAACAGACCAATTAATTATGAAGAGATTGAAGCAGTGATTAAAAACCTTCCAAAAAACAAAACTCCAGGGCCTGATGGATTCCCTGGGGAATTCTACCAAACATTCAAAGAAGAAATAATACCTATTCTCCTAAAGCTGTTTCAAAAAATAGAAACAGAAGGAAAACTACCAAGCTCATTCTATGAGGCCAATATTACCTTGATCCCCAAACCAGGCAAAGACCCCATCAAAAAGGAGAATTACAGACCGATATCCCTGATGAATATGGATGCAAAAATTCTCAACAAGATCCTTGCTAATAGGATCCAACAGTACATTAAAAGGATTATCCATCATGACCAAGTGGGATTCATCCCTGGGATGCAAGGGTGGTTCAACATTCGCAAATCTATTAGTGTGATAGATTATATCAACAAGAAAAGGGTCAAGAATCATATGATCCTCTCAATAGATGCAGAAAAAGCACTGGACAAAATACAGCATCCTTTCCTGATTAAAACCCTTCAGAGTGTAGGGATAGGTACATTCCTCAATCTCATAAAAACCATCTATGAAAAGCCTACAGCAAATATCATTCTCAATGGGGAAAAGCTGGAAGCCTTTCCCTTAAGATCAGGAACACGACACGGATGCCCACTCTCGCCATTATTATTCAACATAGTACTAGAAGTCCTTGCAACAGCAATCAGACAACAAAAAGGGATAAAAGGTATCCAAACTGGCAAAGAAGAAATCAAACTGTCTCTCTCGCAGATGACATGATACTCTATATGGAAAACCCAAAAGAATCCACCCCCAAACTACTAGAAATTATAAAACAATTCAGTAATGTGGTGGGATACAAAATCAATGCTCAGAAATCAGTTGCATTTCTATACACGAACAATGAAACTGAAGACAGAGAAATTAAGGAATCCATTCCATTTACAATAGCACCAAAAATCATACGTTATCTTGGAATTAACTTAACCAGAGACATAAAGGATCTATATTCTAGAAACTACAAATCACTCTTGAAAGACATTGAAGAAGACACAAAAAGATGGAAAAATATTCCATGCTCATGGATCGGAAGAATTAACATAGTTAAAATGTCCATGCTACCCAGAGCAATCTACACTTTCAATGCTATCCTGATCAAAATACCAATGACATTTTTCAAAGAACTGGAACAAACAGCCCTTAAATTTGTGTGGAACCAGAAAAGGCCCCGAATTGCCAAGGATTTGTTGAAAAGGAAAAACAAAGCTGGGGGCATCACAATGCCGGATTTCAAGCTGTACGACAAAGCTGTGATCACAAAGACAGCATGGTACTGGCACAAAAACAGACACATAGACCAATGGAACAAAATAGAGAACCCAGAAATGGACCCTCGGCTCTTTGGGCAACTAATCTTCAATAAAGCAGGAAAAAACATCCAGTGGAAAAAAGACAGTCTCTTCAATAAATGGTCCTGGGAAAATTGGACAGCTACATGCAAAAGAATGAAACTTGACCACTATCTCACACCATACACAAAGATAAATTCCAAATGGATGAAAGACCTCGATGTGAGACAGGAATCCATCAAAATCCTAGAGGAGAGCATAGGCAGCAACCTCTATGAAATCGGCCACAGCAACCTTTTTCATGACACATCTCCAAAGGCAAGAGAAACAAAAGAAAAAATGAACTTGTGGGACTTCATCAAGATAATAAAAAGCTTCTTCACAGCCAAGGAAACAGTCAAAAAAACTAAGAGGCAGCCCACGGAAAGGGAAAATATATTTGCAAATGACACTACAGATAAAAGACTGGTATCCAAGATCTGCAAAGAACTTCTCAAACTCAATACACAAGAAACAAATAAACAAATCATAAAATGGGCAGAAGATATGAACAGACACTTTTCTAATGAAGACATACAAATGGCTAGCAGACACATGAAAAAATGTTCAAAATCATTAGCCATCAGGGAAATTCAAATCAAAACTACAGTGAGATACCACCTTGTGCCAGTTAGAACGGCAAAAATTGACAAGGCAAGAAACAACAATTGTTGGAGAGGATGTGGAGAAATGGGATTCCTCTTACATTGTTGGTGGGAATGCAAGTTGGTACAGCCACTCTGGAAAACAGTGTGGAGGTCCCTTAAAAAGTTAAAAATTGAGCTACCCTATGATCCAGCAATTGCACTACTAGGTATTTACCCCAAAGATACAGACATAGTGAAGAGAAGGGCCATAGGCACCCCAATGTTCATAGCAGCATTGTCCACAATAGCTAAATCGTGGAAGGAGCCGAGATGCCCTTCAACAGATGACTGGATTAAGAAGATGTGGTCCATATATACAATGGAATATTACTCAGCTGTCAAAAAGAACGATTTCTCAACGTTTGCTGCAACATGGACGGCACTGGAGGAGATAATGCTAAGTGAAATAAGTCAAGCAGAGAAAGACAATTATCATATGATTTCACTCATCTATGGAACATAAGAAGTAGGAAGATCGGTAGAAGAAAGGGATAAAGAAAGGGGGGGTAATCAGAAGGGGGAATGAAGCATGAGAGACTATGGACTCTGAGAAAAAAACTGAGGGCTTCAGAGGGGAGGGGGGTGGGGGAATGGGATAGGCTGGTGATGGGT
Organism: Ursus arctos; assembly: GCF_023065955.2. NCBI lineage: Eukaryota > Metazoa > Chordata > Mammalia > Carnivora > Ursidae > Ursus > Ursus arctos. Next base: position 56,798,650 of record NW_026622819.1, read on the forward strand.
ATTAAGGAGGGCATGTATTGCATGGTGCACTGGGTGTTATACACAAGTTATGAATCATGGAACTTTACATCAAAAACCATGGATGTACTGTATGGTGACTAACATAATATAATAAAAAATATTATTATAAAAAAAAGTGTCCTATTCTGGGGGGAAAATGCCACAAAGGACACTTATTACTGAGGAAGAACAGTGAACACCAGCATTTAATGCAAGAAGGGATAGAATAACTCTACTGTTTTATGCAAATGCAGTTGGGTTTATGATCAAGACTACCCTTATCTACCCTTACCTATAAAGCAGTTAACCCCCAAGCCTTAAAGGGAAAGATGAACACCAGCTGCCAGTCTTCGACTGTACAACAAGAAGGACTGCACAATGAGAACCTTTTTCCTGGATTGGTTCTATTGATGTTTTGTCCCTGAAGTCAGAAAGTACCTTGCCAATAAGGGACTGCTTTTTAAGTTCTTTCGATATTGGACAGTGCCCTGGCCACCCAGAGCTCCATGAGTTCAACATTGAAAGCAATTAAGTGTTCTAATTGCCCCCAAACACAAATTCTCTAATTCAGCCTCTAGTTCAAGGTGTCATAAGGACCTTTAAGGCTCATTACACATGGCACTCCATGGAAAGAATTGCCAATGCTGTGGAAGAGATCCCCAATAGGGAGAACATAATGAAAATCTGGAAGGATTACACCAGTAGAGATGCCATCCCTCTCTATATGAAAAGCTGTGAAAGCCATCAAAGCCTGAAACAATAAATTCCTGCTAGAGAAAAGTATGTCCAGATGTTGTGTATGACTTCATAGGATTTATGACAGAGTCAACCAAGGAAATCATGAAAGAGATTGTAGATATGGCAAAAAAGGTAAGAGGTGAAGGGTTTCAAGATATGGATCTTAGAGAAATTCAAGAGCTAACAGATACCACACCAGAGGAGTGAAGAAAAGACAATTTGATGGAGATGAGTACTTCTAAACCAGTGCTAGATGATGAAGAAGAAGATGTAGAAGCAGTGCTAGAAAACAAACTGACAGGAGACAATCTGGCAGAAGGGTTCTGATTATTCAACACAACTTTTGACTTCTTTTACAACATAGAGCCTTCTATGAAACAGGTGCTGAAACAAAAGCAAATGGTGGAAGAATTGGTACTATATAGAAACATTTTTAGAGAAATGAAAAAACAAAAAGTCAGAAATTACCACGTATTTCTGTGAAGTTACACCTAGTGTACCTACTGTTCCTGCCTCCCCTTCCACCTCCTCTACTTTTTCTACCTCTGCCACCGCAGATGCAGTAAGACCAACCCCTCCTCTTCTCCTCCTCAGTCTACTCAACATGAAAATGACAAGGATGAGGAGCTTGACTATGATCCACTTTCATTTAATGAATAGTAAGTAATCATGCTACACAGTTAATAAACTTACCTGTTGTGTATGCATGTGTGTGTCTTATGTGAAAAAACTAACAACCGTATAGAAAGAACTGTAAGAGACATTTTTGTGCCATCATCATCACCTAAGTATTATTCATCATGTAGAATATTGTGTGCAAGACTTGCATAAAAACGGATAGCGTATCCTTACAAAGGCACAAGGTGAGTGACGGTTTGTATAAAATCAATAATGTGTTTGTTTTCTTACTGCTTTATAAATTTGTTTTCAAAGAATTATATTACTATACAGTATGCCTGCCTCTCTCTAATTAGAGAAACTTTGTGTCAGCCTATCATTACAGATAAGCGTTTTTTAAGAACATGTTAGTAATGTTTCCACACTGTATTATTAATATGACTATAATACTCTATGTCATAGAATTTGTATAACTATTCATTCAATAGTATATAGACTAGGTTACCATGAAGCAATCATACTGATTGCACTAGACCACCATAAAGCAATCATATTGCTGCTTCTTTGTTATCAATGCATGAATTTTTATACCTGTAAATAAATACTTTTCACATTATTTTCATTTTTGATGTCTAGTGTTAGTAATACATAGAACATCTATAGTGTTTTTTATATAAGACAGTATTGATATAGGTACTGACAGACAACCCATCTTGCAAACAGATGACATAAATTTATAGTATTAATAAATATGGTACACTACTATAAATGTATTTTCTCCTCCTTATGATTTTCTTAATAATATTTTCTTTTTTTCTTTTGTTTCTCTTGCCTTTGGAAATGTGCCATGAAAATTGCTCTTAGCAATGCATTTCTGAGTGAGGACAGATATTGTGAGATATTCTGAGTGAGGACAGTGAGGATGTGCGTGTGCGTGTGTATGTAAATGTATATATAAAGACATGCTTATGCATATGTATATACGTATGTATGTATATGGGGAACAGAGAGTGAAAGAGAGAAGACAAATGTGAAAAAATGTTAAAAAATTGGTGTATATTGGTAAAGTGTACATATGTTTTCACTGTACCATTCTTTTAAATTTTCTACAGTTTTAATTTTTTTCAAAATACAAAGAGGAAGAAAGTAGACAAAGAAAAATGATGCCTTATTAACAAAGAAGACAAAAACTGATACAGACTTCTCAACATAAACAATGGAAGTCAGAAGACAATGGAAGCATATCAGGAAAACACTGGAAAAAACTTGCCAATTTATAATTCGATGTCCAACAAAAAATATTCTTTAAACATGAAGGCAAAATAGACATTTTCATATAAACAAATAGTGAAGGGAAAAGGAGGGGAAATCATCTTAGATTGAAGTACAGAGATCCAGGAAGTAATGAAGAGCAAGAGTAAATATGTGAATAAATATATATAAATACTAACTTCAGAAACAGTAGTAATTTATTATAGAGCTACTGTAGATTTAAGTCTACAAACTTAAAGTCTCTCACCCGACTCTCCGGCAATTCCCTAGTCATGCCTCAGTGGGAAACGGACTAAGAAAACTGAGTGTAGGGGCTAAAGCTCGGATGCCTGCATTAAGTAGCCTACGTACGTAAATGTAATGGGACTCTATTGTTGTCCCTGAGACAAATGTTAAAGTAAAATATCACAAGTCTCAAGTATCTGCATGCAAAGGACACTGTGATAGTGCAGATAAAACTACAGAAGACATGAATCATGCATTTAAACTATGAGTTTCAGACTCCTTCTCAGTTAAGTATTTTACCCAGGTTTTAGGTAAGTAGCAGATTAAATTTTCTTTCATTATTTTCCCCTTAGCATATGGCAAATAGTCATAGTAATAATAATAACAATAACAGTAATAAGCAGCAGCAGCAAAAAATAAAAATAAAATAAAATAAAATGACATATACAGATACATACATGACTCTTACCCAAACCAGGAAAAGAGAAAAAAAACAAAAAGAAACCTGAACAATTTGCAAATTTGTCCTGTTTTGAACAGTGAACCAGGGTTAGCGAGGGGTATGAAAAACTTAAGCTCAGAGCTCTTAGGATGTGGAGCATTAAAATAAAAACAAAACGTTTTTCATTATTATATTTGCCTTCTCTATTACCTTGTTAGTCATGTATTTTTATATTATCTTATAGTGGTTTTCCTAGAAATTAGAATATTTATCCTTAATGTATTTAAATTTAATATAAATACTTTTGCCAATTCCCAAGAAATTCAAGGATGTTAGAACACTTTAACTCCATTTGCCATCTTACTTCTGTGCTACCATGGTCAGATATATATCCCATAAGAGATATTTGCTCATTTTCTATTGCGTTGTCTTTTTTCCTTAACAAACTCTATAAACTTTATTTATAATATTCTGGATATTAGTCCTTTTTTAGTTTTACATATCATAAATATTTTCTCCCAATCTATGCTTTCTTTTTTTAAAACAGCTTTATGGAAGTATAATTGATATACAATAAACTGCACATATTTAAGGTGTATAATTTGATGAGTTTTAACCTATCCATACACCTATGAAACCATCACTACAATCAAGACGCTGAACACATGCATCATCTCCCAAAGTTCCTTCATGGCCCTGTGTAGTCCATCCCCCCTCAGACACCCTCTCCCCATTCCATCTTCAGGCACCCACTGGTATGCTTTCTGTCTCTACAGATTACTTTGCATTTTCAAGAATTTCATATGAAAGGAATCATGTAATATATACTCTTTTTTGCCTGGATTTTTTTACTCAGTATAATTATTTTCAGATTTATCCAGGCTGCTGCTCCATGCCTTTTTATTGTTTCTGAGTGGTATCCCATCATATGGACACACTAACATATTCACATCTTGATAGACATTTGGGTTGCTAATACTTGGTATCAGCAATCTGTTTAACTTTATCCATTCTAGTTGGTGCAGTATAATGGTATCCCATTATAGTTTACATTCCCTGATGACTAATGTTATTGAACACATTTTGATTTGCTTATCACCCAAACTGACTGTTTATGTATTTTGCCGGTTTTTAATTGGGTTGTCTGCCTTCTTATTATTGAACTGTGAGAGTTTTTTGTATATTCTAATACAATTCCTTTATCATCTAGGTGAATAGTGAATTTATTTTCCCCAGTCAATGACTTGTCTTTCAAAGAAAGTGATTTTTTTGTGTTTTGTTTTTTGTTTCTTATCCCTTGCACATCTCAATAGGAGCAAAGCATGTTCTGAGAGATAGCTGAGTAAATCCCAGAATCTGAGCTCAATTGTTTATGTTATCACTGAATAAGAATAATTACTCTTCTGTGTTTTAATCAGTGAGTATTTACACAACATCTCCCTGATGTCAAGTAAAATACTGCCTAGAACAGCACAAAAGGCCATTAGTTCATTGTCATAAAGTTGTTGGCTTTGTAATATAAGCTTCTCAAAAGTAGTGAGGTCCTCATGCTGAAAACCTGCAACTGATTTAAAGTTCACAAGTTATCAGCTCTAATTAATAAACTGAGCTCATCTGCCAAAAGACAGTTTCAGAGACAATCAGAAAACAAAGACACTCTTAACTTGCTACACTTAATTTGAAATTGCTACTGATGCTTTTAGCTACAGGAAGCCGGTGTGAAAGCAATTCACTTCATTGCCAGGGTCCTGCAAATTTTCATCTATAACAGTACTGATTTCATACCTGATCCACATGACTGTCCCTCTAAATTTAGTCAGTGTCCAAAACGTCCATCCAGAAAGCCAACTAAAGTATTTGTTCTCTGGCATCAACAGCAATAATAAGAAGGGACTCAGAAGAGAGAAAGCAAGGTGAGAAGGAAGAACATCATCACCTCCTCCAGAGGCTGAGCTCTATAAGTCAGAGCAAGATGACTCTGGGACACTATCAAAAAATCCCCAAGGAGAAAAATCTACTTAAATGGGAGATATAAATCAAATTTTCTATAATAACACTGGGGCAGGGTAATAATTTGAAGTGTAATATTAACTGCCATGGTTTTCCTTCCCTAGCACTCACTGCCTGTAAGATAGGCAGCTAAGAGCAAGGATGCAGATAGTGGTAAAAGAATTGATCTCTTGGCTTCTGAGCTTTAAAAACCAAGGACTTGGCCTAAAGAAAAAAGAAAGGCTTTCCCTCTCCACTCTCACCTTCTTTCCCTCCATGCACTCTGACAAGATAATTCTCTGAGCTGATAATCTCATTTAAAGGTGAGTAAGATCCATGATAATTAAATGCAGTTACTGGTCCCAAATTGGATCCCAGATTATTATATAAAGATTATTACCATAAAGGAAAAAATGTATAAAGGACATTGCCAAGAGGACTAGAATTTTTTAGATACAGATCTATATTAGTAATACTAGTAAAAGCATTGTGTCAATATTAAATTCCCAAATGCAATAAGGTAGAAGAATGCCTTGTTCTTGGGAGATACATGATAAAGTACTTCAGGATGAAATGGCACGACGTAGGCAACTCTATTGATTCAGAAAAAAAAGAAGTGTGTGTATCTGTGTGTCTCTTTGTGTAGACAGAAAGAGATAAAGCAAATGAGACAAAAACTTAACCATTGGTATATTTAGATAAAAGGTATACAGATGTTTATTACATCAGTCTTACAACTTTTCTGAAGGTTGAGTTTTTCAAAATTCACACACTTTTTGAGATGGGAAAAGAGAATCAGAAAAGAGAGCAAAATAGTGAGTTTTTTTAATAATAATTTTTTATTATGTTATGTTAGCTACCACACAGTATATCCTTAGTTTTTGATGTAATGTTCTATGAGTCATTATTTGCATATAACACCCTGCGCACCATGCAAATAGTGAGATGTTGATGGGGGGGGTGGCTCTCAGCAAAGGGGCTAATTTTTGCTGCAAAAGGGGAAGTGATATAATGCTCAGATATAACAGAGGAGACTTGTACTGTACTTCCCACTTGGATTTGGGGAGACATGGCCTTGCCTGGAGGAATGAGGTAAAGAGGGCTGCATGCACTGTTGAAGGCCTCGAGAGCTTAAGAAGGCCAACCACATTACCAAAGGCAGGGCAGAGCAGCTAAGCTTTGCACCATTCCCAGTGCTTCAGAGGGATTTGTAAATTGCCACAATGCTAATGTTATTCCAGGAAGGATAGAGAAAGAAACTCTCAACTTATGAAGTTTAAACCTTGAAGGACTGAGTTTACCCACAAGTGACTAACTTTATGTTTTATGCCATTCAACAGAATGGGGGCTTGACATTGAGATGAAGGTTAGTGCTAAGAAAAAAAAAAAAAAAGGATATTCCATTTCTTATACACTTATGTTTGTGTGATCTAAGAGTCTATACCCAGAACAACAACATTTTCTCTCTAAAAAACAGATATTGCTTGGACATTGGTAACTTTTTCCAAATGCTGGATATTGGTAATTTTTTTTTAATGTTACAGTATATGTGTATTAATCTGCAAGGGCTCCACAACAAAAGCATCACAGACTGAGGGGCTGAAACAACAGAAATTTATTTTCTCACAATTCTGGAAGCTAAAAGTCCAAGACCAAGGTGTTGGCAGGGTTTTTCTTTTTCTCTTTTTTTTATACTTAGTTTCAGAGGTAGAGTGGTGTTGGCAGTGTTGATTTCTTGGATATTGGTAATTTAAACTGTATTCTGTTCCTTAGGATTCTCTGAAATCAGTATTAATGGACTGGAGCAAGAAGAGAGGAAAAGATGACTTCACATTTATGAATACCAAATATGAGAACTCAGCTCTTTGCCTTCCAGCAGCCGAATTCCTCTTTTGGTAAGTGTTTTTCTTTTAAAATGATAAAGTGGCAACTACTTTTGAAAAGTAGTGTGTGGAAAGGCTTTCTAAAATCAAAATCCAATTTTGATGATTACACAGTTGTTTCTTTAAGCTCAGGCAAGGCACTTGTATACTTACAGAATTTTGGAAGAATTTATAGTTAAATTATCAGCTTAAATTGTATTTTAAATGTCAGCCCTCTAAAAGAAGCCCAGAAATACTCCTTGTAGTCTGTGTCATTAAGCTAGATTTTTACTTGGCAGTACTGAAGTTGGGGATTCTTGCAAAATTAAGACAACAATCCCTTCTGTGTAGATTTTTTAGTACCTTGGGAATTCAAAGATCAAGTTGCTTAGAGACCCCACGGAATTTGCAGAAGCAGCAAACTTTTATCTTGACATCTGTAATTAATGTTTTATCTTGCTCTGAAAATTAAGTTTGCTGGCAGCTTTAGCCGCTCTTTGGAGCGCAATGATGCTACTGCCATACCACATTCTACAGGACTTCCCATCCCAAGAGTAGGTGGGGTGTGTCAGGGTTTGCTGTGGGCTCTTCTCTCTCGGGCACAGCATCAACCTCTCAAGATCCTCAGGTTTCCTAAGTGAGCCTAATGCTGGCCTGGCTTTGGTATTTTTTATGTTGGGGTCTATATTGGGGAACCGATGCGTATGTATGCTTAGAGCACAGGGTCAGTTGAAGGTTGTGAAAATATCTGTTAAATGTATTATGCAGTGAAATGTGAAAATATCTGTATAATTCTGGCATAATTTTAAACAGTATCTTTTCCTCAGTAATCCAGACCACTGGCCATTCAGTTAAAAGCAAGTTATATAAACCTGACCAACTGATATGTATACACACACACAGACACACACACACACACACACACACACACACACACACACACATGAATTTTATTGTGAGTAAAGCATGTGCTAGTTCTAACTGCTCCAATATATTTCCACTTATTTATACCATAATTCTTCAGGCCAAGATGCAAGTACTCAGCTAACACACAAATTGATACCATCACCAAAACTAAAAAGAGAGACTTCATCTTCCATCTCACCCTTAAAAGACAATTTATTAACTTGACGAAATAGCCAAAGTAGTTAGAGAGAGCATCTTAGTCACTTAGTCAATAATCCATTCAACATATAATTTATTGAACTCCTACTCTGGGGCATGGCATCCTCACGGAGGATGCCCCAGTAAACAAGAAAGAGTGGGTCCAGTTGCCTCTGATAGGACATGCTAGTGAAGGGAGAGATACAATGAACAAGGAACAAAACTAACAAAATAATGGCCAGATGGTAATAACAGCCTAGAAAAAACTAAAGTGGAGTTATATCTTAGAATGGCTGAGAGGCTGCCTCAGATTGAAGAATCAGGGAATGTTCCACTGGAGGTGACTTTTGAGCTAAGAGCTGACTCACAAGTGTTTAGGATATAGCTCTGTGGGTTTTGGCTTGATTTGGGGGCTATGTTATGGCTTGGCCTTGAGAAAGAGATCTTATTGGTACATGTTCAAATGCAGTCATTATAATAAATATCTTGTGGATGAGGTTCTATATTACACCCTCAATGTCAACCTTCTTCCTTTTTAAGCTTCACTCTAAAATGATATTATACCACTGGAATTCACTTTGGAAATATAAGTGGCAAGTCCAGACTCATTAGCTGTGAGTGATACAGAAATTCCAAAAAGATGTTCTAGCAGAGGCTGAGCTGTCCTTTTAGACAAAAATAATGAGTTCATTGCTATACTGGCTGCCATAGGCTTGCACATCTCAGCCTCTATCAGTGACCAAAATCATCCAACAAAATGACTTTTAAGTGCTTGTGATGAAGCACAGCTACCAATACACCCAGGCAAGATTTCTTCATTCGTATCTTCTGCGAATTCATCAACCAGCAGTTCCCATGCTCAGGGTAAGCAGCAGACATGTTTCTTGTCAAGCAGTTTATCTACTGAGATGTTGTAGGTTGTTCATAGTCTTATCATCTTGTACTTCATAAACCTTGTGACTTATGACTTGTGGTAAACAGAAATAGCCACCTGAAGGCGTCACCATACAAAGTTCCAAAAAATGTTTATAAAAGAAAACCACCACTAGTCATATAAACTTGTGCTAATCATTTACTCTCCCTAAATATTTTTTGCATGTAAAAAGAAATAATTTAACCAGATGAACTCTATTTTTTCTATAATAATATTTTTTATTATATTGTTAGTCACCATACAGTACATCCCTAGTTTTTGATGTAAAGTTCGATGATTCATTAGTTGTGTATAACCCCAGTGCACCACGCAATACGTGCCCTCCTTACTACCCATCACCAGCCTATCCCATTCCCCCAGAAAAAAACTGAATTCTATTTCTAATTAAATTTCAATTTAAGTTTTGCTTTCAGTCCTTTAAAATTCCATGAAAATGACTCAAGCAATATTTCTACACACAAGGTAAGATATAAAACATTTTTAAGTGCAATAAAAAATAATACCTGAGGATTTTGAGTATTCTGTCCATTGGGAACAAGTAATGCTTGGCTGCAAGTAATAAAAGAGTTCACAGTGGCCTAAACAAATAATTTCTTTTTCCCACAAAACAAGAAGTCTGGAGGTAAGTTTCAGCTGTTTTTGGTTCAGCAGCACCACATGTTAGGGTCAGAACATCTCTTGATTTTGCCCTCACTTGTAACCTCAAGTTCACAAAATGGCTTCTATAACTGCAAAAATCATGCCCTCACAACTGGCTGTAAGATTGAGGGAGAGAAGAGCAGTGCTACTTGTTTGATCTTTCTACCAGGAAAAGAACGTATTCCGTAGAAGCTCATGTAGCAGCCAGTCCCTTTGGTCTCTTCCATCCCATGGCCAACTCTAAGTCCAAGGATGGTTGTGAAAGTGAGTATCCAGCTTCTCCAAACTGCAGAGTGGAGATTCCATCAATGACTATTTGGTCAGGTAAGTAACCGTGTCTATTATAATCATTTCAGCATTTTATCTTCATCTCCCTACAACCTCCTTAATTCCAATTCACAGGATAGTTATATAGGGTTTTATTAAAATATAGATGTAGAACCAACATTAAACTATTGAATAACTGAAATTTACGAAGGTACTGGCTTGTAGGAAACATTAGCAGGGAAAACCAATACCAACTGATTTAAAAAGGAATACCTCAAAACTTGTCAGAACAAGTTAAGGCTAAAGGTTGGCTGATATTTAAAAAAAAAAAAAACAAAAAACAAAAAAACCTTTTAATTGTAAAAAAAAAAAAATACAACCTTACGAAACAAGAATCTCAGATTGTAAGCAATTATAAAGAAGAAACTGGAGGTCATCTAAAAGTAACCCCTGATATATTTGGCATAAACTCTTTCAAATTTTTTCTAAATATTCTACATATATTCTTCCTTCCTCCACTATTCTTCCTGTAACCATGCTAGATTTTTCTGAAATCTACTTTCCTCTTCTAATATATCCTTGTCCCCTTTCCATATACTTGCTGTGTTATATTCCACATATGCAGACTCATGCCAAACTGCCTGGGTGTCACTCCCAACTCGATTGCTTGGCAGATGCATAAACTTGGGCAAGTTACTTGACCTCCTTGTGCCTCACTTTCCTCATCTTTAAAATGAGATAATAATGCTATCCATGCAGAGAATTCTTGTGAGAATTAAATGAGTTAATTCCTAAAATGAACTTAGTACAGTGGCAAGCAAACAGTGACTACTCAATAAATGCCAGCTATTTTTATTTTATGGATATATGTCAACTAAGTTCATTAATCCTGATTAGTAGATATTAGTATTGTTTGAAAATATTTGATTTTATAAATGGCTCATCTATTAATATCCTTGAAAATATATCTTTGAACACATATCCAATAATTTCCTATGGACACATTTCATAAAATATAATTGCTGGACCAACGGGTATCCACATTTAAAAATTTGACACTTATTTCCAAGCTGCCCTTTAGGAAACTTCTTCCAGGCCATGCAGGAGTGCTTGTTTTTGTGTACAAAACTACCTAGTTTTGTACAACATTTCCCACACTGGATACTAATTTTTGCCAAACTGGTCAGTGAAAAATCTCATTACTCTTGCATTTCTTTGATCAGTAAACAATTTAAAAATGCTTTTAACTATTCATATTCCTTTTTAAAAATGAATTACTTGATTATATTCTTTGATTATATTCTTTGATTATAATCTTAACTGACTTTTTTAAAATATAGGTATTAGTTGACTATATGCTTTTTAACTTATAAGACTCCAGTGTCAAAAGTGAGTCTGTCCAATTTTCAAAAATTTCTTTTTGCATTCTTACTGACTGCTACCAAATTTTTCTGTTTGAAATAAATATATAGTCAGGAGAAATTTTCAGTCTTTCTGAGATGTATACCTCAGAAAAACCTACAAAAAGAAATAAAAGACAAGAAACAAGTGTTAGCAAGGATATGGAGAAAAAGGAACTGTTGGTGGGCATGCAAACTGGTGTTGTCACTGTGGAAAACAGTATGAAGGTTATTCAAAAAATTTAAAATAGAATTACCATATGATCCAGTAATTCCACTAATGGGAACCTACCAAAGAAAACAAAAACACTAATTTGAAGGAATACATGTCCCCCTATGCTTATTGCAGCATTACTTATAAAATAGCCAAAATATGGAAGCAACCGAAGTGTCCATCAACAGAAGAATGGATAAAGAAGATATGCTGTACATACACAGTGGAATATTATTCAGCCATAAAAAAGAATGAACTCTTGTCAGTTGCAACAACATGGATGGATCTAGAGGATATAATGCTAAGTGAAATAAGTCAGTCAGAGAAGACAAACACCATATGATTTCACTCTTAAGAAACAAAGAAAAAAGAGACAAACAAAAAATCAGCCTCTTCAATATAGAGAACTGATGGTTACCAGAGGGGAGATGGGTAGGGGAATGGGGGAAATAGGTGATGGGGATTAAGAATACATTTATTGTGATGAGCACTGAGTGATGTATAGAATTATTGAATCACTATATAGTACACCTGAAACTAATATAACACTGTATGCTAACTACACTAGAATTTTTTTAAAAAACAATTTTACAGCAACACCATATGTCTGTTACCTAACTTTACTTAAAACAAACAAACAAAAAAGAAACAAACAAAAAACCCCACAAAGACATAGTGAAAAAATGGAGAGAAAACAGAAAAATTATTTTGAATGAAAATGAGTTACTGAATTACTATTTGATCATTTTAAAAGTTTGATTATAGGGGTGCCTGGGTGGCACAGCAGTTAAGCGTCTGCCTTCGGCTCAGGGCGTGATCCCGGCGTTGTGGGATCGAGCCCCACATCAGGCTCCTCTGCTAGGAGCCTGCTTCTTCCTCTCCCACTCCCCCTGTTTGTGTTCCCTCTCTCTCTGGCTGTCTCTCTCTGTCAAATAAATAAAATCTTTAAAAAAAAAAAGTTTGATTATATTTTTATTTGTCCCAAATTGCCAAGGACAAAGGATGGGATTCCAATGTTTTGTTAAATGTTCCTGGTGTACATCTTTGGAGGGAAAATAAATCACTTGAGGCAGCTTTTCAAAACCCTTTTCTAGGACCACTTGTCTCTGCATAACTTGGAGAGCTTAAATACCTGATTCTGGAGTTCATTTCTCATACTAACGATGAGAGTCCCTCAAAATAAAGAATGGACAGTTGTATCTTCTAAAGCTGTCCCCAGAGAATGCTTACACACAAGAATGTTGGAAGAACTTTGGAAGATGCCAGTTTACTAACATTAGCTCATTCAATTATTCATCCACTTATTCAAAAGAGAATTAAAATAATTATTGAGCACCTACTATATGCCAATCACTGTGCTGGCAATATAACAAAGTCCATGTTCTAATAAAGCTTGCATTAAAAAGGAGGAAGGCAAACAATAAACAAATAGATCCGTATTGTTACACAAGGTGATAAGTGCTATTACAAAGAATAAAACAAAGTAAGAGGAAAGAGAGTAATAATTGATATGGAGTGGGTACTACTTTATATTTACTAATAATCAACACCTTTCATTTATCTTTTTTATAAACAATAAAGTTACTTTAATTTTGATCTTAGAGGTATTCCAATTCCTCAGTTCGACTGAGTTTGGGGCTGGCTCTCTAGTCTTCAGCATGTCATTGCTTCGATCCAGCTCTGCCTATTCCTGGAGAATACTGGACATTATGGACTATTAGCAAGAGATGGACTCAATGGCCAAAGAGATGGCCATCTCCACCAATAAGATCTTGAACACACTACTGTATAGTACACAGCCGAGATAACAATCAAGCAGTGTAAAATGTGAATCAAGGCAAATATTTATAGTCTGTGCAAGCCTAATAAATGATCAACTACAATCTTCAAGAAATGCAAAGCGAAGTCATGTGGAAGCATCCAGCACATTGGACAGTGCCAGTAGCATGGTAAGGTACAGCTGCTGAGGTTCTTCTGGGGAGCTGCCAACTCCTGAGCATTCTATCACCCAGAGTTTGGGCTAAAGAAAGGTCTGAGTAGGAATGGGAAGAATGAACTAACAGCTGTGAAGGGTCTTGAAACAGATCTGGTTAAACAAAGCATTGGTCAAGAAGCTTTAAAGAGGGCACATGTGATGAGCACAGGGCGTTATATACAACTAATGAATCACTGAACACTACATCAAAAACTAATAATGCACTATATGTTAGCTAACTGAAAATAATAAAAAAAATAAAATACAATACATAGAAGACTGAAAAAAAAAAAAAGATTTTGGATTCCAAATCTGAAATCCAGCCATACCCATACCAACAGTTCTCCTCATTCATCAGTAGCTGCAACAGTAATCACAATGGAAACAAATGGCTAGAAAATAGTCATAAACAGTTGTCTGCAGTTAGCATCGACTATGCAGCCACAGGATGCAGTGCTTATGCAAGATGACTGAATCAGGAGCCCTCGTGATGTAAGCAAACTTACATGCATGCACGCATATACACATGTGCATACAAGGTGATCTGTGTACACAGGTATTCTTTTCTAGGAGGAAGGTCTGTAGACTGCATCAGGTCCTCAAAGGAGACTGTGACCCAATAAAGCTTGGGTCAAGGATCAGCATCCCGTGGACCTTAAACTGAAATATCTAATTCAGCTACAGAAGGCTCTCTTAGTTAGGATTCATGCCATGGAACACTATTTCCACACTAACCCTAGCATGCTGACAATGTCCCTCAGAGCTGTAAAACGTCTCAAACCTTGTGAGTTCAGTCTTCTGAACAGGATGGTAAAAGCTTCATGTTTGTTATATGAAGACCTGTGTTAGACACTTTTAAAAACACATCACTGCATTAGGGATCTATTGCCGCATAATAAACCACCCAAAACTTGGTAGTGTTATTAACTCATGATTCTGTGAGGTCAGCAGTTGGATTGGACTCAAATGGACAATTTTTGGAGGTCTGGAATCCCACAATATTACCTTTGCCAGATTCATTACTCAAGGCATGTCACAAGACTGGAAACACACTCCACTTCCTAATTGGAGGAGACAGAAACTCATGTTGCAAAGTCACATTGTACACAGAAGAATCATTCTGGCCATCTTGCAAACAATCTATTATATCTGCATGCTGAAGAATTTATGGTTAAAATAATGTAACGTCTGTAATTTACTCAAAAAGTCCCAGAAAAAAACTGATGGAGTAATAGTTGAAACAAAAATGGCAAAAAGTGATCATTGTTAAAGCTTGATGATGAGTACATGTGGTTATTTACACTAGTCTCCCCAGCATTTCTTTTGGTTCTTTCTTTGGCTTTCCATCTTTCTGCTTATGTTGCCCATCTGTTCTTGCAAGCTGCCTACTTTATCCATGAAAGCCATTAACATATTAATCATAGTTGTTCTAAATTCTCAGTCTGATAATTCCAACATCTCTGTCATGTCTTTCTCTGTCTCTTCAAACTGTGTGGGAGATATATACATATATATATATATATATATATATATATATATATATATATTTATTTATTTATTTAATGGTATGCCTTGTAATTTTTTCCTTGATAGCCAAATATGACATTCCAGGTTAAAGGTATTGTTGTAAACAGGCCTTTAGTAATGTGGTAGTAGCTGGGGAGAGAATGTACTATAGTCCTATGATCAGATTTCTGTCTTTCAGTGAGCCTATATCTGTGGACTGTGAACTTCACAAGTATTTCTCAGTTTTTGTTTTTTTTTTTCTCCCCCATTAGTTGGGACAGAGTGGCTGAAGCCAGACGAAACTGGTTTTTTCCCTTCCCTGGGTCAGTTAAGCCATGATAATACCTTGCTAGGTTAGGCTCTGGTTAGCTGCTCCTGATGCAGGTCTTGTTAAGAACAGAGTGCATAATTCAAAATATGGCATATTTCAAAATAGTTCATTTTCCCCTCTCCCTGCTGGAAGCATGCTGGGATTTTTCTCCCATGTTTACTGTGCGAACCTGGTCAAGCCCCTGGAGGTAAATCTCACAATATTAGGGGGGGTCCCCTTATGCCTGGATCCCCCTGGAGTTTTTAACTCTGAGACTTGTCTGCACTGAGCCTCCAGCAATTTGGCAGTTATGGTTTGGGTTTTCCTACGTGGCACTTGTTGCTCCAATGGTACCCACTTAAGTCTCTGTTCCAGGAAGTTACGCCTCTCTGTATTCATCTGTTTCTCCAATTTTGAGGGCAGTGGTTTGTCCTGCATCCTCTCCTCTCTTACATACCCTAGAAGAGTTGTTATTTTTCTAGTTTGTTTGGCTTTTTGCCTGTTAGAACAGAGAGGCAACTTCCAAGCTCCTTATATGCAGAACCAGAAACAAAGGTCACGTTAGTCTCTTATTTTCGTGTATGTTTGCAATATTTTTAATAAAAAGGTTAAAAATAAATTAACAAAGTACATACTCTCAATTAATCCTTACAATAATTATCTTCTCCCCTTTTATATATGGGGATATTGAGATAGGGAGCAGTCATGTGACTGGCCTTTGCTAAGGTAACACATTTATTAATAGTGGCTCATACTTACTAAAGATATACAATGTGCCAGCATCTTTCCAATCACAATGCATATCATACCTCATTTAATCCTCACAACATTATGTACTAGGTGCTATTATTGTCTCCATTCTGTGATGAGAATACAGAAGTATCAGGAGGGTGAACCGGGTCACAGAAGAAGCAGTGAATACAGGATTTGGATCAAAGAATTGTGGCTCCAAAGCCTCCACTCTTAGACTACTCTCTATAAAGAAGTAAAGCAGATTGGAACCAAGATTAGTCTGTCTCCAATGGCAGGACTTACCCATTCTACAGTGGCCAGTTGGGGCTTTCAGAGCTGGGTGCTTCCCTAGTCGTGTTCAGTCCACTTCCCGTCCAAGGGTCTCCCTCCCAAGTTTGCCCGTTTTGCTGTATATTAATATGTCACATTCACTCAGGGGTCTGACTAAACTATACAACCCATTTCCTACTGGGAAAACTCTCTTACTTTCTTCTGCTAAATAATGTAATCTACCTGCAAGTGCTTCGTAAACCATAAGGCAATATGAAAAATTTACTCAATCTCCAACTTAAGTACCATTTTAAACCAACAACTATTTTTGAAAAGTTATGTTTAAAGACTTTCAAAAGAAATCAAAACTTGCGTTAAGGTTCCTCTTTGGAATTTTCTTTACCAACATCTGCAACTGCAAATGTGTTTTATTTTATACCTGTCATTGTAGGGTGAGAAGCAGAAACTCATGAGTGAGAGGGAGTTTTGACTATTAAAGTTTGTTTCCAGGAATCACCTGGGAAGAACTGCATGGAACAGCCTGGGAGTTTTCAATTATTCTTCGTTTTAAATTAAGGTGCCTTTTGTCATTTACATTCTAAGTACTCTTCTGCATGTGTGTCAGGGCCTTGGCCATCCCAGCCTGAAGCCAGAGCTCATCAATCCTGACTCTGAGAGACAACATGAAATTTACCAACATACTTAGTGGGGAAACAGGAAGGAAGAAAATTCATGCCTATGTCTTATGAAGTGTCACTAGGCCTTGCCAAACAGCTCTTCTGTCCAACTCTATAAGCAGCAGTAGCAGTGCTACATCCCAACTATACCAGGAAGGTTTATAGATGCAGACTGCAGATTAGGGGTTTTTGTGTGTGTGTGTGTGTGTGTGTGTGTGTGTGTCCGGGTCTGTGTGTGTTAGTGCTGATTTAGATATTAAGAGGTTATGACTTATTTAGAAACATATCAACATTTTAAAAAGGGAGTAGTTCTGCTAAGAGTTAACTGCTGATAGAAAAACTTGATCCAATATTTTATTGAGATTCTCTGGGGTCTTAACATATCCTTTTGCAAGATGGGCTTGTGTCCTTTCCCATGATAAAGGGAAAGTAAGTAAAATGTTGCCTTCCTAACAGACACAAAACATTGGATCTATTTGTCAATACTATTCTCGCAGGCATCCCAGCTTTGCAGAAGGGACATTAAAGGACTGAGGACAGTAATGGTCAATCAGTACTGAGCTATACAATATTCTCTGATGCTTCATCATCTTAAGAAATCAAAATTAAGAAGCATGAGAAAGTAGAGTGATCCTTATTTTAAAACTTAGTATTTTGAAAATACAGAGAGAGAGCTTGTAGAAGGAAAGAGAGGGGAAAGAAGATGGAATGAGGGAGAGTGGGAGGGAGGGAGAAACAGAGAGAGAAAGACCAGGAGACCCGGATAAGAGAGACAATGGCAAGCTCTTTACAAACTCCTTAATCACCCAGATCTCAAACTTAGTGATTACAAAAAAACATAAAAAGTCAAATATTTAATAAAAACACAGTCAGAACTTGACCTCCAATACTCGTAGGTGCATTGTATGTATCAGGTTTCCCAGAAACAGGACTCGTAAAAACAGATTATTTATAAAGAAGCATTTTCTCTCTCCATCCAAGTAAACTCTTCCCCTGGTAACCATGCAGCTGTTGCAGTAGCCTTTGGGAGAGATATTGGGAGTGAGCTTTCCCTTAAATTTCCTAACACTAGACAAAGGGTAAATCAAAATTTTAACTCTCTTTACCTTTCAGAATTTCCAATTTTCAAAAAAAAAAAAAAACTCCATACTAGAAGACTGAGCTAATCAATTAGCCAGATTACTGTAAAGGGATCATAATTGAGAGAGTTAGAACTGCTGGATTTTCGATTTTAAAGTCACCTTACTCAGCCTGGAATTTGCTCTAGGTCACAGCCCACAGCACATACCCCTTGCAATCATGGCCACCAGACATTTTTCTTTCACTGTGGGAAAGTGTCAAATCCTTTCTCGGTGTGTGCATATTTGAGTCACAGGAAATGGTCTTTACATCCCACTCATAGGAATGAATGAGGTGTGAGAACATTTTAATTTCACATAAATGTCTTTATTAGGCTGGATTCGCCTTTGTTTCTTCTATATAAGTGTTCTAAAATTCTAACAATTCTAAAAATGATATAGACTCATTATGGAAAATTTGGACAAACAGAAAATAATAGGAAAGAAGTAGAGGAAGCCATCTAAAATTAGGCAAAGACAACCATTGTTAGCATTTCCTACTGTTTGAAAGGCTTTTTTAAAAATCAAAATATGAATTACAAATTTTTCATTAATAAGGGTCATCTTCATATTTTCAAGAAAAGTACCTATGAAATGATCTATAATTTCATCATAAATAATTCTAATAACTATAAAATGCATAGCTATGACAAAATTATAATAATTAATATTGTAAATAATGTTATTGGAATAAATAACAATGAAAATTGAGAAGTAAACCTGAAACTGTACCTATATAATTAGAAGCAATTAAGGGTAAGAGAAATAACACTGGCCTTGGTTAAAGTCAAAAGAGATGGTTTAGGCCCCAGCTCTGACACAAACCTAGAGTGTGATTAAGAATTAATGGCTTTACTTCTCTTAAATTCAGTTTTATCAGTAAACCAAAGTGTCAGATTTTATCCCTAAGGTCCTTTCATGTCATGTGTTAAGTTGTCTGATACTAGGCTGAGTCAGCAGTTGAGCATTTCTTTGTTAGATTTTACTTGCACAGGCAATCCCTTCTGAATATTCAAATTACTAATTTCTGGTTTTCATTTATAAATAAGCTTATCCAGATGATCACTTTAATTCCCATCAATAAAAACACAGCCAAAGAAGAAAATCAACTGAAGAGTTATTCTGCTCTTCATAAAATCATCGACGCTTTAAGCAGACCAAATTGAAATAGGACAGAAATGACTTTTAGAGCTACAATACGGTCAAGTTCTTTACTGAAGCAAAGTATCAGATAATCTCCAACAATATTAAAAACTCCATTTATATAAAAAGAGAAGAATCACAGAATCAGCTTGCAGGACACTGGAGCGATAATACAGTCTAGTTTCATATCATGGATGGCAAATTCAAATGCATATAGGTACCATACATAAAGGTAATATAAATGTCTCCTTATAACTGACCTATTTCACTGAATGAATAAGCCCAAAGATAAAATGACAGGCACGTAAACTGGAAAATGTGTGTCCAGAAAATACGAAGATGTTGGCATGAGGAATGTGGGCACAGCATAACCAAATCATCTGATTTTTCAAGAGAAGCTGGAAATCCAAATTTTGTGTGTGCATATGTGTGTGTGTGTGTGTGTGTGTGTGTGTGTGTGTGTAAGTTCCTAGGTTTCTCATTTTGGCTCAAAGGGCTTTTTTTTTTTTTTTTCCCTTTTTCCTGCACTGTGTCCACCAAACAGTGGGCCACCAATATGCAAACCAACTGACATAGAAAAATGGACTTCCTCCATTTTCTGAAGTGCACGCACGCTACTGAAGCATCCAGGCAAAAAGTGGAAGACCAAGCTAACCATCTGGGGAAGAGGAAGACTTAATCTACATTGCCCTAAAACATGCTCAACATTTAGATGCAGGAAATCAGTTTTGAAACTATTATCTCCAACTAGGTACATGTTTGTTCACCTATGAGGAACATATCTGATGATGATTTAATTGTTTCATCCACAGGCAAATAAACATGCAGCTCTTAGGTTTTCAGAGTCATCATCCTAAAAAATAAATTAGCCCTTTTTAAGTGAACTTGGAAAAAGGCCTTACTGTCAACGTATGCAATTTCTTTGAACTCAGTCCGAACAATAAATTTATTCCAAAGCCTCTGATTGTCTATCCCACCTCCAGCCACAGAAAGGAGCAGCATCACAGAGATATTCCACTGCTTCATTAATGTGTCGAATATTAGAACACCGGCCCCTCCTTCTTGTTCCTATAAAAACATCTGCACAAAATGGGCCCAGCTGGCTTGTGAATATGTTCCATGATGCAAGCCAGCTTTCAGCCCCTTGCTATCACCCTCTGTCTTGTCTCCTTTCTGCCAGTGTGCATTTCCCTTTTAAACATCTAACGTTCAGTGAAAAAAAAAATCAATGTTAACAGGTTAAAAGTTAATGTGCTTCACCAGTTTCACCTCCTTCTATTAGTAAACTTGGACTGGCAAATGGGGATTTGACATGTTACCTGTTTGCCTATCTCTTCCATGGAGGAAGTTATGAGGGGTGCCCAACAGTTGTTCATCAAAATGTCAGGCTCCAATTTGATTAAATCATTACAACACCTGCTTTCTGGGAATTACTGTGAAATTTTGCTCCTTTTCCTTTTGTATAGAGCCTGCTATTGGCCAAGAAATACACCTACCTATGACTTTTATTTACAGTTCAAGGCCTATTTGTGAGGGTGGGAAGGAAGGAAATTTCAGGAATCAGCTTATGCTGAACAGTCCTTAGAGGATGGGGCTGTAAGGCATCCAGACTGTTTGGGAAGCCTCTTGAGATGAGGGGTTCCTTAAAGATTGCTAGGGACTATCTGAAGTTTCCATTAGTTCAGACTCAGTAAGCTATGAGAACAGTTTTACCAGGAAACTATCTCGAGTCCAGCCGAAGCAGCAAGGATCTGATATTCAGATAGATTAAGAAGAAATAATAATTTTTAAAAAAGCAATTCTGAAATACTTGAAAATCATAGAAAAGGCTCAAAATGGCAATCCTCTTGAGAACACACACACACTCCTGAAATTAAGCTTATACTGAAGATTCAGATCTCCCCCCCCCATGTTCTCTTTTCTTGCACAGTAACCCCCTCATCTCCTATGCTGCTCCCCTGATGGTCACCCAATGATACCCTAAGCAAAAAGAAAATGTGGGTCTTCTTGGCTCACTGCAGGATTTTATGCAGTTTTTTTTCCTTAAGATTTTATTTATTTAATAGAGAAAGAACACAGCAGGGGGAGTAGCAGGCAGAGGGAGAGGGAGAAATAGGCTTTCTGCTGAGCGGGGAGCCCCATGTGGGGGCTCGAACCCAGGATCCTGGGATCATGACCTGAGCCGAAGGCAGACGCTTAACCAACTGAGCCACCCAGGCACGCTATTTTAAGCAGTTTTTAATTCCCAAACTTCGCCTTGCCTTTTAATCTACCACCTCTACAGCTAGAAGTGGTAAGAACTAAAAACAAAACGAAAACAAAAAACAGACCATAAACCCTGAAGATTAAAAAGAAGGAACTCTCCCTTAATTCAGCTGCTGATTTTCCTAAGAATGAGCTATGCTTTCCCACCACTTAGCATTGTCAGAAGTAGCAAATAAAAATACAGGATACCTGTTGAATTTGAATTTCGGATAAACAATCTTTTTTTATTATTATACATAAACATACTTGTACTAAAAATTATTCATCGTTTAGCTGAAATCAAATTTAGCTGGCTGTCCTATATTTTATTGGGCAATCCTACCACCAATGGGTTCAGGAAAATGGTTGGACTTAACAGCCTAGTGAATTGAAGAAAAAAATTCATTAAAAAAAGCTAGTGAACAATAATTTTAAAGTGTATAAAGCTCTTAACTGCCAGAAAAAGACTAAAGGACCCGCCTTTTCCTACCTCTTTCTATAATCAGCTAGCCCAGCGATTCCACCACAGCTACATATTAGAGTCACTTGGGGAACAGTTAAACATTTCCAATTCTCTCTCTCTCTCTCTCTCTCTTTTTTTTAAGAGATTCTTTATTTATTCATGGGGGGGGGCAGAGGGAGAAGCAGGCTCCCCGCAAAGCAGGGAACCTGATGTGGGATTAGATCCCCGGACCCCAGGATCACGACCGGAGCTGAAGGCAGATGCCCAATCTTCTGAGCCACCCAGGTGCCCAACATTTCTGATTCTTATACCTGCCCTAGACCAAATATATCAGAATGGGTTTTTTTAAGATGCCCTGTGATTCTAGTGAGCAGTCAGGGTGAGAACCATTGAGCTAAAGAGGCAATGAAGAAAAGCTGGAGTGCAGGAGAGTACATGACTGTGTTAACCCAGATTCCCAAACTTCACTGCACATTGTTTTCTCCCTGGCATCTTTAAAAATCACTGATGCCTGGCACTCACCCCTAGACATTACTATTTAATTAGTGTTGGGTACAGCCTGAGCATCAGAAGTTGTAAAAGCTCCTCATTAGTGTTCTATATAAGGTGTTTCTAATGTAGAACAAAGTTTGGAAACCACTCTTTGAAACGTACATATGCATATCTATTTCTTAGAATGAGAGTAGCACAACTTATTTTTGTGGGAGTAGAAATGAAATCAGACCTTCCAAGTATATTTAAGAATAGACTAGATGTTACTCTTTAAATCTATTTTTCCATTTGGCTGGGAGATTTAAATCCTATGAATGGGATGCTGTTTTTAAGAACTTAACTCTGCCTCTGTTTATAGGACACCTATTAATCCCTTTGCCAGGAGTTTTATATGTAGGAGGATAACAGTTACCCAAGACCCTTTTGTAACTCCAGCCTTCAGTCATATATAATAATAATGATTACATGCCTATGTAATTCAGAAGACATACTTTTTTTGTGCATAGAGATTTAGGCCTTGCCACGTTCAAATGTAGTCAAAAGGATACTGTATTCCTTCTGATTTTTCTTACAAATGGCTAAATGCACACTGATCCCTGGAATTGTTACTCCTCCAACATTTAAAAGGTTACTCACCCCCAAGAGATTATTCAGTACTGATCTGACAGAAAGTGCAAGAACATTACTTTTCAGTGCCAAAAGTCAATAGATCTGGATTTCCATAGAAACATGCTTTGTGGGAGGATGTGGGCTTTACCCCAGCTGGTTGGGTAATCTGAGAGCCAAAGGAAGACATGAGTGTCAGAGAGGACACCTGACAAGTTCCAGAACTTCGGCTTAGAGAAGTATTTCACAAGACTGACCAATTTATCAAAAGCAGACAAATACTGCCAGCATGTGCTATGTCATGGGGGAGTTGATGGGGTTCATTTGTGATGAATCCAGGGTCCAAGCATCCTGCCTGATAATGCAGAGGCAAATAAAAATGGTAAGGCAATGATTGAAAAAAGGATCACATCCCGTAACAAGGCTGCCTAAAGTTTTATCACCATGATAGGAAACAGGGAGCTTTTACTACCCATCTAAGGTACGTAAAGCCTACAAAATACTTATACCCCATATTTTGAGAAAACTTTGGAAACATAAAATTATCTTTTTAAACATGAATAACTAATACTTCTCTTACACTTCTCATTATTATACGTTTGGGCCACCTTACTTACTTAGCTGACCATTTCATAACCAAAGGATTTTAAGAATTACTGAAATTATACACCCTTTTAAATATTTTTCTATTTTTGGAAAATTAATAGGACAACATGTGTTATTTTCCAGGAAATAGATAAATCCATCCATGGCATGATAAAATATTAGGAAAACATGAGTCTTAAAACTTAAACTTCATCAAGGGTGGATCTTCCTTTAAAAGAATTTAATACAACTCTGTATTTACACAAATATGAACATTTCCTTTAGCTAAGAATTCTTTGCTTTATAGGCCTCTCAAATAGGAGTATTTTCTATACCAGATTCCTTAGTATAATTTAAAATGCTTGCATTAAAGAAATTATATCAATACATAAATTCTCAATGAAGAAATATTGGTTCAAGTGAGGGACACATATTATCATAAGTGAATGAAATGATTAAAACTTCAGAGATTATTGGGTGTACCATCTCTGGGACACATAATTTGTTTCACATAAACAATATGTTTTCTGCATTTTTCATTCAGAATCAAGGATACTAATTCTTTTACAAGTTACTTGACTTGGTTCTTTCAAAGAGAGTTTATAGATTCCTCATTTAAATTAATGAATTTCATTTATCATTCATTAATCAAACTCAACTTTAACACCTATCTGTCCCATGCACTATGACACTTGCCAAGAGAAACCAGTGAGTAGAACACATATAGGCCTTTCTAGCCTCAAATAGCTTATAGTTTAGAAAGGGAGGCAGACATAAATCACACAAATTATTGCAAATGATTGTAAGTGTTCCAAAGGATAAGCACAGGGTTATACATAAAAGACATATCCTAGGATAAGGATTCAGAAGAGGGGAATCTTTTTCTAGCTCAGATGGAGTAACATTTGAGCTGAGACAATGCTTTAATAACAGTTGACATTACTGACATGATGCTAAGTGTTTAAAAAGTATTAGTTCATTTAAACTACACAATGACCTATCAAATTAGGTACTTTGATTATCTCATTTTGTACTTGAGGAAACTGAGCCTTAGAGAGGATAAGTAGTTTGTTAAAGGTAACACAGCTAGGGAGAAACAGAGCCTACAACTGAACCCAGATGGTGACTCCAGAACATGTATTGTATTCTTAACCATTAGTCACAGGACCTCTCCAGCCATGGAGAGTCTGCTCTAGGCTACAATAACAAAATGCTTAAACAACAAAGAATTTATTTCTCACAGTTCTGAAGGCTGAAAGTCAAGGTCAAGGTGCTGGCCCATTCAGTTCTTGGGGAGAGCTCTCTTCCTGATTTGGAGATGCCACCTTCTCATATGGCCTTTCTTCTGTGATGCATGGGGAGAGAGAGAGAGAGAGTCAGAGAGAGAGAGAAAGAGAGAGAGAAATCTTTCTCTTCCTCTTCTTACAAGGCCACCAATCTTATCAGGTTAGGGCCGTACTCTTATGACCATATTTAACCATAATTACCTCCTAACGCCCTATCTGCAAATACAGTCACATTGGGGCTTAGGGATTTAACTTACAAATTTAGGGGAAGCAATTCAGGGTATAGAAAGGAATAAACTACGTAGTAGTAGGAGAAGAGTGTTCCAGATGAGCAATAACTATGACCCCAAATGACCAAAAGTGTAGGTTATAACAAATATATGCACTTGTTTAATCTTCTAGATGAAACTAGCAAGGTAACCATCTCTCCCAACAGAATCTAATTTCTGTAACAGAAAGACACTCTTTCAGATTAAATATTTGTAAAGACTGTCACCTAGTGGCAATAGGCAAGAGGTAGTTCATGAACAAACATTATTGAACAGGTGCATTCAGCGGCTTACTTGGGAGTGCTGACTCATCAGTTTCTCCTTTTACTGTGTACACTCCCAAGTTGTTTTTTCTAGGACTAAAATATATTAAGCTAAATATTACAGTATCAAGACAGTTACCATTCTTCCCACTGAATTCACACACACACGAGAGAGAGAAAAGCAGTGTGACAGGTTCAAGCTCTCAGAGAAAGACCTTAAGTTGTATCCTATCTCACTTTGAGTCTGACCAAATAAACCTGGGCCAACAGAATAGTGAGTAATATAAATCATAACTAGTGAATGTTTTATTCAGCAGTGTATATTCGGGTCATTGTATTGGATAAAGAGCCCCAAGTAGTTGAGATACTGACAGAAAATGAAAGAAATATGTAAAGGGCACTGGAAGATAGGTTGTCATAAACTAGCAACTACAGTCTTGTGAATAGTTGCAAAAATTAGGACAGGTATTTTATATATATATATATATATATATATACATATATATATATGTATATATATATATATATATATATATATCTTTAGACGGGGTACTATTTTTGGCAAGGAAAAATTACAACTGATACAAACCTTCAGTCTAATTCTTACTGTCTTAGGTGCTAAACTCACCTGAAGAAGCCAGCTTAACAGGACATAATGGTAATGTGAAGTGGTGCCAAGAAAGGGATTACATACAAGCTGTTTGGATCCTTATTTTACTCTACTATACGCTAAGTCCCTTCATTTAGGATAAGTCTTCCTTTTAGTCAACCAGTGCATTTTTCTCAGAGGAGTCATCACTAAATCCTATCTCTGGACATTGGCAACTTACAGTTTTGGTCTCATAGCATCCTACATGTAGACTGGGAACTTCACAGGTTAATTAGTCCACTCAAGTTCAGACCTAAGTGTTATTGAGTGTATTGCTTAAAACCCTTCATGTTACAAGTAACAGAAAACAAAAATTCAAGCCATTTGAGCAAAATCTATTGTTTAGGGATATTTCTTGCTTTAAAAGGAGTTTGATGTAGGGGCACAAACAGTATGACCTGAACTCTTTTTCAGCTTCTCTTATTATCAGCTCTGCCTTTTAGTCTATTCCAAGCCAACTTAAGTTTCACGGAACCAGGATGGCAGCTGGCAGCTCTGGGCTACGAAGTTTAAATACAGAGGGGGTTAACAAACTCCATTTTTCCAGGAGTCTCAGTAAATATCTCATTTTGTTTCACTGGCTTGGATTCAGTTGCATGCCCATCTCTGAACAAATTACTATAACTAGAGTGATGGGATACCTTACAGATGAAGGGCAGGATTAATTTTAAACAATCCACATGGTTGCAAATAGACAGAAAAATGAATTATTAGAGAATAATCAGAATGCTTTGGACAGGAAAAGGAGAATGGAACTGATTCTGGGAAGTTAATCAATAAATGGCCACAATATTGGGATGATGCAACTTTGCTCCAAGTGAGGACTGCATCTATTTAGGGGGAATATGAAGGGCTCATGAAGAACTGAAGCTGGTTACAAATAGGGCCAAGAAAGACTGCCACTGTCATTCTTACTATTAAACAGTCAAATCTGTTGGCCTGATACAATCATTCATATTGATATCTAATTAACACAATGTGACAGTTAAATTTCCTGATCACTTCTCAGATGGTTCTTCTGATTTTTTTTTTCTTCTTGTTGTCGTATCCTTATTCTCCTGTTCTGTGGGTTAGGACAATCACCCAAGTCCTGCACACAGCCCTGTCTTCTCTCTAAGACTGTTTCTTGATGTCAGCCATTCTCCAGGTCTCAATTACCACAACCTTGAGTAAAACTTCCAAAACCTCATTTTTTGGCCCATCCTATAAATTATGGAACTTTGTGGATCAATCCAGTTCCTATTTGCGAACTGTGTCACAGAGTCTTGGGCTTGTTCTTGCTTGATTCCCCAAAAACTGTCTTGGAACTTTACTTAATAATATGAAGGAACAAGAAAGTCTAAACCATACTCTGAATAAGGGTTTATTGTTTGGTAAATGCCTCTTTCACTAAATCCTAAGTCCCTTGAGGACAAAGACTATTCCCCTATAATACCAAAAACAAATTTAATCATTCAGTAAGTTCATATCAAAATACACACAGTTCTCAGTACAATGCAGCACTCCTTCTACACCATTTCTGATAAACAATCCTCTCATTTCCACTGGAACAGTCATAGTGAAGGAATGATGGCCAGTTCACTACAGCAGTCTCTCCTAATTTTGAAAAGCTATAATATCAGGAATTGTACTGAGAAGGAGGGTTGTTCTTTCCCAGCATCTAAATTCCCTTCCTATGTTTGGTGAATCCACTACTCTGTGTGAGGAAACAAAAATCCCATCTCACATTATATAAACTGAAAATAATAGATATACGCTTTTTTTCTTCCTGACCCATGGCATTTAGTGCACAGTATGTGGACCTCATCTGGGTATGAGCACCTATATTGGGAACTATGAATCTTAAGTAAGTTATCCAAACAAGCAGGAACCATCGAGAATTCATTTCATTTGTGACATCTAGTGTCCAGTGGTAGTAGTGGTAGCACCATACAACAGACTGTTCCTAAGGAATGACCATAATCATGATACAGGTAGCTTGTATGATTTTGCTAATGTTGTCCCTTCCCCTTGAATGCACTCCTCCTTAGCTCAGCCATTCTTCAAGGCCCCGCTCAAGTGCCACCTGCACAGTGACACATTAATGAAACAGCCACAAAAAATTGACCTCTCCCTTTGCACCCTTTAGTGTAGGGTATATACCGTTCATGTGGCATTTATATACAGCCTTGTAATTATTCATATATATATATATATATATATATATATTTTTTTTTTTTTTTAGTCCCCTACTATTTTGTGAACATCTTCCAGACAGTGGTGGAGATTACCACATCTCTGAATTCCTTCCACTGTGCTTATCACATTATGGCCACTCAGTTAATAGTTTAAAATATTAAAAATTAGATTTGGAAGAAACATCAGTGAAATGTATGTCTACCTTCTCATGTAACAGAAAAGAAAAATGAAGTTCAGATATATTTTAGATTACCTGATTTCGGTCAGACATGGTTGACCTAGGTTAGAATGGTGTCTTACTTTGAGGAATTTAGTTGAGGAATCTTTGTTAAATTGTAGGGAAAATGGAATTTCATTTACTCAAGAACATGGGGGTGATGACAAATGAACAAGCATCTTGCTCATTCAGACCGTAAGTGCATCTGCTAGGTACCTTGAAGGTATCATTGTTGCCAGTCTTCAAACCTAGATCAATCCTCGTCTGGCCTAGCTCAATCAGAACTAGAAGTTCGCAAAGGAAACTAAAAAGAGGAAAGCAAGGAAGGTGTTGCACTGCAAGACCTAAGCCCAGACTCAATGAGAGTGATCAACTCTGTCATAACACAAGAGAAGTGAGGATTTGGTAAGATAGAAGTCACTGGTGATGTTGAGAAAAGCCATTTTACTGGACTTGTGTGGACCAAAAACCTGAAGTGGGAAAAAATGTTAGAATGAAAGGTAAGAAAATGAAGATAACCAGTCTCATTTTTCCCCCCAGTAACTGTGTTATTAAGGGAAGCAAATAAATGGAGTGGTAGCTGACTGGAGTCAAGAAAGATTAGAATTATTTTTTGAGATGTCAGTTATTACAGCATGTTTATTTGCTGATAGGTAAGATCCACCAGGGAAGAAAAAAACTGATTATGAAAAAGAGAGGAGCTATGGTCAAGGGCTCAAGTAGACAACAAAGATGGTTTCAAAGCACATGACTTACCATATAACAGCTACTCGGACTCAGAAGTGCTCAGTAAATGTTGGCTAGTGTTATTTCTGATTGCTTAAATTTTCGAATAGTGAATAGGCATCAGGCTTACAAAACATAAATTCGTTATTTAAACACACGCAAAAGCCTGGCCTCTAGCAATAGATTGCATTAGTTCAAATTCTAGTTCTACCACTTGGCCATTATACCTTTCTTCCTGGGGCTGCTTTCCTCAGTAGAAAGAGATAATAATACCTACCTCATCAGGTTGTTTGTGGATTTTACTGAGATAATCCGTGTAAAATTTAGCACTGTACCGGCACACGGTGAAACCTCAAATGTTAGTGCCGTTGTAATGATAACTGTTATCCTGTTCTGTGTGATACTGTCCTATGATGAGTTTAGGCACTGTCACACTGATTCAGATTCCTGGAACCGTGGAAGATACGAGAGGGCAGAGCCCTCAGGGGCGCCAGCCAATCTGCGGGTAGGATGCGGGAAGCCCGCACACCTCAGAATTCCCCACCTCCACGCCTTTTAGTGACACTGTCTCTCCAGAAGGTACTGTCGCTAGAACAAAACAGAAACAAACGGCATGGCAACTAAAAGTAGACGTGGGGAAGACAGGAACAAAACCAAGCCTGAGTGAAGCGGACCACCCAGAGAGCTACGTCTGCGCCAACACTAAGTCCCCGGCACGCCACGTGCTTCTGCGCAGACGCGGTACAGGGCACGGGGCGCTCGATCGGGCGTTCCTCCCTGTTTTTCCTTTGCGCGCGGCTTGGGCGGGACATCTCGCGAGACGTGTGAGTTGTCGCGGGAACAGCATTCAAAAAGCCCTGGCGCTTACCGGAGAGCTAACTGAGTGAATTGGCTGCCGTATCTAGTCGTGAGGTGGTATTACCGTCGCGAACCTGGGCGCCGTGAGCCCTCGTCACGAGCCGCCGGCTGCAGCAGCAGGGGAAAGGGGTGAAGAGAGGTAGGGGCAACGGGGCTGGAGGGAGGTGCGTGTGGAGAGGAGCGGTGGGAGCGGCCGAAGGGATTCTCTCTGGGGAGTGGGGAAAGCAGGGCCTCAGGAAACCTGGGGTCTGGGTCACGGCGGAGGCCCTTAGACGGGACAGCTTCTTCAGCGGAAGCCGGAGTTCTTCTCAACCAGGTTCCAAGCCGGACTCAATCTTCCGTTGGGCTGTGTGCGTCCACCCCTCCCCCACCGGGTATTGTGCATCAGTAAGGAAGGCCGGGTCGCCTGCCTGGGCCTCCGGATGGTAACTACCATGTCTGTGCGGTCCAGTATGGTAGCCACTAGCCACATGTGGCAGTCCGAACTGAGAAATGCTGTAAATATAAAATGCACGCCGAATTGCGAAGACTACACAAAAAGAGTAACAGCCCGTTAGTAATTATAAAGGTTACATGTTGAAATGCTAGTGGATGGGTTGAATAAAATATTGCTAAAATGAATTTCACCTGTATTTACTTTTCTTAACGTGGCTCCTAGAAAATTAAAAATCACATATCACAACTCGCATTCTTTTCCCGTTGGACAGCGCTGTCGCAGACAGCTGCGTGGCAGATTCTAATTGCTTATCATCCCTTAGTTGGTTTAACCTCAAAACCCCTGTTAGGTAGATGTTATTGTCTTTATCTTAGGGATGAGAACACAAGACCTTAAATAAGTTGTCCAAGCTCGTGCACCAGTGTGTTGTGGATTACGAACTAAGGCACCCTGTATCTCTGAGCTCCCTGTCCTAAATGCTTTGTGTATGTTATGTTATTGAGAGGCTGAACAGAAAAATGGTTAGGAGTCCCAGGCTTTGGAGCTAGACCGTAGTTCCCATCTCAGCCACTTACTAGCTGGTAACCCTGGGCAAGATACCTAACCTTTCTGTGTCTCAGTTTGCATATGCGTAAATGGCGGAAATACCTTAATATTTCATGGGGTTGTTAAATTAGATAATACATGCAAAGCACCAAGTACAATGTCTGGCTTGTGTTAGATATAGTTATTCAACCGGGCTACCTCTTTGCAGATTGACAGGTTAACTCTTACTCATCCATTAGACCTTTGCAAAAAAGTCATTTCCTCAGAGAAATCTTTCTTGTCTGTACTACCTCCTCCCACCTCACTTCCCAATTTAGGACAGCGCCCCCATGTTATAGGCTCCCTCTTCCACTTATCACACTTAAAAAACTTGACAGTTATTTGATTTAATGCCTTTCCACTAATGGATAGTAACATTCAAGAAGGCAGGGACATTATCTAGTTTTGGGGTCACCATTGTGTCCTCAGCAATAGCACAGTACCTGGCACATAATAGGAATTCTAGCAAATCTTTTGAAAGAATGAGAGCTAGTTTTTTTACTTCCTTGGACATTGCTGGCTGGGATGTCTTGAGGCTAGCTCCTTTTTTCTTTGATGACAATAATGTTTAAGTTAGGCTCATTAAGAGAATTAAATGAGATAATTCCTTTAAAGCACTCTGCCTGGCAAATGGTAAATCCTCAACAAACATAATAAACAGTGCAATAACTAGTGCCTAGCCCCGTCACCTACAGGCTTTGGAAAGGTCTTGTACTTTATTTATTAAAGATTTTATTTATTAGAGAGTGAGCAATGGGGTGGGGCAGAAGGAGAGGGAGAGAGTCTGAAGCAGACTCCTCACTGAGTAAGGAGCCCCACACAGGGCTCAGTCTCATGACCTTGAGATTATGACCTGAGCTGAAACCAAGAGTCAGACCCTTAACTGACTGCTCCACCCGGGCACCCCGGAAAGTTCCTATATTTTAGAACAGTAATTGCCAGCCTTGGACAACAGGATACCTTTTTTTACCACTCTTCTGAAACCATATATCTCCTCCTTCATCTTCGTTTTTAATGGCCTTGCTTCCTAATTCACTGATGAATTGGAGCAGTTAGAAGGGCACTTACACAAACTCCCACCAGTAATCTACCTACTTATCAGTGTCTATACCCATCTACTTTGCTTTCCCTTACTTTAGATGAAATATTCATGTTCCTGTCTAAAATCAGCCCTTATACATTAGACCTCATTCTTTTTCATTACTTTAGCAGTTCTCCATGCCTTCTATATCATCTGTTTTTCTTCTCTCCTGAATCTATCCCATGACATACAAGCATGCTGTTTTTTCTTTAAATATTGTATCTTAAAAAAGACAAACTTAATCCTACTTCCCCTTTAGCTACTGCTCCGTTTTTTCTGCTTTGCAGCAAAACTGTTTCCCGTTTACCCACCATTCTCTCCAACTGATTTCAGTTGATTTCCAGGATAATACATGCTCTTGGTTTTCCTCCTACCTCACTGAGGTATATTTTACTGTCTTCTTTCTCACCTCTTAATGGCTCAATCCTTGGTCCTCTTCTCTTTAATTATGCTCGTACTCTGGTGACATCAAGGCTCAAGGATTTATGTTAATAACTCCTAGGTTTTTATTTCCAGCCCAGATCCTTCTCATATAGCCAATTGGTTACTTGATACATTTCATGTCCAAAATATAAGCCCCTGATTTTCTTTCAAAACAATTTTTACTCATAATTTTTGATCCTTCAGTTGATGCAAATTTGCTCTACTAGTTGCTCAGGTCAGAAGCCTTCGAGACATTTTTGATTTCTCTCTTATTCATACACCCTACATTTAATTTTTTAGAAAATCATGTTGGCTTTACCTTCAAACTATACACAATCTGATCATTTTTTCCCACCTCGTATACAATCACCCTCTTGTAAGCAATCATCTTCACCTGGTCTTTCTGCTTCCCACTTGCTCCCCTCCAAACTATTCAATGTAGCAGCCAAAATGATCCTTTTAAAGTATCAGATCTCTACGCCAGACTTTACAATGACCCCCAGTTTTACCCAGAGTAGAAGCCAAAGCCCTTGTGATGGCCTGATTTGCCTATTCTCCCCTATTATCTCCTATGACTTAAACTCTATTTTGTTCATTCCTTGGGTGTCCTTCCACTTTAGTGCTACCCCTCTTCCTCTACTCCTTTTTCTTTTTTTTTTTAAGATTTTATTTATTTATTTGACAGAGATAGAGACGGCCAGTGAGAGAGGGAACACAAGCAGGGGGAGTGGGAGAGGAAGAAGCAGGCTCCCAGGGGAGGAGCCTGATGTGGGGCTCGTCCCGTCCCGTAAGGCCAGGATCACGCCCTGAGCCGAAGGCAGATGCTTAACCGCTGTGCCACCCAGGCGCCCCTCCTTTTTCTTTCCTGAAATAGATACATAGCTAATTCTCTTCTCCTCTGCAAGGCTTTTTTTCAGACGTCACCTTGAAGGCTTCCCCCCCCCCCAACACTTAACTTTAGAGTTCATCCTAGTTGCAATACCCTCACTTCTTCCAAGCTCCCTTATCCTGTTTTTTTTTCTTTTTTCATTTCCTAATGCATTTAATTATGATACTATTATTGCTTGTCTTTTCCCACTGGAAGGTAAGTTTCATGAAAGAAGAGCACTTCATTTTATTTTGTCTCATTTGGCTTCTGATGGATCTGAAATGCCCAGAATGGAGTTCAGCACATAAGGCTTTAAGGAATAATTGTTGAATGACGACTACATTGTCTAGGAAGTGGGGAAACAACCTTAGTAACAGCCTGTTGCCCTTTGACTGCAAAGCTGAGTTTAAATCTGGCCTAAGAGATGGACCAATTTGGAAAGGATGACGAGAAAGGTTGAATTATGTGGAATGTTTATAATGTTTAAGTCCTTGATTAAAAATCTAGAAAGAAAGAAATGTTTTTAATTACTCTGAACATGATTCTGTTTTGCATGTCTTCTTATGAAAAATGGAAAATACTAGTGAGCCTGTTGTCAATATAGCAAATTTAATGTAGCAAATTTAATGTGTTCAAGAATTTAATGCTGTTGTGAAAAATTGTGGACATGATAGTCCTTGCCTTATAAACCTTATTCAAAGCTGCCTTTTTATATTTTCAGTAGCAGTCATGTTACTATAAATTCTTGATTTCTTTCATTGTGCTCTTAATTTGATTACCTGTACAGTGATATAAATATGAGACCCACCCTACCTCAGCATTTAAGGAAACTTAGCACACAAGTGAACGATTTCTTGATAACTGCATATCTTAGGAACAAAGTTAAATGTGTTCAATTTTTTTTTCTCTGTTTGATTTGGTCTCAAATCAGGTAAAAGAATTACCAGACCTTGCTTTTACAACAAGAATGCAAATTAAGAGCAATAAAATCTTAAAAGCCAGCAATAAAATCTTCAATGCTATGTTTTTTATAGTATTGGAGGAAAGATATATATATATATATCTTTTATTATTGTTATCATTGTACAGAGTATTTTGTTTAAGCTTAAATACTTTCATTTCCTCTTTTTATAGTAGACTAAAAACGAAAAAAGAAACATGGAGGCAGATATAATTGCAGACCTTCGATGCAAGCTCAAAGAGGTCGAAGAAGAACGACTGAAAGCTGCACAGTATGGTTTACAACTAGTGGAGAGCCAAAATGAGTTGCAGAATCAGTTGGATAAATGTCGTAATGAAATGATGACCATGACTGAGGTAGGACCCTGGACTCCTCTGTTTATAAGGTTGTGCTTAGCTATTGAACATTTGTATTGTCTAGCAATTATTATTATTAATTTTATTCCTTTTTGAAGATTGTAGTTCTAGTTCCTGTTCACCCCCATCTCTAATAAAGGGGACTGAAGTGAATGAATTCCTAATATTCTTTCTGACCCTGTGTGTTCTGAATTTGAAAAATCAAGTTACTGTTTTCTTTAACACATATTGGATTTTAGATTTTGTTTTGTGCACTCTTAGTGACCTCACTTTTTTCATATCTTTAGGTAACATCTAAATGCCCTATGACACTACACCAAGTCCTTAGTTTACCCCTAAAGTCTAGACTTCTGTGTTCAGTTGCCTACTAATGGACATCTCAAACGTAACATAAACACAGAATAGTTGATTCCCTGCCTGTTAACAACAGTCTCTTGCAATTTAGCTTACTTAGTAAATATATAATAACTTGAGCCAAATTTCAGGGAATTTTACTCTGTTTCTTTTTGGCCCTTATTTCTCATGTTTAATCCATCAAGTTCTAGGAACCTGAGCTATAAAACATCCATCTGTGCTACTGCCACTCCAATTCAGACCACCATCATCTGTCCCGTAAATTACTACTGTAGCCTTCTAACCAGGTTGCCTGCTTCCCTCATTGCCTTTCATACAATTCATTCTTCACACAGCAGCCACTTGGCCATTGAAAAATAAACGAAAGATCATGTCACAGTCCTGCTAAAAGCACAACTATGGCTTTCGATCATATTGACAACAAAATCCAAACTCCTTTCTTGCATCTGCAGATTCCTATGTGATCTGACCCATGTCAACCTTTTGACCTCATTTTAAACTACTTTCCCTTGTGCTTAGCTATAATAGTCCTGCTTTACAGGCTTTACATGAGCTGTTGCTTTCATCTGCATTGCATATCCCCTCACTGTCATGGATTGAGTCCTCCACCTTTAGGTGTCACCTCAGCTGAGAGGCCTTGCGTGAGTATTTTGTAAAGTTGCTATCATACATGGATTCAGGTAATTAACTCCAGACTGTAAGCTCCATGAGAGGGAATTTTGTCTCTCTTGTTCACTCCTATATGTGTAATGTCTGGCACACATTTATTGAAAGAATGAATTAGTCTGTTTTATGTGGTAAATGCTCAGTAATATGTTTAAACTTTGATGTCAAAATTTAAGTATGGCAAAAAAAATAACTTGCTTTTTTTCTTATTTATCTCTTACTTAATCTAGTTTTATCTCATTTTTAAAAACTTATTGAATGAGTTTGAATTAATGCTTTTTTAATCTTGAAATTTCCTTGTCAGAGGGGTGCCTGTGTGGCTCAGTTGGTTAAGTGTCTGCCTTAGGCTCAAGTCATGATCTTGGGGTACTAGGATCGAGTCCCACATCAGGCTCCTTGCTTAGCGGGGAGTCTGCTTCTCCCTCTCCCTTTGCCCCTCCCCCTGCTTGTGCTCTCTCTCCCACTCTCAAATGAATAAATAAAAATCTTAAAAAAAAAAAAGTCCCTATCAGAAGAAAAAGCCCTCTTAAATCTTCCTTCTGTCTCAACACTGTATCATTCAAGTAGTCATTTGTAAACATTTCTCAGATGACTACATTCTGACAATAAAGGATAATTTAGTATTTCACTTTGTGCCTTGTCCACTATTGTATTTTCAGAGCCATAAATATCATCAAACCAAGTAATTCTCACTGGGAAAACTGAAGTGCTATTAAATGTTTTTTGTTTTTGTTTTTTCCCTAACAGAGATTACTTCACATGTTGACATAGCGCGGAACACCTCTTACTTCCTTGACAGGGCAGAGAAGCAATTACCACATCAGTATCATGTACTAAAACCCTCCTTGCTTTTCTTAAGACTGATTAGCTACAGAGTTATTCCAGATCTAACATGTGGTTGTTACTTAGAAAGCAACAAATATGTGAAACAGGAATGAAACAGTTGAAGGTGAGAACTGTTTATATGTAATGACTTTAAGTTATTTTTATGTAATTGAATTATAATTAAATCTGTTTTCAGAATTATGAACAAGAAAAATATACTCTTCAGAGAGAAGTTGAGCTTAAGAGTCGAATGTTAGAAAGTTTGAGCTCTGAATGTGAAGCTATTAAACAACAGCAAAAAACACACCTGGAGCAATTAAAAGAACAACTGAGCAGAAGCCATGGACAAGAAGTAAATGAACTAAAAAATAAGGTTTGGATACCTATGTATATCAAAACAAAAATGTTTCATGCTTATGGAGTTAGCAATATGTAAATTTTAAGTGATGAAGATTTTCTTAATGCCATCTGTGGAAAATAGCTGAGATCAAGGCTCCATCATCATAATATTGCGAGTGGGAACACTGAGAAACAAGAATTTACCTAAGGGACTTGTATTAACATTCTACGGATTAAATACAATTACTTAATTTCAGAAACTGGATATTTGTTATGGAGTTTTAGTTTAGTGAAAAGCATGACCTTTTTGCCTATAGTGCATAGTAGGACAGTCCCCTTTCAGAAAGACCAGTCTCCTAGCTTTCACTGAAAGGAGTAGTACACTTCATAATCCTACAGAAGAAACCAGTAGTTTATTGTAAATTAATGTATATTAGAATTGATACTTTCTAGTTTGGTTATTGAAGATAAGCCAATGACATGATCTGCCTCTTACAACTCAGTAAGGAAAGTATCATTATTGTCTGTGGATAACAGATGAGAAAACCAATGTTTAAACAGATTGAGTAAATTGGACAAAAATCACAGCAGTCAAGATTTGACTGAAGCTGTCTGATTCCAAAGCCCATATCACTATACTTAGACTAACAACGTGTTACACTGGCTTCATTTTATGCATTAAAAACAAGTTGACCATTCTTTTTTGGTTACCCCCAACTATCCAGTTCCTTCAGGTTACTTCAAAGGAATCCAGAACCTTTATCATGGCTCTTCTTTGTATAGAGTACATACTTTCCAGACCCTTCTCTACAAAACTGTACCTGACTTTTGGCCTGTTTTGTAATTTTCCATGTTTTGTGTAGCATCTTTTGAGATTTTTCCATATCTGTACCACCTTTACTTTTAACTAATTTCTTTAAATTGATTCTCTTTTTACTCATTTTAAGCAATGATATCAATGAAATTATATATTTGAGCTGGTTGTATTTTTTCCTAAATTGTAGTCAGATGAACATGTCTATCAAAATGTGCTTTCATGTAATACTTAGAATCATCTTGCATTCATACACAAAATTTTGGAGTTATATTTGATATCTTTTCTTTCTTTCTTTGAGAGAGTGAGCACAAGCGGCAGTTAGGGGCAGCGGAAAGGGGAGAAGCTGACTCTCCCGCTGAGCAGGGAGCCCAATGTGGAGCTCGATCCCATGACCCTGGGATCATGACCTGAGCCGAAGGCAAATGCTTAACCAACTGAGCCACCCAGGCGCCCCTGACTTATTTCTCACAATTACTCCATCAACTGATTCTAAGAACTTGATCTACAAAACATCCATCTCTGCTGCTACCATTGTAGTCCAGATCACCATTCTCTCTCCCCTAGACTACTCTTGTAGCCTTCTATCCAGGCAACCTGCTTCCATCATTGCTATTCATACCTATCACTCTTCACATAGAAGCCAAAGTGGCCAAGAGTCCAGACATACTTTGATTACTTGTATGAACTATTTGTATGTTTGTAGGACAGTGCATATCACTGTTATAAGATGCTTAGCATTGGCCAAATAGGAAACCTTAATAGTCTCATCATGCAGTAAATTTCGGTCAGTCGGTCATGTTTTTCAGAAAGATAGCCACATTTCAGCGTAGATCATTCAGCTGAAATTTCTTTTTCCACATTATGAAAATAGAAAAGGAAAAACAAGTCAAGAGGCTCTTACTTTTTAAATAGAAAACAGATATCAGGATATAGAATATTGACACCTAATTCAAGATAATTTGATATAGATTATAATTATAACCCTGGACATCAAGCAGAAGTTTTTTTATTGATAACAGAAATCATTTAGTGAATGCTAGGCATAGTGCTGAATGTTTTACTCCCCTGATCTCAGTTGAGAGCCACACAATAACCCAGTAATGGTAGATACAATCATTAACAGTTTTTACCTAGGAGGAATGAAACAGGCTAAATCTAGGCTTGATCCTAAAACTTCATCATTCTGCTGTTAAATTTGTTCCCTTTAAACTATATATTTTTAGTTTTCCAAGATAGAGAACTATATCAAAGTGTAATTAGTTTTGTTCAGCTTGACTGTCTTATAAAATAGTTATTCTGCAATTATCAGAATAATTTATACTGCAACTGTACATTCTGATGATCTTCAATTACCTTTTGATTTTTTAAGATTGTGAATTTTTCTTTCTACTTTAGTTAGAAAAACTGAAAGCCGAATTAGATGAAGCTAGGCTTAGTGAAAAGCAGTTGAAGCACAAAGTAGATCATCAGAAGGAACTCCTCTCATGTAAATCAGAGGAAATGCGAGTAATGTCTGAGCGTGTGCACGAAAGCATGTCTTCAGAGATGCTGGCTCTTCAAATTGAGCTGACTGAAATGGAAAGTATGAAGGTAATTATTATGGCATGTATGTTCTTAGGTTGTTTTTTTCTTTTTTCCTTGTATATTTTTTAACATGTTTTTGTTATAATCCTTAAGTAATTTGAAGGCTGAAGTATTTTTCTGTCTTAACTCTGATGTTACTAATTAAAAAATGTAGAGTTTTTAGGTGGATTATTCATTCATAGTAAAGCTTTAGATTATGTGATTTTGTAAAGCGGATTACCTTTAGATTAATAAAACCTCTGGAAGAACTTTGAGTCATTAACTCTGATCCTACTTTGTGTCATAAAAGCCCTATAGAAAACGTTGGTCTAGTGGAAATTGATATGCATATGAATGTAGATTTTTTTTTTTCATTGCAGGCTGAGGTTAATTAAAAATTAAAGGCTTAAATTTATAGGAAAGAAAGATAGCCCTTCATTTGGTTCCCTGCTGAAAAATTTAGTAATTTTTATTCTTTTATTATACACCTTAAAACTATTGACTAACTCTTTAGTTTTAGTTTTGGGTGTAAACCACTTCTGATAGATAAACTGAGCAGCTGCTAAATGAAAGATTATTCAGGAGAATTTCCTCTTTTTCAATTCCTATTGAATAGACCACCCTCAAAGAAGAAGTGAATGAACTACAGTACAGACAAGAACAACTAGAACTTCTTAGTACTAATTTAATGCGCCAGGTAGACCGACTTAAAGAAGAAAAAGAGGAGCGAGAGAAAGAAGCAGTTTCCTACTATAATGCCTTAGAGGTACTATGATTAGAGTAACATTATCTTTTCCAATTTATAATAAGTTGTTTCCTTGCTAATCTAACCTCTATTAGCTAAATTGTTTTCTTTCAAATTTAGAAAGCTCGTGTAGCAAATCAAGATCTTCAGGTGCAATTAGACCAGGCACTTCAGCAAGCCTTGGACCCCAATAGTAAAGGCAACTCTTTGTTTGCAGAGGTACGTAACAAATACTCTATTGATTAAATTGGCATGTCACTTAATACAAGTGTAATTAAACATGTTAATATTTTCTAGGTGGAAGATCGAAGGGCAGCAATGGAACGTCAGTTTATCAGTATGAAAGTCAAGTATCAGTCACTAAAGAAGCAAAATGCATTTAACAGAGAACAGATGCAAAGAATGAAGGTATAGCATTATCACCATTGAAGGTTTATTAAACCGATTTTGTATCCGCATTACGTGTACAGATATATCAAGGAAAGCATCTTTTCCTTCAAAGAGTGTACTTAGTTATTTCTAGAACTGCATTATTTTAGAAAAAATATCTTTAGATTGACTAAAAGATTTACTATACTTTATTTCAAAAAATTAATCCTTTAGTAGATATTTAGTAGAGTAGTAGTATAGTTAGCATCCGTTGATTGATTTTATTTAATGGTTACTCAAAAACTTTGTGATTGATTTTTTTTTTTTCATGGTTACTCAATAGCTTTCCCAGAAATATATAAATCTTTGTGTAGTGGAGAAAAAAATTTTCAAAAGTTTTTTTTCCCAGCTATTGGCTGGAGTTTCTTAACACAGGCCTAAGGTTCCTACTTCAATGAAAACTAGCTCTCTCATCATTCTCCAGTTCTTCTGCAAAGGCTTATTATAGAGTGAAATTTGGATATCCTTTTCTTGTAGTTCCTCAGGTCAAGCATATAGGCCCATTTAATTTTTTAAAAAAATTTTTTTGATTTAATTAACATATACTATATTATTACTTTCAGAGGTAGAATTCAGTGATTTCATCAGTTGCATACAACACCCAGTGCTCATTACTTCAAGTGCCCTTCTTAATGCCCATCACCCAATTACCCCATCCCCTGACCCAGCACCCCTCCAGCAACCCTTAGTAGGCCCTTTTAATTTTAATTTTAAGGGTTGTTTTGGTCATCATCTTAGTCAAACAGGCAGTAACAGAAAATCATATGGGAGTTATAAAGATTGTAGTATTGTACCAGCTTTTAGAATTCTGATCCCTGAACTGTTACGCCTAACTGGTAACTGGAAGTCTAGAACGCTTTCTGCCTTTTATACAGGATCGTGAGATTTAAAACAAATAGGGAAAGTTAGTAATTAAACTTTGGCATTAGATCAACTTGGGGTTGAATCCTAGTTCTGTCACTTGCTAGCTGTGTGACCTTGAACAAGTATTTTTTTACTTTTCAGAGCATCATCAATCGCCTCATCTATAAAGTAGATATGATAGAACTTGCTTTTTAAATTGTCCTGGAATTAAATGAAAGCATAGTAAAATGCTTAAATGGTGGTTGGCATATAAGGAAGTGCTGACATAACAAACAGCTGTGGTTTTTAAGGATTTCGATGGGACTACTTGGTTTACCCAAGACTCTTCCCTATCCGAGAATGATTTTTTTAAAAAATTTTCTCACATTTGCTTTTTGTTT
Source organism: Ursus arctos (assembly GCF_023065955.2). Classification (NCBI taxonomy): domain Eukaryota; kingdom Metazoa; phylum Chordata; class Mammalia; order Carnivora; family Ursidae; genus Ursus; species Ursus arctos. The sequence continues at coordinate 56,840,613 of NW_026622819.1, forward strand.
TCTTTCAGTATTTTTTGGACTACTATTATTAATCTCCCAATGTTCCCATGATATTCCAAGTTATCTTTAGAAATAAGTAGCATTCTGAATCTTCTCACACTCCAGTCTGAAGCAGGAACAAAAAGTGGGTCCTTAAAAATGTTAGAAGTCATTTTCTATCTTCATAACCATAACTGCAACTGTATATCATTGCTTGCTTTACTCAAAACTGTATTTAAATTATCGGTACTTTTTAGAACTCCATAAATTTCTAAAGGCAGAAAACAATGGTAGTTTTAGATTCCAGTTCATTTCCCTTCAGTTAGTATGCAACTCCAGGTTTAGGTGAAGTCAAAATTAGGTAAGTTGATTGCTGCTACTAAAAAATAAATGTATTTATATTTATATCGAAGATTCCCTCAGTTTCCTTAGATGCCTTTTTGTTTTCCATCCTTGTCATTTGTAAATCTCGCTGTTGTAAATGTGAGTAGCTTAATAATTCCTCCACTTGATACTATTAAAGTTAAAATTTTTGAGAAACCCCATCAGACCCTTAATGACAGTGCATATGATGAGTAAAGTACAGCATTACAGCATTTGGACAGGTTTATTTACCAGTTAAGTGATGCTTCTGGATCATAGCCATTCAGTTCAATTTTATGTTTACAGAAGTACAAATAATTGTTAATAGATGTCAGATATTACTCCTAAGAACTCAAATAAGTACTCAAGAGTTATATCTGTAACTAAACTTACTGATATAAATATTTTCAAATTATTAGATTATTAAAGTAGACATACCTAGTCTGGTTTCCAAACTGAATTCAAGGTGACATAGTACAGAATATGCGTTGTACCAAAATATAGTTATCAGAATCTTCCTTTCCTCCACTCAGTTCTCTGTTGGGAGCGGGGGTTGGGTGTTTGTTTTTTTTTTGTTTTTTTTTCTAGTTACAAATCGCCACATTGCTACAAATGAAAGGGTCTCAAACTGAATTTGAGCAGCAGGAACGGTTGCTTGCTATGCTGGAGCAGAAGAACGGTGAAATTAAACATCTCTTAGGTGAAATTAGAAATCTGGAGAAATTTAAGGTACATGTAACCCCTTCAATAATGCAGCCAGATTTGGTTTGAATATCTTAAATCAGTTGACCCTTGAACAACACGGAGGTTCGGGATGCCCAACCGTGTGCAGTCAAAAATCTGCATAATTTTTGACTCCCCAGAAACTTTATGAGTAGCTTACTCTTTACCGGAAGCCTCACTGATAACTGGAACAGTTGATTGACACATATTTTGTATGTTATACATATTATATACTGTATTCTTAAAGTAAGTTAGAGAAAGTAAAATGTTATTAAGAAAATTATAAGGACGAGAAATACATTTATAGAACTCTACTGTGAAACATTCACATATGAGTGGACCTGTGCCATTCAAACCTGTATTGTTCTAGGACTACTGGATTAACCTAATTTGTTATTTATCTTAAGTAATAAGAATTGTTGTTTTCTGTAGAGTTTATATGAAAGTACGGAATCTAAACTTTCTGCCAACTCTGACACTCCGGAAGATAACACCTATTACACAGAGTTACTTCAGATAAAGCTTGACAACTTAAAGTAAGTGTTGGGCACTTAGAAAGATGGATATTCTCTTGACTTGCTTATAATAAGTAGTGTTAGTGACTACAAACTTTTGTTTTCAAATTGCGAAAAGAAATTCCAGAAAAGAAAATCAATACAAATATCTTTGTGTAGCAAATAAGATATAGTCAAGATATAGTTAGTGCTAGTTACTGAAGAAAAAATACTTTCAATGAATAATTATTTTTATTTCTCTGTGTTCAGCGTTTTAGATTGGTAAGTGAAAAGAACTTTGACGTAGAAAATGTTCTTATAATCTAAATTTTTCAGGAACAAATATCTAATTTGAAACTTAAAAAGAAATTATTTACACATGGATTAATGTGGAAAGCATATTTTCCTCCTTTCCTTCAAAGAATGCATGACATTTTTTATTTGAAAGTGCCGTTGTTAAAGCTTATTTTGTTTATTGTTTCTTTGTTACTTAAAACCCCAAGGAAATATATATATATTTAAAGAATTCAAATATATAATAAAAGATTTGCACTACCAAAATATGTTTTACATATATGTATATAAAACACGTATTTTACATGTTATTTTAATATTCCTTGGTTCTCCTTTTTTTATTTATATAGCAAAGAAAATGAAAGCACTAAAGGTGAATTGTCCATACAGCGAATGAAAGCATTATTTGAGAGCCAACGGGCTTTGGACATTGAGAGAAAACTTTTCGCAAATGAAAGATGCCTCCAGCTCTCCCAAAGTGAAAATATGAAACTGAGAGCTAAACTAGATGAACTAAAACTAAAGTATGAACCTGAAGGTATGCATGTCTCATATATTTTGTCTTTTAAATTATGAGAAGCTCTGAGAAATTATATCAAGTGTTTTTTTCCTTAACTACAGCTTTATGCAAATCCCATTACAAACTAATTTGTGGTTATGTATCTCTATCTAATAAAACAAATTTACTTCTACAAAATGTGTAGGAAAATTCAAAAAGAACTGAATACTGGGTATGTATGAATATAATAGGTATTCTGTTGGATAGATATCTGTGTATTAGAACCTGGATAAGGTTTGGAAACCTTAGAGACTTTTCCATTTACAATTACAATATCTTATGCAATATGTCAAAGAGTTTGATTTCATTGAAGCAACTGATGTTTGGGAACTGGATTAGTTAATATTGTTTATAGAAAACCTAAAATAATGGAGACTTAAACAAGATAGGTATAAATTCCTCCCCTTACAGAAGTCTAGAAGAGGCTTTCCGAGACTGGTCAGAGTGTCACAATCTAGGCTTCATTTGTGTTGTTCATCCGCATAATCCTTGAGCAAAATTGAGTCATGTAGCCTCACCTACCTACAAGAAAAGCTGAGAAATGCAGTCTTGTTCTCAGGAGCCGTGTTCCCCACTACATCTTGGGATTTTCTTTTTTTGAGTGTAATAGACATCTAATATTCTATTAGTTTTGGGTATATATCATGATGATTTGATATTTATGCATTACAAAATGACCCCCCATGATAAGTCTAGTTACCATCTGTCACCATGCAAAGTTATTACAATATTATTGAGTATACTCTTGGAGGCTCTATTATTGAGGAAGACTAGTAGAACAGATATTAGAAGACAACTAGCAAATCTAATCACTGAGGTGGAAAATAGCCTTACCACGTGGGCTCTGCATGTTATACACTAAAAAGAGTGACTTTACTGTCTGTTTGTAAATTAAAAAATAAAAGTCCAAAAGTAAAAAAGCCTAAGAATGCAATGGTTCTTAGAGCCCAAGAAAGTGTTATTACATGTTTTAGGTTATACATTTTCAGCCAGTTTTTGCCCCTACACTGTTCACATGCCTAAGACTATCTTCATTATTACCTCAGTGACTTGAGGGATTCTTAACAGTAGTGGGGAGGTTGTTAGCAATAGTAAAGTTTTTTATAGTTTAAAAAGGCTTCTCTTTCATCCTTTTTCTCTTCCCTGATTCTAAGAGGCTTTCCTAATTAAGAATTACACACTATGAATTTTGAAAGTCTGCTGAACTGAACACAGCAGAGACAGAGGGAAGTATAGTCAATCTAGTTGATGTGGGGAGCAGTAGAAGAGAAAGGGAAAATAGTGATTTAAAAAGAATATTGTAGAGTAGGAGCACCAACCCCATGTCCAACCATGGTTTCTCCAACTTTACTTTTTTGATTTTGAAAATAAAAGATGCATTGGTATGGGGATAGGGAAAAGGTATTAGAACAATTAATTTAGTGGCTGTAAATAGACCTGCATGGAGATGGAATGATGTTATGTTAGGCAGTTAGGGTAGAAGGCTATTGCCATAGTCTGCAGTGAGACATACTATGGTTTGAACTTGGGAAGTATCCATAGTAGAAGTACTGATTTTGAATACATTTTGTGGGTGGGGCTAATAGGCACAAGTTACCATAGAGAATTTGACTAGTTCTTTGCATGTAATCATTACAACACACAATACTGAGTGGAGTGGACATTTTTAATCCCCATTTTACAGATAAAGAAAATAAAGCTCAAGAGGTTAAGTACTTCCCCAAAGTCAACCAGCTGCAGAGTGCTAGTGTGGGATTTGTACTTGGATTCCTTGACTCTTAGCCTCTGTATCCTTTCTTACCTCCAAACTGAAGTCTTATAATAAAACCCCATGTAACTTTTATTACAGTATCAGAACATAGAAGTTTTCACTGTGAGAACTAAATCTTTTGAGTTCCCAAGGAAAAATTTATAGCCAGATAACATTTAAAGGATATAGTTAGTAAAGTCCATGAAAAAAGAAAGGACAAAAGATTTCAATAAGTAGATAAGTGGGTTTCAAAAGAATGAAGAATAGGAAAGGAAAAAACTGTATCTATAACTAGTTCTATCTTTTTATGTTTACTGTGTCTTTGTTTTGACTTATTGACTAAATATATTAGTAATTTTTATTCTCAGAGAAAACTGAAGTGCCTGTACCCAAAAAGAGGAGGGAGGTCCTGCCTGTGGATATCACCACCCCTGACAATGTATGTGCCAAAAGTGCTATTGAGGAAGACGTTTATAGATTACTACCTCAGAAGGAGGAGGCCCAGTGCTGTCCCAGCAATTCTGAAGATAACTTGCAGTTAGAGAAGACAGTTTCTATAAATACACCAGGAAACAATCTCTCTCCTCACAAAAGTCTGCCCGTGGACATTCAGCCAAGGAAGGAAAAGAAATGTGTGAAACTTATGGGAGTTTCAACTGACTCTGAAGCCTTAAGTGAAAGAAGTGGAAACACACCGAATTCTCCCAGGTCAGTGTCCTCTTTACTTCAGGGCAACCAGCAGACCTCTCCATCTCTTCTCTATCGCTGCATGAACTGTGCTATCTGTTTCTTTATCTATTTTCTTAGTATTGCATGTAGTATAATTCCACAGTTTCATCTGCCTACCTTCAACTTTTCTAAAACTTTAAGAAAAACTAAAATGATTGCAAAAGGAAAGGATTCCTGAATAAGGGAGTTATTTTCAAAAGTTACACTTTGCTCTTTCATGAAACAGAACTATCACAGTCTAGTACATCTCTGAATGTTTTGTTGGTTTGAATAAATGTACAGTTGGTTATTTTTCCCCTAGTTCAAGAGTGGCCATGAAAGAAAAATTAACTTACCTCCTAAAAGGGCTTTCTAGTAGTCTAAGAAATTTCAGCTTTCTAGAAAACTGTTAGGTGAAATTTTTTTACGACTTTTGAAAATGTTTATCCTAAGTCTTTAAAAATGAGCTTTGATTTTGACATTTTTAAATATCAAAGGTAATTCATTTTCATTTTATATTAAAACTTCAAAGCCTCTAGTTTCTGCATATTTGAGTTTGTGACTAAAAGAGGAAGTGTCAGATTTGTATGTGTATAGGAATTAAAATTTTAAGAGTCTTTAAGAAAATAATAGAGATAAGATAAGAGAAAGTGAGTGAAAGAGAAAGGTAGGTAACAGTAGCTGAGGCTAGGCTGGAATAAGACACAAGCTTGGGGTGTGTACAGCAGGACCAAGGGTATGGCAAAGACGAATGAATGAAGAAAATAGAGAAGGTAATAAAAAGATGATAAAGGATGTCTATATGCAATGGAATAATAGATGCATTTAAAACAAATATCTTTAGACATTTAAAAAATTAAGCATACTGATGTGAAAAGAGCTTGGATTGTCTGCTTATGAAAGGAGTTCTTTAAGGTTCTGCCCGGGCTACATGAGCTGTGGATGGGAGGGTACAGAATAAGACATTTTACTAGTGTACATTTGAGTTAATATAGTCAGGCATAGCCCACCTTTTTAAAGGGGCTGTTTTGTATGTTTTATCTGATTTTTTTTAATTTAAAGTCTTCAGTGCTATTAAAGGTGGTGCTCTACAGTGAAAGCACCTCAACAATGTGAGCTGCTGTTACTATAAATAGAAGTACAGTTGACCCTTGAACAACACAGGTTTGAACTGTGCAGGTCCACTTCTATGCAGCCTTTTTTCACTGAATACATTGTAAATATATTTTCCTTATGATTTTCTCTTAAAACATTTTCTGTAGCTTTACTATAAGAATACAGTATATAATATATAAACAAAATAGGTGTTAATTGATCGTTTATGTTATGGGTAAGGCTTCCGATCAACAGTAGACTATTAGTAGTTAAGTTTGGGGGGAGTCAAAAGTTATACAAGGATTTTTGACTGTGCAAGAGTCTGTGCCCCTACCCCTGCATTGTTCAAGGGTCAACTGTAATTTATTACTCTTCCTTGAATTTTTATATAATAACATTAAAAGTCTCATAAAATAAAAGTTTAATACTCAAGGAAAAAGTAACTTCAAATGAATTTTGTCTGGCACACACACACACACACATACACAGGGAGTTTTGGGTAGTTCTGAAATGAATTTAATAGGTTATACTTGTATGTATGTGATTCATTGTGTAAGTGTGCGTGACCATTGTATATTTCTGGAGGCGAAGTTCAGAGTTAATCAGTACAGACCTTGCTATCTGTGTTGTCTTCATTTCTTTTTCTGCCTTTTGCTTGATAAAAGTTACTGAAACACATGTATTTAGCTATTTGTTTGACTCAAATTAAGTAGCATGTTGGAATTTTGTCTGGCAAATTAAACAAAAACAAATAAAATACCACAAAACATTTGTTTTTGTGTATGTGTGAGTCCATCTGCTAACTTAAGACGTTTCCAACCTTTTGCTCTCTGCATGATTAACTTAGACACACAATCCTATGATGATATTTAACAATAAATACGGGTTTACTGGGGACTTCACTATTGCATGCTTTGTAAATTTAATTGATGCTCTTGCTATAAAATCCTTATAAACCTTTTAAAATATTTCTCCACTGTTTATTTTTTCTTAAATTATTATTCTGCTAGTTAATTTTTAACAAAGTTAAAACTGGAAGTTAATTTCTTAACTGAAATGCAGCTTAAGTTTTGATTTTTTTGAGACAAATTGGTATGTATTCATGCAGCCCAGGATTCTGTTATTTTTATCTTGCGTTGCCTTTTGTTTGTCATGATAACATTAAAATTGTGCTCTAACATTTAAATTTTTTTGTTAGGTGTATTATCACAATCGGCATTCCATTATATTTTAATTCTTTAATTTAGGCTTTGCCATGACTTTTATCAACCTTAAAAATATCTTTTTAAGCATTTAAAAAATTAAGTCTGTTGATATAAAAATGTTTGTTTTAGAGAGGCAGTGATTTAGTTCTTAATGGTATTGGAGTCAACTATAATTTTTTCCTCATATACTTAAAAAAAATTGATCATATCCCATTAGAGGCCCATTACATGAGAGGTTTGTTTCTTCTTTAATTTTTTTTAACCGCATTTGAATTCAGAGTGGATGCTTTAATGCCTGTAGGTTAGCTGCTGAATCAAGGCTTCAAACAGAAGTTAAAGAAGGGAAAGAAACTGCAAGCAAATTGGAAAAGGAAACTTGTAAGAAATCACACCCTATTTTATATGTGTCTTCCAAATCAACTCCAGAGACCCAGTGCCCTCAGCAATAAGGACTTTTCTTTAATGAGAGTAAGGTACCATTTGCCCAAAAAGTTGATTTGGATCTTAGTTAAGATTGTCTTTATCTGAAATATACAACGTTGTAGATTATTTCTTTCTACCTGTTGTGCCAAGACCTGGCATTTTCATGTTCCTGTGACCAAATGTTCAAAATTTGGTTGTGATTCTAACCAGGAGAGTTCCTTAAATGATGACTCTTCTTGGAGCCTCTGTGAATTACAGTGAATAAACTTATAACGGAAGGAAAGTGTTATAAATCTATTTGTTGCATTGTATATGGACTTTTTAAAGTGTTATTAACACATATCTTCAAAGTCACATATTTGAAAAGAGAACACAAAATTAACTATTAACTTATATTTTTCTATGTACTTTTTATTGAACTTAGTTTTTCACTATATTATAAAAACAGAAAACTTGGTTTAAAAATATATATTATAATTGTAACTGGGTTTTGTCAGTGTTTTAAGTAGCTATGTCCATCTTTGTATCCATGTACATGATTTAAATTTTGTGTCTCAAGCGTATGAAAAATATAATTTTGAAATTTAAAATAAAACTGGAATAATTTATCCCCTTCCTATTTTTTTTTTACTCTGTATAGATAACACATTGTTATCAAAAGGGGATAAAAGAAATAAAGCGAAACTTCACAGATTCTTAATTCCCTGGCACATATAATTTTTATATATATACTACATAGTTTATATAATCATATACATATATAATATATATTTTTAATTCCAAACTTTCCAAATAAAGACTTTTCTTTTCTTTTAAATGATTATAGCCTGGTCTACAGCTTAATTTCATATATACTGTAGGTGGATGTATTTATATATAAAGAGGGGGTGGTGGTAGAGGGAGGGAAAGAGAGTTAGGTTAAGAACTTGGCTATGTGATTATGGAGGCTGGCAAGTTCAAAGTCATCAAGGTGGACTAGCAGCCTGGAGACCCAAGGAAGAGCCAGAGTTACATATAGTTCAGGTCCAAAGGCTGTTTGCTGCAGAATTATCTCTTGCTCTGGGGAGCTCAGTCTTTGTTCTAAACAGGACTTGCACTAATTGCACGCATAGACCCACTCACATTATGGAGTGTAAACTACTCAAAGTCCACAGATTTAAATGTTAATCTCATCCAAAAACAGTCTCATAGAAATACCCAAAATAATGTTTGACTGCATATCTAGGCTCTGTGGCCCTACCAAGTTGACACATAAATTTAAAAAAAAAAAAAATTCAGTTAGCAAAGGTATAGTACATCATTAGTTTTTGATATAATGTTCAATGATTCATTAGTTGAGTATAACACCCAGTGCTCATCATATCACATGCCCTCTTTAATGCCCATCGTAGTGGTTTAGATAAGTTTATTGAAATATATTAGGTAAAAGGAAATTGCCTCCCACTTGTAAGAAATTAAATAAACTTTTAATTTTCTGCAAAATCATACTCTCAGGAATTTAGATATTTCACATTAAATAATATCTCTTGCAAAAAGTAGTAGCTGAAGGCACCAGGAAATAAAAATTTTAACCTGAGGATAATAACAAATAATTGACTGTATTCGTTGCATATTATAGAATGTAGATCAGTTCCTTCTAATATTGAGTTTTTACTATGAGCTGTGTGCTAGGGACATAAAAATAACCCTTTAGTGTTCACAGGTTAATAGACCTACGTAGATGAGTAGTGGTAGTGCTATTATTACTAGTAGTAACACTTGTATCTAACATTCGAATAAATCCAACGTCCAGGTATTCTTGTAAGCCCTTTCACAAAATACCACATTTAACCCTCCAACATCTCTGTGAGTTAGATATTGTACTTAGTTATCCTCATTTTACAGAAGAGGAAACCAAGGTCAGAGAAGTTACTTGTTCAAGGGCACAGGTGTTAGTAGGTAATGAAAAACATGTGGTAGAGGTTGTTAATAGCAGAGTATGCAAAGTACTATAGGAACAGAGAAGGAAACAAGAAACTGCCTGTAGGCTTCTTATATTTTTGTCATCTTTAAGATTGTCTTCAGAGGTTTCCTAAGGCATGGAGAGAATAGCACTATAGGTAGAAGAAATAGCTGTTCAGAGAATAAAGTCATTAAACAACATCTCTAATCCTATAGATAAATTGAGCAACTGTGATTGCAGGTTGAAGAATAGGGATGACAAGAGAACCTTAACTACATACCTTCTGCTTTATCATCCTTAGAAACCGAGGCAACCCTGTAGTCTTGAGTGTTTTAAGAATATATTTTGAAAACCACTGTAGATGATAGGAAGCCAATGAATAATTGATAGAACAAAGCAATTACTGAATAAATTGAAAAGGTTGAATAAATTGTTGAGATTATTTTTAGTAAAAACACTCTAGAAGCATAATGGAAAATTAGATGTAGAAAAAGATAAGAATGAAGGCAGAAAAGACTAGTTTGACCATTTGATTACCCCAGGTAGGAAATACAGGTGCAAACTGATTACTCCAGGTAGGAAATACAGGTGCAAACTGAGGCAATGGCAGTGCGAATGAAGTTTGGTGGTTGGATTCAAGATACTGTTTAGAGAAGTAAAGCTGTCAAGAGGTTTTGGCAAAATAGGATGTGAGACTCTGGGGTAAAGGATACATCTGATGTGAGTGGGTAAGTGGTGGTGTTAAAAGAAAATAGGAGTGGGAGATTTTTCAGTTTTGAGGAGTATTTTATTGAAGTACCCATGGCGTGTCCATGTTTGGGATAAGGGTTGTATTCATTTCCTTATGTAATCAAAAATAATAAGTCTGTTTGTCAAACTTTTTTTTTTGTAAGGAAAATGTAAGACTTACTTATAACTCTATTCTAATAGACCCTTTGGAGCTAATTTTTTATTGATTTGCCAGGTGTTTTACCTATGTTATGTCTCTTAATACCACATAGTTTAGCATAATAGTTAATGTTGTTGCTTTTGTAGTTAGACTGTCTGAATTGAAATCTCAACTTCTCCACATAAATGTTAATTAGACATGGGCAAGTGTATGACTCTGGGAATAGTTTGTTTAGGTAACATTTTTGTAATATTTTAATTTTTAATAATTATTTAAATATGTGGATCCAAAGTAAAATCTACAAAACAAGGTGTATTTAAAGAAATCCAGCTTCTGTTCCTCTTTCCTCCTTTTCCCACCAGGAGCCACTTATATTTTATGATTTGTATTTCCTTTTTTTTTTTCCTTAACATAAGAGATATAGATATAGAGATATAGATAGGTTGGTAGAATCTTCATCTTCTTTCTTAGATAAAAGTAGAATGCTGAGTAATGCCAGAGAAAAATTGTGTATAGGAAGCACCAAAAACCAATCCCTCCACAAAATCAGCCAATAAACTGACAAGGATTATTGAATTAACTTTACTGGACTCTGGAAACTAATCAAGGGCTTAAAACAATCAGGTGAACAATTAAGAAAAATCAGCTGAGTTTTGACATTTTAGGAAATTTCTGATGAATGACTTGCTGACCACTAAGCTAATGGAGCAGAGACTTCAGTGGCCACACACAACAAAGAACACAAGACTTTACAAAATTGGTGCAGAAAAGTCATTTTAAAATCACAGAAACAACTAAAGCAGTTACAACAAACTCTGGGGAGGGGGAATACATAATTTCCAGAGTTGTCACATTGTAGTACTAGAAATGCCCAATTTTTGACAAAAAATTTCAGGGCATGCAAGAAACAAGAAAGTATGGCCCATATATGGGGAGGAAATAATAAACTGTCTGTAAGGAAGCCCAGGAATTGGACTTATTAGACAAAAATTTTTAATTAGTTTTTTTTTAAATATGCTTAAATTGCTAATGGAAACTCTAAGAACAATGCCAAAGAGAAACTCAAAAAATTGTAAAAAGGAACTAGATAGAAACGCTGGAGTTGAAGAGTACATTAATAAATGAGAAACTCACTGGAGAGGTTCAGCAGCAGATTTGGACAAGTAGAAGAATCAGTGAACTTGAAGATTGGCTAATTGAGATGATTTAGGCTGAAGAGCAGAAAGAGAAGAGTATGAAGAGAAACGAACAGGGCCTAAGAGACCTATAGGACACTATCAAGTATAGCAACATTTGTGTGAGAGGAAGCCTAGAAAGAGAGAAAAGAGAGAAAGGTGCAAAAGGAAATTTGATGAAATAATGGCCCCCAAATTTCCAAAATATGAAAGACATTAGTATATGAATGAGCCAAGGATGGCCTGTGCAAATTGGGTCCTAGTTTATTTCTTTACTATAGGATGAGACCTATTAGCTCAAAAGCCCCACCAGTGCAAACCTCAAATGTTTATACATCCAGTTATTTAAAAAATAGCACAAATAAGCAGATTCTTAAGCATTTAGAGCTTGTGTTATACTAACTCTCCTCAATCTCATACAAAAAAGAAGCAGAGGGATTACTTCCCAACTCATTCTATGAGATCAGCGTTACCCCCAATACCAAAGCCAGGCAAAGAAATTACAAAAAAGGAATATTACAGACCCATATTTCTTATAAATGCAAAATTCTCAGCAAAATATAAGCAAATTGAATCCAGCAATGTACAAAAATAATTATGTGCCATGCAAATGATATTTATTCCAGGTATGGAAGGATGGTTCAACATTCACAAATCAACTAATCTGTCAGTTATATCAACAGACTAAAGAAAAATCATATGATCATATCAGTAGATACACAAAAAGCATTTGACCAAATCCAAAACTCTCAGCAAACTAGCAATAGAGTGGAACTTTCAACTTGATGAACAAGATTTACAAAAAACCCTACAGCTAACATCACACTTAATGATGAGAAACTAGATGTTTTCCCTCTAAGATGAGGGATAATACAAAATGTCCCCTCTCACCATTCCTAGTCAACATGTTCTGGAAGTTCTAGCTAATGTAATAAGACAACAAAAGGAAATAAAAAGTATATGGCTTTGGAAGGAAAAAAAATAATTTTTTTTTTGTTCTCAGATGACATTATTGCATATATAGAAAATCCTAAATAATCCACAACAATAAAAATCCTGTTGGAACTAATAAATGATCACAGCAAGATTGTAAAATACAAGTTAATATACAGAAGTCAATTGCTTTCCTATACACCAGCAATGAAGAATTGGAGTTTAGGGGTGCCTGGGTGGCTCAGTCGTTAAGTGTCTGCCTTCAGCTCAGGTCCTGATCCCAGGATCCTGGGATTGAGCCCCGCATTGGGCTCCCTGCTCAGCAGGGAGTCTGCTTCTCCCTCTCCCTCTGCTCCTCCCCTAATAAAAAATTATTAAAAAAAGAATTGGAGTTTAAAATTTAAAATGATGCCATTTACATTATGACCCCTGAAAATGAAATATTTAGTCATAAATCAAACAATATTTACAAGATCTATGTAAGGAAAGCTATAAAACTTTGATGAAAGGAATAAAAAAGATATAAATAAATATCCTATGTTCATTGGTAGGAAAAGTCAGTATTAAGGTATCTGTTCTATCCAACTTGATATACAGATTTCATGTAATCCAAATCAAAATGCCAGCAGGTTATGTGTTGGGATAAGCACTGGGTGTTATACAGAACTAACGAATCGTTGAACACTACAACAAAAGCTTATGATGTACAATATGTTGGCTAACTGAATATAACAAAAAATTAAAATTTTTTTTTTAGTCTCAATAATAATTTTTTATTATGTTATGTTAGTCACCATACGGTACATCCCTAGTTTTTGATGTAATGTTCCATGATTCATTACTTGCGTGTAACACCCAGTGCACCATGCAATACATGCCCTTCTTAATACCCATCACTGGCCTATCCCAATCCTCCACCCCCCTCCTCTCTGAAGCCCTTGGTTTGTTTCCCAGAGTCCATAGTCTTTCATGGTTCATCCCCCCTTCTGTTTACCCCCCTTCATTCTTCCCTTTCTTCTCCTACCAATCTTCCTAGTTCTTATGTTCCATAAATGAGTGAAGCCTTATGATAATTGTCTTTCTCTGCTTGACTTATTTCACTTAGCATTATGTCCTCCAGTCCCATTCATGTTGCTGCAAATGTTGTGAAATCCTTCTTTTTGATGGCTGAGTAATATTCCATTGTATATATGGACCACATCTTAACCCAGTCATCTGTTGAAGGGCATCGTGGCTCCTGCTACAATTTAGCTATTGCGGACAATGCTGCTATGAACATTGGGTGCATATGGCCCTTCTCTTCACTACGTCTGTCTCTTTGGGGTAAATACCCAGTAGTGCAATGGCTGGATCATAGGGTAGCTCAATTTTTAACTTTTTAAGGGACCTCCACACTGTTTTCCAAAGTGGCTGTACCAACTTGCATTCCCACCAACAGTGTAAGAGGGTTCCCCTTTCTCCACATCCTCTCCAACATTTGTTGTTTCCTGCCTTGTCAATTTTTGCCATTCTAACTGGTATAAAGTGGTATCTCGGTGTGGTTTTGATTTGGATTTCCCTGATGGCTAATGATTTTGAAAATTTTTTCATATGTCTGTTAGCCATTTGTATGTCTTCATTGGAAAAGTGTCTGTTCATATCTTCTGCCCATTTTTTGATTTGATTATTGATTCCCGTGTATTGAGTTTGAGAAGTTCTTTGTAGATCTTGGATACTAATCTTTTATCTGTAGTGTCATTTGCAAATATCTTCTCCCTTTCTGTGGGCTGCCTCTTAGTGTTTTTGACCCTTTCCTTGGCTGTGAAGAAGCTTTTTATCTTGATGAAGTCCCACAAGTTCATTTTTTCTTTTGTTTCTCTTGCCTTTGGAGATGTGTCATGAAAAAAGTTGCTGTGGCCGATGTCAAAGAGGTTGCAGCCTATGTTCTCTAGGATTTTGATGGATTCCTGTCTCACATCGAGGTCTTTCATCCATTTGGAGTTTATCTTTGTGTATGGTGTGAGAGAGTGGTCAAGTTTCATTCTTTTGCATATAGCTGTCCAATTTTCCCAGCACCATTTATTGAAGAGACTGTCTTTCTTCCACTGGATGTTTTTTCCTGCTTTGTCAAACATTAGTTGCCCAAAGAGCCAAGAGTCCATTTCTGGGCTCTCTATTCTGTTCCATTGGTCTATGTGTCTGTTTTTGTGCCAGTACCATGCTGTCTTGGTGATCACAGCTTTGTAGTATAGCTTGAAATCTGGCAACGTGATGCCCCCAGCTTTGTTTTTAAAAATAAATAAAATTTTCCCACAGGGAGGAAAAAAATGCCAGCCGGTTTTCTTCTGAATATGGATAAACTGGTTATAAGTTTTAGGTGAAAATGCACAAGACCAAGAATAGTCAAGAAAGTATTGAAGAAAAAGAACAAAGTTGGATGGCTGATACTACCCAGCTTCAAGACTTAATATAAAGCTAAAATAATCAAAACAATGTGATATTGGTAAACAAGTAGACAAAATAGATCAATGGAACAGCATAGAAAGCCCAGAAATAGATCAACAGAAATAAAGTCATTTATGAAGAGATGATTCTTTCCCCATTGTATATTCTTGGCCCCTTTTCTGTAAATTAACTGACCATAAATGTGTGGGTTTATTTCTGGCTTCCCTTTTCTGTTCTGTTGATTTATGTGTCTGTTTTTATGTCAATACCATACTGGTTTGTTTACTGTAGCTTTGTAATGCAATTTGCAATCAGAGAGCATCATGCCTCCAGCTTTGTTCTTCTTTCATAAGATTGTTGTGGCTATTTGGGTTCTTTTGTGGTTCCATACAAATTTTGACATTGTTCTATTTCTGTGAAAAATACCACTGGAATTTTTAAAGGGATTGTGTTGAATCTGTAGAATGCTTTGGGTAGTGTGGACATTGTAACTATTAATTCCTCTATTCCATGAGTGTGGAATATCATTTTATTTCTTTGTGTCTTCCTCAATGTCTTACAGTTTTCAGTGTGCAGTTCTTTCACCCCTTGATTAAATTTATTCCTAGGTGTTTTATTCTTTTCGATACAATTGTAAATGGAGTTGTTTTCTTAATTTAGTTTTCTGATAGTTCTTTATTAGCATATAGGAATATAACAGATTTTTGCATATTGATTTTGTATCCTACAACTTTACTGAAATTGTTGATTAGTTCTAACAAACTTTTAGTGGAGTCCTTAGGTTTTTCTTTATATCATGTCTGCAAATAGAGATAATTTTACTTCTTTCTTTCCAGTTTGAATGCCTTTATTTTTATTTTCTTGCCTAATTGTTCTGGTGAGGACTTCCAGTACTATGCTGAATAAAAATTGTGAGACTGGGCATCCTTGTCTTGTTCCTGATCTTAGAGGAAAAGCTTTTAGCCTTTCACTGTTCAGTATGATGTTAGCTGTGGACTTGTCATATATGGTCTTTATTATGCTAAGATATATTCTCTCTACATCCATCTGTTGAGTTTTTATCATGAATGGATGTCAAATTTTGTCAAATGCTTTTTCTGCATCTATTAAGATTATCATATGGCTTTTATCCTTCATTTTGTTAATGTGGTATATCACATTGATTGATTTACATATTTTGAGTCATCCTTACATCCCTGCAATAAATCCCACTAGATCATGGTATAATGATCTTTCTAATGCATTGTTGAATTTAGTTTGTTAATATTTTGTTGAGGATTTGTGCATTTATATTCATCCAGGATATTGACCTATAATTTCCTTTTCTTGTAGTGACCCTGCCTGATTTTGTGACCAGGGTAATACTGTCCTCATAAAAGGAGTTTGAAAGTGTTTACTCCTCTTCTTTGTTTTTGGAAGTGTTTTGAGAGGGATTGGTATTAATTTTTCTTCAAACATTTAATGGAATTCAGCAGTGAAACAGTCTAGTCTTAGACTTTCTTTGTTGGAAGGCTTTTCATTGCTGATTCTATCTCCTTCCTAGTAATCTGTTCAGATTTTATATTTTTTGTGTGATTCAGTCTTGATAGGTTGTATGTTTCAGGAATTTATTCATTTCATCTAGGTTTTCCAGTTTGTTGGTATATATTTTTCATAGTATTTTTCGATGATTATTTGGATTTATCTGGTATCAATTGTATTGTCTTCTTTTTCATTTCTAGTTTTATTTATTTGAATCCTCTCTTTTTTCTTGGTAAGAGTAGCTACAGTTTTGTCTGTTTTATCTTTAAAAAATCAGCTTATAGTTTTAGTGATCTTTTTTATTTTTTTTTATTTCTACTATGATTTTTTGTTATTTCCTTCCTTCTACTAACTTCAGGTTTAGTGTTTTTTTTTTCCTAGTTCCTTGCAGTGTAAATTTAGTATGTTTTTCTGTGATCTTTCCTTTTTCTTAATGTTAATTTATTGCTATGAAGTTCCCTTAGAACTGATTTTGCTGAAACTTATGTTTTGTATGTTGTATTTACATTTTCATTTCTTTCAAGATACTTTTTTAAGTCTCTTTTGATTTCTTCCTGGACCCTTTGGCTGTTCAGTAACATATTGTTTAATCTCCATACATTTATGAATTTTCTAGTTTTCTTTTTGTCAACTAATTTTTTATCCCATATCATTGTGAATCATATCATTTGAAAAGATGCTTGATATGATTCAGTCTTCTTCAATCTATTAAGACTTGTTTTGTGATGTAACGTATAATCTTCCTAGAGAATATTCCATGTGTACTTCAGAAGAATGTATATTCTTCTGTTTTATGGAATATTCTTTAAATGTCTGTTAAGTCCCTCTGGTCTTAAGTTACATTTTCTGTCTGGATGATGTATCTGTTGTTTTAAGTGGGTTGATAAAATTCTTTACCGTTACTGTATATTGCTGTCTATTTCTCCTTTTGGGTGTGTTAATATTTGCTTTCTATATCTAGGTTCTCCCATGTTGAGTGCATAAATATTTACAAATGTTTTATCTTCTTGTTGGATTAATCCCTTTGTTATGATATAATAACCTTCATTGTCTCTTATTTCAGTCTTTGGCTAAAAGTCTGTTTTGTCAGATAGAAGTATAGCTATCCTGCTTTCTTTTGGTTTCCATTTGCTTGGACCTTTTCCCCCCTATTGCTTCACTTTCAGTCTATGTGTATCCTTAAAGATAAAGTAAGTCTCTTGTAGGCAGCAGATAGTGGGTCTTGCTTGTTTTTATTTAAATCCTTTCATGTCTTTTGATTGGATATTTTAGTCCATTTATATTTAAAATAAGTATTGATAGCTGTAGATTTATTATTGCCATTTTATTCATTGTTTCTTTGGTGTTTTGTTCCTCTCTGATGTCTTTCTTTGTAATTTGATGATTTTCTGTAGTGGTATGTGTAGATTCCTTTCTCTTTCTCTTTTGTGTGTTACTAGGCTTATATACAACATTTTATAACAATCTATTTTAAGCTGATAACAACTTAACTTCTAATGCTCTACATTTTTATGCTTTTCCTCCCTGCATTTTATGTATTTGAAGTCACAATTTACATTTTTTACCTTGTATATCCATTGACAAATTATTGTAGTTTTATGGTTTTTTGATATGTAATTTTGTCTTTTAATCTTCATGGTAGAGTTATAAGTGATTTACCCATCACCATTATAACATTAGAATATTCTGAATTAAGCTATGTATTTATCTTTACCAATGAGATTTATACCTGCATATATTTTCCTATTACTAATTAGCATCCTTTTGGTTGAGCTTCAAAAACGCCCTTTAACATTTCTTCTAAGGCCAGTCTAGAGGTGTTGAACTCCTTCAGCTTTTTCTTGTATTGAAACCTCTTTATCTTTCTTTCAATTCTGAAGTCCCGTTAGCTGGGCAGTGTATTCTTGGTTGTCATTTTGGTTTTTTTCAGCCCTTTCAATATATCATACCACTGTGTTGTGGTCTGCAAAGTTTCTGCTGATAGTCTTATGGGGTTTCTTTTGTATGTAACAAATTGTTTTTCTGTGGCAGCTTTTAAGATTCTCTCCTTGTCTTTAACTTTAGGCAATTAAATTATATCATGTGTTGGTGTGGGCCTCCTTGGATTTATATTTTTGGAATTGTCTATACATCCTAGATCTGGATCTCTGTTTCTTTTTCCATGTTGAAGAAGTTTTCAGCCATTATTTCTTTGAATAAGCTTCCTGTCCCTTTCTCTCAACCTTGTCTTTCTGGGACCCCTATAGAGTGAATATTGGTCTATTTAATGGTGTCCCATAAGTTCCTTAATCTATCTTCACTCTTTTCATTTTTTTTTTTTTTCCTTTTGCTCCTCTAATTGGATGAATTTCAGTGCCCTGTCTTTGAGTTTGGTGATCATTTCTTTCATTTGATCTAGTTTAGTATTGAACCCCTCTACTAAAATTTTTGTCATATTCTTCAGTTCTGTGACTTCTATTTGTCACTTTCTCATATTTTCTATCTGTTGAAATTTTCACTTGTTCGTACATCGTTCTCCTCACCTTTGTGACCATCTTTATGACTATTGTTTTGAACTCTTTATCAGGTAATCCACTTATCTCTTCTTCATTAAACTATGTTTCTAGAGTTTTATCTTTTGCTTGCTTGTTTGGAATATGTTCCCAGACTCTGTGTTGGTTTCCATGCATTAGATAAAATAGCCACCATTTCTAGTCTTTATGGAGTGGTTAATCTCATGTAGGAGATTAACCTTATTGATTAGCTCAGTTTAAGCTCTTGGTTGTCTCTCAATCCTTTGTAATTGTCCAAGCTACCTTCTTTTTTTCATGTGGCTCCTAGTAGTTGAGGGTTTGCCAAGACCTGTCAGTGTTCCAAAGGGGAGGATTGCAGCCAGCACCTAGATCCTCAGGCAGCAGCTGAGAAGGCATGTAAGTTAGAGCCCTTCCATGGGAAAAGTAGATGGGTTTTTTTGCTTGCTCCCTCTGCACTGAAACCAGGCATAAAGCCACAGGCAAGTACTCCCGTGCCTGTTAACAACTGCTTCTTTGTTTGCCACGTTCCTGTGGGACTCATGAATGCAAGCCCCTTTGGCTATCAGAGTCAGGCATTCCAGGAGCCCAGCTCTTGGGTGGCAACCACAAAAGACAAAAACATGTGTTCAAGCTCCTTCCAGGGAGATACTGGTGACAGAGTGAACTAGAGGGAGAGGGCAGAGAAGGTATCCATATGATTCCAACTACATGATACTTTGGGAAAGGTAAAACTATAGATATAAGAAAAGGATCAGTAATTGCCAGGGTTTTAAGAGGAGATTGGGAATGGAGAGAAGGATGACTAGGCAGAGCAAAGGATTTTTAGGACAGTGAAACTATTTTACATGCTATTGTACTGGCAGATACATGACATTATGCATTTCTCAAAACTCTTAAAATTGTATAATGCAAATAACAATCTAGTATAAACTACACACTTTACTTAATGATAGTGTATCAGTGTTGGTTCATCAGTTATAAGAAATATGCCACACTAACGCAATGTTTTGATAATTGGGGAAACTGC
Source organism: Ursus arctos (assembly GCF_023065955.2). Lineage (NCBI taxonomy): Eukaryota > Metazoa > Chordata > Mammalia > Carnivora > Ursidae > Ursus > Ursus arctos. Next base: position 56,860,630 of record NW_026622819.1, read on the forward strand.
TGTTGGGGGAGAAAAAGTTTATGGGAACTCTCTGTATTTTCTGCTCTATTTTTCTGTAAACCTAATATTAAAAAAAAAAAAAACAAATCCAACTTTATTAATTTCAAAAATTGAAACCTTTAAGTAATTTCTTATTGAGGATTCCTTTGTAGATTGGAAAATAAGGGGAAAAGAAGCAAAAGGGAGAATGTGGGGTCTTATAAGACAGAAGAACCATAATAACAGGACTCAGACAGAACTCTTCCAACTCTCCATCACTGACAGCAAAAACTGCTTATTAAAGACTATACTCTGCACTGACAGGAGGGGGCACCCTTTGACTAGGAACCTTGTAAAAATCACCCTGAATTTCCATGACATAAATAGGCAAAAACAGACTAAAACTACATAAATCTATTATATGAAGGAAACAGAAAACAAGACCACTTTATGAACTAATGAGCCCCCATGACCTCCCCCCCCAAATAAGAGCTCTATGAAGTAGAAGCAAATGATACCACAACACTCCAAACTGGGAAAATTGATTCAGAACACTCAAAACTATTAGATTTTTTTAAACAAAGAAAAATCCTTGTTGACTTCAGAAAAAAAAAAGAAAATCAAATAACTTACAGAGGCAAGAGAATTAGTCTGACATCAGACTTCTCTAAAACAACATTCAGAGAAAGACAATAATGATGCAACCTTTAAAACAAGACAAAAAAAAACCTTAAGGAAAAGTGTGAACCAAGGATTTTATTTGTATTAAAGCTATTTTTTGGACACCAGGGCTTTAGGAAAACAGTTTAAACATGGTAAGATTTCAGGAGTTTTTGTACCCATGGACCCTTCTTGAGGAATCTCCTACGGGTAATCATTCTAACAAAAAATGACTGGGAAAACTTGCAAAAAGACTGAAGGATTGACCAAATAACTAAATGTATTGTGAATAACGGGAGCCAGATTTCTCACTGTTGGTGAGAAGACTAAAAATTAATGGTGAGAAAGCTAAAAAACTCTTTGGTGTTGACTTGGAATTGGAAGTATCAGTAACAAAAAGAAGCTTAGATACACATGTATGTGTACACACACTTTTATACATGTACACATGTACATACACAGACACATGTAAACATATACATATATATGTATTTCTATCTACTGAGAAGCCTTAGAAACAATTGCATCTCAATAACAATTAGCACATCTAGTATATCTAGCACCCAGATCTTTGTTTCTTAATACAATTCTCTGCTAAAATGATCCTCCACTTAATGAACCGTTTCTTTGAGAAATGACTGCTTTCTGGTTTAAGGCTGAGAATGAATGGGATGAGCCCTGAATATCTTGTCCCAGAAAATTAGAAAGTACTTAAAGAATGATGGGGGTATGTTAAAATGGCATGGAACCCAACTTAAATGGCTCCCACTCGCCAAATCTAGGATAGTTTGAGCATCTAAATAAATGATAGTAATGGATTATAAGTCATTAAGGAGAATCACAAACCATGAGCCCATATTCATTTAAATAAATAAGTAAATACATGAATGAATAAACAATGAAAGATTAGCTCTTTGTCACAGTAAAATTCCATTTAATAAATGCAGAAAAAATGATAGAATTAAATTTTTTTTTGTCTATGATTTAGTAAAGAATAATTTTTATAGATACTAAAACAAGTGGGCTGAAAGTATGATGAGTTATAGAATATTTATATAGACTCACAATCTCTCTCCACAAATACATATTAATTACAATGGGAAAACTCCTAACATTCACATGGGGAAACCTGGCAGACATGACCATAATTAATGATCAAAGTTAACATCACCAGTAACAGGACAAATTGATAACATGTGTCTCCTGATACAAAGTAGTGAGGAAAACATAACATCACATCTTTGGTATTCCCGCCAATAAAATGCATAACTTGAATATAATCATGAGGAAGCATCCTGAACCCTGAACTGAGGGGCATTCAATAGTGGTCTGTGGTCTTCAAAATGTAGAGATTAGGAACGACAAGTAAAGGTGGTGGTACTGATCCTGAATAAAGGAGACTAAAGAGACATATAACTCATGACTGCAACTTATGACATGGAATTTTCTGTGACAACATGGGACAACTGGCAAAATTTGAATGAGGACTTTGATTAGGTGATGGTATTGTGTTGATGTTAATTTCCTAAATCTGATCATTGTACTGTGAATCTGATCATTGTACTGCCCTTGTTTTTAAGAAACGCACAGTGAAGTGTTTAGGAGTTAAGGGGTATCATGTCACACCTTATTCTCAAATGACTCAGAAAAAACATATGTATATATATTGAAAGAGGCATAGTTCAGCAAATGTGGTAAAATGGTAACATTGGGAGAATCTGGGTAAAGAGAATACAGATTTTTTTTTTTTACTATTCTTGTAACTTTTCTATAAGTCTGAAATTGTGTCAAAATTAGAAGTTCTTAAATTTCATTATTCACAGATGATATGACAGGATATGTGGAAAAGCTAACACATTTTGTAGATAAAACAAATTAAGAACTGTATTTACTAAGGATATCTATCGAATACAGTGATAATTTAAAAAAATACCAGCTACAAGCAAATAGAAATGAAATTTTAAATTTTATGCTATTTACAGGAGCATTAAACATATAGTATGCCTAGGTATAAAGTAAGCAAAAGACGTATGAGACCGCTACACGGAAAATTACAAAATATCACAGGCATGAAGAGCTAAATAAGTGGTAGAATATACCATAGTAAAAATACCACTTCTTTCCAAATTGATCTAAAGATTCAAAGCAGGGGCGCCTGGGTAGCACAGTCGTTAAGCGTCTGCCTTTGGCTCAGGGCGTGATCCTGGCGTTCCGGGATCGAGTCCCACATCAGGCTCCTGGGCTGGGAGCCTGCTTCTTCCTCTCCCTCTCCCCTGCTGTGTTCCCTCTCTCGCTGGCTGTCTCTCTGTCACATAAATAAATAAAATCTTTAAAAAAAAAAATAAATAAATAAAGATTCAAAGCAGTTCCAATAAAATTCCCAGCAAGCTTTTGGGGTTTGTTTGTTTTTGCTGGAATATGACAAGTTAATTCTAAAGTTGATTCTAAAATTACGTGGAAATGCTGGGGTGCCTGGGTGGTTCAGTATGTTGAGCATCTGCCTTCAGCTCAGGTCATGATCTCAGGGTCTTGGGATTGAGCTCCGCATCACATTGGGCTCCCTGCTCAGCGGGGAGTCTGCTTCTCCCTCTCCCTCTCTTTCAGTGCTCTCTCTCTCTCCTCTCTCAAATAAATAAAATCTTTAATTAAAAAAAAATTTACATGGAAATGCAAAAGGCCAAGAATATCCAAGGAAATCTTAAAGAACAAGTGGAGGACTTACACTAACAGATATGGAGATCTGTTACAAGATGATAATTAATTTAGTGTGATGTAAATGCAAACGTAGAAAACAGATCAAAGAAAGAGAATAGAGAATCCACAAACAGAACCAAACACATTTGCTCACCTGATTTGTGACAAAAAAAAAAAAAATGACACTACAGATGCAGTGTGGAAAAGATAGTCTTTTTGAAGAATAATCCTGGGTCAATTTGTAAAATGTATGAAGAAAAAATAAATCTTGATCCCCATCTCCACCTAACAGAAATAACAATTTTTTTAAATCTTTATAAATACATTTTTCTGTTTCCAGATAGGATATTAAAATTTACATGTTATTTTTAAGACAATAATATACAGCTAATTAAAATAAAATCTACAAGAAGTTTATGAGATACAAGATACAGATGAGAAAACCTGAAATGTTTTTAACTTACTTTGACCTATTAGGAACATCGGGACTTGTGAAATCGATACTAGCCTTGTGTATCAATTACTTTTTTCTATAAGTACTTGTTGATGCTTCCAGAGATCATATTGTGCCATTGTGTTTAAGAATGCAGATGTAAATGTTGAGGCAAGGTAATTTTTCTTTAGAGCCCAACTTTAACTCCAGAAATTTTTACCCCACATCTCATGTGCTTTTTCAATAATGGTATTTCTAATGAGCCTTGAGAGATCTTATTTGGAAAAAGAGGGCAAAGAAAAGTCAAAAAAATTATGAGAGAAGCACAGGCAAAGAATAATTCAAAACAGAAGAAGAACGGTGAAATTTAAAACCTAAAAATTGATTTCTCCTAAATGAAGGGATGGCTCTTTGAAACAATGTTTTTCCTATCCTGTTACAATGAGTTTCTTTAACCCTGACTAATCTGTTATTTACATTTCCTCTAGATTCTAGTTGTGAAAACCTCTCTTTTTTTAGAAAGAAGGAAAGGAAGAAAAGGGAGGGAGGGAGGGAGGGAGGGAGGAAGGAAGGAAGGAAGGAAGGAAGGAAGGAAGGAAGGAAGGAAGGAAGGAAGGAAGGAGGAGAGAGAGCAAGAGAGAAAGCAAGCAAGCACACTTCATTTTGGAGTTGTGCCTTAGAAGTAAAGAGGGCACCTGGGTGTCTCAGTCGGTTAAGTGTCTGCCTTCTGCTCAGATCATGATCCCACATTCTCCTTCTGCACCTCCCCCTGCTCATGCGCTCATGCTCTCTCTCACACGTGCTCTCTTGCTCTCTCTCTCTCTCTCAAATAAAATAAAATCTTAAAAAAAAAAAAAAAAGTAAAGAGAAGATAATTGGCTTGAGCCGTTTTTACTGTGCAAGCTGTCCACAAAGTTGGGAAACATAGTTTAAACTCCTGTTTAAACTATATATTACTTACATTTTCAAATAATAATGTTCAAAAAGTTTCAAATGAAATACTCTAAATTTAAAGCAATAGGTTTAATTGCTAATCTGGAAAAAAATATAATTACAGGGTAAGTCATATTTATTGGACATTTTTTAAGATTAACAGTGGAACCCTTTGTCTTAAATTTAGAGGTCCTTCACCTAAAAAGGTATCAGGATGATGGAAAAAAAATAAATTGAGCATATTATTTGACAAAGTAACAAATAACTCTAAAAATAGATTTATTTCATGTTTCTTGACTTTGTGGACATAGTTTTCAACACTCAGTACTTTTCTATTTCTCTTAACTAGTGGCATGTAAAATGACTTAAGATTGCATTGGTGTATATTTGGTATCTCTTATTTGATGGTTTTCCTTGTCGTTTATCTTGCTGAATTACTATAAAAGGAGAATATCAACCATGGCAGTTGCAAAAATTACTAAGTCCAGTTTCATTGTGTAGCTTTGGTAGTTTTTCCTGGAAAAGCAGTGTCTGTTGCTTTAGCCCCCTCATCAATTCTGTGACCCACGTACTACACTGTAATACAATATTTCCTACTTAAATTAGATATGGTAGATTTCGTTCTCTCTAACTGAACTCCTTTTAAAACAAAACCCCTTTATGTCAATTGGATTCAAGTCATAACTTCTTAGGAACAAGAACAAGAATAATTCTCATGGTGTACTTCAATTACTTAAATTTTTGTGGTGTTATGTAAAACATCTGAGGGCTTACAATGTATTGGCACTTGGGTTAAGATATATGATCATGAACTATTTCTGTTCTAGAGTACCTTCCACATCAACAATTCTACTCCAGTGGGAACTGCAAGCCCTGGCTCTACCAATTTTCTACTGTCCATCATGGAAGTCTTCAATTTTTCCCTTAACTAACTTACATTCTATTATTCATAATTAATCCTTCCCTTGATCTCTCCTCCTCTGAATTCCTCTGGACAGACCCCTAAACCTCAGTTAAACCCAACTCAGTAAAACTGAGTTAGCTCTTCCCTTACTCCAGTGCTTCTCTGCTCTGACTGCACATAAGAATCTTTGAAAGTCTATTGGACTCCCATCCCAGGCCAGTTTAATCAGAATCTGGGGGAAAGAGGAGGACCTGAGACATAGTAAATTTTAAAAGCTCTCCAGGTGATTCTTACAGCACCCAGAGTAGAGAATCACAAGCTTAATTTATATCTGTGCCCAAATAGCTAAATGTGGCAGAAGAAATGCAGTTATCTTGACTCTGTCACTTTAATCTTATGACCAGTGAGCACTCATATACCAGTTCTGCAAGATAACTTTCACTTCTCTTTCTCTACCTTCTTTCCTTCCTTAATCTCAGCTGATGACCTTCATATTTTGCTGGGAAAATAGCAGGTAACGTTTGTCCATGTTTATGTGATAAATACTAATGCTCTACATGCTCTCAAGTATGAACTCATTTAGTCCCCTCACCTTTCTGAAGTTGATGCTGCAAAATATCTCCATTTTAAAGATGAGGGAACTGAGGAACAAAGTAACACAGCTCGTACTGGAAGGAGTTTTCCTTTGAACCTAGTTAGGCTGGCTCTAGAATTCAGCTCTCACCCACCTCTCATCATATGCTGAAACAAATGCTTCTCAGAAAAGAATAACCTTTGTTTCCTTCTATCACCTTCACTTATCAGTCTACATCTGCACCATGTCTTCTGCTGTCCTCCTTTTTATTTTTTTTAATTTAAATTCAATTAGCTAACATAGAGTACATCATTAGTTTCAAATGCAGTGTTCAAGAATCCATCAGTTACTCTGAGTAAACACCCAGTGCTCATCTCATCACGTGCCCTCCTTAGTGCCCATCACTCAATTACCCCATCCTCCCACCCAACTCCTCTCCAGCAGCCCTCAGTTTGTTTCCTATAGTTAAGAGTCTCTCATGGTTTTTCTCCCTCTCTGATGACTTCCCAATTTTCCCTCCCTTACCCTATGATCTTCTGCACTGTTTCTTACATTCCACATATGAGTGAAACCATGATAATTGTCCTTCTCTGACTGACTTACTTTGCTCAGCATAATGTCCTCCAGTTCCATCCACCTCAATGTTGATGGTCGGTATTCATCCTTTATATATATTACCACATCTTCTTTATCTATTCATCTGATGATAGACACCTTGACTCTTTCCACAGTTTTGCTATTGTGGACATTGCTGCTATAAACATTGGGGTGCAGGTGTCCCTTTGGATACTACATTTGTACCTTTGGGTAAATAGTAGCACAATTGCTGGGTTGTAGGGTAGCTCTATTTTTAACTTCTTGAGGACCCTCCATACTCTTTTCTAGAGTGGCTGTACCAGCTTGCATTCTCACCAACAATGTACCTTTCTCCACATCCTCGCCAACATTTGCTATTTCCTGTCTTGTTAATTTTAGCCATTCTAACTGGTATAAGGTGGCATCTCATTTTGGTTTTGATTTGTATTTCCCTATGCCAAGTGATGTGGAGCATTTTTTCATGTGTCTGTTGGCCATTTGTATGTCTTCTTTGGAGAAATATCTGTTCATGTCTTCTCATTTCTTGAATAGAAAAATAATTTTTTTAAAATTCTTCTTTAATTTCCTGGTTGACCCATTCCTTCTTTCAGTAGGATGCTCTTTAACGTCCAGGTGTTTGAGTTCCTTCCAACTTTCCTCTTGTGATTGAGTTCAAGTTTCAACATGTTGTGGCCTGAAAATAGGCAGGAATAATCCCAATCTTTTGGTGCTGTTTGAAACCTGATTTGTGACCCAGTATGTGATCTATTCTGGAGAATGTTTCATGTGCACCCGAGAAGAACATGTATTCTGTTGCTTTGGGATGGAATGCTCTGTGTATATCTGTGAAGTCCATCTGGTCCAGTGTGTCATTCAAAGCCCTTGTTTCTTTATTGACCTGCTTTGATGAGCTCTCCTTTGCTGTGGGTGGGATGTTGAAGATCCGTACTATTATTGTATTATTATCAATGTGTTTCCTTAATTTTGCTACTAATTGGTGTATATAATTGGCTGCTCCCAAATTAGAAGCATAAATATTTATAATTGTTAGATCTACTTGTTGGGTAGACCCTTTAAGTATGATATAGTGTCTCTCTTCATCCCTTACTACAGTCTTTGGTTTAAAATCTAATTTGTCTGATATGAGGATTGTTATCCCAGTTTTCTTTTGATATCCACTAGCATAATAAATGGTTCTTCATCCCCTCACTTTCAATCTGGGGGTGTCCTCTTAGGTCTAAAAGGAGTCTCTTGTAGACAGCATATAGATGGGTCTTGCTTTTTTATCCAGTCTGATACCCTGTGTCTTTTGATTGGTGCATTTAGCCCTTTTACATTCAGAGTAACTATTGAAAGATAAGTGCCATTGATTGTATTACCTGTAAAGTCCCTGTTTCTATAGATTATCTCTGGTTCTTTCTGGTCTATGTTACTTGTGGGCCATCTCTTTGCTTACAGGATCCCCTTTAATATTTCTAACACAGCTAGTTTAGTGATCACAAATTCTTTTATTTTCTTTTTGTCCTGGACGCTCTTTATCTCTCCTTCTGTTCTGAATGGCAGCCTTGCTGGATAAAGTATTCTTGGCTCTATGTATTTCTCATTTAGTATCCTGAATATATCATGCCAGTCCTTTCTGGCCTGCCAGGTTTCTGTGGCTAGGTCTGCTGCCAGTCTAATGTTCCTACCCTTGTAAGTTAAGAACCTCTTGTCTCGAGCTTCTTTCAGGATTTTCTCTTTATCTCTGAAATTTGCAAGCTTCATTTTTATATGTCAGGGTGTTGATCTAATTTTATTGATTTTGATGGGGGTTCTCTCTACCTCTTGGACTTGAATGCCTGTTTCCTTCCCCAGATTAGGGAAGTTCTCAGCTATGATTTGTTCAAATATACCTTCTGTCCCCCTATCTCTTTCTTCTTCTGGGACCCCAATAATTCTAATATTGTTTTTGCATTATGATATTGCTGATTTCTCGAAGCCTCCCCTCATGGTTCATTAGTTGTTTTTCTTTCTTTTCCTCAGCTTCCTTCCTTTCCATCATCTTGTCTTCTCTGTCACTGACTCTTTTGCCTCATTTACCCTAGCTGTTAGAGCATCTATTTTAGACTGCATCACAGTTAAAGCATTTTTAATTTTGGCCTGATTAGATTTTATTTCTGCACTAAGAGATTCTCTAGTGTCTTTTATCCTTTTTACAAGCCCAGCTAGTAACTTTATAATTGTTATCCTGAGTTCCAGCTCTGACATTTTACTCCTATCCATATCAGTTAAATCTGTGGCAGAGAGTGTTACCTCTGGTTCTTTCTTTTGTTATAAATTCCTGCTTCTAGTCATTTTGCCCAGAGAATAATGATGAATGAGAGAATGAAATAAAAAATATCAATCACGACCCAAACGAAATACTCATTAGACAAATTCAAAGAGGTCAGAAACCAAAATAAAATAAAATAAAATAAAATAAAATAAAATAAAATAAAATAAAGAAAATGGGGCGGGGGGGGGAGACAATATAATCTCCCAGGTGAGAGATTGGTCTGCTTGTTAGAGGACACTAAATCCCAAAATTGTAAAGAAAGCAAAATTTATATATACACAAAAATAAAATTGAATACTGTGAAAGGAAGCCATAAATGAAGAATATGTCTATAAAATGTAAATTTAAAAATGGAAGTTAAAAAAATACTTAAAAACAAAGAGTTGATAAAATTAGAAACTAGTTGAAAAGGAAAAAAAGAAGAGGAAAATTTTAAGCTGAAAGGTAAAAGAATCATGAGAAAAAAACCTCAAATTCTGTATACTATTTTCTTCTCGTGCTGGAGTTTGTAGTTCTGTGTGATGTGTAAACTTGGGATTTGCCTGCTGTTCCAGCTGGTCTTCTGGGGGAGGGACCAGCTGCACTGATTCTCAGGTGTCTTTGCCCGGGCAGAGTTGCACCATGCCTTGCCAGGGGGCTGGGCTTAGTGTAAGCTGCTTCTGGTTGCTCTATGTGGCTTTTGTTCCCTGAAGGCTTTCCGTGGGGCTTCAGAGGATGAAAATAAAAATGGCCATGCCCTGATCTCCAGCCCCAGAGCTGAAAGATCGTGGCCCCCTCTCTTCAGTAAACTCTCAGAGAAAAGCAGTTTTCATTTTTGCATGTGCCAAACTCTGTGGACTCCTGCAGTGCATGCCCGTGATAATCCTCCCAGGGGAAGGTGGAGGGTCACCATGTTTCTGCCCTTTTCAGGGCCCCTGCTGGAGTGGTCACTGGTGGCAGGAAGGTTCAGCTGAGGTTCAGGGTTTATGGCAAACCAAGCTGAGAGCCCCCTCACATAGCCAGTTTCCCTGCTCCAATGTTTGGCAATTCTGCTAGCTCAGGCCCCCTCAGTCTTTCTGTGACCCCTAAGACCACAGTCCCACCTAGGATTTTGCCCTGCTTTGCCACCTGAACACCTTTCAAGCAGGGATGTTTCTCACTGGAGCAGACTTCTCAAAGTTCTGATTTTGCACTCCTATCACTTCCCTATAGCTGGTTTAAGGAGGCTCCCTTCCCCCACCATTTATCTTCCAATATATTCCCTCAGATTCACTTCTCTGTCCCTACTACCTTGCAAAAAGTGGTCACTTTTCTATTTGTAGAATTCCAGCAATTATTTCCCTACATCTCAGGTTGAATTCATAGGTGTTCATAATGATTTGATAGTTATCTAGCTAAATTCAAGGGACCAAATGAAATGAAGTTCTCTACTCTTCTACCATCTTGGCTTTGCCTGCCTTCCTTTTAGAATGGGTGACTTTGGGTACCTTGCATCCTATCCCATATACTCAGGGATTTGTCATCTGTAATGATTCCCTCTTCCTTAAGCATGTTCCCTTTTCCCCTTCATCCCTGGATCATTCCCATCAGGCTACAAGTATGCTCCAATATCTCTTCTTGCATCAATTCAGGTCTTCCAAGAAGCAGATTCCAAGACAGAATTAGATGCACAAAAAAATGTATTGGGATATTTCACTCACACACAGGTGAGAGAAAATGGGAAGAAGATTGGGAGAATCATCAGATTGTGATGCAGATTTGAGCTCTGAAGGAGAGGGAAAGAAGGAAGGAAGGAGGGAAGAGACAGATGAAGGTCTAAGGTTGCATTGTAATTCCAAGAAAGTTTTGGCAATGCCAAAAATGAGTCCTCAGGCCAAAGTTGCTGGTCAGAGAAGTTCTATGTTATGCAGGAACATGCCTACCCTGGTCTTCCTGCCGCCCCTAGTCACTGGCTGTGAGCAGACCATGGGATATATAATCTTATTATGAGTGAAGAAAGAATTTCAGAATATAGCACCTGGGACCATAGGCAATTATGTTCTTCACTGGAGGAGATTTGAAAGACATGTATCCATTGTCACCACATCTCTCTTAACTTCTTGATTCTATGGTATTCTCCAGCTGCCACCCCATTTTTCTGGCTCTCATTTCTAATAAAACTCTTTAAAAGAGTTTATAGGGGCGCCTGAAGGCTCAGTCCGTTAAGCATCCATCTCTTGATTTTAGCTCAGGTAATGATCTCAGGGCTGTGAGACCGAGCCCCACATTGGGCTCTGTGCTTAGCACAGAGTCTGCTTGAAATTCTCTCCCACTCCCTCTGCCTTTCCCACAGCACCTCTCCCCACTCATGCATGCACTCTCTCTCTCTCTCTAAATAAACTCTTTAAAAAAAAAATTGCTTATATTCACTGCTTCTATCCTCTTATCTTATATTCTCTCCTTGACTAACTCCAACCAGAGTTTGTCTTTCCTCTCCACTGTTTCAATGACTGTTTTCTTATTCTCACACAGTAATAGACCATTTAGTTGAACATATGGGCACACATAATAAAGGCTATATTTTCCAAACTTCCTTGAGTTAGGTATGGCCATAAGACCAAGTCCTGGGCAAAGGAATATGAGCAGAAGTGATGAGTGCTACTTCTCAGCCATGCCCTCCTCTTCTTCACCATCTCTCTTCCTGTTGGCTGGAATGGGAATGTAGTGGTGAAACATCTTGGATCCTGCATTTAGTGTTTGTAAACCTGAAGGATTGTGGAACAGCAAAAAAGAAGGAGCCTGTCCCCCTGATGATTTCATAGAGCTGTAATGCCAACCAGGATTTTATGTGAAAAAGAAATAGGCTTTTATCTTGTTTAAGCCAATTTTGTTTTGGGTCTCTAACTTCAGCTTTCTATTTTATCTATGTATCCATCCACTTCATAGGCAAGTTCTGCTGATAGCATCTCTGAAATATATCTTGAGTTTGACTGTTTTGTTGTATCACTTTGGTCCAATCTACCATCATTATCCCCTGAATGCTTAAACAGCCTCACACTCATCTTGTTGCTTCTATTCTTGACCTATAGAAGTTGTTGTTTGTTTTTGTTTTTTTTTCCAATGAAAATAATAATAATAAAAAAAAAATGTTACATCACCTCCTAGTTAAAATCCTCCAGTGACATTTGGCAATGCTTGGGCTTGTGTTGGTGATTTTGGGTTGGGTAGTGTTTAAGGAAGGAATATTAATTCTATTATTAGATATATTAATAAATCTCATCTAGAAGGATGGAACATTAGAATAAACCTAAAGCTGAAATTGGTTAAAAGAAGAAAGCATCAGTCACTCATATTAGCTGTGTTAGGGAGATGTTCGGTCATTTTGTGGTTTATACAGTATTCATATTTTTTCTGTGTTTAGTCATGATTACAGAGTAGTATCATTTTTGTTTTCATCCATCATGGCCATAGATTGTCTGATGTTAATATTCTGAGAAATTGCTCATCTTCAGTGGGGAGAACAGCATAGTCTATCTGTGATTGCCAGGCCAACTCCTGACTATGTGGGGCTGCTTATTTCTTTCTCACTTTCAGTGTACTTAGAATAAACTTCAAACTTTTTACCATGGCTTTCAAGGTCCTCCATAATCTGGTTCCTACCTAATTTTCAAACTCATCTCCTACCACACAGTCACTACAGTCCCATAACTCTGGCCCTTTTTAGATTTTTTGACTGCTCCAAGCTTGTTTCCCTTTAGGACTTTTATGTTTGTGGTTACTTCTCCCTGGAACACTCTCTTCCCAGGTGTCACTCCTTAAATATTACTTCCTCAGGAAGCTCTTCCCTGACTTTCTCCTTTTCAAGCCCACAAGACATTCTTTGTATCCTTTCTGTATTTTATTTTTGTTATTAAACCTTATGGTGTATTTGCTGATTTTCTGCCTTCCCTGCTAGGCTACAAGATCTCTAAGAGCAGGAATTATGTCTTTGTTGTTCACCAAGGTGTACCCTCAGTGCCTGTCATAGCACTTCTCACATGATGGGCTCTCAATAGATGCTTGTGGAGTAAAGGAGCTCTCAGCCTGTAGGGATGAGTGGAAGGCAAATAGGTCAACAATTACAACATGGTATACAGATATACATTGGACTTCTTAAGGAAGAATCACACCCAAATTGTTGGAGGCTTATTGCCAGAACACAAAAGTTTATGAGGAATCTCTTTTCTCCTACTAAAGAATATCCTTAATCTGATCTCGAGTTCTCCAAGATTGAGGCTGTTTAGGAGATACTCTTGGCTCTAGCAATATTTGCTTTCCTTAAGAACATCTACCATTTATACTTCTGAAATGAAAGAACCTGACTGGAATGGTTTCCTATCACCTGATGGAAAGCTTCTCTCATTTTCTACACATACCAGGGTCACAACTCAAATGTTCATAGGATTAGGCAGGCACCTTAAGTGAGTGAAGTAAACTGGGTTATGACAGTGTAAGAAATCTTTTGATGTAGACCTACATCTAGGACTGTTCTTCACATCTATAAATATATACTCCTTCTCCCATGTTTCCTGAAACTTATATCCTCTCAGTCTCTCTTGTTTTCCCACCTCTCATGGAATAGGAGTTCAAATAGTTTATCGTTTTTGTCTTTACCTTAAGAAAACCAATAGTGTAAACCTAATGAAAAGTGGCAATTGAGACTTGACCTCAGTACTGAGTGGGGAAAACGGAGTGCTGGGAACCGTGGGGAATGAGAGTGTGTATTCTGGGGCTGAAGAAGGGCAGCTGACATTACTCTGGCTGATTTCTGTCTTATTGAAGTGAAGACCCAAGTTGCTAGATTTTCATATTTATTTTGAGAAAAACTAGAAATCTAGAAGTTTAGGTGAAATCCCTTGATTGTTAGTTCTTGCATATATTTAAATTAAACACTGTAAGAATCAGATGAGCTTGTTGAACAAATAGGTTATCCTCCAGATTTGGCCTTTGGATGGCTGGTGCTGGAACTCAGGTTGGAAGTAGTTGTCTCTAGATAAGGACTCAGTCAGTGCCAATCAGACATGAACAAGGGACAAGACTGATGTCACCGTAGAACAATATGAGCCTTGGCAGCTTTGCCCAGAGCTTCTGGACCGAATAAGCAGTTAAAGAGTAGGGATAGCGGTTTGTGGGCATGGGCTGCTGTAGGTGCCAAGGAGGGTTGTCTGGCTGTGGCTGGAGGAGGAGCTAGGAGGTAGGGAGGGGGTTACTGAGGAAGTCTTCTTAGAGCAGGTTAACCTAGAGATGAAAAGGTGTTCTTGTTGGGGGAAAGATGAGAGTACACAGAGATGTGAGAACTTGTGGGACTTTGGGGAGACTTCAAACACTACATGTGATAAGACATCACCCATTATATGGTGTTGTGTGGTGGAGAGTGACTGTGTGTGTGAGTTGTGGGGAAGGAGAGGTGGAAGAAAGGGCAGTGCAGCGGAGGCAGGAAATGAATCTGTAGGGGAGAGCTAGAATCTGGTTGTGAAGGGCCTGTATGATGTTCTACTTCGTTTAACTAGTATCCTAAACGGTATGGAGGATGCACTGAGGGTCAGTTAACTAAGGCCTTGACATCTTAGCCTTGCAAATTAGACAGATCCCCCTGGCAGCCTGTGGAGTGTTAATTAGCAGTAAGGTTTTAGGCTATTGACATTTAATGGAATAAAGTAAACCCTATTAAGCAGTAAAACTTCTCATCCTCCCTCATCTCTAATCCTCACTCCCACATTCACTTCTGGAGATTTGTCTGTTACCTTAAGGCAGAATTATTTGAGTGCCTCCTTATTTACATAAAGTCTTTGTGGTTTCTCTTGCTGCTTCCTTTAGTGTAGCTAGTTACTTTTGAGTATGTATATCCTTCTTACCTAGAGTCTTTCTGGTCCTGATAGGGACCTAGAGTTTACTCTGGTAAATAAAAGCTGGGTAGTAGAAGTTTTAGCTCCAGACTATTTGAACTGATTGGAACATACTCACAGAAGCTATTTGCCATGACTCTTAAGAGTAACACAAGGAGAGATGATGGTAAAAATATTGAATAATACTATGGAGGCCAAAGTGCCCAGAGGCAGCCACATGAAAGACACCAACGGATGAGCCAGAAGACCCTCAGCATTTACCAACTGACATGCTTGTGCTACCTCCAGGCAGACATCTCCCTACCCTGGGTCCAGGAGCACTCTAACTGGGAACTGTGAAGACACACAGGGAAGAGCCCCCCCCCCCCATTATAGGGGACAAGCTGACAGGCAACATAGTGACCCTAGTGGTGCCTATTGAGTACTTCCCAAGGCAGGAA
The DNA here is from genome assembly GCF_023065955.2 of Ursus arctos. NCBI lineage: Eukaryota > Metazoa > Chordata > Mammalia > Carnivora > Ursidae > Ursus > Ursus arctos. Next base: position 56,875,980 of record NW_026622819.1, read on the forward strand.
TAGCCGGAGACCACTTCAGGGGCTTGAGACAGTGGCTTTTTAGCAACTTACATGGGAATATTTCAATACTTAACAGTCGTTAACAGCCATACTAGTAAATTGTAGCAAAATTGCAGACCTGAATCTATGATTCTTAGAAAAGCGGACACTAAAAGCTTCACTTTCTGTGTGCCTTGTGGAAAGAGATTTCTACAATTTACCTAAACATAGTTCCAGATGGATTTCTTTAACCTGCACTTGAGGCTTTGCATGGCCCTTTTCTATGCAGTGTGTTGATTTCACAAAGGTTGTAAAATCTCCCAAGTTACCACAAACCTGCTTTGTTTATCTTTTCTAGCATGTTCCGGGAATTTGAGGAGACCACAATTGCTTGGGCAAAGTGTCCTAGAAGTAACATGATGAAGATATTGGAAGGAGGCAAGACTGGAGGCAGGGAGCTCGAGTCCAAGTTTCAGATGAGGATCTTGACAAGGTAGCAGCATGGAGGAGAGGGGAGATCTAAGAGCTGTTTTTGAGATGATCATAAAAGGGAGATTAAGATGAGTCAAGTTTCTAACCTGAGCAAAGGGGAGAGTGATGATACCACTCATAAGTAGTCAGTGTTTGGTGGCTATAAAAGGGGTCTCACCTCTCTGGCCTCTGTTTACTTATTAGCAAAATGGGATAATAATGGTACCTACTTCATAGGACTACTTTGAGGACTAAAGGGGATAATGAATGTATAATGTTAATTGGAGACTGGCATGCATTAAGTGTTCAGTAAATGTTAGCAATTTTTTTTTCTTCAAGAAACAGGCTTAGAAAATTTAAATAATTTGCTTCAAAGTACACAGTTGGGTAAGTGATGGAGTTGGGATGCTAGCACATCAGTTGGAGCAAGAGTCTGGTCACTTTACCTGTTACATAGGATAGGAAGCATCAAAAGGACAGGTCTGGGATGTGACTATGATGATGAGCTTGGTTTTGGAAATGGAGACATAAATGTGAGTTGGGGAGAGGAGGTCCAGGAAGAAGTTGGACGCATAGATCTTGATCTCAGGAGGGTCTTGGCCAGAGAAGTCCTTGTTCTTCACTCAGAGTGTGTGAAATTATAGTCATGAATAATGCACTACCTAATAGCCAGGTATCTGGCTTTGATAAATAGCCAGATGGTGTTTAATAAAACTGTATGACCAAGACAATTAAAAATTCTTTGAGAGGTTTTAGTAAGATTTTTATATTTGACCATCAGTCTCACTTGCTAAAATTTTTCATGATGCATATAATCAGTAACTATAATTAAAAGCCTATATTTCAGGAATACAAAAACAGGGGCGCCTGGGTAGCACAGCGGTTAAGCGTCTGCCTTCGGCTCAGGGCGTGATCCTGGCGTTATGGGATCGAGCCCCACATCAGGCTCCTCCGCTATGAGCCTGCTTCTTCCTCTCCCACTCCTCCTGCTTGTGTTCCCTCTATTGCTGGCTGTCTCTATCTCTGTCGAATAAATAAAAAAATCTTAAAAAAAAAATACAAAAACAATATGCTAATCAGTATGAAGTTTAAAGATTTCTATATTAAAACCACTCCCTTAGAAGTTTATTAACCTTATTCAAAATAACTTCCTAAACTTCATCTTGCTCAACTACAAGCATTTTTTCGGTTCTTTTAATGCATTGAATAATTTGTTTAATATATGTATAAAAGATGCTTACTTATGTTGTGTCACAAGCTGAATGGGGAAAATATCTTCAGTTCTCCTCAAATCTCAACCTTATTTACCTTCTGACATCAGCACCTACCCTTAGCCCCCCACCAAGTACTTTATAATACTATTGATGTGGATTTGTCTGTGTATATTTAGAAAACTAAGATGAAAAAAATGGGCATCTTTTAGGTCACTTGGCCATGGATTTATGAAGATGATAGAATTGTGTACAGCAAGGGATGACAAACTATGGTTAATTGGCCAAATTTGGCTCACCAGCTGTTTTTATACGGACCATGAACTAAGAACAGTTTTATATTTTTAAGTAGTTGAAAAGAAATAAAAAGAAGAAGGATATTACATAACACGTTATATGAACTGCAAATTTCATCGTCTATAAATGAATAAAGTTTTATTGGAACACAGCCTTACTCATTCATTTACATATCAGCTGCTTTCATGCTGTGATGGCAAAGTTGAGAACTTGCAACAAAGATTTATGGTGGTTTCATTGCTTTGCTGTGCTGTTCAGCAACCTACAAATCTTGAGTATATGGTTATAACTCCACAGTGTTTCAAGTGCCATGAATATTTCTGTACAGCAACATTTTATTTTATTTTAATGACCTGTGAAATAGCCATCATGTCAGAAGAAAAGGAAGAAGGAGAAGAAGGAGTAAAAGAAGAAGGGAAGAGTAGTGGTATCCAAGTGTCACGGTGTTAATGCACAATGGAGTGTGGGTTATTTTGTTATTGAATTAGACAGGAAAGCAGTGTGTTTACTATGCAGTGACGCAACAACTATGCTAAAAGAACGCAGTATAACAGAGGAAGCACTCATCATAATACTCTCAACCACAAGAAAGCAATGGCCAGAAAAATTAGAAAATTTAAAACAGAATTTGTCACCATAGTATAATTTCTTCATGAAGATATGTAAGACTGCAACTGAAGTAAGTATCATTTACTACTCACATGAGGAAAAACATCTATTGATGGTGAGTTCATGTTTGATTGTAGCAGCAGATGAAATGTGTCTGAGAAAATAAAGTAGTTTAAGACCATTAGCCTTTTGATAACAGTGGTTGCCTGAAGAGTTGAAGACATTGGGAGCTACATCAATAATCAATAAAAACAAGGCAAATGATTTCTAGTGGTTTTCCTTGTCTCTTGATAAGTCGACTGAAATCACCAATACAGCACAGTTGTTATTTGATGAGTCAGTGCTGAGTTTGAAGTGAATGAAGAATTAGCTTCTATAAATAGCCCATGTGGAAAAACTATCGGCAAAAATATTTTCAAAGACGGTGAGGAAACATTAAGTCAGTACAACCTGAAGTGGAATCTGCTAAGATGTGTTACAACTCTTGGTGGTAAAATATGTGTGGGACAAATAAAGGCTTTTTGGATCAATTTACAAAGTCTATGCTAATTTATTGCAATAGTCATCAGAAGGTACTTTGTAAAAAGTATTTGAATCTATCATGTGTTATTGAACCGACTGTATCAAAGGTGAATTTCATTAGCTTTTCTGGACTTAACCATTGTCTGTTTTGTGAACTTTTGTCAAAAACAGGAGCTGACTTGCTTTACCACCTTATAGCAGTTCGATGTCTTAACAGTAATAAGTCACCAGTGACTTTGAGTTCAGGGTTGAGACTGAAATTTTTCTTAGTAAGAAGAACAGCCTTCAACCCCAAATATTGACCAGTGGATGACTTTGGAAATTAGCTGTTAGTGTAGATGTCATAATGATTCCTTTTTTTTTTTTTTTTTAAGATTTTATTTATTTATTTGAGAGAGAGACAGAGAGAGTGTGAGCTGGAGTGGGAAGGAGAAACAGAAGGACAGGGAGAGGGACAAACAGACTCCCTGCTGAGCACAGAGCCTAAAGCAGGGCTCGATCCTTGGACCCTGAGATCACGACCTGAGTCGAAGTCAGATGCTTAACTGACTGAACCACCCAGGTGCCTCTGTCATAATGATTGTTAATGGATTCAACCAAAATTCAAAGCAAAACAATGATTATATACAGAGCTCTGTGATGAAGTCATTTTGATGACAATTAATGTTTAAATCACAAGTAATGTCAACCTGCTTTAAAAACTTCCTGTTCTGTCAAAACTTAAAACAAAAAGTGAGATTTCCATTACTACACAAATTTTCAGTGAACATATTTTCCCAACTCAAACTATAGTTCCCTCAATGTTTTTCAGACCTCAATACAAGTAGAAAAGAAAGGTTTAAAATTCAAAATCCATTTAACTGAGCAATTGAGGTGTTTCCATATAACCTTCACCTGGGAGTGATTAATCTGTAATATGACATGCTAAAAGGCAAAAATCAAGATAAGATTTAATAAAATTCTGTAAATGCCTTCCAAGCAATGAAAATGCTTAACAAAATCTTATGCTCATGGATTGATACCAGTATTTGACCATACCTTCCTTTGGGAGTTTTAGCAACTGTGAGACATAACCAACTACAAAGTTTAGAGGACACACACTCCATACAAGACTAACCTGACTTTTGACACCAATTGCAATTTTGGGGTATTCCCCAAACCGTCATCTGTGTCAGTAATTCACTAGAAGGACTCACAGAGCTCACTGAAAGATGTTATGCTCAGTTGCTATTTGTTACTGGGTAAGATACATATTTAATTCAATCTAGGGAAAAAGTACATAGAGCAGAGTCTAGGGAGCTACCAAACCTTTCCGTTGTCCTCTCCACACGGAGCTAGGATTTGTTACTTTCCTGCCATTAATGTGCAATGATATGTGTGGAGTATTGCCAACCAGGAAAACTCACCCAAACCTTAGTGTCCAGAGTTTTTATTAGGGCTTTATCATATAGGCGTGATTGACTGATTGCCCAGATAGTTGATCTCATCCTCCAGGTCACCTGATACCATGTGTCCCATATCACATTGTCTTTCTGGCATAGTCAGGCCCTACCCTAAATCATATTTTTAGACTGCTCAGTAGGACCTACATTTCCTAGGCAAACCATGACATTCCAAGGGCCTAAGACCAATTCCCAGTAGCTGAGGACAAATATCAGACCTCTTATTGGGCAAGATTAATTCTTCACTACATACCACCTGTGGGAAAAGACATTTTCTAAGATGAAAACCGTAAAATTTCATTACAGATCAACATTGACATGAATATTTGCAATCAATTTTGATTAAAGGGAACACTAATTTTTAACTCCACTGAGGTGAAATGTGATCTCCCCCCAAAATGTATTTTCTCATTACTAGACCTAATCACAAATGAATATACTCAATTATCAATATCAGATTTTGAATTTTATCAATAAAAATGTGGAAATTCGTTATCTCTCTTGTTATGTAAGTACCTACATAATATCCTGAATTTGCCTATTGGCCTGCAAAGACCGAAATATTTACTATCTTATCCTTTACAGAAGAAATTCACCAACATCTAATGTATAATCTGATTTGTAATACTGCTGAGATCATTAGTTTTATGAATTAACTTGGTGAGAGGACAGATTTAATTATTCAATCAAGCACCAATGTAGGTGTTGCTGTGGATGCATTTTGTAGGTGTAATTAACATCTACAATCAGTTGACTTTAAGCAAAGGAGACTATCCTCAATAGTCTGAGTAGGTCTGACCCAATCGGTTGAAAGGCCTTAAATGAGCCTTCCTTGAAAAAGAAGAAATTCCAGCTGTGTGGACAGCAGTTTCAGCTCCTGCCTGAAAACGTCTAGCCTGCACTTCCTGATGGCCTGCCCTATGGATTTGGTATGTGCCTAACCAGCCCCACATTCACATAAGCCAGTTCATGGCAATATATTTCTTCATGTTTATATACCTCTCCTACTGGTTCTGTTGCTCTGGGGGAATCTTGACTGATTGAACTGCTCACTACAAAAGGTACTACCTAATTTGTGCTGCTAGAAAACCCAAAGGAAATACCTTTAGATAAAATGAAATTAATATTTTGCCCTACCTGTCCATCAGCTGTGACATTGCCTAATCTATCTTATTGACTCTAGTGTAAGGCATACAGAGATAGTGAGAGTTATGAATAAAGAAAATGTAGGAAGACTTTAATTCATTCTTATCACCGTGGGTCAAAGAGACATTTTTGTTTCCTGATAGCATCTGTTTCCAGAGCAAAAATGAGATTTTTCCAAAAAAATATCTTCATTAGCCTAACTCAAGGACTCTTTTCTTGGGGCCACTGTTGCGGGCTCTCAGAGCACCCTTACCTCCTGGCATTGTTGGTAAATCCTGTGCTTGTGTACTTTCAGAGGAGAGTTTTCTGGGCTTTTATCAGATTTTCAAATGGGTCTGTGGTGCCAATAGGATAAAAACTGCAAATGACATCCTTTGTACCTGTGTATTTAACTCTTACGTGTCACCCACTGTGTCCATGATCTCCTCTAATCCTCACAATAATCATATGAAGTACATACTAGTATCCCATTTCACAGATGAGAAAACCAAATCTTAGGAAAAAATGATAGTTTGTTCTACTGGCATGGCCGATAAACTAATAGAGTGTGGATTTGAATTCACATCAGATACCAAAGCTCATGCTGGAGAGCTGTGGGAGGGAGTTCTGTTCAGTCACTAGGCTGTTATCCGGGAACTTCCTGCAATTGTGGTGGTGGCCTGGGTGGCCCCAAGTACCTGCTTGGCGTCTGCCCACTTTGCTGGGGAGGAGCAAGTTGGAGGTGGCCCCCAAGCTTTACTGAGGGCCTTCTGGCCTTCTAGCTACTAGCTTTCCAATGTGCCCCAGCCCAATGGGCTGGAGGAGGAGGAGCAGGGTGCCCTGGGGAGAGGAGGGCGGGCCCTGAGAGGGAGTTTGAAAAGAGGAAGGAAGTGGGGCCGGCGGAGGGCCTAGCCACCCCCCTGGCTGCTTCCCCACAGGACGACGTGAGGCACCCGCAGCTCCAGTGGCCCAGCCATGGCCCCCTGGCGCAAAACTGACAAGGAGCGACATGGCGTGGGTAGGTGTGGGCATGGGGTCCCCAGCAGGGGGAAAGGCAGGTGGCCTGAGAACCTCGCTGGAAGATTCTGCGGCAGCCGGCAGCCGGCAGCACGGGCACAGGCCGGGAGCACTGACCCAAGGTCCTGGGCTCAGTGACTTCCTCAGCTTGCTTTGGGGCCAGCTGGGTGGGGAAGAGGAGGCAGGGGGAGAGGAAAGTGGGCACCCTGTTCAGTCGGTTTTGCCCAGCTGGTGCCCTCTCCCGCTGGGCACAGACTGCTGTCTCTCCCCAAGCCTTCTTCATCCCCTAGATGGGGTCCAGCCCAGACTGTGTGCCACAGTCCCAGTGTTTCAAAGGGTGGACTCCATTGCCCCATGTAGACAGTTGGCCTCATGGAAGGAACACCTGCCCTCTCCCCTGGCCTGGTTTGGCCCGGCCTGGCCCAGCATGCTTTCCTCCACCCCTGTCCAAAGCGACACCCATCTGCCTGCTTCTCCTGCCTGTTTCTTCTGAGTCAGATGATCCCTGATTTTGTAGATGGTCCAGAGGGCTGTACAGGCTTGGGGTGTGGTGTTGGAAGGCGGAGTCCTTCACTTAGCCCTAGAGAACCTCTGGGGAGAAAGGCTCCTGCCAGGTTAACTGGGGATATCCAAGAAGCCAGCTTCATCAGCTTCAGCCATCTAAGCTCCCAGAAGCCTCTGCCTCAAGCTCAGGGGCGGAAGTGGTGGCTGGGGGAAGGGAGACCTTAGGTACTGGTACTCTTTCTACTAAGTGGCACCCGTGGTGCAGCCTCCGCAGACTCACTGTGGTTTTCAAACATAAGTGTAAATTTGAAAACTGCTGTGTGGTTTCCTACATAGGCAGATACCAGACACCACCCCCAAAGATGAGCACTGAACAGGTCAGAAGTTGGAGGACCCAAGCACCGAGACAGAGAGGGAGAGAGAGAGAGAGAGAGACAGGGAGAGAGGGAGAGAGGGAGATTAGATACAGGGAGTCCCAAGGCCACTGTTGGAGAAACACTGCCCTGGAGAGTTCAACATTTATCTATTCACTTGCTAGGCTCTAGACACTATGGAGTGTTTTAAGGTAAATGGTCTCCATCCAGAAAACAAATAATCTATACACTCGAGGGGGCTCAGTTTCTCCATCTATAAAATGAGAAGTTTGAGCTAAAACCAATAAGGACCATGTTTAACTTCAAATCTTCTCTAACTCTGGTGCTTCCACCTGGGGATATTAGGCTGAAATTCTTCTCAAGGGAAGGCGGGGACTGTTATATAAGGCAGACTATTGTAGGTGGAGAGGACAATGTAGTATATAGGAGAGGAAAGCTGGACATGAAGGGCATATCCAGGAGAGAAGAGAGATGTTCCTTTCACCTGGTGGGAATGGTTATGCTTAGAGTAAGCTGGAGCCACATTTTGGAAGGCTATAAATGCCAGGCTAAGAAATTGAGACTTTTTCCCCTTAGGCAATGGGGAACCAAAGAGGGCTTCTGAGCAGGGAAGAGGCATGAACAGATTTGTGCTGAAGCCAGTGTGGAGAAAGGCTGGGTGGACAGAAAGGCAAAGGTGCCTGGGTGGCAGACAGGGGACAGTATTTGTCCAGGTTAAGTAGGTCAGTAAATGGGGGAGATTGAGTGGTGCGGAAGAGTCTTACCCTTCATCCCAAGGGCTACGGTGCATTCCTGCTGTGAAGGCCCTGTGGTATAGTGTGAAGGTCGTGGGCTCTGGTGACAGACTGACTGTTCTTGGATTCCAGTTTCTAACACTTTCCAGCCCTGTGAGCTAGACAAGTTACTTACTCTCTCCAGACCTCAGTTTCCTTGTCTGTGTAATGGGGATAATAATAGCACCTGCTTCCCAGAGTTGTTGTAGAAGTAAAGGAGTTCATCCACATAAAGTGCTTAGAACGACAATTATGCAAAGCAGTCCTCATTAGATGTTATCAATTATCATTCTTAGACTTTGTCCTCTGCATGGGGGTTTAGCTGAGGACATGACATCACAGGATGGGACAGAGTTACATGGAGTAGGGTTCCCACCCTCCCTAGCAGAGGAAATCCTACTTAGGTGGTCAGGGATTGGGAACTCTGTTAGGCACTAGGCCTGGAGGCTTCTTGATCTGATGGTATAGCTGACATTTTTCATGCCTACTAAGGAAAATTCTATTTCATAAAAGTTCAGAAGGTCTCTGATCCTCTAGGGATCCCGAGAGCACTTAGAAGGTGCCTGCTCATCAAAGAGGTTCTCTTTTCTCAAGATGAATGCTGGACTCTTTCTCAGGCCCTGGGTAGATGGAAGGGAAAGGCGAAGTTTAGGTTATGATGAGATGGGGGTCTGGAATCATGGGACAGAAAGAATAGGGACCTAACAGTAAGGAGTCTGGATTTTAGTTCCGACACCATCACTATTTGCAGACAGACCTATCACCTAGTTTTCTCAATGTAAGTCTAGGTATGAAATTTTTCTATTTTAAGGTGTTCTATTTATGAAGACCATTTGAGATAATGAGTATAGGGGCTTGAAAGAAGACAGAGAGAAACATATAACTGATTAGTGGGTTCTCAGAATATCTTCAGAGTCCCAGCCAGGCCTAAAACACAAGGAGAACCTGAGCTTTGCTTTCCTATTTGTTTTTCTCATCAGTGCTGGTGTCATTAGCCAGCCTTCTTCTGGCTTAATTCTCAAGGACTGCTTGTGTCTGTCTGTCTCATGGGCTGGCTTTACACGAGACTGCTTCATCACCAGAACCACTGGCTTCTTTCTCATCTTGTCTGGTGGGCAGCCCCGGTGACCTGCATATAGATGCCTTGTCAGATTATTTTTCCTTCCTTGATGGAGCATTAACATGTAATCTATTAGAATTACAGAGAGTTCCAGAAGTGAGACAAAACAGTTTGACTATGAAGTAAGAAAAGGCACAGACTGCCTTCGAGGAGATGTGTAAGGTTAGAAGCTTGGGCTATGAAGTCAGAAGTGATTTCAAATCTGGGCCTGTTTCCTCATCAATAAAGTGGAGGTAATAATGATAATGTGGGCCTTATGAGACTGTTGTGAGGATTGAATGGGGTAATGCATGAAAAGCAGTTAGTAATGTGGTTGGCTCAATGAAAGTTAGTGAATAAGGTCAAGGGGCTACCTAATAGTTGCAGAGCCAAATGAAACACAGCATAATGCACCCTACAGATTCAGGACAGTTATGCCTTTGTATAGTGTGGTGTTTCATAGTTTACAAGACCCAGTCTCATGCAATATCTTTGGCTCCAGAACATCTCTGTGAGGCATTATTTTCATTTTACAGATGAAGAAACCAAGACCTAGAGTTCACATAATTTGGAAGTACTTGGGCTTGGCCTTAAATTCAATTGACTTCAGACCCCAGGTCCTTTGCACCACACAAGGAAGGAATCCAGGAGGGGGGACATCATAGAAAAAGGCAGGATGCTGGAATGTATGTGGCATTGGGTCAAACAATAAATATTCTGCTTTGGTTTTAGTAGATGATTGCAAGAAAACAAAACAAAACAAAACAAAACTTTGGAGAGGTAGATAGCAGCCAGATTGTGAAGGGCTTTGAGTGCAAACCTTGTAAATTTGGACTTCGTTCTGTGCACAGTGAAATTTTTGAGCAGACATGTCACCTATAAGAATTTAATATAATTAATTGTGAGAAGGGCAGCGATGGGACATAGAGGTACAAGAACAGAAGTAGGTGAAATTTACTTGTCCCCTGACTGCCTGATTAGTTAACTCTGAAAGAGTCCACTTAAAATTAACATTTCCTTTGGCCTTTACTATCTTAATCCTCTCTTAGTCTCAGTGATGAGAGCTTCCATGTTGGAGGAGAGAAGGGAGAGCAGAAAAGGAGGAGGTAGAAAGAATAAGTAACAGTGTCAGTTAAGAATAAGTGTGATGGGTGCCACTCCAAAACAGTGGCTTAACCAAACTAGAAGTTTATTTCTATCTCAAATAGAAAGCCCAGAAATGGTCCATGAAGAGGTGGTAGAGTGATTAATTTTCTACTGCACTTCTTCCTTGGCACGAGGCTTCTGCCTCCTGAACCAAGCTTGTTGCTCAGGCTCCAGCTGTCAGGTCCCCCTTCCAACCAGCAAGAAGGATGAAGGGAACAAGAAGGGCATGGCCTTTTTCTTTAAGGATACTTATCCGAAGGTCCTCTTAACACTTCCTCTTGTATCCTATTGGCTAAAACCTAATCACATGACTGAACCTAGCAAGGGTAGGTAGGAAATATAAGTCTGTAATGTAGGCAGCCATGCACCCAGCTGAAAATTAGGAGAGCCTTTCCTAATGAAGGAGGGAAGAAGGATATTGGGGATGATATATTAGTTTGTTTAGGGCTGCCATAAGAAAGTGCCATAGGCTGTGTGGCTTAAACAATAGGAATCTGTTTTCTCACAGTTCTGGAGTCTGGAAGTCCAAGACCAAGGTGCCAGTAGGTTGGTTTCACTCTTTTTTTTTTTTTTAATTTTTTAAATGTTTTTTTATTATATTATGTTAGTCACCATACAGTACATCCCTGGTTTCTGATGTAAAGTTCAGTGATTCATTAGTTGCGTATAACACCCAGTGCACCATGCAATACATGCCCTCCTTACTACCCATCACCAGTCTATCCCATTCCCCCACCCCAACCCCTGAAGCCCTCAGTTTGTTTCTCAGAGTCCATAGTCTCTCAGGCTTCATTTCCCTGTTCTGATTACCCCCCTTTCTTTATCCCTTTCTTCCCCTACCGATCTTCCTAGTTCTTATGTTCCATAGATGAGAGAAATCATATGATAATTGTCTTTCTCTGCTTGACTTATTTCACTTAGCATTATCTCTTCCAGTGCCATCCATGTTGCAGCAAATGTTGAGAAATTGTTCTTTTTGATGGCTGAGTATTATTCCATTGTATATATGGACCACATCTTCTTAATCCAGTCATCTGTTGAAGGGCATCTCGGCTCCTTCCACGATTTAGCTATTGTGGACAATGCTGCTATGAACATTGGGGTGCAAATGGCCCTTCTCTTCACTACGTCTGTATCTTTGGGGTAAATACCCAGTAGTGCAATTGCTGGATCATAGGGTAGCTCAATTTTTAACTTTTTAAGGGACCTCCACACTGTTTTCCAGAGTGGCTGTACCAACTTGCATTCCCACCAACAATGTAGGAGGGATCCCCTTTCTCCACATCCTCTCCAGCAATTGTTGTTTCTTGCCTTGTCTATTTTTGCCATTCTAACTGGTGTAAGGTGGTATCTCAGTGTGGTTTTGATTTGAATTTCCCTGATGGCTAATGATTTTGAACATTTTTTCATGTGTCTGTTAGCCATTTGTATGTCATCATTGGAAAAGTGTCTGTTCATATCTTCTACCCATTTGTTTTCATTTGAGGGCGTGGCTTGCAGACACCTGCCTTCTCATTGCTTTGTCCTCACAGGATCATCACTGTGCATCCTCACCCCTTGTGTCTCTTCCTCTTAGAAGGATACCAGTCATATTGGATTCGGGTCTCACCTTAACAGCCTCATTTTAATTTAATCACATATTTAAAGACCTGATCTCCAAATATGGTTACATTCTGACGTACTGAGGATTGGGACTTTGACATATGGATTTGTGGCCTTAGGTGGGGACAACAGTTGAGTCCATAACAGATGACCCATGGTCTGTGGTATGACATTCAGAGACTGTAGAAGAAGGCTTCAACACCAGGCTTCTCAGAGAGAGAGTGAGGTTAGAAAAAAGTTTCATTTACCCTGAAGCTGATCCTGCCAGGAAGGATTTGTGTGGGAGCTTCAGTGATGCCCAGAAACCTCTTCTCTGTGCAGGTTGTCTCTGCTTATGGGTGTGTACCTGTGTGTGGAGAGTATTGGTAGTGCCTTCTAAGAGCTGTAAGGGAGTATCTGTTCTATGCCCCTCCCTAGCTTCTGGTGCTTTCCTGGCAATCTTTGGTGCTACTTGGCTTATAGAGACATCATCCCAATCTCTACCTCCATCTTTACAGGATGTTCTCCCTGTGTATGTGTCTTTCTCCAAATTTTCTCTTTTAATAAGGACACCAGTCTTCTTGAATTAGGGTCTGTCCTGATGGCATCATTTTCACTTGATTACCTCTGTAAAGACTCCATCTCCAAATAAGATCACACACTGATGTACTGGGGCTTAGGACTCTAATACATCTATTGTTTGTGGGAGGGGCACAGTGCAAACCATACTAGGCTCTGCAAAAGTAGAGAGAGGGTCTTTTCCACATCTTGCCTGGGGGATACAGATGAATCTGAGATCGCCTCCACATTCAGGAATGCAGGTGGTGCTGTTGCAGTGCAGGACCCTGGACAGAGCTGGTCCATGCCAAAATGGACAGATTTGGAGTGGGCAGTGGGCGCTTCAGTCTCTTGCAGCACAGAGTCTTATTAAAGGAACAAAGTCCATTCAAACTTGTTCAATTAAAAGGTATGTGGTGCATATGTGTATGTGAGGAGGCAAGTGGTATATTTTAAGGATCAGGAGAAATCAAACAGAAATCCAGGAAACCTGAAAGGCAGGCCTCCAGAAAGGCCTGAATGAAGGCGGCCCTGGAAACCTCTGCCTTCCCTTTCATGGCAACCCAGCTTCTCTTAACACATCAGTGCTGTTCTCCTTGCTCTCTTCTCCAATTCCTTCTAGTTCCATCATTCCTTCATAACTTCGATATTCTGAGAACACCATAATAGTGGCCCCAGAAGGCCACTCACCCCAACTCTGAATGACTCTGCAGTTCAAGTATCCACCAAATCTTCTTCTTTCTGCATCTATTTGTTCATAGTTCTGAGAGAGAAGTCTGAATGGATTGACTCACATTTTCAAGAAAGGCCACTCAGATCAGAGGCCACTACCAACCTAGGAGTGGGCCCCACTCTGATCAAAAGATTGCTCCTGACTGATCCAATACACAATGGTTATGGCATGCGAACACGAGGCTTGCTACCCATCTAGCAGGAGCCATGGGTGGGGACAGAGTCTTTGAGTAAGAAGCATGAGTAAAACATGCATCCCAAACACACTCAGGGAAGAACTCTACTACAGAGGTGCCAGTTACACTGCTCTTATTGCCTAAGGTAATAATCGAGGAGGAGGGATAGAGAGCATTGTTCCCTCACTAACTTGTTCACTCATTTACTCCATTTACTCATTCATTCTTCATTTATTTCTTAAATATTTGTTGGGCATTTCCTATGTGCCAGGCACTATGCTAGACACTGAAATTACTGGAATTAGGCCAATATGATTCCCACATTGCTGGAGCTTATTTATAGTCTAGTGGGGAAGACAAAAAAAAAAAGGACTTTGTAGACAAATCAATAAGCATATAATTATGATATGTGCCGTTGTGATAAAAATTTTTTCCATGAATGAGAGTATTGGAAGAAGGGCTCTTAAATTGGATGGTCTTGGAAGGCCTGTGAGGGGCAACGGGGAAAAGAATTTCAAAGGAAACACTTGGAGGGATCTTAGTACATATATCTTTTCTATGGAGGCCAGCTATATCTTTCGACTGGTCCCCAGAAATTAGTCTGGTGAAACAAACAAACATGTATTGGAAATCTGATTCCATCCTACTACCAATTCTTAGGTGCCTGGCCTCCCACTTTTTAATGCTTCAGCAATTTGGGATTGTTTAGAAGTGACTGCTGGGCTGGCTCTTTGAATCCACGTAGGAGATTGTCCTAATCCCTAGGCTGTGAGACCCTCACTAGTTAGTGGCCATCTTGTTCCCAACCTTAATGTTTATATTTGAATGAGCCTTAACAGACTGTGTTTACTAAGCTCTGCTTTTTCCTGAGATCAGCATCCTTATATTGCTGCTGTATGTTGAGATGGGCAATGTAGTCGCCATAATATTCTAATTTCTGGACCTTTGGACTTCTGTTGGCTTGTTTGTTAAAGCTTACAAACATTTAATAGTCAATTACACATGGGTGCCACAGTCTGTGTTCTGCAGCAAATGTTCTGCAAATGGGAAATGATAATGCTAATCACCATCTAACTCCAGAGAAATCTGGGTAGAGACACTACAAATGTTCCCTTTCATAGGCACTTTCTCCTTTCTTCCTACTTCATTTAATTGGTGTGAATTAAAACACAGTCAGACTGAGTTTGTAAGCCTCTTAAGTCTTACTTGGTTTTTAGTTCTCCTTGGAGAAAGTCATCCCTTGCCCCTATGACCTCATTAGGACACTGTCAGCTTCTGCATTGGCTTAAAGTTACCATCACAGAAGCTGAGGCTGGAAGGGGATAGGACTGACAATGACCCTCTCTAGATATTACTTCAGGACACTTAGAGTTCCTCTGACAACAAGTGAGCCCTTAGGTCCAAGCCTAAACTAGGGTAGTAGAAGGAGACCTAGCTGGACACTATGACTTGCATAGATGCCACAGGATCCAACACAGATTCTGAACAGAGCAGATGTTGGACAGGCATTTGTTGGATTGGATTGAGTAGTGGCAACGCCAGGCCTGAGACACCATGATCAGCCTGTTGGGATGCAGCAGAAGGACATACATAGTGCCAGCTGAACCCAGAGGGTTTGCCTGGGGAAGTGGGATTTTGCTGCTTGCCTCACTGGTGGTGTCAGTAGGGAGTTGTCTCAGGAAAGAATGTTCTGGGTAGAATAAATAGCCAATGCAAAGGTCTTGAAAAGGAAGCCTCTCTAATGTGTGGGAATCCATGTGGCTGCTGGAAGAGAGTAAGCAAGGGGAAGAAGAGTAGGAAATAAATTCTCTGAGGGGAGGTTGCAGTGAGTAATGCCTGGTACACATAATGACTAGAGCTTTTACTCTAAATGGGATGGGGGCAATTGTAGGGTTTTCAGTGGAATGGCAGACTGTTCTATCTTGTTTTAAAAGATTATTCTGTTTTATGATGGATAGAGGATAATTAAATGTGGAAGCAGGGAGGCCAGTTAGGCAACTACTACAATGACCCTGGCAGGAGTAGTGGTGGCCCACACAAGGGAGGCAGCAATGGAGGAGGTGAGATGTGCTTAGATTCTGGATGTGTGTGTTGTAGGTGAAACAAATGGGATTTTCTTCATGGATTAGAATTAGGTATGTGAGAAGGAGAGGAATCAGGGTGACTCCAAGGTGTTTGGTGTGCGCAGCTGGAAGAATGGAATTGTATATGGGACTTCTTTCATTAAACCCTTGATTTGAGTTCTCACCCACATTGTCGTAAATGATAACATTGTCTCACTTTTTCACCATGGTACATTTGCAGAGCACTTGTGGTACCATGTTTAAGCACCCTGAGAGGTGTGTAGTTTTATCATCCTTTCACAGATGAGGAAACTGGGAAGCTGAGACCTTCAAGGTCTCACTGAAATGCATCCGCTTTCAGACAGTTTTCTTAAACTTCAATCCTGGAGGTACCTCTTCTGTTTTATTGAAGACTCATTTGTACCTTGTCTTTTAGTTATGTAACCACATGTCATCTCTCCTACTGAATAGCATATTGTCTGAGGGCAGAGCTGCTTTGGGGTCAAGTCTGAGTCCATCCAGTTGTAAGGCACTAGCAGGAGCATGGTACATCAGAGAAACTAAGCATTATTATAACCTGGGACCCTTTGGGAATCCAGTGGAAGCTATAAACTCTCTTCTTGCAAATTTGCACATGTGCAGTTTTGCATTTCAGTGTCATCAAGGTCTGTTCATGGAAGTGAGTTAAGTAAGGACCTGATAAAAGTACTTAGTAATTATTTAGTAAACCAATACAATAGACACAGCTAAGGCATTCTGCCCAAGGTGTAAATTTTTGGTTTGGAGAGCTGTGAAGAACAAGAAAACTATTTTTTTTAAAGATTTTATTTATTTATTTGAGAGAGGGAGAGAGAGAGTGAGAGAGAGAATGAGCCAGGGGGAGGGACAGAGGGAGAGGGAGAAGCAGGATCCCTGTGCTGAACAGGAAGTCTGTCATGGGGCTCCACCCCATGCCCCTGGGATCATGACCTGAGCTGAAGGCAGATGCTTAACTGGCTGAGTCACCGAGGCATCCCAAGAAAACTATTTTTTTTTTTAAGATTTAGTTATTTATTTTAGAGAGAGAATGAGGGAGAGTGTGTGTGCAAGTGGGGGGGAGGGGCAGAGGGAGAGGGGGAGAATCTTAAGCAGATTCCGTACTGAGTGTGGAGTCCAACATAGGGCTCAACCTCACGACCTTGAGATTATGACCTGAGCTGAAATCAAGAGGCAGACTCAACCAACTGAGCCACCCAGGCACCCCAAGAGAACTCTTTTTATTGTCTATTCATATCAATTAAATTCAATAAGCCTGTGCTAAGTGATGGTCCTGAGCTGGTCCTGATAAAAACACAGTCCTTGCCTTCAGGAAGCTTACGACCCAGTAGTAATCTCTCTTTCTTCTCTTTGCTTGAGGAAGCAAGCAACATCATTATTAGTACTAATGTCCCCATTTCACAGGTTGGGCATGTTATCATAGCTCTGCCATCACCCTTATCATTTTTCACTGCAGCTTCATTTTGAATTATTTGGCTCTTCCAGAGAATGTAAACTCCACGATGGCAAGACAATGTCTCTTGCTCTTCTCCAGCACAAAGCAGGTGCTCAATTAGTAATTGTTGTTTGGGTGATGGATGGGTGGGTGGGTGGATGGATGGATGGGAGGGTGGGTGGTTGAGTGGGTTGGATAAGTGGGTAGATGAATAAGTGGGTAGATGAATGAGTGAGTGGGGGATAGGGATGGGGAGGTGACAGGGGTTGGAGGTTTTTCACTTTCTGGTAGCCTCATAACATTCAGATGGACTGAGTTGCCCTATCTTCCCTTCATCTCCTCAGCCCTAAACCTTCCCTGTCAGAAGGCTGGGTCCTATGAGAGCAGCACAGCAATAAACGGGGTGTTCTTGAACTCTTCCCTAAATATCTGGATCCCTATAGTTGGCTACTGTCCCAAACCCCACAGTTCTCACACTGGGACTATTCACATGGTCCCTCTGTCCCTTACTGGGACTGTGTACACATCAAGTTAATTTCCTCTCCCTCCTCCCTGCCCTTACCATTTTCTTCTCCACCTCCTCAGGGGCTCTCACTGCATTTTTTCCCCTTGCCCTCGCTCTCCCCCTCCCTCTCCTTCTAGTCTCAGTTCCTTCATGGGGCCCCTCTTGATCTCTCTCCTCTGAGAGTCCACAGCTTCTATAGCCCACAGCTGAGCCCTTTATTTTTAAGACATTTCTTGTTTCTTGTGGGTTCATTTTTTCTGTTCAACTAGATTTCACAAAAGCTCCAGGACAGCAGGAGCTATCCCCTCTCACATTACTTCTCTAACATGCAGGATTCAGCAGAGTGCCAGACACTCCCTGCAATGGAAGTGAGGGGCTGAAGATATCAGCCCTTGATTTCATCATAAAGCCACTTTTCCAGCTCTAGCATGTGAATGCATGAACTCGTGTGTGTGTGTGTGTGTGTGTGTGTGTGTGTGTGTGTGTGTGCCTATAGCAGCACTGAAAAGGAAAGAGTGAATCCCATCATGATATTTTAGAGTAGTACTCATCAGCTTTGACACTGTTGACATTTGGGGCCAGATACTTCTTTGTTATGGGGCTGTTCTGTAGGATGTTTGTAGGATTGTAGAATGCTTAGGTGCATCCCTGAACTTTACCAGCAAGATGCCAGGAGCTCCTTCACTTTGGCCCCCCACCCCCTCCAGATTGTGACAGCCGAAAATGTCTCCAGACATTGGTAAATATTCATTGGGGGCAAAACTGTCCTTAGTTGAGAATCATTGTTTTAGAAAACTCATGGCAATTCCAACTTTCTCTTGTTGGCTGGACATATCACTTTGACTCACTAAAAACCGAGTACATTTGTATGCAGTTTGGCTCCTTCCTGGCTACGTCATCCTGGACTATTCACTCAATCTTACTCTACCTCAATTTCTTCATCTGTAAAATGGATATGACGATAATTGTACCCAAGAATTATGGTGAGGATTACATAGGTGGCAAAAGCTCTTGGAATAGTGTCTGGTATAAAGAAAGGGGGTCAGTAGAGGTTATAATTCCTCTCTCCTCTCCTGGTCTGTGGAGGAGCCCCTCCTCCTTGGTTACCTCAGTCTGTGATTCTCCCACATTATTCGCTACTGACTAACACTGGATGTGAGCTCCGGCCTTGCTGCTGGAAGCTTCGCTGAGTCATCACCGTTGCCTTCCCTGATGCAACATCAGGATGTTGCCTTGGTGCTGAGCCTGTCAACACCTTGCCCAGAGAGTTCAGGCAAACTGTTTGTGCATTTTCACTGAGTGCGTTTCACTCGAATTGAAAGCTAGTTCACTTCCACTCTAGAGTAGAGACCCTCCAAAGCCCAGATCAGGGACTAGAGAAGTGAGCTTCAGACAATTGCATTCTTTTTCTTCATTATTGTTTTTGTTTCTCAGAGGCATCAACTTGTCCAAACTCTATTAACACTTGTTATTTGCTGAAGCTTTTGTTTTCAAACATGTCAGCAAAGAGCAGGGCCCCAGATGAGGTATGAATCCATCCTAAAAGTCACAGGGCACTTGATGGCTACAATCAAAATTGGCAACCAAGCTGGGTCAGCATCTCCTGAAGTTATCTCAAGAAATTCAAGGAAGAGTTTAGCCAGAAGAAGGGGCATACTTGCCCTTCATGTTCACATCCCTTCATTTCAACAAGTATTTATTAAAGCCCAGTAAATATTGATTGAACTTCTATTGTGGGCCTGGTGTTGTTTCAGCACTGGAAATTCAGTGGTCAACAAGGCAGACTGTCTTCACCCTCACTGACGCTGGGAAAGACAGGAGATGAACAAGTATGGTATATGTGTAAATACTATATATATGTATAGTTATATACATATATATGTGTGTGTGTGGATATATATACACACACAAAGTATATATTTCCACTATACACATACACACACATACCTACATATATACATACACACACAAAAACACACAATAAATTATAACATCAGAAATCGGCTGGTAAGGGAAGCAAGGACTTTGGACTCTGATCTGAGCTTGAATTCACTTCTTACCACTTTTTAGCTGTGTGGTCATAGGCAAGTTTCTCAATCTCTCTTTGAGTTTCTCATATGTTACGTAAGGGTAATACCTTGGAGGAGTACTGTGAAGATGAAAGGAGATGATACTTGTAGAATGCTAGGGATTTTATCTGTCTTACTTGTCACTGTCACTCCAGTACCCAGAATAGTAACTAACCCACTAGTAGATGTGCAAATGAATATCTATTGAAAATCATATATACTTGGTACATAATATATGCCTAATAAGCATTTACCATTTGGAGGGGGTGGCAAGTAGTGTGTATAGTAGTTAGAAGGTAGACTTCTGGATCTATCTATCTGTCAATCAAAGTTATGAGGTGTAAGTTGTTTACCCTCCCTATGTCTCAGTTTCCTCATCTATAAATCCAAGAGAAACATTGTACTTATCTTCTAACATTGCACGAACTACAGAGACCCCACCCTAGTTGTTTCTATGAACTGTGTGCTGTAACAGTGGTGTTTACTTTTTCCTTATTTCTCTCAATTTGGGCTCCTGATGAGCAGTGTATCTCAATATGTTTACATAGAATTGGTGGCTAATCAGTGGATTCTACTTCTATGGTTGTTGGAAGTCTCATCTGTCTCAAAGTAGCTGCTTCCACTGGCTTGCCTACTCAGATTTCCAACATGAGAGTCCTCATTGGGTTTAATGAGCCCAGATGGCCCTGGTACTTTAAACATCCATTTGGTCCTCAGCTATAAGTATTTTGCTCTGAGTGGGCTTGTAGGTAACCAACTGCTGCCTTGGTTCCTGAAGTATAGGATTTTGATACAGGGAGAGGTCATGGGAATATGTCAATATTCTCTAGTGTCTGGAGACCTCATATGAAAGGGGAAGCTAGAATGGTTGTCTTTGGGAATCCTACCACTCGCCACTTGTCTGTCTTCCTTGAGGGGGCATGAACAGGGTGGAGCAGGATATGATTTCAGTGATTTTTACTTATTATTTGTCCTATATCTTCCTCGTGTTTTTCTGCCCCTTTCATCCCTCATTCAAAAGTTGACAGTGGTTAGGCCTACAGGGAATAGGGAAGAAGGTGATCTGTTTTTATACTGGTCAGAAATAACTCAAATGAGGATCATAGATAAGCAATCAAACTTTAGCAAACAGTGGCATTCTGGTTCAAAGTTTCCTGTTAGTCATTTAGAAAACTTAACAGAATTGGGTATTGGTATGCAAAGCCACTTCCTTTGTCAGTAATGTCTGCTTTTCCCCAAATGGAGCCTTAAGAACAAAGGCCCTTATGCAAAGGCAGAAATACATTTATATATTAAACAGCAATATCAGTTACTTTCATTTTCATAAAACGTGAATCTTTGGAATGAATATGTTCATTCATGTTGAATACCGGGTTTCAAGATATGTCCAAGACATCTTAAGTTGATTGACTGGAACTTTCTTACCCGACAAAGCTGGGCAGAACAAGGAAGCTATTTCTAAGGAAAGATGGGGAGGAGACAGGAACAAAAGAGTCTCTCCCCACCTTCCAAATGTCTGATGGACAGACCTAAATTTGCTAGTGCTTCAGAGGTCAACTCATATTATAGATGGTTTTCTTCTGTTAGAAACCTCAGTTGCCTCCTTGGCCCTGCCCAGGCCTGTGACAGCCATGTTCTTAGCCAGATTTCTGGGGTTGGAGAGACAGGGAGTGGAAAATCTGAGTTAGGGCACCAACAACTGGAGTGTGTCCAAATGTCAGCAGCCTGTGTGGGGACAGGGTTTGAAATCAGGCCAAGTGTAAAGGGAATGAAGAAACATGCTCTGTTTATGCAGTAGAAGAGATTCTTGTGTCCCCTGAGGGCCTTCTCAAGGTTTGCTTTGGAACACAGGATTAATTTTATTCAGTATTGACCAACGGTGTCATTTGTTGCAAACTGCAGGGAGGCAGATTTAAAGGTGACCTAAAGAAGAGCTCTGACGGAGTTCTTCTGAATAGATTGCTTTAGGAGGTTTTATAATGCTAATAAAGAGAAAAATGACTACCATTTATTGAGAACTTACTATGGCCAGACACCAGTCAAGCCCTCCGTGTCTTAACCTCAGCCAAGCTTCCTAAGGACCCTGCAAATTAGGGACTATCATCTCCTCCATTCTATAGTTGGGGAAAATGAGGCTCAGGGAGGTGAAGTTGCTGCTCAGGCAGGCTTCCACTGGCCCCTACAATGATTTTGTGTGGGTTACATAAAAACACCCCTCCCCTGCCCAGAGAAGGTGCAGGTCTTGCAAGTAGATCACAGGTTGGGTACTAGCCTCCAATGCTCTCTTGCTTGGGTGGCCTGGTGCAAGACAAAGCCTGTATATCACATGGCTGTGCCTCTGGGTTTGAGGCCAGAGCCAACAAAGAGTAGAACTGGGCTCAGGAGCCACATCTCTCTGACTCCAGATAGACTCTTGGCTCCCAAGCTTTATCGTCTCTCAGGATGGAGACTTTGCATTACTATGAATACCTATGAAGACTAGTTGGTCTCTTGGTGAAAGGGCTGGTTTGTACAGGTGTTTGGACTAAATATCTTGTAAGTTTCCTCCTTTTCCCTTAGAGAATGTGGCAAGACTGAAGCATGAAGCAGGGGCTGGTGAACACCTAAATACCTATCATCTAGGTTCTGTGGGGTGGGGGTGGGGGGCAACAGGTACAGAGAATGAGCAAGGCACAGGGCTGGATTTGAGTCCTGGCTGTGTGACTTACCACCAACAGGGTAAGGAGAGATTTTGGGTGAGCCACTTAAACCCTCTGAACCTTATTTTCCTCATCTGTAAAATGGGGATAGTAGCTATCTCATGTAGTAGTAGTAAAGACAACATAAAAGGGCAACTGAGAATGTCCTTCTCTGGGACATAGTGAAGCAACATTACAAATACCTCTTGTTTATGTTTGAGGACAGTTCTGATCTCATTTCTTCTTGAAGGCCCCCCTTCACTGATATGATCACTGCTTTCATTCCATCTGTAAGTTTTGGTGGGTTGTGTTTTCATTTTCATTTGTCTCAAAATATTTTCTAATTTCCCTTGTGAGTTCTTCTTTGATCCCTTGCTGCTTAAGAGTATAGTGCCTGGGGGGCTCAGTCAGTTAAACGTCCAACTTTTGATCTCAGCTCAGGTCTTCATCTCAGGGTGATGAGTTTGAGCCCTCCATTGAACTCCACGCTGGGCGTGGAGCCTACTTAAGAGAAAAAAAAAAAAGCGTATGTAGTTTATTTTACACATAGTTGTGAATTTTCCAGTTTTATTTCTGTTATTCGTTTCTAGCTTTGTTCCTTTGTGGTTGGAAAAGTTACTTTGTATGAATTCAGTATTTTTAATGTATGAGATATGTTTTGTGGCCTAACATATGGACTATTCTAGAGAATGTTCCATGTGCACTTGAGAAGAATGTATATTCTGTTGTTGTAGGATAGAGTATTTTGTATATGTCTGTTAGGTCTGGTTATTTATAATGTGGTTCAGGTCCTCTATTTTCTTATTGATTTTATTCCTACTTTTTCTATCCATTATTGATAGTGGGATATTGAAGTCTCTGATTATTATTTTAGAAGTGCCTAGTTCTCCTTTTAATTGTGTCAATCTTTGCTTCATACATTTGGTGCTGTGTTATTAGGGACATATATTCCTAATTGCTATATGTTCTCAGTGTGTTGACCCTTTTGCCGATATATAATGCTCTTTTTTGTCTCTTGTAACACTTTTGACTTAAAGTCTGTTTTGTCTGATATTAGTATACCCACTACAGTGCTCTTTTTGTTACCATGTGCATGGAACATTTTTTCTTTCAGTTTGAACTTAACTTGTGTCTTTGGATCTAAAGTGAGTCTCTCATAGATAATATATAGTTGGATCATGGTCGGTTTTTGTTGTTAGTGGTGGTGTTGTTGTTTTATAATCCTTACTGTCTATCTCTGCCTTTTGTCAGGAGGGTTTAATTAATTTACATTTAATGTAAATACTCATAAAGAAGGATTTTCTTCTGACATTTTGCTATTTGTTTTCTATATATCTTACAATATTTTTCTGTTCCCCAATTCTTCATTACTGCCTTCTTTTATGTTTGTCTGGTTTTTTTTTTCCTATTTTGCTGTTTTGATTCCTTTCTCATTTACTTCTCTCTGTATTTTTTTACCTTTTGGTTATTTTCTTAGGGATTAATCTGGGGTTCACAATTAACATCTTATAATGATAACAATATATTTTGAGTTAATACTAAGCTTCAATAGTATACAAAATCTCTGCTTCTGTGAAAAACTTTCCCTTTTTGTTGTTACTGTCACACATTACATTTTTATACATGATTTACCCATTATTGTAGATTTATAATTATTGTTTTATGCACTTGTCTTTCCAATTGTCTATTAACGATGGACCTCTATATCTGTTTATCTCTTAAGTTCTCCTTCATTTTTGAAAGATAATATGTGAGAGATAGAATTCTTGGTTGAGGTTTTTTGTTTTTGTTTTTGCTTATTTCCTTTTAGCACTTTAAATATGTCTTCTAGCTTCTGTGGTTTCTGAAGAGAAATCATTTATTAATTTTATTGAGGAGTCTTTGTACATGATGAGTTCTCTCTTGCTGTTTTTAAGATTCTCTCCTTGTCTTTGGTTTTTGACAGTTTGATAATTATGTCTCAGTGTGGATATCTTTGTGTTTATTTTGCTCAGATCTCACTGAGCTTTTTGGGTGTGTAAATTCATGTCTTCCATCAAATGGAACTTCTGGCCATTATTTCTTCTAATATTCTTTCTGTTCCTTTCTCTCTCTTTCCTCTAATTATGGAATTCCCATTATGCGAAGTTGGTGTGCTTGATAGTGTCCCACACAGGTCACTTAGGTCCTGTTCATTTTTCTTTATTCTTTTTTCTTTTTGTTTTGCAGTCTGGCCAATCTCGACTGACCTACTTTCAAGGTTATTGGTTCTTTCTTCTGCCTGCTCAAATCTGCTATTGAGCCTCTCTAATGAGTTTTTCACATTTGTTATTGTACTTTTTAGCTACAGAATTTCCATTTTATTAGTTTGTCATTTCTATCTATTTAATGATATTCTCTGTATTATGAGAACTTAATCTTCTGGTTTTACTTAGTTATTTGCCCATAGTTTCCTTTAGCTAGTTCAGCATATTTAAGACAACTGATTTAAAGTCTTTGTCTCATAAATCCAATGTCTGTCCTTCTGTAGGCAATTTCTATTATTTTCTTTTTGTTCTCTTGTAAATGGGCCATTCTTTCTTGTTATTGCTGTTGTTGTTATTGTTTTACATGCCTCATAATTTTTATGTTGAAAACTGGATATCTTGAATATTCCAATGTGCTAACTGAGATGTCAGATTCTCTTCCTTGCCAGGACTGGTTGCAGCTGCTTAATATAGGCTGTAGTAGTTTGTTTGTTTAGTGACTTTTCTAAAGTATTTTTGTGAAGACTGGTCACTTAAATCTCCAGATGACTGGAGTTTAAAGTAAAAAATCTGGTGTTTGTAGCTGGACTCTGTATGTGTGGGTAGGGGCATACCTATAACATGTAGCCAGACCACTTGCAACTCTGCCTTAGCCTGCATTTCCTGCCAATATGGAGCTTGAAGGTCAATCAGAGTTGAGAGTTTAGGACTTTTCCCCATATTTTCTTAGCATGTGTCCAGACCTGTGCATAGCCTTCTAGATCCGCTGGTGTATGTGGGTGTTGTACATTCAAGATTTATCCATCTTGTAGCAACTGTCAGTACTTTGTTCCTTTTTGTGGCTGAAGAATATTCCATTGTATGGATAGACCATCTTTTGTTCATATGTATGCCAGCAGATGGAAGGCTGAAGGGTGTTAGTTAAGCAGAGGAGTGATATAATCCCATTGCACTGACTATTGCACTGGCTGCTGTGTGGAGATTGGAGGGAGGCAGAGTACATGTGGAAAGGCCCATGAAAAGTCCATTGCTCTGTCTCTCTAATCCCAGTGGTCTCCAAACCAAATAGAGGCTTGTTGCTGATGAATCATGTGACCAAACAGGGCAGAAGGCAGATTGAACTAAATGAGAGGAATCCGGAGTCTTCCTGGTAGTCTCACCATTGACTCAATTCATTTCCTCTCCTCTCCATCCTCAAAAACATAAATAATAAATAATAATGAAGGGCAAGCTCATAGCTCTAGTCCTCTAGGGAGCCCACAGACAGATAAAAAGAGACAAATACAGCGTCGTAGAACAAGGTCCTCTCTGCTCCCTCGGGCTCTAGAAACACACACAAAGGATATGGAATATCATTTTCAAAACTGACGCTGAGATGGGGAGCAGGGAGTGGGACAAGAATAAGTTAAAATGCCACAAAGCTTTACCAGGTTTCAGATGCCTTTTTCTTGATTAAACATTTGCTTGATTGCTATAAACTGTGGACTGTTTTCCAGAGTTCTCATACAGTTGATTCTGAGAGCTTTTGTCAGATTTTTCATTGCTGCTTTAGCAGGACAGACACTTGGAGTACCTTACTCTGCCATTTTTGCTGAAGTCACCCAAAGAAGAATTTTTGAATGCATTTTGTTTTGTTGACATATGAGGAAACTGAGGACCAATGGGAGAGGAGTGAATTGAGTTGCTACAGTTACTACCACATGGATGAATCTTGAGAACATTGTGCTAAGTGAAAGAAGTCAGTCACAAAAGACCACATATTATATGATTCTATTTATATGCAATGCCCAGAATAAGCATATCTGTAGAGACAGTAAGTAGATTAGTGGCCACTTGGGGCTGAGGGAACTTTCTGAGGTAATGAGATTTTCCTAAAATTACTCATGGTGATGTCTACACAACTCTGTGAATAAATCATTGAATTATACACTTTAAAAGGGCAAATTATATCTTAATAAAGCTATTCCCGAATAAATAAATAAAATCCCTCCAGCTTCTCATTCTCTTGGAATAAAACCCAAACTCATCACAAGGCTGTGTTTGACCTGGTTCCTACCTCTTCAGCCTCATCTTATGTCACCCTCTCCTCTCTTATCATACTCCATCCACAGTGGTTTCTTTTGATGGTCTTCTGCATATGCCAAGTGTCTTCCTTCCTTAGGGCCTTTGCACCTACCGTTATCTCTTCCTGAAATGCTCCTCTGTTGTTGTCCCCATAGCTGACCTGCTCAAATACTTCATGTAGCAGCTCAGGGAGGCCTTCCTTAAGCACCTCAACCAAAGTTGATGTGTCTTATAACTCTCTGCCAGGCCCTATTGTTTTCTCTTTCACATGTCTCATATTTTGTAAACTTATATTTATTTCTGTGTTCACCAAAAGAGCAAGATCAATGCCTATCATGTGCCTGGCACATCATACCCACTTACTGAATGTCTGCTGCATGAATGAATGATGACAACATTCTAGGATCATACTGTCCACCCTCCTGAGAGTCTTTCCTTAAATTAAACCACATGCATTGGGGACTATTCTGTTCTTGAAAACCTCCCAAGCTGGTGGTTCCATTTCAGCTTTTGGGAAGTAGGCTGCATCCCTAATCTGGATAAACAATGTGGTCTGGCCCTCACTTAGCAAGTGGTGCTGAATGGGGCCTGTGCATTACAATGATACCCATGATCTTGTGTTCTAAGTGATTAACAGAGGTTCTGACAGCACAGGGGGGACTCTGAATGTTTATAGCCAACTACTGCTCCCCAGGGACTGATAATAGAAATGGAAAGACAGGGAAAATCCTTGAATATTAGGCTGTTGTCACCAGGAGGGAGTAATTGGGGAGCAGCAAGTACCTCATCATAGTGATTGAGAATATGGAAGTTAGATACTGATTTTCCTGTCACTTCCTGGCCTGAAGACTGAACAAATCGTTTAACTTCTTAGCACCTCTGTTTTCCATCTATAAAATGGGCTCGCAGTTTATACCTCACAGGGTTACTGTTAGAATGGAATGAGAAGATGTGCAGAGTACGTGCCTGGTGTACTGGGAGAGGTCAACCTATGGTAGATGATATCAATAGCTTCCTTGTCATGCAAGGAAGGGGTCAGGTTTGGTTAATGAGTGGAGGCCTTTAGCAGCCAGACTAGGCCTGCATTGACTCCTGCGGTAGGCAGTGGGTTTCTGCATTGGTCTTATTAACCCATGTAGGCTGCATGGGGTCAGGTAAACTCAGGGACAGCAGGGAGGAGCAGTGATTCTCAGTATCCAGAGATCTCACCATGCTGTCCCTCTCTTCCATTTCACAGCTATATACAACTTTCAAGGGAATGGAGCCCCCCAGCTCTCCCTGCAGATTGGTGATGTGGTGCGAATACAGGAGACCTGCGGAGGTGAGTCATTGGCTCAGGTGACCCATGGATGCTAGGCCCCCTGGCTGATGGTGTTGGGACATCTGCAGTGCATACCTAGCACCTCCAGCCCTCTCTTGGAACCTGCAACTGTGTGTGGACTGTTACACATTTTGATAATATTGGCAATTAGAATTTACTGAAAATAATGCTTTGTTATTTTAGGAATTTATGCTTAATAGCAAAGGCCTGACTTGTGGGGTTTGATGTTTGTTGTGCTATCCATTTACCATAGCCATGGGGCTATTTGGGCCTTTCTTAGTATTAATACTAATAAGATTATAAAGGGAAATCAGCACTATTAGGGTTTTGAAGAGCTCAGTAAATTATACCCTTGATTCCAAAAGAACTGCTATGTATAACTGTGTGGTATGGGCACTGTACCTGGTCCTGGGAGCAGTACTCATATCCTGCATTAAACTGCGAGCCCTGTCTTGGGCACCTTTCTTCCCACAGAGGTGCCATCCTCTTGTGAAGCCAAATGTCTATTGGGCATGGTGGTGGTGGTGGTAGGGGTGCTTTTTAAAATTTGCAGAAAAGCTAATGGCCTTGGACCCATAAGGCAGGGCATTATAAATCAATATATCACCTATGTCACTGATAAAATTGATATTGGGAGCATGGCTTGGGTGTAAGAGCCGAATGAGCTTGCCAATCTGTTGTCCACAGTCAGGCAGGCTCTCCCAGTCCTCACTGGCAGAGCAGGACCTCCACAGTTCTCCCCCTCCCTGTCTCTAATCCTACTGTGTGGAGAGCATATGTCCTTCCTGTAGCTGGGCCAAGCAAGAAGAAAGAAAGAAGTGAATGGACTGAGCACCCAGGCCCATCCGTCCCCCCCAACTAATCCCTCAGATTAGAGAGCTCTTGTGCTAGGACAGGAGTGAGTGGTGGACAGGAAGCAGGCATGCTGCTGTGAAGGAGGAAATAGCCAGCCAGAGGAAAGATGTTGCCTACAGAACTAGCCGCATTTGATTCTTAACTACATTCTGGGGGCACTACACTAACTTCCTTATAATGTGTTAGTCTGGTCACTCCTCAGGGCAACCCACAGTACAGGTCTTATCCCCAATGCCAGATCCGCTATGTGTAACTTCCAAGGCAATTCTGTAGATTGGTGCGCACGCGCACGCACACATACACACATATACACACACATATACAAACAGACGCACACACACACACATGGAAACATAAACACGGGAGGCATGTTCGTATAGATACACATATACAAACACGTGTATACAAGCAGACATGCACACACACGCAAACCAAAAAACAAGCAGAAGAGCTCTTGTGAGGGGGAAAGTATTTGATATCTGATATCTCAAAACAGCTTTAAAGGAGTCATCATGGGAGAAACAAGAATGTTGTTCACCTTCCTTACATTTATCTTATCCTTTAATATTATTGTTATTTTAGGTTGTATATGAGGTGAAATGATGAACTTTTTAGCATCCAGGCCTCTAAAAATCCCAGTCTGGCCCTATGCAAACCTTTTACACACAGAATGAATAAGGCTGGGGCAGGAAGGAAGGGATATGGTTCCAAACACCCAGCCCCCTTGCCTCAGGGCAACCCATCTTTTACAAATCCCGTTCTACCCAGTGGCAAATAAGCAAACTGTAAGTATCTAACAAGGGAGAAGAGTGAAATATCAACAGCTTGACAGCTCTCCGCAGTGTCTCTTAGGTGCTGCGGAATGCTAATCCTGAGAAACAGGCATGAGGCCTCATAGCTGCAAGTGAGGAATCAAGACTCAGGGAAAAGAAATGACTTTCTGAGGGTCACACAGAGGGCATGGCTATGTATCCCTCCTTATGCATGCAAGCCCACACTCTTTCTTCCACCCCTTGCCTACCAAGACAGCGCCTACTGTCAGTGATTATTTGTTGTGTTCCACATTTTGAGATTCAGACAAGTATATTCCTCTTCTTTTCATGTGATTTTCCTGGAGAAAGAGCTTAAGGGCAGTAAACTGACCACACAAGTTGCCTAGTCAGAGCCTTCTGTTCCTTGACCTGATCTGGTGCCTGATCTTCAGAAAGGCCACACTTGCTGACTTGAGCCACTTTTATTTGTCTTTGGGATTAGTGTCCTTGTTACTAACCTCTTTGGTTCTGGTTTTGCATTTTTAATTCTATTTTATTAGTTTTATTCTAATATATCCTTGTAATAAGTGGCCACAGTGCCTTTCTGGAAAGAGCTGGGCATATTAATTTAGTGAGTGATTGCCAATTCATGTATACTTTGCAAATACGTATTCAATGTTCGGAAGTCTGTTAACGTGATTCTATGTATCTGAAGCATTGGTATACAAAACAGCAGGACTTACCATGCCTACACCCATATCTGTATGGAGATTTAACTGGAATTTATGGGACCCTAAGTTTTCCCTGAGGACCTTCAACAGCTACAGTCTCTGAGATCAGGCCTGGTATTGTCTGCTTTGCAGATGGGGAGTTCTGCCTTTGATTCTGATTGAAAACCTGTTACCAGCAAATATAAAAAGTGAAAACCACAGTGTTAGTCAAAAATGAGTCAGGATGGTGTAATAAAAAGAACTTGGGTGTGCCCATGAAATGCTTTTACAGAAATGTACTTGAAAAATAAAATTCAGCCAATTGAGAGATGAATCAAAATTTAAAAATACAAGAATTAAAAAGTTGTGATAAAAGGAAATAGTGGTGAGCATTGGGTCTAAATGAATCGATTTATAGAGACTGGTATTGAATGTTACAATATTTATGAATACCAAGAAATGTTTTTGTTAGGAAAGTGAACAATATAAAAAAAAAACACGTAAAATCGAGAAGTAAGGAGAAGGGAATAGATTAATTTTATGATATTATCATAACAGAGAGTTGGTCAATATCAATTAGAAATAAAATATTACAATTAAAAATCATAATCACTTCAATCTTTTAATGCTTTTCATAACTATTTTTATTTTAAAGGAGCTTTTGGAAATCTTTTTTAATAAAGAAATGTTTATCTTATTTTATTTTCAATTTTTATTTAAATTATAGTTAATATACATACAATATTAGTTTCAGGTATGCAATATAGTGATTCAACACTTCCATAAAACACCCTGTGCTCATCATGAGAAGTGCATTCCTTAATCCCTATCATCTATTTCACCCATCCCCTTACCCACCTCCCCTCTGATAACCATCAGTGTGTTCTCTATACTTAAGAGTCTGTTTCTTGGTTTGTCTCTCTCTCTCTTTTCCCCCTCTTTGCTCATTTGTTTTTTTCTTAAATTCCACACATGAGTGAAATGGTATTTGTCATATGGTATTTGTCTTCCTCTCACTGATTTATTTCACTTAACATAATACATTCTAGTTCCATTCATGTCTTTGCAGATCGCATGATTTCATTCTTTTTATGGCTGAGTAAATATACATATATATTTATATGTACCACATTTTCTTTATCCATTCATCTGTTCCTAGACACTTGGGCTGTTTCCATAATTTGGCTGTTGTAGATAATGCTGTTGTAAACATCAGGGTGCATGTATTCCTTTGAATTAGTATTTTTGCATTCTTTGTTGTTTTTTTTTTTTTAAGATTTTATTTATTTATTTGACAGAGAGAGACAGCCAGCAAGAGAGGGAACACAAGCACGGGGAGTGGGAGAGGAAGAAGCAGGCTCCCAGTGGAGAAGGGAGCCTGATGTGGGGCTCGATCCCAGGACCCTGGGATCGCGACCTGAGCCAAAGGCAGACACTTAATGACTGAGCCACCCAGGCGCCCCTATTTTTGTATTCTTTGGGTAAATACCTAATAGTGCAACTGTTGAATCATAGGGTAGTTCTATTTTTAATTTTTTGAGGATCCTCCATACTATTCTCCAGCACTGCTATACCAGTCTGTGTTCCCTCCAGAAGTGCATGAGGGTTCCCCTAAGAAGAAATATTTAATCAAAGTTTCAACATTTCCTTCAATTTCACTTCATTTCTTTTCCTTCTATTAAGTACAAATAAGATTAAGTTTGGTATTTGAGATTTTTATTTATGCAGTGTCTTTACTCTATGCTGACTTTTTTGAGAGTATTTTAAAAATTATATTTTATCTATTTATCCATCTGTCACCCTGTGTGTATAAATATATATGAGAAGTTGACTAAAATTATATTTAAAGTATTTTCCTTTTTCTGGATAATGGGATTCAGGATAATTCTTTTAGTTCTTATATTTACACTTTTCTGCTTACTTTAAATTCTTTGTAACAGTCCATATCAATTTTAAACAAAAAAATAATAGTCTTAAAGATTTGAAGCACCTATCTCCAGATATTAGCAATGATTAATTCTAGGTGGTAGGAATATGAGTGGTTATCTTATTCTTTGTACTTTTCAATAATTTTTAAATATTTTATTTATTTATTTGAGAGCGACAGGGAGAAAGAGTGTGTGAGCAGGGGGAGGGGCAGAGGAAGAAGCAGACTCCCCATTGAGCAGGGAGCTAGACATGGGGCTCAATCTCAGGACCCTGGGATCATGACCTGAGCTGAAGGCAGGTGTTTAACCAACTGAGCCACCCAGGCACCCCCAATAGTATTTAAATCCTCCCCCCAAACAAACAAACAAACAAACAAACAAACCAAAAAAGGAGTGGAAAGACCATGGACTTTTGAATCAGAAAGTTATTCTCTGCTTCACTACCCACTAGCTGGGTAGGTAAGCTTCAGTTTTCTCACCTGTGAAATGGGTTACCATTGCCTGTTCTTGGACTTGTTATGAGGATAGTGTGAGAGAAAGTAGGAAGCTGTCTAGCACCATGCCTAACTCTTAGGTGCTCTGTGTTGGCTAATTCCATCCCTCCCACCATTATATAGAGCTACATGGAGACTGGCAGGTGTATATCTTTACAATATGGCCCAGAGAGCCTGGAAGCTGGCTCTCTGATTGCCTGGAATGGGTGAAGCCAGCCCTTCCTTGCCTATACTCAGCTGGATGAATGAGGAAGACAAAAACCTGACCTGGAACCTTAGGCATGAATGAATTTCCTTTCACTAGAGCTCATTTTGGTTAACTTTTTATTATAAAGATCATATTTTGTTGTGTTGAAAACTCAAATAGTTCAGAAGGATATCTGTTGTTTTTAAGCCTTAGATATCTTCATGCTTATATTTTGGTCCATAGTACACCTCTCAGGCTGCCTCTTTTACCCAGAGTCTGCATAAACGTTCTATGTTCTGATTTTAGATGTGGAAAATACATATGTTTATTGAGCAGTCAGAACTTTTCATGGGGGATAGACATAAAAAACCAGTGTGATTTTTCTTCAATCACTTCCTTCAGTCACATTTGGTTGACATCTTTCCTGATATTTGATGACATTTCAAAAGAAGACTTCAATCCTATATCCAGTTTAATGCCGCCCTTCCTTCTCAAATTTAAACAGGTTGGGGGTGGGTAGGAGTTTGGGGTGCTTTCTTTCCAATTCCCTGTGTTCCTTGATCAAACAAACCCAAAGATCAGCCAGTGCCCTGCATGAATAGTCTTGTAGCTGGGGAATGGGACGGCAGATGTCCCTAGGAGTAAATCCCCTGAAGGCACCCCCATGCTTGGATTTGACTTGGGGGTAGGGAAGCTATACCAAGCACTCCTAAGGCAGCAACTACCACCTCCAAAGACCCCTCCGTCTCTTTGTCTCTCTCTCTTCTAATTACATGGACTGTGGTAGGAGGGTGGCTTTTGGGGGTAGCCTTGCTTATTTAGACTCTTCTTTATAAGCCCTTCAGAGGGAATGTCTGCTCCCCTTTCAATATTTGCTTCCTTTCTGGAATGACAGGGAAAGTTTCTTTCCACCTACTGATATATACACTTGTCTGGGTCATGGGGGCCTACTAATAGAAGGAAGAGAATGGGTTCCCAAGTTCCCAAGGAGCTTTTGAATTGTGTTTACTGCAAAATGAAACAAAGGGAAGGTGTGATGGGGGAGGCTGACATAGAAGCTTTTGCTTTTTAAGGTAAGGCATAGCTTTTGTTGTTTCCTTGACATGGGACCACACTGTACATACCATTTCAAGACTTGCTTTTCTCACTTAAAAATATCTGGAGCTCTTTCCAAGTTTCTAAGTACATTACCTCGTTCTTGGTTTAGCTGAAAAGAGCTCTGCAAGGAGAGTTTTGGATCTACCACTTAGTGAGTAGGGTATACCCAGAGCCATGTAGCAGCTTCTGGACTCAACTCCATCAAGAGTGATCTAAGTTCTTTGCTTTTAGGGTAAAAAGGCATCATTATAAGCACTTGACAGGGTGTCTTTTTAAAGTGCCTCTTTGTGGGGCACCTGGGTGGCTCAGTTGGTTAAGCATCTGCTTTTGGCTCAGGTCATGATCCCAGGGTCCTGGGATAGAGTCCTGCATCAGCCTCCTTGCTCAGCGGGGAGCCTGCTTCTCCCTCTCCCTCTGCCTGCTGTTCCCCCTGCTTCTTTCTCTCTCTCTCTCTCTGTCAAATAAATAAATAAGTAAAATCTAAATAAAAATAAATAAAGTGCCACTATGTAGGGAGATGGGCCTTTGTTTGGGTCTGCTTTAGAGATAGGTCATGTGAAAGTGAAGTTTTCTTCTCTTCTGAATGAGGATGAGGCCAAATCATCATCCATTCTACTAAATTTGGAGCATGTTTCCTTTACTTTGTTGTCATGGAAATATGCTGAAATGACTGAAAAAAATCACTGAAAAAAAGTGATAGTATTCAAAATCTGTGGGTTCTGGAAATAAAATAGAAAATATGCCCAAATTTCTCCGGTTGTTGTTGCTGTTGATGATGATGATGATGACGACGATTGTTGATTTTTAAAAGAGAGAATGGTATTTACTGAATTTTGAACACTTACCATATGCCAGGCACTGGGCAAACTCTGAATTCCTTATCTAACTTTAGTCTCATGAAACAAACACTATTATTATTCTCATTTTACAGATAAAGAAACTGAGGTTCAGAGAAGCACATGACTTGTCTAAGATCACACGGATAGTAAGCTGTAGATCTCCATTCAAATCCAGGCTTTGATTCCAGAGATCGCACCCTTAACCACTGAAAACTACTAGCTTCTGTTTGATCTTAATATCGTTAGATATTTCAATCATGTAGGAAAGTAAAATACATTCAGGCAATTACCACTCAATAAGCAAATAATAACACTCATTTTAAGAAATAAAAATTTTAGATGCAATTGAAACCCTCTGTTTATCCCTCCCCTATTCTATTGTCTTTTTGTCCATGCTATAGGTAACACTTACCCTGAATTGGTATGTTTTCTTCTTGTCCAAAGTTGTATACCTTTACTAGGTGTGTTTACTTCATAATCATGTTTAAAAAAATAGTTTTTGCAACACCCTGTGGGGTACATGTTATTTCCCTCATTTTATAGACGTAAACACTGAGGCTTTAGTGACATGACCAAAAATTATGCTGCCTATAGATAGCAGAGACTGGATCTTTAGACTATGGATTTTTTTTTTCCTAATGTCCTGGGATATTTTTATTCTCTCCTCAACTTTGTCCTTAACCCCCACAACTGCTGATTAGAGAATTTAGGTACATTTCATTTTGGTATTTGAGATGCGAGAAGGGAGGATGATTTGAGGAATTAGTACTTCACAATTGTCCAGAAGAATGGTAAATATTTTCTTGTTCTCAGCTTCCCCCAGGATGCACTTTGGAGTTTTCTATTAAAAACAGAAGTGCTTATCTCCTGGATGGGGTTGTTATTATTTAACTGGAGAGAGTGTTCAGCCTGGGGGCAAGTCCTGGGATATGGCAAGTGCTGTGTTACACAGCCTGCTTTTGATCATGGTGTTCATTGTCATGGATTTTACTATGGATGCCAGCTGTTATTATCTGCCTGGTCAGGTCTTGGAGTATAGCCAGATACAGCTGGCAGGTAACCAGATTAAGGAGCTGATATCAGGAGTCATGGAAGCCAATGACCTACCAGGGGTGGAGATGTCAGAAAAAGTCCTAAAGACAGCCCTGATGCAGTCGAGCTGTTATAATCATCTTGCGAGTGAAGGTGGTAATAAGCCCTTCCTATCAAGGGTCACAGGGGATTATTTCTGAAGCACTTAGCCCAGTGTTGTATACATAATAGGTGAACCATGAGGGTTGGTTGAACTTGAATCTTGGAACCAGTATGCTGAGGTAACAGTCAGTAGATTCCTTGCTCAGGAATGAGCTGAAGTTCTGAGAATCAGAAAAGGTGTGAAGGTGTGTATAAGTAACTGAGTCTCAAGGGTCTAAGCAGGCAATGACCCTGGACCAGGGGGTCAAGGGACCCTGATGGGGCCCCTGTCATGGAGATGCAGATGTGGGCATCAGCTTTGGCTAGGGACTGTTTGTCCCTTAATTGTTTTTCTACTCTCCGGTAGATATTGGTGGCCTTAGCCACCAAGTAGATTCAGGTCACTGCAACTAAGAGACCCTTGTCTGTATTTGTACTCCAAGGGAACTTTTTCTGTATATGTATTCATCACACAAGGGCTAATGTGTTGGAACAGCATTGAGGGCTGGCTATGAAGCCACTCAGATTTGCCCTTGAATCCTGGCTGTGTGATTTGGCCCAGTACATCAACTGACTTGAATCTCGGTTTCTTCATCTATGAAATGGGAATGATAATACTTAGCTCACAGTATTGATATGAGGACTAAATGAGAAAATGCATGTACAACACTTAGCATACAGCTTTGCATACATTAGGTAGTCAATAAATGGTAGCTAGCAATATTCCAAAGATGTTTTTATATCTAGTTGGTGGCATGGGGTAGAACTGCAAACAAAGGAGTTGTTATGGTGCAAGGCTGTGGAGTGTCATCTCTGTGGGGTTAGATGCTTGGATATAAATCTTAGTTACATCACCCACTAGCTGTGTGACTGTGAGCAAGTTGCTTAATCATTCTGTGCCTCTCTATTTTCATTTGCAGAACTGAGGCAATAATAGTATCTACTTTGGAGGATTGTTGTGAAGATTAATTTATAATTTGAAAGAAACAAAGCAAAAACAGAATTCTTGACACACTCAGGAAGGATAAATCTTATTGTTAACGGTTAATTATTACCAGCAGTTAATAGACAGATTACTAGAGGAGTGTAAACATAGAATGTGATGCTTCGTGAAGTTTCCAGCACTGGAAGTATTCAGCTGGAAAGTAACTTAGTGGGATCATGGGGATTCAGATATTGGGGGAAGGAAATATTTGACAACCACCATGCTCCTTCCTCCATCAGATAGGAAACACAGTATGATGGCTGCTTACATTGAAACCTGATGCCGTCACTTATTAACTGTGTAACCCTGAGCAAGTTACTTAACTTCTCTCTGCCTCAGGTAGGCCACTCTTGCAAAATGGGATAATTACAGTTCCTACCTCCTGGTTTGTACAAGGATTAAAAGACTTCATGTATGACGAGTACCTAGAACAGTATTTTATTCCAAACCTGAGATTCTTTCTCTCTGACCTCCATTCCTTTCTCTCTGTTTTTTTTTTTTTTTTCTCTCCTTCCTTTTCTCCTCTCCTTCCTTTCTTTCTGTTTCTTAAAATAGGAGCCACTGTGGGCCTCTGTTGCTTTAGAATTTTCTTTAGGACCTGACCTTCAAGCTGGCTCATGACTATGAAGGGTGACTTTGCATTTTAACTTGTTTGTTTGGGGGCTTGCACGTATGTCTGTTGAGAACATATTTCGACAACAATCTGTCAGCCCAGTAATGAGGGTTTGCTAATGAGGCTCCCGACAGACACTTTTTATTTACAAAGATGACAAATGCCACTACTTGGCTGTGCTTGAATCATTCCAAAGGCCAGTGGACTCATTATAGTCATCAATACTTGCTACACTGAGGCTCATTTTGATCAAGGGCTGTGTATAATTTGGACTTCTGTTAATTGAATCATTTTTGATGTTCTTGCAAAGGGAAGAATCTTTTAAAATTCCTGTCCTTTTACCCATCTCTGAACTTGTCTGTTTTGTAATGACTAACTTTTGCAAATCACATATTAGACACCATTTGCTGCTGTTAAAACTGTGGGTATGATTTTAGGATGTTTGCCGAACTCCCTCAGCCTTTCTGTGTCTCTAAGGCAGAGGTTGAAACATGCACATGAACACAGGGCCCAGGCAGGTAATGGAGATAAGTGAAAGGCTGAGTAGACGCTGGTGAGTTGGAGGCACCTGCTTTGTCTAATGGGACCAGCTGTGCTTCACCATCAGCCAACTGTGGCTGAGGGGAAGCCCTGGCCACCATCCCTGGGCCTCCTATTTTTTCAAAAGGAGGAAATTCACATTGTTGTGTGAAATGCCTGTCTTTTTAGATGCTTTTTGGAGATGTTGGCAATGAATTCAACAGACTGTTGAAGCCTAGGGGCTTCCAGACTTGGATCTGTACCTAAGGTCTAAAGCACTTTGCAGTAGTTTCTTTGCTAGTTAAAAACAAGCAGAACAACAACAAAGAAAACCAGCAATAAACCAGTAGGAATAGATAAGAGACCTGTTTATTTTCTCTTTGCAGATTGGTATAGGGGATACCTCCTAAAGCACAAAATGTTACAGGTAAGGCCAATCTGTTTTTATTTGAAACAGTATTGGATGTCTTTCCATGAGGCTGCAATCCCTTTGGGCAATTATCTCCCACCATAGCTCCCCAGCACACTTGTCTCAGTTCTCTTCCCTTGTGTCCTGTGCCC
The DNA here is from genome assembly GCF_023065955.2 of Ursus arctos. Lineage (NCBI taxonomy): Eukaryota > Metazoa > Chordata > Mammalia > Carnivora > Ursidae > Ursus > Ursus arctos. The sequence goes on from NW_026622819.1 coordinate 56,914,706, forward strand.
TACACGTTGGCACTTGCTGTGCCTCAACTCCCTTCCCTTTAAGGCTAACCTCTGGAGCTCTCTTTTCCCTCCGACTTTTCCTGATATGCCAATTACATATGATTTCTCCCGTGAGTCCCCATGGAATTGTGCATGTTTTTATTTGAAATTTATCTTCTGCTGCCTTTCTCCAGAGTTGTTTGGGGGCATTCAACATTTCCTCACCTCACAGAGAAAAGTCCAGTCCCTGCCTTCAGGGAGTTCACTTGTTCCAACTCCGTATTATACCATCGTCTCCATGAGAGCTGCCACCTGTTTTACTGGTCTTATTGCTCATGGCGTCTAGTGCAGAAGCAGATGCCTCCAGTGTGCACCCTGGTTAATTTATGAAGGAATTTCCAAGTAATTATTAAGCTTCTCTTGTTAACTGAGCCAAGCTTAGGGGACAAGGAAATAAGACACTTCTTCCTTCCTCCCTGACATGCTGATTGGGAAGCATGATCCTACTCTGCTCTCCAAAGAACAATAAAGTAAATTCATGGGAAAATAGGTCTCATATCAAAATAGCCCATATGCAACCAAGGATGCTGTTGCTTTAGGGCCTAACGTTCCAGCTGTTCATGACTGTGAAGGGTGACAGCTTTCCTGGAACTGGGCAGGACAGGGGAGAGACAGAGCGCCTTGTCTCACTTAGAGTGAGTCTTTCATGTGCTCTTGTCTTGTCCATCTGGTAGGATGAGTGTGCACAATGGGACTGGAGCATCTCTTGGGAATCTAGGGCAATTATGGGATCTAGAACAACCGGTAGAGCATTGGTGAGAAGTAGAAGTAAGAGAATGAATTATTCCTGTAAAGTCTGAGGGTTTTACCAGTCAGTGGTTTTTGGGAAAAACCATGAAGGCCTGGGGTCAGTTGTACCTGTAAGGATATGTCATTTTATTTTATTTTATCTTATTTTATTCCTAACAGGGCATTTTCCCTAAATCCTTTATCCACATCAAGGAAGTGACAGTGGAGAAAAGAAGGTATTTGTCATTCTTCACAGACTTGACCCTCCCACGGCTCACAGATGTCTCTGTCCTTTTTGCTTTGAAAGTCTGAGTTGGCAGATGTGAATGAGCTGATCCCCTGCTCCCGTGCCCACGTTCATTTGTGTGTCTCCTTTTCCTCATGCAATGGGAGATCTAATCCACATTGATTTCTGTTCAGATCTGATTCTGAGGGGGTATTAGGAAGTTTGGAGAATCAAACTTTTCACCGGCAGCTGCCTTTGAACTATATTAAAGTCGATTAATCCTGAATAATGAGTTGAAGGGCCCACCCCAGTGAAGGAGAACATTAAAAAGGAAGTTCCTTGCATTTGCATAATGTAATTGGTGTGGCTATTGGAGGCGGTTTAGTCTCCTGCCAGCAAGGCCCCTCTCAGCAGCTGCAGCTTAATGTAAATTTGCCAACATTTTATCTTGTTAGCACCTGGGTCTCAATTTCACACAATTTTGTCTCCCACCTTAAATAGAAATATCGAGAACATCATTCCTGCAGAAATTCCTCTGGCACAAGAAGTGACAACGACACTTTGGGAATGGGGCAGCATCTGGAAACAGCTCTACGTGGTGAGACTCAGAACCCTGCTCCCTGGGATGGAAGCTTCCTTTGGTCTTTGCTTTGGTTCAGATCTGGAATTTGGCTGTGAGTAGGGCAGGCCAAGGTAGCCTCAGTGACATAGTAGAACAAACAGTATAAGTACATCAAGGTCCAGAGAGGTTAGGTAACTTTCACAAAGCCACACAGCGAGCTTGCAACCCAGTCATAATAAATGGGGGTCTGATGTGATCCTTTGGTTTTAAAACTAATGCAAAAATTTTTGTTAAAAAATAAAGCTTCCTGTCATGGGACTCCACATTTTAATAAACCCTGGGGGTTTTGATTTGTCAGTCTGCTGACAATACCTTGAGAAATACTGTTCTCATATATTAATTAACTAATGGCTATTGTCCTTAGATCTATGAGGAAGCTTTGACCCTGGAAAAACAAAGGGCACATTTTGTATGTATTTTCCCTGTATTGAAGCAAATCTAATTTTAAATCCTCCTTTGATGCTTCTAAAGCTCTTAATGAAAGCAATTAGTTAAGAAAACCATTAAGCTTAGAGTGAAAATGTCAACCAAGACTTACTGCATCTCTGTTACAGCACTGCGCACACCTGCTGGCGTACGCACGCTATTTGTAGACTTAACTTTTATGGGCATAAATGTCGACTCCCATGCGAATACTTCATAATATACGGTAATTGGCACATCTAATTCTATAAGTTTCCCAAAAGTTGTTAGGAAAGTTAAGGGGGAAAACAGTAACTTGAAGCTCAAGTGGTTTAATTATTCATCTCCACTACCCTTTTTTAAACATCACATACACCTACACCGTGGAATCTTGGTGTTTTCCCTTAAGAAATCTTTGAATATCAAATCCATCGTGCCCTTTACCCTAGTAAATACAAGAACCTTAAACCTCTGGTATTCCAATACCACCTTCATGATTCCTGCCGTGTCTGCATACCACCTGTATAATATTTACTTAATACCTAAATCGGCTCCCTTTTTAGTAAACTTAAATAATTTATGTAAGAAATTTTACAGCATGCCATGCCATTCCAACCACAATTTCCAATTCTCCAATACCAGCCAGATGCCCCATAGTTCAATTCAATTCTAATGCTGACTTTCCAGAGTCAGTTTTAGATTCCATAGGTTTAAGAACTCAAACTACAAGATTGCCCTCACTGCAGATGCCAGTTGCAAGAATCGGGTCCCCAGGCTACCCACACTTCTGTCCCAACTTAGTACAAAGTCTGGGGTTCATCATTCCTCTCCACCTGCACCTCAGGTCTCCTAATTCCCTAGAACAACTCACAGAGCTCTGGAAAGAGCTATACTTATGAGTACTGCTTTACTATAAGGGCCACAATGCTGGGGCGCCTGAGTGGCTCAGTCAGTTAAGTGACTGCTTTCGGCTCAGGTCATGATCTCAGGGTCCTGGGAAAGAGCCCCATGTCAGTCTCCCCACTCAGTGGGGAGTCTGCTTCTCCCTGTCCCTCTGCTTCTCCCCCTGCTCATGTTCTCTCTCAAAAAAAAAAAAAAAATCTTTAAAAAAAATGTTAAAAAAAAAAAGAGGCTACAATGCAGGAACAACCATATGGAAGAGATATACAGCTAAGGGAACTAGGGTGGGGGTGAGCACAGAGTTTCCATGCCTTCTCTAGGCATGCCACTTTCCCTGCACATAGATACGTTCACCATCTGGGAAGCTCCTTGAATTTTGCTGACTGAGAGTTTTAATCAAAGTTTCATTACATAGGCATGATTGATGAAATCTTTGGACATTGGTGATTGAGTTCCATCCTCAGCCTCTCTCTGCTCCTTGAAGGGGAAGGGTGAAGGAGTGGGGCTGAAAAGTTTTAACTCTCTAATCACATGGTAGGTTCCTCTGGCATCCAGCTCCCCATCCAGAAACTATGAAGCCCCCCCCCCCCCCAAGAGTCATGTCATTAGCATAAACTCAGGTATGGTCAAAAGGAGCTCATTATGAATAAGAAAAGAGGCTCTTATCACTCAGGAAATTCCAAGGGCTTTAGGAGCTCTGTGCCAAGAACTAGGGACAAAGAACAAATACATACACACATATATATATATATATTTTTTTTTCTTTTTTTTGTTATACCACACATGCTTTCCCAAATGGAAAGCCAAAAGTGCTTGGCATGATTAGAGGAACATTATTCAAATAAATACAATGAAAACAGGCGATGTTATTAAATGCTTGCTATAGTACCTGTCAAAAGCTCTGAGCTCAAGACGTCTTTCTCCTTATTAAAAAAAAAGAATTGACAAATTGAAGAGGGGTTAAAGACATATTACCATGAAACTACACCTTTCTCCTTCCTTTCTACAGAAGGATGGAAGGACAATCACCATATGGGTCTGTTATTTAATGTTGGGTCTTTGTATCACCAAAAGCCATCGTGTCCCAAAGGTTGTACACGTTACACTTGGAAGAATGTTGCCCTAGAAATAGGCCTTTATCACCAGAAAAATGGTCCTGGTTTCCAGCCTTAAAGGGCCTGAGCTCTGGAACCTGTGTTGCAGCAGATATTCAAGGCATTTCTGCTCAACGAGTATCTTTTCTAATGGGAGTCAGAGATTACCCTTTCTTTAACCAAGAAGTGAATGGGATTATTACTTTCATTTCTGGAAGTCTCTGTGGCCCAGCGGGAGGTAAAATATATGGATGACGGAGACTACGGCCCAATCCCTTGGTAGCTGGGTAGGGGCCAGGAGAGATGCTCACGCCATGGCCCCTGAACATGCTTGACTGACTTTGGCACAGTTTGTCATATAGATGCCCACACACCCTTGGCCCAGGTGACTGTGTATTGTTTCCTGTCTTGTAGGCCAGCAAAAAGGAGCGGTTTATGCAGGTGCAGTCCATGATGTATGACCTGATGGAGTGGCGGTCCCAGCTCCTCTCAGGAACTCTGCCCAAAGACGAGCTGAAGGAACTGAAGCAGAAAGTCACATCCAAAATTGACTATGGCAACAAGTAAGCCTCTCCTTCCTTGGAAAACATGCTCTCTTCTAAATACTCCCTGTTTTCCCTGTCTCCCTCCAGAGAAACCTGGTTTCATTTTTAGATGCATGTTTGCCACTTTCTATTTGGGAGAAGGCTGTTACCTACACGGTGATTGTGTGCCTTTCTCATCACCCCCGTGGGACCTAGGGACTTGCAAGGGGAGGGAGGGCTTGCTTATGCAGTGGTTATTACTGGACTGAGAGATTTAAGCCACTCATTTAACCTACTTCTGAGGGGCTGGGGAGCACAGTCATGCTGGTTCACTTTTGGCTTAGTTGTCATTTTATTCCTGCACTTACAAAACTCTCCCTTAAATCCCGGTGTGAGACTTAATGTCCCTTCCCCCATCCTAAATTATTCAAGCCACATGCTCTCAGCTAACTCATATGCATAGTAACAAAAGTGTTTCCTCCAAAGGGAAGAAGCAGAAAGTGGTTAGAGTTTGAATGCTTTGAAGTTAAGGGGAACATGAGACAATTTTCTGAAGCAGGACAACCTACTGATAATAATGGTAGTAATAATAATATTACAAGTAACACTTAATCTGAGCTTATTATGTACCAGGCTTGATCATACGTGATTTACATTCAGTGTCTTATTTAATTCTTGTAACAACTCTATGGGGCATGCAGTTTGATTGTCCGCATTTGTTTTCAGATGAAGAAACTGAGGCCCTTAAAGGAGTCAAGTAATTTGTCCAGAATCACATAGCTAGTAATGGCAGAACCAGAATTTAGACCAAAGCAATCTGGCTCCAGAATGGGCCTTGCTAATATGCTACCTGGATACATTTGAGAACTGTAAAGCCCTCCTCTCCCTCCTGGTTATTTGGATGCCCTCCAAATCCTACTCATTTGCTTATTCATCCCAATAACAAACATGTATCGGACACCTATGATTGGTCGGATACCTTGCTAGCTATTGAGGCTGTGGAAATAAAAGTTCCTGTCTGCTAAGGAACCACAGTCTGGTTAGTAATGAGCTACAAACAAACTGTTGGTATGTATTGTGATAAGTTTGATGGCTTGTGAGACAAGGGTACTCTTAATTCAACTTGGAGAAGGAAGTTAAGGAAGGCATCCTGAAGGTGGTAACCCTGAGGAGAATTTTGAAAGATAAAGAAGTATTAAGTAGACCTCCCCCCCCAAAGGAAGGTAGGAGTGCATGAGAGAGCATGGCAGGTATAGAAGATTGTGAAATGGGTCAGAAGCCTGGGCCATGAGGCCTGAGGGGGAAGTAGAAAGAGCCCCTTCAATGGGACATGAAGGAAATTTCCCAGCAGCCAGGATTTCTTGCTTTTGTCATATGCACTAGGAAGAAGACCCATAAGCAACAGGAAAGTCAATGGGTTCAACTTACAGCTGCTTCCCATCCCAGGAGCACAGTCCCTCTGCTGGTTCCCCTGCTGGCAGCTGGCAAGCACGTCCAAATCTGCTTATAATGCACATCATCCCAAAGTGACAGGAAGGGTTTGCCACACAGCTGCTGTCACCATTGGTGCAGTGATATCGTTAGCTGAGTACAGTCTCAGCTGGGAGTGTGAGTATTGAGGGAGTTTTGCTGCTTTGCAGTAATTGCATCTGTGACCTTCAGATGTTGTTTCTTCATGGGGCTCCTAAGAAAAAAGGCCAAGGATGGAAGAAACAGTCACTGCTCATAGGAAGCCTTCTCTGATTTTCCCTCACCCACCCCTGGCTGGGTTAGGTGTTCTTGTAGGCCCTTACTTACCCTCCACAGTAATCATCTCCTTACTGGCCTTTCTCCCCTGCTGTGATGGGACCTCTGTAAGACAGTGGCCATCTAATTCATCTCTCTGTGTTCGGAACAGGGTCTGCACACGGGAGGTGCTCAGTGAATGACAGCTGGATGAACCCATTAATGGCAGTGATGGGAGAAGGAGGAGGAGAGGGTCCTCCCCAAGTCAATTGTGGCTCTGCAGCATTGTCTGGACTAGCCCTGTACTTTTAGTTTCAGTCACTGCCCTTTGGGGAAGTGAGAGGCGTCCTTGGAAACGGAGGCCCTGAGCTAGGGGGCCCTTTACTTCTTGCCTCCCTTCCCTGATGACTTAGCTGGAAGGGAAGGAGATTTGGACACCTTCAGTTATCACTTGGTGTCTTTGGAGCTCAGAGCTCTGATATTTGGTGGATGGCTTCCTGAAAGCCAGAAGGCCAGACCTCTGGGCAAAGCGTCAGGAGCTACGTGAGGTGCATTTCCTCACACTGTGAGAGTCAGGGAAGCATGATGGGAATTTAGTGCTGGAGGACTGACCAGAATCAGCCTATTTCTCCCATGATTCACTTTGTTCCTTCATTCAGATATCAAACTTTTTTTATTATAATAATATTTTTTATTATATTATGTTAGTCACCATACAGTATATCCCTGGTTTTTGATGTAAAGCTCGATGATTCATTAGTTGCGTATAACACCCAGTGCAACATGTGATACGTGCCCTCCTTACTACCCATCACCAGCCTATCCCATTCCCCCACACCCCTCCCCTCTGAAGCCCTCAGTTTGTTTCTCAGAGTCCATAGTCTGTCATGCTTCATTCCCCATTCTGATTACACCCCCTTTCTTTATCCCTTGTTCTTCTCCTACCGATCTTCCTAGTTCTTATGTTCTATGGTAAAACCATATGATAATTGTCTTTCTCTGCTTGACTTATTTCACTTAGCATTATCTCCTCCAGTGCCGTCCACATTGCAGCAAATGTTGAGAAATCGTTCTTTTTGATAGCTGAGTAATATTCCATTGTATATATGGACCACATCTTCTTAATCCAGTCATCTGTTGAAGGGCATCTTGGCTCCTTCCATGATTTAGCTATTGTGGACAATGCTGCTATGAACATTGGGGTGCATATGGCCCTTCTCTTCACTACGTCTGTCTCTTTGGGGTAAATACCCAGTAGTGCAATGGCTGGATCATAGGGTAGCTCAATTTTTAACTTTTTAAGGGACCTCCACACTGTTTTCCAGAGTGGCCGTACCAACTTGCATTCCCACCAACAATGTAGGAGGGATCCCCTTTCTCTACATCCTCTCCAACAATTGTTGTTTCTTGCCTTGTGAATTTTTGCCATTCTAACTGGCGTAAGGTGGTATCTCAGTGTGGTTTTGATTTAAATTTCCCTGATGGCTAATGATTTTGAACATTTTTTCATGTGTCTGTTAGCCATTTGTACAGACATCAAACTTTTGTTGAGTACCTGCTAGGCCTCGGGGACACAGATATTACAAAATACAGCTGCTATATCAACAACAAAAAGCAAGCAATGATAATAATAACTTCCTGAGTGGTGACTATCTGCCAGGGGATGTTTTAAGCACTTTCCATGCATTAACTCAGTTAAATCTCATGACAACTCTATGAGGTAGGTAGGTACTATTATCATCTCTATTTCTCAGATGAGGGAACTGAGGCTTACAGAGTGATTAGGTCGTTTTGCCCCCGATGACTGAAATTTGAACCCAGTAGCTTGGCTCCAGAGTTCAAGTGCTTAACTATTACTGCATCCTATTGCCTCCAAGGATGATGTAGATTAATATGGGAGAGAGAGAAGTGAACAGACGTTGAGTAGGAAGTCATGCCTTTCCCAAGAGCAGAAAACACCGACAAGAGGGAGAGGGGAGGCAGGGGGTGGCTGACACCTGTCCAGAATCTAACAGGACTAGGGGGAATTATTAGGTAAAGAAATTGAGGGTGGAGTGTGGGGTGGAGATGGGAGCGGGGAGAGAATGTGGGAGGAGCGAGATTAATATGAACATGGAGAGGAAGGCAGACAACTGCTGGAGCCTTGAGGGCCTAAGCGCCAAATCAAGGAGTTCGGATTTGTCCAGAGGATGGTCAGGAGCCACAGAAGGAGCCATTCCTGTTTTCATTACCATTGAAAATTTTTTGGTTTTGAAAAATGCATACGGTGGAGGCTTCTTCCCCTACCCTTGTTTCGGGTTCATCTTATTACTTTCTTGAACAGAAGAGAGCAGTGTGGGGCTACTTCTGAGGAGAAAATGTCAAAATGCTCATTTCTCCAAAGTAAATGGTCTGCTGTTCAATTGGGAGACAGCCTCTCCTGACCCTGGATTATGGGAATCCTGACAGTTCTGGCCTGTGACTACTAAAGCTTCTGAAATTCCACGTGAGACCGGTAATGGGCAAGCTCCTTGGTCTCCAAAGAGTGAGGAATCCTCAGATGACTCCTCCAAGTCCCAAGATAGCTGGACCCTAGAGGATGTTTTATTCATTCATTTTAGAACTGAATCCACTTTGATAAATTTTGAAGAGAAAGAGCTAGAGAGATGTTGGCATTAAATTATGTATTGGCTATGCTCCATCTTTTCTGAGGTCACACGAGTCTCTGCTCAGCATTAGTTGAAAGCATTTATTCCCCCTAGCATCATCTGTCCGGCAGCATGGCTGGGCAACATTATGAATCATATCTACTTGGAAGTTAATTTTCTAATGAATGTGGACAAACGGGTGAACCTTGGCTCCTTTCTGTTTGCATTTGGATGAGATGAAAGGTGTGCTTCTCAATCTGGTTCTCAAATAAGAGATGGAAACAGTCTCCTTCATTTGTCCTTGCTACCCTTTCAGAGTCTGGTACTCAGTAAGGGTGCCTAAGTAGGACCACGGTTGGCCTTCTCAGAGTCTTCATCAGCCCACTTCCCCTACCTTCTTTGTATGGATAGCTGAGGTCCTCCGTCTCAACATCAAGTGAGAAAGCAGCTTCAAGTCCAGGCCTCTGCACACCTACCCCTGGTCCCTTAATCCAGTACGCCCTTAAGTGCCTCCCATCTAGAAAGTATACCATAGAGGTTAAGAGTGCAGACAGGATGCCATATTACTTTTTAACTAGTTATGTGACCTTTTCATGTGTCTGTTAGCCATTTGTACAGACATCAAACTTTTGTTGAGTACCTGCTAGGCCTCGGGGACACAGATATTACAAAATACAGCTGCTATATCAACTAAAATATCAATTAATTAACCCCCCATATCTTTGGTCTTTTTTTCATTTGTAAAATGGGAGTATTAATAGTACATCAAATGCATTAATATACATAAAACATTTAACGTATGTGAGCTTACCACAAGTGCTATGCATTTGCTGTTATTAGGTATCATTGATACCAATCAGAATGGCAGATGCAGTTGAAACAAATCAATACCAAGTAGGGGAAAGCTTGTGGCCTGGAAGTCAAAGAGCTAAAGAGCAAGCTTATATAATAACAAACAATATATCTGAGATTTTTCCCCAGCAACTATGTTCAAAATATTGTTTTATAGATAACATATGAATACCTTCTCTGTTATATATCATATCATATCATATCATATCATATCATATCATATCATATCATATCGTATTATATTATAAAACAGCTTAAGATAAGGCACATGGCTCCTTTAACCCCTCCAACCCCTCTTGGTCCCAGGGTCCTACCCCACCTCACAGGTACCCCTGTTCGTAGTATTGGTGGTTCGGCACTCTTTGTCCAGACCCTTCTCTTTTTTCTTTTCGTTCATGTACATGCACCCTGGTAATAGATACTGGCTCATTTTATTTGTTTATATAAACCTAGTGTATGCATTTTTTCATACTTTATTTTTTTCACTGAGATATATCATTAGACATATTAAAGCTATATTATATTTATTAAGCACTGCTTCATGGAATTCCATTACAGGTCACAGTTTATTTAGCTGTTCTCCCTTTGACAGACATTGTGGTTTTGTTCAACACTTTGCTGATGCAAGTAACGCTGTAACATACATCCTCATTCAAATGCGGCTGCTTCTCTGGATTCACTAGTGCAGGAAATATACATTTTAAGAAAATTTAATATACACTGCCATAGTACCACCCAAAGAGGCTGAACTGTACCAGTATGCCCCGTGGTTGTGTGCAAGGCTGTTGGTGTAGAGCTGTTCCATAGAAGTCTGCAATTCTCAGAGACCAGGTGAACCTTCTGGTATAAATTTCTCACCAACCTCTTAAAGCCTTAAGCCTCCCCTGATTTATGCTCACCCTCTGTTTTTGCTTTTCAGAATACTTGAGCTTGATCTGATTGTCAGAGATGATGATGGAAATATCTTGGACCCTGATAATACCAGCGTCATCAGCTTGTTCCATGCACACGAGGAAGCGACTGATAAAATCACAGAGCGCATCAAGGAAGAAATGGTGAGCTTTGTAAAATAGACTTTGGCCAAGCGAGACAGTCATATAGCACATAATAAACTTCAAATAATAGGCTAATTAACCAGAGTCTATACTATTCAAGGAGACATCTGTTCTATGACCTGAGATTATCAGTAACCACATGCATTGTATTGTGTTTTTGTACTTGGGTCTGTAATTCGCTCTGCATCCATCCCACAGGTAGTTTAATGCAGGGCAAGTTTCCTGTTCTCATGGAGATTTTATATTCCAGAGAGGGGGAAAGAAGAAAGGCAATAAGAAGTAAATAAATAAATGGACGAATTAATTCCAGATGGTGATAAGTCCCTAAAAGGCAATAAGCTAGGGTTATGTGAATCAGAGTGAATCAGGAACTATTTTAAAAGGTACCATCAGGAAAGGCCTCTCTCAGAAGTGACATCTGAGTTGACACTTGAATAATATGAAGTCACCAAGCCTGGGAAGATCTAGGGACAAAGTGTTGTAGGCAGAGGGAACAGTAAGTGAAAAGGCCCTGAGGTAGGACTTTGTTCTGAATGTTCAAGTAGAAAGGCCAGTGTGGATAGGGCATGATGAGCAGTGGGAAAGTGTAGGCAATGATTTGGAGAGATAGGGAGCAGCTCCTGCTCCCTGAGGGGTCACAGAAAACAGTTAAGATGTAATCCCAAGTGTGGTGGAAAGCCAATGAAAGATTTCAAGCAAACATAATTTTTTTTTCAAGATTAACATAATCTTACTTATGATTAAAAAAATCATTTTAGCCACTGTGTATTACTTGAAAATTTATTTTTAGTTTTGTTAAGATAATTTTCACATGGAATTAATTCATCATGAACTATAGTCTACTGAATCTTACTAAAATATAGTGTTGAGCGAACTCCACCATAATCACGATATCAACAGTTGTGTCACCCTGAAAGTTTCTTTGAGTCCCCTTGTAGTTGATCCCCTTTCCCAGTGTCTAGGCCCAGGCAAACCCTAATTTGTTTTCTGTGATTACACGTTTGCCTTTTCTGGAGTTTCATATAAATGAAAGCATACGGTTTTGGTGTTTGACTTATTTTACTCAGCGTGATGTTTTTGAGGTTCATGTTGTATATATTATTCTTTTCCTTTTTACTGCTGAGTTGCTATACCATCAAATAGTTGTCCATTGTCGGACATGTGGGTTGTTTCCACCTGGGGCTACATAACTAATACTGACAGGAACATTTGCAAACATATGCGCGGACATATATTTTCATTATTTTCGAGTGATACCTGACAATAGAATTGCTGGATCCTATGATTTGTGTATGTTCAACATTTTAAGATACTGCCATACTATTTCCCAGGAAGGTTGTACATTTCACATTCACATCAGCAGTATATGAGAGTTCCCGTAGCTCTGCATTCGTTCAACACTCGGTCTTGCCAGTCTCTTAACTTTAGCCTTTCTAGTGGTTTTGTGGTGCTTTCTTATTGTGGTTTTAATTTGAATTTCCCTGAATGACTAGTGATGTTGAACATCTCTTCATGTGCTTACTGGCCATAGCCATTTGTATCTTTTTTTTTGTGAAGTATCTGTACAAAAATTTTGCCCATTTTAATTGGGTTGATTTTTTTTATCATTGAGTTGTAGGAACTCTTTGTATGTTCTAAATACAATTGTATAGTTGTATATTCTAAATACAGATTCCTTATCAGACATGTGCTTTGTGAATACATTTTCCCAATCTGTGCCTAGCCTTCTCATTTTCTTAAATGCATTTAAAAAAAAAAAAAAAACAGAAGTTTTTAGTTTGGATGAAGTCCATTTAAGCGTTTTTTTTTTTTCTTTTTATGGCTTGTGCTTTTTATGACACTAACTTTACAAGGAAGCCTGGGCCAAACAGTGGTATTTCCCAAAATGAGAAAATCAAGGCCAAGAGAGTCAAAGTGACTTGGCTCAGATCACAGAGACTTTTTTTTTTTTTTAAAGATTTTTTGTTTATTTATTCGACAGAGATAGAGACAGCCAGCGAGAGAGGGAACACAAGCAGGGGGAGTGGGAGAGGAAGAAGCAGGCTCATAGTGGAGGAGCCTGATGTGGGGCTCGATCCCATAACGCCGGGATCACGCCCTGAGCTGAAGGCAGACGCCTAACCGCTGTGCCACCCAGGCGCCCCAGATCACAGAGACTTTTGCTGGTAGACCTGAATATAATGCAGAAATCTTCGGGCTTGAATCTTCAGTGGTTCTGGCCGATTTTCTCCACCTCTCTCCTTTCTTTCTTCCAACTCTTAGTCAAAAGACCAGCCAGATTATGGGATGTATTCCCGGATCTCCTCATCCCCCACCCACAGCCTCTATGTCTTTGTGAGGAACTTTGTGTGCCGAATTGGGGAAGATGCTGAACTCTTCATGTCTCTCTATGACCCCAACAAGCAAACGGTCATAAGGTAGGTGTGTTCAATATTGCCTGACTTCTCTGTATATGGGAGGTTGGAATTAGCTGAGCACAGAGCATCCTTTTTATTCCCACCATCATTTGTGGAGAAAGTCCCACCTGGAAGAGAAACTGAGCCTGAAAAGGTGGAAGTAACCCTAGGATATGTGAGTCAGGTAGAAATATTGTTTATTACCAAATTTTTCCCCTAGTGTGGTTATGGTTATACAGTAAGATTTTGTAAATAGGTTTTTGATACTGGAAAACAATCAGAAAAAATGAGATTCATATAGGTGGTGTTGGCTAGAATAAAAATACCTACTTTTAAAATAGGAGATGGGTAGAGGGGGATGAGTGAAATAGGCAATGGAGATGAAGGAGTGCACTTGTCATGATGAGCACTGGGTGATGTATGGAAGTGTTGAATCACTATATTGTACACTTGAAAGTATTATAACATTGTATGTTAACTAACTGAAATTAAAACAAAAACTTAAGTAAAAAATAAAAGTAAAACAAAAACAAAGCTAAACAAATAAAATAAAATAGGAGTAAAGAAGTAAATGGTGGGAGCTCCTGGGAGGCTCAGTCAGTTAAGCGTCTGCCTTCGGCTCAGGGATTGATCCCCACATCAGGCTCCCTGCTCAGTGGGGATGGGGAGCCTGCTTCTCCCTCTGCCTGACACTCCCCCTGCTTATGTTCTCTCTCTCTCTGTCAATCAAATAAATAAATAAAATCTTAAAAAAAGAAGAAGAAAAAGAAGTAAATGGTGAGAACTTCATTTCCTCCAGGGCGATATCAGGCTGAGAATGTGGGCTCTGAAATCTGCCTGAGTTCATAACCTGGCTGCACCATTTACTCTTTCTTAACCTCAGGCAAATTGCTTATCTTTCTAAGCCTGAGTTGCCCATTTGCAAAATGTTAGCACAATCCTCATGGGGTCATTTCTTTCAGACTTTAACGAGAAAAAGCACATGAAGCACAGAGCTTGACACAGTTCTCCAAGTGGCAGTGGCTGTTATTATTATTACTTTAACCGATAGCTCTTGAGAATGTAGAAAGTAAGGGAACTTCTGGGTGCCTCAGCTTGAGGAAGCAAGAATACCTTTTGAGAATCTCCAGGGAAAAGACTTTGGTGCATCTCCAGCCCCAACTACTGGGCCTCTGGCCTCTGCCTGTGGCTCAGACCATCGTTCCAGGTGGTGACCCTGCCGGTCTCCTCCAGTGGGGTTTTGGGCTAACACATGGTTGCATATTTGAGGTCCCATATTTGAAGTCCCAGCTGATATATTAGAATGCAGCTGGAGCATAACCCCTCTGCCTTTATGGAGAAAGTGTTGTTTCCCTAGCTTGGTTGTTATGATGGTTAAATGAGATCACGCACAGTGCCTGGTGCACAGTAGTACTTTGGAAAATAATGGCTCTCCTGGAGACGTTTGTGAAACATGGAGGGGCTGTCCATCTAAGAAGACTGAACTGAGGTCTGTGTATGATCTCATTTAATTCTCATTAGTCTATGTCATTTAGGTGGGAAAATGAGGCCCAGGAAGGTCAAATGACTGGTTCAAAGTCATATATATTTATTAATGGCAGAGCTAAGATTTCTACTCAGGTCCACCTATCTGATTCCAAAGACAAGCTAATTCCCACTTTATTTTTTCAAAAAGATTTATTTATTTTAGAGAGAGAGAGAGCACGAGTGGGAGGGGCAGAGGAAGAAAGAGAGAGAATCTCAAGCAAAGTCTGTGCAGAGCGTGGAGCTTGATGCAGGGCTCAATCTCACGACCCTGAGATCACGACCTGAGCTGAAACCAAGAGTTGGATGCTTAACCAACTGTGCTACCCAGGTGCCCCTAGCTCCCACTCTAGTATGTCACCAAGGAAAGAGTTATATCGAATATCCTGAATGGGTCTTATCAGGGTTTCAGAACTGTCATGGTGGACAGCTATTCTTTATACTAAACCTAAATCCCTAATATTAAAAGTCAGTCCAATTCACCTGGCTAGGCCTCAGTGAACACTGCAGATGATTGTTCCTGCTACCTTAGAACATACTTGAAATGGTCCGTGAGCCATAGGCCCCTTGCCATTCCCTGCCAGCTATTCACAAGGTACCTGTGACAAAGACCCTGAAAGCACTCATAGGACCCTTTCTGCCTTTCAGGAAACATGATTCTTCATGATCGAATTGACAGGGGTGCCTGGCCTACTGGCCCATCTAAGTGATGGATGACTTGAACCAGCTCTGTGGAAAGAGGCAATGGATCAGTGACATGGCAGCTCTGTTCCCTGATGTGCCACACCAGATGATAGGCTCAATGGGGCATGCCTGAGTGATGCCTCTGAGAGGGCCAGAAATACAGGGAAGCCCTCAGGAAACTGAGAGATGAGGACGAAGGGGAATAAAAGGGACAAAAACCAAAAAAAAAGGAGGGCAGGAGAAGTAGAATACAAAGAAAGATGAGAAGACGCATGATACAAGAAAGGGGAAGGGGATCTTGGAAGCACTCCCTATGTCATTCTGACTCTAGACAGTGGTTCTTCCCCTAAGAAATCAGTCTTGTCCACTCCTGCCTAGCCAGGGTTGACATACAATGGCAAGACAAGGCATTCCTTGCCAAAGACAAGTTAGGGCAGTCTCAATGTGACCCAAATGTGGACTGGGGACAATTTGGCTGAGACTGAACTTTCAATGTTGGGATGAATCATGGTCTGATTCCAGTGGATGCCTGAATAGATCTGGCTTGGGAAATATAAGGTAAATTTTTGTAGGACCAAAAAGAAGCAGCTTAGACATCAGGCCAGTGGCAAGGCTAATTTCCAAAAAAAAAAAAAGGCTTGAGGAGGAATTGAGATGATCCTCCCCTTCCTTGGAGGAGAGTGTCGTGTGCAGTAGGTATCACCTGTCTTCGTGCCAGGTGGGCCTTTAGAATTACCACCCAGGTCTTCCTGGTTAGGGATGGATAGAGCCAGCTCAGCCCTCTAAGTTGCTTTTCTTTTTATGATTGCATTTCTGCTAGGAGAAAATTTCTGGTGCCTAATGTTTAGACCTAACAGGCTGGTTCTCTACTGGGTATGCTACATGTGTTCAAAGGTCCTGGGAAAGACCCAGATATATCACTATGACATTCTGGAAATAACCAATGGGAAATAATTTTAAAACAATTTTTTATGGAGCTTTGGAGGTTTCTTGGTTAGTTTGCTGAAAATTCCACTAAAATTTTAAGAACTTATTTAAAAAAAGGAAGAGGGGCACCTGGGTGTGTCTCAGTCAGTTAAGTGTCCAACTCATGGTTTCAGCTCAGGTCATGATCTCAGGGTTGTGAGGATCAAGTCCCAGGTTGGGTTTTGCACTCAGCATGGAGTCTGCTTGTCCCTCTCCCTCCCCCTTCACCCCTTCTCCAGCACCCATGTGCTCTCTTTCTCTCTCTCTCTCAAGTGAATAAATAAAATCTTTTTAAAAATTAAAAATTAAAATTAAAAAGAAGGAAGAAAAGCTGCATTTAACTTTTTTAAAAAAAGATTTATTTCTTTTATTTGAGAGAGAGAGAGTGTGTGTGTGTGTGCATGCAAGCTGGGGGAGGAGCAGAGGGAGACAGAATTTTCAAGCAAACTCCCCGCTAAGCACAGAGCCCCATGCAGGGCTCAATCCCAGGACCCCGAGATCATGATCTGAGCTCAAATCAAGAGTTGGTTGATTAACCAACTGAGCCCCCCAGGCACCCCAGAAAAGCTACATTTAACTCGATTGAATTTTAACCAGTGGTTAATCCAGAGCTGTGTTCATTTTGTTATCAGTTCCATTTACCCCTTGAACTTGCTCAGACTACTCTCATTAGTCTTCTAGGAGTGAGTAGAGAGAGTAACAAGACGTTGGAGAGAACAAATCTCTAAAAACAAGGCAACTCCCCCTAACTTTGATAAATTCTTGTTATGCTTTTTTTGAGATGATTTGGGTTTTGAGCTTATTTTGTTTTTATCCTAATTCAAGACTGACTAGTATGAACTGCACAAGGTGATGTATGGTTGCTAGAAGATGCAAGATGGTAAATGATCATATGTCAGAACTGTGTGACTGCCCCTCATAAAATGCTTCAGCGGATATCCATTACTTTTAGGATCAAGTCAAAATCTTTGAATGGCCTATAAGACCTACATAGTCTGGCCTCTCTAAGTTTTCTCTTATCACTTTCCCCTTGAATCTGTTTTTTAGATGTAGCAAGCTCCAGCCTGCCTCAGGGCCCTTGAATATATGTTTGTTTTTCCTGAAACATTTCCCTTTCTCACTCTCTTTTCCTGACTAACTTTATTTACATGTCATATCCCCAGCAAGGAATTTCCTGACCACCCAGACTAGGCCAGACTTTCCTGATATACATTCTTGCAACACCCTGAACTTTGTCTTTATAGCACAATTGAATATGAATAGTCGTCACAACTGCATTTAGATAGTTATTTAAGTGTATCTCAGATAATGGCTAAGGCTATCTATGGCCCCCCATCACAGTGTGATATTCCATTTAAGGAAATAGTCCCATGTCCAATGGATAATTATTAAAAAAATTTAATCTTTAATTAGTCTTGAAAAGGGAATGAGATGAGAAAGGCAAATGCATTCTTAACATCCAGCAAAACACCCAAATCCTTTCCCAATCTCTCCCACTCTTAATTCTACAGAGAATGCTGCTACTCTTCAACAATATTAGGTAGCTGGGCCAGAATTTGCTCAGAAGATGGGGGAGGGAAAGAGAATGTGAATGCGTATGTTAGTGATTCTTTGCCCCCTGGTCTGTTAGAGAGAACTGTAATCTCTTAGAAGGAGGGACCATGTCTGTCTCAAACACTACCATGTCCCCAGCAGCCAGTACTGGTTGAGCACACAGTAGAGGCTCAGTGAATATTTTTACCGAAGCATTGTTGAGCTCCAGGCAATAACAGGTTGCCATTCCTCTTCCCACAGTGAGAACTACTTGGTGCGATGGGGCAGCAAGGGCTTCCCGAAGGAGATCGAGATGCTCAACAACCTGAAAGTGGTCTTCACGGTGGGTGTGCACTGTCTTGTTGCTCCTGTCTTCCATACTCACAAGGGTATGATCTCGGAAACTCTGCCACTCACTTGGTCAGGAGGGAGCATGGCCTGGGTGCAGATCTGTGTTCTGGGCTTTCTGGAGAGATTCAGAGCAGATGGGATGGGGGAATGTTGTATGTCCTATGGAAGCTGTTAGGAAGATGGATCTTCCCCTCTTTCTATCTCCTTCCCTCTTTCTTTTTCACTCACGTGCACACCAAGAACACATGCCAAGTGCTGTGTAAACAAGCACAGACCCCTTCCAGCAATAATGTCTACATGAACTGGGTACAGCAGCTATTCTGATTTATCAGTTAATTCATGGCTAACCTGAGTTCCTTTCTTTGGCTCAGACTTTGTAAAAACCTCTCTAAAATGTATCAGAAAAAAGAAAAGACCTTCTAAGAGCATTGACTGCATTGGTAAATTGGATATTCTGAACATAATCAAATCACAGATGAATAAAGATCTTAACAGATCCCTGAGATCATTCTTCTATATACCAGTATTCGCTGGGCGAGACATGTATAGAAATGTTGAAATCAGTTGTTAGTTGGATGATTTATTTCTGAAAGTGAGCCTGGCTTTTTAGTTCTGGAAAAGACAAACAGTAGAAAGAAAAAGATAAGTGTTATTATTTTCAGCAAAGACCTTTCTCTTGTCCTATTTCCATGAGGGTGTGTTAAGAGTGTGATTTTAAGATACCTAAAGATATTGGCATTCTCTGCAAGCTCCTTTGGGGAAAAAGAGTGTTTATGAGATTTTTCACTCTGTTGCCTATGTTAGCAAGGGAAATTACAGAGGAGGAGCCAGGGAGGGATTTGGGCATTGGCCAAACCTATGAGTCTGATCCAGGAGTGACCGACATGCTAGATTAACCGACATTGCTCTACAATAATTTTCCAGTTACAGCCCATTAAGTGCAATGTCTTATGTTATGTCACAATTAGATTGGAGTGCAGCTGATTTATTTTGTTTGTTATTTCCTGAAAAATGGGCCAGCGGCATGGAATAAGATCATAGTTCTAATTGCTTAGACAAAGTTTTCCTGGCATATATAAATGTGTCTCAGTCCTGTTTATCTATTATTAGTTAGAAGGAGGAGCCTATTTATTTTCTTGATAAATAGGAAAGTCCCATGGGGCTTCCTGATTAAACCAGGAGACAGATGTTTCATGAGAGGGACAGGGACAGGGAATCAATCAACGGTTGCTTTTGCAGAGAACCAATTCATGATGTAAACGTGCAGGAGAGGGCATCAGTACGTGTGTGTCTCTCACTATCATGGAGAGTGTGACTCTGCCTGCACAGAATTCTGCCTGTGCCGCCGCCTCTTCTTCCCACAGCAAATGAACTTGGGGACTTTGGTTGACTGACTCAACAGGCTGATACTTCTCCATCTTGAAATGATGGGAGTCTTCATTTTGGGACAAGGAAGGTCATGGTGCTCTAGCTTCTTTTATTGATTCAAGAGCTATCGAGTGAATACCTAGTATGGGTATAATCTGTGCTAGGTATTGGGGATACAGCATTGAATAAGCTGATAGACCCTTTTCAAGATGTGATGGGTGGAATTCAGAAAACAAGTAAATGAATAAATAAACAAGAAAATGTCAAAAGGCAATCCATGCAATGCAGATAATTAAAACAGGGTGATGTGATGGTGTTTGACTGGGCTTTACTTTCAATTGGGCATTGAGGTGATGTTTAAGTTAGAGAAAGATAAAACTTGGCAGGCATGTGCCTTTCTGGCCTTATTTCTCTTGTCTCTGGATTTTAGCTCTTTCTGGTTTCCTCTTTGAGGGCAAGCCCTGGGACCTGGCACATGGGTTAGCTGATGGTGAACTTCCCCTGTCTCCTTTATAAGCATTCACTCTCCCTGGCTCTGTAAGAGGAAAGCAGAGTATACCACCAGTTTCCCTAAGAATTTTCCCAGTTTGGGGGTTATTGCTAACACACAGGAAACAAGACCGGACAGTAAAAAGAGTGCTAATGAATTACTAAATCAGGTGACATGTGTTTTAAGTTTTGTTGTCCCGTCTCAACTTCCCTAATATGTCTGAGTTTTATAAGGCCAAAGCAAAAATGATTGAGAAACACCACAGGTTGGAACACAGTTCTGAGTGAGGATTGCTCATTTATACACTCTCCAGAGAATAACTTGTGCTCGAGTATTTTGTAAGATGCTAATATTCTTTAGTGCCAAGCGTCTCTGATGAGGCAGCTCTTAAAGGTCTGGTGTCTTCCTTTGATCAAATGAAATCTCTTCAGAGAAAAGGGGTGGAAGAGGGGCTTAATTAAGAACCTTGTAGGCTTACCTAGTATATTAGTTGCCAGAGCTGCCATTACAAAGTGCCACAGTCTGGGTAACTTAAGGAACAGAAATTTATTTTCTCACGGTTCTGGAGGCTGGAAGTCCAAGATTAAGGTGTTCGCAGGGTTGGTTTCTTGTGAGGCCTCTCTCCTTGGCTTGCAGATGGCCTCTTCTCCCTGTGTCCTCACGTGGTCTTTTCTTTGTGTGTGTCTGTGTCCTAATCTCCTTGCTTATAAGGACACCAGTCATTGCATAACCTCATTTTAGCTTAATCATTTCTTGAAAGTCCTTATATCCAAACACATTCTGAAGTGCTGGGGGTTAGGACTTCTACATATGAATTCTGAGGGGATGTAATTTAGCCCATAACATCTAAGAAGGATCTTTTCAGGTGTCAGGGCCTTTATGGTTCTAGAATGCCTCTGAAAGATACCAAACTAGATATTTCAAAAATATGAAAATTCCTAATGATACAAGAGAAGTAATTAAGGACAGAGGTCATTATAAAGGAAGCAAGACTTGAGCTCTTAAGGATGCAAAGGGTTTGGATATATAGAGGAATAAAAGGCAAGCATCTGAGGCAGAGGTGTGGACAGGGTGCTTAGGAAGGAAGAGTGAGTTGAAAGTGAGCATTGTGTGTTTGGGGAGCAATAAAGAAATCTTTGTGACAAAAATAGAGTACTTACATGCAGAGAATAGTGGAGAACTGGTTGGCTAGGACAGCTGGAAATATATTATGTCTGAGACCTTTCATGTCAGCTGGGGAAGATTAGCACTAATAGGGTAGAAAATAAGGAGCTAGTAACGTCATTGTGGGGAGAGAAGTGAAATAATGAACATGGCTTCAAAGGTAAGTTTGTAGGGGATTTCAGGGTGGGTGGGAGGAAGGAGTGAGGCAGGCCAGAGAAAAGGCGGTCCAACCATCTGCACGTGAGGTAATTGGGTTCTCAAATTCAGGTGCCAACAGGGCAGGGCGAGGAATACAAATGAGTGGCCAAGCTTCCTTAGTCAGGAAGCCCCCTTCTCCCCTGCCTTCCTTTCTCCCTGCCTAACAGGGAGATTTTGGAGAGTAGGGAAGCAGATGTCCATTTCCCCCGCTGGTAAAAGGACAGCCCTTATAGTAGTCAGTCGTTCTCCAGAGAACCTGAACCAATAGGATATATAGATAGATTTATTCTAAGGATCTGGTTCCCATGATTGTGGGGACTGTCAAATTTGAAATCTGTATGGCTGGCCAGCAGGCCTGAAACTCAGGCAGGGTTTCTATACTGCTGTCCTGAGGCAGAATTCCTCCTTCACTGGGAAACCTCAGGTTTGAGTGCCTGAGGTACAACACTGAATAAGGCCTCAAGTCCTTCAACTGGTTGGATGAGGCATGTCTACATTATGGAAGGTAATCTCCTTGACTTCAAGTCAACTGATTATAGATGTTAATCTGAGCTATGAAATACCTCCTTAGCAACATCTAGACTAGTGTGTGGCCAAACAATTAAGCACCATAACGTAGCCAAGTTGATGCATAAAATTTAACCATCACAGGTCCCAAGCAGAAAGGTGTGGACCACATTGGGGCCATGTTTTGTTTCCAGAAACTCTGCATGCCTCTGCACTCTTCTATCCACACCAGCCGCAATGAGGTGGCTGCTTTGCCTGGGCCCTGGCTCTTATGTGAGCTGACAGGCTATTCCCAGTGCATGTGCCTGTAGGAGGATTAATTTGGAGGAAAAGCAACTATTCCCGAGTGAGGCCAGGCCCAGGATTCTCTACTCTGATGCCAACAACATGCTTTGATGTTCTTTCTTAACCCAGCTGGAAGGCGGTCCCAAAAAACATTGAAGCTTTTAGCTTTGAGCAGGACAGTGAGATGCTGAGGTGGTCCAGGTGGTTTTCCCTCCTCTGTATTCTTCTAATGGTGAGAGAGATATGTTGTGGTGGTTAGGTATTTTATAGACTTCAGTCTTAGAATGACTGGACAGTGTCTCCAAGGGCTAAGGTCATGATCCCAGGGAAGTCCCTTGTCTTCTTTGTGTCTCAGTGTTCCCATCTGTAAAATGGGGGTGCAATAATAGTATCTACTTCAGAAAGTTGTTAAGGATCAAACAAGACAATGGTTTATGAGAAACTTAGCACAGTGCAGGGCACATTAGTGTAGTTCCCCATGTCAGTGTTCTTCTTCAAGGCACGCACTAGAGTACACTCTGCTGTCCCCCTTAAAGTTAGCTGCAGCCACCTGCCTTGTTTTGGTCATTGAAATACAAGCCAAAGTGATGTCTATTCTGGGTGGAAACTTTAAGGACTAGTAAGTGATTTGCCACATTCCCTTCTCCTGCCGCGGGGACAGTGGAAGCACCTGTTGTGACGAGAGGGATCATCTGTCAGCTAGGAGCCAGGGCAGGTAGGTAAGCGGGTCCCCCAGCCATTGGCATTGGGCAGGTAGCCTGAGCTAGAAGTAAAGCTCTGAGATGCTGGGATTGTTTGGTGCCACAACAACCCATTCCTGAGTGATAAACATACACCAGGTGCTCAGTAAATGGTTAACTGTTGGGGTTGTACCTTCTCCCTTTTGCTTTCTCCTTCAGTGGTGCTGAGCAGTGATGAGATGGATGAAGTCACCTGTGGCAAATGCTGTTTTGGATCCATCAGCTGGCATATAGGAAATGCTGCCTGTATAACTGATGCTGTACTTCTATCCTTCTCTCCCTATTAGTTTAAAATTGAAGAATTGGGATTGAACATCAGAGACCTGCCACTCTGTATCCTTTCTAAAACTCACCTTTCTTATCTATGAAATGGGTATGATTGTCCTGTTTTCTACCTTTCCCAGGACTAATTGTATGATTGGTCCATGTACACTAAGTGTTAAGTACATTCCCCCCACAATTTACTATTAGTGAGCTTCCTTTTCTACTTCTTTAGACACATGGTGTATAACTATTCATTTCCTGCCCTACAGGATCTCGGAAACAAAGACCTCAACAGGGATAAAATTTACTTGATTTGTCAAATAGTCCGAGTGGGGAAGATGGATCTCAAGGATACGAATACAAAGAAGTGCACGCAGGGACTGAGGCGGCCCTTTGGGGTGGCAGGTAATGACACACTACACACCATTAACTTTTATTGAAGTGTGTATTTTATATGGCTGAATTTTAAAGATTATTTCTTTCCCTCTCCTCCTTGCCCCCCCCCCCAAATTTATACCAGACAGCTCTTAATACCCACATTTCTGGTGACTAAATCAAAATAATTGGTGACTAAGTCCAGATTTATGATGAAGGCTGTGAATAATGGATTCCTTGTGTCTGCAGCAGTGTTGGGAGCATGGTGCCGTCTGAGCAGTTGGCACCTTTGCTCCCCAGTGTGGTGAAGAAGGAAGAACAGTACGAGCGGGATCTAATTATGAGGAGCAAATCATTTTTTAAAAAATATCCAGGACAGGAAATCCAGTTACACAGAATGATTCACAGGCCACACATCTAAATTCCAGATGGAAGTGGACGTTTGGAGAGTTGGTGTGACCAAATAAGGCTGCTTCCGAGCAATCTTGCCTCCGCATTTTTCTCCAAGCCTTAGTTCTCTCTCTTGGGGTTTCCAAGACTTCATCATTCTTGTCCCATTTTTATGGTTTTTGTTATTTAACTATAACTGGCATTATTATTTACCTAATATATTTTCTTTTAATTAGCCTAGTTTATATTAAAGTACCTTTTTTTCCTTAAAAGACCTTTTAAAGACCTGTGGAAACAGCAATTTGATATGCCAGTTTTATTTCTTTTTATTCAAATACATATTTTTAGTCATGTACCATTTATAATTCCTCTATATTATATCTAAACCCACGTTTCATGTTCTTCCTTTCAAGATACCCTGGTCTATATTCACAAACCAGCTGGCTCCAACTAGTCCCCTGGCACTGCTTGCAAAGTGGTAGAGTAGACAAGTTAGCTTATAACGAGCTGTTTTGTTTTTTTTAAATCAGGCATTGTGGCTAGCTAACTAAGTAGATGACCTGGGGCAAGCATTTTCCCCAGGGCCTTATCTTTATTATCTGCAAAATGAGAAACTTTGACCTGATTGATCTGTGCCCTGCTCTGAAATGCTGATTCTATATAAGGCATATTCCTGTTAAAGCCAGTAAGGGTCCTTCAACCTTTCCTCAAAGTGTGCCTTTGTCCCCAGCTGTTGTCTGCTCTCTCTTTTGGTTTCAGGTGACAACAATCTGGCGTTTAACTGAAAAGTTCAGGCGTAGATTGCTTCAGGCATAGCTGGATCCAGGAACTCAAATTTATATCTCCTATGTCCTCTTACTGTCTTATTCTGAAGATGAGTGTCCAATTAGTAGGCAAAATGTGGGCCAGCTGTTCCAAGCTTGAATCCTACCAGTTTAGTAATCCAGGGGAAAGAAAACAACCCTTTCCCATGAGTTTTAGTAAAAGCCCCAGGAGCATGAGCCCATGCTCACCCCCTAAGCACTCACTCTGGGCAGGGAGATGTGGTCCTCTGATTGGCTAAGTCCTATGAACAACTCTGGAGCCAGAGGGAGATTGCTCCACCCAAATCATAGTCACTGAGAATGGGTGAGGGGGGTGTCTGTTAATCAGCAAGAAGGGATGCTGGTTAAATTCAAATAGCTAGATGAATCACTGGTAGATTATTACCCCAATGGGGCAACCCTCTTGGGTCCCCTCCCTCCTCAGGAGCTTTGTACTATCACTTTGCTATTACTCAATAAACCCTTCTTTGCCGCCCACCAGAAAAAGAAAAAAAAAAATTATTACCCCAATGGTTTTAATGGCTCCCTGACCAGGGCTTGGAAGGTTTGAGGTATTTCATGCTACCAGGGGGTTTGGGTTATATTTGACTAGGTTTTCCCCGTACTTCTCTCCTGCCCTCACAACCATTTCTATAATCCCCTCTCTAATGCAGGAGTTCTTCACCTTGATTTTATGGACCTTTAGTGGCTAATTTAAGGAGAAGTTTCAGAGGGTTCAGGATCTGTCTGGAATTGCAGGGTTCAAGGATCCTACAGTCATGTGTCTGTGCATATGAGCATGTTTATGAAGAAGGGGTGAGGAGATTTCATTAGATTCTCAGGTCCTATAGGGTGTCATTGTGCTTGGGTTTTGTAGGCATGGTAGACGTCCAATACATATATGTTAAATCCAAACCCACTTGTTCAATTTCATAGCCACTGTTCTGACTCCTCTTGGCCTCTGCTAAACCCCAGTCGCTTGGATGTTTTGGTGGCCTGCTGCTCTCCCAGCCTGCTTTGTCCAGAAGTGTTTGCCAGGTGCTGCACGTTATGAGCCCTTGCTGTCTGTGAATTTTCTGATGCTGCCTTGCTTGCCTTTTTAGATTTTCTGACCCAGCCTCTTGTCCTACAATCTCATCCCATTAACATGGTTTCCTGGAAGCAGGAGGGCATAAGTCATTAATAGATTTTTCTTTCTTCTTTCTTCCCTTTTTTTTTTGTTTTTTGTTTGTTTTTAGTTATGGACATAACAGACATCATCAAGGGGAAAGCAGAGAGTGATGAAGAAAAGCAGCACTTCATTCCTTTTCACCCGTGAGAGATTTCCCATTTCTTTCCCCTTCTTTTAAACCACAACCTTTCTCATTGAACTGCTCAAAAGCAAGGCGAACTTGTTCCCTGAGTTGGTGATAACCCCACGGGGCCTCCCAAGAAGAGGGCAGGAAGAGATCGATGATCTCAGTGCCAAGGCACTTGAAACCAACCAGCTTTTCACCCATTCACTCATCAGATGTTATTTATTCAACAGAGTTTGATTTAAAGCTGGCAGAGGGCTGGGCACTGTGGTAGGCAAAGGGCATGAAGCGGTCAACAAGATAGACATTGCCCTGTCTTCGTGGAGCTTCTGTTTAGATCGGGGATTAAATAGATAATCAATAAAAGATTCATGCATTAATTACAAGTAATACAGGAACCACAACTCTGTGAAGCAACAGCTTATCAGGAACATATAACAGGGAATTGTCACCTGGTTCTCATGGATAGAAATATTCATGACTTCAGAGGAGGGTAGTGAAGAGGGTAAATGTCCTTTTCCTGCTCTAAAAAGGAGTTTGCGAGAAAGCAGGATCCCCAGTTTGAGAATGTTGTCCTTACTTTGTTACACTAAGGATGTCCAAGGAGAATGGAGTTTTGTTACTGGTAATGAAGTCAGTGACTCTAGTATGCGATTAGAACTGAGCAGGAACAGCTAGTCTTTGCCATCTTGCTGAACAGATGTTCCTTTCAAGGGCTTAGGAATCCTTCCTCTCTAAGAGTCTTCTAGATTAAAAAAAAAAAAAAAATTAGCCTCTAGTTGTAGAAATGTTATTCCCAAATCTCAGAACCCTGTTGCTTTGTGAAAAAGAGAAATATGTTTCTTGATGGTATATATGCTGTCTGAGCTGACATGGGCAGGCCCACTTTTCACCTAAGGTTATGGAGGGGCTGGGCAACTTAACCTCAAAGTGGGGACCCTATGAGAGAACCATGCAAATATTTCGTGCTTTCTTTTCCTTCCCAGAGTGACTGCTGAGAATGACTTCCTCCACAGTCTGCTGGGCAAAGTCACAGCCTCTAAGGGAGACAGTGGAGGGCAAGGTACAGTGTCACAATGTGCCGAGCAGACCGGGCTCTGGCTTGGCAGCTCTTGATTCTTTGGAAAACAGATCAAAATCATAAACCCTGGCAAACGTAGCCTCCCTTCCAGACAGACCTTCGTGAAAAACGGGAGCATGTGATCTTTGGAAATGGAAACCACATCTCCTGAATCTGGGAGGCATGTCCTAGTGCCTAAAGGAAGAGGGGAACTGATATATCCTGATTATCTCCTATGTGTCAGGCACCTTCCTAAACCTCCTTACCTGATTTAATTATTCCCACAGTCCTGTGAGGTAGGTGGTATCCACCTCACTTCACAAAGCCTGGGTGGATGAATTTGACAGAATTTCACTTCTGTTACTTCCACTGCTGGAAATAACCAGTGGGATTCAAACCCACACATGTCTGGCCCCAGAGCCCCTCTGCTTTCCACCTTGCTTCCTCCTCCTGGTTTGGGTCGCTGCACCCGTATCTGTTTCTCTCTGCTTCCAGCAGTCTCCTCCAGAAAGAGCCCAAAGGGAGAGAGGCGGGAGGGTGAGACCGAGCACATCTTGAAGTTGGCTCTTCATGGCGAGCATTCTCTTCCAGGTCTCTGGGTGACCATGAAGATGCTTGTGGGTGACATCATTCAGATCCGCAAGGACTACCCACACCTGGTGGACAGGACCACTGTGGTGGCCAGGAAGCTGGGCTTCCCAGAGATCATCATGCCAGGTCTGGCCTTCCCCTGGGCTAGGGGGTGGTCTGGTTTGTGACATCCATTTTCTTTTTACAAAGTCAACTCCTTCCTTTTCAACTGCCTTTTCTCTATTTCTCTCCCTGAAGGTAAAATGATTTTTT
Source organism: Ursus arctos (assembly GCF_023065955.2). NCBI lineage: Eukaryota > Metazoa > Chordata > Mammalia > Carnivora > Ursidae > Ursus > Ursus arctos. The sequence continues at coordinate 56,942,737 of NW_026622819.1, forward strand.
TATATCCAAAAATCTTCCCTATATTCACATAATAAACATAGGCACATAAATATATGCACATGCACTTTTTTCCCCCTCACAGATGGGATCACACTTCATATGCTTTATATAACATTACTTTATAAGCTTTATATAGTGCCCTGCAACTTGCTTTATCACTTAATAATTTATCATGGACATCCTTTCTACTTTACTACACATAGAATAATTCTATTCTTTTGGGGAGAATATTGTCGTTCTCTTAAATTTTTAAATTTTTTTTTATTACCAGAGGACTCCATGCCCATTGTAAAATGTTCAAATAGCATGAAAAGGTAAAAAGTGAAACGTTAAAAGCTCCCTCAAATTTTTGTCTCCAGAAGTAACTGTTACTAAAATTGTCCAGATGTGTATATAGTAAAAGAAAAACAAATTAGATTATATAATAACACTGTTTTGAAACTTCCCTTTTTATCTTAAACCTGTCTTAGACTTGTGTCTACCACTGCTCTCGCTGATTTACTCCTTTCCACGGTGTATGGTGGTCCACTGGGGGCCTTTGCTGTACCTGTGCATTCCCCTGTGGCGTTTTCAATTCTTATTGCCCCCCATTCCTGAAGATCCTCCCAACCGCCTTCCTGACCCCATGTTCCTTGGACACTCAAAAAGTCTATCTGCTTCAGCACAATAAAAGATCTGTGGCTGTGACTGCAGACTGTGGTTGTTATTCATGGGCCAAGGAGCTTTCCTTCGCCTTTCCAGAAGGTGTCACTAGAGGATGAAAATTCAATAATTTTAATGGAGCGAAGCGCAGAGCCAATTTTGACCATCCTACCTACCTTTTTGCAACTGATGTCCTAGCGTTCCCCCATTCCCCCATCTCCTTGTTACCTCCTTCTCCAGCCTCCCTGATGAGGAAACAATGCTTTTTTGAAACATGTCTGATGTTAATTTCATTAATAGACGTCAAGGCGGGGCACTTGCCCTCCCACCCCCACCCCTGTGCCTTCTAGTCAGTGTCTCTCCTGCAGTGTAGACGCCAACCCTTGTCTCTCCCTCTGCCTGCAGGGGATGTCAGGAACGACATCTACATCACTCTCTTACAAGGCGACTTTGACAAGTACAACAAGACCACGCAGAGGAATGTAGAAGTGATCATGTGTGTGTGCGCGGAGGACGGCAAAACGCTGCCTGTAAGGGTCCCTGCTGCTGCGCTGGGTGCCCCGGCTGCCTTGGGTGCTTCTGCTCACGGAGATTTGCTTTTCCCCATCCCAATCTGCTCTCTAAATGGCAGGGGCCTTCGGGATGCCCTTGAGTAATATGATCTATACCTTTAGAACTTGGTTTGCACACTGGCCCATAGTAAGACCTTCTGTTGTTTTGTCTTTACATCAAAGCAGTTTTTCAATGTCTGTTTCTCCCCTTTCATGATCTTTTTAAATCAATCTTTCTTTCTTTCTTTCTTTCTTTCTTTCTTTCTTTCTTTCTTCTCTCTCTCTCTCTCTTCTTTCTCTCTTTCTGCTTGGCCTCAGCTTATAGGTTAGCTTTTTGTTGTTAAAATGTTGTTCTCATTGAAATCTGACCTGCTTTATTCGGACAAAATCCATGGCAAGAAAAAGGATCAATATAGAGCCTTGGGCTGGTGTGGAGACTCAGGATGGCCTCAAAACAGACATTTCCAACACTTAATCCAGCTCCCTAGTGCTCAGCTAGAAATTCTGGTGGAAAGCCTTATTCGTAAATTGGTCTCCAGAGGGCCAACACAGTGTATTCAAGAATGCAAAGCACATTGCTATAAATATTTATACAGCATATGTCCTATACAATATTTGTCATGTGTGTTTACATTTATTTACTTATATTTCCTTTAAGGTTGTCAGCAATTGTGTCCAGTGTGTGGGAGGTTCTGCTTCTCAATTTCTCCTTTTGGAGTACTGAGCTGAAAATAAGATCAGCTCTCAGCAGCAGTTTCAGCGTGGGCAAAGATTCCTCTTAGGCCACAGTAGGTGATTAGATAGCATAGTGGGGTGGGGGCGTGAGTATTGGTAAGTCATCTGCTCTAGCCTTGGGGCCTGGGGCTCAGGCAGATTTTGCTACTCTCTACCTAAGAACATAACTAGCATTCACAGAGGAATTACTAATGTGCCAGGCACTGGGATAAGTACGATGCATTATTATTCCCATTTTTACCAAGGGGGAAGCTAAACCTTCAAGTGAAACAACTTTTCGAAGGTTAAAAAATTAGTACGTGGCAGAGATGGGGTTTGAGTCCAGGTTTTGGGCCCTCTTAAACACTTCATAATGCCCATCCACTAAAAAAAAAAAAAAAAAAAAAATCCTCCAACTTCTTTCTCATTTCAAAAATGATGCTAATAACCACTTCTATCAAATTCTGGGAAGATTCATAATTATTTTTTGAATTTAAAGAAATTCTGTTGTCTTTTTGTTGGTAAAGACTGACCCCATTAATTACTATCTGGTTGAGCAAAAATCCAAGTGTTTAACTCATCCTCTCTTTGTTGGATTCTGAAAAGTAAAATAAGTGAGAGACACTTTGCTCAAAGGAATACAAAAGAAGAGCAGAGGGTTTTTATCTGAAAGGGAAATTGCATTTCACGAATGTATAGACCATTGCTTTGAAGTTATTTTTATCCAACTACCTGTTGGAGAACTTTTAAACCTCAGCTTCATTTTTAAAAACACTGATGTTTGCCTTCAGTGTTGCCGAAAGACAAATTAGAAGGAACAGTTAACAGGAAGGCAGGCATCTTATCTCACTTCTGAACCATTCTTCCTTCTACTCCTCTGCCACCCTTTTCAGTCACACCCTACCAGGCTGAGCAGACACACTCTTCAAAGATGAATATATAAGCGGGTACTCTGGGGGCTGAAATGCAGAGGTAACTATGGGGCACGGTGGTAATTTGCAGTTTCCTCTATTAGGCAAGTTATGGGGGAGTTCAGTTGACTGACTATTGAAAATTGCTAAGGAAGCCTGTGGGAGGCTGTTCTTTCTTTATTTGCAGAAATAAATATTACTGCCTAATTAAGTGTCAGGCAGCACACTCAAACACTTGATATTGGTGGGTTCCTGTGGGAACAGTCCCCTTCAGGGATATCTATTTCTTTTCCTGCTTCAGGCGCACACTGCTCTTGGTGGAGCAGGGCCAGAGACAGAGTAGGTTACACTTGTCCTTGGCTCATTTTGGAGTCTCAGCGACCTTGTTCAGGAGGGGCCATAGCAGTGAATCTAATGGGGTGGGCTCTGGGATCAAATAGATCAGGTTCAGTCCCAACCTACCTCCTTAGTAGCTGTGCAATCTTGGGAAAGTTTATTTGTCCATGAAAGAGGAATCATCATTTCCTCCTCTTGGGATTGCAAGTTAAACAAAGTGGTAACAGTAAACACCTGGTGTGCGGTGAATACTCGGAAACAGGAAGGAGAGGTAACATTCAGAGAAGGCAGAGCAACTGGTCAGGAACCCAGGCAATCAAATGGGTAATCTGATATGGATGGATGCCTGAAGCAAGTTTAAGAAGAAGTGAGAAGACTTCCATGCCAGGCCTGGAAACCTCTGCTCTTCTGAGACCAGCGAGCTTATGGGGGTAGAGGCAGGGTGCGGAGGACAGGGTATTATAGTGCTTAAGACCAAGAACTCTGGGGCCAGGCAGCCAAGCTCAATTCCCAGTGCTGCCTGGATTAGCACAATGACTTTGAACAAATTAAATAATGTCTCTATACCTACAATTTTCTGTCTGAATAGTAGGAGACCAGCATTTGCACCTTGCTTTAGTGGACATCAAATGAGTTGGTCTACATAGTAGGTGTTCATTAAAATTGGCCATTATTACCAGAAAGGAATGGTAGTCTTCTGGCTTTATTCTTGCCTTATGGATGATGACTGGCATCTTCACGGGATGTGGCCTTCTAGATGTAGAACACTCTGGCTCTTAAAGTGCATTCACATCCATGGTGTCATTTGTTCCTCCAGTGATTACTACCAGGTAAACAAGGCCTGTGTGAGGAGCCTGATTTTTCCTCCTGCTAAACTGTGTCTACCAAGTCCAAGTCAGCAGTAAAGCCTCTCAGCTTTCCTGATTCCTACTCAGATTGTCTTCAATTGACCTGAAACCAACTAGGAATTCTTACTGTTAATTGGGGACCTTGAGGATGGGCAATGGAGAAAATTATTAAATAGGTTTACTTGAGACATATACAAATTTATATTTTCTTTAAAACCAGGCTTAGTCCCTGGTCATGATTCTCGACACATGTGGAAACATTCAATTTTATCTCTAGCGTGTTGAGGATGAGGGTCTTAGGTCTTTCTCAGAGTAATACTGAATCTTTTTTCTACAGACTTAGACAATCAAAAATTTTCATCATCAAGATAGTTTTGTGGGAATCAGTTGCCCGCCATACGGCAATTTCCCTTTTGCCAGAGATATGTGTGTATTTTCAGATTTTATGAGCTACATGGGATTCACTGGAGTTACAGAAACTCTAAGCCCATAAATGTCACTAGTCATAAATCTTGGGAGGCTGGAAAGCATCTATGTTGTTATGGAAGGAATGCTAGACAGAGAGATAGTGGGTATGAGATGTATGCTAGTTCTGCTATCTTTTCGGGCAAGTGACTTAACCTCTCTGGGCCTCAGTTTACTCAGTTTTGAAATGGGGATAATAGTGGTGATCATCAGTGGTTGTGAGGATTGGATTAAAATGAGGTAGTATGTGTAAAGGGCTCAGCATAATGCTGGACAAAAAGCAGTCTTTAAATGGTTAGAATAAGTTTGAAAGCATGTTTATAGATCAGGCCTCAAAAATTTCTAAAAGACTTCATCCCATTGAAAACAAGAGATTGTCTTTCTTCATTTTTAGTTCAATGGTTATTCTTGTATTTATTTATTTATTTTTTTAATAAAGATTTCATTTATTTAGTTGACAGAGAGAGAGAGAGAGAGTGAAGACAAGCAGGGAGACAGCAGACAGAGAGAGAGGGAGAAGCAGACTCCCTGCTGAGTCGGGAGCCTGACACGGGGGCTTAATCCCAGGACCCTGGGATCATGAACTGAGCTGAAGGCAGATGCTTAACTGACTGAGCCACCCAGACACCCCAGTTCTTGTTTTTTTTAAGAGTTAATTCTGAAAGGATGCTATATCCTTATTTTGAAATGGGTTAAATTTGGCTGCTAGTACCATCAATCATTCTTGCCCTACGCTCAGAAGTAAAGAGGGAGAATTCCAGTGAGAGAGGAAGGATTCTTCTTCCCACAAGTTAGCTTCTCTCACTGGGGGTCCTAGAGTGCTTGTATGTGGCTGGCTTTGGTCATTTAACCAGGTGGTGGTGGTGGTATTGGGGGGGGGGGTGTCAAGGATCCATTGGTGAATCTGATGGAATCTGGTAAGAGGCAAGGAGTTTGTCATCCTAAAAATGCCCAGAGGCACACAGTTTTTCAATTTGGGGGCCAGGGGCTCCAAAACCAATCCTTATGTCTCTAGATCTCTAGAGACTGGAGATAAAATTCTTATGCCCCTTCTGGGAAACCCTAGCTTAGATCTTGTTTGGGGGCCAAACAGTTAGAATTAACAGAGTGAGTTAGGGGCTGACAGACTCTATTAGAAGATAATTTTCCTTGTTACTCCGAGGGTGTTTTTTATGGTAAACAATAAATATCCTATACAGGTATGCTTGCTCTGTGCTCATCTTCTGCTTGGAATATCTTTCCCACATTTTTGCTCAAAGCCAACTTGGAATCTTTCTTCAAGATCCTCAACTGTCATCACCTTCAAGAAATCTTCCTTGAATCCTCAGGCTGCACTTAAGGATCCCTTCCCTGTGCCCCATTATAGTAAAGACATATGTCTGTCATCGCATTGTGTTGGTCAGTGATTTGTCTGCTTATCTAGTGATCCCTCCCCAAAACTGTGAACTCTCATGTCAGGTTTAATATCTGACTCACGCCCGTATCCCAGTGCTTGGCATGGGCCTGATACCAGAAGATGCTTGGTAATGGTGGGGTCCCTCAGGCCCCTCTGTCCCTGTATCTGTCTGCAACCCAGGCTCCCTCCCCTTGCCCAGTTTCCCTGTTAGCATCAGAATCCATCAGAATGAGCTGCTGCTTGACTGACCTGAGCCTGTTTGTAAACTTTGTGCACATTCAGATTTAAGAAACAAATAGGATTAATAAGACTGGCAGCGTGCAGTAACTCCAAGGCTGGTTACCATTTACAATAAGACAGTCACGTCAGCGCCTGGTGCGCTCCAATGGTTTCCAGAATGCAAGTAATAGAATTTCTGTAGTTAAGCAGCTGTCACTCCTGGGGCTGGGGATGTTCATGTATAAATCTGTAATGTAAAAGGGTACCTGGCAGAAGGGTTGGCGAAGGGAGAGTTTTCCCAGACCCTAAGGCCAGTGTTGGCCTTGGGACTGAAATTGCCCAAGCACTGAAAATGGCAATTCTGTAGTGTTTTTTCTCTTTGTTTTTTTGGGGCAGAATGCAATTTGCGTGGGAGCTGGGGACAAGCCCATGAATGAATATCGGTCCGTTGTGTACTATCAAGTCAAACAGCCACGGTGGATGGAAACAGTCAAGGTAATAATAATAATAATCATAAATAATAATAATTATAGCAGCAAACATGTATTTAGGGGCTCTGAGACACCTCCCTAAGATCTGAAGCAATACCGTAGTGTGTGTCCAGTGGTATGTCAGGCAGTGGGAATGGTGGCGCGATGGGTGAGTACCCTGGTTCTCTTGATCACCCTTCAATGACCCAGAATCAGCCGCTGTAGGATTGTCAGATGGTCTTCTTGCACACAGTGCCCAGCCCGCCAAGCTGTGTCATTCCACTCAGCAGTGAGGAGCGACAGAGCTTGCAAGTGAACGTGAGGCTATAAAAGACCACTTAACGCCTGAAAGATACCGTCTTGGGAGGGTGCCTGAGACAAAAGTGGCATTAATCACAAATATTCGCATTACCAGATTGTCACACGAAGCAGAAGGGAATCTCGTGCATTGGAAGAAGAGTTTGGAATTAATTCAATGAACAGTGAAGCTTGAACATATCTTCAAATATCTCTGCTTTGTAATTAGTAGCAGTCTTTAGTCACCCTCTGCTCTGAACTTAAACACAAGATGTTCACATAACTTCCTTTTCCGAGACAGCTATCCAAACCTCCGTGGCTCTTGCCTGGTCACCTATATTCCCATTTTCCTCAGTGGGTCTCCCTGCACTCCCTGCACTCACTCTTTTCATGATGACCTGCCCAACTTTGAGGTCAGAAAGCTATTGGACCAAGTTGGTTTTCTCTTTTCTGTGTTCTCTTGTACTCTAATTATTTCTCTTTGCTAGCCCTTGTCACATGATTGTTAAAATATGCATCTCCCCATGCGAACCATGAGCTTTTGAGTTGCAGGGCTTCTGCTTTGCTTTAGCAAGGCCAGCATTTCACATGACCGTGGCTTGCAGTGGCCATTTCATTCACAATGAAAGAATGAATTGGACTGCAATCGCCCAGGAAGCTCTCAGTTCCTTTGTTCTGTCTGAAGTCACAAATGGTGGACCTCTTCAGGCTTAAATTTCATTCTCTGGAGCAGAAAGTGTCGCAAAGTATGCACCTGTTTGGCTTTTAATAGTCATCTATACAGTGTAAACTTGTCCCTTTTAAAACTCAAAGTGGTTTCCTCACAGGTAGCTAAGCTTCTCTGCTTTGGCTTGAATCGCTCATTGCAGAGAGAGCTGTGAGGTGACGGGAGGTGGGCAGTCTAGAGCCAGGACTGATGCGTCTCAATTAAGGATGTAACAGACCACCTACTGGGCAGTGGAACTGGGGTGACTGAGGACTGAGTGATTTGGTTCTGTGTCTTCAGAGGTAAAAGCATCTGGGTGTCTGTCCAGGCAAGGATGGGAATGAGCCCTGGGTTGTTCCCAAATATTGGATGCAAACATTTTTATGAATTTGCATAAACAAGAGTCCTCAAGCATACCCCCTAATGACCATTGTTAATTTGCTAAGCCCTGCTGCAGTCTCCAGAACTCCTGGAGTGTGTAAAGAAAATGTGCATTGTGCAGTTTGCAGTGCATCAAATCCTGTGCTAAAGTTATGTGACTTTTATATCAATTTGGGGAGATACATTTTAACCCACTGTAATTTACAGACTTCTTTTCATTGGCTAGGAATGCAATTTGGCAAATGGATTACATTTGGTACTTTATTTTCTCTTCATAGCTGGTTCTTATGTAATTTATTTACAGTTCATCAGGCTTGATGGATGGGTAATAAATCAGCATGGAACTCTCTCAGTTAAATGGTCAGGCTGCCTTTTGGGTGGTGGGTTGGAGTGGGGAGGGCTGTTTAACTCATTGTCTCCTGAGCTCTGGTTTCTGCCTACCAAGGTGGCTGTCCCGATTGAAGACATGCAGAGGATCCATCTGAGATTCATGTTTCGACATCGGTCATCCCTGGAATGTGAGTACCTGACCAAATGGCATCTCTGAAGCTCCCCTAAGGAGTGAGGAGTGGGATAACTGAAGGGCCCATGTGTCATTTTCTTTCCTGACCTCACAATGCTATTTCCAGCTAAAGATAAAGGAGAAAAGAACTTTGCCATGTCCTATGTGAAGTTGATGAAGGAAGATGGGACCACTCTGCAAGATGGATCCCATGACTTGGTCGTCCTAAAGGTACCATGTATTGGAATTAACTCTGCAGTGAGTGGGGCACAGGAGGCCAAGGGAAGATGGCAGGATTGCTTAGTGGTTAACAGCAGGGACCACAGAATCACACACACACACACACCAAAATCTTAACTTCTCTGCCTCTGTTTCCCCCCTATGAGCCCTCAGTGAATAATTGTTGAGCGAGTATCACATGAGACCTCTCATGTAAACACAACCATCATGGGTACATAGCACATTGAATAAGTGGAAAAGGTTATTGTTACATACAGAATGGGCTATTGACTCTGTAAAGACCCCTTTGGGATGTGTAGAAGACCAGCAAGAAACATTTGAGAGATGCCTCACTGCCACTAATGGAAACATATCAGAATCAGGGACCCAATCTTGCCACTGACTAAATCTGGAATCATCTCACACATCTTCCTGAGTGTCAGCTTCCTTTTTCTTAAGTGTGATGGTAATATTTATGACAAACCAGTAAGATGACCCATGTGGAAGGGCTGTGTATAAAAGGGTGTACAGATATTGGCCATCATTATTTTACATCATGAGACTTGTACTGTTTTTGAGAAGTGGGAAGTGTTTGCCTTGATCTCACTTGCATGCCTTCCCAGAACCCCTCTTGTGGCAGCAGGATGCCTATGCTAGCACCCAGCTGGAGACAAAGTATGTGCTTGTGAAGGAGGACAAGGCTAAGCTGTTGTCATAGGGACCCAACGCTTGTCCTTGGCTTTCTCAGCCTTTTGCCTGTGGTGTCCATGGCAAACACAGCTTCGTCAAGGCTTCATCACCAGGCACTCTTTCTCTGAGTCTCTCTGGTTTTTCTGGAAACCCCCACTCCCTTCTTGTACAGCTGTTCTCTTCTCATTTATGGCACATCACAACAGACTGTGAACTCATAGCGGGTGGGGTGGGAGGAGGTCCAGTTATAGTCAGTTTGCAATGTACTCATCTTTCTTAAGTCTCAGTTTCCTCATCTGTAAACTGAGGATGATAGCAGTGTCAACAGTGATGATAGCAGTTGTGAGGTTTAAATGAAATGAAGTAAGGCATATAAAGTACTTAGAGCAGCATCCAGTCAGAGTAAGGGTTCAATAAACATTAACTCCTGTAATGCCTGCCTCTAACCATGCATTTCCACATGCCAAGGGACTTAGGTGTCTATCAAATCTGCTAAGAGCTCTATATGCATTATGCCCATTTAGTCTGCCCCAAATCTCTAGGAGCTAGGTAATATGGTTAATCTTCTGTTTAATCATGAGAAAAATAAGACACAGAGAGACCAAGCAATGTGTCCAAGATGTCACAGACTTGTGAATGGTAGAACAAGGTCTAGATCCCAGGACTTTCAGACTCTAGTGCCTTTGCTGTTAACTTTTCCTTAAGTTGATTCCTTATCTTGCTGGTGGGCAGGTGTTAAGACCTCAAGAAATTTAGGGGTACCGAGGTGGCTCAATCGGTTAAGCGTACAACTCTTGATCTTGATGTCAGGGTCGTGAGTTCAAGCCCCACATTAGGCTTCATGCTGGGTGTGGAGCCTACTTTAAAGAAAAAATCTCAAGAAATTTAGGAGGAATCAAAATGGCCTGTCAGGAAAATCTTCAATTCCCTCTGTGCCGTTATTGAAGTCCACAGAGCCTTCAACTGGTTGGTCAATTCCTTTTCCATTAATGTAACTTTGGGTTCTTGCCTGTTTTGTGGAAAAATAGCCCTGCCATACCAGCTGTTTATTGCTTCTCTGATGATTTTTCTAATTCTGACTTGCTGCACCTTACAATGTGTAAGCTGGTCACTGCAAACTCTATGTGGCATTGGGCATGTACTTGTGGCTGGGGGAAGTAACCAAAGTGTTGTTTCCAGGGGGAGAGTAAGAAGATGGAGGATGCCAGTGCTTACCTGACACTTCCTTCTTACCGACACCATGTGGAAAACAAGGGGGCCACCTTAAGTCGAAGCTCCAGCAGTGTTGGGGGGCTCTCCGTCAGCTCCCGGGATGTATTCTCCATTTCCACCCTAGTGTGTTCCACAAAGCTCACCCAGAACGGTAATGAAACCATCAAGAGTTGTGTATATGTAGTGTGCATGTGCATATATGCGTGTGTAAGCCCAGGGAGGTCCTGAATGGACATTTTAAGCCAAGAATATTAATTCTGCTTATCTGGACTCTATTTCAGTGGGCTTGCTGGGTTTGCTGAAGTGGCGTATGAAGCCTCAGCTGCTACAGGAGAACTTAGAGAAGTTGAAGATTGTCGATGGAGAGGAAGTGGTGAAGGTCAGTGGGGCTTCGTTTTGTTTGTCTTCGTCCACAAGTAGCAGAGCTTGAAATCATGGGTGGCTTCAGGCAGCAAATGAAGTGTTGAGGGAGATGGGACATCTTCTCTAACAGTGGGACACAGTGTCCCAAATTGCCATGAGAAACCTTTACTGGGAAATTCAGTGGCTGATTTGGCTCAATGATGTTGAATGTTGAGTGGTAGAAAGCTATGGTTGTGTTCAGTTCCTGGAAGGAGATCAGCCTGGGTGTAGATCTCAGCTCAACTACTTGCCAACTTTATGTGATAATATTATGAATATGACATATTTTGTAGAGTGGTTGTGTGCATTCAAGGCAATAATATTTAAAAATTACTTAGCATAGTCTCTTACACAAAGTATGTAATATTGAACTAAACATGTAAATCATACAGAGTTCAATAAATAGTAACTATTAATTATTTTTGTTGGTATAAGTCGCTATAATAGTGTGATGTCTTAGTACTACTTACATGTTACTGTTAGCAATAAAAAGTACTCTTAGTTCCTGCTGCTTACAGAGTATTATGCATTATACGTGAAAGAGGGAAAGACATCAGGGCTCACATTTTAAGTGAAACAAGCATAAAACAATATAAATGTCAGATGTATTGTTGTGTCCACATGGTGTTGGAGAATATAGTGTCTGAAGTGTAGATCTAATTAAGCAACCCTTCTCTCTAGTTCTATGGGACAAGTGTTTCCCACAGGTCTTGGTAATCTTGTTTCCATCAGCAACTTGGTCCAGCTAGAAACTCTGAGATTAAACATCTTTATTTGGTAGCTGTATGTTTTCAGGGACTATAGGAAGTATTGACCTATCCCTTAGGAAGGAAGAGTATCAGATTTCAGTTAATTTTCCATACATGGAAAAACAATGGTAGAATTTTCAGATCAGTGTTTTAAATGTGCACTATTGGTTCACCTACCTGGTTCAGCAGTAGCAGGAAAATTCTCCAGACATCCTTTCATAAAGTCTATCACCTTTGGGTGGCTTGGAGAAGCATCTGGGAGTGAATTACATTGTCTCCACCTTTGCATTCTTTTTTCTTTTTCTAAAAAAGTTTATTATTGAAGTATATAACACAGTAAAATATGTACAGAGCCCTTACCCTAAGAGTATAGTTCCCTATATTTTTATACATACATATACCCATACACCCACTGTCTAGATCAAGATACAGAACATTTTTGGCATTGCAGTTAGATTCTCTCATACCCCTTCTCAACCTTCCCTATGCTGACTACCATGATAGATTTTTTTTTCCTGTTCTTGAATTTCATAAAAATAGAGTAATAAATAATGTACATTGTTTTGTCTGACTTATCTTACTCTACACAATCCTCATGAGTTATCCTCATTGTTGCATGTAGAATTAGTTTGCTCTTTTTTTTTTTATCACTGTGGATTATACTGTAGTATTAAAATGCTGCCATATGTTCATTCATGCTGTTGGTTGACAATTGGGTTGCTCCAAGTTCTGGCTCTTGTGAAGAAAGCTCCGTGGACCTTTTGAATGCAGCACGAGGTGGATGTGTGCTCTCATTCTCTTGGGATACACTGAGGAGTGGGATTTCTGGGTCACCTGCACTGTTTTTTAACGTGACCTTCATTATTTTGTCCAGTTTCTCCAGGATACTCTGGATGCCCTCTTCAATATCATGATGGAGCATTCTCAAAGTAATGAGTATGATATCCTCGTCTTTGATGCTTTGGTAAGAAAGAGGGGAAAGGTGTTTAGTGACATTAGACATTAATGTGTGTCTCACTGTGAGAACACTGAGAACTTGTGGTTTTTGTGGCCCTTTTCATGAACTTTTTTGGAGGCATTGTAACTTTTGGCAACCAGAGCAATGAATGAATGAGCCGTTGGGGTTTTTGTATTTTTGTTTGTTTCTAGTTCATTTGAAAGCATGGCAGGGCGAGCAAAAGGGGAATTTTAAGTGTTGATGTCATATTGGCACTGGTTGCAAGTACATGAAGCTGGATACCATGAATAATGGCTTCAGCTTTACCTGAATGCTGGAGCTAGTCCATGGCCAGGTCGGGAAGCATCCAAAATGTTTCCTATCTTCTTTTTTCTCATAGCCTCCAACTTACCAGTGTCATTACATCCTCCTGGCCACCCAGAACTTTTTATGGTGGCACACCATCCCGACACTTCCTCTTCCATCTTCCCAGATGGTTTCTTCCTCCTCTCTGTCCAACTCATGTTTCCTCAGTGTCATGTCCATGTCCACACTAGGGTATCAATAAAGTTTAATGTGTTAACTACTTATGTCAGTGACATTTATATTTTAAAGAGATTACTTGGAGACAACTGTGACTTAATCCAGTGCTTCCCAGGTCTCCTGGAGAGCTAGCCCTCAAGAAAGATGCTCTGTGACAAAAGATCCTTTGATTAAATAACTCTTGGGGAAGTGATGGACATTGTATGACCCTCTCAGAGAGTCACAATGCATTAGATATGTTAAAGACTCTAAGAACCCTGCAGTAAAGAAGTCAGTCTAACAATGATATCCTGAGATTTGTCAAACTTATCTGACCACGAAACCCTTTTATCCTACGACACCCTGTAGCACACTTCATGGAATGCTTTTTAGAAGAGACACTACCTTAATGAAAAGGACTAACAATATACTCGTGAGCTGATTCCTGAGCAAAATCATTTTGCTGGAGGTTCAGTTATGCCATGTGAATACGGCTTCCTGCCTTGAGTCTGACCCCCAAACACTGATTCCTTGAATCTTCTTCAGATCTACATAATAGGACTCATTGCTGATCGGAAATTCCAGCATTTCAATACTGTCCTGGAGGCTTACATTCAACAGCATTTCAGTGCCACATTGGCTTACAAGTAAGTTACTGTACATATCGGGCATTTCTTGTGTAGCTCCTACTCGCCCTGCCAGGATGCTTAGGATACAAGGAACTTGAGTATTTTCCTCTGCACCAGGCTGTGTGTGTTCTCCTTTTTTGAAAAAACCCCATCTATGCTGTGTTATTTGGATTAAATAAAAATATGCAAACCCATAGGTTGGAAGGAATATTTTATTGTGGTAGAAGTACATGAAAACATTCATTCATTCAGTCAGTCAACTATCATTTATTGAGCAGCTACTTGTGGTAGACACTGGGATTCAGAGGCTAGGGAGGAGAAAGCACACAGGCCAAGTAGCCCATTACAGCTTGGGTATAGCGAACTGATGGTTACAGATGGGAGGTGATACTGGAGAGCTTGGGAGAAGCCAGTTTGTAAAGGGGCCTTGAAAGTTGGGCCAAATAGTATGAAGTCTGCCTTGCTGATAATGAAGAAACAGGAAAAGTTTCTCAGCAAGGGAATTCCATATTATTAGAACATTATCTGTAGGAAGCAAATGCTGAAAAGAACATTCTCACCACCATTATTTCCACTCATATCCCGATTGTGACTAGTTTTCCTAGTCCAAATGTTTTTTGTTTTGCTTTGTTTTGTTTTTTCCTCACTAGTTTTTCCTTTGCTGGCTTTCTATGGGCAGGAAATACTTATTACTCCCTGTATTAAGTATGTATATTTTAAGCAAAGTTATTTTTATGGCTGCAAACAAGTGAGTAAGCTTAGCTATACCACCACCTTTAACCTTTGATTGAATGCCTTATAATTTATGGAGCAAACTGATGACCATGCTGTGGGTTGAAAAGATGTATTTTGAAAATATAATCCCTTATTCAGGAAATTGATGACGGTGCTGAAGACTTACTTGGATACCTCCAGCAGAGGGGAGCAATGTGAGCCGATCCTAAGAACTCTGAAAGCTTTGGAATATGTGTTCAAGTTCATTGTTCGGTCGAGGACATTATTTTCACAGTGAGTGCTTGTTATGCAAGAGTGATTGATTAGTTCTGCAGTTCCTCTGGGATACAACAGTATTTATGTCATCGGAGAGATTCTTTTATAAAATTACAACCAGCCATTGATCAAAAACAACTTAAAAATCCAACATAGAGAGTTATGAATAGGTTATAATTGTTCCCTCTAAGCTCATTCAGGGAAAAATATAAATCTTAACATGTTATAGAGTTATGTTTCATCCAATGAACTTGATTTGCGATTTGAGGCTCTTCGGTGTTTCATCTATCATTCTTTATCTGATTTGAGATAGAAAACTTTCCAGGAGTCTTCAATGATAGAGGTGCTGGGAGTGGGGAGAGCAGAACTTGGGGAGTTTGACAGTTACTTGGCTCTAGGAGGCTGTGCATGACAGATGAGTTGGTATTTGCAGTTGATCTGCCTGTCCTTGAGATCCTAGTAGCCAACAATTGAGCTGACATGTTAGAACACCTAAGAGATTTGGTGTTTGATGAGCAGTATTACAGAGGTTAGCTGTTCTTTTGAAGGGCTTCGGAGATAGAGGCATTCAAATGCAACCTGCAGAAGAATAATTTATGTTTATCCTGGCTATAAGGCAAAGTTAGGCAGGCAATTGGCTGTGATTGTATGTGTGATGAGATTGGTTGTGTGTGATGGGATATAAGAAAAACATACAGGGAATGTATTGTCTGGATTCTTATCAATGCAAATGAAGAACATTCAACTCAAACTGACTTAGAGAAAGTAGGACTTTTATTTCACATTTTTTAAAAATCCAGAGGATAGTTGGCCTCAGGCATGACTGGATCCGGATACTCAGTGCCATCAGGATAGTCTCTTTCTCTCTAGATCTTGCCTCTGGGTCCTGTTGCTAAGGGTCATGTGCTAAGGTTTGAAACAGTATGACCAAGGAAATGAATATGCAGATTGTATGGTTGTGGTTTCATGTGCATCTGTGGAGCCATGGGCCAGGTCAGCCACATATGGTGTAGAGTTGTTTAGTTGGAGAGATGATTTCCCAAAAGAAAGTAGAAATCTGCAGTCATCATTTCAATCACGACAACGGATTGTCTGCAAAAGTTTCATACTTGAAAAAGCACCTGAAATATGAATCATTTCGGATTCTCCTAAAACATTCTTTGAGATTTCAGGTGAGAATAGGAAGAGATGACTGTCTTGAACCATGTCACAAAACATATGTCATGTGCTTTTTAGTTTGTTTTTAAATTTTATCTTATTTTTTAAATTTAATGTTACTAAAAAAATTTTTACTTTAATTTTATTTATTTATTTTTATTTAAATTTTAGGCAGTTAACATACAGTATAGTATTGGTTTCTGGAGTAGAATTCAATGATTCATCACTTACATACAACACCCAGTGCTCATCATAACAAGTGCCCTCTTAATACCATCATCCATCTAGCCCATCCCCCACCTACCTCTTTGCATCAACCCTCTTATTCTTAGAGTGAAGTATCTGTTTCCTCTCATTTGCCAGTTAGTCAAAGTAGAGACTGTGTATTAAAGTCTTAGGGGTATTCTTCCATGTTTGAGAGACACTTGTCAATTATTTGAAAACCAGTTGGTTTTTCTAAGGGTTGAGTTTCTTGGAGGAGTTCAAGGATTCAAACATTATAATTCCAGATCAACAGGCAAGGATATCTTACCTCATCTTACAAGTGAGAACTTGAGGTTTACAAGAAGAATATATTCTCCATTTATCATATCTTCTGCCCCAGTTTTTTCTTTTGGTTTATTTATTTTACTGTTTCTCCTTCACTCCTTCCTTCCTTCCTTTTCTTCCTTTTCTTTCTTTGTTCCTCCCTCCCTCCCTCCCACCCTCCTCCCTCCCTTCCTTCCTTCCTTTCTTTCTTCCTGTCTGATCTCTCAGTCATTGTCTCTTCCCTCCGCTGGAGCAAAGAGCATTTGTACATTTGTTTTCTTCTTCTCTGCCTCAAGGCCTGTCGTCCTGTAGAACCTCTAACTCTTCATTCAGTGTAAATGCAGTGCTGCTGGAACTCTAAATGACTTTTGGCTTCTTAAGGAGTGAGGTGCTCTGTTATTTCTTGCTGTATCCCCAGCATAGCATATAGAACATCACTGATACTCATGAAATACCTATTGGACAGGGTTCATTTTGGGGGCTAAGAGATGCATTTGGTCAGAAGAGTTGCGTCTAAGATAATTCGGGCCTAATCTTAAATCCTTTCTCATGAACAAAGTTTAGGCTGACCTGCAAGAAAGGTCTAAGACCTCGTGCTGAGGGAAGGTAGTTTTCCTGGGTCTTGTTCTATTTTAGAATCTTTATCAGTGGTTTGCTCTCTGGTGCAACATCGAGGACATCGGGAAGTGATGGGGGTATTTCCCCATACTAGGAGGGCCTACATGGGAAACTAGAAAATAAAATGTTTGAAATTTCTAAGCCAGCTGGTGGGAAATCATAACATAATTATTGCTTTGGGGACTTATTGTGTCCGGTATTGTGTTCCTGTTTCCTGTTATTTCTTTGTCTTCTTTCCTCCTGTGCATAATTCAGCTGATCTAGCTCCCATTAGCTGTTCCCTTGCCATTTTTCTTTGCACATACTGCACATGAGCACTTGCAAGGGCTGAGGATTATTCTACATCAATATGCAGCATGCTGTTGGGTAAGGGAGGAAGAGAAGTTGTTGAGAAAGATTGGATTGCTTAAGGATTATTTATTTCTATCACATAGTCAAATAATGTGATTTTCTTTTCCCCTCTCCTTATGTCACTGGCTCCCGAGTCAAAGTCTGGGGCAGGTGTCTTTGGGCATCTACCCATGCCATAGTTGGAATGGAATCTGGCAGAGCAGGTTCAAACTTTTGCCGTGAGGAGGCAGGCTTAAAAATATGGGAAATTCCTAAATCATAGGAAGTGTGTCCAAAAGGTGTTCAGTAGCCATCAACATGACCAGTATCCATTGGGCTTTTCTGGAACGACTAAACCTCTGGGAGGTATAAAACATAGTGAAAAACTGTCAGAAACAGCTGAAGTGATTATATTCTAGGCATTGAGCTTCTTTATAAAATTCCTTGCCATTCCTTTTATCCTGAAACTCAGACAACCAGCTGAGCTGATCCCCAAGATTTCTGAGCTGTGGGATTTGAGACTCAGAGTCCAGAGCACACTAGGCTTCCCTGAGTCTCATTATGCACACTGAAATCTTCCCTTCTTGCTGGCCAGGCACATAGAAATAAGGCTGCAGCCCTTCTGTAAGGATGACTCTCTACAAGAGAGAAAATCCAGAGCACGGTGCTATAGTGGGATTTTTTCCCCACTTGTCTGTGTTCCTTACAAATCCTAATGCTGCCATAGGGTGAAGTACAGAGGGGAATGTGGAACAGTGATTATGTGCTTGCTGTGTTGGTCAGTGTTGGCTCAGCGATGGTCAGCGTTCACACTAGACAGATCTGGGAGGGAGTCATATGTTTATCCCTGTGCCCAGCTTACTGAATGACCTGGCCTGTCTGAGCCTCAGTTTCCTCATCCATAAATGGGGATAAACCAGTTCTTAGGGTTTTGATGTTGAAATGAGATTACACATGCAAAGTTACCCATGTAGTATCTGGTACTTAATTTCATAAACATAACAAATGTTACCTGCTGCCATGTTTTTACCTAGGCAAGACAGCAAGGGTTTTTGTTTCAAAAACTCAGATTAAAATTAATAAACAGTATCTTGATCCATGCTCAAAATTTGGCTTACAGTTCATGCAATCCTAAACCTTTCTTTTTAATAATAATAATTTTTTATTATATTATGTTAGTCACCATACAGTACATCCCTAGTTTTTGATGTAAAGTTCCATGATTCATTACTTGTGTATAACACCCAGTGCAACATGCAATATGTGCCCTCCTTACTACCCATCACCAGCCTATCCCATTCCCCCACCCCCCTCCCCTCTGAAGCCCTAGGTTTGTTTCCCAGAGTCCATAGTCTCTGATGGTTCATTCCCCCTTCTGTTTACCCCCCTTCATTCTTCCCTTCTCCTACCGATCATCCTAGTTCTTATGTTCCATAAATGAGTGAAACCATATGATAATTGTCTTTCTCTGCTTGACTTATTTCACTTAGCATTATCTCCTCCAGTGCCATCCATGTTGCAGCAAATGTTGAGAAATCATTCTTTTTGATGGCTGAGTAATATTCCATTGTATATATGGACCACATCTTCTTAATCCAGTCATCTGTTGAAGAGCATCTCGGCTCCTTCCATGATTTAGCTATTGTGGACAATGCTGCTATGAACATTGGGGTGCATATGGCCCTTCTCCTCACTATGTCTGTATCTTTGGGGTAAATACCCAGTAATGCAATTGCTGGATCATAGGGTAGCTCTATTTTTAACTTTTTAAGGGACCTCCACACTGTTTTCCAAAGTGGCCGTACCAACTTGCATTCCCACCAACAGTGTAAGAGGGATCCCCTTTCTCCACATCCTCTCCAACATTTGTTGTTTCCTGCCTTGTCAATTCTTGCCATTCTAACTGGTGTAAGGTGTATCTCAATCTGGTTTTGATTTGAATTTCCCTGATGGCTAATGGTTTTGATCATTTTTTCATGTGTCTGTTAGCCATTTGTATGTCTTCTTTGAAAAAGTGTCTGTTCACATCTTCTGCCCATTTTTTGATTTGATTATTTGTTTCTCGTGTATTGAGCTTGTGGGACTTCATCAAGATAAAAAGCTTCTGCACAGCCAAGGAAACAGTCAAAAAAACTAAGAGGCAGCTCACGGAATGGAAGAAGATATTTGCAAATGACACTACAGATAAAAGACTGGTATCCAAGATCTACAAAGAACTTCTCAAAATCCTAAACCTTTCTTGTTGTTTTTGTTTGCTTGTTTGTGTGTTTGTTTTTAAGGAGGAAGGGATATGCTTCCCAGGTGTCTGCTTTGTGAGGATCACAATGTAGGGACTTCTGTGGCTCCATGAATTCCCCTTGGTCTGTTGCTGGCCCACTGGCTGGCCACTGCTTGTGTCTGCTGTGTGTGTGGTCAAGCCTCTTGGGCCCAAGTAGCCATAGACCCAGCTCTCTGCTTCCTGCTGTGCTGCCTGTCTTTGCTTTTGTATCATGCCTCCTGCTCTTGTTAAGGACCTGCTTATTCACTTCTTGCTTCCCTCTCCTTCTCTGTGTGCTCCCAGTCTCCTTGGGGTTGCTCTTCCATCCACACATTCATCCTTCACCTCCCTCATCCCAATTGCCTTCGCTTGTGAGAAGCAGTCAACCCAGTGGTTAAAGGCACAGTTTTTGGAGCTAGCTACTTGGGTTGGAATTCTGCACTGGAATCCTACCACTACCATTTACTAATGTTTATGACCTTAGGCAGATTATGTAGCCTCCCTAAAGCTCAGTTTCCTTGTGTATAAAAGAAGCACATAGGTAAAAACCTTTTCGGGTTGTGGTGTAGACTAAATGAGCTAATGGAAGTCAGGCACTTAGCACAGTGCCTATCATAGTACAAGTTGCCACGGCCACAGTGATTATCACCTGCTAAGTGCATTTCACTTATTATCTCCATTAGTCTTCATAAAAATCCTGTGGAGAGCCTCATCCCCCCACTTCATCTCATCCAAATCCTCATTCATTCCATGCCAGCCACACAGGCCTCCTTGCTGTGGCTCAGGCTCCTGATTTAGGGCCTGGGCACTTTTCCCCTCATACCTGCTTGCTCGCTCCCTCTCCTTTTCCACATCCTCGCTTAAATGTCTCCTTTACTACCCTACTGAAAATCGCAACTTCTGATTCCCCTCCCTTTCTCTCTGTTTTTAATCTTTTTTCCCTCCTCATAGAACTAGTCACATGTTAACATACTAGACGATAATTAATTATGCTTTTGTTTACTGCCATCTCCCAGCTAGAATGCCAGCTCCAAAGCTCCTGTCTTTGTTTTGTGCAGAGAACAGCGCACAGCAGGTATTGACTTTGTTCCATGTGAAGTGGGACAGCCTTTCTATTCCGCCTTCACAGATAGGAAAGCTGAGGCTTTGATTCACGCAGCTAAGAATGAGCAAAGTAAGGCTTCACATTCTACCTCATCCGATTAAGCAAATTTAAGAACCAGAACTTTTGGGGGGCCATGCAAGTGTAAAGTGTGGTTGGCCAAGATGGGAGCTGTCATGAGTGAGAACAGCTCCTCCTGGAAGGATCAACTTGCTGGGTATTGTCAGGGCTGCAGAGAGGCACAGGGCTGCCCGGATTTAGGTATTATCATCCTTAAACACAGTAGGACTTCAGTAAAAAAAGATGACTTGGAGCAGAAGTTGTCAGGAAAGGAGTCCTCGCGATTATGGCAAAACTATCCAAGCAACCATGACTTTATCCTCATATCCTCTCAAGGAATGAAGAAAGAAGAGTGGACATAGGACCTGCCCAGCTAACTCACCCTCCTTGAAGGAGTCACTAGTCAGGGAAAGAGAAATGCACTAACACCCTGATAGAAGCTACAGTGTTTTAGGAGTCATCCTGCTCCCCAGACCTCACCTGGGAGCCAGGAAGATTGGCCATGGTGTGCACAGTGCCATCCACCTGCATGGGGCTTCCACTCCATCAACATAGGCATCCAAGGAGCACGGTTCACACCTCTGGTGGACACTCCCAGTCTGGCTCACTTCATCCAGAGTCAGACATCGTTGTCCTTTCTCTGCTTGCCTTCAGCATCAGTGATCAGATGTTCTCTGATGCTCTTTTGCATTTTATTTTGCATCTTGTTTTATTCTGCCTATCTCCCCTCTCAGCCTCCACCTCGCCCTCCCACCAGCTCAATTTCTTCTTATGTAAATATTATATACTAGTTTATCCTCCTGGTCATGCATATGTTAGGCAGCAGGACTGTCTGAATAAAGCTCAGGCAGGCCCAATGTAGCCTGCAGTCAGAGGGAATACATAAGCCTCTGCCTTTTTAAACAAATATGAATTTAACTCGAAGGCACTTGCCAGTGTGATTTGTTTTCATTGTTCATGTATGAATAAATATTTAAATGTAATCATCTGTTTATGCCGAGCATGGGCTGGAATGCCCGTCACATTGCTATTCCTGTTTCTCCTGCATATAATTTGCTTGCATGTTAATGCCATTTATTCCTATGTAAGCCTCTGTTTTCAGTTTTGAATATAATTTCACTTTTTGATGACAGTAATGGCTCAGTAAACTGCACAATTGCAGTTAATGGAATTATTTTATGATAACATTAACTTGGCATCAGATCAGGGTAGAAGAGAAAACTGTCATCAGAGGGATATTGTCAACCAGTTACTTCTCTTTAATTTATTATCTATTTTATGAGTTGCTACAGTGTTGAGGGGGAGCTAATAGCTTGTTTATTACAAACATATGTGGAAGTGTTTTGTAAACCGTGAAGTAAGTAGCCATCATTGTAGCATGAAATTGTACATGCACATGCATTTTAAATACCCTCTTTTCCCTTTGCGTATAGAAATATTAGTAAACGTTTATTGAGCACCTATTACGTGCTAGACACTTTAAGTGCTGGGGACACTGAAATTAATAACTAAGTCTTCCTCAAGTAGCAGTAACGCAGTAGGGCATGCTGGATATGCATCCCAGTAATCAATCACAGTCCCCTGGAATAAACAATGATCCCCAATGTGATGTCACTGAGGCTCAGGGAGCAGACAGGTTTAAATGACAAACTCCACCTCAGGAGAATCAGTAATTCTTCTCAGAGGAGGTGATACTTTAAACTAAACATTGAAAGAGAGAAGAATCACAGATTCCAAGTAGAGGGAACACCGTGTGGAATACGTCATCCAATCACTCCTGCCACTCCAGGAGCACCGTGTATGAAGCCTCTCCTCTGTGCTTGGCCCTGGATCACTTTTTTACTCTGCCTCACTTCATACTCACAGCAACCCTGGGGAGTATAGGTATTATGATGTTTCTTTGACAGGAGAGGAAACTGAGGCCCAGAAAGATAGAGCAAGTGACTGTAGGTCACACAGCTAGACGTCAGCAGGGAGGGCTGTGACATCGGAGCCTAGGCCCTTTGTGCCTTGCTGTGCCCATGAGCAGCAGGTTTGTGGGCAAGAGTGGCTAGTGGGTGAAGCCGTGGTGGTGGAAGAGGTGAGGTAGGCTGAAGCTGGAAGTGAATACCTTGCATGCCGAACCAAGGAATGTGATGTCATCCTCTCTGCCAGGGGAAATCAGCATAAATGCTGCCCTCTGTCCTCAGAGCACAGAGTGCTCGAGCTCCCCAGTGGGTGCACAGACTCATCCATTGGGATCAGGTAAAAGGATGAAACTTCCTTTATTTTGTTTCAAGGGGAAGAAATTAAACTTTATAAACACTTGAATAAGAATTAGAATAATACTTGGGGCGCCTGGGTGGCACAGCGGTTAAGCATCTGCCTTCGGCTCAGGGCGTGATCCCGGCGTGATGGGATCGAGCCCCACATCAGGCTCCTCCGCTGTGAGCCTGCTTCTTCCTCTCCCACTCCCCCTGCTTGTGTTCCCTCTCTCGCTGGCTGTCTCTATCTCTGTCGAATAAATAAATAAAATCTTTAAAAAAAAAAAAAGAATTAGAATAATACTTGGATATAACGTATAAATCAATAAGCATCTGTTGAGAAGCATGCTAACATTTTTTTTCTCATGGAGCAGTTTGGAAACCCCTGCTTTTGGCAATAGGAGCCATTAAAGTAGTAAAGCAAGAGATCTACAAGGGTACCTGGGGGGCTCAGTCAGTTAAGTGTCCAACTCTTGGTTTCAGCTCTTGTCATGATCTCAGGGTCATGAGATCGAGCCCCACATTGGGCATGAAGTCTGCTGAAGATTCCCTCCCTATTCCTCTGCCTTTCTCCCATGCGCTCTCTCTCTCTCTCTCTCATAAATAAACAAACAAACAAATAAATAAATAAATAAATAAAGCAAGCAAAGAAGCAAGGGATCTACATGATTTCGATCCATGTTTTAAAAAGATCACCGAGGGAGAAAGATGAGTGCGTGGAAGATGGTGTAGAGAAAGGGAGGCAGGAGGTTAATAATGAAGTAGTTACAGTGATGCAGGCAAGAAGACTTGAGCTAAGACAGTCATAGTGGGCTGGAGAAAAAGGAGAGGAAGAAGATAAGGTGTATAACTGGCAGGATGGAGTGTGGGTAGGAGCTAAGCTGAAGGAAAGGCCCAGATCAGCTGATCTGAGGTTGAACTTTGTGACCCATTTGATTAGACATCATCAACATGATGAATACAGGGAAGGAGAAGTTTTGGGGGGAAGATGATATGTTTTGGTAAAATTTGAGATGTCTGTTGGCATAGCCTGGTAGAAATGTATAGCAGGTAATTAGATACAAATCTAGAGTTCAGGAGAGTAAAGAGTAGAAATATAGTTTTGGAAGAAATTGATCCAAAGAGGTATTTGGAACTATAGTACCAGATGAGCAATGTTCTAAAACTCAGGATGAAACCCAGGAGATTAGCAGGTTGAAGGGATGGATGCGCCGGGGGGGGGGGGGGGGAGTCCCAGGGAAGGCTGATCAGGGACTTAGCAGGGGAAGCAGGAAGACTGGCAATCCAGGAGTCAGAAAAGAGAGCATTTCAAGGAGGAAGTGTCACCAATGTCAACATGCTACAGCAAAGTCATGGGGACTGAAAACTGATTAGAGGCAAGATTTTTGCAGTGAGGAGGTCTTTGGTGAATTAGCCAGCCCTTCCCCAGAGCTTAGCATCTTTCCTAATATCCATTTGAAGACCCTTAAGGAGACAGAGGGATCAGGGCTTTGAGGTGCTATTGGTTTCCCATCATCTTCATCTACACTGTGGATTGTCCTTTGCCAGGGCGTAATCCTAGATTGGCTTCCCGGGCTGATCCTTCAGTGGCCGAGTGAACTGTTTCCTATTGGGTGCTGATCTCACACTTTGCTCACAGCAAAGTGTAAGACACTGGCTGTCTGCTTCCATTGTCACTTTAAATGGCTTAATTTTGCAGAACAAGACTATCTCTGCTGTAGATAGTTAAGGGAAAAGCCATGGATGACACAAGATATTCATTCTTCCAGGTTGAAGCAGTAGACAATTTCCTTTTCTTGTTAACTCCTCGTTAGACATCTAGAAGCTCGCTTACTGGCAGAATTCTTGCCTTTGTGCAAACAATGGCTGTTTCTGTCAAATGCCGAGGCTGACAGCTCCTCAGAGAATGACTTGGGTGAGAGATCAATTTACTGAATAAATATGTAGATTTAGGAAATGTGTTTGCAAATCCCCTGTAACTAAATATGAACATGCGAGATAATGAAGGGTCTAGTTTGCCAGAGGGGTGAAATTCACCAAACTACCATAATTGTCAGGGATGCTGAACTGAATCAGGGTGACTAGGCATACTTGATGATCCACTTCAAATGCATTTGAGGCAGCATCACCTCAAAGTAGAATTTGTTTCCTTAATAGGAAATAATATATTGCTCAGTTCTCGGGCTTGCAGCTTATTGTGTCTTTGGGGTGGATGGAAAATTAAAGAGGACTTAATTATGAGGCATATATGGTCACTTTCCTTCAGGTCTCCAAACTAGTCTCTCTGTCTCTCAGATCTACTGTCCTAATGGCACTGACTGCAAAGACACACTAATTCAATTCAATCCAGTTCATTGATTCATTAAATAAATATTTTGAGCCTTACTATTTGGCCAAGTTTTATCCTAGGTTACTACAGTGAACAAGAGAGATGTAGCCCTGCCCTCATTCTGCCCTTATATGGTACCGGGGGAGACACACACACACACAAAGCAAACAAGTACACCAAGTAGTTGCAAACCATAATAAATGCCAGTAAGGGAAATAAACAAGTAGTTGAGATACATGGTACAACGTAGTGGTGAAGAATCCCAGGGACTAACCACCTGTGTAACCTTCGTCCAATGCCCTAACCTCTGCCTTAGTTTCTTCATCTAATGTTGGGATTACCTCATAGTGTTATGAAGAAGTGATATTTCAACCGAGAGATGAAGGATGCTAATGAACCAGCCACGCAAAGGATAGAAGGAAGCATCCTTCATGGAGGAAAACTCTGAGCAAGTGCTCTTGAATAAAAGCTTCAAGTTTTCTGGAAAGTTAGAGATTAGTGTGGCTGAAGCATAGTGAACAAAAGGGAGAAGAGGAGGAAGGTGGACGGGGAGAGACTGGCGGAGCCTGCCCTGCAGGATTTATTCTCAGTGTGTAACCGAGGCCTCTGCAGGCATTTCACCTGAAATGCTAGCAGTCCAGGTAGTGCACAGACGCTCAGCTGGTGAGGAAGGTTGGTGTCATGTGTCACCAGCGTGGGTTGGTGGTGGCTGCCTGGACTTGTGTTGGTGAGGACACCGAGGTTGTGTTTAGAGGTGGCCGTACAGGGAGCTGTGACTGATGAGTGGTACCTAAATTGAGCAGTTCAGTGGGAAGGGATAGAATTGTTCACTCCTGTGTTGCTTATGCAGCCCTTGATAGGAGTGAAGGGCTCTGAGTTCAAACAGAGTGTCCTGCAAAGCCTTTGTGTTTTGGATTATAGTTATTCTGTATTCAAAATTAAAAAGTGTGTGTTTCGTATTCCCACTAGCCTCTTTGGTTGCCTCCTGTAAGACACTCGTGATAGTTGCTACCCACTCTCTAATTAGACTGGAGACAGACACAGCCTGTGCTCCTCAGATCATTGAGGAGCCCCTTTAGTTTCTCCTGCAGTCTCTCAACTCTGCTAAGCGTCATTGTCTTACGATCACAACATTTACAACTTTTTAAAGTCATGTATGTTTCAGCCACCATGAATTTTTGGTTTGCAATTTTGGATAATTTTTTTAAGTACGTGATTATAGTCCCTTCTCAATTATCTGTTAATGTAGGAATCTAAAGACCCATATTACCCAATGTAGCAGTTAATATAAAGTCATTCAATTTGATCATCAGAGTGCATTATGTATAGACGCATACTCATGTACAGGTGAACTTCTTCTCAGAGGGGTGTTCTGCTGAATCACAATTTGCTGAGCTAAATAGTATCCTTAATTATTACTTCCTGATTTTCTATCAGATGGGCATTTTGAGGGGAGGGAAGAGCCACTGGTCTTAGGTACAACAGGGGTGACAAAAATGAAGCGCTTTCCCATAGTCAAATATATTTTGTGAATAAGCCACAGATAATACTATTATGTCAACAACTAAGGATACCCCAAATAGCATGGGCCACAGCAGTTAATAGCTGCTGACCTACCTCTTCTGAAATGCTCTTGTCTTGGCTTCTACGACACAGAGCTCTTTTTGTATTCCTCGTACTTCTCAGATTTGTCAGTGGTCCTGAAGAGAGGCCTGCGCCTTCTTTTACTCAATTCCCTCTCCTAGGTGAATGAATCAAATCTGGTGCTTCAGTTCCCACTGCTATGCAGATACCCCAGAAATCCAGCCTGACCTTTTCACTGAGTTCCACGGCTCCGTGTCCAGCCGTTTACTTGCTGTCTCCCTCTTTCATATCTCAAAGGCAATTCAAAGTTAGCATAGCCAGAACCAAACTCATGATGTCCCTCGTCACACTGATCTACAAGCCAGCATGTTGTGCAAGGCAAAAGAAATAAGATTTTTCTGACATCTCATTTTTTGTTTCTTCATAATCTGCATTCAAGTCTCAACTGCTCCCTTCCTAAATGTCTCTCAAATTCATCCACTTCTTTGCATTGTCCCTACCAACTTCCTAATCAAAGTTCTCATCATCTCACACCTGCATTACTGTGTTACTTTCTCTAATGGTCTGGCTGCTTCCATGCTTGTCCTCCTATCATCTATTTGCTATGGAGTCTTTTTAATTTCCTAAGTAGATAGTTAAAACATTTGTAAGTATGGGAAGTTTTGTTTCTCCCTTTCTAATCTGAGTTCTTTTTCTCCCTATTTGATCGCATTGGCTAGGATTTTAGGTCAGTGTTAAAATAAAATAGTGATATATATTGTGTAATGGCTTTAAAAAAATTAGATGCCTTTTTATCAGTTTTACGAAGTCCCTTCCTATTACTAATTTGGTGACAATGTTTATCATAAAGCAGTATTAGATTTTATTGTGATCACTGATGTTTTGAATTTATTTCTACCATCTTAGCTGGGATGGACTCCCCACTATTCTGATTTTCCTGACCTTTTTTTTTTCTTCTTTTCTTTTTTCTTTTGTTCCTTTTGAATTTGTTTTCAATTTTCTCATTTGTTTTTTTTCCTCTTTACCAGTACATTTTATATCCAATTCTATTAGTGGCTATTTAGGTATTCTATCATACACATTTAACTTAATCAAATCTCAAGTTAATATCTATATAGTCCCCTGAGTAATAGAAGGATTTTAGAAGACACTGTCTCTTCCCTTTTAAATATTATACTAGGATTGTGCAGGATTTTAGTTTAGCTTTTTGGTACGTCCACAAGTTATACATTATTCTTCTTTTAAACAGTCAGTACCTGTTATGTGTTTTTAACAATAAAAGTTCATCAACACTATTATACTGTATACTTAAAAATAGTTAAGATGGCACATTTTATGTTATATGTTTTTTATCACAGTTTTAAAAAGGTTATGACTCTTCCTGTCACCTTTGACTTTCTGTGTTTGTTTTCCTTTTTCTTGAAGTAAATCTTTTATAATTAACCTTAGCAAATTTTTGGTAAATGCTCTCAAGTTGAATTACTCTGAGTTTATTCTGGAAGCTGGAAAGAAGTTTTCTTGGATATAGACCTCTAGCTTTTTTTTTTTTTTTTTTTTTTTTTTTAACTATGATCACCTGTTAAGGTTAGCTGTCAATCTTACTGTTGCTCCTTTATAGGCATTCTGGTTTCTTCTCTCCCGTGGCTTTTAAGATCACCTCTCTGTCTTTGATGTTTTGCACTTTCACCATGATTTACTTAGGAATGAGTTTGTTTATACAACTAGAAGATTGTTTTCCTGAATCTGGAGTTTGTTATTTTTAATGTCAATACCTACACTCCCCCCCAAAAAAAATTCTCACTCACTCACTCACTTTTTTTTTTTTTTAAAGAGTTATTTATTTTAGAGAGAGAGAGAGAGCATGCATGTGGGTGGGAGGGGCAGTGGGAGAGGGAAAGAGAGTCTTAAGCAGATTTCATCTTGAGCACAGAGCCTGACATAGGGCTTATTCTCACTACCCTGAGATCATGACCTGAGTGGAAACCAAGAGTTGGATACTTAACCAACGGCACCATCCAGGTGCCCCAATTATTCTTTTTAATATTTGCACTTTTCCCATATATTCTATTATTTTTCTGAAATGTCAACTAATGTAGATTAGACCTCATATTCTCCATGTCTCATAAACTCTCATATTTTCTATCTTTCTTTTTTTTGTTTTTAGGATTCATTCTGGCTAATTTCTTTGAACCTGTTTTTCAGTTTACCAATTTCTGTCTTAGCTATGTCTAATATGCCATTTAACTCATTGACTGAGTTTTTAATTTTAATTATTGGACTATTTTCAGAGATTCCATTTAGTTCTTATTCAAATATAATTTTTCATTTTTATAATTTTTGTTTCTTAATCATACTTTAAAGCATCCTTTTTCTATTTTGAAGCATATTAAATATGAGATTTTATATTCTTTGAATTATAATTCCAGTAGGGTGAGTCTTCATGGGTCTGATTCTGCTGTCTCCATCTTGGGTGACCATGATTCCTGGGCATTTTGTTGTTATTATTTTTTAAAGCTAACTTGCTTTAGAACTCTATCAGTTGTTATATGTTTTTAGTCTTGAAATAAAGTTTTTATTTTCCTCCAAAGAAAATGGGGACAGTAACAACCAGAGAACCCTTTAAGTTAAAATTTCTGTTTGTGGATCCAGGCAAGGAGCATGAATATGGAAAAACAAAAACAAACAAACAAAAACATGAACAAAACAAAATCCAGGTGAGGACTGGCTCGTGGTTCAGAAAGCTCAATGGGTATGTTTTCCTTTTCCATCCAGCACTGAGGAGTGGGTAGTTTCCTCACCGTTCCCTTTCATGAAATAGATATACTTCTCACCCTCCTTCATAAGAAGGCAGAACAATTTGGGATACCAGCTTTATGCAAGGGTCTCCAATAAGCAGGCCCTAGGATTGATTTCATTCCTTCTATTCCCCAAGCAGCCACCTCAGTGGAAGTTTAAGAACACTAAGGTTGAGCAAATGCCTTGGGGGCAGAAGCTGGTTTTAATGTTCTGTGAGTACCCAGAATCTCTCTTTTGCGTGGTGTTTCTCCTCTGTGGTTTCTTTAGTTTTCTGATAGTTTACCAGCTCATTTTGAAAAATCCAGCTTTGGTAGTCATTTTTTACTGAGAGGTTTTCCAGGGCATTTTGTCTACCACACTGTTGGAAATGGAAGTCTTTAAACTTTACTTCAGTTAGAATGATCTCTCCACAGGTCAAACCTAATCTGGGAGTTCACCTTCTTGAAACCCTCTAATTTCTCCTCGTTGCTCTGAGGATGAAGACAAAACTGCATGTGGCCTACGAAGGTCTGTGAGGGCTGGCCTCTGCTCCCTGCCTGTCTCCTTTCACCCGACTTACCCAGATTTCCTCCACTCCAGATTCCGGGGTCTTTATTCCGTCCCTCTGACCCACTCGACTCTCTTCTGCTGTAGAGCCTGTGCTCTTGCTCTCCTGGGAGTGAAATGCCCTTCCCTTTCCTCTTCCAGTTTTCTCTTACTCTCTTTTCCTGGGTCACCTAAAGCATCGTGTCCTTGGGGAACCTTGCCCTGTATTTGCAAACTAAGTCAAATCTCTTCAGATTCTCATTGCCCCTGTATTTTGTCTTTCAAGTATGATCACACACACACACACAAATATTTGTTGAGCTCGTACTATCTTCCAATCACTGTGCTGTGAAAGAATTTATAACAGAAATAAAAATTGACACCCAAATATGTATCACAGTTGCTGTTCTAACTAATTGACAGGTCATCTCAGGATCTGGAAATCTGGAGATGGTAAACAGCTTTTCGTGACAAAAAGTCTCTTGACTTTTTTTAGAACTGCCCTTAGGGTCTACAACTTCTGAAAGGCCTTTCACTCAGCATTTGTTCTTCCTCATTCAGCACCAACACATGACGTACCTGTTTCATGCATGCTGGACTCTAAAACTTGGTTCTCCTTTTAAGCCCTTGAATTGATAATGAAAGTTTCTATCTAGTTGAAATATTTGTCTAATGGTAGAGGTTTAGTTTGCATTGGCAATCAAGTGTTTATCCAACAAGTATTTATTAAATAGCCAGTTGACAACTCTGCTAGGCACTGGAAATACAACAGTCAATTGGACAGACTCAGGCCTAGTCTTCGTGGGATTTTATAGTCTAGCTGGGAAAGGAGTCATGAAGCAGAGAGTCTTGTGGGTGCATGTGAAATGAAAGGGAGGTATCTGAGGTGCCTTAAGGCATGGAATAAGGAGGTTAAATCTCATCATGGGGTCAGGGAGGCATCCTGGAGGAAGTACCATCTAAGCTGTGACCTGAATGATAAGTAGGAATTGGTAAGTGAAGAGGAGGGTGTAGCTGGTGAAAATTAAGCTAGAAGGAAGTCCCTGAGATAGTAGGGAGCTCGACTCATGTGAGCTACAGAAAGGCCAAGGTGGCTGGAATTCAGTGACGGATGGAATAGGAAGAGAGCACCTGGAGGGATAGGAAGGGGTAGATCTCCAAGTCCTTGAAGGTCAGGCCGTGGCATCTGGACATTAACCTGAGGAAAATGGGGAGCTATTACAAGATTTTGAACAGAGAATGATATGATCACTTTTGTTTTTAAAATGTTCCCTCTGACCATTGTGTAGAAAATGGATTGAAAAGGGGGTAAAGTGAAGGAAGGGAGGTGGGTTCAGAAACCCCTACAGGTTAGATGTGCTGGGGCCTTGAATAAAAGTGGTGACCATAAAGATGGAGGGTACCAAGTGGCTTTGGTCACTCTAGTTAACAATATGGTATTGTTACCAAGGCTCTGACTTGGATGCCTATGGGGCCATATGCCATGCTGGTGAACCATGCAGGGTGAGCAGGCTTGGTCTTGGGTGACTGGAATGCTCTTATCTGACTCTTTGACCATAGAAGCCAGTGAAGAATCCTGGAGGTTTCGCTCAGTGGTAATGTAGTCCACTTATTGATGAGGGAAACAGCGCCCAGAGCAAAGTAATCTGCTAATGGTCACAACACACACTGGTGCTGGAGTCAGGTTTAGATCTCAGTCCTCAGACCCACACCACCACTCTTTCTGTCGCACTGCTCTTTGCTGGTGGCTTGCCTCGATCTCAGCCATGGTACTACTCAGATGAGGTCTTCAGTAATGGAAAACTTGACATATTTGAACTTGACACTTCCTCAGATGTTCCCAGATTTCAAAACAAAGAGTTTTACTGCATATGTATTTTAAAACACAGCACCATTAGTAAGGAAAATGTTAAAAATTCTATTTAACTCCACATACCAAATGTCAAGGCTCTCAGTGGAACAGAGCTGGAAACCTGGGGTTCATTATTCTTATCAGGAAGCCGCAAGAATGCAAGGACAAAGTTCAGATGCTCCTGGCATGACCATAGTTTAGAGTAATAATAACTTGACGTTTCTTGGTCAGTTGTCTCTCTAGCGGCAGTCCATGCCGGGAATCAGGAGGTAGGTGAAAAATCAGCAGTTAGATTCTGTAATTGTAGAGGGGAAAACTGCCTCTAGTTTCTGACCTTGAGTTAGATCCCCTGGCTGCAGCCCTGCTTCCCATGGTGAGAACAAGAGAATTCAGGAAAGACTTTGGGGAAAAAGATTGTTGTAGAAAGGAACTGGAAGGCAAGAGACATTCACCCCAAAAGAAGAGTAGTTATCTCTTTTGAAAATAAAATGTAACATTTACTTGTTTAAAAATCATAATATAACATAGAAGTATATAAGGGGACTGTTCACATATACAATTTTTTTTCTAAGAGGTAATAAAATTATCAATTTGTGTATAGATTTCCAGATTTTTACTAGGGGTGTGTATGTGTGTATGTAATCATTCTACAACTTAATTTTTTCCGCTATCATTTAAGATATCATGGACACTTCATAGGTGATTAAAAAACTGAAGGGAGATATGGTCAGAGAAGCAGTCAAAACCGAATTTCTTCTCAGTACCAGAAGTTTTAGAGCAAGTGGGCCTAAAAAGAAAATGCTGGAAGGAATCTACTGAATATTAGCTTCTCTTTCAAGTGAATGATGCAATCTATATTTTTCTTTATATGTCTTGGAACTATGGAAAGGGGGAGGCTGTGGGAAGGAGAGAGAGAGAGAGAGAGTGTGTGTGTGTTTCTGTTTAGGAGCATTGTTTTGGGAACACTCAATTTCTAATTATATTGAGAGAAAAACCCTGAACACCATTTTTCATGCTAATGGAGAAATTTACTTAAGTGCAGAATTATGCAATTGAGTTCTTCTTGCCAAATTACATAAAGGCTGCAGCTCCTCTCAGTAGAATGAAGGATGGCTGGGGCACACATCACACTCTATTCATAACTTAGAGTTCTTTTCAAGGCTTTTGCCTGCATCTTATTACCTACTTACTATTAATTTATTGCACAGGGTTGCTGTATTTTAAAGTAAAGTGAATGTTTTAGATGGATAGTTTTCTTTCATTTCTTCCATATTGTTAACTTCTATTTTTTTGTTTAGGCTGTTTATGCTTTCACCTGAGGCAGTTTTTCTTCAGTGATTGCATTAATTTTTGTATGTTCATCCTAGACATTTTTCAAAACGGGATCCCCACAGGTTGAGTTTGTCTTCTGTTCTCTCACCTCCAAATCATTCTCCCCTGGGGTGATTTATAAGAGGAAGACTGTTTACTGAAACTTCTTTGCAGTTTGCCCTAAGGGGGGATTCCTCCTCAAATGTCAGACTCTGGAAAAGTAACAGCTCGAGCGAGGAGAAATAATTTTGTCATTGACAAAAGGGTTGGCGCCAGGAACTGGTCTGAGCCCTCTGCCTCCCGGCTGTTTCTATCAATTAAATGAAGTCTGCATGGAGTTCTCTGGGCCACCAGGCTACTTGACAATTCACACAGGCAACATTGTTGTTATATTAGCCCTTCCGTGTATAGTCCCTTTCAGACGAGGCTCTACTCTTTCTCTTCTAACAGAATAACACCTTATGTTTCAACTTTGTTACCCTTCAAAAGAGAATTTCTCTGGCCACTGTGGAGCTGGACTGCTCACTTTAGATTCATTGGACCAAAATTCCTTGTCTTAATCTGCCATTCCGGATTCCTTTTGGGTCTCTAGACTTTGGTGTTGGGAGAAGGGGTCCAGATGGTGACAATGACCATGAAGGAAAGAGGTGAATCAGGAAGGGGACCCTCCCATTCATGAATACTTCCCAGCCCTATTGCTTTGACTTAAATGTGCCTGCTGAGTGCGCTCAAGGGTTTCTTTCTGTAAATAGGATCAATAAATGCAAGGATGATTTTCAGACAGATTCAGGCACTGGTGAGGCTATAATTACTCTCCATCCCAGGTTGGAGTAGGGTGTGAGCAAGACAGAAAGGGGGAGGAGGGGGAGAGAGGGAGAGAGAGAGAGAAGGAGGGAGAGATGGAGAGAGAGAGAGAAAGAGAGAGAGAGGCAGGCAGTTTTAGTCTTAGAATATTGTGATTTTTCCAAGTAATCACTCTTCTGTAACCACGAATGACTTAATGGTTCTTTTTTGTAAAGTCACTAATTTACACCTACTCTAACAGAGCAAATTATTGGCTTGAGAATAGGAAAACCAGCCAAGTCACCTTGGATTTAGAGCTTGAACAGAAAAAGGTTAGAGCCAGCCATTCAGCTTCCCTGGACAGTCCTGTAACATCATCCCCTGGGCAAATGATGCTTTCCGACCCACCCTGACTTGTTCCAGTTCCTGGCAATGGGCTATTACTTTGTTCTCTGGAGGTAGTATTGCCTAGCGGTTAAGAGGAAAATTTGGAACCACACACTCAGGCTTAAATTCTGACTCTTCCTTTTACAAGTTGGGTGACCTTGTGCAGTTAGTATTGTGCCTGGCACATAGCAAAGACTTAGTAAGTAGCAGTTATTAGTAGTAGGAGCCTTAGTAGTCAAGGGAAGAATAATAAGGCTGCATAGCTGAAGGTGACTAGTAATACTATCTACTTCAGATACCATTAGAACTAGTTGAACTGCTACGAGTTCTGGATTCATAAGATATTTCTGTGCAGCTACATTGAAGGTTCATTCATCTAATACTTAATCATTAGTTGATGCATTTGTTTAAACTTCTTTTGGTGTTCCAGGCCTATTGCTACATAAACATGGGGATATTATGACTGAGATAGCCTTGACTCTGCCTGCGTGGAACTTATACTCTAGTGGAGAAAACAGGCAAGTAGTGATGGTGAGGAACAAAGTATTCACGCAGAGAGCCCACATCATTGTGATAGTCTGCTTTAGTGTTGTGTGGAGCGCACAGCATTCATTAAGGACGTTCACTAAATAAATGGCCTCCCTTCCGTAGTATTCCTCCAGTGCCTGGCATCACATTTAGGGGCAGAGAAATCTCTTGACTTTAGTGGCAAAGTAGCAGAATGGTATAGCATGACCTTCTTGTCGAGTAATTTTGTCAGATCATAGAGGCATTTAAAATAGATTTTTCATTTTAAAAACCTTCCAATTAATCTGGCCTTGCTCCCAGGCACTTGTGAAATGAGTCAGGTATGTGTCTCACCAAGAGCAAATTTAGGTAAAGATGTGACCAGGTGAGGAAGACAAAGGAAAGCTGGGGCCCAGGTCTAATCCTGCAGGGGCATTTATGGGACTGCTGGGGAGGAAGGAAGGAGACCAGACACGCTGTGGGGGTGGAATGGGAAGGGGGCTGCTGAGGGCAGACAGGAGCCACCAGGTAAGCAGTCACGGTGCTCAGTGTCTGCTAGAGCCCTCGTTCCCTCCTCTGCTTTTCTGTTCCCCTGGTTCATACCTCTTTAATGTCTTTTCCTTTTTCTCATATGTAAAATATGAATGATAATAGTCTGTACCAAGTGAACTAATCCATGTGAAGAATTTAGCGCAGTGCCTGACCCTTAGGAAGTGCTCGATAATAATATTAAACTTTTATTATCCAACTTTTCTCACTATGTGGCAATACATAATTTACCTGCTGGCCTGTCTCATGATTTCTCTGGGAATAGGGACTGGGTCGTACTCATATTTATCTCCCCTGCAGTGCCTGGCACGCAGTAGGTGCTCAACAAATTGTATTTGTCTTTATGAAGATTTTTTTTTTTTTGTCCTTCATAATGCTTACAAAGATCTAGAAGAAAATTATGGTACTATATAACAATAGCTAGCATTTATTTAGTGTTTACTATGTGCCAGGCACTGTGCTACTTCCTTTGCATGCATTATTTGCTTGTAGGACCACCTTATGGGGCTAATATCATTTTACTAATGAGAAAACTGAGCCTTAGAGAGACTAAGAAACCTAGCCAAAGCCACCTAACTGATAAGTGTCAGAGCAAAGTTTGGAACCCACACAGTCTTACCTAAATTTCTGCATTGACTTAAAGAGGTAGGGAAGAAATCAGGAGGATGCCTGTGAATGTGGCTCAGAGGAGCTGGAAGTGACCAAGGCATAGAAAACAAAATGGGGCTGGAGTGCCAGGAAACCCACCACCCCTGGATTCTAAAGTGAATCTTCCTGCTAGCTTTCCAAGCCTGAGGATGCCTTGGTTAGATGCTGCTCCCCTGGGCTGCTGGCCTGAGGTTGGCATCTCACTTTTAGGCTGATGCTTTATGTACCTGCATGGAAGAGGTGGTGCAAAGCATTGTGCACACCATATGGGGCCCCATTGGCATTTAGTGAGTGCTCAGCTGTGCACAGTGTCTCCTGAATGAATCACATGCAAGCAGAGCATCGCTATGTTTATCCAAGCCCTGGGAGCTGGAGTGCTTGCCGTGGTTGGGCTCACATGCCCCAGCGCCTTGCAGGTTGTTCCAGTATTCCCTGTGGTCAGGGCCTTCAGGCCCTTCAATAATTCGGTCCCTGGCAGGATCAGCTGGTTTCTGAAACATCTTTCCAGGCGTGCTGAAGCCAAAAAAAAAAAAAAAAAAAAAAAAATGCTTCCCTCCTGAAGCTATAACAGAGACCAACTGCTAAAAAAGGACCTTGAAACCACATCTGCTGTGCCCTTGACTTCAAGGCCACGCTTAAAGCCTTGCAGATAGATGAAGCATTATTTTTTTCTTCTTTCTTCCAGTTTCTCAGGAGAGGCCCTACAGTGCTGAATGGCCCCCATCATCACTTTATTTCTTGCATGTAATCTAAAACCCTTATGCATTTTATTTGCCTTAATGAGACTCCTTCCTAGAAATACTCCTTTTATTTGTATGTGCTCAGGTGAGAGAGTTTCCCAGTATAATCACTTCTGTGCTTGGGAACCAACAACAACAATAAGAATAATAGCTGATATTTACTTAACGTTTATTAGGTGTTAGCTATAATATTAAACACTTGAAAGACATTATCTCATTTTTTCCTACCTCAATATCCCCTTTGAGTGAGCATTATATCTCCATTTTGTCAGTAAGGAAGGTAAAGAGTCCAAGGCCGCGCAGTCAGCATATGGAGGAGTCTGGCTAAATAGCAAAGCCCTTTGCACTAAATAGCTGTTTGCGTCACTTCTCCTGCCCAACTGTGCCCATTTTTTTCAGCTCTTCTTTCCATTTGTACCCAGTAATACCCTAGGCTTAAAAATTCACACATACACACACACACACTTGCTAAGAGGCTGCAACAACTTAGCTTAATGATGTAGTCACTGTTAAATGCAAGCCACTTCCCTACAGAATTAGTTTTTTTAATCTTTGATGAAACTCAAGCAGGTGTAGAATATTTTTCCTTTCCTGGACTAGAGTGTGGTGTTGAGGTACTTTACTTGTGACACGAATAACAGGGAGCAGCTTGGATTCCCACTGAGGCAGATGCCCCTGAGCTTGGCCTCCTGGGATCTGTGTCATCTGCCCTCCCCTGTTAGATTCTCAGAGCACAGAAGGAGAAGAGTGCCAAGTTCTGGCTCAAGCTAGAGCACTGGTACAGTCTGTGACCTAGAGCAAATCAGATTTTTCTTGGTGGTAGAAATTAAAGTCAGTTTCTTACAAAGTTTAAAGTTGAATGCATAGCCCTGACTTGGTCTCATAGCCTAAATGTCTCTTTCCTTTCCTACCTCAGTCAAATAACATTTAAAAGATGGCAGTGAAGCCAAGTCACTTGTCTACTTGGGCCCTCGGTTTCTTCTTCTGTACAATGGGAAGCATGGACTAGGCGCTCACTGGCCTTCCCCACAGCTCTTGGTTTAGAATTCCAGGGGGCAGCAGGAAGAAACCCACCCTACCCCGCAGAATTCTGACCAGATAAGATTGCAACAAATTGAACCAGGGCTAGTTTAAGAAAAAAGGGAATTTATTGGAGGGGTATTTGTGCAGCTCATACAATCCAAACACACACACACACACACACACACACACACACACACACAGGTTGGGAACCAGGGCTGCTTGAGGGATTTCTTCACAGGAGTTCGTGAACATTCCCCTGGAGTGCTGCCATTAAGAGGACCCCCATTAAAGTCCGTTTTTATGTTTTTGTATTAAAAAAATACAAATTCCCGGGAGAGAGCCACCAAAAGACCATTCAGTTATGGAAGGTGGGGGAGGCAGGGTCAAACAATAGGAAAAAGCTGCTGGAGGCCATTCTTGCAGGTTGCACAGGTGGTTCCCAAGAAGAGGACTTCGTGGGAATCCTACCCCCGACCCCATGGAAATACACTAATAAGTATGCTTTACAGAGGAAGTCCATATGTATGTAAATAATGATGACTCCACCACGGGCAGCCATGTCTGGGTATTAAACGTGGGTGAGAGACACTGTAGACAATAATAGGGATTGTGAGATTGCTCATTAGACATTTTCGGGTAGCTGTGGCTAGTGAAAAGAGTAACAGATTTCAAGGCAAAAGTCTTGGGGGATGGACCATTCATTAGTTTAGCTTTGGACACAAAGAAAAACTAAACAATGTCATCTTATGGGGAAACCACCGCCACTTTGAATTAAGATCCTGCCTTCCTCTCTACTAGATCTGTTCTCATAGTTTGCACTTTGATGGAATTTGGGCAAGTTTCAACCTCTTAGGAGTTTCTGTGTCCTTATCTCTGAAGTGGGAACAATAGTAATATTCCTATAATAACCAACAAGACGACAGCTAACATTTGCTGGCACAAGGCATATGCCGAGTGCTTCACGTGCGAGGGGTCTCCTCACGGTACTTGGGCACGGTGCCGTTATGGCCTAAGTTTTGTAGATGAGGAACTGGGGCTTGCGGGAATGAAGAGAGGCGGTAAAGCATAGAGCAAAGTACTGTACAAAGTGATTGAGAGGGTGGGCCCAGGGGCCGGATGGCCAGGTACGAGGTCTGGCTCTAACACTTCCAGGCGTGGAGTCCTTGGGCGTGTTGCTTGAGCTTGATCGGTCTGTAAAATGGGGATAATGATAGGGCCCACCGTGGTGTAGTCATGAGAGTAAGTGATTTAATATGTATGCAGACAGTGCCTGGGGCAGAGCAGTGTGTAAGAACGTCTACTATTATTAATAAGGTCTACAGTTAGCAAGGTGGCGGTTGGAGACCCAGAGCTGATGGACTCTAAAACATATACTTTATGGCTGACATCTCTATTCTAGCAGGACAAGAAGGTTCAGAAGGGAGGAGTTTAAGAGAAGGGTGAGGGCACGAGGGAGGGAGAGAGAGAGAGAGAGAGAGAGAGAGAAAGAGAGCTGCTTCAGGACTCTTGGCTCCTCTCACAGCCTTTTCTCTATGACCTTGAACTAGATACCCAGAAAGTCAGCAGCAATCACTGGGTCCTTGTAATTGATTGGAACATTCAGTACTGGCTTTCCCTTAAGCTTCTGACTTCAGGGGGGCTTTAGGAAGTGGTAAATTAGGAGAAAAGAGAAGAGAGGCAGAGAGTGACTAACACACAGAGAGAAAGATGGAGTCAGAAAGACAGAAAAGCAGAGATAAACGTAATGACCCAGAGACAGAGTAAATAATACTCACAAGGAGATGAGCAGACACATGTTTAAAGACAGAGAAAGGCAATAGAAGAGAAGCAGAACGAAAAGAAAAGAGGGGTGAGGGGACGGCTGGGAATTCAGTGCATACAGCAGTTGATGGACCGCCCTTCCTGTGGTTGATGGAGCAAACAGACCCGTTAAGTGTGTCAGCGGTTTATCTAAGGAAAGCACCTTTCCCACAGCCGCAGCAAGTGGCGTCTGACTGTGTAGGGCAGTGACAGGACTCGCTCTTTATCTGAATTGGAGACAGGAGCACTCTTGTCCGTATTTCGTGCAGGATGCCACAGATTAGGCTGCAGATTTTTCATGGTTGGCGATAGAGCCTTGTTTAGAGAGGCCTAGGGCTGAACAACACTCCAAGGCTGGGCCAAGAGGACCATAAGCCTTAGGAACCTAGAGATGGATTTTATACGAGGGGATGGTTTCTATAAAAAGTTGCATGTATGCCTTCGTGTGGGCCTTGAAAATCTCTGCAAGAATATCCATCTAAATGTTAACAATCCTTATCTCAAGGTAGGATTAATGAGGAGTCTCACTTCATAAGTAATGTGTTTCTGCTATGTTTGCATTTTTGACAGTAACAACATAGGGCCTTTATAAAAAGAGGAACAAAAGGTTTCAACTAGATGATAAGCACACTTCTTGAAATGAGAGGGCCAGGTACACAGTGGCCCCCCACGGGGAAGAGGCAAGTACGGATTTGTCTGACAAGCAGGCAATGGCTAAGTACAAGGGTGGAATACTTGAAAATATTTCTCCTTGACGCTTCCCAGACGCTTTGGAAATCTGGTGACCACAGTCTCTCTTCTGATTCTTGCAGAAGGGTGAAATTATTAATGTCCCCTCAGCTTGGATGAGTTTTATTCCTTTGAGGTTCTTCAGGGTTTAAAAAAAAGGCAGGAGTCAGTGGGAGGGTATCTGTTCTGCTCATGGTCAGAGGTTTTCCTGCCAGTGAACGATGCTTGGAAACACTGCTGGCTCAGCACCATGGTGCTGAAGTCCCTGTCTCCCACCCCTCACTCTAAATTTTAAATGAAGTTTGTGGCTGGCCCATCCTTTCAAAGTTATTGCCTGTAGGCTTGAAAAATGACCTAGGTTTGTCTTCTTTCAGGCTTTATGAAGGCAAAGAACAGATGGAGTTTGAAGAATCCATGAGACGGCTCTTTGAATCTATCAACAACCTGATGAAAAGTCAATACAAAACAACCATCCTTTTGCAGGTGGGTTTACACTACAAAAAAAAAAAAAAAATCTGTTTTCCTTTGGTCACCTGATAAATAACAGTATGGTGAGATAATGTCTACTTTTGCTTGAATATGTAGCCCTATGTTAATGGAAGGCCTGGGCTGGCCACATGGTACAAGGATCATGAACACCAAAGAAAGCACATTTATTATTTGTTTCCTGTGAGGGCAACAGTGCCTCTTTTTAAATCACTCCGAAGCTTTTGCTACCTGGAAGGAAATAGGTCAAACCTGATCCACCTCTAATGGTGACAATGGTGGGGCGCCTGGATGGCTCAGTCAGTTAAGTGTCCAACTCTCGATCTCAGCTTGCATCTTGATCTCAGGGTTGTGAGTTCAGACCCAGCAATGGGCTCCATGCTATTCATGGAGCCTCCTTAAAAAGAAAAATAATAATGGTAACAACGGTTAAGGTGGCAGCCTCTTAAATCCTCTACTTTCGATTCTCAGCACCATAAGCTCAGATCCCTTTTTGGGGTTAGAGTCTCCTCAATAAACAGGAGATACTTTGGAGAGAGGTCCTCTAATTTATGGCTCATGATGCTAATGTAGGAACTCTGCAATCTTTGAGAACCCTTGAGTCCCACCCCAAGGCTGAGCAAGAGTTTAGCAGCAGAGAGCCTGAATGGAGAGGCTGTTTTAGGGGAAGACTTCCTAACTTTCACAGGATTGACTTGTAAGTGTGCAGGGAGGGCTGCCTCATGTCACATGAATAGGAAAAAACACATTTACTGAAACAATGAGTTAACGCAGATTCTTCTTTTCCTTCTTTTAATAAGAATTATCCTTTTAGTTGCTAATATAAAATCTGCTGTGCCTGGGATCACCCAGCCTCTGGCTGGAATGGATGAGGTGCTAGTGTCCAGTTAGAACGGAGGCAAGAAGGCAGAGGCAGAAGTCTGTCTAGCAGCGTTCACTGCTGATGCCACGACTCCCCAGCTTTGCACATCAGAATCTCTTGGGGATCTTTAATAAATTCTGATGCCTGGCTACCACCACCAGACATTCTAATTTAATCAGTATGGAGTGTGACCAGGGCAAGCAGTTTAAAAAACTCCCTG
This sequence comes from Ursus arctos, assembly GCF_023065955.2. Lineage (NCBI taxonomy): Eukaryota > Metazoa > Chordata > Mammalia > Carnivora > Ursidae > Ursus > Ursus arctos. The sequence goes on from NW_026622819.1 coordinate 56,984,952, forward strand.
GTGTTCAGGAATCACTTTGCTAGTGGCTTTTTTGATTGAACAAATGTTGGTGACCTCTTTGTGTGTGTGTGTTTGCATGTCTATGTGTGTGTTTGCGTGTGTGTGTGTGTGTGTGTGTGTGTGTGTGTGTGTGTAGAGGGGGGCTTTGACTAGTTCACCAATGTATCCTCAGCACATTGAGCAGGCCTGATACATAGCTGATGCTGAATAAATATCTGTTGAATGAATGACCCTCAGGATAGGTGTGCAGCTCTCCACTTCATAGATGAGGACACTGAAGCTCAGAATTGATACCACTTTGTCAGGCTCCACTGCAGTCAAGGGTGTGGCTGGCGTTCAGATGGCCTCATGCCTGGCTCTGAAGACCGTGCTCTGAGCTGCTCTATTACACTGTTCTTTACACTATACATTTAGCACGTACTGGAGATAAGACTGTTTGCTCCAGGGTGAGTCTTACCGTTTTTACCTTCCCTTCCCTTTTGTGTGTGTGTGTGTGTGTTTTTTTTTTTTTCCTAAGTCCTCCCTCATTTTACAAAGCTTCATCATTTTACAACAAAGGGAATAAGAGGAGCAGGGGACAGCATGAAGAAATGTGATAAGAGCTGGAGCCTGTCACTCCGCCTGTATCATATTGGAAGCAGCTGAGCTTCCAGGGAGAGGTGTGAAGATGTTTGGTGAGGGCTGAGGTTGACTGGTTGCAAAGGGAGAGGCTGTAGCATTGAGTCAGGTCTGAAATAGCTCTGAGGAAGCTGAAGTACGAAGGAGCAGAAATGACGGACAAATGAAGGAAGCAGTTAGTGGGGAAGAGAAAGGAGCAGGTGTCTCAGAGAGGTAGAGGTACCAGGAGAGGGACAGAGCACTGACCTTGAGAAAGCCAGAGGGAAACAGCTCTCATGGAGTCAGTCTTTCTAATTTCAGCACCTATTTCCTGGTAATGAACTACATGTACCTTGGGGGATGGGACAAAGGGACAGAGGGATTAAGAAGGGAAAGAAAGGAGGAGAAAGAAAGAAAGCTACAAAGCAAAGAGGAGCCAGTCAGCATCCGTGGCACTGAGGAGACCTGGATGTTCTTCTTGCTCAGCTGTATGACTGTAGGCTGGTCATTTAACTTCTCACTGTCTGTTTCCTCATCTGTAAGCCCTCACTGTTTACACGAGGATCAAATAAACACTGTCTACAAAAGAGCAGATTATAAAATGCTATGTAAACGCAGAGAACTAACGTGATTATTATGGTCTGGGCATAAGCCTTTTTACCCAAGTTCTTACTGTCTGGGAAGCTATGTAGAAATGCCTTATTTTCCCTGGTATTTGGGCTAGGTTATGCTGGTTTCTCCTCATGGATTTCCACCCCAGAGTCATCAAAAGGACCTTCATCTCTTTTTTAATTTGCTCTGAGGACCAAATTTAGCTTCCACAATTTACATAAAATCAATGATACTTTCTACCTATTTCTATGGTTGCTGAAAATTTGGCAAAGAAGGATATAACCATATCCAAATATGGAAAGCAACAACCTTTGAAGATTTAATGCCGGTTTAAGGTGTAATGTGTGGGCTGATGAGGGGAGAGAGGTCAAGACCATGTCATGTTAGCAAGCTCCATACAAGGAATCTTCTTGGACTTTGTCATTTGCTACTGGGGCAAGAGCTTTGGATTTCATGTCAGAAAGACCTCAGTGGTAATTGAGCATCTGCACTTGGGCATGGGACATTGGGCAAATTGCTTCAGTTTTCTGGGCCTCTGTTTATCCTTTTATGAAATGGAAAGCCTAATGTCTAATTTAGAGGAAATATTGAGAGGATTAAATAAAGCAATGTATGTAAAGGGAGAAATATAGAGCCTATTACCTATTTCAATTTAAATAGTTTTTAGCCATTTATACCTCTCCCTTCTTTACCTCATCATAAAACAGAAGTTTTTGGAGCATTTGCCTAGAGTAGAAGGAGATATTTATATTCCTAATCTTGTTACATGAGGCTGAACGGTTTTAGGACGTTTGGTTATTCAGCTAAATCAAGAAACATAGATATAAATTTCAGGGAGAATAAACCCACAAGAACTGACTCTATGGGGAAAAAAAGGAATGACATAGTATAGGATGACTGGAGTCCTGATTCTGAGCCTGCATGGGGTATGGTGGGAAAGAGGGCTGTGATCTATTAGTAGTGTCTTTCATACATTTTGGGTGAGAGCGTAGAGTAAGAATGCCAGTGAGTGCAACTTTACACCTCCAGCTGGGTAGCAGCTCATGGTGGAAACCCTCATTCATGCCTGCTTTACTTTAGCGTAGAGCAGATCTGGTTCAATCAATCTCGGCTTTGTCCATTGTGAGTTCTGGGATCTCATCAAGTTATTTCTCATTTCTAAGACTCATCTGGTGTTTGTGAATTGCTTCCTGTAGTTTTCCTTATTGTTCAGAGTTGGCATGGCAGCAGCTCGCTCAAAACTATGGAGAATTTAAAACCAGCAATTCAAAGAAAGTAGAAGATCATTAAAAATACCTTCCACTGATTGAGTATCTACCATGTGCCAGGCATGAAGCTGGGCTCTTCATATACAGTGTTTTGCATCCTGCCAGAGATCTGCAAGGGATCACTGTCTTCGGTGTCCATAGGAGGTTCATAAAGTTAAATAATTCATCCCAGATTATACCTATCCACAGCGGTGGAGCTAGGATTTGAAAGTACCTGGGTCTCTTGACTCCAAAGTTAATGTTCTCCCTGCCACAGGGAATGGATTAGGACGGGGGTTTCCATGTGTTTTCAGTAACAGGCCATAAGCTTAGAAGTCCCCATGTGTGCCAGCCCTATGAGCATTGTTGATAAAACTGATGGTAGGTTGAGAGGATCAAAATCAGACGTGAGTGAATTGGATGTAGCTCGAATGTGAGGAAAGGGCATTTGGTGACATTATGCAGTCGCATTTGTCCCATTCACCTTTAGGTCCAGGGTTCATCATAATGCTCCAATTTGATGGTGTGAGTGAAAATAAATGAGCAGCTCACATTGAATGGCATGCTCCCTTGGCCACTATGACTGTCATACATGCTAATAATGCCACCAGAGTGTCCAGGAGGGTAAGGGAGCTCTGTATTTTGTATCCCCAGTACCTGAACCCGTGGCTGCCACTTAGTAGGTACTTGAATATTTTTTGGCTAAACAAATGAAACAATGAACACTAGCTTCCACTGTTTTGTGTTTTAGCATTTATTATGTATCACACATTAGGCTGAAAGCTTTATATATATTGTTAGCTCATTTGATATTTATAACAACCTTATTAGGCAAATACTCTTCTTATCTCTACTTTACAGATGTGGAAATGGAGGCTTAGCAAGGCTGAGTAATTAACCACAACTAAGAAGGGGCAGGTCTGGGATTTGAATCCAGACGGTGTAAGTCCAGAGTTTGTGCTCCTAATCACCACCAAACAAAGCATAGTTTCATGAAAGACTTAGCCAAATCTTTCCTGCAAAATGCCAAATGGATAAGCAATAAGCAACAGTAATAACAATAGTAAAGATGGATAGATGTTTGGTTCATAGTCATGAAGGCAAGCTAATTAAGGATGCCTTTTTCTTTCCTCTCTTTTCGTTGTTTATTGGTATAAAATGTTCAAATGTCCAACTAAAGGAAGAAAGTGGTCCATTCTTGGGAACAGGCCCACAGGCTGTATGCTGAAGTCCCGAAGTAGGAGAAATGAAACTTACTATTTAACTTGTCCCCTTCTCAACCATATACCCCATACTTAGGGGTAATGTTTGGGGAGGATGGATTCAGTGGTGGGGAGGATGAAATTTTGTTTCAGTGAGGCTGCTGTAGTCATACTGATAACTAACATTTAATCTTCACATTGGCCTTAAATTAGGTAACTTTGTTTCCTTCATTTTCCTGGTGAGAAAACGAAAACACAGAGAGTTAACCTGCCCAAGGCCACATAAGATAAAAGTGATCCACAGGGACTTGACTCCGACAATCTGCCTCTCCAGCCAGCCCTCCGTAAACACTGAACTCCCCCGCCCCCGCCAAGCCATGGGGGCCGGCATAACGTTCGGTTCCAGAAAGCATGGAGACATATGTATTCTGGAACGTGTCGGTCCATCTTTCCTTCTCTTTCCCTGAAAGATTGTCAAGGAGGCTGACTGTCCTGAGAGAGCTGCATGTACTGTTCTTAAGGACAGCACCGTATCTCTAAGGAAGCTGTCCTCTTCTGCTCGTGCTGTGGTGCATTTCTGTGACACTGTCCAGTTTCCATGGACCTTGGCCATCCAGTGCCTGGTGAAAATAAAAGCACTGAAAATTGGTGGGATGGAAATACTGTCTGTGCTCTTGAATGAGGAAGATGTCTAGTGCTCCTGTAAAACCTTGCATCACTGCAAAACATGCTCTTTTTGGCTAAAATTCTGTCTACTGGCATTGGTGCAGTTTGCTCTCACTCCGTTTGGAGGGAGAGGGAGCATGTAAAAACTCAAAAGACAAATCCCCTTTGAGTTTGACGGGGTGTTTGGTTTGATTTTTGTTGTTCTTTTTAAATAATTGCTGTTTCTAGCAGCCCAGGATTATCAATTCTGGGCAAGTCCGTCTGGATAACAGTCATCTCAAATGTCCTCTCATGACTTATCTCTGGGCCAGTGAAACCAATGTTGCTTGGTTTGGATCTGGCTCTCTTCTTGAGGCTGAAACTAGCCTTCGAGAGAGTCCAGAGTTGGTGATTAATCTAGGAAATCCTCTCAGTGCCACATGATAAGCTAATTACTAAGTTGGCAAATGTTTTCCTGGTGTCCATTCTTACAACCCCTGATACATGAGGTGAGGAAGATCCTTAACTGAGGAGATGTCAGAAAAACTGTACCTTCTTTTAAAAAATTATCCTCATAAAGAGGAGGAAGTTCTTTTTCTATTTCCGTCACCAAAAAGCCTTCCCTCCCCTATTGAAACCTCCTCCCTTGCCAAGATGGAAACTTTTCCTTAAAGCAGGGTGGGTAGTAGCAAAACACACTGGCTAGGGCCCAACTGGACAGAATCAGGTACGCATTATTACTATGCTGCATATTAGCTGTGTGGCTTCTGGCAAATTACTTCACCTCTCTGCCATAGTTTCCTTGCTGGTAAAATGGGATGACAGTATCCATAGAGTGGTTGAAAAGTGTAGTGAGGTCATACATGTAAAGTATTTGACATCTTTAAAGTTTCCAATAACGGTTGTTATTTAAAAACCCTATAATAAATAATCCTATTATATACCTTTATATACATATGCATACATAAACTTATCTGTATATGTTTCTCTTAAATATTATATGCAATATAGGAATATATATTATGGAATAAATGTAACAACATGATCATATTATTTTATGTATAATAGTAGTATTAATGAGAGTAACAGTTACACCAATAGTAAAGCAACATAGTTCCCAGGAGGCCAATAGGTTTAGAAAGCCAAGCTGTTTCTAGTTTCCAGGCCTTAGAAACATGCAACAAATGGAGGTCCCCAGGGGGTCTTATGGCTGAGCTGGTCTGCCTTCTGGGGGAGCTTGCTGGTTGCACCTGCTGAACCTACCTGCTATTACTCCACTCACGTGTGTAAGAACTTGTGAAGGGAAGAACTATGGACAGGAGCCCTGCGGTCAGTGCTGCAGACTTCCTGGATGAGAGGTGGGCCGTCCTTGTTGGAAAAGAAAACCACAGACCTGCCACTTCTCTGTGAGGCCACCCGATGGAAGTTTAATACTCTCCAGTTGAGTTGATAACACCCTCTGAGTCTCAGGGTGACAGCTACTTTGTGTGTTTTACTTTATTGTCAGCCGAGAGCTGAGAAGCTGGGAAAATTGGCTTCTTGTGAAACATCCTTGTCCCAGCCCCGTCCAACCCCTCCTCACTGTCAGCTGAAGCATTCAAGTGTGCATGCCAGTGTAGGACTCCTGGTGATGGCTGCTCTGCAGCATTGCTTCAAAGCCCTGAAATGGTGTGCAGCCCTTGAAAGCCAGGAACTTGCTGCAGACAATGAAGTCCTGGCTTTCCCAACTTGCTGAGGGTTTGATCTCCATTTTTGTCCTCTCACTTTGGCCTTAATTCTGATGAGTACATATTATACTTTATCCAGGTGCTGGGGAGTAAAGGCAGGAGTTTGAGAGAAGAAATAAGTTGAAATTCAGCACACACACCTTTGGGAGCCTACTATGTGCTGGACATTACAATAGGTACATGATATACTTTATTTCACATCATTCTCCTTTACCCCACGTGAGGATGCTGAGGCTCAGGGTGTGAATAGATGGGCCTTGGTATGTGCAGGTGCTAGGTGGAACATTGTGGTTCTTGCCCAGATCCCCATGGGCCCAGAGCTCTATGTTCTTGGGTCTAAGAGTTAATGAAGGAACAGAGTGCCTGCACCAGTCTTTTTCAGGACATATGCCTCAGCATAGGGCATCTCTTTAGAATTTCGACATTGTCAGTAGGTATTCCCATGGGGAAAGTGCAGTGTGATTTGGCTAGCACAGTGTTAGAACAGGTGAACAAGAATGACTCATTCTTTAGAGAGAGTGTGGGTTCCTCATACCTCCTTACTTCCCATGGGCCCAGACTCATCCCATTCATTCTTTTCTTTTGCTTGCCCATCTTCTCAGGCATCTGTTTTTGCTACATCAGTTTGGTGCTTTTATCAAAATGGCCTTGACCAACTAGGTCGGAATGCACTGGATACTGTAACTGCCTAGAGGAATGTTATAGTGTGTCTTAGCATATTAAAATTCTGAAAAGTTCTGCAATTAAAAAAAAAAAGAAAGCTCACTGGCTTAATTTTGCTTAAACCAGAGTTTCTGCAAATTATTTTATTGCAAGCCCGTTTTCCCTCACAGGATACCTAGCTAACATCATCCTATGGAACAAGGGTTTCCCACTAGAGCATCAGCTTTGGAATCTTGTTATCTCTTGTCATCTTGATTTGAAAGAATAAAAAATAAATTCCTAGACACAAAATCCAATAACTATAAAGAAAAAGTCTGACAAATCTGACAACATACAGATTAAAGTTCTTCTGTGCAATGAAAGATATGACTAGCAACAAACAACAGGACAAGCAAGAAGAAATTCTTCCAAATGGTATTGCTGCAAAATGGTTAATTCCACAAACAAATAAGGAAATAATCCACCCAAAAGAAAAATGAGAAGATATGAACAAGCAATTTAGTAAATACAGATATTCAATAAATACAGAAAAGGTGCCCAGTGCACTAGAAACCAAAGATTTGTAAATTACCATTATAAATTAGATATCACATTGCCAAAACTAAAAAGATTTGTGTACCAGTGTTAGCAAGGTTATAGGGAAAGGAGTGAAAGGAAATTGGTTACTGTTTCTTTCTAAGATAATATGACAGCATTTCCTAAAATACACTATATATATTAAAATATACATTTTGATGCATTAATTCATCTTTGAGTAGTCCGTCCTGCAAGGATTCTTACAGATACACAAATGTATATATTAACTCTTTGTACCACAGTTTTATAATAAAGAAAAACTGAAAATAGTATAAAATCCATCCATCAGTAAGGGAGGGGTTAAAGAAGGTACTGTGTACCCATAAGGGCATTGCTGAGTTGTGGTTGGATATGAAGAGAGTGTATTCTATGAGATGACATGCAAAGATTAGTGCTGCATGTATGGTTCACTGCAGAAACAAGGTGCAGAACTATCTAAATTACACACACACACACACACACACACACACACACACACACACACATGCATTTGCTAGTGAGCACTCCTGCATAGAAAACAGTCTGGAAGGAAACTCATTGATAGTGGCCCCTCTGGGGAATAAGGATTGGGGCTGAGATGGAGATGCAGGACTTCAGTGACAATTTTCACCTTAATACTTTATCCTGTGTGATGTTTTTTACATTGCACATATATTACTGACTTTAAAAATTCATCAACACAAGAAAAAAGAAAAGGCTGAAGCATAGAGAGAGAGAGTTGTTATTTAATGAGGTGGGCGTGTAACTTAAGGCTAATGAGGGGTGGCTGCCTGAATTTGAATCTTGGCTCTTCTACTTGCTAACTTTGTGATTTGGGTCTGGTTATTTATTTATTTATTTATTTTTATTTTTATTTTTTTAAAATTTTATTTATTTATTTGACAGAGATAGAGACAGCCAGCGAGAGAGGGAACACAAGCAGGGGGAGTGGGAGAGGAAGAAACAGGCTCATAGCAGAGCAGCCTGATGTGGGGCTCGATCCCACAATGACAGGATCACACCCTGAGCCGAAGGCAGAGGCTTAACCGCTGTGCCACCCAGGCGCCCCTAGGTCTGGTTATTTAGTCTTGATGCACCGGAGGTTCCTTATCTATGAAAATAGTATATCCCTTGTAGGATTGACATTAAGGTTTAACAAGATAATCTATTAGGTGTTCAGTGTCTGCCCCACTGAAAGTTCTCAGAGAATAGTCATAATTATTATTTATGTTAACTAAGAAGCTCAGTTGTATATGGTTAGGAGTAAGATTTTCTTTAAGAAAGGAATTTTCAATATTTTTATTTTGATCTGATTACTAAAGGGTGATTGATTAATGTTGACTATGGAACACTTAGAATATGAAGAAAAAGAAAAAAGAAAAAATTTAAATGCAGCCTTCCACTAGATGCTTAAGTATTATTTTCCAGCCACGTGACTTATAAGTCCTTCTGTGGAAACTGCAGTATACCCTGCTGCTTCGCAAAGGATGCTGTGATGCAAGTGACTGGGTGGGTCTCATACCTCTGGATGCATCAGTTCACGTACACAGAGGAAAGAAACAGGCCACCGCAATGTGCAGCTAGTACACTAATCCAGGTAGTGGTCTGAAACATGCCTACCGTTGTTCACAAATGGGCCAGGGAGAGAAAATATGAGTAACTCAGTCCAAGCTGTCCCTGCCACCCACAAAACAATTCAAACACACCATCCATCTTCCAATAATGATAGAAGTTACCACTTAGTGGGCACCCAAAACAGGCCTGGCTCTCTGTCGGATGCCTCATGTATATGATTTTTAATTTTTCCAATCAAAATAGGTATTAATTTCCCTATTTTAGAGATAAGGACATTGACACATCAAAGAGGTTAAGTGTTTGGTCCAAAACCACATGGTTACTAGGAGTCGAACCGAGATCTGACAGCAGGGATCTAACTTTGAAGTCTGTGATCATATACATTACTGCCTCCTTGAAGATAGAAGAAGTTGTGGCTGGCTTTTGTCATCAAAGAAGTGCATGCTAATGTTTCCGTGTGCATACAGTCTTGAACCTCCGCAGGAGTGCCCAGGATTCAGGGTCATCCTCCTCACCATGTGAAGTTATTGGACGTGGGCATCCCTCATGTTGATTTCACTTTCCACCTAGGTGGCGGCTTTGAAATACATTCCATCTGTCCTCCATGATGTAGAAACGGTCTTCGATGCAAAGTTACTCAGGTGAGAGCTCACCATGTACTTTCCTGGCTCTGATGGCAGCCAGGGGTTCAGAGGGAGAGGAGGAGTGCTTTTATGGGGGGATTCTGCATGGGCACTCAGAGCTGGGGCGGGGAGGGCACATGGTTAGGAACTTGGTGTAGAGATTCCTGTTGGATTTTTACATTCTGGTTTTATTTTGTCAGACTTTGCTGAAAACCACCATAAAATAAGCATCCTTCTTTGATGACACGAATGATACAGAAATGCAAACATTTAAGATTAAAGAACTGATAGTTTGTGTAAATGTTGCCATCTCATTTGCACTTGAAGTTTATTTTGGGGTCCCAATCTGTGTCCTGTACGTACTGTAGAGAGCAACTTCCAATCACTTACAGGAATAATAGAGAGATAGGCTCCCTTTTGCCTTCTTTACCCCATTTCTTTCATGAGATGAACACATTAGTTTAAAGTGATTATGCTGTTAGAATAGAGACCTCTAAGCCAGATAATGGCCTTTCCTTCTTTTTCCTAAATTCCCTTAAGTTCCAAGATAACATATAGAAGATTTTTAAACTTTTTCTATTGAGATGCTTTTAGATCTAGAAAAGAGTTGCAAGGATAGTATACATATGCCCTTCACCCAACTTCCCTTAATAAGTTCAAATTTTACTTAGCTGTGGTATAGTCATCAAAACCGAGGCGTGAACTTCACTATAATTCTATTCACTGCTCTCCAGATGTGATCTGGATCTTGACAGTGTTTTCATTCATGGCCTTTTTGTCTTCAAGATTTGTACTCTTTTCTTCTCAGCCTGCTAGTCTCAAACTAAATGTTATCTTCTCAGAGGAGCTACCTCTGAATATTATAAATCAATTCAATTCCTCCCCCAGCCCCTACTCCACTACTCTCTGATACAGCTCCCTATTTCTTGTCTTCATTGCACATATCCTCTCCTATTGATTTGTTTGCCTCTGTGTTGTGTGCCGACATCTGTGAGAATATAAGTTCCATGCCGATTGGGACCACGTCTGTTCCTATTGTATCCCCACTGTTGTGCACATTGCTTGTCACACATCGAATAGATGCTTAACAAGTACTTGAAGGAATGAGTGAACACAATGAGCTGATTTTGGAAGCTTGACAGGGGCTATAATTCTGTTTCAGTGGTGTTTTTATGTTCTCTCTATCGGGGAAGAAATATCTCCTTTTTCATGTCCCAAACTGCTTCTAACCTGTAATTTTTCTTAGCTTTTTTTTTTTTTTAATTAAGGACCCTTTTGATCTTAAGACTTTCAAAGCTTTACTAACTATAAAACATTAGTAAATAAAGTGGTATGGTAATAAAGTCAGAACTTGGTTTTAAATCTTTGCCTTTTGAACCCCCTAGCTGTGCAACCTTGGGAAAGCTAGTTAACCTTTCTGAACCTTAGTTTTTCCACTTGTAAATTGAGATAAGTATTGTATCTATCTCATAGGGTCGTGAGGCTTAAATGGCATAATGGATGTAAAGTGCCGAGTTTGTGTCTGATACACGTAAGGGCTCAGGGTTATTGGTATTATTTTAGGTTATCACATCTCTTTGGATGTTATTAGTAGTCAACACTAAAACCAACTCCACATAGGCTTACTACACATCTGATGCTTTGCCAGGAATGGGGGGGGGGCAGCAAGGGAGCAAGATGTATGTCAGCTCTGCCTCCACAGAGATGGCAGTCTGGGCATGGATTGTAAGTGCCAGGCTGTGGGAAACACTGATCTAACTGGCCCTCTGCTCTCCTGTTTTTCCTGCCCTCAGCCAACTCCTATATGAGTTCTACACCTGCATCCCCCCCGTGAAACTCCAGAAGCAGAAAGTCCAATCCATGAATGAGATAGTCCAGAGCAACCTCTTTAAGAAGCAAGGTGAGTGCCAAGCATCCGGGCAGGGTGGGTGGTGCCAGAAACCACACAATGTACTTCACATGCCCAGCAGGCCAGAGCAACTCGCTGTGCGTCAAATGTTTCTTCTCCAACAGCTGCCTTGGTCTGAAGAAATGCAAAAAGTAGAAAGTGGCTGGCAACTTTAGCTCTCAGAATCTACATTGATCTTAAGAAGATTATTTTGCATTGTTTGCTCCTCCTGAGAGAGTTTAATGAGGTGGTAAATTTGGAGTCCTACACTTTAGGTCCTTCTGCCGTGAGGTTTTTTTTCCCCCTACATGGTTTATATGTATATACATGTCTTCAACTTGAGCTGAAGTAGGTGGGATTTCTTTTTGATAGAAAGAACCCGTCACAGAGAAGTTCTCAGTTTCCAAAGTGAAAGAACAAACTAGAGAGCTAACGCAGATTCCTGTGACCCATCTCAGAGATTCTGATTGAGTAGGAATTAGAGGGGTTTGTTTTGTGTTTGTTTTGAAAAATATGAATTACTTTTGAATAGGTGATGCATCTGCTTGGATCCAAATGCAAAGGTATGAAAAGGCACCACGTGGAAAGGGTCCCTCCAGACCCCGTGCACAGTCACTCGGATCCTTCCTCTAGAGGCAATGGTGCTTCCTATTTCTTGTGTTTGCTTCCAGGGAGCTCCATCAGCAATCAAACACATATATACTCTATATTCTCCCCTGGTCTTTTATTATTATTATTCAAATAGTAGCAAATAGCCCACTGTTCTGTACTTTGTCTCTCTTCACGTAATGGTATTTCCTAGAGAGCAGGGAATGGCAGTGGCTTTGGGCAGGAGTTATGGTCAGAGCTTCTGCTCACCCCAAACTGATCTCTGATAACCACCAGTCGCCTGACCAGGGCCCCACTGCTAAGAGCCTTGGGGTGCCCCGTTTTCGAGGTTGGTGAGCTAGATGGCCACGCCTCTGGATACGGCCAGGCAGGATTAGAAGTCAGTGTTCATCATCGACCTCTTCTCAAGCAACACTTGACATTTCCGGCATCACTCCTATCCGTGAGGGTGGAAAAAAATGACTTTTGAGGGGCAGCTCTGTTTTCTTTATACTAAGGCCAACAGTTCCCAATTTCTAATTCCTCTGTGTCCCCACTGGCGTCAGTGATAAAATGAGAAGCAAACTGCAAGAAACAAGAGGTCTTAGAAAGCAGGGGATCGGTCATCACCTAACAGATTTATTCAGAGAGCTAGGCTTGAATATTTATGTAAATTGCCTGGAAATCACAGAAATATTCAGGAGCCACTTCACTGTAAATATTCTTTTTCCCCAGTGCCTGGTTAACATGGTGCCTCTAAAATTACTGTCTGAATTCCTATGCCTGGAGTTAAGGCTAGGAGAAGGGCACAAGAAGGAAAGTGTTCTGGTGATGTTATACTCATGTCTGTGGTGTCCTGACCATTCAGACAGGTGTGTGACAACAGATTAATGCAATAAATATATGGTTTGTTTGTGCAAGGTGTTTTGTTGCAAGGTGATTGGGAACTAATCCTGGTAAGTCTTTTTGCATTTCTTGTATACTGGGTTTTTAAAAGTGAGTGTTCTATGGTTTTCATGTTCTGACTTCCCCATCAGAATGAATTGCCCTCACTCTGAAAGCTTTGAAGTCGCTTCCTGCCCCGGCAGGCAGTTTCTTCCAGATTTCAGGTGGTGTCACTGTAGAGGTGAATTGAGTCCCACGCCAGGGACATGGCAAGGGTGACTTTAGCTATGTATGGTGCTGCACAGGCAGCGGGGTGTGTGTGTGTGTGTGTGTGTGTGTTCTTGGCTTGCCTTCATTGTCCAGTGCCCGGCTTGGTATCAAGGCCAGAGGGAGTGCTAGCACCCTCCTGGATGGGGCATGTGGTGTCAATTCCAGACTGTTGGAAGTCAGAGTAATTCCTTTACTGCAGTCACATCTCCTGGGCTGGCAGCGGCCCCTGAGAGTGAACATAATCACGGAGCAGACTGGACAGCTGCTGCTCACCAGTCCTGCTGTGTCTCTGAGTTTCAGATTCAGTAAAAACCCTCTGATTAATATTAACAGACAGAAAGCCAGCCCCAGTGCTGTACACAGTTAGAAATGAAATGCAAAATTCTTACCTTTAAACACTTACAGAGACTAGAAATAGGTGAACAGAGAGCTCTTTGGGGACCCCTTTTAAAGGGGAGGCAATATAAAATTAGTCTATCCATCCTTGGTTCGCATGTGAAAGCAATATGTATAGCTTAAAGGTAACTCCTCTCCCACGATTGATTTGCTAAGTGAACCCTCTTCCCAAAATAACCCCAAAGGGAAACTTCATCTCATTCCCCTTCTTAAGCGTTCAGGTTCCAAATGAATACAATCTGAATTCATATGTGCTTACTGGGTGTCATTGGCTCCTGGGTGAGTGTCTCCTTTATACCCTTAAATAAGGTGAGTTTGATTTCTTGGCCAAGTTTGAGCTGTAATGAAATCCCTCCTGTAGTTCTCCCTGTGAAGTGTCCTGTGCCTCAGGGATGGGATTTGCTTTGAGCCTGTGCTCATTTAACTGCCAGATGTGCAAATTGCCTGGAGTATTGTCAGTGACATTAGCTTGTACTCACAGCCTTAAACATTTGTACTGACATCAAGCAGAGGGGCCAGAAGGCTTTTAAGCTCTTTCTGAAATGTTGGCAGACCATCCTATTGGCCTATCTTCAGGAGGATCCTATGGAGGAGGGGGAGAGAGAAGGTTTACTGGTTAATGGCACTGTTCTTGTATCTCACTAGGCCTGGGTTGAATTCCAGTCCATCTTCTTATCAGCTGTGTGACCCTGGGCAATTTACTTAACCTCTCTGATTCTCAGTAAGCTCATCTGTAAAATGGAAAAATAATAACAATGTCTATCTTAGAAGGCTGTTGTATGGGCTAATGAGGTGAATAATGCATTTAAAGTGCTTATCACGGCATAATGTCCTACATTAAGTGGTAGCTGTTATTATTGGTGTTGTGGCTATTATTTCTTCTGCTCCTTTCATTTTCCTAGCTTCTGTTCTGATCTTCCAATTCTTTGCAGTAAGGGGGTCCCTTCATGTTTGACAGTTGCATGTAGCCCTAAGCCAAGCTTCCTTGTTTTCCCGGAAGCTACATGTATATCCTCGACCTCTGAGTAACACACGTAATCTAATAAAGGGCCTTGACCGTATGTGCTTCCCACTCTGGTTTCGAATGGTTTTGTCCAATCTTAATTTCATTTCCCCATAGTTTTGCAAAGGGCCCGTGCTATGTATGCCTATAAGAAGTGTATGTCAGAGTGAGATGTTTGTGCTTTCTTGTTTTATTGTTTATCTTGCTGTAGGTCTCAACGTAGTTAAATAGTTTAGAACACTTGCCAGTCATCCTTTATGACAGTTTGTTCCATGGGGCTCTTTGAATACACAAAGACACTTTACCCGTTTTTCCTTTCATGGAAGCAACTAGTTTCAACTTTTACTAGACCTGTGGTCTTGGGAAAAGTATTTAATCCTTGTAAATCTCAATTTCCTCATCTGTAAAATGGGAATAACCACGGCACGGGTCTCATTGGGTTCAGTGGCATAATATGGCTTTTTAGCCTGGGGTGTGAGAGGGGTAAGAGTCTCAAGGAGCCAAGGTCACACAGGGAGTGGCTCACCTAGTGTGAATGACTTCAGAGTTCAGCGAGAGGAAAACTAAGAAACCTGTGGAGACTAATTTGCTGTCTCCTCCAACTCAAGCTCAGACTTGCCTGCTGGTGGTGATGGGAGAAAGGAATAGATGTGCCCTGAGAAAGCTCTGAGGGGAGTCTACGAGAAAAGCAAACCTTATGCGCCTTTGAAACAGATTTGTCCCTATGAGAAACTAATCTCTAAGTAATGTGTCTTTTTAGTCTGATGCTAATCAGATGAACCATCTGGTTCAGTGTAAACTGCTCTAGGATCCACATTGCTCGCATTTCTCAACTTCCAAAACAAACAGAGGAGGAGGAGAGGGAGAGAGGGAGACAGAGACAGAGACAAAGAGAAAAAAACAGAGAGAAACAGAGACAGAAAGAGAGACAGAAAGAAAGACACAGGAAGAGACCCAGAGAAACAGACAGAGAGAGACAGAGTCCTGACAGAGATTTGGAAGTTCTTCCAGTGTTTATTTTCAGCTAGTGGGTTTTTCTTTGGAAACTTTATGGAGAAGCTGTTCTGTGAGTACAAAGCATCCAGTTTTGCTTTTATAAGGATGTAATTTCCTTCTTTCCCTCTCCTCTTATCTGTTGCCCACAGTATGTGGAGCTGTGGGGACCTCAGTTCACCGTGGGGGATAGGGGCACAGACGGCTGTGCCCAGTACCATAGGGGGTTTATCTTTGCTAATCAGCACATCACTGAAACACTGGCCTGGGAACAGAGGAAAGTCCTCTCTCTGCAGTGATTAACTTTGCTTGGCGAGCTTGCGTAACATCTCTGAGCCTCCAGGATTCCACATCTGAGGAACGTGAATAGGAATGTTGCCATGAGAATAAGGACTTTTGATTCGGGTTAATTCTTGTTTCTGATCCTGCCCTGGTCACTTACTAACTGTGTTCCTTTGAACAAGTAACCTCTCTGAACCTTGGTTCCTTTAGCTACAAAAATGGGATAATGTATGTAAAACAACCAGCAGAGTACTTGACACACTTGCTACTTATTTAAAAGCACCTGTTGTGTCTAGTGTATAATAATAATAGTCAAAAGAATAATAATGGCATCAATAGCATCTTAGAAAGAGAGAGAGAGAGAGATTGATTTATATTTATTAAATGCCAACTATGCATTAGATGTTATATTGGACACAAATATGTATTCAATTCTCACAACAACCCAATATCATAGGTATTATTATTCCCATGTTATAGATGGAGAAACCAAGGCCTGGAAAGTCAAGTAACTTTCATCCCAATGAGACCAAATATTACACAGTGTATTAGGGTATTCATGTATTAGTCTGTGTAATGCTGGGGTAAAACATACATCCCCAAATCTCAGTGGTCTAGCAATGTGGAGGTTTATTTCTCTCTTTTGCAAAGTTTGGTGAGGGCTCTGTGCCTTTTGTCCCTTCCGAAGCTATTCCAACTGGTACCATGGCCTCCATACAGAAGGGAAGAGAGGGAGGGAGGATGGATAGCCACTCTTATTAACTACTCAGCCTGAAAGTGACACCCACCACGTCCATTCACAGTCCCTTGTCCAGAACCCAACACAAGTTCCCAACCCAGCTGCAAGGGAATCTGGAAGTGAAGGAATGCACATGGAATATGTGATGAGTGCTGTCTCTGCCATTCACAGGGAGTAAGTGTTAGAGCTGGATTCAGAACACAAGTGATTTGAATAACAGAACTCATCTTCCTTCTACTATACCATGCTTTATTCTCAGAATGAAAAAAGGAGACCATAGTGCCTATTTTGTGGTTGAAAGTGCTTCCTTCTTCGTATTAGAAAAAGTGCCTCCCTACACCTCCCAAGGGAATTTTTTTCTTCCATCTTCCACTCCTTGTCCCTGTTTCAAATGCTGGGAAACTCTCGGACACCTGCGCCTAGGGACCTTTGCCTGGGGGGGAAATGGGACTCTTGATGTCAGTAGTAGCTATGTTGCTGCAGCTTTTCAGAGCAAGCAGTGGTGTTCGGGAGCCACCTGAAGCTCGGAGTGGCCGCATCAGGCTGGGCTCTGAGACTGTTCAGAAGGAAAAGGCAGTAAGGGAACAAGTCCTCTTCCTCACAGGACATGCACTAGTCTTGTGGTGGGCTTCTCGTCTCTCCTGACATTGTACACAGCCCTTCACAATTCTTCTCTTTGCAAATATTGCCTAGAAGACATTCTTCCTCCCCAGCACCTTCCCCCACCCCCAGCCACTAACCAGTAGCTCCTCCTCAACCCTTTAAGACCCAAACCTGAAGTCTGCAGTAAGTAGGCATTTCAGCCCTATCCCATTCAGCATTTACTCTGTCCCTACTGTAGGTGGGGCCTGGGAGGTAGTGGGTGGGGATGCAACTGTTGCAAGTTTGCAAATTTCTGCACTAAATTCAGTATGCAAAGATGATAAAGCTTCTAGTTTTTGTTTCTTTGTTGGTTTTTAGTCTAATCTTTTTGAGCCTTTCCTTTACTTTGTACTGTGGCAACTTAAAATTTTCATTTAATGGCTTTTTTTTTCATTTTATGGCTTCAGATGAGACCAGTCTTTCAGATTGAAAATAGTCCCTTCCCTCTTTCCAATGTTGCATCTGGCACAGTGTCCCAGGGACCAAATTAGAAAAGGAAAGAAAGACTTGGCTTTTGACTTTCTTCACAGCCTATCCAAAATGGTTCTCTTTGGGACTTTGGCTCAAGAGGGGATGTTGGGACACACATGTCTGTCGCTGTAGGTCTCAATCTCAAGCAGAGGGACCACTAGCCTTCCCCTCTGTCACACCTTCTTCCTTTCTGAGGAAGCCTTCCCCACCTCTTTCTCCAGGGGCTATAAAAAAAGGGACGGCTGCCAGGATACCTAACCATTGGGGGGAGGTGTGACAGTAGAGAGTTCAGGATGATCAGAATATTATCCTCAATTCACAAAGGGGATAAAACAAGGCATAGACCCTCTGTGAGGGAGATTTCTCAAACCTTACGTGCACCTGGGGAGTTTATTAAAATTGCAGATTCCTGAACCCTATGTCAAAGATTCTGACCCTGAAAATGTTGGTAGGGAGGGCGAATGATGTGCAAGGTATCAGCCCTCCAAGGGGATTCTGATGAAGATGGCCCTCTGGTTGATGTCTCTGGAGTTGGAAGCATAACTCCAGGAGCTTGAGTGGGGGAAAGGAGAGCGGTACAGGCAGAGAGAAGTGACTCCCACAGTGCATAGTGCAGATTTGTATTGTGATACTTGACATCTGCACTCTTACTTGTCTGTTCATGGGACTGTCTATGCTGATGGAGTGGACTCCTTACAAATAAGGGCTGTGATTTCTTTATGTACCTACTCTGCTTAGAGTTTCACTGATGCCAGCTTTCGGAAACTGGTCTTTGGACCTTGGCAGTAATACAATTAAATGGCCAGACTTGCTTACAAAGGGGGAAAGGAGAGAAAGGGCTTTGATTGTACAGAACTGGAGGCATCACAACACTTGACTCATAATACACCTCATCATTGGTCCACACAATCACCCGCTTTTCTTTATTTACATATTTGTTCAGTGAGTTATCATTAACAATAAATTAAACATTCAGGCTCTCATTACCCAAAACAAAAACTAGAAGCTTAACAATCAATTACATGTGACCATGTGGTTCTGTCTTTCTCTATCTTAAGGTGACCACATTCTTGAATCTTCCTTAATCATTCCTCTGCTTTCCTTTTTATGCAGTTTTATTTCATCTCTGTATGTCCCTAGTGCTTTGGTTATTTTATCTTTATAAAAAGGGTATTGAACTGTGAGTAACTTGGTGGGAGTGGGGGAAACATTTTATTTTCACTTAATATTATACTAAGATTCATCCATATTACAGTTGCCCAAGTTCCCTGTTTTGACGACTGTGGAAGGTTCCATTGTGTGACTAAACCATGTAATTTTAAGCACTTGGGTTGTTTCAGTGTTTCTGTATTGTAAGCATTGCTGCTAAGAACATTCTTGTACATGCTTCTTGTTGCAAATGTCCAAGAGTCTCTTTTGTGTATGCAACTACAAGACTTGCTTGGTCGTAAGGGACCTGAACGCTTGACTTCAGGAGATGGTGCTAAACTGTTTTCCAGAGGTGGTTGTACCAGTTTACATTCCCATCAGTAATGCATGAGGGATCCTGTGGATCAACACTCTTTCAACACCGGGTATTACCCCACTTTACCAAAGGCTGAGGTGTAACATAAGTCTTCCCTGTCTTGGGTTGCATTTCCTTGACCACCAATGATGATGAAAATCCTTTCTTATGTTTCTTTGCCACTTGTGTTTCATGCCTGTGATATGTCTGTCCATGTCTTTTGTTCATTTTTCTGTTGGGTTGGTTGTATTTCTCTTATTGACTTGCGTGATATTTTGTGCATTCTTCATACTCATCTTTTGCTGTCCTTATGTATTATGGATATCTTTTCTCATTCGTACACTCGTAACTTACATTCGTTTACTTAAGATAGAATTTCTTAACAAAAATTCTTACTTTTAATATCAGTTTATTGGTCATTTAAATAGCCAAATCTAATACCTTGCTTAAGAAAGCTTTCTCAATCCCAAAGCCTAAAAGATTTTCATTTATATTTTTATTAAGACTTTTATAATTTTATTTTTGACACACAAGTTTGTGATCAATCTACAGAACTTATGTTTTATATATGGTGTGAGGTGGGAGTCTGATTTTATCTTTTTTGCCATTTGGCCATACACTGTTCTCAGTTTCAAGTGTGGGACAGTTTATTTTCCCCATGTCAGTGTCATTTTGTATTTCGAGGACATAACCATTCCCTGGAGACTTGAGGGCCGGGAGGCTAGCTGGAACCTGTATTCAATCCCTGGTTCACAGTGTGCAATTCCTCTGTGCTATTACTAGTTGAGGGTGGAAGGGTCAGAAGGGTCAGGCTTCTCTTTCCATAGGCAAGCCCCAAATTAGGCCCCTGTGTTATGTTGGCAAGACATAGCACTTTTCCAGGCTTGGACCTTCTCGGTTATGAAAGAAATGAGATGGTTTCTTCAAATGATCATTCTTCTTAAGCAAAAAATTGCTTGGGCCCATAGGGTGGTTTCTTCATGTATTTGATTTTTAAAAAGCACTGAACTAAGAGTAAGGAGACCTGAATAACAGCAACAACAGTAATATGAATAGTAGCAACTGCAGTTGATGTTTACTGAGTGCTTCTTATGCACCAGGCACTTTGCTACATACTAATACACATTATCTCACTTAACCTCTGTAGAGTAACTATACAATCATGACATTGAACACGATTTTCCAGAGCTCTACCAACATGAAATCCCATGATTTAAAAAATCATTCTCCGATTCACAATGATAATATTGTTGAGTCTGTTGAGCATCGTTTTGTGCCTAAAAATCCCTCCTTCCATATATTGTCCCCAACGCTTTAAAATATCCTTCCTGAGCTGGGAGCAAGGAATGAGGCCATTGTATAGAAGGTCAAACAGATGAAGGGAAACTGCATGATGCCCTCAGGGTCACATAGCCAGGCTCAGAACCCTGGTAAAGGTTAAAGGATTTATGTACCAGAGCCAATTTATTTTCTTTAGAAAGAGCTATTGAGTTTTGAATACCTAAGTTTTTTTTTCATCAGAGCACTTGGAGACATCAGAGATCTTCAAATAGGGGTTTGCCCCTCCCACCTATAGTGGTTACAAAGCCACATCCAGTTCCAAAATGTCCCTTCCACACTTGGAGATCTGAGAAGAGGCTGTCCCTCACATCTCTTCCCTTTTCAGTGTGACTGATCACAGAATTCCATCTCAGGAAGAAACCTTCAGATCTAGAATCAGAGAAGACAGCGATTTAATAAGCTGTAGAACAAACCCAGGAGAGATTTGGTAAAGTGTCCTTTTTTTTTTTTTTTTTCCTTGACTGGAGTGAAAAGAAATTGGCATACAATCAAAGAAAAGAATCCCTCTTGAACCTCCCCCAATACTTAGAATAGTAGCTTTTAATGACATTATGAAGTATGATTTAATTGGGGGGGAAATCCCAAATTACCTCTTTAGTGACAATCCAGATCAACTCTTCTGCAATTAAAAAAAAATGTACCTCATTAAAATTTGACAACTGCAAGATCAGGCTGTTTCAGTGCCTTTCAATCCATGACCCATGGTTCTTCCCCAGTTCTGGAGTGATTCTTTACATGAGAGGAAACATACACAATGAGAGAGTTTCTGTAAATCTTTACACATTTATATGTTGACTCCAAAATTGTTTTGTTTGTTTTCATTGTGGGATTTCAGTCACGGATGGTTTAAATTATAGTGAGGCAGGGTTTTAGGACATTCTGAGGGCTTTTATGAAGACCTGTTTAAGTTTGATTTTGCTGATTTTTCCCCCACAACATCTTCCTAGAATAGAAGGAAGTTTCCTTAAGACCACAGCACAGCTGAATTGAAAACCAGCTGCAGATTCATTTCAATTCAAGTGATATTTATTGAAAATCTAAAAATGTAGCTAACACTATGTTATGGGGAGTATGAAAGAAAGATAGTCATAAATAATTTTATGGCCACCATTTACCTAACCATTATTTTGTGCCAGACACCATGCTAAGTTTTTTAGCCCATTATCTCATTATCATGACCTCCCTGTAAAGTATACATATTAATAACCCCATTTTACAGGTGAGGAAACTAAAAGTTAGAGAGAAACTTGTCAACAGTCACAGACCATATAGCAAGTCAGGGCCAGGATTCCAGTTGTAGTCTGTCTGATTCCCAAATGTACTCTCTGAATTGCTGTGCAATATGGTATTTGAACAGAAGGGTTTCTGTCCCTCTGGGGAACTTAGAGATGGGAGAGAACAGATTTACCCCAGAGGTCTTCACACTTGAGCCCACCCATGAAGGCAAATAGAAATGAATGCAGGTGCTCCTGGGTGGCTCAGTCATTTGAACATCTGACTCTTGATTTTGGCTCAGGTCATGATCTCATGGGTCGTGGGATGGAGCCCTGCATGGAGCCCCGTGTTCAGCATGGCGTTTGCTTGAGGTTCTTTTCCTCTCCCTCTGCCCCTGTCCCCACTTGTGAGTGCGCTATCTCTGTCTCTCTCTCAAATAAATAAATAAATAAATGTTAAAAAAAAAAAAAAAAGAAATGAAGATGCAGAATAATAGTTACTATGCCTTTTATTGCATGGTGCACTGGGTGTTATACACAAGTAGTAAATCATGGAACTTTTAAAAATTAATAAATTAAAAAAATAGTTACTGTGCCTTTTAATAAAATAACCTTATCAATATATATTTTAATAATAATATAATCTTCAATTAGAATTTTTATAACAGATTTTCTTCTTACCTATGTAACATGTGAGAACTTCTTCACTTCGTAAAGAAACATGATTCCTTTTATTTTTTCCTAAAACACAGTGCTATTTGGTCAGTCACTTCCCAACCTTTGACAGAGACAACTATACAGAGAAATATTTCTCTCCTATTAAGAAAGCAGGGTGAGAATGATCAATTGAAATCCAGCTCGTGGTGGGGAGGCTACAGGGAATGGTGAGGAGCAGGAGGGGGAGTCCATGCCATGGGTATAGAGGACTGTTGTGAATCAGAGCCAACTGACTGTTGCTGTGTCAGTATGTGGACTCAATGCTACCGACCTTCTCCTCTTTGGAGAGAAGTTCCACAAATATGTTTTTATGTTAAGTCTGCTGATACATTTTTTAAACAATATGCAAGCCAACCAAAACCTGCATATGGATCCAGGACAGCAAGCCTCTTTTGTAAATTTATGATCTACGGATTTAAAATAATTTATAGGGTTTGAATAAGTTTATTAAAAATTTATAGGGTTATTTGCAAATAACTCTGCATATGACTATTACCAGAATTCAGTGAGAACTGTGCTTTTGGAATCCTGGGGACAGGTTTATGGAGGAGGTAGTTGAGTGTGGTACAGGCTCTCTGGAAAACAGACTCTGGGGGGACCCCGTAATGTCAGAGGTAGAACCCTGTCTCACTGAAGACCCCCGACTTGCAAGCCTCAGAACTCAGGGTTCATCCTTGCCTGACACACTCCCTTGCTAATGGGGTCTCTAACCACATCATAACCTTCCCCAGGCATATTCCTCCAATGCTGGTCCAGGGTTGGAAAAATGGCATTTATTATTTATAGAAAGTAGTATTATCAAAATATCGTGTTCTAGTAGAACATTTGAAATCTATTTAAGCATCTATGAGCTCATAATTTAGAGGTAACCATTGCTTATTCTTCCTGTCTCTTGTATCATATATTTGACATAATTGGGATAATGCTTTATCAGATTTTTAATCTGCTTCTTTCACTGAGAGTATTTTCCCATGTCATTTTTAAGGACCTCATAGGACTCTGTTGTATAGATGGGCTATAACTGATTTCACTGTTTTCCTATTTGGGGACATTTGGTTTCATTTAATTTAATGTTAGAAAAACTTGCTGAAATTCATAACCTTGATAGACACATCTTTGTCCTCTGTGCTCATTATTTCTTCACTGTTAGAGATGAATCTCACTGAGCTTTCCCAGGGCTTGTTAAGGATCTTGACTCTCCCTTCTTCTTCCCCTACGCGCACATGTGTGCATGCACACACACCCACACTCACACACACTGTCATACACAGGATTTGTTTCCTCCTTATGTGATAGACTCAGCAGAAAGCAGACCATATTGTCCTCAGTGAAGATCTAGAATGGTATGATCCAATTTGGGAAGGGCATGTTATTACAACTCCACTGTCATCCTTTCAAAGGCAAATAAGGCTCTAATTATGGTTTCAGCTAATGAGGATAAAATTATTTGGGGGAGAGACATCCCATTTTTGAAGTAAGCACAGCATAGGACCATCATTCAGAACAAGGGCTTGGATCTAGTCCTGATTTTGTTCCCTTAACCAGGACACTTGGCCTCTAGGAACATCTGACTCCTCATCTGCCAAATGTGAACAGCATAGGATGCTTACCTCATGGGTTTATTGTGAGCACCATTGGCAGTTGTGCCTGTGAGAGGTGTAGCGGGGTCTGGCACTTAGGAAGGGCTCATAACTGCAGCATCACCATCATCATCTGTGACGTGATCAGTATCACTGTTACGGTAATCATCTGATAGTGGAACAGAATGTGAAACCGGAACTCAGGAGATTGGGGTTCTCAACTTCACAGTTTTCTATTTATTCCGACTTAGAAGTGAATGACTCGGGGGCGCCTGGGTGGCACAGCGGTTAAGCGTCTGCCTTCGGCTCAGGGCGTGATCCCGGCGTTATGGGATCGAGCCCCACATCAGCCTTCTCCGCTTTGAGCCTGCTTTTTCCTCTCCCACTCGCCCTGCTTGTGTTCCCTCTCTCGCTGGCTGTCTGTATCTCTGTCAAATAAATAAAATCTTTAAAAAAAAAAAAGAAGTGAAGACTCTCTGTTTTATTTTCCTCATCTCTCAAATGAGAAGCTTGAATTAGGGTTTATGACAGGTGTCTCACTCTGACATTTGTGGACCTATCTGTGCTGAGAGCTATACATCATTCTCTTCACGGAACCTCACATCAGCCCTACTCATAGAGGCTAGTATTCTCTTCGTTTTCTGCACACACAGAAAGCTGGGATCCAACCCTCCACCCCACCCCCACTCCTAATTTCCATACTACCCTTGTCTGCATGTCCCCAGCATACAGATTTGTTGACCGTACTCAAGGTTTTTGAATGTCTGAGATGGTGATGAGACTCAGGACGGTGCTCACACTGCTACCTTCCCTCTTCTACTCAATCCCTCCAAAAACAATAGATGCAAAAGTCCAGCAGGAGACTCCTGTCAGACTTTGGGAGCAGCTCCCGATACCTCAGCTCTGTTTAACAGAAACGAAATTGATAAACACTTGTTCTCCTTGGCTGGTGGGTTGTTTCAAGAGTTATCTAAAGGAGTGCATATGCATGTGTGTGTTAGGGAATTGAGCCCACTAGGTAGATCAAATATCTGAGCTGGAAGGGACATTAGCAACCAGCTGCCCAGAGGTGGTCAAATTCAGCAATTCAGAGAAGATGAGAAGAAGAAGGTTCACCCTTGCATGGATAGCAAGCCGGTCTACTTCCCTTGCTTCTACCAGAGTAGCGCTCTCTCCCTCTCCATCCCTGCCCCGCCCCCATACATCCAAGACAATTTGGTTTAAACAAGGAAGTCTAGGTCTAAACAATTCTCTGAAAAATTGATCTGTTTCTGATGAGGGATGTTGATAGTAGGGGAGTCTGTGAGTAGGGTGGGGCAGGGGGTCCATGGGAACTCTGCACTTTCTCTTCAGTTTTGCTGTGAACTTAAAACTGTTCTAAAAATGTCTATGTTAAAAATGTTAAAAATCCAGTGACCCTACACGCAGAAACACAAATGGAGCTGCCCCTCCTGCAGTCCATTCTGCAGAGGAAGGGGAAAAGGCCCTCAAAGATTAAGTGGCTACAAGGAGGCCAGTTAGCTGCCCACACACAAATTGTTGTTGGAAGTGTGACTCAAGTGTGGTGGGGTCCTCTCTCTCTCTAGTTCAAGGGCACATGTCGGTGCCTTGGGGAGGTGGTGAGGGAATTTATTTCATTGTTCACGCCCACGGTAGGCCAGTGGTTGGCAAATGTGTCTGCTGTTGCTGACACTCAGAGATCCCTGCAGCCAAGCCCTGTGAGCCAGCTGTGGTGATGTTTCCCAGGGCTGCCTCAGAAGGAACTCACAAGGATCGAGTGGTGGTTCAGGCCCACACTGTGCCCACCCTGCAGCCCACCAGCCCCCAGCTCTGTAGGTCTGACCATCTCTCTGTCTGTGTCTCTGTCTTGGTCATTGCCTGGCCTCCCACCCCACCCCCACATCTTCCTTGTGCAGCCCTGTCCTTAAATCCGCTGCCTTCCCCCTTGTCCTGGAGCAAAACCTTGCGCCTTGCTCCTTGGTCTCTTCTTAAGCCTGCATCAGCCATTAACTGATTCTGAGTGAGGCTCTCCTCTGCTCATGCCCTCCAGTTCCAGGATGTGGGGTAAGGGTGGTGATTGACCACAGGCTTCAGAGAGAGAGGGTGGGCTGTAGGAATTCATCCCATGTCATACTCCCTGCAGGAGGGAGCTACAACCAGTTTTCTTTCTGGGTCATCTAAGAAGTAGGCATACCTTGCCAAGGTGAGCATTGTTTTTTTTTTTTTTTTTCCAGACACAGCACAGTCCAATTTCATTTGGAGGAAGCGTATTTCCTCTACTAATTTGGCTTTGGCCTCGATCCTTTTGGATTAGCCAATCCTGCCATTATTGTGCTAAATAGCATTGGGCTCTTTCAACCCATCTTAAGCCCATTTTATCCTCCGTGTTGCCACTCTACTCTGGCCAAAACTGGCTTCATTACCCAGAAGGGACAGAGTCAGCTCTGATTTGATTATAAATTTTAAGCATATCTCCCCTCCATAATGAAAGTGTACTTTTTGTTTTTTAAAAAAATGTGTGTTGGGCCTTTTTAACACACCTCCCCCCAGTGAACTCTTTGCAGGCTCCTCAAGACAATGGTGAAGTTGTTAAGCCCTCCTCCTGTGAGGGTGAGCTAAAAGAAGTTGACATCCAGTATAATAGCTCTGGGCCCCTTCCTTGTGCCAGCAGCTTCTGGCCACAGAGGGCGTTCCTTCTGGTTTGCTTTTGGTTTATCAAAAGTCAAATAAATGCAATGAGAATCCACATACTATGGATCTGGGGAAGCTCTTATTCTTTTGATGCTTCTCTGAGGGATCCCCTGCATTTGCACCTTCTTGTATTCAGGTAAAGAGTGTTTTCTCTGTATTCCAAATAACTGGCATTGAGTAGATCCTCGATGCATGTTTATAGGATGAAGGAACAGTTACCTTAATTGTAGGAAGATAATATAGTCTGTTTGGAGAAACACTGTACTAAGAGTTGGAAGATTTGAACTCTAGTCCCATGAAGTTACTAACAAGCTGTGTGACTTTGGACAAACCACTTAACCTCTATGGCCTCTATTCGTCATATGTATCATCAGAGAGTTGAATCTCTAAGATTGTGTCCATCTGTGTCAGTAAGCGTGTATTGCCAGAACAGCATAGAAAAAGAGGCAACAACTTCAAGTGCAACTAAAACTGCTTGAAAAATCATTTGTTATCCTGGGGTTTTGAGGACACTAGTGTCAGCCTGACATGAAACACACTGAAGGACTCATTGTGTTCAGAGGTATCCTGGGCAGTATATTGTTCACAGGCCATAGGTGAATCCATGGTGTGTCATTAAGAGGTTTGTTCGGGGCTGGGTCTGTGTTTCCTGGCTTGGGAGACCTGGGATTCCACCAGTCTTCTGAGCACTTGGAGAGTGGGTAGCAGTCAGAACAACAGAAACCCACTTACAGGTGGATTTTTCTCTTCATGCAAATATTTCCACGGATCTCAAAAGAATTGGTTTTCATCAGCCTTGCACCTCTCTGCCAATGTCCCAGATTTGCCAGAACCTATGTGAGCAATGAGATGCTTGGTTTGGTTTGGTTTGGTTTGGTTTGGTTTGGTTTGGTTTGGTTTATAGGGATCCTAGGCTCCCCTTTGGTTGCAGCTGCAGGTTTTTAAATCAATTACAGCCCAGGTAGCAAGAGGTTCAGTACAGCACTCTGCTGTCTGTTCAACGCCTGTGCCCAGAAATCAAGAGGTCCGAGTCACCTCTCAGGAAAATTTGTGATGTTTCAGGGGCCTATGGTGAGTTGCAAATCTTGATGGATGGTGGGACCAGTCTGCAAACAGCAGAATGGCTTATACTGTGGATTCAGCAGGAAAAAGAGAAAATAATTCTCTGAGCATAAGATATGTTGCTCCTTCATCCTAGTTCATCAGGAGATTTCAGTCGCACACATCAAGAGACAGACTTTGGGATTTGTGGAAGAGAGCAGGAGAGATGGAGCTCTGATGCCTGGCTCCTTCCATGTGGCCAGGGTTTTTGCAGCTTTTTGCTCCCCTGCCCTACCTTTCTCCTCCCCTGCCCTACCTTTCTCCCTCTCTTGCCAACGTAGGGGAGAACACTGGGTAGTCCTCCATAGTTTCTGTCCCCTGGTTGGTGCTGGAGAAAGGGGACATCCTCATGGTTGCAGATCTCCACCCGCTTCTTTCTATGCCCAAGAGTCAGAAATGGGGGTACAGAGAAAGGAGGAGTACTGCCTTGGAGCAAATCCAGTTCATTCCACAACAACTCAGGGTTCCAGTTCTCAGCTGTATTTCGGTTCTGTCCTACTCGCTTTTGCCTAGGGGAGAACATCCACCCCGGTGGCTCAGTACCATCGTGATGTCCACGACCCCCAGCTTTAATCCATAGTCAAATCTTTGCTTTCACCTCAAGACCCATATCTTTAACTGCCTCTCTGGCATCTCAAATTCTGTACAGGAGAGAAGAAGAGAAGCATTTAGAGCAGGGTTTTCAATTCAATAAATGTTTATTGATTCTCTGCTATAAACAAAGAATTGAAAAGCCATTTAGAAAATACAAACTTGGCAAAAACGTGTTGATGTCCTCAAGGAGCTTGCCTTCATTTGCAAAATGAGAGACTCTTCATTAAATGCAGGATGAATGTTCCATAGTAGAGCTATAAGCAAAGTGCCATGGGACTGCAGAGGAGAGAGCTAGATGATTCAATCGTTCTTGTTTACAATATCAAAACATTTATTTAAGAAAACAAAACAAAGGAATACCAAAGAGCTTCAGAACTGTAAATAGTTAGCCTTTCTCAATATATGAAGCCAGATTTTGGTAATCTCTGATTTTTTTCCACAACTTTTTTTCTTCCAAACTTTTTTTTTCATGGTTTCCTTGACTTTGGCCCCAAGAGGGTTTCTGTATTCATCTATGACTTTGGAAAAGTCATATCCCTTCTTTGGTTCTGTTTCTTTATCCATGAAATGGGGATAATAATATGGCTGATATAAATATTAAATGAAATAATGCTTAGCACAGTCCCTGGATGATAAAAATGCCCATAAGTGGTAGCTTAAAATTAATATAATTATTATTTTCATTAAGTTTTCACTTATAATTATTGTATTTGTTTTCATTACAATCAGTTCAGAGGTGAAGCCAATGTAGAGCATTAAAAATAAATTGTTGCTTAAATTGACTTTTTCAGAACATCAAGGCAGGAAAAAACTGTGTGAGAAAGAGAATATACATATGTACTATTGTAATTCTGATAATAGTTACTTTTTTGTAATTTCTTATAGAAACCTTATAAAGTAGGTTGTTATTCTTTTTTTTTTTTTTTTTAAGATTTTATTTATTTATTTGACAGAGAGAGAAACAGTGAGAGAGGAAACACAAGCAGGGGGAGTGGAAGAGGGAGAAGCAGGCTTCCCGCCCAGCAGGGAGCCTGATGCGGGGCTTGATCCCAGAACCCTGGGATC
Organism: Ursus arctos; assembly: GCF_023065955.2. NCBI lineage: Eukaryota > Metazoa > Chordata > Mammalia > Carnivora > Ursidae > Ursus > Ursus arctos. The sequence goes on from NW_026622819.1 coordinate 57,014,362, forward strand.
ATGACCTGAGCCGAAGGCAGATGCTTAACGACTGAGCCACCCAGGAGCCCCTGTTGTTGTTCTTTTACAGTTACGGAAACTTGCTTAACCATACCAGAGCTTGCAAATTAACAAGCTTACAGTTACTGGTTTTTAACAACTGATCTTTTTTTCCCCTCAATCTACTTTTCTCATAGGAAGGGGAAGATAAGACTGATAATTTGAATGAACACCCTCTATTACTCACCTGGAATAAATTATCACTTGACCGAGGCAAATGATCAGGTGATGGTTTGTAAGGTCGATTTAAAGACAGCGCTTTGCCCACTGGCTTCCAAAGTCAAGGGATGCACAGGCATATATCCTGGACCATCAGCTTCTGTTGTGCCTGGATTGCAGTCGATTTTATCGATTTTTTTTTTCAACACAACAGCATCAAAAAGCTCTTCTGCCCCAAAGTAGCTGATCTTTTCAAATCTTTGCTACTTCTTCCTGGTAAGACTTGCGGATAACAGGGTAAATGCAATTAACAACTGAAAACTCTAGTTGATGAGAAGATATGCTAGAATATGTTTAAAGATTTCACAACGCATAGACACATAGAGTTGAGCAACTCCTTGGAGAAATTGCCCGAGCCAGCCTTCTCATTTTATAGCATGACCTACCCAAGGTCACAGCATGAGTTAGTTGCAGAGATGGGAAGCCAGGAACCCCAATTTTGATTTCTTTCTTGGTACTTGTGTTTTTCAATGTGTGGATATGTACCACCATATGCAAAATTATCTTCCTTGGCATGAAGGATAATTTTAGGTATGTACAAATAAAGTACTGCACCACGGAAGCAGAAGATCATTCATTCTCCTCCAACTCCCTTTCAGTCTTTTTGGTTATCTCAAGGACTGTATGCTTTTGCTGTTTTGTCTTTAATCTTTCTCTACTAATCTCCTTTGATAACAAGGGAGCAGACCTCAGGCTTAAGTTCCTCTTGGAATTTAATAAAAGTGTTTTGTTTTTATAGTATTGATTGTTACACTTACCTTTCATCTATGACAAGCAATACTGGTTTTCCATTTGAAACAGCAAATTTTTCTTTTAAAAGAATGTAAGCAGATTAGAATGCAGCTACTTTATGAAAAAATATTAAGTAAATAATAGTGCAGGGTGTAAATTATGAGCAGTATATGATGGGTCTTACATTGACAAAAATAATGGTTAACTTGGAAAATAAATGGCTGAATCTTGGAAAATATTTGATTCCGCTCTTTAGAATTCTCTTGGCCCTTTGAGGATATAGATGGCTGAATCCTAGTTGCTTTCTTATTCATGTCATGCCTTTTTAAGGTATCAGTCAGAAAACACAATTATTAGATTTATTGTTTTAAGACTTTATTTATTTATTTGTCAGAGAGATATATAGAGAGAACTAGAGAGCAAGCACAAGCAGGGGGGAACAGGAGGAAGAGGGAGAAGCAAAGGAGCAAGGAGCCCAATGGGGGACTCAATCCCAGGACCCTGGCATCATGACCCGAGCTGAAGGCAGACATTTAACTGACTGATCCATGTCCCCAATTATTAGATTCAAAAGGAGAACGTATATAGCAGAGATGAACTCAGATATGTCCATAATCCTATTATTGGTAGCTTTCCTATAAGCCAAAAAGTTGGATTGGTAGCCAATTTATTTTCAGTGTGTAGGTAATTATAAATTATAAACTGTATACTGTTGCATTTATTGAGAACAGAAACTTGTTTTATTTTTCAAGGACTGATGTTCTATTTTAGGATTCTATTGTAGACCTCATTCTTGTTTTGTTTTCCCCTTCTAAGAAGTTCCTTTATTTCTCATTATCTTGCTGTTCAATGAGAAGGTGTGAATGGAATAAAAAGATGGCAAATGTAATTTAACATTTTCCCACCGTTACCACATTTTAAATACTAGAATGTATAGAATGAATGGGGTAGGAATAGAAAAGTTATCCATCAAATGGAGGTATAGGTAACTTTCCTTTACCTATAATTTACGTATATCAAGTGAATACATGAAGAGAAAGATGTACTAGGTTATACTATCAAGTGATTTTCCCGTTATCCTTAACAGCTAATCTTCCATTGTTGCTTACCTATTCTCTGAAGCAAAAGTTCCCGTTTTACCTATAGCTTAGTTACCCAAATATCCTAGAGCTCTAAAGACCAGTTACTGTTAGCCTGGCATGAGTTTGCCTTTCATAAATATCACTCAGAACTTACTCATATTTCTTCCTGCTGTGGGTCCCCTTCCACTGACCATCATTCATTTTCTCTCTCTCTCTCTCTCTTTTTTTTTTTTTTTTTTTTTTTGTGGAATGCTCTTTCAGTGGAAAATTCATTCTCATTTAGAGAACTCTGGAAAAAAATGGGGGGAGGAGGTGGAGTCAGCTTCTAGTGACTTACGGGCAGTTAGAGTAAAATGTTTGAAAAATGGGCTTCTGAATCAGCAGAGATTTTACAAAGTGACCGGTGGACCTGCATACAGATAGGTAGAGCACTGAGATGCCAAGAAATAATGCTACTTCTCTTGCGTATGGCTAATAAAAAGACTGCATTGCTAAATGCAGGGATAGGAAGGTTAATGATGATACATTCTTTTTTAGTATCAAAGATTAACATGATAACTTGCATATTAAAGTTAATTCAGACACACTGCTAATGGAAGAGGCATACAAAATTAATTTCTATAGCACCTCGTAAATGAGGATAGCACTCACTCTTCTCTGGCTGATGCTCTTTGTCTTGGCAGTGGGTGCACATCAGTGTCTAGTGGGGCATCCTCAGTCCCTGAGGAATTTGCAGAGCTTGAGGTGTGTTCCCTCCAGTCCTTAATCACTGCCAGTCCTTCTCTGAGTGAAGGGAAACCTGCAGGTTGTGACTTGGCAAGGATTTTGGTTGTAATAGTTAATGAGACAATGGAATTGAACTGAAATATGAGAAGAGGGTGGAAGGTGGGAGAAAGAATGGAAGAGAGGGAGGGACAACTGCTCTCTCTTCATGCAGAAGATTCTCCAAGCTGAGTGTTGGGCAGTATCTTTGGGTGACCACTCTCTTGAGCCCGGTCGAGGACCAAGGCTCAGCTGACATAGGAAGGCAGGCTGAGATCTGGTGTACTATCTCAGGCACCTTGCTTGACTTCCTCAAGCCTTACAGTGTATACCTGTTGAAGGGAAACTAATATTACCTTCCATTGTAACAATATATATTTTTAACTTTGTTGTAATTTATCTATAGTGAAACACGCAAATCTTAAATGTACAGCTCAGTGAATTTTTTACACACATATCCGCCCATGCAACCACCACCCATGTCAAGATACAGCATGTTTTTACTACCTAGAAAGTTACATATGGAAATTAAAACAAAAATAAACAATAATGGTTACACTTACATAGTGTTTACCATGGTCCAGGTGTGCTGCTCCAAGTGCTTTACACATAGTATTTTATTCTGTAAACCTTGTGAAGGGTGGAGCTCTCATTTTCTCTACTTTACTGATAAAGAAACAAAGATATAAAGAGATTTGTTTGCTCTTAATATCCTCCATCATTGGCTCTGTAGCACTCATTGTGTGTCCTGGTACCTAGTGGATCAGAGGAATGAGAATGGAGCCCCTTCATGGCTGACATTTCTTTCTGTTCCTCTTCTTCATAGTCCACTTAATCACTATGCCTTGCTTGCCCTGGGCTAGTAGGCTGTGCATGATGCGCTCGCAGGAGCGTCCTTGAGGGAAAGGGCCAGACTTTAGCTATGTTCCATCCCAGTTTCAAGAGTCGGGCACATTGTAGATGCTCTGGATATAGTGGTTGACTCTTGTTGCCAGAAAACTCTGCTCTCTGGCTCCTACTTGCTTCTACTTAGGAAAGTGATAGTGTTGACAAGTGTATTAGTTACATCCCCTGGGAAGTTTGGGCTGCTTAACCATCTTTGGGCCCTTTCTATACCTGTCTTTGTGATGATCTAAAAATTTCAGGTGAAAATCCCTCATGCTTCCAAGCCCCTTTGAGCTCCCTTGTCCCAACATGTGTCCCCAGACATCCTGTTTCAGACCCCAGGTGTTGCTACTTTTCCATATTTCTTCTCCTCCTCTTCCTTGTCTCCTGTATCTTCTTTCCTCTCCTTTACCTTCTCCTTCCTTTCTTTTCATCATGGTCTTCATGAGCATAACCAAATAAACTTCAGGAAGGTGCTTTCTGGTAAATACACTATAATAGCCCATTATAAATGCTTTTTGGGATGCAGCCATGTTCAATGTATTTTCCATATAGTTGAATTTATGCTTACCCATTTGTAGTAGATCGTTTTCAGACACATTTAGCCAGCTGTCCCTTTGACGTCTCCATTTGAATGTCTTGCAGGTACTCCATCTCAACATTTCCAAAGCTGTATTCGTTCTGCTCGTGAAAATCTTCTCTTCCATTATTTTTCTGCCAGTCATTTGGAACTAGCCCACAAATTTTCTTGTGCCTCATTTTTCACTTTCAATCAATCACTAAGGCCTTTGAATCTTCTTATATATGCCTTGAATTTGGTCACTTTTCTCTATCTTTCCCACTTACATCCTGGTCCCATACACCTCTGTGCCGTTTATGATGCTTGACATTTGCTAGGCACTCCATAAATATTTGTTTGCGTGAAAAATAAATGGAGGTGCCGTGTAAGGACAAGCACACAGTCCTGAGCCTTCCTACATTTGTTGTTTTTATGTTCTGCATGGGCACATGACACAGTCAAAGGAACTGAAGCCATTATCTTTTCTCGGGTTCTTTTTAGATTTAAAATTCCACAGTTTGATGTCAAAAGCAGCTAAACACTACTAAGCTTTAATATAGAACATTAACATTAACTCAATATGAAAAAATTCTTTAAGGATTTAATACAAAAACAAAACAAAACAAAACAAAACAAAACAAAACTATGTTTCTCCTACAGAATTAGTTCTCTTCTACCTTAATGACCAACAAACTCTAGAACTTGGGTGGTTTCCTTTACTGCCCTGACAGTTTATCACACAAGCAAAGAGCTACATTTTATGGGCACTTGAAGCCCTTATGTTAACTTTTACACTGGCATGTCATCTTCTTTCTTTTCTTTTTTTTTTCTTTTTGGAGTAAGGTAACATGGGAAGAAATACATATAACTAATAATAAATATATCAACATGTCACGCCCAAAATAAAATATTAATGTCAATTTCATAGGAGTACAGCTTGAGGTTCATCAGCAGGGACTGAACATAATTGGAAATGCAGTGCGCTTCATTGTACCCATTTTTTTATACTGTTCCTATCAATTGACTGGTTCTTTTCTTTATTACACTTGGACTGCCCCGAGGGTAAAGACCATATATTGTCCTCCGTTTGCACAGAAAGCTTATTACATGTTGTGGACTGATATTTATTCTGTTTACTTTCTCCTGTCTCACACTTAGCCCAGTTTCCTCTTCATTGGCTTCAGAGTCCAAACAGGATCTCTTTGATCCTTTCATTAAAGTGTTGGGCCTAGCTATGTGATTCATTTCTTAAATCACTCTTTCGCTTTGGGCCTTCCAGGGGAGGGCTCACGTGGGCTCTGTTGCAGGAATGGAAAAACTAAGCAGGCAAAAGCCCCTGCCCCCTCAGGACTGTCTCTGTTCTCTACCTTCTTAGCTGAGTGCTTTTAGAAAAGAAGAAGAGGCCAGAGGAGAAATTCTCCCCATTTCCACTTTTATTTATGGGGGGTAAAAGGCAGTGATTCCCCCCCTTCTCTGAAGTTTGCTTCCAATTATTCAGCTTGTTTGAAATATATTACACTTCTCTGTTTTCCCATTGTAATGAGCAACACTGGATTTTAAATGCGTAGGGCTATAAATGAGAGGGGCCCCAGCCTCCTCTCCTCTGGAGCTGTTATGGGAAAGGTGAGAGGAAGAGAGAATCAGATGATGATTGGAGACAATTACACAACCATTCCATTTTGCTAATGCTTGAATCCAGGAGAATTTTCTCATTTAATTCTCTGAAATGAAGGGCCCCTCTGTTAGCCTTAAAATGTAAACAAGAGGCTTTTAATGTGCACTTTTCCCAGAAATGGAATGCTGGCTGCTCATATTGATCCAAAACATTGCTGTTGGTTTTTGTTCTTCTTGGTATTCGTTAAGTTTTGTGAGGGCAGCAATATAGGATTGCTCAGGGGGCGGCTTGAGGTTTGCGGGCAAGCGGCATTATTATTCTAAGTTGTAAACAGAAATGTAAAAGGATGTTCAGAAAAAGCCTGCCTGAGCTCTCCTTTAGTCTCTCCACATACAAAAGGGAGCATAAAAACCCAAGGCTTATATCCCAGTCGTTTCAATTTATATCCACCTCTTGGAACGCAGTCCTCGGAGTTTGGTATTTCAGACAGAAGCGCACTTTGTTTGAATGATGCAGGTGATAGCTTTGAATCCATTTCATTCCAGCACGCCTGGTCCAGGTGTTTTGTCAAGTGTGCATGTCAGCTACAGCTGAAGGAAACTGAAGTTCCAACGTGCTTTGCTTTGGATCCCAAAACTTCTTAAGCATAGCATCAGATCCCCGCACCTCATTATACTTAATAGCTACGACTGGATTTGTATGACGTCTTATTTGGAACCTCTTATGAATTAGGCATTTTGATCCCCAGTTTTAGAGGAAGGGAGGTAAAATGACCTATCTGAGGCCACCAGTAGTAAGGCTGGGACCCAGACCTAGGTCTCTGGACCCTCGATCCAGAGTTCTGTCTGCTTCCCATCCTTGCCTCTGTGATGGGGTAAAACCAAGAATGGGAAGGTATTGCCAGAGGACTGCTCAGGGAAGGTGGGGAAGGTGAAGAAGCACACATACAGTTCTGTTCCTTAAACATCCCTCCCCCAGCCCCCAGCTACTGTCACTTTGTTTCTTCAAGGACAGCAGAGAGTAATAAATATTGCAATAACCCAACAGTAAATAGGGTTCTGATTCTGAGAGTTGCCCTCAATGTAGGCAGACAGGGCTCCCTCTCTGAAATCAGCAAACACTCATTCATTCATCTAACACTTATTAGGATCCTACTGTGTGACAAGATTATTCCAGGAACTGTAGGAGACAGGACCTGATTGTGATTAGACATCTCGCCCTAGGCTCTCACTGTCTTCTAGGAAAAGTAGTGAATGGTTTGAAAGTCATGATTGCTGTTTGCTAACCAACTGTAGTGAGATGGGTAAGTTCAAGCAATTGTAGCTCAAGAAATGGTTGGTTGAATTAACAAAATGAAAACAAATGACTGCACTGAAGGTTGAATCACCAAGTCGATGAGTGCTCATTATTGTTTAGGGATTCCAGGACTGGAATTTGTTTGTTTTATTCCCCTGGGACCATAACCCTTACTTAAAATGAAACAAAACAACCAACGATTAAACAAATCAATCAACGAGGATCTTGGATTTTCTATTGCAGACCAGCTTGAGGGAGCTAACAAATTCAGAGGGTGGCTGCCTTGTGCTGGCAGAATCTAGGAGTTGAGAATGATTGTCTGCACCCATGCACATGTGAATGGAGTGGCAATGGTGCTGGCATTGAAGCCAGACAAACCTGTGTTGGAATCTTGCTAGGTTGTGGTCATGCTAGCTGAGTGACCCTCGGTAAGTTACTTGGAGCTCCTATTTTCTCATCTGTAAAATAGGGATAACATAATATATGAAACAGGTTTTGGTAATGATTAAATAAATTCTCAGTGTGGTGCCTGGCACTAGAAGGAGTTCAACATATGTTGCTTCTCTCATACTTAATATCCCCCTCTCCCATTCCCTTTCATTCTCAATAGTTTTCTGGACAAATGGGTTCTACCCTTTATTAAAACATATTTGTTATAATGACTCCTACTACTGAGAAAATTCTGAGTATACCACCGCAGATTAGCTCAGAAAGAGTTAAAGGTGAAAGAGTTCCTGGTTAAGTATAGATTGAAATTCGTGGGCCAGAAAATCATGTGAGTCTACAAAGGGCCAGGGGCTGGAGCAAAGGGATTAAAGGATCTGTGTAGCATGGTGTGGAAGAGAGGCCGTGGGTCAGGGATGATAAGCGCTGCAGGGGTGTGGGCGGCATCGACTGTTCTAATAGGTGTCCTAAGTGCTTATGAATTAATTTGAATTCTGGATGTCACTGAATTAGAATCAAATGGGTGCAAGAGATGTAAGACACAGCTCTTTGCAGTCAAAAAGCTAACTTGACTCATTTCTCCTCTTGCATGAATTTGAAATGGAGCCTAGTACTTTGATGGGAATCTTCCTTTAAAGAGGGTCCAGATTATCCAGTATAGAGGCCACTAGGTTCCACCCCAAGCTTTTCTATTTGCTTGTCTTCCATTAGCCAGGGTTAGGAGGTAGGCGAGACAGTCTTATAAAAGGCTGAGCTACACTCATCTGGTATGGCATTGTGAATGTAATTGTTCTAAGCATTAGGGACAAATCAAATTTGGGGTCATGACCCAATTGGCCATATCTGCACCTTTATTTTCCTAAAAGCACTTTCTGTAGAGCTGGATTATGGTTTAATGAGTGAGCTGGCTGGGAGGAGGCCGGTCAGCAGTGGCAGTGAAAATGATCTCGGAAAGTGCAAAGGAGTAAGTGAAAGTGCAGGTACCTGTCAGAACACACCAATTATGCCCTAATAGCTTTCAGAAGGCGTGATGACAGGCCACCTCTGCAGCCACTTCACACCATCAGAGAATGTTGATGGGAATCTTTTCATTACTTGCTAGTTGAGGCAATGAAATGGTCCCCATGATTAGACCTAATTTGATAAACCCTAAAATGAATCTCTCTCACTCCAATGTTCAAAATGCATATGCTTACACGATGATATAGCACATCTATTCCATCAGCAAGACATGTTGACTCTGCTCCAAGTCTCTCTACTTCTGTCTGCCTCTCGTGCTACAAACGAATCAAGCTTTCATCTTCTCTCGCTATCACTGTTACCATAAGGAGCCAGGATAGCTTGGTAGATGTGCACACGGGCTCTGGAAGCCCATTTCCCAGGTTTAAATCCTAGCTGTGTGATATTAGGTAAGTTACTGAGTCCCTCTGGGCTTCAGTTTCCTCATCCACAAAATAGACATAATAATACACTCTTCATACAGAGAATGCCTGGTAGATAGTGAGCGCTCAATAAACATTAGATTTCCTCTTCCCCTCCTCAAAAAGCCTCCACAGTGTTCTGCCTTCCTCTCTAGGCCCACCCCCAGCACTCATTAAAATACAAAACCAAAACATGTTTATCCCCACCGAAGGGTCAAACTCCTTACCAAGGGCCACAGGGCATGAAGACACCTGGCCCCAGCCGGACTCTCCAAGTTTGTCATCTCATTATTATACTCCCCATGTTCTATAATCTGGCCATACTTCATCTACATGATTCCTTCAATATGTTAGGCACAGTTCCACCCCAGGGCCTTCACATGCTATTTCCTCTGCTTGGAATGCTCTTTCCTGAGATCTTTGCAAGCTTTTCCCTTCACAGCCTCAGGTCTGAGCTCAAGAATCTCCATCTCAGGGAGGCCTTCTTAACTGCCTCATGTGGAATGGTCTTCCCTGCATGCCCAGACTCTCTTTCTCCTGTTACCCAGTTCGTTGTCTTGCTGGCAGCTGTCCGTATTTGTCATTGCAACATCAACTCCAGGGCTCAGTGTCTCTTGTGATCCACGAGCATTTTTGTGCACGACAACTCCAGGAGGACTTTCTCTCCCTACAGCTGGCACCGGCCTCCCTGTGCTCCCCTTAGGGTGTAGGGGCCTGCTTGCCTGTGTGCTGAGAGCACTTGCAGTGCCCGTGGCTGTCCATCCCCAGGGTCAAAATACCCTGGCTGCTTCACCCTTGTGGCCTGCACTACGCTAGAGCTTGCTTTCTGTGATACTTGCCTGCCTTTGCAGCCTGCCTGGCCTCCCCCCCTTCATTGTCCCACTTCTCTACTCCCCTCCTAGTGTTTTCTGGAACACCTCCTAATAAGAAGTCACCTTCGCCCAAACCTCATCTCTGAGTTTGCTCCTGGAGAATCCAACCTAAGACAATTATTATCCTCTTGAATTGTTTTTGATATCCACTAGAACATAACATCCAGTACAACAGTATCTGTTACAGTAATTATTTGTTCTCTCTCACTCTCTTTCTCTATGTATAGATATAGACATAGATTGATAAACCTAGATTAATTCCATCAGCATCTCTCTCTCTATATATATATGTATGTATACATATATATATATTTACTCAAGGATATAAATAGATTACACATAGACTATCAGAGGTTACAAATTATATTTATAATCAGTGTGACATTTTTTGAGCACAAACGTACATCCTCTTAATTCCAGCAACTATATATCAATCTACCTTTCCTGTCATCACTATGTTTCTGAATGGCCAATTTCAAATTCTTATAGGGCATTTTCTTATAGGTTTAGTGCAATGTCATGTCTCGTGTTAAATATAGAAGATATATGGTAAAAGCAATAGCTTGGATTGAAGGTGAAGTGGGTATCTATAATAAAGTTCTGGAAGTACGTTTCTTTCTTAGCATTCACCCCTCAAAGATACCTAAGGAGAATTTTTACAGCTGCTGAATTCAGTTCTGAACTCTCTAAACAGGCTGTGTTTGTTTAGCTGGGGAGACATTCTGGCCCTCAGGGTTCATAAAGTGAAGATGTACGTCATGGCAGACGCAGGCTAGAGGGGGCGTGAGGGACAATTCTGGGTATTGTAATTAGGTGTGCTTTCAGGGAGGTAGGGAAAGTGAATCATGAGTTGCTGCTGAAGAATGTGGGGGGATAATTCTAGTAGAGTTGTAAAAAGCTTGTAACCTGATCCAGAATATGAAATTTGTGGGTAGTTATTGATTTCCCAGTGGGTGGAATTACTTTTCTTGGTGACACACTGGCTGGAGGAGGGACGTTGTGAGAACAAATTGCTATCTGTCAGAGGAGTTGTGTGTGGAGGTCCTCCTCCATGTGCAGCTGATCCAATCATGGGGCCTCTGACACCTGTGAATGGTCCCCAACCAAACAGAGGAAAAGCACTGAGCCAAGCTTGCACTGCTCAGCTTTGCCAAGGGAGAATTTTGGGCTTCAATTTGGCGTTTTCTCTGTTTGCCAAAACGGCTGTGGGGAGGACAGGGCAAGCCTTGATAACCACAAGCTCCTCACCGACCCCCAAGAGGATTGAGCTGATCTGAATTCACCTTTCGGTCAATTAGGAACTTGGCTAAAGCAGAATGAGTTTCACCTTAAAGCCTGTAAAATATTGAACTGGGTTGAAGAATCGATTAACCTGTGTTGGTGACAAAATAAGGGCCTGGCTATGAAACTCCAAGTGAAGGCTGCCACAGGGAGGTTTAGACATGGGGTAACCACACGGAGGATATGACTGAGCCCCTGACACAGACACCTTGCTTGTGTTTAACCCTTCTTCCTCTGGTGAGAGCAGACATGAGTGTTCTCATGTCTCTCCACTCTGTTGGCAGAACTGGGATGCATCTGGGCTCAGAGATCAGCCAACATGCCCCTAGTGGGGACATAAGGTGCCAGTCTCATCTTCATATATTTCACGAGTGATCCTTTTGGCTCTTCCTCACTCCATATCCACTTTGAGGCTTCTCTTTATGGATATCGCTTTATATCCAAAGACCTTTGCTGATCCTCCCTCAGGTGCATGAAGATTGTGTGGGGCTGGTACTGAACTGGTACCTCTCAGAAAACCTTGAGGTATACCCTTGCTACTGAAGACAATTTGAATTTAGAATGTGGGGTAATTACATCTTTTGTTTTCAGCTTCGGGCCTCGGCTTCATTTCTGAGATGATACCAAGGATCTCACAGCTCATCCCATTTCTCTGACAATGACCACGTAGTGTGACAAATGATTAAGACAGAAGTTTGAGTACTACAGGAGCATAGGAGAGGGTCACCAAGTCATATTGGGGTGTCAGGGATGTTGTCCTAGGGGTTTTGTCATCTAAGTTAAGACCTAGAAGGCAAGAAGAAGTTAGTCAGGTAAAGATGGATGGGATAAAAGTATTCTGAGCAAAGAAAATAATGTGCAAAAACTGAGAAGCAGGGGAGGAACAGGCTGGGACAGTGTGGGAGGCGGAGTATGAGGAGGTATGGAAGGATTTGATCACAAAGAGCTTCACCTATGCCAAAGAGTTCACAATACTCACTCTGAGGACAATTGGAAACCATGGAAGAACTTCAAGCAGTGAGTCCTGTGGTTAGGTTTGAGTTTGGGGAAATTCCTGCCACTGAGATTGGAAATGAGATTGGTTTGGGAGACTTGGAATGGAGGGTAGAAATGGCTTGTTTGGGGGCAGGATGTATATGACTTCATGATGGACTGGCACTGGGTTCAGAGAGAGGAAGCACATTCGTTTGGTTGACTGTGTGTACTGTGTGACTGGGGTACCTTCACTCTGAGAGGAGTGGACCTGTGGAGGAGTGGACCTGTGCGGAAGATGCTGAGTTCAGATGTGGTTCATAGGTGTGCTACCCTCTGGAGCTGGGGTTGGGGCTGTGATCACAGGGGTAGTTTTGGCCTGATGCATCTCAAGGTGATTTTCCCAAACGGACAAAGCATCTTTATTTCATTCTTTCCATGGGGCTGATATTATGGAGATGGAGGCAAGGGGAAGGACCTTCATATTTAAAGTGTCCCTGAGTCTTGAAATTATTTCAAAAGCATATGACACTTCAAGAGAGCTATGGATTCTGGTAGCGGCACCTTCTTCCATAGGACAAAACTTTCTCCAAGAAGGAAGAAACCAGAGCCCAGAAACACTGCATTGTTCTCTCTGCCATCACATCAACAAAATAAAGCTCCTTGCTGTGAAAATACAGAGTTGAATAGCTCTGCAGTTTCCCAAGTGCTGGCCCAATTACAATTTGGACTTGTCACCTGGTGGCAGATCTCCCAGCTTTTGTCGGGTGTCAGGTACCCACAGTGGGTTTGCGGATCTCTGATATTCATTGGCTCTGCCTGTAAAGATTGATTTAAGGCTCTGACAACATTTATCTTTCAAACCATTTGTGTTTGTTTGCTTGACAATCAAGCCACAATTTAGAAATGCTACTTCCTGAAGCTTTACAGGCTAATATAATTTCACAGCTCCAATTACAAATGAGAAAAATTATTTCATCTCAAAACAGAGGAGCAAGACGTTTCTGAGAAATCATGGTTAATGAGAAGACGAAGTACATTCTGAAAAACAGGCCATGTTATTAATGGCCTCCTCAGCTAAAATTTTGCTGACTCTCAACTCCAGGAGGCTCACCCTCCAGGGGTGCTGGGTTTTGATAATCTGTGAAGTAGAGGACTTTCAGATTGATAAACCACTGCTTCTGCTGGGGCTTGGTCTGCAGCTCCCACAACAATAGTGGTTTTTAAACAATGCAAACATGTCCACTGTCTTTCCACCTAGCAAATGTATCCTTCCTCCTGCCACCTGTATTTTGTGGGAATCATAGACTTTTGGATGGGGACTCAACAACCATCTAGTTCACCCCTTCATCTGACTCTTTGAATACATTCTCATCATCCCTATCCATAGACAGCCTACCTACTACTTAAATACTTGGTAGGGATGGAGAGCTCAAAACAAGACCTCTTCATGAAGATCTACTATTTTAACTCTATTTAAAGTAGAACTTAAAGTCTGGTGACTTCCCAAGGAGATCTTCATTAACATCAAAAATCACTCAAGTGACCTTTTCCCTCGGATTCATATCTTTGTAATGGGATCTAATCAATAGTTCACAGAACGAACTTTAAGGAAAAACTTGACCTTTTACTACGCAGCTCTGTTGAACTGTGAACAGTCCTAACAGGTTGTCACTCCCAAGGGGTAAAGACACCAGGTTTTTCCTTGTCTATTTACGTCTGCCTCTTACTTCTGTTGGCTTTGTTGCTGCGATGGGCAGGATACCCCTTGCCATTACCTCCCACCACAGAATAGCGATTGCCACTTAGGGAGCCTTCAATGACTGTAGTAGTCTGACTAAATGAATGAATGAGTTAATTAACTGCCTGAATGGATTAACCTCTTATCTGCCTTTACATATCTCTTTACATATCATTCTAGGTCCTAGTGATCCCATTTTACAGAGTTTTAAGTGATTTTTAATCTTGAGTCACAACAGGCCATTTTAGACTTTAAGACATGGTCTTCTTATGCTTTCAACTCAAGATGATTGACTATTCTCGATCTATTTCTTACCACCTTCCTTTATGGTCCTATTAAATTTTTAGCTTCAACAAAAGACAAAAATGTTGCATCAGAGCCTGGGACTCTGGTAGAACTCAGCACTTACCTCATTTGTCATCATCTGGACTACTGCAATGGCATATTCATTGGTCTCTGCCCTTTGCAGGGTCTCTGCCATCTTTTCTTCCTCCAGCTACCCTATATGCTGCAGGGACACAAATGTCCTTAAAACACATCTTTTGATGACTCCTTTTTCCCAGAGACCTGTGGGAGAACAAGACTTTTTGTTGTTTTTTAAGTTTCCTTTATTAGATCTTTTATTTTACTTGCAAAATTAACTTCTCAAAGAGGAAGACTTTATAATCCTTATCTGACTTTGTGAGAGAATGCACAATTCTTAGCTTCGGGTTGGTGATGCAATGTCGGTGAAGGCAGAGTTGGGAAGTTAAGTTTCAGGAAATTGAGGAAGCCGTCCATCTAATGGCAAAGAGTTTACAACTTCAAATGAATTCACCTAGTTTTTCAACATTGAGCTTGCTAACACATGTCATTTCCTCGAACAAACAAAAATTTCCCAGATTACATGTCACATTCTTTAGAAGATAACCTTTCAAACAAATTTCTGAATGAACATTGAATCAACTTTCTTTACCCCTTTTAATAAATAGTTCTGGACAAAAATTTAACCTTATGGTGATAAGATATGGACCAGGTATAGATTTAACTTAAATGTTATTGTAACTGGTATGTAAATATTATCCTGTCTTTTCCCTTATCTCTCTAAAGGAAGGGTAATTGCTCACCCAGTATCTTGTACTCTTGAAAGTCCTCAGGTCACAATTTCTTGAGTCCGAATTAAGTATTATTATGTCTGTGGCCTATGATTTCCCCTTAATTTTAAGCAAAGCCAAATCAAAATTTTGGTTGCCTATAACTTTGTTTCCATAGAGCAACAACCTTCACCTCCCACTGCTTTGAAGAATTTTCCTTTTAAATATTATCTCCCATTATTCTACTTCCAAGAGACTGTTCTGCCCACACAGATCTATGTACCCTAAATCCTCCCTCTTCCTATGTCAGTGTCACTTACTCATCAATAATCATCTCAAATAACTTATCTCCCACTCACTCAACCAAGATTTACAGAGTCACTACTATGATATAGATACTATGTTTGGCACTTGAGATTTAGTCTGGCTCTCATGGAGCTTACACTTTGGTTGGATGAAGGGACATTAATTATACTAATTAGAATTTAATTACAAACTGACATTGGTACTCTGAGAGAAGGGACACAATTCTATCAGAGCCTATAAAGTCTTACACGAATCTTCTAACTAGAGATTATTTCTCCCATCTGAAGCCCTCGTGGCATTTTATGACTCCACCAGTTGGGATTCTTTGGTTGTGAGTAACAGAAACTTACTCTGCTAAATTTAAGTTAAAATAATGTATTTGGAAGATGGGGAGTAGTTCATAGAATCAGAGGAAAAGCTGGGGAACCAGTCATCAGAGAGGAGAGGCCCAGAATAGCAGTGGGAGAAGAAGCAGCAGGCAACCATGGGCAGCCTCTTCAGGGCACTTCCTGAAGACAGCTGCGCTCCAAGAAAGATTATATTCTTCATCTAAGAGCATTCTGGTTAAGAGCACAGGCTCTGCAGTCAGACTGGAATCTACCACATACTAGTGTGTACACTTGGGCATATCCTTCTGTTTCCTCATCAGTGAAATGGGGAAATAGTGATATCCATCTCCCAAAGTCACTGGAAAGATTGACTGAGGTAATCCATGCAAGACACTTAAAACAGTGCTTGGCACATTGTAAGCATTCAGTATGTTAGCAATGACAGCAATTGTTGTTATTAAATTTCCCTCAAGATTCAGATTTACGGGGTCATCCTAATTAATCAGATGTCCAGCCTTCGTCCAGAGAAGTGCAGGCAGCCTCATGAGAGTATCCCTAGGATTATATTCCACAGCAGGGTGGCTCTGCAGAGTGAAACCAGGGGGCTGTGCCAGGAGAGAGTATAGATGTTGGGCTGACAGAACGAGAGGTGTTTTCTCCTTCATCCCACCCTTGTCTTACTCTATGTTCTGCCGTTGCTCTTTGTTTTTGCTGCTGATCATCTCCGTCAGATTTTAAGAATCTAGTGGGTGAGAACCTTATCTTATTGCTATATTTCTGGAAAGACAGTGCCCTCCTCATCAAAGATGTTCAATACCTGTTTGTTGTATTGAATTAAAATGAAATCTTGGTGTATAGGATTTACATCTCAGCTCTAGAAGCTGAGTGGACGGGTGGAGGGAGCTTGAAAAATTTGGGGAATTTTTTGTTTCTTTCTTGGAAGTTTTGTCATTTTCAAGAGAAATACAGAAACAAAGCTGTGTAGGATTTCAGAAATTTCCTGCGATGGGAATGCTAAGAGAGATATTATTTTTTTGCAAAAATTTTAATTTATTTAAAATAAAAACCATTGTGCACAAGGGTGCAAGTGAAGGATTGTTCACTTTTGTACTGTTTGTGCCAGTGAAAATGTTCATCACTAGGGCTATAACTAAATAAAGAAATATATCCATAATAGAGAATACATTACAATAGCTACAAATAATTAAGTTGATCCCTATGTGTAACAACATAGAAGGTGCTCCAAGAAGGTGAGTGTTCCAATAGATGAGTGAAGAAAAATCAAGGTACAAAATCAAGGTACAAAACAAGATACAGCATAATCCCATATTATGAAAAGGACACAAAAACAGAACGACACTATATGTTTTATACTGATACATATGTGAAACTATAAAACGATCATGAAGGTTTATCATCACAGTATACTACATCTCACTTAAGTGGAGGCCAGATCAAAATGATACTACATATTTTATACTGGTACATTTTTATATGCATATACATACGTAAGTTTTATATGTATATATATACGTATATATACACACATATAAATATATATATATGCATATACAGTTTTTTACACACATATGTATGGAATAAAAGAACTGGTTTCCTCTGGGGAGTGAGTGTTGGGGGAAGGACTGGAATTGTGAATGATGTTCCAGGGAAGTCTTAACCTAATCTTTAATATTTAAATTTTTTTACAAGGAGAATATATTCATGAATTATTTACTTAATGAAAAATTATCTAGAAAGAAAGGAAAGAAAGAAAGAAAGATAGAAAGAAAGAAAGAAAGAAAGAGAAAGAAAGAAAGAAAGAAAGAAAGAAAGAAAGAAAGAAAGAAAGAAAGAAAGAAAGAAAGAAAAGAAGGAAAGAAAGGAAAGGAACTACACAACGAAGATGCTCAAATGCCTCTGAACTGCCTTCTTTCCAGAATGCCGGGACATTCTTCTTCCTGTCATCACCAAAGAACTGAAGGAGCTGCTGGAACAGAAGGATGAGATGCAACACCAGGTCCAGGAGAAGAAGTACTGTGTCGAACTACTCAACAGCATTTTGGAGGTGCTCAGCTGTCAAGATGCGGTGAGTCCTCATGATGATGTCCTGGACTCAGACTAGCACTGAGCTGATTAAGCTCTAAAATATTGATGCTGATGAATAGCAGTTGAAGTCTAAAGATAAAAGTCAATGGCTTGCTCAGTGGGCCTACTTTTCCAGTGACTAACCCCCATGGCTGTGAAAGATGGCTTGGGGATTGGAGTTAAGCATGTAGCATTATGTCACCATATTTCTTATTGGACAGGATTTCTCAGGGTGTAGGTATGGACATACTGCAGCCTTTTTAGATGACTTGTCCATTTACTAAAACCCTTGTTTGCAGAGGCAGAAGGGAGAATTTCCTATGCCTACAGTCAAGAAAACCCTCTTATCTGTTTTCTTAGCTGATTTACTTTGATTTTGTTTCTTTAGTTATCTCCTGAAATGGTGAAAACGGTTAAGGCTCTTTCTGGCTGAGCAGATTGCCCAGGCCTAGACTCTAGAAACAGGGTGAAGAGTGGGATGGTGGTAGGGAGGTGGCTATGGCAGTGGAGCCAATGTATATTTGGTAGACATCATTCAGAGATTAGGCAGGAATGGCACCAAAGGGAAAATTTCAGGGGAATAAGTAGAGGGTTTCTAAAAGGGCAGAGTCTGCAGAAGAGAGCAAGGGAAGTAGATTGGTGGTAACAGTAAAGATGTAGAATTCTTAAGATTTGGAAGAGAAGGGTAAGTGTTCTTGATTTAACTCAGGTTCATTTGGCAACCTCACCTTGTCTTTGAGTAATGTCCAAGAGTACTCTGCTCCTAGATGGGCTGATTTCAGAGGACTGGGTAGACTTAAATAACCAAGTATTTTGTAAGTATTTATATAAGCATCCCCCCCCCCGTCTCCTCCCAAGAAAATGCTCAAAGAAGGGCTTTCTGGATAAACTATATCTATGATTGGCTATCATTAGAAAACACTGCAGAGCATTCATTTTATTCCTTTACTGCTTGTATCCCCTAATCAACGATTGTTATCAACTTCCTTATGTGTCTTGTCCTTGCCATTTTTGCCATCCTAATTAAGCTGCTTATCCCATTACTAGGTGAATGCAGTAGCTTGATTCATTTGTTCATTCATTCATTCATAAATATATACGATACATCAGCTATGTGCCTGGCATTGAGGACACACAAGCCTGGTCTTTTTCCTTAAGGAAATCTATACAGATTATATGAATAAGCAATTGCAACATAACATAATGGGTAAAATCTCATGAATGCACACAAGATGTATTGGAGCTTCTCAGAGTCCATCTGAGAAACAAACGGAGGGCTTCAGAGGGGAGGGGGTGGGGGAATGAGATAGGCTGGTGATGGGTATTAAGGAGGGCACGTATTGCATGGTGCACTGGGTGTTATACGCAACTAATGAATCATAGAACTTTACATCAAAAACCAGGGATGTACTGTATGGTGACTAACAGAATATAATAAAAAAAACATTAAAAAAAAGATGTATTGGAGCTACAAAGATTTTGAGTGTGTGTGTGTCTGTGTGTCTGTATGTGTGAGTGTATGTGTATGTATTTTTGTCAAGGAAGTCTTCGCAAAGGAACTAAAGCTGGGTGTTCAGGGTGAATAATTAATGATCACAGCTACTACTTCATTTGCTGTTTTCTAGGCACTGTGCTAAATGCCATCCGTGTTTTCTCTTTGCTCACTCTGATTGGTGCTAAGGATTATTATTACCATTTTAAAGATGAAAACCTGAAATTCATAGACTTAACATTCAAGACCAGACAGCAAATAAATGACAGGGTCAAAATTCAAACCCAGGTCAGTCAGACTCCAAAGTCTGCATAATCATGGGCATTAGAGATGCAAGAGCATGGTCTTTTCTCCTCTCATTTTCTTCCTATCCTCTCCCTTTTCCTTGGGGGAGATGGAGAATAATACCCAAAAGCTTGGATAATCAAGATTCACTCTATGATGTTGTCATGATGATGGTGGTGTTTTCATAAGTGCATTCACCAGCCAGCTGCTGAACTGGTTCCAATCTTTGAAATTTGGTCTTTTACAAAAATATTAAGGGAGAGTTTGGGCTTATTCTCACTTGTAGTGTAGGAACATGAGAGTTGGCTCCTCATTTCTCCAGAAACATCCTAAAGAATGTTGCCTTTTCCTGTTGAAAAGAATTTACAGTATTTCTTATAGTTCAGTAATCCTCATATCCCTTTTCATGCAGAAAAAAATCCTGGATTTGTTGGGATACGCCAGTGGATCCCAGTTTGAGGAACACACTTATAATGGGTTAACCATTTCCCTGATTTGGGTAGAAGGTTCACGTCACGGTTCATTTGTTAAGCTGCAGTGCTCAGGCTCTGTGCATCCCATGCGAGTGGTCTCCTAGAGTTCTGTTCTGATGGGTTGTCATCATTTTCACACTGGGTAACATCAGACACTGGTGAGAAGAGCCTGCTATCTCGCACACCCCTGGGTACTGGGGGCTTCAAAGTCGAGCAGTGAGTGGGAAGCTCTGAGCTCCCCTTGGAGGATTGTGGCATTTGGACTTGAGGTGTGTGGGAGGTGTGGTGTCACTCTTTACTGTCTCTGAGTGCATTGCTTTTAGAATGACTTCTGACTGTGGGGCTCAGCCCACCCCTTTCCTAGGGTGAGAAACTGTCTTTGCTGGATGAGTGATTAAATACTATTATTACCGTTGGGTTTGGTATAAGAGCCTGATGCTCTTGGTTTGGTGAGCTTCACAGCCAACCTCTTCAGCTCATGAAGATGGAAATCTCTCTTCTTCTCAAAAGGTTTTTCTTCCATGAAGGAGACTCATTCAGTAGCCATTATTACTTTGAACCCAACTGACAATCAAAAATCCCAAAGTGTCTCATCTAAACCTTTCTTGCTCCGGTATATAGCAGTTTTCTACTCCGGCTGCACATTTATATCACCTGAGGAGGTTTTTTTAAAGCAGCCATATCAAAGCTCTAGCCCCAGGTATTCTGATTTAATTGATCTGGGATTGGTAGGGCCATTACAATGACAATTTTACCAGGTGGTGATAATAGGCAGCCAGGGCAGAGGACCACAGCTCTAGTGCAGAAAGTCTTAAACTTGAGCATGGATCAATGTGACCTGGAGAAGCTGTTAAAATAGGTTTCTGATCATTATGTTTGGAGGATGGGACCTGATCATTTATTTTTCTGAGTTCCCAGGTGATGTGCATGCTCTTGGGCCGAGGACTACACTTTAATAACCATCACTCTAATGCGACCTAATTTTTTTTTTTTATCTTCAGTATTCACTGGAAATGGAAGACTGGTTGGACTCATCCTCGGTCCTTTACCTTCTTAATTAAAGAGCCCTTTCCAATCTATAAAACCTAGCATCTTCTAATATGGCATTTAATAAACCATAAAATGGCAAAATCTTCAAGCACATTCATTTGTACTCATAAATTCATTGTCATGCAGTAGTGTGGACATGGCCTGTACAAATATCTGACTTTGAAAATCCATACCAACAGGCATGCTATTTGGTTTCTGCAGGCACCGACTTCTTAAAATTGGAAATTTGGAGGAAAAATAAAAAAATCCTCCCAGGATAAATGTCCTGGATTTTTCTTCTGGTTGTTTGGATCTTCTCTGCTGATAACAGCATAGCCATTCCCTTTTAGTGACACTTTGTTGGCCCCATGGAAAAGCCTGTCTGCCCACCCAACTATAGGTTATATCCACCTGCAGGAACCATTGCTCAGGGATAGAACCACACGTGCAAATCTAGAAATTGTAGTATAGCATGCCAAGCTTTCTTTTGGGGGGCATTTTGTGTTTGGGGGATGGGAAAGGATGCTTGTCTTCAACTGATTGTCACTATTTTGGTAATTACAGCCCAGCACAGCAGGTGTGTCTTGAGGAAGCTCTGTTTTCCTGTTGTTACCTTATTCATTGTAACCCTGGTGGCATATGACTCAGGGGATGATGTCCGCCTTAGCCTGGGTGTTGATATTTTTTTCATGATAGTGTTAAATTCTCTCCCCCAGCTTGCTTGAGTTGCCCTTGGCACATGAAAGGGACAGGCTCAGGTGAAGGATGAAAGACCTGACTTCTGCCTCTGTTAACTCCTTTCTCCCCTTTCCAGAGCAAGGTTAGTTGTCAACTCCAGTTACTTTGAAAGGCTGTTTCATGCTGGCTTCGTTCTGTGCCTTGCCGGCTGCTGAGTAACTCCTAAGATTTAATTTTGCGCCAAACCCAGAGGGAGTGTTTTTTTTTCCCCCCATCTCTTAAAACAGGCTTTTTGTTTTTATGTTTCATTCCTCTAACAGAAAGAAGAGTCATCATTTTGCACCCTGCTTAGCAATGATAAAGTATGTAAAGATGACTCCTAAGTCTGAACAGGAGATGTGTTGGTTATACCTGCCTCATGGAGGTAGTGAATGCCCAGAATCAGCTTTTTTTGTTTTTTTTTTAACCCTTTGAGCCCATTGACTAAATCTAGGGGGTGGTTAACCAATGCACACTATTAGTTCATGAATAGTTTGGGATTTCTGGTATTTTTGTTTATCAGCTTAGATGCTGGTAGGGAAGGCTTTTGCTCATGCATTTTCTCCTGCCTGGAATGTCCTCAATTCCCATTCTTTCTATGCATGTAAAATCCTAAATGCCTTTTAAGTTCAGCTCAGACAATACTTCCTTTCTAAAGTCTTCTCAATTCCGTGCCCTCACCCTCTCCCCTCCACTGTAAACCCCCACACCGAATCAAGACTTCCTTCTCTGTGTCTTCATAACTGTGTATTTGGACTGATTTTATAGCACTAACTGCTTGGTATTACACTTCCCTGTGTGTGGCTCCTGCCAGGCTTTGAGCTCTGAAGCTCAGACAGCAAGCCCTTGCTCCCCTGGCTTTGCAGAACTCACACTCTCAGCCTCGCCTCTTGCCAATTCCACCTTCGCTCTCCATCCTCCTGCTTGACTAGAGTTCTTTCAACACCCCTCTTCCCCAGCCCCCCTCTTGTGTCCCAGGAGCAGCTTTTGCCTGCGCTGTTATGGCATCTGTGTTGTCATCCTCTGTGGGCTTCTCTGCCTGTGGGACTGGGAATGCTGTGAGGACAGAGACCAACTTTACAACAGCTCGACCCTTCCCTGCCCACCTCCCTCACAATGCCCGCTCACAAAGCTATCTGTTGTAGGAATGAATACATGAATGAATATGACTTGCCCAAATCAATGGTGGAACCTGATTTCTCCCTCAGGTCTTCTGCCCCGAGTGCTAGGAGGGTGTTCTCCTTTCTCTTTTTGCATTTCTTGGATGTCAGGTGCAGGGGTTGAATGAATCACCCTCAGTTTATGACACATTACCATCATCGGTATGTGCAAGGCCTTCCCTTGTTGTTTTTTGTTTGTTTTTTTGTGTGTATGTGTTTCTTACCTTTTATCTCCATCTCTTTTTCCCATTCTCTTAACTCCTCCACTTGCTATCGGTGAGTTGTCTGATGTGTTGAATATGCATGTGTGATTTAACACACGTTTACATACATATATGCACAGACACTCATACCCCTCCTATAAAGAGGGTCAGACATTGACACAAAAGGGAAATAGCATCAGCAGCTCCATTAGGGTTCCGACGGGTGGGAAAGGACAATGGTAGGCACAGGGAGCAGTCTAGACTAGAGGGCATTCTTGTGTCAGCACTGCTCCTGACCTGCCACATGGGAAAGAAATCTGTAGTTGGGTGTCTTCTTCTGAAGCACAGCCCCTATGGCCACCCTAGTTCTGGGCTCTCTGATAATCCCAGGCAGCCTGCTTGATGTAGGGTAAAAGGGAGGCCGCTGCTGCCTCTTTGAATTACCATTTAATTCCCAGGAATCAATACCACCATGCAGAAGCAGCAGGGTTTTCTTCTAACCTATATGCTCCCTCATATTTCAAACAAAAGGCAGGGAGACAAGGCTTGCAAAAATTCTCTTGTCTGTGGTGCGTACCAAACAGAGAGCCGCTAATTAAGCCCCCAGATTAAAGCTGAAATAGATGAGACTCCTCTACCTTCTGTGATGTCCAAAAGCATTCTCTTTTCACCCTTTGCTCTTCCTTTGCTTCCATGGTGTTAAATGTGCCCTTTCTAGGCCATTAGAATAACGTTTGATGTCACAGATGGTGGCATATGATACACGTTCTTTCCCTGCACACTAGCCTATAAAATGCTCTCTCATGCATCACAATTGTTTGTTTCTGGCAACCACATGGGAAGGTAGGTTTTACTCTCCCCATTTTACCAGTGAGGAGGCCTAGCCTCAGACAGAGGCCAGCTGGCACTCCTGACAAGGTCAGAGAGTCAGTAAAAGGCAGAGCCTGAAGGGAATCCCCCATCTCACTCTCAATGCAACAACCTCTCACACACATTGCCTTCTGCCTCTTCACGTATACACTTCACCATTTGAGAGCACTTTCTCCAGCTTCATTTCCCTGGTAGAGGTGAGAGCACAGGCTTTGGGGTCAGGCGACATTCATGTATCCATCACACAAATACTTTCAGAGCTGTTATCACGTGCAATATTCTCTGTGCTGAGGCTACAGTGATGAGCAGAGCTGGGGACACATCTTGATCTGCTTCCTATTAGTGTGGGAACCTTGGGAAGTCATGCCCTCTTTCTGTAAAATGTGGATGCTATTTCTCCAGGTATGTTGGGATTACAGTAAACAAGAACATCTGTGAGAACACGCAGCACTGTACCTGGGATATAATCCATACTCAGTACACGTGACTTTTTTTCTTGCCTCTCTGTTCCCCTTCCCTCCTATGCTCCTTCCAATTGTTCCAGGCCTATAATTTTTTAAAGAACAGTAAAGGGCGAAGTGGCCTCCTGGGAGAATGGTAAATAGGTACTGAGCCTGGGGAGAACTCTGTTCCCTATTAGCACTGAAAATAGCCCTTGAGGCAGGCCTGGTGGCAGCCAGATGCTCTGGAGCCCTCGCAGTCTCCACAGGAGACTTGCCAAGAAGCCGCAGATGCTGCTGCTGGAGCAGAGCCGTTCCCTGCAGGGCATCTGGGCCTCATATGGGTTCCTGAAGGGTCTGGAGAAAAGTGTCATCCTGCCTTTTCGGGGCCTTCTTTGGGGTGTTCCAGAATTTCCCTTGTAATAGCTACTGTGTGGGTTGGTGTGCTGGAGCTGGCTCACACCAGCTCATGAGAATCAAGTGTTAAATTTTTGGGAATCGTGTGAGTTATTTGTTAAATAACTGCCATTATTAAAAATTTATATAAATATCTATAATTAAATAAGCTATATTAAAATCAAACATAATAAATAGATATTCAAAACATATCACTTCCTAATTATCTTACTAAACTTTATTCTTATCTGTATGTTTGAGGTTATTTACATCTGTTGTGTCTATGACAGAAATACTATTTAACCCTCTTCTGCTGCTGTCCGTCTCTTCCCGACTCTGTTCAGTGATGTCAATCATGAAGGGAGTCCTCATACTACAGAACTGGCAAGCACTGTATACGCAGGCCTCTGTTTTTGTCTTCCTGGAGAGCCAGTTGATAAACACATACCAACACCCCACTGCCTGGGACTCAACAGAATTGCCAAAAACAATAAAAACCCCAAAGCACAGGGGAGCTGCTGCTGCACTTCTCTTCTCCCCAGCAGCCCTGGATCTGCTGTCTACAAGTTGTCGTGGTCAAAGAGAGGATGCTCCAGGGATGCAGTGATTTTAAGACAAACTAAACACTCAACCCAGAGCAGAGATATAGAAATATGTTCCATTTCCAATGGCAATTCTTTTCAACTGGTAATGATTTCTTCCCTAGTCGTGCTGAGTGTTTACATAGGTCAGTGAGAAAGAGCCCTGATTCCTGCATCGGTGAGGGGCGGGGTGAGGATTCAGGTGCCGTAGGCTTGCTGTACCTCAACCGGGTGTCTAATCTCACAGCTGTGGGAAAGGCACATTTGACAGGAGACTGCTATCTTTCACCTCGGTAGGTTTTGGTCTTTGGGACTTAAATAGGGCTTAGAGATGATTAATGTTCATTTTTGATTAGGCAAACACTGCAGTCGTCATTGTCACAAGGAAGAACCATCAACAGGGACTAAAAGTGATGGGCAAAAGTGTGATGAGAAACAGAGTATTTGCATAATCTCAGAGTATTTCCCCAAGTATCCACTTTTTAATGACACAGGAACAGATAGTAACTTTGCAGTAGAGGAACCTGAGTGCCACCCCCTTCACCAAGTGATGAAAGGAGCATCACCAGAAAGGACACATATCAGCATCATCAGCCTCCTGATAAGATGTACTGAAAAGGACACCACCACTTATGTGGGGGATCTTGCCAAAAATGCATAGCCTCACTCTAATAACGAGAACGCATTCAACAAACCCCGACTGAGGGATGTTCTAAGCAATAGCAGACTAGTACTCTTCAGAAGTTCAGGTCTCCAAAGAAGAAGCACTGCCACAGATGGGAGGGGACTTAAGAAACATGATGACTAAATTCAGTGTGGGATCCTGAATTGGACCATGAACTGAAAAATGGACATTAGAAGGAATACTGGCAAAATTAAAATAATGTCTATGGTTTAGTTAACAGGACTGTACCAATGTGAATTTTCTGGTTCAGTAATTGTGCTCTGGTCATGTTGACATTAAGATTTTAACATTAAGGGAAGCTAGATGAAGGATACATAGGAACTTTCTGTATTATTTTTGCAACTTATCCATAAAGCTAACACTATTGCAAAAAATAAATAAATAAAAGCTTATCTTTGAAGTATTTAAGGAGTGGCTGCTCGCTTACAAAGTATGCATTTTGAAGATGAGCAGTTCTCTAAAGCATACCTATTGCAATGTGAAGGGATGCTGATAGATAAGGGGTTTTCTCTGCTTTATCAGAGAGGGTAATAAAATCTGCAGACAAATGACTGGCCTAACCAGAGAATTCCACCCTATTAACTGCCTCAGTCTGTCAGGAGGCAAATGTAACCTCCCACCGAATGAGCAGTTGACTAAACCAATGTTAGCATGCAGGAACCCAGGACTTAGCCTAGGGACTGGAAATGTGGAAGAGCATAAAAGCCTGCTGTGGTCTCAAGGATCTTGCAGGCTATACCATTTCACTTGGGCCATTTGACAGCCCTGTCCATGCAATAATTCCTAGGCCAACATGTGGGGCTTGAATGTCACTTGATCTTTACTTGGCAGACTTGGAAAGTGAGTGGTTTGGCATAACTTAACAGATGGTCCCTGTGTCGTTTATTCTCAGAGAATCCACCTGGAAAATTAGAAGACAGCTTTTGTTGATGGTTGACTAGAACTCTCTCCAATAAAATTAATAATCCAACACGTTCTGTTCCATCAATACCAACTAGAAATACTTCTTGAGATGTTCTTCAATATTCCTTTATCTACCGTGACCAAAGTTTAAAGGAGTTTGCCTACAGCCAAATCCATGATGGCCTCTCCTCATTTGCTCTGTCTGTCCTCTGTCCCTCAGCCACGTGGACTGCCTCTCAGGGTCAGGACAAGGGTGAAAGAAATGAGGCACTTGTCTGGGATGGCAACAAAGTGTAAGAGGGCACCAAAAATTCAGTAAGCAAGAAAAATATTATATCAATGCAATATTTTTAAAAAAATCAACGTTTTGATATTTTGTTCATCATGGATTTTTTGAATTAGCTTTTATTTTTTAAAAATATGGCATTAAATTTCATTTGTATCTATTTTTGATGCCCCTTAAATTTTGCCCGTTGGGCAAGTGCCCCAATTGCCTTACTTTCTCATCCAGTCATGGCTCCTTGTAGTGCCTTTCATTGACACCAAATGACCACAATAAGAAAGCTGGGCTCTGACCCATGAATGAGCAAGTGTAACAGCATGCAGGAGTGGAGAAGTTATCTTTTCGCTCACCATGAAAGACTGTGGAGGGGCTCTGGAAGATTTCTGTCTGCAGGGAACCTTTGCATAAAAGCACAAGTTGAAAGGAACAGCCATTTACAGTAAACCTTCACTGGGCCAGCCACTTGCTTTCCAGAAAGCATTTCTTGCATAATGTCTGAATTAAATCCCCCTTCACAGTTGGGAGGCATGAGTTAAAAGCCCGCTAGGCAGCAGAAAAATATAGCTGTGCTTGGTCCAGGTTACAGTTACTGAGGGAACCATAACTTTGATTTGTTCAACTGGTGTAAATGTAAATCCTTAAGTGAAATGTGTTAAGCGAGGAAGAAAGTGCTCTGTGTTTGAAGATGTTTTTGATCTACACCTCTGTCTATAGCACCTCAAATGTCATATACAAACTGGGGGCAGCAGCTAGGTGACTGAACAAGGGAAGTTTTCAGAAAACAATCGAGGAGTTCTAGAACGGACATTTTCTCAGGGAGATTTCAGACAACATTCGTGTTAGAGATAAACGCAATTGATTTAGCAGCCCCGATTAGAAAATAAAATGTTTAATTTCCGCACAGTTCCTCCAAGCAACACAACATGCTAAAGTTATCTTTGACTCTCCATCTATTACATTTTCTTCTACCTGGAATCCAAACTCAGCTTAGCTTTTCTCTTCAACCACATTTCCTACTATTTTCAGCCTGCATTCTGCATTCTGGTAAGACCAAGTTCTGGGTCTTCCTCCAGGCCTTCATGTTCTTTCCTCTTTGTCCTTTAGCTGTTTCCTCTATCTGGGATGAACTCTTTTTCTTCCTTTTACTTGTCTAGTTGTTCAGTTGGTGGTTCTCAGCCTGAATCTAGTTCACAGATATATTTTGTTTGGCTTGCCAAATTATTTAATAAAAGTCACAGACCCACGACTTCCTGTCGTTTCTAGATGACTGGCTTCTCATGTTTATGTTATCTGCCTCACCCTATGAGCATCTGAATTGTGGACTTCTGAGAGCCAAACCTTGCCTTTCCTAATAGACCCAACCCAATTTCCTCTTCCATTAAGAAATCATCACAGGTTCTTCTTGCCCTGTCTTAGTCACTTTCTCTGCTGCATTCTGATAACTTTTGGCTTTACTGTAGAATTTAGCCCTTAATTATGTGCAGTTTTACATTTGTTCTTATCATGTTATGCTTGTCTGGTTTACATTGAAGGAGGACTCGCTCTTTTTTTGTTATTTCTCTCTTTAACAAATGCATTGTCTTTCTTTTTCACAGTGCACTAAACATTAACTGAGTACCCACTCTTTGTCAGGCACCATTCTAGGCATTGCAGATGCCAAAGTGATTAAGACAAAATGCTCTTTCATTCAGAACTACCTCTAAGACCTTATTCCCCGATACTCCCCAACATTGGCCTCAATGGTCTATTCATTATTTCATAGCCCACCTTGTCTTATGCCTTTCTCCATGATGAACAGTCCTCCCACTACCATGATGAATTCTCCCCAAATATCCAAATCATAGCTGTCTTTTGAAGCTGGGGTCAACTTCTCTGATCTCTGACCCACCTAGCCATTCCACAGTCCTATGTCCTCCCCAGTCTCTTGAAATTTTGACATAGCATACCATTTACTGGAATAACGCTTATACGGATATGTGATATCTGGTTTACAGATTCTCCAAGGATAGGGTTGATCCAGTTTTATATTTCTTCTATATTTCTACACTTTCTGGGCATAGTGCCGAATTCCAAGCAGATACTCAATAATTAATCTTTGTGGTTTGATTGATCCTCCCATCTCAATTGCTCTACTTTCTAGAAATATATGCTGATGCTGATTTTATTTTTTATACTCAGCAGAAGCTAATGAGAAAGGTAAATCTGTTGCTGTTGCATTAAAACATCATATAAAAAGCAGGTACCAACTTTGAGTATGGTTGTGCGCCCAAATTTGAGCATTGTTGCACTCCTGAATCAGTTTAGAATTCAACATGCATTTTCCCACAGAAATAATGCACAAGAATAATGGTGGTCACATTCCCAGACCAGTATGTGTAAGCATGTTTAACCTATAGTGTAACTGAATTCTGAGACAGAGTAGAGGCCCACATTTACATGTTCTCATTGCGTGAATATTTTACAAACACTGTAGGCACTTTACCTTACCTGAGACTCACCACACTTCGCTTACCTTTAAGGGGTCTGTTTTCTCATCTAGACCATAAGCCCCATGGATGCAAAGACTGTATCTGTCTTGTTCACTGCCATATCCTCATGCAGCACCTGGCACAGATTGGGCAGTCAAAAATATCGGTTAATTTTCATTGAGTTAAATTCTAGTTGAAAGATTATGAGGACATACAGATGTGGATTCAGATTCCCCAATTTACCACTAGCCAGCCGTGTGTTCTTGGAGAAGTTACATGGCCTCTCTCAGCTTTAGTTTACCTCTCCCTAATATTTTGTTGGTCATTACTACCATGCTGATACCTGCTATGTGTTTCTTTTTTTTTTTTTTTTCATTTTGCCACAGTATATTCTCTCAAAAAAGTTTTGATTAATTAATGATATCTGCTTTTTGTGCTGTATTGGTTTAGGCAGTGGTGATGGGAAAGCTGATATTTGGTATCAAAGCATTTCAACAGCTTTTGAGAACATAGGAGTTCTATTTCCAGCCCTAGTTCTGACATTCTGTGATCTGAGGCAGGTCACTCAAATATATCTGTGAAAAAGTGGTGATAGATTTCAGTGATTTTCAAGCTTTTCCTCCTAAGTATCTCTAACTTCAGATGAGTGAATAGAAGAAACTCTGTGTTCCAGGGGTGGAACCCAAAGGTAGAATTTACTTGAATTCAATCTTGTATTTTATCTTAATTATTCATGTGTACTTTATATTCTAATTCATGATAGAACCATGTTTCAAATATATTGCTGTTACCTGTGAGTCACACATTTATGAATGCCTGCTTTAAGCCAAACACTGTCAGACACCTTATATACAGAAGTCAATTTTTACCACAATTCTGTGAGTAAGCTGTTATCATGCTCATGTTACTGATGAGCAAACTCAGAGGGTAAGTAAATACAAAGTCTTCCCTTTGGCCAAAACGTATGATAATAAAAATGTTTATGTCACGTTAACTGGAAAAAGCAGAACATAAATTGGATACTGCACATAGATTTTTGCATGCGCAAGGACTTGAAGGCATCATAGAGTAATACGTTAGATATGTTGCAGGGCTGGACTTATGGGTATATTATGCCATTTTTGTTTCTGATAATATTTGTGAAATAGATAGTGAATTTTTAAAAGCTGCATAATTTAGTGGTGTAATCTGAGGGGATAAAAGAGGTAGTTGATTTTGTTAGACACTATAATTTATCCTGTATATTTTTGTGAGGGATTGGAAATGTG
Organism: Ursus arctos; assembly: GCF_023065955.2. Lineage (NCBI taxonomy): Eukaryota > Metazoa > Chordata > Mammalia > Carnivora > Ursidae > Ursus > Ursus arctos. Next base: position 57,045,328 of record NW_026622819.1, read on the forward strand.
AAAATGAAGGCAAGGCTGGTATTGTTTATGTTTTCCTCTGGCTTGGCAGGTGTCACTGTGGCTGTGGGTAGGTAATAAAGGGCAGATATGCCTCAAAGAAACTCATGGAGAGGCACTAGAAATCTGATAAGCAGGGTCTGAAAACAACCTCTGTGAAAAGTGGATTTTTTTTTTCCTGCGAATAGAGCCAATCTTCAGGGAGCAGAGGGGATGCTTTCATATCTAGGGGCAAGGAGTGACACAATTCAGGGAAGGTTGGAGAAGAGTAGTTATGATCTTCCAAAATACCCCCAGAAGACTAATTATTTATCTACTTGAAACTTACTCTGGAAGACAAGTTACAATACCACATCCTCTTGGTTATAGGCTAAAAAGTGAAAGAAGAAAAGAAAGAGAGAGTACATGTAAGAAAAAGAAAGAAAATCACAAGTATCTTTGTTTTTTGAGAATAGATAACTTAGAACATCTATTATTTTGCATTATTACCTGAATTGATAAGATATAAAATAAATTTAAGCAATATCATTTACCCATTTATTTATTCTTCCATCCATTTGTCCAACCATCCATCCATCCATCCATCCATCCATCCATCCATCAACACATTCATTTCACATATTTATACATGTGCTTAGTGCTTCCACTGTGTCAAGTGAATGCTACACTTTGAAAACTCAAAATTGAAAGATGTGGCATCTTAGTTCTAGGAAATATTGAACGGGTCTTGTCGGAACTCAAAAAGTACAGCAACCAATTCTACTTAGGATGAGGTGGGGGTTTAAAGAGTTTGAATGGGAAAAGGCTTCCCAAAGGTGATGAATGAGCTGGGTTTTTTGACTGTAGACAGGCAGGTGACCAGGGAGAGAAGGGCATCTCAAACACAGGCAAAACCCATCTGGTTACTCTCTATGGGAGGGATGAGCTGGCTAAAGATGATTAGAATGGCTGGGTTAGTTCCTTGAAGAAATAAAACTTCACCAGACTCAAAGGGCTGAACTTCCTCAAGGAGTGGCCCACAGTCCAAGGCTAAGATGTGGTGAACTCTGTTTCATGAAGACATTGTAATTATGGGAATATCATAATCAGAATTCTAGGGAGTAGGTAAGAATCCAAGACTCAATATGAGCAGGGTGAGACTTGACACAGGCCAAGGAAAAGGATTTGGAAGAATACATAAGGGTTCCTTATGTCTTAATAGGCTATACTCTTATTAATAAGAGAAATCACTCTTAGGGCTCCTGGGTGGGTCAGTCAGTTAAAGCATCTGCCTTCCACTCAGGTCATGATCCTAGGGTCCTGGGATTGAGCCCCACATCGGGGCTCAGCAGGGAGATTGCTTCTCCCTTTCCCGCTCCCCCTGTTTGAATGCTCTTTCTCTCACTCTCTTTGTCAAAAAAAATAAATAAAATATTAAAAAGAGAGAGAGAGAAATCACTCTTATTATAAAGCCCTACTTATTATAGCAAAGAGCATATCAGGTGCACATTTTTCCTGCCAGTTCTGACAGCACCTCCCTCAGGACATCTTCACAGATTCCCCTAAATTGGTTTGTTTTTTTTCTGAGTTTATTTAGCACTTTGTGTTAGCACTGTTATGGTCCTTTCCTCATTGAGTGTTTCTTCCCTAGCCATACCCTGCCAATGGACTATTGCTTCTTAAAAGCAGGGCCTGGGCTTTCCCTGTCCCTGAATCCCCAGCACTCAGGACAGAGCATGGCATCTAGTGAGTCAGTGGTACTCAGTCCTGGCTGCACATCAGAATTACATGGAGAGCTTTCAAAAAAAAGCAATGCCTGGACCTCAGCCTTGGAGATTTAGAGTTAGTCTGGGGTAGAACCTGGGCATGAAAATATTTATACATTTAGAAAGTCCCCCAGGTAATTCTAGAAATGCAGCCATAGTTACGAACTACTAAAGTAGATGCTCAAAAAATGTTTCTGGAAGTTTGAGTGAATGCCACCCTGGCTATCTCATTTTTGTAGGACAGGAGTTTGGGGTGGAGCAGCAACTTGATATTTAGGCAGCTACCCAAGGTTCTAAATTCACCCCAGACCTAGGAACACTGGGAGCAGGATGCTACATGCTAATTGGAAAGGAACTCTTAATGTACTTCTCAGAATAAACACATGGATCTAGTTCAAGATGAGTTGGTTATACTAACCACTTAGGCTGGACTATCATTGGCTAAGAATATAAAGGGGCTGAACATTCAGAAGAAAGGCTTTCCTGTTTGCAGCTGGTCAGGATCAGAGCTATGGATTATATGGCCCTGAGTATATTTTGGAGACTGGGAAATAAAGTGGCCATCTTCTTTTCATCTAGAAAAACCATGAGACACCATAGATCAAATTGGAAAATTAATAATAAATCAGAAAATAAATTAGTTCTCCCTCTTCCAAATTTATTGTAAGTACAAGGTTGGTCACAGAGAGATAGTGGGAGAGGAGGGAACACACAACCTAAACTTTCCAAAATGAGTTGGGTGGGGATGATAGTAAATATTAGGCATGTGATAGAACTGTAAATATATATATTGAAATCATCACCATGATTAGGGAACAGTGAAATAAGTTACATGCGCTTTATCAACATTAAAGCAGAAGCACACACTATGGTAAGTCAGGGAAGATAGAGACACAGAGATATATATAGAGAAAGAGGGAGAGAGAGAGAGAGAGATTGGGTCTTCATACTTCTCAAGATGAGAAGAACTGCCCTAGTTCTAGAAGATGGTGATTTTATCAGCACCATGCAGAGGTGCACAGTCTCTACTGTTTGTTCTTTTTTTTTTTTTTAGTTTTATTTTTTATTTATTTATTTTTTATTATAATAATATTTTCTATTATATTATGTTAGTCACCATACAGTACATCCCTGGTTTCTGATGTAAAGTTCGATGATTCATTAGTTGCGTATAACACCCAGCGAACCATGCAGTACGTGCCCTCCTTACTACCCATCACCAGCTTATCCCGTTCCCCCACCCCCTCCCCTCTGAAGCCCTCAGTTTGTTTCTCATAGTCCATAGTCTCTCATGTTTCATTCCCCCTTCTGATTACCCCCCCTTTCTTTATCCCTTTCTTCTCCTACCGATCTTCCTAGTTCTTATGTTCCATAGATGAGTGAAACCATATGATAATTGTCTTTCTCTGCTTGACTTATTTCACTTAGCGTTATCTCCTCCAGTGCTGTCCATGTTGCAGCAAATGTTGAGAACTCGTTCTTTTTGATAGCTGAGTAATATTCCATTATATATATGGACCACATCTTCTTAATCCACTCATCTGTTGAAGGGCATCTCGGCTCCTTCCATGATTTAGCTATTGCGGACAATGCTGCTATGAACATTGGGGTGCATATGGCCCTTCTCTCACTACGTCTGTATCTTTGGGGCAAATACCTAGTAGTGCAATTGCTGGATCATAGGGTAGCTCAATTTTTAACTTTTTAAGGGACCTCCACACTGTTTTCCAGAGTGGCTGTACCAACTTGCATTCCTACTAACAATGTAGAAGGGATCCCCTTTCTCCACATCCTCTCCAGCAATTGTTGTTTCTTGCCTTGTCAATCTTTGCATTCTACTGCTTGTTCTGAGATGAAATTCTGGGGAGGGTTTTAATTATATACAATCTGAGCTGGAAAAACAGCATTGATGTCTGTGTAACTGCACACGTAGATCAGAGGATTCACATTCATTCCTCAGATTTATTGCTCTTTCTGGTCAACTCTTACATTATAGATTGGCCTACTTTCTCCATAATTTCCCAACAAAGGAAAAGAGTTTGAAGGGTAAGATTTTAAAGCCTCATGTTGATGGTAATTTTTCTAGTTTCTGGTGTGATCAATTCCTAAGCACACTTGTCAGTGAGAGTTGGCTCTGAGCTCTGCCTGAGGCATAAGATAGTAGGTGTTTTATGAGATCTGTCTCTGAACTTAGTTTTGTGCCTACCTGAGTTGGGAGGGGTTCATGGGGAGAGATTCCTTTTTTTTTTTTTTTTTTTTTTTTTTTTTAAGGAGGACAATAGAATTTTGATTTGGGGAGATCCTGCTGAGGAACCTTGATCAATCATTACTGAATGAGCTGTCTGATGTCTATGTTCTTTCTCTGAAGGATGGCTGAGTGATTAGGGGTATTTTCACTGTAGGAAGGAAGGTAGAAGATTGTGTATATTTTTTTATTCCACTTTTCTCCTGTCCAAGAACCCCTTAGTCATTTGTGTGGGGTCAAGCTGTGTTGCCAGTACAGTTGAGGAAGTCCATGCCCAGAAGCTTCCAGATTCTCCATTCTGATTTAATTTCATCTAAGAATCTCTCCTTACATTTCTACAATTTACCTGACACTTCATATTAGTTTTTCTACTTAGTTAATTAAATGAAATTGATCTGGTGATTACTTATTGTATGTCAGTTATTTGTGCTATGTACTGAATCTAAATAACAACACAGATTTAATCCCTGTCCTCAAGGAATTCAGGGATGATGTACAATCTATTATTCAACAGTGAAACGGGGTCAGATAGGAGTGGGTATGTTATGACTCTTAACTCAAACGGGTTTACACTCTGTTTTCATGTTCTCAATCAGGGCTATATTTTAACAGAAGAGAATTAACTTAAGTCAAAGAATGACATTCTACCCATGGAATTTCAGATATCAATAAACAGTTGGAGATGTATTTGAGAAATCATTTGGGGTGGGGGAGAATCATGTTGATCTCTACAGGTAACTTCTCTGCCTGTGGCTTAAGCCATCCTGGCATTGGGGATGAAGTATGGTGATAAAGCAAAGGCATAAAGCAAAAGGAGACAAAGAAAACAGAAAAGAAATGGTAGGCTGCCATTGGAGGGGACAGAGAGAAGGGCAGTAATGGAAGGAGGGAGGAAGCTCATTGGGCAGTCCTGGCATGGAGAGATGGAAGCCACATTTTGAATGGCTTTCTGGATAAATAGTAGCAAAAGTTTTCACCACCAGGGAATTTTCACCCACCATTTCTTTCTTTTTTTTTTTTTTTAATATTTTTGATTATATTATGTTAGTCACCATATAGTACATCCCTAGTTTTTGATGTAAAGTTCGATGATTCATTAGTTGCGTATAACACCCAGTGCACCATGCAATACGTGCCCTCCTTACTACCCATCACCAGCCTATCCCATTCCCCCACCCCCTCCCCTCTGTAGCCAACAGTTTGTTTCTCAACAAAAGATAAAATGAACTTGTGGGACTTCATCAAGATAAAAAGCTCCTGCACAGCCAAGGAAACAGTCAAAAAAACTAAGAGGCAGCCCACGGAATGGGAGAATATATTTGCAAATGATACTACAGATAAAAGACTGGTATCCAAAATCTATAAAGAACTTCTCAAACTCAGTACAGGAGAAACAAATAAACGAATCATAAAATGGGCAGAAGATATGAACAGACACTTTTCCAATGAAGACATACAAATGGCTAACAGACACATGAAAAAATGTTCAAAATCATTAGCCATCAGAGAAATTCAAATCAAAACCACACTAAGATACCGCCTTACGCCAGTTAGAATGGCAAAAATTGACAAGGCAAGAAACAACAATTGTTGGAGAGGATGTGGAGAAAGGGGATCCCTCCTACATTGTTGGTGGGAATGCAAGTTGGTACAGCCACTCTGGAAAACAGTGTGGAGGTCCCTTAAAAAGTTAAAAATTGAGCTACCCTATGATCTTATTGGATGCATGGTTTAAAATACATGGTCTCCCAAACAAGAAGCGTGTATTAAACATCAAGTGATGTCTTTACCCATTTTTTTAAAAAGTATAATATATAGGCACCATTCTGAATTTTCTGACCAGCAGAGTTAAATAGGGTGCTCATCTGGAGTTCATCTTGTTCTCACACAAACAAAAAATCTTGACATTGTAATTAATAAGCCCATGTGGTAATACTGAAGATGCATCAGTATACAATTTCTGTTAATTTTTTGGAATATTACAAAAAGTTCACAGACCTCCATTTCTACAATGAAAATCTTAAAGGAGCCCATTGCTGTAGGGCCATTTGGACATGTATCTTGCTTGCTGCATTTAGATATTGTAAACAATACAAAATTGTTAAAATACCTTTGTATACAACATGTTAGCCTGGAAACCAAGAAGACATGCATTCAAATCCACCTCCATCACTTATAATTGTGTGACTTAGGGCAAGTTACATAAAACTCTGAATTACCTTGTTTGTAATATAGGAAGAACTAGTGTAGCAGATTGATAAGATTATTCTGTGAACTAAATGAGATGGTGCATAAAAAACACTATTATTATAGTAAACAGCATATATGAAGTATTCAATAAATGTTGAATGGTAATGATAATTAGAATGAATCTTATTTTATATCTTAAAATGGGGTAATACTTGTCCCCAGGGTTTTCCCAAGACACACTGACATTATAAATACAAAGCACACAGTTCATTGCCTGGCACATAGTAAGAATTCAACAATTGTTAGCTGTGTTCTTTATCCATTTCTCCTTATACAATCTCATTGACTCCTCCTGTTTTGAAGACTAACCACAAAAATAGAGCATCTCCGAGGTACCGCTTCATAAGTGGCTCCAACCAGTCTCCATTCATCAGTGCTGAGATGTTAGACTTACAGACCTTGGAAGGCTTAATTTTTTCTCTCTAGGCTGCAGGTTGGAGGTTCCAGTGTATTTTAATAAAAGTTCCCACAAAGCAACTTACAGGATCTGAATAAAAGCAGCATTTCTCTCTAAGCACAATGGGATTTTTTTGTTGGAGGTGGTGGTTTTGTGTGTGTTTTTTTCTTCCTGGTTGCTTTAAGTAGATTTTTTCCCCTACCTTCCAGGAAATGGAAGTTAAAAGCATTTGATAAATGGAATAAAACATTTCATAGTTGAGCCTTTTAAACATTCTTAATCCATGTTACTTTGTGGAGCTCTTTTGTCAGCTTAGTAACACTGACAACATCACTCCAGCTTGTGAGCGTCAGGGCTCTGTGGCAGCCCCAGCAGGGGGTGGGAGTTCTCAGGGAGGGGAAGGGCCCTCCGGCCTCAACACGGGGCTGCCTGCAACACGTTGTGGTCCCTGCTGTGCACCTGCTCAGCCCTGTGAGTATGATTCCTTGGGTGTTAGACTGAGTTTTATTCTGCTCCAACTGGGAAATAGTTCTTTTCTTTTTTATCACACAAGATTATTACGAACATTTCTAACAAAGCACAGTAAGTAAAATTATCCCTTTAACCTCACATCTCTCCTTCTTACCTCTGCTCAGGGGCACCATTATTAATGATTTGCCACTCATTTTTACAGACTTTTGGGACATAGAAAACTATTTTTCAAAAACATAAATGGGCTTATGCATGGTGTTCCATAGTCTCTTTTTACTGAGTGTATTAAAGATATCTTTCCAGATCAAGGCAGATCTACCTTCTCCTACTCCATTGTATGGATAACCTATCATTTATACAATAGGATCCCAGATTTGGGGACATTTATCTTGCTTGCTGCATTTGGATATTAAAAACAGTACAATATGCTATAAACAGCTGTGCACACAATTGTTTGCCTTATTGTTTAATTTGGACAAATTTGCAGAATGATTTATTATCTACAAGTGTTGCTGCATCTATTCATTTCTATGATCCTAAAAGTTGGAGTCAGGGGCAGTTACAAGCCTGGACTCTAAAGCATCCTCACCTCTCAGCACCACCACCGTGCTTCGGAAAGAGCACCGAATTAGACATAATTGAGCTTGGGTTCAGGTGTAGGCACTTAAGAATGGATAATGCCTGGGCAAGTTACTAAACCTCTCTGATCCTCATATTTTATCTGGGACTTCATTGGTGTTAAAAAAAATTAAGATTATAGATGTCAAGTCTATATGCAGTTTCTGACATATGATATGACCTCAAGATTGGTAATATCAGTGTCAGATGAGAGGCCACATCTTCTTTTCCTTTTTACCTATCTTTCTGCCACCAACTCAAGCTCTCCTCTTCTTGAGAAAGCTAATTTATGGTGCAGAGACACTTATGACCACATGAAGGCATTGCTTAAGTCCTACCTGAGAAATGGGGGACACCCAGTGGGTAGGAAAGGCAGAGATGATGGAGAGCGACAAAGCCCCCTACTGGACTTACTGACCCCCAACTTCCACTTCTCTGAGTCCCTGGCTCCCTCTGTCACTTGCTTCACACAATGAGGTGTTGTACAGTTAGAATCAAATCTTTCAGGATGGAAACTGGTTCAAACAAGAGGAAAGAAGACAGACAGTGCTAAACCTAGAACTCATGAGAAAATCACATTGCCTCAAGAGGTTGTAAAAGAGGTGACTCTGCTTTAGATGGTACTGTTACTATCTTTTGAAAGTTGGGATATTGGTTAGAAAAAGGTCTTTGGATTTAACTCTGTAGTTGTGACCTTGAAATCTTTATCTTAGTACTAAAAAGACCTGAAGACAAAGCAGGTGGGGGAGCTGGGATTGTCCTTGCCATGAACACAAAGACCAAGACTGCTTGTGTGCTGGAGTGGAGAAAACAGTTGGCCGGGCATTGCTCAGGATAACTGGTTTTTCATTCTTGCCCTGATGACCTTACTTATCACTGGTCACATGCCTCCCCCCTCCTTCTCAATGTTTGGTGTAGAATCCCCTGTAAGATGATACATTAAACATAGTCACATAGTTTGCTCCCTCTTGAAAACCTACTGAAGTGAAAGTAAAGGGAGCTTTCTAAAGGAAGGTAGACGCCATATGGGAAAAAAATAAATGACCTAGCAGACCCAGGAAAAGTAAATCATAAGCCAGCAGTGGGGAAACTCATCCAATCTAAAGCAAAGATTCCCCCCAAGTTTCAGGAACTGGTAGTACCAGGTGCCCCTGGAGGTGGGATGAACGAGAGGAGCTTTAAGAAGGAGAACCAGTTGCAAGTGTGTTTAAGAAACAGTCTGCCTCCGTGCAGCAGGGCTGCTGGAGGTTTATTCTATAAAGAGAAAACAGAGGGCTGGAGTACGAAACACTCGGCAAACTCGAAGTCAGTGATGCCATACTCAGAACAAGTTGTCAGTCAAAGTATGTATCCTAGAAGCAGAAGCCTCTGGCACTTCTGTCCCACTCAGCTCCTGGAGTGCTGCCGCCGGGGCTTCACCCTTCAGATGAGAGAGCAGAGAGTATGTGTCTGTGGAACCTGAGCAGTGCAAGAAGAAAGACTTGTATATATGGGTATTTGCGCCTCTCCGACGAACTGTTCCAACCAGATCACCCTACAGCGAAGCTCCCAGGCCCAGAAATGAATAGATGCAGCATGCCCAGAGTTGCCAACCAGCCTTTGAGTTAGCCAGACTGAGATAGGAACATACCATCACATATTCCAGAGAACAAGGAAAAACTTGAACTAAAAGAGAGTGCACAACAAGCAAACAAGAGAAGCAGCTTGGAGGAAAGGGCGACTCTGTGAGGCAAAGCAAACTTAAAAATAGAATTTTGAAAAATAAAAGAAGAGGCAGTCGTGAATCAGAGAAAATACAGTATAAAGAATTTTGAAGAACTAAAAAGAATTTCTGATTTTTCCCCCAAATTGTTTTTTTTTTTGTTATTTTTTTTGTTTTGTTTTGTTTTGTTTTGTTTTTGCCTTTTAGGGAATGAAAAGTTGTACAAGAGATGGGAATTTGTCATAGTTTACAAAATATTTTAAACACTGAATATTGGTCAGGCCAAAATTGTGGTCTGACTGTAGGGGAGAAAGAGACATGGGAAGGATGTTAGTGCCCGACGGGGCTGGCCGAGGAAAGAGTGAAGCTGTGTCGTTTACGGTGCAGAGATAACAGCTGAAAGAGAAACAAAAATAGTTTAAAAAAGGCATCATACAAGCATGTTATTGGCAACATGGTCATAAATATCAAAATAATAACTACCTCAGCTGGAAGAAATAAAGAATTTTCTCCAGCAAGGGCGACAGGAGGGACTGCTGTTTTGTTGTGGTTATTTTGTTTTGTTAGTGAACCTTGGAGGACATTTTTAAACTTTATAGATTTGTAACTTTGAAAAAAGGAAGCAAAATTTTATATCACCATCTGTTAAGTGGTCAGTATCACTCGTATAAATGTAGAATTCTCCAATGGTTAAAAAATATCTTACGCGGTTAGGTAGTGAGCATGTCAAAGCTTTTATAAATACATAGGGAACAAGGTGAACAAGGAGAGAACTGGTTCAAAAGGATTTAAGATTCTTGATTTTTTGTGGGAGAAGAGATGCTTATATACAATTTTCCTTAGATATAAAACAAAATTTCTATGGAACTATATAGCCTTTAGCAAACCAGCAAATAATAAAACAAAACAAAATAAAATAACCCCTTTGTCATTTTTCTACAAGTTCACCTCTAACTTGACAGGGCTGTAACATTTCCGGGTTCTAATAAGTTGTGGATGATTACTCAAGCAAAGTTACGTTTCTGGAGAGAGCAAGAGGCCCACCGCCGCTCCTTCCCCAGCCAAGTTGGGCTGATCACAAATGCTCTATTAAAAAAATCACATATCCTCATTTTGCTTTATTTTCAAGTTTTTTATCTTTTTCCTAAACACCTGTCATAAATATAACTTTAGAAATAAAATGATGTTATTGAGTTCTAACTAGATGTGGTTGTGCACTGTTTGTTCTAACCTGAGGATTTCTCTGCTTAAAAAAAGAGCTTTGTATGAAATAGAGTTGTGTTAAAGACATATTAGCACCAAGGGGAGATTTTTCTACTTGATATCAAAACAAGGGTTGAAAGAAAAATGAAAAAAAGAGGACATCTTTTACATAATTTGATTCAATGTTAGAAAATGCTGTGTCTATGTATTATTACTTAAAATCATCTCATGTGTGGTATGTTCTGTTATTACTCTGGAAACACTGTGGGAGATTAGTTGTTCTGAATTGCAATGGGCTGGGCATAGGTCCTAAAGTAAAACATGAGGTACCCCCTCACCCTCTTCCAGCTCTCCTTCTACCATGTTATATATTGGGTTTATGCATAAGATTTCACTTAAAGAAAGGACTCCAAGTTCCATCCAGTTATCACAGCCTATAATTATTAAAAAAAAGAAAAATCACTGCCATTTGCAGTGTGTTTAGGTTGGATGGATTAATTTCTTTGCAAGGCCCATAATGGGAAGACTGACTTTGTCTTTTCAATTATAAGCCACCATTTAGTTTGAGCCCAGAAGACACTTTCCTAGAGATTCCCTGCACTTGCCTGGCACTGGAGCAATTAACAGTAGGTGATTTGTGGCTGCATTTTTACTGCTTAGCCCAGGTTTATCATCTTGAAAGTTTTCCATTTGCATATATGCTATACATTTTCTTGGGTGACATTTCGATATCATCCAGAGTTTAGATTATGTATTGCCTTGTACTGCATTTTCTGCTACGTGCTGAGAATCTGTAAGCCCAGGCAGAATGCTGCTGCAGACCCAGGGGTATACGAGTCATAGCACCACTTATTGAGGGCTTACTATGTGCCAACACTTAGTATCAAGGGATTTACCTGCATTGCTTTATTTATTCCTCAAAACAGTACTTGGAGGTTTCTACTGTTTGCCACATTTTATAAATAAACTGAAACTCAGAGAAGAAAGGTAATTTGCCCAAGGTCACCCAGCCAAATGAGCAGAACCAAGATTCAAACTCAAGTCTGTTTGATTCCAAAACACTCTGCTATACAACCTCCCATATTGGGAGCTTTCAGAGTGAAATGAATTGAATTTGACAGTTTTCCACTTTTAAATACCAAACTTCCTGAGCAGTCTAATTGCTGCTCTTTGGACTAAGATGAAATGGCTATTTAAAAGAAGCAGGGAGCAGGAGGTCAAGAGAAAAGAGGTTTTATTATCTCTGTTGGTAAAGGAAGAGATGTAATCCGGGGGAAAAAAATAACATCAAATGGAAACCATTATATAAATTTGCAGTGGGCTTAGGTTGATGAAATTGCAAAGGAATGCAGAGAAGATAAGGGAGTCACGAATACACAGCACTGAAGATTTTCTAAAAGGGAAAGAAAAGATCAGAAGTCACTGAAGGCAGTTAGAAGTTGGCTCAGTTGAAGTCAGGGTCTACATATCTTAACGGATAGGAAGAGGCTGACAAGGCCCCAAAGCAGCAACCAGAGATCTGTGTTCCTGTTCCAAGCTGCTTGTGGGTCTGGGTGAGGAGTAGGCTCTGGAGCCAGATCGTTGGGTTTGAATCCTTTTTCCCTAACTTTCCAGCTGGGCGACTCTGGACAAGTTACTTAACCTCTCTGGGCTTCAGTTTCCACGTGTGAGCAATGGAGATTATAACATTGCTCATCTTGTTGTGAGATGAGGTAAAGCGTTTGGCAAGGTGCCAGGTATTTAGTAAGCACTCACATGTGTTAACATTATGGTTCTTACCATAGGCATCATAGTCATGTAATGTACGAGATAGAAAATTGTAAGTCAGTACAAAGGGCTTGAATAAATAAAGGAGAAGGATGTCAGGAGAGAGGTTGACCTGCAGCTGAGAAGTGAAGGGAGATGTTCTTTCCCCTAGCTCTTAGCAGATGTGGGGAAAGGGCTGGATGGTGGTAGGAGAGCTCACCTAATCTAGCAAGAGAATCTTGCAAGAGCTTGAGGTCTGGTAGGACTTAACAGAGCACGAGAACATGTTTCTGTGAAATACATGCTGTGAGGGAAGGCTTGCTGGTGAACTCCACGGAGAGCTCCACGGGGCTGGAGAATCGGGGGTTACAGTCAGAGTGTGGAAGAAGCAAGTGTGAAGCAGAGAGAGGATGCAGGCTCTGGGTTATTCATCTTTGGATGGCAGTAGTCACTGAGAGTCCATTGAGTGGGGACGGGGCTTTATAATAAGCACATTTTCTTTCTTTCTTTCTTTTCTTTTTTCTTTCTTTCTTTTTTTTTTTTTTTGCCTTCCTCAACTCTGAGTCTATTTCCTTTCATTGGTTACATTAAGAGACAAACTACAGTTGAGTTAAATGCAACAAAGGTTAATGAGGTGCTTATGAACAAGTGTGAGTAGTTATCCGCTTTATTATTTTTTGAATCTCAAAAACATTTTTTAATACTTTTTTTTATTATGTTATGTTAGTCACCATACGGTACTTCGTTAGTTCCCAATGTAATGCTCCAGGATTCGTTTGCGCACAACACCCAAGTGCTTCTTGCAACACGTGCCCTCCTTAATACCCATCACCAGGCTAACCCATCCCACCACCTCCCTCCCCTCCGATACCCTCAGTTTGTTTCCTAGAGTTCATAGTCTCTCATGGTTCATTTTAACCACCATTTCTTAAGCATTTTGTTTATGTCAGGCTCTGGCTGGGTCCTGGAGACACAGGCTGTTCCCAAATTCCAGCCTCCATTTCCAGAGCTTCACAGTGTGTTGTGTCATGGTTCTCAGCCACCAGAATAACCCACATAAAATTCAGAAGTTACTGATGCCCAGGCTAGTTCTCAGACCCACAGAGTCCCCTACAATGGAATTAGGCAAGAACATTGTTCCAGAATTACATGTGTCACTTTTAAGTCCACATCAACCTCGAAAGACTAGTGAGAAGAACCTTCCATAGTTCGTAGATTATGAAGTTGAGGCTCAGAGAAGTTAAGTTATAAGTGAGAACACACAGTTAGTAAGGGCATAGTTGGAACTCAGACCTGGAGCATCTGATCTTAAAATCCCAAGGCCTTTGCACTTGGCCATGACCACCCTTACAGGTGTGCATAGATGAAACTCTGTGTCTTGAGGGTATGCTGGTAAAAGGATTTGAGAATGTGGTGAATCTGCATTGTAAATATCCCTGAAACCCTTGTGCATTGTGGCAAATGCTCAAAAAGCATCGGCAAGTTCTACCCAAGGTTCAGTGACTTGTATTGAAAGCACCCTATAAATGTTACAACGAGGCTCACCATGGATTTCCCCCAAGATAGATAACACAGCTTCTACTGTATAAGCTCTCCCATGGTTATAGTTTCCATCACATAAGCCCAGTCCGGGACTCCAGAAACACTGCCTGCTCTATTCATTCCTTAAGCTCAGTGGTGATAGTGACTTCCTTCTATTGCTAATCCCTAGGTTATTTTGTTTTGTGACTCAGCTTTTTCATCACCCATACAACTAATTTCCTGCAGTAAATTCCCTCCTTATTCCAGGTTAGGTTCTGACCATTACACCAATGAAGAAACCAAGATTCAGAGAAGTAGCCAATAGCACAATGATTCTGCAGTTTGTATTCTAAAACAAAAATTTCTGATTCCAGAGTTAAGCTCTGAATCTCTGCCTTATATTTAGTGAAATGTAGTGAAATTTAGTGAAATTTCTGGTGCCCAGTGCCAGGTGGTCGTGGCCATGGGGATAAGATGACAACAACTGCAATGATGATGATGGTGGTACTGGTGGTGGAGATCTTCGTGATTACCATGTCTGACCGCCGTTGTATGTCCTTTGGAAGAGATATGCAGATACAATGTCTGGTTGTCACACAGGTGTCTCTGACTGTGTTCCAGGCATTCACCTACCACCACATCCAAGAAATCATGGTCCAGCTTCTTCGCACAGTGAACCGGACGGTCATCACGATGGGACGGGATCATGTTCTGATTGTGAGTAGATCTCGTCCTCTTGTCAAACATTTCAAACTGTTCAGGGTCAAGGAATGGGTTTTTGGAATACCAGGTCATGTTGAAAACCTAGCACTAATCACTACTTTGTTTTGGAGTACAACAGTGAGATTTTTCTTGTCTGAGTTGGGATAACATGAGAGTTAATTCAAGTTACTGAAATAAAACAAGACTTAAGACTTGTCCGCCAAGTTGAGTGTACCAGTGGGGATGAAATGTTACTGGTAAAGACTGAAGAATGAGAGAAGCTTCTTGTAAGTGGGCCAGGCAGAATGTTCCCCATTCACATCCACCAGGAGCCCTTCCTTTTGGACTAGAGTCAAGCAATGCCCAGTCTCAGGGTCAGCTTGGTTTTCTAAGTGGATTCACTGTATGTTGACTCTGCCCACAGACGTTAGTTAATTCAAGTCATTGCTAAGTTTTGGGTTAGTCTTTTGCACAAATGCTGTATTCTGAAGATCAGGAGATTCCTGCCTCATAGTCTGGTTATTTTCCCTCTGTAGAAGAAGTCTATCTCTAACCCTTTAACCTTTGCCCATCTTGCTTTAAACCAGGGGCCAAAAACAATGCTTGCAGGGGCCAATCACCAATATAAATTAGTATGTTCAACTATGTCACTCCTTGGCTCAAACTTCACCAGTGGTTTCCCATCTCACTCAAAATAAAATCCAAGCCATTGTTAGAGAGAGCCTGAAGTGCCCTCTAACCCTTTACTCCCACATAAAACATGATTATATTTGCTGTTGCCTCAGTTTCACCTATCTCCGCCTCAGGTCTGAGGGCTTGTTTCCTCATGTAAATCCTATCTTGGCTCAGGTGTCACCTAATTAGAGAGGCTATCCAGCACCTCTCCATCCTCTTTCCATCTCTGCACCTTATGTACTTCTTTATGTTTCTTAGAACTCATCACCACCTGAAATATATATATATATCTTCCTTGATTGATTGATTGATTGATTGATTGATTGTCTGGCTCTGCTTGTGACAAAATGAGCTCCAGAATGTAAGGATTTCATTTGTTTTGTTCACTTGTATCTCCAAACCCTACAATAGTGGTCTGCATTAGTAGGTACTTGATAAATATTTGTTGAATGAATGAACGAATGAATGAATGAAGTGTACCAGACAGGGTCTCTAATATTTATTGAGGACAAGTGCTTCACAGCTGTGATTGGTTGACATCATGTGGAATTGGACCATACAGTTGCCAGAACTCCCAGCTTCTCAAGAGAAACTGAAAATGTAAAATTTCCTGATATTTAAGTGTTGGCAGCTAATAAAAAGTATGTTTATAAACATTCTCTGAGCCCCAAACACCTGGATTCAGCTTTCAGGAAGCCAGTTTGGGATCTCAGCTAGGTTTGGGATGTTGATTGTTCATACGCTATAGTCCCGCTTCGTGGATACAGAACATAAGGTGCTGAGTGTTATTTTAAAAGTAGCTGGGCAAGGATTTGATCCCGAGAAGCAGTGGAGTGTAACAATTTTCTTTAGACCCACTTGGTTCTGTTCAGTCATGTCAATGCATGTTTGCTTAATGTATACTGTGTGCATTTAAAGCAGTGGTGACATCCATAGAGAGTGCCAGCAGGTCAGGTGCTCCTGCCTTCCTGGGGCAGATAGCCATGCAAATTGGTCTTCGTCATTTGTCTCACTTAGCATCCTTCCACCTTAGAAGTATCACCATTTCTTATTCAGTTACAAGCTTCCATATCTGTGGTTTCCATAACACCCCTTAGATAAGCATTTTATGACCTCCCTAATCTTTATTCCTTTTCTTTGGAGCCAGATCTAAAGATGAGCATCAATCCATTTGGCTCATCTGTATATAGCAGGTCTTAACTCTCTGTCTCTCCTTTAGAACAGTCATCCTTTAAAACAGCACCTGGATCATAGGAAGTGCCAAACAACTAGTGTCTTGTTATTTTCCTTTCTATCTGGTACAATGTGTCTCTCCGTCCCTTTGCATTATCGACAAAGGCAAGTAAGCATACTTTGGCCCTCATTCACTATGGCCCATTGTCTGAACCTTTCATTTGATGCTCTGCCCTAGTTACTTGCCCTTCCAACACACATTCCTCACTGCTGCCCCACTCATCTTTGCCAGGACACTCCCATACTCTGGAATATTCTGTGGGTCCCCACTCTCCACCAGATTAAGTCTTATGACCATTCTCAGCTTCTGTGATCTGGCCACAACCACATTTCTCAGCTTTTTCATCTACTTTTCTCCACCCAATGTTCAGCCAAAATTGATGTCTGGATTGCCCAAACATGCCTGGCATTTTCTCACTCGTGCTGCTTCCTTTGTCTGGAATTCCTTAGTATGCCATCTCAATCTATTGAAATCCCACCTAGTCTTCAAGGTCCAGCACAAATGCACCCCTTAGGATACTGCTCGAATCTCACCAACCTGGTCGGGAACTCCCTAACTCTTCTAATTCACACACCTCTCTTTCTCCCTTTGCTTGTTTTTAGTTTTATTGAGGTGAAATTTACATGCTTTAAAATTTAACCATTGTAAGTATTTGGTTTGATGAGTTTCAGTAAATGTATAGTGGTGCAACCATGACCATAACTCAGTTGCTAACACTTCCTTCATTGCGAAAGTTCCATTTGCAGTCTGTCTGCATCCCACCCCTACCCTTCCACCCCCACCACAGTCCTGAGCAACCACTCTTCTACTCTCTGTCTCTATAGATTTGCCTTTTTTTTTTTTTTTGGAAATTTCATGTAAATGGAATTATACAATTCAATATCTTTTGTGTCTAGCTTCTTTCCTTAGCATAATGTTTTTGAAATTCATCCACATTTTAGGCTGTATCAATACTTACTTCCTTTTTATTGCTGAATAGTATTACACTGTATGAATATGCCATGCTTTGTTTATCCATTCTCTAGTTGATAGATATTTGAATTATTTCCAGCTTTTGGCTATTATAAATAACATTGCTCTGAATATTCACTTAACAAATTTTGTGCGAACATATTTTAATTTCTCTTGTGTAGAAATCTAGTAGTGGAATTGCTAGGACATATGGGAAGCATATGTCTAACCTTATAAGGAACAACCAAGCTGTTTTCCGTCGTGGCCATTTTATATTTCCATAAGCAATATGAGGGTTCCAGTTTATCTACATCCTCACCAACCCTTAGTATTGTCAGTCTTTTGGAGTTCAACAATTTTAGTGGGTTTATAATAATTCTAGTGGTGTCTCACTGTGATTTTAATTTGCATTTCCTTGATGACTAATGATGTTTCTATGTACTCTCTCTCTCTCCCTCTCTCCTTTTTTATTTTTTTAATTTTATTTATTTATTTATTTTGAGACATATCTATCTGGGAATTTGCCATACCAGCTCCTCCCTTATACCACAGAACTTTTAAGACTTGGGCCTTTCTATAAAATGGTGTAATAATAGACCTTCTTCATAAAGTTCCTATGGGAAATAAATGAAATAGCACATGAAAAGTATTTGCACATGTGTTTCTTGTACATAATATTCACTTATTTATTCATTCACTATTTTATGAGAACCTCTTATATACTCAGCACAAAGACTCAGAAATGAGTCAGGCATGGTCCGTGCCCTCCAAAAACCAGGACTTCCTTCAATGGGAAGTCTCTCAAATACCTCAGACTCACTGTGTCCCAAACACAACTCATCACCTGGCCCCTGGAGCCTGTTCCATGCTCTCCCTTCATTTAGGACCCCATCTATGGTATTGACCTCCTAGAATTGTAG
The DNA here is from genome assembly GCF_023065955.2 of Ursus arctos. Lineage (NCBI taxonomy): Eukaryota > Metazoa > Chordata > Mammalia > Carnivora > Ursidae > Ursus > Ursus arctos. The sequence continues at coordinate 57,063,705 of NW_026622819.1, forward strand.
GAGCTGCCTTTGACTGCTCCCTCTTACTCACCCGCCTACCCTTCTAGCCTCCTACTAAATCCTGCTATTTTCCGCACATCTGGCTTCAGTCCTTCCCCACCTGGTTCCCCCCATTTGTCCTCAGATCCCCTGTACACTCTCAGTCATTGGGCTCATTGTACTTAGTCCATCATGGTGATTTTCTGCTCTACTCCAGCCTCCATACATTCTGTGGATGCCCTTAAGGGCAGGGACCATGTTTTACTCACTCTTTTATCCTCAACTTGCAGCAATGCACCTGGCATACTGTGGGTACTTAATAAATGTTTGTTAAGCAAATGAAATGAGGGAAATAATCCCTAGAAACGCTGTGTTATTTCATACCTTCATGTATTTGTATATGCCTTTCTCTCGGATTGGAATGCTTTTCCTTCTTCAAAGAATGCTTTCTCTAAATATCAGGAACCCATATCTCAGGGAGTGTGGGAGCATTATATGTCTGTTCATACTTGTCCTGTCCCCTGGGCTGATTCCAGGAGCCTTGCAGAGGTTCTAAGTTGAAAGTTGTGTCATTAGTCTCTATGACTCTTGAGTTTGTTGTTGTAATTACAACAACGAGAGGGCTGAGTGGGGGGTACTGGAAGTGTGTAGAAAGCATACCTCACTAGGAACAGTAACGTGCCCGAACTAGAAGGAAGGAAAAACCAGGTTTTTCTTAAGATGTAGCCTCATTTTCATAAAATAGTCCTTTCTAGCACTTCTTAGAATAGAAATATCTCCTCCAAATTAAAGAAAATGATGTTGGAAAGTAATTACTCAGAGGTCAGGAGTCCCTGTCTTAGTGCTGAAGGCCCCAATTTAATTTCATATTGAAGTTTGACAAGAAGGAGAGAGCCCCATTCCAACCATCACTTTCAGTTTTCCAGATATAATTTTTATTGGTCAGTTTCCTTTGCTTGGGAATATTAAACAATAAATATTTACGACAAACACCAGACATGCCTAGTACTTCTGAAATCCTGAGAAGGCTTCAACTGGATGTGGGGTGGCTGGTTGTTGGCACGTCATTATGTGGGATTAAATAGTGACTTCTTTTTTTATTTGTAGGAGCAGGAACATTATGATAAAAGGTGTTAGCTATTAAAATTACAGGAACCATAGGGCTAGGACGGATCACTTCTTGTGCATAGCACATTGTAATTATCATTTGCTGGAAATAACCATTCCTGATTTTTTCTGTAAATTGCTTGCCTAAACAATGAAGTGTTGATGGTGACAAATGAGCAGAAGGAAAATTTACAAAAACAAAAAGCAAAAAAATCTTTTGTATGACTGCTGCCCTCTCTTTTCTTTGCCAGAGTCTAAACAATCAGATATACATTTATTTACTAAAGTTACCAAGGAGTTTGAGGCTGAGAAAGGCAGCATGGTTTGGTAGAAAGGACATTTTGGATAAGAGAGAATGGGAGAATATTTTTTTATTCGAGTAAAATTAAATACACTGATTGTTACATTAGTTTCTGGTGTACAATATAGTGATTCAACAATTCCATACATTTCTCAATGCTCATCAAGGTAAGTGTACTCTTAATCCCCTTTATCTATTTCACCTATCCCCCTACCTATCTCCCCTCTGGCAACCACCATTTAGCTCTCTGTCTTTAAGAGTGAACAGGAGAAATTTTCCATATTGTTCGGCAGAGTAGGCTCTGTGACTTTATGCCAATGTCACCCCTCCAGACCTTGGTTTCTTCGGTGTGATGAACTCTATCATTTTTGAGATCTTTTTCATATATCTAAGTTTTCTGATTTGGCCAATGCCTATTCTCTTTTTCCATCTTTCAAGATCATATATCTAAGTTTTCTGATTTAGCCAATGCCTTTTCTCTTTTTCCATCTTCCAAGATCCTGGGTCAGGGACATAAAACAGATTTTGCTTCATGGGCCAACTCTGGTGGGTTAGTAATGGCGACCTGTAGTACTGCACTGAGAAAGACTCAGGCTACATCTTAGCTCAGGGGTAGGAGCGCTGATTAGGGATGTCTGTCATAAGCATAAGCTTAGAGAACAGTGATATATGCAAGGTACTTGCAAATATTATGTATTGACCAAAATCATTGGTGTTTTTCCAGCCCAATCCAAAAGTTCTTGTAGAACCAATATTCTCTTCTGTGTATTTTTGGTTCTTTTAAGAAGACTGTGATATAAGAGCAGAAGAGTAATGGGAAAAAGCAAACAAACAGTAATCTGAGAACTTAACATTTTACCAGGGAATGGTTTCTATGTGCTACATGTCACATTTTATCAAATGTAAGGTGCACCGTGATTTTATATGCCCATAAGAAAGAGAACATGCTACCAATTAAACTGTGACACAGTGGCAATAATTGCACCGACTGTAATCTTCAGAGATATTTAAAAAAACAATTTGGCTTGGAAATCCGTGCTGTGTGATGGAGCACATCTTTGAGTCCTCGCGGGTAATTATCATCACATGTCCCATGGTTTTGGAGAATAGACTGACTGAGCACCAGAAAGTGAAAGCATCATGGCCAAAGTCACACAGCTAAGGGCAAGGTGGGACGCGAACCAGGGATGTCCAACATCAGAGCATGTGTCTGTCGTGCTGTCCCATTGTTTTGGAGCAGTGCAAGGAAAACTTTCCAGACTTGTTTGTGTAGCTGAGGGCTCGGTCTCAAGTTACCTTCCCTGGCCAGTGCATCCTGCTGCTGACTGCTCTACCGAAGGCTGCCCCCTGTGTCCGGCCTCCTTAGTGCTGAGGATGGACAATCTCATAGGGAGAATCAACCAGGGAACTTAAACACTGCCGGAAATTCTTGGAAGGGAAACAATCTGGTAATTTTGTTGAAATTGGGATCTAGCTTTTATTTTGGGTAATTAAAAGAAGCCTCTGGGTGATATATTTTGGGCCTAATTACCCCGGTTTTCACGGAGGAGTCTGTTGAGTGATTAAATAAAGGTAAATGCAGTTGGCATCATGCCAGCTTTGGAAATTCAGAGTAGTTTGGAAAAAAAAAAACTGGAAATCACCCCATCCTCCACTGCTTCACCTCACAATAGCACTGAAGACTCCATAAAACACCTGACTCATCTGAGAGCCAGGCTTTCAAGGCTCTGAGTTCACGTTCCAAATGGCAAATGGCCCACCCACATGACCACTCTCTGACACACTTTGAGCCCACAGACCCTAGGATGCTTGGGCAGGGGCCACAGCACGATAGTAACAACTCCATCCAACCATGTCCCATGGAGAGCAGGTGTAAGGACAGTCAAGGACATGCGGGTGTGAGGTTCCAAGCCAGAAGTGGTCTCACGACCCTCACTCAGCAACCCAACACTTTGTTAACAAACAATATTTCTAATAAAGCTATCAATTATTGAGCAAATAGTCTGTATTCCAGGCAGAGAACTAAGCACCTTATGTATCTTACCTCTTAACCCACCTCAGGTACTCATATTTTACAGATGAGGTAACTGAGGCACAGAGAGGCTGTGTAACTTGCCTATAATCACACAACTTGTGCGTGGAGTAACTGGGATTTGAATCCAGGCAAAACTGTTTATAGAGACCCCCCTCTTAAATAGCATATCGTGTACTCATATACTATGAAGACCCTAAGTCATTCTTTAGGCATCAAATATTTTAAAGACGATAATGAACACTTTTACCCCAGCTGCTGCTCTGCCTAGACCATGCAGTCTGATGAGATGATCTACGTGGCAACTTCAGAAACCTCTGAAATGGCACTGGGTTTTGGTGGCTTTGTAATGACAATGATACCTTTAGGATCAATTTTCTCAATTCTGGGAACCCGTAAAATCGAACAACAACATTGAGTGTCGGTACTTATGAAACACCAGGTTTATCAGAAGACAAAGCTAGAATGGAGGTGCAAAATTATCTCACACCTTCTTCTCCTTCTGCGTGCAGTGTGTCCCTACACTCTTGAGCAGACCTCCAGGTTCTACGTCTAAAGGTCTCTCAAATCCAAAGCTTCCCTCCACCACCAATGCCACTAACCCATGTCTGGCCATGACTATCTCTCACTGCTGCCACTGCTGCCGCTGCTAACAAGACACACTTTCTCCTCTCTTGTCCCTTTTGAATTTTTCACATTGTAGCCCACGTGGTCTTATAAAGTAGAACTTTCTGGTGAGAAAACATCAATGGCCCCACAGTGGCCAAAGATAAAGGCCCAGCTGCTCACCATGACCTTCAATGTGCCTGGTATGATGGCCTGCCTCTTTCCCCTGTACTCTTTATCCCCCACTCTTGTGCTAACTCGATGAACCTGCTCTGTTAGTTACAGAATGTTCCTTTTCTCCTTTGCATTCCATTCCAAGTGGCATTTGCATGACATTCCCTCTGTCTAGAATATACTCCTCTTACCCTTCTTTACAAAACCTCCTCAAAAACTCCTCTTTCTCCTTTATGTCTTGGCCTCAGAGGCACATCTTGACCCCTGTTCCGCTCATGTTAGTTGGGACCTCTCTGCTCTCTTCAGGCTGAACCTGCCTCATGTATTCTTCGTACTGTTGTGAGAACATTCTTCCTAGCACTATAGAACATGTCTTCATCACTTCTGCACCTACAGGAAACACTGGACCCCTGGCATGTAGGATGACCTCAGTGAATACCTGCTGAAGGAATGGAAGGTTTCTGCTATTTATTTTATTTACATACAGACCATCGTTCTTTTCCTTAACATGTGTTCCTATTATCAGCCTTATGGCATGATTAGGCTAGGAGTGTAAGAGAGGAGAGAAAATTATTATTGAAGAACTGGACCAAATGTAAGGATTGGGGGGAGGATGTATTCATTCTCCTCAGAGGATGCACATGTCGGTGATAATCACAATGAACATTTCTAGGGTGCTTACTTTGTGGCAGAGATGGCACTTTGAGGATATTATCACATTTCATTTGTGAGGTTGACAAAAATTATGATCCCCTCTCAGAAAGGAAACAGTGATCAGAGGGTTTCAGCCTCTTGTCCAGTATCACATACCTGAGAAGGAGGAAGATAGAGTCCAAATCCAAGTCTACAGAGTTCGAAGCCCCCATTTTAAGCATTTCACTGTACATGTCTGGGACATTGTTTTTCTGATATAAAACTTGAGAAAAATTAAGAGAGTAAATGTGTGTGTATGTGTTAGGGGGAGATAAGGTTAAGAAAGAGAATAAACATACGAGAGACTTGAAATTCCAGTTGGTAAACAAGAGGTGGCATCATTAGCTTGGGGTAGCTGGGCTGCTGCGTGATCTGGTCATATAGAGGGTGCTGTCCTCTGGGTGAGGAGCCTTTGTTTTAATTAAGATTGTGGTAATTGCATACCAAGGAGTACATGGCCTAAAATATATATGCAAAAAATGAATCAGTATCTCAACTTCCAAGGAACCCATAGCTTAGTGCAGAAGTCAGTTATTAAAGCAGACTTCATGTAATTGGGTAGAATGGCATGAAAAATTCGAATAGGTGGAGAGGAAAGGTTAGGGGTTTGTAAGAGGGAGCAGCATTTTTTGCCTTATTTCCATCTCACGGTCTGTGAAATCTTCTCTCATTCCTCAAGATCATCTTTCTTCAGTGACCTCATTGTTCTTTGTCCTATTTTTCAATTATAGCATTGCCATATCAGAATGAAATTTTCTCTTTACCTATCTATGTTCCACAGTAGACTGAGATTCTTGAGGAAAGTGACTATATCCCATTACCTTTGGGGTTCCTGTCTGTAGGCCCAGGGTTTAGCAGGTGGCAGTCATTTATCCAAGCCATGAAAGTGAATGAATGGAAAGAACAAACTAATTGAAAGTACAGAGTAATGTCTAGCTTTAAAAGAATTCTAATTTAAAAAATAAGATGAGAGAAGATTTGTTTCATGTCAAGCTTTCATATAAAGCTTTTCTATAGAAAATTCCCAAATAATTTACTAGCCCTGTGTGGTAGAATTCTTTCAGAGAAATTAAGTTTCAGAGCTGGGGCATAAACAAGAGCTTGTTTCATTCTCCAAACCTTCCTTCTGTTCCATGATGAGCCACAGAGATGGGAATTAACAGGAAGTATGAGGTTCCTGAATTTGTTAAAACAGCTACTGCATCTTCCCCGGTCTGCCCAGTCAAGCAGACCTCTGCTCTGAGGACAGAATGCTCCTAGATAATAATAAGCACACTCCTGTTGCTGCTGCCACCGTGACAGTCTTGCACCTGGCACCAGGACACATGCCTTGTGGTTCTACAGGGGAGGTGAGCTGAGACCTCCACTGGCAAGCAGCAAGTTTCCTATGCTGCCGTTCTCAGCACCCAGAGAGGGAGAGGCAGAGACCAAGTTTGGAAATTGTAAAATGAGTACTTAGGAAATGCATGACTGGTACATCATCATCCTAACAAAATTACTTCCAAATATCTCAGTGCCTTTTAAATTCTGTAAATGGAGCTGGACAGATCTGATTTGAACAAGTTATTTTAAATGTGTTATTAAAGGTAAGACTTTACTATATGTCCTATACTATTATCTGGCACTGGAAGAGAGATCAGCCTTTGCTTGTCCTTGGGGAACTTTGGAAACTTAAGAATTTTAGAATGTCTGCCATTTGGGAATTGACTGATCACTCTCATGCCTAATATTGCTTTTTTAAGGGCTGTGGAGTTGGGGCATAGATCTGGAGTTTGAAAGACTTTTACTAGCTGGGACCTGGTCCTCCTTTTCTTAAGGAGTGAGAAGGCCTTATTCCAGGGCTAGGAAGTCTCTTCACTTGACAGTTCTGCTTCTCAGTGCCCTTATCTGTAAAATGGGATTAATAATAGTTATTACCTATCAATCCCACAGTGAGGATTGAAGAAAAAAAGTCTGTGTAAAGCTCATTGCACAGGGCTTACCACCTATCAGGCCTTTGGTAAATAAGAGCCTGTATTATTCTCCTTCAGTGCTGGAGTGTTCTCTTGCTTTGACGCAAGTGCTATGAATCAGATGACAAACTATTTTGTGGCCCTGGCTTGGGATCTCTCCTGGATTTGGGAAGTACTTTTGGGCTATTGCTATAGCTGGGCTGTGAATAAAGCCCCCTTGAGATGAAACTGGTCACCGTATGTCTGTTACAAAGTCTTGAGTCCCAGGTTAGAAGGAGAAATCCCATCACAGAGGGTCCTTCCCTGTGGGAATGTTGTTGAGGGACTGGAGCTGCCCCTTGAGAAACCCTGTTGGCACAACCTCCAATGCAGCCGACTTCCCCTACACGGGTCCGGTCCATGCTGTTCTGTCTGGGGCACTGGCCTTCTAAAGAGACTCGAAGAAATTAATTCTGTCAAATGACCCTTCGAGATCAGAACCCTTTTTTCTAGATTTATGCTACATTCATGTAATGATGCATTTGTGCAGTCATTAAATTTTTATGGTGATTTTTTAATAACATGAGGAAATTCTATGTCTTAAATATAGAGCAAGGGTCAGAGGACCCTAACAACATCAAGAAAGTCATCAGGGACCCTAAAAGCCAGGGAGGGGAAGATGTGTGGCCCCTCATCAGAGGCCCTGGATCTCCCAGAGGTCAGGCCTGGGGGCCATGCTCTGAAGCTAAAATTATTTTTGTATCTTCTGCTTAAGCGACACATGATGTGTACATTTCTGTAGCTTCACTTTTTCTAAAATGATTTTGCTTTCCTTTTATAATCAGGAAAAAAACCCTCAAACACTATTTCTTTAAAAATAGGAATTAATGAGATAGTCAAACTTAGTGAAGCATTTTCATGTATATAATTTTACTTTTCTTCTAACCAGCCTGTGAAACCAGAAAGGCAGATGGTTTCATTTTAAAGACAGATGTGGGGGATGGAGGTGAAAGTACTTGTTCAAAATTGTGCAGAAAATCAAGAGCAGAAGTCAGGACTCCTGGCCTTGTCCTGGTCTCTCTACCACAGACTGTTTTTCCTTTTAACATTTTCATCTTCGTATTTTCTCCCAGTTCATTCAACAAACATATATGAAGCATTTACAGCATCTCGGGCAATGTGATAAATACCTAAAAGGCTGTAGAGATGCAGACGACAATTTCTGTCCCCTAGGACTTTGCTCCCTGGTGGAAATGTGCATGAGAGATTGACAAAAGAAATGTCAAGATAATATAAGCAGCAGCCTGTTCAAAGCGCCGTGAGTACTCGGAGGACGGAGTGACTAATCCCATGGCAGGGGCGGGGGATGATCAGAAAAAGTTACAGAGAGGAGGTGACATTTAAATTGCAACTCACTGTCTGCCATAGGAGGTAAGAGCCCAAGCTCCCAAGTTTGGCAGACCTTGAAGCAACTCCAGCCTTCCCCACCTCATACTTACAGATTTGGACGCATTACTTATATTCCTCCAAGCCTCAATTATGTGCCTGGAAAATGGGGGTAATTGTAAGCTACCTTGAAACAAATCAATTAATGGAAGGAAAGCATTTAATAACAACCCATTTTAACTTCAAGAAACTAGAGGCTTTATTATCATAATAAGTAGTAATATGGCTAATATTCATTTATTTTCCCCAAATGAAAATTATTTCCCATGAAAGATAGGTACTGGAACAATGTCCCAGGTAGACAAAACAACAGTGCTAAGTCAGTGATATGCAGTAGCCTCTGACTTTTTTGGAAGGTGACAAGGAGGCAGGCATAGAGGGAAGTAGAGTAGCAGGAAGTTAGGCAACGCCTACCAGGTTGGAGTCAGATTGCAAGGAACCTTGTTTGCTGTGGGAGGAATGTTATGTTCTAGGATGGTGGCGGGGTGCTGTTAGAGATATAGAAGCCAGGGAATGGCCAGATGTGTGTCTTAGGGAGATCCCCAGGCAGCCAGAAGGGGGCTAGATCTGACAGAGCTGGAAAATTATAAGAGAAAGTAGCCCTTTTTAAAAATTAATTAATTAATTAATTTCTTTAGGCTGTTCTTTCCTGCTTTGTCGAAGATTAGTTAACCATATACTTGTGGGTCCATTTCTGGGTTTTCTATTCTGTTCCTTTGATGGGTTTGTTTGCTTTTGTGCCAGGACCATGCTGTTTTGAGAACTACAGCTTTGTAATATAGCTTGAAATCCAGAATTGTGATGCCTCCAGCTTTGGTTTTCCTTCTCAAAATTGCTTTGGCTACTCAAGGTCTTTTTTGGTTCCATACAAATTTTAGGATCATTTACTCTAGCTCTGTGAAAACTGCTGGTGGTATTTTGATAGGGATTGCATTAAATTTTCAGATTGCTTTGCATAGTATAGACATTTTAACAATATTTTTTCTTCCAATCCAGGAACGTGGGACGCTTTTCCATTTCTTTGTGTCCTTTACGATCTCTTACATTAGTTTTCTACAGTTTTCAGAGTACGTATTTTTGCCACTTTGGTTAGGTTTATCTTTATCTTATGGCAATTTTAAATGGGATCATTTCCTTGATTTCTCTTTCTGCTGGTCCATTATTGGTGTACAGAAATGCAACAGATTTCTGAATGTTCTTTTTCTATCCTCCAACTCTGCTGAATTTGTATATCATTTCTAGAATTTGTGTGTGTGTGTGGACTGTTTTGGGGTTTCTATATAGCATATCATGTCTTCCGCAGATAGTGAAAGTGTGACTTCTTCCTTGCTGATTTGGGTGCCTTTTATTTCTTTTGTTGTCTGACTGCTGAAGCTAAGATTTCCAGTACTATGATAAATAACAGCAGTGAAGGTGGACATCCTTATCTTGTTCCTGACCAAGAGGAAAAGCTCTCAACTTTTCCCCCTTGAGAAGGACATTAGCTGTGGGTTTTACATGGATGGCCTTTATGATGTCGGGGTTATGTTCCCTCTGTGCCTACTTTGTTGAGGGTTTCTATCATGAACGGATGTTCTACTTTGTCAAATGATTTTACTGCATCTATTGAGAGGGCCACATGGTTCTTACCCTTTTTTTTAATAATATTTTTTTATTATGTTAGTCACCATACAGTATATCCTTAGTTTTTGATGTAATGTTCCATGATTCATTGTTTGCGTATAACACCCAGTGCACCATGCAATACGTGCCCTCCTTACTACCCATCACCAGCCTATCCCAATCCCCCACCCCCCTCCCCTCTGAGGCCCTCAGTTTTTTTTTTCCCAGAGACTGTGGTCTCTGGGAAAGTAGCCCTTTAAAGCCAGTACAGTGCGGGGGTCTGCATGGAACAGACAAGGGCTCATGATGGCAAAGTCATTCATTTCAGTTAAACAAGGACCTCCCGCACTTAAGACTTTATAACGTGAGGAAAGCAGTTCCTACTCTCAGGACACCACATATGGTGGGAAAACAAACAAGGGGAGAACTAGAAATAGCTATAATTTAAGACAAATAATCATCCCAAGAGAATAACAAGGACAGCATTAAGAAGGTCAGAAGGAGGAGTGGGGGCTGGGGCGTGACATCCAGGAGCAAGAATCAGAAAAGGCAGTGTGCTTATTGTCGGATCCCTTCTCCCCTCACTGGACCATAATAAGCTCTATGAAGCAAGGGCTGTGTCTACGATTTTCTTGACCAGCACAGAGAAGGGAATCAAGAACTGCCGAAGAAAAGTGATTATGGACTGGGGCTCATCTGAGAAGTTTTCCTGGCGCTTAAGGATGCGTAGTTGTAGAGTGGAAGGAGAGATCTGTTCCAGGAAATCCAGTCTGGTCAGTGACGAGTTCATTGCATGGCTTTGAATCTGCTCCCTTTGATCCCTAACTGCAAAAAGCATATTGTTTTCCATCTTGAAACAAACAAGAAAACAGAAAACAAGGACAACAGCTCCTGACATCCCCTCTTTTCCATCACCCATATGAGATTTCTGCATGTGGGTTTGGATTCAGTCAGGCTTGGGGTACTTGGTGTAAGAGTTATATGAAACACTCTCAATTTCAACAATTAAAATGACTCACCCCATTTGGCTCAGGAGAAAGAAGCCTTTTCTGTCAGCATAACCAGGGTCTCACAGTATCGCATGTGCTACCTGGGAAACCAAGTCCGAACACCAATGGGAGGTCATTGTGTTTAGCTGATGATTTAAAAAATGCATATTGAGATTTTGCCAGGAGAAAAAATATTCTGGTTTAATTTGAGTGAAATTTAATCTAATATAGTTATGGATTCTGAGAATTGGTGAGGCCATTCATGATAATAAACCTTTTATTTGCTTTGGAACAAATAATCCTTTGGTGTGATGCTTATTGTCTTTTCATTTTAGTTGTGGCTTAAGCCAAGGCAAAACGCTCTGCCCAACATGCTTCTTCAGTTAGACAGACCCTGTCTCCTTTAAATTGTATTTTGTATAAAATGGACTAGGTCACATGTAATAAATTTTGTCATTTTAATGGAAACATTATAGAGAAAATAGTTAACAATCTGCTTTAATTTCAAAGCTAATTTTCTCTTTCATACAGTAAAGCAGTATCTTGGTAAAATGTGCAAAATGCATTGGGATTTAATTATCATGGCAATTTGTTCTGAAACAAGGTTAAGCCAGACTGTCAATATTCAGAATAAAGGTATTGGAGGTTGGCAGTGAGGGTAGGATGATAGAGGCTTGATGTTCCTGGGTCCTGAGTGCCACTGGACCATAGTAGAATTACAAGCCCTGGGCACAATACTTGCTAGTCAGTGGAAGAACGGATGTTCCTGGGGGAAAAACAGAGCCTATACACTCCAGTGGGACCACCTGTATATGAGAACTAATAGACAAAGGAAAAACTGGGAATCATTTTTTTCATGTCTGTCCATTGGATCCAATTCATTCATTAATTTATTGCTGCAACAGATATTTTAATTCTGTTGTGCTAAGTGCTAGAGATACAAAGGTAAGCAAAAATAAGTGGGATTCCTACTTTAAGAAGATTATAGGCTATGAGAGAGAAACACGGTCATCAAAGAATGGCACAAACATATGTACAAGGTCAACTGTGTCAAGAACTTTGATCTAGGGATCCTGGTGCCAGGTGACTGTACAGGAGGGGTATTTCATGTGATCTAGGTTTTAGAAAACCTTACCGGGGACGCCCCAACAGAGCTGAAAACGGGGCAGGGAGGATGACATAGTGTGGATTATTCTAGGCAGAAGGAAAAGTTTACACAGACCCTTAAGGATGTGTTAGCATAATGGGTCCAAGGAAGCCAAGGTGACTCAATGTGACTGTAGAGCAGACAGAGAAAGTGCCTGAGATGGGCACTTACATGGGAGAGGGAGGTGAGCCCTTCTAGGTTTGTGGTGACAGACCTGGTCTTACTTTCTAAATTTATCAGGAAGCCAAAGTGTGACATGGATCAGATCTGAATTTTGCAGTGATTGCCTTTGCTTACAGTATGGACAATGTGCTGGAAGGGAAAGGGAGTACATGTTGGGGGACCAGTAGGAACACACTTGTGGAGGCCAACTAAGAGGAGGAGTTTGGAATAGGATGGCAGTATTGGAGGAGAGGCATGCTTATCTTGGCACCTGACTTAGTCTGGGAGTGTGAAAACCAAGCTCTAAGTTTGCTCTTCATGGACTGAGGGTCCTGTAGGAGACAGGCCGAAATCATGTATTTGGGAAACCTCAGGAGTAGTGGTGATAGATGTGACCAATAGGAATTCAATCTGTAAGCTGGTTGAAAGACAGGGATGAAATTGAGATGCAACCCGAAAGGACTTATGAGCATTAAGTTGTCAAACATGGTTTACACCAAACACAAACAGTTGGTTGGGTGTGGATTCGTCCCACAGCTCTTTTTATTGCAAGCCATGCTTTATGAGCATAATGATCATAAAAAAGAAAAATCTATGTTTCTTGGGACTTAAAAAAAGAAATATGTTTTTGGTATACAGCAAGTTGCCTTGAGCAGCTCGAAATGAAAGCCTTTCTAAGCAAAGGCCGTATTGAGGCCTCTGCTCAGCTAATGAGGCAGTTGAACCTGCCAGTCAGAATGGGTCTCAAGTTTAGTGTCAGTGGTTCCTGGGAGTGCCCTGGGTCATGGTGTCCAGTAGGCTTCCCATATTACTCCCACCACTACACTGCTCCAGGACTAACTTCCCTGAGCTATTATTGTGAGCCCTTGGACGACTCATCTAGCCTTACTTGACAGCCTCATAGCTTAAAATGTCAGGCACCTAGCTCTTGTAGTGTCTTTCACCTCAAGGATACTTGATTCCACACAACAAGGATCTTTTATTTCTCAGAGCTCTATGCTGTGCTTGATATGCCTCCATATTCTTCTGGATCACTGAGGACTTCGTCAGGGAATATTCACTATTGTGGTTTCTGGTCCTAATAAGAGCTCATTCCTTATCCACACCATTTTTTGCCCTGAGAAAACCTTAAGCTTGTTTCTGAAAGCCCGCTGCAGCCCCGTGAAGGCATCTTGCATCTTCTCTCCCAATTTACTTCAATCAGCAAATGAATGAATATGCAATTATTGAGCACCTGTTGTTTGCTCTACATTGTGCTCAGAACTTTCATTCACTTAAGTGTCAGACACCCTTGTAAGGCAAAGGTTATATTCAGTATTATAAGAAAAGGAGTCAGAAGTTCACAGAGGTTAACGTTCCCAAAGCCACCTAGCAAAAAGAATGTGGCAGAATAGTGTCAAACCCAAGACTTCTGATGCTATGCCCAAGACTCCTCCCACCTTAAATTGGTAGACAAGCTGACTTTAGATGGCTCATGGACAATGAAGGGAAAAAAAATGAATCACAGGATGGGAAAGTTGTTTTCTTTTCAATTCTCTCTCAAACATCCCGATTAGTTAAGTGGAAAATGTGTTTGGTGTTAAAGTGGCTTTAGCATGTGTTGAATATTTGCTAATCTCCCTTTTTAACAAGGAGAGCTGGTCTCAGGCTTAACACCTTCAACACTCAAAAATCTTAGCAAGAATTCAATAAAATTATTTTAATTTTATCTTCTATTTTTGGAACATCATATTGGTTTCCTTATGGTGGTGATATAGCTGCCTTTTAAAGAAGAAAATTATGGGAAAAATTTAAAAAATATTGAATAAATTGTATGGGCAAAATAATGATAAGAAATCATGAAAGTATATCCATGTGAATGAAGCTAGGAACTATTCCATTGATTTAAACTACCTCCTTTGCTCCCAGAACACGTGGGGCTTCATGTGATCATTGAGGCACGAAGTTCTAAATGTGTTCATTGTTAATTTGTTTTCCTGGGAAACGTACAGAAGGGATTATAATGAAAACTATCCCTGTCACTAGAACCATTGAGTCATTCTTAAGTTTAAATTTTATAACCCAAATCAACCCAAGCTAGTAATGGAGTCTTAAAGCCTAGGAAAAATATGTAAGTTTATTGCAAAAGATAATATCCCATTTAAAACAGTTTAGAAATTTACAAAACCTTTCATTGTACATAGTCTTTAAGAAGGTGCTCTATAGATGAGCTGGTATGAAGTTCCAAGTATAGTGAGTACCTATTTTTTTTAACTACAGAGAAAGCAGCTACATAAACTCCTGCAACTGAAGTTGATGTATCGGTCTTTTTCCCTTCAATTTTATAAAAGTAATTTTTTTCCAAATTAATATCTCTCCATAAAACCATATAACCTCAAGTACAGCATTTCTCTAGAATATCATGGTAGAAGTTACATAATATTTTACAAAGAAGTGATTTCACACGGTAGGTGAGTATAGAGGTTTGGCATCTGGAACCGTGTGTTCGAAACATAGAGATGATCATTTTTGTTCAGCAGAAAGTTGTTTACTGAACACATTTCCCTCCCAACTATTTAAAATGTTCAATATTCAGAAGAGACCCCCTTCCCGATTTCAGGTTGGTGGCCTGAGCAGTGCTGTGTTGTGCTTTGGTATAGAATTGTCATAGCCTCATTTGTTGTTGTTGTTTTGTTGTTGTTGTTTTCATTGTTGTTCTCGAAATGTCAGCATTTTCCAACCCCAATTTCATTTAATTCAGTTGAGGATTTATCTCAGGTCCCCAACTCAGTGTAAGTGTATGACAAAGGGAGCTTCATTATCCAAGGCTTGGATTATCCTTTTTGTGTGAGTTACCTCAGACACTTCATCATTCCCGGCTAACTCAGGCAAGTGATCTCGCTCAGCTCTGGTTCATTCTGCATTCTGCTTATTTTGATGTTGGAATGTGCACAGAGCTTATAAAGTAGGTAGAGTAGGTATTTACATCTCCATTCAAGAGTGGACAGACAGGTCCTGAAAATTTAAGCAATTTGCCACGGTTAGTGCAATAGACTGTTCTGTTGTCTGGGTCTCTTAATTCCAGGAACAGGATTATTTTCATTCTAGCATGCTACCCGAGAATACAAATTAATTTGAAATTTAGCGTAAACAAAGCAAATTAAGATGGAAGCTCTACTATGAGATAAAATTATATAAGAGATCCCAAATGATCTTGTCTTACTGGATTATCTTCTGTGCTGTTCTTTTCCACTGTTGAGGCCAACTGAGAGTTGATTGTGTGGATACAGAAAGATCTGTGGCTTTTAGCCAGTGGTAGCATATCTTATTGAAATGTGACTTCTTAAGTATGACAAGTGTATTTATCTTAATTCCAACTTAGTGTTATGTATTCCGGTCTCATTTTGTGGGTTTAAACATTACACTAGAAACAGAATGAGAACATCTTGAATGACATTCCAAGACTTAAATAGTGCAAGCTGAGACTCTTTGCCAAATTTCCCTCTCGCTCCCACTGAAATAGCTTTGTGCACTGCAGCACGGTGACAGGGAAAGGTGAAGCTGTCGGCGTGGTTTGTTCAGTTAGTCTCAATTTGCAGTGGGGTACGTACATCCCACGTGCACTCTGCAGACTCTAACTCAGACACCTGATCTTCAGCAAAGGGGATTATGAAATGCCTTCTTCACCGAATGCTTGTTGAGCTTTAGGACCCCTTTTCTAAGCAGCATCAATGCAACCACAGGCTGGTAGAGAATTTAATGCAAAGGATACAAGACTTTCTAACCTACCCCTTATACCCAAGAGTATGTAGCAATTAATTCTATTACTTTAGTAGTTTGTTCAGCCATGCAAGTTTGACTGGACTGACATGAATGAGGGTCTTGCCAAAAGAATGAGTCAGACTTCAAAAGAATTCAGACTTTGGGAAGGAAAGGTCTTTAATACTAAAATGGAAAAAAAATATATCCTCATCCCCAGTCCTGCTGCTTCTTCAATCAGGTGACCATCACCTGGTCATCACAAAGGGAGATTGTGAAGATTAGTATACTTTGGAACAAGGCTGTCGCTGGGATGAATGAACAAGAACCTGTGTTGTGTTTTATCTTAGTTTTATGTTACTGGTAAGATGAAATGGACAGACAAGCTGCTGAATCTCATGGTCTTAAATATTGCAGGGACATTAACTGCGGAATCTTAAAGTACAAGCCCAAACCGGGTCCCACCCATTTGCCGACATGTCTCAGGCCCCAGGCTGAGAACATGATGGTTTAAGGCAGGCCCTGCATCAGTTACAACTGCAGGATAGCCATACCACCAAGTTCCTTATAACCTGCTGTAACCTCACTCTGCCACAGACTGTAAAGCCCACACAGCACGAGATGACACATCCTTGATTTGGGATCTGAAGGCTAATTAAAAATGAAAATGACCCAACCACCAGGTGATCTTGTATTTTTATGCCCTACCTACGTCTGTTGTGCTTCTATATGCCAATATCTTAGAAAACTGCCAGTTTATGTGTCTAAATTTTTTCTGGGTTATCTGCTTATAATGCTCCTCTATCTTCCTTTTATGCACAACATTTTTTTTTTTTCTTTTGGGATGATGAACCCAGGATGGGAAGGAAGTGTTTAGCATCATGGAGGTGCTGGAAAATGTGATAGGGTTTTGCTCACGGTAGGAACCAAGACTCTCAAACAAGGATGTGGCCTGGTCATGTGTGACAGCGAACTAGGCAAGTGGTCACTCTAGGGTCCATGAAGTCCTCAGCAAGCAACGTCACTCATTCAGGTGAGATTAGTGGTCAGGTGTCCAGCAGCAGATAGACCAGCCCCGAGTCTTTCCCATTTCACAAGTTGAATGGCTAACTACCTGGGGCCTGTGCTAAGAAGTAGAGAAGGCCTGAGGGCAGTGGTTTCCCCACCTTGGGGAGGTTTGTGAGGAGGGCAAAGGGAATGGACCCAATAAGCTCAGATCCACCAGAAGCATTTCTTCTTCACTTTCTTGGTTTTCCTCCTTAAGTCCTGTTTCTCAGGGACTGGAGGTTCTGCTGGGGACTTTGGTGGGGGAGATGTCTCCTCCACTGGTTCCGCTTCCTCCAGACTCTGTAGAACTTCATGGAACCTGCCTTCCTGCTGCCGAAAATCATATTCTACACTGAAAAACAGAGAGGAGAAGGAAGGGAAGTAAATTCAAGTCAGCATATATTGATTTCGCATCACCAAGTGTCCGACTGACATGGGAGAGTGTAGGCTTTGAGATCTAGTCCCACATGCTCAGGTACTGCTGACCGTGGGAAGATCGTGTGCCAGCCCTCTCAACCTCCAGTTCCTCATGGATTGGACTGGCAGCTGAAATGCTTCCCTTTTGGGGTTGTGCTTACGTCCAAATGAGACTCGTAATATGGCAGCCTGAGAGTAGGTGTTCAGTAAATATTGCTCCAATCTCTCTCGCACATTTATTTAATGCTATTAATTGTTAATTCTTTTTATATATTTTGCACAAAAACTGCCTCATTATAGAAGATTAAAATAATATAGACGGATATACAATAAAACTGACAACTCAGTTTCCTCATCAATAAAATGGACATAATAGCAGCAACAATCTCAAAGACTTTCTTTGGAATTAATATGTATATTAACTAAGTGAGAGAATACAAAGGAAGTACTTAGAGCAGTACCTCATATATAGTAAGCCTTCCATATTTGTTAGTTCCCATTAGTGTTGTTATTATTATCATCATTACCATTATTACCACTAATACATTATGTCTTGCTCTCTGCCTTGCTTCTCAATTTAACAATGTGGCTTGGAGGGCTTTCCATATACACTTACCTCATAGACATATTTAAATACTTTCCTTTAATGGACATTTCTTAATCTTCATTTTTTCTTTGCTATTTTATTTGTGTGTTTTGGAGTCATTGATGTACAGACTCCATTGTATTATCTGTACACAGGTCTGTGAGGGAAACATGATGCATTTGGGACTGGTGGTTCCCAAGGGTTGAGAGAGTCAGAAGTCAGGAAGTACAGAAGCTCTGGCTTGTTCACAGTGGGTGCTCACACTAGGTACTCACACTTTCCGTGTCCTTGAGGGCTTGAGAATCAGGCCTGCAGGTGTGTCAGGGTTTGTCAGCTTGACTCATAATCTGTCTCAGTTTCCCCAGAAGCTGGAGAGCGGGCCAGAAAGAATGAATCCTGCAGATGCCCCTGAACGCTGTGCATGGGCTCTCTCTGCTCTTAATTGTCCACTTTCCTCCCTAGGAGATTTACTTATGGAGGGGTTTCCACTGCTGAGATGATTATAAGAAGACTCTTAAGCTCTTAGCTGTGTTACCACCTGGTTTCATTCTAGAGGCCTCAGATGGCCCAAGATGAGTAACCAGTATAGGAGTGTGGAAAGTAGAGGAAATGCAGAGTCACAGAAACAGTTCATTCTCCTTGCTTGGCAAGGAGGGAAATGAAATGTTTCTTATGGAAGACAGAAGACCCTCACATTGGTTTGTGATGTGGCAGGACAGTCCGAAGCCTTTCTACCCAGCAAGGGACAATAAGGGCTATCATTGAAGGGACACTTGTCCTTATCTACTATCCCCATGTCACCTCACAGGGACCCGGGATCAGAGTAAGTGCTTCTGGAAAGGCAAATCATGATTGTCACATATGACTAATGAAGCCCCTAAATGGGCATCCCAAAATGGAAGAAGCTAAAGAGTCAGAAGAGCCAGATGGCATGTTTTGCAGCCAGAGTGGTGGGATGTCAGTGCTTAGGGAGCATTGGGAAGCTGTTTCTGATTATTTGGTTTCTGTATTTTTGATAAGCTTCACCCAGATTTCCTCCTTGATGTCATCCTTTCTTTTCCATTCCTCCCTGGTCTCTTCTATAGGGACATGCTCCTGCTGGATGACCTATATAATGGCTATATTTTTCAAAGCAAAGCTCCACAACTGATTAGCTGTGAAATCTTGGGGAAGTCATTTATTATTATTTTTTAAGCCACAGTGTTCTCATCTGCAAAATGAGTGTGGTACCTACTCATAGGATTTCAGTGAAGTTTAAAGGATATGCATGTACAACGCTCAGCTCAGAACAAGGCACCAAGTATTCAGCCAGTCATTCAACAAATATTTATTGAGTATCACCCATGTGCCAGACCCTGTGCTAAGTGCTAGGGAAGGAATGGTAGACAGATAGATAGACATTATTTCTGGCCTCCTGATACTGGTAGCCCAGGGGCTTTGTGTCTTCAGTAAATGCCAGTCAACATCAAAAGCAATTAGGGACATTGTAACCAAAGCCCAGGATTTGCCAGGTCACCAAACAGAGGCAACCACAAAATCAAGAACTGAGGCTTTCACTTCCAGGATGCATTATCCAGCACTGCACTCCTCTTTATCTCTGGGAATGGGGTGAATTTTTATCTGTACTACCTGCATCTCACCCTCACCAGTAGGAACTTAAGGAGATGGATTCAGAGGCTGGGGAAGAGTTGGTCTCCAACAACCTCTGCATTGCTTCAAGGAAAGTATTTAAAGCAGTAAGTTGCAAACTCTGATTCTTACCCCCACTAGCACTAGTTCACAGATAGGGGACATCCACATTCACAGTTCTGCTACCTCCGAAAATATTCCTAGCCTTCCCCCCAAAGCACAAAAATAACCTCCATCCTAGAGCAACATATAGAGCCCAAGAAAATGGGTACTTCCTGCTCATTCTCAGAATGTCCTGTGCTTTATGGTATAGGATAATCCATCCATCTATCCAATCAGCCAGCCAGCCAGCCAACCATCCATTTATCTAACCAGTCATCCATCCATCCATCCATCCATCCATCCATCCATCCATCCATCCATCCTACATACCATCTAGCCATCCATCCTACCTGCCATCTAGCCAGCCAGCTGGCCAGCCAGCTATTTATCCTGCTCTTGGCCTGACACTGCTCAGTTGCAGGGATAATAGTAAGATAGAAAGATGTGGATGCTGTTCTCATGGATTTTACATCCCAGCATGTGAGATAGATGATTAAACTAACAATTGCTTTACAAATTACTTTCCATTTATCTCAGGTACCCCTACCTCCCAGCTGTTCATGCCTACATCTCTACCAAATTTTATGAACATACACATCAACTGGCCTCCTTCTTTTCCTTATATGTAACTTTTCTCTGACTTGACAGTTCAAACAAACGAATGACAACAACAAACCACTTGAGTTTGTTAAGATTCACAATAGTGTCCCAATACCAATTAGAAAAAATAATGCTCTGGGGGATTCCAGAATATGTATAGAACTGGCATGCCTGGAGAGAGAAGAGCCAGGAGACAGAATGTTAACTCTGTCTCACCATCACAATTTAAAGTTCAGCCCAGGGGCACCTGGGTGGCTCAGTCGTTGAGCGTCAGCCTTCGGCTCAGGGCGTGATCCCGGTGTTGTGGGATCGAGCCCCACATCAGGCTCCTCCGCTGGAAGCCTGCTTCTTCCTCTCCCACTCCCCCTGACTGTGTTCCCTCTCTCACTGGCTGTCTCTGTCAAATAAATAAATAAAATCTTTAAAAAAAAATAAATAAAGTTCAGCCCAATACAGAGAATAGAACAGGGACTCTCAAGTGGAACACTCCTGGGTTTGAACTAAGGATATACCACTTACCGGCTGGGCGACCTTGGGCAAGTTGCTACTCTTTCTGAGACTCAGTTGAAAGCAGGAACTATAAAGCTACTTCACTGGGTAGTTGTGCAGATGGAACAATAACAGGTGAAATGTCTTCATGTAGGATATGGTGTCTGCCCACTTCACTCTTCACTAAGACTTTTGTCTTCTTATCTTAGGAACAGAATGCCTTACCTCCTCACTCATATCTTTAGCTCTTCAGTAATTGTACACCTTGTCAGCAACATCGCTCTTCACTCCTCCCCTCCATATACATTCAGGGAAGAATACACTTTTTATGTTTCTATGGAAACACCACAGGCTTCCATTATAATCATTAGGGCTTAGGGAGCTCCCTACCCTCCTCCTGCAACTATCCCCACTGGTCTTGACAATTTAAAGGGGATTGAAAGTGACTTTCTTTTCAAGGCCAGGCAAATAGCAGAGTATAGGGAAGCATGTACAATTTGGAAAGAAACTGATTAATGTCTTTTAGGCCAAAGCAATTTATTAACATAAAGGAAAATTGTCACTTTTTTCTTTTTCATCCATTTGACAAACTACTGTTTAGTTTGGAGGGGAGGAGAGGGAGTATATTTTGTTTTGGTAGCAGCTGCCTTATAAATGGGCAGGGGCAGTGACCCCTCTCTCATTTGTTTTCATTTTGAAGCTGGGTAGAGAAGAGAAGATACCCCTCAACTTCTTACTTAGCCAACCCACACCAATTCAACAACTTCTTGAAAAGGGGAATAAGCTGCCTACTTGGTAAGAATTCAAATAAACTCTTAGCAGAGGGTTCTTTGTAGTTCTGGGGAATGACTGTCTGACTTGGGCTTAGTATCAAGGTAGAACACCAGTAACTTTTCCAACCTCACCTCCACTTCTTTTCTTCCTCTTAATCTCCCCACCCTGACACCCTTACCATCTTCTGCCACTCATATTCCACAGGGAGAAGAGCAGTGTTGAGTTCTTAGCTTGTGCAGAGTTCTGGCTCACAGCTTGGGGCAAATGGTAGTCAAGAAATTGTTACAATATGGGATTCAGGCCTGACACTATTAAGATAGACTAGAGCACTCAAGGTCTGTGAGGTTAGTCCTCTGAAGATGCATGAAATACCTAACACCTGGTTCAGGGGTGCCCAGTTCACTGGGGAGACTTAGAGCCCTTTCTGCCCAAGATGCCTGTGCATGGCACCACACTGCACTTAGAAAGTGAGCTGTGTGTAAAGCAGGAATGGAAGAGAGCTTTCAGGTTTTCTTCTTGAGGGCATCTCACTAATCTAGCTGACAGATCAATGCTTCAGCCATCATGGTAGGTGAAAAGTAGAAGGATGTTTTTCTAGGTAATTGGAAGGCATGAGAAGCCTAAGTCATAGTTTGTCTAGAAGAAGAAATAGTGAGAAGAAAAAGTAAATAAATACATAGGTATATAAGCAAACAACAGAGCCAGGTTCTGGATGCAGTTCGGATCTGTGTTTTTATTTTACCCTTACAATAGCCCAGGACGATGGGAAGATGGTTATCCCTGTTTAACTGACAAAGGGATTGGCAAAGCGAAGCCACACCATGAGTTATGATCAGAATCTAAGCCTGGCTTCCTGACTCCCAGTCCTTTGCTTTTCCTAAAGGGGGATCAAAAGTTTTAGCCCAGGGCTTGGCTATTACCGGGGGTCTTATTCTAAGAAAAAAGAAAGAATGAGAGTCCTGCACCGTGTTAGGTAAGGACATATGGTATTTAAGTGAATAACAATAACAGTAATGAGGAGAAGTAGGAAGGTGGGGAGGAGGAGGAAGTGGAGAGAGAGGAGGGGTGGCAGGAAGACAGGGAGAACTACTACTACTCTCATTTACCAAGTGTCATCTGTACTGTGGACACTATCCTCAAGTTCAGTAATTTTCTCATGTCTCGTGTAATTCTCACAGCCCCGTGAGAGAGAGGTTAACTTCATTTTACACATGAGGAAACTGAGGCAAGGGGAGGTTAAATATTCTGCCAGGAGCATGCTAGTAAGTGACGGGGCCAGGATTTGTGCCTACACTGTCCAGCTCCAAAGCTTACATACTAAGATATACTGCGCTGAAAGAACATAGTAGTCACTATCTGTGTGAGATCCTACCTGCCAAATGTGTATGGGGTGGGGGTGGTGAGGTGGTGCTGATCAAGGCCTGACACACCTTAATGACCTTACAACCCCCTGTGGAACCAGACCAAACCCGGGGCTGGGCCGCATGGAGGGCACTTTATGACCCAGCTGTCTGATGCACTTCATAGTAGTTTCTAGCTTGCAGGGCAATTCTGACCATGAGGCTGCATTCTCAGAAAAGATGGCACCTCCTCAAGAGGAAGCTTACTCAAGGTCCTATAGGGACTCAGCAATCTTGGGCCTACTGTAGGCTGTGGAGGTCTGTGGTGGGCTCTTTGCACTTCCTTCTCAGCAGGTGAGTCTTGCTTTTTTATAAAGAGAAATGGTGACAAGACACTGCCATAAACCATACACTCAGGCAAGTTGGCCGAGAAATTAATGATCCACAACATCTCCCTGAAGACAAAACACCTTCCTAACCCCTCTCCATCTCTTCATCATCTCTGTCGGAGTGCTGCTGTGGCCCCTCTTGTCATAGAACCCAGGGGCACCACAGATTAGTGACCTTCTGCAACTTTCTTTTTTAAAGAATTAGCTGTAAGAATCAATGGAATCAATGAGGGTAGTTTGGTTCCTCTCCACTTGGGTAAATCACGCCACTTTGGAAAGTGTCTCTAGGGAAGAATTATAGTCTGGGAAAGTAGGAGATTTTGTTAGTTTGTTTTCTTTTCCCCCTAGCCTGGAAGGGATTTTGTTCCGAACACTTTCTTCTAATGACCAGTTTGCTCATTATTTATAAGGTATAATTTTAAGCTTCACAACTTGCAGCTATTTTAATTTGGCAAGTCTACCCCTTCTCCTAGGGCATCTGTCTGCTGACAAGTCTTCAGAGAATTGCAGGTTCTGTTCTTGATACATTAATAAATAGGACCAAGCTGTAGAAATCTTCACTGCTGATCGCTGTCTTTGAAAGAAATCTATGCCCTGCATTCTGTGGCTGTGTCAAGAAGGTCTTCAGGTTAGGCCCTCAGAAGTGGCAGGTCATCTCAGAGAACTTTAACATGTAGATTCAGTGATTATGCAAGGTCAAAGGTAAGAGGGGCAGGGGGAGGAAAATCTCCTGAAAGCAGGATTGGTTTGAGCTCTGGCTGCATTGAATCTTGGACAAATTTTCATGTAACCCCTCTGAGTCTCAGTTTCCTCATTTGCAGAGTGATTACAATAACCATACCCCCATTTTAGGTTTTTTGGGAGTCCGAAATGAGATGACACATGTATAATGTTTAGCAAAGCGTCTGGCACCATGCCTGGTTCAACAAACAGTAATGATTGTTACATTAACTTGACAGAGAAATAAAGATTGGGTCATTCTGTGGTCAACCGTGGCCTCTGTGCCAACAGCCATCCATTTGTTATTCCTGTGAAATTCTAAACTTGATTGATTTTATATTTATGGTATGTTTCAGCCTCTTTAGCTATTAATGCTTTAAAACAGGTTTTATTTTTATTTCAGATAAATTGCTGATGCTATAAATCCTACTTTCTCCTTGCATTCTAGGGAGGAGAAGAAAGGGATAAAGCTACTGAGAGAAATGGGGGCTAGAAGCAAATGTCTTGGAGATTAACCTGTCAGGGTTCAGAGAAATTTCCATATGTACTTCAAACTCTATGTCTGTTTCCTGAAAAGAGAGCTTGAGCCATGTTTGTTGGCAGTTGTTTGGGGGACGCTGGATGGTATTGCCGTAATGTCCCTGTTCCAGCGTTTGCAATAAATGGTTCTCAGTCCATCTTGAAGTGTGGTGAGGGCCGCAAACGCATCTGTGATTACTAGAAAGAACAGATATACTGGGTGATTTATAATTATTTTTCACTGCGGACTTCATTGCTGGCCAGAGGGAGGACTGTGGCTGGAAGGCAAACACTCTCACAGTTCACCCAGCTCCACACTGGCAGAGCATCAGAAGCAGACAAAAGGAAAATACTAAATAATTTAAGTGGAAAGTAGGTTACTAAACCCACAGGCCTGGGTGCATATTACATTTCTAATAAAACAATGCCTTTTTCTGTAGTTAGGTAATAGCTTTAAGTGGCAGGCAAGCCCAAGACCCAGTGGTCAGAAAGCTTCACTATAGAAGGAAACTCGAGGGAGATACTCAGCGCCACTGACTGTGTGACACTAGGTGACTCATGCAAGTCTCCAGAGGCTCTGCCCTCAGTAAGGTGCAGGCCTGGCTTTTCTCCTGCAGGGCACACAGCTGTAAGGCTTTGGCCTGTGTTCCAGAGAGGCTCCTTCTGATGAGTTCTGAATATCAAAACTGTGAGGGAGTGACACCGGGAACAACGGGAAAGCTGGTTGCTAGTTGCAAAGAGAGCGCTTGCAGCAAATCTCTTTTTGAATATCCTTCACTTCTCTGTCTGGTTCAGAAGGAGCTGTAACAGCGGAGGAATCGAATCGATACTGGTGAAAAGTCAGCCCATGGTCTGTGGAGCTAGAGGAAATGAGAGGATGGTGGTGGAGGCTGCTGGCATTCAGTGTCATGCAGATTACCTGGTCCAGGAGCACGGGGTTACTACACCTCTCTCCCAAGAGGGGGTGGTGGTGAGGGGCAGCACTTTGCACACCCCCTCTAGCTGGTATTTGTGATTGCTCCTCCAGGACTCGCCAGAGGATAGTTCTTAGCATTTGGACTCTTGGCTTGGGAACAGAATTGGGCTTTAATTGGTCTTAACCTTAATTGGAGGAGGAATGTCAGCAGAGATTGCCTTTCTGTTCCTGATCTCAGATGAGGCCTGAGGAGCTGGGAGATGTGGCAGGAAGGAGCGACTACAAATGATCCCCTAAGTAATGCATAATGCAAGCCTGGGCCCCAAAGTGGACTGACAGAGACTCATTTTCTCTTCCCTCTGGAAACAGGAGGCCTCAGGAGTTACGCTTACTATATGAGCAAGCCCCCTGACCTCCCCTTTCCTTTCCCGTTGCGTCCACTCTCACTTGCACCCCCTAGTTAGGTCTGTATAGGACCGTTTAACCCTATAATTAGTAGAAAGGCAAATCATCTTTCCAATGATGCATTTAAAACAAAACTATTTGCTGGGCTAGTTTATTAGTAAGAATTTTCTTTTCATGGGCATGTGGTCTGGGTTGTCACAAAAGCTTCTAGTAAATCAACTGCCATCTCCTCCTTTCAAGACCCCGATTTTGGGGTGTCTGGGTGGCTCAGTCAGTTAAGCATCTGCCTTTGGCTCAGGTCATGTTGCCAGGGTCCTGGGATCGAGCCCCGCATCGGGCTCCCTGCTCGACGGACAGCCTGCTTCTCTCTCTCCACTGCTTGTACTCTCTCGCGCATGCGCACTCTTTCTCTCTCTCAAATAAATAAATAAAATCTTTAAAAAAAAAAAAAGACCCTGATTTTACTTAGTTGAATGTCTCTTAAGCTTTATTGGAATCAGGCCTTCCCAAGGAGCTTGCTGTAACTACAGATTTTTCCTATTCTTCACCCCACCTCTTACTCCAGCAGGTTTGGGGGTGAAGGCCAGCAACCAGTATTCAGATACCCAGGAGACTCCCATGCAGGTGGTCCATGATCACCCTTTGAGAACATTACTTAAGGCTTGCATCTAAAACACAAACGCTCACGGTGCCCTTGGCTGAGGAGAACTCGGCCATGTAACATTCTACTGACACCCCTCCAATAGGTCTGGCCTCCGAAGGCAGCATGCTGTGGAATCTAACTAGCAGGCCCTAGAACTGAGTCCCAATCGTGTCGCTGCCACGTACTAGCTGCAGAGTAACTGTGCATGTTCCTCACTCTCTCAGTCCCGATTGTCTAATCTGAGTCCTGTGCAAGTATTTGAGCCTCAGTTGCCTCATCTACAAAATGGGAGTATTTTTATCTGTCTCACACGGTGGTGAGGATTAAATGTGAGAGCAAAAGGTATTTATAATGACCAGTAATAATAGACAATCTCTTCTTATTTCTTTCCCCTAATTATCTTCCCAACAGATTTCTGCCCTCAGCTAGCTTGTCATTAATTGTAAAAATCATCAAAAAAGTCATATAAACTGACTTCCCGTTAGGATGTATGTAGTTTATGAATCATGAGAGTTTAATCTGGTTGTATTATTATTGCTGCTGAAAGAAATCGTCACAAATTTAGTGGCTTAAAACAACACAAGTGGTACTCTTAGACCTCTGGAGATCAGAAATCCTCCAGAACTGTAAATCACAGTGTCAGCAGAGCTGTGTTTCTTCTGGAGCTCTGTCCCAGTGAGAGAGTCTGTCCCTTGCTTTTTCCACCTCTTAGAGGCTGTCCACATTCTTTGCTTGTGATTTCCTGTCTTGAACCTCTACTTCTGTTGTCACATCTCCTCCTCTGACTCTGCATCTCCTGCCTCCCTCTTCCCTTTATAGGGATCCTTATGATTAAATTGGGCCCACCTGGACAATCCAGGCTACTCAGCCCATCCCAAGATCCTTAACCACATCTGCAAAGTCCGTTTTGCCAGGTAAGGTAACATATTCACATGTCCAGGAATTAGAAACAGACATCTTTCAGGGCCATTATTCTACTCACCACACTGGGTTTTGATATTTTACCAAGAGACACTGCAGATCTAATGTCTTAAACCTCTCTCCCAAAGAGATCATTGGGGCAGTTCAGATACCATAAAAGGGAGATATTTATTTGAGCATGGAAGGAGTTTGTGGTTTGCCACAAATCAAACTTTGCCTTTCCAACCACAGCCGGTACAGAAGTACCGGCCAATAATGTTGGTTGGCCATGATGAACGAGGATCTCAATGTCCTATGAAATTGCAACAAGCTCTCTGAGTCATCAAAGGAAGATTTGATTAGGCTCCATCTTGTTGAGAGTATGTAGCATTCCAGGTACTTGAAAATCGACAATCTCTGTACTACATTAGGTTGTTGTTTGATTCAGTTAAAAAATATCTACTGAGGACCTGCTGCATAGAAGCCTTCCTTCCCCAATAAGAACATTTGATTAATTAAGACCCTCCACTTCCCCACCTAAGGGCAGGTGCACACACAAATGGTAACAATTGCTTTACTTTTGGGCAATCTAAATAACTGTCTCCAACCCACCATTACTTTTCATCCTTGCCCCGGTCAATGTAGCCATTTCCTTTTTTGACAAGTATCTACTGAGCACCAACTATGTACTAGACACTGGCCCACAACTTTGAGATATTAGCCATTTACAGAAGGAAAGAAACTCATCAACACTATATTACAACGCGATAGGATAAATGGTATAGCAGAGGAGCATGCATGACATGGGGTTCCTCCACAGGAAGGAATGTAAGGTTATCAGAGGAACTGGCTTTTAAGTTGCAAGAGGAAATTTCCAGACAAGGCAGGGCAGAAGAGGCATTCCAGGAAATGAGGAAACTTATGCGAAGGCACCAAGGCATGATAGAACACACAGTATTTGAAACTAGCCAGTTTCCTCTCTGTGGCTGAGGAGAAATAGGAGACCCAGCAGATGAGAAGGTTGTATCACATTCAAAGGGCCCTAAAAAATTAGCTAAACACAACAGAAACCAGGACAAAATTGTTTAGCAGGGGAGTGACAGGTTAAGATTTTACTTTTCAGGTAATTTAGCAATCAGTGTGGAGGATTACCGGGGATGGGGCAAAGGGGTCCTATGGCAAAAAGATGAGGTAATGTTCAAGTGACAAATGATGAGGGCCTTAACTGACCAGAGACAGAGGGGATGAAGCTAAGGGGATGGATTTAGCGACTAGGGTTAGTAGCCAGTTTGATGTGTGCTGTGAAGGAGACTGAGGCGGTGGGAGGTAAGGGTTATGAAGTCATGGTTAATGCTGTTGAGCAACGTAAGAAATAATAGGGAGAGGATACGGAGTGTGTTTTGAGAAATGATGAAGTTGAGGTGGCTTTCAGATGTCAATATGGAAATATTTATAGGTAAACGAAGAGAGAGAGAAATCTCATGAAAAAGGTAGGGGAGGGTGGTGTCACAGAAATAAACTTAAAACCCACGAGTGCAGTGGAAACCATGAAAAGAGGCTAAGGCTGAGAGGAGGAGGCAGGAGAGAGCTGTCCAGGTAGACTCCCACACACACAACAGCTCTTTTGCTGCTCTCTCTTCTCTAGAACCTTTTAAACCTTCCACGGCCAACCTCTCCTCTCGCCCATTTCAGATGGTAAGTTGGCAGCTTGTTCTTTGTTTGCATTTCCTAAGCAACACGCTTAGATGGGAGTAGAAAAATTTTTATGAGAAAGACTTCCTATTCTTTTCCCTAAAACATCTGAAGCATTTTACAACTTAGACCAAGCAGATTTTTCCTGGGATTTATGTCCAGAAAATAAATGCATGATTGATGTAGCCAAAAACCTCCAAAGAGGCTCTGTGATTATTTTTTTAGAGTGACCATAAAGACAAAGTGCTGGGAAAGCAGAGAACAGGTGAGAGATGGAGGAGGGATGTGGTGTGGAGGGACCCCATGGCCTTGAGAAGAGGAAAGGGAGCTTATTCCTTAGGGCAGCATTTCCCAAGCTTCATGGTTCATTCACCACCTTCTAGGCCTTTGTGAAACTCCCCACACCATCTGCACATTTACTTACTTTTATTTTTCTCTCTAAATCGATTCACTTTTAAACTTGAACACTTATCGGAAACAAGTAATATCACTTTTGAAAATGGAGACCTGCATCACTTACAATGAATATATACAGGGACTAGTTTTCAAAGTTAAAGACTTCAGTAAAAAAATTTTAAATGATTACCCTCTGGCTGGACTCTGTTGCTTGCCTATGGCTATGAACCTGAGACCTGCTCTCTCTTGGCAAAGAAGTGTGATAAGCAAGCATTAGAAAGGTTTGGAAGATAATCTAGTACCAAACTCAGATTTCCTCCACTAGATAGTGAGAAGGATTGAAATAAATTTGAAAAAAGGACAACCTTCTCACCAGGTAATTCAATGTTACTTAATGTTGGTACCACAGGTGGCATTCACCCAATCCTTTGAATAACTTGTGCTAGGATTAACACTAAGGAGAGGTGAAGAGAGTGACTGGGGACTAAACAGCCTGCGACCAGCTTAAGGCATAAAGGAAATGTCCACATTCTTCCCTTGGTACCTACAGTAGCTACAATTCCAAGAATTCCATCCTCCCTGCTGTATGCAAGCCCCTGAGAGCCCCTGACAGTTATGCATGGGATCTGTAAGCATTGGTATTAGTGCTGTTCTCCTTGGTGAGGTAGGATCTGTCAGAATGATCCACAGTAAGAAGGAAGCCAAGGAGGCATGGGTTTGGGGCGCCCAGAGGGCTGTTCTTGGAGCAGGGAAAATGAGTTGGATAGAACCAAAGACCTCACGTGTCTTGATGGGAGCATATAGCATACCCATAGCCTTTGGCTAACGAGCATATAGCATACCCATAGCCTTTGGCTAACGAGGCCACTTGGAAAACCTTATATGTTGCTAACTTAGCAGCAACATCTCCACAGAAGAAGACCCAGCAGGCAACCTATCAGGCACCCGTGCACTTTATGTACAATGATGGGGACTGGGACCATCCATCATCAGGGAGAGAGACTGCAGCTTAACAAGGCCTGGGGATGAGTATTTCACATCGCTTATTCATCAGTTTGTAAGATCTGACTTTCCAGGACACAACACAAGGTTTGAAGTCATTTGAAATGTTAAAAAAAAAAAAAAATGACAACTCTCATCTTTCCACTGTTACTCTGATGGGGATGTTGTTCTGATCTCTTTGCTTTCATCAAATTAATTGCCCATTCCTTCACAATGGCTTAGATACAAGGCTGTAGATACTGTCTGGGAGAGCAGTCTGGCTTTGAATGGTAATAAGGGATGGAGGCATACAATGGCTGTTCTTGGAAAACTGGAAAGGGATGTGTGCATGTGAAGGGTTGCTAACCTGTGCAGGGGTGTAGCTTAATTTAGAATGTTTGCTTGGGATGTTTGAAGTACGTACTAGAAAAATGCAAATATTCTCAGACTTGTTGGAAGGTCATAGTTTAGCCAAATATTGCCACTTTTAATTCAGCATAAAACATCAGAACGGCAGGACCGAAAGGGACCATGGGGACCATCTAATTAAAAGCCCTCATTTTCCAGATGAGGAAACTCAGAGGCCAGAAATGATTTGTTCAAGACAAGGCCGTGAAACTCACAGTAGATTGGGAAAGAATCACTTGTCCTTTTCACTTACAGAGCTAAATAAAAAGTTATCTTAAGATGGTAGAAAATACAGCATCCCCTGCTAAAAAAAAAAAAAAAAAAAAAAAAAAAAAAAAAAAAAAAAGATTATCCAAAATTTAAATGGAATTTCGTTAAAAATCATTCTTCTTGTTTGTGATGAACAGTTTTTTGTCCTTCCTAAATGTCTAGATATTCAATAATTTTTGTCCTCGTAATGATTAGGAAATTTGCTTAAGATAGGAGATATATTTTTAAAAAAGAGTAAAAAGGTAAGCAATTGATGAAACTGCCTATTTATACTTTCCAATACCACAAGCCTTTTTCCAGGCTCCCTTTTTTGAGGGGATATTTTACACTGAGATAAAGGGCATTTCCTGTGAGTGGTCCTGAAACTTGTGTTATTTGGTGAAAAGACATGGTCCTGTGACTCCCAAAAATAAGGAGTTGGCAGTTCACTGAGAAAATGCCCAAGGCCCTAGGCCCTAAGTATAGGGGCCTTCTGACTTCCGTTTCCAGCACCCCCTGCCCCCCATTCCTTGTTAGGATGAAATCCCAGGATTCCCCTGGAGAGAAAGAGAGATTTTAAAAAGAAGACACAGACAACACAATTGGGCTTCAATTTGCTCAGGCTCTCACTGCCTTTCTCCTCCAAGATAGGAAAGTAATAGAGAAAGCTCAACTGTATACTTTAGTCAAACAAAATTAGACGCCATCAACTGAAATGACTGCTTTTGACGACTTTTCTACCATGCCACCGAAAGTGGACTGCCAGCTAAGGGGGCATCGATCTTTCTAGTAATAACAGTAATAAGCCCTTGCATTTGTACAGAGGCTTGCAGTTGTAAAAGGCATTCACAGAATGAGCTTATTTGTTCTTCATGGCAACTCTTAATAGGGATAATTGTCCCCAGTCCACAGATGAGACAACCGAGCCCCAGGCAGTTGGGCAGGCATCAGAATTGCGGATTTTGACTTCAAGTTTAGCATACTTACCACTCTATGATTTTTCCCATCTACCACTTATAAAAATCTACTTTATTATAGCAACCTTACCCTCCGCTAGAAGGAAATGATGTACTTAGTAATGAACACTAAGTGCTTAGCACGGTTCTTGACACATAGTACGTGCTCGGCAGGTGATAGCTACCATTGAGGAAGAGGCTGTGCGGTGAAATAATTGAGATCACAGGGCTTGGGATCAGAAATCCAGGACTGGATTTGAGTCCTCAGTCTGACCCTGCCTGCTCTCTGAAAATGTTTGATGCAAACTGGGTCACATGGCTTAGCTTCCCTGAGGACATTGACACCTGCCTCACAAGGTGTAACTGTGAAATGAGATACAAATATGCACGCAGAGCTTAGTGCAGGGCCTATACTTAGTGTGCAGTAAGTGTAGGGCGATTAACGGGATTTGCTCCTCGACCTTATTGTAAGGAAAGAAAGCAATGTCTGCCTTGAAACCAGATGTTAACATTTCATAATTAAACACCTTGGGTTTTTTTTTTTTTAAGGTTTCAGGTAGTCAAAGGCCTCCTGTCTTTGCCTGTTTCCTGAATTTCTGTGTCTCAGAGAGTTTACAAGGGTGTTCTGCGGCCCCCACAGAGTCTGCGCTCTACAGAGCAGGCCTCGGTTGTGGCCAGGTACCTGTATATGATGCACGCCGTGTTCTGGCAGGTACTGCAATTGTTGAGATCTTGGCCCGTTCGATAAAAGTTGCGCCTGCAAGATAGAGCATTTGCTGGATGAATCTATGGGCAAAAGCCCCATGGGATGCACACGTTCTAGCTACTGGTTTCCTGCAGCAAAGCATTACCCCTCCAACTGGTAGCAATGCTCTAGAGTTGCATGACAAAGAAATAAGAAACCCACGATAACAGGACCTCACATTTCTAGAGGGCTTTATAAATGTTTGAGCACTTTCATATCTGAGGTTTTCTTCATGCTGACAATAAGCCGGTGAGATGAGTCAGTTACTCCTACCCCCACCAATAGCTAGGGAAACTGAGGGACTTTGTAAATAGAAGGGAGATTATTAAAAGCCCTGACCATTTCATTCAGTGCAAGTCCACTGCAGTGCTTCTCTCTTATGAGGGAATGTTGGGTCTGATTCATATCAGCAAATGCCAGTTAATTACTTCTTTTTTTTTTTTTAAAGATTTTATTTATTTGGCAGAGATAGAGACAGCCAGCGAGAGAGGGAACACAAGCAGGGGGAGTGGGAGAGGAAGAAGCAGGCTCCTAGCGGAGGAGCCTGATGTGGGGCTCGATCCCATAACGCCGGGATCACGCCCTGAGCCGAAGGCAGATGCTTAACTGCTGTGCCACCCAGGCGCCCCCAGTTAATTACTTCTTCCCTCTCCTACCCTTTTGTTGATTAGCTTCAGCCATTCCTTCTTCCCAGTCTTTAGGGGGCACTTTTTCAAAGGACAAGCATTCCACACCTAAACAAATCACTGCCTTCCCCTCCCCAGCCTGGTGCTGAGTCACCCAGGAAAGCATTTTGTGACTTTTTCTCTTTGCAGAATTGTGATCTCATTTCAGTTCCTATTTAGTGGATCAGTGATGGACTGGCCAAATCCATCAAAGTGGTTAGTGGAGGGGAAGGTCAACGGTAATTTCAAGTCCTTTATAACAAACACACAAATAACTGAAATCCTGTGCAAATACGGCAACTTGCTAGAAGGATGGAGTGGGGGAAGTAGCTGTGTGCTGCTATCATCATCATTTATTAACTGGCCCCCTCTTTATAAAAATACTTTTTGACCCTAATGTTTCACTGCCTCCCTTTCTGCAGTCTGTTGATATCTAGAAAACACAACAAATGGCAATGGAAATCCACCAAAGCCTGGAAATGGATGAAACCCATTTGGAACAAAGGGAGGCCATTGGTTATGATTTGGGGAAACAACAGAACCTTAAAGACCTTGGAGACATTTTATTAACAGAAGCCAGTGCTCTCTCTCTGCCCCTGTCCTAGCAAGTGCCCTAACCCAGTAGTTTTCAATATAAAAAAATCCACCTTACCCTTCTGTGAGAGCCCGAGCTTTCTCCAAGTCTTGAATTACATTCAAAAGTACTTTAATTTTCTCTTGGTTCGAGTGCAGAGATTCCTCCACGGATTGCAATCTGCCTTGGAGATCACAGAGCTCCCCCCGTGCCAGGTGAATTGGATTAATCCCACCAGTCTCTCTGTTGCTCTGAAGTTTGGTCTCCCTTCTTGGAAGAGGAGATTGGAGGTGATTGCTTCCTGAACAATTTTGAAACTCCACAGTGTCTGACTGGGTAGGGTTCTTTGTCTTCTGCTCCTGACACGTGGGTGCAGAAATTGACACGCTGTTAGTTTTGAGTGACAACAGATCCTGGTGATTGTTACTTGATGAGGAACAGTCTGAAGCCCCTCCTGAATGGTCAGGCTGGCTGTGGGAGCCTGGTGATGGGGAGCTGTGAGTCCGTGGAGGTGACAGAATATGTGTTTCCTTTGACCTAGATGACAGTGGGCCAAGGTCTTTGTCATCAGAGTTGTCTTTGGGCAAAAGCAATTCGGGGTTAAGTTTCCCTGTGCCTGGCATGTGGTTGGCATCGTTGGTGGCATTTAAGCAGGAAGGGGATCTTCCTGAATCTAATAGTGACACTGTTCTCCCATCACCTGGACACACATCAGCCAAAGGATGTACGGAGTTGCTTATGTCACCTGACCTGTCTGGGCTGAAAGTGGACTTTCTAGCTGCCCAGGTAGGACTGTGGTAAATATCATCTGGGACCTGAATGGCAGCAGTTGCTTTCTCTGAGGCCCTCCAAGTCCCTGCTTCCAAGCATACGCTTATAGGCCCATTGCTTTGCACCTTGGACATTCTAGGCGGAAATGGGTGGGACACTTTGACTCTTCGAGGCCCATCCTCAAGATGCTGAGCCAACCTTAAGTAGGCAAGGTCCGAGGATTCAATGTCCTGTTTGGAGAGGTTGCCGTTGACCTGGATGGCACTTTGGGATGCTGTTGGCATTTCTACCAGGGACTTGCTGGCTGTGAGTCTCTTCCTTTTGAAAACTGGGAAATGCTTCCTGAGACTGGGGGAGGTTTGGATCGCAATATTCCGAAACCCCCCTGCCTTCTGGGACCTGGGGAAGGAGAGTGAGTAGGTGGGGAGGTGATGGTGCCTGGAGGCTTGAGCCTTGCCCATCACAGCTGGGTCCTCAGAAGCTTGGACATCAACCTCAGCTAGGCCAGGTGGAGTCTTACTGGTCCCATCCTCCTTGAACCGCACCTGCTGAGATTTGCTCCTGCGATGGTGAGGTTGTTTCACGAACTCCACTGACTCTAGGCTATTACGCTTTAGAAGCACAGGCCGCACTTTCATATTTTGCTGGGCCATTGAGCCTCAGTTGGAAGAACTGAGACCATACACTTCTCCAGGGCACATTTCCTTAGGTCTTTGGAGCAGCATCTGATGATGGCATCTATGACTCGGAGATCTGCCAGCCAGGATGAAGTGGTCCTCTCCTCCGTGTATGGGAAGCTCTGTTGGCCATTCCCAGCCAGTAGATTCTCCTTGGGAGCTATCTGTAATGCTTCCCCTGCAGTTAAAACACTATTTCATCACGGTGATAATTGCCACTTAGATAAACAATGAGTTAGGCTAATCATTAAACATCTGATCTACCAAGAGAGCTGGTGGGCTGTTTATCAAGAAAGGCTGGCAGGCGGTTCTGATCCTGGAAGAAGCTTGCTGTCTTGAACAAAAAGACAACAAAAGTACCATTTAGGGGATAGCGCCAGATTCCCAGTTTGTGAATTCCAAAAGAAACCTGCTATGTCTGGAACATACGGCTTCCTTTCCCGGAGCATCAATTTCCACTGTAAAACTGTAGGAAACTTAAACACGTCTTCTTTCCGAAGCATGTAAACAGGCGGGGAAATCAATGACCTGGGGGCTAGCTTCTTTGATGATACATGATGCCCTTAAGGGAATATCCCCATTTGTGTCAATCACAAGTTCCTCCTTTGGGGCCATTGCTTTCTTTCATGCTGTTTCCCTCTTTGTCACAAAACCCAGTGGGGTGTGACCAGGATAGGATTGAGGCATCTGAAGGCATTCAGAGGGCAGGATCCCTGTCAGAGTGTCTTGGCTGAAGTTCACATGTAGGCAAAGTAAACCTGGTCCGCAGCCTCTGGAAATTTAAGCGAGAACTGAGCTCACTCAGCCTGGGGGCAGGGGACTGAGGACTGGCAGTCCTGCCAGCAAGCGAGGAGCATCTGAAAGGGAAGAGGGGAGGGTTGCAACTGAGAGCACAGTTCGAACCTGGGTTTCTCTCCAAATACCAAGTCCTTTAGGGTGGCTGTTCTAGGAGTAAGTCAGCTGCAATGCCCCTCTTTCTGTTCCCTGTGAGCCAGCCACCTTGTGGCTGCAAGACCTTGGAACAAAATGCCTGTCTGCCTGGACCATTTCCTCCTCCCACTCCCAGGCATAACCCAGCGAACTCTTATTCATCATTGAAGTCCCAGCTTATATGCCACTTCCTCAGGGAAGCTTTGCAAGGACTCCTCCCTCATAGACACCTGCTAGACCACAGTAGGACCCCTCCTGTACCTTCTCGGCACATCCTTCATAACACAAACTGCAGCTGTCCTGAAAGAATCACTTGTGTCTGCACTTATATAGTGTGTATCTTCCCCACTAACCTGTAGACTCAGGATGACAGGGGCTGGAGCCTTGTTTTTTTTTTCCCCTACTGCTTGGATATTTCCAGCCTGCTTCTAGGCTCACTTTGGGTGTATAATGAGCATTTATTGAGAGAATGGATGACTGAATAAAAGGCAGATCCCTTGGAAGCAAAGGAGGCCTGGGTGTGGCGCAGAGGTCCTAGGGCATCTGCCAGCACAACAGGGTGCTGAGTTCCCTCTGCTTTGACTGCAACATTTACTTAAGAACAAGATTTTCCCCTAATGTCTTCATTTTTTCAGTTGCTTTCCAGGATATAAATGTGCATAAAATTATCCATGGAAGGTGTACCTTGTAATAAAAACAGCTACCATTTATTGAATACTTATTTTTACCATACTGAGGCCTTTACATGCATTAATCATAACAGCTCACATTTACTAAAAGCTCACTAATGTGCCAGCTGCCGTTCTAGGCACTTTTCAAGTTATAACTCATTCATTTCCTACCCTAGAGAGGTGGATACTATCATTATCCCCATTTTACAGCTGAAGCTGAGGCCCAGAAAGGTTAAGTAACTTGCCCAAGGACACACAGCTAATGATAGAGCCTGTTAATGAACTTATGCAGTCTGTGCTCTTAACCTCTACACCCTATCGCCTTTCCAGTATTGCATTATCTCACTAATCGTTATAACACATCTGAGTATCGGAATCCTTGTTGGACTGATGAGGAAGCTGAGGTTCGGGGAGGGCAAGTAATCCGTGAAGGAGCTGAGACGTGAACCTAGGAGTCTGTGATTCCAAAACCTGCCTTCTTCCCTGTGATGTTTTGACTTTGTTCCCTTGGGATCCTCCTACCTTGTGGGGCAGGTTATATCAGTGATTTGAGAACCGAGTTTGAAGATGTGTGCAGGCCTGGAGAGGTATAGGGGACTGTCCCCTGGACTTGACATGGCAAAGAAAACTTGATTTCTAAAAGTCCAACGGATCCCATGGATGAGGCAAGTTTGAATGCCACCTGGGTTAACCAAAGGATTTTAAAGGAAAATAAAAGTGCTAAGTATTTGGATTATCCTGGAGAGAGTATTCTGTGTGCAGTATCCGGCCAGGAATTATTAGATAATGCCCGTGGCAGTTTCGGCTTTCTCAGCTCCCAGCTACCTTTAGAAAGACCAACTATGCCCGTGGGGTTGGGGCAGTTGAGGGGCAGGTCTGAAAGGGAATAGGACCCATCTGTAATGAGTTATCAAGTCGTCATGGGGCCCTACAATTACTCCTCACATTCTGAACGTATCTTAGACCTGAGTTAGAACCCCTGTCCCTTCCTGGCTAAAGGGTTTGGGGTAATACTTATCCTCTCTGAGCCTCATTTTTTTATCTGTAAAATGCAGGTGTTGCTCATAGCATAGATGCTAACAGATGCATGGGTTTGATGGGAGAAGTCAATGAGACATTTATGCAAATCTCTCAGCACAAAGCTCAGTATGCAGTAAGCGTTCAGTATGGATTAGTTATTGCTCTTAATACTGTCATCCTCATCTGCAGCCAGATTTCCTTGTTGTGGGTGCCAGAACCACTCTCCGGAGTTTTTCCAGAGGATGTAGAGCCACTCTTGGGACAGAGAATGGACAGAGTTTGGGGCAACCATCTCACACTTGCCTCACTTGTCTAAAAAGCAAGTCTGGCTTCTGAGAGCTGCAGTATCCCGTCTATCTCTGGGGAGATAGTCCTGCTGGTGATGGGTTCCCAAGCCACTCTGCAGGACCATCCTGAACAGCTCCACTTTCAAAATCAGTTTCATGTTTCAATGACTGCAGAATTTTTAGGTCTGGAAAAATCCAGTAGTCTGTCCCCTCATTCTATGACTAAGTCCTCTCTGCATCATCCTCTTCATGTAGCAAGTAAGCCTACCTGGTTACTTGTAGTGACAGGGAGCTCACTACTTAATCTCATAGTAGATTATAATTATCATTATTAATGGTAACAAATATGTATTTAAAACTTACTATAGCCGTGCACTGTGTTAGCACTTGACACTTAATCCTTAAAATGGCCTTCTGTATGTGATCCCCATTCTGCAGAATGAGCAGTTAAGACTTGTGAGGTTAAGTCACCTGCCTGAAACCACACAACCCATCCCCTTAATGTTTGTGGTGCAGAGCCTAGATGTTTGGACGTCTACTTTTGTGGATTTCTTTGACTAATTGTCCACTGCCTCTTCCCTCTCCTTAACTATTCATTAGCGTTTCATTCTGGATAACTTAACTCACTTAGGCTACAATTGTGTGAAGCTGGTTTTCATAAGAGCTAATGTTTAGTGAACACTGATTATGTGCCAAGGATTGTGTAGGTGTTTTTCATTTACTCTAGTCCTTAATCCTCACAACAATCCTAGAGGCAGGTGCTATCCATCCCTTATTTTGTAAATGAGGACACGGAGGCCCATGAGGTTAAATAATTTGCCCCATCACTCACCCGGTAAATGATAGAGCTGTTATTTGAACCCAAGGATGGACTCTGGAGCGCAGGCTCCTAACCACTGGCCCTTCCTGCCTTCTCCAGGACTGCGGAAGGATGACGCTTCTTGTGTAAGGCTGTCAAGCAGGTTTCAAAATCCCTCCACATTTTCCTTCTGAAAGTCAGCCATTATTCTGGTTTAGCTCTGCCTTTTCTCCAGAAAATTTATGTACCCTTGAGATGTTTACTTTTGATCTTTAAAAACCGTTGGTTTTCCATTTTTAAAGATATTACATGGTCACTGTGTAAAAATTCAAATAATTTAGATAATCAAAAAAAAAAAAAAAGGAAGAAAAAAAAGCACCTGAAATCTCACCACCCAGAAAGAGCCACTTTGTACCACCAATTTGGTGAAGTTCATTCTAGGCAACCTGCTGGTAACATCTGCAACATTCATTGCATGCATATTGCATACACATGCAGGTTTACAGAAAGCCTTTTTTTACTGAACAACATGGAGAAATTTCCACATTACGGCATGTAGATTCACAACATTCTTTTAGGTAGGCTGGTAGGACTCTGTCGTCCAGTAGTCTGGTTAACCGTGACCTACTTAAATAGGATTTTTTTTGGTGAATATTTAATATTTAGATTGTTTCAAAATGGTTGGCTTTATTAATGCTGTAAATAACATTTTTAAAGTATGTGAACCTTGGAATTATTTCCTTAGAAAAAATTCTTAGAACAAGAATTAGCAGGTCAAAGTACCCATAGATTTTACATCTTACTGATTTTACCACTTTTCCTCCCAGTAAGTTCCACTAATATGGAACCCCACCATTACTGCATGAGAAGGCCTTTTTACCGGAGCCTTTTTGTCCCCGTGTTTGGTCGATTTCTGATGATTTTGTTCATCACTGCCAAATAGGGAAAGAATTGTATCTCACTATTCTCATTACGGAATTTATTTAAGATTGGACATTTTTCCATATGTTTACTGGTTTATACTACATTTGGAATGAAAAGTTGAAAGTGACAATTTGAATAATTAAGTCAAAGTAGAAACTACCGTGTCCTAGACATAACCTAGGCAGCTTAGCAAATATAAAAATTTCCACCTTTAAAAAATGCATAGTTATGCTCCAGTTCTTCGGCCCCCAATACCCATCCTGACCTTCTCACAGATACGTCCTGAAGAGTACAGCTAGCTAAAGGGAACGACCCTCTGTAGCCCTCAGGTCCCACAGGCTCCCAGCTGGCCATCGATAGGGAGTTCCCTAGCCCTTGGTGGTTAGGGCTTAATTAATATCTTGTCTGGAGTCCAGAATCACTCCCCGGAGATAGTTGCAGTAGTCTG
Organism: Ursus arctos; assembly: GCF_023065955.2. Classification (NCBI taxonomy): domain Eukaryota; kingdom Metazoa; phylum Chordata; class Mammalia; order Carnivora; family Ursidae; genus Ursus; species Ursus arctos. The sequence continues at coordinate 57,104,281 of NW_026622819.1, forward strand.
GTTCACGCCCAGTGGCTAGGAGTTTTTGCTGATCTTGGCAACGCTTTATTCTCTTCTCCCTTGATTATTGACTTATTGAGCACACACTGTTTATGTTCCAGCCATGCCTTTGGTCCACATTGGATAGTCCTCATGAAATAAGTGTCCATTTAGTAAGTACAGAAACATTTAATACTATTTCTGTAGATCAGAAACTTTAGACTTTCTCTAGAATAGACTCCCGGTCCTCTTTTCTGCCATCTAATTAAGATCTACAATAAAGGAGTAAGAGCCTAGGCTTTTAGCTGATGATTGACTTGGGCTTGAATCTTTTCTTTTCTGACTGTTAACCTGGAACAAGTAACTTGGCCTTTGTAAAACAACACAGAGTTGTTGTGAGGATTAAATAGTATTATCTATATAAAATGGTCAGCACAGTCAATGTTAGCTCATCAGATAGATCCCAACTGGAGACCATGGGATACATGGGAGTGGGCCTTGGCTCACTTACTTTTCCTTAGGAGAGTAAACCGTAGGTAAATATATAGAAGCAAACGTACAATGATAGCATTCCCAGGAATACTGTCCATCTCCCTGCCACCTCCATGCTTTCTGTACCACTTGGGCGTTGCACTTGTCTCCCTGTACAGTGACTATCTGCTGACCTTCAGCTTCCCCAACTCGACTGCAGGCTCCTTGAGAGCAGAAGATGGTCATAGTCCACTTTGAACCCTGGTCCTTACCTCCAGCTTGACACAGAACAGGTGTTTCCTTCTTGTCAAAGCAATGAACATAATCCCATACTACCTAATTTGCCTTAGCTTCTATGGCATGGAATAGTTGTTGTCATGGAATAAACATTTGTGCAACTAATTAATTAAGAGCAAATTGATTAATTCACTTACAAATTGCTTTCCCTTTTAATAATATGTTATCAATGCTATATCATGAGTAGGTCTCTGGGGCAAATGAAATGTCCGTCCTTTAACGTACTCTATTTGCTTTGTTTATGACTCAGATTGAATTTGGTTAAACTTTACTGAGAACACGTTATGACCTGGGGACAATGATAAACATTATAGAGATCACACACACACAAAAGAAAGTAACACTCGATCCCCATTGTAGCACTAAAGAGGTACCAGATAATGTCGCCACATATGGAATGAGTCCCTTGCAAGTGGTACAGAATGGTGTACAGCGTTGGGGATGACTTGGAGGAAGATATTTGATTCCTTTTATATATTCAAATCCTGCTTCAAGTATCAAGGGACTTTACATTTTAAATTGGGTTAGACTTTATCTTCTAGGTTAGGAGTCAGCAGGTTTTTTTGTTGTTGTCATTTTTTTTTCCTCTCTGAAGGGCCAGATAGTAAATGTTTTCAGCTTTCCTGGCCATACAATTTCTGTTGCAACTGTTGAACTGCTGTTATGGCAGGAAAGCAGTCACAGACAATATGCCCACAATGGCTGTGACTGTATTCCAGTAAAACTTCATTTATAAAATAGGCATTGGAACAGATTTGGCCTGAGGGGCGGGGCATAGTTTACCAACCTCAGCTTTAGGCAACGGGGAGTCATTGGTGGTTTTTGAGCAGGAGGGGCTTGATTAGATTTTTGTTTTTCAGAAAAGGCTCTAGTTGCTGACACATTGCCATCTCCCTTCACCTTCTGTACTTAGAGTCAGTAATAATAACCCTTGCTATTTATACCACACTTTACCACTTACAGAGTATTTTCAAATCCCATGTAATCCCTACTAGGAAGGTTGGGAAGCATTACCCCTGTTTTAAGAAAGAGGAATCAGTTCCAGAAGAATTAGATGGTTTGTCCTAAGTCACAAAAGTGGAACTGGAACCCAAACTCCCTTGATGCCAGTTTGGGGCTCTAGTGGAGACCCCCAACCCCCATCTGCCCACTCCATTTGGCTGGCCAGACCTCTATTTTATGTGTTGGTTATTTTCCCCTAGCTGAAGGGTACATTCATAAAAGTAAGGACTATGTCTTATGGTCCTTTTGTATTCTGCAAAGTATGAGGCACAGTGCCAAGTTTTTTTGGGAGACACTTCAGAAATAATTATTGATCACTCACCACTGGATCTTGTGGCTCTTCACATCCAAGCTTAGATTCCCTTCCATTTAAATTCAGTTAACTGTTCGGTCAGATCTGTTGGCAAGCATTACTGCTTACCCAACTGAGATTAAAGAGTTAATGTTTGTGGTCCAAGCCTTTGTTTGTCTCTCAATTGAAAATTACCCCAACAGCCTTCTCAATAAGGAAAAGAGAGCTGGTAAATTTTTTGGGTCTGTCTGAGTCTACACTTTCCCGAAAGGGTCAAGAAACCAAAGGGAAAGGGAATTGGCTTTCTTTTTGCCTTCTGGAATTACTAAACATAGGTGTACTTGGGGGCAGAAATAGACACTGAGAGGCGAGGTTAAGATCAAAACTCATGTATTTGGAGTCTAGAAAGGTATTGGATATGTAGTGATAATGAAATCTTTTTCTCATTTCTCATTTCTCTCTTGACCTTTTCTCACAATTTCTGCTATTTATACCCACGTCTCCATTATCTATCATCTGTCCCACCAAAGAGAGGTCTCCGTTTTTGCCCCCTTTACCATCCATCCACCACATAGCAGCCAGAGTGATCTTTATAAAATTCAATCAGATCGCATCAGAGCCCTTTTTGAAACTACCCAAAGACATCTTACTGAATTTAAAGTAAGGTCCAAGCTCTTTGCAAAATCTGCAAGAACCTACATCACCTGGCCTTGACTACCTTCCTGACTCCATCTCACGTCACACCACTTTCACCCTTGCCTTCTATGACCTAGATCTCCCAGTCCTGGACATGTAGGATTCATTTTCATCATCTGGCCTTTGCACTGGCTATTTATTTTGTCTGGACTACCCTTCTCCCAGATCTTTTCAACGTTGGTCTCTCACTGATGACACCTCAGCTCCAAAAATGTCCTCTCCAGGATGCCCTCCTCTTCTCCATCCTCCGTGTCCTCTGTGGCCAGTGCCATATTTTATTAGCTTCTTTATTTATTTGTTGGTTGTCTTTCTTTGTCTGCATTTATTGAGAACCTCAATAAGCATTTGTTGAATGAGTGAACAAATGAATTCTTATCATTAGAGTCTTCAAAGAATCATATGACCTTAGAAATAGAACAGAGAACTTAAAACTTTAGATCTTGGGGACCATTGAATTCAATGGTTTTCAGATCTTCTTTAGCAGTGAAATTATATTTCTAAATCCAAGCTTAAGCCCAATCCTGATATCTGAGACAGAATAAAGCTAAGCTGTTCTAGAGAAGGGGGCACTCAGTGCTCCTCCAGTCACTCTGAGTCACACCCTGGTATCCTAGGGCTTCAAGCAAACCCAGATCGAAAATGACTGAAGCAAACCCCCTCATTCTACAGATGGGAAAGCCAGGGCTCTGAGCAGTTCTCCTCTACCCATAAACTCTTCAAGAAGAAAGGGGTTACTGGTTTGCATCCTAGTTCTCAGCATGGCTCCTGGCACAGAGCAGGAGCTCAGAGAACATGTGTTGAACTGTTTAGGTGACACACTGAGTTGAAGCAGAAATGGAACTGGGTGCCAAGTCTGGAGTCTCTGATCTTCCAATGCAGCAGTGAGGATGGTAGAGGGACCATGGCTTCCATCTAGTTCAGGTTCAGGTGCCTCATTTGGAACCAGACCTAGTGAACAAAACCAACGTCATGCTCCCAAAGACCTCTCACATGGATGAAGAAGCCACCAATGATATTATTTTGTACCACGCCAACCCTCTCATTCCATTTGTCAAAGAAAGCAGGGAAAATAGTATTATCATCTCCCTCTACCTCTTCCTCATTCTTAGTCTCTTTCTTCCTCCTCTTCCTTTTTTAGAAAATTATAAAATGTTTCAGGCATGCAAAACAGCATAGAGGAGATTATAGTGGACATAACAAACACTGTGAACCCACAGCTTAGCTTCAGAAAGAAAATGTTACAAATCCAGCAGAAACCTTCCTCCTCTGTTCCTTCTCCTCCCTCCTTTTATTCCCATCTTCTGCCTTCCCTCCTTCTCCTCTTCTGTTTACTCCTGCTCTCTCTCCTGATTTCTCTCCTCATCTCCTCCCACAACTGTCTTTGCCCTGCCACCTTTCTTGTCCCCTCTTCTACATCACACTTCTATCTTCTCATCCTTGTCCCCTTTTCCCTTCCTTTTCTTCCTCACCAGCCCCTTCTCTTCCCTTCTTCTCTCCTGTCTCTTTAGTAAGCACATGTGGGTCAGTGACTCATTCCTATGGCTGTTCACTGTCAAGGGTGGAAACTCACTATCTCTTGGAATTGCCTCTCCTACAAACCTTAGGGTACCTGCCCTTGCAGGGATAGTTCTTTTGTCCACATGTCCCCCTGGCTAGAGGCACTGGGTGCTTCTTCTTCTGAAAGGTCATGTCTGGCTTCCCTTCTCTAGGTTGAAGTTTTACTACCATCAGATGCAAGTACTGGCCAGTTTGTCCAACTTTTTCTCATAGAGGAAAGAGCAATAGCTTGATATATCTCCGTATTTTACTCAGCATTTCCAGAAGGTTTTTCTGATATCTTTCACTGCATTTCTATTTCTCTGTATCACTGGGGACATTTTCCACCACATTTTAGGTTTATACTCTTTTGACTTGAAAGAATTTGATTTATTCTTCCTGGGACCAGACACTGGGAAAACTGCCTGCTCAGACATATGGGAGAATCTGGACCCTTTTGGACTTATCATTAGAGGAATAACTATATGTCAGCTGGGAGTGGGGGTTCAGGGTTGAGTGATTATGCCTCACCCCCTTTCTTCATCAGCTCCAGGCCAGAAAAGCCAACAAATAGACCAGTGATTTGCATTCTTATAAACAGATTCATTCATAGGGTAGAGTTGGCTCAGGTCACTTCTAGGTTCTTTTTCAATGTCGAGGCTTTGATGCCTCCTGCTTCAGTATGGGGGAGGGATCCAGTGGCAGTGGAAGGCAGAAAACTCCTTCCCCATTAGAAGCACCTTCTTTGGTTCTGTGGTACCTGGAAACTCTGTTTCCATCTTATATAGTCTGAGATTACATTTGGTAATTTCATCCTATAGATTATCTACAGCTGTTATGAATAAATTGGAAAAGTCTTCCCATTCCAAAAAGATTTATGTTCCTGTGTAAACCCGTTGGACATATTTGCTTGATTAAAATGCTTGTACTTACACTAAAATAAGAATGGATCCAGTGACCCTTCCACACTCTTTAGTAGCAATGCTAATGTTTTCACAGTGTTTTCAGATTTACCAGCCAATTTTGGCCACACAATAAGTTCTGCCAAGACCAGGCATTATCACTTCCATTTTGCAGATGAGGAAACTGTAGAAGGAAAGAAGATTTGACCAAATGAGTGTGGTCTGGCAGTACCCAAGGACCTCAAACCATTATTAGATCAGGGAGCTTCCCTGGGGCCTGGAAGAAATTGAGTGACCACCAGAGCTGCCTTGAGTGAGGGCCAGCAGAAGCAGCTTATAGCCTGGGCTTGCCAGGGACCCCCACCTCTGACATACACACACATCACACACACACTCCAGGGACAGTTGTCAAGCCCTGGACTCTGCAGTGCTCCATCCACTGTGGTACTGCAAAGCACTGGCAGGCAACTGCAATGAAGGCTTTTCCACTTCTGGATCCCTGCCTACACTGCAGAATTTTAACAAGGAGAAGGGAAGGGGGGGATGTTTATGGTCTGATCTAATCACAGATGAACTGAGAGCTCAGTGGCAGCCAGCAGTTGTAGAAGTAGAGGACTTCAGAGCTATTAAAGAGCCCACCCTTCATTTCTGAGATGAGCAAATGGTGTGCCAAGCCAGTATCATATGTGGCACTGAGTAGGTGCTCAATAAACAATGGCCACCACTGTTCTTATTCTTACCATGACTACCACTAAGTATTGGCCCCCAGGTTACACAGAGATAGCACAAAACTGTAGGACTTGAAAGTCCCTGCTGGGGGCTGTGGCAAATCTCAAGTAGCATTAAAGGTGGAATTAATAAAAATGAAGTTTAAGGGGAAAATGCTATAAAATGTCTCCTCTTGTTTTGTTGTTCTTTGTGAGACTGGTTTTTCCCAAGGGACCAAGAAGTTCTCTATGGCTTTTTGTTGTCCATTTCCTCCTGACTCCTTCCTGGTCCTCTGTTATATGGACCTCAGACTATTCCTGAAGCCAGTGTCCCTTTCTGGCCTTCCCACATGCTGTCTGCCGGTGCTAGTGGTGAAGCCCTGTCTGCCTCCCATGCAAATCACAGGCCAATGAGGACACCTTTCATTGCCTCTCACTTGATGGGCCCACAGTGTTTGCCTAAGAACAAGGACTTCCTGTGACACACTGATATTGGGCAAATCACAAAAGCATAAAAGGTCGTGTTTCAATATCTTCTTTCTTCCTCCTTCTTTCTTCTTTATTTCTTTCTCTTCCTTTCTTTCTGCTTTCCTTCCCTCCTTTCCTTCTTGCAAGGGCAAGGACATATGCACAGAGAGCCAGGCATTACCTTCTGGCAGCCGTCCAGACTATACCCAACCCAGCCCCCTGCCCCATTTTCACCCTCCAGGGTAGAGAACGGAGAAAGGCACGGAGCTGGGTACATGCACCTCTTTCCTGAGGGCTCAGAGGCTTCTCACTCTTTGCCATCTGCACTCAGCCAAGTCCCTCCCCACACTGCCTAACATGGAGAGAAGCAGCCTCCTCTTGTGCTGAGAGCAGGATCACACTCCTGGAGTCCCCCAGTGTGCCTTGCATTCTTCAGACTCCAGCCACTGGGGGTCTTACCCTCCCTCCATATCCTCAACTCTAACCACAGCCCCGAGGAGTAGGGGTGACATTCCACCTTCTGTAATCAAACACTTATACTTATTTGGTGAGACCTTTTTCCCACAAAGAGTTATTCCCATGTTTACACCCTCCTTGCTGGATGACCTAGAATAAGTCACCTAATCTCTGTGAACTCCGTTTCCTCCTTTCAGAATGAGAATAACTGGCTTATATAATTAAGTATCTGGCTCATAATAGATATAGTAAGGATTAGCCAGGAGACCTCTTGGCTTCCCATCTTCCTTTTTTCCTGTTTTCTAGCCTGTGCATTGTTCTTGTCCCACCTTGCCCTTGTCTTGCCTGGACATGGTCCTTTATAAAATGATATGGTCTCAAGCCAGAGCCTGGCCACCCTCCATGATCCCAGCTGGGCCAATGCCTAGGGCTGTCTCTCTGTATCCCAGGGCTGTGTTTGAGTCTGGCTTGTTGGACAAGGGCACAGAATTGGGAGGAGTACCCAGAGCATGCAGGCAGACAATGAAGAAGCCAGAAACCACCACTACTGGGGGCAATGGTGCACAACTCCTCAAAGCCCACATCAATATTCCCTAGGATGAAATCCAGAAACTTTTGGGCCCAGAGTTGATGTGGAATGGCTTGAAGTGGTCTGATAATTTAGTTAGTATAGCACAGTGGACAAGACCATAATTTTGAAGATGGACTGTCTAGGTTTCAAAGTGGCTCTGCTATTTTCTGAATCTATAATATAGGGTAAATTACTTAACCTCTCTGTGCTTTAGTTTTCCCATCTATAATATATGGCTAATAATATTACTTCATAGGATGACTGTAAGGTTTCAATGATGTCACACTTGTAAAGCATTCAGAAAATTATCTGTCTGGCCAGAGACACTTAATAAATGTTGGCTCCTTTTATCATTACTAGTATCATTACTTTGACATCATCATTATCATTATTATCAAAGTGTGAGAACCAACAAAGCTGCTGCACATAGTGGGTGAGAAAATTGATTGATAAAAAAGAAGTGGATATATGAGATAGTTTACATAAAAAAATAGATACAATAAAACTGAAAGCAATAGTAATTGACAGGAGATAGGAGCCAAAAAATCAAATTAGGAAAGAGGAGACAAATCAAGCATAAACTTTGCTGTGAGCTTCCTAGTAACCCGTGGCGGAAATGAAAACCCAATGAGACATGCCATTATCTTTACTTAGTGCTAGGAAGTATATAACATCATCACTAGAAACTTCAGCTCTAAGAAGAACTTATCATAAGGATATTCAGTATGGATTTTTTTGCAAATCTAAAATTTCAGGCCGGCCTCAACTCCAAGAGAAAAGAGAATTATGATGAGATTTGAAAAAAGTATCACAGTAAAAATGATTGAAGGATTGTGAACTCTTTAGCCCAAAAAAGAGAAATGGTTGGGGGAAACATGATGTTCCCTTTGAAAACTTCACTACCACATCAAGTGGGGAGTGGCATTGTTCTGCAATGTTTCTGAAAACAACCAGAACTCCATAGTAGAATACCTCAAGAATGCCAATTGCGTTTCAGCTAAAGACATAAATTCACCCAAACCCAAGTAATCCAACAGTGCAGTGAAGTGACCCATGAGGTCCCTGTCCATGAAAATGTTGTCTAGATGGCCACCCTTCAGGGCCATGTGGACAGGCTCACTGCACTGTCAGGGAGCACAGAGATGACTCCGGAATCCCAGGCCACTTTCATGTTCTCCAACTTTATGTAAGATGGTAACAGATTCTCAGAGAGACGAGCTTGTCTCCCTTGAATGTGGATTAATGACTCTAACAAAAACCATTCCCTACAAAGCTGCTCACTTAGAAATCAAGGGGTAGCCTGGCTACCAAGTCACTTTTTTAAATTACTATTTAAGATAAAGACTATTAGAAAATCAATTGGCCAAGCAATTGTCAGTAGATTTGGGGCAATATTCTTCTTGTCAGAAGTGACTGTATTACCTTCCAACCTCCTCTGTGTGTCCCAGTTGCAATCAGCACAAACAAGTGTGTATCCCCCAGGCTCCCACAGCCCCAGCCCAGCTCTCTTCCATCAGGGTACTCATCACCGAGGCTGCTGTCCTCTCATCTTCAGCAGGGCTTCTATGGGAAGTGCCATATCTTGTTCAGCATCATATGAGCAGTTCCAGTGGAGAGCTTGCCCCATAACAGACATCTGTAGCTTATGGTTAGGAGCATGGGTTCTAGAGCCTGACTGCCTGTGTTTGAATTACGGCTCTATCATTTACTAGCTCTGAGCTTTTTGAGACTCAGTTTCCTTATTCGTAAAATAGGATTGATCTGAGTACCCCCTACACACATACTCACACACACACACATGCACGCACACACACACACACACACACACACACACAATTGTAGTGTAAGTTAAACGAGAAAATAGAAGTTAAGGTTTTAGCATAGTGGTTGCTTAGCGTATCAGGGATTGGCAAACTATTTTTACCAAGAGTCAGATAGTAAATATTTGCAGCATTCGATGCCATGTGGTCTCTGTTACAACTATTCAGCTCTGCCATTGTAGCATGAAAGCACCCATAGGTGATAACACGTAAGTAAATGTGCATAGTGGTATTCCAATAAACCTTATTCATACAAACAGGTTGTGGGAAGATGTTTGCCAATCCCTATAATTATATGAAGCAGCAAGTCAGATGACCAGATGGAAAACTTAAGCAACCACAGAAGCTAACGGGAAGAAATAAAAGGTGGTAGAATGGTGGTTTCAGTAGTGGCACCCAGTGGTTAAGAACTCGGGCTATAGAGTCAGATAGATCTGGGTTTAAATCTGGTTTAGAGGAATAGTATATACTCTCTGAGCCTTGGCTTTCTAATATATAAAATGCAAAGTGGCAAATAAATGGGACCTATATTAAATGGCTGATATGTGTGGATTAGAAGAGATAATGAGACATGGTGCCAGGCGCTTAGTACAAGTTCAATAAATGTCATCAATGAGAATGATGATGACAAAGTGACTGTTGAACTGAACTAAATCAAATTGAATGATGGCCTCCCCTTCCCTCAAGGAGGCCTAGAGAGTAGGGCTCGTTAGGTAGAGCAAGGACTTTCGATCCTAAGAGTGCCTGGCACCCTGCCTTGAGCCTTCTATTTCACTGTCTGGAAATGGGGCCGGTACTCCTAGCTCTCTCCCTGAAGAGGCAGCTGTAATGGGACCATGGAGGGAGATCTTGCCCACTGCCTACCTAGAAATATGATGTCAAGTCAGCACCAAAATCAAAGATTGCAGTCTCTGTGCGTGTCAGAAATGAGCCTCCTCAAGTGGATCTGAGGAGAGCAGGGCCAAAAGATCAGTAACGAAGAATATGAATTTTTGTCCCGGGCTGTGCAGAGCCACTTGGAGATTCAGGATTGGAGCAGGTCTGGGAAGGCCCTTGGCTTAGATTGCTTTGTTTGATATTAGTGTCCTAGAAATGGACCTCTCCACATATCACATTTTGTTCGGGGAATATATTGCTGTCAAAGGTGAGGCTCACAGTGTTCCTTTCCACTCCTTTTTTTTTTTTTTGAATATTTTATTTATTTATTTGACAGAAGGAGAGACAGCCAGTGAGAGAGGGAACACAAGCAGGGGAAGTGGGAGAGGAAGAAGCAGGCTCCTAGCAGAGGAGCCAGATGCGGGGCTCAATCCCAGGACTCCAGGATCACGCCCTGAGCCAAAGGCAGATGCTTAACGACTGAGCCACCCAGGTGTCCCCTTTCCACTCCTTTTTGACGCGTGAAGACTGCCTAACGAATGGGTCTCCCTAATGTTCATATTGTGCTTTTTTTTTTTTTTTAACTCTAGTAGTTTTTATTCCTCACTTTTTTTTTTTTTTTTTTTTTTTTTTGGTATCAGGTTTCCCAGAAAAAAATGTTTGGACTCTTACAGCACTAATTAATGCTATCAGGCATCTCTTCCCTAATCATATACTAATTGGTATTGATTTTCAATTTATGTCATCTCTCTCCGCTAAATTCATGGGATTCTCACAAAATGTCCTTTTCTTTTCTTTTTCTTCAGCCCTCGTAAACTCCCTTTTCCTTTCTTTTCCCTTCCCTCCTTCCTTCCCTTTCTCCCTTCTCTCCCTTCTCTCTTCCATTTTACTTCCACCAAGCACCTACCATGTTCCCTATGTGCCAAACATCGTATTGAACATCAGGAGTATCTTTAAGTTCTAAAGTCTAAAGGACGAAATGGGCAAATTACAGACAGTATGGTAAGAGGCAAGCTCTAAACAAGGTCAAGTTACTGTGGAAAGCAACCTTCAGGGTGCTGTAGTCCGGAGATTCTTCCCAGTGGATGGGACACCTGAGCCATGCCTTTGAGGATGAGTAGGAATTCACGTATGTGAAGAAAAGGAAGCCACAGATTTGAGGATGTGCATAATTTAGACAGGGAAATGAAAGTCGTTCTTTTCATCGGAACTTAGTTATCGTAGTGGGACAAGGGCAAGTGGCAAATGTCAGAAGACTGGCTGACAGGAGGTATGAAGGATTCTATAGGCCAAACAGATCTTCTGGAGCTTAGATAAAGTGCACATCTATGAAGTAAACTTAAATGTCAGGTGTCTCTGTTTTGGCTGTAGTTTCCTCAAGAATGTTGTCTTCTTGGTCCACCATTACTAATTAGAAGCTTTGATTAGCAGTTATACACACCTTTGATACATAGAATAATAAAATAAGTTAATCATGAATACATAATTATCAACTATGCTAAGTGTTGTGAGGAAAAAAATGGGGTCCTATCAGAGAATAATAGGGAGACCAAATTTCCATCAGGGGTAAGGGAAGTACTTTCTGAAGAAACAACATTTAAGTTCGGAACGGACGGTGGGCATTACCTAGGGATAATCGAGGGGTAGGCATAGAGAGAGAGTGCTCCAGGCAAAAGAGTACTATTCATGCCAGTTTTGAGGCAAAAGGTGCTTGGCCTCTGTAACAGCTAAATAAGGCCACTCCAGCTGGAGCCCAGGGAGCAGGACAACGGTGGCCCTAAGGGGACAAAGAGGAGCAATAATGTTCATCCTGAAGGCCATGTTAAGTCTTTTGGTTGATTCTGAAAGCAACAAGATGATTTTAAGAGTTTTAAGTGGTGTGTATTTGGGGAGGAAGGGAGGAAGAGTGAGGGAGACACACAGAGACAGAGAGAGAGGAGCACATTGTGTGTAAAATGACTTTTGTTTCCCAGAGTCCATAGTCTCTCATGGTTCATGGACTCTGGGAAACAAACTGAGGGCTTCAGAGGGGAGGGGGGTGGGGGACTGGGATAGGCCGGTGGTGGGTATTAAGGAGGGCACATTTTGCATGGTGCACTGTGTGTTATATACAAACAATGAATCATGGAACACTACATCAAAAACTAAGGATATACTGTATGATGACTAACATAACATAATGAAGATTATTTAAAAAAAATAAAATATCCACATTAGTAATAATAAGAAAATAAAATAAATAAAATAAAATGACTTTTGTGGTCATCCTGAGAAAAATGGGTTGGCCCAGGACATAAGTAGAACCAGGATGACAACAATGTGACTATTATAGTCATCCATGTGAGAAATGGAAGCAGTTGGGACTGAGTAGTAATAATGAAGGTGGTGTGAATTGGATAAATTTCAAAAATTATTTTGGTTAAACTTGGTAATTGGTTATTGGTGGTGGTAAGGGGGGGGGAAATGTTGTGGAGTGAGGAAATTAATTTGATTGGAGTTGACTTGAGTTGGAAAACAACATTCTGAGTCTCTTAGACTGATGGCTTCAACTAGGGTTTTCCAGGGTCACGTGAAGGGATTTTCTGGATCCTCTCAGCCATGGTCTGTGATGTGACCACATGTTTGCTTCTATCTTTTGATAAGGAACACACCTCATTCTTCTCTGTGGTGGCCATCTTGTAGGAGCATGTGGCTCTGGGGGCAGTGATGTCTTCTCCTACTCTCAGATTTTGAACATGAATGGTGTGCACAATCCCATCTAAAGTACCACACTTTGGAAGAGAAAGACCACCCAGACACCCAATCAAGCGAAGTGTTTTGTTCTCTAGCTCTCTATGCAAGATTACTATAGGAGCCACGGTTTAGATGAGACTGCATCTTGACTCACTTATGCTACACTGTAGAAATACTAAAAAGACCAAGGAAAGTATAGGAGAGTAATAACAGATTAGTCCAGGAAAGTGTTAGCTACCCCCAAAAAGAACTGCTAAGAACTCTCATAGGAGTGATGAGGCATGTTAATGACCAGTTATCACTGAGCACTTACTATGGATCTGGCTCTGTTTTAAAGGTTGAAAATGTGGTTCCATTTAATCCTGACAGTTATGCAGTGAGACCCATTTTAGGAAGCTGAGGCACAGAGAAGTCGAGTGACTTTTCTAAGCTCCAGTAGCAGCAAATAGTACAACAAGGGTTCCAACCAGAGATCTATCTCAGAGCTCATGCTCCTGGCTTCTATGTATTTAAGTCAGGTAGAGTAGAAGGCCCATAGCAGGGAAGGTCTTGATCTGGGCTGAGAAAAGATCCTGGCTGAGAAAAGTAGGAAATACTGAGTCTTAACTGCTCTATAGGCTGCCTGCTCCTGAGGGTCTCTGGGGCCACCTGGGAACTAAGGCTTCCAATGTGGTGCTCGGTGTTTTATAGAGTGGAGAGCCCTCTATAAAGGGCTGTTCCCGCTTATGTATATATTCCTTCCTCAAATCCTTCCCATGCACCCTTGATCTGTGGGAATTGGGATGGGTACTGAGGATACAGCAGTGAGCTGAGATGCTCCCCCAGACTTCACAAGGTAGTGAGGAGTCATAAAAGAAAAGGGTTTTTAAATGGCTGAGTAATATTCCAATGAACTCTTGCATTTGCAACAATGTGGATGAAGCTGGAGTGTATTATGCTAAGTGAAGTCAGTCAGAAAAAGACAAATACCGGGGCGCCTGGGTGGCACAGCGGTTGGGCGTCTGCCTTCGGCTCAGGGCATGATCCCGTCGTTATGGGATCGAGCCCCACATCAGGCTCCTCTGCTATGAGCCTGCTTCTTCCTCTCCCACTCCCCCTGCTTGTGTTCCTTCTCTTGCTGGCTGCCTCTATCTCTGTCGAATAAATAAATAAAATCTTTAAAAAAAAAAAAAAGAAAAAGAAAAAGACAAATACCATATGATCTCATTCGTATGTGGAATTTAAGACAGAAAACAGATGAACATAAGGGAAGGGGAAAAGAAAAAAAGGAGAGAGGGAAACAAGCCATAAGAGATTCTTAACAATAGAGAACAAACAGGGTAGATGGAGGGAGGGGGTGGGGGATGGCTTAGATGGGCGATGGATATTAAAGAGGGCACTTGTTGCGATGAGCACTGGTTGTTGTATGTAAGTGATGAATCATTGACTTCTACCCCAGAAACCAATATTGCACTGTATGTTAACTAAGTAACATTTAAATTCAAAAAAAAAAGAAAAAAAAAAAGAAAAGGGTAATTTAAAAGCAATGTGATAACCACCCACCACGAGGAAGTCACATGCTGTAGGAATCCACAGGAGTGGCATGCATCCCTCGCATTTTTGTGGTAGTTTGAGTGTGAGAGTCCACGGTAAAGCAATTTCTTCAAAGGAAGGTGTGAGCATGGAAGATAAGTAGGACTTAACCACATGAGGTGTGGGCAGAGGGGGAGGGAAACACTTAGGGAAACACTAGAAACAAGAGCCTCTAAGTATGGACCTAGGAGGGAGCAGATTCTTGGAGGACCCAGAGGGTAGAATGTGTTCAGGACAGGCATGAGACCAGAAGTAAGTCCAGAAAAATGTCCGTGCGGGCTTTATCACCCAAGTCAGGGAGTTCGGGATTCACTCTGAGGGCCGTGAAAAGCTTCCCATGGTGGGGCACCTGGGTGGCACAGTCAGTTAAACATCCAACTCTTGGTTTCAGCTCAGGTCGTGATCTCAGGGTCATCGGATCAAGCCCCACGTCTTGCTCTGTGCTCAGCACAGAGTCTGCTTGAGGTTCTCTCTCCCCTCCCTCTGCCCCTCCCACTCATGCTCTCTCTCAAATAAATAAATAAATCTAAAAAAGAAAAGAAAAGAAAAGAAAGTTTCTGATGGGTTTGAGGGAAGGGGAAGGTAACACATTTTCTGGGGCAGTCTGGATCCTTTGTACATTTCTTGGGTTAAAGTGATATGTTGATGGAGTCTTTGGCAAGAGGCCTGGTGATCTGCGCCCCAGGAAGTGGTTTTGTTTGGCTCTGAGGAGGGTTTTCCCTCTGAGGCTTAATGGAAGCTGTCCTTCCTCCCTTTTACATCGGGCTTGCCAAGTAGCTGAGACGTGTTTCATTTTTTAAAGAGCTGCCTGTTCCCTCTATATCAGCTACCTGTGTACGGGATTTCTACCAATGTATTCAAACACACTTTCAAGGTCTCAGTTCTGGGTAGCTTCTCCTTAACAGGCATTGGGGGGAGGGATGCAGATGGGCAGGAGGAGAACCTGGAAGGGTGGAGAGGGGAGGGGCTGGCCAGGATCATGGCCTTTAGGATGCTGCCAACCTCAGGAGCCCTCTTGATGCATCCTTTCCCGGTCACGTGGAGGCCTCCCAATTCACTCCTCCCCCTAGCGAGTGCTCCTCAGTCAATGAAGAAGACTCCCCATCATTTACACGGACAGTGACAGTCTGACACAGACACTGTGGGCGGTCGCAGCTCACTGAGCATTAACTGTATCAGCCACACCGAAATTCCCTTCAGTACGCTTTGTGGAGATAATTTTGGGTTAATTACCTCCCAAATCGCTCCTAAGAAAGATCCATCTCCCTGTGGGAGTGTCTGCACAGGGGTCTAGGGTGCCTTTGCGATTGTTCCCCAAACAAAGCAGTTCAGTTACAGGGAAGCAACTGGCTTCGGGAACCAGGGAGACCTAAGTTTGAATCCCTGCTCTTCCACTTTCCAACTGTGTGACCCTGAGCAAGCCATCGGAACTCTCTGACTGAATCTCAGTTCTTCATTTACAAAATGGAGATACTAGTCATAACCCTCTCACTGGGCTGTGGGCAGAACTCGATGAGGCAGTGGAGAGTGTTCAGTGAAATGCGATACCATTATTTATTTATTTATTTATTTATTTATTTATTTCTGCAGTGGGTTTAGTAAGCATTGCAAACCCACATGCATTCAGAGTAACTTAGGTGAGTGAAGCAGGCTGGGCGGAAATTGGCAGAAAGAAAAACGCCACCAAGGGGACGATCGCTGCTCAGCTACGACCCTCATTGTCAAACAATATCCAGGTCGGTGTGATTAGAGCTACCGGTTTTTTGAAAGAAGTCAGAATTTGGTGTTAAAAAATCCCAACTTTTAATTGTTGGTAACTGACTTAGACTTCTTAAATAATTTGGGGGCTAAACCAAAAACCTCTGAAAGCTGCCCCTATGCAACCTCTGAGTTCTCCTTTCTGCAGGAATAACTTAAAACTGGGTTCTAAATGTGAATAGCTTCAGGCTTCCCCAGGACAAAGCATGTTAGGAGCAGTCACAAAGTAATGAACTCCTTCCAAGGTAACACAACTCACTCATCAGGCCCTGTGTAAGGGCTTGTGTGATGAAACAGAGAGGTGTGGGCAGGGCTTGGACAGCTGCCCCATCATATGGTGTGGTACAGGGTGCCCAGGAGGTGGCCGGCAAATTGGCCGGTGAAGTGCACCTAGCAGTTCCAAATCGTTCCTGTGTGCTGCACTCACCCCTGCTGCAATGTGGCTCCTCCACCCTTTTCAGACTTGAACCAAGTGAGAATCCTTTGGGGTACCTCTAACAGCCACGGAATTTTTACTGACAAGAGGATGTCTAAACGTCATCTGAGGAGTCACGTTGATTTCCTAAAATCAATTCTCTTGAACCTGACTATATCTAAAATGTCTGTTGCCTTGGGAAAACCTCTATTCCATTTTACTCATAAACATTTTCTCTTATGCTATGTTTAATATTTTAGCACCAATATTGGGCCATTGGAAAGAGATGGAGTACTATTTGCAAATGAATATGAAGACATTTTTCTCACGCTGAGACTTATTAAGTGGTCCCAAATTAAACCTTTTTTTCACTAATTCTTTAATTCATTCAATAAATATGGAGTGTCTAGTATACATCAGACATTGTACAAAGAGCGTTGGATGGTCTGGAAAGTTCCGAGACCAAATACAGGCTTTGATGCTTGCCAAGAGAGCCTCACTTTGGTCCTATGTAAAATAGGAATGATAATAGTGCTGACTCCTATGATACTCAAAGGATTACACAAGGCAGTGTGTGCTTATGGCCAGAATTCAAGAAATATTAGCCACCAAATGATCATTTGTTTTAATTATCAGCACAACTTTTATCCCCATTTCTGACAGAGGAGGAAACTGAGTTTTAAAGCAATGCTTTAATCTGTCCAAGGTCACACACCTAGCAAGTGTCAAAGCTGGGATTAGCTAGTCACCAAAGCTCATCGTTTTTCTACTAATCACCCTGCCAGGGGCAAACCCTTCCTGGCCTCCCTGCTTTACTGTCAAAATGAATTAGGAGAAATCCTGAATTTAAGCTCTGTAAAGACTACAGGGGATTTAGGGCCTAGGGTAGAAAGACTGCCAGCCAGCAACCTTCTGCTGGAAATGTGCAAAAGGGCAAGGATGATGGTGCTGAGAACAGAAATGCTGTTTAGAGGGAAATACTATCATTCAATTAATATTTATTGAATCTTTCTCTGAGCCAGGCATTGTCCTTGTCACTGGGAATGCAGCATCGAACAGAGCAGAGTCATTGCCCTCGCGGAGCTTATGATCTATCACGATCCTGTAGATGGAAAGATGTACAGATGCAAATGTGAGATTTTAGAAATGCCAATCAAACTGAAGGAAACCATGTGGCTAGAAATGTGTCTGGGATCCACATCTGATGGCCTTTGAGGTGTTCTTTTCACTAATGAAATGGGTTTTTGCTTGCTGACAGGCAACTTGGCTTTACATTTGGTTTGCATTATTCTTTGGGATACTCAAGATAAATCACGGTGTCCAGGTCATGTTACTAAGCCCTACATTAGGAGAAGAGCCTGCTGTCATCTGGAGGCAGTAACAACACATTTCCAGGAGAGAACCCTTGGGAAGATTCTTTTGGCCATTTCTTTTTTCTTTTTTCCTTTTTTTGAAAAGATACATGCACCGTACATTTATTGTAGCATGATTTACAATAGCCAAGATATGGAAACAAGCCAGGTATCCAGCCAGAGATGAATGGATAAGGGCTGCCCTTCAGCCGAACAACCACCTCCCTGCTTGCCTAGCCAGAAGTTCCTGCCTGTACCCCCAGATCCCCGCACTCTGCCTGCACCCCCACAAGGGTCCCAAGCCACAGTCTGGTGTCCCCACACCCCTGGCCAGAGAAGCGCCAAGGAGCAAGTAGAGATCCAGTTCCCCTCCTCCTCCCCTTCCTCCTCCTTCTGGGGAGGCACAGGCTGCAGCCCCTAGACCAGGAATCCAGCAGGTGGGAGAAATTCCAGTTGGAAGAAGAAGCAGAAGACCATTTCTACTTCTCTTGTAGAAGTGCCTGATAATTGGGCTCATGCAGAGAAGGAGCTAGGGTCTGTGGCTTGTTTGCTAGGAACATTTTAGCAAGTGAAAGTAGTTAATGGTAATGGTAACTACCACTTAGTAAAGACTATTTGGCAGACATTATGGTAAATGCTTTACATGCATTATCTAATTTAATCCTCACAAACGACCACGTACAAATGGAAGTGCAATTATCCCTATTTTAACATACGAGGAAATTAAGGTTTCGAGAGGTCAGATCCTTGCTCAAGATCACACAGCTGGAAACGGCAGAGCGGCAAATGGAGCAGGTCTGACTTTGCCTAGAGCAGTGGTTCTCAATCAGGGGCAATTTCGACTCCCAGGAGTCATTTTCGAAAGTCTGGAGACATCTTTGGGGTCACAACAGGGAGGAGGTTGCTACTGGCATCTAGCGGATAGAGGCCAGGGATATTCTAAACATCCTACAATACACAGGACATTTAGGAAGAATGCAGAATCTTCCTCATCGTACATTGAAGGATCATCCAGATCAAAATGTCAATAGATCCGCAGTTGGGAAGCCCTACACAGAGCCCCGGTGCTTATACTGCTCTGTCCCCGTAACTAAACACCTCTTGCACAGGCACCTTTTTGTGAAACATTTGTATTTTATAAAATATGCTCAATCTCTGTTGAAGTGTTGTGTTTACCTCTTCACTTGCTCTGTCTTCATCTAAGCATCTATGGAACAATTTAGATCAAGCCATTCCCGGGAAAAGCTTTTAATGAACAACAGAACAAAGGAAACCCCAATGGGTTTTGCAGTACCATTTCAGTTAAGGTTCAAGTTCATGAATGCCGGAAAGGAACTCATCAGAGTCTTATAGGGTGTAGGACAAATGTTAATAGCTTCACCTTTAATTTAAGCCAGGCTTTATTTCTATAGCTGGTCCGTTGGTAGCAACTAGATTTATTAAGGCATTTTTAACAGCTGTGGAAAATCAATAACGTACATAAGCACATTCTTGTGCTATTTGCAGATATAATTCTCCTCATGTACATTTGGGCATATTCATATATGCTCTATGAATATGCTTCCCTTTATTTTATGTTTAAAATTTACTTTCAAATTAGGGCATTTGGTCTTCTGAGTGTGGTCCCCAAGATATGAGATAGGCTAATGGAATGATTCGAAGAAGAATGATTAGATAGGCTAATAGGAATGATTAGAGGAAGGAATGCAAATAGACTCCCACCTGCTAGGGGAATGAAATTCCTCAGCAAATCTGGGTCCTGGATGGTGCTTTTGCGTACTCATAAGACAGGTAACTTATTTTTTTTTATGTTATGTTAGTCACCATACAGTACTTCATTAGTTTTTGATGTAGTGTTCCATGATTCATTATTTGCATATAACACCCAGTGCTCATTGCAATACATGCCCTCCTTAATACACAGGTAACTTATTGCAAGGTGAAATCCTGATGGGCCTGAAACTACGCATTAGACCAGATGGACCTAGCAGACACATATAGATATGCAATAGCAGCAGATATGCACCCTTCTCAAGAGCACATGAAACACTCTCCAAGACAGATCATAAGTTAGGTCACAAAGCAAGTCTTAATAAATTTAAGAAGATTAAAATCACGTCAAGCATTTTTTTCCAACCACAATGGCATGAAACTAGAAATCAAGCTCAAGGAGAAAACTGGAAAATTTGCAAATATGTGGAGATTAAATAACATCTACACTTCTAAACAACCAACAGGTCAAAAGAGAAATCAGAAGCTTCTTGAGACAAATGAAAATGGAAACACAACATACCAAAACTTATGGGATGCAGCAAAAGCAGTTCTAAGAGGAAAGTTTATAGCATAAAATAGATGTTAAGGAAAAAGAAAGATCTCAAATAAGTAACTTGACTGTATACCTCAAGGAACTAAAAAAGGAAAAGCAAATTAAGCCCAAAGATAGCAGAAGGAAGAAGATAACAAAGATCAGAACAAAAATAAATGAAATAAATTCTGAAAAGACAATAGAAAATATTAATGAAACTAAGAGCTAGTTTTTTGAAAAGATGAACAAAATAGACAACCATTAGCTAAACTTACCAAGAGAAAAAGAAAGAGGATTCAAACAAATGAAATTATAAATGAAAAGAAGAGACATTGAAACTGAAGCCACAGAAATACAAAGGATTGTAAAAGGCAATATGAATATTTATATATATATATATATTTATATTTATATATTTATACCAATATATATAAATACCAAATATATATGCCAAATATAAATAATTATATACCAATAAATTGGACACCCTAGAAGAAATGGATAAATTCCTAGAAATGTACAACCTACCAAGACTGAATTAAAAAAAAAAGGAAACTCTGAACAGACCAATTACTAGTAAGCATCCAAACTTCCCAACAAAGAAAAATTAGGGACCAGATGGCTTCATGGGTAAATTCCACTAAACATTTAAAGAAAAACTAATACCAATTCTTCTCAAAGTCTTCCAATAAAAATAGAGGAGGGAACACTACCAAAATCATTTTACAAAACCAGCATTGTTCTGATGCCAAATCCTGACAAGGACACCACAAGAGAAAAATAACTATAGGCCAATATCCTTGATGAACATAGATGCAAAAATCCTGAACAAAATATTAACAAACCAAATTCAACAATACAAGGACAAGATCATACACCATGGTCAAGTGGGATTTATTCCAGAGATGCAAGAATGGTTTGACATCCACAAGTGAACCAAGAGGTAAACTACATTAACAAAATGAAGGATAAAAATCATACGATCATCTCAATAAATGCAGAAAAAGCACTTGACAAAATTCAACATACTTTCATGATTAAAAACTCTCAACAAACTGGGTAGAGATGGAACATACTTTGACATAATAAAGACCATTGACCATCATATTCAAAGGTGAAACACTGAAAGCTTTTCCTCTAAGTTCAGGAAAAAGATAAGGATGCCCACTCTCACCACTTCTATTCAAAATAGTCCTGGATGTCATAGCCAGAGCCCTCGGGTAAGAAAAAGAATTAAAAGGCATGCAAATCAGAAAGGAAGCAGTAAAATTGTTTGTATGTGCAGATGATATGATATTCTACATAGAAAATCCCAAAAACTTCACCAAAAAAAAGACCCTATTAGAACTAATTAATAAATTCAGTAAAGTTGCAGGATACAATATCATTATTTAAAAATCAGTTACATTTCTATACACCAACAACAAACTATCAGAAAGAGAAATTAAGAAAGTAAAACCATTTACTGTAATATCAAAAAGAATAAAATACTTAGGAATAAATTTAGCCAAGGAATTAAGAGACCTGCACACTGAAAACTATAAACATTGATGAAAGAAATTGAAGACAACACAAGTAAATAGAAATATATTCCACAATCATGGATTAGAAGAATTGCTATTGTTAAAATGTTCATACTACCCAAAGAGATCTACAGATTCAATGCAATCTCTATCAAAATTCCAATGGCATTTTTTTTGAAGAAATAGAAAAAATCCCAAATTTTTTATGGAACCACAAAATGCCCCGAATAGCCAAAGCAATTATGCAAAAGAAAAGCAAAGCAGGGGGCATCTTTCTCCTTGATTTCAAAGTATATTACAAAGCTATAACCAAAACAGTATGGTATTGGCATAAAAAGAGACATGTATATCAATGGGACAGAATGGAAATACCAGAAATAAACCCATGCATATATAGTCAATTAATTTATGACAGAGAATTTAAGAATATACAATGGGGAAATGATAGTTTCTTCAATAGATGGTGCTGGGAAAACTGGACAGCTACTTATAAAAGAATGAAACTGGACCCTTATCTTACACTATATACAAAAATCAATTCAAATGGATTAGATCTGAATGTAAGAGCTGAATCCATAAAACTGGAAGAAAACATAGGGGGCAAGCTTCTTGGCATTGATCTTGGCAATGATTTTTTGGATCTGACACCAAAAGCAAAAATAACAAGTGGGCACTGGGTATTATATGAAATAATGAATCATGGAACACTACATCAAAAACTAATGATGTACCCTATGGTGGCTAACATAATATAATAAAAAAATAAAATAAATAAAAATAAAAATCTTCTGCACACAAAGGAAACCATCAATAAAATGAAAAGACAACTTAAAGAACGGGGGAAAATATTTGCAAACCACATATTGGAAAAAGGGTTGATATCCAAAATGTATAAGGAACCCATATAACTCAATAGCAAAACAAACAAACAAACAAAAACAAAAGCAATAAAGCAATTAAAAAATGGGCAGAAGACCTGAATGGGCATTTTTCTAAAGAAGACCTACAGATAGCCAATGGGTACATGAAAAGGTGCTCATCATCACTAATAATCAGGGAAATGCAAATCAAAACCAGTGAAATATCACCTCACATCTGTTAACACAGCTATCATAATAAAGATAAGAGATAGTAAGCGTTAGGGAGGATGTGGAGAAAAGAGAATTCTTGTGCCTTATTGGTGAGAATATAAACTGAGATAACCAATATGGAAAACGGTATGGAGATTCCTTAGGAAATTAAAAATAGAACTACCATAACAATCCAGCAATCTGACTTCTGGGTGTATATCCAAAGGAAATAAAACCATTATCTCAAAGAGATACCTGCCCTCCCATATTCATAGCAGCAGGTATGTTCCCAAGGTATTAAAACAACTTAAGTGTCTATTGACAGATGAATGGATAAAGAAAATGGGGTATATCTATGCAAGAGAATATTATTCAGCCTTTAAAAAAAAGGAAATCTTGTTTGTTGTGGCAACAGATGAATCTGGAGGGCATAATGCTAAGTGAAATAAGTCATACAGAGAAAGATAAATACCACATGCTATCAGTTATATGTGGAATCTAAAAAAAAAAAAAAATCATCTCCTAGAAACAGAAAGTAGAAGGATGGTTGCTAGGAGCTAGGGAGTGAGAGAAATAGGAAGAGGTTGGTAAAAAGAGTACAAACTTTGAGCTCTATGATGAATAAGGTCTGAAGACCTAATATGTAACATGGTGACTATAACTGATAATACTGTATCGGATAATTGTAATGCTAAGAGGGTAGAACTTAAGTGTTCTCACCACACACACACACACACACACACACACACACACACACACACACACACGAGGCGGGTATGTGAGATGGTGGATGTGTTCATTAACTTGATGGGAGGAGTCCTTCCACAATCTATACATTATATCAAATCGTCACATTGCCCACTTCAAATATCTTAATGATTTTATTTGCCAGTTACACTTCAATCAGGCTGGAAGGAAAAACATTGAGTCAGGATCAATGTTACAAAACTAAGGATATGGTGAATTATGTTTGTAGTTGTCCCTCGTTTTACAGGTTTCAACATGTTTTGACATTATTGCATTTCACCTTGAAAATAACCCTAACGTATTACCCCCATGTTACAGATGAGAAAAAGGTTCAGAAAAATTGGGACACTTGTCCAAGGTCACGAAATTTGGTTCTGGCAGAGAAAGCCACTGTCTGGCACTATTTCTGTCATAATCCCCAGTCCATGGAGTGAGCATGAGCAAGGCTGAGCCCGTCCACCTGCCTTCAGCGGCTGCTGCTGACGGTGAAGAGCCTGTGGGTAATTCTCCCACCTACGTCTACATTTCCAAATCCTTCCTTCTTTATCTGTCAGGGCTCAGACTTAATGTGTTGTCCAGTACCACAGGAGCCACTTACCACATGAAACTACTTAAATTAAATTGATTAAAATTAAATAAAATTAGCAATTCAATACCCTGGTCACATTAGCCACAATTTCCAGTGCTAATAGCCACATGTTGCTAGGGGCTACCATACTGTTGACTGATACTGGATTAAAGTGACTAAATTAAGGAAATAAAACCTGTGAGATATTTAGTATTTCAGAGAGGTGTTATTCAATTTGCAATATTCTTTTTTAAATCTAAATGTTTGCTTTTTAAGGAAGAGGTTTAAATGTTTGTTATGAACCCACTCTCTGGTATCAGGCTGAGGACATTTAACTTGTGTCAGTCTTTATGACAGTCCTGCAAGGTGGCTCTTACCCATTTTATGGACGGAGAATCTGAAGTTCAGTTACGTGACCAGCATACACATCTTCTAAGTAGTAGAGCAAGGATTCAAATTCAAATCTGCTCTCCAAATCCATATATCTACTTTCTTCTATACCATGAGTCCTCAGTAAAAATAGGAACTTTGATTCTATCCCAAAGTCAGTCTCAATTTGAAGAAGACACACTCCAAGATCATCACTTATAAAGATTATTATCAATATTTAGAGCTTTTGGAAGGATCTGAGTGAAAAAACAATAGCAGGGTCTCACAAGACACACTTTTTTATGCTAAATATCACTGAGTCCTAGGGCCTAATCCTCTAATTTTTTTTCTTTCCTATCATACAATCAATTGCTTGTTGCACAGTTTGGGTTACAAAATGACCCTCCACTTCTGTGCCAGCATTGTTTCTTTACAATTCTACAGGTCAGCAGGGAGCCTTTCTCTCAGCACTTGAACAGGTTTGCCATGGAATGGCTGTGATGACAGAGTTCGCCCTTAAAGGCGCCAGAGCCAGGCTTGTTTCCTTGTCTGTGGCCTGGTTTAGCTGAGCCATATGTTCTTATGACACATCTTCCTGGCCCAGATGGCTTTCTCAGCTTTAGATGATTAGAATCAGAAATCCAGATCCCAAGTCTGTCCGTTTACAAGGAAGAGGAGAATCACAATCCCGGTATCTAACTATTAGAAATGGCCATCTGAGAGAAGCAGGACGTTTTTCTGAGAGAGTTGCCACATGGAATATGTGAGGAAAATTTCTTTTGAGTCCTGAAATTACATGGGCAAGGTCATTACAAAGTCATTTAAAATTGCATCTCAAGACAGTTCGATGGCAAAGGACCTACCGCTCACTGCTGATTTATTGCTTACTCTTTTAACTTTTTAAAAAAGATCTGCAGATAGATTGTGCTGCCTATAGTAGGAGACGTGCTTACTTTTTCTCAGGCCTGATTCATAAAACATCACTGACCTGTTTTTGGCACCATTCCCCTCTGTTTTAGGGAGCGTCTCTGAGGTTTGTAGTACTAAGTGTTTACTCCTGAGTGAAAACAATATTCCACATTCACAGCAGATAACCCTAAAGGGCGCATGGCCACAAGTCTCCTAAATGAACCATTATACCTGGCAGCAATGAGGCTGAGGGAAGGAGAGGCAATTTGAAGTGGGATCCTGGAGAAATGTGGACTGATGACCATGAACTTTTTAGGTCACAGCTTTCTAGAGAAGATGTCCCTTCTGTCTCCGGTGAGGTCACCCATGCCGGACTATCTAGACCATCGGCCCTCTCCAGCCTACTGATTGGCTTTATTATCCAGATTAGGTTAACCATCTGCCTCCTGGGCACTATTTTGGGCAAAGCACAAACTCCGAGTCCTGCGTATATTTGGGATGTGGGTTAACTGGAGGTGAGATTGACAAGCAAAACCCCCAGGTTCCTCCAAGGTCCCCTGGAAAAGTAGTTTTACTTATGTTGTTGCTCATTGGCAAACCTCCTGGCAGCTGTGGTTCTGGCTGCTAATATCTGGATGATTTCACTTTTTTCTGGGTTAATATTTTCATTATCATTTTTACTTCATTTTATTTTACATTGACAAAATGGTCCCTCTTCGGTTCATTTATTTAACAGTTCAAGTATGTGCTATACTTAAAAGCAGAGGATTAGAAAGAGTATTATTAATTTAAGAGGTTTTGTCTTTCCCAGATCCTTATTAAGGCTTTGTTGCATTCTACACACATATAGATCTTGGATAGCCTGCTCTTAATCATAGAACCCCCCTCTTGACTTCTCTTTTCATGTGGTGGTGTTCATGAGCCATCTGGGTCAGTGGAGCTTTTGGAAGCAAGAGCTCTTCCCCCTACACTTATCTACGCATAAAATTGCCCTCCATATCCAGACTAGGAGATGTTTAATGTGGCCAGTGACATTTTTCCAAGTCTGTTTATTACCTGCTGAGACAGTTCCTCTGAGACAATTTGAGATAAAACTTTAGGAGTAATTATGCTTTACGAGGACATAATGTCCTTCAGGCTTAATTTCACATGACACGATGTTAAATCAATTCTCATGTTTAATACTTTTCTGTGTTCAAGTTAAAGGGCACAATATTAAATTTCCCCAAAATTAGCCAAGAAGTTGGTGCCACACAAATGGTAGAAACTGACCGCATGCCCTTTTCCTAGTTGTGCAAAAGCAGCACAAGATGGAGATGGTTTAGGTCACCAACTCATCTCCAGAAGTGCCATGAAAAGCCCAGATACCACGAAAAGAAATAAAGAGAAGGATGTGACTATTGGAGAACATAATGCCCTATTGCTTTTACTTCCAAAGTGCCACAGGGCTACTAAATGTCTTTTTGCTTTCATTTCTATGTGGTTTGCTGGGTCAACATTGGTGTCTTCTCTAACACGGTATTATCATCCAAGCTCTCTGAGACCAGAGGGCAAGGGCTAACTGGATACCCATGTGTGTCAGGCTGGAGAACAACCAAAGTGCCTTGCTCTTTAAAAAAAAAAAACAGCATCTACTGAAAGACTCTTAATGATGTGAGGGACCCTGGATATTAGGAGAGGAAAGTGATTCTTTTGCTTTGACGGGTTTTTTTGTTTTGTCTTTCAGCTGTAGGCCAGGCCTTTATTTATTTATTTATTTATTTATTTATTTATTTATTTAGAGTATGAGCAAGCAAGAGGGGGGGAGTTGAGGGGGAGGGAGAGAATCACAAGCAGACTCCCCACTGAGCATGGAGCCCAATGTGAGGTTTGATCTCACAATCCTGAGATCATGACCTGAGTCGAAATCAAGTCAGACACTTAACTGACTGAGGCACCCAGGCACCCCTCTTTATTTTTGGGTAGAAAATATATTGGCTTTCTCAGCTCAGGGGTAGCTCTTTTTGCATGTCCTTTCTTGTTATTTGTGGGCTTTCAGGATTGTTGCTCCGATTACAAAGGATCTTAAATAGTGTTTAGCTGCATACGATTTTATCTTTTGTTGTATGAGGAGTATGTGTGTGTGGATACATGTGTGTGTTTTCTTAAGGTCTTCTTCAGGCATCAACATTCTCCTATACCTTTATAACTACTGCAATATGTAATTATCTCTGTCTACCTAAATTCCTTATATCAGAAACAGAACTCTTTATGCATCACTGTGTGTGATGGAATGTGTGTGTGTGTGTGTGTGAGTCTGTGTGTGAACCTTCATTGATGTTGTATTATACTCATAATGTATGAAGGGGATAGGAAAATGGAGTTGCCAGTTTATTGCCCAACGCCACCAGTTTTCAATAAAGAAAAGTAGCAACAGCAGGCATATAGCCAGTGTTGAAAGTTATTTAAGGAGGTGATTCCTTTTTTCCCTTTCAATCAACTCATTTGAATAGATTACTTAATTAGCATTTATTGTTTGTGAAATTCCTTGTCCAGAAGTAATGTTTTAGGGCCTACAGTTTTGAAGAAAGACAATTTAATGGGTGATAATCTTGTATAGAATTTTCAAATTGATTTCTTGGCAGTAAATTGTTCCTCAATTGTAGTGCCTTCTCAACTCTCATTAGACACCAAAGCTTCTTTATAAATGTATTCATAACCATTAAAATGTTGTCTCCAGTTTCCTGTCATTTGCAACCGGTCATAACTTCAGGCACAAACATTTAAAGGACAACAATACTTTTACTATTTCGTTAGTGTGCAAAGAGAGTCAGAATGTGCTATTGAAGTTTATAGAGCTTTGCAGTTTCTGATGGAAACTGTTTGGCTATACTCATCCCAAGAGTAGAGATAACCTTTCTCTTTGTACACAGAGTTGTTTCATTTAAATTCCACTCTGCTTGAGTCTTATTTATCAGGCTGATATATGGCTAGGGCAATATAGAGCCTTTCTAGAACCTGTTTATGATTTCCCTGCCCTCCTCTTTCCCCAGGAATACCCTGGGAATAGAGCAGACTCATTGCCAGGGAAACTCACTGACGGTAGAGTACAGGTTAGTTCTAATTTTCAACTGCTTCTCTGACTCTTTAGAAGATGGTACTTATTTTGAAGATGGAGAAACATGTACACGCTGAATTTATGTCTCTCTTAAAAAAAAGAAGAAGAAGAAGAAGAAGATGGTACTTAAATATATTACCTAAAAAGAGCTCTAGAAAATTTGACTAAAACAAAAACAAAAACAAGCAAGCATACTAAAATTCCCTATGATATTTGTAGTAGTTTTTATGTTTTTGCTTTCTGGAAGTGAGTAGTTTATGAGCAGAGCTATTTCAAATTTTGCTATTGAATTTGGTGAAGATGGTGTGGAAATCATGGCCTCTGTCTGGACATTTAGACCTAGCCAAAATAGGTCTAAAAAATTATCTCACTGATCTAGCCCTCTTATTTTATCGATGAGGGATTAGATGCATAGGTGTTATAATATCAGCCACAATGTTGATCCCATTTAAGAACTTTTTATGGACTGAGCAAGGGGCTCTGAGAACATTATCTCTTTTAATCCTCAGTTTTGACTGCCAAACTCATACAAAGTAGGTAGGATCGTGAAGATGAAGAAATAGGTTCTTCAAGTTTCTTGACCATAGCACACAACAGGTTGGTGGCAGACTTGGAGTGACACCATAGGTTTACTGAGGATGCTGTTTTGAATGAAGCTTTTGAGTGAAGAAACAAAATTCATGCCTTCATTCCCCAGAAGCTATGTGGTATAGATGTCTTCTGCATTTTCCATTCTGAACACAACCCTTTGAAGCAAACTTGGCTCCAGTGAAGCTCCTTTATTCTCTTTGATCTACTTTCCTCCTACACCCATGATTTGTTGATTTTCAACTTGATGCTTCCCTTGTGCTATGTCCTAAAGCTCTAGGAGCCTTACCCCACCCTTTCTGACTCTTTTATAACCTAGATTAATAACTTTCTCTTCCTTAACCTTTCTGGATTAATCTCATTCATTCCTTCATTCAGAAAAGAAAATAATATTGAGTGCCTACATCAGGAACTGGTCTTGGGGTATATCAGTGAACCAGACTGACAGATTCCTGTTTTTGGAGCTCACACTCTTGGGTAGAGGGACCATTAGAAAAGCACTAAATTTAGGTTCAGAAGATCAGGGTTAGGGGCGCCTGGGTAGCGCAGTCGTTAAAGCGTCTGCCTTCGGCTCAGGGCGTGATCCCGGCATTCCGGGATCGAGTCCCACATCAGGCTCCTCCGCTGGGAGCCTGCTTCTTCCTCTCCCACTCCCCCTGCTTGTGTTCCCTCTCTCGCTGGCTGTCTCTATCTCTGTCAAATAAATAAAATCTTAAAAAAAAAAAAAAAAAAGAAGATCAGGGTTAAACCAGAATGTGAAAACTAGCAGATGTGGCAAATGACTATTTTTAATTTGGCCCATAGAGTGCCTTAAAAATTGAATTAATTGATAGCACATTAAAACCAAGAGATTCCACATAGAAAACCATCTGGATTTCTGGGATCTCAGTGGTGACCTGGCCACATCCCCATAAGACATCAATCCACAATCCCTTTGATATGAATGGTTCTGTGCCCTTTGGATGGAGCAGGGTCTTTCATCACCTCTGCCCCAAGCATATATACTTAGGCCAGCCAGCTACACTCATTTACATCATCTGTAGACCCCTGTAGACACTTTAGACTTTGGGATCACCAGCGTAAATGATCTGTGGAGTCTCTTTACATCTTGACGTGGCTGTGGTTGTCTGGCCTCCCGTGGCACCACTGTGGCCTCTCCCTACAAGTGGTACCTGGACCAGAGCTGACAGCCAGCCAAAGAGAATCTGTATGGATCCAAGAGGAGACTGGATCATCACAGGGCAAACTGGGGGCATGTTCTGTCCCTGGACAGCAACCAGTTATTCCCCCTACCGGGGTCATCATTTATTATCTTTTCCAGGCCTTGATGTTGAGGTCCCACTACTTAAAAACTTCCTAGAGATTTACAGCAAATTAATAAAACCAACAAATCTGAGAAATTGGAAATTATCCCTGGTAAGAGCCAAATGAATCAGAAGTGAATAAGGAAAGAACTTTTGAACAAAAGCAAATAAAGTCTGATAATATTTGGGGAAATAATGCTGATTATTAGTATTTCTAGAGTTTGGGTTTTATTTTGAAAATCTTGACTTAAAGTCAGCAGCAGGAGCAATAATCAATAGCTAATATTAATTGTAGGTCTATTGTGTGTTGTCTATCTCCCCTAATTTAACCCACTGTTCTCATTTTGCAGTTAGGAAATGGAAACCGAAGGACATTAAGTAACTTGTCCAAGGTCATCTAACTGATCTATATAATTTCTCAAATGTTTTAATGATGTCGGCTCATTTCTCAATTTGCCTGACTATGTGGAGAAATGATTTGTGGGGCTGACGGAGATCACACATACACACTCCATTAGTATAAAATTTCTATAAACAGAGCTGCAACCTCCACTGTCAGTGGGTGAGCAGAGTTTTTCCCCACTCTACATTATCTAGTTCTATTTTCAATATTTACAGGAAATTCCAATCTTGATCATTTCAGCCATATGAAACCATCAAGGGTCAATGATCAAGGTGTTTTACTGAGGAATCCACACAGGGCACGAGGTAGCGCATCAAAAGGAAACTGGTAAATAAATACACGAAAGGCAAATGTGATATATTGGTGATTGGGGATCTGATCCCCATAGTAGGTCCGATTAAAGAATATAATGTGGTTTGGAAAAATAATCTAACAGGGCAAATCCTACCTCTCAAAAAACTTTATGCTGAATTCTGTAAGATTATAAGTAATATGTCACTCTAGACCGGAAAGATTTAAAAAGCTCCTTGATTGTCCCTTTCTCATTTTCTCATGTTTATACTCACACATAACGTGGGGAACTCTTAAGGCAGAACAAAAGGTCATCCAGCAGTTAATGAGAATTCAAACTAGATTTGAGGTCTTCCTGACTCCCATGTTTTGCTACGCCAGGAGGAAGCATAAGCTACTGAAATTCTGAGAATAGAGTCCTCAGAGTGTCGGACTCATAAGGAATGGATTCTAAATGAGCTTTCCGCTGCCTAAACATGAGGCAAAATAATTCTAGGTGTGTTTGTCAAAACAAGAACATGTTGAGGTGCCTGGGTGGCACAGTCAGTTGAGTATCTAATTCTTGTTTTGGGGTCATGTCATGATCTCAGGGTCGTGAGATTGACCCAGCATTGGACTTCACGGTCAGTGCAGAGTCTGCTTGAGATAATCTGTCCCTTCCCTCTGCCCCTCCTCTCTCTCTCATTCAAAAAAAAAAAAAAAAAAAACCTGGAAAAAAATTTTTAAAAAAAGAGCCTGTTATTTATGACCCATGTCTGTACATGTATGGATCCAAGAGACCAGCCACGTTGGCAGGGACCCTTTTGTCAAAGTCTCTCTGGTCACACTGTGTTCCTGGGCCTCCCAGATATCCCTGCCCCAGAGCTGAGGAAGCCTTGCTGTGCGGATGCAGGAACTTGGAGGGGTGAGAACAGCCTAGTGGAGTGGTCAAGAGGAGTAGGTTTGAACCATAGCTCTGCCACAAGCTTGCCCTTGGGCAACCCTTCTCTGCCTAAGTTCTCTCACCTGTAAAATGAGGATAATGATAGTACCTCTCTTGTAGGATTGTTGGAGGATCAAACAAATTAATCCCTTTAAAATGCTTAGAATAACACCTGGCACATAATAAGGTAAAGTTAGGTTAGGGGTTATTATTCCTTTTTTTTTTTTTAAGATTTTATTTATTTATTTGACAGAGAGAGAGAGAGAGAGAGAGAGAAAGTGCACTAGTGGGGTGGAGGGCAGAGAGAGGGAGAAGCAGACTCCCTGCTGAGCAGTGAGCCTGATGCAGGGCTTGATCCCAGGATCCTAGGATCATGACCTGAGCAGAAGGCAGATGCTTAACTGACTGAGCCACCCAGGCACCCCTAGGGGCTGTTAATTAACATTTCAAAGTATCAGATACTGCTTTTATTTTTATTTTTTTAAAGATTTTATTTATTTGCAGGGGGGGAGAGAGAGAGAGAGAAAGAAGGAGTTGGGGGAGGGGCAGACAGACAAGCAGACTCCCCACTGAGCATAAGGGAGCCTGACTCAGGGCTCAATCCCAGGACCTTGAGATCATGACCTGAGCTGAAGTCAGACGCTTAACCAACTGAGCCACTCAGGCACCCCCAAGTACTACTTTTAATAACAACTAGTATTTGGAGTCTTTTCATGTGCCAGATGCCAATCTAAGAATTTAGTATATATTAAGTCATTTTGTTTTCAGAACATATAAGCTGTGTCTACAGAATCTACAAAGTAATATGATTATTATCTCTATTTTCAGTTGGGAAAGCTGAGGTATAGAAATGTAATACGCCCAGGTCACACAGCTATTAACTAATGGAGCCCAAACTTGAAAGTAGACATCATTCTATGGAACCCATGCTCTTAACCACTAGGCTATAAAAAGATGCAAACTACCTTTGTTCTTACTCTTCCAAATCCAAGACTGAATTCATTAATTGCAAATATGCTAGATCCCTGAGAACTTGGGGCAAAAAAAAAAGCCCGTTTTGCTTCCTTATTGCCCACAATTCAAGTCCAGTGTGGTTGATATAATTAAGCCATCAAATCACAGCATTTCCTTGGACAAAAGACTCAGTCTTTTTAGGGAAGGAAAATTCACAGCAACCGGTCTGGCTAGGGATTCCAGGTGCTTCTCACCACCTCGTTTTCAATTGCTCTTGCTAATGTCTCCCCAACGAGATTATAAATTCTTGGTAGACTGGGCCACATTTATATAACAATTTATCTCCCACAATATTCATGAGTGTTGGGCACTCTTAGGATCAATAAGTACCAGTGAATGAATTGGTTCTACTTTAATTGGTACCCTGATATAAACAATCCTTGTTGCTTGCATATTTTTTTCAATTGTCAAGGTAGGAATTCTGGAACTTACTTTGGTGAAAAGTTGGAGCTCTAGTACTTTCTAATTGAATACCGATGGAACAAAGTACTTGCTGATAATGAAGTCATCATCTCTCTTTTATGTTTGCAAAGAAAGCTTTTTACTGAAGTGAGGCTCTGCTGGTAATCCTTAATTTCCAATCAAGAGAATTGTAAGATAAAATGAAAACTGACTATTATTTGCTGATGATTATTTAGTTGTTTTGCTTTTTTTTTTTTTTTAGTGATTGTGAAACATTAGAAAGTCCGAAAAGAACCAGATATGCATAAAAATGAGGTAGAAAAGGGAATGTGTCCATAGGATAGGCCTGTAGGGAGAGTAATTGAGGATGACAGAAGCCATACTGCCACACTCAGAAAGGGCCTCTTCCTGTCCATACCATGTAGAAAATGATGGCCTTTCAGTGTAGAGATAAGACTGGTAATTAAGAAGAGTTATGCTAAAGCTGGTCTTCCCCTTCCACTGGCACTTTCATTCCAGGAACTGCAATGGGGCATTAAATAAGGAATGGTGCCATATTCTGGGGGAGGGGGACTTACGAACTATCAAAACTAGGATTGGAGGGAACTCTGCGCTACTGTGTGCCCTCTATTAAAGAATTCTGCGTTTCAGCTAGGAAAGGTGTCAGGTGGCATCTGACGATTAGCATGAGCTTTTGATATTCTTTTTTTTTTAATAATTTTTATTTTGTTATATTAGTCACCATACAGTACATCCCCAGTTTTTGATGCAATGTTCCATGATTCATTATTTGCGTATAACACCCAGGGCACCATGCAATATGTGCCCTCCTTAATACCCATCACCAGCCTATCCCAATCCCCCACAAACTCCCCTCTGAAGCCCTCAGTTTGTTTCCCAGAGTCCACAGTCTCTCATGGTTCATTCTCCCTTTTGTTTACCCCCTCCTTCATTCTTCCCTTCCTTCTCCTACCAATCTTCCTAGTTCTTATGTTCCATAAATGAGTGAAACTGTATGATAATTGTCTTTCTCTGCTTGACTTATTTCACTTAGCATAATCTCCTCCAGTCCTGTCCATGTTGCTGCAAATGTTGGGTAATCGTTCTTCCTGATGGCTGAGTAATATTCCATTGTATATATGGACCACGTCTTCCTAATCCAGTCATCTGTTGAAGGGCATCTCAGCTCCTTCCACAATTTAGCTATTGTGGACAATGCTGCTATGAACATTGGGGTGCATGTGGCCCTTCTCTTCACTACATCTGTATCTTTGGGGTAAATATCCAGTAATGTAATTGCTGGATCATAGGGTAGCTCTGTTTTTAACTTTTTGAGGAACCTCCACACTGTTTTCCAAAGTGGCTGTACCAACTTGCATTCCCACCAACAGTGTAAGACGGATCCCCTTTCTCCATATCCTCTCCAACATTTGTTGTTTCCTGCCTTGTCCATTTTTGCCATTCTAACTGGCGTAAGGTGGTATCTCAAGGTGGTTTTGATTTGAATTTCCCTGAGGGCTAATGATTTTGAACATTTTTTCATGTGTCTGTTAGCCATTTGTATGTCTTCTTTGGAAAAGTGTCTGTTCATATCTTCTGCCCATTTTTTGATTTGATTATTTGTTTCATGTGTATTGAGTTTGAGAGCTTTTGATATTCTACCCTTCATTTTTTTTGGGGGGGGGGGAGCCAAACTTTAGATAGTAGAATAAAAGCTTAAAAATATCCCATTCAATTTTCTTTTCATGGCACTTGCCACTATCTATTAAAATCACACACACACACACACACAAAACACAAAAACCCATATATTTTTCTTGACTAGGGAGAATATACATCCTGGTTTGTCTTAAATAGTCCCAGCTTCTGTCTGTTGTACTGGTATAATTATTAACATATTTTTTTAAAGTTTCTGTTTGGATTATAAATTATACTCCATTATACCTCAGTGATTCCTCCACTCAGTATCTCAT
Source organism: Ursus arctos (assembly GCF_023065955.2). Taxonomy (NCBI): domain Eukaryota; kingdom Metazoa; phylum Chordata; class Mammalia; order Carnivora; family Ursidae; genus Ursus; species Ursus arctos. The sequence goes on from NW_026622819.1 coordinate 57,139,669, forward strand.
CTAGAAAATTGCTCACACATATGCGTGAGGGGGTTATGCAGCTCTGTTTATAATATTGCAACATAGAAAGTCACACAAATGCCCACTAGGAGGAGAATGGCCAAATAAACCACAGAGCTTTTATCCTAAGAAGCATCATCTTGCAATTAAAAAAAAAAGTGATAGATCTGTGTGTACTGCAATGGATAAATCCTAGATATGTCTCAAGGGGGAAAAAAAGCAATTTTCAGAATATTGTCCAGTATGATAATGTTGAGGTTACCTAAAAAATGCAAACTAATTTAAAATATATTATAGCCCATATATATGCATATGTAAAGATGGAAAAATGAAAGGACAGTCACCAAACTAGAAACAAGGGTAAGCTGGATAGAAGTGATGGATTTGGATTTGATATGGTGGTCAGGGGTAAATTTCACTGTCACATTTCAGCTTTTTCACAAGGATACTTTAATCTCAGATTGTGGAATTGATAAATGATTTTAAATACAATTTAAAATACTGTTCCAAGGTGATGTCATTCAACTCATTGTTTGGACTAAAGTAACTGGGGCCTGGAGAAGCCGCATGAATTTTCCAGGGGCACAGAGTCAATTGGGGGCAGAGCTGGGGCCCAAATGAATCTCCTCATGCCCTGTTTTTTATTCTGTCACTGGACAATGCTCTACTCCAAGGTCCATGAAGATTTACTAAGTTGATTTAACTCTACGGAAATGAGTTTCCAGACATAAACTTGAGCATGCTCATCAAATTTTACTTCTTCTAAACCCCAGACTAAAAAGTAACGGCCAGGGCGGCTAAGCCCATCCGTTTACCCCAGACTGGTGGCACCTGACTTATTCTCTGCAGTCTGCTATCTGGTTTAGTTGTGCCTCTATTTCTCCAGCATGTGTGAATTTCACGTGGACTTTAAAGTGGCCCTTATGTTTTGAAGAAGTGGTGAGTGTCTGGCAAGTAGAATTTTCCTGACATTTTTATTCCAATGATCATGGGGGCTCCTGCCTTGGTTTGTGTCACTGTCTTTCTTTGGATAAGCAGTATGCTCATGGACTTTTCCTCAACAGCAGTTCTTCGAGCCCCAGTGAAACCTGCTGATGGGTAGGCAGCTGAGAGCAGCTAGAGCATTATTCTTCCCTGGAGTGTTTACATGTTAACAGAGATCAGGACCTGAAGTTAAATTTGATGGTGCTTTAAGGGTGGAAGCTTAGATATTAGCCAGTAGGCGAGTATTAGTAGAAAAGGTTTTATTGAATTTTGTCTTCCTAACTTTCCAGAAATTACACTAAATGACTACATTTTGTTAATATTAATACACATCCTGGTAATAACTGTCATCAATGTTGTTGATTTAGAATCCAGCACTTTATATGAATTATGCCATTGAATCCACAAAGCAACTTTATAAGATAGAGACTATTTTTATCTCCATTGATTAGATAAACACTGAGAAAAATATTGACTTCTCAAAATTTAGGTACTTGGTGAAGGTCACTCAGTAGGAGACAGAGCTGGGTTTGAATCCAGGCAGTCTGATTTTGGAGCCTTGGCTCCTCACCACCACATGTGCACCATAATAATGATTATGTATTTATTATGACTGTACAAAATATAATGTAATACAATAAAATATAATATTATGTAAGACATAATTATACGCAATTAGCTGTGTGGGGACTCATTTGCATACTCTGATTTTAGAAATGCCAAGGGGATGGGTGGAAACACTTTCTCTGGGAGTCATTAATAGAATTCCAGAAACTGGGTGAGTTTGAGTAAAGTTTATCAGGTGATTCTTCCCCCCCCCCCTTCTCTCTTGGCTCAACAGTTTATTGGCTGGCACTCCTACTTGGGAGAAGAATGCCACTCCAGATCTCACCATTCATACCACTGAGTAGCTAGCAGTAACTGGTGAGTTTGGTAAGAGGACAGAGTCGTAACTCAGCTGAAACATTCCACTGATGTCATAAAAGGTGATAGCAAAGCCCCAATGGCAGGTGATAGACAGCACAGCCCTTGAGAGCACATCACCTTTGTGCTCATTCGTTTCCCCAGACTTGATTTATAGCTGGAATTTGCCCCTTCCTTTGGACATACAGGAAAGCCCAGGAGCTGAATGACTGAACTTACCGTGATCTATGTAGAAGGCTCTTCTCAGCTTTCTGACCTCCACCCAAGGACACCTGGAACTCCTCCAAGCCCAGGAGCAGAAAGTTGTTTTCCTAGAGATTGGCAGCTCTTATTGTCAAAAATATATAGTTAAATAGTTTGCTAAATGAACTAAGATTCAATTTGTTAGGTCTTCACTGAGTCCATAGAAGCACTTTCTCAATTACCTTTGCAAGTATACTATTTATCTCTCTTAGTTATTTTTCAATTCCTTCTACAAATGTTTAAGAAAGAGCTCTAATGCGAGTGTCTTACTGCCATGAGGGAAAAGCATGCTGGGTAATGATCAATGGGAACAAATGCAGTGAAAACCTAGAAAAGTGTCTGGAACAGGGAAAGCACTCAGGAAATCGTACTTGTGATTTGAATTAAATCCATATTGCTTCTGATGTGAGATTTTGGATTATAACGCTCAAGATCATCATTTCCTAACAAGAAACGCTGCATAATCTTGGCGTTATTAGCCGAACACTCTAACCAACTGAGCTAACCAGCTACTCTAACACCACGTGATCTTTATATATATATATATATATATATATATATATATGTTTTTTTCTTTCTTAACACAGAGTTTTGAGAGGCTATCCAGAAAAATGAGCTTGGGCTTTTGAGAAATTGAAAACTGTTTTGATATTTTTAAAGATGAGTCAAACTAAACCAAACACATTCCATGGAAACCCAGGCCCACAGATGAACGGTTTTGTGGTGAAATTCATGAGGGAAACTCTGCATCTTTTATTCCTCTGCTAGGAATTTGCCATGTACCTTAAAAGCTCTAAGAATTCCTGCCTCCAGTAAAGATGCCTGTTTAACCCCGTGTTTCCCAAACTTATTTCCTCAGAGCCCTCACGTAGCCCCTGTGGAGAGTAAGTGCTCAGGAGAGGGTGCCTCGAGTGATGGGATTATGCTCACAGAGTCCAAGGAGATAATTGCTTTTGCTGATGATTAGGGCCCACTGTCCAGAACAGGTTATAAATAGCATTAGTGACAATCTTTTCCCAAGATCTTAGCTGAACTTTTAATTCCTCAATTGAATAGTGCACAACCCCAGTATTTTGTCCGTTTGCTGCAAGGAACATAATACTATGGTGGCCTCTTGAGAATGGAGAGATGATCTTTAAAAAAAAAAAAAATTGTCCCAGAGAGGTTGGAGGTTAGAATTTTTCTGTGTCTATCAGAATGCCGTGTACTTGCTGGGATTGGACAAATATTATTTAAGAGTGTTGTCATAATCCAAATGGACTTTTTATTCAGTTCATGCATTTCTTCAACTCTCATGCCGGTTCACCTATGAGAAAGAATGTTAACACAAATTGCAGTACTGTCACTCTTCAGCATTTGCATAGCTGGGGTGCAGCTTTTGGAAGAAGCTTCCCAGAAAGAATTCCAAGAGAGCATCTACATTGCCTAAGGTATTTATTGCATCCAAAGAGTGAATTCTCTCATTTCATGGATGAAGAGGTAAAGCCTCAAAGAAGATGAGCCCTAATTTATGCATGTGGAACCATGGTAATGTTCCCCGGACTACCAAGAAATAATGTTAATGAATAAAAATAATGTCAATAAACTGAAGCCATTAGCGGAACGATCTAGAGTCAGTCTGCCTGGCCAAGTTAGAGCTTTCTTAATGCCCTTGCTGTTGTATCTGAAGCAGGCCTAATACATTTAATTATCTCAATAAGGTAGATATTGGCTGTTAACTTTATAATAATAACAGCAATGAGAAATACAGCCTTAATAATTGAGGATTTTGCAGTTTATAGAGTATCACCTACATTACTTCCAAGAGTGATCGAGTTATTTCAATTTATAGACTTACAGTACTCAGAGAGGTTAAGCGATTTGTGTATGGTCACACAGCCAACACATGGCAGAGCTAAAGCCAGAACCTAACCCACTGTATCTCCCTTAAATTGTATCGTTTCATTCCCCAGAGTGCCTCAAATAGAGCTGCTTGATTGGCTATAACCTATCTCTTTTGAGTATCTGATAAATTCCTGGGGGCTTTCCAAGAAGAATCATTTGAAAAGCAGCTTCGAATTTGTGTGTCGAGATTGAGTAACCCTTTTATTTAACAAATTCCTATACAGTGCTTACCTTCATAGGTTTCTAAGCATTTTGTAAATACCAAGTTGTGGATTTCTCTCATCAGTCCTACTTTGCGGATATAATTTTACTCTATTTTATAAAAGAAACTAAGAGCGGCTAAATCACTCACCTGAGGACACCACCTCTCGAACTATGATTTGCACACGGGCTCTCTGGCTCCTTCTCCTTTCCTCTGTTTATGCAAATGTGGGATTGGATAGAAGAATCAGGCTGAGGGTGATTCAGATTGAGAAATTTTTTGTTTTATTCTAAACACGAGGTTGTCTAGGTGTTAATCTTATATGGAAGGTTTTTGCTTTTTTATTCATACTTTCATATAATTTCTAAATTTTGTACAGTGTTTACGTGTTACTTTCATAATTACAAAAGGGTATCTACTGAAAAAAATTATTCCAGTGTAGAGTGGCAGCCTTTATGCTAAGTGCTGAAAGTGATATATTGGCAAACACACACACACACACACACACACGCACACACACGCGCACACACACGCACGCACACACACACGCACACACACACACACGCACACGCACGCGCGCACACACACACACACGCGCGCGCACACACACACACACACACGCACACACTCATTCAAGGGAAATTTTGACCAAAGAAACTTGTATTGTTCTCCTGTTCACTCCATTTTGCATGTTCCTTTGTGATCTTGAGCATATCTGCACTATTTTGAGCCTCTGGTTTCTCATCTGATAAATGGGGAGTAATACTACTTCACAGAAGGCTAGGAAGACTGAGTGAGACACAGACTGTGCACATGCTTTATAAATTTAAAAGTGCTGTAAAGTGTAAATGACTGTTTAGGTAAAGACATTTATGACATGTTTTTAAAAGTTTCCATTCGCAGTTATTTGCATAGATGTTACACAACTTGTGTTTTGGAAAGTTTGCCAGGAAGAATTTTATCCTGCAGCCCTTAGCCAGTCAGGATGTGAGCTAGGGTGGAAGTTTTGTGGGATAAGCAATCTGCTGCTCCCTTGGAGAATTCTCCAAATTTGCAAGTAGAAACATCACAGTTGGCAAAATAGAGCTAGAGTAATAACATTTATCATTCAGGTGAAGCTGTTGTGTTCGCAAAGGGCTTGGTAATTGGTAATTAGCTGACCCCCCCTTGCCTCCTCCTGCCATCCCTCACCTTCTTCCTGCCCTGCTGTGCCCTCTTGAACTCAGACACAGAGGCACCTGCATCCTCCCACTATGTTGCTCCCTGCATGGCATCCAGAAAGTCCCAGTGGGCCACAGCCATCTGATGAGTCAGTACCAGGGGGGAGAGTTATGTCGTCCACACAAATGAGCTCTGCCTCTGCGGCCCTGGGCCAGTAGGAAATGAGGTCAGGCATCGAAGACATCAGGCTTTGGGCAGGGAATATTTTTAATATAAATAGGAATTCTCCGCCCCCATCTTCTGCATCTCTTACCTTTTCTCCCCCAAAGCCCAACCTCTGCTTTGTCAGTTTCTTGGCATTCAGTAACCCATTTTTTTTTCCTGAAGCCATGTCATTGGCAAGTCAGATTTCCCTGTTTGCTCTCTCAAGTAGGGCGGGTTTTTCTCATTCATTTTTCCCCAAGAAGAATTAGGACCTGAAAATCTTGATGATCTTTAAGCCACTTCTTGGACAGTAATTTGGATTCTCAATGAACACCCACTTTATCTCTTTGGCTCCATTCAATCATGTTCTTCATCTGAAGGGACTGAGACCTCTTATTAGCAACTCCATTCTGCTTAAAAAATGGAGAGCCTTCTCTGTGTCTTTCAGTGGGTCTGAGATATTTCTCTCAAAGGATGGCTAAAAACTGAATAATTAATAAAACCATCTTTTGTGACTTTTTTTTTCTTTTCATCAGTCTGGAAGATTCTGCAATTCTCTTCGGCCTATCATATGGTTAGGTAGACATACTGTTGAAGGCCAAGTTATAGTTCCTCAGTTTGGGGCTTCACTAGGAACTACATTCCCCAGAAGCCCCAAGAACTGACAGTGAACAGTCTGTGCACAGGCATGACTGCTCCTTTTCAGTCTCCCCTTCAAAGTCTTCCATCTTATCAGGCAGCCCTCTGTCTTGAACTGTTTTCCCCAAGTACTTAACCACCTGTAACATTAGATTTTGCTCTTTCTCTCCCTCTCTTTTTTTTTTTTCCTCCAGATTTTTTTTTCTCTGCGATGTTTTCTCTCCACTACCCTCCTCTGCCTCCACCCATCTGTTCTTTTTATGGAAGGTCAAAAAGTTCAACATTAGTAAAGAGGGGCCAAAATGGACTTTATAGTAGGGAGTTGAGGACCTGGTATGGCCAGGCAGCCCTAGCTGAGCCTCAGTTTCCTTATCTATAATGCAACAAGTCAAAGCTGCCTCATGGGAAAGGTGACAGGGATGCTGCAATGGGTGCTGTCAGGGTGCTGTCCTGAGTGCAATCCCAGCCCTGCCGTTGACTGGCTCTGTGACCCATGGGGACCTCTGTGCTTCAGCTTCTTCATCTGTAAAGCAGGATAACAATTGCACCTGCTTTATAGGATTGTGTTGGGAAGATTAAAAGAGATCATTCATGTAAAGTACTTCACAGGGTGCCAGACCAATAGAGTAAGTCCTCCATAAATATTATATGTCATTGTTGTCATTATTCCTGGAAATTAGCAAGTTCTGTTTCCCTGAGGAAGAGGTGTCTCCTGCTAGCAGGCCCTGATTTCCGCAGAGACAAACTGTTAAGTGCTTAAAGGTACTTTGTGAGTGTAACCATGTGTTCAGAAACCCATAACGTGGCTCGCATGCCTTGGCCTAGGTTTTTGGACCCATTGCTTGGAGCTGACCTTGGCAAAGGGAATCAAGTGGGATGCTTTGAGAAACCATGGGTCTGGAAAGCCAGTGAGGCCAAAGGAATCCAGGACCAAGAGTCCCTACAGCTACAGACCAAGGCCCAACAGGGGACCACAGGGAGACCGCTCATCTCAAGGTTTCTCACAAGCTACATGTGGACCTTGTCTCAGCACCTTGCTCCTCCCTTGCTGTTAAAAGGAAGGAGTTTTACATAGAGGAGCATCTCTACGTAAAGCAGCTTACTTATGTTGAGCAGCTGCAAAATGAGCCTCTTCTCCTTTTTTTGAACTACCATCCAAGCCTTGGCATTACTGTTAAGAAATGGCCCTTTTTCCTAATTGCATGAGCCTCAGAATGGGAACAGTTTGCTTTGATCTTTCATGTGTTTTGATGGCCAAATCCAAAGAGGGCATCGTGAAAATGATGACTGAGGGAAGATGAATCTGACGGCTGCATAAGGCTGCAAGTTGGGAGCAGTGACCTGGCTCAAGGTCGGTCTAAGTTAGGGTGGACTAAGATCTAATCAGAGCATGAAATGCTTGCTGCATCGTATTATATAGTATATCACCCATCATACCATGGTATAGAGCTGGAGGGGACAACAAGGATCATTTGAAGATAAACAAACCAAGGCTTCCAAAGTTTATAACTCTGTAAGTAGAGGTGAAGGCAGGCTAGGTACATTCCTTTAACAACTAGTTATTTATTGAGCTTTCACCGTGTCTCAGGCACCATGCTGAAAACACAAGGATGAATAAGGCATGTAATATCCTCATGTCTACGTCTTCTTCTTCAAAAAAAAGGTCAGTAAACAGAAAAAGCAATTGTAAATTGTAATACAAAACGATCAAGGAACTGAGATAGGGAAGATCTAAAGGTTAGGGCAGATGTGAGGCAGGCACCTTGGGTAGTCTGACCAAGCATAACCTCTGTGACATTTATGTTAAGAATTTGAAGATGAGATGAGCTTGCAATGTGAAAAGTGGGAAGAAGAGCAAAGAACATAAGAGCATTCTAGATGGAGGACATTGGATTTACAAAGGCTTGAGGTGGGAAGATCTTGGGCCCTTCCAGAACCTGAAGGAAGGTCATGGTGGCTGGAGTCGTGAGGAGGCAAAGCAGCTTCAAATGAATTTGGAGAATTGGGAGGGACCAGATCATCTACAGCCTTGGGGGCCACTGTAAGGAGTTTGAATTGTGATATAAGGCAGTAGTTCTCAAACTTGAGCATGAATCAGAACCACCTGGAGGGCTTATTAAACATAGATGTCTGGGCCCCAACTCTAGAGTTTCTGAATCTGTAGGTGAGAGCTGAGAATCTGGATTTATAACACATTCCCAGGTAGTCCTGATGCTGCTGGTCTAGACACCAGACTTAGAACCACTACTCTAAGGCCATGAGGAGCCTATCAGAAAGATGTTTAATAGAATTGTAAGAATTTGGTAACCAACTAAGTGTGTGGTTCAAGACAGAAAGGAATCAAAGATAATAACAAAGGTATTCTCCCATATGATCAGGACATGAAATATGGAGGAAAAGTCTTTAGTTGGTTTCAGATGATGAGATGGTATGGCCAGCAGGAATCTTCCATGGGTTTCAGTGGCTGTGGGAATTCACAGATCCCTAAGACTTTCAAAGATGGGTGGTATAGAGGGTACAAATGTAGAGAAGGAAGAGGCAGGAATATGATGCTGTCAACCTGGAATTTCTCTAGGCCCTCCTAGCCAACTCTTTCCCCCTGAAAACTCACGGCCAGCCACCTCACTGACTTGCCCTGCCCAAGGCCAAACTGACGGCAACATCCTCAGTCTACCAGCAGATATGGTCTATGGTTAGTCTTGCTGCCACAGATCTTATACCTAGTGATCCCAGGTGGGCAGGCTTTTTCTTGCGATCCACCTCCTACATCATCTTGTAGGAGACTGGTCCTTACTTCCTGCATCCTAAAGTGAGAAAAACCTAATTCCTCTAACCAATGGCACTGACGAGTGGCAGTGCTGCTGACTAGGGACACCCACCCTCCACCTGGATGAACTGGGTCTAAGTGTGCCCTGCTCTGCCCTGGAATGCTCCACTGTTCTCATGTGCCCAGTCAAGTGCCCCAGCCTCAGTTCCACCAGAGCACAGTTTTAGCTCCTTGCCATCAGTATGTGCTGATCAGAGTGAATCCAAGTTCTGAGGGTAACTTTTTGCTGGGCAGAAGGACAAAACTAGTGAGTGACATGAAGCATGGTGTACCCAAAAGAGAGGCCATGATGCTGTGGTAAGGACAGTGTCATGGAGGCCAAAAGAGAGAAAAGTTTTAGAAAAGGAGAGGCCCAGATACATGAAAACTGTTGAAAATTAGAAAAAAAGAACCAAACAATTTGTCAATAAATCACGACAACTTCAGAGAGAACAGCTATACAAGAGTGGGTGGACGGAAGAAAACAGCAATCAAAGCCCAGTGCACATGTAATGCTATTCGGTTAAATACTACACAAGTAATTGAGTGATGAAAATTATTAATTGTGCACATGCTGCTCACTCTATGCCCCGGGTACTTCTAGTGCTTCTTGAATAGTGCAATAATTGGCAGATAACTGCACTATTAATTATGCCAAGGCTTGCTTGGTGATAGGCTAAAGGCCAAACACGTAGGATGAGGGGTATCTATGCATTCTTTTTATCTTTGTGCCCTGAGAAGAGTGAATGGAATGCTCAAGGTCAACTTGAACCTGCAGCTAGCCCAGTAGACTGAAGTTCTGTCATGCTCTGCCTTGAAAAGTAAATAGCAGTGTCTATGCGATAAGCCTACACAGGCTCAGAGGCCACCTACAGCATGTATGCAAATGGCACTTAGGCACAGCAGAGTTAAAGATGTTCACAAGCTCACTGCATAAAACATTTATAAGCCAGACCCCCAAGGACCAGTATTCTCCTCTCTCTGTCATATCCATCCTTGGCCACATGATAAACATTCCCCATCCCTTGTCCTATTCACACCAACAAGACTATTTCATACGGGTAAGAACAGACACAAAGTCCATAGCTTTTCACATCCGGATTTTCCAAAGTGGATTATGGCAGATTGGATGCAGAATACCTAGCTTATCATGTCATAAGATGAGTAAGGTAGTAAGAAGCCACCCTATTGGAAGAGGAGAGGTTTGAACCAGTGCTATCCAATAAAACCTTCTGAAATGACAGAAATCATGTTTTGTGGTACCAGTGTGGTGGCCACTCATAGCCATGAGTGTCTATGAGCACTTCAAAGGGGGCTAATGTGGTTGACAGACAAACTGACAAATTACAATGAATGTAAATGAAATAGCCGCATAGGAGTAGTGGTTAAAACCCAGCTTCAGCGGACACTCCGGCTTCGCTTCCTTCCTTACACACCCTCCTCCGGGCTGCCTGTCTGGGCTTGAGGGGCCTCAGAGCCTCTTGGGGTGGTAATGTGTGTCCTCTGGGATGACGTTTCATCATGGACAATTTTCCTCCTCCCATCAAACGACAGCTTCTCTTGCTCCAAATGAGTAAAAATTTGCCCGGAATTACTTACGAGGGGTGAAGGATGAACATATTAACAGGCTATAGATAACAAGAAAGTCCTTTAAAAATGAACGTGGTGGCTATTTAATGCCGCCAAATCAATTTGTGCAAAATAACGGGAGACAAGGATGAGTTGTGGCTGACAGGGAGCAATTAAGTTTTGTGATTCTGCCTTGAATTATTAATTTCAGGAAGGGTTGTTTCTTTCTCTGAAATCTACATCTTCTTCACCCTAGAGTGACAGGTGGAAAGCACTTTATGTGTGAGCCTCTAGATTCTGAGCAACCTTTTCTCTTGGTTTCTTTTCTCATGTTCTCAGCAATTCATCAAGGTTTGCATTTGGTTTTCTTTCCACTTTTGCAACATTTTAGCTATACCAATACGTGTTTTTAAAAAACCAGCAACAAGGAAGTGAACATCCTCATCAATTTCATGGGTGGGCTTCCCTCATGACATGACATGTCCGCACACAGCCATGGCGTGCACTCACCAGAGAGAGAAGAGCACACATGCTGGGAAAAGTAAATTCGTGCAAGCTCATTTTCCTCCTGGAAAAGATAAAATGTCTTTGGCTGGTCAGCTCATTTGGTGAAGCCACTGTGCTACTGACATCCTTGATCTCAGGATTAAGCCCTGTATGGGATGCTTTCCATCACGAAGAATTCCTTTGTACAGAGCCCAGCCTTGGGAAGCCATCTCACAAATACATGTGTCTCCCGATGAACACCTAGAGGATGGCTCAGCTCAAGTCAGCCCTTTGCTAACAAAAGCCATCAACAAAATGCCTTGTTACACACAGTGGGTCCATGGAAAGGACACCAACACCAGAGTCATTCCAACGGGCTTAGCTTGATGTGGCCATCTCTTAGCAATTGAATAATTGCTTGGTTACTTGAAACTTCAGGTTTCTTTGAAGAAACCCTTCCCACCTTCCCACTTATCCAAGTGTACTAAGCCCCTCAAATATAAAATGGGATTTGGTTATTTTATGAGCTGGCATAGTTTCATGGAAAGTGCTTTGGGATCAGAACAACTGGAATTTTAGTCCCATTTCTGTCACCATTTCTAGCTGTTGGACTAGTAAAGGGACAAAAGATCTCTGAGCCTGTTTCCTCATCTGTGAAACTAGGCTGATGCTACCTCATAGGATGGCAGTAAGGGTTAAAAGGAGGAATGTGAAGTTTCTGGTATAGTGGCTCACGTGTGTTGTGGTTCTAATAGACATAGCCAAGAAATCCAGAAGATGGTTCCCAGCCAGACCCAGAAATAGTGTGAAGTCTTCCTCCAGGGAACCTCTGCTTTGGTCACTTCCCTCCTGCCAGCCCTTTTCTTTGCTTCTCTTTCATCACTGTGTGTCAGAGGAAATGTCATTCATTTATTCACATACTCACAAATAGCTCTGAGAGCCTACTGCATGCCAGGAACTACTCTAAGTACTAGGGTTATAGCAGCGAACAGAGTCCGATTGCATGGTGCTTGTATTTTAGTGGGGAGATAGACACTATGGTATGCCATAAATAAATGACATACCGTCAGAGGGTGATTAGTGCTATGTAGAAGGATAAAATAGGACAAGGAGATAGGATGGAGGTGATGGAAACTGATTCAATATCAACGACCAGCATGTGATCTTTAAGATCACTTGCACACACCCACACGTACGTGCGCACACACACGCACAGTGAGGATGGTAGATCCCTTATTCTGTGAAGTGGGGAGGACATAGCCTGAAGATCTTGGGGGTAGGGGATGGAGGAGGTAGGAAAATGGTTGGAATAACCTGGGCTGCAGACGGAGTTGAGGAATGGAAAGAGAAGGTGCAGGAAGGTGGCTTGGGATAGGGAGATCAGTGGGAGGAAGAGATGGCAGCTACCAAATGGGAAAATGTAAGGGGAAAGAGACAGAGAAGGTGCTGGAGACCTCCCAGTCGACTTGATACAGTCCTGAGCCTCCTCATGAAGCCCTCAGCAAAGATGTGCGTGACTCACTAAGACTCTTGCTGTAGGTGTTTTTTGGGGGGATGGGGCAGAGAGTTAGATCTGGGACATGTGGGTGAGAGCCAGGCTGGCCCACTGAGCCAATATTTATAGACTTCTTGTTTTCAATAATCCAAACATTGTAAACAAGTGTTACGTAGAAAAGCCCAAGTCCCTTTCACTGTTCCCTAAATTTCAACCTCTGAAAGTGACTAATATTAAAAGTGAAATGTGTATCCTTGCTGATATTTTCCTACAAATACACAAACACTGACAAATGCAGTGTTTAAAAATAAGCAGTGGTTTCCTTCTCTTTTTCTTTTTTTAAAGGAGAGATCTGATATCATCGTTTCCCAGGAACCAAAGCCCAAGAAAGATTACCAGAATATTCTAGCATCAATGCTGCCTCCTCAAACTATAACAATTCTCACAGAAAAGTCTCCCACTTGCCCCCATACCACATCCTAACTATTCCTTAGCACACTCTCCACCTGCCTGCTGTTCTCTGCAAAGAAATGGTTTCTCCAGCAGGTGTTTACAGGCAAGATTATATCAAGCTCCCAGTCTAGCCTCCAGTCATTAATAAGGGAGATTCCCCGTCACTTGAGGCCCCATCACCTGAAGCACAGTGGGAATAGGGACAAGGAAACTAAATAATTCACCTCTTAGTGCGCTGTGAAAGGGAGAGGAGCAGAGCTTCACGTCGCCGTGGAAATCAGGTTCTGTTTACTAATAGCTTCCTCTACTGGAGTGTGGCAGGTTAGCCTGTAGGATGGTGGCTCTCAACCTTGGCTGCACATTGGAGTCACCTGGCGGCTGTGCAAATATTGACACCTGGACCTCACTCGCAGCAATCCCATTTCATTAGCTTGTGTTGCAGCCTGGGCATCCCCAGGTAATTCTAATGTGCAGGCAAAGGTTGTGAGTCAGTGCTGGAGGTCAACTCTCCCTGTTCTGGTAAATTAGTCATTATCCGGAGCATCGAGAGTCGGCATAAATGAATTCAGTACTTTGTCTTATTTTAATATTGATACCACATTCAGCTGGGAAAGCAGTCTGCTCGTTTGTCCAACTTTCAGAAACAATGCATCTCTAGTCCAACTCATTCCCTTTTCTTCGATTCAGTCTTCTTCCTGATGAGAAGGGGCAACACATGGATGTCAAGGGGTCTTGCTGGCCTCTGTTCTGGAAAAGTGACCACAATAGGAGAGCACTGGCCTCCAAACGGTTCTGGGGTCAACCACCCACATCCCCAACTTCCAAGCAGTCGCCATCCTTTGCATTCCCTTCTTGGATTTCCTTCAACATGCAGATTTATGAGGCAGGGAATTGATGGGGTGGCTGGAGTCCAGACCCGGTGTAATCACCGAGAAGAATGAACAAGTGTACTCCAGGGAGTACCCACAATCCTGACCATACTTCTGGTGTCATCTCTAATGGTGCTGACTTAGGGACCTTGCCTGCTTTTTTGCCTTTCTCCTCACTCGGCTTGACCAGAGTCTGTGGCTAATGCTAGGCTGAACCAGTGTAGGCAGAGAGTGCGATCCTCCCTTTGTTTGTGCCGTGTGTGGATCAGTATTTGCTTCGTAGCTCGCCTCACATCTGTGGGGTGTCCCTGAGGTTGAGGACTGCTGAGGCAGGGGGCTAAGTAGGTGCCAGGTGTGGGGTGGCAGGAATGAGAACAGGGCCTGTGTCACCTCCCTTATTCTTCATTTAGTAGAAATGGGATAGAATTGTAAATACCTTGGGACAAGTTCCCTCCACTATCTTTCCTCGGGCAGATGTCCTTGATCCGTTCTGATTTACATTTTCCTTCTAAGTACTCTGGTACTTGTCCCTGAAGTGGATCCTAGCTGACGCCACCCTGGGTTGTCCTCAGTGATTTACTTATCCTCGTGCTCTCTAAACACAAATCCTTAAGGGCAGGGTATCCAGTGCCTACCACAGCATCTGTCACACAGGAAGGGCATGTATGTGGGCGTGCAAGGAATGCAACGCTTGTCAGCATCCACATTTCTCCCAACCTAACTGCACACGTTACATTCTAGCAGACCTAGATCTAAATCCTGCTCTTCATTTCTGGGCTCCCTGACCTTGGGCAAGACTCTTCACCTTGCTAAGCCTTGCCTTTCTTATTTCTGGAAAGCGGCTAGTGCTGAGATCTGCCCTATCAGGCACTAATGAGTATTCAGTGGGGTAGTGTATGCAAAGTGTTAGTACAGTGTCATTCATAGGCTTATGACTCGATGAATGTTAGTTATCGTGCATTATCATTAGTAGTTCCCTTATTATCTATGTGATAACATTAATTTTACCATCGCCTGCAAATAGGCAAATAAAATAGGACATTGCCAAAACAACTTTAACTATCTAGCCTTAATCTTAACTCTGATTTAAAAAAAAAAAGTCAAGTTGTTTGCGAAGGTAAAGTGCTCGGTAGGAGTATGCTAATGCTCTATCAGCCAGATGTGAATCTTGGCTGCCAACATACTGGCCTAAATCGGGGAGTTTAATCTCGGGAAGTTCTGATAATTAATAGAGCACTGGAGAGGGAGTCCATCAGGCGGGCAGCTAAGCAGCGGTCAGGACAACTTGGCAGAGTTTATAGGACTGGCCTGTGCCGTGCAGAGCCCTCGTAATTGGAGGGAGCCGCAGTGTACAAGGACGGTCTGCAGTTCAACATACTGTTGCCGTCTCTGAGTGAATTTGTACGCTGACTGCAAGAGCGGAGATCTGTGAGTCACAGCAGAGATATTCTCCCCTGCACATTATTGAGTCAAAATTTAAGATCAGCAAAGAAGATATTGACTCGTGTGCCAGTATAGGAAAACTGAATGCCAGGCAGGTCCTTGCGATCCTGCTGAGCCATCATAGAGGACTAGATTGCTTAGCTCTCTTTCCCTTCATTTGGGCTCAGTCACCAAGGTCTGACAGGCTGAAAGGCAGCTAAGCCTTAGATTCTAAAACCACTAGCACCCTTGGACCGCAGCCATTCAAGGATCAGGTCAAGGTTTGGGAGACCACATTAAGAAGTGAATGCTAATATGCTCTAGTCGAGAAGTCAGCGCTTTATCATGTCCTACCTACTTAGCGGTGAAATAAAGGTCTTCATAGCAGAGCAGTGATGAACATTGCAGTTGCGCGGAAGTCATCCTTCATGACTGTGTTATTTTGCTTAGAGTCCCAACCACTATGTCACGTCTTAAAACTTGTCAAATTGTGCACAGTACACTGACTTCATGGGAGAAAAACGGGTTCTCTAAAAATATCAAAAATCAGACATTTCTGGTAGAACGAGACATTATAACTCAAAAGTCCTGCAGATAAATAATAATTAGGAATGACATTTACTCAGCAGAGCACTCAGAAAAAAGCATTCTCTATCAGCTACGTCCTTAAATGGCGACAGTTTCACGCCTCTCAACACTAATAATAAAAGGCCAAGTCAGATACCCTTTAAGACGTTAGCAGGAATTTTTTTCTTGGGGGGAAAAACAACTTTAAGGAAGTATTTTTCTGCTTCCTATGTATTTTTGCAAATAAGAACAAATTAGTTCCCCAGTTGTCTGAAAATGTTCAAAACCACCTGTCTGCCCTTCAGGAGACAGAACAAAATCAACGAGAGTCGGAATCTTGATGATACACACAGAATCAAACCCCAGAAGCACACGATGATTTTTAAGAGACCCAAGAATGATAACACTGCCAGACGTCATTGTACACAGAAGGGATTGTCTGTAGCTCCGTAACAGAGTTGGGGCCAGGGTGCTGCAACCAAGGGCCCAGAGTGCAGCATCTAAAAGGGCAACATTAAGGAGGGTCACACAAGCTCAGGGCACTTCGCTTGCCACCCCCTAGTCCCAGCTCTGAACTTGCCTGACAGTTTTAGCGGGGGAAACTGAGGCACCAGGAGGTGAAGTGACTTGTCAAAGGTCTCACTGCTAGTCAATAGCAGACCGAGTGCCAAGAGAGAGAAATAGAGCCAATTGCAAGATAATCAAAATGAATAATGATATCTATTCTGTGTGTTTTGGTCGGGGGCAGAGAGAATCAGCAGGTCTTTATTGTGGTGATTATGGACTTCTTTTCTTTATGAAATAGCAAATATTTGGACATTATCATTGGAGAAACTGGTCTGGCCACCTATTCACTATAAGATAGAGCATTTTCCAGACCATGCAAATCTCCAAGGCAGTGCACTCCAGCCTATATAGATCTGGCGCACCAACACGGCATGGTTCCCATGAATAATGTGTGATCAGAGGATAATGATTAAGACATGGCAATGCCCATTACTAAATTAGCTAAATTGGCAAAACTCAATTTAAGTGGCAATTTTGACTCCAGTGATAGAATTATAACCACCCTTCACTTAATGAGCAAGACACTTAATAATTCAAACATACTTAGGGAAAAATCAAACAAAGCTTCTCCATCATGGATTAGCTCTCTTGCCACCTCGCCTGCCACACCTTTGCAAACCATGATTTGGACCCTCTTTGGGAGGAAAGGGGTGGTATTTGGTGACTGGGTGACTTCTCTAAGGCTATGTCCCAGGCTACATTCTGTGACTTAAATCAGTCTTGACAGCTCTTTGCTGTTATCTTCAGCTGACAGACATCTTTTAAGAGACTGTATATGGCAGTGGTTTAGAGAAGCTGGCAAACTACCTGATTTTGTCAATAAAGTTTTATTGGAACACAGCCATGCCCATCGGTCTACATATTGTTTATGGGTGCTTTCACACTACAATGGAAGAGTTGAGGAGCTGCAGCATAGACTTTATGACCCACAAATCCTAAAAATGTACTACCTAGTCCTTTAAGAAAAATCTGACCCCCCCCCCCCATCTGACCCTTTAAGAACATGTTTGCCAAGAACTAGACTTGGGTTTGCTTCCTGGATCCATGTTGCTAGGGTGCCTGACCTTAGGTAGATCTTTCTCATCTCCCTGATCTATGATTTCCTTAAATGTGAAATGGAGATAATACAAAGTCGGCCTCCTGAGGCTGTGAGAATGAAGTGAGATAACACACGTTTATCTGTGCTCAGCACACAGTACGTGTTCAGTAAAGGGCTGATGACAACAGTAACAGCTGCTGAGTACTCACTCTGTGGCAGACCCTGTTCTAAGCTCTTTATATCAACTCAATACCCACAGCAACCCTATGAGGTAGATGTTATAATGTTTTAATTTTTCAGATGAAGAAAGAGTACTTATTATTATTCTTTTATCCCATCTCCTAAACTCTCTTATGTTTACCTCCTATGTGTAACACTTCTGCCCACCAGTAATGCCTCTACTGGATCGTAACTGGTTCAAGGGCCTGATTCTGCTGTGCCTTGTTATTCCTGGACATCAAGGGTTGGGGACTCAGCAGGCATTAGGCGTGCCACCCCTGTTACTTGTGGTCATGGACAACATTGAAAGGCGATTTTCTTCTCTCACTCAAGTAGGCCCTTTCATCCATTCTGCTAGCCTAGTCTCGGTTCTTCATCTTCCAGAACAACTTCTCTTGCCCTTTACAGTGTAGTGTTTGGTTGACATAACCACGGACATCATCTCCAGGCATGGAGGTGCCTAATGAAAACTCAGGGTGATGAAAATTCTGAGATCCTGGGAGCCTTTACATTCTGTAACAGCCAGATGCTTATTCTTTCGGCTAACCTTTATTGCATGCCTGTGACTCTCCGGCCATGGAGGTCACGCCTGCAGGGGCACACCTGTCTCCCTACCACTTATACTCTACTCAAGGAATATTTACAGAGATACTCAGAACAGCTGCCACCTTAAACAAGTCTTTAGTTTTTCTTTCTTGCATAAAAATAATGGTTCTTTCAGGGATCTCCGTGCCAAATATTTGTTTTCATACAAAATTAGTAAGATGCTTAAAGTTCTTGTAAGCAACTCAGCCCTCTGTTAAGGTTCCTGAAGGTTATAAGAAACAGGAAAAAAAAAGTCACCTTATAGTCGTATGGGAGTTGTTAGCTCCTCCTATGTGCCAGGCACTGAATAAGATACTTTGTTCACTTTAACTTATCTATTCTTTACCTCAAATCTGTAAGGTAGAGACCCTCATTTCCCAATTTACAGATTAAAAAAAAAAATGGAGGCTCTGAGCATTTAGGTGACTTGGTCAAGGTTAGCTGGCAGATCATATTTTGTTTTTTCACCCCTAAACCCATATGGCCACATTCCCTTGAGAGTTTTCTAGCTGTGTTCTCCAGAGCCCTGGGGACTGCTGACGGTGGGCAGAGGGGTGAGTAGGTGGGTCCCAGGATTCCCATCCCTCTGCTTGGGGCAGCACCTTGTTCCACTGTTTTCTGTGTTAGCATTCCACTGATTTTTGGAAAAGGATCTCCTGCTTTCCAAAAGAAAGTAAAAAGGGCTTCGGAAAGGGGGCCAGGCCTTTATTAAGTGCCAACTGTGTGTCAGACTGTAATCCAGTCAGTCTCAACTGGGGGTGACTTTGCCCCCTGGGGAAAATTTAGCAATTGTCTGGAGACACTTTTGGTTTTCACAACTTTGGAGTTGCCGCTGGCATCTGGGGGGTAGAGGCCAAGGCTGCTGCTGACCCTATAATGCGCACGACAGCCCCTTCTATCCCAACAACGACTTACCCAATCCCAAATGTCAGTAGTACTAAGGATGAGGCACGCTGATCCATACTCAGGCTAAGTAGTCAGAAGGGAGCAGAAAGAGACGGAAAGCCTGACCTTGTGGAGTCGTTGTTCAGTGGGGAAGGCATGTATTACTCAGGTCACCTACAATTGAGTCTTTCGTTAAAAACTGAAGAAGTGCTCTGAAGGGAAAGCATGTGGTACAAGGAAAGGTCATGACAAGGAGCCCTTGTCTGGGAGGTCTGGGGAGGCTGAGGTTTGAAGGCTGCAGGGGGCAGATGGAGTGAGAGTGCTCTAGACACAGGTTACCGCAGACCTTTGCAGTGCAAAGGC
This sequence comes from Ursus arctos, assembly GCF_023065955.2. NCBI lineage: Eukaryota > Metazoa > Chordata > Mammalia > Carnivora > Ursidae > Ursus > Ursus arctos. The sequence continues at coordinate 57,159,235 of NW_026622819.1, forward strand.
CCTGTGGAGCAAGGGCAAGTGGCTATTTGAAGACCCTTGGGCTAGAATGGAGTGTGCAAGGGGTGTGATGCATGATGAGGGAAGGAAGAATCAGACCGGGCAGAGCCCTGGGCCACCTTAAGGATTCGGGACTTTATCTTAAGAGCTATGTGTACCATTGAAGTCTTCAGCAGGACATGACATGATTCTGTTTGGGCTGGAAAAGATCACTCTGATTATTGTGTGGAAAACAGACTGGAGGGATAAGAGCAGCCACAGGAAACTAGCAGACATTTCATACCATGAGCTTTCTCCAAGTGGAAGGATGGAATGGGGACCGGTCCCTCCAGAAGAGAGCCCCACTTCTCCAAGCCTGCCTGTGTCAGCTTACGCTAACAACAAGGTCGCTGTGCAACAGGAACTCTGCCACGCATAAATGTCAAGTCCTATCTTTTCCCCCAACTTAAAAATATGCACCACTCGAAAATAAAACTCCACCATATCATTTGGGCTTCACATCTGTTCTGCAGTTGCAAAATAACAATTCCACTGCTGCTGTTTGTGGGAATGGAGGAAGTTAGACATGAGAAGGATGCGGGCCTGTCTCTTAATTTATTTTTTTCTTTATTGACCTTTTCCAAGGTGTCAGAAAGCAGATTCACTCATTAAGATGTTGACACCTGGGAAAGTCTGTAGTATATCTTATTTATGGCAGTGTGTATATGGGTGGTGGGGAAGAGAGCGAAAGAATCAACTGTCAAGGCAAGAAAAATACTGTTTTCTTTGGTCTATTCTCTCTCCCCAGTGATTTCTGGCTACTGTGAATCATGGAAGAGTATCCATGCCTCTCCCATGGTCTAATTAACTTAGAGGGAGACTGGGTGGGAGGGAAAAATCTAAAAATCCAAAAAACATGGGTCTGTGGGACTGGCACAATTCATTTCTGATTAGCAACAGTTCATGCACTCACCCATGAACCACACAGATGTTCAAGTGGGATGTCTTGAGGTATCAGGAAATTATCATAAATCTGAACTTGTTTGTAAGCATCCATTTCCATATTTTACGGAAAACTGTAATTTTCCCTTCCAAGTTCCCCCTCCGCTGATGAGGAGGAATTTTTCTCCAAGATGGTGCCAGTTCCACTGGCTGCAGCTGTTATGCATTGAGGATATGAGGTGGGTGGGGTCTGACCTTGGCCATGTAAGGGATACAGGGAAATAGAAGATAGTCCCTGACCTTTACATAAGAGAGACTACAGGGCTCAGGAACCAGCTGAACCACAAATCAACCTACTAGAAGTTTACCTATCTTTAATGCTCCCAAGACCTGGTGTGAGGTCTTCCTCCATCATTAACCATGACAGCTGATCTCTCTGAGTATAGGTTTGCTTACTCAGCTGAAGTACAGGGATAATAACACATTCTTCACAATATTGTTCAGATTAAGTGAGACACTATATGTAAAATACCTAGCTAATTGTATACACACAACAAACATTGTTGTTAATATCAATAGCCCCCCCCCAAAGAGAAATAAGTGTAGGAATGTTCCAGGATGAGCTGGAGAGCCTACGCAGCATTGAATGCCCCTTGAAGCTTCTCTATTCCATAAAATGGGGGGTAACATAGAGTTTTCCCCACACCCAGATAAAATGTCCCTGCTTTGTAATATACCTGTGTGAAGTTCTGTTTTGGCTTTGGAGAATGCCTCAGGAATGTGAATTAGATGAATAGATTTTAAAATATTCATTGGTACATTGCCTTTTGGGGAAGACCATGACTTGGATTAGAGTTCTCCTGCCAAATAAGCAGCAGCTGTCTATAGGGTTGGTAGCACCCTCAGATCCTGCCCCATGGACAGGGCAATACTGAGATCCTAAACTTGTGGCTTGTGGGCCAAATTCAGCACATGGCTGTGATTTCTTGGTCCAAGTACTTTTATAAAAATGTGAATTAGAATGCTCGCTTTGGCAGCACATATACTAAAATGTGAGTTAGATGTTAATATTTAAATGCAAGGAGTTTTCACATAAACAAAGACATACTTATGGCTTCTCTTAAGTGGAAGGTCCGGATACATAGGATCAGCATTTGTGCACAAGGCTATCACATGTTAAGGAGTAGCAGCTATTCCCATAAGGTCTGCAATGATTTTCAGTTGCTTTCAGTTCCTAGCTCACCTCTTATATTAACTACCTGCTTGGTCCCACCAGGCATAAGAATCTGTAGACCCTGTGGCAGTGATTCTCAAGGTAGGGTTCCAGGACCTACAGAATCAGCATCACATGGGAGCTTGATAGAAATGCACATTATCAGGCCCCACCCAGACCTACTGAACCAGACCCTGTGGGGTGGGCCCCACACTCTTTGCTTTAGCCCACCTCTAGGGGACACTGACACTTCTTATGTTTGAGGTCCCCTGCCCTGGGCTAAGGAGCACACACTTGGGAATGAGAGGTACTGGTTCTAAGTCATCACTACAACTTGCTGTGAAAACTTAGAAAAGTTGCTTTACTTTTGGAGGCCTCATTTCCCTTCTCTGTAAAGTGAGAGAGTCAGGGACTAATTGGTTTCCAAGAGTCTTCTGGCCTTAGCACCGTATGATGCTACATTCTTCAGGTCTGTGGACTAACAACTAACATTTATAAAGCACTCTCCATGTGCCAGAACTGAGCTAAGCACTTTACCCAGATGATGTCATTTAGCCCTGACTGTTACAGTGGTCCCTTCTGAAGACCCATTTTACAGAGCAGAAAAGTGAGACACAGAGGTGAAATGACACACCAAAGTCCCTGACGGAGGACCCTGATTTTACGTAGCCTGGAAAGCTGGTGAGCCCTTGACTTCTTAATATTCTACCTGCATGGAGAGGTGGCCAAAAGGTAAGGACAGTGATGTGGCCAGCACCTTAGAGCAAAGCAGTCTGGCCCTTCAAGGAGGCAGGGCATATTCTGCCGAGCAAGAAGGATTACCTGAAATAGAGCACGGCAGCAGTAGCCTTCCCCTGCCCCAGTTACAAGCAGTAGGCAATGACCTTAAGAGTAGAGCTGGTGGGAATAAGGAGGTTTGGAGAAAGGGAGAGCAAGCAAGCATGTGTAGTGAGGACTAGCCAGGCTTTGGAACTCCCCAGCCCTCCATGGAATCTCAGCTCTAGCCCTTACAAAGTGCTAGACGCAAGTGATCTTGGGAGAGCATTTCTCCAGCCTGAGTCTCAGTGTCCTCATCTGTGAGATGAGGACAATGATACCCACGTCTCAATGGTCGGGAGGATTAAATGAGCAAACAGGTTTATAAAAGCACTGGGTGCCTATCATCAACACTAGCACCATGGCCCCTTCTGAGCAGCTTTAAGAGCACCTTGCAGTATTGGCTGTGATGATGCAGAAGCTGAGTGATCTGGGTGGAAGAAGCCTCCCTCCTCAGTCAGCCCAGTGGGCTCCATTCACTTGGAACATTTCACTTCCCAGCTGTCTCGTCTCATTGTCCTGTCTCCATCTGCCAAATGCTCTACTTTTTTTTTTTTCCTTTCAGAACTCCTCTCTGGGGTCTATCTCCCCTGAGAATGGCTGGCAAATAACTCTAGGAGGATTTAGATCCTTATTATAACGTAGGGTTTCTTATTGACACGACAAGGACAAAAGAACATTCGTATTCGTGGAGACCCTCCATTCCCAGATTTGAGAACACGATGTAATCCTTTCTCTTCCTCCTGACCCAGGAAGACTCCTTTGGCATAGTGCAAAAAGTGTGGGTTTAAAATCAAACAGCCCTGGCTCTGCCACTTATTAGCTGTGGTTTGGGGAAAGTCACTTCATCTCTGTGGGACTATGTTATCGACCATACAATGGGTCAGTGCCCTAGCAGATGCATAATGAGTGGTAGCTCCCTTCCCTCCTCTAATTAGAGGAGACATATCATTTTTGTGCAGAAAGATCAGGAGGGTAGAATAAAGTACATTTGAACTCTTTGGGTCTTCGAGTGAAAAATTAGTGGGAATAACCTCAACTGCAATGAAAATAAAACAGTGCCATTAACTGAGCTGCTGCTCTGTGCCCAGATGGTGCTAAGCATTTTGTGTGTCATGTCTCATTTGATCTTACTAAGAGCTCTTTTCAAGTTAGGGAGATATTATTGTCCCCATTTCAAAGGTGAGAGAATCGAGACTCAAAGAAGTGAAGTAGGTTGCCCAGGGCCCTCAGTTAATGACTGGCTGGGCTGTGTCAGCAGGTTTGCAGCAGCTTCATTATGTGTCCACTAAGAAGGAGTAGAAAGGACTGTGGGTGTACCCCTCCCACTTGAAAATCACTCATTCTTCCAGCCTGCAGAAGAAGTATTAGCCCCAAGGTTTTTCTCCAGCACCTCTGGTTTTTGCTTATTATTTTGATTTTTCTAGGGCCTTGGTCCTTTGTGTGGCCTGATTTTTTTTCGTGGTTTTGAGCTCCAAGGCTTGTCCTTACTTGCATAAGAGTCACTCAGAATATTGATGTGGTTCTTTTCCAGAAAGGTGAACATCCCCTATATCACTGGGTCCAGGAAGACACGCAGGCCAGGCCAGGCCAGGCAGGCTCCAGTCCTGGTGCAACAGTCCATGCCCTCCCTTCCCTGCTGCCCACCTTCCTTTCACAAATCATCAGCCGAATGAGGCTCTTCAGGGCCAAAGCTGTGTTTACCCAAGAGGCCCAGAGTCTTACACAGGTGATCTCAGCAGCAATAATTGTGAGGGAGGTGAAATTGAGCAGTCTTTCTGCCCTTGAGAGAGAAAGAGACCAAAGCTTCAGGTCACTTGAAGAGAAGAGCAGGCCTCCAGCCCCCAGGATCATTCTGGAAGGCAGCAGTGAGGCGAGTAGTGTTCCCGCCCAGACTGGTACATTAGGAGGCTGGAATCTGAGGGATGAAATGTGTTAGCTCCTCTAGCTGAGTGATTGAGGGGGTTTAGTCACAGAAAGTCCCAGAGGTCTCTCCCAGGAGCTATCTTTAGCACCTTTATCTTTATCAAGTGTATCATTAGCTGGTTTTCATATTTGGAGGAAAGTGCAGGAGAGTTTTAGAAACCGGCCTATAGCACAGATCCTGTGTTGGGCCTCAGGTGAGCAGAAGCCCAGCAAAGCACTGCAAAGAGCCAGGCATCTCAGCTCATTCTCTCAACTGGGGGCATGGTCATTCATTCACCCATTAGTTCACACATCCGTTCACTTCATTCCACAAATCTACTGAGGACTTGCTATCCATCAGACACTACTTCAAGGAATAAAGAAGGCTGGTTTCTGCTCTCATGGAGCTCCATTCTAATGGGGTGGGAGAGACAATAAATGAGAAAACCAAATAGGGACAATAATTTCACGTGATAATGAGTGCTCTGAAAATCACACAAGAGGAGTTTGTCATAGACAATGTCAGATTCGAGGGAGGCTAATAGAGATTGAGTGGGCAGCGTGGACCTCACTATGGAGAGGGTCTTTGGTCTGGGACCTATATATTGAGATAGAGCCAGCTATGCAGAGATCTGGGGGCACAGTGCTCCAGGAACAGGGAGGAGCATAGGCAAAGGCCCTGAGTCAGGAAGGAGTTCAGCCATGTTGGAGGGCCAGGATGAAGGGCAGAGGGGGCAGGAGTGGAAAGTTGAGTACACTAATACTGGAACATGTATGATGTTCCTGGTACAGTTCTAACGTCTTATATACAACATCCACGTCATTTTCACATAGCTCCACTGGGTTCCTGTGATTGTTCCCATGTAGAACTGCAGAACTGGAAGACAGGGAGATTACCCTGACTTCCGGGTCACACACCAAATGAGCGAGAGAGCCATGATGTTAACCTGGGCAGTCTGAGAGCAGACCCTATACCTCTAACTGGCACATTACACAGTGCAGTCACTGTGAACCCACTTGAATTAACGAACTGAGCCAAGGTTAAGAGGAGGAGGTGTATCTTGGAATAGGATGGAGCATTTTCCAAGAGGAACAAGGAGGGAACTGGCATTCATTGATGGGGCCCAGGCTGAGTGCCAAGCACCGGGCTCCACGCTATCTCCTCATCCATTTCCCTCACCACAACCCTTCAGGGCAGACTTCATTAGCCCCTTTTTACAGATAAGAAAGCAGGGCTCAGGGAGGTGATACATCGTGCCCAGGACCACTCAACTAATTCATGATTGTCCTGATTAGGATTCAGGTCTGTCTGCCCTGGAACCTGGGCTTATCCAACCCTCCGTATTAAACTGTCTCCTTTTTGTTTCATTATTTCTTATTTCCCCCCTCAAAAAATGGAGATGAAGATTTCCAACCATGATAAAATCTTAACAATAAGTGCATTTGTTTTGGGGGGAGGGAATGACCAGCTGTTTAGCATGCATCCATTGTTCTTCATGTTGCCTGTTCTCTGGAGGAGAGGAACAGGAATGGGCCCTTCTGTGTCATAGTGCCTGCTAGATTGGCACAAGTGCACAAGCATTCCATAAATAAAAAATAAATGCCACACTACACAGCACTTTGAAAAGCTATGCCCCAGGGGGGCAGGGGGGTGGTCATTGAATTGCTAGAAGTAGGGTTGGTAGGTGCCATTTCTGTTCCCCTTAGACCCTTCCGCCTGGGGCTGACCCCACTCTTAGGAAACCTGGAGAGTTCCTCTTGCAAGGCACCAAGAGAGGAGCCAGGCCGCCACTGGATAGCATACCCGATTTACTTTCTGGTTCAAATTCTAGGTGTGAGAATTCCATCTGACAGCTTCTTTTATTCATTCACCTAACAGAGAGCCGTTTGTCTGTTACGGCCTGAGTCTGGAGAAAATGTGAATAATAGTAAAGATAAGGTCCCCAGTCATATGGAGCTTACATTTTGATTGGGGAATTGAGTGCTTTTTTTTTTTTTTAAATAAAGGGTAAACAAATAAACATGTGCATAAATTAATTTCAGATTGTGATAAATGCTTTAAAAAAGATAAAATAGAATAATGTTACAGAGAGAGACAGGGTGGAGAGGAGAGAATGATTATTTTCACTTTTCTCTCTTTTTTCATACCTACCCATCTATCATCTACATCGTCTATCTACCCACCCACCTACCTACGCGTACATACAGCCACATTCGTTCGTGTATGATTTCTAGGTCTCTCAGTCCCTCCATTCCTTCTCCTTCACCTTATTCCTTCCTTCCACGGATAAATTTGGCCACCCCCTCAGGGCCAGACCCTGAGGGTGGTTTGTGTGTTTCCTGTGCTGACCAGGAGCTCCCAAGGACCAGCACCTGGTTTCTCCCCGTGTCTCCCACGTAAGAAAAGCACTACTCAGCGTAAGGCAGGCATAACAAGGGTTGGTTAAGTTACCAAATTAAAAGAATATCCCCATACTGTGTTTACACTCGTCCAGTCCTAGAAGTGTAAGAGAAGGCACTGAGCGCCCCCCCTACTTCAGAACCACTGTGTTTTCTAACAGAGAGGATCATTGTTCAGTGAAAATCAGAGCATGCGGATCAAGGTGAATAGCTCCGTGGTAGAGCTCCCGTAGCATTGTTTTGAATGTAAACACAAAAGTCCAAGACTGTTCCATTCATGTGTCCGTTCCCTGGATGATTACTTCAATTTTAGAAACATTTGCTGAATACCTACTATGTGTAAAATGTGACAGGGAATCACTGAAGATGCAATTCTTGCCCGCCTGTTGCTTATACTTCTCAAGAGGGAGATCGAGACAAGGCAGATTCCAACGTGGGCAGGATTATAGAGACAGGGGCCTCTATAATTATATAAACCTCATGGAGACCCCCAAAAGAAGAGAAGTCATTCCATGTGTCACCATGCTGCATGAAGGGGTGGTTTCTTAAGTGTTCCTTGAAAGAGATAACAACCAGTAGCCCTGTCCAGTTGAAGGGCAGGAGAACCAGTCAAGGAAAAGAGGGAAATAACTTGGAAAGTGGCTGGAGCCTGAAACTCCAGAGGGCATTGCACTTGACTCGGAGGCGGTGCTGATGGGGAGTGGGGGAGTGTGGCGGCTTTTTAATGACGGGGCTGACAGGGAACGGAACGCTATGATCAGGTTAGAGTTTGATTTCTTTGGGCCACGGCCCCCAAAGCAAATAACATGTTCAATGTGATCTTTAAAATAAATTACAGAGATCAAAAGGGAGGAGAGTAGGAGAGTTTCTGAGTGTACACAGAGGTGTAACTTTTCAGAGTTCATTTAATTAAAGGAGCCGATGGAGCAGGGTATCACCCTGTCATTTAAGACTTCTTGATAAAAAAGCCAAAGTTCTCATTTTTGAAGTGAGGAATGCAAACAGACTCTGGAACACACATACATCCTCATATCAGTTAGCAAGCAAGCCTCCTTTTTCGATTTTCTCTTGGAGTGAATACTGGTTTCGATTGTCCTCTGGCAGAATTGCACTTTCACAAGGGGAAATGAAAGTCACCGGGGAGGAGGGTCTGTCCCTTCAGAGACCATAGATACTGTTCACTAGCAGAACTGGTGCCCTCCATTCTGAAGAGTGCTCAGGCTCCAGCCAAACCAAATCCTACAGCCCATCTTGCAATGTTCTCGGCAGATAGCGGCGCCCTTCTCGCCCTCTGTGTGTTGTGGCATCACGAGATTAAGCAGGAACCATTCTGGGCGGTGGCTGAAAGCTTGGACTCTGGAGCCAGCCTGTCTGGATTCCAACCCCACAGCTGCTATTGTCTAGCTCTGAGCCTTTGGGGGATGTTATTTGCCTTTTTGGGCCTCAATTTCCTCATCGGAGAACAAGTAAGCCTTCCTCATAGGGCTTTTAGGATTAAGTGCACTGACATAGGCAAAGAGCTTAGGCAATGTCTGGCGTGTACTAAGAGCTCAATAAATATTAGTATTATCTCAGCACAATGGCCTTTTCAGACTTTCAAACAACGGAAGCTTTCAGAGGACAAATCTGGGCAAACAGGAGTGGAGATGGCTCTGTGACCAGGATTGAGAGGCTTGAATTTGGGGGCACACGACAGGGGAATCGTTCACTGAGGGTTACGTGTTTCTATTTTGGTGTTGGTTCTTGCACCTGGATTCTGCTGTGGATTTTCCATATGACAGCAAGCCTCGGGTATGCTATTTTCACCTATGAACTATTTTGTCTGCTGTGTTTTTCTGGGACTTCGTCATTATCCCCTATAACAGTGACATTCTGTCACAGCATTATTTGATCTCTTACGATTGGCTGGAGTGTTAGGATCAGATCCCATCCTGGCCTCTGCATGACTAACCACCAGCATAGGCAGACTCCTTGCATGATCTGGGCTTCAGCGTCATGCTTTGTGGGCTGAGCCTGTTGGACTGGAGGTCAAACACTCACAGCCCATGGAGTGACTGGCCCACAGTGTTTTGATTTTCCCTCATGGTGCTGGCTCACCCAAAGTTCTAAATTAATTCTGAGTTAGACAGGAACATTTAAAATTTGGGAGGTTTCATATGATCGTCAAGTTTTCTAGCTGCTGAGAAGTCAGACTGGCTGGCTTGACCGGGCCTGCCTGACATGCTGCTGTTTGGTGAAAGCCAATGAGAGATGTCTGCTTTGGATGAAGGTAGTCCTCACCATTCCTTCTTGCCTCCCTGACTGCTTTCATTATCATGACTCTTTTAGGGATAGAGTAGAAATAAGAGGGAAGGGAAATGTTTATTATACTCATTTCTTTATAAACAGTGGGAAAACTTTAGATCTTACCAACCCTAGCAAAGACAGTATTATATGTCCTTCTGGCTCACATTCTTTGAGTTTCTTGTTTGTTCCATGGTCATTCCTTCCAAAGCTGCATATCTGGCCCCATATGGAGAGGGGTTCTTAATGCTTCCACATGAGATGACAAATGGCAGACTTGGGACTTGAATCCAGATCTTATGGATAAAAATTTAGAACTCCTTCCCCCTCCTCACTTAGACTTCCAAATTAGGAACATTTGGCTAACTCAACTAGAAAGGCTGCTATGTGCACCTGCTCCACAGTGGGGACTCAGAGATGGCTTGGATGGAACATCTATCCAGCGTCTCACCCTGCGTAATACAGTGTGTTCATCAGTCATCAACAGATAGTTGTCAATAGAAATCAAGTGCTTGGATATTAAGAATAGCGTGATGATGAAGGTCCAGACTATTACACACACACACACACACACACACACACGTAGGTGTATATACACCAAGCATTGTGCTCTTCCATACACTGAATGAGGTAGGTGCTATTACTATGAACCATTTTACAGATGATGAAACTAAGAAACAGGTTAGTTAAGTACCTTGCCTAAGATCACACAGCCAAGAAGCAGGCACCAGAACCAGAGCTATGAACTCTCAGACTTCCCACTCTTCAGCACAATGTTATCTTGACCATCTCTCAGCCAGGAAGTCATTTCTGTTGCACAGATGACATTGGCAGTGTCATTGTTAAATATTCCTATCCTTGCATCATGTGAAAGAGCCTTGTAGTTTAAGTTACCCAAACCCCATGGGTTTCTCCTACTATTTCAGAGTGATAGAAGCTTTTCTTTGCTTCTGAACTGTGACAATGAAAATAAAAGAAAAAAATCCACCAGAGGACTAAAAGTTCTCATTTTTTCAAATAAAAAATTCACCGTAACAGAGCTTTCTGCATGCAGCACTGGGAAGAGACCCTGTTCGTATTCTCCTAACTTCCTCATTTGACAGTGTTTTGGGTACCGACTATGTGCTTGGTGCTCTGCTGGTACTGGATATGCAGAAACCAAGGCAGCATGACCCTGTCCCCACATAATTCAGTCTATGGCCTGATTCTCTCTTCTGGATAATTCCGACTATGATTCCCCTTTAAACAAAGGACAGAGAAGCAGCCGTGAGTCAGATTTGTACCACTAGCCTAATGCAGGTGCCCTGTTCTTCTCAAAGCCCCCCACAGGTGGGATCTGAGCCAGGTGATCCCAGAGACCTGCCAGGCTGAGAAGGTCATGTGCTATTTGAGCACATGAGACCATGCAGGAGTAGACAAAACTGGTGTGTTAGCCAAAGAAACTTTGCAAAGGGGTGAAAAGCTTTTCGTCATCCCATGGATACATATCAGGGCTCTGGTCAGCCTTGCCCTTGGAATTTTGACATGCTTAGTAAGGCGCTGTCATCACCTTTTCCATCCTGGGAGTTGTCACATGTAGAGAGTGAAGCCAGACTAGGTAAGGAAGGAATGGGCAGATGGATAGATATTTAATAGATATTTAAATATATAGCAAAAGTCTGGAAGGATGCCCACCAAACTGTTAACAGTGGACACACACGGAGAGGGGGTCAGAGAGAGAGAGAGAGAGAGGGAGAGGAGTAGGTTGGTTGTGGGAAAGGGAGGGCTTTACTTCCTATTCACGATACTTATTAATGGAATTACTTGAACAATACATATATATTCCTATTATAAAAGAGAGTTTGGGTTTTGGAATAAGAGCAGAGTATAAGTCCTAGCTTCCACTGCTTCTAAGAGCTATGTGACCCTGGGCAAATTATTTCAATTCTTTAAACTCCAAATCCCTTGTTTATAAGATGAGGTTTGTTGTGCGGATTGAATGAGATTAAGTACTGTATAAAATGCTGACGGAGCTGTCAATGGCTATCAGCACTTTTTTCAAAAACAATATTTTTTGCATTATTACTAGCATGCAGGTGGGGCTGAGAGTGAGCTAGAGAGGAGACATGGAGGGCAGAGGAACACCACAGGGGAGACATTAGCAGCAGGGCTGAGCAAGGGATGGAGGCTTTTGATGCCATGTAAATTGCACTCCTAATTTGTAGAGCTGTGCCAGCACTTGTCTTCTCCTCTGGAAACACCCAGGGTCACCAGGCATCTTGTACAGTGGAGTGGCTCCAAGCATGGGCCTGGCCCAGTTGGTTTCCTGCCCGAGCTGTGCTGATAACTGACCAGTGTCCTTGGAAAGGTTACTTACCCCTATGTCAGATTCCTTGCCTACAACATGGGAATAGTTTCTAATTCAAAGATGGTCTCGAGAATTCAATGAGCTAGTACACACGAAAGGTTCAGAAACAGAGCTTGGCACAGAGTAAGTGCTTAATAAATATTAGTTCTTGGTATTATATACTCTGGTACTAGTGCAGTTTTGAGATTTTAAAGGCTCTAGGCATTCTCATTTTTGGAGATTCTACTTCACATCTTCTCAAACACAGTGAAAGTTACCCACATTCCACATTCATATTTTTTTGTGGTAAAATATTTAAAATGGATTTTTTTTTATTATTTGGCTGTTGAAAGCATTTGGCTGTAACTCATGGCTATAAGCCCTCAACAATCACTAGGCATATTGAAAATTATCTCAAAGTGAAAAATCCTGAGGAACAAGTTGCTTTTAAATATAATGAAATTTTTTTATGAATACCCAACTTAACAATTAATGGTATTTACATAATGTTGCGTTATGTAGGCATTTAATTAAACACTTGCTTGTTTTGATTTTGCAGTTTTCCTTTTATATTTTAAAGTCAATTTTTTTGTGTGTGTGTCCAGGACTCAGTCAAGGTAATTGTCACAAGCTGTCAACTAGTGGCGAGAAAGAGTCTTCTTACCTCCCTGCCCCCAGCTGTGGCTCAGCAATCAGATGGGACTTGGCCTCAGAAGGGACCCGTGGGTTCATCTATTCCTGATTTCCCATTTCATGAATGGGGAAACTGAGCTCCAAGGAAGGGAATGACTTGCCCAAAAGATAGTTGATTCTCCAAATGCAGAGTCCTGGACCTTTCCAAACTTGTTTTTTTACACATCTTCATGGGGCTGGCTCCCAAAGTCCAGGGGAGTGACTACATGACTGGTCAAGGTTGCTGATGCCTGGAAAGGCTCAGATGCACATGTGTGCAACCCAATGACTAAATCGATAGTGACTTGAACCATCAGCCAGGGAAGTGTCCATGAAATACGAGCAGGTATTTTCACCGGTTGTTAGAACTTAGCAGGGGCATTAGAAATCAATTGCTGACAGTGCCTCTTGTGACTGGCAAATCTCCAAGATTTGGGAGGGAGTGGAAGGGCGATTGCAGGCCCCCACAGGCCAAGAGCAAACCTGGGCAGAGCTAAGCACTTTTGGGCCCTCCTGAGCCTTACAGAGATTCAGAAATGATGGAAAGCTGGGGAACTGTGTGGTCATTCCCAGAGGAGGTGAGAATGCCAGGCTTTTCCATCTACTTAGGGCTCAAAGTGGTCCTGGAGGAGAGAAAGGGGAAATGCCCCTGCCCAGGACCACTGGGGACAGAAGGTCATTTGGACAGTGCCAGGGCATACTCAGAGAGTGATGTGTCTTTCTTTCCATTAGGAGGGTTCTGGGCTCCAACACTTAACTGAGCATATTCAATAAGTGCTAGTAAGTAAAAAAGGAAGAGAGGGAGACTACCTCTGTATTCTTCTTCAGTGGACAGACTTAGCCAGGGGACCTTGCTGTAAAAACCTGGTTAAACAAAGTCTATTTACAAACAGTGTATTTACAAATAGCTACTGTGCAGAAGCTTCATAGATTCAGTTCCTCTCATGTTTCACGGCCAAGGTGGTCTTGCCGGGGCCTGGTCAAGTCCAAGCAAGGCAGATGTACTTTGGGCAACTAATGTGCCTCCACCTGGGCCATCGGGGTCCGAAGAAAGAACAAGACACGACTCTGGACCGTAAGGAATCAAAGAGTTAGGTGAGGGTGAGGAGACTCAGATCTGCAAAGGGCAGGGCCCTGGGTTGGGATCTGCAGCCTGGATGGTCTTCCCAGTTTTGCCACAAATTTGCGGCACATTTTTGGTCAAGTCACTTTAGTTCCCAGAGCCTCAGCTTTCTCCTCTGTCCTGTAAGGGTGGGACTTGATGACCTCTACAGTCTATCCTAGTTCAACAAGTGCTATGCTACATGGCAAAAATTACAGTTGCTACTTTAAGTGTGTCCAAGAAAAGGGTTCTCAGAGATGGACTGCATGTGTGAGAACAACTAAAACAGAATTAGGGAAAGTGTTCAACCACAAGTGAGGTTATTAACCCAAGAGACTGCCCCAGATCTCACAGGAGTCCTCAATGCAAGGCTAAGATCCACCTGAAATCCACCCTCTTCCCGCAGGTCCCTCCCTCTTGAGTTGTATTAGAACTCAAAGAGTATGGAAGTTACCTTCAGGCTCTCAGATAGGATGCAGGTTAGAATTAAGGAAGGACTTCTAGACAAATGCTTTAAGAGGCATAAGCATGTAACCAAACAAGGAGAAAGGTGTCATCTACTTTTTAAAAGCCTTAAGATGCTGGGCACAGGTATATTTTGCATTCCTGAAAAGCTGTGTGCTAAGAAAATGCATTGAATCAATCCCATTTAAAATGCACCAAGAGTGCTCACTATTTAAAGGCACTGGCATGCCCTCAAGTTCACCTGTTTGTAAATACAGACTTTGTTTAACCAGGTTTTTAAAGTGAGTTTCCTTGACTGAATCTCTCTGGCCAAGAAGAGGGCAAATGCAGTCTTTCTCAGAGATAGAGAAATGGATTCGATTCATTGTCAAGATTTCTTTCAGACCTGTAAGTCTGGGAATGCTTCACACATAAGGCAACTCACAAGACCTTGGCTGGCATGCCTGGTTTCTGTCCCTGGATGATCTGTAGAATGAACACGTCTCTCTGAGCATGTCTCAATCAACAGCACTGGGCGGGGCTTCTCCCGGAGGGCTCGGGCTGGGCCCCCCTCTGAGGGTTGGGCAGAATTTGGGATTCTGTTCCAGTCCATTGACTCTGTCCTTGGTGCATTCCGGTAATGAGACTGTAAGAGCATGAGGGTGGAAACTGTGTGGGGTTTTGCTTCTCAGTGTCTGGTGTGTAGCAAGCACTCGATAAATAGTGGTGAGTAAATGAATGAAAATGGGCACCATCAGTACTAGTTTGCTGTGTGACCTATAGCCAGTCACTTAACTGCTCTGAGCCCCAGTTTCTACATCCATATCGTGGGGGGATAGTAAGAGTTTCTACCACGTGAGATCGTTGTGAGGATTAAATGAGACCGGAGGTAGAAAGCACTTAACACATTGCCTGATATATAAGGACTTGACCAGAGTTAGCTATTACTATTCTTTCAGCATAATGCTAGTGCTTATTTTGTCCTTGCACAGCCCTGTGAGGATAAGTATAACTATCCCCACTTAGCAGATGAGAAAACCGAGGCTCAGAGGTGTCAGGTGCCTGCCCAAGGTCGCAGGGGGAGCTGGACCTCTTTTCACTGCTGAACAGTCAGTGAATGAAAACCTCAGGACTTCCTTCCTGCTAATGGAGCAGCAGAGGCAATGCACTAGGAAGGATCAGGACGTGGGACTTCTGGCTTTTCCAGACTTCCAGAGTGTCCTGGTTTGGTGGGATGAAGAGCTTTCACCTTCCCAGGTTCCTGATCTGTTCACGGCCCTGTTAGCTCTAGGGTTGGTGGGGTTCCTGTTACTGCCACTGTTCCTCCTCACCCTCTTAACCAGCCCCTGCTGGCGGGCATTTATTATTTCCTTAAACAAGCCTGCTCACAGAGACACAGTGGGTTCAGCAGCAGAAGGGGAGGTTTCTACTGCAAAGTCCACCCTGAGCAAGCACAGCGCCAGGGGAGGCCCTGCCAGCTCACCTCAGCTGAGACGCTGGTGCGCTGCGCTCTTGAAAATTAAAGCAGCACAGGCACATTTAAAATTCATCTGGTGGATATTCTCCCTGAACAGAGTGGACGGACGTGCATGTGGGAAACGTGATGTCCACACATGCACATAGACGAACAAAGCATGGCCTTTAGTCAGCTTGCTTATCTGCCCTCACGGTGGGGAAGGAACACGCAGATGCTCTAGAAGCTTTGCTTTGCAGGAAAAGGAACCTACCACGTTCGCACCTTGCTGCACTTTTGTTAATGAGGAACTTCTGAGACTATTAGATACCATCTTTGCTTTCCCTCCCCATCTAAGTTTGGATTTCTAGGAGCAATGAAAAGCCCCGGAGGTGGGCGAACAAGAGCAAGGCAAACAGAATGTCTGAAAACCCCTTCATCCAAATAATAGTGCTGATGGTTTAGAGTGTTCTCATTGAAATCCTCGTATGCACATTTAGTTTATAGCTCTCCGTACACATACAGTGTGGCTGTTCCCTTCAGCAGCCCCACTCCTTCTTATTGGTAAAAGAGAGGACAAAGGGGATATTTTTTCCCCTTTTGGGGGGTATGAATTTGCAGCATGTGGTTTAAATATTCATTTTATAAGAACAATGTCACATTTTAAGATTCAGTATTAGGCATAGAGTTCTCTTAAAGATTGTTAAATAAGTGCTAAGGCCAGGAGAAAAGCTGGTGTGCCAGCAATGCCCAGCAATAGAGAGGTTAATCACGCAGAGGAGGCTGTCATTCACCAGGCACCCAGTCACCCTAATAATTGACACGGGGTTAAGGGTTCTCACCTTTGTTCTCTTTTTTGCCAAAAATACTTAAGACAGTGGGAAAATATATATATAAAGTATGCTTTGTGTCCCTCAAATGATTGTGTTTTACCAGCACGACCAGCTCGTGGTCGGTTTGGTAAGGAATCGCATAGGTTCCCAGGATCGAGATCAAATAGATTCCAGGAATAAATTACTGACTTCCAAAGTATTTAAGCTTATGACAGGGCAGAAACAACAGATGAAAATTTAGGTAGCCTTGCAGAATATTCCAGTGAGCAGGAGTGGGTGTGTATGAGAAGCGTAAACTTCTCAGAATATTTTAGGGGAATCAGAAGCAGAACTGGTTCAATGTCTTGCTGTTACAAGAAAAACATGTACAGCCCTACATGAGAAAGAACTTTTTAACAATTCTATCTACAGGAAAAGGGAATTCCTGATTAGGTGGGCAGTTCCTACCTTCTTGAGTTATTTAAGCTGAGGTCACTGGATCTTTTCCTGGGGATGCTGCACAGGGCATCATGCATGAGGGTGAGCACTGGCCTTAGACAGTCCTTCCGGTTCCGAGATCCTCTGACTTTATGTTTCTTATTCTCGGCCAGGTATTTTATTAACAAACGTTATCCTCTCTGTGCCTTCCACATCATAAAATTCATCATAGATCTAGGAAGACCAAGAAAGAGTTGTGTGGACACCAGGTACCCAGAAGGAAAAACATGAAATGTAATGACAGGATGGAAAAGGTGATTTGGACTGGAAAGGAGGAAACAGAAGCATCCCAGAGAGCCAGGCTAATCCTCAGAAGAAGGGCAAACAGTTGCTTGGATTCTATGGAGGTCCAGATAATAATAAATGGAGCTAAATTAAATTAAACCAGTACAAAGCTAGATCATCAGAAGGCAGAATGTTGGATCCCATGCTTTCAGTCTCCTAGAGAATTGCCTTTATTGAGGGTGGGTACGAGCATAGTCACTTCGAGCTACACTTGTTGCTTTTGTGAAACTGATTAAGTTCAGTTCTACCTGCTTCTCTAAGTCCTTTTGTAAGGACTCATGATAAATTCCTGCCAGTGTACAGTTACAGGGGAGAAAATAATGTAGTTTCTGCAGAAAGCTGTTCTTGCTTTCCATGTCTGAAAGGTAAAACTGTATAAATCGATACATTTCCTTTTTCTTCTGCCTTAGCTACGGAGAACTCAGAGCCGGATCCCCAGGTGCTTACATCTGCTCAGGGGTGGTACCTGAGGGTCACTTCTTCTGCTTCTTGTAATAGCTAACTCACTTCAGGACACTGATAATATGTCTTATGTTTTAATCTCTTATTCACCTCACGTCTTATGGAAAGTGAGTAGGCTAAGCTATCATATATTCAAGATGAAACAGAATAAAAGGGAGAACTATCCATTGTAAAGGGACATGAGATCCTAGGATAGGTTTTCAATATGGACTGGAGAATTCCTGTCACTGGAGAGGACCAGTAAAGGAAGGTGAATCATTGGAGTCAACATTCTTGGTCATCATCTCATTATTCACTTCCACCAGTCTTGTGCAATATTTAAACCTGTGTAACAGTCATCAGCTACCCCAGTACATTACATTGGTAGGTGCTGGCAATTAGAGCCAGTTTAGGTCAACCAGTTGTCTATTTGCAATTTCATGAGCATAGATAAGTTTGGTCATATGTCCTATGATTGTCATTGGTTATAAGATGAGGAACATTAAATGGGGGACCTCCTGAGGGCAGGAAATGGATAATTTTTATCACTGATTTCTCTGCATCCTAGCATAAAAGCTGTCAGATTTCTGGGATCTGTGAAGGTTTGTTGAATTAAATTAAAGTGAACTGAATATAATTGAAATGACTTGAACTTCACTGAACAGAACTAAATTGAATTGCTTAATCTTGCTTTATATCAGGGGAATGTCTCACCTTTGCCAGCTAATCAACTCTAACAACAGAGCAAAAATAAACATAGCATGCTGAGCATAATGTTTAGAATTTAAACATGTTCATTCAAAAAATATTTATTATGCTTCTCTTAATTCAGGCACTCTGTTCGGTGCTGGGAAGACATTGGTGAACTAGGCAGACATTGTCCCTGCCCTTGAGGAGCTCCACCTAGGAAAGGAAACAAGCACTAAATCTGTCAATGCATAAACAAATATCTAATTAAGAATTGTGACAAGTGATGATAAGGAAAAAATATAAAGTTTTTGTGGGAAGAATTAAATGAGAAGCCTTTTAGAACAAACTAACTTGTCCAACTTAGAGAAAGACAGTGTGTCTGGACAGAGTAGTGGAAGATGAAATCAAAGACAAGACTTTAGGTTTTATTGTGGCTAAGTAGAGACATGAGTAATGAGACTCGATTTTTTTTTTAATCGACTCTGGTTTCTCCCTGGAGGGGAGGAAGAAACACTGGAATCAGAGACCAGTTAGGAGGCTATGCTATAGTTCGGGGAGATATAATGGTGGATTGAACGAGGGTAGAGAGAAATGGAGAAAGTCCAGCCATATTTTATACATAGAATTGGAAAGGACTTCGTCAACAGTTAGATGTGGCCAGGAAATTAAAGTGTCAAAGATGCCTGAAGCTTTCTATATAGGCAACTGGTAGGACAGAGGTGCCATTTCCTCTATAAAGAAGAGGATTAGATTTGAAATTAAGTGAGGAGTTGAAGATCAAGAATTTAAATTGAGCATCTTGGGTGTAGGATACCTATAAAATGTTCACCTGGAGTTATCAAATAGGTAGTGGAGTCTATGCAGTCATTCTGTAAATATTTACTGAAAACCCAACTTGTGTCAGGCACCGGAGTGGGTGCAATACAAATTGTATGTAGGACGTAATCCTTGATTTCTAGGAACGTAATACTTATTGCTTAAGATGACATATTAGAAAATATTACACAAGAAGAAAGGAAATGATTTTTTAAAATCATTAGAGAGAGAAAGAAGTAGGGCTGTGAGTTGAAAGGGGAAGAAAAGCGCTGTCTGCTGAGATGGTGAATGGTGGGCATCAAGGTAGAAGTCAGAGTGAGGAGATGGGCATGAGGCCAGACTCAGGGTGAGGCAGAATTCTTATTGCCCAGAACAGAGAAAGCTTTAGCACCTGTAGCTACCCGGGCCATGTTTTGCCACCATCACCCAGGTAGGTTTGGTCTAGGAGGTGGAAGGGTGTTAGCCTGTCAGCTCCAGTTGGGCTAAACCCAAGAGTGTGAGAATTGATGTTTTGGTGGTTAAAATGAGGGTCTGGAGGAAACCTACCCACCATGAAGAAGCTGAGGGACATTGGCCAGGTTTGGTCTGGAGAAACTGATGTTTCTCTTCCTTAGAAGTGAGGAGAACAGAAGTGGACCTTGGGCTGGCTCTGTGGTCCCAGCCTCTGTCCCTGGATTTCCACGGGATGGCCCTGGAACATCTGTATCGGGAAACAAATCACCCCGCCCCTTTGTTCAGTGTTCATAAGGTACTGTTGCTTTCGCCTAAGGAAATTTGGGAAGGGCCAAGAATGTTCTTCAAAAAGTGCCTCTTGAAAATAGTTCAGGGTGTAGTGAGTATAAATTTACATCCATGAACCGTTGTGAGATACGAGATGACAAATCCCTGACTTTCCCTAAATGAGATGAAGTCTAACCCGGAGCAGCCCTGGCCTGACTCAACTAGCATTCTCAAAGACTCAATCTCAGCTTCTGTCATCCCACCCAGAGAGTCATAGAGAAGTCCCTGGGGTCTTATGCCCAGGGAACATTCTTGGAGATCCCTCTGGTCTCAGGTACTCCCTGGTCACAGCTGATTTAGCCCATCATACAATCATGCATGTTGCTAATGTGAAGGCTTTGCTGATTCAGTACTGCTGGGACCAGCCATCTAGGGGCACAATTCCCTTGGACACACAAGAGTTACTATCTTTGCTACTTATAACCTCAACCTACCACCCCCCTTCTAGTGTTGGGAGTCTCTTTTCACCCTTTTTTCCTTAATCTCTGCCTTCTTCTCCCTCATTGTGTCTTGTGTCCCCCTTTACTTCTTCCTGGCCTCAGTTGCTCACTAGGTCTGCTTTGCCCCAAAGCTCTCTAAGGCAGTGATTCTTGAATATTATTGCCCATCAGAGCCCCCTTAGAAGGCTTGTTAAACAGAAGTCACTGGTCCTGCTCCCAAGGTTCTGACTCAGCAGGACTGGTGTGGGGCCTGAGAATGCGCATTTCAAACAAGGTTCTAGGTGAAACTGATGCTGTGGTTCACACTGAGAACACTCCTCCAAGGAGAGGGAACAAAATTCCTGGCTACCCTTATGGAACTGGCAGGGAGAGGGGAGGGAGAAGGGAAGGGAAGTTACAGGAAGATTGAAGCACAAATATTTCAATTAATCACTATGCCACCCACCATCTCGTATTGAATGATAAAATTATATTGACCAAAACATGATTTAGATGCACATTTTGGGGGAACTCTTGTATTTGGTGAAGAAGACCCAGGGGGATTACATTGTACCTTTTATCCCTGGTGACCATGCACCTGTCCTTGTTCACAACTTCTGAGCCTGGAGTTCAGGACCCCTGGCTTGGAACCTGTCTCCCCTGCAACTCATCATGTGATTTTCAGAAAGTTGCTTTGCTCCTATTCCCAAGCTCAGAAAATGAGTTTTCTTTCTGTTGCCTGGACTCATCATTGAGAAGGCTGGCATCATCTGCCTAATGTATTTGCAAGTAAAATGTCCAAGTGGCAGGAGAGAGGCCTGGGAGAGGGACTGCTAGACATGGTGGACTGTGTCAGACAAGCGGGCTGCAGGAGCTCTCAGCCCTCTGGCCAGCTCTTCTGTGGTGAATAGAAACCTGGCAGCATGTCTGCCTGCGGGGCCTCCTGCTGCCTCTCCCACAGCACCTGGGGATGGGGCTGCCCTTGAAAGGGCCGTAGTCAGAGTTATTAAGCCAGAAATTGTCCATAGCCGTGGCAGTACTGTAGAGAGATCAGGCTAGGGCTGCCCTGACTTAGCATCTTGTCAGGGCCACATAGTAGTTGAGTGTAGCTTTGAACGAGCTACTTTTCTTCTCTGTGCCGAAACTTCCTCATTTGTAAGAGGCAGATGATAATAGTACTTACCTCAATGTTGTCGTGGGAATTCAGAGATAGTGTAGGTAAATTGCTTAGCATGTATCTGCCACATGGCTAGTGTACAAATAAAGGGGAGCCTTCATCATTCATAACTATTACTCTGTTCTGGCTATTGGAGTTCAAGTCTTAATTTTCCTCATGGACCGTGAGCTCCTTGAAAGCAGGAGTCAGGTCCGATTCCCTTTTGTATCCATTCATCAAATGGCCAAACATCTGTTGCAGCCCGGCTCTGTGCCAGTCACTGTGCTGGGGGCCCGGCATCCAGCCCCACACACACTGTGCAGGTGTCGATGAATGGTTAGTGGATCAAAGGGGAGGATTGATGAGCAGGTTACAAAAGGTACTTTTTATTGGACAGCACTGAGTGTTAGAGCAGTGCTTCTCAAACTTCAGTGTTTGAGAACTACCTACCTGGGAATTAGATTCGGATTCATCCAGTCTGGATGGGGGCCTGAGAGGCTTCATTTCTACCAAGTTCCCATGTGCCCCTGCTCTTGCTGGTCAGTGAACCATGCTTTGAGTAGCAAGGTACCGGGTGTCTGTGCCTTACCTCACTTATTGATTGCAAAAACCTTATGAGTTTAGGGGCGCCTGGGTGGCACAGCGGTTAAGCATCTGCCTTCAGCTCAGGGCATGATCCCGGCGTTGTGGAATCGAGCCCCACATCAGGCTCCTCCACTATGAGCCTGCTTCTTCCTCTCCCACTCCTCCTGCTTGTGTTCTCTCTCTTGCTGGCTGTCTCTATCTCTGTCGAATAAATAAATAAAATCTTTAAAAAAAAAACTTATGAGTTTAGAAGTGAGGAAAAGTGAGTTTGTAGGGATTGAGTAGCTTTTTTATGATAACTGACCAATCTGAAATCAGCGTGGCCTGCCTCATTTTTGTCTATTGGGCTATATTGACTCCCTAAGACCAGAGGTTCTTAGAGTTTGCTGTATATCAGAAATCACCCAGGGCAGGGAGCATTAAAAATCCTGATGCCTGGGGAATGGGATACCAGGTAATTCTAATGTACAGCAAAGTTTGGGAACCACAACTTCCCAGCCTAACCTCATGCAAAGAATGATAACGGAAGGAACCTATTTCTGCAATGTCTCTAATTTCAGGCACCAGTCACAGACTTTCAGAATTTGGAACCATGTAATGATGTACTGTATGGTGACTAACATAACGTAATAAAATAAAATAAAAAAAAAAAGAATTTGGAACCATGGGCCACTTCATTATTTACAGATGTGAAAATTGGGACCTCTTCAGGTTAAAATACTCACCCAAGATTACCCAAATTATTGACGGCAAAGTTGGAACTAAATAGAATCTTAGTTTTCTTAGTTCAGACCTCTTAGTTCCCGTTTTCCATGTGCCTGCTTGTTCCAACCAGCTGTGAAGGTGACAACCCACGTGGGTCCAGTACCAGAGAAGGATTCCAGAAACACAGGCTATTTACTGGAAAGGCATCTTCATGCTCTGCCACCAACCAGAACCTCAGAGACTTAAAAGAGAATGGGGGGCGGGGAGTGAAGAGGGGCGCCCTGGTGAACATCATCTGACATCACAAGAGCAGGACTTTCCTTTTCCTTTACAATAATATCCTGCCAATCCTGAAATGATAGCATGTGACAGATGATGCTGTGAAGTTATAAGGGCTTTAAAATTTCAAAATTAAATGTATAATCCCATTATGATAGGAGCAAAATTAATGGCTTGATTCAGTACAATTAACATTTATTGTCTTAATCATGACATAATGTCAGTTTCATTGGATGCCGCATGTTAAAGATACAGGGAACTGCAAATATGTACAGTCAATTGTTTTTGGCGGGGGGCGGGTGCATTTGACATGACTCAGAGTTGAAGAGCCCAAATCTTAGCTGTTTCTGTGTAGCTTTCCCTTATAACCATTGAAAAATTAACCATGTAACATGCCTGTACTCTTAATTATAACCATCTATTGAGCACTTATTCTGTGAGCACTACATTATCGCCTTGTAAATGTAATCATATTTAATCTATATAACACGCCCCACGAGGCATCCCAAAGCAAATAGTTTAAAGGGGTGTGTGTGCATGTGTGCACGCACACGAATGTGCTGAGGCTGGGAACACCGTGTGGACAGGCAGTCAGAGGTGCCAGGAATATGATCCGGATAAGTGAGTTGGATGGGAATTGGGACATTTCTGTGTGGCCTGATGGTAGAGTTTAAAGGAGCAGGTAGGAAGAGTGGAAGAAGTGAAGTTGGGAACAGACTAGATCATGCAGGGAATTGCATCCTGTGCTAAGAAGTTTGGATTTTTACCCTCAGAGTCAGTGGGATCCATTGAAGATTTTAAGTAGGAGTGAGAGTTAGTCTCATCCCCATTTCAGTATGACCACACTCAGACTGCGGTATGGAGATTACAGGGGGCAGAGCTGGAGGCAGGGTCCGCTTCGGAGGGTGTTGCAATAAGCCAGCTGGCAATGATGGCAGCTTCAATTAGGGCAGTGGGAGTGGGCACGGAGAATAAGCACCTTCAAGACAAAAGTCTAAATCCCTGAGGCTTGGTGATTTATGGAATGGAGCGGGAGGGGGGAGGAGAGAGAGGAGAGAGAGGGAAGGGAGAGAGAAGGAGAGATCAGAATGAAGATCTATGGCTGGACTATTGTCTTGAGGTCCTGAGAAGGAGCACCCAGGGGGGAGGGAGAGAGGCTCCAGAGGGAGGGATGCTGCTGGCGTGATTACGATGAGCTGCCTCCGGGCAGCTGTCCCAGGGGAAATGTCCAGTAGGAAGCTGGACTCCTGGAATTCTCTTTATTGATCAGAAAAGACCCTAAAGCTGTCCACACTTTGTAATATTATGATCTTAAGATAAATGTCCAAAAGAATGACAGCTTGACCCCAATCATAGATTGGTTGTTCTAGCTTGGAATATGACTCAGGGCAATCAGCTAAGAAACAGAAGCCCTGTGGGCACTGGGACAATTAAGAAGACCTTTTTTCTTTTCTTTTTAATTTTTTTTTATTAATTTTTGAGAAAGCGAATGTGGGGGGAGGGACAGAGGGAAAGGGAGAGAGAGTCTTAAGCAGACTGCACGCTCAGCATGGAGCCCAACACAGGGCTCGATCTCACAACCCTGAGATCATGACCTGAACTGAAATTAAGAGTCAGATGCTCAACAGACCGCACCACCCAGGCGCCCCAAGAAGACCTTTTTTCTTTAAAATCATAGCAAATGAGAAAGTCCCCTCTATCTCTTTGATGAGAGTTGTCTCACTCAGTCTCTCACTCATTTGAAAAACCTTTTACTGAGCACTTTCCATGAGCCAGGCATCGAGGATACAGGATATGGAAGAAGGTGCCTGCCCTTGAGCGCCTCCGGGGCTAGTGGAGAACACAGACACATGGACATATGATTAAGATTCCACGTTACAAGCAGGAGAGTTAGATGTCAATGTTCAGGATCCCCAGATGTTCTTAGACTTTGGAATGCTAAATATTGCCATGGAAAAGAGGCAGATACGTGTAGGGTGGTTTTCAGTTTTGAAACTGAAACTTTGATGAATCGTGCAAAATTCATAACTACGGAGAGACCAGGACTTCAAATTAAGTTTTGCAGCTGTTACATTTTTTTTTTACTTCATCACTATTCTGACTCCCTCTGTGTCTTTAGGAAGACCACCACCAGAGTCTACTCACTTGATGCTGTGTAGATAGTGATGCATAGAATGAAAGGAGAAAGAATTATTGTAGCAGAGGGAGGGTGTACCTAGCTCTGTCTGGGGCAGAAGAGTATCAGGTGGAATCAGAGAAGGCTTCCTGGAGGAGGGAATGGCACTTGTGTGGGTCTTGAAAAATGAATTGGACTTCATGTTGTGTAACAGAGGGCATCCTTAGCTTGTGCAGACAGCAAAGGAGAGGAGAGAAATTTGGCATGTAAGTTGGAGAGGTGAGGAGAAGCAGGATTCAGATGCTGGGCAGACTAGAATGTCATTCTGGGGAGGTGTGTGGGCTCGAAGGAAGCGGTGGGGAAGAGGCCACACGTGCACATGCCCACAGGGACCAGGCAAGTACATAAAAGAAGAACAAGGTGGAGTGACCAACTGTCCTGGCAAGAGCAGTTTCCTGGGACACGGGACTTCAGTGCTACAACAGACAAGTCCCCGGCAAACCAGGAAGCATATGTCACCCTAGAATGGGGCCAGGCCTGGGATACCTGCAAGTGCATATCCACCCCTCCCAGGCCCTGTGCACATCAGGAGGTAGTCCCCAGTGCTGCCATCTGGGAATGCAGAATGGTATCTCTGGATCTTCCAAGTAGCCAAGAGAAGCTGACAATTCAAAACATTATGGAAAAGCTGCTGGTTTTTAAATGCTAACCAAAAAGTCAAATGTTTTATTTTTCTAATTTTTTTTATTCTTTCTTTGAGTCTCATTGACACACAAGTCACTTGTTTTAAAAACACCATGCCAGCACAACAAAGCATTTCTCTTCACCATGTGAGTGCCGCGGACTGCCAGGTTGAGGATCTCAGAGCTAAGTGCCATAAGTAAAGCCTCCCACATCCCACCCTGTTCCTGCCCTGAGGCACATTCAGACAATTTTCATTACGCAGAGTGACTTCAGTGATCAATCGTTTGGTTTTTTATAATTTGATGTTCTTAACCAGATTTGGATGCTGGGCACAGAAAGTAATTGATCAAAGCAAGGATGAATAGTGGTAATAGAGACCCCATTCAATTTTTTTGAAAGATGAAATTTGTGCTCAATGGCTTGTTCTTCCCCAAATTTGGAAACCTATGTGGTGAGTAAGATAAGGCACGTGCATCTCAAGCATCAGCCTTAGTTATTAGTTGAGGTCCATTTATTCTAGGTATCAGGACAACCCCTTGGCTGAGATAGGAAATGAACCGTCACTTTGTTCGTAGGGAACTTGGAGGTCAGGGGCCAGCATCCAGAGGCGGTAGAGAATGGTATATTTGATTTAACACTGTGGTCAGAACAGCTGGGTTCTGACCTGCCGCTTTTGGCAGCTGCGTGACCATGGGGAAACCACCTAACCTCTCTAGTCCATGGCTTCCCCATTTGTGCTGCAAGAAGACTGGCTTGCAAGGGCTCACAAGGATCACCCTCCGCATCATCTCTCTAATTCTAAGCTTTAACTTTGATTAGACTTTTCCTAGGATTTCTCCAGGCCTGCCAGGGTGAAAGAGTCAGCAGGGGTTTTAAAGAACAAATCAGCCCAGACAACTGTGACGTCTTTTGTTCTTTTCTAGATAGAATTAGTAGATATGGGGTTGTAGTAAGTTGACCTGATATCTGGGCGCCACCAGGCCAGCTCTCTGGATGGCATTTTTATTGTGTCACTTGATCTTTCTTTAATTGAGTGTGGATTAGAACACAGGGGTGGGAGCTGGGTACAGGAAGAGAGCGTCAAAGGCAGGGGCTCTGTGGCTGGGGAGACTTCTACTCTGAAAGAGGGGAGGGTGGGGCAGGTGGGGGAGGATCTGCACTCATGCCAAGCTGCAGTGTCACCTTTATTAATGATGACAGGGAGAGGGAGTCAGCAGGCAGCTAATGCGGACTGCAGAGGAGTAATTGGAAGGTGTTGTTACCATTCCAAAGGACAGGGAAGTGGAAGTGGGACAAATGGGAATTTAAAAGGAGGAAGGTGAGCAAAGGGAAAGAATGAAAAAAAAAAAGGAGTATGATGTCATTTGGAAAATTGCAAACCAATAAATCAATGAGGTATCATTCCTGGGGCAGAAAGGAAATGGCCTAAGGAGCCAGCCTGTCGGGGAAGCTGGGGGCTGACAGGAAACACAAGATCAGTAGGCAGTGCAGTGTCCTCATCAGGAGGTCACCTGGAACCTGAGCCCCAGGAATGGTCTTCCACTCCATTCTGCCCCCTCTTCCTTGAGGCTCCCCCCCCCCCCCACATGAACGACATCAGAAGGAATGCTCTATCCAAAAGGGCTTTACAGGAGCTCATTAATGTGAACCCTTGGAGTCAGCTTTTCAAACAGTTATCTCTGAGTTCAGCTTCATAGGATTTTTTTCATCATTGGAATCAGTTTCATAAAAGCCAGAGCATGATGATTCTGCCAGTTTTTACTGTTAACAGATGAAATAGTACTCTCTTTATAGAAATGAAGAGCAAGGACTTTGAGTAGCTTTCTTTCATTCTCAAGCCCTTGCCAGCAGAGCTGGCCCGAAGGCAACCCAGTAGGCAGGTGCCTGCATGGCATCCCATTACCTGCAGATCGAGGTTCAAAGCCCTCAGCCTGGCATTCAAGGCCCTTCCAGTCTGTCCCTCCAAATATTTCTCGTGATCTCCCTCTATGAACTTCGGCTGTACCAAAACACTCTGCTCATTTCCACGTCTGCGTCTTTCCTCATCTTGTTCCATGTACAAAAGTGGGACGGCAATTTCTCAGCATCTCCACTCTCCCTCCCCCTCCCTTGCCTAGAGCAGACATCACTAATCAATCAACACACTCTTTCCTGCTGAGCTAGGACTTGGCCTTAGAATCATTTCCCACATAGCTCTTTAGGCAGTTACTACCAATCAATCAAATTAATCAAATTATAAAATGAAATATATTTTCTATTATAGATCTAAGATGTCCTTTCCCATTTTTATCTTAATCTCTTTCAATCACATAGTTCCTCAAACCCCCATGTGGTCTGTGAAATTTTCACTGAACATTCCTACCCACAAAAGTCATTCCCACTTCTTATAAGCCTAGAGAAACTTTTCTTATAGCACTCATTTTGCACCTGTCATCCGGCATCACAACCTATATCTCTCTACAGATCAGGGTTTCTCAGCTTCGGCAAGAGTGACATTTTGAGCTGGATCCATCTTTGTTGCCGGGGCTGGCCTGTATACTGTAGGATGTTAGCAGCATCCCCGGCCTTTATGCAACAGATGTCAGTAGCAACCTTCCCCTCTCCCCCAGTTATGACAGATTGCCCTAGTTGAGAATTACTATAGTGATGGATAGATTGATAGAGAGAGAGAGATAGGGATAATCTTCTTTATGCTCTGAGACCTTCAGTGTATAGTAGGAACCCGATATAGCTCCTTACAGATAATAGGTGTTGAGTAAATGTTTGCTAACTGATCGATTAATTGGGAGTGAGGAGTGAAGAACTGTCTGGGAAAGGAGAAAATCCTTCCCCGATGTGGATTAAGAATTACACATCACTATGTCCTTGCTTCAGTTGAGCACTGTGGAGCTGAGCGATCAAGGAGGTATTGCAAAGAGGCCACCTCCACACACCCCCAATCCATTATTATCATACTTGGACCCAAGTAGCGGAGCATGCTGGGCCCAGCAGGAGACTTGCAACAGAGACAACTAGACCCATTTGGAGGAGGTTGGGGAGATGTTAGGAGAGCCCTAGTTGGAAAGTTGGGCTGGAAGTTTAAAAATACAATGTGGGAGAGAGACCTTCTTCCCTCTTCTTCATTCCTCATGAAGTAAACACAAGGGGTAAACTAAAGCAATTCTTTTATGCACAGAATAATCACCCCTCCTAAAAACCCTCTTTCCTGGCTGCCTGGTTGTCTGGGAACACATTCGTCCGCCTGCCCCTCCCCTCCTTTAAACGTGGAGGCTTTGTAAAGGGAAACAAAGGGCAGGGAGAGACCGTATAAATCATCATCCGTAGTGCAGCTCTCCAGGTCCCCAGGGAGGTTTAAATCATCCTCCACGAGTCAACCAAAAGCTAACTCTACGCTTCCCCAGCTGATCAACAAGCTGTTCTGGTGAACCAGAGAGAGCTGAGCATTGCAAGAAGGCTTTCTGAGTGCCTCTGCAGAGGACCCCTGCACCCGCCTTCAACTTCATCCTCCCGACAGTGCTAGCTGTAGTACTAGGATCCCTGCTTTGGAGGTGAGAAAAGTGGGGCCAGAGAGATCAAGCAACTTGTCCAAAGTTCCAGGGCATGTTGAAGAGAACTGGCATTTGCTCCCAGGACTTAGGATGTCCCATCCAGTGCCTTCCAGGAAAGCTGTTTCTGTGGGAAGCCAGATAAATTTCCTAGGATGTGGCATTGATGTTCCACTGTGAGCCTCTTGGCCTTCAACCCCCTAAGCAATGCAGAAAACGAGCTGTTATCCTCAGTTGAGATTAAAATCATGGGAGACTCATAAACCATAGAGCACAGTCAGTAAGAGAGCTGGTGCTGTCTATGTAGCTATGTGTCTACCCATATCAACTGGTCTATCTCCCTATACAATCTGCCAAGCTAGCTCCACCCATCCATCCGTTCATCCCTCCATCCACCCATCCTTCCATCTCTGTGCAGGCACAAGACATTTCTAGAATGCTTCTTAATATTCTAGATGTTTATTGAATTGAAGGGATATTGAACGTTCTCCACATTCAAGGCTAGTTAGTCAGGGAGCACAGTAGCGTAAAATGTTGTGCACTTTTCCTTTCTTCATTGTACTTCGAGGTTTTGCTTAATTTTCCTGTTACTAAGATTACATCATGTTTATAAAACAATAATGTCTTTTTCTTTTTTCTAAAGAAAACAAAAGCATTTTGGGGTCAAGCTGATCTAGGCGAGTCATGTCACCTCTCTGCTTCTTGGTTTCGATCTGTAAAGTCCACATGGTTTTATCAAGATCACCTGGATGTTGGGAGGATTAAATGAGACCAAGCACATATAGTGCTTGGCCCACAGTGAGTGCTCAAGAACTGGTGGCAGTGGTGACCATCAGGATACTTTTTTGCACAGTGTCTGACTCATAAATGCCCAACCTTCTCCTTCTTCCAGTTCTTTTCTTCCCTTGCCACAACTCTACAAAAAGTCCTTACTGATGGATAGATAAAGGGCTTAGCATGCTGCCGGATACACACTTAGCCCTTTAAATGATAGTTCTTGTGGTCCTGCAGCCCACAGTGCCTTCTGCCTGAAACATAGTATCTTTTTGTGATACCTTTTTCTGTTGAAGGTTGATCTTGGTGTCCTACTTAACCTTGATGCAAATGTTTGCAAAGGCAAAAACAGGGCTGCTTAGAATACTCATCCAGAGCCCACATCCCGGTGATGCTCCTGGCTTTGCTATTTCCCAGGGAGAAGTGAGCTGAGGACAATACCATATTGTCCAAGACTCCAAACAGACTTTTTCACACAGCCTTTCCTGAGGCATTCAGTGCAAAGATTGGAGGGCCATCGCTGGTATATATATGTGCTGAGAATAAATCCTTGTTTCTGAAACTGTTCTTATTGCAGTCACATTTGTGAACTCCCGCACCCACACCTCCACAAATGCTATTAGAAGTGTTTAGAAAAATCACCTTCCGTTCAGTTAAAAACCAGGTGTCCTGAATGATAGCCCCTTCCTGGCAAGCAGGCTTCTCAGGACTCACAGATGCGAATGGCTTTCATCAGAGATTGGGAGCCAGTGGAGCAGGCTCCCCTCTATTCAGCTCTTAACAACAGGGAGATGAACCCACTAAGCTTGAAGACGGGTAAGATCCACATAAAGCCAGAGTCCACTCTCTTGCCTGCCCAAGGAGGGCCAGAGTCTGCTATAAAATAGTCATTCAGTGAGAAGCATTTGCTGAAGAGTGGTGACACTACCATGATTAAGGAAGATTCAACGTTGAAAACATAATTTGCGCTTTTCATGGACTCATGACCCTGGGAACAAGTCCAGTACTGTGTCTTGGAGATGGGCTTGTGTGGCAAGACGTGGAAACCACCTCTTTAAAGAGGGGTTCTTGAGACACACAGCAGCAAGAGAGAGCTTTTTAAAACCCAAGTCAATGGCCTCCTTTTGCACTTGGAGGAAAAGCCAAACTCTTGCTCCTGATCCCCAAGGGCTCACAGGATCTAGCCCCTGCCTGTCTCTCTGACCTTGTCTTATACAGTGTCTTCCCTCATTTCATACCTTCCAACTATTCTGGCCTTCTTTTGACTCCTCTAGCATTCCAATCACATCCCACCTCAGTGCCTTTGAATCTGCAGTTCAATTGCCCTGGAATGCTGTTCTGCCAGATTTTTGCATGACTGACTCTCATTATTCAGATTTACACTCAAATGCCAGCTCTCTAAGAGGCTGCCTTTGTCTCCCCTATTGAAAATGGTTTCCTTCCCACTCCATCCCTATCTCATTCCTTGGTGATATGTCATTAGTAGCAGATATCACTGCCTAAAATAGTCTTCCTTGTGTACTCACTCGATTCTAGTGTGTTTCTTCATCCCTGGCCCTCTACCCAATGGGGATGAGAGCTCATTAAGAACAAATTTTGTTACTCTCATTCCTGGTTGTATACTCCGCAACTACAACCAAGCCTGGAACATAATAGGTGCTCAGGAAATATTTGTTGAATTAAGGAATGTGTGAAAGAATGATCACACTGTGGCTTGATCAAATATAATTTAAGATGGACTACACTCAGAAGTAGAACAAAAATTCTTTCATTTCTGAGCTCTCCTAAGGCAAAGATGGTCTATACATGACCCTAACTTTTCAGAGTTTGTGTGGGGAGGGTGGAGTGGTCCCTATAATATTCTTTTAGAGATGGGGACTACTATCCTAAAGAGATTGCCCTCATCTAAAACATATTTATTGAGCCCACACTAAGTCCAAGTTCAATTCTGGATTCTGGTGATACAGCAATGAATAAGTGAATAAAAATCTCTCCCCAGGTGGAGTGTGGACAGTGCGGACATGGGAGACACAGTGGATTTATGAAAAGAACACAGGTTGTGGAGTCAGAAAGATCCAGATTTTAATTCCTGGCCCATCATGTACTAAATGTCTGTCTAGGCAAGCTTCCTGACATCCATACATTTCACTTTCCTCATCTGTAAAATGGGCAGAAAGTTGACTTCATGAGGTTGTTGAGATGAGTCAGTGACATGAGGAATGTAGAGTCCTGAGCACAAGGAATGAATGAATGGAATTTCCTTGCCTTCCATCTCCCCTTGGGATTCCATTTTGTCCTTTGGAGGATTTAAAGTGAGCCCACACCACAGAACCACATGCACAGGCTCCAGCCAGTATCAGAATGTGTTAGTTTCAAAGGAAGAATATGTTACCAATTCAGTCTCCTCTTCCAGCCTTGATTCAAAGCAGCCTTGTTTACCCCTGCTTTCCTGCTCCTTGTCAGTGAGGCTATCTCTGCAAGGAGACATCTGTACTTCTGTCCCTAGTGATGCCAGGTAGCTGAGCCATCATTAATGCCCACAGCACCAGGCAGGGGTGCACGTAGCTAACTCTACAAGAGTTGTCATGTTGTACAGATGGAATATGTCAGACCATGCCCAGAATATACAGCATCCAAGTGGCACTTTTCTGTTTTCCTGTGATGTTGTGCCTTTGACGTGGAGCAGGCCACATGAAACCCTGGGATCTGTGCCCATCAGGAAGCTTCCCCTGAAGGAGGGTGATTTGGTTTACTCTATCACACAGCAGGATCCCCAGGAACCAAAGAACACCACTGCACACAGAGACAGGTGCCTCCTAAAGCCAAATAGCTGGGGGAGTAAGTTTTTGATGAAGACAGTTGTATTTCACACTTTTGAACAATTTGGGCCCTGTTGTCACTCTTCCCACCTGCTGCAATACCCCCGAATAAAAGAAACCTCCCAATATGCCCCAGTCCAAGAGGCTCACCTTTGATTTACTTAACAGCTGGACTTTGGGCATGTTGTTAACCAAGGCACGTTCAGAGTCAAAGGGCACTCAGCTGTGATTAGGAGTGCTTGATGTGTCCACAGCCAGGCATGGGGAGGTGATGTCATCATTTCCCTCACCCAGGTCAGGAATTTCAATGAGCTAATCTGCATAGTTTCTCTGGATCACAGTCACCACCACCAACAATAATAATAATAGCTGATAATTATCGAGGGCTTTCTATGTTCTAAGTGCTTTTGATTTAATCCTAACCCACACTGTATGAAGTAAGGAACATTCCTATCCCCTTTTACAGATGAGGACACTGAGGCACAAGACCCTGCCCAAGGTCACACAACAAGGAAGAGAGAGAGAGAGAACGATTTGAACTCAGGCTGGCTGGCTCCCAGGCCCCCACTCTGACACCCTACATCCTGGCGGAACCAGGTGTAAGCTCTTTGGAGCCCAGCCCCATCCATCCCGCTCACTGCTGCACCCTGACACCCAGCGCAGTGCCCAGAATGTGATGGTTGCTAAGACAGAACAATACGCTGGTTTCCCCAAAGATCCCTACACACTAGAATCCCGAGTGCCTGACAAATCTCTAAGATGAAGGGGTTTTAGAGTTCCTGTTGTTCCTAACACCACAGCCTCCCACTTCCGGTCCAGGATCCACCACACAGTGCCAATTCCACCCAAGAATAAAATCTGTTACATAACCACATGGCAGACATGGGGGTGAATGGAGAAGCCACCTGAGGATGGCATTTGGCCACTCTCAGTCTCCCAAGGAGATAAATGGCCAGGGAGATAGAACTTTTCATCTCCCTATGAGCCTCCCTCGGTATGAAAACTTTCCTTCATCTCCTCTCCTTGGCGCTTTCTATATTTTATTTTATTTTGGCCCTGCACATTATTTGAAGTTACTATAGCAACGTGTCACCAGCTGGTATCGCGTAGTAATGTTGGCATTTAGGTAGCAAGCTCCCAAAGTTAGCTGCTTCCCTCCTTCTGTGAGCTCATCCCTCCCACAATCTCAGGTGAGTGGGGGATGTATCCACAGAGACCAGGCCCCTATCCCCCTTGGTTGCTTGGTTTTCAAGGCAGGGCAAACCGATAGCCTCTTCCTGGTCCACTCAGCACTGCACGGGTCTTGATTGTGTGTGTATGTGTGTGTGTGTGCATGTGTGTGTAGGTGTGTTTGCCTTAGAGGTGGTTAAATAGATATGTTTAAGTTGAGTGACATGCACCCAACTATTGGCCTTATCAGTATGAGGATATAATGATGGTGGTTTTTTTATGCAAAGGAGCCGAATGATTTGGGGAGGGCTGCTCTCCTG
This sequence comes from Ursus arctos, assembly GCF_023065955.2. Taxonomy (NCBI): domain Eukaryota; kingdom Metazoa; phylum Chordata; class Mammalia; order Carnivora; family Ursidae; genus Ursus; species Ursus arctos. The sequence goes on from NW_026622819.1 coordinate 57,193,661, forward strand.
ATCCTAATCACCTATATCCCAGCTAATTAATATTAATCACACAATACTGGGCTTCTCTTTTCTCTCTTGCCATCACACAGTGAGAGGCCCTGGCTGTTTTCTTCGGAGCTTCAGTGCTCTCCCAGGTGTGCGAGACCTCTCTCCATACTGATGGGCTGAATTAATTAAGAGGATTGATTGTCGCGGATCGCTGAAGAGGGTTCTATGTGGCAAATAAGCCCTGCCACTCAAGGCGTTAAGTAGCCCCTCATCAGCCAAGTGCCTGCGATGATTGCACTTATTTTTACGCGTTTGACCTAGTTTCAAACCGTGTCTCTTCATGCTGTGATTCATTAGCTACATTTTAAACCGCCCCGAACGGAGCCGAGGTGGCTCTGCCTGGTTTGTGCCGGCGTCTCAGATACAATTTCTCTCTGGGATTTAAGATGCAGGTCCCCCTGGTATTCTGTTTTAAGAAGCAATTTCCCATCCAGGCACCTGGCATGCTGCTTGGCTATGGATGAGTGGCTGTCTCATGCCTTGGTAGTAAATATATGTCACCTACACAGTTTCTGCCAGGCATGGGAAGAGGGGGATTCTCACTAGCCTGGACTGCGGGGATCCCTCCACCCTGCTGTCCCCCATGCAGTACTCAGGCTTTTCCATGTTGCCGACAGGAATGGGAGATTTGGCTCCTGGGCTATAAAGTTTGAGCAATGTCAATGTGGGGAGTATCTGAGTTGCTAGTGCATCACCCCCCCACCCCCATTCCTCTGTCTCTTTCTAAACATTTAAAACATGGTGGATATAGAAGTAGGGGCTCAAACTCATAGAAAGGGAAGGGGCAGGAAGCAACGAGGTGGATTGCCATGTTGAGGATGTTACTGAGAAAAGGATAAACGTCAGAGAGGCATAACGTTATTCCATCATTCGAACATTATGTGGCAAAGAGGGTTTTGTTTTGTTTTTTGTTTTGTTATTTGTTTTTTAATATAAATGACAGAAAGGAGCCTTTTCTGAATACGAACCTGCTGCTGGCGTCTCATGCCATTTCACCAATCAATCGATCACATCTGTGTGATTTCTGACAGATTTGGTGCTAAAGTGGGCTAGACACCAGAGTAGGAAAAAAGGGGTGCTTCCAGCCAGATGTAAAACACTGTCCTTTTTCATTAACAGTCAGATGCAGGTAACTTGTCCAAACTTCAGTCACATTGCACTACAAATCGTGCTGTAAGGCACTGGGCTGGATTTTTCTATACGGTAGTTAGAAGGGAGAAATGAACAAGCTGGTAAAACTAATTTTGATTGACTGGTGGGCTCTGACACATCGAGGAGGTCCTTAGAAAAAATAGTGGTTTCTTTCATAAAATGGTCACTTTCTCTAGATGGGGACTAGGACCCTTTCCCTTTTTATTTTCTTCTAAATGAAGCATGGAAGTTTCTCTAAACAAAGCTTAAGACAATGCAGGCTTTTCAAGGTAATTCCCAGCAACTTGAGCTCTAAGGTTTGTTTTTTGCTTTTCTCCCCCCCCCTACTTCAAATTCAAATCAAGCCATTGGAAATAACAAGCACTCGTATCTATGCATTTGGGGCAGCCTGCAGTTCTGACAATGGTAATCTTCCACACACAGCACGTGCGCGCAGACACACACACACACACACACACACACACACAAGCTCACAATCCCAGGACTCATTTAAGCGAAAGCTTTAAAAGTAAACTATTGTCCAAGAGGCGATAGCATTTCTCTTAGAGGATCATGGATCACAAAAAAATAAAACCTACCCAAATCTCTTACCTTGAAGCAGTAGAATTACCTGCAGAGATGTCCTCCTTTTCCTTGCAAAATGAGCCAGGCTTGGGCCAGCGCAGAATCACTCCAAAAGAAGGAATAATGGGTCCTTTATGTTGTAATTTTCACTGTTTATATGCAAGAAGTGTAGTGGGTCTGCTCACGTAGGAATAAATAAAAAGCCGCTGAACAAACTGCTCGGCAGCTACCATGTGAAAAGAAAAGACCTCTAGTGGTCACAGGCTGAATTCTTGGAGGAAAGGAGAGAAGAGACGTAGGGAGTAGAGGAAATACACGTGTGTGTGTGCGTGTGTGTGCGTGTGTGTGCGTGTGTGTGTGTGTGTGTGTGCGTGCGTGCACACACACACACGCACACGCACACACCTCTCAAACTTGAAGATTTCTCCTTTCTCCCATCCAGCCTGGACAGAGGGATACACCATGAGAAAACTTCTTTCTTGGTTTAAGTGGGACCTGGTTAAGGTAACAGCGATGGTGGTGTTCCGTCTGGTTTGAAAAGAACTGATAATTTCACAAACTCAGCACCACCCCCTGGGGGTCTGAGCAGGAGAGGATTTGCCTCCCTGGACGACCAAGACGGTTCACCCCAGCGTAGAGGCTCCAGGTCCCCATCCACACAGCATCCTCACTGTTGCTCCCCAGAGTCCCAGCTTTGCGCTTTCTGACAGCTTTGCATGTTTTGTGAACACTTACGAAGTGTGAGCGTGGTGGTGGTCACTGGCAGGCAGGGCTGGCTCCCTGAGCGTAGGACCTGGCCTGGTGCTCAGAATGGGACCTGGGGCTGTCTTGAAATTCTGGCCAATTTTTAACAAGGAGTCTTCATTTTCATTTTGTTCTGAGCCCCACAAATTATATAGCTGGTCTTGCTGACTGGGAGGGCATGTTATTCCTAACATCTTAATTGGGAAAAAAAACTTTAGAAGCAAATGACATTCCTGATCTCTGGGAGTTACTCTTGGGACTGTGAGCTTGAGAAACATTAAGTTATCCAAAAGACTTTCTGGGGAGGAAGACAGAAGGGGCTTCCTGGGACATTGAGGCTGTTCCTCCACCACCGTAACTAAACTGTAGAGCTGTACTCTATAAGGATATGTAGTTTTTCAAATGTGTGTTTTATATACATATATATTTTTTCATATGTGTGTTTTATATATATTTGTGTATATATTATATATATTATTTATATATATATAAATACATATATATTATTATTTTTTAAACAAAGATAACCGTTTTTGATACCAAACCCATTTTCTTGGTTCTCACATAATACTTCCAGGCCCATCTCTCTGGTATGCCTTTTGTTGGACACCCTTTAGCAGTAGGGTTCCCTTGAGAGGCCTGCCTCACATTGAGCAGACCATCTTCCACAAGCCTGCCCTTGACCAAACCTAGTGGGACTTCCTTTGACTAAGATGACAGTCCCATTGGAATCTTGCAGGAGACAATCTTGAGTGGCTCCTCTCCCCTGGTGGATTTGTGGTTGGTACCTCCTTTACAAGGTTTCCAGGGTAAATATCCCTAAATGCTGCTTGCAGACACTAGCCTAAATGAAAAATGCACCCTGATACAGACTGATAAGATCTGGGAGGGAAAAGCAGAAAGGGCTGTGGTGGTGTATTCTGGTACATGAAGGAATGTGGTCCTTGCTCCTCCGAGCCCATGGATCCTTCCAGACCTACCTCTTCTCCACATCCTTGCATTGATTCCTTTCTAGTTTGAATCCCTCTGACACTTGGTCTGCTTGGCAGATCAAAGGTCTTGTACATTTCCCCTCACGGATGTTAATCTTCCTTTCCCAACTAGATCATGAACTCCTGAAGAGAAAGGACCACCGTTTCTCATTTCTTTTATCCTCCAAGGCCCTTAACAAGTGCTGGTTCCTGGAAGCTACTGGCTTCTCATTAGCTGATTCTTGATGGTCCAACAACTGCTCCCTCTATAGAGAAATTCATTGTATTCAAAGCATTATAGGAGCCATTTGATCCATATCTGGGGGTAGATACAGATGGATTATTGTCCCATTTTACAGATGAAACAATTGGGGCTTAGACATATAAAATTATTTATCGGAAAATCAAACTATCTCCAGGTTCTTGATACAGGCTAGATCCCTTGACACCAGTGCATTGGCCTTTTCCCAAAGTACAAGTAGCTGGAGAAGTGATGGATCAAGTTCCATTTTCTATACCTGGAGCTCCCACTACAGTCTGAGTCACATAATAGGTGTTCAGTAAATGCTTTTTGAAGAATGAACCCATAAATGAACAGTAAGGAACCATTTCCTCATAGGGAAGTTTCACTTGCTGATCCAGTAAGGAGAGATTCTCTACCCTTGGGAGACTTTTGATACTTACGTGAGATGGTTGGGGTGTATTCTAGTCTGAAGTCAAGAAATTGGGGAAGATCAATCTCATGGTACTCTCTCCTCTATTTCATGGCATTTTTCTTTTTTCTTACAGAGTCACTTTGTGGCATGTATGACAGCCATCTTAAACCAGATGGGTGACCAGCACTATTCCTTCTATATTGAGACCTTCCAGACCAGCTCTGAACTTGTGGTGAGTCAGCACGATGCTGAGGTGGGGGGCAGTGTAGAGGAGGCGTATTATACTCTTGGCTCTTGAGAGTATAGGGCAAGAAGGTGTCCCAGTGAACCTTGTGTATGTGTGTTTCTAAATTTACCGTCATGTTCATGTGATTCCCTAGTTCTATTTTCCATTTAGGCTTCTATATAACGCTTCTGAAGCATGTCTTCAGTCCCTGTCAAAGATGAAACCTGAATGTCTAGTCTACATCTGCCTCAACAAATGTTTGTTGATGAATCATGGACATTTTGGGGCTTAAGACCATGAGTGATAGAATCACACAACCTAGGATTTGCATCCAGGATTTGTCACTGGAGAGCTATGTCATCATGGGCAAGTTACCTCTCTTAAGCCTCAGTTTCCCCATCTGTAAAGTGGAAATAAATTATTTATGTCCTAATGTTGGGAAAGGGTTAATGAGAGCACAGTAGCTCTCACATATTAAATGCCCAGTAAATGTAGCGATTTCTATATTATGATCACAAATACATGGAGGAAGTTGGCTTCTGAGCCCCCTTGCTCTTCTAGTCTCTCAAGACTCATTTGTTACAGAACAGTCTGCACGTGGACTGTGGCCTATAGGCTTATAGCTCTGTAGCGGATGACTTACCAACATAAAGCCCAGCCCAGGCTGTCCTGGGGGTATAACAGTCCCTTTGCCTTCAACATGGCCACCTCTGTCATTGTCTCCTTATTACACTAGATTCAGGAATTCTGCTGCTCGGGCTCACTTTCAACTCTCCTTGGACCAATCTCAGAGGGTGGCCCATAAAAAGGGAATTATTAGGAAGCCAATGTCCTATTCTTTCAGCCATTCAGCAGAGAGAGGGTCTCCTCACTGGGTCAGCATTGGCAAGAAATGTAACCTTCTTCTGGATACACAAAAAATAAAACAAAAATAAAGCTAAATAACCCAGGTTTTTCCCCTAAATTCTCTGTGTCATAGAGCATGGAAATAGATCAGGTTCCTAATTTTTGATCCTTAGTGGAAGGAAAGGTTAGAAGAACGGTAGAAAAGGGAATTCTTACTTATTGAACATATATACTTTGTTGCGTAATCTTCACAACAGTATGACCTAGGGATTAGTAGTCACATTTTACAAGTCTACAATCTACTTGCTCAAGGCCACATGGCAAGTTTGTGGCAGAGTAGGATTTGAATTTCTCTCCTAATCCTTAGAGCGTGTTAGAGCTTCTCATTCAGAAGCTAGGATTTTCCATCTATGAGCTGGAGGCCTTCTCTGTGACCATAGGAAGGGAAGGAGCCTGTGATGGTATCTGCATTTCCCCAGGTGCTATCAAGGATGATAACAAGACTCGCCATTGTCATGACCCAGCACTTAATGAGCACTTACAGTGGGCCAGGCTCCGTGCTGACCATCTTTTAGACAGTGTGCGCTTAACCTTCATAGTAACTCTCCAAGTTAGATATCATCCCCATTCTGCTCATGTGGAAACTGGGACTTAAAGCATCGAGGTAATTTTCCCTAGAAGCAAGGATTGCTGAAAAGGAACCAATCTCATTTCCAGAATTTTGCAATTTAGCTTAAAGTAGTGATTTTCAAATTATTCTCCTCCCATCTTCACTGTCCTCTACCACACACACACACACACACACACACACACACGCACACACACATCAACCACAGCATTCTACTTTTATCTATTCTACGTATTCCATTCTGGGTAGTATTTTCTTTGGACAAAGAATTTTGCTGTTAAAATAATTTGAAAACCACTAGCTTAAGAAAAGAGCTCTGAATGGGTTTCCTATGGATTTTAACTTTTCCCAAAAGCAGACAGAGTCTGACTGTGTCTTCCAGCTCGGGAGCGTCCACATGCCAGGGGTCCTGGTCTTGGCCATCTGGATTTGTCTTGAATTTGTGTTTGCCAAAGATGGAGCACAAACTTGGCCAGCTGCAATATCTGATGGGGTGTGTTGAGGTCCACTCTCAACCTCTTCGAATGAGAGGTTTCCTCTAATCTGCCCATGGATGTGTCTGTTACCTATGAACTAGCTGTGCTTACAGTACTGCTAATTAGGTGGTCATGGTAATAACTGTTTGCTACATGACCCGAGATGCCTCACAAAGTGTAGAATATTTCCTTCTTAAATACATATTTGAGAAGATGATTATAAAATTGTGACATCAATAAGTGCATTTACTTCTTTCCTCCCAAAAACAAAATCACTAGTGCTTCATTTTGAGAGTATTTTCACATCCCATAGTCACATTCCACTTGTATTTGTGAAACAGTCTCCTGGTAACCAACGTGAAGCTTCCATTTAAAAATCCACTGCTATTGGTTCCACTGGATTTATTTAATGAATGCCCTTTCCCTTTCTGCCCTCCTAAAAAATAATAAAGAAAAAATTTAAACAGCCAACAAGATCTGGGTCCTTCCAGTTGGTTTATATGAAACAAGATGACAGGTGTGTTTTGCTTTGCAATTTCAGGACTTCTTGATGGAGACATTCATCATGTTCAAGGACCTCATTGGGAAAAATGTGTATCCTCTAGACTGGATGGCCATGAGTATGGTTCAGAACAGGTAAGCTGCCCCTTGTTCCTAATAGCTGTGTCACCCCAGCAAGCACTTTAAAGAGCACTCATGGAGACAAGGTGGGGATACTTTCTCCCTGGTGAGAAGAAAATGTGTAGCAGAGTCTTTCTTTCTACTTTTAAACCCTAAGGAACTCCACACCAATCTTGAATCTTCCTTTTTTAAAAATACTTCAGTCCTCATGACTTTGTATATACTGAGCTGGCTACCTCCCACCTTCTCCATCTTCAAATACCAGTTAAAATAACATAATTTGTGGGGTGCCTGTGTGGCTCAGTCGGTTAAGCTTCTGACTGTTGGTTTTGGCTCAGATCATGATCTCAGGGTAGTGAAATTGAGCCCTGCAACAGGCTCCCCGCTCAATGGGGAGTCTGCTTGGGATTCTCTCTGTCCCTTTGCCAACCCCCTCTTTCTTTCTTTCTCTCTCTCTAAAATAAGTAAATAAATCTTTAAAAAAATAACATACTTTGTGAAGTCTTCCCTAAACTCTTGAGACAGTAGGTCAGGCTTATTAAAATTATAGTATTTTAACATTTATTTTATCAAGTATATTTTGTGGCATACAGTAAAATAAGTTTAGGAAGCATGGGATTAAGCAGCTTTGAACAGATTTCTGCACAGAACTTCTTAGAACCTTTAGTATGCTGATGGGAATCTCTGAATGGAGGACTTAGGATATGGAATTTCACAAGTTTACTTGCTAGTGGAACCATTTGGTGTGCATATATGTACGTCTCCATGTGTATATATGGTATCTATTAACATCTCATAGGATACCAATGTAACCCAAGTATAACTCAGATCCCACATACCCAGCACAACACTAGATAAAAGTAATTTTATAAGTGATTTCATTCTTTAATGCTTTCTCTCAAATAGTATCATCTCACTAAAATGAAATTCAAATTATAACACTCAGCAGTATTTTCTGATATTCCCTTTCTTCATTTCTCTGGCTCTCAGTATCACTCACATCCCATGTTTTATCCATGTTTCTCTTACAACCTTATTCTCAATTCCTCTCCACAAACTCCTTTAAAGCTGAATCTTCTTGGCGCCTTCCCTGTTTTTTCCCTCTCTCACTTTCCTCTGTGGCTTCATATATTTTTAATCTTCCCCATGAAAGGCCCTTCACTTTACACTGGCAAGAAGTTTTGTCTCTCTCTACCTGTTGCCCTTGTTCTAGATCCAGAAAACCAAAAATTGGCTGGCAAATGGAAATATCCCTAGAGGGTGGAAGAAGAAGAGAAGTTAAAGAGGCAAGAAGCAGAATTCTTAGTGCGAGGCAGAGTGAAGACTATAAACATTTATGTATTAATAATTTTGTCATTGGATACAGTCTGAGAATTCTATCTCACGTATGCCTAAGAGCTGACTCCAGTCCCAGGTGGCCTTCATCTCTTACCTTTCTGTCTTCTGAAAAGCTGTTCTTCCACTAATTGGATGCCCAAGTGCCTAGCCATGTGACTCGATAGACTCACTTACCTGCAGTGCTCTTGGGGGCAGCTTTAGGGGCTGGTGAAGGAGAGAAGAGTTTTGTCAAGGCAGAAAGAAGTTTCTGGCTATGCAATGGAGCTTATGGTGGGAGGAGAAAAATCAGCCCAGCAACAAAATATCAGAATTCTCAATCTGGGCTAACCTTGCCCTGATTCTCCCTGTTCACATCACACAGATGGGAGTCTCCTTTTGCAATGATTAAATGATTTTTTTTTTTTTTTTGCAATGTTTAAAGTGTTGGTGGGAATTAGGCCCATGACAGATCAGAGGTACGTCCCTTCTTACCCCTATGTCAGGACCAGCTTTCCGGGCCTACACCCTGTACAGTCACCTAGGACCTTGCATTGTAACGGGGTCCATGTTTGCTTTAATTCCCTCCCTTTGCCATATTGAAATTCTTAGTAATTTTTGAACCAGGAGATTCACATTTTCGTTGTGCACTGAGCTCAAGAAATTTTGAAGCTGATACTGCCTTATATCAATGTTCAGTCATCTTGGTTACAGTGGTAGCCAGCTCTGGAACTGTGTGTGAATCCTTTTACTCTTTGCCAGCTGGCCAATAATGATTTCAGGTTTTGCCAAAATACATGAAGCACCCACATGAGTCATCTTCAACTCACCCTATGCTTTAGATACATTCAACTATTCACTGTTATTTACCATTTCGTTCTTCTATGACTTTGCATAAATTATTGCTCTCCTCCCTTCTAGACGAAACTCAACATGAAAGCATCCTTCAAATTCTTCACCTTGTAATCTCTTCTTTATGGATGCTTCTAGAACTCTCTCATGGTAGGAGAATGTGTTTTCTTCTCTGTATTTCCATATGTGCCCATATTACGGTACTCACTCCACTGTGCTATAATTGTCTCTTCATATGACTATTTCTGCCACTAAAGAATAAGTTTCTTGAAGGCAAGCACTATGTCTCATTTCTCTGTGTTTTCAGCTCTTAGCCAAAGTCTGATATTCATAAATACATATAATGAACTCTGTGTATCCAATAGCTGCTTATTGATTAGAATTTTTAAAGAAATCTAGTTCAAATCTGCCTAAGTAAAAAGAGAGTTTATTAGCTCAGAGTTATAGCTTCAGGCATGGATGTATCTAGGAGCACAAACAGTGTTATAAGAAATCTGTATCTCTATCCTTGCTCTTTTCTATGTTGACTTCATTCTCAGGCAGCTGCTCTCTTTGTGGTGGGGAAAATGGGCTCTAGAAATTCTAGATATATGTCTTGAATTAGCAAGCTTAATAGGAAGAAAAAGGTAGAACAAGTGTCCCCAGGCTAATCTTCAAAGCTCTGGCTTGGGCTGCATGCCCATTTATAAATTTCTGTGGCTGGGAAAGTGAAATTTGCTATTTCATCAGACTTGGGTCACGTGACTCACTTTGCAACTGGGAGGCAATGGTTTCTTCTACCCAAACCACAAAACCTGGGAGCAAAGGGGGAGGTAGGGAGAATAGTTATCCAAAGGAAAAGTCTAGGAGTTATTACCAAGAGAAGAATTGGTTGACGGATAGGCAAATAAACTCACAGACATCTACCACTTATACAAGGTCAGGAGGATGGGATCCCAGAGAGGCTGGATCCCTGACCAGGCCAGCAATTCCTTCTGGGCTGCCTACAGTCATCTTGGAGGAAGCATGCAGAAGAGCTTAGAGGAATGTCCCCTCCTGAAATCCCAGCTAGCTAAGGACTTTGGTCTTTTTTGGAGAGATAGGCCCTCAGAGATGATATAATAATCCTTGGTTTCTTAATACTTAGAAAATTACAAAGTAATTTTCTAAAGAATCTAAGAAAGTGGAATTGTCTCCTAAATAGAAATATTTGCATCCCTTAAGGCTCAGCTAAGTACTTAAGTCTTTACATTAAAAAAAAAAAAAAAGTTAGACTCAGAAATACAGCTGGGTTTCAAACTTCTTCTGCCACTTCTCTTCCTTGAGAAGTCATTTAATCTCTTGGACTCTCAATTTCCTGATCTGTAAAATGGGGATTAATTATAACGTCCATTTCATGGTTTTTTTTGTGAGGATAGAATGAGTTAGTTCTTAGCATAGTGCTGGTACCTCAGAAAACTCACTGAACAGATGCATTGCCATCCCCGGGTATAGACAACAAACTTAGCCTTGGACTAGAGAAGCGTGTGCTTAATGCCAACCAGAGAAGTGGTTGTTGTTCTCCTTGAAGGGCAGGTAGAGTAGTAGTAGATGTCCTTCATCTTCAGTCTACAATGGAGTGCTTGAAATGTTCTCACGTCTTTTCCATTTGGTGTGATGTCATGATAGCTAACATGCATTAGGCACCCAGATCTACTGCTGTGTGAATCCCTTACATGTGTTAGGTTACTTAATCTTCACGACTTTATGACGTAAGCTATTGTAATTCACATTTTACATATGAGGGAACTGAGGCACAGAATAGATGAGTAACTTCCACAATGTTGCATTGCTAATGAGAATCCATGCAATTGGAGTCCATGTTCTTGATCTCTACTGCTTCATCCTATAAAATAGTGAGGCTCATATAATGAAGTGCATTGTACAGATATGCCCACTGCATATTTAGTGGCTCAGAAAACTGAAAGAAGCCCAAAGAGTTTACTTGCCCAAGATCATGTGGCTAGTCAGTGGAAGATTTCAATGTAAATTGGACAAACAGAATATGCAGCATGGCTAGCCCAGGCCAGTGTTCTCTAGAACATTTCTATTCCCTATGCTGGTTAATATGTACTTTACAATGTACTTCCTTCAATGTGTTAATATGTCCTTCCTTCCTTCCTTCCTTCCTTCCTTCCTTCCTTCCTTCCTTCCTTCCTTCCTTATTATTTACATATTATTATAACCTACCTGTTTTTATAAGTTCTCTATTATCACTTATGATTTATATGTGTATGTATGTATTAGTCATATACAATTTATTTTTCTGCTTGTTGGAGGGAATGGAGTTTTCCAGAGTTGAATGTCTTCTCAGCTATGTACTGTTTGTGTATGCAGACATAGTGACATGTCTACTGCAAGAAATGCCTTCTGTTAGAATTTTTTTTTTTTTTCATTTTGGTAAGACACAGCTTTCAGTGAGATCTGATTTACAGAATATGGTAGATTTTTAAATGATATGGTTCTTCATAATGTAGTAAGCTAACAAAATTATACCTGGAACCTCTTTTCTCCCCTTCCATATGCACCTCGATCTGGAAATCCAACATTCTGAGGGGGCTTGGGGATTTGTACACATCCTTAGGGCGTCTGAAAAAGGAATCAACCAACACATATTTATTGAGTGTCCTGGTTATGCAGGGCTCTAGGGAGTGGGCCTGTCCCTCGGTCCCAGAGGGCAGAGGGCTTATGTTCTAGTTGGTGAGACAGTAAATATGCCCATGGAAATGTGACCAACTGCTACAGTCACCGAGTGAGTTTACAGCACAAAAAATACCCAGAAGAGGTAGGATTTATGACTACCAGGGTCCATATCCTGCCTCCACCATTTAATAGTTAGCTGACCTTCCGTGAAATTCTGCAATTATTATGACTCAATTTTTCTTCCTATAAAATGGGGTTAATAATAGTACCTATAACAACTGTGAGGACCAAAATGAAATGACATAATATATACAAAGTAGTTACAACAGCTCTTGGCACATAGCAAGCATTTCATAAGTGTTAGCTATTATTGTCCTTGTCATATTCCTGTGGTTTGGGAATACCCAAAATATTTCACAGAAGAGGCAAATCTGGGCTGGATCTTATCTACCTTTTTCAGTGTCTCAAGCACATACCAGGCACCCAGTAGGGTCACAGAAGTTGATCATGGGAAGCTGAGTAGGGCAGCACCAGCAATTGTATGGTGGCTCCCTCAGGAGGCTGACGAATCACCGATGCCCACTTCCCCTTCCTCCTACCTACATTAATTTGTCGCGCCTACTCCTTTGGTGGGCCTCACCTTCGCCAGTGCATATGGCCCAGAAGGAAGCTCCTCTGTGGGTTCTTTAGCCAGCACAGCACAACTAATCCTGATGTTCAGCAGGCTGCAGGCTCCCAGATTCCAAGAGCCTACCGTGTCCCTTGCCAGAATCCCAGATTCCACAGGTGGTGTCGAGGGCACTGGGGGTGAGCTGTTCCTAGACGCTGCACTGGAAGCTGTTGCTTCACTCTAACCTCTTGGTGCATGGAGCTTTTGTGTGTTGTGGGGAAAGCAGCTTAAAGGCTCTGGGAGGATGGCTTTCTCACTGCCTCCAGGGGAGGAATAAGGACTCTCTTCTCCAGCTCTTTTACTTCCATCATCAAGTTTTGACCAGTAGAATCAATGACATCCCATGAACCACAGAGAGAAGGGGAATGGGGTTCAAAGAGGCCCTCTCCCTCCCTTGGTCATTCTCACCAGAAAGGGCATGCCCTCTTATTCCTGTCCTACAACCTGTGGGTATGGGTTTGTTGTCACATCCGAATGGTTTCAGCTTGGAATTCTCCCACCTCAGAGCTACCAGGTGACCAGGCTATTAGCAACAACAACAACAACAACAACAACAACAACAACAACAGCTGTCATTTTGAGGACTTCTATGTGCTGAGGCACTAGGCCACCAGCTTTTTACACTACATCTTATTTAATCTTCACATGGCTCATGTCCCAGAAGGCGCCATTGAGATTCCCCGAGGTCAAGCAGCCAGCTCCAGGCCACAGCATGGAAGAGTGCCAGTGTGGGGATTTGACCAGGGGTAGGCTTGCATAAGTACCTGCAGGAGTCTCTGTAATAGCACTAAAACCAAAAGGACCGACTTCCTAGCGGTGTTGTGAAAATTGGTTGAGAAAATGCATGTAGAACACATAGTGTAGGACCTGGTATTAGTCCTATCTTCTTAAATCATAGCTATCATCATTATTCTCCTACTCTGCCTTCAAGGATCTTTCCACCAGTTTCTTCCTATTCCCAGCGGCTGACTTCTCTCACATGTGGCTTCTGCTTCCTTTCAGAGTCATCTGTTCACGGCTTCTCCTCAGGGTGTGGGTCACTGCCTTCTCTCTAGTTGTCCTGCTTTAGGACTGACACAAAGGATTTGACTTAACTACTCTCCAGACCTGGCCACCGCCACTGGCTAGCGATAAGATCACCCATAGGCCGCTGGTCACCCAGGGAGCACTGCCCGAGTCGAGCATTGGCCCTGTGCCCAGGTGGCTGTGGGCAGAGCAGCAGGATGATAGGGGCCAAGTGTGACGGGACTATGTGCAAAACGGTGGGCATGAGTCGAAGCATGCCCAGTTCCAAAAGACTGCAGGCTGGCCTTCAAGGGAGCCAGTATATCCTTCTGGTTAATTGAAAAGGCTTTAGAGAAAGACAACTCTGACATTGGGTCTAGACTGTGCTATTTATTAGCTGTGTGAATGTGAGGAAATAATTTTGCTCTCCCAATATTCAGCTTCTTCTTCTGTTAAGTGGGTATAACAAGAGCATCTACCCCAGTTTGTAGAATTTCGTGAAAGAACGTCCGTAGAGTCCTTACAGGGTACACAAATAGCTACACTTCTGTCATTGCTCTTATTAATAAGGTGAGCTCACAGCTGGGATTGAACACAATTACAGAGGTTTTCTTATGGACAGAATAGCAGAGTGGTTAAATACTTACATTGTGAAGACAGCTTACTTCTGTTTAAATCTTGATTTCATATGTACTGTCTGGGGTATTGGGAAAGTTACCTAAACTCATATCGCTCAAATGGAAACAATATCCAACTCAGAGAGTTAATATGAGAATTAAAAAAAGAAAAAAAAAAACAGTACAGAAGAGTCCATGCAAAGTACTTAGCAGAGAGCCCATCGCTGGTAACTGCGGCTCAGATTATTATTGATTTTATAGATCCTACTAAGCATCACCAATGAGATGCAGGAAGTGTTAGGTTGAGATGTGGTCATGAACTTTATTTTCAACAATTCAAGTTCATTGTTGAGAGTAACAGAGAGTTAAGTATGTTTTCATTCCAATTTACTTCACCCTATTAGTGCTTAGGCTTTTAAGTACAGTTACTTTTTAAAGAGAAGACAAAAGACATACTTTCCCAGACCCATACATGAGAAACTGAAGTTAAGTAATATGATTCATGATTCCCAGTAGAAGAATCCAGAGAGAGGGAAGAACCTTGACTTACTGGCCCCAGCGCCTGTCTGCCATCAGAACCCACCATTAGCACAGAAGGTTGATCAATTCCTGGTTATTCGACTGACCTTTGAGAACCAGAGACAGGTTTAGGCTGACAATCAAAATAATGACTATTACTGAAACTACTGATAGCTTTGTTACTTCCGAGAATTTGTAAAACCCCTCATTTTGGGATCACATTAGAGATTCCAAGATGCTTATAATATAAAATGACAGCCACTCAATGCATTTCCATCTGGGGAATGATACTAATCTTTAAGGGGAAAATATAGATATTTTTCAAAGGCATATTAGCAAATGACAGAAGAGCAAAGCCAAAGAAATCTCACTTTTTGACTCCTGATAGGGGGAGGATTTTGTGGGACTTTCACTTTTTTTGCCTTTACATGGTCCTGCCTACCTCAGAACTGGTTGCCAGCTGCACCTGGTCTTGTCTGCCCATTTCACTGTTAGTTCCTGACTTCGGAAGAAGGATGAAGCAACCCAAAGGTCTGAAGCAGCTATAGCTGCTGTGTTCTTGTTACAATTGTGTCAGGACCCATGCTCCACACCTAACCACACATCTGCCACTAAAGCCTGCAGCAACCCTGGGAAAGGGGCTACACTGCTGGTATTTCACAGGGAAGGGAACAGAGATGTCAAAGTGACATGAACATGTCCCAAATCCACACAGCTGGGAAGCGACAAAGCCAGAGTCCCTATCCAACTGTGGGTGTATGTATGTGTGCATGCATGTGTGCGTGTGTGGGAGTACAAATCTTGTGATCCTGATACCAAGACATGCTGTCTTCTTTGTTCAACAATGTTTAGGTGCCTGATGACTACCTAGCCCAGGTTCTTTACAAGTAATGCCCAACATTGCACATGTTAGACGTGCCCTGCCCACACTCTTGGCCCATCCAGAATATACCTGCAGCTTTGGTGGACATTTAGCACATTTCCTGAACTTCCTACTTCCTTCAGTCTCTGGACTTTCTCTGGCTACAAGAGAGAGCTCAGTCTACCTACAGGGCAAGCCAGACATGCTAAGGACATAATGTCCACGGGAGCAACTTTCAACTACAGAGAGGCTGGCATTAGTAAATAGTCTAGGTTCCTCATCCCTGGGAGGGGACACCTCTGATGTGCAGGCATGTTCTATACAGTCTCTCAGAGGTTCCCAAGCAGAACTGAGCCCCAGGCATTACCCAAAGCAATAACCTTCTAAACAACACTTCCTTTGCTGGCTTCCTGTTGTGTCTCAGGTAGGCCAAATGGGCATTTTCCCTGGACTAGCCACTCAATGGGTAAGTAGTTATTGATTATTCACTGTTCATCAAATTTATAGACAGTGGTACAGGTAAGATCTGGTCACTGCCCTCAAAGATTTTATAAACACACACACAAAATGGACACTAGGTCACAGGTGGGCCCTGTGGCAGTTTGGAGGCTACTGCAGAAATCCAAGAGAGAAATGACGTTGGCTTGGTTGAGGCTGATGGCAATGCGGTGTTGAGAAATAGTCAAATTCTGGATATATCTTGAAAGTAATGCTAAGAGGTTTTGCTGACAGGCCAGGTATAGGATATGAGAGAAAAAGAAAAATCAAGGATACTACCACCAGTTCTTTCCCCTTGAGCAATCAGAAGAATGGAGTTAACGTTAACACAGAGATAGGAAGACTACAGAAAGACGGAAAGACTACAGGTAATAGGAGTTGAGATTTTGACCTTATGTTTGCGATGTCTATTTGTCATCCCCATGAGGATATGGAGTCGAGAGCTGGAATGCAAGCCAGAAGCTTGGGGAAGAGGCCAGGGAGGAAGATATAAACTTGGGAGCCAAAGGCATGCAGGTTGGAGAATAGATGAGATCATGGAGGGAATCTCTGATCTCAAGGAAAGTACAGTCTAGTGGAGGAGACAGGCATTATTGAGTCACACAAATAAGTCATCCCAGACCATGATGAATTCTGGGGAAGGAAATTGCAATGACTGTCCTTTGAGGGATACAAGGACGCAGCAGACCCTGTCCTAAAGAGATTAAAAGGAGAGAGGCATTTTATATAAAGGAGGGACACAGATATGTATTGGAAAACAAGGAAAAGCACCAGGAAACAGTGAGAAATGAGTCGAGAAAGGATGAGATCCAATCATGAGGGCATTGACTATCAAGAGGAAGAGTTTCGGCTTATCCTGTGGGCAGTGGAGTGTCACCGAAATGGGTGATTGACATGACTGGAGCTGTCCACTGGGCAAGGTACTCTTGACGTTGAAGAGGCAAGAGATGGGAGGCTGAAAGACCAGTCAGTAGGGCTCGGTAGGAAGAAGGGAAGGAAGAGATGGATGGGAAGACGTTTAAGGAGAAACACAATTTGACAACAGGTACCAAAATGTTGAAAGTGCATTTGATAAGTACTACCACTTCAAGAAGAGGACTGGAAAAGAAGTGTATATCAGAGGTGCAAGGTGTACATAAGAGAGTGATTACTGACACACTGTCTATAAAAGCTGAGCATAAAGGATCATCACTGAAAGAGTGATTAAATAAACCGTGATCCACCCGTAGAACAGCATGCTCCTCGGTGATCAAAAGGCATGATGTATATCTGCATTCATTGGCATGAAAGGCACACACAGTTTATTGCCGAGTAAAAGAGACAGACTGTGAAATAGCATTTGCCGTTTAGCCCTATTTATCAAAATGATATCTTTCAAACGCCATTCATGTACATACGTCTAGGGAGACCTTTGAACATAATGTTCACCAGAATCTCAGTGATGGTTTTCTCTAGATGATAAGATTTGATTGTGTGTTGTTTGTTTGTTTGCTTGTTTGTGGGGGAGGCAATTCCTGTCTCTGGATAGCATAAATTTTCTGCCATAAGCTTGTAATGGTTCAAACAAAAGACATTTTCTAAGGAAGTCAAACAGACAATTCTTCAGTTCTTGAGGGGCAAACATGGCCCCAGGTCTACAGTGTGAGCGGGTGGGTCAGCTGACTTCTTCTTTGGGTCTTTGAGCCTCTCTCCAAGGGAACCTTGGTCTGGAGGATGGGGAGGGATGCCTAGGGTAACATACTTGGATGGCCTGGTGACCTTCTCCCCTCTTCCAGGGTCTTCCTGAGAGCTATCAACAAGTTTGCAGAAACCATGAACCAGAAGTTCCTAGAACACACGAACTTTGAGTTCCAGGTGAGTGTGAGGCACCCGAGGTGTGCTTGGGGTGCCCTGGCAAGGTGGCTCTAGCATCTTGGGCTGATTGCTCCATCAGACACATCTCAAAACACACATAAGGTATACCGGTGTCTCTGGGGGTTTCCACAGAGGGAGTGCGGGCAAGGAGGGAATTAGGCCCTTGATTGAAACTCAGGGTTTGGAACCAGGCCCTTGATTAAATAAATAGTCATTAACTGAGCAGCATATGCGAATGTGACTGTATAATGTATCTTGTGCTAAAGAGGAGATTTGCATTCATCCATTGTCAGAGGGGGCACCACCTTTTATTTATTTATTTATTTATTTATTTATTTATTTATTTATTTACTTGCTGTCTCTATATCCTCTTTATTGAAGTGGCTTTTCAAGCCTTTTACACAGTAAAAAAAAAGGGGGGGGGAGTGTTTTCTAGTAGTTGAGTTTTGACAGTTTTGAAATATATTCTGGATACAAGTTTTTTGTTGGATATGTGATTTGAAAATTTCTATTAGTCTGTAACTTGTTTTTCATTCTCCTTATAGTATCTTTGTAGAAAAATATTTCTTTTTTTTTAATGTTTTTTATTATATTATGTTAGTCACCGTACAGTACATCCCTGGTTTCTGATGTAAAGTTCGATGATTCATTAGTTGCGTATAACACCCAGTGAACCATGCAACTACCCATCCCTACTACCCATCACCAGCCTATCCCATTCCCCCACCCCCCTCCCCTCTGTAGCCCTCAGTTTGTTTCTCAGAGTCCATAGTCTCTCATGCTTCATTCCCCCTTCTGATTACCCCCCCTTTCTTTATCCCTTTCTTCTCCTACCGATATTCCTAGTTCTTATGTCCCATAGATGAGAGAAACCATATGATAATTGTCTTTCTCTGCTTGATTTATTTCACTTAGCATAATCTCCTCCAGCACCACCTTTTAGAAATGTATCACATTCTTTTACTTTTCTATTCACTGGAGCCTAGTAAAACAGCCACTCACACACACTGAAAAATAAAGCTCACTAATACATTTCTGGGACTTCATGATTCTTCCAGAAATCACTTTTAGGACTCAGACAAGACCTGGGGACTCTGAGATTTGAGGGCCTCAAATCATGTCCCTGGGGCAGAGTGACACACCTGCTCAAGGCCTAGGTAAGAAGAGCCAATTCCTCAAAGCCTTGTGGAAAAACCCATGTTGCTACCTCTGGGTGGTGATATGACAGAGAACGCCCCTGAAAGGGGATCCCTCCTCTGGGGAAATCCCTGACCCCCAGGTTCTCTCGTAGTGCAAACTTAGGAAGTTGCCAGTGAACTGAAGCAATGGTATTTTCTGCCTGTTCATCTAGGGTGTTTGGTTCCGAGCTGGGCTTTGGCCTGGGACTGGCTGAGCAACCTCAGGCAAGGCCTGGACTGTGTCCAAGCCTCAGTGGACTCATCTGTAAAATGCTCACTATACCTACTCTTTCTATTTTGGAGGGGTTTTGTGGAACTGGTCAAGGGGCTGGCTGGGAGAATTCACTGTAAGGTCCCACCAGTTTTCATTCAAATATTTTCTCCTGAAAGAGGACTTCCCTGACGAGCCCTCTCTGAGGGATCCCCACTGATCCCATGGCCATTATGTATTACCACTTAGCCTGTTGTAGTCTCTTCATAGCACTAAATATTATTTGAAATGATCTTCCTTGTTTGTCTACCAGCACATTTTTTTCTCTTTTCTCCAGTAAAGTGTAAGCTTCATGAGTATGAAGACCTTCTACTCACAGAGACTCTGTGCTCCGTGCCTGACACATAGTAGGACTCCCTTGGGAGATGATGCTTGGGTTGAGGCCTATGAGACCCACTCTGCTGGAGAACACCAGCCTAGAAGTATTTAATAAACATTATCTTTGAATACGATTCCCTCCCACTATCTTGCATTCAAATCAGGCAACTGCACTATAATGACGATGATGATACAAAGAGTAGCTGCTATTTTCTGATGCCTTATACATGCAGATCTCATGAGAAGCATCCTCGGGCATTTTCTTTCTCAGCCCAGACAACCACACTACAAGTTAGTTACTATTACTAGTACGGTTTCTGCTGGAAGGATGCGGGAACGGAGACTCGGAGGTGATGAGCAGATAGCCTGAAGTGACACAGCATGTCAGTGTGGAATTGAGACCAGAACACAGCGGTGGCTCACATCACAGCCGCAGATCACCACCGCCATGTGCTAGATAGGGAGTCACCCCCACACTGGGTTCACGGAGAGGTTCTGGCTGAGAGTTATAAATCTCTGACGTGGAAACAAAACATGTCACTTTGGCTGTTTGAATCAGAAGAAGTGTTTGATTCCCTTCCAAATGTGCACCAGATGCCTGCAGGCTTCAGGTACGAGTGTGTTCCAGGAAGTTAATAAGGTTGTAGCTTTTTTCGAGGGGCAGCTTGGACCAACACACCTAGGGGCCAGCAGTGAGGCAGGGTTTAGGCCATAAAACTGATGGCTGGTTTGCCCATCTCTTTCCGTGGGTGGTGGCAATTACAGCCTTAGACCTGGTTCCCCGACTCTGGCTGCCCACCCATGGTCTTAGGGGGTACTTTTCAAGAGAAGTGCAGCTTCAGTCCTTCATGCCATTCTTTTAGATTTTATCCTGTTCTCCTGAAAGAAAATCTGCATCTGAGAGATGCCCAGAGAAGTGGGGGTTTCATACATAGAAGGTTTGAGCTTATGAGCTGTGTGACTTTAGGCAAATTACTTTATTTCTCTGTGCCTCAGTCTCTTCAACATCAAATTAAAATTGCAGCTACCTCATTGGATTTTTGAGAGGACTTAGTGAACTAATTCATGTAAAGCACTTAGAACAGTGCCAGGAACATGGTAGCAATTTAATAAAATGTTAGCTCATCATAATAATTGTTATCATCTTGATGATAATGATGATGACGGTCCCCAAATATGTCAGGTCTGGGAACTCATATGCCAGTCCTTGGTAAGCAGGACAGTAAGAAGGCATCTTTCCGGTCACCACGCATTGCCCGGGGCTGTCATACCCACAGTTTTTATATAACAAGAAAATGGCCAACATTACAAAATGAAATAAGTCTCTTTTGCTAATGAGACCTCCATAGATATTTTCTGAAAAGTACTCAAGAACAGGATCATTTTTCAGCCTTATCTTTGTTCTTCTACCTTCTCCTCACCCCGTGCGAGAATGGATTTGTTCTCTGTACCCTGCCTGGAACGCGCCTTGTTTCCTTCTTACGGTTTCATTAATTATGCATTTAATATCAGCAGGGACAGCATCCATCACTGAGAGCTGCTGGCCTTGGCAGCCACTGTCCAGAGGAGGGGCAGGTGCAATGAGATTATCCCTAATATCTTTTCTGGAACTGTGGTTTTATGATACAAAGGACAAAAACAAGAAGCTCTGTGGGTGCCACTCTGCAAGTGACAAGACCTGGGAATTACAGAAATGATGTTTTCTGCCCAGGGCTAAAATAATTTGCATTCCCAGTCCCTATCCAGGATGCTGGGCCTTGGCATTCACATCCATTTGCTGGTCAGGGAAGACCAAGAGAGAATTTCAAATGCAATTCAGCAAAGGTTTCTGTTTAAGAGCGATTCTCATAGGTCCAGACTACTATAACACGCTCTGAGGAACTCAGAAGCAAAGCAGAACACTGCCCTGCCCTCAAGGATCTTAGAGGCGTGATAGTAGGCTGTGAATCCATCTTCTAGCATCCAAGCCTTTCAAGGTGACTAACCTTTATTAAGTATCTACTTAGGGCATAACCCTGTTGCGTTGGGATATACCCATTTTACCAGTGAATAAACCGAGCTTCAAAGAAGTGGTTGACTGTCTTGTTAAAGGTCATCTAGTCACTAAGCAGGAGCTGCTGGAATTCAGTTCCTGTCCCGTCTGCAGAGCCCAGGCCCTTTCCACTCTTCTGTCCTGTCTTTTAAAAACAGAGTGCCTTTCAAATCTAGGAGACAGCTCTATTTAGCTCCAGAAACACTGTCTGCCCTAGTTAGCTCTTGCTGGCCTTGGGATAGAGAGCTCTGCGATGATTGGCTGTGGGATTAGACTCTCCATATTGGGTACTCTGATTGGCCAGGAATCCATGGTTACACTTCAGATGTGCTCTTTGGCTCCAGGAAGATTGTTTCTGTCTTAAGCAGCTGTCTGATTACTACTAAGAACATCCTCTCTACTTGGGAAGCTGTAATTCACTCTGCATTTGGTAATTCCAGCCTTGGCCTTGAGGCACTTCTGGATCAGCTTCTGGGCATCAGGTTACCTTGGGATCATTTTTGAACCTGTACTAGAGACCCTGTGAAATGATAAAGGATATTCCAGGATATTCCCAGCTATTAATGGAGGAGTGAAGGCAGGCTTGGTCTCTATAATAAGAAACGTAACTTGTAATGGCAAAAAAAGTGAGAGAGGGAGCACATACCATGGAGGGCACCCATCAAAGCCTGAAGAGGCCCACTGCACCCCCCCAGGGAGGATCAAGGTGGGACAATTTCACGACACAGAAAAATGGTCACATGCTTGGGGACAGCTTCTTCGGCCATAGCTCAAGGGCCCCAGATAACTTCTGACTGGATGTTCCTAACCCAAAGCCATGATTGGAAACTTTCACTCCCAAAATCAGTGGCCTCCTTAGAATGTCCCTGGCAGCCATGGCTTTATAGCTCAGAGGGCACACTGGAGCATTTTAGCAACACTGTGCTGGGTGCTTTATTATTTTTTTTTAATGGAATTGGGATAAATAATAATTTACGGCCATTGCAAAAGAACCTCCTAGGATCAAAAATCCTCGAGTGTCTGTTGTAAGGACCGTGGAACATCCGATGACCCAGTGGAAATGTTGACCAACAGCCAAGGCTAAAGGAAACTGAGAAAGGAAAGAAAAGCAATTTTTGCAGAAGAGCAGAGTGGTTAAGAATACAAGTTCTAGAGAGAGATGCGTGTGGATTCAAATGCCAATCTCGCCATTTTGAGCCTGTGTCACCTGGGGCAAGTTATTTTAACTTCTCTGGGCCTCAGTGTCCTGGTTTCCAAAATGGAAGAATAATACTACAAAGATCATAGTGTCTGGGGAGGAGTTAACAAGAAGGCAGGCGGAATGCTGGACTCATTAATGAACTCATTCAACAAATATTTGTGAGCACATGCTGGGTTAGACACGACGCTAAATACTGGATATACAACAGTGAATAAAAAGAAAAGGTTCTTGCCTGCAGGATGCTTATTCCATTAGAGGAGACAGGAAATAAATTAGTTCAGCTTAAAACATGTCATAAATCCTGCCAACAGGGTGTAATGAAGGTGAATAGGTGGGTCTGCTTTAGTCAGAGCAATCTGGGAAGGCTTCCCCGGGAAGTGATTTTTGGAAGGCAGCTAGGCTTACCACTAGACCACCAATGCCCGTTTAGGAAGTGGTTGTTGAACTGGGATCGCAAGATGAAGCAGGAGTTTTCTCGGCAGTGATTTCCTCATTTGGTCCTTATAACTACCTCCCTTTACATAGTATTAGCCTCAATTTTCCAGCTGAGGAAACGGAGACTCAGAGAGGTAACGCAACTTGCCCATGATAATGGAGCTGATAATTGGAGTGGAATCCTGGAAGGCAACCTTACAGTATCTATTCAACAACAAAGGCAACAAACAGCAACAAAATCTGCATAGAACCCCTGTCTAAAGGATTCCAGCTCTAGGAATGTATACTATGTTATAGTCTCTCCTGCGCAAAGATGTATAAACAAACATGTTGATTACAGCACTGATGCTAAAGAGAAAAAAAGCTGGAGTCAATCTAAATGCCTATAAATAGGGAATTGGTTCAAATGAAAGTATATCCTTATAGCAGAGTAGCATGCAGCGATAAAAGGCAGTGAAGTAGATCTGTATAGGCTAATATGGACGCATCTGCAAGATATATTGGCGAGAGAAAAAAGCAAACTACAGCAGACTATTTTTTGAACTGTCTATACATGTTTGTTTATACATTAAAAAAATTGGGGGAAGAATATCCAGGAACTGTTAATTTTTTTTTTCTTCTGGGAAATTTGACTAGGGTCCAAGGTAGAATGGAAAATAAACCTTTTATCATTTCATCTTTTCTATCATTTAAGTTTTTTGACCATATGTGTATTGAATGTTTAATTTTTTGAGTTAATTGAAAGTAACTAAATTCTAGTTATACCCACTAGCAGTATGACTTCAGGTGGTCATTTATCTGGATCTCACTGTTTACATCTGTGAAATAAGGGAGTTGGACCAGATGACCCTTAAATTTATTCTAGTTCTAACCTTCTGTTGTCCTATTATTTCAAAATACGAAATTCCCGATCAGAAGTCACCTCACCTCTTCCCCCAGGGAAAGAGGACCCATGTGTTTGGCTCAAGCTCCTGCAGCTTCCCTGAGCCAGCTAAGCTAGGCACTTTGTAGAAATGCCACCAGGCAGCTTGGGGCAGGGAGGAAAGAAAAATCTGGGACCTTCTGAAACAACTGGAGAATTTCTCTAACAATACGGTGATCAATAAATAAATATTTTCTAGAGCCTAGCTACAATCAAACCATTTAAGCCATTGTGCTGAATATGGCATTAAGGATAAAAATAAGTGGAAGACAAGCCCCTTGGTGCTGGTGGAGCTCACAGTTGGAAAGACAGGGCAGTCAAATAACCTACGATCAACACTACAGACAATAGTCAGACCAGCACCCACCCCACCCCCCCGCCAATAAGCAGTTTGTTGAGGGAGAAAACACTGGTAATTTAACGAGGTTTGAAAAGCCATGGCAGTGCCTTTTGTCCTGGTGCTTTGGGAGCAAGAGTCAAGGAAGGTTCAGAGCAGAGGCATCATGAGTGCCCAGAAGTCTCTGGCTGTGGCCATTGCTCACCTCTCAGGGCATTTATAGAGCCACTCACCATGACAATGTTCCCTCAGTTTCACAGTGGGTCCCACATTGCTCTATGGGGCAAAACTGGGCAGAAACTGTGGGTGAGATACTTAGGGGCACCATTTCTGATCTATTAAGAAAAAAGAGGCACAGGATCTATGATCTCATGGCCCACAAAGATCTAGGAGGGAAGACAGAGGAAAATCAGGTCTACTCTTAAGTATATACCCCAGGGAATTAGAATCCACACAAAAACTTGTATGCACAAATTCATAGATGCATTATTCATAAAAGCCAAAAGGCAGAAACAACACAAATGTCGGTCAATGGATGACTGGGCACATAAAATGTGGTATGTCCATAGGATAGATTAGTATTCAGCAATAAAAATAAATGAAGTGCTGATACATGTGACAACACAGATGAGCCTTGAAAACGTTATGTTTAATGAAAGGAGCCAGACGTGAAAGGTTATATATTTTATGATTCCATTTCTATGAAATGTCAGATTGAACAAATCCACAGAGACAGAAGGGAGATTAGTGATTACCAGGGGCTGAGGGGGAGGGAAGAATAGGGAATGATGGCTAAGTGGTGATGGTTGCATTATCTTTTGTGAATATACTAAAAACCATTAAATTCTATACTCTAAAAAGTGAATGTTATGATATATGGATTATATTTAAATTTAAAAAAATTAGGAACGGGGTGGCAGAGAAAACATTTTTGAAGGACTAATTTAGAACAGAGAGTAGCAAGAGGCTCTAGGTTTCACACGTCTGTGTTTTCAAATGTGTTAGGGGAACCTTTCCGGAATTATTTCTGAAAGTAATAGCAATTCAATTTACATTGTCCTATATCTATTTCTTTTTGTATCCTGATTACTCTTTGGAAATTTCCTAAAATCAGGAATTTCTCACCTTCAAAATAACCCTTTCCATGTCCTTTGACCAGGTTTTCTGTTTCCCTGGCTTGTTGTTTTATACGGTCTTAAATGTGAGGAGGTATAAAGTCTGGGCTTAGACAGACCAAAGCAGTGCCTTTTCAGAACCCGCAAGTCATGGGGGCATGAGGAGGACGGCAGCCGGAGACCTGACCTGCACAGTGTGTTTGGATAAGCAGGGTTACTAGGGAAACAGAGGGGCTTGAGATGTGATTCTAATGGTTTGGGGAAGCCTTTGAAGGAATTTGAGGAAGGGAGTGATAGAACCCAAAGTGTTTTAAAAAGATCCTATGGTCTCTGTGTGGAGAGTTGACCTGATGGACTCCACAAGCCGGGAGGCTGCTTCACACCGGGAGCAGCTTGGTCTTTTGGACTCTGGGAGATACAGTTTCAAAAAAGAAAAATGTATCCTGCCAACAGAATGTGAGCTGCACAGGGGTAGGGACTGCCGTCTGCATAACCAAAGTCTGATCACTCTGTGTACAAAGAGCGCTGAGCCTTGATCAGAAGGCCTGAGTTTAAATCCCAGATCTACTGTATATATAACAAAGTGCCCTTTGGAAAAATACTTAACCCCTCCAAGCCTCATTCTCTTCATTTATAAAATGGGACTAATGATAGCTACCAAGTTTTGAGAGATGAAAGGAGGGATGTATGGGAGAGTACCTGGCCCATGGTAAAAATGAAGTACTTGTTTTCCTCTTTCTGAAACTGGAACCACAAGCCCATTTGAAAGTAAAACTGGATAGCATTCACGATGTTATCAAGGGTAGAACTGCCTTTTACTTAGTCTTGGCCATCTGAAACCTCCAGTGAACATCTTTGAGTTAAGGATGAAGGTCTTAATGGCAGGTGATTTCTCTATCTAGTTTTACCCTTCCTCTTGTCACTGTTGAGAGGGGGCTGAAAGTGGATGAGCTTTGTCCAGCAAAACTCTCCCCGATCTGTTCCTTGTCGGGCCTCAGCATCTTGTAATAATAACCCTGAGCACTCAAGGGGCCAGCTTGTACTATTTGCTTTGGTACCAAACGAATCACTAGATGAATGAAAAGAACAATATGGCTAACAAGTGCTTTTGAGACCTTACAGAGAATCATGCCCTTTACACATATCATCTCATGTCGTCTTTACGACAGCCCTCTGCAGTGGGTACAAGGGGTACACCTTTTGCAGATGGGTTCACTGAGGCTCCATGTCTCAGGTGCTGTAGTTGTATCAATATCACCATCACCGCATCTCATCTTTTGGAGCACGTCCCATGTGTTGAACCCTTTGCTGGCTCTATCTCACCATGAGCCAGTGGAATGGTGTTTAGTATTAACCCTTGTGTATAGCACCAAGTGATCATGTAAGTGTTAAAATTACAATAAGCCTACATATAAACTAGACCCTCAGAGGTTCTTGAACTCCAGCGAGCATCAGAATTATCCAGAGTGCTTGTAAACACCCAGATTTCTGGGGTCTGATTCAGTAGGTCTGGGGGAGGGGCAGAGAATTTGCATTACTAGTGGGTTCCCAGGTGACGCTGATCCTGTTGTTCTGGGGCCACACTTTGAAACCATTGAACTAAGGAGAAGGTAAAATATTCCAAGACAGAATGGGGTGCAGACTGGTCCTGTGAGCTGTCTGGTGGATCAGGGAGGACTTCTAGAGAGGCTGAGAGTCCCTGAAATACATAACCCCCATCAACCTCTAATTCTACCAGGACACTGGACAGGGGTGAGTTGTTTGTCTTTCAAAACACAGAAGGAAGCATTTTTTTTTCAAAGCAGCCCTAAAAGCCCCCTCCTTGCCCTGTCATCAGAGACAGGATGTGGTCAGCGCCTAGAGAAATCCATCCATTGTCCTTGCTTCAGCCAGGATGGTAATTTCAGAGTCAGCGCCAGTTAGAAAATTGCAGTGCACAGAATTAAACTGGTTCTGCCACTATCTTCTGCCATCTTCATAAATTATTCACATTGCCCAGCATTTAATTCGTTTTCCCCCTTCGGACCCTCGCCATGACTGTTCTTTACTCGTTCATTTACAGCTGTGGAACAACTATTTTCATCTGGCGGTGGCTTTCATCACTCAGGACTCTCTGCAGCTGGAGCAGTTCTCGCACGCCAAATACAACAAAATCCTGAATAAGTAGGTTGCCTGTTTGGGTCTCCTGAAGTGGAGGTTTCATGGGACTCTCTGAGATGGGAGCCTGAAGCAGACATGTGTTCTTTTTCCTAGGTACGGGGACATGAGACGGCTAATTGGCTTCTCCATCCGTGATATGTGGTACAAGCTGGGTAAGTAGGGACATGCATCCAGACAGACACATCTGCACACGCCAAGCTCCTTCTTGAAGACCATCTGTTAGAGGGCCACAGGGGTTTCAGCGGTGGGAGCTTGAAATAGCAGCTTATCACCGTGTGCGTCTTAGGTCCTTAATAAGTGCCTGATGAGAGAGAGTGCCCATCCCCATGTCCCGCCCCCAAACATCTGTGGGTCTGCTTCTGCTTGGTGCCATGAGGCCTTAAGAAGTCAAATTGGAATTTACAGAAAGGAAGAAGGACAGGACTGCTGTGGGAACTATGTCCTCACAC
This sequence comes from Ursus arctos, assembly GCF_023065955.2. Lineage (NCBI taxonomy): Eukaryota > Metazoa > Chordata > Mammalia > Carnivora > Ursidae > Ursus > Ursus arctos. Next base: position 57,221,854 of record NW_026622819.1, read on the forward strand.
ATCACATGCATGCTTCCTGCTGATTGGTGGGCCACTCTACCTCCAGCTTCTTCAGGGATGTTGTGGTCTAAAAAAGACCCTCCAACCTCACAGACGAGAACTGGTTCTGTGCAAGACAAGGGTCTTTTGTGATGCGATATGAGGTGGAAGGTGACCCCAGAAGCAATCCCTGTTTTGGTGAGCCACAGGAATCATGGGTGAACCATGTGGTACCCATGGGAGGAAGGAAGGGGAAATGGAATCTGGGAGACGTTTATTGAGAGTCTGAGTCAGGCCTGCGCTAAGGAGGTCTTATTTAACTTTACATCACCTCCTACAAGATGGAAAAACTCCCCCTCCCTTTATTGATCAGGAAACTCAGAGAGGGAAGTAACTTGCTTGAGATCAAACAACTGCAAAGCCCAGAGCTTGGTTTGGATCCCGTGAGGTTAGGGGCCACACTCCTTGCTCAAGGCCTGAATCCTTCTCCATAAATATGTGCTGTAAGGATGAGTGCATAGATGGACGGATTGATGCAGAGGTACAAGTAATGAGGTGTTTTCATCTCCAGTTTGTACGCCCTCCTTGACCCTCTGCTGCCAAGTTGCTCTGCCCTAGGCTTGGACGGTGACCCTCTTCAGTGGAGCCACTTACAGGGACTGTGCCTATTCTGGGGGCTCAACCTAAATGATCTCTCCTGACTTGCTTCTCACTTCCCCAGCCTTCTTAATATCTTTCAGTTCTCTTTGGATTTCCTGGACAGCAGTTTCTTGCCCTTTCCGGCAAGGTCCATTCGCTGCAGGGGAAGCACAGTAGACAGACTGCCCATCTGCACTCTGCGCTCCTTGGCAGCACCAGACTCGGGTGAAGAGCACACACTGGTACTAGGGGGGCTATGGATTGCTTTACAAAATCAAAGGGAGAGCCGGGCAACCAGGCCCAGAACAGATGGCCACATACCTGCCTTAGGTCTTGCCCTGTCATTTACAAGCTATGAGGTTTGAAGCAGGGGACCGAGTGACACTGGGCATAATCTGGGGAAACAGCACCTCTCCCAGGGTGCTTATGAGTTTCATAAGAGCAAAAACTGGGAGAGTGAAGCCATGGAGGCCACACCCAGCTCAGAATTTTTATCATGGTTTTCACCCTTGCCCCATCAGGACAGAGCCTACTTTTCCTGTTCTGGCTCTTTAGTCATCAATACCGGACTTGTATCACTAGTGCCTGAAGGGCAGGGCCCAAGCAGGTAATGTCAAAGAGGGAAGGGGCGGGGGCATGTTAAACCCACAGACATCCATAAAGCAGGGTACTATCAACATCTGGAGTTGGATAATTCTTGGTTGTGGGGTGCTCTGTGCACTGCAGGATATTTAATAGCAACCCTGACCTGGACCCACTAGACGCCAATAGCATCCTCCCTAGTCGTGACAACCAAAAGGGTCTCCAGGCATTGCCAATTGTCCCTGGGGCGGGGGAGAGGAATATGCAAAACTACCCTTATTTGAAAACCACTTCTGTAAAGAAATACTATCTCTGTTCTCTTTTTCTAGAAAACCATCACTTCCTCAGTCTGTCTTTTATTTCTCCACTTTGGATAAGGACAGGGATATAAGAAAACATTTTATGTGTCCTTTACCATTACTCTTCAATAGCAAAAAAACAAAAAACCGTGGTGCAAGTGCAGACCTACCTGGTAGTTGGCACACGGCCTCAGGGTCAGGTGTATGGGAAGAAGTAGCTGGGCCTGGAACAGAATGATGCAAATATGCCCCAGCTCTAAGGGGCGGTCGCTGTCCTGATCTGCTTGATTGCTGTCCTATTAGAATGCAAGACTGACAAAGTCTCGTCTTCCAGTTTTTCAAAAGAAACCAGGAAACACAATTTTTAAATATATTTCCAATTTCTGAATATTGATGATAACTAATTGGAAGTTTTTAAAACATTGAATATGCCCAGTCAAGCATGGGGCCCAGATTCACTTTGCGTAGGAGTTTGCACTCTTTGCTTTACGCCAGCAAAGACGAGATACAGCTGGGGTGGGCTTTCTTTCCCACACCTACACCCCAGGCATTGCCAGGATTGCAAAGCAGGGATCTGCGCTTTGTGTGTCTCTAGTTCTTCCACGCAGCCTGCTCTTTCCGGAACGTCCTCCATTGCCGTTGTTTTGCACACAGATTTTATTTAGATATAGATTATATTTTGGCAGACGTTCCTGCTCTCCCAATTATGCTGATGAATGAAAAGATGTTACCAAATATTCCACCTGCTTAGAATCACAGAACATCAGAGCTGGAAGGGCCCTTTAGAGATCATATTGTCCAGAATTTTTCAAATGTTTATTTTTAGCTGAGGGCCAATAAAAAAAAGAATCTCATGCTCAAGACATAAATTGGTTGAAAGCCGAGCTATTCTAATTGAAGTGGGGTGGGGGGCCCAAAGCCCGTTATAATGGGCCACCCCTGAGCTCCCCAGGTAGACTCCTGAGGATTTTCCAGGGAGAAATCCTGAAGCACCTCAAACAGGTCTAGTCCAACCCACCATTTTACAAAAGAGGAAACTGAGACACAGAGAGATGAAGAGGTATGAACAAGGTCATATAATGCTTAAGAAGCAGATTCAGGGCAAGTACTCTGGCCTGAATATCTGTCCTAAAGCATCACAGAATCCTCCCTGTTTGCAAATACCTGTAGGAGGAATTAATGCAATGGAAAGATGTACTTGTTAGGGTTTGGAGTTTCAAGAAAGAAATTGACTGTGCCTGCCTTAATCAGAGACAGAAGGGAGAGGAGAACCAGGCTATGAAGGACAGGGTCAGAGCCACTCTAGGATCCAGAACAGGTGGCAGAACTTTGCCTTTAGCATGTTCCATTTCTGCATCATCCAGCTTAAAGATCCAGTCTCCAGGGGATATTATTCTATTGGCCTTCCTTGGATTACCACTCCATTGATTTTTCCACCAAGTCTACATCCACTGAAGGAGGTAGAGTTTCCCAAAGTAAGATGTTTATGGAGATGTAGAGAGGCCAAAGTCCTAGATGTCCACTGTGTAGAACAAGAAGCAAAGGATGCTCTTGCAAAAATGGCCACCCTTCTCACCCCTTGGCCTGGACTTCCAGAAAGAAGAAAGTATATCAGCCTGAAGGGATTTTCCTATTACCTATTACTTGCATAGCTGCCTTCTCCTTGCCTGTCTCCTTCAGGGATAAGAGAACAGACAGAGGAGGCAGAGTGAATGGATATAATTCCCCATCCCTACCCCATCGTGTGTTCCACTGGATCTTGGCATTAGCCTGCTTTCTCCTCGTTTGCTAATGAGGTTAACCTGCTAATCCAAACCAGGACCAAGCACTGTATACACTAGAGACAAATGTAATGGGTAATGATAGGTTTTAAAGTACAATCCATGGAATATCCGAGACAAAGTGAAACTTAGAAGCCATCTGTGGCAGACACAGCTGAGAGCCCACACAACAGCCATTCTTCCCTTCTTCCTGGTTAACTGAATCCTGCTTTATCTTTTTTCATGATCACAATTTGCTCAGTTAACCGTGTCTTGTAGCAGGTGATGGCCATATGACCCATCTCTGTCCAAAGAGAATCAGCAGAAACAAACTTGTTGGGGCTTCAGGAAATCCTTTTTGTCCAATTAAAACCAAAGGGAAAGGGGAAAATTCAGTGAGCGCAACACATATTTTGCCCATAGTCTTTCCCTATCTTCCTTTCTGGAAAACAACAAGATGCCTGGAGGTTCAATAGCCAGTTTGAAGCTATGAAGATGAAAGTTGAATGCTAAGGATGACTGACCATCTTTTGACTTCTTGTTGAGGAAGAAAGCTAAAGTAGAACTTACTCGGTTTAGCCTTGGTAATCAGATGCTGTTACATCCCTAACTGATATATCATCTAATTCAACCCCCTCCCATTTTATAGGTGAGCTCACTGAGGCCCAGAGAGGCATAAGGACATTCAAGGTCAACAACAAATCAGTGATTCAGCTGAGGTGAAAGATCCTGTCTCTTGATCCCAAGTCCAGGGTTCTTACTAATACTTTTTTTCAGAATATGCAAATTATTTTCAAAGAGTGTGGAATAGCAAACTGTTTTTCAAAGACTATGGATAATGACTAAATCATAATGCGTGTTAACCTTTTAAATTTTGTTTTAATGCCCAAAGCAATCAGGGCATCATCACCGTGATCATCAGTATCATCTTCTTCTTCTCATCAGTAAAGATTTGAACAATCCTATGATTATAAGATAGCTAATTGCAAAGATAATCTCAGGCTTGAAGATTATTCAACATTCTTCAGAGAAAAGCCTAGACAAATGTGTGTGTGTGTGTGTGTGTGTGTGTGTGTGTGTGTGAATGCCTGTGTGTGTACATGTGTGCTTTTGTGAGAGAGGGTACACGTGGGAAGGTCTTAATGGAGAGAAGGACCACATCTTGTTACCAGGACCAGGCCACTAAAGGGTTAATGCCACTGTGGTTTTGGATCCTGGGACTATGCCAAATGGAATGTACTTTTCCTGATAGTGTAACATCATAGCATTTGATTTCTGCTTGGAGTGAAGCAATGCACATTTTGCCAAAATGACTGCACTTAACCATTCCACATTCACCTAGGTTAACGTCAGGCTGCTGTGTTAACAGTCTTTGTGGGAAAGAAAGACAATTCTAGCGACTGGCATCATGGCCTTGTATGTAGGGAGGTTGCTCCTGGCAAAGCTGTGAGAGCCGGGGCTTTACTTCTTTTAGCGTCTATGGAGTGATCAACTCAGCACTAAGCTCCAGGGAAGGGTAGGAGAGTTGGAGAAGGATAAGACATGGTCCCTGATTTGCCAGGAAGAGCCACCATCTAGAACAAACTAAGAGGTTAAAGGACAAACCTAGAGTATGTTCCTTAACACGGAATGTGTGGTGGAGACTTAAGAGTTCGGGCAAATGGGAGGTTGATGAGGACAATACGGATGGCTCCCCTGGGGTAAATGGCTCTTGAATGAGACCCCAGGATGGCCCATGTCCAGACTGAAAGAAAGAGGGGAAAGGACAGGTGTTCCAGGAGAGCAACCAGCCTGCACTAAGCATGGCTTCTTAGAGTTGGGAGAAGCTGCTGGCAAGAAATAGAAAATGGGATTACAGAGACATCCGTCCATCCATTCATCCATTCGATTATTGATTAATTCAATTAACAACAAATATTGAGCACTGTGGTAGGCCCAATAACATTTCCCCAAAGATGTCTATGTCCTAATCCCTAGAAACTGTGGATATATTACCTTACAAAGTGGACTTTTCATGCCTGATTAAGAAACTTGAAGATGGAAAAAAAAAAAAAAAGAAGAAGAAGAAGAATCTTGAAGATGGTGAGAGTATCCTGGACTATCCAGGTGAACCCACTGCAACTACAGGGTTCTTAGAAGAGAATAAAAGGAGGCAGGGGAGTCAAAGAGGGATGTGAAGAAGATGCACTACTGGCTTTGAAGGTGGAGGAGAGACCAGGAGCCAAGAAATGTAGGCGGCCTCTAGAAACTGCAAAAGGGAAGCACATAGTTTCTTCCTGAGACCCTCGAAAAGGAACCCAGCCCTGCTCACACCTTGATCTTAGGTCAATGAAACCCATTTCAGACTTCTAACCTCAAGAAGCATAAGGTAATACATTTGTACTGTGTTAGCCACTAAGCTTATGGTGGTTTATAACAGCAACAACAAGAAACAAATACAAGCTCCTTCTACATGACAGGCACTGTGCCTGAGTCTGGGGCTGCAACTGGAAACAGGTTAGAGATATAGCCCTTGACCTCATGGATGTGTGGCCATTGCACTGAATAGTAACCTACTAATTGCAGAGCTGTTTCGTTATGGCCAAAGGGGAAATCACTGTCGAGCAGAAGCTTGTGGTACCCGGAGAGTCTACAGAGGACTCCTGCCTCCTGAGGGAGCCCAGGATGGCCTAGATGAGGAAGAGTGAAGAATCTTACTCCAGAGCAATACTGTCCTGTGGGACTGGAATGTGAGCCACCTGTCTAAATGCAAATGCCTTAATGTCCACAGTTTTTTTAAGTAAAAAGAAATAGTGAGATTAATGTTCCAATATATTTTATTTAACCCCATATTCCAAAATCTTATCATTTCAACATGTAATCAATACAAAACATTATTGAGATAAGTTAGTTTTGTTTTTGGTTTCCAGAACTCATTCTTTGAAATCTAGTGGCCTTTTCATACAGCACCTATGACTCACTCAGAGCCATATCACAGCGTATCTCCTGTTGGACTAACCTCAAGTGCTCCAAAGATCCATGCGCCTGTAACTTCCATACTCGATTGAACGACATTGGAGAATGAATGGGATTTATTTGTGAAGGCAGGTGGGGGTAGGGAGTGGAAACGGGGTCAGGGAGAGGGAGGGGAGAGAATGGTGGCCAGAGGAGGGCACATATGCAGGCCCGAGGAGGAGAGGCAGGGTGTGCCTGAGGAGCAGAGGCAGGCCATGGAGGGAGCACAGGCAGGCAAGAGGAAGAGATGGGGTATGGAGTAGGAGCATTGGACCAAACAGGCCTGCAGAACTGGTCCCAAGAGCAACAGAAGCCATGGAAGGATTGTAAACTGTGGATCAGCATGGTCAGATTGGGACTTTTCAAACAGTTTTGAGGAAGATTATAAAATATTTAGATAGGTTAGAGAAGGATCAGGACAGTCATGAGTGTCTGCCATGGGAGAGAAGATAAATCCATCCTGACCCTCTCCCCATGCCTCCTCTTTACTCTGGAGGTGAACAAATAAACTGACAGTCCTAAAAAGTTCCATGGAAAGCTCCAGGGAGCTCCATGAGTTGAAACATGTCTTTGCATGTTGCTTTTTGCAGAGCCCAGCAGAGGCTGAGCTGATAGTACTCACCATCATCACCACAATTGCCATCAGTACTTCCTGAGCCTTTCTAATGAGCCAGCCACTCTGTAGAGCCCTTTGTTTATATTAACTCTTTTAAGCTTCTCAACAATCCTACCAGGCGGGGATTATTTTTATCTCCATTTTACAGATGGGCTAACAGAGGCTTGGGGAAGTTAAATGACAAAGCAACACGGCCATGGAGTGGCGGCAGTGGGACCTGATCCAGGTTGTAGGGCTCAGCGGTTCTAAAGGCCTGGAAGGGGCCTGGAGCTGGGCACATGCTGGATGATGAGGAGCAAACAGCCTGCCCGTCTGGGAGCAGTGCCAGAAGGGAGCTTCTCCAAGCCTGAGTCAGAGCAGCAGAGATCTGTGTTCTTTCTTCCCCTTTTGCGCTGAACGAGTGATCTTTGCGGATCAGCCCAGCTTTATTTCAGAGTCCCCAGAAGGATGCGGGACTCTGAACTCCAGGAGGTCATAACTTGTCCTCGTCTCTGTTCATTTCAGAGTCTGTGCCCACCTTTAGAGAGCCATACACTCTCCGAAAGAGTGCCCCTTCTGTCCCTATCAGCCTCACAAGGTCAGTGACATGTTCCACTCCTCTCAGCAGGTTCACAGTGATGGTCTCCTTCCTTCCTCCTTCCCTCCCACTTCCCTTACCCCCTCTTCCTTTTTTGCCAGGTCATCTTCTTAGTGCCCTCATACCCTTTGTGTTCAGTCTTACAGTCTCCTCCTGAGAGGTGTGATAGATGAGGCCACTGTACAGATTAGCAACCCAGGCCAGGGAACACACAGGACTGCTTTCCACCCCCACACCGAAGCTCTTCTGTGCGCTCTCATTTCCACCAGAGCCTTTCCCAGGGCCTATGTAATTTGGCATTTGGGTTTATCCTGCCGGCTTATTGGCACTTTAAAAGTCTTTTCTAATTGGTATCTGTTCTCAGTGAGATTCAGCCTCCATTATATGAAAAAAGGCCCTCGTACTGATTCCTTGCCTTGCCTTTTTTTGAATACAGCAGCAGGTGTGTGTCTTGAATGAGGATTTTTTTTTCCCAAATGAGTTTGCATTCGATTAGCCTCGAGTATGTTCTGTGTTTGCACATGCACACGTGTCTATGTATATAAAGACACACATACATGCACATTCCGATTATTTGAACACAAAATCCAATGAGTTGAAATTCCATTTTTGATGTAAATGAATAAAATTTCTTCATGGAACGTTGTAAGGGGCATTTAGCTCACACTGTATTTAGAGATCAGCATCTCTCTCCATTTTCCCTATTCTTCCAAACACCTCTTCAACTGACTGCAAAGAATGCGGGTCAAAAGTATCTTAAGAAATCCCTGGTCTACAGCATGTCCGCTCTTTATTTTAAACCGTCTTAAATATATCCTTATCATAGCCAATGCCCTCCAGTATTCTAAAGGCCTTTGTTGCATAAGCAATTTCTCCATTCCGTGGTGGCTTATCTGACAGTTTCCCATTTACTTTCTACTTATTATTGCACTTGACTTTGAATTTTAAAACCCCACTGTGGGTTTAAAGGATCTTGAAGGACGAAATCAAAAACCTAGATTAGCAATCACTATAAACCTGCTAGAAAGTACAATTTTTTTTCTTTCTTATTTGGGCCAAAGCGAAGGCTTGCAGCTCAAGTATAATCCAAACGCATCATATAATGAAGCGGATATCCTGGAAAAGTGTCTTTATATTTCACTCAACTCTCTGCCTGACTTCACCACTTCATTCTCACTAACTGAAGATAGTCTGAGGATGATGCCTTTTTATCTGAATTCTGGGGAAATACTTGAACATTAAGCCTCATTTAGGCTGAATGAAAATTCATCTTCTTGCTGCTTTCCCTCTTGGCTCCTTTTCTGAGCTTTAATTGAAGGCAACAGCACCGGGCTGTACACCATGCCTCCTGAGTTTCTGCACCCCCAGGAGCTCTCTGTCCTAGGTTAAGACCCCAAGTGTTTGTCCTGACAGTGGAGAAAACCTGGATGGGATTCTTGGGCTCTGAGACTCGGAAGAAAGAGGCAGCTGCTGGAACAGTTGGGTGTCAGCTTCGATGACAGGGCTGTGTGGATATACTTCCCCTCGCTCCCCAGGAAGTCCCTGCAACTCCTAAGTGCCCCTCTTCGTGCCTTTTTTCTGCCACATATCCCGTGTGTATACTCAAGAGTCTGCTTGGTTCTGCTCAACAAGGCTGTCCTTAATGGTCCCTTCTGGTCAAACATCAGAAGAGCAATAGCTAACCCTCTGTCAAGTATGGCACATGGCAAGCACGGTCCTGGGTGCTTGGGAAATAATCATCCACGTGTTCTCCACAATGACCCTCTCAAATAAATACTATTATTCTCTCATGTTACAATGAGGACACTGAGTCCCCAAGTGGTAAGATCAGCTTGTCCAACATCACATAGCTAGTTGATGGTGGAGTCAGCTTACAAATTCAGGCCATCTAGCTTCAGGTTCAGTACGCTTAACCACTGGGCCACACTAGCGGTGCCCCTGTGTGCTGATTCTTCCAGGCTCTGTGCTCAGTACACACAGGTGTATTTTCATACGGTCTTCTCAACAGGTGGGTGTTGCTATTGCATTTTTATAAGATGCATATTCAAGTCATATAGCTAATGAGTATAGGTGCTAGACAAATTTATTTCTTCATTCAATAGACATTTATTAAACATCTAAATGTCCTATACTCAGTGCCACAGATCTGAAGGTGAGAACAGACATTGTCTCACACTCTCATGAAATGGGGGAGGCAGACATTTATCATAATATTCCACAAATGAAGCCATCATTGCAAAGTTGGGTGAGAACGCACAGCATAAGAAGCCAGAGCAGGGGTTCTGACTTCACTGGGGTTGGGGGGGTTGTGCTAGGAGCTGTTCTCAACATATCCCCTGAGACCCATCCAGGGGAATCTAGGTGACAATGGGGGTATTGGGGCACAGACGGGGGGGGGGAACTATTATCAACAAAGGAGCAGTGTGTACATAGGCCTGGTGGTGGAGGACACAAAGTGAGTTTGTGACGCTGAAAGCAGGCCAGCATAGCTGGAATGCCAAGAGCCAGAGGAGGTTCATGGGAATGCCTTGTCATCCACTCATCATTCCATTGGTCATACTGTTCCCTTGAAGGAAGGGTTGTGAGTACGCCTCACAATTCCACTGACCCTCCTATTATAGCAGATTCTTAGGAGGAAATTTTGCTTTTCTTGTTTCATGAAACAGTTTCTAAAAGCATGTTCTCCAGTCTCAGAAACATGGTTTGTGATGTGGACAGGCATAATTTCAAATATCCCTGTTAGAGATTTGCCATCACTAACATATTCCATCAGGGCTCCATTTGGCAAGGAGATCATGCAGGTGAAAACCCTTGTAAACAGTGATGTGCTTTATACATATCCATGTTATTATCCTTAATAACAGCTCGTTCTGGATGATGCATGCACCTCTTACAGGAGTTAATATATGTAAAGTGTTCAAAATGGTGCCTGGCTCCCGTAAACAACTATATAAGTGTTAACTATTATTTCTACTATTCTGCCTCCCTTTTTTTTTTTTTTTTCCTTTCTCCAGGCTTGGTCTGAGGAGGATCTGTGCACCATGAAAACTGTTTTATGTGTCCGTGTTCCTCTTCCCTTACAGGCCAGAACAAAATCTGCTTCATCCCAGGCATGGTGGGACCTATATTAGAGATGACACTTATCCCTGAGGCTGAGCTCCGAAAAGCCACCATACCAATCTTCTTCGACATGATGCTGTGTGAATATCAAAGGAGTGGGGATTTCAAAAAGGTAAAAAATGAGGCTGGAAACTCATGCCATCCTCCCTGATCCCTAACCCATTTCCCCATAATGATATCCTCGTTCCATCTGCCTGGGCTTCATTCAGGGCCTTGACGGTAGGATAGGGACATTATTCATGTGCCCAGAATGAGCTGGCAGATCAGATTTGGTCACTATTCTATCACGCTTTCCTGCCAAGATTAAAATGCACTTTCTTGCTGTGTATCAGCTTGGTCCCTTTCTCAATAGTACAAGTACCCTACTTCCCTACCTAAGTGTTCCCTCCAAGTGTGTCCAAAGAGCCCACCCCTCCCACCTGCCCCCATCTCGCGCCTGCCTCTGTCCAGCACTTTCTATTCTGGGACAACCTGGAAGATCTATATTGTCTAGGAAGAGCTGACCCTCCTAGGAGTCATACTCAGCCATGAGTCAAAATTGACAGCGAATGGCGTCAGAGGCCCGTTGCCCAGGAGAGACCTGTGGAGCCGCCATGGCAATAGGAGGCTTTCCCCAGCGTGGAGGGAGTGAGCAACTTGCGTGAAACACAAGTGTCATTGGCCAAGTATTTTCTTTGAAAGGTCCTGTGAAGCCTGAAGAACGAGGACCACATTCTGGGCCCAGTCACTACAGAAGCTTCTGACAGTGCACTAGGCACCCATTCCACAACAGGTTCCTGGCGGTGTCCCGTAGTTTTGCCCAGTTCAGGAAGGTTGGTGTTTAAGTCTTCTCAGGCTGCCTTAGTGGTTCCCTCAGATCTCGACCCTCTGTCCTCTCTGCCACACAGCTGGTTTTACCCTTAATGGGCTTGCCCTCCTCCTCTCCCAGCATTTCTGCCTCTCTCTCTAGACTATTTCCTGCCACCAAAAAATTTCCCTTAAAACACGTACTTAAAAGGTAGCAGATTCTGGGGCGCCTGGGTGGCTCAGTCGTTAAGCGTCTGCTTTCGGCGCCGGGCGTGATCCCGGCATTCTGGGATCGAGTCCCACATCAGGCTCCTCCACTGGGAGCCTGCTTCTTCCTCTCCCACTCCCCCTGCTTGTGTTCCCTCTCTTGCTGGCTGTCTCTCTCTGTCAAATAAATAAAATCTTTAAAAAAAAAAAAAAGGTAGCAGATTCCAAACTGCCTTTCCTTAAAATCCTTACAGATCTTACCCCTTTCTTGCTTATTGATTCTCTAATCCTTGCCCAGTGACATCCAAGCCCTTCTGCCTGCATTCAGGGCCTTTCTTGCTCTGGCCTTCCATCAGCCTTCTCAGCCATTATCCCCACCTCACCTGTTGTCCAGCTATTCCCACAGCTCACCTGATTTGGGATGCCTTGGTCAGCATCCTCCTCTGTGCATTTCTCCTTCCTGCTACTACTCTGCCCTGTTCCCAGTCCTGCCTGCCAACACCTAAACTCCTACTGATCCTGCAAAGTCCATTGCAGAACTGCGTCCGTTAAGAGACCTTTTCCCTCTACCCCTACATCATTTTATCTCTCTGAGGTATGATGATTATATCCTGCCTTGCCTTATACTCATTTCTGAGTATTCTCTGCATCTTCCTCATCCTTATCTAATAAAAGTGATAATGATGATGATGATGACACAAATGGCTGCCGTGACCCGGGTACCATAGTGTCAGGCACTATAAGTACTTTCCCTATGTTAGTTCATATGATCTTGTTTATTGCAACCCTATGAGTTAGATAGCATTATCATGCCCATTTTAAAGATGAAAATATTGAAGCCTAGCGAGGTAAAGTTACTTGACCAAAGTCATATGTCAAGAAAGAGGTGGGGCAGAGACTGCAACACACAAGTCACTATAGTCCCCAAACCATGTTGTGCCTACTGCATTATCCAGCCCCTGGTATTGTCACAGTAAATGTTGGCTGAGTGAGAGAATGCTTGGCATCCTCTCCAGCAGTGGTTTCTCAAAATATGTTCTACAGAGCACTAATCCTAACAGATGCTCTAGGGAAGGGGGTTTGAAGGCTAAATACCTTTGGAAGCCACTGCATATGGTAACCCCCTTGGAGATTTCCAGTGCACATTAACATAGTCAAAGCACTGATGCATTCCACTATAAACAGATCTGCTCAATTTCTCAAACTTATTTGTGCAAGAAGTATCAATTAGATGTGCCATTCTGCCAATCACTTTCGAAAACATTGTTCTAAGGGGAAAAAGACACTACAGGTGGTCCTCAACTTACAATGGTTCGATTTACGATATTTTGACTCTACAATGGTGTGAAAGTGATACACATTCAGTAGAAACCTTACCTTGAATTTTGAATTTTGATCTTTTTCTGGGCTGGCAACATGCAGTGGATTCTCTCTTACGATGCTGGGAAGCAGCAGTGAGCCCCAGCTCCCAGTCAGCCACATGATCATGAGGGTAAACTAATGATATACTTGGAGCCATTCTATGCCCATACAACCATCCTTTTTCACTTTCAGTATGATATTCAGTAAATTACATGAGCTAATCAACATTTTATTATAAAATAGGTTTTACAGTAAATGGTTTTGCCCGATAGGCAATGTAAGTGTCTTGAACATGTTTAAGGTAGGCTGGGCTACGCTATGATGTTCAATAGGGTAGGGATTTTAAATGCATTTTCAACTTAACTGTATTTTCAACTTGCAATGGGTTTATCAGGACATAACCCCATTATAAGCTGAGCAAGATCTGTAATTAGCTCTGATGATACCAGTGTGAGAGGGTACTCTCCTGCCTAGGGATTAATTAGCAGGAGCTCTCTAGTCCCAGAAAGGCTAGTGACCAGCTGTCCCCTCGGCAAAGAGCCTGGAAAGAAATCAGGTTGAGGAGGTCAGATAGAGGAAGATACCATATTCAACCAATTGAGATCAGGGGGAGTGGAAGGTGAAACCTGGAGTGAGTGTTTGAAGGCAGTTTGCAATCTGCTGCCTTTTAAGGGGAAAATGAGGTGTATGAAGTTTGGGAACATGCAGAGGGCACACAATGTGAGATGAAGGGCATCATACTTGCCCTCAGGTGGGCACTCCCTCCAGAGATGTGTGCACCAGCTGGCTCAGAAGATGTCCTGGGAGCAGATGTGCAAAGGAAACACCATATTTTAAAAACAAGCAAGCCCTTCATTTCTGGATTATGACCTGACAGTTGTTTTGGTGTCCTCATGTGTTTAGAAGCCTTCAGAGGCTTGCCTGAGTAAGATTTTTTTTTTTTTGCTTTAAAGGATTTCCTTATTGTGGTATCCCCATGATATCTACCCACCTGTTTTCTATGAATGGGGGTCATCCTTGGACTCCTCAATCCAAGCTGTGTTCATCGTAATAATGTTCCCCAATTGCTTCTCTTAATTTTTCCCTTATCAAAAGAGACAGGACAATCAGCCTGACTAATGGGGCAGCTTTCCATGAAAAAGCCAGCTGGTGTGCTTGGTGGGAGCTCAGCTGTGGAATGAGCAGATCCAGGCATGTCTCCTTGGTTCAGAGTAAGCAGCCCTGGAAAGTGTCCCCAGGAAAGGAGGAAACCAGTCCCTCATGAACCCCAAGCCCTGATGGGCAAATCCAGAGTGAACCCTGGAACTGGGTCTGAAATCCAGTTGCATTGTATGCAAACTAGCGTGAGGGAATGATGCCAAAATTATCAGCTAAGAGCCAGGTGCCTGTAAGATGACAGGCTTCCCTTTCTAAACTTGGAGTTTCTTAAAGAAAATAGCAGAACCCAGAGAAAAGTTAGCAGGACCCTTGCTCCCAGTTCACACCATGCCCCCTGGACTGGTACCCAACATCTTGTGGTTCTCTTGCTGCCCTGTCTTTGCTCGGGCTCTTGCTTTGATTTCTTCACCTGAAGAGATTCTACTCATCCTTCAGCTGAGGCCTCACATGTTGAGACAGCCCTTTGTGCTTCCTGAGGCAGTGGTTCATATGGATGCAAAAGACAGATTTGCTCAAGCAGGATGTGTAAGGGCTGGAACTAGGACAGGGAGGGGTTGGGGGATGGACTTAAGGGGGGTGGGGGTAGGAAAAAGGAGGCTCTGGGGCAATCTCTCTTTCTGCTCTGAGTTTCTTTTGCAACCTCATTGCCAGATCTCTGTCTTATCCTCTAGCCCAAATAAGATAGCTGATGAGTTTCTCTGATAACTTTTACCCCTCATGAGTACAGCACTTCACCCAAGACCATCTCAGGGGTTTCTGTCCTATGATTCAGACTAGGTGTGCCATCCTTGGTACACTCCATAATTCCCTTGGTGGGGCTATGGACAGGTCAGTTTCAGCAAAAGGAGCCTGGGGTTGCCACATTGTGGCTGGCATGGCCATGCCTGGTCAGGGTAAAACGCATCTTGTCCTGCCTGCATGAGGCTCAAGCACATCTCTTATCCCACATTGCATGATGATCTACTCATAGATCTGTCTCTATTACGAGACTGTGAGTTCCTTTAGGGCTAAAGCCAGTCTCTCATTCCTGAACTCCTAGCACTTATCAAGTATCTGTCTAGTCTAAGACTAGACTTGCATCCTACATTTCAGAGGAAAAGCCTTGGCACAGGGAGGAGCATTCCAGTGAATATTTTCATAATGTAGGGTAATGAGGGTTGCTGACTACTGCTTGAGTAATCCCCAGAGGCTGGGTAAACCAGCTGTCTTCCTGGACAGTTCTTTGTGAAGTGAGGGGTTTTGGGGTTTCTAGGTGAAGTTGGTGGGAAGGAGTGAGAGTACTGGTGCATAGACACTGAGAAGAGTGGTTACCTATGATACAGATCATAGAAAGGGCTGTGCAACAATCAGCCTGAGTGTCTGAGCTGCACCAGGCAGTGGTTCCAGAGAAGATCCCTCTCTCAGAGGTAGAAGAGGTAATAGGATTTGATAGCAGCACCTAGAATAGCAGCTAGAACCCAGCACAAGGTCAGTAATTGTTTGGTGAATGAATTAAAACACAGAGATATCAGTTTAGCAGATCCCACTGAAATTGAGTATTGGCATGGAGTAAGGTGGTGATTCAAATGTCTTAGAACATAATGTGGAAAAGAGCAATCGATTCAATAAATATATACTGGTCACCTACTGTACTGCGGGCAGTGTGCTTTAGAGTCAGATAAGCTTGCTGCTTATAGGCTGAATAAATTTAGGTAAGTTATTTAACCTCTTTCAGCCCTGGTTTCTTTATCTGTAAAGTGACTATCATAATACCATTATAGGTTCCCAAACCAGAGCTCTATGGGGGATGATCTGGAGCAGGCAGGGACAAGATAACTCAAAGAAAATTAGGAAGCTGCCCTGACTCCCTTCTCACATGACATTATTGTCTCCAGCTCTCCAGCTCTCCACCCCCGCCCAAGTCAGCTTCCATCCACCCCCTAACAAGCAGTGTTTCATTAACAAAGGAGGCCACAGGCTAACATACTAGGGCCAGTTCCATCCCTGCTATCCCTCTGCCATCCTGGCCTTTCACACTATCTCTGCCCCTCCCATACAAAGTCAAATTCAGCACCATACCTTTGAAGAAGAGCTCTTGTTTCCTAAATTCACACTTCCATAGGATTCTAGGCTAACAAATAATGAAAATAGCCAAGATGTTCTCAATCAGTCAGGAGAGGCAGCAGAAGCAATGCGGGGAAGGCATGATGCAAATGTGAGGCCTGCATGAGTCATGCTGGAAGAGGGAGGCCCACCCAGGAGGGCTGGGCTCCTAGAGTTCACTTCCTTTTCCCTGACTAGGGCTTTTTAAGATTAGTATTGGGCCTCTATAGCATTGACTTCAGTGAAAGTAGCCTGCAGATACTCCTTAAGGAATACCCACCCTACAAGGGTAGAGGAGGAGTCAACAATGTGATGCAGCTGTGTAGCTGTGGATGAGAATGGAATTGATTTGGTGAAGCCAGAAGCTCTGCACAGTGGCACAGCATAGTGTATGTTTGGGAGCAAACGCTGGGCCCTTGGACCTACTCTGGTCAAGTCCAACCATCCTATGAAACCCAAGACAAAGGTTCCACTTTGCTTCAGTTTCCTTCTTTATAAAATAGGAATGATGATATCCACCCCCCCCTTGGCTGTTGTAAAGACTAAGTGAGATTATGATGCTATTGACAATGACAGTGTCAACAATGTCATGATGATAATTGCTAACAATTATTGAGCATTTACTATGTGCCAAGCACCATGCTAAGCCTTTCACGTGTTTTCCCATTAACTCCTCCCAGCACCACTCTAAGTAGGTGCTGTTTTAAATCTCCATGTAATAGATGAGAAAATTGAGCCCCAGAAAGCTTATTAACTTGTCCAAAGTCACATGGTGGGGGAAAAAGTCAAAGCAAGACTCAAACTAAGTCTCTTGGATGCCAAAAGCTGTGGTCATAGACACTCCTGAGCACGGCACCTGCTGGGGAACAAAATGGGCCACAGTCTGCTTTGGGACGTGCCTGACTGAAACCCTCACTCTCCAACCTGCCCCGGAGGGCTCAAGCATGGCATGGCAACATCCAGCTCTGCACAACCCCTGGCACCCTGTAATTTCCTTCCCTGCAGGCTCTTTTGTGACCCTATGACAAGTGCTTATTTACCCCATGCAATTCTCTGCTCTAAAGGCAAGTTCATCACATGAGGAGGAATCATGCCAACATTTACCATTGAACAACTCAGACAAGAAAAAATGCTGTTATTTCTCCCCCAGAGCTGCTTTCCAGTAACATTCAGCAGTAATAGCAATAATATTAGCAATAATCATAAACAGGTGAGCAAACCTGATGCATACCTGAGTTTATGCTCTCCCCTGGTGCTTTGTATGTAAAATCTCCTCCAGCCCTCCTAACTACCCCATGCAGTAGGTACTACTATTATAGTGATGGGCCAAATCTGTCCTGCTACCTGTTTTTGTAAATAAAGTTTTATTGAAATGCAGCCATGATGATTTGTCTATGTATTCTCTATGGTTGATTTTGTGTTACAGTAGCAGAACTGAATAGTTGTATCCAACCTGCAAAGCCTAAAATATTTACAATCTGGCCCTTTACCGAAAAATGTTTGCTGACCCCTGATATAAACTCTGAAACAGGATTAGAAAGACCTACTAGCTTTCCCAAGATGGTGGAGGGAATGGAGCAGACATGTCAAGACTGCCAGTCTGACATCAGAGCCCATGCTTGTAGTCCTTCAGCTGTATTTCTTCCCACCCTAGCCTTGCTCAGTAGACATCTCTAATCAACATAGCCCCAGCCCTTGACTCTGGATGATATTTGATGCCCACGAGATGCTTAGTACAATGCATCATATAAGGTCGGTGATTCACGTGCAGACTGGAAGCCCAGACCCTTGTCAGATTGGCCCGTATCTAGTAGGTCTCCATTACAACTTTTTTTTTTCCTTTCTCTCTTTCTTGAACTCTGTTCCTGCTGAACTGTTTTCCTCATTTTTCTCTACATTCTTACCTCAACCCTTTGCTCCCTCCATGCCTCCTACCTAGAATGCCCTTCTTTTTATGTTTTTCATAACCCTAACCACCTTCCAGGTTTTGTGTATCTCCTTCCATAAATCTTCCCCAACTGTGGAAACTCACAGGAAATTTTCTTATTTCTGTTGTATCAGCACAGGCTTCTGGTCCTTTCCTTTGGCCCTTAGCACACAAAAGTGAGGGAACAATGGCGCCACAGATGTGAGCTGAAGGAAGAGTGACTCCAGCCCCTGCCTTTCATCACTAGAAGACTCCAACCAACTAGACTGGGCTTGATCCTTTGTGCACTAAAAAGAGCCTGCCAAAAGGTCTCTGCCATTCATCTGAGACTTTAGACAAGCCACTTAAATTCCCTGAGCCTCTACTTCCTCATGGGTAATAATACATGACACTGAAGTGGAGCCAGTCCGCGCTGGCTGCTTTTTATGCATTTTGACATTTAAAAGTGATCCTCCTTGGGGCACTGAGTGGCTTGGTTGATTAAGCATCCAACTCTTGATTTCTGCTCAGTCATGGTCTCAGGGTCATGATATCAAGCCCCATGTCAGGCTCCATGCTGGGTGTGGAGGCTGCTTGAGATTCTCTCTCTCTCCCTCTCCCTTGCCCCCCCCACTTGTGTATGTTCTCTCTCTCTTAAAAAAAGGGGGGGGGAGCTTCCTTAAATATGACCTTCAGACCTCATGGAGCTATTTTAAGGACTGGAGGTAGAGAGGTTGGGTGAGGAGCTGGAGTGGAGTACCCACCCAAAGACTGCCTTGACCTTGGTAACCTTTGCCAAGGGCCTCCTTCCCTTCTCCAGGTGGCAGTTTCTTATTTAATGGTAAAGTTGAGAAGTGTACTTCATGATATGGATGGACTCATCAGGGCATGTTATTAAAACAGTACAAACCATTTTAGGTTATAGCCGTGAAAAGGAACCCAGCATGGCCCTTTAAAATATTGAAAAAGCCATGAACTGAAGTGGGTGAGATGCTTCTTGATGGTGAAAGTAGGGTGATAGAACACTCTCCGGCTTCATTGTAACAAGATTTGGGACTTTCAAGTCACTTACCTAGTCTGATCTCTGACCGTTACAGTTGTCCCCAGTCCTTACTTTCTGAGGCATCAGCTCATACAAATACGACAAGTATGGGTCGGCTCAGGGGCTCAGTGTTTCTCCATCTCCCCCTTACCGCTTTCCTCCGTATCGGTGTCATTCCCAGGCAGGCTTTTTCATTGTGCTTGTCTCCAGCAGTCTCAGGCTTACAGCCTTCCATCTTCATGTGGAGCAGGCGGGCTCCTTGCTAGGGGTTCCAGCAAAGCCTCTGAGTCTCACTGGCTTGGCCTGAGCCTTTATTAATCTTAGTGTCTAGATGATGAAAGATACTGATTAAGAGCTAGGCCTGGGTATTGTGCCCATACCTGGAGCTAAGAAGGCATGGTCAGCTCACCTCCATCCCAGAGACGGAGACTAGGGCCAGTGTGATCACCAAAGTATGGAGAAAGGCATGGCAGACAGGCAGAAATGATAGCTGTCCATAACAACGTGCCATTCCCTGAAGATGCATGGCTCTGTCACATACCTCCATGTCTTTGCACACACTGTGCCCTCCGCTTGAAATGCCATTTCCCTTTGCTCACTCTCTTTCTCTCTCTGTCCTCTCTCCCTCTTTCTCTCTCCAGAGCTTACCATCTACTTTTCTTCCCTGTGCTCTGGGAACTCCCCAAAGGCAGGCATAGTATCCTGATCCATGTGCACTCCCCGTTGTTCCTGACACTGACCCTGAGAAATGACAGGCGTTCCCTAAAGCTTTGCTTAAAATAGCAAATTGACTAATTTCAACATTCAGCCTCCTAACGTTGTTATTATTGATTTCCATCTCATATTTTTTCAGTTTGAAAATGAAATCATCCTCAAGCTGGACCATGAGGTGGAAGGGGGCCGAGGGGACGAGCAGTACATGCAGCTGCTGGAGTCGATGTAAGTTCAGCGCCCCGTGCGCGGGAGGAGCCGGGGGGTCAGCTGGAGGCTGGAGGGCTCAGAACCTCAGGGCCTTTGGAGGCTCTATCCTCCCCTGGAGATCTATCTGGTGGCTCCTGGTATTGGAGAAACTCCACTTTTGAAAGAAACCTCAAATATCTCTCTAGAGTGGTTGCTTCTTTGATATTCATGGAATGGGGCAGATAAAAAGAAACTTTTCTGTATTAGGAAGAGGAAAACAATCCACCAAACTGTTCGCTTTTGTTACCTCTTTGCTGTGGAATAATTCTTGCTAGTTTTTCTTTTTTTCTCTTTTAATCTTAGACAGATGTTGATCATGACCAACGCATGTAGAGCTCATACAGCACATGGTGCGTGCCACATGCTCTCTGTGCACTGCCTCATTTAGCTGCATCTACTCTCTGATCCCACGTCACAGAGCTGGCCCCTGAGCCCCTCGGGAGGGTCTTGTCCGAGGAAACTAGAACACGCTAGTTGGTTGGACAGGCTGGGACCCGAACCAGCTCTGCCTGACCTTGGGGCCCAGGCCTGAGTGAGGCAGTGCACAGCAGTCAGCACTTAGTCAGGACACTGTTTTGTTTTAACATCTTACTGAGATATAATTTATATACTATACGGCCCACTAAAAGTGCACAACTCAGTGGCTTTTAGTATATTTGCAGAGCTGTACAATCGAAACCACAATCAGTTTTAGAACGTGTTTGTTCTCTCCCAAGAGAAACCCCATGTCCTTTAGCCATCACCCTCCCTCATCCCTGTGGATTTGTCTATTCTGCACATTTCATATAAATGGAATCAATATATTGTCCTCGGTTCCTGGCTTCTTATTTATAACGTGTTTCCAAGGGTCATCCATGCTGTAGCAGGCAGCAACGCTTCATTTGTTTTTGTGGCTGACTGATATTTCACTGTTTAGACACACCCATTTTGTTTATTCACTTGCCTATTAATGGACATTTAGGCTGTTTCTACTTTTTCACTATAAGGAATGAGGATGCTATGAGCATTCGTGTGTAAGCTTTTGTGTGGACATATGCTTACAGTTCTCTTGGGTATAAACCTAGGAGTGGAATTGCTGGGTCATTTGGTAACTCTCATTGGCCTTTTGAGGAACCATGAGACTGTTTTCCAAAATACTGGACCACTTACATTCCTTCCAGCTGTGTATGAGAGTTCCAGTTTCTCCATGTTCTCCCCAACACTCGTTAATATCTGTCTTACTAATTAGAGCCATCCTAGCTGCTGTGAAAGTGATATCATTGCCATTTTGATTTGTGTTTTCTTGATGGCTAATGATCGTGAGCATTTTTTCATGTGCATATTGACCAATTATATATATTTGGAGAAAGACATTGGTTTTTAACCCTGATCCCACCACCTAGCATCTGTATAACTTTAGGCCAATCAACATCTTTAGCCTCAGTATCTCCATATGTAAAATGGGAATAATAAGCCTGTGGTTATTTTAAAGACTGAATAACTATAAATCATCTGGCATATAGCAGGTAAAATCTTGGTAAATATACTTTGCTCAGACACCTGACTCCCAGTTTCTGTCTCCATGTCAATTGTCCCCTTTCCACCAGAAGGACTTCATCCAGGGTTTAGGAAAGTAACTCAGACACCCCAAATTTCTTCCTAGTTGTATATTCTCTGATTTGCGTGATTCTTTGATATAACTCTTATTTTGGATTCTTTTCCCGATCCTTTTTGAATATTTAACTTCAGCAACGAAAGCAAAACTAAAGGCCTTGCTCTAACCCTCACAGTGACCCTCCTTGCCCTGCTCCGTAGGCAGAGCAGATTCCCAGCAGCACTATCTCGGCAGGCCCTGCCCCCCTACTGTCGCTCTGCACAGCCCTCACTAAACACATGGATTGCAAAGGTAGCTCAGCTGGAAGGAGAAACCCACTGTCTGCCCCTCAGGTGGGTATCGAGACTGACCGTCCAGGGGAAAAAGTGACATTTTGCCTGAGTCAATGTTTATTTTAAAGTTCTAAAAAGGAAAATCTAAATATTGACCATAAGCGAAACCATTTACAGTGCAGGCAATTTCCATTTTTATAAGCAGATGGGGCTCTGTGGCAGTCTTCAGATGATCAGCAGGATTTTCAAATCCTTCCTGAGTGATTATTTATAAAAGGAATCCTTAGAGGTTGAGGAAATTAAAAGCAGCTCATTATTTTTGCTCCTGAGATAGAGGTGTGAATGATTTCTACGAAACTAATCAAACCCAACCAGAGGAGTCAAGGGCCCATTAGTACCAAGGGCTGGGTCCTTGCTTTTTCCTTTGAACTTTCTGAGCCTCAGTTTCCTTATCTGCAAACTGGGGATAAAAATACTACCCAGCTCTTAGAGTTTTTGTTGAGATTATGCAATAGAAGTCATGAAAAGTACTTAGTACAATTTCTGATAACTAGTAAGTAGTCTGAAAATATTAGCTATTATTATTACTATTCTCCAGGTAGATACTGATGTGGTATTTGAAGCCATGAGCCTACCTGTCATATCTTCCCCAGGCTAGTCATCCTCAGTTCCTCCAGCCCTTCTTCTCAGCCCTTCATTCAGGGCTTCCACTGGTATGTAGGGTCTGCTCTGGGCAAACACAGTCCTGTGGGTACATGGCTTAGGAATATGATGGTGCCTCTGTGAATAGAGCAGGGCTTCCTTCCCTGTGGCAGCTGTAGCCCTGCATTAGGGCACAAGGCTTAGGGCATGGAGTGGGGCTGAATTTCAGCCTTTATGGGCTCTTGTGCAGTCCACAAGCTATATAATCTTACACAACATCCCACTCCTCCCTACCCTCAGAACTGTCCTCATAGCCCACTCCCATTTGTCCATAACTGTCTTCATGTGAAGGTCCCACATTGAATGGAATAATTAGACACTCTATCCTGCTGTATTCCATCTGCCTGAGAATTTTTCTAGAAATGGCAAGGAAGCTGAAAAGTTGAAGGGGACAGAGAATGTGTGTTCTGGGGCCAAGATCCCACCCAGGCCAGTTCAATACCTGAAAGAGGACCTGTCATATGTGGTACCGCATACATCATTTTTAAAGCAATGAGTGAAAACCCAGTTCCATCAGCACTGATAGAGAGTGGGCCTGGGCTCCTCCCTCTGAAGGCCTCCCACACTGAATGCAAATCAATTCCAGGGCAGTGTGAACTCCCTCCAGGTCCCTCTAGGCAGGAGCAGAGACAGGGAGTGGCTGCCACCTCTCCTTCCATTGAGTGAGGAATTACTCACCTGGAGATTCCCAGGACCCTTTCTCATTGTACTTGTCCTCTATTGTGGATTCAAAAGAGAGGAACAGCTGGGTGACCTTGGCAGGACGCATGGGCCTCATGCCTCCTCTATAAATTGATGATGTTAATAATGCCCAACTCAAGGAAATTTTGTAAGTATTAAACAAGATAACCAATAAAATGGGCTTGTGCAGCATCTGGAACACAGGAAGTACTCAATAAATGGTAGTATTATATACTATGGTTCGTTTTTATTTCTGTATCTGCCTCCCCTGCTACACTGCGATTTCCTGGAAGTCAGTGTCTTAATGGTTTCTGAATCCCTAGTTCCTAGAACAAAATCTGTTGAGTGGATGGATGGATGGATGGATGGTGGATGGTGGAGGATGGTGAACAGCTGGGTAATTGCCAAACAATCTGCCAATCCATCTCACCAATCCTAGACCATATGAGCAGCTTTCTTACCCTATGCCTAAGCAATAGTGAAACTAAGAAAGCGAAGACTGTGTTCTTCTGAACCCATGCTTCACAAAGGACCAATAGCACTAGCTTCATCCAGGAGCTTTTTAGAAATGCAGAATCTCGGGCCCTAGCCCCAGATCTACTGAACCAGAATCTATTAACAGAATCTATTATTCCCCAGGTTATTCCCATGTACATTGATCTTTGCAAAGCACTGGACTAAACGAGTTGTTCTTAATGTTGGCTACATTTTGGAATCATCTAGAGAACTTTAAAAATGAAATACTTCTACCTGGTTCTCACTCCCAGAGATACAAAGTCATTGATTTTAGGGTGGGCATTGAGCTTTATAAAATGCTCCCCTGCTGACTCTGACATGTAGTTGGGACTGAGAACCACTAGTCTGGCTGCACTCAGGCCATGAGATACCTTCTGGGTCTGAGCTGCCTGGGAGGCTATTAGGAATCACACTCCAAATGCTGGACAAAGATTTGTCGCATTGTCATTAGCTTGGGAAACAGGGCTGCAAGTGACTGTCCCAGAAGGAGTCAGGCACAGCTGTGACTGAGCCAGACAGGCCTAAATCACAGGGCAATTTGCATCTCTCATCGAGAGCCAGGGAACAGGTGCTTCTCCCACGGAGAAGATGGATTTGTCTGATCACAGCCACAGTTTGAGATGTCGCCTCCTTGCAGCCTGGTTTGGCTTCTGGGAGGAAATGACCCTCCAAAGTCCTTGCCTTTCTCACCTTTCCCTCCTAGGAGCTCTTGGGACCTAAGCCGCCACGGGGAAAGTAGCCAGAAACAAATAGCAGCCTGGGTAATGCTTGTCTACTCAAGATGCCTGAGAACACACCACAATGTTTCTCTGTGGGAAAATAGGGAAGTATTTGGCTTGATTCCCAAGGTCACCGCTACTACCAGAGTGATTTGGGAAGGTCATTTAACCTTTCTGAGCCTTGATTCCCTCATCTCCAAAATGAAGGGAATAATTTTTACCAGTCAGAATTATCGTGATGATTTCTTAAGAAAAAGTGATGAGAAAAAAAAATAGAAAAAGAAAAGAAATAAGAAAAAGTGATCAGTACAGTGTCTGGTGCAGAATAAGTAATTAATAAAAAGTAGTCATTAATCAAAATTTTAATCCATCTGTCTCCCCTTGCCTAGCCTGTGGACCTCCTGAAAGTAGACATGATTTTTTAAAAATATCTCTTATTTTATCTTTCTCCCCATCCCTACTCTACACAATGCCTATCACAGTGCCTAGCAACTAATAGATGCTTAAGGAATGTCACCGTTTTTATTTTTGTTTTTTTTTTAATTTAGAATACTAATATTACAACAAATGTAAATTTTTCAAATAACATATGCACATTTAAATTTTAAAAATGAATACTTTCTCCTCTGTCCTCCTACCTAGACCCCTTGTTGGAAGCAACCACCATTAAGAGCTTGGTGTTTATCCTTCCTGACATATTTGTCACATTTATAAGCACACAGAGATACATGATGGAGACATACACCTCTGTCCACAAATGCTGGAGCCAGAATGTTGATATTTAACAACTGTGTGACCTTGGACGAGTTAGTTGGCCTCACTGTGTCTTAGTTTCCTCATCTGCAAAGATCCCATCTCATAAGACAATGATGGGAGATTAAATGAGTTATGATTTGTGAGACATTTGGAACAATGCCTGGGACATGATAGATTCTATATAAGTTGGTTAAATAAAAAACAAATATTGTTCTGAGACTTAACATTTCTCACTGATCTGTATATTTTATAGAGCTTTTTGTGTCAAAGCATATTGATGTTTCATACTTTTTAATGTCTTCATAGAACGACACTTTGTAAATATGCTTTAATTTATTAACCATTTGCCTCTTGATGGGCATTTAAGATGGTTTCAACTATTTCACTGTAGACACAATTTGTAAGTATAAATCCTTGCATGCTTCTGGGAATATTTCTGTCGAATAGATTCCCTGAAGTAGAATTGTTGGGTCAGAGGGTATGTCATTTACAATTTTGATAGATATTGTGAAAATTGCTACTCAAAAGGTTGTACTGATTTCCTCATAATGTGGACGCATACAAGTAACCATTTCCCCACACCACTGCCCACACTGGACACTTTTGTTTTTTCCCATTCTGATGGTGGGGGAAACATTAAATACTTGTTAAACTATATGGATAAATAAGTGTATAAATGATTATGTGATTGAACAAATGAACAAAATGGGCCAACACATGAACCAGGAGAACTTGGGATCACTGGTTTATTTGCTCCCCTCCCCCATCAACACACTCTTTCTACTCTGGCCATGAGCTCACTGCCCTCCCATCTCTGCCCACAGCCTGATGGAGTGTGCTGCAGAGCACCCAACTATTTTCAAGTCAGTGGAAAACTTTGTGAACCTGGTGAAAGGCCTCCTGGAGAAGCTGCTCGATTACCGGGGTGTGATGACGGACGAGAGCAAAGACAACCGCATGAGCTGCACCGTGAATCTGCTGGTGTGTGGGGTTGGCCACCTCGCCCCAAAGTCCCACCAGACCAGAGTCTTGGGGGCAGGCCTGGTTTGGGGTTTCACTATGCTTTTGATAGGGAGGCAGTGCTAAGGGCCTCACAAACCAGACAAAAGTGGGATTGAATCCCTACTCTGCCACCTGCTAGCTCTGTGTCTTGAGGCCAATAACTTCACCACTCCATGCTCAGTTTCCTCATAGATCAAATGGGAACGAGTGTTTTCTTTAGCACTTAACACATCATATGGAAGGGAAGTGGCAGTAGAAAGTGGTTAAGAGTATGAGATTTGGAATTACTTAGTGCATAGGTTCTTATCCTACCTCTGATAATTAATAGAATAGACAAGTCAAGGAAGTTTTCTGAAGGTTTAGTTGGGTTATCTGTTCTATAGAGAAAATAATGGTACCTATTTCTTAGGTTATGCAGTCCAGGGGCATGTTTAAATGCTTACTACGTATTAGTTTCCTTCTCTTATGGAATGGAGTAATCTAATAACCAGAATTTACAGCAAATTAGTATAGGCCAGGCTAACCAGAGCAGCTAATCTCAAGTGCAGTCCCTTAACCCCTACACCACATGACCTGCCAAGGGCCAACTCCTGAAAAGTCTCCCTTCGTATATCCTGCCATACAGTCATGAGACAGGTTGTAGCAGCCCCAGCACTTCACACCATCATGTCAGCCCACCCTAAAGTGGTTTAAATGAATGAAGTTGGCCAAAAGACCATGTGGCATCCATCATATCAATGACCCCTGCCATGCTCAATGCTCCAGAAATATAAATCCTGTCCTATACTTCCTTTGTGTGGCTTCTGTTTACCCCAGGTGGACTCCCTTTTTAATAGCCTAGATATTGCCATTGATTTTCTGAAATGCTAAGGGGAGTTTAAAAATCCTGATTACAGCAGAAAGGAATTCACTGTTAATAACTCCACCAGGTCCAATTTACATAAAGAGCAGGAAGAGGGGTTTTCCAGGAGTTTAGCAATTTCTCTCTATGGAGAGGCAGAAGTTAGTTGAAGAAAATGACCTTCAACAGTCAGACTGACCAGGGAGAGAGTTTGGGACAGGCAGATCCACAAGCAATTAGACCCTGCTAGCTTTTGGTGTGGTGTAAACATGGCATCAGGAAGGAGGACAGGAAGAGGGTGTCAGGGGGGCTGAGGTCTAGTGTGGCTCTGCCGCCCACTAACTGTGTACCCTGGAACACCTGGAACACATCACCTCCCCCTTTCTGAGCCTCTGGTGTACATTGGGTTAAACCAGGGTCTTCTCAATGTATGGCTCATGGGTCAGACCACGACCTCTTGGCTTGGAGTTAAGGACTCATTTACAAATGCATGAGATTAGGATCTCTGGTGGTGGAGCCCAGGACTACTACTAGTCTAAATGACTCCCAAGCTTGAGTCAGGCTTCCTAGCTATTGCCAAGTTTAAGTGTTTTTGCCTGTGGAGTCTCATCATAACTCCTCATACTGCTGTACCAACAGGAGTTATTATCCATTATTCTCCCTGGGATCCATTACTATTCCTATTACTCTGATTACTGCTGTTACCGTGAGTCCAACCAGCTCTGAATACTAGGTCTGAGCTTGTCAGCGTCAAGCTGGGCTGCCTTTTGTTGTAGACTCTGTCAAAGTGGACTGCCTCAATCCTGACAGCCCCCCTTTCAATACAGCAAATAGCTCAACTTCACCCCTAATATATGATGTTTGAGGTACCCCTTCTGTCCCTTTACAGTCTAAGGACAAGGGACTTGACTTTCAAGGCAGAATCTCTTAAGAAGGGTGTTTGATGCATTCAAGAAAGTAAAATTTGTGCTCCCATCTCAGGGCCCCCGGTAGTAAACAGCAATCTTCCTTGCTTCTCTTTCACTACACCTTCTACCCCTGCCGCTCTGCAAAGAAAAACACTCATCACTGTTTTTCCTTCACTACCTAGAATTTCTACAAAGATAACAATCGAGAAGAGATGTACATAAGGTAAGATGTTTGTTTTCTAAAATCCAGACCTGCTGTGTCATCCTCCCGCTCAGTATCCATCCATGGCTCCCCACTGCCTTCAGGATAGAATTTAAACTTATCTTCTTAACTCTGGATCCCTCTGTGTTCTGATTCTTACCAATCTTTCCAGATTCAACTCCTTTCATTCTCCTATAAGTGCCCCCCATACTACCTGGACTTCTGTGACCTGCCGTGCTGCTTTGCTGTGTCCACAGACCACGCTTTCCTTAACCCACCTTGTGGATTGAGCTGTGAATTGCATCTGCATTTGTTGAAGTCTGGCACATGAGGCCCAAGTCCAGGGTTTATGAAGCATGTAGTTAGACCATTGGCCAGCCCAGTTTCAAAGGGAAAAAAATACCAAGACGCATGATACCTGCTTCCTTGTAGGCATTTAAAAGATATTTATTTGAATATATCATGAAGGGGTTTTTGGGGGGACATTAGCCTGGAGCAAAAAACTCCCTTGCCAATTTTTCTCAGAATCTCATATTTTTTTTCCTACAAAGTTTTTTTATTGTTATTTTTACTCATTACAAAAATAATGCATACTTATTACCAAAACAACAGCAACAAAAAGCTCATAAAATATAGACAAAACCAAAAGAAATGACATAAACTCCCATAATCCATACATACTCTCAGACCCTTTTATATTTATATATAGATAGAATTCTATGCCTGCATATTTTTTACAAAAATTAGATCATATTGCTCATAATTTATTCTATGCTTGACAAGAATTCCATGTCAACAGATGAATTTCAACATCATTTTTAATGAAACTATAAAATTCTTTTTCCAGAATATACCATAATTTATATAGCCAATCCTATATTGTTGAACATTTAGATTGTTTCCAACTTTTTTCTATTGTAAATAGCACAACGACAAAATTCTTGGACGTACGTCTTATGTGTTCAACATATATCTTGCACATATCCTCATGAGACAAGAGCCCACAAAGAGAAATTGATCAGAAGATTAACAAGTGTTTTCAAGTCTTTTGATCCATTCTGTCAAAGGCCAGGGACTCCAAGTCTAAACCTACTCTGCTATTATTGCAGATATTTTTAGGTTCTTAGTTTAGCATTATTCCAGGAATAGGAACTATCATTTGGATAAAAGATCATTCCATAGGCTGGCCTAAGCTTAAATAGTATTTATAACATCGCTAGACAGGACTTACTATAGTGGTGCAAAGCTTTGGAGTCCAAAGGACCTGGGGTCTTCACCTTGTCTTCTCGGTGACCCTGGCTAAGATCACTCAGTCTCTCTGGGCTGAGGTTTCCCCTTACAGAATGTTTCCATTCTACCTTCTGTTTTGAGGATTAAATGAGATGCTATAGGTAAAGTGTCTAGCACATGGATCCATCCCTCCAACCTCTTTTCTCTCCTTCCCATTTTAGAAACACAGATGGCGAGCCCCAGATCTCCATAAGCTCTGGAGATTCGAGTTCTGTTGTAATCTAGGAAAACCGCATTTGCCTAAACCAAACAATGTAACAGGATATAGTCTGGAAACCTGTTCTGTTTGGCAGGCATAGTATTTAAAAACATTTTTAAATTGGTTGCCAAAATTTGAAAATCTAGAGATTTTATATAAAAATAAAAATTTCCCCCTTCTAAAAAACTCAGAAGGTGTGGCAACACGGGGCCCTCCTCCTGTCCTGACAAAACTGGAGTACTCTGGTCATGACATCGTCTCTGTTCCCCGTTGAACTTCACCCTGCCTACCTCACTCAAGCTGCCCATCTGGCCTGCGTAGGTGTTTGAGCTTGAATCCCTGGTCAGGTCAAGCAGGGTGTTTTCCTTTGGGCTCTACAGTAGATCCCCAAATCCTTGAGTTGGCAAAGGAGAGAAGAGGGTGCCTTGGTTGACCAGGGAGCTGAAAGTAGCTGGAAATCTGTTCCTCTGGCTGCTCTCTTAAAGGTTTTTGCAACCAGCCATCTGGGGATTAAGGGACCAAGGGTGGGCAGGAGGATATAGGGTAGGACTCAGCCATGCACATAGAAAACCTCTAAAGAGACCTTTAGAGACCTCTGAAGGCAGGACACAAGCTCAACACTCCCCGCATGCAAGCCACGTGTAATTTCGCTGATAACTCTGAATGATGAGAAGAAAAGTGAAGGACAAGAGTGGATAGTCATGACTATGGAGGCAGAAATTGCTGATGTTGAAACCCAGTTCTACCTATTTGTTGCTCTGACTACTTTAACATAAATCTCAGTAGTCTTATCTATAAAAGGATGATTGGGAGGATGAATTGATATAATACATAAAGTACCCATTTGTTGGATGAATGAAAGAGCAAATCTTTCTACCTGGAAGGCTCATTCCTCATTCATCCCCTTACTTTTAGATCCTAGCCTAACTGCCGTGCAATGGAAACTTTTCTAGAAGTCCCTCCTCTCCCCACCTAAATGAATCCTGTTCTCATAGTACCACGGAACTCTCCTTCACAACGTAGATCACAACTGTATTTTTACAATGTAAAGTCATCCCAGGGTTCAGTACTGGAACTTCACATTGCAAAGGGAGAGAAAGTGGGAATGTGGTTATGGTTGAATTATATATTCTCCCTACTGACAGCTCAGGGTCTCTACATGAATATTCAATCTTGAGGCCCTGATCCACTTCCTTTACCAGAAAATGCACTTCTTTTATACCAAGAGAACACTGAAGAGAGGGTAAGAGCTGTCCTTTATAGTGCTGTGGCTTGTTCATTCTCCTGGAATGGTACAATGTTCAGAGCACAGGCTCAGGAGACAATTAGCCTGGATCACGTTCCAGCTCTGCCAATTATTAGCACTAGACTTCTGATGAAATATTCATTTCCTCTTCCTTAATTTCCCTTACTTGTCATATTGCATTGGCCAGACTCTTCAGTATCAAGTGTCATACTGGCTGGGATGATACTTAAATTCTCCAGGCCATAGTTTTCTTATCTGGAAGTGAGAATTCTCAATAAACCCATCTCCCAGAGTTGCCATGAGGATTAAATGATCTAAGGCTTTCAAAATACTTAGCTTGTTACGTGTCACACACAAAATATCCCACTAACACTAAGGGCTGCTGTCATCACCCATGTAGGGGAAGCTAATTATTGGAGACGAGGACTCCTTTGTGATCCTAAGTGGTGCCTAGTTGTTCTATGTGACTCCCACCTGGCCCTCCCTCCTACCTCCTTATCACTGAACCTGGTAACCTAGCATATTTCTCTGCATAGGTACCTGTACAAACTCCGTGATCTTCACTTGGACTGTGACAATTACACAGAGGCTGCCTACACACTCCTTCTCCACACCTGGCTTCTCAAGGTACTGCCCTTCCAGTGAAAGTGATTTGTGCTAGGATCTCTATGGGGCGCTCATAGCAAATTGAAGTTAAGAAAGAAAAAGAGAAAGAGAGAAAGGAAAGAAAGAGAGAAAGAGAGGTAGAAAGTGAGGGAGAAAGAGAAAAACAGGAAAGGAAGAGAAAAGGAAAAGAAAGGAAAGGCAAGGCAAGACAAGGCAAGGCAAAAGAATTAGCCAATAAATTTTGTTTTGCTGTGTCCCCAAACTCTTGACCTGGCCAGTTACTTTTCTGCACTTCTTTGCCTGGTCACATAAGGTTTCAAGTGACTTTCATATTTAGCAACAACGATAACCCCCCGAGATATGTTTTATGTTTTATATAACATCCAAACATCAACTATAAATTATTATCATGCCCAGTGAGCAGTTTTCCTTCTCTTGAAAACAGTATTGTAACTGGACCACATCTAAAGGATTTCCTTTCGCTTTTGAAAACCTGGGGCCATGTCTTACAGGGGTTCAGAGAAAATCCCTACCAGCCATACACATGAGCCAAGAGAGAGTCAAAGAAGCACCACTTGGCAAAAATCAGGAGGCACTTCCCAAAAGGATACTGCAGCCCAGCATTTCTCTGACTGACCACTCATACCCGGGGTGGCGGGCAAGCGGGCAGAGGTGTTTGCAGGGCTTCCTCTTGCTTCTCGTTAGTGAGGAAGACACCTGCCTTTGGCTGCCTCTCAACCCCGGGTGACTTCATGAGTCTTTTCTCCTCAGTGGTCAGATGAGCAGTGCGCATCGCAGGTCATGCAGACAGGCCAGCAGCACCCCCAGACTCACCGACAGCTGAAGGAGACGCTCTATGAGATCATCATAGGCTACTTTGACAAAGGAAAGGTAATTTGTCCCTGTCCTTCTTCTCTCTGTGGGGACCTTAGCTATGGGGAAGGGTGATTCCTTCCTATACTCTGCACCGCATCTGTCTACATGTCTGGTCAGCTGTCCCTCCCAATTCTAAGTCTGATCACTTGGCTCCACCTTCTCACCACCTCGATTCAGGCCTCATCATCGTTCACTTGGATGCTCAGCGGGGTCCAAGCAATCTTCCTGCTTCCTCTGTTGCCTCCAACAGATCATCCTTCATTCAGGAAATGGGGATCACAAAAATAATATTGGATCCCACCATTCTCCTGCTTAAAGTCATCTCCATGGGTTCCCCCATTCCATTAGAATGATTACACAATCCTGCTCATGACCTGTGAGGGCCCACATGAGCTGTTCTCTCATTTCATCCCTGCCAGCTCCCCCATGTTGTATGCCAAGCTACTTTCCACACCAGGGTCTTTGCACTTGCTTTTCCCACCATAGAACATTTTTCCCTCCGTAGCTTTCCATGGCAGGCTCCTTCTCACAGCTCAGAGCTTTGCTCAAACATCATGTCCTCGAGGACACCTTCTGGGACTAACTTCAATAAAACAGCATTTTAGAATGCCATGAACACAGAGACTTGTCTTGTCCACTGCTGAATGCCCAGTGGTTAGCACAGAGCCTGACATACAGGGCCAAATAAATATATGTTGAATAAGTGAATGAATTGCATGACTGAATGACACTATGATGCCATCATTGATCTTCAAACAGTTAAGGACGAAGTGTTTGGTTGGGTTTGGTCAGGAGATTAGGCAGACCGAGTGCTACCCATCTTCCAGTCTCCAGTGAAGCTTCAGGAAGCACCAACCCAAATGCACCCGTTCATCCTATAGGAGATGTGGCATGTGCACTAACTGCTCAGTCTCCGGAGTCGGCCCAGTTTCAAACCTTGCTCCTCTACTACCTACAGTTCCCTTGACCTCTTAGAGACTCCAGTTCCCACCCAAGATAGTGATACTAATAATACGTACTTCCTAGTGGTATTGTGAAAATTAGGAGAGAGAGTGCATGTCAAACAACTATCATAGGACCTGGTACATCGTCCTATCTTCTTAAATTTTAGCTCTCATCCTTACCCCACTCTGCCTTCAAGGCCCCAGTGAACTGGCCACTTCCTCCATCAAACCTTTCTTGAGTCCTCCAGTTTACCGCCAGCCCTGTCTCTCCTCTGAATTACAAGGTCTCTTACAGCTTATCAGGACATAATTTAATGGACTTAATTTTGGTCTGTTCTGTCACTGCAGTTCATTGTATCTGTCTTAGCCTGATCTCCCCACCTTCCCTGGAAAGACAAAATGAGGTAATGTCTATAGAAGGGCTTATAAATTCCCAGGAGTTGAGCAGTTGGAGAACACTGTTTTTATAATTTACAATTATAAGCCTCTTGAGGGCAGAGAGTCTGCCACTGCTGGAACCTTCTGCCCTGTTGGCATCAAGTCGAGATTACTATTTGTTTATAGCTGATTCAGTCCATCCCACTGTGAAAGCCCCAAAAGTACATGTGGAGCTTTGTCCTCTGCAAAGTATCCAGTTCAACTTGCCCTGCGCTGAGTAGAGAGGAAAAAGACGTCATCCCTCATCTCCACCTGCTTATCATCTAGTTGGCAAAACAGACATGCCGATCATAATCTTTTTTGCATACCACCCTTTGATGTTGTACAATAACGGAGGATGAGGGAGGGAAAGGTAGTGCCAAGGTACTTTGGGAGCAGAGAGGAGAGAACAGATGGGTATAGCTCACTCTGCTAGCCACTGCTGTGGAAGCTTCTAGAATGAAGCCCAAACTCTTTAGCATCCCTTTACCTTCCTTTCCCCACACCTCCCCTCATGGAGATTTACTGCTCCAGACACACACAATGGCTTTCTACTCTATAAGTCCACCTGTCATACTTGGTGGACTCCTCTACATCCCTCAAAACCCAACTCTCACATCTAATTATGTGTATGCTTTACCCACTTACGTTTCATGGAAGAGACTGTGTCTTCCCCATATTGATGTCTGTTCCATCACTGTATACCATACCATGCCGAGAAACCAGCAGGTGCTCCATAGGTAATATATGAGATTCCTCAGTTATATACTGAGGAGCAGTGACTGTCAGAGGTCAGACTCAGGAGGAACTCCCAAAGTATCTGACTCCCTCTCTGGCCCCTTAGTGGTCTCGTAACACATGGGGAGAGCCTTTCTGGCATGTTATGGTAGGAAGTTGGCAAATACCTACACATGAGCCAAAGAGACCCCTGACCCAGCCCAGGGACATTACCACCATCTTCTTGTCAGGCTGACGAGAAGGAAAGCCCCCGCCAGTCTGGCCTGTGGAGTTGGTTCCTCCTGGCACATAAAGCATTTTTATGCTGCTCACTAAGTTGTCCACGGGTTTACAGCCGTGGCTCCTCCACTCGGCGCTTGCTTTTATTTATTTTTATGCTTGGATGCAGAGAGAGCATTTTTGCTACAAAGCACACTACGTTTTGGCAACCTCCCCTTTCTCCTTCCCCACCTCCCCTAGCTTCTCCATTTAGATGCATTTTCCATTTAAAACTGAATATGAAATGTGATGGGTGTCCCTTGAGATTGCCAGGTTTCCAGCCCACTCTGCATCTCCCCCGCCTCTCTGCAGAGGCTCCCGACCTCCTTCAGTCTAAGATGGAGGGATGATCTACTGGATTCAGCCTAAGACAGAGCAGAGGAAAAGGAAAATCCCCTATATCCACGGTTTGTTTTTACAGAATTTTTTTTTTCAAATGGAAAAGACCTATTTACAAAAAGTTTGGTTTTTTTTGTTTGTTTGTTTTTTTGTTTTTTTTTTTTTTGAGAAAGGGATTCGGGGGCAGAGGGAGAGGAAGAGAGAATTTTAAGCAAGCTTCATGTCCAGTGTGGAACCCAACATGGGACTCGATCTGATGACCCTGAGATCACGACCTGAGCTGAAATCAATAGTCAGACGCTTAACCAGTGAGCCATCCAGGTGCCCCTTACAGAAAGTTCTAATCACTCTTTCTTCTTCTTCTTCTTCTTCTCCTTCTTCTTCTCCTTCTTCTTCTTCTTCTTCTTCTTCTTCTTCTTCTTCTTCTTCTTTTTAAGATTTTATTTATTTATTTGACAGAGAGACAGCCAGTGAGAGAGGGAATACAAGCAGGGGGAGTGGGAGAGGAAGAAGCAGGCTCCCAGCAGAGCAGAGAGCCCAACGCGGGGCTCAATCCCAGGACCCTGGGATCACGCCCTGAGCCGAAGGCAGACGCTTAACAACTGTGCCACCCAGGAGCCCCTGATCACTCTTTTTATACTCTAGTACCAATTCCCTCTCCACCTCTATGCAGCCCCCTGCCCACTCATACACTCCAAATAACCCCATTAAGAAGTGACAGGTATAAAATTTCAGTTATGCAAAATGAGTAAGTTCTAGAGACCTGCTGTACAACATAGGTCCATAGTTGACAAACCTCGGGTCACACCCAGGTGTGCGTTCTAGCCCAGCTTTTGGTTGGACATGTGACCTGAGACAGTGTTTCTGCCTGTCTGGACCTCCATTTCTCACCTGGGAACTGCAAATGTTACCAGTCACCTCCCAGAGCAGTTGTGAAGACCCAGAGAGCATGCGAATAAAGTATTTAGCTTCATCTCTGGCTGCTCCATTATTTGTCACAAAACTAGAGTGAGGGGCAGAGGAAGGGTCATGCTCCCTGGGAAGTACCTGGCTCCCTGTGCGTGGGGCCAGGCCTGGGTCTGAGTGAGGCTTACAGTGCAGTCCCAGGAGGCAAGCTGCCTCAAGTCTCTTCCTCAGTAAGGGTTCTACAAGCCTGGAGGTGCCTCCTAACCTTTGTGTCCATGACCTTCTTACAGATGTGGGAAGAAGCCATCAGTCTGTGCAAGGAGCTGGCAGAACAGTACGAGATGGAGATCTTCGACTATGAGCTCCTGAGCCAGAACCTGGTAAGGCTGGGTGCCCAGGGTCTCGGGCTCCCCTGAGAGGTGGGGAAGAGGAAGTGGGAGGCCAGGTGGGGTCAAGACAAAAGAAAAGGCCTGGAAGTAGGGCCTGAGTTGAGGAAGGCTGCTGAAAGCCTTCCTTCCAGTTGGGAATATATCCAGAGGGAGGTATTCTGGGAAAACTCATCAGCGACAGTTTCCCGGATGGAGTGGTAAGTACCTGCTTGGCACTGGGGCTGCTGCTGCTGTTGCATACCCAATAAACACTGTGCTACATTTGCAGTAAAAGTCCCACAAATCACCAAGCCAATTAAATAAAAACGCAAATTTGTGCTTTCTGATTAACAGATAAATCACATTTAAATGCTCCCCATCTGGCCATTCCCCATTAGCTCCTTGGTGCTGGTGATTTGGTGGGGGTAGGTGGAAAGTGGGGGAAGCCGGCCTAGCCTGCTCACACTGCAGATGCCAGGGCTTGGTGGGGAGGTGAAATGCAGCACACTTGGGCTGCTCCTGCCACTCGTACACCTCCCACCTATTTCCTGGCCACCTCAGAACTAGGACCCCGGCACCCCATCTTAGCCTATGTTGACAGACCAGTCCAGCTGTGTCCAGAAAACTCTAAAATGAGAGTCAGAATGTGGAGAGATGATTTATTGCTTCTTTGGGGGGGCATGGGTACCGAGTACAGTGTTCTTGTTAAAACCAGCTGAGCAGTTAGCTGTTTGCACCGCGTGTAAGATATGATGCAAACGCACACGTGTAGTCACACCAAGAGACACTGACATCAAGCCCGCACAAACATCCACATGGATGTTTAGAGACATGGAGACACACACGCCTTCTAAACATGTGCATTCACGTGCTTGAACACACGCACACACGGAGTGCACATGTATGCACACACAAGCACACTTACATCCAGTACACATTTGTATACACATGTACATACACAGAATACACATGCACACACATATACCGTACATTTATGCACGCACAGTACACATGCATGCACACACATGCACACACCTGCACACATGCATGCACACATGCACACACACGTACACGTGCATAGGCACACTTACACATGTATGCACATGTACACATGGCACACATGCACGCACACAGTACACATGCGTGTGCTCACATGCACCCATGGTACACATATATGCACATACGCGTGCACATGGTACACACGTACACGTGCACACACGGCATGCATGTATGCACACACATGCACTCACAGTACAGATTCATGCCCCTGCTGATGTACGTGCACATCCCTGCTTCGAGGCTTGTGCTACACAGGCTTGTGTCCTTGCACATTTATCTCCCATATTGTATCAAATCTCAGATGCCATCGGTGCGATGTATTTTTTTTATGTATCCTGTCATGATTTCTGTCTAGCTAATAGCAACTGTAAGATGCTATCAGATGTAAAGTAAGACGCAAACTGTTTTCAGAGATGTTAAAATACGAAAACCACACCTCTTAGAAATGATGAAATGTGTTAAGTGTACATACACAGGAAGGCATCTATATCCAGAGATATTTATGCATCCAGAGAGCCTCATAAACACATGCCTGGTGTGCATGGAGGGGGAGCAGTGTGGTGAGGGGGGGGCTCTGGACAGCTGGCTGGATTCAGCTCCGTACTTTCTAGCTGCACTATGAGACACCATTTCTTTCTCTGCAAAACAGAGATGTGATACTTGTGAGTTGTTACGAGGATGATGCAAGTAAGCAAGCTAGTACAGGAAGAGTGATCAACATGGAACCTGGCAGAGGGCAAATACAGCTATTGCTGTGTTGATTATGGACATATCCACGGATACGTAAACATGTGTCCTGGGCATCTTGGTATAATGATCATGTCTCAAGTGTGGTCTCTCCGAGCCGAATGCGCCTTCGATACACATCTATGTTGTTAAAAGCTATGAGTTTTCTCCTTTCAGATTCAGCAGGCAAAATTCTATGAAAACATCATGAAAATCCTCAGGCCCAAGCCAGACTACTTTGCCGTTGGATACTACGGCCAGGGATTTCCCTCCTTTCTGCGGGTGAGTGTGCTGGTGACGGAGACCCAGGCCAGGGGCCTGGCGCCTCTCAGCTGTCACTTTGTGCTTCGAGGATCCACTTGTACTGAGACTCTGTGCGCTCCTCCCTCTGAGTGCTGCCTTTTCCCCCAGCACACGCCCAGTCCCCTCCATCATCACCACTCCCAGCCACCCCATGGTTCTCTGATCTGCAGCAACCAGAGCTTCCCCGTGAGGCAATAGCTCCCCGTCCCTTGAGTGGGGCATTCAAGGAGAGCCAGAGGACCTCTGTCACCCAGCAGGCTCTGCAGAGCACTTGTTCTCAGACGCTTTGGGCTCAGGAATCTCTTTTCTCTCTGAAAAATTATTGAGGTCCTCCATGAAGTTTTGTATTTGGAGACTCTGTCTACATCTCCCATATTCAAAATTAAAACTAAGAAAATTTTAAAATATTTATCAATGTATTTAAAAATAATAATTAACTTCTCATGTGTTCATATAACTTGCATCTTTATGAAAAATAGGGTACATTTTTCCTTACTTTTCCATAAAAATGTGTGCAAACAATGAGATTGTTTCATATTTCTGCAAATCTCTTTCCTGTTTAGATTAGGAGAGGATAGCTAGGTTCTTATACCTGCTTCTGCATTCAGTCTGTTGTGATAATACATGTCATGCAGGCTCTGGAAAATTCTACTGTACATCTGAGCGAATGAGAGTGAAAAAGGCAAATGCCACCTGACCATTATTATGGAGAGTGTTTCTTGGTCTTATGAGGTCCTGAAAGTGTCCTAGAGACACTCAGGGGTCTCCGGAGCATATTTTCTGAACCAATGCTTTCGTGGATTTCCCACTGATCATGTACGGGGTTGGACTAGGTCAGTTATAGGTTTCCTTCCCATAGGACTCCTTCCCGTGAGCCTATGGTTCAGTTCTGAGGTCAGGGAGATACAAAAGAAATAGCCAATCTGATCTCTGACCTTACTTGATTTACGGTCCAGCCGAGGAGGTAAGTCTCTCACTGTTACCAGTCTGGGGAGGTCGGAGTGGGCTCACAGGAGTGAGCACCATAGCCTGCAGAAGAGGTAGATAGTAAGGCTTTCCTCAATGGGAAGGTGAGGAGAGGTGGCTTCCCAAACCTGATTGTTCATCAGAACCCCTGGGGAGCTTGTTAAAGATACATGTTTCTGGATCCTACTCCCATAGGTCTCATTTCAGCAGGTCTAGGGCAAGGCCTGGGGAGCTGAATGCCTAGAAGTCTCCTAGGCCCATCTGACAATCCTCTAGATATGAAAGCATTCATATGCAGAGGTGACAGATGTGGGTTTGGACTGATGGGCTTCTGGGCCATTAGAGGTGGCACAGATGGTACAGATATAATCTAGAACAGGGTTTCTCAACCTCAGCTCTAGTGACATTTTAGACCAGATTATTCTTCGTTATGGGGGCTGTCCTCTGCATTGAAGGTCTTTTTAGCCTCCTGGGCCTCTACCCACTGGGTTCCAGTAGCTCTCCCTCCCCCAAGCTATGACAATGAAAAATACTTCCAGTTATTGCCAGTATCCCCTAGGAGGCAAAATCACCCCCAGTTTGAAAACAACTGATTTAGAGGAGGCTAACACAGCCAAAGAAGTGTAAAGAGTGTAATTCTATGGATCGAGAGCCAGGAGCCACCTGATGAAGGACCCGAATGCTGGGACCTTCCATCCTACAGACCCAGCCCATATGGCCCATGAAAGGCAGGAGGGACCTTTTGTGGTCATGTGAGCGAAAGTGCAGGTATGATACGTTGAAATCCGAGTGAGGAACAATTCTGAAAGCTATACACAGGACAGTCTGAAGAAGTTCCCAGCATCCATGATCCCCTCTCCTTTTAGAATCAATCTTTTTGAAGAAGTGGTGTGCCCAGCTGGTCGGTGAGCTGAGCTCCTTGCTGGGGTGGGGAAGCAGGAAGGAGGGAGATCTATAGAAGGTCACCATGGCTCTGTGCTTATGTCACAAGCCTCCCAGCTTTCCTTGTATCTCCTTCTCCAAGCCTGGACCCTGAGATCTCTGTTGGGTGTCATTTCTCTGCAGAACAAAGTATTCATCTACCGAGGGAAGGAATATGAGCGGAGAGAAGATTTCCAGATGCAGCTGATGAGCCAGTTCCCCAATGCAGAGAAGATGAACACAACCTCTGCCCCTGGGGATGACGTGAAGAATGCCCCAGGCCAGTGTATCCTTGGAGAATGGCCCAACCAGGGGCCAAGCAGAGATAGCTCTGCTGGGATGTTAGCCCACAGAGCCCCACCTTAGAGCTTAGAGCTACTGCCAGAATCATTGCAGTGGTGCCAATTTTAGTGTCCAGCATGGGATCCAAAGAATCCATCTCGGGAAACCCTAAACGTTGCATTCATTGATCAATGCACTTATTCATTCACTCTCATAATGAATACTATCGAGCCCTGACTCGGTGCCAATCATTGTGCAAGGTGCTGAAGATCACACTCACAAAGTGGCCCTACCTTCAGGGAGCTTATGGTCTAGCAAGTAAAAGAGACATCAAACAATTGCACCATTAAATGTGTTTATAAAAATGGGATTAATGCCAAGAGAAAGCCGTGCAGGACACTGTGACTGGGAAGACAGAGAAGGCTTCCTTGAGGAAGGTAATGTTTAAAGTTAGCAACCAGCCAAAGTTAGTGGGAGGCAGGGAGAATGGCCCAGGCAGAAAAAAGGACCATCATGTGCCCAGGCCTCGAGTGGGAAGGAGTATAGCAGGTTCAAAGAACTGAAACAGTGCCACATTGCTCTTACAATAAGATCAAAACTCCTGGGCAAGGCCAGTAGGCTGTCCACCATCTGACCCCTGCCTGCCTCTCCAATGTCATTGCCCTCCTTCCCCACGATTCCTTCCCTCTCTCGTGACCCTCTGGCCACAGTGGCCTCCTTTCTGTTGCCTAAACACACCTAACTGGTTCCTTCTGGGCCTGTGCATATTCTGTTCCCTCTGCGTGTCATGCCCTTCCCCCAGCTCCTTTCTCACCCATCAGATCCTAACTTGGCGTCCCATCCTGGAAGAGCCTCTCCTGGTCACTTATCTAAAGTGGCCTTTTCTGAACTCTTCATGACCCTCATATCTCAAACCTTATTTGTTTTCTTTAGAGAACTGATCTCAATCTGTTATCTTTTGTGCCTTTTAAAGGTCCACGTAAGCTAGACTGTAAGCCCTGGGAGGCCAGAGGCCTGCACTGCCTTGTTCACTGCAGTAACCCCACCCCCACCACCTGCCCCAGTGCACAAAGCTGACACTGAGAAACTCCTTGTTGATTAATAGAAAGACAAGGGAAATGAGAGAAAGCAAAGAGAGATAGACAAATAGCGACAAGAAGGAGGGAAGGACACAGGGAGGGAGCCAGCTCACTGGAGTCCGCAGAGAAGGGCACAGGAAACATGAGGTGATGCCAGTGAGGTTGGGTAGGTGGTGGTGTTTGTAGGGCCAGGAGCTGACACCGGGCAGGAGGCAGGACTCCTGGGGGGGCAGAAAGCATACAAACTCAAGGATCAGGCAGACAGCTGAGCCACCGTGGCTCTCCACACTGCACCCTGTAGCACAAATTAAGTTGCAGCCTTTAAAACGGGGTTGACAGGTTGCATGGCTGGTCTGCTAAATCTGCCAAACCTTAATCCAAATATTTTTCCCTTGGGTGATAAATATTCATCTGTAACCTTTTCATTATGCTCACCTGCCCTTCATGCCTGCTCTACCATGGTATTTGCGAGAGGAAATGTACCTAGTCCTGGGGCTGACTGGTTACAAATGTGATTTTGGTTACAGACTAGACAGGAGATTAGTACGAGGGCCCTTCTTTTTTTTTTTTTTTTTTTAAGATTTTATTTATTTATTTGACAGAGACAGCCAGCGAGAGAGGGAACGCAAGCAGGGGGAGTGAGAGAGGAAGAAGCAGGCTCCCAGCAGAGGAGCCTGATGTGGGGCTCGATCCCAGAACGCCGGGATCACGCCCTGAGCCGAAGGCAGACGCTCAATGACTGCGCCACCCAGGCGCCCCACGAGGGCCCTTCTTAAGTGGACTCCTGGTGTTGACTAGCTCTGTGGTCTTGCAGCTTGGGGCGGAGGGAGAGCATGTGTTACGGAGCCAGCTCATCATTTGTGGGCCTGATTCAGTGCCAGGAATCAGGTGGAAAAGGAAAAAGGGCTGACATTTGCTAAATGTCCTCTTCATGCCATGCATGAGATTGAGTGCTTTATAAACGTTATTTCTTTAGCTTCCATAAAACACGATAAGATGGATATTATTTTTGTCCTATTTCATAGGGAAAGAATGTATAGGGCAGAGAGGTAAAGTAGTTTTCCTAAGGTCACAAACCTAGTTAGTGATGGAGGTGAGATTTGAACTCCAAGATCTGTCTCAAAGTCTGTATTCTTTCTATAATGCCATCACTTTCATCAAGATTAATGAAAAGAATGTTCTTTATTAACTGTTCAGCATGCAACAGGCATTTTTCATGCATTGTTTCATATTATCCTTATAGTAATCCTATGAGTTGGGGATTATTACTCTCTGTATTTTACAAATAAGAAAACCAAGGCTCAAAAAATGTAGGCAGCTTACACAAGGACCTGGGAACTGATAGAGCTAGAATTCGAACTCAGGTCTGCCTATTGCCAAAATCTGCGCTCTTAATGCTCTGCTTTCTTACTTTTTCTAGTGGAGCCGACAAGCAACTTGGAAGGGTGACACATCTCATGTCTTCTCATTTAAGTCTCAAGTGGGGGAAGACATCTGAAGCAAAGGTCTCTTAGCTGAGTGTCTCCTATCTCCCATCATCCCCCTGTGCAGAACTTGGGGTCACAGTTCCATGCATAGATTCAACATGTGGTGAGACAGTCTAGCCATGCATCCTCCTGGATGTGATTTGAGGGCTCTGGCGTCCCTAGCTTCCCCAGGACAGGTTTGGATTCTCCTCTTGGACCAAGGCCAATTGCTAAGATCAGTAAATATGACCCAGAACCTTCTCTAAAACAAGGGTTAGCAAACTTCTCTGTAAAGGACCAGGTAGGAACTATTTTGGTCTTTGTGGGCTGTGTGGTCTCTATGTCATAACTCTTTGACTCTGTTGCTGTCCTGGAAGAGCAGCCACGGATAACACGTAAATGGATTAGTGCGAAACCAAAGTGGTTTCCCTCCCAGGGAAGGCTGTTGGCTATATGGCTTGAGAAAGAAAATGGTTTTCCCGAATATTACAGAAATCCTTCCACTGAGATTTGGCATTGTGTTCTCTCTCTCTCTCTCTCTCTCTCTCTCTCTCTAAGGGACTCTCATTTAATGTGGAAATATTCTCCAGCGGTAAAACAATTAAA
Source organism: Ursus arctos (assembly GCF_023065955.2). Lineage (NCBI taxonomy): Eukaryota > Metazoa > Chordata > Mammalia > Carnivora > Ursidae > Ursus > Ursus arctos. The sequence goes on from NW_026622819.1 coordinate 57,265,711, forward strand.
TCCCCAGCATATTAGTATGGACTGAGTTTATCAGAGGAGAACAATTAAATTAAACTTTGAATTATATTTTAGCCATTTCCATAGCCTCTGCCATCAGAAAACTCACAGTGTGGTGGGGAGGGTTTGGGAGGAGATGAAGACAGGGAGCTAGAGAGGTAATAGTCCCTGGAGAGTCAACGGAAAGAAAGGATCTCTGTCTGAGGGTAAATTGAATGCTCACGGAGCCTGTCGTGTTTGACATTTGCCTCAAGGGTTCACAGGGAGAGCAGGTGATGTGAGAAAATATTTCAAGCAAAGGGCATAGAAGAATCTTTTGGGTAGCCAGAGATAATGGTGGGACATGGGTTGGGGTCATATTAGAGTAACTTTGAATGCCAATAAGAGGAGTTTGTGATTCTTTAGTTTAGAAACTTCCAGTTCAGAAGAGAGTTTTCGGGAGTTATTGTGGTCATTGGGTAGAATGAAGGCATGAGAGTACTTGGATACCTGAAGAAGAGAGATGAGTAAAGGAGACATGGAAGGCAGAAGAAGGGAAGCAGAAGCCAGGGAATAGGACCAGTGATGACTGGTTTTATTTATTTGGATTGCCATGCTATCAGCTTAAAATGAATAAAGGTCTAGAATAGGCAGATAAAGCTCGCCTCACCTGTGCGGGTGGCAGGCATCACTAATCAATCATAGAACTCTTTCCCACTGAGCCTGGACATGGCCTTACAATCCTGCCACGGGAAGTTACTTTCAAGCTTTCAAAGTTGGAGTGCAAAATGATATCTACCTGCATGCTCCAAAGCAGTACTTCTCAAACGTGAGGAAGCGTAGGTACCACCTGAAGATTTTAAGGAACTACACGCACTGATTCAGTAGGTCTGAGGGAGGGCTTGGGACTCAGCATCTCTGGCAAGCCTCCAGGTGATGTGATGATGCTATTCAAAGAGCCACACTGGAGTCTGGAGGCGAAGAACCCTGAGCGGGGGGCTAACAGGCCCAAATACAAACCTCTGTTCTGTTCTCACAAGCTGTGTGACCGTCAACAATTTGGCTTCTTTCGCCTTGATGTCCTGTCCATGAGAGGGAGATGACTTACATTAATAACACTGCTCAGTGGGACTGGCGAGATGAAAGGAGACCGTGGGAAGATGGGCTCTGCGATTGATGGAGAACTATAAATTCATTAGATGGTGTTACTGTTAATATAGAAATGATGATGATGATTAAGGACTACTAACCAACTGTTAGCAGGGGCTGAGCCCTGGGATAAGGTTGCAAGTGGCAGGCAGTTCCGTTAAGGACCAGGGTGACTACTCACTTGTCATTAGGACATCGTTGGCGGCCAGCAAACTGAGGTCAGTCATTCAATAAAACTTGGCCTCAGAAGGGCTGTCCCAGGAGGTCTCACCTGGGACCTGCTATATTTGGAACTGTCCCACAGCCAGCAACACACTGTGAGCCCTTGACTGCAGGAATCCCAGACATCCAGTGTTTCACTGTCCAGCCAGTCTTGGATGAACACCCAAGGTTCAAGAATAAGCCAGTGCCTGACCAGATAATAAAGTAAGACCCATAGTTCATTGGAAGGGGGGATGGGGAAGAAAATCCCATGAGGCCTCCAAGCTGAGCTAGTGGCAGGACAGGCCCTGGTGACTTCCAGTTCTTTCTCTGGGTTAGCCAGCGTTTTATCCCTTTGCCTCTTGGGAAAAGAATCACCTGCCCCTCATTAGCCATCTGGGCTCTGCTCCTGAAAAGGCTGAAGCCTGAGATGGGAGGAACGAGGAACAGCAAATCCTCAGGAAGCAGCAATGACGTGCACTGAACTGGAGGTGACAGAGTGGTTCCAAGGGCTCCCTAGCCAGGCTGTGGGCCGGGCAGGCAACAGGCAGGGTGGGGACACAGGGGCAGTGCTCGTCCTGAGCACGTTCTTCCAAAGGGACACCTTGTGAGCATTTGTTGAGGCTGTGCACTGACAGAGGCTGTGTTCTGACTATGACAAAGGGGCATTAGAGGAAGCAGCCTGAAGGCGGGTCTCCATCCACTCAGAACCAGATCGAAAGGTCAGTGATGAGGCCACGAGGCAGGGGGTCTGTGGGGCACCCTTCCGGGCTGCCCAGTGTACCCTCGTCAGACCCGGGTGCGCACTATAGCACCTGGAGTGCCTTAGTCAAAGGCCTCTCCTCTGGGAGGACAGTGGGAAACAGGAGGTCTTTGTGAGAAGGGCCTGTCCGCTCAGCGAGAGGCAGCCTGCCCCAGCAGTGCACACCAGTGCAGGAAGTTGAGCAGCTCTAACTCAGCTTGGGTCTGAGCCTCCCCTCACCCCTTCAGTCAGGCACTGTGGGCAAGGAATAACAACGATGCAGCTAGCACCATGCCCTGCTGGCCCCAGCGTGAGAAGCTCCCTAGAGATTCAGGAAGCATGATCTGGGGGATGCTTGGGATACCTAAGGAAATCCTTAGAAGATACTCCTGGGACATGAGGCTAGGACCTTAGGCATATCTAGAGCCTCCGTTGAGGTCACAGGTGTGCATTAATGCTAGAATTCCAACTCCTTGGGTACTCTAAGGGGTACTATGTTCTCAGAGGACTTTAGACTAGTCTAGCTAGTCTAGCTTCTAAATCACTTTGCAAGGAGCACCTGACTTTAAATGCTACAACAAGGGTACCGCCAGACCTGAAGTTGACTCTAAGGAGCCTCCCTGGACAGCACCAGGGCAGCTCGGGCTCCGTGTCGGCCGCCGGGCATGCTACCAGGGCCTCTGCCTCTTCCTGTCTTGCAGCTTTTATAAATCCAACTACGTGCAAAAGTTCCACTACTCCCGGCCTGTGCGCAAAGGGACCGTGGACCCTGAGAATGAGTTTGCCGTGAGTATCTCCCCTCCCCTTCAGCGGCCTTGACCATTCCCCCGGGCCACCTTTACCACCCAGAGCAGGTACCTGTCAATGTCAGAATGGGAGGGCATTTGATCCGAAGCAGAAAGAGGTAAAACTAACATCTATCGATATGATGACACCTATTCTCCAGTCTTTTCTATTGGGTTTGTTTTTGTTTCTTGAGCCTCTCCACTTTCGAGCTAGAGTCCAGGCCTTAGGTGAGATGCACTTTTCAACCACAGGGCATTCAGGCATTTCCAGAAGGTAGGAACCCTCAGGCTAAGCAGGGCTGTTGATGAAGTCAAACCTTCTAGGAAATAGTAATAAGAAGCCACAGCTATTTCAGTCCTCAGTATCCCCTGTGTGCTTCCCAGCTAGGGAATTCTGTCTGCTGTTTCCAAGGCTGGCGTGAGGAGGCGGCTCTAAATTTCTCTTAGCTCTTCGCGTTAGACTGTGATTCTTCATATTTTGGGAGTCACTGGCCCTTTAAGAATGTAACACTGTGAACCCTACCCCCAGAAAATGCAGGTAGTTGCATTCAATATTGCTTTAAAATTCTAATGATCCAGAGATTCAGATTAAAATTTACCAGGCCTAAATTCAGGGAAAACATTGGGAAAGAATTCTTAAGGGTAAGGCGGGAGTGTGTTTCTGAGTCTTGCAACATTTATCTGGACTCTGGGTAGATGAGAGGTTTGGGGGCCTGGCTGGGTTCTTGCCAAATTTCTCTGATGGCCAGTTTTCATGAAGTGTGTTGCTTTCCTGCCCTTGCCACCCCCTGCTTATGGGACAGTCGATGTGGATCGAGAGAACCTCCTTCATAACTGCATACAAGCTTCCAGGGATCCTGCGCTGGTTTGAGGTGGTTCAGATGTCCCAGGTGAGTCTCCAGGCCTTCAGGGTGTAGCCAGTCTCAGGAGCCCCTTTAAACTATAAGAAGTCGACAAGCATTTGTTCAAAGCCCAGAATTCCAATGCAGGAAGGGACCTGTGGTACTGTCCAGATCACCTGCTTTCAGATCTTTCTTTTAAGCATCAGACAAATGTTTCCCCCTGGCAAATGAAACCTACACAGAATCTTATAATAAAGCTGATGAATGGGAGCTTCTGTGGTTGGGTGCAGCGGGGAGGCAGAGGGCCTAGAACACCATGCCCTCAATCCTACCTCCATCTCTTCCTATCTCAGCAGCACCTTGGGACTGCTCCGCAGAGTCCCACTGTGAACCCATTTTATAGTTGGATAAACGAGACTAAGAGAGAGGAAACCACACAGAGGCAAAGCTCTGGCTAGGCTGCAATTGTTTGAACTCCCCTTGGGGAGATAGCCTGTCTTTTGCTTCTCAACATACTTCAGGGTCTCCACGTCCTTAAGCAGTCAAGGATCTTGCAGCTCCCAGGATGCAAAGGAAAGGCCAGGGTGGTCGTGAAGAAACTTGAAACATGGGGACATACTCAGGGTGTCATTCATTTATTTATTTAATAAATATTTAATGAGTACCCAACCCATGTCAAGCACCTAGAGATTTTTCAGTAGAGCTTACAATCTAGCAGGGAAGACATTCTGTAAAGTTGAAATAAGTATAATAATGTCATGGTAATAAGCAGTATGGGGAAAAATAAAGGAAAGGTGGTGGTGGAGAGATGCTACATTGAATAGGGGGCCCAGAGAACGCCACCTGCCAAAATGGCTTTTGAGCAAATCCCTGGTGGAGGTCAGGGAGTGATCCGCACGAATATTACAGAGAAGGACATTCTAGCAGAGGGGCCAGCAAGTGTACAAGCCCTGGGGACGAAACATGCTTGTACTTGCCTCACAGCAAGGGAGGGTGAGTAGTAGGACCCTGATACCAGATCCTGTAGGACCTCGTAGGCCACGATAAGGACTTTGGCTTTTCCACTAACCATGAGCAGAGGAAGGACATGATCTGACTGATGTTGTCAAGCTACTGTATTACCGGCTTGAGACCACCCCTCTCTAGCCCTTAATGTCCCCCAGCAGCTTGATGGCCCTCCGATCTCTCTTCATGGGCTTGGCCTAGACCTTAGGGAAAACATCATAATGCTGATGACATCAGCAAACTTCTATCAAGCATGTGCTGGACTGTTCACATGCACGATCTCATTTAAACCGCTCCACAGTCCTACAAAGTAGATATTCTTATTCTCCCACTTCACAGATGAGGGAACTGATGTACTGTGTGAGTTTGTGGGTTATTTAAGCTTAGCGAAAGAAGTGGGGTTCGATTTTCACCTCCTATATCAGACGTCTGGACCAGATTCACTCTCTCCTTCCTGAACATGTCCCCAGCCCATCCCGACATCAGTGGCACCCTGGAAAGAAAAAAGTATTCATGTTCTTTACTCATGGGACACATTAGTACATGATAAGCTTTGACAGGTGTCCCAGGCACAGTATCAAGGGCTTTACAGCGTTATCCCATCTAATGCTCACAAAACCCTGCGATGTACGTACTCTTACTAATCCCATTTTTGAGGTGAGGAATCAGAAACTTTCTGCTAATATGTAGCCTCCACCCGTTGGCCCTGGCTGTGTCTTATCCTCTGGTGGCGCTCTGCTCTAGCTGCCCCTGCTAGCCTGTGGGCAACCTGAGGGAGTCCCTGCTCTGCTCCCTGCCCTTCCCACTGCCCCCCAGCCCCTCTATGGTGTTTCTCCTCAAAGCACCCATCACCCCCAATAGACTCATAATTTGCTTGTGGGTTTATTTTTAATATCTAGAATTTTAAACATAACATATTGGAATATAATCTCCACTAGGATATAAGCTCCAGGAAGAGAGATTTTTTTTGTCTGTTTTGTTCCCTACCATATCTTTGAGTACAAAAATTAGTCTCGGGCACATAATTGGTGCTCAAGATTATTATTTGCTAAGTAAAGCCATCAATCAATCACTCAGTTAATAAGCAGAAATCCTTAATATCTGGGCTGGTTATCTCGTTTTGTGAACTCAGGATTGTGAAGTTAGGACAGAGTCAACCTTTTTGTTTTGCCTCGTTTATCCGGATGCCTTCTGAGAGAAGGGGTTTGGAAAACATCCAAAAAGCTGATCGGAGTGAACTTACCGCTAATAGCCTCTCTTAGTTGAGTTACCAAGAACTTCAGGACGTCTCAGACATAAAAGTTTCATGCCTGCCGAGTGAGTTCATTTTCAAAAATCTGTTTTTGTCCTATGTGTATTGGTATCTTGCTGTCGGTTGTTTCTTGCACGAACTGTCACCACTACAGTACTATTTGTACAGAGTGGTGTTTTCCGATTGAATTCCAGTGTCAGTTCTGTGAATCGAGGGTCCTTTCCTTGTGCTTGGACCTGGGAACACTCAGTCTTCCCAAGGGCTCGGAGAGCCACTTTCAGCTGGGGCACTAACAAGCTATGTATGTTGACAAATGCTGTATATCTCTGGACCTTAGTTTTCATTACCTGTAAGATAGAGATTGAAAAACTATGGAATTTCAGAGCTGAAAGGCACTGCAGAGGTCAGTTAGTCCAAGAGCTACAAATTCAAAAACCTTCCGAACCCAGGAAGATACTGCAAATATGTGAAATCCTCTCATTAAGACAGCAAGGCATGGCATAAGCTGTGGCAAGCACCCTCCAGTTGAACTAAATCTTTAAAACATGAGAACCCGTGCATGGGCTATATGATAGGCCTCTGCACGCCCAGTTTGGCCTACAAGTCTCCAGTATGCAAACCTGTGCCTGGTTCTTGTCCAGTCCCATTATCGGCTTATAAGGACACTGAAGCCCAGAGTGGGACTTGAACTGTTCAAGTGATCAGTGGTAGGAGTAAACTGTAATAATAACTTAGCCTGTCTTGTGCAGCTCACGGGATTCATAAGAGGATTTAGGAGGGTGATATGAGGGAAATGCCTTTGAAGAATATGAAATGCCACTTGATTGCAAGGATTACCATCACTTCATTTTTTGGCTGATGTTTCTCCCCCTTAAAACTGTTTCCAAAGTATTTGCTCCCTGATAATTTAGTTTCCCCCCACAGCAAGTTGGGCAAGGGTTACACACCTCTACCTCTGATAAGGAAACCAGACTCAGCTTAGAAAAGGGGCCAGAGATCCAAGGACTTGACTAAGCCCTAACAACCAATAATAAGGCAAGTCTGGTAGCTGGAGTGGGCCTCCTGTGGTGAGAGAAGCTTGCCTTTAGAATCAGGGATCCCTCCCCCCATTTCCTCCCAGCTCTGCTGCCATCTGCCCTGGGGCAAGCGACCCCTGCTGTCCAGGGAACAAAAGGAGAGTGCTTGGGTGTGGTGTAAGCCCAGCGTGGGCTGACATGTGGGAGGCAATCAGTAAATGGAGCCGGGCCCCATTATCATGATCATTGCTTTTATTCCTGTTATCAGCCCCTAACATCCAGGCCTCCCACCAAATACATAACCCCCATAACTCTGCTGATAGCTATAAACTCAGGCGTAGGTAAAAAACCAAAAGAATTTTCATTCTCATTCTCTGTTCCTGATGGCTATAATGAGGTTAAAGACTTAGAGATTCAAAAATAGCTTCAGAAATGAGGGAAAAAGCCAATCAATAGGACTTTCCATTTTTAATAACTCACCTTAAAGCCTGCGTGTTTCAGACATGCCAGGCTATTGTTGAAATCCAGGTGTGGTGCTGGGTTCAATCCACGTGGTCATGATAGATTTTCCTTAGAACTCAGTCTAGACCTTGGCTCTGTAAAGTCCCTGCGGGGCTGGTCTGTGTGCTTGACAGAAATGAGACCATGGATTATAGCTTGTGGCGTATGGACTGCAGCCCCCACCAGCCCGAGCAGCCTTCCCTGGGAGTTCATTTCCCTCCTTGTATGTGTGCACGTGTGTGTGCGAGCGCATGTGTGTGCATGTTTGAATGTGTTTGTGTGAATGTGGCAGGGGGCAGAAAGAAACAGAGGTGGAGTCTACTCCTACGGCCTTTGTACTACAGAAAGCAGCCATCCTCAAAAATGTCCAGAAACAAGGGGTGAGGAGGCTAGGATTCCACAGATCCAAGGAAATGGTTTAAAAAGATGACCAAGAGCATGGCTGTAGAGGCTGGCCTGTCCTTCTCATACAAGCAGTTATAACAATTAACAGGTCCCAATTTTTAAAGAACTCTGCTGGAGTCAAATGTCGTATTATCTCAAACACTCTTTGCTACTTACCCAATGAGGCAGGCACTATATCACCATTATGTCACAGGTGGTAAAATGTGGGTCCTTCTTCCAACACGTCTTCTCCAGTTACTCGACCCTTCCGTCCAGCCTCTACCCTGCCCTGCCAGCAAGACTTCCCTTCTTAAGGACAGCTGCCGGCCTCTGTCCTAACACCAACAAGAATTAATAACATTGGCTTCCAGCTACTCCCTGAAGCAGGTTTTCTTATCCTCTGTCCTCGTGTTACCAGAGTCAACCCAGGGTCAGAAGTGTTAGAAAAATTTCCCAAGGTCACACAGCTAAAAAAAATGGCAGAGCTGAGATTTATACTCAGTTTTAATTTGTTTAGTTCAAGGGTCCGCAAACTATGGCTTGTGGGCGGGACCCCACTTGCGCCTATTTTGGTAAAAAGTTCAATTGTAACAACCGGGCTCATTCATTTGCCTACTGCCTGTTGCTGCTTTCTCCCTGCAATTGCAGGCTGGGTCCTTGCCGCAGAGCCTAAAATATTTACCGTCTGGCCCATTCACAGAAAAAGTGTGCAGCCCCCCTTGCTTAGTTTTGTATTCCAGATCCCATCTTTTGAAAACCACACTGTTTTCCCAGTTCCCATTTGATGGCACTCCATTTACATTGCTTTCTAAGAGGTGTTGGAAAGGGGTTTCGTTTGATCTTCTCAACTAAATTGACCTGCCTTGGAGCAGTGACCCTTTATACAACAACCGACCTTAGGACCTACTATGGGTCAGGCAGGGTGATCAGATCGCCAGCTGCCCACACAGCTAGTAGCTCACACATAGTAGGTGCACAACTGGAGAGAATTGAATTGGAACGTGTTTCGCCCTGGTAATAAGAAGAGAACGCGCCCCCCCCCCCGCCCCCCACCCAGCATACCAGGCCTCTGAAACCCCAGCAAGTGCCTGAGACTTCCTGCCTCTTCCTCCCCAGGGAAATGCCTTTCTCACTAAGCAGAAAGTTAGCCTGTCTCTCCCCAGACAGAAGACAGCCCCTAGAGCTCACTAATTATAACAAGAGCCTGTTACAACCCCTTGGGGAGCATCGCCTCATTTGAATTCCAACCCCAAATGAAATCAACACCAATCATTATATCTGTTTTTAAAGCAACCTGCTAAGGCCCTTTCCTCCTGGTGATCTCCTTTTCAACAGACCACAATTAGCCCCCTGGAGAACGCCATCGAAACCATGTCCACGGCCAATGAGAAGATCCTGATGATGGTCAACCAGTACCAGAGTGACGAAAGCCTCCCCATTAACCCGCTCTCCATGCTCCTGAACGGGATTGTGGACCCCGCTGTCATGGGAGGGTTCGCCAAGTACGAGAAGGTGAGGGCTTCTATCCTCCTGCTCCCCCCGACGCCGCCCCCCCCCCCCCGCCACCCCGTGTCAACAATGCAGTGGCAGGAGGGCGGAGGGCACGGGAGCAGATGTAGCTGCAGGTCACTATCTTCCTGTGGCTGTCTGTCCCCCAAAGGGACACTTCAGCTTGGTGGGACCTCAAACACCTTCCAGAGTTTCTACAGCGCCTCTCTCATCTCGTTTCCACCCTCAATGCCATATTGTGCTGTGGCAGGAAGGAGCAGGGGTCACAAGTATCCCCTAGTCCATGGGGCATATCCACACACGTCCCACAGGGAAAGCTCTGGGTCTGAGCCCGATCACAGAGGCACAGGAGCCACACATCAAAGTACATGCCACTCGTGTGGACCCATCTCCTCCACAGATGATTGAAACGACTTCTACAAATGGGAAGAAAGGAAAATCCAGAATCCGGGAAAATATAGAAAGGCTAGGAGATCAACTTCAAAATGGGAGTTATAATCTGGGCATTCGGGTCCTAAGGTCTCTGCAGAGATGCCCACACATTTTAGCCACAGATTTTATTGTTGAGCCTTCTGTTATCTAATGAGATGAAATGCCTTGTAGTTATACGAGTCACATTTTCCACTGGGGGGAAGTACCACATTCTCAGTAGAGGGACATAGGTTTTCCCAGCATTGATGTAGAGTAGGAAGGTTTTATTTGGCTTTTACCTAGTCCAGACATTAATGGCACAGAGGGGAAAATGGACTCCTCGTTCTAATATACCTCATAATGAATTCCCTATTTAACTTTTCTGTGCCCTCCACTGATGTCAAACTAAGAATACGATGCAGTAGTATAATTCAGGGACAGCAATCTCAGGCACCCGAGCCGTCCTTCTAGCTACGCTTGGATATCCCACTAGTCATCAGCAGTAAGCCTTTGTTCAGCCGTGACGGGTGATAATATATGTCTGTTATGTGCGAACACACTGAGGACATAAGTCCAGAAAGAGCTAGGGGCTGCCAGGGGCACCCACAGTAAGGGAGGTGGTGAGGGGAGCTGGAAGACCACAGGTGAGACGCCTTCCCTAGTCCTCGTCCCCGGGGCAATGCTCTCAAACTTGCTGAGGCGTCAGAATCCCAGGCAGGCCTTCTTCCTCCACCCCCACCCCACCCAGAGGTTCTGATTCAGTAGGTCCAGGTGGGACACAGGAATTTGCATGTCTGACAAGTTCCCAGGTGATGTCGATGCTTCCGCTTCTGGGAGACTTTGAGAACTGCTTCCCTGGGGTTTGTGGCCCTTGTCCAGTGGGTTCTGATCCGACCCTCCAGGAAGAGGAAACAATGTCCGTCCCTACAGGCCCTGCCCTATCCAAACGCGTGTGACCTCATGCCTGCCGGTAACAGAGAGATTGGTTTGGGGTCCACACCACATGAATAGGAAACCCCAAATGCCTGCCTGTCCTCCCCAGGCCTTTTTCACAGAGGAGTACATGAGGGACCACCCGGAGGACCAGGAAAAACTGAGCCGCCTCAAGGACCTGATTGCGTGGCAGGTAAAGCATAGCTGGACTGGGGTGGGGTCACCCTGCCCCCTTCCTGTCCCCTCCCTGCTCCTTTCCCCTCTGCTAGCTAGTCTCCGGCCAGCATGGCCGAGTTTAACCTCTTCTCCTGTCCCTTGACTTTTGGCCCTTCTTCTGGATCCACATTTCCCAGGAGGAGGATTGCCCTGGAACTGGGATTTGGGACACTGCACCCTTGGGGTGCCGCACGGGTACCGGGCAGCGATGCTGTGCTGCATGTTGCTAAGACTGCTCTGTGGAACGCATGTGGAATTCAGAGGAGGTGGCTTTTCCCAGTGGGACTGAAATGCAAGCCAGGCCCCCCACCTGGCACGAGCCAATCAGATAATAGAAGATTTTGGCCCCCACCCCCACCTCCTAAAGCTGACCCAGTTTGTTGCAGATAACGCTCAGATGCATTATCAGGTTTGGAAAATAATTGAGGCCTTCGTTTGGTGGGGTTTTGGTCAAAGAGCCTGCATTCTGCACCTCCAGAGCCAAGCCAGAAAACTTGGAAGGCACTGTCCTTCCTGCCACCCTGCTTGTCTTTGTCTCCCCTCTATTATCCCTTCTCTCCTTGCACCCCGTCCCCTCCCTCCATGCTCCCCTTCTTCAGTCTCTGTCTTCCTGTGCGTCTGTCCCTTTCTCCTTCTCTCTTACACCTTCCTTGTTTCTATCCCTCCTCTGTGTTTTGCCTCCCTCTGCCCCTCACATCTTACTCCTCTCTCCACTTCCCTCCCGCCTTCTCCCTGCCTTTCTCTGTCTCCCTCTCCTGTGTTTTCTCTCCCTCCTTCTCTCACCCTCCTTCTCTCTCCCCCTCTCCCCTACTCCCTAAAGAAGACACAGTCCACCAGGCCCCCCATCCCCAGAGGCCTTCAAAGGACAAGATTCCCCATCCTTGCCCGTGAACCTGCTCTGCAGGGACCACTCAGCACCCAGAACACCAGGTGGGCTCCAGAGGGCAGCAGCTAGAGGGAGGCACGGAGCAGGGGGCAGCAGTTTGCAGCTGTCTGTCCTCCCTCCCTCCCTTCTTGCCAGTCACCATGCAAAGAAAAGCAAGCTATTGTGGTAGGGAGTTTTTGTTACTCTAGGGAAATCAGGGAATGAGAAGCATTGGGTGCAGCCTCTTTTCTTAAAATAAGGATTCCTAATTCAGGTCCTTCTCTGCCTCTGCCAATTTATGCAAAGTGAGGCTTTAAAAATGAAACAGCAAGTGCTGCACAGACACGGTTTCCTGAGTGCATTTTGTGTGTCTGGAATTTTCTCTCCTTCTTACCTTGTGCCACCTGTGAAACCCAAACATCCCCAAGATCCCCAGCTTCCCAAGGTCATCATGCCCTTTAATACTCAAATAATGGTATTCTCCCTCACCACCCCCAACCTGGCAATCAGGAAGGCCTGGCTTTGATTGGGTCCCTTTCTCAGATATTTCTAGGATGCCCCAGGGAGGGCTAGCACGTCACAAACATTTGTTTGGTTGTTGGGTGTCAATTCTTAACCCATATCACTGCCTGGGCCTCTCCACTGGGTCTTATCACCTGGTAATGGATCTTCCATGTTGTGTCCACCACACCCGAGGCATGAACCTCAGCCTCACAGCACAGCTAGTGCCAGGCCATGCCTATCAAAGTCTTGGAGCTAATGGAGGGACACTAAAAAGAAGGGAGGGTTTGAAAGTATATATTAGCTGTTAACAGCTTCTAAGAGCCATTAGCTTGGCCTCTTCAGACAGCGGCCCCTAGTGGCCACCTTCTGGGTAACACATTCCCCTGCCTCTCCCACCCCACCGCACCAACAAGCCACATTGTTACAGAAGCCCACTCCCCACCCGGTACCCCCAACCAAGGGCGCCATGTCCCTCCCACTCAGAGTCCAGGCACCCTAAGTATGGGCACTTAACACTCAAAAGATGTTATCCTGCCATGGTGAAGGCAGCCTTGTTATAATATTACATACAGCAAATTAGCTCTTCCGTGTCCCTGCTCTCCATTCATTCTTGTACCTCGTATTTATTGATATCCTACTGTGTGGCCAGCAACAGAAATAGTGCTGGCCAAAATTAGTCCTGCTCCCTGACTTCTTAGAGCTTAATTCTAAATTGGATCTGAGTTTCACAAAGCCAAATACACTTTGGATTTTTCTCAAAGCCCAAGAACTTTCGATTTCAAGGGTGAATCTCCTTGCATCTAGTCAAGCAACACAACAAAAGCCAAAGCTTTCCAAGTACTTTTTGTGTTCAGGATTTCACACATCTCAAGATTGACTGTTTCTTAATTTTTTTTTCTTCGTAAAGATTTTCTCTATATTTATCAGCATGGACAGATGTCTACAGTATATTCATCTTTTGAACATGTTGTGAGATATTACATACAGAGAAGTACACATAGCAAAACTATGCAGCACGTTGGTTTATCACAAAATGTACACCCATCTGACCACCAACTGGATGAAGCTGCACCCAGAGGCCAGCTTGCGTCTCCAAGCCTCACTTGTAGTCGTTGCTGGCCTGCCCCAAGGCTGACCACTATCCTGCTTTCACAGTAATCATTTCCTTCTTCTTTAAAAATAGTTTTTACCACCCAAGCACTCACTCCTCAACACTGGAATTTACTTTTGCTTATTTTTGGCCTATAATACAAATGAAGCCACGCAGTGTGCATTCTTTGGGTCTGACTTCTTTGCTCAATGATACGCTTGTAAAATGCATTCATCTGGTTGTACATAGCTATCATTCATCCATTTTCATTGATGTACAATATAGTCTGTACAGCTGGATTATGTGACTGTACCGAAACATACTTCTTTCTATTTCCACTGATGGAGGTTTGGGTTGATTGTAGTTTGGGGCTATTACAAAGAACGCTGTTCTGAACATCTTTATGTGTGTCTTTGGGGCGCATATATGCATAATTTCTGATGGGTGTGTACCTAGGCACAGAGTTGGTTATAGTATGGACTTTCTAGCTCTGGTAGATACTGCCAAACTCCGATCAGCATAGATTGGCTTTGCGTGTTCTTGAATTTCATACAAATGGCATTATACATACGTACACATACGTACACAATAGTACATACTACCACACAGTATGTACTGCTGTGGGTCTGGCTGCTTTTCCTCAATACAATGCCTTTGAGATTCAACCCGCTTGTTGCATCTATCAGAGGTCTATGTTTTCTTTGTTTCCCTCATCCATTATATAATCATACAACATACTAATGACATCATAATTTATTTATCCATTCTCTTGGTGGACATTTGGGCTGCTCTCAGGTTTTGTGTAGTATGAATAAAGTTACAGTGAACGTTCTTGTTCGTGTCTTCTGGTGAACATAAGCACTCCCTTCCATCAGTATGTATCTAGTACTGGTATTTCCAGGTCAGGCATCTTTAGCCTTACTGGAGAAAAAGGAACAGTTTTCCAAACAATCAGCTTTGGTTTCTTCAGTTCTCTCTGCTGTAAGTTTGTTTCCTTTGTCATCCATGCCTACTCTCACTTTGATTATGTCCTTCGTTTTACTCTTGTTGGATTTAATTTGCTGTTCTTTTACTAAAATTTAGAGACGGATGCCTAGATAATTGATTCCCTGTCTTTGTTAGTGTGTAAACCTCAAGCTATAAATGTACCTCAATTCTTTGTATCTTATTAGTTTGTATATGTGGGATTTCTATTATTATTCCTCTTTTTTTAAATAAAATCCTTGTCTTATTTCATGGTTGGAGGATCTTTTCTGTTTCTATATATTAATGAAACTTTTAAAAATGTTTTCTTAGGCTGTCTTTATTCTCCCTGCTTTTTCCAAGTTAGTTCTCTTATTCCTCCCTCCTTCCTTTTTTTCTTCTTGCCTTCTTGCTTTCCTTTCTATCTGTTGGTTCTGATCTCTGTCTTTCATACTGGAGAGCCTCCTCCAATGTCTGGTGATCTTCATAGACTGAGGCATGAAAGAGCTAAGTGAAATTCTGTGTACATGGGTGATGGCTTTGTCAACTAGATGGCATCACTATTTGGTAACTGAGTGATCCACAAAGGTCTGTATAATGGGCCGTTTCCTTTCTCCAGCTACGTATCTTTCAAACACAGGAAAGATAATCCTGGCAATGATGCTGCTGGAATTTGGGACTTGGGGAGTGAAGGGCTTCCTATCAGTGTGCAGACTTCCCCTTCAACCCCCTGTTTCCAGTCTGGCTCCTCATCCCTGCCCTCCGTTGTGCCTGGTACCCTTAAGCCCAGGGTTCCTTGTTCTAATTGTTCTAGGGGATAAGCTCCTTCCTCTTAGGGAATGGGAAATGTAACACTCGGCCACAAGGTGGAGCGGTGAGGACCTGGAGGTCTAACTGCTCCTGTCGCAGCATTTCGACCCATCCTCCTCAAGTCACCCCGACTTTTCTGGGGTAACTGCTGCCTCCAATCCCTAAGCCCCTCATGGGTTCCTAGGACCAGATTCGCCTCTTCTTATCACTAACTCCCTCCTCTGCTCCGGGAGGTCGGTTGCCATCCTCCATCCACTGGACACGGTACAGGTCAGAGAAGATTTCAGTTGCTCATTCGCCTTGTCCTTTCAGGGATGTCTCCCAGGGAAGGAGGCGGCAGTGTTCTTATGTCAGCATCATGGAAATGCTAATTGTTTTTCTTCAAAATAACCTATATTCTGCCTCTTTGCACCCCTAGTCATGTCTCACTGGGGCCACACCACTAACTCTCTCAGCGTTCCTTCTAGTCGTGGCCACCGTGGCTCGGCTACTCTTCCTTCTGGCTACCGTTGACACAGCATCCCACTGACCTCCTTTGTTGAGAAGTGAGTTTAACTCCCTCACATTGGTCACCTCATCCTCGTCCGTCTTCCCAAGGCTTTTACGTCACCTTTTAAAAACTCCCTATTGGCTAGTACCTTAGCGTGTTAGCACTTCCTGTCTATCTCCTGCAGCCACATGAAGGATCACTGGGTCTCCCATGTTGTGAGACGGTTCCGTGTTTTTCCATTCAGCCCTTCTTTTCTTCTACCCCCCAGCTTCTGACATTCATTCTTTCCCTTTGCGTTGCCCAGAGCTTCTTGGGCAAGGCTCCATGTGAGTGCCACAGAGCTTCCTCCCCTCTAGCCCCACGCTCTGCCCCTCAGTACATTCGGGAGGGGGAGACTTTCCTAAACATACAGCCTCTAATGGGGGTCCGACCCTCCTAGGGGACAAAGGTGGCCGGAGATGTTTCTCCCCTTCCAGAGCCAACCCCAGGGCTGCAGCTTCCCCATTTCCCAGGGCTGCTGACCCGGTATGAAGGTCTCAGAGGCCCCAGTGCCCTCGACAAGTTGTGAGCAGGCCAGCGTGGCTTCAGCCACCCTTACCGGCCAGGTCCCAGGTTGCAGCGAAAGGCCGACCTGTGGATTATCATCTACTACCTTTCTCTCCAGATCCCTTTCCTGGGAGCTGGGATCAAAATCCATGAGAAAAGGGTGTCAGAGAATCTGCGGCCTTTCCACGACCGGATGGAAGAATGTTTCAAGAACCTGAAAGTGAAGGTGGAGAAGGAGTATGGTGTCAGAGAAATGGTATGCATGGTCCCTGTGGCTGGGAGGGGTGAGACTGGTGGAGTGCCGTGTGGGGAGTGCGCAGTGGGGATTGGAGCTGGCAGGGGCCCAGCAAAGGAACCTGCCGTGGAGGAGGAGGACCTGATCCAAGGGAACCTTCCTGTAAATGTGATTCCCTCACAGTCACGCTCGGACAAGCACCAGGTGCAAAGCGAGCCCTCCGCACTTAGGGACTGCCAAAGCACCTAGTATGCGCCCAGTCTGACCTCAGCACTTGGCCTCTATGACTCATTAAGTCCTTACAACACGCCTGGGAAGCGGGAATGATTTTCAACTCCTCGCATCTCTTTTGGAGGTTCAGAAGCGCTAAGTAACTTGCCAAAGGCTGCGTAGCTAGTGAATATAGGTCAGAATTCTCACCTGGCTCTTTTGGCCTCCGAAGCCAGTGCTTTTGGCCACTGACAAGCTCTGTGTCATGAAGAGGCCAGTGCCCTGGTACTCACAGGGCCATCTTGACCCGCCTCCCCAGGAAGTGGAATCCTGAAACATCAAGGCCGCGAGGTCCCATAGAAGCCATGGGGCTCAAGCCTCTGATTCTATAGATTAGAAAACTGAGGCCCAGAGGGGGCACATGAGTTCCTGAAAGAGTGTAGAGGTCAACCCGGGCCTCTTGTCTTCTGGCCCAAGAGTTTTTCCACGAAACTGAGTTGTGTCTTCCAACCATGGCATGACACTGCAGTGCAATTTTTTTTTTAAGAGTTTATTTACTTATTTGACAGAGAGAGAGAGAACAAACAGGGGGAGCGGCAGGCAGAGGGAGAGGGAGAAGCAGACTCCCCACTGAGCAGGGAGCCCAGTGTGGAGCTCGATCCCAGGACCCTGAGATCATGACTTGAGCCAAAGGCAGACGCTTAACTGACTGAGCCGTCCAGGCGCCCTTGCAATGCAACTCTGTCGTTAACTACTCAGCATTAGGTCAGATCTCACAGGTTAAGGGCAAAGTCCTCCACAAGACTGCCCTCACTTCAGACACCAGGCTTCCCAAGCCACCTGCACTTCTGACCAACTGGTTACAAATTTGGGGGTTCCCTCAACTCCTTCAGGTTCACAGAATTCCCAGAACTCAAGAAAGTGCTATGCTTATGATTACAGTTTTATGACAAAGAATACAAATTAGGACCAGCCAAATGAAGAGATGGAGATGGTGTGGTCTGGGAGGGTCCCAAACACACAGCTGATGTGCCCTCAGGACACGTCGCCCTACCTGCCCAGCCAGCACATCCATGTACGATTACCCACCAGGAAAGGCACCTTAGCCGGGGTGCTGAAAGTTCTTACTGGGGTTTTAGTACACAGTCATGAGGGGGTGACTCACTGCCGCATGACTGAAATCCATCCCCAGCCCCTTCCCCTCCCTAGAGGCGGAGCGTCTAAGCCTGACCCTGTGAACCCACCATTGGTCCCTCCGGCATGGCCTCCGGCCTGAGTCTTCTCATGAGTATCAGGGGCCCCCAGGAAGCATGAAGACACTCCTGTCCCTGGGAAATCTCAGGGGTTAAGAGGTCACCTCCCAGGAACAAGGAATAAAGGCCAGCCCAATTCTTTTCTACAACAACAACCCCTTGGCTTCAGCCAGCCGGGAATTTTTGTGCGGACGCCCTGCTCTGCCCGGGAGCTCCGCCCTGCGCAGGGGGAGGTGGCAGCGGGAAGAGAAAGGTGGAGGCCATACTGGCCAGAGCCTGGTACTAACCACCCTGCTCTCCCCGCCTGCAGCCCGACTTTGAGGACAGGCGTGTGGGCCGGCCGCGGTCGATGCTGCGCTCCTACAGGCAGATGTCCATCATCTCTATGGCTTCCATGAACTCTGACTGCAGCACCCCCAGCAAGACCACCTCTGAGAGGTCAGTGCCTGCCCCGGGAGCCCCCTGCCCTCCAGCCCCCCTGTCCCTGGCCCCCAGCAAAGCCTTGCTGCTTCTCCTTCTGCCCCAGAGGCCACCCGTCTACCACCTCCCTACCCTTCCGCTTCAAAGCCTTTCCCTAGCTGGTGCCTCACTAAAACCCTCGTGGCCACGCTGTGGCGCTGGTCTTCTTAGTGCCAGAGAGGGGATCATTCGAGGCCCAAGCCCAAGGTAGCTTTTCCTGAGGCCCCAGCAGGACTCAGCCGCGGCTGGCATTCTCCCCGCCTGGCGATCTCTGCAGCCAGAGCTCCTCCCCCAGCCTGCTTCAGTCTGGCCTCTCCTCCCCTCTGCCGGGATGCCGCCCCCAACTCCCCACTGCCGAGCTGCCCCTTCTGCACCCACCCATCCCTCTGCAGGGGAGGAAGGTTCTCCCTTACCCCAAGAAAAGCCTCTCCCCTTCCATGGTCCTGAGGTCTTCCACTCCACCCAGCCCAACTCCACTACTCTAAGGCCGTGGTAACGGGAGCCGAGCACTCCTCACATGTGCCACTGTGCCCAGGGGCCCTCCGGCCTCATCGTGTGGCTGTCCTGCAAGGTCCCTCAGACACCTGCATTTGCTGGAAGGAAAGGATGGCTCAGGGAGGCTGAGTGATTTGCCAAAGGCATTCAGGAAAAGGTGGCAGTGCCGGATTTGAACCCAGAGCCACATCTAAACCAGGTGTCTCTCCTGACCGCCAGTCTCTTGCTTACGGCTCACCTTCTTCGACTTCATTGTACTCTGTATTTTGAATGTTTGCAAATTAAGCAAGCAGCTCGGTGCGGTTAGCTGACCTACTCCGGCCCCTGTGGTGACAGCTCAGCCAGCCGGAGTCCCTGCAAGGCAGTTCCCCTAAAGCTCTAACTGCAGTTTCTACTGCTGCCCTTGTGCCCTTCAGCTTTGACCTGGAATTAGCAACTCCTAAGACTCCAAAAGCGGAGCCAGTGGAGACGATCTCCGTGGGGAGCACTCTGCCAGAAGTCAAGCTGCGGAGGTCCAAGAAGAGGGCCAAGAGGAGCAGCGTGGTGTTCGCGGACGAGAAGGCAGCAGCCGAGTCGGACCTGAAGCGGGTGAGCAGCGCTGGCAGGATGCCTCTAGCACCATTAGCACATCTCTGCTGCACGCCGGGCATGCTATCCGGGGCCCCCAGACAGGGTCCCGTGCGAGCCTCGCGTTTGCAGTGAGGTGGGTGATGCAGACGCCGAGTGTGGGAGCAGGGAGGCGAGGTGCGGCAGGTGTCCACACAGCCTGACAGGACAGAGCCAGGATTCGAACCCCAGTGGTTAGATTCCAGCCCGCGCCTGTCTTTCCCATCATGGGGCAGACGGGAGCAGCTGCCTGAGAGTGGCACTCAGAGAGCGGGAGAGCAGCCCTCCCGGTGCTGGGCCACGTGTTCTGCGTCTCCACCCTGTGTCCCTCACCCAAGGGCCATTCCAGCCTCAGACATCTCAGACCCTGCTGGGCTCCTCCAGCGAACCGGCAGCCCAGCTACAGATGCAGAGATGGACCCTCCCTGCCCTGACTTTGAGTTTTTGTCTTAAAACTAGTAACTATGTAATAATGAAGCTTGGTGTCATTGGGTTCAAATCTTAGCATCCCCCTGAAAGAGAAGTTTGTTGAAGGAATTCTTAGAGCCTAGGAATGAGGAGGGATTAACCGTACTGGCGAGGGAGGGTGCCAGATGAAAGGGCGAGGGTCCAACTAAGAAGCCTTCCAGGAAAGAAAAATCCTGCACACACTTCCCAGTAGACCTCAGAGGCTACTCCTGCCGGGGGCCGGGACTGGAAATTAAGTCTTCGTGTTTTACAATTCTAGGGGGTGTCATTCACATGATCGTCTAAATGAATGCCCCCCACCAACCCCTGGAGTTATACAGTATGCAACCTATGCAACCATACATGGCAGGCTAGCATGGAATGATACAAAACAGAGTAAATCAGCTTGAAACTAAGTGCACAGAAGCCTTACGAAGCCCTTATCACTGACTTTTCAAGGCCGGGAGCTGCCTAATGCTAAGCCTCTGTGGTGTGTGTGTGTGTGTGTGTGTGTGTGTGTGTGTGTGCGTGGTGTGTTTATTCAGCTTTCCAGGAAGCATGAGTTCATGAGTGACACCAACCTCTCGGAGCATGCGGCCATTCCCCCCAGGGCATCCATCCTCTCTCAGATGAGTTTTGCCAGTCAGTCCATGCCCACCATCCCAGGTATGCACCCTGCCACCAGCAGCACCAGAAGGTACAGAGATAGCGGGGCCACCAGCCTGGGGGGTGGAGGGCGGGTGGGGACTGTATGTATACAGCAAAGGGACCAGGTATCCTGGGGGCAAGAGGCCCCTGTCCTCTGAGCTCTCACCACCCCTCCCCCACCCTTCTGTAGGGGAAGCTGACCTGCAAGCCCTACCTGGGGCTGGGCTGGAGGCCTGTTGTCCCTCTGGTCCTCAGGATTCGCTGGGAATCCACTTGCCACACCAGGCAGCCCTACATTCTCAGTTAGCCAGGCCTCCCCACAGGCCAGAAGCCCTGTGTTTCCTTTTTCAACCTGAAACACTATTTCTGGAACTTGTAGAAATTGCCACCACATCTTCTAGTTGTCGAGTGTTTGATTCATAGATGCTACCTATTTCGGCCACCACTCCTTCATCGTCCAGGGAGGAGCGTAGCAGCACACGGATGGCCATTCCTACGCCACAGAGGGGGATCCTGCAGCCCCAACAGGGACGGGCACACCCAAGATCTCTGGGTCTGACGTGCTGCTGTCTGCAGTGTCAGCTGCTCTGTCCCAGGCTCTCTGCACCCAGAGTGAGGGCAGAGCAGCAGGACAGACCAGCTCTGCGCCGTGGAACTCGGCAGGCAGATCTCAGCAAAGACACCTGCCGTTTCTTGAGTGCTGACCACCACCAGGCCCTGTGCTAAATTCTTCATCTTTGATTTACACCTCAACACATAGCTATGAAGTCGCTGATGTCATTAGCCCCATCGTGTGGATGAGAAAACTGAGGCACTGGGAATGTCAGTCTCCCGCACGTCACCAGCTAGGAAGGGGCAGAGGCTGAGTGTAGACCAGGCCCTCGGCCCCTGGAACTGTGCCCTTGACCCCTGCCCAGCCACACCAGGCAGAACAGCCCCTAAGCTGTGGCATCTGGCCAGACACACAGTCGTGTCACTGTCATCCTCTCACACCAGCACAATACCTTGGAGGTCTGTGCTCTTGTCCACGTGTTACCAGTGTCAAAACCAAGCATCGAGAGGTAGCTAGCTGATTTGGTAGTTCTGTGCTTCTCTGAGCTGGGAGCTGTAGCTGCCAGTTCTCCCCACCAGCCCCTGCCTGGGGAAGACGAGAAATCCAGGCTCCTGGTGTAGAAAGGCGAAGGAAGAGTGAGCTCACGTTGTCTCCCCACCGTGGGGCAAAAGGCCACCTTCCCTGAGGAAATCAGGGCCCCTGCAGCCAGGGGGCTGTCCCCCAGGTCCCCCAGGTTTCTAGCTCAGAAGCCCCAACAAGACTTTATTTGGGCCAGGCGGCAGGCCCCTGCCCAGGGGGTTGGCAAGCGGTGTCCAGGAGAACAGCCTCAACAGCCCCCTTCAAGGCAGCAAGCAGGCGTTCCCGCCTCCTGCCTGGCACCACGACATGTCCTCCCTGGCTTCTGTCTCTGTCCCCCAGCTGGTCTCCTGCCTGCCTCCCCCATGTCACCCTCCTGTCCCTAGGGCACCGCCTGTCCTCCGCCCACCCACTCACTCCTTCTCTCCGCTCTCCTTCCAGCCCTCACGCTCTCAGTGGCAGGCATGCCTGCAATGGATGACGCCAACTCGTCCCCCCGCCTTAGCCAGACCTTCTTCCCTTTCTCGGACAGCGACAAGAAGACGCTCAAACGGAAGAAAGTAAATCAGTTCTTCAAGACGATGGTGAGGACCCAGATGGGTGGAAAGACAAGTGTATGTGGGAGGGGGATGGGAAGAAAGCAATGCAGAGAGAGAAGATGGAGGTGGGGGAAGGCAAGAATGTGTGCACGTGCACATGCACACACATTTGCACACTCCCCGGGGGGCACGGTCAGGGCCTGCAGGGGTCAGGATACTAGCCAGAGATGCCCCCTCTGCAGTTCTACTCTTGGGCCCTGGTCTCTGAGCAGGACTGACCCCAGCAGGGCTGCAGGAACGTGCCAAGGGGAGACACAGGGCCCCTGGAACCTCAACGGGCACCGTCCTTTGGCTAAGTTGCCCTTTGGTGTGCCTGTCAGCGCCACGGCAGCTGGCTATCTTTGGAAGCCGAAAGTGCTTTTTAATTTTTTTTTTTTTTTGGAAGAGATTTCCTATTCAACTTATATTACAGAATCCTACTAATTAAAAGTTAGTTTCCAAGCCCTGACTTTTCAAGTCCCATCTCCTATTGTTACTTGTCGGTCTTTACTCAAGATAAAAAAAGTCCCGTTGACACTTCTGATCCTCGAGATGATATAAAGTAGAGCTCCGCTACTATAATAATCGCAAGTTTACCGTGAACGTGCAGTGAGTCAGGCACCAAGCTGAGCACTTGGCAGACCTTGTGCAACGTGACCTGCCTCTACCCCTCGAGGAGTTCATACGGCTCACGGAGTGAGGGAAGCGACTGGCCCACGTTCCCACAGTGCAGGAAACCGCAGAGTCTGCGCTGGAACCACAGTGGGGTACTGCCTCTCTGTCCACAGTCAGGGTCCTGCTACATCACACTCGTGGGTCCTTGGGCAGGGATCCTTGTGATTGGGACTGGGAAGCCCTGCTCTGGTGCTCATGAGAATCCCATCCTGGGTGTGTGCGTGTGTTTATTTTCTTCTCCTACAAAGCTGGCCAGCAAATCTGCTGAAGAAGGCAAGCAGATCCCTGACTTCCTGTCCTCGGACCTGTGAGCTGCTGCTGACCAGGGCTGCACAAGCGGAGCCGGGAGAGGACTTTCCAGAGGAAGAGAGACGCGGTGGGACATTGAGGCCTCCAGCAGGGGGGACATCTCCTTCCAGTCGCCCTCCCTCAGAGGGAACAAGGGCCGATCTGGCCCCCAGGGATCCAGGTGGTAGGTGAGGACGCTCCCACCTGGATTCTGGGCTGTGCGAACGAGGAGTCAGCAAGGACGCTTTCTCCCATCACACTCTCCCCGACATCCTAGCCACATCTTTTTATAACTCGGTTTCTTAGGTAGAAGGAGCTGTATTTTATTTCATTTTTTTAAAGTCCTAGCACTTAACAGAAAAGCCTTTTAAATATTCTCTTATTTTATTTTTGGTTAATAGTTTTGTACTCTACATTTTTTAATACAACCAACCAGTCTTTATCCTCGCTGATCTTCTCCAAAGCGTTGCTGTTTTCTTACTGACAATAAAAATGGGTGCATGGCTTCATTCAGCCTTGTTGCATAATTCTGTCAGCAGCACCCCTGCAGCCTGGAGAGGGTGGGAAGGCAGGCCACCCAGGCCCTGCTGTGATGTTAAGGGCACCATGGCTCCTGCCTGTCGCAGCGCCAGATTGGCCTGCCTCGTCCATGCCACCCCCAGGAGTCTTTCTCCATGATTCCACTTCCTTAGGGGCTGAATGCTGGGGTATAAGGATGCCAGAAAATTCTGCCAAAACCTTCCTCAAGGTGATCTTCATACTACCTTTCTCCCCTTCTGGAAAGGGATGGAAAAACCACCCAACTAAATGCTTAAGAGTTAAGAAAACAGTGGATGAGTGGTCCGGCCTTTGGATTTTGTCACCACATCAGAAGTGGTAGCTTTTCTTGGAGGAATCCCACACTTCTCAGATGTGACCCAAGGAAGGTGAGGAGCTCCTCTGGACAGAGAAGAGAGCATGGAAGCAAAGGCTCACCTCCATAGTCCGAGGGAAGTGTGCAGGGAGGTCTTGGCAGAGACTAAGGACTCCATCTGCAAAAGATGTCAGTATTGGGTGACTTAGACTAAGTGCACGGTAACATGGGGCTCCGAGCTAGAGCCATCTAGAGACGTGGGGTGGACACTCAGTCCTTAGAGACAGGGTCCTAGGGGTAGTGAGAGATGAGAGAGAAAGATGGTAAGAGCTCAAATTGATTGAGCTTGACTATCCCCAGCACAGTGTTACAGACATGACAATAATTAGCTTCTTATATCAAGATTTAAGAGGGGGGTATGATTATTACCCAGATGGAGACAGAGGCACGAAGTGACCTGAGACCATCAGCTTGGTAAGTGGAAAGGCTGGGATTCAAACCCAGGCAGCCAGCCCGGAAGCTTGGCTTTTACCCATGGCCTTGTGCTATCTCTCGGACACCTTGGTGCCCGAGTCCCTGTAGCCTTTGTCTAACCCAGTCTCTTCATGGTGGCCTCCAGTTCCCCTCGTCAAGCCCCAGACCTGTTGCTGCTGGTCTACCTTCCCATTTCCTCAACAGTCCAAGAAGTCCTGTTATGGTGGCAGTTGGTATTCTGTCTGTGTCTTGGGTTCTCTAAGGTGAGGAGACAGCTCCTGAAGGTTTGGAATAGAAGCGAGGGCCCTCGAGAAGCCGGGGAGCCGGACACCCGTGGGCATCTCCATGCTTGCCATGTGGACATGAGCCCAGACGGCCTTTATTGTATCTGTCAGTCCTTTCTGCCCTTTTCCTCTGCGGGTGATAGCCTCAAGCTTCCCAGGCCTGCTATTTCTCAGTCCAAACTATGAGACCCCAGTGTTTAACTTTGAAATATCTGCCCTTCCAACTACTAGTGGACAAAATCTCAACCAAGACAAAAGAAAGGTCTCCCCTTTTCCCATAGTTGTAGAGGAACAGACGCACCTTTGCCTCGAAGCTGCAGGAGTCATCTCTTACCAAAGGCTTCGTACAAAACACCCAGATTCAGACACTGTTTCTGGCTCCTGGGAAAGTCAGCTCTAACCTGGAAAAATTCCATAACTCTGTTCTTGCTCAACAGTGTGTGGCCCCGTGAGTTCCATTTCCTGAAAATTGTCAGTATCTATGAGTTTTCATTAAGTCTGAAGGGGTCTTGAGCACTCCTCCTTTTCCCATAGAAGTGGAGCGAACATGAAATTGGTGGATTCTTAAACAGAGTTTGAG
This sequence comes from Ursus arctos, assembly GCF_023065955.2. NCBI lineage: Eukaryota > Metazoa > Chordata > Mammalia > Carnivora > Ursidae > Ursus > Ursus arctos. The sequence continues at coordinate 57,291,115 of NW_026622819.1, forward strand.
CGTCAGATCTCATTTCAATTAGGACTGTCATCAGGCTGATGGCCCATTGGTGCTTTGTCAGGACAATTCCAGCTGTTGTGGCTCCATGCCAGTAACATCAACGCCAGCAGTAATAACCATAACAAAAGACAATAATAAAGCTTCCGTTTAGGAGACACTTACCTATGCCTTCTCTCCTCACATCCTCACACCAGTCCCACGAGGTTGGCACGAGGACCCCAACCCCACTGATGTGGGGACCCAGGCTTGGGGAGCTGGCAGCATGCCCTTGTCACCCAGCCAGTAAGGGTCACAGCCAGCTGTGTCCACTTCTAGTCTCATAACCTCAATCCACACATTCGCTTTCTGGCTTTAACCCCAGCTCGACATCAGACTCTTATTCCCCATGCCCGTTTTGAAGGCCCCCTCCCTCATGCCAATGCCGACTGCCAGGATAAGTGAGGGTGAGGGCTATGAGTCCAGCACAACTCTCCTTGTGCCCCTGGGCGTTCCCTTATTGTCAGCTAAGTCTGTCAAAAGCTAGCTAGTGTCGAGGAACGTTGTATGTATGCCTTCAGAGATCCCAGGGAGGGAGGGTAGGGTGCTCGGGCTGGGAGGAAGGATCCACTTGATATATCTTTTCCTTTCCTGGTGGAGAGTTCTTAGGGACCTTTAGAGATCACTTCATCCAACCCTCTCATTTTAAAGTTAAATGACTCCTCCAAGGCCACATAGCTGTGATCAGCAGGACTCCATCTAGAATCAGCCCTGCCTGATTCGCTGGTTTCCTTGTAAGTAATCTCTTCTCCCTGGCACTCCCTCACCCTCTCTTTAGGCACCCAGAGACCCCTTGCTTTCTGCTGTCCCTTCCTCTGCCTTTGAGACAGAGCTGTATATCTACCATTCACACTCTAGTGTGAGCTAGGGCACCAAGGTGACTCTCCTTGGGGGAGGGGCATTTTTAGCCTCATCTCTAAACAGGGAGTAGCAGCCTTCTTCCTTTCTTCAGACTAATTTGAAGCAGTATTCCCATTTTTTATGTCTAAAAACCCCAAACCAGGGGCGCCCGGGTGGCGCAGTTGTTAAGCGTCTGCCTTCGGCTCAGGGCGTGATCCCAGCATTCTGGGATCGAGCCCCACATCAGGCTTCTCCACTAGGAGCCTGCTTCTTCCTCTCCCACTCCCCCTGCTTGTGTTCCCTCTCTCACTGGCTGTCTCTCTCTGTCAAATAAATAAAATCTTTACCAAAAAATAATGAAAAAATTAAAAAAAATAAAAATAAAAAAATAAAAACCCAAAACGACTCCTTAATTTCGATGCCTCTTCTTTAGTGGAAGGAAATGTGAGACACAGCAGCTTGTCACACATATTCAATGGGATGTCCCAGCATACATGTCCTGAACCCTGGGAGCCCTAAATATCGGTAACATTCACATCAGTGAGAAGTGCCAGGCCCCTTCTTTAGTAATAGTGTGGAATAAACCCAGGAAGTCCTGGCATCTCCACCCCTCACACTGTAGGCCACCATCAGCTCAGTCTTTCAGGAATCATCTTAGGAAACTATTAAAACCAGCTCCAGATATTTTTACTATAACCCTGAATATTCGGTAAGGCCCAAGTGCCCTATGCCAATGAATGCTCTCCTAGCCGACATCGTTTTACAACCACCTAAGCCTTGACACCCTCCGATCCATCCCCCTGCCTCTTCCCAGTACCTGTTAGCCAGACGTGCAGTCCCTTGCTTGTAAGCTGTATCTTCCCGAAGGAGGACGTGCAGTCCCTCTCTCAGGCTGTGCCAGGACCTGGCTCTGGTTACCGGGTCGAGGCAGGGAGAGGCGGTGGGGGAGGCAGTTCTCCAGAGGAATAAGCATCAACCTGCAGGGCGTGTGCTGCCGTGAGCTCTCCAAGAGAGGCAAAGCTGTTCTCTTCTGACAAGAGAAAGAGACAACTCTGCCAGTCGGGAGATTTTAAGGGTTGGACATTCTCAGGCTTATACACCCAGTGTCCTAGACATCCTGGGGTCTGCTCTTTTCCTCTCAGGGCCCCGGGGAGGCACGGACACTTGCTAAGGTTTGCATTAGTAGCTTTGAAACTTCTTCACCCTTGGAATCAGATTCTGACCCGATTTCAGCACAGTCTGCTCTGCGACTGTGTGAGATAGAGACTGTTGTAAAACTTCCACGGAGGCTCTAATAATGCCCCCTCCTTCCCCCAGAGGTCCGTTTCTTAATCCCTGAGCCCATAAATACGTTAGGTTCCATGGCAAAGGGGAATTAAGGTCACAGATGGAGTTAAGGTGCTGATCAGCTCACCTTGTAATAGGGAGATTCTCCTGGATTACCTGGGTGGGCCCGATGTCCTCACATGGGTCTTTAAAAGCGGAAGAGGGAAGCTGGAAAAGAGAGACGGAGGACGAGGCACGAGATGAAGTCATTGCCCATCGCCGGCTCTGAAGGTGGATGAAGAGGCCCTAAGCTAAGGAATGCCGGGAAGCTCTAGAGGAGGAAAAGGCAAGGGAACGGATGCCCCCGCAAGCCTCCAGAAGGGACGCGGCTCTGCCAGCACCTTGGTTTTCACCCAGCAAGACCCTATCAGCTTCAGATCCACAGAACTCACGTAGTAAATGTGTGTTGTGTTCAGCCATGACGCTGTGACAATTGTTACAGTAGGAAGCTAGCAAGGAGGCACTTTGAGAGCAGGCCTGCCACCGCCCCAGCCCCCCACGTCGTGTTTGGAACCCCTCCGGTGCCGCGGAAGAGCCGCCCTGCCGTAAGGTTCTGTAATTATCGTCACCCTGGCACTAGCGAAGCATTCAGCTGCTTGCTCCCCCAATGCCATGCTCCCCCTGCACCTCATCTTGTGGGAGGAAGCCCAAGGAATTTTACATCCCCCGTTGCTACGAGCCATTACCACTCCACCTACCATGAGGTCCCTTCAGACACAGGGCCAATGTAATTCCAAAATCCCACCGGGAAAGTTTGCTTCATCAATCCAGTCCTGGCTGCAATGATGATAGCCTGAGTCCCCTAGACTCTCACTGTCGAGAGTGGTCTGCAGACCAGCTTCGCGGCATCACCTGGGAGCTGGCTGGAAATGCAGAGTCTCGGGCTCCACCCAGACCCGCTGAACCCATCCCGCCTTTCAACAAGAGCCCCTGGCTCATGCCAGGCGCATGCAACTTTGAGAAGCGAGAACCAAGAAAACACAACCAAAAGATTGGAAGCTGCCGCTTTCTTTGGGAGGGCCTGTCCAGCCAGCAGGGGGGAGGGCAAAGAGCAGAGGCAGGGAAGGACGGGAGCAGTTTCAGATGATGCGCCACCGTGCTGGCCACCGCTTCACGGCAAGCAGCAGACACAGCCGGCTCCCAGATGTGTCCCCTCATGCACTCGCGCAGTGCTGGGCAGGCTACGTGGAGAAGGTTCCTGTTCCTCCCTGGTCAACGTGAGAACTCACTAATCCCCGGCACTTCAGGCTACATCCTCCGGCCCCACTGGCAGCACTGGGAAGGCAGAGCTCACACCACACTGTATCATGTGACATCTTACTTCAATCGGGATCAGCCAGAAACTCGGGGGCGGTGGCTGGTCAGTCTGGTTGTGTGGCATCAGTAGGCAGTGGTCCAGTTTCCCTGCTCAAACACCTCGCTGGCCCCAGGGGTGGAGGGAGTAGGGTTAGCCCACTCCCAGTGGAACACAAGGGATCAGACCAGCCAGACAAGACCTCACCGCCCTCTCACACTCTCATTGAACCCTTGTGTTTGCTGGGGTCTGGGAAGCCACGTGGACCGCCCCATCACCACGGTAGTTGCTTGCCTGTTTCTGGTTTGTTTTGAGATAGCGAAGGAGAACGGGCGTGCAGAGGGACTCAGCCCCACATAGAAACTGGCCTAGACAGCACCCTTTCTCTCTGCCCTTCCCCTGGGAAGTCCCCCAGAAATTCCCAAGGGTATTTCTCTTTTCTACAGATTTTATTTATTTGTTTATTTATTTATTTATTTGAGAGAGAGAGAGAGAGAGAGAGGGAGAGCATGAATTGGGTAAGGGGCAGAAGGAGAAGCAGGCTCCACCCGAGCAGGGAGCCCGATGCAGGGCTCCATCCCAGGACCCTGGAATCATGACCTGAGCTGAAAACAGATGCTTAACCAACTGAGTCACCCAAGTGCCCCTAAATTCCCAAGGTTATTAATGAGGGAATGTCACTCCAATGGAATCCATGGTTCCTAGAGAGAGAGATGTAATCAGAGACTATGACCTAGGGAAAGGTGCTTGACTTCCCCAAGCCTCCGTTTCCTCATCTGTGACAAGGGACAATGCCAGATAGCCATTAAGCCACCTGGAGGAACTAAGGCCATGGGGCAACGGTGCTCGTCAGTTCTCTCTGAGTCAGCCCCGCAGGCTGACCAAACTAAGCACACTTGACGAGAGGCTCTTTCAAAAGAGGCAAGAGAGACCTTTGGTGATTACAGGAGACAGCTGAAAGTGGCACCACTCTGCCCTCCCTGGTCTCACACCCCCATCCCAAGGAGGTGCCTGCTCGGTGTGGGGGTTGGGGGGGGGTTCTCCTGAAGAGTGCACATGGCTGGTGGCAGCTGCATTGTCAGTGACACGGGGACCTCCGCTCTAGACCTGCACAGCGTCCCAGCCAAGGCTACTTCCAGGGGCTTGCAAAGAGGTCTGCAGTGTCTCAGGCACTTAGCAAACAGGAAGAACATGGGTGGTCTTCCACAGTGCACCCCACCCTCCCACTTCTGCTCCACAGCTCCGCGCCCCCAGACACAGCTACCCCGACACTGACAGGCAGCAAGACAGCCCCTACTATTGTCTGGGCCATAGCAGATGTTTGAGACCCAACAGCAGCCATGACAATCACTATCCTCATTCTTAAAGCCAAAGTGAGTGTTCGACGATCAGTGATCGATTCACTCCCCAGACACGCCCGTTAGAGAGGGGCTCCGGGTTGCCATTGGCTTACCTGCTTGACTTTGCTTGAAGAGATGATGTTTACTAACGGTAGGAATTGAAACATTCTTACGAATGGAATTTCTTGACCAATGCAAAGTGGCATACTGTCAAGGCCACTGGGTCTGGGATGACTCACTTTCCCTTTTCCAAAGGAAAGCTAATCCAGGAGCAGGGAGCAGAGAGCTCCCCACCCTTGCGCTCATAAATTGTTCTGATACTGGAGGCTAAAGAATAGTGCACCTCCCGCCTAGACCTCCCTCATCAGGGATATTCAGTCTAAGCACCACGAGTTTGATCCCCGAGGTGCAAGTGTCCCTAGAAGGGACACACACCATTGGACCCCTGAGTGATCCATGGAGAAGTTCAAATACTGCTAAGAGTAAGACCTCCAGAGGCTGAGGCCCAGGAGTGGGATAATGAGGGATACTCGAAGGGGGAGGGGCCAGCTCCGAAGCCAAATGTTCTCTTCATAGGATTCTTGCCAGAAGAAGGCTCGAGAAGTAAGAGAAGAAATCAGGTGAAGAATGGAGGCACAGACAGCAAAGGAAACTGTCCCCTTTGAGTGGGTGGGGCAGGGAGTTGAGCGGGGTCTCTCCTGCCCCCTGGGAGTCAGGACTGGCACAGGAAAGGCGAGAGTTGATTCTTCCCAAACCTGTGGAGCAGGACCGTGCTGAAGACGTCTCTAGTGACCTGTGAAAAATGTGTTCTATTTACCGAGAGTCTCATAATAAATAATCCTTATAACAATAAGGTCTAATAACCCAAACTCTTATGACAATAAGCATAATTAACCATATTGTTTTTCTTAGACTCAACTCTCAGTGATTCCAACGAGAAAATTCTTAAGGGAGTTGGATCCAGTCATTTATGAATTTTGATGAAATTGAGGGAAAGGGAAGTAGATCATATGAAAAATCTGTCTCTATGACAGAACCCCCAAATTCACACAGATTGTAAGAAGAGTCAAAAATTAAAAATAAATAATATAGTTGGTGTTGAATGTTGTAAGAAATCTAATGTGATTTACAAAGTGTTTAAGCTTTTACAAAGTATTAGGTTCCTGGAAAAGGGGCTGCCTGGCGTTTCAATGTTAAGCGACCACATTCATGAATGAATTGGTGTGGTTTCCCTTGATCTTAGAAACGGCCTTCAGGGCAAGTCACCTGAAAACCACTCAGCCGGATGGACCCTAGATAAGCACAGTGATCAATATCTTGGAACACAGAGATGAGACTAGGTGGTCACTGGACCAGACACTTTAGAGGCCTCAACTCATTTCTGATTTACGGAGACCCCTGGGATAGTCACCACCATGGCCCCAATTTCCATAGAACAAACCAAGGCAAAGAAACAGCCCGTAGCCTGGTCCCCTTCCCTCACAAATGTGCGTAGAGCCCATTGCGTGCTGAACATCATCCAAAGCCCTGAGAAAAACCCTATCCGTGCCCTCAAGAGACTGCAGGTCCCATAGTGAAGTCAGGCAATACACTGGTCATGTAGCAAAGGCTGACCCAGTTCCGGGTAGGGAGGGAAACCGCAGGGAGGCAACAGGGGCCTGGACACCAGAAGGAAGGCTTTCCTGGGGAGGTGGCGCTGGGCTAGCACTGGAAGGTAAGTCAGGGTTCTCCAGGTGGAGGAGAAGGGCATTCCAGACCAAGTGGACAGGCACGGAGCTGAGTGATCACGAGAAGCTCACGTGGCCACGACCCAAGGAAGGGCCCAGAGAACACTCAAGAATGCGACAGGAGAGGCTGGCTGAGGCGCGGCGTGGGCCAGATCTGGAATGCCAAGCTGAGGACGCAGTCATTTAAGAGGCAACGTGGGAACCTGCCCTGTTCTTAGCAATTTGCACTTAATAATTTTTGCAAGTTCACGAGCACCCTCTGAAGTTTAGATTATTATTAGTCCCAATTTACAGATGAGGAAGCAGGCCCAGAGAGGTGCATGCATTTGTCCTGGATCACACAGCTTAGAAGTGGTAGAGCAGGGACTTGATGCTTCAGGCTCCAAGGAACAGACCAATGAGTGGCAGCTTTCCAAGGGCTGCCTCTGGGCACGTGGCCTGGATCCCCAGATCACTGGCTCTCTAAGCTGGGTACGCACTGGAGCAGGGAGGCCAGGCCCCACCTGCACCTCCCAAGTCAGAATCTTGGGGGCCTGGGACCAGGAGAGGGGCCCTTAATAAGCTCCATAGATGGGGCCTGTGGGCAGGACCTTGGAAACCACACAGCTTTGCCTCTCATTTGCATATGAGGAAACTGAGGCCCAGAGGGGTCACCTCAGCCCACGAAAGTCACAGAATGAATGAATAAGTGACCAAACCCATAAAGCCACTGCCCCCAACCTGTGTTCTTCACCCAGAGAAAAGGGAGGAGGGGAGGGAAGGAGAGGAAAGGGGGTGAGGGGGCGGGGGAGCTCCTTGTTGAGCAGACCGTGTTTCCTTAGGTGCAGGACAAAGTCCACCAGCGGCATCGGAGAAGGACTTCAGTGGACAGGTCACAAATTCACCTAACATGGAATCGAACTGTATTGGATTCCCGTTGCTGGTGTAACAAATTTTCACAAACCTAGTGGCTTAAAACAAAACGAATTTATTCTCTTCCTGTTCCTGACATCGGAAATCCAACATCAGTCATATGGGCGAAAACCAAGGTGACAGTAGGGCTGGTTCCTCACAGAGATGCCAGGGGACGGTGTATTTTCTTGCCTCTTCCAACCTCTACCAGCAGCAAGGCATGTCACATTCCTTGGCTCCTCGCCACGTTGCTCCAATCCCTGCTTCCTCGTCACAGTTCCTCTTCTGCTATCATACCTCCCTCTGTCTCCCCCTTGCAAGGGCCGCTCTGAGTACCCTGGGCCCACCCGGGGAATGCAGCCTTATCACTCCCCGTGGTCTCCAACTTAATCACTTCTGCAAAGTCCCCTTTACCTTGGAAGATGACACATTCGCAGATTCTGCAGATCTGTGCTGACATCTTATGATGGGGAGGTCATTATTCTGCCTACCACACTCATGATGAGAAAAATCTCTCCCTTTTCAATTCTCTTCTGATCTCTTTGCCTTTTCCAAGCAGCGTTTCCTCCTTCCCTAACACTGGCTCATCTCACCTTCCCGCAGAGAGTGAGCAGGCTCGGGCTTGTGCTGCCTCCGGTTGCTCATCTCTAAAATGGGGATGATCGTGGTAGGGACTGAACGAGAACACGGGTAAGAACTCAGGCTGTGCCCAGCACAGAGCCAGCTCATTTTTCTCATTGTATTTATGGCAAGTGATACTGATTACTGATGATTCGTTTCCAGAAGTCATATGGAACTTATCTTTAAAATAAATTCATTAGAGCGCCTGGGTGGCTCAGTTGGTTGTCTGCCTTCAGCTCAGGTCATGATCCCAGGGTCCTGGGTTCTAGGCCAGCATCGGGCTCTCTGCTCAGCGGGAGTCTGCTTCTCCCTCTGCCGCTCCCCCTGCTTGTGCTCTCTCTCTCCCTCAGTCTCTGTCAAATAAATAAGTAAATAAATCTTTAAAAAATAAATAAATTCATTAAGTAAAAAAAAAAAGAAAAAGAAAGAAAGAAAAGAGAAAAAAAGCCTGAGTCAATTAAAAAAATTATTAAGTAAATCAAACGATAGGCAGTGCGCCAAGATGACAAGTCAAGAGCGTGAGCCTCAACACTGTGTGGCTGCGACAGGGTCCTGCACCCCCAGAAACGCTGCTGTGGAGACAGTGTTTGCCGAGTAAGTGAAGCAACGACTTATTGCCACGCACCACAGCAGAGGCCTTTCCTGGGCTGTCTCATGCAGTCCTGGCAACAGCCCTCGGAGGGGGGTAACCCTGGTTGTCCTCGTTTTCCAGAGGAGTGAGCAGAGGCTCAGAGACTAAGCAATGTCAAGGCAGGTCAGAAAACACGACCAGAGGTGTGGGATTCTAATTCCAACCCATCCAACCATCGCTTCTGACTCCTAAGACATTTTGCCCCATTGACAATCCAGTTCCCACTATTTCCATCTCAGTGGAATGAAAGTGCCCCCCACCCCCCCCCCCCACCCCCCCGTCCAAGGGCACAATTCCTCCTTGAAGCTGCTGTTCATTTTGGGAACCTGCCCCTTAAAAGGGCTCAGAAATCCTTGGCCACTGCTCTGAAAGGTCTCAGAATCTCTGCACTCCGCTCCGTGCTTTTAAATAGATGGCCACCAGAGGGCGGTATTTCTCCGTGTTTCTCCAGCTTTGGGCGCCACCAGAAGCCAGAGAGGAGAGAGCACCAAGATCAGAGGCGGCCTGGCTGACACCTGGACCAAACTTCCTAAAAGCCCATACCTGGGACAGAGAAGCTGGCCCCATGGCAAGCCCCAATGTATTCTGAGATGCAGCCCTGGTGCACAGGAAAAGAAGCCCAGATTACAGTCTGGTTCCTTACACACTCCACCCCCTGAAAGTCAAGGCCAGAGGTGGAGGCCCCGGCCAGCCAAGTCTATGGCGCCTATGCACTTCCACCCGTTCTGCAAGCCTTGAGCTGCCTTGGGCTTCTGGAGCCTGCAAACACCTCAAGGGCCCGTGGGGTCTGGAGAAAATGAGAGGCAGTTGAACCGGGAGAAGGAAGCAGAGGCAGGAGAGTAGGAGGGAGGTGGTGGCCACAGAAGCCGGCTGCGTGAGTCCAGGAAAGGGGCTGGGAGGGGAACCCATCATCAGCTGCACATGATGGGGTCTGGCTGTACGGGTGGATACTGGCACCCAGTATCCCTCTCTCGGTTCCTCCTTTGTGGCCTCACCTGCCCCACAGCCCCTGCCCACGGACTGCTAAAAGGGAACAATTAACCCACCAGGGAGCAAACTCGGTGGTGAATTGTATGTATCAAATGTATACTGACTATAGTATGTAATGACTACTATTCATTGAGTCCTTCTCTGGGGCACCATGTGACATGACTTACAATGGTTACATCGATCACCTCGCAGCAACCACATGGGTTAAGTGGGATCATTCCCATTTTCACTTGAGAAAACAGGCCGAGATAAGTTAAATCACTTGTTAAGATTTGCAGTTAGCCGCTCAGCTGGGATTCAAACCCAGGTCCTCCTGACCTCACAGCCTGTGTCTGCTATCACTCCACTATATTGCCCCTTGCTGGCCTCCACGTTGAATCCCAAAGCAAAGCACCTGTGTGCTTGACTTTACTAATTTAAATCAGCAACTGAAAAACAACAACGAAATCACATCCAATTTTCCATCCAGAAATAATAATTCACAGTTTGGTATTTATAAATAGATGTACAAATATATATTTTACCATAAAATGGCATTTTATAGGCTGTTTTGTTAAAGAATGCTATTAGAAGAACGTAACATCGTTGCCTATTAGTAAATCTGTTTTTTCATAGCTTCATAATATCTCTTCATTGGGATGGTACCCAATCTACTCAACCAATCCCCTCCTGTTGGACATTCAGGTTAGTTACAGTTTGTTACAGTTAGAAATAATGCTGTGACGAATACCCCTGAAGAGAATTCACTGCTCTGTTTAATTCTGTGGGATGAATGATCCGATGTGGAGCTGCCAGGGTCATTGTCAGGCCTTGGTGGTCTCCAATGCGACTGTTTCCTAAAAAGTCGCGGCCCTGCCTTCAGCAAGCCAGGCCTGGCAGAGACAATTTAAACATAGATGGGGCCCCTTTTGCTTTACTCTCCTGAAAGCAAGTGCAGAGTGGGCTTACCCCGTGCCTCCCCGGGGCAGTCAGGCCCTTTTGGAGTCACTTCATTCACTGTTCCCTGGTGGGGACAGGCAATCTCTCAGGACCTGGGAGGACCCCTCCCACCCAGTTTCCTGAACTCATCCTCTGGGCACCAATACGCGGCAAATGAGACCCATCCCATGGTGCTTGAGTTTCCAGGGGCCTGTCTCCTGACCCGGCTGTAGAGGAGAGCAGACAGCAGGGCGGGGGGCTCCCTGGGAGGCAGCCCATCCAGCTGGCACAGTAAGCCACCTTCTTCTTCCACCTCAGGGACACAGGGGCTCTGGAGGAAGTGAGAGGCAGTTGAATGGGGAGAAGGAAGCAGTGGCAGGAGGGCAGGAGGGAGGTGGTGGCCACAGAAGCCGGCTGCAACTTCTTCCAGTCTGCTGATCTGAGGCAGAAGTACTCGGGCAGCCGAGGGCCTGCCTGGGATGAAGGGAGGCTGGGGCAAGTCATCTCCCAGCTTCCGGAGAACGGAGCCCGGACAGGAGAGGGACTGTCAGTGAGCAGGGGGGAGCTGGTGCTCCTGCTTCTAGAGCCTGAGGCAGAGATGGTGTGAGGGGAATGGCAAGTTTAGGAGTCGGGGCTCTCCTCCAGGCCTCAGCTCTGCAGGGCCCCTGGAAGCTGAAACATGAAAGGACTTTGATCACATAGGGCCTGGGGGCCTGCGTGACCCCTGCAGCCAGAATGAACCTTGCACAGTGCAAGTTCTCTCTCATTGTTCCCTGAAGCCCATTCACATTCTCTTCCTTTTGTTACTATCTTGATGGGCCCTCCAGGAAAATCCCCAGGCCTTGTCCATGGCCCTTGTCAGTGTGCCTGCTGTGTGTGTGTGTGTGTGTGTGTGTGTGTGTGTGCGTGCGCACAGAGTGCCTATAACCAACCAGCTGCCCTTTTGAAACTTGGCCATAGACCAGGCTCCTCTCCGCTCTTCTGACTCTCCAGGGCCAGGTTCTTTCCTGGAAACTCCAGAAAGTGCGTCTTCGCTTCAGACGACCCAAAGATGTGGCTTCTGATAAGGTCCACATCCAGTCTGGTTGAGGGGGCAGAGAATGAGGGGTCAGGGTGGGCCAGAAGAGGGGGCCAGGGGAGAGGGAAAGAGACACAGAGGAAATGAGAGACAGGAGTGAAAGGGAGTGGGAGAGGAGCAGAGACAGACAGGAGGTGAACGTGAGGGGACAGAGAAGTAGAAAGAGACAGAACAAACTCAGAGAGAGAGAAGGGAGGGAGGAAGGAGGGAGGGAGAGGTGGCCAGAGCAGTGCTTAGAAAAGAAACAGTCAAGGGAAGGGGGAGGAAGAGCAGGGAAAGAAAATGTGACAACAAGAAGGCAGGAAAGAGACTGAGATGCAGAGAGAGTGGCCAGAGTGACAGAAGGGGGGAGAAAGGGAGAGAGCAGTGAGAAGGAGAGAACTGGAAGAGAGACAGAATGAGGGGGAAACAAGGGGAACCAAGTGAGGAGAAAGGCAGGAGAGAAAGGGGGGGAAACAAGAAAGGAACTGGGAAAAGAGAGAGGGGAGGGGGCGCCCTAGGCGCTGTGGACATCAGCCACAGCACCCGTCTGAGCACCCACAGTGGGCCTGGCCCAGGGGCCCCCTCCCTTTGGCCTGCAGGGCTGTTGGAGGAGGGGCGGGTCTGCAGCAGGTGGCCGCCCCTGGGTGGGGCCCGCAGGCAAGCCAGAAGGGGTATAAGTCGGAGGCTGGGCCAGCCCAGCACCTGTCAGGGACAGCTCCCCTGTGCAGGTGCCAGGCAGGTGGCTCTGGCTGAGCCCAGCCCAGCATGAGCTCCTTTGACCTCCCGGCACCCTCCCCACCTCGCTGCAGTCCCCAGTTCCCCAGCATCGGCCAGGAGCCCCCTGAGTTGAGCCTTTACTATGAGAACTTCTTCCACCCACAGGGCGTGCCCAGCCCTCAGAGGCCCCCCTCCTTTGAGGGGGGCGGCGAGTACGGGGCCACCCCCAACCCCTACCTCTGGTTCAACGGGCCGGCCATGACTCCGCCACCCTACCTGCCTGGCACAAACGCCAGCCCCTTCCTGCCCCAGGCCTACGGTGTGCAGAGGCAGCTGCTGCCTGGCATGTCTGGGCTGGGGGGCGGCGACCTGGGCTGGCTGCCCATCCCCTCGCAGGAGGAGCTGATGAAGCTGGTGCGGCCCCCCTATTCCTACTCGGCTCTCATTGCCATGGCCATCCACGGGGCGCCCGACAAGCGCCTCACCCTCAGCCAGATCTACCAGTACGTGGCCGACAACTTTCCTTTCTACAACAAGAGCAAGGCTGGCTGGCAGAACTCCATCCGCCACAACCTGTCTCTCAATGACTGCTTCAAGAAGGTGCCCCGCGATGAGGACGACCCGGGTAAGGGGGCTGCCGGTGCAGTGTGGGGCAGGGGGAGCCAGCCTCCGATGCCCCCAAGGAAGGCTCATGTCATTCCTCCCCAGCACCCCCTTCTAGTCCTTATGTGGCTGTGTCCCCTGAGACAGGGGGCTGAGGGTTGTCAGCAGTGAAGGATCCTGGGAGAGCCCTGGAGGCAGATTCGGGTTTTGATCCTGCCTGGGCCATGGAGTGGTCAGCAACTCCGGGCATTTTAGATCTCTGAGCCTCCGTTCCCCATCTGAAAAATAGGGACGGTAACAGTGGCTCCTTTGCAGGCCTGTGATAGGGGTCATGAGATAACGCATGCAGGCGTTTGGGTGCTAACAAGTGCCCAATAGTCTACAGTAATTGTCACGATCACTCTGAGTCCCCGGCACCCAGCTCATACGAAGTCCTCGGGGGAGTCCGACTAGGGAACGCCCAAGTGCACAGCCAGACTTCTGGGGAGAGTTCTGACTTTGCGAAACGCACACGAAGGGCCACATCGCGCAGCCTGCCCTAGTTACATAATCTCCCTTAAGCCATCCCTACAGGTAGATCTTACTGAGCCCATTGTCCAGGTGAGGGGAGTAACACTCAGCGGTGAAGCCGCCTGCCCTAGGTGACCCAGAATGGAGGGAGAGCCCTGGAGCCCGAGTATGAGCGGAGGTCTCTCTAACACCAAAGACTGTGAACTCTTCCGTTTTCATGATGAATTTCTAAAACGCAGGGACAGAATATATTACAGAAAGTAGTATATTAAATACTCAGATATGCATTTCCCAGAATTAAAGTCCGTTCTTGTTCCCCGACGGGAAGCCAGGGCATGGCTCAGAGCCCCACCTCTTCCACTAGGAGGCCAGCAGGGGCAGGGCTCATGGGCCCCCCGGAGAGGGCGAGTGTCCAGTCCAATGACTGGCCTCCCCCACAGGAGCTTAGCTCCCACCTCCGGCTGGCACTTCCTGGTGACAAAGCCCACGTACCCGTCTACCGTCAGCCCCTTCTCACGGTCAGCCTGAGGAAGAAGGGGCAGGTACAACCGGCCCACTTTTCAGATTAGGAATCAGAGGCCTGCCCCAAGTCCCTCGGCCAGTGCGGAGCGAAGCCAGGACTCGAGTCTATCCTTGGACTCCCTGCCCCACACTGTCAGGGAGCTCTGAAGTGTTTCCTGAGTTTTCTATCATGTCAGCCATGGACGAAGGCCCTCCCTCTCCATTCCCCTGGTACCCGAACCTCTTCCAGAGGCCTGCACTGTGAGTGCTCTCATGGCTTAGGCCTCAGTGCCCCCAGAGGGTTGAGCTGTGAGGTGGGGACCGAACTAAAGACACGCGCTGGTGGTGTGTGGTTGGCCCCCGCGATTCCTGTCTCTCTGCCCTGCCTTCTCTTCTGTCTTCTAAGTGTGTTTCCTTGGCGTTTAGCTGAGGACAACAAAGAGAAACGGGAGCAGAGCATTTCACCCATCTCTTTGCTTACCTTCCCCCTTTTGTGCCAGGCAAAGGGAATTACTGGACCCTGGACCCCAACTGTGAGAAGATGTTCGATAATGGGAATTTCCGCAGGAAGAGGAAGAGAAAATCGGATATTGCCTCCAGCACAGGATCCCTGGCCTCCGAGAAGACGGAGAACAGCCTCCTGGCGGGCAGCCCCAAGACTGCAGAGGCCCAGGACATCTCGGACAGCGCTTCACCAGGGACCACTGGCTCCCCGGAGAAGCAGTCCTCCCCTCCCCCGCTGGGCACACCCTGCCTCAACAGCTTCCTCTCCACCATGACCGCCTATGTGAGCGGGTCGAGCCCGGCGAGCCGCCCTGTAGCCACACCAGGACTGAGCCCTGAGCCCACTGACAAGATGGGGCAGAACTTGCTGAACTTCAGCTCTTATACCCCACTCACCAACCTCAGCAGCCCCGGGGGTGGGGGCGAGTGGGCCAACCCCATGCCCGGCAACGCTCTTGGCTACGGAGGCTCGGTCCTCAACCAGTTCAGCCCTCATTTCTACAACAGCATCAACACAAACAGCGTCCTCTACCCCAGGGAGGGCACTGAGGTCTAGAACAGAACAGCTCCCAAACCCACTGGACATGCACAGGAGAAAAGCGGTCGAGGCCTCCCATGCCAGCATCACTGTGGTCCAAGACCTCTGACCTGCCCAGACATGCACAGAAAGCTCAGGAATTCAGCCTTTCTAGAACGTGGTGGAAACCTTCTCTTTATCTCACATACGTCCACACACGCATTCATCACCTCTGGAGTGGACATACTGGTGCCTGATAACAGTGCTCACGGCGGCCATTTGCTGGGTACCCGCCATGTGCCAGGTGCTGTGCTAGGCTCTTCAAAGGCACAATCACACTTACCTTTATAGTCACCCTGTGAGGTTCCAGTGGACCTCTTCATTTAACAGATGAGGAAACTGCGGCTCCAGGAAGTTAAGTAACTTTCCCAGGATCTCCCAAACTAGTAAGGGGCAGAGCCATGAGTGGAGTCCAAGTCTATAGGGCCCCCGAAGTCTGGGCGAGCAGACACAGGGATGGAGCGCTGGTTGAGCAGCTAAGGAAGGTCAGCGTGAGAGCTGCTATGGCAAGCACACCTCCCGGCTGTCCATCAAAATTTAGCCCTAGCCCCGGGCACATCTCTTCCTGGTCTAAGGCCTTACTCTGTGGCTCCCAACTTACCTGTAGGCACTTTTGCAGGCACTCGAGGAGGGGAGCCCAGGCCCCTGCAGGGCAGCATGTCCCACCCTCCCCCCAGCAGGACCTGGCTTCCCCAGCCTCAGAGACTGTGAGCAGGGAGACGAGTGATGCGCGCGTCGCCCGCTCCAGCACTGTCCACCTGCAAAATCTTGTACAGCCCAGCTTCCTGTGTGCACGTCACGGGCCAGGGAGCTGCAAGTGGCTGAGGCTTCCAAGAGAAACAAAGCTGAATGAGCGCTTCCTTTTTTATAGCCTGGGAGAGGTGAATGTCAGACAAAACAGCGCCTCCAAGAAGGGGGCCGCGGCCCACTGCCCAGGGCCCCACACCCGCAGCTCCTGAGACTCTCTTGATTTTGTATGTACTTTACATGCCTGTGATGGGTCATCACAGCACACCCTGGCGAGTGTTTTTGTTTTCTTATTTTCTTTTGAATTAAAAAAATTTAAAAAGCAGTGTGTGTCCCTTCCTTATGAGTTGTCCTGTCTTTTAGCTGCTGGTCGATTAAACATGGAGCCAAATGCTTCCTGGAGCCAAAGACTTTTGGGACGGGAGGCAGAGAAAGAATGGGTATCAAGGCTTTTGTCTTCCTCCCCACTGGCGTCGAGACAGGGCAAAGGTCCCCAGTGAAAAGAGGGACACTTGCAGGGATGGGGTAGGCGCATGAAGGAACCTGTCTGTATTGAACCTCAAACAGGGACTGGGCATGTCTCAGTCTTTCTAGTTCAGGTCACCCTCATAGCCATGCTGACGATGTAATCCCCCTAACAACCCCGGGAAGGGGGTGGTACTGGTCCCATTATACAGAGGAGAAAACTGAGGATCGGGGGGTGGAACCGCTTGCCTGGAGTCCACAGCCAGTCCATGCGCAGGGCATCTGGCTGTGGCACCTCGGACATGGCTATGCCCGGTGGCAATGACAACAGGACTGTCGGCTCCGATTCACTGAAGGCTGTGGGCAGGCCCTGGGCCAAGTGCTCTCAGGTGGGAGCTCTTTCATGCTCACAGCACCCCCCGGGTGTGCACACTGAGATTCCCCGGGGCTGCTGGCACAGCACACACTGGAGGTCTTGTGTGTGGCAGCTGGAGGCTGCTGGCTGGCGTCTCCTCCTGGGGCATGCGTGCAGAGGGCTCACACCAGAGGCCCCCTGCACAAGCCCCCTGAGCCCCACTCAGACTTGGGCAGGGGCGCTCTTGCCCGGAGCAACAGAGGTGGGATGGAAACAGCAACAGTCACAGTAACAATGACGACAATCACAATAACACTCATTGCAGGTTTGCTATGAGTCAGGACTCAGCCTGCTTTATTGCATTGAATCCTCAAAACGAACAAGTACCACCGGTCATATTATCTCCATGTTAGAGGCGAGAAAACTGAGGCCCGGAGAGATTCTGGAACTTGATCCGGGACACACAGCCAGAATCCAAACTCAGAGCCACTGCTCCCCACGGCGCCGAGAGCTGGGATCCCAGGACTCACCGCGAGAGCAAAGTCAGGGGCTGCCGAGAGAAAGGCAGGCCTCCTTGGAAAGCCTTCAGATTCTTTGCTGGGGAATCCCTCTCCGCAGGGGGCCAGACTTCTGGTGGCAGAGGCAGTAGCGGTGGTGGCTGAGGGGAGTAGAGGGAAGTGACACAGGGTCAGCCCGTAAAAGCCTTAGAAAACTCCCAACAGGCTGAGCCCCTTGTTGCACAGATAGGACCCGTGAGGCTGGGGCTAGAAGGCCCTTCACAGATGTCACCAGGGAGATGGGGCAGAGGCAGAGACCGCTTGCAGTTCTCAAAGCCCTGACCGGGTTTTTTGGTCACACTAGATCCCACTGCCACCAAGCGTGCCTCAGCTGACCCTGCAATTCCACCCTCCATATTGATGATGGCACCCCTACTCCACAGGAGCCAGCCAGCAGGCTGGGGTGGAAAGGGGCCCAGAGACCCCAGCCTGGCTGGGGCAGGGGGGAGGTGATGGCTTGGAATCGAGGCCGCAGCACTCAAGTCTCCATTTTTTCTTCAGCCCGGGGTTTAGCGGAGACAGCAGTGAACAGAATGTCTGCAGGGCTGTGACAACACAAAGACCTAGCCAGCTCTGGACTGTGATGCTCGAGGACAGGGAGCCCCCGGTGGCAGGCCAGGAGCTCACAGGAAAGGACATGCAAGAGGCCCAGGTCAAGGGGAGGACACCCTTGTCAGCTTACACAGATGGCTTCCTACCCTCTTTTGGTTCTCTTCCTCTGAGAAGAAGCGAGAGCTGGAGAGAGGATGAAGGAGGACTGGTATTCCACCGAGCATTCGAGCCTTGCACAGCACTCTGGCTGGACGTTGCCCTTATTACCAGCCCGCCTGACTGTGTGGCTCTCTGTTGACCACAAGGCCTCCAAGACCAATAAAGGGTCTGAGAAGAGGGCTTGCTGTGTGTTGGACAGCCCAGGAAGGCTGCATGAAAGAGGTGAGAGGAGAGCCAAGGATGAAAGGACCACCTTCGGTTCCCCCTCCCCATCCTCACGCTCCCAAGCTCCAAACTGAAAGGTGACCCTAGGGGTGGATCATGTCCATCGAGCAGCTATTATGCGACCAGCACCACTGGGAGATTTAAGAGTGAGCAATACACAGGCCCACCCTAAAGGGGCTCCTGGGCTGGCAGAGAGACGGACGAGCAAACACCTTCGCCCAGCGACCTGTGGCATGTGCTTGCACAGGGGAGGGCTCATGCAGGCTCGCCGGGGTCCGTGACACCTGAACTAGGTCTTTAGGGACCTGTAGGGTTTCTCCTCAGGAAAGGGAGGAGGAAGGAACATTGCAGACAGAGGTAGAACACGGGCGGATTGCCGGCGACGAGAGATGAGAGGTGCAAGTGCTTCAAGAGGGCAGGAGTGTAGTGAGTGAGGGAAGCAGAGCCGGGAGCAGGGGCGGGACCACGGGGCCCTGGAATCCCTGGGATCCAGCTAAGGACATGACTCTTCCTCCGCAAGGGTCAGGCGGCCTCACAAAGGCGGCAAGCGGGAGAAGGACCACCGAGAACCACACTGAGGACACTGAAGGGGGGTACAACCTCCCCTCCTGCTTTACGGTGCAGCCCGAGTCCCCGGAACAGAGCTCAGCAGAGCCCTGCTTTGCGTGACAGCTGACGCAGAGACTACAGAAGAGCAGCTTGCAAAGTCGACTATCGACGAATGGGACGTGCCTGCAATGCGCAGCCACCAGCCCAGAGCACAAAAGACACACGGAGGGAGCGAGTGCAGCAAACGTGTCACAACCGAACAGCCCTCATATAGGAAGATCTCTGACAAACCAAGACACAGCCTTTCCCAGTAGAAAATCTCTTTTCCCCAAAGAAGAAGAGCGAATAGGTAATACCCATAGGACACGATAGCCAGTCTCTCTGACGATTAAAGACGTGTGAACGAAAGTATGGTCTGCCCTCCGCACCACGCACACGTTACCCACGCGAGAATGGTGGCACGGCTCACGGGAGGGGACTGTGCCCTCATCTCGCACTCTCGGGGGAAGAACAAGCCACGAGATCGTCTTAGGGACCATTTCGAGTGTGTGCATGAAAATGTCTCACGTGCATTTCTTCCGACCTCAGAATTTCTCTCCTGGGAATTTTAGTTTTGAATCTGAGCATTCACAGACGTATGTGCAAGAACACCCTTCTCAGGGAGGCTCCTAGTAGTGAAGCGGTGGAATAACTTGGATGTTTCTGAACAGAACACGCAGTGAATAAGCAGTGGCCCACCGGGATCACGGGACAGCGTGCCGCTGATAGGAATGAGCTAGAACCTGCAGATACACCTGAGAGAGGGGAGGAGGCAGGGAGCACGCGATGAAACCAGATGTCAGATACCCTATGTATGCAAATATATCATCCGGGTGTTTAAACGTACAGAGCTAAATATGCACAAAGAGAAAAGAGGGGAGAAGATCAAGAGAGCCAGTGAGAAAGAAGGAAAACAAAACAGAAAGGGGAACAGAGAGAAGGAAAGGAGAAGCGAGGGGACTTGGGAAGGTATCCAATCAGGTTAATAATCATCTTGAAATGGATAAACGTTTTCTTTCTTTTTTCTCTTTTTTTCTACAGTCTCCTGTTTCTTTCTCTTTCTCTTTTTTGCTCCCTTGTCCGTATTTTTTCATTTTTTAAGGTAACAAACATTTGTTGTTATTATAAGAAGAAAGACATGAAGCCAACAAAAGTAATCTTTAAAAGAACCGAACTCCTCCCCCTGCTTACCCACCACGCAGCCCCAGGGTCAGCAGGAGACAGCAGCAAGGCCGAGGCTCAGCTCGCCTGCCCGCCCACCCGGGTTCTAGGGCAAGAAAGAGGGATTTGCAATTGTGTGTCCCTTAAACTGCAGAGAGCTCCCAGCCCCTCCTACAGACCTGCAGGAAGCACAACCCACTGTTCTGCCCTCAAATGGCACCAGTGAGGCTAATGGCCACCGGCCACAGGCCAGGCCAGGAACTCTCCGAGAAGGCGCAACCGTGCGCTCGCTCCTGGGATCCTCATGGGTGCAAAGCACACAGTCCTGGGAATCACGCAGCCTGGGTTCAAATCGACCACCCGTGGGACCTCCTCCTGGAGCCCCAGTTTCCTTGCATGTAAGATAGGAATGATAATAAGCCCACAGAGTTGCCATGAGAATAAATGAAATCAGATTGTAAGGCACCAGGCACTGGGCAATCACTCGATAAACAGTAGCTTTTATGACCAAGTCACATCCTCAGACCCAAACGATGTCACAGAGCCTTCATTTGACTGGCTCACTCCTCCTGTGGCTCAGAAGAACCCGGACACCCCCCATACTTATTTCTGAGAGCTGTTTTGACAAATTGCCACAAACTGGGCAGTGGAAAACAAGAGAAATGTATTCTCTCACAGTTCTGAAGGCTAAACCGGAAACCAAGGTGTGGGCTGGGCAGGACTCCCTCCAAAAGCTCGACGGAAGAGTCCTTCCTTGCCTCTTTCTAACTTCCGGTCGCCAGCAATCCTCGACGCTTCCTGGCTCATAGGCACATCACTCCAATCTCTGCCTCCCTCTTCACATGACCTCCTCTGTGTGTCTGTGTGTTTATTCCTTTTCTTGCAAGGACAACGGTCTTATTGGGTTTAGGGTCCAGTATGACCTCATCTTAACTTTACTAATTATATCTATAAACACCCTATTTCCAAATAACATCACATTCTGAGTTTCTGAGTGTACATGAATTTTGGGAGGATGCTACTTAACCCAGTGCACTCCCCTAATGCTTGGCAATGTTGGCACTATGGCCAGGGAGCTATCATTCCATAACCTTTGATGATGGGCCAACTGAACATGTCATCCTGCTTTAGGCCCAAGAGTCTGCTCACAGAGGTCAAAGGGCCTTTGTTAGCAAACCCTTGTTACAAGAGTTACAAAACCTCCCCTCTGGCACCAGACACTCTAGTCCTTGAGGTGGCCCATGGTGAGCCTCCTGTCTGCAAAGGCTTCTGGTATTGGTGGACAGGTGATGGAAAAGAGCTTTAGCCCGTGCTTCCGGAACCTAGAACCCCTGGGGCCCTGGGGGAGAGAGGACTGCTTCATCTGCCCTGGGTATGTTCACCTCATGGGCTACAGCAGGGTCAAGTAATGCACATTAATTGGGTCTCTGATATGGTGCTTTTTATCTAGGACCCTATTTAACTTGCACAACAAACTATTGAATAATTATCAGCCTAATTTTAAGGACAAGGAACCAAGAATCAGAGAGTGTAACTTGGCCAAGATCACAGGCTAGTAAATGCTAGAGCTGGAATATCAGAATTCACAATCTCAGATGCTAATTAGCCATCACCACAGATTCAAGAGTTAAATGAGAATGTCTGTGTGAAAATGCCCAGCACACAGGAGGCGGTCGGGAGAGTCTGCCTCTCTGAGTTACCCCCATCTCACTCCCCCACTGCAGCTCCCGCTCTTTAATGGCTCAGTGACAAGGGAATGGATATACAATTTGGGTCATGCTATACAAGTTTGTTCCTTCCACTCTAATGGCCAGAAGCCACAGACCAGAGGAGCTGGGGCAGTGACATGGGGCCCTCCTTACCCAGGCACACTGCCCGCCTTCTGCATCCTTGCTGTGATGGACTGGCTGCCTTTGGAAACCTCATCTGTCTTGCCCGTGAGGAGACGGCAGACTTCTCCCTAACCTCGGGACTTTGCACAGGTCACTGACCTTCAGCCTATGGTCACTGGGCTTCAAAGGACCAATGCTGTCCCCAGTGTGGACCAGCACACTTACCAGCTCTTCCCAGGTCCCCCTGGCTCCTAAGGACCCTCCTCCCCAACTACGGCTCCCAGGATCCAGAACAATCCTCAGAGCTCCCAGCACACAGCACCGGAGAAAACAAATGAGACAGAACCTCTCAATCTCTTAGACCCATGCATGCCACAGATTTCCATTTCCTGTGGCCAACCAGCTGCCAACTTGACCTTGGAGACAAGGTCCAGAAAGAACAAACTGAGGGCTTCAGAGGGGAGGGGGGTGGGGGACTGGGATAGGCCGGTGATGGGTAGTGAGGAGGGCACGTATTGCATGGTGCACTGGGTGTTATACGCAAATAATGAATCATCGAACTTTACATCAAAATCTAAGGATGTACTGTATGGTGACTAACATAACATAATAAAAAATTATTATTAAAAAAAAAAAGAAAGAGTGGGAGAGTCACTGCTTCTGCCCCCTGTGACAGGGAGCGTGGGAAGGACGGTCGGCTCACAGCTGCCCAGAAGCACCATCCCCTTTACCCACAGCCATGGCGGCAAGTTCCACTCCTGCCACTTAACACTGCGCATCTCGAAGCATTCCCTCTCCCTCCAAGCCTCAGTTTCCCCTTCTCTAGAACAAGCATGGGTTTGGATATGGGATGTGAACACACTTTAGAAACCTCTAAGTGCTGATGGAGGCAAGGGCCTATGTCAGCAGCTCGTACGGTTTTAGCTCCTGCCGCGAGCCAGATACTAAAATCCCATGAGGGAGGCATTATTCTCCCTACTTAATAGGTAAGGAAAGGTGTCTTAGAGACACTGTTTTGCTCACACTCTCACAGAGGGAAGACTTGTGCTCAGGTCTGCCTGGCTCACAAGCCCAAGGTCTTTCAACAATACGAATAATAGGGATAATCGTAATACTAATCTTCATAATAGGACGGCCTCGCCGGGACCGGGCCGCTCAGAGCAAATTGCTGGTACAGACACCCGGGCACACTGATGGGGGTCCTTCCGTCCCGCCGAGTTCTGTGGCCCGGGCCTCCCTCCTGGCAGGGCCCTGCCCAAGGAGGCTGTAATTTAAAACATACCACACATTTTGAAGGAAACTATGGTCAGAAGCAAACGGTGCCCCAAATACAAGACGGCCGTCCTTTTGGCAGAGAGTTTTGCTGGATGAAGAAGGGCGGGGAGGACATGTTCTTCTGGAGGTTGATGTGACGGGGACACAGGCAGCTCTCCTGGATCCAGGCAGTGGCTCTGCCGTCAGGCACGTGGAGAGGGGAATGGGAGGGGAATGCTAATCCGGGGGTGACCGTGGGAAGAGAGCATAAGCAGCCATTTCTCCACCGGGACTGTGGGGCCCCCAGGGAGAGGACACCATCCGAGACACAGTGAGTTCGGACGCAGATGGCTTTCTTCGGCTGCTACAAGGAGCGGTCTCACTCTCCAGCAGCTTTGACTTTCAGTGTGGGGGCCTGGAGAAAACATCGGACTGGGGGACACCCCGCCCTGAGTTCTGGCCGAGCCCTATGGGGTCCAGGCCCTTACGCACCTCGGTTACTCACCTGGAAGAGGAAAGAGCGGGACAAATGAACTCCTAAGTTCCTTTTGGCTTTGACCGTCTGTTTTACATCCACGATCTAGTTTGAGGCTGAAAAGAACCCTGAGAGGTGGGTAAGGATGGGTATTCTCCATTTCCCAGACGGGGGACACAGGGACTGAGGCCCTCCTTTGGTGACAGAGCAGGTGTGGGGGACCAGGCTAGGTCCGTGAGCTGCCTGCACGGTCGTGGGGCGTCCATGAGAGCAGATCAGGGATAACGGAGATTTCCGAATCCCCCAGATCTCATGCTTTGTCAGCTCGGGCTGCGTGACAAAATACCACAGGCTGGATGGCTTAAACAACAGACGCTTCTTTATCTCCGTCCTGGAGGCCGAAGTCTGAGATCAGGGCACCAGCGTGGCCAAGTTCTAGCGAGAGCTTCCTCTTCCTGGCCTGCGGATGGTCTCACTGTGACCTCAGATGGCAGCCAGAGAGAGTCATTTCTGGTGTCTTCCTCCTCTTATAAGACCACAACCCTATTGGACTAGGGCCCCCTCTTATGACCTTGTTTAGCCTTAATTACCTCCTGAAAGCCCTACCTCCAAATACAGTCACGTGGGGGGCTGGGGGTTCAACATACGAACGGGGGCTGCGGTCCAATCCAGCCCAGGCTATGTGGGAGAGAACCCACTGACATAAAGAGAGACATGGCACGAACTTGGGGCCCTGAGCCCTGAGACGCAGCTCTTAAATCTAGCTCTTCCATGCTGGGGTCCCAGAAGCTGGACTTGTAAGGGAGAGGACACGTCAGACAAGAAAATCACTGTGCATTTTGCAAAGTGACTGCCTCGGTCAAACCCTGGCTCCTGCCACCGTCCCCGAGGCCCCAAGTTTCTCATCACTGTATAATGGTGATCCGCTCACCCTCCTCACCATTGACGGAGTGGGGTAGCTGGGGGGGGGAGCGGGGAGGGAGAGTGTCTCCAAGCATCAGCGAAGTACAACAGCGTTTCCGAGCACACGGGGTCCACAGCGCTGGCACACACCGGGTGATTTTAGGTGACTCGTGGACAAGGCAGTAAAGGACACCGACCCGTGGGTGAAAGCTTGTCTTTTCCCTGCTCAGGCCTGGTTTCAGCCGAGGAGAAAGCCCCAGCTGGGCGCCTGTCTGTGTTCAGCACCTCCCTAATCTTGCTAATCTCCCTTTTTCCCACAAGCTCACAGCCTTTTGAGGAGAAGATGTCCAACAATAATTGAATAACAGTTTGTTTTATTGTGTTTATTTTTATAGTTACCTTCTCTCTATAGCAAGTGATGCCGGTTCGCTTTCCAAGTAATGACAGAAAGGTCAAATCTGTTGATTTTAGAACACTGTGAGTCGGTGTCAAGAGCACATGTTAAGGGGCGCCTGGGTGGCACAGCGGTCAAGCGTCTGCCTTCGGCTCAGGGTGTGATCCCGGCATTATGGGATCGAGCCCCACATCAGGCTCCTCCGCTATGAGCCTGCTTCTTCCTCTCCCACTCCCCTGCTTGTGTTCCCTCTCTCGCTGGCTGTCTCCATCTCTGTCGAATAAATAAATAAAATCTTAAAAAAAAAAAAAAAGCACATGTTAAGTGAATGCGAGTACTGGAAATACGTGATCACAGCTCAAAACAAAACCAAAACAAAACCAAGCAAAAGTGGTGCCTGAGGGATGAATTTGGGCAACTGCACAGCTGGAGGTAAAGTGTCAGACCTGCTCCTGTCCTGAGGGTTGCTTGAAATGGCAGCTCTCTTCTGGTCCTTTCCTAGAGGGCACGACCCTGTCTGGGCCTGGCTGGAGCAGGTGGTCCTTCCTGTGAGAGCTCCCGGTGCCTGTTCCATCAGGGCTGTGGAGCAATTTGCACTGTGGAAGGAGTAGGTTGGCCGGCACCGGTGCGAGATGCTGCCAGCAGTGATAAAGGCCCGCACCTCGGGCAAGCCTGGTCTCTTGCACCTGCATGGATCCTCCCCTTGACATGCTGAAATTTTCTAGACTGCTCTCAGTAACAGGCTACAGGTAAGGCCTTGGCTTCCTGGCACTGCCCTCAGGCTGGGGCCTCGAGGAGCCTGCAGTGAGCAGCAACCTGTGCAGGTCCCCCCTCACTGGGGGTTGTTTTTGTTTTTGTTTTTAAGAAAGAGGGGGAGAGCGCATGAGCAGGAGGGGGCAGAGGGAGAAGCAGACTCCCCACTAAGCAGGGAGCGGGATGCGGGACTCGATCCTAGGACCCTGGGACCATGTCCTGAGCAGAAAGCAGATTAACCGACTGAGCCACTCAGGCATCTCCCCCACCCCAGCCCCCCCCCGCCACTGTTTTCTAAGGAGCCCATGGAAATAACACAAGAACACTGTTGATTGGCTGCCTGGGTCACAAAGACAAGGAGCAAGAAAATGTCTTTCGAAAATGACTATATTCCCATGGTCCTACATCAGATCACTTAACACTGAACATGACAATACTCCCCAGTTGCACCTACAGATTCAATGCGATTTTTGCTAGGATCCCCGAGGATCACTTTGTAGCAATTGACAAGCTGATTCTAAAGTTCACACGGACCTAGAAGGAAACCAGAATAGACAAAAACAATCCTGAAAAAAAAAAAAAAAAAAGGACGTAGGAGGACTTCCACCACCTCCTTATCTCAGAAACTACAAAGCATCAGTAATTAAGACAGTGCAGTACGCACACAAAGATAGTTGTAGGGACCAATGAGACCGGGTCGAGAGACCTATACATCCGTTGTCCACTCATTTTGACAAGGGTACAAAGACCGTTCAATGGAAGGGAAACAAATATTTTCAGCAAAAGAGGCTGCAACAGCTGAACAGCGACGTAAGAATGAATTAAGCTGCACCCTTACCTCACATCATATACATGAATTAACTGAAACAGGATCAAAGACCTAAGTTTAAGAACTAAAATGTATGAATCTAAGTAGAAGAAATAATAAACTTCACAGTCCTGGATTTGGCAATGAATTCTTTGATCTGACCCCAAAAGCAAAAGCAACAAAGAAAAAGATAAATTGGACTTGACCAAAATTAAAGACTGTTCTTCAAAGGACACCAACGAGAGAGTCGACAGACCCCACAGAGTAAGAGAAAATATTTGCAAGTCATGGATCTAATCAGGGACTTGCGTCTAGAATGCATAAAGAACTCTTACAACTCAATAACAAAAAAGACAATCCATTTTTAAAACAGACAAAGGATTCGAATAGATTTCTCCAAGGAAGATTTACAAATGGTCAGTAAGAACGTGAAAAGATGCTTGCAAACATTAGTCATCAGAGATATGCAAATCAAAACCACAGTAAGATTCACCCGACAAAGATGGCTAGACTCCCTCACACCACACACAGCACAGGTGCTGCCCCTGTGTGTCTTGGAACAAAGGGAAGCTTTTCCTTCTAAATCTGTCGGATGGGGTAGCTGAGGGGGAGGGGAAGGGAGAGTCTCCCTAACCTTGTGAATTTAAGTAATTCAGCAGGATTTTCTTGAGCACCTACTCTGTGCCAGGGGCTGAACTGGGTGTAGGAGCCACAGCAGGGGACTTCACTTCTGACGGGAGAAACAGCTAATAACATGAGCAGGTCATTTAGTTACGTGAACATGTAATCCCAGGCCAGGTGGTGATCGTTGCTCTGGAGTAAACGCAAGCAGGGGCAAGACTCAGATAACGACATTAGAGCGGGGACTTGGGGACGTGAAGGAGCCAGCCACGCAGACAGCTGAATGAAGGCCACGCCAGCAGGGCAGCGAGGCCCTGGAGAGAGAAAGGGCACAGCACGTTTGAGGAACAACCGTCAGACCAGGGTGGTCCACAAGGTGAAGGAGCAGAAACTAGCGGGACCTCAGAGGCCTTGGCAATGGTTTGGATTTCCTCGAAGCTAAAGGGGAGAGTGATGGGGCAAGAGTTCGTGCGGAGGGAGAGCTGGAGGAGAGGAAGCTCAGGACACTGGGAAGGGCTCACACCCACCCGGGAGCAGCCCGCAGCACCCCTGAATGTGTCTGCCAATTAAAGGACAGCCAGCAACACTGCAAATTGGTTGGTTTTTTCCAAAATACAGGTGATGATAGCCTGGTTTCCAGGAGGGTGGGGATGGCACCTGGTCTGGTTTTGGTAAATCCTTCTTATGCAAAATTCCAGCTCCATCTCAATCACCAAAGCCTCTGAGGTCTTGCACACGAACCTCTGGCCACAAGATGTGCCAGGCAAAGAGGGAAACAAAGTCCCCGCCCAACAAAGTGGACAAACTCCAGCCCTGCCACTCACAGGTGGGATGAACACGGGTGGGTCACTTCTCTCTGAGCCCGAGTCCCCTCGTCTGGACAGTGGGGCTGCCATGCCTCATTTATGGAGTGGTTCATGAGTCATCAAGATTGGGTTTTTTGAAAACACTTTGTGCAGGACCCGATCATTTATTTATTTGTTTGTTTTCCATATCCCTGTCTAGATTGTAGACTGCTTGAGAGCAGGGCTCTGCTGTCCAGTTCATCTCAGCCGTCTCAGGGAGAGCACAGAGCCTGCAGCCAGGAAACACTCCACAATTATTGGCTCAGGTTATGAATAGCATATGCTTACAAACTATCTGCAAATAGAATATCGGACGCAGCTTTATGATCGTTTTGTTCCTGAATATTACAAAAGGTTTTTCTCTGTTGGACCCAAATGACCACTGCATGATTTGTGTTATAAACTTACTAGTGATGGTCATTTCCATGAAGTTTCTCTCCAAATGAGCAGATTTCCTGTGAATCAGTTAACGCATCCCAATTCCCTTTGGATTTTCTACCCAATCTGTTGATTTGGGTGAAATATATGATATAATCAATGTTCACCCCAATACCTATTGTAGGAAAGGAATTAAATTGATATCTTTAATTAATGCATCTATTCCCTCGTTCTTTTTCTCAGCAAATACTTGTTGAGAACCTTCAATTATACTGTGGGACGGAGTGTGGAGTAGGTCTCTCCTAGTCCCTGTGCTCCAGGGGCCTATATTCCAGGAGAGACAGGCATAAATCAACTCCTTAGACAAAGAACTAACTGCAATTGAGATCGGAGCGAAGAAAGCCAAGTCCAGGTGCTGTGAGTACTTGCATCGGGGCGCCTGACTTGGAATGAGGTATAGGGAAGGCTTCTGTGAGGAGGTGAGCTTTGGGCTGAGCCTGACTGGGAAGAGGAGAGCTCTGAGCCAGACAGGACGGGTCACCACAAGGCCCAATCCTGTGAGAGTCTTGCATTCGTTTTAATTTTTTAAAAAGATTTTATTTATTTATTTGAGTGAGAGAGAGCAAGAGAGCGAGCGCACAAGCCGGGGGAGTGGCAGAGGGAGAAGCAGGCTCCCCACTGAGCAGGGAGCCCAGCGTAGGGCTCGATCCCAGGACCCTGAGATCATGACCTAAGCCGAAGGCAGACACTTAACGGCTGAGCCACCCAGGTGCCCCTGAGAGAGAGCCTTGCATTTTTGAGGATCAGAAGGGAGGCCAACGACAGGGAAAGGGACACATGACAATGTTGGGGGTTTGGCGGGGGCACGTCAGGCAGGGCTTCGTGGACCTGCGAAAGGGCTTGGAGTCAATCTAAAAACAAGGCAACACCATCAGAATGGTTGAATGCATGTAAAGATAGAATAAATTTACCTTCTGAAATCACTCTGGCTAATGTTTCTGTGAAATTTTGTGCATTTCAGTGTGTCTTATGCTCGATCTTCACAGCGGTCTTGCAAGGTCAATGGTGTGGTCAGCCCAAACTGTCTTTCATGTTACAGACGAGAAAACTGAGGCGTGGGGACATGGGAGAGCTTGATAAAAGCTTGACGAGATGGGCAAAGGGTTTAACTCTGAATTCCAGGCTTAAGGGCAGCCCAGATCCATCAATGAATAAATGGAGTGTGGGAAGGGGTAGTGGATGACGTCTCATGTTCTCTCTCTGCGATTCTCCCTGAGGATATTGAAGACAGTGAGTCTGCAGTGGTCTGAGAAGGTGTGAGCAGAAAGTCGGCTACTGTCGGACCTCAGAGCAAGTGGTTTAACCGTCCTTTCTTCCCAGCGCTGGGGATTTCAGAATTGAAACCCCCCTGGGGAAGGACCCCTGGTCCACAGCTTGCCTCCTGTCGGCTCCCACTCAGCGTCCCTTACCTCCTAGCGAAAGCACATTCCCTTAGTTTCAGAATTAATGATGATCATCGGTGTCCATTCGGACAATTTTACTTGTCTGCTTGGCACCTATTCCGCACCTCCTCCTTCTAGTCACAGCGCCTGATTTTCCCCTTGGAAAAGCTGCAGGGTGTTTGCAAACAGCTCAGGGCTAGCCCATGGGGCTTAGTGCTGACCTCTCCTTGAGCCTGATAGGTAAATGTTTTCTAAATGTAATAAAATGTATTATTTAATGACTGTAATAGGACTCTTCTGGTTGCAAGTGACAGAAAATCCCACCTAAGAAAATTTCATTGACTCACATAACAAGCAATTCCCATCCTAGGGTTGGCTGCTCTCCCACCACGACCAACAGGCACAGATCTCTAGGGACATGAAGGCACATGGGCAGAGCCTTGAGCTTGGGGAACAAAGGGCATGTAGATGGTCTGGACTTGGGGCAGCATTTGGGCGTCTTATTTGCAGCCACAGAAACTCTCTTTGTGTATTGATAAGTGGAAAAAGACACAAAGGAAGGCTCTCGAATGACTCCGAGATTCTAAGATCAGGCTCGAGAACCAGGTTCGGGAGAAAGGCGAGGGCTAGGAAGACCCGGTGTAGGAATTGCAGTCTGGGTCAGCCGCTGGGGCTGTGTGTTTAGAATCACAGTGCTGATGCCTTGCTACTCCTCCAGGAGTAGTTTTGTACCCAGACTGTCTCCCCAAAACTCAAAGCCCAAGGGGCAACATGCACTTGATTGAGCTGGGTCCTGCACCCCCACCCTGCCTGGATAGAAGAGGTGGCATCCAGGCCCTGCTTCCTTCCAAGACTCACATAGAATTCTTCCCTAATAAAAAAGAACTTGGATGCAAATCTGTGGGGGAAAGTAACAAATACCCATTTCAAGAGGCAAGCTGAATAAGAGCCTTGTGGGAGCTCACAATCAGACACTTCAGAGCCAGCTGAGTGAGCATATGTCCCTGCTAAAGATATCCAAGTTCAGCTTGAGAAATTACACTTTGGGACAGGAAAGCCATGTCAGATTCAGCTGTGAGCCACCAATATGTAAGGAAACCTAGGCTTCATCCTTCGGGTAATGGGGAGCCATAGAAGGATTTAAGCAGGAGAGGAGAGGCATGTGGCCAGACCTGCATTGAGAAAGGCCCTGTGGTTGCTGTGTGGAGAATGGGTTGCAGGGCAAGAAAGAAGAGTCCCAGGAAACCGAGAGAGAGAGAGAACAGGGCTGTGGAGTTTGGAAAGAGGGGGGGATTTGAGACATTCTTAAGAGAAAAAGGCGGCAAGATTGGGTGACTAAAGCCCCAAGGGCCGCTGGGGGTGAGGGAGAGGTAGGAGTCAAGAACCCCCATGACCCTGGCTCAGGAGATCAAACGTCCTCCAGCACCTCCTCCAGAGTGCTTCATTTCTGTTAGCAAGGCAAGGATATTGTGAAGGCCAAATTACACAACCGAAGAGGAAATCCAAGGCAGAGGGAAGAATAGAAAGGACTGTGGGCTCAACAGTGTGATTCATTATTACTCTTTAAGGTAAGAAAAAGAAAAAAGAATTGATCCTGGATGAAGAAATTGGGCTTGGCCGAGCCTGCGGCTATGGGAGGTGAGTCTGCTCCAGAATCCTTGGGAGTATGCGGTTGAGGGGTGAGGGGGAAGGAGGGGAGGATGTGGCTGCAAGTGCTTACAGAGACATTTTGTCCGAGACTGGGGATGGGCATGTCTAGGGAACTGGGTTTATTGCTTAGAAGGAAGCAGTACATTGGCAGGACTCCGTGCTAGCCCTGCAGAGGTGCCCACTGCCAACTTCGCTGAAAATAAATCTTTCGGATAGCCTGGTGCAAACTCAGCCTGAGCCCCATCTTGTGCAGCTGAGGAAATACAGACGGTGAGAAATGGAGCAACTTGAGAAGGTCACACAGGAAGTGGTGGAGTGTAAGTGAAATCTCTAAATCTCAGTTCAAGATTCTGGACTCCCAGCAAAATCCATGTCCCTAAGCTACCTGGTCCTGGGGGTTGTGATTTATGCCAAAGAGGACGTCCCACTGGTCTAGCCACTAGCCCCATGTTTGGTAAATGTTTACATAAAGGAATTAATTTTCCATTGGTTTGATATCAGTTGATTCATGGAGTGACCAGAATGAATTAAATTTCTCCTATGGAGATTCAGAGCAGAGGAGAGGAAAATCAATGAGTCCTTGGTGAGTCAGAGAGGCTTCCTTGAGAGTATTAAGTGGAGTATCAGATATGCCAGGAGGGCAGAAAAGAACCGTCCAGGAGGCCAGGACAAGGGATGCATTTTAATAGGTCTTCCTGTTCATTTCTTATGCCCGCTAAGGGTGGTGAGAACATTTGAACCCAAACTTGACTGTGGTCTGTAAAGGATTGCTAGGCTCTGTATGGATGCACGACAACCTAGGATGCAGAGTTGAGCAACCAAAATAATGAAACTTTTGGCACAGACTAGGTCAAAGGTCAGCAATCTTTTTCTGTAAAGAACCAGATAGCAAACATTTTAGGCTTTGCAGGACAAGAGGCAAAATTTAGGACACGCTAAAGGCTCAAGAGAGAAAAAAAAAAATCTCCCAAATTTTTAATAATGAAAAAATATAATCATAATTGAGCCCAAATTTTTGAAATACAGTTCCATTAACGAAGAAGATGGGATTCTTTCGTGGGAATAATATTTCACTTAATAGGGATTCAAAGTGAGTATCACCTATCGTCAAAATCAGTTGCAAATGTTCATCTGTTAATGCTGATCTGCAAATAGATTTTATGCATTTCGCATCTGACCGTGTCGTGCGGCACCCCGAGATCTGTAGCACGCCCAGCAAAGGTACGAAGCTGTTAGAGCACCAGCAACTACTCAGCTCTGCAGAGCACAAAGCCACCGTGGAGTGTAGGCACACAAAGGTGTCTTGTTCTGATAAGACTTCATTTATGGACACTGAAATTTGACTTTCATACAATTTTCACATGTGCCAAAATAACCTCCTTTTGATTTTTCAAAATCACTTAAGAATGTAAAAACCATTCTTAACCTGTGGCTAGATGAGAAGAAGCAGTGAGCCACATTTGGCTCACAGATCACGTCCAGCATGAAAGATGAAGCTGTTGGTAATCAAGATTGTCAAGGGACATCTCTGATGTTCTACAGGTCGCCCTACGATGTGACTGGCAGGAGAGAAATACCTGGGAGGAAGGCCTAAGAATTGAGATTATATGGGACTAGAAATAAGGAGTTTTGAGGTTTCCAGGGCCTTGGGAAGACACCAGCCTGAGTTCTGGAATGCGGGTTCTCCAGACTGTTCCTGACTTGGTGGGTTTGGCAGGACTTGACCAAGGCTCTCTTGGCCCAAGACACCTTCAACTCTGGCCGCCTGATCGTGGATTTCACTTCTGTCTGTGTGGCCATGCCAGGGCCCCAAGGTCTTAAAACAAACACACGGGGTTACCAAAGGACTCAAAGCTGCTTAAAGAGGACAACCTCCCAGACTCCTGAGACCAAGGCAGCAGCTGGGCTGAGGTGCAGAGAGCAGCATTTAGTGCTTCGAAAACCGCCTTATCTCTAGCCGCTCAGGTGGAGTGTGCCACCTGTTTATGAGTAAACTAATGGCCTAATCGCAGCTGGAGGCAAAGTAATGGGGCAAGGCAGGTTTGGAGAACACCCAGGCCACGCTGCCCAAGGTTTAACCCTTCCTAGGCAACAGCAGATGCACGTATAAGCACCACCCCAACTGAAGGACCCCTCACCTGCGCCCCTGTTTTCAGCTGGTTCCTATGGGTGAGGAGAGAGCCCCGCTCCAAACCAGAGCAGTTCAGCCCACCCACGGTCCTGCCAACTCAAAGCTGAGTTTGCAGCTTTTAATAACCATGAAACAGTTGAGAAAAGCGCTGAGTCATTTACTCATGCAGCAGATAACCACTAAGCACCTACTGTATGCGGGCACCATTGGGGATATAGCATGCCCGAGGTAGGCATCATCCAGCTATGTTCAAACGGAAGGCTTCTCAAATGATCCCTTGGCCCTGCCTCCATGTCAAGGCAGAGAGTGTATTATTGTCCCCATTTCACAAAAGAAAGGGCTGCCATGCGCAGGGTCACCCGGGAAATAAGGGTAGAAAGTGGACAAGAACTTAGATCTCCTTGGTCTGAGCATGAAGGTTCCACTTTGTTAAGACAGAGCTATTCCCTCACTTTGCCCTCCTTTGTGACTGTGATCCCGAGCCTGACTCAGTTTGGGTGCTTGGGATGGGAAGACAAAGGAGCTCATCCCCTTCCCCAAGGAGTCCACGTCTGAGGAGATGACAGGGGTCCTGGGCTCTACTCCCATACACGGAGCTAACGAGGGAGCACTGGGAGGGGAATCCTCAGTGAGGAGGCTGAGCCATATGGTGGTTAAGAGACAGACTTTCTTCCAGTTACTGGGTCACCTTGGGCAAGCTGCTCTCCTTGCGAAGCCTCAGTCTCCTTGTCTGTTAAATGGCAATAGCAACAGCATCTACTTCACTGGGCGGGTGTGATGAGCTGAATTAAGGGACATGTGGAGGATTTGACACAGTGCCTGACTGGTACACAGTCAGCGCTCAATAAATGGTGATACTACAGGTTCAGGTGAAAAGAACCACATAGGGACAGGCAAAAGGGTCTAAAACTCAGTGTAGAACTCAGTGAAGGGATCTAGAATTCTGTAGGGCAACAGATTTTGTGTGTCTGTTTGTGTCCATGTTTTGTCTTAGATTAAACATTTTTTTTAAAGATTTTATTTATTTATTTGACAGAGATAGAGACAGCCAGCGAGAGAGGGAACACAAGCAGAGGGAGTGGGAGAGGAAGAAGCAGGCTCATAGCAGAAGAGCCTGATGTGGGGCTCGATCCCACAACGCTGGGATCACGCCCTGAGCCGAAGGCAGACGCTTAACTGCTGTGCCACCCAGGCGCCCCCTAGATTAAATATTTTTGCACAGGGATTAAGTGTATGTACTGGGCGCATGCATCTGTGATCTAGTTGGATTCTCAAAGCAACACCTTGAAGTCGGCGTTGTTACTTTCTTTTTATTTTGCAGGTGAGGAAACTGAGGACCAGTGACAGGAAGTTCTCCAAGATCACACCGCAAGGAAGGATGAAAGCCGAGACTTGAGACCCAAATCTGCAAATGCTTGAACCCACACTGGGCTGCCCTCTTATTCCATGCAGGGGCGAGTTTGGCCGTTATTTTGCTGTGGATAGGACAGGAAAACCAAGGTCTAAATGCTGGTGTAAAGGGCTCTGAGGTGATAGGGGAGATTCTGACAGGAAGGACAATTAGACTCTGAAATAGGTGAGACCAACAAAAGGAGAACCCCTCCAGGATGACTTCTCCACCAACAGCAAGCCTTAACTTTTCTGGATGATTCTCTGTGGTCCTACCTCGAGGCGACAGGAGGGGACTGAGAAAGATGACCCGCTACTGCCTTCACTTCCCCAAGCTCCCCACAGGTTTTCTGCCTTCAGGATTATTTCGTTCAGCCAACGATAAGCTACTAGTGCGCCATTGCTTCCCACAGCTCACCCACCTCCCCTCAGCCATAGGAGGTAAGTTCTAATGGACTTCTGTGCCATTCAGTACTGAATCATGGTGATAGGGTGATCTGGTATGTGCTTACACAGAAGCCTCCACCAGAAGAGCCGGTTGATCTAAGTCAAAGCTGGCTGATTCTCAGCACGCGCCCTGCCACTCTGCCCTCCCCTGCCCGTCAGACATCATTCATCTGTCATGGCGCCCCTTCCCACTAAGCTTTCAGAAGGCCACCGTATCAGTTTCCTAGCATTGCTTTAACAAGTCACCACAAACCACATGGCTGATTTAAAATGGCTGACATTTATTCCCTCACAGTCCCAGAGTTCAGAAAACCAAGGTGTCAGGGCGCCTGGGTGGCACAGCAGTTAAGCGTCTGCCTTCGGCTCAGGGCGTGATCCCGGCGTTATGGGATCGAGCCCCACATCAGGCTCCTCTGCTATGAGCCTGCTTCTTCCTCTCCCACTTCCCCTGCTTGTGTTCCCTCTCTCACTGGCTGTCTCTATCTCCATCGAATAAATAAATAAAATCTTAAAAAAAAAAAAAAAAGAAAACCAAGGTGTCAACAGGGCCACACTCCCTCCAAAGGCTTCAAGGGAGAATCATTCCTCATCCCTTCCAGTTTCTAGTATATCTGGGCATTCCTTGCCAGTGGCTGCTTGCCTGTAATCTGTCCCTGTGTTCATGTCGCCTTCTCCTCTTCTTGGTGTGTCTTCTCCTCAGCTTCCTGTAAGGATGCTTGTCAATGATCTTAGGACCCACCCCAGTAATCCAGGATATGCTCATCTCCAGACCCTTAACTTAATTACCTTTGAAAACTTAATTTTCCAGATTTTCCAACATTTATTTTCCAATAAGATCCCATTCATGGGCTCCAAGGGTTAGGACGTGGGCCCGGCATTTTGGGGGCCTCCCATGTGGCGCAGTACAGCCACAGAATCTTCCTCAGTGTAGCGTTTGAATTCATTGACCCATACAAGGAGATGCTGGCCCAGGAAATGAAATCCTTTTACAATCTCTGGTCTACATCAAACCTAGTGATTCGATCTAATTACAAATGTCTGCGGAGCGCCAGTTACGGAAGAGCCTCAGGGCCTTCAACTGTGCAAGGGGCCGCGGGGAAAAGTACAAGAGAAAGCCCGTTCGAGAGGGGCCGAAGAAGCAGCTGCCACATGGTGGTCATTTAGTGAATGCTCATCACCTTCCAGGCCCTTTGCTGGGTCCGCGAAGACACAGCCCCTGCCCTGAAGGAGAAACTGGTAAGACCACTGATAAGGAGACCCTATCTCAGGAGACCCTAAAGGCAGCGGCCTCTCCTGGTTTGCTTTGCAGAAGGACCATTCCTCCCACTTGCAATCCCGTGTTCAATATCTGTCTTCCCAGTCCTTTCATTAATTCAACAAATCGGTTTCAGCCACTACTCTGGGTCGGTTCTGTGCCAGACTCAGGGATAAAATGGCTGATGAGTCCTCACCTGACTGGAATGTGATTGTCTAACTCCATTTTACAGATGGGAACAGCAAGGGAGAACACCTAAGGCTGCATTTGACGGTGTGGATTTCTGTGGATTAGGGGGCCTGGCAGCCACAGACAGCCAGCTTGCTAAGATTGTCCTGCTGTCCTTCCTGGCTCCCTCAGCCACCCTACCGGTCCCTGCCCGTGGGTTCAGCCTCCCCGAAGGAGATCTGTGCCAAGCCGGGGGTGGGGGGGGGGGAGGCAGAGAAAGGGAGGGAGTCCTCACCGTAGCCTGGCACAAGGTGAATTCTTTATGGCAAGAACCAGAGGAGCAGGTGGCCTGCATGCTGAAAAGCCTGGGGAAGAAACATAACCCACTTCCCGGCAGGAGTGCCAAGGAATTGCTCTATTGGGAAATTTCTCCCTGCAGCACACTGGGCTCCAGGGCTGCCCTGGCCAGACTGTTTTCCTGGGTTGCCTTCCCCTGCCAGACCTCACTCTGCTCTCCACCCTGAGACTCTTACATGTTAGTCAGGCTCAGCTCTGCTCTCCCGTCCAGGAGAAGCCAGATGCCCTCCTTCCAAATGGCTTAGGTGTCCCTCCCAATGCTCCCTTAATCCCCTGTGCTTACCTCTCCCATCACTGCCCTCAAGATCATTGTTCTATTATTATTTTGTGTGTGTGTGAAGGGCACGCCTGCCTGGATGGTGACCTTGTCAAGATCAGGGATCATAGCTAGTCTCTGTTGTGTGAATCCAGCACCTGAATCTGGCTTACCTAGGTATCCAATGAAAGTTTAATGAATAGTCAGGTGAAGGAAAAAAAGAATGAATGAAAGAATCAATTGATCAATTCATCAAACCTTATTTATATCCAGGCTGCGTGTGAGTGTCAAAGCCACGATTCAGCCCCAGGCCTGCTCACACCATATGCCACGGCCTGTAAGCACCTCTGTCCTGCAGGTGGGCTCTGGAGTGGCCAGTAGGTCCAGAGGGGGAGGACGGTGGAGGATGGTGAGAAACACGCACGTCGAGGCATGGGTTCCGGATGGAAATTCACGACTTCTTTCATATTTGTTCAGCACCTCCTGGGTACCCGGCATTGTGTTAATGCAGTGAACCCCGACACAAGGCACAGCCTCTGCCTTCGAGGAGTCTACAGTTCAGACTGGACAGATACACTGACGAGTTCTGGGGGGGGGGGCAGTGCAGGGCAAGTTCTGATGCAAGAGGAGAAGACAAGCCCAGACCAAGGTCAGTTTGGACAGAAACTGTCCCACAGCTCAGGGGCATGGCCTACCCTAGATCCCCCAGAGGCCTCTGGGTGCACATCATAGTATATTGGTGATGTCTCCCTGCCCCAAGACTGCAGCATCAACTCCTGCCCAAGCTTCCAGCCCATTGGGCTGCCCTACAGAGTTCAGACTTGCCAGCCCCCCATGATCATGTGAGCCAAGTCCTTGAAAGAAATCGTTCTTTCTCTCTCTCTTTATATACATATAAATCTTAAGGTATATACATCTATATACATGCATGGACATATATACATGTATTTCCACTTGGCTCTATTTCTCTGAAGAACTGATACAGATTTTGGTATGTACCTCCACACTGCATCCGAGATCTTTCTAGAGCACTAGTTGAATCATGTCCCACTCAACCCTCCTGCTTAAACCTACCTTTAATTCTCGATATTCCTCGGATAAAATCTAAACCCTCCAAGGTGACTTCTAAGAGTATCACCCTGGTTGATTCGCAGCCTCAGTTTCCCCAATTCCCTGGGACTTCCCTTTCCTTTCCCCATCCTGGCCCCTATTCTTCAGCTGGCCTGAGCAGTGAGGAGATACTGTGAGGAGCTTAAATTAAGACTCTCAGAAGCTGACATCTCTCTCCAGCCCTGCAGTTCCTCTACCCACCACCCTGCAAAGAACTTTCTATGAAACAGCTGCAAGGAGGGTCTGGTCCTGGGCCCTCTGTATTTAGTCTTAGGTCCTTGGGCGCTAATGTCTAGAGCTCAGAGGGAACCCTGTTTTCAGCAATTCCTCCCTGTGGACAGAGTTGGAGCCAGGCTGGGCAGACCTCTTGGCTTGGCTTCCCTGGCTGCTGCAGGTGGAAGGCCCCAAGCAATTGTGGTTCTTTCTGGGTATGTCGGCCAAACCGGAACCCCAGGCCCAGTCCCAGCACCGGATGGGCACCCACTGGTAATGATTGTGAAAAAGTAAAACACTGTGACGTTACCCAGAGCCCAGGCTGGGACGGGTGCGAGCCCTGCACTGCCGCATTGTCGTGCCTGGGAGTGTGGAGACTGGTGACCAACAGAAGGAAACCCCAGTCCCACTGAAGTCCAGCTTCCCACCACAGCCTTGGGACTGCAGAGCTTCCCAGAGAATGTGGATGGGGCCACCAAGTTCACCCCCAGGCCGGTGTTTGGGTAGCATCCTGCTGGAGCACACGGGGTTGGCTATGAGTCCCTGCAGTGTGAGACACGCTTCCCAAGCAAAGCCTTTCCCTCTGGAGTCTTCTGCCTGGAGGGGTGCTCGCCCATGGGCATGCACAGAGGAGTGCAGTGCAGTGTAGTGGTGAGGGGCCAGGCGTGGGGATGAAGACCAATTTCAAATTCTAGCACTTTCTTTGACTTAACTAGGGGACCTTGCAGATGCCCTTTCACCTTCGTAAGCCTGGCTCTACTGACCTGTAAAACAGGAACGATGACGATGCCTACACCTGACCCCTCTGTGAGCGTCCTCTCTGCTCCCGTTTCAAACCAGGTGTTGCCACTGAGGTAACATGACATTCAATCCAGAGTGGGCCTGAATACAGCCTGAGCTGGGTTTTGAAAGGACAGTCCCTCTGCTTCTTGTTGCAGACATTCAAAGGTGAGACTCATGGGTCACAAGAACATTAATATTTCTTGAGAGACACTGAACTCTCACCGTATTCTAGGCAATGTGCTTGGCACTTTAAAATCTTGGTTAATTCTCCTGTTGACCCTAGGAATACTACTATTTTTTTAAAAGACTTTTATTATTTGTTTATTTGACAGCGAGAAAGGCAGTGAAAGAGGGAACACAAGCAGGGGGAGTGGGAGAGGGAGAAGCATACTCCCCGCTGAGCAGGGAGCCCGATGCGTGGCTCGATCCCAGAACGCTGGGATCATGACCTGAGCCGAAGGCAGATGCTTAACGACTGAGCCACCCAGGTGCCCCTAGGAATACTACTATTAACCCCTTTTACAAATGAGGAAAATGGGTATCAGAGACAGGAAGTGATTTGCCCAGTGGTGGCAGAGGCTGCTATTTGTCCCTCAATACATGATCGTCCCTAGTTCTTCGGTCTGTATTCCGGTTCTTACCATGGACAACCAGAGTAATGTTCCCCAAGCTCCTTTATGTCTAGATGTGGCTGTGTGACTACGGCTGGCCAATGGGATTGAAGTTGAGGTAGTGTGTGCAATGCATCCTTAAAAGGAGGTTGGGGTGGTGGGGGGGTGCTTCCCTGTCTCCTTCCTTGCTTCTTCTTGTCAGCCAGATTGTGGGCATGATGGCAGGAGCTTAAGTATCTCTCTTGGCCTCCGAGGTGCCTTGGGAGGATTTATGCATAGCAGAGCCTAGGTCCTCAGCACCAGGGACTACAGAATCAACCATGGACTGTTGATCTTTGGACTTTTACTTCTATCTTATTTAGCTGCTAGTATTTATTGCGAATTTGCCCATGACCTTAATCTCAATCAACATTACAAAGTCAGGTGGTAAGTAAGGAGCAAGATTGGGATTTGAATATAGCCTCTTTCTCCAAGGGGATCCTCAAGCATCTCCCTAATTAACCCTCACATGTATTTGATTTGACTGTGTGCCCAGCACCTGGGAGTCTTAGCACCATTCATTATTTGATATTTACTACATGTCTGTAATGCGGAAGCCCACGGGGGGCCTACCTTCTCCTTCCATTGTTGGATCCCTGAAGACAGCTGCTCAGCCCTGGGCCCACCTGCTGGCCCAAGGAAGACCCTGGTGTTAGTCCAGACACCTGAATCACTCTCCTCAAGCCAGTGATTGTGGAGAGGACTTGTCTGGGAACAGGCGAGTAGAGAGGGAGGGTTGACCAGCCCCTCTAGTCTTAACATTATTCTAAGGAAAGTTGTTCAGAGAGCTTCTTTCAAAATTAGAAGCATTTGATTGGGTCCTGGCTTCTGGAGCTATCTAGATCTCCCCATCCTTATTGTATCAGGTTGTATTTTCAAATTAAACGTCTCATTCCAGTGTGCGAGCAGCCCTGTCCATGTTGGAGATGCTGTGAATGTTTCTCAAGTCATGGCATAGATGGTGGGGAAGGGCACAGTAGTGGGCACCTCTCTCCATGAGTCATGCGTCACCAGTCACTGAAGAGAAGACTCGAGCTTATCCCTGAATGATCCGAGGAGTATATACCCTTCTCTTGGACTAGTTTACAGATTAATATCAGCTTTGAAAAAAACCCCAGCCTTCAGTACCAGGCACAAGACAGAGATTCTCTTCTGTTGCCGGTGGCAGCAGGAAGACCAAGACCAGACAGGGACATCCTCCTTTCCTATGAAGGGCTCGCTATGAACATCAGCTTATTGAATCTTCTGCGTAATCCTGGGAACTAGGGAACTGTTTGGGGGAATGGGGAAACGAGTCTCATAGGGGTTAACTCTCTTGCCTAAGATCATACAATAAACAGGCAGCAAGCCAGGATTTGACCCCAAATCTGTCTAAACCCATGTACTGTAAGTATCTCTTTGTGCTACTGGGGTGGAGTGGGATGGGCGATGGGTGAGCATGTGGAGTGCTGAATGAGTCTAGAGAGGGGATGCTGGGGCAAGGGATGGCTGGGTGGCCGGGGCTGGTGGTAAGAGGTACATGTGAGATGGGAATCCCTTCATTCAGTCAGCTCTTCCTGAGAACCTACTATGTCCAGGCACTATGGATCCCAAAATAAAACGTAGCACCTTTCCGGAAATAGGACTTCTAAGACAGACTCTGGTGCTCCAGGCTCTCTATACATGGCACTGTGGTGCTCACAGGAGACCCACCCGCTGCAGTTTTCAGAGAACCCCAATGCCTCTGGGGACTAACCACATGCCACATCTGTGTTGTCTCCAATTCACCTCACCCACTGCCCAGGGGATCCTTCTGAAGCATCGTTTTCTGGATAAATGCAAATTCCTTTGGTGTCCACTAAGGACTGGTTTGTGGACACCATTTCTGCCTCATCACCCACACTTCCCACCCCACTCCTCATTTTCCACCAGGCTTCGGCCGGGTAGTGCTTTAGGGAACAGAACTCTTGCTTCGTACCGCAGAGCCCTTGGACACGCAGTATCTTACCTGGAACGCCCTTTCCCTGACTTGCCTCCCTGGCAGTCAGAAGTTACTCCCTTGTGAAGCCTTGTCTGACTCGACCACAACATCAATACCCCTACATGGGATGCATCTGTACATGGAAGCAACGCCCAGCTTGCTGTGCTGTCTTGGTCAATGCCCAAGACTGTTACCCACATCTTACCAGTTACAATGGCCACCTCAGACAACAGCTCTTGGCCATCTCAGGGATTTCACACTTTCTGTTCTCTCCGCCTGTAATGTTTTCCCCTGGGGACCACCAGCTTTCATTGTTCAGGCTTCAGCTGCCCATAGGAGAGATTCCTCTCCCCCCCATTCAAAATGGAGACTCTTCCTCTTTCTTTTTCATCTTCTCACACCACTTGGTTTTCTCATAATAGAAGCACAATTGCAATAATTTCGTGGAGTTCTTTGTCTACTTTGTTATCATTTTCCTGTCTGCTGGACTTTGCATTCCATGGAGGGAGGACTTTGCCAATGATGTCCACCACTGTATTCCCGGCCTTCGAAATGTAATCAATATTCATTGAAGAGATGGTGGTTATGGGGCGTGTACATAGGAAGCGGTTCACTTAATATGTGCACATTTTACCATCTGTAAATTATACTTTAATAAAATATATATATATATATATAATGCATTGAATACTTGGAAGAACAGATAAATGTATGATTTGCCTCTATGCCTTATTATTTGTATTTACATCATGAGTATGTAACAGAGCCTGGCCCAATATTTTCTCTGTCCTGAGATGCTCCAATTCCCACAATGTAAAGTGGAAAAATTGAGGCACATTACATTAATGTGCCCTTCCTTTATTTCCTCTCCAAAGGTCATCATTAAACCAATGGTGCATCTTAAAATAGATATGTGTCAGAACATTGAATAATGAAAACATAGTTTACAGAAGTCACTCCCTACATGTTGAACTGACTTGACTTCAGATGCAGTGGGGTAAATTCTTAAGGAGTTTGGAGAGGAGGTTTATAGATGTTCACCTTAAAAGAAACAGGCCTCTGGAAGGGCTGCAGAGAGTGTATTCTACTTAAGGCCTTCAGATTGGATCACCTGTAGCTGAATCCTGGTCCTACCATGTACCAGCTGTGTGACCCTGAGCTAAGCACTTAACCTCTGAACTTCCGTTTCCTCATGAAACAGGGAATACAGTCTCTATGTCACAGAGCCCTGGTAAGGATGAAATGAGACAATGCCCGGGAAGCGGTTAGCTGGGTGCCTGGTATGCAGCAAGCCCTTGCTAAATACTGGCTATTAGTATTGTGCTCCAGCCCAGTCCATCCTAGGTCCGTGATGCCCATTATCAGCCCACAATCAGCCACATGATGGTGTGCCCGGAGGAGGAACCAGGGCGCAAGGGAGGAGGAGGAGGTACCTGCCCCTGGGGCCTTGCACCCTGCAATTTTTCCTGGCCTAGCTATGCTCTTCACTTCACCCTGCAGATCTTCACTCCTCTGGGGACCCAGCTCCAGGCCCCAGGGGTACTGGGGACAAAGCATAGAATCAACAACCATTTCAGTTGTGTCACTGTCTCTGGTAGCTCCAAGTCCCTGGACTCCAGAAGCTGGGAAAGGATTTCAGCCTCAAAACTGGAGCCAACCCAACTTGTAGCTTGAACTCTTGTGAGTGCTCTCCCTGTATCCCTCCCTGGGCAGGTGGAACTCTGAACCAGCCGGTGCAGTTCCCATCTCTGAGCTTCTGCACGTGTGTCCCCATCACCCGACGCTCCCAGTCCCCTGCAATGGGACTTCATTATTTCCCTTACTTTACGGTGAGCCAGCTGAGTCCCAGAAAGGTTTGGCCACCTGCCTCCATGCCCAAGGTCTTTAGATGATGCCCTACCTCTTCCACCAAAATAGTAATCAAGCAACTCTGGAGAGCCCCAACATGCCGGGCCTCCCATTTGCTTCCTCACGAAATGTCCCAACTCTGTGAAGTTGGCTTCGTAGATGAGATGCCTGTGTGTTCAGTAACTTGCCTGAGAGCACACAGTATCAGGTAGCAAACATGGCCCTGAAACCCTAGCCCCTCAGGACCCAAGCCTGTGCCCTACGCTGCCTCCCTATACTTGGGGAATACCATAGATGGGCATCCTGAATTGGGGGCATGCTTTTTTGGAGTAAAACATGAAAGAATTAGGATCTCAGGAGGAGCCGCTAAGGTGGGCTTCCCTGGCCAGTCTGGCCAAGAGCCTTCCTCCCCATCAACCCTTCTGTTGTCTTTTATGGAGTGTAGTAAGGTTCCCAGAGCCAGGGAGACATGAGCGACCAGAGTTCTCACTGTCTCCTGTGTTGCTCATCACCATCCCAGCCACCCAGGGAGGGTACCCTCCAAGCCAAGGGCTCCTGGACCCAGGGATCAGCCCCAGGAGCCCAGACCACCTGGTCACCTGGCAGAGGAAGCTCAGTTCCTGAGATGCACCAGCTCTAGAAAGAACTTTCTGAGTTCACATCCCAGCAACACTAATTGTCAGCTGTGAGCCCTTGGGCAAGTGACTTAACCTCTCTCTGCTTCACCTTCTGGCTCTGGAAAATAGAAATAATAAGCGTATCATTGTTGTGATAGTA
Organism: Ursus arctos; assembly: GCF_023065955.2. Classification (NCBI taxonomy): domain Eukaryota; kingdom Metazoa; phylum Chordata; class Mammalia; order Carnivora; family Ursidae; genus Ursus; species Ursus arctos. Next base: position 57,335,709 of record NW_026622819.1, read on the forward strand.
TGTGAGAAAGTAAAGAATCAAAAATGTTAGTGTGGAGGTGGAGGTGTGCCGTGTTTGGTTTCTCCCAATAGGAAGCCACGCGTGTATAAGGATGCTCTCTTTCTTAAGGAAGCAGAGGCTCAGCTGGGCAGCTGGAAGAAGGGAGGTAGAAACACGCCCAGAGCTGAGAGGGGACAGCCAGTTTCAGCAAGGGCCCCTGCCGAGCAGAGGAGGGCCAGCTCCAGACCTGGAGGACGCCTGTCCAGGCCTCTGTGCCAGTCCAGGCAGTGGGCCCCTCTGGGCCAGGTGCCTATTTTTATTATCAAGGCCACATTCCTGGGATTCCTTGGTGACCAGGCGCTTATTACAGGAGAATCAAAGCACCAAAGGAAAATACTCATTTGAGGCCAAGACCTGGATTTTTCATTTTCGTAATTGGCCGTTGGGTCGGCTGTCCTGGGGGTGCAGGCGGAAAAGCGCTGCTGGACAAGGTCTCTCTATGGCAGCCCAGTCGCCCATGGGAGAGGGCGGGGCGGGCGCCCGCCCAGATCAGCAGGACGGCCCACAAGGCCCTCCAGAGGTCATGGTGTCCTCCCCCTCACTGCTTAGCCTGACTCATCAGCACCTAAGCAAGAGGGACAGGTACGTGCTGGAGTGCTGAAAATCATTGCAGAGGGGCTAGGAGCCTTGTAAAATCCCTCCACATCTTCACAAGATCTGTCTAACCCAGCGGTTCTCCGCTAGGAGTTCTCAACTTATGCCCCCCAGGGGACATGTGGAAATATCTAGGGACATTTTTGGTTGTCACAACTGGGGATGGAGAAGAAGGAATGGGTGCTAGTGGTCAAAGATGCTTTCAAACATCTACAAGGCACAAGAAAGCCCCAAACAACAAAATATGATCCAGCCCAAAATGACAATAGTGTCGGGGTTGAGAAACCTGGCTCTGGCCTGGATCCCGTACACTGCTGCTCTTGCCCACTTTTTCCCAATTAGAGTTGGTGGGGATGGTAGGGGGCGAGGGGCAGACGCTCCCGGTGTGTCCTTTGGGAAGGGGAGAAGTGTGGGACGGGGAATAGAGGTCACTATACACAACTCTGAGTGCAAGGTGGAAATAATGGGACCCAGACCTGGGTCCGAGTGTGGGCTCTAGCCCATGGCTGTGCAGCCAAGGACAAGCCATTTTCATGGATCTGAGCTCGATCCGTGAAATGAGATCATCATTCACACCTCAGAGGGTGGGGGTGAGAATGAGAAGTTAACATGTCTGCAGGGTGCCTAGTGTACATGTGCTGTGTGGAAGGTTCTCTGCACGTGCTGGCCTCCTCCCTGCTCCCCACGCTCCTCTTTACACAACCTCCCCCTCTGTACCCTCCTGCCCCATGACCTCCTGAAACCGTGCTCTGCCCCAGCCAGGGCGGTGCCTCACTGCGCCCCCTGTTCAGCCAGCCCCTCCGTGGTGCCCTCCGGCTCCTGCCTCTGCCTGTCCAGGCCCCCCCAGCACTGGGCTGCTCTCCCAGTGGGAGAACACCCGCCAAGGAACACCCGCCACCCCCGCCCTCTGGCCACCCTTCCAGCCCAGCGCGGTCGGCTGCCTTAGTCACTCTCTGGCTTCTGCAGGTGGCTCCCGGTTTTAGGGGGTGTGGGGGTGTATTGGAGAGCCGGTGGTGTGTGTGAGGAGCACACATCTATGGATCGGGCATGCTCGCATGTAGGTGTGTGAGTGTGTGTTTCTGTATCTTGTGTGTATGTGGCCTGAGACTCGGCCTCCATTTTCTCGTGTTTTCTCCCAGCCACCACAGGACACTTTATAATATGCTAGACTCGTTTCCGCAGAGGGTCCTTTGGGGAGAGCTGGAGAACATGGATATCTCCTGACTTCAGAGCAGGCTCCTTATTCCCTCTCCCCTGAGAAGGATGCCCAGAAACTCAGCTACCATAGACCATGCCCCCTTCCTTTCTTGTCTTCTGAGCACTGACTCCGGGCCAACCCCTGTCCCAGGCACCTGGACAGAGAGACAGATCACACAAGGCTCCTGCTAGAAGTCAGCACATGTGTGAGTGGGGAGCTCTCAGGGCGACAGCTCAGCCAGGATGCACAGGACAGCAGTACACACTTTCGAAGGTTGAAATACTCCTTAACAGTTGGTAAACACACTTTGCCCTGGGCTCCTAAGGCCCTCTGATTCCCATGATCCAGAAAGTGAAGGGTTAACCCCAGGTCCCCTAAAGGGTCTTCCGGGACCTTGCTCCTTGGTTGTGTCTGGCCTCCAATCAACTCTCATGGGTTGGTGCTTCTGCTTACCAACTGTTAAATATTTTTAAACACTCCTGGGAGACGGAAGCACTACCACGCTGCTATTCACTAAGGGCTCCAATGGAATGGTCAGGGGGCTCTGGAAGCACTGAGGATGGGGCTGCCTCTGCCTATAGGATTTTAAAGACATCTTCAGGGGGGAAAATAAAGGATTCTTCTCCAGGGTTTTGAAGGATGAATAGGAGTCCTCAAGAAGATGAGGAAAGGGAAAGGTTTAATAGGCACAAGGAACATGAAAAGCAAAGGCGGGGTGGTGTGCGACAAAATCTTTGGCTGAAGGCAACAGGGAGAGTGGAGAACGTGGAGATCATTGGAAAGGATTTTGGATGCCGAGCGGAGGAGCTGTAGCTCCCTGGGCAGTCCCCCGGGCCCAGTGCTGTCACCCAAGCCCAGGACCAGCTACGTAGTTTGTGGGGCACAGTGCAAGCTGATCATGGAGGAACCTTGTTCAAAAATTATTAGGGCCGTCGACACAGTGACAGCAGAGCAGTAAACAAAGGTCGGGGTCCCTGCAACCACCCCCCCCCCCCCGCCGTGGGACGGCACAGGCTGCAAGCCCGTGAAGCTGGTGCTGCCCAAGGCCCCTGGTCTGAACTTGCATGCAGTCTGGGACTCAGGAGATGATTGCCTGAGCCCACCGGGCCAGGTGAGGAAGCAGGAAATGCCTCTGCAAAAATTGTCCTGGCCTCCCCGGGGATTAGCCCCTTCCCTCGGCAGCATATCGGGTTACCACCCCAGATGCACTGTGTTCAGAGCTTTCATTAATCAGTGGCGTTTGTGCAGCGCTGTTCTCTTTGTGCACTAATTCCTCAACTGCTGACCCTGCGCCGTATAAACAGCTGGGCAGGTGCCCGGAGGACCCGAATGTCTGCTTCTGGTAAGCGCTGGCTCCAGCCCCTGCCAGTGGCTTGGGATGGTGCCCTGAGCCCTCCCAGGCTTCATCTCACACAGGGCCCGGCTGGAGAGTTCAGGGGCCTCAGGGCCACTGCACAAGGAGCCAAGGAGCCCAGGAGCCCTGTGACTTCAGGAAAGTCACCAGGTCACAGTGCTAATTGCACCTTCCCAGAGATGAGATAAGCCGCCAGATGGGGAAAGGAATGGGCAGGGGTCTAACTGTCCTTTTGATGCAAATAGAGGCTGAAATCAGAAGCTCCTCTTCTTGAGGTTAATAGATTCATTTGGTTAAAAGTTTAGAAGCATTTCACCACAACCTCTGTCCCCAGCAACCTGCCTCCAGTATTTGCATACGTTTTGAATGCAAATTGTCAGGACTATGCAAACTAGACAGCTAAAATGCATCTTATCAGATGGCTGTCGGGGAATCTTGGGAGAACAGGCTAGAAACACAAGTGCGGCTGAGGCCTTTGTGTGGGTCTGGACCTGGGTGATAGCATCTGCCCTTGCGCTGGCTGATAAGCCACCATCTCCATTTCACAGAGCCACCTGCTTGCGGTGGGACCTGGCGGAAAGAGAAGAGACTCACTTTATGCCCCTCCTGGTGCCATTGGGGTCAAGTCTAAGGAGGCTTCCCCTAAAGAGGGTTTCCATCTGTTGATCCATTACTCTATTAATGGGAAATTACTCCCTTCAATTATTTCGTCCTTCACTCCATGAACCTTTCAACTGAATTTACAGATTATTCCTCTATTTAGGGAAAAAATCTGAAAGAAAATACATTAATTTTTTATTGATCCTATTACATGTATCGCCTCAGTTCTTTTGCAGGAAAAAAATAAAATATAGAAGTACAAAGTGAAAAGAAGGAAGGAAGGAAGGAAGGAAGGAAAGAAGGAAGGAAGGAAGGAAGGAAGGAAGGAAGGAAGGAAGGAAGGAAGGAAGGACACATGACCCTAAAGTCCCATCATTCTGTAGCCCGGAGAGTTATCACCATTAGTTATCACATTTCAGGCTGTGTTCTTGCAGACCCACTCTGTGCATTCACGCACACAGAACTCCGTGTTCCCAGGCTTTAGGAGAGCAGGACTATTCCTCGCATTCCCTAGCTCTTGCCCACGAATTGCCAGTGTCCCTCTTAGGCTCTTAGGACTACCAGAAGCTCCCCCGCTCCCAGCTTTTCTGCACACATCCTGGGCAGAGGAAGTTGGCAGAACCTTAGCCATGCGTCTCCCTCCCGCCAGACGCTGTGGTAGTCCCAGGGTGGGAGATGAGCAAGCGGCACTGAGAGCCACATCAGCCCCACGTCACAGCCTCCTGGGGTTTGGCGCAGAAAGCAGCCGCCCTCCAACCCTCCAGTTTCCAGGCTGGGGTTTGCATGTTGCTTTCCAAAGACCCCTGTACCACTTAGTATTGTTGGCTGCCTTTCTGGAGCTTACTTCTTTAAGCTACCTGTAGTTCCCAAGTGCATTGCAACAAGCTGCAATTACTTTTGTAAAATGGGGAAACACAGGAAACTTGTTTTCTACAAAAGGTGTAGCAGGTATTACCTGCCCAGCGCTGGGGCACGCGTTACGGGTGAGCTAATAGATGCAGAAGGAAAATCTTCTAATCTACTTACCCGGAAAGACAATCCACTTTCTTTTCAAACTGCTTTATACGTTCAAGGGTTAGAACATAAGGACAAGAGGGGCTATGCGTGTGCTAGAGGACAGATCTCCAGGGGCAAGACTGTTGAGAGTTCCTGCGTGGTTAGGGGAGGCTTCCCAGGGCTTCAGGAGTGTGACTCAGAGAAGCTGCCTCCTGCCCCGGCCTGTGAGGTGTACACATCGCCTGTGATGAAAACGGTAACACGAACGGCATTATTTCACATTCTAGGGGCTTATGCACATCGTGACGACAATGATGGAGGCAGGAACGTGGTCGCGATGAGCCGCAGTGAGATGAGCCGTGCCTGACGTGCAGCAAGCATGCTGTGATATTTCTCTCCTTCCCCCAACAGCCCTTCCCCAGGTACGACAGCCCCAGGAGAGCCCTAAGCTCAGGGAGGTTCCCACCCCGCCATAGATCACAGCAGCTAGCAATAGCGGCAGGGCCGAGATTTGAGCCAAGTCCCCTGAAAGCTATGATGGGTTGACCTTGTAGATTTGCTGGAGTGTCTTGGCTAAACTAGGGAAGAGGACATTAAATCAGCTTCTTTTTAATTTCTAGGTTGTTTTGATACATTTGTCTCTATAGGCTGTTCATTACTGAGCATTTGCCGGAAAGTGTCTTAGGTCAGATTGCTTTCACGGCTCCCCCGCCCCCTCCACACCCGACCCTTGCTTTGGTTTGAGAGGGAATTCGCAGAACATGATTCTTTCCTATCTAGCTTCAGTGCAGCCCTAAACACGCTCAGGCCTGCTAGCTTGCACTCAACTCTTTTTCCCAAGTACTGCCTGTTCCCAGCTAGATCAAAGCCTAGTTTGTAGCCGAAATATTGAAATATGTCACCTGGGTGTATCCAGGATTGCTCAATTTGTTTCAACCAAAGTCTCTGAATATTAGTTTGAGAGCAACTAAAAAGCCAATGTTTGTTTAGGTCTGAAGGCTCTTCACCTGTTGGGACCATCTTAACCTTCAACAGCTTTCATTTCTCTCTCCAGCATAATTCAAAGATCTCTCCTAGTTTTTCAGAAGAAGGCACATGCAGACATGATGATGGCCCCTGACTGTATTTGACCCACATGGGCTTTTAAATTTATTGAACGAATTGTCATCATTCAAAAACTGAGGCATTTCACATAACAATACACATTTCCTGCTTCGGTTTGAAAAATATCTGGAAAGATCTGGAAGATCTGGAAACACAAGGCTGGCATTTTGAGCCTCTGAGTAACAGCTGCTTCCTAGAGAGAGACAGGTGTTTCCCACCAGGGCCACTTATCTCCTACGCGTTACCCACCAGGCCCTCCTGTAGTCCTGGGTCTGGCTCCACCACCTGCCTCGCCATGTGACTTAGGACAAGTCGCTCAAGCTCCTTGAGCCTTGGACACCTCACGTGATGCCTCATAGTCACCTGAGTCGTTATGCTTTCCAGCTTCCAACTACTTGCATTGTACTCCTCCAGCTCTCCCTGGGCCGGAATGCAGCGCCTGGAGACCAGACACATCTCATGTGACAGTCCTCTGGGGTGGGGAGGGGAACCATCCGTGACCACTACGGTGCCTGGATGCATACTTCCAGGCTTATTTCTTCCTCCGAGGTAGGAACCCTCATTTTCTTAGCTGAAACTCTACCAGGCCCAAGCTCTTCCAGAGGTCGCCCCAGGCTAGGAAGGGTTATAGGGTTCTTCCCTTGCCTCCAGGCAGGCCATCAGCCTGCTTTCAGAAAAGACTTTTGGTTTTGCTCCGACAAAAAAAGAAGGAAGGAAGGGAGAGAGAAAGAAAGAGACCATTTTGATTAAAAACACATTTTTTGCAAAATTAACATAATGTATATCTCAACAACCACAAAAACGCTTACTTACAATGCCAACGCAACAGGAAATAAACTCTCTTTAATCTTTGTTCATAGGCACATTAGAAATTTTACCATCATTAAAAAAAAAATTACCATGAAAATAGTTAACATGTGCCAAAAGCCTATTAAATGGACCGGGACTCTGGTGTTGCAGCTAAACTCATCAGCAAGCCCACGGTCCTCTAGATTCGCTTCTCTGTTGTCCTCTGGGGTTACATTTAGTTCTATAACCCAGTTTGAGTTAATTCTTGTGAAAGCTATACGACCTGCGTCTAGATTCCTTTGCCAGCATGCACCATGGTTTAAATCTTTTTAATAACCTTTCCAGTAATGTACAGTCTTCCTAATAACTTAAACTTATAACATTTCTAATTATTTATGAGCTTTCTGATTAATAATCTTTCTAATTATTTATTGTCATCTCATCTGCAAGCACTGCTAAATTCTGTGGACAAAGACTTCCTGCCTTCCTAGACCTTAGATTCCAGAGGCTCAAGTGAGTTCTAGAAAAGGCCTTTGAAGAAAATAAAGATGTGATCAGTAATTCCATTACTTCATTCTATGCTGTAGGGCAGTGGCTTTCAAACTGTGACCCAAGAACCCCTGGGGGTCCCTATAGGGGATCTGCAGGGTCAAAACTCTTTTAATGAGAATACTAAGACATTATTTGCCTTCTTTACTGTGTTGACATTTCTGATAGCACAGAAGCAATGGGGGATAAAACTGCTAGGGTTCAGGGGGATTCAAGATGGTAGCCCCACACCGCACTGTCATTCACTCAGAGGGGGAAAAGCTAGTTTCACTGGAGAATGCTCTTGAAGCATTTTACTACAGCTCAACCCTACAGCCCATATGCTCTTAATATTCTATGGAATGAAATAGGAAACGTGCCGAAAGCAGGAACGCTGCATTTGCAGTTTGTCTGCATGTAGCGGTTGACCCTACGAAAAGTACGTTGTGCGCAATTTGAGTTGCAAGCTGAACTAGCCACTTTCTCCATGGCAGGCCAGTTTTACCTGGAAGAACGCCTGACAACTGTGGTTACTCAGTCCTGAGCACTTGACATTTTCTTGAAAATGAAATGAAGTGAACCTGTCAGTTCAAGAAAGCCTGACAGGATTGGATGCATTGATAAAATTAGAGCTTTTAAGGGCGCCTGGGTGGCACAGCGGTTAAGCGTCTGCCTTCGGCTCAGGGCATGATGCCAGCGTTCTGGGATCCAGCCCCACATCAGGCTCCTCCACTATGAGCCTGCTTCTTCCTCTCCCACTCCCCCTGCTTGTGTTCCCTCTCTCGCTGGCTGTCTCTATCTCTGTCAAAATAAATAAATAAAATCTTTATTTAAAAAATTAGAGCTTTTAAGAAAAAAAAAAGAATTTTGGAAAATTTGTATGTGCCGTAGTGAGCATGACAATTTCCCGGTGCTTAAAGATTCCTGATGAGATTGGTGATATTATTGCCAATTTCAGAAAATCTGTTATACAAGGAAATGTTTCAAAATAACACAGCAGAGCAACACTCATATTTTCTAATATAATTCAAGAAAAAACAGAGTGAATGCAGAAAGAGACATAAGAATTCAGTTGCTTTCTAGGAAGCCAAACATTAAGGAGATTTATAAAAACATAAAACAATGTCTTCTTTTTCATAATTGTTTGGTTTTGGAAAATAAAGTGTTTGGGTTTTTTTTTTCTTATAAAACATTTTGTCTTGATTGTATTGTGTTTTTTTCATATAATTGATAAGTAAATATTTTTTAAATTTTAAATTTCTTTTTTTTTTAAAGATTTTATTTATTTGACAGAGAGAGACAGTCAGTGAGAGAGGGAACACAAGCAGGGGAGTGGGAGAAGAAGAAGCAGGCTTCCCAGCGGAGGAGCCTGATGTGGGGCTCGAACCCATAACGCTGGGATCACGCCCTGAGCCGAAGGCAGACGCTTAACGACTGAGCCACCCAGGCGCCCCATAAATTTTAAATTTCTTATTGTTATTTCTAATACAGTAACTATGGATTGATGTAATTCAGTCAAACAGAAACTATTTGGGGTCCTCAATAATTTCTAAGACTACTAAGTGGTCCTGAAACCAAAAACTTTGAGAAAACAGAGGAAGGAGTCCTGGAGTGATTGCATGGCTATCCCTTTTGGGATTGCTAACCCCTAACTTTTGGGATTAGGAAGGAGGCCTGGGGTGATTGCACCCCAGCCACACCTGACACCCTCTCAGGACCGTGTTGAGGGAGACTGGGGCTCCATTAGATACAGTCCCAGCTGGAAATGGATGGTGCATTCAGAAGGGGTATTGAATGAAGAAACTACTTACTAAAGGGTGAACAGGGCCAAGGGGAATCCAGATGAGAGGAGAACGCACCTCCGTCTGCCAACCGCATGATGCCATTGCCACCCTGGGACCTACAGGTCACCAGAACCAAGCCTGATGTGTGGCTGTGAGAGACACCTACAGAGTAGTCGCTATGCCTTCGGAGAAGCACAGGCAAGAAATTGGGGAAACAAGTACCCTGACCTCTCTCTCCTGTGGCCCTTCAGTCTCTGTTTGGTGCCCTCGGTTGGCTGGCCCCAACCAGAAGCCAGAGGCAAAGGGGCCTGGTGGTGCAGTCTGTGGAGGCGAAACTCCTTAGTGAGGATACCCAGTCTGTTCTTCCAAGGGAAGTAGCGCTTGTCTATTTAGTTCCATGAGCCAGAAGACTCCCATGTCAAGAATTGTGTAGGATCTAAGCTTTCATCCTGCTTGCATGCCAGTAAGTTTGCCTGCCACAGTCTTAGGGATGCTGGCATAAGACTTGAGACTCCTGGGTCAGAGACAAAGGACTGTTACTCACGGCATGACAGGGAGCACGAGCTTCATCCGTGCACCAGTTTCCCTTCCGCCATTTCAGGCAAGTTGAAGAGGGCCAGCTGATGCTGGCACCCACAGCAGGGTGTGCTACAGGCAAGGAACCCGGGCTTAGGGAATCCTAATATCCTATAATGGTCCCCTTGACCTTTGCCCTGAGGGAGACATTATCTCTATTGCGCCAGATTGCAAGCAAATCTGCACTTTGTCCTAGAGGAAGACACTACTACTATATCCCGAGGCCACTCACTAATGCAAACATCCTTAAAAAGATAGTCTGGGACAAAGACAGCCATCTTGAATGATGTAGAGAAGTAGAAGAGACTCATGGAGAATCGTCCCCCAACACTCAGGATCCTCCAGACCTGCCCACATGACCTTTCTGACACATCGCCATGTTCAAGGCCCAGGACAAGCAAGTTCCTGGGAGCCCCTCAGAGCAGGGAGTGTGGCAGCCTCTTATCCCAGCCGACACGTGGTAGGAACTGCGCAAGGAACTTCACTAACCGCCAGAAGCCACAGGTCCCAAAGTCTGACATGGCAGGGCCTGGAATGAGGGAGGGGGGCTGTTGTATTGGTACCCATGGGTTTTAGTTTATGGAGGTGACGGCACAGAGAGGTCAATACCACAGAAGAACAATTGTCATTATTTACATTTCCCAAGTGGAGGTGCCCCGCCATGCAGGGCCACATGGGAAGCACCAGGTTTTGGTCGAGGGGAATGCCTAGGCCCCGGCCTTTATTGAGGCTTCCATGAGAACGGCAAGGCAGGGCGGGGTAAACAGTATAGGATTGGCCAGTTTGAATAATTTGGTGGGCTTTGGGCTATAGGGATCGTCCCTAGTTGCGGTACCCGTCTCTAGGACGATTTAGGGCGGGGGAAATATTAGCCCGGTGTGTGAGTTAGATAAGGCCGGAGGGGGCTCGGCCTGGGATCAGCCTGCCACACTGGAAAAGCCACATGTGGGCAGGCTGACTGGCAGGAGAGAGGCAAACACCTTGGCCAACAGTATGGCCCTATGACGAATGATGCCAGCGAGTCTGTATGTCACAGAACGGTGGGGTGGGGGAGAGTGGGGAGAGGGTTATAAAGCGAAAGTAAAGGCGAGCTGAGATGTAGAAATCAGAGTGACTTCACCCGGATGTACCTTCACTCGCTCATCTGCTACGTGGGAACAGACATAGCACCTCCCTCAAAGGTACGGTGAGAGTTCCAGAAGGTCAGGGGTGTAAAACGCTCAGCACAGCTCCTGGTATGACCAACAGCCCACAAATGCAAACTGTAACGCAGGCGTGAGCAGGTTGGAGGGGCAGCATGCTGCAGTTTAAGTACATTTAATAAGAAAACATGCAAACTTCCTAAAGGAAGTTGCGACCCTTTGCTTTCCAGAGCAAGGTTTCCACGCTTTACTGTGGCTGCTGCTGTTTATTTTAACTCAGTAATTCCTCTGGTGGATTTCCAACAAGACCTGATTTGCAAAAACACATTTGACACCAAATATTTCACAAATATTTCACACATTATGTATTCCAAGTACATAAATGAGGCCAATTTGCCCTGCTGTGCTTCCTTCTCACTAGGCGGTGGATAAAACCATGCGCCTCAAACAGCAGTGCGTGTCAGAACTCCCTCCACTCTGAAAATACAGGCTCTGACTCAGCAGGCGTGGTGTGGGGCCTGCGATCTGCACTGCTACAGGCTTCCGGGTAATGGTCCAGGGCCCGAACTTTGAGCAGCAAAAGATTACACCGGGCACTTTGTCTTATTTGGAGGTGAGGTTTCCCTAGAACCTGAAAAGGCCGAAGGAGGAGGGAAAGGCATTGACTCTGTGGCCATCATCAGTCCCTGTGGTCGGGCATCTTCTTCCTTAGCTCTCATTCGGAGCCAGCTGGCTCTGCCCCAACCCGCGGTCTGTACCATCTCCGGGCACAGAGGGCTGGCTCTAGACCTTCACCCTGCTCCTGAGGTCTGCGGATTTTAAAAGGCACAGGCAGACCTGTGTTCTTGCCCTCTTCTAGCCAGCACTCTGGCCCTGCTGGGATTCAGAGCGCAAGCCCCGAGACCTGAACAGAGCATTACTACTCTGCTTGGAAGACCTGGGACGTAGGCTCAGCCCGTCTTGCTGTGTCATGACGCGCAAGCCCTTTCCCTTCTCCAGCCTCAGTTACCTGTCAAAATACAGTTTTGAATGAGGTCAGTGGTCCAAACCTGGCGGGTCATGAGAACACCTGAAAACTTTGATAAAATCCTGGTCCCTTAACCCAGCTGGGATCTAGATTGAAGAGAGGTGGGGAGGCGGGGGCAGGGGGGAGCACTCCGAACAAGGTCTGCTGGGATGTAGAGGGCAAGCGGAAATCTGAGTGGCAGAGAAGCTAAGTTTACAGGGAGGAAGGGCTCAAAGTCTGAAGATTATGAGACCCCCTTCCACCTATAGGCCTCCCCTCGCCCCTGCTTAATAACACAGAGGGGAAGGGGGAGGAGTTTCCGCCAACCATTCCCTTCCCTCTGAGGTCCAGGGGAAGCTGGTCACCTTCTTGTTTGCGGTCAACACTGGGGACTGCTGCTCAGGCTTCCATTAATCCTGTCTCCACACCTCCCAGGACTTCCGCCCCCCACCTTCCCCTGCCCCTTTCCACTTTCCTCTCTCACTCAATCCCTCTTCTCTGACCCTGGAGGCTGCACCCCAGCCCTCCATCTGCAGCAAGACAAGCCCCGGAGGCCTTAGGATTCCTCTGATGTATCCTAACTGGCACAGCCCCAGAGGTCTCCCTGCACACTACAGACATCCCACCTCCTGCCCCGTGACTCCTTCCCTGATTCTGGATTATTCCGGATTCTTAGTCACAGTGACAGATACCCCATACAACCTCGCTTAAGGGAAAAATAAATAAATACAAGAAAACCACCGGCTCAGGAAATGCCCTCAGGTCTGGCTGGATTCAGGGGCTCAGATGATCTTGCCAAGGCTCACTTTTTCCACCACCGTGTTATGACCCTTCTCTCCTACCAGATGGCTCCCAGCAGTTGGCAGCTCCGGCCTCATACTCTCTCGGCCTCGGCAGCAGACAGAAACAAAGGTTCCAGCTCGACCAACAGAACTTATGATGTTCACACACCTTCCCTTTTGCCCCTCCATTCCACCTATCTTTCCATCTCTCGTTTTGGGATGAAGAGAACACGGTTTCTGCCCTGTGTCCTCGAAGATCTGACAGTCAATGGGAAGGACACTGGCCATATACCCATCACTATAACATTTTATTATCAGGACTATGGCAAAAGTGTGGACAGATTCTGCATAATTTGGGAGTGCCTGGTAAATGTCAGTTCTGCCCTCCCCTTCCCATTTCTGCGATCTGAGTGGCCCCACGCTGGGTGCAGTGCCTAGAGCAGGAAGAGCTGCCAGGGTGCAGCTCACGACATGGGAATCAGCCTGGGCCACTCGGGTCCTCCCAAGCAGTGTCCCAAGCAGGGGGCCGAGAGACCTGGGACCCTCGGGAACCCCAGTGGCTCTGCCTTCCCATCCAAGCAGGTCCTAGCAAGGGAGAGAAGGGACAGTACAAGGGGAAGGGAGGAAAGATGGGGAAATGGACTTAAATTCTGAGCATCGTTGGGCCTGAAAAGGGATGGGCCAGGATGCATGATGGGCTGCCCCCATGCAGTACCCTAAAATCAAGAGTCTCCTTCATGGGCAGACGGAGGACAGCTTCAGAGACGCCCCTCCCTCCTGGGATCGCATGCAACAGATTGCATGTGCGGCCTGGGTGAGGTGCATCTTGGGGGAGAGGGTTGCTATTTTCCGTCCGAGTCTCCAAGAAGTTGGCTATAAAGTTATGATAGATCCAGAACCCCAGCACTGCTACCAGCAAGTCCAAACCAGCTGACCTTGCCACTACCTCTTCACCTCATCTCCAGGCCTCAAATCCAAATGCCTCCTGTCGGCTCTCACCTCACTCAACATCCCCACCCCCAGTCTGGCTTCAGTTCGGTTCTGCCTCCCGGCTCTGCAAACTTTCTCAGCCTCCGTTTCCCCGTATGTAAAACAACCTGGCAATAATATCAACTCACATTTAGGACGTGCTCGCCATGATCTAAGCCCCTCCCCACAGCTCCTCTCCTTTCATCCTCACCGTGACCCTGAGGGTGGGTGCAGTTAGACCCAACTTCACAGCTGAGGAAAGCCAGGCCTGGGAAAGTCATGTCACTGTCAGAGACAGGGACGCAGGTGAGGCGAGGTAGGGACCCTGGGACACACCGTTGAGGAGGCCATCACTCTCAGATGCTGACCCTGCACTCACTTCCAAGACCCTGAGTGGAGGCCTCTTTAAATGGTATGCCATCTCCATCAAATTTCTTTTTTTAAAGAAGATTTATATATTTATTTAATTATTTTGAGAGAGAGAGAGAGAGCGCGAGCATGCATATGCAAGCAGGGGGAGGGGCAGAGGGAGAGGGAGAAAAATTTCAAGTGGACTCCCCACTGAGCAGGGAACCCCATGTGGGCTCCAACCCAGGACCCTGAGATCACCACCTGAGCCACAATCAAGAGTCGGACGCTCAACCGACCGAGCCACCCAGGCGCCCCGAAGCGCCCATGCGTTTCAGCTGCACCTGCTGTGACAGTCCGTTCTCTCTCCTGGCAGGGCTGCTGTAAGGCTTTGAGGGGAAGCATTTATTCAAGCACCCAGCATGATACCTGGCGAGTCATAGTGCTAAGTAGTGTGATGCCAAAGGAAGATTAAAATCCCAGGTTTACCTGCTCCCTCCTTTTCTTCCCCTTCCCAGCCCAGCGGGACCCAAGAAGGTTTTTCAGGAAATCCAACCTACCCCACTGCCCCAGCAAACATTAGGACACGGAGGGCCCAGGAGTTGGGGCCCGTGGGTATCCCTTCCTGGCTGAGCCAGGTCTCTGACTGCCACCAGCGTTTCCATTAAAACCGGTTCACCTGGCTTCTAATAAGACAAATGGGCTCTTTCAGGAGCTAGCACTCAGGCAGGATTTCAATTTTTTTTTTCCAAATTTTTATTACCTTCCATTTAAAACATGTATTGCCTCTCTGGTTTCCGGCAGCAGTGTCCAGGGACAGAGATGAGACATGGGACTGCTGAATCCTTACCTTCTTGGCTGAGAGAAACCTCTGCCCTCCCCATACCCTGCATTGCAGGGTGGGCCCTCGAAAGACACCCACAGCAGGATTCTGGGCCTCGACACCTCCCTCAGCCCTCCCAGAGGCACCCAGCCCAGGACTGGGCAGTCTGACGACGGAGGGGGCTCATTTCCAGACACAGAGGAAGCCCTGCCTGGTTATAGAAGAAGCTGCAGCCCAGACCCCTGGGAGCCAGGCCAAGGAGGGAAATTTGAAGTGTATTCAAGATATCTATGGACCAGATCCTTTGGGAACATTTCAGCCCCATGGGAGCTGTCGGGTAGGGATCATCATAGCCATTTCTCCCATGAGAAAACCAGGCCTTGTGAAGTTATCTCTTTCTAGGGCCACGTAGCTGAAGGTGGCAGAACCAGGATTTGACCTAAGTTGGCTCAGTACTACTTACTGGCTGTGCAACCGTGGACACCGTCCTTCCCTTCTCTGGGCTCCAGTTTCCATGCCTGCACAGTGTGGGCGCTGACAGCACCTACCTAGGGCAGGTGCTATGAAGTGCAAGTGAGATATTAACCCCTAGAAAGATCTTGGCACAGGGCCAGGCACACAATAAATATGCGTTGAATGAGCAAGTGAGGAAAAGTGAGGGCTGAGGCCCCTCAGCTCCAGCCCTATTTAAAGCGCTCTTGTCCCACCTGTGATGATGGGGCCCCTATTGAGTCCAGAACATGACAGGTTTTCCAACTAATCTTCATGATCTCTGCCCGAGCATTTTTCCTCTACCTAAAGGGCTTCTCCAACTCCACAGTGAAAAACCAGGTGTGGTCAGCGGCCACCATCTCTGAGAGGCCTTCTAGCGACCCCCAGAGAGCGTGGAGGCTGCCCGACACTCATCTTGGAACATTCCACATCCTAGTTAGAGGTGGCGCACCCCGGAGGCGAAGACCACACGCCCGTCCCGGTGGTACTGACGACCGCTTCCATCCCCTGGGCCCCTGCAGACAGGCACCACTGCCCTGCTCACCGCTGTGATTCCCCTTGCAGCACGGTGCTTGGCATCTTAGAGGTGCTCAACGAATCCCTGTGGGGGTTCTGTGCGATCAGTGAAATCGAGAAAGAGTTACACATAACTGTGCAAGGCTTGCTGGCCGACGTGCACTGGCTCCTTTGACACGAGGCCCAGAGTAGCTGACTCACTTGCCCGTGATCAGACAAGTGCTAACAGGTGGAGCTGAGATTCGAACCGAAGTATCTGGCTCCACGGCCGCCATGACTGAACTTCACTCGTTGCCTTCTCCAAGGCAGGGTTTCTCATCCTCAGCGTTATTGACATTACCGCTGGGTCACGCTTCGTTATAGGTATTGTCCTGTGTCCTATGGGATGCTCTGCCCTCCAGAGACCTGTAACAGCCCCACCCCGAGTTATGACAAACAAAATTGTCATTAAGCATTAACAAACGTCCCCTGGGTTGAGAACCCTGACTTGAAAACCACTGCTCTAAGGAGACACCCCCATTCCCCTCTCCTAAGCCAACACAGCCTCTCCCCATCAGCACCCAGGGCCGCCACCTCCTGGGACAGAGTGCTTTGACGGGAAGTCCACGTGCCTGTATTTCCAGGTCCACTGACTTGTGAGTGACCTGGCGAGTCGCCACCCCCACACTCAGCATCGCTTTGCTCATCAGCTAAGGGCCCCCATATCTGTCCAGTTGCCCTGTGAGTCACTGACTTCGACCCCCTCTTTTCCTTACCATGCCATCCGGTTTCTCATCCAGTCCTATTGCACCACCTCCTACATAGCGTTCCAGCCCATGCCGTCCAGTCCCTTCTCCACACCTCTTCCACACCCTCCTGGTTTGCCTTGGCTCAGACTGCCACCCGCTCACCTGTGGGTCAGCCCCCCAGCCTGTGTCTGCCTCCAATCTCACCCTCTCAAGCCCGGGGGGATCTTCCTAAAACACAAAGGTGATCACACCTGCCTTGGGTATTTCCTGAGAACACCCTCTGCTCCTGGAAGAGTTGAAGGGACAGCAAAGCCCAGTTAGACCGAAAGCTCTGGGGTGAGGCATGGCGGGACATCTATCACGGTGTGTATTGGGACTGCGGGGTGACCTGTCTGTCTCCCCGCTACACAGGAAGCCCCGTACATTTCCTGCTCCTCAACGTCTGGCACGGGCCTTAGCTTTGGCACAGCTGGCACCGAGCAAGGCTTACTGGACGGAGGGGCGAACGGATGGACAGACGGATGGACAGGCTGGTCCAGCTGTGTGCAGTGCTCTAAGCTGGGGAGGCCAAGCTGAGCCCACCGCAGGGGCTTCCGGAATAGATGCGGGGTGACCAGCACTCTGCCGTCAAGTCGAACTCCGTTTTACACGGAAGACAAATTGTCCCTCCTGAAAGGGCATTTCCGATCCAGAGAAGGGGACCTGGAGAGGGAGAGAAACAAGATGGGACAGATGATTTGCTGTATGTCTGACAGCCCTCCCCTGGGGCAGAATTTTCTTATGGGGACTAGTTAGAGGAGGGGGTCATTTCCCTGAGAATCTGGTCCCAGAGATTGGGGGTATCTGATGGCCTTTATTTTGGGGAAAACGCACCGCAAACTTAACTGTGTTTACTTGGCAGCAGCAACCTCACTCTGTCCCGTGGGTTTTCTTACCAGGGTGGGGAACAGGTTTGTTCTAGCAGAGGGGCTGCTGGGACCGGCACAGGCATGTCCGTGTGAGAGCACGCACAGCACCCTGCGCCCTCGTCCTCCTGCCCAAGGGAGGGGGCTGGCCAGCCAGAACTTGGGGCTGCGGACAGTGACAGCCGCACCTGCCCAGAGCCAACAGGATTTGCTCCCTGGATTTTCCACGTCGGCGATTCCAAGATCGGGCCTGATTGCTCAGGCACCTCCGGAGGCCTGCCGGGGGCAGGACAGGGGGCTCGGAGCGGCTACGGGTCTGAGCTGCCTGGAGAGAGGCACTCCTGACAGTGGCAGGAAGAAGTGACCCCTCCTTTACCCTGCTCCACCGCTTCCCTCACACACACAAAGAAAGTAACTAGGAGGAGCCAAGGAGCCAGCCGGGAGATGGCACCTGGAATTAGGGGTCCGCCGAGGCCAGGCCAGGTAGGAAAAGGGGGGCACTGCCTCTTTGGCTTTAAGCCAGGAAGATGCTCACAGAATGACGATTAGGGCTCCAGCTGAAGCTATAGGCTCGGGAGTCCCACAGCTCTCAAGTCAGGGCAGTCTGATAATGGTTTCTAAGAAGGCAGGTGGGGAGCCAAGGAGAACTCGACTCCAATTCCAGTTTCATCTTGTTCCACCTGTGTGATCTTAGGCAAGTGCTTCACCTCTCCGAGCTTCCACTTCCTCCTGTGTAAGATGGGGATCGTTGTGAAGACGAATGAAACAATAGATTAGCTGCTCAGCATAGAGCCCGGTGTATCGTGGATTTGTGGGGCAACAAGTTTTGTAGGAAGAGCTTCTCCACGCTTCCATCCCCCATCCTCGCACGGGATGATGGGACATGGACGAAGTGAGCAGTGTGCGATGAGGAGAAAGGGGAGGGACCGGAGAATGGCCCCCTGCTGGAGCAGCTGACTCCCGCGGGAGGCGCCTTGGCCATATCGGTCCACGGCCCACCTGGGAGACAGCTGCAGAACCATATTGGCAAGGCGTGCAATGGAACCAGGGTGGCTGGCTGGACATTGACGTGGGTGACTCTGATGCTGGGAGCTTCAGCCCCCACGGTGCAATGAGGGAAGAAGCCCAAGACCTACCAATGTGCAAAAGATCAGAAAGACGGGTGGGACTTTTATGGCTCCAGAGTTCTTATGATGTGAAAGAATACATTAAGTCTCCGCCATGCCACTTTTGCCAGGTCTTGTATTATGTGAAGCTAAAACCATCCCTAGTAGCACCTTTTAAGCTTGAAAAGGGCATCTTGACCTGCTGTGGGTCTGGGGCTATGTTGCAACTGTGCCCAGAGCCTCCAAATGCCCGTCTCTGGGCGGGTGGAATTACAGACCTCAGGAGTCACGGAAGGCTGCCAGATCAGAGGCCATCCCAGCATCCCAGGCCTCCAGACAGAATCTGGGGAGTTACTAAGATTTTTGAGTGTCATTTGAGGTGCTCACTCTTTGCATCAACAAAGTGGACACTCGGGTCTACAAAGGCGCCAGCCTGGAGGAGGCGATGAGGAGGTGGAGTTGAAAATACAGTGCCTAGAAGACAAGGACATGTACGTTATAAGACCCTCTCTGGACTTCACCCCGTGTCTACCTCTTTCCCCAGGGCGGGGGTAACATGCAGGCTCTGGAGACAAAGGGCCTGGGTTCAAATCTTCACTGGGGTGATCACTCTGAGCTCCCCTCCCTGTTCCTTCATTTATGAACCGGACAGTCTGGTCCCTACTTCATGGAACCGGGATGGGGGTGAAGAGACACTGCTGGGCAGGCAGTGGGCAGTGGCCAGAGGGACATGTGGGGACTTTGCCTGGCCTGCTGGTGTCTTCTGCTTCTTGAGCTGGGAGCTAACTACACAGGCATGTGGAATGTATGAAAATTCATTGAGTGAAACATTTATAATTTGTACACTTTTCTGAAAGTGTACTATACTTCGATGACAAATTTTCAAAGATTTAGCCCGATGCCTGGTGTTGAACTTCTCTAACTACAATAAATGTCCAATACTGGTGTTATTGCCCCACTGTCAGGCCTACAGTAGAGGCCTCCCCAGAATCTTCTTAGTCCATGAGTTGGCTGCTCTCCAGAGTTCTGGAAGGTCATCTACGGATGGGGAAATTGAGGCACCAAGCCCCAGAGGCTCAAGGTCACAGGGCTCAAAAGGAGCTGAGTCAGCCAGAGCCCAGCAGCACCCCCTTCCCACACACCCTCCCTCCGCCTTTCCTGGCTGCCTCCCTGGCTCGTGTCTGCACCTTGCAGGGGTGTGGGGGCCCATTCATTCCTAGGCAAATGGGCTCTGGGCGCGTGTGCATGAGGCAGGTCCCGGGATAGCTCAAACAGGCCCAGGCCGCCTGGCGCCCCGCGGCAGCTGCCCCCTGGCCTCTAAATGACAGTGTGGAGCATTTGGCTATTTACAGAGTAAATAGGAGGGCTGGCGGGCCTGGGGAGGCAGGTATGTACCTCTGCGAAACCAAAACAGAGAGCAAGTGCCGGGAGAGCTCTGCACCCTGGGAGCCGCGGAGGGTCAGCCGGGGGCCGGCCTGGCCAGCGGCTGTGGTCAGGGTCAACACCAGCTGTCATTAGAGGGGGAGGCTTGGCCTCACCCACCTTCAAGGAGCTCCGGCACAATCCATCCTGGCAGCTCTGGCTCGGGTGGGACAAGCAGACCGGAGCTCACCCTTGCCTCCCCAGCAGAGGAGGGGGCCAGAGATCCTGCAGAGAAACACTGGAGTCTCGCTCTGCCTCCAGCTGTCTCCCCAGACCGGGCACAGTCGAGACTCTCTGGCTGAGAAGCCGCACGACGAACTCGAGACTCACAGAGCCAGAGTGCAGGGCTTCAAGTCCTGGCCCTCCATTCAGCTTTGTGTGACCTGGGGCCACTTACTCAACCTCTCCGTGCCTCAGTTTTCTCATCTGTAAAATATAGTCATTGTGAATATTAAGCAGCCAATAATTGAAGTGGCTAAAAAACCCATGTACGTGAGTCCTGTCTCGGGGGCAGTCCCTCCCCAGCGCTCAGCAAATGTACCATGTGGGTTCAATGGGGTCGGACTTGTTGATTTTTCAGGAGATATGCAAAACTTGGATTTCTGTGTGCAATCACCTGATTTTTAAATGTTGGCAGCTCATCAGAAAGAACTCTGTAGTCTAGAAAACATGGATAAAGGTCAGGTTTGACCAGTGGACCTCCAGTCTGATCAGTTCCTCGATCTGCTAGTGAGAGTTCGAGGTTCCATGAAGGAAAGCTCATTCGCCCAGCCTTGCACAGCCACTTGGTGGTCGAGACCCCAGAGTCACACTGGGGATTCAGGCACCGTGGGGCAGCCTCCTGTTGAGTGTCACAGCAGCTCTTCACCGTGGGTTGTATTCTCCCCAAGACAGCTCAGAGGGGTCCAGGGACTTGCCAAAGATCAACCAACTGGCAGGTTCCCAGCCTGGATTCAAAATCCAGGACAAGCTTCAGTGTCTCCTTAGCTCTGTGCGTGCGGGAGCGCAAGCTGGTTTTGTAGCCCCCAAGGCTCGTGCTGCTGCAATGAGAACCAGGCCCCGTCACCTGAGGAGATGCAGCCACTGCTCCCCCCTGCTCCCCTGAGTGGTCTTTCAAATGCCCCAGCAGGACACTTTGACCGTTGGCAGGACGGTACACAGGGATGCCAGACTGCCTCGGGAAAGCCTTCATCATCACCGTTACTATTGTCAAAAGTACGTAAACACTTTCTTATTATCGAAAAAGAATCAAGTGACAGAAAACACATAGTTCGTCTGCAGTAATTCCACTCTCCTTCTCGGGGGCTATATTATTAAAGTAATGTCACCTGCTTATAAACCTTTTCCTGGGAGGCTCTCCAAGCAGCCCCATGAGCTGGCTGGAGGCCCCTGGCTGGTTTGCGGGACCGGGCTGCCGGGCTGGCCATCACTGTGCAGGCAGGCCCTCTGGCCAAGAGCATTTCCCGAGCGGTGGGTGAGCATGGGGGTCCTTAGAGCAGCGGGGAGAGCGGCGTGGGGAGCACCCAGGCATCAGGGAGCAGAACACGTCCCAGGCGGTGCTTCCTAAAAAGGCTGGTGGCCACCAAGTCGGAGCCACTGGCATCCAGGCACGTGATGGGGGTGTCGGCCCTCTTTCAGGCGTTCAGGTGGTGTCAGCCAGAATGTGCGTCCTGACCGCCTCCCCAGCACTTGCTCTCACATTGCGACAAGAGGAGGGCAGGCCCGCGTAGGCTCAGCACCTGTGCAGGAGGCCCTATCTCGGGCAGTGAACGGCTTTGCTCTGCTTCTAGCATCTTTATCTTACAGTCACCTTCTCTTCATGGCTGGTCACACTGCTTTTCCAGTTAGAGCAGTGAGATAGATTTCCTCCTAAAAACAAAGTTAATTTTTTGTGTTGGGGGTTTTTGGTTGTTGTTTGTTTGTTTGTTTGTTTGTTTAAACAGTAAGCTGATTTAAATTAAAATAGTAAATAATGGGGGCGCCTGGGTGGCACAGTCCTTAAGCGTCTGCCTTCGGCTCAGGGCGTGATCCCAGCGTTCTGGGATCGAGCCCCACATCAGGCTCCTCCGCTGTGAGCCTGCTTCTTCCTCTCCCACTCCCCCTGCCTGTGTTCCCTTCTCTCGCTGGCTGTCTCTATCTCTGTCAAATAAATAAATAAAATCTTTTAAAAAAAATAGTAAATAATGTTTCAGGTGATTATCAGAAATGACAGCAATGGCTTTGCTTTGGTGGGACAGAAATGGCTCTTAGGGAAAGGCACGCACAGTCTTAGGTAAAGGAGGGTAGCTGTCGCCTGAGCACCGCCCTAAAAGAATTTGGCCGTGACCATGGAGGCGTGCCGTCTAGGCCTGGGCAGCTGGGGGCTGGACTTCTGGGGCGTGGGCTGCAGCAAGTCCAAGAGCCCACTCTAACCGAAACGCTCTGACACGTCCCAGAGAAAGGCAGAGTGACCTGTGTAAGCCTCACTACCACCAGTCAAGGCAAGCCAGAGGAAAACCAGAGCACCATAAGCCTCACAGCCCCCTTCGGCCTGGGTTTGCTCCTTTGGAGCAAACCCCAGGGACCGACATCAGCCTGGCTACGAGGAAAGGGCGTGCTGGATGGGGAGCTCCAGGCCAGGGCTGTGGCAATGATCCACTGTGGCCCCAGGGGACCGAAGGGGCGGGCTCTGGACCTGGAGTGCCTGAGCTCAAATGTCTTCTTGTTTGAGTTGGGGTGCTTCCACAATTTACTTACCCTCCTGTGACTCTGTTTCCCCATCTGTTAAAAGGGAATAAAAATGGTTCCTAACATTGGGTTCTGGTGAGGGTCAACTGAGCTATTCATCTAAAGTTCGTGCAAAGGGTCTGGCCAGCATGGAGCTGAGACTCAGTACATGTTGGCTGTCTCTCTCTCTCTCTACTTCCGCTCTTATCAGTGGCACTGTTTCAGAGTGGAAGTTTCCCGCTGGGGGCCTTTGGGACCATCCTGCTTTGCCTGGGAGTCAGAGGACCTGTTTGTATCCAGCTTAGCATTTGAGGGGTAATCTTTAGCAAGATGGTCACAACCCTTTACACCTCACTTTCCTTACTCGTATAACGAGGCTAATCTCTCCACTACTGGGCCGTGTCTGTATTCAATGAACCAGCGCATGTGTGTGTAGACACCTCGTGTTTCTAGACATGCAGACAGTATCTGACAGGTGATACTTTTCCCTCCTCCTCCCTCCAAACACACATGCGCATGCGCGGCCCTACACACACACACACACACACACACACACACACACACTTCTCCCATTTTGATCTTGGCCTGAGGCTGACAAGCCCCGGATTAGAGATGAGTGACAATGTTGGCATTATCAGCTCCCACAGAGGTATTCAGAGTGATAGAGAATCTGGAATATAAAAACACTTCCCATTTTGAGAGAGGGAACTGGTAGGATTATCAGATTTAATTTGCTCATTTCATTCACCAAGGACTTTTTTGTGTGCTGGCCTCCTGACATTGTTTCATTTCATACACACATATACAAATGATTCATGTGTTTGAGAAAAAGCAAACAATTCAGGGATGAGCAGAAATAAATTTAATAAACCCTTTCATCTTGTTCTCCTCGTCAGTGCCTCGTCCGTACTTACTTGCAGGCAAGCAGTATTGACAGCTGGTGTGGATCGTTCCACATTTCTGGTTAAATGCATAGAAACACATATGCCCATTGGAAGGAGGAGAAAGGAAGGTGTTGTTTGTTTTTTTTTTAATCACACTGTACATATTTCCTTGCATACATTTTTCACTGAATGCATCATGGCCATCTCTCCAGATCAACAGAAAGAGAAAACATCCATCGTTGTCCATAAGCGTTTCATCTGATGCTGTGGTTTACCATAGTTTACCCAGCCTCTCCCTTACTGGTGCATATTGGCTTCTCAGGGTTTTTCTAGCTCCCTCTCAACATATATCGCCAATGTGGGGGTAATCATCCATGCCCTTGTATCCTTGGTTTTCATTTCTACTGGGTAGTGTCCCCGCGTCGCAGCTTCTAGTTCAAATGAAAGTCGTATTCGTACCCTTATTTGGGGAGTCAGAGATCTGTTGACTACAAAGTAACCACCTTCTAGAAAGCCCGGAGATTCGGCAGTAGGGTAGGGTCCACATGTACTAAGTGTGGCATATTCATCTCTCCGTGCTGCTTCATCCAATGTTCCCACAAATCCTAGATCAGGAGAACAGGGATAGGGAGCCCCACCAGACAGATGTGGAAATATGGAGGCTCAGAGTGAAGAAAGTACTTGCCTAAGTTGGGGGATTCTGAGCCCTCAGCCCACCTCTAAGGAGCCGACGAGCCGTCACCACCTCTAGTTGCCACTGCAGGCTAAGCCACAAGCAGACGATGTTCTGGAGCAGGAAGACCAGAGAGGTTCCGAAAGTGAGAGGGGTCTGGTGCCGGGGCAGGTGGCGAGCATCTGAAAGGCATTTGTCTGCTCAGAAATGACCAAGGTCATTGATGTCTCTGTGTTTTCTTCCCCCTGCTACCAATCCATCAACGTCCTGGCTAAGTGCACCTTTGACCAAAAGACAGAGGAGATTCACCTGTCTAGAAGGCCTAAGGATACTCACATGGCCTCTTTTTCTTATCTCTGCGGGCTGGGGGGGAAGCCAGACTTTGTGGGTGACCCGTGGGTCCCCCTGTGTTGAGCTGGCGGAGTGTCGGTGGCAAGAGGAGCAGCCGGCGCTCAGTGGGAACCTTGGCACTTCTCAGGCTGTGGAAGCCTGAGGGAAGAGAATTCTTGGGTGAGTGCTGGGCCACTGGGCCAGGGAAGGAAGTTCTGGCTTCTGGTCATTCAAATAACTGATATGAACAGTGAAGAAAGAGACAGGCTAGAGGTGGGACAGAGTGAGGAGGCAGAAATGAGACAGACAGTCTGAATTAGCTGAGGTAGAGTCAGACGTTCACAAGGCCAGCACAGGACTGTTCCAGTGGGAAATTTGAATCTTATTTGACTAGATGGGTC
This sequence comes from Ursus arctos, assembly GCF_023065955.2. Lineage (NCBI taxonomy): Eukaryota > Metazoa > Chordata > Mammalia > Carnivora > Ursidae > Ursus > Ursus arctos. Next base: position 57,360,504 of record NW_026622819.1, read on the forward strand.
GGGAGACGGTGTGATCAGAGAATGACCCTGCACTGGTCCCAATTTCTGAGCAGTTGTCCCGAGTAATGGTAGACATTTGACTGTACGTTTCGGTTCCCAGAGCCCCCTTCTCCCATGTGATCTCACAGAATCCTTGCAAATTGCCAGTGAGGCTAGAAGCAGAACATCTATTTTTCAGGTAAGGAAACTGAAGTTGACAACCAAAAGCCACAGGAAACAGAGCTGGAAGGCCTGGCTTCCAGGAAGCTGAAGACTTCTGAAAACAGATTGCCGGGGACCCTTAGACCCAGATCTTTCTCTTCCCACCCTCACCCCCTTTCCTGCCAAAAAGCACAGGGTTTGAGGCCAGAGTCACATGACTCTGGTCTGACCAGGAGGACAGAACCATCTCTGGCAGCGGCCAGGGTGGAGGAGAGAACAGAAGGCTTAGGACTCCCTATTATCTCCAAATGTTAAAAAAAGAAGTCTAAGTATGTCAGTGTTTGCTATGTGTCAGGCCCCATAGTGCAGAGTCCAAGGCACCCCTCTTGAGGGCCAGGGTCACCCTGGCTCCTTTCCTTGGCCATGGGCTAGGCACAGCCATTGCTGTTCCTCTAACCCACGCTCAGTTACGTGGAGAGTGAAAGCATTCATGATCTAGAACCAGACAGCCCTCAGTTCCGAGCCTGCTTCGGGTCCCCGTTGCTGTGTGCCCTTGGGCACGTCACTTCACCTTTCTGAGCCTCTGTCCAGGTCATCATTTGTAAAGAACAGACGAAGGGTGATTGTGAAGGGGGAAATGCATGGAACAGTATCTATACGGGGCGCCTGGCTGGCTCAGTGGGTAGAGCACGCAACTCTTTTTTTTTTTTTTTAAGATTTTATTTATTTGACAGAGATAGAGACAGCCACAGCCAGCGAGAGAGGGAACACAAGCAGGGGGAGTGGGAGAGGAAGAAGCAGGCTCATAGCGGAGGAGCCTGATGTGGGGCTCGATCCCATAACGCCGGGATCATGCCTTGAGCCAAAGGCAGACGCTTAACCGCTGTGCCACCCAGGCGCCCCTAGCACGCAACTCTTGATCTCAAGCCCCATGTTGGGCGTGGAGCCCACTTAAAAAAAAAAAAGAACAGTATCTATAGAACACTTAGCTCAGGGCCTGGCAAGGAGTCATCAATAAACAACTGCATTCATCCCTTCGGTGGCCCTTCTAGTAGGTTCTGCTGTCAGCACAGAGCAGAGGCTATCAGATGTGAGCACACATAATGATCCCCTGGACAACTGGCTGAAATAACAGACCTTCTGACTCCAAGGCCTAGGGAAGGCCCAAGAATCGGGCCCTCCGTGGGCCCTAGAACCACAAGATGGTGAGCAAGTTCCTTAGGCAGAGGCCAGAGGGGTCCAGGTGCAGTCCTAAGGAACACCCTGGACTCTGCGTGGTCTTTGGTGGTTTGGGCGATGCTCTTTCTGATGGACTGCACTATTACGCACTCCCAGCCCCCTAGCTGCACCCCCTGGTCCTGCCACTCCTCAGACTCCACTAGCCTCCCTCACTTTCTGGAAGGCTGAGAATGTGCACATTTAATCCCACATGGTACCTGAACAACGGCAGCCCCTATTTACTGAGCAGAGTGGAAATGGCTGGCCAGGGAGACGGGATTTCAGGAGGAGGCCAAGCACCCGAACTCAGTGTCCCTCTGCTTCCCCCCTCTCTCACAGCCTAGCCCTGAGTCCAGCTCCAGCACCGGCAGCCTGGGCCTCCGCAGCTCAGTGCTCTCCCCTGGTCTCCTGGGTACTCATTTCTGAGCAAAGCCAGCCTAGAGTTTCCCAGGCTCCTGCTGCCCCCGTGAGGCCAGCTCCTGCAGCTGTGGCTCCTGAGTCCTGTCCCTGCTTGGAAAGGGCTGGGGCAGCCCCACAGGGTGAGGGAGGTCAAGAGGCTGGGAGAGGCTTTGCTCCTGCGTGTGGCACCACCTCACCACTGCCGACTGGGCACCCAGAGCCCAGCCAGAGCCCACCTAGATGGCCACAGGGGCAAGGGAAAGGGTCTACAGCTTGTGTTTGGGGGGTTCTGCCACCCCCTTGACTTCCCCACCTGCAAAATGGGAATAATGATGGTTGTACCCACACAAGGCCTTTGAGAGAACAAGATGATTACTTGGCCAGCAGGAGATAATGATTATTATGAATATGGCCAAGTTTTAGCGCACATGTATTATGAGCCCAGCACTCTGCTTTCCCTATATTACCTCACTGAATCCTCCCTAAAAACAAACAGCTGAAGGAAGAACCATTAGTATACCCATTTGACAAATGAGAAGACTGAGGCTCAGAGAGCGTAGTCAATTTGCCCAAAGTTACACACAGCGAAGGTAGAGCCAGACTCGTAGTCCAGGCCTGTGTGACGCCACACCCTGCGTCCTTCACCTGCCCCGACTCCTGCTTCTGGCAAGTTTTCGCCTCCACCATCGCTCTGCAGCTCTCTCCCCTCCCTCTCATCCTTTCTCACTTCTCTGTTGCTTTGAATCGATGGTCAGCTTCTCCAGGTCCGCGTCCAGCACCATCGTCTGGGCATACGGGACGCCCCAGGTCTTGGTGCAGAGCAGACACACTTGTACCCCGATTGTGAAGTGGAGGCAGTGGCCCAGAGAGGGCTGCTCTGGGGGCTAGGGCAGGTGACCAGCGCCAGAGCCTCGGACAGCCCGACTGTGCTCTAGACTCTGAGTGGGGCAGAAATAGAATATTCTAGGTTGGTGGCCAAGGAGGACTCAGAGGGACACCTGCCATACAGCAAGAATGACAGCTCTCAATGACTAAGCCCTTACTATCTTCCAGGCATCAGGCAACACCTTCCCTCACTAAATCATCTGAAGGAACACTGTGGAAGCTTGTACTGGCCCCATTTTACAGGTGAGAAAAGCAAGGCTTGAAGAGGTGAAAACTCTTGCTCAAGTTCATGCAGCTATTCGATGGGACAGTCTGGGTCTGGCTTGCAAAGTCCAGGCTACTGTCTTGCCTCCTGGGTCATCTGTGGGAATGCGCCCGTTTGTGCAAAGTCTGTGTCCTGTGGGGACAGCAGTCAGCACGTGCACCGCTGCGGAGCCCTGTGTGCCCCTGTCCAGTGTTCCCAAGACAGCTGGGGCTCCTCCTGCATCTTACCTTCCCCCTCCACAGTTCCTCAGGCACCTCACACCCCAGAAGGGCCTCCCTCGGAGGCCGTCAGGGGCTCTGGGCTCAGAGTGTGTGCACCCTTGTTCTTCCAGCTGCGGTAAGACACACGGACCAATGGAGGCTTCCGAGCCCAGCTCAGGGGCTCTGGCTTCCTGGCTCTGCTGTGTCCTGGCACCACGGCCTTCCTGAACACTGGTCACTATACTTGTGGGGTGGGGAAAACGCGTGCTGCCCTCTCAGGGTTGGTGGGAGGATGCAAGGAGCTAAGACCTTCGTGTGTTTGCCTGGCATGAGCCGGGACAGGTGGTGGGCATTCAGGGCAGTCGCCAGCACACTGCCAATTCACTGATCACTCACACTGATCTGCAGTGTCCTTCTTTGAGACTGATAGAATGGGAAAAAGAATTAAGGATTGATTAATAAAGATAACTTAGTAGTTAGCCAAAAGTTTTCAAAATAAATGGTGTTAGGGACCAAATAGCAGAGTCTTCGATTGCAAAATGGGAATTAGTACTCTGAGGTCCGTGGGTCTCCATGCAGAAGTGAGGGTCTCCGAGGGTGGGGAGCAAGGAAATGGAGGTTCACGAAAGGGCTGTTTCTGAGATTTGTCCTTGAGTCTGTCAGAGGTCACAGGAAAAGGACACAGCATTATATTATTTTAAGGGCAGTTATGAAATGGTCTCCTTCGTTCTGAACCCAGCATGCTGGAGACAGTGATTTGGAAAGAGCCTCGTTCCTGATTCCTCACTTCCTTGTTTCTGGCAGCAGACTCCATTCTGCCCCCAGGCATGAGGTGGCCAGGAAAGCCCGAATCAGGGAGTCAGGAGGTCTGGGTAACAGCTCTCGCTCTCAGCCAGCTGGCTGTGTCACCCCCAGCAAGTCAGACCACTTCTCTGGACCCCCATCTGCCCGCCAACAAGATGAGGGAGTTGAGCTAGATGATGAGTTACTGACGATCTTGACATTCTTGGATTTCTCTACAGTAAATATTAAACCATGACTTTCTCTTCCTGGCCACTAAGAGTGTAACTGGAGTATCTTTGCGCCCCCTGTGCCTATTGCAGGCCTATCACAGTGGAGAGGACCTGGTGTTCCAGCCCCAGCTTGGTCACGTACTCACCGAGAGAGCATGGCAAGCCACACCTCACTGAGCCATTTCTCCATCTGAAATTGTGGTCCCCTATCTCCAGCACAGGGCAGTCGTGACTGCAATATACATAGAGCCGCTAACACATAGTACGCCCTCAGGAACTCTCTGTTGAATGACAGGCCCACAAAGAGGTGGCTTTATTTGTTTTGTTTTTTTTTAAAGATTTTATTTATTTATTTGACAGAGAGAGAGACAGCCAGCGAGAGAGGGAACACAGGCAGGCGGAGTAGGAGAGGAAGAAGCAGGCTCACAGCAGAGGAGCCTGATGCGACGCTCGATCCCAGGACTCTGGGATCACACCCTGAGCCGAAGGCAGACGCTTAATGACCGAGCCACCCAGGCGCCCCAAAGAGGGGCTTTAGCTTCCAGAATGCAATGTTGCTCCTGTTCCTCCAGTAATGGGGACACTTTTATCCCCATCAAAGATCCAGCTCCAGGTGGACATGCGTCACAGCATGAGCCAGCACACCAGGAAGGAAGGGGCTCTATTATTCTCCATGATGGGCTTGGAAAGAGCTACAGATTTAAGCCTATTGACGCAAAAACCCTGGGTTGTTCTCAAAACTAGACCCGAATCCTTTACTCAGGAAAGAATTCTTAGAGAAACCAGTTGTTCTCTAAATAAATCACTCACATTTTTCTAATTCTGGACAACCAGGTCTCTTTCTCAAGTATTTCAGCACCTTAGGATCCAAGAAGGTTCAAGATGGAAGTCATCTTCAGGAACCCTAACTCAACCTCTCATTTGATGGGAAAAGAAATTGAAGATCCTGAGAGAGAAAAGGTGTCCAAGGTAACACAGGCCATTGTCAATTCCATTAGATGATTAAATTCACTCTTACTGTACGTTGTCACATTTCTGACATTTCTGTCACATTTCTGAAGTGCCACTTCAAACAGCACTTTCACACACCTGTGCCCACTTACTGACCCTGTGAGGTAGACGGCAGCATCTCTGTTCAACAGTTGAGGAAATCAAAGTTCACAGTGTTGAAGGGGTGATCCCGTGATCACCCAGCTTTACCCCACAATCGCCGTGGCTGACCCAGGACTTCTCCCCAGGGCTATGGGGAAGCATCAGACTGATTCTGAAGCAAGGTAAATGTGCGTGGGTTCCCAGGGCCCAGAAGATCAGCCTGTGGGAATGGAGGGGAAGATGGTGAATGTCACGGTGACTGTTGTGTGTGGGTACAGAGTGGTCACTCATATGCCCTGGTCAGGGAAGATGGACTATATTACTCCTGAAGGTTGTCCATGTGCCTAGGTCCACATCAAGTCTGAGGGGTGTCAGAGAAGGCAGCCCCTGCCCTTACAGAGCTGATGGCTTTCCTGAAGAGACAGGTAACTTCCATGAACCAAATGGAGAAGAGTATTCAACAATGAAAAGCAATGAACTACTGACACATACAGAAAAAATATTACGTTGAATGGAAGAAGCCAGACACAGCAGAATGCTTACTGCATGGTTCCATTTATATGAAACTCTAGAAAAGGTGCGCCTATGGAGACAGGAAGCAGAGCAGTGGTTGCCTGGAGCCAGGGGCAGAAGGACTGGCATGAGGCACAGAGAACTTTCTGAGGGGATGGAAATGTTCTATATCTTGACTGTGGTGGTTACACAGTGTATACATTTTTGTGTAAATTGGTCAACACTCATTGAAATGCACATAGGAAATGGGTGTATTTGTTGTACACAAAGTAGACCTCGATAAAGTTGATTTTCTGAAAAGACACCGTCCTTGCTTTCATGGAGCTTACAGTCTGGTGGAGAATACAGCTATTAATACAGTTTATCATGTAAATAAATGCTAAATAACCATGACTGAGATAAGAGTTATAAAGGATGTTATACAGAGTATGAGAATGTGTAATAAGGATAGAGTCACTTCAGAAGGACCTGGAAAGTCTTCCCTGAGGAGGCAACATTGATGTGCACTTAGAAGGATAAGTGGACATGAACCAGGGGAGATGATGGTGGCAGAGTGTTAAGGGCAGCATGTGTTAAGGGCCTGTGGTTGAAGGGATCTGATGAGGACCACTGAAAGGACAATAAGGAAAAGGGAGGGAGGTGGTAAGAGATGGGTCTCCGGAGGTAAGACCATACTGGGATGCTTTTGGGTCTGGATAAGAGTTTGTAATTTTCCTAAGAGAAATAGAAATCCGCTGGGGCATTGTAAGTGGTGGTATGGCAGGGATGTGACCAACTCAGTTTATGGGTTAACAGCCTAGAGTTAGTATTCACCTCCCTCTCTTTCTGGCTGTAAGATTCTTGAGATTAGGACCAAGCCTTAATAATTTGTGTAGCCCCCAAGGAAACTTCAGCAGTAGGAAAGATAAACAGAGGTACAAGAACTGTTATGAACGAACGAATGAATGAATGAATGAATAAACCTATTTTTTCAGCACTTAGCTGTTTTTCCAAAGTCATCTGATTAAATGATAGATTTAGGATTTCTTCTTCCCACACTGAAGACATGATACTGAGGATAACAGAACCACATCTCCATACTGCCCCACATGGACACCCACTGTCAGGGACAAATCAGACCCATCTCTTGCCCTCATTACCGGTCTCTCAGCAGGTCAGTCAAGGCCCTCTGGAGACCCCTCCACCTGTGCAGTGGCCTTATTGCCCCAGATCTCCTCTGTGCACATCTGTCATCCAGATGCTGCTGTCCACCAGGCTTGTGATGGGGACATCCATCACTCTCATGTCTTTGCCAGAAATCGCCCTCCTGTATCGGATGCACTGGGAGACTGCTCACAGCGTTCTTGAAGACCTAGCTCGATACCTGCTCCCCTGGAAGCCCTTCCTGCCTGCCTTAGCCCGTTAGCTACCGTGTTGCCCCTCCCCCTAGGACAGCACTTGTCCTGTAATATGTTTACTTTGTTTCTTCCTTATCCCAACACACAGTCCTCCGGTGTTCTTACCTGCTCTTCTTGTGCTAAGCAGTGCCTGACACAGAATCGGGTGGACAGAAAGGAAAAGAATAAGGTGGGCTCAGCTATAGTGGGGCTTACATAGATCCCTTAAAAGGGTGGTTGACCAGAGGGACGGGGAGAAAAGATCAATATTTAACCTCTCCCAAGGAGTTAACCAGTTTAGGAATGACATAAAGTTCCATACATAGAATTTCTCCCCTGCTTTGAGTTTCCTTGTCCCCCTTGGGGTAGAGGGGGTTCATCCCACTGTTTTTGTCTCAGCTCCCCGACAGACCTCGATGTTAGCCAGTGGGCAATTGAGGTGTGCCTCTTAGCTTTGGTTGTTGAGCTCCTTGGGGCTCTCTCAGACCCACTGGCCCTCCCCTCTGCTTCCCCTTGCATGACTGTTCATGACCTTCTTCCCTCCAGCCAGAGTGGACCAGCACCCTCTGTCATGCTCACAGCGAGGGAATCAGGAATGGCCCAGCAGTGCTGTGTCACCATCGCTGGCTGGGGACAGAATCTCTTGCACCAAGAGACACAAACTGCAAAGTGATCAACAAAGTTACAAGATCCTACATGAGGAGATGGGTCCATCTTCTTCTTCTTCTTTTAAGATTTTATTTATTTATTTGACAGAGAGATAGAGAGAGAGCACAAGTGGGCAGAGTGGCAGGCAGAGGGAGAGGGAGAAGCATGCTCTCCACTGAGCAGGGAGCCCGATGTGGGGCTCGATCCCAGGACTCTGGGATCATGACCTGAGCCAAAGGCAGCTGCTTAACCGACTGAGCCACCCAGGTGCCCAGGTCCACCTTCATGTTCTTTGAAGCAGATTCATTTCTCTTTTGATGTTTGCATGAAAATGTAGATTTCCTTCCTGGCAAGACTGAGGGGTGAGGTTTAGAAGAAATTTAGGTTAAATTTAGAGAGGAAATGCAGTGGCTGATTGGGGCAAGATTATTAGCTTTGAGGTTAGATAAAGGTGGGTTCAGACCCCCACTTGGTCACGTCTGTGCAAGCCTGACGTCTAAATAGCAGGCGGGGCACACAGCGCCATGGTGACAAGGGCATTTCGTGCTGAGGATGGACAGTTTGCAAAGCACCTTGCCGAGCCCTGTACGTGCAGCTTCCTTTGCCCTCACAGCGACGCTGTGGGACAGGTTACATTTACAGAAGAGGAAACTGAGGCTCAGAACTGACATGGTAAAGAAAGGGAAAGGAGTTCCTCCCTAGTATTATAATTAGTACTTTGATAGCCTAAGCTCTAGGATGAGACCTTGCATCTTGTGTCAGAAATGGTCTTACCTCCTCAACTAGACTGTGATTTTTCTTCATTAAATGATTCGCATCTCATTCGCCTCTGTATCCCCCAGCCCAGTGACGTGCACATTTTAGGGACTCATGAAATGGCAAGTAATTATCAGGAACAGGCTTTGGAGAGCCTGAAGCTCGGGCTTTTCAATAGCGTCATTTCTCTTCCCTTCTCTATCCATTAAAAAAAAAAAAAGTCATCTTAAATGTGAATGCTCCATTATAAAAGTAAACATATCAAATGCAGAAAACTCAGAAAAATATAAAGGAGAAGAAAAATTATCTATGATCTTACTGTCCAAACGTATCATCTCATCTCATTTCCTTCCTGTGCAGAGATTTTTGATATTTGTCTTTACCTGAGAGATTCTTTATAAATGTGTATTGTTTTTACTATAAAGAATCAGATTCACACATTGGAAATGGGATTTAAAAAACTGAAAAATAAGACAAGTTACGCAGAGTATCATGACCGAGAGATGATTATTATTAACACCTTGCGCATATCTTGACTCGACTTCTTGACCCCGATGGCAGCAGGGCAGCCCCCAGCCCAGGCTAATGTGCAGACCAGCCACGGGAAGTCCGCAAGCCACGAAACCGGACTGTGCAAGGCGGAGGTGTTTGTTCAGTTGTGTAATCTAACACCGAATGCGGAAAGTATAGGATTTCTGATTTATCTTAATGATGGCATGGTATTCTCTTACACAGCTGAACTGAAAATCATTAACCGGTTCCAAGGTGTGGGGGTGCAGGTGGTTTTCCATCAGTCATATTTGTAAGCACCTGTGAGATAAACATCTCCGCTGCTCCTCCCCAAATAGGCTCTCCAGGAACTGAGTCCGGGGGAGAGGTAGCCAGGGCAGCACCATGGGCTCTCAGACTCTGAAGGCTGAGCTTCACCCGCCTCCCACTGCTGTTCTCTTCAGTATCAGCCTGAGCCACTGCGGGTCCCCACAGAGCCGATGGATTTGGTTCATCTGTACGAGCAGATTTCTGACCAGGAAGCTGGGTTCCCTCAAGAAGCCTCCTGTGACTTTCCTAGAGTGTTGGCTTCTGATCTCCCCTGTGAACAAACACGTGGGAATGGAGAGGGCAAGGCAGTAGAAATGGAAAAATTTTAAACTAATAGGTGTCCATGGAAAATATTCCAACACTTCAGAGGAAGCAAAGGAAAAAAAACAAAACAATAAAAAGCAATCTCTCTCTCTCACCCAGATTCCCCATTCCCTTGCCAGGGGCAACTATAGTCCATAGTTTTTTCAATGTATCCTTCAAGAACTGTTTACACTTAACAATAATCTCTGCTTTCCACCTGTTACTTGCTTGCCCGGCTATCTTTCTCCCATCTATTGCTATAGCTAGCTCCTCACCTACCCATCCATCCATCCATCCATCCACCCACCCATCCATCTCAAAAATAAGGAATCTTAAATGAATGGTGATCACAAATAAAGCAGTTCAGAAGGGACTTCAGGACGTAGGACCTTGGGTCACTAGCCAGCCACCACTCTACTTCGTAACTTTGGCCAATACATCTCCCTTCTCTCTGCCTCAGATTCCTGATATAAGGGAACTGTGAATGTGCCTTGAAAAGTGGAGAAGGGAAGGCCAACGTGAAGGTCGACGGGGAATCCTGCTCTCCCACATCTGCGGTGAGGAAGGACCTCAGCGAGGTTTTCCAGCCAAATGAAGGAGCAGGAGAGGAAATGGAGGAAGCATGGTGGCCGAGGAGAGTCCACCTTCTGGCACGGGTTGGTCACATTGGCAGCCCACAGCCCAGGGGAAGGGGACAGAGCGATCTTTCATAAACATTACGTCACCAGTTTTGTGGGAGATAAGATGTTTGCTAAACTTTGCTGGAAGAGCGGGACCTCCCGCGTGACCCCCAGCAGGACAGCTACCTGCTCAGACCGGCTGCAGGGGCCTCCAGCTCAGCTTGCCCAAAATACAGGAACCAGCAAGTGACGTCGTGGCTATTTAGTGTAAATAGAGGCAAATGGTCTCAAGATAAAGGACAAAGAGGTCACGGCTGTGAGAGGGGTTGTGGCCTCCTCACGAGCCAGTGTCTGTGAACACCTTGCAATCTGGGGTTCAGCCAGCAGGGCTTGATCGCAGAACCCCGGGATCATGACCTGAGCTGAAAGCAGATGCTTAACCAACTGAGCCACCCAAGCGCCCCCTGTTTTTTTTTTTTCAATTCAGGTTCTGAGCTATAAAAAAATGGGGAAAGCCTCACAGGGCTTTGTAAAAAATAATAGAAACATTTGCATTTAACAGTTGAACTTTCACTGTGGACTATGTATATAACTCATTTAGAGATATCAAAAGTCTGGAATTAGAAGGCCTTAATGACCATTAGGCCTAGGCCAAATTTCCCTTCTACACCGTCTTCCAAACATGAAGGACTTAACTCAGTAAGTAGTGACGTCCCCTCACAGGAGGCAAGCTCTGTGGAGGGCATGCCACGGAGAGGATTCACTGCACGGGTCTGAGGCTATTTGGGAAACATGAACCGCAGGACTTTTCCAGCCCCAGAGGCAGATTTGGTTCTAAATTTGAGAAGTCCTTCCTGCTGGTCTGACTTGACCGCGAGCAGGAATAGAGTCTGGGAAACACCCCAGCCTGGACAGGATCTCTGGGACAGCATGGTGTTTAGTGGAATAAACTAAAAACCCAATCTGAGGGTCAAAGAATGTGCTTCACAGTGGTCAGTGAGCTGATAGCTTTCTTTCTCTGAGGCTCAGTTTCCCCGTCTGTAGAATGGGAGTGATAATTCCTGATTAGCGGGGCTTTGATAAAAACTAAATGAGGTAATGTACGTGTGGAGCCCAGGTCAATGCCAGGCACACAGTTGGCATACATACATGAGGTATAAGCCACGCTCTGAGCAACTGGGGGACCCAGGGGGAAAGCTACAGGGGCCCAGGCAGCCCCTTAACCGCTCTTGAGTGTAATTCCCAGTGGTCTCCTGAGCAAGGAAAACTGAAATGCTCAGTCAAAAAACAGGTATCGAATGGAGTTCTCTCTTGCTTTCTTTTTTGCCTCCAGCTCCACAGCTCTGGAATCAGCACCCAATTGTACCTTCCGCTCTGCACCTAAGTGCCTGGCCTACCCTGGCAGTAATGGAGACCTAGGCTTGGGATCTGGGGACAAGTATGCGTGAGTGACCTCCCTTGGCACTTATGCATAGCTTCTGGTCATGTGTTGTCCGTCGGTCTTACTAGCTCTGACCCGCAGATTAAACAGATAGGCAGATAGCACCTTTATGATAATAACTACCATTTGTGCAGCCCTTCGCGTTTGCCACTTACTTGCTGTGTGAACTTGGGCAAGTTACTTAACCTTTCTGAGCCTCAGACTCCTTATCTGTAAGTTGGAGGAAATAATACCTATTCACAGGGTGGTCATGACAATAAATTTAGCTCATTTACCCATTAAAGGGTAGGGATGCTGCGCCACCCTTTTGCCCATAATGCCGTGCAAGTTGCCTCCCAGGTTCCCATTCATCCCAAATCCTCTTTCTGATTAGTTCATTGTCCTGCTGGCCACCAAGGTTTTTGTCAGTGCAATCACTGGTCCTTAGCTATTTGAAAATTCTGTTGAATCCAGAAGTCCTATCTCTGTCCTCACAGGCCCTGGGCCCATCTGTGTTTGGCCTCCTAATTCCATTTCTGGGGCTTAATTATGATTACACAGCTTCATTACATAGAGTTGATTTTAAGTAATGGCCCTAATGAAGAGTGAATTTTAATTAAGCTTAATCCAGAGCCTGCATCCAATTGCCAAAGATTTGCAGCCCGAGAAGGGGAAAGCCTGCCTGCCGGTGCACAAAACTTTGACCTTCGTTCGTCCTGCTGAGCCGTGTTGGCCAATAGGTGTCTTCTTGATTTTCCGGCCTCAGGAGCACACTTCTTCGCCAGGCTGCGGGGGTTAGGAACTGTATCTCACCTTTTCCCCACCCTGCGGCACACTCAGAGCCCCAGCAATAAGGAAACAGAACACAACTAACCGCAAGGTAAGGCTCCTGCAGCTCCGGAGGCTTGGCCCAGGGGTCAGCGTCCTGGTGAACACCAACCACAGGACCCACTCTGTCTCAGGAAATGGAAGAAGGCCGCTTTCCTCCAGCGGCTCATAACACCCACTTTACAGACGGGAAAACTGAAGCTCTAGGGAGCTAAGCACATGGCTAGTGAGGGGCAGAGGAGCGATGGGAAATCACGTCTGTGAGTTTGGGAACAAACAACCTCCCTCAGCTTCCTGCTGGGCCACCTGAACCAATGCTTCCCAAGCGTTAGCGCCCCTATGCCATGCTGGTGAGTCTCGCCACATCCACACACAAAACCACTCCCTTTCATCGTGGAAAACCACTTCACCCAGTCATCTTAAAATAAAACTTTATGTCTTACCTTTAAAAGAGCCATCAATCAAAGGTTATCATAAATAAAAACAAAACAATGAAAACTAAAACAATGTTATTAATTGCAAACGGTTATGTTCTGAAGGCTCAAGACTCAGGCCTGGTCTTTCTTTATATAAAAAACAGAGATGAGAAAAATGTTAAAGACAGAGCACCCAGCGGAGACTTTGTCCTTTATGTAATCAGAAGGACGAAAGACAGTTGGAAAGATCATCGTATGTTACTATGGGATCCAATATTTAAAGTCCTGTCCAGTGTCACCTAAGGTCAACTCTCATTTGTCTGACACTTTTGGAGACACAGATCTAAGCCAATTCAGCACATGGTTCCAGGCTTTGCCTCTGAGTAACACTGCCCCTCAGCTGCTCGAAGGGTGACAAAATTCTGGCCAGACTACTAGCTCCCCTGTCCCCTAGGCCTGGCCCAAGGACAAGGTGTGGACATTCCTTTGGTGTTTCAAGTGCAAACACAGTGAAATCAATATGCTCTCTGAGACTGGTGGGGTTGGGTCAGCTGCAGAGGACAGGCCTGACCGCCCCCGCCTTGAATGTCCTTGTCACACCAGTCTCTTTCACGATACCGAAATGCCCACCTTATAAAGTCGCTCACTGAGAAGCTAAGTTCTAAAAACATTTTGATCCTTCTGGAAAGAAATGGAAAGTGAGAAATGGGATTCAGTTACCTTGAAAATAAAAGGGGCGCTTTCACCCACAAATGCCATCCTTAGAAGTTCAACTCGAAAATAGCCGTTCAAATGAGTCAGGGGGGAAAAAAGAAAATAATTTATTAATCCCCTTCCATCTACACTTTCTGATGGAGTGTATCTTCCTGAGACTTAAAAACAGATAAATGGGCTTGAAACATAATTCAATAAGCACTTTATGACTTCAGTAATCCAAACCACAGAACTTTTCCATTAAAGGTTGAGCATCTAGAAGCCCCCATTTGCTGAACCGAACCAGTGACCCAGAAACCACCACGTTTGGGGGGTCCTTCCCAATGGAGCTAGAGCAGGGACTCTCTGCTCTTTTCCAAGGGATTTGGGGTGAAGTTACAACCAAACCCTTTAATAGAGCCAAAGGCTCTTTCATGTAGCTGCCCAACATATTTCTACTTCCTACACCTGGAAAACAGCACTAGAAAAAAAAAAAAAGCCGTGACTGAAACAGAAAAACATTATGTAAATTAACTTACACCAGGCAATCAAACAACATAATCCCACAACATAATGGGATAATATAATTATCCCATTAAAACCACCACTCATTCATTTTTTCTCCATATTTTTATCCCTGGCAGTGGAGTGGTTTTGTGACCATCGTTGACGGTTTCTTAAGGCGTACTTAGCATATTTTCTTCTGCCCTGAATAACTACAGCCAGAGCCAGACGGCCCAGGGGATGAATTTCTGCTCTGCAAGTTACCAGCTCTGGAACTTGAGGCCTCAGTGTCCCCATCCATAAAATGGGGGCAATAGTTGCACCTACCTCATGGGGATTGTTGTAAGGATTAAATGAGAGGGTGCTTAGCACAACGCATCGCACACAGTCAGTGCTCAGTGGGCGGGTGACGGGTGACATTAACACTAGCTCAAGCTTGTGTCGTGGTTGGTCTCAGCAACTAAGGACTTGCCTGTTGAAGGAAGAGGCTCCTATGCTCAGAAGTATTCAGAAGACCCGCAGGAAGGTGGTGAGAGACTCAACTCCTCCTTGAGTCTCTGAGATGTTTCTCTGTTCTCATTTCAGGTTTCTGCCCACATGGGCCAGCAAGCTCTGGCCAGAGCTGAAGCAGGTGCTGGTCGCTTTGCTGAGGACCTGCCTGGCGGGATGGGGCCATACGCAGCACATAAAAGAGGCGTGTGCTCAGACCAGCTCCCTCCTGGAAATCCATTGTGATGGTGGATCCAAAGAAAATTCTTCCAGGCTTCATGCACCCATGCCAGATCCTGCACACACATGCCTTTCTCTCTCCCTATAAGTACTCCCCGCATCTCTGGGCAGAACCCGGGCCCTGCAGGTGACATCTCGCGCATGTAGCTGTCCGGCCCTATGATAAAATGTAATGTTTCTCCATGAGTGAAGCTAAATGTGCCTCAGCCTGGGGATTTATACCAAGCAATAAAATCCACAGAATAGAGAAATGCAAATAGATTGTAGGATATAATATTATCATTGTCAACATAAAAGACTCTTATTTACTGCCCCCCAAAAGAAAATACACTCTAGTGTCGTTTGTTTCGGGGAATGCAAAAAAGGTTTCAACAACTAACAGGGCATGTTTCTGAGCAAAATACGCCCCGTATATGATGTTGGAGCCCATATTATCAGTGGCCACTTGTGTGTCTGTGTTCTTGCAAACAAACCTGTGTAGTCAAGCTGGAGAAGGTCACTTGCAGCCTGCCTCTCTGAGCCAGAGGCCCCCCGCCTCTGTCCACAAACAAACCAAACAACATAGCTTTACTCAGAGGAAGGCCCCGTGAGGCCGGCCAGACCCCAGTAGCACATCTCAGGATGAGGTCCTGCTGACGTGACTTCCTAAGGACTAGAGATGCGCGAGGTGTTGAGCGAATGGGGCATGTGTGAGGTCGCAGCGGAGCAAAGCCAGGAGGCAGCGACCCTCACTCGTCTTTTCTCTGGGACGCATCCCCCACACCCAGCGCTAAAGGCCACTCCGTCACCCCTTCTGTTGGGCAGGATACTGCCATTGAATGAGACCAGCTATTTCTGTGGATTGTGTTGAATAATGAATTTGTTATTTATTTGGGGATTGGGGTGTTGTATTAGACTCGGCCACAGTCATAGCTTCATTTCTGCCTGAGAGGGAAGGATCTGAATTTATAAGGTTTTAAAAAGTAATAACTACCTGAATGACATTTTTATGTAAAGAGACATTGTAGCTGATTCTCCCAGTAGTCCTAAGGAATGTGCAGATATTACAACAGCCCCTTCACAGATGACAAAACGGAGGGTGGAGAGAAGCCAAGTGCCTTATCTGTGGTCACCCAGCTTGGACGAGGAAGAACTGAGTTACAAATCCAGTCTGTCTGATGCCAGAGACATCGGTTCCAAACTGTGCACCCACCTGCCCAGTGCCCCGACGGGGAAAGCCTTTATGCAGCCTCGGCTGGGGGCCCCGACTTGGGTAGACCACTTGATCCTCACAGGTGAGGTAGGAGTTAAGGTTTCCACTCACGGATGGGGAAACGGATGCTCAAGAGAGATCACACTTGCCCGTGTCACGCAGATATTAGGGAGCATGACCAAGATTCAGACCCCGAACTGTGACTCCCAGGGTATAAAGCGAGAGCTGGGTGTGATGGTTCTGCCTTTTCTACACATTCCGTGGAACAGTCCTACATGTTGGGTGAGTTTTGTACGTTTCAGCAACCAAATCGATAACCTCATTTCACAACCCCAAATCTGTATTTTTTCACTTGCAGCTCATTTGGACAAGGAATGTCCCCCCATGTTTGAGAAGATGGTTCAGAAAGGAGCTCCTGGCAGTTCCCAGGGTTTTTGCATCCAGGGTGGGCTGGAGCCCTGGAGGGGGTGTGACAAACAACTTCAATTAAAGAAGGAAAAGAGAAAATCCCAACCCAGAGAGGAAGCTGGTCTCCCAGCTCCCAGGGGTCAATGCCGTGATTCCCATAACTTGGTCCTAACTTATCCATCACAGAGCCCCTCTTAAGCTCCCACCATATGCCCCAAAGTCATGACATGGCCCAAAGCAGGGTGAGCTTCATCAGTTTGCCTTTACTGGGACCCATCGTCACAGGGAGATCAGAGTGAGAAAAGATTCATTGACTCAGGCTACAAATATCGGTGACTAATGAAATTGGTGACCAGCATATCATAGGCTGGGGATCCGGTGGACAGTAACACAGTCACATTCTCTGACATCTAGGGCTTATAGCCTAGTTGGGGAGAACAAGTAAGAATCAGGTAAACAGATAAACCAGACAGGCTATCGGGTAGCTCTAAGTGTCAAGAAGAAAATAAAACAGGGGGTGTAAGATTGGGGCATAGGGGTAGCACTGGATGCAGAGGTCGGAGAAGTCTCCCCTGAGAAGGCAACACGGCTGAGACCTGACTGTGGCCATTCCAGGCAGCCCCGGAGAGCTCCGTCTTGGACGGTCATCACATCAGAGTTTTCCACAGAGACGTGAAGGTCACAAGGATCCCTAGGCTCTAATTTCAATCAATAATGAATCACAGTGACTCCGCAAGGCCACGATCCCTCCTCCAAACCTCCACCACACCCACCGCACCCAGGATGGCAATTTGTTTGACCAACAGAGAGAAGATTATTCCAAAATACACTTGGTGAAAAGCTGCCTTGTGGAGGGTGGGGCCCCCAGCTTCTCTTTCACAGCAGACTCTTTGGGGATCCAGAACTTCTCACAGGACAGCCCCGGCTGTCAAGGCTTTGCCCCTGGAGTTAATTTCCACAATGTCTGCCTTTGAGACTCCTGCATGATAAGGGATGGAGGCAGGAGGCCTTAGGGCTGATAGAAGCTAGTTAGCATGTGCAAGTGGAAAGGGAGCGAGCATTACCTGAACATTTCAAGGCGCTAGCCTTGCGCGGGACACTTCACCTGTGATGTCTCCTTCAATCTCGGGAGGAAGGTATTAAAAGCTTCATTATGAAGCCAAGGATATTGAGTCTCTGAGAGGCATAGCATTTTCTTCAAGGTCACACAGCAAGGAAGTGGCAGAGCTGCACTAACAAATTACATCACTAACACATTACTAATCGTATTATGCTAATTGCATTAATGAAATGCGCTGATCACTTACTAGGTCCCAGGCTCCTCGTCAAGTGCCTTAGCATCACGCATGGTTTCACTGAGTTCTCACCACAGATGATTGGTATTCCCGTCTAGCAGATGAGAAGACTGAGGCTCTGCAGGTGAAGTAGCCTGCCCAGGGTCACTCAGCCCCTAAAGTGAGAAAGCCAGGAGTCAAACCCAGATGTATCTGATGCCCCCCTTTTTGTTTCAGAAGGAGAGACTGATGTCAAACAGGATGGGATCATTCCATATTAAAAGAGACCAAATAAATATGATCAACTAAATGCAAAGCCTGATTCTGGATGGAAACTGCACTCAAGGGAAAAGTGCTATAAAGTGCGTTTTGTGCTCAACTGACAAACTTGGAATGTGGATAGTAGACCAGATAAAAAGGCTGTCTCAATCTTGAATTTCTGATGGTGGTGACTCTGCTGTGAGTGTGTGTCTCATGAATATCTTCATCCTTGGGAGACACACGGTACAGTGTGCAGACGTACAAGGCAACTTCTGCACATGGCTTGGAAACAGTGTGTAGACAAGTGCAGGTGTGTGTACGGAGAAAAAAGGCAAATGAGGCAAAATGTTAATGATAGATGAATCTTATGGGTATATTTACTTTTCTGTATGTTTAAAATTAGTTCTGAATAAGAAATTAAAAAGAGAGCAGGAGAGAGAGAGAGGGAATTGCCAGATATTGGATGATAAGCTTGTATGTATTTCCTGATTCCTACTCCAAAGATTTGACCCTTTTCTGTGCCCTAATTCTTCCCCTCTGTCTGAAATTCTACCATTATTAATTCATTCCTTCAGCTTTACATGTCCAGTTTTCAAATGCATATACCTTCAAGAGTTATTTGTCATTCAGATCTTAAGGAAATTGATGTGGGATATTAATACTCACCATTATTTATTGACTGTTACATGCTGGACACGGAGGTAAGCACTTTCTCTACATTGTCTCACTTGATTGACCTAATAGTCCCAAGGACCATAAAAGGTAGTTACTCTTACTATCCTCATTTTAGAGACCCAGAAACCTGGGCACAGAGAGTGTGGTAACTGGCCCCAAGTGCCTCAGCAAACAGGCAACAAAGCCCAGGTTTGAACTGAGACGTGTCTGAGTCAAAAACCAGACTCTTCACTTCTATAAAAGTGCAATATTTCAAACAAGAAAACAGTTTGCGTTCATAGCAGAAATATAAGCTAGATACCAATTAATACACCAGCTTGCATTCTTCCCAAGATGCACACCTGATTTCCTAATCTCTACTCAGTGTCCGAGGCTCCGCTCTTATGAGCTGGGTCAAGATCCTTCATTAACTGGAGAAGCATCTTTAAAAGGGATGAATGACTTCCTGCCTTGGGACATCAGCTGACGTCTGAGCAACCACAGGGAATTTAGAAATCACTGGCAACTTTCCAGATGCTAATACTATGATCATCGGGCATTCTGGCTTTCCCAGGGTGGTCTCCTTGTCAAATGGTCAGTCCCACTGTCAGACCACAGCTCTTCCTAAGTGGGTCGGAAAACGCAGATCTCTGTGGCTGACAGCTCGTGAGGATCCAAAGTCAGAACCCCTTAAGGAGGTTCCCCACAACCCCAGGAACCAAATATAAACTCTCATAGAGCATGTAAGTCCCCGAAAAATCAATCCTTAACTTTCTAGTCTCATTTCTTACTGCTCCCCCTTACCACCAGTTCGGATCATACCAAATTTCTGGCATTTCCCTGAAAAGTGTCTGATTTTGTCTCATAGTTGAGCAAATGCTCTTGCTCGTGCTTAGAATGCCCCTTATCCAAATTCCAGCTTTTCCTGCTAAATTCCGGTTTGTTCTTTTTGTCACAGCCTAGAATGTCACTTTCTCCAGGAAGCGTTCCCTAAATCTGAGACTGGAGTAAGTGCCCCTTCTCTGGGGTCTCCAGGATCAGGATATTAGCTTGTTTTGTCCCCTCTTAATCTCCTTGTAAAGGCCCATCTCTCACCCTTTGTAAGTTCTTTTCAGTCCCACGAAGCAGGGACTATGTTTTGTTCCCCCATTATTGACCATAACCTAATACAAAACAATGACTCAGGAATATTTCGTCCATGAATTTAAAAAAGGAAGGAAAACTAAAGCATAATATTAAACTGAATTCCCATGTGCATTGGTGAGGGCTTTAAGTTAAGCCCATGACTATAATGTGAGAGGTAATTTGGAAAATTACTCAGGCCCTGGTCGAAGAGACATGGGTCTAAGTCCCAGATCTGCAACTCTGTGACTTTGAACAAATTACCTAACTTCTCTGCACCTCGGGTTCCCCGATCTGTAAAATAAACCTAGCATTGCCTCTGACCCTGGGCTTTATTGTGAACATCAAACATTAGACCCATGGTGCTCTTAGCGCTGCCCCTGGCACTGGCAAATACTGGACAAATGTTGGCCATTATGATTGTGACTTTTTGTGTTATTATATTATTGTCGTGACTATTATTGTTGAAGTCATATTAAAAGGAAAAGAATCATACAGCCAGCTGCTGCCATGGAAACCCAAGTGCCCGGAAGTGTAATTGACTCTTCGTCCAGATGTTGGATGCACTGTAGCATCTGGGATCTGCTAGAGTCTTGGCTTTCCAGAATCTACCTCTGCAAACAAGGTTTCTGCTCTCTTTGTCAAACTTAAACCTGATGAGGAAGAACAAAGCATGTTATTTCAAATTCCTAATCTCTTGTGTCCAGAACTAAGACAGGAGCGTTCTGCTAATCTGGTCTGAAACTTTGAGTCAGGCAAGGTAACTCTTAAGTCTTAAAGGTACTTTTTTTTTTCCCAGGTACATTTACTGATAGCAGATGGGCTATTAGCTATAGGGTCTTCGGCCCTGTGGGTATGCGTATTGCTTCTAAAGAGGCCCACGACTGGAGAGGCAGCATACATAGGGGGCAGGCCCACAGATTGAGATCTGGGCCCACAGCGTACTAACGGTACCGTCCTGGGCAAATTACCTCCTTGTGCATCAGTTTCTTCATCTGTGAAATGGAGATAATGATGACATCTCTCTGAGACATTTTTATAGGAAGATTAAATGTAAAGTGCTTTGAACAGCGCCTCATGCTAAATGTTTATTAAACAAAGTGAATAACGGTACTTTGTGGCCAACTCAAACAAGAGACATAATTACACATTGTAACATCAGAGCTTTGAGGACCATGGCTGTGCGTATTTATTTCTGCATTTTTGTTTCAAAGGTATTTCTTTAGGAGGGCAGGAAGGGGGCAGAAAGAAAATCCTTTTTGTTCTACCTTTGTAGCTGGCAATTCCTGTGGGGGAGAAATCAATGTGAATTTGATAAACTGTTTGCAGCCCTCTCTGGAAAATCCCTAAAATTGATTTCACTAAGATGCTTGGCTTTCAAGTCCTCTAGAAAGAAGGCAAAAATAAACACAGGTTTTTCTCTAAACTAGGAGGTGAAATTTTGTTATTTCCAATAATAATAATAATACTTTTTTAAAAGACCATCTACATCCAGGGCAAAGATAATTTATTTTATGAGGGATTGTTTAAATATAAACTAAGATAGCACTAATCATTATAACCAGCAACAAATACTATATGTTTAAATGACATTTTAAAATGAAAATGTCTGAAAAAAAATGATAATTTCTGCCTTTCACATATGCCCTATTCCTTATGTAAAATAGAATAAAGGGGGAAGACTGGGTGGCTCAGTCCCTAAGCATCTGCCTTCAGCTCAGGGCGTGATCTCAGAGCCCTGGGATCGAGCCCCACATCAGGCTCCTCCACCGGGAGCCTGCTTCTTCCTCTCCCACTCCCCCTGCTTGTGTTCCTTCTCTCGCTGGCTGTCTCTCTTTCTGTCAAATAAATGAATAAAATCTTAAAAAAAAAAAAAAAGAATAAAGGGCACAGGGCCCAAAATTAGGCAACTTACATTATTCTGTATGAACTTCTATTTATAAGCAAGTGATTTCGTGTCTAGGCCTCAGTTTTCCTGTCTATAAAATGGGGATGCTATTCCTTACCCTTTGGTATGTTTCAAGCGTTAATGAGTGAGTTACAAGAAGCCCCTCACATGGTGATTGGCACACACTGTTAGCATCGTTGCCTCGCACAATGAATTTCAAGGAGTAAATTGTAAGATTAGGATGTGAAAGTCAAGTAAAGTGAATATGCCATGAAAATTTCACATGAGAGGTATATTTTAAAAGAATTTATATCTTAAGGAATGATTGTTAAATTTCTAGGTATGGTAATGACAGAAGGGGTATGTTTTTAAAAGGAACACTTCCAGACTGTAGGCTTTAAATGTGATTAACCACTACAAAGACACAGGGATTCACAGGAGAAATGGCTGATTCCAGGTAGAGGCCTGCTTCTATCTGCTTGATAAAGTCGCCCCCATCCTTCAAGGCCCAATCAAATGTTACCTTCCTTCCTCTTCTGGAAGAATTGCTTAAACATGCTTACCTAATATCTTCTTTTTATCCAGCACTGTTATTTGCGGGCTTTTGAGACTAATACACATCACCTACCAATGTTGTTCTGTAGCCTGCCTCCCCCGTCTTCATTGGAAAGATTCCTAATATTGCCAAGCAAAATCTTAGGTAAAGAACTATGTATCCCATTTTTAAAAACTTTACTATGGAAAAATTTCAAATACATTCCAAAGTAGAAGTACAGTGAACTCACATGTATCCATAACTACCAGCTCATGACCAAACTTGTTTCCTTTCTATCGTCCCCGACTCCTTTGTCCACATGATTTTGGAACAAATTTAAAACATCCTGGTTTTTTTTATTTGTAAATATTTCTATGTATTCATACCCCGGTGAATACCAACTGTGCTTTCAAGGCTGCTGCTAGCCCACGGGGGCATCTGTGAGAGCAAGGACAGGGAAGGGCAGCCCTCCACAGCTCAGCACACCCCGTCTCCAGCCGCCCCTCTGGGGGGGGGGGAGCAGTACCAAACGCAGTGAGGAGGGCGCCTTGAGGTGCTAGGGTCTGTTCTCTGCTTCTCTCCCTCTTCCAGCCACACCCAGTGACACCTCCCTTCTGGTTGGGCATGCCAGAGAGGCTGAGTGATTGGCCCATAGTCCCAAAGGCAGCCAAAGACAAAAACAGGCTGATGTGCAGGGCCCCAGACATAGGAGTGTCAGTCAAGGGACTTCCGTTCAGAACCTACAGGATTCCCGCCACGGAGCTTGGCTGCTCCTCAAACCCCCAGCTCAACTCAGTTCTCTCTCTCTCTCTTTTAATTCGCCAACGTATAGTAGTACATCATTAGCTTTTGATATAATGTTCAATGATCCATTAGTTGAGTATAACACCCAGTGCTCATCACATCACATGCCCTCCTTAATGCCCATCACCGAGTTTCCCCATCCCCTACACACCTCCCTTTCCGCAACCCTCTTTGTTTCCCGGAGTCTAGAGTCTCATGTGGTTCGTCTCCCTCTCTTCTTTCTTCTCCTTCAGTTTTCCCTCCCTTCCCCTATTGTCCTCCGCACTATTCCTTATGTTTCACATATGAGTGAAACCGTATGATAACTGTCTTTTTCTGATTGACTTATGTCAGCATAATACCCTCCAGTTCCATCCATGTGGATGTAAATGGTAGATACTCGTCTTTTCTGATGGTTGAGTAATATTCCACTGTATATATGAACCACGTCTTCTTTATCCACTCATCTGTTGAAGGACATCTCGGCTCCTTCCACAGTTTGGCTATCCTGGGCATTGCTGCTCAGTTCTTAAATTCTGTATACAAGCGGCACTGGTGAGAGTTGGCTGTCTCTTGAATAAGGAAACAGCACCCCCTGCTGTCTCCCTGGACTATAGCCAGACTCATTTCCGTGCTTCGGATCTAGGCACGCCCCCTAACTATGCTTCTGGAGTCCAGCCAGAGCACCGTTCGCTGCCTTGTTTTGCTTGTCTGTTTGCTTTATTTCAAACAAACTTGCTGCTGAGGATTTGGAGATACCATCTAATGTATTATTGTTATTATGAATTATAATGATAAAAACAATTACCAATTATCGAGCACTTCTGTGTTAAGCATTTAAATGCATTATTTTAATTCTCTTAGCAATAAAGCTTATTATCCCCCCTTTGTGGATTAAGAAACTGAAAATACGGATGACTTGGTATAATTACTTTTTATTTAACAATTTAATAATAATAATTTAATAATTATTTATTTATTCATTCACTCAACACACTTGCATTTAGCACCCGCTCTATCCAGGCTTCGCAGGTGCCATGATGCCTAAGGCACAGCCTTGGCCTTCGCGAAGTCATAACAGCGTATGTAGGGGAATGAGAGCAGAAAAGAGCTAACATTGACTGAGCGTCTGCTCCGGGCCACTCTCCTCAGTGTTTTCAATTATACTATCTCATCTCATCCTCCAACAATCCTATGAGGTAGGCGTTTCTGCATCCATTTTACAAAATGAGAAAAACGGAGTCACAGAGAGTTCATGTCATCTGCCTAAGGTTGTACAACTGGTCAGTGGAGGAACCGGGATTTAAACTCAGTTCTCCTGGATGCCAACGCCTTGCTTTTGGGAAGTATATATTGGAAGAAATGCTTAGAAAGGGCTTATTACAGCTTAAGAGGAGGTCAAGAAGATGGAATGAGCTCTGCCTTTTCCCAGAGGCAGGCAGATAATTCACTAAAATAGTTAGTGATCTTTGAGTCCTGTTGATCATTCATTTCCTCAATCAACCAATGAGCCAAAAATAACACTCTTTCCTGGGCACCTCCTATGTGTTAGGCATCTTGCTGGAAACCAGGAGACGGGGATGGACAGGCTGGTATGATGATGCTACCTTCATGGAACTTACAGTTGGGGGTATAAGGTAGGTCTAGCATGAAATAGTGGAACTCCCAGTAAACCCTCCAGCTGGGATCAGGTGCTGGGAAGAAAGAGGAATAAGAGGTGTTCTAAGGAGAGCCCTGAGACCGAGGGTGTGTTGGGAAGGTCTGACTGAGGAAGTCACATTTGAGCTGTCTAGATGGCTGTAGAGCAGAAGCTAAATGGAGCGAGGACAGGAGAGTCACCAGGCAGGAGGAAGAGCACATCTGAAAAAGTTCAAGGCCAGAGGCAGGTGGGAGCAGGAACGCTGTAGACGTAAAATCACCCTGTCGGACCGCTGTTCTTGTGCTTCCCTCCTTGCAGACCAGCGCCAGTTTGCAAATTGCCCCATCAAAGCCCACACTCCCAAGCTTTGGTGAGCCACAGTATCTGCACGTGGAAGAAATCACAGACAAGGAGGAAAGATGAGAGGAGGATGTGGGGAAGGGGGGTTGGCGAAGGCAAAGCCATGCAGAGCAGTCCGGTGTGTTTGGGAAATGGCAGAGTGTTGCGTTGGGCTGGAGAGGGAGCGGCAAGGCCAGCGGGCAGCTCTCTCAGCTGTGGTGAATGAAAAATGGGGGGCTGGGCAGGCCCCGCACCACAGAAGCACCTGCCAGGGTCATTGCTCTCTTTTGAGGGTGGTAGAGCAGCCAGGGGGAGTTCCACCTGCAGGAATTGTCGTGTTTGGAGCATCTGATCACCCATCTCAGCATACTCCCTCCAAAAAGTTAAAAAAAAAAAAAAGTAAAGAAATTAGCCTTTGATCAGATCAATACTGAGTCACTGGCAGCTATTAGGAAGCTCGGAAATGCAATCGCTCAGGAACTTAAATCAGTAGTAACTATTTGACTCAACATGGGCATTTTAGAAATACTCATTTTATCATCTCAAGTATATTAGCAGCAACTCCAGGGTAAAGAATAAAATCCCCAGCATAACAGAAATCACTTCTATCTCTGAGCCCGGGGCCCAAACGTTTCTCACACGATATTTACAAACGAGGAAATTGAGGGTACGGCCATTATGTAGGGCACACGAATTCACACATCTAAATAGGTGGCAGATGTAGGACTCCAACCCCGACCACCTGTCCAGCCCAGAGCCCTGCGGTGCTGCCCACCTGCGTGACAATGAACCAGTGGGTGGGGGGGGGGGTGGCTAAAGAGCCCAGGGCAGGGCTGGGAGGCCCACGGGAAATACTTCATATCACTAACGCATCTTCTGCACCCATGCCACCAGGGTCCTCGAAAACAATGGCAAGGAAGCTTGTAAACTTCTGGTGGGTGTAGAAATAAAAAACAATCTAAACGACTGCTTTAGGAAAACACAGAAACTCAAAGGAAAGATGATACAGAAGGGGTTCAAGGGTAAGTGGCTGGGAAACTGGGCTGTTTAAAAATTACCCAGCAGAGGGGCGCCTGGGTGGTTCAGTCAGTTAAGTGTCTGACTTCAGCTCAGATTGAAATCTTGGGGTCCTGGGATGGAGCCCCATGCCCCTCCTCCCTGCTGAGCAGGGAGACTGCTTCTCCCTCCCCCAATGCCCCTCCCCCTCCCCTGCCCCTCTCAGGCTCTCTCTGTCTCTCTCTCAGATAAATAAAGACAATCTTTAAATAAATAAATAAATAAATAAATAAATAAATAAATAAATATTACCCAGCCGAACTGGCAGATGAGAAATCTGACATCTCCCTAAAATCGCCACTTACCCTTCATTGAGCATGTGCTCAGTGCCTTTCCTACACTAGTTCATTCAGCCTGATTTTCCTAACTCTAGGGAGGGGGTGTGGGCATTCCCACTTTACAGATGAAAAACTCAGGTCCCAGAAGGTTGAGTGAGTGGCTCAAAGTCTTGGAGTTCTTAAGTGGGAAAGCCAGAATTTGAACCAAGTTCTAAGACTCCAGAGCCTGAAGTCTCAAGCCCAGTGCCATCTGTCTCTGCAGCTAATGCAAGGTTAAAAGCTTTGGCCAGGGAGGGGAAGCTGAGACTATTCTCAAAAGGCAGCCAGGGGCTTCCCTAGGACCCATGATGTTGGGAGAGCCGACCCCTGTGTGTCTGAAATGTGAGTCTTCCTTCTGGCACTAAATGGACGGCTCCTCCGGAATGTCCTTTGATAAATTGTCTGGGTGGACATTTGGGTAGGGTTTCCATTTCTCTTCTCAAGCGTATGTTCCATGGGATTCCTCCAAGAGCGTTCGGCCTGATAAGGAACATCCCTCTGAGGACAGCAGCCCAAGGCAGGTCATGCTCCATGCAGGTGGGTTTCCCTTTCTCCTGGACACAGGCCACAGCACAACTCGGTGCACAGACTTGGTCAACATGGCTTGTTGGCTGAGTTGAATTTGACCACAGCGTGCTGGTAATTACGATCCTGACAGCATCGTCACAGTAGGAGTTATCCAGGACAAATCCAGAGAAGCAAATAGGGCCAGGTGTAAATCTGAAATGTAATCTTTGTTTGCACCCTGAAGAGGAGTCTTGGAAGGGACCTTTCAATTGAGGCAGCCACCAGCATTACAACCAATTGCAACCAATCATTCCTGTAAACTTCCTGCACCACTGACAGCTGGGCTATGAAGATGGCCATCCTGACTTAAGGGGACAATATTTGATAATAAATCAGTAAAGTCCTGGTCCTCCCGAAGCTCGTATTCTAGAGGGGAGAAAGACATTAGGAAAGCAAATACATAATAAATGAAACAATTAGTGAGTGTGGTAAGTATTAGGCAGGAAATAAATTGGGTGATGAGTCAGAGAATAACTGGGGGAGTGAATCTGTCAGGGTCCCAGCAGGAAATACTCAAATTGGGTAATTATTAAAGAGACAATTTCCAAAAGTGTGGACAATTTCGGGTAGAACAGAAAGTTATGGAGCAGTACCCCGTGGCTAAAAACAGCTGAGTACCTTTTCTACCCCTAGTGTGAAGGGGAAGGGGAAGGAACAGTTACCAGAACCTGGAACAGGAGATCATCTGAGAGCCTGATTGACAGGATCTGTGACCTTTGGAAGCCGCACCACTGGCCTCGGTGACCCAGCAGGGAGGGAACAGGACTAATAAAGAGGGCCTACCATCAGAAATGTCATTTGGAGAAAGGCCTTTGATGCTTCACGTCCATGATGAATTCTCCTGGACAAAAGGCTTGACAAAAGCCAAGTTCGGGAGAAGAGATGACCAGCAACAGAGCAGAAATGACTCCACACTCCAGTGTGTTCTCCCACTGAACACTCTTCAAGTACAGTAGCTTTTGAAAACAGACACTTCTGGGCCTTAACCTGATGCACACCAGCTTAGAACAAATGGACACTCTTCCATCTGCCTGTTCAGGATGGAGGGAGGCAGTCTCTAGACCTTGAAGGATGACGTTGGGCAAAAGCTACTTAGTATTTCCAGGGCTCGGTTTCCTCATTTGTAAAAAGAGGGCATCAGGCTTCATGATTTCTAAGTACCAGGCAATGTTGTGTAGAGGAAGAAACACAGGCTTTGAAGCCAGCCAGCCACAAATTCAAATCCCTCTATACTAAGACTAGCTGGACGAGCTTGGGTGTACCACATCTCTGGGTCTCAGCTTTCCTCTCTGACAAATGGGAATGATAACATCTACTCAGGCCAATCATGACATTTAAACAATGTATGTAAAATCTCTAACATTCTGTGCATAGAGTAGGAGCTCCATACATGTCTATTCTGGTCCTTTAAGGCAATATAATGTGTAAGGTCAAGAGAGCAGTTTCCAGGGTAGACAGCAAGAGTTTGAAACCAGCTCTACCACTTTCTGGCCAGGGACCTTGGGCAAGTCAATGTCTCCAAGCCTCTGCTTCCTTCTCTGTAAAACAGGAAAGGAAAAAGAAAGACTGCCTGCCTCCGTGCGAGCGATGTCAGAATCAAATGCACTAATGCATGCCAAGCGCTTTGAATACCTTCCCCCACCTGCACCCCTCATCCCTTCAACTGTCATAGTCCTTGGCTGTACATAAATTGCAAAAAGCTTTCCAGAATGTTCTCTGTGTGATTTTCTCAGTACTTTTCGTTCAAAAAAGTTACCTGGGGTTGATTAAATATGGCGTTGTCAAAATTTTCACTATCATGGGATTGTCCTCAGAAGCCCAACACCTAACCTTACTTTGCCCTGGGGGACATGCAACCTGAATGGTACACTGTGTGCCCAGCAAAGACAGCACACACTAGGAGAAAATAACCCGCGCTTATCTCAGATCCTCAGAAGGCCGCCAACCCGAGGAGTGCTGCCCCCATTCCTCAGCGTCTCAACTGATTGTCCTAACTGCTTTCTCAGCCCCCTGGTGTGGCTTCCTATGAAGCAGAAGAAATTCAAGTGACTAAGAAGGGAGCTGCTATTTTAAATGAATAACTTGGGCGAAATGAGCCCCTCTGAAGGGCTCTGAGGGAGCTAATGGCAGCTTCTGTGTCGAGGCTGGAGTCGGGTGGTTGTTTATAACACTCTGGGGCCAAGCATTGCTACAGCAACAAATGACTTGGCAACGCTTTTGAACAGACTGTGTCTTTGAAAGAGTTTACATAATAGGCATGACTTGCGTTCTTTCTGGAAGGGATAACATAAGGACTTTTTTCTCCCCTTTCCTTAAACATGAGAACATTTGAAGGAATAACCCTTTTCAAAAGCTGTACCTTGGAGGGCGGGGGAATAGACTGGATGGGTTTGCCCCAAAATGTTAGCAATTTTATTCCCTACGTGGAGAGATTACAGGTGATTTTGTGTGTGTGTGTTTGTTTTTCTTTTTGGGTGTTTTTCTGGGTCTTCTGTGATGGTTTTAGTTTCGTAGCTAGGAAAAAATTTACATTAAAAACGATACATCAGCTATGATAAGATGTAAGCCTGGAAATGTTAGAAAGCTCAGGATCAAAATAGGAAAGGGGGTCCGTGGCCCAAAAGAAGGTGGGGCCTGGCCTTGGGAAAGGAATGCCCGCTGGAAGCTTCACAGCACTACTGACTCTGGCCTGGCGTCGTCTGGCTTTGACTGGGGATCAGCACCCCAAAGGTTACTGGGTGACACATGCCCGGTTGACATCTTGCTGAAGGGTGAAGGCGAACCCCACTGACCTTGAGCTGGAGGAAGAGAGCCCCACCACTGCCCTCTGCCCCATTCCATCACTTGATTCTGAGGATATACGCGGCAATTCTCGTAAGACCAAAACTATGTTTCTTGGTGAAGAGTGGCCACGGAGAAAACTTCAGTGGTTGATGTGTGATGTGAGGGTTTACCCAGACAGAGATCTCATGACTTAGGAGGGAAATGATCTTTGAAAGACAGCCCCATGCTGCGTGGATACTGTTTTTATACCGTTAAGTAGGTATTTTGTGAAGGTCTGAAGATAATGTTTCTCGAAGATGCTTTTTCCAGTGATCAATATAATTGTTTGTGTGCCGGGAGTGGGGTAGTGAGGGAAGTGGGGGTTTCAGAGGGAAAAAAAACTCAGACAGTAAAACTTACAGCATTCATTTATTGAACCCTTTCTGCATACTAGGCATCCATTCAAAGGAATTCATAGTTACGCAGTAAATATTTAAGCAATGATAATATGCCATCTTATGTTCATAACCAGTATAATGGTGAAGGGTAGCAGACTATGCCACCCCAAAATATGCCTCTTTGACATGAGGATTATCTGAGATGATTATTTTTGAGAACCTGCAGACACAGTTGAAACTATAAAACAGAGTAGAAGTTACTCTTTTGTAAGGGACATTTACATTTATAAAGAAAGTATTACGGAGGGAGGGCACTATCGCAATGAGCACTTGGGTGTTACACGCAAGCAATGAATCATGGAACACTACGTCAAAAACTAATGAAGTACTGTATGGTGACTAACATAACAGAATAAAATACTACTACTACTAATAATAATAATAATAAAAAGAGGGGCGCCTGGGTGGCACAGCGGTTAAGCGTCTGCCTTCGGCTCAGGGTGTGATCCCGGCGTTATGGGATCGAGCCCCACATCAGGCTCCTCCGCTTTGAGCCTGCTTCTTCCTCTCCCACTCCCCCTGCTTGTGTTCCCTCTCTCGCTGGCTGTCTCTATCTCTGTCGAATAAATAAAATCTTAAAAAATAATAATAATAATAATAATAAAAAGAAAGCCTCCATTTGTAAATGTCTTCCTCTCTGTACCAAGAGGCATGACCCTAAATCACAAGAAACTCTTACCAGTGGAGAAGGCACGGACTTCAATCTGCACAGCAAACCTTACCCTTGTTTACTGTGCTTTTCCTAACAACCTTCCAAACGGGCCCCCCTCCTGCCCTTACCAACACCTTTCTTTTGTCTTTAGGGGGAGATGGTATATGGTATTTAAGCTGGTGACTTGGGCTATCTTGGAGGCTATACCCAGTTCCTCTGGGTATCTCCCAAGTATACATGAGATCTACTGAATACATATTCGTAAAAACAAGACAATAGGCCCAAAATGGAGTCACTTATGTTAAGCCCCACATCACCAAACTGAGACCTCATTGAATTATAGTTTTGGCTCTCCCAGAAATGGAATCTTAAACCAGCCCGTCAGGAATCACCTGATCAGCACGCGTTAGGTCATCTGCCTGATAGACCCTTGCCATCCTTAAAGGAAAGCAACCTTGCAATAGTCAACCTCCTTTTTTGCCTAATACAACTTCCTTGTTCCTGCTCCCCTCTGCCTATAAGTTTTCCGATTTGGGTAGCTCCTCGGAGCTCCTTTCTATCAGGTGGGTGGGGAGCTGCCAGATTCATGAATCACTGAATGAGGTCAGTAAGGTCTTTAAAATTTATTCAGTTGAGTTTTTGTTTTTTAACAATGTTAATAAACTTCTGTTTGTTTTTCTCCTGTTAATCTGTCTTTTATTACAGGCAGTCTCAACCAAGAACTTAGAAGGAGAGAGGGGAAATTATTTCTTCTCTCCTACAATGGCTAAAAACCGCAGGCTTGGGTTCAGATTTGCATCCAAATCCAGTCCTGCAAATAAGCAGCTGAGTGACCTTGCGCCATTTGCTCAGCTTACAGGAATAATCAGTACAGTCTGAACCCATACATCTATGACCCCAGGGCCCGGGCTTCCTTAAACCCAACAGGTCTGAATTGAAAGGATTTGTTGCTTTCTAGGGTGTTCTCAGGCTTCTCTGCTCCATCTGGATGTCTGCCTGGCTTCAGCCACAGTTCTGGCTATGTAGTGTTCCTCTTGCAGCCCCATGTGTCCTGGAAGCCAGGCTTCAGGACACTTTGTTTGCTTAGGCTCTCCTACCTGTCTCCATTTTTAATTTTGTCAGAGCCATGAATTAAGCAAGAACCAGATCCAATTTATTAATTCCATTCCTAGGCCACGATCGTGCCCAGAGGCTTGTAGGTGCACACTGTAAATCACAAAGAATAATAATAATAATAAAGAGCTCTCTGTTGAAAGCTGCCTTAGGGGACATCTGTCAGCTTGTCAGGGACCCCCAGAGAGCCAACTTCCTCTTTCCTCATTCCAGAATAAACCACAAGAAGAGGAGTCTGTAAGTAACAGGATCTTTGAGACCAAGTGGAGAGAAATTCCCAGCCTCATTCATGTTCTTGGCTAGCCATGAAATCCTGACCCTTTTTTCCTACAAAAGTAGGAAATGTGTATATTAATGTGCCAAGCACTTAACACAGATGACCCAATGCATGCACAATAGGCCTATTACGTAAATACTAAAATTATCCTCACTTAACACATAAGGACACTAAGTACTCAGAAAGGATAAGTAATTCTAGGATGCACAACTCATAAACTGAGGAGCTGGGATGTAAAACCAGGGCCACATTATTCCAAACCTGTGCTCTTTCAGCCACACTAGGCTACCAGAAATTTCTAGAGCCTTCTTGAAAGTCCTTGTTGAGCATTCCAGCAAAAATTCCCGGGTTGTGGTCCTGGTACAAAAGAGAATTAGGCCAGTGAGAATGTTGTTTAAAACACACATTGCCCTCCAACTAGTTTCCTTCTTTAAGAGATGGGTGAAGATTTTTTATTCGCTCAGCAAACACTCCTCGGCTCCCACTCTGAGTCAGCCACTGGACTAAGTATTGACAATACAGGGACAAAGAAAGCCAAGGCGCCCACAAGCTCACGGTCTAGCAGAAAAGAAAGACAAAGAAACAAATACAGTGAGTATTTTGGAGTATTCTTAAGAATATAGGGGATACATTGAGAGGATTGTGGGAAAGATGAGCTCCTAAGCAAATACCCCGTGTGACATCAGAGACGCTGCAGGTGAGGAGCAGGCATATGGCCCTGCCACTTCCCAGCTGAATGATCTCTAGCCCTAAACTAAACCTCTCTGAGCCTCAATTCTTTCATGTATAAAATGGGGATAATGCTATTTTGCAAGCCTGGATCAATTAAATGAGATAACTTAGACCATTTTTAACACCACTTTCTTCCATCACCATGTATCACTCATCACTAAGTCCGTGCTGATTCTATCTCCTAAATGCTCTCTAATCTCATTTCCATCTCTTCTGCCACCATCTTGAATGAGGCACTGCCAACTTTCACATGGACTACACTAGACTCCTAACTGGACTTCCCGAGCCTATTCTTTTCCTCTTTCTATCTGCTCTCCATCATGAAGCTAGAGTCATCTTTCCAAACGTGAATATGATTGTATTGACCACCACCATTCCCATCCTCCACCTGTTTAAGAACCCTTAGTGGCTTCCCACAGGTCTCAGGAGAGACCATATCCTCCACACAACCTCCAAGGCCCTGGCTGGGTCTAGCCTCTGTCCTTCTCTGGTCTCCTTTTGCCCTAGGTATCCCCTCGCTCCCGGCACCCCAGCCTTGCCATACATGCTTTCAAGCCGTCACATCTACTAGGCTGTCTTCTGACACAGGGTCCATGAACATGTTGTTCCCTCTGCCTAGACTGCTCTTCTCCCCTTCTGATCTCAGCCTGAATGTTCCTTCCTCAGGGACACCCTCCCTGAAAGCTGTCCCCACCATGACATATCTTCTTCTTGGACAGTGCCTAATTTAATGATCGCTTTATATGTTTTTGTGCCATTTGTGGATCCCTAGTTTGTCTCTTCCTCCAGACCATGAGCTGTTCATGTCTTGCTCCAGACCAGCAAGAGACCTGTTGTTTGGGCTCATCACTAAATATCTAAAACTTGCCTTCTGACACAGACACCAAGAAGAGATATTCTAGAAAGATTCATTGCATGCGTTGATGCATGGTATTCAGTAAGTTTATAAAAATGTGAGTTCTTTTTCCTTGCCTATGGCTCCTTATACATGCAAGTTTTAAAAACCTGGTTTTGTTTTGTGGTTGTTTTAATGAAATAAATGATTTGTCTGACTCCTTAACAGTGCAGACTCCTAGAATATCCCCCCTGTACAAGAGATGGTCGGCAGAGGGCCCCAGAGGAGCAATTATTGAAGTCAGGTCAGTGAAAGGAGCAGCTGCTGGGAGACAGCGATCCAGTCCCAGAATCTGTCCATCCTTGAGCCCCTCAGAGAGACCACCACCACCAGGCGGCATACAGCAGTGGGGGTCTGGCCCTGCCATGTCCAAAATCCTTTGGATCTGGCCTCAAGAGAAACAGGAATTCATAGGGTAGGAGATCAGAGGTCGTGTCGATTATTTTAACATAAATCCACTGCTTGCTCCTTAATTTGTCAGTTTTCAAACTGAAGAATTTGTAATCAAGAGCTCACACTGTTGGGTAGAATCATGCATGAGTGTTAGGGGAGATTTGCTTTCTTTGGGGGCCACTTTTCGCTTGCCAGTCAGTAGTTTTATTTCCATTTTAATTTTCAGAGCGTCTGCCCCCCAGCAACAGCCCGTGGTTTGGAATTCATGGCTCTGTTGTGTGTTTATGCACTATGCTTGCTTGTAATTGACAAATTTAAATTCTGGTCATATTTCATTTATTACACAGACCCGGGGAAAAATCCCTGACAAAAACCTAATTACAGCGAAAGTGCCACAAGGTAATTGCTGGGAAAGAACTCCTGCAGCGGCGGGGCTGAATATTTCATCCACCCATAAAACGATTATGCTGACAAGATTCTGAAAAATAATAAAATCTGTTTAATAAAAAAGAAGCAAAATATCAGTGTTTTTACACACAAAGTATTAAAACATCCTTCATTTTGGACAGATTCTAAGTCATTTGATTTTTATTCAAGTGATGATCCACAGCCCTGATGGTCCCTTTATCAGGGACCGGAGTTGCGTGATCCCTCCCACACAAAGCTGCTTGGAAGCTTTCAGGCCTGTTGTTTTCTAGAACAGCCATGAGTCTGCTTTTCAGGGCTGTGTCGGATCTTTGGTCTGTGTGCCAGCATGAGAGAGCAGACAGAACGAAGGCGGAAAGCTTAGTGTTTACGTTGCCGTGGTTCATCCACTTTCTGCTTCGCTCCTATGGGGGCTGTCCCTCTTGCAGAGGGCTCAGAAGCCACGGAGGGGGACGTCTGCGGTCAGAGTGCTGCCGGGGTCCAGCAGAGTGGCAGGAGCTAATGCACAGCCTGGTTTCTCTGACTCTCTGGCAGCAGTGCAATTCATTTACCCAGGGTAAACTGAACTGAACGAAGAGTCATTGAGCACTTAACTACATCCCAGGAGTTGGGCTAGGCGCGGGGTACCGTAATAAACGGTGAGGGGTGATGGGAACAAGAGGTTCCTGCCCTTCCAAGAGGTATATGTTAGTGAGACAGACCCAAACAAAACCAAAAAAAGTGAAAAGAAGTGCCAATTTTAAAATGACAAATGATATCGAGTGTTCTATGGAAACAAGATGCTGGGATGGAGAATGGGGTAACATTAGATAATGGCGCCTCTGAACCCAAAAGCATGAAAAGGAGCCAGTAAGGGAGGGACGGAAGGAAACAGTTACAAAAGAGTTGTTGGCACAGGCTTGGAGTGTTTGAGGAGTGAGGGAGAGAGACCGGAGCTCAGGGTCTTATAGACGGGGTCTGCAGGTGGGTGCTTCTTCCCAGGGCTATAGGAAACTGCTGGAGGGTTTTAAGCTAGAGAATGATGTGATCTAATTTACATCTTAAAAAGTTCATCCAGTTGTAGTGTGTAGGACAAGCTGATCATCGCGGGCAAGAACAGCAGTGGCAAAACCAGCGAGGACGCCCTTGGCTGCAGCACAAGTGGGGTTCAGTGGTTGTTTCCCACAGCAGGGGAACGGCAGCAGAGCTAGAAGCAGGCCGAGTTTTATGGCCAAAAATTGCATATAAAAATGTAAATGTTTGAAAAAAATCACATAACATCTCAGACCTTAGCACTAGACTTTCCATCATGATGGCAAGGGAAACGAAGCAAACAAACAAAAAGCTGAAAAAACAAAAGAAATACGTACCTAAATTAGGAAGAACCAGAAACTGGAATGTCCATCCCCTCCCCGCCCTCCTCCCCTCTCCCTGAGAATCAAGAGGACATGGTGAGTCTCCATGCTGCTGTGCTGGGGGGTGAGTCTCCATGCTGCTGTGCTGTGCTCCACCCGAAACACTTTCCTCTCTCAAAGGGAAATTAAATGGACTGATTTTTGCTTGAAAATTATATGTATATATATATAATATGTATATAAAATATATATTTATATATAATGTATATTAAATTATATATGTGTGTGTATTTTACATATATATATAATGACTGAATTCTGGCGTCAGTGGCCAAAATAAGTTTCAACCATGGTCGTGCACATGGGATTTGTAGAAGATGCCCAGTGAAGCCCATAAGTCACTCACTATTCCTCACAATATGGTCTGCAGTCAAACTAGGTTAAGATGGAAGGAGGAAGGATTAAGAATGCAGATTTAGGGACCCCCACCTTAGATGTACTAAATCAGAGTCTTTGGGCTGAGCCTGGGAATCTGCATTTTCACGAGCCTGAGCAGCTCTGCTTTACAGTGATGGATGTTGTACCACATTGAGAGATGCCCTGGAGATTTTAAAATACAGAGATGAGGACTGGGACTAAAGTCACAGCTGGGCTATATAAATCAACACAGAGAAATGAAA
This sequence comes from Ursus arctos, assembly GCF_023065955.2. Lineage (NCBI taxonomy): Eukaryota > Metazoa > Chordata > Mammalia > Carnivora > Ursidae > Ursus > Ursus arctos. The sequence continues at coordinate 57,397,100 of NW_026622819.1, forward strand.
TCACCCATAAATCTCACTACCCAGAGATCCTCGTTAACTTTTGGGTGTATATTCTTCCAAACTTGCTTTTATGCATATATACATATTTTCATTTATGAAAGGTAAGTATACACTTATATTCTATTGTAATTGACTTCATGAACATAATATAATTTTTTCCTGAGGATGCTCATTTCTCACTGCATGGCTGGCTGATGAGGGTGAGGTGTAGGGAGGTGAGGGTGTTGCCGGGGGCAGAAACATCTGATCAGGATCTATGTCTTTAATAAACAGGGGAAGTATTGTTGGGGAATGCAGGGCTGACGTGATAGTATTAGAAACATATTTTATTTGGGGACAGAACAGGTTTTCTCTGATTGGTGGATCTCTGGAAATAAACACAACTTGTATCATGAATATGCCTTGCTGGATAAAGGCATTTTCTAAAAAGCCAAGCACAAAGAGTTTTCAGACAAACAGGCATAGCAAGCAACTGTCAAAAACAGCACCATGCTGAATATTGTCAGCTTTTGTCCATTTGCTTTCTCAGAGACCTAGCTTCATTCTTGCATTACAGGAATGTGGAAGGAAGAAGAGGGCCAAATTCTGGCACAGTAAGTGTATGTATTTTATTATTTCGGGCATCAAGCTGGAAAACTTCAATATTCTCTCTTGGCTTCCATACCTACTGACTCTACAAGCCTTCAGACTGCTTTTCTTTTTAAGGGTTGACGGGTTTGGAGCATAGGGTTGCAAAATTTAGCAAATAAAAGTACAGGATTCCCAGTTAAATTCAACTTTTAAATAAGCAAATTAATTTTTAAATATAAGTATGTGCCACACAGTATTCAGGAAATACTTACAGTAAAGAAATTATTTGTTGTTTACTTAAAATTCAAATTTAAAGGGGTGTCCTGTATTTTATCTGGCAACTCTATTTGGGTAGCTTCCTATTTCAGAGGAAAATGTTGGTACAGACTGTAATTTCTTTTTTTCCTCAGCTTTTTGAGGTATAATTGACATATAACATTAAGTTTAAGGTGTACAATGGGATGATTTTATATACATAACTATTGTGAAATGTTTACCATAACAAGGTTATCCTTGACTTCACATAATAAGCATTTTATTGTTGTTATTTTTATGGTGAAAACATTAAAAGCTCCACTTTCATAGCGACTTTCAAATATAATATAGAGTATTGTTAACAACAGTCACCATTTTGGATCCTTGGAATTTATTCATCTTGTAACTGAAAATCTGTCCCCTTTCCCCAATATCTTCACTTTTCCCCCACCCCCTAGCATCTGGCAACTGCCATTCAACTATCTGTTTGTAGGAGTTCAGTGTTTCTAGATTCCACGTATAAGTTTCTGCCTGACATATTTCACTTAGCATAATGGCCTCCCTGTTTCACAAATGGCAGGATATCCTTCTTTCATATCATTTCTTAATTAGAAGTGAAAATATTTTAGTTACTGTGAGCAATGTGGATTTTTGTTAGTATCACCTTTCTGTAGTTAGAAGTGCGTTTCTTCTGGAGAAAAAGAAAATGATTTTGCCCAATGGAACGCCAGCTGCTTGAAGAAGACAATGGGCAGGGAGCCCACCTTTCACCTCAGATCACAGTGGCCAAAGTCACGTGCCTTCTCCCTTTCTTTCCGTGATTGGCTATGAGGAGAACATTGGTTGTTCTGACACATGGAGATTACCTTGATCTATCAGCTCCACAAGTAATGATCTAAGCATGCACTTGTCACCTCCTAAATTTATATGCAAGAAGGCTGTATTCAGATGGGAGTTGGCACTCCAACGGGAAGCCAGTCCCCGGGCAGAGACCCTCACTTGTAATTGATGATGAACAGGGAAACAATGGGAATGGGAACTCTGAGAGCAAGTGCAAGAAGTGAGATAATTTACTCAATTTGTTTTCCTGGAAACGAAGACTTTATGTCAAGAATTCGTAATAAAACCAACTGAGGCACTCACACCCAACTCCATAAAACGCTGAATCACCTTGTTGTTCTGTAACAACTTTTCTCTTTATGGGAGAATTTACCAGCTTTTTAATCTTCTTTATTTGATGAACATTAGAATCAACAACTGTAACCTATGCGGAGTTGCAGGAAAGCGTTGCAAACTTATTAAGGAAGATAGATTTTTTAGGGCCTCATCTATAACAGTCTCAAGCTTTAAGTGGCAGATCATGCTTTTAAAGTTTTATTTTCTCAAGAAAAGAAATAAGAATCTATACTTACTTAGGGAGGAAAAACACTACAATAAGTAGTCATCATTACTCTAAGACATTTTTATGAAGGAAAATACGTTATTACAATCTATCTTTTTCTAAGTCCACATCTCTTTTTTCTTCTTATACCACTTATTTTAAAGAAACACAAAGTTGATCCTTCTTCTTCTTCTTCTTCTTCTTCTTCTTCTTCTTCTTCTTCTTCTTCTTCTCCTCCTCCTCCTCCTCCTCCTCCTCCTCCTCCTCCTCCTCTTCCTTTAGAGGCTTAATGATGATCTTTTCCAAATTACAGCATTTGAAGTCTACTCATAAGAAGTAATCTGCATTCAGGATAGGTAGAAGGAAGTTCTTTGGATGCTCTCAGAAGTTCTGTAAACAGAATCCTAATCCACAGACATCTGAGCTGAGGCAGGTCCCACAAACACTTCCTGAATCCTGTGAATGGGGTCAGTAGATGATGGGGCCCCACAGACACCACATCCTACCAAGACCCAGACCCCATCATCACTGGATTTTCAGGATTCTCAGTCTTAATGCTATCTCAACCCACCCAGGTTTTTCATCCCACTTATCTCCTCCTGCTATAATCTATGCGGAGTTTCCGAACACATGTCTGGATGCAGGTCTGACATATGGTTTTCACTAGCCTGAATCGACATTAGGGGGAGAAAAAAAGACACATCCAGTAAGATTTTTATTAAGCTGGTCTTACTCTGAAATTACTATACCCTTTCTTCTTTTTTCTTTCTCCCTTTCTTTTTTGATGTTAAATTATCTCTGCTTTTATAAAAACAGTGATGGCTACTATTTTTTGCTTTGTTGATGTCTTTAATTTAGAAAATAAATATGGCTCGCCCCATGTTGGTCACTTGTAGGCCTGTATGTGCATCAGTACGCATGTGTTTAAGGTCAGTGACCTGTGAAGCACACACACTATGGAGCCATGATGTACTTGTTTACCGTTTTGAGAGATGTTATCCGGGTCTGGGAGACAGTTTGGTGCAGAGAAAAGAACAGAAGGCTCTGGAGTTGCACAGACAGATGTGAATCTGGTTCTTGTGCCCCTGAGCAGGCACTAATCTCTGAGCTCAAGCTTTGTTTTCCACACAAGTGAGGTGATAACAGCTACCTCAGAGAGTTGTCAGAAGATGAAAGCTTCTAACATAATTCTAATATACAGTAAGTGCTAAAAGAATGTTTGTTACTTGAACTTCTGTGCCTCCTTCACTCAAAGAATTAGATGAAAAATGCTCAGCGCATATATCAGAAATCAGAAAATGCAAGACTCTGAGAGCAGGAAGTGTTCACAGTCAAAATGAGTAAGGGAAGCCTGGGCAGAGAGACTGGGATGAAACTGCAGGTTTTGGTAGGGTTAAGTCAAGAAGGCTCCTTCCAGGATTGAGGTGAGTTTTGAAAGGCACCCATAGCATGTTGAGAACGAAGGAGTTTTAGAAACGGACGCTATATTGGACAGCACCTAAATCTAGGTTAAGCAAAGTGTGGGACATATCCCACCAGGGGTATGAGAGATGGTTTCATACGGTACAGAGGCATTAAACGATGCATGATCATGAGTGAGAGTTATTCCCTTCCAACTCTTTCAATTCTTCTGATTACATCAAAAAGAAAGTCTCAGTTTGTGCTGTGCTATCTTCAAGACTTCGGTAACACTTAATAACCCATTTTAACAAAGGAAATCCAGCTGCAGGAACACAGCCATCAGGAGGCAAGAACAACAAGATGATTACAAATCTTCCCTTATTTCCATTGTCTTTATTTTTTCTATTACCTTCTGTTTACATTGGTGATATAAAAAGTTTTAAGTAGATTTAAATTTTAAAGAGAAGTAAATTTAAAACAGTTCAGGGCAGATAGTCCTAATAGTAGCCTCACAGTGGGTGAGACTTAGGAAGCACTGACCTAGCGCATCCCTCTCATAAGGAAACACATGAGGAAACTGAGGTAGGGAGAAAGGCAGCTACTGCTTTCCAGGATTACATCGGTAGTTCTCCTAAGGACCGCATCGCCTCTCCCGTGTCCCTCCTCATCTTACTCTGCTTCAGACAACATACTCCACAGTGTCAAACTCAAAGTGACTGGGTATAAAATAAACACCAGACTACGTGCTCTCAGTTGTCAGGAAAAGACTGGTTTGAGCGGCTGCTGGATATTATAGGGGAGGCTTAGAGAAAGCAAAGCCTTACTTAGTCCGTCTAAGGCTTTCCCGAGGGAAAGTCTTTGAGTCAGCCCCAGAGGCGGTGCCAGATTCCTCTTGGAATCTAGCAAAGATGGCTTGAATCCCAGCTTCCCCACTGGCAAGGGACCAGTGTATATCTCTCCATTCGTCTGTACTCTTCACTCATCTATAAAAATTTATAGGAATGGTAATAGCTAACATTTATTGGGCACATAATCTGCCAAGCTCCTTTGATGCATTATCTCACTTAAACCTCAAAAGAACACTAGAAGGCAGTTATTATTATCTTCACATGATAGATGAGGACATTTGAACTCTAAATGGTTAAACTGTTTACCAGCACCTCTCTAGCTAAACAAATGCTGGAGTAGGATTCAAACCTGAGCAGTTTCAGTCCCGAGTCTGGCCTTGATCATTATACTGCGATCCTATATTGTGAAAAGTAAATGCAGATAAGGACTGGGAAGCACCTAGCGCAGTACCTGGCACACAGGAAGCAAAAATGTCAGCGCCTTCTCCACCCTCCCTCTCAGCCCTCAGGTCAGCTTTAGTCCCTCCCAGTTTAGCACCCAGCACCTTCTCCGCGGGGGGGGGGGGGGGGGGGCGGGGCTTGGCAGCTGGGACTACAACTCCCAGGATGCAGCAGGTAGAGAAGCTGGCCAATCAGGATGCACATTCCTGCTTTTCACAGTCGGCTACTCCCCACCTGCTGTCAGAGCTTTGGTGACGGTTGGCCAGGTGGGTCCTCACGGGTTGGTTTGTGGGCCACCCAAGGGCACTGGGTTTTAAATAATCCTAATCCGGTTTGGGGGCAAGACGAAGGCTGTTGAAATTTCCAGGCTGCCTCAGGCTCCATCGTCAGGCTCCAAATGGGCGGGCGCCCAAGGGCCCGGGGCTCCTCACAGACATCGGTGGGTTCCAGAAGGGGCCGATGTTCGGGTGGGTCCAGGCGGGGCCGGTGGTGGTCTCAAGGCCAGGGGCACGCGGAGTGCGTTGTGCATTGTCCTGATCCGCTTTGGGAGCAGGAGGGCTGTGGCAACTTCAAGGCTATCTTCAGTCACCCCGTGGGGGATGGGCGGGCCAGCGGCACCCTGGGGCTCTTGACCGGTGTAGGTTGGGAGGAGGAGGGGCTGGCCTGTAGAACAAAAGCTGCGGGGTTGATCCTCGCTCCTCGGGATGAGGCCCTGAACCGTGCCCCCCGGCTGGAGGTCAGAGCCTTAGCTGGGTTAGCGCCGTCTGTCTCCAGCATCGCGGCCTCGGAGGATTCCACTATCCGCTCGTCCCCAGAGCGTGCTCACCGCCTCTCACCTCGGGCACGCCCTCTGACCGGCCTCTTCCTTCTCTCTGAGCCACCGCCTACCCGAGATCTCCACGGAAGGCTTGACACACCTCTGACCTCTCTCCAGTCCAGTGGGGTCCAGCCCCGGCTCTGCCTTCCAACCCCACCCACCCAAGGGCACGCTCAAGGGCGCTGGATAACCAGACCCGGGGTGGGAGGGTCGATTTTCTTGGACATTTCTCTATCCACTTAGTTTCCCCTTCCCTCTTGGTTTTTTAATATTTATTTTTTTTTACAACCATTCCTCATTTTTAAAGTTCTTTAATTACACCTTCTCTACCCTCTTTATTTTATCAGCTTTTCTTTTCCCCCCTCAAACACAAATCTTTTTATTTGCTACGCCCAACCAAGGAAGATAGCTACCCTTCCCTTTTTGGCTTCTAGGGTATTATAGGTGGATGCAAAGTATATTTTATTCATTGGAAAACGAAATTTTTATACCTTTGTAGTGACTCTAAAGTGAGTGAAGTAGGATAAATTCCTCTACTCAGGAGAAAGCAGAGGCAAGAAATTGACTTAACGGTTAGTTTATTTTCATTATTTTGGACAAGCAGCCTGACCCATAACTGCCCACCTTTCACACTGCTGGAGTTGTGTGTGCTAATTGTGGGTATTGTTTTTTTTTTTTTTCAAGTCATTTTGAGAGATTTGAATGGCTAAGATTAGTTTCTAGTGAACCACGTGTTTATGTATTTGTACATGACGTAATTGGTTAAAAAATATGTACTATATGTATAACATGGTAACCTGTTGATTTACACATTTTAATTAGCCAGAATTTTTTAAATGTGTATTGCCCTAATTCCCAAAGCTAAAATAAAAGTGGTCCTTTTGCCATCTTCTTAGTTTATGAATTATAATTGAATCTTACTTTGAGTTTTACTCTGTACTTTGAGTTTTACATGGACCCTGTCATTAAGAATAAATTAGAAGAATACACTGTCTTACATAAACAAAATTAGAGAAAGTCTTACACGACTACTCAATTATAAGGTAGTTTATAAGTGCTGAGTTCTGAAAAGGGGACCTCTGCATTTCCATTGTAAGGGCCCCATCTTGTTATCTGGTTTCATTAAAGAAGAATTCTAGTTGCAGGTGTCTTCAGTTGGGAAATATGAACAAGTTGATGCCTTACTATGCTAGAATTCTAACCATTATATAGACTATTATTTCACAATTGTTTCATTTCTGAAATATAGATTTTCCCTTTAGAAATTCTGAAGATTTAAGTATTTTCAAAGTGCATGTAAATGCTTCTGATTTATACATTTTGTTTCTCTTTTAAAATCAGATGTTTAAGAATAATGTTACTGACCATAAGCTAAATGTGGAAGCCATAATTAAAAACATTAACATAATTTCTTTGGAGTTGAAGAAGATGAAAGGTAAGCATGGAATCCCTGAATTAAAATGTTTGCATGCCATAGTTACAAAACGAACAATAGAGCCAAATTGTGCTTCTGCTGGGATAGAACTGAATTTGCCTACTAATTAGGATTTCTCTACTTCTTAAGAAATGTTGACACTGTAATATGAATTAGATCTCTAAAGATGAATTATGTTTGAGAATTTTCCTGGGAGTTAGTAGACTTGAATTCCTATCCCTGACACTAACAAGCTTATGATGTTGTTTAACTAACCTCTTTAAATTTACTTTCCTTCCTTCCCTTCAATAAACTATTGCACGATGATGTCACATTCTGCAAAATTCAGTGTCTCTATCCATTAATCTTTACCAAGCCCCTAAAGTTTCTTCCAAATTAAAATTATAAGTTTGTTTGACTCTGTGAGTTAAGGGTTCTTCATTTTAAACAGATTCATAGAGTAGACCTTACAGTTCATGATGTTTAGTCATTCACCTCACAGACATTCTATTATTTTATCCCAGACATGTAACATTTCCATGATTTAATATTTCTAAGGACAATTTATCCCTGACCAAATATTTCCTCTGTTGGAGAACTCCCTATCTCACCAGTCAGCCTCTTCCTCTTTAGCTGGTTCCTCCTTGCGGACTAGCTGAAATCTATTCCTGTCTTCCTTTCACACACTGGTCCTATTTCTAAACATGAAACTACACGGAATATGTAGTTACTCTTCTTAGCACAGCTCTTGGATATTTGAAGATAGCCTCTCTGTCAGTTACAAGGAATTCAGCTATAAAAGTAACAAAATATCAACTTAATGTGGCTAATACGGTAAGGAAATAAGAGATCCAAGGTAGGGCAGTCTCAGAATTAATTCAGAGTTTTAAAGGTTTCTGACCATACCAAGTTCTTTCCGTTTTTCTGCTCTATTATGTTCATTCTGTTTATCACTCATAGTCGTTGCCTGCAGGTGTGGCCATCTACAGACACTGTATCTGCCTGTCTCTGTAAAAGGCTTTCCTCAGGTCCCCTCCAGCACATTTTCCCTTTCCTTTCATGGCCACATTTGCATCGAATGCATATGCCTGCACCAGCGGCTGTCAAGGGCAATTTGAAGGCCTAGACCAGTTTGGGCCAGTCAGGACTTGCTGCTGGAGCTGGGAAAAGGATCACCTCAGATGGAATCAAGTTGTGCCACCAAAAAGAAGAGGGGAGTGCTTGCTAGTAGGGCACCATATAGTGAGTGCCACATTTCCTAGACTCTGATGTGCCAACCGTGCTGTCTCAAGAGACGTTAATAAGTGGTGTGCAGTAAGAACAGAGCACATGTTATTATGGTCAAATTAATTTGGGAAGTGCTTTATGCTGGATATTTCTCTCAAAAATTCACGGGACACATTAACAAAGGCTCTGAGGAATCTTATGTAAAGAAATCTAATTATCTTTGCTCAATTCATCATCTCCCAAAACCAAATTCAACGCTATGGCAAGGATTTCCTCTCTAAAATGTGAATCTCCTGAAAACTCTCGTTAGTTCACTATTGCCCCAAAATAAAGTCCAACAAACCTCCTAGAATGGACTGTAAGACCGCTTGAGATCAGGCCCCTGCCTACCTCTCCGGCATCTTATCATTCTTTTATCCCTGCACATTCTGTGCTTCAGCCACAACGAACCATTTGCAAATCTACATATTTGCTCTTTATTCGTGTCTGTACTTTAACACACGCATCTTCTGAATTGCCCACTGCTGCACCCACACCTCCACCCGGCCAGGGTAACTGCAACTTATTAGTCAAGGTTACATACACTGGCAGAATTTTTTTTAAGCAAGCATGTTATCTCTTCTATCTTTTCATCTCATCTATCACACTGCGTTGTAATTGCATGGTTACTTTTCCTATCCCTGCTCACCTGTAAGCTCCTTAAGGGTTTTCCTAGCCCTTAACATAGCGCCTTGATATAATAGGTTCTGGAAATGCTTATTGAATGAATAATTGGTGTCTGGATGCTTGCGTTCATTTAAAACAGAGAAGCTTTAGATTTTTCTCAAACTTGATTATCTAACTGTTCTGACTTGGGGGTTATTCTTTTGTGACGCAAAATAGGACTAGTAAATGTGATGACTGTGTTCCTGAGAAGCTGTGGGGTAAGGCAGGCAGTTAGGCCAGAGGGACTTGCAGAGCTAGAGTCAGAGGGCAGACTTCTGGTAAACATGGAAGATTAAATGAACAACAGTCTTTTTAGCCACACTTCCTTCTCTCAATAAGAATGTCAATAGCTGACACAGAGCATTTCCCATAATCCAGATGCTCTTTCAAGAGCTTTATATAAATGGACTCAATTGTCCTCACGACCTTGTGAGATAGAAAATACTACCGTTGGCATTTACAGATAGAGAAACAGACCTAGAGAGGTTAACTAACTCTTCCAAGATCACACAACTAGTCACTAGGAAACCTGAGATTTAAATTTAAAGTGATTTTAAAGAGACGAAAAAGCACAAGATAAAGAGGTCTCAAAAAAAGTTAACAGTGAAACAGAAAGCAAATGGAAGCAAACAGAAAAGTTTGAACCCTAAAGTCCAAAAATCTGAACCATGAACTGGCTAGGTAGAGCCAATGAAGATTCAATATATGTGGCACCAGAATCATCTGGAAGTGGAGGTGAAGGTGGGGCTAAGAACAGAAGGCTGGTTCAATGTTTAAGAAGTTGTAGACCCTAAATAAATAAATAGATAGATAAGTTTAAAAATAAATAAATAAACAAATACATAAATATTAAAAAGAGACGCCTGGGTGGCTCAGTCAGTTAGGCATCAGACTCTTGATTTCCACTCAGGTTATAATCTCAGGGTTGTGAGATCAAGCCCTGCGTCAGGGTCCGTGATAGGTGTGGAGCCTGCTTGAGACTCTTTCCTTCTCCCTCTGCACCTCCCCCACCTCTCCCTCTAAAAAAATAAAATAAAATAAAAAAATAAGAAGTTGTAGACCCCTAAGTTCTCTTCCCCTCTCTGAATTAGGCAACTGTTCCTTTTCTATGACAGAAGAGTTGAGTTTTATTCCCTGAGAGGATCTCTGGCCCAGAGCCATTAACCACAAGTTAAGGCGAAGAGTACTGTACTGAAAACAAAGATATTAAGACAAAGTTTACATACTGAATTATAAGATTCCCAGCTTTCTTTTCCCACTTGGCTATAAAACATTGGCAGCCAGATTTACATCCTCAAGCAGATTTTTCTTTCAGGAATCTGACTAGCCTAAGAGAAAAAAATCTAAAGACACTGAGAGCAGAGGTTTCCCCCAACAAAATACCCAGCCAGGTCACCCTCCAATACAGGCTACCATAGGCATAGAATTTCCAGTCGTCTTTAGTGCCGTGGCCTTAAATATGAGCAGAGAGCTCTGGGGCAATAGATATTTGATGAAAGCATCTAATACGAAAAGTAGAGACAAAGTCAATACATGAATTCCATTAATGAGGAAGAAACAGAAATCATGAAGTGAGATGAAAACTTCTAATAAATTATCAATAGCTGAAGAGAAGTAAGAGAAGAGGCTATGTCATGAGACAGGAACATGATCCTATAAAAAAAAGTTTAAAGAAGGGAATTCTTGGAAATTAAGTGGGACAATAGAAATAACCTCTGTAGAAGGGTTTAAAGATAAAAAGAAGACAACCCCCTAGAGTGCAAAAAAATAGAGGTGGAAAGTTTTAGGGAGAAAAAAATTACAAGATCAGTCAGGGAAGTTCAACATTCAGTAAATAAGAGTGTTAGAAAGGACACAGACAATGCATGGGGAGGAATTCATTAAAGAACTAATCTGAGAAAAATTTAAAGAGCTGAAGGAGTTTCTATAATGAAAGAGTCTAACACAGTGGTTGAAAGTAGACCCCCAAGTACAATACTGTGAAATATTGTTCTGGAAGAACAAAAAGTCCTTGAAGTTTCTAAAGAGAATCAACAATTAAGAATAAGAGTCATGAAAATTCTCATAGCTACACTGGAAGCTAGAAGAAAGTACAGCAAGGCCTTCGGAAATCTGAAGAAACATAATTTCCAACCTTTATTTTTATAGTCCGTCAATCTATTAAGCATTGGTACAGAGAGAGACATTTTCAGACATAAAATGTTTTCCCCTTCAGAAAGTCACTGATTACTGAGGTCATATTCCACCAAACAAGGTAGCAGACCAAAAGAGAAAGAAATGAGATTCTGGAAAAAGGAAACTCCACACGAGGGAGGGGGAAAGGAGTCCCTAGGATAATGGTGAAGGGAGTTCCCAGATGCCTCTGCACTGCAGTCCTAGAGAGCAATCAGTCCCGACTAGAGGAGATCAGAAGCTCTAGGAGAGCAGAGACTTTCAGCAGTCAGATAGCTAAGGCATCTGACTATATACCAAAGGAGATCTGCCCAACTGGGGAAGATTTGGGATATATTTATGATAATTAAGCAGTGAAAACAAGAAAATTATTAACTGATTGGGTGGTACCATGAAGGAAGGGAAATGTACTTCAAGGCTCAGCTGTGGATAGTACTTATACAATCAAAAAATGTTAACCTCTAAATATTGAGCTAACAAAAATTGTACTCTTAAGTACACTCTAGGGGAATGGGGGTAAGTAAAAAAAACTATATCATAATCTTCTATAGTCAGAAACAGATAGATAATGGGGTGCCTGGGTGGCACAGCGCTTAAGCGTCTGCCTTCGGCTCAGGGTGTGATCCCGGCGTTATGGGATCGAGCCCCACATCAGGCTCCTCCGCTATGAGCCTGCTTCTTCCTCTCCCACTCCCCCTGCTTGTGTTCCCTCTCTCGCTGGCTGTCTCTATCTCTGTCAAATAAATAAATAAAATCTTTAAAAAAAAAAAAAAAAGAAACAGATAATACCTACAATTGAAAAAATAAAATATGCACATCATTTAGAGATATGGAGGGAAATAAATACCTGCCCCTCGAACAAAACAAAAAGACACCAAACACAGACACACAAAACAACAAAAGCAACAAAAACAGTATGAGCCGGAAAAAAAAGTTAAAAGTTGTTGCCTCCTGGAGATAGGAACTGCTAATTTTTGTAACATGCTTTATAGACCTATTTGATTCTCTCTATATAACATATAACATAAAAATAGTAAGTTTACAAAAAGCATAAATCAAATATGTATAAATCAAGTTGCAGTTTAGTAAGATAGTGCACAAGTGGAGCCTTCTAGTTAATTTTTATGTGATGCTTATTTTATAGCACATAAATTTGACTTTAAGTCAAAATGGGGTATACTTAATTGTGGCCTGATCAATAATCAGTGGAAAACTAAGAATTAGAAATAGCTACTAAAAGTAATAATATGGACCCCTGGCTGGCTCAGTTGGTGGAGCGTGCAACTCTTGAACTCAGGGTTGTGGGTTCGAGCCCCACACTGGGTGCAGAGATTATGTAAAAATAAAATCTTTTTTTTTGAAGATTTTATTTATTTTAGAGAGAGAAAGAGAGAGTGGGAGCGGGGCGAGGGGAAGAGTGAGAAAAAGAATCTCAAGCAGTCTCGGAGCTGAATGCAGAGCCTGACTTGGGGCTCCATCTCAGGACCCTGAGATCTTGACCTGAGCCGAAATCAGGAGTCGGACACTCAACTGAGAGCCACAGGCACCCCCAAAAATAAAATCTTTTAAAAAAAGTAATAATAGTCGTCTATGACGTATGTGCTCCACGGTAGTATCTTCTATTATTTTGTTTTACACAGAGCTCTCCCAGTTGCTGCTTTGTGACCTTACTCTGCATTTTAATCATCCTGTGAAGACAGATGACTTACAGGAACCAGAAGAGAAAACCCCCCTCTTTGAAGAGTCTAAAATACCAGATCTATCCTTTGCTTCTACCAGTTTTTCTATCTGATTTCTTTTTGTTTGTTGTGAATTTGTAACTGTATTTAGTGTGGAATTAACATGTATCTGGGAGAATTGAGTTTACTAATATATTTAATATGATAAAAAAACAAAATAAAAATATGATGAGTTGTAAATAATCATTTAATAGTCTTGAAAGCTGTTTTATTGTTTTAATGTTTCAATGAATGGCTAATTCATTTCACTAGTGGCAAGAATATGATATAGGATATTGGCCACAGGGCATTGCTTATCCCTTCCTTTATGCTTGAATTTGGCTCAGATTGAAAGAGAGTTAACCAAATTAGAAGTGGATGGTAAGAATTTGTATTAATCAGATCTCTCCTGATAACCAGTGCCAAAAATAACTCCAGCTAGGTGAAGCATTTATTGGGTCATGTGACTTGGAAGTGGTTGAAATAGATGTCAGGGACTCTACTAATTTGTCATATGTCTAACCTGGTTCAATTTCTGTGCACTGACTTTATCCTCTTCTGCTACAGACTGGTTTCCTACATATGGCAGGTAGAAGAGGGTAGAGACATGGCAGCTGATCTCACACACTACCAAACATTTGCTTTGCAATCTATTACCTCCTTCATTTTAGGGATTTTCAAACATAAAGGATAGTCTACCCTAAAGCAAGACACAAGGTCAGCTCACAGTGTCTGCTCTCCTCACCACCCAACTCAGTGTTTAACACAGAGCAGGCACTAAATAAATGCTTGTTGAAATCCTGTTGAATAAACGTGTACTGAACGCAGATTTTTCAGCTTTGGAGCTCCCTAGCTCTGGACCCTAAGTTGAGAACTCCCAGTGTATAAGGCTAAAGCTTGTTGAAACATTATCATCATCATTGGTTAAAAGTTCCCACATACTTGTTATCTTAGCAAATGATCGGTTTTAACCAGGTAACTTCTAAGCTCCCTTCTGCTGTTCTATTAATTAACTTATGAAAATGAAGATGCAAGATATTTTTTTTGCCACTCAGAAAACTTGTAGATGAAGTAGAGAAGCCAGAAACTTTCGTTGCTAATAAAAGTTGTGGAATAACAATAACCAAGGCCCCGAAGGGGAAAACTTGAAGAACAACCAAATGCCTGGTTTTTGTTGTGCTGAACACCTGCTACTATCTGTTAAGTGAGATATGTAAGCTGAAGGAAAGAGTTGTTGCTTCAAAGGATCTATAAAGCCTTTTTAGGAAGGATGATGAGAAGGGCTTTATGGTCGAGTTGTCACGGGATAAAAGAGATAGAAGGCATCTAATAGGAAAGTCTGAGCACATTTTTCTATGTATATGCATTGCTCTTTCATCTTTGCTGGAAGACTTTGGTAAAATCCACGTCACTTGAAAATGCTTTTGGAGTTGTGGGAGTTGCAGACAGAGGAGGTGGGATGTGGGTGTTGGGATATGATGAACTTATATCCAGATGTATTTGACACCAAAGCCTCATCTCTAAATTTAAAATGATTACCTTCGGTATGTGTAGCTTAAGTTTTCTTTAAAACAAAAAATATAATAGTATGGACTAAACAAAGTCAATAGTTTTAGGAACACAAAAAGTAAAGCAAAAGGCAAATTAATTTTAATCCTAGGAAGTTATCCCATCATGCATTTATCTTTTCATAAAAAAGTACACAAAAATCCCCCCAGCAAAAAACGCCAAATAAGAAAGGATGAGATAGTTTGAAGCCTCTTAAATTATTGCTGCCAAGAAAGTGAATTTTAGACATTTTCAGATTGTATGTATAAAACTGAGGATTGCCTCTGAGTAACAAAGGTTTGACTCTTAAAAAAAAATCAGTTTTATGTGATACCAAAAGCTATTACTGTTTCAGTGTTTTTAAACTTGCCTCAAATTATTTCTGTAGCTATGTAAACTGTATTTTGAAATGGGTATTCCAAAATACCTATTTTCAAATGAATTATTACAGCGAACTACTAGACTTCAAGTGTGAACCGTATTACTCAGGCACTTTACAAACATCGAAGAAGAATAAATAAATTATGAGATATTCGACAGTCTTCACTTCAAACACTTTTTTTATGCGAAAGGTCAAAACCTTGTGCTCGTGTTGAGGGGTTTGATTCAGTCCTAAGTGTTTGTCCATTCGCCACAGCTGACTGATCTCCCCATGCTGGCAGCAGACGCAGGAGGAAGGTTCATGTGTTTGGCTGACTTGCTAGGGAAAACCTGCGGAGTGCGTTAATGTGCACTGGTATCTGGAGCCTCGGTTCTTTCCATCAATGAGTAGAAGCGGCATTTTCCTGAAGTAGTCAATAATATCTGACACAGACAAGAAGTCCTGAAAAATTCAAAATAGGGAGATAAATCAACATTGGAATGAATAGCATGAATTTCACCCTCCGTTTTTTTATCTGCATAATTTCCTACCTCTTCAAGTCATGAGGATGATGGGAAAAAATATGTAATACTTGGCTAATATTTTATTGATTTCTGCTATAGAACTCTGAAAAAAAATTCAACATCCAATAAATTATGGATACAAGACTATATGTATTCATATTTATGTATATTCATGTATATATATATTAACTTTATGGGGGTCATAAATAAGAGGTCTAATTATGATACCTTTGCCTTAGGATTGCTCTGTTTGTGTTTTTGATTTTGGGTTCTGTATCTCTCCTTCACTCTTAGTCACTAAAGTGTGAGGAGGTATAAGGAATCAGGAGGTCAGACAGCAGCGTCCCGGTGTCCGGCGCTGATGACCGTGGCATTGCAGAATGAATGGTTCCTTCATGATCTCTCAGCTGTGTCCGCACTGCCACCTCACACTCGCAAAGGCTCTGTAGCCACGTCTGTGCACGCATTGCCTTCTTCGCCTTATCCCTGATGGCCAGACGGGAAAAAAACCTAGCCATCCCTCTAGACGTGGGTCAGAATCACACCATTACCCCAGACAGCATTATGCACTTCCTCCGAGACTACTCCGCTGGGTGCCTCCTTCCTGGACAGCTGCAACGTGTGGTTTCTACTTACATTTTTCCACATCAGACCAACAGAAATTCTGGAAGGCAGGCCTCTCCGCCCCTATAGCATCTATGCTGCTCTAGCCACGCTGAACCAGTGACTGAAACATTTGACCGGAAGCATGTGCTTTTTCCTATTTGTTTACATGATCATAACTTAAAAATATTTGGGGTGAAGTGGAAGTTAAGGGTTAGCTGTTTTTCATTCTGGAAATGTTTGATTCAGAGGATCCTCCTCCTGGGACTTTGAATTTAAAGAACATGTTTGAGGCTTAAGTTTAGCTGTTAGTTTCCTTTGCAAAAGCAGTTTTTTTGCTTACCATCCAAAAAGTAATTAGCGTAAACATTGGCCAGACAGAGGAAAATTTCTTTGGCAAGTTTGGCCACCTTCACTGGCCAAACCTCAATTTTAAGTGAGAAATGACCCAAGTATTTAAAGAATCACCGCAGCAAGAATTCTATCTTTCTATCCTTTTCCAGATGTCAATTTTAAAATACAGCCTTATAAGTACACTGCAATCTTACGTTAATATTATGCTACAGAGGTGAATGATAGGAGAGACTCCCTTTGACACCATCTAACTATATGTTTTTTAATTTAAATGTCAATTTTTTAATTTTAAAAGTTATACATGTGATTTTAGATTATTTGGAATAAAAGATATAAGAAAGACTCTATGGCACAGATAGCTACGGTTATTTTGTTTTATTTCCTTTCAGCAAAGGAAAGGCTTCACTAATGTGATTTAACTCTAATGTTGCCATATAGTATGGACCCCCAAAGAATGTTACAGCAAGCTTCCATATTGGCAGGTGTGTGGAAAGGCATGAATAGAGGATTTGAGGGAATTTTGCAACTGGAATCCTTACCTCTTTCCCTCGGAGTCCAGTTCCCAGCAAGTAAACTTGGCTTTCCTCTTGATAACGGATCTGGATGTTGTAAACTTTATCTTTGTACAACACCATGAGGACGTATGGATTGGTTGTTGTTTTTTTAGAGCTGTCTCTAACCAGAAAAGTGCCATCCTAAAAGAATAAATTCCTGTTACTACGTGAGCAGTAAATGTCCATACTTCTTTTTTTTTTTAACCTATTTATTTTAGAGAGAGCACGAGGACATGAGTGAGGAGAGGGGCAGAGGAAGAGGCAGAGAGAATACTCAAGCAAACTTCCTGCTGAGCGGGGAGACCAACTCAGGGCTTAATTCCAGGACCCTAAGATCATGTCCTGAGCCGAAATCAAGAGTCAGACACTTAACTGACTCACCCACCCAGGCGCCCCAGTAAATGTTATACTTCTATTGCCTGTAAGAGCAGTAGACAAGCCTCTAGAGATCTGGAAACTTAACCAGTTGACAAGTCAATGAACGTTTAGTTCCCTGAACGGTTACAGTCCCATGTACCATGGACTTCTTGGTCGTCAAGAGGCAGCAAAGATTGTATCAAATTTCCACATTTCAAAGAGACCTCTTTGAAGCCTCCTGATGAAAAAGAAATCCCTTTTTTCAATAATAAAACAAATACTAAGTGGTTGAGTGGATAAAGGGCCAGACAAAATAAGGACTTTATTAGTTTAACTAAAGATCTGCCTTCCTACTCCTGGGAGCTAATTCCCTAACCCTTTCTTTCCATAACCAAAGTCAGAAAACACGCAAATGCTATGAAATTCACCCATTTTAAAACCTCGTGATTTCCCTGTGTTCATCATTAAACACCTGACCATAAACAAATGTGGACCATCTTGTGTTCTTATCACTGTTTTTAATTTATTAAAGTAGTTTTGTGATTTGTCCTGTACTTTAAAATGTCATTCCATAAAATATTGCTACATAATATTAATACTGTGAAGAGCTAATATTAAAGTAGAATAAATTAATAAGGCAGCTTTAAACTACCCCCTCGTTTGTGGATTGAATCATGATGGCTTTAAATAGCCATCAATCTGCAAAAACGGCTTTCATTTGTTCTTTTTATTTCGATTGAGTAAATTTCATTCGGAACCTCTTCTATTCAACAAATGTGCCTGTGGACCAGTGATTCACAGCCAACAGTTTAGAATTTAGAGTTCTGAAGACTCCCAGAACCCACAGAGAACACCTAACTAACTAAAATCAGAATCTCTCTAGGTGAAACCCGGGAATCAGAATTTTTTAAGCTCCCGAGGTGATTTAAATGTACAGCTAAGATTGAGAACTATTCTTGTAAACTCAAGATGTGAGAGATGAGGGGTCTTTGCTTTTCTTTCTCTAATATATAGATTTAGGGTTAAGGTTCAGCACCAGACCATAGGAGATCTGGCTAAAATAGAAATTTCTAGGGGAAAGGGCAAAAAGTTGCTGCTGCCTCTCTCCATATGGATCCCTTCACATCAGTGTGGATGGCAATTGTATATTAAAAATGAAGATGGAACCAGTAAGATGTTAGAAGTTTAGGGGAAAGAGTCTCCTTTTGATAAGGTATGCTTCTTATGACAAGACAGACCTTTTTTGTTAATAAAATCTCCTCAGATTCTGCCAGCCAGATGACTACCTTAATTTAGATTTTTCCCAGATTCTAGGAATCATTGCTATGGATGCTGGTAGTTGTAAAGCCGTCACTAGTGGGTCCCGTTGGTGTAAGAGCATGAATATCACCTAGCAGAATTCCTAGCCCGCAATTGGTCCTGAATAAAAGCCAGTTCCCCTTTTCTCCTTCCATTAATATTTATAACTACTTAAAAATAAACTTCAGTACAGTACCTGGTTTATCTTTCTAAGAGCAGCTTCTGCCTCTGGTCGGGTAATATAAGAAACGTACCACTCTTCACTTAATGAATTCTGAAAATGTAAATTTTTAAAAACTGAATAAATTTTGCAGTTACATATGTAAGTGAAAAGAAAAGCCTCCAAGTAATCATTTTCATAAATCACCACCTCAATTCCATGAGCGTTGAAGCATTTGTTTTCTTAATTTGAATATAGAATCACTTCGGTGGGGCTAAATAGAAGGTATTTTGCATGAACTGCTTTTTATCTTGACACTGGTTGCAAAGGTAGTTGTGAATAAGCATTACATATATAATGGAAACTTTAATCAGGAAAGATATAGATGTAATAATTTCCTCAGTTGAGTGTAATATGCTTAATGAAAAATCTGGGTTAATGAGCAGTTAAGTGACTTATTCAAGGTCATAAGCTAGAAAACAAATGAAAACTAGAATTACTTTTCTCGTTGTTAAATACAAAACACACATTTGCTATTGGAAAAGTCTGAAAAAACACCAAGGAAAAAGAACATATTTTTCATCTGGATCCTCCCCTTTAATTTTTAAAAAATTAAGGGTAATTTAAAATAATAATAAAAATACAAAAGAGTATCAAACGGGAGATACTGCTTATTTGCTGGGAAAAAAAGAAAATAAAAACATATGCTTAATTACCTCTTCTTCCCCAGGAGACAGCGATCGAGGTTTGTTTGGAACTGGCAAGGAGAAGTTTCTTCCCTCAGCTCTGGGAGGCGGTCTGCTGCTAAGGCCTTCAAGAGTATAGCATTTTGAAAGTTAACTTGCTGTAGCTATTTTTCATTTCTGTCATCACACATTTCCCCCCTAAAACGCCCTTGCAATTGTTCCCAGCAATTGACATTTTAAGAAGCCATAGTTTCAAAAATAATTTTCACCTATTCAAAACCGCAAGGGCTGTTGACTGTTCAGACATCATTCCATAGCCATGTCAGTGAAATTTTGAGGACAGTTCCACAAATTTGAGTGATTTCTTAACAGTGCATGTCACATAATATAAAATAACTAGGCCATTAATGAAAAACTCACGGTAGTTTTAATGTGATCATCAAAAAGAATGTTCACGAGACCGATTTTTCCTAGGCCCCCGCACACCCAGAATGGATTCCCAACCACTGATACAGTGACAATGCGGTAATAAAGAGAATTAGGTCCTCCTGTGTTTACACATTAAGAAATGTAAGTTACCCAAGACAAGGTGAAATTACCTTGAGAATATCGTTAGCTTCTAGAACCAGAGTTTGCTACCTACTGTTCCTAACTGCATTTTCTAAAGAGGCAGAAGTGTTCAACTCTCACAGAAGACCCTGCCAACTACCTGGTCAGTCGGGAAGTCTGTGAGGTACCTGTAAGTTACCCAGCATTTGTGTCTCACCTTCCCTAACACCCTTTTGTCTTGTTCACGGTTCCCTGAAACCTTCTGAGAATGTGTTTCCTAATCTCAGCAAAGGTTTGATTGTGCTGATTCGTAATCGCCGAGGCTGTTTTCTATATGCCGGAATGGCTGTTAAGAACTGAAAAGTTCTGTGAGCTGAATGTTCTCTGAATTATTCATGTGTCATTCATTCATGGTTCCACACATATCTATTCAGCACTCCTCTGCCCAGGCCTTAAGTGAGGCACCCCTCTACCCTTCCTTTAATCCCCACAGCAACACTGCAAGATGTGTATTATCTTCTTTCGAGGGTGAGGAAACAAAGGCTCAGAGAGCCTGAACAAATCATGTGCTCTTAGTGGCAGGGTCAGGACCCGAACCTGTGATTCCCAAACATTATTCTGCATAAGTAAGAATGGGAGGGGGGCCCCTGAATCACCCAATCTGCGTTTAACAAGCACTGCAGGTGGTTCCCCAGCAGGGTTGTTCCTCCATCAACAATACCCCACAAGAGGCAAACTGCAGGCCCAGGCCACTGAGGCAGTAGAATTACCTGGGAAGGGCTGAGGTCACCTGAGCCAGGCTAGCAGAATTCTGCACCATGGTGTTCCCTGCTTCTAATTAAGCAGAACAGACTGCCCTTCTTCTTCTTTTCTTTTTTTAAAGATTTTATTTATTTATTTGACAGAGAGAGAGACCACCAGAGAGACAGGGAACACAAGCAGGGGGAGTGGGAGAAGAAGAAGCAGGCTCCCAGCAGAGGAGCCTGATGTGGGGCTCGATCCCGTAACACCAGGATCACGCCCTGAGCCGAAGGCAGACATTTAACGACTGAGCCACCCAGGCGCCCCCAGACTGCCCTTCTTAAGGCTCCCAAGGCCTAGACAGATGTTCCCTATCCCTACCTTTGCAGTCCAACATGGCAGGCACTTTATACTGTGCATCGAATGAAAGAAACCTAACTATACAGTTAACGAATATAAACAAGGCCTATATTGCCTGGCTCCTTTAGAGTCGAGGAATTACTTTTCTGCTTCTGCGTCTGCAGGCCAGCACCACGAAGTCATGTTCGCAATACACAATATACTACTTTTTATTGCAACCACACATCACTCTCACTATTGAGATCCTCAAGGGAGCTGGGGTGAGTTTTGTGGACAATTTACAGAACATCCTTTATCTTCCTAACATGGGAGCAGCCAAAGGAGAAGACAGGACCACGTGTCCTGGCAGTCTTAGGGGAAAAAGGATCAATTTTGATTAAGGTAAGCATTCCCCCCAACATTAACCAACTATTTACATTAATGATCCCCACCAACAACCCATAAAACTGGGGGTCTGTGGAACTTACTTTGGGAAACACTGATATAAGTGAAACGTCTGGAGCTTAGATGCCTGCAGAAGCCAGGCAAGTAACGCAATGTGGGTCCACAGCACGCAGTGAGTTGTGGACACTGTGGAAAATCAAGGGGTGTGGGAACCACGTAGTATTCACTATACCCTCAAATGCTTAGGCAACATTGACAACATAATGGATTTCGTTGGTGTCTCACACGTTTATGGGATAATGTATTCAACTGAATGTAATGGATGTGCTCCAAATATATATATATATATATATAGACTCTTGAGCCATAATTCAAGCACTAACATACTCTTCTGTTTATGACACACACTGGTGTTCTTGCCTGTGTACCATGACGAAAAAAAAAAAAAAAGTGTTTTGCTCCTCACAGCAATTAAAAAATTTTAAAGCCAACCTTTAAAAATCAGGTAATTTGGGGGCTCTTGGGTGGCTCAGTCGGTTAAGTGTCTACCTTCAGTTCAGGTCATGATCCCAGGGTCCTGGGATCAGAGCCCCGCAGCGGGCTCCCTGTTCAGCGGGGAGCCTGCTTCTCCCTCTCCGGCTGCTGCTCCCGTTGCTTGTATTCCCTCTCTCTCTCTTTCTCTCTCAAATAAATAAATAAAATCTTTAAAAAAATAAAATAAAAATCAGGTAATTTCATATTAAAAGCCATATTTCCGGGTTTTCTTGGGAAAAAAATCAGAAAATCTGGCAACACTAGGCCAGTTTCCTGGCATGAGAAAAATCTATTTACTAGAATTGGGTAACTTTCCACAGTCATTCAACACTCAGTCATTCAACAAACATTTTAAAAGTGCCTACCATGTGCCAATTACTTGCAAGTGTCTAAGGCTAAAAAATAAGCACAGTCTAGTCCTACCTTGTAGGCCTTTGCTGCTACTCAAAGTGGTCCATGGACCAGCTGTATCAGCATCACATAAGAACTTACTAGCAATGCAGACTCTCACATCCCACCCCAGACCCATTGAATTAGAATTTCAACACAATTTCCAGGTGATCTGTATTCATATTAAAGTTTGAGAGCACTCTCAGCAAATACTTATCATGGACACCGAGAGAAGGTGTTAAAAATGCAGGTCCTCATCCAGACTTCCTGAATCAGAACCTTGGGGGGTTGGGTTCTCTTAATTTGTATTTTAAACATGGTCCTCCACTCTCAATTCAAGGGTAGATTCATTATAGAAACCTAAAGCTACAGAGAACGCCAAGCCATCATCTCAAGCACCATATAAAAACAGCAGGGAGGAAAAGCTCTCTGTGTGAAGATTAAGGCCAAGGCCACCTTTCTGAGGCCGTGTGTGTGTGTGTGTGTGTGTGTGTGTGTGTGTGTCTCATGTAGTAGCATCCTAGCATTCCAACAGCCCTGGCACGGCAGAAACGGAATTGAATATTGAATGAGAAAACATATCTTCTGGCCTTTAGGGAATGACCAAACCTTTGCCAACAGGCTTTGGGATGGTTAGGAATCCAGTCATGGAGGCATGTTGCCTAGAGGGCAGGGATTAGGTCACTAGAGCCCAGAGTACAAACCTTGAGAGAAGTATGGCGGCAGGGAGGCACTCTGTGGGAAACCACTGTTACTGCGGAGACAGAAAGAGAGCAGATTTACGGTGGGTTGGGCTGAAGAGGCTGATGGCGGGGCTGGGTTAGGGCAACTCACTGAAAATGCTGCTGCTTTTGCAACTACCAACCCTCCCTGAAGCCATGGCAGCTGAGTAAGATGAGGGGTTGATGGGGCACATCTCACCCCTGCCCCAAGGTGGACTACCCCAAATGTTAACAGACTCTGAAAGTCGAAACAACAACAACCTATAAAAGGCATCTGAGGCTTATTTTTAAGAGCTGGCTGCAGTTTAAGGCCTTTGGGTTTAGAGAATGGCAGACGTCCCCTGGGGAGAAGACATCTCGTTTGGTTAGGAACATATATGAATGGGCATGGAGTTTGGGAACAGTGAATCCTGGGGCCTGATGTTCCACGAGGGGAGGGGGGTGGCTGGATGAAAAACCCAGAGAGGGCCCGGCGGCGCTGCAGTGGACAGAAACAGTATCTTCAGGGATGGGGGTGGGAGGAGGCACCGGTGGGGGCCCCGAAATGCTGCCTGCTCCGTGCTGAGCAGCCATTTCCCCACCACTAGCCCAACCACGTCAGTCCGCTGTGCTCATCAATGGCGCTGAGTGGTCCTCAGCACGAAGGAAGGACAGGGTTGGGGCCCAGTGAGGGATGGAGTAGGAGGAGAAAATGGCAGAAGAAAAACAGCTAGAAGAGTGAGAAGAAACAGAAGAAAATCAAAGCAAGAGGCACACAGGGACAATGAAAAAAAATGAGAGTCCTAGATATCTAGCAGGGCTAGAGAGGCCATGCAGGTGGTTTCCTCCCATATTGAAGGTGGGGCCTGGGCCTCTCCCTTTGCATAGGAGAGAATGAACTCAAAGGCCTGGGAGCTCTAAGGACACCAGGGGGCAGCTCCTGGGCTTATTTAGGGAGAAATGACCTGTGTCTTTCTCCTGTTCCTGCCTCTGCCTCCAGACAGCCTCACTGTGGGCCCTGAGAAACATTGTTGCTGTTAAGAAACCGGGCCTACTAGGGCCTACGCGGTGAAGGTGTAGCAGCTGCTAGGTCTGCTCATCCAAGATCTGGATGAACTCCGAGTACTTAAATTCATTGGGTTTCCTGAGTGTTTGTTTTAATTCACAAAGTGAAAGCATTCCCCATTACTGCCCAAGGGTCCATTCTGTCCTGGTGACTATGGGGCCGTCAGTTCTGGACCCCTCCAACCCCAAGCACAGAGACTCCAAGAATAGCAGCAGATTAACACATTGGTGGTTTATGCTCAGATTGATTTTGTCTCTGAAGACCCAAAATATTCTGACCTGACTACCACTGGCTCGTCTCTTTCTTCCCCAAACCACCTAATGTTAGTTCTTATCAATGGACCTGGGTGTGATGTTAAGTTAGCACAGAATGACGTTACCACAGACCTTTCAGAGAACGCTCCAGGCATATGAGGTGTAGGGAGGGTGTGCTTGGGCGATGGCTTGGTGGATCTGGAAGGGAAAGTATTGGAGCTCATGGAGGGCATTGCGGGCTGAGGCAAAGGTCTTTGATGCACTGTGGGGGGGAAGGAAAAATAAAACAGATCGTCAGGATCCAAGTGTCACAGGAACCTTCCAGAACTCCTCCCCAGTAAGTTAGAAACAGCTAGTCAAAAGATCAAATGTGATTATGAAGTGGTCGGATGGAACCCCACCCCCAAGGTTTTTCTAGATAATTTGCCATCTTGGGGTGCATTAAAATGCTGCCATTCTACGTCATTCTCTACAATGTACATGTATTTTATTTTTTCATTTTTGAAATGCTATCTTGGCAGAAAATTGTCAGTTGGAAACCATATGAATTTCAGCAATGATTCACAAGTTTTATGTAAGCCAAATTTTATGCTGTCTCATTTATCTACAGTTAGTGAACCTTTCCTGTATTAGAAGGCATAAATATTAGAAATTTTTCTATCAAACCCTATACGCAATTTTTAATTTTGCTGTACCATTAAGTCGTTTGCACCATTACTTATGAACATAGCAGTTCTCTTTGGTAACCCAGATAAATAATACAGTATACGAACTGATATATATCTACTTAATACTAATTTAACAATTATAATTGATTCCATGGGGTCTGTACTAAATAATTCCATGTGAATGTCCGAGCAAAAAAATGAAAGAATGAGTTATAAGTTGTAAGAAAGCTTTATAAGTTGTAAGAAAGCTTTTTTCTGAACATACCATCATCTTCATCCTGATAAGGGGAAGAAAAAAAAAAGGTATTAGCCTATCATCAAAACACAATTCCTAAAAGAACTGCATTTCTCAATCATATGAATGTCTCTCTTTCTTTAGCAGTTGTGTGTCTCCATAATAAATATATTGAGGAAAACAGTAGAGCTTGCTAAGTGGTTCATAATTTCTTAATACAAGCAATCATCTGAGGACACTCCAAACAGAGGCTCTCAGAATAAATAGGTTCTGAGGTGTCCAAAAGGGCCTAAAGACACAATAATAATGGCAGTCTCTACAATGTGCCCCAAAGATTTATACACAATGTCTCATCCAATTCTCCTATTAGCCCTTTAAAAATTTAACATCCTCATTTTACAAATGGAAATGTGGCGCTCAGGAAGGAGTCCTAACTTGCCAAGGGTTACAGAAATGGATTCGACCCCTAATCTTTAGTCTGGCCCAAAGCTCAGCCTTCTTTCTGCCATGCCCCTTAAAAGCAACTCCACCTTACTTATGTATCTTGTGGCTTACAAGCTGTCTGCATTGCTCAGCACTTATCTTCAGGCAACCTGTGAAACAGGCAAGGAAGGAGCTATTTGCTGTACTCCTCCGATGAGAAGTGATGTTCCAAGAGGCGAACCGATTTCGCCATTGACCAGCGGGCCCTAACTGCCAACCTGGACTTGTTTTGATAGGCCAGCACGGTGGTGAACAAAGACCACCTTATTCAAGGTATTGTTGCAAGGACCGAGTTGGTTATGACATGTGCCTGGTATATGTGGAGCGCTCAGTGAAAGTTAGCTGTCATTAGTCCTGCCATTGAGATAAGAAGTGTCATAGCCACAATCATTCATCCCAGTTGGCCAACTGGGAGTCCCAGCAAAACGCTGCATAAATAAACACACACGGGCCCAGTGAGTGCCCACGATGCAATCCTTCTTCAACACCATTGCAACCATGTCATATTTCTTTCTACAACTCTCGGATTCTCGTGACATGAGCATCAACCTTTCCAGAGACTGGGAACATCAAGAGTATAATGTTACCCTCACTTTCAACCTTGTCTCCTCTTTGTCCTATGGCTCTGTAGCCAAGCTGCTGTCCTTGCTGTCCCCATAGGGTGAATGGGCATTGTCGCCCACCTGCCATTGCTCGGGACACTCCTGAGGCTGGAATGCACCTGGGCTTTCTCTTAGGACGAGTCTATTCTGTGCTCTCCCCATCATTCAATGACATCATAAATCTCACCTCTAAGAAGTCACCCCTGGCTCCTCAAGTCCCATCAATTACTTTCTTGCCTCCACCCCTAGAGCTCATTCCATGATCACATGCTGTTTCGCATGTTGGGCGTGGGTCTGTCTTTCATGTCTTCGCACTGTATCCGAACCAGCACAGCATCTAGCACAGAGCTACAAGACAGCAGGCTCTTGTGGGCTGAGCCCTTGAACAGTGGTAGGGGCGTGATCACCTTCGGAGGGCTTATAGTGTAGAGGAAATCAGACAGACTTGGATTCCAATGCCGGCTAATCACTAGCTGTGCAAATTGTGATGAGTATCTTACCCCTTGTGAGTATTGATTCCCTCTTAATAAAAGAGAAACAGTGATTCTTCATAGGGTCATTACATGCAAAACGTGTAAAGCTGAGGTGACCAACTATGCTGGTCCCAGTTTGCCTGAAACTGATGGGGTTTGTGGGACATAAGATTTTCATTGGTAAAACTGGACATAAAACTTTCATTGCTGTTTCCCAGGCAAACAGCTCTTCATCCAAACGTTGCTAGCTAGCCAACATGCACACAGCAGGCATTCAATAATTGCTATTCCCTCTCTTATTCAGGTCG
Source organism: Ursus arctos (assembly GCF_023065955.2). Taxonomy (NCBI): domain Eukaryota; kingdom Metazoa; phylum Chordata; class Mammalia; order Carnivora; family Ursidae; genus Ursus; species Ursus arctos. The sequence goes on from NW_026622819.1 coordinate 57,424,243, forward strand.
TGGACTTATTAAAAGGGAAAACAGAGACCTTGTAAACTTTGCTGCAAGGCCCAGACTCTTGGGCTTCCCTCCTTTTACCCTTCCCTCCGAACACGGTTACTTTAACCTTGCGAATTACCACCTGAGAGTGGGGCTATGATTCACCCAGCCACCCTGGGAGCTCCCTGAGGAACCAGAGCTAAGCAGTGCAGCCCTGCGGGCAGGAGGAAAAGACGGAGGCCCCAACAGGCACCAGTATTTAAGAGCCTACTGTGTGCAGGCCTTGCTCCCTGCACTGGGCTTCAAAGAAGTCTGGGAAAGGCACGGCCCCAAGATCCACAGAGCCTGCACTGATTTTCCCCGTTCCAAGCATTTACCAAACGGCATTTTGTACTTACGTTCTCTCTTCTGTCTGGTCCCCATCCATGCCTGAAATGAATTCGGGCAAAGAAAAAGAACTGAGCATGAAGAGTTCCAGCGAGCCAGCCTCAGAATATAGATAGTTTCACTTACTCTAATAATGAGAAATCAAACCCACTGAGCCGTGATAAAATGGGAAAAAAAAAAAAAAAACAACCCAGCAGAAAAGCCAGGGAGCAGGGGTGGAGGGAAGGTTTGGTGACTCAATGTTCTGTCACCGTTGCGAGCTGAGCTAGGCAAACCTTTATTCTTTTAGCTACTGCAGCAAATAATTACATATATATAAAAAAGGTTTAGTCAGCAAACTAACTCTTTAGTAGCTATTAAATTTCACTGAGTAGATGTTTCTCCAAGCAAATGAGAACATTTTAGGTGATATTCTCCTTTGCTGATGCCTTAAAACAGCCATCTCGGGGCTCACCCTTCAGGTGAAGGGGAGACAGCTGGAAAATGCTACTGTTCTGGGACTTCTCCCAGATGCACGAGCGAGTCAGACAGATCTGGTGACAGCTTCCTTTGATCTATGACAGGCAGCTGTGTGTCTGGGCCCACGTCAGGTTCTCCTGGGACAGGGGGGTGAGAGAAGGAATATATTGAATGCCTCCTGTCTGTCAGACGCTTCACCTGGCATCCTCCCATCGTGTGTTTATTTAAGGTTTTGATATTTTGTTCATTACATGTTTTTTATATTCATTTTGATTTTTTATAAGATTCCATTACGAAAAATCCATTCAAATATTAACTTGATTTTTTCGGTGCCCTCTAGCCGTGGCCCTGGTTTAATCCAACAGCCAGAGCTATGAAGCCCGATGACACCGACGAGAAAAACAGAGGCCTTGGTTATGTCCTTAGGAAGTAATAAGGTGGAGCCTGACCCCAGGTACATTTATGCCTGTGGTACACAGGCCCCCAAAGTCCTCACAGGAAATTTAGAAATATTAGAGCCGACTTCAGCATTCTGCCATTATAAAATGTGGCTGAACAGTGAAGAAGACACTTACGGTGACCTAAAAACCTCTCCCAATTATGTCCTCTCTGCTACCTGTCTTGACAAATGAAGTGGCAGGTACCATTCCCATGGACCGAGATGAAAGGAAAACATGAGCACGGGTTCGACTGGTGGAGGAGACATTCTCCACAGACAGCGACCATTCCCATCCCCCTGATGAAGCATCTCTCCACTCCTCTCTTTGCTAGATCATTGTCATCTTCAAAGGGACCCAGGACTTGACATCCAACCCAAGAAGCCAGAGTTCCTCAAGCCCCAGCAGCGAAACCATCCCCGGCTCCCGCAGAGCACCCGTGACTTTCGGTCCCTTGTAGGCTACTGGGAGGCAGGCTGTTGGCGTCACCGCTCTGAATGACAACCTCAAGCGACAGAAGACAGTTACCTGGGCACAGGTGGCTTCTTGCCTGGCACAGGGCTACCCCTGTCATGCCTTTCGGCGGCTGGCGGTAAAGGAGGCTTTGGCATCTTGGGTAAATGCTCCCCGAGAGGCCTGCTGCGTTGAGAGAAAGGAGGCGTGAGGAACGAACTTTCCCGTGTTTCCACGGCACACCCCGCGTGCCCTCACACAGATGCACCTTACCTTCCCGCGGGCGCCAAGGGCTGTAAGACAGGAGGGAAGAGATGTGAGTGTCCTCAGCACTTTTCAAAGAATAAACACAAGACACAGAGTGAAACAAAAGTAAAAACAAACAAAACGAACCAGGGAGGCAGCTTACCTTGTCAGGAAACGGCAGCTTCTTCCCTGTGAACAACAAACAGCACGCAGGCCTTGAATACTCTATCCACTAAGCAGAAGGTATTAAAACATAGTTTCGTGAAACCAGGAGTCCGAGCCCTGAGGGGGCTGTGGGAGTGTGAGCACCGAAGAACCATAGACGTCAGCCCCGGACGATGCCCGTGTACAGCGCCCAACTTTACAGGCCCAGAGAAATGAAGTGACTAGCCCAAGGCCACACAGCGCTGCGTACATACAAACAGTATTCTGGATCCGGTGCTTCTTTACAATTGATTTTATGCAACTGATGGTAAGAAGGATTAATGTCTTCTTGGGATTTTATGCCTCTTTCACTGACTAAGACGTTCTCTGTATAGCCTAAGTTTATTCCTGTATCTGAAAGAAACCCATTTGCCCCGGAGGAGTTAATTTGCCTCCAATCCCATGTTACATGAGACATTACATGAAGTATTACACTTACTTTCTGGAAAAACTTTTAATTTACGGAAGAGCATTTCAGGAGATACTCCTGGTGGGACGCAAATCATTTTGTCTTAATTTTGGTTGGGTTTTGTTGCTTTCTTCCTTTTACTTTTTTCTTGGAACGGACGAAATGCAGGCTCCCTGAAGAAGTTCTAGGTGTACCTGAGAACTCTGCCCTAGGTTTTCAGTGCAATAAAAAGTACATCTTAACTGTATTAAACCAGGTCTACAAGCAAATTCTGTATGCCTTGAGCAAGTCATTTAAGGCCTTGAGTCTCAATTTCCTCACCTGTAAAATGAGGATTATAGGTTAAAAATGCATAGGTTTGCTGTACGGATCAGGTCACAATTTATGTGCAGGGTCAGGCAGCTGACAACTGCTAGATACTTCCGCTTTCTTTCCCTCCCTCCCATACCTCTGTGCAGCCCACAGTGAATGACGATACGATTTTCACATCATGTACAGCCCAGGCCCCCGACAGGTCCTAAGAATCTGGTCCTACTGTGAAGAGCTCACTGTCGAGTGGGAGACAGTTTTGGTGGTATAAGAAATGTATATTATTCATAAAACTTGGGCTTAGAATGGGAACCCTGCTTTACAAGGTTACCCAGAAAACTTAGATGTATATTCTTAGGCTTAAGTAGATTTTCTTTTTAAAAAAAGATTCTTTGGATGTATGCGTATTCTCTGGGCACCGTCTCCGTTAAGAGCGCATCCTAAGAGGTTAGTACTCTCAAAACATCATGGACTAGGAAGCAATCAAGAGCAGGTATTGTCAGAGGAAGCGTAAAAACAGTTTTTTGGGGCACCTGGGGGTCTCAGGTTATGATCCCAGGGTCCTGGGATGGAGTCCCGCATCAGCCTCCCTGCTCAGCGGGAAGCCTGCTTCTCCCTCTGCCTGCCGCTCCCCCTGCTTGTGCTCTCTCACCCTCTCTCTCTCTCTGTCTGTCAAATAAATAAGTAAAACCTTTAAAAACTAAAAAAATAAAAACAGCTTTTTTAGAAAAAGAATCTTTTAAAAGGAAAGTTTTGTTCAGGTGATGACTCTGAAGGATTCGATGTCAGTATTCTACTTTTCGGATGCTTGACTTCTGGTAGTAAGCAGGCCTGGGGTCTGAACTTGAATCTGTCTGTCTTCATTTTCACGTAATTTGAACAGCTATCTGCAGCAGACCACGCTGAACTCAAACAGCCCACAGAGATTTGCATGAGTCATCAGAGCCATGGCCCAGGTCGGGGAAAGAGCAGCAAGCAGGAGCCTCAATCTAAGAACTGAACTTCATTTGCACACAGAGAGGAACCTGAGGCCACAAAAGCCGAGCTGCCAGGCTCAGAGTGCCGGCCAGGAAGGCTGGGTGTGGCTGGGATTTGGGGCTCCTTCTCCTGCAAGGCTCCCAGCTCCTTCCCCAGAACTCCCTACCCCAGAGCAAGGAAACTCCAGGGTCTCCAACTATAGCACGATGTGGCTGGAAAAGAGCACCCACTTTGAAGTCAGAAAGACATGGGTTCAAATCCTACACTGAGTTATGCAAATATGGGAAAGTTCTTCAACCCCTCTGAAGCTCAGTTTCATTGTCTGCAAAATGAGGGGAATAACACCCTCCCTTCATTGGGTTGGTGTGAGGAGAATGTAGGTAAATTTTGGTAGGTAAAGTGCTTGCCCCAGAGTGGGTGCTCAATAAATGGTCGCTAAGTTTTAGAATTGAATTGAAAATCGCTTTATATAGAGGTAGCCATACTCCAAGAACACATTGGGCCAATTCTGGGGGGAAAGGACTGTGGGATACCCACAGTTTGGTCAACTGCACATGTGCAACAATGAAAACCCTGACGTTTGGATAGCGCCTTGGAGTTTTATCAAGCATCGTCTCCTTACAGAATGGCCACCTTACAAATAAGGAGACAACTCTGAACACATACGGTCCCTGTGGTCAGTAAGCTGCTCAGCAGCAGCTCAGGCAGCTGACAACAGCTCTCCCAGACCTCCTGGCTCTGCCCAGGCCCTCCCTCTGCACTGCGATGCCTCCTACCCCGGCCTGTGGGAGGACAATGGGGTACGTGTACCCACGGCATCCACGGCACCCACGAAGAAGCAGGCCCAGCACAGGGCTGACAGCAGGGGCTCTGCAGTCAGTCTGATCTCGGGCTGAGTCTCTACCCCCATCGCTGGGTAGCTGAGTCATCTGGGAAAGTTATCTCTGGGCCTCAGTTGCCTGGTCTATGAAATGAGGATGATGCTAAGAGTCCCACGTCAGGGTACCATCATGATTGTGGTGATGCGTGTGAAGATCACGCCGCAAGCACTCTATAAACACTGGCCATGGTCACCATGTATCAAATGGAGCGATACCAACCTAGTGCGAAGGGCTCTCTGTCAAACGGGGCTAATGAACGATCAAGGGGAGGTTTCGTGCTTCTGTCTATGGAAGGAGCAGGGACTGGAAGGGAAAAAGACTGAAGTCAATTACAAGAAGAAAGCAGTTGGCTGGGGCCGAGGGAACAGGTGGGTCGGTGGGCAAGACAGGGCAGCCCCCGTACTTACGCTTTGCTGTTTTATGGTTTCTACTTCTGCTAGGCTCTTCGTGGTTTGGCTGGGGTGGGGGGAGTGGCTGTTTAAAAAAGATCCACATATTAGGTAACATCTCATTAGGATACATCCACAGTCCTAGTGGCTTTATCACCCCAAATCTGTCTGACTCTGTTCACTTTCCTGCCATTTCTCTCCTGGACAATAACCTCTTCCGTGAGATCCCCATCCTGCACTCTTTCATCTGAGGTATTATCTGCATGGCGTGGAGTGAGCATGTCACTCCCCTGCCAAGCCCTCGAGTGGCCCCTATCGCACTAGGAACACAATAAAAACTCGCTGTGTGTCCACCTTCCAGCTCCTTCTTAGACTCCTCTCTCCAGTGCCCACTGGGCTCCCACGCCAAGTGTCTTCTTAGAGTTCCTGCAAGATCTTAAGCTCATGCCCTCCTTCTCATCTCGGTCCTTGTGTTTCCCTCTGCCTAGAATGTTCTTTCCCCTACCCACACATTACTACTCAAATTGTCTTGTGCATACATCTGTTTACTTGTTTAATATCTGCCTCCCCCTAACCAAAATGGAAACTTTATAAAGGCGGGGACCTTATTTGTCTTGTTCGTGCTCTATTCCTAGCAGCTGGAACACTGCTTGGCACACAGTAGCAGCTAATAGCTATGTGTTGACTGAATGAGTGAATTCTGCATCCCAGTAGTGGAGGTAGAGGCCTTCAGGTTTCAAAGCAAAATCTTTGTAGCTCAATTCAGCTCCCTGAGCCCCCTTTGCAAGACAACTGCACACAGGAGGAAGCCATGTATGCTTAGATGAAAAGTCCCAACTATGGTGTGGTCTGCATTTTGAGATTTGGGGAAAATACATCCTCTCCCTCCTTGCAGCCCTGACACTTTGGCAATTGCCACTGCTGTCGAGGTGCTCAGATCCCTTATGAAGAAAACACATTTCCAGCTATGGACACATTAGCCTGAATTTCTCGGGGTCTCTCTGGGTACTTAACTTGACCCATAGGACCTGAGGCTGTAAGCTTGAAGAAAGGGGAAAGGGGGTTTGCTGTCTCTCCCCCACCCCCCGCCCCCCGGGGTTCCGGCTCGCGGAATTTCCGCCTCTGGCCAGCAGGTGGCGCACGTCTTGCAGGCGAGAAGGTGCTCGGGACCCATGCGATAGCGGTAGGGGCCATTTATTGACCTTGGTCCCTCGAGTTTATTTCAGTTTTTATTAATTTCAAAGGTGGGAAATAATAGCACTACTTCATTGTTGAAGTAGTTTAAATTGCCTGGGGTAAAAAGAAAATGCCGATGACATGCACTATGACGTCACTTGTAGGTCACCCCCAAAGCCCCCTCACTGCGAGTGCTTGGGTTTGCACGTTCCCAGCCTATATATAATCTTTTTTTTACTAGTCAGCATTGGGTAAAGAGACGTAGAGGCTTTTCTCTGGCAAAGGAAGGATCAAAGTGGACACAGCACCAGGGAAGAAGGCGAGGAGGCCTACCGTGTGACTCCGGCCTACGGGCGGAGGAGGGAGCACTGCCATCGGTCTCTGGGGGGGCACGGGCGGCTGCTGCGGGACTTTGCTGGAGGGGGGCCGGTCTGCGGAAGAGCAAGGCCAAGAGGGTAATGAAATGAAAGCAGAAATGCCACGCCAAGGCGGGGTGAGTTGTCCAGGAACAGCAGAGCCCCGCACCCAGCTCTGAGCACCTCTGTGCTGGGGGGGGGCGCCCCATCCCGCAGACCCCCACCAGCCCCAAGACCAGCCCGCCCGGGTGTCACAGACACTCCCTCTTATACACACACACACCCAGGTGCCAGGGCAGGGTTAACTTGGCCCTCCTGGCTCATGTCCTGGGTCCTCTTCCTTCCCCTCACAAATGCTCTGGACTGATCTCCCCCTCTCACTTCCTCCTTTTGCTCCTCCCTTGGCTTAAAGGGAAGGGCTGGTCACCAACTCTTGTTACTGAATCACAGACTTTTTTTTTTTTTTGTAAGGTTTTATTTTTAAGTAATCTGTACACACTCACCATGGGGCTCAAATTTATAGCCCCGGGATCAAGAGTCACAGGCTTCACTGACTGAGGCAACTGGGAGCCCCGGATCCACAGACTCTTAACTGCTTACTTGGACTTGCTTGGGACAGAAACTCATAGAACTCTGATCCCACTGAAGCAACCCTAGGCCAAGTTGATAGGCTATCCATGTCCCATCCCTGTGACGGGGGAAAGGCCAGGCCAGGACTGTGACTGAGGACCTCCTTACATTCTGTGCCCTGGGGGCCTCTGTTGCCTCACCGGAGTCCCAGCCTTGGAGCGGTGTTGTTCTTCCACAGAGAAGGGGGTTCAGAACTTGGGCAAGCCTGGTCTAATCTGATGCCTCTCCACCCACACTGACCAACTCTCAGCACCTCTGACATGCTATGCTCCTTCGAGCCACAGGGCCTTTGCATGGCCATTCCTGAGGTGGAAAATATCCACCTTCACTTTCCATATCCCCACCTCCACTCCACGGCCAACTCGCAGTCATCTGTGAAATTGCAACTTAAATCTCTTATCTTAAGGGAAGCAAGGCCAGACTTGGCATATGCCCCAGCCTTGTCACCTGCACTTGTCTTCTATAGATCATGGTTTAATTAACTCATTGGTGCTGTGTGCGTTTGAAGTCACCTCACCCACTAGACTATGAAATCTCTGGGGGTAAGGACTGTCTTACTCTGTGGTTCCATAACTGGCACACATGAGGCACTCAATGACTTAATTATCCGTGTCTTCTCTGGGCCTCCATTTCCCTGTATATGAAACAGGCTCGATCCTTCTTCCCCGTATCATACGGTGTGCTTAAAAAGACAAAACGAAATGCTGACACAGGGTTTGTGAAAGGGCTTTCGCATGGCAACAGTGTTGTCCAGCAGAAAGGATGAGTAGTATCCACTGGTTCACGGGCTAGATCATCAACTTTCTCGCTGATTCTGTGACACTCTGCAGTGCAAGTGTGCAGAAGCCTACTTTCTGTCACCACCACTCCTAGCGTGTAAGACCCACGAGGCGGGGGCCATGTCTTCTTTCCTGACCATTTCCCATTTCGGCATTTAGAATGCCGCCCAGCTCACCAGAGGACACCTGTCGTTGTTGAGTGGAGAAATGAATGAATGAGAGAGAAACAGGCTGATAAGAACAGACTGACAGTAAAAATCTTAAATACTGTTTAAATTTCTTGAGTGATGGTCAAACCCCCTTAGTACTGATATGTTTACTGTGGCAGTTTGTGGGTGGAAGTGCCACGTAACTAGGAGTTGGTTGAAAGTTGGGGAGAAACAGGAAGGTACTCGTGAGTACCTAAGACCCACACAAAATGAGTCATCACTGCCCAATACCCTTGAGTGGTAGTTCAGGATTGGTATCAGCCACCACGGGCAATGATTTGTCTGCAATAGGTATCATCCTCCCAGCAAACCTCTGTGCTCTACATTTTTATTGTCCTATTTCATAGATGAGGACATGGAGGCCCAGAGAGGGGGAGTCACCTGCCCGGAGCCACACAGACCCGGGAAGCCGCTGAGCTGGCGTTAGCGGGCTCCTTTGTGCCGCATGGGCACTGGTGTCAGCACGGCCGGCCCGGGCCGCAGGGCCTTACCGATGTACGTGGAGTTGGAGTTGGGGAAAGGCTTGGCCGGCAGGATAGAGTTCTGCAGGGCCTCCTCATCGTTGGAGGGCGGTGGCTCGTAATCCGCATCGTCTTCTGCGGGGGCCTCGTCCTCCTCGTTGGGCGACTCGTAGTCGTCATCATTGTCGTCCCCATTCTGATCGTCGGTGGGGCTCTCATAGTCATCTTCCTCCTGCCAACACAGGGATGGGGACCAACCAGTTTGTAGAGGCTCCGTGGCACCCCTGCGCCCGCATCGATTCTCTCCCTGCCAAGCCTCACAACGGTCCTGGCGTGGGAGGTCACTCCCATTTTACAGAGGAGGACACTGAGGCTGGGGAGTGCAATATCATGGGGCCAGCGAGTCGTGGACTTGGAACCTCCATCGAGGACTTTAGGGCCACGAGGCGAGTGCGTTTTCCTTTACACCTTTTTGCACAAGAGAGAAAAGCAGAAGAAAGGAGGAGGGCACAGGAATAGATGGGTGGGAGAGCCAGCTCTGTTTTGAGTAAACACATTTTTTATTCCTGGAGCATTTGCGATGCCGCTAGTTAATTGTCAGTTCTGTTCTTGGTGTGCCTGTGCTCGTTATAACCTAGTGCAGTGAGGAAGGCCATGCTCATGGGGAAACCAGATAACCAAAGCCTGTTAATTAGAAGGCAGATTAAATTGTGTCTAAGAGGGGAGAGTCAGGGCTGCCTGGTTCTTGTGGCTGAGAGCTGAGTGTGGAGAAACAACGGCTTATTATTCATGACATCTGACACTGAGTTTGAAGCTGCTTTTTTGGAAGAGACTCTTTTGCTAAATTTTAAACTTTGTGTTGTATTTTCTGTGCTTCTTTGTGGGCCCCGGGGACAGTGCACCCTGGGGACTGAGTGACTGCCTTTGAGTCTGCGCATGAAAGTGGGCAGTCACCGTCATGGTTTCCCCAGCAGAGGTGGTCCCGTCAGCCGGCGTAGGACGGGCGCCTCGTCGCTCGCATGCCAAAGTCATCTGGGGTGTAAATGAGCCCAGGGCAGTCCTCTAAAGTCAAGGGCAGTAAGGAAAGAAGCTTGTGGGAGGTCGCATTTTGACGAGGAAGGATGTGTACCAGTAGCCTAGAAACCCTCATAGCTTTGCTACGTGACTTAAGAAAGACTAAGTTGATCAGTTGAAAGATTCCTGTGTTCATGTTTGATTTGAGGAAAGTTTTTTTAAATATTGGAAGGCAAAGTGAGGTTGAGTGTCTTCCTGAACTCCAAGAAAGACTTCATCCTGTCTTCTGTGTTCCTATAACTTGAGAGCAGGGGATGGAACCCCTGAGTCAGGGGACTTGGGGATAGCAGTCTCCACCTGTGTCCCTAGCAGACCCACTCAGTGCCCTTGACTGACAGAGGAATCCCTAGATTATCTCTGCCTACACACCCCGGCCCCCTTGCTCCTGCTTTCTACCAGCCTTTACTCTGGAAGCCTTTCCCAACAACAGACTTTTCCTCTCCACTTCTAGAACAGCAGTTTCCCTGAAGATTTGGCTCCTGAATTTGCACGCCTGTATTTGTTCCTAATCCCATTCTGCTGTGTGCATACGTCATCCGTGCTATAAAATACTCACATGGTTGGGTGCCTTGTCGCCACCCCTGCCCCCCTGGCGCCCTGTGCGGGGCTGGGGGTGCACTGGAACCCACGAGCGTTAGAGGCAGTGGCTACTGGAAAGCCTGTGTTTGTGGAGAGGGTGAAAGACCCTAGCTTTGGGCTGGGCTCCCACAAGGAGGGACCACATGGCCCTTTGTAGGGGCAAAGATGCAGCTTCTGTGCAAACCTGTACACAGTTTGGGGGAAACGCTGGTCCGTTTTCCCTTTTGTACAAAATAAAGCTGTCCAATTCCTTTGTCTTCTTATAGAAAGCACAGACTTAGCCGGCATTTTTCAAATGCAATGCTTCCTTTTGCCAGAATCCCAATAGGACGAGGGATGTTTTACCTGCTTCCTAAAGGCACTGAGGTGGCTGCTTACCAGGAAGACCACTAGACTGAGGATGGGGCCACCTGGGTCCCAGCCTTGCCTCTAACTAGCTGTGTGGCTCAGCTGCTTCATCTGTAAAATGAACACACCGGGCTCCCAGCCATGATCGAGTGCTTCGCCAGAGTCCGGCTTTATGCCTAGTGACTGAGTGCAGTCTTCGGGAAGAGGATACCCTGAGTTCATCAGACTCTGAAAGGGGTCACTGTGACCCCTCCAACATAAAACCCAATTGGATTGGACTTTCCCTGAGATCTTTACGGGGCTAATAGTCGATTCCGAAATCCCTTTCCCTCTGTGTCACCAGTGGGGATTTAAGTCTATGAGAAAAGCTATTTTAAGCTACTTTAGTGTATACCATCTAGGGGAGGGAGTTTGCGAAGGCCCTGCTGTGGGGGTGATAATAGTAAACAATGGTGTGATCTGCAAACTCCAGCCCAGGGGCCAAATCTGGCCCACCGTCTGTTTTGGCACACGGCCAAACGTTATTGTTCAGCGGTCATCCATGGCTAGTACTGTGCTATAAAAGCAGAGGTGAGTAGATGAGCTAGAGGCCGTGTGGCTGGCAAAGCTGGAAATGTTTAGTATCCGACCTTTAGAGAACACATTTTACGACGCCCGGGGGAGGGTAATATTGGCATCTTGCTAGTTCCTTATTACAAAGGTGCTCTGCAAACCACTGTAAGGGTAGAAGAGCCCACACCATACTCACAAAGGATGACCAGCCCCCATTGTCCTCTTCATGGCTCTCTGTGGAAGAAGATAACACCATCATCAGTACCAAAAGAAGCCTCTAGAAGGAAAGTCAAAGCAGCACCCCATATGATGTACTCACAGACCACCGCCCATCCCAGGCCTTCATCCTACCTTCCTCATACCTGGGGGTTGATTTAGTATCAGCTCTAGAATTACCACCTGAGCAGCTCATTCTATCAGAAGGCAGTGGTGGTTCCCAACCTTTCACCACAGAACAGTCACCCAAGAGGACTTTAAAATACACAGACCCTGGGGACCGATCCCTAAAGCTTCTTTAAAGCTTTAAAGATCCAGATGGAGGGGCACTGGCTTTGTTCAGGTGGTCAGTCAAAGCCTGGGTCCTCCCATGCTTCCCCACACAGTTCCTCAGCTCAGATCTGTAGAGGCTCCCAGCTAAGCAGGGGCCGTAAGCCAGGCCTGGCATAGTAACACCTCTCCTGCTCTCAAGTTGAACCCAAACCTCTTTCTGGGAAAGTACTGCCTGACAGACTAGTGAATAAGGTCGATTGCACAATACCCCAGGACCCCAGGAACCGGCAGACAGAAGAACTGAAGTGCCTGTCTCCTCCTAAAGCAATCACTCCCACCCCTGAGCCCTTTACCTGTCTCTTCAGGAAACCGCTGGACTTGGGGTCTGCAGAGGCAAACAGCATTGCATTAATGATGTTACTGGCTTAGGGGCACCTCCCTCTTTCCTCAATGCAGCCCTGCAAGAGGAGCCCCCAGTAGGGGGTAGAGCTCACCATGTAGGACTGGTGTCCTTGTTGCTTAGCAACCTGGGCCAGGCTGTCCGAAAATTCTGGAAACTATCAAAGTCACATTGGTGGTGTAACTGGGAGCTCATGACTGCCTGACTCTTTAGGGGAAGTTCCCCTGAAGTCACAGACCCAGGGGCAGGATGCGAGGCAGAGTAAAAGAACTCTCCCTCTCCTCCTTGGCCCCAGCTTCAAGACCCTGGGGTGCTGCAGGTCAAAAATTGGGACAAAAACAGTCCTGTGCTTGGGTTCAACTTGGGTTTGAAAATTCTTTGGATTTCGTTACAGTGTCACTAGACTCTTGGCTCCCCCACTCACTTGCGTGTGAAGATGCTCCTTCTCTCTTCATTCTTGTTGATTTCTTGACTTAACTTACTGAGAATCCTACAAGATAAAAGACAGATAAGGTGACAAAACCATCGTCTCTCCCCCAGTCCAAACTTCTCCTTAGTCCTGGAGTTCCCTGATCTGCATAACCTCGGACATCCGGGCCGAACTTGACCAGCCTCGTCCTCTGGCCTCCAGCCAGTCCCCTCCACAGGACCACTGCTCCTCACCTCCTCCCAGAAGTTGCCACCTTCATCGGCTCCCCGGTGCCTGCCCCTGCCCAGCAGGCCCTCTGTGCTGGCTCGGCCTCCTCAGTGAACCTAAAGACCCTCTGGGAAGACCTGCCAGCTCTCACCTGGCTCCCCTTTTCTGAAATTCTGGAGCCTTACAACCTGGATTCGACCACCGTGTATTTTACGGTCTTACTGCTCCTGGGGCTGAGGTCCCCTGACTCTTGGTTTAACGTCCCTGTGGTGATGTCAGGCTTCCAGAAACCCCCAGACCCTCTCTGAAACCTAGAGGAATTAGCTGCTCGTTGTAGAGCTTGACAGGAGCTCTGGTGAGCTGTTCTTTGGTCTGTCTCTCCTTTCATCCCTCTCCTCCTCCCCTTTGCCTCCTCCTCGGTGATGCGGATTTTTATAAAATTCAGAGAAACTTTCCCAATCAGGATACATCCTATAGAGTGGGAGACTCCTGGATTCACCCATGTCCTGAGGCCAACCTCGGCCAGGACCTTTGGCGATACTCTTAGTCCTCAGGTGCTGTGAGTTAGCAAATCCTCAAACCCCAGAACGCGGAGGGCCTCCACGAACAGGACAACCCCCCAAGCACACCCCAGCAGTCAGTGTCCAATCCACGGTGTCTCTCAAGTCTCCAGGACAGGAGACGCCAGCCCTCCTTAGCACCCACTACTGAGACCAAGGGAACCCTCATTAGTACACGGGCTCAGTATTTCCTAGAGACAGGGAAGCAGCTGGAAGAGCCTCAAAGATGATCTAATTCAATGTCATTTTATAGATGAGGCCGCAGGGGCTCACAGAGTAGGTTAGTGATGAAGCTGACCCCTCCTGACAAAACACACCCACCGCAAAGCCAGGCTCCCTAATTCCCAGGGCAGCTAATTTTCAACCTAGCACGGCCTTGTGTTAATTTCCTCTATGCTCCAAGCTGCCCAGGAGCCCAGGTCGTGGAGCCCGTGGCCCATCTGAGACTGAGCCGGGATCTACATTCCTTCCGTTAAGTGACCATCTCAAGGTAACAAGTCTGGCCTAAAACAAACTTGCTAAGTTGGCAAAGGTGGTCCTTAGAACCCACTACTTCCTGCTTCCCTCATCACGCCCCCAGGCTCCCACCCCCCACTTCTCCACGGTCCCAGGGAACGGCTGCTCGGAGCCCTTCGCCCTCACTAGAAGACAGGATGCATTTCATAAACACACTGGGGCCTTACAGGGAAGGAGAAGGAAAGAGGGTAAGGTTCAGTCCTCCCCTGTAATGTCACCACTGGGATTTGCTTTAGCTCAGGAGTGGGGACTTGGCAGCGGCGGCCTCCAGACCACACCGCCGGAGCGCTCGTGTCACACTTCTTTGGTTTCCTTTCCGAGATTATTTTGAGAAGCTGAGGGGAGTCCCTCTCCTCCCTCCTCTGACATGTGGGATGGAATGGATCCTTCAGAGCCACCAAGGGAGCCCTGTTGGCGCCCACATCTCGGCAGATCAGGCCGTGGTGGCCGCAGCAGCCCCTCCCACGCGGGCCTGCCTCTGCTCAACAGTGCGCGTTAAGGGCCTTCAAAGTGCCGGTGGCTCAGCCGAGCGCTCAGGATGCCTCAATGAACAAAGCAAAGGCCTGTTCTCAAGGAGCTTTCATGCTAGCGGAAAGAGACAAACAATGAACGTTTCAGGAAGTGAAATTCTAGGTGAGTGTTGTGTATACACACATGCGATGGAGGTGGGGGCGGGGGCGGGAACGCATGGGTGGGGTGCGGGCGCGATTGAAAACCAGCGGGCCTCCGCACAGAGATGACATTTCGGCAGTGACCCGGGAAAAGTGGGGTGGGGCTGCCCCTCAAACGGTCCCTCCCAAAGAGCTTGGCTGGCTCTGACCAGCTCACAGAGCTGCTTTGCTCCTGAGGAGCCCTCCTACTCTCTGCGGTGGCCCTTCTCACCAGTATCTTTAGCAGCCAGGCTGGAGGCTTCTGGGGCTCTAACTGGCTAAGGAAGGAAATGTCAAACCGCAGGCCCTACCAAAGAGCAGCAAAGAGGTGACAGAATGCAGAGCAGGGCCCAGCAGGCCAGCTTGCAGCGAGACAGGGGCTCCCAGGGCCCTCCTGTTTTGGCTGGCCTCAGAGAACGCCGTCCAGGCCGGCTGGCAGCACCGCTGAGGGACGGGGCGGGGAGGTGGTTGCGAACCTTCAAAGTTGTCCCCCACTCTCACACCCACAGAGAACCAAGTGACAGTGAGTGGCCGGAGGTGACTCATTCCTCCTCCTCCCCACAAACCCCAGGCCTCACTCAGCACCAGCGCTGGGCAGCAGGTAGACATGGTTCTGTCTGCTTTGCCTTGTTGTAGGGATAAACGGGCCCCCGAATCGGGGCTGAAGCCTCTGACAGGAAGTCAAGCCATGCAGCAAGGTGGGTCCCATGCTGTTGCAGTCCTAGCTTGCTGCGTGACGGAGTCCAGTCTCTGACTGCTCGGTCACAGGCCCTTCCTGTGGAAGGGTGGAAGACGCAATGTGGGTCCTTGTCCCAAGTCTGACTGCGACATCCTGCCCCGTAAGCCGTGCCTACCGTATGACCTCCGGCAAGGCGTCTGCCCGCCCGAGGCTCCAGTTCCTCCCCAGCAAAGTGAGAAGGTTAGCCCTGCTGAGGGAATCCCTGGCCAGCCTGACTGTGGAATTACACACAGGTTACCGGGCTCACTGCAGGCTTAACCCAGCAGAACCCATAGGAGTGAGGCCTGGGGCAGTAACACCAACCAGTTTCCTGGCGATTCTTATAGTCTGAAAAGGTTATGAATCAATTTTGTTGTTCTTAGTATTCTTGGACTTTTATTTTTTAATTTGAAGGAGGAGGAAGGAGGAGGATAAGGAGGAGAGGAGGAGGAGGAAAACAAGGAGGAGATGGGGAGGAGGAGATAGGGGAGGAGAAGGGGGAGGAGATAGGGGAAAAGATGGGGGAGAGGAGGAGGAGATGGTCTCCTTTTCGGTGGTTCCTTGTGCTTTACCAAGGGCAAGTGGAGGTCCACATTGCGTTTTGAAATCAACTTTGCTGGTCACAGAGAAGTAAGAAAGAAAGTATAAAAAGAAAGGCGGGCAGGGAGGGAGGAGGGGGAAGGCCAGGGCAGCAGGAAACGGAACAGGAGAGGAAGTACCAGAGCCCAGAGAGCACAGGAAGAGCAGGCTACTCCAGGACTGTCCCTCTGTTGCCTCCCTTGTCACAGGTGTTCCTGTCGTGTTCACAGGCTTACCGTGCAAATGCATTGCTCACCATAGCTCTCACAGTAGGAGCTTTAAGGAGCTTTCCTTCTCCCCCTCTTCCAGGCCTTGCTCCCTTGACTGGGATTTCGGAGGGCACACTGCTCCCTCCCAGGACGACAGGACCCGTTCCCAGGCCCAGGAGAGGCGAAGTCTGTTTGCTCAGCTCTGCGCTCCCCTGCAGCTCTCCACCCGCCTCACTACCCGCCTGTCCTCTGTCCCCATCTTAGCCCCTCCGCAGGCACCCAGTGCACATTCTCACTCTGGCTCCGGCCCTTGCTCTGCATTTCTTCCTTTGTTTTATTTTATTTATATTATTTTTTTAGGTTTCATTGAAATTCAGGATAGTTCACATAGGCTGCTTTACTAGTTTCAGGGGTAGAATTCAGTGATTCGTCAGTTGCAAAGAACACCCAGCACTCATGACATCCCGTGCCTCCTTACCGCCCATCATCCTGTGACCCCATGCCCCCTACCCCCGCCCATCCAGCAACCCTCAGTTTGGTCCCTAGAGTTAAGCGTCTTTCATGGTTTGTCTCCCTCTCTGTTTTCATCTTACTTTATTTTTCCTTCCCTTCCCCTATGTTCACCAGTTTTGTTTCTTGGATTCCACCTATGAGCGAGATCATATGATAATTGTCTTTCTCTGATTGACTGATTTCACTCAGCATAATCCCTCAGTTCCATCCATGTCATTGCAAATGGATTTCATCCTTCTTTAAAGGAAAACAGGGTTCCACCCCTAAGTCAGCCTCTTTGAACCAAGAGCCAGACCCCCAAAAGTTCTGTCCTTGTCACGTGAGAAGCCAGGTGCGGGTCTTGGGGCTCAGGGAGGTGCCTTTCACCCTCATCTCAGGCCTCGGGGAGAAGCACGTGTGGGAGGGCCTAGTGTGGTCTCCCCGCTTCTCAGCCTGTACCCCCTATGATTTTACATATAGTATTTTACTTGTGCTCCACGATTATTTTGTGGTACACAGATTATCCCCGTTTCTTACCACCAAGGAAGCGAGGCACTGAGAGGGGGTTTTGTCAAGGGCCACATGAGCAGATGTAATGTAGAGCTGGGCTGGGAAGTCAGGTTTTCCGCACTTGCTTTGGGGGAGGAGTGGCCGTCACTTGAAGGGAGGCACTTCTCCTGTGGGGAGGACTGGCTACCTGGACAGGGATTAGCCCATGGATGGGAGAGGGAAGGAACATGTTGCAGACAGACCTGCCATTGTAACAGTTCTGTGGGGAGGCTGGGTCACATTCTTTAAGGGGTCCAGGAACGGCCTGCTTACTTATGGGTCCCTCCCTCCATCCTTGCTCCCTCCTTCCTTCCCTGCAGATTCTCAGGCAGGCTGACTCTGCTATTAGGAGGCCTGCGGCTTCAGCAGAAGGTTGGGCAAATAACCAGATCTTACTGTATTCCCTCTCTCATGGGATCTTCGCTTTTCCTATTTTCCTAGCCTAAATCCACTCTCGGTAATGGGCACAATGGGAACACACGATACAGACCCATCCAACGTCTATCTGTTGCCTACACCACCACCCATCACTCTCTTCTCTTTATTTTTTTTAAGTTACACTATGGATTTAAATATAAAACTCATCACATTTTAAAATAAGCTCCAAGTAGGCTTCAGCAGACTTGAACATGTATTCTACTGATTAAGCCAGATAAGGCTCGGCTATACCAAGGGCTTTAAGCCCATCCCTGTAAAGGAAGCTTTGCTGTTTTATTTAAAAAATGTCCTCCATTACAGTATTTGGGGTATCTCTGGGAGAAACTGTCCGAGAGAGTAGCTGTATCCAGAGACAAAGCCTTCCTCACCAGAATCTGCCTTCTTACAAATCTATTTAATAGAGATTTTTTTTAAGCATGGGGGAAGAAAATGCAGATATTCAGAGGAGTGTAATCTTGTTTCGGTCTGCTGTGCATAAACACGATTTCTTTCCCGTAGCCCTTTGGGGTAATGATTATGGCAAATGAACCTATGTACGAGGGAACAGAACAAATCAGTATTGAATATCTATCTGCATCAAGGACAGCCCCAGACTGCTTGTGTGGGCTGCCTCCTTTCAAACCTAGCACTCCCCAAAAGCTAGTTCTTTCCCCTTCTAAGGATGAGGACACAGGGTTGGAGGGTTGATGGGACTTGCCCACACTCCCACGGCTGGTGGGAGGCAGAGCCCACTTTAGAACTCGACTCTCTCTTGCTCCAAAGCCCATGCCTTTCTAGTCTTTAATCACCCCCCCACACACTTTGGCAAGATAGCATGATCAGTAAAAACTTAGAACTGTACTCATTGGGATTTTGCATAAAATAACAGGAACTGCTAACACTCGTTCAGTGCGTACTATGATTTCCCCATCATTTCCTCTAAGCTTCCTGCTGACTCTGAGGTAGGTTCTGCTGTTAGCCCCACTTTACAGATGAGGACTCTGAGGCTCCAGGAACCCAGATAACTTGCCCACAGACTCCTAGCTGGAGAATGGAAGAACTGGGTCTCAAGCAGTGTGACCTCGGAGCCTACACTTCCGCTCACTAAGCTCTCCTGTCTGCCTGGTCATACCTGAAATGCTACCCTTCAGCAGAGCGAGCCTCCACCACCACCTTCCTCTGTTTCACAGACCCAGAAACGAGAGTGGACCAGGGACTCATCCCAGGCACAGAGCTCTTTGTAAGTAGAGCTGGGATCGGTGCTTGCTTTTCACATCTGCCAAGAGGGCAGGTAACTCTGCGGGGGTCACCGAATCCGGCCGCCGGACCTTCCCTAGAGGCCTCCCCCCTCCTCCCCATTTACCGTCACGTTCATGGGCAGCTTCCTAGCTTGTCCGGGGCACACATGCACGTATTGGAGGGGGATTTTGTTTCCGTTTTCAAATGGCTGAAGAAATGCCCCACCCCTACTGCACCCGTAACACGAGTGTTTACAATCCGCTTTCCACACTAACTGGCAACCCTTCTCACCGCCTCCTTCTCCAGACGCTCCAGCATAGCTGCAGGCATCAAGTGAGCTCCGCCTTACGATAAAAAAGGATCTTCCGAGCTGCAAGTGCCTTCCTTATCTCTTTCCTTCCACTGCTCTGATTCAGTCCCCTCCGCCCTGTGTGCTCAGGGCCATGGCCCTCGCTGAGGCTCCTATCCCGTGAGTGGGGTCCTGCCCCTCATCGCCTAGCTCGCTTCCCTGCCTGCAGCTGGGCCCTCCCCTGCCATCTTTTACCCGGCCCTGGAGAAAGCCAAGACACCAGTTTGATCTCCCTGTTCTCCCTGGGGCCCTCACCTCCCCCACCCTCTTAGGCTCCTTAGGACAGCTCCCCGGACCCTTCTCATTCACGACCAGTCACAGTGGCCTCTTCGCTTTGTGTGCGCCCAGCTCTGACCGACTTGCAGTTCCATTCAACTCCCTGGTGCCCTGCCTTTGCAATTCAGGGCATTCCTAGAATGTCATTCCTAGAATGTCAACCCAGTCTTCATCCGACAATTCCTGGTGTATGGCAAGATCCACCTTAGCTTCCCCGCCTCCCCAAAGTCTTCCCTGAATGCCGTGGGGAAAGTGACTCTTGCCTTCCAACGCCCCCACGGAATGTGTACCTGCATGAGCCACAGCCCCATTATCATTGCTATAATTGTAGTAGGATTGCTTTGTATATCTGACCCTCGCACTAGAATGTGAGTGTCCCGAGATGGGGATTCCGCCCCTGAACAAAGGCCTGACACGTTATATCGGCATCTAGTAGCAGTTCTTTAAATGAATGAAGTATTAGTGTTGTATGGGGACCAGGAGATGCAAACCCAAGTGCACTCAAGGCCAGGTACGTGTATATTACAAAGATATATTTTACTACGTGCTTATTATGTATATTAAGAATATATTACATAAAATCGATATTTCTAGTGACTTTTGATAAGTTCAAAGATTGGGTATCATTGGGTCCCTACGGACTGGAGCCGAGTACTTGCAGCTCTCTTGGGATGGAAAATATCATCCTGATTTGCCACAGTCTCCACCACTCCCTAGTTTTTCACCAACAGTGAGGCTTTGTGTTGATGACCTCTTTTCTCATCATACTTGAGCTATTATTTTTCTTACAGTGGAGAAATATTTCTTCATACCCATAGTCTAGCCTAAGGTGGTAAAATGAAAGAGAAATGGAGAGGACTTCATATTTTTCAACCTGGCCCATTTTCCACATTTGTATCACCCACCTGGCTCCGGTAAGCATTCGAGTATGTGAGACCTTTACTAGAGGGATGAACACACATGGCACGAGGGGCGCGACGCATCTCATTTCAGCACCAGGTGGTACCTTAGTCATGCATCATGCCCCCCTTGCTGGAGATTCTTCTCAGGACCGTGTCCCTGGTAGCCATTCGAGCCATGAGTATTGACAGCCAGAGTGATGTCCATTGCCATTCGGCACCTAGTCCAACTCTGTCATTTTCCTGAGCTGGAAACTGAGGTCCAGAAAGCTTAAGCAATCACCGATCTGGTGCAATGCCCTCATGAGGCAGATCTCATGACTCTGGTGCCCAAGCCGCCCCACTGGGAGAGAGGAAATGAAAACACGGTCCCCAGTCGGGCTTGTCTTTGGCAAGAGCAGCCAACACACCAGCTGGGCTGAATCTGTTACTTCTTTTTCTCAACCTATCATGAAACTTCTCTTTCCCGTACCCTGCCCTTGCTTCTCCCCTTCCTGCTCACTCTTCTAGTTCAAACCAACTGTCATAGATTAAGGGTCTCAGCGCTCCCTGGGCTACTTCCCCTCTTCCCCAAAACACAAGCAATCAGGGGGAGTACTCACGGCACTCGGAGCTTAGGGAACTTCTGGATGTCATTTTCTGTCAGGTTCTGAAATGGAGACACACGGGAGAGTTACAACCCACAGGAAGGGCCCTGGGCCGGGTGAGTAGAGTGAGGTGTGAAATGGAGTAGTGGGGACTGCAGCAAACCAGAGTCCACCTCCCCCCACCTACCCAAAGCGACAGCTTCTAGATGTTGCATAAAACGCCTGCGGGCCTGGTGTGGCCAGATCTTCTTTTTCAAAGGGAATCCCCAAATCTGGAATTTAGGTGACATTTCCTGAGCTCGAAGTATTGACAAATAATTTTAAGTTAAGCAAACAATACAATGAGAGCCAAATTGTGGAACCAAGCAACTTGTTTTGTGGGCTGAATTTGGTCACACTGCGACCTCTTCCCTAGGCTCTTACCCCAGACTTCAGGGTCCCTCTCAGTTTCCATATGGAGAAGCTGTGAGAAGCCAGCCTGGAGAAGGGGTCTGGGCCCTTACACCACCATCACACCCCAAAACCCCTCTCATCAGGGTTATTGGTAGCGTTCTCTAGATGTGGGGATGCAATAAAGAGGCTTTCCTGAGGGAACAGAGAGGGGAAAGGAGAAAGAAACTCATATTCGTGAAGAACTGACTCTGGGGTTCTGTCTTACTCACACCCTGATTAACCCTCATGTCAATCCTGTGATTTAGGAACCATCAGTGTTCCCATTTTATAGGTGAGAAAGCTGAGGCTCTGGGATGTTAGGGGAATTTCAGCTTGTAGGTGATGGAGCTGGGGCTGGAGCCCTGCTCTGTGGCATCCGTGGTCAATTTTCTTCTTGTAAACTTCCCTCTTCTCACATCTGATCCCTTTGAGGGACCCGGTGGCCCATGCTGGAGGGGAAAGGCGTGGGAAGGGTGAGACAAAAAGGTGCCCCAGAGCAGGAGAGGCAGGGTGCCTACAGCAGAAACAGAAAAGAGGGTGAGCACACTTTCCATGGAACTAATGCTGAGCCATAGAAAGGGATCCACTGACATTCTTTTTTTTTTAATAATTTTTATTTTGTTATATTAGTCACCATACAGTACATCCCCAGTTTTTGATGCAATGTTCCATGATTCATTAGTTGCGTATAACACCCAGTGCACCATGCAATACGTGCCCTCCTTACTACCCATCACCAGCCTATCCCACTTCTCCACCCCCCTCCCCTCTGAAGCCCTCAGTTTGTTTCCCAGAGTCCACAGTCTCTCATGGTTCATTCCCCCTTCTGTTTATCCCCCCTTCATTCTTCCCTTCCTTCTCCTACCGATTTTCCTATTTCTTATGTTCCATAAATGAGTGAAACCATATGATAATCGTCTTTCTCTGCTTGACTTATTTCACTTAGCTTAATGTCCTACAGTCCCGTCCATGTTGCTGCAAATGTTGTGTAATCGTTCTTTCAAATTGACAAGGCAGGAAACAACAAATGTTGGAGAGGATGTGGAGAAAGGGGATCCCTCTTATACTCTTGGTGGGAATGCAAGTTGGTACAGCCACTTGGAAAACAGTGTGGAGGTCCCTTAAAAAGTTAAAAATTGAGCTATCCACTGACATTCTAACCGAGGCTGAAAACAGGTCATTAGGGTCGAAGCTTTGCAGTCAGACAGGCTGGGTTTGGATCTTGGTTCATCCATTGAACAGCAGTCTGATTTGGGGCATACTCTTAAGCTCTCTGAGCCTCAGTTTCCTTATCTGTAAAATAGGAATCATAATACTAATAAGGGCCACCTTTCAGGGATTGTGAGCACTGAATACGATGGTGTGTGTCACGTGCTTGGCTTGGGGCTTGACACTCCCTCTGTGAGTAATAAACCTTATGTGAATAGTTCACATGAAAATAAATTCTAAATAATAATAAGCCGGCATCTGGTTGGCTCTCAGAGGTTAGTTTTGGCTTCTGCTCCTGCTCTGGGCTGGGAGCCTCCTGGCAGGTGGTTGGCCGCCTATGGAGAAGAGCTGGGCATGTGCCCCTTTGAGCCCGGCAGGCAGGGGCTGGGGCATCTTAGCCCTGAGTCCACTGGGTGCATCTGCTCCGGCTGTTGGGTGCAGGTCTGACCCAGCCCCCTCAGCAGACCTGGCAGCAGGGCTGGGGCCGGAGTTTGCCCAGAGTCCTGAGACAATCAGGCTTTCGGTCAAGCTTCTTAACCTTTCTCTTTTTATATTTTATTTTTATTTAATTTATTTATTTGAGGGGGGCGGTGGTGGGGAGGGGCAGAGGGAGAGGGAGAAGCCGACTTCCTGCTGAGCGAGGAGCCTGACACGGAGCTCAGTCCCAGGTCCCTGAGATCATGACCCGAGTCAAAGTCAGACGCTTAACTGAGCCACCCAGACGCCCCGGGAGAGAGTCTTAAGTAGACGCCACACTGAGCACAGACTCTGACACAGGGTTTAATCTCAAGACCCTGAGATCATGACCTGAGCCAAAACCAGGAGTCGGACTGTGCCAACTCTTAACTGACTGAGCCACCCAGGTGTCCCTCTCTTATTCGTTTTAACATCCCCAAGCAGTGGTTGCTCCTTATTCCGTCACCAGCCCCTCTCCGGGATGTGCCAAGACTCCTGTTCAGAGTGGCATGGTGAGTGACGGCTACCTGGGGGCTGCCAGGGGGTTGGTGGCTGCATACGGGGTGGCTGGCCACTGCCTCGTGTTGGGCCTCGTTGAGGACGTAGGCTGAGGGCATCTGAGCGAGAGTGTGGAGGAGAAGGTGAACATAAGCCTGGCTGGAGACACAGGAGCAGGATGTTAGGGAAGAGAAAGGCCTCTAGGGAACAGGGAGGAAAGATGAGAGCTGTTTAAACAGGATTTTCAGAGAGTTCTGCCGTGTGATGTAACCCCTCCTCGACCTCCTTCTAAAACCTCCGGCCACTCTGGGTTACCTGGACCATCACTGGTGCCTTTGCAGGAGCGCGATTAGCTACTGAGTGTGTCCTCGAGATGGGCTCTACCTGGGGAGGCGAACGTGAGGGCGCTGCTGCCTGCCCACCCAGCATCCGCTCTCTCTTGCTCCCTTACTGACTGGACCTGGATTTCGTTCGGGGCAGTAAATGTGCCATGTCCAGAATACTGAATGCCCTATACTTCCCAGCAGAGAGCAGAGGTCTTGGGACTCAGTTGGGGCCAGTGAGAGATCACCTGAAGTCTACTGGATGGAACTTCTGGAAAAGTTACTACTTTCCTGAAAAGAAGGGGAGGCACTTCCCACGCACTTTTTGTTTTTTACTCTTTGCCCTGCCCCCTTCCTCCTGACTGGCGTGTGGATGTGAGGTCTGGAGGTGGCTTAGCCAAACTGCAACCACTCGGACAGAAGCCATAGGCGTTTTCCGTAAGCGAGATGGGGCCTGGGTTCCCGATAACTGCGTTCAGCAGCTCACCAGCCCCTAGTGCCCGCTCTAGATTCCTTATCGTTGAGAAAGATAAACCCCTGCCTGGTTAGGCCACTGTGGTCAGGTTTCTGTTAAAGGCAGCCACATGCCTTCCTAACTGACACAGATCCAAACACTATTCATCCTCTCTTTCAACCTTCTGGAAGTATGGCACCCCCTTCCCCCCAGACAAGGTCCTTCTCTTCTCACTGGGAAACCCAAATAGCAGCAACACAGATGCAAGGGACCTACTAGCCCCAACAACAAAAAAAGAGAGAGAGACAGAGATAGAGACAGAGAGACAGAGAGAATGCGGACTTCACTGCTGCTTTCAGGAGCAGAATGGTCCCCGATACTACAAAACCAGGAGCAATGGATGAGAAATTAGAGCTCCGCTCAGAGCTCACTTGGTACCCAGAGCACCTGGGGTGGAGGGCGAGTTTCAGCAGGAGCTGTCTTTAAATACCCCAGTTGCGGGGCCAGGCACCAGGTTCTGCTCCCGGTTCTCCTGGTTCCTAGTGCCCTTCTTTCCACTTCCTCCTGCTCACACGATGAGCAGAATATGCGGTGGTCACCAGGGAATGACAGGTGCTGGATGCGGGAGCAGAGAAGACAGCTTCTCGGATAGCATCTCTCTGCCATGGAAACAACCCTGTCCCAGCAGACCCGAGCTTCCACAGGGAGTTTTGTGGGGACTGGTAGGGATTGTCACCCACTGTGACCCAGTCCAACGTGCTCCTGCTCAGGAGGAGAGTAGAGAGGCTCAGAGAAGGCAAGTGCTTGCTCCAGGTGACCCAGAACATCAGGGCTGCAAGCAGGACCACCCTCAAGGAGGTCTTACTCCCTGTCCACTCAGCACTAA
Source organism: Ursus arctos (assembly GCF_023065955.2). Lineage (NCBI taxonomy): Eukaryota > Metazoa > Chordata > Mammalia > Carnivora > Ursidae > Ursus > Ursus arctos. The sequence continues at coordinate 57,449,362 of NW_026622819.1, forward strand.
TAAGTCTCAGATCTCAGTTCTCAGGGGTAAAGTCACCAGAAGGAAATATTTACATTTAGTACTAATGTGCAAGTTCAACAGCAGCAAAACTCCAGGTATTCCCTAGGCTCAAGGCTCAGTGTGAAGGAATAACGTTGTTAAAAACTCATGCAGTGTTAAAATAAATTGAACGTGTGCTTTAGTCTAATGACTAGGTATGGGACTTAGAAAATTAACATCACACCTCTGTACACATTTCCTCATTTGCAAACGGGGTGGTTGGAGACTTCCCAAAGATACTTTTTTGCCATAAAACAAGCTTCTGGAAGGCGGGAATCACCCCTTAGTCATCTCTATATTTCCCTGATGTGGCATGGTCCAGTATGTAAAGGGAGCCCAGGAAAATGCTTGTGAAGTGAGTGGATGGGTGAATTCATGCTTGACTTAGGTGAAACAGGGAATACACGTGTCTTACATGGCACATGAAAGCAAACTCAGACCAACAGGGTGCAGTTCGGTCTCAGCATGAAACTGAAGAGCTGCCTAGAAAGGGGCAGATGACTATGTGTGATAGTGAGCTCCCCATCCTTAAAAGAATTCAAGCAGATGTTAGTGGCAGGGATGTAATACAGGAAATGGATTGGAGTGCCAGGCAGAAAGCTAGAGCTTATGGCCTTTCTGGCCCCTTCTAAACCCAAAGTCTCATGGCTGCTGACCTCACTGCGGCTCACCACACCTTGCAGGGAAACACAACTTACCTTGCCTTCCTCACTCCAAACCCAATTTGGGAGCATCTACTCATGAGACTTTTGAAGTCTTGCTCCCACTTCTTTTTGGAGGGCGAGGAAGCATGAGATGGGAAGGGGGTTGATTGGTACAGCCGGGATCTGTCTCGCCCACAGGCAAAGGCGGCATTTCAGGGAAATGTTCAGACCACCTCCCAGCCACCTCCCACCTGTCAGAACATCATCTCTTTCCATTCAAAGGCTTAGTCCCTCACGAACGACCGCATCTTAGTATTATATTAAAGTTCTTTGCAATATAATAGAGTAGAGAGAGTCCTATCACATCTGTGTTTAATTGGCCAAAAACCAACTATGTGAATTTGGTAGAGAGAAAGAGGGATGTAATGAATAATGAGGGTGATTTCACACTTTATTCCATTCAGTGAGTATGAACTCCAGAATGAGAGATGGGAAAAAAGAATCTTCTGTTCTCCCAAATTGTCTTTTTTCCCCTTAGGCTTCTCAAAGTATAGACGGCATTTGAAAAGATTTTCAAGGTGTGCGTGTGTGTGTGAACTGTACTTGGATTCCTCCTTATATTTCGACTTTAGAATGTGCCTTGGTATCAGTGAAAGACCTGGGAGGTATCCTGAATAGAAGGATCCTGAGAGGTGATGATAGCAGGGGCCATACAAAACCTCAGAAGATGGCAAAGGGCTGTGTGGGGATTCTGAAGATGGGCATTGATCCTGAGCATCCCCAGGTACAGGGTAGACCAGTTGGCCCTGCCATAATTGGTTAACATGTGGAACGGCTTTGGTCTCAGTGTGTCAAACTGGCCAGCACTTACCAAAAACCGCTGCCCGTCGATGTGATGCTTTTTCACTGCCTTCTCACAGTCCCTGTAGTTCAGCTGCAAAGAAGAGGGGAAGGTGCTGTCAGTGGCAGACAGGTGCATGCCATTGGTTCCCCTTACTTGCCTGCCCCCGAAGCTTAGCAATTTGTGGTACTTGTGGCTAGCCAGACCCCTACCCCCCTTCCCCCCAATGTCTAGCAGACAGGCCCCATCCCTACCTCAGCTCTGCTTTCACTTGCCCCTTGGGACTCTCTGAAATGGAGAAATTGCCTCTGTCTAAGGTTTTGGGGCCAACGTCTACAGAAAGAGAGTGCCTCCAAGTCTACAAGGTCTGGCCACATGCTCCTCAGGCACGCAGAGAAGAGGTGAGAAAAGAAAATAAATAGCAACCGCCAAAGACAATGTCACCGCCAAAAGGCAACCTTGGAGAACATTCGATGTGTTTCCTACAGTGCTTTATTCTGAGCATATCTCTAAACACAATGGAGGTTATCACTCACATTTAATCTTATTATCCTAAATTTTTCTCTTAAAATTACCTTAAAATGATAATATAGGCCTTGCCTCATGTTATCACAAACTTAGGCTAAACATTATTTTCTTTAATTACCCCCTGATTGCTGACCATTTAGGCTGTTTACCAAACTGCTGTTCCATTAATGGTAATAGAAACTGTTGGTAATTATTGAGAGCTCGCTATCTAACAGTCGCTCTTCTGGGTATTTTAACTGATCTTAAGTCTTTAATCCTCACATCTTCCAGAGGGAGCCACAGGTGCAGATGGTTAAGTAACTTGGCTGAGATCCATGGGTAGCCGGTGACAGAGGTGACAGTCGGGCATCAGAACAAGGCTTTAATGTTTCTATCAGGAATGTTCCCCTTCTCATTAGTAACAGGATAACCGATAGTAAGCAAAGCGAACAAATTTAAGTGTGCCTTAATACACCATCCAGACCAAAATATAGAAAGAACATCATGGATATCCTTCTGCACACAGATTTTTGCTCAATTTAAGATAAATTAAGCTGGATTCTCAGAATAGGTTATAAGATCAACCGAAATGATCTTGGTTGCTTTCCCAAAGAGTCACAACAATTGACAATCTTATCAGTTTTCTGTTTCACCTTGTATTCAACAGCCTAAGAATTTGCATTTGAAATACCTCCAAATGTGATACTTCCGACTGGAGGATTTAAGGTGAAATGTTTGCCCTGGAGAATCTTTGGTTCTCATCACAAGTGTGAGGCTCACAATTGGTCAGCCTTCTTTTGGGGGCAAATCATGATCTTTTTGTAATGGTCGATCAATCTAAAAAGTGAATATAATTGTTGTAGTCTCATGGCTTGAAAGGGTGGGAGAAACGTTAGAAAGCTCAGAAAAAGCTGATTTCGAGGTCGGGGTGAACTTGAGCAACATCTGAGGCACCATGGGCTTCCTTTCTATTTCCGTGCAATGGGGTAGAAGTAGTTCTTGGAATATTGAGCTGCCTTTAATTCATCATTCATTGTCATCATTGTCAGATAAAGCTCTGATTTTGCAGATTGCCGACTTTGACCCTACTTACACAGATAGCCCCGCAGACTGGGACCTCCCTAGAAGTTTGATTCTTTTTTTTTTTTTTAAAGATTTTATTTATTTATTCGACAGAGATAGAGACAGCCAGCGAGAGAGGGAACACAAGCAGGGGGAGTGGGAGAGGAAGAAGCAGGCTCATAGTGGAAGAGCCTGATGTGGAGCTCGATCCCATAACGCCGGGATCACGCCCTGAGCCGAAGGCAGACGCTTAACCGCTGTGCCACCCAGGCGCCCCTAGAAGTTTGATTCTGATCCAGTAATACCTGGGTCTGGGGGCTAGAATCTGTATTTTTAGCAAGCACATAGAGGATTCTATGAGCACCCAGCTTTGGTAGGCAGTGGTCTAAGAGCAGGTACCTGGTGTTGTAGATGGGACAACTGAGGCCCAGAGAGGGGAAGGGATTGCCCTAAGTCACACAGTGGGCTGCGAGCATAGCTGGGATTAGAAATGGCTCTGATCCAGTGCCTCGCCACAGCACGGCCCAGGGATGCTCTCTTGCCAAGTTGAAAGAAATTGGAGGGGTTAGGGGTGTCCGTGGCTCAGTCAGTTAAGCATCCGCCTTTAGCTCAGGTCATGATCCCAGGGTCCTGGGATCGAGCCCCACATTGGGCTCCCTGCTCAGCAGAGTCCGCTTCTCCCTCTGCCCTTCACCCTGCTCTCTCTTTCTCAAATAAAGAAAATCTAAAAAAAAAAAAAAAAAAAAAAAAAACCAAAGAAAGAAATTGGAAGGGTTAAAGAAATCCAAAACATGACCTCTGTCCTCGGGGACGTGCATTCCAGACAGAGGATGATCTGCACATATCTAAGACAGTAAGACACAAAGGTCTGCCGATCTGCATGGACATCCCCAGCTAGAAGCCGGTAAACAGAGTAGGAACAAAAGAATATCAAACATGAATTGGCCCCCTTCCACCTGCTGAATGCTGCCCCCACCATATCTCCTGTAATTCTTTCAACAATCCCATGAGGGGAGTTGCTGTTAGCATCCCTATTTTACTGATGAGGAAGCTGAGGCTCAGAGAGGTGAAGTCACGAAGGGAAGGTCGCCAAGCTGGCAGGTGGTAGAGCCAGGATTCCAAACAAACAGCCTGACCCTAGAGCTGGCTGAGAGGTGTCTCCAAAGGGGGCCCAACCTCTCTGCTTTGCACCTGGTCATGGATCCTTTGAATAGAATAGTTGATGACCAAGACCCATCCCCAAATGACTCCATGGTCAGTTCACTTGATATTTTCTCTCTGGGGGAATTAAGGTGCCCAGGATTTGAAGGGCATCCATGTGAGTCTGTGGGGGATGGGACTTTCCAGATCACAGATTCCCTTCCATCTCCTCATCCTTTTTATTCTGTTTTCCTTCCTTCCTTCCTTCCTTCCTTCCTTCCTTCCTTCCTTCCTTCCTTCCTTTCTCTCTCTTTTTCTTTTCTCTTCTTTTATGTCAAGAGAAGGAACGTGTCCCAGTGCTGCAGATGTGTCCCAGGGTCTGGGGTCTCCAAGAAGGAGGCTCTCCCTTCCCCCAGTTCAGGCAGATGGCCATCTTCCCAAATGACCCCTGACCTATCATCCATCTCCCTGCACTAAGTGGGGATTTGCCCATGGATTCTGCAGTTGCAAAGTTGTTGTATAGTTCTTACACTGAAGATGGATCCTGTCTGGGCCTCTCAGTCCATTCCCAGGATCCTCTCACCAATTCTCAATATTTTCTCCTTTTTTTAATTGAACTAGCATGCCACTTTATAGCATCACGGCAAATTTCACCTTCTTGCCCTAATTTATTTGGTCTACATTTAAGAAAAATACTTCAAAAGTCAGTTGTTCCAACCACCTTTGCACCCACAGGGCTGAAACCTAAGTTTATTGTGACCTTTTGGAGGAAAGAAGAACAAAAACGAGATACACACAAAGCAGCAAATAACAGGATCTGTGGGCTATGCCTCTTTCATGCCACACCCGATTCTGCATCTTCACATCTCTCTTTTTTAGGTGGAAGGGGAGCAATGAGGTGCTAGAAAGACCCCAGGTGTCTATGTGTCCCAGGGAGCCCTGTTCCACCCCCAGAAAAAATGGAAAGTTGACTTAAATGACCTCTAAAGTCTTGACTTTCAAATCTCATCTTTACAACTATCTAGAATGTCAACTGAATTCCATCCCAGCTGCCAGGGATGGGGCTGTTAGAAGCTCGATGTCCCTCACAAGACATCTTATCCCTTGAACAGGGATGGAGAGTCCCCAAGTCATGTGGCTTGGGATGTGCCCAAGCAGATGTGTGGCCTGTGGTCCCCCCAGCAGATGACCAAGCACGGGGGTCCTTGAGCAAGCCCCTCCAGGGCCAGAAGGCAGGATAGTAACACTTCTGTCTCAGGTCTGCCACAAGCTTGGCCACTGACCCTGCCGGTGAAACTCTTCCTCTTAGGGGCCTCAGTTTCCCTAGCTATCTCAATCGATCACAACCCAGAGCTCATAGCAGTTCTCCCGCCTGCTTCACAAGACCCTCCTAAAGCTCCAGCGAGACTCTATTCTCTGTAAGGGCTTGAAGAGCCCTCTTTCAGGTCATGAGCAATGACTGCCCAGACGCCATCTCTGGCATCATTTGTCCTTCTCCATCCCTCCCGTCCTGCCTTTGCTTTCTCCCACCCCAGGACTCCATTCACCCCTTTCTATTAAGCAGCCTCAATCTCATTAGTGGTTACAGCAGTTCTGAGTCTCTGAGCATGGACTTTGAAGCCAGAGAAGCGTGACTGGAATCCTGCCTCTGTCACATGCAGTCCCTGGGGCTTTGGGCCATTGAACCTCCCTGAGCTTACTTTGCCGCTGAGCCAAGAGGACAGCGATGCTGGAGAGTGTTAAATGGGGCAGTGCCTACAGAGTGCAAACTAAAGCCCTGGCACTTCGTAGGTGACATCCAACTGAGGGCCTCCCTTCTCCCCCAGAACTCATCACCAGGCATGCTCAGCCATATACGGTTATCTACACAGCGCTCGCTCAACTGGTAAGGCTGCCACGGGGCTGGAAGGTCCGCCGCTCTATTTTACACCTCTCATGTTCTGCTTGGACTCCTTCTTCAAGCCTCTGCCCAGCCCGCCGAGGGCCGCCAGCCTCACCATCAACAAATAGCAAGGCTCACCTTCCTGAAATAGTCTGCAAGGCTGTCGGGGTCCCAGGCCAGGACGTCTGAGCGAAAGGGCACATTCTTCAATGCCATGGCTGCTCTCCAGGGACAAAACTCACAAGCGGAGCATGGGTGCTGCACCCATGGACGGAGAACCCCAAATCCAGAGCGCAGAGGTGTCCTTGGCTCTTCCAAGTCCCAGTTACCTTCTGGAACCCCCTTGTTGAAGCACACGTCTTTTCTGCTCTAACCAGATCCCAGAAAGCAACGGCTTCCTCTGCGAACAAATATGGTCTCTTCTCAGAAAACGACTCAGCAAGTTTCCTTTACCACTTCCTCTGCTCAGCTCTAAATGAGTAAACAAGGAAGCCCAGCTCCGGGGGCTGGAGAGGTAGAGAGAGCGACAGGGTTGGTAATCTCCCCCTGGTCCTGGCCACCCCTGCCCCGCGGGAGGAACAGGGAAGGGGACTTAAGACTCCAGTGTGAGCCCGAGTGTGTTTCCATTAAAACTCCTGGCACCCAGAGACTTATATAGCTGTCCTGCTGGGCTGGGTCTTTGCAGATGAAAATCTATTTTGACAGTTGACCTCAAATATACGTGATCTCCCATATCGGCAAACGGCAGGGGTAAGGAACATGGCCTTTCAATGCTTTCCAACCATCCCTCAGTCTCTCCCAAAACGATGGTGTTGACATTCCTTCAGCCACCTCTGCCTCGGTGGCGTTACAGGAGGGTTCTCAGGGAGCGAGCCGGGCACCCAGGGCTGAGAAAGGGGCCGCACCGGGCAGACCCAGGCTTCCCTTCTGATGTGATTGTTTCCATGCTATGGAACCTCCCGCAAGGGCTTAAAATCGAGGAGTCTCAGTTTCCATATCCATAAAGTAGGAAAACAGGAATTGTCTCATGTACACAAAAACCTTAGCTACAGTTAACCAGACAAACTTAAAGAAAAAAAAATCAAGAGCACACAAATAGCGACCACTGTTAGGGCTGCCACGGGCTCTATCCGCTGTGGTTTCCCACGTAGATTCTAGTCACTATTGATTCCCCCGTGTCTTCTACTCAAAGACTACATTCTCTGGAGTAGCCCTGGGGCAGGACACGGGCATCTGCTGCTCTCTGAGCTGGTCTCAGAACCCCGCGATTCTCACAGTGTGAGGACCTTCCTGGCAGAGGGCAAATCCGGTGTATAAGAGCAAATATATTCGTGCAACTTCGCAGTCTCTAAACACAGTTTCTCCGCTTGAGCCAATGCTCTGCACGCCCACATACACACACAACCCTCAGTTCTGACGCTTGAGGAAAGCATCGCGCTAAGTTGCACCCACTGCCTCGGTCCCTGAGGAGGTCCGTTCTTGAAGGCTTTCTGAGGGTAGCTTTGGCCACGCAGAGTTCCCATCTTACGCATGATCTAAGGAGCTCTACTGTCCCTGCTCCAGCCTCTCCAGGTCGTTGTGAACTTCTAGATCTGCATTTCAGTCCAGGCCCAGCACCTGAGAATCGGTCCATAGAATGTGGTGCCCGGGGTGCTGGGGGCACCAGTCATCAATCGAGGCCACCCAGCCAAGTGCTCTTCACAGGGCCTGGGACCTAAGAGCTCTCAATTACGAATGTGCTCGACAGGGCACGGCCTGCCGTTCAAAAGCTCCGCCATTGGGGGGAGAGGTCCCTTGGGGTTTCAAATCACCAAAATAGTGGTCAATGACAAAAAGCTATTTGAAAAGAGAAGGAAAGAGAGAAATCATTTCTGGGGTAGGGTAGTCAAAGAAGTTGTCGTGGGGGGCACCTGGGGGGCTCAGTGGGTTGAGCATCTGCCTTCAGCTCAGGTCATGATCTCAGGGTCCTGGGATGGAGCCCCGCATCGCATTGGGCTCCCTGCTCAGAGGGGAGCCTGCTTCTCCCTTTCCCTCTGCCCCAACTCCATGCTCGTGCCCCTGCTCTCTCTTTCTTTCTCTCTCAAATAAATAAATGAAATCTTAAAAAAAAAAAAAAAAAGAAGATGTGGAATTAGCTGGAATTGCAGCAGGGCCTTTGGAAATGGAGCAGAGGAAGGACATTCTGGACCTGGCGGGGGGGGGGGGTGTTGGCGTGTGCTTTGTGAGCAAACAAACACGGAGCACCTGTGGAAAGGAATATTTAAAATCATTCTTACAAGCAGAAGCGGTTTTTTTCATGATGTTCACTCCCACTCAGGGGGATAAATATCTACAGAAACACAGAATTGAATTAAGGTATAGCTAAAAAGTAGGCTCCCTTGAAAGAACTCTCCAATAAATGTGGCCAAGATGGACGATCCATGGAGGACATTTAGAAGAGAGACTCGGCAGGTGAGAAATGTGGATGACGGTGATGATGGAGATGAGACTCATCACGGGAGAAACACCTGGAGTCCTTCCCATGCGCCAGGGAGTAGGCTAAAAACGTGCCACTAATTGTCTTATTTAATTATTCACACTATTACCTCCCCTATTTTACAGAAGGGAAAGCTGAGGCTCAGAGAGGTAAAGCTAATTGCTGCCCTGTGCCCAGCAAATAGGTCGTGCAGCCAGGTCTCATCTGGCGCCCTCTCTGGGTCCAGAGCCCCCGTCCTTCCCTCTCTGTCACCTCAAGGCTCTGAGATGTTCCATAAATCACCCAGGTGGAGTAGGGAGTCAAACCCGGCTCTGTCTCCACAGCCTGCGCTCTGTCCTACTCTATCAGCCTCCTTCCCGTGAAGAGCAAGGGAGGTTGTCAATCTGGACAAGCTACAAAGAGGATCCAGCACTTTCTACGAGGCCTTTGGTGCCCCCTCCCCATACGACCACAGGCTCATTCCTCAGAAGGGCCACCGAACAGACAAGAACAGGTGACTCGAGGGGAAGTGGGTTGCCTCAGGCCTGGAGACTTTCCTCTTCCTCAGACCTTGGTGATTTCCCAACACTCGCAAATTTCACATCTCCTGTCTCTTGCCAAGGGTTCCAGAAGTTCTGGGGGGCAGGGCCAGGTCATCCCCAAGAGAGGCTCAGAATGCCAGAAGGACCGTGGTGATCCTGTGCAGGCCGGCTCGCCGGGCCGAGCCTCGGGCTCCTTGCCTGTAAGATGGAGAGGCATAGCCGCAGCCCCTGGGTACCGCCCACCGTCCACCGGTACCCCCTGCAGCACAGGGGGCGCTGCAGCAATGAAGGCTGGGCCCACTCACACCAATCCTTTAACACGCATCGGTCTTGACTTCAAGTGTGAAGCAGAGCACAGAGACAGGCAGGTACGGCACAGTGATGGAAAGCCATGGCCTGGGTGGGAATGTCCTCTCCCATTGCTCCCTCTCCCTCAGCCAGTGGAGAAAGCCAGGACTCGCGAAGGAGCAAGTGGAAAGGTTAGCAGAGGCGTTCTCAGGCTTTGGAATATTATCTCCAGATTAGGAAGGGGGCAAACAGTCTCTGCGCACAGTATGAACAACATGCTGGTATAGGGCGCAGGGGCTCTCGGGATAGGAATTTTAAATGTGGGATCAATGAGCTTGTGGACAAGAAAGCGATGCTTGTAGGGAGTGAGGTGTCAGATTTTTTTATCTTAGGGACTAAAAGCAGATGTAGGAATTGCACATTGCAACCCACATTCGGGGACCTTCCCCATTTCCCCCTGCCTCACCCCACCCCATCTGGAATTGAAACCCCCTCTCTTCCCGCTAACTCACAGCAGAATCAGGTGGGGAGATAACTGTCTTCTTCACAGCTAATTTGAGGAGTGAGAAAGCTAAGCAATCCATCAGAAGACACTTGGGAGCTGCAGTTTCTGCATGTGGGGTGGGGGCAGGGTCTGGAGACTTGTCATCGGACATCAGGAGAGAACGGAAAGTAGGCCTTTGGAGGGGAGAGTGTGTTGACCTTCCTAGGAGAGGCCCCTAAGGCATTAGAAGGTGGGTAAGAGGATGTGCTTTTTCGGATTTGATTTGTAGCGAGGGTCTTGGCTGGGGGAGAGAGACAAAAGTGGTGGCGTGTGGCCCCGAGAGGTTGACGATATGGGGTGCTGTGGGCAATGGAGACAAATGCCCTTGCATGGGTTGACCCCAGCCTCACCTCCACCAACATTTTATGGCCACATGTGCCACTCGAGGTGAGGTGCTAGAGTGAATTGCTATTGAAATTTCTTTAGGGCCTGGGCAGGTTTGCCTATAGAGGGAACAAGCTGTCACCTTCACAGGGAGGGGACAGTTTTCCCCTCCATTCTCAGACGCCGGTAGTGGAAGCGCCATCTGTGTGGAGTCGTTCTGGATGGCAAAGGGCTCCACCCCCGCAAGAGGGTAGAGCAGGAAAGCCCAGAAGGGGCCCTGACCACTTCCCGGGCAGGGCAGTTCCACACACCCAGTGGCCATACACTAAGACACAGAATGTGGTGACCCTGCCTCAGAATGGGTGTGCCGGGGGGCACAGGCTTGCCATGCAACCACTCTGGGAGGTGCAAGGGCTGTGCTCACCAGAGCTCCTGGAGGCTGCAGGTGCCAGCCCACAGCAGCCCTTCCTCAGGCCAGGCTGTACTCTGTCCTGACAGCCCCCGAGACACTCCTGCCACCCCACCAGACACAGTCCTCACCACCCGCATCCTGGGATACACATGAGGAAAGTAGGAATCAGTCGCTACATGCGAGACAATGAGGAGCAATATTTTCCATTTCCTCCATTTCCTCAAAGCTGACAAGTTCATTCTTTTCAAAAAAAATGTATTTTTCATCCTCTCTATCTCGTTCTCTGCTGTTTTAACTGAGGTACCTCAGAAGTTTGAAAGTGGGTGGGAGGAAGTGCTTATTTGGACTTCCTGTCAAGCCTCCCTTCCTCGTCTGCCCTATTTTTGACTTCGGCAGCCTATCCCCAGATAGCTCTGCCACTAAGGGAAACCCCCCAAGTGGCCGCAAGGGTGGGTGGGATGTGGGCAGGGGCAGGAGAGGAGAAGGCAGGCTTCTCATCTCGATAAAAGAGAAAAGGCGCTGCCCCCCTTCTCAGGCAAGCTGTGGAGAGGCAGAGTTGGGGGAAGAGGTGGGATGAGTACAAGAAAAGCAAAAGCAGTCTAACCCACAGCCCAGAAAAGGTCGATGTGGCCTCTTCCAGTTGTTTCTTCCTAAGGAACAGCAGCGGCCCGGGAAACACATACGTGCCCTAGAAGGAAGCAACGATTTGCAGCAAGCAAGCTCAGCAGCGCAGCGTGGATCAAATTCCTTAGCTCTTTTGCCCTTTTGATCTGAACGAAAGCCCTCTGACTTGATGGCAATGCTCCCATTTTACAGATGCGCAGAAACCAAAATTCTCTTGCCCACATTCCCATGCTAGTAAATGCGGAGCCTGGATGCCGGCCCAGGCCTGGGTGGATTTCCATCCGTGTCCTACTTGTACCACTTGGCCCTTAGGTCTCAGTAAGTCACTTAGCTGTTGACTTTCAGTCTGGACTTTCCTGCCTCACCTGTGGTCTTGGTGCCTGTGGCCCCCTCACTATTGCTGGAGCTCCTGATGTCGGCTGCATTACTTGTCTTGAAAATATCAGTGCTCTGACCACCACTTTCTATTTGACCTTCCAGGCTTTTGACCCAGACAGAGCGCATCTTCCAATACACTGTCCTAGATGAGTCACCTTGGGAGGCCTCATCAGTCCTCCCACCTTACTGCACAGGAGTGTCAGAGCCTTCCTGTGAGCATGTTCCTGGAACAGACGGTGGGTCCCTTAGAAGGAGGGGGTTAAGGGTTTGGGGAGAAGAGGATCTGGAAAACAGATGCTATGTCTATCCAGCCCTTCCAGGAGGCCGTGAGGGTTTAGGGGAAAGGAATGCTAGAATCTTATATGTATTATAGCATGTGATCCTTGTGAGTGCTCTTTGGGAAAGGGAGGTAGAGGATACATACCCATTTTACAGATTGCAGAGAAAGGCTTGCAGAGAACAGACACCTGCCCGTGGTCTCACAGATAATCAGACGTGGAATCTGGGATTTGAAACTAGACCGGTCTGATGTTAAGACTCTTTCCACTGAAAGATGCAGTTTCCAAGGATGAAAGTTTTACTAGATGAATAATTAGTGTTTACTCAGAACAGGTCATGCCAACCATATTTATTAGGCTATGAAAGAAAGATTATCCTGTCTTTGAGTGCTCCTCAAATAATCCATCTTGGTTTGCAGATATTTTTCTCTAACAAAAAAAAAAGATACAAGCTTGGCAATTCTAATGCTGGGTGAGTGGCACAGGCTCACGGAGTCCCTCAAATGTACCCTGCAAGTAGGGAGACGTGCACGTGGGGCCACAGCTCAGCTGGGTCAGGCTGAGTGCGGGATAGGAGGTGAGGAGCTGGAGGAGGAGAGTGAAGTAAGGGAGTCGAGTGACTGCCCACATTCGTTCCAGCTGGGACCCTGAGGAAGCCTGCATTGCCCTGCTGGGGAGACCCCCAGGAGTTGTCTGGCGTCTTCATGTGCAAGCCAGTTCTTAAAGCCATCCTCATAAATATGGGAATACCCCGTATCCTTCTAGTAAGTTACCTTGTTGCGCAGAGTCGGGTGGGCTCTGTGGCTAGTCCAGTTCCGACTGCTATAACAAACTATCTCAGACCGGGTAGCTTATAAACAGCATTAATGTATTTTCCACAGTTCTGGAGGTTGGAAGTCCAAGGTCAAGGTGCCAGCATGGTCATGTTCAGGTGGAAGCCCTCTTCTTCCTGGGTCGTAGCCGGCACCTTCTCACTGTGTCCCCATGTGGCAGGACAGGTTAGAGAGCTCTGTGGAATCTCTTCTACCAGGACCCTGATCCCATTCAGGAGGGCTCCGCCCTCACCACCTAAGGACCTCCCAAAGGCCCTGCCTTCTGATACCATCCCTTTGGGCGTTAGGATTTCAACATATGAATTTGACACAAATATTTAGGCCATAGCACAATACAAAATCCATAACTCTCCCAGGATACATGGACCATTCCTCTTTAATTTGGCCAAAAAAATGGTCATGGGGGAAAAAAAGAGGCAGCCTGGGGTGAGGATGAGAGCCATGGACTGGGAGGTGGGGAGGTCCCAAGCTTGAATTCTAATCACAGTAATGCCCTCAACCGAGTGTCTGTCCTTGAGTCCTTTTTACAGGTTCCTCATCTTTATTATTTTTTTAAAGATTTTTATTTATTTATTCGACAGAGATAGAGACAGCCAGCAAGAGAGGGAACACAAGCAGGGAGAGTGGGAGAGGAAGAAGCAGGCTCATAGCGGAGGAGCCTGATGTGGGGCTCGATCCCATAACGCCGGGATCACGCCCTGAGCCGAAGGCAGACGCTTAACCACTGTGCCACCCAGGCACCCCAGGTTCCTCATCTTTAAAAAAAGGCTAATAATACTTAACATTCCTCTCGGCACTTTTGTGAGAAATGAAGTTGTTCATGTTATGTGCCTGAACTGTGTCTGGGCTGGAAGAGAGATGCCACACATTTGTTTCCTTTCCCCAGACAATTTCTAGAGCTTCTTTGCAGCTCTCACTTTTCATGATACTTCTCAATAGCTGATTAATTTTCTGTCCATTTCTCTTTGGAGACAGAAACAAAAAAGATACCAACAACCTGATACAGGGGGTTTATTTTGGAAAGCATTCACAGGGGTTGACTTCAGAAGATGACCGTCTCTATTATCAGCTAAACTGGGACTTTGGGGAAGTGGAAGGGACGCTATCAAAGCTCTTCCGGGACAGGAGGCATAGTTTGGGGCCATCCCTGCAGATGGGCGCCCTGCTCACAGTCATCACACTGCTGTCCCGGTGGCTTGGCCAGTTTTGGCCAGTCTTCTGTGAGTCTCATCTGCCCTTGTCAAACAGAATTCCCTCTGCCTTCCTCGTCCTGGCAAATGGTGACTGTTTGCATCTAGCAAGAAATCAGAATCTCATTTGCCACAGGCAGAATATAATTTGGGTGGTGCATGTCCAAGCATATGGCCATGAACCCAGCCCACACTGCCCAGCTGTGGGGTGGGCCTTCTCGGAGCCCTGCTTTAACGGGCCCTTACTAGACCTGGAGGGGTTGGCCGCTCTCTTTAAATCCAGGAAACTACCAAGTTCACAGCTAAATTTAATGCGCGAAAAGCGAGCCAAAGTGCCAGATTTTCACAGGCTTCCCTCTTCCCTCCCCCACCCTACCAGTGTTCCCTGTTAATCTCTTACAGGGTTCATGCCCTCTCACAAACATCTCATACTTCCAGACTGCAAGGGTTATGATTTAGGAAGTCTCGCCCAGGCAACTTCAAGGCCAAAATTCCCCCGAGCTGAAGCCTCCTCTGACAGAGGGCTTTTGTTCCTGTTTCAGGGTTTCCTGTGTCAACTTAGGAACTCAGAGGGACTCAAGTCCATTTTGGAGACCTGCTAGAATGATCCCCTGGGGTCCAGGTTATCCTCCTAAGTCCAGCCCCTCAAAAGCTTGAAGCCACATACAACTCCGTCTCTGATGACAGAAGCTAGAGGGGTTAAGACTCAGATTCTGCAATGAGAATAACATGTCTGAATCCCAACTCATCCTCTGCAGCTGTGTGACGTTGCACGACTTACTTAACTTCTCTGTGCCACAGTTTTCACAAGGGAGTGGGGAAAGCTAAATAATAATGTCCACCTCAGTGAGCAGTTGGGAGAACTCAGCAAAAGAAAATCACGAGCCCCAAGTGTGGTCCCTGGCACACCGTCATATATGTGGTGATCCGTGCTGGCATTGCACACCGTTGGGAACCCCTCAGCCTCACTCGTCCCTCCCCGGTCCCTTCCATTGCTGTGAGTTCCCTAGGTTGCCTATAACACCAGGCTCCCTTATCACATGTGGGCGGGGATCCACTGCATACATTACTCTGTAATATTTCTGATGGAGACAGATAGCAGAAGCGACACAGCTGAACTTTCCGAATATTTAAGCGTTAGGACCTGTGCTGAAGGTTCACTGGCTGATGAGGCCAGGGGGAGCATGCAAGTGAGTGAAGAAAGCTTGGTAGGAAAAACAGTAGCCCAGGGAAATAACAAATGGCAGCTTACTCTGAGCATTAGTCAGGAAGATGATAAGGAGGGGTGAAGTCTGGGGCAAACAGGACAGCTCGGGTCAAGCTAATTGTTGCCATATTGTTAATGAGGGCCTGCTCATGCAAGATTGGGGCCCAGGGTCACCAGTCAGCAGATATTCATTTAAGGGAAACTAGAAAACTAGATTTTAGGTCAAAAAAGGAAATGTGATCAATGTCCTAATTCTGGAAACTTTGAGTACATTCAGTTATGTGGCAAAGAGAAATTCAGGTTGGTAATCAGCCGACCTTTAAATCTCAGAATCCCAGAATATCTGGGTGGGCCCAATGTAATCACAGGGGTCCTTAAAAATGACAGAGGGAGGCAGAAGAGGAGAGTCTCTGGAGATGTGACTGTGGAAGAAAAGCACAGAGAGATGTGATCTGGTTTTGAAAATGAAGGAAAGAGACCACAGCTAGGGAACGTGAGTGGTAGCTGGGAAAGGCAGGAAAAGAGCTTCTCTGCTAGACCCTTCAGGAAGGAACGCAGCCCTGTTTTTAGCCTAGTGAGACCTGTGTCAGAGTTTTTACTTCCAGAAGTGTAAGAATGAGTTTGTATTGTTTTGAGTCACTAAATTTGTGATAATCTGTCACAGAAGCAGTAGAAAACTAATATATCGACTAACTTTTAAAAAACCATGTGAGCGGGGCACCTGGGTATCTCGGTCTACCTTTGGCTCAGGTTATGATCCCAGGGTTCTGGGATCAAGCACCATTGTATCAGGATTCCTGCTCCGCTGGGAGTCGGCTTCTCCCTATCCCTCTGCCTGCCGCTCCCCTTGTTTGTGCTCTCTTCCTCCCTCTCTCTCTGTGTCAAATGAATTAATAAAATCTTAAAAAAAATAATGTGGGCCAAACAAACCACAGGTGTTGGCTGTAGATGATCTATGAGCCACTTCTGATTTAGAATCACTGAAGGATATATCACTTTTTATGTTGGAAGTGCCTGATGACCTAATCCATGTCTGAGAGGTGCCCAAGATCACACAGTAGTGACTCACATGAGGGATGCGACTCTTAGAACAGCATTCAGGTGTGTCATATGTACTCATGCCTTACATCAACATAACTGTACGTGGCTGGGAGAGAGAAAGAACTAGCAAGTCAAATGGTGGAGGCCATTTTGCCGACTGTTCTAGTCAACAACAAAAAATAAATGCCCCAGTGAGCTCCAGGTCAACTACAAGCACAGTTTCCAGAACTCAAATCTTGTCCAAAAAAGATTTCTTTCTAGACAAGGCATTGTGCTGGATCCTTTCCTTGTCATTGCTGTCAACTCGGCTGCCATGTCCCAGACTGATGTTCCTGTTTGCAAGCCATTCACATTTCCTCCCTTCCTTCCTACCTTCCTCTTTCTTTCTTTCTTCTTTTCTTTCCTTCTTTCTTTCTTTCTTTCTTTCTCTTTCTTTCTTTCTCTTTCTTTCTTTCTTTCTTTCTTTCTTTCTTTCTTCACATGGAACTTCTGAACAAATATGTCTTCATTCGGCACCATCTACAGCATTGGTTTTCTGAGCACTAGGTCTGGGATTGCTTTACATGCAAACAACACCTGTCAAGACTATGGAATGTCTATAGAGTTCAACTTTTGGGAAAGAGAATCAGACAGTTGTAATCATGGAGTAGCGAAGTCCCCCAAACTGGCAGCTCATGGATGCCTTTTAGCTGTGGGTGTTCTCCTGGAACCACAGTGCTCCCTGCTGCTCCCACCCCCAGAAAATGATCTTGAAAGTCTTGACCTTGGCCTTCTTTTCAATTCGCCACAGTCCCCAATCCTCCCCCACTATCTTAGACTGTTCCCCTTCACTCATTTACATGCCCTTCCAAGGCCCTGAAAGAGTTCATGTTTGTGCAGTTGATTTCTGTTCAAGTCCCACAGTCAATTCAGTTCACTTATTCATTAAAAAAAATATTTATTGAGCACCTACTATGTGCTAAGAATCTTCCAGGTAATGGGATTCATCAGTGAACAAAGTCCTTGGACTTATGGAGCCTCATAATGATAATAGAAATGACAATGATGGTGATGATTATGATAATTAATGAGCATTGAGTAGATAGGCTATGTCCTCAGCCCTTTATATACCATATATAGGTATAGATAGCAATAGATATATAATGTAATAAAATTATATAATATAAAATATATATACTCATGCTCACAACAGTCCTATAAAGTATTTACATCACTATAAAAATAAGAAAACTGAGGCACAGAGAAGTTCCCTCCTCCTATGAGAGATGACATTAAAAAGGAACAAATAAGAGGCTGTAGGGTTCCCCTGTCTAATACAGTAGCCATTAGCCACATGTGGCTATTGAAATTAAAAATAATTAAAATGAAATAAAATTAAAGTTTCCATTCCTTGGTCACACACATTTCAAGCACTCAACAGGCACTTGTGGCCAGCGGCTACCATTACGGACACAGAACGTTTCTGTCATCACAGAGTGGTTTGGGTAGTGCTAGTCTAGAGTGTTATGGTTAATAATGGGAGTTCCAGGATTTGAATCTTCTCTGACACTCTCCAGCTGGGAGCTTTGAGCACAGTTCTTAACTTCTCTGTATCTCAAGTTATTGGTCCAGAGCATGTAGTTAATAATAATACCATCTTCATGGAGACGGAGCGAAGGTAAGTTAATTCTTGGATGTTTAGAACAGGGTCCAGCATGTAGTAACCACCTGATCAATTACAGCAACTACTGTGAATATATAAAATGAGGGGAGTGATGAATGCTATGACAACAGATAAAGCACAGCGAGGGGACAGAGGGTGATGGCTGCTCGTGCGGACAGGCTGGTGAAGGTGGCTCTTTCTGAAGAAGGCGGCATGTGCATGAGGTCAGGAAGCCAGGCTTGGGTAGCCAGGGAAGGATATCAAGGCGGAGGACATGGGTAAAGCCCCGAAGGCTGCAGAAACAGTAGCCTGGCCCGAGTGGCAGGGAAGGAGTGAACCAGGGAGAGAGGAGAGAGCCGGGCTCAGCCCATAGGGAACGACCACCATTTGCTCTGAGTGTGGTAGGGACACCTGGCCAGTTTTGAGAAGAGAAGTGATGGGGACTGAATTACTTTTTAAAAGGTCATGGGTAGAGAGAGGAAAGCTTATGGGTACATGGGTAGAGAGGTCACCATGGGTCATGGGTACGATGCTGCCTGAAGCCATTACAGGTATAGGAGGTGGGGAACTGGTATTATATATTTAGATTATTATCCACTACATCTAATGTGGGGGGAAAGAGGCAAGAGTAAGGGCAGGGAGGCCCTTAGGAAGCTGCAGCCAGGAGGCTAGCTGGGAGCAGTGAAAGGAGTGGAGATAAGAAAGCTTCATATTCAAGGCAGCTCTGCCCACTGGCTTCCCCCTCTGCCTGGAACCCCCTTTGCCCAGATGACATCCTGGCTCACTCCCTTAGGTCTTGACTCACCCTTGACTGAAGTCACCCTTTTGGAAAAGGCTCCCTGTCACCCTTCTCTACTGTTCTTTCTCCTTAGCACTTATCCTGAACTAAGATACAGCAATTTTCCTGGTTTTGTTTACGATGGGCAGTAAACGTGAGGCTGGGGATTTTTGTCAGCTTTGCTCATTACTGAACCCCCAGTGCTTACAGCAGTCCCTGGTACAAACTAGGTGCTTGAGAAATATTTTTGAATCAATGAATCAATGAGTGAATGATATAGGGAAGGAACAAGAACACGTGGTAACTGAGAAAACTGAAGCCCAGAGAGGGGAAGCCATTGGCCCAAACCCACATGGCAATGACCCAACTGCATCTTTCTTTACTACCTCGTTTTTTCTAGACTGTGTTCTTGTATTTGGCTGAACTTTCCCTTTTCCTGCAGGCCTGGCCCAACAGCAATATCTGGGTAGTCATCTACATCACGTGAAAAAAAATGCAACAGGACTCCAAGTTGTCCAACCCGGTTTCTCTACGGGGGCAGTCTACACAGTTAGGTACACAAACAGAGCCCCATGGCTGGGGCATGATGGGAGAGTGTGGCCGGGGCAGTGAAGGTGGCTAAGCTTCCTCCCTAGAAACATTCATGCTTCTGAGCAATGATGGTGGGCCGTGAGTTTGCTCTGGTTTCTGCCCAGGGAGTGCCCGGAGAAACCACACTCAGCCTGCTCTTGAGAGCTGAGAGACCTGTCAGCTCGGCCTTTCCTCCCTGCTGTGTGATGGCCTAGAGGGCCTTAGAGCAGGTCATCCCATCTTCCCCTTCCTGCCTCCCCTTCCTGACCCATGCAGCTTGCCTGCTGGCCATTCTGGACTCTTACCCATCCCCTCTCTGATATAACAGCAAAAGTCTCCTTCCTTATTCTTTATCATGGTAATAAATTAAATAGCTACCTTTTAGAACCCTTACTCTATATTAGGCCCTATGCAAATCCACAATCCTTGCATAGCCCATTTTACAAATTGGGACTCTGGGCTCAGAAATTTCTCCATGCGTAAGTGGGTGGACTTGGGTTCAATCCTGGGCGCATCCATGTCTGATTCTGGAGCTTGTTTTCTTTCCCCTCAGACACAATCACCATTCATTCATTTACCATTCATTCATTCATTCATTCATTCATTCAGCAGTTTTATATCAAACCATATGATGTACCAGGCACTGTTCTAAGGTCTAGATTACAGTGATGCACCAGACAGGGTCCTGCTCTCAGAACACAATGGGAGAGAGAACAATGAATGCAGCAAGAAGCCCATTTTCAGGAGGGATGGTCTCTGTGGACAAGCGGAAACAAGCCAGCATGTGAGAGAACACAATGCAGGGGTGTTCTCGATTGGATGCTTGGGGAAGGTTACCTCATGCTGGTGGATGCCAGACACAGCAGGGAGGAGCCACTGGGAAGTGGGGGCCAGGTTGAGAAGGGGCCATGGGTTGGGGCAGGCCATCGGGAGGGTGAGAGATGTATGGCTGACCTTGGGGAAACCACAGGGTGGTGCAAGTCTCCTTCACGGCTAACTACGTAGGGGCGTATGTGCCTCTCATCACCAGCCCTTCTTTGTTAAGTACTATATTCTACCTCCCCTGTTAGGTTTAATGCCAAACAGCTCTTCTAGACTTGTCTCTCTTTTCTCTCGTTGGGTTCTGTAACAGGTTTTTCTCCTCCTGGCATCAGAGGCTAAGGAAGCTTAAAGCAACAGTTGCAGTGGAGAAAGCTGAGAACAACGGCTCCCTTGAGCTCCCCCTGGGGGCCTTTCTCCAAGCTGCACACCTCTCAGCCTCTGCTGCCCCCATCCTGCTCTGTCCTGCCACCTGCCCAGCCCTCTTCAGATGGAAGCTTGGTGGAACCCGATGTCTGGCTTTGAGTTTGGTTGCCCTACCCCCGCTCACTGGGCTTATGGACCCCTCCTGGTTCTTCTCATCTCTTGTCTGGTGCCCTGGCCAGAGATCTAGGGCCCCATGACCAGACTCAGAGCCCCCAGAACCCACTTGGGTGGAAAGTTCCTGCAGATGGGTTGCCTGGGTGGCTCAGTCGGTTAAGCGTCTGCCTTCAGCTCAGGTCACGATCCCAGGGTCCTGCAAGCGAGTTCCGCATTGGGCTCCCTGCTCAGCGGGAAGCCTGCTTCTCCCTCTCCCTCTGCCTCTCCTCCAGCTGTGCTGTCGCTCTCGCTCATGCTCTGTCTCTCAAATAAATAAATAAATACTCTTAATTTTTAAAAAAGTGCCTACAGAATCACTTCAGATGACTCAACGCAAATTAAGAGCATCATCCCGTCCCTTCTGTGAGAATGTGTAAAGGGACCCCTTCTTAATTCTTCTCCCTATCAATGCTGAACATCACCACCTTTGGAAAACTTCCCTCAACCTCCAAGTATGGGTTGGGGGTCCCTCCTAAGTGCTTCCAGAGCGTGCTGCACTGACCCCTCCTGCAGCATGAACCAAAAGTGGTCATTTGACTACTCATGTCTGCCACTAGAAGGGGGGGCTCTGAGAAAGCAGGTCAACATGGTGTCACTAGGAGTGACAAGGGTGCCCAGCACACATGACTGAATGCACCTTATGAGGTCCAGCTGCCCCACATATGAGGCTGCTGCAGGCCTGCTGTCAGGACCGCAGCAAACCAGAATGGGCATTCATTTCCATTTCTGACGTGTGAAAATCCCTCCAGATTGGGTGACTCTTCAGCTTCCTCTCTGGTTTCTCCTAAAAAGTGAAAAAAAACTGAGGGATCTGTGGGCTTAGCCAGGGTTGGAGAGTCAGAAGCCCATGGGTCAAGAATCCCCTGTGATGGCAAGCAGGGAAACTAGACCTCCTACAACATAACTGACATAACCGAATGGCCTATGGGGATTTTTGCATCTGCAGAAAGTGTCCAAGACACTGCTGTAGGATGGCTTGATCCTTGGCACTGTCCAGGGTTCTGAGCCGGTCAGAAGGCAGAGGTCTGGGAGATAGGCAGAGCGGCCAATAGGGGAACAGTGGCTTTAGACACATGGGCCACCCAAATCCCTTCAAGTTGTCTGTTACCTTCGTATTTTATTTTGTTTGAACAAAGTTATGATTTTTTTCTATCTACAAAGGTAAAACACAGTCATTATGGAAACAAGAAAATACAAGAAACATGAATAATAAACATTAAACACTTAAAATTTTATTATTTCCTTTTTAAAAAAAAAATCATACTGTGAAAATGGGATCACACTCTTCATACAATTCTTTATAGCCTCTTTGGTTTTTTAAATATATGCAACATATTGTGAGCAACTTTCCATATGGTTGAATATCATCCCAAAGCAGCTTTTTAAATGGCCGCAGCGTGTCCTGCGGTACTCAGGTACTAGAATTTATTTCAATAATTTCCCATGGTTGGAGACTTAGGTTGGTTCCAAATTTCACTATTATGACCAACCCAGAAATGAACATTCTTTCAACTAAACTGCGCACACGGCCATAATTATCTCTTTAGGATAAATTGCTAGACGTAGACTTGCTTAGGTGGAACATAGAAACTTTTATAATTTTGTTACGCCTCGCCCACTGCTCTTCACTGAGAAAGCTTTAAGTCTGGCTTCTGACAGCAGGGCAAAAGGGTACCTACTGTTGCTTTGTGCCATTTCCTCCTGCCAGGGCTGCCCTTGGTGTTCAATCTGTCTTCACTGGGATGGTAGATGGCGGGCCATGCAGTTGACCCCAGTGTGCACCTGGGAAAAGCCCCAGAGAAACATCAATAATCTAGCTTATGCCAAGGATGGCTGGTGAGAATATCAGCATCACACTTGAAACAATGATTTTATATTTTGTCTTTGTTGTTTTGTTTTGTGTTTTAGAGAGAGAGAGAGAGAGCACAGGAGGAGGGGCAGGGGGAGAGAGACAGAGAACCTCAAACAGGCTCCATGCTGAACTTGAAGCCTGATCTCACAACCCTGATATCACGACCTGAGCCAAAACCAAGAGTCAGACTGTGCCACCCAGGTGCCCTGAAACAGTGATTTTTAAAATGCCATGATGGGGGACTGGGCAATGGGCATGGAGCTGCTTAAGATTCTCTCTCTCTCCCTCTGGCCCTCCCCTCCATGCACATGCTCTCTCTTTCTCTCAAACAAATAAATAGATAAATAGATGATAGAGAGAGAGAGAGAGAGATAACTATCTTTAAAAATGCCGTGATGGTCCTATCAAACACAACACAAAGGTTAATAGAATCTGAGGTCACACAGACTTAGATTTGAATCTTTTTTTTTAAAGATTTTACTTATTTGAGTGAGAGAGAACATGAGTGGGGTGAGAGGCAGAGGGAGAAGCAGACTCCCTGCTGAGCAGAGAGCCCAACCCCAGGCTTGATCCCAGGACCCTGAAATCACAACCTGAGCCGAAGGCAGATGCTTAACTGACTGAGCCACCGAGGTGCCTTTGGGTTTGAATTCTGACTTTGACTTGGGCAAGACAGTACTGAGCCTTAGTTTTCTTAGCTGTGAAATGGAATCATAGGGCACCTCTCTCTATCTCTCTCCCCCTCTTTATCTGTCTTTTGCCAAAATAAATAAACAAAACCTTTTAAGAAATGAAATAGAATCATAATATCCCATCCTGATGTGTTTAGTTGGGAGAGAAATGTACTCAGGTGTTGAAAACCCACAGCACGGAGCACCAAGTGAGCCTTCAGCACATAGTAGTTGGAACTCCTATTAAATAGGCCCAATAATTTGAGCCAATATAATAAATTGTTCATTTGAGGCCCTTAAGAGACCTGTTAAACTGTTAAGAATGATTTCTAGCTAATGTGGCAACTATTCTCATGGGAAGAGACGCCCATAATGAGTTAATTTCCTTAAATATTTAGTGTATTCTGTTTTGTAATTCAGTGTTTCTCAACATTCCCTGTGAAATTTTATTTGGCTTAACAGACCCTATTTTCATAAAGCTTGTCCTAGCAAGCCTTCTCCACGGCAAAAGAAAAGCTAACTGGGACTTAGACACCGGGTCAAAGACTCCTTGGCTGGTACCCTTGGCAAAATGCAGATCCTGGATTCTCGGGGAGTGCCCCAACTCAGGCCTCCGGGTCTGTTTCACGAGCAAACTCCCAGGTAATTCCTAGAGCTAGCTGGGCCCCGGCCTGTAAACTGGCATTGCGAATGCTAGAAGGTAACCATAAACTGGATATTTGGAGACTTGCAGAAAAAAAGGATGCCGTTTTTATTTCATTCTGGTAAAAACACTCACCAAAGTGTCTTTTCGACTATATCCAGAAGGGAACATGGTCTTGGGTCTTTGAACAAAGGTCAGCCCTTAGTTTTAAACCTTTTTCTTTCTATCCTAGTCCCATCTCTCAGGGGGTCTGTGAAGTGTGCCTTCTGGTTCAGAGTGCTGGCCGAGCAGCATAACCCAGGCCTCCACGTCCAGCCCTGAGGACACAGTCATTCTGGAGGGTGTGCTGTTTAACATTGAAATGTCCTTTGGCAATGGAAGTGCTGCCTCCGACTGGCCCTGTCTACTGAAGCCTTGTGTTAGAAACCCCTGTGTTCGTAACCGGTGGCTTAGTCTGGAAAAGAGGTATAATTTAAGTGTAATTCTACACTGGCTTTTCAAGTCCTCCCAGGAAGAGAACTGCTGTTTTATTTTGTTTTGTTTTGTTTTATGTTATGTTATGTTATGTTATGTTATGTTATGTTATGTTATGTTATGTTATGTTTGTTATGTTGTTGTTATGTTATGTTATGTTATGTTATGTTATGTTATGTTATGTTATGTTTCGTTTCATTTCGTTTTGTTATCATTCCTATCTTTACTTCTCCTTACAGGTTTCCATGTATCTGCCCAGGACATGGAATTAATTGTTTAGGTACTAGGCACTCTGTCAGCCACCTTATACAAATTATTTCAAATTCTCAAAGCAATTCGAGCTGGTCAGTGATGGCTAGTTGCCACTTTTGGCTGTCTAGTGTCACCACCCTGCTTCCAACGCATGCCTTACACATCCCTCGGGGAACGCTCCCATCAGGGGGCTCACGGTGGGAGGGGTGTGTATTATTGGCCCGTTTTCCCTGTCCCTTTCCCCTGCTGACGTGGCCCATCAGACACTCTGCTCCAGGGTTTTGAGCTCTGAGCTGGGGGTACGAAGAGCGACGTAAGTTCAGCTGGCCCGTCTGGAGCGTCACCTGACTCCCGAGGTGGGAGGCCCCCTGGGACCCCCTGGCTGCTGCCCGCTTCCTGGCCCCTTTGCGTCCCCTCCAGTTCTCCGAGCCTCCAGCCCCCTCGGTTCTTCGACGCATGTTATTTGTTGTTCTAGGCAGAGTCTGTTTCTGCTGCTTACAACGAACACCTTAATCGGATCTCCCGTGATCCTTTCTCCTCCTTTTTTTAATATAATTTTTTCATTTTTCATTTTTATTTTTTTATTGAGGTATAAGTAACGTACGGTGTTGTATGTGTTTCGGGCGGGCGATAGAGTGATTCAACAGTTCTGTACGTTACTCGGTGCTCACACTGTAAATGTGCTCTTCATCCCCTTCAGCTGCCCCAACACCCCACCTACTTCCCCTCTGGCAACCACCGACTCATCCTCTGTTTTTGAGAGTCTGGGTTTTTTGACCCCGGTTTACAGAAAAGGAAATGGAGCTCTGCATTATAGCTCTTTCGCAAAGCTCCCCTCCTGGACAGCTCGTGTCTCAGGAAATACGTAGCACAGGCCGGGCTCCTAGGCTGGGTCGGGAGCCACCGGACCCGAACAGAGTGTGACTCTCTGGTTCGATTTCCTCACCGAGGAACAAAAACCATGACAAGTGAGACGGAAGGTCTGGAATTCGAGACTCCAGGAGCATGGGACGAACCTCTGGGGAGCGTCTCAGGCCAGATTCTGGTCCTGGATGTGAATCCAGGTACCACCTCTTCCCTTGTGATGGGTGATCTTTAAGCTTCTCTGGGCTCTTGGCCCTCTATCCTTGTCTGGAAGTACCAGAGCCTGAGTCAGGCAGATAGGCTTTCTGTCCGGTTGTAATGAGCAAATGATAGAGGCAAGTTGCGGTTTTACCGACTATATAAAGGGAAGATCTGGGAAGCCCATGAACTAGAAAATGAAGAGTTCTGGCCGGTGTTAAGCCAAGGGCGTGGATGAGGCTTGTCCTCCTGGTGCCGCGGAAGCTCAGATCTGAGCCACCTTCCGCCTAGTTGTTTTCTTCCAACATTCACTGAAAACTTACTACCCACTTATTAGATGCCAGACACGGCGCTGTGTGCTGGCTCCCCACGGTAGACTAGCACCTAGTCCCAATTCCTCCTGAGCAAGACAGACTCGTAGTCTGTCCCTACGGCTCTCTGGTGCCAGCATAATGACCCTGGCTAGCACAGGGCCAGAGGAGTAAGGGAGCGCTGCCCTTCTCTGTGTTGTGGGGGTGTGAGTGTGGAGGTGAAGGAGAGGGGTGAGAGAGGCCGTGTCTAACAAGTCTCCCCTAATTACTATTTATTTTCAGACAAATCATTTAATTTAACTGGGTCTTTGTTTCCTCATCTGTAAAACGGGAATGATAACACGTAGACAGATTAAATTAGGTAACATATTAAAAGGGAAAAGGCTTGGTAATATTCCATCGTATGTCTATACCACATTTTCTTTATCCCTCCATCCACTGAGGGACATATGGGTTATTTCCACATTTGGGCTATTGTAGATAATGCCAGAGGGAACATGGGAGTGCACATTATTCCTCCTTAAAAAAGATAGAAATCCTGTCACCTGCTACAACAAGGATGACCCCCGAGGACATTGTGCAGAATGTAGGAAGCCAGCCCCAGAAGGATAAATTGCATTATTCCAGTTATATGAGGCAACCAAAGTCATCAAGTACTACCGTGTCAAAGTAGAAAGCAGCATGGTGGTTGCCGGGCTGGAAGGGGAAGTGGGGCGTTGCTGTTCAATGGGCTAGAGTTTCAGTCCTGCAAGATGGCAAAGCCCCAGAGAACCGCTGCAGGGCAAAGTACGTACAGCCAACACTGCTGTATGGTGCGCATAAACATTTGTTAGGAGAAAGATTTCATGTTGTTTCTTATCACAATAAAAAAGGGAAAGGGCATCAGCAAACAATACCATATGTTCTTTATGAATATTTGCATTTGTAGTAAGTGTATAAAAACATGGGAGAAGGCTGCCTACCAATTTCTGGCGAGCAATTGTTTTTAGGAAGGGAGGGAGAAATGGGTTTGGGGAAGGGAGACGCCAATGTATTTGTGAAGTTTTCATTTTTAAAACAAAGGGATCCTGAGCAAAATGGGCAAAATATTCATCAGTCACCCTGGAGTGAGGGATACGTTGGGATTTATCATCATATATTGTGTTCGAAATATTTAACAATAGTAATTAAGAATAAGACAGTACTCAGCAAAGTGCTTGCCATAGAGAAGATCTCAAAGAGTAGCAGTCGAATAATACAAGTAATGGAAATACAAATCAAAACTCAAAGTGCACACAGAAGTCCAAGAGAAATCCTGAAACGAGAGGGAGCGTGCTGTGCCTCTGGAAGAGCACATGTGTCCCCGAGGGACGGCAGCCAGGGCCAGAGCGCTGTAAGCTGTCCGATGCGCAGAGACACACTGCTAAGGCTGGCTTCAATCCAGGTACCTGCGTGCTGGTCAAGCATGGAGCAAAATGAAGTCCCAGCTCCAAGGCCTGCTCGGTCATTAGGGACCAGGTAGCAAAGCACCTGGAGCTCTCCTGTTGTTGGAGAGAATGCAAAATGGTACAGCCACACGGGAAAATAGTTTGGTGGTTTCTGGTACAGTTAAGTATTCCCTCACCATGGGAACTAGCATTCCCATTCTCAGGTACTGGCCCCAGGGAAATGAAAACTTACGTTCACACATACCTATACACTCATGTTTATAGCAGTTCTGTTCATAATTGTCCAGAAATGTAAACAGCCTGGATGTCTTTCAACTGGTGAGGGGGTAGACAGACGACAGCACGTCTAGACCGTGGGGCACTACTCTGCAAGAAAACAAGCGAACTATTGATACGTGCACATCTCAAAGGTATTCTGAGTGAAAGAAGTCAGTCTCAAAGAATCACATTCTGTGAGATCCCATACATATGACATTGTCAAAAAGACATAACAGTGGCAGAGAACTACCAGCGATTGTCAGGGCCTAGCGATGTGGGAGTGGGGGCGGGGTAAGGATACAAATGGGGAGCAGAAGGGAGCTTTCTGGGGTGCTAGAACCAGTTCTGTATCCCGATTGTGGTTGTTGTCATGCCCCTCGATCTTAAAGTTCATAGAAATACACACATAAAAAAGTCAGGATTACTGTGTGTTGATTTAAAACAGAATTTTTTAAATCCTGGAAGTAAACATATACTTTGAGGGTTGTCAGCCATCACTACTAATACTTTTGAATTGAAGCAGGAAGACCAAATGGTATAAGCGAAAAGTCAGGCATTTCTTAAAAAATGTCTAGAAATCACATTCATTCATCCAGCCAGCCAGTCATTCTGGTTGTTCTCACCTGCACACATCCAGGGCTCATGGGATATACAACCTCGATGGAAGATACAGAAAACATCACAAAGTGTGATGGGTATCAACAAAGAAGTAGGTTGATGGCTGAAAGAAAAGTTTCTGCAGTAGTTTCCACTTAAGCAAGAATTTGCCAAATTCATATCAAATCCAACTACTTTCAATTACTCTTCCCATTAGGCTATACCCACACGGCTATTTGCACATTGGCAGAAAATACCTAATTTGGCGTATTTGCAAAATGTGCAGTAGTTGTGTTATGTTGCAGGTCCTTTATAAAACACAAAATATCTGTCTTCAACTCCAAGTTCACTTTATGTGAAATGCAAATCTAATGTATGCATCTGTACTGGGAATGGGAGAATTTGGGTTTCAGTGTGTGAATCTAGCGTCCTTCTCAACGGGGATAATTAGCAAAAGAGGGAACTAGGACATGCGAATGGAACCAGAGGTCAATAGAGGTTTATTTATTCTTTTTATTTATTTCTCTTTATTGATTGCATTGAAGCTCTAGAATCAATGAAAGAACGGGCCAGAGACAGCCAGGGTGTGGGGTACTGCCCGTGCACGCCGTGTAAGATGTTGTCATGGCAGAGCCAAGACCAGTAATCGCAGAGACTGGCAGCTGCCTTGAGAAATGTCTACTTGGTATGCAAACAAATGGATTACACAAACCATGCTTACTTCCTTTTCGTGACTGACAATATTTTGTGATTTAGGGATCCCAGTGGGAGCCAGAAGGCAGAATCCAGAAGGTACATACCATCGAAACTTGGGATGAGTATCGGACAAGGCACAGAAATAATACCCCTTCACACGTGCATCCCCTGCAACAAAATAAAATAAATTTGCAAGTTTATTTTGAGATACAGTTAAAAAAAGAATATGGATTGATGGATGGAGGGATGGCTAACTGGTGGGTGAGAAAAAGAAATGTAAGCCCTCCGTGAGGTGGAACCAACTCCCAGCTCTTCACCTGTGGGCTGCACACAGTGACTTCCTTCCAAAGGGACATGAAAAGAGAGGAAACAGGGTAAGCTTACAGTAGAGAAATCGGGCACACAGTAACTCACCCAGGTCATCAAAACCAACACCCACAGTGACACATCATGTTGACAGTCCTTGATATGATGTGATGTGAATGGCATTTTACTTCTGTGGTCTTTCTTCCCCAAACTCATAATCCCAATGTAATCATGAGAAAATCATCATATCAGGCAAGGTACGAAAACAAGCTGAAGTGTCCATCGGTAGACACATGAATAAAGAAAATGGGGTGTTCATACACACACACACACACACACACACACACACACACACAATGAAAAATCACGCAGCCATGAGAAAAAAGGAATTCCTGCCGTTCCTGACCACATGCAGGGCATGATGCTGAGGGAGATAAAGCAGGCAGGGAAAACCACAAAGAAGTTATGATCTCACTTAAAGGTGGAATCTAAAAACTGAACTCAGGGGCGCCTGGGTGGCTCAGTCGTGAAGCGTCTGCCTTCGGCTCAGGGCGTGATCCTGGCGTTATGGGATCGAGCCCCATATCAGGCTCCTCCACTGGAAGCCTGCTTCTTCCTCTCCCACTCCCCCTGCTTGTGTTCCCTCTCTCGCTGGTTGTCTCTATCTCTGTCGAATAAATAAATAAAATCTTAAAAAAAATAAAATAAAAATAAATAAATAAAAACTGAATTCAGAGAAACAGAATGGTGGTTGCCAGAAGCTGGGGGACGGGGAAAATCAGGGTGATGTTGGTCACAGCTTGGCGGTAATGGTTAACAACACTGTATTATATACTTGAAGGTTGCTAAGGAAGTAGGTCTTAAGTGTTCTAACCAGAAAAAATGCTAAATATGTGAGGCGGTGGAGGTGCTAGCTAAGTTGCTGTGGCGAGCATCTCGTAGTGTGTAAGCGTGTCGACTCAACACGCGGCATGCCTTAACCTCACGCAGTGCTTTACGCCAGTGAGATCTCAGCAAAGCTGGAAACAAATATCAATTAATTTTAAAAAGCAAGGACATTCATCAGGCACATCCCAATTGAGGGACATTCTACAAAATACCTGACCATTATTTCTCACACGGTCAAGGTCATCAACAAGAAGGAAAGCCTAAGAAGTGTCACAGCCGGAAGAAGCCTAAGGAAACAGGACAACAGAATGTACTGTGGAATCCTGGACGGGATCCTGGAACAGAAAAAGGACATAAGGCAAAAACTAAAGAAGTCTGAAAAACTAAGGAAATCTAAAAAAAACTATTTTAATTTCACTAATAATAATACCGCAATAGGGGCCCCTGGGTGGCTCAGTCAGTTAAGCATGCGACTCTTGATTTCAGCTCAGGTCACAATCTCAGGGTCATGAGATGGAGCCTGTAGTCGGGCTCCAAGCAAGGCATGGAGCCTGCTTAAGATTCTCTCTCTCCTTCCCCCCTCCCCCCACATACCTACTCTCTCATCCTTTTAAAAATAATAATAATACATTGATATTAGTTTATTAATTGTGATAAATGCACTATATTATTGTATAGTGTTAATGATAGAGGAAAGTAGCACATGGGACATGGGAACTCTTCACGATATTAAAATTTTTCTGAAAATCGAAAATTGCTCTAAAATTAAAAGTTTATTTAAATAAACAAGCTTAGGGGTGCCTGAGTGGTGCAGTTGGTTAAGCATCCGACTCTTGGGGGCGCCTGGGTGGCACAGCGGTTAAGCGTCTGCCTTCGGCTCAGGGCGTGATCCCGGCGATCCGGGATCGAGCCCCACATCAGGCTCTTCCGCTATGAGCCTGCTTCTTCTTCTCCCACTCCCCTGCTTGTGTTCCCTCTCTCGCTGGCTGTCTCTCTCTGTCGAATAAATAAATAAATAAATAAATCTTTAAAAAAAAAAAAAAAGCATCCGACTCTTGGTTTAAGCTTAGGACATGATCTCAGGGTCCTGAGATTGAGCCCCGAGTCAGGCTCCACGTGCTTAGTGCCAACCTGCTTGAGATTCTCTCTCTCCCTCTCCCTGCCTCTCCCACTTGTGCACTTTCTCTCTCTCTCTCAAATAAATAAATCTTTAAAATAAATAAACAAACAAGCTTAGTAAAGTGTTAATGGTAGAATCATTGGTATGCACTATAAAATTCTTTCAACTTTGTTGTATGTTTCAAGTGATTCATAATTTAAATAAATCAATTCATAAGCATTTTGTTTAAACTGCAGGGTAGGAAGGGCCTGAAAAGCGGCCAGCAGCTAGCAAGCAAGCAAAGGATTGCAAAGTGAGCTGCATAGTACTAATAAAGATGTGCAGATTGCCTCCGGGGTTGTCCTCTCGGTATGCTGTGTTCACTGCTTTGTGTTATTTGATATAAAATAAATCATAAGGATATTAATAGCTTCATCATCGACTTTGGTTCCTGCAGCCCTGGTTTCCTCTTTGAGATTTTAAGTTTCTTAATCACAATTTCTCCTAAATGCCCCACAATTGGAGAAATTCTATATATTTGCCTATTTCCGCAGACAACCCACCATCCCACTTCACAGAATAAAATTGAGGGCAACAAGCATCACCCCCCATTTCCTGTCCTCCTACATACACACTTATTTATAACCTCCCCACTTGCCCCCTTCCTTCCAGACTCAGAGAACCATTCAGGGTTGACCCCTCACCTTGTCTTTGATCCTCCCCTTCCTAATCCTTCTAGGACATCCCCATTTCCCATCAATGATTTCATTGTTTTCCCAAATTTCAAATCTTCTCCCTCAACTCGTCTTCACAGCCTCCAAAGCCTGTGAGCTTCATCTCTAAACAATTTGTGTCTTCCAAAAGCAAAACAAAGCAAGCACCCCAAAGTTCTCGCTCTCTCTCTCTCTTTCTCTCTCTGCTCCTGTTCTCTTTTGCCCATGGCCAGGCTCCTCCGGAGGACGGTCTACACTTGCCGTCTGCACGTGTGTTCATGTCTCAGTGTCCAACTCCACTCTGAAGCCCTTGACAAGCTCACCAATGACTTCCTCCAAAGCCCACACCAGAGCCTTGACTCTCAGCAGCAGGCAACACTCGTGACCAAGTGCCTGCCGGATAATCTCTCTTTCTCTGGCTTCCAGGACCTGCTCTCCTGCCCTGATCCTTGTCAGCCACTCTTGCTGGTTCCTCTTCCTCTGGTCACCCTGATAAACATCAGAGCTCTGTCTTTGGCTGTCTTATCATGCCCTAACACACTCTTCCTGCATGATCCTTCCAAGGCCTCCATCGCCCTGATGACACCCAGATCTGCACTTTCCCACGTAATACCAAGAGCCGACATGTAGCTTGTTGTGAGGACCAACTACGCCCTTGGCGCTGTTTAAGCATTTTACCTACATTGTCTCATCTGATCTTTACAACAACTCCAGGAAGTTGCCACGAACATCATCGTTCTATTTTACTGAGCACAGACAGATTCCCAAACACAGCTGGAAGCCAGGATCCAAACTCTGACCTAGGCTCTAATCAACACACTATGCTCCTTGAAGAACATCTCCACCTAGAGATGTTTTCATCCATCTCAAACTCAACATGGCCCAAATGGAACTTACAATCTTTTCCCCAAAATTATTTCCATTACATTTCCAGAAGAGGATCCAGGCTTGGTGAGGCCCGCGGCTTCCAAAAATGAACAGAGGAAGGCTCTTTGAGAAAAATAAAACAGTGAATACGAAATCAGGTACAGGGTCTTGAAAGTTGCCCATGAAAGTGAGGGATGCTGACACATAGCTTTCATTAGCTTCTTAATGACCCCCCCACACACAACACATTGTGTATTTCAGTGACCAGCGCATAGTCACTCTAGTACATATAATTTCACCAAAATGTCATATTTAATCTCTCCCCCAGACCCAGGGACATAGGTACTTATGTCCCCATGCCGTGGTGGGGACACTGAGGCCGAGAGGGGAAGTGGCTTGCCCAAGGTCATACACGTAGAGATGAATGCCAGAGAAAGGATTCAAAATCCGGCCCAACAGTTGCTGAACTTTTATGTTTACCGAATTCTCACAACATCCCCCAGTTCCCCCCCACCATCCCTGTGAATATGATTGCCCTTCTCCCAGGATCCTGGGGAACGGCATGAAAAACAGGAGGTAAGGGCCAGCCTTAGACTGTTTCCAGGCAAGACTGCTATCTGTCCCTTTGTCCTCGTTCTGAGATGGGGCCAAAAGGTTGTCCAATAACAGCCACCTGCCTAGAGATCAGGACAAAAGTCATCTCACCTGATACCCAGTGGTCAGAGGAGAGGACCAGGTGAAGGTGGTGCTGAGGGCTCAATTCAGAGACGAGACACCGACAGACTACATTCAAAACCATGTACATGTGTCACGTTTATACATTCACTCACTCCTTCATTCACTGAAGCATTACTCCTGCCTCTAACTCAGAATGATATCCAGACTCCTTTCCATGGCATACCTGTATGACCCTGGACAAGCCACTTCACCTCTCGGCCTCAGTGTCCCCACCACAACATGGGGACATAAGTACCTATGTCCCTGGTTCTGGGGGAGAGATTAAATAAGACATTTTGGTAAAATAATAGGTTTCAACAAACATGATTTGGTCTCCTTTTCTCACTTTGAACAAACTATGGCCTGTTGCCTAAAAGTTAAATTGTACCATTAGAAAGCACTTCTGTGCTTCACCCCTGTTCTACCAAAGTGAGAAAATGGCAAAATCCTGTGCTGTGTCTCAGTTCCCCATTTGGTTTATATCCAAGCTGATATTTCCCGCTTGTGAGAGTAACAAAAGAAATGCAAACAAAAACCAAAACAGCTTCACTTCCCGTTCCCTCAAGATCCAGCATGACAATCCCATTGCCCCCCAAGCAGAACTGCATGTCAACACAAGTGGCAGAGGAAGGGAGGCAGTGTGGCCTCTCCAAGGCTGTAGCAGCCCAGGAGGAGGCAAGAGCTGGGAACTCCAGCAAGGGTATTGGACGGCACCTCCCAGGGCCCCTGAGCCGGTCTTATAAATGCCTTCCCTTCCCAACCCGAGTGGGAGCAGGTAATTCGGCTTCACGCGGCTGAAGTACTTTTGCTCTCATGTAGTCCTTTTATTCTTCTTGCGAAAATGTCCGAACAGACTTTAGGACACACCAGACCTTTTCCGAGGAGGCCAACTGTGAACATACCCGTCCGCACACACGCACACACCCTGGTCCCAGGTCTTCACTGCTCCCCCACCCCCCACCCCCACCCCCAGGAAGTAGGTTTCTCAACCAGCAAGGCCGGGTATGAGTCACAGGCAATTCCATTTTGTTTGGGGGCATCAGATCGCCCTCTCTCTCTCACAGGGTCAAAGGAGGTGCTGACAAGGAGAGATGGTTCTGACCTGGAGGGAAATTCCCACGTCTGTACAGTGGCTTGGAAAGATCTCGGTCCCTTTGCTCATCTCTCTTAAGGGGCAAGGATGCCCTTGCTGGTAAAGGCGCATGCTCTGGGGACGAGGCTCGGGTCTGGGGTTGGTGGCGCTGGCGTGGTGTGTGGACGGTGGGCGGAGTGTGGGAAAGGGGGCCACTGTAAACTGAGCGGACTCTGCTGTGGGTGGCGAGGCGAGTATGTGGGTGTGTGTGCTCACGTTCATGTGCAAAGGGAAGGCATGGGAAGGGAAACTGAGGCCGTTCATATCTGGCACCACAGCTAGTTACTGGTGCTTTCAAACTTTCCTTCAGGACCTGCTGCCTCTGGGGAGACAACGAATGAGAATTCCATGGCATGCCTCCCCCCCGCCTGCCACCCCCTTTCACCTGGTCCTCTCCCCCACCCTCAGTCCATGAGGGAATGTGGTGAGGTTTGTTGCTCCCACAGTGTTCTCTCCCCTCAACTCAGCTCAGACTAAGCAGAGAAGTGGGGCAGGGGCCCTCTGTCCAGAGAGCATCATGGTGATGGGAGGGGAAGGGGCCGGTGGGGAGGGACCCCCGGAATCCAGGAGGAGTGTTTCCACAGCTCCTTGAGGATGGGGAAGATGAGTCTTCAGGAAGGCTTGGGTCAGGCATATCCTGCTGTTTTCCTTGCTTTGGTGAAAAGAAGCTTCCCGGCTCTTGGGATCCACCTGCAGGCTATCTGTCCTCCTGGGCAGAGATAGAGAGGAGAGAGACAAACCGAGCAAGGCAACCAGTCTCCGAAAGCGTCCATAGTTCTGATGGCGAGCGCTGCCCTGCGGACCAGCTCTGTCTGCAGCCCTTCCGTCCGGGGCCACTCGAAGGCTGCCACAGCACTGTTCTGGTGACCAAAACCCAGGCACAGAGGCTCAGGGTGGGTGGGTGCCCGCCATTCATCCCGGTCAAGAGGTCAGTGCAAAACGGCACTAGCCAGGCAAACCACAGGAAGAAGAGAAATCCAGACAGTCATTCAGGAAACAGAAGCCACTTCACAGAACCCAGAGATGGGCAGACGCCTACACCTGCCTTTTAGGAAAAAAGGGAACGTGACAAACAAATACTGTCAGTGAGGGTTTATCAGAAAAGCACAGGACCCGGGGTGGGGACTTGTCGGGGGCCATTCTGAGTTTACGTTCTGGTCACCGTCTTTTCGCAGCCCAGTGCCAAGACTGCGTGATGGCCCTGCTCTACCAGCCCGGCACTGTCGCAAGGTTTCCTCCACTGCCGAGGCTCAGAGCTCACAGGGCTTCCACTTAGATAACCTGAAACCCAAGAAATGTGAGAGCCTTCTCCCTGAGCCTTGGCTTAATTGAGATTTGATTGTGCTCACCCTGGCAGAGAGCAGAGCAGCATGGCTCCCTTCTCCCACCTCCCTGCCCCCCTCCCTGTGCAGTCCAAGCTACAGGAAATGCTCTCTAGCCAAAATGTGGCCTTTCTCCGGAGGTGGCAAGCTGCAAACCAGATTAGCTCCTGAGTCCTCAGCTGGTCTAGGTGTTAGGAAGATCCCGATGCTGCTGCTTTGAGCATCAGTGCTGTGGATTGTGCCAGGAGAAGCCTGGGAATATACAGGGGACTGAAGCCTCTCACCTGGGCTTTCCCTCCATCCCTTATATGGGGAGGCTGAGAGGAGGGTGGGAGGCCTCTCTCGAACCCTCCGTCAACATCCTCGCCCCCGTGAAGATCCTGCCTGGCCACCGCCTCCTGCTAAGGTGACCACAGCCTTGTACAAGCTTCCCTCTTTCAGCAAAGTGGTGTTCCGGTGTTGTTCATCAGGCGGACCCCAAAACTGAAAAGAACAGGAATCCAGTGGCAGTGCTTGGCACCAAGGAAACGTGCTGCTTCTCTGGAAGACGACAGAAGCCCCAGATGCACTTGGCATGCAAAGCTAAATGAGCAGAGCAGAAGGGCCAGTTCCGTTCTCTGGAAGAAAGAGGATGCACAATGTGGTTTTTCAGTTCCTGGGGCTTCAGGAGCTCCGAAACTCCCTTCCTCCCTGTCCTTGCTGCGCCACCATCAGTCGTGGAAAAAACTCAGCCTCCTCCTCCTATTGCATCAAGGTTCCTGTGGCCTCAGTTTACAAGTCAGTGAAATGGAAAACCTAATTTTAAACTCTTTACCTACGGTGTGAGAGAGATAGGGGTGACTCTCGTGGGCTTTCCTGCAACCCTCCTTCCCCCCTCTATTGCCCTCTCTCTTTCTCCCCTGCCTTTGCTTGTCCTTTCTCTTTTCCTCCCAGCCTCTGGGTCCTCTGGCCTCTCTCCTCTCTGCCCCCTCCAGGCAGGAAGACCAGAATCTGCCTTTTTCTGGTTAAAATGTCCTACTTTGCAGAAGCAGAGCCAGTTTATGAGCCTGCCCTTTCCAGCTGGGGATGATGTTTATTTACATTTAGGAACATGAGGAAAGAGGCTTAGCTGTGAGTTTCTGAGGCCAGGGAAAATTACAGCGATATATAAAAGGGTTTGCCCTCACCAAGGTGCTGAGCTGGTACTGGGCTCAGGAGGCTGCGGGGCTTGAGGAGGGCAGTGTCAGAAAGGAGGAGGTCCGACACTCCTTCTGACTTCAGGGACTAACTCCCTCAATGTTCTCAAG
Source organism: Ursus arctos (assembly GCF_023065955.2). Taxonomy (NCBI): domain Eukaryota; kingdom Metazoa; phylum Chordata; class Mammalia; order Carnivora; family Ursidae; genus Ursus; species Ursus arctos. Next base: position 57,486,554 of record NW_026622819.1, read on the forward strand.
CCAAGAAACAGGGAGAGAAGCAAGGAGGGAAAGACAGGCAGAGCAAGACACAGAGACAGACAGACCAAAAATCAAAAGGGTGAAGGGAAAGAAAAAAAGTGAGATGGTTCTTAAATATTTTTAACGACCAGTTAGATTTGAAGAGAGCAGAAAGGGTTTCAGAGGGATTCGTCCTTATTTACTACTAAATAAAAAACCCCCATTGCAGGTAACAGGCGATCCAGGAAGTTTCCATAAGACCCAGATCCCCAGGGCCTTTGTTCCTGTCCTTCAGGACAACTTATAGGTATAACGCATTTTTCTAGGGTGCAGGGTGGCTGAGAAGCACAGTATACCAGACACAGAAGCTTGTCCTAGCATCTCAGGTCATGAATGACCTATCTGAGGTGCTTCATGTCCCCTTGTCTTCCGCATATCCCTGTCCTACTGTTGTCCCCAAGCTGGAGATGAGGTCATGGTGCGGGGGCAGTGGGGCCAGGATCATACAGCCCCCAGTTGGAACCCTGGGTCCGCAGTTTATGAGCTGTGTGTCTGAACCAAATCACCTAATCTCTCAGAGACTTGGTTTTCCCATCTGGAAAATGGGGATGTGAATATCTCACAAAGTTGTTATCAGAATTGTTAACGGCATTAGTGTACTATTAGCAAGGAAACAGGTCTTGGTTTCCACCGGCGACCACCGTGCACTCAGCACTGCACTGAGTCCGGGCTTTACATTCATGATCCCAGTCGGTCTTCACATCACCCACCAGGTGAGGATTACAAAACACCCTCACTCATTACATGACACGCAGAAAGGCAAAGCCAAAAGCTACTGTGGACAGGGTGCCTCCAAAACCCCTCCCCGTTAGCAGCCAACACGTCATCGGTGACCAAGAAATGTGAGCTTCCTCTCCTCGCCCTGCCTGTCACCTTTCTGGTTTTCTCTTTGGACAGGCCCATTGCCTGCAATTGGAGCCCAGCCCTGCACAGCTGCAGAGCCCCGGAGAAACAGCTCAGCCCTGGAGGGGGTGGGGAGGCCCCAGGCCTGAGTCTAGCGGCCAGAAGCTGGCTAAGTCATCTTAAGCAAAGCCATTCCATCTCTCTGCAGCCTCGGAGTCCTCGTCTCCAAAATGGAGATGGAGGCAATGGCATGGGTTTCAAGGACCCAGGGTAAGGAGGTGGTCCAGCGAGAAACCACAGCTCACCAGACAGGCACGTTCCCCTTCCTCTGTTTCAGCCCATCCAGGAGCCTGGCTTTGACCCCTGGACCCTGGGGGCCCAAGGGAGAAGTCAGGCCCAGGCCCGGCTCTGGCGGCATCCAAACTTTGGCGGGGGAAGAAGAGGGACTGCACACCTGGAATTTACTCAAATCTGGGATTTAGAGCCCCAGTCTGTTAGAAAAGCAGTGAAATTTCAGGACAGATGAACAGGCTAAGGGCTCAGATGCACGGGGCTTCAAGTCTCTGTTCTGACCCTCAGTAGCTATGTGACCTTGGGCAAGTCATCACCCCTCCGAGCCTTAGATTCCTCATCTGTAACACGGGAATAAACTAGTGGTACCTCCAAGGGTGGCTATAACAAGGCTTGGGACCACCCGGCCCAGCCTCCGGCACACAGCAAATGCTCCCCCGCGCCGCCGCTACTGCTCCTGTGCCTTTGCAGAGAGCCCAGGGGGGCTGTGCGCCCTTGCTTCCTGCCCCCACCTGACATGGGGCCTCGCCCTGCCACCGCTGCCCACAACCAAGTGCAAGGGCTGCTTACAAGGTGCACGAAACGGCATCTGAAAAATGAAGGCTCTGTGCTGCTCGTGGATTTTCTATTTAAATGTACTGATTCCCTAATTATAATCTCAGCAAGAAAGAAGACCGCGGACCAGCGGGGGTTGTCAAGGAGAAATTACTTGGCAATTTTCTTTTTTCCAATGGAAGCAAAGGGAGGTGGAAGAGCAGGACGAAGGGCGGAGCTCAGATTCCCTACCTTGTCCCTTTATCTGGGCTTAATGTTCTCTGCCCGTTGGAGGCGACTCAGCACTTCCCTTGGAGGGTAGGCCGTGGGAATGGTGCTTGGGGGGTGGTGGGGGATAGGGGCTGGCACTGGGGGGGTGGCAGGGGGAATTACCCATAGACTTATATCTCCTTGGCATTCCTCTCTTTCTTGAAAAGCCAAAGCAGGCCGGCTCATCCCTTCCCTCCGGAGTACATACCCATTTCATAGATCTTTTTTTTCTTTTTGAATTTCCAAAAGTAGAAAGAACACTTGCTCAGAAATACCCAAGGAGCTTGTCGAAGAGTCAGACCCCAGAGTCTACACAGGATCAGCCTCTGCCGGCCGGGGCTGGGCACTGGCTTCTACACTTGACCGGTACGCCGCAACTGCTCGTCGAATTCTTGGGCAACTCAAGTCATCAGCTCTCGGGTTTCTAAGGTTGTAGGCTTTACAAGTGTGAGACGCAGAAAAGGATGGCAGGAGACTTGCTGTGTCCTCCGCACAAAACGACCCCAAACAGTACATTGTCATTTGCAGAATAGCAGATCCAGGACTCTAAGCAAGCTATTTCCAAGCATAAGAGCAAAGCTGTGGAGTCAGATTCATGGGGCTTAAAAACCTGCTTCCACCTCCACCTCCCAACAGAACAGCTTTGGCCACATGCAGCACCTCTCTGGGCCCCAGTCTCCGTGACCGTAAAAGTAAGATAATAACAGACCCGTCCTCCTAGAGGATAGCATGATATTGTGTGCTCACACAAGCCCATGTCTGCACACGAACGCACACAAATGCATCCCCAGTACCTCGCAGGGTGCCCGGCACATACGAACTGCTAGGAGCTGCTGTTTATTGCTGGAGGCTTACTATCAACCACACACATACTCATTCAGTCCTCACTACCACCTCTCTGGTAAGTGACGTTTTTGTCCTGTTTTACAGAAGGTGAAACTGAGGCTCAAAGACAGGAGGTAACTGGTGCAAGGTTAAAGCAGCAGTAAGGTCAGAGCCACTGGTTTATTCATAAAATATTGACTGCTCTCCATGTGCCAGACTCTATTCCAGGCATCGGGGATATTGTGGTCCACGAGACAGACAATACTCCTGGTCTCTCAGCAATCACATCTAGGTGGGGAAAATTTGGAAACAAGATTGTCTACTCCAGAGCCCACAGGTCTGACCACCGAACTGTCTCCTTGATAAGTGATGGGTCTTACCGTCATGGTCAAGCACACAGGCGAGCCTCTCCCATCCCCCATCCTGTGTCTGGGCTCCCGGGACACTGTACTTGGTGGCACTTGCTCAGAAGAGCCATGATCCGGGAATGGGGGAACAGGTGGAGGGTGGAAACAGACCACCAGGTTCAAGGTGGCAGTCGTAAGATCTCACAAACTGTGAGAAGAAACAGCACTCATTTTGTAGTCAAATCTAGCCTTTGCTGCCTGTGATTCCTGAAAACACTTTCCAAAGTCTGTTGAGACCTCCCCAGTACTAAGAGGGAGGGCTGTCTCTCCCAGGGCCCCCAGACCCACACCCTCCCTGGGGTGGAAGGGTGGCAACACCTGGCCAGGTGGGCTGCAGGTGGGGAGTGGGAACTTGGGCTCCCTCTAGTGAGGCAGTGAGGTAGTGCAAGAAACACTCGCATCCTGGGCACAAAGCCACCTCTGCAAGACTTCCTCCCCATCAAGAAGATGACGGGTTGAGTGAGTCCTGGTCAAAAATGGCACCTCCTGTGGCTATCAAGGACAGCAACAACTCCCCAGCAGAGCTGTCTGGAATGCTTACTCTTTTGAGGTACTTGCCTCTGAACCCGACCTTCCCCCAGTTATGTACCTGCAGATCCCTGGGTCTAGTCCCCGGTCGCCCCGCCTCAGACGTCCCGCTGGAGGTGGCCTCCTCACCATCCTCTTTGCCACACTGAGTGCACGCTGCTTCTTCCGCTGGGCCTGTTGGGTTGGGCTTGCCCCTGACCCCAGCCTGCTGATCACCGCCACCCCACTGGGCCAGGAGTAGGGGGTGTGGGTCATGACAGAGATTGGTCCTGAGTCCCATTTCTAGGCTCAGCTTTGCCTTGCCTCCTGGAAGCCACCCCACAGTATTTTTGGAGCCACTTAGCATCCTAATGATTAGCAAACTATTGCAACCAGATGCCTGGGCTCTACTGAGTCAGCAGTGAGGAGCAGACCCTGGCCAGTGTGACTTGGAAGGAGTCACGTGACCTCTCAGGGCTGCAGTCTCCTTGTCTGAAAATTGAAACAAACTACTGAGGTTAAAAGGGACAAAATATGGGAAAGCACTCTAGGCGGTAGAATGCACAAGCTGTTATTAGTATTTCTGTTATGTTTGAAACAGAAGTCAGCTGAGATGCCTGACATCTCCCACCAAGTAGTGGACCCCTTCCTATTATGCATCCTGGGCACAAAGGGCTCTATTATGTAGATGGGGGGGTATGGGAGAGTAGGGTTTTTCCTGGCCACCTGGACCTCTGAGCACCTGCTTCCACTGAATTAGGCCACTTCAGGGATCTGCTTGGTGTCCTATGTGCCCTGGTCCTATTATACATCAAATCTAGCTGAATTTGTAATGTAACCCTTCTCCTAATTTTCATTTTAGAAAAATATGACAAGACCCTTGTGGGTAGCCAACTTCAAAGGAGACAGAGGGAGTTTACCTCGTAGCCACACAGACAACTGAAAGTTGAATGTCGGACATGCATCTTCCTAAATATCCTCTGGCTACTCCTGCCGGTTCCTACAACAGAGAACTTTAAATATTTTTTTCTGTGTCTCCTGTCAACCGTCGTTTATCGAGGCAACATTCAGGACCCACACCCCAGGAAAGACAATTCCTTCCCTAACAGGAATCTAGGTACCAGCTGACGGGATAACTTCTTTCTGTCCACTGCATTTTTACTTCTCTCTGGGCTCCCCATCCATGTGAGCCAGGGACTGGAGAGAAGGAGGGCTGAGAAGGATGCTGCCGCGGGGTGGGGGATGTGGTGGCCCCAGGCTCCAAGGCCTCTCCTTGTTCTGATGCACGGTTATTTTTGAGGGGTCTTAGCTCCCCAGCGGGAAGTCAGGGAATCAAACTCGGGCATTTTTCCATCTGCATGGCAGGGTCGTGGTAAATGTGTGTCCTGTGAGGGCATAGCCCACTGACACTTTGGCGGACACAGGACCCATACACTTTCCAACGTAGGCTGAGCCCACATAAAGAAGGGGGCCCAGGAAACTCACATTATGTCCAGTCCTCTGTTCTCCTGCTCTGGAACCTCTGAAGCCCAAAGATACCTCGCTCTCAGACTCCTGGCTGGAGACAGAGACAAGAATTATGAGTGGTAAGAAGGCAAGACTGGCAGTAATTCCAGACTCCGGATAATCCCATGTGGGTCAGAACACCCTGGAGGGACCAGTTACAGGTCTCAGGCTCTTCATGTGTGTAGTGGACTCTGGGGTTATTATAACAACAGCACACCGACTGCAAATGATAATGGCTGCCATTATTTGAGCACGTATTATGTGCCAATCCCACGCACACTTTTCACTGGATACGCTCATCACATGGTGTGAGTACTGTGATTACCCTCATTTTACAGATGGGGAAGCGGAGGCTCCAACGGCTTCCTTTGTCTAAAGTCACACAGGTAGGAGGTGTGGGAGCAGGGCTTTGAACCACCACAGGGCGCTGCCTCTGAAGTAATAGGCTATTTAATGCTTGTGTACAATTTGCAATTTAGAAATGAAATTCTCATGTATTATTTTGTTTCTCCCCATCAATAAACACCGAACCTGGAAGCTGACAACTGTAGCACACAGACAAGAAACGGAGGCTTGCACAGATACAGGGGTCTGTCCGCCTTCCCTTTGCTCGTAGGAACGGGAGGGTGATGCAGAAGAAAGGGGTACTGACCTTGCAGCAGAGAGATCACTGAGGACAGGGGTGGCAGGGCGTGCCTCTAAAAGGAGTGACAGACACCTTCCCTGCCACGAGCAAGCTTACGCACTAGATGGAGAAAAATGACACAGACCGCCCCAAAAGGCTGAGAGTCACCTCTGGCACACCGATTGCCTCTTGCCCTTCCCGGAACACACCAGCTTGGCGCTGGCTTGATTCCTCTAAGAGTTGAGTTGGTTTTGCCATCTGAGGCACTGGGCACGGTGACAAGTTATCTCAGCTCTGCAGTGAGCATCACACCAGAGTATAGGAAATACTCAGCACCCCACTGCATGCCCTATGCAAACGCCCCACTGTCTCCTGCCCACCCATTAGCCACCCAGGATCCTGCCAGCCCCTCTGGGCACTGATGTAATTACCAATAAGAGGATGAATATTTAAAGGGACTCTTATTTAACCGGTAAATGCTTCCTCTCCAAATTCCATCCATCACTGTCTCTGATTGGATTCTAGAAGGACTGTTCTGACTTACACCCAGAGCGGCCTGTGGTTTGGCCTTATAAATGGTCATGTGACCATTCTGCCCTCTTTCTTGATATGGGGCCTTAAAGGTAGAGGGGACCAGTCATTCTGGCCTAGCTGTGAACATTGAGGTCAGCTCTCCTATTCTGCCTGGCCAGACAGGACCCTGGTTTGTGGGGGAAGGGAGGAAGAATCACAGGAAAAGGAACTGGGCACCCATGACGGATTACCCCGTTACTATTGTCGACCCCCCCGCTCGTTGCCACGATGGGTAGTTTCTCCCCAGAGCCAACCCTACCGACCCTTGGTCTCAGACTCCTGGCCTCCAGAATGGTGAGAGCTGAGATCCTGGCTGTCTTAAGCCCCTCAGTACATGGCGATTTGTTACAGCTGCCACAGGAGACTGATGCCAAGCAGAAGAGGATGGGGGAGAGTCAAGAATGACTCCCAGTATTACGGCCCAGGGGTTCTAGAGGCTGACGATGTGGTTTGTTGAGCTACGGAATGTCAGAGAAGCCATCTGGGCTGTTTGCAAAGAGCAGGGCCCGGGGACATTGGACAGGTGTACGGTGATGAGAAAGCAGGAGAACAGAGGCATCCAGAATCCATTGTATCTAGGAATTGGGGCCCCAGCCCTAATCTCTGCACTTTGGGGACTATATCCTGCTTTCAGGGACCCTGGAAGGCAGACAGGGAAGCAGCCCTGACACATTAGTCGGCTTGTCTTAGAAGCCTCTCGGTGGTCAGCCGGGAGCCACCAGAGCCCACACCTGTGGCCTTTGGTGTCCAGCTTCAACAGGTCCTGCTCTTTCCATGATCACAAAATAAAGGGGTCCCCATGGTGGCCCAGGACCAAGTCCAGTTGTGAGCGTAGCATGCTGTGGGGGCAGGAGAAGACAGCAATGGGCAGGATGTGTCAGCAGGCAACAATGGGGTAGCAGCTGGGGACACAGAGGGAGAAGGGGCGGCTTCAAGGACCAACTTGGTCTCTTCCCATCTTTTGCCTGGAAGCAGCTGCAGCTGCTCCCTCCCCCTTCCTGCCAGTTCTGCGGCCAACTGGTTCCTCCAGCCCACAGCTGGGCCCTGCAGACCCGCTGACACAGTTGAGCACAGTGGTATTGGACCCCAACACCAACTGCCCTGCCCTCCACACAAAGGAGCCCGAGGACCTCCAGCCAACAGTGCTGATGAATTTCCATCAGCTCTTAGGCCTCATTTTCCCATAGTTACAGCAGGGAGAAGACACCGGGACCCACTGAAGGCATGGAGCTGCCGTGCCCCGAGAACAAGGCGAATGCCTCTCTGAGGACCCACTTCCACAGAAGGGGATTTTTTCTGAGACTTAGAGGAAAAATAAAATCTGATTTAATTCTTAGGAAATTGCCTTTCTACCCACCTGTGTAAGCCTGTATTTAAATGCTAATATGTTTGGCCTGTTGGGAGGCCACATTTAATATTTTTTTCCGGAGCAGCAACAAAAAAATCATTTATTTATGAGAATTATGGCTTCCCCACCCTCTCTCCTGAGTTCCTCATCTTCATTTGCACCTACCAGCTGGATGCGGCTCTCCGTAAGGCACATGAAATCTGTAACCATCTCCCTCCCCAGACCAGATCCTCTTTATACCTTTACTGGTTTTGTTTCCAGAAATGCTGGTGGCTTTTAACCCCCTCCTGTTCCCCAGACTTCCTGCAGTCAGTCACCAGTCCCACTGACTCAACCCTCTCCCTTGGGGCAAATCGCCAAATCTGACTGAGCCTCCACGTCCTCATCTGTAAAATGGGTATAATTAATAATACTGACTCAAGGTGTTTGTTATGAGACCCAGATAATAAGCACAACACCCAGCACAGCGTCTGGTAACAGACCTACAAATTATGATGATTATTTTTATGATGACCTTGACCCCCATAGAATCTGCCCTCTTCGTCTTCATGGTTATTCTATCATGAACTGTTCAGTGAGCTCTGCTGATTAGAAAACACCGACTGGTCGCTATTTGCTTCAAGGAAATTCTTTACCTTGTGCATTTGTCTGCTTGTTTATGGTCTCAGCATACCTACCCCACGCCACCGCTAAAATGCAATTCCCTCAAGGGAAGGGAGGCTGTCTTATTTACTGGTGTAGCCTCAATACCCGGCACAAGCTGGAAGGGAAGGCACCTGGCCTGGCTGGTTATTAAATGACCAACCCCAGCTTCAAGGGCTCCCCTCTCTGTCCTGCTCAGTGCTGCTGGGCTGGGACTCTATAAGCCACATTTCTGCTTTGCCAGCAGCCCCAAGATCGCCTCTGCCAGTAGGGGGACAGGGAGGAGGGGACTGTGTTCCTTCCCCACACCTTCCTGCTCCTGTCTGTGTCCCCAGGGCCACTAACAATGGCATCAGCTTCTGGTGGCAGCAAATGGTTCATTTCTGATCCATAGTTTTTGAACTCCCAGAGTCAGCCTCATAACTCCCCTTCAGAGACACCAGCCCCAGCTGGCCAGCACCCCATCCTAGGAGGACCAGGTCTCAGCTTCAGGGAGCCCCTCCTCCAGGCTTCTCGTTCTGAGGATCCCAGTCCCTTCCTTGTCTGCCCCCCACACACACACACCCAGTGCTAGAGCTGGCCGCCGCTTCCTACGGTTACCATGTCTGTGATTCCTCAGCGTCTCCTCCTGTCCTTGTCGGGCCTCCAATACCCACATACCAAGTCTTCACATGAAATTCTTGCTGTCCAAATAGCTGGTGAGGCTGTGTCTCCCGGGCTGCAGTGAGGCTGAATCCGTGCCTAGCATCCGTCCCCACCTCCTCTCCCACCCCCACAGCCATGGCCATGGAGGGAATTCCTTCAGGCGTTGATCTCAGCTCGCTCCAAGATGCGTCCAGGAACAGGGGTTTATGATTATAACAGACAGCTGCTGGTTTCTTTCAAATCAAGGCAAAACGTGTCTCACTCAAACTCCCAGTTGCTTTAATCTTGAGCCCTGGTGAGATACGAAATAAATTTCGAATTTTAGAGCCAAATGTCAAATGGCCTTAGGCTCAAATTCTGCCTCAGCTGTGTGGCCTTCAACAAGTAACTTTCCCTCTCTGGGCCTGTTTCCTCATCTATAGAATGGGTAGCATAATAATACTTGCCTCATAGGGCTGTGTGGATCACGCATGTAAAGGGAAGGACTCGGAGGCGTTGCCTGCCCATAGAAGGCTCTCAGCGAATGTTGCCGTCAATGTCATCATCGTGTGGACAGCCTTCCAACCTTCTAAAGGACAGCATATCTGTCCTCTCTTAGCCTTGTTCTCACTTGTCAGCACACTCTTGTGGGCACAGACGACATCTGGAGCCCCCATCTGCTTCTCCTCCTGTCCCGCAGAAATGCCATGTGAAGGTTCTTGTGAACAGTGTCAGATGGAGAGTAACTCTGCCTTCCCCAGGGCCCTCGGCTAGTGCGCCTCTGTGACAGGGAGGCTAATTACAAACCCGCTGATGATCTGAGTTCCCTGGTACCACCTGAACGCTCCATTACCGTCTGTCCCTTTCTATTCCTTATTTGCAGAATAGCGTGTTCCTTGAGCAGAGAACGATTTTTCCCCTGTACTCTTCTATTATGAATTTAATACTGACACAACCAGCCTTCCTCTGGTGGGAATGTTCTTGGCACACTACGCACCTTGCCCACGTTTCTGAAGGTTTTGCTGTGTGACATTTTGGGTGCTGCTGACCCTTTGGGGCCTGAGTCATTTCTCTAACTTGGAGAGTTCAAATACTTGATCCTTGCTGAGATCGGAGGAGAATCTGAAATGCTTGGTGTTTGAGTTACTACGAGGGGAGATTAAAAATTGGAGCCTGGCCCCAGGCTTTCCCATAATCCCAAAGGCTTACCTATACAGCTCCTGGTTTCGTGGAGTGGTTTTAGGGGCCAGGGGCAGGAGTGGTGGCAGCAATTGGACAGTTAGAGTGACCTTCCCACTGACCTTGGCTTACTATGCCAGGCACGACATTCAGCACAGTGATCTCATCGAAGCCTCCCCAGATGAGGTAAAGATTATTCCCATTTTCCAGAAGAGAAAGCTGAGGCTCTGCAGCTGGCTCAGCAGCTGCTAGACTGCAGACCTTAGCATCTCAGGCCTGTCTTCGGCCTTTGCACTTGCTGTTCTCACAGTCAGAACGGTTATTACCCCACAGAGCCGTGTGGCTCGTTCGGGTCTCCGCTTAAATGTCATTTAATAGAGACAAGCTTTTCTCAGTGACTCTGTAACGTTAGGAGCTCCTGTCCCTCTCCACCCACTTGGTCAGCTCTCTCTTCTTCAAAGCACAGTCCTGCATGTGGACACACTGTCTATCTGTCCTTCCACCCCAGGAATGTGACCCCAGTAAGCCCAGGGACTTTGTTTTGTTCTCCACCATCTGCTCGGCTCCTGGAGCTGAGGCCCGGATAGTCTGTCTTCAACATTCATACACACGGAAAGAACAAGCAAGTGGTTAAATGCCCAGGGCAAAGGGCCATGCTCTTCACCATTACCCGCCTTGCCTGGAGCAGGGATGGGATACTCCTTCTTGGGATTTGCCAGCTCCCACAGACCCCAGTGTTGTGTCTCTTTGCCCCTACCTTTCAAATGACAGGACTCCAGATTCCAGAGCTGGAGCCCAGATGCAAGTGCCCCCTGGACTTCTCCTGTCATCCCGAAACAGATGCTGCCTTCTGGGAGCCGCTCCTGCTACAGTTTCCTGGCCAGGTTTGAGGCAGAAGGCAGACTTTTGTCAGCTAATGTCACTGAAGTCACAGCCATTGTTTCTTCTGGCTTCTCGATCTTCCGTGTCCCTACCTCATGGGGGATGGAAGAGAGAGGCAGCGGGGTCTAGCTGAGAGTTCTGTCCTGCGAAGTTCAGAGGGTGGTACTCTCCATGGCAAATGGTCAGGTGGCTAGCACCGCCTCCCTCAGTCTTTCTCTCAACTCTCTCCTCCTCCAGGCAGCGCTGCTCTTTGTCTGCTCCTTGCCCACCAGGTGTGTTCCACGGTCAAGTTCTTTCCTTCCCCTTCATCACATCTACCTGCCCCATGTCTCCATCCCAGTAAGATGGCGCAAGGTGAATAAAGTTCACTGGACAAACGGATTCTTGACAAGGGCTTGGTGCCTGACGATGAATCCACTCCACCGTAAGGTCGGGAAGGCACTGACCCTGTGTGTCTGGTTCGCCTGACCCACTGTTTTCTACATCCTGGGAGCTTGGTAAATACTCATGCGAATAAATGAACCAGAGACGAAGTGCCATTAACATTCCCAGATACCATGTGCATTTTAACTGGAACCTTCAATCCTTAGGAAAAAAAAGAGTGAATAATGGGGCAATTCAAGCCCTAAGTCATCAAGCACAATGGGATATTTTTCCGTCAGGACTCCTCTCTCTGTATATGTTGTGACTCATACCGTGCTGGTGAGTCAGGGTGCTCGGTGTTTGTGCGCTGTCTCTGGAGTCTGGTCTTAGAGCTGAAATTTGGTGGTGACCACCTCAACCCGCGAAGGGCTGAGATTTGTTTCAAGATTTGCTTCCACATGACTCATGGAAGATGGAGAAGAAGCTGGACATGGAGCATGAATTCCACTTATCTGGCATTTTTATCAACTGGTAGCCCATTCTCTGGCTTAAGAGCGATCTATTCTTCTCAAACATTCCAGAGAAGCAGATAACAGGAAGACAAGAGAGGAAGAGAAAGACGGATGGAGAGGAAGAGAAAGACTTTCCTAGGGTTCGGCTTAGTTCAGCTGCTGGGGAATTTCATATCGGATGTCCGTGTTGTCACGGTGCATCACTGTGATGCTGATGGCCCCAGGAGGACCTTTTGAATCACCAAAGAAAGTAAAGTGCAGACGTCATGGGAGAGGTACCTGCCCTGTGTAGGGGGTGAGATGAGATGTCCGCCAAGGTCCCTTCCAACCCACGCAGTCTGTGCTACTGAACAGCAAGCAGACTTCTTATTAATCCTATTTGCATACCGGACTTCATATTTGCATACTGCCTTGCAGGTTTACTTCCCAGAGTATCGTACTGTAATCAAATTGAATTCTCCTCTGGCACTTCTGAGGAATACTTTCTTCATCAAGGAAAGCGCGAATCGCACCCCTACCCCGATGACAGCGCAGACTTCTGGCAGACTTTGAGTCCGGGCACTTGGAGCTGGAGGGGGTCGGAGGCATCGGCCTTCCCAGTCACGGAGGCAGGCTGCCCCTGCTGCTGGTGCCCGGGCGGGGGCGGGGGGGGGGGAGAGCGCACAGGCTGGCTCCCCTGGGGCTCCCACTCAGCCCCACTTCTGCTGCCTGCAAACTTTCCACTGAGTGCCGAGCAGCGGCTTTCGGCTCTGTGGGGAGTTCTCCCACATCCGATCAGGGCAGGGAGAATTGATCTATCAGATTAACCAGGAAGGAAAGAGCGGGAGAGCGAGCAGCAGGCTGCTGAGCGGAGTGTTTTTGCGTAGCAGTCCCTCCCTTCTGACTCGAGTATTAATTGCTACATTACCACTGCCATGTAAGAAAGACAGTCAGCAAAGCCTGGGAGAATGCCAGCTCCTCCCTCCCTGCTCTGCTCAGCCTCACTCCTCCTCGGGTCCCTCGGAGCACCCTGTGCCCTGGCAGGACGTCCCCGTCCCAGCCCCGGCCTCCTGAGGTCCTCCCGTGGTGAGGACTTGAGTGGACAGCAGGAGGAGGTGGAGGGAGGGAGGGAGGAAGGGAGCAAACATCGTGCCCTGCAGGCTTTCTGGATGCAGAAGCCGGACTCACTGCAGAGGCAGCTGTGCTGTTCCCGGAGCTTCTGGGGTACATCCGCCTCTCGGGGTTTGCCTAGGCAGGCTCCAAGCGCCAGGGCCACGCAAGGTGGGTGCTTTCCCTTCCGGGTGCTGACAGCAGAGCCTACCTTCCCTCTACCACCATGAGCGGCTGCTCCAAGAGATGCAAGCTTGGGTTCGTGAAATTTGCCCAGACCGTCTTTAAGCTCATCACTGGGACCCTCAGCAAAGGTAGGGAGCCTGGCCTTGACCCTCATTTTCTGTCTTAATGTGGTCTGGCTGGCCAAAGTGGCAAGTGCCTTGGTGTGGCGTCTGTGGCTGTTCTGGTGTGCCGGGGTCTCGGGGCGGGGGGGGGGGGGTGCGGGGAATGGATGGTTGGGATTCGGGGTTGCTGACAACCTGGGTCCTGGCTCTGAGCGGGCGGGCACCACGCCAGGGAGCTCAGCCGGCCATAATTGCTTGGAACTTTGGAAATGGATTTGGTGGTGTGTGGCTGATTGGTTACAGGCGGGCAGAGGGACAGAACCCTTCCCAGAGCACTGGAAGCTGCTTAGCGTGACTGGAGTTTCAAGAAGTTATCCAGGGAGTTGTTGTGTCTTGTTGATAAAAGAGAGATTTGATGCGGTGGGTGGTGAGTAATTCTGCAGAGCAGAGCTGCTTGAGGAGGCCCCAGGAGGGGGCGGCAGGGCTGGAATCCACCACGCACTGGTGAATGCAGGATTCGTATCAGCTCGGGGGCTCATGTGCCAAGGACTTTCTCTCGCCAGGTTCCAGGGTCCTGCATTTCTGGGGCTTTGTTCATCCTTCTGCTCTCTTGGACCCCCGTTCCTCTGCGGACCCTGCCCGTGTCAACGTCTGTCTTCTCTACTTCTCCAAGAACTGGGGCAGCAGGGAGTTGGTAGGTTCAACTCCCCAGGCAGCAGAAAGGGTGGTTGGGAACCAGACCTAGGACTGTGTACACTCAAGTCAGCCCCAGGATGCGGAGGGGAGGCTGACGTCTCAGGGCCGTTCCTATCTCCCGAACCCCACTATGACACTGTGCCCGGGAGGGCGAGGCACTCAGAGAGACTCTGGCAAACTTTTTGGAGATAAAATTTGAAGAGAGAGCAGCAGCATGATGTGGTTTCACTGGCTGAAAAAAAGTCTTTAAATATTCATGCCCTCTTTCAGGAGGAAAGAGTCTTTGGGGGAGACGCATTGGAAGCAGCAGGCCGGGTATTCAGGGAAGGAGGGAAAGCCACAAAACCTTGACCAGGATTTTTTTAAATGACAAGGAGAGAAGATAAAGGCTGCGTGTGGCCAGCTGTGATGACGTGACACCGGTGTTCCAGGCCCAGAAGTTTCTGCCTGGTGCAAACAGAACGGCAAATGTCAGGGGTAGGGATGGTGAGGTCTGCCTAGCTCCTTTCTCAGCCCCATCACCACCCTTGTTCTGCCCCCACTACACTTCTCGAATAGGGCGCTGCGCCTCCAGGACGCCCAGGGAGACCAATGCTGAGGGTTAAGCTGTGGGCAGATTTCCCGCAGCCCTTGTGGGATGGACAGAGGTGAGGAGCTGAGAGCCAGGACTAGAGGATGCCCCAGAGTCCTCCCCACAATTCAATCCTTCCAAACAGGACTTTCTTCCCATATCACGGATTCCAGGATCTCAGGGGATGAAGGGTGAGGGGCAGCCTCCCACCTTAGCCTTTGCTCCCCAGAGGTTTAGCAGAAAGATCTTTGGCCCACACTCGGGAAACCTAGCTCTCAACTCTGGCTTTGCTCCCTGGGCAGGCCTCAGCCTCTCCGAGCCTCAGTTTCTTCATCTGTAAAATGAGTCCATTACCTGCAATCTGTTTACCTTCCAGCATCGTTGGAAGGCTCCGGGGAGGCTGAGACATAGGATCACTCTATGGACTATGTTGCAGTGACCCGATGAGAGGACGCTGTCAGGGACTGAGATGGGCCTGGGTCTGGAGAGGGTGATCTAGGCCATGCCATCTGCCGGAGCAGGGTCAAAGGTCTTCAGTGTAGCTGGCTGCAGGTGGGTCTGTGCACTCCAGGCAGTTCTGAGGGGGGGCTGGGGGGGAGGGGGACAACAAAAATAGAATTAAGTGTGAGAAAGTGAGTGAGTCAGGGAGAGGGAGAACATGCAGAGGGGTGTGTGTGTGAGAGAGAGAGAGAGAGAGAGAGAGAGAGGATAGATGGCTATTTGATTAAATGAGCAGGAAGATACTGTCTTTTGCATAATCGCCTACAATCATTTGCTTAAAATTTATTTACTGAGCACCCACCCTGTGCCAGGCTCACTGCTGACCCCGGACACTGGAGAGTATGACACAAGTTCTCCCCCGACCAGAGCGCACAGGCTGAACACCAGACATCACCTGGACACCACGCTGAGTGCAGAGATGGAGGGAGGCATGGGGCCAAAGAGAAGCCCGGGGCAGATCCAGAGGCCCCTCCAAAAGTGGTATCAGCTGAGATGAGAAGGAAGGCAGGACGGGGCAGGCGGGAGCAGGCTGGCACGAGCAGAGGGAGCAGTGGAATGTCAGCATCCGCCGAGAAACCAGACAGCAGGGCAGGATGGCCCCCTCTCTCTGCTCAGAATCCCAGAGACTAAGATCCATGGGATGCGGAAAGGGCACCACAGGGACCTAGTGGCCTCCTGGCCTTTCTCCGTCCTGCATCCGGACGGAGCTTCCCGTAGCCAGAGCTCAGGGAGGCGGCCCGCAGTGGGCCCCGGGGCAGCATCGCTTCTCTCCACTCTGCAGAGAGCACCAAGGGCTTACACGCCCTGGCTCTGTGCCAGGCACGCGCCGGGAAACTGGTGTTCTGCCCAACCCAGGTGTTTGCTAAATATTTGTTAAATGAATGACAGTGGGAGCAGGGCCAGGACTGGAGCAGGGGAGCAAAGAAGGTCTTTCTTATGCATAGGCCAGCCCTAAGTGACTATAGATTAGATCCTACGTGGACACATTACAGTAGTTTAATGATTGCTGGGTTTAATTGTGATTTCATTTACTCATTACTCATTGCACAGGGTCCTCGATTTGCAATAATCCAGCCCTTAGAAGGATTTTTCTTTGTCCCTTTCAGAACTGGGGCATGTAAAGGTCCTACAGGACCAGGCACCTCCTGCTGGTTGGGGGGGCAACTCGTCGTTTCTTACCTGCCTTGGGAATGCCTGGAGAACAGGGAGAGCCCAAGACCACCCCTCCCTGTCCTTCCGTCACCGGACCACAGCCACCTCCCCCTGATCTTAGCAATCCCCTCTCCCACTGGTCTAAGCTGCGGGTGGCCCAGACTTTTCTCACAGATGCCTTTTTCAGAGATGGACTGAGCAGGTCCCCCTGCTCACACGTCTCCTTGACCTTGTGCTTTTCCTCCATAGCTCTCATCACAATCTGTGATCCATGTTCCTTTTAGAAACATGTTTGCTAAAGGCTGTCTTCCCCACCGGACTTCAGCTCTGGGAGGGCAGAGACCTCATGAGTTTTTCCTGGTCCCGGTGACCAGAGCTCCTCGGCCAGCGCCGGGCCTGGAGTGGCTGCTTTGCCGATAGCGGGAAACGACTGAAGCAGCACCTTGGGGCACAGACGTCCGCCCGGGGTCCTGAGAGGATGTGTAGAGTGGGAGCTTTCCAGGACGCGCCGTGCAAGCCCCTGAGCCAGAGGTGTTCAGTAAACACTCTCGGAACTCTGTCAGCGGCAAGACCCGAGTCTGTGGCCAGAGGGTGAGCCTCCGGCCAGACAAATCGTTCAGAACCCTGCCTAAGCTTTCTCGGTGTCTCAGGAAGGGCATTTAATTGTCCCCCAAGAGGGGAGGCTGTGTGTGGGGAGAGATCCGGCACAGCCATCCCTGCTCCTTCAGCTTGACTCTGATTTGTTCCACGTACTGAATTTCTCTGAAATTTAAAGAACGAGTTCCTCTCGCTTTAAAAAACAAAACAAAAACAAAAAAACAAAACAGTGTCCTTTGTGGAAAGGACAGTGGCTTGCCAGACTAGGACCTCCTCGAGTCCACTGCACACTGGCCAGGAGTCTCCTGCAGGGTCCCTCACCTCTCTGGCCTCAGTTACCTGCTCTAGAAAATGGAATCACCATGCCCTCCTTATAGGATGAAATAAGAGTGCGTCTATAAAGCCCCCCGCGTGTTAAGCACACGGGAAATGTTTGCTGATGTGACTGCAGCTATTAGCTAGTCCCCAGGACAGTGAGGCCCTCAGGGCAGGGACTCCATCTCACTAACTGCTGCTTTCTTCAGAGCTGGCACAGACTCTGAATGTGGCCTCTCTAGAATATTCTATTCCCCTCTCCATAACTTGTTTTCCTCAGGTCCCACCTAGTGCTAAGATTGACCTTTGAGCCCTTTCCCCCACCTGATTCCCTTATTAGGAGTTAATAAAATGACTCCCAGAGCCAGGCCCTCCCCAGCTCTTTAACTGAGCAGAAGCCCAGCTCCTGGCCTAGATGGCTGGCTAACCCCCGGGGTCTGGGGGACCTGCCTGGTTCTCTTCTTTCACAGCCAGCTCCCTAGTCACTTCACAGAGACCCTGGGGCTGCGGATGGGAATCCAGGTAGGGCAGGCTCCACTCTGGTTGGGGAGGTTTAAACCATCTCCTTCTGGACTTTGGGAACCCTTCTGTCACCCCAGAAAGAGCATGAAGCCCAAGCCAGCAGGAGGGAAAAATTCAATACAGGAGAGCTTCTAGTTGTCCAGGCCACCCACATGGCTGCAGGGGGGGGGGTGCTACCCTTGTAAGATTTATCTCAAGGACAATGCCCTGGAGCCCCGACTCCCCGTCTCCCACCCTGGCTGGTGGTTTCTCTCTGTGCTTCAGACCCATCACAGACACGCTGTTCCTCTCGCCTCCTCTTCTCCAGGAACTGACCTTGAACTTGGCTCTGCCTTCAGGCAGGCCCAGCTTGAGTCCCAGCTCTGTCATCGAGCAGCTGTGTGAGCTTGGGTGAGGTACACAACCTCCCTAAGCCAAGGCTCCTCCCTTTTAATTGGAGGTAATAACAACACCAAGTGCGAAGGCTGTTGGTAGCTCAGTGAGGATGACACGAGCGGCGGGCTGCAGCTGGTAGGGCTAGCGGCGAGTCCCTCCCTCTGCCAGGCCCTAGGCACCTCCCCTGTCTTGTCCCAGTCCTGACCTTGGAGTAGCGGTTGCTATCACCATTTTACCAGATAAAGAAACTGGCCAGGTGGCCCAGCTGGCAGTAAGTGGCAGAGTGGGGATTGGAACCCAGGTCCTACTGGGGCCAGGGCCAGGCTCTTGCCTCGCTACTCCACGGGGCTAGAGAAGACACCCCTGAGGGGATCGCTCCCCACCTTGTCACTGGCAAAGAGTGCCCCAGCATCCCACTAATTTTGTAGGTGGGTTTGTCGAGAACTATCACACCAGCTGGGGCTCTTCAGGGAAGCCATCCGTCTTCCGAAGAGTTGTGACAAATTCCTTCATGCGGTATGGCCTGGGTTAAGGAATAAGCTTTATGGGGAATAGAATACTCTGCAGGCCGAGGTCGGCAAGACAGCCTCATACACGCTCTCCCAGCATCCCTGTCACCTCTCAGATAGGTACACTGGGGCCAGGGCACCTGCCAGACATTGCATGGGCTCCAAGACCATAAGGGACCCTCCCCACCACTCTCCCTTCTTATAGGGCAAGTGTGAGGAGTGGTCATGTCAGTGGGGAAATACACAAGGTTTTAGGCACCAGGCACTCTGGAGTTGAGAGACTGACCGTTTACTAGAATTCTCTGGGAAAGCAATAGCCTTGACCCTGAGAACCTTGGCACCTACGAGATGTGACTGAGCCCTCTACCAAAAGGAGCCATCTACCATGCCACCTGTCCCATGAGCAGCTCAGCTTGCATGCACTTGCCTGCCACCCCGGGGCCCAGCTAGCTCACTGTCTTGGCAGCACAGGCCAGCACTGGGTCATGTTAGGACAACCCTACTCCCTGGTTGCATCCAGGAACCTCTGAGTGCTTGTGCCTTGTCATAAGCAGAAAGTTCAATCACTGGGGGTTCTGGTCCACTCCTGGCCTCTCCAGTCACAGCCAGCACCTGCCAGTGTGGGGACCAAGCTCGCCTGGGCTCTCCCCATGCCCACGAGCCCTCATTCCAGCATACCTGTCTCTCATCCTTGCCTCCCTATACCACACACATCAGTCCTTCACCCATTTCACTGGCCAGGTCCCCATAGTCCCATAGCAGCCCCCTGCCACCTGCCAAGGCTATCCTTCTTTGGGGCCACTTGACCTCTCCTCCATTCCAGTTTTCCTGTGCCCTGAGAGATTGGCCCCTCAATAGCAGGCCCGCACTGCCTGTCTGCCATGGCTGACCAGTGTCCCCTCAGCGTCCATCTGCACCCCAGCCAGGAGGGCAGGAGGGAGGACCCCGCTCTGAGGACCCCATGGAAGGGCAGAGGGCTGGGGAGAGGAGAGGAAGCAGGAGATGAGATAGCACAGGCTCTCTGGGGCCAACAGGAAGGAAAGGAGGCCAGGACCCAGGAAAAGATGTGAGGAAAGGTGTTTACTCCTGCCAGTGACCACCCTCCCTATCTGTGAGGACACAGATCCCCAGTCTGGAGGCAGACGAAAGCCTTGCTCCTGATGGGGTGAGGGCAGGAAAGCCATGAACACAAAGCCAACCCTGGTCCCCTCTGGTTGAAGCCACAACATGTCCAGCCCATGTTCTTAGACCTACAGCAAGTAATAGCTTTGGAGCCAAACCTGAGTTCAAATCCAGATCTTCCCACTTGCTCACTGAGCAGGAGGATTCCTTCCCTGGGCCTCAGTTTCTTCATCTCTAAAATGACGGAGTTGCTGATTTTGAAGTTCCCGTCCAGTTTTAGAGTTTTAAGATTCGATATTCATAATTGCAATGCTCCTCATGGCACCTGCTCTGGCCCCGACACTGCTGTAAGCACGGCGCGTGCTTAGTCAGCCCCACTTACAGGTGAGCAATTCGGGGCTCCGGAGAGGGAAGGGCCTGGCTCTGAGTCACACAGCCAGCATGGGACAGAGCCAGAAGTGGAAGTCAGGCTCTGTCTCCACGTTCCGGCTGTGGCTCCCTCATTTCACGCCCTCCATTCCTAAAACTCAGATTCGGGATAGGAAAGCAATGAAGACAAAGTTGATGCCTCCCCAGTCCGGCCAAGAGGCAATACGTGCTCTTTCAGAAGTCAAGGTGTCAAGACCTCTGCTCTGACTCAAGCAGCACAATTCCAGAGCATCCCCCTGAGACCCAAGTCCCCTGTCCACACTGCAAACCACCATCGCAGGCCATCTTTTCCAGCCAAACGACAGAAAATAGGGGAAACTGGCTGGATAGCCCAGCCTGCAAGGACAGGAAAGAAAGAGCCCGGTACAAGGCCTCCCCCTGCAAGGCTAGCCTGGCCAGTTTCCAGTTCTTGCCGGAAGGAGGTGGGTTGGAAGCAGAGGCAGAGAACTGGGTGGGCGTCAGGGAGGGAGATGTGATTCCGATGCTTGTGTCTGGGAGGCTGGGGTTAGCCTGCCCTAATTTTCTTGCTGTAATCTTTTGATTAACCCTGGGCCGGTTTGGGTGGCATTTTTCAAACCATCTACGCTTGGCAGGCAGAGCCAAGCCCAGGCTTGCCGCTCACTATCTCCAAGCATCAGCTGGGAAGCCACTGTCATTCCGAGCCTGGAACAGCAGAAGACACACTGGCCGAGGAAGGCGCTGGCGTCCTTGTGCCACAGGTTAACCCTGCCCGTGCCTCCCCAGCCCAGAAACAGCAGCCTGTCGTTCCAAGCTCAGCACGCACTGTGCAAAGAAGAATAATTGCCACGGTCCCTTGAGTACTCTTCATTTGCTGGGGCTTTCAGGGGGTCCCTACTTTCAGTCCAGCCTTAGCCCTGCACGTTTCGTACTCTCACCGTTCCCACCTGAGGATGGGAGAGGTTGAATAACTTCCCAAGTTCACAGAGCCAAACGGGCGCCAAAGGTACCGTGCGGTACTAAAGAAACACCCTCTCTATCGAACCCCTCAGCACTGTCACCCCCTGGCATGGGCGGAACTGTGCCGCCTCCCCAGTTCATTTGTTGGGGCCCTCACCCCCAATGTGACTGTATCTGGAGATAGCACCTTAAAAGAGGTAATTAAGGGTGAATGTGTTCACAGGGGTGGGGCCTTGATCAGATAGGACTGGTGTCCTTGTAAGAAGAAAGGCACACGCAGAGAAAGGGCCACATGAGGTCACAGGGGTCACCTGCCAGCAGAGGAATGAGGTCTCACCAGAGAGGTCTCAACCGTGCCAGCACTTTGGTCTTGGACTTTCAGCCTTCAGAACCACGAAAAAAATAAATTTCTGTGAAGTCACCCAGTCTGTGGTATCGTGTTAGGGCAGCCCTCGAAGGATAACAGACCCTCAGGGACAATTCTCTGAGTAGCAGCCTTTCCCATATTTTGTATTGCAGTAAATACACATAACATGACATTTACCATTTTTACCATTTTTACCACTTGGAGGCGTACAGGTCAGTGTCAGTAAGCACACTCGCCCCGCTGCACAGCCGTCCCCTCTGTCCGTCTCCAGAACCTCAGCATCGCAAATTGAAACTGTGTCCTCAGCAAACACCAGCTCCCCGTTCTCCTCTCCCCCAGCCCTGGCACCCCCACTCTCCTTCCTGCCTGTACCTATCTACCTGTTCTAGGTGCTGCATGTCATGGAATCATACAGCAGTTGTCCTTTCGTGTCTGGCTTATTTCACGTAGCAACGTTCTCAAGGCTTCTCCATGTACGTGTCAGAATTTCCTTCCTTTTGAAGGCTGAATAATATTCCATGTACGGACCTTGTTTCTTTTACCTATTCACCCACTGCTATTCATCCATTCCCGTATTTTGAAAATACAAAAGGGATCCCATTACCCCCTTGTTCCCAGCTCTGCCTCCAGGGGTTTCTTGACACATCTGGGGTCAAATGCAGACTTTTCTCTGGGGCCTCCAGGCTTCGCTTGATCTGCCCTCTGCACTGGCCTCTTCCAGCTCCGGTCTCCTCCAGGCGGTGCGCCCCAGCCCCCAGGCCCTGCTGCTGTTGCTGGCACACTAGTGCCCCCTCTCTGCAGCCTCACAGTTACTGTTACCTCCCGTGGACACTCTGTCCCATCTCACCTGGCTCTGTCTGGAACATTCTTTCCTGTGCAGCCCCCATCTCCTCTCCCCAACACACACATCAGGCACTTCCTGTCCACTAACGCTGCCTTGTTTTTCCACGTAGCACTTACTGCTCGTGCAATGACGTTACCCATTGATTCACCTGTTGCTGGTCTGGCTCGCCCACCAGGAGTTCAGTTCCATGAGGGCAGGGGCTGTTCTGGCCATCAGCGCTTTCCCAGCAGTCGGTGCAGGGCCTGGCACATAGCAGGACTCAGTGGAGGCTGAGGGGTCGACAAGGCAGGTGAGAAGCCCGAGGCCCAGGGAAGACCACCCAGCAAGCAGGCAGCAAAACTGGCCTTGAATCTGGGCCCTTCGAATCCTCTTCCCTTTCCCCAAAGGCTCTGGTCTACCTTTCTGTTAAAGGCCCTGGTACTGTATTCCACCTTCCCATGTCTATCTGTCCATCCACACTTACCCTTTAGCAAAGCCACCAGTGATCCTGCAATAGGGCATGAGGGTTTGAGCCATCTGTCTGGCTCCTCAGCCCCCCATCCTGAGAGCTGCCCCTTCCTGTCACTGCGGCTATGGGCCATTTAGTTCATCTTTGATTTCTTCTTCCCATGGAAAGAGGGTAGTGTTGCCATGGGGAAAGGACTGGCATTATTCTCCATTCTTCCCTCTGCTCCATTCAACTGGGAGGCCCCCCTGTGAGTGTGTGAAGTGACCAGTCCCTGCCAAAGGCCTCTGGGGGCTGCGGACACAGCTGGCTTCCCTGCCCATGCTCTAGCCCTTGGGGATCCAGGACCTTTTGGGAACATGATTTTGGGAGTTCATTAGACTCCAAAGCCAACCATTACCCTCTGGAAGCTGTTTGACCTTCGGAAGTCCCACCACTTCTTTGAGTCTTGCTTTTGCTGGAAAGTGGACACAACAACATCAGTCTTGCAGGTGTATTGAAGGAACACTGAAGCATTCAGCACAATGCTGCGTCATAGAAAGAGCTCCACAAATGATGGCCTGTTTTCACTTCTAAGTGTTATTGCTCTTTATAGGAAGTGAGGTTATGTCTCCTCTCTCCTCTCATCTATATACTAGGCAATATATACTCCTGGGTCTCAGAAAATGGCTGGGTATGGGGCGCCTGGGTGGCTCAGCCATTAAGCGTCTGCCTTCGGCTCAGGTCATGATCCCAGGGTTCTGGGATCGAGCCCCGCATTGGGCTCCCCACTTGGCAGGAAGCCTGCTTCTCCCTCTCCCACTCCCCTTGCTTGTGTTCCCTCTCTCACTGTCTCTCTCTGTCAAATAAATAAATAAAATCTTGAAAAAAAATGTCTGGGTGACTGAAATCACCATGTGGACCAGAAGAGCATCCGAGACTTCTCCAGCATTCTCTTCACCTTCCCTCTCCCTACCTAGAATTAGAGTATCAGTGGTAGAGAGTCTTATTCTAGGCAGATGGGACAGGAGGGCTAGCATTGCATTCGAGAATGAGTTTAGTATCCAGAGCCTTCAAAACCCATTCAGGCCATGGGACGCCTGGGTGGCTTAGCCAGTTAAGCGTTTGCCTTCAGCTCAGGTCATGATCCTGGGGTCCTGGGATGGAGCCCCACATCAGGCTCCCTGCTCAGCAAGGAATCTGCTTCTCCCTCTCCCTCTGCTCCTACCCCCAGCTCATGCTCTCTCTCTCACACACACTCTTTCTCTGCATCAAATAAATAAATAAAATCTTTAAAAAAAACACACCAAACAACATTTAGTCCAGTCTCTCCCCGGTCCCTGCCCATTCATAGTGAACAGTGTCCACCTGATGAAAAATAGGAAGTATGGAAGAGAAACCTTAGCTTTATAAGCCTAAACCTGAGCATTAAAACATCTCTTGTGGCCTTGGTCAGACTCCCCTAAGAATGCCTCTACCCTGGAGGTGGGAAGCTGGGCCCCAAATCTCAAAGCCTCAGGGCAGGTGGGTCTGGCAGGACATTTAGCAACATTTGGTGATTTAAAGGCCAGAAACTACAGAGGACCTGCCACGGCTGCTGGCCTGTCTCACTAGGCGCTGTGGCATAGGAGGCAGGCATGGGGCTCCCCAGCACTAGCCAGCACCTGCATGCCGTACCCTGGACTTTGACGTCCTCCCCAGCGAGCTGCTGAGAGCCTGATGGTGGCCAGCATGCTAAGGGAAGTCAAGGCCACTCAGGCAAGTGACCAGCATGAGACTCCTCCTAACATTCGACCCCCAACCTCCTCTGTGTACGGATGGGGAAACTGAGGCCAGAACAAGGAACATTCTCGAAGTAGGTACATTGAGGCAGAGTCTGGGGGCTGGCAGCCGGGGACATCAGGATGAAGAGAGAGCCAGCTCCCCACAGAGGTGTGGTCACCCAGCAGATGGCTCTTCAAGTCCACACAGTCAGTGACTTCAGCTAAGACAGATCAAGGACCCTCATCTCTCCGGCTGTGACCCTGTGCCTTCTTCTCTTGACCTTGCGCCTTCTTCTCTGGCAGGGCCTCCCAAGTCTCTCTCCCTTGCCGTGGCTTGTCTCTTAAGTTTCCATGCCTGCAGCATTCCCCAGCAGAACTATGAGCTCATGGGGAACAGAGGCCATATCCTACTTATTTAAGAATGCCCAGCAGCCAGCACAAGGCCTGGCACAGAGTAGGGGTTCAAAGGATGGATGCATAAAGAAAGGAAGGAAAGGAACAGAGAGGGAGGGAGGACAGATCATAAACCCTTCTATATGAATGTCTTCCTGTGCCTCTACTCAACCCTTATAAAAGCAAAGCAGGGGCGCCTGGGTGGCGCAGTCGTTAAGTGTCTGCCTTCGGCTCAGGGCGTGATCCCAAAGTCCTGGGATCGAGCCCCACATCAGGCTCCTCCACTGGAGCCTGCTTCTTCCTCTCCCACTTTCCCTGCTTGTGTTCCCTCTCTCCCTGGCTGTCTCTCTGTCAAATAAATAAATAAAATCTTAAAAAAAGAAGAAGAAGAAGAAGAAGATTCTCTCTCTCCTTCTCTCTCTGCCCACCTACCTTCTCCTCAAGTATGCTCTCTCTCATTAAAAAAAAAAAAAAAGGCAAAGCAGACCTCTCTCTCACCTTCTCTCTCTTTCTCTATGTCCCCAGTCTCGCCCCTTGAAGTTATCTCACTCACTAAGTCCTATTGATCATTTCTGGCCAGTGTTTGTCCTGTCGCTGTCTTCCCATTCTCAGCACTGTCCTTGAAGTCCACACCTCACCGTGTCTCAGCTGCTGTGCTGTCGCAGCCCGCAGCCTGCACTTTCTCCTGTTTCTCCCTCTCCCGTCCCTCCTCACCACGGCCAGACTGGGACAGGGTCCATCCAGCTCTTCAACCCAGGAGCCGACGTCTCAAAATCTGTTCTAAGCAGGTGATCAGGGATGCGCAGAGACTGGTACGCGGGAGTGCTCGTCACAGTTATTACACTGTAATTGTGAACAATCGGAGACCAGCTAGACGTTAGTCCAAAAACAGTGGGTGTTTTGGGGCTCATGTAGCTGATAGAGCAATATTAAATCTTTGAAAAATTATTTTGAGGACTACTTAAAAACAACCTAACCTAATACTAGGTTAAAAAAAAATCGGGATACAAATCTGTATGTACAATAAGGTTCCAATCTGTGAATAGATATGTGTACAGAAAAGTAAAATAGAAAAGAACCTGACATATTAGCATAGGTCTCAGTGGGACTTAAGGGTTATGCTTTAAAGTTCTTCTTGATACTTACCCGTATCAGCTACGCCATCTTCAACAAGCACGTGTATTTAATCAGACCGTAAAGAAATCATTTGCTGAATATACATCTGCAGGTTTTTGCTTCTTCTCAAGACCTTCAGTGACAGCCGTGCTTTCCCTACCTTGATACCACAGCCTTCCTGTCCATGCTGGAGCCCACCCTGAGCTGCCCGGCCTGGCGCTCACGGCCATGGCCGCAGGCCACTTGCTGCTCGTGGCTCCCCGCCTCCGTCTGCATTTTCCCCCAGCCAGACTGGTTCCCACATGGTTTCCAAACCCGACTTGTGTTTTATGTCCCTGAACCTAAGTCTCCAACGATTCATCTTTTTAAAAGATTATTTGTTTATTTATTTGAGAGAGAGAGAGAGAGAGAGAGAGCATGAGCAGGGGGGAGCAGCAGAGGCAGAGGGAGAAGCAGACTCCCAACTGAGAAAGGAACTCAGTGCAGGGCTCGATCCCAGGACCTTGGGATCATGACCCGAGCCAAAGGCAGATGCTTAACCGACTAAGCCACCCAAGCGCCCCTCCAATGATTCAGGAAAACAAACACACACACACACACACACACACACACACACACACACACACAGAGAAGGAATGCAAATACAGCAAAATATTGACAAGTTTGTGAACCAAGCACCTGCTTCTAGTACTAATTTTGTGAAGCTTTTATAGTTGGACACTTTTAAAGTTAAAAGTGGGGGGAAATAAAGGAGCAGTCTAATGTCATGCTTAAAGGTATAGGCTCTGCTCTGAAGTAAGCTGAGTTTAAATCCCAGTTCCACTAATAGGACAGCCGTGACCTGAAGCAAGTTGCTTACTTTCTAGGTCTCAGTTTCTTCACTGGTAAAATGAGGATAATGAAAATCATAGTGCGTTTCTGTCCTACAGTTGCCTAGAGGATGGAATAAATGTGCGCAAAGGGCTCAGTGAAGAGTCTGGCACACCCTGGAGCACTGTGAACTATTAGTACCAGTGTTAAGTGTAGAAATCAGATTCTGAGCCGAGACGTTATCCAGGATACCTTCTACCTCCCAGAGCAACTCGGCCCTTGGATAACTGAGTGAAGGGCGATGGCTTGGAAATCTTTTGCTTGGTGATTTTCTTCCTGCCTCTGGCCCGGAGCAGCCGAAATGCAGTACGGTTCCCACTGGCATCCGTACCTCCAAGTCTTGGCATGGCGACTGGCACCGAGGAGGCCACCCATAAGTGAAGGGCTCAGGTTGCGCTTTTAAGAAAGTTCTCCTCATCAGAGACAAGCTTGTAATTTTGCTGATGCAGCCACCCTGTTCCCCTGGGCTTCCTGGAGAGGAGGCCTCACCTTGATAAATTAGCTGTGGATATAGGCGTCCTGCAGTTGGCATGGAAATGCAATTTAATTTCCAATTAAGCCTGATTTCTGGGCCAAGGGATTTGCCTGCCTCACACGTGGAGGATTATTCCAGCCAGATCTATTGTTGTCAATGATGATGGTTCTCCCAAGAAGAGGACTTTCATGGAAACTGGTCCATGGCCCTTGGATGGTTCAGCCAGGCAGGGTATGTTCCCCCAGGGATGTGGCCCCTGTGTGCAGGCATTGCTTTTCCGCAGGAACTCCATTTATGCAAATAGATTCAAGAAAGTTCAATGCAGAGGCAGGCAGTCTGTTTGTGGCCGAAATTTTTAAGATGGGGTACAGCTAGAAATGGATTGAGAGGGACAGAGAGGCAAGGTGGTCCTCAGCGGCACTCATGAGAGAGAAGTGGAAAGTTGGTAGTAAAGAAAGGGAACAGTAGAAAGCTCTCTGGGCTCAAAGAGAGAAGAATCTGTATAATCAGAGGAAAGAGACATGTTTGCATCCCTGGAGCACCTTTTATGTGTTTGTCACAAGCAATCTATAAAACGAGGTTAGGCTTGTTTTCCAATTGAGGAAACTGAGACTCAGGGAGATTCAACAAACGGCCGAGTTCCCAGGCCAGCCAGATTCCAGCTCCCACTTTTCTGAGCTTTTGTCCCTACAGGTTCCCTCTCCAAAAACAAATAAAACACATAACTCAGAGCCGTGAAATTAAGGTCACACGAAGCTGAAACTTACTTCCCAAAAATGTAAGAATGAGAAAAAAGCTTTTAAAACATGTTCTGAGAGAGTGAAACTAGCCAACGACTAAGTCTACCCCAGGCAAATAATCCGATGGAGAGACAAGCAACACTCACCTCCGTTTGGGTTTGTTCCTCTCTCCCCCACGGCGTGAGAGCCGAGGACTGGGAGTGATGACGGAGGACGGCTAAGAGGCTCACACGAGTTCAGGAGGTCAGAGGGCTGGCTCTGGCTGTTCCAAATCGATGAAGCTCTGGCTTGTGGCTCGGGGAATTTCAAAGGAGAGAGTACAAACAGGGTTTAAAGACACATGTCTATAAGACGTTTCTAAGAATATGATTACTTGAGTAGCCAACAGAGTCATAGAAAATTACTTAAATACCAAGAAGAGTCACATGGCCTGATTTTTATTAATGATAGTAAGAGAAGACTCTAAAGTTATGGTAAATAAGCATGCTGTCAACTCTTGGATAAATTCTAGAGTGGCCAAGCGCACTATGAGACCAATGGTTTGGGAACAACTGGGAAAGAAAACAGGGATCACTGAGAGAAGCATGGGGTCCTCGAGAAAGAGTCGTGTCAGACCAGCCTCTCTTCCATTCTGCTTTTTAATAGAGTGACCAGTTCAGGGACTGCTGTGGCCCGGGCGTGCCTGGTTCCCGCCCAGTGTTTGATCGGCTGTGGGCCGGGCGGGGGTGGAGTCTGGCAGATTGTGCTGACTGCTTGGCCCCTGTCTATCTTAGTAGTGCCCACGTCAGACCCTTGCCAGGGCTTTCTTGGATACATATGTTTGGACCTCGACCTCCCACTGTTGAGAGGTGTGGTTCTGGGGAGCCAGCTGAAAGCCTGCGCTCTGTGGGAATGTAGATGGAAGCGTCCAATAGACCCCCAGCCCTGACTATGCTCTGCTTGGCATGTTCCGTTTTTGATACAGAGCAGAGACCACGGGGCAGGAATCACAGAGCTTCGAGAGTAAGGTCTGAAGCCATGCTGTCCAGGTTTGAATCCCAGCTCTGCATTTGACTAACTTCGGATCTGTGGCAAGTTAAGTCCCTCCCCTGTGCCTCGGTTGCCTCATTTAGGCAGTGAAGAAATAGCAATAATAACCTAAAGGGTATTGTTAGGGTGAAATGAGCTGTGCACGTAGGAGCTCAGCCCAGAGCCTGGCTGACAAGCGCTCAACACGTGTTCGCTCTTCCTACTGTTAGGGGGGACACGTTCTCGTACAGGGAGGCCTTTGCTAAACATATCCCCAGTGGAAGTGGCTGCCTCCCAGTTCAATGAGCTACTCGTCAAAAGAACATTAATGTAGATCGTCACCGAAGAGGACTCTTGTAAGAAGGATCCGAGCACCAGATTAAGCAGTGGGGAAGCACTAGATGATGGGAAAAAAAAGATTTATTTATCTTAAAGAGACAGAGAGAGCATGAGCACAGGGGGAGGGGCAGAGGAAGGGAGAATCCTCAAGCAGACGTCGTGCTGAGCGCCGAGCCCGACACAGGGCTTGATCCCAAGACCCCAGGATCACAACCTGAGCGGAAATCCAGAGTCCCCGGCTTCCCTGACGGAGCCCCCAGGCACCCAGCGCTAGAGGGTCCTAAAGAGCCGCTGACCTTCAGAGAACTTGAGTTTGTATTTGAATAGGAGGAATCAAAGAGGAGTCAACTGGCGGGGGCTCCAGAGCTGACACAGGGGCTCAGACACTCAGGACCGGCTCACTGGAGGGAAGCTGCACGTACTTAACTTAACAAGCGCCTGTGTTGAGTTTACGTACATCAGAAAAGCGGGAGCTCTGTGTGGGGGGACAGAGATTATGGGAGATTAAAGACTCTGCTACTGACGGAGGAGGTGCAAGCCTGTGCATAAATCCCCAACTCTGTCCACCGGTCAGCTAGAAGTTGCGGGCTTTGCATCTATACCCTGCCCTTCCCCATCTCTCAGATCTTTACGGAAGTTGACTGAGGATCACCTGCTTTATAGGCGTGGGAAGGGGGAGTTATGGAAACCTAGAAAGAAGCTGAGCATCTTAATAGTATTGTGAACAGTTCTGACCTTGCAAGCCTCCTCTCTGAGAACCGCTCCCCTAGACTGGGGTGAATTTCTCCCTGACTTTCTGCTCTTGCTTCAATCTTTCCTTCCCACCCCCATGTGAAAAGGCAGCCACTGATGGGGTACAGGATGGCTACACTTGGTTCAAACAGTATATTCCCAAATATTTCATATAATTCAAAATTCCCTAAATGCAATTCTAATACGAAAGATGAGATATTTTTATGCACCAGCCTATGTTGTCAATTAGCAATAGAATGAATGCAGTTTACAATCCACTCACTCGAGAAAGGAGTTCTAAAAGTAGGAGAAGTTTTGGATAAATTGTTGATGGGGGTGGGGTGGAATCATTTCAATAAGTCACAAAAAGGTTTTAGTAATATTTTATAGTGCACTATTCGGAATTGGTATAAATTAGGCTCTTCACTGTGAAGAAGGAGGTCCTTGATAATGGTGCGGGAGGGGAGAGGAAGAGTGGCAAGAACGGAAAGCTCTTTGAATGGCGGGCACTGGGTCTGATTCATCTCCACCCTCCTCATCCCCTGTCTCCGAGCCCCAGAGCGTGGGCTGAGTTCCAGGGGAGGGACAAGGGAGGGCAAGCCAGGTGCGTCTCTCCAGGCGTGCGTCACTGCCTATGAGATGAAAAGCAAAAACAGCAGAAACATGAGATGCTCATTAGCAGTGATTTATTAAGAACTGATGAGGGCTTTCTGCTCCTGGGCAGCCATTATTCCAAAAAACATTTTTCCTTAGTGTCTAACTTATCGTGCTTAAATGCCCATTATTTCATGCTCATCCTGTCTGTGGGCAGCAGGCAGTTGGAAGCCAGTCTTATTGACAGGAGGAGGGCATTTGTCCCAAGCCAGTGAAGGCCATCATCAATAGTGCATGGGCCAGTGGGGGCTGGGCATTTTTCTAGAGCCACATGACCATTCCCTGAGCAGGGGCTGTTTGGATATTCTGCGTTTCTGTGTATTGTAGCCCCAAATGCAGGTACATGGAAACCATATGCCAAGAAGTCCCTTTCAGTGAGACTTATGGTGGGGACTTTTTTCTTCTTACTATTTAAATTAACTTATGTTTTTGAGATATTTGCAGATTCCCATGGAGTTGTAAGAAATAATACAGAGAGATCCCATTGTACCCTTTGCCAAATTTCCCCCAAAGGTAATGTCATAAGGTTAGTACCATTACCATAGCACAATGTCACCACTGAGATTTTCTTAAAAGACTCAGGACTCTTGAGACTTCCCTGACCCCAGAAGGGAGAAACTCTGGGGAATGGTGTGCTGTCTCTCCTTGGAAGGAATGTCCCCAAGTTAAGAAACTGGAGGGCATAGGGATACATCAGGGCTCCCTGGCAGAAGTGAGAGGTGTTCAGGCAAATTATAGATGCCCTCCCCTCATAGCCCTGACTTGTGTGAGGGCACCAGTGGGTTCCAGGAATGCAACAAGGTTCCTTACCTGGCCCCTGGGGCTTTGGGGGACTGGGGTCCACAGCCCTTTAGCTGAGTCTGCTCAAGTACTATGGTTGACAGTCCGCTCTGGAATCACACAGCCCAGGGCTTGATTCCTAGCTCCTGCCAGGAGGATGACCTGCTATATGGATGACCTTGGCCAATGACCTTTTAGAACTTCAGTTTTTCCTAATATCATATAGCACTTACCATGTGTCAGTTACTATTCTAGGAAGCTTATAGAATAACCAGTTTAATAGCAATGATCCTAAAAGGGAGATATTGTTAGTTCCTATTTTGCAAATGAGGAAATTGAGGCACAGAGAGGTTATTTGCCCAATGTCACCCAGCTAGGGAATGGTAGGGTCAGGTATTTGAAACCAGGCCATCCTCATTCAAGTTCCCATACTAGCCACTGTCCTGTGTTGCTTCTCCTCCTCTCTGCGCAGGCTCAGTAGTACCTCACTGAACTGTCACGAGGCAAACTGCTCAGCACAGTGCCCGGCATGTAATACATAAGCACCAATAAATGCTAGCTTACATTATCACTGGTATCATTGCTTCTGGAAATTTCTGAGTATTCAGTTACTTCCATTCTGGCCACCGACCATGTGCCAAACCTTTATTCGGCCCTCCCAACTACCCAAAAGGAAGAGTCACTTTTTTTATAGATGAAACACCTGAGAACCAGAGAGATGAAATCTGGCAGAGGCAGAAACAGGATTCCTACCCAGGGGCTGCGGCTAGAATCACAGCTCCAGAAGGAACTTCAGAGACACCAGCCTAACTTCACATCCAGCTCAGGACTTGCCCTGTCAAGCAGTCATTTATCTGTTCTGAAAAGCCCGGTGACAGGGCCCTGGTTCTCTACGCTGCTGGTTCTCACGCTTGAGGGCACATCAGAAGCCCCTGCGGCCACTTTTAAAACAGAGTGCTGTCCCCCTCCTCCGTCTGCCACCTCACCCCATCCCCTTGGGGTTTCTGATTAGGAAGGGCTGGAGCCAGGGCCTGAGAATGTGCATTTCTCCCAAAGCTCCACAGAATGCTGATGTCGCTGCACCAGGGACCATACTTTGAGAACCACTGCTCTTGGAAGACCCCTTGGAGTAGTAATGGTAGAGATGATGGCATGCTCCACTTACGCCCTTTTCAAGCTGAGACAGGCTTCCCTTGCAGGCCAGCGCCCTATACTTACCTGCATTGTAAATTATGAATCCCCATCTATGTGGTTCCCTTCCTTCCAAAGAGGGTCCTTAAAATTACATGTTCTCAAAAGCCTGCCTGCCTCGGATTGGAGCCTGACCCCCTCCCAGCCCACTTCCACTGCTTGGTGATGTGAGGCCCACCCTTCCAAATCCTTCCAAAATAATATCTATCGTTGCTTTTGTGATTAAAAACAAACCCAATGAGGGCCACCTGGGTGGCTCAGCAGGTGAAGTGTCTGCCTTTGGCTCAGGTCATGATCCCGGGTCCTGGGATCGAGCCCCATGTCGGGCTCCCTACTCAGCGGGGCATCTGCTTCTCCCTCTCCCTCTGCCCCTACCCCCCACCGCAGCTCATGCTCTCTCTCTCTTTCTAAAATAAATAAATACAATCTTAGAAAAAATGAAGAGAAGCATATTTGTTTCAAAAATAAAAATCCAATGAAACCACATCTTCCTACTGCTGAAAATTTATAAAAGTATCAAAGATAAAAAGAGGGATGAGAAAGAAAATTAAAATTAACCACCATCCCAAGCCCCAATCTCACTGTTAATATTTCGATATACTATAGTATATTTTCATATAGCCTCTTGTGATATATATATGTGTATATATACACATATATATTTTTTATTGAGATATTGACATATAACATTACATTAGTTTCAGGTGTATAGCGTAATAATTTGATATTTATATATATATATTGCAAAATGATCACCACAGTAAGTCTAGTTAACATCTGTCACCATACACAGTTACAAATTTTTTTTCTTGGGATGAGAACTTTTAAGATTTACTCTCTTAGCCACTTTCAAATACGTAGTATGGTATGGTTAACTGTAGTCACCGTGCCGTCCATTACATCCCCAAGACTTAAGTATTTTATAACTGGAGGTTTGTACCTATATTTGTTAATATTGGAATAAAAATGTATATAGCACCTAGTGTCCTACAGGCACATTCTGAATGTTCTCTGTATGTGGGAGCTGCTGTGGTTTTCATTATGGAATTCAAAGAAGAGAGCGAGGTCTGCCAAGGATGGCAAAGGTAGGCCTTTGAGCCGACCACGAGAACACGGGCGTGGAGACGCATCCTTGCCACCTGTGGGCTGGTGGGTGATGCAGCAGGAAGTGGGCTTCAGTCAGTTGAGCGGGGAAAGATAGTGGAAAGCTCTTGCCAGCTGGCCTTGAGCTCTCGGAAGCCCCAGGGAACCGGTGTACATTCTTAATCAGGAATGACACAACAAAGGGATTTCCCGAAGCCCATCCATGTAGCAGAGGTTATTACAGATCTGCAGGAACAGCGAGAAGGCAGGGGGAGGGAGCAGGGGTACACACGTCGGGAGCAGCCTGGGGGCCCACCCAGTCCCCCGTGGCCCGGGCAGCGCTGCGGCATGGAGAGGCCTACTTCTGAGCCGCCAGGATGGAAAGGGACTGGTTGATCTTCACCATGGCGATAATGAGGAGACCTCCGGTCAGCAGGAAGGTGGGCCAGAAGAGAGAGAAGAGCAGGGTCCGGGGCCCATAGAGCCGCTGGTATAGGACAGTGGTCTCATTCTCCCGAGTTGCTGAGAAGCAGTAGAAAGTCTGTATCTCGTGGAATTTGGCCCTGACCTTCTCCACGTCGGCCCAGGCTGCTTGGTAGTTCTCCAGGCTGCCTGGGATGTAGGAGCACTGCGGGGGGAAAGGCGAGAGCACCCATGAAGTTGGAAACCCTGGTTTCTCTGGGAGAGATGAGGGGCCGGCACGAAGTAAAGAAAAGCGTTGGCTTTGGAATCGGGCCCCCCCCATGGGAGCGAGGTCTGCCGAAAGCTTGGCAGGCTGTGCACTGCAGGGTTCTAGAGGGTTCCTTCACAGTGTCCCGTGTGAGGGTGGTGGCCCAGGAGCTGCTCAGGGGACACGCCAAATACCCCGAGGCAGGGGCCCAGCTGGAGTTCTGGTCCTGCTTGCACTGGCTGTAGAACTTCAGGCATATTGCTTACCTTTCTCAGCCTCGCTGTCTTATCTCTTGAGGGGTTAAGAGCAGCATCTCTTTCAAAGGATGTTATTAAAGGACTTCAAGCTTAACCAACTAATGAGTGACACCCACCGAATGGGCTCTGTATTCGGATTCGGGGCAGAGGTCATACACTCAGTTTCCCACAGGGCCCACACACAGAAGGTTCACAGGTGAAGTGGGTGAGGAGGGAAGGAGATGACAAGTGCCAGCTGACACTCGCCTTGCGCCACAGAGGACAGTCAGGGACTGGTGAGGCCTGGTGAAATGGAGAGAGCCAGAGGCATCCAGACTGGCCATCGTCACTCTATCTGGACAATGGATGCCATGCGATCCAGGAGACCTAAAATAGCCAGGCCTCTGACATTTCAAGAAAAGCCAAAAAGTCAAATTTTAATGTGAACTCCCACAATTTTAAACTATTGGCAAAAATGTGAATTGCAAACCCTTTGAGGTCTAGCCCTGTGCGAGCCAAACAAAGATATTGGCAAGCCAGCATTCGACACGGGGATTCAAAGGAAGGAGAGAATACACTTGAAAGTGCTTGTACCGGCAGAGCGTAGTACACACTTAATTCTGACACCAACTGTCGTCATTAGGAGCCTCTGGCTTGGTCAGGTCCAGCTGGAAAGAGGGGAGGCCCTGGTTTCATCTCCGTTCTGTGCCGGGAGGTCTGAAGGTTGCTTATGTGAGGCTCTGGAAGGTTCTGCAAGCTGGTTCCCCCACAGCACCTGCAGCAGACTAGCTGGAGCGCTGGCCAGGGCACAGGTTCCTACTCACTCTGAATTGCCGAGGGTGGGGCCCAGCAAACAAGTGACTCCTTCATGCACGGTGGTTTGAGACCACTGGCCTGGGGCAGTCATGTCCGATATCAAAATGTAGAGTGTTGAGCCAGCTTCTCCCCAGGCCTTGGTTACTCCCTCGATTTGAATGAGACCCTGTCCCAAGCTGCCTGCCCTGACAGCAGTCATCCAGTGGTAAAGAAGATGGTTGCATCACGGTCCTGACAGCCTGAGAAGTGGGGGAGCTGTGTCCAGAGTCGGTTCCCAGCCAGCCAGGGAGCCGCTGAGGCTGGGGAGAGCTGCCTCCAAGGAATCTGACATTCAAAGTTGCTGGGTACTGCAAGGTCCCAGGAGCAGCTGAATTCAGAATTCTGCACTGAGAGGACCTCGCCTATCTCCCCAGTGCCTCTGGCTATGACCTTGGGGAACTTACCCCATTGAGCAAAGGTGTGGCTGTGGAGCCAGGCAGACCTGGATTCAGACACCAGGTTCAGACACCAGGTCCAAGTTGTGTGACCTTGGTGGGTGCCACCACCTCTCTGAGTCTTGTAAAATAGTTTGTGAGGGTAGCTGCCAGATGACTAGTCATGGAGCCAGGGCTGGAAGGTGTGCTGCAGGAACTGACCCGGGGTGCACTGGGGCAGGGAGAGGCTGGCGACCTCAGGGTCAGGCAGGCAGCCTGCAGGCCAGCCCGCTCTCAATCCCTGTCACACCAGTGATCGCTTCTGCTTGACTTTGGACATTTGTTTCTTGTTCCTCGGGATAGATCAGCAGCCACTGAATGCCAAAGAAGCAGCAGGAGTCCTGGCAGGAGCTGATTCAGGGGGACCTGGGGCCTCTACCCCCATCTGGTGGGGCTGAATCATGCCAGTGTTGACAGAACAGGCCTGGCCCCCTGCACTGTCCAGATCCACTTCTCCGTGACCCCCCTACACTGTCCTAATCCCACTGCGCACCCTCGGCACCCTACCCCACTTCTTCTGAGGTTGGGCCAGTGTATTTTTTGGTAAAATGGTGGTTGTAGATAAGCTTAGCCCTTCCCCCAATTCCCTTCCTTATGCTGGACTTTCAAAGCTTTAAAAAAATTCCCGATTGAACATGAATGCCCAGCTCCACCCTTGGTGGGCCGGCTTCCTCCCCCTGCTTCCCTAATGGTGCTGTGTTGTGTCCGGCCCGGAATGCAGCACCCACTTCTCCTGGCCTACTGCATTGTGTCTGCTCCCTCACTCAGACATCCTCAAAGACTATCGTTGCAGAAAAGAAAAAAATCAGTAAAGTGTTTTTTATAATCTTTTTTTTAATATGGGAACTAATTATTATCCATAACTTGTAGCATCCTTCATTAAAGTTTTGCTTCTCTCAAAAAAAAAAAAAAAAAAAACAAACCAAAACCTACCAGAAACAAAAAGCTTTCTGCTTCCATAATTGGGTCGTGTGGAGCCCACCTGCCCCTTGTGTCAGTGACCGCAGCACCCCTTCCAGTCCTGTCTCTTCTAGGCCCTTCCTCCCACCATGCCGTGGTCTCTGCCCTCCCCTCGTCAGGCATGCTGCCCTCATGTCTCTGTGTATCTAACACCTGCTTGATTTTTAAAGCCTGACCCAAACGCTTTTCTGACACCCTCACCTCATTATTGGCTGGAAAAGTCACTCCTGCCTTTAACCTCATAATGTTCTCTGTTCCTCTCTGGCACTGACCCCTCCCCACTAGGTATTACTTCCCATATGAGCTCTCTCCTCCTGAGTCCAGAGCTCCTAACACAGGAAGTGCTCAGTGACCACTGGATGAATGAATGAATGAGTGAATGGATACGGCCAACTTGTATTTTCTGGAAGAAGGGATAGGATGAGGGGTTGGGGAGGGCGGTGTGGAGAGGCAGTGATGGCAAAATCTCCCAAGCACTGGCCTCCAGAGATTGCTTCAGCCCTGGGCTCCTGGTTTCAAGGAGCAGGGGCTGGTCTCAGGGGTTCTCCTCCGTGGGGTCAGCTCTGGTCAGCCTCGCACTGGACTCACCTTATAGAAGTGGCTGCCATCCACCTGACATGGAGCTCAGCACACCAAACAGCCTCTGACATCATAAGAGCACTTCAGAAAGGGGCACCCAGGTCATGCAGCAGTTAGTGGCAGAGTGGGGATTCAAACCCAGGTCTGTCTGACTCCAACCCAGAGCTGCGAAGTCTGGCTGGACCTCATACCAACTGTGGAGGCTCAAGTCAAGTAGGCTCAGTTCTCTCAGCCTCCTCTCTCCAGAGTGGGGATGGGGATTCAGTTAGGAAGAGGCCCATACACATGCCGGGGGCAAGGGGACACATGCCCTTCCCCACCCCCCCACCCCCATCAGTACCTGCTGGTTCTGGTCCCGAGTGTCCTCTGTGTGGTACAGCACAGCCCACCGGCCCACAGCTGACACATTGACCCAAAGGCACGGGTACTGCGGCACCTTCTTCCCCTCCAGCTCCTCCTGTTCCCTGATGTTGGTCTCAATCAGATGGCACGTGGATTTCTGGGTCCACACGCTGGAAAGACCACGCACACACACACATATCTCAGAACTTGGGTGGCACAGAGCACCGGGTTTCAACCCGTTTAGAAAGACCTAGGGCTGTGACCCTCATCTTGCCATAAGCATCCAGCACCAAAGGAGTGTGACCCCCGAGTCCCTGGATCCAAGAAAAGAACCAGAGAATCAGAATATCAATGCTTATTAGCCTCTTAGACATCATCTACATAAATGGTTCTCACCCTGGCTGCTGACCGAAAACCCTGGGAACTTTTGAAAAGGTTCCCATGTCCAAGCCACACCCCAGCACAGTTAAATCAGAATTTCTAAGGTGGGCAAGGCTCAGGCCCTGATATGTTTTTAAAAGGCCCCTGCCTTGATTCTGATAAGCAGCCAAACCCTGAGACCCCTTATCCGCATCATCCTCCCCTTACAGGTGGTGGGAAGAAGAGTTCAGAAAGGTCAAGTGACTTTTCTGAGGCCACACAGGACCTGAGAGCAGGTCTGATTAGCTTCAGAATCTGTGCTTTTTTTCCCCCAGAAAGGATAGACGCAAAAGGTCTTGATTTGAGCCAGGGTAGGGACGTGGGTGGGGATGGTGCTTAACCTGGAGATAGTGGGTCACGGGCACCCAGCAGCTCTGAGCAGTGCCTCCCTTGGGTAAGATTCCAACCTGGACTCTCTCCAGGGTTATAAAAAGTGAGGAAGAAGCAGGCCTGGGAGAGGCTAACAGGCTCATCAACACAGGAGCGAATCAATTGTGACTCATCTCGCATTTATCAGGCAGGACCCACATTGCCAGATGGAGGGGCTGTCAGCAGCCGGAACATGCCCTGAGGCGAGGGTCGGAGACTTATCCTCAAAAAACAGGTGGAGAGGACCGAGCACGTTTGTTCCAAATAGAAAACGGATCAGGAACTTCACAGCTTTCCCTTTAAAAGCTCAGGTGGTTGACATGCCAGGGAACAAGGAACATTCTCTGAGATTCCAGAGCAGAGCTCCATCGGAGCAGCTTTTGGTTCAGTGTAGACATTTCCTACTTATCAGAAAAGCCCCAAAATGAAATGGTATATACAATGGGGTCCTGAGCTCCCCGTCCCTTGAGATATTCAACAGGAGGTTAGACGCCCACCTGGCCGGGAGGTTTCAGAGAGGGAGTCAAACCGTGCAGACAGTTTATGAAAATCTATAACCTCTGATGTCTCCTGGGATCAAACGGACACTGTGGGATTCGCTCCGATCCTTTGCTGCTGCTTGTGAGAAGCGCCTCCTATGTCTGCTACCCTCAAGTCCCAGATGAGAGGGGTCCAGGCAGGTCTACCCTCCTTGCACTTGAACCCTTCACCCTAAGAATGATTGTCCAGCCCTTCCTGCCTGGTGTGAAGTCAAGGGAGGGGTAGGAAGAAGGCTGGGGTTCCTGGCAGACCAGACCCGTCGGAGAGCGGCTGGAGGATGATGGGGGCAGGCCAGGAGAGCTCCGTACCTTTTCTGGTAGAGGGGCAGCATGGTCGTGCCCAGGATATAGTAGGCGATGACAGCACACATCACCATGGCCACACCCAGGCAAAGGGCTCGAGTCTCTCCCCGCTTCTGGGCCATCACCAGCTTCTTCCCCATGTCCACTGCAGGCAGGGGTCATTTCTAGAGCCACAGAGGCAAACAGACATGAGAGAGCATAGGTGACGAGTAATCCACAGAAGGGGGGACAGGTAAGAGGGGAGGGTGCTCAATGATCGACATCCTCTCTGGTTTGCTACGGAGCTTTGCAACTTCTGAGGGCTGTTTGCCCCCATGTAAACCTCCCATCAACTTTCAGAAGCAAGTGTTATCATTCACTTTCTACAGTTGAAGGATCTGTGGCTCAGAAAAGTAGGGTGACTTGTCCAAGGCCACACAGTGTGTGATAGGTTCTATAATGGTCCACAAGAGGTCCATATTCTCAGCCCTGGAATCTGGGAGTGGTACTTAACATGGCAAAGACCTTAATTTAAGGATCCTGAGATGGGGGATTATCCTGGATTATCCATGTAGACCTTAAATGTAATCACAAGGGTCGTACAAGAACAGGGCAAAGGGAGATGAGACACAGAGGAGGAGAGGGTGATATGACCAGGGAGGAGAGATTGGAGCCATGTGGCCACATGCCAGGAAGTACGAGCAGCCACCAGAAGCCACAGAAGACAAGGAACAATGGACTGTCCCCTCAGCCTCTGGAAGGAGTGAGCCCTGTCAACACCTTGATTTCAGCCCTACCGACACCTCGCTGGCTTCCAGAAGCATGTGAGAGGAGATTTCTGTTCTTTGGGGCCACCAAGTTTGTGGTGATTCATTACAGCAACAATAGAAAAGGAATACAGGAGATCAGTGAATACAGGGGGCCGTAGGGGTGGGACATCAGAGCACTTTCTCCTAGGATACTCATCTCAGAAAAACCTGGAGCATTTCACAGTTTACAAACAATCCCCAGGCAAGGCTGGCTGGGCTTGGGGCAGCAAGCAGAGAAGGAGCAGCGGGGCCCCCAACCAGCAAGGCGGGCTGAGGCCCCAAACAAACCTGTTCTTTCCTGGAGCATGGGTGCACTGGAGGAGCTGCCCTTGGCGTGTACCCTACCTTCCAGGCCCCTCAGTCCTCCCAGCCCCGGGCACTCAGGATGTGAAGGCAGGGGCACCATGTGACCAGGTCTGAGATGTCAGGAAGGGAGGAAAGGAGAGGAAAGGCTCCCCTGTCACAGAGAAGTCTGAACCCTGCTGCTTGCCCAGATCCGGCCTGCCTGCAATGCTCTGATGAGATCGTTGCCCACACCGAGTGAGCAGCTTTGCAGAGTCCTGATCAGTGCTCCTAAAACCACGCAGGATAAAAGAATAGGGTGAGGATATGGTGTTAGTATAGGATTGAACAACCACAGTGAGAGCCTTCAGGCAGGAGGAAGGGGAGGCACTGCTGATGTCCCCTGAGGCCTGGAAGGAAGAAAGGGATTGTAGCTCTAATAGGAGAGATTTCAGTTAGACTCCAAGAAGAACTTCTCGCTTTTGAGAATATCTCTGGACTTTTTGGCTCTCTCTTCCATTTAGAAGAGTCACTCAACATCTGGGGAGAATTTAGGAAAGATGGAGAAAGGTTAAAGAATATAGGGCTTGACATTCTGGTTGACTGTCTTTTCCTTAGAAGGCCAGGGCACAGAGTACCGTGTTCAAGGGTTTGGTGGAGTGTGGGGCAGGGAGGATTCTGAGGTCAGCAGATCTGGGATCAAATCCTGACTTTGCCACTTAGCAACTGTGTGGCCGTTAAAACAAGAAGAAGAGTACCTGCTTCAGAGAGTTCTGACAAAGATCGAGTGACATACCAAATATCACCTATTGATCCCAGGGTCTGGCCCCACGCCAGCTCTCCATAAATACTGGCTGTTACTATTAACAAAGGGAATCCTAAAGGTTTGGAGCACTAGTCCCCAGTGCTCTTGCTGAGTCTATTTTTGTCCCACCCCTCCCCTGGGGACAAGTGTCAGGACTGGTCCTGCTCTCCAGCCTGCTGCTCTCTGGCTGCTCTGGAAGCTGGGATCTGAGTGCTAGGACACTGAGCTACTAGAGTGACCCAGCCATGGAGCAGGCCACCAGACCACGGGCCCAAACACCAGCAGGTCTAGTCTTGGGTGACACCACTGTCAGCCCCTCTGGAGCCCAGAACTGTGATGGACTTCCCCAGGAAGCGAGTTCCCACTGCCAGGCTCCCTCCCCCAGGATCTCCCCTCGAGCCCCAGACTTCAGAGAAACCACTCCCCAAGTGCTCTGGACGCAGTACTCACAGTGTCTGGTGGCCTGGAGTCTTCAGCAGGCAGAGACTTTGGGCCTGGCCCCCAGCCCCCACCCCAAAAGAGGCTGCCTGAGCCGCAGCAGGAAGCTTGGGCTGCCAGCCCATCTCTGGGAAAGCGGCCTTTGGTCCCCATCTGGGACAAGCCTCCATGCCCAAACATGGTCAAGTCTGAGCACACAGCCCCGGGACACAAACTCCAGAGAGTCCGTACCAAGCCCAGGAGACAAGGGCAGCTGTTACCCAGGCCCCCACACCTGCAATTTCCAGGGTCTGTAGGAAACAGATTTTGAACAACAAAAGACTGAGCAAAACTGAGAAGCCCGGAAAGACCATCCTGATACATTTAGAGACATTTCTTCGTCATTCAGTCTCTCCGGGCTGGCAGAGAAGCCAGGAATAGGAAATGATTTTCCTTTCTTTGACACGAGGGAGGGAGGAGGAGTTAGAGCTCTAAGGGGTTGGGCTTATCAGCTACTAGGGGGCTGGCATATCCCCACAGGAGCATCCAAACCTTTCTGAGCCTTTGGTACTTACATGCTGTGTGACCCTGGGCAGGTCACAGGACCTCTCTGAGCCTCAATTTTCTCAACTATGTTGTTGGGTTTTTTTTTTTTTTAACTAACTTTGTTTAGGGATCACGAGTGTTAGGGATAACGAAGATTTGAGGCAGAGGAAGAGAAACCCACCTTTTAAAGCCCAGGCAAGCAGAAGGTAAAAGCAGTGAGACCTCCACAGCTGCGCCAGCCAGCCAGGTCCAGGGACAGCCTGCTCGGCCAAGTGGCCTCCCAGAGACTGTCGAAATACAGTTTGGGGTCATGGGCAGAGATTTGTTCCTCTCAATATGACAAGTGAGCAGCAAGGGTTTTTTTTTTAAGTCCTAGACCTCGAAGATTGACACCGAGGGACACAGGGCCTGGAATGATTCCCCAGAGGAGTGGTTTTCCAAGATGCTCCTTGGCCCATCCAGGAGCCAGAA
Source organism: Ursus arctos (assembly GCF_023065955.2). NCBI lineage: Eukaryota > Metazoa > Chordata > Mammalia > Carnivora > Ursidae > Ursus > Ursus arctos. Next base: position 57,529,402 of record NW_026622819.1, read on the forward strand.
GAGTCCTTCTGGGGCCCATGAACTAATGCAAAAATGCCAGTCCTTCCTCCCACTCCCCTAGGGAAGGGAGACACCGTGCGTGCAACAGAGCCATTTTTAAGTAGGACAAAAGGGCTACTTGCTCATAATTGACGGAATGAGTTATTAAGGGTTACACATTTGGAATTTATAAGCAAACATTAACATTCTTCCCAAGATACTTTTCCCCTCGGAAGATGGAAACAGGCAAGGAAGAGGGACTGTAAGCTCTTCTGCTGCACGAAAGGGAGCCCCCCTCCAAAATGCTGGGACAAGCTCTGTTCTCGAGGGGTTGTGGAGAAAAACTCAGGTCCCTAGCTGGCTGTGGGGCTGTAGGTGAAGCGTAAGGCAAAAACAATGCTACGACAATAAAGATTAATGCTCTGCATTAACACAGGTTGCTAGAAATCACAAATACCTTCCCAACTCCAAACTTCCAACACCTTAACGTAATAAGCCCTGCTGGCCCATAACAATCTATTCGGGAAGAGATTTTTCTACCCATTTTATAGATGGGGTAACTGTGGTTCAGAGAGGTTAAATAAAGTGCCCAAGGGAAGTTACTTTGCATCTCTGAATCTCAGTCTGTCTTTTTCTAGAATGGAGGCAATTATACCTAACCCCTCAGTGTTTTTGAAAACAAAGGAGATCACCTAAGCTACCTGACAGGCGGATCGTATTTTCCAAAGATGGCCACGCCAACACGCATCCCATCCCACATGCTCGTCTCACAATGTGACATCAACACTCCTCTGTCAAGAGGGGCATCTGTCCTTCGACCTGGGCAGAGCTCTGAAACCACCTTGCCAATAGAATGTGGTGGAAGTGACACTGTGTGATTTCCAAAGCTAAGTCGTAAGCAGTGATAACTGCTTTCCCTGGGCGCCCCTTCCCTTGGAGCCAGCCACCGTTTTATGTGGAAGCCAAGAGGCCACACGCAGGGGCTCCAGCTGACAGCCCCAGCTTGGCTCTCAGCCAACAACCAGCATTCCCCCCCGCACACCAACCTGTGAAGGAAGGAGCCTGCAGATGACTCCAGCCGCCCCCCCCTTCAAGTCCCCCAGCTGAGGCCTCAGACATCACGGAGCAGAGACCAGCCACCCGCTCTGTGCACTTTCTGAATTCCCCATCTACAAAATCCAGGAGAAAATTAAGTGGTTGTTTTATGCCACTCTATTTTGAGGGAATTTGTTATGCATCCATAGTAACTGGAATATACTGTAAGTGATTTAGAAGGGAAACTTACTGTTGCTGGTGATTGTGGTAGAGTTGAACGAGTGGGGATGAAAAAGCCTGAGATGACTGCATAGAGTGCTATGGGGGAGCTTTAGAAATGCTCTCTATATTCTCATCTCAGGTTGCTCACCGCTGCACAAACGGAATAGAAGGACAGTGTTACGGGAGGGAATTTTCATTTATCGAGCAACTACTCTGTGCCAGGGCATGAGCCACATCCATATGCAAATACATATACATACACACATGCATACATATATGCACGTGCGTTTGCACATGCATGTACACGTGTATACATACAGCGCACACATACATGTGAGTACACGCATATACATGTGCATGTGTGTGCGTACACAGTTATACATGTGCAGTTACACATACACACATCTACACGTGTGTGCACATGCATGCACATACACACATGCACACACATGTGCGTGCATATACGTGCATGTGTGTGTATACAGATGTGTACATACGTACATGCATACACATATACACATCCATACACCTATACACATCTGCACACACATATACACACATATGTGCATACATACACACGTGTAAGTACACGTGTGCACGTACACACTCATGCATATGCATACACAAATGTACACACGTATCCATTCCTCTCAGCAGTCCTCGCCAAAGGTCATTTCTGTGATTTGCCCAAGATCACTCCCCTGTCACATGACGTGACAGAGCCTGGTATGGACCTGTGCTTGCTGACTCCAAAGCCCATCCCCGTCCCTCCATGACCCCCCGAGGCGCAGTCTTCAAGGGAACCAGTGTTTTTTCACGAGTCTGCTTCAGCCACTGAGCAAGCCCCTCTTCTCAGTCTATAGCCCTTTCTGGATTGTGCATCACTTATTTATTTAAACCCTTTGGAATCAATATCTATTCCATGCCACCATTTGGGATAATAAGTCCCATAAATCAAATTGGCAACCGTGTCCTGAGCCTGTGCTGAGGGTGTGTCGCTGGCTGCGTGCCGGGGGGAGTGGATGTGAGTCGCCCTCCGTCGTAGCGAAGCCACTCGCTCACAGACACTCGAGGACCTACTGTGCGGAGGCTCTGAGCACGTCACTGCTGCTGTGCATCCCGATGGGACAGGGAGGATGTGGATTTTTTGAAACCGCAAAGAGGCACAAGGGAAAAATAAAAGGATGTATTTTGGGGGAGAGAGAGTCATAAAAGACAGAGGAAATCATAATGAAAGATTTTTCAATGGAGTTGAGAAGACCAAGTATAAACAGGACAATGAAATATCCATCTTTGAATTAAATGGCAAGACTGGACGCGACGAGGAACAGGACAGGGCCGCCCGCTCTGAGTGAAGGGAAGCCTCCCGCCTTTCTCATCGGACTCTCCAGCCGTGTTTTTGCTTCCCCTCATTTTTCTTACTTAGTGACAAGGTATTTTAGCCTGCTGTATTGTTAACATAATTGTAAGCAGCTTGAAATCCTCTTTGAAACAAGGAAGAGCATAAATAAATAAAGAGTACTGCTCTCCATCTGTGCGGTAAGAGCGTTTTCTTACGCCTCTTTCTTACTGCAAAACCATCCATGCTCACTGTGGAACAGTTGTACAATAGACAAATTCAGGAAGAAGACGAGGCACAGCAATAACCCGGCCACTTGGAGGGAACCGCTGGTCAGGGGGTGTGTGTGTCCTTGCAGACACTCATAAAGGGAGGCGTGCATTCTCTCCTTCCAGAGGGCACATCCCTGTGTCCCCACCTGCCAGGGAGCTCGTCCTCTTCCCTAGGAGTCGGTCCTGGGGTTCTCACCTCACCTCCTATTCCTTTAGCCACTCTCCTTGCCTCGTGGGCCCGGTCAGCGCTGTCATTTAACGTGCTCAGAGCACCACGTGCAGCTCCTTCAGAGCAGTTCCTGTCCCCGCAACGTTACGTTTATTCATGTGCGTTCCCCCTTCACAGGTCTCCCCACTGGAATGCAAGCTCTCTGATATCCGCGGCAAGGACTTTTCCTATTCACAGTCACATCTCCAGATAAACACAGAAAATTGGGGATTTGCTGTGGTTTGTGGTTTAGTCTGAAAAAAAAATCTCTTGCTTTTTCAAAAAATATTCACCATCTTACCCATTTTTTTTAAGATTTTATTTATTTATTCGACAGAGATAGATACAAACAGTGAGAGTGGGAACACAAGCAGAGGGAGTGGGAGAGGAAGAAGCAGGCTCATAGTGGAGGAGCCTGATGTAGGGCTTGATCCCATAACGCTGGGATCACGCCCTGAGCCGAAGGCAGACGCTTAACAGCTGTGCCACCCAGGCGCCCCCATCTTACCCATTTTTAAGTGGACAGTTTGGGAGTGGTAACTATATGGACATTGTTGCACAACAGATCTCCAGAACTTTGTCATCTTGCAAAACTGAAACTCTGTACTCATTAAACCACAACTCCCATCTCTCCTTCCTCCTTGGCAACCACCATCTAGTGTCTGTCTCTCTAGTCTGGCTACTTTAGATATCTCATATAAATAGAATCATACCATAATTGCCCTTTCGTGTCAGGCTATTTCACTCAACAGAGTGTCCTCAAGGTTCATCCCTGTTGTAGCCTTTGACCAGAGAAAAACCTCTTGCTCCTTCATGTAACGGAATATTGTAATCATTTCCCCATACCAGAAAACATTGTTTTAAAAGCTTGTACAGTACTGTTTCATATGGGTAAGACGTAGTATATTTCACTGAAGCCACGTTGGTGGAGATTTAGGAATGGTGCTTGTTTGCTTACTAGTGGAGCCCAGAGTCGCCCTCTGCTGGTCGGTGGACTGTTCCACCCATCCCCACCCTCAAACCCATCATTTTCTGGTACTGACAGGAATGACAGAGATTGGATCTATAAGGACACAATCTGGGGACCAGAACCTGGAGATAAAGATGACAGAGCCATGAAAGTGGAAGATGGCAGCAGGTTACAGTTTCCTAGCCCAGTCCAGGCCTGATTTGAGCCTTGGGGGAAGAGGGAGAGAGAAGGCAGAGGGAATAGATGCAGGCTGATGGAGAGGTTTTCACACCAGAGTCTTTGGAGCTCAGACTCTGGGGTGATGAGAACAAAGGGCTCACAGTGATGCTGTGGCCCTGAGCAGTAGCCCCCTAATAAGGAAATCGGGGTCATCACCTATGGCAGCCGCAGCAGAGGCAGCGGCCGGACATATCCCTGCACTGGTCAGGGTCTTGCAAGAAGGGCAGGGCTGGTGATGTGCTGAGCTGGCTCACACCAGCTTCATGAGAGTGCTCGACCACCAGTTGCTGGGGGGAGCCAGAAATCGGCCACAGGGGGAGTGAAATCTACAAACGCTGCAAATCTGGGCTTTTGTTCTTTGCAGAGCCAGTTTCCCAGCACACCACTTTAGAGGGCACACTCAAACTGGGAAAACCAAGGAGGCTTTAGGAATACTGACGATGGTGTGAGCAGGTTGTAGGGAAGCACAGGGAATGGTGGGATACCCTGTGGGCTGAACTGAGGGATGAGGGAAGGGAGCTGTGTTCAGCATCAGAAAGAGAGTCTCCTGGAGCAGGGGTACCTCCAGCCTGGGACCCTCAGTGGCCGAACTGGGGAATGAAGAGCTGACTTCACCATCCAGGGACACTTCTTCTAATCTCCTGAACCCCATTCACTGAATCTGACTGGTAGAGAGGAGCCTGTTGCTCTACTCCCTAATATCAGCCTACAGAGAAGAGTCTAAAAGCCAAATGGGGAGTGGGTCTGGAGGGCCACCCAAGAAGATCTGAGTCCCTCTCCTTGAGGTGGCTTTTGGGCTGGAGAACCAACAAGCAGGTCAGAACGAAGAGCACTGGAGCACATGAGAGAATCTCTGCAAACTCCCAGAAATACCTGTGTAGCTGTGAGCTGTGCCTCTGAGCCCAAATGTTTGTCTATCAAAGCAAATGTTGCTCATTTGTAACCCCTAGCTGATGAGTGCTGAGAAAACCCAGGTGACAGAAACAGTGCTGTACTGAGAATTCCTTGCAATTTGTGCCCATTCCACTTCCCTAGAATAAAGATCAGACAGCTGAGCAAAACTTCGAGAGCAAAGGCTTTCTACATTTTGATACTTACTGTATACTTTTTTCCGTAACATTGATACCACTTGACAAATGTGTGTACACACCCGATTCCACACATATTCACCAATCCCAGACAAGATCAAATTTAGAAATAGTTGCCTATTGGCTAGATGAAAAAAATTTTAGTCCCAGTTTTCATTTGCTTTGCCAAAATTACCAGCAAGGATTGAACAGTCATTCATATGTTTATTTAGATGCAAAATTTTTTTGCCCCCAATTTTTTTTAAAGTTCAAAGGAAGAAAATCTATGAAAGCAATTCATGCAGTGCCTGGCACATAGCAAGCACTTGGTTTACCATTCATTCCTAAACTCATTCAGTGCGTGTTCCTGGCATGTCAGTGAATAAGACACCCCTGCCCTGGACAGGTTTGATTCTGGCAGGATTCAAGGCCCCAATCTGCATTCGCTGTACTTAGTGGTACCTGTCAGAATGGGGTCCAAGGACTGAAGGACATCCCCTTGCCCACCCCCTTCCACCTCCCTGTGCGGTGGGGACTTCGAGACTGCAAACAGAGTGTTCTTACCCCTTTGCTGAGTCATAGAATATCCCTCCAAGGGCCCTTAGGGAACATGTAGGTTGACAGCTTTCTGTGTGTGTCAGATTTTCTATTCACAAACTGATAAAGGCAAGTTGTAGAGACTCCGTTAAGTACAGAAAGGCAAAAAGAAGCAATCAAAGTCTAACATCCCAAGGAAACCCCTGCCAAAGTATTGTTTAGAATATTATTATTATTATTATTATTAGAGAGAGAGGGAGGGGCAGAGGGAGAGGGAGAAAAAGAGAATCTTAAGCAGACTCCACACCTAGCCTGTAGCTGGACGCAGGGCTCGATCTCACAACCCTGAGATCATGACCTGAGCCAAAATCAAGAGTCGGACATTTAACCGACTGAGCCACCCAGGGGCCCCTAGAATATATCCTAAAGACAAATGCAAATGCTTTCTAAAAATAAATTTAGAAATATTCTGTATAAATTCAAGGGTTTGTTATTATTATCCTCCAAGTACAATCTTTGAACATCACTCTTTGCTCACCTCTCTGATTCTTTTCTTCCAATAGATTTCTAAAAGCAGGGATCAGAGTCAAAGATTATTAGCTTTTTAAAGGCTTCAACCCCCTCACTTTTCCCAGAAGCACAGAATCCTCTTTTCCTGGAAACATAGGGTCCCAAAAGATGTGAACTTCCCTTCCACTAGTGAGCTGTCTGAGCCCAGAGAGGTGAAGTGACCTACCCAAAGCCATACAGCTTTAATGGTGCAGGGGCTGGGATTCAGACATTTCCCTACAGCCTCTCAGAGTGCCAGAACTGAAGCTACAGCCCATGTCCACCGACTCCCGGGCAGTGTTCTTGCCTGACTCCTCTTCTGTAGATGATTTCTCTACCTGTAACTAGCTCTCAGTTCCCAGGCACTAACAAAGGGCAGGCGCTGTGCTAAGTACTGGGAACGTAGCATCTCATTGGATCCTGACCCTATGACGTAGGTACTGTGATTGCCCCCGTTTTATAGGTGGTTGCGCTGAAACAGAGAGTGTCTGAGACAAGTAGACTTGTCCAAGGTCACAATGCCGGTGACCTACAGAGCTGAGAATCCTACCTCTCCTGGCTGCGATGATGGAAATTTGAGCCATCAAATACGGGAGCCACGAGTGGCATGCAGCTTTTGAGCACTTGAGAAGTGGCTAACGTGAGAGGAGAACTGACATTTTTAAATTTTATTTCATGTTAGTTAACTTAGATGTAAACAGCCACATGTGACTGGTGGGCAGTCTATAAAGCCATAAACTGCTGGCCACTCTGCCCCCTGGCATTGCCTCAGCTTTGGCTACCACAGCCATTCTTGACAAGTCCTGGGAAGCCTGTCCCTGCCTGCAGCCTCTCCTCAGCCTGGGGAGGGGCCCGGCCTGGCCTTCCTGAATCTCCTCTCCAAGCCCGTGACTCATTCTGAGCCAGGACCCCAGGTGGGAGGCCACTCCTTGCTCCTGACCCTGGCTCTCAGCTGCCCATAGGGGGCTGGGCCCAGCAGTGGCCTCCTGCAGGCATTTTAAAAAGAGACGCTGTAGAGAAAGGCTTTTTAATCCTCCTTGTTGCACATTAATAAACACATACGTTTGTGATCCGCAAATAATAAGAAGCTCAAGGTCTCCATTGACTCCAAGTGCAAATACCTTTGTGAGTTTCACCAAAGCCTTCTCTGGGAGTTAACGAGGTAGACTTGAACTGTATCCACTCTCAGGGGACACCGTCTCCCAGAAGAGCCTGTCTCTAAGGAGCAAACTGTTTTTAATTCACCACAGACTGAGGGCCTTCTTCATGCCCGGCACCTTGCTAGGCCCGGTACATACTGTGGTCGTTTTCTAGGGTCGCTGTAACTAATTGGCACAAACCATGTGGCTTAAAGCAATCGAACTTGATTCTCTCACAGTTCTGGAGGTTAGAGTCTGAATTCAAGAGGTTTCCAGGGCCATGTTCCCTACAAAGTCTCTCCGGGAGGATCCTTCCTTGTCTCTCACAGCTTTGGGTGGCCCCCGGCCTTCCTGGGCTTGTGGCTGTGTCCCTCCAGTCTCTGCCTCTGTCTTCGCACGGGCTTCTCCGCTTCCGTGTCTCCCGGTCTGTCTCACAAAGGCAGTTACCATTGGATTTAGAGCCCTCCCAAGTAATCCGGGATGATCTCAAAATCCTTAATTACATCTGCAAAGATCTTTTTTCCTAATAAGGCCACATTCACAGGTTCCAGGGATTTGGACATGAACAAATCTTTTCTCAGGCAGGTGAGGGGGGAGTGGGCAGGGATTGGGATACCACTGACGCCACCACACCCACCTTGTTTAATCTGCATGACAACCCCGAGAGGCAGCGGAATTAGGATGGATTAACTGAGGCAACAATCTCAAGATCTTATTGGCTCTCCCCAATAACAGTGCGGCTCTCATTTGTGGGGAGTCCAGAATGTACGCTTCTGGTTGGGTGGCTCCGCTCCAGGTGGTTGCTAGTGGAATCAGGCTCCTTCATCTAATGGCTCCACTGTTTTGCAGCCTCGAGGTGACCCCAGAATTATCTAGCCAGTAGACCAGAAGGAAGGAGAGGGGCAGAGAGAAAAATGAGGGTGATTGATACTTAACCACCTTGGCCCAGAAGTGACAGGTATAACTTATCTTCACATGCCATTTGTCAGGCCCTGTCACCTGGTCCCACCCAGATGCAAGGGAGTCTGGGAAATGTAGTCCTGGCTGGGCCACCACTTCTCAGCATGGATCAGGTGTGGGGATCAAACTCTGTTGGTCAGCTGGCCATGACTGCCACAGGATCATTCATTCATTTATTCCTCATTCATATAATTCATTCTTTCACTTATTTTTCAGAAGAGGAATTTGAGGCTCAGAAGAGTTAAGTGATTTGACTAAAGTCACAGCATTTAAGTCATAATTCACTCAATATTTATTAAGGGTCATCTGGATTAGGGGCCCCTCCTTCAGGTGAGCCTGTTCTAACTCTGAACTTGGCATACCATGTTACTCACCTGTGTGTGTGCCAAAAACAAGACTGATCAGAATTATCTATGCAGGCCTCCCTGTTCTTTCCCCGCCCCCGAGCATTCCGTCCTTTGTCCTCCACTGTCAGATTCTCTTTCCCTCCTCCTGCCTGTCCCTCTAGAGAATGGGGGGAGAGAGCTGGCTTTCGAGAGGCAGGAGGCAGAGAGGTAACCCAGAGCTGAGAGCTGGAACGGGAGGGAGTGGCAGAAAGAAAGAAAATCCACGTGGACCAGGTGTCCTAGAAAATTCTCTCCGGTCTGACATGTGAGGGGTTTTGGAGCAGCTTCAGTTCGGAAAAATTCAGGAGCAAAGGAAAAATAGGAGAGGTATAACTGTGAGCGAGGAGTGTTATCCACTTTTACGCATTCAAAGGAAAGCAGTGATTTTCTTTTTAATTTGTTCGAATCTCTTCTGTTTGCCGGACGGCACTTCTAGACTACAGCTCCATATGGAGGGAAAGGGCTCCAGGAAGCATGACCGCAAGTCCCCGGGAGCTCAGACAGCCCCTGTTGACTCTAGTCAGGCCCCTTCACTCTCAGAAACAACCCAGCTTGAGTAGTAGGTTATGTGACCACGCTAACTTTGGCGTTTGAGTGGGTAGGTGTCCCCACAAGACCAAGGACTCCCCTAGGAGACTGTGTCGGGGTCATCTCTAAATGTCCAGGCCTAGCTCAGGCCCTAAAGCTCAGTCGTTGCCAAGGAATGGATGTAGGAGCCAGGAAGGGCAAAGCTGTAATTTGCACCCAGGCCTTTATATTCCAAATGCCAGGCTCCTCCTGCTTTGCCAGCCCTAGTTCTGGAACTCTCCAAACACAGCGAAACGGTTAAAAAGTCATGGGGGTGTGGGACTGCCTGCCCTGAAGGGCCAATGAATGCCTTAGGGATTCAGGAATAGGCGCTACGGAAAACACCAGGGAACAGTTCCCAAGCTTCCCACTTCAGAGCCTCTGGGAGAGAGGTCGAGTGTCCGGGGACAGCCCTCCAGAGCCCACCATCCTGGTCCAACCTGGAGGACACAGCTCAAGCCTCCCCCGTATCATGGTAGGCAGACTGCGCAGGTCACCCTCAAAACACGAACATGCCAGAGATCTGAATTAGAGCTCCTCAGAGAAGGAAATTCATCTCCCATTTTAACTTTTGTTAATGTGCATTTATTTTTCATTGTAAATAGCTTAAACATAGTCTTAAAATTGTTAAACAAATAATCTTTTTAAAAATGATCTATACTCCCACCATTTAATCAATCTAGCGTCTGCATTTTGGAATCTTTTCCCCCAGGACCTCTTCCCCGCTGTAAAGGGCCTCTCCGGACCTAGTGATACCCCTTGACAGCTGTATCAGTTATCCACTGCCGTGTAACAAACCACCCCCGGATTTAGCAACAACAGTTCATGACTCTGCTTTGTGGTTCTTCTGGTCTGATCTGAGCTTGGTCAACCTCAGCTGGGCCCACTCATGTATTCAGTTGGCCCTAGAAGGCCTCACTCATGTCCCATGATTGGCTAGCTATCAGCCAGGGGGACGGGGGGTGACTAGGGTGACAAGGGGTTTCTTAGCTGACTAGATGAGCCTGTTTTCATGGTGCTGGTCCCAAGAGCAGTGAGAGACATTGAAGCTGCAAATCCTCTCAAGGTCCAGGCTCAGCATTTGTGCCATGTCACTTACACCATGTTCTATTAGTCCAGTCTGGTCACAAGACTGGCCCAGATTCCAGAGGGGAAGGAAAGATGACCTCTTGATAGGCAAATCTACAAAATACTGTGGTCATTTCTGCAACCTACCGTGATTATATGAAGTTTTGTACTCTTCTGCTTTTTCATTTATTATTGTACTATGATCATCTTCTTGTATTAATACAAAGTCTTCATGACATTATTTTTACTGCCTGCATAACGGTTAGAAGGTGGATAGACTGCAGTTTCCTTAACTGTCTCCCAACTGTTGGACATAAAGATTACTTCCAGTTATAAATAAGGCTGCACAGAACATCTTTATGTAGGTAACTATTTCTGTCATTTTGATTGTTGCCTTGGAATAGGCTCCCAGAAAGAGAGCCGAAAAGGATATATATTTTTTAATATCCTTGATACATACTGTCCAGTTGCACTGCAAAGAAGTGTTGCTTTGCCTCCAACCCCAAGAAGAGAGATTTTCAACAGCAGCCTGCATGCCAGCCTTCCTGCAGCCCACCTGGCTTCCCATGGACCTTCTTGCTTTCCGGTGCACCAGGTCAGGGAGCTGGGATCAAGCACAGGCTGGGCAGGGCCTTCCTTGGGCAACGTTAAGTTAGCATCTGTGGTCAGCGTCTGAGGGTCCGCCTTGCGGTGGACAACAACTGATTCAGTCCCCTGCAATCTCTTACCTCTTGTCTGTCAGAGCCTGGATCATACGTCTCCTGCACCAGTGATTCTAACCACCTATACCACCTGCACCTGAGCTGGGGAGCAGGTGGGACCCCAGACAGGCTCCTGAGTTGGGCTGGCTATGGCAACCCCTCCCACACTGCGTGCAAAGCCCCTGCTCGACCTTGACTCCAGGTGACCCTCATGGAAACCCACGTGACTGGCAACACTGAAGTTGATCCCACTTCCGGATGGAGACCTGGGGCTCATCCCCATTTCCCCCGGGCTTAACCTCCCAGTGCAGACACCCTCTTCCTCTTCCTCAAAGCTTATTTGCCTCCTCTGCTATTTCCTCAGTTCCTATGCTTTTAAAATACCAATGATCAGATAAAGGATTATGTTTGTGTTGGCTATGTTTCTTCTAAGATAACACAGCTACGTGGAAGACTTCGGAAATGGATGGCATAATCTGAGGGAAATATTGGATACCATGATCAGCGAGTTGGTGAAAGAGAGACTTGGGGTATGTTCATGGAAAATCACAGATATGTGGGTCTAGATGTTGAAAGAACTCCATGGATCCCAAAGGGACTGGCCTTGGAATGAAGCAGGGAGGAGTAGTTTAGAGTGTATCGTGTGTGAGCTCACAGGCTTGGAGTTTGCAAACCCTGGTTCCAATCTCCACTCTACCCATTAGTGGCCCTGTAAACGTAGCCACATTATTTCACCTCTCTGTGCCTTAGTTTTCCCATCTGTAAAATAGGCATAATAATCCATAAGGGTGATTGTGAGGATTTGGGCAATAAATGTGGCAGTAATAATTGCACCTACTGAGTTAAAAAAAAAAAGTCATTTGGACACAAAGAGGTATGTGGCTTGTTCAAAGTTGCCTTGGCTGGGACTTGTTCAGTGGGGACCAGAACCTGCAAGTTGGCCCTCATACCCAGAGAAGCCTCTTCTGTCCCCTCCCATAGCATCTTTCTCTACTTCTTCTTGGCCTCAGCTTGGAGAAGACACAGGGTTCATGCACCCTCCCTGAGGCTCCTTCCCCCTTCCAAGGACTATAGCCAGAAAGATCCTGACACAGAAAGGACCTTCCTCCCCTCCTACAGCTTGAAAAACCCCAGGCCTTCTGCACTGGTGAAGTCCAAAGTCAGAAAGGAGAGAAGGCCACTTGCCCAAGCCTGTGCCATCATCCTCTGTAGGGAGCGACAGCAGAAGGTCTCAGGGCTGGAGACCCCCAAGTAAAACCCCAAATGACATGAGGCCATAAACTTATTCCCCTGAGCCTAGCACAGTTTTAAATAATTCATTCATTGGCTTTTCAAGACAAAACAGCCCATGTTGCTCTCCTTTTGCTCATGACCCTATGGAACAATCAGTTGATGGACTCCTCAGAGCAGGGTAGAGCCTGGAGATGAATCTGAGGGGCTGAAGCTGGGGGGCAGCCTGGGGTCTCAGGGTATGTCTGGTGGGCAGTCAGTGCAAATGGGAGGAATATGTATAGATCCAAGAAAGGACAGGGATTTAGAAAGCAAGAGTAAGCAGGATATCTGCACGGACTGATACCTCCATTTTCCTTGTACTCATGAGTGCAACCAAAAAATTATTTTTAAAAAATCCCACCTTAGGAGGTTGGACAGGTATCATCTATCTTGAACAGGTAGAAGAGAGAGATCCAATGAGGTGGTGAGGCCCCCAGTTCACATGAGACGGAGCTAGACCCAAACCCACGCCGTCCAACCCTGGTGCCAGGGTTCTTTCCTAAAAGGGTGCTCCATGCCAGGCCCTCCACTCTTTCCCATATAACCTTCACAACAACTGTGCACTAGGTGCTGTCATTATTCCCATTTTACAGATGATAAAGCTGAGGTTAGATCTGGAGACTAACTTGCCCAAGGTCACATAGTTAGGAAGGTAGGGCAGGGATTTGGACTCAATGTGGCCTGTCTCCAGAGCCCTCAGTCTTAAACTCCATACCACATCTCCACTGTCTACAAGGTAAGATCCATATGTCCTCCCATGGTCCTCAAGACCCTGTATGGCTGGGCCTTTTCAATGCCCCATTCTCTACCCCAACCATTACTAATTTTGTTCACCTCCCCCTATTCTTCAGGCCTTGGCTTAAAAGCTGCTTTCTCCAGGAAGCCCTCTCTGACTACTGCCCAGCCAGGAAGGGCCCCCTCCTCTGGGCTCCCATAGCACCATATTTCCTCTGCCATAGCCATGCCCAGCCTGTGCTGAAACTGCTGATTTCAAGGTCTCCATGATAGACTGGGAGGTCCCAAGGGCAGGGGCCACTTAGCCACTTGCTCCCTGCACTCAGCCTCTGGCTGAACAGCAGTGGGGAAACATGTCCCAAGAACACCCTGCACCTGTTCCCTGCAGGCCCCTTCATAATGGGGTACCAGGCAGGACACAGTCCCTGCGGCAGGAGGCAGTGCTTTTCTGTGTCCCAGCACCCACCCCACCCCCCTCCTGCCTCTCTTTTCCTCCTCTCGCCCAGATTTCAAGATGCACTTCAAAGCTGCCTCCCCCAATGTCTCCTTGGCCACCAACGCTCTGAGGCACTCTCCCCTCCATCCCATGGTGTCCAAAGACTTTTCTAAGGAACACCAATCCCGCATAAGACATTTCCTTGGCCCAAGGTCCTGGGAAAACCCTGCCAATAACACACTTCTTTGATTTCCACATATTAATACTTTGGAAAAAATCACGTGTCTTACATTTGATATGTATCATATGTGAAAGCGTTTATTTCCTAGGAAAGTAGTTATTGCATAAATGGTTCATCTTAGAATTGATGGCACCTTGTGATCAAGGAACTGCAGTGTGGGGAGCCTCGTGCAGACTGGGAGAAGGAAAGTCCTAAGAAGTCCTGCAGCAGAGCAGCAAGATTGGCACTGCTAAGCCCATTGCTTCACCAGTGAAAGCTGAGCCCTGAATATTTTTTAGAGGATGTATTAACACTTCACGGAACTACATTTCTATAAGATGCACTTTGGAGGCACTGCCCGTGATATTTATAATTGATGGATATGTTTCACAATCCATCTTGTGTTGTTTCTGTCATCACCTCCCATTTGCTAATCTTGCCATCTCAGCTAGACCACGTGCTTCCTGAGGCCAGGGTGTACATCATAGAGCTCGCTGACGGGACAAGCGCTGACTCTGACCAGGTGCCATATGCCTGCTCGGGAACAGTGGATTTGGGGGTACAAATGACATGGCTGCTAGGAACACTCATTCTCAGCAACAGAGGGAGCGTGACTTCCCCGGGGGGCACCTGATCAGGCCCGTAGCCCTTCAAAGGGACGGGTTCTTGTGAATCACACTTTGTTCAGCTGTGTGACTTAAGGCAAGTTGCTTGATCATTCTGAGCCCCCATTTTCCCGTCTGTAAATAGGGACAATTACAGTTTCTAGCTTCTGAGGTTGGTTAAGGGAAGTAATATGAGTAGAGCACTTAGAACAACTCCGGAGATAAGAACTCAAATGCTTGCTGCTGTTGTCATTTTGTCCTTACTTGTCGTGGCGAAATCCCCCCAGTAGTCAGTGGTGGGCAGGATTCACTAGAGGAGGAGACTGGATGATGGAAGGAGATGATTATTATCGCCTGGACCAGAACTGCTTACAGAAGAGTCATGGACCTGCGGGGGCCTCCACGAGACAGGTCAGGCTCGCCAGAGGGAGAGGCGCTGCCTGGGTGCTTGGGCTCAGTGCATTCCTAACTCCCAGAGCCTCGCCTGGCCTCAGCCAGACCCTCGTCTGTGACCTGCCCTCTCCCAGTGCCGAGTGAGCGAGCTCTCTGTGATGTAACTCCATGGCAGCGAGGGCGTGAGCAGAAGTGTCCTGCCTGTCAGAACCACACTTGTCCTGAGCTGCTCCCCCAGCCCCTGCAACGTGTGTCAGACAAGGAGGAAGTGGTCACAGTCCCAGAGTCTTGTTTTATTTTTGGGAGTTCTTATTGAGGCACAGGGGAAATGGTATTTTAAATGTTCTCGGACTTCTTGAAGAATGTTTTCTCGGCTATCGCCACAGCCCTTGTCAAAAGTCTCGGTTGAAAAGAAAAATAAGCACAGAAAAAGAGAAGCAGGGTGAAGAGTCATTCAGCCTGTGGGTCTGTGCGTGAGCGTTTTACATAAAAAGGAAGGCAAGAGGGGAGAGCTCTGGAAACATTGTACTCCCAGGGCACCTGGGCTCTGGAAGGCCAGGAGCCTCTCCTCACGAACAGCGCCAACCGCCTGCCTGTGTGGTTCTCCGGGTGAGGGGCTGCGGGCCTGGGGGGCCGGAGGTATGGCTGGTGCGGCGGGGAGGCTGTGGTCAGTGAGACACCCACAGGCTGAAGGGCTGCGGGGCAGACTGGGGAGACTGTTCTAGGCCCCCAACAAGGACAACTCGGCTCGTCCGCAGAATGAGCGTGGCTGGTGACTAATGTACCCAA
This sequence comes from Ursus arctos, assembly GCF_023065955.2. Lineage (NCBI taxonomy): Eukaryota > Metazoa > Chordata > Mammalia > Carnivora > Ursidae > Ursus > Ursus arctos. Next base: position 57,545,070 of record NW_026622819.1, read on the forward strand.
AGTCACAAGGGCAGTGAGACGCGGGTCTGGGACAGAAACCCTCTGATGCTCAACACTGTGCCCCTCCCTGTCCACCATGTCATCGCTGAAACTGACATCTCAAACTTGGCCGCGTCGTTCCGTACCCCGCCTTGTCTGAGAGCGGGCTCCTACCCTACACGAATCCGTACGAGACTTGCCCAGGACCCATCTTCAGGAGCTTCAGACCCCAAGCAGTTGCCCTCAGGGCATCGTCCTGGGGCCTCGACACGTTCATGAGCCCCCCTGACCAGTTGCTCTTAGCAAACCGACAAGACCGAGCTACTTTTCCATCCGCAGCCGTGCTCTCAGCTCCCGTGACTCGGGCACAGGAGAGCCTCCCCGAGTCAGCTCAGCAGAGGCCGGCTCGTACCGAGTTTTGCACACAGACTTCAGAGCCAGTCCGGGTTCAGATCCCACTTCTGCCAGCAGAGCCACCATGGAGGGTTGGGTGGTTTGTATCCTCTCCAAGGGCTTCAGTCCAAGATGGCAAGGCGGGCTGGCACCCAGTCTCCAGGGTGTTTTACACCAGTTCCAGAAAGGAGCCGTGTGTGCTAACCACAGCTGTCTGCTGTTCAGAGCGAGGTTATTTGGTTGAGTTTCATACCTTCGTTGTGCCTCCATAGGTTCACCTGAAAAGGGGAAAAATAATATATTTCTCAAATGGGTGAGGGTTTATGGGGTGAACACCCAGAAAGCATTTAGAGCAGAGCTTAAAGCATAGTAAGTTCTCAAGCAGCAAGTATCTGAAAGGTTCGCCATAGCATCTGACCAGCATTTCATCTGAAGGTTTTCTTTCTTTATTTATTTTAGAGACAGAGAGAGATAGAGAGAGTATGCACCAGGGTGGGGGGTGGAGGGGCTGAGGGGGAGGGAGTCTTAAGCAGACTCCCTGCTGAACGTGGAGCCCAATGTCGGGCTGGATCTCACAACCTGAGATCATGACCTGAGCTGAAACCAAGAGTTGGACACTTACCCAGCTGAGCCACCCAGGCACCTCTGATTAGCATTTTTAAAGGACAATTTTGCTGAGGGCCGAACTTGAATCCACGGTGTTATTCAATTTTACATTGTTGTTGTTGTTGTTCTAAGCCCCAGCGTCACCTTCAGAAACCCAGAAGAGCCTTCAGAGGGTCTGGGAGCCTCCACGAGCCGTCCTGTCTTGTCAGCCTGCCCCACGCAGGTCCCCCGCGTCCTTCACTCAGGGAATTGCAAACGCAATGCACGCACACCTGCGTGTCCTTCCTATACCCTGAAATGGAAAAGGAAACTGGCTTCTTCTTTTTTTTTTTTTTTTTTTTTTTTTTTTAGCTCATCTTCCGTTTTGGACCAATTAAAAGAAAAACATTTTAATAAGCCCTGTGAAAAGGGAACTCAAGTTGCTCCCCAGGCTGAGTGCTGAACCCAGAGTTCAGGGCAGGATTAATAAGGACGCTATAAATGCAGACAGTGGCCCATGTCTCTATGGGCAAAGTGCTCTGGTTTGGGAGAAGGGAGAAAATTAAATTATAATGGGAAAACATACATTATTTGGATCAAGATAAGAAGGAGGACCTCGGTGGAGTGGAAATGAACCGGAGTGAGTCTGTCAGAAGGATGTTGAGGCTGGCTCCGCACAGCAGCCCAAGGAAGCCTGGCAGGGCCGTGAAATAGGGCCCCACAGAGAGGGGTGCTCTCTCCCAGGTTAGGCCCCATCTCTGTTCCCAGTGCCCTATCAGCGGGCTCGGAGCCCCGCTTTTCTGGGGTGACAGGCAAATACGCATGCAGACCCACCCAACGAGCACTGAGGAAGCATCTTCCCTGCCCCAGACCCCGATGGCACCGGCCATTCAGAAGGGGGACAAAGCCGGCTCTGGACTACCCCCAGAGAGCACGCAGACACAAGATGTGGCCAGCGAGAAGATGACGCTAATTTACTGTGGCTTCCCACGTGCGGTGCTGGAGCCCCTTGGCGGCATTTGCTCACTTTTCTCACGGCATTTGGCCCTCTAGCCCTGCCCAGAGGCGAACGTGATTATGATGCCTATTTTACAGATGAGGAAGCTGAGACTCTAAGAGCTGAGGCAACTGCCACACAGCCAATATGCTCAGAGTCAGGATTAGAACCCAGGGGTTTGTGCCTTTGAAGACCAAGTTCTCATCCACCTTGTTGAGAGCTGTTGTGACAGAGGACAGCAGAGGAGTGTGTGTGTGTGTGTGTGCGCGTGTGCGTGTGTGTACACATGTGCGTGTGCATGTGCACGTGTGTGTAGGGCATGGCTCTGCATCAACCTGAGATAAGCATTCCTGGAAGGCTTCCCGGAGGAGGTGATGTCTAGTCAAATTCTAAAGGAAAGGTCTTGAGTGCCAGGCTAAGGAATTTGGATTTTATTGAGTGTTTTTTTGAGCAGAGGCAAAGCATAATCAAATCCTCAACAAACAATATTTAATAAGCAAGTACGATGTGCCAGATAATCTATTAGGTACAGGAGCATTACAAGGTCTGAAACAAGATGTAGCCCCTGTTCTCTCCCGACTCCAGACTAGTTGGAGCGATGAAACACAGAACTATCAAAAAATAATTAGTGACAGCGTCAATAAACTCATGCCACGTGCCACCTGAAACAACAGAGCCTAGGTGCCGTATTTAGGTGGGAGGAGGGAGGTGACTGGGCTCTGGTGGGGTCAAGAGGACTCCCCGGGTAGGTGGAATCCTAGTAGGGTTAGACGAATTCAGAGAGAGAAATGGAAAAGGCACCAGAACTCGGCCTTAATCAGATTATACCCATTTGGGGGTCCCGAGGGCTCAGCAGAGAGCCTGCCTCTCGCAGGTGATGATACGTGCTTGCTGAATGAATAAATGTTGGTTCTCATGACAAAAGAGGACACATGGTTGAGAGGTAAGGTGTGACTGTGGGACTCTGGGGTATGGGGACGGCTGGCCACGGAGCCTCTCACAGCCCACCAAGTGCCATTCAATTGACTGTGACACCCCCCCTCCCCCGCCACACACACACACACACCCAGATTGACTTCCTTCAGTTTCTGGCTTTTCGTTTTTCCAGGAACAGGCACACACTAGGCCATGTCCGTTGGAGAAGTGAGTAGACTGTGCAAGGGAGCAGCGGAGAAAAGGTGGGAGGAGTCGGCTGGGAGCAGACAGAGGAAGCCTTGAATGCCAGGCCACAAAGTTGAGCCTTTTCCCTTGGCCAAGCGGTGGCCACTGAGGTCTCTGAACATTCAAGCAGCAGGAGGTAAACAATGTGGGGGAAGATGAATGTGGGTCTGAAAGCAAAATGGACTGAGGTGGGGAAAGGAAAGAAGAAACATGCTATAAGAGAAGGCTTCAGGAAGTGACTCCCCACAGTTAAAATGGGCAAACCCTTTGATCCAGAAATTTGATTTCTGGACATTTGCCCAATGAGGCCACAGAACACACTTGGAAAACAATAGTTTCTGGAGATCTTTGCAGCACCGTCTAGGACAGAGAACGCTGAGACGTAGCTCCCTCTAGGGGCACAATGCAGAGCGGGCCAGCTGCTCCAGCCCTGGGCTCCCCGTTTTGCCTCTTCTGCCCCTCCCCTCAGGACCTGTGCGCCCGCTGTTCCCTGTGCCTGCCATGCTTCTCTTCCGTCCAGGGATGTGACTCCTTCCCATCTCTGATTAAATGCCTCCTTCTCAGTGACCCCTTCTCCAAACACCTGAGGAAATGTCCTCCCCACCCATTAAAACCAAACACCTACCCCCCCACCCCGTGTTGCCTGTCTCCCCACACCTGTTACCATCTGACTTATTATACCCTATTCGACTTATTTTGCGTACCTGTCTCCACCATCCCTACCCACACGCCCACAGCACGTAAACTGCATGCAGCTAGAGATTGATGTCCGTTGTATCCCCCATGCTGGGGCAGCGCCTGGCACACGGTGAGTGCCCAGTGAAGATTTGTTGAATGAATGAATGAGTGACTGGTGGGTGGCTGGATCCGCGAGTGTGTGGCTTACACGTGACCTCAGCTTGAGCGCCAGGGAGCAGACCTAGGCAGTGCCTTGCTAGGGTCTTTGCAGATAGAGGCTGGCCTGAGTACCTCGGTGCCCTACCGACCAGTGTCAGGAGTGCAATGGACACTTTCAAATTAATTACGCCCGCCTTTGGCACGCAGTGGGGTCACTTCCTGTCATAATGAAACCTTTCTAAACATAGCCACACTGAATTAAGATGTCACAGCACTTACACGGCAGCTGTGTTGTACTGGAAAGGACTCCAGGCCTTAAGTCAGAACGTGTGGACTCACATCCCAAATATTTACCCATATCCCTCTTGGGCAAGACGCTTCACTTCTCTGAGCCTCAGTTTCCTTGTCTGTAAGATGGGAATAATAATAGTAGCTATGTCACAGGGTGGTGTGAAGATCAAGGAATGAACTGAGTGAGAGATTTTTTTTTTTTAAGATTTTATTTATTTATTTGTCAGAGAAAGAAGCACAAGCAGGGGGAGCGGCAGGCAGAGGGAGAAGCAGGCTCCCCGCTGAGCAGGGAGCCCAATAGAAGATCCAGGATCCTGGGATCATGACCTGAGCTGAAGGCAGACACTTCACTGGCTGAGCCACCCAGGAGCCCCAGAGATAAGACATTTTTAGAAATTGAAAAGCACCACACAGATATGCCAATGTTACGTGACTCTCGTATGAATGAGGACAGGTCTTACCATGTTTCATTTATGAACGAGGGCATGTTTGGCATCAGTGAAAAGGAAGGGAGAATGGCGTATGGGCACAGACAGAGGGGGATGCCTTCTGAGTTCTCTCCGTTCCAGAATCCTGGTGTAAGTGCTGAGTGGTGGTACTTTGAGCTCATTTTCTTTGTCTGCAGGGTCTGAGAGCAAGCAGAGATCTGAACTGTTTCAGAATTTCCTGCGGGAGTAAAACCTACTCAGTGTTTGGTTGGCATTTATTTCGTTCTGTACTCGTGCCTGGGAAATGGTGAGGAAAGAGTCAGAAGGGAGATGTGGCTCAGGGCCCGCACTCCATTAAAGGGAGTAATTTATCTGAAGTGCAAGGACGGTGACAGGTCGCGCTTGGCAAGGGATGGGGAAGGGGTCGAGGAGTGGTCCGTGCAAGAGAGTTTCCAGCCCTTCTTGCCGGCTTTAGGCCCCCAGCACCATCCTGTGCAGGAGCGGGAAGCTGGCCCTGAATGGGGGAACGAGGTGATTCCATATCATTCAGTGTCTCCCGGCAGCGTTCAACTCATAACTCACGTCTGATGTGCCCTCAGCTCCAGGCCTCCCAGTTCTGCCTGGCCCAGCCCTTTGGACGTGATGTGTGTATATAAATATATAAAAACAGTCTCCTGACTGTGGCTCTTGTCATCACAGACTCTGATCCCCCATTCACCGGCCCATCCCTCCCCTGGGACCTGCCGACCAGGTAAGGAGGAGCAAAAGCCATCAACCAACTCAGAACCAATCATCTGTCTTTCTTGTAGGGAAATCAACACACCACAGCCATTTATGCATCCTGACTGTTTCCCTAATCTTGTCTAACCATGTCTGTGACCACTCCTGGGCTAAGGTTTAAAAAAAAAAAAAAACAGCTGCACAAGTGGAGGATGGGGAAAAAAATGACATGAGGCAAAAACAGAGTCCACATAGAAGGCAAAAATGTTTCATCCTCGTGGGAACTTAGGCTCAGGTTCACTGGCCCTGAGTGCCTGAGTGCCGCATTAGGCAGAGCTAGGTCCATAGCTCTGCACATCCCATCAAGAGTGCTGCAATCAATTAGCAATGGCTGCCTCGGGCAAGGGAGGGGAAGCTGACTCCTAAATGTCATCTATAATAATCCCTTCTTATATCTAGCCAGATCTATTTTGAGACAAGCAATCAACGTAATGACAGCTTTTCTGGAAAAATACATTAAATATTAAATGTAGGTGTTGATTATTGGATGGATCCAGGTTTCAAACTTATAAATATAAAATGTGTGTGTGCGTGTGTGTTTGTGTGTAAGAAGGAAATTATTTGCTATCCCTTCTCTGTCAAAACCTACCTGAGTTCTTCAACCCAAAATCTGATGAGTATTCTTTGGAGCATAAATACATGTTTAGAATCTAGCCAGGCTTTCCCACTCTGGCTGCTTCTGGCTTCTGGGGGTAGCACGGAGAGAGAGAGAGAGAGAGGTGGGAGTGGGGAGCAGCTGCTTTTGCATGCTGGTAAGGTCTCGAATGTCTGACACATAGTAGGTACTCAGCAAATATTCACGGAGTTCTGAATGATGAACTCAGTTCTGTGTATTTTTTAATGATTCATAAATGTCACTTTAGTTGAATTTCAATATAAAATCTCATCTGTCAAATTTTTCTTTCTCGGTGAGCAAACATGATGGGTTAATTGGGATAACGCATGTGGGCATTAGGTTCATTGTTTTTCTGGGTGAGGGGATGCCCTGGATGGTGGAAAGAGGGGGGATTCTCCTACTAATTGTTCCCACTTCTGTATTCGCATGTTTGCTGTCTTCTCACCCTCATATCCCCCCTCATGTGTTCCTCGTCCTTGGGTCCCTAATCCTAGAGCTCTGGCTTCTCAACCTCAGCACTACTGACGTTCTGTGGAGGACTGTCCTATCCATTGTGTGACATTTGGCAGCATCCCTCACCTCTACCCACTAGAGACCAGCAACAACCCCCATCTCAAGTGGTGACGACCAAACTTGTCCCCAGACATTGCCAAATGGCCATTGGGGAGCGGGATTTTCCAGGTTGAGGGCTACTGCTATAACCCCCCTGGAAACATGGCTGCTTTCTTCTTTCTGAGAGATTTCAGCATTCATGTCACCCCCTCAGAAAGCCTTGTGGCCACCTGGTCCAAACCAGCCTCAGAGCTCACCATCCCGTTGCAGGGCTTCATTTCTCTGCAAAGCACATGTCTCTCTCTGATAATTTCCAGGCATAAATTTGTTTGTTGGTTGTCTGCCTGTCTCTACCAGAATGTGAGTTCCATGAGAGGCCTTTTCTATCTTGACTGTGTCTCTATCCTAGGGTTTAGAAGTGCCCAACACTTAGTAGGTTCTCAATAAATGTTGAGTGGGTGAAGGCAAGGAGGAAGTGCTTGGGGAAGGCTCTCCTTGGAGGGATATCTCTAGGATATGAAGTTGCCAGCCATAGGAAGTTTGAGGAAGAGCATTCCTGGCAGAGGGAACAGCCATTGCAAAGCCCATAGGCAGGGATGGGCTTGCCATGTGGAAGTTTGCTGGCAGGTGAGGGTGAGGGAGATAGGAGGACCAGGGCCAAGAGCCCAAAAGCAGCCTGATCCGTAGGCCTGGGGGGCCAAGCAGAGGTGTGCAGACTTTATTCTAAGAGTGACAGCAAGCCCTTTGGAGACTCCCCTGAGATGCCTCCCAAGTCTGCCCCCGGCCTCCTGTCTCTTTCTTCTTTCTCCCTGTTCCCCAGCTTCACAATGGGCAGGGTTGGGGAGGATTCCACCCTCCCAGCACTGCTTTCCCCGTTCTGTGCTGCAACGCTGTGGCTCGCTGGTATGGAAGGTCTTTGAGAAAAAAAGCTGCGTGTCTGCATTTAATATAAAGAACTTTAATCTACTCGGTATCTCCTACTCAAGAAGACTTTAGGTAATAATAACAGCTCACTTTGTTTTGAATATTCACCGTATTCTAGGCTCTATTCTAGGCGTATCATGCATAATAACTCACTGAATCCTCACAGCAGAACTGTGAGGTCCGTTCTATCAATTTCCCCATTTTACAGATGCAGAAACTGAGGCCCAGAGAGATTAATCGATTTCTCTAGACTCACTAAGGATTCTAAATCAGGTTTGGTCAGGAAGTCCACACTCTAACCCTTGAATCATATTCTCTTTTTTAAACTAATGCCAGAATGTGGCACATTATCTTTTAAAACGAATGTGCCATTTGCCTCAGGAATTCCATGCTTAGGAGTGTGTGATACCCTGAGCCTAAGGAGGCATAAATACTCAGCGGCAGACACACAAGGTTGTTGAGACGTAGAACGCAACCTGCATCTCCATTAAGAGGGGTTATTGAAGTAAGTCGTGGTCCCTCCGTATAAAGGAGCTGTTCAAATTGACATTGTTCATACGTACAACATGGAAAGACTACATATTTAATAGAAAAGTCCAGAAAAATTGCATTTTTATAAACAGTGATTTGATTTGAACAACGGGATTGCTAATGATTTTTAATTTCTTCTTTTTCTGGTCTATAGTCTCTAATTTCCCTACAATGAATATGTACTACATTTGTAATAAAAACGAAACCCAATAAAACGTATTGGATAAAAGAATGAGCAGCTGGAAATCATTCTCTCCTGGGGAATTAGCATCTTCTCTGACAATCAGGGCTACAGTTGCTTTGCTGGAACCTTCCGTTTACCTCCCAGTATCTGCTCTTGGCCAATGGGGAGACGAGGCAGGTGATCAGAGGAGGGGAGAGCATGAGGCCAGGGTGTACATTCACCTGGTCCCTCTCTGTCAGGTCACTTGGACAGACAGCCACTTTCAAGGTATCTGATTCTACACACCCTCCCGTCTGCTGGGTGCAGGGACAGGAGAGAGAGAGGTTGCCCAGCTCTCCCTGTTCTATCTCTATACCCCCCTGACACCCGTGTCGTTAGTCCTTTTGTAAATAAACTCTCCTCCCATCACCACAGCTTAGTATGACATCTGTTTCTGGTTGAGACTCTGACTGATACACTTGCCCTATTTGCTTTTCCTTCTTGTCCTCGGTCCCAATTCCCTACAATAAAACGACTCTCCAGTTGGCCTGTCCAACTTGACTTTCTCTCCTGATATCTGGTCTTGCCCATCAGGCATCTTCATTTGGACAACCAGGGAACTCATAACACTCATGCCCATCACAGGACTTCAACATTTATTCCCAAACCGAATTCTCTCTTCTTTTCCCTTTTACTCCCCACCCACTCCTAACCTCAAACCATCTTCCTCTGCCCCCTCTTTAATTCGCCACATCCTTTCAGTGCCCAAAGACTGTGAAATCGACCTCAGCAATGTCTTTTGCAAACGATCCCATTTCTCCAGTTCGCTCCCTCATCCAGGTCTCCTGGCAGCATCTGCCTGCCTCCCATCTCCTCCGCACCTCCCCTCCTCAGTCTGTGCTACGTGTGACTTCTGGCAAAGGGTCCTTGAAATACAGTTCTGGTCCTATCTACTCCTCCATTCAAAACCCAGGGCCAAGGCGACCGAACCCAATGCCTCAACCTTCCCCCCAGAGGCCTTTGTACAAACTGAGCCACTGGGTCTTTACATCCCCAAGTCCTTGCTCATGCTGGGGCCCCCGCTGAGTCACCGTCCCACACATTTCCAAGTGTTCCTCAAAGGCTGTTCAATAAAGCTCATCCCCACATGGTTTTCTTTCCCGTAAGTAACCCATTCCAAAGTCCCAACCAAGTCGTACTTCTTTCCAGGAAGTGATTCTTTTCCACTTGGTACTTGGGTGAGCGTCTTGGTTAAAACTGTGCTGTCCTTCAGGCCGGTGACATTTTCTGTCTCTGTCCCATGAGCTCAGCCAAAGGTCTCAGTCTAGGCAGGTACAAAGGCTCTGTGGTTACTGAACGAACGGACCTTCCTGCTGTGCAGTGTGAAGTCACTGAGTGAGGAATGAGGGAACCTAGACAAGAGGGCTTGACAGAGTCAGCCTCCAGTCCCCACCTCTGCAAAGACAAACCACAGCCAGTCCCTAGGAAGGTGCGGAGACAGAGATCCCGGGGCCGGGGGGGGGGGGTGGCGGTTGGGAGTGGCACAGCGGGTGAGGTATGGTGGTCCGTGACTCCATCAGCCATGGAGCCAGTGACCAGTGTCTGGTGGGGAGAGCAAGTAGATGGCCGAATCCCCTCTCCCTGCCCACTGCCATCGACCTGCATGACCTCCCCCCAACACAGATGCTACCATTGGAAGACAGGAAACAGATAGAATTCTAGATTTGAATATAATTCTGAAATAACCGAATTTACCTGAAAATGACTAGGCTGAGTTTTGTGCTGTAAGCAGGAGTAGGGCTCGAATTCAGAATTGCATGGAGTTACAGAAATCAGCACTTTCCATGTCTGAGTCGTATGATCTTTTGTATATAAAACAATGTACTCCCAATGTGCCAGGTGCTCAGTATTCGTCATCTTATTTAACTGGGGAGACCGTATCATGTATCGCTTTAACTAGGACAGTTCTGGGACTGAAGGGAGTGCTTGTTCATGTCACACTGGGATGCGGGCTCGAGTGAACCCAGCTTATGGCTCTCCTACAGCTGAGCCTCTCAACATTCATACCAGCAGGTAACATTCATGGGCCCATTTACAGATGGGGAAAACAAGGCCTAAAGTGATTGAGTCCTGAGTCCAGAATAAAGGAGGAGCCACCACTCAAGCCCAGCTGGTCGTCTGCCAAAGCCCGCACGCTTCCGTTTTGCACAAGACCTTGTGCTGGTTCTGCCCAGCTGTCCCCTCACCACGTTCCCCACCCACTCTGTTCTCTCTTCTCTGCCAACAAAAATATAACGAAGTCACACATGTCATTTTAGATTTTCTAGTAGCCACATTAAAAAGCAAACAAAAACAGGTGAAATCAGTTTTAATATTATATTTTATTTAACCCAATATATTCAATATAGTGTCATTCGATGCAATCAATAGAAAACAATTAGTCATAAGATATGGTAATTCTCCCCTGCCCCATAGAGCATACCTCAATTCCGACTAGCCATTTTTCAAAGCCTCAGTCGCCCCACGTGGTGGCGGCTACCCTGCCATGGGTGCAGCCCCCCCCCACCACAGGTCGGCTGAGGTCTGGCCGCCGGCACACTGCCATCTAGTGGACAAATGCTCCTCTCCCAGAAAACCAGCCCCAGCAAAACTATCTGCATCCAATACTATCGTCCTCAGGATTAGCTCCCCAAAAAGCACTTGAGGCGAGAGGGGTGTCAGTGCAGAGTTGGTTCCCAGGGCAGATACGCAGCCATGGAGCAAATTCAAGTCAATACATGGCGAACCAAAGCCGGGGTTCTTTTTTGTTTCCTAGTAGCCTAAGGATTTGGCAGAAAATGATACAGAATGTATTTAAAACAATCCTTCACAAAGACAGAGTTCCGTTCTTTCACACCTAATTTCACTGTATGATGGTATAAAGCACTTCTTCCCCAGAAAATATACAGCTTCTCTTTTAATCCATGGTAAAAGCCTGGTTTCTTCCAAGTTGTACCTTTCTCACGCACAACGGGTGTGGTCACTCAAGGATTTCAGTTCACCAAGGTTTTCCCAATGTGCATAATTGATTAAGAACCTATGATGAGAGCTGATGTGATTCTAGACCTCTAAATTACCCCGCAGTGGAGGGGGAGCCTTAAACATGGCTTCGTATGAATAAAATCACATAACTACATCACTCCAGAGAGGAGTGCTTGGCACCGAGATGGCTTGGCAGGCAGAGTAAGAAGCAGGTGGGGCGTTCCCTGACCTGGTGCTGATGGTGTTGTCAGCACCTTACTATCTTCAGGATCGTCTTGGGTTTTGTACAGACACGGACATGACGTTCACATTTAAGGAGATAAGAGTCTTCCCAGGGAACCATGCCAAACCATCCCAGCTACACAATAACAAAAACAGCACCGTGATAGTGTGCGAGGACTGAAGTTGTCCTTCAATTGCAACACTGGGCGGGATGTCAATTGGATATAAAACGAGCATTTGAGGAGCATGAGAAGGGAACTTCGTTCTGGTTTCAGCTCTGATACTCCCTGGCTGTGTGACCAGGTCTCAGCCACACAACCTCCCTGGTCCTCCGCTTTGTCATCTCACACTAAGCAATAGACAATCAGGACAATTTACACTTATAGGGTGTGGAGCCAAGGAGAAAGGAAAGGCAGACACGTAGGAATTTCAGTGAGTGGCTGGGGGAGAGTCTCCCACCAGCGGGAGGACAGGAGCCCAGGTGCAGGAAGAGAACGTGTGGCAGGAAGGAAGGGGGCTCAGCCAGCTAACCTAGAGAAAAGCGACGGGCTGGGGTAGCCTCATTCTCTACTCCAGCGATAGTCAGAGATTATCCTGCTAAGGGGCAGGAAACTGGCTTAAATTATTAACTTCAAGAATACAGACTTGAAAAGGATCTTTGAACTAATCCGGAATAACAAATCTCAAAGTCTGTTTTACAGACCACTGGCACTTCATGATGGCTAAATAGGTCTTTAACAAAACAGACCTCTTTGCCACAGGACTTCTCAGAACCTCTAACATTCTATGATTTTCACAGAGGGCAGACAGCACACAGCATTTCCCAGACTTGTTTAACTATGGAAGCTTTTTTTTTAAAGGGACATCACTTGAGAAGTGATCCAGGGAACAAACTTTGAGAAACACTGCTCTAGTCCAACTCTGCCATTGCATAGATAGGGAAATTGAGGCCCAGAAAATGTGGGAGGTGAGTCTAAGATTCACAAAGATAGTGGCAAGGCCAAGACTGGAATTTCACTTTTTTTTACCCAGTAAATTCTTTTTTCTTTTTTTTTCTACTGGTATTCTACATTTAAGACATACAAAAAGATCTACGGAATTACACAAGATATCCATGTTGCCACCACCCGCTTAAGAAATAAAGCATTGCCTGGGTGCCTGGGTGGCACAGCGGTTAAGCGTCTGCCTTCGGGTCAGGGCGTGATCCTGGCCTTATGGGATCGAGCCCCACATCAGGCTCCTCCACTATGAGCCTGCTTCTTCCTCTCCCACTCCCCCTGCTTGTGTTCCTTCTCTCGCTGGCTGTCTCTATCCTGTCGAATAAATAAATAAAATCTTTAAAAATAAATAAATAAAGCATTGCCAATTCAGGAAAAACCACCTTGCATAACTGCCCCCCCAGTCTCTCCCCAGGGGAACCCCTATCCTAAAGTCGTGACATAATTCATGGAAATACTGGTGGAATTTCAAGTAAATCCCATCGTCCTCCATGGCTCCTCTTCGCCTCTTCCACGGTCTGTAAGTTGTGATGGTCTTGGAATTAAAAACAAAAACAAAATATCCCACTTGGGTCAGAGCACCAAAGATCAGAAGCCCATCTAGAGAATCCTGGGGTTACCTACCTACAGCTCACAGCACATCCGAGAAATGTTATGAACCAGGGAACTTTCTCGTTCTCCAATGGGCTCTTCATACGCTGTATGAATTCTGTCAGATGCGGGGTGCTTCTTGCTTCATTCCGTGCGAGACTTCCGTGGCATGAATTCCTTGCACCTCCCCACCCATCCGCAGGCCAGATGGGGAGCCGGGTGCCGTATAAATGTTTAATTGTGACACAGTAAAAATATTTGCTTTCAGTAGCTGGAAGCTACCAAATGGAGGTAGGGCTGTCTACTAGAGTTGCCAGACTTCATTCTAATGAGAACAGAAATAAAGGCTGATTAAATCAAATTCCCCATAGTGCAGAACCACTTAAATAAATGTTTCATATTGTTTGCATGATGCTTTTAAAATGTAACAGCTGCTTATGTAACCATTACGCTGGACATAAATCATTCATTGCCATCACCACCGTCAGAGCAGAACTGGGCTCCGTTTCTCAGCTGCTGACATTTTCATTACTGGGGGACTTTCGAGACAGACCATTTGGGCTCCCCCTCCCCCACCCGCGTGCTGGGTAGCAGGAGCATGCGTGAAGTGAAGGGATGCGGGCTCTACGGCGGGCACGAGGTAGACGTTTCTGGAGGCCCTGTACTGTGTGTAGACTGTTGGGCTGGCTTCTCATGTTCCATCCTCACCACAAGAAGGCATTGCTCCTGTTTTATAGATGTGGACACTGAGGCCCATGGCAATGAAGTAACCTGCCCAAAGTCCCACAGTAAGTCACAGGCCTGTATTTGAACCCAGGACTAGCTGAACCTTGGCGCACCACACAAGTCTGTCTGAGAACAAAGGGCACATCGTCCCACCCCGCAAATGCCACACGCCTCATGCCTTTTGGCGATGATGAGAACAACGGAGGCCAGAGCAGGACTCAAAGAACCAGGGACTCATTTGAGCTGGGGCTGGGAGGTGGGAGAGGAACAGAGATTCCGATCTGAACTTCATTTCCTGGGCCGGCACCCTAGTCCAAGTTTCTGCCATCTCTCAGCTCTTCACCGTGCCGGCCCCGTGCCAGTCTCCCTGCCAGCCTCCCTGCCCTCATTCTTGCCCATCTCAATCCATCATTCACACACTCGGCTCAGTCATTTTTTTAAAGTGTAAATCAGACCATGCCTTTTTCCTGTTTAAAAGCCTCCAGTGGCTTCCCACCATTCTCAGAATAAAGCCCCACCTCCCCCCATGGCCCTCAAGACCCTGAGTGAAATGACATCTGCCCACATTTGCTTGCTCTTCCCTACCACTCTCTTCTGTCCAGACATCCTGGCTGCTTTCTGGTCCTCAGACATCTTTACCTTCTTGCCTGCCCCAGGACCCTTGCACATGCTCTAGATCTTCCCGTGGCAGACTGCAATCTGTCAATCAAACCTCAGTTCAAAGTCACCTCCCCAGAAAGGCCCTCACTGCACCCTCCATTGCGAGCTGCTCTCCCACAGACTCTCTCCATTACATAGCTCTGTGTCATTCACTTTGAAGCACGTATTTCTTTCTCAATTTCTTGACTAGCTTATTATACTCTGATTCACTAGGAAGTAGGCCCCAGGAGAGATGTCTGAGCTATTCACCACTGTTTCCCCAGCCCTAGAGTAGAGTCTGGAACATAGAAGGTACCCCGTAAATATTAATGCAATGAATGAATTGACTTGCCACATCCATTTCCCCTGCATCTAGACTGGGGTCACCTAAGCTGGCCCCCAGAAAGAGAGAATTTGAATCTGAAAGCCAGTCATCACCTCCACACCCAAGCTTCCTGTAAGTATCCCAGCCGTGTGGGTGATACCGGTCATGGAGGAAGACAGAGAGCTGGTGAAGAAAATCCAGCAGACCCTCTGAGGTTCCCTGTATTCACAGGAAGGAGGGACAACCAGTGTCCCCATCTCCGCAAGATTGCGTCTAAAGAAGAAATAGAACATGAGACAGGTTGCTGGTGCTGGCCAGCCTTTAGACACCCCATTCTGATGGCCAGAGACTCAGCCATGGTCCCTGACTTGGCTCCAACCCCACCCTCCCTCCAGCAAGTGCCCCTTGCTCTGCAGTGGAGGCCAGACAGCTGCCCCAGACGTCGTGGAGCCCCGACCCTGGACACCAGGCAGATAGGCTTGAGCGAGCTTTGGAAGGCAGAGCCATCTCCCAGCTCCTGTGGCCGCTGTCTGCTGGAGACGGGTTCTCTGTGGCCCTGTTCCACTCTCTGTCCTAGAGCTTCTGGGCGACCGGAGGGAGTCGCGATGCCAGCAGTGGCCTGCCCTGCCGCACCAGCAGTGGGCCCCCGAGCTCAGCCTTGCCAGAGGCCGCCTCAGAGCCAGTGGCCCCGGCCACTCAGCCCTGCGGTGCTCCACAGTCACCCCTGGAGGCCTCTTCTCTGGCCCTTCCAGTGACCTCGGAGGCCCCCATTTCCCTCAGAAAGTCCCTTCCTTATGCCAACAGCTGGCTGGTTCCTCTTTCTCACACTGACTCTGATGCAGAGCCCTTCCAGGGGAGGGACCCTTCTTGTCCCCCTCTGGCCTCCCTAGCCTCAGGGCCTGCCCCACCTGAGGAGGGGCTCGTTTGGTGTTTGCAATTGGAAGAGCTTTACAGATACACACTGTTTCAACATTATTAGGCACATTACCCAAGGAGGCAGCTGTTAATAATAGCCCATATGTTAATAACCCGTTAATAACCCACATGTCCCATTTGTTTCATTTCCCAGCTCAATTTAGAAGCCTGACCTTCTCTCACGGTGCCTCCTGCTAGGAGCTAATACTAGGACACAGGAGAGGGTGTGAGACTCAGAGCCAAGCATGCGCCCTCGGAACCACCCCCTTCTGGAATCTGGCCAGGCGCAGCAGAGCTACAAGCACGGCACTGAACCCTGCCTCCGTGGGCATTCCTGTTTCCCCGGGTTTGAGGAAGGCACAAAGAGAGGAAGTGACTTCCCGGGCTCACACAGCCAGCAGGTGGCAAGACCTGGCCCTCACCAGCCTGGCCGAGCGTGCGGGGTGTGGAAGGGAACTCCCACCTGCCCAGAAACCTTGAGTTCCCTGCCGGGCAGGCACAGATGTGAGTGCACCCTCGTGCCAGCACTATGCCTCCCCGCCCGCCGCAGGCACCAGGGCTATTCTCAGGCCATGCCAGCGGTGTCTGCCTCCTTCGTCTTCCTCCTGAGAGTGGGCTCCCCCCTTCCCCTTCCTCCCAAGGGACAGTGTGCTGCCAGGCTGCTAAGACCCAGAGGCATCTCTTCTGCTCATGTTCTCTGTAGCATCTAGGTCCGATCCCCAACCCAGGGTCAGCAAACTGCCCAGAGTCTCCCAGATGAGGTCTAGGGGCTGACTTCAAATTTAGCATTTTCAGTGTATGATAGAAAGAAAACAGTTTTGTGAGATTTACAAATGCAGTTCCCCGTGTCCAGAATGCCCTCTTCCCTCTTCTACTTGGCGAACTCCTATTCATGCTGCAAAGCCTGTTCAAGTGTCCCCTTCCCGCCAGTTTCCTCCCATGCGGATGCATGTAGAGAGAACCTCTGTTTTCCTTAGCGAAGAAGTGGAGGAAAATCTTAATTTCTCCACATAAGAAAAAAGGCTGAAAAGGATATTGAGAGCTGGGAAGAGGCTGGCAAGCACCTGAACTTGCGAGAAAGAGCAGAAAGGGTGAAGGCTTTTTTTCCCAAAATGCAGAGTGTAGGGTCAATGCTCTCCTCCGTCTCCCCACAACACCTTATGTCAGAGTCTACACTGCTTACCAGTGTTCTTGGAGATGGACCTGTGTTTAATTTTATCTTGTTTTTTATGGAAACAGTATTCCTGCCTGACTGAATGTAGCAGCAGGAAACATAACATCTGACTTTAAACCCTGATACTTAATTGACTTGCAGAGCGAAAGCTCAGAGTGTCAGCAAGTTTAGGGCCATTGACTCAGGAGCTCCATCAGGTCAAGTCTCTGGAGTGGCTTCTGCCACCCTCTGCTGTCTTGTCACAGTCACAGGACGGGTCAGTGTGCTGCTGGCGTCACAGCGTCATACAACCAACTCCATCCAACATCAGATGGGACGAAAGTTGTACACCCCCTTCACTCCCAGCCTTCATGTGGGGAAGAAAATCGCCCTCTTCTCAATGTGCCCTTGAGCCGACTTCGATTCCATGGCCCTGCTCACCTGCTGGGAGTGTGGCAAAGGATCTGGGGTTTGCCAGCCCTGTCATGAGAGTGGGACTCTGCCATCAGGGGTGAAGGGATGGCTGGTGAGTGAGCGAGCTGCAGCGGGGCAGCCCAGTGGGGCTCAGGCACTGTGGTGACAAGGCAGGGTTGGGGGGAGCGAGCATGAAGGGGCCTTCTCTACCAGGCCCCAGTTACAAAGGTCCTTCTCACATCCATCAGTTATGGGAGTCTCAGGATGAGAAAGAACTGAAGGAGGCCTCCCCTCTGCTTGGATCCCTCCACTGACGAGGAACTTGCTTCTTCTGGACACCACCCTTTCATCACATGACAGCTTGACGGGCTAGGCAGTTCCTTCCATGAACCCAAAGTTAGCAGTGATTTCCCGCTCACTTTCCGTTGCCCTTGTCCCACCACATGCGTCTTCCGTCAGCAGCCTGTTTCCACAGCAGCCACCGATGGGACATTTTAGACCACAGAGCTGACCTGGATGAGTCATTCTCCTTCCTAAAACCCTTCAGTGAGTCCCCAGTGTCTAGGGAATAAAATCCAGCTTCATGGCATGGCGTGAGGCTTGTCACAGTCCAAATCCTGCCTGGTCTCTCTTCCTTATGATTATCCCTCTAACACATATATTCTTATACCCCAGGTAATAGCACACTGAAGCACTTGTTACCTCCCCCAGCACTTTCATGCTTTTGTTCAAGCTGTTCTATTTGCCTAGCATTTCTTTCTACCGTCCCCATTGGCAAACTCCTACACACCCTTCAAAGCCCAGTTCATTTGTACCCTCCCTGCCCGGGCAAGTATTCCACCTGAAGGAAATTACATTGTTACTTCCTTGACTCTATCAAACCCTGAATGGCCAAGGCAGCACTTAGCATTGTTTGGTGCTTGGTGACTTTCCTAAATACTCATCTCTACCCAAGGACTGGAAAGTCCTATCAGGCACCTTTGCAGCCCAGCACCTGAAGGAAGCACCCAGCAGATGCTTGCCTAAAGCAAAGACTCACCTTGGGAGCCCTGGTCCCCTGTCAAGGAGCCGCAGAGGACGGAACTGGAAAAGACCTGTCATGGGGATTCTGTGAGGTGATGTGCAGTTTCCTGGCCCCTAAGAAATGGTAGCTGTGGTTATGACTGTTGTCACTGTCGGTGTCATCACTGGCTCTCGGCTCTTTCGTTAACTGACGTCCTCACTAGTTCCAAAAAGAAAGGGGCCAACCTGCCTCCCCGATCCCAGAATTTGCTCCCTGGTCTGTCTTCCTTGCGCAGCTGGACACATCCAAGCCGGCTCCCAGCCCGCCCTGTGCCTCCCATCCTTCCCCTCCTGCAGGGCAGACTCGCCCATCTCGCTCCATCAATAGATGCTGGCAAAGCAGGTTCAGCCTCTTGCCTCTGAGTTAGAGAAACGGATTCTAATTAAGGGACCTGCCAAAAGTGGCCTCATTTTACAGACAATTGGGTTGTGAATCGAAGTGAGCATTAAAGTTTACAGGCTCGACAGAAACCAGCCGGCCTCACTGCTCATCTCCCCAGACTGAGCCGCTGCCTGTCATTGACTCGACAACTGTTCATGGTAGGAGCGAGGAGCATTCGGCAGTGGGAGAAATGTCCATCCCTTTGCTGTTTGTTCTTGAAACCCAGTATCAGGACCTGGGCAGGTGTGGCAACGCTTCTCTCAGGATTTGCTCTGCCCCTTCTCTGGCCTCGCACGAGAAGACTTAGGTGGTGTGGAGGAAAAAAAAAAAAACAAACAAACAGGGAAAGGGCTCCAATCCGTAGACCCTGGCTCATAACTGAGATCCCCACTGTCCAACCCCCCCACGGTTCTGTTATTTGGGGTCAGTGGGGCACCGAGTCTCTGCTGAAACTGGGCTTTCCAGACTTGGTCCACAGGGAGCCAGACACTCCCACTGGATTCCCCAGGGTTCTCCAGGACAGACAAAGAACCAAGAGGATCTATATAGATATACATCAGAGGACATTTATTACAGGAATTGGCTTATGTGATTGTGAAGGTCAAGAAGACCCAAGTCTGCCATCTGCAGGCTGGACAACCAGGAAACCCAGTCTGACTCGGAAGGTCTGAGAATCGGGGGCCCGTGGTGTTAGTCCCAGTCAGAGTCTGACGGCCCAAGGACCAGGGCCACCCAATGTCACGTCCAAGGAGGCCGGGAGAAGACGGACATTCCAGCTCAAGCAGAGAGAGGAAATCCTCCCACCCTCAGTCTTTTGTTCAATTCAGGACATCAAGGGATTGGATGGTACCCACTCACATTGGCAAAGTACTCAGTCCAAACTCTTCTGGGAACACCCTCACACACACACATCCAGAAATAATGTTTTATCAGCTATCTAGGCATCCCTTAGCCCAGGCAAGCTGGCATAGGAAATGAACCATCACACCCACCAAGTCTCTACCACCTACCCACATGCTCAGCTGCTTTCTGGACTTAAGGAGATGAGTCTCTCTTTTTTCCCTCCTTCCCCCGCAAACCTTCCCTTGCTCCTGTTCCTGCCTGGCTCCAGGACATCCCACCCTCTCTCCTCAAAGGCTTAGGGCTGCTCAAGGACAGATCCCATCTTACAGCTGAGTTTTGGTTAGCCTCAATGGTGTTATGTCTTCTTTTTTCCCCCCAATTGAGCCATTTTCTAAAAGCTGAGGTTTCCATATAAAAATGCAGGCTGCTGGTTTCTCTTTACAAGTAGGGCAATCTGGCAGTTCTGGGTTGGTGCAGAAACAATTAGACGATACTAAAGAGCAGAGTTTTTCCATAAGGCCTGAGATTCCAGCAGCTAAAGGACCACTCCTCCCACCAGCCCCTCCCCCCAAATAAAACCCTCCCTGAACTTGTCTATATCAACTCCTGTCCCTATAGACATTTATTTTAGGTTTGAAATAGCAATAGGGGGACAGGCTTTATTTAAACAGCAAAATTGCTTAAATGAGATAACACGTGTAAAGCATTTGGGATGGGGCCTGGCACCTAACTAGGCCTTAGTTAAATATTTGTTGAGTGAATAATCTGATTATCAAAAAGGCAAGTAAGTTGGGCACACAAAATACAATACTAGCTCAGAGATGGCACTTGGGGGCTCAGGATTCCACAGTGTAGGGACTGTGATTTGAGGCCCCACCATCAGGGAAGTTCAGATGACCTAAATCCGGAGAGACTAATGCCAGCCCCACGCTTGATCCTGCCAGGTGTTTATTTTAGGAAATTAGAAGACAGCAATACATTAGCCCAGGAGCCCTGGGGTGACAGGGGCTGAGTTGCCATTCCCAGGAAGCACCTAGAAGACCCCCAAACTCTTTACCTGCAGTTTGTTGTTAGATCCTCACAGGAACCCTGTGAGGTAGGAACTTATTTCCCCATTTTACAGATGAGAAAACTGCCTACTGAAAGAGACAGACATTGAAATGGCCACACAAATAAATATAAATGAGATAAATTCTCTTTGAGGGAAAGGAATATACAACGGTTTGAAACAATGTAAAGGGGCCTGGTCTAGGAGGTCAGGGCACGTTTCTTTAAAGAGGTGACACCTGAGTCAAGTTCCGAAGCTGAGTAAGTGTTAAATGGGGTAAGAGCAGGCAGGTTGGGATATTCTCAGTGGCCCTCAATCCCAGATGCTCAGCATGAACCACTTGGGGAGCCATGATCCTGTACTGGGCCAGTCCAGCTAAATCAGTAGGACCTGGCTCCTGGTGTTTTTAAAAGCTTCATGGATGCACAATCAAAATGGAGCAAAAAGAAGTCCAAAGCTAATGCACTCACAGACAATAGCCATTCACAGTTATCCGGCTAAACCGAGTAGATGTTCACTGACTATAAGCAGGTGGGGTTTTCAACAGCTCCATCATCATTACTTCCCCTGCCTCCTCCAGATGGCTTGCGGGCTTAAGTCCAATGTTAAAGGAAGGAAAGAAACCGGCCTCTGTTGAGGGCTTACTGAGTGTCACATTATTTATTCCATTTAACATTTAACGAAACCCTCAGAGAAAGGAATGCTCTTATTATTTTACAGATAGGGACACTGAGGCTCAGAGCAGGGAGTCTGCCAGAGTCTCCCAGCTCTGCAGGGGCAGCCCGGGGATCCTCTCCCAGGCCCACCTGGCAGAGAGACTGCGTTCCTTCCCCGGACTCTGCGTCTCCATCCATCCAGAGGTCCTCCTGCCCCCCTCAGCACTGTTTCCTGGCCTGGATGCCTCACGTTGGGCTGCATCGCTTGGGTCTGGCCACAGAGCGGGTGCTAGGGATTACGCCCGTCTTGAGCAGGGTCGTGCCATGGTTAAAGAACAAGGACTGGGGGTCCAAATCCTCAGTCCAAATCCTGGGTTCGAATCCTGCTTTCCTGCTTACTGGCTGTGGCATCTCAAACTATTGGTGAGATTTCTTTGAGTCTGAACGTTTGTCTTCTACAGCATGGGGGTCATATTAGTACCTCCCTCCCAACTTCGTTGTGACAACTTCGTATGTATATATTTATGACATATTCATTACGTTTAGAACGGTGACTGGAGTATAGTTAGTGTTCAGTTAATGTCAAGTACTGTTAATATTACTCCAGGAGCTGGGGTGAGAGGACCCCTGGGGCTCTTACTTTCTAAACCCCCAAATTGGGGGGGGGCATCCTAGAAAGGGTGTTATCAAGCCCTCCATGGAAACCGGGATGGGCAGTTTTGGGAGGGCCCAGGAATTCTGGCTCAGGTAGGATGTGCACATGGAAGCTGCTGCCTTTGCTGGCCCCTGTGACCAGCAGGCACAGCACCAGGGCCCTGGGTTGACAGGGAGGGTGAAATGACTGTCATACCTCCTCCAAGAACAGAACAGAAGGGAGCGCATAGTTCCAGCCAGCTGCCAATACGTGGCGTTGGGTGCTGATGTGAGACTGCCTGAGCTGGAATGGAACGGAACGGGCCAGAGTCAGGGCTCAGACAATTCCCGCTGGTGACCTAGCCTAAGTCACATACCGCCCCAAGAGCGGGCCCTGACAGGCTGTGACCAGTACCACCTACGACCAGCAGAGGGAGGCACAGGCCACAGGCTGGCCTGCTCCTGCTATCCACGAGCTCTTCCCTAGGAAGGTTTTACTACCAAGTCCAGCCTCTTGGATTCAGTGTCTCCCTCCCTCCTCTTCCCTGAAGGCTAGAGGCCCCCTGCCTTTCCCCCCAAGTCCGAGGTCTTCTGGATTCTCTTAGCCTGCGTAGAAGTTTTGCTGCAAACAGGGAGTGAGCCCTTAAATGCTTGCTCCAGGGCCGAGTGTCCCAGCATCTGTCGGTCCAGAGAGCTCACCCCTCAGAGCTTCAGCTTCCTCATCTGTATAGTGAGGTTGGAAGGGGTCGTTTCGTTAGCCGTCTTTTTTGTAAGCTATGTCCTTGACTTTCTTTCCCAGGAGGCGGAGGGACAAGGTGGTCCGAAGGCACAGACTCCAGAACAGGGCAGGACTGTGGTTAATCCTGACCAGTGATGTGATTCTGGCCCAGCCACCCCCCCTCTGTGATGTCAGAGAGAAAAGACCCAGCCCATGGGGTTACAGGTGGATTAAATGGGAAATCACACGTATGGCACCCTGCACCGCAGTGCGTGGGGAGAGACACTCCTGCTCTTTAGGGTATGCCCCTCAGAGACCACCCACGGGATGCTCCTTCAAGGGCCAGTACCGATCTCCTCCCCTTCCTCCATCTCCTGCCCGGTTCCACCTCCAGGGAGCCCACGACCACCAGAGCACTCCCCAGTGTCCTCCGGCTGCTGTAGGGGTGCCGAAGGGATCTCAATCAGACCAACACCCCCGCAGCCCTTCCCTGGCCCAGACCATGGCCTCATCTCAAGTGTATGTAGATTGCAAACGGAGCCTCCGGAGGCACTAGGATTCTGGAATGAGGAAGGGGTGGGGGTGGGCACCTGCATTTTCACAGGCTGTCTGGTGATGCTGAGGCCCCCAAGGTTAAAAAATCACTGCCGCGGGCAACTGGGCTAGGGAAGTGGGATTCCCAAACAATTGATTGAGGTGATTGAAAGAGACAGGAGAAGCATCAGGCAAATGCGCAGCCACTCGGGCTCTTCATCCCCAGCAGAGAGTGTGGACCCAGGTCAAGGCTGCCTGAGCTACAGGCTGAGTCAGGTCTCTCCCCATAGGGCCAAGCCTGCTCTGCCTGATGAACAGAAAGGTCTCAGCAACCACATCAGAGGGTGACGGGCTCCCTGTGGGGTGACAGGGATCAGCTGCTGGCCCAGAGGCCAGAAGCAGGAAGGCCCACCTGTTCCTGCTCAGTGGTTCTGAATTTGAGGACAAACCAGACTCCCCCTGGGAGGGAGAACCCGACATGGCTGGGCCCACCCCCAGCTTCTGAATCAGGCGGTCTGCGCTGGGGCCTGAGAATTTACGTTTCTGACAAGTTCCCAGGGGTGTGTGTGTGTGTGTGTGTGTGTGTGTGTGTGTGTGTGTGTGTTCGGTTTTCTGCTTTCTGCAGTGTTTAGCTCAGACTCCTGGTTGGGAACCAGCTTATAGACCCCCTTCTGAGCCACAGAAAATAAGACTAGACCAGAAAGAGCAACTGTGGCCCAGCACCTTAATGTCCACAAATCCCAGCCAGGCCGTTGTCTCCAGGCCTCACGGCAACCCCGCTAGGCTGCTTACCAAGTGCACCTATGTGCTCTCAGGACGCCAGCCGCTGTTCTCGAAACGAACCCACAAACCCACAGCCGCCCATCTCAGACAGATGAAGAGCTGCCGGAGGAAGCAAGCCAAGACTCGAAGCGGGGCGTCTGGGCTGGGAAGGAGGCTTGGAGCCCAGCACAGGGCGAGTGTATTAGCAAGTACGCAGAGAAAACACCAAGTAACAAGTAGATCTGGACCCTCCCCTTCAAAGCTCGGCTCTGTCCCCTGGTCCTGAGCAGCTGATGGGGGGTTCGGGGGAACAGGAAGGCAGTTCCCGCACCACTGGCCCGTGCTCTCCTTCTCTTACCTCCTCACACTCTTAGATGGAACTATGTAAAGATCTAAAAACATTCAGGCTGTTGCTTAACTCCAGGCCTTTGCCCTCTTCCAAGGCACACTGCAGGGGGTCCCTGCTCCCTCAGCCCCGTACAGTCAGCTCATGACCAGGCCAAGCTTGGACCATTGAAAGAAGCCCCTTCCCAGAGTTTGTTCCAAGGCAGATGTCCTGGCTTCTCACCATTGTGTCATTCTGGCCTTGGTCCCTCCGTGAAGCCTCTGCTGTCCTTCCTGGCACCAGCCTCAGTATTTCTAGAAATGCGGAGGTACTGGCTCCACGAAAGGTCCCCAGTAGGCTCACAACACCCAAGAAGTGTGTGGCTCTCCTGGCTCTTCTGGGTGTGACTCAGGCCCTTCGGCTCCCCCCAGCCCTACCCCACCAGCTTCCCCCTCCCATCCTTACTCCTTACCTCCTCCCTCGGCCAGCACTGAGCTTTGCCTTCCAGCCCCTTTGGTCACAGGAGCCAAGACTCCTGTGTTCAAATTCTAGGTCTGCCTTTTGGCATCAGACCAAGGCTGCCCTCCAGCCATTCCGGACGGGCCTTAGTCCCATTCAGCACATAACTGTCACACCCTTCCAGAATCTGTCCCCAGGCGGCTGCCGTTGCTTTTTCAATTCCCCAGAGCCCGAAGCGCCCAGGAGTTTGTCTCACGTTCCTTCACGCCCTCCCCAGGACCTTAGCCCATGCTGGGGGTGGGACAGCTCTGCTCCCCGGCCCAGAGGCAGGACTAACCCTGAGCACAGACGGCCTTCCTGAGGTTCAAGAGGATCGCAGCCGGGATCACAGCCTCACGTGGCCTCTGGCCTTCCTCTTCCATTTCTTCTTCCCCACTCCTGCTGGTTGCTCCTGGAAGCCATTCCCTGATCAATCCCGCACACGCAACTTCTGGTCTCCGGGTCTGCTTCCAGAAGCCTGACCTAGGACAAAGGCAGTGTCGTGGCAGAATTTGCTGAGGATGATGCAGGGAGCAAGCCTGGAAGCAATGCGGAGGGACTTGTGGTCATCCTGTCACGCTCGGCCTCCTCCCACGCCCACCCTAGTCACTGTCCCCTTCTGTCACGGGTGTCCGTCCCTGCCTCTGTCCCTTGGAGAGCCTCCTGGACCACAGATGTTCCCCGTCCCTGCAGTCGGTGGGCAGGAGGGGGTCCGTGTCATTTAGCATCTTCACTACAGGCCCAGGAACCAACCAGAAGCCTTTAGCCCCCACCGACCCCTTCCTCTGCTCCCGGCCACCACGCTGCCAGATGCAAAGAAGAACATTTTAATTCCACAAATTGCAGCACTTACAAAGCTCGTCAGGCTAACTGGCAGGCAGGCACAGGTGAGGAAGAAGCATGCCGGCTCGGCAGAGAGCCAGGGCCCCGGGCTGCCTTCCAGGAAGTCCCCCCACCACCTGCCGCGACAGCTCGTTCCTCAAATGTGTCAGGAGAGCCGAGCATGATGGGAGGGAGGGGGCGGGCTTGGCATCTGTCCCCCTGTTGCTTCCCACTGCCTCTCAGTAAGACTTGATGCTTGCTCGGGGAAGGAGAGTGTGGGTGGGGTTCTTGCACTTTGCAGGGCCCTTCTGAGTTAGCCTTGGGCAAGAAGGTTTAGCCTGGGGATCTTCCACCCTGGTATTTCCAGGCTGAGACAGCAGGTCAGGGCCTGGTGAGCCCTTAAGACTTGTGGAGCTTTTCCCCTTCCCAGGCCTTGCAGCCCCCACCCCAGTTCAGTTGTGGGATGGCATGTGTGTGGCCATTTTCGCCCACTGTGGGCAGACAGCTTAGGACCTCCTGAGAGCTGATGGGCCTGCAGACCTTAGAGGACTCAGAGCCCAAAGGAGCGGTCTGTCCTCGCTTTCATACCACCAGGGTTTGCCTGGCCACCCACAGGATGCAAGAGGGGCTCATAATGAAATGGAAAATCGTGATATGACCCTGGCAGAAAAAGCATGGGGTGTCAGGGGTCCCGGAGCAGGGGCTTAGTTATTTCATGGATCAGAAAACTGAACACCTTAAGGAAAGGGACGTCCCTAGTCACACAGCACATTCGAGTCAAAGTGGAACCACGGCAAAGTGATCCCAGGTGAGAGTCTTAACTGACACTTCCCTATGAGACCTTGGGAAGCTTCTGGAGGTATTGGGATGCTGCAACGACAAACAGAGGTGGTTCAGTGAGGACTCTGTCTTGTTTAAGTGACAAAAACTCTGGCTCAAGTTGGCATAGTAATGTAGAGATTCCATGATTCACATAATTAACAAGTTCAGGGGTAGGAGGAATTCAGGCACCGCTGGATCCAGGGATAGGAACAGGACTGGTTTCTCTCCATTGCTTGGCTCCGCTTTCCTGTGTGGGTTTCTTTTCCACATGGTGGCTCCTGATGGTCTCTCCTTCCAGATGACAAACTGGCCTCTCAGGTCCAGCCTCACATCCCATCAGGCCCGAGTCCCACAGGAAAGAGCCAGAGTCTTTGGTAGTGGCTCCCGAAAACCTCCTGGGCTTCTTGCTGCTCAAATAGTTTATGTTGCACGTCCAGCCCTGAACGAATTACTGAGGCCAGGGAAGTGAGACTCACAGTTGGCTTTGGGCCTGGACCACGTGGCCACCCCTGGCAACAGCTGGGGGGGTGGGAGGGGTGAAGACGCTGACACGCGCACACGCAGGGCTGCCGCAAGAAGAGGCAGGGATGGCTCTCAGGAGGCAGACACACCTGCTGGGCCCAGAGGGTGGGAGGGGTCAAGTGGCTCATGCTGAGGCCAGAGGACTCTGAGAATGCGGCTCCATTCTACGACCCGGGCCTTGGGAAGGAGGCATTTGAGAAGAGCCAGGCTGCACCCTCAAAAATTCTGCTAGAGGGGCGCCTGAGTGGCTCAGTCGTTAAGCGTCTGCCTTCGGCTCATGGCGTGATCCCGGCGTTCTGGGATCGAGCCCCACATCAGGCTCCTCCGCTAGGAGCCTGCTTCTTCCTCTCCCACTCCCCCTGCTTGTGTTCCCTCTCTCACTGGCTGTCTCTCTCTCTCTCTGTCAAATAAATAAATAAAATCTTTAAAAAAAAATGCTGCTAGAAAACTGCAACTAATGTCTGTCACGACAAACTCGGACGCTCCACTGCCCAAAGTAAATCTGACCAAGTTTCCTTTTACAGTCAGTGACTCAGGTTCTGTCTCCCTGGGAAGGTCCTTTCCTTCTGCTCCAAATGGAAAACTCCTGTGCATCCTAAAAATCCACTACAGGGCGAACACCATCTCTTCCAGGCAGCTCTGGTAGAACCGTGCTTCCATTCACTCATCCAGCAAACACTGCGTTCCGACTGTGCACCCGGCACGGGGCTGGGTGATGAGGACAGAGCTGAACCAACAAGAGGGATGGGTAGAGGCCCCCGTGCTCACGAGCAGGTGAGGAGGCTAGTATTCACGAAGCCTACAAACAAGTGTAGACCTGAAGCTGTCCAAGTAGCAGCAAGAGGGGGGCCCCATCTAGGAGGAGTTCGGCCTGGTCAGGGGGCCAGAGAAGCCGTTCGAGGCTGCGGCATCAAGCTGAGAGCTTTAGGATGAGTAAACACTGGAAGTTAAGAGCTCAAGGGGGCAGGGGGCAGGAAGGACACGTCAAGACTCCGCTGCGGAGGGAAGGTACCAGGTGAACAGGAGCAAAGGTCGCTGTTTCTGGAAGGGGAGAGATTGAGGAAATTGAGGCGTGCTGAAAAGGCTGGCAGAGACAGACCACACAAGTACCAAGGGCAGCCAGGAGCCACTGAAGGTTTGAAGTGGTGGGGGGTGATAAATTCTGTGCTGTGAAAAGATGTCTCTGACCCCCTTGCAAAGAGCAGCTGCAGAGAGCTGGGAGATGCAGCAAAAGCGTAGTGAGGCCAAGAGCCAAGACACAATTTGATGGTAGCCTGGAGCGGGTGTGTGTGGAGGTGGAGAGAGATGGGCAGAACGTGGTGATGGATTGGGTGTGGGAGGGGAGAACCAGGGAGGGGTCAAGGGTTGTCGCCTTACACACGTAGGTCAGTGGTGGCATCATTCCTTAAGAAAGAGAAGGCTGTGGAAGACATAGACAAGCCTGAACTGGAAAGAGGCCTTGATGAGTCATCTGGATGGATGGCAATTACAGCTCTGGGGGCAGAGGAGATCACCTAGGGTGATGGTACGGAATGACCGAAAAAAAAAAAAAAGAGCATCTTGGACCAATCCTTGAGGAGTATCAGTGTTTGATAGCCAAATAAAGGATGGGAGCCTCATAAGAAAACAAAACAGGAATGACCAGAGAACTAGAAGGAAAACTGGGAGCATCTTGTACCATTCGGGGTCCCCACAGGACAGAGCTGGCACACTTGGTGGGTCTAAAGGAAGAGAGGTCAAAGAGGGACTGTGTAGACTTATGGCAGTGTCGAAGAAACCCCAGGATGGCAGCTCACCCAGGGACGGGCCACCCCGGGGCCTGACACAGCTGGCATGGCCTCAGGGAGGCAGCCACCACCACACCGGCAGATGGATGGGAGGGGGTTGGAGCAACAAGTGCCTGACCCCCCTCTTCCCACTCCCCAGTCTGCTGGTGCCTTGGTCCTTACCCAAACCCCACCAGAGTCGGAGGGCGAGGAAGCCAGGCTGACGCAGACCAGGGGGACAGAACAGGGCAGGAAAGGGCAGAAAATGGATGAGGGCAGGGAGAAATGGAGAAAAACCAACCCAGGTATGGTATCATGGAAGCCTAAGATGAGAATGTTTCTGGGAAGAAGGACCAAGAGTGTTTCACACAGCTGAGAAGCCAGCAGAACAGGGGTCACGTTAGTATGTTGTGTTCAGCTCCACAGAGGTCACCCATGACTTTAGAATGTTTATTTTGTTGAGTAAGGCAGGGAGAAGCCAGGCAGGGATATGACCTGTAATCCCGCTTGGTGGTGGAATTAAAAGAAGAACATAGAGGTCTGGAGTTCAAATCCAGCCACAACCGCAGATCCGTGATGTGACCTTAGGCCTCATCTTGCTCATCTCTAAAGTGGCAAAATGAACGGTACCTACCTCAGAGGAGAGCTGGCAGGACGGGATGACAGTGACACGCAAACCTCTGTCAACGCTAAAACGATGATGGGCAAGAGGCCTTATCCTCAATGAAGCCCCTCCCCAGGACGGTACGGAGCACCCAAGGGTCAGTGCCCTGGCGCTTAGACATTTGGGGCGGAGTTCCTGGTTTCTTTGTCCCCTGCCTCGGCCAGGACCTCAACCCCTGGCTATCCCGGTCTCTCCGGGGGGCAGGAGCTCAGTGGGGACTCCAGTGGGGATGGCAATGGCTTTGCCCCCTGAGTTTTGGGCAGAAATGGGGCTGTCAAGAAATGGGAATGAAATTTTAGCCAAAGAACATCAGGTGGTTTGAAAAAGCATGGTGGCCATGGAGCTAGCAGGAGCAGACCGACCGTCACCGCTGAGGCTACTCGTCTGCCAGGCTGAGGTTCCATCCGTCCTCTCCCTCTCGCCCCGGGGCCGAGTCTCTGTCCCTGCCCAGCACCCATCCGGGTCCATCCTTTCCGTGCCTTTGCTCTCGCCTCCCTCTCTCTACCTGCCTTGTCCCTCCCCATCAGCGATCAGCCTGAGCACCTGTGACCAGGCTGTGTCTCAAGTCTGCAAGACTGTGCAAGAATGTGACTTGCCACGTATGGTCTAAGTCAACTTTATTTTCAGTTTGCACGAATGCGGATCCTCCAAGCACCACCCCAGGCCTGCAGAGACCCCGTCGGGGGACTGCAGGACATCTGCAGTGATGTGAGCAGACCTCGAGGCCCCTCTTGTTCATCCAAAGCCAGCCCTGCCTAGAATCAGTCTGGTTGGAAGCAGAGGGATTATGAGCCCATTTTAGCGAGGCTTTGTGATTCAGGTAACAGCTAGCTCCAGGGAGCCCAGAACAAAGGAGTGCCCTCTGGGAAGAGACCCCTCAGAGCCTACACTCACAACCCCCACCCCCCAACTGGGACGGGTCCCTGCCTGCGAGCAGCTGGTGCAGGTGCCCCACCCCCCACCCCCAGTGCATGGGTTTGTACACATCTGTGCAAGCACTTGGTACCTCTGTGTGCTTCCCTCCCCAGCCACGGAGCAGGCTGGGAGACAGAGGAGCGCAGGATGCAAGAGGCATCTGCAGGCCCAGAGCCTGCTCTGGCCCGGGGTCTCTGGGACCCCTCCCAGAGCTTGGTTCTCGGGAGACCAGGAGAAGCTGTTTACGAGCAGGCGCGGACACTGTTACTACAGTAAGCACAGCGGCTACTCCAGCAGAGGAAGCACCTGGTCGGAGCTGGAGCCAAGGCTGTGCTCAGCATCTGTCCGTTCCCCGAACTTTCATTAGGTCTGTCCCCTTGCAAGCCTGTGCAGTGGAGTAGACGCTTGAGTCACACCCCAGGTTGACCAGGGATGAGCTCTGTGACCTTTGGTAAGTTGCTTTCCCCTTTGGCAGTTCCTCGTGGAGGAGACAGCATTGCAAAGGCTCTGGGGGCTGGGTAAGCAGGGTCGTTTTAGGGACAGAAAGGAGGCCATATGGCTGAAGCCTCTGTGAAGCGGGAGAGGCCAGCAGGGCCAGCTCCGCAGGGTCCCCGGAGCCCTACTAAGGACTTTGGCCCTAATTAGATGTGTGCATGGTCAGGTCCCTGCCCCAACCTCAGCTCCGTGTGTACTCATCTGCAAAGGGCTCTGGACGTGACCCAGGATCCAGCCCAACCTCGGGCCTCTGCCCTGCGTTAACTGGAGATGGGTCCTCACTTAGCGTATGGGAAATGGGAAGGGAAACCCATCCCATCAGCCTTTCTGGCTCTGGTTGCAAGACCACATGTGACTCTCAAAGCATTCTGTCTCTACACTCAGGACAGTGTCCTCTTTCTGCCAAGTGACTCTGGAGACAACATCATCACATTTGAGTCACTTGACATCCTCAACAACCCCTTCTAGGGTGGAGATCTTTCTGGCTCCGGGTAGGGTGGGGAGTGCATTAGTGCATTATAGAATAATGTTACCAGTCCAGGCATGTTTCGTAACAGAAAAGAACCCAGAACACAGGAGGTGAGTAGAAAGAAGCAGGGCTTCGATCTGTTAGAATAGGTTTCCTGATGTGGCTATATCCCAGGGGACACAGAAACCTGTGCCTCTGTGTGCAGGAGTCCCTTCTACAAAACCCAGAGATACAGGCATTTGCCCCGCTCTTGAATACTCCCTTCCACGGGTGGTTCACTACTTTGTAGGGCAGTCTCTTGAACAGCGAAAGGTTGAGTTCAATCCGCTTTCTTCCCATTTTTCTGGGGTGGTCCTGACCTTGGACTCTGCAGTTCTCTTTCCCATGACACTTAAGTTT
This sequence comes from Ursus arctos, assembly GCF_023065955.2. Taxonomy (NCBI): domain Eukaryota; kingdom Metazoa; phylum Chordata; class Mammalia; order Carnivora; family Ursidae; genus Ursus; species Ursus arctos. The sequence goes on from NW_026622819.1 coordinate 57,576,646, forward strand.
TGGGGGCCTTATCATGGATTTGAACTATAGCGTCACCTAAAGTGAAATAGCAGGCTTTGGTTCAACAAGATTTACTCTGTTGGTAAAGGAAGTGGGGAAAAATTGAGGAACTTTCCTGTGGTTAAAAAACCCAGCTGCCCATCAACTTATCACTCAACTTTCTCTGGGCTTTAAAAGGTTTATTGGTGATGAGGACGACCCTTAGGTCTGGACAAGAGGGGTGCCTGTCTTAGAACCTGTGAGATAATAGAAAATACATAAATATATGTGTCTCTGCCCCCAGTTCCCAGCACAGAGCTCGTGAAACCCTCGTCCAGAATTTTCTGAGTGATCAGAGCACCAGGAGCCCCTTTTGTTCTAATATTTGGTCTTTGACCCCAGTTCCTGACACAAGGCTCCTGAAACTCTCGTAATTTCCTAGGTGACAGGAGTGGCTCTTGTTCCAATAAGGTGCTTCTGGGCGGGCTCCGGACGGCTCCGGGAGGGGGCCGGTCACCAGAAAGACCAAGCCCTGACTGGAAGCTGGGCATCTTCAGCCCGTCCCCGTTCCCTTGAGACAGGGGACGGGCTCCAAATGGAGTTAATGACCATTCGTGCCTACGTGAGGGAGCCTCCGTAAAAATCCCAATAGTACAGGGTTCAAGGAGCTAGGTTAGTGAACACCTCCCTGTACTGGGAGAGCGATGCACCCCAGCTCCACAGGGACAGACGCTCCTGCCCGCGGGACCCTCTGGGACCTCACCATATGTATCTCTTCTTCTGGCTGTTCGTCTGTATCCTTCATCAGATCCTGTAGTAAACTGGTAAACGTTAAGTGTTTTTCTGAGTTCCGTGAGCCTCTCTAGCAAATTAATCGAACCCGAGGAGGGGGTCTTGAGACCCTCAGATTTATAGCTGATTGGTCAGAAACAGGACAGCCTAGACTTGTGGCTGGCATCTGAGGTGGGGTGGGGGCAGTCTAGGAGGACTGAGCCCTCCGCCTGTGGGATCGGACTCTGTCTCCGGGTAGGCAGCATTAGAACTGAGTTGAGTTGTAGGACAGCCAGCCGGTGTCACAGAGGATTGCTGGGTGTGGGGCAACTCCCACATGTTTGGTGACCGGAAGTGAAGTGTTCTGTGTGAAAGTAAAGGGGACGCCTAGGAGGAAGGGCTGGAGATTTTCCTATAGGAGACCCCTGCTTAGATGACACCTCCTCTGGTCCTCCTCCAGCGGTGCCCTCCCCACAGGTGAGGAAACAGAAAGGGCCATAGGGGTTTGACCCACTAGGAACCCATCCCCTCCTTCTATCTAGACCATATTCTGGGTGTCAGGACCCTCGGATTCCCCATCCTCATAGCCCCAAGACTGCTTCCAGGGCCTCTGCTCAGGCCTGTTTGTTGTGTTTGTCTCCCTGAGAAGCAGCTGTTTTGGGGAGCTGTGGCTGGGCTTCCACAGCAGGCTGGGTGCCCACAGCCATGTGCAGAAGGCCTCTTCCAGGAGAGGTGAGAAGCAGAAGGAGAAAGGGGTCAGGCCGTGGGCCTGGAGTGGGAGATAGGGCCTACTTTCCCTGCACTGTCACGTTCTCCTGAGGAACTCCAAGGAGGCTAAAAAGCTGCAAACTCAAGCAGCTGAGAAGCCATCTTTATTAACATAGGAAGCTAGAACACATTTCATTTAGCACGTAACTGACTTGATATATAACTTCAAATATTTAGACATAGGGTTAGCGGGCCTCTACATTTGTTTCCTATTGCTAGTGCAACAAATTACCAGAAATTAAGTGGCTTAAAATCACAGAAGTGTATAATCTTACAGTCCTAGAGGTTAGAACTGGGTCTCACCAGGCTAAAATCATGGCGCCAGCAAGGCTATGTTCTTTCTGGAGGCTCTAGAGGGAATCCATGTCTTTCCCTTTTCCAGCTTCTAAAGCTGCCCGCGTTCCTTGGCCCGAGGCCCCTTCCTCCCTCTCCAAAGCCAGCAGTGGTCGGCCGGGTCTTTCTCACACTGCTATTTCTCTGGCTGGCTCTCTCTCCTGCTTCTGTCCTTCACTTAGAAAGACCCCAAGGATTACTTGAGCACCCCAGACAACCCACAATAATCTCCCCATCTTGCAGTCAGGTGATCTTGAATTTCATCTGCAAACCCTGTCACATAACATATCATCTGCAGGTTCCAGGGATTAGGATGTGGACATCTTCAGAGGGCCATGACTGCCCATAGTAGCTTGCATTCTTGTCCCAAGCCCTACAAAAGTTTGGGGTATAATTTGTTGAGTCCTGAAAGAATAGTATTAGCGCCTGACGATTACTTTTAAAAAATACAATTCTCCTCAGAGTCTGATTTCTTTTAGACCTCAGGGCTATGTACCAGACACAATTTGCAGGCCTGGGCATGAGCTCCACATTTCCGAATGACATTATTACGTTACTTTGACAATGTCCTGAAAGTAGAGATGAGAGCCCTGCCGACTTTCTCGGCTCACTCTTTACAGAGGGAGAAGGGAATTGGGGCCACGCAGTGGAAAGCACTAACCCTTATCCCTCCATACACCTGCTCTCTGTCCAATTATTTGGGGACAGGCCATAGAAAGGGCAGTAGACTGGGAGTTATTGATTTATGTACTCACCAGTTCAGCAAATATTGATTTAGCATCCCCTCTTGCTAGGCCTAGTACTTGTGGTTGGAGACACAGAGGTGGTAAATACATGGGTCCTAACCTCATTGGCTAGCTCAGTCACAGGGGACAGGGGCCTTCCTCCCCCGGGCCTCAATTTCCTTATAGTCTCATGATCAGTAAAGAGCCCCGTTAAGAAGGCAGGGCCCTTGCCTCCGTCCCTCACTCTTGTCTCTCTCTAAGCTTTGAACACTTAGTAGATGCTCAGTAAATGTTTGTTGAATGAATGAAAAGCCCTCCCTGATCTGACAGTTCATGACTGTATCAGGTCAATCAAAAAAGCAGAGAGCAAGGCAAGAGGAGAACTGGCTGGGTGTGTTAGCATGGCTGGGAGAGAGAACGTGGGAAGAGGTCCTGGAGGAGGTCTGCGGTGGGTTCCCACGGCTGCTTACAGAGCCTTTGCTGGAATTTATTAATCTACACGGCCACCTTATGAGTTGACTCCTATGATCATTCCCGTTTTACAAATGAAGAAGGAGATTTACTAAGTAGAAACTTTCTTAAGACCACAAAGTAGGTAAGAGTCAGAGCTGGGGTTTGAACCTGAACTCTCCCCCGATGAGAGCAGCCTGTCTCCTTCCCTCTCAGGTACATATATGGTCTCCCCAGATCCCATTCGGCAGTTATGAACCTCTCTGTCCCCACTACGCCCTGCTGCCTTCCCTGAGATCTCCCCAGAGATCTCCTGGGGTCTGAATCACTGGGGCCTCAAGGCCAGGCTACGCTGATGGGGGCTGAAGAAGGTGAAAAGGCAGGGTTGGGGCGAAACTTCAAGTTCAAGTCCTTTACTCCTAACTCAGTTCTCTCAATCACTCTCTGCGACTTTCCCTGAGCAAAGACAGAAGTGCTGGATTTGTGCAGCTTCCAGGAAGTCTGTGCCAAGACCAGGGAAATTGCCACCTGCCATCTGTTCTGTTCAATCCTTCATAAGCGTGCCACGGGATCTAGAGAGACTGACAGTTTAAAATATATTGAGCAGCTCCTGCCTCTTCCTTTATTACCCTTCCACAGGCTCTGAGTGCGAACAGCCGTTACAGTAAGCCCGAGCTAGTGTCCCCGCAGCACGGCTGGCATCACTCGGTACCTTTATAGGCAGCCAGGGGATGGAGAACTGGGGATTTTCTCCCCTTCTGTTTCACTTGCTGAGGCTTAGAGAACTCTGACTGGAATAATCCATTTCTGATGGCTGCTGTGGAGTAGTGCACAGAGCACTAGGTCTGGAGTAAGTCAGCTCCCCCATGGGCTGTGTGAACTCGGGCAATTACATCTCTCTGAGCTCAAGTCTTGCTGCGAGTTAGTGTTCTAGCCTTTGACCTGACTGCCAAGAAACCGCGGCAGGTCTGGGGATTTGGCTCCCGACAGTCCGCCCCTCCTCTCCCACTTCTAGCGTAGCCCTGTTGTAAGGCAGGCAGGACCTGCAACACGCCCTAATCCCCATTGCTTGCCCTGAACCTTCTACCAAGTTGGCCATCTGGGCCTTCACATTCCTCCCCGGGGATCCTGGGAACACAGGAGCCTCCTGCAGGTCCTGCCTGAATTGTTTCCTTTCTCCGGTGCCCAAGGCATAACAGGTGTTCTGCCTTAACCAATGGTGTACTTTCAGTGTAGTTTTATTCTCTAGATGTCCGTGTCTCCCATTGTTTGTTTCACTCCTTGAGGTCCTCGTGAAGCGCCCCCCCCCCCCCGCCCCGTGCCTGGCTCAGCCCCCCGCACACAGGGTAGGAACTGGTGTTGTATTCCCTGCTGGGCTCCAAGCTGGGGAGCTTCCCACCGCAAGCAAGGTGACCCCCGCCTCCTGCCAGACTAAAGGGAGGGGGCCATCGACACAAATGACTGAAAAAGGGGGCTCGGGGGCAGCTGGACCCGCATGTTCAGACAACGTCTTCAAGAGGCTTTCCCTGCCCTACGGCCACTTTCTGCTAAGCGGTCTTCACCACCCCCAGAGACTCTCCTCTCTCGTAACAAGCTGGTCTTCAGCAGCGCCCAAATTACCTTCCATCCATTTAGCAATCCCGATGGTCATGAGGAAGGTGCTCATTGGCCAGCTTGGACCACGTGCCCAACCATAAACCAATCACTGTGGCCGGAGGACTGGAACGCTGTGATTGGCCAGTTCTAGATTATGTTCACCCTCGAGTTAGCAGATGTGTGTAACCCCATTTTAGACAAAAAGATTGAGCAGGAGAGGGATAGTTTCTCAAAGGAGGATGGGGGAACTATTTCTTAGCAGAAAGGGAAGTGACAGACATTTGACATGAAAGGAAAACAAGATGTCGGCCCCGTCTCATTGGTTTCACATTACTATTAATTCAGTTATCAAATACCTAGAAATGGGTTCCTTACTTGAAATTGGCCTGCATTTTCACTTAGGATCTATTTTAACCTCTGAGTTTCATCCTCTTCTGTTCTCAGCCTACAGGACCAAGCTGGGAGTAGCCCCTGTGGTACCAGGAGTCACATGGCTCCCAACAAGCTGCAAAGTACCCCAATATTCCATTAGGTTTTGGAAAGTCCTCCCTCCCCCATTAATTCACCTCTACTTCCCATGCCCCTCAATTCTATTGCCACCACCAGTAGGTATGACCCCTCAAGAACAGAAAACAGAAACCTATCTGGCTGACAAAATCTCAGGACTGTTTTAATGTCATGATGGCTAACAGATAATGCAGCATGTCAGGGCCAGTTCAAAGGAGGGTATTTTTAAGGTCAGGCTCTCCACATAAACGTAAACAGTTTCTTTCAGCTCAGCCTGACTTCTTCCTATCACCATAACAATCGAATCTCCCCTGACAGGAAATTGGGATTATTTATCAGGAGCAAGTGTACATAAAATGGCATTTGTTCTCTATCAGAACTCCATGCCCTCAAGGGTCTTGGACCTTCCTTCTTCCTGCTAGCTTCTTGCCTGATAGCAAAGCCCTGACAATAAGCACTGTATCTGTATCTTTTGCTGCTGTAATAAATTAATGTTCATTCGGTGGCTTGAAACACAGATTTGTTATCTTAGAGTTTTGGAGGTCAGAAGTCCAAAAGGGGTCTCATTAGGCCACAACGAAGGTTTCAACAGAGCTGGGTTCTTTCTGAAAGTTCTAAGAGAGAATCCATTCACTTGCCTTTTTCATCCTCTAGAGTTACCTGCATTCTTTGGCTTATGACTGCCTTCCTCTGTCTTCAAAGCCAGCATAGAATATTCAAATCTCTCCTTCAATCTCACTTTTCTGGCCCCCCACCTTCCACATTTAAAAGACCCTTGTGATTACATCGGGTCCTCCCGAATAATCCAGAATAATTTCCTCATCTTAAAGTCAGCTAATTAGCTGCCTTAATTCCATCAGCAGCCTTAATTCTCCCTTGCCACTTAATATATTCACTGGTTCCAGGGATTAGGACGTGGATATATTTGGGGTGGCCATTATTCTGCTGACCACAAGCACTGAGAATTCTAGGTGACTATGGACTTCCTCAATGATGTCTGTCCAGCATCAGCAAGTTAGAAGAACAGCAGAACTGCATAAATACGTAATAAACTAAATTATCTGAAAGGTGAAACAAAAACATTCTAGGACAAAAAGAAATACAGATGTCCCCCAGGGGTCCTATTTAAGAGATAAAGGGCTTAAAGGGACTTGATGTGAATGATCCTGGAGAGCAGAGATCCTGTCCAAAGAGATTAGAATCCAAATGCTCCCTCCTTCAGCAGGGCCTCCATTATAGCTTCCAGTTCTATTCAGGTATTAAGGTTTGCCTTCTTAGACTCCCTCAGCACTTTTTCCTTTTCTCAGAAGGTTGAAGACCACCCAAATCCATCAGGATTTTGGAGGAGTTATACCATATTCATTAGGCAACAGCCCAAAAGATTTGAGGGGATGTTTTGGGGGAACTCAGGTGTGAAATGACAGCCCTGCAAGTTAAACTATCAATAATGTATGTCATTACAAATATGAAATAGAAATTATTTCCAGAAGAATTAGATTAATGGCTGATGAAGGGCAACCAGATGTTGGAAGACAACCCTATCTTTGTAGGACGATTATCTTCTCCTGGTCCCACTGACTAAGACAGACCTCATAGGCAGAATGGCTCAAGGTCAGCATTACTCATATGGGGTGTCAAAGTTCCTACCACATCACAATCCCAAGATTCCAACTTGGAGCCTTGATGTTGACGCCTTCTATTCCTTGCCCATCTTCAGCACCAGTCCCCTCCCTGCACTTTCTCTGTCCTCTGGTGTTATGGAGAGTACTGCCACTTCCGTTAGGTTGAAGGCAATTATCATGTCTTACTCACCTTGGTAGGCCCAATGTCTTCCATGATGGAGCTCTCCCTGTTAGTTCACTGCTGTTGTTCATCCCTCCATACTTTATTTGGAAAAACACTCACCTTATGAGGCAGATCTCCCCTCCCACCATAAAGCTGGGAATGCCAAATACTCTCTATCCCAGCCTCCTTTGCTACTATGGTGCACATGAATCAGCCAAATTCTCCTGCCCCAAAGTTTGAACTAGAAGCTGTGACTTGAAGAATCAGGAACCACACAGAATCTATTGTGAAAGGAGTGGCAGGGAAGCCACTGTCTCTAGTTTCCAGTGGCAGCATCCAGAATTTAGCCTCAGTGCCAGCTGCCAGGATGGGGAGTCTTCACGGGGCCAGTTCTTCAATGTCATTTCAGGGGCTGCTCCAGGCTCATAGCCTCAAGTTGATTTTGGTCTCTCAGAGATTCAGTGAGCCAGCTAATGTCACTTAATCCATCCCCTTTCTGCTCAGATAAGCCAGGCTTAGCGTTTATCATTTACAAATAAGACCCTGAATGAAACAGATGGTCTTGAGTTTCCCATTGGAGTCATCCACACATGCCATTTCTTCCACCTGGAGGAGTCATCCACATCCCTGTTCTTTCAGATGAGTCATACTTACCCATCCCAAGTGCCAGGGTTGATGGCTTTTCCTCTAAGGAGCCTCCCAGGTTACCCCAAGTCTGGGCTCTTGTACCCTGTGAGTCCCTCCTGGCAGCACTTGTCCCTCTGGATCTTGTCTGTTAATTTCTGCGTCTCCCTCACTACTCTGTGAGTTATATGAGGGTAGACACTGTATCTATGTCATTGTATTAATATTGTTGAATGAATGAATGAATGAATGAATGAATGAATGAAACTATCCGAGGCCAGAACAATCCCCAGTAGAGCTCCCACCATCATTTCCTGGCAGCACAGGGCATCTTAAATCTTTGGATTCAGGAAAATTGCCCTGTTCTAGTGCTCCTCCCCACAATGGTGCTGCCTCATTCCACTTCCACCAACATTTCTTATGTGTCCTTTGTGTACCAGATCTCTTCCTTCCCTTTTCCCGCCCACATTTCAGATCCTTCAGGTAGAAGCACTTACACTGGCACTGCCCTTCTTTCTCAGCCAGTCCTGGAGGCCCCAGGCACTTGGAGGAGTGGCGGCTTGCTCCCCGGGAGAAACATGGGCTAGCTGCAAGCCTCTTTAGTGGGCAGGTTGCCATGGTGACTCGGTAATAGAGAGAGTTGCTTGAGAAACACTGACCACCAAAGGGAACAATTACCAAAGAAGCATCCATTTATTTAACCATTTTCAAGACTGGGTAAGACATAAAGTCACAAATGAAAAGACACTGCAAACAAATCACAGTGCATGAGCTGATCTGGACCCAATGCCAGGCCTGTTCCTTACTCCTCCTCCACTCCCATTGCAGAAAAAGAAAGTTCTGCTTTTCGATGATCTGTAACACTGGTATAAAATTACAGGTTTTAATACTTATCATCTATTTACCCAACACCCATTATGTGCCACATACCCTAACAGACAATTAAAATGTATTTTCTAATTCTGGAAACAACCCTATAAAGTGGGCATGATTATTCCCATCTTACAGAGGAGGAAACTGAGGCTCATAGAGTTTAAATAACCTGTCTAGGGTTGCACAGCTGGGAAATGCAGGGGCAGCATTTCTGTTGGCTCTTAGTCCTAGGCAGCAAATTCTCCCCGTGTTGTTACCATTGTCAGAGCACCTTCAGGAGAGAGTTTTCTCAGGCATGAGGCTCCAGCTCTCTCCTGTCTTATCTGCACCATGTTCTACTGTCATCTGTTGCAAAGATAGGCAGTTAGTTGGTTCATTTATCTGTCCATACATCCATTCGTATATACATAATAATCTCAAACTTGTAGTGCAAAACCAGCAAGCTTTGTGTGGGGCATTTGGCATGCTTGCTAGGTTAAAAAGCCTTCTCCATAAATGCTGACCTTCCAGCCCTTTATTCTACTCCTGAAAGTAAGGCTAAATTCCACCCAGGTGCCCCTGGGAAATTGGTGAGGCCTCCCTTGGGCTAGGCTCTGCTGACTGCCCAGCTTCACCTCACCAAACCCCTTGTAGCTCTCAGATCTTAAAGCTCTAAGCTTTGACCCAATGATTCCCCCCACTTGAAACACTTTTTTCCCCCTCTTTCTCCAGCCAACTCCTCTTTGTTTTGAAGGCTCAGTTCTTGCAGAAAATATCCCCAGGCCATGCCGCGTGCCTTGCATTCTGTAGCTGGTAACATCCTCACGCTGCTCAAGGACGGCAATGACCCCACCCCACGGCACTTGTTGCTTCTGCAGGACCAGAGAGGGCTGAGCTGTGTCCCGGCACCCGGCACCTGCAGTAGGGGAGGAGGGGGGACTTGAAAGTATTGAGAAGGATGCGTGCAATTACTGAGAACATAAATATGAAGAAGGTGTTCATGACCTTGAAGAAGCTTATCATAGGTGGGAGCTGGCCTGGCACTCACAGCTGGGCCCTGGTGTTGACTTGTTGAATGTGAATGATTTCACAGAACACAGACATGAGGCAAGGCTACATGGACCAGGATGGAGCGGGCCACAAATAAGACCACTTTTAGTCATGTCTGAGCACAGGCAAAAATGGAACATTGTCCAAACCATAAAAATGACCAACGTCCCCCTTTTTTAGCTAAGTTGAGTGGTGGCTCCTTATTTACAAATGACAATATCATTCTTTCTGCCTTACCAATAGGATTTATCAAGCTCCGCAGTGAGAGAGTTACCCTTGCAGCCTGACAACACCCAACCCAGAGCACAGCCCCACTTCCTTGAGCACTCCCCTAGACTCGCCTGACACAAGCCTACATCCTTGGGTGAGTCTTTCCTCACACCCCCCTGCTCAGGCCTTCACCAGCCTCCACGATGCACATCCCCTCTCAAGGCAGAGTCAAGAAACCCAACCCTCTTCAACTAAAGCCTGTCCCCGGAGGCCTTTGGTTAAAGGGCATTGATATCATTTAGCTTCTGTCACCCTGAATTTGTTAAAAGAAATCTCAATTTAAAAATATCTGCAAACTAATTAATGGTGAGAAACACAGTTCTGGTAGGGAGCTTGTGCTGTATAGTAGAGTACCCTGAGTCTCATACTGCTTTCCAGAGAGTTGCCTCAGCTTCCCCTCCACTGTGGATGGCCTGGTTGTCTATGACTGGTTATATCTCCCCTGGAAGAACATCAGCTAACACTTCTTGAAAAACTGAGTGTCATCATTGGATAATGACATCTGCTTCCTGGGGAGCAGGGGGCCGACCGTGTCTGTTCCAGGAGCTTCCCTGTATAAAGCCTGAGCCGGTGGTCGATGTTATAGGTTGGTGACTGTCTGCAAGGACATCCTTAAAAATCCCTGATGAGCCATTGCCATCCCGCAGACACCCATCATGGCTCCATTTCTACCCCCAGTCCTGCTCCCTATGGAAATATCGAGGAGGATGCCTGGTTGATAACACCCGGGACTGAGAACAGAACAGATTTGGGTGCTGAGTGCCCATCAGAGACATATTATGTCGTGACTGGATCTTCTCTGACAGTGGGTGCATAATGGGCCGAATCTCCCTCACAGAGGCAGAAGGCCAGCAGATGTTAGTCTGCCTTGTGAATGATGGTTCATTTCCTTTGCGGAAACTCAGAGAAGCTTAATGGGTAAGATGAAAGCCCAGGTAAGGCCTCTTCTCAGCAGCCAGAAAGCACCTGGCGTGTGTGGCAGCAGAAATCCAACGTGAAACTCAGATGATAAAGATGGCAATGGGGGTCACAAATGTCCCATCGTAAATTTCTACCTGGAATGAGAGCCAGAGCATCACAAATGTCAGCAAAGGCCAGTGATGGCTCCAGAGAGGGACATTAGGCCGGGCCTGATCTATGAGGAAGTCTCATTCAGGGGGCCCCCGGCACATCCCATCCACGGGCTGAGCTGACATGGGCAGGTGTAAAATTGTCACCCTTCCCCTCGCCTCTCAGAAAAGTAAAACTTCTTCATGATGCTTTTTATCAAATTTGTATTTGGCCATTTCTTCTCTCGCGCCCCTCCCCTTCGCTTCGTTCCTGACAAACAAATGAACTGTTACTCTGTCAGTTATTTATCTGAGTAATTTCTTGATGAAATTGCAAATATAATTGAATTTTCTGAAAACCATGAATTCAAATGAGGCGACAGCAGAGGAAAGAGCGTGATTAAGGAATTGTTAGTCGCCGGTTGTACATCATTACCACCCAGAATTCGGCGCCGGAGCGCTCACAGATGGAGTCGCTGAACTATGATTATATTTTAGAAAATGAAAGGGGACAAATCTAAAAAGGCAATAAAGCAAATTAGGAGCCTTCTTGAGGGATAGGATTATTACTGATTAAGTATATTTGGCATCAAAAATGTGCTAGTACTTTGGCAGTTTAAATTACACATTCGTGCAGTCAACGTTTTTGCTGGTCTCAAAATTCGTGTTATTTTGGTCTTCTAATCACATTTCCTTTCACCCTCCAAATTGACAATTTGAAAGAACATTAGAAATGCTCTTTTCTGAAGGACCATTTGCCCTCAAAGTGCATTGACGCTCAGCAGCTATTAAAAGGGTATCACCCAGTCATTTAGTTTCTCAATTTAACTTTAAAGGAAAGTTACTGTACTGGGGGAAGTAGCCCCCATTTCAATATAATGGTCTTTGTCGTGTCTCTCAGTATGCTGGCTTCATGCTGAAGGACGGGGGAAGGCAGCCGCAGACGTCCGTGGCCACCAGGCCACCCTCTAATAGCAGGTCCGCCGCCACACGCCCTGTAGGAATGGAAGCACACCCCTCGTGCCAGTTCACTACTTAATGGATCTGAGAGCAACTTTTGGGCATATCTCCTAAAGAGCCCTCTAACAGAAGTGGGAGTTAGAAGAATGTCCTTGTCGTCCTGGCACCACCTCCTATCAGCTGTGTGACTCTGGCCATATCATTTCACCTCTCTGAGCTTTGTGTTCACATTTCCACAAGGACATGGGACCTGCCTCATAGGGTTGCTGAGATGGTGACTTGAGGTGAACGCCTATGGTGTACATTGGCTGTGCCTCGTGTGCAAATGATGTCCATAAGTGTGTGTCTCTTGGCCACTCCCCTCCCCCTCTATAACCACTATGGAGTCCAGCCTGGATCTCACTCCGGAGGTCATGTCTACCAATTTTCTCTCCTGCTGCTCGTTGGCCAGTGGAATTCTACTTGGCCAACCCCTGCAGCTTCATTTAGTGTCTCTTGGCCCTGGGTCCAGTCCCCAGGGTGGAGCTGAGCTAAAAATCCCTGCCCAAATGCCAGCCCCTTGCAAAGCAGCTTAGGCCAAAGCCAGGCCTTGGCCTTCAGAGAGAGACCTGGCTCAGGACCTCAGACCCCAGGCTAGGGTTGGGGGTGGCAGGAGATGAGCAGAGGAAATCCTAGAGTGCAGGGTCATGGAGCATTCACTCATCATCACAAGCTGGGTTTGGGGTCTTCCTCCTCCAAGGGTGGGCATGGCAGACTATTTCCTAGGATGACAGCATCCCGCAGTGTCATCTACAGTGTCATCGGGACAATCCTTCCTTTGACGCCGGGGTTTGTGTACCCTTCCTTGAAATCTGCACGGTACTCGACTGACCAGTAGAGTTCAGCAGAAATGAGCCCATGTGATCAAATGACCCCACTAAGGCTAAATCGTCATCCAAGGCAACTCAGCTTCCACATTGCTTACTGGAATGCTCTCGCTTGAGACCTTCAGCAGATCTGTAAGCAGTCTGCCTGTCCTGAGGCCACCAGGCTATAAGGAGGTCCAAACCTGTTCACGCACATAGACCGCGTAAAGAGACCCTAAGAGTCCCCGAAGTGAGATGGATGGTGAGCCAGGCCCCAGCTCCGGCCACCATCCAGCTGCACTTGCATGAGAAACTGAGCCAACACCCAGACAAGCCTTTCCTGAATTCCTCACCCACCGAGATGATGCGTGAGAAGAAAATAAATGGTGTTGTTCTAAGCCACTAATTTTAGGGGTGATGACTAGAACAGGGAGATGGGGAGTCCACTGTGGAGTAAATTCTGTTAAGTCATGTGCATCTGTTTTACCTTAATCCACACCATCTTCGTCTCTCTCACCTCTACCACTTACCTGCTGTGTGACCTTGGGCAAGTCTCTGCAACTCTCTGAGCCTCAGTGTTCTCATTTTTAAAACAGGGTTATCATAGTACATCCTCATCAAGTGACTATGAGGATTAAATGAGACAGTTATGAAAAGTGCTTAGAATAGTACCTGACATGGAATTTAATAAAGATTAGCTATCCCAGAGATCTGCCTCAGGGTCGGCAGCACGATGTGGAGAAACTGGAACCCTCACGCACGGCTGCTGGGGATGTACAAGGATGCAGCCGTTGTGGAAAACAGTTTGGTGCTTCCTCAGTAAGTTAAATATAGAATCTTCCACATGACCGAGCAACTCCACTCCTGGGTATATCCCCGAAAGACTGGAAAATAAGTGTTCGAACAAAAACTTGCGCCTGAATATTCACGGCAACGCTGTGAGCTAGAAGCAACAGGTGTGAACGGCGCAAACATCCACCGAATGAGGGATGGACAAACAAGTGCTGGCTATCTACTCAATGGACGATTACTCACCCATAGAAAGAAATGACGTACTGACGCTTGCTGCAACATGGGTGCAACTTACAGATATTAAGCTAAGTGAAAAAAAGCCTACAGACTTTTTTCAAAAAAAGACTACCTCTTACATAATTCCATTTATGTGCAACGCCTAGAATAGGGAAATCTGTAGTGACAGAAAGTATATTTAGTGGTTCCCGAGGACTACAGATGGGGCTTGGGAGAAAATGAGCAGTGCCTACTAGTGGGAACAAATTCCTTTTGGAAGTGATAAAAATGTTCTAAAAGTGATTGTGTTAATGGTCACAGAACTCTGTGAATATACCAAGAAACACTGAATTATACACTCTAAATAGGTGAATTATATAGTATGTAAATTATGTCTCAGTGAGTCTGTTATATAAAAACACGAGTTAGCTATCCCTAAAATTCCCACTGATTACCCTGTCTCCAACTGCCCACTTCCAGTGTCCTCTCTGGCCTCGCCAGCGTAATTACAACATACACACATAAAGCAGATTGGGTCCCGCCTCTGCTCAAAATCCTCCAATCCCTCCCCATTTCTCGCCAAAGTTAATTTGTAATAGTTGTGCTGCTCTGACCCTTTGACCTCTGACCTCATCTCTTTGCACTCTCTTCTTTGCATGCTTCATTTAAGCTACACTGAGCTCCTTGCTCTTCTCCCAACACATCAGGCATATTCCAGCCTCAGGACACTTCGGTGAACTCTTCCCTCTGCCTGGACCACGTCTTCCTCAAATAACTATGTGCCCCATCCCTTGCTTTTTCTACATTTTTGCTCAAAAGTCAACTTCTCAAGAAGGCCTCACTCTGAGGACACCATTTGAAATTATAACTTGTACCCACCTTCCCCACCACTCCCCAGGAACTCCCAATTTCCCTTTCTTGCTCTACGTACACTTTCACCATAGTATGCATCAATCTTCCCTTTAATTAATTTATTTATTGAGTCTGTTTATTGTCTATCTCCTTCTGCTAGAATATAACTTCTACAGGACAAGGAATTTTTACATTGATTTTGTTCTTTGATTTATCCCAAACACCTGGTACATAGTAGACACTTAATATCTGCTTAATTGTTGGTCTATACCTGACCATGTCATTCCCCGACTCTTCCTTGATCTCAAAATAAAGCCCAACTTCACATGTCCCTGCATGACCTGCCTGACTCCCTTCACTTCAGCCTTGTTCGGTTATTCCAGCTTTCCTACATTCCCTGCATTCCCAGACACTGGGTCTCAGCCCATGTTGCTCCCTCTGCCTGGAATTCCCCTCCCCAGCATGCATTATTATTCCCATTGTACAGATGAAAAAATGGAGGCTTAGAAAATTCAGTCACTTGTCCAAGGTCTCTGACCTCAAGGGGCTTTTAGTTCATTGGGAAACACAGACTTTGATTAAATCAGCACACTAATACATACATAATTAGATATGGAGATACTGCTCTGAATGTCACCTGAACCAGAGAGCAGAGAAGGCTTTCTGAACTGGGATCTGAGAAATGCCGGTCATACAGAGAACACCGCAGGAGAGCGTTCTAGAATATATGCAAGGTCCCAAGAGCGAAGGAAATGGTCCGTTCCTGCCACTGAAAGACCAGTTTCTCTGGGACTCAGGGAGTTGGGGGAAGTAGCAGGACAGTCAGTCAGGGGAGGGTCAGGAAGGCCACATTGTGAACTTTAAACTCTACTTTACTAGTCCCATTTACCCACTGAGGGGTCTCTGCAGGGATGAGTAGAGTGATTAGCCTTATGTTTGTGAGCTGTGGTTTGGAGGACAAGTGAGGGGGTTTGCAGGATAGAGGTGGGAGACAGGGCTCTTGCAATGGTCCAGGAAAGTAATAATGCCTACCTGGCACTAGGGAGTTTCAAATTGAGTGGGAGACAAGTGGGAAGGTTAAAAGATATTTATGAGTTAAGAATGGACAGGACATGGTGACAGAGGAGGTATGAAGCTGGAGAGGAAAGGCAAAGTCAAGCATGACACCCAAATCTGCATTGCATAACAGGATGAACAGTGGTGTCGTTCATGGAGAGAAGACACCCAAGAGGAGGACGTGGTTGGCAGGCGACAGGGCATGAGTTCAAGCTGGGCTATCTATCCAAGTGGATACGACCAGTGAGAAAGCAGGTGTGTAGGGCTGGAGCCTAGAGGACAGGCCTGGAGTAAAGACGCAATCCTCATCTGTGAAGTAATGGTGACTGAAGTCAAAAGAATGGATGAAATCGCCCAAGGAAAGAGTCAAGAGTGAGAAGAGTAAATGATTTAACCACCAAGTCTTACAGCAGAGAAGGCAGAGAAGTAGCCAGGAAGGAGAGAGGAGAATCAGGCAAGGGTGATGGCATGGAAGAGCGGGGAATGCAGTGTTTCAAATGCCGAAAATCTTAAGTCAGTGCAGAAAAGTCCAGTAAAACAAGACTAGAAACTGGCCCCTGGATGTGGTGACATGGATGTCATGGGCAAGCGTAGGGAGAGAAGTTTTGGTGGAGCGAAGGCACAGAGCCAGACTGCAGTGTGCTATGGGATGGGCAAAGATGGGGACAGGAAGATACCCAGTGTAGACAACCCCTGAAAGCAGTTTGGCCGTGAGCTGGAGGAGATAAAAGGGAAGATGGCTAATAGGACATGGGAGTCACAGTACTTTCACTTACTCATTTTTTTTCTTTTGAGATGGACTCAAGCATGTTTAAATGCTAATGAGAAGTATCCAAGTGGGAGGGAACTGTGGAACATTAGAGCAGGGAGGAACTGATGGGTGTCAGCACCGGAGAAAGTGCGAGGACCATAGCAAGACGAGGGTATGGGTCTGGGCCTCAGCTGGGAGGAGGGAGAGCTGTATACTCCAGCAGGAAGAATGGAGAAGCAGGGGCAGGGGCAGGGTTGTGGGCAGGTGCAGTGGCAGGCAGCAGAGTGGGACCCCACGCATGGTCCAGGTCAGGAGGGCATCCTCTTAGGATGAGGGAGGCGACAGTGGCAGGGCCATAGGTTTGAGCCACAGTGGAAGTGGTCACCGAGGGGGCAAGTGGGATTAATTGAAGGCATGGAGACTGGCATATGAGAAAATGCTGACAATAAGGGGAAATTCGGGTCTTAGCGCAGCAGTTACAGAAGGGGGAGAGGAAAGGTTGGGCATATAGGGCAGGAAGGAAGACACCCAGGTACAAATGCAGTGATAGGTTTCATGAAGTCGTGAAAGTCAGATGTATAACCCTTAAATGCAGGGAGTGCTACTGGGTCAAGATCCAGATTGAAATATATTTTAAAGTTCTATAGTTTTTCTTATATAATAAGTAATTCATGCTCATATTCCAAATGTATTTTTTTTAAAGTTCAGAAGGGTAGAAAGTGAAAAGGGAAAGTCACCATGGCCAAAAGAGATTATCCTAGGCATGCTCAGTATGGGCTGTTCTCAGTTTACCTTTGTAAATTTTAGACATTAACTCAGGTTCTCCGATGAGTTGATCTTAAGCATAATGTGTTCGTGTTCCTGGTCTCGTTAACAAGGGGTCCAGCATAAGACAAAAGAATTAGCTAATGTGTGTTTCTTAGGGGGACGTGTCCATGTGGCCAGGAGTGCACATGGGAGGTTTTCATGGGCCAGACCTGCAAGGTGTTTATGTGACTTCTTCTTACATTCAAATTGCTCAGAACTCAGTCACATGGCCTTACATAACTTAGGCTGGAAAACAAACACTCCGGACGATGACTTTTGTGGTCAGCTAGGGACTTCAGCCCACAGCGGGTGAGCATCCTTCACCCTGGGAAGATCTGCACTTAAACACACAAGTGCGGAAGCGAACCATACCGTCTGCAATAACGTATTTGTGCTTTGTAATAAGCTGTGTCGATGTACTTGTAATGTTTAAGAAACTGTGGTTTTTTAGAGCCATAGATTAACTTTTCCATTCTAACGCAAAATAATTACTTGAGCAATTAATTGACTTCTGATTTTAAGTTGAAATCGGACCAATTTTAAGTAAGTGCTGGAACCTGTAAAAGACTATAAGATTTGCTGTATTTGTAAGTTTAATGAATGAGATTTAGACTAGTTACTTAATACTTAAGAAGGTTTGTTAGACAACTGAAGTACTTAAAAAGAGATCCAAACATATTAAATCTATAAATGCAGTTTACAATGTTTACAGCAATTTAATTAAACCCATTTGTAAATGAGAAGAAACATTTCTCAAAGGTGCCCTTAAAAGTGATTGTTAAAATTTGCCAGACTTATAAATAAATAATAGGATTTGTAAACTAAACTTTAAAGCTTATGGAAGAACTTGGGTCTGTATGAATTTGTAACTTTAATAAATCGAACATTAATTTTAAAAACCAAAGAAACCTTCGAATAAGATTTTTAGTGCTGGAGAACGTTCCTGAGGGCATCAGATTAATAGTTTTTTATTATTTAAAAAATATGGTTCTGATAAAAAATTCAACCAACATAGAAGGGAAAAGGTGAAGCCCCTAGGCCCATTCCCCTAGACAAGCATCACTGCTAATATCTTGGGGATCTTCCCAGAAATTCTCTTCTCGTACACTTAGAACCCACCCTTCCCCACCCCACCATCTTGTACACAGAGATCTACTCTGCCTCATATTCTGTGCTGCTTTTTTGCTTACCGATCTATCTTAGAAACATACTCATATAGCTCATAAAGATAAAGTTGCTCCCTTCGCCCATTGGCCCTTTCTTTCTTGGGACATGGCTTCACCTTCCTTCTCCAGGTTGAGGCCACACTTGTCTCCACACCCATTGTCCCCGCTCCCCCTCCCACTCACTCCACAAACCCCCTCAATGGCTCAAAGGCAGGACTGGCTACATAATTTGTTGGGCACAGTGCAAAATAAAAATGCAGATCCCCTTACTAAAAAGTTACTAAGGATTTCAAGATGGCGACAAAAGAGTAATTAAACCACATGTGGGGCCCTATGTGACTGCACAGGTCTCGCACCCAGGAGGCCCGCCCTGCTCAAAGGCACCCCAAATTCAAGCCTGGGAAGAAGCACACACCTCCCACCCGACCACCGAATCCGTCCTTTCTTGTCTTTCCTGTTCCAGTGGATGGCAGCGCGACCGTCCAGCCCTTTGTCCGTGATACCACCAAGCCCGCTGCAGGTGTCGGCTCCGGCCGCCCGCTACCCCACGCGCAGCCGCCCCAAGCCACCGTCACCTCCTATCTGACCAATGGCAACACCCTTTTCCGGACCCCCGCGCCCTCTCTCCACATCATTCTACTATCCCCACTTTCAGTCAGAGCGGGTTTGTGGGTTTGTAAACCTAATTATGCCGACTCATCCCCCACTCCATCCGCTTCCCCACAATCCTTTGCGGAAAACCCCTGAGCGCTTTCCCATTGAAAGTCTCTTTCCCACGCAATCATTTTTCTTTTGACTTTTTCAGCATATAGACATTTTTATGTTTTCGTAATCAAATATGTCAGTCTTGTGTGGCTTTTGAGATTCATTGTTTTTCTCAGAATGATTTTTTCCCTACTCTAATATTAGAAAAATCTTATCCATGTTCCTTCCTGTATCTTGTGTTCTCCTTCTCTCTCTCTCTCTCTCTTTTTTTTCCCTCCTTTTGTGCACGTAAATGTTTGATCCATGTTTGGGTGTGAGGCATGAACCTTCAGCTTTGTTTTATTCCCAAAGCCCAGTCAGCTCTTCTCCAGGGTCCCCTGACTGAGCCCTCTTTTCCTCTCTGAGTTACAAAGCCACTTTACCTGGCCCTGAATTCCCATTGGCATAAGGGCTTATTTCTGGCCTTTCCACTCTGTCCCATTGATCTCTCTTTCCTTGGGTACACATTTTCTGATGGCCTGACTTGATTCAAGGATAAAACCTAGACACTTCCAGGGCATGAATGTCCTTTGCTCAATCCTCCATAAATAACAATTCCTTTGACAGGATTTTCTCTTTCTTTCTTAATAAGAGATGGGGCTAACAGAGGTCCGAGACTCTATTTTCTGGTGAGGTCCAGAATGCCCTTACTCTGGGCTATTGATTGAGGGCAGCAGATGGGAGAATTGATACCATTGTGTGGGAACTGAGGAGCCCATCAGAGACTGCACGCCATCCTTACAGAAAGAGCTGCAAGTCTTTGAATTCCTAGCCCTTGTTCATGCCTCTGGGCTTTCCCTTGGGTCCTTCCCTCCCCCGCTTCCTCTTTTCTAGGACTAAAGAGACCGAGTCTTCAAATCTTGGCTCAGGTGTCCCCTTGTCCAGTAAACCTCTCCGGAGGCTCGTCCCTGCGCTGCTGGCCTGGGTTCAGCTCTGCTGCAGCCCCTAGCACATGCTCACCATGAATGACCTCCCTCCCTGTCCCACACCCCTCTCCCCAGACCACCGTGAGTTTCCTGGGGGCAAGACCCGGGTCTGGATGGACTTGTGCCCTCCACCTCGCCCTGCCCCTCAGCCCAGCGCTTTCGGGTGTGTGTGGGATGGAGGTGTCTGTCGGTTTTCTGTATAAAAGCTATACCTGGTTACTGTAGAAGACGAGGTCCAGATAATAGAATTGCTCTGAGTAACCTCATTTCCCAGTCCCAGCACCTTTTCCAGAAGAAGCTACTACTGGTTTGGTGAGTAGCTTGGTAAATGTCTGCAGAAGGAATGGCCAACTTCCCTACAGTAGAGGGCTGCTCAGCCCTCTTTAGACAAAGAAAATTCTCATCCCTCTTCTATAGCTCGGGGAGAGAGGGAGGCTCAGAAAGGCAAGGCTGTCACAGTCAGCAGTGGCTCGGCTGGGGCTTGAGGTGTGTTCTGAAAAAGCCGCTGCACTCACCAGGCTACCGTGCAAGTCCCCTGGCCGGCAGTGATCCCGGCAGAAGCTGGGACACAGCAGGCCCGGCCCTGTGCGCTGCCTGGGGCAAGGTGCTCCGGCCTCCTTCCTCCTGCTTCCCTGGCCAGAAGCCCTGCCGCTATCCCTGCTTCCCCCTCTACATCTCTCTTTCCTCTAAACCCACTCATTTATCACCTTTTGATGAGCTCTGCCAGGCAAGCCGTGTCAGGAAATTTCTCGGTGTTCGTTTTAATAAAACTTAATTATTAAGACAGCCTCACGAGTCATAATACATTTAGTGGCTCATTTTTCACTTCTCCACTAGAGGCCTCCTGGCAGCCAGGTGGGAGGAGTGGAGGCTGTCGGGAGGGGAATGTCAAAGCCCTTTGTGGCCCTGTAGGAGCCGAGGGGAGGGCAGCGAGCCCCTGACCCTTTCTCCACTAGCCCTCAGCCTTTACTCTTCATCCTGGAGGGGTGGGTGGGGAGAGCACCAGATACAGAGTCGGGAGGCCTGGGACTTGCCACAAACCGCCAGACAGGTCTCTGGGAAGGCACAGGTCTCCCCACTCTTTGAAAGTAGAGTGCTCCTATGAAACTTTTCCTACGCCCAAATGGCATGAAGCAAAGAAGCAATTACTTATATGGAAGAAATTACGAGCATTTCCAGACCAAAAAAATCACCTCTCTTAGGCTTTTTTGATATCTTAGGCCCCATCTTGCTAATGGATGCCCAAAATGAATTGGGATAAAGTACAGATGCTCCCAGGCGCAGTTCAGAGCTATGGCGGCCCAAAGCTGAGATGCTGAGCGCGCGTCCCGGGGAAGGAGTAGGTGCGGCCGCTGTCGCCGCTCTGGTTGGGGGCTGCGCTGCCTCTCTAACGGCTCTCTGCAAAACCCACACCACAGACTATTTTCGCTTTCACCTTTATTTGCAAAAGTGAAATCTTTTTCGAATTTCCTTCAGTTAGGGAAAGTAGATGCTAATGTGGGTCTTCGTAAAAGCGAAGTAACATAACGCAAAGTTTCCTAAAGCGGGGGACACCTGTATATAGTCTCCCTGGGCCTCAACTTATTCATCTGCAAAATGGGAGTAGTTTTGGTCCAAACCTGCCAGAGCCATTGTGAGAGTCAGAAGCCAGATCCTGGAATGAGAGGACACCCCAACAGACCAGTGGAGGCAAACCTACAGGTGTGGAAGCTGGCCATGGTGACGCTTGTCCCCACTGGCCTATGAATCAGCTCACGTGGGGAAGGGATGGCGTGAAATCGCAGGTCATCCATAGGCACAGACGCAGTCAACATTTATCCAGGGCTTAGCCTATTCCGGGCCTTGTACTGAGGGCTTAATGTGCACAGCTCACAAAACTCCCACAACAGCCGTAGTTGTTACTAGGATTGTAAGGTTGGGACTAGTACTATCCCTATTTTACAGATGAGAAAACGGAGGCAAAGGGAAGCAAACCGAATATTTCCTAAGTCACAGAACTAATTCATGGTGGAGCCGGATTTGAGGTCAATGCCCAGGGAGGAATCAGGGAGAGTCCAGGAACTTTTATAATCAGGGTGACCTCACCCTAAAGTTGAGGGGAACGCAGAGGTTAGCTGAGTACCAGGATCCCTGGCAGCTTGACGTTGAGGGTGTGGGCACAGCTGTGGTGCTTACAAGTGAGACGAGTTCTGCTCTTGCCACCTCATCCACAAATCCCACAATAGCAACGTGGTCCTGGCCACGTGGCCAATTCCCTGACCCCCACCCCACACCAGGAGGCGAGCAGGGAGACAGGTGGTGTTGGTATAGCTGACGCAGGGCTAGGACATGGCATATTCATTTTGAAAATAATGACAGTGTATGGGTCCAGAAGGAGCGAAATCAGTTTCCGTTCATTGAGTACCTATTAAGTGCCAGACCCCATCCTATTTTAAATTTTACATATAATGATTTCTGATTCTCACAAGACTCCTCTGGGGTCATCAGTATTATTCCCATTTTGCGGATGAAGAAACAGGCCCAGAGAGCATAAGTGATCTGCCCCAGTTCACACAGCCAGGTCAAAAGCAATGCTGGGAATCAAACCCAGCTCTGACCAACCTCAGAGACTTTCTCCCCCCACCCCCCACCCCCCACCCCCACCCTGTTTCCCTCTGCATCATATTCGCTTCCACACGTTCATTCCAGCCTCACTCTGCGCACCCACTGTGTGCCACACACTGGCTGAGTGCTCTTTGGACAGGCTGTCCTTACCGGGTCTGCTCACTTGCCCGGGAAGGGGAGGGTGTCTGCGGGGAGGAGACTCCCTGCCTCCCGCCTCAGACCCAGAGAGGCAGTCTCCCACGCTGCTGTCCCAGGAGCGAGCAGGCAGCTTTTCTTAGGTTGTTCTAAGTTAGGGATGCTCTCTTCTGGTAAAACAAGGAAACAGAGGGGATAAAAATAACAAAACAAAAAGAGAAAGTCATAAAGTTACAAGAACTCTCAAAATATCTTTCTGTTCTGGATACAACTCCTAACACAACTGGGGTAAGGGCCCCTAGGGGAAGTTTTTATCTGCCCTTTCAAGGGCCCTTAAAGAATGCTGGAGCAGACACCGGTTATGCACCCCACTTCCTCCCTCTTCTCCTCCTTACTTCCTTGCTAACAGACCCAGTTTTGTTCACAAATCCTTGACTCAGGGTGAAATCCTAAATAATCCAGTATGCCCTCTTTCCAATGATGGGTTCATGGGTGGCTGTGACCCATGCTTTCTGGGGTCAGGGAGATGATTTCATGATTATTGGGTTGGTTTGGGGGTAAATTTGTTTCTAATTTGCAGTTCCAAATAATTAGGTGCTCACTCTCTGATTAATGGCAACAGCGGATGATGAAATGTCAAAGCGTAGAGCTGCCCTCTCGTTTGCTGCAGGAGCCGACCCATTCTGTTTCTCCACAGTTTGACTCAACTGTCTTAGTGTCCCCACCTTAGATGGCAGATTTGTCTCCGTTCTAATCTGGGTTTTTATTTCCCTCTTCATGGCTGACCAGTTAAAGGCATACTGCTGACAACAGAACGAATAGAAAAGATTCTGGGTTAGCCTTAAAAAAATAGACATGTTGTAATTTGTCTTGAATTTTGACCTTTCAATAAATGGCTTGTTTCTAAATTATAGTCTCGAGACAGTGGTATGACTCACTGAAATGGTTAATAGCCTGGAATTTTGATTTTAAAGCAAACTTTGGTAAATAAAATTACCTGGTTTTCTGCTGACTTCTGCTTCGGAGAGCTGTTCTCAGAGAAAGCATTGTTATCCCATAAGCTAACACATCACTCCCCTACTATGTAGCCAAGAGCCTCAAATTCCTCACATTCAAGAAAAACGAAAATATTCTGACCACGTTCTAGCAGTAATGTTCAACGTAAATTATGAAGCACAAAGACAGTTTTGAAATGCAAAATATTTTGTTATAAATGGCCTTCCCTAGGGCTCACAGGCGAGGACATTTCCTATATGTTTCTTGGACCTATAACTCCCCTCGGGGATTTTATACCTAACAGAAAGTAAATATTTCTTTTTACAAGTCTAAGACAACCACCTGTTTATCTCATGGGCTGGCTCTTAAATTAACTATTTACCTAATAGCCTGGTTTAGAGTCATTAGGAGCTATTGCCATTGTTCATTCATTGGACAAATGTGTTCAAATGCTGCTGCGTGGGCCCTCTTGCAGACCCCTGGAGAGACAGAGATGAATCCAACACGGCCCTGTCCTCAAAATTCACATCTTCAGAGATTTGTAAATTCACATTTGCCATAGAGTATGACAAAAACTCCAGTAGTCATGCACTCAAGCAGGATAGGAACAAGTCAACTTGTGGTGGGAGGTGTCAGGGAGGACTTCAGAGAAAAAGTGTCCCTTGGACCTTAGTGCCTCCCAGAGGCTTGAAGCCACAGGTTGAACCCAGGCAGCCTACATCCTTCAATGCAGAGGGTGGGTCGGGGGAGCTGCTCAAGAGACATCTAGAAGGGCAGTGGGGGTTGAATGATGGATGGCTTGGTGGGCCAGGTAACAACTGGAGCTTTCTCCAAATAGACTTTCTGGTAATCATGTCCATTGGGTATCTTTTCTAAGTTCCTTGTTTAGTAATGACATCATTATCCTAAAGTTTGGTGAGTGTGATGGTGAGAAATCACAGACGCAGGCAAAAGTAGGAGCTCCTTTAGTTTGGCTTGTGCAATGGTCGAGGAGGAGAAACAGCACTCATGATAGGAGGAAAAGCTTTTCTGGCCTTCAAGTCCCAGGAGACAATCTGCAGCTGACATAGGTCCTGATGAGGGTCTGGATCCCAAGGCCTGTAGGATGCTTTCTCTGCGATTCTCACGAGAGGGTCTTATCCAACCCCCCCCCCCCCGCCCCCGCCCCCGCTAGGCAGGACCTGATACTGAAGACTCCAGACTCAGCCCATGCCTGAGGGCTTATGCAAGACCTGCAACTCCAAGGTCAATTTTCCACCCTGGCTTTCCTAGGAGAACCGTCTTCCTGTCAAACCCAGTTCTGCATTGTCAGAACAATTTCCTGCATGTCTAAGTTTCTAGGTGAAAATTTTGGCATCTTGGGTTCTTTTTAAATAGGACACACTTGTAAGCTCTAAAGTAAAAAAGAAAAGGTTCTTGCAAGATGTTAGCTTTCAAGATTACAGTTCAGTGGGATTTTCAAGGTGCTTAGGGTGAATAAAAATGACACAGATGGCTGAGCACTTCCTACAAATGAAACAGCAACATGGATCGGAGTTTCATGCCTGACTCCTGAGCTGGTCAGTGAAAAGGAAAGCAAAGGGTAGACAGTATTCTCAGGGCATTTGCTCCCAGATGTTTCAATCTTGTTTTCTTTGGACTTTGAAAAGTGGGATTGCAAGTTACCTGTTAAGGAAGCATCAAACCAGAGGAATCCAGAATGTGTGGTGTGGCCATCCAGGGGCAGGCCTTCAGAGAAGACCCCTTTTCATTGGTTGCTTAAAAAAACTGGGGCTTGTTGCCTGGGGGCGTTCTGAAGAAGTCACCAGCTGGGGGCACTGAACAGACAATGGTCTATTGTTTCCGATAGGATACAATACTGCTTTTCTAAATAAAATAATAATAATAATACCAAATAATATCATATATAATAATATGTATATTATAATATCATCATAATAATAGCAACCTCAGGGGAGGGGCTGGCAGAGCACTGGGGACAATTGGGTGAGAGGTTAGGACTCTTACCCCAAGGACCCCTGACTCTTGTCACTTTCTGCAGAGGACCTGGAAAAGCTCCATTTGATCAATTCCTTTGAGACATGAAGCCTTCTCCACTTTTAAGAATCTCCATATGAAAACACAAGCACAACATGGCATACCCCAAGGGAAAAATAATCTTTAGTCCCTTCTGATCTTAGTGCAGCTCCCTGAGGATGCTACCTCTCTTTTTGGCCCTCTCAGGGGTTCTGGAATTTAGGCTGTGATGCATGGACAGGTCCTTTCATGCCTGTGGGACACGTGTCATCAGGAGGGAGCAACATGAACACCTATTTGCACTTTGTATAATATTCAGCTTCCCCATCTCATGAATCTATTCAACAATTTTTCCTTGACATTCACACACTATTTACATAATTGATAAATCAAAACTTATTAAAAGTGGAACCAATTAGAATTTCTCAAACTCATAAACATTGATCACAAATGTTTCTTTACCCACATTCTGTAAATTTTTTCATTAAAACCATAAGTTTAATGAGTCAGACTCTCCTCAATGCTTCAGGCACCTAAAAACATCAGCCGAAATGCACAGGAATCATCACCAAACTGAAAAAGTTAAGCTTAACAGTTGCTCTTAAACTGGTTACAAAGTATCAAGAACATGGATGTATATTGGCTTTTTCATTATTTTTATACCTACACTTTCTCAGAGTTACTTTCTTAGAATTAATATGAGAGTTTCTAGAATAAGAACAAAAAAAGTGTATTTTTGGCTAGGATTGTAGATTTCTTCTCAAATGAAAAGAAAAATAATATTATATCAGGCCAGCAGTTAGGGGGTTACTGTTACTTACTTGGGACACCAATAAAGGGTCTTCCAACATTATTATGCTTATTATTAACACATTATTACATGTGGCCTCACTAAGAATGTGAAAGTCCATGCCATTAGCGTAGAGCTTCTTTCTGTGACCAGAAGTTTTTCTCAAAGTGATGCTTCATCTCCCACAAAACCAGGGATCGAAAATCAGCAGTTTGCTGTCTTCGTGAAGACATTCAGCCGACTCAGCGTCTCCTACCACATCATTGCTTCCCTCCTGTTCTCGAGCATGACTATGAATTTCTATTTTTTCTCCATGACTATTCCATGTATTCAAAATCCACTCTTTCCTCCTTACAAGGGTAGAGAAAAGTGCCTACACCCTTAATAAACCAACATATATTTAATAGAAGAAACAAGATGGCTCACACAGGCAGCTGGTTCAAATACTATGAAATCAAACTATATCGTGTTCACCATTTTTTGTACAATTTATATCAACTTTTTCTCTTTGGAGGTTCATTAGGCACTTACGGCCCTTCACAGATTCCATGTGCTTAAATTAATTAGAGTTATCAATCTCATTTGATATCAAATTGTCAGAGCCTGACGAGTGGAAGCCTCTTTAATCCGGTGTTTCGGTCCTTTCAGAGCTCCCAGGTGGCATTCCAAAGAGCATCCTCGCTTTCTCCGCACGGAAGCAACTTCCTTCCTACCCAAGGCTACCCTCCAAAGAGCCCTATTTCTTTCAGTGGAGAAAAGTATTAGAGACAAATCTGAGCATCAGGGGGCACATAAGGGTTGGCAGCTGGGCATAAATGCCACTGTGGTCACTGTGAGCGACAGAGGTGGGAAAATGTTCAAAGTCGGGGAGTTCACGTTCGTGCTTCCAAATTAACTGCAGCATTGCTCAGTTATGTTGCTCTGATAGAAAATTTTCAAATATATTTTCTCAATGACATGTTTAACCTCCCGTCCAAGCTGTAAATGGTGCCTCGCTTTTCTTTTGTCTTATAGTCATAAAATAAAGAGATAGAAAACATTGAATCTTCTTCATTAACCTGTAGTTAGTTGACTAAAGAATGTAGAAGTGAGGTCGAGTCCACTTTAACGAAGCGTTTACATCTAACCATGTGTAAAGGGGTTTTATTTATTTGGGATTTATTACCACAACGGAAAGAAATGTTGAGAATAACCTCACCCGCCTTCCATAACGATGGCTGTTTATTGTTGGTTTTATGGTGAAAAGGCCTAATCCATGCTGGGGGGGTTTCAGAGTGGCCCACAGGGTCCTATGCGAAGTACAATTGCTGTCGCTTGCTTTTTTGAGCCCTTCTTTCTGAGTCTTATTCTTTGTTTACGGATATAGTAAAGAGGATTTCTGAATCCCAGTCTTTTATCAACTGCTAGAGCATTTTGCTTCCCCCCGACATGGCTAACAGAATGTTGGCTGCACTGATGGGACGCTGTGCAATCTATATCCCCCACCAAGCGCGATGCATTGGCTTTCCCTCTAGCAGTGGTGTGTGAGGCCAATCGAGAGCATAGAAGATGGTAATGCTTCTTAAAAGAGTTGTTAGCAGGAAAAGACACTGTCTGCCTGGAATCCAGTCTGAGAAGAGTCTACCATTGAGATAGCACAAGATACTTTCTGCGCGATGCATTCACCTTCGTCCGACGTTGCCCCGTCGACCTGCCATCACTCTGGATGTTTCAGGTCAAGTTTATGTCCTTTCCCCAGAGGCCAAGGAAGGGTGGACTTTTAGCCAAGGATTAGTCAATATTTATCAGCAGGAATAACAAAAATAATTACAACAACGGCCAACTTTTGAATCTCTACGGAATGCCAGGCATAGTTCTTATAAAATCCTCGTGACAATATTTGCTTCATTTTACCTTTGAAGAAACCAAGGATCAGGTAACTGAAGTAATTTCTCAATTAATGGCAGAGCTTAGAAGCAGGCATATGTGATGTTGGTGTTTTGAGGAAGCATGCCTGCTGACAAAAGCCATTGCCCCCCAAGATTCTGATGTAATCTGTGTTTGCTGGGGCTCCAGCACTGATATTTTAAAAATCCACAGAATCCTGACAGAATTATAGAAGATTGTATCTAGTATGCTATGGGAGTCAAGTCATGTCCAAGGCCAAGGCTGTCAGAAAGAGAGAGAGATAGAGGGAGGAGAAGGCGAGCGAGAGAGAGATTTATTAACTCCAAATTATAATAACTTCCAAAGCCCTCTCTCACCAATTTCTCCCTCCACTGACACAGCCCTGGTGACACTCGCAGCCATATATTTGGGATACTTATCGGAAGAAGCATTTTGCTACTGCTGTCCCAATCTCTTTGCCCTGGAATGTCTTCTCCAGTCCTCCAGTATTTCAAGTAGGCAATAGCTAGACTCCGTGTGACCCCTGGCAGACTGAAGCCTAAATTCTCAATTTAAAATATCAGAGGGGAGAAATGGCTTTTCTATACTTTTGTTCAGTCTGGTTTCCAAAGATGAATGGGGTCAAAAGTGGGGCTTGTGCCTGAAAGTCTGGACAGTTAGGGCAGTGAGAATGTTCATTTGCAGGCTGTGGAGATGGGTATTTATTTGAAGCTACACTTACCTGGGCCCAGAAATTACCAGCAGGGTGGTGGGGGAAATAACGCAGGTGACTCAGGCTGGGGACCACCTGTGTGAAAAGATGAAAGCCAGAAGCCAGTCCAGGAGGAGATGCAACTTCTGTGCTCTCTTGTGATCATCACTGGGATATTGCTCAGATCTGCCTAACGGAAGCTTCCGAGTCCCCTTAAAATGCGCTGATCCAGCCTCTCCATTTTAAGACCGCCTCTCCTGTCTGCTACCATCCCTCTCGCTTCCCTTTCTTTAAAGACAGCAATATTGTTTTTTGGAGTTAGCATGTAAGAGGAAAGTACAAATCACTGCAAAACTCAGGCAGATGTCTGTCCATGATGATTTGAGTGGGGTTTCAAGGTTCCGGAGTGATAGTTAGGATGACCTCGATTCCGACAGTCCTGAGTTAAATCCCCGCTCTTCCTCTTCCCAGGTCAGCAACTACATGTCTCTGAGCTTCCTTTTCCTCGTTTGCAAAAGGATTGTAAAAGCTACCTCGGTGGGATAAGAGCTCAGCATTGCTAGATTGCAAAATAGGCACATTAGTGTCTGTTCATTCCGTGTTTCTGGAGAGGGCACCATGGTGCTGAGGACAGGACATCAAACCAAGCCCATCGCCACCCAGGTTCTCATGGACCTGTCAGTCTACTGGGCATGACAGGCGGTTATGAGAATGAGAATACCTCACCAGAAAGCGTAATATCAGACCTCTGGGCAATGCAACGAGATAGAGGTGGGTGGGACTAAGGCAGCGTGAAATGGGGGTGAAGCTGCAACCGGAAGGGAGAGCAGCCACTTTCCACCTCATCACTTTGCTTCCAAGAGAAACAGGCAGTTCTGAGACAAGTTGACCCGTCCCTCAGTGGGATTTGGGCTAACGGGGCAGCAGGAACGCAGTCACTTCAAACCAACCGCAGACGCGTCAGCAATATTCCGCCGCCGCTCCCTTGCCCTGCTGGTCATTTCTATTCACACAGACCGCAATGGGATGGATAACTCACTCATCCGAATCTCTCCTTCCACAAACACTCACCCCCTCTAGGGCCGTCCCCGCTGTCCCTGTGGCCTTTTCAAGGTGAACTCCTGACAGGCATTCTGCATCAGATCCCCAGGGGTTGTGGCAGCTCGATGAGTCACCTCACAAATATAGTGCGTGTCCCTAGGGGGCGGCAGTGGGTGGGAGCGTCTGTAGAATTCACTCTGCTTTAACAGATCATTTAGGGCACGTCATGTACCAGCGAGCAAAACAAGCTAACAAGCTAACCAAGCACGTGGCCCCTCCTGGAGCCCTGGCTGGTGACTCCCAGCAGTGCACCCCTCCGCCACACGCATGGGGAGGCCGGCAAGACCCGGGTTCACAGAGCCTCACTCAGCCCCACCTCTCCCTCCAAGGCCAAAGTACTCATTCTTTCCCTCTCTCTCTCTCTCTCCCCTTCTTCCCCCTCCCTCTGTTTCTCCTTCTTTCACTCCATCTCTCTGGCTCTGGCTCCGTCTCCAGCTTCCTCCATATCTTCCTCCATTTGCAACACCCCACCCCATCACCCCATCTCCAACCATAGCTGGGGGTGGGGAGAGCTGCTTCTTCACTCCCCTACAAAACTCTGGACTTGGACCTAGAGCAGAATCCCATCTTCCTTCCAGCTGGTGCCTCTGTTCCGTCCCACACCGCCTCTTCCTCCATATCCTAAACTCAAACCCACAGAGCCCATCTCTGGGCCCAGGGTCTGGACAAAGAGGGTCCTGATGGCCCCCACACACTCACATACCCCACCTTCAGGGTCATGTGAATTTGCAGGGACTATTCTGGGAACCACCTCCGGGAATCTGCAAAGGCGCTGGGGCAGGTCTGAGTCTCCACAGGACCCACCCTCCGCCTCTCAGGGGCTGAGCCTCTGTTCCCTTCCCGAAGGGACTGTGGAGAGGGTGCTGCTGAGGACACAGACTCAGAAGGTAGGCAACCTCTAGGCTGCCACTGGGCCTGACACACGAAGGAGGAGAAAGCAAGGAGCCCAAGGATAGAACAGCTGAGCCCTGCCCCGGGACCCACGATGTTGGCCCCAGGCCCAGCCTCAGATCACGGCTGGTCTCGATTTAACTCAAAACTGACTGGACAGGATCCCTGTGTCATTCTTCTAGACTCGGCATCATTGTCAAGACTGGAGACCATCCCTGGAAGGAAGAACAGAGCCCTTGGAATTGTCAGAGCCTGAGCCCGGGTTTGTCCCCATATGTCTTCTCATTTACCCTTCCTAGGAAGCCTAGAGGTCAGTACAGAAGCCTGCCCCAAAGGAGGAGGACATTGAGTTTCAAAGAGGCTAAGTGACTTGAGCATCAAGTCCTGTCCAGCTCCAGTCTTCCCACTAAATGGCTCTATTCCCTGGCAACAGGTGCTCTGGGGTCCTGACACAGCTGGGGATAGGGTCAGTGTCATTGCTGTAATTCAGACCCACCAACTCAATTCAGAACCTCAGGCCTCAGCTCATGGTCGTTGTCTGGGCAAGGATCCCAGCACTGTCTGCACGACACACTCCTGCTGATGTCCAGGAGCACCCTGCCTATGCATCCCGGATACCCCCCAGTTGGCAGAGAGGTCAAATGAGAGATCCTGCCTTGCCCTCCCAGTTTAAAGGTTGGGCATATGGACCCAAGAGTGGCCACTGAATCTTGCCTTCTGAGATTGTGCATTTCAAGCGGAGTAACCTAGAACAAAAAGTAGTGGCAATGGATTTATCCCGAAGAAACCCTACTCACGACTTCTGGAACCAGCCTGGTTCCTGGCAGTTCCTGGATTTCGTTGTTAAGCATCTTCTGAATGTGTGAGTCCCCATACTCTTCTCATAATTTCTTCCTTCTGCTGAAGTTGGCCAGAGTCAACTTCTGTTGCTTGCAACCAAGAATAACGCTAACTAATATATCACCATCCTGCAGGCAATAGAAAGCCATAGTGTGATCATCAAGGCTGTTTTGGGCCAGGCCTCCCCCAGCCTTCCCCAACCAGCTTCTTCCTACCTGTGCCTGCTACACCCTGAGTGTGCCATGCTGGCTCATGCCTGTCCACCTGTGTGCTCTGGCTGTGCCATCGTTGATTGAATCAGCCCCTCACTGGCAAGCATTTCAAAGTCGAGATAGAATTCATTTGTTAGTCAGGGTTCTCAAGAAAAACAGGACCAATAGTATTACTATATTGGTTATTATATATAACAGTATTATATAGCATGTATATAATACTCCATATATATGGAAAGAGATTTAGTTCAAGGAATTGAGTCCCATTATTGTGAAGGCCGGCAAATCAGAAATCCGCAGGGCAGGGCAGGGCAGGGCAGTGCACTGGAAACCCAGGGAGGGGTCTCCGGAATGTTGCAGCTCAAGCCTGGAGGCAGAATTCTGTCTTCCCCGGGGGACCCTCCGTCTCTTTCAAGGCCTTTCAACTGATTAGATGAGGCCCACCCATATTATGGAAGTGAATTGGCTTTACTCAAAGTTTACTGAGTCAAATGTTAATCTCGTCTAAAAACGCCTTCATGGCAACATCTAGACTGGTGTTTGACCAAGCAACTAGGCACCATGGCCTAGTCAAGTTGGTACACAAAATTAGCCATCACATTTCACATGTCATAAAATCAGCCCATTTAAAGCATACAGCTGAGGGGTTTTTAGCATATTCACAGAGCTGTGGAACCATCACCTCTAGCCAATCACAAAACATTTTGTTACCTCCGAAAGAAACCCAACCCTTCAGTCACCCGGTTCCTCCTTCCCGCAGCTCCTGGAAACCTGCTTCTGTATTTTGCACATGCTGGCTCACCTTCCTCCCCCTCTCCATTTGCCCACCCAGCAAATTTGTACTCATTGCTCGAAAGCCAGCCCTTCTGAAATCTCTTCCTTGACTCCAACCTCCCTGAAACACTTCATCCCACTCGAAGTGAGTTAATCATTGCATCTCCTGTGATCGTCAGTATAGGCTGTCTGTGCCTGCTGGCAGAGCCCTGAGCAAAAGATATTAACATGTTCTTCTTTCTCACCAAACCAGGCATTCTTAAACTGTGGCTGGGGATTTCAGGAGTTTTTGCAATGGACCCCACAATTTACCCATCTGTGGGTGGGTATACCTGTGGGTGTCGGTGTGTTTGTGTGTGCTTCCGGGGTGGGGGTTTACAGATTCACCAGATTTTCAGAAGGGTCCCATGAAGCCAGAAGTCATGACACTAGGCAGAGCTTCTCGAGGGCAGACACGGGCTCACTAGCTCCACTAGGCCTCGTGCCTGGTACGGAGTAGGCGCTTTACTGAATGCGCCTGGGTGATGAATCAATTATATTTACGAAAAGGTCACTTCCTTCAAGGGTTTGCCATCATTACTCTCTGTGAAGCAGATAAAAAGCAAAGCCAAATAACAGATGGCTAAGTGCCGGAGGAGGAGGATAGACGTGTAAGTGCATACTCATTCATCCACTCATGCGTTCATCCACTCCCCATTTATTTTACGCACCTGCGGGGAACCAAGCCCCATGTCCCCCGGTGCTCAGCACACAGGGAAGTAAACAGTCCCCGAGAGAATCAAAAGTCTCCAAATGTAGAGGAGATGGTACAGTAAATCAGGGAAGGCTTCTTGGGGGAGGTGCAACATGAGCGAAGTCTGGAGTGGGGAATAGGATTCAAATGGGTGCGATGGAGGCCCGAGAAGGGCGTCCTTAGGGTGGGTGTTGCAAAGAGCATGCACGTGAGCAGATACCAGGACAAGGACCTGGATCAACAGTCCCTGTGGCCACCGGAGGACTTTTTAAGCCTCCGAGGGGTGATGGTGCAGAGAAACCTGCCTGGTGTGCTGAGCCGGCCTGTCTGTAATGAGGTGTGGGGTGTCATTCCCGAGCCGGAGCACAGGGCAGAGCTGAATGGGTAAAAATACTGACCCTGAGTCCGGCTGGGTCCTGAGCAGAAGGAAGATTTCATTAGTGTCGGAGAGAGGAAGGATGAGCCTGCTCCCCAGAGGCTCCCCAGAGGCTCCCCAGAGTGTGCTGGCCAGGCGGGGAGGGCGACCCCATGGCTCCTAGTGGCGATTGAGCAGCCTGGGAGCCCCTGGCACTGAAGGAGGTGGGGAGGAAGAACGGGACCCCATTTATTCCCTCAATCATTACCCTGCAGGATGGAGGACAGCTGCCAGAAAGGGACAGAAATTCCCCTTGAGACAGAAAAAGCCGTGCTACAGGAAGTGGAGATTGCACCCCTGTGGACAGAGAAGGAATGAGACGGTCGGGGGCAGGGGAACTCAGGCCAGGACTGAATGGGGTGGTGGCGGCCTGGGCTCATGGCTGACCCTTCTAACCTCCCTCAGCGGCCTGTGAAGGCCCCAGAGCCACCCAGCCCTCCCTTCTCCCTCTCTTGTTGGACCCGGTCTCTTCCTCTCTGTCCTCCCCCCGCTCCCACACCTCTCCATCTCTGGGCAGTTCTGAAAAGACCACTCTAAATGAAAGTATGGCATTATTTGGGGCAGGGATTCGATGTGCACAGCTGTGCTTGGTTTCGGAGTTTAAAACTACCATCAATCCCACTCCCTTCCCAGAGCCCACTGGAGAAACAGATGGAGAGCTCGGACGCAGTGAAGGCTCCCCCTCTGTTACGGCTGGGAGTCACACTGGAGCATGGGGCAGACCTTCCAGCCTCAGGAGCCTGGCCACACCGTAGCTATGTAAGATGCTAACACTGGGGGACACTGGGTGAAGGGTACAGGAGACCTTTCTGTACTATCTTTTTAGTTTCTTGTGAGTCTGTAATTTTTTCAAAATAAAAAGAGAAAATGTATTCTCCTAGGGCCTCTCCTTGCTCTTAGCATAAATCCAAACCGCATCAAGGATGACAGATCCTCTAAAACAGAGCCTCCCTAGCCTGCTCTGGAACGTCCTCCCTTGTTCTGCTTGGCCCAGTCCCGTTGCCCCGCTCTCTGTGCTTCGAGCCTGCCCAGCACACTCCCTCTGCGGGGCCTTCACGTCAGCTTCTCTCACCCTAAATCCTAAGCACGAATAACTCCTGCCTATCAGCCTGTTATTCAAATTTCAGAATCAGCCCTCCCCTTTCTCAGTGAGGCCTTCTCTCTTGGGGTGTCCCCTTCAGCTCTCCCACTATAGGGACACCACCTCCTGGTGTAGCCTTATAGTGACTACCATCAACGGACATGACCTTATGTGTTTGCTTACCTGCTGTTCATCGCCCTGACCTCCCTTCCCTATGACAATGGAACGTACAGAGAACAAGAAAAATGTCCATCTTGCATATCCCCATACCTACAACAGGGGCAGGTATCACAGATGGGTAGGGAATATTTATTAATGATAGATGTCTGGCTGGCTGGCTGGCTGGATGCATCACACAAGATTGCATTTGAGCAGTGGTAAAACAAAAAAAGAAGGAAAGAAAGAAAGAAGAAAGGAAAAGGAAAGGAAAGAAAAGCAAAGAAAAGAAGAAGAAAGAAAAAAGAGAAAAGAAAGGAAAAGAAAAGAAAAGAAGGAAAAGAAGAAAAAGGAAAAGATGAGAAAATAAAAGAAAGGAAAAAGAAAAGAAAAAGTTACCTAATGCAGATGTTCTCCACCAGGACTGAGACTATTATTTAAACACACACACACACACACCTCCCTGATCTTCTACAGGCCCAGACTACTCTCCTGGTCCCCACCCCTCCATATAGTTCAACTCTCCCATGCCCTCCGTTACTTCTTCCTAATCGTTAACCTTCCTGATGGCTAGCAAATTCGACTGATAGTGTACCAGTCATTTAAACTTTGTCTGAATTCCAGGTCAGTGCCAACTTCCTCCAGAGATCTGTAGTATAAACTTTACTTGATATTACTTCATCTGGAGTGAATTTCAGTAAAGGGGAGGGAGGTCCATTTGGGGCGCATTTCCTGTGCCTGTAAAGTTACGCTTCATAGAAAGCCAAGAGCACATTCGGATCTGGTTGTGGAGGAGAGGTTGTGACAGCTGAGGACAACTTTTAGTACTTTCAAACATGAAAGACCCTTTCCAGAACCCTGAGTTATAGTCCCAGCTCTATTGTTCTCTCCCTATATCTCCCTGAGCAAACATCCTTCCCTCCCCTGGCCATCTGTGAAGTGGCATATAAAGTCCTTTCCAGCTTTGACTTGTATAACTCTAAGAGAGGGTACTATTCCGGGGAGAATCAGAGTTTTTGAGATGATGTGCACATTCAGAATTAGAGCCTGGGGTGCCTGCAGGTCAAGCCCCTTAGCCACCCCACCCCCACTCCAGCCCTTCAGCTTCCGCTGCAAAAAACAGCTCTATCTCCCCACCAACCTGAGCTTCCCCTCTCACCTGAGGGCTTAGCTTGGGGTAGTCAGGGCTTTGTGTGGCTCTGGCCGTGTGTACAAAGGGCTCCTGCTTTCGGGATTATTAAGAGCAAATACCCTTGAGTTTAGCAGCCCGGTGAGACATTTGAAGGCACCTCCTAGCCCTGGGCACGATAAAACGCTAAGCAAGTGGCATACAGAAGCCGGGAGGCTTCCATCCCCAGAGATGTTTCTGGATGACTCAATTGCTTACTTCCACCATCTATCACAAGTTTATCTGTCACATGGTGCCTGGACCTGCCTTCTCCAAAGTCTGTCCAAGTCTAGGTTTGGGGAATCCATAAATGGACACAGTGGTGCATCACTGCTCTAGCCAGCGAGACGCTCCCGGGAGAAGGAAATAGGCTCTGGCTCCCGGATTGCTGCTCAGGAGAAGGTCTGAACCATGTCATGCATTTACGGCGCTGTGCCGCTGCCAGATTTGTATTAGTCTTTCAAGACCCAGGTCCAGCATCCCCTGTTCGGAAGAGCCTCGCCTGACTGCCCTCGCGCCCCACTCTTCCCGCAGATTGAATTAGACATCTCTTCTCTGAGCTGATGGGGACTCTCAGCCGATCGCTGTAGGCCCATTCCCCAGTCGGCGAATGGTTTATTTGTCCCCCTGTCCCCAAAGGACAGGAGCTTCCTAAGGGCCAGGTCCAAGCCCACCCCACCTCTCTCTGCATCTCTGCTCCACCCCAGGGCAGGTGGGGCAGAGCAGGGGTTCAGTGGTGCTGGCGAATCATTGGAGGAACTGGCTGGGAGCTCTTACATCATAAATGGCAGATTCCAGGGATTGGCAGTGTGGGAAGCAGGCGAGGAGCCCTAGACTCATCTGCAGCCTCCCTCAGCCTCCTCTTACTCGGCAGCCTTGATTCCTAGCAAAATGCATCAGGTCCCCGTCACACACCAGGCTCGATGCTCATCTGCATACAGCATCCTCCATCCAGAGCAGCCCTGAGCTGCGGGCACGAATACTAATGTGGCATGCAAATGCCAGCCCCAAGAAAGAGAGCCCCAGACTGTCAATGAGCTTCCCCAACACCTGCTAGAATGCCCAACCCCCTCGCTCACGAGGAACCAGCCAGGGCAAGAAGGGACAACAGGCACAGACGTCATCTTGAAGTGCTACTGTGGTGAAGGCAATGCCCTGTGGCCTCCCAGGAAGAGAGCCTCCATACAGAGGAAGAGAAGGCCAGCCTGGCCTCTCAGGAAGGGGGCTCCCAGCGGTACTCGGGAGGAAGGATGGTGTTCCTGTTCTTGGAGGTGCTTCCTCACCCTTCCATCCACCCTGCCAGCTTCAAGCCAGACCACCCGGGTGCCAGCTTCAGTGCAGGTGACCCGTGACCGATCTCGTGGAGTCCTCTAAGCCCAGACAAACGCTCCTCGCAGCCACTCTCCTCTGACCCGGGGAATCATCTGGGAGGACCATGAGTGGAGAATTTCCCCTCACCCCACCTGTTCTTCCTGGCACTGTCCTGCTCCTCCTCCCCACTTCCTTCTCTTTCTTCCCTGCTCCCCTCCTCTTTCTTTCCTGGGCGGTAACTGCATGGTCTTTGAAGACAGAAATGGGCTCAGGCCCTGACTCTCCAGCTGTCTCCAGTTCTGTGACCTTGGGTAGATCATCTCACGGCTCTGACTCTCGGTTTGCTAATGCATAAATCAGAGAAGAGGGCAGAAACAGAGGTACTCCGAGGGCTGTTTATGATCGAAGGCGTTCAGGCCACGTCCTCTGGTGTGCCACAGGCGCTACTCGGCGAATCTCTTCAGTTGCTGAACTGCATTTCTATCCCACATTCCCATCTTCTTGGGGGCAGAAATGAAATCTCAATACACTCAGAATACCCCCATCTCCTCAGCATGGCCTGAATATGCTTCTGGGGGCTTATGAAGCATTGAGGTGTGGGGTGGGCTCGACATTTGACATGCAGCCTATCACCTCTCCATGCAGGCAAC
The DNA here is from genome assembly GCF_023065955.2 of Ursus arctos. Classification (NCBI taxonomy): domain Eukaryota; kingdom Metazoa; phylum Chordata; class Mammalia; order Carnivora; family Ursidae; genus Ursus; species Ursus arctos. The sequence goes on from NW_026622819.1 coordinate 57,614,971, forward strand.
CCCCAAGATGCACTGGTTCCTGAGCACCCTGTGCTTACCCCGCCATCCGGGTCATAGCTGGGGCCTCCAGCCTACAACCAATGTCTGCCTGCTCTTTGGGGCATGGTGGGCCACGCCCCTCCTGAGCGCAGCGGAAGATTCCTCTCCTTGCCAGACTCCACAGGGAGAAACAAGGATCCCCCTCCTAGCAAAGACACACAGGCTAGCGGAGTGGGCACCGCCTGTGCTGCGTAGACGATGGGCAGCCTGGGAGGGGGACTCGGGGTCATGCCCATTTCCCCAGGCTCTGCTTGGGAAAGGGGCAGGGTCTCCCCGGCCCCCATTCCACCAAAGTCTGGGGCTTCGGTACTGAGCGGTGCTTTGTCTGAAGCGGGGCAGGGACGAATCCTGCCTCTGAGCTCACATTCTTCTAGGCCTCTTCTCAGACCAGAGCCTTTGGAAGTCAACATGCGAGAAGGTGGCACCGTTGTTTCCGAGTCAGATTGCCACAGGCAATGAGAGCCACGGGTCCCCAATGTGGGGCAGGGTATGTGGTCACCAGAAACAACGGAAGAAGCATCCCTTGATATCTTGTAGTTTTAAGTGGTCTCATGTCTGCAGCTCTGTCCCACAGTCAGACCTCAGCATGAAGGCGACCATGACTTTTCTCCCTGCTTCCTTCTTTCCTCCCTCCCTGCTCCAGGCTTTTTTTTTTTTTTTTTTTTCCCTCTTCAGGCTTCAATTGCAGCAGCAGCCGCCTAGCTGGGAAGCTGGGACCCAGCGCTGACAGGTTCAGCGGGCCGTGGAGGGCCAGGGGCGCTCATCGCTGGCATTATTACTAATCATCATGCAGCATGGTTGCTGCTCCTTCCCTCCGTCCCTGCTCACTTCCTCTGGGGTCTTTGGTTTGCAGAAGCCACAAAAGGAAAACAGACCCTGTGTGCATTCTGCATTCCCATAGGCAGATGGGTATGGCTGCAGCCCCTGGGCAGTAAGGCTATGGATAGAAGCACCAACTGCCAGCCAGAGAGCCACGACCCAGTGGACCTCCCCTTGACATCTGTCCCTTGGCTCTAAGAAGCTACACCTTGCCTGTGAGTCCCCAGTGAATTGTTACCTCCCAGAGAAACAGTGTTGGAAAAAATAAGTTACAATAGCAGCAGGAGGGCTTGGAGCCAGAGGGAACGTGGGATCTGGAGTCAGACTATCTAAGTTCAAAGCCAGCTCCACCACGTCCTTGCTGTATGACTTTGGGCAGGTCACTTAACCTCTCTGTGCCTGGTTGTATCATATATATAATGGGTGATAATGAGGATACCTACCTTACTGAAATGATTAATGGGACCAGGAAAAACTGGCACATAGTAAAAACTCCAAAGACAGTGGCTACCATTGTTAAGGTAATCATTACATAGGAGGGAAGTGAACATGACAAACTCCCGCATATTTCCCCAAGGAGATTATGGATCCATATTCTGCACACACTTTAGAACTTCTGTCCTCATTGCCCCAGCCATTTCAGTATCACAACACTATGACAATTGTCCAGGGCCCCCCCCACCCCATCTCAGTCCTGTTCTGCCCCTGACTCTCACCTCCACTACCTGCAGCTCCATCCCTTTCTACCTACCTCCAGCCTTGATTTCTCCACCCCACTTCCACCCTGACCTTTGCCCTCCTAGGCTGATCTAGGCACCTGACTTTGCTAAGTCTAAACATTTGCACCTCCCAGGACTTTGAGTGGGGCTGGCCAGTCTGGCCAGAGTCAGGGGTTGCTTTTCTCAACAACAGAGCTAGAGAAGTCATTCCCACTCTCTCTTGCTGAAATCTGAGCTGTTATCGTCTGCCCATGGCCCCCTTAGACTGTAAGGGTCTCAAGCAAGTGAGCATAAACTTCTGGACCCCAGAGACCATCTCAGGGTGTGATGGAACAGGAGGCACTCACTACCTTGTGACCGAATGAGTGAGTGAGTGAGTGAGTGAGTGAGTGAATGAAGTTTAATGAGGATGTTAACAATGATGGCACCTCTCACTGAGCTTTGCCAGGCATTACACTAGAGCAGTGGAATGCTTCTTCTCATTTAATCCTTACAACAGCCCCAAGAAATCGGCACAATTACTTACACTCATTTTACAGATGTTGAAACTGAGGCTCAAAGAAGTTAAAGTGGCACTGCTAAGAACTTACTGTATCAAATCCCTAATTATAATCTTTCCCTTATAGTGCAGAGTTTCTTAACTAAGTATCCATGGATGTGCTTCATGTGGGAGAGTTGTGAATGCCATAAAATTTTATGCAAGATGTTAGTGTGTGTGCAGGAATGCATGGCTATTTGGGGGGAGAAGGTTCACAGGTTTCATTGGGTACTTAAACGTTTATTTGAACATATTTGAATCCACCTCCCTCTCCACCCTTCCTCCTTCTACCCAGCCTTCCATCCACCCCCAGAGAGTCATCTGATCAATTTCATGAAGTACTTACCTTGCGCCTGGCCTAGGGTTGGCCCCCATGACTTCTCTGGTCTCCAGGACACATTATGTATGTTGCTTCAGATAATGCAAGCCAGGATGCTCTGGAATGTCCTCCCCCCCCGCTGGATCTGGGTAACTTGGAAGGGCTTTGCTGCAAGTGTCTGGGCTGCGTGGGTGGCTGCACTCTGTCTGAACTCATTTCAGCCCCCGGTGGAGACTGTTCCAGCACTACAGCATGAAGGCGGAGCCCTTGGGGCAGTGTAGCCATCGGGACATCAAAGGCAGAGCCTGTGACCTGGCTTCCCTGGCATCAGCCCTGCTCCCTGAAGGGTCACGATCAACCTTGACAGATGAGGCCATGGATGTGGCCCTGGAGAGGCATTTCTCAAGCCCAAGTCCTATTCCAAGATCTTTTCTTCCTTCTGGGAAGGTGGGGAAGAAGTTGCTTGCAAAGAAGACTGGAAGGGGAAACGGAAGAACGGAGTTAGCATTTTCTGAGCCCGGACTGTGTTCTAGGCAGGAGACCCTATGCCAGGCACTTTTGTAATCGTGATCACTTTCAGCCTCACCCTGCAACGGAGGTTGGTGGAATTATTCTGCTTGTAGATTGCAGAAACTGAGGCTCTCACGGGTCAAATAACATGCTTGAGGTCACAAAACAAACCCAGCTTTTGCAACCTGATCTCCCTGACTTGAAAGCTGTATCTAACTCCTGCCTTCTGAGGATCTATACTTAGTTTTGACATAAGTTTGCAAAAGGTTTATCCTACCTGGTTGCTCTGAGCATTCCCCACCCCACTTCACCCAAACTCATCTGCTCCCTCTTTCCTCCCAGCCTGATCACAGTTTATAATAAGAGGATCTGATTGTCTTCGGTCCTAGCTCACCAGTTCCACGAGGACAGGGACTCCTGCCTCTTTGTTCATTGTTGGTCCCTCTATTTAGAATGGTGCCTGGCAGGTAGATAATGCTTAATAAATATTTGTTGAATGAATGAATAACTAAATAGGCCCCAGAGCAAAAAATATAATAAACGACATTTGCAGAGTGCTTTGCTGAGAAATGAAGTATTTTCCCTTTACTTTATCTGACCCAATCCTCACACCAACCCTTGAAAGGACCCTGTTCATGTTTCAGAGAGAAGCAGCCCAGGCCCAGAGGTACATTTATTTAGTAAGAGAAATGGGACTTGATCCCAGGGCTAAATGATGGTGCCCTTTCCCCTGCCCTAATGATCTCAGTGTGAGCATTTGCAGAACACTCAGGATGTCCTGGGTCAGGCTCAGCCATGGTGGCTGGGGGCAGGGAGAGGGGTGCTTGCTTTGCTTTCTAAAAACTCAGGATCTATTTGAGGCGGCCAGACTTATGCATGCAGAACATTTGGGAAATGGTACAAGACAGCAGCTAGCATAGTGCTGAATTGCACATAATCAGGTGCCAACCACATTCCCTTCCTTAACTAATCTGAGTCTTTTAATACCAGATGGGGACCCTGAGAATAGATTTCCTATGAAACAGATGAAGAGCAAAGATGGAAGCCAAGGGGAAGGGCTGTGGCTGACTCATTTCTATACCCCTCTAACCCAGCACGGTACCTGGCCCACAGCAACAGTGATAGTGGCCTTCCACCGTCCACAACTGGCCACACTGGGTGCCAGGCACCTACTAAGGGCCTGACATCACCTCCGAGTCTTCACAGCAGCACAACAGGGTAGGTACTCACATAGTCCATGGAAGGTGAGAGTAGGGTTCAGAGAAAGTACTCGTCAGGCTCCAAGTCACACAGCTAAAAAGCAGCAAAACCAGCATGGGAAGCCAGGTCTAGCAGCACCCCCAGACCCACATTCTTCATCTGACACTGCTGCCCCCATGGGCGGTGGGAACTCAGTGACCTGCCCCGGCCCCTAAGGATGGAAAGAAACAAGACTGAGTGAGTGTGTGACAGAAGAGGGGAGAGAACAAACACGGCTTGTGTGTTACAGAGACAAGCACGGGCATGTCTGAACGGGACCCCTGCAGGCCTCTGACCATTTCACCCCTTCCTCCCCGAACAGCCTTCCAGGGGCATCTTAAGGAGTCCTCCGGGGGTGCTTATGTCAGAGGGATGGGGAGACCTTGCCTCCAGAGCTTTCTGAGGGCGTGGACAGGCGCCGTGGGTGTGTATTACTCAGCCCAGGCTGCTATTACACAACGCCACAGACTGGGGGCTTAAACAACAGAAATGTATTTTTCACAGTTCTGGAGACTGGAAGTCCAAGATCCAGGTGGGTGTCTGGTGAGAGCTCTCCCCTTGGGTTACAGATGGCTGCCTTCTGCTCCCTGTGTGCTCACAAGACCTTCCCTTAGTCATGTGTTCAGGGCTTGGGGGAGCTCTCTGATGTCTGCTCCCATGAGACATTATGGACACTAATCCCATGAGATCAAGACCCCACACTTATGACCTCATTTAGCTGTGATTACTTTTTCAGAAGCCCCATCTCTGGCATGTGCAGCCACACTCGAGGCCAAGGCTTCAACATATGAATTTGGAGGAGACATAACTTTCGGTCCATAAGAGGGTAGGTGAGGGAGGGATCAGAGCTGGACATGGGGCAGGAGCTAGCTCACCTCCAAGAGTAGAAGGAGCCACAGCCAGGGAGCCCCCATTGGACAGGGCTGGCAAGATGGCCTTAGTGAGTACATGCTGGGAACAGCGGGACACACTGCCCACACGATTCTCTGCTGTCTGTGGCAAGTCTCCCAGAGGCAGGAGTGGGTCTGCTGTCTTCTCTCTCTTGACGTGCATTCCTCCCGAGATGTACTCTTTGTGAGTCTTTCACGGAAAAATGTCTGCTGCATCATACTGTGCACGTGTGTGTGTGTCCATTTATCTATCGATAATGCCTACCACACAGGGCATCACCAGGAATAAGGGAGCTGTTGTGCATGTAAATATCCAGTACATGGTTGACCTGGGAATGAATAAATATTTGCCGAATAAGTGAATCTTTACGTGGAAGAGTGCTTCCTCCTTTGAAGAGCTAGGATGATCTGGTCATCACCAGTTTTTACTTAATAATTGGGTCACTGAGCAAAGAAAATTAGTTCATTCATTCATTCATTCACTCAGCACAGATTGACTCCACCCCTGTCAGAAACAAGAGGTCAAGTAGACAGCATAGAGCTAAATCTGTAGTGGTCCCTGCTCTTAAGGAACCCTCTGTGTGGAGGGAGAGACAGACAGGAAAGGGACAATGAGAACCAAGGAGATGACTTTTCTGAGGGGCAAAACCCCACGTGCTGCAGGAACCCCTGAGGCAGACACCAATTCAGGGCCAGGAAGGGATTGTTGGAGAAAATGACACTTGAATTAGATGTTCAAAGGATGGACAGCAAGTCACCAGATGGAGAAAGGGTGAGGAACAGTCTAGGCAGAGGGAAGAGCACATGCAAAGGCCCTGAAGCACAACCATAGAGGGCACTAGGGAGGGTCTGTGTGGCCAGAGCCCCCAAGGGAGCACCGAAGAGCAGAGAGATGGGTAGATGAAGCTAGGCCACAAAAGGACCTCATAATTAATACTCAGCAGTTTGGACTTCATCTTGGTGACCTCACTTGATTCCCACTGCTCGGAAGCAGCCAGTCGTGAACCCCTCCAGAGGTACTTTGCTATCTCCGATCTGTAACGTGGACCAATTCATCTCTACTCTGCTTCTTCATGGGGTCATGCGGAAATGCAGGAATGACATCCTAGCCTTCTATAGCCTCGCAAGTGTTGGTCCTGGTCTTCAGGTAGCACGGAAATGAACAGATGCCCGAGAGTCCAGTGATCCTAGGGCTGCACCACCCTCTCCCCAGCAAGGATCCCTCCTCTGTTCCTTGAGTCCTGGCCACACTGATGGGTCCTTTCCTGACTCTTGGCTTCAACCCCACCCCCACCCTTCTTCTCCAGCAAGGAGTGCAGGAGGGAGGCAGGGGACCAGCCTCTACCGCTCCTGCTCCATCAGCCAGGTTTCTAGGCTTACGGACACAGACAGATAAGTCGTGGCAGTTATGAGAGCTGAAGCTTTGAGTCTGGTTGGGCCCAGAGGAGATCTCTCCAGCTCAGGGGTCCCCAGTGTCCTCACCTGTCAAAGGAGGTGGTGACACTGCCCTGGACTCCAAGTTCTAATCCCACATTCTGGCTAAGTCACTTCAGGCAAATTGCTTACCTTCAGTAAGCCTCAGTTTCTCTTTGCAGTCATGATTAGACATGACCTGTCTAACTCACAGGGCAGGGGGCGATGTGGGTTATACCATGGCAAAGGGCAACGCAAATGAAAGGGACAGATGTTATTAAGTACACCTTCCCTGTTGCACAAAATACGACATGTGTTTGGATTTGAGAAAGCATTAAGCGCTGAATAGGTAAAGAAAACTGCTCAGGGTCCCTGGCCAAGTCTCAGGCTACCTTTGTCCCCGAAAGGGCAGCTGATGGACTGGAATGAGGGGAAACAGCTCCCGAGGGACCCTGTATCCTTGGGATTCGACTATGTATGTGCCTGTGTGGCTTTAAGCCTGTGTGGATGTTGGTAACGGTAATGCCATTTTGCACTGTGTGTTCCTGTATCTGGATCTTGTGTGGGGTCCTGTGGATGCACCTGTGAGCGTATCATGGGCTGAGTGTGTCTGTGTGTATGACAGCAAAGTCTGTGTGGACTTGTGGGACTGTGCCCACATTTTCTGTGTGACTATGTGTATGTGTGTGTTTGTGAGGCCATATGTTGGGGTACCTATGATCTGCAGGCATAGTGTATAGTGGGAACTCAGGCAGCTCCTACTTGGAAGATGCAGCTCCAACTCAGGCTTTCAGGGGGCAGACCTTACATTTCAGCACCACAGGGAGCTGAGGAAAACCCGTAGGGGTGAACCCAAACTTTGTCCTTTCGCATGGGACCCCGAAACAGGGGTTGGGGTTCTGTGTGATCTGGAGTGAAAACTCACAGCAGGGAGACTGTTTCTTAAATTCAGCGGTTACCCCCTCAGCACTAACTCACAGCCTGCCTCGTAGCTGATGGCTAAGAAATCACTGGGGGGCATGAGGGGAGGTAGAACGATGAAGGAGAGAGAGAGTGAACGGAGAAACAAAAAAGAGAAAGCAAGTGTCCAAAGGGGCTCCTTTACCCACCCCGATTCTCAGTCATCAGAAGGTGGCCCTGGCGTTGGAGCAGCAGGAGGGACCCTTCCTCCCATGACAACCCAATTAGATACGTTTTTCATCTCTCCCTGGGTGGGATAGACTTTTTTCCCCACCCCATGAATTCAGGCAGTGGGTTAAATAAGATTTCCCTTGAAGTCAAATGAAATTGCGCAACACACACACACACACACACACACACACACACACACTCCCTGGAACAATCTAAGGCTGCCCCCTGAACCCCACCCATCAGCCAGGTGCCTACCCGGGTCTGTGCGCCCAGGGGCGCAGCCCGGGGGTGCGCACGGCCCGGCAGGCGCGGGCGCGCGGGGCGGTGGGCAGCGGGGCTGCTGCAGGCGCCCCTCGTGGCCCGGCCCCCTGCCCCGCCCCGCCGGGGTTACCCGCCGGCCACTCCGCGCGCCTCAGACTCTCCCCGAGCGCGGGCAGGAGGGCGGGCGCGCGGCTCCGCTCCGCGCTGTCCCTGGCTCTGTTCATTCATGATTGGTACCCGGCCCCCGAGAGCCAGCCCGAGCGCCGGGAGGGGAGCGGAGCGCGCGGCAGCAGGGGCGGGCGGAGCGCGGCTCCCGCACCGCACGCGCCGCTGGCTCGGGAGCCTCGGCCGGCGGGCGCGCCGCCCCGTGTCCGGCACCGACCAGGCTGCGGGGCAGCGTCCTCGGCCCGTGGCGCGCGAAGCGGCCCGGCCCGGTTCCGAAGGCTCGTCGGGAGCGGCTGGCCCTGTGAGTCAGTGCATGTGCGGGGCTGAAGAAGGAAAGAAAAGGCTCCCAGCGCCCCAGCCCCACGCTCGCTGAATACCAAGCTGCAGGCAGGCGAGCTGCCGGGTGCTTTTTTTTTTTCCCTCCTCCAATTCGGAGTAGAGGAGCCACACTGATTTCTTTCCAGGGGAGGGGAGGGGCAGGGCAAGGGGTCCCAAGTCGCACACAAGTCTTCGCTGCCATGGGGGCCGTCATGGGCACCTTCTCGTCTCTGCAAACCAAACAAAGGCGACCTTCTAAAGGTAAGCCACCTCCTTCTTCCTTTTGTTCCCCTGGCTGGGTTTGGGGGTGCTCGGTGCCAAGCTGGGGTGTGCCACCTGCCTCCCTCGGCCTGGACCCTCCTCTGCACGAGGAGCAAGGGCAGGTTCTTGCATCCAATGGAGTAAGAAACCTGGCGGGAGGTTTGGTGTGAATGTCCTGACCGCGCAGAGGAGGGAGCCAGAGTGGGCGCTGGCCCCAGGGGTGGGGGAGATCCCCTCTGGGGCTCCAGGGGCCAGGACACTCCTGGAAATCTCTAGGAGCAGAAGGAAGAGTCGGATTCACAGGTGGGGGTGACTGGATTGTCTGGGTGGAAATGTTGGGAAGCTCTTTTGGTTCCCATGACGGCTGGCGATTGTGCAACTGTGGGCACCCAGCGAGGGTGCTTACATGTTCACACACTCCTCCGGGTGGCAGTGCTTGTGCAGACCTAGGAGTCCATCCTCAGGGAGAGGGTGCTCTGTCTGCCCACCCCAATAAACCTCTGCAAGCCAAAAGGAATCAGCTGCTGCCAGGTGGCACAACTCCCAGGGCTCATGTCCTGGTGGCTGGGGGAGTCATTATCAGCGAGGGCATCACAAGGGTGCTGCCACGCTCTGGGAGCCGCTGGGGAACAGAGGGCACTGTCAAGGTGGGATGGAACAGCGTGCTTCTGTCAAGGGTTAGAAAGCGTGATCCCCCCTGTTCCATAGGTGCCTTGCCCCAGCTGAGACATGCCCAGTCTCGCCAGCGGGACAGTTGTCAAATGGGTCCACGTGAAGTTGGGGCAAACATATGTTATGCCATCAGGGACTATGCAGGCCTCCTATCCAGCAGTTAGAAAGTTGGTTGTTGGAATGGAAGGACAGGATGCAGTTAGGAAGAAAGAAAATGATGGGTTTTGTTTTCTTTTTAATGCTCAAATCTTGCTGTGAGTGGTAGAAGGATTTTAAGTAACCTGACACTTAAACCTTCAAGTTCTGCCATTGGAGCTCAGATTCTGGTTATAGGTAGGGGCTATAGTTCCCAATCTTTATGCCGGGTAGTGATTAGAACTGGTGCTCAGTGAGTCTGCTCTTAGGACTTGCTTGGTCTCTCCTGACTCATGAGGCCAGTCTGCATCAGAGTTCCTCATGAGTAACCTGTCCTCAAAGTGTCCAGGCCTCTGACCCAGCTTCCAGAGACATCAGGCTGGCTGAGCACTGAGGAATGAGATCTCTGGGTGTAGATCTTAGGTAATAAAGCTGGACTGGTGTTTACATCCTAGAACACGGGTCTAGGGCCACATGAGTTATGCATCCTTCTGGCACGGAAGGGTCTGTTTGCCCTTTTACCAGTCTTGGGCAGGCCGGTCTGCAAGCCTTGGCCCAGGACCTTGACATTCGGATCCTCAGATATTACTTGTGTGGAAACAGAATTCAGCACCAAATCCCCATCATTTATCTGACCACTATGAGGTCCCAGAGGCCAGGGGACTGTGGAATAAGAAACCCAGGGATTTGCTTTAAAATATTGTCAATGCCTGTGGCTCTTCTGGGAGGCAGCTAGGTGTCACAGAAAGATCTTGAGCGCTGGAGTCCGGTGGGGTCTGGGCGCGCATCCCAGCTTCATCGCTCCCTCCTTCTGAGATCTCAGGCCAGCCTTCACCTCTCTCAGCCTGTGTTCTCATCCATAAAGTGGGTGAGAATACTACCTCTAGGCAGGAAACCAGGTGTGGGGGAAGTAGGGGGAAGGAGGACCCTGTTTCATATACAGTGTGGGCTGAGCCCCCAGGGACCCAAGGGAGATTGTTGTAAGGACATGAAAATATGAAGGATAGATATGGAGCTCCTTGCACAGGGTCGGGCAAAGATTAAGAGCTCAGACATTCCCTTCTCCCACAGGAAATTCCAGGTCACCCGGGTGAATTCCCACAGGATTCCCAGAGGCCAGAGCTCTTTGCTCTCCCTGAGGATCCTATGAAAGAGAAGAGGGGGTGACAGCATTCAGTGAGCCCTCCCTTACTGTGTGCCTGGCACAGTGCAGGGTGCTTTTTTGCACTTTATTATTTAACTCTCGCGACAACGTTTGTTTGAAGCTCACAGCAGGTCAAGGCTATTGGGCAGGCCGCCATGCCAAGCTGCCCCATCCCCGGGTGGTCAGCCCCTCTTGCACAGAGTTCCACCACGTACGCTGAATTGTCCAGGGCTCCAGCCGTGTACATTTCTCCCGACATTTTTGACGATCCGTCTTCTCTTACCATCTTCCTCTGTGGAATACTAATCAGCAGAAGACCTTTCCTGGGGGGGGGGGCTTGGAAACGGGCTGGAGAGACCAGAGGTCAGGGGCCACTTCCTGGCTAGATCCCTTACCCCCTTGGGGTCTCAGTTTCTCCTCGAGTTCCATCCTGTTCTCAAATTTGAAGATTTTTCGTGCTGACGCTCTTACGGGAACTGCTACTACGATCTCTGAGACATCAGGCTCAGATCTAATTCGAAGCAGTCGGAAGAGGGTGGTGGAGGTTTTCAATTCAGGAATTGATCTCCCTGCTGGGTTCAAATCCAGGCTCCACCACTTACTAGCCTTGCTATCCTCCACCGTACAACAGGGACAGCAGTAGTTACCATCTTAAAATCGCTGCTGTGTTGTGGGCATGTCAGGGATGATGCAAGTCAAACGGTCAGCACAGGCTCTGTTACGTAGTAAGTGGTCAGCACATTTTAGCTACGGCTCAGTTTATGGCTCTACTGTTTGTGGCTTCCAAATGCCTAGAATAAGGCCATCCTGGAAATAGCCAGTGCCTCCGGGAGTCCAAACGGCTCATTTCTGGAGCCCTCTTCCAGGGCCGTCCAGGTTAACTAGGACCCCAAACCCTGGATGCACACATGTTGGTCCTGCTACTGCAGCCCCCGCTGACCTCCACTCTGTGGCTGGTCCTGAAAACAACACAGGCTGCTGAACAAATGCTCTGCATGTTTCCAAAATATAATTTGGTGGCACATATACATTTTTTTAGTAGGGCAAAAGCTCCACGTGATTAGTACCGAGAGAGAGAGAGAGAGAGAGAGAGAGAGAGAGAGAGACGTGCCTAGCTCAAGCTGGGTGTTCAGGGGGAGCTTCCTGAAGGCAGCTGAAATCTAAATTAGTTTAAGAGCTGTGTCGCTGAATAATAACGTTCAAATTCATTTTCTTTCTCTGTTTGGGATCTTTGTTTGTCTTTCATTAAGATGAGAAAAGTCCTGCTTTGGGGGATTCAACCTCTGCATCCCCGTCCTAGGTAGAATTTCTGGCTCCCAGGGTTTTGTATCTGCTTTTCATACCTGCCCTGGGCTTTAAAGAATAATTGTGAAGGGTTGGGGTGGGGGGTGGCCAGAGAAGGATGATGGGGGTGCAGCTGCTGGCCCTGTTGGGGGGCAAGATAACTTAGGGAGAACATCACTAGACCAAGGCTATCTCAGTGGAGATTTTTACCTATAAGCAAACAGGCTATCAGTCCTCCACTACCAAGAGAAAGCCTTCAGAACCTTCAGGAAGGTCTGAGCTTGGGATCTCCAGAGTGCTGATTGAATAGATGACCAGACTAAATCCCACAGCTATCTGATGCTTTTCCTAAGACCACATGGCAAGTTGGAGACAAATATGGAACAGGTTCCCTGATTCCTACATCAGTGAGCACCTTGGAGAATTTATGGAACCAGAGGGTTCCTGATGAAGCTATGTTTGTAGTTCATTAATTGGGCAGCACGTTCAAGATCTGGGAAACCAAGGAGAGGCAGTGAGGCGGAGAGAAGCAGTGACCCTGCTGTCACACAGCCCTTGTCTCAAAGGACCTTTGGCAAATCATTTCACCTTGGAAGTGCCAGTTTCCTGATGTGTAAGAGAGGCATGCTAATTTACAGAGGTGTGTGTGCGGGGCAGTGTCGCCGCTTCCACGCCTTTGTCCATTCTTTTCACTCTGTGTTACTCTTCTCCCCATCTCCTAGTCCAATAGTTATCATTCCACCCATATCCCAAGACCTCACTCAGCTCTTTCCACACTCAAGAAGCCTTCCCTACGCCCTGAGAAGCAGTGATTTCTCCCATCTAAATTCCCCGATTTTTTAAGGTGTGCGTTCTCATGACTCTTGAGTCATGTATTGAATTGGGCACTAGATGGAGGTGTTACCCACCCCCCCGCCCCCCTCCACTCCCCCTCCACCTCACCCTCCCCCCACTCCAGAGTGTCGGCTTCTTGCAGGGAGCTCAACTGAATCATTCCTCACAGTCCCCAGCTTGGTTTCTTGCACATAGTAGGTACTCAAAACATCTTTTCTGGAGGAAATGATAAATAATGGAATGGTTGGCTGCTTTCTGTTATTTTCTAGAATTGCAGACCCTGCAGGAAAAGTTAGCTTCCCGCTGGAATTTCAGTTACCAGCCCTCTGCCTGGAATGAATTCTCTTATTTGGTCTGCTGGCTTTGAATTGGCTTTGTCCACAAAATGTACTGAATCTGTTTACCATTTAGCACGGAGATGCTGAGAACAGTGTTCCTACTCCCCAGCTCCTAGTAGTCACAAAAGAATGAGGAGCCCACACCCAGTGCCAGGCACAGTTCTTGGGCCCTCAATCCCGGAAGAAACTCCATGGAGATCCAGGCAAACAGAAAGAGGGAAGTGGAAAGACTGAAAGATAGAAGTGAGGGATTACTGCCTAATATGAGGAGGCTTTCAGCCCGGTACCTGGCAAGGGACAGTCTTGGACCTCATCGTATACCTGGAGAGGCTTTGCTCAATAAATGCTTCATAAATGTGTAAATGAACAGTGAGTGTGTGTGTCAACAAGCGAGTGAAAGAATGGATGATTGAAAGAATGGAGGAATAAATGAATGAATGAAAGGAAGCAAAGGAAGTATCGAGTGAATGCGAGAAGGAATGACTGAAGATACGAGGGCATGCAGGAATGAATGGATCCATCAGTTAACGAATGAGCAATGAAGTCCTAGGAGGGCGATAATGAAAGACTGTCTTTGCATGAAGAGCAATGATTGTCATTCCACCTCAAAGCTACATCTAAGCCATCCACCATGAAACTTGGAAGGAGTCAGAGGTACAGGAAGCCCCGGTACAGATCATTAATAGTAAACTTACATTAAGTGCTTCTTAGAAAGCTAAAAATTATAAATTCAGTCAAGAAGCGTCCTGGTAATTTTTGGATATCAGTAGGTGTGTAGCATTTGGGGGAAGGTGAAAAGATGGGAGAGTATCTCTGCTTTCACTCGTTTGTTGATTCATTAAAAAAAAACTAAAGCAAGGACTGATCCAGAATGCCTCCCGTATATTTCAGGTTCATGTTTACCTTGTCTGGGTGAAATCAGGAACCTGTATATTTGTCCATCCATTTATTTGTTCCCTAAGCAATCTCTTAAGTGTCCTTCAGCATTGCTTCCCTGATATTACATCTGCCCAAGGTTCACTCTGGCTTCCGCTCACCCTCCACCTCCACCTCCCCATTCGCCTGGCGAACTCCTACACATCCTTCAAGACCTCATTCAGGGTCACCCTCTTCCAGGCTCCTGCAGAGAGAGCACATCTCTCTGTCTCCTGTTACCTCTGCAGCTGTTGCCACTTCCCCCTGCTATAATCGTGAACATTTTGTGATTATGGATTTATACGTTTATCTCTCTGACTAGCTCTAAGGGAATGAGTCTTATTCCAGGGTTTCTGTCAGGCTTGCTAATGGGTCCAGAGTTGATCGATGTTGGCCGTGTGGAGGTAAGGATGGGTGGATCAGGTGTGTGTTCTTGACGGCTCCAAGCAGTGCAGGAATGCGGCAGCACGGACGAGAAATCCAGGTCTGCTCATGGGGAGAATCGCTGCAAAGTTCTGCATAATGGCCCTGGAGTCGATGTTCCCATTCATCAGGCAGAGAGTGAGCAGTGTTTCGGAGAGAGAGGGAGAGAGGGAGAAAGGGACTGAGAGAGAGAGAGACTGACTGACTTGGACTGAGAGTCTTGGGACCTTCAAACAAAGTTGACTTATCTTTAAGTGCTCCCCTCCCTCCAGGGAGTATTTTCAATAGGTCACCTTCAGAGAGTTGCTGTCATCAGTAGGAATATCGCCGGCTTCCTATACCCTAGCCGTGGGAGCAGAATTTAGGATTAATTCTTGTGATTCCAAGCCAAGCAGGAATCCTCACTGGGCCAGTGAGGGAAATGGGAACCGCACTCCGCTCAAATCAGGAGACTAGGAACAGGATTGCAAGAATGGTTAGGACCACTGCATGAAAGGAAGACCTGGGTTAAAACTCTGGCTCTGTGACTCCTTAGCTGAACCTCTCTGGGCCTCAGTTTCCTTCTCTGTAAAATGGGGATAATGACTGCGTCTCCCTTTCAAGGTTGTGTATGGGGTCAAGCAGGTAGCGAACACAGTGCTTTACAGAAGATGTGATGGTTTTAGCAACTCAGGATAGTACCAGCTTTGCTGCTGCCTTTACCCCATCTCAGCAGGTCCCTTCCTCCTCTGTTGCTTCATCTGCACCGTGACTGGGCAGTCCTTGAGAAGCTCTGTCCCTTCGAACTGCAGCCTCTGATTCCATCCATCTGGGACCCAGGGCCATCACAACCCTGGCCACTGGAGTCCCTGGCAGTTCCTCTGGTAACCCCTATGGGAAGCTGGCAATTTTAGATGATGAAAGAAATTCCCAATGGTGAGATAGGAAAATGGGGATCATCTGAGTGAATAATAATAGTAGTTTATGTTGACTGCTGCTCTCTGCCAGGCACGGTGCTCGGCCCTTTCCCCACGTTATTTTATTAACCTCTCCCCAGCCCTGGAGGACAGACCCTATTACAGCTCCCATTTTGCAGGTGAGGAACTGAGGTTCTAAGGAGGGAAACTCCTTGCCCAGGATCACACAGCTCGTCCATAGCAGTGCCCAGTTCTGGCTGACCCCAGAGCCTGAGCTCTTAGGTGCCACACCATCCCCCCTCCCTCCTGGTCTTGCTTCAAGGAAGAACAGCCCAAATGGGGAAAGTGGATGTTGGGGAGAAGGCGTTCAGGGATAGACCTCATTAGCCATACAGAACAACTGAGCCATCTGCAGGCCCTGAGCAAAATGCTTTTAGCCTCATCTCAAACCACCCCTGGATCTGTTTCCATTTAATCTGACACTGCAAAAGCCTAAATATGAAATGATTGGGGGCAGAAGGCCAATTAGCAAATTCATTAATAGGATTAAACATCGCTCCTCTGCTCTAATCATTTATGGAACTAAATTCTTTTCCCTTTGTTGCAGCCGTCATAGCCTGTCAGTGAAGGATCGAGCACTTAAATCTCTAAGTATGTTAGATTTTCAGACCTTCCAAATCGGGAACCAGAATCAGTCAGTGTCTTCACATGGTCCAGAAAGGCAGGGAGGTCTCGGTCAATTGATGCACGGTCATCTCTGTAAAGGAAACCAAGACGAGATGTCGCTGGTGTATCTGCTTTCTGTTACCTCACTGGGTTTTTCTGTCCTTGGCCACAGTTTGGCCTACATCTGTATGACACATCTGCGGGGTGGGGTGGGGGGGGTGCAGTGACGGGCATATACTCCTAGGCCTGGATGTAAGCCCTGGGTCTGCAGCTTGTTACCTCTGTGACCTCAAGCAGGCCCCTCACCTCTGTGAACCTTCACTGTTACATCTAGAAAATTGGGATGTTGATAGTAAGTCCCTCCAAGGTTGTGAGGAGGGTGAGGCAGCCTCGGTGCCATGTGGGAGCCTGTTAGAAATGCAGACTCAGGTCCCTACTGGATCAGAACCTACATTTTACTACAATCTCCAGGTGGCTTCTGCACCCACTGACCTAGAGCACAGATTACAGGACGTATGTGTGTGCTTACGTGTATATTTTTAAGTTTACGTGTCACTGGAAGGGGCCTTTGAAGCCTCCTGGTTTGAGTCTCATTTAAGACAACAAAACGGAGCCCCGAGGAGGCGAGTGGTTCACCCGTAGTCACGCAGCCCGAGCATCCGATCTGGGATCTGAAGCCCAGGCCTCCCCAGTCCTGCTTGTCTTCACGTGAATTACTATGAAGTCAGATCTCCCCAGATGAACATTTCTTTAATCAAGCTTTTCTTTCTTTCTTTTTAAAATAAAACAGAAGTGCAGGGCTCTATATGCCCATTAAGTTTTAATTTACTGATTTGAAATGTTATTCCAGCCAAGTGAGATCCCGGATCTTGGTTCTGCCAGCCCTCACCTTGGCTGTACCTCCAAGTTCTGTGCCACCCGAAGATAGGACAAGGAGGCATTCTGAGTCTTCAGCGAGTTGAATCTCAGACATGGGCCAGGACAGAGGGCAGGCAGAGCCGTGTGGACTAAAGACCTCTTTCCGCAAGGGATACTGACCTTGCTCCAGGTTGCAGAGGAGGCTGGCAGCCTGGTTTCTGTACAAAGCCTTGGTGTGGGTCTGAAGCCAGAAGGTATGACGGAGTTAGCAGGAGTCCAATAGACAGAGGAAGAGCCTGAAGCATGGAAGTTAAATGCCTTTTCCGTGGGGCCTAGTAGGACCTCTCTGTTGGAAAACCCACAGGCAATCCTCCTGACTGTCGTAGGAAGCTTCCTGCGCTAAACGATTAAGCGGGACTCGTGCAAGGTCCATAGGCTTGTTTGGGATAGAAATTGGAGGGATAGGGAAGCATTGCTTGAGGAGGGATTCAGATTTTTTTCGGGGCCTGTATGTCCCAGACCCTCTGCATACCTGACCCCTTTAACTTGTACGGTAGCCCTCTGATGCTTGTAGTGTTAGTCTCCCTTTGCAAATTGGGAAACTGAGGTTCAGGGAGGTTCTATGATTGCCTAGTGACTCAAGAGCAAGGCTTTGAAGCTTGTCTGATACCAAGGCACCCCACCATATGCCTCCTCCCCCAGCCCGAGGCCAGGACAAGCAGGCCTCGGAGGCCCAAGAAGGGGTTGAACAACAGCGGCTGGCTTCTGAGCCCCTGGGAACCAAACGTGACAGCCACCCATCTCCCATTAGCCCTCTCACCTCCTCACTCATGCAGACCCTGCACCCCAAGAGAGAGGAGGGCTCTGCTGGCAGCTGAGGGAGGGTTCTGAGGGCCACGCAGCACTCGGCTTCCGTGTGAGGCTGAGGCTGGCCTTTCTCTCCATCCCTGGCACTCACCCATGTGCCACTCTCCCCAGATGGCCAAACTGCACACTCAGCAGAGGATCTCTTCCAGAGGCTTCCCTGCTCACCTAGCAGGGGCAGCAGGGGGCTCACTTCCTTTCCTTTCTCCTTTGCGCACTACCAGCCCCTGGGCTAGATTAGGACTCTAAGCCTACAAGGTCCTACAGCTAACATGATTGTATTGCCCCTTCCCTCCACCTTACCAACTACCACTTAGACAGTTCACAACAGAAACAGTAAAATAAGTCTAAGGAAGTGGAATGAAATTTGGATTTTTTTCCACGATGACTACTTTGATGATTAAAAAAAAAATAGATAATACACTTTCAAAACACATTTTGTTTTTTTTTTTTTTGTTTTTTTTTTTTTTTACAATTTTTGATGCTTCTACTTTGCTGGTGCTTTAAGCATCTCTTGAATGTGTCCATTGGGTATTTTTGCATCAGGGTGGGAACCAGATAGGAAAAAGGAAAAAAAAAAAAACCAATCTCTATTGAGGATCTACTATACGCCAGGCACTATGCAAGGTATTGACAAATATAATAATAACAACACAAATATTAGTTTAAAAGCTCTCATAATAATAAGAAAAAGAATAATAAAAGCAAATGACATTTATATAACATTTTTTGCCAACTACTATTCTGTGATTTTGCTATATTAAACTAATTTAATCCTTACGACAACCCAGTCTTGTGGTTATCTCCCTATAACACATGAAGCCTCATACTATGAGAAGTAACGTTCAGTCCCCCAGTTTACAGATAAGGAAGCTGGAGCTCTGGAGGAAGTGACTTGGCTAAGTCCCTCCAGATGGCTGGTGGAAGAGCCAGGATTCCCACCAACTCTGACCCACTCCAACTGCAGATATGTGTCGTCTCCTCCCCCCTTGCCGCGGTGCATTGTGGGGAGGGCGTGGGAGGGTCTGGAACTAAAGACTGAGTGTTGAATCCTGTCCTGACTTTTTCAGAAGCATCCTCCACTCCCCACTGCCTATTCCCCTATGCCATCTGCCCTCCCCTTGTGCAACTGTTCCACCATCCCTGGGACTTCCTAACCTTCCAGAGCAACCACTCTGTGCGTTGGTTCACATCGTATAGCCTATACTGGCGCTAAGTCAGGTTCCCATCCCCCCCCCAATAAAGAAGCCGCCGGAAGACTAGTGGTGTAGGGTCCTGTCTTTGTCCTCAAGGAGCTTCACTCTGATGACAGTAATATTAACAGCAGATCTGCAGAACTCCAACTATGTGCCAGAGAGTCTAGCCGCTCGGTTTCATTGAGGTCTTACAGCATCACGAGGACGTCGGCATTAATCCTGGGCTGCAGTGCCTTACAGTTAGGAAACTGAAGAACGGAGGACAGAAGGAAATGTCCAACGCCTCACCTCTCTGAAGTGGCCAAGCCAGCCTTTGAACCCAGATGGTTTGACTCCAGCGCCTGCCCACTTAATCACCAGACGAGATTGTATCTGAGCCTCGACTTCTGCCCAGTTGCAGATTGTGCTATACTGTGGGGTTTCAGAGGAGGAAAGGGCGTCTCTGTCTGAGGCTGGGGCTGAAGAATCAGGGAGGAGGCCTGAAAGAAGTAGCATTTGAGGCTGATTAAAGAGCAAGGGCCTGGCCTGTGCAGGAACGTAGGTTAGTAAAGCTCCGCGTAGATGGAAGAGTATGAGCAACGTCATTGAGGTAAATGACAAGAAAGGAGAAGGAATAAAAACGACAGTGATGTTTTGCACTTTTGTGACTTGGAGGAAGTCAGTACAAAGGTCATCACTAGAAATGTGAGGGAACAGAATGGAGGCAGAAACCAGAGTCAGATGCCCACATTCAGGAAGGTGGAAGGGAAAGGTCTTGAAAGGTAGTAGAGAGGAAGGATGAGGAAAGGACAAAATAAGTGGGGACCAAGACTGTCCCCTCTCACCCTCACGCTGTCTTCCCAGAAGTCTCCCACGGATGGCTTCAGCCCACAGCTGCTCCCACCTCCCCACCTCCCAGTGAACTCACTGCTTGTCCTGCACGATTTAGCAATTGATTGCCTTGAATTGCTCTATAATCGCTCCCCATAAACATGCCCTGGCTCTTCAGTAAGAGTACACTTTCCTCAGAGACTGGAACCTTCTTTCCACCCTTCTGAGATTCTCCAACAAGTCCAACACCATTCTGGGCACATAATTGGGCACTTGGTGGCTTGAATTAATATTTCACTGAGATGCGCGAGGACTTGGGATTCCCTAATTGGGATTAATGTAGCCAGAAGCCTGGGCACAACTTTGAGGCTCCCCTCAGCATATCCATAGGATCTGAACCGTCAAAGACCGTGATTTTGTGCAAAAACATAGAGCATTGGATGTAATTTCGCAACAGCTTAGAGTTGATAGAAAAGGAATGGCATGTTGGGTGACATAGAACTGAAGGCCAGTCCTGGCTCACCCTTTACAAGCTATGTGGTTGAAGCAAATTGTCTGACCCCCTCTCTCTGTGTTAGTTTCTTCATCTGTGAAATGACAGCAATCGTGATATCAACTCATTGGGTTGTCATGGGGATTCAATGAGATCACGGGAATGCAAGTGTTTATAAAGTGTAAGGCAATGCATAAATGGTCGGTATTAATATTCAGATGATGATAATGATCACAGGTGTGGTAATGTTTTCGGTGGTGGTGGTGATGATGCTCGTGGCGGTGATTGTGGTGGTGGTGGTAGCGATGACGATGGTGATAGCTGAAGGCAGACAGTGTAATTAGTGGTGGTGACAGTTATAACAGGGATAATGTTGGTGATGGCAGAGATATCAGTGACAGTGAGAATAGTGGTATTAAAGTAGCCGTGGTGGTGCTGGTAGGTCATGGTGGTGCTGGACCATGATGATGTTAGCAGCAACTGTGATGATTTTAGTAGGGATAACAATGATGGGGTGGTGGTGGTAGTGATGGGGTGTGATGGTGGTGGTACGTTGAGAGGTGGTGTCAGTAATGGTGGTGATAATAGTAGAGTTGATGTTGGCAATATAATGGTGGCGGGGAAATAGTGGTGTTAGTAGTAGCATCGGTGGTGGGATGATGGTGGTAGTAATGGTGGTAGAGGCACTGGTGGATTCGAGGCTAACCTTTGCTTTGTTCAGTCTATCTTCTTTGGCTAGTCAGCAGCTAGTCAGCTACACAGCAGGATTTCTAACCCTGAGAATTTGAATTCCCCCAGATACATTTGTCAGCAGTAGGAAAGAATAAGACACATCAGTTCATGCCTCTAGATTTATCCATGGTTGGCACTTTCAGAATCATTTTCGTACAGGCTGCCTTTGTGACACTGGCATTCCCAGGACGAAGTGTAGCACCGTGCCTGCTGCACAGTCTTCCATAAATATTTGTGGAATGAAAGAATAACCTGGCAGCAGAACATAGGCTATACTCTTGGATGAGCTCATCAATTTAAATGTCCCGCCTCCAAAGGTACACAGGGTCATCAGGCAGCTCCCTGTCCCATCAGAATGCCCCTGCACCTGCACGGTGACCAGCATGGGCAGTGCAGCCGCCCTTCTATTCCGACAGGCTGGGAAGACTTCCTGGGAGCCCCCTGGATGTCACCCCGGCCGGACCACGTTCTGCCCTGATTCTGCACTGAGCACAGGGAACGGTGGAGAAAATGGCAGGTCCCACCAGCTCCTTCTGGAATGTTCATGCCTCTCTCCTCAGCACCATGTCTGGTGCATCAGGAATGAGAGGCATGTCCTGCCCCTGGAGACATTCTTCTTGGCAGCAAGTGCCTCCCCCTGAACCTGAGAGGGATTACAGAGTCTGTTTCAAATTCAGTGCCTCCACAGCCCACCTTCTACCCTGGATAAGTTCGAGGCACCTGTAGGGCCTCTCTCTCCATTCATGGTAAAACAGGCATAATCACATGTCAACGCTGTAGAGCTCTTGTGGCATTTAGGTATGTGGTCTATAGTAAGGGCTCAATAAATAGTAATAATACCAGTAGCATGTATTATTTCTACCATTAGTGGAGAGATTAACATAAAAAGTAGTGAATAATGATAGACCGCAGACTGCATATCACCCTTTGATGGAACACATGTGATTTGGATGTGTCTTGGATACCCTGGTCTTAGAATTCTGAGCCCCCGGGGTCCCCTGAATAAATCACACATCACTGGGCAGCAGGATGGGGATGACCTGTGAGCAATTGCATTTAGCTGCTGTTGTGTTGAATAAGGAATAAGAGCTGGAAACCAAACAGTCTTAGATTTAAATCTCAGACTTGCTTCTCATTGGCTGTGTGACCCTAGGTAAGTTACCACGTGACCCTTGGTTTCTTTGTGTGTCTGGAGAGGTTAATAATCCTGATGACATCTGTTCCTTGGGAAGAATACGGAAAATAAAGTGTAAATGGAGCAAGGGTGGGAGTTTGTTCTCCAGGCAGCTCAGGATCGGAGGAGGTAATGGGAATGCTTTTGGGGATTACAGCTGCCTACAGCCTTTATCCGTCTCTGGAGTTGATTTACTATTCCTCCAAACTTTGGACCAAAGTCAAGGAGGGGATGAAGGAAGGGAGGAAGAGGGGTCATAAGAGTATGGAAGACAATGTAAACACGTAGAGTGAGGGTAGCCGGCCGCCTGCCCATAGCAAGGAGTCGATAGAGGATTCACTGGTGTTGTCCTTTTTATTCTCACGATTGTTCTTGCTGCCAAAACGTGTGGAAAGGAATCCAGGTAGAAAGGAGAACTGAACAAAGCCACAGGGTGAGTGAGAACATGGAGGGATGGACAGATCCTAGGCCGAATTTGGTCGAGGTTACAAAGCACCATGTGCAGTCTGCAAAGGGCGGAAACCGAGACAGAGAGAGAAGGCGTGCTACTGTGCGTAGAATATCAGACGCCGTGCTGGGCACACCCCCTAAATCATCATTTAATTGTCACGCAATCTTATGAGGTAGCTGCTGTTTCCATATGTATTTTAGAGGTGATGAAACGAAAGCCCAGAGAGGAGAAGTGACTTACCCAAGGTCACCGAGGTGGTAAGTGTAGGCACAATATGGAACCCAGACCTGTGTGTCCCTTCGTTTCTGTAGCACCGTCACTCAGAGACTCTACACCTACTTCCTGGTATTAGCTCCATCTGACATTTGGGGAAATTGAGGCTCACAAAAGCTGCTTCCCACAGTCGCACAGCCAACTTGAAGCAGTGCAGGTTTAGCCCCATTCTCCTGACTGCCGGGCCCAGGATCTCACCCCAGTGGCTCACACGTCATTGGAACTGACAACACGAGAATCTCCCATTCCTTCGCCTTCCCTTCCTGCCTTTCTTGGCCTTCTTCCAGAACAGTGGAGGAACAATAAACCAACTCAAGAGGCAAGGGGAGGCTGTAGGAAGCTCAAACCCCAAATCTATTTGGTCTTTACATGACTTCCATGTGAGTTTTCTGGGAGACAGACCCTCTCCCCCGACTCCCACCTCGCCCTAACATGTCCGTGGGCAGCAGCCAGACCGAAAGCCTAGCATACATTGCTCCTCTCATTCCAGACCCGACTTGATTTCAGAGGTGTCCCTTGTAATGGTGCGGCGCACATACTTAGAAGCCAGGCAGCCCTGGTCTGGAGCTCGGCTCTGCCTTTCTTGGGCTTTGGGATCTTGGGTAAGTCACCTCCTCTCTCCGAGCCTAAGGACCTTCATCTCTCTCCTAAGGTCTCCTCTCTCCTAAGGTCTCCTCTCTCCTGTGAGGATGAATTAGAAAAGTGTGGATAAAATACCCACTCCAGAGCAGGCACTCATTTGAGGGTTCACAAGGGTTTTGGTTGTTAGGGTTTGACCCAGGGAGTCTCAGGCTATAAAACTTGATGAAAATAAGCTCCTCTGCAAACACATCCTAGTCTCTAATGCCAGTATGGCAGTTCCTGGCCTGTGCTCTCACTCCGTGTCCATTACCTGTGGCAGGCGCTGATCACCCATCATAGTACTGTTTCCTTCAGTGCCACCATGTGACCTCAGCATCCTTCTTAACACAGCTCTCCAGGCAGCCACTACCAATTGATTACAGTTGGCATGGGAGACAGGTGAAATTTATTTGCATCCCCATTCTGATGAAGGTCATATTTGCTTCTCCCTCTCTACAGCCCAGGCTGTCTGGCTCCAGTCTGCGTGTGTGTGTGTGTGTGTGTGTGTGTGTGTGTGTGTGTGTGTGTGTGTTTAAACTGCTCTTCCAGGCTGAAAGAACATTCCAGTCATTTGTTGTTGGTTTATTTGTAGGGATCTCTGTGCTTTGAGAATTCTGCTTGCCATGCGATGCCTGTGGCTTGAGATCTGTAAGGAAGATCAGCTCATATCTGGGAGGAGGGTGGGTGGGAATCAAGTTAGAACTTCGGAAAGCAAAACGCATGCACAGAACTCACCATTAGCCGCCTTTAGGAGTGACACAAGTGATGGTGATTGAAGGTTTAGTGCTCCATTGGATGATGACTGTGGTCTCAGGGAAGCAGGCCGAGAATAGAACATTTATTCATTAGAGTAACACTAGCTGTTGTAACAAATAGACCCTGGTATTTCAGTGGATTACCACATAGCATTTTACTTACCGTGCATATAACTGTTCCACGTGGGTGCTCCTGATGGGCAAGGAACTCTCTTCTGTGTGGTCATGCCGGGGCCCAGCCTCCTTCCGTCTCATCACTCCACCAATCGTCAGGCCTCCTTTAGCTCTACGTGAAGGGAGTACAGATGGCACTCTGCTTCTTCACCACTGTGACCTGGCAGTGACAACCATCACTGCGCTCAGATCTCACTGGGGAGAGCTGGACATATAACCCCACCCAGGTGGAAGGGCGGGGTGGGGGGGCAGGGTGCAGAAAATGCTGTCTCTGGCTGGCCCAGCGACAATGCCACACTCTTGGGGAAGCACAAGACGTAAGTAGTATAAAGACCACAGCCAGGCCTGCCCCAGACAAAATGGGCCCCATGTCAGTGGGATGGGTCCTGCCTGGGGAAGGAGTCTGAGTCCAGTGCTATTTGGTCATCTTGGGTTTGGAGGAGGACAGCTCAGGAGCCAGAAGTCAGCTGGCAGAGTTCACACTGAATCCGTCCAGGGAAGTCCTGCCCCGACCAGGGACCTGCCCGTGTGATTGTGGTGTCAGCTGTCTCCCTCCCGGGGACAGGATGCAGCCGTCAGAGCCTGAGGCATCCAGAGGTCCGACAGCATCCTGGACCCTTCTAGGTTCCCGGGACACATTAGTACAAGGTGCCTTCAGGGGAAGAGAGTGCTGCTCGTGATGACTTCAGCAGCCCTTGTTCTGCACAGCAGCTCCATTTCTCAGTGTGGTTTATATTTTGGTCGCATGATCTGGGTTAATGAGAGTGTTCTCCCGACAGATGGGTCCCTTCTGGGTGTGCCAGCGAAATCAGGTTTCCGCACCTCCGAGGCTAGGGGCCAGAGGCTGGGGAATGTGCCAAGGTAAATGCCACCTTGTGAGGTCTCTGGGAAGCAGCCAGCAGCCTCCCCTGGGCATCGCTCCTGCCTCGTCACAAGGCTTCTCTGGCTGGCCCGTGAGCATGTGGGAGCCACCTTCGCAGCCCTGCAGGTACGGGTCTGTCTCCAGCTGCATATGGGACATTCCAGCAGCTTCTCCCTGATCTGTGGAAGGAAGGAAGCAGGAAGGAGAGGAGAGGAGGTGAGAAAAAACAATCCTGTGCTCAGTCTTCCCTCCCAAGCATACCTTGTGAGCCTCGTCTGTGCCGGATTTGGAACAAAGGAATTCTGGCGCTTTGATTATCGTGTCTGCAGCAGTTGGTGAAATGAGTCTGACACTCACCAGTGCCTTAGTAGGAATTATAATTACATCGGAAGACCCGAGGCAACCAAGTAAACTGATTAGCGGCTCGCTCCGAGTTGATAGATTTTTTTCCCCCCTGGGTCGTAAATAAGGCCGTGGGAGCCGGCAGCTCACTGGGTGGGAGCAGCCCGAGACGGGGCTGTGTACGTCCAGGCAGCCAAACCGAGTGGTGCCGGCCGTTTCCTGGAGAGACGGACTTGCACGAGCCCACGTGCTCCTACACCGGATGGCTCTGCTCCCTCGGGCCGGGACTGGCTCTGACGGTGGGCAGGGCTCACTTGGGCTGCAGTGAGTATCCTCAGAGCAGTCTGAGGGCGATGGGATTGTTAGGTGATGCTCTGGGAAGCCCTCCCCCAGGAAAGCTAAAGCTTCTGCCAGGCATAATTATTGCATGGATAATTACACGATTCAGAGCCTGCTGGAGAATCCTGGGCTGGTGCCAGAGTGCAGAGGCAGGGTTCCGGGACTGCGGCCGCTTGCCGCTTCTCGGAGCAGAGACTAAAAGAAAGAGGGTAACCATTCAGCTTCCTAAGGATCCTACCTGGCAAGGGCCAGGATTTGGCAAACGTAAAGCCGAGAGAGGTAGGAAGCTGATGAGTTCTCTCTTCCTCTGCTCAGCCTGTTCGAGGCAGGGCTCCCCAGGGTTCGAACCTAAGCCCCCTTGTGCACCCCCTCCGGGCCATGCCCTCCCACTAGCACCTGCATGCTGATGATGCCAAGCTCCCCAGCGCCCACGGCACCCTCTGAGCTTCCGCTGTGCCCCCTCCAATGCATGCGGGGCATCTCCTCCAGATGTAACTCATCACACCCCAACCTAAGCTGTGCTCCTTTTACCCCAATCTGCCCCCCAGCCGGCATTCTCCTCTCGGCCAGCAGCACCTCATCCTCCCAGATGAGACCCCCAGTAGAGACCTGAGTCCTAACCTTCTTCTCCTTCACCATCCTCATGTCATGTGAGGCCACGTCACGTCAATTCATTCTGCCCTCCTCCCCGCCCCCCTTGAATGGCCCAGGGCCAGGCTCTACGGTCATCTCCTGCTTTCTTGTAGGGGCCTCCTCACTGGCCTCCCTACCTCCACCCTCACCCCCTTGACATCATCCTCCCACTACCTCCAGATCCATCTCCTTTAGTGGTTGCACCTTCCCCCACTGAGTGCCCTTCAGTGGTTTCCCATCGCCCTCAGCACCAACTGTACCCCTTCAGGCTCCGCTCAAGCTGGGCGTGCTCCCACACTGCACCGCCTGCTACTCTCCTGACAGCCAGCCCTATCGGATGCCGCCATGCGCCTCTGGTTCCTCAGACGTGGCTTCGTCATGCCTAAAAGTGCAAGTGTGGAACGAGGGAATGTAAGGGGGAGTGTTCCAGGTTCTGGAGCCAGCCTCTCTGCGTCTGAGTCGCACATTACCTGCTAGCTGTGTGACTTCGGACAGGTGACTCGGCCCCTCTAGTCTTCTTTCTTTACATTTATAACATAGCAGGGGTAGTAACAATAGAACCTATCCCATGGGGTTGGTGGGAGGATTCGGTAAAATAATTCATGTAAAGCACTCAGAACATAACTAATGCACAGTAGCTGTTTTTTGGGTTTTTTTTTTTTTAAGATTTTATTTATTTATTTAACAGAGAGAGAGAGACAGCCAGCGAGAGAGGGAACACAAGCAGGGGGAGTGGGAGAGGAAGAAGCAGGCTTGCAGTGGAGGAGCCTGATGCGGGGCTCGATCCCAGGACTCTGGGATCACACCCTGAGCCGAAGGCAGACACTTAACGACTGAGCCACCCAGGCACCCCCCACAGTAGCTGTTTTATCAAATGTTTGCTGCATGTCCTGAGGTGGATACTCACAAAATGTCAAATCTAGGGGAAAAAAAACAAAGATTCCGATGTGTTCACATCTTCATTGTGCAGATCGAGAAACCAAGTTTCTGAGAAGGGGAAAGACTTGATCCTGGTCACCCTCGGAGCCTGGCTCCCAAACCCCAGTCTGGAGCTCTCTGTTCGGCCGCACTGCCCCCCTAGTGTAGAGCCAAACAGCTCCCTCTAGATGGTCATGTGCTCTGAGTTGTGAGGGCTCTCCAGATGTGAGAGGGAGACAAGTCAGTTGAAGGAGGGGAGGACAAATGTGCAACTTGGTTTTATTCGAAGTTATGTAAATAAGGGGACATGGGATGGCAGGTGCAGTTAGGGGTGCACTCTCATCGGGGCCTGGGAAATCCTGTCTAGGACATTATAGTCTCAATGAGGCCCTGGGCTCTATCTGAGGTGCCCCATTTACTGGGTCCCATTGTGTGCTTAGGATCGGTGGGAAGAGCCCATGCCTGGAGACACCAACCTGGGCTTGGGAAGCAGCTAAAGGGAGCAGGTTCCTATCTCTGGACAGGTCTCTTATCTTTGATGTCTGAGGAGTCTGTCCCAGAGGGGTTGGGCCTAGATTCTGCCAAGTGCTTAGGTCTTAACCTGGACTCTAGCACTTACCAGTTGGGTAACCTCAGACAAGTGACTTAACCTCCCTGAGCCTCGGGTTGTTCTTCCATAAAATGGGGGATCATCATAACACCTGCTTCACAGGGTTTTGTGGGAATAAAGGACAACATCTGTGCAAAAGCCCCTGGGTCATGCCTGACTCTTAGCAAAGGCTCCACACACATCTAACAGTGGCGATATAATCAAGCCTGCCAGTGTCTGCAGGGTACACGTCCCTGCACACCATCAGGGCATAGTTCTGCCCTGGAATGCACAGGAAGGAAGACCTCTGTGAAGACCCTACATAGATCTTTGCTGATTGGCAGTTTTTCTTCGAGTTAATTAGGAAGGCTTGACCTTTCCTGCAGAGTGGGTCTCTGACTCAGACCACAGTATTGCAAAGACAGCAGAACATGGTGACAGGCCAGCCCCTTTCTCGACAACTGAGGAGAGGCAGGCAGGGGTGTTCTGAAAGCTTCTCCTGGAGGGGAGGCGGGGAGGAGCCATCTGACATCCCAGGGGCGCCCTGGTTGAAGGGAGTAATTCAAGTAATGGTGTCTCTGCTGCGCCCCTCAGTGGGGGGCGAGGGTGTTCGTTCAGGACGTGTTGGCTGTGCCTCCTACCCTCTGTCCCATGCCCAGAAATCTCATCTCTGCACGGGGCTGTGCGTCAGAGTCGCCAGGGAAACAGGGCTGCTGAGAAAGCCAGAGCCAGCCAGGCTGCTCTCCTGGGGTAACACGCACTCCGTGCCATTGGGTCTCACAACCGCCCCTGGAACCTCCCCAGCTCGGGGCCCTGGCTCCGCCGTGCTGAGTCTCACGTTCCGGGCTCCCTCTCTATGCCCAGGATCCTTAGGCTCTTTCGCCTACAACTGGGCTCAAAACCTTCCTCCTCCACCTTCCAACTTTGTGGACTTGCCATGCTCGGGTCACCTTCCCAGGGACCTAGTTTCCTCATTTGTAGAAGTCAGTTTATATGCTGTGACTCTGAAGTGAGAGCCAAGTCTGCACAGCTTACAACGGAGCCTGGCGAGTCATTCACACTCCAAATCATCCACCTTGCCTGGTAGCCCCATTCTGCACCTGGAGAAAGGGACGCCTATGAACTCAAGGGACATGCGTGGGGGGACGCACACCCAGGCCTGTGAAGTTCCAAATCCCGGGTTTTTCTGCTCTTTCCGGGCGGTGTTGGAGCTGTCACTGGAGAGGTTCATTCTCCAGCATATCAGATACATACTGCACTAGGTTGTGCCTCTTTTTAATTGGAGATCTGTCCTTCTGGGCCTTGAAGGTTTGCTGGAACTAGAGAGTCACCAGTGGAACGCAGGTTGTGACATCTGGGAGAGGAAGACTGAGGCACTGGGGACATCTCTGCTCAGCCTTGCCCCTTCATCTGCCTAGCCACTTTCTGACCTCTGGGACTTGGCACAGGCATCACGTTCCCTAGAAAGCCATCCCTTGTCTCTCCTCCATCCCAAGACTGGCTTGGGTGAGCCTTCTCTCTGCTGCAGGACGCTGCTGCTCACAGGAGCCCAGCACGGAGCTCCAGGCCAAGAAGTTTAAGGTCAGAGAGTGAGCCTACTGTTGACAAGGCCTGACATATGGTAGGAGTTAAATGAAGCTATATATTTACTTACTTATTTGCCAGGATTCTGCCTCATTCCAAAAAAAAGGAGTTGAGACACCTGAATGAATGAATGTTTGCAGAGCTAATTAGACTGAGGCAGGGCGCTGACCCAGGAGAAACTATGTGGGCATGGCATCAGGAAGACCGGGGTGAGAATTCGGACCTTGACCCTGTGGTTTCCATAGAACTTCGGAGAAGTCCTTTTATCTCCTACAGCCTAAGTTAGCTCATTCATTAAATGGGGCTCTGAATGTTGTAAGGACCCAGTATGAGGCCGTGTGCTGAGGTCAGCAGCTCAAAGTTGTGGCAGAACCAAGCAGAGGAGTTTGACATTGGCCTTTTAAAATATTCACGAATGATTGGCAGACTGTGTGGCGGGTGGTCACTGATTCTTTTGCAAAGGTACAGACTTGAATGGTGCTCTTTGGAGGCCTGGAGGTTGGGGAGGGATCCGTGAGCTGAAGCTTGCTCGTGCACACACCCGTCCCCAGCACACACGTCTCCAAACAGCTGCATTTTCCTCTATCTTTGGGTCCTCGGTAAGAGCAAAAGGCCTTAAAAAACAAAACACCTTTGTTCTGAGAGTCATGATGTAATCTAATGTTACGTAGCATTTATTTGGGGGTCAGAGTTTATTTCAATAATTTCAAAAACAATATGGCCCTGTATTTTTAGAAACACAGATGTTCTATAGGGGTCTTTCTCCTTTTTGGTAAAGCTCTCCTTTACTGCATGTTATGGGGGAGATGGCAGGCCGCAGTGGCATCTGTGAGCTGGAGGATTTGGGAAGGCCCTGGAGCTTTCCTTAGAGTGTTAAGGACTGACTGCAGTAGGAACTGGGGATGATTCCTGCCACGGGGGAGGAATCCTGCCCTGGAGGAAACCTGCGTCTCCACAGCGAGTCCCACCCAAGCCGTCCTGGCTCAGCAGCCCAGCTCCTCTGCAGCCGTGGCCTGCCACGGGCTCCCCGGCCCCTACCCTACCCCCCACCCCACTCTCCCTGACCCGATCAGCAGGCCCCTTTTGCAGGATTGAGCTGCAGGTGAATGGTCTCTGGGTAACTGGGGAGCCTCTCCGAAGGCCTTAGACCCTCTCAACACCATGTGGACTAGTGCAAAGAACTGCAGGCCAGACTTCATTTTGCTGTGATATTTGCCAGCAGGGCGACCTTCCTTATCTGTAGGATGGGCCACCCTGTGTGGCTGGCATGCGGAGTACTTGGGAAGTGTTGTGGCTAGGGCCTGGTGCACAGCAGGAGCTCCAGAAAACTTAGGTCATCCTCCTAAGGTGTCTGGAAGATGCTTGGAAACAAATGTCATAGGATGTGATGCCGCTGATAGGGGGCAAGTCCCAGACGTATTTGGAATGGTGAGGGCTTTGTCAGATGTCAGAGTAAAGAGGTCCATTACCTCCCACTGCACACTCTCTGCTTTAGGCAGGACCCATTCTGGGACCTTGAGATGTCGCAGGATCACTGACACCGGTCACAGAAATCTAAGGGTCTAGAAAGATTTTAGGCCCTATTTCACTTGGGAAGGAGGAGACTTCTCTCAGGGATTTGTGCTGATACTGTCTCTAAATGCAAGTGGGAATGTCATTCCAGATTGGGTCATGCTCTGAATTTGAGATTGGAGCTTGGTGGGCTCCATTCAACTACTCAACAGAGCCAACGGTCTTATTAAGTAGGAGATGGTCATTAGCCTCAAAGATGGGCTTGTGGACCCTTTGTGGGATGAAGGGTGAGTAGACATTCCATCTGTATTAGTTTTAAATAACAGAAAGCCAATGCTTGTCATTTAAGGAGAAAAGAGGATTTATTGGTTCATGTAATAGGAAGGCCAGGATAGGGTTAACTTCAGTCATAGCTGCATTCAGGTGCTCAAAGAAAACAAGGATCAACAAGGATCTGTTGATTTCCATTTCTCTCAGGTCTGTTCTCCTCTTGCTTGGCTTTGTTCTCAGGAGAGCTCTATCCTTGGGGTGCCAAGTGTAGCCACCAGCATTCCCAGATTTATACACTGCCAGGTCAGCAACCTCAATGGGAAAGTCTTCTCTTCAGGGTCCCAGGAAAAGTCCCAGGGCCCTCCTTGGCCTCGATCGGCCATGTGCTATCCTCTGATTGGCGGCATCTGGCACAAGGACAGCTCTGCCTCAACAACCAAATGGACTGTGTTTGGAGGACAGTGGGAAGACCAAGGAGCTCTTCCTAGAAGGGGAATGGCTACTGGGCCAACAGAAAGGACAGATGTCGCTGCCTTGTTAAGGGATGCAAGGTTTCCGTAAAACCTAATGCCATGCAGAGGCTCCGCTCACACTCCCCTCTATCATTCTTGCTTACGTTTGCTGGGCACCTGCCTTCTGTTAGGTGCTATGCTTGCTGTTGAGCACGCCTCCTCTTGGGGGACCTCTAAGATCGCTTCTATTACTAATATTCCCATTTGATAGACGATAAACCATAATAGACTTACAGTGTAGGAACAGAGTTGCCCAGAGTCAGAGCTTATGAATGGCAGAATTGGGATTTGAACCCACATCAAACAGTCTGACTTCAGACTGTAGACCCTTAGTCATATACTCTTCCCCTGAGAGGTGCCTCACGACCTCACCCTTCCGTGCCTTTGTTCTTGTTGGTCTGTAGACTTCAGGTGCCCTTCTTTTCACTCCTTGCTCACTCGCCAAACTTGTCCTTGAATGCTCTGTCACCTGAATAGTTTCCTCCAGGATTAAGGATGGGAGAGGCCCTTTTCTGCACCACCATGAGCACCGAATTCTGTGGGGGTGTTCGCTTCTCCTAGATGGCCCGCACCCGGAGGGCAGGACTGTGTCTCTCATCTGTCACTGCAGCGTGCAGTACGGGGCACGTAGCTGGTGCTCATTGCTCATCCAGTGTGATTGTTCGCCGGCGTCACAGATACCAGCAAAGCACAGCAGTTTGCTGGGACTTCAGGATGGGAGTAGCATGCTGGTGATGACCTCCCAGCTATTGAGTATCATGTTAATGTAGCCAGTGTGTTGGGTACTGTATTAGGGGCTTTGCAAACTGCTCCTTTTAACCCTCCCAGGGATGCTATTACCCTTGTCATTTTGTACATGAGGAATCTTGAACTCAGGGAGGTGAGATGATTTGCCCAAAGGCTAGCCTACCCATGTAGCTGAGTTTCAAGGATAAGGATGGGGCTGTCCGACTCCCTCACACCCTCTGCCTCCCACACCCAGGGAGCTGCCCACAGGACTGGACCCATGGCTGGGCAGTTTGTGGCTTTCCAGGATCTATTGAACGTCTTTTCTATGTTTGGAGAATTCCCAACACTAGCAATTCCCCCTCCCTAAGGAGGGAGCTCACACTCAGACTTCCCACCACGCTCGCATCTAGGGCTAAGACAGCCAGGTGAGGCTGTATTTGGAAGGGCTCTACCCGAGGAAATGGATCAAGCATGGAATCCATTTTTGGTGAAGGTGGCAGCAGAGGCCAACAGCTCTCTGGAGGTCAGGGCGGGGAAGTTCTGGGGTCTCTTTCTGCCAAGTTCATGGTGCCTACGTTGAGCGGTGGGGTCTTTTCTGGAGAGGTCTCTGTGATAGGGCTTGAATCTTGCTCCAAGTAGGGTGGCCTCCAAACCTAACACCTTGGTCCTCTTGGAGATTCTCTGACTTCCTAAATGTCTTTTAATAAATTCCTTCTCTGGATAAACCAACGGGAGGGGATACTGTCATTTGCAACCAAGAGCCCTGGCTGACAGACCCATCCTCATACAGTGGAACGGGTGGGTTCTGGGCATGGTCCTGTGGGAGGCAGCATGAGCTCTCGACCGTCCAAAGAACCAGGTGAGGACGTGGCAGCAAGCAGACCCACAGGAATGAGAGAGGGGAACTGCTACACCAGTGGGTCTCTGGAAGCCTTTGCCTTTTACATTGGCACTTTCAAACTTTGTGCACACAGATCACCTGAAGATGCTCTTACCATGCAAATTCTGATTCAAGAGGTCTGGACTGGGACCCGGTATCCTACATGTCCAGCATTCCCCCGTGCCAGGTTTTGCTGGTGCTGGTAGTCTGAGGACCACCAGTGAGGTGGTGAGGTGCCTATGGCCCTTAGGCCTCAGGCAAAGCATTGCATGTCACATAAATGCGGACTACAGTACCGTGAAATAATGAGCTCAAATCCTTCCCTGACAAGTCCACTACCGACAGTTATTCCAATCTTTGGTAATATCAGTCCGAAGGTACTTGGAACTTCAAATTTCATAACTAGCATGCTTTTTATATCACTCTGGCTCCTAATGAGGACATTTCAGTAATTTGCTTTGTTGAATAAACAGGATTGCTTCCTTTACCCCACAGGGCAGTATGATAGGAGTGTGGCATGCTATTTTTCTTCTAACTCAGCCCAGAGAGTGCCAACAGTGTGCCAACAGTGCGTGAGGCATTGCAAGGGCCCCAGCCCCCCACCCATGGGAAGCAGGCCCATGAAATAGCCAGCTTGGCCTCGAAGTCTTCACCAAAATCTTCACCATTTATGAACACCCTAGTCCTGGCCCTATCTTTCCAAACTGAACTCATACTATTTTCCATTGTTACCTGGCCCTAAGCCACTTTTAATTCCCTAAAGAGGACTGCCCTCTCTCTCTGCCAAACTTTTCCATAGGCAGTTCCCAAGCCTAGAATACTCTCATCACTACCAACCTTACCCTCTGGCCAACTCCTCCATGATCTTCAAAACCCAGCTTCTGAGTCACCTCCTCCAGGAAGGCTTCTAAGACCCTTCTTTTTTTTAGTCCTTAGACTGACCTAAATCCTGGAGATCAGTACTTCATTTTAAGACTTTTTTTGGTTTGCAGCCTGTAGCAAACTCAGACCACAGATGGGCCTACAAGAACTGTTGTGCTCTTGATTGTTCAGGAACCAAACTTATTTTCAACTTGAAGCTCCCACAAAATCTTAGTCAACTCAGTTTTCCCACCCTCTTCTCTGGAGTTGCATTTCCACATCTGGCAATTTCCATCTCAGGCAGGGGTGCCAGAGGAAAGAGAGGGTCAAGGACATTTGGTCCTCAGTCTTTTGTCTGTGTTGGCATCTACCCAGACGTCCTTGACTCATCTTGCCTCAGATCACAGGTCAGTGCTGACTCCTGGGGTGTTCTCCTAATCTGAGCTTCAAGGCTTCTGGAGTCCAGGTCATTCCTCCCTTTTCCCCCTCCCCCTTGGGCACAAGGAGATATTGGGCTTTGTGGAATGAGGTCCTCTGACACCACCTCAGACCCATTGCCCTGGACAGCCTGTAAAATCGTCTTGGTGCCTGGATCACAGGCCACAAAGCTGCAAGGCTACCATCTGCTCTCAGACCAGCCCCTCTGGCTATGTAGGGAGTGTTTGCGACTCCGTGCCCAGGGGACTTGGCTGGAGGGCAGGATGACAGCCCCCTTTCAGGTAACCAGCAATAAATACCTCAACTCCATTCCCTTTTGATTCTCCTCCTCCTCATCCCCCGTCCAGGCACATTCTATGTACAGAGCAGGGGTCGGGGGGAGAGGGGAGGCACAGGTCTCTCTGACCGAGCGCGTAGCCTTCCACATCCGTTATTTGCGCATGAGTCTTTCAGAGGTCTGGGCTTTTGGAATTCAGAGAGCCCAAGAAATCAAAAAGCTTTCCCCTTGCGTCTATATGTCTTTGCCTCCAGTTGTCCAAGTCTGTTTAGCGACTCAAAAGTCAAGCAGTGCCTTCTCTGTTCCCTGCATTCCGGAGGCGGTCAGTGTGGAACCGTGCCTGTACCCCAAATTGGGGAGGGGTCTCTGGGCATCGAGAATACCAAGAAAGGGGAACACATGGATCAGAGAGCTCGGAGAGGGCAAGGAGGCACCTCCCTCATCTCTACATTTTGAAACCAGGCGTAGTGTAGTGAGGGTTCGTGGGAGCCAACATTCACAGGCATTTCTAGTGAGCCCGGCTCTGCTTGCCTCATGCTATCTCCCAATCCTATGCGACGGGTACTATTTTTATCCCAATTCCTCACCTAAGGAAACTAAGTCATGCAGACAGGGTTGGCTGGCTTGCCTGAGGCCACACCGCCAGAGTCCACAGCCCCGCTGGTGGTGGAAGCCTCCGGAGCCGTACCCGCTGGGTTCAACTGCCTCTTCCGCCCCGTACGCGGCACAGGGCCCAGCATGTGGAGCTCTGCTCTGCGACTTCCTAGTTGTGTGGCATCTGATCAGTGGCTTGCCACCTCTAGGCTTCACTTGGGTCATCTTTAAAAGGTGGATAACAGGCTCTTCAGCCGAGGGCTGCTGTGGACAGAAGTGACTCGGGCTACAGTTTGACCAAAAGAGCTCAGACTTTGAATCCTAAGACTTGTGCGCACAAAGTTGAAATTTCACCTCTTAGATCGCAACCCTGGGGACGTCATATCTCCTCTCCAAATGCCAGTCTCCTGATCTACATACAAATCTCTGAGAAGCAGTAAATAAACATTCATTGCGGCAGGGAGGGGGCAGGAGGGTGATGGACTTGACTGGGTGGGCTGGGGGGTCAGGCCTTCAAATGTGGTCCCGGGGAGTTACTTAGTCGAAGGTTTGGTGTGGCCCCAGCCTCCAGGCAGTCTCTGCCCCGGGCAAGCTCCAGGCAAGACCGGCTGCCTGGCCCAGGGCGGAGGCCCAGGAGGCCTAAGTCTGCGGCGGGATGCACGGGCCCTCTCGGGGGAGTCCGGCCACGGCAGCCGCCTGCCTCCCAGCCCGGGACCTTGCTCATGAGCAGAAGCATCTTCCTGTGTGCAGCGGCCTGGGCTGCCGGCCTCGGTTTCTCGGAGAGCGTCTGATGAATTGTGTCTCCCGCACAGCAGTAGCTGCTTCATTCGTTTGTTCTCAAAGTTTCCATTTCTCAT
Organism: Ursus arctos; assembly: GCF_023065955.2. Lineage (NCBI taxonomy): Eukaryota > Metazoa > Chordata > Mammalia > Carnivora > Ursidae > Ursus > Ursus arctos. Next base: position 57,651,498 of record NW_026622819.1, read on the forward strand.
TAGCTGCTCCATCGTCCCTATGGCAGCAGACCCTGTTGTGGCTGATTCAGCCCCTGAGAGCCTCAGGGGCTGCCGGGCCTGCGGTCCCAGAAGGCCGTCCCAGCAAGCTGGAGGGGCACCAGGGGCAGCGCTGGCCGCCCGGCTGTGTCCCACAGGGTGTGGATCAGGTCAGCTCCTGTCTCTGGAGACTTTAGGAGGGAATGCCATGTCCTCCACACCCCTGCTTTGACCTCTGGCCTCACGGCTCAGTGCCCGTGGGTGAAAGGAAGACGAGGGAAGACACAAGCTTTCTTTAACATCGTTACTCTGAGCTAGAAGCCACAAGGAAAGGCCAGCAGCTTTTGTGGGATAGAAAAAGCCAGAAAACAGTTGTCTTAGTCTGTTCTGGCTGCTGTAACAAAATGCTATAGGCTGGGGGGCGTATAAGCAGCAAGATTTATTTCTCACAGTTCTGGAAGCTTGGAGGTCTAAGATGAAGGCTTTGCCAGATTTGCTGTCTGGCGAGAGCCCCCTTCCTGGTTCATAGAGGGCCATCTTCTCACTGTGTCCTCACATAGTGGAAGGGGGGAGCGCTCTCTGGGGTCTCTTTTATCAGGACACTAATCCCATTCAGGAGGGTCTCCCTGTCACAACGCAAGCACCTCCAGGAGGCCCCACTTCTAATATCAGCACATTGATGATTACGTTGCAACCTATGAATTGGGGGGGGGGGGGGACATAAACATTCAGAGCACAGCAACAGGACCTGGGAATGGCACATGACTTTGCTCCCCCAGCATCCAGCAGATGCATAATGACACCCACCTCCTGTTGATAAAGGACCAGAGAAAAGACGGGAGGCGCTGTTTTCAGAGGCTCCCTCCTATTTAGTCCCAAACTCTTTGTAACTCTGGGAACACCCCACCCCGCACCCCACCCCCATTGTTCTACTCTGTGAATGATGCCCTCTCACAACCTGCAGGAAGTTCAGAAATCCCAGGCTGCCGGCCCCCACCCCTTGCCTCTCACACTTGTAAAGGCCTTTCCCTAAATAAACACTTGTCTCCCATGTGTATGCAGGGAGTGGAAATTAATATCATTGTAAATCTAACTCAAACATAATTAAGAAGGTAAATCTACTTTTGAATAAAAAAATCTCATCATTCATCTCCACGCCAAATAAATAAAATTTCAGGTCTCTGAAATCTGCAGCCTCACCTGAGCTACGCTCTGCTTCTTTCTGCCCGAACTTCGAGGTGGGAAAGAATTGTCTGAGGAATCGCCTCCTCTGGTCCCAGCAGGGCAGAGATGAAGCTTGAACGTCTGTGAAATGGCACGAATAGTACGTATCTTAGTTGGTTGTGCCAGGGATTAGAAATGATGCCAGCTGAGGACTCAGATGAGACTCTTTGGGATTATAAGGTTCATAACAGGAAGATTTTGTTTGCTCTCTGCAGTATCCCAGTGCCTCACACATGGTACTTAGTAAAAAACAAAACCAAAATAAATAAATAAATAAATAAATAAATAAATAAATAAATAAATAATAAAATAAAAACCATCAAACTCTGAAACCCAGAGAGTGGCAGTGCCTTGCCCAGGGGCACACAGCAAGTCAGAGCAGAGTCAACATTCAAATTGAGGACTCCTAGTCCTTCCACCTGTCCCAGGGCACAGGTAGTTTACCGTCTCATTCCACCAATTACTACTGCCTGTCCTTGGGCACTGCCTTACTTTCCCTGGACCTCAATTTTCCCATCAGCACAATGGGTGTATTATTAGAGGACCAGACTTCTACCTTAGGAAACAGGCAGAGCCTTCTCCCACTTTCCCCCTAGAGCTGCCCATTTTCTGTCCAGACTGTGGCCAGAACCTTTTCTCTACCATCGTCAATATGACCCTCTCCTCCTCTGACCTTCTTTCCTCACTTCACCATCCCCAAGGATGAACTAATGGCAGTCAAACCTTTCCCTGCAGCCAGCCCAGTCCCAACTCTCAAGCTAGAGGGAGGGGAGCAGAGGGGAGGGACCGGAGTGTCCCCTCCCTCTCCACACACCTGCTGAGAATTTAGGGAAAGGGAAGCTGCCCTGAGCTGGCTCTCTGTGATTTAATGCTTCCTCCCTTCCTCACCTGCAGTGCACTGGAGTTAAAAATGACCTTGGCAAACAGCCTTATGTATTATCTGTCTAGTGCAGAGAACAGAGTCAAAGAAAACCTACTCAGAAGCCTGGAGAGCTGCTGGGGGATGGGGGTTGGGGAGGGAAGGGAGAGGGGAGGGTAGGAAAGGAGGGAGGAAGGATAGTAGGAAATGTCTCCGGGGCCTTAGGCAAGATGGATTAAGGAGAGGAGGGTCAAACCTGTGAAGCTCTGCTCTGGAAAAATCATTGCTGAGGAGAGATTTCACCCCACCGCTTCACCAGACCATGGCTGCTGAAAGGGAGAAGGGGGAACTACCCATCCACCCTGGGCACCCACCCTTACAGCCATTCTTTGGCATAGGCCACCTCACTTTGGGTTGGTGGCTCAGAGAGGTAGCAGCTCTGATCTCAACATAGCTTCCAGAAGCTTCTCTCTTCCTGACAAGGCAGGAAGGTGCTGAGTGATGAAAACAGCTGGGTGTTGGGATCCCCAGGCCTGGTTCCTACCATCTGGATTCTGCTGTGTGTCCTTGGACTGGCCACTTTATCAGTCTGAGTACGTGCTCCTTTGACTGTAAATGAAGATGATAACACCCAGCTCAGAGTATTGCTCTGTGGGGCCATGTGAGATAACGGTGAAGACATGGACTTGGGAGTCGGGTGGCCCAAATTCTGTGATTCTGGGCAAGTGATGTCACCCTTCTGTGCCTCAATTTCTCCATTGGTCACATGGGCGTGGGCAAGTGTCTGTTTTCTCCCCTGTCTCCTCACACAAACCCTTGTGCTGAATAGGCTCTGTTTCTGCCTCCTCTTCCCTGTGGGTTAGGGAGGCCAATCTGGGGGGACCCCATCTGTGAGGCCCCCGCCTCTGGCTTCTGGCAATTCTAAATGGAGACACCAGCAGGAGTCGGAAGGCAGAAGAAGAATGACATCAAGGTGTCTACTCACAGGCTCCTTCCCCAGAGGGTCATAGTAGAATGCCCAGGCTCTCCAGAAGGGGCCAAGTCTCCCCAGGCAGTCCTGTCCCTGGTGCTCATGGCCACCCTCCACTCTTTAGATTGGGTGTTAAAGGCTCCCACTGGTCCTAGCCAGGGTACTGCTCTATTCATGTGCTCTCCCACACCCCGGCTATAGCACTGTAGACAGTCCCTTTGTTACACTGTCTTCAAGTTACCCAGTTTGAGTGGGCTAGTGTGTCCTGCGGAGACCCTGAAGCCACTGTCCCTGTGGGCATAGACTTGGCACTATTTCCTTTCAGGCATTTAAAGCAAGAATAATTAACACAAGCTGAGTTTAGCTCTCTGCTAAGCCCTTTACAAGTGAAAGCTCACCTAACCTCTCAACTAGCGCTGGAAGGAAGCTACTGTGATTCTTCCCATTTTGCATTTGAGGAATCTGGGGCTCCGGGAATTGCTCTCAGCCAGGGCTAAATCTAGAGCCCTGAAAGACTATCCTGCATTCCCTCCCTCCCTGGTACGGGCGGACGAGCCTCGGAGTGCATGTGGCTTAAACTTCCAAGGGTGTTCTCGAGTAAACATGTCGTGCCTGTACCAAGTCTGAGGAACATGCCAGGCTGGAATCCAAGCTAATCATTAAGCAGGCTGATTTGATCTGCCCCACATGGCCTGACCAGGCAGACACACAATAGAGGGTAAATATTCTATTTGCTATTATTACAAAACCCCTTTACAGTAGTAAAGGAAAGTCCCCTGAGGCCAGTCCCTGCCTCATAGTTTGGCAGCTCCTGTTCTCAACATCCTAGCAGGTGCCCATGGCTTTGAACTTCATGGGGTAGGGTCACCCCCTTTCATTCTCACCTCCCTTCCTCCCCATCCCCAGCCTGCCTCCAGGCCCTCTGTCCCCTCCTGCCCCTCTCCTCCCCTGCATGGCACCTAGGGACGTAGGAGGAAACGTGCATCCCTCTGGGCTGTAAAATCTAATTAGAGACAGGACTTCACTCAGAGCGCAAGACTCAGGCCTGGGGTGCGTTTAATGCTGCAGTTTCAGACCCCATTGCCACTGGGTGTGAGGGGAGTTGGGGGGGGATGCTATTTTAGGATAGATGGCTCTGGGCACTTCTCATATCCCATGACATACGTGGTTGTGTCCTCCAGTCCTCATTCCAGAAGCCCACTTCACATCATGCTGTGTCGTGGCACAAGAGATGCGTAAATGACACCCAGGTCCTGCCCTCAAAAGCTCTCAGTCCACAGGGACGATCTCAAAGCAAATGACCACAGCGTGCTCAGTGCTCCACACTCCGGCTGAGAAGCGTCACCCTTCCTAGGAGCCCTTCACCGGATGTTCCTCTAAGGCAAAGACCTGGCCGTGTCCCCTCACACATCCGTTCATTTAATCTGTGTTATTCAGTGACTCAGGCCATGCCTTCTCAGCCCTCCTGATTGGCTTCTCTTCCACGGCTACCTACTTATCGGTGGCTGGCCAGGGCTCTGGGCTGACTTCCGGTCCCTCCCTCTGTGCTGTCATGCGCTCTCCCTGCATTAAACATCGTCATATACAGCGGGCAGGTCCTGCAGTCATGACCTACGAAATGCAACCTAACTCTTCCACTTCTCACCTTGTCCGCTGCCCCTAGTCCAAGCTGATCTCACCTCTAGCCTGGACTATTGTAGTAGTTTCCAAACTGGTCTCCTTGCTACCCACCTTGCCTCTTACAAATCACTGTTAATTCACATGTCAGGCTGTCACTCCCTGCCATAAACCTTCCAGCAGTTTCCCTTGGCCCCTAGAATCCATACTCCTGACTATAGCCCTAGAGACAGCGCCTGGCCTGGCCGCGTGACCTCCCTGAACTCATCTCCTGCCCTCACTGTGGCTTCCTTGTGCTTTTGCAAACAGGCTCAGTCCTGCCTTCGACTGCCAGGCCTTGCCAAGCTGGGCGCTCCTTCTCAGGAAAAATGCCCCCTCCTGTTTTTGACCACTGTCGCTGAAGCAGCCGCTTCTCCCATAGGTGTCTCATGTCATCTCCATTTTATTTCCCTAGGAGACTTACCCCAACCTAAATGTATCTTGTGAATTTGTTTGTTTGCTTGTCGAGTGTCTGTCACCCCCGCTAGACTCCGGGCAGGGCCTGGGCCAACCCGTTCGCTGCTGTCTCGGCCACATCTGGGACAGGACGTGGCCCGGCAGAGGTTCTAAACAAGTTATTTTTGAGGGAGCAAATGCCAAGCACGTAGCTCCAAGCTGACGCGTGTCTTCTGAACCCAGCTCTCTCCACTCTCAGGGTGAGTATCTTGCATAGGAAGAACTCAGGGTGAATAAAAATGTATCCTCCCCAGTGACTTTGTGCTCCAGCCGAAGTAAGAAGAGATTTGATTTGTATTAATAATAATAAGAGAATCATCCCTCAAGCTGCATGCTGGCCTCAGTGGCCCCATCGGCTCGCTGTGTGGATCACTTTGGCTCTCAGGGCCGAGTTCTTCCTGTGTCAAATGAGGCACCAATACACACTACTTCGCTTCTAGATCCCAGAGAAATCTCTCCTCGCTACGCACCAGGAAAACTCAAACGGGAGACAACCAAGATTTCCAGGTATGGAAGTCAGCCCAAGAGCTTGCTTGGGGCCAGGCTCCCACAGCCCACACCCTGCAGGGAGACCAGCTGCGCTTGGTGGATGGAGTCCCTGCCCCAGGGGAACCCTCACTCCTCCCTGCAAAAGTCTCGAAATACTAGTGAGGAGGCTGCTGGAGCCAGGGAGGCTCGCAGCACTGGTTTGGCAAATAGAAAATGAATCCACATCCCTCACACAGCAACCCCACGCTGAGGTCTTGTTCCCACATCCGTTGCCCAGCACTGCTGCTCGGATCCCGGATCCCGCAGACTATAACTTACCCACAATTTTGCCGGCTACCGTGCGCCTCTCAGACAGCAGGGGGAGGTGCACGGGGCCCAGCTGGTGAAGCCTTGCCCTTCCCTTAGCACAGCGTAGACTGGAGGTTGACGAAATCGAGCAGTGAGATAGTGATGGTGACCCACCCCCAGCAGGGCCCTGAGACAACTGATAAATCAGAAACACTGGTGAGTTCCCTTACTCCCCCTCTACCCAAAGGGTTGCACAATGGCAGCTCTTTCTTCTGACGGACCCACCTTCAGCTACAAAAGATGAGGCCCCAGAAGGGCCACAGCTAGATGGGTGGGCAAAAGGCTAAAGTGTGTGGAGAGTGGAGAGTGGCATAAGAACCCCAGGCATTTCTCAGTGGGGCTGGTGGAGGTCTTTGTGGCTGTGCCGAAAGGTATGAGAAGCTGTCAGATCGGATGCTGCTCACTGTGCCATTTTAGGCGGTGTCATCTCTGCCTCAGTGGTCCCATCTATAGAATGGGGGTGTAGGACTACATGATCTCATGTAGGCAAGTGTCTTCTCCTTTCTGAACTCATTTTTCCAACTATGGAAGCATAGGCTTGGGAGCAGTAAAAACAAAATACACTGTGTCCACTGCACTTTGCTGAAAACAGTATTTCGGTAACTGAGACGTACCAATCCTCTTTCCACTCCCTTTCCCATTGACATTTCTCTTTGTTTTTCTTAAATTTGCCATTAATGGTTATATTCTTCAGCAATACATTTTTAAATATTGCATTTAGTTTGAAGTTTAAATAAATGGAATCACACTATAAAAATAACGGCCCTGATCATTGGCTGTGTGACTTGAGACAAATTCCTTCCTCTCTCTGGGCCCTATTTTCCTGGTCTATAAAATGGGCTGAAGATGGGGGGTGAGAAAAGGATGACCTTTGAGGCCCCTTCCTACTGCTGCATTAGTTTCTACACTGCAGGTGACCTCATGTTCCACACAGCCCCACGGCTTCTCTGTCCTGAGTGCTGGGCCTGAGGCCTCCCTCTTGGGCAAGTCAGTTCTTTCCCTGACCTTGTTGAGTGTGCTCCATTGTCCCTGAAGTCCCCCAACGTGAGGCTTCTGTCTGAACTCAGAACAAGCTTTTCGCCAGCCCCTGATGGCAAGTGGGACCAGCTCCATGAATCCCACTGGGAGGGATTCACCTTTCTCGGCCCAGTGAGTGACGCTCTCAGCCGTGCCCCAGAAACCAGGGCTGGACGAGTCAGTACTTGTCACCAGCAAGCTCCCCTCCTGAAACCTCGTCCTTCAACCCCCCCCAGGGGACTGAGTACTTTGCAGTCCTTCTTCTCGGCAGTGGCAGAACCACCACACAGGGCCCCCCATCTCCACTTTCCAGCCCAGTCCGGATGGTCCAAACCATAATAAGAAAACAGTGTTGTAAAGAGGGAAGAGGTTTGCGGTCACACAGCTTGAGCCCTGCTCTGCCACTTGAGGGCTGTGCGGCCTTGGTAAGTGCCTTCCCCTCTCTGAGGTCCCGTTTGTGCTTCTTCCACGATGAGACTGTAATACCTACCGCACACTTCTTAGCAGGTGCAGATGACAGTTTGGAAGCCCTCAGTGATTGCCTGGCACGCGTAGCCGCTCAGGACCTGCTGGCTCCCTTCCAGTTCTCCCATCCTGGTGATACCTATAGAGTAAGATGGGAAGAAGGTGCTCCCCTGCCCGTTCCTGTTCTAAAGGGGCATCCACATTCCAGATTTAGAGCACCTGGGCTCCTAGCCATACACCCCAAAGCCAGACTGAACAACGCTAGTCATAGTTGTTTGGCCATAGCACACAGAACTGAGAACCTTAACTGAGTTAAGTTACAACGTGGACCCGCCAGCATTGACTGAGTATCTGCGATGTGGCCGACTCTGTGATGCCCCTGGAGAAAGAAAGATGAATAAGAAAGTATAGCATCCCAATCCAAAGCTTGGTTTGGCTGAGTCATAAACGCCCTGTGTGGCACGGGGCAAGTTCATCACTTAAACTCTCTAGACCTCAGCTTCTAAGTCTGAATGTCTCATAGATATGGACGTAGCCGAGGGCCTGGTTCGTAGGAACTGTCAAAACCCAGGAAGTGTCAAGACTCGGTCTTGCATGGAAAAGAAAATAAGACCCACATACCTATACACATAGGGAGATGCTTCTTGGGTAAAAGAAAGTAGACACAGGCAGTCCTCATTTTTCTAAGGACAATTAGTACTAGTGAAAGACTCTTAAAGAGAATCTCCTCAAAACAACAAATATTCATTGTAAATATTGAGGGAAAAAAGTTTGAGTGAGGTCATACCTTGAAAAACAAACTGAAAGCACGAAAGCACTCCTTTTTAAATCTCCTTTTAACAAAATGTCGGTTCTAATGTCAAATAAGCTCATTTTTTCAATTAAAAATAAGAATTATCAAGAATTGATTAGGATTTTGGGGGGAAGGGGTGAAATATTTTAGACAGAGTTCTATCCTAGTGCAAAGTAACATTCTTCATTTCGTGTTTGACTTTCACAGCACGACTAGATAGTGTCAGTCTGAGCAAGTATTTCAGAGGTTTATCAGTTTTCCCAAGGCCATCTTCTAGTCATTAGATGATAAAATTATTCTCTTTTGAAACACCTGGCATCTTTGTTGATTTTCTCTTCTTCAATTCTTAACTAGTGTAACTCTGCCAATTCTTCATTGTAGTTTAAATGTCAGTGGAGCCGTTTTCCAACAACGCTTTTGCTAACTTCATGAAATCCTGATCTGTTTCAAGATTTGCACTTTTTCTTTTCATCAATTTCCTTTGAATTTCCATTGCATCTTCAGACATTCACGACAGCCAACAAGCTGAAGAAACCCAACAAAGCTCAGGTGAGATGAGTAAGGTCAGAAAATAGTGTTAATGAGGAGTAATACTTGAGTATAAACTAAATAGTTAAATGATCGGCTCATTAGTAAATATTTTAGTGTTAGGAAGACTTACTTCTCCACCAAACCTTACTGCACAGACTTGAGTAATGACTTAATTGCAAAATTCAGAGTAGCTGATAAGAATTTCCAAAGGAATTCAGAATAGCGAGCTTACTAGGTTGATTCTTTTTAAGTACGTATCCTAGATATTTTAACATGCACACTTAACAAAGTCTAAATCTCAATATCTTTGCTTTTCTTCTGAATAATGATAGTTTGATGGTGTTTGGATTGTGATTACCTTCCCAACTTAAATGCCATGGTTCATTATTTTAGTTCTATCTTGATATTTTTAATCCATTTATATTTAATGTAGCAACTGATACAGTTGGACTTAATTCTACCACTTTGCCTTATGTTTTTTATTTGTCATTTCTTTTCTTCCTTTATTTTTCCTTTGCTATCTTTTTGGAAATTAAACAAATATTTCTATTCTATCTTTTTCTGATATTGGCTTTTGGCTTCACATTTTGCAACTACTTTTCAGTGGTGACCCCACAAGTTTCAATATGCATCTGTAGCCTGTATACAGGCTTAGCCATCCTAGTTTACTTTTAAGTTTGGACTTCTCCTGCTTCCTGAGCAACACAAGAACTTTGCAACAGGTGAACTCCATTGCTCCCTTTTTTTTTTTTTAAAGATTTTATTTATTTATTTGACAGAGATAGAGACAGCCAGCGAGAGAGGGAACACAAGCAGGGGGAGTGGGAGAGGAAGAAGCAGGCTCATAGCGGAGGAGCCTGATGTGGGGCTCGATCCCATAACACCGGGATCACGCCCTGAGCCGAAGGCAGACGCATAACCACTGTGCCACCCAGGCGCCCCTCCATTGCTCCCTTTTTGCTTTTTGTGCTATTGTTGTTAAACATTTGACATCTCCATATGTTTTAAATCCCTCAAGGTATTATTAATATTGTCATTTTAAATAGTCAATATTCTTGCATATTTACCCACATATTTCCTTTGTAGTGTTCTCTAATCTTCTTACAATTTTGTGTTTCTGGCTGGAATCATTTTTACTTCAGTCTAAAGAACTTTCTTTGGTATATCTTCCCATACTGGTCTGATGGCTTTAAGTTTCTGTTGATTTTTAGTTTCCATTTGTCTGAAAATGTCTTTGTTTCATTGGCTGCGGGATTTTCTTGCTGTGTATATAAGAGTGGCAGTTTTGTGGGGGTTTTTTTATTTCAGCATTTTATTTTTTTTTTTTTATTTTTTTTAAGATTTTATTTATTTATTCGACAGAGATAGACAGCCAGTGAGAGAGGGAACACAAGCAGGGGGAGTGGGAGAGGAAGTAGCAGGCTCATAGCGGAGGAGCCCGATGTGGGGCTCGATCCCATGACGCCGGGATCACGCCCTGAGCCGAAGGCAGACGCTCAACCACTGTGCCACCCAGGCGCCCCTATTTCAGCATTTTAAAGACATTTTCTAGAGTTCATTTGTTTTTGTTGAAAAGTCAGGTAACAGACTTATTAATGTTTCTTTGAAGATAATTTCTTCCTTTTTTTCTCTGTGACTGCTCTTGAGAATTTCTCTTTGTCTTTGGTTTTCAACAGTTTGACTCTAAAGTGTGTGGGTGTGATTTTCTTTGTGTTTATTCTTTTTTGGGGTTTTGCTGGGTTTCTTGAATTGCTGAGTTGGTGTCTTTTCTCGGTTTTGAAACCCTTGATTATTGTCTTTCCAAATATTGCTTCTGCCCAATTTCTCCCCTTGCTTTTGGGACTCCAATTATGTGTATGTTAGACCTTTTACGATGACCTACATTATATGCATACTCTGTTGTTTCTTTGACGTTACTTTCTTTTTTCCCCTATTTTAGTTTAATTTTTATCTATTGCTCTATCTTTAAATTACTGATCTTATAGTCTGTTATGTCTTGTGTGCTGTTAAACCCATCCAGTAAGTTTGTACTTTTTTATTCATTCCAATTGTCGAAAGATAGTAGACTTTGGAAGGCTACATATTTTCATCCATTTTGCCCATCATTTCCTCTTTTTTTTTTTTTTTTTTAACAAAGTGATCATAGTTCACATCCTTGGCACATGACCACAATATCTGGATCTTCTATGGATCATTTCTGTTGTTTGCTTCCTTTTTTCTTCCACTTCCAGCTGCTTCACAGTCTTCATAAATTTGACCGTATGCTGAACATTGTGTAGTAAAGAACTACAGAAGCTCCAGCAGATATATTCTACCAGAGAGAGTCCCCCTCTCCTGTATCGGGGAACAGGATGAAAGGCTGATTATCTCAGTCTAGTCAGCAATTGGAGTGTGTCCTGGATGGGTTGCAATTTTTAACACACTGAATCCAACACATCTGGCTTGTCCTTGTTCCTTGGGTGTGGCCTTCCAAGACTATTGAATGAGAGCCTAGATGGTCTCTCTCTCCTCAACCCTAGAAAGGGCAAAACAGTCACGCATTTATGTTGGGCTCTCTCCCCCTAGTGGAACTCTCTCTCCTAAATATCATGAGATTATGAGATTTTATTCCAACCTTCCATCCCAGCTTCCACGTTGCCTATGCTCCTTTAGCACTTGGCAGTGTCCAATGGGGAAAAACTGTCCTTCTATTTCTGGATCCTCTAGTGTTCAATCCATCATGCCAGTTTGCACAACTTCCCAAAGCTCTGCTAATTTCCATTTCCCTCAGTAGACTACCTCTCCTTGGGCCAAGGCCAGCCTCAACCCATGTCCAAAATCACAAATGTCCCCAGGGAAGAAAGCTATCAGCACTCATCAGCTTACCTAGGAAGGGCTGTTCTCTTTCTGCAGTTTTGGTCCATTTAATCTTCTTTTGCATACTCTTTGATATGTTCAAAATTGTTGTTTTTGCAGCTTTTGGGGAGGGGGGAGGTAGTTGTACTGGGGAAGTTGCTTGCCATGATCTGCTGCATTCTTACCTGAAAATACTACTTTATCTTGTTATTTTCATGTGAACAAATTAAACATTATTAATTTATACGGTAATTTTAGTCAGATTTACCTTCATATTAGTCACATATTTGCTTAGTATTCTTTTGTGAATCTGAGACCTTCTGTCTGGGTTAATTTTCCTTCTGACTAAACTATATCTTTTAGAATTTCCTTTGGTAAGGATCTGTTGGTGATAAACTCTATTTTTGTCCAAAAATGTCTTTAGTTTGCTCTAATTCTTGAAATTAGTTTCTCCGGGGTATACATTTGCAGGTGGTCAATTACTTTCTCTTGACACACTGAAAATATCATTCACTATATACTGGCTTCCATTGTTACTGTTGAGAAGACAGCTGTTACCCTAATTGCTGTTTATTTGTAGATGATCTAACTTTTTGCTTTGACTGCTTTTAATATTTCTCTGTCATCATTTGTGATGTAACCTACACCTTCTAGAATTTTGCTGTATACTATCTAAATGATCCTAAGCAGTGGCTCTGAGTTAGATCTTGCTCTATCCTCCATGTCTTTTAATTATACTTCATTTTCCCATTTTTGTCTTTCTAGCTTGCATTTTAGAAAATTCTTATTTGTATTTATCTGTTTTCTAATTCTGTCTTCAATTACGTCTGCTTTGTCATTTAACCTATCCATACCCATTCGTTGAGACTTTTAAAATTTTAGAATAATGTATTTTTCAATTCTATATGTTCCGTATGATTCTTTTTCAAATCTGGTAAGACATTTTTATAGTATCTTGTTACTTGCTCATATTTTCACACCTCTCTTAGTTTTTTAAACATAAACATTGTCATCTTACATTCTGTGTCTAATAGAAATTCTGATACCTGAAGCTTTGAAGATCTGATTTTGTTATCTATTATTCCTGCTGGCTCTCTTTCATAGTGCCTTGTTTCCTTGCATGTTTTGTAATTTTTGAGGGTGCGCGTTCCTTGGAACTTTATCTTTGAGAATTATTTGAGGACTGTGTTAAATTTTCACTTCTCCAGAAAGGACTGTGTGCTTCTTCCAGTCACCTGGGAAAACTACTAATCCATGACCATTTTAAATAAAATTTTCTACTTGAGTTTTTCAGACCACAAACCCAAATGAGGGCTAGCATAATGTTACAAATTTTCGAGAAAATGAGTCCCATTCCTTTCTTCACCCAACTCCAACATCAAAGTCAGGATAGGTAGATTTTGCGTGTTAATTCATTTCTTATTCCCATTATATCAAAGGTCTAGCCCTTTGAGGTTCAAGTTTTATGTGGACCCCACTAAGTTTACCTCCTGGTTTCTAAGCAGAGTTGCAGTTAACCTCAGGAGTTGGGAGTGGCCCATGAATGCATAACTCTTACAGCTCATTACATAAATGCAGCAGACCTGCTTTCAGAGTCACTGATTTCCAAGTTGCTCCAAGCTAAACCACCCTGTCCCTCTCTAGATAGGAGAATTCTGATGCTGGGACCTCTAGCATAGAGACAGGCTGGAGAAAGTGGGCAGTGCGCTATGGAACTCATGGTGACTATGAGGGACGGGGTCCCTGCTTGGCTTCTGCACACCCCAAGGTAAGCCCCCCTGTCGCCACTCCAACTCTGACTGAGACAGTTGCCTTGTCGTCAGAAGCTGTATTCACTGTAATGGAAAGAAATCTCGCCTGGGCTAAAAACGCATATGCCTTATACGAGCCTCGTCAATCTAGACTTTCATCCACAGTTTCAAATATGGAATTCCTGGGTTCTTTGTAAAATTTATTTATTTATTTATTTATTTATTTGATGTATGATTGACATACAGCATTATATTAATTTCGGGGGTACAGTATAATGATTTGACACATGTCTACACTGCAGATGATCAACACAGTAAGTCTAGCCACCATCCATCTCCATAAAAAGTTATAAAAAATTGTTTTTCTTGTAATGAGAACTTTGAGGATCCACTCTCAGCAAGTTCCAAATGTGCACTACATTACTACTGGTTTAGTCACCACGCTGCACAGCTCATCCCCATGGCCTCTTCATTTCACAATGGAAGCCTGTACTTCCCAACCCCCTTTGACCATTTTGTCCACCCCCCGAATACCCACCTCCCTGGCAACCACCACTCTTCTCTGTGTCCATGTGTTCATTTGCTTTATTTCTTAGATTCTGCATAGAAGTGAGATTATATGGTATTATTTGTCTTTCTGTGACTTATTTCACTTAGCATAATACCCTCAACTTGAATATCCTTGGGTTCTAAATTTTTTAAAGAAAAAAAAATGTTAGCACCAACCTTAGACCATGATAATGTTCTTGGCTAAGCAAACCTGCTCTGATTTAAGGAATTGACATTCATGCAAATAATTGATAAAATTGATTATCTGTCTCTTAACCATCTTGACAGTATAAATAAGGAAACCGGGGATACTGATGGCTGGTCTTCAGCTGCTGAAATCACTGAGCACTGCACTGAACTCTAACATTTCTGAAAGTGTGTTCCTGGAACCATTAGACCATGTGGAGGGCCTCTGTGTTTAAATAAGCTTAAGAAATGTTACATACTTGAAACGTCTCTTGGAGATTCACCACATGCATTAGAATATTAAAGGTTCTGAGAAGTCCTACATTTGAAAAGCCTTTTTGATTTGATGTTTTCATCGTATCTGAAAATATTTGACCTCAAAAATATAAGGAACTTGGAACAATGATAATTCATTTTTTGGATAAAATTCACTTCTGACATAGAAATTTGTATTCCATCAATGAACACTGAAAATGTGGTTATATAGATATAAATAACATTTATTCCATAAATACTTGTTAAATGCCCACTGTGCCTGCAACTATGGGTCTACATCAGTGAAGAAAACAGATATGGCTTCTGTTTTGTGGAGTTTATAAGAGCATTAAGCTGTCATGGGAAGCATTAAGAAAGAAATATCAAGTGTTAGAACCCAGTTCCTTAAGCTGTCGACCATAGCCATGGAGCAGGCCCATGATCTGGGCAGTTGGCTGGGCAGTTGGCTATTGTGTCTAGACTAGAAGCTCCAGAACTTACTGACATAATTGAACCACTCAGGAGAACCATGAGGAAGACTAAGCACAAACACACTTGGTTCTGGAACAGAAGAAAGCATTTATCTATGAAAGGAAGTTCAGAGAAGACAAGTAAGCAAACTAGGTAGTTTTTAAGGCTAGCAGAATCACCAGTAGATCTGGGGAGTCTTCCCAAAATAAGCCTTATAACAATGTCTGATTCATAGTTCAAGTCAGGTAAATATTAGCTGGAATGATGAAGACGGTTATGGTGGTGATGACGATGGTGTTGGTGATGATGTTGCTGATGACGGCAGTGATGGTCGAGGTGACAGTGATGGTAATGACGGTGGTGATGACAATGACAGTAATGATGGTGGTGACAGTAATGATGGTGATGACAGTAGTAGTAATCTTCAACTCTGTCCTATCACTTAAGACTGCGTTCAGTTGGTCACTAAGAACTGACCTGTGAGTCTACTTCTTAAATAACTCTTAAATATATCTTCTCATTTCTCTCTGAAATTCCATTACCTCCAAATAGGACTTGGTCCTTTCTCAACAGCCCTCTTTTTTTTTTTTTAAGATTTTCTTTATTTATTTGACAGAGAGAGAGAGAGAGAGCCAGCGAGAGAGGGAACACAAGCAGGGGGAAGAGGAAGAAGCAGCGGAGCAGGGAGCCCGATGCAGGGCTCGATCCCAGGACTCTGGGATCATGCCCTGAACCAGAGGCAGATGCTTAACGACTGAGCCACCCAGGTACCCCATCTCAACAGCCCTCTTATCTCATTTTCCTGCCTCTAACTTCCAGTCTACCAATCCATGCTCCACACTGCACCAATGTAATCATCCTGAAGCTTAAGTCTGACCGACAACCGGTTGCCAGGCCTCCAAGGCCTACCGCGAAGCTGCCTGGATGCTGTAGCTGGAATTCCAGGCTCTCCAGTGTCCCTACGCAGCCTTATCTCTTGCCCTCTCACATGCATCCCCTGCTCAGCTCCGCTCAGCCCTCTGTACCCCAGGCACACCCTGCACGTTGACATCATGCCGTTCTCCTCCTCCCCTTACTCGTCTTTTCTCCTTCTTGTCTTTTAGCAAAATATATACTCATCCTTCAGGGTCCCGCTCAACAGTCAGAGCTGGGGCTTTGACTGATCTCCACCCTGGAATGGACTACTATGTGCTTTTGCCTAGCCTCCTGCACGCTTTCTGCAGTTATCTGTCAGACCTTCACTAGAGCCATGTTGTCAGGCCTGTGTGTAGGTGGTTGTGTTTGGGTGTTCATGGTGAAAGCGGGGATGGACTGGAGGGGGAACCAGTCCTCCACTCCATAGATCAAGGACACTGCGTTCTCCCAGGCTTTAGGACGTTATTAAAATTAGAACCATTTGTCACAGGAGGTCTCGCTGCAGCATTAGACCCTGGGAGGGACCAGGGCACATCTCTTGGCCTCTGAAAGGAATTAATTCATTCATTCATCCATTGATTCCACAAATATTTATTAAGACTCTGCTGTGTCCCAGGCACCATGCTGGGGTTGGGGATATAGAGGTGAACAAAAAAGAGCAGAACCGAGTGCTTATTTTCATGGGATTTATGATCTGTTGCTCTACTAATTGGGGTAGAGGTGGACAACAATCAAGGAAACAAACCAGTGAGAAAATTGAGGGCGATGATAAGGGCCACAAAGGAAATAAACAGGGGTCATGAGAGGGGTAATGCAGGGGACGTGGAGAGCTGCTTTAAATGTGGAAATCCTGGAGAACTCCCTGAGGAGGTGGCACTTGTGCTCAGGTGTCAGTGACAGGAAGGGGCCAGCTATGTAAACATCTGGGGGAAGATGGAAGGCCCCTCAGACCAGGCAGAGAGAAGAGAAGGAGGGAAGCCATGGTTGGACCACAGTAAATGAGGGGAAGGGTGGTTGAAAAAGCAGATAAGAGGTGAGCAATGGCCAGCCATGCAGGGCCTTGTGGACCATGCTAAGGAGGTGGGGGTTTATTCTAAGCGCAAGGGGAGGGCTCTAGCAGGTTTTAAGTAAGAATGACCAGCTCCCATTGATGCTTTTCAAAGCTTGGCTGCGGGGAAGGAATTGCAGAGGGAAGAGTGTGGACCAGAGGCTGTCAGGAGCTGTCCAGGCCAGGGCTGGTGCTGGAGAGGAGCAGGGGCCAGCACCTCCTTCCCTTCCCTGGAAACCCTGGCAGCGCTGGCGGCTCATGGTGAATGACATCATTCTCAGCTCTGGGCTGCTGGAGGTGCAGGGAATTCCTCCCAAGGGTGTGCTGAGGCCACACACCGGCACCAAGCTGTCAGCGAGTGCCTGAGGGAGAGCGAAGAAACGACCTCGAGGAGCACCTCCTGCGGCCCAGACACTGGACAGAACACCGTAGGCACTTTCTGGATAACGCTCACAACAGCCCCGTGAGGGGGTAGAACACCTCTGCTTTGCAATGCATGCTAAAATCTTGAACAGGGAAGGATGCCTGGAAATCATGTGATCGCTCTCCTGTCTCAGAACTTGCGTGTATCTCTGGTTCTCATTAGTTATTAATCGTATCCTTAAATAAAACTCTTGCTACATTCCAGTCACTTTACGAATATTCTCATAACCACTGCATGAGGTAAGAACTATCATTATCCCCATTGAACAGGTGAGGAAAACTGAGACTCAGAGAGGCTAACTTGTCCAAGGTAACACTGAGCCAGGCTTTAAACCCAGGCAGTCTGCCCCGGAATCCACATTCTTTTTAACCCTATGTAATGCCACTTCCCCTCTGTGGTCCTTGAGCTAGACCCATAGAATGATCTTCCCGTACCTCCCCCCTGCCCCCAGCAGGCTAAAGCATGTCTTATACATATGGTGGTATTACAGAGTCGTGTGGTGGCACAGTTCCTGTCCTGGGGTTTGTGATGGTAAGGACACCTCATAGCATGACTGGCCTCTCTGGAAGGGGAGGTCGTTCCCAGTTATTATTCCTTATAAGTACGGGGAGGGCCTCTGACGAGAAGCCTGGAGTGAGAAGGTACATCTAAGATGTGTGTCTGGTTTAACCTTCTGTCTCCAGACTTCCCACCGTACCTAGAACGGAGGAAGTGCTCAGTAACCCTTGACGAGTGAGGGGATGGATAGATGAATGGTTGAACACAGGCTTACCCTTCTCATGAGGAAGTCTGGGAGGTCATTTTTACAGCGGACTCAGCATGTAGCACAACACAGGCGGGCAACATCTGGTTCTTGTCCTCACATTCCACGGTCTCTACCAGTGTGACGACGTCGAATGTTTGCAAGGGCACATCCTATCTACAGGGAGCAGCTGCTCCTTGGCTCCAGCCAGTCATTCAAGCCTGTGGCACTGCAGCCCAGTGAGGCCAGGTCTTCATGAAAATCAGATGCGTTCATGAGAACCTGAATATACAGACGTCATACACAGTTAACTGATTTTAAAAGGCTACATCCCAAAGAAAATACAGCTAAGGGCTAGCTCGACCAGTCTAGAATCAGTAGGAGGTGGGCCAGAGTGGACTCTGGCTGGTGATCACTAAGAATGATGAGAAGGTCCCGGAAGGCTCCGAGAGGAAGTTACATTCTGCGAGCTGGCTCCGTCAGATTCGTGGTGTGATCGGTGTTTATTTTCCGGTTGTCATCCCAGGATTTTCGTTTCATCTTGTCTAATGTTGTAGCCAAGCTTGGCCATTCTGCAGTGGAATCACAGGACGGATCTTGTGTGGGAGAAGGGGGCCAGCGGGATGGCAGAAGATGGCTGGATGAGTGTGAATCCCAACAAGCCGCGTCATCTTAGAGACCAAGTTCAGGGCTGACAGCCCAGTTACCCTTTCCCAGATGGAGCTTCACCACCCATAGCCAAACTCAAAGATGTGAGTTTTATTTTCCTAAATGAGAGAGATTTCTTGCAGGCACTCTTCCCAGTTGGGAAACTCTTTTCCTGTTCCATTCAATCCCTTCAGCTGCAGCCAGATCTTCCTGCAACTCTGTCTCTTTCCTGTGTTTTTCTCTTCTCTCCCACCCACTTCCTCCGCACCACCCAGAGCCCGCGTGGGGAAGGGGGCGGGGGGCAGCGTGCTCATCTTGGCTCCGTTTGGGGTGGACTTTTAATCCAGGCGTGTTGCCGACACCCAGCGCTGAGCATTTGCAGGTATTTCATTAAACCAGGGATTCCCAGGGGATTTGAGAAGCCGGCTGGCGGGCAATGGGCTCTATCTCCACATCTTATTTTGACAAGCGCTGTAATTATCCCTCGTTGCTGGCAGGCGGAGGCAGAATCACTTTCCTTCCCAGCCCCATCTTCTTAGAACAAGAGTACTCAGACTGCTCCATTGCTCTACCCATAAACAACCTACAGCCTAGGTCCACCAATTAGGCCGAGACTGAGCTCAGCCATGATTCCGGGTAATGCAGACGTGCCACTCAGCCTGATTATGAGCAGCAGCGGGGGTGACTTCAGAGCACCTGCTTCAGGCACTAGGGAACCTGCCCCCACGGAAGGCCTTTTAGGGAGGAAGAATTGAGGTGGGAACCACACCCTCCAAAAGGGCGGAGCTTACCCCTCCCGGAGCCAGCATGTCTGGAGCACCTGCTATGTTCCTGTCTGGTGTTTCAGGCAACCTCAATAATCCTGCCAAGTCAGCATTATCATGCCCTATTATAGATAAGGAAACTGAGGCTTTGAGAAGAAAAGTCACACAGTCAGCTGTGGTGGCCTCAGGGCTCTAACCAAGGGCAAGCTGACCCCTCTGCTTCTGCTCTTTCTACTTTATGGCATTGTGTCCCAGGGATGACACATACCCCACCCCCATCCCCAGGCTCTGCCCCACATGACTATTGGGTAGCTGCTGGAAAGTTCTGGCCAAGTCAGGAGCAAATGCTTCCTCCTGAGGCATGCTGCCCAGTGGTTCTGTAGCGAGGTTGAAATCATCTGTGAAACAGGACTCAGAGTTCTCGTGAAATGAACTTGGATGGCGTTTTTGAAAGTCTCGGGAAAATTGAGAAGGCCTTAGTAATTGTAAAGAATTAAGTTACTGAGACTATGCCATAGTTCAGGGAGGACAAAGGAGACAAGGCAGGGGAGGTAGCTGCTGGGGAAAGGCTAAGGGGTTGGAAACACTACCCAAGCTCAGCCTGGCTTCCAGGTGCCCTGTGACCTGGCCTCATGCCCCAGCACCATGCAAGGCTGGGCCAGTGTAGACCAGCTTGCTAGGAACCTCTGACCCATTCCAGCAATGGTCGTAGCAACAGCTTGACTGGTATTGAGCTCAGAATACACAATATTTTGTGCTCAATAGCATTATGTATGTGAAACACATCAGTACACTTAATTTTCAAGGCACTAAGAAGCAAATGCTCTTATCCCCATTCGATGGATGAGCAAAAGGAGGTTCATCAAGCCACTTCCCTCAGGTCAACAGCAAAGAGGGGGGAGGCTCAAGTAGGCCTGCAGCTTGTCCAAACCACTGTGTTGTAAAACCTCCTTCCATGTGGTTGAGTTCCAGGGGCCTCAAAACTCCAGAGCTTTTCTTGGAGGAGCTGCAAGGAACAGTTTGGGAGGTGATTGTGGGGAGGAAGGCCTCCGAGCTGCCGATCTTGGGAGATGCCTGGAGTCCCACACAGTGTGCTGTCCAGCCCCTGGCTTCACTGCCGGGTGGCCCCGCCCTCTAGAGCTCCTTCACGTGTTGTCTACACTTCCCTTCCTCTTGCTGGTCAGGGACCTGCTTCCCACAGATTGAGCCTTCTCCCCAGGCAAAGATGGGAGGAGGGGGGCTGGTGTCAGCAGGAAGAGGGACGGAGGGTGGGAGGGGAGACACGGGGTGCGCAGCAGATGGGCCTGGAAGCAGGCTGGAGCCAGCTGCCCGGCTCTGGCAGTCTGAAGCATCTTTTCTGATTGTCTCCATTCAGCCCCATCTGCAGATGACTCGTTTTATGAGAGAGGCCCTGGGCATTTGTTCCAGGATCTGAGCTGTGATTAGCAAAGGCTCTTGGGGGACCCCACTCCTCAATGTAGCAGAATGCTTCTAGATCCTCATCTTGCTCCAGCTGCCATAGAGGGGAATTCTTGCTGATCTGCAGCCTGGATTCCAGTTGCTGAGGTTGCCTGTTAAAAATGTCCTGGGCTGGGGCGCCTGGGTGGCGCAGTCATTAAGCGTCTGCCTTCGGCTCAGGGCGTGATTCCGGCGTTCTGGGATCGAGCCCCACATCAGGGTCCTCCGCTAGGAGCCTGCTTCTTCCTCTCCCACTCCCCCTACTTGTGTTCCCTCTCTCACTGGCTGTCTCTCTCTCTGTCAAATAAATAAATAAAATCTTTAAAAAAAAAAAAGTCCTGGGTCATCCTGCCTCAGGAGTTGGGTGGACCTGGGTTTATATCCCAGGGTTTCTATATACCAGTTGTGTGACCTTGAACAGGTCCCTCTACCTCCCTGGAGAGGCAGTGGAGTGTAGAGGTTAAGTGCATAGACTCCAGAGCCAAGGCTGCCAAAGCTCCCATCCCAGCTCCGGTGCGTAATTGCCTTGCTAGCTGTGTGACCTTGGCCAAGTGACTCAGCACCCCTGGGCCTGTCTCTTGAGCTGTAAAATAGGATTCCACAGGTGTCCACCTCCTTGTAGGGTGGTCAAAAAGATGAAGCAAACTCATGCATTGAAAGGACTTGGCACATTTCAAGTGCTGTCAGTTATTAGCCCCTATAAGGGCATGGCAAATATTTTCTGGAATGAATATGGATAAACTTCAGTCAACAGCTTTCTCTCCCAAAGATATGTCCATCATGAAAGCATCTCAAAGAGGTGTAACCGGGAGGGGTGGCAACAGGCAGCTGTTCTGGTGCCCATGCCTTCTTTCCCTTACCTCCTCCTCTCCTGCCTCCCTCTGGCATTCTTCATGCAGCACATGCCAGAAGCACTTACTGAGGCCCCTGCTGTGGGCCCAACTTTGTGCTTGAGGTTAGGCATTTAGCAGTGAACAATGTAGGCCCTGTCCTCTTAGGGACAATTACAGGGCTACAAAATAGTGCTGGTGGAGATCAGGGAAGGCTTCCTTGTGAACATAATATCTGAGCCATATGACCATTCGAAGGAAGAGCCTTTTCAGGCAGACGGAGCCGCCTGTGCAAAGGCCCTGAGGTGGGGACAGGTTTGAGGAACAAGAGGGAGGCCAGAGCAGCTGGACTGGGGTAAGGGAGAAAAATGGACAGAAATAAAGTTGAGGGGCGCCTGGGTGGCTCAGTTGTTAAGCGTCTGCCTTCGGCTCAGGGCATGATCCCAGAGTCCTGGGATCAAGCCCCACGTCAGGCTCCCTGTTCAGTGGCAAGCCTGCTTGTCCCTCTCCCTCTGCCCCTGCCTGTGTTCCCTTTCTCACTGTCTGTCTGTCTCTCTCTCTGTCAAATAAATAAATAAAATCTTTAAAAAAAAGAAGAAAGAAATAAAGATGAGGAAGAGCCAGGGATCACATTGTAGAGGGCTCTGCAGTCACAGTGAGAAACTTGGGCTTCGTCTGAATTTTCTAGCATAAAGTTGTTATGAAGGTTAGGTGAGAGGCGACAGGTAAAGTATTTGGAACAGCATCTAGCATGTTGGTGCCTTAAATGATTGTTAGCCTTTATTACAGCTACTCTTCATCTTCCCACACTTGGTACTGAGGCTGTCGCTAGTCTACCAGCACATTATAGACATTCTGACCTAGGAAAGAGCACTGTACTTCAAGTTACACGGGCTTGGGCAACAAGTCTCATTTCTGCCCCTTCTTGGCTGTGTGCCTTAGCCAAGCCCTGTTTCTTCCCTAGCTTTTATAAAATGACTGCATCACATCCCTTGCCCAGGTGGCTGTGACTGTGAACTTGAAAGTAAAGAACTAAGGTCAAAGATGCTCATTATTTAAACTGCTCTTGCCATCTAAATCAGAAGGTTCAAGCTGGCTGGGGCCTCAGGGAAAAATCCCTTCCCGCTGCATCATTGGACACCGAGCTCACCGGTAGAAAAAGGTCAGAGCGAGGTGGGAGTGGATAGAGTGACTCCATCCAAGGTCTCAGGAGGTCTCTCAGTGTGATCTCGACTGTGCTGTCAGGGAAGCTGTCAATCCAGTAGCTTGTGCAGCTCCTGGGACCAACTGCATATGACCCTGGGTGCTGCCATCCAGCACACCTGTGCATTTTCTAGAAAGAGGCAGCCGAGTGCTGATTCAGGGAAACCCTAATGGTCCCCAAGTCTATTATTATGTTTTAATGAGCTGGAAAAGCACAAACAAAAATCCTTAAGGGTTTCGGCTGTGACACACAAACCTAATAAAATAAAACAAAGTGCATGTAAACCCAACCCACAAATTGCAGATCGACGTATGAGGCTGTATCTTATTAGCCCCTAATAAGCTGTGTGACCTTAAATAAGTCTCATCTCCTCCCAGGGCCTCAGTTTCTCCATCTGTAAAATACAAGGATGAAAAAAGACAATGATGCCTATGTCGTCTTCCATCCCAGACAGACTTTGATTCTAAATATTTCCTAGTGCAAGCCTCGCCTGGGCTACCCAGTATCCTTATTTGGCCCCTTGTCTGATCTGCTCTTGAGGATTGTCTTCCCAATCCCAGTTTAAATATCACTCCTCAAGGCAGCATCCCCCATCCCTCTACACAGAATTAATTCCTCTCTCTGACCACATAAACTCCTTTTACAGGTTTGGCAGAGGTAGAGATAAATGAATTAATCTCACAATTCTACGTCTGCAGTCTCAGAGCATTGTTTATATCATTCTTATTTCAGCTATCACAATAAACCCGCAGTTACTTGCATCTATGTCAAATTACCAACAAAGCAGGAACACCTATTATTTATTTTTGTCCTCCTCCCCAATACTTAGCATAGGAACTGTTTGCCAACATGTCATAGTTCCTCAGACTTCATAACTTCACACCTTTTCTGTCTCCTGCTTGGGATGGCCCTATCTTCTCCTTGGCGTGTAGGCAGACTCCTATTCATCCTTCGAAGTCCAACCCCAAAATCCCCTCCTCTGTTGAACTCTGTCTTCTCCAGGTTAGGTCTTACTTTGGAGTCTTTCATACCCATCCCGCTTCTACTGTCCTGGAGATCGTGTGCTGCCAAAGCCCGTTTACTGTCAGTGCTCCCCTCCAGGCTGGGAATCCTCAAAGAAGTCTCCCTGGACATCTTACCTCTGCATCTCCAGTGTTCTTGGCCAGGATCCATGAGGGCTTTGGTGCATGCAAGTTAGGGAAACTGAACTCAGTGGCCTGACAATTTTAAGGCTATAAAAACAGATGTGTCAGGGTTCTAAATAAAGCCACTTCCGTGTGGACAGATGCCCACAACCGAGCAAGACCTCACAGTTTTAGACATCTCATCCCGAGCTCTAGACAGCATCTTGTTTGCCATTCCAGCCCCCCTGACCATCTTTCTCACACCTTCAGTTCTCTCCTGCTTTATCCCTCATCCATATGAATAAGGCCAACAGCATCTGTCAGGGGACATTCAGCTACATTGTCACTGTTCTGTTTCTCAAGTTGGGGGTATGGGTAGTTCATAGATGATGTTCAGTGGTATGGTTTGCAACATAGACATGTATGACATGTGTTCATTCTGTGTAAATCAACTGCTTTGCAAGAAAAAAATTATGAGACGAAATTTTAAAATTGATAAATAATGCCAGTGGTCAGGGTAAAACAGTTTCCAGAAGTTCCCTAAAGGCTTTCTGTGGAGCCAAGAGAGGCCAAGTTTTCAGGGTAGTAAGCTCTCGGGGGCAGGCAGAGCTCATTAAGCCAACCATCACCCACACTCCAGCTCCCCTTCTCAGCCTCCGGGCCTGCTGCAGAGAAAATCTTAAGAGAATTCTCTGTTCTCTTCTCAGTGACTTGACCCAGTGAGCTGTACGTGCCCCAGCACGGGTTACCCCAGCGTGGATCTTGGCTGAAAGCATAAAAGCATTAGGTCAGACTTCAGATCTGATCAAGGGAGAGAACCAGAACATCTGGACAGGTGCACTTTCTTGTGGCAAAACTCTGGAAAACACGACACTCGGGCTTTATGCTCAACTTTGCCTGGGATATGGCATCTCACCCTGTGACCTTGGGCCTCATGAGGACAGTGGGACTCCCCCTGGCACACAGCCCAGTGTTGGGAATTTGCTGAGTCTCCCCTCCCAGGACCACCTCATGTTGGCCAGTAGTTACATCTCCCCACCACCCTATCCCCAGGGATCAGGTGATCCAATCTTGGGAGCAGGAGTGGGAGGCTAGCAGCTTGTGTAAGTCTCAGAGATTTCCAGAGTTTTCAGGATTGTCTAGTAAGAAACATTGCCTTTAGAGATTAATGCTTCTTGGACATTGTCTCTTTCTCTTCTCTCTGTTAGTTTCTCTCTGTCCCTCTCTGCATATGTTTGTGTCTTTTTCTGTCTCCTTCTGCCTTGCTCTGTCTTTGTCTATCTCTTTCTGTCCTAAGCTGTCTCTTGTCTGCACCTCGTTTCCTTTGATCTGTGATGCTCTTTCTCTCAGTGGTTTTCATTCCTGCTCTTCCCTCTTCACCTGTTTCAGCTCTCTCCCTTCCTTCCTACCCCTCTCTCTGCTTCCACCTTGACCTCTCCTGCTCCTTTTCCCCTGCTTCTCCCTCTCTACTGGTCTCTCTCTATTTCTATCTCTAACTGTGCATCCTTTTCATTAGGAGAGATCCCTTCCAGGGCCCAGTGGCCAGGCCAAGCACCCTATACAAGACAGACATTCCTGCTGCCCAGCAGGCAGGAGCCCAGCCTCCTGGCTGGAACGTGGCATCTGCAATGGTTTGTTTCCACTTACCAAAGGGCATCTGTAATTAATGTGGGCAGTGATTAAGGAGCTGGAGATGTATTTATGCTCCTCTCGGGCTGCGATGAAACACCCATAACATTTAATGTGGTGCATTGACATTTAAATGTCAATTAAAAAGTCCCTGTTCTGCTTGGCTGGCCCCTAGATCCTCAGATGAACGTTGCCCTCCCGCCTGCACCGCCAGCCCCACTGGGGGCTATTGGAGTGCGGATGACATGGCAGCCACAGTGACCATGACAATAGGGGTGAGCAGACTCTGAATGGGCTGAGGTGGCTGTGAGAGCAGTGCAGGCAGGAAGGACCTCTTGAAAAGAAGCAGGGAGCAGGCTGGGGCCAGGCCAGGAGCAGGGCCGTGCAGAAGGTGGACGGAAGCAGGTGTATGAAGGGAACTCATGGGAGGCAAGATCAGAGGCAGCATTTGCCTTCCTCAGCTTGTGTCCCTGTCCCTTCAGAGCATTGCCTAAAGCTCACCTGTGCACTTATCCCATAGGCGCAAAGTCTCTGCCTCTGGGGCTGATCACCCTTCACTAGACTGGCAGGAACCCATGTGTGATTCATCTCCCACTGCCATCGTGTTTGGTGCACACAGTGGGTACACTAGAATTGTCCATTCAGTTCAGTGTGGTACTTATTTATTGAGTTCCCACTGGGTGGGAGGCCTTACTCTAGGAACCAAGGCCACAAATGATTAGGACTCAGACCTGGCCCCGAGGAGTGTATTATGCTCTCGGAGACAAATAGAAAAAGCAAATGCTAAGCTAGATGGATGCAAAGAGGACAGGCAGCTGGCCCAGCAAGGATAACAAGAGGAGCTTCCTGGGAAACCTCAAATAAAGCTGAGACGCTAAGAGCAAACATGCATTTGCAAGGCCAATCAGAGGCAGAGGGAATTCTAGGCAGAGGGCCCAACACTAATGTGGAGGTAGGGGTGAGCCTAGGAGTGCTGGGTGACAAGGGATAAATGAGTGGTCAATGACATGGACATAACAGCTTCATTGTGAAATCTGTGCCCAGGGACCATGTGACTATTGGGGTTCTGCCACCAGCACATGGGCCCTGTGAAAGCAGGGACCTCACCTATCTATTCACTTCTGTATACCCAGTGGTGGGAAGAACGCTTGATGCATAGCAGACACTTGATAAACATCTGGTGGATGTCTTCTCTGGCCTCCCTTCCCTTGTCCAGTTCCAAAGTCCAGTGGGTCCCTGCAAGTGCATTTATTTTGCAAGAACACTTTTCAAAGCCTGGCATCCTATGGGTACTCCATTCCCTTATTCCTCGCATGCCGTCTTTCAGCCCCTGAGCTGCTGGGTCTGAGAACAACATGCTCCATTTTCTCTAGAGTCCTTTCAACAAGGAGCAAATTTGCATTTAAACTTTCCTGGAATTGTAGTACAGGGAAATATGTCTTCTTGAGCCCAGGGCTCTAAGCTGTAGGTAGAGAATGAAACACAGCAAATGGGCCGTCTGCCCAGAATGAGGTTCAGGCCCTGGAATAACACATGGGACCTGGTCTAGTCCTGTGGCTCCCTGTAGTCCCTGGCCCCAAGGCAGTGTCCATCTTCTCCTCCACTCTGGAAGGGGAGCCCAGGGCCTGAGCCACCACATTTTTAGACTGTTGGTTTGGTTTCCAGAGGCATTTCTCACCCCACCCACACCCGTCCACACCCAGATCGAGTTCCCTCATATCTGTCCTTTCAGTCTTGGGCAAGGCTGGAGATTTGCTAGGAGAGCCTATGAAACTCAGAACTTCCCTATCATCCATCCACCAATCTGTCATTTACTCATCCCTATTCTTGGTCAGAAGCCTCCCCCGGAGCACAAGTGACTATCTTGCCTGTTGATTTAGCAGGTGCTGCTGCTCTCCGCCTTGGCTGGGGCACAGTTTACACTGCCCAGCCATACAGGCACAGCAGGGGAAGAAACGAGTCTAGTGAGTGTTCTGACGGTGGATCAATCAGTTGCTCAGTTTATTGGTATTACAGCCCAGTGGCAGCTATTGACGGAACTGCATGGAGTGGTACGCCGAGCCTGCTGGACACAAGCTCACAGTCCTGCATTCAATCTGTATAGCCCTGACATCACCTGCCCGAGTACTGAGCTTTCTTTCCTGTTCTTCTCCAGACACCTCACAGTCTGGCCTGAGTTTTCTAAGGCAGGGGGATCTGCACTAAATATTTGGCATAAGTGATACAGTTAAAGTCTTCCTTAGTCTCCTTCTTTCCTATACCTTACCTGCAGAGGAACGCAAAGGCACATGCACACAATTTAGAAGTGGAGGTTTTAGGATTTGGGACATATTCAGGAAGGTTCCTATCTCAATACATCCCCGCCTCCAAACACTGTTCTTGTACACACGTGCGCGCGCGCACGCACACACACATGCACAATCCCCAGCTAAGCTACCCTGCATCCTCCTTCCTCCATTGCCATGTCACAGTACACTGTGAACATACCAAGGAGTAGATACACAAGAAAGGTCTGCAGAATCTTCAACAGAGATCATTATTACACTGAGGAGCCCACACCCCAAGGGTACACAAATGGTTATCACAGCTACGGAAGGAAACCATTGGCCTTCCATTGATAATTTTGTATTTTATCACTTTTAATTGCTATAGTCATGCATGTTTGATAAGGTACTTTGTATAATAACAAAGTTGTTGATGCTAATAATATATTAAAAACTATACTCATGCTCTGGAAGTGTTCAAAAATTGTAGCTCCATACTTTTCTTGTTTTCTGATTACCTCACCCCTGCTCAGATATTCTTAAATGTCCCCAAGGGTCCTGGAGGGTAAATGGCGAACAACACTTAATTGAACAACGTCTTTCCTCTGTCTTTCCATTTGGTCTGCTTTGGTAGCAGAGGAAGTGCGGGGAGGTGGTGCTGACCATGGTGCTGAACCAGCATTGCCTGCAGGGTGAATGGCAGGAGGCACAGGTAAAAATGCAGATTCCTGGATTCTCCTACCCTCCCAAGCCTACTGAACCACTCTCTTCAGAGATGCAGACTATAAGTCTGTACCTTTAAAGGCACCTCCCGTCGTTGCTCAACCTGGCATAGGCACCCCTGGGCTAGGACATAGTGTTACTCTTCACCACGGGATGCAACGGACCTTTGTTCACCCTCACCCAGAAGCCTGCATGTGGTTTTTTGTCTTTACCAGACTTTTTTCCTGTTTACAGTCTTTCAGCACAGACCAGTTTTATAGATGATTTTCCTCCTTTGCAAAATCTATCCATTTTCATTCATTCATTCAGTAACTGTTTTTGCCGGTCACACTTACTATTTTATTTTCATTTGGCAGATACAGAAACTGAGGCTGAGAGAGGTTTGTTTCTGACAGACTTAGCTTGTAAGAAATAGATTCAGAAACATAAACCAAGTTACCTGGCTCCAAATTCTGTGACCTTTTAGCTTTACTTCAGGACATTTGAATGAAATGGCCACCAGGTAAGAGCTCCGTGTGTAGAGTGTATTGTGCCCCTCGGCCTTTCTTCCTTTCCCCTTCTAATCCCCCACCCCCAAGTGCAGGCTGCAGAGAAAATTAACATTCAGGGCACGTTCTGCTCCCTCCTGATTCCCATGGAGAGAACACAGCCTCTGCCTGCCAATTAGTGACGTTCGGATCTTTATTAAAGATGGGGACAGCACGTTCCAGTTATGCAAACGCCCTTGTCTGGGAGCAGCCACAGACCAGCACACCAGCCCTCCTGCTCTCCACAGAGCCACCACGGAGGTGTCTTGGCACCCCAGTGCTGCTTTAATCAATGGTTGAATCAATAACTATTTATTAAACCTTCTCTGAGGTGCTGCAGGAAGCATAGGGACATGTACCACTTCTGCCTACAAGAACCTGGAGCCTAGTGGAGAGTATGGCCAGAGAGGGGGGCAGATCTTACAAAGGCCTTTTGCTGTTTTTGAAACACTCATGGTTTCCATTTATTACCCCCCCCAAAATAGGTAAGGAAAAGAATTGACATTTGATAAGTCTTGCGTGCCGGGCACTTTACATATATTGTCTCATTCAAATCCATTAATTTTATATGGAGAGCAATATGCTATTTGTTTCAAAACATGTGTTCTAACTAAGGAAAATTAAGATTATAATCCTGGCCCTGCCACTTTCTCCCTGTGAGACTTTGTGTCTTCAAATTCTTCATCTGCAAAATGGGAGGAAATAATATCTGTCTTCTAGGATTGTTGGGAGGAGTAATTAGATAATATGTTTAAATTCAAGGCCTCATCTTCATGCAAACAGTAAAGTGTTATGATGCCTAATATGTAAGAAGATGACAAAAGTGAGACAAATGCAGGACATATTTTAGCAATAATATCTGTAGATGGATGGATTCTAAAAGAGGACAATTGTGGGAGGAGACTTGTCTTCTAATTATGTGCTATTATGTATTCTCATTTTAACTTTTAAAGGAAAGGGGAAAGATTGCGTTAAACTGAGCCTCCAAGAGATTCAGTGACTGGGCCAAAGTCATACAATGACTGGAGGGACTAAGACAGGGTTTGGAATGGTCTGTTTGCAATACCCACGCTCTCCCCCAACACCATGCTGCCTCACTTGGGAAACAGATCTGCAATGGTTCAGAGACCTCATAGTCTACATTGGTGCATGGACCAGTGTTGATTTCTCTCTTGGAGACTGAACCAGTGAAGAAGGCTTGGATCAAAGCAAAAAAATAAGGCAGAGAAGGGGGAGGATGGAGGTTAAATGGGTCCCTGATTGTCAGAGGCAATGCTGTTAAGAGTGGAGCACCATGAAATTAATGACCCACCCAAAGCACCTGAGAAATAGAACTCGTTATTAAAATGCAAAATCATAAACCGGGAGGAGGAAAACAAGCACAAAGAATCAGGAAGAAGGAAGCTCTGGCGTGGAGTATAGAGAACAGAAAATCTGTGGCAAACTGCTGGCTATTCAGAAGAATAATCTGATTCTGGAGGGTAGGGGTTTGTAGCTTGGGCAGTGGGAATACTTGTTACCTAGAAGAGCTGGAAACACAAGTGCAGAAGTCCCAGTTGTTGCAGACAATGGAATCCAGGTCAGTGCCTGGGGTGCAGGGCCAGGCACTCAGGTGAGAGGCCCTGGTTTTCAACATAGAAGGATTTTACCCCTGAGAACATTTGAGAATATCTGGAAGCATGTTTGATTGTCACAGCTGTGGTGGGGGGAGGGCTACCGATATCTAGAGAGTAGAGACCAGGTGTGCGGCTAAACACCCTACAGTGCAACGGGACAGCCTTCTACCACAAAGAATTACCCAGTCCCGGGATGCCTGGGTGGCTCAGTCGGTTAAGCATCTGCCTTTGGCTCAGGTCAGGATGCCAGGGTCCTGGGATCGAGTCCCACATCAGGGTCCTTGCTCAGTGGGGAAGCCTGCTTCTCTGTCTGCCTGCTGCTCCCCCTGCTTGTGCTCTCTCTCTCTCTCTCTCTCTGATAAATAAGTAAATAAAATCTTAAAAAAAAAAAAGAATTATCCAGTCCCAAATGCCCAAAGTAGAGAAACCATGGTCTAAGGGATGGGAAGAAGTAGGATAGAGGAGAAGAGGGTGTTAGAGGCCAAATCAAACATCAGATGGGAAGTCAGGAGGAAAAGAGATCAGACCAGAGATTGAGCTAAGAGGACACAAGGAGGTTAAGTGATCAATCAGATTAGGAGATCATACAGGAGGTCAGGCAAGAAGGCAGAAGGGTACAGGAATTTCCAAGCTCAGACAGAAGGTCAGGATTTAATCGTCAAAGAAGCAAAGATCATGAAGCATTGGGAGAGGGCAGTGGAGGCCAGAGCCAGGAGGAAAGGCTGTCGACAAGGAGCCACCTTAGTCTAGGTTTGGATGGGAAGTGAGCATGGGGGCTGTGGGTCAAGGCAATGGGATTCTGGACAAAAGTTTCAATAAAGCCAAGAGGCCTGAGAGGTGGGATCGAAATTCCATCCTGGACCCTAAAAGTCAAGGGCAGGTTGCTGGTTGAAGGTGACCTGCAATGGCTGAAAGCAGGGTAGAAGGGAGGAGGCCACAGGTACCAGAGGGAGAGTTCTCGAGGAAAGCATAAACCTGACCAAGAATTTGCAAGCAGGAGAATGCAAACCATGCAGAAAAACTGGCGGTGGAGGCAGCTGCCCACGCCACACGTCCCGCTCTGGCCACAGAAACACTTACTGCAGGCTGCAGGCGGAGTCTCACTGAAGAGCTGCCCTGGGCCTGGGGTGGGGTTTGCAGCCAGGGTCAAGGCGGCCCTGGTGTGTAGAGCATGGGCCCTGATGTCAGACCCAGGTGGGTCCAAACCCCTGTTCTGACACCTTCTGCATGTGCAGCCTCTGGCAGGCCACTGCCCCTCTCTGAACCTAGTGCCTTCATCTGTAAAATAGAAGCCGTGAAGGGGATCACCATTGTGGATTACCCGAACTGTAGAGGTCGTGGCTGTTATTACTGGAACACGATTCCGTCACTGGTGTTTCTGAACACTTAAGTACATATCTGTTGTACGGAATCGTTCATTCACTCAACAAACATTTCCGGCAGTTGGTCTGTCCCAAACACGTGCTGAATGCTGAAATTGCTGGAGGAACAGAGATTGAATTCTGGTCTGTGTTTACAACACTCCTGAGGTTTGAAAGAGATTTGAAAGTTCATAAATGCCCTCCTTAGGCTTGAGTGTGCTGTACAACATCCCTCGTAAGTGGCCTCAGCTCACACACTTCTAGTGGTGACCAGCTCACCACGGCCACACGCACGTGACTCCTTTCCCAGAGTACCGCAGCTGGAGGACGCGCACCTCTGTGGAGCTGAAGTCTCCTCGGTCCTGGCTCTTTCCCTGAAACTGCCCAGGCTTGCTTGTTTCCTCTGCCATGTTGCATCCCATTTGGAAATCCCAGTGACTAACCCACTCAGCCTCCTCTACATCAGGATGGCTTTTAGCCTCTGTGCACTATTGAGTCGCCCTCCCCAGAATGGGCTCTAGTGTATCCCTTCCCTCTTGAGGTGGAAAGCAGCCAATTGCTGCAACCCTGTGACCCTTCCACCAACAGCCATGGCTTCCCAGGGGTCTGGGGTGACCTCAGAAACATAGAGATAGAGCTCTTTCGAGGTAACGTGGAACATTCCCAAAATTGAGAGAACAAATCGACTTCTCTGGTTCTCTCTAAGGAGCCCATGGTGACCCAGTTGACTGAGCTCCCCGAAATCTGCCCCATTGCACAGCAGGAGAGGAACGTTCACTGACTAGGTCTTCTAACCATGAACTCTTCTTGCCACTCTTGGCAGACGTTCTGTGCCCTCCCAGACTTTCCTCTGGGAAGCCTCAAGCCCACGGTTAGCTTTGTGAAGCTTATTTTAAGCAAGACAGGAAGCTGTCCTCAGTGAACTTAGACTCCAGCGGAGTAATCAAGATTCAGTGAAAGGCAGGGAATTAACATGGAGAGAGGCTTAGAATGAGCTGCCTTCACAGAAAGAGGGAAACATCAGACATTTGCTATCTAACCACTGGTGCTGTTCTCTCCAAAGAGAACTAACTGCCATGGACAGGGACAGAGAAGAATCCAGGGTCCCCTCCTTTCTGCAGCATTTTCTTGTTTCTGCTTTATGGTCCACAACGGGTGTGGGACCCAACTGACCCAGTGTAGATTTCAGCCCTTCCAGTAACTGGCTGAGTGATACCAGAAAAGTCACCTCATCTCTCTGAGCCTCTGTTTTCTACACAGTTAGGAAAAAATATATTCCCTTAGAAGATCATTGGGAAAATTCACACAGGCTTGACTTATATACCTAAGAAATGGTAGCTCCTAGAGTCTTCTTTTTATCATTATTTTCATGATAATAATGTTAATTATGACTGGCATTCAAGACCACAAACAGGAAGAATGAGAATCTCATCTCTTTTTCTTTCTATGCTTTTCCCCCTTGAAGAATGCATACCAGTTCATCTTTCCTCAGTTCCATTCATTCTCTCTCTCTCTCTTTCTCTTTCATTCTCTCTCTCTCTCCTTTTCAGTGCCCCAATAGGTTCCTGAGAGGGCTGGAAACTGGTATTGTAAACTGCCAGATCTCATGCCTTGCTCTCATTCCTCTCTCCAAAATCTTATCAAATATTAAAAGCTGTGAAATAGGAGGCAGGTTTTTAATCATTTTAATCACAGCATTTTTCAGCCTGCTCAAAAGGGCTCGAAGGAATCGATTCAGAAGTGGTAATTATCCTTGCAGCCCTGTGCCAGGCTCCAGGTCAGCACTGGAGCCCCAGCGACAGATGGCAGGCACTGGGGAGGGCTCCTCCCAGGTGGGGGCACCGAATAGGAGATGCCTCATGGGAGGAAGTAAAGCTAAGTCATCCCAGGTTAGGCATCAGGTTTTAAAATGCACACCAAAATCAACTGAAAATCAGCTTACTTTTATTACATTCTCCTTAAGTGCCAGATGCTTTTAGCCTCATTTATGCCCCATAGCAAGTCATGGAGATATTTACCAGTATCCCAATTGGTAAGTGAGGAAAAGGAGGCTACAGAATGGAAAGTAGTGTCCCAAGGCCCATCAGAGAGTGGCACGGCCACATAGGTCCAGCTCTGAAGCCTACACTGTGTCCTCTGTGCCCAGATCACCCCTGTGTTCAGGAGACTGATGCAAAGATGTTGGAGGGGCTGCTACCCTAGATACTCAGCCTCCCTTTACCAGCTTGCACTGTCTATCTGGTCTGCTCACCTCCCCCTCCTCCCCTGCATGGTTATTTTATGGGCTCTGGCTGACTCTTGCTCTCCCCTGGCTACTGGGATTTATCCCTGCATTTCAGGCCCCCCAGTGAACCACTAACACTTTCCAACAGCCTGTGCACCACATTCCAGCTGTTGCTTCCTTCACTGGCCTCATTCCTGGACAATCCCCCCAACCTGTTCACCTCTGTGCTGCACACTCCAGAAAGACCTAGCTTCCCCCAGTTCTCAGATACCTTCCTGCCTTTGCACATGCTTTTCCCATGCCTGGAACAGCTCGCTCTGTCTCACCTTCCAGGTCTCAGCTGAAACATCAGTCCTTCCTGGAAAGATTGCTGATTCCTAATTAGGTGTTCCCCCCTAATTGATACTGCTATGGCTTTCCTCCTATTATACCAGCCAGCCCTTTGTTGGGATGGCCTGTTTGCGTGGTTGGGATTCCTTTGGCTGACCAGGCTGAAGGGACAGGAGGCAAGTCTGCCTGGGTCGCCACTATAGTCCACTGCCAAGCATGGCGTGCCCAGTGCAAAGCAGGTGCTCAGTAGACTTTAGCTGAGTGACTTATGGAAATAATGAGACTGCGTTTAAAGGTGGGATTTCTGGAGGTTTAAGGAATCAAGCAGAGTCTGTAGCTCTGGGCCAGACGAGGCATGCAAGTGATCAAAGTTGGCCATTTGCATACAAAATCCAGAGGAATATTCTTCAATATCACAAGAAAATATGTATTCCATCATTTTCCTTGAAAAATGCATCCCTCTTGATCTATCTTTCATTTCCCCACGTTTAATAGAGATGTGAATACAGAGAACTATGTCTCTACTATAAGACAAATAGCACCCCACGCACAGTAATAAATGACGACCCAGGCAGTCTACTTGTCAGAAAGATGAAAGGAAGTTGGGAGGGGGGTTGTGAGCAGAGGCACACAGGTCCCATCTAAAGGGAGAGCTGCTTCTCACCCTCAGTCGTCTGTCACTTGGGGGAATATGGCCAGACCTTCTGACTTTTCGAAAGAAGCTAGAAACAGACCTCGTGTATGATATCCCAGTTTTTAAGAGTTGCCTCAATTACATACACGCACCATATGCACAAACCAAAACAAAATAAACATGCCAAATAAAACACCTGCTGAGAGGTTTCGGCTCTTAGATTGCAACTCCTGCATCCATTTTCGTGCTGAGTAGAGCAAAGCTCCTCGCAGATGGACTCAAGCGGGACCCCAACACCTGAATCCAGTCAATGCCCAGGGTCCCGTGCACCAAAATACCCCCTCCTTACATTCGCGGTGCTTTCTTGGAGCTTCAGCTTCAAAACCCCAACGCCAAAGGAAACATATTTACAACCTGAGCAGGCAGTGCTTAAAAGATCAAGGCATATGAGGAGCACTGAAATCACTCACATTGTTCCCGCTTCCTCTCTGCTGTAGGATCAAATGCTTCCGGTTTCAATGATTAATCGCCTCTCCATTTGCACCACTAGTTGTACAGTGTTATTGACTGGAACAGAAGTATTCATTTCGAGACTTTGCCTCTGGAACAGATGCGAGTCCTGGGGAGGGGCTGATGATTGCTTGGGGTATGTGTGTGCCGCCCCGCAATTTGTGTTGGCCGAATCTCCCCCTGCGACTGAGACCACCCCATGCCCCCATTTACCGATGGGCTCAGGGGAGATCATATAACTACCCAACAACAGTCATTACCAGGACAATGAGCAGCTCCCATCTATAGACTGCTTACTCCATGCCAGCATCGTGCCAAGCGCATCACACTTCCTATCTTATTTAAGCTTCATAACACCAAGTAATCTATGTGGGGGAGGGGGAGGGCAAGGAGCCTTGGCAGCAGCATGACTATTTTACACACAAAGTAAATGAGGCAGAGAGAGGTTAAGCCCAAGGTCATATAACTAATAAGCAGTAGAGCAGAAGCTAGCAGGCCATCCAGGCTCCTGCCTCACTCGGCTCTGGCATTCTTCTCTTCCGGCCACACGGACCACGTGGGCTCTTTCTGGCCGGCTGGGAAGGAAGAGTCATTTGCAGAAACTCCAGTTATCCAGTGCTTCTGTGGAGTGGTCTAGGGTGCTGCTGGTACTTCTGTTATGCCCCTAATGTGTCCCCTGTGCTTGTGCTTGGGGAGGAAGAGGCGGTGGAGGACGGAGATTCCCTCCATCAGCTCTTGCATTTCAGCGGAACACGCCTGGAGCTTGCTTTCTGGGGCTGCTCCAGGGCAGTGCCTCTCAAGCTCCAGTCTGGGGAGATACTTCCCAGGTCTGTGAATCCTCCAGGGTAACTTTTTTTTTTAATTTAAATTGTTGCATTTAAATAAGAATGATTTAAACATCTCTTTAATATTCTAGATCATCCGTCATAACCCCCCCCCCCCCCCCGCCCTGTAACAATCTGTGCCTGGATCCACAAACTACAGCCCGGGGACCAAACCAACACCCAACTTGAGTTTGTAGGCCCTATGAGCGAAGAATGATTTTGCAGTTTTATTTATTTATTATTTTTTTAAGGTTTTATTTATTTATTTGACAGAGATAGAGACAGCCAGCGAGAGAGGGAACACAAGCAGGGGGAGTGGGAGAGGAAGAAGCAGGCTCATAGCAGAGGAGCCCGATGTGGGGCTCGATCCCAGAACGCCAGGATCACGCCCTGAGCTGAAGGCAGACGCTTAACCGCTGTGCCACCCAGGCGCCCCTGATTTTGCAGTTTTAAATCATTGGGGAGAAAATCAAAAGAAGCTCTCGCGACACTTGAAAGTTGTATGAAATTCCAACTTCAGTGTCTGTAAGTAAAGTTTTATTGAGACACAGCCACACCCAGTGGCTTACGTGTGATCTGTGGCTGCTTTTGCAATAAGACCGCAGAGCTGAGTACTTTCAGAGAGACCGTACAGCCCAGGAAGCAGGGAATATTGACGCTTCAGCCCTTGACCGGAAAAGGTCACGAACCCTTCATCTAGGCAGTATGGTTGCTTCCATATTTACATTTGCTTCCAGTTGAGTTGGATACCCCATTTATTTGGGGGTTTGTTTTTTTTTTCATTTTTATTGTCATGAAAGAATAAAGAAAAAGAAAGAGAGAAGGATTGAGGTACCAAAACACCTGCCTGTGAACAAAAACAATTTTCTAGCAGTTCCAGGAAAGAGCTGCTCTGAGACCTGAGCCATCATAGCATAAGGGAAGCAGGCTAAAGGAAAATGAAAGAAAATGTCGACTCCACACCACAGTCACACTGCAAGCTGCAATTCACTTTCAACCGAACCACCTCACATTAAACTAATGTTGTTAATTTGAAGTTTATTGGTTTTGCAGTCTTATTTGTGTTTAATTTGGAAATTTGTTTCCATTTTATAGCTCAATAAGAGCCATAAGCATAAGGATTTTATTCCTAGCTTTATGTGGGTCTATATTAAGTAACATTATGATAAAAATCATTGAAGTCAACACATTGAAATTTTTCCCCTTTAGTAGGGTGTATGTTTTTCAAGTGTAAGCAGGAAAAAAAAATGGATGCAAGAGGGGCACCTGGGTAGCGCAGTCGTTAGGCGTCTGCCTTCGGCTCAGGGCGTGATCCTGGCGTTCCAGGATCGAGCCCCACATCGGGCTCCTCTGCTGGGAGCCTGCTGCTTCCTATCCCACTCCCCCTGCTGTGTTCCCTCTCTCGCTGGCTGTCTGTCACATAAATAAATAAAACCTTTAAAAAAAAAATGGATGCAAGAAGTATCGGTTACATTGTATCTTTAAATCAGTGTAATCTGTATTGCCACCTGCCACCTTGCTGAAAGATTCTATCTTAGTTCTTTTGGGAGGTCCCCACCTCAGTCTGAGGGTAGAGCAGATTGTCAGGTAAGAGCCCTGAGCTGAAGTTGGACCCAGGTTCTCATTTCAGGGTGGTGAATAAATATCTTGAATTTTGCTCCTGTGGCTGCACTGTGTTTGTATGTGCTGCTCCCCACTGTCCCTCCCTGAGGTTCTGCTACTCAGAGTGGCTTAAAGTTGCCCCTCACTTAGTCCTTCCACCTGCTTCCTTTACACCCGCTCAGCCCACTCCCCCTTCATCCTCTCTCCTTTTGGACCAAAAGAGCACAGTTTTTCTCCATATGCCTTTAGAAGCATCATTGACTTTCTTGTGTGGGGTTGGACAAGGAAGTGGGAGAGAACAGCTAACAACAAGTGGTCTTTCTTCTCAATAATTCACTTTATTACAACTGTTATATAGAAAACATCTTTTTTCTTTTGTTGAAAACTTTCACCCAGGCTCTGAAGATTAGAGAGTGAATGTGGCTCTTTTAATCATCTTCGGAGCTCCCCAGTGTATCAATCAGCTATTGCTGCGTGACAGATCATTCCAAATGTTACACCTGAAAACAGTAAAAATCATTTACTTTCTCACAAGTCTGCAATTTGTGCAGGCCTTCGTAGGGATGGTTTGTCTCTGTTCCATGTGGAGTCAGCTAGGGTGATTCGAGTGGGGTCTGGAGGCTCCATTTCAAGCTGGCTCATGCACATGGCTGGCTATTGGCTGAGGGGTACTGGCAGAGAGCTTTGTAAGCTGTCCCAGAGGCTTCTTGTTTGGGTCTTACAGGGGATGGTCGCTTCAGGGCAGCTGGGCTGCTTCAAGAACAGTCTAAAGGCTTCAAGAACAAGCATTCCAGCAAACGGGTGGAAGCTGTATTGTCAGTACAACCCAGCCTCGGGAGTCACCCGGAGCCATCTTGCCACAGCCTGCCACCATTTCACATCACGTAGTATGTGACTTGGCCAAGTGACTTCAGTTCTCCAGGCTTCTGTCTCGTCTACTGAAGTGAGGACACATAGTATGACCTCAGGGTGATGCTGTGATCAAAATCATATATAGAGTTAGCCTGGTACTTGGCACATAGAAGTGCCTCACAAATGTTAGGTCTGTCCTCTCTTCCGCAACTTCATCTCGTCAACCTGGACTGATGCAAATGACATTCTTCTTACCTACCACCTTGGAAGCATTTTTCCCTCGGGAAATTATGTGTGTTTTATTCAGTAAATTTACAGGTTACACATAGATCATTATTTAACTGCTGCAGGGTGATTGGCCTTTGAAAGAAGACTTGTTTTCAAAGCTGCTGGCTGTGGGAAGGAGCCCAGCAGGGGTCCTTTTGCCAACACTGGTCTATAGGTGGGGGAAATCCGGACCTCCCTCCGGTGGGGCTGATTGAAGTGGAAGGGCCACCATATGTCTTTCCCAGAAGGGTGACTGGCTCCCCACTTTGGTCCCATTTCCCCCGAGATTTTCCTGAAAGCCCTTCCGGCTAGCCCAGTTGGGAGTGTTAGCACATCAGATCCCATGCTTTGGTGAAAAATGTAAACACAGACCTGATTTTTCATTTTAAATGAAGCCAAGCATATTGCTCCCAGCAGATGCCGAGTGACTCAATCTGTCCTCGCGGTTTTGAAGGGAACTGAAGAACAACATGGTAAAATAAAGCAAACAGCACATTTATTGGTTGATAAAATGCTGTTTTAGTCTACCCTGGCATTATATGGTGATTGCTATGCAGCGAACATCTGTTATTAAATCCAGACTTCTGTTGCCTGGATACATTGAGTCAAAAGCTGGAGCCTATGAGAAATCCATTTATGTGTCTGTTGCCTGTGAATGTCAGAGCTCATATGATGCCTTTGTCTTCATTCTAACTGAGTCTTTTCATAGAGAATATCTTGCTTGTTAATTACGCTCTGGGCCAATACTGTTTTCATTTGATTTAAAAGGGTTAAAGAAACAAAGAAACAGTGTTCTCTCAGGTGCTCGAAATAATTTTGTGGATCAATTTTGGTGGACAGTATGGTATATTTGGTAGGACCTTTTAAAAAGAGTTCATATCAAATGACCCAATAATTTAAATTCTAGAGATCTATCCCAAGGACATCAGAGGGGAGCAAATGTATTTGAAACCAAGGATGTCCAATGCAGTGCTACTTATAACAGCAGAAAAGACCTGGAGGTCATCTAAACACACACAAATCAAGAGCTTCATTTATATTGGCTACAAATTCCATATTATCCTACATCACAACTTATTTAGTTAGCACCTCCTCGATAAACTTTTAACTATTTACGATTCTATGCTATCCTTAAAAATGTTTCAGTGAACCACTCTGCACAGGTTTGATTACCTCTTTGGGATAGATTGCTACTGTGGAATTGTTAGGATAAAGTACATATTGTGTTATTTTTTCACTCAGTCAGCAAATGTGTCTTGAGTGCCCACTAAGTGCTGGGCAGGCACTGCTCCACACACTGGGGGCCCAATGGTGGACAAAAAGGTTCCCACCTTCATGGAGCCAACAGAGAGAGAGGGAGGAAAGAAAACTGGAGGAATCTTGCAGACAGCTGTGCATACTTGGGAGGGGGCTCTGAGAATAGTGAAAAGCGAGGCAGGGGTCTCACATATTGGAGGATATTAAAAGAATCACCCCAGAGCTAGCCCTGGTTACCTTGGACATGTGGTTCTGGGAAAAGTGGTGCATTTACTCATTTGCCAAATGTTTGCTGAATGCCTGCTGTATGCCAGGCTATGTTCTAGGCAGTGAGGACCCAGCAATGCACATAACAGATGAAGTATCTTTTTTTTTTTAAGATTTTATTTATTTATTTGACAGAGATAAAGACAGCCAGCGAGAGAGGGAGCACAAGCAGGGGGAGTGGGAGAGGAAGAAGCAGGCTCATAGCGGAAGAGCCCGATGTGGGGCTCGACCCCATAACGCCGGGATCACGCCCTGAGCCGAAGGCAGACGCTTAACCGCCGTGCCACCCAGGCGCCCCAACAGATAAAGTATCTTAACGCAGAAGAAGATGGACAATAAACAAAAAAATAAATTTCAAAAAGTGATGAGTGTCATGGAAGAAAGAAAGGAGATTGAGGAGGGAAGAGGTCTGCTGAGATAGACTGGTCAAGGAGAATCTCTCTGAGGAGAGGATGTTTGAGCTGAAATACGAATATTGAGAAAGGGATAGTTGTGAGTCCCCTGGGAGAATGGGACCAGCAACAGCAAGGCCCTGAGGTGGGAACAAACTTGTTATGTTTGAGGAACAGAGAGGCAGCCATGACGGGCGCCGCCATGACGGGCGCCTAGTGAGCTCATTGGAAAATGGCTGCTGTCAGTGTGTCAGTCAGCAATTGTCACTATCAGGCTATGAACAAGCCACGCTAAAACTCAGGAGCATGCAACAACTAACTGGGACTAGGAATCCCTCCAAACTCTGTTTTCTTTCCATCCATATTCACTACCTCCCTGTGTACAAGCTCTCTGCTCTGAAAGCTACAGCAGCCTCAGACTGTGTTATGTATATAAGAACTCGTCTTACGTCTAGATGCAACGACTCTCAAATTCAATTGAGCATAAGAAATGCATATTAAGCTGGTTAAGTATATAACGTTCTAGGCCTCAGCCCCGGGAAGGGTGAGGGGAAGGCTCCTAGAATCTGCATTTAAAAATATCACTCCCAAATCATTTTGGTGAAGGTGGTCCACACTTGGAGAACCAATGGTGGAAAATTCACCAAAGACAGCCACAGGCAAGCCAGAAAAATAGTCCTGCCTGTTACCTTCAGGGCGAAGCAGAAGCTGGTCCTGACGCCCTCGGTTGCAATGTCACAAAGCATACCTGGGCATTTTTTAGCACACACTTCTCTTCCCTGCGATGCCACGTGGCTGGCCCAGCCCAGGGAAGCCATGAGTTAATGGCATCTCCTGGGAACAGCACACCTCCCCTGGGGCTCTGCTCCCCACTGAGCTCTGCTGGATCCTCTGGCACTTCAAAGGGAAGTCAGAGGTTCTTCAAACAGCCTGGAGAGGTTTCCTGGGATTCTAAGGCTCCTCACCCTCTGCTTAGAGCTGGATTTGGCTCCCAGCTTGGAGGCAGGAAGACCTGCTGGCCAGGACTTAGAGTGGCTCACAGGGAATCAAAGCAAGCGTTCCCCGCCTTTCTGTGACAGCCCTGCGTGCATCTCCTCTGATCCCCGCCTGAGTGGGGGGAAGCATTCCGAAAGCTCATTACCGGCTCACGTACTTTGCCCTGAACCAGCTCTCAAACAGCCTTAATCGGGAAAGGAAAAAAAAAGAAAGAAAGAAAGAAAAGAAAAGAAAAGAACGAGTTTCTTGCAAATTCATAGATATGCTCGGTG
The DNA here is from genome assembly GCF_023065955.2 of Ursus arctos. Taxonomy (NCBI): domain Eukaryota; kingdom Metazoa; phylum Chordata; class Mammalia; order Carnivora; family Ursidae; genus Ursus; species Ursus arctos. The sequence continues at coordinate 57,694,054 of NW_026622819.1, forward strand.
CTTTCTGTCAGGCCAGGGTTTAGCCTTCTCTGCTCTAAATTTGATTTTCTGAGCCTTTAAGGAGAGTGGGCAATTGGTCCCGTGGCCGTTGACGGCTCGGATGTGCTAGCCTCCTCCAGACCCCTCCTCCACCACATACTGGGCCTTGCCTGTGTCAAAATGACCAGTAGTTTCTTAGAAACACAGCTAGAAAGTTATTTCTTTAGTTTATGCTAACAGAAATACCACCTCTAGAAAGACAGGGTGGTAATAGTTAGTATTAATTGATCACTTCCTGTGTGTACTTTGCATGTATTAGCCAACTCAATCCTTGGAATAGCCCCATGAGGCAAATACTGTTATCACTATCATTTCTAGAAAAAATAGTGGAGGTTCTGAGAAGTCCCTAATGCAAGCCCACACAGAGTGGAGGTGCAGATCCAAGTGTTTTGACCCTAGGACCCAGAGTCCCAGCCTTCTCAACACCTGCCCCTTTGCATCTCAGTGAGTGGACTGTGCCCGCACAGCCACATTTAGGTCGGATGTTGTGTAGACAACCCTGGGCACATCCAGGGCATGGATACTCAGAACCACATCACAAGGAATAGTGGCAGGACTCGAGGATGTTTCACATGAAGACAAGGTAGTCTCAGGGCAGGGTTGAACAGGAATAAAGAGGTGTAAGACATGAAAACTCACTTCCAATGCCAGAAGAGGAAAAAAGATGAGATGGCCCTGTATGAGCCCAGAAATCCAATAAGGTAAAGTAATGGCAACAAATTAGGAAAAGCCTTTAAATACTCAGAAGTGTCCAAAAAAAGGGTTGGGCTGCCTTGGGAAGTAGGAATCTCCCCGTCGTGGGAGGCATACAAGAAGACAGTTGGCGACATCTCATTGGGCATGGCATCAGGGGGCCTCAAGTGTCAGACACAGATGACGCAAATAGTATCTGAGGCACTTGTGACTCTAAGTATGTGTGTTTCTACTGTGATTCACTGGTGCCCCATCACATCACTTTATGTTGTCATTCAAATGCCCAGCACAGACGCCTTCTTAATAAGCCTAAATGTAGGTATTATCACTCCCAGATGATGTCTTCTTGGCCTAGGACGCAAATTCAATCACTTCCCACCCAATCCCCATCAGGTGATCTTCCACGAATCACAGGTTGCTGAAACTAGATGGGACCACAGAGCTAAATGATACAGATGAAGAAACTGAGATGGGGACAAGCTTGTCCCAGGTCCCAGAGCTGGCAAGTAGCCGAATCAGGCTAGACTCAGGGCTGCCAGCTCCCGAGCTCACGGCCAGTTCACTCCCCACACCCCGTGGCCTCACGGCATGTCATAGCATGAAGGAGACTTCGCAGTCTCCTCCAGCAGCAGTGGCAAATAGGATTCACTTCCTGTGCCAGCTTTTAATTAATCCGTCATGGTTTCCTGAAGAGCTCTTTCAAAAAGAATCTGGGGCCACATCTGGGTTCCGTGGAAATGAGATCTGTAAATCATTTTTGATGGCTGCCTTGGGCACAGGTGGAGAAGTGACAAGCGTCGTGCCAAGGATTTGGCATCCTTGAGCTAGTCCATTCGTTGACTTTCTCGATGTGCAAACCGAGCTCTCTGCAAGTGATATGAATATCGCAGAAGAGATTTTGAGGTGAGACAGGGCCTTAGCCGTCTCATTTGTGAAAATGGTTCAAGGATCTTTGTGTGATGATTAAACCTACCCATGGAATGAAAAAGATGCCCAGGAGCCTTAAGCCCCAACAACGGAGAGTAGGTGACAGGTGATATGTAGATGTTTTCGATGAACAATTTCTAGTTCATCTTTCTTTACTCGGGTGCTTTGCTCTGGGTGACAGGTGGCCATACCCCTTACTCATTGTCTGAGATCTTTGTGCTAGTTGGTAAAACGAGGGCTAAGTCCTTCCTCACAGGTTGCCATGAGAAATTGAGAAAATGTAAGTAAAGTAATCAGCACAATGTAATGTGTAGCATTTGCTCCCTGAATGATAGCAAGTACTAGCAGTATAATTCGTCTACTCCCTTCTCTCTGTGTTAGAATCTCTCTGTGTTGTTAAAGGATTCATAGCAATGGCCACCCAGAAACTGATTGCCAGGGGACACAGATCGTCAACTCCAGGTTGTTAGTCTGGGGCAGATTTTTGGAGTCCCTTGTTCCCAGAGAGATTCCAGGACCAGCTTTCCAGCTGAGGGAGCAGGGGGCAGCCAGGGTGAGGGGAAGGGAGGCCAGAAAAATTCTTACCTCCGTAACGCCTTTCACCCTCCAGTTCTCCTTCCTGGGGACTCTCAAAGTCCACACCATGGTCCTAACTGTCGGGAGAGCACTAGAGACAATGAACGTGACGTTTAGCAAGGGGTCGATGTTGAAGGATTGCACATCTCCTTGGATTGCAGGGGTGCCATCTGCCTCCCAAGCCTGCTGTTCCCAAATCTATCAAAGTGCAAGCCATTTTTTTAAAGACCATTAAATGAAAAGGATCAAATGTACTTGAAAACAGAGCTAGCAGCCAGTCAGATCCTAAGTCTCATAGCCCCTAAGAAGTTGCCTACGTGATAAAAAGGAAAGTTCTCAGATTCTATGGGTTTTAGCTGTGCCAGTGGGGAAGGGAAAATAAGGAAGCTACTGAGTGTCAGTACTCAGTACCTAGTGCTGCTGTGTGTCAGATGGCTTACATAACCTACTTCCACGGAACAGTAATAATGAGCTGGGACATGGCTGAAACTTGTGATGGCAGCAGCTAGTAGGGACTTTGTCTATTGGCACGTGGTGTGCACGAACTGCAGTCCCCAAATTCAGGACAAAGAGAAATGTCAATTTGTTTTTCTATCCCTGAATGTCATGCCCATCTGGAGCCCCTGCCCTTTGGGTAGGAGGCCCTTAGTCCCTGTCCTTTCAGTCGCCTCCCACCTTCTTTCCCGGCCACTGCATCTCAGCGTGGGGCAGGAGCAGGAAGGGTCAGTGGAGGCTAGCGACACCAGCTCTCTCTCAGTTGTCCTCCTCTGTCTCAGTGAACACAGACGCTTCCTCAACCCCATAGGGTTCTGGGCAGTCCCCACTGCCTCCTCTCTGTCCCCCCTAGACCTCGGCAGGGTGCCCTCCTCCCCGGGCCACCTGAGGAACTGCCTGTGGTTCTGGGCCAGGCCAGGGCAGGGCCACACTGGGAGGCTGCCTCAGTCCATCTTCCTAGGCGTCTCTGCTGCCCTGGAGCCTTGTTGGACAGAGAGAGCCCGGTACCCAGCCTGGTTTCCAGTTGCATTGCCATCTACAAACTGACTTAGGGGTTCGCTTTTCTGCCTACCCTTCTCAGCGACCGACCACCAGCATCCAAGTGCCCTTCCTCCTTCCCCGTCTTGCCCTGGCTTAGAGAAGCTTTATCTCGCCTGAGGGCAGAAGAGCCTGCCTCTTCCTCTGCTCTTCGAAATCTATTGTTTGGGGCACAAAACGATCCTGAGGGCTTAGGCTCTTGAGTCTCAATAAACTGAAAATCTGTTCTCAGCTTTCCCGTTGCCTCCCCCCCATCCCCTGAGGCAGCGAATGCTGCTGAGCAAATGGGCGAAGGGTAGCAAGAAAACCCCAAAATGCTGTCCTGCAGTATTCATGAGCTCCAATCCTCCCGTTGCCCTGGGAGGTACAAATAATTGGCCTGATTTAACATTGTGGACGTGGATGCTCAGACTGGAAGGCTGCCTTGCCTGAGGTCATGCCAGGTGAAGGGTTAGGTGGTGGCCCCGGGATGGGGCTGCATCCCCCATCTGTCTGACCCCACTACCTGAAGATGGAATATGGATTTTGCCACCTCCGTGGGTGAGTAGAGGCTGGCTGAGGAGTTGCTCTGAGAATTCTGAGGCTGCATCTAAACTTGGTAAGAAGACGCTGAGACCTATTAGTAATGTCTGCCATGGGCGTTGGACCGGGCAGCAGGTGCCCCCGGGTCACCAGGGCCATGCCATGCTCCTTAGACTCTGTGCTGCTTAGAAATTCTGATGCTGATCTGTTGGTTAGATATAGTAATGAGTGCATGGACTCCTTCATTAATGCCAGGTTTAGAGAAGGGGTTTGAGGTGGAAAGCGAAAGAGGCTGCTCCTGGCCCGTTCACAGGGGTCTTCAGAGACCAGGCTGGGCAGCTAGAGATAAGGACGCCAGTGGAGATTGGGACCTGAACTTAGAAAAGCTTGGAATGCCAAACTCAGAAGCCTGTGAGTCGTGAAAGGTTTGGGCCCAAGGGGATAAGGTAGGAAAAGCTACCTTTAACAGCAGGGTCTGGCAGCAAGGAGGTGGGGGACTTGAGGGCGCAGCTTGGGGAGCTTTGTAGTCAATGTGAGGTGTGGGGGAGGTGCCCAGCCCACGGGAGAGGAAGGTCACGGTGACAAGGACAAGAAGATGTGGAGGGACAGCTCATAGGACTCGGCGGCTGGCAGAGGGCTCTTCTCCCTAGTGACTCACATGCTCCTTACTTCTAGCTGAAGTTCAGTTTTATTTTCAGCTCTAATCAGTGGTAATAGAGAAATCCAGGTGCTTTCTTTCCCTTGCTCCACATTCCCCTCTGCGGTGTCCCTGAGTCGAACATTCCCCCATTCTCCCAAAGACAAGGAACCACAGCTCAGAGCAGAGAGGGCCTCTGGCATCGTGGCCGTCATCATGGTGGCCCCCTCTTATGAGTGCTGTTAGTGTCCAGCAGGGGTAACCCGTCACAGGCTTTATTCCCTTTAAGCCCCAACATCCCTAGGAGGTCAGAAATACTACTATCTATAGTTTACAGGTGAGAAAACTGAAATTCAGAAAAGCAAAGTAACTTGCCTAAAGTCCTACAGCTAATAATAAGTGGTAAATTCAGAAATAAAAAATGATTTTTAAAATATAAAATCTAGGGACGCCTGGGTGGCTCAGTTGGTTAAGCATCTGCCTTCGGATCAGGTCACGATCCCAGGGTCGTGGAATGGAGTCTTGTATCGGGCTCCCTGCTCAGCGGGGAGCCTGCTTCCCCCTTCCCACTCCCCCTGCTTGTGCTTTCTCTCTGTCAAATAAGTAAATAAGTAAATAAGTAAGTAAGTAAATAAATAAATAAATAAATAAAATCTTTTTTAAAAAAAATAAATAAATGAATTCTAAGTTCAAACCTTGCTGTCTTAACTATAAGCCTCTGGCCTAATTAAGCGATAAAATAAATTTCACTAGTGGAAGTGAATTTAGAGGATTGCCAATCCAACAGCTCTCTCACTTTCCATAGGGGAAATCGGAGGCCAAGAAGGGACATGCTTTGTCCAGGGTCGCCCGTGACTTACAGGATGAGCTGGGACTTGAACCAATAGAAGAAAGCATGAATCCACAGAACTTGCTCTGTGTTGCTTGTTGACCTCTTCTTGCACAGACCACCATCTCACCCCGTGGGGTGAGGTCCTGACACCTAGCTTCTCAACAAGGCCTTAACGAGGACTGGATTCACTGCATCTCCCCAGCCACTCAGCACCGTGACTCCCCATCCCCCTCGCTCAGAGATGTTCAGCTGCACCTGCAAGTCTCCCAGGCACATGGTTTCTGCCATTACCAGGCTCACAGTACCTGTGAGCATATCAGCCCCACCTCTCATCCCCATGGCAGAGATGGCCCCATTATCACCAGAGCAATCAGTGCACGCAGTCGCATCTAGAACTTGGCCGATAATAGCATAGGGAATGGAGAAAATTAGAGCTGAATGCATTCATGGTGAAAATTCCTCCCAGTTTAGATGGGACCTTTCTCTGAGTGGCCATGACAGATATTTACATAGAACCCATTTGCAGGGCCACCTTCACACCTCTCAGGAGCAGGGCCATCTCCCATTCTGCTCACACTTCAGACTGTTCTCCATCCCTAGACCCTGGCCCTCCTGAGCCCTGCCTTGGAGGAGCTAGTGTGTCTGCATGCTTCCTATAGCCCCTCACAAGTTCACAGCCTTGACCCTGCAGTTAGGGAGGCTGGAGGATACAGTGGTTGATTGCACAGCCTTTGATGTTGAATGAATATGCTTTCAAGTTCCAACTTTCCTCCTCATGCTGGGCAAGCTGGTCAATGTCCCTGAGTCTCAGTGCCTTCATCTGCAAAATGGGAATCATTAATACGTAGGACGCAAAGTGGCCATATGAATGAAATCTGATTAGGTATCAAGGTGTTTGAATCAGTCCCTGGTATATAGTAGTTGTTCAATAAACAGCAGCAACAACAACAATAACAATAATAATAAGGTTTACTTCTGTGTAACCCTCACAGTACGCTGCTTAGGCGCTGTAATAAGATGTTGTGATTAAGATGGTGACGGTGATAATGCTGATGGTGATAATGGGGGGAGGAGGAGAAAAGGTGAGAATTTAAAAGCCCTAATGGACCTTAGAAATCACAGGGCAGTAGTTTGTCACAATAGAAATTGAATGAACTTTGGAGCCAGACAGTTAAGACAGTTGTGCTTAAATTTATCATGGGTCTGTGTGACCAGGGGAAGTTACTTCCTCTTTTCCAGTCCGGGCCTCTTTCTCTCATTTGCTGTAAGGCTGTCGGCTGGAGTAGATGAACCCATGCTCGCAAAGTGCTCGGCACAGTGCTGGCCTGGCACACATCAGTTTATAGCGGGCACTGCCGTTCTTCTTGCCAGCTCATTTCTGGCCTCCCCGCACGCGGATCAGCTCTCCCCTGGAGAGCATGCTTGCACACTGCTCTGTATGCGCCCCTTGAGGGACGGACGGGCTACCGGTTTGTCATTACAGGTGTGGGTCAGTGCTCTGAAGGAAGCCCACCAGTTGCGTGATACAGAGTAACGTGGGGTGGGTGAGGGGTCTTACTTTCCCATTGCTGCTGTAACAGATTATCACAAACTTAGTAACTAAAACAGCACAAATTTATTACAGTTCTAGAGGTCCGAAATCAGAAATGAGCTCTAAGGAGCTAAAATCAAGGGGTTGCAGGGCTGTGTTCCTTGTGGAGGCTCGGGGGTGAATGTGTCTCCTTCCCTTTTCCAGCTTCTGGATGCCACTTGCATCCCTTGTCTTGTGGCTCCTTCCTCTGTCGTCAAGCTCTGCTTCTGTCTTCACACCACCTTCCTCTGCCTCTCACCCACTAGCCTCCGATACGGACCCTTACGATCACAGTGAGCCCAGCTGGATAATTCCAGATAATCCCTCCATCTCAAAAATCCTTGATTTAATTACATTTGCAAAGTTCCTTTTGCCATGTGGAGTAACCTAGTCACAGGTTCCAGGGATTAGGACATGGGCATCGTTACGTTAGGGGGCCATTGTTCCACCTAACAGAGGCTTTCTACTTTAGGTTGGCCCTGTGCTTGCCATCAGTAGGCTCAGCGCTTGGTACAGGAGAGGCCACGAATGAATGAATGAATGAATGAATGAATGAACGAACGAATGACAGAGAAAGAGGGAAAGCGTCAAGGCTAAGCAGGCCTAAACAGTCCAGACTTGAAATGGGCCCCCATGGACCCCCAAGGTGCCCTCAAGTATCAAAGGTCAAACCTGCTGGAAAGTTAAACCTTTCAGGCCCTAGAGCCGAAAGTCAAGGAGGGATCTCTGAAACCAACCATATACTGAGCCCTGTGCAGGATGCTTTTTCTAATCCACAGTCCTCTGAGGGATGTCCACTGTTGTCTCCATTTCTCAGAGAAGGGCTAAGGCGCAGAGAGGTGCAGTCACTCACCTAAGGCCACACAGCTAGAGAAGGGCAGAGATTTGATACCAGCTGCCTGACTGCAGAGCCAGCACTCTTATTTCTATCCCACACATTTAATAATCCCACTCCTGGGGCTGCCCAGCTTTATCCTCAAGGGAACTTCCTACTTCCCTGCTGAATTGTATGTATGATTTTGCAGTCTTGCAAGATTTTACAAAGCATGCATCAGCTTCTGGCTGTGCTTGTCACTCATTCATGCCTGTGGGCATGCCCTGTCGTTATTTAACAAGGTGGAGTGGGGGGGGAGGCAGGACCAAGAGAGCTCCCGCCCTCCTCCCCCAATCCTCCAGCTCCCTGGACTGCAGCTGCTCTCCACAGCTCCTGTGGGGAAGGAAGTAAAAGACACCGCCAAGGAAGCCTGGTGGCTTTGCAGGGCAGACCGTTCCCTGTTCGCACATCTAAGCTGTTTCCCGTGACTCAGTCTGACTGCAAATGGCCGCAGGTTGAGGGCCAAGTTCAGCCCGAGGGGAGAAAGTGTGTTCTGTGCAGAGGCTCAGCATCCAGGCTTGGGAGTTAGAAAGACCCAGGCTCTTCCTGTTCCTCTGCTTCTTGCGGGATGGCCTTGGGCTTGTCACTTCTCCTCTGACCCTCAGTTGCCTCGTCTGATAAAATGGGTGTAATAGTGGTGTTTACCTCTTCAATAAAATGAGATAATACTTTCATGTTAACATTAGCATAATTCCTAACACCTAAAAGGTACCAGTAAGTGTTATTTGTTACTACCTAATTTAAGCAGGTAGTCAGAGTCTAGAATTAATTAATTCACCCGTTAATTGAGCACGTACTCTGTGCCAGGCACTGTTTGGCTCTAGGAGCCCAGTAGGGAATCAAACAGCATGCCATCCTCATGGAGCTTACATACTAGTTCAGTGGGGATACCCGGGCCAGGAATAAATGTGTAAGTTCAGAGATCTAAATGCTCCGAAGGAAAATTCAGCGGGGTAAGGGGTGGAGAGTGCCTGGCAGGCTTGGGCGGGGGGGGGGGGTGTTTATTTTAGACTGGGTGGCCAGGGCAGGCTTCTCAGAGGAGGTGATATGGGAGCGCAGACCTGAATGAAAGGGGTATGGGAAGGTGCTTGATGACTGTACTTCATTTATTCTTTTCTGTGAGCTGATTCTGACCCAGGAGCCCACTGGTCTTCAGGATCTGAAGTCCGGCTGGAGCAGCAGACTTTGTAGTCAGACACTTCAGGTTCCAATCTCAGCTCCGCCACTCTTGAGATTCATGGCTTGAGTGGGTGGCTTCATGTCTCTGAGGGTCCCTTTCCTCCTCTGCAACATGGGGATGGGGATGGCTCAGAACTGCCAGGAAGGGCATGGGGATTAGAAGAGAAAACATACATCAAGTGTGAGCAGAGGCCCTGGCATCGAGTGCACACCGCATAATTCGGAAGTGCTGACATTCATATTATTGGACGTGAGTTTGGCAACTCAGAGCAAGTAGGGATGACCTTGAATATGAATAGAAGGTAGCTGGAAACTTTACACTTCCCTGACCTAGCCTGGGGGGGCCTGGCGAGCTGTCATCCCAGAGCACCCTGATAACTGGTTTTGGTCAACGCCACTCCCAACCAGGGTATCAACTGTGATAGTCGCCAGACATAATTCCTCACGGGGAAAGCCTGGGGACCGGAGAGTCACATCTGCGGATTGAACCCGAGGGCTAAGAGGCCGACAAAGCAAGTGTGGGCAAGCAAGTCTGGAATCAGAAATGAGCTCCCCAGTGGGGGGATGGCTATCCAGTTAGCAGGAGCTTGGAAGTCGGGCTCTGGTTTATAGTTTGGTGATGGTCAATGTTGGTGGGAGGCACTGGCTTGCAGGGGGATGGCGGGTTCCATCTTCATGCTGAACGGCCTATACCTCCCCGACCAGCTATCACCACCCCAGTTGGGAGGGATTTACTCTTATATCGACTATTCCTGAAACTGTCTCTATTTTTAAATAATTGGGTCCCCTGCTGGACTGTGTGAGTCAGAACAGTGCCAGCGCTGTAACAGACAGCCCCAGAGTTTCAGTGGCTGAACACGACAACAGGTGGCTTCTCCCCAGAACATCTTCCTCTTTCCAAATACTAAGTACGTTCTATTCAACTAGCATCACAACATACAATCGTGTCTATTTACTTATCTGCCCTCCTCCTGGCTCCCCCCCACCCTACCACCACATGTAGACTGGGAATGCCTGCAGATCAGAGACTCTTAATCACCTTGGACACAGTGGTGTCCAATGCCTGCATGGAAGAGTTACACTAGCGTGTCTGCGGGGTGCAGAGCGCGGCGCCTGGCATGCTACAGGTACTGACTGGACGGTGGGCCTCGCTACCACGGCTGGGCTAGGAGCTGTGGCCGGCACGCGGGGTGCAGCCTGGAACATCATTCCTGCCTTCTGCAGGCTTTCCTCCTGCCTGGGGAGATAAGAGAGCCCTGCAACCACTGAAGAAAAATATCGAAGCCAGCATGGACGGCAAACGTGCTCGAGAACGTGGAGGTTATCTCTAACCGATTCGGGAGAAGGTGGACACTGGTTGCCTCCGAGGAGAAGAGCCTGAGGCCAGGTCATGTATTCCAACAGACTTAATTTTTGCCGTGTACACGTTTGTACAGTTGAAAGCTACCGTGGGCATGTACGACCCTTTAGAAGAGAGTGTGTGCCCTAGGAAAGTGTGAGCATGGCGCCTGGTCCACAGAGGCGGGGGTGGAGGAGGGGACCCCTGAGAGCTGAGAAGATAGTCCTGAATTCATCCAGCTCGTACCTACCAACCTCCTGTATCTCAGAGACCCCACACGTCCCAGCACGGGCACAACTGCTCCCAGAGATGCACGTCGCCAACTCCCAGAAATGTGTCCCGGAAAGAACCTGCCATGTACTTCCTGCATCTCCAACACCTAACGGAGTTATCATGAAGAGGGAGCATTTTTAATTCACTCTGGAGGGGTGTGTGGAGGCCTGGTAACACCACCTTCCATCTCAGTGACAACAAACTCATTCTTCACTATAATTAAAATGTCACTTTGATAAATAATTCCATCAGCCCCCTTCCACCTATGAATAGCTTCCTGCTATAATTGTTCACATTCTGCTGAATTAGAAGTATTCAAGGGAGAATTTCAGAGGTATTTAGGCAACAAAGATAAATTGGGTGCGCTTTCCACCCTCCCACAATCCCTCATTAAGCAAGACATCATCCCAGGCTGGGGTCCCTCTTCCCAGGGCTCTCAGCCACTGTCTCCCAGAGCAGAGGGAGATGGCGGGGGGGGGGGGGGTGTTGCTGCCTTGGCATGGGCCTCAGACAGGGCTGGATTTTGGAATGTGTGTTAGGGGACTTTCCTTCCCAGCCATTACTGCAGAGAAGAGAGAGGAGACCAGAAACTGTGGGAAGAACATTGACTCTAGTTTGGGGAGGGATCTGAGCTAGGAAATGCCAATTAGCCTTTCTAGACCTCTGTTGTATAACACAATACAAGATTACCCATAAGAGGTTGAGTCAGAATATCATTCATGCGCAAGGAGGAGTCACCTGACATTGTTCGAGAGACTCCTCATTTTACAGATAAAGGACCCAAGTCTCCGAAAAGGCGACTTCCCCTATGTGACACCTAGAGATGGGCAGGGCCAGGGTCTTTAAATACTCAACGAGACCTACCGTGGTATGATGCTCTCGGTAGGAGCCTCACTGATGTTCCTGTCTTTCCTTATCTTTGTTGGTACCTCCTCCTTCCTAATAAATGGCATGCACGGGGATTATGTAGGGTGCACAGAGCCGGCCACAGACTGCAAAACACCTTGGGACGTGTCCTGGGTCATCCCCTGCCTTGGGTACAAAGAGATGGCATTGGGCTCTTCCCTTTCTGGGAAAGCAGGATGACTGTATGGTTAAGAGCATAGCACTCCGTCGTCAGAACACCAGGGTTCAAAAACAAGCTCCCCCACTATGGGGCTGGGCATGTTACAGTTTTCTTTCCTATAAGTTGAAAATAATGGTAGTCTCTCGAGGAGTTGGGAAAGGCAGTGCCTGGCATCGTGTCTACGCATGGTACACATTAGCCGCTGTTCCCATTGGCTTTCTCATGCAGCCTGCAGTAGGAGCCACTCGGCCATATGGTCAAGGGCTCTGTGCACAGCTAGAAGGGAGGAAACATCAGGTCAACCCAACTGAGTCACCCCTTCTTCAGACAGGCCCCCGGTCCACCTCCTTCACAGCACATGTAAGGGTCTTCTTCAAAGCCACCAGAAGCCTGCCAAACAAAATCCCACTCCCCAGGCCTGGCTCCTGCCCAGAGCCCTGAGGGTACTGCCTACCGCCAGGACTAACTCTCCAGGGTGGGGTCGACGGCCAGGCAGCTCAGGCTTTAGGACATGGACAGAGGGGGAGAGGAGAAAGAACTAGCACCTGGCTTAGCTCATTCACGCTTCGTAAGAACTCTGCCAGATAAGTAGCTTTTCCCATTTTACAGAAGGGGAAGTGGAGACTTAGATCCCAAGGGTCATTTTGCCAAGGTGACGCTGTTAGCAAGTGGCTGGATTTGAAGCCAGGGCTGCGACTCCAAAGAGCCAGGCTCTTCACAGTCTCCCAGTCATCCCACTACGCTGTGCTAGTTTGCATCGTGGGTCTAGACAGCACAGCTGACCGCAGTCCCCTCGCCTGGCCTTAAGGAAGGCATGTGTATGGGGAAGTGTGTGGTGGGGGTGGCAAGTGACATGGTGGTGGGCCTCATCCAAGCCCATTCCAAACCTGCCTGGACAGCGAGGCTGCCAGTGGGGCACATCCCAAGCTACTTGAGGAAGCCTTTTCAACATTAAGTTGCAGGGACCCAAAAAGTTGTTTCTGAAGCCACAAGGTGTTGAGGACCCGGCTCTGAAGGCAGAGAAAGGAAGCAGCTTGCAAAGGGCTTATTGATTCTCATATACTCAAGAAAGAGCCAGTAATCCGAACAACTTGTTCTGGAAGATTAGAACCTCCCAGCCCCCACCCCCATACAAGCAGGCTCGTATGTCCATTTGTAAATCAGCACACATCTCTGCAAACCCGCTCAGTGCCGCACCTGCCCACACACCCAAGGTGCAGGCCGTGAGGCCCCGGCTGCCGTGTGGAATCCTTAGACCAAGAGCAAAGGGAGAAAGCCCTACCTTAGAGACCCGTGCTGGACTGTGTGTCACCTAAGAGACTCCCATGTTCTGGAAGTCCGCATGCACGACGGGATGCAGGAACCCGGACTCTAGCCTGAGCCATAGTCAAGGAGAAGGGAAAGGGCATGGCAGAGAAAACGCCGTCTGAAGCAGCATGGAGTGGTGGTGGAGAGAGCACTGGACTAGGAGCCAGGCTGCCAGCTCTACCAGTCCCTGGCTAGTGACCACCAGCAGGTGCCTTCCTTTCCCTGGGCCTCAGCCATCTGCAGACACATCCCGCCGGACAACTGTCTCAAAGCTCTCACCCTGCCTGCACATCCCCCCCCCCCCCAGTGTGGGCCCTGCTGACTCAGCGGGATGCCGGCGGGCCCGAGCTGGAGCTATGATCCAAGCCAAATGTATGCAGGAAATGGGGATTCTAGAAACCGAAGGACGGTGCCCCAAAGGTCCCCCACCAATGGAACTGGAAGCAGATGTCGACCCGAGCTTCTGGGAAGTAGGCAGGCCAAGCAAAGGAGAGGAGGTGGTGTTAGCCAACACTAAGTGAGCACTTGCTGTATACTAGGCAGTGCTTAGCCTTCAATGTGTAGTCTCTCCTCTGCCACACAATAGGGCTGTAGGTGAATTTTACAGAGAAACTGAGGCACAGAGCATTTAAGTGGAGCTCATGCAGCAGCTGCTGGAGGGAGAAGGCAGGGTTTGGACCGGGCTGACCTGGCTCCAGCCTCCGGGCTCCTCACACGTCACTGCTGATTTTCTTGCCTCTGTTGGGATGGGTCCAGAGCCATCACCCGGAAGAAGCATTTGGCCCCCAGAGCATCCACCAGTGGTGGGTGGCTGGCTCAGCCCAGTTCAAGGGACAGGAGCAGGACCGTCACTTGCAGCTGTGGCAGTCCTGTGACTCAAATCAAGACAGAAGTGACAAATAGGGGGGCTCTCATCCTTTCCTCCTGGTGAGGGAAGAGCTGTCAGGCTTGTTGCAGGGTTGAGTCAGCCACCTCAAAAACCGTCTAACTGAAACCTCTTCACTGAGCCACACTTCCCTTCACGTGGAGGAGCGGCCCCACGTTTGCAAAGAGACTCCTCCCCCATTACCCTGCTCCCCGCACCACACCCCGCCTCACCACCTCCTACTGGAATGGACAATCACGGATTTTAGAAATGGGATAAATCTGGAAGATGAATGTATTCATGAGCCCATAAAGGGGTCATGAATCACTGGCCCCAATTACTGCCTTCAATCCTGACAGGATTGAATTCCCTCAAGCAGATTCTCCTTGTCAGACAGACACGGGAGGCAGTGCCACTACGCATCTTGGGCCACAGATAACATCATTATTCCACACCAGGCTGGTTTCAGTTTCCCAAGCCGCCTCCACTTAATTTGTGGCTCACTTCCGATGCTGCAGAGAAATAAGAGTAAAATTGTATATGTTGGGGGGGGTGTTGTGTGTGCGTGTGTGTGCGTGTGTGTGCGTGTGTGTGTATAATATGTGAAAGAAAAGAGAGGAAGACAAAATGGGGAAGCTTTCATGCCAAATGGAAAGGAGACAAGATAAATGTTCTGAATCTGATTTCAAAAACTGTTTGAAAACCCAGTCCGGAATTGTCAGAAACAGCCCTGGCGTCCACAGGAAATGTGTCATTGCCGAAGCCCCGTGCCACTGAACTCTGAGGCCCCCATCCTGCCTCCCGGTGGCTTGTTTAGAACTGCTTCAAATCAGAACAAATCACAGCCAACTTCACTCTCCCTCCAGCCCCTCAATCACTCGTAATCAGACCGTGTATTTTAGCAACAAAATCTTCCCTGGCTGAGCAGCTCATTCATCCGCCTTCTGCGAGCTCAACACCCTTTGAATGGGAGATGAGGGGAAGCCACCTGCTTCTCTGGCAGCCAGGGAAGCTGGGAGGAGGGAGGGTTGCCAGTCCTCACCCTGCCTGCTAGATGGCCAGAGGGAGCCCAGACCCGCAGGAATCTGCAGGAAAGGAGGCAACCAAGCAGAGGGGGTGCTGCGGGGGGGGGGGGGGGCATCCGACACCACATTTGGTGAACACTTGCTCGTGCCAGACATCATGCATGGTCTGTGGGTTCAAACTTTGTCACTGCTGTTTTCTAGCCATGTGACCCCAGACACATTACCTAGTCCTGTGAGTATAGAAGCAAACCCATGGAATCAATGAAAGGAAGAAGCAGAGAATCAGGACGTGGATAGACCTGGTTTGATTTCTCACTCCAGCTCTTGGGAAGCAAGTCACTTTTCTGAGCCCTCTTCTCCTAATCTGTGAAATGGGGATAATAATGCCTACTTGGCCTCTCTCGCACGGTTTTGTGAGGATCAAAGGAGCCAGAGAGAGTAACACACTTGGAGTTTTACAAGTGACTGACAGAGGCCTTACTGAAGCATTAGGAACCTTGTACAAACACCCATACCCTCTCATCTTGTAAGCTCATCTGACTAAACCTCGCGCACTCCGAGCTGGGTCAGGGCCGGTTGCCAGGGACACCCACAGTTGAGAAGGTGGGGGGCTGGGAGGTTGCAGAAGAGGAGATCTCTGTCTTGCACAGACAGGGAAGGCCTGGGAGGTGCCACGGGGCCCCTTCACGCTTCCAGAGGGCCCTCCCCAGGAAGAGGGGGCTGTCCTGTCCTGCATGGGCCCAGTGGACAGAAGTCAACAGAGGCCATGCAGGGGAGGGACCTTCCTGCCATTGCAGATGCTGAAACTGAAACCAGCTATGGAGACGCCAAACAAGCCCCAAAGCACATCTGACATGCCCCCTGCAGGACCCCTACCTGGCGTGTGAGCAGAGCGGAGGAGGGCAGTGGGCGGGAAGACGGGACAGAGGTCATAAGGTCCCTGACCATAAGTAAGGCTGTTTCTAGATCCTATAGGCCGACGCAGACCCACAAGGCTGCCTTAGGGTCAAGGCCCCCTGACATTCTCTTAGAAAGAACCACGGGCTTGAAGAGCACTAGAGCACATGCCAGACAAAAGGGACTCCCTCCTCCTTCCTCTAGCAAATGTTACCTCTAAAAATTTGTCATCCGTTTGTCAGTGAAGGTGGAAAAAGCAATTAAAACGAGCTAATACAGTTCCAGGCATACAGTAAATGCCCTATAAATGCTAGCTCTTATGGTCACACTGGAGGGAGAGGTTGGAGCACCACGCAGTGCATTCATCTTTGACCCGGGGCCTCTCACCCAGACACTGCTCAGCAGGCCGCTTCCTCCCCACCCACCCCCCACTGAATCTCACGTACTGTAATGGAATGGTGGCATCTGCTTCGTTTTCTGACTTCTCAGATGAGACCAGAACAGCTAATGTCTTACCACTGCCCAACACTTCAGAGTTCCAGGCCCTTTATCTCATGTAATGAGTCTCCCATCACTGGAAGCAATCAAGTAGAACCTTTCTGGTTATAAGTGGAGGAGGAGGCAGTTGCCAAAGGGAGCTCAGAGGTGCCCTTTCACGCCAAGATTCCATGATGCTCGGGACTGCGGGGTGGACAGGGACATGTGATGGGTCTGCGAGCGGGGAGCCAGAAGTCAGAACACTGTGAATGGGGAAAGGAGAAGAAACCGGAGAACCCAGGAAGCCAAGTAGATGATTTTAACCTAAATACCTTCTCCTCCTTTTCCTCCTTTTCTGCAGCACTGACCTGAGTTACTTGAATGAGGACAGACAGGGGGCTTAATCAAACAGTACTTAGTGAATGGAAATAGAAGAGCACTTCCCTGCTTTTCAAACCGTTCCCTCTCTTTCCACCACCTACACCCTTCAGGAAAAAACTAGGGCTCTTTAACTTGTACTCAGATCCTCATCAATCCTGAGCTAACATTTATGGAGAGTGTATGTGTGACAGACACTATTACAGGCACCAGCTCATTTAATCCTTATAAACAACCCTATGGGGTGGGTTCTCCTATTGTCACCACTTCAGATAAAGGAGCTGAAGCCCAGAGAGGTCAATTAACTTGCTCAGAGTCACACAGCTGGTTAGCGACAGAGCTGGGACTTGAACTCGGGGTAACTAGTCCTTGCGGTGCTGTTCGTAACCCACACTTTAATCAGCCTGGCCTTGGCTTGCCTCTCTAGCCTCACCTTAACTTGTTCACCACCTGGAACTCCTGGCCAGTGCCACAAAGCATTTCCCCGAGCACATCACGCTGTACTTTGCACTTTCCCTCTCCCAGATCCCCTTTTTCCCACCCAAATCCTACTTGTTCTGTAAGATCCTACTTAGGTCCCCCTACTTTCAGGGGCCATGTTTGAGCTCTGTGCAGCCCTGCTCATCCCCCACCCTAGTCAGACACCTCAGACCACTCTTCTCATACTGCGCGGCAACTGAGGACTTCCTCGTCATCTTCCTCTGGAACACGTCTCTTTCTTAGCGGTCTCCCAAGGGTCTAGCTTGGGGCCTTGCATTCAGTAGGTGTGTACTATTTGTAGGGGCAGGACAGCAAATAGTTAGAGCTTAATCTCTAGAAACAAAAGGGCCTAACTAAAATTTCTATTCCATCGTTTGTTAGCTGTGTGACCCTGGGCAAGTCCGCCAGCTGTTTGGAGCCTCTGTTTCCTCTCCTGTAAAACCTGATTTAATAGTCAATAGGATACACCTTCAACGTCCTTGTGCTGATTCATCGAGGTGGCTCGTATAAATTGATTAGCACAGTGCCTGGGATGCAGTGAGCAGATGGCCAATCAATGTCTGGAAACACCACACCTCAGAACTGGACTGGGATCAGACAAACTTAGTTTTGAATCCCAGCTCCACCACTTACCATCTTTGTGACACCCACTTTGAGTCTTTTCCCCCATCTAGAAAGCAGGCTTACTGTTAGGGCTCAACTCAGAAGACTGTTGTGAGGATTCATGCTCAACACGGTCCCTAGCATCCGAGGAGCGCTCAGTCAGGATTCCCTACCATTATCTAAGCGCGTGTTTATTGAATTCGGCCTGCCGTCAGCTTGGCAACGGGGGCACACTTCTACCTGCAGCGACGTGAAACTTCACAAGGGAGGCTGCCTGGGCCAGCCTGTGGGGTCAGACTCCCAGCTGCAGCTGTGGAGGGTAAAGAGGGCTCTGTGAGGCTGGAGGGAGGGTGCAGAGCTGCCTGGACAAGAAGGGGCCACTGTCCACTGGGACTTTGGGTTTTACGTATCTGCCTTTCCCGAGAGGTGATCCCATGTCACCTGTGGCATTTCCAGGAGGAGGTGTGGGCAAGGGATAGAGTACAGACTGGGGACCAGATAGCCCTGGCGTAAGCTCAGGCTCCGCCATGGATGCTCTGTGTGGCCTAGGCAGGTTGTATGGGCGTGTCTATAAAACAGGTTTGTAGAGGCGCCTGGGTGGCTCAGTCGGTGAAGCAGCTGACTCTTGATTTCGGCTCAGGTTATGATCTCAGGGTCGTGAGATCGAGCCCCATATCGGGCTTGGCGCTCAGCTGGGAGTCTGCTTGAGATTCTCTCCGTCTCCCTCTGCCCCTCCCCTGCTCTCTTAATTAATTAATGCATTACCAATGCCATAGGTCATTGCAAAGAGTGCCCCTGACCTTGCCAGGTCCAAGACACCCTGTAGGTGTTTGGTAAATGTCTGTTCCTGTCCCCTGTCTCCAGAGAAGTCCTGCTTCAGTTCATGTGCTAGGGCCATGGGTTGGGCTGCAGCGCCTTTTCACTATACCAGCTCCAGGTTTTCAGCTAATGGGGCACATGGTGGGGACAGCTGGGAGTCACAGCGTTGTGGCGGAGAATATGGTTTAAGGAATACCATATTTGGAAGTGATTATGGGAGCAATGGATCAGAACCACAGTCAGTTGCCAGCCATCCCCGGAGACACAAGAGGAGATGGAGGCAGAGCGGGGAGCCTTGCCTGGAGCTGGATTAGAGCACCCCGTGAAGCTTCAGGCTGGCCTCTGCCCTGCCGCCAAGCCTCGCGCCTCCTCTTAAGATGAAGCAGTTTGTCTATTTAGGGCTTCTCTGAGTTCTTAATCCCAATAGGACACAAGTTGTTTTACAAAGTCACACGAGATGAAAGAAGGACATGGAATGAAATCCGGGGAAGGGCGGAAACAACAAGCACGTTAGCAGTGGAGAAAGCGGGAAGAAAAGCCTGTGTTCTTTCTACCTCACCAACGCCAGCAGACACCTGCTGTCTGTTCCCAGCCCCGTGCTGGCTGCTGGGGGCCAGAGCGGACCAGACCTGGCTCCCGGGCTCAGGGGCGGAGAAGGTGCTGGAAGGCGAACGTCGCGCTGTAGCGGACGCATCACGGCACACAAGGGATCCCCAGCGCAGCTTCCGGAAAAGGACATGAGGAAGACATCCTTGAGGAGGCGGAGCCCGTCTGGCGTCACTCCTGGGCCTTGACCCTGGTAAAGAGCAGGGAAACAGGCAGTAGGGGGCAGAAGCCGCCACGGAGACCGAGATGGCTCCGGGAGGACCAAGCTGAGGTCAGCGTCAAATGACCTCCCCCAGGACTGTCACCGCTTAGGGGAGGCAGGCAGCCAGCTGTGTGTGTGCCTAGAAGCCCAGGTGCCTCAAGCAGCACCCCACACAAACCTTTCCAGGGTACCTTTAATCCCCAGAACTCTGACAGTTTAAGATCAGACCCCGCACAAGGTCTGGGTAGCCTTTGCTTTTAAGGCTAGCCTGTCGACAAATGCTTATCACAGAGCCCCCTGCCCTGGCACTGGTCCAGCCGCCAGGTGGCCTCCCGCTTCTCCACCTCGGCCACAGGGGCTCTCAGACTAGACATGGCTGCAGTCAAGCCCCACAGCTGGGCCTTGGCGCGCAGGGAGATGCCGGCTGTTTGGGAGGACGAGAGGGGCTCCCGGCTCCCGGCTCACTTCCTGGCTGAGGCAGGGGCTAGTGACCGGCAGGTGAAAAGACCCTCAGTGCTTTGGGGGATTTTGGAGGCTGAGCATATCCACCCTCTGCCACGTGGGCTGTGAGGCTGGGGTGGGTGACCGAACATTCCCAAAAGGCTGCAGCAGTGACCTCGGTCCCTCTGGCGGCTCCTTCGTTTGGGGATGGGCACAAGTAAGGCCCTCACGGGAGGCCTGACAACCCAGGGCTGTGGTTCCCAGGAGCCCCGGCCCATGTCAGCCCTCCAGGATCAGAAGAGCGGCCATTCTCGCTCTGCTTCTCTGCCAGCCACCGCAGCAGGCTCGTGCCTCGTCATCCCACGTAAGCTGCCCACAGCCCAGGGTCTTAATATTTACAGGGACCTGATGAGCAAACCGGGCTCAGCGAGGAGGACTTTCCCAAGGGCGTGTGGCTAAGTGCCGGCTCAGGGCTGCAGACCCCAGGCTTCTGATTCTAAAGCGTGTCGTCTCAGTGGTCTACACCCCTACACCCGATCGCACAGCTCGGGAGCTCTCTTGCCTCTCCTGCCCCCAGAGTGAGCCACTCAGGATGGCATCTCCGCAAGAGGTATCTCAGATGGCTCCAATACGGGCAGCTCCTTTCAGGGCTGGGGTGAGACCCCCACAGCAGCTGGGGTAGCCAGCAGGGCAGAGGGCTGAGGGAGTGGGGTTCTGCCCACCCCCGACCTGTGCCAGGACATCTTTTGAGTGGATAATGTGTGGATGAGGCCCCTTGATAAGGACCAAATCCCCTCTCGTTGCTTGGCAACCCAGCTTACAAGTCATAGCAGGGAAGTAATTTACAGGAATTCAAAGTGTCGCTGGAGGTTTTGTGAGCCGAATTGGTGCAAAGAGGAGCCGCAATGATCCAGATCGCACCTTTGGTGGGAAGGAGGGGCGGAAGGAAGAGCTTCCCCTTCCCTTACCCCACAGCTGAGGGCCTTGAACTCAGGTTCATTAATCATTCTCCATTCACTTATGTACTGATTCGACAGGGAGCCTGTACCGTGTGGCAGGCCCTGTGCTGGGAGCCAGGCACACAATGTCAGATTTTCTGGATGCACAGAACTCACAGAGACAGACAAGGATATGGAGGGTCATGACACACGTGACAGGACAGGAGATGCGCGGGGCTCTGGGTGGGAGCCCCAGGGAGGGCAAGGGGTACAAATATGGGCCTGTGAGGGCAGGGCTCATGGGGGTGACCAGTGAACCAGAGGAGGACACAGGCTGTCCCAGTGGGGGGCCAGCATGAGCGAGGGCAGGGGGTGAGAGAGCCTGGCACACTCGAGAATCCCACGTGGTTGGAAAGGGTTCCTGCTGGGGCTACAAAATTCGTAGAGCCCAGGCCAGACAGAGCCTTGAGTGCCAAGCAAAAGCATCTGGACTTTAAGATACTAACCCACGGGTAGTGTTGCCAGAGGGGACAGGGCATGAAATTTGTCTTTCAGGAAAACCACTCACTCTGGCTTTACTCTTAACTCTTGGAGGGTAGACTGGGGGAGATAAAAGAGGTGGGAGGGAAGAGACTGGGGGTGGGGAAGCCATTTGGGAAATTACTAAAGAAAATTGCTGACCTTGAGGGTTGATGAGTCCTGAACTAAGGAAGAGAGAAAGGGACAAATTCAAGAGATGGTAGGAAGTAAAATCAGCCCAGGTGACTTATCTGTGTTGGGAATGATGGCCAGTAGAGGCCTTGAAGGTGTCTGACTTGACCAACAGATGGCACCACTCACTGGCACGGGGAGGGGAGGATGAAGGGCAGGTCTGATTTTAGGGAAATTTCCTCAGGTTTTATCCAGCAGGATTCTTTTGGTTGCCAGTGACAGAAAGTCACTTGGAATGAGATTGGGGAACATACTGAGTCATGACATTTAGGAAAGATGGGATGGGGTGCCATGGAGCCTCAGTAGCCCTGTCTCATGCCAAAGCCCATAGGCAGCTGTTTATGTTGGACACAGCGCAATGGACAGGACCTGGAGCAGCAGAAGAAAGAAACGGCAGACACCACACTGAGCCGAGCAAGATATTTAGGATCCTTGGCCGAGAGCCCATCCTGACCTTCACTGTGGCTCCTGTCACACTGTAAGGAGAGAAGCCAGAGGGCAGCTGGGAATGGCAAGGCTTCGTGCAAATGTGGGTTGTGTTGTCCCCAAGAAGTCTGAGGGGTGAGGAGCCAGGAGGAAGAAGTGGAAGCCACAGAGCAGTAATGTTGTCTGCTCATTCCAGTACTTCATGGAAGTTGGAGACCCTCCTGCAGGAGCTAACTGTGGGAGCCTTTCACGCAGAGCCGCTCCGGCAGATCCCAGATCCGCCCCTCCCTGACTTAGTCTCTCCTCCAGCTGGAACGACTGAGAACTGCACCAAGACAGATTCAGCCCCCCAGGACAGGATTGGCTAATGCATGCATCCACATAGATCACAGAGTAAGAAGGGCTCTGCAAACAGCTTCTTGGCAGAAAAACAAAGGGCCATTTGCACTGGCTGCCTGCAGTGCCTCTCTCCTGGGCAGATCCCGTTGTCTGAGCCACTGAGTCTCCCTGTCTCCCTCCTGGGGTCCGGTATGGCGCAGTGGTTAGAGACCTGGGTTTGATTCTCGGTTCTGTGTCGGTGGGCAGCTTGGAGTGAGCTCGCCTCTCTGAGCCCCGGGTCTGCTGTTGTAAAATGAGGTGAACTACCTCCAGCAGTGGGAGCTCATAGGTCTTTCCAGATGCTCTGCCGCGCCCCCTGCGTCAGCTGCCTGTCCTCTCTTCTCTGTCTTGTCTCCACGCATCCTGGTCCCTGCGTCCTCATGATTACAGCAGGTCCTCAAGCCCTTCTTGCCCTACTCTTCCTCGTGATCCTAAAGCCTCTGCTCCTGTGTCTTTATTTTCTTGTTATTTCCCAACGACAATCTCTGCGGCAGATAGGAGGACAATCAGATAGACCCAGCCCATCTTTAATATTTCATTGTGGTAAGATATGCGTAACCTAAAATTGACTATTTTAAAATATTTAAGTCAGTGGCATGAATGTTCACAATGTTGTGTGACCGTCACCACCGTCTAGTTCCCAGACTGTGTCATCACCCCAAATGGAAACCCCATACCCATTAAACACCCCCTCCCCCAGCCCCTGGCAACCACAGTCTGCTTCCTGTCTTCGTGATTTGCCTCCTTAGGATATTTCCCACTAGTGGAATAATGCAATACGTGGCCTTTGGTGTCTGACTTCTTTCACTTGGCATCACATTTTCAAGAGTCTTCCGTGGTATACATTCATCAGTGCCTCGTTCCTTCTTATGGAGGAGCAATTTCCCATTGTATCCGTAGGCCCCATTTCATTCATTCATTCATCAATTAGTAGACATTGGGGATTTTTCCACCTTTTAGCTGCTGTGAACATTCATGTACAAGTTTTGGTTTGAACACCTGTTGCCAACTCTTCTGGGTGTATACCTACGCGTGGACTTGCTGGGTCCCAGTCCTGTGCTTGATTGACTGAGGACCTGCCGAGCCGCTTTCCACAGCACCTGCACCATTTTGCGTTCCCACCAGCAATGCGCAAGGGCTCTAATAGCTCTGCATCCTTGCCCACGCTGGCTCTTCTCCTTCGGTAAATGTTACGGTCACCCTAACGTGTGTACAGCCTATCTTTTTTTTTTTTTTTTAACCTCAACAGGCAGCAATCACTCCACGGCCTATGCAATGCTGATTGTGTTTGCGGGCCAGTCAGTTTGCTGGGGAACGGGGGAAGGAGGTCGGGCAGGAGCCTGGAGTCCCATGCCTGAACTTGGCCATCTCAGACTTTTCTCTTTCTTCTGGGACTGTGGGTTTGGCAGTTTGGGGACCGGGGCATGGCAGGCCGTGTGACATGTCTAGTACACATGCACGACCTCCGTGAGTCCTCATAACAACCTTATTCAGATTAGTAACCATTGCCTCGCCAGCCTATGTTAGTGGGGCCATGGTCATGACCATAATTCCAGCGTCCCTGGCTTGCACTCCTACTTGTTCGTGGCAGAAGCTCAGCCACAAACACGGCCTCACCTGTTTCTTTCCCCTGCTCCTCTAGTTCCTCTCCCCTGAAGAACTGCTTTGTCCGAGAAACTGCTCCCTCCCGCCAGGCCGTGCCCCTGGCTGCGGCCAGATGCCACCATGTGACCCACTCCCTGCCCAGCTGCCCCTGTGAGCTCCGTCCCCCCGCGGTGTGTTCTCTCGAAGGAAATGCCTCCGGTCTCCTGGCCGAGGCCCGTGGAGGGACTATGCCTGGTTCACCGGTGTGCCTAGATGTGGTCAATTCCCAGCTTACATTCTCAACAAGACATCCCCCATCTAGCTCTCCCCTGGGTCTTGAAAGACTCAGGGGGCTACTCTGGAGTTGAACCTCGGTGGTTTGGATCCACTGACCAGCCACAGTCACGTTCAACTCCTGTTTTTAGCCTCTGTGCCTCCATTTTCTCATGGATGGAATAGTGGTAACAATTCCTAATTCATAGAGCAGAGGTGAGGAATCAATGAGTTAATCCTTGTAAAAAAAAAAGCTTAGAAAAATGCCTGACCCACAGTAAGTGCCCAGTTAATCTAAACATTGTTATCTAATATAAGCAATCATTTACTGAGGAATGAATATATAACAAACCCAGGGCTAGAGCCCACCCCTATTTTTGCCATGACCCTAAGACCCCACTTAGTGGACAAGGTTGTGAGGCACCCAGTAGCGAGGGACGGAGCCTGGAGGAGGACTCCGGATCCGTCTGACTGTCAAGTCCTTGCTCACTCCACTCATGGTCAAAAAAATGCAATGTCTTCTTATGTACAGTCGACCCCACCTCCTGTGTGCTCTGTTTCAAGGAGGGTCCTTTTGTGTGCCTGAGGGTGCCCAGGACATGCCAGGGTCACAGAAGGATCGTGGGGAGATAGGGTGAAGGCTAGAGCTGCGTGAAGACAGAGCTCTCTAATGCAGTGAATGCTTTTCCTCACTCCCCACGAAACTTACACTAAAATCTACATGCTTTGCCAGTGTTTTCAGAACTGCCTTTATGTTGAGGGTATGTTTCCAGTGCTGCCGTAAGAAATAACCACAAACGAGAGAGGCTGGAAACGACAGAAACGAATCCTCTCGCCATTCGGGAGGTCAGAAATCTGAAATCCGTATCCCTGGACTGAAACCAGGGTGCCGTCATGGCCCCATGCCCTCCGAAGACTGTAGGGGAGACCTGTTCCTTGCCTCTCCCAGCTCTGGTGGCAGCCGGTGTTCCTCGGCTTGCTGCCGCATCCCTCCCCTGGGTGCCTCCTCAGCCGCGTGGCCTCCTCCTCTGTGGAATGTGTCAGGCCTCTCTCTGCCTTCCTCTGGGAAGCACACCTGGGGTTTCACTCAGGGCCCACCTGGATAATCCTGGGCGTGGGGTCCGATCGCAATATCCTTAACTTTGTCTCATCCGCAATGTCATCGCCATATCAGGGAACGTTCCCAGGTTCCAGAGATTAGGATGTAGACATCTTGGGGACCATTATTCAGCCTGCTATAGGGAGGTTGGCGTGAAGGAGTATGGCCTCAAGGCAGGTGTGAAGCTGGGAGCCAGGCTGTCGGAAGCGCCTGCTTCACGCTTAGTTCACACACAGGATCACTCTGCCTCTAGCACAATGGCCTCGGGAGGGCCAGAACTGGGTCTCCTGAGCCCAGGTCCCGCGCTCTCCCTGCTACAACAGGACACACCGCTCCCACCTGTTCTCCACTGGGCCTTCCATGGGAATGGCTCCTGATTTCGGGCCCGTCTGGGTCACCCGGATACCATCTGGAAGGTTCCCACCTGAAGGCCTGTGCTAGGGCCAGTAGAGCGGGGACCGGGGATCTTAACAGAGGTCCGTTTGACGCACACCCCATACCCTGACCCCTTCCCAGCCTCCTACAGCAGTCGCCCAGGCTCCGGGCTCTCCTGGGAATGAGGACAGCATTAACCTCATTCCAGATAAGACGCCCTTTCATCCAGCTGTCATCTGTGTTGTAAGTAAACCCGAGAGAAGAATGAAGTGTGGTAAAGGGAGGCGCATGCGTCCGGCCGCACCCGAGACAGCAAATCCGTTGGATTACATGTTATCGTCCTGTCAGGGTGTTTGCTGAAGTCAGATGGCATCAGTGGTGGAACCTCTGCTTCTCCGAGCCTCAGTTTACTCACCCGTAAAAGGGGGACAGCTGTGTCTACCTGATTGACTCCTAATGAAGATGAAATCTGCGTGAAGGTGAAATTAGTTAGGCAACCGCACTTTGTTCAGGGAGATGACAATCACAGGGCCGCATGGCTCCTTCTATACCCTGCAAGGTCTTCTCTGCGGGGGGAAAAAGTGTAGAAGCCAGGATTAAGGTCCCCGTTGGAAGCATGATCGCGGGTGGAGGCGAGCCTCTGGCTGGAAGTCAGGAGCTGTGTCTACCTGGGTTCTGCGCTTTCCCCATTAGCGTGCCTCCCCTCCCGCAGGGAGATGTCTGCTTCCCCCCAGTGCGGCAGCAGTGGAAGAGGGCCTCTCAGTGCCCCCCACAGTGTCGTGCTCCGGGCAGGAGAAGCAGATCGCCACGGTGCATGTTGTTCTCTGCATCTCCTACAGAACCGTGCACAGCAAAGACCAGAAAAGAGAACGCTGTTTTCCCCACGGTGATTTCTTATCGCACAGAATGAGAGAGCTCTTCCTTTCTTCCTTCCAGTCACATGGGAGAGTCAACAGAGAGCAATGACAGCCACCAGACTATTTCTTTCCTGATTATAATTATAATAATCACTTCCATTTATCGAGCTGTCTGTGTCAGGCACCGTGCTAAGCACTTCACTGCTTGGGTTACCGCATGCCGCCTCTCCAAAGGGCTCAGGAAGCAGAAGTTATTATTTTACAGATGAGGAAACTGATGCGTAAGGAGGTTGAATTTGAATCCCTTGTCAGCCTAACGCTGCCAATGGAGCTTTTAGCCCTTTCACTGAAGCTTTTGATGACCTCTTTTTTGTGCATTTCACAAGGTTTTGGGGAATGGGTATAGACACACAGTTGAACAAAATTTTTTTTAAATGCTAGTTTGCTCATTTACGTGAGTGAGGAAAATGTGACAAATGGGCAAATGCAAATAGAAAAATAGAAGGAAGCTGGGCATAAAGTTTGAATGGAAAATGCATGAACTTTTCCTGGAGTGGCTCCTGACTTGGCCACTTGGCTGTGAGCTTACTTGCTGCCCCTGCGAAGAAGGAAACAAGATCTAGTCTGCACAGAACCAGCAGTGGTTCTCAGCATATGGCCCCCCGGTCAGTAGCCTCAGCATCTCCCCAGAACTTGTGAGATGTACAAATTCTCATGTCCCAGCCCAGAATTTGGGGGCGAGGTCCAGCCATCTGTGTTTGAACAAGCTCTCCAGGTGATGGTGATACACATTCCAGTCTGGGAACCACTTACCTCAGAACGAGAGCACACTAGTTCCTGACCCATATGCCTAGGAGAGATTTCTCCCACACCCTATGGGATGCAGTAAGCAATTAGTTTAATCAAACCCCTATTGTAAACATTGTCATGAGCCTGGAAGTACTGGTCCCTTAGGTTTCCCTTCAGCATAGATCCACGGAACCTTTTTTTTTTAAATATTTTATTTATTTATTTGTCAGAGAGAGAGAGCTCACGTGCACTCAAGCACGGGGAATGGCAGACAGAGGGAGAAGCAGGGAGCTCCCTCCCACAGAGCAGGGAGCCCGATGCGGGACAATCCCAGGACCCTGGGGTCATTACCTGAACCGAAGGTAGCCGCTTAACTGACTGAGCCACGCTGACACCCAGACCCATGGAGCCTTATGAAGGCACAGTGCAATGAAAGCAGCTCCAGAGGGCCCAAGCAGTGTCTCTGGACACGGTACGATGGCTTGGCTTCATACTCCTGCCCAGCTCTGAGACTGAGAAACCTGGCGAGCATCCTTGTTTAGCTGGTCGAAGAGCCAGGACTCTGGAGCCAGGCTGACCCGGATCTGAATCCTGGCTACAGCTTTCATTAACAGAGCGACCTTGGCCAGTTTCCTGAATTCCCTCCCTAAGCTTCAGTTTCTTCGTGTGTAAAGGAAAATATTCTACTTATTCTGTAGAACAGTTCTCAAACTTCAGTGGGCTAATGAGCTGTGTTTAATATGGCCACTAGTATACTTAACAAATGGCCCAATGATTATAAACGGATGGGGTGTATTTCTTATAGGTGGTCATGCAGGCCACCAGCCTATATCCAGGTCTCTTGTGCCGGAGGACTATTCTAGAGATGTGTGCTTCAAACTTCATGAGCTCCTAGTATGAGCACGGTTCTTTCACATAGTCCTCTCCTTTCATCTTTCCAACAGCACTGCACTCTAGCTGTTACTGCCCATTTTCTGCACCAGGAAACTGAGGTTCCCCCAAAAGGAGCTGACTTTTCTAAAGTCATGTAGGCAAGAAGTCCCATAGGTAAGATTTGATTTCAGGTCTCTGGCTCGACAGTTCCACTCAGATTTGTCAGTCATTTCTTGAGGGTGTCTGCCGTGCTCTCTCAGGCTCCCTAGATTCTGGGAGAAATGGCTCTCAGCCCCACTCGGGGTGAGGAAGGGAGGCAGCCTTCAGCATCCAGCAGGGCTGGGCACCTGAGCTCATCTGGTTGAAATCCCTGATTTACGGTTGTGAAAGTCAAGTGCCGAGAAGGGCTTCGCTTGCCTGGGGTCCCCAGTGAGGTGTCAGCCGCCCACCTCTGGAGCTCACTTCTCTGCGCCATGCCCCACGGCGTCTCTGGGAGGTGACGTTAATTCCCATGAAAACCGCGGCACAACAGAGGGTAGCAAGAATCTGAGGGCAGAGAGTGAGGGCCAGTTGCTCAGAGCAAGAAAAGGTCAGAAGGTGTGGAACTGTCTCCATAGCCGTTGTGGGGAGGTGCCATACAAACCCATGCAGGGTCAGGGCCACAGAGACATGTGTCTGTCCAGCTGCCCTTCTCTCCTAGAGTCCACAGCCACAGCTGCTTCCAGGAAGCCAGCACACCCCCTCCAAAGCCCACCGTGCCCCCCCAGGAAGTGTAGCCCCTTCCTGATCAATGGCTCCCACAGGAAGGGCAGCAACGTTGGAGTCAGTCGGGGGTTCCCAGTCATTGTATTGGTCAAAGCATGGAACACAGCCAAGCCCAAAGTCAGTGGGGCTGGACAAGGGAGGGAGGGAGGATTAGGAGGATAGACGATGCCACCTGCCACATCCACCTTGTAGGGTGGTTGAGAGGGACGATTTGCTCATTCATTTGTTCCATGTGTATTTATTGAACCCTTGCCTGGCCCCACGCTGGGTGCTGATATGCAGCGGCCAACAAAAGAGACACACATCCCTGCCCTCACGGAGCTTACATTCTACCAAATAAACCCCCTGATTTACCCACAGACATTCAGTGGGTGTTCATCCCGTGCCTGGTTTGGACAGATGTTGGAGACAAAGATGTCCACGGCAGAATCCCTGTCCTCAGCGAGCTCATAGTCCACGGGGGAACGGGACATATGGACACCCAGCTACCACTCCAATGGGGCAGGAGGCATGACTCCAGAGAACACCTGGCCCAAAGGGCACTCCGGCTCTGAGCCACTGTCCCCCGTCTTTGCCAGATCTCCTTCCCAGCCACGGGCCTGGTTTGCAAGCGCCTGGGCCAGCCAGCTTCCCAGAATGCTGGCAACTCATCGCCAGTCCCTGCTGGGCACAGTGCAGAGGAATTAAGTGCAATTAGTGAACTAAGCCGTCATGAGTAAGAAGCACTTGCTCTCCCCTTCCGAGACTAATGGGGGTGACTGGAGAGGAGGGTGCAGATCCCACGGCTGAATCACACATCCCGAGAACCTCAGTAACAGCGTGGACCAATGACAGCAAACAGGCCTTCTGCCTGCAGGCTGAAAAGGCACTGCTTCCCTGGGGTGAACTGGAGGTCAGGGATCAGACAGCCCTCCCCAGAGATTGCTCCCATTTTCCTGAGTCTAAGGAGATGGAGTAAATTGGTTTAATGGAGTGGAGTCTCGTTGTCATGGTGGCAGGAAGAGAACAGACTGATGGCCCTGCCCCAGACTAACGAGGTTAGGTTTGGCTTTTAGCAAATGTGGCCAGCATCATTCAGGGAACTCAGTTTGACCCGTGCAGTACCCTCTTTCAGATAATGGCTTTGTGCCCTGCCCTGCTCCCTTTGGGCAGTCTAGAGACCCATGGCTGACTCCCCTTCTAGCCCAAAGGACCAGTCAGTCTGTGGGCTCTACTGATCCCTCCCCTGTCTTTCTGCCTCTCCCTGGATTGTTGCGACAGCCCCTCCAGGTCCTGGGCCGAGTTCCGGTCCCATCCACTTTTCACATAGCAGGGAGATTTTTCTAGAATTCATAGTTGATCAGGACTCTTTCCTGCTGAAGACCTCAATCCAGAGCTGTGCCCGTCTCTCACACTGAAGTGACTATAGTGTCTGATCCCTTTGTCCTCAATGCACCTGTCTCCACCTGGCAAACCCCTGCCTTTGCCCTGAATCCCAGCTTCAATCTCCCTTCTTCCGCCGAGCCTTCTTGTCTCTTTGTCTAACCTGCCCTTCCACCAAATTAGTGTTGATCACTTTCAAATTTTAGTACCAGAAATATACTCTATTCCTGCTTATGTACTAATGGATAGCTGTGTTTAAACATAAAAAGAGTAAGATTTTTTTTCCACACACACTCCCATCCCTTGCAAGAACCAATTTTCACCCCTGTGAAGATGCTCTTATCCCCCCTGAGGTGCATGTTTCACCCTAAAGCCCTCCTATAACACATTTCTGTAATCAGTCCCATCAGATTTTAGGGGAGAAAAACAACTCAGCTGGACAGAAATTGTTTTTGCGTGGTGACGCCTCTTACGAGAAGTCTCCCATCCTCCTTGAGCCAGAACTGAGCTTTTTAACATTGCTGCCTATGCTGTTTTCTTGTACATTATACCACATGGGGGCTTCCCTCATGGGTTTACAAATTCCTCGAGGTCCGGGCCCGGGTCTCTGCTGTCTGCTCCCCCTCTCAGTGCCTGGTGCACAGTGGGAGCCTCAGACGGTAAAAACAGGGCAGAATGTGAAGGCTACTTTGCCCCCGCCTGGGATCCCGAGGTGGTGCCCAGCCGTGGGAGGCCACCCTCAATGGCACAGCACACCCAGACATCAGACACCATCAGCTCTCAGTCAGGAGCACCGAACAATTTCATTAAGGCAGTGGTTCCTTAGCAGAAGCACAAGCACCAACTGACAAGCCCGTAATAACATTTTAATGGCCTGAGTTCAATTCCCAATAAATTACTTAAGTTTCTGCAATAATAGAGCTGGCATTTTCATTAATACTCCTGATTAATTGTCTGTCCTAGGGAAGAAAAAAAAAAACCATCGCCATCACAATCATGATCTTGCTAGTTCCTTGCAGAGAGAATCCCGGCAGCGTGGGCTTTTCCACCAGATTAAAGTTGGCGAAGGGCAAAAAAGAATTCTCTGTCACCTGGCCCCCTCCCCAGCCGTGGGAGCAGAGGAATGCCAGCTGAGTCCAAGCACTGCTACTTGAATCCAGGTCTCGGCACAGGCTGCTGGGGTCTTGAGTTACTTAAACTGCCTCAGTTTCTTCACCTGTCAAAGGGGGTGATAATAGGGGCGCCTGGGTGGCTCAGTCATTAAGCATCTGCCTTCAGCTCAGGGCGTGATCCCAGCGTTCTGGGATCGAGCCCCGCATCAGGCTCCTCTCCTGGGAGTCTGCTTCTTCCTCTCCCACTCCCCCTGCTTGTGTTCCCTCTCTCGCTGGCTGTCTCTCTCTCCATCAAATAAATAAATTTTTAAAAAAGGGGGGTGATAATAGGACTTCCATGGGTGCTGTGAGGATTAATTGAATTGCTGCAGGTTAAGTCCTGGGCACAGTGTCTTGTACATAGTAAGTGCTCAATAAACCGTGCCTATGATTTATTTAGTTTTGGTGGTGGTTCTCCTGTCCCTCCTCCAGAAGGCTCAGGGAGTTGCGTTGCCTCGGAAGAGGCGGAACTGGGATGTCTGGGAGCGGTTTACTTTTGCAGGGGCGGCAGCCTTTGAAGGAATGTAATTTCAGCCTTCGGAGTAGCAGAAATCTGCAAACTGGGATGAACTTCCTGGCTCCACCAATGGCTGACTGTGGGACCCTAAACAAGTCCCTTATCCCCACCAAGCCTCCCCAAAAAGTGAGGATGATTTTTTGGGTTTCCTAGGGTAGTTTCCACACATGTGGCCGCAGCTGGTGCTTGTAGCTGTTCTTCTGTTTATTATTCGATCAACAGCTTTTATTAAGCACCTGTTCTGAGCCAGGCATTGAGCCAGGCACGGGGATTCAGCAGAAAGAGCCCGGTCCCCGTGGAGCTTTCCATCATCGTTGTTAAGGAGGACGATGACCAAGTTGACAGATCAATGTATCATAGAATGTCATGGAGAGAAAACACAGCAGGGTGGGGAGGCAGGCGTGGGCTACTCTCTAGAATGGGTGTTTGAACAGCGTCTCCTGGACAGATGTGACACCTGAAAGATTTGAATGAATCAAGAGACCAAGTCATGTGACCATCTGAGGGAAAAGTTCTAGGGGAGGGAACAGCAAAGACAAAGCTGGAAGACTGACCTTTTTTTTCTTTCTTTCTTTCTTTTTTTTTTTTTTTTCTGTAATTTCAAATCATTTCCTGCACAGAGCCAGTGGGGTCAGGGGAGGCCTTGGAAGATCCAGGCCCCCAGATGAGACTGGGTAAGGGGACGGGGCCTCTGTTTTCATGTCTCTGCCTTTGCTGTGAAAGCTACTGCTCCCTCTGGCCCTGAGCGCCCCTTCATTGGTGAAAGAAGTGGGGTGTGGTGCTCCGTCTTGGGCCTTGTGCTCCTCTGACACTTAATCTGGCATTCATTAGTCTCTGCATCTCCCGTGCTCCCCCAGAGCCACCCTGACCTTCATCTGGTTCCTCAAAAGAAGATGCTCTTTCTTGCCTCTGGACCTTAGCCCAGGTGGTTCCATCTGTCTGGAACATACCTCCCTATACCTGTCTTCACTTGGCTAACTCATACTTACGTGTCATTGCTTAGATGGGATGTCTTCTGGAAGCCAGCCTTCCTGGGACATCCCCAGGTGAGCAGGGTCCTTCTGCCCTACCTTCACCCTTTGACTGTCCCCACTATCCAGTGAGCACACGGATTGTAACTGTGGTTCCCTGTCTGTCACCTCCACTAAGAGCATGCTCTTTCGCAGCATCTCAGGGGCCGAGGATCTGGTACCTAGTGAGTGGAAAATAAAATATTTGCCCGGAGTTAGAGATCCTTATCTCAAGATAGGAACATAGGGTCCCTGCCCTGAAGATTCCAGATCTGGATGGGAAGACAAGATGAAGTTACATGATAATGTGCCTTCTCTATAAAGCATGGAGAGGAGGAGAAACCTGTCCAGACCAGAGGATATGGCAGGAGCAAAGGGCAGGAGACCTGAAAGCACAAGTCGTGTTTGAGGCCAAAAGGTTAGGATGAGTAGAAAACTTGACAGAGGTCAGATTTTGACCCCTGCAGGCCTACACACCACAGTCCTCTGGCTCCCAAACATCCCAGTCACACTACGTGCTTGGGTTGAGGCCCCGCCCTCCAGAATCTGGGTTAGCATAAGCCGTCTTCAAGTTAGAATTGGCCCGAGGGGGTCCAGGCTACTGTCAGGCAGGCTGCCTTCTTGCATGCCCTTCTGGAGAAAGCGTTTACTTGACTTTTTCCAAAACCGGTTCTGCTCATGACCAATTCCATAAAAGGTCTCCTACAAAGGGAGCTCAGGATCCTATAAGCCGCATCTGCTCTTGGAGAATCCCATTGCTCATTAACATAGCAAAGGCTCTGAAATGTCCTGCAGGAAAGACTGGGCTAACTCTAGTAGCCCTGTTCCCCAAACTCAATTAAATATGTAGTCTTTTTTATGGCCGACCGAAGGTTCTGCAGACAAACTCCAGGAAATGCAGATCGAACCCATTCTCTGTGCAGGGAATGACAGAGAAAGTGAAAGCGATTACACTTACTGCCCAGTTACTTTTCCTTCGAGGTGGAGGAGAGAGTAAATACGATGAAGGAGAGAATCACAACCGGTGATGTAAAGCAGTCGTCTTACAGGGAATGTTCTCTTTGCCCAGGGGGAGGGTTTTCAGACTATAAAGCACCATTTCTTCCCCTAACCATCCCTGGGGAGAAAGTGAAAGGAGCCCTCCAACCGACCACTAGAGATGGGAACATTTCTGTTGGTTTCATTTACATAAGTGTCCTTGGCAATTTGTCCCAATTTGTCTCATTACAAATGATGTAAACATCCGGCACAATCAGACAAAATGGGACAGTTTAAATGCTGCCTGATTAAAAACCCTGGTCGGCTGCAATGACTTACATGTGTGCTAACACTTTCCCTACAAGGACCTTGGTTGCAAAGTTCTGGAACCTTCAGGGAGGGTTCCCAGCCTAGGTAGTGCCCCCTGTGGCTGCAGCTCTCCACACAGAGCCGAGCAAAGCTACACAATCTTCTCTATGTTTTTATGCCAAAAAAGGAAGGAAGGTAGAAGAGAGGGAAGGAGGAAGAAAGAGAAAGAAAACTGACATTTTCTCCTTGCCATCTCATTGGTGGTCCACAGCAGTGTAACTGAGGGGGTGGGAGAACCGAAATTCAAATCCTAGTACTCGGTTTATGTGTGTGACCTTGGACCCATCACATCATTTGACTAAGCCTCAGTTTCCTAGGCTGCCAAATGGGGATGACAATGTAACATCTGGCCGGCCTCTCACTGTCGTTGAGACATCACCTAACCAGAAACTTCATAAGGACGGAGACCCTGTCTTGTCCATCCCTGTATCCTTAGAACCTGAACGGTGCCTGGAACATAGTAGGTGCTCAATAAAGCATTATTAAAGGGCTGGATGGATGATTAAATGAAGAGTGAGTGGCTCTAGGGGGAATAGCATCTAATCTGAAAAGCACTGTACCAATGAGGGGGGGACCCTTTAATAGCTTAACTTGCCCCTCATCCTTCAGAACGCACCGTGATGCCCCCTCCTCCTCAAATCCTTCCCCAGTGCCTCAGCCAGAGGTGGACCAGTTGGGCACTGACTCAAGTTCATAGCCTGGCTCATGACCTTCTGCAAGTGGTTGAACTCTCAGAGCCTCAGCTGACTCAGCTGTATTTCGGGGAAAGTGAGCCCTGCCAGTCGCAGACCGTTTGTTGAGGTGTAAGGGACAAGTGGCCCCAGAGGCCTGCTGGGGCCTATGGGCAGGAGGCACATCAGGTCTGTGGGATCGGAGTTTCTGGCAGGCCCTAAGAAGCTCACTGTCAGACCTGGGCTACGGTTGATTTGGCCAAAGTGATTCCCACGTGCGAAGCCGGACGAAAGGTTCTGGCAGCGTCCCACACCTCCAAGTGCTGAAACGCGAGGTACTCGTCCTGCTTCAGCCCCAAACACCAATGGCAATTGAAAACAATTGAGAGAAGATAGGATCAGAACACAGGTCTCCTGGCTCTTGCTGTTCTTATCCCTTAATTAGTTGTTGTGTGATCTTTAAAAAAACCTCTTGTGGGGAGCCTGGGTGGCTCAGTCGTTAAGCGTCTGCTGGTTGAGTATCTGCTTTCAGCTCAGGTCATAATCTCAGGGTCCTGGGATCGAGCCCCGATCGGGCTCTCTGCTCAGCAGGGAGTCTGCTTCTCCCTCTCCCTCTGCCCCCTTGCTCTCACTGTCAAATAAATAAATAAAAATCTTAAAAAACAAAAACAAAAAACTTCTTGCCCTCTATGTGCCTTTACCTAACAATCTGAAAGGGGAACATTGGTTCATGGTGCTAGGGAAAATTAGAGGATTCTGCAAGTTCCTGGTACTGTTCACACTGGATTCTGTCTACCTTTCAGCTAGGAACCTTCAGACCTCCCTGTGCCAGCATCCCCCAATCACAGAGCTCCAACTGGTAGGCAGGGTGATGGTCTGAAGAAGGAATTAGAGCAAGAAAAGCAACAGAGCCAGAACCCCTTCAGCAGATGGCAGGAGGGGGGCAAGTTACCCGAGGTTCTGGTCCAGAGTCTACCACTGGCTAACCTCAAGAGTGTTATGAACTACAAACCTCTGAGTCTCTGTTTACTCACCTCAAAAATGGAAATAAAATCACGTACCATGCAATGTGTTGGAGAGACTAACATAGTGTCTGGATCCAGCAGGTGCTGGAAGAATGTCAGTTCCATGTTCTTTCCCCCTGGAGAACTTTGTAGTAGACGTTGGGCTATCTTCCTAACATCCACCGCACCCTTTCCCTGCCCTGTGGCAGCTGTGATGGTGTCATCCCGCCTCCAGCTCTGGGAGTGGGTTCTGATGGGTGTCCACCCTGCATTTAATCCCATTGATACCCTTGGCCTTGATCATTGGTCCAGGGAAGATAAAAGACCTAAGTTGGTTCAATAAGATTTAAGCTCAGAAATCTAGCTTGTTGATTAGAAAGAGACGCTTTCTCTGGAAGGAGTTTTGTGCAAAAAGGAGGCCTGGGGCTGCTACAGCCATTTTACCACCACAAAGGAACTCTCCATGAGAACAAAACTAACTTGAGGACAGAGCAACACCACAGAAAACGATGCTGAGGTCTGATCAAATTGTACCTGAAATACATTTGCACATCTTAGATCCACGCACTAGTGAATTATTTAAACCAGATAAAGTGAAATTTTTGGAGAAATAAAACAAAAAGCATCTTAACTAATAAAACACCTTTAGGTATTCGACACGCCTGAACCTACCCCCAGGTCTACTGGGAGCTTGTCACAATTTTCGTAAACCAATTTAGATATGCAAATTCACTTGCATTAATTGGCTTTCCAGGGACTGGTTTCTGCTCTCTCTTAAGTCATTTAAAACTCAGAGCAGCACGGGGACCTCATGGACCTCATGGACCTCATGGACCCAGGAATCCTCTTGACCAACAGCCTGGACACTCTGCTTCCTAGAACCTTGCACTTCCTCCCTTCGCTGAGGGAATCTGCTATAAGAGAGAGGTGTCCATCTCCTGGTCACACTGAAAAGCAATGGCAGAGAAGCTGGGAAAAAGAAAGATAGGTCCTGAGAAAGAACACCAACTCCAGGGTCAGGGAGACTCAGAATCCGAGCTCTGTTTCTTCCAAGCTTCCCAAGTCACATCACCTCTCCTGTGCCTCGGGTTTTCCCGTCTGCCAAAGGGGGTTATGTAATACTCACCCCGCTGGGCTGTTGTGACAATTTCAAGACATCACATGTATAAAATGCCTGGCTGAGAGCCTGGGGGGTAGTAGGCATAGGATAAATCATAGCTGTTGTCTAGATTTTTGTTATCATTATGGTTGCCCTTCCCGTTTTCCTGGGCCAGTGTAGATCTCAATCTAGAAGGGCTTCAGGATTCCTCCGTGGAGCAGTAGCTAGGTGATAAGAGATGGCATTATCACTTGTCACCCCAGAGCGTCATTGGGGGAGGTCCGTAGAGGGTAGTCAGCCATACGCCTCAGCAGCCATAACATTCAGCACCCAAGTTAGTGACACGTCCACTCCGGGTCTCTCTCAAGGTCAGCGATCCCCATCTTTTTATCAGTTTTTAGAGCTATCAATGTACAGAGCACCACGTCCAGAAATGACGAGAGAAGAGAGATGAAAAGCTGAATAAGACAAAACTCCCTGACCTCAAGCTGCGCATAAACCAGTATAGAGAGCTTCAGAGTCTCATTGTCCTGAGCGCAATCCTGGTTCCCTTGCTGAGCAGCTGTGTGACTTGAACCAAGTTACTGAACCTCTCCGAGCCTTAGTTTCTTTGGGAAAATAAAAGTGGGATCAATAATGCATCTCCCCAAGTTTGTTGGAACATAATGAAAAGTAGAGGGTGCAGGTGGCTTGCACAGTCCCGAGGCAAAAAAGTCCTCCATCAAGATTCTTTTTGCATTGGGTTGAATAGTGTTCCCCCAAAATTCATGTCCACCCAGACACTTGAAATGTGACTTTATTTGGAAATAGGGTCTTTGCAGATTAATTAGTTAAGGATCTCAAGATGAAATCATCCTGGATTTAGGGGTGGACCCTAAATTCAATGACTGGTGTCCTTCGAAGAAAAAGAGGGGCCACCGGGAGACACAGAGAAGACGGCCATGTGAGCACAGAGCAGAGGCAGAGTTCTGCGGCCACAGGCCAATGAAAGCCGGGGGTCCTAGAAACTAGAAGAGGCAAGAAGATTGTTTCCCCAGATCCCCAGAGGGCGTATGAGCCTGCTAACATCTTCATTGCAGACTTGTGAGCCTCCAGAACTGGGAGAGAATCTGTTTCTGCCGCTTTAGACTGTCCCAGTTTGTGGGGCTGTGTTACGCCCCCCCCCAGGGCAGGAGACCACCTTTCCTCCCCCACCACTCTCCCCTTAACCAAAGTAGAAGTGAAAACTGCTTCATTAAGTAACATGTAAGGAAGTGTGGGATGTAAGGGCCAGTAAGGATGGGCAGGAGTGGTGGAACTCTGGAGATGGGGGTGATCCCAGTGCCCTCTGACAGTAACCTGCAAACTAACAGAATGGGTGGGCCACATAAGTGCAATAGGAGGGCTCCTGCGGGGGGCTGTGAGACCCCAGGCCCCACAGAGCTGTTCTTAGCAGGAGCTCAGCAACACCCCCATGCCCAGGGCTGCGGCCTGGCCCAGCCTTCATTCTACACCAGACTCACAGAGGCTCTATGCCTCCTGCTTCCAGTGGTGTGGTCTCTGGGAGAAAGGGGCCCTGCCGTATGCACTGACCTGAGCAATCAGCCCTTTGGCCAACCTCTCAGTCCCTGGCCATGAGGATCCTGGGCTGCTTTAACTGGGGCAAACTCAGTCCTCAACTGTTGATTGATGGATTCAACCAAATTCATGAAATAGGTCATAGCGATACTGGTGTATATATTTGGGCATCTAATTTGCTCCTCTTTCATTCATCCCAAATCCATTTACTGAGCATCTACCGTGTGTCAGCCACTGCTCTGGGTGCTGGGGACTAGCTGTGGCACCCGGAGAAGATTCCCGATCAGGTGGCGCTTAGAGTCAGGTAGGGGTGGGGAGGCAGGAAATGAATGAACAAAGAATAACCGAATGAACAACAAAGCGATAACCTTTCATTGATTGGGCTAAACTCAGGGAGGGGTAGCTACAAATAACAAAGAGCTTCATTTTCTCCAAACTTCGTCTTCGACCCTCTAGTCTCTCCTCTCCATCCCTCTCCGTTTTGCAGCATCTCTATCTGTTCTCCTAGCTTTGCCATCGCTTCCACTGTCATCTCAGTAACAATGTCTATTTTCCAGTGTGGAAAATCTCGTCCCATCAGGGCTTCCTGTTTGCCATTTACCACTTCTGTGCCCCAGCGCTCAGACCTCGAAGGGAGCTTCCGCTCTTCTTCCCTCCACTTCCTAGCCTTCCTGCTTCCAGCCCAGGGCAGGGGGAGGCTTGGGAAAGGGAGACAAAGTTCTCTGGTCTTGGCTGGGGCTGTTGGTGACTTTCTCCAGGCCAACGTGAGCTGTCTGTGACGCTCCGTGACACGGCACGCTGCCAACATTGGGTGGCAGACTCTTTCCCAGTCTTTTGTAGATAGATGCCCTGTCAGCTCCCCATGTTCCCCGCTCCTGGGCCCCCTTGGCCCTTGCTTGGGTCCTCTCACCCAGCAGCAGCTCCCTTGGCAAGGAGGGGACGGTATATCACACAAATGCCTCCAGCCCACTTACCTTCCTCAGAGCCCCCCTGGCCACAGGAAACTTTACCCTTCCTTACCAGATGGCAGGAGACCCGTGTGCCCAGCCGTCGTCTCTCTTTACTCAGCCACCTGAGGCTGCTTTGGCATGTCCCCAGCCTCCTGAATTCTCCAAGGGGGTTCAGCCTCCAGTCTCTACGTTCACAGACTCCTCCAGGTCCCAGAGACACAGGAAGCTCTCTCAAGGGCTCCGTCAGCATGCTTCAGGCCTGTGTCTACAGCTCAGGGCCCTTGGCTGTGGCATGAAGCCACCAGCCTCCCCTTCACATGGACACTCACATCTCTGGGAGGGGCTCCTCTGGCTCCCCTCTACTGAGCTGTGACCCCGGGGGAACACCCCTGCATGGAGGGGAAGGAGAAAATCCAAAGTGCTCTCTACTTCTACAAATGTCCTTCCATCCCCTTGGAAATGTTTAGCCTTTGCTTGGATACCTGGGAGGGGCTTGGTCACAAACCGCCTCTCACTTTCAGCAAGTTTAACATGCATCCAGCAACTCTGTTCTATTGATGTATACAGGGCCGCTTCCCAGCCATTGTTCCCAGATTTTAAGCTTTAGCCACAATCCTGGGCAGCAGGATGTCTCCTTCCGCCTTCTCTTCCGGTGAATTCAGGGAGTGCAAAGAGTTCCTTCGAATGGCAGTAAAGCACCCACCGCGCTGGGCGCAAGTGGGAGGGGGCTGGGCGGCGCTGCCAGGAGGCAGCACGGAGCCCTGGAGCCCGGGTTGGCCTGGGCCCGCAGGTTCTTGTGCTTCATGGTAAGGAGATGGAAGTCCCTGGAACGTTTGAAGCCAGAGAGGGATATGGCCCCTTGTAGCTGTTGTGGAGAATGGCCTGGACCCATGCCAGGCACTATGCTCAGCACCTTCAGACCTTTACTTCCTACAGTCCTTAGAAGAACCCTGTCCTGTAGGTCTGAGCTCCTGCATTTAGGAAACAGGGAAACGGGGGCTCGGGAACGCCGTCCCAGGCTCCCCAGCTGTTAGATGCAGACACTGAATGTCACCCCCAGGACTCGGAGACTCCTGGCGCTTAGCTCTTCCCACCCGAGTGTGCTGACTTTCCAATGGGGGTGGAGAGGGGACCCTGCTGGCTCTCACACCACCCTGAGCAGGTGTCAGTGCTCCAGCCTCTAAGCCTGGCAACCAGCCGAGGAGGCGTGGGAGCTGCTGGGAGGGAGGCCCCGGAGCAGCCGCTGCAAGCCGGGGAGCTCCACATCCAGGTAACCGTGCCAGCCCCGGGGCTGCGCCCCTCACACAGGGATGCGCCGGCGTGAGGAGGGGCTGCAGCTGCTTTCCCTGCCTCTGCATCCCCGAGGAATGCTGCCCTGGGCTTCCCTGCCCTGCTGTTGCCCTCCTAGGAGTCAGAAGCTGGATTTATTGGGGCTGCAGCCTGGCAGGCCTGGGTGGCACGTCGCAGGGAGATTGGCACACAAGTCGCATGTAGTGACACTGATTTTCGGGTGGGGGTTGCAATGGCTAATTCAGCATTTGAAAATCCCTTCTTGGTTTGAGAACATCTTTCATCTTTGCATTCAATGAGAGACAGGGTCGATCTCCCTCTTGAGAAGCCTGGAAGGCCAGATATTCACTTTCCCAGCCTCTTTTGCAGCTAGCATGTGAGCATGTGTCCTTGGCCCAAGGCACTTGGGAGCCAGAGACAGAGAGGCAGGTGACTTACCAGGAAGAAGGTAACCAGTGTCTGTCGCAGGAGCTGTGGCCAGTGTCCTCCCAGGGGGCCGTTGTGGGCTGCGGCCCTGACTGTGCCCAGACCTTTGTTTGTATGTGTATATATGTGGACTTCACAGGGAAGACTGTCAGGAACAGTACTCTGTCTCCAGTATTTTCCCATTGCCCGCTCACCATTTGTTCAGCGGTTCTCAGAGAATGCTACTGTGACAGAGCTGTTAATGGCCCTGGACTTGAGGGGGAAAATTATTTTATAATGAATAGAGAAGATCTGTATCTCCAGGCCTGGTTCTTTAGCCTTCTAGGTCATTAATCCCCCTTGGGCTTCGGCAGCCCGAGGCCCAGGCTGAGATCCACCGGCCCTGCCTGGGATGGAATCCCCATGGGGCAGCCCGCTGGGGCACGCTGCTCCTGAACTGTGAGCTCTCCTGCTTCTTGAGCCCTTCAAGCAGATGTCTTCTGCCGGTAGCAAATCTCCTGCACTCCCCCATCAGAACGAGCACCAGGTCTGTCTGAGCCACGCTAGCTTAGGATGAGAATGTTCCAGACCGCCACCCCCGATGCCCCAGAAGTTGGCTACTTCTTCATGTAACACCAAGCTGTGCTGGCAAAGGGCTAAGGTCACTGCAAGTCCCAAAGAGACGACAAAGCTCCAGGTCCTCCTGCCACTGCCCAGGAGCCTGGCTGACACCATGGACCCACGTGCCCAAGCACTGGGGCAGTTCACAGGCCTAGGCATCCATCCCCCAAAGCCTACAGCACTTTGGTTTGACTTGACGACAGCACTTAGCGGGTCTGTTTTGAATCAGCCTGTGGTGCTTAGCTCCCCCTGGATGACACAAAAAGACTGAGGCTTGCCAGAGCCCAGGGAGAAGCTCCCTGCCTGCCGCCTGCCCTCACAGCCCCACCAAGCACAGAGGCCCAGGCTGGGGAACTGCTCATGCTTTGAGGGCTGGGGCTGGAGAGGAGAGGGACTTGGGGGCTCCCCTTGACGCCAGAGGAAAAGCCTCAGCAGCATGGGAATGTCAGGAGGCCTCTGTCTCCAGTAAATTTAAGAGCTTTTCATTAAATAGTCTTCCTCCCAGATGCCATGCCTGCTCTAATCTCACAGGAGTTGAGGATTCTGGCCTGGCCCACCCTTCCTTCCTCTCCCCCCTTGCAGAGAAGCACATGGAGATTTCCTGCCTTTGGGATCACCCCCCACCACAGAGATGGCGTTAGGAAATGAAAATGTTGCCAAGAGGGTCTCCGTGGGGGCATTTGGCTCACATGGGGGAGGTCTTGGGCCCGGTGACTTCCCAGGCAGCCTGTTGGTCACACCCCATGGCCAGCCACCGCCCCCCCGCAAACATATACACTGCCTCCTTCATCCCTGAGAGGTCAAACAAACCATCCCCAAGTGCCACCGTGAGCCTGAGTCACCTTATACAAGCCATGGCTTTTCATCCTTGTAACAGCACCTGTACATAATAACCCCATTTGTACAAGTGGAAAAGCTGAGGCTCTGAGAGGGCAAGATCCTCAAAATTGCATAAGAATAGATATTAGAGCTAGAATTTCGACTGCGGTCCTTCTGATACCAGAGGTTTGGGGGTTTTTTCTCCCTGACCATGATGCTCCCCATAAGACCCTATAAGGAAACTGCTAGGAATACTGTTTGGGAGGAAAAAAATCAATAAAATGTGTAGTAAAGAAGGAGGCACTTATTTCTTCATAAATGTCATAAAAAGCAACATGGGGTATTTTCCATGGCCGGGATCTGAGATCTGAAGCCATGATTCAATGCTCCCACTCCAGGCCTGGTTGTCCCACCAAGACGCCCATCATTACATGAATATTTACACACACACATCGCTGCAGTGCATACGTTTCTGGGAATGGAGTTTCTCTTTGAGGGGAGCTCAAGGTTAATTTGCAGGATTCATGTTTGGTGTTTCTGAGCAATGCAGGTTTGGCCCCCAGCCCTCATCGAGGATCTCTGGCCACCCACAGAGGGTGGGACAGAAAACCTGCCCTTGGGCTCCTCCCCTCCTTCCAGACCTGCAGTCTGGCACCGGGGGCAGCTCCGGAATGGAGCCCACCCAGTGCTTCTGACAGGCTCCCCCTCACCCCCAGCCCCGCCGAGCACCTCCATGCATCAAGCTGCGGGCTGACTCCAGAATGCAAAATCATTTCATCCCTCCTTCCCGCCCCTCCCACCCCCGGCATCTATGGATTTGCTGTTCAGAAAACATCTGTTCCCTCCTTCACCCCTGACATATGCATCGATCTCGTGCTAGCCCGGCTGCTCGGGCTCACTGCCTGGGAAACAGACACTCGCGCCTGACCCTGCACAGGCCTGGGGGCTCTGAGACGACAGGGTAAAGGCAGGCCAGGAGAGTCTGACAAGGAGAGTCACACGGTGAGGGGGAGCCCTCGTCCATGCAGGGACCTCCTGGCTAAGATCCTAGGTCAAGGCCAGAAGGAAAGAGATAGATCAGATGGGTGAGTCAGAAACTCTTGGCAGGATAAGGAGCTATTCTCTGGGGACATGCCCTACCTACCGTTAGAGGAGGCCTGGACCACCTAGGCCCTCTCCTCCGCATTTCAGTCAGAGACCCATCCCTTGCAGGGAGAGTGAGGAAGGGTCTCAGGCAGCCAGTGGGAGGCCCTGCAGTTTGCGAAGCC
The DNA here is from genome assembly GCF_023065955.2 of Ursus arctos. Taxonomy (NCBI): domain Eukaryota; kingdom Metazoa; phylum Chordata; class Mammalia; order Carnivora; family Ursidae; genus Ursus; species Ursus arctos. The sequence continues at coordinate 57,737,853 of NW_026622819.1, forward strand.
ACCACAGTCCAGAGGTGGTTGTCGAGACACCTTGGTCCCACTACACTCTCCCTCCATCACTCCAACAATCCTGGTCTCCTTGTCATTGCCCAGTTACGTCGGACTCACCCCACCTTGGGGCCTTGGCTGGGCCTCCCCCTGGGAGGACTACACCAGCGCTCAGGGCTGCCACCTCCATCCCCCCTTCCCCTCCAGCCCCACCACATCCCCAGCACGGTCACACATAGTAGGGACACCACATGCACACCAAAACCTATTTGTGAAATGCATTAAGCCTGAGCCTGAGAAAGGAAAGCCACACAGCTTCTGTTCCAGGGACAATCATGAGATAAACGCTGCGACACTCCCTCCTGTCTGTAGCTCGCTGGACAGGTCGTCTCCTCCTCTGTGACATGGGCATCGTGATTCCTACCTCCCCCGGCAGCTGTGAGGACGAAGGCAAAGAATGTCTGGGAGAACGCGAGCACTGTGCCTGGCACATAGTAGGTGCTCAGGAGACACTGAGCGTGTTGCTGCCGGCTGCAGGCAGGGCCCCAGGTCCCAGGAATGGATTTGGGGAATCAGGGGAGAGTCTGAGCCTTGGTGATTAGTCTCTGCCATTCTCCACATCAAAGGCTTCTCAAAAGCAGCTGGAGACCCACAGAGGAACTTTCCCAGATGGACTTTTTTTTTAAAAAACAACAGAGAATTATCTCCCTGCACAGAGGGAAATCTGTCTTCCCTACCACGGAGCCCTAAACTGCTGATTTACTTATTTTTCCTAATTCCTCAGAAGCAGAAGAAAACGCTCCGATCCCTAGGGGCCAGTGAGGCCACAGACCTGGGAGGTATCCCAGCTCCACCACTGACCAGCTGGGGACCGGGGTCAGGCCTGCCGGCCCGCAGCCCCAGTCCTGACCAGGGAAAGGGCAGCATCGCTGTACACGTGCACACACAGCTTCGTGATGGCAGCAGCCACGGTGGCAGGCGCGGGCCAGCCGGCCACACCCATGGCCTCGCATTTCAGGGCTGCGCCTCCCCTTCACAGCCCGCCCTAAGCGTCCAGGACGGCCAGACAGCAGTTAGCACCCTCAGCTCTGAGCCCTCCCCTGCCGCAGAGGCCCTGCATCCCGTTTCTTCTTCTGTCCTTCTGTCCATTTCCCAGCCCTGGCTCATCTGGGTAGATAAGCATCTGAATCATCTTGATAAGATAACAGAAGGGGGAATGAACCATGAGAGGCTATGGACTCTGGGAAATAAACTGAGGGTTTTAGAGGGGAGGGGGTGGGGGAATGGGATAGGCTGGTGATGGGTAGTAAGGAGGGCACGTATTGCATGGTGCACTGGGTGTTATACGCAAGTAATGAATCATGGAACTTTACATCAAAAACCAGGGATGTACTGTATAGTGACTAACATAGCATAATAAAAAATTATTAAAAAAAAAAAAAGATAAGCACCTGAATCAAGGCTTAAAGCAGTGAGGGAGGGGCGCCTGGGTGGCACAGCAGTTAAGCGTCTGCCTTCGGCTCAGGGCGTGATCCCGGCGTTATGGGATCGCCCCGCATCAGGCTCCTCCACTATGAGCCTACTTCTTCCTCTCCCACTCCCCCTGCTTGTGTTCCCTCTCTCGCTGGCTGTCTCTATCTCTGTCGAATAAATAAATAAAATCTTTCTAAAAATAAATAAATAAAGCAGTGAGGGAAAGAAGATATCCCAGGGTGACAGGGCAGGGAAGAGGCAAAAAACACTAGAAAAACCCTGAAATCGAGCCCTGTCCAACCAAAGCCACCTGGATTGGTGAATCATTAATTCTTCTATAATTATGGTTCTCTCCTCTGATCCTGCATCTCTTTCCAACAAAGGAGGCCCCTTCTGGGCTCGAGCCCCGCCCCCCCTTGGCACTTCCTTGCAAGGCTTTGAAGAATGCTTTGAAGAATGCTCTGTGCAGGTGGCCTCCCTCGGTACAGGCTGCCAAGAGCTCTGCCCCCCCCGCCCCGGGCATCCCTGTGCAGGGCCCCAGAGGCAGGGAGGTCAGGAGACAGAGCATCGCTCTTCTGCATGACCTTGGGCCATAGGCTCTCTGGGCTCAATGTGCACATCCTTATCACCAGGCATGTGGGCAATGAGTAAATGAGAGAAAGTGGCCAGCACAAACAAGTATCGTTTCTCTTGAAATGTGAAATAATTTCTGAAATGTGGTAACCCCAGGATGGACCAGCCTCCAGGTTTGCCTCTTCTCCAGGCCATTCTCTGCTCAGTGTGGGGGGTAGAGGGGGCGGGAGATGGACTCATCTGATACAGCGGCAGAGCCCAGACTTTGAGTCACGTGGGCTGGGCTTGGAATCCCAGGACTGCACTTACCAGCTGTGTAACCTCAGGCAGACAACCTGGCCTCTCTAAGCTTCAGTTTCCGCATCTAAAATGTCGACAAATGGGAACAGAGCTAGGGTGAGGATTCCGCGGGACAACTGGGAAAAAACACCCAGCACAGCGACTAGTACAAGAGTAGGCCCTCCTCGGTGCTCCCTGGCGTGGGCTGGGAGCTGGGGTCTGAGCCCAGACTGAACCTGGAAGAGGCCGTTCCTCTACTATGGGGAAGGGCTGTGAATCCCCGCGTCTAAGAGGAGCCATGCTCCTCGTGGGCTCAGAAAAAACATATCCTCCCCTCAAGGGGAGGTCACTGGATGGGGATCAGGTCACTGGCCTCCCCTGGGCAGATTTCTCAGGGTTTCGGACTCCTGCAAGAGCAGAGCAGAGGAAGCCAGAAGCTTGGAGCAGTGTGGGGCTCCGCCTGGTGTCCAAAGTGGGCAATACAAGGCCAAGCGGGAGTGTGCGGAATGGTAGCGGGAGCCAGGCACAATTGAGGGGAGGAGGGTACCCTAGGAGCAATGCCCACGGCAGTGCACACTTTACTGAATATACAGACAACAAACTAGATTCTTTTTAAAAAAGTAGGGCAGCTGATCATAAGCGCAGAATAAAAACTGAATAGGGAAGAAACTGATATTTCAGCTGGCGTGGTCGGGGAGCACCCAAGAGAAGCTGAGGCCCGCGGTGCAGGTCTCTGGAAGGAGAGCTTTTCAGACAGAAGGGACAGCCAGTGCAAGGCCAGGAGTGTGGCAGGGTCAGAGGGAAACCAAGGGGAAGGCAGGGCAACGCGACCAGGGAGGGGACAAGAAGACAAAACTCTATCCCCTACAGGGTCTTGGCGAGGGCTGTGGCTTTCACTCAGAGCCAGTGGAAGGTTTGTAGCCCAACAGAGACCAGATCTGATTGCATATTAACAGAGTCCCTCTGGCTGCCAGGCCCCACCGTGCCGTCCTAGGCAGAAGCGGGAGTGCTGGCAGTGACAGCGGGGCCAGCCAGGAGGGCAGCAGTGAAGGCGGGGAGAGGGCTCAGACTCGGGGCGCGTTTTGAATCTAGAGCCAGCTGGGCTTGCTGACAGACCGGATGTGGGGGCGAGACAAAGAGAGATGTCCAAAATGACCACGGGGGTTTTGGTCTGAGCAAAGGGCAGGGTGGGGTCAACATCAACCTAGGTGGGAACGCTGGTAGAGGAGCTCGTTGGGAGGAAACGTCAGGAGCTCAGGTTTGGAGATGATACGTGGGGGTGCCTAGTAGACACCCCAGCGGAGAGGTCAGGAAGCGAGGTGCTTCCCAAGCCGCAGCGCTCAGGTCTCCTGGAGAGTTTGTTAACCAGATGCCGGACACCCGCCTGGTCCTTCCACACCCGAGCTGCTGATTCACTAGGTCTGAGTGGGGCCCCAAGATCCCGCGTCTCTAACAAGTTCCCCAGCGAAGCCTCTGCTGCCAGACCGTGGAGCACTCCGAGTGGCCCTGCAGTAGGCCCCTGCGTGTGTGCCTCCGATGTTCAGGCAAGAGACCTCCGCAGGGGAGAGACTGGCGTCTTTGGTGCATAAAACCATGAGACTGGAGGACGTCTCCAAGGGAGTGTGTGTCGAGAGGGAAGAGAAGAGGGACAGGTCCCAGCCCTGGCTTTGCAGGGGTAAGAGACTGGGAAGGGAGGAAGGATCCGCTCTGGACACTGAGCTGAAAAGACAGACCAGTGAAAGAGGAAAACCAGGCAGAGGTGAGGCTCTGGGGGCCAAGGGAGAACGGGCTTCGGGAAGGAGGGGTGATGGGCACTGTCGGGCTCCGCTGACTCGGGTACATCTAATCATACGGCCTCAGCGTTGGTAGGCTACATCTTGTCATTCTTTTTTATTAAAAAAAATAAAAGGAGGGGCACCTGGGTGGTGCAGTTGGTTAAACATCCAACTCTTGGTTTCAGCTCAGGTTGTGACCTCAGGGTCGTGATCTGAGGGTCATGAGATCGAGCCCCACATGGGGCTCTGTGCTCAGTGCAGAATCTGCCTAAAGACTCTCTCCCTCTCCCTCTGCGCCTCCCCCACCACCCTGCTCTCTCTCTCTCTCAAATAAATAAATAAATCTTTAAAAAATAAATAAATGAAGAGATGTATATGTATTATGTTATATATTACATAATTATGTATTACAACTATAGTGTAATACTCTATAGTAAAATAATTATACTCCAGTATAATTATATCATGTTATAAATACATATTATATAATCTATATTACATATTATGTATCTCCTTTTATTTTATGTATTTTATACAATAATGTAAATATATTTGTATTATATAATATATATTATTTAAATAATAGAGATATACTAAAAATAAATATGAATAAATATAATGAACATATAAATTACACGTATAAATTAAAATTAAAATATAACATATATATTTTTAAGAGGAGTTTACTATCTCACAGCATTCCCCGACACACTATTGGGAGTTGCGGCTTTAGGCCAGCAATCCTGAGGCAGGGACCAGGCTGTCAGGAGGCCCGCATGGAATTCCAGGTCGGTGACGTGGTACGCAGTGTGGCCATGGAGTCACTTTACCTCTCCGGGCTTTTTTTTGCCTCTATATATAAATGGGGCAGGAAGACACTAAATAGATGTTTCAAGAGTCCCTTTCAGCTCTCATAGAGTCTCTTTGACATATCGCCTCTTGAGGGGTCTTACGGAACCCCTGGACAAGGTAGCCTCCCTCTGGAGGCAGCAGGGTCTTCCTAGAACCTTCGCAGCCTGAAACTCTCTGCACTTCGGCTGTTTGCAACCTTGCTGAGGGCTTCCCCTAGCACTGCCCGCGCTGTCAGTCCCAGTGCGGGCAAGCGCAGTTTCGGCCTTGTTCAGGCTTGTGTCTCCAGCCAAGGCAAGTTTCTTCACAAGGATCTTTTTTCAGTTCTATGGGGAAATTGGGAGCTATGGAGGCTTTTGAGCAGAAACCTTCTGGGTGTTAATTTACAGAACATATAAAATGGTCTGACTTTAATTTATAAAAGGGTGGCTGGGCTGCAGCGATGAGAACAGACCGAGGGGGGCAGAGAGACCAGGTGGGAGAGGCTCTTGTGAGGCAGGGGGTGCGGGTGCCCAGGCTGCGAGTGGTCAGGGGAGACCCGGAACATGGTGAGAAGTGGCCGGTCTCTGGGTGTGTCCTTAAAGGAGAGCCGGCAGGATAGACGAACGGACTGGCAGTGTCAGGGAAGTCCCAGAAGTTCTGTCTAAGAGTTGCCATTGAATGCCACGGGGAAGACGCAGTGCGGGCAGGCTGGAGGGAAAATATCAGGAGTCTTGTTGTATTCAGGCTGCGGGTTCGCAGAAATGTGCAGAAGGCAGCTGAAAGCAGGGGTCTGGAGGTCAGGGGAGAGCCTGGTGACAGACTCGCAGGCAGTGCCCAAAGTCAGCTGCCAGCTGAGCTCGCTGGGCAGTGAGGGGCCAGGGAAGAGCGGGAGGACACCTGAGCCCGGAGGGCCCCCTCCCCTGCGTCCCCAGGGAGAATGCAGGGACACGCAGGGATACACAGGGACATGGGGGACAGGGCGCAGAGGGCAGAGGAAACAGGCCAGCTGCTCCGAGGACCCAAGCTCTGACCACAGGGGGATTGCGTGGAAAGGCCCAAGGCCTTGGTGCCCGAGGAACTCTCCCGGGCCTGCTCTGTCGGCCAGCAGCATTGAGTCATCCCCAAGGATAGTAACAATTGAGCACCGTCTGCATGCAGAGACCTCATCAATGGGTCAACCGTATAACCCAGTCAGGCTCCCTGATCTCAGTAATCTGAACACGTATTTTCCATCCCGGCTTTATCTCTGTTTAATAGGGGAGGAAATGGTGTGCCGACAAGGTGGACAGGCCCCCCATGATCACACAGCAAGCCAGCGCTCGAGCAGGAACAGGCCAGCTTTCAGGGCCATGAGGCAGGGCAGAGAGTGTGGTGGAAACCAGCGTTTACTGAGCACCTCCTGTAAACACCTCCTACATACCGAGCGCTCCCCCAGTGTGTTAGCCACCGATGAAGGAGGTCCGAGAACCCTCATTCACAGATGGATAAATGGAGGCTCAGAGATACAAAAGACCTGCCCAAGGTCACGACTTGTAAGTGGCGTAGCCAGGCCTGCAAACCAGGCTGTCTGAATCCAGAGTCCAGTTCCGTGTCTACAGGGCGGGTGGGGGGCATGCCCTAACTGACACCCCCAACGCCCCCAGTCCATCCACACCACCAACAGAATAATGGCTAGGATCCACTGAGTGAAAACATGAATGCCTTCAAAGCATATGATAAACCAGCAACATTTTATTTTTATTTTTCTAAAGATTTTACTTATTTATTTGTGAGAGAGAGAGAGAGAGCACGAGCAGGGGGAGGGGCAGAGGGAGAGGGAGAAGCAGACTCCCCACGGAGCAGAGAACCCGATACAGGGCTCGATCCCAGGACCCTGAGATCATGACCTGAGCCAAAGGCAGACACTTAACCGACTGAGCCACCCCAGGCGTCCCAGTCAGCAACATTTTAAAATTAACATGATTTTTATGACAACAGCATCTACATACATTAGAATAAAGAGATATACATATATCCCAGGCATATTCTGCATCTGTGTACTTGGTGGGAATATGGATTCATCTGTCCTTTCCAGCTACTCCCCAGCATCCTTAGAGTCCTACCAGCCAGGAACCACTGGCCCAGCCCTCCCTCTCCTACCCCTATTCTCCTCTTCTCAGACCCTTAATATCTGGCAAGACTTCTCATTGGGGAGCTCCCACCCCCACCTCTCTGGCTGGATTCTTACAGGAGACTCCTCACTAGTCTGCCCTTGCCCCCTACTCTGGTAGTCCGTTTTTCAGCTAGTAGACAAAGGGATAATCTAGAAAATGTCACACCATACCTCTTCTCTGCTCAGAACCCCTCCAGTGTTTTCCATCTCACTCAGAGTAAATGCCAGAGGCCCAAGACCCTAACCTACCCCCTTCCCCACCCACCTCAGCTCCTCTACCCCCTCCCTCTGCCAGGCCACTCCCTCTGCTCCAGACATGCCAGCCTCCTTGCTGTTCCATAAACATGCACCCTGTCTCAGGGCCTTTGCTCATGCTGTACCCTCTGCCTGTTGCACTCTTCCCCCAGACATTCACAAGCTTCAATCTCTCACCTTCTTTTCAAATGTCCCCTTACGGAGAACTTCTCTGATCCCCTAGTTCAGATAACAACACCCCTCTTCCCTGCCCTGCTTTTATTTCTCCCTGACATTTTCACTCTTTATCATACTATATATTGTCCTTGATACATATTGATTTCCTACCTCCCTTAACCCCTACTTAAATGTAAGTTCTATGAGGGCAGCTTCTTGGTCTGTTTTGTTCACTGCTGATTCCCCCACCCCTAGAATGGAGGTGGGTCCAGAAAACGCATTCAGTACATATTTGCTGAATAAATGAATGTCGAATAAAATGGTGCAGGGACTCCAGGAGAGAGATTTGTCCGTCTTCCACCCCCTCCACTCAGCTCAAAGCAGGAAGTGGAGGTGTCCAAAGGATGAAAGAAAGGGGCTCCCGGGGATGGAGGAAGTACTCAGAGATCTCTGAGACGGAGATGGCAGGCAAGAGCTGAGATGGCTGCAGGAGGGCCCAGATGTTGCTAGATGCGTGGGTTGCATATTTCCCAGGACAGCACCACCGGCTATCTTCGCACTCGCCCCATGAGCCTCATTCATGGCTGCCTGCCTTGCAGCTATCTGCTTGGAGTGTTTGCGACAGAAATTGCATTTGCTCCATGGCTCTGAGCTTTACCCCGCGCCAGGCCTGTGCCAGCCCTCCTCCTGCATCTCCTGGGTGCCTGTCCACTGCCTCTCCAGGGTTCCCAGTGGGCAAAGCAGGCCCGGAAGGATGAAGTGCCTGGCTAAGGTCGCACATCCAGCATCTGAGGCTGGAGCGCAGACAGAACCCTCAGTCTGGGGTCTTGGAAGCCGTGAAGGTGACACCATCTCACCACTCTGGCAGTTTCCAAAAATGAAAGTCGTCATTGCTGTATGCAGATGGTAGGTGTGTCACTTAAAGGCCCCAGTGAGGTTGCTTCACCCCCTCCAGTAGACCTCCCTCCTCTTCTCCTCCTCCTGACCCCTATCCCAGGCCAACTGAAGCCACTTCCTTGCATCCTGGTTCAGGCGCCCAGAGCAACTCTGTGGGCAGTTCCTGGGGGCAGCCAGGTGCCTATAAAGCAGTCTTTTCCTTCAGCTCCTAACAGCTCGTGTGGCCGTCCCCTGCACAAGGAGGACAGGGCAGCGGGAGCAGCGGCCCCAGAGGAAGCGTCAGGAGGACCCTTTCCCCCCAGTCTGCACTGGGAGCAGACGTCCGCCAATTCCAGATGTGCCCAGCAGAGGGCAGCAGCAGCCCGGGGAAGGCCCAGAGCCAGGCGAGTGCTCGGGTCTCCTCCACAGTTCAGGTGGAAGGGAGGCGGAGAGACAACAATTGGAGGGCACGCAAGGTTTCTCTGGGGCCAAACACCCTGCTTCACCTGGGGCAGCCTACCTTTTATTTCTTCACAAGGTGCCACAGGAGATTCCGTTTGACCAAATCCTCTCCAGCGGTTCCTATAGCTACTGCTACTGACTCATAATAATAAACTGAAAGCCCTCTAGTTAAATTATCTTAGAGTTTTCCCTTCAGACTGACAGTTTGGCTTGTAGTTCAACAACACAAAAGTATCCCATACAAAACACCTATCTGCCGAGTATTTCACAACAACCAGCACCCCACCCCCCGCCCGGTGCGGACTGTGGTTGAAGGCTAGGTGCTGGGAGCCGGCCTCCTCCACTAACTGTGTGGCCTTGGCAAACTACTTCACCTCCCTAAACCCACTTTTCTGCTCTGCAGAATGGACATAGTAATGGAGCCAAACGCGTAAGGTTGTGTGTGGTGAGGAGTGGCTGCGGTCACACAGGTGGACGCATGGTGATTGCAGTGCTAACCTCCCTCCCATATCCCTTGGTCTGCTGTCACCTGTGGAACCTTCCTCTCCTCCCCGCTCCCCCTGCAAGCCTTTCTAATAAGAGTCATGCAGGTCCCACCTGGTATACACCTGCTCACAGGTCAGATTCCCCAATCTCTACTTCAAGGACTCAGTCGGATAGGGTTCGTTTGTGTGTGATCAAACTCCAAAATGACGTTCTGTTAGACCACGAAGAGGTTTGTTTCTCTCACACATGAAAGAAGGCAAGAGATGGTGGTACAGGACTGGTATGGCAGCTTCAAGGAATCATGAGGACCTCCGGGTCCTTCTATCTCCCTGTTCTGCCAGTATCTGTCCATGGCTGTTACTTCATGGTCCAAGATGGCTGCTTGAGCACCTGCCATTAGCTCCACAGGTGGTGGCTGCCTCGTCTGAGATGGTGGCAATGGATTCCATAGAGATTTGGAGAGTAAAATCAACAAGACTCGGTGATAGATTCACTATGGAAATGAGGACCAGGGAGGTTCAAAGGGTGACTCCTGAGTGGCTGATGTGAGACCAGATGGATATTGTTCTCATCTCCTGAGACAAAGACAGTGATCCAGCGGCCAGGAAGTGGTGGGCTCTGGAGAGTCACAGTGTGCATTAGCATATCAACACTGTGAGGAAGCAAGCAGGGCAGAAACCCCCTAACCCAACCGGTGCTAGAAAGACATTAGCAGGCTGTGGAAAAATCAATTAAATCTAGGCGAACTCGAGCCCAGAACTGCCATCTTGAATTTCAGGTGAACATTTGCCTTATTGTTTGGGTTGTGTGCCCCTGGACGGTGGTGCTCCCAAACTTCAGGTCAGTGTTCAAAGTCGGGTTAAAATTAATCTTGTTAAGGGAAAAGTTGACGGTGAAAGTGTTTGGTACCTCGGGCTCTTGACAATAAAGGAGTGTCCGTTACTCCACACGGATATACAGTCAATGAGAAATGGAGTGTAACCTGAGGGGATAAACCATGCTTACTAAAATCTCCTCGTGTGTGCTAGTCATGTTCCTATAGATTTGGGGAGAAGACTTATTTAGAACTCTCAGCCCTGTCTTTCCATTGCGTGAGGCCCCAACACACCTCACGGTCTGGAGAACTATAGAGCTTCGGAATATCCCACAAGGAAAACACAGTATTAAAGGTGCCTCGGCATGGCGGGAACAGCATGGACACTCTGCTTCCTTTGGACACGCAGGAAACAGGCAGGAGAAGTGTCGTCTTTAAAGGAGAATCCGTACTCCACGCGGGGTAGCAGATCCCTTTTGGCTTGCAGTAGAGCATTCGGGGAGCCACAAAGCCCCTGACTGTGAAATAAAAAGAATATATCTTGGCCCTACTGTTCCTTTCCCCAAGGAAAAGATACATGCAGAGGTGGTCCTCACCTCTCAGCCCAGAGAGCAAATGCCTTATTACCTCCAGAAGTGCATTCATGCCTGTCACAACCTCCTCGTCATCCTGGAGGCCTGGGAAGAGCCTCTTTCCAGAGCCCACCTCTTTGCATGGTCACGTTTCTCTCTAGCTGTTGACTTGGTCAAGGTCAAGGCATCAAGAGAGGAGTGCGGGTTCCCCTGATGGCTCTGCCCTGCCGGGGAGGCCTTTTCAGAGCCAGCTGGCCTTTGGTGCGAGGGGCTGCAGTGGCGCAGTCCTGCAGGCCATGCTGGTCCCGAGGGAAGGTATCTGTCATGCCCGTCTGTGTTCTCTCTTGCAGGTAAGTCAGGCTCGAGCGGCCGGGAGGGCGGTGTGATGACACACTTGGCAGTTTGGGAGCAAAAGCAGCCACAGTAAGACATGACTGATTCATTGCATCTCAGTTCTCAGCTGGGGGAGCCTTCAGGGTGCAGACTTCTCCGGTCCCAAAGGAGACTTCTCTGGGTCTGGAAAAGAGGATGCCAAACCTTGGGGTCCCACTGAGGGCCCTTAGCTTTGATTGCTTAGCCTAGACTGGGGGCGACAGAGGTGACGGTGGCTTTCGGGTACCGTCATTCCAGGATCTGGCCCCACAGTCTGTGCATGTGGCTTGCACTGGGCTGCCTGCTCCAAGGGGGGCATCTCCCTGTGATCTACGACATCGGCTCTGAAGAGCTCCTTCTGGCGGCTTCAGATGGCTGAGACCTACCAGCCTGGGATGGAGGGGTGCAGGGAGCTTTCTGGGATCTTGTCAGTCCCACCTGGGTGCTCCAGAAGACCCTCGTCCTTGATGGCATGCAGCCTCGGCCATTTCCAAACTCATGACATCCCACCAGACATGTCACCCACACCTGGCTCTGTGTTTCTTCCTATCACTGTCTCTCACCACCACCTGCCATCAAGGTTCTGGCCAGAGGGATGGAGTTTTATATTCTAATTAATGCGTGTGCGAGGGGGTTGAATTGTGATGTCTCTGTAGGGCCAGGTTTCTGAAGCGAGATTTGATTTCTGGCACCGAAACGTCAAACGCTCTCGGGGCACCGGCGACGGCAGCCCGGGAAGCGTGCGCCTGTGTGTGCGGCCCCGGGACCTGGCAGTTACCCCTCCTCTTGACCCTGTTTACCTTCCCTGTGGTTCCAGGCCTCAGGACCCTATTGTGGACAGGGTCATCTGGAGAGGACCTTCTCTTGCCTGGAAGGGCGTCCAGGACAGTTTCTCCCAAGTGCTATGCAAATTAATTTTCTCTGGATGTTAAGGGAATAGGACTTGGCAGGGATATGCAAATTGATGTTCCCAGAATGCTTTAGGAATGGGTGCTCGAGGGCTTGCGGATGATTTCTCCTGGGGTGCTTTGGGGTGGCTGCTCCCGGACTCTGGATCCATGGGACTATGGGATGAGGGGATAGATAAATGCCTTCACACCCCCGGCTTTCAGAAAGTGAGTCTGGGGCAGGAAATGCAGGGTTTGGCATCAGGCTGCCCTCTCTGATAATTGAAATATCCCTGAGACCAGGGACAGCCACAGGTCTCTCCCCAGGAGACACCCCTGCCCATGTCCCCTCATCCCAGACCCTGGATCCTCCTGTCTGCTGGGTTGGGAGAGTCCTGCCACCCCGGGCCCCAGCCTGGTCTTGGGCCCTCAAAGCAATATCATTTTCTTGGAGATATTTCTGCTTTCCAATTGGCTTTGTTTTCCGAAAATCAAATGGATGAAATGTTGTTGCTCAAACCATTCCATTCTCCCCAGGACAGAATCTTTCTGGCATAAATGAGGCCTTTGGAAAAAGGGCTCAGAAGCCCGGGGAAACTGAAGTGCCCAGCATCTCCTATCAGGGGCTGGTAGCACAGGGGTCTCTTAGGGCTCATATATATTTTCTAGTCTGACACCCACAAAAACTCTGTGAGTGTAAGATAGTTCATCTTCAAACACTTCTCTCAAAATAATTGTAAGGGGATCCGTTGGTGTGGTGATTGTTAAGACTAAGATGAAAAGCTCTTACTGGAAGCCGGGGGAACATAAGCAGAGCAAGAGGCAGAGAGAGGGCACCCAAGGTTTTGCCTCTTGCAGGACCCTGTCCCCACCCAACGCGCAGACCCCCTCCCCAGCCACTTCCACCGCCCACCCCCTCACTCCAACCTGCCTGACCTCTCCTGTCCATGAAGTGGGGATGAATGATTGCCATCCCCCTCATCAGGCAAGGGTGCCCACATACAAGGGATTCACAGGTCCTCAGAGCGTGCCACTGAGTCACACACCCCCAACGCCCCAAATGCCTCCACCCTCCCCTGTGCCTGAAGACTGTCCCCTCCAGACTGTCCTCCCTCTAGCAGGGTCTTCACCCCATCTCTCCCGTAGACTGCAAATACCCCTGAGAAGGGTAAGGCACAGGACTCTCATTTTAGCTGCCAGCATTTCTGCACAGAGCGCTGCCTCCCCGCCATGGCCCGGGGGTGTCTTCAGTTCCTCTCCTGCCCCAGGGGACTAGTCAGGAGGCAGCAGAGATGTGGGGAAGCCCTAGCAGATGCCGTCACCACCCCTCATGGCCTTCTAGACCAAAGAACAGAAAGGACATCAAGAGCCCAGTAGCTGCCCTCAAGACTCATGCGGCACCTAGAAAACAGAGGAGGGGGCGCCTGCATGTATTGAGCACTGACTGTGTGCACACAGTGCTGGGAACTCGACACTCCTGTCCGGTGTCACAGAGCTCCAGAGCCTGTGGAAGCAGATGGAATGCCCCCTCCCTCCTCTTGCCCTTCTCCCAGCGTGCACTGTCTTTGGAGGGGCCTCACTCACTGAGTAAACACGGGGGCAGCAGGGTGCCTCCATCCGCCTCCAATCCTGCTTTCCCAATATGGCCATCGAAGTGAAGCCTCGGGCCCCACAGCCAGGTGTAAAGGTTGGATTCCAAAGGGAATTCACTTCAAGCCCGCTGCCCCCTTTTGTTTTTGAACGTGTCTACCTGGGTCTGCATCAAACCCAGCCAAGAGCTGCAAGCAGACCTGAGCAAAGTGAGTTCTAGCGCAGTGATTAAATCAGTAGCCCATGTAGTGCAGTGTGACTTGCCCATCTCCCTTAACCTTTAAACCCACAACCTTCTTGCAGTTGGGATTATTATCCCCATTTACACTGGAGAAAACGGAGGCTCTGAGAGACCAAGGGACCTACCCAGGATCCACCAGTTAAGAAGTGAATGACCCAGGTGTGGTGGGCTGAGTAATGGCCCCGGGAATGAAAGCTGTGAATGTTCCCTGATAGGACAAAGGGACTTCGCCGATGTAATTAATTCAGGATCTTGAGGTGGGGAGAGGGTGTTGGGTTATCCAGGTGGGACCAATGTGATCGCAAGTGTCCTTATAAGAGGGGACAGAAGGAAGTTAGACCCAGAGAGAAGGAGATGTGACCATGGGAGCAGAGGTTGGCATGGTGCCAGGACAGGGTCCCAGCCAAGGAAGCTGGCAGCTAGAAGCCAGCAAAGGCAAGGAAGCTGGTCCTCCCCCAGACCTCCAGGGAGCCAGGACTTTGGCTCAGGAAAACTGATTCCAGATTTTTGGCTTCAGAACTGTAAGAGAATAATTTGTGTTTTTTTAAGCCATCAAGTTTGTGGCCATTTGTTACGGCGGCCGTAGGAAATCAAAATCCCACATCTTCTGACTTGGCATTTCCTCACTTCTCTGCCTCATGGTGGATCCTGCCAGCTCTGCTACTGACAAGTTGTGGGACAGTCTGATCCGACACCTTCAGTCCCCTAGACTCAAAGACTACTGAAGCCCAGACTGTGGCGTGTCATCACTATATCCCCAGGGCCTGATATGTTACAGGTGACCAGGAAGTGGGACTCGCCTTCCCCCTCACTAAGAACAACACACACTCTTCGTGGCTACTGTGAGTTTTCCCTCACATCCCATCCTCTCTAGGACAGGGGCCGTGCCTATCTAACTATCTCCAGTATGTGGCTTGTGTGGCTTTTGTGGCCTCTTCACCTTCAGGCCCAGAGTGGGAAAAGGTGGTCAGGTAGGAAGCAGAGAAATTGCAGTCAGATTTTGGGCTCAGATCCCAGCCAGCTGGGAGGCTGTGGGCCAGGCCTTCAGCCACCTGCACCTTATGCTTTCATCTGTAATGGGATGTTAGCAGCCCATCCCAGGTTGTTCTGGGGATAAAGCGAGGTGATGCAGGCAAGTGACTTATGCATGCTCGGGCTGTGTTACTCACCAGCCCTCACTGGATAGGTTGCTGAACTGCTCTGAGCACTGGTCTCTCATCAGCGCTAATCTCTGCCTGGCTAACTGAGAGCAGGGCTGTTGCCTCTCTGTCCTCCAGGACAAGTCTGGCTGCAGGGGCAGGTAAACAGTCTTGAGAAGAGTAAGGTGAGGCCAGATGATGAAGGACCTTGACTGGCACCTTTCTCCCATTGTTTCTGCAAGCGTTTACCAAACATGAACCCAATGCCAGGATCTGCTTTAATGGGTCCACAAGGGACAAGGTCCCTGCCGTCATGGAGGGGAGGAGTCAGACAAGTGCCGGCGGTGGTCAGCCACCGAACCGCAGTAGACTTTTGAGCAGAGATTGAATGTGTCCACATCTGTGAGCATCGGTCTGACTTTTCTAGGTGAGCACAGCAGAGCAGAGAGGCCAGAGGCAGAGTCAGGACGGTTGGGTCAGTTCAGGGAGGAAGGGGGAAGGGGCTGAGCTGAGAGACAGCAGGAGTGTGCGAGCCTGCTTGTCACCCTAGACCCTGTGTGGATTTGTGTCCATGAACCCAGCACCCAGGCAGGTCCCAGGGTAAATGCCCTGGAGGAGGGGGGGGGAATGATGAGTGTCCCAACAGCATCTGGGACAAGAGAGATAGGGAAGAATTCAAGATGATGGGAAGTGGAAGGGCCTTGAAAGACTTGGGTCCCTCAGTTGGGGCGCCCGCTAGAAGCCCCAGTTCAGTTGACTCACTGAGGGCTCCGTCACTGCCCTTGGTCAGGTCACCAGCAGTTCAGCCAAAGCCTCTGCTGCAGTGAGTGTGCAGAAGCAGGGCCCCAGAGCTGAGGCAGGGCGCCCCTCAGGCCTCGGGAGAGTCCCCACGCCCTGTGCAGTGCGGCCCGGGAGACTTAAATGCGTGTGTGAGAAAGGCTGGAAGGGTGGAAATTCATGAGCCAAGTATACAACCTGACATGTTAGAAAAAGAAGAACAGAATAAATCTAAAAAGTGGATAAGAGAACTAATAAAGGTAGCAGCAGAAATTAATTGTTATAAATAATAAACTTTTTTGTTAAGATGTATCAAGAAAAACAAGATATAAATAATATAATATAATATAAATAAATATATATTTATATCATTATATTATTTATATCTTTATATTTATATATTACAATATAATATAAATATTTATATTACATAAATATAAAATAATATAAATAAATATTAAGACGGAAAAAGGAAATATTATCTGCAGATGTTGAAGACCTTCAAAGATTTAAGAAGAGATTCTGAACAACCTTCTTGCAACAAATTAGAAAACACATAGGAAACACAATATTTTTTTATAAAAATGAAGACTAACCAAAACTGACTTGAGAAGAAATTGAAACTTTAGAGAAGTTGAAAACTGAAAGAAATTACCAGCTGATAAACACCTTTTCTCAACAAAAACCTCGGTCCAGATTTTACCAGTCGATTGTAATGAATATTCAAGGAAAACTTTCAGAAGGAACGTTCCCCAATTCATTACGAAACTAACCTAACCCTGACATCAAATCCAGACAAAGACAGGAAAACTAAAAGCTAATATTTAGCTCATGTAAATATACATAGTTTTTTTTGAAACCCTCAACAAAATACTAGTAAACAGAATCCGGTGACATAAAAAAGTTGAGTTTCAAGAATTCAGGATTGGTTTGACATTAGGAAATCACTTCACGATATTTACATTAACAAATTAAAGGACAAAAATCGTATTCCCAGCAACAGATGAAGTGAAAGCATTTGATAAAATCTGCTACCCATCTGTTATATTTTTAAACATAGCAAACCAGGAAGAGAAAGGAATTCCTTAGCCTGATAAAAGATATTTACAAGAAGCCTACAGCAAACATCACACTTAAGGAAGAATTATTGAAAGTATTCCATTCAGGTTTAGGGACATTGACATCACTCCCTTGATACATAGTTTTGGAATTCCTAGCTAACACAGGAAGGCAAAAGAAAGAAATAAAATGTGTTGAAACTAGAAAATAAAAGACTTGGTTATGGATATGTTTGCCTAAATTCAAATAATCTGATATATTATTAGAATTCCAGTACTCAATAGGTTTCTGGATAAAAAAATCAATGAAAAAAACAAACACCAGAAGCAAAAGGATAGAAAACAGAATTTTTAATATACCACTTAAAATAATATTAAACATATAAAATACGTAGTATTAATCTCACAAAAGTTGTGCAAGACATTTGTGGAGGAATTCCTAAAACTTGAGTAAACGCATGAAAGAAGACCTATATAGATGGAAAGAATATGCCATGATCCTGGATTGGAAAACCCAACATGGTAAAGATGTCAATTCATCCCAAAGTGAACTATGAAATTTGATTCATCTCTGATCAAATTCCAACATTTGGGAAACTTTAAAAGCTAGTCCCAATGAGACGCCCGGGTGGCTCAGTTGGTTAAGCGTCTGCCTTTGGCTCAGGTCATGATCCCAGGGTCCTGGGATCGAGTCCCACATCGGGCTCCTTGCTCAACAGGAGCCTACTTCTCCCTCTACCTGCCTCTCTCTCTGTCAAATAAATGAATAAGGTTTTTAAAAGCCAGTCCCAAAATGTTTATGGAAACACAAACGACCAAGAATGACAACGATACTTTTGAAGAAGAGGAGCAACGTGAGAGGACTGATTCAACCCACTCGTAAGACGTAGGGTAAAGCAGGGGCGGTGAGAAGTGTGCGTTGTGCAGGAATAAACAGAGACTGATGGAGAGCCCAGAAGATTCGCCCAGGGGGAGATACTTGTATGTGGCAGAGATGGCCTGCAGAGCAGGGGACAGGGTCATGGACTTAAATCACTGCGCTGGTAATCTATGACAGAAGACAATGAAATTGAACTCCTCCTTCCTACCCTACATAAAAATCAATTCCAGGTGGATTAAATACCTAACTGTGAAAAGAAAAATGATCACGTTTTCCAAAGACAATATAGGAAAATACATTTATGACCTCAGATTAGGAAAGAATTTCTTCATTGAGATACAAAAAGTTATAAACCATAAAGGAAAAGATGAGTCAGTTGGCGACATATAAATTAAAAGCCCCGTCCAAGACCCTCAAGAGGGGAGAAGTATAAGCCAAGACGAGAGAGAAGGTATTTCCCGCACGTATCATCGACAGGAGACCAGTATCTATAAACATGGCCTCTGAACTAAGTTGAAGAGACAAACACTCCAACATAAAAATGGACAAAAGATATAAAAAGGAATGGCCTAGAAGAGAAAGTATTTAAAGGCCCACAATTTATACAAAGTTGCTAAACCTCGTTAATAGTCAGAAAAATGCAGATTAAAACACAGTGAGATACAATTTCACAACCACTGGATCGACAAGAATTAAGAAATGTGGGGCGCCTGGGTGGCACAGCGGTTAAGCGTCTGCCTTCGGCTCAGGGCGTGATCCCGGCGTTATGGGATCGAGCCCCACGTCAGGCTCCTCCGCTATGAGCCTGCTTCTTCCTCTCCCACTCCCCCTGCTGTGTTCCCTCTCTCGCTGGTTGTCGCTATCTGTGTTAAATAAATAAATAAAATCTTTAAAAAAAAAAAAGAAATGTAATAAAGAATTGGTGAGAATATGTAGCCGCAGGAACGTTTAGACATTCCTGTTGGGAAAGTAAATTAGTACATCCACTCTGTAAGATAATCTGGCAGTAAAACGACTGGAAGAGTTGAACGTGACCCCAGATGACCCAACAACGCCACAGGGAAGTATTCACCCTCGAGAAAGTCTTGAACAAGTTCCTCGAGAGACGTGGGGTAGTTCTTGTTGCAGCCTCATTTCGAACAGCAAAAACTGGGTACCACTTACATGGTCCTCAAGAGTCGAGCGGATACATTCATTTTACACAAAATACAAATGCAGATACACATAGGGCCGAGATTTAGCATCAAGCGGTATTTCTGTTTCCCCTCCTCTTAAGTATATTTGGCTTTGCCTGCTGTGAAAGCCTCGTCTCGTCCGGGGCTGACTCTTCCTGTCTGTGGCTTCGTTTGTGCACCAAACAAAAGGTCTTGAGAGGCTGAGTGGGAGCAGAAATGCTTGCTTTGCTCCCTAAGCCATGCGCCCTGGTGCAGGGTATGTCTATCCAGAGAAAGGGGGTACCTTTTACCTGGCCCAGTCATGCCATCTGTTCCCCAAACCAGGTGCTTGCAGGTGTGGCTCTGCCCAGGGGAGGCTTTTTTTTTTTTTTTTTTAATTCATCCACGCAGAGGGAGCATTATTTTCTAATTCACGCAAAGGTACTTTTCAGGTTTGTAGGAGACCCGCGGTGTTCTCCACCCCATGCCTCCATTCCAGTAGAATCCTGTCCTAAGCAGGCAGGCAGACAGCCTTGTTTAAGGCAACCAGGGAAATGGGAAAAGAGGCTGGAAGAAACCGAAGCAATCCCTTGTCCTGCCTTTGTGGTGAAGAATCCAGGGAAGGGGGCCGGGGAAGGAAAGAATACGGAAAAGAAGCCAGAGAGGCACAATTGATCGTAGTAAGAGGAGCCAGAGGTGAGTAAGGGGAAGAGCCAGAAGAGTCTCAGAGGATTCCAGCCCTGGAGAGCTTTCTGTGCTTCACAGAGGGAGAGTCAGTCCTAAGCAGTGGGGAGAAGGAAGAAAATCAGAGCAGAGAGAGAAGGGAATGTTAAGAAGCATGGCTAAGGGTTATAAATTGGATATCCTTTCATGTAAAGATTCAAATCTATTTTTTTAAGAACAGATATATGGAGGTATAGTTGAAATCCGAGAAACTGCGCATGTTTAAAGTATAAAATGTTATTTGTTTTGATATATGGCTACACTTATGAAACCACCACAATCAAGATACGAATATAGCCATCATGTCCAAAAGCTTCCTTTTTGTGCCCCTTTCCGTCCCCTCCTTCCATCGTGTCCATCCTGCCATCGCCCACCTCAAGGCAAACACGAATCCTCTTACTGTCACTATGGAGTAGTTGCATTTCCTAGAGTTATATATAAATGGAATCATACAATATGTATTCTCTCTTAACTGGCTTCTTTCACCCAGCGCAATTATTCTGAGGTTCATTCATATTGTTGTGTATATTTGTTCCTTCATTCCTTTTTACTGCTGAGTAGAATCATACTATTCCATCGTGTGGATGTATCACAGTTTGTCTATCCGTTCACCTGTGGATGGACATTTGGGTTGTTTCCAATTTGGGGCTCTTACAAATGAAGCTACTGTGATATTCACATAGGAATCTTTATATGGACATACACTTTCATCTTTCTTGGGTAAATACCTAGGAGTGAAATTATTGGACCATATGATAGGTGAATGGGTAACTTCCTAAGAAATTGCCAGCTTAGGACTTTCCAAAGTAGTTGTACCATCTTACATTCTATCATCATTCTATTAGCAAACTGGATTTCATTAAAATGTATAACTTCTGCTCTGAGAGACATTGTTAAGAAAAGCAAAAAACAAGCCACAGGGTGAGAGAAAATATTTGCCAAGCATATAACTGATAAAGAATGTAGATCTGAAATTGCAAAGGGAGTAACAATCATATTTCCCACTAAGGTATGAATGACTGGTACAAGGAGTACATTTTAAAAGGGAGCTTGGAAACCCAAGGGCATCTCCAGTCAGGGGAACTTTAGACCCAGGAGCCAGGAGAAAGTGTGGGTGGGACTTGATCTCTGGTAATACATCTGGAGGGCAGAGGGCTTGGGCTCTCCTTGGCTCTTGGGGGGATCACTGGAGAAAGGTGAGTCTTAGCAAAACAACTCTGGATGTCAGAGGATGAACTTTCTAACAGTCAGGAACTCCAGAGCTAAGACAAGTCACCTTGATAGGCAGTAAGTGCCCCTCAGCGGAGGATGCAAATCAAAGCCAAGTTTGGATTGGACCCAGGGAGGGTCAGAGAGTTCTAGAACTTTCTAAACGTGTCCCTGGGGCTTTTTCCTTCTCCAACTACACAAAGGCTTGGTCCCAGGTAAGAAGTCCTCAGTATGAATATCTCATGCTTAGCTCTGACCCCAGGCCAACCCTGTCTCCCCATGGGACACTCCATTCTGTCCGCACTTCGTCTGTCTCCTTAACAAGTGCCATCCATTCAATGTTACAGCAGTCTTGGAACCCTCACCATCTATAATCTTCTCTCCCTCCCACTGATTTTTTTCTTTTTATGTGTCTCCTTCCTGAACATTACTTATTCTTAACTTTTAAATATCTTCTTCTGTAAAAAAAAAAGAGAGAGAGAGAGAGAGAGAAAAGAAAAGAAAGAAACAACAACAACAAAAACAAAAACAAATGAATGCCTGGGACAGATTTATAAAGAATGTTCCTGGAGAGGCGGGAGGATTAATTATTCAGCATCCTTTCCCTTTGTAACTATTTATTGTCTCATATGCATTTATATGGTCCCTATCACTGCAGATCTCGCTCGTGCTGGAGACATAATTTCCAGGGACTGACTACTTGTCTAAGATGCATAGATAGTATTGCAGTACTATTTTATTTCTGACTGTAACAGCACGTGCCATTGTTGGGTAATTGTGTTCATGTTTTTAAATGTGAAAAATAATCAAATATAACTTGAAAGAGATTATACAGTAATTCAAGGGGATATTAAACCACCAGGAAGTTAGTCGGCAAATAAATAGGCATTTGTGGCTGTCTGGGTGAGCGATGGGGGAGCTGCCTGGCTATGGGGGAGGAAGAGAGAGTGTGGGAGAGAAAGAGCAGGATGGAGCTGCCCTACCTGCTGCCAGGTAGGTGTGGGGGCGGGGAGGGAGTCTGGGGGGGGCCATGAAGAGAAGGCCAAGAAGGCCAGAAGTTACTGGGTCTCCTCTGAGGGAGCCGGACACCGAGGAAAGGGGGCATGGCCCTCCTCGGATAAGAAGCGGAGGGCTGGACTGTAGGCTTCCGGGTTTCACCTGTGTTTGTCAGAGTGACATTAGATGTCAGAGCCTCGAGGGGACCTGGTGGGGCAGGAGGGGACTACCATTTCTTTATATACCTGCAACACGCCAGCCATGTGCTAGAACCCTTACGCATCACCTTTTTTCTTATTATTAAACCATCCCTGTGGAAATAGGGTCACTGCTCTCCCATTTTACAGATGGGGAAGCTGGAGGTCAGGGTGATTAAGCAAAGCACAAAGACCAAGTGCCTTTCCTGACACCGCAGTGCATTTCCCCCTCCCCACTGCACAAAAAAACCCGAAACGCTAAGGCACCGTGCCTGCCTTCCAGAAGCTTACAACCGTTAACATTGGTTCTGGACATTAACATGCCCAGATTTTCATTCTTTCATTTCTCCCGTGCTTGTTTTGGGGTGACAGAAAACACACCAGGCTGGGGTAAAGGGGTGAAGGTCTAGGCCTGCATCCGGAGTGTGGAGGGCCCCCTTCCCTGGCGCAGGGAGAGGAGTGGGGAGGGAGACTGCTGGGTGTCAGGCGAGGCCCTCCCAGGCAGGCAGAACCAGGAGGCAGACAGAAGAACTGGCAGAAGAGGAAAGATGACCTGGCTTAGGAGCCCTTTCCTCTCAGTACTGGGCAAGGGGAAGGCCTCTGTCAGAGTTTTCTAGACCCCGAATTCTGCGTCTTGTGTGCGCATGGGGAGTGGGAGAAGGGTTCTTGCTGCCCAGAGGTGATCAACTCAACGACCTTGGCAAAGGACAGGAAGCAGTGTCTTGCACGATTCTCCTCCCGGGCCTCCTCTTCCTCACTCTTCCTCGTGGCCATAAAATAGCAATCTGTGATACCACCTCTAGGTTGGAGACGGGGTTTTGTGCCCTAACTTGTGGGGCGCTCTCTGCCCAATCCAGACTCCTGCTACAGATGCACATGAAAACCTCTGACTTGGTGTCAATACCAGAAACCAGTTCCTTTTTCTCTCAGGCCAGAGGGAGGGCTTCTCAGAGGCATGCTGACGGAGGTGACAATCGGGCCAGGGGGTGGGGTAGGAACAGGGTCTGGTGTGCTCAGCGTCCCCCAGCAGCACGCTCCCCTCTCCCAACCCCCACTCACTCTCACTCTGGCTTGTTCTCATCTCTGCTTCCTGCCCTTTTATGTCAAAGGCTTGTCCTCCCAGAGAGGGAACTGATAGCCTTCTGTCAGCTCCCACATTTCCTGAAGAGGACTGGAGCTCCTGCCCTCCAAGCTGCTAGGGGCCAGGGAGCCAGCTCATATTGTAGAAATATTGCAGTTTTCTCTAAAAATATTTGAACTGGGGGAGGCCATTTCCCAGGAAGAGAGTGCTGGTCCGACCACCCCACAGGTGACCCGTCCCCCAGGAATCCATCTTCCATAAGAGTCACAGGGTCCATATCACTTTCCTGCAACGGTTCATGTTTCCTGCACCATTGCTTCTGTCTTTCCCTCCTCTGGTTAGGAAGTGTCCTCTGCACAACTTTTCACCAATGGCCAGAGTTCCCCTTCTCTGGGCTTCAGCTCTGTCCGACCTGCTCCCCCAACCCCCCAGCACCCCCCAAGGCGGCCTTGGTCCCTGCAGCCCCTGGGAACTGCCTTTCTCCCTGCTTTTCAGTCACAAAGTATTAATGCCATTAGCCTGTTTTTTTCCATTTGTCAGATGTTGCAAAGTGCCCACCACGGGCCAGGCTCTGTACCCCAATGCTGTGGGGATGCCCCAAAAGGTAAACTGCCACTGAAGACTTGTATGAGCTCACATTCAAGTCGTGTCCACAAATAGGTAATAAATTCATAAAATTGTGTGTACTTCTCTAGTCACAATAAAATCATGCTGTACTTGGATGCTGAGTATCCATTTAAAAAGAGGGAGGGGGCGCCTGGGCGGCACAGCGTTGGGCGTCTGCCTTCAGCTCAGGGCGTGATCCCGGCTATGGGATCGAGCCCCACATCAGGCTCCTCCGCTATGAGCCTGCTTCTTCCTCTCCCACTCCCCCTGCTTGTGTTCCCTCTCTCACTGGCTGTCTCTGTCTCTGTCGAATAAATAAATAAAATCTTTAAAAAATAAATAAATAAAAAATAAAAATAAAAAGAGGGAGGATTGGCTGAATCTGGGTAATTACCAAAGGAAATTCATATATATGATTATTTACTCATGAATATTAATGCATTTAATGAGAGCAAAACATATTTAAAACAAAGTGTTCATTCCAGCTACGATTGAATTCGCTCATTACTCTTTCCTATGTGGATATTACCCGTGATTTACCTGTATATCAAGCATCTGGATACGGCTCAAGTCTACCTGTGGCTAAATTAAGTTAGACATTTGTTGGTGAAAATTACAATGTTAACTCCTTTCCATGTGGTGCCGGCAGTTTCACATTTAGGTACGTGACTCGCATGAACATTATCTGGTTAATGGTACCAACAAATTTTTTATGGATTTTTAGAATATAGTAAGATGATATTAACACTACGTGGTTCTGAACTCTAATTATAATGTGTGTGATCAAACCGTTTTGGAGAATGCTAATTTGAAATTTGGAACAATTCGAAAATGAGCTAGGATCAGGGTTGCATCATTACAACTTACATAAATAAGGACTGGTACGTTAACTGGATAAATGTTATAAAATAGTGATTTCAGTGACTCTGGAGTTAGCACAAAAGATAGCAAGTGGATGTAGTCAAGATTACCCTTGAAATTCCCTAAGTCATCCTTAAAATAGAATATGTGAAAATATACTCTATAGAAAACCTCCAACAAAACCTATTTTTCTCTCCAACATCAGGATACATTTCTCTTTCCTTGGTTGTGCATTGGATGAAGAAGTTGTGCGCTGGGGCTCTGTTGTACGCAAACTCCCTGTTTTATGTGTGTGACTGTTAGTACGAAGGTCACACTCAGCCCAGTGCGATGCTCTCCAGGACAGGCACCGCTGGGAAACCACGCCCGGGAGAGGTCACGATTCACTGGGGGCCTTGGCTTCAGATGGCAACACTGAATTTCCTCTCCACCTCCATCTCACTCCTCTTCCTGTCCCTCTCTCCCTCCCTCCTCCCTTTCTTCCTCCCTCCTCAGTTTTCAGAAAGATTTTACCACCACCTGGTTTCATTGGCATGCATCCAGCTCAAATCAGAGTCTAAAGTGACTTCACCTACTTAGGCCAACCCCAAGCACTGGGCCCACCTTCACTAAGACAGGTCCTGGATGTGGGGGTGGCCATTAGGACTATAGAGAGATCTACAGAGCTGACTTCTTTCCCCTGTGTCGGGGGGTCCATGCTACCTTTGTCTCTGCCCCCCTTGGTGTGTCAGAGTGGGGGTGAACTGGGCTTTCAGCATGGTAAGAACAGGCACACTCTGCAGCTGGGATCCCGAGCCTATTTCCACTCCACTTCTGATTTGCATTGTGCTCTGAGAATTGACATTCTGCTTGGGGAAATTTTGTGCTCTCAACTAAGACAAAGTTTAATTACCATGTTCCTGCTGTGGGGGAAAATTCTATTCTGGAAGCCAGTCCCTCTCAGACCCATCAGTCATCCTGTTCATTGACCGATGGCTCTCAGGGCAGGAAATTAGCAAAGATCTGCATTTGGGAGAAAGCTTGGGGGTGGTTGGAACAATGGCCCTGGAAAGGCCTTGGGGCCCCCAAGGGCTGGTGTGGGTGGGGCAGGGGTGAGGGGAAGAGTGAGTGCAGAGCAGGCCTGACACTGACCCTTGTGCACCTGCCTCACTCTGCAAGGCTCAGAGCTCCGGCCTCTGGGGCCATCCAGGGCAGAAACAGAGTGGGAGAGGGGCCGATCCTAGAGGACCTCCTGCATGCCTAAAGACCTTCTTTATAGGAGAAGCCAAGGAGGAGTCTGTCTTGCGTCCCACCAAAGCCAGAGTCGAGCACAGTGCCCGGGGCCTCTGCAGGAACATGGGATGTATTTACTGAGGAAGTGAATGGAGGAAGAAACAAAGGGAGCCAAGTGACACAGTCAGGTTTGCATGTGAGCCAGGTCACTCTAAAGACTGCGTCAGTCCCGAATTTCCAATACAAGCATGTCTTCCACGGTGCGTCTGAACACAGAACAGTTCTTAGTTTCTTGTCTGGCGTTGGCAGCCTAGAAATTCATGCCATCTCGCAGCAGACAGAGCAAGAGCAGTCGCCTAAGCCAGTGTTTCCAGAAGCACAGGGCCTTTGGTGTGCTGGCCCAGGAGCAAGAACATAGGGGCACATGATCAGAAGGCTGGTCTTTTTCTCTCCTCTTTTCCATTCCGTGTACTTCAAAGACAAAGTTGTATTTCTTGCCCACAGTAACGTTTCTCAAAGACAAGCCAGTCTTCCCCCATTCACTTTTTTTTTTTTTTAGTAACCAAAAGAAGGCAGGTGGGGGATCTTAGAGCCTTTGGCAAGTGACAACCTCTCATAGAATTTTGTGGCATGATTTGCTTTACTCTCTTCACAATTCCATCGGCCTTCTGAGTAGAGCAAATGTATGTCAGGATCCCAACAAAACAGCTGGGCCCTCGAATTAGTATATTGCAAGGGGACTCACGACCAAGATGTGGCAGGATGTAGGATGTAGGGAAAACACTGTAGGGCGTGCAGGAACCTGGGGTTTTATTCTGAATGGAATATATGTTCATTACGGAGAACTTGGAAAACACAGAGGACCGGCAGGAAGGCAAAGCAAGTGACCTGAATGACTGTCCCCAGCACTGCTGACACTTAGTGGGGAAGTCTCTTCTCCTTTCTCCTTGTTTCTCTAGAGAGTGCCTTCCTGAAGGCTCACCCAGCATCCTGCAGGTCTGAAAATTTCTTGCATATTCCAGAATGTGTGGAGGGTAGCAAAGGACTGACACACACAGCACATGGAATGTTCCACGTTTTGTCTTAAACCGGGCCCTGAGCCAGACCTCCAGTCTTTTTGTTGTGTTTATTTTTTTTTTAAGGATTTTATTTATTTATTCGACAGGATAGAGACAGCCAGCGAGAGAGGGAACACAAGCAGGGGGAGTGGGAGAGGAAGAAGCAGGCTCATAGCGAAGGAGCCTGATGTGGGGCTCGATCCCAGAACGCCAGGATCACGCCCTGAGCCGAAGGCAGACGCTTAACCGCTGTGCCACCCAGGCGCCCCTTTTTGTTGTGTTTTCACATATTTCCAGAACTTTAACCCTGAGAGCAGAGCTTTTACTACTGGAATGACTTGTATTTCATGACAACCCTGCTGTTCGTCTGCCAACAACACCTAGGCTTTTTCCTGGCCCCTTTGGGCTTGCAAGATTAGCATGATTACAGATCTACTATTTATTGCCCCCTCTGGCCTATTTCTTGCTGTGCACTTGTCCATGTAATCCTCACCTTGACTTGCTGAAATGGGAGGAGTGTGGAGAAAGGTACAAAGGAATAAGTTTATCTCGATATGTCACTAGGACCAAAAGAACGTGGCACATTACAGATTTGAAGTGACACTGGACTCTAAGTTAGCTTCATGGGAAAGTGACATCCAGTTGCTTTTCAAATCCCCAAAATGTTAGTATGAATTGTAGCTCTATTTATAGCTTTCAGAACTTCTTCTTTTTTTTTTTTTTAAGAATTTATTTATTTATTTGACAGAGAGAGACGGCCAGCAAGAGAGGGAACACAAGCAGGGGGAGTGGGAGAGGAAGAAGCAGGCTCATAGCGGAAGAGCCTGACGTGGGGCTCGATCCCATAACGCCGGGATCACGCCCTGAGCCGAAGGCAGACGCTTAACGACTGAGCCACCCAGGCGCCCCGCTTTCAGAACTTCTGACACAGTCCCAAATTGTTGGTGGTAAAACCAAGTTTCCCAAATCCAATCATGTTTCGCATTGATTTCCACTTTGAAATTGGAAGTCAATGCCCTCAAGATATAATAAAAGCCATGCTAAAAAAAAAATGGAAACTTCCCCCCCTTAATATTTAAAGGAGAATGTTTTTTATACAAAGCACTAATTTGTCTGCTTGAAATAAATCATAGGGCAGTGCTGGCTGGGGTTCAGAGCCTAACATTTTTGATTTGGTTTCTGTAATGAGAAGCCCTTCTCATGTCTTTGCAATTCAACATAATAAGATAGTATATATAATGACACAATATATATTACATGCCTACCCACCCATTCATTCCCACCATGCCAAGCTGAGGGGTCCAACTAAAGTCATGCACATTTCACATTTCTTTAAGAACTGGGAGGGAGGTGGCCTGAGGCTTCATCTCCCACCCCAGCCACCCTACCTTCCCACATATTCTTTCTCCCTGGCCAGCTCACAGGCATGTTAGTCCCAGCCTCCAGGATTTCTGCTATAGAAGACAGGGAGTGGGGGGCACTGTCAGAGTAGCAGAACAGAAAGAGAACCTTCTGGACTCCACATCCAATGCCCATTTTCCTAGGACATATGATAATATCTGATCACGGGTAATGTCTCATATCTGTCCTTCGGCAGTGCTCCCAGACTCAGGGACTGGTACCCAAGGCAAAGACCTGGGGGTCACCCTTGAAAGCTCCCTTCTTGACCCACAGCCCATCATCTGACACGTTCTGTCCTTTCCACCTTCTAAGAACCTGAGGCAGTCATCCTCCACCCCATCAGCATCCTGCCTCACATCCCAGAACTGCTTCCCAGCTGCCCGTGTGCACTACTAACCCTACCTCCAGTCCTCTCCACACCCTCCTCCAGTGTCGTCTACACACTCCTCCAGCCCTGTCTACACCTTCCTCCAGTCCAGGTCCATCTTCCTCTAATCCTGTCTCCGTTCTCCTCCAATTCTGTTCCACCTTCCTCTAATCCTGTCTACCCCCTCCTCCAGTCCTGTCCACACACTGCAGGCAGAGTCAGCTTTCCAGAACACAAGTCTGACCACGCCATTCCTTTCCATGGACGGCCGTTACCTTCAGAATCAAGCCCTTCACGGGACTTTCGGTTTAGTGGGGGGCAAGACAAAAAACAACAATAAACAAGCACATTAAATGTAATATCAAAAGTGATGAATGCTCTGAAGAAAACGAAAGCAGTGGCCCCAGAGTATGTGGGCATTGATGTTTTAGATACGGTGGTCAAAGACGGTGGGGTCTTTCCTAGGAGGTGGCATTTAAGCAGAGACCTGGGTACTTAGTAGGTCCTCAGCAAAACTTAGTTGGCTCCCTGTCACCCTAAATGGAAGACTCTAACCCATTTTTCTAAAAGTCTTTCCCTCCAGCTCATTTTGTTCCAAGTCACAAGCATGAGGCTTGGGGGACGTGAGTGGGAGTTTTAATTAACCCGATATGCAGCAGAGAGAAGGGCAGCTCCAAACCCCAGAAGCCTTTTCTGCAAAAGGTCCAGGGCTTGATAATAAAATGGTGCTTTCATTCTCATTAATGGGGCAATTGATTTAAGGACCAGACCCAGTGGATTATTGATCAGCATTAATGATTAGAAAATACCAAGTTAATGAATCTAACTGCCATGAAACCCCTGTGGGACTTGGGGAAGGCCAGTTAGAGACAATAACCTTGTTCCCTTCCAGTCCTGCAAACAGACTTATTTACAGAACTCTAGCTTTTTCTAAGGAAACAAAGGCAAAGTAAGAGTCCCTGGTTGTTAAGCAGGTTCTCCTTCCAGCTAGACTGCTGCCGGAGCTAGGAGAGCATTCTGAGCCTCTGTAACAAGCATCCTCTAGGGGCGCCTGGGTGGTGCAGTTGTTAAGCGTCTGCCTTCGGCTCAGGGCGTGATCCCGGTGTTATGGGATCGAGCCCCACATCAGGCTCCTCCACTGGGAGCCTGCTTCTTCCTCTCCCACTCCCCCTGCTTCTGTTCCCTCACTCGCTGGCTGTCTCGATCTCTGTCAAATAAATAAATAAAATCTTTAAAAAAAAAAAAGCATCTGCTATTGCTGACACCCCCATTCCTATCGTGCTTCTTAAAATAAGCTTTTCAGTTTGGAAGAGTTTTAGGTTTACAGAAAAATTGCGGAAACAGTATGGAAAGTTCTCGTGTACCCCACACCCAGCTTCCCTGTTATTAATCTCTTACCTTAGCACTGTCACAATGAATGAACCAACATTGTTGCATTATTATTAACTAAAGTCCATTCTTAATTCAGATTTCCTTAGTTTGTAGGTAATGTCCCTTAGTCCCTTTTCTGTTTCAGGATCCCATCCAGAATACACATTTCATGTGGTCACCCCGTCTCCTTAGGCTCCTCTTAGCTGTGACAGTTTCTCAGCTTTTTCTTCCTGTGGATGCCATGAAGTTTGGAGGAGTTACTGACAAGGTGTTTTGCAGAATACCCCTCATTTGGGTTTACTCTGAAGCTTTTCTCATGCTTAGACTAGAGTTGTGGGGTCTAGGAGGAAGACAGGGTAAAAGGGCCATCCACATCACATCATGTCAAAGATACGTACAATCACATGGCTTATGACTGTGATGTTGACCTTGACCACCTGGCTGAGGGAGTGCTTGTCAGGTTTCTCCTCTGTAAAGTTTCTCTCCCTCCTGCTTTCACACTCTTGTCTTTGGAAGGAAGTCACTAGGCACAGCCCACACTTAAAGAGCCGGGAGATCTGCTCCACTGCCTTGCAGATGGAGTAGCCACATAAATTGTTTGGAATTCTTCTGCACAAGAGATTTGTTTATATTAGTATGGAGCCGTGGATATTTATGTTTATACCTGAGCCATAATCCAATATTATTTTACCTTTTTTTGTTGCTCAAATCATACCACCTTTGGCCATTGAAAGCTCTTTCAGTTGGCTCCCGCCTCTCTGACTTATCCCCATCAATGTTGGGGGCGTGTGTTTGTTTTCAAGCACTTCTTTACTCTCTAGCACGACAAGATGCTCTGGGCTCATTTTGTATATTTCCTGCCTTAGCCCTGGAACCAGCCATTTCTCCAAGGAACCCTGATTTTTTTTATATTAGTTCTCATAATGGGTTGTCGTTTCGTTTCATTTTCTTTATGAGCATAAAAGTAAGTCATGCTTGCTGTGGAAAATTTAGTAACTCTATGAAAAAATAGAGAAAAAGATAAGTATCCCTAATTACCCAAGAGCAAAAAAAAAAAAAAAGCCACAGTTCACATTTTGGGTATTTCCACGTGGTCTTTTTTCCAGTTGCTGGCTCTTGAGAAGTCCTTTCTGTACTTTCACTCTGAATCTTATCCATCAGACCGAGGGTACCTGACAAGTGGAGAACTGGTCTGCTCCCTGTCCCAGAGCTGTGATTGGAACAGATGAATCATCTGGCCTTTCCCGTGTTGTCTGTTTACTGGGTTCCTGCCCACTCCTCCTTCTGGGGTTCAGAGTTTCAAGAAACCCAGGAGTCAGAGTGTGTCCTCCAGCAGACTGTGAGAGTGAAAATACTTCCTACTTCTGGGACCTTGGACATGACAGTCAACTTCACTTTTTCTCTTTTCTAAGGATTAAATGAGATAATATGCATAAAGTACTTAAAAGAGGGCTTAGCATGTAGCAGGTATTAAACAAGTAAAAGCTGTTATTATTACAATTACAATTATTAATAATCCAAAGAAACACACCCCCAGTGATAGGAGCACAGCTTAGCATGATAGGCAGGCCCCTGGGAGAGACATATATTTGTACAAACTGCCTCCGTGCTGGGGACCTCATGAAACTGATCTGGTCCTTCCCAAGAATTGGGCAGAACAGCTAAGGAACTGTCTCTGCAACACTAGCAATGCAAAAGAGGGCCCTTGGGTCTTAACTGAAAAGAATACATATGTAGGGGCAGTATCGTACTTTTGTCAAGAACGGGGGCTCAAGAGCTGGGCTGCCTCGGTATAAACCCTGGTTCCATCACTTACTCACCAGGTGACTTTCATTCAGTAATTATTTAACCTCATCAGATCCAATGTAAGGATAAACATATTGATTGTCCACAAGGTTGCTGTGAATAGTAAGTTCACAAAATTAAGAACTCAGAACAGTACCAGAACAGAGTAAACACTCAGCTCCTATTATTTACTATGTTTATTATTTCATCATTCAGGATCCTTCAGGTTGAAAGTAACAAAAAACCAATCCACTATTGCTTTAAGGTCAAGGGTGTTTATTGACCCATGTAAGTGATCGCTGGAGTTTCTCAGAACATCACTGGCTCCGATTGGGTCACATGCCCATCTGTGAACCAATCACGGTGACTGAGGATCTCCTAGGACTGGACTGGCCACTTTGAGTCATAAGTTTCACTCCTAAAGGAAATCTCAGGGAACAGATGGGGGGTGGGGGGTGGGCAGGGAATATGTGCCTTTCTTTGAAACTGTTTCCTTTTCCCAGAAGATGAAGCTTAATGGGAGAAGCCTTGGAGTGGCGAAATATTGAGCTGACAGGGCCAGTCACAGACAGCCACAGTCCCTGTGCAGTGAGGCTTCCAAGGAAGGGAGTGGGGAAGGAGGTAAATCGAAAGTGGGTAAACAGGAAGGTAATCTTTGGGCAAGAATCATTTCTACAGCATCCTGACCCCTCCCCTAGTTTAGGAGGATCTCCTAAAATGTTCCCCCCTGGGTTGGACTAGGATAAGGGAAATACCATCAAACTGAAATCAAGAGTCTTGAGTCTAAGTCCTCATTCTGCTGTTTGGCACGGGGCAGGTGGCTTGCCCTGGTCCAGACCACCACCACCTCCCTTGTCAATGGGCAATGAGTTGATCACCCTAACACCACGTCAGCCCTAGAAATTCCTGAATCCCTACCCATATCAGTGATTGCTCTCTTCTGTTGATTTTTCCTCCAAATAAAGAAACTGTGGGTATGCAGGGGAGGAGCCTAGTTATAATATCAGCACCCAGAAACCAGACAAAGTTGGGAAGCCATAACAGGGGTGGAGGGGAATGCAAATATGTATCAGTGACCCGTCTACGCCAGCCCCTGATGCTTCATCATTATCCATGGAGCCTGATGCCAGGTAGCCCTGATGAATGTGGTCACTCATTGGCATGCTGTGTGGGGATGGTTTCCAGGTATTTCTTGGAAGCCCACTTTCAGTCTTGCCAGAGGGACATTGTGCCATATTTGCTGCTGGGAGCTGGAGTTGGGGTTGCCAGTCTTTGGAAAAAGAGCCATTAGGTTCCCTTCTCATTGGGTCCTTCTATAGGGAACTCAGATGAAACTGTTCTACTGGTCTTACCTCCTTGCGGAACCATCCAACTATCTACCTACCCCCATTGAACCTGTGAGCAATGGGACTGAGGTCTCTCCAGCCCCTAGCACAGATACTGGCACACAATAGGTGATCTGTGTTTGTTGAATGAATAAATAAATGGATTTAGGTAACCCAGAATACTCTTTCTAGCTCGGCATTGTAAAGCAGAAAAACATGGAGTCAGTATGACCTTGGGCAAGTCACCTAATTTCTATGGACTTCAGTTTTACTTCCTATAAAATATATACAATGATAATTTGCCACCACTGCATGAGACTGTTTGATGATTAAATGAGATAATGTAGGGGCACCTGGGTGGCTCAGTTGGTTAAGGGTCCGACTCTTGGTTTCAGCTGAGGTCATAATCTCAGGGTCGTGGATGGAGTCCTGGGTGGAGCCCAGCATCAGACTTTACGCTCAGTGGGGAGTCTGCTTGGGATTCTCTCTCTCCCTCCCCCTCTGCCCTCCCCCCATTCACATTCTCTGTCTCTCATTCTGTCTTTCTCAAATAAATAAATAAATAAATCTTTAAGTAAATAAAGAAATAAATGGGATAATGCATGCAGTACTTCTAACTACCCTTACTTGAATATTTCCTCTATTCCCACTGCTGTATTAGCCCTCAGATAATGTATTTAAAATGATAAATACATTTGTTTTCTTCCCCCAGAACTACATTACAATTTAAATGTTGAAGTTAAAGCTTATTTGTGGAAGGGATGGTGGATGGATGGATGGATGGATGGATGGATGGATGGCTTCCACAGCAGGGGATAGAATGGGTGTGGGGGGTACCACTGGCTCAGCAGATGTTTATACCATTTTAGAATAACTACCTTGGACTTCAGAGAGTTCCTGGGTATGAAGGTTTGGCTTTAATTAAAGTCTCAGCACAGTGTTAAATGCCATTTTATTTTCGTTCATAATTAACACTAATGAGATGAGTGGATCACAAACAGCACACATTCTGAGAAAGTGAAAAACAACATTCGAGCTTGGTGGCTTCCATTTTTGCTTTTCTCCCTCCCATGCTCTGTTCAATTAAAAGTTTTGAGAAAATATTGCAACTACACTCCTTGTCTTATGGTAATGAAGCATATTAATTTGAATGTGATGAATACAATATTCCACTGACTTTTTTATTCCCTTATCTACAAAAGTTTAAAATAATGGGCCAATTAAATCAGGAGAAAAGAATGCAGGGTTTGCCCGAGGCTCCAATTCAGCAACCAAAGAACTGAAAGAACAAAATTCTGTGAAGTGTCTGGGTCAGACTCCATCCCCTTGGCTATAGCGGAGAGACACTAACTCATAATGACAGATGTGGACCAGGGAAGCAAGTACTATATTAGGGATCAAGAGGCCAGTTTCTAGACAATCCTCCAGTGTTGTCTCGGTGAATATTTGTTGGTTGGATGGGTGGGTGGGTGGATGGATGAAAACGGATGGATGGATGGATGGATGGATGGATGGAATGGAAAGATGAAATCAGATGACATCCCAGGTCCCATTCTTCCCAAGATAGATAAATAATTCTAGCCTGGAATTGACTTAACCCTTCTAAGATCTAAAAGTCAAAGGCAGAACCTAGAGGTGAAATTCAGCTCTCTGACCTCTTTACCTTAGATGCATAAACTATAAATCATCCTGCATTCAGGTAGGACAGCCCCTGGGAACTTAACTCTAAAATAGAGGCCCCCAAACCAGCTAACCCCAGTATGAGTTTCTACGTTGGAAGAGGGACATCCTGGAGCAGGCCTATGACCCTGACATATGACCCAGGTGTCTCTATGAGGACTTGGAGAAGACTTCCCACCTCATTGCGGTGCTTCAATAAGTCCACCTTGCTACTGTGTCCTCTGAGGTAGTCTATAGGTATATACCCGACAATATCTGTGTACTTTGTCACCTTCTGATTTGTTCTCTGCATTGCAGCCATTTTAAAACACACAACTCTCTCTCCCCCCACACACACACATACACATGTGCACACACACACGCACACACACACACATTTATGATGTTATTTCTAGCTTAAAACTCATTGTTCCCAGGTCAAACAAATCCCTAACATGGTCTATAAGACTCTACATTGCCTGACCACTGAATGCCTCCCAGTCTTATCTTTCATCACATCCCCTCCACCCATGTCATTCCCTGGGCTTCTGCATTGGCCTTTAGTCAGTTGCCAGATACCTCTTCAGCATTCAGGCTCCTGCTCACCTCAGGACCTTTGCACATGCTTTCACTTATTCTTTAAATGCTCTTGTCCATGTTAATATCTATTCTTCCTTCAGGTCTGAGCTCAAGCATCACTTCCTCAAGGAAGGCATCCTTGATGATACTCCCTACACCAATTTCAGAGTATGTTGGGTTCTGTGTTTATGTTGTCATAACTGAGTATTTGTCCCTTATAGCACTTATCACAGTTTATAATTATATGCTTATGCTATTATTTGAGTCTTATACCTCTGCCTTAACACTATAACCATTGATTCATTGTATCCCTAGTGTTTAGCACAGTGCCTGGCTCATAACAAATGCTCAATAAGTATTTGTTGAATGAATGAATGAATGCATAAATGCCTAATTCAAGAGCTTTAGCTCTTTGTACTCCACTAACCACTACCGAGTTTGGGATTTCTTAATTTCTAAAGCACTTAACTTGCACTGGGGCCTTATGCTAGGAACTTGAATAACTGAGATGTACCCTTACTCTCATGTAGTCCACAGTGTGACAAGAAACAGATACATAAATACACAATGACAATGTGTATTGCCCAGTGTTATAATCCATGTTAAGTGCCAGGTTTCATGGAAGCAGGGAAGAAATGCTCCTGTCCCCCACCCCCCAGGGAAGCTTCCCAAATGAGATCTTTCCTAAGCTGAGTCTGCAAGGAAAAGGTGTTGGCCAAGGCAATAAGGCTGGAGGTAGAACTGGAAAGGTGAAATGACCAGTAGGCAGGAAGACTCATGAGTCAGAGCCTGGCACTGGAGGAAATGAGTCCCAGGGATGACAGCACCCCAGATGGAGAGACAGGGCTGTGGGAGGTGAGGCTGGAGGTGAGCAGGGGCCGTGGCACTGAGGATCTTCAATGACAGTCAAAGATGACCAAGGACACTGTGTGGGGGGGAGGGACTAGCATGGAGAGACATGAGATTTGGAGAACTCTGAAAGTGCTCTGGAGAAGAGGGCTTATACTTCAAGTGAGAGACGTCCTCCTCTGAAGAAAGGGAGCTCAGTTCCAGGGCTGTCAATCAAACTCTTTTCTGGAAACCAAACTTTCTCTCCCAAAGGGTGCTCAGTGTGGCTGACCTTGCTTATTCATTGCAGGGAGAATTAATTTCAGGGAGGGGGAATTAAAAAAAATACAAGATTAAGCAGCATAATCAGCTGCTGCAGAGAGTTGGAAATGCAATAAATAATAATAGCATTGAGAGCTGTTTTTAATAACTCACCAGTGTAATTTAGCCCCAGCTTCTTGGAGCATATGTAAAATATGTCATAATGTGTATAATGGCAAATGCCTCATTGCCAGTCTCTAAAGACAAATGTCTCCCCAGGAGGAAAGGGGGTGGGACAGGGAACGGAGGAGAAATTGGAGGACATGATTGCAAATAGGGTGTAGGAAGGCAAGCATCGTTCATTGTGACACCACTAATTCGAAATTTGTGATCCTTTGCAGATGCGATAGGTTTCAGTTGGTTTGTCTTTGAGGATGGGGCAGGTTAACAGCAATAACGTGGTAAAGGAGATAGTCATAATTTGTAAGAGAGGGAGTTGTTTTCATAGACTGCAGAATCACCGTTTGCATGCAGTCTGTGTTATAATTACAGATCATCCTTGTCTGTCTACTCCAGCAGGTCCCCAGGGCACTGAAGTCTTGGCAGCATTTGTTTGACTTAGTTGAGTTACTAAATATTCATGAAACCATTAAAATGTGTTATTTAAAAGTATTTGATAAAGCCTCACTTTAAGTAATTCATATGGGCTGCACCTCCTCCCCCAAAGTCCAAGTTAGTGGGATGGGGCTAGGAGTTCTCCCCTCTTGGGCAGCCAACACGGTACAATGAGGTGGACTTTGGAGTCAGACAGACCTGAGTTCAAGTTCTAGTTCTACGGCTTCCTAGCTGTGACCTTTTGCAACTTATTCAAACTCTGAGTCTCCATTCCTTGTCATTAAATGAGTGACAATGATGATGATGGTGATGACGACAGCTAATATTCATGGATCACCCATTGCGTTTCCTCCGTCACCACACCACTGTGGGGTAGGTACTGGCATGATCCCCAACTCACGGGCGAGGAGCCTGAGGCTTAGAGCAGTTGAGTAACTTTCATGAAGCACAGGGCTAGCAAATATCGCTCAGGAACCCAACACCCCGTCCCTCTGACCTCGGAGTCCATGCTGTTAAGTGTGCTGTGTGATTCTCCTAGAAGATGAGACACAATGTGTGTAAGGTACAGCTCCCGGTGCAGAGTAGACACTTTGTAAATGTCTCTTGCACTGAAGGACTAGCTTTCCCTTCCTTTCATGTATGCTTTCTGGAAAAATACATCTGTGTCTTTGTCAAAGTTTTATTAATATCCTTGCCATTCCAGGCCCTTGTCTGAGTCACTAAGCACCCCTCCCAGGCCTCAGGTTTTTAATCTATAAAATGGGGGTGTGTGGGAGTTCTAACACACCGCTGGTTTGGGTGTAAATTAGTACAACCACTTTGGAAAACAGTGTGGCGATGCTTAGTAAAGATTCTGTGATGCGGCAGTTCTGCTCTTGCCCTAAAGCAGGGTTTCTCCATTTCTGCACTGTCGACACTGGGGACAGGGATCTCTTCGTGGGGCTATTCCGTGCATTGTACGATATTTAGCAGCACCCCCAGCTTCTATCCACTAGATGCCAGGAGCATCCCCCAGCTGTGACAACCAAAAAGACATTGTTGCCAATGCTTGGGAGGGGAACCAAATCCCCATTGAAACCACTGCCCTAAAGTCACTCTTGCAAATGTGCATCACGAGCATGTTCAGTGATGAGCAGAGCCGGGTGGTTTGCAACAGCGTGAAAGTGGTAACGGCCTAACTGTCTACTCACAGCTGAATAGTGAATTTACCACGGCATAGCCAAATGGAATAGAATACAACAGTGAAAATTAACTACAGCTACTTATGTCAGCGTGCATGAATTTCCTAAAATAGGCTTGAGCAAAACAATAAAAAGCAAGTTGCAGAAGTCTACATGTGGTATGATTCTATCTCTATAAAATTTAATGATATATAAAATGATGCCATATACTATTTAACATATCTATATATTTAACATAAATACATATGTAACATATATGTAGAAAACAATATATATGCATATATACATGTGTGAATATATATGTAGTAAAACTAAAAAGAAATGCACGGAAGTAAAAATAACCAAATTCAGTATATGGTTCCTGGGTTGGGGGAGGCACGAGGGCAATCAGAGCAGGGCACATGGGCTTCCATTCCGTTGATATAACTATTTCCCAAAATGGGTATATGAGTATCGTCAGATTATCGTTATGCCTCTTTCTACACCTGAAATATTTCATAATATTTTTTAAAGGAGTTAGAGTGGTTCTAATGGGGGAAGGGCACATAGAAGAATCATTTTGGGACCACATCTGCCTCTTAGAGATTCTGAAATCTTTCCAGTTCACTCCCCATATCATCAAACAAGAGTCACTGCTTTGGCCACTGTTCCCAATAGGAATGTGTCCTCTCCTCAGGTGTTGTAGGGTTGAGAATCAGCCGTCACTGGAGAATTCCTGAGGATGCGTCCTCAGACTTACTCTGCCCCTTTAATATTCTATGATCCCATAAAATAAATGGGTTGGGGGAGGTCTACTAGATGGATAAACATATAAGCAAACATGCCTCCCTCCAGTTTTCAAAGCTCAGCCCACAGACTGTTTCACGTCAGGCCCTGGACAGGGCCCTGAAGACAGATCCTTTGGGGGCTACGAAGGTGGATGCTTCTGCCAGAGTGTTTGAAACCATCCTTGTAGTCCTAGCCAACAGAGGTGTCCTAGGACTCAGGAAGCACCGCTGTCTTCCTTTGACAGGTGCAAAAATGAAGACTCACCAAAGTCAAGTTATTTGAAAGTCATCCAGCCAGTGAGTGTCAGAGACACGAATAGACTCAGGTCTGCCTTCAAATCCCATGTCCTTGGCATGCTGCCTTCCTACAGTAGTAATAACTCTCACCATTACAACTGAGAGCTAATTAGCAGTGCAAGAAATTAAAGCAAAAGATTTCCCCAAAAAACACGCTATTGACAAATACATGCTCTGCACTCAGAAAAAGGAGAGCAGGTTGGAGGAGTGTGAAGAAGAGACAGCATACCATGTGGGGGAATACACAAGGGAATGGGCAGAGGGCAGTGCAAGTCGAGTTCCGCAGGCCAGGAAGGCAATGTCAAATGCATCCTGTTTGGAACATAGCTGGTTGGACCTGTGATTCTGTTTGTAAGGACAGTCCCTGAACCAGAGATTC
Source organism: Ursus arctos (assembly GCF_023065955.2). Lineage (NCBI taxonomy): Eukaryota > Metazoa > Chordata > Mammalia > Carnivora > Ursidae > Ursus > Ursus arctos. The sequence goes on from NW_026622819.1 coordinate 57,777,401, forward strand.
CTTGGTGGCTGAGATAGATCTTAGTGATGGATCCCCAGTGCCTGCGGCATAGTAGACAGGAAACATGATATTGGAGGGAGGGAGAGTGGAAGATAGGAAGGCAGGAGGGAAGAAAGCACTGAAGCAGAAGGAGAGGAGGGAAGGAAGGAAAGAAGGAAGGAAGGAAACAATGTGTGTATTGAGTTGAAATTTCTGTTGAAATTCCAACAGAGCCTGGATCCCTCCTGAGAAAGCAAAGGAGGTAGAAATTTGAAACACGTCCATGGATATCTAAATGCCATATCTCACTGACTTTATTTGCAAACGAATTTCCACCAACAGCAGTTAAGTTTTGCTCAAATCGACAATTTGAGCTGACAACTGACACAAACATTGGGCACTCATTAATAAATGTGCTCATTACTTCCCTGCTGGGTAACCTGAACTCCTGTGTTCTGGTCTTTTATAAGCAAAGAGACCTACGTCTCCTCAGCCTGGGACCATGGTAGGGGAGGGCACAATGTAGAAGGAACCACGTAGGCTGAAAGCTTGGGGTGGTGGGGAGAGAAGGGTGTCTTGAAGTTCATCCCAAAGGACGTGGAATTTGAAGCAGAGTTCAGGATCCTCCCAAAATTGATCTCCTACAGGTGTTTGGGATGGTTCTTCCTGTGGGTTTTCTAAAATCCAAGAGGAAAAACCAGAAAGCTTTCCTCCCATTGTCTCCCTTGCCCCCAGGCTCCATGGAGCTGGTGATGAATCAAAATCAAACAAACAAATGTGGCTTTGAGAACTGACTCCTGAAGGGTGGAAGCCTAGGGTGGAGAACCAGCCCAGCTGGATTCCACAGGAAGCTGCTTGGAACCGGACACCTCTTCCCAACGTTGCACGAATAAGAGACAGGCTTCCAGGTAGATGCGTTGAGGTTTTTTACATTTCAGCATCTGTCCCATCCCCATAAACCCATAAATATCCCATCGGGGCACTAACAATCAGCAAAGAAGTAAAATCATTGTTGGGACCGAATGAGATAAAATGCGTAGACTATCTAACCCACTGGGGGCGGGGGTGGCCATTGATACCATAGCTATTCCTGGAGAGAGAAGCAAAGGGCCTGAGGGAAAGAACTGAGCAGAAATAGGAAAGCTGGGGACCAGGACCAACTCCAAACCCATCCCTAACCACCCACCACTCCTCCCCTGTGGAACCTGAGCCTTCAGTAGCCTGAGAATGCCCCGAATGAAAGGATACATAGACCTGAACTCCAGGCCTGCCTCTGCCACCAACTAGCTGCGTCACCTCCTGGGAGACACTCAACCGCATCTGAGCTTCCCCTGGGGAAGTTGGTACCAGTGAGCACCTAACTGGGTGATGTGATAATTCAGATAAAGGAGAAACCTATGTGAAAGTCCAGTGCAGTGCGTAGACCAAGAGAATGCTAACAGCACTTATTTCCCTCTCTTTGCCCCTGTTTTCTTATCTGCAAAATGGAAATAATACTGTACCCTAACTTAAAGTTAGGGCATAGTATGTTTTCAACAAATATGTGTTGAGAAACTACAATACGCAGAGTGATTGAAAAGGTTAAACAGAACTTGCAAAGTTAAAATCCTAGAGGACTTTTTAGACATTGCGAACTTCCTAATGGGAAAGGCTTTTCTTTTTATCTATGCACAGTGTCTAACACATGCCCAATAAATATCAGAGAAAGTAGGAGAGGGAGGAAAAGAGGGATGGGAAGAAGGGAAGGAAAGGAGGGAGGGAGGGAGGCAGACGTCATTACTTTACTATTGTACAGTTAACATCATCATTATAAAACTAATTTAAACAAACTCAGCCAGTGCCCCCAAAAGGGCTCCAAGATAAGGGCTAGAATAAAGAACACAGAAATAATTCTCCCATTTTGACCAGTGATGGGAATAGTAATGATTTTCTCTCTGAACCATAACCATCTTGCAGTTAAATAATTTGCTTTCTGGTAGAGTCAAGAGCTCAAAGATGGTGCTCTGAGGAATTCTTTCATTTCTTTCCCACCTTTTAAAGAAAAGAAAACTCCAAATGCAATTATTAGCATTATTTTTATACCACCTTCAGCAGAACGTTCTGGAAGATGAGGCTCCTACCAAATTAGTTTATCCAAATGAGATTTAGACAGTACCTTGCCAGGAGACCACTCAGAAACCCACATACCACCAGCAAGCCCTTCTGTGTCCAGTGAATGTGGACGTAGCTTTGCACACGTGGTTTCAGTTAACTGCGTGGGGCACTACACCACGGGACACCTCTGTTTACTTCAGGTTACACAGCAGTGAGCAAACTGAGAGCGGCAGAAGTAGCTCACTAAAATAGAGTTTTATTTTCTGACTGCTGGGGACTGACGGGCAAGTGAAATTTAAGCAGCAACAAATACTTGCCTGAAACCATTTGTCTGGAAGGAAGATTTGTGGCTAGAAAATTGAAGTTCGAGCACTCTGAAATTTCCAGAGGAAGTCTGATTCCCCTACCTTCAATAGTATTCCTCCCTCTCCCAGACTCAAAGCTCTAAACTGTAACAACTCAATCTATGACTTCTCCATCAGACCTAGCTTATATGTTATCTCCTGGAGCATATGGATAATAATGATAATGGTACTAATATAGTTCTTTCTGTGTTTAATTACTAATTCATTTCAATCTTTACAACTCTCTTAAGTAGGTACTATGATTATCTCTGATCTACAGGTGAAAAAACTTGGGCACAGAGAAGCTAAGTAACTCTTCAATAGTCACAGAGCTAAATAAGAAGCAGAGTTAAGAGTCAGCAGGCAGGGGCGCCTGGGTGGCACAGCGGTTGAGCGTCTGCCTTCGGCTCAGGGCGTGATCCCGGCGTTATGGGATCGAGGCCCCACATCAGGCTCCTCTGCTATGAGCCTGCTTCTTCCTCTCCCACTCGCCCTGCTTGTGTTCCCTCTCTCGCTGGCTGGCTCTCTCTGTCAAGTAAATAAATAAAATCTTTAAAAAAAAAAAAAAGAGTCAGCAGGCAGTCTGGCCCTGGAGGCTGTGCTCTGAACCTCTGTGTTGCAGTCCCATTCACTGAGTGTCAGAGACTGTGTTAAGAGGTGATAGCATTATCTCATTTCATTATTGCAACAATCCAAGGAGATGGGTGCCAATATTATCCCCATTTTACAGATGAGGAAACTGACTCCAGAAGTTTAAATTATTTGTCCCAGGTTACATAGCTAGTAGTTGGCAGAGCTAAAATTCAAACCCAGTGATTCTGTGAACCCACAGTTGTTAGGCAGAAACTAGGTGCCATGAGCTGAATATCTGTGTTTCTCCAAAATTCATACACTGATGTCCTAATTCCAAATATGATGGTATTTGGAGGTGGTAATTAGGTTTACATGAGGTCATGAGGATCAAGCTTTCATGATGGGGAAGAAGAGGAAGAGACTAGAGCTCTCTCTCTACCATGTGAGGACAAGAAGGCAAACATCTACAAGCCAGAAAGAGGGCTCTCACCATATCCCATCCACACTAGTACCCTAATCTCAGACCTCCCAGCTTCTAGAACAATAAGAAATAAATATCTGTTGTTCAAGCTACCCAGTCTATGGTATATCATTACAGTAGCCTGAGCTGACTAAGACACTAGGCATTTGTGAGTGTGACCATCTTGGTCCCCAAGATTCCTAAGGGACCTTGAAGTCCATGGCCAGTGCTCACGTGTCAGGACGTAATGGTCTGAATTGGAATCCAGTCTTCTGTGGTGTCTGGGTCAGAACAAAAGTCAGGTATCTGGTACATGAGGTCAATTCACCACCCACTCACCCCCACCCCTCCCTCAACACCCCTGCTTTAGCTCTACCCCTGCCATCCACACCCAAAGAGAATGACTCTGAATGATCAAACCTTTGCTTCTTTATGGTAAACAGCAGAGAACAGGGGGAAATAAAGCCTGCCAGTGCTGACAAAGAATTGAAGAGGGCCACCACAGTGAAGATTGTTGGCCGAAAAATAGTAAATCGGGACAAATTAGTGAGAGAAGTGCCCGATTCTGTGTAGGCTCACACCTACAACGCAGACACATTCACCTTACAATCTGTGTGGAAATAAGAAAAAGCAATTTGTGAAATGGATTCCACAAGTGCTCCAGTTAGGGCAGAAATTTCTTATCAAGTGAAAGATGGAACTCCAATAAAAATTTAAAAGGAGGTTACACGTAGAGGGAAGAGCTGTGCGGATGACACGTGATGTTGGATGGAAATGGGATGTGAGGAAAAGGCAGGCTTTCTAATAAACAATTCATGGATCTCTCGCAAATACGTCATTTCCTAGCTGGACACGTGGGAGAGTATGGACTTTGGAGGCAGGTGGATCTGGACCTGACACTCAGACACCCACTACCTCTGACACTTGAGTTTACTGCTGATCTTCTTAGAGGTGAACGTGGCAATACCCGCAAAGATATGCTGTGAGAATATGGGGAGATGGCCTGTGTAAAGCACCCCACAATTGCTAAAAAATAGTAGCTCAGTCTGTCTGGTTGCCATTGAGATAAGTCACCCGAGAAGCAGATGTCCCTAAAGCTCAGGGTTCAGATGATCAGAAGGGGACCAGGCTTTGAGGCCAGAATTCTTGGAAGAATTTAAGTCCTTGGGGCCCCTGGATGGCTTAGTCAGTTGAGCGTCTGACTCTTGATTTTGGCTCAGGTCTTGATCTCAGGGTCTTGAGTTCAAGCCCCGGGTTGGGCTCTACGCTGGAGCATGGAGCTTACTTAAAATAAAAATAAAAATAAAAAAAAAGAATTTAAATCCTTATGTGGTGACAGCAGGCAGAGAACGGGAGCCACTACTCCTTTTTCTCATGTCGTTCATTCCCAGAAATTCCAGAAAGCAGCAAGGGGTGAAGTCTAGCTCCTGGCACCCGACCTTGTATCTAACAGATGCTCAGTAATCCATGTCAGTGGAACTGAACTGGGAATGCTGTGTGTGAGGTGAAACAGGGCAAAAGGTGAGAAATGTGGGCAGAAACATGGCTGAGATCAGCGCCGGCAAAAGGTGAGAAATGTGGGCAGAAACATGGCTGAGATCAGCGCCGTCTGCCCCGAGCTGACATCTGGAACAATGATTATGCATAAGCCTGTAAAAGGGGAGGAGGCAGAGGGAGGACAGAGTCAGGGACAGCACCAGTCTTAGAAGGCAGAGAGCTGTTGGAAAGGAAGCAAGGGAGAGGGAGCAAGAAGCAGGCAGAAACCAGGGGAGGTACAGGCTAGAGAAGCCAAGAGAATAAAGTCCTGACTATCATTAAGTCTCTCTGCTCCTAATTTAGTTCCTCATGTCTGGCTATGCTAATGCCTAAAATTCCACTAAGCCCATTGGGTTAAGTATTATACTCACTAGGGCTCCAGAAGAGAGGAAAGACAGAAAGTCAGGCAAACCTCTGGGCAGGTGAATTTGTCAGGTTTCCTTCTGAGCAGGTGGGGTCTGGAAAGGCAAAGCGGTAAAAGTGGTGCTTCCTGCCCCCACCCCCACCCCCTTCCTCCCCCTGCCAATCTCCATAGCGTAAATACTCCTCCTGCGGCTGATTAAACCACCAAAGATTTAACAACTGCCTTGCTAATTCCCTAAAAATGTAACCATCCGCTTTCACAAGCTGGAATGGGCTGACTCCGGACACCACTGCCTAGGCACGGACGAGATTGATACGTAGAACCAAGAAGGAAAGCGCCTAGCAGAGAAGACGAGTTTGCTGAGCCTCAGTCTGACACGTAGAATATCTTCCCCTTTCACAAAGAAGGAAAGGAAGGACAGATGACCATTCACATTTAGTTATTGCTGTTGTTTCAAATACATTATATACGTGGGAGCAAATTTCAACAATGGGCCTCCCTCTGACCCAGGCCCTCAGTTCTCTTCTCCAGAGGCAACTAAAAGTCTCAATTATCAGTGTATCCTTCTGAAACTATGTTATGTATATGGCTACAGATAGTATATGTGTGTCCCTTTTCAAAATTAAAATGGTTATGTACTAAACAACTTACTTTTTTTCCTTTAATAATATATTTTCAGTGTTCTTCCAACAAAAGATACATAAATGGGTTGTATATCTGTAATGGCCGTGTAGTATGCACTATAATTTATTTAACCAGTTTCCTCAGTGATAAGCATGTAAGTTTTTTCTGTCTTCTGTGGTTACAAACAAACGATGTGATGATTATCCTTTTACATATATATGTATTATATATATATATATTATATATATAATATATATTTTTATATATATTATATATTTAGGTATCCCTGTAAGTGAAATTCCAGAACCAAAGTGTATACACACTTTTTATTTCTGATGGGTTTTTCTCTCCTAAGTGGTTGTATGAATTTATATCCACACCAGGTCATGAGAGTGTCTTCCCCCAGCACTGTTGCCCACGTGGTGTATTCTACAAATCTGAGGCCAGCATTTGCTAAATGCAAGGTCTGCTCTCACACCTGGCGTAGGCTCTCTTATTTGAGGCAGGCTTACTCCCAGAAGAGGAAAGTGGGTCTCATGAAGATCAAGGAACTTTCCCAAGGGCAGGTCTCTGTGATGGAAGCTCCAGTCTTCCCTCTTCTCCGTGTTGGCCACCCTTCCCCACCAGGCTCGCTGCTGACCATCCAGTGCAGGGAGAGGATAATGCCCCCCACGGTGCCCAGAAGCTTCGGACACGCCAATAACCCACACATTTGCTTCCCTGTCTTTTGCTTTCTTTTAGGAGTTTTGCGCAATCATTTTTGCTTTTAGTCATTTCTTCTACTGATCTAAAACCTGCCCAAACGCAAATATAACTGTGCACTCAGCCCAGTTTACAATTACTTTCTTGGTGATCCAGTTTCCAGAGGCAGTTTGTGATGTTAAAACAGAGACCACCTCTACTCCAGAGTAAGCTTGATTGGTTTTTACTGGAGAACTACAGGCAAATTGTTGTCCTTTTGAAAAATAGCCTTTCCCTCTAAGCCTGTCTCAGATCGAAAGCAGTCAAGTCTTTTCCCTTATGTCTTGAAATAACACACATTCCCTCAGAGTCCGAAAGAGGATATGCCCTGAGACGCTGCTGGTTAGGGTTACACTCAGACAGCAGATGGTAGGGAGTGGTGAAGCCTTTGGGGGAATTGCCCTCGGAGAAGAGGACGTAAAAGCAAAGATTACTATGAAACCACGTAGAGATCGCCGGCTAGGAGGAGGAGGAAAGTGGAGGGAGCGGGGAGGAGTGGAAAGGAGGGAGGGAGGGAATGCGGAAGAGAGACTGGTGAAAATCAGCCGTGCACTTAGGAGAACCGCGGAAAGAACAGCTTGGAAGACCGGCTTTAAATGCCCGCTGGCGTCCTGCTGGATGGTGCGCCAGCGTCCCGGCAGGATGTGGGCGGAGGGCGAGTCCGAGGGGCTCCAAACGTTGGGAATAGTGGTGGTCCTGTGCTCCTCTCTGAAACTTTTGCACTACCTCGGGCTCATTGACTTGTCAGACGGTAAGCGAACTCTTGAGCTTCCCTGTTTTATAAGAATGTGTTTTTCAGCTTAGGTTGTTATGAGTTTAGAAAACGCACGCAAAGTAGCGCGGAGACCCGAGAGCTTTGCAGAGGCCCTGCTAAATCCCAGCGGTACTGATGCTCGCCTTCCTCAGCCGCCCCAGTGATGCGCTGTCCGTGGTGCGGAAACGTGGTGCCCGGAGAGTTGGAGAACTGGAGGGAGTTAGATCTTCTCTTCCTGCCCTGTGTGCGTGTGGGTCTTGGTGGATTACTAGCTGTGTGAGACTAGCACAAAACATCACAATCTCTCTCACAGTGCTTGATAGCTATGTTGTTGGCAGAAGCTGAGGACTTTTAGAAGTCAATATGTTGATTAACTTTAAGAAGTAGGTGGGAAGATTATGGTGTTAAAATTTTTGTAAAATGCTAATCACAGAGCCGGGCAATTAGAAGACATTTAGCAAATGTCAGTTTCTTTCCCCAGCCCTTCACGTCCAAACCTCATAAGAATCCTTACCTTAAAACCACCTCATTAGCTGTGACTTTAGCTTCCATTCCTTAGTGAGAAAATAGTCAAAAATTCTGGTTAACCCATGCTGTTTATGACTAGAAAGTTAGTGGTTTGGTTTCCAAAGTTAAAGGAGCTCAAGAAGTGAGTATCTTCTTCCTCCTTATGGGATTTTGTCCCAAATAGGACATAGTTTGTTTATATAATTTTTAATCATATAAAATTAGACTCTTGGAAAGATTCTAATTTTGATGAGCAATGAGTTAAACAAAACCAGCCTCCAACAATATATATTCAATGTATATACAATGTGTATTCCATGTATATTCTTCCATAACTGGATAGTGAAGACAGAATTTCTCTTCCAAGAGACATCACAGGCCATAACTATACATAATAATGAAATACATTTGCAGACAAAGGACTAGCTGAAGTAGCAACCAAAGCTGAGATAGAACAGAGACTGAATGCAGGACCATGTGGTTGGGTGAGCTCTGGACTAGGAGTCAAGGGACCTGGTTTCGATTCACGACAGCTCTCTACTTAATCTTGGTCAAGTCATTTTTTATCTGGATCTCGGTTTCCTTATGAGAATGTTGATGATTTTCAGTCTCTGCTTCATGGAATTCTGGAGTGACCTGAACATTTCCTTGTTCACAGTTTTGTGGTGGGAGCAGTAAGGTAGACCTCTGGGCCCTTCTTCCCTGCTTCAACAAAACCAGTTTCCCTATATCTGTCCTATATGCCAGGCCTGTATGTGAGAGCGTGCTAAGCTTCAGCTAATATTTAGTGAATCCACGATTCTATGATTCCATGATTGTGTTTCCCTGAGACTTTGTCAGAAAACTTTTTCTTTCCTGAAAACCACCCGAAATCTAACAATCGGGAAGAATAGTTCTGTGTGCACATAGGAGCTCTCCCAGGTCCTCAGTGCCTTATATGTGCTTCTCTCGAACCTTACACTCAGCCTGCCAGTTTGTAACAATTGAGCAAAACCCCTGTTCTCCACCAGATCCCCAAAACATGTTTTTTTTTTAAGATTTTATTTATTTATTTGACAGAGATAGAGACAGCCAGCGAGAGAGGGAACACAAGCAGGGGGAGTGGGAGAGGAAGAAGCAGGCTCATAGCGGAGGAGCCTGATGTGGGGCTCGATCCCACAACGCCGGGATCACGCCCTGAGCCGAAGGCAGACGCCCAACCGCTGTGCCACCCAGGCGCCCCCCCAAAACATGTTTTATCCCTATTCTGAGCTTCAAAGCAGATACCCAGTGAGATGGCAAATTAATGTAAGAGAAAGTTCCAGAGAAACTTCCTTATCAGGCTAAAGGTGTGGTGGAAAATATTACCCCGCTCTTCCTTTCCATATCCGAACATGCCCATCTCTCTGCCCCTGCCTAAGCTTCTCAAGATTATAGCTTTGGGTTTTATGACGACAGAAGATATCGGTTACTGATCTAATGTCATAGTAATGAGGGGATTAGGGTAAAATGTAGAGAACATATGTTTAAGACCGCCTCCAGGAACCTTCGGAGAAGGAAGGGATTAACATTCATTCAGGACCTACAAGGTCCCAGGCATAGTGCCAGGTGCTCCCATATATAGGAGCTAATGTGAGCCTCGAAATAACACTCTAAGGAAAAAAATTAAATAGCTCTGAAAAGTGGATATCATTGTTCCTTTCTTTAAATTTTTTAAGATTTTATTTATTTGAGAGAGAGAGAGCACGAGTGGGGGGGCGAGGGAGAAGCGGACTCCTGCTGAGAAGGGAGCCCCATACCAGGGCCCCAAGATCATGACCTGAGCCAAAGGCAGATGGTTAACAGACTGAGCCACCAGGCGCCCCTCATTGTTCCTTTTACATAAAGAAGAAGACAGGCTTAGAGAAACTACATACAATTTCCAAAAACACAGCAATAACAGCGTGGAGATATTTGTCTCTAAAATTACGCCCATTGTCCTGTATATTAAGTGGCTCGACGAGTAAGATAGGGTCTGTGGTCTGTCATTAAGTCTATACCACACAAGCTGTTATGCCAGAGCCTTTCCCATACGGTCCCAAATGCCATTTTTAATGTGTATGTGACATCTGAAACTCTGTTCACCCATGTGAGTACCAAGAGGAGAATACTACGTCCTATTAAGTAGGCCGGGACAACAGTGATGTAATCATTCTAAAGAAAGCAGGAGAGCAATTCTGCAGAATCTTTCAGTAGTCTTTCTTAGGTGCTTCATCTTATTCTCATTTTATTTTTCAGTAGTAATTTTAGAATTGTATCAATTTGGGGCCTAGAATCTAAAGAGCTCGGTTCCAGTCCTGAATGTGCCATTTATCAGTGGCACGCCCTTGGGCAAGTCCCTTTTCCTCCCCAGCTTTCACTTTCCTTATTTGTCAAAATGGAGACATGAAGATGATGGTGGTACTAGAACTAGGTAACAAATTACTTCAAATCAGATGGCTCGAAACAACAGAAATTTCTTCTTTCACAGTTCTGGAGGCTAGAAATCCAAAAGCAAGGAGTTGGCAGGGCTGTGCTCCCTTTAAGCCTCTAGAGGAGAATCCCTCCTTGCCTCTTCCAGTTTCTGGTAACCCCAGGTGTTCTCGGGCTTGTGGCAGGGTCACTGCAATCTGTCTCCATCGCCCATGGGATCTTCTCCCTGCATGTCTCGTCTTCACTCTGTCCTTCTCTCTTCTTACAAGACCCCATCCATGTTGGATTAGGGACACCTTAATGACCTCGTCTTAACTTGATTCTATCTGCAAAGATCCTATTTCCAAATAAGGTCACACTCACAGGCCCTGGGGTTCAGGACTTCAACATATCTTTGTGGATGACCCAACCCAGCCTGTAGCAACAGTAGTAATGCTGCATATTGTTGTTGTCGTAAGGATTAAATGAAGTGGCACATGGGGACGGACCAAGCTTATTATCTGTCTCATAGCAGATACTTCATAAAAAGCTTAATCCTTCTTCAGCCTTAGATCATGCCATTCGAATGAATACACCACTCATCAGAGCAACAAGACAAAGCCCAGGTTCATCAGGCCTCTTGGGCAGTATAATCCTCCCTTTCGGATTTGGAAGTTGCCAATGAAACTTCCAGAGTAGAGACACTGGGGTGACTTTTCCCACATATGCTGTGTCACCGTGCATGTCCAGCCCTCACTGCCACAGCCTGCCAGTCAATCAGACTTATGACCCGTCCCTGCAAGGTGAAGACAGCAGGGGCTGCGAAGAGGAGGTCGGGCAGGGGCATGGGGTGACAGACAAGTAATGCCCCCCAGAAACTTCAGAGACCATGACCAGTGATTGCTTGACCTCTCTCTCCCTTGCTGCTCACCAGGCCAGCCTGAGCCAGCTGCCCCCTCACCAGATGGGAGTCCTCTCTTCCCAAAGCACCATGTCCACTGGTGCTGCCATGGTAACCTCAGAAGGACCTCACGAGTCCAGGGCTAAGCACTGACTGTGGTGCAGAGGCACATCAGTGTTTCTCAGACTGGGTTCTCCTGCTGCCGTGTCTTCCACCTGTCTAAACACAGGGTTATTTTGCTGTGTGTCTAACCAGAGCTTGTTTATAGAATCAGGAATGTCACAGGCTATGCAAACCGCCACCAAAAATAATAACAATAGTAATAACCTCACAAACTCGGGGAAGCCATGAGAATGCAGGTGTGTTTATTGGGTTCTTTAGAAAGAGTCAACTTCCTATTCATTCTAAAATGTGTGAAACTTGTAGTATGACTCCGGAGGTTTGCTGGATCTGCTTGGTGGCAAAAGATCTGAAATATGGTTCAAATGAAGCCGACTGCCCACACATAGCCTGCTTTAACTATTTCTTATGGACTTCATGCCTGTATAGTACTCTCTAGCTTAGGAAGCCATTGTCCATCGAGTGTTGCGCTTGGACAGCAGAAAAATCTGGTCAGATATGGACATTTTTTACTACTATTGAACTAATTCTATGGATTTTAAAAAACTGAAGTTCTGGGGCTTTGACTTCAACTTCACGTGGATGGAAAGTAACAGCTTCAGGACTCCATTCAAGTCTTCTCAGTCCCACTACAGAGCACTTTCTCTTGTCCAAATGCAGCAAAACTTGTAATTAAACTGTGACTGGAGCATTGGGAACATCTCATCGAATGTTTGTATCACTCCTCTTGGTAAAGTACTCATAACCCAGCCCAGTTAGGTTGTCGTGGGCTGAGTCATGGCCACCCAAAGATACCCTGTCCTAATCCCTAGAGCTTGTGAATGTCACCTTACGAGGAAAAAGGTTCTTTGCGGGTGTGATTAAGTTAAGAATCTTGAGATGAGATTATCCTTAATTATCCATGTGGGTTGTATGTGCCATCCTAAGTCCTATATGTCATCCTAAAAGAGAGGCAGGCAGAGATCAGACACAGACAGAAGAGGAGAGGGTGATGTGAGGGTTGGAAGCAGTGATGGGAGTGAGAGTTGCAAGGCAAAGAGCGCTGGAAGCCACCAGAAGCTGGAAGAGGTAAGGAATGGCTTCTCCCCAGAGCCTTGAACCTCTAGATGTAGACCCAGGGTTCGTACACCACCCCCCCACTGAGTAAACGAAAGAACCCAAGTAGATGACCCAGGGTTCGTACACCACCCCCCCACTGAGTAAACGAAAGAACCCAAGTAGATGACCCAGGGTTCGTACACCACCCCCCCACTGAGTAAACGAAAGAACCCAAGTAGATGACCCAGGGTTCGTACACCACCCCCCCACTGAGTAAACGAAAGAACCCAAGTAGATGACCCAGGGTTCGTACACCACCCCCCCACTGAGTAAACGAAAGAACCCAAGTAGATGACCCAGGGTTCGTACACCAGCCCCCCACTGAGTAAACGAAAGAACCCAAGTAGATGACCCAGGGTTCGTACACCCCCCCCCCCCCCACTGAGTAAACGAAAGAACCCAAGTAGATGACCCAGGGTTTGTACACCACCCCCCCCCACTGAGTAAACGAAAGAACCCAAGTAGATTACTCTTCCACAGCCTTAGGCCCAAACCTCTCTCTTCCCTTTTTCTTCTTTCTACCTCCAGATTTGGTTATTTTTAATGCTTCTGAAGGTACTATTATACTCTAAATGGTGCGCCTAAGCCTTGATGCCTTAAATATTGGCTTTGAGCAGTCTCTCCTGCCCACCATCTCTGAAATATCTGAAGATACTTCCATTTCCCTTACTTCGCCAGTCTTTCTCTCTAACTACCAAATCTGTTCATTACATTATCATGTTTATGTTGCCAAGGTTTAAGGTGTTCCGAGAATATACCTCTTTCAAGGTAACGGGAAGGAGTTTCCTCAGGCCTCTTATCCCCCCTGTGTCCTGCTCTGAATGGGCTCCCAGGTCTGTGTCCAGAACTATCTGCTTGTCTGACCAACAGAAGGACAGAAATGCATTCTGCATTGGAAGAATGCATTCTGTATTCGGCAACCTTTCCAGTCCTTGGCCTCTCACAGGGATCTCCAGGGCTGCCCAAGCCTGGAAAGCCACCCCCTCATTCAGCCACAGACTGAGGACCCCCACCCCCATCCCTGCACTTGACCAATAAAACGAGACTGACCCCAGGTCCCACTCTGCTACTGCCCCCCTTCTCCCCCAAACACACCCTGCAGCCGAGAAAATCTCCTAAAATTCAGCGCAAAGACACGTTAGTTTTGCCGGCATAGACTACCTGGTAGCTTGAAGTCTGTCACAGCAAGCCTGGTCAACTTTCTCAAATGCCTTTTCCTATCCAAGGGGATAGATTCTGAGACAAAGTGAGGGCCACATAGAAATCAATCCCTCAAAGCCTGGCTCCTTCTCCAGACCTCTCTATTCCCTGCCTAATACACATTCTAATTATTGACAAGCTTTCTATTCCCCCTCTGGCCTGCCTGGGGGTAATCCCCTGATAGTTCAGAGAATATTCCAAGAATAGAGCAAATTCTCCTACTTGACAAATAGATACTCAGTAAAAGCTGGTGAATGAGTGGATTCATGCATAAATTAATGGCCATCCCTGTTCATAGCAAAGGAGCTGAGAGTGCGTTCAAGCCCAACCCCGGATACCATCATTGCTACTTCTGTGTTGTTGAAAGAGCCCCAGGCATCGTGTCAGTTGACCTGGACTCCAGCCTCAGCCCTGTCCCTCAGGCATATCCATGTTCCTCTCTGGGTTCACTGTAGCCAACCATAAAATGAGCAGGTTGGATTAGATCGGTGGTTTCCAAATGCCGATCTGCACAATTTCCAGAAGAAGAACCATATGGGATTTGGGGAAGGAAGAAAACATTCTCCTGCTCTCACTTTTTAACCCAGCGGCTGATTGTTCTCATCTATTTCACGTAGCCTCCGTGCAAACTGCCTTTAATTAAAGAAGTCCTTGCCTTTATAAGAGTTTGAAAACCACTGATAACATCTAAGATCTATCCAACCTTGAAGCTTTCATGATCTCACGATTCCATGATGTACTTGCTTTCAAGGTGGACAGAAGGGATATGACCTTGCCAGGGCCGCATTTCTCTACAGCATCATCACCGTGACAACCAACCCTCAGTTAGGCTGCCTCTGGGTGCACTGGCCCAAGCCATAACCCCTGGAACATTGGAACCAGCAGCAGCCATAAAACACAATACTAATGAGCAATACATCTGTTCCCGTGGCTGTCGGAGTCTAAATAAGTTGAGGGAGTGGTGCAAAAGCCCAGATGAGATTCCAAGTTTCTGGTACCAAAAAAGGTGTATGTCATAGAATATTTAGCTGAACAGGACCTTAAAGAGCATGAAAATGATCTGGTGCCTTGGAAATAACCCTGGAATTGGAGTCAGAAGCCAGAATTTAAACCCCACTTCTGCCATTTGTGGACTAATGACTTTGGGCAAGGTACTTAACTCCCATGAGACTTAATTTCCTCATCTGTAAACTGGGGTAATATAACCCACCTTGTAGGATATTGGGAGGATCAATTGAAACGAACTATATGAGAGCATTTGGCTCAGTGCTAACAGTTTATAGATACCAAGGCCCAAAAGGAGGAAGTGACTTGCCCAAGGTCACACAACAATGGCATTATCATCACATTGCCCACAACTCAGCATTGCCGTGGTCTTAGAGGATTCTGGTGGCCAGGGAGGCAGAGGGGCCCATTAATCTGTCTACATGAGTTCCCAGCACCTCAGGGGTGCTGCCCTGGAGGGGGCGCTGAGACACCACCCAAGAGTCTCACTCTCAGAAATTCAATATAGAAAACACATTAAGACCTGTTTATATGGAAGTGCTGTTTATAATTATTGTTCCCTATGGGATATTCTCCTACTGCTTCCTCCAATCCTGTTTTGAACTGCTCTGCTAATAGAGCTTTCCTGGCTTCCCAGGGGAGACATTCACAGATGCTAATAGAGACATAATTCAAAAATTGCTTGATATACATGCCCTCAATTTTCCGCAAGAACCACCTAAGATACCCAAACATGCAACGCGCTCATTGGCCAGATGCAATGAAACATGCATGGTACTAAGTGTGTGGGCTGCTACTCAGCCAGGTCTGCATTAAGTGGCAGCAGTCCAGCACTTTATCCTCAGATCCTGCCAAGGTCAAGTGCAACACGAAAGAAGCAAGCTGCTGGATGGGAGCCCTGGAGGACCCTTCTTACTGAGTCTGCGCTCCAAGGCTTTCCAAAGCCTTTTTAGACCAGACAAGGAGGCTGTTAAAAAATCCTCCAGGTCTGAAGAAGCAAAGAATCAATGCTGAGCAACTCCAGGAAGAATAGCTTCCATCTCTCCGGTGTATAAAAGAGGAGAAGAAAGGCAGAAGGAAGCTGGGAGCAACACTACAACATTGCAGCGGTACATTACAAGAAGATCTGGCTCCGGATCCCAGAACGAGCGCTTACTCTCCGCAGGGCCCTGGGAGAGTCGCATAAGCTTTCTGAGACTCAGCTTGTCCAATGGCAAACTGGGGATACTAACATCACCTCCCGGGATTTCTGGGAAGATAAAAGGAGATTAACAAATGGAAAGCACTTAGCACATCTTCATATAGTAGGAATTCATTCAACTTTTTTTATATAAATCATTTTCCTAAAATCTGAATATGGAGAGCACGGGCATGCTTACATGCTTATTAAACAAATACATGAATGTTGAGAAAATCTAAAATATACTAAAATTAGAAGATCAAAAGAAGGAAACTAGGACTGATTAAAAAGAACTCTGACTTACCCAAAAGTATTAAGCTTAATAAAACTTGGTATCTCGGGAGAAAATTAATATGAACTGAAAATAGCATAGGTTCAAGGTGACTTTAGAGATGTTTCTGAAGACTAGATCCATAATTGATTAATAAACTAAAAATATAAAGAACTGGCAAGGCTAGAAATCCAATGTCTCTGTTCATCCCCCCTTTGTCCTACAAAAGGAATGGAAGCCCCAGCAAATGGAAATGCCCAGCCCAGCAAAGAACACTGAGCCAGGGGGTTGAGGGAGGGTCCAGCCCTCCGACACATTGTCCCTTAAAGATAGTGCCAGACTGACACCCAGGCAGAGTGACCCAGAGCTCAGTTTCCCACCCCACCCTCCTCACACAAGAAAGGACAGGAAGGGAAAGAAAGGACAGGAGCCACACCTGCTGCTCACCTACTAACTACACACTTCTAGGTGTCCACCTAATCCTCGGGAAGACCCTAAGAAGGCAGCGTCCTTCACATACAAGGAAATGCCATCGGGCAGACACACAACAAGTGTGTGATGCGTTTGGGAGTCAACCCACACTCCTTGGGCACAGCATCCAACCGTTTCCACCTCTCCAACTTGACAGATGTAAACATCTGACTGCAGAAAGCTCTGTCATCAACGTGACCTGATTGGCATTAACATGACTGAGCTTCAGTCAAACTATAAAGGTGGAGATTCTTCAATTACGTAAAGATTGGAAGGAGCCCCTATGCTCTGCCGTCGTATGATGTGAGCTGCAGTCACTACGGCGGGCACTTTCTGGGTTTTGCCTGCGAGAGGGATTAGCAAACAGGCAGTGTGGGGGCCGTGGGAAGGGCAGGCAGCTGGGAGGAGGGAAAGCAGCAGAAAGCTGGGGGCAGTTCTCCCCATGGCCTTCAGCCTCACTGTGCAGCCCTTTCCAGAAAGCGTGGTTGGAAGCTCCCCCATTCACTCCCGAGGAAAGCCTCAAACTCTTGGGGCAGATCTAGCACAAACGAGAAGCGTGACCTGGCCCCCCTGGGGTGACAGATACGAGTGAGTCCCCCCGGGTGGGGAAAGGGTGAAGTCTCTCAGCCCAAGACCTCCATTTATCTTCAGGACAATTTTAATTGGAAACCTCGCCTCGCCGCTGCCCACTTTTTCAGAAGTAATTAGAATGCTAATCTATAAGAAAGATGTCTATTAAAAATAAATTAATAATAGATAATACATTTTGGCTTACAATTTTGAATAATATGGCCATCCCGTCTTAAAATAAAAATTCATATATTTTTAATAAGCCTGAGACATGTTTCCCAATGAACCACAGATGGTTCATTTTTAATATCCTATAAAGAGACATTATGGGTAAATGTTTTTTTAAAAATGGCAAAATAGAACCTCAGAGCTGCTCTCTTCTGGAGATCTCCAAGCACTTTCTAAGCATCTGGGCTCCCTCCTGTCATCACAGAGACACCATTGACCCCCTGACCTTCATCCCTGGTCAGACAGAAGCAGTGTGGCAAAATCAAAACCAGACACAGTTCAAATTCCAACTTTGTTACTTGATGAGTAATAGTCAAGCCATAATGACCTAGAAAATGGGTATTTATAAAATAATCCTGGTGAGGTTATTTAAGGGGTATATACAACCGGGTATGAAATGCGTTGGACACAGCAACTCACACTGAGAGGCTCTCTTTAAACATCCCTTCCTCTCCTCTCAGCGTCTAGAATCATGAGGAACATCTGAAGCTATTACACCTATATGCCCAAGCCCATAACGTGCCATTGTACCTGCAAAGAGAATAAATATGTTCTGCCCATTTGACAAACATCCATGAACCTACCACAAAACCTGTCGAGTCTGGAGAACAAATAATTTGAACTCTCCTAAGAAGGTGAAATGTGTAGAAAGCAAGGGGATGGTAACTGGCTCTTCTCCCAGTACTCATCATCAGGTTATTGACTTACGATTTAGCGGAAGGTCAGTCAGTATTAACCAAACCCATCCCTGTAACCTCACGCCCCATTGCTGGGACCAGGACACAGAGGGAAGTATGACGAAGCTCCCTCCCAGTCCTCCCCACTGCACAACCCAGTTCCACCAGCCACCCAATTGCTCAAGACTGGAAAATCTTCCTCGTCCTCTCCTGATCCCTTTTGCTCATGCTCGCCTCCCCGACATCAGCAGGTCTGGCGGATTCTATCTACTGGAGAGACTGGAAATCTGCCCAGATTGGTCTCCTTCAAAGCTAACATCACACACACACACAAAGTTAACATCATCTCTCATCCAGTTGCAACTCTCTCCTAGCACTCTTTCGGCACCTACTAAAACCAAAACAAAACAACAATAACAAAAACCTCTTACTGAATTATAGTAGGGATCAGAAGTCGTGTAACCAATATCTAGATTTTATAAAAAGAGGAGGAAACCATTCCAGCATCTCAGAAGCCCTCTATTCGCTCCATTCCAGTCACTCGGCCCCCTGACTTGTAGTCGCACAGGTGGATTTTACGTGTTGTGGGACGCTAATGTCATTAACTCATTTGCATCGCTGTGCAGCCTTTCATTCTACCAGTATGTTAACAATTTGTTGTTAAATTTCATGTTAATGGCTACGCGTGGGTGGGTTTCCGGTTTGGAGCAACGTTCAACTTGATACCTCTGTTTCCCATTGCTTTAAAGATAAAAGCCCTAAATTGACTGGTCTGACCCATTACCCTCTTCCCTGACACGGCGGTCATTCTGCTCCACCACTTGGCCTCCACTCTGTTGCTCAACAGGCCAAATTCCTGCTCATCGCCTCATCCTGGCACATGCTGTTCCTGCTCCCTGAAACTCTTCCCGCTGTGTTTCCTGGTCTTTACACTGCAGCGCCCGTGTCTGCAGACTCTCCCTCCCTCTGACGCCAGTCAGGCTCCTTCTGGTGTTGCTTCCTCACACTGCCCGCTCTCTTTTCATCAACATTCTTAAGACGACTCATAATTGCATATTCATGGGTGTGATGATTTAGTTAACGCGCGGGTCCCAAGGAACGGAGGTCTTGCCTGATGTATTTGCGCTCACGTTGCCGGCACCTGGAACAGTACCTGGCACGGAACAGGAGCTCAATACGTGTTTCTGACGTGAGGGAATGAGCTCGCCATCCCCTCAAGGAGCCCATGGTCAAGGGAGACCCAAAGGCCTCTGTCTCTACTGTGCAGCGTGGCGGATGCTACCGGAGAGAGGTGTTGCCAGACAGATGTTCTCTGGGGAAGAGAACAAAATTTCCATTTCAGAGGAAGTGGTCCTCGAGGTGACATTTGAGAGAGGACTGTACAATCGCAGTAGGCACCGTTCACACTATAGTCTGAATAGCGCCCCCTGGAGGAGTGCGGTGTGATGGGCTAGATCTGCGGGAAACCCAGGAAATGACCCAGCAGAGAGGGAAGGAAGTCGGGCGCTAGATGTAGCTGGAGCACGTGCACAAGTATGAAAGCCTCAGGTAGGAAATCCGGTTGGGGAAATAGGTCCTTCTAGAGAGTGAGTATGTGTGGAGCTGGGTAACGTGGCTAGGAGAGAAGCGACAGGCAAACCCTGGAAGCTGAGCAGGAAGCAGATCATAAAAGACCTTGAAGGCCTTATTAAAGAGCATGGCCTTTCTCCTGCAGGCAATGGGGAGCCATTGAAGGCTTTAAAGCAAGGGACATAGTCAGATGTATTTCCTTTGAAGGTCTTGGTTCCTCCTTCCCCAGAGCCTCCACACAAGAGGTTCCTGAGAAGCTCTCCCTGCACTTAGAATGTCACCACACACACACACACACACACACCCCTTCCTTCCCATCTAGTAAGTTCTCCTTCAGATTTCGGGCCCACCTTCACTCCCTCAGGGAAACCTCCCCTGACTACCTTCACGGCACCAGAGCCCCCCGCTACTCTGTCTGTAGCACCAAACAGCTCCCCTTCGCAGCACTCCTCACAGTTACAATGTTATATGTGTGTCTGTGATTCTCAGGTTAAGTCCCTCGTGCGCCAACCTGTAACCTCCCTGGGGACAAGAACCGTGCCTGTCTTTGCTCGCCATTATAATCACATTGCCTGTCAGAGTGCCCGGCACAAACGGGATACTCCACAGCTAAGTGCTCTATCAATGACTGTTTTACAGAGTCCTTCTGCCCGTTCGTGCAGAGAACCCACTGGTAGAGCTGAGGCAACAGGCTGGAGAGAGATGCTGAGTACATAGCCTTGAGTCCAAGGAATGTTCCTGCCCAATGCCCCAGCTGGAAATCTCAAAGTAGGCATTCTGAACCCATGCCTAACTGCAAAACCAAACTCTATCGACTGTATTTTCTTATTTTCTGTGTTCTTGATACTCCGGCGTTTGGGGCCTTGATCCTGGAGGGACCGCCCCTGCCAGGGCTGGCTAATTCGTAGGGATAGCAAATGACTCCCTTGCAAGTGTGCCTTCGGTACACAAACCAACCAGTCCAGAGCCCACAGCCAAGCATCACTGTGAGCTAGCTCCCACACACCAAGTCAGGATGGCCTCTGCTCTAAACCACCGCGGGCCAGGTACCAGACAGCCGCGAGCACCCCTACAGCCCAGAGGGGGCCAAGATGCTCCCAACTCTCCAATCCCAGCATACCTATCTTGCCTCACCCATGCCTTCCCACAAACACCCCAGTCAAGGCTCCGGGCCATGCTCTCCCCTCATCCCCATCTGCCTCCCGACTGACCCCGGTGCTTCCCTGTGTGGCCCTGCGTGGAGTGCCATGCCTGCTGTTTCTAGGGATCCATGAGTATGAACTTCTTCCCTCGTGACAGTCATTTCCCTGTCTGCATTTCTTACTGAACCTGATTAAATCAAATCCCAGGTCCACATCTTAACACAAAAATCCTTTAATGTATTCAGGTGTCCCAGGGTCCTAACTCCTCAAAGATGAAACTGCGTGGTGAAGGTCTTTCTAATCCTCACGGCTCCCAGCGTGGTATCTCAGAAGACACTTGGGAATGTTCGCAGATAAGGAACAGGAAGATCCCCGGCACCCTCACCTCCCGAGAATCTGCTTTCGCTCCCGGAATCAGGCCCAGGCGTGGAGCTTCTCCAATGGCCTTGGGACCAACCAGTTTTACAAATTATCAACATCTCCCCATTAGCTGTTGCAATATTAAATTGTGTGACTGGAAATGAATGAATAATCCCACGGGCAAGTGAGGGAGACCAAGCAGCGGGGATTTAATAACAAGTCCTGCCCTCTCTCCAAGCGGAAGGTCTTCCTAATTAAATATTAAAAATCTATCCACACAGCTACAGCAAAAAATTGCTTTTTCAGCAGCATCGCTTTGAGACCCTTCCTCCAAAGATCCAAGTGCTGTGGGAATGTCCTCTTGGGGACCCAGATGAGGGAGAAAGGGAAGCACCAGTGACAGGTACTGCTGGCTGCCAGGCACAGGTCTTTCCTACGTCTTGTCGCATTTGGTCCTCTTGAAGACCACGAGTTGTGGGTAAGATCACAGCCGAGTGGCCAAGTTGGCCTTTCAATCCAGTTCAGTGTGGTTATAAACTGAAAGGCTATAACACCACGGTTCAGAACACGGGTTTCAGTAGCAAGCAAACCTGGATTTGAGTGCTGGGTCTGCCATTTACTAACTGTGTGGCCTCGGGCAGATAACCTTACCTCTCTGAGTCTCAGCTTCTTTGTCGGTAACAGGGAAGCAGTGTGGGGCTCGCAGGCTTTGGGGAGGGTTCTGCGAGATCACAGACAGGAAGCCCTAGAGGCAGGCCTGGTACCTCAGAAATGCTTCTGAAATGTCAGCTGCTGTTCGGATCAAGGGAAGACTCCCTCCCCCCCCAACATTCCCTCTGCCCCCCAGTGTTTAGAAATGCCTTCACCAGAACGGAAGGCATCCTGTCCACCCCACTGCCTCTAGCCAGGCTGTGTGGTTTTTTTCTTCACAGGTTAGGGAGGCGTTGTTACGAGCTGTTTCACATCTAGTGAGCATATACTCCCCGCCAGCTGTGCTCCCATTTATTACCTCATTTAAATCTCACCAGAGCCCCGCAAAGCAGGGATTGTTCTCACCATTTCCCAGTGTTGAAACTGAGTTGACGAACTTAATGTGTTGCCAAGGCTACAAGCCGGAAGCACTCCGCCCTCACCTGCCTATAGCTTCCTGGGCTGCCCCTCAGAGGAAGCGCCCTGGGCTTTGGGCTCCACCCCACCCCCAGGCAGGGCTCCTGAGGTGCTCCCCATCTGTTCTTTAAGTCGATTTAAAAATACCCTTTTGGATTTCTTCTTATTAGAAATCTGTACCTCCTCATTGCAGAAAGTTTAGAAAATACACATAAGCAAAAAGAACATAACAGCCATTCACAACCCCAACCGTCGGTGGTAACTGCTAAAATGTGTATGTATATCTTAGAGATGAT
Organism: Ursus arctos; assembly: GCF_023065955.2. Classification (NCBI taxonomy): domain Eukaryota; kingdom Metazoa; phylum Chordata; class Mammalia; order Carnivora; family Ursidae; genus Ursus; species Ursus arctos. The sequence goes on from NW_026622819.1 coordinate 57,799,981, forward strand.
GGATAGATAGATAGTTCCTGTTTTACAAAACCTGCTTTTTTCCACTTCCAGGAATACTTTTGAGAGATCATTTGAAATGCGTCCTTCATCCTGGCCCCATTGCTTCCTACCTTCCTCGGCTTTTGCTTCAATTATTATGACACCTCTTTTGCGTATTTAATCTCCCCCTTTTAATTACAACTACCAGGACCCATTTCCCCAGCAGGGTACGGGCTAACTAAAGTAAGAATAAGGAGGAGTTTGCTGATCAGCTAGAGGCCTGGCAGTCCTGGGAGGTTTTCTCCAGCCTTATAGTACTCCTGATGCCACGGAGTCAGGTCTCCGGCCAAGCCAGACTGACCTTCAGCATTCTAAACAGGAATTACCAGGCCCCTTGGCATTCCAGCAGAAACTTCAAATACCTCAAACTGTGGATTTTATTAACTGATACAGAGAAACAGACTTTCTTCCCTGTCCCTACTTGCGGAAAGCTGGGCCTGAACCTAAGGTCTCGGGCCTCTTTGATTAATGGAGACTCTCCATCGCAGTGAGCCGGCACGGAGAGGAGGGGTGCAAAGCCATCAGGCAAAGAACTGGCCCTGCCTAGCCATTCTTCGTGAGGTCCCCACAGGTCAGAGGGGCCAAAGACATCTCTGCTGTCTTATGATTAATATCAGCTCTCATAGGGTGATTAATGGTATAACTCATAACTCTCCACCGGCTTCTCAAAGCAAGAAAGCCTTCTGTACTGTACTTGTTTTGCTGTTTACCACCTCAAAACCCTGCTAACAGAGACCCCAAGACCCAGCACAATACAGTCCGTGTCCGCCTCACACTCCTCCGTCCCTTGTTCACCGTGTCCCTGCCTCCAGACAAAGGGACACCTTCTCTCTTGCCCTGCAGCAGGCTCTCTCCTTCCCATGGGGGAGTCCTTGCAGAGGCTGCTCCCCCCCTCACTCTGCACCTGGCCGTCCCCCTCTTGTCCTTGGCTCAGCATCTGGGCTGCCGCAGAGGAGCCCTGTGCTTACAGCTAGGTCCTCCTGTTTCAGTCCACGTGGCATTCCTCCAGAGCATTTCAGTCAACTGTAATTCAGACGTTTCTTACCTGATAGCTGCCCGCACCCAGGGACACACATAGCACCCCCATTCTTGTTTGATTTGATTGGCCAGGACTGGCCACGTGATCGTACCTAACTTCAGAGGGGTTGGAAGTACAACCAAACACGCACACGGGAAGGAGGAGAACCAGAAATAGGCGGTGACAGGCACTAATGACCACCACATGTCATGTTTTGTTTGGAAAAAAAGTATTATTCCACGAAAACAACATCACAACAAATACAACTAAACACCAAGGGCACTAGACTAGACTTCCTAGGACCATCTTCACAATGAAACAAGCAGCATCTACTTACCATTATCCCACTCAAAATGTCATGTTTTTAACCATAACATTGAAATTATCAGAACAATCCATACACATAGCTTTAAACGTATTTCAAACACTAATGAGCTATAAGGTGAAAAGGAAAGTGTGCTTCCTTGCCCAGTCTCCCCACCCCATAATCCCGTGGAAGTGATCATTATAGACAAGGTGTTTCAGGATTTGAGATGCTGGTGGGGAGGTCTGGGAAGGCTTCATGGAGAGGCATGACTAGAAGCTATTTGGGCTTCCACGGGGCACCTGGGTGGTGCAGTCGTTAAGCGTCTGCCTTCGGTTCAGGGCGTGATCCCGGTGTTCTGGGATCGAGCCCCACATCAGGCTCCTCCACTGGGAGCCTGCTTCTTCCTCTCCCACTCCCCCCTGCTTGTGTTCCCTCTCTCGCTGGCTGTCTCTCTCTGCCAAATAAATAAAATCTTAAAAAAAAAAAAAAAGAAGCTATTTGGGCTTCTTAAATGTGAGATTTAATTTTCAAAGACTCCTATGATCCAACTTAAGCTTTATAGTAAGGCACTTTGAGACTCATATGATGAGAAATACTGCTGTCTCACAGCAAGGAATTTAGAAGGGTTAGGAATTCCAAGCCAGAGCTCCAGTCTGGAAAGTTCCATCAAAGGATCACTGTAGGCTTACTGGTTGCCACCCACCACTCCTCAGATTAAAAAGCTTCAGAATCCTGTGACCCACTAATGGATTCTGCGATAATTAATCCTCGCTCATGCATCCTCTTAAACTACAAAAGCCTTCCAGCTGGCCACCCTGGCTGATAGAATAGTAGATGGGCTCTCGGGAGTTGCACCCTGCTCACACAAGCAGAGACACCCATTAGGAAACTCAGTCTCAGCTCTCCCCACCAAGTGAGGAAGGGACTTTATTGAATGCCTTCATCGCACCAGGTACTTCCTCTGCAGTGGTTCCTTGGATCCTAACAGACTGGGAGATGGGTGCTGCTGTGCCCGTTTCGCCACTGAGAACACTGAGTCTTGCAGGCTGGAAAGTTGACTCGCTCAGGCTCACCAGCTGTTGAGCTTCAGAGCTGGGATTCAAGCCTGACTGTTTTGACTGCAAAGCTCACCCTCACTCCCCTCCACTCCGAATTCTTAATTCGGCTCCCTACCACCTTCCCCAGCCACCCTGTTTAGGCCGATGTCTCCCATGAGTCTTTTCCGTCTAGTCCTGCTAGACAAACAAACAAAACCCTGCTTTGTTTTCATTCACAGTACACATCACCACCTCTGTTCCATGCTTTGTTCTCCACCTTTCGCTGCCTTGTCGCCAGCGTCTACAAGAGTGACTGTAGGCACTTGGTGATTATTTGTTGAATGAGTGAACATGCCGTGAAAAGAACACTGACCTGAGTTGAATCCTGCTCTGCCAGGAATCCAATGTGTGACCTTGGACAAGTCCAGTTCACTCTCTGGGCCCCAGCAGCCACATCTGTGAAGTCGGAGGGCAGGATAAAAGCATCTCTTTGTAACTCGTACGCTCTGTGACTTATGCAGCCTGTCACCCAGAGCAAAGGCTGCTTTCATGCTCAGGAAAGGGAAACAAGATTGGAAATGCTAAATGGATGGCAGAGAGCTTGAGGCAGGGGAGGCGGGCAGGGGTCCCTTGAGATCATTTGGTGTCTGCCCTCCTCAGACTGGGCTCTGAAATGCTCAAGTGCAGAAGTGCGGGAAGCTTGAATACAGGAGTTTGGCCCCTGACTTGCTGAGACACAGCAACAACCACAAAGACACGGGACTGGGCCCAGGGGTGGCCCCTAGGATGGTCCCTTATGCCAGCAAGCATCTGACTCTCAGTCCGATGACGAGAGTCGTCTTTGCTCTTTTACTTAGCATCCGTGGGTTCAGGGAGGTCTCACACGATCTCTTGATTCCATTTCTTCTAATAAAATGGGAAAATTAATATTGTCCCTTTCCTCTCTGAGCCTCAGTTTTCTCATCTGTGAAATGGGAACAATATAACACTTCTTTCGCAGGAGCTGTGTGACGTGAAAAGTGGTTGAGTAGACTAGAAAGCTGAAATGTACTGAACCAGAAGCCATAGATCTACCCCATTCTCGCTACATCTAAGGACACAGCCTGAAACTGTACAGAGGTCCTCTCTAATCACAGGGTATCCACTTTGCTCCACGTTGCTTGGGACCCAAAAAATGAAATTAGATTATCACAAAACACACGAAAGTCACTTGGAAAAACATGGTATGGGGTAAGGGAAAGGGGCAGTTAAACTTGGCTCACAGACAGAAGCAGGTGATATAAATGAGTGATAATGGAAAACTGTCCCTTGGTCTTAGTTCTGGGGAGGTAATAGGGAGTAGTGGGGATTGTGGTTTACTAGACAGCACATGCCACGTCTAAAGCAAGCAGCCACTCCTCAGCTCCAACCAATTGTTGCCATGTGATAATGTGATAATGCAGGCCGACACAGACATAATTCTGATTTCTAAAGAGAAGCCAAAAATCCATATTTTATGTGAAATAAATGTTGTCAAAATTCACATTTAAAAGAAGTGAAACAACAACTGTATCCTGTGGGCTGCCAGACTGTGATTTCTAAACTAAACTGTCAAACGACAGAATTAGCCACTAAAATTAGCCAAATACTTCCCAGATATTCTCTTGGCTGCTTTCTCGGGACTCTGTATTTCCCACTTAGCTTCTTGTAGTTCTACTCACTTAGAGCAAACAATGAGCACTTACTTGGCACCTACTATGTGCAAAGTGGATATGGACATCATGGAAGGAGTGCGACACCAAACATAAACACAAAACAAAAGCAGGCACAAAAGATAGTCTCTCCACCCGTACCCTACCCCACCCCACTCCCGTAAATGAAATCCTCAACACACAAACGTAGGTTCTGACACCTGCTGGGGATGATTAGAGACAGTAAGTGCCTCAGGAGTTTGGACGGAGAGAGCTTTCCCTGTGGTGTCTGCGAGAGCTGTCCAGAGGAGATGGCTCTCAAGGCAGGTTTATTTTTATTTATTTATCTTATTTATTTATTTATTTATTTATGTATTTATTTATTTATTTTTAATGATTTTTTATTATATTATGTTAGTCACCATACAGTACATCCCCGGTTTCCGATGTAAGGCTCGATGATTCATTAGTTGCGTATAACACCCAGTGCACCATGCAATGCGTGCCCTCCTTACTACCCATCACCGGTCTATCCCATTCCCCCACCCCCCTCCCCTCTGAGGCCCTCAGTTTGTTTCTCAGAGTCCATAGTCTCTCATGTTTCATTCCCCCTTCTGATTACCCCCCTTTCTTTATCCCTTTCTTCCCCTACCAATCATCCTAGTTCTTATGTTCCATAGATGAGAGAAATCATATGATAGTTGTCTTTCTCTGCTTGACTTATTTCACTTAGCATTATCTCCTCCAGTGCCGTCCATGTTGTAGCAAATGTTGAGAACTCGTTCTTTCTGATGGCTGAGTAATATTCCATTGTATATATGGACCACAACTTCTTAATCCAGTCCTCTGTTGAAGGGCATCTCGGCTCCTTCCACGATTTAGCTATTGTGGACATTGCTGCTATGAACATTGGGGTGCATATGGCCCTTCTCTTTACTACGTCTGTATCTTTGGGGTAAACACCCAGTAGTGCAATGGCTGGATCATAGGGTAGCTCAATTTTTAACTTTTTAAGGGACCTCCGCACTGTTTTCCAGAGTGGCTGTACCAACTTGCATTCCCACCAACAATGTAGGAGGGATCCCCTTTCTCCACATCCTCTCCGACAATTGTTGTTTCTTGCTCAAGGCAGGTATAAAGGGTGGCTGAAGTTGGGATCAGCTGATGACATGCTCTGGCAGAGACAGAGGACTGTGGCTATTGCAGTAGACCCATGCTAGGTAGTTGTGGGCACTTGTGCTGGGGAAGCTGGACTTTATCCTGAAGATTCCTCAGGAGGGAGCTGGTAGGTGGTAAAGGGGCCAAGCTGATGGAAGGGGACCCCCTTATCCTCCTGCATCTCCAGAATGAAGAGTCTGGGCCCGGGCTCCAGAGGCCCCTCCAGGTCTGACTTGTCACTTCTTGTGTTTTGACTCAGAGCATGTAGAATAGACAAGCAGGACAGAGCTTCCCCTGACAGCCTCTTGCGGGCTGCTTCCTCGGGGCTGGGGGAGACGCCTTCACAGTAATGAGCTGGATCCTGAAACAATTCAGAGAGGCAGCGGGGCTTTGAAACAGGCAGTGTTTCCTTTTTTTATGATGGTTTCATTTTACATTTTTATTGGCTCTCCACTGATTGCTCTCGGGCTCTCTGACGGGATGTGAGATGCGCTGACATTTATAGAAATCAATACATTAATAAATCACGAAGTTCATAATGTCTGATTTGCTTCTAAATGAGACAGAACTATTATCACCATAAAGTTGCACATAAAATATGCCCAATTGTGATGTATCGTATAGTCTAATCAAAGGCATTTGAGTGAATAACCTTTCCCCAAAAGAAGGAAACAATCAAAGCTGAATAACGTCATTAATAATTCAAGGTATGTCTGCCCAGGCTTCATTTATTAAGTGCACAGTTAAGAGGCTTCCGAGCCGAGTCCTGCAGATGACACCTTGCCATCTTCTCCCTGCCTCTGGGCAGGCAGGCATCCGCTCTCCGATGAACTGGCTGCAGTCCTTGCATTTGGCAGTACGCGTCGCAGGCGAGGGTAATGTCCAATTCTCTTCTCCAGCTAAGAAACGGACCAAAGCAATACACACGTTGACTGTCTGGGTTATTAAGGGCAGAGGACATGGAGCCATGTAATAACTCTAGGGGAGAAGAGGCAGGAGATTTTCTCAGTGACGGTCAGTTATTGTACCTATTGACTTAGTACTCCAGGCCCTGCGTTTCTGGGGTCCACCACTCACAGGCGCTCCGCCCTCTTCCCTGGCAATCTGCAGACTGAGTGCTCCACACTCTTTCCACGCTTGTGTTTGCTTATGTCCACTGCAGTTAATACAGAGTGATACTCACGTTAGCCAGTTAGTGTCCAAACCGAGCTGGCAACTGGGTGCTTTTCTGACAGAGCAAATCAGAAAACAAACAGATCTCCCTACATGGAAGGGGAGCACACTTAATTAACTAGATCCATCAGAAAAGGTATAATCATGACCTAGAAAGTATCTACAGACTTGATTGTTGGATTCTGCCTTTGAGAATCACCCGTAAAATCATGGACATAACACACTATTCGATAGAAATAACATTTTGCAGTACCTACTATGTGCAGGGAGCATTTTACATATCTTATCTCCTTTAGACTCACAATTACGAGGTGGGTATGATTAGAGCCGCAATGAGTCTAATAACCCTATACCGCCTAGGGACAGTGAGCTGATTAGATCAATCCTAAGACTCTCACCGTGCTCTCGGAGCTCACCAAGACAGGCACTTACTACGAGGACACATTAATACTGAATTCCAGCAAAAGCTCACTTGGCCAATCTCTGTTACTTCCTCACTTGTGATTATTCCGTATGGTGTACAGAACTTTATTTTCACAATAACAGCAGCGCAGAGGTTGATTTGGTTGGATGGTAGAGGATAGCCCACTTGATGGATTTGGTTGTCAGGCCCTGAGCACACTAATTCGGGATAGCTAGGCATATGCCAGCGATGCTGACCTCGCAGCAGGGATGTGACAGAGCCGGCTCACACCCACAGACCGCGGGCTCCACTTCCCAAATTCACCTCCAGTGACTTCACGACGACAGCCTGGTGGGAATATTTGCACCAAAGAAACTGGAAAATGGTGTCAATCAGGCCTGCCCCCCACCCCCAAATGCCAGTTGTTAAACATCCAGCAGCCCGCTGAAGCAAGCCCTCGGCTTGGAAACCATCACCTGGCAAGTTGTCAAGTTAGCTGGAAAGTGATGAACTACTCTTCAAAAAGCAGGCTGTAAGACAAGCTTTTCACACCTGAGCCTGACCTGGATCCACTGAGTTTCCACGAACGAGAAAATTCTGTGCCTACCTGAGAGAATTCCTACTCACGGGGCAATTTTACTTTTCCTTTGAGTGATTATTTTTGACCTCTCTCTGCACTTTCATATTTCCATCTTAAAACAAGCAGTTCCCCTCCCCATGGATACTCCTCCCTCCTTCTTCCTCATTTGCAGTGAATTGACATTTTAGCTTCTCAGTCAAGAGGAGCAACAAAATCCCATCTCTGTAATCCTCTTATTTCCTGCAGAAATATTCAAGACTCACTGATCCTGTGCAACGTGTCCTCCGTCCCCAGCCCAGGGCACCCACCACTCACGAACTGGCCATCTCCATGTGCTGGAACTTCAGAGCAGTGGACAGCTGAGACCAAAGGAGAAATGGGGGGAGGTTCCCCACTGCCTCTTGAATTCGAGCTGGTGGCAGGATTCGGGTCTCATGGGACTCATTGCTCCCTAGAGTTGTGGAGACTGCTGGTGCCACCTAAGTAAGTCATCCAGGACACTTTTTCCAGATACAGAGGTCCACTTAAAACATCATCTAGAGATTTCCACCTGTGGCTGAGACTCTGTAGTGAACCTGGCATTTCTACTTCGCAGCCTGGCTTCGCTGGACTGAAATGTTGCTTTGGAGGCAAAGGGACACGAGAGTCCCTAACGTATGTGGCCTTGCTCCCTGTCCTGAAACACCATTTAGGGTTCCTTCTTTCTGCTAATCCTGGGATCTACGTGTTTCACTTCATTCCAGAAGTGTCTTTGTTTTTTCAGTCTTGTTGGGAAATGTGTGAATTTCATGCTGTCACACGACAGAGTTGTGATTTATGTCACCGTCTGTGTAATGACTTTGTGGACTTTTAATAATTACAATATATTTCTGACCATTAATCTCTACTACCACCACCTTCCAAGGTACATCTGACACTCCCCTTCCCACACACCCCACCCAAAGTGATCTGAAGGCCACGTTCAAAAACACGCTCCTTTTGGGAGAAAGGTCAGAGAACTGAAATACACTATATATGGAAGAATTTTCAAGTCATTCGATCTGGAAAATCTCCCATCTAATGGAAGTAGCAGTACTCAAAGATTTTTTTGTAGGACTCTTTTTTTTTCCAGAAGATTTTCAGGACCGGGGTATAAATGAATGAGAAATGTATAAATTCAATTTTGCTTAAAAGGGGCAGGAGGGTTTCAAGATTAAGAGAACAAACGCTTGGAGCAAAACATGATTTGAGTTTTATTGAAGCAAGAAGACTGGAAAAAATGTCCAGAACACTCAGAAAATCTTTATCAAAGCTCAGCTCAGCACTCCCGGGACTCATCGTTAAGTTTATAAAATTCAGAGCTGATGAGTTGTGTGTGCTGTGTGCGTCTGAGTGAGTTTATGACTCACCTCCAAGCCCTGGCTGTAAGAATCTCAGCCTCCAGGATTACACTTCAAGACCAAATGGCACTTATCCTCCTGCGTACCAACCGCCCCCCCCCCACTGGCTCCATACAGACACCAACAAGGATCCTCGTCCCTGATTATAATGGGGTAAACTGTCAATCAAAAGATGGTGTTAAACTCATCCAGAATAAACGAATCCACCATGTCTAAGGGGAGGGAAAAGATCACATTTTCAAATGCCAGCATGCCGTCTCTAATACAGTCTTTAAATAACCAACATAGTTTAGGCGCCCTGAAAATGAACCAACTGGAAGCACTAGAAATGTGATTTCAAGAGACAGCATTCAATTTTATGCACACTGTCACCTAAATTATTTGCAGCTCAAGTATGTCATGCTCTTTAAATTTCCCTCTGGGTTCAGTTTACACGGCGTCCCACAGTTTTGATCTGTCATATTTTCCTTATCATTTAGTTCAAAACACTTTCTAATTTCCATGAGATTTCTTCATCCATCCATGGGTTACTTAGGAATTCGAACCGTATTGCTTGATTTCCAAACATTTGGAGATGTCCTCTTTTTTCCTTCTTCCCTTGATTTCTTGTTTAATTAGACTGTGGACAGAAAACATCCTGAATAATTTCAGTTCTAACTTTGTTGAGATTGGCTTTTATAACATTTGGTAAATGTTCTCTGCGCACTTGACAAGACTGTGTGAGAGCTGTGGCAGGTGGGTGAAGAATTTCACTGCTATCAATGCAGACACGTTTGTTAATTGCATTGCTCATATCCTCTACACCCTTATCGATTTTTTATCCGTTGCTGAGAGAGGAGTTTTGAAATCTCCAATTATGACTGTGAATTTGCGATTTCTCCTTTTCTCTGTTAGCCTTCGTTTTGTGTGTATTTGGAAACTAAGTTATTAGTGCATATTAATTTAGAATTGTTTTATCTTCCTAGTAGATGGCGTCTTCCTGATGATGCAAGCTCCTTCGTTCTCTCTAGCAAAGGTTCTTGTCTTAAAGTCTACTTTATCTGATGTTTAAAATTGCCGTGCCTGCTTTTCTTGATGTGTGTTTACACACTGTATCCTTTTCCAACCTTTCACCTCTACCTTTTCTGTGTCCTCAGGCTGGCAAACGGCACTGAGTTAGGGCTTGCTTTTTATCTGAGGCTTTCTCTCTTGCATTGAAGATTTTCTCTTGGTCGTTGTATTTCAGGTTTTACTGTGTTCCTCGGTGTGGTTTTCTTTGTGTTTATCTGCTTGGGTTTATGCTTCTTGAATCTGTGGCTTGATATCTGTGGCTCGATCTCGTTCATCCAGTTTTTTAAATGATCAGCTGTTACCTCTTCAAATATTGCTTCGACATCATTTTTTATCCCCTCCCTTTTAGGGACTCCAGCTACACGTATGTTAGAGCTTTTCTTCACGTCCAATATGTCTCTTCTTTGGTCTTGTCTGTATTTTCCATGTTTCTCTCTGTGTGTGCATCAGTCTGTGAATTTTTCTCTTGACCTATCCACCGAATCATTAATTCTCTCTTCATCTGTGCCCAACCTGCTGTTAAACTGACCTATTTAGTTGTCAATTCTGGATAATATATTTTTTTTAATTCTAGAACTTTTATATGTTCCAATTCTCTGGCGGAATCTCCATCTTTTTATTTTCCTGAGCATATTTCACCATTATTTTAAAGCCCACACTGGATAAATCCAACGTCTAGATCACCTGTGAATCTATGATTATATTCTGTCTTCTCTTGGTCCTGTCCTTTATATGCCTGGCAAATTTACAGTGAGCGGTGAGCATCAGAATACAAATGCAAACACTATCTGGCTGAGCCTTCAGCTTGCGCAAGGTAACTGAGGAGGGGCGGACAAACCCAATCCAAATGGGGATTGAGCTGTTTTGAGGCTGGATTTCCATCTTGGAGAGGCCTGATCTATTTCTAATGTGCTCTTGCTCCCAGAACGTAGTCCTTTAGGTGTCAGACTGAAAGCCTGAATGTTCACCAGGAACCCCCTGCCTAAAAGACCCTGACCTCCAGCAGCTACCCCATAACACTGTGAGCCTGCCAGGAGCTCTGTTCAGCTCTATAACCTTTGGGCTGTGGTTTTTGCTTAGTTTCCCTTGACCTCTGTCACTAATGATAGCTCAGGCTATTAGGTTCATGTCTGTGCTTCCCTCCTCTATGGCCCCTCCAGTCTTGGCCCCTTGAGCCCCGAATGCCTCAGTAGGTCTAATCCCATTTTTTCTTCCCAGATGCTGAAAGTTCTGCTACGCTCTTTGCTCAGTTTCTCAAGCTCACTTTCCATGCCACTTCTATAAATCAGCATATACTGTGAGATGAAAGCAGCATTGACCGTCAGGCTCACCTTAATGAGTTTTTCTTCCCTCCAGAATCATGGCTTCTAAAGATAGGATACCTTGTAGCTCTTTAATGGCTTCAAACAATGTGTTAGGTTTTTTTCTGCTCCCCACGACCACCACCCCCAGGCTTCGGGTATCTTCTTATTGTTGTTACTATGGTAATTTTTAAAAATTTTTAACTGATGCATTTTTTAAATCCTCCTTTTCCAGTTGTTCTCAGTGCAAAGTCAGTTCTGCTACAGGCGAGCTCACCACTCCTGGGCCTTTTGGCTTCTGTATCATTGCATATGCTATCCCCTTATTCCCCTTTTCCTTGAAGACTTAAAGGCTTAAAGGCTTTCCTTGAAGACTTAAAAGACACCTCCCCTTGAAGCCATCCTTGTCACCCCTTCCAATGCTGTGCCATCCAGGTGACATTCGTTAAGAGCTTCCTCTTCTTGGTTCCCAAGTGTCTTAGCCATATCCACACCTCTTGCTACTTGGCACGATTTGCCAACGAAGCATTCCAGACCAGTGTTCCATAGCATCCTACAAATAGGAATATTATATTTGGCCCACGCTGTATGTTTCCAATGGTAAGGCAATTGATAACAGCTGAGAATCAGGATACAATTTTTTAATTGTAGCATTTCCTGAGAAAAATCTAAAGATCTGGACATAGCAACAACCGGCTGTGTGAGAGCTATTTCCCTTTTACGGGGCAATGACTCGCCCGTCCTCTGTCCCTATCAGTCTCTCCAGTGGTATACCCGCACCTGACTCATCTCAGTTACCTACCTACTACTGTTGGCATTTGAGTTTGTAATCCTGGTCTGTGTGTGTGTCTCCCCACCAGTGGGAGAGCTCCATATGGACAGATGGTACGTCTTTTCACCTCTCTCCCAATGCCATCCCTGGCATGGCAGCGATGGTCAATCCATATCTGTAGATATGCCTCTAAAAAAATGCTACCTAAGTGTTTTTAGGGCTGTGAAACTATTCTGTGAAACTATCCTGTAGTGGTGGATATGTGACATTATACATTTGTCAAAACCCATAGACGTGTACCACACAAAGGATGAATTCTAATGTAAACTATGGACTTTAGCTAAAACTATTTCAATCTTGGTTCTTGGGCTGTAACGAACATCCCACATCAGGGCAAGATGTTAATGCTTAGTGGGAACCATGAGGAACGATGCATGGGAACTCTGTATTTTCTGCTCAACTTTTCTATAAACCTAAAACTGCCCTAAACTTCCTCTATTGGAAAAAGTAAATGAATGTAAATGCTATTAATCAGAGTGATAAAAGAAGGCAACTAAATCCGGCAAAACAAGCTTCTCCCAGGGGATTCAGGTCAGGGCACAAGAACAAAAATAGTTACCGGGGGATACTCACCTATACCACCACTTTTAGGGACAGCAGAAAATAAGCCACTGCTGTCTGGGGATGTGCATGGGGAGTGACCAAAACACACTTAAAGTGATGGCTGGCCTGGCTTACACACTCTTGGTCAGGAGTGATAGAAGGACAGGAGGAAGTTCAAAGAATAGCCTACAGAGGAAAAACCAAGCTGACCCCCAGAAAGACCCCAAAAGGTCAGCAGGAGAGCAGCAAGTAGAGCCCCCCCCCCCATTTCCTGCTCTCTGGGACCTGGACCCACTCAGCTCCATCGTGCCATGGGAGATTTTCCAGATCTGATGATTTGTCTTATATTTTATATTCAGCCTAACAGGGGGCTTCCCCTGCATCCACTGCTCACCCGTCCTAATGCGCTGATCAGTTTTTTTCAACAGCCCTCCTTTTTTTTTTCCCCTGCATCTTACTTATCAGGCTCAACAAGGGAAGAGAGAAGCAAAGACTTGTAGATTGTAAGCTCTGGCAGAGCAGGGAACAAAGCTGTTTCATTCACTGAAATACACAGAGCAGATTCGTCATTGATTGTTGAATAAGCAAATACAGAATCCTACAAAAGGCGCAGCTTCGAATTACAAAGTAACGGAGGGGGACAACGGGGCATGTGTTGTGAAGGGTGCCACAGAAGTCACTTTTCAGTCAAACATGCGGGTATTTCCAAGGACCCATCCACATCCATGCATCCTCTGGCCCATGCCATCCCATCTCTCTTCAGGCTGCATGGCTGCATGGCTGCGGGCATGCTCAGTGAGCCCCCTGCTGGGAGCCGTGGGCACTGCGAGCTGACCCATTGCTCTTGCCTGTTCTGACCGTGGGAAAAGGATAGGGAGAAGGTCAGTCAGCTCTGCTGCAAGATCTCTTTGCATAGGTCGAGCTGGACAGTGACCTGGAGACCCTCAGAGTGCAATCTCCATGGAAAATAAGGAAAATAAGTATGTTTTTTGTGGGTTTTTGGGTTTTTTTTTTGTGGGTTTTTTTTTTTTGATGAATGGATTTGGTAAAATGTTTTCTTACTTTTTCCTAGACATCGCCTGGTGGTATTACCAGTATCAGAGAGGTAAAAAAGTTTAACTTGACTGCTTTGGTCACATTACTTTCAAAAGAAGAGCTTCTTAAGTATATTGTGCAATTAGTCTACTCACTCACCAGTTTTCTCTGCCCCTTGTTAGAAACCCCACCTAGATAGAAACAGTTGGAAACATGCTTTAGAGACAAGTTATAGGAAAAGTTTTGCTCCCACTAAGAAACTGATATGTTTCTTTCTCTCATGGACAACAAGATAAATGGAAAAGCTCAGAGCCAGTTTGTGGCTCAAGTGTAGTCACTGCTTGGAACAAATGACCTGAATTTCTAAGTTCTCTTGTTCCCCATGGTCTTGACTTCCTAATCTAATCAACATTTTCTAGGGCAGTTTTTTCTTATTACCTTATCTCTTTATTTTATTATATTTATTTCATATAATCAGTTTTAAGTCCTTTGTGAAGCAAAGCGGAATGTGTTTAAGTAAACAAATAGTGAGGGAGAGAAAGGCTTGCTGGCTGGGTGGTGAGTGAGGTAGGACAAGGTAAGAAAGTGGGAGGTAAGCAGGCAGAGATCAGGAACCAAAAACTCAAATGCCTATGCAGTCAGGAAAGTAGCCTAAATGAATTAAGTGAGCCACAGGTGAAAAGGGGGAGCACTAGAGGCTTTGGCCCCCCAAAGGGAATAGCTCAGTTCTTGTAAACTATTGCTTTGTGAGAATTTGAGACCAAAGATGTCAGATAATCCCATTTTCCAAGAGAAATAAAAAATCCTATTTAAGCCAACCTCTCAACTTTAAATATTGGCAGTTAATTCAAAAAAAAAAAAAAAAAAAACAACACCATATTTTGTAGACCAAACAAGACCTATCTTTGGGCTGCATTCCATGTCAAGGGCTACCATTTTGTAATGTCAAAACCAGATGGGTGATTATAAAATCTAACCCAGGGATCCCGAGATGGATTGACTATTTTCTAGTCCAGGGAGAAGGACGTCATCATGGTCAGGGTTTTTGACCATCGTCATGGTCATGGACCTAACAGAGGAGACACCTCACTAGTGAGGAGACCAAAGGCTCGGGTCCTCCTCCAGCTCATAGTCTGAGGATCTGACTTGTACACTAGCACAGAGCTTGTCAGGAGCAGAGCTCCGAACGTTGCAAACTTTGTAACATTGGTTACAGACCAATTTGAGTCTGTGCTTGAAGGAAGAGGAAGCCGGTGTAGGGGCACGTGGAAGCCAGATCTATAAAAGAGACCCTGGACTGGCAGATTCGAGGTCCCGTTCTTTCATGGACTGGCTGTGTGACTCAGGCAAAGCCATGTAGTGACAGACTTGGAAGAGATCTCCTGGGTCAGAAGGCCTTAACCTGGGCTCCATGTGTTTAAAATATCCAGGACCTAACTACAAGTACAGAAAAATGCCATAATCAGGTGCAGTTTCTTTTTCTGAGGGTCTAAAGCTTTCATCCCCCATTCAGAAGAGTCTGTGACCTCAACAAATAAGGACCATCTTCTCCAACTTACCCTTCAGTCTGGGAATGTCCTGCTCTAAATCCCCTGCAGTTGGTTAGTCTATCTTGCTCTCACTACCCACAGTAATAGACAATTCATCACTGTTTAAGATGCTCATGGTTAGAAAATCCCTTTATCGAGGGGGCGCCTGGGTGGCACAGCGGTTAAGTGTCTGCCTTTGGCTCAGGGCGTGATCCCGGCGTTATGGGATCGAGCCCCACATCAGGCTCCTCCGCTATGAGCCTGCTTCTTCCTCTCCCACTCCCCCTGCTTGTGTTCCTTTCTCGCTGGCTGTCTCTATCTCTGTCGAATAAATAAATAAAATCTTAAAAAAAAAAAAAGAAAGAAAAACCCCTTCTCTGTTAGGACACCCATCTTTCTAATATTCGGATGGAGAGGGTGATGGTCCCCCATGCCCCACCACGCACAAGGTTGTAATGGGACAACAGACATGAAAAGAGTTTACAGATTAAAAGCACTTAACCAACAGAAAGTATTCTAATTTATTCTTGTTATGTAGTTATCGCCATAGTATTAAATTTCTAGGTTACTTTTGATGTCTATCATCCAAACTCTGACTTAGCAACAGGCTCGCCATTACTTTTAATAACAAAAAATAATAATAAGCACTATTTTGCCTTGCTGACTCTTAACAGATCTCAAAAGAAACTGTCAAGGTGGCTCCCCACCTGTTAATTTTCTGTCTTCCTCTTCCTCCAATCAGGGAGCTGGGCAGCCCTCCTTCCTTTCCTGGGGCCACCTGGGCAGCACCCAGGGACTCCCTGGAGTGGGGGGAGGCAGGGTCAGTGCAATGGGAGGAATGTGGAAACCTCAGCAGCCCCTTCAGAAATTTCTTCAGAATGTATTTACAGTGGCTGGAACCAGACAAAGGCGGGGAAGGGAGAGCAGTCGTGAGGGAGGGGAATGCTGAGATGTGGGCCCTTCTAGAAGGTTGCCACGGGTGCAGACAACTTAGCGTCCTCCATTCACAGGTCGTGACACATGAGGGTCACAGTCAGCACAATTTTACAAAGGAATAGATTAAAATTGAGAACCGAGTACATCTCACATTAATAGGGGAAGGTGTTTAAGGAGACTTTTGCTCCAAAATATTTCATAAAATCTTCTTTTACATATATGTGTATACTGGATTGTGATGTAAGTTGTCGTTCTGCCTATGAAACACAGTAGAACCAAAAATTGGGAACCCCTGGTTTCAGGCATTCAGGCTACTTCCCGGCATCTTGAGCCCCAAAGACATGAATTTTCTTCAGTGACTGATGCTTCCGCAGCCTGACAATTAGAAGATGATGAAAAGCAAACCTGAAGCCAGGCTTGACAGTCAGCACCCCAATACTCAGATATTACGGAATCCGAATGGAAACCGATCCTGCTGCCCAGACAGCAAACAAATCATTTACTGATAAAGTCGATTTCTCCCTTAATGAAGTGGGCCTGATATTTGATATTTCAGTGACTACTTAGTGCGTTGATAATAACGGAGATGGTAAGTGCAGCTTATGAATCAGAAAGATTCTCTCAAACTTCCACAGAGACTTCCCTGATCTTGTGAAAAATTCGGTCGCAAGAAGATTAACAGAAAGGAGGCAATACTGCAAAAGAAGTCTTTTAAGCTTCTGCATAAGTTAAACTGGGAAAGATATACCAGACACCTGCAAAAATACATCATTTCTGTCTTCCTGGTTTACATTTTAATAGTTCACCTCTTCTCAGAGTTTTAAATATTTGTATTTTTCGAAATAAAACTGCTATCAAATCTAATACTGGGAGATTTAAACCAACGATTTTATTTCTATTTTAAAATGAGCTGAAAATATATGTGAATATTCTGAATTAGATTTATGTGGGGGGAGTTGTTTTTTGGGGAGAATGGCCCTTTGATTTACATAGACATGCTGCAGTGCTTAGGTAATTGCTATTTAACTTGTTAGCTGCAAACATAACAGTAATTAAAGGCTCTGTAAGAATGACAAAGAAATCGGTCACTTGTAGCTATACAACAGTATAATCGGAGAAGAATCTTATTTATATTGAATAATCTGCCCTACTCCCAGGAGGATAAGGTGATACCTGTTGCCCAACACATAAGATGACCATTGGGAATTATTACCAAGTTCTTCTGCCTCTCCCTTGGAACCTTACCCAAATGTCCACTTCATTAGGGAAGATGTCCAAGATACAAACTCATTTTGACGGATTCCTTTTATACTGAGATCACAGTCTCAGAAGGAAAAACGACAATTGGAGAGAAAATCTGGTAGCAAGAGCTTGGCACTGACTGGAGAAATGTGCTCCGTGTTCAGCACTTGCTCATCCTGTTCTCTCAGACAGAAACGCAGCCTGTCCCCACTCTCCATGCTCAGGGGATGCGACGTGGTGTGTGTGCGTTCCCAGCAGCCTGCCCATCTCATCACTATTCTTGCCAGCCCAGATTTACAGTCGTTCAATATATGGATTTGGTAATGTCTGCATGACAACAACAGGCAGAGAAGGTTAGCTGACAATTGATTCTTGATTGGAGTAAATTTATAGAAAGCGTCTGGCAGGACCCGAAGGAAAACACTCATTTATCCTCCTGGGATGGTAAAACGTTGAAGCTTCCACTTATTTGGATTTTGTGATCCTTCAGTAGGCGGTGGGCAGATTTCTTGCTTTAATAGACTGACACTTTCTCAATAACTAATGCAAAATTACATTACATTGTCATACTTATTGGAGGAACAAAATGCTGCTTCAGACAACTGTTTTCTGAGCCCTTCGAATGCTTCAGAAGCTTTGACTTATATCAAGAGTTCCCATGTAAGTCATTTTCCTGTTATTTAAGAATATCTAATACACATTACAAAACAACACTGTAAAATACACTCGTGTTCTTAATATTTAACATGCCATGACTGGAACTTTGCTAAATTGTGTTAGCCTTCATCTAATTGTACCAAATGGTAAGACTTTGCTCTACCTTTTTAAGAGATTTGTTTCCCTTTGCTGTTTGGAAGCTGTTCATCATTCCACTCACTTACCTGTGTCTCTAGAATATTCACATGGTTCAACGGGCAGCAAATTGAATATGCAAAGAAGTTATTTTCAAAGAAAGGGAAATGTTTTCATATAGACTTGTTTTTAGCCCGTTTACCCTCATGTCCACTTGGAACGTGTTTCTCTCCATCCTGAAGCTCCCTCCCTGTGTGGTCTGACACAGCTGGACTAATGGCTGGACCGAGTGTGAGACAGAAGTGACGAGGCAGGAGGCGGGGGGCTCAAGGCAGAAAGGTCATTTGCACTGTGACCCCAGCCCACGACCCCATGTCCCAGGTCACAACACCACTCTTTTGACAGCCAAGACTATGGTCTGATGAGTGGCCCCTGAGGTCAGCCACTCCAACGCCATCTTCTCTGGTTCCAGATAAGATTGAAGATGAGTTGGAGATGACCATGGTTTGCCATCGGCCTGAGGGACTGGAGCAGCTTGAGGCCCAGACCAACTTCACCAAGAGGGAGCTGCAAGTCCTTTATCGAGGCTTCAAAAATGTAAGGCCCACAGGGCATCTGAAGGCCCAGGCAGGATTTCCCACCTGGAGCTAAGCTCTTCCAAATGCCAATGGGGCCCATCGGGGAGCTCTTCCATATATGTGGTTGTAAAAAAGAGGCCAATTCTCTAAAGGGGGCATGAGAGCAAGATCACCTGGCTAGAACGAAAGACTCCAGGCAAGAATGAGGCAGTCTCCATTGATGGGAAACTGGCCAGTAGCCCAGGAACTTCACAGGACGGCAGGCACCACCTTGGAGAATTCACCTTGGCCCAGCTTCTAGCCTTAGCATAACCCACTCATGCTGTCAGTATTGTCCATGCCCCAGAACCGATGGGACTTAGTTCTATGCTAACTGAGCTCATGGAGACTGATGTGTCAGCCTGATGCCCATGTATTCATTTGTCACATTATTTCCTATATTAAACCTCATGATAGCCTTGTCAGGAAGGTACTGTTAGCCCCATTTTACAGGTAAGGACATTGAGGATCAGAGACTAACTCTCTCGAAGCCACAAAGCCTAGAAGAGGCTGAGCCAGGATCCAAATCCAGGTCTTCGTAAGCCCAAAGCCCAAGCTCTTTCCACCTCACAGTACCCATTCTCTGATGATGTCTCATCATTTTGCAAAGCAGCTTCTGTCCTAAGGTGGGGCCATGTCCTGGCTACTCACTTGGAGACATGGAAGTATACAGGTGGTTTTCCAGTCCCTGCTCATCAGCGATAATGAGGAAACCCAAACCCCAAGGCTGGACCCAGTCTCCTCCTTCTGGGGTGGGCCCCCATCCCTCCCACTGACTCTCTCCCCTTCATGCAGGAGTGCCCCAGTGGTGTGGTCAATGAAGAAACATTCAAACAGATCTACGCTCAGTTTTTCCCTCATGGAGGTGAGTCTGATCTTGAAAAGATCCTTCCCAGCTCCCTCTCTGGTGAGCAGCCTTTTTCTTCCTCCAAGTTCATGCTTCTTGTTATCTCCTCCTCCTCAAGTTCAGGGACAACTGAGGGTAAGATTTTCCTCCCTTATTACGAGATATGGAGAGGAGAGATTAATAAAGCAATATCATGAAGTCTCATAACAGCTCTAGAAAGCAGGTACTGTACCATATGCTCAATGGGGCAACTACGTCTCAGAGAAGTTAAGCAATTCATTCAAGGTCACACAGCTAGTAAGGGGCAGAGCAGGATTCCATCTCATAAACATCTGATGAAAACCTTTGCCCTGTTGGTCCCACCATTGTGCCCCACACTCTCCATTCTTTCCCTCACAACAGCTGAGGCAAGGTGGAATTTTGAAAGAGAACTTTAAGAAATACCAGGGACTGTAGAAAGGAATGAATCCAAGAAGATGGAGGGAACATAAAGTTGTGCATCTGAGTCCAGGTTAGCGAGTGCGCCAGGCCCATGGCCACTGTGTTTCCATGCCTGACTCCTAAAGGAAGCTGCTCTGGCTCCATGGGCCTAGGACATCCGTGGCTCTCCCCATGGCTTCCACGTGTCACACACCACTTCCCTTCTGCCCCCAGCAGCTATCTCCTGCAGGACCCCTTCCCTGGGTCCTAACAAAATGGAGCTCCAAGTGTCCGAATATTTCTTGGGCTCCATTTCTCCTGGGCCTCTTCGGCAGCAGACAGGGCCCTCATAGGTGTGGGGACCTGGTAGAGGGTCCCTACCCAAGTTGCGGGGGTGGGGGGTGTGGCTTCACCCCACACAGGCCCCAGAATCACTGTTGTCGAGTTCTGTTGAGCCACAGTTTCCGGAGTTTTGATCATGTGGCAGGCGTGGTGGTGGTTTTGGTGATGTGACTATGTGAAAAGTTTAACACACTTTTTCAAAAATTCAGAGATATAGGTCTTTCTACATCCCTTTGTAAGGGACAGGAAAAAGGAGCTCAGAGATGTTCTGCTAGATGCCTGTGGTCACACAGCTGCATAGGGACAGAGCTGCCAAGCCACGCCCAGGTCTGTCTGCTCCCTCCTGGGTGCTCACTCCACGGCATAGCGCTACCACTCGGGACAGGGTCTTCTGCACACAGTTGCCATGTCACCCACCCACCAAGAATTACCCACGCAGGCGGGCAGGAGGGCATTTCTCCTGGGAAGGTTAGATGTAGGGCTAAGGGCCTGTCTTTGCTCTGAGAACTTCCCACCTAAACCCCAGGACAGCCACCTGGGTCCCCGTTTCCATGGTGGGTTTGCCCACACCCTCCTTTCCCCCTTCCCATCACCCCAGCAGCACCCCCTTCTCTTTCTTATTGTTTCCAAGCATTCTCGCTCCCCTCTGTGATGCCCCGGCTCCCATCACCTGCCTTTCCTTCTGTGCCTTGCAGATGCCAGCATGTATGCCCATTACCTCTTCCACGCCTTTGACACCACCCAGACAGGCTCCGTGAAGTTCGAGGTACGCTTATCTCTGAGTCCCGGGGTCCCCCGCACCTCCTCCTCTAAGCTGTGACGTATTGAAGGGACAGTTGGATCATCAGACGCTTCAGTCCTTTGTCCACTTAACAAGCGTTTCCTGAAGATAGCGGAGGAAGCAGCAGCTGCCCCTCCCTTCCAGGAGTTCAGGGCCTCGAGGAACTATGGGTAACAGCTGACTAGCTCATGGGCACACCGAGCTAACCATGTGACAGACTACACTAGAGACTTGCCTGGATTAACTCATTTTGTCCCCCACAGTAACCCTACAAGGTAGGGTTCTATGATTTATTACCAGTTTGCTGAAGAGGACAGTAAGGCAGAGAGAGATGGAGTGGTTTTCCCAGGGTCAAAGAGCAAGGAAGTGGTAACAGAGGGGTGTGAACTCAGGTTAGACCGTAGCCACTCTTAGGGTAATTGGAGCTGGGAGGTAAGGCAGTACCACAGGGGGCTGTGTGTGCCTGAGTCTGGAGGTGTCAGCACACACATTCTTCTGTAAGGAGACTCTGTTCCCTAGAAGGGAGCAGGGTAGGGAATGGAAGGGGGGTGCTTTCGCTGGGGTAGGTTATACCTTTCAGGGGACAGCGGACATGGGAGATACCATTCTGTAAAAGCAGTCATAGAGTCTGACCCGAAGACAGAGCTTCGGCCCACCCCGTGGCTTGGTGGTTAATGTCATTTATGCCTCTTCCACTTGTCAGGACTTTGTAACTGCTTTGTCGATTTTACTGAGAGGAACCGTCCATGAGAAGCTAAGGTGGACATTTAATTTGTATGACATCAATAAAGATGGATACATAAACAAAGAGGTAAGTGAGCGGAGGCGAGGGGCAGGGAAGAGCTTCAGTGCAGGCCTCTCATTGTAAACAGAAGACAGCCCCAGGCACAGTCACGAGGATGAAATTGTCTGAATGAGGGAGGGATCTGCTAACAGAGCTGATTCCAAAAGGAAGGAGGTCACCTTTGACCTCTCCCGTTGCTCCACCCTGCCCTGTTCCCAAGCCCTGGAGAAAGGATTAAGCAGGTTCATTCATGGTCACTGGGTCCCTTGTATTCAATGCACATTCCAAAGGGGGTGTCAGTGCTTTTAGTGTAGACTTACTCTTCCCAGGGGAACCCACATTTAGCAGGTTGCCAGCCACAGGTTAGAGCTAAAAGTTGGAATGGGAGAGTTGAAAACACTGTCTAGAAGAGAGAAGGGAGATTTTTGAGGAAGAAGGGACTACGGTAGGATCAAATCGGCCCCAATCTATTTTGCCTACTAGTAAAACCACAGAAGGGGATGATGGAAGGTGCAGCCATCTCTAAACACACCACAATTTCTGCAGCTTCACTGCTTGACCCTTCTGGATCCTCGGAGTTACATGTGGTGTCTAAATAATGAAATACCCACAGGCCTATCTCAAAACTCACGTTGATACCTACTGTATCCTGGTCTCTCAGTTGCAGCTTGGACCTAGCACCCTGTAACATCCCACTCCCCGAGTTTCTATGTACCGGGTGCAGGGCCCAGAGCTACAAATGTCATCCATCTCCAATTCTCACCTCAACCCTGCAAGCGTCTCTCTAATGTTC
This sequence comes from Ursus arctos, assembly GCF_023065955.2. NCBI lineage: Eukaryota > Metazoa > Chordata > Mammalia > Carnivora > Ursidae > Ursus > Ursus arctos. The sequence goes on from NW_026622819.1 coordinate 57,822,589, forward strand.
ATTCCTCATTCATTCAATCAAGTATTTGCTCAATGTATAATTGAGGGCTTATGAGGTGTTCCAGGTGCTGAAAATAAAGTGGTGGCCGATCCCCTGAGTGTAAAAACCCTAATATCCACTAGTAACAGATATGTTCAATGAATTCCAGTAAATTCATGTAATGGAATAACAGGTGGCCATTTAAAGCCATACAGAAGTAAGAAGATGTAAAAATTCATCTGACACATTACATTTTAAAAATCACCTTATAGGGACACCTGGGTGGCTCAGTCGGTTAAGCATCTGCTTTTGGCTCAGGTCATGATCCTGGGGTCCTGGGATTGAGTCCCACATTAGGCTCCCTGCTCAGTAGGGAGTCTGCTTCCCCCTGTCCCTCTGCTTCTCCCCTCTACTCATGCTTGCTCTCTCTCGCTCTCTCTCTCAAACATATAAAATATTTTAAAAAAATAAAAATCACCTTATAAATAGAATGTATAATATTATTTCAATTTTGCAAATAATTTAATGCTTCTATACCTACTCAAATATATGATATTCCAAAATATTCAAATACTACTTTACAAAATATATAAAGAAAGGACCCTAAAATGGGACTTATAACACGGTCTCCAACCTTCGGTGCAGTCATAATTCTATCACTGAATTATCTCCCTAACTCCTGCTCCCTCTTTCTTATTTGCAGACTAGACAAAATTGTCGTCATTAATACCCATCAGAACTCTCTAGATGGCAGAATTAATAAAGTACCCGTAAAAGAAAAAGAACGTGTACATAAGCAGCTTCCTAGAAAAGACAGCTGAAGCTTGTCCTGCAATCGTTTGGAGATCATCTCATCCAAATTATAGGCAACGAAAATCCTGAGAGAGCGATCAAAATTGGTCTTAAAGTCCTTTCTCTTAAAAAAGGGACTCAGGAAAGAACCTAGGACAATGTGGACGTGAAGGACTTTCGAAGCCCACATTTTAAAATAAATACATGGATAGAGACATGTATCTCCTGGTTCTGTTTGTTGGGAGGGCCTAAGAGCAATGAGGATACCTTGCACCCAGACCTTGGTTTCTGAACACCATCCTCCAGCTAACAGAACCAGTCTCCTTGGAGAAGTTGGTGATTCCAGGACTGGAAACAAGAAACACAAGATCAGCCTGGAGTACCCTGTAGTGCTGGAAAGTATTGGAGTGCTTAAAAGAGAAAGAAAGAAAAGGATGGGATATGTCAAAAAGCTACAGCAATCAGTCTGAAGGAGTTCCCAATTACCAAAACAGAACAATTTGAGCAATAAAATTAAAAATGTTAGTATTAGATCATAAGCTATAAAATAAAGAAAATATCCATGAGTCCCTACTAAATTATATATACATAATTACAGGTTATATATATTCAAATAATATGTGTTCAAATAAATAATAAATATGTATTCAAATAAATAATTGAATTCATAGATAAATGGGGGATAAGGGACAACTCTTCCTTAAAGAATTCCAATTAATAAATAAAGAAGGAATAAGGGAAATACAAAGTCAGCATTAGGCAAACACCACAATGGTAATTTTTGGAGGCAAGACCCACTGAAAGATACTAAAGCAGTGAAGGACCTTGACCCGCACTACCTTTATCAAGTCATCAAGGTTCACATCACCGTTGATAAGATACGTCAACTCCACATACCTCTTCGACACGATGTACCAAGAAGGATATAATATCACTTCTATGGTATTCTCGCCAAAAATGCATAACTTCAATCTTATCATAAGAAAACCAGGGACTAACCCAAACAGAGACATTCTACAAAATAACTGACCGGTACTCATATCAGAAGTGTCTTGGTCTTGAAAGACAAAGAGTGAGAAACTGTCACAGGTTAGAGGAGACTAAGGGGACACAACAACTAGATAGATGAGGGATCCTTAACCATAAAAAAGACACTAGGGAAAAACCTAGTGAAATGTAAATTAGCGCCATAGTTTTGTTAATAGCTCTGTGTAGCATTGTTGTAGCCTTGTTAATTCCCTGGGTTTGATCACTGTGCTGTGCTTCTGCGAGTTAGGAGAAGTGGAACTGAGGGGGAACTGAGGGCTTCAGAGGGGAGGGGGGTGGGGGATTGGGATAGGCTGGTGATGGGTGGTGGGGAGGGCACGTATTGCATGGTGCACTGGGTGTTATACACAACTAATGAATCATCGAACTTTACATCAAAAACCAGGGATGTACTGTATGGTGACTACAATAATATAATAAAAAAACATTAAAAATTAAAAAAAAAACAAAGCTATACATGAGTGCTCTGTTCTATTCTTGCAACTTTTGTGTAAGTCTAATATTATTAAAAATAGGTTAAAATGAATAAAAACAATAAAATACACACATGGAGTGTGGAGTAGCAGACAAGGAACCCAGGTGAGAGGCCATCCCCTGGGTCTCCACAGACACGATTTCAAAGATCTCAAAGACAAGGCTGTCCTCCTACACCCTCCTTCCTGCATTCCAAGGAGGGGTCGTGGAATACTGTACCTGGCCAGTGTGATCAGAACATCACAGAGCCACTCAACAGTTATTGGGTTCATAGCCCATGCAGAGACATTAGCAATGAAGGATTGAGCATATGTCCTCACGAGCTCACTGTCTTGAGGAAACAGAGCTACACTAGTAATAAGAAAAACTTAACTCTTGTAACAAGTACTTAATGATGATTTCTTCTGTATTGGGAAGCATTGAGAGATTAGAAAGAAAACATGACAGGATTTGTACCATCTATCAGGCCCCATAAAACGAGAATGACTTTGTAGAAAGTGGTCTTTTGGTTACAAAGATAAAAGATCATCAACATAAACTAGCTTACATTGAGAGGTTTCCTATAAAGATATAGCTAGTCTGATGGAATGTATGTAATCCCCATTGAAGCTAGAAGGTTGTTAGTCTCCAATCTCTCTCTCTCTCCCCTCACCTCTTCTTTCCTCTCCCATCCCTCCCTCTCCTCCAGCATTGCTGAGATCCTCTGTAGGAATGACACATTCAAGTTGCTAGCAACATAGGGCTGGGCAGGTGCAAGAGGACGTTTTAGTTTATGGGGTACCCATTCTGAGACACTGCCCCTCTGGGGCTTCTCCCAGTCTTTGTAACTGTCTTCGTTTGTTTTTCTCAGAGAACCTGTGTGTGTGAGTGTGTATATGTGTGTGTGAAAGAGAAAGAGTGTGTGTACGTGTGTGAGAGTGTGTGTGTGACAAAGAGTATGGGTGTGAGAGAGTGTGTGTATATGTGTGTGAGACAGTGTGTGAGGGAGATTGTGGGGGGTGAGAGAGAAGGAGTTTGTGTGTATGTGTGTGAGAGAGTATGTGTGAGAAAGATTGTGTGTGTGTGTGTGTGTGTGTGTGTGTGTGTGTGTGCAGGTGCCCACGCCTATGCTCATGGGAACATTTCTTGTCCTGCCCCCAGCCCCACCTCCCCTCTCCTCCCTCTACTTTTCTTCTCTCCTCTCCCCTCTTCTTTCTCTCTCTTTCTCCCTGCATTTTTCTCATCTCTTCTACCTTCTGTGTATTTCTCCATTCTACTCTTCGCAGAAGTTCTACTCTTCTGCAGAAGCTTTTGGTGTCCGCTCTCACTCAACCTCAGCTAAATCTGGAAATGGCTTGCTCGTGGCACCGACTCTGGCCCTAACTCCACCTGACCTTCGAGCTCCAGGGTTCTGTCACTCCTGATTAGGCTTCTGTGCCTCGTCACTTAAACTTCTCAAGAGAGAAAAACAAAGTAGCTCAGCTTTAGTCAGATGTCCACCTTAGTTCCAATTAGCTGTGGTCACAGGGACAGGTCACCCAGTACAAACACAGCCATCAGGGCCCAACCATTCAAAGGAATTGTGGAGTGGGGAGAGGGTCTTCCAAAAATGGGGTGTGAATTCATCAGTACATAACCATGTTCACCCCAATCCCACACACAACCCCTCACTGAGGATAATGCTCAAGAGAAGGTAACCCACCCAAGAGCTTCTGAAGGCAAAGAGAATTTTCCATTGCCCTCTCTCTAGGAGGTGGTTCCCAGAATATAGCCCCTTCAGCTTGCTTTCTAACTCCTTCTTATCAGCTGAAGAGAGTCCTTTTAATCACCTTCATTCACAAGGATAACAAGGAGCCCCAAACTGTCACCTAAAAAGAGCTTGACCTCATGGTTCCCACACTGTGCTTCCATATTGTCTTTCCAGGAGATGATGGACATCGTCAAAGCCATCTATGACATGATGGGGAAATACACATATCCCGTGCTCAAGGAAGACACTCCAAGGCAGCATGTGGACGTCTTCTTCCAGGTAAGTGCACACACACTGTGCATGAGCTTTAAGCCCAACATAGACCAGTCAACCCACAAGCACCTGAGCAAGTGGTGTGTGTCCAACTCTGTTCTAAGCATCGTAGAAAACAGAGAAGAATTACAAGATGTGTTGACCTCAAGTCATAGATGATCTCATTAAGAAGACAAGTCTATACTATAGAATAGAACAGGGAAGTATATTATGAAGTATAAATGCTACCGTATATCCTCTAAGTTCCATAAAAATTCCTGGTGGAGCAGAGTAGCCAGAGAAGACATCATTGAGCATATTTCAGTAGGTGTTAAGGCTTTGTGTCTGGGGAGTAATGGGAAATAAAGTTGGAAACAAGAGTGGGCTGGACTGAGACCTTTCATTGAAGAGGCTTAGCCTCGCTTGGGTGACTACAGTTACTCCATCATGAGTAGAAGAGTGGCATGACCAGAGCAGTGTTTTAGTAAAACACTAAGCTAGTGGTAGAGTTTTGAAGAATGTCCGAGCTCATCCTAGTCTAATCCTCTCGCTTTTCAGATGGGAAAAGCAGAGGCTCAGAGAGGCTTAAAGACTCACTCAAGGTCACATAGTAAGTGACAGAGACAGAAGTCGAACCTCGCATGTGCAGCGTTCTCTCTGCCAGGTGGACAGGCTGGGAGAGAGTCTGGGGAAGACATGTTAGGGTGTCAGCAGAATAATCTGGTGATGAGGTAATGAGAGCCTGGAGTCTTTCCATGTTAAGGAAGCTCATGGGGGGTGTAACCAGGGCCTGGGTGGGGCTGTCTGGCCAGTGAGAGACCACCTTGATTCTCGGGGCAAAGGTTGTTAACAAAGAGCAAGTTTTGGAATGCAGATTACCAGGTTCGTTAACGTGCTTCCTGTTGTGTCTTCCAGAAAATGGACAAAAATAAAGATGGCATCGTGACTTTAGACGAATTTCTTGAATCCTGTCAGGAGGTAAGGAGAGACCTCAGAGCATAAAACCTCTAGATCTGGGAAAGGAAATCTAGGGGCTGGGGGCCTGCACGAGGGAGAGAATGAGAAACCTGAAGCCTCAGGTCAGAGCCACCACCGCCAACCCCACCAGCAGCAACTCAGAATTCCAACAATCTCCACTCCTCCAACTGGCCTGTGCTTGGTCTTGGCTAAACCCAGCCTGAGCCAGATAGCCTGAGAAGGAATGGGGGGTGGGGGGGGCGGGATGTGAAAGCCCAGAGGGGGTGTCTGTGAAACCAAAGACTTCCCAAATGGGCAACACCCATTTTTTTAACTTGCTTCTGGCTCAGTGACCCCCTCCTGAGACTGCAAGGGAGTAGCTGGGGAAAAAACCTAAAGCTGTAATTCTCAAGCTGTAGTGTGCCCCAAAATGCCCAGATGATTCTGAAAATGAAAATGAACACTAGATGGTGGGGAGGGGGCTGTAGAAATCTTTGTTTTAACACAAATGGCCTGGAGATCGAGGCTTCTAACACTTTCATGGGCAAACCAACCTCTTTGAAGATCTGGTTAAAAGGCAGACTCTGATTCAGTGGGTCTGAAGGGGAGTATGAGGCGCTGCTTCTCTCACACTCTCCCAGGTCATGCTCGTGCTGCGGGTCCCTGGACCACATTTTCACTCGTTGAAGGGATAGACTAGCCCAGAGTCTCTGCCAGAAACTGAACTGGAAATCGTTGCTTTTATCTACTTTAGAAAAATGCATTCCCGTCCCCACCGTATTTCAGAAAAGCACGCACTTACTCGGAGCTCACCCAGGAAGAACTGCAGCTGCACAAAAGCAGGGGAGAAGTTACCAACACGTACTGAGCACCCCCCAAGTTTCAGGTGTATGCACAAACCTCACGACAGCCCTGAGAGGTGGTGGTGCTGTGTCCATGGTGATATTCAAACTATTGGAGAATGAGAGTGGACTGAGAATTGACCACTCCTGACTGACCTTGACCAATGCCATGGAGCCGTGCCCTAGAGGGACCCTTTGAAGCTTGCTAACCTGTTAGTGGATGGATCTTTGGGTGCTCCAGACCCAAAAACTGGTCCAGGACCAGTTACCAGATAGACAGAGGGAAAGATGCTGGGTGCGAAGCTCAGGTCAGCAGTTATTTACCAACAAGGCTAGAAATATTTCAACATGTTAATCATCATGAACTGGGTGACTGGTAGAATTGATCACGCCCATTTTAAAGAAGAGAAAATTGAGACATCGCAAAGTTAAGAGCTACGGCTAAGGCACAGTAGGTGACAGAGGATCAGAGATGGAACCTGACCTCCATCATTCTAATTTTAAATTCTATGCCCTACTTAGGTGTGCTTTTTTTGACTTTGCTTCACAGGTGAGTGGTTTTTAAATTCATTTAGCTCCTCACATTAGCAACCTCTATAGCGATTCATTAATTCACTTATTTTTTTGCTCACAACCCACCCATAGGCAGATACTGGGATCGATGCTATTTTTCATATAAAGAAACTGAGGCACAGAGGAATTAAATAACTGGCCCAGGTCACCCAGCTAGTAAATGACAGATCCAGATTTGAATCAAGGCAGCCTGACTCCAGAACCCATAGACTTACTTTAAAATTCTAGCCACTTTTAAAAGATTTCAAATACCCAGAATCAACTTCTGTCTTTGTTGATTTTTTTTCTATTATAGGTCTGCTTTCTGTTTCATCATTTGTGCTCTAAATTATTTTCTTCCTTCTGTTTTATTTTAATTTAATTTTTTGGTTTTTTTCCTAGATTTTTGAGACAAAGATTTAGATCATTATTTTCAACCATTCTTTTCTAATATGTTCACATAAAGGGATAAAATTTCCTTTAAGTATGTTTTCGATCCCAATTTAGATTTTAATATGTCATATTTTCATTATATTTTAATTCAAAATATTTTCTTCTCTGACTCATGGACTTAAAAGTATATTGCTTAATAGGTAGACATTTGAGGATTTTCTACATTCAATACTTATTTCTTAGAGGATATACAATAGAAGAAAGTAAAATAGAGAACATATAATGGAGACATGCAATAAGAAAATCAATAAAACCAAAATTTGCCTTGTAGAAATTAATAAAGTTGATAAATGTTTAGCAAGACTGGTTTAAACAAAAGAGAAAGAGAGAGAAAACTCAAACTACCAGTATCAGGAATGGAAAGGGTAACAACAATACAGTATTTACAGACATTATAAAGATAATAGTTCATTATTCAACAAATTTGACAACATATGAAATCCACAAATTCCTTGCAGCTATGATTTATTGAAACTAACACAAAAAGAAACAGAAAATCTGAATAGTCCTACGTATGTTAAAGAAATTGAATCTGTAATTTAAAAATTTCCCATAAAGAAAACGGTAGACACAGACGTCTTACTCTGTAAATTCTTTCAAACTCTTTCCGAGGAAAAAACGATATTAATCTCAAACTCAGAGAACACAGAAAGAGGAAAAACTTCTCAACTTGATTTATGAGGCTATCATATCCCTAATATGAAAACATGACAAAGCCATTACAAAATAGAAAATGTTCAGGCTAATATATTCCCTCTGGACATAGGCGCAAAAAATCAAATCCAGTACTATGTAAAAACAGTGAACAGATAGGTTTATTACAGGAATGCTAGTTTGCTTTAACATCCAAGAATCAATCAATGTAATTAATAACAGAATTAAAAAAACATGCAGTCATCTCAGTAGATGTCAAAAAATCATTTGATAAAACGCAGTTGCCCAGAGCTTCTTAAAAGAAGTAATACTTATTGTTTCACTGGATAATTTATTTCTTTTTTTTTTTATGATTTTTTGTTATATTATGTTAGTCACCATACAGTAGGATAATTTATTTCTTACAAATTTCTTAAGACCAAAGAAGGTGCTTCTTGCCTTGAATTGCTCACTCTGTGGGCCCCCGTCACTTTCTCCTATTTCTCCAGCCCTTGCAGACTTCTTTCTGCATGAGAAATCCACACTGGAGACGTGCTCACCTTCCAGAGCCTCTCAGGAAAGAGCTGCAGAGAGTTCTAACCATCGTCTCTATTTTCCCTCCTCCTCTCCCAGGACGACAACATCATGAGGTCTCTCCAGCTATTCCAAAATGTCATGTAACTGTGGACATAGCCATCCGGCTCTCAGAGACGTTGTACTGAACAATAAGCTCTTAACACCTGGATGTGCCCTTGTTCTGATTTTGCACACCAACTCTGGGGCAGAAACACCTTTTACACTTTGGAAGAATTCTCCGCTGGAGACTTTCTATGGAACCCAGCATCACATGGCTTAGTCTCTGATTGCCAACTCTTCCTTCTCCGTCTTCTTGCGAGAGAGAAGATGAAATTGGGTTTGTTTTGGAAGCATGCTCATCTCTTCATGCTGCTGCCCTGTGGAAGGTCCCTCTGCTTGAGCTTAAACAGTAGTGCACACTTTTCTGCTTGCGTGTCCCAGCCCACTGCCTCCAAGTCCAGCAGACCTTGACGTATCCGGAAGCAAGATGACCTGAGCCAAATGCACACCATCCTCTGATGGCCTCCCAAACCAATGTGCCTGTTTCCCTTCTTTTGGTGGGAAAAATGAGCATTATACAGAACAATATGCATCCGTATATGACTAGATTGGGAGAGCCAGAACCTAACATACGTAGGATAGAACTGAATTCTTAAGCATGGCATTGTCTGGTGACCCAAACTGCCCACATCCTTTGTTTCCAGAAGAACCAATAATTCTTTCTCACACTGGCATCTGTGCTGGTAGAGCGAGTCCCTTGATGTGCCCAGGAAGAGAGCCAATGCCCAGTGGTCCATGCCCTCACTCCGTCTCCTGCTAGAGCCCAGCACTGCATGCCCCTCCCAGAAAGCCCAGAATGCCTGCAAATTGTAATTTTATACCATGTTCTAATCAATAAACAGAACTATTTCTTACACTCTTAATCTTCATTTCTTCCATGACCCCATTGGGCAGGAGAGGTCAAGGCAAGCTGTCAAAAGGGAAGGTTCGTCCATTCCATTGGCATCCAGGTATTAGTACTTGCTTTGTGCCAGACCCACTGCCAGTCAGCCATCATCCTCCCCTGCCCCCAAGCAAGCATCCCATTTAAATGCAAATACTGTGACTATAAGCAAATATGTCTGAGATGAGACCCCTCACACCACCTTCCTTCCAACAAGATTACCACTCTCAAGACCCCCTGCTGTGGAAAGTCTGGAGCCTCATGTGACTGTGGCTGGGGATAGAGAGATGAAGAGGTGGCCGGAACCTCCTGCTGAGGGGCTTGGAGTCCAAGGGTTGATTAAGTGGCTTCAGCCTATAAACAACAAATTATGACTTATATTGGACACTATGTCTTAGAGTCCCCACTTAACATCACATTAAAAAGATGAAAGCTAACTTTGGCATTCTTGGAAGGAAGGCAATTTACTGAACACCTATTACGTTCCAGGTGTTGCACTAAGGGTTTACATACCTATCTCATTTCATGCTTGTGTAGAGCATCCTGGGAGAGAGAGTCCTCATTTTCCTGGTTTGGACACTGAAGCTCAGAGGTAAGGGGACCTGCCTAGGGGAGCACAGCTCCAGAGAGATTAAACTCTTCCCATTCTATCATAGAGCCTTCCTGCTAGGGGATTCGGACTCCCCCCAAGGAACTGAAGGTACCCCACACAAATCTCATTCATCTGTAGTCAGTTCAAAGAGGCATGTGTTGTCTTTGAGGAAACAGATGCAGTGAAGGGGAAAGCCGTAAGTGCCTGTGGACCTCCAGCAAGAGCAGGCCACCACATGTCACACGTGCGTGAACTACTCCCAGTCTGATTGCCATTGGCTACAATTGCTCATGGTGGAAAATTGTAAAGGATGAGGCTCTGCTTCTCCAGGCTTCCTGAGTGCTGCCATGTGGTCATCTAGGTTTGCTAGACATGTGGCCAGCCCCTAGCAAGGCATACATACACTTAGGCGCAAGCAGAGGATCTGTCCTTGTGAACCTTCCCATGTGGGGGGTCTGAACCTGCATCATGAGGCTATACAATTTCTAGGCTCACATGGTTCTCCACCTTGGCTGTACATCACAATCACCTGGGGAACTTTGAAAAATGCCAGTGCCTGGGCCCCACCCCAGACCAATTGAAGTAGAATCCTTATGAGTGAAGCCAGGGCATCAGGATTCTTTAGAATCTGCTCAGGTGATTGTAATGTGCATCCAGAGCTAAGGTGGGGAACTGACCGCACCCAGTGCTAAGAATGGAGCACATGATCTGAGCCATCCCCCTAACCATAATGATTGGTTCAGGGATTGGCTTGATACCTAAGCCAATCCAAACAGCATGAATCACAAGACAAAGATGGTCTTTCTCCTACTGGACGTGAATGGGATAGCATGCAGTCCTAGGACATGTTGGTAGTGATTTAGGAATTCTGAAGGATTATCTGATAACCAAAGAGCAGATAAACCAGAATCACAGCAGGCAAGGCAGAGACGTTTAAACAAAACAAAACACACCAGAAATTAAAACCTTGATTAGATCACTGAGCTGCTAGATCAAGCTGGACCTGAAGCTAGGTATACCTCTGACCTTTTCAGATGCTTGTTTTAGATACCTATATAAGGTCTAGGCCAATATAGCTCTTCTCTGGCTGCATATCATAATCATTTGGGGAGCAGAGAAGGGGAAATTTTTAAAGTGCCAAAGGCCTGGGCTTTATCCCAAATTAACTGAATAAGAACCTCTACAGGTGGGGTCCTGAGCATCACTATTCTTTAAAAGCTCTCCATGGGGGCGCCTGGGTGGCTCAGTCATTAAGCGTCTGCCTTTGGCTCAGGGCGTGATCCCGGCGTTCTGGGATCGAGCCCCGCATCAGGCTCCTCCGCTGGGAGCCTGCTTCTTCCTCTCCCACTCCCCCTGCTTGTGTTACCTCTCTTGCTGGCTGTCTCTATCTCTGTCAAATAAATAAATAAAATCTTTAAAAAAATAAAAAATAAATAAAAATAAAAAAATAAAAATAAAAATAAAAGCTCTCCAGGTGATGCCAGTGTACACCCAGGGCTAAGAGCCCCTACTGTAGAAAAGTGGAAGGGCTGGTATTCTTCTTCCTGTGCTGGCCAGGCCACAAGAAACCCATTTCAGTCCTGACACCCAATGCCAAGAGGAAAATCAGCATCTGGAAATATTCAGAGAGAAATCAGGATGAAAGGAAGATTCAAAATTGGTCCTGAGATGAATAATCAACAGAAAGAAAGTTGATCGTCCTCGGGTGGGGGTGGGGGGAAACCTGTTGCAAGGTATGGGTCACCATTCATCAAAGCTTATAAAAAAGGAACAACTCAACACCCAAAAACCAAATAATACAATCCAAAAGACACAAATAGACGTTTCTCCAAAGAATACATCCAGATGGCCAACAGACACATGAAAAGATGCTTAACATCACTCATCATCAGGGAAATGCCAATCAAAATTACCATGCAATATCACCTGACACCTGTCAGAATGGCTAAAATCAAAAACACCAGAAACAACGTGTCAGTGAGAATGTGGAGAAAAAGGAACCTTTGTGCCCTGTTGGTGGGAATGCAAACTGGTGCAGCCACTGTGGAAACAGTATGGAGTTTCCTCAAAAAGTTAAAAATAGAGCTACTCTATAATCCAGTAATCACACTCCTGGGTATTTACCCAAAGAATATGAAAATACTAATTCAAAGGGATATAAGCACCTCTATGTTTATAGCAGCATTATTTACAATGGCCAAATTATGGAAACAGCCCAAATGACCATCGACTGATGAATGAGAAAAAATGTGGTGTATATATACAATGGAATATTACTCGGTGATCAAAAAGAGTGAAATCTTGCCATTTGCCACAACACGGATGGAGCTGGAGGGTATCGTGCTAGGTGAAATAAGTCAGTGGGAGAAAGACAAATGCCATGTGATTTCACTCACATGTGGGATTTAAGAAACAAAACAAATAAACAAAGGGAAAAAAAAAGAGAGAGAGAAACCAAAAAACAGGCTCTTAGCTCTAGGGAACAAACTGATGGTCACCGGGAGGATGGGTGAACCGGGTGGTGGGGATGAAGGAGGCCACTTGTCGTGACGAGCGCCGGGCGAGGCAAGAACTGTTGAATCACTGTATTGTACACCTGAAACTAAAAAACACTCTCTGTTAACCATATTGGAATTAAAATTTTAAACGTAATTACAAGAGTGATATTAGAACAAACAAACAAAAAGCTTTTAATAAAGGAACAAGGGAAAAATAAACACTGCAGTTTCCAACGAAACACGGAAGCAAAGAGAGCCTGCGCTTTGTGAATTCGCGCACCTCTCGGCACTTGGGCCACTGGAGAAACGAGGCTCGCCCCTTAGAGCCCCCCCAACCTGTCCTCCTGATGGGAGCCTGCTCCTCCTGAACCATCCAGCACGTTGTCACCATTTGCCAGTAATCGTGCCTACGATGGGGCTTCATCTGGGTAGCAGACACTGCAGCTGTCTTACCCACACGGCCTCGACACTCACCGTTACCACACAGTTGGACCCAGCTGTGCCACCAGGAAATGCAGTGACTTTTGTCTGTAACTCTGACTGTCACAGATAGACCCTGGCCGGGCCAGCTGCACTCTGCCTGTGAGCAGGGCGGGCCAGAAGACTCAGGCAGTTAACACCTCCCTGGAGCAGCCCTTAACCGATGGCTGACGAGCACTGCTGTATAAATAGCCCAGACCCATCTCCTTTCCCTAGGAAGGACTCTGGGCTGCCTTCTATACTGTCTCCCAGACTCCTCCAGTAGAACTGAGCCCTAAGAGCCCACAGCAGGAATGTGCTCAACAGAGTACCCCTTACTGACCTCCTTCCCTTCCCTCTCTCATTTCCTGTACTCCCTACCATTGCTTCCAGGGATCCCTACAGATCGGCCCTTCCCTCTCTCATTTCCTGTACTCCCTACCATTGCTTCCTGGGATCCCTACAGATCAGCCCTTCCCTCTCTCATTTCCTGTACTCCCTACCATTGCTTCCTGGGATCCCTACAGATCGGCTACTGGATCCCACATCCTTGTCTCAGCGTTGGCTTCTGCAAGAACCAACCTAAAATGTTGAATGGGACAGATATGTGTCCTGCTATTACGGACCTTGTACCTATCTAGTGGGAGTAAATAGATAATAGATAAAATGTTTTCAGTAAAGTGGCATGAAGAGAATACAATTGACATGGTAGAGAGTGACTGGGGTGGCCGGGGAGGCTACTCTAGACAGGGTGGGGAGGGATGGCTCCTCTAAGCTGATCTTGACATGATCTCGAGTGGGCCAGGGGTGGGAAGGATCACCAGGCATTTACAGAAAATCTGGACCTAACTTGCTATCATTTCTTGCTCAGGCATCCAAGAGTCTATCCCTTGTTCCAATACGGAAATAACGTCTGGAAATACAGAATCCCACTATGACCCATCCTGTGGTTCTCTAACATCACGTCTCTAAGTAAATCCTCTGAGGCCAACAAGGCCCCTTGGAGAGGTTCCCAGGAGGAAGTGTAGATGGGACTGCAGACCACTTTTCAGTGCCAGGTTGTCTGTGGATGATATCCTACTTGAATCTCACAATGACACTGTGAAGTAGGAATTCTAGGCACCTGTTTTTCAGATGAAGAAATGATGTCCCAAGACATGGAGGGACCTGCCCACACAGCTGGAAATGGCCTTAAAAGCATGCCAAGCTCCAAAATCTCTGCCCAGCTCCATTTCTTAGAGAGCATGAAGACCATTCTCCACCTATTCCTAAAATGAGCTCTAATGATATACAAACACCAGAAGGTGTTGGAAAGCAGCTGCCATGAAATCTATTAGTAAAAAGCAATGAAAACAAGTCCATGAATTCAAGCCAAATTACTCTTCCTCTATAGGGAATAATGCCAAGGACATGTGCAAAGATGCACATATGGGTTCCTTAGAGGAGCTAAAATCAGCATGTCCCTCCACATCGAAATAAAGCCCCATCTAAGTCTCAGACCTCCACAAGCTTTGCGCTCCAGTCCAGTGACTGCCTGGAAACCAAAAAATCCAGATCTTGAATACTGGGGGAAAACCCTAGGGGTGGCCAGCCCCACTGAGTGGACTTTTGAGGACCCATGAGACTCTGGGGGAGCTGACTGCACTCTCAGTTCTAGAATGGAACACTTGATCTATACTAAGCTGATCATTTTCTCCCATGCCTCTGGCCACAGTCACTGGTTCAGGGGTAGCTTAAGACCTAAGCCAATGCAGACAGCATGAATTTTAGAGTCATCACTAAAAACAATGAAACAAAGTGACTCTTCCCTGCTGGACACAAATGAATAAGCACGTAGCCCTGGGACATACAGGCAATCATTTTGTAACCTGCAGGGAAGCCAATCTATAGATGAACATCATACCACAGAAGTCAAGGCAGAGGGATAAAACAAATGGACTCCATGATTTCACCGAACTGCTGGATCAAGCTTCACCTGAAGCCACATGTACCTCTAGTGGTTTGTGTTGCATACAGCACTAAATTAATTTTTTATTATTTAAAGCAGTTTGAATTGAACTTTCTGCCACTTGCAACTTGACACATGCTAATTGATCCCCCACTACTTCATCTAATAGATCAGGCGACCAAAGTCCACAGCTATCTAGCTGGTTGTAGCAGAGCTTGAACCAGAAATCTAGTCTAGTGCCGTACCCACTACACTGTTCTGCCATCTACCCTGCAACCATAATATAACAAGCATATGAAATATCATTTACTGAGCATTTACCGCATGCTAAATAGTTCACACGTATCCTATTCTCACTACCCTGAGGTTGTTTCTGTTATTGATCCCATTTACTAATGAGGACACTGGAGCTCAGAGAGTTTAAGTACCTTGGCCATGACCCAATAGCTAATAACTGACAGAGCAATTTGAACCCAGGACTTTCTAACTGCTGTGCTTAATCGCTAAGCCAGAAACTACCAGGTTCAATGAGTATATGGAGCCAGGCAGTTCAAATTAGTGACAACCCAGAGAAAACACACATAGGGTAAAGGAGGCAATTATGTCACAGCTCTAGGGACTGCTGGCATGTGGCTGGAATATGGGCCCTGTTATTAGACCTAACAATTCTTTAAGTAAAGTTGAAAATCTGGACTTGCATGCGAAATCCCCCAACTTTTGTATTCTGTAGTTCAATGACAGCAGACAGACCCAACCAAGCAAGTGTAGTAGACGCATTTGGCATGGGGGGGTGGCACAGAGCATTCCAGAATTTGCAACCTCTGCACTAAATTCTGTCCATCAACAAATAAATGGATAAACGAACTACAATGGAATACAACTCAGCAACAAAGAAAAATGAGTGCTTGACACACACAACAACATGAATGAATCCCAACCAAAATAATTATGCTGATAAAAGAAGCTAGACCAAAAAAAAAAGGTACACACTGTATGTTTCCATTAATATAAAGTTCTAGAAAATGCAAACCAATCTATAGTGGCAGGAAGGAGATCAGAGGTCGCCTGGGGATGGGGAGGGTCAAAGAGAAGGGGTAAGAGAGATTACCGAGGGGATGAGAAGAGATTTTGAGAGCGGTGGTTGTGTTTATTATCTTGATTGTGTGATGGTTTCATGAGTGTATACACATATTAAGTTAAATTATATGCTTTAAATATGTGTGGTTGATTCCATGTCAACTTAAAACTGTTAAGAAAAAAATTTGGTCCGGGATCCCAGAGCACACCACCAACACCTCTCATGGGCTATCTACCCATCTGGGACCCCTGACCTCCATAAGAAGTACTTTGCATTAATAAGCCTCATCATTCTACCTTCCCTTTATTTCTTCTGGCCAGTTCATTCCCAGCCAACTTCCTCCAGCTACATCACATCATCCCCTTCCCACCAGGAAAGCTCCCAAGTCCAGTCCCATCTTTCCTGCTCTCCTCCCAAAGCCCAGTTAAGGCCCCTTATCCAAACTAGAATGCCTGATGAGGGGCAAGGGTTTTGTGGCAGGGGATTGTGACCTAAGAGTATGCAGTCCTCCCATCTCCTAACCCCCCACTCCCTGTGAAGTCTATGGGGCCAAAGCCCCCCTCTGTTAATGCCAACACATAATATGCATACGCTCGGGGAGAGATGGAGAAAGACAATCACGGGTTCTATCAAGGAGAGAGGTCATTATGTGATAAATATTAGCCCACAGTGATGACTAATTTTATGTGATAACTTGCTAGGCCATGGTACCATGGTCAAATTCCATTCTAGTCGTTGTTGTAAAGGTACTAGGTAGATGTAATTAACATTTAATTTGGTAGTCTTTGAGTAAAGCAAATGATTTTCCAGTGCATGGTGGGCCTCATCCAATCAGTTGAAGACCTTAAGAGAAAAGACTAAAGTGCCCTGGGCAGAAATTCAGCCTCCAGAGCATACCAGCATCAAATCATTTTGGATAACAAAAAGGAACTATGAAAGGGGACTATCTGTTGAGCATCTAGGGCACAGCGCGAACCTCTCTCAATCACCTGCTGCACGCCTACCTAGCAGCTTCTGTGCAGCACCTCGCTTAGTATTGTAACGACCCTTTGGGACATGAACATAAAAATAATATCCCCATTCTCCTGATGGGAAGAGCTCAACAAGGTGAAATGACATGACCAAGGTCATTAATAATTAATGGATACCGAATTTATGATAATAATGATAGTGACAACATTTACTGTGCTTATAATGAACCAGGCACCATTCTGAATGCCTAATATAAGTCATTATATTATATTATATTATATTATATATTATATATGTTATATATAAGTCATAACAACCAAAAATCACTCTATGCGCACTTCTGACCTGGCCACTTCCTACTCCGACGACTCCTGTGCGCTGCTGTGGGCACCCTGAGAATGTAGCAGTCCTGAAAGGCTTTCATTCAGAGGTGGGAGCTGGAGAGGACCCACGTCGGGGAGGGGTGTCAGGAAGCCAGGGGTGTGTTCGCAGGACAACGGCAAGCCAGGCCGAGGACCCAGCGTGGACAGTCTTGGATGCCGGACTAAGGAAATGGGCTTTCGCTGGAGGTGGCAGAGAACCACAGCACGAATCCAAGGAGCTGCTGAGGGAAGATGGAAGTGCAAGCTGGAATGGACGGAGCGGGGAGGGTGCCTCCAGAGGCCCGAAGGGGAACAGCTCCGGGAGCGAGGGTGAGGACCTCAACAGAGTGCAAGGGCGGATGAGTGGACCCAGGACCTAATGACGGAGTGGGACGAGGTGAGAGTCCTGGAGGACGATGCAGAGGACGTAGCGATGGGTTGGAGTTAAGGGATGGAGACGCAGGCGGCACGTGGGACCCCGAAGAGCCCGCCCGCCCCCCGCAGGGTGACGAAGCCTGGGAGGCCAGCGGGCTGCGTGCGCGCGGCGGGTGCTGCGCGGCCTGGCGCCGCTAGATGGCGCAGGCGCCCCGCCGAACGTGCAGCGGAACCCTCCGCCGGAGCCTCACGTCCGGATGGGCCGCAGGGGTGAGCCGCTGCCGGGAGGAAGATGCACGCCCCCCCACCCCGCCACGGCCGGCTTCCGGAAGCTCCACCTGCGCGGGCACAGGGCCGCGCGCTTCCAAGGGCCCGGCGCCCGGTGTCACGCTCCGCTGCCACCGCCTTGAAATTCTTCACAATGTGTGACCAGCAACATCTGCATTTGCTTCATTTTTGCACCAGGCCCTGCAAATTATGCAGCAGGTCCCGCCGAGAACTTTCTGCTTACAGCACTTTCACATCCTGGCTCATTTATCCGTCCCACACACCAGTGAGGTGAGGATATGGTTCCATTTCATAGGCCAAGAAACTGAGGCTCGGAGCCGTGATGAGACCTGCCCAAGATCACATACCGGTTGGTGATGTGCCACCCGGAAGCGGCTTCTGTGACCCCAAGTGCAGCGTCCTTTACTGCCCACACGGAAGTTGCCCACGCAGTGAGGGCCCTGCATAGGCCCAGACAAAGGCCTCTGCCCACTGGCCCCCGGGCAGCTTCCTTCAGGCCCCACCTGGTGCTCAGAGGCTGAGATGAGGCTGGGATGAAGGATGGTTGTGCAGAACTGTCCCCAGAGTCTCCATTTCTTCTGGTGATTGGGAAATCCTGGGCAGCCTGGAGGAAGAGGCAGCCCTCCCTAATCCTGGCTTCTGCCTCCTGCACAGACAAGACAGTCGCAGACATGGCCCTTGGCCATCAGAAGGACCTGCCCATCAGCAGACTGCACCATGATAGGCAGGAAAGGGTGTGTCTTCCCAGTGAATGAGGCAGCCCAGAGCTGGAATCCTGGCTCCCCCTCTCTCCAGCTGCATGCCCCTAAGCACCGGCCTTGCTCATCAAAAGTAAACAGGAAAAAATTCTCAGGGTTGCTGCAGAGGATTACATACTTGAAGCGCCTGGCAGGTTGCAGGTACTCAGTAAATGTTCCTTTATTTGCTTTTGGGTTTTGTCAGGGAGGCAGCTGGATTATCTGCTCTGGAATCTCCCCCTCAGGGAATGAAGTACTACTCTGCGAGGTGGGAGGCCAAGGGTTGGAGGGCTGGAGGGCAGAGGGCAGGAGCACCGTGAGAAATGTGGTCTGACGGGCCAGGCCATGCGCCTGAGAGTTGCTGACCAACTGTGGGTCTAGAAAGAGGCCTGCACAGTGCCTTCCCTGCTGGTCAGGGCTTCGGGGCGGCCGGAGGGCAGAGGGTAGGAAAAAAAGTACAAACTGATAATAACAGCCCTACTGCCCGGGTGGTCATACAACCCTAGGCTGGTTTCAGAGTCTTTTCTGGTCCTTCATGTTGCTGGATTCTCCTCCCAGCTCCCTTGAGAAGCCAACAGGGAGCTCATCACCCCACCTTACAATGAGTGATTTGCCCACAGTCAAGAGGATGACGCAAGGGCTTGACCCAGTCTTCTGGGCTTTGATTCAGGGTTCACACTGGTACTGCAGAGTCAGGGCCGCCAGGCCATGGGGTGAAGGAACAGAAAAGGCAGAATGACCCTCCTCTTTGCTCCATCTCCCAGACCCACAAAGCAAGGAGTGGGGGGTGGGATTGGAGATTGGGGGACTAGAGAACAAAAGATTCTCCTAAATCTAGGACCTGTGCCCTCCTCAGAGTCCAGGCTAACCCAGAACGAAAGGTTGTCCTGGAGCCTTTGGAGTCACACAGGATTGGGCTTCAACCCCATTGCTGCCATGTACTTGCTGTGTGACCTTAGGTAAATGACTCCACCTCTCTGAGCCTCTGTTTTCTCATTTATAAAACAAGGATGATAATAATTTACCTCACGAGATTAGCATGGTGTGGGGAAAGTGAGTGGGTTTTACAGTCGGTCAGACTGGGTTCAGATTCCAGCTCTGCTATTTATTAGCTGTGTGATCTTGGGCAAGTGCCCTCACCTCTGTAAGACTCAGTCTCCTCATCTGAAAAATGAGGATGTTAAGACCTCCTGCCTGAGGTTGTTTTAGACGTTAGAGATCGAGCTGTAGACTACCAGACACTTTGCCTGGCCTCTACTCAAGTCAGTAATGTTCATCAACCCAGGACAGAAGGAGGCCCGGGGTGGCTGGTGCTGCATTTCAGTGGGGAGAACACCCCAAGACTAGGGCTGGCGTCTGCCCCAACGTCCATCCACTCTGAGGCCCCAGGCAGCTCTGGTGCCGCCCCCCCCCCAGCAGTCAGCTCAGAAGCATCCTTTTGGGATTCAGAGTTGACATTCGGAGAGAGTGGACATTAAGCAGGCAACATCAACAATGGAAAGACTGTGAGTCTTTGCACCCCGAGGAGGTGGAATGAGAACAGGAACACCTACTGTGTGTGAGCCACTGTACCAGGCACTTTACACACGCCAAGCGCAATTTTCCCACAGCTAGCGCGTGCTAGAGGGGGAACGTACGTGCAGGTCTGCCGGATTCCGAGGTCTACACGACAGTACTTTCCCCTACACACCAACAAATAATCTAACAGCCCACAGTGTGGCCTGGTGGTTAAGAGGGTGGATTTAGCACCAAGCCAGCTTCGGTGTCAGCTCTGCCACTTATTAACCATGGGACCTGTGCCTCAGTTTCCTCATCTGTAAAACGGAGGTGCGGCAGCCATGGAGATGTGCTGCTCGGACCTCCTTCAAGAGAACTTGCCTGACCACCTTATGTGTCAGGGTTCAGAGTCAGGCCATAATGTCAACGTGGCCATCCCACTCCACCCCAAGAGAGAAGCCCCTAGGGATGGCTGCTGCCAGCCCATGCCGTGCTCAGCCAGTCACCGAGCACGGAGGGTGTATTAGTGCCAGCCCGTGGCACATCGAACAGCGTCTTGGCCTGTGCTTCTTGAAGGACCATAACTAGCACAGGAAGTAATGACAGTACCGGTTTCACAGAGCTGCTGTGAGGAGGGACTGCATTACTTCAGGCAAACTGCTCAGGACAGCGAGCACAACCTAAGTGGTAGCTATTACTGTTGCTACAGATGGCAGCCATTCACGGATCCGTCTCATGCAGCGATTTCTGTGGTGTTCCCTTACAAACCTAGAGAAGATAATGGAATCCTAGTCCAAGATAGTGTTTCTCATTCCTCGTCAGCCAGTGTCAGCCCGGCTACGGGAATCACCTCCCTCAGAGGCACATATTTGCAGGAAGTCAGAGGGAATCTACTCAAGGAGTAGCTCGCACTTTTGACCAGAGACGTTGGCTCTACTGCTGAATCAACAAGTTAGACAACCCAGCGTGAGGCTGACCATGTTACCTCTTGGATTTTGGGCAATGGGGATTGGTGAAGGTGATCTCTGTGGTCCCCCCCAACCAGAGTGTTCTAGAGTAAGGACATCTGTCTGCCGGTGTCACCACAGACACAGCCCCCTGTCATCAACCATGTCTTTTCTTGTCACCCACTCTGTTCTGAGAGAGCTGGCTCCTGGGTGTGTGTGAAGGCCCCAAGGCCAGTCAGGGCTGGGCCCGGCTATCATTTTTGTCATCTGGGGACAAGGGACAACAGAAAGAGGAGTTAGGGCCAGACGACTGTAAAGGGAGGATAAGGCAAGCCACTTGGACTCATGGTGGCCTTGTCATTTATATGCTTCCCTGTTTCCACAGAAGGTCATCCTGCCTATTCCTCTTCTCTCCTCCAGAATAAGCACCCCTGATCTAAAGGGATGCTCAGATGGGACCAAACACACAGGTTTTCTTTCCAGTGGCATTCCCTGACATCAGCATTCCCCAGGGGGGCTCCCCAGGGGAAGGGCCTGGGTCTCTGCCTTCCTCTGAATCCTTGTGCTCCCCAAACATGGATTCTCCACTCCCAGGAGCAGCTTGCTCCAAACAACTGTGCCAAGTGGCCATCCCCAGTGACTCCTCCCTTCAAGCCTCACCTGCCTGACAGAGCAGGTAAGCAGAGAGGGTGGGAGTCTAAAAGACAAGGAGCGGATTGGAACCTGGCTTTCCTCACTTAAGGAAGGGATGTGCAGCCCACACCCTTTAGGGAAAAGAGTCACACTGCAGGAGGGCCTTACTTCCTAGGCAAAGGACAGAGAGTCAAAGCCTCAGGTCCCCTCCTGAATCAGAGGCCAAAACCAGGCGCACTGATCAGATAACCATCCCAGAAGAGGCTGAGGCAGGCCAGGGGCTCTCCCTGACATAGGCGGCCCTGAGCAAATCCACCCTTCTTTTACGATGTATTAATGCTAAATGAAAGGGTCAAACTCTAAGATAACTAGACTCTAATAAACTGGCGTTTATTGCCCATCAACTGGGAACTTCACATGCATTCTCTCGTGAAGCCTCACAGCAACTCAATAAAGTAGGTATTATCCCCTTTCACGAATGAGGAAGTGAAGGGTCACTGAGGCAAAGGGATTTATGCGGGTTCACACGGCCACACGTGGCAGCGCGGGGTGAACCCAAGACCGTTCTGCCTCCACGCCGGCTCTGCCAAGTAGGAAGAGGGTACTTACCCCGGGTCCATCTTTCCCGGCAGCCAGATGTCTCCTGTGCCTACCCCGCCCCCCTCATTCCCACTCGCCCCCACCAGGCACTGTGCGGTCATCATCCTAACACCAAGGAGCAGGCTCGCCCATGGAGTCAGGTTGCAGTTAGAAATTCCTTCTAGAGAGGTGTGGTGTGAGGAGGGCAGACAGACGGACATCTGTGGGGTCACATTCACAGACAGACAGATCATTGCCAGGAGGAAGCCACATGCCTTACCTCCCAGCTCATCTGACTGGCCTCAGACACAGCCAGATGCTGTCACAGTCGTGTCCCAAAGGCCCTCAGGGGCTGGCAGAGGCCGTTTCCAACAGCTGTTACAGCGCAGCCCATCTGGAAGGGCTCTTTCAGAACACTTAACCCTTCTGAAGACCCTCAGGCCAAAGGATGCCATACCCCCACGAGAATGATATTTAAAAAAAGAGGGTCCCTCCATCGAGGATGAGTCAGGGCACTCCAGAGGAACCCCACTTTCCCCCACCCCCTTCTGTTTCCTAGGGAGACAGGGTGGGGCGGGCAGCACTGGGAAGGGGAGAGGCCAACATTGCCCAAAGGGAGAGACCTGAGCCTCTCGGGTTTCAGGAATTAAGGAAGGAACACACCCAAACACCTACCATACACCCCAAAGCAAGAAAAAGGGCTCTTGAATCCGAAAGACTTGGGGGAAGGCCCAGAAAATGACCCCATGTGGCTGAGGGAGGCAAGAGCCGCAGGGTCCAGGCTGCCATGGATGTGCAGTGCCCTGACCCAGCTTCTCATGGGTTCCCAGGAAATGAACAAAAGGCTCACACAGTGATTCAGGAGGCGTCAGTTGGCAGCTGCCTCTGACTGGAGGCCGTTCATGAACTCCCGCTGTCTCTCAGCCCCCCAGACAGCCTGGGGGTGTTGGCAGCTGACAGAGAGACTTTCACCCAAAGACAGGTCTGGGTTTCCCTGGAGAAAAAGAAACTTGAGTCAGCTGACTTCCTGGGGCATTCTCTTGGTGGTCTCACCCAAATGAAAAAAGCCATTAGGTCTGAAGTATGGGGGTCACAGCCAGCTTTGCTGGAATCCCCCCCCCCACCCCCCGCCGAATCAGGAGTGCCTCCCCTGCTCCAGACACGACCTTTGCAAGAGAGAGCCTCCCACTCCAGGAGTCCTGGCCCCACTGGCTGTCTGGCTACCCCATGTCAACACCTTGGACCCTTCCTCAACCTGGAGGGCCTCTCCTTCCTGCCTCCCTCCTGATTCAGGCCTAGTGCACTGCATTCCTGCTTCCCCTGCTCCGCCCTGCTCCATGGGCTGCCACGCTAACAGGTGGCATGTTCCTGGGGGCCATGTGAGAGACCTTTCTCCTCTCCCTGGAGAGCTCAGTAGAGAACCTGTCAGTTCTGTGACCTTAGACGAGACATGAACTTCTCTGAGCTATGGCTTCCTCATCCATAAAATGGGAATAACAATATTTATATCAAATGATTGTTAAGAATGTGTAGGACAGGCAAATCCATGGGGGCAGAAAGCAGATTAGGGGTTGCCAGGGGCTGTGGGGAGGAATGGGGCGTGACTACTTTCATGGATCTGGGGGTTTCTTTTTGGAGTGATGAAAATGTTCCAGAACCAGGTAGTGGTGACGGTGGCACAACCTCGTGAATGAACTTCATGCTACTGAATTGTATACTTTTAAGTGGTGACAATGGTAAATTTTATGTGATATGTATTTTACCACAATAAGAAAGAAAAAGGAAGGTCATTATGAGATTAGATGAAATGAAGGGTGTAGAAATGTTAGTGAGAGAACCTGGTAGGTCTTGAACATGTTTCAGTTTCCTTCCTTCAGGTCATCGCACAACACACTCCCTCATGCCTACCCAGGGCTGATTGCCTTTCTCCTTTGATACCTGCTCTGAGATCCTAATAGGATGTTTTCCACAAGCAAAGCCTTTATCACTGTCCAACAGAGAGGGTGCCCGATCCACCCCCTCCCCCACGCCTACTGCTAACCTCTTTTATCTGTCCCACCGTGGCCCTCCCCTAGGACTGAGTCCTGCCAGAGGAGGGTAAAAGGCTCTGGTACCAGAGTCGAGGACTTCCCTCTGTACCTCCTTCTCAGTGCCCACAAAAACTATCATCCTAAACAAACGAAACTGATCATTGTTGGGACACAGTTTTCTCATGTTTCTGTACATCTTGAGATCAGGGACATCATCTTAGTTATGGAGTATCTTTTCAAGCAAGTTTGTATAGCAGATGGCCTCAGAAGATAGATACGCCCCCCCCTCCAAAGCAAAGGGCAGGGAAGCCTACTGTCCACTATAAAAGATCTCCTATAATGCAGCCCCCAGTGTGTGCAGGTGACACCCGGCCCTCTTTCTGTCACCCTGAAGAAAGGAGGGGTTGACACAAAAAGGTACTGTACAGAGCAAGGCCCAATTAGTATCTCTAATCATTATGACTGACCTCCTTTCTTCCCATGAGGCTCTAAGCATCCTGAGGCTAGGTGGCATGTTTCATTTATCCTCGTGTGTCACAGAGCAGGTACCGACCGATGTGCGCGGAGCAAGTGAAGGGGTGAATGAATGAATGAATAAGTAGAGGGATGGAGGGATGTTTCTATTCTGTCCTCCTGACGGGCTTACTGGACCCTGCCCCTCCCGTTCCCATGGCTTCCCCGTATCCAAGACGTCATCCACTTCCCTTGCCAGCTAGTTGCCTGGGCAAAGCCATATGATGCAGACAATAGAACACAAATACTCTGTCTTGGGGCCTGGGATTTGAACGTTGGGAGGGAGCCTGCATCCTTGCCCAGGTCTAGATATCTCTCAGATCAGCCCTGCCCTGCCCTCCCCACCCAGCTTTGTCCTATGTTCAGCTCCATTCCCATCTCCATGACCTCGTGGTGACCTGTAGCTGTAATGTGCACAACAAGACATAGGCTCAGGCCACCAAACCACACAATGCCGGTCACCACTGAACCGGCAAACAAGATGTTTGTTTCTCAGGTTCGTTCCTGTGCGTCTAGAAGGGGATTATGGCACTGGGCGTTCTGCTAATATTTATGTAAGAAATGCATGAGCCTTCCTTTAAACTAAATGAATTGCCTCCTTCTTATATTGTTGAAGTAACAGAACTGAGCCATTGAACTAAAAAATATAACCAAAAGGAGAGGAACCTGAAATGTCACTGGGGACATTCCTTTTGGCTCAGTGTCAGCACAGCAAACACAGTCTCCAGGAAGGAGAACAATAGCATTTAATGTGACAGCCAGTCCTCACCGGCCATAGGAGCCCCTGCCTCTGGGTAGGGCTTCATCACACACTATATCCGATGCACAAGAGGTGATTACAGAAGTGCACCTGGTCTGCGTGCACTTGAAATTGCAAACAGCTACTGGCGGGGTCTAGAGCAAGGCAGAAAGGCTAGCCACTTGGCATCTGGCCAAGGGAAGCAGCAGTGAATAGTTACTTAAAGTGAAGGCTTGGGGGCCCATTTTTCAGGGGTCTTGGATTCTTTATTCACAGGGACACTGCCTTCTATATGACATCAGCTTCCCCCCACTTCAGGTCACCTAAAGAAGACGAGCCCCTTTTTCTGAAGAATAGTCTTTAACTGGCTATTTCCCATTCCGTGCCTAATAGTCAAACCATGCATTTCTTTATTTATACGTCCCTTCACTCTGGAAGGCAGCTGTGTCTATCTCTAAGAATGCAGACAATAAGATTAAAAGGCTCTGGAAAAATGCAAGCAGTACTTACAGAAATAAAATAGAGCCAGGATTGGTTACAAACCACAAAACTGACTGCATATTTGCCCAAGGATGTTGCAGCTCAAAAAAGCTCAGAGACGTTGCCAGGCAGGCTGCTGAGCTGGGCCGAGGAGCGGAGGCCCTGGTGTGGTGGCCCTGGTGTGGTAGCCGTGGTGTGGCGGCCTCATCCTGAGGCCTGGCCCCAGCGTTCCAAGTTCAGCAGCTCGACTCTGCCAAGGCTCTGAGGGAACGAGCTCTTACTACTCACGCTCACAAGAGGCTCATGGACCAGCTAGGATTCATGCCACTTCATTCATTTATTTTGAGAAATAGATCTACAAGAAAAACAAGAATGAGAAGAACAAGACAGGGACAGGAGGAGGAAGCACAAGGAGAGAAAGAAGAAGAAAATGAGAGGAGGAAAGGAAGGAAGGCAGAAAAGGAGGGAAGGCAGAGAAGAAGCCCGAATAGGTGCACTACGTGGTCAGTGCTGGTACCTCTGTAAACAAAGCAAAGGGAAACCAAATTATAAACAGAACATCACTTCTTGGGTGGAAATCAAAGCCAAGAGAAATGAGCTAGCAGTGTGGGGAGCGCAGGGGATGCCCAGAACTGTGCGGAGGCCTCATGAACTATCCTCTTCCAGCAAGAGACAAACCTTTCCAGTGACCTGAAAACACATCTGGCAGATTCCAGCCTCTTTCCCTTGGCAGGTCCTGGATAAACATGGCTGAGTTCTTGTTCTGTGAGCTCTGCTTTTCAAGGGTCCAGACTGACCCTCCCCTCTGGATGACCCCCACGCTCTTCAGAGAGCATGTGATCCTCCCGATGACCTGTCAGCCTCCTTAGTCACAGCTCCGCGGTGGGACCTGTTCCAGGAGACAGTACCCAGATCCCCTCGATTGGAGTTCGAGCTTTCAGAACACACTCTGTCATCTATAGATGACTTCCTTCATTCATTTTGTGTGAATATGATTCTGTAACTCTCAAAGGGTTACTTACTGGGGGGCGGGCGGCAGCCCTCTGTCAGGTACGGGCAGTTTATCTGCTCGGTCAGTAAAGATACCACTCAGAGCACCACGACGTAATGTGATCAATGTGGGGATGGAGATGAACCCAACGTAGCACGCTGGCACAACAGAAGACAGAGTCAGGGGGGCTCCCCAGAAGAGGGGCTGGAGCTTGGAGGGTGAGCGAGTAACGATTTACCAGGTGGCTTAGGACAAACCCGAGGGGGCTGCCTGGGCTGACACACTCCCTGGGAAGTGATTATCAATGCAGGCGTCCGTGCCAGGAATTGGGTAGTGACTGGAGCCAACTCCAGGAGAGGGATGGGGCCAATGCTCACTGGACCTGGCACAGAATGGCCTGGAATACTGACTTGGAGCCTCCACTTAGAGCAAGGACACCTCAGCCACATACACCAAAATCATCTGAGCCGGGGCGGCTTGTACCAAATGTGCTCCTTCAAAGTTCATCGAATGAACCAGCCGATGGGTGAGTGAACATTCCATCTATAACATGGGACTGATAATATTTAGTCCAGCTATCCCATGGAGTTATGGGGAGGGCGAATTGAGATCACAGAGATGGAAATCTCCATAAAGTGTAAAACACTGTGCTGACATGAGGGTTACTACGTGGACTGATAGAGTTGGCTGCCAGAGACAGAAGCCATTGGAGGAGACAGTTGGTGCAGTTGGTGACTTCTCGCAACTGCAGGGGGCAGCTCTAATGGGAGCTCTTAAGAAACTCACTTCTCTCCATCAGCGTGTTACCAAGACTATTATGACAACTGTGACGGGAATCTTTTACACTGGTGGAACATTGAACAGGCAGGACTATGAGTGATAAGAAACACCAGCAGGATTGGGGATATAAATAGGGTGGGGACAAAGACCTAAGACCTATCCCATCTTAGCATTCCACTAGAGAGTTACTGATGACCAAGTCTCAGCCCCTATTTGAGAAAAAGGGAAACTGAGGCCCAGAGAGGATACAGGGTCATAGGGCTCACCGGGACCAAATAATAATCCTCACAGCTCACGTTACTAAATGCAGCCCTATGATTGAGCGCCTACATGCATTAGGTCATTTAATCCGTATAACAACCCTGTGAGGTAGATACTATAATTATCTCCGCTTTACAGATAAGAAAACAGACTCAAATGAACCACGCAGCTTGTCCAGCTTCATACAGTTAGTAAGCAAGGGTTATGATGTGTGTCCCCTTGTTGCCAGGGTAACCAGAAGTCCCACAAAGATTCCAGGTAAAGGTACAGAAATACATTGTTTCATTAATTTGTTATTTGTTTGTTTGGGGAGGGATTTGACTAAAATGGAGAACATCAACGTTGATCATTGAATGTGGGAAAATCTGTAATGATCTCTCTTACTTGGGAGTGAAAACATGTGCAAGGACCCTCTTAGGGCCTGGGAACCTCTTACCCATGGCTCAGCTCCAGCCAGGTCCCAGAGAAAGGAGTTCAGTTAGAGGCGCCCTGATGCCTGAGCCCTCCTGCTCCCTCTCTCTCATTAGCTGACACCATCAATTCAAGGTTAATGCAGGCCAGGATTGGGAGCTAATCATTCCACCATTTACGGACACAAATTATCCCCTGGAGAACAGCCAGAGATGGGAGCCTGACAGAAAAGGAAGGGGCTTAGGAAGGAAAGAGACTGCCTGGTTCTCACAAATGGGAAAATAACACGGCATCAGCTGGAGTGGGCTTCCCTGACCATCGGAACCTGCTCTCCAAGAAATGTCAGTGTCATCGCTGGCTGACCCCCAGCTGACCACTCCGCCATGCCCCATTTGCATGGCTGTGGAGGGTTGCCAGCCGTCAGAGTCCCTACCTCCATTTGTCGGCAACAGTGGTTCCTACAGGAGTTTATAGAAAACCCTTCAATTCCACAGTTGATTTAATTCCTAGCCTGGTCCAAGCACTTGGATGCAGGGAAGGGGGAGGGGATTAGCCACAACGATTAACAACACACAGTTCCTGACTTCAAGGAGCTTTCAGCACTGTGGAAGAAAACATGCATCCAATCTACTCTTGCACTTTGCTAGATTACAGGGGCAAAGTGCTATGGGACAGAGAGATTCACTCCAGCTAGGAGGCTCTGGGAGAGAAGACATATTTGAAGTCTTAAAGGATAAGTTAGCTTTCAAGAGGGGAGACATGATCAAGGAAGGGTATCCCAGGTGAAGGAAGCAGCAGCAGCAGAACTGTGGAGTGCAGAAAGGGCAGAACATATTTGGTGTGGCTGGGACATGGGGTGCAGCCTGTTGAAAGTGGGAGTAAGTGGGAGTAAGGCTAGGGAAGTCATTTGGGGGAGACCACAGAGGGCCTGAAATAGCATAATATGGAATTTAGAACCTTCTACTGGAGGCAATAGGGAGCCATTGATAGCTTTTGAGGCAGAGAGTGACATGACCAGATCTGCATTTCAGAAAGAGGGCTGGGGCAGTGTATGGTAGATGGAAGAAAATGGGGAAGTTTCTTCCAACAGGAAGAAATAGGTATTTGAATTAATGAGCATGTTGGCAACCTCATAAAGATGACCTTTGAGGATAAGAGATGCTTTCACCCATTGATCGAAATTCATTTAGTGTTCCTTTTGCCTGAGGACAGGTTGAGCCAGAATATTTCTGATAAATTGTTTTGCCTGGGCATTTCTGGTTTCACTTTAAAGAATCTTCTGAAGTGAACTTCCCACTGACCAGAAAGGGCTCTTGGTCGAGAAGCGAGGAACAGGAAATGAACAGCTACAGCCCAGGATGGAACCTGTTAAAAGAGCCGTGCTCGGCACGCTACAGAGCATGGAGAAGGGGTGGCCAGCTGCTGTGTGTGTCAGGGGAGGGCTAGAGGGCACTGTGGGTGTATGAATGTGTGCGGGAAAGTCGGGCCAGTGGGGTATGTTTGTGCATGTGAGCGGGGGTATTTGGAAGGGAATAGGGGTGTGTCTATATTTAGGGGAAAGAAATTGTGGATATCTATGTACCTATTAAGTGTATAGGTGTGTGTTTCTCTGTGTGAATAGGGTGTGTGTTGTATGTGCATGTGTATCCTTCTGTGTGCATATGGAAGCTGTGTGTGTACACATCCATCTACAGAGAGAGAGAGAGAGAGTGTGTGTGTGTGTGTGTGTGTGTGTGTGTAGAAGGTCAGCAAGCAGGAAGACCTCCCAGAGAAGGCAGTGCTGAGTCAGGCTCTGGAAGAATGAGGAGCGGTTCAGTGGGTGGGGAGAGCAGGGCCGGTGATCCAGGAAGAGAGAATGGGGTGTGCAGTAACAGGGAGGCGTGAATGAACGTGGTGTATTTGGGGCATGTTGGCAGCAGAGAAGGGAGGAAGGCGAAAAGATGAGGAGTCAATTTGGTGCCACCTTAGAGGGTCCTTCCTTGAGACCTTGGCACTTGTTAGCATTCTAGGTGGGTGCCTCGGCCTTTTGGGGAGATGGCAGTAGCAACAGGGCATTTCTCAGGTGGCCCTGGAAGAGGACTGGCAAGGCCATGGCCAGGCCACGGCCCCGGCCACACCTGACCTGGCTGCATGAATGTTTACAAAATGAATGCATGTTAGAGGGATTAAAAAACCACATTACGTTCTAAGGATGTGAAGTGACACATCTATCATATTCAAGGAAAGGGGTTGGGAGCAAGGCAGAGCCTGTGGCAAAAATGGGCTGGGTTGATTCTCTAGCCTCATAGGACTGGTCTTTGAGGCAGGCACCTTCAGAATTAGCTGCTCCATGCAAGTCTCACCTCTCTGCCTAATCGCTCCCCCTGCCTTCCACCTGCCTCTACTCCCCCCACCCTAAGCCAAGTGTCTCTAACATCTGTATCTTTAAGCGTGAGAAAATTCAGCACAACCCACTACCACAACCCAAAAGCATCTGCTTGTTCCAGGCTCTAACTAGGGCAAATCTCCTTGGCAAAGGGGTAGCCTCCTTCAATCTGGAGGAAAGGGGGTGTTGAGAGTTGGAGGCGGGCCTTGGGAGTTGCCCATGGGGCTGAGGGAGCTCAGTTGAGGGAAGGGACAGTGGGAGCCCAGAGGTGAGACCACATCACACAGCCCACTTCAGCTCAGGGTTCAGCCAGGCCTGGTGGAGGGGACATGGACTTGGCAGTCAGCCACTTGCTGGCTGTGTCCTTGGGCAAGGCATTCCAGCTCTTTAGCTGTTTCCTAAGACAGGAATCCTAAAGTGCCAACGGCATCGAGTCACTGTGGTTCGTTCAGCAAATCCGTCTTCCTACTACGTGCCAGGCACTGGACTACATCAGGGAACAAAAGAGATGAGGCCTCTTGCCTACACGGAGTTTTCCTTCTGTAGCGAAGAGACCAATGGATAATAAGCAATAAACATAGTAAATGACCGAATTCTGGAGGGTGGTAGAAGGAGCTAAGATATGGAGAAGAGAAAGGAGCAGGGCAGGGGGAATGGAGGGGCTGGGGAGGCGAGCACTGTGATAGAAATACGGCTGCCTGGGTGGAAGCAGTTAGCACAACTTGGCATAAACCAGAAAGGAAATGGTGCGGCTGAGCTGGAGTGGGTGTCTGATGATGCCAGGGGGTGGCTGTGCCTGCCACTCAGAGGGTTGTGAATCGTTCAGAATGGGGATCAGGCTCCCAGCCTGGCTCAGTGTCTCAGGGACAAGAGGCGAGTCTCACGGGCTTCATTCTGCCCACTGGGACCTGTTCAGTGTCTCCAGCCACCCTGGAACCTTCCTGGAGACTGACTGTTGTCCCAGACATTTGCACTTGTCTGTGTGACCCACCAGAAACATGGTGCTCCTCTAACCTCACCCAACTGCACATTGTGTCTTCCCCGGTATCTTGAGGCCATCCCCCAACACAGGGAAGATGAACTCTCCCTGGGACCCTGGGCAAAGCAAATAAGCCTTAGAGATCATCTAATTTAACCCCCTTCCTTTCACACGTGAGGGACAGCTGGGGAAGTGCTCGGCCCAGGCCAAGCTCTTCCGTTCAGGCCCACATCAGTGCCCGCGGGGACCACTGCTCTGGTTTCTGAGCTGGGCCCCTTGCCTTCAGTTTCTACAACTCCAGTCTTTCCACCAAACAGCTGCCAGAGCAATCTTTCTACAATACAAATTTGATCATGTTGCTTCACCGTTCCCATAAAATGAAGTCCAAACCCCTGAGCATGGCATTCCAAGCTGGTCGCGAGGCACCCTGCCGACTTCCCCACCGTGCCCATGCCACACTAAGCTACTGTGTGGGCCCCCATGCCTCATTCCGCTGTTCCCTCTGCTTCAAATGCCCTTCAAATGCCTCTGACATCTATTCACCTTTCAAGATTCACCTCTTCGATAACCTCCCTGAACCCCGTTTCTCATCTGAGAATCCAGCAACACTTCTCTCACGTCCTATTACCTTCACTTCTACCATTCAAACTTTCGACCTCCATTTTGGCTGGACTGGACACCATTTTAGTTTTCATTCATCAGATACGCTTTCCTAAGGTTTCATGTTACTTTGTTCTGTTCAGGATTCTGGTACTTCTCAGTTCTCACGTGCTAGTGTTCCACAGAATCACAATTTTTAGATAGCACAGGGATGACACAGTGGTAAAACGTGCAACAGTCGTGGCTGGCCTAACCCTGCCCACTGCCTCGTTTTTGTAAATAGTTTTGTGGGAACACAGCCACGAGCACGTGTTTATGTATTGTCTGAGACTTCTTTTGAATTCCAACAGCAGAATTGAGTAGTTGTGAGAGACCACGAGGCCCACAAAGTTGAAAGTGTTTACTCTGCGTCCCTTTTAGAAAGCATTTGCTGACCTGGAAGCTCATAAGGGCAAGGACCATGTTTATGTTGCACCCGGAACATAAGAGGCACCTACACTTCTGAGTAAGGCCTGAAGGATGACTACTGAGCGATGAGCAGTGCACATGTTCCATGACAGCGGCGGAAGCAAAGCAGGGTGCTGGGTGTGGGTTTTCAGGGAGGAGGATTTGGAGATGGCTCTCATGGGAGGCAGGGACCACAGATTAGCCCGGTGCTGTCTTCCACCTCTCTGAGGAGAGAAGGGTGGTTACCTGGCCTCGAAAAGGCACTGGAGGGGCATCTGGGTGGCTCAGTCAGTTAAGTGTCTGACTCTTGATTTCGGCTTAGGTCATGATCTCAGGGTCATGAGGTCAAGCCCCATTGGGCTCCGTGCTCAGCAGGGAGTCTTCTTGAGGTTCCCATTCTCCCTCTCTCTCTACCCCTCCCAACCCCTCTCTTTCTCTCTCCTCTCTCTCTCTCAAATAAGTAAATCTTTAAAATTACAGGGGCACTGGAATCTACGGCCTGTGTAGAAGGGAAGAACCTCCTTCCACTCAGGCTGGTTTGGGTTTGCAATGGACCTTGGGTGGGCCAGCTTTGAGAGCCGAGGGGCGAAGTCCAGCTGCCCGTGGTTAGGATCCCACTGCTGCAGTAACTCCAGCAGGAAGTCCTGAGGACCCCAGTGGAGAGTCATATGTGGAACAGAGAAGTGACAACCCTGAGACCGTATCCTCAAGGAGGCAAGGAGGCCGTAAAGGAAAGAAAGAAGGCAAGTTGATTGGAAGACTTCAGGAAACAAGTCTAATGGAACTTTATATTCAAGAAAAAGTTAGAATGAGGGAACAGGTGTTGATTTGGTGGGGGAAATTCTAGAAATGAATTCGGTTTTCAAAATGTCTCATTAAAAGGAGCCCAATCAGGGGTGCCTGGGTGGCTTAGCGTGTTGAACGTCAATCTCTTGGTTTCGGCTCAGGTCATGATCTCAGGGTCATGGGATGGAGCCCCAGTTGGGCCCTGCGCTCAGCATGGAGTCTGCTTCTCTCCCTCTTCCTCTGCCTCTCCCCTATCAGGTGCACACACTCTCTCTGTCATATAAATAAATAAATCCTTTAAAAAATGGGGGAGGGGGCCCAATCACCACACGTGAGCAGCACTGCCGGCGGTGCTCCAGCCCATGAGTCCTCAACAGTCTAAAGCAGAAGTCAGCAAACTCCAGGCCGTGGGCCAATCCTGCCCAACGCCTGTTTTCGTAAATAAGTTTTCATTGGAACATCACCTCCCGCATTCAGTTCCGTATTACCTGTGGCTGCCTCTGCTCCACAGCGTCAGGACTGAGTAGCTGCAGCGTGGCCAGAGAGCCTTCGACACGCGCCAGCTGGCCCTTTACAGAACACATCCGCTGGCTCTGAGCTAGAGCCTAGCAAAGGGCCCAAACCAATAAATACAGATTAAATGGCTGAAAGCGTGCGTGAACATGTGGTCTCTCATTGGGAGAATGACCAGACAGACAGTCTGGTCACCAGGTTCAAGGCAAAGGAGTGAATTAAGCAAACTTTGGGTCAGAGTATTTAAATTTCTAAAGCTCAAGCTAGTAGAAGGTAAAGCAGGGCCATGTATTTAAGGTGGTGGCCAAGGGATCCCCAAAGCCAGGTGTGGTCTCTAGTCAGTGTGGTGAATGCAGATGACCCTTTAGGATCTGGGGGTCACAGTGACATGGACAGCTCCATTGCCGGCCTTTATCCTCAGGCCTGGGGTGGCCTCCAGGCCGATTCCACCTGGTTCAGCAATTGCCTCCTAGCTTCAGATGGCTTCAGGTCTAGCCAACCAGGAACCACAGCCTGTCTCAAACTGGGGATCTGAGAGGAGATCTAGGTGATCAGGGAAAAGGTCTGGGTCAGCTGGGAGTTGCTGGAGCAGGCCTGCAGATGTGCAGCCCACACCCCAGACCCGGAACTGCAGATGCAGGCCTGCAAAGGAGAGTCAAGAGAGACAGACAGCATGAAGCAGGAGAACAAGGGGGACAACAGTGGAAAGGACTCCTAAGCAGACAGTGGGGAGGAAAAGGACACTGCTTGGGAGGAAGAGACCTGATCTAGTTTTCTGGCTGAATAAAATGTGCCATGCTGGAAAGGGCTCACTACGGTGACAGAGAATGAATAGAATGGATCCTTGTCCCTATTCATTAATTCATCCAATGCCTACAGAGCATCCAGTTCTATGCTGGGCATTGAGGTTGAATGCAATAATTTCCCTAGGAGCTCATCATCGGGTGTGGGGCAGGCAAGAAACCAACCGTGTACTCTGTGGTCTATGGTGTAGTGGATGCTGGGAGAGGCGATGTGGTGCTTTGGTGTCGTGGTCAGCATAGAGGAAGCAGAGAAAGCCTGGTTGGGACGAGAGGGACTCCGACGGACCTGCTGGGGTTGGCCTGATGGATACTAAGAAGAGGACAAAGGATGTTCCCGGCAGAAAACAGCATGTGCAAAGCCAGGTCAGGGAGGAGGAGAAAGAGATTTGGAGAACTGTGGGGGGTTTGGTATGGATAGATCATTGCAGAGTGAAGGAGAGATGGTAGGTGAGTACCTTTATGGTCAGACCCTAAAGGCTTTTGAATACCAAAAAGGCTTTCTTTAGAAAAAAAAAATCCACTCGAGGATCTTCAGGAAGGGAAGTCACCTGATGGTGGCAGAATTTCAGAAGAGAATTGACAGGGAATGGGGCTAGAGGAAGGAAGCCAGGGTAGGACAGCATCCCCTCCTTCTAATGTCACCTCCTCAGAGAGGCCTTATATGACCCAACTGACATAGACCCCCTACCATCCCCATCCCTTTAGCTTTGTGGCTTCATAGCACTTATCTCTCCTGATTCTGCATCTATGTGCAAATGTGTTTATTTCTTTTGTCTCTCCTCTCTAGAACGTATGGCTCTGGAAAGTGGAAACTGCCTGTTTTTGTTCACAACTAGAAGAACATCTGACACATGGTAGGCTCTCAAATTGTATCCTGACTCTCTAAGAAATAGAAGACTTAGCTGTGGGCCCGTTTTTATCGGAAGCAGTAGGCAGCTCAGACTTGGGTTGGCCCTGAGGGTGGCGAGGAGCTGCTCTGAAGGTCAGGGAAGTGAGCCCCACACCTGTGATACCCGTACTCCAAGGCTCCGAAGCTACCGACAGGCCGATGGCCCTGCAGAACTCCGCGAACGGGTAACTGCAGAGATCCTTCTGGGTCAGCAGCTCCCGGTGCCTCGGGGCTGGTAGGTTTCTGGTGCCAAGTGCCACGTCAGCATCTTACAACACAAAATGCTGCCAGGGAGGGTGCAATGGGACTGGATAAAATCCCGGATAAAAAATATTGATTAAGCACCACCTATGTGCCAGGCCGAGTTCAACATACACTACCTATGCTAAGCCACAGGGTAGGTATTATTATCCCCATGTAACAGATGAAAAACTGACGTTCAAGATGATTAGGGGACTTCCCAAGATCCCCGAGTAGGGATTGTCAGAGCCAAGGTATTGGAAACCACTTTTGACTCCGATACTTGCGCTCTGTTCTACTCGGCCACAGAAATTGAACTTGCTAATCCCACACCAGACCCAGCGCCCTGAGTTCTGATGGCCTCACCACGGAGTCTTCTCATCTCCGTATGATTAACAGGCCCTTGGCCCTTCCATCCAGAGAGACTCCTCATGACTCCGGAGGAAGGTGCCAAGGATCCTGGGTGGGCAGGCGCAAGTTGGTAAATGAAACGGAGCTTGTTGGGGAGAAAACGCTTTTCCTGTATCCTCTTATGAAGGTGTGTGGAGCCCTGTGAACTAAACAGACAAAAGACAGATTTAACAAGAGAAAAGACAGATTTTTATTTACATGAATATGGGAGTTCACAAAGAAAGTGGCTCAAAGAGGCAGTTAGAATTGGGGCGTATTTATACGCCATCTTAATAGGGGAAGGGGTGGGCAGAAGGACACTTAGAGAAAACCAGTGACCTCTTAGAAGTGGGGGGGGGGGGGGGAGAGAGAGCGCTTACCAGAGCACAAATGACTTTCAGGAAAGATAAATGGGCCCTGAGGAGAATAGATGGGAGATAGGGCCCTTTTTGTGACAATGCCTATTTAGGTGTGAAGTAGAAACTTCTTATCTGGGGTGATAAGAATCAATATTTCCTGGTCGTTCTGGGCGAAGGGCTTTGTGACAATTTTGAGTTCTTTTCTGAAGCAATGCTTTCAGGCAGGTAAGAGATTTCAGGAGCTCAAATGCCTTCTGTTCAAAATAATTTTTATTCCACTGGACCCCTCTTCAGAGCAGTGAGAGGCCCCACTGGGCTCAGAAGCAGAGGCAACATTCAAGGATCCCTGGAAACTGACCTGTGAAACAGTTTGACAAATAAAGGTAATGTACATAGCCTGACCTTCTGGCAATGGCATACGGGTTGGGTTTGTGTTTGGTTTTGTTTTTTGAGCACAGGGAATATGGTAAGGCATGATCTCTCACAGTAAAGTGATGGCAGAGGTTTGGTGAGAAAGCGTGTCCTCTTCTGGCAGAGCTCTCCTTACAGCCACCTTCCTGGGAATGGCTTCGCAGGGCGCGCCAGGGGCGGGGGTGGTCTGCCCTCATTAACCACCACTGCCCTGAAGTCCAGCCCACCTTTCTCCAACTGCCCAATGGCCAACAGTGCCAGGGATTGTGTTTGCGGCTTGGGAGTGAGCTCTGAGGTCTTTAATAATTTAATACAGCTTCTGGCAGACGTCTAAAGGTGCCAGGGACTTAGCTCAAAAGAAGAGGTTGAGAGAAAAAGAACAAAGCAGGCAGGGTTGGAGAGAATGAGTGAAACCTCCCTGGCTTCTGTATTTCTCAGACTGTGGGAGTCTGGCTGAACTCCAGGAGACGTGAAGGGTCAAAGTCTAAGCCAGGGTTTATGTTACCGTAGACATCACAGCTTCTAAGAGTTTGAGAGGGGGAAACTCCTGAGGAGGCATGAGGCCAGCCCTCGGCTTCTTCCCTCATCAGGACTCATTTCCCTAAACCAGGTGGCGCACCCACGGTTGCCCCCCAGCCTCCATCTTACCTCCCTGGCTCTCCTGACACATGGCCAACTCCTTGCCATCCTCTGGGGATCAGCTTCAATGTCACTTCTCAAAGGGACATTCTAGGGTCACTCGAAGTTGGCCAACCCCCTCTCTAATCCCTGTTGTTATTACCTGCTCATTTCCTCCTGAGCTTTTGTCACAGGTTGTAGGTAAAAAGGCTTCTCATTTCTTGTCTCTCTCCACCTCTAAACTATGAGCTTCCAAAAAGGAAGGACCAGGTGTGAGTCAGCAATGTTCCACCAGTGCTTTGCACAGTGCCTTGCACGGTACGGGTAGGGATTCAGTACTGTGGATTCTCAGAATCGCTGAGCCAATGAAACAGGAGTTCTGCCCTATAAGATCAGCCCTCAAGTGTTAGACCCAAGACGGAGTACCTGGGGAGCTTACGAGAATTCGATTTCCCAAGCCACACTTCTTGAGATTCCCATGCAGTAGTAGGTCAGGAGAGAGGCCCAGGAGTGTGCATTTCATCTGGGCAGACCACACTTTGGGACCTGCTGCCCTGACTGCATGGTTTTTTTCTCCACTGCAGAGACAGGGCCAAGAAAGACATGTTCACCACTTGCCATTTCTTTTCCTTCCTGGTCCTTTAAGTACATAAAGTCCAAAAGTTTATGCATGGGAGTTCAGGGAGTTGTGAAGAAAGGGAGAAGGCATGTACTTATTATTATTAGAAATTAGAAGGAAATACTGAAGTTAATAACGCACTACTATTACCCAGCATACAGGTGGTGGTGTTTGTGTGCATTCGGTGGCTCAGCAGACTCACCCACTGCGTGGCCAAGGCGCTGACCTTGGTATTGGGGATGCACCGACTAATCAGAGCTCAGGGAGCAGCCTGTTTAGTGATGGAGACAGGCAGGTCAGTGATGTGTTGAGAACAGTAAAAGCCAACAAGAATAACATGTGAGGGCAGCTCCAGGATGGAGAAGGCAGCAGAGGCGGCGGCATCAGAATCAGGCTTGTTTAGCTGGGGCTGGGCTGGGAAGAGGGACTAGGAGAGGGCCAAGATCAGCACCAGTTAGCAATGACCTCAGTGCAGAATCCATTTGGGAGCAAGCAGCAAGAGACCTGTCCGGACAGCTGGACAGCGTTTTCCAGAGTTCGCCTTGACCTGCTCAGGGGTTACAAATGCCAGCCTACAAGTTCCATCCAGGCCACGGCAGGGTTTTCTCTTGCCTGTCCGGGGTTTAAGAGTTTTAAATTGGAATGTTTTTAGGCAAAGAACTCTCCTGCTTGCTGTGGTCCCCACCATGCCTTACACTGAACCTTCTTCTTATGTCAAGTTAGCTGCCCAGCCCCAGAAGGCAGTTAGAGCTGCAGCTCTTTCTAGGAGAGGGGCTTCGAGAGAAAACAGAAATCAGAGTAGGAATTGGATCCCCTCTGGGTTTTTATGAAGATCAGTCTGGTGATATGTGGTAGACAAAATATAATCAGAAACTGAAAGAATAGCCAGGAACTTCCTCATTAGCCTGGCCCAACTGTTCTTGACTTCTTGACTCTATACCCTCAATATACATTTATTTATGTACTTAGAAATCACATACATGTCTCATGTCTTAATACAGTATGGGTGCAAGTAATGATTCTACACCCAACTCTGATGTGTGGGTTTTTCCCCCACACCAGCAAGCAATCAAAAAACACCAGTTGGGTGTCCTATAATTCAACTCAATTCTGACACCATCTCCTTGGAGAGAGGATCAGATCCCGTAGGTTAAGGGCTCAGTCCCACCAGACTGCCCTCACCCCCAACTTCAGATGCCAATCACAAATACAGTTTGTTACCTGTGCTTCTGACCAACTGGCTGTAGATCAGAGGTTCTAAAGATCCCCTCCTCGGGTTTCATTAATTTGCTAGAAAAGCTCACAGAGCTCAGAAATATTTTACTTACTAGATGACCGGTCTATTACAAGGGATAGAACTCGGGAATTGGCAGATAGAAGAGAGGCACAGGGCAAGGGCTGGGCAAGAGTGTAGAGAGGCCATACCCTCTCCATGCCCACCACTCTCCTGCCACCCCTACGTGTTCACCAGCGCAGAAGTTCTCTGCACCCCGTCCTTTTGGGATTTTATGGAGGCTTCGTTACTTAAATGCGATTGATTGGGTCATTAGCCATCCGCGGTTGATTCCACTCCCAGCCGGTCTGCTCACCCTGGAAATAGGGGGTGGAACTGAAAGTTCCAATCACGTGGTAGTCTCCCCTGGCAACCAGCCCCCATCCTTAGGTGACCCCTGGGGCATTCCAAAAGTGACTACATTAACATAACAAAAGATATGATATCAAGCTCTTCACCTGAAAAATGCCCAGGGCTTCAGCTCTGTGCCAGTCATAAAGACAAAGGCCAACTACAGACTTCATATTATAAATCACAATACCACAGCTAAGACCTAGACAGAAGGAAGAATTTAAATGGACTAGCTAAGGATAAAATAACACTACTTTTAATGATTTTATATTGTTAATCACACAAAAACACCTTTTCACCGAAAGGAATTATTATGAATGCTAATGTTTTTAGTGAGTGCGATGTGGTTGATAAGTTTTATTATGTTTGTGCTATCTGCAAATTAACATTTTGCAGTTCAATATTTAGAAGATCTGGTTTTAAGTGCAAATTATTTTGATACTTGACTCTTAACAGCTTTCAGAGTTGAAAAAAGACACCTCAGTAAGGTGCAGATATCCAAATGAAAAAAGTGCTTCATTGGCTGTGCTTACTAAAATATTAATGTTTCAGTCTTTCTCACCAATTATACGAAAGCTTTTGTTTAAATTCAGCTGGTAAATTCCACCTACTCTGATGTCCACCAGTTGTTCTTGCAAACGTATCAATTGTGTTTTTTATAGTTTTCACCAGAAGGTTTGAAAACCACTCCAACTCTTCATTTGGAAGTTGTTTAATTATGTTGGGCATTAGGTAGGCCAAGTGTCAACACGACCATTTTCTTGCTGTTGGCCTCTGCATTATTAATGCTATCTTCTGGAAGTAGTCTCTCCCAGTGGGACTCGTTTTTAAGCCATGTGTCCATTTCTTCAGGGTTTATTTAGTGAAAACAAATAATAAATCCATTTAACCTGGCCCACCGGCCCTGCAGAAAGTCAAGTTACATGGAAAGCAAAGGAGTGGGTGCCAAGCTCTCCAAGTTTGGAGCCCCTGCTCCGTCTCAGGCCAGTGTGGCCAGGCTGTTAGGTATGTGACCTTGGTATATGACCTCAGATGGTCTGACTGACAGAGCAGTGAGGGGCCAGTACCTATCCCAAGGTAAATACTAGAAAATACAGTATCTTTCCCATTGTTTGAAGCCCTAGAAATCCTCATATTCTCTCCCCACACTTCAGTGACCTCATCTTGCACAGGGCCTCGTGTTTGCAGGCCTCGTTTTGGAGACCCCAGTCTCCAAGGTGAGGAGATATAGAGGAGACAACTGAGAAGGTGTCTGAGGTAGGGATCGTTCAGGTGTTGATGGAGGGCAGGGAATAAGGAGATCCAGGTTGTGTAGAGTTTCCAGCTGGGACGGCGGGTTGGGGGGTCTCCAATCTGATAGGCAGCATCTCCGGGGAAGCCCAGGTGCGCGGTAGCCTAGTCCCACCTTGGCCTCCCGGGCCAGAGGAAGATCCAAAGGCTGGCTCTGTCCTCTGCTTCACTTGGACTCTGTTCCTCTGTCTGACCCACTCCCACCCCAAATCACTGAACAGACCTGTGAGGTAAGCAGCTAACTCAAAATCCTAAGACCTGGGTTCCAGTCCATACATGGTAGCTGTGTGACTCTGGGCACATCTTTCTCATCTGCAAAATGAGAATAAAGGAACAAACTTAACTCCCCAGGATTATAATGAGGCTCACATGAGACAAGACACAGGCAAATGTAAAAGCTTGGAAAACTGAGGAGCACCATATACACGTATGGTGTGATTATGATTTATTAGCATCTCGTGTGCCTGGTGATCGATGCACCAGGCAAGGCGTACTCCCTCACTCCGGCCTTTGTTTTTCTGGGACACATTCTAGGACGGTGTGTAGCCACGTGGTGTAGGAGGTGGACACCAGGCTGAGTAACCCATGGGCAGTATGTCAGCATAGCTGAACATCCTGAAATACCACTGACCTCAGGCGTCCTCAGAGTGGAAGCTAGGTGGCCTGAATGATGCAGAGGGTTCTGGAGCCAAGGAGCAAGGCCAGGACCACTGGAGCAGGACTTGGCTTCCATGGAAACTCCCCCACTTATGATAGAGATGATACATATGATAAATTAATGATAGATATAGATACTTAGATAGGTGGAGGGTTGGACAGAGAAGTACAAACATGAGAAGATACTAACAGCAGGATAAAAAGAACTCAGTGAGCACCTGTTATGTGCCAGGTAGTTTCAGGTATGCCCTCACACCTGTCACTGCTGAATTCCTCAGCAACGCTTCGGGAAATCATCCTCTCCGTTTGTCAGAAAGGGAAACAGGTCCAAAGAGGTTTAAGTATCTTGCCAAAAGCCACCCAGCCGGCCCATGTTCTTTCATCTAAGTCTCACTGTGCCCGCCTCAGAGGACACCGCACAGCCACCCCCCTACCCCCAGTGCTCTGTATTGTCTTTGTTACTTTTGAGCCTTTGTTTTCTGTGAGCACATCTTGGAAAGTCTGAGAAAAGCCACAAAGCAGTTTCCATTCACTGAGCACCCGAAACCAGCTCCTGAGCCATTCCTGTTTCAGCCGCCTTCAAGGTTCCCAGGTGAAAGTGAGGAGGCCTCTCAGGAGAAATCAAAGAGCTTTCTCTTCAGGAGCACAGAAATGCTTGCAAGGCGGGCCAGGCTCTGGGGCACACTAAAAAAACTGGTTTGGAGCCAGAGGCTTCTATGGGACACCGCACGCTGACACCCACCCTCTGACACCCACCCGCTCCATCCTACCTCCTTTTGTCCCTTACAGCCTTATTCAGTCCCTGTCTTACTGCTCCCTGTCTCACCACCTTCTCCCCTGCAAGACTGGCGGGGGGTCTGGGCAGGGGCTCGGCCATGATGTGCCTCAGGGGGGGCTTCTTGCTACAGCCTCTCCTCTCTCCCAGGCCCCTCCATCGGAGTCCCCGCTCCTGGCTCTCTCAGGGTGCAAGGCCAGGACTCCAGGGAATTCCTGGTGCCTTCCCGTGGTTCTGGAGCGAGGCGTGAGTTTCGGGGCCACTGGCTGTGGTGACTGGGAGAACTTAGGGGTCTGTGCACACTGTTGGAGCCCTTCTGTTAGGAGGTTTGATTAGCTATGGAGGACGGATGGCCCTAAAGGGACTTCGCAGGCAGTTAAAGAACCCTCTGTGTGAGGGACAGGGACGGTGAAAGAGGAGAGATGGAGAAATCTAGCCAGATTTTTCCCAAAGTCCCTCCCACCTCTTTCTGAGCTGGCCTCCTCAGCCTCTATCCTCCATTCCTTTGGCCCCTATATCTCTTTTGAAAACTTCCCAGTCTGGAAAGCATGATGGCCTCAGATCTACAAGTCTCCTTGTACATAGACTAGGCTTTCTGTTGATTCCAAAGGTTCCCTTAAAACGCCCAAGGAATCAGAATTTTAGAAACGGTCAAGTTCTGTCTTCAGGATGGGAAGCTAAAGACTAGAGAGGTAAAGTGGCTTTGCCCAAAGCCCTACATGCTGCTAAGTCCTGTTCCATGAAACCAGGATAGAGGCGCCTTAAAATTCAGAGCCCAGGACTCATCTTCCAGGCATGGTGGGTGGAGGTCACCCACTGTATTTCACTTCCATGGGTCTTTGATCTCCAGATTCTTTTCTGGCTGTGGTCCAGCCAGCTGAGACACCAACTGAGACACCAGCTGAGACACCAACTCAGAATCAAAGCCCTGGCAGCCAGTAGCCATAGCAGCCAGTAGCCATAGCAGGAGCTGGGCGATTCCCACAGACACCTCTACCAGGTCAGGGCTCCACCCGAGGGAGGAGCTGCGGGACGTTCCGCCCACTTGTCTGCCTAGCCAGTCTTGCAGCTCTGTCTTCCCCATGGGGAGAGCCACTCCATCAGAGAGTGGCCGCGTGCCTGCATCCAGGGGGTCAGGGCTGAGGATGAGGAGACTCTCAGGGACCCAGAAGACCATGTTTTGCCTGAATGCCCAGCCTGAAGGCCTGAAGGACCTGCCCTAACAGAGCCTCGGCAGCAT
Organism: Ursus arctos; assembly: GCF_023065955.2. Lineage (NCBI taxonomy): Eukaryota > Metazoa > Chordata > Mammalia > Carnivora > Ursidae > Ursus > Ursus arctos. The sequence goes on from NW_026622819.1 coordinate 57,866,593, forward strand.
CCTGGTAAGAAAACTGCTGGCCCCTCCAATACTTGGAGGGAGGAAAGGGAAGGAAGTTCAGATACAAACCCTGCTGGGAGCGAGGGGAGGCGGCTGGGCCAAGGATTTGCTGAGCCCCTGCTTTGTATCAGGTCTCATCACTGTCTGAAGAACTATTGATTACCATCCCATTTTATAGTGGAGGAAACTGAAGCTCAGGGAGAAGTAACACAATCTGAGTCAGTGCCAAGTCAGGATTAGAGCTCTCCTGTCTAGCCCTAGAGCCGCAGGAGCTCCTTGCTCTCCACACTGCCGACCAGGGCCCACACCCCACAACTTCACCTGCTGTGATTTTCTTAAGGAGGCTCCCGTGGCAAGAATACCTCTCCTCGCCTCAACTAATTTGGGCTCCACTCCTGCTTCCCAAGAAACGATTCTGTCTATGCGGAAGTGACGGAAGTCAGGGGAAGTCTGCCTGAGTGGGAAGGAGGCTAAAGCATGACATGTTTGGGGTTCACTGTCTATGTGATGGAGATTCTGGGAGTGGGAATGGCAATGTGTGCATATTGTAATTACCTCTGCTTCTCAGAGCCAATCCAGAAGAAGCTGCCATCTGCCACCAGGGTGACCCTGAAGTCCTGTGTCCGACCCTGTCCTTCCTGAGGTGATGCCAAAATGAGTGCCCTCAGAGGGACACCGCCGTCAGCTCATACCCTGGATGGCAGCGTAGGGTATAGGAAGAGCTTGCACTTTGGGCTCTCATGGTCGTAGTGGGATCACTGAAGTCCCCATGGAAGATGTCAAAGGGAGGGAGAATGAAAATTAATATTTATTGAATGCTTTCTGTTCCCATTTCGCAGATAGGAAAGCCCAGACTCTAAAAGGTTAAATGACTCAGGTGTGTCCACCCAAAGCTCAAGCTTTTCTCCTAGGAGAGGAGGGATCTTGGCAGAGAAACCCGCAGAGTCAAGTAAAAGTTCCTAGGCTGCCCCTACTCAGGAGCCTCCAGAGACCGTCTGAGTACATGTCCCCTGTAGGTGGGAAGGGCTAGATGCAGCTGGACTCGCCAGGTCCCCTGTGGCTGTGGGGACAGCCCTCAGGGCACTCCCCTCTGGTGGCTCAGTACGTGGCTTGGCCAAATGCCATTCCCAGTGTCTGTCTCAGCCCTGGGGGCTGGAACCTTCACTCAGGCAGGCAGATACACGAGTCATCACTTGATGGTTGGCCCCTCTGCCGTGCGGGGTGAAGGCACCAGCGCAGTTGCTACTGGGGACACAGTGCGGATGCAGCACTCTATCTCAGAGGTGGGTTTGGTGTAAGAAGGACCAGGGTCAGGTGGAATCCAATTCGCTTTGGGAGCTGGGGCCCTCTTCCCAGATGCAGTGCAAAGAACAGCGGCCTAGAAGACCTGGATTCAAATCATGGCACTTAATTGCTGCGTGGCTTTGGCCAAATCCCTTCACCAATCTGAGATTCTAGAAATTAACACCTACGGGGCCCTATGGTCATGAGAATTAAATGCGACTAAGCACCAAGCACAGAACCTAGGGGGCATCTAGGGGGCTTCCTCTTCTTCTCTTTTCTTCCTTAATAAAATGAGACATGCTCAACAACCTAACCATAGCAAGTGGGGTTACATGGGGTCATCTTTCCAGGTCTGGTGTGGACAAAGCTTTTCAGAGACAAGATTCCTTGGAGCAGATTCAGAGGCCCAGGCCCCTAACATAGGGAAACACGATTCAATAGAGCCCTAACACAGAGAAACACGATTCAACAGGAGTCTTGGAGCTGAAGCTAGATTGTTCTCCAACTTGCCCAATAAAATTCAATTTCCTAAAGGAGGAGGAAGGATTTAGGAATATCCCAAAATGAGAATGAAGCTAATTCAGAACAGACTAGGAAGAAGTCACAGATGGCCATGGGCTAGAGGGGAGACAGAGCATAAGTGTGTAGAAGAGTGTCGGTGGGCGAGTCTCCCTATCTTTGCCCAGCATCGGGGGGGGGGGGGGCACCTTCCTTTGTTCACCTGGCAAATGCAAACACTTTCTTCAAGAATCTAATGGTCTTCTCTACGACTTCCATCCTGGCACTGTCCCACCCGTCCCCAGTGGAGTTGACCACTTGCTTCCTTTGCACACCATGTATCCTTTGCCTCAGTCCCTGTTATAGGACAGTCACAGGAAACGCTGTGTCGCTTCACTGCTTACAGTCCTTTCTCTCACTAGAAGGGAGCTCTGGTGATGCCTCATACATGTCCGATTCCCAGGAGGAGCTTGTTAAGCCTTTGGAAAATTGAATGAAGGGAGGGGAGGGCATGGGAGCCATTCCCTGGACCCTGTTAAACTCGAGGCTGGGGACGGGGGAATGGACAGAGACTGGGAAGATGAACTAAAGGAAGAAGGCTTGACTATGATCACTGGTGGACTGACAATGCTGACTTATCAAAAAGATGAGAAGGAAAGGGCTGAGGAAGAGAAATATGGCAGTGCAGACTTCCAGGAGCTTACAAAGTGCAAAGATGTTCATTACTGATTTTGTAACAGTAAAAAATGTGGAAATAACTTAGTACCATACACAGGACGTGTATTATATAAATGCTGGTACATTGATCTTATGAAATACCTTGAGCCACTAGAAAGAATGAGGCAGATCTGTAGGAACATTGGGAAAGAGCGTGTGTCATGGGGCAGCGGTTAGAAGTGAGTGGGTGAGCTGGCCTGGATTCAGGTCTGTCCCGCACCTGCTCTACAACCTTGGGACTGTTTCTTATCCTCTTGAAGCCTCAGTTTTTTCATTTGTAAAGTGAAGAGAATGGTAGTAATTACCTGGATGAGTTGTAAGGGTTTCTGAGGTTCTCAGCAGAGTGCAAGCATGCGCTAAGTATTTAATGAATGTTGGCTATTGTTGTTAAGCAAAAAAGTAAATGCCAAAAAATACATATATCACCCCAATTTTACTTTTTAATTCTTTTCTTCATATAGATACACATGTATATAAATATACAATAATATATGCTTAGAATACATAACTGTTAGGAGACAACTGATTGAGGTGTGAGACTAGACAGAAGTGAGGAAGAGGCAGTTTTTTTTTTTTTTTACACTTTATTTTTTTAGGGAAATTTTGGGCTTACAACAAAATTGAGCCCCCTACCCCACCCCATGCACAGCTTCCCCACTATCACATCCCCTCCCCCAGAGTGGTACATTTGTTAAACTGATGAACCTACATTGACACATCATTGGGACTTACACTTTTAATATTACGTTTCTATCTTGTTTTCATTTCTACAATGAGTGTGTATTTGTTTTCTAAGTAAAATTAATATTAGTTGATTAATGGCTAAATGGCACCTTAAGCCCCAGAATGCCCAGACTCTTGAAAGTGGCCTGGTTCACAGAGGAGGGGGTGATCCACCCTGGGGCTGCCTGCCTCGGCACAAGGCCCGAGCCGCACCCGAGAACCCCCACTCTGCTGTCACCAGCATGACAGGTCACAGGCTCACCTGTCTGGCTGCTGGCTACTCTCTCAGGGGGAACATCTGACAGGCGCTCCCAAGCCTGAGGAGACCAGGCCCCCGGGCCATGTCTTCCCTGACCGTCCTCACGCATACACGATGCTCACCCACCCAACCAGCCGAACGGCTTCAGAGCACCCAGGGAGCAGGTCTGGGAGGTTGGGAGAGCAGCCAGTATCACGGGTGCGAGGCTGCCATCCCTGGGCTCAAGTCTCCTCTGATATTCAGTAGCACAGTGACCTTTCTGTGAGCCCGTTTCCTCATCACAATACGGGATTAACCTGCCCACCTCACAAAGGCATGGTGACAGTGGAGTGAGAAGATCGCTGGGAAAGTATCTAATGTATTCCTTGGAACAGGGAAGGTTCTTGGGAAGTTTGTTTATTATTGGGAAGTTTCCATTTCCTGTCTACATGACCTGCTTAACAGGCCTAGACCCTTGGATAAATGGCACTGCCGGGGTGACTGCATAGCTGGGGGTGTCCTTCCTGGCAAAGTCAGGATAAGGACAGTCTCGGGGCTCTCCAGATACACAGGCCAGGATGAACTGGCTGCATTTCTGGTGCTGGTGAGCCACTCTCTGAACAAGGTGTCAGCCTTTATTTGGGTTGGATTTAAAATGTGATCCTGCAAAATGAAGTCATTCCTGGACGGCATGCAGGGACCAGGAGCTATGAGGCTGCTCCCCACACATTCTGAGAAAACACTGCGGCTGATGACCCACAGGATGGAGGTGGGCTTGCAGCAGGTGAGCCCTTTGGGTCACCTCTCCCACCTTGTTTCCCCAGGCGATTTCTCCTTTGGTTCCTCTTTGTGTGAGCGCCTCATCAACATGAAAAACAGTCTCCACTTGACCTTCATGTGTCTGAGTCTCTTCACTCCAAGGTGAGTTTGCTGCCTCACAACGACCTTGCTCTGAATTGCTTTGCATATATGCACGAAGTAGGAAGGGCGGCGGGTCCTCCTACCTACCATTGGCAAGATAAAGCCTAGTCCATCCACCTCCCTGATACACCCAGACAACACAACTTCCTGCCACGCATTGTATCTGGAGAACTCACGCTTCCGAAATGGGCATAGATGAATGAACCCCTTGTGTTTTTTCTAAAGACGACTTGAAGGGTTTCCCAAAGTACCTCGATATTCTGATGTATGGCAAATGGGTAATAAAATGGAGTGGGATAGGGCCATATTAACTCAGCAGCTAGAAATCAGAGATTTCTCTCTGGGAGAGTCACTGCTGGTCCATGGGCACCACACGTACACACACACAGGCAAACACAAGCTCCAGTTTATGTGTGTACACGCTTTGTCACACATAAATAAGCACATGCACCAACACCCGTTTTCTTTTCCAGGATATGTATCCAGGGGAATCAGTTCAACGTCAAGGTCAGCAGAAGTGACAAGCTCTCCCTGCCCGGCTTTGAGAATCTCACAGCAGGATATAACAAATTTCTCAGGCCCAATTTTGGCGGTAGGTCATCCTTTTTGTCCAGGACATCAGTTCAAAAGGACAAGAACAGAGGCAATATGCAGGGGAGGGTTTCAGGGGATTTTAGTTGCCTCCATTTTCTGGTCTGCCACCTGTTAAGGATGAGCAATGATGGATGAGGACAGCCAATGATTGTCACACTACTTTGAAGAACGTGCTTTGCCTCTCAACCTGTGGGAAAAGAAATCCTCTTCCCTGCTGAGGAGGTGACCAGAGCCTCTAACAATCTCTCACACACGGTCTTCCTTCTGCCCCCACCTCCAGTGTCATTATTTAAGGAACTCGCCGGGGCCACACCACCTAGCCTTCCAGCTTTCAGCCTGGTCACTGAAGGCTAACCCCAAACTGTGCTACCTGTAGGACTTGCCTGGGTCCTTTGCCTGCTCAGAATACCTGCCTATGTCCCAGCGTCCTCGGCATAGAGTCCAGAGCCCCTTGGCACACCAGGCTTTCCCCGCCCGGCCTCTGTCCACCAGTCTTGCCTGCCCCAACTCCTCCCGCCCTGCCCTGACAGGAGCACGCCCCAAACGCTCCCTGACCCCCTTGGCTTCCCCGGTCTCCGTGCCTATGCTGATACTGTTTATCAGCTGAGAATGGCTTCTTCCAACTTGATTCCCTGGCAAAATGCCCATTTTTCACGTCTGAGATCAAAGGCTTTCTCCTCTGAGAAGGCAGCCCTGATTCCTTTAGGCCCCATCTCCATTGTTCATACTTTGTTCTGAACATACTTCCAAATCACAGTCATTACGGGGCAGCACCATCATTGCCACTGGTTTGACATCTCTCAGCTTTAGGCCGCAGCCCCTTGAGGGGGTCTTGCTTTATCTGCCTCACTAACACCAGCAGCAGCTCAGCGCTTGGCGCACAGCAAGTCGTCAGCTGGTATTTGTTGACAGCATGAGGCAAGGAGCGAGGGAATGAGACCAGTCCCATACCTCCTCCCAGGGTCTCGGTCTCTCTGTTTATAAAATGCGAGATTGACCGAAGTGGATGCTAGTGTCTCCTTACGTAAAACAGAAAGTGGTAGAAAGAGACTTGGAGTTAAACAAACCTCCATTTGGCTCCTGTCTCTACTGCTTGCCAAGCGCCTTAGCTTTCTAAGCCCCCTTTCTGTAAAATGGGGATGTATCTTCCACCTCACGGAGGGGACTGATGGAGATGCAGTGGGTGAACATGAAGCATGGCGCCTGCCACCTCATCGGGGTGCATGGGTCTATTTTAATCCCCTTCCCTTCCTTCCTGCTCCTCCCCTCACATGATAAAAGTCTCTGGTCAAATCTAGGATTAGTGGGTTAGTCCAGGTCCTCTGAGGAGCAGACACCAAAAGGTGATTATCCATGCGAGATATTTATTGGGGCAATATCTATGACAGCACGTGGAGTGGGAAGAGAGGAAAGCTGACCGTGGGGGAAGGGAGAGGGAGGGCAGGAAGGTTGGGCAGAGGTATCTTAGACTATGGTGCAGTTCTGTGTGTGTTTGGAAAGGCCCCTAGGGAGAATTTGAGCCCAAGTTCCCATCAGAGGAGTCTCCTGTCTCTGTGCCTTCCAGGCACAGTGTGCCTTCGTATCCTCACCACACTCAGTCACTGGTGGGACGTCAGCCCGCGGGAAGCATGGCCTCAGAGCAAGTGTAAATATTTCAGAGCACAGCAGCTGGGCCAATGACACTCACCTCAGTTGGAGATCAGAGAGACCATTTTCACAGCCACACAATAAAGATTTGAGGTCCTTAAGTTAACAAACCTAGGAAGGCTTCAAGCTCCCCTGGTCTTCCCAGGCCCGGCTGAACACTAATGACAACCATATGAGTCTGTACACCCTGGTTAGGTCCAATTTCTCTGACTTCCAAACCCCAAACAGACCAGGATACTGCCCTTCTTGCTGCCTGCTCACACGTTCTTGGGCAAAGTGCCCATTCTGAACCTGGGGGGACCCAAGGAGTGTGAGGCCCAGATCCACCTGGGCCGAAACGGGGGCAAGGGGTTCTTCGTCAAAAAGAGAGGAAGGCACAAGCCCCAACACCTTGGCAATCCGTCTCTGAAAGGAACCACCATTTATGTGGCAGCCTGGAGTTCCGTGGGGCGCCCGTGTTCTCTGTAATGTCTGTCCCCCCAGACTCTAGGTCCCTGAGATCCTTAAGAGACAAGACCTCCAAAGGGTGTTTCAGGGAGTGAGGGAGCCAGAGCGCAGGTTTGTAAGCAGGCCCTAGGAACGCTGTCCAGGAACCAGCTTTGACCTCTTTCCTAGGAGGAAGCTGCCCTCTGGTGGCACAGCTCACTCTTATAACTCAAGGGGACGAAAGCAAGTTCTGGTCCATAAAGAAGCCAACTGAAGGACTAGCTGGAAACAAACCACACAGAAAGCACAGCAGAGTGGAACTTCTGTGCGTGTTCTTTTTTCCACGTTTCTCGGGGAGAGCAAATAACACTGACCCACTGCCCACTGTGCTCCAGACACTGAGACATAGATCCTGGAACCTTCCCAACCCGACCCTCCAGAGCAGGCAGAGTAGCTCTCTCTCACAGGTGACAAACTGTGGCACAAAAAGCTTTAGCAATTTGCTCAACGCCACACAGCTACGAAGTGGTGAGCGCGAGATTCAAACACTCTGACTCCAAGCTCCTTTTCTTAAGTTCTGCCTGGAGGGACAGAAAGCCACTTAGCAAGATGCTCCTTCAGGTCTATCCTCAAAGACCTCCCATTCTTCCACCAAATATCCACACCAAGTATTAGCTGAATTATTTTTAATTGCATTGGTTCTAAAACTCCATTTCCAAATTCCTACCTACATTCTTATAGCTTGGTTTCCTTCAGTTAATAATTAGTCTGATTCCTACCAATTAGATGGTTTTAAGCTTCCTTTGAATTCCACCTCTCCTCTTCCTGGTTAATCCATTGTCACCGTCCCCTGAGGCACCCCTACTTATTTATTGCAAGTGAAAGCTATTGCAGCTATTAACCTGGTGAGTAAATTTGTTCCTTTTCCAGAATTAGCCAGGATTATGGAGGTGATGGGGAAGAGAAGGCAAATGCCATTTAGTGAACTTCTATTATTATGTGACAGACACAGTCCTGGGACTTTGTACAGATAATTGTTTTCGAGCACCTTCTTCACACATATTTCCTCATGCCACCACCCTGCAAAGAAGCTGCCACTTGCTAATGTCATTCAACCCTCTCCACGACACTAGCATTATCCCTACTCAAAGGTGAGAAAACTGTAGTTCTGAAAGATTCAATAACTTCTCCCAGCTGTGAACTCCCATCCTTCTCACCCCTGGGCTTTTCTTTCACATCTCCAGTCTGAGGTGAAACAGACTGCCCTGGCCCGGCCTCTGAGAATGGTGGCTCCAAGGCCTCTGTCTCAAGAGCTGAGACCAGCGCGCTCAGGAGTTTGGCCTGAGGCCCAATATCTGTATACCAGCTCACAGGGGAAAGATTCTGGAATTCTAAATAGTTTAGGCTTCCTGGAGAGTAGAGGAAGAGGAGGTGAGCAAGAGCTCAACCATGAGCAGTCTTGAATGCCATCTGTGGTAAATGTACTTACTTGAGGGGACGAAAAAAAGATCTCTGTGCACAAATTTCCAAATCTCGTACTACATTTCTCAAATGATTTGTCTCTTGCAAGCACCATTGGAAAAATCCTCCAGTAAGAAGTAGCAAATACCACCACGTCCTTTAAACTACACACTCACGAACACAGTGTGGTCTCTCTTACATATTAGGCTATTTATATGTTTGTGCATTTTTTATACAAAAGTTTTTCATACTTTCTTTTCATTCTACATAGTGATTCCTCCTGACAAGGGGAGGACAGAAATTTACCTTTCACTTTATGTACTTCTAGAGTGGTTAAAATTTTCCAATAGGCCAGTGTTACTTTAGCTACTAAAGTAGCTTCTAATTTTTAAAACACTGTGCTGAAGTAGCATGTTTGGTGTTTCTATGTAAGTTCTTCCGATGTTTTGCTTCATTCTTAGGAGAACCAGTTCAGATAGCACTGACTCTGGACATTGCAAGTATTTCTAGTATTTCAGAGAGTAATATGGTAAGTGTGGCCCCTTCATCTTCCACCTGAGGAGTCCTTCTTGTGTTTTATGGGAATGCACTTTCTAGCTCCTGAAAAACAGAACAGAGACCCACAGCCCCCAGGTACTTGGAATGGCAGAAGCTGGAGACCTATCCCAAAACTCAGGATAGCAGAAGATTCTTGTAAAATAGATCTTCTGAGTATCAGAGGGAAAGTGGATTCAAGGGCCAGGAGGGAAAAGATGAGGGAGTTGAGTGGGTGCATTTGAAGCCGGGGAGAGAATGAAAGGACAGTGGGGAAGCCTGAGTATCTCGTGGAGCCTCCCAGAGCGGAAGAGAAGCTAAGCTGATGAAAACCGACAATCACATAGCTGCTTTCCACCATCCTGTCACTTAAGAGAACCCATTAAAGACAAAGTGACACTAAAGGCAGCTTGCCAAGGGGGCCTGCTGTGCATTCTGGGTAAATGCTGGACAACCTAAGCACTTAGCTCACCAGAACCTTCAACAACTTGGTGGGGCCTCTGGGACAGAGGGCGGGCAAGTTAAGGCCCTAAACATGCTCCTATGGGGCTCCTTTTCAGCAGTGAGAGTTATTGTATAGAATAAATAAGGTCCTTTGTTCTCTTATTGCTACAGGCCCGTCCCCCAAGAATTAGACTTTGTTCACCAATGTCTATTATAGTCTGTACTCTTGACCTAAGTGGAGGTGGGAAGGGAAGTAAGACTTCATCCCTTTCCTTCCATTTTCAAAGTCTTTCTCCGCCCCCCCCCAACCCATTTCCACTACCTGGCTCCCCCCTCAGGACTACACGGCCACCATATACCTCAGACAGCGCTGGACGGACCAGCGGCTGGTTTTTGAGGGCAACGAGAGCTTCACCCTGGATGCGCGTCTCGTGGAGTTCCTCTGGGTGCCAGACACTTACATTGTGGAATCAAAGAAGTCCTTCCTCCACGAAGTCACTGTGGGAAACAGGCTCATCCGCCTCTTCTCCAATGGCACAGTGCTGTATGCTCTCAGGTGATCGGGTCCCTTCCACCTCAGGGCTGAATGGGGGAATGGCTGGAGGAAAAGGCATCAGTACATCCTGGGTGGTTCTGACCAACACTCAAACAAGCCCCCTGAGGTCCCGCCCTTCTCATGCTCCTGCCTTCCTAGGTTCTTGTCCCTATAATAGAAGGGCCCTCCTTCCGTTCAGTTTGGCTCAGCAAGCAGCTACTGAATGCCTGCTCTGTGCCAGGCCCCACAGTGGACACTGAGACTACAGAGCTGAATGAGACATTGTTCTGATGCAGATGGATAAGCAAAGAAGTCCAGAATCCCGGGGGGAGGTGGCGGGGAAGAGATGGGGAGTAAGTTAGGGCTTTGTTGGGTGATGTTAGAGGAGGCTTTCACAGAACTCTGAGCTGAGTCTTAAAGAATAATTTTTAAACAAAACTAGCAACTGAATAAGGGGAATAGCAAGAGTGGCAGAGAGGTAGGTCCATGTGAGGAATTTTCTTTTCATGGGGTTCAGTGGAGCTAGAGTTGTCCCAGAATGCATCTCTATTTGTCTGAGGCATTTTTCTACAGAGAAGCCAAGTGCAGTGCCCCGAGGCCTCTGCCGTCTGGAGCCATGGGCTCCCCTTTGTCCCTTTCCCCAATCCCTGAGGTCAAAAGTTCCTTCCACCCAGTTGTGCATCAAGTGGCTGGTTGGCCGGATTAGGTAAGGTGCTCCCTAGATGCTGCGAGAGGCAGCCCACAGGCAGAGGCTCATCACTGCCCATGCAAGGGATGTGCAGGGACCGAGCAAAGCTTATGCTCCCACAGTCCTTGGGGAGAAGGCCAGGAACCAAACATTCATGGGACTTATCTTAGATCCCAAGTAAGAAGCTGACACGATGCAACAAAGACTGAGCTGTCGAATAAAATGAATTTTGGAATTGTCCATCTGGCATTCCTCAGCCACACTGAAGTTCGCAAAAACTAGCTAAAGCCCCAACCCTTCCTTCAAGAAGCCAGACTAGATCTCTCCCTTGACCCCAACTCCAAACAACATTAATTCCCCCTTCCTGTGTGTGCACGTGCATGCGCGTGTGTGTGTCTGTGTATTCTGCACATAACCCAGTCTGTCCTGTACATGGATAACGGATGATGGTTAACAGCCTGGCTCTAGAATCAGACACATATGGGGGCAAGTCCCTGTTCTGTCCCTGCTCTGTGACCTTAGGGAAGTTGCTGGACCCTCTGAACCTCAGTTTCCTCAGCAGCAAAAGGAGAATAATATTTCCTACCTCATAAAGCTGTTGTAAAAATTCCAAGGGATAATGCCCGTGAAGCACTTCGCCCCGGGCCTGGCTTGGAGTAAGCACTCAGTAAACGGTAGCTGGTGTCATTCTCTGTCTCCCTGAAACAAGTGTGAGCTTCCTCAAGGTGGTACCATGCACACATCATTTCACTTTCCCCAAGATCCCAGCACAGTGCTTAATAAATAAGGATGCTTAATAAAAATAAGTGATACTGGGGGAAAAAAAAAAGGAAGTTAAAGATCGGCCAATTGAAATCTCCACTGCGAGGGCTTTATTGATGTTTAATTCAATGTCTCTGGGTGTTGGTGCCCAAGAGCCACAGGGCCTGGGACCCTCCAACATCCTCTACTTCCTCCGAGAATGCTGATCCCCTCCAAGAGACAGGGTCCTTGAGAACTGCCCAGCCAGGAGACCTGGGCCCCAGCCCCAGCTCTGCCACTAAGAGCTGTGTGAGCTGAAGCAAGCCCCCAAGTCTGTTGCCAAATGGGGACAGTGGTGACAGTGCTGTCTGTTCTAGCTCCTCGTGGGTTTGTCATGAAGATTAAATTTTCAAACTGGATGCAAAAGTATCTCAAGCCAATGAGTGATTCTCTTCTGCAATACTGTTGCAAGTTTGCCTCTTCATCGCCCACATTCCAGCTTCCTCCATTCTGGACCCCAGCTTTGACCACATCTCGGAGGTGTTACTCGACACAGAAAACCTCAGGAATGTTTTGAGCGTAGGCTCCAAGTCGTCACACATTCACTGTAAGAGTCAAGGTGAAAGTCCTCTTGGAGTGGCCCTTAAAAGGGAATGTATCCTTTCCCCCATATCGCTCCTTTTGAACCCATATTTCCTTTCTTAGAATCACAACGACTGTTGCGTGTAACATGGACCTGTCGAAATACCCCATGGACACACAGACATGCAAGTTGCAACTGGAAAGCTGTGAGTATATATCCTGCAGGCCCTGAGATGGTTTTCCTGGGTGACTTAGATCAGTGTATTCATGAAGAAAGCCACAGCAGCAGCCTTTCTTTTCTTGGTGTTGATTCCAATTGATTCAGCCCTTCCGAGGGTTCGTCCAGAGAGATTAGAGACCTCTCAAAGACAACCCTTCCAACATTACATCTTTTGGGGGAGGACCATTGTGCATTGGCACTAAATATTTTTTTTTAAGATTTTATTTATTTATTTGACAGGGAGAGAGACAGCCAGCGAGAGAGGGAACACAAGCAGGGGGAGTGGGAGAGGAAGAAGCAGGCTCATAGCGGAGGAGCCTGATGTGGGGCTCGATCCCATAACGCTGGGATCACGCCCTGAGCCGAAGGCAGGCGCCCAGCCGCTGTGCCACCCAGGCACCCCTGGCACTAAATGTTTCTACTTAAGAGTAGACAGGGCAGCCAAGGAAATGGGGGTCTATAGGACAAGGAGTGGGACTCAGAATCTGAGAAGACACAGAAGCCAGGAAGAACACAGCAGAGGTTAAAAATGGTAACTATTCAAAGCAATCACTGACATTTATTACACAACTGCTTTCAACTTTGAAAAGTTGTTTGGTGTATGTATACATAGCTTAACACAATAATGCCAGGAGTGGGCATCTAAACTGCAGTCTGAGGATTTATGATGAGGGATGAGCATTTATTCTAAGTTGATGTGTGTCAAATGGCATCGTTGAGCAAATCTCCATTGTTCCGAAATGCCCACCGGACTTGGGAAAGTGCTGCCTGTGCCAGGTGTCCTTGGGAAACAGTGCCTCAGATAGGAGTCATTAAGTCATCAAGGGATGGTTGTGTGAGGAGGAAAAACCATAGTCAAGCACTGGAGAGCAGCGGGCACTTCTGACATGAGAACACGAGTGGTCAATGTCCAAGAAGCACAACCATTATGAGGCGGCAGTCATTTTTCAGAGGTAGACATTTAATTAAAGACTCAGACAGGCAGATTAATTACCCTATTGATTAAATGCATGCAAAACCTCCTTAAAGCAATACAACTATTTGGGGGCAGAATAAAACTTGAGGTTCTCAAAAAGAGAACTCATTTTCAGCCCCACATGGAAAAAGTAATTGCCCTCCGTGAGTGGCTCTACTCATCTCAAATCCCGGGAGTGAGATTCTCCTGGAAACTTCAGCACTCGGCTTGCACGAATACCATCCCCAGTGAGCAGAGGAAGCTTTCACTGAGTGTTTATTCGCAGTTATTTGGGTACAGAAACCTCACAAAGGGTTTTTTAAATCCTAAACACCATCCCTAGGAAAGAATTGCTAGCATCCCACAAGAGCTGTGATAATGTAATGATTGCGAGCATTTAATAGTTGAAATGGAAAGTATCCAAGTAGAAGCTTGTACAACTCACTTGTTCAGATATATATTTTTTCTTATTTCTTGGAGATCCTAGGCCTGTTTGGACAGCAAACTGGACAGTAAATTTTGGGGTGCTTCTGAGAGAAAGCCCTTAGGCAGTTTTTACCTGGAAAGCCTCTAAGAGCTCATGACCACTTCTCTGCCCTGTGGAGGGGAGATAGCCACTGCTAAATAGTGCATACCACGAGCTAAGATGTAACAAAATGTTAGTCCCACACTGGGTCCCATCTCCCAGTAGCCTGGGGGGGAAAAAAAACCAGTTCCCTGATTAAGATCACAGGTTCCGGGATCACTGTGTTTCCCTGTCACTAGCTTTGGTGGCTTTGGGTGACTAGAACTCACCTCTCCAGACCCCACTTTCCTCATCAGTGAAGGAGGAAAAATAAGAATATCTGACTCAAAGGTTATTTTTTAACAGCTCTGTTGAAGTAAAATGTACGTGCCATAAAATTCAGCCCTATCAAGTGTACAATTCAAAGATTTTTAGTAAATTTGCCAAGTAGTGCCACCATGGCCATGTTTCATTGTTAGAACTTTTCCATCAACCGAAAAGATCCCTTGTGCCCATTTACAGTGTCTCCCGTTGCCACCACCAGCCTCCAGGCAATCACTAATCTACTTCCTCTCTCTATGAGTTTGCTTTTTCTGGGTATTTCATATAAAAGGAATCAATACAACGTGTGGTCTTTTGCATCTGGCTTCCTCCACTTAGCATGTTTTTGAGGCTCATGCATGTTGGAGCCTGTCTCAGTGCTTTGTTCCTTTTTGTTGCTTTATTCCTCGTTATTCCATATGAAAGAGTCCAAAGAGTCCACATCCCTTTGGCTGGTTTCCACCCTGTAGTTATTAAGAATAATGCCCCTGTGAACATTCATGTACAAGTTTTTGTGGACATGATTTGATTTCTCTTGGGCAGATACATGGGAGTGGAAGGCTGGATCAAATGGTAAATTTATGTTCAAGTTTTCAAGAAACTGCCAACCTGTTTTCCAAAGTGGTTGTGCCATTTTACATTCCCGCTGGCGATGTTCCAGCTTCTCCACATTCTCATCATTGGTTATTGTCTGTCTTTTCATGACAGCCATTCTTACGGGTGTGAAGTGGTACCCTCCTGTGATTTTGACGTGCTTATCCCTAACGGTTAATGATGGTGGGCATCTTTTCATGTGCTTATTGACCACTCATCTCTCTTCTCGAAGAGATATGTTGAGGATTAAATGAGATGATAATGTTATAAACACTTAGAAATGTAATTGCTCACTAAATGATAGCTGTTATCATCACCATCATCACCCATGGGTTTTGGGTTTAGACTTTCTGAAGGTACAATCCTGCCTTTATTTTTAACTTGCCTTGCTATCCTGAGAAAGTTATGCAATCTCTCTGAATCTGAGAGTTTTCACGTATAAAATGGGCAAAACATTACAGTTCCTCGATTCCAAGGCACAGCATTTATTGAATAATATTTTAGGAAAAAAGGTAAGCTCTACTTTATATGTATGTATGTATGTATGTTTGTATCAACTCTAAGATCCATCCCAATTTCAAAAACTGTAAAGAAAAATTTTTTTAGTGAAGAAATATAGAAATTTCTACCTTGCAAGTTTGTGAGAACAGTAGAGACGTCACGTACAAAAGACTTACCATAAATGTTTCATAAAACTTAGCTATTATTACTATTATGAACTATATTAGTAAAACTGCTTTGAGATTTATTGAATGCCTATGTTAACAGACATCAATAAAGGGGCTAGCTGCAGGTTTCTTGTCTTCCGTTTTTGTTTTTGCATTTAAGCCAACATGGAAATAGGAACAGACCAACTGTAAAGTCGCCGAGAACACTGCCAGAGCTGCTAGACTGTCCTGAAAGGCCCTATGGAGCTTAGGGCTGTGTGTGTTCACAGACACGAGTTCAATAAATACCATTTAAATAATGAGGGCGGCTACTCCTGGAGGCCTATCACCTACCAAGTATATGTCATTCTTAGCGTGGAACCAGTTTTCAATTGATGGCATACAGCTCTAGCAGGCCATCCTGTGCGGAGCAGACACTGCAATTGCACATGAGAAATCCCGCCAAGCTTTGCATGGGATCATCTCTGGACTTAGCACCATCAAGACAGAGCTCCTGCTGCCTCCATATTGTAGTGTTCTCCAGACCAGTTCAGTCTGCTGCCTTCTTGCACTGACCAGGGCACTGTTTTCCTTGCCAGGGGGCTATGATGGAAATGACGTGGAGTTCAGCTGGCTGAGAGGGAACGACTCTGTGCGCGGGCTGGAAAACCTGCGACTTGCTCAGTACACCATACAACGGTATTTCACCTTAGTCACCAGATCGCGACAGGAAACAGGTGACTTGTGAGACACGTTGTACGAAGGCAAAATAACTGGGTTGCATTCTGCATCAGAAATACCATCCCTTTCCCACTTTATCTCTTTGGGGCCCAGGAACCCCTCCACAATGTGGTAGGGCAGGAAGATTTGGGCTTGGCACTATTATCTGCTTCACGCCCAGTATTGAAACGGCCCCCCAAGGGCTCACAGTCTAGTGGGGTAGATGTTGAGGAAACCAGCAGGTACAATGCTCCAGGAATACTATGACAGAGAAAGGCACAAGAAAAGGATCATGGGTAGGGGTACCAGCACCCCTCTACATCTCATTCTATACAACAGCAATTTCTTTCATTGAAACTATAATGACAGTTCACGCTTAACAAGGTTTTGGTGAGCAACAGATAACTTAATGTGAATAGAGCTAATTAGAAGTCCCATAGGGAAAGTGCTATGTGAGGAGACATGATTTTCCTATCTCTTCTTTACCCTATCAGGAAATTATACACGACTGGTCTTGCAATTTGAGCTTCGGAGGAATGTCCTGTATTTCATTTTGGAAACCTACGTTCCTTCCACTTTCCTGGTGGTGTTATCCTGGGTTTCATTTTGGATTTCCCTTGATTCAGTTCCTGCAAGAACCTGCATTGGTAAGCACCTCCAACAGGAGATTTCTAAGAACTGGGGTTATGGGTCCTTTTTTGTTTCTTTTTGCCTTCTTCCAGTTTTGTTTTGTTTTTTCACTGATATTCATAGGGCAGTTCCGGGAGTTGGTTTCTTGAGACATCTTTTACAGAGAAAGAGACAGACAGTGGCTTTTAAAACATGTTTTACAGTAATAAGAGAGAATTGTGATGGGATGGTCTAGTACCAGTTATTCTGCATACTGAACATCCCCCTCCAATGGAAAGACAGAAGGTGGAACCTTTAGAAAGCCATATCACTCATATCCATTCAAAATGGACAAATCAATCCTAGACGATCGCAGATTTTTCAAAATGAGCTGTTCCATTTCCGAGTTCTGTCCGCCTTTGCCAACTCCTGAAGAGTGGCAGTCTGCCAGGTAAAGGTGAAAGGTTCACTGGCTACTGATGTGGGAACATTGCCTACCTGTTTTCCCAGGAGTGACCACCGTATTGTCAATGACAACACTGATGATTGGGTCCCGCACTTCTCTTCCCAACACCAACTGTTTCATAAAGGCCATCGATGTGTACCTGGGGATCTGCTTCAGCTTCGTGTTTGGGGCCCTATTGGAATACGCGGTTGCCCACTACAGCTCCTTACAGCAGATGGCAGCCAAAGATAGGGTAAGAATTTTGAGAACCCTGTATATGATTCATCATTTGCCATGTGCTGATCTGTAGAGATGACCCTGACTGGTTCCTGTCCCCCAGTGATTCACTTTGCTCCAGCAATTCTCATCCTTGTTCAGGTGGGGGCATCTGGAAGTCATGGCACCTTTTGAAAAAGACTGCTCTTTTCGTCAAGTACAATGGGATATTAACATGTTTAATCTGCTAGCAAAAAATAACTTGTCTGTATGCAACATGAAATCACAGCCTCAAGAACAAGCATCCATGAAAAACCCAATATGAAACCAAATGTGATCGTTTGCTTACACGTTTCAGATTAATATGTATTTACTATTTAATTCTTTTGTTGCGTTCTTATTTTCTTACATTATCCAAGTAATGGCTTGCTGGAAAATGTATGGAAAAAATTAAATTGCAGCAAATTTCTCAATTAGCATCTTTGCTAACTGGGAAAGACTACCGTTATCTGAGTTAGCAGTGAAACACTGTGGTCCAGCTCTCAGAACAATAATAGTCATTATTATCAAACATTTACATGCACTAGACTTAGTCACAAGTCCTTTGCAAATATCATTTAAAATACTCATAACAACCCAGTAAGGCTATCTCCATTTTTATAATTGTGGAATCTGAGGTACAAGAAGGGCAAGTGACTTATTCCATGGGGTGTAAGTAAAGAGGTAGAGCTAGGATTTGAACCTAAATCTGCTTAGCTCCAAAGCCTGACACCAGTTATTCTTACTTGCAGTGGGCAATAGCCATGCTCTTAACTATTATTCACTACAGGCCCATGGAACACTGGGAGTCTTTGGAAGCCCAGTTTGATAAACACTGATATGTGAAAGCTTGTGCTAACAAGCAAGAAACTGGTAGGGATCCGCACAGAAGAGATGCCCACCTTCAGCCAAGTGCCAGGACCACACAGGGTCTAACGGTGAGGAAATGAATCAGAATAGTCCAAAGACCCAGTTGCCTTGTTCCCTTGTGTTTGACTAACACGAACGATGCTTTATACAGTCTTACTATCAAAGACAAATGATCCCATGTGCTGGCCAAAGAAGAATATGGATTTCATTTTACTCCCTGTAGGCTTCCTTAAGGGAACAATGATTAATTATATTTAAAAAAAAATCTGGATTTGGTAGATTGGCCAAAAGGGATTGGAGAACTACTACAATTCTTCACCTAAGTCATCAGAAAGCCCTTATTTTGGTGTGTGTAGAATAATAGCTTCACTACAGAGTACTCGTTGTGTGCTAAACATCTCCTTTAGTCCGCCCGACAGCCTATCAGATGGCTACCACTGTATTCCAAATTAACAGTTGCGGAATCTGCCACTCAGAGCAGTGAGACGGCACATCTAAGACCTCACAGCTAGGAAGCGGCCTAGCCAAGGATCCAAACTCCACTTTCTCCCACTTCACTACACTCCCCACATGCTATGCCATTCCAGGCATGCTGGAAAATGATGGCTCCCTGGAATTGTAGGGAGCATTATTCTTTTTCTTTCTTTCTTTCTTCCTTTCTTTCTTTCTTTCTTTCTTTCTTTCTTTCTTTCTTTCTCTTTCTTTCTTTCTCTCTTTCTTTCTCTCTTTCTTTCTCTCTTTCGTTCTTTCTTTCTTTTTTTCTGATGTAAAGTTCGATGATTCATTAATTGCGTATAACACCCAGCGCACCGTGCAATACGTGGGAGCATTATTATTTCTGTTTGTGTGGCAGAGGCTTTTAGCCACTGCCGATTTCTATTATCTCTCATAATCAATGAATCCCTCCTCACTGGGACAGAACGGAATTCATCAAACGCCTACTAAGTGCTTTACATATTTATACCACCCCTCTCATGAGGTAGGTATTAATACCATCACCATTTTGCAGGCAAGGAAACTGAGTGTTAAAGGAATTCAGGTGACTAAAATTTCACAATAGCAAGAGGCAGAATGGAATTCGAACCCAGACCAGGTAACCTCAGGGCCTGAGCATTGAGCACACAGCTCTGCATAGCCGTAGTAGGAAAGGTTCTTCTTCACAGGACACAAGCTGCTGACCTAGGGATGAGTGCCTACAAGCAGGATAATAGGACTGCCAAGTCTGGCTCACCGGCCTATGTCTGAGGCATTTAATGCCACTTTCTATTAAACCTAATTATTCAATATTTAGGCTTCAAGTACATAATATCTCGCGATTTATTTTGCTAAGTCAAGTCTTCAAGCTAACTGCATTGTCTGTGATCTAGGGGACGGCAAAGGAAGTAGAAGAAGTCAATATTACTAATATCATCAACAGTTCCATCTCCAGCTTTAAACGGAAGATCAGCTTTGCCAGCATTGAAATCTCCGGTGATAATGTTGACTATAGTGACTTGACAATGAAAACCAGTGACAAGTTCAAGTTTGTGTTCCGAGATAAGATGGGCAGGATTGTTGATTATTTCACAATTCAAAACCCCAGTAATGTTGACCGATATTCCAAATTACTCTTCCCTTTGATTTTTATGCTAGCCAATGTATTTTACTGGGCGTACTACATGTATTTTTGAGAGTACGTTGAATTGTTTGCATGTCATGGTTCTTCAACAGAACAAGGTGATGACGTAAATGGTATTCTAAGCCGAGTGTGTGCGCTAACCCAGTAGAGCTGCAAGTGACTAAAATGACATTTGAGCTTTTCTCCTCAAGGAATATTCCCCACCGTTATTTAAGCTGTGCAGAAGTCCTAGCATTACAGAGTCTCGTAGCAGAAACATCAACTCACTCCCTTTTTATCTTTACCAAAGACATCCCCATGGAGCCTAAGATTACAAACCTACTCAGAGTTGACTATTTGCTCAGTGGCTCCCTAGTCTGCATTTACCTCATATAAAAAATGAGAAGGGAACTATTATATGTATTGAGTAACCCTCAAGTGTCAGTGGTTGTTTCTAAATTAATCATACATGCTATTTACTAAATCTCTACAGTGCTTATAAAATGCATTGTTACCTATTCAGGGAGTAACATTTTCTAGTTTTTGTTTTTGATTAAAATGAAATGTGGGCTTAAGTCAATTCACTGGAAGTCACTGCACTAACTCAATACTAAGATGAGTTTTTAATACAGTATTTAATACCACGGCAGAATCGTCCCCAAATTCCAATAAGTTCCACCGTTGAAAAATCAAATGTAAATGACGAAAACGTTAATGGATCAATAGTCTCAAAAATAAAATTGTTTCTAAGATATAATGCATTTCCCTGAATCCAAACTGAAAAGGCTCTGGGGCTTCATTCCCCCATTTGATATGTCTTATCATTTTACTATCATACATACACCAGTCCTCAACAATGCGAAAGCCCTTTCCCCACATCAGGCATGGAAATGGAAGATTTTTTTAACTGATTCTAAGGAGTCTTACTTTGAACTGCTGCCATCAATACTTGTAGAACCGAGTCCATTTCTATCTGCTTCTCTGACACGGAGCACCACTTTCCCAGCAGCAGATCTCCTGCATCTCTCCAAGAGGAGCTCTTATTCCTATGCTCTAGTGACCAGGAATGATGCTTATCAGATCATGAACTGCATTACTCAGAAACAAGTGGCTTAGAACAAGTAAGCTTGGCCTTGCTCGGAACCCTGATCCTTCTGGCTGGATTACTTGGAGTAGCTTATCCTGCATGAGTAGGAGAATGTTGGCCCTGAGTCCTGAACTTCCTGAGTAACAAGGGGACTTGTTCCAGAACCTACATGCAGGCTGCAGATGAATTGTCTTTTCCAAGTCCAGTCACTCTCACCCTAACACAAGAAGCACATTACGTGCACCCATGCTCCTTGGTCAAGCTCTGCCAACAGCATTATTAAGTGGAGATTTACCAGTGTGTCATGATAAAGGCTTCAGTTCAGCCTCAATCTTCGTAAGAAGAATCTCGCCATCTTTCATTCTTTAGTTTCCTTTTCGGATAAATGTATGCCTTTACCTTTTTTTTTTTTTTTCCAGAAATAAACCATCGCTTCTCTTTTCTATAACCCCCTGTACCATAGGCTCTCGTTCTTTTTCTCTTTTTGATAATTCTCACAATTCAGGGTGTGTGGGTATAATCACTTGAGCTTTTAACAAAATGTTTCTAATGGGAATGAGGGAATTAAAAGAGATGGAATGTGGTTGTCTGGTTCAATCATATTTGTGATTTTTTAAAAAAGGGTTTAAAAGGAAATGTCTGCTCTGAAACCCCATTCAAGTGTTACATATTTTTAAAAAAGCTGTAAACGGGTGAAACTGTGAAATAAACATACCATACTAGCTACCCACCAAATCAAGGGGTCATCTGTAGAATGAGTAGGGTAAGATCCCATTTGGAAAAGGTATACATCATAGTGCAAACTCAGTGGGCTCAGTGTCTAGCATCTCCGCATTCCCCCCACTGGAGACACTACCCATACACACTCACACACACACACACACACACACACACACACACACACATTCCCGACTATTTCCTGCCAAGGAAGATATGCACTGGAGGCACAGTCGATGTCTTTCTCTGAGATCACTGCCCCACAACACTTGCCTTTCAGTTAAACAGCTGGGCCCACAGCTACTGAAAGATCGAATTCTCAGAAAATGTTACGGATTCCCTTCTAAGCCTTCTTCATTGTTTTGGAATTCACTTTCATTTTTGTTGGATGGTATTTTTAAAGTTTGAGAACATACTTTGGGGAAAATTCTTGCAGTTTGTATCACTCATGCCATTTATGTAGGCTACAACATCGGAGTTCTCAGTAAAAACTCCTAAAATTTTAGATCTGCTCCATGTTTCCTACCTACCCAGATCAGTCCCAGAACTCACTGCATTCAGATATTTCTTGGGTGAAAATACAAAGACTAACATCATCAAATTTCCAAAGACATGAAACTATGTAAGGTTGAGAATATTCTAAGTCATGGATACCTGATTTTTAATTACCTTGATGTTGGGAATATCAATAGTCTCAATATATGAAATATATATACAATGATATTCAATGACAAATGACAGAGGGTTAATTTCCAGTGAAAGACAAGGAGAAATGGATGGAGAAATGAGCATAGCAGAAAAGAGTTAGAGATTGGGGCGCCTGGGTGGCGCAGTTGTTAAGCATCTGCCTTCGGCTCAGGGTGTGATCCCGGCGATCTGGGATTGAGCCCCACATCGGGCTTCTCTGCTAGGAGCCTGCTTCTTCCTCTCCCACTCCCCCTGCTTGTGTTCCCTCTCTCGCTGGCTGTCTTTCTCTGTTAAATAAATAAAATCTTTAAAAAAAAAAAAAAGCTAGAGATTAACAATAGACCACAAGCTGAAAACAATTAAGGAACGCAGGCGAGTACCATTAGGAGAAAAAGTATAGTAGGGGCTTTCAGTGCCAGGAACATCTAGGAACAATCTGTAGTTAGGGAGAGTTAGACAACCAGGATCGAGACGTGGTCCTTCCTCGATGCTATACATTACTCAGACATACAGAGTATTCTTCTCAGCTTCTGGCCCGTAGTTAATTTTGATCAATCTAGAATACATTTACTGCCAAAGATCCTTGCTTCTTAATATACATTTTTAAAATTGAGTCATAACAGACAGGGAATTATACCCCAATATATGGTAAATGTACTTTATGTGTTATACCAATGACTTTAAAGAAAGAGAACATTGGACCATGTGTTTCCTGTTTTTTGAATAATTAAAAAATATGTAATATAATTTTCAATAGTTTTTGTAGAGAATTTAGAAATATGTCAGACTGCTGTATATTTGGCTTGAAAAACGTTGAGTCCAACTTTGGCCATCATCCCTTTAAGAAGGATGTAGAGAAATGGGAGGGGTCAAAGAAAAATGGCAGAAGTGATTAAAATCACGAAAAACAGGTCCAAGAAGAAACTTTAGCACCTTGAAAAGCAATGCTGCATAATGACTGTGATTATTAGATTCACAAAGGGCTTTGCACAAGGTACATGCTGTTCTAGTCACCTGAATAAGTGAACTGAATAAAAAGTAAATAGAAAGGAACTTAAAGTCTAATTGTCTAAAAGGAAGAAAATGTGCAAGTTAAATAATGAAATGCACTTGAATAATGAAATGCTCAGATAAACGTCAAGTCTCCATCTGGAAGTTTCCCATGAGAATAAACAATCATCTCTCTCCTTTGATTTTGCCATCAACAGGTCTGAGGGTAGATGACTCTATTCTGCCAGGTAATCTTGGGAGGTTGTAGATGCAGGGAGACGCCGCCAGCCTCAGAAAATTAAAGTGTCATACTCCGTGTTGCTAACAAAAAAACGTATGCCTATGAATATTCCCAGGTAACCCACAAATATTCCTGGTGGCCCACGAGGCTGAGTACTAAAATTATAGTTTCTTTTCGGGGATTTGGGGGGGTCATGTGACTCACAGCTTTCGGTGACTTGGATATGAAAAAGGCTTTTTGATTATCCAGGCTCATTGCTTATAATTGTGTCATTCCAAAAATCAAATACTCCCATTTGGAAAAGAAGAAAGGGGAGCAGAACATAAAAAGTGAGTTTGTGGCTAGCTGCATGTTGATTCAATGTCTCTGTGATCTCTTTTTCTCTAAGCCAGACTAGAGCCAAGGGGAAGTGGACTTGGAGAGTCTGGTGGTCCATACCCTGCATTTACGGCCTGCTTCCCATGGCACGAATTTTATTAAAATCCTCAAGGAGTAGGATTTCATATTTCAACACTTGAATCTCCATGTTAATCTGGAAGTTTCTCCTCCTACCCAACACAGAAACTTGGCTAACATACTGTGTAGAAAAAGGTTAACGTACCAGAGCTGAGACTGTTATCTTTAAAAAGGTCTGTTTGCAAGGTCGGTCCTTAGCTGGCATGTGGGAATTTGGATTTGGGGAGAGTTCCCATCATTCCCTGATTGGTAATAGTGGCCCACTTTGCCTAAACTGTATAAACCATGTGGTTTATGCTGAATACCTCCTTCCCTTCTGGAAGTCTGGAATTTTGGATCGTGCTAAACAGAGATTGCCAATGTGACCGGCCCCCAATAAAAATCTTGGACACTGAGTCTCTAATGAGCTTCTTGGTAGAGAACATCCCATACATTTGCCACAATTCCATGTCAGAGGAATTGGGCACATCCTGGGTGACTACATGAGGAGAAGTCTCTGGAAGCTCGGACCTGCTTTCCCCCAGACTTTGCCCCGTGTGCTTTTTCCCTTTTTTGGTTGTAATGTATTACAGCTATGAGTAGGGCTATATGCTGAGTCCCATGGGTCCTTTAAGAGAATCAGTGAATCCATGGGTGGTCTCCAGGACTCCTGACACACATGCTTTGGAACCCAGCGGAGCATAAGATTCACCAGTGGAGCTTTATAGATGACAGATTCCAGAGTCACCCCAGACCTATTGACTCAAGATCTGTGTGTTTCAAAGCTCTCCAGATGTTTTTGATATGAAGTCAGATGGGAAAAGATATGCCAAATGCCTTGGTGGAAAAGACAACAGCTGCATGAAAGCTATATTTTCTAGGAAAAAAATAGGGTATATCTGCTACATGGAAGGAAAGAGTCCAACTCAATATGGTGATTGAGTATGAATAATGTACACAGCAGCCAGAAAGCAAAATTTTTCCATTTTTTTATGTTAGTGCCAAGAAGGAACAGGGCAGCTTCTATTTCTCATATGGCCACAACATGACAAAAAGGCACCCAATGATAAACGTGGTTGAAAGTGGATGGGGATGTAGCAGTTCTTCACTGCAACTCCCAGTTTTTGAGACAGTAAACCTTAACACTCATGCAAATGAACTAAAAACCTTCATAGGAAAGCAAAAAGTTAGACTACATGCGACCAAAGACTCCGGTTTCTGCAACAGTAGGCGGGGCAGCTGTTTTGAATGACGCCTCATAGGGTAGCCCTCAGGGAGGTTCGGGGTATGACCCCAGAGTTTCCCCAAGAACTCTGAGTGACAAAGGGAGAAGACTCGACTAAGAAGGAAGAGATCATCAAAGTTGTGACATAAAGGGGCATCTGTAAACTCATTTTCCTTTCTCATTCTTAGGCGTCTTTCAGTCTGGCTCACCGGCTTATTCTGCATCTGCACCAAAGGCCTTGCAAGTGTAGCCAGAATCCGAATTACATTGTGCTTATTACGTCAAGAATGAAGACACTTGTTTAATTTCTAAATTTTAGAAGTAGTCTTGAAGCTGGCTCTTCAGGTTGAAGCCTTCTATGGCCATATTTAACAAATAAAAAATGCGGCTATATCCTCATAACATACAGAAATGGAGCATAACTGATGAATAAACAGTTGACTCAACGAGAGAGATTTCTTTTTAGGGGAAGTAGGCAAATATGTCCCTGATGGATTTGCTTTTCAATAACAAGTTATTGAACCAATTCACCAAAATACATCTTGAAGAATCAAAATGCCCTCATTCATAAATCAAATTGTATCTATGGAAGAAAACAAAGGAAATGGGAGAGGATGACAGCAGAAAGGGATAACCACAAATATCACCAATAAAAGTTAGACTCAGATGCCATGGCATTTAAAGCCACAAACCTTAGAATGCAATAATAAAGTGAATTTTCCGAATGTAAAGAAGTCCCAGGAGAAATTATCCATTTAAAAGAATATGAGATGTACCTTTTCTGGGTTTGTATATTTCTTAAATCCTAACAAAACATTCTAATCCATTTCACAGAGGGAATCAAAGGCAAATTCTCAACAAGGGAAAAAGAACTTTGTTTTATCTACTTCTATAGTAATTTAAATAACTTATTCATTTATCTTTTTTTCCACAAAGAATTCAATTGCATACCCTTTCACATATATCCCAAAAGACTGATCTGGTTTAATTTAGTGTAGGAGTCCAGGAATGAGAGTCAAGAGATCTGGGCTCTGCCATTAACCTAATCTCTATTTGCCTAAGTTACCAATATGTTGAATGAAACGAAAATGTTTGTCTTTCCTACTTCACAGGTTTGTGATAGAGTTAAACATGAGATTATAAATATAAAAGTATTTGGGAATGTGTAATAGAAGCAGGTCCTAGTTAATCTGAGACATGATTGCACACATATTATATATCCCTAGAAAATTAGAACAGGGATATAGCTGGGACATCGTGATGTCCAACCACCATACGTGACATATTAATAGATAAAGGTCAAGGGCATGACAGGATCCATCTGAGACCAAACACAGGACGTTGCCAGAACTAGAAGCCATGTCTCGTAAGCCCAGCCTTCTTTACACAGATTCCGTTACCTCCTCAAATGATTCTGTGCACACAGTTTCATGCTCTGTGCAGAAGCAGCACTGAAAGATGACGACATCTACAGCATAACAAAAAGCCACAACCCCATCAAGATTTAATGGCATTATCTGTGGCCTAAATCTTGAAGATCTCTTTCAATTTGCCAGATTCTACTCGCAGTTCTACTCCCAGAATTTTGAGACAAAGGTATCTCTAGAATTTTTGCTACCCAATCAGATCCCCACGAAGGACTTTTGAAAGTTATTTTATTTTTTTTTTTAGCCTACAGGCCTCACTTTCCCCCCTTCCTTCTAAAAGCCCCGGCAGAGGAGATCCCAAAAGCTGGCATCCTGCCCACGAAACATACTTCTGACCTGGCTAGCTGCTCCTGGAATGCAGTTAGCAAGAAAACCCTATTTCATTTTTGCAAAGGTGAAAGATCTCAGATCATGAATCCTCTCCACACTGTGAATTGTTTTACAAATGCATTTGTATGTATAAGCAATGCCTTCCATTGCAATGAATCTTTTGCATTTTTAAAGGTAAGTTGTATGTTCTGACACTATAAATGGTAGTAAAGGTATTTCAAATTATCTACCATTTGCTTACTGTATTAACCAAGAGAGTACATAAAGGGCAATAAAGTTATATCTTTATCAGAAAAGCATCCAGTGCTTTGGTAAGCACTGTGCCATCGCAGCACTGTTGTCTGCTCAAAGTTTTATAATGTTTTCCAAATAGAACATAGGCATAAAATAACTTTTATTCAGTCTTCTGGGGGGAAATACTAAGAATAATCGCCCAATGTCATCCAGCAGGGGTTTTCTCATTTTGCTTCTTCCCAGGTAGTTTAGACAGACCTGCTGTTGTGAGTCACATAAAAGGATAGGAGTCCATGGTGTGTAAATGCAAGTCAATAGGTATAATTTATTAAGTATCAATCATGTACTATGCACTTAACCCTACTCTGGCTCTCATCCTGCCGATAATCCTATAAGGTAAATGCTATTAACCCATTTTGCAGGTAAGAACAGTAATAATGAATAAGATTGACTGGCTGGCTCAAGGTTACACAGTTGGTGCGAGGTAAGGTTTGAACCCAGGTCTATTTAGTTCTCAAGACCCATGCTTCATCCACTATACCATACTGCCTCCCTCTGATAAGTTGTTAGAAGTCTCCAGAATCTGGATCTGAGTTAGACTCCAGTAAGAATGAAAAAAAAATGCAAATGTAATGAGAACACATCTCCTTCACCTTCCTACCTTCAAAATATTCACTGAACTTTCCATCTCCAAAGGCAATAATTCACAAGGGTGATAAGAAGAAGCAGACTCTGTGGGAAGTCCAAGCAGTACCCTGGAATGATTAGCAGCTACGGCTTTGACCCGAGTCGACTTGGGTTTGTGCCCTGGCTCTGCCTGTTACTAGTTAGTTGTGTGACCCCACTTAACCTCTTTGAACCTTATTTCCTTCTCTGTATAACAGGAGAAACATCCTCATAGTCTTGAATAATACGAGGTGTACAATATACTTAACGCAGCACCTGGCAGATTGTGGCATGCTCATTAATGCTATCTATTTTTTATTGGAACCCTTGTTGTTAGGTTGCAGTATAAAAATAAAAGGCACATTGTCGGTAAAAAAAAATTCACAGTCTCTGGTTTAACTGGTTTTTCTTGGCACCTAATGGCTTTACACGTCTTGATTTAAGAGAGCCTAAAAAACAAAGAATGGATGTCAAGCATTGGGTTTCTACTTTCAAGAACAGATGCTTTTGTTTGGGCTCAGCTAACATTGAAGTCTAGTCGGCAGCCCAAAATAGAACCCATTTGATTTCTCCTGCCAGTTTAAGTAGGAAATTGGTGCTGCTAAGATTGTGAAACTTGAGTCTTTAGAATTTCTAATTAATATGTCAGTCCCCGAAATGCACATCCCATCCTTTCTTATTTTTACATAATGAAGTTTAAGCTCTCATTCCCACCATTCCCAAACTCTTACTTAAAAAAAAAAGTTCTAAATAGGATTGCTGAAAATAAAGTAATAGACTGGCTACACGCAGAGCTGAAATGGGACCACTCTTGATAGTTCTCCTGTCCAAAGAAACCTTTTCTATTACACCTTCGGTTTTTTCATCTATGGCTTAATCTAAGAAAAAATGTAGATGTCCTTTTGGGAAGATAACACCTTAAAACATTTACCTCAGTATGAATGAAGAATGGGAGACATTTGGACAGGGAAGGAGGAAAAGGAGAATGAGGCTGCTGGGAAATTTAGGATTTGGAAGTGACAATTTGACCAAGGGTGGGCACCATGTAAAATTTCACATTAAACAATTAAAACCCATAGTTTCAGATAAGCAAAACTAAAACAAGTCTTTATGGGAGTTGTCACTAAATATCACCTGCAGGGCTGGGTCCTTACAGAGTGGTAACTCTTTAGGCTTGATTTCTATTTCCTAGGGAAGACTTCCCTCTCAATGAATAGCTCACATCCCCATATTTTGTAGACTATAGCCGTGTATGCCTTTCATTAAAAGTCCCATAACTGTAATTTTATACCTATTTGAATAATTTGTTGGTTACTATCTGTCTTTCCTTGAGATTTACACTTGTTTTGGGCAAGAACTCTGTTTGCTTTTATTCACTGAGTATCCCGCAGTGCCTAGCAGGGTAACTCTCACATAAAAAGTGCCCAGTAAGGGGCCCCTGGGTAGCTCAGTCAGTCGTCTGTCTTCGGATCAGGTCATGATCCCAGGGTCCTGGGGTCAAGCCCCAAGTAGGGCTCCCCACTCAGCAGGGAGTCTGCCTGTCCTTCTCCCTCTGCCCCTCCCTTTGCTCACGTGCTCTCTTTCTGTCTCTCAAATAAATAAATAAAATCATAAAAAAAGAAAAAAAGAGTGCCCAGTGAATGTTGAGTAAATGAATACATTCATTGAATCCGGAAATATTGAAACAAATTCTGTCTCTGGAGACCAGAGCAATTTTTCCCCAAGTGTCCCTCCCTGGAGCCAGAATACCTGGGTTTGAGTCTTGGCTATAACATTTACTGGTGGGTCTTGGCTATAACATTTACTGGCTGTGTGATCCTAGTCACATTAATCCCCCTCTCTGTGCTTCATCTGCCAACTGAGGATAATGATTGTCTTTGCTTTGCAGGGTCATGATCAAGATAAAATGAATTATAATATATACATTGCTTACAGCAACGTCCTATGTATAACAATGCCTGAGCAAATATAACTACTGTTATTATATTTCTTGAAACACCACTGTGGCTAATGACCTGGGGATAAAAAAAAGCATTTTTAGTCAAATAATTTTGGAAGATACTGGATTAAATAAAGTTAAGGGGCTCTCTCTGATGCAGGACTTTTCAGAGCTTTTAATGTGCTAATGTGCATTATAAATGTTTAAGAGGAGAGCATAATATACAGTGTTTCCCACATTTGACAACAGAATCCTTTTTTTTTAAGATTTTATTTATTTATTTATTTATTTACTTACTTATTTACTTATTTACTTATTTAAGAGTAGAGCACAAGTGAGAGTGAGAGAGCACAAGTAGGGGAAGTGGCAGAGGGAAAGGGAGAAGCAGGCTCCCCGACTCAATTCAGGGCTTGATCCCAAGACTCTGGGATCATGACCTGAGCTGAAGGCAGGTGATTAGCCAACTGAGCCACTTAGGCGCCCTGACAACAGAATCCATTTTGTGAGTAAAATATATTAGAGTATCTCATGGATCCACTATGGAGCACACCGTGGGAAATGCTGAATTAGACTCCTTAGTAGCAAAATAACAAGAAACAAAATTTGGGACTGGATGTTTTTCAATAGTGTAGGTAATGAAGAAATACAACAATAACAAGAAAGTAACTCTCAAAATTTAATTAATGAGATCTACATGGAAAAAAGATTTAGCCTTAAACTTTTAGATCCCAACATTTCACCTGGATCAAGATAAGAGACCCCTGGAGCCCCTGCAAGCAGAGTCTGCAGCTGAAGCCAGATGCAGCTTGAAGAGTTCAAGTACAGGAAAAGGTAGAGGTTCCCACTTAAAGGTTCAAGCTTTGAAAAGAAGTACATCGTGCATCGTGCTATGCAGTTAGGAACTAGTATCTGCCCTTCTCTTCCTTTCCCCCTGAATGACTTAAGTAGATGTATTAGTTTGCAAGGGCTGCCATAGCAAAGTGCCACAGCCTGGGAAGATTAAACAGCAAAATTTATTTTCTCACAATTCTGGAGATTAGAAGTCCAAGGTGATCTCACGGTTGGTTTCTTCTGAGACCTCTCTCCTTGGCTTGTAGGTGGCCGTCTTCTTCCTATGCCTTCACATGGTCCTCCCTCTCTGTATGTCAGTGTCCTAATCTCCTCTTCTTATAAGGACACCAGCCATATTGGGTGAGGGACCACCCAAATGCCTTCATTTTAACCTCATCGTCTCTTTAAAGAGCCTATTTCCAAATACAGCACCCCCCTGAGGTACTGGGGGTTAGGACCTCAACATATGAATTTAGGGCAGAGATGGCGGGGAATGACATAGTTCATCCCACAACACCAGGCATAACTCCTCTCACTGGCCCCTTAAAGACACACAGGGTTACTGTGTGTCCTGCTCGATTTCCTGCACTACAAAAACAAAAAATAAAAATATTTAAGTTCTCTGCTAAGTTATCTATCACTTTTGTTTCTTACCCAATTTTTCTGCAACTATTTTAGATCTTCCTCTGCCTCCCCCAAACCAAGAGCGCCCCTGTGACTCAGACCCTTTGCTGCCATCCAGTGTCCCTTTGAGAAGAGTTGTAGTGACATGCTGTTTCCCTGCTGATTCCCAGAGCCTGTCCTTAGAGTCTTTGTATCACCCTACCCACCCATCTTTTCCAAACCTGATAACTTCCTCAGCTGCCAAGGATCTCCCATCACATTACAAAGATTTAAAACCCACAGACTCTGGAAGATATGCCCAGGTGGTGTTCAAGTGGGGTTAGTCTTCTATCCCAATTGAGAAAACACTCATGATTTGTTGACAATTTGCAGGTCTAGGAATAGTACTAAGTCAGCAGAAGGCTCAATACCTCACACAGGAAAGCCCATTGTCCTGAAACAGTGAAGAATGGACTTCACCAGCTCACCTCAGAGCTGGGACCTGGCTGGAGGGCATGGCAAGGTGTTTGGTTTCTGTAATGGAAAGCAGGCTTTTTTTTTTCTTTTTAATTACCTTGTTATGTGATAGAAGTCATAAGGTAAAAGAAAAGTATGAAAAGTTGATTTTTTTAATACCTGACCTTCTGATAGCCTATATGTTTTAGGGACAAACTTCCTAATGAGACTTTTTATAATAAAGCTTTCATTGCTTTGAAAAATATTAACTTTTCCAGTCCTTCCGGGTAGATCAAACAGACCCTGCAGTTATAGTTAACAATATCCTAAAGATTTAGCTTCTCAGTAATAATGGGTAAGAGCCTTAGCATTGCCACAGGCCAAAGCTATATTATTTGAAATGAAACCTCTCATAAATATCCAACTATGAAGTCACTATCTATCAACTGCTGTTATATAAACAGGACGGAGCTAAATCTCCCATCTGCCAATATCGGAGCTGCCACAAAAAATGATTTTGTGTCCAGAACTCACAAATTAAACAGGTTCTTCCTCTGTCAGCCAATTCTAGGAAGCCCGGTTTGGTTTAGGTAGTCACCATGCAGTCCAAGTAAGGAGGCCTGGAAGGTCTGAATTCTTCATGCATTTCCCTTTTGCCAAGAGCTTAGACCTCCCTCAGACTTAGAAGTTGTCTGTAGTATAAAAGATGTGACCAGTTCTTCAGAAAGAACACTGTAGCTACCGGTGTCCCACTTCTTGCCTCTTCTTTTCCACAACTTTCCCCATACCTTTGTGATAGGGTTAAGTCTTAGACTTCTGCCCTCACTCTACTCTGACCCTTATGTATCTAGTCTACCATAGTTCTATTTAGCACCAGAAATGCTAATGGACGGTCTGTGGACCAGGCTTTGAGAAACACTGCTCAAAACAATATGAAGCCATTGGGGCGCCTGGATGGCTCAGCTGGTTGAGGGCCTGCCTTCAGCTCAGGTCATGATCTTGGGATCCTAGGACAGAGCCCCACATCAGGCTCCCTGTTCAGTGGGGAGTCCGCTTCTTCCTCTCCCTCTGCCCCCCCCCCCACTCATGTGCACGCTTGCTCTGTCTTGCTTTCTTTCTCTTGCAAATAAATAAACAAAATCTTTTAAAAAACAATATGAAGCCATCAGTAGAATGTGATTCCACATTCACCTTCACATCTTCTGTTCCAGGGCCTGGAACTTGCCAATCACATAATACACAAGTGATAATCTAAACTGAAGCCAAGATTCTTTCTTCAAGCCTAAGATTTTTAAGTAGGGAAGTAACATGATTTAGGTTTTAGAGAGTAAATGGGAGCAGCTTAGAAGCTGGAGAAAGAAAACAGAGATCAAAGTCAAGGGGAACAACTGTACATCCTTTGACTAAAATTAAAAAACAAATTATAATAATAGTAACCAAGACTGACATAACTCTTAGGATACTCCAGGCCCTATCATAAAAACTTTTCTTAAATTAACTCATTTAATTCTCACAACAACCGAAAAGTAGCGACTATCACTATCCTCTTTTCGAGACAAAGCAATGGAGATCCAGAGAGGGTAAGGCACTTACCCAGAGTGACATAGTTAGTTAGTGGCAGAGGCCTGCCACTGAAGCAGACCATCTAGCTTCCAATTCCAAGTTCAGTGTGCAGATCACTCCCACATGCATTGTCTCCAGCAGTCCTTACCTCCAACCAACCACACAGCCTCCCGGTAATGTAGTGGCCAGTGTGTCAGCTCCTCCTGCTGGCCTGTCCTACGTAACTTCACTGGGTCTGGCCTACACTTCCCTGCTTACCACTATCAAAACTTACCTGACCTTCATCTTATTTCCAAGGGCTCTGGGTCAATTTACTGCTTTTAGCAGCAGCTTACTGTGTTATAAGTCATACCAGGATGACTCACTATTCTTTCATGAGCACCCGCTATATGCCAGGCACCGTGCCAGGTGCAGAGGATATACAGAGAACGTACCATCAAAGAAATAAACAAGTAAACAAATTCAATAATCACAAATCCTGATTAGTACCCTTAAGAAAATAAAGATGATTGTGCTTATAGGGTAATGACCCAAAGAAATGTTTCTTTGGTGTTAAGAATTTCAGATGCTATGACAAATCACATAGGAAAGATATTTTGGGATGTTGGCAGCCTTTCCATCAGGCCCCGAAATATGCCAATTTCTTTGTAAAAAATAAAACCATCTCTACCATTTCCCTAGAATCTTTTAGTGGTTCTTCTCAGCCTTCAGGATAAAATTCAAATCCCTTTACATGATTCACATGGCCCTCCAAGGTTGGCCTTGTGCCCACCTTCCAGACTCAACATTATGTCAGTCCCTTCCCCACCCCTTTCACACTCAAATCCCGTTTTCAAAACTAATCCTCACATGATGCCCTATCCACCTATGTTGCCTTTCCCCCTTCTCACTTCACTTGAACAACTCTTATTTATCTTCCAACACACAAAATAGAATTACCCTCCAAGAAGCCTTCTCCATCTGAGGCTGGGCTTGGTACTGCCCCTTAGTGATTCCTTAGTGTTATGGATTGAATTGTGTCCCCATCCCCCAATTTATATGTTGAAGTCTTAACCCCCAGTACCTCAAAACAGGATGGTATTTGGGTGTGGGGGTCTTTAAAGAAGTAATGAAGTTAAAATGAGGTTACCCGGTGGGCCCTAATCTAATATGGCTGGTGTCCTCACAAACAGAGATTAGGACACAGAAACACACAGAGAGAAGACTACATGAAGGCATGAGGAGAAGGCAGCCATCTGCAAGCCAAGGAGAGTGGTCTCAGAAGAAATCAACGCTATGGTCACCGTGATCTAGGACTTCTAGTCTCTAGAACCACAAGAAAATAAGTTTCTGTTGTTTAAGCCATCTAGTCTATGGCACTTTGTTATGACAACCCTAGCAAACTAACTAACTTAGCATCCTGTGTAAGCCTTAGTGATACACCAGCTTCGTGGACCTAAGTCAAAAAACTTCATCTTTTTAAATTTTCCCACCCCCAGCGTTGACCTCAGGGCTGGGCAAGTGGTCAACTCTCAGGCAGTGTTTACTGAATGAGTGAAAACATGAATGAACCACTTACTCCACTTGTGTGGAGGGCATCATCAACCAACGTTACTTCTGAAAACTGAAAAGCAGGCCGGGTAGTGTAATCATCTGGGAGGAAGGTTGGCTCCCTCTCAGACAGAATAAAGGGAACCAGTACTACAGTTCCCACTGCAGCAATCAGGATTTGGAAAAACAGAAGGTTGCAGAGGCAACCCCCGAGGCACAGATCCGTGGTATTTCCCAGGTCTTTCAAACACATTTAATTGTGCACATGGAAAAGAATGGCATCATTATTTAATCCAAAATACAATAACAACAATAGATTGCTCATGTAGGCGCATAAGTCCCCTGCAGAGAATTTTATGTGCATGTTGCCTTTACCCACATATACAGCCAAGGCAGTGGGGATGGGGGCCAGCCCATTCTTGTGGCCTGGGAAGAGAGAACATGGATGCCTATGGTTGTTATAACAGCAAAAGGGGAGAAAACAAAAGAAAGCCCAAGGGTAGAGCTACGACTCCACTTAAGACTAATGCATATCTTTATTTTTGTCCTCGGCAATAACCCAAAGAAATATCTGATGCCGCTGAAAGACTGCTGTCATCCCTAGTAGATACTCATCAATTATTATTAAGTATTGCACGGTTCAGGTCAAGATATAATATGTCTGAGAAAAACCGTGGCACCTCCTTTTAATCTTGCGTAGAAAACAATTAAAGTATATAAAGCACATTATTAAAATATGTAAAATTTATAATTTAATTATAAGATTGCATAGCTTTATGATCTAATAGTTCTGCTGTATTTTGCATATTAGTGAACAATTGCTTTCTTAAAGCACACAGTAGAATCATTTACTTGATGCTGGAGAATAAGTTAATTATGGATTCCCTGTATATGACTAATGGATTTAATAATCACTTTACTGTAGAATTAACTTATACTTCCCTGTGCTTATAGCACTAATGATGATATTCATAAAAGTTATATTTTTTTAAAAATGTAAGATTGGCACAAAAAGAGGAACCAATGTACAACTTGGTTTTAGAGCCAGCAGTTCTAAATAGATAGTTCAGAGCCATCAAGGCCCTCTCCTTGCTCCATAATAAATCATACACACCCTCTCCACCCCCCACCCCCGCCACCAACCCTGCCTCCATTGGCTTTATTAAGGGAATTTATTTTATTTAAGGGAAGACGAAATGCTTGCCAGATGCATTTAGTGAAGCTTCTGATTTTTTTAACCTCAGTTGTAGGTCACAATGAGGATTATTCACTTATATCTATTTCATGGAGCTCTGGGAAGCCCCATATGTACTAAGATCACATTGGGTTGCCCAAGTTCCTCTTTTTGTCCTCGGTTTCATTCTCTTGAAGTCACTCATTTTTCTCCTTCAGCCCAAACAAACAACATTGGTGGAAGGAGTAGCGGGAATGTTCTTTGTTTAAGGAGAAGAGTCCCTAGCACTGCCTTTCTGAACTTATATCCTTTCTAACCACGAACACCATCATCGTCATCACCACCATCATCATAACCGCCACCACCACACCATCATCACCATCAACTCTACCCCCATCACCACCACTACCATCATCATGACCATCGTCATCATCATTGCCATCATCACTACCACCACCACCTGGATTCTTCTTTCTCATGGAATTAAGCAATGAAAGATCTGGATTTTATTTTCAGCTCTGCCAGTTTACCAGTGGGGATGACCTTAAGGGGGTTATGAAACTCTCCAAAACTCTCCATGGTTCTAAGATGTGAAAACTGACCATGAATGTCCTTTGTTCTCTGTCAAGTCCTAAATACAATCAGTGTACTATGTTAGTGACCCCTCCTACTCAAATGTACATTACCCACCCCCTCCATGAATTACTCTGCCAATTCTGGCATGGAGGTTAAGCATTCTGGAAGAAATGAACAATGGCTTACACTTTGATTTACTGTATAGAGTTGTTCACAAAGTATGTGCTCACTAAATACCTGTTGATGAATTGATTGAAAGAGGGTAAATTCTTAAGGACCTGAGGGATTATAATTTCCTTTAAGTCAGAGACCATAGTTCTTGCTGCGAACCCTTGAATCCCTGCCTCCCGCCTCCACCGATCTCTTCCACTATAATGCTCTGCTGAGAGTGCAGTCATAAATGGTAATGACAGGCTGCGAGGAAATTTGACTTAGCCCCTAGCAGGGACTCAGGAGACCTAAGAGTACCATTTCCTGCCCCACTGCTGGGTTCTCCACAAGGTGCCAAATACCCCAGATACTCTTTCCCTCCACCTCAGCACACTAACGGAGTAAACTAATCTTCTTTGTAAAATACTGAATTGCTTTGACAAGTGAGAAATTCACAAAATTTTGCTTTTGTTTTATTCAATATATCATGTTATTAGAGGGAAGATTTTAAGCTAAATTTTCAAGATTTCACCTATGTCCTCCTTGGCTAATTAAAATGTAATTGGTAAATGGTAGGCGGAATTAAATGTTCTCACCCCTTTAAGTCCCTAAACTTGTTTGTTTGTTTAATGAACTTTATTTAATAACATAACTTCCCTCCACACCCCACTCCCCAGCCACAGTCAAGATACTTTTGTGGCAACTGGAGTGATTTGTTCGTACCGACTGGTCATACAAAATACTCAGGATACTCCCTGAAATTCATTTTTCTCATTAGAAGATCTAACACATAAACCCCGTGCCCAAAGTTATGCCCTTTCTCTTCATCCACAGCCGTTAGCTTTCAGCCCAAAGCAATGCTTCTGAGACTGCACTGGGCAGACCTGTCTCCTGCGGTCACGGGCAAATGGCCTCCCTGACCCAGTGGGGCCCAGATACCACATTTCCTACAAACTCCCAGGGCAAGCAGGTGTGCTGTTGGTCCTGAGCCATACTTTGAGTAGCAAGAAATGGAACTTTTTGTGGATCAGCCTTGAAATAATACCTCCTTAATTTTAGACCCTGAACATTCATATTATACAATTTTTCATGCAAGAGACGAATGTTTAAACTTTAAAATTTCAACTACTCAGAAATAAGTTTATTATTCTTTTTCTTTGAAACACTAAAACTCACTACTTTTCATCTCTGTCTCCACTGTTCATCTCCATTTTGGTCTCATATTCCCTTCTTTTTTTCAACCTACTGCACAAACTAAAATATATTGAGTGTTACATGAGCATAACTGCCTCTCTGGTTTCCAGTATCTTTTGCCTTTTACATGTTAAATAACATCTAAAATGTCTTGGATTTATATAATACTTTATGCCTTACAAAAGGCTTGCGTGCACTTATTTCATAAAAATAAGTTCACGTCTGGGGAGAAAGAGAATGATAATGTTAAAAAAGTAGATGGACTTTGGAGAGAGGTACACCTGGGTACAAATCCAGGCTCTGGAAATATTCAATTGTGGGCACATTATTTAACCTCTTTGCCTACATTTTCTCATTTGTCAAGGGGGCTTGTAAATAGCTGCTGCATCATAAGCTAGTTTTTATGTTAAGGTTGGGGTGGTGTGGTTTCAAAGGAAACTGACGAGCCAAGACTTGGAACCCAAGGGATATGTCACGTGGGCCCCTCCAAACTCACATCCAGCTGCCTGTGTAGGCATCTCTCAATGCTCTCTGTCCTGCAGAGCTGTCCTTCTCCAGGATGGCAACCGGCATCGGACAGTATCTGCTCCCTTCCTCTTTATCTCCCAACCTTTCACATTTCCTCTATAAAACCCGCTGCTTTTGTGAAGCACGCAGCTGGTATTTGACACCTAGATTTCAAGTGATCAAACAAGACATGATGACAAATCTCAGAAAAATGACACCAGCCTTTTGAAAAAAAACAAAATCAATTCCCTCCCCTCCTTCCTTGAGGTTCCCTCTTTTCCGCTGTTATCTTACCTCATCTATCATACTTAGACAGAAATCCATACGTCTAGTTTAAATCACTGTTTCTCAGGCAACAGCCAGGCCACTTAGCAAGAGTCTAAAGCAAGCCAATATAATATTCTGCCTAGAGTGATAGTTGGTCAAAGGTTACTGTGCCAGAGTAGGTTAATTATTCTAAGAGAACTTACTTTTACTATAATTATTGATTGTCATGAACTAATGAAAAAAAAAAGCTGCTGTTTATTAAGTGCATCTGTATCCCCTAGAAACTTTTACATGAGTATCTCATTTCATCCTCATCACAACTCTGAAATGTTTCCAGTTTTAAGAAAATTTTAAGATCACGTTGGTCAAAGTCACAAGCTGGTGATAGGCTGAGCCAAGACTCAAACCAAACCATATGTGATTATCTGTGTTCTGTTACTATTACTTTTTTTTTTTTAAGTAGGTTCCAAGTCCAGTG
The DNA here is from genome assembly GCF_023065955.2 of Ursus arctos. Lineage (NCBI taxonomy): Eukaryota > Metazoa > Chordata > Mammalia > Carnivora > Ursidae > Ursus > Ursus arctos. The sequence goes on from NW_026622819.1 coordinate 57,905,671, forward strand.
AGGACTCAGGGCTTGAACTCACGACACTAAGGATCAATACCTGAGCTGATATCAAGAGTTGGACACTTAATTAACTGACTGAGCCACCCGGGCACCCCCTATTACTATTGCTTCTAATTTAAAATTTATGTTTAGCCAAGTAATATATGCATATAATAATGAAGAGTTCCATAAGACTTAAAGAAAATAGCAGCAGTCCCTTGCTTACCCCTCCCCACCTGTAATTCCCATTCCCTAGAGGAAACCTCTTTTGACTGCTTTTTCTGATATTTACCTTTATCTTTCTTTTAAAGCATGATTAAATGCTATTTCATAATTTTTTAACTTTTGAATTATAATTGACTTGCTACCATGAAAGTAGAAAATTAAACTCTCAACCACCATGTCCCCCAACAATTTCCCTTTCCCTTCCTCCTAATATAATAAGATTTGTTTTTGTGAAATAGTCAATGTTTATATGGATTTGGACACAGAAGTGCTATTCGCAGCTGAACAACAGTTACAGTACAGCTAGATAACTTTTCTTGCATAACAGTTTTCTTGGAATTAATAATTGCGTCACCATTCTACTTCTTTAATATTTCATGTTTCTGTTACTAATTCATCCCCAGCTCTTTGCCAGAACCATAAAACTCTCAGTATGGCCAAATGTACTGAGTGATTTATCGTTTTTCAGTTTGCACATGTTCTGTTTTGTTTTTCCCCAACATTCATCCTATAGCCCTAAACTACCAGTCCACACTGACTGCTCTCAAAGTCTGTTTTATTCATTGTGTTGGGCTCTTAGCAGGCTCTTTCAGCCCACAGATGCACGGCCTTCAGGTTTTCTGTATGGTTGCTTTGATAATTTGCTTCCCCTTGATAGTATCTCTGTACTCTATTTCTGAACTCCTACTAGTTAGATGTTGGACTTCCAGAAAAGATCCTCTGTCTCATCTTTTCTTGCCTTCCTTTTTTGCCTTTTTCGTGTATAGTCTAGGTGATTTCTTCAACTTTTCCTTCCAACTAATGAGTTACTTCTTTGTAGTATATTATTTTTCGTTTCCAAGATCACTTCTTCTTCTCCGAATGTTTCCTTATTATGGTATCCTGTGCTTGTTCCAGAAATGCAATAGTTTCTTTTCTCTATGGATATTACTTATAGGCTTTTTTAAATTATAGTTTTTTAAAGAAAATTTTCTTCTCCCTGAAGTTTCTATTTCCTCATGTAACATTTTTTCTGTTTGCTTATTTGTCTCTCACCTTTCATATTAGCGGCTCTCCTTCTGCCTGTATCACTCTGAGGCACTCTTTTTTTTTTTTTTAAGATTTTATTTATTTATTTGACAGAGAGAAACAGCCAGCGAGAGAGGGAACACAAGCAGGGGGAATGGGAGAGGAAGAAGCAGGCTCCTAGCGGAGGAACCTCATGTGGGGCTCGATCCCAGGACCCAGGGATCACACCCTGAGCCGAAGGCAGATGCTTAACGACTGCGCCACCCAGGCGTCCCATACTCTGAGGCACTCTTAAATATGACACAGAAGCCTTGTGCATGGACAGAATATGCAACTCGTGAGCTTTCTTTCTTTTTTTTTTTTTTAAGATTTTATTTATTTATTTGACAGTGAGAGACAACCAGCGAGAGAGGGAACACAAACAGGGGGAGTGGGAGAGGAAGAAGCAGGCTCATAGCAGAGGAGCCTGATGTGGGGCTCGATCCCAGAACACCAGGATCACGCCCTGAGCCGAAGGCAGACGCTTAACCGCTGTGCCACCCAGGCGCCCCTCTCGTGAGCTTTCTAAGAGAATGGTAAAAGGGTGATGAGGTGGTAGGTCAGCTTTTTCACTGATATCCAAAGTCACTATCCAAAAGTGTATTTCCCAAGGACATCAATTTCTTCCTTGGACAATAGAAACTGGGCTACCAGCATCCCTGGAGCCCAGAGGAAAAAATGGGCATGCGGTCTCCCAGTTCAGTAAGCTGACTTACGCTAAATCTCCTGGTCCAGCCCTTTACCCCTGGCCACCCCTGAGCAAACCTTGCAAGAGAAATTAAACTCCAAGTTTTTTGACGTTGTTGTTGTTGTTGTTTTAGCTGGCTACCAGAGAGTGGAACTTACTGTTCTGTATGCTAACTTTCAAAACCTGTTTTCAGCTCCGCTCCATAACTTTTCCTCCAGAGGTTCCTGTTGCTGTCAAATCTAGCCATCGCGGAGTTCTACAGTGTAATATGGCTGGCCTCCTGTCACCGTCTCCTACTGCAGGTATCTGGCTTCCCACTCCCTCTGCTGTGCTAAATCAGTAACCGCCTGCTCATTCGCTTTCCATTTCCTTTCCAGCTCATTTGCTTTCCAGCTTCCAACACTGATTTCCCCATTTGCTTTGGAGCCCTCTCCTGTTCTCATTGTCCTCATTAATGTGTTTTTCAAATTCTTTCACTACCATTTTAGTGGGATGTGAGGAGGGGACAGAAATATATAGGAGAAATTAGAAAAAAGAGGAAAATATGAAGAAAGGAAATATGCAAATATTATCCCTTGGTAACATTTTGTTGTATCATCTTCTGATTGTTTCCATGTGGTACATGCCCATATACGTACAAACAGAGATTTGGTAGGTGTGGAATCTAACTGCCTATATAAAATGTGGTCATCTAATTAGCAATATATTGTGAGTGACTTTCCCTGTCAATACATGAACTTCTCAACATTTGCTGCAACATGGACGGCACTGGAGGAGATAATGCTAAGTGAAATAAGTCAAGCAGAGAAAGACAATTATCATATGGTTTCTCTCATCTATGGAACATAAGAACTAGGAAGATCGGTAGGGGAAGAAAGGGATAAAGAAAGGGGGGGTAATCAGAAGGGGGAATGAATCATGAGAGACTATGGACTCTGAGAAACAAACTGAGGGCCTCAGAGGGGAGGGGGGTGGGGGAATGGGATAGGTCGGTGATGGGTAGTAAGGAGGGCACGTATTGCATGGTGCACTTGGTGTTATACGCAAGTAATGAATCATGGAACTTTACATCAAAAACCAGGGATGTACTGTATGGTGACTAACATAATATAATAAAAAAATATTAAAATAAATAAAATAAAGAAATATATAGGAGAACTCATTCACCATGTTTGACCAGACATCCAATGTTTTATTCTTGTTTAGCAGTTCTTTTAGAATCATAGTATATTAAATAATGGCTTAAAACCTCACTTGACTCTCAAATAAACAGAGGCCAATTAGGTTGGGTGTTAGATTTTTTTTTTTAAGATTTTTTTTATTTATTTGAGATAGTGAGCACGCGAGAGAGCACGAGCAGGGGGAGGAACAAGAGAGGGAGAAGCAGACTCCCCCCTGATCAGGGAGCCCCACGCAGGGCTCGATCCCAGGACCGTGAGATCATGACCTGAGCCGAAGGCAGATACTCAACCAAGCCACCCAGGCGTCCCCATAGGTATTTTTTAGTATTTCATAAAATAGTAGCCTAGCTGTACTGAACATGTAAGTCTAACTCTTATGACTAGAGCAGAAGGAAGAAAAAAAGGGAGGGAGGAAGAAGGAGAAAAAAAGAAAGAAGGGAAAGCCCCTACATTTTTTTTTAATCACACATGAAAATAAATAAACTTCATACCTTAGATAACTTTCCTTCATTAATACTTCTTGGGCTTCACTATTCGGTGGTATAAAATAATTTTATTCTCATATAATAACTGTCTTCAGATTTGGCTTCCAGAACCGACAGGAGCAAAAACTACACTTTCATTGCCAGGAGTGTAGTTTGTTTTAAACCCAAAAGCTGTCCTTATAAAACTGCAGACCAGAAAAGGATTTGTGGATTTTAAAATACCCTATGGATCTTCTGTAGACTTGGAATCTGATGTCAATATTGGCTTGAAATCTTCTGTGGCAGACACGTGATTTTTTTTTTTTTTTTTAGGGAAAGAGGAGAAAATAAAAGGAAGAAATGAGGACCTTTTTTTCCCCTCTTGACTCAAAACCAAATATTCAAGGCTTGTGTTTACTTTCCTTGGAATGAAGCCTCTGGTAAGTAAGTATAGCGGTCCTTGCAGCCCTGCTACATGGCTTGCAGTCCCCCCAGTTTGGATCATGGGAACTGGCTGACATTATTCAGGGGAAGCGATGACCGAGGAAAATGTGATTTAAAACTCTGCTTCTAGCCTGCAAACTGCTTGTCTGGGACTGCATTGGCTCAATGTGGCTGCTCCTTAGAATGTGGGAATGTGGAAGGTAAGCTCTGTTACTTGGACAGAAGAAGTCACTTCTATGGTCAATGTGGGCACCACCTGATATGCGTTCCGGTTGCAGAGGAGCTGATGGATGGAAACACCCCCCACTAACCCCCGCCTCCCCCCCAACCAGCCATGAGGCATCTCTGTGAACCAGGAAAGCCTCTGCGGGCCTGAAGGAAAGACCTGTGAGAAATGTCTGCCAGTTCAAGGAGCTAAACCTTCAGAAGAGAACCAATATTAGCATGAAACACAAAGGATCTCCTGAATCAAGTAATACAGAATCCCCATACCATTCCCTCGAATTTTTAAAGAATAAAGAATATACGTCTCTGCATATGTTTTTTTATTTCTGACATTGATTGGGTGCGTTGAAATGATGAAAGAGCCTGATATTTTTTTGGTTTTTACAATCTGACTTAATTTCCAGGTTATGTGACCTCCCACAGATCTAAAAAACTCAGGTATGAGGGCTTTGTTGTCCCAAACTTGATTTAGTGCTCTGTAGATAAAATTATACAAGAATAAAAGAATTAACCGTACTGGAGCTCAACTATGTGACTTTATTGATGAATAGGAAATATTTCTGTGTTTGTACATTTCATAACATTAATAGAGTTTTCTTTATCTTTTCTGTAGTTATCATGCAAAATCAACTAAGTTTTAATTTAGTGATATCTAAATGGAATTAAACATAATAAGAGGCAATACAAGGTAAATGCCTTGATAAATATGAATTATATCTGTATGGGACTTAACACTTTTTTTAAAAGTGTGGACATGGCATATGACCAATTGGATGAAATTTCGTTTTGGTGTGTGAGAGCCAAAATTTATAACATTTGAAAGAACCACATTAAATAGATTGTAAATCTACATTATTTAGTAAGTAAGTAGGAAAGACTTTCTATGTCATTTGCATTTATTTGGGGGCACTTACGAGCCATAACAAGATAAAATAAAGTTCTTACAAGGCTGCATTTTTCTTGACAGGATAAAGAAGCCAATGTAAACATAAAACTTTTATACTCATTGGGGAAGATGAAGAAAAATAAAGCAACTTTCACAGAGATAGTTTTACAGTCCTGCATTAATGTAATTCATTCTTCAAATATGAGTCATTCCAATTTCTTATAGATTTTCAAATGTCTTAATGCATGCTCTCTAGAGCTCTAAATTGCTCATTAAACACTTCATAATATAGTTCTGGAGATAGCTATTAATGGAATAGGGCAAGTTCAACAGTTACATCAGTATCTAGAACTTACTGTGTGTTATCAGATGCTTACACTATAAACACATTAATTTCAGAATATGATCATTCCACTTAGTTTTCAAAAGTCCATCGGTGCAATTTTTTTCTATCACATTTGTTTCTAACGAGTAAATATTTGAGATCTCAAGAAGCAGATTCCCAGAATGAAATAAGGCTTAAGCAGCAATGTCCCCACTATAATAATGTCAACCCGTTTCCAATACAGTATTAGAATTGCAAATACAGATACACAGTTTGCAGAGCGTGCAGTACTGGATGTGCTGAAAGTTAAAGCTCTGGAGAATTACATAGTTAAGCAAAGACAATATTTTTGCTTAAGATCCATGTGTTCAAAATAATCTCTCCAATCAGCAATAGCCTATTATTGGGAATGTATTCTGTTGTAAACGAGGAACAAGAGGACTTTTCTCCAGAGTAATAGAACCACAGTGACACGTGAAGTCTAGTGATCCTGATATCATTATCATATTTATTATTAATGAGTATTCATAAGACCAGGCTTTCCAGTGTTCTTCTTCTTTTTCTCCTTCTTCCTCTTCTTCTTCTTCTCCTTCTTCTTCTTCTTCTTCTTCTTCTTCTTCTTTTACATTTTTAAATTAGGGTAGCTCCTCTCGTATCACTTTTAAGGCCATCAAAACTAGTTTTCAGAAATCTTCAATGTCATTTGTATCATTGAACCACAACTTCTCAATGTAATCTGTGAGTTCCTAGAGCTGAGAAGGTGAGTCTAAAAGAGCTGGTGATGTCAATGATTTGGGAATATGCAATCTTACCATTTTTTATCTGGTTACCCCCTCCATACCCTAATTTCCTATTTCTACATGGATAACAATGCTATTTGAAATTAAAGTTAAAGAAAATAAATTCAGAGAAAATTCTTTCAGAATCTTGTGATGAGCTTCTAAAACTTCACCACATTTACAAAAACATATTTAACTGTTTTTCTGCTAATTTATGTTAATCCCTTCCTATAATGGTCTGAATTCATGAGCTTTGCAAAATGACCAATTTGCCAACATAATTATGATTTTTCTACATTTATAAGAAACAATTTGCAATTATTTTAACATACTGATGTATACTGATCGGCAATAAGCTAAAATCCTTTAAAATATTTTCAAGACTGCATTTTACTTAGCTCTGATTCAATGATCTTGAGTTAAATAATACAAAACTAATGTGGTTTAACAATCCATTGGGTGTGATTTTCTTTGGGGTTATGGCAGATAATATGATAGACTGAGTTTGAACTTTGATCACGGTAGGGCTATGGAAAGTCTGTGAGACCTTTTGCAGACAAGACAGGTAGATTTATCATGAGTGATATTAGCACAGGTTATTGTGAGTGTATTGTTTGTAATAAACAGAAAAATTAAAGGGCCAGCCTTGCTGATTAATATGTGACATTAGCTGAGCAATGAAGTTATACATGAGTTTTCTTTAGCCAAGTATAAGTAATTGATTTGTGGGCAATTCAGGGTTAAAACTAAATGGGATTGATTCATTTATGTCCAAGAAAAGGTTACTGTTGTTAGCAATCAAAAAGTACTCCCCAAAGAAGAAAAACGAAAAAGAAAAGTATTACCAAATATTAGGAGCTTTTAGCACAAGATAGGACAAAAAAAATTGGTGGTTAGAAGAGCTAAGCTAAACCATCTATTCTTTATGAGTTTCTCGATATAAAATGTACTCCCTAATGTTGAGAAGCAACAATTTAACACCAGTCCACTTTTTGTTTTATTTCTTATCCCATTTATTTTTGATTGGATGTTCACAACTTAATATTTCCAAGGGCCACCTACAGTAGCTTTGCCTTAGAAAAGGGGGATTTATGTGATTTCTAGCTTTTTTATTTGGTGCCCTTGGCATCGACATTCCTGCTTTCCTGGGACAAAAAAGAAAAATTACTTTAATGTTAAATTGACTGATGGCCCATTCTGATTTCCTGAGATTACTGCTAATGAAAAAATACTTAACATTAAGAAATAGAAACTATGGAATATAAAATTCACAAAAGCTATCTGCCTTTAAAGGACCATATCAGCCATTAAATAATTACACAATGTCAGCTTGTATCAATTACTATCTAGACTGCAACATAGACTTAAATAAGTGGGCAAGAAAATTCATATAGCTAGATTTAAAGATAGCTTGACATTTTTTTTTAACCCTGGGCCATAACAAAGTCAATTTCCAAGCTGTTGTATCACTTAGGATAAAACTAAGCTATACAACGATGATATTACATTATTTTTTCAGAAAGAACTTTGAGCATACATAACTAAACATTAATTAAACATATGTGTATGCATACATTTTGAGTTTTATCCTCCAAATAGATAAAAATGTCCTCTGTGGCAACTTACAGAAGTTTAGGATATTTTTAATGTGATTTCTTTAAAAAATAAAAATAAGACTGAAATAGAATTTACCACATTCTTAGTTGCTGTATTTCATTTCTGGATAAAGGGTCTGTTTTAGATTTAGCTCCATTATTGAAATAAAATTATAAAGCTAGTTATGGTGTAATGGGAAAAATGAGATGTATGGGAAAATGTTATCAGAAACGTAATGGGAAAAATATTTACTTTGCAGACAGACAAACCTTATTTAAATCTTGGCTCTGTCACTTAATGATGTGACTGACCTTGGGTAAGGTGCTTAACTTTGTTAAAGTCACCTGTAAAATAAGGAAATATCTATTTTGCCAGCTGATAGTGTTAAATAAGAATTGAACAAAGCTTAGTACACAAATGTTCAAAAACATGTTTCCCTTTCTCCCACCCACAGAGGGAAAATGAGATCCTAGAGTAATGACTATTTTTATCCCTTATATCATATTATAAAGAACAGCTTTTGTATTTTTTGATATGGTCCATTATCTTGTTAACAGTTTTACTGAGTTCTATTTCACATAGCATACAACTTACCCACTTAAAGTGTACAATGCAATGGCTTTTAGTATATTCACAGAACTGTGCAACCATGGCTGCAATCAATTCTGTTCACCACAATCAATTTTATATCTTCATTACCCCCCAAAAGAAACCTCACTCCCTTTAGTCATCACCTTCCAATCCTCCCTTCTTGTCCAGCCCTAGATAATCACTAATTCACTTTCCTATACTGAACATTTCACGTAAGTGGAATCATATATTATGTGGTCAATCGTGACTGACTTCTTCCCTTAACGTGATGTTTTCAAGGTTCATGCATGTTGTAGCATGTGTCAATATTGTTCTTTTTTATTAGAATAATATTCCATTGAATCTATACACCACCCTTCATCATTCTCTAGTTGATGGGTATTTGGGTGGTTTCCATTTGGGTAGAATGGCTGTATTATATGGTAACTCTCTGTTTAACCATTTGTTAAACTTCCAGACTGTTTTCCAGAGCATCTGCAACATTTTACATCCCCACCAGCAGTGTATGAGGGTTCCATTTTCTCTACATCTGGGCCAATGCCTATTATTATCTCTTTTGTTTTGTTAAATTATAGCTATCCTAGTGTGTGAGAAATGGTATCTCAACGTGCTTTTCATCTGCCTTTCCCCATGGCTCATGATGTTGATCATCTTTCATGTGCTTACTGGCCACCTGTCTATCTTCTTCATAGGAATGTCTACTCAGATCTTTTGTCCCTTTTTAGTTGGGTCATTTATCTTTCTATTATTGAATTGTAATGGTTCTTTATATATGCTAGATACAAGCCCCTTATCACATATGTGGTTCCTCTTCCCCCCATTATTTCCCTATTTTTTTCACCTCAACATTCCCCACCCAACTTAGTACAATATCTTTATAGCTTTATTCTCACCAGGTCTTAAAAAACCAAAATTTGTTTTCCCATCCTAAGTAATCCATATTCAATTAAATGACAGGCACTTCTGAATAAGTTTATAATGCAAGGTTTCTTTGTCATTGGGATTCCCCTTTCCATGCTGCTTAAATACTATGTATATTTTTTGTGGAATTTTGGCTAAATGTCTACCGTTTGAGTAGGAAAAAAAAGCCCTCAATTGTCTGTGGCAATTGAATTTATACATGAACAAGTTATTTGCAAAAAAAAATTTTTTTGTTAGACACGACAGCCATTTTTTGACATAAATTTCTCACTTAATTTTTTTTTCTTATAGCGCTTGTTATTTCTTTGCCTCCTCAAAATACAGAGAACTTCACTCAAAATAATGTCACTTTCAGTTGTAAAGTTTCATCCTATCTAGTACCATGTCTAGAGTGGAAGAAAAAGGCAGACAAACTGGTCCTTCCTGGTGATGATAGGTTATTTCAATGCAGGTATTTGAATTGTTTGCACAGTACCCATAGGCATTCAATATATTTGTTGATGATGTTAATGAATTTTTTCCTCTGGATCACATTTTAAGATTTAAGTTTGGAATATGTTTCCACTGTAATCATGTCAGGCAATATAATAATTACTTATATATTCAAGGTATTAGATTTGCAAAACATTCCACATGTATGATCTCATCAATACATCTTAGGGGTCTGCACATGGTGACAGAGAAAAAGCATGAAAAGGGGAGTGTAGTGTTTCTCAAAGTGTGGCTCAGAGACCACAGTCACAGGATCATCTTGCCACCTTGGTCAAAGGACCAACTGCAGGACCCAACCATAGCCAAAAAGGATCTAGGATATGAGGAGTGTGCCTCACAAATCTGCATTTTAAAATAATTGCTCCAGATGGCCCCAATTTACGCTAAAGTTTGACAACCACTGATATAGTTAAATGAGTGAACAAATAAATAAATAAACTGCATAATATGTTTCAGAATGAAAAGACCTTGAGCAAATTGCTTAACCTCTTTGACCCTGTTGTCTCACCTTCTCAGGAACATCTTAGGATTGTTTAATAATGAATATATGTCAATCACTCAGTGCATTTGCCTTGCCCAGAGTAGGCACTCAATAAATAGTAGTTATCAGTTTTTTTAAACCACACCTCTAGGGCATTCTTCTCAGAATAATGGGTAGAGAGAGGATTAGTGGAAGAAACAGTGTACACAAAGCAGCGAGGACAATCATGGCATGCAAATCACTCATAACTGTGCAGAGGGCATGAATGGGAGTAATAATAAATAAATCTGGAAAAGAAGGATTGGGCTAGATAAGAGGACCCTACACTCAGAGTACAGAGTTGGGGTTTTTCACAGTAAGCCATGAAGTCATTGAAGGGTTATTTATTTTATTATAAGAATTTACGGTTATTTTTTTATTATAAGAATTTTCTAGCATCATCAAAAGTAGAGCGAACAGTATAATAAAGCACATTACTCAGATTCAATAATTACCAATATTTTGCCACATTGACTTGTCCATTTCTTTTTTATTTTGCTTTTTTCTTTGCCAAAATATCTTAAAGCTATCGCCAGCTTTCATGTTTTTTCACCTTCCATCCCTCATTATAGGTCTACAGGATACATGACAGTTTCATAGACAATCACAATTCCTTTATCATACCTAAAAAAGTTAGCAATGTGTCTTTGGCATCATCTACCACCCAGTCTATAATTTCCACATTTCCCCAACTGTCTAAAAAATGTCCTTTTATAGTTAGTTTTTAAAAATTAGGTTCCAGAGGCGCCTGGATGGCTCAGTTGGTTAAGCGTCTGCCTTTGGCTCAGGTCATGATCCCAGGGTCCTGGGGTCGGACCTCTGTATCAGGGTCCCTGCTGGGCAGGGATCTTACCCCTTCCTCTCCTCTGCCCATCCCTCCTGCTTGTGCTCTCTGGCACGCACTCTCTCTTTCAAATAAATAAGGTCTTTAAAAAATAAAAATAAATTAGGCTCCAAACACAGTCTACACATCACAGTTGGTTATTTGGTTTCTCAAATTTCTTTAACCTAGAAAAGTGCCCTCACCCATCCTTATTTTTTATGTCATTGGCTTATTGCAAAAATCAGGTGATTTGTTTACATAAAATGCTACATGTTCTGGCTTTGTCTGTGGGCTCCCTTGGGAGTGGGGATGGACATTTAACTTGTTTTTCTGTCACCTCATACTTCCTATAAATCGATGTTTTCTCTGAGACTTATTTAGATTTCGGTTCAGCATTTTGGGCAAAAGCCCTTCGTGGGAGTGCTGTGGACATCCTCTTGCATTATAGCAAAAGGCACACCAGGTCTGGTTGTCCTACTTCCAGTAATGCTAATATTGGTCAGTTGTTTCAGGAGGTAAAAGCCTGGTCCTACTGTGACAAATTTCACCATCATCTTTCAATGAATAATCTCAACCAACTGAAGATTATTGCCTAAATCAATTCTTTATCAGGCGTTACAAAATAGTGATGTTCTACTTCTAGCATTCATTCTATGTTACAGACTGGAATTTGTCTGTAAAGAATTATTCTGGAAGAAATGGACAGCATTACAGTAATAGTAGGGGACTTGTACACCCCATTTTCAGCAATGAATAGATCATCCAGACAGAAAATCAATAATGAAATATTGGACTTAAACTACATGTTAGACCAGATGGACCTAACAGGTATGTATAGAACATTCCACCCAACAGCAGCAGAATATACATTCTTCTCAAGCACACATTGAACATTCTCCAGGATATGTTATGTATTACATCATAAAACAGGTTTTAATAAATTTAAGAAGACTGAAATCACATCAAGCATCTAGAAAAGATGCTGTGCTCAGAAAGACCACAATGCTATGAAACTAGAAATTAATTATAAGAAGAAAACTGAAAAATTCACAAATATTTGGAGATTAAACAACATGCTCCTGAACAGTCAATGGGCAAAGAAGAAATGGGTCAAAGAAGAAATGAAAAAAAAATTTAAGAATATCTTGAGACAAATGAAAATGAAAACACAGGGGCGCCTGGGTAGCGCAGTCGTTAAAGCGTCTGCCTTCGGCTCAGGGCGTGATCGTGGCGTGCCGGGATCGAGTCCCACATCGGGCTCCTCTGCTGTGAGCCTGCTTCTTCCTCTCCCACTCCCCCTGCTGTGTTCCCTCTCTCTCTGGCTGTCTCTCTGTCACATAAATAAATAAAATCTTTAAAAAAAAAAAAAAAAAAAAAAAAAGAAAATGAAAACACAACATGGGAAAAGTGATAGGCAGCAAAAGGAGTTCTAAGGTGAATGTTTTCAGCCATAAATACCTACATTATAAAAAAAAAGAAAGATCTCAAATAAACAACCTAATTTTACATTTCAAGGAACTAAAAAAAGAACAAACTAAGCCCAAAGTTAGTGGAAAGAAGGAAATAACAAAGATGAGAAATAAATAGAGACTAAAAAGACAATAGAAAATATCAATGAAACTGAGAGGTGGATTTTTGAAAAGATAAGCAAAATTGACAAATTTTCAGCTAGACTAGCTAAGAAAAAAAAAAGAGAAGACTCAAATAAATAAAATCGAAATAAAAAAGAAGACGTTACAGCCGATAGCACAGAAATAAAAATGATCATAAGAAACTATTATGAACAATTATATGTTGACAAATTAGATAATTTTTAAGAAAAGACTAAATTCCTAGAAACATACATCCTGCCAAGAATGAATCATGAAGAAACAGAAAAACTGGTAAGGAGATTGAATCAGTAATCAAAAACCCCCCAACAAAGAAAAGTCCAGGACCAGATGGCTTCACTGGTGAATTCTGACAAATTTTAAGAAGAAGAAATGCTAATCTATCTCAAATTCTTCCAAAAACTAGAAGAGGAGGGAACACTTCCAAAATCTTTTTATGAGACCAGCATCACTCTGATACTAAAGCCAGACAAAGACGCTACAAGAAAGGAAAATTACAGGCCAATATCCCTGATGAACATAGATGAAAAATCCTCAACAAAATATCAGCAATCTGAACGATACATTACAAGAATCCTACACAATGACCAAGTGGGATTTATTCCAGGAATGCAAGGATGGTTCAATATATGCAAATCAATAAATGTGACATACCACATTAACAAATGAAGGATGGAAATTATATGATCACCTCAATAGATGCAGGAGAAACACCTGATAAAATTTAACATCCTTTCGTGATAAATAGAAAACACCATAAACTAGGGATAGAGAGAATGTACCTCAACATAATAAAGGCCATATTTGATAAGCCTATAGCTAACATCATGCTCAATAGTGAGAAGCTCAAACTTTTTCTTCAAAGATCAGGAATAAGACAAGAATGGCCATTTTCACCACTTTTACTCTAACGTAGTACTAGAAGTTCTAGCCAGAGCAATCAGGCAAGAAAGAAATAAAAGGCATCCAAATCAGAAAGGAAGAAGTAAAACTGTCTCTATTTGCAGATGACATATTATATACAGAAAACCCTCAACACTCCAAAAAACTGTTAGAATAAATGAATTCGGTAACTGTTCAGGATTCGAAATCAACATACAAAAATCAGTTGTATTCCTATAAACTAACAACAAACTATCAGAAAAGGAGATAAGAAAGCAATCCCATTTACAGTAGCATCAAACAGAATACAATACTTAATGAATAAACTGAACCAGGGAGTTGAGAGACCTTTTATCATGTTGGCACTTGTGGGGATTACAGGCAAGTTGTTTTGTAGAATGTCTCTAAATTTGAGTTTGTCTACTGTTTCGTCACAATTAGACTCAAGGTATGCACCTTTTGCAAGGCTATTACAGAGATGGTATTGTATTCCTATTGCGTTTTGTCAAATGGCATATGATTTAGATTTGTCCTATTACTAATGTTATCCACATTAATCACTCAATTAAAGGTGGAGGAAGACAGACTTCTGGTAACTGAAAAGTTACTGGTTTTTACTTTGTAATTAATTAGTATATTGTGAAGAACTACCGTGAGACTATGTAAACTTTCGATTTATTTATTTATATTAATATGGACTGATATTCTTATATTATTAAGGTTTCTTATTTTATTCAATGAATTATAATCTACTACTATCACTTATTTTGATGCCTGAATTGTTCTAATTTGGCAAGTGGGAGCCCCTCCAAGTTGACTCCTTGTCTTTTTGACATGCCCCCTTTATTCTTTGAGGATTTCCTTACTTTCTGACACCCCAAAATGTTCCAGATTTATTTTGTACTTACAGGCCTTAATGTTGAATCAGCCATTTCTCAAAGGAGTCCTGATTCCTGTAAGTGGAAAATAGTATTTAGAAGCCAAGTTCTAGATGTTAGTTGTGCTTATTGCTATTTGAGTGCTGTTGACCTCGGGCATTCTCAGTAGGAATATGTGGGACACACACACACACATACACGCACCCCTAAATTTATTTCTGTATTTATCTCTATATAGTGAAAACCATGAATTTTCCCTGATACTTCCAATCCAACACCACAGGGTTCATTCTAGTTATCCCCCTTTCCATATTTGCAACCCTCTTCTTCCACAGTGAGAAATTTGGTTTCCATTATTTCTAACATATTTATTTATTTCATCAATTCCCTAGTATGTACCCAGTTTCCCAACTCCACTGCCAACTCCTCCCTTAGGTAGATATCTTTTTCCCCCACTTAGGCTCTGATACCCCTTATAGGGCACCACTCAACATAAAAAACCTCCCCACCTTGCTCAGGCTCTGACTCCCCACATCTAGCTAGCTTCACCCACATCCCTGCATGGATGCTTTTCTCAGGTCTGTTAAGCTCTAAATTCCTGCGCTGCCCCCTTCAGTGCATGGATATCCTCTTCATACCACTGGGGCTCCAAATATCTATAACAGCCTGAAACTCTGCATAGATGTCTTCTTCCCCTGCTGTCTCTGACATCCCAAGAAGACCCAGACCATTCTTACGCATAGTCACTCTCCTCATCCCATTCAGGATCTGATACCCTTGCCAACCAGCCCTCCTACACAAAAGTTCTCTTCGCCTTGCTTGTTGCACAGTGGCTCCCCCAATCTCCTTTTTCAACGGTTGGTGTGGACCTTGCTCCACACGGTTATATAGCTTTAGGACTATCCTGGAGTATGCATTAATGCTTTCCAAAGTATTCTGGGTGAATAATAAACTATATGGTCAACTTATGTATAAGCCAACCTGGGAAAGCATTTTTAGGATCAGTATTTTATACGCCTGAAGGACAAATTTTTGTCTTTTCTACTTCTCCTACTTATAGATAATACTGATAGTTCATTTAACGTTGCCATTATATATGTTTTATTTTTAATAGTGAAAGAGTAGACAAACCTAAGTTTCCTTCAGGAGAGGACTGATTCAATAAATCATGATATATATGATATAGATACAGAGAAATATTAAAGAGTTCTTGAAAAGAAATGAGGTAGGTCTGGAATACTGACATGAAAGATACCTAAAATATATTGTTAAGCTGAAAATCAAGGTATAAAACAGTATTATAGCATAATCTCAGTTGTATGAAAGAAAAAAATGTTTGCCCACATATTTATGTGCAGAAACAGAGGCATGGAAGGACACATTAAATTAAGATGCATTATTTTTGAGCAGCTGACATTCTTGGCAACTTTCACTTTTGATTTTGTATAATTCTGTACCACTAGATTTTATACAAAAATCATGGATTTCTTTTATAATCAGGAGAAAATAATAGAAATACTCTTTTAAAATAAGTTGCTACAATTGGAAAGGACTAATGTGGGCATCAGTATTGACTGATCTTCCCTAAGCTCCTAAGTATGGCATAACCTAGTCCTGGGAATGGCTGTGAATGTGTGTTGGGGCAGGGAAGATATGAGGCAGAAGAAAGGAGAAAGAAAAGTTGACGACTTGGTTTTCCTTGAGCTATTCTTAGGCTCTTTCATTTTTTTCTTATAAGAGATTTGCCTGGTCAGCTGGGTATCCTCATGGTAAATTTAAAACATTAACTCTTGACAAAAGGAAAATGTTGACATTTAAGGAAAGAGGTTTTAAGAAATGGTATAGTTCTTGCCTACTCAAAGTAATTTTAGTATGTGAAGGATCTAATTTTATATTTTAGTCTAAATTAGTTCCACTCTAAAAGCAATTAAACAGTATTGCTTTCATTGAGAACGACTAAAAGTATTTTATAGAAATGTTTTAGAAGAAAGCACTAGAAATGGGGAAATGTCTATTTCTGAGATGTAGCTATGTGCATAAAATGGGCTATGGCCAGGGATAGTTCTTTTTTTTCTGTACTATTCTTCTAGAGTTTACACATTTTATACCTCCATTTCAATTTAAGACTGCATTATTTTTAAAAATTACACCTCCCCCCCCCACACACCCACACATACTTTCCCTTATACCATAAAAGATTTGTAGCAATAGAGCTGAGCGGGGAGCCTGCTTCTTCTTCTCCCTCTGCCATTCCCCCAACTTGTTCTCTCTGGCTCTCTCTATCTCTCTGTCAAATAAATAAATAAAATCTTAAAAAAAAAAAGAATTTTAGTTGGAATATTTTAAGTTTGTTTTTTGTGTTTTGGGTTTTTTTAGTTAGTTGAATATTTTGAAGTTTCAGTTCCACAGTTCAGTCCCACAGTTCAGGCCCACATAAGTCCTGTTATGGAAACAACAAATAACAAATCAAAACTCAAAGATGTTAGGTAAATTTCCTAAGGTACCAGAATTACAAATGTTAATTGAATTTCCTGTAAAGATACAAAGATCAAAGATCCATTTGTCTTTTTTAGAAGGCTAGTTGCCATAGAAGAAGATACTTTTGTAATTCCTAAGAACTCTAAATATCCCTCCTTTAAATGAATTTTGTGATAGAAATCAATTATTTGACATCCTGGCGCATCTTTTGTGCTAGTTTTTGAAAAAATTTTTTAAAAGATTTTATTTATTTATTTGAGAGAGACAGGGAGATAGAGAGAGCTTGGGGGAGTAGTGGGAGAAGCAGACTCCCTGCTGAGCAGGGAGCCTGATGTGGGGCTCCATCCCAGGACCCTAGGATCCTGACCTGAGCCAAAGACAGACGTTTAACTGATTGAGCCACCCAGGTACCCCTTGTGCTAGTTTTAATAGCTGCAGTGACACAATTCTACCTTAAATTTTATTAACTGACAAAAAAGATACAGAGTTGTATGCATATTTTGTTAGAAAATCATGGAAGGGAGAGTTCATTATAAACTGAAATCTTAAGTGGTCACTCTTTTAAAGGGAAAAAATAATTGGCTTTACATTTTCTTTTTCTTTTCTTTTTTTTTTAAAGATTTTATTTATTTATTTATTTATTTATTTATTTATTTATTTAACAGAGAGAGAGAGAGAGAGAGAGACAGCCAGGGAGAGAAGGAACACAAGCAGGGGGAGTGGGAGAGGAAGAAGCAGGCTCCCAGCGGAGGAGCCTGATGTGGGGCTTGATCCCAGGACTCTGGAATCACACCCTGAGCCAAAGGCAGATGTTTAACGACTGAGCCACCCAGGCGCCCCTGGCTTTACATTTTCTGAGTTACCTTGTAAATCCACAGAATAGGCAGCTTCTGTTCTTATCACAATCTTATATTTGTGCCAAGGATATTCTGCTGTGGGGGAAAAAAAGCCAAATGATCAAATCTCAAAAAATTGTTCCTCCCATAATGGCTTAAAATTTGAGGTAATAGAAATGCTACTTTAAAACAATAACTTTAATATGTGGACTGGGCTTCAGAAGTTAGACAAAGGCAATAGGCAGTTAAAATAATGGGCTGTTATATGGCGATGCAATAGGGTTAACACTAGTGCTAGGGATGTAGGAGTCACAAATGAGACTGGATATCAAAAGTCTTAAAGCATGGAAATAGAAGTTAGAATATAGGAATCAAAAACTTTGGGATATAGGTGTCATATATGGCAGAATGAGGGTATGGAACATTTTCAAGTTCAGGGCTTGGGTTTGGGGATGAGAATTCATGGGTTGTGGATGAGCTATGAAATCAAGGGTGAAGAATGGAAGATATAAACAGTCTGATCATAATGGAGTAGTTATGTTGAATTAGACCTCCCACTTAAATCAATTATTAAAAACAGGACACACAGACACACACACACACACACACATACATTTATATATACACACATATATATACATTTAAGAAATATGTTAATATATTACATATGTAACAAATATAAATAAATTGAAAATAATATAATGTGTATTAACTACATATATATATGTAATTATATATATATATATATATATATATATATATAAAACAACTGCTTGAAGACACTAGGGAACAACCAATAAAGACCAGACTTGATTGGCTTCAACCCTTGAGCGCAGGAAAGCACTAAAGGGCAAGGTCCACATTCAGATCAGTTCCCACCCCTAGGGCATTTTGAATAAACAGAGCTAAACAGATAGTAGCAATCTCAGTAGGCTAGGAGCAGAGATGGGAGTTCAGGACAAGAGCAGCTGGGATTTGAAGGACACAATTCTAGAGAGGAGAAAATTACAGAGATGGGAGGCCCAAAATCTGTGTATAAATTCCCTTTAACTCATCAGTAAATTCTTTTTTTTTTTTTTTAAGAGAGAGAGAACACAGCGGGAGAGGGAGCACACGCAGGAGGAGTGGGAGAGGAAGCAGCAGGCTCCCAGCAAAGCAGGGAGCCCAATGTGGGGCTCGATCCCAAGACCCTGGGATCATGCCATGAGCCAAAGGCAGGCACTTAAAATGACTGAGCCACCCAGGTGCCCCTCATCAGTAAATTCTTAAGACACACATGCACAGGAAGAGACTTTAAAAAACTCAGCAGAACAGCAGCACCTAAAGGGTTGAACAGAGATTTTAGCAGCTTCACAGTATTGGGGGAATGGGGATTAGAGTTCAAGCCCCACCAGGTGTAGGTGTCTTGGCAAATGGTCCGGCTTTCAAGATCTAGTAAGATCTAGAAGAAACATGACCTAGGAATAAAGGCAAAACTGAAATAAACTTGAATTTAAAAGCCTAAAACCAAGTCTCAGTCAGATTAAGGTGATTTCACTTGTATTCTATCTGCCTACTACAATAAGGAAACTTAGTCCTCTTTGGAGAAAGCTAGTATCATCCACAGCCTCTACAATTTTTCTACCACACTGTCTGACATTCAATAAGAAATTATAAGGCATGCTTAAAAAATAGGACCAAATTCCAAAAACAAGGAGGACCCATAGGTGATTCAGATATTGGAGTTATCTGATAGGGGCTTTAAATAATATGATTAAAATATTCAAGAAAATAGAGGAAAGATAAACAAGTCCACCAGAGCCTTAGAATCTGTTTAAAGAATGGAAGGGGAAGACTCAAATGAAAATTCTGGACCTGAAAATACTATAACTAAAAGTAAGATTCCAATAGAGGGGTTGTATAGCAGCTCAGACACAGCAGAACACAGTTTCTTCTGAATGGGTGACAGGTCAGTAAAAAAAAAAATGCAGATAACAACACAATGAGAAAAAAGGCAAAAAATACAGAAGAGTATAAGAGACATATGGAATATTCAAAAAAGTCTAACATACATGTAACTGGAGTTCCAGAAGGAGAAGAGAGAGAAAGGAACAGAAGCAATATTTAAAGAAATACAGAGAATTTTCAAACACTGATAAAAATATCAGATTTCATATTTAAGAAGCCTTAAGAATCCCAAGCAGGATCACACACACACACACACACACACAGAGTTACATTACACTCAAACTGCTGAAGACAAAAAAGAAAGAAAAAATTTAAAGCAGCCAGGGGTTGGGAGGAGATGTATAACCTTCAAAG
The DNA here is from genome assembly GCF_023065955.2 of Ursus arctos. Classification (NCBI taxonomy): domain Eukaryota; kingdom Metazoa; phylum Chordata; class Mammalia; order Carnivora; family Ursidae; genus Ursus; species Ursus arctos. The sequence goes on from NW_026622819.1 coordinate 57,925,845, forward strand.
GAGCAGTAGTCAGACTGACCGCTACCTTCTCAACAGAAACAATGGCAACCAAAATCAAGGGAAAAGATTTTTTTTTAACGCTGAGAGCATTTTTTTAAAAAGACAAAATGGAATTCTATACCTAGCAAAACTATCCCTTAAAAAATATAGATGAAATAAAGATGTATTAGTGTTAACAAAGGCTGAATTTGTCACTAGTAAACCTGAACTATAGGAAGTATTGAAGTAATTTTTCACACTAAAGTACAGTGCCCCAACTGGAAGGGTCAATCTTCAAGAAGAAATGAAGAGCACCAGAAAGGAGTGACTTTGACCTACTTTTGTTCAAATAAATTCTCATTCCAATGGAATCATTTGGTGTAAAATACAAATTCATATTAAATGAAATATAGGTAAGAAGTAGTAAAGAGGTGAGCTAGAATTCTACAACTTAACACCATCTAGACATTGTCATTTTAATTTTAAGCCAAATAAAATTAAAAAGAAAATGGAAGTTGGACTCTGGGAGTCAGGGGTCAAGGACAGCAGTTGGCATGAAGGAATCAAAGGTTATGGTTGATTGTGCATGGCAAGTGGGTGTTCAAGGGACAAGAACAGTTGTGCAGATGGGGGCATCAGAAGCCACGGGCAATAGTTGGGTTGTAAGGCTTCAGGATCAACAGAGTTTGTGGGAGATGTAAGAGCCAGGGGTCATGCCTGACAGTTGGGTTGTGGTGGTTGTGTCAAAGGGGAGATGTCAGAGGTTACGACCCACCTGAGGTAGCATTATCCGTTCAAACTTCCGTGCTTGGGGCGGTTGGGATTCCCGGTTCCCCAGGCTCCGCCCCCTCGGGCCCGCCCCCCCGCGCGCCTCCTCCGTCGCCCCGCCCCGCCCCGTCAGGCCCCGCCCCGTCCGGCGCTTCAAACGCAGAGGCCGCGCGGCGGAGGCGACGAAAGTGTGAGCAAGCCAGCGGCGCAGGGACCCCGCGGGCGGCCGGGACTTCCGCGGTGCCCGCCTCCTCTCCCTCCCCTCGGGCGCTCGGGGCAGCCGGCCGGCGCCGCCTCCCGGGAAGATGGCGCTGCACTTCCAGGTCAGTGCGCTCTGCACCGCGGGCCCCCCGCTCCGCCGCCCCGGGAACCCGGCGGGACGCCGCGGTCTGGAGACTGAGGGCCGAGGACGGCGGCGGAGGCCGCCAGCCAACTGACCGTCGCCTCGGAGCCCCCGCCCCCTCCCCGGTCGGAGACTCGGGCACTGGCCTGGGCTGGGCTGCCCACCCCGGGCCCGGGCCCGAGGAGGGGATGGCCCGTGCCTGGGGGTGGCGGGTGGAGGGACAGGGGCCAGGTTCGGAGCTCGCCCCTCCGGGGAGGTGCGGATGCTGAGGACCCGCTGCGTGGGAGCCCGCACTCCTTGCGCGGGGCTTGGCGCGAAGGGCGGCTTTAGCTGCGCCGAGGCAGGTGGGAGCCTGGTCGGGCGGGACCAGCCTTCCCGCCGCGTCGCTGGCCGCTGCTCCATCGCCAGCCTCCACACGGTTGGGATGCAGTTCGAGAGGGGGCCAGGGTCCCCCGAAGGAACGGCAGCAGCGGTTGGATTTTTAATTGGCTAGAGCGGGCAGGGGCTGTATCTGTAGGGAGTTGCAGAGTGCTTAGCAGCAGCCTTATTGGAGGAGAAAATGGGGGCAGCGTGCCCGAGGAGCGCGGAGATAAAGATGGGATGCGTGCTTGAGGAGGACGGCTCACGTATTCTCGGGCTCCACTGGCATGTGCATCCAGTTACTCATTCAACAAACATTGATAGAGCTCCCCACTGTATCTCAAGCACTGTGCATAGTTCTGGGATAAAGGATTACATCATCTTACCATCCCTGCCCTCATAGAATTCATAGATAATTACAGTACATGTGAAAATGATATGGTAGAATTAATCACAGGATATCATGGAAACATTGAAGACGGGCAGTCAACGGCGCGCGCGCGCGCTCGTGTGTGTGTGTGTGTGTGTGTGTGTGTGTGAAGGAGTGAGGCAGAGGTTCTCTGCTTCTCAAAGGAGATGCTTTGAGTTTCTTTGAGCTTTCTTTCGTCCAGTTATGTATTGAGTTCCTACTTTGCTAGGCACGGAAGACAGCTCTAGCGAAATTATGATTTCTACTCTCAGGGAACTTGCAGCCTAGTGGGTCTTGAAAGAATTGTGGGAACCAGCCAGGTGGAGAGGAGAGGAAGAGTATAGAGGCAAAAGGACCCTGTGAACGATGGCGAAGACTTGTGGAAGAACATGGCACACTACGGGAAGTTTGGTCTGGCTAGAGCATAAAGTTCATATGAAGTGGAAGAGAGAAGGGGAGGCTGTGGATGGCAGGAATGACCTTGGAGGGGTAGTCAATTTCATAATGTAGTGGCTGTGTCTATGTGTCAAGTTCCTCTTGTAGACTTCTTTGGACTGCCTGTGGTCATACTGACTCATTTCTTATTTATTGATTCTTTCAAAGATCTTTTCTTTCCAACCAGCCACTCTCTTGCCAGGTAATTGACAGCTCCAGGATTTATAGACCAGGAAGTAGTGAGCCCCACACATTACCTTTTGACTCCTTGCCTTATCTAAGGGTGTCCAGGTCAAAATAATGTTATTTATTTCCACTTTGGTAAACATGCCCCCTGGGAAATTTTTACAGGAAGAATCTTACAGGGGGACTTAGGGGTTGTAAATAGGTAATCAAGTGTTCATAGTTCAGGTGTAAATCTTGAGGGTAGACTGCAGTGGAAGTTTGAAAGTGTTCAGATTTAGAAAGATGTTGCATAATAGTAAATCCCTCTGTCCTGGAAGACTTCTTCATACTTAGGTAGAGTGTTGGAAAAATTAGCTGCTAATACCAAAGCTCCCTACCTATATTGGTTTCCAGGAATGTATTTCACAGCAGTTCGAGAGTGTAGTTGGACAAATAAAAGATCAGTTTTGAGAGCTAGAAAAAAGCCAAAAAAGCTCTTGAAGTATTTCTAGCATATGAGACCATATTCTCCAGTCAACTCAAGGAACATTTGTTAATAATGATAACCGGTACCTAGCATTTTGAATTTTCACATACTTATTATAGATTTTGAGTTCCACAACTAGTTAATTTGAGAGGTGTGCATATATGTATATTTATACATTTTATTCTTGAAGACACTAATTCTTAGAACAGTTGTGACTTGCCCAAGGCTGTAGAGTTAGAGTAGGCCTAGTAATTAATAATTCCATATTCTTTCATATAAATATCTTACTGTCACCTACTCACCAGGGTAGCTCGTCAAAAATTACGCCATTAGGGTGATGTGTAAAGATGTGGACTTGTGTAAGGTGAGGTTAGGGCACTTCTCCACAATCGTTTTCACATCATGGCATACATAAAAAATGGTAATTGTCTTGTTCATTGACATAAACTCCTCACAGCCAAAAGCCTGGCTGCCTGGAGGGCAGGAGGGTCAATATGCCAGGCATACCATTCAAGGTACATACATTCTGGTTAGGGAGCTGTGATTGAGTTAGAGTACTTTGTCCCAAAGGAAGCAATGGATCTGGATTATCATCTGAGAGGAGACAGTCCAGATTGGGGGGGAGGAAGGCAGAGTAAGGAAAGATAAGAGTTGGGAATAGGTAAGATAGAAGAATTTTAGGTAGAACAGAGGGATTGAGATGAGAATCAAGAGATAATGTCAGGAAAAATTTAGAGTACTCGTTTGGTCCATCTTTTTGCTCTCAGAATTGTTTCAGATCCAGGGACTATGGCTATGCTTCTTAATACCCAGCCAGGCTACCTGATTTGATCTAGATGTGATTGTGCACTGTTGTATTTGAACATGATGATAACATAATGGGAAAGAGGTTTGAGAAAGATCATGGCAGTATGGACTTGAATGGGAGAAACTATAGGTAGAAGACCAATATAGTTTATAATTCATCACGAACTGGAGGATTACTTAAAATTTATTGTGAATTTGCTATGTGCCAGGCACTGGGTTAAGCTTTCTGTCTTCTATCTTACTCTTCATGGTTATTTTGGAAGGTGAATATTAACTGCCTGCAGTTTCAAAAGCAAGGTTTAAAAAAGTTAAATTATTTGCTTGGAGTCAATAAGGGGTAGATTCTAAAGCTTCCATTCATTCCCAGGGCGTTGGAGGCCACAGGTAGAAAATATTATTCTGTCGCTCTGTTGTCATAATCATGTAGAGGTGTTGAATCTGAGTCTCTAGATAAAAAGAATTGTTAGGATTTTGTGACAAATTAGTTATATACCAGGAATTAGCTAAACTGTGAGGTTTAAGGGCATAGTTCACAAGACTGCCCTCACTTCTGACACCAACTGCTTATTTGGGGGTTTCCTAGAACCATGCTCAGGTTTGATAGTTTATCAGAAGGATTCAACGAGTTCACTGAAAGCTGTCATATGCATGCGGTTTATTCCTGGGAAAGTACACAGGTTAAAATTGATGAAAAGAAGAGATGCAAAGGGCAGAGTCTGGAAGAGTTCCAAAACAAAGCTTTTGCTGTCCTTAGGACACGTTACTCTCCCAGCCTATATGTATGACAGTATGCATTGAGTATTGCAAACTAGGGAACTTTTTATTGGGGCTTCATTACATAGTCATTATTGACTATTGATTGCCCTCGTGATTGATCTCAGTCTTTAGGCTGACTAATACTAATGTGATCCAAAGCCCTCACCCTAAAGCACATGACTGATCTTTCTGGTGTGGCCAGCCCCCAACTTAAGACTATGGAGTGTGTACACCCCAACTCCTGCCCCTAAACAAAAACAGGCCAGTCAGGTATAACAGAGATTAACCTTCCAGATTCTGAGGGTAAAGGCCAGACTTTTCTTTGGGTAAGGCCAAATTCTTAACTATATAAGAGGGAGTAAGGAGAAGGAAGAGACAAAGCTAACATCAAAATTGTAAATCTAGATCCTGGTCTAGACCTTAGAAATGACTGAAGACAAAGAGCTACTTGAAGTGGAAATCTGTGGTAAATATGTTCAATTCAGTTTCTGACATTTTTGGGTTGTTTTTAGCATCTTTCTAAATTGCCAAGAGGAAGAAATTGGTAGATACAAAGATGGTGAGCAGACAGGGTTGAAAGTATGGAGTAGGACATCGCCTGCCTCTCTCCCTGCAGCCTGAAGTAAAGGGTGGCAAGACGTCAGGGTGGTAAGGAGACAGCATGTTCTTGAGGTCTGTAGATTTGTATTTATTCGGCTCAAAATTGAACGCCACACTTGATCTTAAGCAACTTATATATATATTTGATTTCTCAGCCTCAGTGTTTTTTTGTTTTTGTTTTTTTGGTCTTGAAATGGGTGTACTACAAATATGTACTTTGCAGGAGTCTACTTTTCAGGATTGGTTGAAAAATAAAAGATGGAAATACTTGTAAACTGTAAAGCTCTAAAAACAAATACTATCTAATTCATTAAAGAAGGAGGAGTTCCAAGACACCCAGGAATAAGCCTTCAGGTATGCTAGGAAAAGGTAGTAAAGGGAAGAAGAAACAAAGATTTGTGGGGAAATTAGTAACTTCAAGATGAAAGTGTTTTCTATTAATGGTAATCAAGAACCTTAATTCCAGATGACAGGAAAGATAAAGAGAAGTAATTGAAAAGAGTTTTAAATTCAGTTGGGGTGGGATTTTTGTGGCCCATTGATTTATTTTTTATTATTAGGGGCCATTTTTTCCCTAGAACAAAAGCCATCACTTTTTTTTTTTAGCTTAATATTGAGATGTAACTGACAAATAATAAACAGCACATATTTAAATTGTGCAGGAGTTCTGACATATGTTTACACCTGTGAAATCATCACTAAAATCAAGATAATGAACATATCCATAACCCCCCAAAGTTTCCTTTTGTTTGTTTGTAATCCCCCATTGGCGCTCCCCCATCTTGTTCTGCTCTCCTCCCTCCTTGGCCAAAATCTGTGGTCTGCTTTCTATTCCTATAATACCCTCCAGTATATACTCTTTTTGTCTGTTTTTTGTTTTACTCAGCATCTACCCATTGATAGATACATGTGTGAGAATTACTGTATAGAAAGAAGTCACATCATTTAGGGATTAATTGTGTGTCAAGCGCAAAGACTAGAAATGAGTTCAGAATAACTTGGAAGATCTTTTAGGCAGAGTTATGTCATTGTCTCTTATGCTGTGGAGTTTGGATGCTGTCTGTTTATATTTGATAGTTACTCTTTGGCAGGTGATGTCCAATTCTAGTTGTTCTACCTGTTAGTTATTTTTATGGGCTTCTAATATTGATATTAAGCCTTGCAGGAGCTTTAATAACTCAAACCTGATTTGTCAGCAAACAGAGAAGGGATCCATTTCTCTGAGGCATCCTAATGTTAACCATATGCGTAGACATCAATGCGTAAAACTGAGATGCAAATTTATCAATTTATTGTGAAAAATAAAGTCTGTCTTTATAGATTCTCTGGAAAGTCAAATGCTAATCAGAAGATTGCTTGGTCAGTCAGCATTCACCACATTGTGAGTTTAAGTGTTTTAAATGTTTAGATAATGCCTTTCCACCAGGGTAAGGATCTTTGTGGATGTATCCTTTTCTCTAAAAAGATATGCCTGGCATGTGTTTCATTATTATCATTACAGAGAAAGAATGACTTGATTTTCCCCCCCTTTGTTTCAGTCTTTCATAAGAAAAAGTTCAAACCTTTCCTTTTTTACCTTGTACTGCGTTTGAGTTAATACTTTTTGAAATACCTTTGGAAAGAAAAAGGTAATTTGTAATATGTTTGACTTAAACGAATACTATTTGAATACACTCCATATTTGTTCTTTGTTGAGGTTCTTTAAATCAGTATAGCAAAACAGACAAAATAATTTCCAGAACTTTTCCAGAATCTTTCCAAATAGGTTTACTTAGGTACCACTGAATTAATATTAATATTTGTATTAGTTTCCTAGTACTCTTGTAACAAATTACCACAAACTGAAAAGCAACAGAAAATTATTGTCTTTCAGTTATGAAGGCCAGAAATCTGAAACTAATATGCCAGTAGTATTGGTTCCTCCTGGACTCCTTGAGGGAGAAACTGCCCCATGCCTTTCTCCTACTTTCTGATGGCCACTGGTAACTCTTGGTGTACTTTAGCTTGTGGATTCATTATTCTAGCCTCCGCCTCCTTCTTCATCTGACCTTCTCCCATGTGTATCTTTGTGTCTCTGTATCTCACATGTACTTCTTTCTTTTATGAGTCATTAGATTTGGGGCCCACCCTAAATCCAGAATGGTGTCATTAAGATCCTTAATTTAAGGATTTGCAATGACCTTTATTTCCAAATAAGGACACATTCAAAGGTACCAGGGTTAGGAATTGGGCATATCTTTTAGGGGGATACAGTTCCACCCATTACAATGTTATTATTAAGTCATAATAATAATAAACAACTAGTCTTCAGAGGGTATACTCTGTGTCAGAAGTTACGTGACCCTTACTCATTTAATTCTCCAAACAAACCTTTAAGATAGATTTGAATCTCACTTTTTTGCTGCCTTTTGCTTTTAAGCAGTTAGGTCTTGTCACTATTTCTGGCCCAATTCTTTTTGAATTCAGAGTCTACTTTTTCAAAGACTTTTAGACCTTGATGAATGCTTGACAGCAGGATCAGTTTATCATTAAATTATTCTGGGTATTACCAGTTCTAAAATTCAGCCCTTCAAATTTATTAGATGAAGGAAAAGACTTCTAAGGTTGATCATGAGTCAAGAGAGGGGAAAAAGGTAGCTCTTTCTATTTTTGTATTTCTTACCCTTGGAGAATATATGAAAATTCATATGTATTCATGAACCATAAATTTTCTATGCATTTTAATATTATGAGCATTTTGGAGCAGTACTCTGAGGGCTTGTTGGGCCAGTCTAGGTGGGGGAAATATTTAAAATGTGGCACACTTGAGGTCCTTTATCTTAATTTATTCATTTGAAATCTTTCTTTTTTACCTTCACTCTAGCAGAAATTTCTCAAGTCTGGATGTTGGGCTGTGACCTGGATAGAAAATGGAAAATGCCAGAAAGGAGCTAAGAAGGAGAGAGAAGTGAAAAGAATAAAGGGAGCTAGAGGAGGTCTCATTTCAGTCTTTTCTATGCATTCCTACCAGGCAAAGATAGATGAATTTGAGATCATGTTTGGACTAGTGTAGCTCTAAGGCTGCCGCATAAAAATTCAGGCCAGAAAGGATGAAAAAGGACATTTCTTTAGGAATATCCCATTACCTTCATATGACTACCTGATATTGATATGTGTGCTTTTTTTTTTGTCCTCCGAAGCTCTCTAATTCAAGTTCAAAGTCAAATAGTTTATTTTAGTCAAGTGCCTTTAACAAAAATTGTTTTGAGCTAAAAAGAATGCTGATCTCATTTTTTCCCAGATCTTATCCATGTGTTTTATATCTTCAGATGAAATTATATTTATAAACAGAATGAATTATTCTTTGTGCTTATAAAATAGGAGCCTACAACATGATAACTAGTTATTACACTGCTAGAAATAACATGGGGTTAGGTCATAGTTCCTGAAAATCATGACAGAGTTTGCCTGCAGCACTATGAGTCATTAGTTCAGAAGCCCCAAATCAGCGTATATTTATAATTATCTTTGCTTTTTTATGGATGGAACCATTAAAATTCTTATAATTTGAGAAATAATGTAATTGACATAGTGTCTGCAACTTGCTCGTGGTAATTCCCCCCACCTATCTCTTTAGCTTCATTTGGCATCTCCTCCTTGCTGTCTGCCAGTGACATTGACTTTTTAATGCCTCAAAACGATTACACTCTGTTCTGGGCCCTGGTAAACACTACCTCTCTGCCTGGACTGCTGTCTAGTCTTTTTTCGCCTGGCTCACCCTTTTAGGGTAAATGTTACTACTTCATTCAAGCCTTTCAAACTCCTTGGATTAGGCAAGTCCTTCTCTTTCTATACCCTTTTCCACTACAGTACTGTCAATTTATAAATAAATAATTCGGAGGGAGGAGATAGGCCTTTTTTGTTCACCGTCGAGACCTCTAGTAAGTAGTGGTAGCTCAATAAGCATTTCTTGAATTGATGAATTCAGGCATGATATTTGCATTCCTCAATTCCTGTATTAATATCTTTACCTAATTTTTGTCTTTCACTCAAGTAAAATGTTAATTTTTTTTCTTCTTAAGAGCTTGGCTGAATTGGAAGTGTTATGTACTCATCTCTACATAGGGACTGATCTTACACAAAGAATAGAGGCTGAGAAAGCACTCCTGGAACTTATTGACAGCCCAGAATGTCTCAGCAAGTGTCAACTTTTATTAGAACAAGGAACAGTAAGTATTTGATAACAGCGATTAACCATGAAAGATCAGTAGATATATGTCAGTGTTAATGAACTTGTGTAGTTTAGCAATGATAATTGATAGATATTATTGCATGTCTTTTTGGTATAGTTTATTGCACTGTCAAAGAGATTAATCATAGAAAGAATTGGAAAGCCTGGAGAGCAAACTTAAAAAAGAACCCAAGAGGTAGAAATAGGCATGAATTGAAATAGTTTCTTGATTCTTCTTGACCCCTTTTGATGTCTTACATCAGTAGTGGGCAAAGGTTGCATTTTTAGAAAGTTGACTAAGAGCCTTTTTAAAAAAAAATTTTCAGGGAAGAGAGGCAGAGTTAATTACAATTAACTCTAAAACATGAAGGAATGGTTCACAGGAATGCTGACTACCTCTTGCCTGCCTCCCTTCCAGAAATTCTTAGCCATTCACTCAGTAGTCATGTAGCAAATACTTAAATGTAAAACCAGGTGTAGTACTCCCTGCTTGCTTTATGTACATGCGTTAAAGTAACTCATAGTTTAGTTGGGGAGGCATAAGTGTGTAAACAAATAACTATAAAATGATACGGTAGTGCTACAGTAGGAGACTGAGGAGTTAGAGCAGAGGTCAACAAACTTTTTCTGTAAAGGGCTAGATTGTAAATATTTTAGATTTTGCAGGCCAAGAGGTTAAATCAAGGATATTTTGTAAGTACATCTATAAGAAGAGAGAAAACAAATTTCCACAAAGTTTTATTGATGAAATTTAAAGTATAATAATTGAGTGCAGTTTTTTGTAATACAGATCTACTAATCAAAAGAATGAAATTATTCTTTTGGGGATAACATTTGACTTAATTGGGGTTCAAAGTTAATATTTCTGTCATCAGTGTTGATTGCAAATGTTCATGTGTTAATACTTATCTGTAATGAGTTTTTTTATATTTTATCTTTGAAAATGTCTTTTCACATAGATAGGTACTGCCAAATATTGATATCAGTCCATAAGCATATGATTTTAATTAAGCATATTCATCACTTAGAAGGCATTTATAGAGTTCTGTTGAAACTTCTCTGGATGTTTGCCTTTCAGAATGTCATTACGTTGCAGATTAATCCCTTCCAATTGAAGATTAGGTGGGAGCTCCTCAGTTGCTCAGTTAAATGGATTTTAAAATATGGAAATTTCCTTGCATCAGGGTCTGAAAAATGCTGCTGAAAGTGTAGTTTGAGCTCAGAAAATATACTCAGGAATAGAGATCTTGCTGCTTGTTTTAACTTTTGATAGTGCGGAAAGTGTATAAAGCAGCTTAATACTAGTTGTGATCGAAACGGTGTTAGTTATTATTGAAATGATTTTACTGCATTATAAGTTTTGTAATATAAGTACTAAGCACTCATTTGCCTTTTAGGCAATTTTGTAACTTTAGGTTGAATTCATTAAATTACATTCTCAAGTCTGCAGCAAAAGCTCATTTTCAAAGCCATTTAGCATTCGACAATAGTAGGTTTAGAATGGTTCTTCTCAGAAAAATTTCGGTCTCAGCCCTGAGCTAAAAAAAAATTGCAATAAAACTTTACTACTGCTAAGCTATTGAACTACTGTGTGGTGGGGCAAGTCAGGACTTTCAGCTTCTGTTTCTGACAGAAATTCACAGAACTGAAGATAAGTTCATAAAAGTGAATTGAAGTCTACTGTTACCACCACTGATTCATTAACACATGATAGACTCAAATAATTTACTACAGAGTATCTACTGATAAAAAATTACAATGAGTAACCATAGGTTTTAGACTCTTACATTTTTAAAGTTTTGTAAATTTGTACAACTAAGCCCTTTCCTACTCCATATATTTTTACCACCACTTGTGACACATCGTAGCAGATACTGCTTCAGGTTATACACAATTAGTGTTTTCTCAACTTCTTTGAAAACACTTCTGGCCTGACGTTCCACGTAGACTCTTCATAGATATCTTTAGTCACTTCAAACTTAGCATTGACTTCTGGAATAGATGGATAATATTGGTAATAGAATAAGCAGAATTAGCAACATCTGTCAGCTCATCAGGAACTAAAGAGAACCTCCAAATTATTTGCCTTGTTTGAAATTGACTTTTGATGTCACTCCCGTGTCCTCACCTGTTTGAGCATTGTTCTTACTGAAAGGCTAGTAGTTTGAGGTTTATTTTCTCTGCATATGTAACTTTTGCTACCACAATAAAGTAATGGTGATTTTAAATAATTCTCCATTGGTAAATGACTTTCCTTGCTTGGCTAACAAACAAGTCACTTCAGAACTTTGGTCTCAGCCCCAAAGTTTTTTGTTTTGTTTTTTTTTATTTTTGTGAGGAAATTCCACTGTGATGAGATACTCTGTTCTAATTTTCTACTTTTTCTGGCTATTGATTTCCTGTGAGTTAGGAACATTGTCGTGAATACATAGTCTGATATTGTCAACATATATTATAGTCTTTTAGGACAGCTATAGTGCCGTTGCATAAAGAGCACATTGCTCCGCTATCTAATTCAATAATAATAATTCAAACTCTACTGTGCCTTAAAATGTAGATATTTGAAATCTGCTTTTATCTTGTTTTGACATGATGGTTATGCACTGGTAATAATCAAAGGTACATATCATGGCAATACCCATGGCACTCTAGGCTCTGTGGAATTATAACTATATTATTGCAGTTTATAATGCATTAAGCAATGAGTGCCATATACAGTCTGCCTCAACTCTTCAACTCTGCTGTCATAGCATGAAAGCAGCCATAGACAATATATAAATGAGTGAGCTTGGCTGTGTTCTAGGTTTATTTATGGACACTGAAATTTGGATTTCATATATTTTTTACATGTCACAAAATAAATTTTTTAAAAAAATTTTTTCCCCGACTGTTTTAAATAGTAAAAACTATTCATATCCCACAGACCTTGCAAAAACAGATAGGATTTGATCCATGGGCCTTAGTTTGCTGACCTCTTGTCAACAGAAAAAAAAGAAAGAAGGACTATCTTCACAAGAAATTGTTAGAGGTATAGTGAATAACTGGACCAAATTTTGAAGGATTGAGTATACTATTAAGTTAAGACAATTGGTGACCAAAGGGGATAAAATACAGTAAGACATGGATCTGAAGGAGTGGGAAGGTCAGAGTGGGAAAGACATTGAAAGTGGCTAAAAGATAATTGTTATGGTCAGAGGATAGTGAAGAGTGGAACCAGGTGAATTTGAAGAGATAATCAGAGGCCAGAACATACAAGACTGTGTAGACGTGGTAAGAGTATTTTATTTGAACTTGCTCAAAATAATTTTTTTTTGTCTATTATTTGCTGCTGTTTGAAAAAGTGACCTACACCTTTCTCAATGATTGAACCCTTATGAGAGCTTGTATACATATATGTGTATTTTTGTATATATTCTTTATCCATTGTAAATCTGCCAGTTTGGAAAACCAGAAGAATTTCCATTATTGCTTAGGAAAAGTTCCGGTCATAGTGTTTTGATGATTCTAATTTCATTTGTGATAATAATAAATAAAATTTATTATTCTTTACAGACATCCTATGCTCAGCTCCTTGCAGCAACATGTCTTTCAAAACTTGTTAGCCGAGTCAGTCCTTTGGCAATTGAACAGAGGGTAGATATCAGTAAGTGGTTTATTATGCTTTTTATAAAATTGCACTTTATTTTTTATTGAAGTATAGTTGACACACAATGTTACATAATTTAACATTGCACTTTAATTTTTTCCTTTTAAATACGTTAAAGTGTTAACAGGCATGCAAGTTATTTAAAATTCTGTTATATTTTGAAGATGAGTTGTCAAGTCTCCTTTACCCATCCAGTGATGAACAGTGATGTGTTATACAACAATGTGTAATCAAAAAAGCATTTGTTTAGTTTAATAATAAATAATAATTAGTATTTTATTGTGTGTACTGTTGGTAAGATCTGTACTATCTCATTTTATCCACCACATTTATGAAGTGAGCACTCTTATTATCTTCATTTTATAATGAGGAAATTAGATTTGATAGGCTCTGTAATGTGCCCAATATCACACAGCTCAGAAGTAGAGCTGTGATTCAAATCCGCACAATCTATGTGGAGTTTATGCTCTTAGTCATTGTCTTAACTTCATTTGCAAGTGAATGATAAAAGAAGTCAACTCTCCATTTATTTCTCAGGATGCTGTATCATTTGGGATGCATGTAAAATCAAAAGCAGGTTCCTACTTATTAGGAAGATAATATGTATATGGAAGACTAGTATTTGGAATTTAGTGTAGTTGGAAAACTTATTCTATGAAGTAGCAGTATATTTTTCAGAAATATATAATGTATTTTATTGTTTTTGTGCGTATGTGTGTATCTGTGTATGTCTGTGTTTGCTTTTCATATGGATAGAAGTCTAATAATTGAGCTATGGAATTTTTTTTTTCAGTTATCTTTGTTCATAGTAGAAATGAACTGTTGACTCATTTATGCTCTCCAGCCTCAAGGTTCACATTATTTGTATTTGTGTATCAGAAAAATTAAAGTGTATATATATGATGGATCTTAAGCCCAATTTTTGAATGATCAAATCACACAATGACCTATCATTGCCTCACATATTTGACTGATATTTTTTTAAAGCACCCAGAACCATAGGCACTGCAGAAAGCCTAGAGGAGGATTTATCCATGTGTTCATGGACTTGTGTGCTTAAGGAAGCAAAACAAATTTACAGTTTTAAAAATCAAGTTCAAACATTATAAACCAACTCATAAAACATTGTGATTTTATTTGACTTACGTATACACACACACTTTAAATAGATTTTATTTTCTTAGAGCAGTTTTAAAATTGAACAGAAAGGAGAGTTCTCATAACCTCTGTCCCTCACACAAGTATAGCCTCCTCCATTATTAGTGTCCTGCACCAGAGGTACATTAGTTATAACTGATGAACCTACATTGACACATATCATTACCCAAAGTCCCTACTTTACATTAGGGTTCACTCTTGATATTGTGCATTCTGTGGATTTGTATAAATGTATAAGGATAAATATCCCCCATTATAATATTTTACAGAATAGATTCACTGCCCCCCAAAAATCCTCTGTGTGCCATCTCTTCATCCCTCCCTCCCCTCTAACGCCTGACAACCATTGATCTTTTTACTGTTTGCGTAGTTTTGCCTTGTCCAGAATGTCATGTAGTTGGAATCATACAGTGTGTAGCCTTTTCAGATTGGCTTCTTTTTCGTAGTAATATGCATTTAACCTTCTCCTGTGTCTTTTCATGGCTTGGTAGCTCATTTCTTTTTATCACTAAATGATATGCCATTGTCTGGATGTACTGCAATTTATTCGTTCACCTACTTGAATGATCCAAGTTTTGGCAATTATGAATAAAGCTTAAAGCAAGTTGTTGCGTGGCCATAAGTTCAACTCGTTTGGGTAAATACTAAGGAGAGTGATTGCTAGATTGTATGGTAAGAATGTGTTTAAATTTGTAAAGAATCATCATACTGTCTTCCAGAGTGGCTGTACCATTTTGCAGTCCCACATGCAATGAATGAGAGTTCCTGTTGCTCTACATTCTTACTAACATTTGATGTTTCCAGTGTTTTGGATTTGGGCTGTTCTAGTAGGTGTGTAGTAGTGTCTTTTTGTTTTAATTTCCGGTTCCCTGATGACATATGATTGAAAATCTTTTCATACGATTCTTTACCATCTGTATGTTTTCTTTGTTGATGTGTCTAAGTCTTTTGCCCATTTGTGAATCAGGTTGTTTTCTTATTGCTGAGTTTTAAGAGTTTTTGTATATTTTAGATAGCAGTCCTTTATCAGACAGATCTTTTGCAAATATTTTTCTCCCAGTCTGTGGCTTCTCTTCTCATTCTCTTGATGATGTTTCTCCCAAAACTAAAGTTTTTAATTTTAACTGAGTCCAACTTACCACTGTTTTTTTCATGGAGTGTGCCTTTTTTGTTGTGTGCACAAAGTCATTGCAAACCCAAGATGGTCTAGGTTTTTTTTTCCTATGTTGTCCTAGGAGTTTTTATAGTTTTGTGCTTTACATTTAGGGCTGTGATCCATTTCTAGTTGACTTTTGTGAAGAGTGTAAGGTCTGTGTCTAGATTCGTTTATTTGCATGTGGGTGTCCAGTTGTTCTGGCACCATGTGTTGAAAAGACTGTCTTCACTCCATTCTTTTTTGCCTTTGTCCCTTTGTCAAAGATTAGTTGACTAGATTCATATGTGTCTTTTTCTGGGCTCTCTACTCTGTTCCATTGAGCTATTTGTTCTTTCACCAGTACTGTACTGTCTTGATTGCTGTAGCTTTATAATAAATCTTGAAGCTGGGGAGTGTTAGACCTCCAACTTTTTCTTCTCCTTCAGTATTGCATTGGGTATTCTGGGTCATTTGCCTCTCTATGTAAACTTTAGAATCCGTTTGTAAATATTTACAAAATTACTTACTGGGATTTTGATTTGGATTGTGTTGAATCTGCAGATCAGTTTGGGAAGAACTGACAGCTTGACAATATTGAGTCTTCTTGCTCATGAACATGGAATCTCTCTCCATTTATTTAGTTCTTCTTTGGTTTCATCCATCAGCTTTAGGTTTTTTGTAACGTTCTTTTCCAAGTTGAGAAAGTTCCCCTCTGTTCCTAGTTTGCTGAGAGTTTTTATTATAAATGGCCATTGGATTTTGTTAAATGCTTTTTCTGCATCTAATAATATGATCATGTGATTTTTCTTCTTTCCTCTTGGTAACATTAATTGATTTTCAAATGTTGAACTTGACTTGCATAACCTGGGAGAAATCCCACTTGGTTGTGGTATATAATTCTTTTTATGCATTGTTGGGTTCAGTTTGCTAATAATTTGTTGAGAATTTTTCTTTATGTTGATGAGAGATATTGGTTTGTAGTTTCTTTTCTTAACATCTCTGTCTGGTTTTGTTATTAGGGTAGTGCTGGACTCATAGAATTGGTTAGAAGGAATTATCTTGCTTTTGTCTCCTGGAAGAGATGAAAGATAATCCATATAATTTCTTCCTTAAATGTTTGGTAGGACCCACCAGTGAACCCATCAGGGCCTGGTACAGAATAATTACTGATTCAGTTTATTTAAAAGATGCAGGCCTATTGTCAGATAGTCTATTTGACTTATTTTTTTTTAAATAAATACTTAAATAAAAAGAGGAACACATTTTAAAGGAAATTTGGAAAAAAGAGAAAAATAGAAACTTAGAACACAATTTCAAGCAACAAATGACGTGTTCCCTTTATGAGTTTCTTTGGTTTAACTTACTGCTCTTATTTCTGCAAGTAGATTAGAATGTCACGACATGTCTGACATGTGTCAGTAGAATAATTGGCATGTCAGTTAAAGTGGAAATTGTGAATTAATTGCTTCAACAGTCACGTTGCCTTTACATCACCTCAGAAAACCTCAGATTTTCATGATGTGGTCCCAGACTACATATCTCTTTTTTTTCCAACATTAAGTCTTTTGCCAGTTTTCTGTATTCACCACACTGCTTTCTACCTTTATTAATATATTTAACAATGGGTTACTGTTGCTCATCAGTTAAATACCATTTCCTTAGCTTAGCATTCAAGTCTCTTCATGAGCTTATAATTGTTGGACCGTTCTTGTAACCTTGTATGTTCATTGGTACTGGCCTGGTAGTTGGGCCAGAAGGTCTTCCCCTCATGCCATGTTGTTTCTGCCTTGGTGCCTTTTTTTATGTTGTTTCTCTGGTCTTTTATTCAAATGAAAGTGTAGCTTAAGTTTAATTACCTATATAAGTTAGTCCTCCTTCCTTCCCTCCTCCTTTCCTTCCTTCCCTTCAAACAGCTTTATTGAGATGTAATTTATATACCGTAAAGTTTGTTTTAAGTGTACAATTAATGATTTTTAGTAAATTTACAGTGTTATGTGAACATCATTACAATTCATCGTTGGAACATTTCTGTCACCCCCAAAAGATCCCCCGTGCTTATTTAGTTAGTCCTGCTCCTATACCCCCAACCACTAGGATGCTTTTTGCCTCTATAGATTCACCTTTGGTGGTTATTTTATATAAATACAGTCACACCATATGTAGGTCTTTGCATCTGGCTTCTTTCACTTAGCAAAATGTTTTTGAGATTTATCCATGTTGTAGCATATATCAATATTTTATTCCTTTTTATTCCTTTTTATTGTAGAGTAATATTCCATTGTATAGATATATGATGTTTTGTTATCCATTCGCTACTTGATGGACAGTTGGGTTATTTCTGCTTTTTGGCCACAATGAATAATGTTATTGTGAACATTGACATACAAGTCTTTGTGTGGACATATGTTTTCATTTCTTTTCAGTAGATACCTAGGAGTGGAGTTGCTGTGTCATAAGTAAGTTTACGTTTAACTTTTAAAGAAACCACCAAACTGTGTTCCAAAGTGTGTGTACCACTTTATATTCTCACCAGCAATGGGAGAAGGTTCCAGGTTCTCCACATCCTCACCTCATAAGTCTTACCTTGATCTTCTTGTGATAGTTTCTTTTGTCCCATGTATTCTCTCTCTCCAAATATTTCATAAGCTAGCTCTCTAGACATAGCTTATAGCCCAAATTTTTGTGTTCTTAGAATTGGAGTTATTTCCATCAAAGAATTTTTTAGTTGAATATTGAGGTTGTTTACCTTCTCTTTACTTTTTTCTCAAATAACATACTAGCTAGCCTTAGGGACCAAAGTAGAGATAGAATCTTTCCTCTTTTCTTTTGTATTTTTGTTGTATGTTTTCTGATAGATTTTGTGGAATATATATATATATATATATATATATATATATATATTTTTTTTTTTTTTTTTACCTGAAATCAGTTAGTCAAAAAGTATTTAATATTAAATTCCCATAATGTGTAATACCAAAAACATCAGTCTAATGATGGTAAATTCCAAAAGACTGCAAGTTTGGACTTAGAATTTTGAGTTACTCATTACTACTAAGACATTACTACTAAGACATATGGTTTGGCCAGTATTTGGAAGCAACAAACAAACAAACAAAAACTTAAACCAAAACAACCTGACTTAGTGCCAGTTTGGCCACTGTGACAAGTTATTTCACCTCTTTGACCTTCATATCTTTTACCTAAGAAACAAGTAATACTAACAATAGTATAAGAGCAATATCTTCACATTGCTGTGAGAGCCACATAAGGAATTTGCTAGGAAGCATTTCTAACATGCATCATAAATGCTAAATGGTACACAGGGTTCGACACTCAAAGAGCCTCTAGTGTATAGCTTTCCAACTTTCTGTTAACTTCTGTCTGGGAGGATTTTTTAGCTGTTTTATTTCTTTCTCCTGTGTGTCGTCTTGAGCATTTCATTTTCTTCTTGGTATGGCTTTTCTCTGTTATCTTGGGCTGGTGATGATGAGATGGGTATTGTTTTATTTGATTGTTATCATGGACATTTACTAAATGGGAAAAATATTAGAAGTTATGTAAAACATAATATGAGAGTATTTTATGTAAAGCATTCAGCTAAAATTACAAAAATATAGTCTATTAATTTTTTTTCTGCCTTAGATAATAAACTCGCTAGCCAGTGTCTTTACTTGGGCAGTCTGGGAAGGTGTGTTATTGGTACCTAGCTTAAATGTCAAACTTGGTTTATCTCCCATTTGGTGGTTTTATTATTTTGAGATTACCTTCCTAGTGGTTATCATTATCCACATGCAGATTCCCACATCCCCTCCAAGTTAAAATTTTTCAAGATAGTAAAAATAATTGAAGTAAATAAACCAGATTTTCTTTTATATTTTAGAAACAGTGTCATCTTCTTAAGCTTCATTATTGAGATAAAACGTTACAAATAATGAAGCTTAGGATATCCATATTACTATAATCCATAGGAGAAACCTTTTTCAGATTTAGCTTAATTCTAGGAAAATTTGTGGGCGCCCGAGTGGCTCAGTTGGTTAAGTGTCTGCCTTTGGTTCAGGTTCCTGGGATTGAGCCTCGTATCAGGCTCCCTGCTCAGCAGGGAGTCTCCTTCTCCCTCTGCTCCTCACCCTGCCGGTGTTCCTTCTCTTCTCCCTCTCTGTCTCTCAAATAAATATTTATTTATTTATATTATTAAATTATTATTTATATTTATATAATATTTATGTTATATTATAAATAAATATTTGCATAACTATATAATCTTGATGTTAATAAAAATTAAGGTTGAAATATGGTAGTCATGAGAATTTTTTTTAATGTAAGACTCTCACTACGGCTGTTTCCATTAAAGCTATTTTTTGTTAAATATTGAGGTATTTACCTTTTCTTCACTCTTTTCCTTAATGGTATGCTGGCCTTCGGGCCCAAAGCAGAAGTGGAATCTTTTCCTTTTAAAAATTTTTTCCCTTTATTTTTCTGTTAGACTTCTGGCATATTTGTTACCTGACCTCAATTATTCGATCCAATAGGAAACTCATAGCTGACTTCGCTACCCACTTTTAATGATTTTGGCATATCAACTTTGTTCCAAGTTTTAATTTACTATTCTATTTGTACTTTCCATAACTTATATACTTATTTTATCATACTGTACTATTTGTATTTTTATACCATTTAAACCAGATAGCATACAGTCAGTTTTGCTATAAGACATATGCATCCGTAGAAGTGACTGTGCTATGCATTGTTACGCAATAAAATCACAGAGCTCATGAGAGAAATGGAATATGGAAATAAAACTCAGACACATGAAAAAAAAAAAGAAATCTAATAAAAGGTTTAGTAGAGTTTTACACATTAAATGGTTAAGAAATACTTAAATCGTAGAATAAATAAGCATTTTATCTTGAAGAAGACCTGAATTTTGTTTTTGGATGTGGGCTTCAGAAAGGTTACAGTTTGTGAGTTACAATGAAGTGGTGGAAGGAAAGTGATCGGAAATAGGATGGAAAAGTATAAACCCAGGTAAGGGTGCATGGGCTGGCAACACAGGAGGTGAACCGAGATAGCCACTAGATGTTTGAGGGGTATGCATTTTGTATATGGTTTGCTTCATTTGGCCTGGTTGCAGCTATCTGTATTTCCCTGGCAGTTTTTTCTACATGAAATCGTGCAAAAACAAAAGCGACATTCTTATTATACACAGATTATCCTCTAATATATAAATTGAATTGGAGCAAATTTCTTTTTTCACAGTGAGCCTTGTAGCAGAAATGACTATTTAAATAAGTATGTTATCTTGGAGAAAGGGATTAACTTTTTGTCAAAGCATGTGTCATTACCATCTGTTTTTCTTCACATGATTCACATTATGTTACGGAAAAGTTCAAAAGATCACAGAATATTTTCTTACAGGAAACTACATTCTTAATTATGTGGCATCACAACCCAAGCTGGCACCCTTTGTTATCCAAGCACTAATTCAAGTCATTGCTAAAATCACTAAACTGGGATGGTTTGAGGTTCAGAAAGACCAGTTTGTCTTCAGAGAAATTATTGCTGATGTGAAGAAGTTCCTTCAGGTAAGAAGGCATTATGATATTATTAGAACATCACTAGTTATTGTTGGTTTTGGTTTTGGTTTTGGTTTAGAAAACTTCTTTTCTTAAAGCTGTATGGTTTGTTCTGTGACTACCAGTATCATATTAATTGTGACGTATTGTTTATCCTCTGGACCCTTTATTTTTTATTGCCAGTAAATGAGCATCATGCCATTATAAAAGTTCCAAACCAGAAGAATGAACATTAAAATGTTAGAAAATACACAAAAATTAGAAAATTTCAAAAATACATATTCTGTCCTTTCTAACATGCATGTCTGTGTACTACATATATACAAAACAGATCTAATATTTTTCATGTATTATGTGATGTAATGCTCATTACATCTCTGTGAAGTGCATCTCATTTGCAAATGAGAAAACCGAGGCTTAGGAAAGTTAGGTGAATTGCATAACGTTGCACAGTGACCTAGTAAAGCACAGAGCAAGCACTTCAGCAAGTTTTCTAACCTAAGAGATATGTATATTTAACTTTTGCATTAGACCATGTTGACTATGCTAGTTTCTCAGGGTTATTTTTAACTTAAATGATTCAAGTTATAGCATATGCACATTTCACCTATGCAAATTCAGGTATTTGAACCGTAAAAAATAAGAAAAAGAAAAATAAGCAAGAGGACAGACATATGCATTGTGCTGGTGATTGCAGTTGCCATTGCACACGTTACTATATGTCTTGAGGCATGAAGTGCAAACTTAAATCTGCTATTTCCAGTCTCTGCATGCCTCTTAGGGTGACCATCCTGCCTTGCTCAGTGCGGTTCAGATATTTAAAGATACATATTTTTTCATACAAACATTATCCCTAATTGCAAAAAAAGCACTTTAGCTGGTACTCTGCTGCAGAAGCAGTGATCTGTTACAGTTCTTGAGGAAAAACTGGCAGTTTGGATTGAGAGATGGTTCAGTATTGGTTTATTGGCAATTAGAGGCAATTTGGACTTTCCGAGATTTTATTTCTTATGCAGTAAATCCCTGTATAAGATGTAACTCTACCATGTAGTGCAATTCTAGAAATCTCAGAATATGAAACACTAGACTATGCTGCTTCTCTTTTATTCATACTGTTAAAACCCTGGTTAACAAATATTTGATCATCTAAAACTTCACAGGAATAAATGTATTTTTAGCCCTGAGGAGGGCAGCCCTGGGGTGGTGGGATAGTTTATTCAGAGACAAATGACTTCCTTACTCCAGAGTCGTATTCATGATTTTGGCTAACAAAATAGCAACCCTCTCTTGGCATTTACTAAGATCATACACAGCTCATCAAGAATCATTAGTGTAGACAAGAATAGACTTCAGAGTTTTTTTTTTTTTTTAAATAAAATGAAGGTTGAAAATTGAATGGAATGAAGTCATTCTTGTTAGTTAACATTTCTCAAGCTCTCTGTCCAGTGGCTGGTAAGTTGAACTTAAACTGAGCTTTAGTATGTTTTTGTCAGTTTTGGAAAACCAGAAGAAAAAAAGTTTTATCTTCAAAGTTTATCAAAGTATCACAAAAATAAGCACTTGCTTTCTGGGTATGACTTAACCTAACTTTAAGTCATGAGAAAGGCAACTGACTAAATGTTTAAGTACTCAAATATAGTACCACATGGTTCCTTTGGGTATTAGCAGCTTCTCTGAATTTTGTACTAAAAATTATTTTAAATTTGCTAAGTCTTTAGTGCCCTGAAGTTTTGTACATCTTCTTTTCTCTGTTATTGCAGTCTTATTGCTGCTACACTACAAACATTGATGGGCTTCCCTTCTACATACATACCCAGGAGAGCCTCCTGTCATCTGTGGCAGTGCTTTCCAAATTACTGATTCACAACAAGATAAGGAGCAGAATATAAATCAACGTGGTGCTTCCTTAACTGAGGAAGACTTGCAATGAAAAAAAGTCCAGCAGAACTCAGCAGTGGACTTAGTAGGGACTTAGCTGGCTTATAATCTTGTGCAAACTCTTTTATCTCCTCTTGAACCAGTACCAAGCCATTCTGAGATTGGCATTGAGTTTGCAGATGACTGCAGGTGGTCAGGGAGCAGCACTTTGGGGAGCATTGACCTGTTGTACTCAGAGGATGGATGCTTCAGTAACAGAAAGTCTGTAGCTCAGTTCAAACAGTTGAGATTGTTGTGAAGGGCCATAAAGAATTTAAGTGCAAAAACTGTGAGACGTGTCTTTGTTTGTTTTTTTTTTATCCTGAATTAATAAATAGAAGGAATGACCAACTATAAAATTAAGACTTGAAAAATTTGTAATCTGTATTAGAGCTTTTTTATGATTACACTATAATTGAATGTTACTTTATTTTTTAAAAAATTTATTTATTTATTTGAGAGGTAGAGAGAGAGCAAGAGCGTGGGGGTTGGGGGTGGGGCAGAGAGAGAGAAAGAATCTTAGGCTGACTGTGCTGAGCATGAGCCTGATGTGGGGCTCGATCTTACAACCCTGAGATCATGACCTGAGCTGAAATCAAGAGTCAGACACTCAACTGACTGAGCCACCCAGGTACCCCTGGATGTTACATTTTTAATTTTTATACTTCTAGTGTGATTTTTGTAGTAAGGTAGTTTGTTAGTAACGGTGCATGTAAAATCTGATTTTTGATTTGAAGGAAGTTTTTGAGATTAAATTGGAAGCTGATTAAATTAAAAACATTACAGAGGCTATGAAACTGTGTATATCATATTGATAGTCATGTATTTATTTACCCCAGTGCATTGGGTACTTTAGAAGCCTTCATTTTAGGTATCATAATACATGCATACACATGCACTATTAAATAATATTAAAAGGGCCTAGGTGATCTTATGTGATATTAGATTGAGAGATTTAGATTAGTTCCTAAGCTATTATTTATTGAGTGCAGCTATCTCAGTAGCCTTCAAGCAGATTTATAGAACTAAAAAGCATTTTTTGTTCATTCTTATGCATAGTCTCATGAAAAGTATTAAGCTCTTGTATTTTAAGGTTTAGTTTAATATAAGTCCTAGGTGCTATAAACATTTCGTAGAGTACTGTGCAGTTCTAAGGTGGATGAGTTTTTTTTCCCACTCCACTCTGTGTGTACCTACATTTATCCTTCAAAAAATGAACTTGACATTATTTTTGTAGACCTCGTAATGATTTTTCCATATATTTTAGTAGGTACATTGCTAAAAAAATGTGATGTTTCAGTATTTATTTGTTTACACATTAAGAACCGATACTATGTCTCTACTTAGGGTACACTTGGTTGTTTTCTCCATAGGGTACTGTGGAGCACTGCATAATAGGAGTTATAATCCTTTCAGAGTTGACTCAGGAAATGAACCTGGTAAGCCTTCCATCTAATAATGACATGAAGTTTGCTAGGAAATGCTGATTCTTTCATATAAAATGTTTGTGGGGCATGAAACTGAATAATCAAGTCTTTTGTGTATTTTATTGGTGGGATAATTGGGTATTGGAACACTTACTATTATTGAAAGTAACAGCAATAGTGTAAAGTACTACAAGGATGAGGGAGTTAGACATGGTGCTTGCTCCGTGACAACTGGTGAATTGTCCTTTTATCCTCTCTCTATAGTAATACACTAAGCATAAGAAATAAATTATATGAAGAGAAACAAACCTTTATTTGCTTACAAAGAAAAGACAAGCAGTTTGGTGAATGGATTCTCAACAATGAGTACACAGCAGGACTCCTCAAAGAACAGGCCACTTGGCACTTGGCCACTTGCTAGCATGGATTTTCACCCTGTACAAGGAGAGTTTCCAGAAGCTTTGAATCCCCCCAGCAGTGCCTTTATGAGCTCAGCAGCTGAGCGCATTGTCACCTGTTTCTGTTCACTTTTGGTTCTAAACAGAGCAAAAGCAGAAGTTGGGTTCTGTGTGGGATAATGTTAAAATAAAGGAGAATAAAGGTAGTGTTTATAATTTTAAAACTGTTGTCATGTTGAGTAGTCTGCATTTGTGTGTGTGTGTGTGTGTGTGTGTGTGTGTGTGTGTAAATATGAAGAGCTTGCGTACCCAGGATTACTTGCCAACTCCCTTTGGAGTGTCAGTGTAGTTCCTGTGCATAAAAAAAGTCACCCAAAATAACTGTTTTCAGCTTGTGCTGAGTCAGGAATTAGATAATGTTTCTAGTCTTAGCGGATGGTTAGCTTAAATTTAAAATGATCCCTTAGTTTATCATAGACCTCACTCCCTGGCTCCTCCACCCCAGAGTATGTAAAGATTTCTCGCCTTATGGTTGTATACCGGTGTCCGTTTGTCCCAGAAATGAACCAGTTCAGAATTGTGCGTCCCATTTATTTGATGTTTTATTAGTCTCCATCGATCTGGAAAAATTCCTCAATTTTTCCCTCACTTTTCATGACCTTAGTATTTGTGAAAATTACAGGTCAGTTTTATGAAATGCCCCTCAATTTGGGATTGTCTGATATTTCTTTATTATTAGATTCAGATTATGCATCTTGGTTAGGAATATCACAGAAATGATACTGTCATTGTCTCCAGTCAGGAAGCACATACTTTGATTTGTTATATTACTAATGATGTTGACTTTGGTTACATGATGAAGATGGTCTCCACCAGGCTTCTCTAATTGTAGATTTATTTTTTTCTCCTTTGTAAATAATAACTTTTTAAGACTGAAAATACCCATTCCTCATCAGACTTTCAGTTTATTCACTTATTTATATCAGTGTGGATTCCTGGCTTCCTATTTTATTTAGTAGGTTATAATTTGTTACTAACGTTATATTTTGATGCTCACATTTTGCCCGATTTGGCCAGTAGAAACTCTTCCGAGGTAGCTTCCATGTCCATTTGACACTTACTCATCAGTCTTTGAATATTTTCTTTCTTTTTGGAGTGAGATGTTCTAGGCTTATCTTGTATATAACCAAGTGCTTTTGAAAAAAGCTTCAAGGTCTGAAGTGTGATTTTGGTTTTGTATGGTATGGTAAAAATATATGGCTTTTGTGGGCATATTTTACTTAGTCTGATTTTATGGCATTTATAGTTTGAACAAGCATTTGTAAGTGCTTCTGAACCAGGCAGCAGGGAGATCTATAATGCATGGTGAAAATCAAATGCTATCATTGTTAAATGTGGGCTAGGTAAATTCATGTAATGTCAATAACAAGATGTATTTTTTAAGAAAAACATCTAAACTTGAAGTTTCCTAAAAGAGGATTATATGCTATCTTGTTGTTTTCAAAGCCAAGTCTGTGTTCTATTCCTGGAGGATATTCAATATGTAATCATCAAGAAGTAAAATATCCTTTATCTACCTTGTAGAGGCATCCACATACACTAGACAATAGATGCACAGTCCCTCTTCTCTCAAAAAACTGGATATCAATGAGTAAAACAAGTAAAATAAGCAGGTAGGCCTTGAAGAGAACTGAAATAAGACCTGGATTTGTATTTTAGTTCTATTGTTTACTACTTTGGACAAACTTCTGAACATCTTTAAACTTACAGACTTACTGTCTGTAAAGTGAGAATGACGCCTTCCAGGATCTTATTAAGATTAGATAAGCTACTAGCTCAGGGCCTAGTATGTACAAGTGCTCCATAAGAGGTTCTTGTGTTCGTGTTATAGATATGGTAGTAATGAGAGGTTGGTCCAAGATAGTGTGCCTGTAAACTTTAATTTTTATATGTAAAAAGAGGATAATTTATTTTTCACGGGTTATTTTAAGAAGTACGTGAAATAATATGTGAAGAGTACTTCTTTTTTTTTTTTTTTTAAGATTTTATTTATTTATTTGACAGAGAGAGAGAGACAGCCAGTGAGAGAGGGAACACAAGCAGGGGGAGTGGGAGAGGAAGAAGCAGGCTCCTAGCGGAGGAGCCTGATGTGGGGCTCGATCCCAGAACTCTGGGATCACGCCCTGAGCCGAAGGCAGACGCTTAACCGCTGTGCCACCCAGGCGCCCCTTTTTTTTTTTTCTTTTTTTTTTTCTTTTTTTTTTTTTGTGAAGAGTACTTCTTAAATCATAATTGCAATACTGTATGCTATTATTAATTTGTATTAAGGAAAAGTTTTTATAAATTGAGGGAAATATTATAAGAGAGACAAACTGAAGTTTGATTTAAAAGAAAGGAAGAATGTTGGAAATGCTAATTTGAACCTTACATATTGGTTACAGATTCCAGTAACTACTTTCTGTAATCACTTCTGTTATGTTTTATATTTCTATAAGTAAATGTGGCATTTAAGTATAGTCTAAATTGTATGATGGAGCTTAGGAAGTATCAGATAATCAATTTTGAGCTCACTGCTTTTTTTTTTTTAATCTATAAGCATTAGCAAAGAAAATGGTTTATTTTCTTCTTCCAAATAGCAAAAGGAATGCTATAGCAACTGTAGCCCATGGTGTTAATAGTCATTTTGGGATCAGACTTCAGCTTTGTTTGCCGTTGATAAATGAAAGTATTAATGGCATTAATAGTATAGTTTTGACCATATCATATTTTAGATTAGAGGCTCAAGAACTCTTCATAAATTTAGTCTTAACAGTTATTTCTCAATAACTAATAAATATTCAGAGGGAAGGTACTATTGCTTATATAATAAGATTTCTGGTTATTTATTATTTCTGCCTTTGTTTCATTTTAAAACACCAAGGATATATGAACCAATGACATTTCTGGTGTATATAGAAATATTACTTTTGTGTAAAGAATTATTCTGTAATTGATTATTAACTGATTCACAGAAAGTTAGAATTTGAAGATTATCTTAGGGATTCTTGTTTTATAGGAGGAATCTGAGGAACAGGGAAGTTGTTACTTGCCTAATGTGAAATAGTACATGGTGTAGGAGTTAATAGCCTTAGGATCCATCTACTACTTTATGATCTGTGTTCATATTGCATCTGAAAGTATGATCAATTTTGGTTTTTAATTTTGGGATTGGTATGGTTAGAAGGAGCAATGAATTGGAACAGTCCAGAAATTTGGGTTCTGCCAGTGGGTCTGCCATGAACTCTTTGAGTAACATTAAGCAAGGCACTTATCCCAGTAGATTTTTAAAAGCTCTCTTCACTCTGTACTTGATGCCTCTTTAATCGTTATTTCCATTCCTTTTCTTAGTAAATTTTTGCTTTGCTATTTGCTCAGTCTGGTTAAATATATTCATCTTGATCTTTTTAGGTTGATTATTCTAGACCTTCAGCAAAACACAGGAAAATAGCTACCTCATTTCGTGACACTTCTCTCAAAGACATTTTAGTGCTAGCATGCTCTCTTCTAAAAGAGGTAAGTTATTTAATAATTCAATATCCTACGTAGAGTATTTAGGAAATTTTAAGTTTCAGAAGAATTTCAAATGAATCCCCCTTCTCCAACCCCCATTCTGCCTTTTGAAGTGTTATTGTGAATAATCTTAATTTAAGTACAGTAGATTTCCAGAAGTCTTAAGAGGTTCCAAAAAATTCACTTTTATTTACCAGGAATATAATAAAACAAAAATCCAAAGGGAATTTAATAACTCATCTTTAGTAGTTTCATTGCCTTCCTACTACTACTGTAGATTATTTACTACAGAAGCTAATTGAGACTTAGTTTCTTTGTTTTAGTTGCCTGTATTTTAATGGGATGCAGATGAACAATGAAATGACAGTAAGTTTTCCTAATTCATCAGTTATCAATACTTATTCATAGGTGAGCCAAGACAGTTAACTTTAATAATTTCTTTGGGAAATAATATTTTCCCATTTGCTGTTTGGTACCCTGTTGAACATTAGGGATAGTACAACTAATAATTCTGTTGTGTTTGCTTGTAATATTGGGATTCCATCATGCTGTTCAAACTTTAATTGGCCTAGTATAGCATTTCCTACAGTATGTTCCACTAAGTACCGGTTTCTAATTGTTTCAGTTCTCTGGTATAGTTAGTGACAGGAAAACTGCTGCATTAGGCCAGACTGAAAGACCTTCTATTATTTTTAAAATTTTCCTTTTGTATGGAAAATTTTAACATATGCAAAAGAAGGTGGAAGAGTATAATGAACTCCTTTGGATCCATCCGCCAGTTAAGCAGTGACAGCTCATAACCAGTCTCTTTTCATCTCTGTACTTTTCAAACAACTCTCTTTTTGTGTTACTCTTGAAGCAGAATCCCAAACTTCTATCGCTTCCTCTACAGATATTTCACAATGTGTCTTTACGAGATAATAATCTATTCTGGTTGTGTCAGAATGGACATTTTGTAGGGGGTGGAGGAGGGGTGTGTTGAGGATTGTTCTCTAGAAGTTTTTGAGTGTCTTCTTTCATTCAGACAGCTCTGACAACCTTTGTTAACCGATATGGATCATTTATACATAAAGTTCCCCCACTTGAAGAATAGTATATTTTCAGCTTGTTCTAAGCCTTTGAGCTAGTAAATCACATAGATTTATACATTTGTGCTGAGTAAAGTATTTGTCCTAAAGTTACTTCTTATAATTTTAGAAGATGACCTACAATTTGCAGTTTCTCATTTTAGAAAATTAAATTTGAAAATAGCCTATTGTAGATTTTTGTTGATAGTGATTTTACAACTTTTTCTAATATATACAACAACATAACTTTGTAAACTTTTCTTTCTAATTCTAATTTGGCATTGAAGAATAAATTAGTGAAGTGGAAATTTGTTTATTGACATATTTCGTAATGTTTTATTTGACTTTCAACTTTTTTCAGGTGTTGGCCAAACCTTTAAATCTTCAGGATGAAGGTCAACAAAATTTAGTAATGCAGGTCTTGAAACTGGTCCTCAACTGCCTTAACTTTGACTTCATTGGCAGTTCAGCAGATGAATCTGCAGATGATCTTTGCACAGTGCAGATTCCAACAACCTGGAGAACAAGTAAGAAGGTTTAGCGTGAGGGATGGTCAGAATAAAAGGCACAGAATTAAACAATATGTTGCCATATGTGCAATTATCTCCAGTTTTTGCTAGGCAATCAAAAAATTCAAAAAGATTTGTAACACGAGGTAGCTACTTGATACCCGGTATTGAAATCTGTTTTCCTTACTTCATATCATGGGAGCTTCCATATTTTAATATTGGAAAATAGGAAAGACAGCTCTAGAGTTAGGGAGAAAACAGGTTTGGGAGGGAAAATGAAGAGTTCTGTTTTGAAAGTTTCAGATAAACAGAGTGGGAGAGGATATAACACTGACAGAGAAAACATAGATTTCAAAGTTAGAAAGAGAATGAATTAGAGTAACTGACTTAGCAGAGCAGAATTGCAGCTTACTTTCGTACAGAGGAGGATACCAAGAAAACAAACAAGCTGATTTGCTCTTACACATTTCAGAAAGATGATGGCCCTAGGGTATTCCTGCAGTCCAGAGGTGTGGTAAGGAATAGGGCTGAAAGGGCTTGGTAAAAAAGTCTGTATTCTGCCCAAAGTCCCCAGGATCTTCTCTACCACCTGTGCAACTACCATCTGTGCCTCTTCTCTTCCCTGTGTGCCCTTCCCTCTTACTTCCCAAGACCAAACCTTTGTATCCTCGAGAAATTAAACAGGATATTTAGAGATGTCGGGTATAGTAGGGAAACACCACAGATTTTGTGAAAACTTCTAATATGGAAATCAAAGATTAAAACAAACAATTAAATGGGACTCAGTATTCTTAGTATCATGATGAATACATGAACCAACACATGTAGTAAAAATTGCACAGACTACACAGACACACACAGACACACACCCACACATACGCATGAGTGCATGTAAAAATGGGAAATATGAATAAGATTGATGGATTGGATCAGTGTGATTTCCTGATTGTGATACTGTACTGTAGTTTTGCAAGAATTTACCATTGGAGGGAACTAAGTAATGGGTGCAGGGGGTCTCTTTGTATTATTTCCTGCAACTGCATATGCATCTATAATTATCTCAAAAAGTTTTTTTTTTTTTTAAAGGGAGAGTTTAGTAGAAACAGACAAAATAAACAGTAGAAGTAAACTTCAAAAAAGTATAGTTAATATCCCCAGGGAAATAAGAAAAGGTAGCGCATTCCTGAAATAAGAATAGGATATTGTTTTTTATTTTTTTTAAGATATATTTATTTATTTGAGAGAGTTAGAGAGCGAGCACATGATGGGAAGGGGTAAAGGGAGAAGAAGAGAAATCTCAAGCAGACTCCCCACTGAGTGTGGAGCCCAACATGGGGCTCGATCTCATGACCCTGAGATCATGATCTGAGCTCTATCAAGAGTCAGACGCTTAATCAGCTGAGCCACACAGGTGTCCCAGAACAGGATATTGTTTTAAAAAGAAAAGTTTAGAGAATGTTCCAAATATAAAAGACAGTTGCCAAAATAAAACATAAAAGCTGGAAGGTAAAGTTAAGGAAATCTCCCAGAAAGTAGAACAAAAAAGCAAGAAGAGATTTGATAGGAGAAAAAAAATACAAGAATATTCGAGCATGAAATTAGGAGAGCTGGCATCTGACCACTAGGAGTTTGAGAAAGAGGATAGAAAAGAACAGAAGAAAATTTGCAAACAAATAACACCAAAAAACATTCTCAGCACTGAGATATAGTATTTCAGATTGAAAGATCCTATTAAGTGCACATAGTAATGAATGAAAAAAATAAACAGTAAGCTTCATAATCATAATCATTTCAGAGTAACAATGATAAAAGGAAGATCCTAAAATCTACCAGAAAAGAGAAGTAAGTCACCTACAAAGGATTGGGGTCAAGAATGGTATTAGACTTCCCCACATCAGCACTGGAAGCTAGAAGACAATGGAGTAGTACCCCAGACTTCTGAAGGGAAATAATTTTCAAACTAGACTGAAATTATCAAGCGTAAGGTGGAATTAAGACCTTTTCAGGGGTGCCTGGGTGGCTCAGTCGTGAAGTGTCTGCTTCAGCTCAGGGCGTGATCCTGGCGTTATGGGATCGAGCTCCGCATCAGGCTCCTCCGCTGGGAGACTGCTTCTTCCTCTCCCACTCCCCGTGCTTGTGTTCCCTCTCTCTCTGGCTGTCTCTCTCTCTGTCAAATAAATAAATAAAATCTTAAATAAATTAAAAAAAAAAAAGACCTTTTCAGACATGCCAGTCTCCTGGAATTTATCCCTTATGTGCTTGCTTTCAGAAAGTTACTTTGTGAAATGGGAGCTTCAACACAAGATGACAATGAACAGATATAAAGAGAAGATAATTATATAACAAATTTAGGAACAGTCAGTCCCAAGTTGCAGGCTCTAGGAGGTAGGGGGGGAAAATAGAAATTATAGGTTATTTGATGCTATTGATCATGTGGAAAATGGTATGAAGAACATTTTACAAATCTGTCAGAGCATTTGGAAAGAATTAGTGACAGATAAATATACAACTAAGCACAGAAAAGATGCTGTGATTAAATCCAGAGAGTGTTAGAAATGTAATATAATCTTAGTGTACTCCTTGGCTCAGCTGTTAACATTACTTACTTAGCCATAATAAATGCAAACACCTAGAATTGATTTAATCCCAAATTGTTAAAATAGTGGATGGATTTTGAGAGAGGACAGATTGTGGTAGGGGCAAAAGCCTCATATAATATAATTGGAATTCATTTGATTCTTAAGGTAAAACATAGTCGTATAGCATGTTATTTGGAAATACGTATGTAAGTGTAGATAGAAGTTGAAAGATACTTGGAATGGGGTAGGGTACAGCTGTTTTTTTTTTTATACACCTTTTAATAGTGTTTACTTTTTGATAACTATTTGAATTTTTAAACACTTATATTACTTTAATACAAATGAAAATGGTAAGAAGATTATCCCAGTAAGAACTGTAGATGCTACATAGAAATAAGGAATATTTTAGCTAATTAGTTTCTTTTTTTTTTTTTTTTAAAGATTTTATTTATTTATTTGACAGAGATAGAGACAGCCAGCCAGAGAGGGAACACAAGCAGGGGAAGTGGGAGAGGAAGAAGCAGGCTCACAGCGGAGGAGCCTGATGTGGGGCTCGATCCCAGAACGCCGGGATCATGCCCTGAGCCGAAGGCAGACGCTTAACCGCTGTGCCACCCAGGCGCCCCAGCTAATTAGTTTCTATCTCTGTATTATTTCATCTTTCAAAGGAAAACAGCTAGGCATTAAAAAGGAGTTAAGCCTAACTGATAAGAGTGGTCACATGTAGAGGTCTTAGAATTCTTGTTTGTGTAATAACGTCTTACTGATTACATTAAGATCACTGAATGTAAGTAATGGTATTAGAAAATATTTTTTTTTTTTACAGTTTTCCTGGAACCAGAAACATTGGATCTTTTCTTCAATTTGTATCATTCACTTCCACCACTACTATCTCAGTTAGTAAGTAAAAATCATTATTTCATTAAAAAGTACCTGCAGTCTTTATCTAAGGGTGGTATATATTTACTTAAAAAAGTCCAATTTATATTCTTGATTGGGTTTACCTCTCACAAGAAATTCTTTCTTACGTCCCCTGGGATGTATGTTACTTAAGCTATTTGTCAGATTCTATTTATAGTCACCAGTGGATTCCATTTCATGGGTGAACCCAGAACCTCTAGCTGTTGGTTTAGCTCTTGCCCAGAGCCAGGAAAACCTGTTAACCTCTAAGTGTACCTTCCTTTCTACCCAGTCCCCATCCCTTCTTCTGGGTCACAGTCCAGTAGTTGGCTACACCATCCGTTACCTTCCCTTTTTGCACCCTCTCTCTAACTCTTCCTCAATCCTCCATGCTCTACGCTTGCCAGGCAGCCCCCATCAGTATCTCTGAATGAGAAACAAAGGGGATCTGCTCATTTGATTTTGTGTTCATCACTCCAGTTATTCATTTTTTAAATTTAATTTCTTTTGTGTGCTTTAAAAATCTTAAAACTCCTTGATTATATAGTAACTTTGAGAATGTCAACCCCATCTTTGTGGAACCTAAAACAGAGATCAGTCAAGATTAGAAAAAAAAAAAGAAAGAAAGGAAGAAAGAAAGAGTTGTCAGTTTAATATCTAAGCTTCTAGAAGTAAAGTTGGAGGATTCTGATATTGCCATTTCCTGAAAAAAGATGTTCCAGATTTAAAGTACATATCAGTGGTATGTTTGTTTAGATATGTTATTGCCTAGAAGGGAGGAATAGATTTACAAAAATACTCTCTCCCATTCTTTTTTTTTTTTTTTTTTTAAACATGTCTGCTCTCCAATCTAGTGTTTAAGGTGGTGATTTTTAAACTGGGTTTCATAGGATACTCATGTTTCCAGGTGGTGCCAGAGTTTTAGCCTTCTGTCTTTTAACCAGAATAGTTTTGTTTTTAGTTATTTAAAAACCATGGTTTCATGTATAATTATGTTTTGCAATAAAACAAGCTACTGGCGCTTAAAAAATTAAGTGGAAAACAACTGCTTTAAGAGAAAGTAACTGACATTTATTGGGCCTGCCCTATTATTTGGTGCTTATCTCCCTTCATCCTCAAAGTGGCCCTGCAAGGTAGGTATTATTATCCTCACTATGTTGACAAGGAAACAGACCCAGACTGGCAAAAATGAATTTCATTAGGGCGGCAAACTAAATAATGAAGCTGATTCAAACCCAGATGTTTTTGGCCCCCAAACCCGGGATATTTTTAATACACTAGTGGTTCCCAAACCTTCAACACATCAGAATTGCCTAAGGAATTGTTTGTTTGTTCATTCGGGTTTTGTTTTGTTTTGTTTTGTTTTTTAAACAGTAAGGACTGTGGCAAACTGGATAACATCTAGAAGGCCATCCTCTGATTCTTGTCCCTGTTCTCACCTTTGCTAAGAGAGCCAGACATTATGTAATATCCCTTAATTAAAATATTTAAATATTAACAGCCAATTTTAATTTTTTTTTTTTTTTAACAAAGTGGGCAAACAAACATGTGGACCAAAACAAAACCTATGAGGGCCTGTTTGGCCTGAAAAGCTGCCAATTTGTGGGCCTCTTACTTAATGATCAGACAGACTTCAGTGGTTTTCAGTAGTAGAATTAAGAACCCAAGTAGTGAAATTGTCTGGTAAGGTATTAACTTTTAGAAGGTAACTAGACCATTTTCGTAGAATATCTCATGTTTCCAGCAGCATTCTCCAAATTGTGCCTCAGCTTTTTAATGGATGGTATGGATAAGATGTAGCATCACCACATAAGTCTGGAATATGCTGGATTAAGTAAAGTTATACCAAGTTACACGAAAGTAAAGTTTTCCCATTTGCAGGATACATAATGTACCATGTTTCTCAAACATACTCTACCACAAAATCATCTTTTATTTTTTGTAGAACAGCTGTTTTATTGGTTCATGAACAGAGCTGGGCAACAGAGGCAGTTGGGACCTTTTGAGTGTATGCATGTCCAGGTTGCTTTGGCATACCTAATATATGAAAGTATATTAGAAGAGAATACACATGAGTAGAAATTTTAGTGGTGGGGTTGAAGAGTGATGGGTGGTGTCGGTGATTGATGGTGTGTAGCTTTCATTATTTCTGGATTCTATAGTACTTTTCTATCATTAAAATTAAAAAATATTTTTTATGTAAAGACAGTGTTCCTTACTTGTGGCCATAGTTACTTTTAAAATTGAAATGAATTTTGTTGTTCCTGTTTTTAGGCACTTTCATGTTTAGTTCAGTTTGCTTCTACAAGAAGGTCCTTATTTAGCAGTCCTGAACGTGCCAAGTACCTTGGTAATTTAATTAAGGGAGTAAAAAGGATACTTGAAAACCCTCAGGTATTTATGAAGTAATTTAATTAATACTTAGTATGTAGAAATACAGTTTTTCTGCTGAAAGGTGTATTAAACTCGTGACTTGATTATGATTCTGGAAGGAAGTATGAAGAAGTTTCCGTCTTCCTTAGATCTCATTTGTAATGGAAGTGGACAGTTTTTTAAAAATGGATGCTTTCCTGACAGACTTCTATGTTCTTCCTTTTTTATTTTTTTCCATTCTTTTAGGTGAATAAGAATAGAAGGTATATATTCTGTGATGCTTCTTCTTTATACCATTGTGTACTGCGTTTCTTTGCTTGTACTTCTTAAATTATTAAAGTAAATATTTCAGAGTCATAGTTACCTTCCGAACTAGAAGACTTAATATAAATCTGAATGTTAATATTGGATTAAGTGGCTTTGAATTATGAGATAATGTCTTTTTGCCCTCTTGTGGACAAATAAGAGTTTGTAGATTTAAGAATCTATACATTAACTTGCAAAGCTTCAAGAGCAATATTCATTTCAGAGAATTGCAAACCATTATTAATTAGTGATTTTGGTTGCCTAGATAAAATTTTTTGTTTTACTTTTTTACTTTGTTTTTGGTTTAAAATATATGTAATGAAAGTACGGATTTTGAGAGGTTAAATGATTTAAGGAGATTTATTTGTCTCTTAGTTATTACTAACTTTTGAGGGGACATATTATATCTGTACGTAAAGTAAATGTGCTTGCTCAGTAAGGAGCAATTGATTTTGTAGGTCATTCTCAGGGGTATTTTAGTATTTTGTGTGTTATGCTTTTATTTTCTCTTTTCAATGTTAGCACAATCATGAAATATACATGTTTTGTTGATAAATGGGATTTTACTAATATACTTTAAAATTTTTAGTTAAGTTACTGTCATCAATCAGTATGTGGAAAATAATATGCTAATACCAAATAATTGTCTTAATTGCTTTTCCAACATCCTCATGTTCATGTTTCATGTCTGTAAAAGTTAGTTTGAATATTATATTACTTTAGAATTACAAACGTATTAAAAGACCTATAAATATGAAGTATCTTTTTGTAATTTGTCCTTAATAATTTGACACTATTTTATATTTTCATAGTGTTCATATGAATGAAATTTCTTAGAAAGTCTTTCAGTATTAAACAGATACTTTTTGAATTCTCTTTCATGCCATCTACAATGCAAAGTGTTTGAACTTTTGTAGAGATAACACTTGTGCCCAGTCTTCAGGGAGCTCTCATAGACAAATAGGGACCTCTTTCTTGGTCTTTCCTTTTAATCTTTCCTTCCTCAAGTTTACCTCTGTATCTTGTAATGCTTCTGTTAAACTTTCTGCCCTACATTGCATTAATTTATTTGAATAACTCTACTTTAGGGACCAGGAGTTACTTGAGGGCACAGTGTCTATAGGTACTCAATAAATATTTGTTGGATTAAAATAAATTTCTATTTGTGTGCACAAATACCATTTTAACTTCAGTTCAGTTGGTATCACTCTTTTCCAGGGTTTCAAGAACCCATTCTGAGTTTTCATCTTAAATATTTCTCAAGTCTTCTGTTGACTTCTGTTTAAGCCATGGCGCGCATGCGCGCGCGCACACACACACACACACATGCATGCATGCACACACGCAAATTTTTGTGTAATACAGTGGGTTCCCAAACACGCATGCATGCACACACGCAAATTTTTTGTGTAATACAGTGGGTTCCCAAACATAATTTAGGCATCATGGTGCAAAGCTTCTTCCATATCCTCTACTTTGGATTTCTTATTATGAATCAATCCAGCAGGGTTCCCAAACATAATTTAGGCATCATGGTGCAAAGCTTCTTCCATATGCTGTACTTTGGATTTCTTATTATGAATCAATCCAGCAGGAATCATTTGTTTTGTTTCATTAATAATCTACCCAGTTGATAGCAGAGTACCAATGAAAACTGGAAAGCTTAATAAAATACTCCTGGAATTTTATTGATAGGTCATTATCTTGGTTTGTTTTTAAGTATTTTTAAAAACCTTTTTGTTTTTTAATTTAGGGTTTGTCTGATCCAGGTAATTATCATGAATTTTGCCGATTTTTGGCTCGTTTAAAGACAAATTATCAGCTGGGAGAATTAGTTATGGTGAAGGAATATCCTGAAGTTATCAGATTGATTGCTAACTTTACCATTACTAGCCTACAGGTAAATAAAAATATATAATTGATGTTAAACAGTAGATAATTTTAAAACAATTTCTTGGTAAGATTTGGTGGGGACTTTTAATATTTGTTATTGTACTTTGCTAAAAATACTTATTCCAGGGTTTTGGATAAAAGTTCATTGGAACATATTTTATAATAAAAATTTAGAGACTATCTGAATATCTAATAATTGAAGAATGAATTGAGAAGCTATAATAAAATCTTCGTGAAGAAATAAAAACATTTTTTTACAGATTTTTTTGGGAAAAATTCTTTTTATAAGTTTGGGGGAAGGTTTTAAAACCACATTTTCTGCATGATACCAACTCTGAAAAATATTCATGGAAAGAAGATTAGAAGGAAGTACACTAACATTTTAATATTGATCGTCTTTGGGTGGTAGAATAATAAGAGATTGTTGGTTTCTTCTTTATGCCTTTTGGCATTTACAGAATTTGCTATGTTAAATGTTCATTGGCTATATAATTAGAATAAAAGTTAATTTTAAAGTCTGTGTTTAGTAATTTGTCAAAAAAATCTTTTTAGTAATTTTGTCTTTATAATTCTTATTCTAGGAAGATATATCAATTTTAAATAACATTTGCTTTATTTCTTTGTAGCATTGGGAATTTGCTCCCAACAGTGTTCATTATTTATTAACTCTGTGGCAAAGGATGGTAGCATCAGTGCCTTTTGTGAAATCAACTGAACCCCACTTATTAGACACTTATGCACCAGAAATCACGAAGGCCTTTATCACTTCTCGGTTGGAATCTGTTGCCATAGTTGTGAGGTATTGAAAACTAAATGTTTCTTTTGTGAGGTATTGAAAACTAAATGTTTCTTTTGTGTTTTTACCTTTTGCGTCTTGGAATTTAAAACATTTGAGGTGTAATTTACCTAGTGTAAAATCACCCTTTCTAGTGAACAGGGCTATGAGTTCTGACAAGGGCATGCAGTTTAGAACTACCCGTACAGTTAGGATAGAGAATAGTTCCATCAACCCAGAAATTCTTTTGTGTCCCTTGTAGTCAGCCCTTTCCCCACCCTCAGCTTCTGGCAATTACTGATTTGTTTTGTCTTTCTGTAGTTTTTGCCTGTTCAGAATGTTGTGTAGATGAAATCATATGGTGTGTTGTCCAGCTTCTTTCACTTAGCACAATGCATTTGAGATTCCTCCATGTTGCATCAGGAGTTCTTAAAATTTATTGCTGAATAATATTTCATTTTATGGATGTATCACAGTTTATCCATTCACCTGTTGATGGACATTTGGGTTGTTTCTTTTTTTGTCAATTATGAATAAAACAGCTGTAAACATTCCTAAACAGATTTTTGTATGAAGATGAGTTTTTATTTCTCTTGGGTAGATACCTTAGGTAGGAGATTTCTGGGTTGAATGTTAAGTATATGTTTTACTTTAAGAGAAAATGCCAAACTATTTTTCAAAGTGGCTGTATCATTTTGCATGCCCCACCAGTAAGGTATGAGAGATCCAGTTGCTCTTTATCCTCATCAGTACTTGATATTGTCAGTTTTTAAGAATTTTAGTCATTCTAGTAGGTGTGTAGTGGTACCTCATTTTGGGTTTAATTTGCATTTCCTTAATGACCAGTAATGTTGAGCATCATTTTACGTGCTTATTTACCGTGTATATTGTTTGGCAAAGTGCCTGTTAAATTTGTTGCCCCCTCTTTTTTAATTGGGTTGTTTATTGAGATTTGAAAGGTCTGTATATTCTGGTCACAAGTCTTTTTATTGTATGTGCTTTTTAAATATTAGCTCTCAGTCCATAGCTTGCCTTTTCATTTCCCTGACAGTCTTTTTCAAAGAGCGGAAGTTTTAAAGTTTAATGAAATCTGATTTATCCTTTATTTTTTCTTCTAAAAGTTTTATAGTTTTAGAATTTACATTTACTTCTCTGATCCATTTTGAGTTAATTTTTGTATATGATAGGAGGTAAGGCTTGAAGTTGGGTTTTTATTTTCTGTTTTTGCTTTTTTGGTTTTTTATGGATGACCAATTATTCCAACACCGTTTACCTAAAAGACTATCTTCTCCATTGCGTTGCCTTTATTCTCTTTTCAAAAATTAATTGACCACATCCATGTACTTTCTGGACTCTGTTTTCATTAATCTATGTGTTTCTCCTTCTACCAGTACCTTGTCTTGAATACTGTAGCCTTAATAGCTTTGAAATCAGGTACTATGAGTCTTTTGCCTTGGTTTTCCCTTTTCACAATTGTTTTGGCTCTTTTACTTCCTTTGCTTTTGCATGTAAATTTTAGATTCCTCTTGTCAGTTTCTACCAAAAAATCCTGCTGGAATTTTGACTGGGATTGTTTTCAATTTGTAGATTAATTTTGGGGAAGAATTGACATCTCAGCAGGATCAAGTCTTTAGTCAGTGAGCATGTTTATCTTTTAATTTATTTAGCTCTGTGGTGATTTCTTTCCTCACTGTTGTATTCAGCCTTGAGATTTTACGTATGTTTAATTAGATTTAATTAATTAGATTTTTTCTGGTGCCTTTGGAAGGTGCAGTTTTTTAAATGTCGATTTCCAATTGTTCATGGCTAGTTATATATAGTGTTACAGTTGTATTTTGTATATTGACCCTGTATGCTAGGACCTTGGTAAACTCATCCGTAAGAGGTAGTAGCTTTTGGGGGTGTGTGTGTGTGTGTGTGTGTGTGTGTGTGTGTGTGGTTTCTTTGGGACTTTTGTGTATATAATCATGTTGTCTTCAAACATAGAATTTACATTTACATTTTATTTCTTACCTTCCAATCTGTTTGTCTTTTGTTTCTTTATCCATGATAGAATTTTTATTTAATATAAAGTTTATTTGTGGTGAATAAAAGCATATCGCATTCTAATGTGTGAAAACTTGTTCTTCTATATTTGCAGAGATAATTTAGATGATCCACTGGATGATACTGCTACTGTGTTTCAGCAGCTGGAGCAGTTGTGCACTGTCAGCAGATGCGAATATGAAAAGACATGCACTCTTCTTGTACAGTTGTTTGACCAAAATGCTCAGAATTACCAAAAGCTTCTGCATTCACCTTCTGGGATAACTGTGGACAAGGCAATTCAGGAAGGTCAGTACATTTTATATGACTATCTATGGTATTATGTTGAATTTTAAGTAGCTTCATTAGTCACTTTAATAATTTTGCTGCAAATTATTTTTATGTGTTTTCCCCAAATCCTCATCCTCTAATAAGCCATTAATTTTATTAACCTTCTGCGTATTTTGGTTGCTTGATGGTCAATTTTCAGTCCTTTATAAGATACATGGGAAGTATTTCTCTGGAATCACTATCAAGAAAAGCTGATAATGGTATTTGAGTAGAGTTCATTAACTTGTAACTGTCTTTTAATTAATCAAGTGTCCTTCTTTGGTATAGTTGACTATAAATTCAGAGTCTAGTTTCATCCAATAAAAAACTGTATAAGACCTCATTATGGTTTTGCATTTGTGTATTAGCCTTCACCATGGCTTTGGTTTATTATTATATTTTAATTCCTCAATTTTCTCATTTTTCTTTAATCGTTTATTGAAGGAAGATTTATTTATTGCTCTATGTCCCTTTAAATCCTTTCAGGAACATAGGGAATAAAATTAAATACATTTTTCACATTTAAGAAAAATGAAATGAATATGAGACTGGAACTGGCTGTATATATTTCTAATAGGAGACACTTTAATTATAGTTGCAGAATGTTTTTTTCTTTCTTTTGTTTCTTCCTTTCATCATTTTGGAAAGGGAATGGTAAAGGATGATAGTCACACTGTCAATGATTTCCTGTCTAAACTCTTTTTAAACATTTGTTTAAAGATTTTACATTTACATAGTATCTTCTTAAAATGCCTTTTATTATCTGTTTTCATTTTCATTTTTTGAGTCCACACATTAAAAAACTGCTGCTGGGCTAGATAGTGGAGTAAGTAGTTAACCTTCTTTACTTCCAGTGTTTTCTCTTATTAAGATCTCATTATTTATAAATTAAATTGAGGAGCAGTATTTTTTGCAGCATTTAGTCTTTTCATGATTGATTTCTACTTTCAGTAGAATTTTGAAAATTATTTAATATTAAATAAATACAAAAGTTTATTTACATATATTGAAACATAGTGACTAGCAATAACAGCACCATCACACAGCTTAAAGAATAGTTCAGTAGGGGTCTTTGCTGTTCCCATTGTTCTCTGTCCATCTCTATCATTCCTGCCAGCAGAAAATACTTGCAATCTTGAATTTTGTGTTTATCAATTGGTGCCTTTTATTATTCATAGTATTACTGCATACACACACAGACACACACACATATATATTCTGAAAATAATGCATGGTTTTACAAATTTCTGAACTCTATACAACTGGAATGAAACTGTATTCCTCTACAACTTACTTTACTTTTTTTTCCCCTCAGTATTGCATTTATGAGAGTCTGTGTTGATGCTATGGCTATAATTCCTTCATTTGCACTGCCGCTGTTCTCTGTCGTTTCAACATACCAAATTTATTTATGCATTTTCTTGTCAGTAGGTATTTGTGGTTTTTTCTGTTTTTTGCTAATACAGTGAGTGCTGCTGTAAGGATTGTTGTATATACCTATTACGTAGTTTCAGTAGATGCTGCCAAAGCAGTTTACAGAGTGATTTACTACTTTACATCCCACCCACCCTGATCTAGATCTTTGCCAACAGCACATAATGTTAGACCTAAATTTTTACTAGTTGAGGTAATAAACCTCATGGGTATTTTAGTTTTTATTCCCATAATTATTAATGAAGTTTCATATTGTCTTATGTTTGTTGACTCTTGTGTCATTATCAGTGATATGTATATTCATGATTTTTGTTCATTTTCTCCTCACCATTTGGATTATGAGTTTTTCTCTTACTGATTGAGTTCTTTGTGTATTTTTGACACTAATCCTTTAGTTATTTGAATTGTAAATATTGTCCCCAAGTTTGTGATCTGTCTTTACATATCACTTTAATGTGTCTTTTCTCTTAGTTATTTTTCATACCAAACTTTATTTGAATTAATTCACCTAATCTTTTTAAAGAAGTAATATATGCACATCGTCTAGAAAAAAGAAATTAAAATGTGTTCTGTTTCGGTTCTGTGATCTGTCCTCTTGTTCTTCACTCTAAGTAGCAATTCTTACTAGTTTTGCATATATTTTCAAAGTTTCTGTATGAATATACAAACAATTATGAATTTATAAATTCTTATCCCCCTTTATTTACTTTGGATGTGGCGTACCCCCCTTAATGTTCTGTTCCTGCCTTTTTTTTTTCATTTAGCAATTTATTTTGTATCTATTTTCAAGTCAGTATACAGAGAATTCTTATTTTTTCATAGATGCATCATATTTTATTTTTTGAATATATTGTATCATAATTTATTTAACCATTCCGTCCACCACTGAAAATCATTTGAGTTGTCATCATCAGCTATTAAAATTAATTCCATATAGATTAATTTTATATATATATATATATATATATATATATATATATATATATATATATATATGTCATTTTACATGTCTGCAAGTATATATGCATAAGATAAATTTCCTGAGCAGAATTACTGTTGGGGAAAGGATAAATGTATTTATTGCTTTTATAGATGCTGCCAAATTACTCTTGGTAAGGACTATGTCAATTTACCTGTCCATCAGCTCTATGGGAGCGTTTCCATATTGCCTTCACAGGATAAATTCCATATTGCCTTCAACCTTTTGAATTCTTAGCAATGCTGTAGGTGAAAAATGGTTTCTCAGTATAATTTAACATTCACATATCATCAGTCCAGTTAGGCATTGCTTAAATTTATCTAAAAGCTATTTAGTCATCTCTTTCTGTAATGACCTGTTCATTTCTTTGCTCTTTTTTTTTTTATTGGGTTGTTGATCTTTTTCTCATTTTTTTTTTTAGAGCTCTTTGTATTTTAGAAAAATGAACTCCTTGTCTCTGATGAGAGTTGCAAGTATCTTTTTCTTTTCTTTCTTTTTTTTTTTTTTTGAGTGTGTAGTTTGATGGATTTAGAAGTTATTCACAGCCATGTAACTATCACCACATTCAAGATAGAGAACACTTCCTTCACCCCAAATAATTTCCTCATGCTCTTTGATCCCTTTCCCTGTCTCCTGACCCAGGAACCACTGTTTTTGTCACTGTGGTTTGTCTCTTTTAGATTTCTTTATAAATGGAATCATACAATAAGCAGTATTTTGTGTTTGACTTTGCATAGCATAATGGTTTTGACATTCAAAAATATCGTGTATATTAATACTTTGTTCCTTTTTATTGCTGCATAGTATTCCATAGTATGACTTTACCATACTTTCTCTATCTAGTCACTGAGGGATGGGCATTTGAGTTCCACTTTTAGTTTTGGGTCTATTATGAATAATGGTGCTATGAACATTTGCAGACAAGTCTTCGTATCTACTTAAATTTTTATTTCTCATGGGTAAATACCTAAGACAGATTGCTGGGTCATTTGAGAAATGTATGTTTAAAATTATAGGATACTGTTATACTGTTTTACAAAGCGTACCATTTTTCGTTCTCATTAACAATGTATGAGAGTTTCATTTGCTCCACTTCTTCATCATGATTTGATATTGTCTTTTAACTTTAGCCATTCTACTGGTATCTAATAATAGTGTCTCATTGTGGTTATAATTTGCATTTCCCCGATAATTTGCCCATTCATATATCTTCTTTTGTGAAATGTTTGTTCACATTTTTGCCCATTTTTAAATTGGGTTGTTCTTTTACACATATTCTTATTGGAATTGTAAGAGTGTTTTATATATTCTGTATATAATCTCTCTTTCACATATATGTTTGCAAGTATTTTCTCCCTTCCTGTGGTGTATCTTCTTAACTATCTTTTGAAAAGCAGAAGTTTTAAATTTTGATGGACCTACCTTTTCAATTTTTCTTTATGGCTTATGCTTTTTGTATTTAAGAAATCTACCACCCAAGTCACAGAGATGATGTTTATGTTTTCTTTTAGAAGTCTAGTAGTTTTTAGCTATTATGTTTAAGTTGGAACCACTTAGGGTTAATTTT
The DNA here is from genome assembly GCF_023065955.2 of Ursus arctos. NCBI lineage: Eukaryota > Metazoa > Chordata > Mammalia > Carnivora > Ursidae > Ursus > Ursus arctos. The sequence goes on from NW_026622819.1 coordinate 57,970,704, forward strand.
TGTGGATAGTGTGAGTTAACGGTAAGGCCCTCTCTCCAACCCATACAGTTACAGTTGTTCTAGCACCATTTGCTGAAACAGCTATCTTTTTCCCTGTTGAATTATTGTAACACCTTTGTCAAAATCAATTGATTATAAAGGGTTTATTACCAGACTCTGTTCTGTACCATTGATCTATATGTCCTTCCTTATGTTAGTGTCATACTGCCTTGGTTACTGTAACTTTGTTAAGTCTTGAAATCACGTAATCTAAGTACTCCCATCTCATTCTTCTTTCTCAAAATGGTTGTGTCTGTTCTAGGTCTTTTGCCTTTCTATATTAATTTTAGCATCAGCTTGTTATTTCTTTAAAAAAAAATCTCACTAGAATTTTGATTGGGATTGCCTCAATCTATGCATCCATTTAGGCAATCTTAACAATATTGAGTCTTCCAGTCCATGACATGGTATATTGCTCCACTTATATAGTTGTCCCTTAATTTTCTTTGCAATGTTTTATTGCTTTCAGTGCACAGGTATTAAAAATGTTTCACTAAATTTATTACTATATGTTTTTGATGCTGTTGTAAATTTTATAATTATTCTCTGCTACTCTATAAAACCAGAATTGGTTTTTATCTTTGTGTCCTACGATTTTGCTAAATTTACTTATTCTCATAGCTTTTTTGTGGATTCTTTTGGATTGTTATATATGACATGTCATCTGCAAATAAAGACATTTTAATGTCTTGTCTTCATGCCTTTTATTTCTTTTTCTTGCCTTATTCCAGTGGTAGGACCTCCAGTATAATGTTGAATATAGGCGGTGAGAGTGGATAGTCTGGCCTTGTTTCTGTTTGTACATATAAAGCATTGAGCCTTTCACATTGATGTAGGATGTTATCTGTAGGTTTTTTAAAGGATGTTCATAATAAATTTGAGGAAGTTCCCTTCTATTCCTCTGGCTATTTATAATGAATGGGTATTGATTTTTTTTTTAATGCTTTTTATCCACCTATTCAAATGACCAATTTTTTTTCTTTTTTTACTAATATAGTGAAGTACATTGATTGATTTTTCTGTGTTAAACCAGCTTTACATTCCCAGGATAAATCCTACTTGGTTATGATATAGTGTTCATTTATATAGGATTAGATTCAGTTTGCAAAAAAAATTATTATTTTATATTGATGTTCATGAAGGATATTTGTCTATAGTTTTATTTTCTTGTGATGCCTTTGCCTGGTTTTGGTAACAGGGTAATACTGGCCTCATAGAATGAGTCAGGAAGTGATTCCTCTTCTTTCTTTATCTTCTGAAAGAGTTTGTGGAGTATGAGTATTATTTCTTTCTTAAGAGTTTTATAGAATGCACTGGCAAGGTCAGTGGGCCTAAAGGGTTTAGAATTACAAATTCGATTTCTTCAATTGATATAGGACTATTTAAATTTTCTGTTTCTCCTGGGCTTAAATTTAGTCATTTGTATCTTTCAAGGAATTTGTCCTGTTTTTAAATTTATTGGAATAAAGTTATTTCTAATATTCTGTTATTCTTTACTGTCTGTAGGATCTGAAATGATGGTTTTTGTTTTTGTTTTTTTTAAGCTGAAGCATACTTGGCATACAACATTATTAGTTTCAGGTATCCAACATAATGATTTGATATTTGTATATATTGCAAAATGATCATCACAGTAAGTATAGTTAACTAACATCTATCACCATGCATAGTTGTGAAATGATTTTCTTCTTGTGATGAGAACTTTAAATATCTTCCCTCTTAGCAATTTTCATATATGCAGTACGGTATTAACGATAGTCACCATGCTGTATATAATATTCCCATGACTTAGTTTTCAACTGGAAGTTTTTAATTTTTGACCCTGTTCACACATTTTTACCCACCTACCACTCATTCTTGATATTTACAGTTGTTGCCTTTTTTTCTTTTCTCCTGATTGACCCCAATTAGATATTTATCAATTTTGTTAATCTTTTCAAAGAACCAGCTTTTAGTTTCATTGATTTTTTTTGTTTGTTCATTTTTTTATTTCATAAGTTATTTTAGCTTTATAATTTTCTGCTATATACTATTGATTTTATTCCATCTTTTTCCTCCCTGATTTTAGAGATTCCACATCTTTGAGTTTTAGATTTTTGTATCTTTTTAATAGAAACATTTGAAGTTATGAATTTCATTGTTAAGCATTGTTTTAGCTGCATCTCATGAAATTGGTTGTTTTATTTTTAGATTCTCTTAGTTAAAAATACTTTCTAATTTGTGTTTTTTTGTTTATTTATGGAATTTGAAGTATATGCTTTTTATTTCCAAGTATTTGGGGTTTTCTTAGTTGTCTTATTGTTGCTGATTTCTAATTTAATTCCACCTTGGTCAAATATTATCTTGTAGGATTTCAAACTTCTAAAATTTATTGAGACTTGTTTTATGACCTAGCATATGGTGTGTCCTGGTAAACATACCATGTACACTTGAAAAGAATATGTATTTTACCATTTGGGAATAGCAGTTTGTAAATAGAAATTAAGTCAAGATTATTAGTAACATTGTTCAGGTAGTTTTTGTCTTTACTGATTTTGTCTTTTGTTTTGGTCTATTTCTACTATTTATTCAGAGAGCTGTTATAGTCTCCAGATAGAATTGTGGAATTGTCTCAGCTACTTTTAATTGTCAAGTTTTGCTTCATATAGATATCTATAATTGCTTTGTCTTTCCTATTAATTAAAATCTTTCGTCTTGAAATCAGTCTTATCTGATATTCCTAAAGTCAGTGCCTTCTTATGCCTTCTGTTTATACAGTATATCCCTCTCCATGCATTTACATCCAGTCTGTCTGTGTCTTGATATTTGAAGTACATCTATCTTAGAAAGTATATAGTTCTTTCTTTTTTAAAAACCTGTTCTGACCATCCTGTCCTTTGATTGGAATGTTTAGTCCATTAACTAAGTGAGGTGGAGGAGGACTGCCAACTCAATACCATGTGAACTATTTCCTTAGAATAAGGTTCTTCATATCACACTGCTAGTCTTTATTAAGGCCACAAACCATGTGAGGTCTGACTTGAGGGTTTTTTCCTCCACTCTACCTAATGTTAAAGTCAAGTCAGACAAGTTTCTCTGTTATCTTTCTCTGCCAGGGGCAGGTTTTTCCCCCCTCCAGTTCATTTTTTTTTTTTTTTTTTCCACTAAGGGTGTAACTGTGTCTCATCTTTTGTTGGGGTCCTTACATTGGATATGCCCTAGGCTTTGTCCTTTGTCTCTCAAGGAGAAACTCAAGTTCTCTAGTTGTTTCCATGATTTTAGCCCTCACATCATTTTGGCCTTTGAGGATTTATTATACCTTCTTATCAGCTCAGTAGTTCATTTGGTGTCTTTGTGCAGATGCACCATAGTGGAGTGCACAGATTGGTGAGTAGAGCACAGGCTGGATTCTCATCCCTCCTTGTCTTTTCCATTAGGTATCTTTTTGTAGCTATGCGGTTGCCCTGTAAGCCTGTGTTGTAGTATTTTTAAAAGGTTTTTTTTGTTTGTTTGTTTTTTGTTTGTTTTTTTTTTTGTCTAGTGACTCAGTGGCATCCCATATAGTATCTTTTCAGATTTGTTTTCTACATTAACTCAAATTATGTTATGGCCAACTGCCTGTAAAATCACATTTTTCTTTTTGGCATATATCCCAAGTAGTGTTTGCTCCTTTTTAATAGTAAAGAATTGGTAGTAGCTTTCACTTCTTTGTGGTCAGCTTGATGCTCTGAAAGGCTTTTCAGATGCAAAACAGTCAACTCCTGGATAAACTTTTTAATGCATTGCTGGGCTTGAAATAAGTACATGAAATTTCTGAGGTTCCTTCACCTCCCATCTGCTACTCTCCACTCCTCTGTCCACCCCCCCACCTCTTCTGACTACTTTTCCCTCACAACAATTAACTTTAACCAGAATGGGACTAGCTGACAGCAAACAAGGGCAAAAGGCAATATTGCTTCCAAAGGCAAATTATCAATATCAGTGATTAAATTGGTGGCAAAGCCCTAGGCCTGTAGCAAGGTATGTGTACTGAACTTGAGATTCATATATTAAGTTGGACCCTTGAAAGGGAATAAAGTGGTCCCAAAATGCTAGAGCCTCTTGGCTTCCAGCAAAAAAGTAAATTAAAACCTTCTCTGATGAATAGCAACCATAATTTAGGGCCTTGAGAATCCTGCAGATTCACATCAACCAAATGAGTGTTCATAATTTTAAAAATAACAAGTACACAAATAATGAAACAAGATGTCATCAATGAGCACTAACAGAAACAGTAAATTACCTATTTGACTTAGACCTTCCCAAGGACTTAAGATAATAGAATTGGATGGGAATAGAAAATAATTATGTGTGAAATGTTTAAAGAAATAAAAAAATAGAATCGCAAATGAGCAAACAAGAGTATGACAGATGGCCAAGGCAGATCAAAGAAGACTCAGGTAAAACTTTTAATATTGAAGAAAAAGTTTTGTTATCTAAAATTTAATGGATGTGTTAAACAGTAAATTAGACTTAGCTAAGAAAAGAATTAGCTAATCGGCAGTTAGGTTTGAAGAAATTTTCAAGAATGTGGAGAAACAAGGAAGTGAGAATATTAAAAAAGAAGTTAAAGGATGGGATGAGACGTCAGGGTATCAAATCAATCCTAGGAAAACAGAATAGAGAAGATGGAATGGAGGCAATAACTGGAGATACTCTATTTGAGAATTTTTGGAATTAATGGAAGACATGAATCCATTGATACAGCAAGCCCAACATATACCAGTCAAAAAAAAAATTTTTTTAGTCATACTATGTAGTCCCAAAGACAGATTATCTCCAAAGCAGCTTGAGGAGTATAAAATAAACTGATAAACTCACTACTCAACAGTAAAAATGTAAGCCAGAGGGTGGTTAGAATATTATTTGTTACAAATGGAGCCAAAATAACATAATATGTGTCACCAAAGGTATCTTTCAAGAACAAGGATGAACAAAAGACATTTTCAGACAAGCAAAACCAGAATGTTTTCTACCAGTAGATCTCTTCTGAGGTTCTTCATTAAAAGTTTTCATTAACAAAATGAAAAGGTAACCTACCCAATGGGAGAAAATATTTGCAAACAGATATATCTGATGAAAGGTTAATATCCAAAATATGGAAAGAACTCCTACAACTCAGCAACAGCAGGTACATCAAAAAGTGCTCAACATCACTAGTCATCAGGGAAATGGAAATCAAAACCACAATGAAAGCACCTCACACCTGTTAGAATGACTTTTATCTAAAAGACAAGAGAAAACAAGCATTGGCAAAGATGTAGAGAGAAGGGAAGCCTCATTCACTGTTGGTGGGAATGTAAATTGGTGTAGCCACTATGGAAAACAGTATGGAAGTTCCTCATAAAATTAAAGATAGAGCTACCATAATATCCAGCAATTCTACCTCTCTGTTTTTATTCAGAGAAAACAAAAACACTAATTTGAAAAGATATCTACACCCCCATGTTCATTGCAGCTTTATTTACGATAGCCAAGACATGGGCTCAATCTAAATGTCCACTGATGGATGAATGGAGAAAGAAAATGGTGTGTGTGTGTGTGTGTGTGTGTGCACGCGCACGTGTGTATAATGGAATATTATTCAGCCATAAAAAAGAATGAAATCTTGCCATGTGTGACAATAAAGATGGACCCTTAGGACATTATGCTAAGTGAAATAAGTCGGACAGAGAAAGACTAATACCATATGATCTCACTTATATGTAGAATCTGAAAGTAAAAACTAACAAAAAACTGAGCTCACAGATACAGAGAACAGATTGGTGGTTACCAGAGGAGGGGAGTGGGGGGTGGGTAAAATGGGTAAAGGTGGTCAAAAGGCATAAACTTCCACTTATAAAATAAATAAGTCATGGGGATGTAACGCACAGTGTGGTGACTATAGTTAATAGTACTGTATTGTATATTTGAAAGTTGTTGAGGGAATAAATACTAAAAGTCCTTACCATAAAAAAGTTGGTGACTATGTGAAGTGATGAATTTAACTGGACTTATTGTGGTGATCATTTCCTAATATATACAAATATCAAATCATTATATTTTACACTTGAAACTAATATAATGTTATATGTGAATTGCATGTCAGTTTTAAAAAGTTGAAGTATTTGCATATAAAACAAGTCTCAACAGATTTCAGTCACATGGCATCAGAGTGTCCACATTCTTACCAATTTGCAATTAAACTAAATTGCAGAAATAATAATAAATGAACCTATACAGTTGGGTATTTTAGAAACATACTTAGCACATGAGATACCATTTTACTCCCAGTAGGTTGGCAAAAATCTTACAGGAGAATGTAGATCAAAGGGGATTCTTATACACTTGTGGTAGGAATATAAAATAAATCAATTAGAAATGTAATGGAAATCAATTTGATGGTATTTTGTAAAGTGGAGCATTTGAATCCCTGCTGACCTGGCACTTCCAGTCTTAGGAATGTCCTTTCGAAAATCTCTTCTCCACAAGTGGTATGAGACTGAATGTTCATAGTCTACTTGTTCCTAAAGGCACAAAGTGGAAACAGCTCAAATACCCATAAACGTGAAAATGGGTAAACAGATCATAACATGGTTGTATAATACAGTATTCCATAACAGTAAAAATGAATGAAGTACAGGTGCACTTATGATGAATGTCAGAGATATGATAGCTGGTGAAGTAATGCCATTTTCAGGAAACTCTATGTAGTATGAAACACTTAATAAAGTCCCAAAACAAATGAGACTAAAAATATATTGTTTAGGACATAGGCGTAGGTGATAAAATGAAAAAAAATTTCAAGAGAATAGTAAGCACCAAATACAGGATCATGGTTACCTCTAGGGTGGCAGATAAGGGGATGTTAGAGGAAGGGTAGCCTTGGTTCTTAAGTTGGATAGGGGATTAAACAGGTGTTTGTTTTATTACACTTGGTATCCATTACACATAGCTTCATATATGTATTAAATATTACCTTACAATGTAAAAAGTGAAAAGATTCAGTTATAAAATAATACTTGTTTTCCTACAAAAGGGTACTGAGTGAAAGTTTAGCTGTTCTGAGATACACAAATGTAATTAACTTCAGTGTAGTAATTTATGATATTAAGTAGGTCTATCGAATAAATTAAGTCAGATCTGATTCTTGATTAATATAAATTCAAGGAGTTTTTATAGTTGGATGTACTATGTAGTTTTAATAACATTTCAGTCTCTAAGGCCCAATACATAGAAAATTTTTAACATTTGTTTTCCTTACTTTTTTTTTTTTTTTTTGTCATTGGGAAGGAATCTGCCTTTTAAAGATATCTGTGTTCTACTTAAGAATGATTGCTTTATACAAAAAGTGCTTAATGTGGCTCTAGTTTATACCACCATATGTAGCAGTATTCAATTTCTTTTGTGCAGACTAAACACTTCAGTTAGTGTTGAACAAAGAAAATTATATGCTCTCGTTATGTGTGCTTTAATTTAGATGCTTAATGGCTTTTAATGTTACAAAATAAGTTTATTATTATATTATGATCTCATTTGTATTATATTGTCTTGCTCTTCCATATTTGTGGTGATATGGTCATGGTTTACGAAAACAATAATCCCTAAGAAATAGGTCATTAACAGTAGTTAACGATTACTTGTGATCTATGGTAATGACTGATTTCTTTGGGATTATTGCAGTTATAAACCATAATTACAGATTATTACAGCAATAATTATTTTGTTAAAGGAAAAAATGTTCTGTGCTTGAACAGCTGCTAAAACAAGTGCCCTGAACATTTCAGAATAAATAGAAAAATGGAAAATTATAATGGAAATTTAGTCTCATTATAAAGATGAGATTCAGAACAAATTTATAGATGTGAAACTCATGTATTGGATATTTTAAATTTCTAAATGTAATTTCGATTTATGGATTTACATTGTTCTTTAAACTTTGTGGACAAAATTCTGTAACCAAAGTAACATTTATTATTTTGAATATTGTCGGTCTGAAATTGTTGAGATTTAGGGAAAGGATGTGTATGAGGAATATTATTTTCTCATATTATGTCTCATTCAGTTAAATATGAAAATTATCTTTGATGGTTTAATAATAATGCCTTTATATTCCAATGTTGATTTCTAACACTAATCCTAATTGATTCAGTCAGTGGTGGTTAAGTTTCTAAGGGTTAAGAAATGCCTGCTTTTTGTTTCTTGTATGATAGAAGTCAGTGCTTTCTAAAACAAGGAGAGTAAGTATTCTGTTTCTTCTCTGAAAAAAACAAACTTCCATTCAGAATTTACCATAATTTCAGAAAAAAATACTTACAATTGATCCCATGTTATTTTTGCATAGCATTTTTTGATATATAAACCTTAATTTCGGAGTCACAGAATAAAAGGAATTAAACAATAAAAAATTTAAATTTAAGAAACTCATGTCTTATATTTAGTATCTTTTATCTTTCTATTATTGGACAGTGATACTCATCAGCTGCACTGAGAAAATCATTTTTCTCCTTTATCTGTCTCTCAGTCCTTTGGGCATGGGGTCTCTCCCTTCTCACCCTACCCCATACATACCCATATTTAGTTATAGCCCTGTGGCAGAACATGACACATAGAAAGGCACATGCTTTTCTACATGTGTTTTACTTGGAAATTTTTTTTCACTTTACAGTTTTTTGCTTTGTTTTACAAACAGCATCAAGAAAATATATACGGCTAATGATAACTAGCTCTAATTGCAACAAGCCTCTGATAGAGATGAAAGAACTTAAAAATTTTTAAATACTGTGACTTAATTTTCATGAGCAACTTTTAACGTGAGGCTTATAGTGAACATATAAAAGTAACATTGGTATGTTTTGGTTTTCATAGGTTTGTTGTAGAAGAACTAAAAAGGGGATGGCTATTTTATAATAATAGTAATAGTAATAAAAGTCAACATTTAGTGAGCACTTGTAGGAAGCATTATTATGAGTACTTTACATGCAAAATACTATTTAGTGCTTGTCAGAAGCCTGTGAGCCAGGTATAATTATCACCCTCATATTTATAAATAAGAGAATTAAAAACAAGAGAAATTAAATAAATAGCATTGTTAATAGTAACAGGATTTGGACCAAGCCCATCCTCTTGGTAGCTAAATTGTACTGCCTCTATTTTTTTTAATATTGATATTTCAACAGAGAAATATAAAAATTACATGCATGGTGAATTTTTTGACTGTTTTTCAAGTAGGCTTGTTTTTATCAAGAGCTAGTAGGCAAACGTTTCTGTGTTTACATTAGTGATAAACCGCCAAAATAAGTTTTCTTATCTTAAATTCAGCTATTCAACACGTACTCATTTCATGTGTCACATATACTTGGTTTTATTGTGGGTGGTTTGGGAATCAAAGGAAGTATAAGAGACATGATCCCAAAGGTAGATGCAATCTCATCTGTGGTCAAAACTTGGGAGACAGAGAAAAATTCTGGATTGGGAATTAAAATGTGTTAAATAAACACTTGAGAGATTCTTGGATCATTAGATATTGTGGGATCATCCAGGTTTGTCCAGCTAATTGACAGCTAGGCTGTTTGAGAGTTCCCTTTCATCCATCTTGGGAGGTAGTGGTATGTATCTCCTCATGGTATGAGAATGGGCTCTTGGAACTCCATTGCCTATATTGGAATCATAGCTCTGCAGTTTTTAATAGGAACATTTGTGACATTAAATGAATGTAAATATAGGTAATAGATACAATGCTTGGAATAATACCTAGTGCATAGAAAATATCATGTAAATGTTTGCTGTTAGTTTTAGTAATAATCAAGCTTGCTTTAAGAAAAAACAGTATCTAAAAATCTAATTGATAAAACGTATAAAGAAGGTTATTATTTAAAAAGGTTATTATTTACCTTTAAATAATGTTTCTCATCTTGAAAATTTGCAGTATGATATTTTTTAAGTAATGACTCCCATTGGCCAGGTAAATTATTACATGCATTCACCAAAAATTGTACTTGTGTTGTTTCAGATTCACATCCATTACTCAAAATGTGTATGTCCTACGCACAGTTGCAGCATAATCTATTAATAATGACCTCTGTAAGATTCTGAGAAATACAGTCAAATCTTCTTCAGTATTTATGTTCTATAAAGTTGGGGTGAACACTGAATTAGATTAAACTATTGTTTCTAGGGTGAATACAGGTTAGATTCCTGCAGCCCCCAGTCACAACATTTTCATTGACTGATGAACATATAACCTTGTTTTATATGTGTTTCTGTTTAAAGACACCTTTGTTTACTGTGTATTATTGATTCATTAACATTGAACTCATAGCCAACATCCCTAACACTCATGCCTGGATGAAGCTTATCTAACACATATATTTTCTCTATGGGGTACATAACAGCCTTTTTTTCATGTAGGAACACCTTGCAGCACTTTACTATTCTTGGGGAGTATTTTAAACAGTAAAATCACCAACAGAAAGCACAAAAGTACAAAAAAAAAAAAATGGAGCACCAAAAAGACCATGAAAGAATACTTGTTTAGAGTATGAAAGATGAAACAAGCAGAGTGTTGCTTTGTTCTACCTACGCTTGGAAGGTACTCATTGGGCTAGTCAGATTATTTTGTTGTTGTGCACCTACACATGAATGGTCACAAGTATTTCTGGAGGTACAAATAAATTTTACCAAGTAGACGAATTTTCAGTAGGAGAATCTGCAAATAATGAGGATAGACTTCATCACATCTTGTGCTCAGTATGCTTTGAGAAGAAGTTGGTTTTGTTTTATTTAAGCAATAATATAATTACCATTAACATTCATTTTTAGTAATGACTCTACTTTTTCTTGCCTATTTCATGCTCTCTTTTCTATGTAATGATTTCTTAATCCAGTAACCCGTGTCTTTTGATAACTTACTATGTGCCAGGCACTGCTTTAGGCCCTGGAAATGCAATAGACAACCAAACAAAAAATAACAGCTGTCATGCAGTTGATATTCTATTGGAATAGAAAGGTAACAAAGTAAGATAAATAAGTTAAATTTATGTTATATTTGAAAGTGATAAGTACTAAAATTAAAAAACAAGCAGGAAAGGGGGATATGAAATGTTGACAGATTATGTTCTTGTTCTCTCTTACCAAAACTTAGTAATAACAATCATTTTATTATCTCTCAGTGTTCTCTGGGATTCATAAGTCTCAGCTGGATGATTCTCATTTGGGATCTTTCAGGCATTGTAATCAGATGACAGCTGGTGCTGAAGTCACCTGAGTAATTATTTACTCACAAGTCTGGTATCTGGACTGGAATGTTCGATGAATGGGCTCTCGGTGGGCATTTCTCTGCATTGCTAGCTTGGGCCTCCATAGTATGATAGTCTCAGGGTGTGTGTTCTTCTTACATGGTGATTGGCTTCCCCAGAGTGAACATTTTCCTAAGAGACTGAAAGAAACTGCCAGTTCTCTTAAAGGCTAAGTCCAGTACTGGAATGATATCACTTCCACCATATTCTGTTGGTCAGAGCATTTACAATCCAGGCCACACTTAGAAAGGTTTGGAAGAATAGACTCTACTTTTTGATGGCTTGTGCATACATGGAGGGAAGGAGTTGTTGATGGTTATCTGGTAGTCATGCTTCCTACTCTACATGTTGAGAATTGATAGGATAGCCATGGAAGGCCTTACTGAAAAGGTGAATCCAAAGTAAGACTGGTCAGCATGGTTGTATCTTTCTCCAGTTATAAATTAAATTGTCTGAGTGTAGGCAAAGACTAGGTGAGGAATTGGATTTAAACAATTATGGTTGTGTAAGATGAGTATGTCAGAGCAAGAGAGGAATTGAAGTGGTGTGCAAGGCAGAGATTATAACGATTGAGGATTGAGCATAGAACTGAAGCTAGCTCAGCAGGATAGAGAAGACATTAAGCTTGTAAGAGACTGAAGAAATGGCAGATCCGAAAAAACTATTAGTACTAGTAAGAGATTAACAAAGTTGCAGGATACAGAGTCAATAAAAATCAACGGTATGTTTATATATTGCCAATTAATAAAAATGAAGTTCAGTTCACTTAAAATAGCATCAAAAAGAATAAAATACTTAGGTATAAGTTTAAAAAAAGAAACATAAGACTTATATACTGACCACTATAAACCATTGTTGAAAGAAATTAGAGATCTACTATGTGGAAAGACACCTATGGTCATGGATCAGAAGACTTAATATTGGTAAGATGGCAGTACTCCCCAGATTGACCTACAAGTTCTGCACAATCTCTGTTAAAATCCCAGCTGGCTTCTTTGCAGGAATTGGCACACTGATCCTGAAATTCATAAGGAAATCCAGGAGACCCAGAATATGCAAAATAAGCTTGAAAAAGAATGAAGTTTAAAGATTCACACTTTCTGATTTCAAAATTTATTAAAAAGCAACAGTAATCGAGACTGTGGAATTGGCATGAAGATAGACATTAGATCAGTAAGTCCAGGAAATCCTCCAATTTATAATCAGTTGCTCTTTGACAAGAGTGGCAAGACAATACAATGACAAAAGTATAGTCTTTTTGACAAATAATGCTGAGACAATTGGATACCACATGCAAAGAATGAAGTTGAACCACTGTCTCCCACCATACACAAAAATTAAGTCAAGATGAATCATAGACCTAAATGTAAGAGTTAAAACTATGAAACTCAGAAGAAAACATAGGAGTAGATCTTCATGACTTTGGGTTAGGCAATCGTTTCTTAGATATGCACCAAAAGCTAAAGTGACAAAAGAAAAATTCAAAATTTGGACTACATCAGTTAAAAATCTTAGACTACTTCAAAGGATACTATCAGGAAAGTGAAAATACAACCCAGAAAATGGGAGGAAGTATTTGCAAATTATATATCTGATAAGGGACTTGCATCTACAATACATAAAGAACTCTTATAGCTCACTAATAAACACAACTCAGTTAAAAATGAGCGGAGAAGGGGTGCCTGGGTGGCTCAGTTGGTTAAGCGTCCAACTCTTGGTTTCGGTTCAGGTCCTGATCTCAGGGTTGTGGGATTGAGCCCACGTTGGGCTGCGCACTGAGTGCAGGGTCTGCTTGAGATTCTCTTTCCCTCTCCTTCTCCCTCCTGCTCTGCCCCCCTCCCTGCTTGTGCACTCTCTCTTTCTCTCTCTCTCTCTCTAATAAATAAATCTTAAAAATGAGCAAAGGATTTGAATAGAATTTCTCCAAAGAAGGTATTAAATGGCCAGTAAGCATATGTGAGAATGGTCAACGCCATTAGTCACCAGGGAAAAACATGTCATAATTACAAGATACCACTTCACACTCACTAGGATAGATATAGTAAAAAAGACAGATAATAACAAATGTTGACAAGGATTTGGACCTTCATATATTGCCGGTGGGAATGTAAAGCGGTACAGCTGCTTTGGAAAGCAGTTTGGCCCTTCCTCAAAAATGTTAAAAATCTAGGCATCATATGACTCAGTAATTCCAATTCTAGGTATTTCCAAGAGAAATTAAAACATATCCACATAAAAACTGCACAAATATTCATAGCAGTATTATTTTAAGTTTTTATTTAAATTCCAGTTAGTTAACATACAGTATAATATTAATTTTAGGTGTACAATATAGTGATTGAACACCTCCCCATACAGCACCCAGTGCTCATCACAAGTGCGCTCCTTAATCCCCATCACCTATTTTAACTCCTCCCCCCACCCACCACCCCTCTGGTAACCATCAGTTTGTTCTCTATACTTAAGAGTCTGTTTCTTGGTTTGCCTCTCTTTCCCCCCCCTTTGCTCATTTGTTTTGTTTCTTAAATTCCACATATGAGTGAAATCATGGTATTTGTGTGACTGACTTATTTCACTTAGCATAATGCTCTTCTAGCTCCATCCATGTCATTGCAAATGGCAAGATTTCATTCTTTTTATAGCTAAGTAATATTCCACCATATATATATATATATATATATATATATACACATACACACACACACACACACCATGTCTTCTTATTCATTCATCAGTTAGTAGACACTTGGGCTGTTTCTGTAAGTAGCAGCGTTATTTTTAACACCAATATGTAGAAACAACCCAAATGCCCATCAGCTGATGAATAGATAAATAAAATGTGTTATGTCCAACAATGGAATTTCTTTTTAATATAGTTGACACACAGTGTTCCATTAGTTTCAGGTATACAGCGTAGTAATTCAACTTCTCTATACCTATGGTATCCTTACCACAAGTGTAGTTACCATCTGTCATCATACAATGCTATTGTAGTTCATTGACTATAATCCCTATACTGTGCCTTTTATTCCCATGACTTACTCATTCCATAACTGGAAACTCGTATTTCCCCCTCTCCTTCACCCGTTTTGCCTATCCTCCCCATCCTCCTCCCCACTGGCAACTATCAATTCAAACAATAGAATGGTTTTTTGGCTATAAAAAATGAAGTACAAATATAAACTACAGCAGGGATGATCCTTAAGCACATTATGCTAAGTAAAAGAAGACAGTTACAAAGACCACATGTTAAATGATTCTATTCAGAAGAAATGTCCAGAATGGGAAAAATCTGAAGAGACATAAAGTAGATTAGTAGTTGCTTGGGGCTGGGGGGTGGGGTTAAGAGGTATGGAGTGGAATTTCTTTTGGGAGAGATTGAAATGTTCTAAAATTAGGTCACGGTGGTGGTTGTACAACCCTGTGAATTTATTAAAAAAAACATTGAGTTATATACTTTAAGTGGGTAAATTGTATGGTATGTGAATTATATTTCAGTAACGTTGTTAGAAAAAGACAGTGCTAGGTTTATGTGTTGGAGATTCCCAGTGGAATGAAGGATTGTTGGAGTTGGGATTCATCTTTGTACATATTGAAATTACTGCTGATTATGATTGAAATACTATTGGAAAGAGTGACAGCAAGCCTGGAACAAACATCTTCAAAAAATAAGGGAAAATAACCTGAGGGAGAGTAGATTATTGCAACCAGAAAGGGATTTGGTAGTATAGTTTGATGACAGAAGATGTAAAGCTGAGTGATTTTATGATGGAGAAGCAGTATGTTTTGGAAGTGGAAATGAGGAACATCGAGAACACCTACTTCCATGGGGCGCCTGGGTGACTCAGTCGTTAAGCGTCTGCCTTCGGCTCAGGCGCGATCCCGGTGTTCTAGGATCGAGCCCCACATCAGGCTCCTCTGCTGGGAGCCTGCTTCTTCCTCTCCCAGTCCTCCTGCTTGTGTTCCCTCTCTCGCTGCTTGTCTATCTCTGTCAAATAAATAAATAAATAAATAAATAAATAAAATCTTAAAAAAAAAAAAAAAAAGAACACCTACTTCCATGCTGGAAGTCTGAGATACAGGAGGTGTGGAAAAGAAATCACTTGAGAGGACCCACAGAGGAAGTAGGGTCATCAGGGGATAGTGTATGTTATTAATAGACTATTATATTAGTCATAAAACAATTTTGAAATATATAGGTAACTTTCTTAATGCCTCCGGTTTCCTACATGGGCTTTTTGTTCTGTTACTTTTTTTTTCTTTCTTTCTTTCTTTCTTTCTTTCTTTCTTTCTTTCTTTCTTTCTTTCTTTTTTTTTTTTTACAATTATACACATCTTGAAGCTTGAGTCTGTTTTATGACTTACTTGATCAAATTAGTGTTTTTGTTCTCCTGTTCAATCTATTTCACCTTGTTAATGTCCAAGGCTGCATAATTGGTCTGTTCTGATTTATTCATTTGTTTTCTGATAGAATAGGGGATGTGGGTACTTGCCAAGTTGTATTTCTAACTTACGGGAAGTTTGTCACCTCAATAGGCTAATGTCTCTCCAGAAGTCAGAGGGAGTTAAGTTGTAATGATTGCTAGTATTCACAGGAATATAGAAAGAATGTGCTCTTTTTCTGTAGGTATTTATCCTTCTTAAGTCTTCCAAGAAGCACAGACAGCCTCTTTTATGACTGTTCCAATCAATACCTTGTGAAAAATACTTTAGTTCACTTGGGAAGGTTTCTCAATACAGAAATGCTATTGATTTTGATACTATGAAATAGCCTGGTCATCTTTGAAAAATCAGTCCCTAAGAATAGCACAAAATTTCTTTTTAGCAAGATAATTGGTATGTTGTTAATTATTCATAAAGATCTTAAAAATTTTGCAGAATCTGATACTTAGATCAATGAATCTAGAGATGTAAAATAATATGCTTAAACAAAAATCATTCAATAAATAACTCCATTTCTGAACCACTCAATTTTGGCTGCCCCAAAATAAGATTTGCAAAAAATTGTAGATTCCACATGTGCCACTGTTGTAAAGTTACTTAATCCCTTGCTAATACTGTCCGAGAAGTTGATTTGGTCGTCAAACTATGTGATTTGAACAATGAAAGTCTCGGATTTTAAAAAGTTAGGCATAAAAATACAAAGGCGATAAATTTATTACCATCTATTATGGTTCAAGCAGAAATAATATTAAAAATGATCAGAGTGGAATTAAACATGACATTGACCATTCAGAAAAGATGCTGCTCATTGGATCATATTAGTACTTACTAACAGCCCTGGATCTAGACATTACTTGTGGTGTTTTGTTACCAAATTTAATTTTAATCATAAGTCTCCAGAGTAGATTTTATTTTCTCCATTTTTCAAATGTAAACCCTAAGATGTAAAGAGGTTAGTAACTTAGGCAAGGTCACCTAGTAAATTGTTGGAGCTAGGATTTGAACATAGTTTTTTCTGCCTCTAAAGTCTGCCATTTTTACTGTTATACCGCCTTGCTAAACTTAAAACCCACTCTCCGCTCTCTGTCAGGGACTGAGTTCACAGTAGTTTATCACTTGTTTGGAAGAATAGATCATTTCGCCAGTTTTAGAATTCTCTGCAAAATAAGCATTGTTTCTGTCACTACTCTAAACATTTTTCTGTCTTGTTCTATATTAGGACGTCTTGCATGGCTGGTATACTTAGTTGGGACAGTTGTTGGAGGAAGGTTAACATACACCAGTACAGATGAACACGATGCTATGGATGGGGAATTATCCTGCCGGTAAGTAATGGCCATAAAATTTACAGAAATTTACTAGGTAGTCAAGAAATTTAGTTATTGAATTGATATTATGAGTTAAAACATTTCGTACCTGGTCTTTTGAGGAAGGTATTATTTTCTTTTTATTGGTGAGAAAACCAAGGTATAGAGGTTAACTGATTTGTGGAAGTCAAATCTCTAGTAAGTGTTATAGTCAAATATATTTTAAACTTGTATTCAAATGGTGTGATGAAGATTTAGTTTGCTTTTTATTTCTTAGGACCTGATAAAGCAGGCAAAATTGCTGTGTCTTGGGTGGTGGCAAAATTGGGGTGACATACATGTGGTCAAAAAGCAATGGATAGGGGCGCCTGGGTGGCACAGCGGTTAAGCGTCTGCCTTCGGCTCAGGGCGTGATCCCGGCGTTACGGGATCGAGCCCCACATCAGGCTCCTCCGCTAGGAGCCTGCTTCTTCCTCTCCCACTTCCCCTGCTTGTGTTCCCTCTCTCGCTGGCTGTCTCTATCTCTGTCAAATAAATAAATAAATAAATAAATAAATAAATAAAAAAAAGCAATGGATAGTCAGTTACCCAATACAAGCTTTGTTTATGATTGTTGACTAGATTTTTCACCTTATGACCATAGTCTTAATAAGAAGCAATGAATTACTTCCTTAACACTGAGGAAAACACGTGAGTTGGTTTTCATATATTTTAATTTATTTTTTAAATAATATTTTTCTTTTTAACAAAGTAATATATTTTTTTATTGAATACTTAACTATTTCAAATAAAAAGTCATATATTAATTTGGAGGTAACTATTTCTGTCATTTTGCTGAATACCTTTGAGTCTTTTTAATTAGTGCTTGAGGATATATGTACATTATATGTGTCTTTTTCAACATTTTTTGAGCAAAAATTATACTATAATACTGTTTTGTAAACTAAAATGGAGATAATAATACCTAATTCATTTTGGGCTATTATAAGATTAAATGAGTTAATATTTTTAAGATGTTTAGAACAATGCCTGGCAAATAGTAAGCACTGTATTACCAAACAGCCCCTTCCCCTCCCCCACCCCCACAAACACTTCTTTTAAAAAAAGCAAGCATAATATTGTAAACATTTTACTTAGACATTAAATATTCTAAGCTGTACCATAATTTAAACGTACCGCAGTTTTTGGAATTTTAGGTTGTTTCTCAATTTTTCTATATTGTAAACTGCTTTGAGGTGAATGTTCTTTTAGTTATATCTTTATGTAGGTCAAAATAATTTCATGAGAGTTCATTCCTAAAGGCTGAATAGCTGGTTGAATGGTCTGCAGCATTTTAAAGAGTTTCAGTACTTATTACCAAATGACCTTCTGGAAGAGTTGTACTAGTTTATTCTCTGAACTCAAAGGCTCTGAGACTACCATTTTTTCTGTAGTTGAACACTAGATAATAGGATTCTTATCTTTGCCAGTTTATACATAACAAATGTTTTGTTTTAATTTCTGTTGCTTTGGTTAAAGTGTTGTCAAACATTCTTCTCCATTCCTATTTTTCCCAATTGTATTTTCTCTTTGTGGTTTTTAAATATATATAGATTGTATCATTTAGCTTCTTTTGTGATTATCTTTACTAATTTATTTATAAGAACTCAGTGTATATCAAAGATCTTAATATTTAGTATTCATTTTGAAAATGTTTTCTACATGTTTTTTGTTTTAGAAATTCCTCTTTTAATGGATTTAAATATTTTTATATTGAGATCTATGAATTTTTCCCTTCATATTTTCCCCTTTGTGCAGACTTAGAAAGGTTGTTCCACACCCAGATAATAAAAACATTCACCTAGATTTTCTCCTAGTTCTTTTATGGTTTCAGCTTTTTATATTTAATTTTTAATGCATTTGACATTTGTTTTATATACTTTTTCCAAAGTTTCCATAGTGTTAACCAGTTGGTGCAAACCCCACCCTTTACTGATTTTGAAATGCTGCTTATATCTTTACACAAAATTCTTAGGTCTTTTTCCAAGCCTTTCATTCTTTTCCACTGATCTTAGACGTCTGTTTTCCTCCATGTAGAATAGAAATATAAGGGAATAATTCATTCTTTCTTACTAAGGCTATGGTCATGAAGTGAAAAATCTAGTCAGTGATCATAAACAAAGCTTGTATTGGGTAACTGACGATCCATTGCTTCTTGACCACATGTATGTCACCCCAATTTTGCCACCACCCAAGACACACCACTATCTTCCTACCAAAGTCCTTAAAATTATTGGACCTAGTTGTGGCATTTTCCTTCCCTACTATTCTTAAATACATCCCTGAGTATTTAATAAATGTGTTGCCATTCTGAGTAGAAATTTTCTCTTCATTCCATACTCTTTTTAACCTTTAAACTAGCCCTTGTTTTAGTGAAACGAGTCTGAATGGAGCACAAATATTTTTAGCTTTCCTAAGATTTATTTCTAATATCAAGTAACTTTAAAATTTGAATGGGGGCATTCTTAGAATGCTTTGGTTAATTTTAAACAGTGAATAATTTGCCTCTGTGCCATCTTTTAATATAACATTACATAATTTAGTAAAGTGAAAAGTAAGTATAATTTTTGCTATAGTTAGTTTGATTTTTTAAGATTTTCATCATCAAGAAGAGAAATACCCACTGGCATTATTTTCCTGAGAAATACATAACAGGAAATAAACAAAAGCAGGTGTATATTTGCTAAGGAAATAAACAAAAGCAGGGGTATACTTACCAAGTACAAAATTTTAATTTTTTCTTTAAGCAACAGACATATTTAACATTAAATAAGATTTGATTTGTGTTTTAGCCATTCCTTAGAAAACAAGCGTTAGGTAAAGTTTATGGTGTAAGGCTTTATTGAGGGGTGGGGAGAATGGTGCATTTTCAAGGAAGAAAAAAATGAAGGGGGGCTCCTGGGTGGCTCAGTCATTAAGTGTCTGCCTTCGGCTCAGGGCATGATCCCAGCGTTCTGGGGTTGAGCCCCACATTGGACTCCCTGCTCTCCGGGGAGCCTGTTTCATTCCTCTCCCATTCCCCCTGCTTGTATTCTCTCTCTCGCTGGCTGTCTCTCTCTGTCAAATAAATAAATAAAATCTTAAAAAAAAAAAAAAGAAAGAAAGAAAAAGAAAAAATGAAGGAAAAGGAGGAGTGAGAGAATAAGAGAAAACAAATGCAGTCGGTGCTCCTAATTCACAGATCCCATTTTTGCGGATTTGTATACTTGCTAAAATTTATTTGTAACCCCAAAATCAATGCTCATGGTGCTACTGCAGTCATTTTTGGATATTTGCTTAGTGGTGAAAAATTGAGTTGCCTGATACCCACTTTCCCAGCTGGGGTTGAATAGATGCTCTGCCTTCTTGTTCATAGGCTCATGCTGTAAATAAGTGTCCTTTTCATTGTCTATTTTGTGCCATATATCTCACATTTTTGTGCTTTTTGTTGGTGGTTTTGCTGTCTGGTGTTCCTAAGCACAACAAAAAAGCTGTAAAGAACCTTACAGAGAAAATATGTATGTTAGGTAAGCCTCATTCAGGCACAAGTTGTTCTGCTATTGGCCATGAGTTCAATGTTAATAAATCAACAGTATATTAAATAAGATGTCTTTAAAGAGAAACACACATAAAACAAAGTTATGTGTTGATTCATTGATGAAATTATTGTGATCAGAGTTCTTCAGGAACCCAACCCTGTATCTCCTTTGGGGATGCAGTAGTTCAGTATTCACTAATTCACTTTTCACAATGCCTTTATAGAACATAACTACCATGAATAAAGAGATCAAATGTATAAGGTGGTTCATTACACACCTGGTTGCTCACTGTTACAGGAGTTTTCCCCAGAGGCCGCATGGAACCACTGTGTTTGAAAACAGTCCATGATGATGGTGGGAGGATGGGGGACTACGGGCAAGTCATTTTTCTGTTTCCTTATTTCTGTGTCCTGTTTCTTATTAGTTTACTTATTTCTGTGTCCCATTTCTTATTAAAGTCTACTCCTGGGGTGTTTAACTTTTTCATACTTCATAGCTGTGTTCCCTGGCCTCTTTGAGGTGCCATTGGGGAAGCCAGAGCTTTTGTTGGTCCTGCTGAGTTGGGAGGTAGGGGCTGGAGCTGCCAGAGGCCTCTCTTCTGCCCTAGGTGAGGATTTACAACTGCAGGAACTGTGTGAATTTTTACTGGAGCTACAAGGCAAGTAGTTGAGGCCAGGGGTGGGGTGAGAGGTAGTGGTGAGGTTGGTGGGGATGTAAACAGGACTAAGCAGATTCAAAGTGAGGCATAGAAAAAACATGAATATGTGTTTTGAAATATTGAGATTTTAAATTGAATAAGAATGATGTTTTATGTAGAATTTTAAAATATCAATTTCATATGAAGACGTTCCAAGTAACCGGAACCATAACACTGTTGCCTTCTATGTGTTGTTATATGATACCTTTCTAACTCCTGGGAGAACTACCAGATTGGAAGATCGTGAAGCTTCTGCCAAAAACCTATATGCTATTTGATCGGGAAAAGGTTAATATTCATAAAAGCTCCCAATATTGTGATCATTTTAATTAAAACATGCTACTTTAATATATTTAAATATGCTTTAACTTAGCAAATAAATTTATTTGTGCTTAGGCCATGCAATTCTAATTAAATAAAGGTAATTTTGTAGTCATTTCAGTTTCATTCATCATTATCAGAATGTAAACCTCTCGAGAGTTTACCCAGAGATTTTGTTTTATTCATCCTGTAACCTCTCAGTTTGCTCGTGCTAGTAGATTGGCTGCTTCTTTCAGGCTTATTTCTCTTGGTTACGCCACCCTCCGTCTCTCCTTCTTTCTCTGACCTGTTCATCTCCCCATCATCCCTCATCATTCACTGAAACCTTTGACAGCTAGCTCAGAGTTTTGTTCTCTCCCCCAAACTCTGCTATCCTATGGATGACTTCACCTTCTTTCCCATGAGATCATGTTACTCTGCTCATCTCTGTTCATTAAGCTTCCAGGGGTTTCCTGTCACACACGGGACAAATTCCAGGGTCCTTGTCATGGCTCAGAGCTTCCTCTGCTACCTTTCTGACTTCGTTTCTTACCCTTTCTCAGTCAGCTCAACCAAACTGGCCTCCTTGCTGTTCTTTGAGTGTTACCAGTATGTTCTCACTCTAGGGCCTTTGCACTTCTCTTCTGCTTGGAATGCTTCCTTCTAGATGTTTATACAGTACTCCTTCACTGCAGTCAGGTCTGTACACGGCTGTCTCTTCCTGCTCTGACTTCCCAATCCAAAATAACATTCTTATCCTAGTTTATTTTTTCATAGTACTTATTACCTCTTGATGTTTATTTGTTCATTCCACTACAGTAAGGGAAGGAATAAGCTTTATCTGCTTTGTTCACTGCTGTATTTTTATCTCATCTGCCTGGCAAAACCTTAACCTTGAAGGAATTCAGAGTTTTTTTCTAATTTGTTGAGTGATAATAAAAGAAATTTTACACCTCCATATATAGGTACCATTTGTCAATTAAGATATCATTTTTTACCTCAGCTGAGCCCTCAGCATTGCTCAGCGATTCTCTGTTGTTCTAGTAATTCTTGTCTTCTGACTTCCAAGTACATGTTGAACTGTTTCACTTGCATGTTCTGCGCCACATGTGTCTTCAGTTCAGTGACTGAAATTAAACTCTCTTCCCTCCCCTCCCAGCCCTCTCTTCACATGTCTCAGTACCATCCACTCAGTTGTCTAAGCCTGCATCCCAGGAGTTATCCTTAACTTTTCCTTTTTCCTCTCACCAACATCCACGTAGTCTTCATCTTCAAATCCTATCAGTTCTGCCTTCTGGTTAGGCCAGTTAGTCCAGTTGTTTCTATCTCCCCTGCCATTTTAGCTCCTATCATCTTTCATCTGGGTTCATGCTACAGTTTTAAATGGATACCTTGCTTCCTCTCTGGCTTTCTGAAGTACAGATCTGATTATGTCAGTGCTTTGCTCAAACTCTGCAGTGCTTTCCATTGCTATTGGGATTAAAACCAACGTGGCTCATCAGTTCTTCATGATCTGGCTCCTGCCTGTCTCATTAGCCTCATCTCCTGCCACTGATTGCTTTTAGCCTTATTTAACTTTTTTCAGCTCTTAAATGTGCCATCCTTTTTTTCCCCTCTCTAGTTAGCTAAACAGGCTTTCTCCTTTCTCTCAACACGCTCTTTCTTTGCCCTATTCCATCCTAGAATATTATGAATCTTCACTGATTTCTTTGTATTGTTTATTACAGCACTTGTGGTTCTTTATTTTAATTGCTTGTATTATGTCTTTCCCTGTATAGGCTATAGATATCTGGAAGACTGGGAATGTCTATGTCTTGTTCACTGGTATATTCTGAACTTCTAACGCACACCTGCTGTATAGTAGGCCCTCAAATATTTGTTGACTGACTTATTTATTTGGATAGGTAGGGAAATACAAACAACTGACTATCCAAAATTCATTTCTTTGAATTTGAAGCGGTGTGCTTATACTTGGACCAAAATTATTTAATGTTATATTTGTCTTTTTATTCCCTCCATGCTCTTTACCAAAAATAATTTAACATAAAGAAAAAAATAAATGTAGGACAATAAATTAAAACTGAAAGTGAGTATTATATATACAATACAAGCTTTGGTCTTAAGTACTTTTCACGGTGGCCACACTGGCAGAGACTCTAGCTATACAGTGTCTCTTCCTCCCTTCTTCTGAAGTAGGAGAATATCTGATTCTTTTGCGAGTCATGTGGCCACCTGAATAAACACGAGATTTGCTAGACTCTCTTGCAGCTAGGCATGGCAATGTGATTATGTTCTAGGCAGATCTATGTAAGCAGATGTGCTATGTGCAAGACATGTGGATGTACAGGCTGGAGCTTAGGTAGCCATCATCGACCAGAAAGTGATTGTGAGAATGGAGACAAGTGTAACAACAAGATGAAAGGCACCTGAGTCTCTGATACACTGTGGAGCACTAGCTAGTCCTGGAGCACTGTGTTGGGTTTTTGCATGAGAGAGAAATAAATATCCATATCGTTTAAGCCATGGTTACTTGGATGTGAGGCTGTTGCAGCTGAACTTCTTGTACAACTACCAAAACTTCTTTGACAAATGGATCCTGTACCCTGCTGGGAACTCTTTCCTGCTTTCCTGCTGGGATGCCATTTCCTCTTAGGCAAATGTAAATCACCAGCTTAACTTGAGTTGTAAAGGCATCCCAACAAACTGTCTTCTGGTTTCACATCTTCCTAGGATTTTGGAATGTATACGATAAAAAGGACATAAAAGTAAAGGAATAAGTACATAGAATTAACAAAGAGCTAGAGTAGGAAAAGGGAGGTCCCACTAAGTAAAGAATTCAAAAAAAAGATATGCCTGTTTAAGTCACGTGAAAAATCACCTGGATCTAGACATAGTTTGATGCATATATCTATTTATTTAACTAAAAATTACTCCAACAATCTGCTAACTCAGAAATACCCAGACTAAAAGTCAGCTTTGTTACTCCTCTCAAAATTACAGAATAAACACATCTTCTTAGGGGAAAAAAAAACCCCAGCAACCTGGCTACAGTAATCTAATTCTTAAATTTGTTCTTCAGTAAATTTCCCTTCATAAATTTTAATGGTATTAAAGATATTTGGTAAATGAAGGTTACTTTTAAATAATATAAATATAGGAAATAATAACTATAAAATGGTTTTCAACATATTATTTCATAACACTTTGGCAACAAGTACCAACTCTTTTTTCTTTTTTTTTTTTTCATTATTTCTGAAAGATTGTTATTTATTTGAGAGAGAGTGCAAGGAGGAGCAGAGGGGGAGGGAGAGGGACAAGCAGATTTCCCTCTGAGTGCAGAGCCTGACTCAGGGCTCAATCCCAGAACCCCAAGATCATGACCTGAGCCAAAACCAAGAGTCAGACACCTAACTACTCAGCACCCTTGGGCGCCCCACAAGTCCCAGCTTTTTAAAAGAAGTTCATACGCTATAACTTAGACACTCTGTAGAATTCTTTGGAAGTAGGGAAGAGGGCAGTAGTTATATTTCCCTGAAATAGAAATTTACATTCAAAATGAGATGCTTAAATTTTGAGATAGTCTTTAATATTTTACATATGTTAAAAATAATGTTTTGGAAAAGTTTTAAATAATATGAAAAAAAATTGATCAAGATATATTTATTGAGACTGATCGCTGGAATAGAGTACAAGGTCCGACAAAGTAATCTGAATGCGTAAATGAACCTAGTGTATATGATAAGGGATATAGTTGAAATGGTGAGCAAAAGATAGACTATACAAGAAAGAAATGGTGTTGAAGCACCTGGCTAAAATGGGAAAAATGGGGAAAAAATGTTGATCCATATCTCACAAAATGTGTTCAAGATAAGTTCAAATGTATCAGAGAGGTAAATGTGGAAAAGAAAGAAAGAAAGAAAGAAAGAAAGAAAGAAAGAAAGAAAGAAAGAAAGAAAGAAAAAAAGAAAAAGAAAGGAAAGAAACCTTAGATTTAGGTAACACTTCGTTATTACACAAAATCCATTTTAAAAATTGATGAAAGGGGTGCCTGGGTGGCTCAGTCAGTTAAGCGTCGGACTCTTGGGTGGTGGGATCAAACCCAGAGTCTGATTCTGCATTTAGCAGGGAGTCTGCTTGAAGATTCTCTCCCTCTGCACCACCCCCAACTCATGTGCTCCCGCATTCTCTAAGAAATAAATCAATCTTAAAAAAATTAATGAAAATTTTGTATAACAAAAACTTCTCAATGGCATTAAAAAAACACCATAATCAAAGTCAAGAGACGTGAAAAGTGAGGAAAGATATTTACAGCTAAGTCAAAGGCAAAAGACTCAGTTTTCTAATATATAAAGAATTTGTAGAAATCAACAATAAAAAGACGGCCCAGTAGAAAGAATTGGCAAAGGATATGGACAAATATATATGGGTTAAAAACTTTGGAAAAATTTTAACCTCATGGACATGAGAGAAATACAAAATAAAACTGTACTGAGATGTTATTTTTCAGATTTCAATGAGTTTTAGAGTTTCATATCATCTGAATTATGAGTGTATGTTGACACTCCTACACTGATGATAGGAATATAAATTGTTTCAATTTCTATGGAGTGCAGTTTATTAATAACTATCAACATTATAGAAATTTATGTTTTTTAAACTAGTGGTTTTACTTTTAGAAGTGTATGTTATAATATACATGCATGAAATGATGTGTACAAGTTGGTTAATTGCAGCATTTTTGCAGTTGTACAAGTTGGTTAATTGCAGCATTTTTGCAATAGTGAAAAAATATAAACAGTGCCTATGTGTAGGAGAATGTTTGAAATTATTATGGTATATTCATATAATAAAATGTTAAGTAGCTGCAAGAGAAAATGAGGAAGCTCTTGATGGATGACATGAAAAGATCTGTAAAATAGTTAAATGGAAAAAGCTAGGTTTGGAACAGTATGTATAGTATGTTCCATATGTTTAATGGAGTTGGGAGGAGAATATATAGTCGATTTGCCTCTATATACATTTAAAAAAAAATCTCTGGAAGGACATATAAACTATTAACAGTATGTGTATATGTTCCTGTGTGCATGCATGGAAGGAAGCGTGCAGATCAGGGCTAGACGTAGCTGCCTTTGTGCAGTTAGAAAAAGGAGAAAAAGCTGCTGGTCCTCAACAACCTCTACCTCTTGGCTCTTAAAAAGATGATTATAATAAGGTGATTTTGTTAACATCAGGCACTTGGCAGCCATCTGCTGGAAATTTTTAATGAAAATAGATAGGTAATACAAGGATTTCTCTTTGAAAACTCTGGACTAAGCTTTTCATTATATTGAATTAAATTTTTTCTCTAGGAAATTTGACTTAACCTTCAGTTCATCTATGATTATCTGGTAATAATAGTTGTGTACTTACATTAAAAAGACTTGATTTTATTAAAATCATCTTGTAAATTATTCCAGGTAAAATTTTTATTATTCATTGAAAAAAATGATAACTTGACTGGTGTACCTCTTTTTTTAATATTTTGAATGATGTGACCCCCAAATATATAATTATATAAACACATAAGGTTTAATGAAAAGGTAAAATACAAAACTACACATTCACTATCATTTTTCTTTTACTAAAATTTTATATAGATATAAATATTAGTTTATATATGTATATATTATATATAATTATAGGGATTTACTTATACATATGCATAATATATGTGTATATGATGTATGCATTTAAAAATAAATTTTTAGTGAAATAGTAAGTGTGTCCTTGTAGGTTTCTATGTATGTATATGTATGTGTATGTCTTAGGAAAAAGACTAGAAGGCATTAGACCAAGTTGTAGTATCTCTTAGTAGTAGGATTTCGGATGGTTTTTAAAATATTTTCTTTATAAGCTTTTATATTTTTCAACTTTTTACAGTGATTATATGTTACATGACATTGATGATAAATGTTTTAATGTTGTTTCTCCAAGAATTTTTACTGAAGCTTTTTTTTCTCCTTCCTGAAAAGAGTTTTTCAGCTTATATCTTTAATGGATACCGGATTGCCTCAGTGTTCTAATGAGAAAATAGAGCTTGCAATTCTGTGGTTCTTGGATCAGTTTCGTAAAACGTATGTTGGCGATCAACTTCAAAGAACCTCAAAGGTAGGTTTTTACTAGAGATTTTTTTTTAAATGTTACTGAAAGTGAAGAAAGATGTTCACATATAACAGCTTTAAGCTGAATGATGTATTTAGGAGATTTCTACCTAAGAAATTTAATTGATCAATTGAAATCGATTGATTAATTGGTATTGAAGGCGATGTGAGATAATTTGCTTGTTTTACACCTAGATTTACCATTTTCTTTGAAGATTGATTGGCAGAGTTAGTGAATATTTTTTATGTGGCTAGTCATTAAATAATTAAGAGTATTTTGAACACTTCAGTAGATTTTGCCTTATTATATTTATTTCAAGGTTTAAAACAAAAGATTTACTCTTTTAGTAGTTCTGGGATTTGGGGGGCACCTATTTATGTGGTTTCCAGTATATTCTTTGCCCATTGCTCAGCATTTCTACATGATAACTAATGAGGACCAGGAGAGCTAGACATGTCTTTGAGAGGCCACAGTTAAATCACCTTAATGTAGAGGAAACTCATCGTATGATGATTGAGACTTTAGCATTAGCAAATTTGGATGAATTGATCTTAGGGCATAATGAAGGATTATTGAGGGCGTTTATGTGAACCCTAACTGGATATTTAGTGTACTTGTGACACTGAGTAAGATCTATGAGGTTTTCTTCTTCTTCTGAAATATAGCTCTTTCCAAGCCTTCTCTGTAAGAAGTCCTAAGGATGGTCTTATCTCCTTTGGATTCATAGCTTCTATTAGTAACATTGAAGGATTTCTTACTTGAAATATTTAGAATAAGCTTTTTATATTGAACTGAGCTTTTTTCCCATGGGAAATTTAGCATAACCTTCAATACATTTATGGTTTTCTGTTTGTAATAGTCATATAATAGTGGGAAAAATTTTTGTTTGATTTTGTTAATATCATCCTTGAGTTTATTTCACGTTTATTTTCTTTGCTTTTTAAGAAAGTGACATAGCTTGATGCTCCTTTGTCAAATATATTGTGATATTTTATTGCCATTTCAATAAAATTTTCTTAGAATTTATCTGCCATTGAACAAGACCATTAGGGAGAAAAAAAGAGTAACTAGAAATAAAATGTTTTAGTTTGATAGTAAGACAAATTAGAATCAGACAAAAATTACATGGTATGAAATTTATACAGGGTGCCTCTTTTAAAATCCCAGATGTGTTACTCGAAGGTTGAGAATAAATCAAATTATGATAAATTGTCTTATTTTAAATGTACCCAGAGCGTTTGCTATTTTGCTTTCACAAAAGTGAGTACTCTTCAAACATTACTAATCCAATATTTGTTTGGTCTGGGTCTTAAATCAGAATAGTACAACATGGAGTAGAAAAGCCTTTATATTAATTGTATTTGAAATACTTGGAAAGAAATATGTAGAATGACACTGGTTGTTTACAGCAATGGGATTTAGGAATTTTTTTTCCAAAATTTTTGTTTGTTGTATTAAAAAAAAAGAAAAAATATATGAGAGATTTAGATATCAAGAAACAGGTCACAGAAAAAGACAAGACTTATTTATATAACTTTTAATACAAGGTAATTGTGAAAAAAAGTGAATAATGGACGGTCAGTTTTTCTTTTTTGAAAGAGCTCAGATATTAGGAAAAAATGAACATATCATCAGACTGGTGTTGATTCTTTCATTATAATTTGACATTTTTGGTGTATGCATCTTATGCTGTTTTTTCAAAGAGTGTTTAGTCCTACAGTGATTTTACTTCTAAGGCATTCCCGCTGCACAGTCCTAAAGGGAAGCCAGAGTTTTCTGCTTTCCCTTTGTCTGGCTTGTCTGCCAATCTGCCTTTATAAGAGCCTCGAGGAGGTTTTTGGGGGGGTCCTTGATATGTGCCCTGGCATTCCTCTAGGAACTATTTATACTCCGTCTAGTCCTTCCAGTAATCCTGCAAAGTTGATATTATTTTGTTTTGCTTTTTCAAAGTTGATATTATGGTTTCCATTTTACAAATGAAACAGACCGTCTAAGACATTTATAAGTTCTCTACACACTAGTTTTCTGGCAACCAACCAAGGAAGACCCGATGGAAAATATTTTTTTTGGTGAGTATATTGTCACATTCCAAATTGTGGCAAAAAAAGGGGAGAGTGTTAGATACTAGTAGGCAAAAAATATTTAGTGTGCACTTATTTTTTATCAGGAACTGTACTAAACACTCTTAAGCATTATCTCTTGTAATTGAATCATAGAGAGCATGACTTACAAAGTTCTTCCCAGTGTTTTTTCTATGTATGTCATCAGTTTCATGCTTTCAGTCCTCCATACTTGTGCTGCGTACTTTATGTGTACTAAACTTTTTTCAGCTCCTTTAACAGTTTGTGTTCTCTGTCAATTCTGGGCCTTTGGACAAAATGTTTTCTCTGCCTAGAACATGATTTCTTTTAAATCAAACTACCACCTTCCTGCCTTACTCTGCCGACTCCTACTTTATCTTTCACATCAGATACCCCATCCTTTAGGATGGGCTTCTTAAATTCTGGGAGGGTTCCTTTTTCTCTGTGTTCTCTAGCACCCTATTTTAGCATTATTACACTGTATTGTAATTGTTAGCAAAACATATATTGACTATAATTTGGGTTAGGGCTGTCTCCGCCTTTTTTATTATCACCTGCTGGCATATTGCTCATATGCTTTCTACTAGATAATGATTGAATGTATGTATTTAGTAGAATTCCATAGGATTTGGGTCTAGATCTCATGTGTAATACATTCACGTGATACAGGGTATGTTCTTGAATTGGAAAATGATGCTGACTTTAGTGAAATTATTTGACAAGTTTAAATAAAGTATACTGCTAAGCATCTTGAAATTTGTACATATGCATAATAAGTGCTTCAGGAACCCAGGTGGAATCATTGAGGAAGTGATGTATAGAAGTATGTGCTATAAATGAGAAAGAAGAGTCATAAGTGGTAGCTGTAAGCATTTATTGAAGAAATAGTCTGTATCAAAGATTTCACATAGCACTTGACAGGCATCTAACTTCCTCTCACAGAGACCTGTGGGAATAGTTGTTTTTATTAACACCCCTTTTAACAGGTTAGGAAACTGAGGTTTGGAATGGTTAATTAATGTGTTTAAGTGGTTGAATCTAGATTTGAACACAGGACACCTGTTAACAGAGCCTGTGATGCTAATCACTTAGCTGTATTGCCTCCTGTTGGATCTTTCACTGCAATATTGACTAGGCCCTTCAGTCTCAGTAGGTCTTCATTTCCTGAAACCCGTTCCACATATTTTCCAATTTTGAGGAAGAATGCCTGTGAACTCAAAATTTCCACTTTGTTCTTCTTATATCTGATCTGTCACCTAATCTTGCTGATTTTATTTTCTTAGTATCTCTCAGTTTCACTCTTTTCTCAGGCCCTCAGTTTTTATCCTCATTGGTACTGCTTGTCATTTCTCACTGGACTTCAAAAGTCTTCTGACCTCTTTGTTTCCTTTTTTGCCTTTTCCTCACCCAGTCCATTTTCCATACCGCCACCAAAGGAATCTTTCCTTCAGTAGAAAACCAGAGAGAGTAATGTAATGAACACTTATACACCCAACCACCCAGCTTTGTCAGATCTGAATGCTTTGCTATATTTGCTTCAGATCTGTATATTTTTAAATGAAACATTAATTGCCTGTTGTTGCTCCGATTCTGTTCTTACTTCTTGCCCCCAAAGTAACCATTATCCTAAATTTAGTGTTATTTTCATGCATGATTTTGTTCTATTCCTATAACATAGCACTGTTAACTTTATAGAAAATTAGTGTGCAGAAACTTGCTGTTTTTGATCAGCATTGTTTATGGGATTTATCCATGGTGATATATACAGTCCTAATTTATTTTAATTATTGAATGGTATTACATTATATTACTGTGCCGTTACATACTCATTTTCTGTTAATATATGTTAGACTTTCCAGTTTTAAAGATGATAGAAAATACTGCAGTAAACATTCTAAGACCTTTTTTCTCATGCACATGTATGAGTGTCTTGAAGGTAAATACTGGGGGTGGAATTGCTGGTTTGTAGACTACATATCTTCAGCATTACAAGATATTACCAAGTTGCCCTCCTCAGTGTTTGAATAGTTCATTCTCCCTCTCCCAGCACAGTATCTGTTGCTGTATGTTGTCTTAATACTTGCTTTTGTCAGGCTTTAAAATTTGCAGAATTTCTCTGCTTGAAATTCTTATTGGTTTCTCATTATGTATAAAATATAAAATATTATGTATAAATTATTATGGTCAGGTTTTTCCTACTTTTGCAACTTTTTCTTTTGACCGTGCATTCTACTCTATGACATGTTTTGTGTGTGCTACGCTTCTTTCCCTCTTGCCTATTCCTACTTATTATCCAGTGAATATTAAAAAGTAACTATGCATATTAAGACCAGGGATACAATGGCAAATAGGATGGTCCATCTCTCCACTAAATTCTTAATTAAAGAGGAAAATGGGCAAATAAAAAATAAAATTTACCCCCAATTATACATTGAAATGGTATGTAAATAAGGAAAAGGCAGACTGTTACATAAAGGATGCTGGACTTTTGGCTATACCTATGTAAAAATTTGGATTATTACTTCACAGCATATAAAAAATCAAATCTAAGTTAGTGAACTCTTAGTGTGAAAAGCAAGAGATTATGATTTAGGGATAAGAAGGATTTTTTTAAGACATAAGAAGCCCAATCTGTAAATGCAAAGGTTAATTCTACCCATATTAAAAATAAAATGTTCTGCAGCTCAAAACACACAGTAAACAAAATAGAAAGACAAGCTAGAGATAGGATAAGACTTAAATGTAACTTAAAGAGAATCAATATCCAATTATATATCAAATTCTATGAATCAATAAGATAAAAACAGCCCAGTAGAAAAGTGGACCAAAGATATGAACAAACTGTTTACAAAAGAGGAAATCATAGTTTCTAATCAGTATGAAAAACAGTTCATCCTTTCATGGACTTAGGGAAATCCAAATTAAAACTGTAGTGAGATACTGTATCATTACCTATTACTTGGAGACAATTAAAAAGTCTGATGAAAGCATGTATTTGTGAGGAAGTAAAATAGGAAACACTCCTAAACACTCCTGGTGGAATCCAAACCAGTAAAATGTTTTTGGAAAATAGTTTAGCAATATTTTGAAAAGTTGAAAATACATATATTCTTGGACCAGGTGAAAACTCTAAAACATTGTTGAAAGAAATGAAATGAGGCCTAAATATATATATATATATATATATATATATATATATATATATATATATATATGAATTGGAAGACTCAATATTGTTAAGATTTGTTAAGTAAAGTAAGGTACAATAACAATGTGTCATCAAATAGAGAGTTTCAATAGAGATAGAAATTATTAAAAATAGAAAAAATAGAAATTCTGTAGTTGAACAGTACAGTAATTAAAAATGAAAAGTTCACTAGAAGGCCTCAACAGTATATTTAAACTGACAGAAAAAAGAATTAACGAACTTGAGGATAGCGTCTTGAGTGTCTGCCTTCAGCGCAGGTAGTGATCTCTGAGTCCTGAGATCAAGCCCTGAGATGGGCTTCATGCTCAGCCGGGAATCTGCTTGAGATTCTCTCTTTCCTTTCCCTCTGCCCCTACCCCACTCCCTTGCATGCATTCTTTCTCTCAAATACATAAATCTTTAAAAAATAGATAAATAAAGCAATGATGGCTTAAAACTTACCACATTTGATGAAAAACATTGCATATCAAAGAAGTACAACAAAGGTCCATATTAAAAACACATCATAGTAAAAATACTGAAAGACAAGAGAAAATGTTGATAGCAGCAAGAGAAAAAATATTCATCACAGTTACCAGAAGGGAGGTGGGGGGGAATGGGTTAAATAGGTGGTGGGGATTAAAGAGTACACTTTCGATGAGCACTGGGTGATGTATGGAAGTGTTGAATAAAAACTTAAAAAAAAAATAAAGAAAAAGAAAACTCATTACATGCAAGGGGACACCAATAAGATTAATAGCTGATTAGTCTTTAGAAACCGTTGAAGTCAGAAGATAGTTGGATGACATGGTCAAAGTGCTGAACCGGTAACCAAGAATTCCATACCCAGAAAAACTGTCTTGGAAAATTAAAGACATTACCAGGCAAACAAAAACAGAGAATTCATTGCTTTCAAAGCTGCCTTCTAAGAAATACTAACAGAAGTACTTTAGGCTGAAAGCAAGTGACCTCAGATAAATCCACATGAAAAAACAACTCATTATGGATAAAATAAGCTCCTTATTATGGTCAGTGAAGGTAATTAAGCAATTCTAAAATATAGTACTTTTTCTCTTAACTGATGCAAAAAGCAGTTGAATAAGGCAATTACATATTTTATATTGGTGGCATATAACATGTAATATGTGATATATTTGCCAATAACAGCATAAAGAAAATAAGTGAGAACAAAATTGGGGGCTAAAGAAATGACACAAGATGGCAACTCAAACCCACAAGAACCAATAAAAAAGAACCAGAAATGGAATAAGAAAGTTGATATAACAAACACTTTAGACATATGTTTTTGCTGTCTTTCTCTCAACTTCATTAAAAGATGTAAAATTAAATGAAGAAATAAATATCATGGTTTATTGTTGTATTTTTAATATATAAAGATGTAATATATTTATCATATAAAAACAATAATATTACAAAAAGGGAGAAAAAGGAATAGAGCTATGTAGAAATAACATTTCTTTATCTTTTGGAATTAAGTTAGTATAAATCTGAGGTAGATTCTGATAAGATGTATACGGTAAGTCCAAGGGAAACTACCCAGAAAGTAACTAAAAAATATATTGTAAAAAATATTATTAAAATTAAAGTTATTAAAATGTTACACTAGAAAATATTCATTTAATGTAAAAGCACTGGAAGGCTAGAGGAAGTAAATGACAAAAATGAGGGACATAGACCTAACAATATCCATAATAACATTAAACTTAGACAGGATTATACAACCCTACCAATAGCAGAGATTATTAGATTGGATTTTTTAAAAAATCACATTGCACCTGCTATCTATCTATAGAACACACCTTTTAAATTCAAGGGTACAAATAGGTTGAAAGTAACAGGATGGCAAAAGATGTATCACATAGACAGCAGCCATTAAAAAGCTGGAGTGGCTATGCTAATACCAAACAAAGGAGATTTTAAAACAAAAAATGCCACTAACGATAAACAGGAACATTTTATAATGATAGAAGGGTCAACCCATGAGGAAGATATGGCAATTATAAACATATATGTACTTAACAATAGAAGCCCCAAAAATATGAAACAAAAGCTGACAGAAATAACAATAATAGTTGAAGACTTTAATGATCTAGTTTTAATAATGGATAGAATAACTAGGCAGAAGGTCTATAAGGAAGTTGTAGATTTGAACAACTCTATAAACCAACTAGACCGTTAACAACTATAGAACACTACAGCCAACAACAGCAGAATATGCATTCTTTTTTTTGGAAAAGATTTTATTTATTTGACAGAGAGTGCACAAGCAAGGGGAGCAGCAGGCAGAGGGAGAGGGAGAAGCAGGCTTCCAGCTGAGCTGAGAGCCTGACATGCGGCTCAATCCCAGACCCTGGGATCATGACCTAAGCTGAAGGCAGACACTTAACCAACTGAGCCACCCAGGAACCCCCGGAATATGCTTTCTTATCCAGTACTCACAGAACATTGCCCAGAATAGACCATATGCTCAGTCATAAAGCAGGACTCAATTAAGTTTAAAAGAATTGAAATAGTACAAAGTATGTTCTGTAATCACTATGGAATGTGTAGAAATCAATAATAGAAAGAAATGTGAGGAGCTCGTAAGTATTTGGAAATTAAACAACATACTTCTAAATAACCAATGAGTCAAAGAAGAAATGACAAGGGAAATTAGGAAATACTTTCAGATGAAAGAAATTGACACAACATACAAAACTTACAAAATTTAGCTAAAGCAGTGTTTAGGGGTAAATTTATAGCTATAAACATCTACTTTAAAAATAAAGAAATATCTTAGGTAAATAGCCCAACCTTCCACCTTAACACAGTGGAAAACTAAGAAGAAATTAAGGAAATAGAAATTTGAAAAGAACAAAAGTCAATGAAATCCAAATTTAGTTCTTTATAAAAAAAAATTGACATACCTTTAGCTACATTGACAAAAAACAGAGTACTAAAGTCAGGAATGAAATAGAGGGCATTACTATTGACCTTACAGAAATGAAAATGATTATAATGGAATATTATGAGCATTTGAATGCCAGTAAGTTAGGTAACTTAGATGGAATGTACAAGTTTACATAAAAGTATAAACTACTAAAACTTAAGGGAATATAGAAATCTGAATAAAAATGACAACTAAAGAGATTAAATTAGTCGTCAGACTACCCACAAAGAAGAGCCTAGTCCCAGATAGATTCCCTAGTGATTTCTACCAGACATTCAAAGAATAAATATCAATTCTTTATAAAGCTTCCAAAAAGTGGAAGAGGAGGAGACACTTCCCAACTCATTCTATGAGGCCAGTTTACCCTGATACCAAGACCATATAAGTACAAAAAACATACCAATACCACTTATTAATATAGACGAAAAAAAAAAACTAAAAAAAAAATACAGTCTAACTGAGTCTAGTGACTTATAAATACTTTCCTCTGATCAAGAGCAAGACAAGGATGTCCCTTTACTTATTATTAAACATTGTACTAGAGGTTCTGATCAGGGATATTAGTAAAAGTTAAAGGCACCCAGATTGTAAGAGAGGAAGTAAAACAACCCCTGTTCACAGATGGCATGATCTTGAATATAGACAATCTTAAGAATCACCTAAAATACTATTAGAACTAATTTTAAAAATTGGTAAGTTTGCAGAATAGATGATCCCTATTAAAAAAATCATTTGAGTTTCTATACGCTTGCAATAAACAACCTGTGAATGAAATGAACAAAACATTTCATTTACAGTAGCACCAAAAAGAATTAAATACTTCAGAATAAATTTAACAAAAGAAGTACAAAACTTATAAGCTAGAAACTACAAATCATTGTTGGAATAAATAAAATAAAATCTTATAAATGGAAAGATATACCCTGGTCATGAATCAGAAGACTTACTATTGGGGCACCTGGGTGGCTCAGTTGGTTGAGCATCTGACTCTTGATTTTGACCCAGGTCTTGGTCTCAGGGTCATGAGATTGAGCCCTGTGTCCGGCTCCATGCTCAGCAGGGAATCTGCTTCTCTCTCTCCCTCTGCCCCTCCCCTTGCTCGCGCTTTCTCTCTAAAATAAATAAATGAATCTTTAAAAAAAAAAAAAAGACTTACTATTAAGACGGCAATACTCCACAGATTGATCTACAGCTTCAACACAGTCTTTATAAAATTCTTAGCTGTCTTAGCTTGCAGGAGTTGGCAAACTTATCCTAAAATTCATATGGGAATTCAAAGGACCAAGAATAGCCAAAACAATCTTGAAAAAGAGGAACACTCCCTTCCCAATTTCACAACTTACTACAAAGCAACAGTAATCAAGACAGTGTGGAACTGTGTAAGGATAGACATATAGGTCAGCGAAATAGAATTGAGAGAGTCCAGGTATAAAACCTCACATTTGCAGTTCATTTTTGGCAAGGATGCCAAGACAAGCCAGTGGTGAAAAAGTAATCTTTTCAACAAATGGTGCTGGGACAACTCGATATCCACATGCAAAAGAATGAGGTTGGAACCCTAACTCCTACCATACACAAAAATTAATTCAAAACTAATCAGACTTAAATGTAAGAGTTAAAGTACGAAACTCTTAGAAAGAAACATAGAAGTAAATCTTCATGACTTTGGATTGAGTAATGGTTCCTTCGATACAACACTGAAAGCACAAGCAGCCAAAGACAAAAAAAGATAAGTTGGACTTCATCAAAATTAAAAACTTTTGTGCTTCAAATGACACCATCAAGAAAATGAAAACACAACCCACAGAATGGTAGAAAATATATACAGATCATTTGTATGAAAAGGGACTTGTATCAGAATTTATAAAGAGCTCTTACAACTGTAGAATAAAAAGATAAGTAACCCAATTTAGAAATGGACAAAGAATTTGAATAGACATTTCTCCAAAGAAGACACACAAATGGCTAGCAGGAACATGAAGAGATGTTTAACATTACTATAATTCATGAGAAATTAAATCACTGTAATTCAGGAAAATTCATGTCATTATTACAATGAGATACCACTTCACAATCCCTAGAATGGATATAATCATAAAGACAGATAATAATATTGGTGAGGATGCGGAGAAATTGGACCTTTATACACTAGAGGTGAGCATGTAAAAATGGTACAGCCGGTTTGGAAAGCAGTCTGGAAGTTCTTCAGAAGTTAAACAGAGCATTACTATATGGTCCAGTAACTCCAGTTCTATGTATATACCCAAGAGAAATGAAAACACATGTCCACATAAAAATTTTACAAAACTGTTCACAGAGGCATTATTCCCAATACCATGAAGTAGAAAAAATCCAAATGCCCATCAACTGAGGAATAGATAAATAAAAAGTGGTACATCCCATAATGGAATATTATTCATTAATAAAAAGGAATAAAATATTGATATGTGGCACAACATAGGTGATTCTTGAAAACATTATGCCAAGTGAAGGAAACCAGGCACCAAAGAACAAATATTGTGTGATTTCATTGATATGAAATTTCCAGAATAGGCAAATCTGTAGAAACTAAAGTAGATCATTGGTTTCCTAGTAAGGGTTTTTTTATGGTGTTGAAAATATTCTGGAATTGATTGTGATGATGGTTGCAAATATCTGTGTATCTGTGAATATACTAAAAACCATTGAATCGTGTACTTTAAATGTGTGAATTATACAATAGGTGAGTGTTTCAGCTATTGCCAAAAAAAAAAAAAAAAGACGAAGCTAATTTTTAAAATGGGGAAAAGATTTAAACAAATTCATCAAAAGATATTTAAATGTCCAGTAATCACAAAAAGATGCTTAACATTGCTAATTTTCAGGGAAATATTAATTAAAACTCAAGTGAATTACTATTACACACCTGCCATAATGGCTAAAAATGAAAAAGACTGACAACACCAAGCCTTGATGATGATGTGAAATACATGAAACTATCATACCTTGCTGGTGGGATTGTAAATTGATGTAACCATTTTGGAAAACTTTTTGGTGATACCTGCTGAAGCTGAGTATAACCTACCCTATAACTCATCAACTTTACACTTAGATAAAGAAATGAGTTTATATATCCACTAAATGACATGTAAAAGAATGTTCATAGCAGCTTCATTTGTAACATCTAAGAACAGGAAACCCATATCCATCAACAGTTGAATGGATAAATTAGTGTATAGTTGTACAATGTAAATACTCCACGGCTGTAAAAGAAAAGGAAAAAAAATGCTATATGCAAAAATTTGGATGAATTTATGCTAATTTGCCATGATGATGAGTGAAAAGAGTTAGACATAAAGTGTATATACTTTATGATTCTATTTAACAATTTAATGATAGTCAAAACTAATTTATGGTGATAAAAGTCAGAATGGTGGTAACCTTTGGGGAGGGAGAGTATATTCACTGCAAAAGTGAGCAGAGGATTTTTCTGAGGAGCTGGGAATATTTTTATCTTGATGGGAGCTCTGTGAGTGTATACATAAGTAAAAATTCACTGAGCTCATAATTCTGATTTATGCACTTTATGTGTGTTATACCTCAATATGATTTATTTACAAAAGATTATTCATAGAAGCCTGATGTGTAATTGCAAAAATAAAAGGAAACTTGCCCATCAGCAGGGGAATGGATAAATAGATTTTTGTATAGTCATACAATGGGATTCTGTACAGCAATGAAAATGAATGATCTAAACTACATTCGTTTTTGGCTAAATCCAAAAAAGCCTCCATATTGTTGTATGAAAAAAGCTGTTGAAGGATATATATAATACGATACTCCCTCTATCAAATATGTTAAGAATAATACATGTTCATGAATTCTTTATATAGTAAAAATATAAAGATGTACATGAGAGTGTTTAAAAGCTGAATTCAGGATAATAGTCATCTCTGGCTGAGCAGAAGCATGGGATTAGAGAAAAAGGTACAAAAGACTTGTATCTGTAATGTTTTATTTCTTAGCATGGTGGGTTTGCATGAGTGTTTATTATTATATTTTATTCCTTTTACTATATTTGGAATTTTTAATCTATAAAACAAACCATTATTATCACTCTACTTAAACATAGCAAATTGAATATTCACATTTATCCTCCTCCACACCTTGAAAGCTACTATAATGGCAGTAAAGGAATAAAAAAAACAAAACAATGTACTTACAAGGGGGAGAGATGCTAGGCTATGAAATGTTTGAAGCTAGCAACCAGATATATAAGTTGTATTTGGCTTAATATAACTGAAAGAACCGAACCCCACATGCTTGAATGGAAGAAGCCAATAATTAGGCAGACATTTTGCACTAAGAACCCTGGAAAAACTCAGAACTTGGAGATGCTAGATACTTTGAAGACTAGGGCTCAGGGTGTGGCTGAAAAAGGAGAACTGATGTGAAATATGTATTGGATTAGTTCAGTTCTGATGGCTCCCACCTACTCTAGCACAGCTAGAGACTCCTCCCTAGATCTTGCAGGACACAGGGATGGGTTTTTTTTTCATGAAAGTTTGGACAGCCTGGGATGCAAATGAGGTAAGACACTGGACTGAAAATCCTCCCAGACACTTCCCAACTCTTGCTATCCTAACACTGTTAGCTGGGCTTGAAATTCCAAAGCAGGAGATGGATGAAACGCTTTTAGGAGTAAGAAACATATTTAAGAGAGTCTCATAAAAACAGATATGTGGAATCCCTGATTTAAAAATCAGCCTACATTATGAACTGACAGTGAAGTTTACTGGGTAATAAACTCTGTTGTGAACAAAGAATCTTGAGTGACTCATTCTCAGAAGTGAACAGATAATTGATAACTGCCAGCCTTTTAAAGAAAGCCTCTTAAATGGAAATAAAAAAAAAAAAACAGAAAATAAGAAATTGGAGCAAAACAAAACAATATCGGAACCATAAAACAAGACCAGGATTCCATAAAGAGGATAATTCAGAGAAGAAAGAACTCTTTGAAATTTAAGACATGATAGCATAAATTAAATCTTAGTAGATAATTTAGAAGATAAAATAGCAAGTATCACCCAGAAAGTTAAAATAAAAATGGACAATGGAAGAAAAAAAAATAAGAAAATTAGACAATCAATCAAAGAAGCCCAACAGTGGATTAATAAGAGTGCTAGTAAAAGAATATGAATGAGTACTAGAAAATTTCTTGTAATATAAGAATTCCATACTGAAAAAGGACTATGCAGGGGTCCAACAAAGTGAGTGAAAGAAGATCCACATTCAGGCACATCATTGGAAACTCAAACCATCAGGGGCAGTAAAAGAGAAGATCCCAAAAGCTTCCAGAGAGGTGAAACAGGTCACATTCAAAGGATTAGGAATGAAAATTATGTTGTCCTTCTCAGTTGCAACTAGAAACGGAAGACAGTGGACAACACCCTCACATTTTTTGAGGGGGAAAATGAATTCCAACTTGAAATTCTATAAACCAAAGTTAAGCAAGTGTGAAGATAGAATAAAGACATTTTCAGACAGACAAAGCCTCAAACTTTACTTCCCCTACATCCTTTACCAGGAAGCTGCTGGAGGCTGTGTTCCACCAAATTAAGAGAGTAAATCCAGAAAGAG
The DNA here is from genome assembly GCF_023065955.2 of Ursus arctos. NCBI lineage: Eukaryota > Metazoa > Chordata > Mammalia > Carnivora > Ursidae > Ursus > Ursus arctos. The sequence goes on from NW_026622819.1 coordinate 58,012,319, forward strand.
GAAGGAAGGCATGGGATCGGAGAATCAGGGAATCCAACACAGGAGAGAGGCAAAGGAAATTTCCAGCTTGATGGCAAAAGGAAGCTCTAGGATGACATCTGTGTCTGCATCGTAGAGAGCAACCAGTCCAGACTGGAACAGGTGGGAGGTCTTTGAGGTTTCTTCCCTTTCCTTCCCCTTTTCTTTTCTTTTTTCTTTTCCTTTCCTTTCCTTTCCTTTCCTTTCCTTTCCTTTCCTTTCCTTTCCTTTCCTTTCCTTTCCTTTCCTTTCCTTTCCTTTCTTGTTAGGAACTGATAGATTGCCTAATATGTTGGATCACATTGAGAGGAATTGAGGGGGTTTACAGATTTGGATTCATGATACATAGAAACATAGAAAATTTAGGCAAATGAAAAGTGAATCAAACTAAATGTACAAGAAAGGAATCCAATCATAGTACTATGTAGCTTATTTGTGAATAATAGGTACATTGTCATAAATATGTTAGTGTGGCGCGCCTGGGTGGCTCAGTCGTTAAGCATCTGCCTTCGGCTCAGGTCATGATCCCAGGGTCCTGGGGTCGAGCCCCACATTGGGCTTCCTGCTCAGCAGAAAGCCTGCTTCTCCCTCTCCCACTCCCCCTGCTTGTGTTCCTTCTCTTCCTGTCTCTCTGTGTCAAATAAATAAAATCTTTAAAAATAAATAAATAAATAAACAAACAAATAAATAAATAAAGGAGTCAAAAGATAATGTCTAAAGTTCAAAAATCAAGAGAAATAGCTGTGTCAACATGTTATTTAGAAGAATGCATGAGCATAATAAAAAATAGCTAAAAATGTTGCAAGTGGGTTTACTAAGTATCAGAATCAGAAGTAGAAAGGAGTATGTCAGAGGATGACAGCTTTTCATTATTACTGTTTGATTTTCAAATGATGTGTATATGTAATTTTAATAGAAATATGAATTAATTTGGAAAGTACAATATCATACATGTAGTGATAATAGTAAGCATAAGGTGTCATAAGAGCAGAGAGTGCGGAGTATTAACCCAGATGTTGAGAATCAGAGAAAGCTTCTGGCAGAGGGAAATCCTGAATGGAATCCAAAAGAATTAGTAGAAGCTCTAGGAAAGGAAGTAAAGCAGGATGCCTGTTCTAGGAGGCAGGAGCAAAGCCTCAAAGGTTCCACATTGGAAGAAATCCAAATAGATCAGGATAGCTAGGGTTCACAGTATCCCCAGTGACCATTGCAGAGCCTAACATTAGTAAATTCTCAGTAAATGGTTTTTTTTTTGTTTGTTTTTTATTATGCTATGTTAGTCACCATACAGTACATCCTTAGTTTTTGATGTAGTGTTCCATGATTCATTGTTTGCGTATAACACCCAGTGCTACATGCAATGTGTGTCCTCCTTAATACCTATCACCGGCCTATCCCAATCCCCCACCCCCCTCCCCTCTGAAGCCCTCAGTTTGTTTCCCAGAGTCCATAGTCTCTCGTGGTTCATTCCCCCTTCTGTTTACCCCGCTTCATTCTTCCCTTTCTTCTCCTACCGATCTCCCTGCTATTTCTTATGTTCCATAAATGAGTGAAACCATATGATAATTGTCTTTCTCTGCTTGACTTATTTCATTTATCATAATCTCCTCCAGTCCCGTCCATGCTGCTGCAAATGCTGGGTAATCGTTCTTTCTGATGCCTGAGTAATATTCCATTGTATATATGGACCACATCTTCTTTATCCATTTGTCTGGTGAAGGGCATCTCGGGTCCTTCCACAATTTAGCTATTGTGGACAATGCTGTTATGAACATTAGGGTGCATAATGCCCTTCTCTTCACTACATCTGCTAAATGTTTGTTGAATTAATGAGTACATAGTTGATGTATGGAAAGGGATTTTTAAGATCGAGAATTCTAGGAAAGGAGATTCATGACAGTCATATGCAGCCTACCTTGTATCTAGAGCACCAGAAGTCTAGGCAGGAAGATATAGCAAATTCAGGCGTCTACAAACTGACCAGTTTGTCATCGACCTATGTGGATTGTTTCTGAGATACAGAAATATTCTGGACTTTAGTGACAATGTAATTACAGTAATCCAGAATTCTCTTGCAATAAAATGTACTAATTAAAAGTATAGCCAATAGTTTAACTGTATATATAAATAGTTCACCCATGTTAAATATTAGGATAGACTTTAAAACTTTAAGAAAATTCTTTTAAGTATAATAGAGTCTTTCTTAGGTTACATAAGAATTTTTACTGTATTTTTTATTTTTGTATTTCATCAGTTCTGTGGTAAATATTACCTGCTTCCTTTGATCTCATTATATAATAGATGCCACTATTTACCATAATTATATATTGCCTCAGCTTACTAATTGAGATCAGTTTTAAATGTTACATTTACATTTTAAAATGTGATATCCATTCATTTATTAGGAAAAGTCCATTTTAATTTTTAATCCAATTAAAATTAGAAAAGGAAGAACCCTTTTTAAACACACACACATACACACACACACACTCACACACACACACATACATATATCTTGGCTTCTGAATATTTACCAAAGGTTGGAAGTTTGTTTGTTTTTTTAAAGATTTTATTTATTTGGGAGAGAGAGCGAGAGAGAGAACACACAAGCAGGGGCAGAGGGAGAGGGAGAAGACTCTCCACGGGGCAGGGAACCCAGTGTGGGGCTTGATCCCAGACCCTGGATCATCCGACCTGAGCCAAAGGCAGATGCTTGACTAAGTGAGCCACCCAGGCACTCCTGGAAGTTTTCAACTTTGTTCTAAATCCCTTTATTTATTCACGCCAACCCTGTCATAAACATCAGTTTTCCTTTGGTCGGTTACAGAATCTCACTAATGGTAGTTAAGATGTGGTTGTTTAGATCTTGGAATGTATTTTCCTTTAAAAATAGATCCACAAAGAGGTATTTTTTTATTTAAATTCAATTAATTAACATATGGCATATTATTAGTTTCAGAGGTAGAGTTCAGTGATTCATCAGTCTTATATAACACCCAGTGCTCATTACATCCTGTGCCCTCCTCCACAGGAGCTATTTAATCAATGACACTGATAAGCCATAATATTAATACAACTTGTCTGAATTTAGGCCTCCTAGGGTAGGGTACCAAAAATTGAGGAGAAAGCAGGTTTCTTTTTCCTCTTAGGATTTAAAATTTGAAATAGGCAAGTTAGTCTTAAAATTTTGCTCTGCCTTTCTTCACTCCTGGTTTTAACATCCTTCTTTTTCTTTCTCAAGATTGCTTTGTCTATTTGAACTCTTTTGTGGTTCCATACAAATCTTAGCATTATTTGTTCTAGTTCTGTGAAAAATGCTGTTGGTATTTTGATAGGGATTACATCGAATCTGTAGATTGCTTTCAGTAGTATTGACATTTTAACAGTATTCATTCTAATCCATGAGCATGGAATATCTTTGTATCATCTTCAGTTTCTTTCACCTTCTTGGTTAAGTTTATTCCTAGGTATTTTATTCTTTTTGGTGCAGTTATAAAGGGAATTGTTTTCTTAATTTCTCTTTCTGCTACTTCCTTATTAATGTATAGAAATGCTATTAATTTCTTCATATTAATTTGTATCCTGCAGCTTTACTGAATTCATTGATTACTTCTAGTAGGTTTTTGGGTGGAGTTTTCAGGATTTTCTAGATGTAGTATATTATCGGCAAGTAGTAACAGCTTAACTTCTTCTTTACCAATATGGATGCCTCTTATTTCTTTTTCTTGTCTGGTTGCTGTCTCTAAGACTTAAAGTACTATGTTGAATAAAAGTGGCAAGAGTGGACATCTGTGTCTTATTTCTGGTCTTAGAGGAAAATCTCAGTTTTCCACCATTAAGTATGGTGTTAGCTTGGATTTTTCATATATGTCCTTTATTATGTTGAGGTATGTTCCCTCTACACCCACTTTTGAGAGTTTTTATCATGAATAGATGTTGTATTTTGTCAAATGCTTTTTCTCTATCTATTGGATGATCATAGGATTTTTATCCTTTGTTTTATTGGTGTGTATCATGTTGATTGACTTGCGAATATTGAACCATCCTTGCATACCTGGAATAAATCCTACTTGATTGTGGTGAATGATCCTTTTAATGTATTATAGAATGTTGTTTGTTAGTATTTTGTTGAGGATTTTTGCATCAGTGTTCATCAGGGATATTGGTCTATAGTTTTCTTTTTCTGTGGTATCTTTGTCTGGTTTTGGTCTCTGTAATGCTGGCACATAGAATGTATTTGGAAACTTTATCCAGTCAGTCACCACCAGGGTAATTTCATCCTCTGAAATGATCTGTACCTCTCTTTTCTCCATTACCACAGTGCACACTGCAACACACACACACATACACACACACACACACACACCCTAACAAATTTTCTTCCTTTCCAAATACCTAACGTATGCCAGATGTCAAAAGGAAAGCGTTCCAATTAATGTATGAATGAATTCTCCTAGAAAGGACTTGCCTTTTCTAAAGAAGTTATTTATTAGTGCCAAAGAATTCCAAATGGTATAACAAAGTTAAATAAGTAAGAAATCAGCTGTGTTGTGGTAGTTACCTAGATATGGATACCATATGGTTAGGGGTGCGCTCCCATTTTGGTCCCCTCCACACACACACTTTTTTCCTCTCCTTTATCCTCTTGAATCTAGCTATTTCCTAAAAGTTTCCAAATTGCTTTTCAGGAAGATTCTCTAGGCATTGAGGTTATTAAGCCAGAGGGAGTGAAGGCAACATAGTAATTTATAAATAGGGTGACCATACATTCAGATTTGCCTAGGATAGTCCTGGTTCACACTTGTCCTGGCGTAATTGATAATTAATTGCCCCAGTTTACATTCTCAAAGGTGTCTCTGTTTTGATAAGTTATATGGTCACCTTGTATATAAGTCACATGTTTATAAATGGGATATTGAAGTAATCCAGAAATGGGAAATGACTTTGTTAAGCCCAGGCAAATGATCCTTTTCTTTGGCTCTCTTCCTGAATAAAAGCAATGTTTGTAAGTATTATGAACTAGTGACATAGAAAGCACATTATATGATTATAATTTTGTGGAATAACTTAGAATTTGCATTAAGATAGTAAGTGCCCATTGATGAATTTTCAAGTTATCAAAAATAGAAATGGGAATATTTCAACTTTAAAGCATAAGCTTTGTATATGGATTTCTAGATTGTTTTGTGTAATTAATCTACCTGTTATCCAGCTTGTTTTCTCCTGTTGAGTACACACATGAAGCAGCAGATGGCATTCTCTCCCTACAATTGTTAGGTCTTCCTGCATAGAATGTTACTAACAGTTACTGGTAAATTGAGTAGGAAAGCCCTTGAATAAGGAAACAAAAACATATTGTAACAGTAACTTTAGTGGACTGCTATAAGTGCAATCTAGTGTTGAAATAATGTACTTGCTGCTTTCCCAGGTACTTGGATATATTTTGGTTGTTGGCAAAATGTATATTTGTATTTGATAACACTACATTTTAGGGAAAAGCATTTAAGAAATTCGGTCACAAGAAAACTGTTTTGGGCGTAGAATTTTTACTTTGGTGAAAAATAAGTAGCAGCTTTAAAACATTTTAAACAGTAAATATTTTAAAATATTTTAGTATAACAAATTTGCCATGCAGCTTGTAGGAAAAAAGTACCTTCAAAAGTTAAGATTAACTTTTGAAGTTTGAGTGTTAAAGAATAATAATTGATGACTTTTGGGGTTTTTTTCTATTAAGTGTTTTAAAACTTTTCAGTCTCTAATTCTGGGATGCTTTCACACTTACTCTAAATGTAATATGTAAATGTGTCTTTATGATAGTGTTATTAGAGTTAGTTAGGTTTTCTTTCTTAGAGAATGGTTTGTGCTTATAGGCAAAGTTAATGCTTGTACTGCTGGATTGTTTTACTGCTTAGAGATTGGTTCTTTTATCGTCACATAATATATATAATATATACAATACATCAATATTCAGATAGTCCTTTTTTTAAAAGGGAATTTCTGTATACTCTTACCCACTTAATCTTACATGATAATATATATTAACTACTAAAAGACCCAAACATAGTCTGTGCCCCTGCTAAACAGAAACTTGAACAAATCCGACTAAAGACCTAATTATTTGATTTTAAAACTGTTTTTGCTTTATAAATGGATTTGCTAAGTTACACTTTTAAGTATGAACTCAATAATTGCATTTAGGTGTGAATAGCATGAGGTACTAGACAAGGAAGTTTAGAGCAGGAAAACCTAAAGTTAAAATCTTAGCAGCCACTAATAATTGAAATTATGATATAAATTGGAGAAATAAGGGATTTAAGTTGGAAAACTATGAGTTTAGATTTTTTTTAACTGGTTTAGTTTTTTAAATTGACTTATTAGCTATCACATCTAATCAAATATACTGTTGTTTGGTCTCAAATCTTATGTGAATTATATATAATTATGTAATTCTTTATACATTTGTTAAACATGTACTGTCTCCCTTGTGTCAAACACTGTGCTAGACCCTGGAAGAATAATGGCTCTTTGTGATTACCTGATAAAGTGTATGCTAACTCACAGAGTATTTTTAATCTATATTTTCTCATTTTTTCCATTTATTTTTAATTATTATAAATTCTAAAGCACTTACAAAAATTTGACATCTGTGGACAAAATGCATAAAGTAGAACTCCATGTGTACTCAAAAATTATGAATGACCTTTTTTGGATTGTTCTCTTGATTGATTTTTAAAAAGTAAGGTGGAATGTAATAATTTCTTCTGGTGGTACTTTTATAAGTTTTCTGCCTCAGGTGTATTTATCTGGCTTATCTTCGGATGCTTGAAATTTTCCTAATGATTCTAAAAAATTGTTGTGATAAGAATAATAAAATAGGCGGTGGGCTCTGGTGATGAGTCCTGGTGACGTGTGAAAGTGTTGAATCACTATATTGTACACCTGAAGCTAATATAACACTGTATGCTAACTATACTGGAATTAAAATAAAAATGTAATAAAAAATAATAATGAAATATCATGTGGTATGTGACTACGGTGTATTCTTGAAGAGTTTTCAGCACTAAAAAAGCACTCAATTTAAAGAGGTTTTAGTTTTTAAGTTTTACAAAACTTTATTTTCTCTCCCCTTTGGCCTGTAGTTTTTCATAATAGTTGTTGCGTCTTGTGCAAATCATGACAAGACAGTCTTCCCCCACAAATCAAAAGGTGAGGCATACAAAATAGTCGTTTCCTAAGAAATATTGCTTGTATTTAAATTATGTCCAGAGTTCATGATTTATACATACACGATGTCTACATTTCTTTGATAGTTCTTGCTTCTGGGGTAATGATGGATATTTTTGAAAATTCAGAGAATCTGCCAAATACATCATTGGCCACTTTGTAAGATGGAGATAGGGAACTTAATTCTTGGAGTCTTGGGGTAGAATCTGCTGTCTTAAAAAATATTTGAGTTGTTTAAAAGAAACTTACATGTGAAAATATTTCACTGACTTTGGCATCTCAATGATAGAAGCATACGCAAATTTTCTGAATTTCTACTAGAAACGTGTTCATCTGTGATGCTGGTACTAAAATTGGTCATCTTTGGGGCACCTGGGTGGCTCAGTCAGTTAAGCTTCAGCCTTTGGCTCAGGTCATGATCTCAGGGTCCTGGGATTGAGCCCCGCATCAGGCTCCCTGCTCAGTGGGGAATATGCTTCTCTCTGTGACCCTACCCCCTGCTCTCTCTCTCTCTCTCAAATAAATAAAAGAAATAAAAAAAAAATAAATTGGTTATCTTTATTTAGTGTCAAAATAGTTATCAGTGAGAACCTCCTACTGTATTCCTGAAAGTATTTTCTTTCTTTTGGTCATAATTGCTTTAAGTAGCTTGCTTGAAGGAAATCCAGGTGCGATAGGGTCCATCCTACTTCTGCTGCAGAAACCTAGGAGCTACTCAGTATTTGTAAATAATCCATCTCACATCTTCGTTTCTTGTTTGCTTCAAGAAATGTGTAACACCTATTATGTATTATGAGGACTTGATTAACTGGAATGATAAGTCTTTTTAGCTACAAGTTTTTAAATAAATATGGTTGAAATATTTCCAAGAGTTTTAGACTTTAATGCTGTAGTGATCCTATAGCATTAAGTGTTTCCTACAGAACTGAATGAGGAGTGTTGTGGATCATTTCATTTTCAATCATTTATTTATATCATTTTTAAAAAGTATTTTATATTAATCACTTACATACTAATGCATTATGCTTTTTTGGTAGGATAAGTATAAGAAAGTAAACATAGAATATTATTTCCAAGTCACATTAGTGTTTGAAGAGTAGATATGTTTAGACTGAGAGCAAACATTTTAATAATATATTTGTGTGTGTGTGTGTTTATATTTTCCTTTCTCAGATATATACTGTTCATTGCTAATTGATGTTCTGATCTATTAACTAGGAAGAAAAATTGATCAGATAGGCATACTGAAAAATATACATGAATGGTAAACCAGAATTGCAGGCTGCTTATTAACTTAGACATGTACAGTATGATTATAATGATGTAAAACAAACAATAAAAACAAAGGTATTAGAGAAAAGACAAAAGAAATATAAAATAATATTAGTAAAATTAATAAAATATTAATTTGCTGTCTCTAATATTAAAATGGCAAGCAGTGTATTCTTAATTTTTTTTTATATTTTTAGATTTTCCCTGTTGGTTACATTATATATATTTGGGAAATCCAGTAAAATCTATTAAAAGTGCTTAACTGTGTTTGTATAAGTCTGAATGGCACTGCCTTTGTTCAAATGATACTTTTAGGCAACAGTTTAATGCATAGCATAGTAGGCAGTTTATTGAATGAATTTGTTTAAACGTGTTGTCAAAAATTATTCTCCAATTATACTGTATTCTAAGTCTTACAAATTTAAGTTCTACTACGTATAGATGGGTGCAATCTGCATTTATTAGATTTCTACTGATTTCAGAGAATATTGTGTACTTATTATTTTTCTGCTTATTTTATCAAACTAGCTAGCTTCAGGTTATGTAATGTTAAGCTTCTTACCACCATGTGGCAGTAAACCAGATAAATAGAAACTTCAGTAGCATAGATTATAATACTTAATGTTTATATGCCATCTAGTACATTTATTTTTTTCTTTCTTGTGAAAAGGCCAAAAAAGTATTTTGTTTTAGCTTAAACAAAGGATAAATGAGCATTCTGAATAAGGCTCCTTTACTGTCCTAATGATTAATGATCACTGAACACTTTTGAAAGATTAGCATTTTTCAGAGCTGCTAAAAAAATATACTGTTTTATTTAATTACAAGAAAGTAAAGGCTCTTCACACTGACAGGTGGTGGAAATTAGCAGGCAGTTTTGAAATTGTGCTGTGCACAAGAAATTAGATCTCATTTTAATTCTGCTTTTCTCAACTAGCAAATGAGGTTAATGCCATACATATTCAGCTGATATGGATGAAGAAATTGATATAAAGTAGATCAACATAGCTACAGGGCTAGATTAATTTATAGGTAAAGAGGCAGTGATAAATGAAAGTAATGTAGTAGTGGTCACTAAACTCCTCTGCCATGAGGGATTCAATAGCGTTAGTTGCTCATTAAAGGCATTGTCGGGGTGCATCAAATAGAAATTTGAAAAGGAATAGCCAACTAACCCCTAATTATCAAAATACAGAAAATACTAATTATACCTTAATTAGCTTTTCTTTTAATGTACTGAAATTTGTTACTTTTTGTGTGGCACAAATGGATAGTTATATCAACAATAAATAGGTTGTTTTAATAACTTTCTTTTACCTCTGGGAAAACTACACTCCAATTTTTAATATGCAATAATGCTTCTCTGTAGCCTGTAGGAGATGAAAATTATTAAGTAGCTTTATTTTTTTGAAGATTTTACAGCAGCTTTGGGAAGAATTATTTCACCATGCATCAATTACTTTTAATTGAACTGAATATTTTTCAGATTGTACCAAATGCCTCTCATTTAAGTTTAGCAGTTAGAGTTTAAGAAAGCATCATAATAAGAACTGCTTATAACCTCTGTCTTGTGTTATAATAAGGATGATTATTTATTTTGAATTTTTAAAAAGCAGTCCAAGGTGGAAATTGTAAGTGTAGTCACCTTTTTTATTTCTGGCAGGCAATGTTAGAGAAATAGAGGCTATATATTGTAGAAACTTGGCTTGTAAAATTTTTTCTCCCCCCCAAAAAAGATTGCTATCAAACAATCCAGTTAAGCAAGAATTCATCTCTTTAGAATAAAGACCCAGTGTTGTAGTGGGAAGTAGCTTGGGCTTCTATATTCTGTAGTCCTATAGATCGCAAGCCTGTTCTGTGCTCCTCCTATCTCTTATTACCCTTGGCAAATGCATTAACTTCACTTAGTATCAGTTTCCTCACCTATCAACAGGAGAGACGCTTTTTACAGAGAATTGTGAGGATTATGTAAAATACGTAACAAATGCCTAGCATAAAATTTAATACAATGTAGGGGCACCTGGGTGGCGCAGTCGGTTAAGTGTCTGATTTCCACTCAGGTCATGATCTCACGGTCCTGGGATTGGGCCCCACATAGAGCTCCCCACTCAGCAGGCAGTCTACTCCTCCCTCTCCCTCTGCCCCTCCCCCTCCCTGCTTGTGCTGCGCTCTCTCTCAAAGAAAGAAAGAAAGAAAGAAAGAAAAAATCTTTTAAATTTAATACAATGTAGATACTTAAAAAGCTGCTGATACTGTTAAGGATAACAAGGTAGGACTCAATGTTTTAAAACATTCTCTCTCTATGACTTTAATGTAATGCCAAAATTCTCCTTTAAAGAATTTCATGTACTCTAATCTTTAGAATATCTAATGTAATTCTGGATGTTTTTGGAAACCAACAGATATCACAGATTGATTTTTGTGTGTGGAGAATTTACAAACATTTTCTATTTGGAGCAGATATTTACAGTGATTATAATATCAGCAGATAATCTAAGTTCATGTGGCAGAACTGGAAATTAAAACTAGACAGTCTGATTCTGAAGCCTCTCTAGAAAAAGACATAAGTGGTGACTTCTGACCTAATCAAATCTATAATTGATTCAAAATCTCTATTTTTCTGTCTTCTTTTGCTTTTGATATTTGTGTTGAATTTTCGTTTCCTCTCCCTCCTCTTTTGCTTCCCCTCTCCTGTTCTTTTTGGGGATCAGTCATGCAGCGCATGATGGGCTATTAACTAGGTCTGTGACACTAAGCCTCGCTAATAACTTTGTTTTCTTTGTCATTAGAATAAAAATCTTAATATTCATAAAATGCTCTTTTTGGCAATAAATTGTATCATAATACATTGTGTATCACAGTGAATTGTGCCAACATCCGTTATGTTGTGTCTTTCATCCAAAAAAATCAGATAATTCAAATAGGAAAAAAAGAATGGATCACTCGAAGAGAAAAGAGCAGGGGGAACATTTTGTAATTTCTCAAGATAGGAATACTAGTACTACCTTAAAACATAAGTACTGCCAGAATACTTATTAGAATTATGAATACTAACTAAATATATGTGTAAGTAAGTTGTAAGCTATGAAGCCTTGTAAAAAATCTTCGTAATTTCAGGAAAATTAGGATACTACCTTTTAGCTGCTTGCAGACTAATTAAAAAGAACTGAAAGCAGTGATTCTGAAGAGAAGGAAAATAAATGGGTTTGTTTCCACGGAGGTTAAGGGAGAGTGGGAAAGAATGTCTGAATGAAAGAAAGGAGGTGAGATATTTATGTTCATCAGAAGAGATTGGTATTTGAAAGTTAGAAATATTGAATTACAGCTGTGATCTCAGATTGAGGCCCCAAATCAGCAGCCTTAGTCCACTTGGAAACTAGAAAGGCAAATTCTAGGGTCCCGCTATACCTGACCTGCTGAAGCTCTGAGGGTGGGCCCAGCAATCTGTAGTGTTACAAGGTCTTCAGGTGATTCCGATGCTCACTAAAGTTTGAGAACCACTGAATTATGTGCTTGAAGACAGATGCTGTGTCGTAGTTCGTTTTTATCATTTGCTTGTTTTAACTCCTTCTACCCTCTTTTAAACCTAAATGCCTGCTCTTTTCTTGCTTGTATTTTAACCTAAGGTGTAGAGAAGGGTAGGGGGAAAATGACCTCTTGTTCATTATGTGTCAAACATTGTGCTAAAGTAAAATACTCTAGGAGAATGTGTAAGTCAGTAGAGGACTCCTCCACTGTTCTCCTCTCCTGAGAACTAAAATGCATATGGTTATATAAGGTATCTAGGTAATAAACTATGGCTTATCCTAATCTTATCCTAATTTTTCAACATTTATTTTAACATTGTAAGTAAGACTAAAACTTTTTTTCCTTAAAGGAATTTTCTAAATCTAATTTCTCTTAATATATGGATTTTTTTAAAAAGAAAACTGCAATCTGAACTAATGCTTGAACAGTCCTCAAATGTGACTCTTCCCTGTTCTTGGCATTTTCTTTATGTGTGTTATGTTGCTAACCTGTGGACTCATTAACTTTTAAAAATTAATACTTTTTAAGAAAAGTCCTTCAAACAGTGTTAGCAAGATTAGGTCAGAAGCCACACTCTTTCCTGTTGCTAGAATTAGATTGATTTGAATGTAATGCCCAGTTTTCTCTTAACTTGCCTTTTGATTTTTGGCAAATTTGTAATCTCTTTGAGCCATTCTTTCTACATCTAGAAAATAAGAATAACAGTGTCCACCTCTGAAGGAAGTTTTGAGATTAGAGGAGAGTATGTATGAGACAGTTGGCACAGCGCCTGACACGTGGTCCTTGCTAAGTGTTTACTGCTATCTATGATAATGGTGATGATGACGATGACGGTGGTGACGACAGCAATGTGGCTGTCACTTCTCTACTGCAATTTAACCAGTATGCCATGTTTTCAATTACAGAATATTAGAGCCTGGAAGAGACCAGATATAATTTAAATGAGCATTTTCCAAGTTGTTTTCTGCATATCACAAGGCTCCTGAAAACAGAATTTAACTTAACAGGGTAATAGTTCTTTTGGAAAAGGGTTGTTTTTTGTTTTTGTTTTTTATTTTGCCAAATAAATTTGGAAGCTTGGAAGAGCAATGCATATTGGCATATTAAAGGTTTTAAGAAGGCCTTGTCTTAAATAATCCTTAGCATTTATCAAAATTACTTACCCATAGAAACCTTTTCTCTGGGGAAAACCTACTTGTGCTTTACAAAATATAGTCTGGGAAATGCTGTCTAGACCAATCACTTCTGTAGGTACAGAAGTATCTCCCCAACCCCATTCCACAGAAATTGATAACTTATTGTAAGGCCACACAGTTGTAGACTCAGTATGGAACCCAGGCTCTTCCTAGTCATGTTCACTGTTTTTTCTAATCAGTTTTGGATGTAGAAAGGAAAATGCTTCGAGTGGAAACTTGAAGATAATTCTGTAATGTAGGATGGCAAGGAAAGAGGATTGGAAGATAATTCTAGTATAGTGGATCTCATGTTTGCCTGAGTGTAAGGGAGTCTAGGATATTGTAAAAATATAGATTCTCATACTCCTGGAAATTGATTTATAGGAGTGTGGCATATTATCATTGCTAGGTCATATATGAGTAGATCTAGGATAGCCAGTAATGGATCTTTATAAAATTGTAAGAGTCGTTTGATTCTGGGTGACTAGAGAATTGGGGTTTATCTTTCTATATTGACAGAAAAATGATTAAAAATAGACCAGCTTCTATGACAAGAAATGCAGATAAACTTCACCTGCTATACACTCACATCTTAAGGTCATGTATGTGTAGGGAAGAATGGTACTGCCTTACTTGTTGCCTTCCCTTTAAATACTCTCTAGTAGCCATTACCTAAAGCAGTTACAGAAATCTGTCTATTAAGATAGCTGTGGGGTCATTCAAAGCTATGCATTTTTATCAACCTAACAGATTATCAGCAAGCTTTATTAAGTTCTCTGTTTATAAATTCATGATTTGTTAAATTTACTTTTTACTCGTTGACCACAACTCTATTGGATTCATGTGAAAGGGACAGGATGCCTATAACTTAAACTTAAATCTAGTTCTTCTTATGTCAGAAAACATTTAAGAATTTCTACTTGAAAAATTTGGGAAGATATGAATAATATTTGGAGCAATAGCATAGCCTTTATAGCTGATATACCTATTTATGTCTGATAAAGACAGTAAGAATTCTCAATGAAATAAAAATTAATATTGATATATTTTAAAAGAACTGCTTTCCAATAAATATTTGTAGTATATCAGTTAATTTTGGGAAGTCAGACATTATTTGGGAGAAATAAATACATATAAACTGTATATTGTTACAAACAAAGATTTTTATGACCATTTGTGGTTATTCTGTGTTACAGGTGAAATGCTTCTGATGGTTGTTATAGCCATATCTTTTCTTTAAGACCTTGAAATTTATGACCAAGCGACATACACATTTTTGCATTTAGCATTTTTATTGCAGATTGTCAATTAGAATCTAAGTATTAAATTGAAGGTATGTTTGTGAAATTTTGACTTTCAAAATAATAGTACTGTTTATCTTTTGTTCTCCAGCTTATTTTGTAATCCACTTTTCCTTCATGTTCTGCTTCAGAGAAATCAGACCAAATTACAATATAATTATAATATCAGGGTCTTTAAAAATATTCACCTTTGTTAACCCAGTGTCTGGAAGTGTAGCCTGAGGAAATAATCTGAAAATGTAGGCAAAGCTTTGTGTATGTACCAAGGTGTTTGTCCCAGTGATATTTAAAAAGAGAAGAAGATTGATTAAACAAGTTATGATACAGACATATGAGGAAATATCAGGCAGACAATGGAATTTGTTTAGGCTGAATGTAGAAAGTTTTTGTCCTTTACTCCCTTGTACTTTCTCTTCCTAGGCATAACTATTCTATCATTCCATACTTTTTTCTTTTGTGAAAATTTTACTGACATGGTATGAAGCTTTTGATAATGTTACATTTTTTAAAGAACGACAAATTATAAATACATAAATTTTTTCAAAGTCATCAAAGAAGATTGGAAGAAAATATATTAAAATGTTAATAATACTTATCTATGGGTCTCTGTAGTTTCACTTACCTTCCACAGCCCTCCAAGTAATTAAAAAAAAAAGTTCGGAGATAAAGGATAATCTTTCTATATCAAAAGGGCTAGCAATCTCAAAGTCTGGAAGAGAGGATGCTTAAAAGACCCTCTTTTTTTCTCGTCATTACTAAATTTAAATATTAGTTGAAGCTATTTTCCCCCAAAAGCAAGGCAACGAATAAAAAGATAAGGATACAGTAGTGTCAATGAAATACAAGGTAGGAGGAGTGGAGAAATTGTTCATTAAATGTGAGTTGGATGTAATGATTGTAACACCTGAAATGGATTTCAGAGGAAGCAAAGGGGATCTTTATGAGGGTGGTTATTTTGGTTATTTCAAATTCGGAATTTATTTGATTCTTACTCTGCTAAACAGCAGCTTTTCAGTTACTGTAGTAGGTAAATATAAAAAAAGGTTTCTTTTCTTTTTGAGAAGATTTCGATATCATAGTTCTAACATGCCAAAAGTATTCACAGATAAAAAGAGGACAGAATTCAAACCTAGGTTGGTCAGATTCCAGAGCACTTGCTGTATAGAGGTATCATGTTTAGGATCCTAATTTCCACCTACAACATGCTCTCTGATTGTGGAAATAGAAGATGCATCTCAAGATATATTATCATCATTACTACTTTTCTTATTGGAAAGGGATAATTTATCCTTTTATAGCTTTACTGAAGAGAGTGAGATTTCTCTGTGTTCCTATTTGTTATGCAGTAGTTTCTAAAAAATTGAAAAGTGAATTGCTAGCCAAAAGAAAAAAAAATCAATTTTAGTTAAGTCCCAGAAGCTTTATTATAACTCCAAATCCCCAATGTGATGTTTCTGGAAAGTGGTTCCTCAAACTGTGATGTATGAAAAAGTCCTGTGGGGGCTAGAGTCTGTTAAATGCAGATTCTTCTACTTCTCAGAGATTCTGATATAGCAGATCTGGGCCAGGACCCAGAAATCTATATTGTAATAAGTACTCCTATTAATTTTGATATACGTGATCCCTGAACTCCACTTAAACACTCGTCCAGAAGTTCTACCTACTAGTCCATATAGTGTATATATGACCAAGGTGTGAAGGGTGACTTTAGAAATCCTCCCACAGAAGTATAGATTGCTATTTGCGTGTTTGGCTTAGTGAAGTCCTACATACCCACTCTTGTATTAAACAAATGCCAGTTGACTAAATAGTTATTCGATATCCATGTCTTTAGGCCTTTTATTTTACACTGTTAGAAAACCATATACTAATCCAATATTCTTGTTAAGCTATTTGCAGAACGTGTTAGGAGTCATAAAAATGTGCATACCCTTTGATCTGGTAATGCCATGTCTAGAAATCTATTATTAGGAAATTGTCAGTCCCCATTGCTTTGGTATTTGTAGTAGTAAATTTGGTATAAAGAGACTCATCTCTATTAGCATGACATTTGAAGTCACTTACAAAAATGCTACTTTTATAATGTTAATAGAAAATAGTACATAATATTAATTACAGAGTAAGATCAGGCACCTGGGTGGCTCAGTCAGCTGAGCATCTGACTCTTGATTTTGGATTTCGGCTCCAGTGGGATCAAGCACCATGTCTGGCTCCTTGCTCAGCATGGTGCCTAATTGTCCCTCTCCCTCCCCCTCTGCTGCCCCCCCCCCCCCCCCGCCCGTGTGTCTGCACATGCGCTGTCTCTCAAACAAATGAAGCAAATATTTAAAAAAATAAGATTCAACTATATGAAAAAAGAAACAAAAGGACTATAAGAAACAAAAATATTCGTTTTCTTTATTTCTCAGGACAGTTAAAGAGAATTTTTAAATATTTCTCTATTTTCCTACATTTTCCAGTATTATTTCTTATTAAAAGAAATGCATTAATTTAAAAGTAATCTTTTTTTATGTTTTCACGGTTAACTTGATTATACAGAGGAGAGTCTAAGGATTTTTACATTACTTTCTATCATACTTAGTTTTACAGTATGCTATAAAGTCTGCCAAATGCATGTAAATTTGCTGTTTTATATCTTAATGCTGTTTATCATCTCTTAGTTCCTTATCAACTGGAGAATTTTGTTGTGCATACCTTTTTGAATATGATATTTTAAACATAATTGTCAGGTTGGAGCAGTTGCCATTTCAAACAATTAGGAACACTCAGGCCATTGTGGAATGGAACTGTTTGTTAGAAGACATAAAGGGAAGCCCATTTATAAATCTTGGGTTTTTTGCTTTTTAAAAAATTATTTCATTCTTAGGCATATCCATGTAAAATGACCTACATGATTTTGGTTGGTCTTTACGTTGTTATGGTATTTAAATGCTGTATGTGTTCATATAATGTCAAAAATGTATATATGTGCAAAAAAATAACATCAGTACTAAAAGTAGTAGAGAGCTCTGATGGTAATATTAATTCATTGGTAAGCCCTTCTCATTCAGCAGTTTAATAGTCTTGTTAAGGTCCTTGAAGCATTTTAACCACTGCTAATTAAAAATGAACCTACTGATTGGTCTGTTTTATTGTGCTTTTACTTGTATCTTAGATGCCTACCCAGATGCTTTTGCTGATGAGTTAAATCACCTATTACAGTTTCAATGAAAAGAAAATATCAGAGAGATATAGATCTTGGGGCTATGGTTTTTAATTTTTATAAAATATTTTTTATTTCTTATTGGAAATTTCAGGATTTTTTTGTTATTTGTCATTGGCGAGTATTTTTTTTTTCTAGATATAGGAATGTTCCTGAACCTAGATAGAATATCACATTTTAGGATACTTTACTTTCGAGTTTTAATTTTTTATTTATATATTATGTAATAGCATTGTAAAGTTTAGAACTAGAAAGGATCTTGACAAACCATTTGCTACCTTGAGGCAGTTAGAAATATTTTAACCCTATTTCAATAGTAAGGTGCAAGAATAAATGACTTGCCCAAGGTCTCATGGCTAGTAAGTGTAGAGAGAAAACTAGAATCAAGGCTTTTATTTTCTTAACGTAATTATTTTATCTAATTTTTTTCTTGGATAATTACATTAATGAATTTTTCACAAATACAACTTATGTCACTGTTTACCATAATTAAGTTTTTAAGTATATTTCTATAATTGTAGATAAAATGCTAGTATTTATTACAGGTTTTCTTTTTATCATTTGATAATATTTTTACAATAAAAATTAAGCAATTATAAAAATAAATAGCCTGTTTTTTCAATTGGTATAAGCTGGCTTTATTTTATACTGCTAATAAAAGCATATTATGTTCAAGCATTGCAATTATCACTGAAATGCTCGTCCATTAACTGAAACATTAGGCTGAGTATATAATTACTGTCTAGAGCCAATATCTTTGTGAAGCTGCATCTACAATGCTATTAAGCTATAAGCAATATTTGTAAACTAATATTTAAATGATTCAGAATTGATACCATTTTTTGCAAACTTAAAAATAAATACTATATATATTCAATTTGATTGGTTTCTCATGTGCTTAGAAAAATATGGGAATTCTCATAGATGATTGAAATGTTACTTGAGATAGATGAATTTTAATACAGTTGCTATAACCTGATACATATAATCCTACTGAAGTCTTCTTTTTTCCAATTTTTTTTAAAGATTTTATTTATTTATTAGACAGAGATAGAGACAGCCAGCGAGAGAGGGAACACAAGCAGGGGGAGTGGGAGAGGAAGAAGCAGGCTCATAGCGGAGGAGCCTGATGTGGAGCTCGATCCCAGAACGCCGGGATCACGCCCTGAGCCAAAGGCAGACGCTTAACCACTGTGCCACCCAGGCACCCCCCCCCAATTTTTTTTATCTTGGTAAAATACATGTAACATAAATCTACTGTCTTAGCCATTTTTAAATGTACAGTGGTATTAGGTATATTCATATTGTCTTGCAACCATCACCACCGTTCATCTCCAGAACTTCTTTCAGCTTGCAGAACTGCAACTCTAAACCCATTAAATATAACTCTTCATTCTCCCCTACCCTTAGTACTAGCAACTACCTTTCTACTTTCTGTCTCTATCGTTTTGACTACTCTAAGTATTTCATGTAAGTGGAATCATACAGTATTTGTCTTTTTGTGAGCAGCTTATTTCACTTAGCTAATGTTCTCTAAGGTTCATTGATGTTATAGCGTGTGTCAGAATTTACTTCCTTTTTAAGGCTGAGTAATACTCCATTGTATGTATATACCATATTTTGTCTATCCATTCATCTGTGGATGGACATTTGGATTGCTTCCACATTTCAACTATTGTGAATAAAGCTTCTTTGAAGTACTTACATCAGCCTGACTGAATTATAACTTCTGGACAAAATATTTTTTTAAAAACTCACTATTTTAAAACACTGGAGAGTGACCAGAAGTAGGTAGAAACCAGAGAGTAGATGCTCCTTGAGTAAAAGGAACAAAACTGGTTGAGATGTACACTTATCTGGCTTTTCTCTTGAAGAAACTCAGAAGCTCATGCAGTGTACAGGAATACAGCTCAAGCAGAAATCAGCCATCGTTTTCGATGAGTTAGAAGTTGAAAATCAGGGCTTTCAGAGCAGCTGAAAATTAGAGGGCTACTGGAAAGGAAGAAGGCACACAGTGGGGAACCCCAGAATCTGAATACAAACTTATCCTAAATCCTTACAAGGCAAGATTCCAAGGAACTAGGGTGGAACTTGAACTCTAAACTCTGTCTTCAGCAACTGCTGACATCACTGCCATGCTCTTTAAGGCTTCTGATTGAGGAAATACAAATCTTAATAAATTTTTTTTTTGCAAAAGAGCACTTGAGACCAACAATGAACTGTGGAGCAAATAGATAAAATGACAGAAACAGTGAACTTTTAAGTTCACAAGATTATCCTGCATCTATCAATTCTTCATTACAGTGTTGTTGCCTACCTTCTCTTAGCTGGTCTTTTATGTAGGAAGTGAGCTAATTTTAAGTATTCTGCCAAGGTAAAAGCCTACAGTTATTTTTAAATTCACAATCTCTTTAGTTTATATGCTGTTGCTGAAAAATCCACTTTGAATTTTAATATTATAGTTATTGTTCTATATTTTTCGAGGATATTTTTGAGAAAACTATTTTTGATGAGGATTACAACTCTTTCCTGAGGGGGAAGAAGAATTTGGGCAAGGTATCTAGTCCTCTTTTGAGAAGCGAAAGTGAAAACTATGAAATAAGTGAAAGTAGAAACTAAATAGCCAAATGAGAAACTTTCAGCGTTCAAATCCAGAGAGAAAGTGTTAAGATTATATTGTCTTGTTTAAATCGATATTTACTATTCTACTTTGAGTTGCCTCCGATTGTCATGGTAGTTTTAGTGTGCTGAAATAATCACTTTCTAACTTGGACTTTCTCCACAGACTAAATAATTTCACTTAGATTCTTTTTTTTTTTTTTAAGATTTTATTTATTTATTTGACAGAGAAAGACAGCCAGTGAGAGAGGGAACACAAGCAGGGGGAGTGGGAGAGGAAGAAGCAGGCTCACAGCAGAGGAGCCTGATGTGGGGCTCGATCCCATAATGTCGGGATCACGCCCTGAGCCGAAGGCAGACGCTTAACCGCTGTGCCACCCAGGCGCCCCTCACTTAGATTCTTTTTTTTTTTTTTTTTTTAAAGATTTTATTTATTTATGTGACAGAGAGACAGCCAGAGAGAGAGGGAACACAGCAGGGGGAGTGGGAGAGGAAGAAGCAGGCTCACAGCGGAAGAGCCCGATGTGGGACTCGATCCCGGTACGCCAGGATCACGCCCTGAGCCGAAGGCAGACGCTTTAACGACTGTGCTACCCAGGCGCCCCTCTCACTTAGATTCTTAATTTAAAGAATACTTTTAAAAACAGCAGTGTATATGCTTACTGCAGATATAAGCAAGTCACAGTGTAGTTATATTTTAATTACTCCCATCATGTTAAGCTACTCCCATCATAGCTTCATCTTTCATCTGTCAGCTTTCCAGTTAACCCAAACAAAAAAAAACAGTCCATTTTTGAAAGATGTGCAGAAGCTTTGAATGTCTATTTTGATTCTAGAGTTACATTTCAGAAGATCTGTTCCATTAGGTTTGTGTACGTTTGGAACTGTCTTAAAATGACACAATAATAGTACTGAACGATCATTTAGTTGATACTGCTTGCAATTCTTTATGAACGTGTTTGAAACAACTTCCAGAACTCTAAGATGATCCTAACATCCAGTTTCTTTTTTTGAGTGTCCACCATATGCAAGCATTAGCTGGCCTGATCTTCTACTACCAGCTCAGCCCCCAACCGCAGCGGAATGCCAAACTGAGGCAGAACCCTAAACTGTTGTATTTTGAACCATAATCCAACCAGTTTCCTTACTGAGAAACCACATTGCTCCCCCGTTGGTTACTACCATATTTTTTGTTCTCTTTCATAACCAGACTTTGTAGAAGTGTTGTCTAAACTGCTTGTCACCATGCCCTGATGACCTGCTCATTTCTCAGTCTATTCAAATTCATTCTTTAAGCCCTTTCTAGTTCATTCCCTTTTACATTCTAAAAAATCAACTTTATTGAGATCTACTTTATATACACAGTATACAACTTGATGAGTGATGACAAACGTGTACATGTATAGAGAGTACACTTATAGTGATTGCCACATTCAAGATATAAAATATTTCCATCATTGCAAAAGTTTCCCTGTACCCCTTTCCAGTCAGATCCTACTTACAGGCCCAGGCCACCAATAATCTACTTTTTTCACTGTTGATTAGATTTTTCTTTTCTAGGTGTTTGTTTTTTTTTTTTAATATGAATGAAATCACACAGTCTATACTCTTTGTGTCTGGCTTTATTATCTCAGCATCCTGTTTTTGAGATTAATCTATGTAATTGTGATCTATGTAATTGTTCCTTTTTTATTGCTAACTGGTATTACATTGTCTGCATGTCCCGCAACATATTTATATAACTTGTTGATGGACCATTTTTGTCCTTTTTCCTCTTTGTTGTTATGAAAAAAAAGCTGCTGTGAACATTACCTGCAAGCCTTTGTGAGGGCATATATTTTCATTTCTCTTAGAGTTTTCACTCCTCTTGGAATAAAATTGCCAAGTGATAGGATAGGGGATGTTAACTGTCAAACTGTTTTTCAAAGTGATTGTACCATTTTATATTCTCACTGACAATTTATTTGTTACAGTTATTCTGCATACTTTTCAACTTGTCAGTCTTTTAAATTTTAGTCATTATGGCAAGGGTAGTGGAATTTCGCTGTAGTGTTAATTTGCAATTTCCTGATGACTAATGATACTGAATGTCTTTTCATGGACTTACTGGCCTTTCATATATCTCCCTTTGTGAAGTGTCTGTTCACGTCTTTTGCCCATTTCTCATTGTGATATTTGTTTTTTTATTATACAAATTTTTAAAATAACTTCTATATGCCAGTTGTTTGTCAGACATATGTATTATGAGTATTTCCTTTGCATCTGTGATTTGCTGTTTGTTTTCTTTAATGGTGTCTTTTGAAACGCAGACATTCTTAGTTTTGATGAACTCCAGTTTATTGTTTTTTTTCTTTTTTGCCTCTTGTGTTCTAAGAAATTTTTACCTATTGCAAGGTCACAACTTCCTTCTCCTGTATAGTCTTTAGAATTATTTTTAGCTTTTACATTTATACCTGTGATTCATTTCAAGTTAGTTTTTGTCTATGGTGTGAGATAGGAGTTGGGCTTTGTGTCCCCTTTATCATATGGGTATCAGGTAGTTTCAGTACCACTTGTTGAAAAGACTGTCCTTTCTTCTGTTGAATTATCTTGGGTCCTTAGTAGAAAACTAATTCATTATGTATGTATACATCTAATTCTGAAGTCTCTATTCTGTCTCACTGATCAATTAGCCTGCCCTATGCCAATATCATATTGTTTTAATTACTGTAGCCTTTAGTAAGTCTCAAGATCAGTAGTGTAAGTCCTCTAAATTTTATATTCTTTTTAAAAATAGCTTTAGTTATTCTAATTTTTGCCTCTTGTACAGATTTTACAGATTTTACAGTCAGCTTATCAGTCAACATTTATTTGAATTATATTAAGTGTATAGATCTGTTTAAGGAGAGAACTGAGATTTTAAGAGTATTGAAGCTTTCTGTATTCTTTCTGATTTTTTGGCTAGTCGATTTTGTTGATTATTGAGGGAGAAGTGTTGAAATATCTGACTATAATTTAGCAGTGTTAATTTCTTGTTATGTCCTCTTGATGAATTGACACCTTTATCATTATGAAGTGACCCTCTTTGTTCATGATAATATTCTTTGCTCTGAAATCTACTTTGTTTGGTATTAATGTAGCTACTATCACTTTCTTTTCATTCTGTTACCATTCTTATACTTTTAACCTGTTTAAGTCTTTATTTATATATAAATAGAGTTGGTTCAATCTTGTGTTTTTTAACCATAGAATATAATTTCTACCATTTAATTGAGCTGTTTAGACCACTTATGTTAATGTAATTATTAATATGGTTGGATTTAATCCATTATGTTGCTTTTTTCTATTTGCTTCAACTGATTTACTCTCCCATGTCTTTCATTCTTCCCTTCCTTCCTTCTTCTCGTTTCTTTCTTTCTTTCTTTCTTTCTTTCTTTCTTTCTTTCTTTCTTTCTTTCTTTTTTTCTCTCTCTCTCTCTCTCCTTCCTTCCTTCCTTCCTTCCTCCCTTCCTCCTTCCTTCCTTCCTTCCTTCCTTCCTTCCTTCCTTCTTTTCTTCTTTCCTTCTTTTGGATTGAATGTTTTTATTCTATTTAATCTTCTTTTTGACTTATTAGCTATAACTTCTATTAGTTTTGTAGTTATTCTTTAGGGTTTATAGTGCGTATCATTAGCTCATCACAGTTCCCTTTCAAGTAATACCACCTCACAACAATATACTTCCATCTCTCCTCTGGCCTTGTGCTATTGTTGTCATACATTTTACTTCTACATACATACATTATAAATCCCATAATATATTAACATTATTTTTGCTTTAACACTCAATTATCTTTTAAAGAGACTTAGATAAGAAGAAAAAAAAAGCTTTTTATATTTATCCAGGTAGTTCCCATTTCTAATGTTTTCCATTCTTTTGTGTAGATACAGATTTCCATGTGGCATAATTTTCTTCCTGTCTGAAAGATTTCTCATAAAATTTTATGCAGTGCAGAAATCCTGATGGTGACTAACATAATATAATTTTAAAAATTAAAAAAAAAAAGAAAGAAATCCTGATGACAGTTCTTTCAGCTTTTGTATGTCAGGAAAGCATTTATTTTGCCTTCTTTTTGAAAGATATATCCACAGTATATATCAATCTAGGTTGCTATTTTTCCCTTTCAGTACGTTAAAGAAGTTGTGCCACTGCCTCCTCTTGATGACAAATCTAAGCCTTTTCTCTAGTCCTGTGAATGTAATCCACCTCTTTTCTCTGCCTCCTTGTAAGATGTTGTCTTTATCACTTATTTTGAGCAATGTGATTATTATGTGCCTTGGTGTTCTTTTCTTCATGTTTCTTGTGTTTGAGATTGTTTGGCTTCTTAAACCTGTGAGGTTTTAGTTTTAAAAAGTTGGGAGAACTTTGGCTTTTATTTCTTCAGAATTTTTTCCTATCCCTCCCCTTTCTTTTGGGAACTCCAGTTTTACATATGTTAGGCCATCTAGAGTTGGACAGCAGCTTACTAATGTATTTTTTTCCTCTGTGTATTTGATTTTGGATTATTTATTTTGCTGTTTTCAAGTTCATTAATATTTTCTATCATGATATCTGATTTGTGGTTGATTGCATGCAGTGTATTTTCAATTCAGACATCATCATTTTCTTCTCTAACAGTCCAGTTTGGGCTTTTTAAATATCTTTTCAGGCTCTACTTAACATCTTTCCTATAACTATTTGAACATATCAAGTACATACTTTATCATAACACTTTTTGTCTTTGTATACTAATTCTTTCATTTATAGAATTTTCTTTTTTGCATTCCTAATAATTTTTTTATTGAATGGCAAACATATTTTTGTATTCCTATAAATACTCTTGGGTTCTGTTCTGGGAAGCAATTAAATTACTTGGAAACAGTGTTATCCTTTCAGCTTGCTTTTAAGCTTTGTTAAGCAGAAAGAGCAAAGATGTAGTCTAGGATTAATTTTGCCTCAATGCTAAAACAAAACCTTTCTGAGTCTTTCACAGACTTAGATTTCTACTCAATACACCACGAATTATAAGGTGTTCCGCAGTGGTTATTGGGTACAGGAACTACTTTTGGCCCTCTATGAACCGCTGATAATATTCTCTTTTGTCCTTTTGCTGGTTTTTTTTTTCCCTCTTACATTGGATAGTTTCCTCACATGTATGTGGATTGATAAATACTCTACACATCTCTGAAGTTCTCTCTTTGTAAAGCTCTCTCTTTTCCAGTACTCTTTCTTGCGAACTATAGCCACCTTGGTCCTCTGAACTTCCATTTCCATTTCTATTTCCTGAACTTAGGGGGTTTCCTGAACTAGGGGGTTCACCAAGCTTGCATTTCCTGGGGCCAGTCTCAGGACTCACATGTTTCTTGGGGATCCTTTTTTTGTTGTTGTCGGACTCTAATTCTTAGAAATTGTTCTTCTGTGTATTTAATTGTCCGGATCTTTAGTTATTTCAGGCAAATGGGTAAATATAATCCCTGTTACTCCATATTGACAGAAGGTTTTATTTTTCTGTCTTTTTACTTTTAACCTACCTCTTTCTTTTTATTGGAAGTGGTTTGTCTCAGAGACAGTATCCTGTCTAACAATCACTGCATTATAATTGAAATGTTTAGACTAGATATCAGCAAACCTTTTCTGTAAAAGACCAGGTAGTAAGTATTTTAGGCCTTGCTGGTGATTTATATCACAACTGCTCAACTGTGTAATTCTAGTGCAAAATAGCCAAAGACGATATGTAAATCATTTGACTTGGCTCTGTTCCAATAAAACTATATCTATGGATACTGAAATTTGAATTTCAAAAATTTTCATGTGTCATGAAATATTATTCTTTAAAAATTACTTTTTTAACCATTTATAAATGTAAATGTCATTCTGAACTCATAGACCATAAAAAAAATAGGGCAGGCTGGATTTGGCCTGTGGTCTGTAGTTTGCTGATTGCTGGTTTATACTATTTCTCTTTAATAAAATTATTGATATGGCTGTCATCTTGCTATTTGTCTTCCATTTGTCCTATCTGTGTTTGTTTCTTTTTTCCATCTCCTGCCAGTTTTGGATTAATTGAGCATTTTTTATTATTCTACTTTATCTCCACTATTGGTTTATTAGTCGTATCTCTCTCTCTTTTTTAACAGCTTATCTATGGCTTATAGTCTGCATTTTAACTCATCTACCCTGAAATAATACTACAGCATTTCACATATAAGAACTTTATAACAATATACTTCCATTTAAACCCTTCCATTCTTTATGTTCTTGTTCTCATAGATTTTACTCCTACACTTATGAACTTCTCAATACGTTATTATTTTTAAATTGTCTATTGTTATCTTCTAGAGAAATTGAAGACTGAGGGGAAAGTTTTTATATATGTCCATAGATGTGTATTTCTTTATACAGTAAATTTCTACATGGTATCTATTTTCCATTTGAAAAACTTTCCTTATCAATTTTTGTAGTTTACATTGATGGAAGCAGATTCTCTCAGCTTTTTCTCTTTTGACTGAAAAATTATTTATTTTGCCCTTACTTTTGAAAGATATTTTTACTAGATATAGAATTTCAGTTTGACATTTTCTTTCCTTCAGCTATTTAAAAATGTGTTTCATCGTCCTCTGGCTTTTATAGTTTCTGACAAGAAGTCTGTGAACATTCTGAAACTCTTTCTGGAACTCTGCCCTGAAAGTACAAGTTGCCTCAGATTCTGAACTCTTACCTCCTCAACTCCGTAAAACTGCTGTGTTATACCTGGGATACCCCCTTCTTCGCAGTCTAAAATGCTCACCCTTTTTTTTCCCCCTCTCTCAGGGATTCTAGTCCTGCACTGTCTGTTTTCCAGTGTCTTAAAACTGTTGCTTCTTACATTCAATCCGGTTTCCTTCTTGCTTAAGGCATGTGGGTAAGCCAGGAGGATATTAATGCATCATGGTTAGAAGAGCAAATTCATTCTTTATAAAAATCAAAAAATAATATTCATTGAACGTACAGGGAACTATATTCCTGCTTTAGATGCGAAAGATAGGAAAACCCAAAATGTACAGACTTGATCTCTATTCTCACAAAGCTTACATTCCAGAGGAAGCAGAGAGAAACATTTAATAACCAAGCAAGTTGGAAAAGCAATTTAAGATAACAGGTAAGTGCTCTAAAGACAGTAGTGCAGGATGATGTAATAATGTGATGGGAGAACATGGAAGGCCTTGCTGAAGTGGTAATATTTGATCTGAGACTTGATTGATGTAAAACAGGAATCTCCAAACTATGGTCTGAGGACCTGTTTTGTAAAGAAAGTTTTACTGGAAAACAGCCACACCCATTCCTTTACTTATTGTCTATGGCTGCTTTTAGGCAACAATGACAGCGTTGAGTAGTTGGCCCATAAGCCTAAAATATTTATTATCTCGTCTTTTAAGAAATAAATTGCCATCCCCGACATAAAAGAACTGCACCACTGTTGCTGGAGCTGAGATCACCAATGGCTGCAGTATTTATAAAGCTGCTATATGCTTTCTTACCCTTACTTTAATGAACTTTTAGCAGCATTCAACATAATCAACCACTTTCTACTTGAAACGGTTTCTCCTTTCTTAGGTTCTCTGACACCATGATCTGTTTGTTGATTTTTTTCTAAGCTCTCTGACAATTTCTTCTCAGCTTCTTTATTGTAGTAATTTTCCTAAATCTGACCTTTAAATGTTGGAGTTTCTCAGGGCTAGGCTTAGGTCTATCATGTCTCTCTTCTCTGGTTTCTCCCTAGTCTCTCATACTCCTGTGTCTTCAGTTATCATCTATTTACTGATGATTCCAAATACGTATCTCTAGCTAGGCCTGTCTTCAGAAGTGTTGTGTGTGTGTGTGTGGTTTTTTTAAAAGATTTATTTATTTATTTGATAAGGGGGGGGAGAGGGCAGAGGCAGAGAGAGTCCCAAGCAGACTCCACGCAGAGTGTGGAGACCCACGTGGGGCTCAGTCTCACGACCCTGATACCATGACCCTAACCAAAACCAAGAGTCAGCCGTCAGCCAACAGCGGCACCCAGGCACCTGTTGAACTTCTGACTTACATATCCGGTTGTCTACTTGACATCTACCTGTCAGTGTAAATTCAAGAGGCTCTAAAGAGAATTCATGACATCCCCTATAAAAGCTGTTTTAGATGTCTCTATTCAGTAAGAGGCATCTGATGGTCATGTGAGTAACCTAGAATGTACTGTTGTGGCCACTAAGACCATTCAATTCTCCCTCCTAAGTATTTGGTTTTGTATAATTTTATATGTAATAGTATGTTCCTGGTCCAGGCCACCTCTATGTGACCTATGTGACAGCTTCCTGCTGGTCTGCCCTTATCCATTCTTGCATCTCTCCAAGTGGTTCATCAGATGCCATAGCCAAAGATTAAAATGAAAATCAGTAGATTCCGATTGCTTTCAGGATAAGGACCAAAATCTTTTACATGGCTTTTACATGGCTTATAGAATCTACTGATGAAACTGTCTTCTGTCTTCCTCTCCAGCCTTCTCCTATACCATTTTCCCTTTTTTCTCTTTTCTGTAGGTACTCTGGCATTTTTTCAATTCCTAAATCTCCAAATATTTTACCATAGCCTTTGCATGTGTTGTTTCTTCTACATGGGATGATCTTCCTCTTTTCTTTGCCTAGCTAAATCTGCATTGTTTTCTCTGGGCAGCCTTCTCTCACCCTGCCTTCCCATCTTAAGGCCTCTAGTTATATGAAGTCATATTACTTGGTCTTTAGTTTTCAAAGCACTTACTACACTGTGATTAATTGTAGCTATAATGAATGGAATTATTTGTCTGTCTTCCTCATAGAGCTATAAACTCCATAAGGGAAGGAGTTGTGTCTGTCTTGTTCACCATTGTATCCCCAACATCAAGTGTATTTTCTGACAGCAAATGAAATAAGAAATGAGTATATTATGTGTTTTAATTATCACAAAGACCCTGTAATTTATTATTTCTCTTTGGGAGGCTTTTAAATTCCTTGGGAGAGAAATTTAGTAAAGAATAATGATACTAGCGGCCATTTATTGAACAACTTCGTGTGCTTGCTTATCACTATGCCACACACACAATCATAGTTTGATCCTCACAACAATCCTACAGTGTAGTTAGCCTTACCTCCATGATTTTGTGGGAAAACTGAGGCTCAGAGAGGTTATTTCACTTGCTCAGTGTCACACAGTAAGTGGGAGAGCCATGATTCAAACCCAGTTGGTCTTCCTCCAGAGGTTCATATGCTCTTACTCTTTGTGTTTCAGCTTCTGACACATAATTACTGGGAAAACTACTGCCATTTCTAACTTTACCACAGGCCTCTATCTAATTTTCCCTTTTTACTCTCCATTTAACTGAAGGAATTATAGTTAGTATCTATACATACTAGCTCATGTATCCACTAATAGTTAATATTCAGTAATGATTGTAGAAATACTTAAACAAATAGCTGTAAAATACTGGAGAAACACTGAAATTTAGTAATTTGGTTTAGATCTTTGAAGACGTGCTCTAGAATAGCTAAGCAAAAATTGCACCCAGGTTACAAATGAACTTAACTTCATTTGACATAGAATTTTTTTCTTAGTTGTCATTAACAGTTTTGATACTAAATTGAGAAACTAATCACAAATTCAAATTAAATAATGGGATGTTTCACATTTTCTGTACCTTAGAACAAGGTTTACTACTAAACCTTGAATAGATCTTTAAGAGTCCATTTCTTTTTTTTTTTTTTTTTTTATGTTAGTCACCATACAGTACATCCCTGGTTTTTGATGTAAAGTTCGATGATTCATTAGTTGCGTATAACACCCAGTGCACCATGCAATACGTGCCCTCCCCACCACCCATCACCAACCTATCCCATTCCCCCACCCCCTCGCCTCTGAAGCCCTCAGTTTGTTTCTCAGAGTCCATAGTCTCTCATGCTTTATTCCCCCTTCTGATTACCCATTTCTTAAATGAATTTATCATGTAAGGCAAGGTATTTGAGAAACCACAGGTTAGCGTCATCCTATTATTACTGCATGGTTCAGGAGTCTTAAAGATTCAGCTACTTCTCTAATAAATTAGTGTTGTGAAAAATTCATTTTTGACTTTTCCTTCAGCATTGGCAAACTCATTTTTACCATGGAGCATCTTATTTACTTATAATGCTCATGAAGTATAAATAGAATTACCCATGATATTTTGGTAAAGCTAATAGACACTTTGATTCTTCTCCTATTTTTGTGCTTTGTGGACAGGATATTGGCTTTTTTCTGGAATTTTCTGTATTTTACAATTTCCCCTCAGAAAAAAACCTTCATCCACTTACATATGCAAAATTAGTTCATAAGGCATTTGAACTAACCTAGCATCATATTATAATTAATAATACTGTTGTCTGGCCATGTTTTATAATAATTTCCTTTCACACTTCAGGTTAAGTACTAAATTTTGTAGCCTTATATAGTGATTTTCATTACAGAAATCAACTTTATTATTTACGTCTTGAACTATGTAGAACAGAGACTACTGGACCTAGTAGTTCTGGGTATTTTGTAGAATGGGAGGTGAGAACTAGAATTGAGGAAGGAATTTTGATTTCATTTAATTTTGTCAACTATTAATTAGTTGGTCTACTAGATTTTTATAATAGTTACTGAATTTTGCAATCAGTATTATTCCTAGTCCTTTATTAAGGTGTTCCTCATTATCTTTTGTATCATCTCATAATATCATCTCTCTCGTGTGAAGTGGAGTTTTTTGCCTATCGATTTTTTAAAAATAAAAATTAAGTGATACCCACACATACAGAACATTGAAATTCCAGACTTGCTCATGAAGGAGAACAGTTAATATTAGAATTGATGAGGCACTGAAAAAATAAAAAAACAAATAAAAGACAAAAATTAATTATGTTTAGGAGGGCAAAATAGACATTGTAAAATCCTGGAGTTTACTAATTCTCTAAAATAGAACTGTGCATATCTGTAAGAAACACTGACAAGATGTTTTTGAATACAGATTCTAAAATTAAAAGAAGGAAATCATCAATTTTGTAGGAGAAAAACACAATATTTTTAGAATTCTTGTTTGAAAACTTCAATAAGGATATTTTATACCTGTGGAAAATCTGACTGGAACATGTTAGAGACATATCAAGTCTTGGCCTTCGGAATGCCAGATAATTTGAACCCTGGAAAGATATATTCTTTTAAATCACCATTACAGTAGCTATAAGATCTGAAAATAATTTAATCGTTTGGATTGACCCTGGATTGTTGACATCCAAACTTAAGCATTTTTTAGAAATATTCTAGGACTAATCACTTTGCCCATGGAAGCAAACCTTTGATTATTAATTTTCCCAAAATGAAATTTTAAGGAGCCATGAAAATAATCAGTTATAATTAGCAACCTTTATTATCGTAATCTCCATTCCAGAGTGATTTAGACTTTTGATACCTTTGTCTCTTTCAACTTTCGCAGAGACTTTCTTTTCCTTGTGTACAGAAAAGAGGTAGCTAATGGGGAGTATGCATACCTGACTTTTTTCCTCTCCTAAGAAAGGAGAATTCATCCACTGCCACTGTACCTTTTTTTCTTTTCTTTTTTGTCTTGCACAGAAGACTGACATCTTCCTGTGAAGGGCTTGTGGCAAACCTATCCAACTCGGGTTTCTTCCTCCTTGAGAACGATCTGATCCATCAACATCTGAACCAGGGATCACACTCTAAGGGTCCAGGTGAGGGCAAGTCAGTCTATATGTTAAGCCAATTTCTTTTCTGGTCAGGTAAGTCACACTCAGGCATGATCTCCCTCAGCATCAGCTAGCCTTAGTTTTTTAAAGCTTCCTGGTCCCCAGAGAGAGACACAACTCATCTGTCCATTAATTCTCTGACCCACTGAAACTATTAATGATTAATCACATCTTTAAAAATTCTCTTTGCTATATAATGTAATCATTTTTAGGATACTTACTCATTTTTAATTCCAGAAATCTTAAAAGGATTATGCGTATGTGGCGAGAAAGAAAGACATATGCTGAAACGAATAGGTTTTCCTTGTTGTAGTTTGAATTTGTAAGACTTTAGAGAGACTTAAAATCAATCTGACACCCTTGTAATTTTGATAGTTTTTAACAGTGTTTGTAGATGTCTTAAAACCAAAGGTAGAATACCAGAGCTAGTAACATTGACATGGAGGTCATCACGAAGGTCTTTTTTGGTTTGCCATGGATTCTTTCATTTAATGTCAGAATGATTAAGGGCAGAGACAAGAATTTCCCTGTTCTGTATCCAACTTCCACATGCTATTTATAAGAAGAAATATATGATTGCTCTTCAGGCAAGTGATCTTAGCTAATTGAAGTTTGGGTTTGCACCTTGATGTTATCTTTTAAGTTGGGAGGTGAATTAACTTTGTAGCTCTGAGGCTATTTTCAAGACAACTTGTTTTTCAAAAGCTTTTTTTTGAATAGAGGGGAAAAAAATCTGCCTTGTATTCTGACATTGATAGTCTGTCCTTCAAAATGCACTTGTGTATTATATAATTTGTTTTAAAGGTAACCTTTATATACAATAATAAGTTGTCAATCCTATAAAACATTAATTTGTTTCATGAGACTGACACTGTATGTATTTAATTATGAGGAAAACAAAAGTTGTTCTACTCTGATATACCTTGTCTCCTTTGCCAACACATAGAGAGGAATAAGTTGGGCTTTTATTTCCTCCTATTGGCTAATTCTCCAAATGACTTATAAGTTATGAACTGTGAGTTTGCTACAGTAAAGAGTGACTCCTAGTCACTGGGAAGAAGAGATTATCTTCTTCGCTGAAATTTTGCCAGCCATGAGCTAGGTGGTTGTTTTACCCTAATATGTTAGGTTTTTGAGATGCATTGTTTTGTGTTTATTATTCAAAAATGTCAGTACGAGTTTTGAGTAAGAGAAAATTTTTTTTGATGGAAAAGCAACAAGCATTCGTTATTCAGAACTGCCTGATATTTTACCATTGGGACCTAAATAAGACAGTTGTTTACTTGATTCTGTATCAGTGCAATTAGGTCAGTATGGACTTAAGACAGAATTTGTTGGGTATAAATCCCATTTGTTATGCCCTTCTGTTTAGCATAACATTTTGGAGAAGCAGAAAATATTCATTGGGTATTAAAATATTCCTATGGTATCTCTCCTGAACAAAAGAGGTATTTACTTGGGGTGCCTGGGTGGCACAGCGGTTAAGCGTCTGCCTTTGGCTCAGGGCGTGATCCTGGCGTTATGGGATCGAGCCCCACGTCAGGCTCCTCCGCTATGAGACTACTTCTTCCTCTCCCACTCCCCCTGCTTGTGTTCCCTCTCTCGCTGGCTGTCTCTATCTCTGTCAAATAAATAAATAAAATCTTTAAAAAAAAAAAAAGAGGTATTTACTTAACTCTGCTTCAGATTCTAATAGAAAGTTATTTCCCACTAGATCATAACTGTTTTAATATGATTAGTTCCTATATGTACATTGTATGAGTATGTGAACATATTCTAACCCAATCAAATAAATACATAAAGTAATTTAAATATTTAGAAATATGAATTATATTACTTAACCAGGAATATCACAGACATTGAAATGTTAAATATTAGAATCTGCATTGTGATGAATTCAGTGGTCATGTTTCAAAGGCTTAGGAAGCAGCCCAGCTTTCCCAAGCTGTTTTTGGGCTGGGCCAATCAAGTACATTGTTGAAGATTATAATCTTGAAGGAATTAGCAAACTATGAGTGAAATTTGAGGATTGCATTTAACTGGCTTTGGAAGTACTTGTATATCTTAAGAGTGTAAGTTTTAAAATAACCTTTTATCCTTCTCATACTCTGACTTTTGTACCTAGTAGTATTTTTGTGTAGTTGTATATGTGAACTTTAGACACATCCGTATTTATATCAGTGAAATCATTGCAACATCAGTTTCAATAAATGAGTAGACTATAATGTAGAAACTTAAAAAATCAGTTTTTAGTCTTTAAAACATCATAATGGGATCCCTGCTCTTAGTATCTGCACACAAATTTATAGACTTGGTGGCTGCTGACCCACCGTGATAAGCTTTGAGTGATCTTTTAAGTAAAATATATTAGATTTGAAATAAAGCATGGCTCAGGCCTAGGCATTATAGAGGTTATGCGCTGAAATTGGGGCTTCCATTCCATATTCTCCCTTCTCAGTTAGGATTTGATTGCATTACGCTAATAAGCTTTAAAATTAAAATCATGTTTTCTGTTTCTTCATGTCCATTTTCTGTGCCCTCTGTAGGGCAAAAAACAAAAATGACCAATGAATGTCATTCTTCTAAGAAGCTCTTTTATAATGCATCCAAGATGCCAGAAACAGCCCTTTCATACCTCCTGAATAGTGGCAGCAAGCAATTGTATAGGAACGCTTTGCCTAGCTTTTCTTTTGGTGATGTCTTGCCATTAACTCAGAAATGCATGCCATACCTTCACGTAATTGGTTAGATTGCCTGACATCCACTAATGTCTCAAGTTAATAACCATAGAATATTTCAAAAAGGTGGTGCCTGCTTCGTAAAATGTATCTGTGGTTGCTAAAATCTTATTTGGCTTGAAAGAACTAAATTTAGTAGACTCTAAAATTGTATATTGTTAGAATATGATGCTTCAAACAAACAAACTGTGATTTACTTTCAGTTCTGAAAATATTCAGAAGGATTTGTTATCTCTTGCAGACCTTTCTGCAAACTACTAATGGGATGAACACAATATATCACTTTTATAATAGTGAGCTATTAAAGGCAGGCATAAAGCAGTCTGAAGCCCATAAGTGCTGCCAACAGCTCCTGCTTTAATGAATTCCCTTTTAGATGTCCATTAAATGCTCGTGGCAAATGTACTCATAATGGAAATGGCAAATCTAAATGGGTAGATATGAATAATCCATGGAGTTTAAATTCTGTTTATGATCATCTTCACATTTAGTTTTCAAGACAACGCAGTTTAGTTTTCATTACAGTTTGGAATAAAGAGGACAGGGAGTAATTGATTGCTTCAAGCAGATTAAAATCAATGGTTTTCTTTTCAAAGAACCAGTTCAATGCAGTAATTCCAACTTTAAACATTGATTTAGGGTACTCAACACAAAATGTTTTGTGCTGTGTGAACTTTTATATAGAAAGACTAGTATTAATTTTATTTCCCTATATATCTATATAGTGAAATATAGAGGTTGTTAGTAGCATGTGCATGACTTAATAGTGATCTATATTAAGTCATTTTGATATTATTGCAGTCATATAATGAATCAATGAGATTCCCGTCATCGCTGTAATACTGTTTGTAACCCATTAGCACAGAGAAATTACAGCCCATCATACATCATTACTGTGATTGAGGCTTTATTACCATATTCTCAAATTGCTTGCTTGCTATAAAACTAAATAGACACAAGACAACTATAGGTGGAGTGTAGACTGTGCATTATTGTGCTACAGTAATGAGGGATTATTGTACCATAATGGGGTGAAACTTATGAGGAAAATAAACTTAGCAGTAATAGAAAACTGGAGACTCTTTTTACATTTGTTTTTATTACCTTAAAGGTCAAATATATTTGTTATGCTCAGGTTATTGTTTATGTATTACATGAATCATAGCCTTTTGATATTTTGTAAAGACTCCCCCCCCCCCCCAAATGTACCTTCTCAAAGTCTGTAGTCTCAGGTACTTGGAATGCTCAGTGCTGGATTCGGAATCTGCATTTTGCCACTTGAGACAGTAGACATTTTACTGCTACTAAGCCTGACATTTTTGTGGCTAGGTAATACCCTTTAAACTTTAGGCTATTTTTCAGTACTCTATATATTTTATTAACAGTGTGAATAGGTCAGTAGTCTTCTGGCTCTTCAGTTGAAATAATAAATGTATGAATGCAACAATATTCTAAGCAATGAAGAGAGGTAAAATATGGAACAGTTGCCTGGGGCCTGATTGTAAAAGACTTTTGATGTCTCAAAGAGGGAAATGGAAGAAATATATTGCCTCTATATTAAAGAAAAAAAAAATCCCATGACACTAAAACTTGTTAGTTAAATTGTGCATATGTTCATTCTTTCCCTGTTGAGTCTTGTTTATGAGTTATAACATTGAGAGCATTATTTAGAACAGTAAAAAGCCCACTGCACTGACTTTTGAGCTAAGATCATTGCTTGGATCCAACGCTCTCCTTAGTGCTGTGTGGCTTTCTGATCTCAGCCTCATTGTGATTTGGCACCATGACAATTTAAATAGCAAATAACAATATAAAATTAAAAAACAGAAGCTGGGGTAAGATATATTCGTGATTATAAAGCACTTCACATATAAATTCTTAGCCAAAGCAGTAATAACCAACTGCGAAGTTAGAAATGGCAGCGTATTCTCCAAAAGACTGAAGAGATAACCTATTCTCAGTTTATAGTATCCTTACAAGTCACATAGGCATTACTCTTAGGCTTATCATGTTATAATTACCACCCCCTTTGTAAATTGTGTTTTTTAATTTATAATGTATATAATGTTTGCAATGGCATAAAACCTGAGCACTTATCACAGTGTGTTTTGACAACAGTGGGAGGTGCTGCCTAAAAGGAGAGTTCAGAATTGGCCAAAGGGATATAGACCTAAACTAGTCCTCAGCCAACTCTTCACTGGTACCTTCTGAAAATGTGAGAATCTGTAAAACCTCCTACCTAACCAGCTGCATTCCTTACTTCCAGAGTATGCGGCCATTTTGAGCCATATGAATATTTTTGTGACTTTCTCATAATTCATTTCATCACTTCTTGGGAGCACTTTCCATGTTAAAAACAAGCAGAGGGAGCAATGCAAAAGCAAAATGCTGGGAATAATAGAGAGAGGCAAAGTTTAGACTTTAGAAAGATGTCATTTGAATGTTTAAAATCATCTCTGACTCATATTATACTTAATCTAATTTCAAGTAGGATTTGAAGTTGTATTAAATTTGCTACCTGCCTCAAAATCTTTGGGGGAACAGGGAAGAACAAGAATAAAACAAATTATTTTTGTTGCTTTTAATAGTCTAGCTGGAACGATAGTATTAATAAAAATAATAACAAACAAAAAATAAGCAATAAATGCTAAGAAGAAAGTAAAATAGGATATAGAGGATAGGGAGTGCTGGGTGGGATTGTTTTATATAGGATATTTATAGAAGGCCTTTCTAATGAGATGACATTTTAGCAAAAATCTGAATAAAGTCCAAAACCAGTCATAATGGTATCTGTGGTAAAAATGTACCAGAAACAGTGAATACAAAGGTTCTGACACAAGAGCTTATTTGGTGTATTTGCAAAACAGCAAGGATACTGTACCTCAGCAAAGTAAATAAGGGGGGTGGGGGAAGGAAATTAAAAATAATGTCTTATTAATTTTCAAGACTCATAATGAATTCAACACCATTAAAGATTTTTTTATTTGGTGACTTTTTTTGCCAGTGGAAAGGTCATTCAAACTCAGATGATCCAGTAACTTTCTTAATTTATTGTAAATGACCTAATTTTTAACTAATTTAAATGTAGAAACTTTTAATATATTCACCCCATCATGTATATCTTTTTGTGGGGCTTTAGATTTTTGTTTTTGATAAGCAGAAAGTCTCAGAGTGTAAGCCATGGACTTTTCTATATATTTTTAGAACTTTATAATTGAGGAATGCTTGCACTTTTACTGCTGATCTAGATAGGCTTGCAGTTTATTTCTAGCACCCAGTGAAAACAAACAATTTTTCATTTAATGGCCCTTCCAAAGCAATCCATAGGTCCGTGAAAGCTTGTGAAGTCTTGCTATTTTATTGATTTGAGTTACTGACAAGTGGAAATAGATGAGATCTAGAGTTGGGGGAATCTTTCGTTCTGTAAAAGGGGTCCTTGAATTGAAAAAAGTTTTGAGAACTAGTTGCCTTCTTCTAAGGCAGAAGGTGAGGAACAGAGGAACCAGACATGGGAAAGCTGAGGTAAAAAGAAGACCTGAAAAGAAGTCTGAGGTTCCAAGAGAGAGAAGCAGCTAAAAATGTATAAAAGTTAAGTTTGACACAGAGAAGAGGAAGCTGCTGAAGGAGGAGTTCTTCCTAGTTGCAAGCTACATTTGTTATGTAGTGCTATGTGACAGATTACCCTCAGATTTAGGAACAAATGTATTTTATTACACACAGTTCCTGAGGGACAGGAGTTTGAGAGCAGTTTAGCAGAGTGGTTCTGGCTTAGGGTCTGTCATGAAGTTAGTTAAGATGTTCAGTTGGAGCTATGGTCTCTGCTAACTTGACTGGGGTTGGAGGATCAGCTTGTAGAATGACTTGCTCTTGGCTGTTGGTAGGAGGCCTCAGCAGTACCTTGCTGGTTGTTGACATGAGGCCTCACTTCCTTGCCATATGAAGCTCTCCAAAGGACTGCTTGATTGTCTTTCAGACATGGCAGCCAACTTCCCCAAAGTGAGTGATCCGAGAGAGAGCAAGGAACGAGCCACTACACTTTTTTAGGACCTACTCTTGGAAGTGACAGACTGTGACTTCTGCTATATTCTTTTGGTTAGAAGTGAGGCACCAAGTTCAGCCCACACTCAAGGGAGTGGAATCAAGCTCTACCTCTTAAAAAGAGGGATATCAAAGAATGTATGGACGTATTTTAAAACACTTACCCATACCAGCGTCAGCCCAGCTGATCTATATGGAGGCTGTAACCTGGTGCTCTTGACCCATAGTCTAGAATTAGGAGGAAATGTAGACAGTCCTCCTTAAGTCTTGTTAGCTCTCCCTCTCCCAGTCCTAGAGTGTGGGTTTTCCTGGATTTTTATTTCCTCAGCCTTATGTCACTATTGAGCCGTAGGATCTCATGGAGTAAGTCTGATTGAAAGGAGTCTAAGGCCTAAGTTGGAGACTTTGCAGCTCGTGTGTAGTTTAGCCTACTTTATTATGACCCCTAATAGAGATTTATGGCCAGAGCTCTAGTTAAAAGAGTGATAATGTCTGGCTATGCACTTTGCATTGTCTCCCTATGAAACTTGTAATCATGGAGGTGATTAGAGTTTTGAGGTTCAGGAGCCCATCTAACAGGGACCATATTCATGTAATTACTAAATACTGTTATGAATCGAAGGGCTTATAACTTCTAACTGACTGATTAATGGATGGATAGAAGGATGGCAAGACATGTAATAATGTAAAATACAGCAAATTTAATTATAAAATGTAGATGATGGATATATGGCTGTTCATTGTACTGTTCTTTAAACTTTTCTGTATGTTGAAAATTCTCATAATAAACTGTTGGAGGAATAAAACTTTCATTCTCTAACACTACTCCTAGCTATTGGTCTTCCAAATGAGTGTCTGCCTATAGTGTCAAAGAATTGATAGCTTTTTCTCTCCAACCTGGACAACATAGACAGGTTACTGTTAATAGCTGGCATCTTGGCAAGCCTAATAACATCTAGCTCTTTCTTTCTATATAATGTGATTTCTGTGATAGGGAAGCAGTGATTACTGGCATCCTCCTGGCATCCTCCTGTATATTAAAGGGCCTGAAACATAACATATCACATAACATATTTGAACAGAATATCCATTATATAATAGCAGCTACCAATTACTTAGTGGCCGCTGTTGTTCCAGGCACTATGTTAGATACTTCTGTTATCACCTTAATCCGTATAAAGATCCAAAACTGCAGGAAATTACAGATGAGGAGACGCTCCTGCGGCACTTCTGCTTCTTACTGTGGTCCTTAGAAAAGTCTCTGTAGTATTGAAAATCACTACCCTGTATGTAGTTTTAGATTCTAGTATGTGATTATTAACCCTTACCATAGTCGATGAGAAATGCCTACATATTCGCAGTGGACTGTCATAGCGCCTTATAATTTCTTATACCTCCCGTGGCTCATTTGTAGTTGGATTGTGTAATTAAAAGACCGATGACACTTGGAATCAGAAAGCTGTTTTAGGGCCTAGCCACATCTCTGAAAAGCTTTGTGATCATATAGGGAATGTAAGTGAAGGATATATAGGAATTCTTCGTAACTATTTCTGCAGTTATTCTGTAAGTCTAATTTTAGATAAAACATAGAAAATAAATAGCTTTGTCACATCTCTGAGCATTAGTGTGCTATTTTTGAAAATAGGGAGCTCTATACCTAATAAAAATAACAAAAGAATATTGAAAGCCTAAAATGTGAGTGTAGATAATATATCTCATACAACTTTCAGCTGTATCATACTCAGTAATTTTCATGCATAGTTAAATGCACAGTATGTGTTCATTGACAACCGCAATATGATCTTGTAAGAAAATTCTTAATCTTGGGGGACCTGGCTAACTGGATTTAAATCTTGATTCTCCCACTGGATGGCCTTGAGCCATTGACTATGTACTGTCATGCTTCAGTTTTTCCTACAATGGTATGAAATCGTGGTAAACAGTCAATATCTAAAGGCATTTGAGTTATCCCCTAGAAAGCTATTGTAAAAATTCAAGGTTAAATTATGTGGTATTTAGTAAGCAGTGAGCCATTTCAGTAATTGATGTCACCCATTTACTTCTTTTGTATATTATGGTTCCTCAGTTTTTCTGAACCATCACTGGGCACAGAGCAACATTATCTCCCAAAACAAACAAAGAAGGCTGACTACCACCACCCCCTTCACAATTTAACTTGTGATAAAATATGAAAATATATTATTTGCTGAAGGAAGTCCTGTATGTACCAGCTGTAGTAAGTTTTTGAAATACATCACTCTAGGCAGATGCTATACTTAAGTATTATTATTTTCAGAGTTAATCAAATATTTGTGGTAAAAAAAAAGATGATTAATTAATGCTGATGAGTGTTTGGATCAAAGAGGAATCCTCCCTTTGCTAATATTTTGAGGATGGTCAGGAACGTCATGAGTGATTTTACCACCACAACACTCACATTTGAATCATCTTTGGATTAAAAGGTTCTAACTAGTGTCCTCTTCGCATTGCTTTTTTAATTGTAACTATAAATCAAAAACATGTAAAATTACAGAGTTAAATGTTTTCTACGAACCATTTAATGATTGTAATAACCCACTCTGGGGGGGGGGGGCATCATCTTTTTGTCGGGGAAACCAAAATCACAGAAAGACCCCTGCTCTTAAATTTGTGCTTTGTATGAAGGGAGTGTATGTTACAGATGTTTGGAGATACAGTAACATAAAGCCTTTTCTGTAGTATTTTAAAAGAGGATATAGTAACTTGCTTAAAGTACATTAGTAATAAGAAAGTACTTAATGGGCACAAAAGTAGATGAATATGGGACTTCAGAAAGAGAGATATAGCTGATGTTACATATTGACTAGTGACTGCTTTCCTGTACTTAAACAGTTTGTACCATGCAAATATCGACCTCTATCAAACAACTGACTACAGTATTTTCATGCAGATGTTCCTGTAATTACTTTGTAACAAGTAAATCTTTTCAAGGCAAATATGTTAAAATGAAGTATTATTCTTTAAATAAAAACCCTAAAATCACTCTCTTCTTGCTTAAAATAATTTATTCTGAAGATTCTGGGAATATACCTAGGGTAGGATAGTGGTTTCAGACTGACTTATAATCAACGGTTTCTTAAATGAAATATGGCACAGAAGCAAATGACTCTGACTGGAATGAAGATGCAGGATCTTCATGGTGCTGGATGTTCCAGTGGCTCAGTTCTTATTCTCTCTTTCTGGTGTCCTAAAGTGTCTCTGTGGCATCCTAAGCCTCTCAGGAGTACATTTTGAGAACTGTGGACATATGTAGGAATTTGTAATTCATAGGCCATATGCTATTCTTTTGGCTATTGGACAACTCTGCCCTTGTATCCTATTAGATCACATAGGCTACCAGCAGCACTGTAGTTGTTCAACAGGAATATGTTTATTGAATGTACAAGTGATTGTTAGTCAACATGTTTGTCTGATCAGCACTGATAATTAGCTATGTGATCTGGGCTTAGACACTTTCTTTTTATGTGTATGAGAGAGAATTGGGTTAGGTCAAATCAGAAGCTCCTTCCAAGAATTTGAGATTCTGTCACTCAATGGAGAGTCTAGAACTTTTCCTTTTATGAGGTAGAAAACAAGTCTTAGCCATAGTCCATAACTCTGAAAGATTTAAACTTGGATTAGCAAGATAAACTTACTCAACATAAAACAATTAGAAAACACCTATTTAATGACATATTAATAAATTGTTTTAGACTTTAACAGACAAAATTATAAAAAGATAAATGTGTATAGAAAGGATCTGTTTTAAAATCTTTAGATTAAAAAAAAGTCTCTGGGATTTCTTCTAATTTAGGTAAAGTAGCAAAGTTATAGGCATTTCCTACTAAGAACTAGAAATCAATCCTGTTGATCTATTATGATCTTAAATATGGTCTTTTAACAGGTGTAGGAAGACGTTAGTTATTTTTCTTCTCATGCTAGCTATAAATAAATATTAATAATATGACATTTTTATCTGAATGCCTCATGTGAAATCTGTATTTTTAGAAATTTAATGAGTAACACTGTGACTTTAGCAGTTCCTATAAATTCAGTTGACTTGAACATTAAGATTAAGGTGACAAACTTTTCCTAATTTTTTATGAGTACAAATTTTATTTTCTTAGGTCCATTTTTCAAATGAATTTTTACTATAACTTTAAGGTCACGTAGATATATTTTAGCATATTAAAGAAATAGTTTAGTAATTATTTTTACGTTAAAATTTTATCTTACCAGCAAAGTTAAGTCATTAAGGCTTATTTTTCCTTTTGTAATAATAAACCAAACCATTATAAAATTTGTAGAGAATTTTATATTTATTTGATACTTCACTGTAATACCAGAATTGGTTTTGCTTTGCTCACAAAGGTAAAGAGAAATCCAAATTTACTCATAATAAAAGTATTAGAGAAACTGTCAATAAATTTACTGTTATAATTGAATCATATGATATCTAAATTGTTGATAATATGATCTGC
Organism: Ursus arctos; assembly: GCF_023065955.2. Classification (NCBI taxonomy): domain Eukaryota; kingdom Metazoa; phylum Chordata; class Mammalia; order Carnivora; family Ursidae; genus Ursus; species Ursus arctos. The sequence continues at coordinate 58,055,691 of NW_026622819.1, forward strand.
TCGTTAAACAATAGTGTCTGGAGAAAATGATGGATTAATTGACTGATGGCTAAAGTTTCCCTCAAATATAATGGTTTACCCAGTTTGATTTGATTTGTGTAAAATAACTTTCTCTAATAAACAATTTGCTCAGAGGCAATAGAAGAAATGAATGGTTATCAAACCAAACTTAATTAGTCTATCCTAGATTGATATTACTTGGGGAGTCTTCGTTTTAATTGTGGAGGGCTGGATACAAAGAGTTTGGTTCATTATTTTTTCCTGTATAAACACTATTGTGTAACTACCTATGGAATAATAACATGTGAATTCATTTTAATAAATGCTTGTAAAGTGAATTAGCTAATTATGCCAGGCTAAAAATGATTCCTTTAATTATTTTGGATATTTAACTGGTACTTCAATTTTATTATTGTTAGTCTGTAAATGTGATTTGTATTAGCTCTGCCAAACTAATTATAATGTATAACTTAACAAACAATTTGAACAGTTTTGTAATGCTTATAATGTTCTCTCGTGTAAGAGAAAACCTTATTTCTAGTTTGCATGGAGATAAAGGTTTAACACAAATTCAGAGCAAAAGAAGGGCAATTTATGTGTAAACAGAAAATAAAAACCTCTCAATATCCAGTGTGGTGACCGCCATAATTACATGTATGAGAAAAATGAACAGATTTCATTCAGGAGAAGATAAAACCAGTGATTCACTAGTTTATCTTAAGATGGTGTTCCGTTGGCACTTGAAGACAAGGTGTAGAGTAAGAGATTTGATTAGTTCTTATTTTATGAGTTAGAAGCGTTTTCTATTTGCCCTTAGTATAGATAGAAGAACTCAGTCTACATTCTCAAACAGGAAGATTTATATTCATAACTCATTGTGGATGTCAAAAACAATATGCTTCTTAATCACTTTCACTTAGATTAATTCTAATTGTTTTTGAATCAGAAATGAAGAGAACAAAGGCTACGGTAGTAAGAAATATAGCATTCTAATTTAGTCTTTGTGGGAAAAAAGCAAAATAACATCCACAAGAGTATGCAATCTAAAACATTCTTCTTTTTAAAATTGATACACAATAAAATTCACTTTTTAATTTTTGAGGGGTATACAGTAGTATGAGTTTTAACCCAAGTATAGATTCATGTAACCACTACCACAATCAAGATAGGGAATAGTTCTATCACCAACAAAACAAAACAAAACAAAACTTCCCTCATGCTGCCACACCCTCCCCCATCCCTCACCCCTAGCAACCACTGATCTGTTCCCACTCACTATTGTTTTGCTTTTTTCCAGAATGTTATATAAATGGAGTCATATGGTATTTGACCTTTTGAAATTGGCATCTTTGACTTAACATAATGCCTTTGAAATTAAACCATGTTTTTGTAATATCAGTAATTTGTTTCCTGCCTACCCCTCCCCAAATTGAATATAGCAGCACCAGTATTGGCTTGTTCAGTTAATAATATAATTGATCTTCCCATAGGGAAACTTAGTTTCTCCTTCAGCATATCCCCACAATAACTAGAACTTGATTTTTGCCCTTATTCACACATTCAGTTCTGCCTTTTTAATGTCTGCATTCTAATTTTATGGCTGTACCGTACTTTGTTCGACCTGTCTTCAACATAGATATGTAGTTTTTTTTTAAATATTGCATTTAATGCTGCATATCTTTTCTTAGGCATATCTTTTCTGCACATATATCTTCCAATAACTCCTAGGAATGAAGTTGTTAGGTAAAAAAATAAACAGAAAAAATTTGTATGGATTGCATTTTGTCTTCCAAAATGTTGAACCAATTTGTACACATTCTTACTTTGCCATCATTATCTTTCTTTGTATTCTTTGCAAGTCTAGTTAATTGAAAATATCTTACTTTTATTTTAAGTTGTATTTCATTAAACATTAGTGCAATTGAACTCAATATTAAGTTGTCAGTTGTCTCCAATTTGATCTGTATACTTTATAGATTTGGATATAAGTCCTTTGTTAGATATATGATTAACAAATATTTTCTTTCATTATATAGCTTGTCTTTTCATTTTCTTAACGGTGTCCATTAAGGAGCTGAAGTTTTTAACTGTGATGAAATCTAATGCCAATTTTTTGTTAATGGATCATGCTTTTGGTGTCATTCATAGTTAAATGAGCAATGTATGAGAACTATTAGCCTAATTCCAGGACACAAAGATAGTGTTTCAAAAGTTGTATAGTTTTGTGTATGTCTTTGATATATCTTTTATCCTTTTTCTTAAACCTATCCTTAAATATAAATGTATCTTTACATTTAATGTGTGTTCTAGACAACATATCATTTGGTCTTATATTTTTATCCATTCTCACAGTCTCTGTCTTTTAATAAGTATATTGAAACCATTTATATTTAGTTATAATTGATATTTGGATTTATATCTGCCCTCTTCTTTCTTTCTGTTTGTTCCCTCTTTTCATTTCTGCTTCTTTCTTGCCTCCTTTTAGATTAAATATTTATAGTATTGTATTTATCTGTTGAGTTTTTTACCGTTTCTCTTCAAATGGTTTTTTTCATGGTTGCTGTAGGAATTATAATATACATATTTAACTTATAACAGTCTGTTTAGCATTAATATTGTATCACTTAAAGTGGAACATAGGTCCCTTTATCCTCCACTCTCTACATTGTAGTTGCATAACCTATTACATCAACTTACGTTGAAAACCCCTCAGATAATGTTAGAACTTTTGCTTTGAACTGTACATATTTTGTAGAAATAAAGAGGAAAATGACATTCTGTTTTATTTATCTAGATATGTACTCTTTCTGTTTCTCTTCTTTCATTCCTGATATTCTAAGTTTTTCTCTCATATCATTTTCCTTCTGTCCAAAGCCTGCCTTTAGCATTTCTTACAGAGCAGATCTACTGACAATGAATTCTCTTAGTTTTCCATCATCTAGGAATGTCCTTATTTAACCTTTATTCGTGAAGGAATTTTTTTCTCTGAATATAGAATTCTGGGTTGAAAGTTCTTTCAGCGCTTTAAAAATGTTGTCCTACTTTCATCCAGCTGCATGGTTTCCACAGTCATTTGAATTCTTATTCCCCAGTAAGTTATGGGCTCTTTTTCTCCAGCTGCCTTCAGGATTTTTTCTTTCCTTTTTCATTGAGGTAAAAAATCACGTGACACACAATTAAGTATTTTAAAGTGTACCATTCAGTGTCATTTAATACATTCACAGTGCTGTTCATACACCACCTCTCTGTAGTTCCAAATATTTTTGATCACCTCAGAAAAATACTTCATACCCATTAATCAGTCATATTCATTCTCCCCTCTCCCATCCGCTGGGAAAGAATACTCATCTACTCTCTGTCTCTGGACTTGCCTGTTCTGGTTATTTTATATGAAAAGAATCATGCAGTATGTGACCTTTTGTGGCTGGCGTCTTTTACTTAGCATAATATTTTGTTTTGTTTTTGTACTTTCAAGTTTTTGTTAAATTCCAGTTAGTTAACATACAGTGTAATATTAGTTTCAGGTGTGGAATTTAGTGACTCATCATTTACATGTAACACCCAGTGCTCATCACAAGTGCCCTCCTTAATACCCATCACCCATCTACCCCATCTCCCACCCACCTCCCTCCAGCAACCCTCAGTTTGTTCTCTATCTTAACGAGTCTGTTTTATGATTTAACTCCTTTTTCCCCCCCTATGTTCATGTGTTTTGTTTCTTAAATTCCACATCTGAATGAAATCATGGTATTTGTCTCTCTCTGACTGACATTTCACTTAGTGTAATACTTTCAAGGCTCATCCAAGTTGTAGGATGTATCAGTACTTCGTTTCTTTTTATGGCTGAATAATATTTCATTTTATGGACATACCATGATTTGTTTATCTCTCATCAGTTGATGGGCATTTAGGTTGTTTCCTACCTTCAGCTATTATAAATAACACTGCTATAAATGTTCTTGTACAAGTTTCTGTGTGGACATACATTTTTATTTCTCTTTGGTACATATGTAGGAGTGGAGTTGCTAAATCATATGGTAATTCTATGTTTAACTTTTTGAGTTACCATTAAACTGCTTTCCACAATGGCTGGACCATTGTACATTCCTAACAACAATGTACAAGGGTTTCTGTTTCTCCACGTTCTCATTAACACTTTTTATTTTCTGGTTGTTTGTGTGTATGTATATACACATATATGTATGTATGTGTGTGTGTGTATAATTATATATAAATATGTAACTATGTATAGTGTATGTGAAGTGATAACTCATTGTGGTTTTGATTTGTATTTCCTTAATGGCAAATGATGTGGAACATATTTTCATATGCTTTGGAGAAGTATCTATTCAAGTCTTATGTCCATTTTTTAAGTTGGGCTGTTTGTCCTTTTCTTGTTGAGTTGTAAGAATTCTTTATATAGTTTTGATATTAAACCCTTATCAGATATATGATTTGAGGAGCACCTGGGTGGCTCAGTCAGTTAAGTGTCTGCCTTTGGCCCAGGTCATGATCCCAGGGTCCTGGGATCGAGCCTTGCATCGGTCTCTCTGCTCAGCGGGGTGCCTGCTTCTCCCTCTCCTTCTGCCTGCTGCTCCCCCTGCTTGTGCATACAGTGTCTCCCTGTCAAATAAATAAAGATTTAAAAAAAAATTTTTTAAAGATTATTTTGATTTGCAAATATGTTCTCCCTTTCTGTAGGTTGTCTTTTCACTTTCTTGATGATGTCCTTGAAGGACAAAGTTCTTAATTTTGTCTGATTTATCTATTTGTTCTTTTGTTGCTCAAGCTTTTGTGTGAAATCTAATAATACATTGCCAAATCTGAGGCCATAAATATTTAGTCCTATGTTTTCTCATAATTGTATAGCTTTAGCTCTTATACCTAGCTGGTTGATCCATTTTGACTTAATTTTTATGTATGGTATGAGATAAGGGATCCTCCTTTATTCTTTTGCATATGGTTAGCGTGTATCTTAGTACCATTTGTTGCAAATACTGTTCTTTCTCCCTTGAATGGTTTTAGCACCCTTACCAAAAATCAGCTCTCTGTAGATTTTTGGGTTTATTTCTGATTCTCAATTCTAATTCCTTGGTCTGTGCTATCATCTGATCATTTGTGTCCCCCCAGAATTCATATGTTGAAATTCTGATTCCAAACAGTGGTGATATCAGTAGGTGGGGCCTTTGGGAAGTATTTAAAGGCCTTTGCAAAGTACTTAAGTTGTGATGGTAGAGCCGTCATGAATAGAATCATGCCTATAAAAAGAGACTGCAGTGAGATCCCTAACCCCTTCTGCCATATGAAGATACAACAAGAACCCTGCATTCTGGAAGAGAACCCTCACCCAACCATGCTGGCACCCTAATCTTGGACTCCCAGTCTCCAGAACTGTGAGAAATTACTTTCCATTGTTTATAAGTTACCCAGTCTGTAGTCTTTTTTTATAGAAGCCTGATGGACTAAGGCTATATTTCTACCCTTATGCCAGTACTATACTGTTCTGATTACTATAGCTTTGTAGTAAGTTTTGAAATCAGGAAGTGTGACTCCTCCAACTTTGTTTTTCAATATTGTTTTGGCTATTCAGAATCTTTTGCAATCCCATATGGATTTGAAGATCATCTTTTCCACTTCTGCAAGCAAAAAACAAAACAAAACAAAGCAAAACCAAAAACAGGCAGTTGGATTTTGATAGAGATTTGAATCTGTAAATCATTTTTGGGAGTACTTCCATCTTAACAATATTAAGTCTTTTGATGCATTAACATGGAATTCTTTCCATTTAATTAGGTCTTAAATTTCTTTCAGCATTGTCTTGTAATCTTCAGTGTACAAATATTTCATCTCTTTGGTTAAATTGACTCCTAGATATTTTATTCTTTGGGATGTTATTGTAAATAGAATTGTTTTCCTTCTTTTCTTGAATTGTTCATTGCTGATGTGTAGAAACTTAACTGATTTTTGTGTGTTGATTGTGTATCCTGCTAATTTGCTGAATTCGTTTATTATCTTTAGCTGATTTTCTGTGGACTTTTGGAGATTTTCTATATATAGAATTGTGTCATCTGTTAGTAGATATAATTTTATTTTTTCTTTTATAATTTGTATAGCTTTAGTTTCTTTTTCTTACCTAACTGCTTTAGGTAGCACTTCCAGTAGAGTGTTGAATAGCAGTAGAGAAATAGGCATCCTTGTTTTGTTCCTGATCTTAGAGAAATGCTTTCAGTCTTTACCATTGAGTACGATATTAACTATTTACTGCTTCGATTCCATCAGTGTTTGCTTCAAATATTTTAGAGCTGTTGTTTGTGTATATATGTTTATGATTTTTGTATTTTCTTATTGATTTTACCCTCCATTCAATATAAAATATTTTTCTTTGTCTGTTATAAGAACTTTTTATATAAAATCTATTTTGTCTGATATTAATTAACTATCTTTTAGTTACTGTTTGTATGAAATATGTTTTTTCGTACTTCCACTTTCAGCCTGTTTTTGTCTTTGGGTCTAAAGTGAATCTTCTGTAACCAGCATGTGGTTGGATCTTTTTTTTTTTTTTTCCATTCTGCCAAATTCTTTTAATTGATGAGCTTAATCTATTCACATTTAAATTTATTACTAATAATCAGAGACTTAGTTCTGCCATTTTGCTATTTGTTTTCTATATATCTTTTATCTTTTTTTGTTTCTCAGTTCCTCCTATACTGCCTTCTTGTGTATTTGATTTTCTATTGCCAATTGTTTTAGTTATTTTCTTAGTGATTACCATGAGGATTACAGTTAGCATCCTGAATTTATAACAGTTTTCATTGATACCAAGTTAACTTCAAGCATACATGAACTCTGCTTCTGTCTCCCGCCCTTTAGGTTATTATTGTCACAAATTACGCAAAATCTGTAGAGTGTGTTCCCATTCCTAAGGATTTACCATTGTTTTTTAGGCATGGCACTTTAAATCATACAGAAAGCAAAAAGAAGAATTACAAACTGAAAATACCATGATACTAGCTTTTATATTCCTATGTAATTGCCTTTACCAGAGAGCTCTATTTCTTCATATAGCTTTGAGTTGTGGTCTGTTATCCTTTTATTTCAGCCTGAAGGAATTCCTTTAGTATTTTTTGTAGGGCCAGTCTCCTATGATGACTTCCTTAGCTTTTTATTTTTTTAAAGCTGGGAGTATCTTAATTTCTCCTTCATTTTATAAGGACAGTTTTGCTGAATATAGAATTCTTGTTGGCAGCTTTTTTCTTTCAGCATTTAAAATTTTATTCCACTGCCTTCTGGCCTCCGTGGATTCTGGTGAGAAATCAGATGTTAATCTTATCGAGGCTCCCTTGTCTGTAACAAGTCATTTTCTCTTACTGTGTCTTTTGACAGGTTCATTATAAAGTGTCTTAGTGTAGATCTGTTAGTTTATCATGCTTTAAAGTCATTGTCCTTTTTGGATATGTGAATTCATGTCTTTCATCGAATGTTAGAAGTTTTTTGCTATTGTTTCTCTAATATTTTTTTCTGCCTTTTTTTTCTTTTTTCATTCTGGGACTCTCATAATGTGTGTGATATGCATGATAGTTTTTCATAGGTCCCTTAGACACTGTTCATTTCTCTTCATTCTTTTTCTTTCTCCTTCTCATACTGAATACTTTCAGTTGCCCTTTTCTCAATTTTACCATGTCTTTCATCTGCCTGCTCAGATCTGCTGTTGATTGAACTATTCTAGTGGTATTTTTTAATTTCAGTATTGTACTTTTCAGCTCCAAAATTTTTATTTGGTTCTTTTTTGTAATTTCCAGTTTTTAAATTAATAGTCCTACTTACTTACAGCATTCTTCTGATTCTTTTAGGTTTTTTTTAATTCATGCTTTCCTTTAGCTCTTTGAGCATATTTAAGACAGTTACTTCAAGTCTTTGTCTAGTAAGTCCAATGAAAGGACTTCCCTCAGGGATTATTTTTGTCAATTAATTTTTTTCTGTGAGTAGGCCATCATTACCTGTTTCTTTGTATGCTTTGTAATTTTTTTTTTTATAAAGAACTGAACACGTTGAATATTGTAATGTGATAACTCTGGAAATCAGATTCTCTTCCCTCACCAGAGGTTGCTATTGTTGCTTATTAAAGGCTGCAGTTCTCCATTTGTGTAGTGACTTTTTCAAATTATTTTTGCAAAATTGTTGTGTGTGGTCACTGAAGTCTCTGTTCTGTTATCTCCATCGCCAGCCAGTGACCTGACAGATTTACTTGAATACCAGGATCTAGTAGGATAAAAGGTAGGAAATAGGTGTTTTGTTTCTCTAAATTCTTTCAACAGAGACCATCCAGGAATTTGCTTCTAATTGAGGCTGAAACAATGGCTAGCCTCTGTGCTGGCCCCCTCAGTGAAACATACAAGCCCAATTTTTAGTAGACAGGGTCTGTATTGCCCACTGGGGAAATAGAAAGGTGCACTAGGAATAACCTCTGTCCCCATAGCTGCCCGCCACAGGTCTGGGGGTGTGATGTGATAGCTGCTATGCAAAATGCTAAAAGTTACCAGCTTCATTTTTGTTAGAAACTTCCCTGAATACCAGAAGTATTCAGCTAGACTCTAGGATTCTGAAACAGTTGAATATGATAGTACTTTTCTTTTTCTGGTGGGGGGAGGGGTAAAGGAGGAGGGACAGAGAATCTAAAGCGGGCTCCATGCCCAGTGTGGAGTCTGATGCGGGGCTTGATCTCACAACCCTGAGATCATGACCTGAGCTGAAATTAAAAGACACGTAACTGACTGAGCCATCCAGATGCCTGAGAATCTGATAGTTCTTGACAACTCAGTAGTTGTTTCAGTGAAGGGACCAATTCCTGGGGCTTTCTACTCTGCCATTTTCTGTGCCATTTATCTTAAAATGTTTTTTCTGCATCACACTCTTTGTCTTCTCCTCCCAAACTCCAGTGAGCCATAGAGGCCTATGTGAACTTTTTTTTTTTTTTTAAAGGAGAGGGAGAGAGAGAATTTTTTTTTTTTTAAGATTTTATTTATTTATTTGACAGAGAGAGATAGCCAGCAAGAGAGGGAACACAGGCAGGGGGAGTGGGAGAGGAAGAAGCAGGCTCCTAGCAGAGAAGCCTGATGTGGGGCTCCATCCCAGAACGCTGGGATCACGCCCTGAGCCGAAGGCAGACGCTTAACAACTGTGCCACCCAGGCGCCCCCCTATGTGAACTTTTGTTATTTTCCCTCTGGTCCTTGAGACTCTGTTAATTGTGTTTTTTCCTGTTCTGTTTAAATTGGATAATTTCTATTTTTCTTCACTTTTCACTGAACCTTTCCTCTGTCACTTCCATTCTGCTATTGAACCTATCAGTGAATTTTTAATTTCATGGAAATTTCCACTTCTAAATTTTTCCATTTGGTTCTTTGTTGTTTTAATGAAAATTTCTATCTTTCAGTTTAAGAATGTTCTTCCCTACTTTTTGGAGCATGGTTGTAATATCTACTTTACAGTCATAATTCTAACATCCATGTCATCTCAGGGTTATAGTCACTGATTTTCTTTTCACTTGAGATTGGAGATTTTCCTGTTTCTTTATATGAGAGGCGATTTCTGATTGGATCCTGGACATTTTGAATATTATGTGATGAGATTCTGGGTCTTGTTTAAAACCTTAGCAGAATGTCACCTTCTTATTTTAACAGACATCTGACCTTGTTAGATTCAGGATGGACTCCAACCCTTCTTTTATGGGCAGTTAAATGTCAGTTTAATTTTCAGAGGCTATGCAGTACCATTAAAATCTGTCCTGTGTCTGTGCTACCCAATGGCATATTTATTCCCTGGTCTGATCAAGCCCAGTAAAGTTCTTAAAGCTGTGGTGTGTTAGATTTGTAGCTATGTAGTGTTAGATTTACACATGTGCAGATTATTCTTGAACTCAGGTGTTCACACATCACTTAATGGGATGGCTTTTTGAACTCCCTCCTTCTTGCAATATCCTGGGAACTTTACTCTTCTCTGGAGCTCCTTTTTAATAGTTCTCTGGCCTGAAAAGGCTTTCGTTCTCCTGTGCCACATATGTCCTGTAGCTGTGTCTGAATCCAGGGCCAAGAGGCAGGAGAACAAAGAAAAAAAAAGCAATGGGAATTTGTCCTGCCCTCTTAAGACCACAGCTCCTCTGGTCAGAGAGGACTTTTAGGTGTCCACCCAGCCTCCATGCTGCTGTTTCACCGTGGGATTCTCTGGATGCAAAAGCAGAGAGAATGAATAAAAGAAATACAGGGGATTTCCCCACTTTCACTGGGCTTTATGAGTCTACCACCTACTTCTTGGGCCAAAGAGTGAAGGCTTCTCTTGAAGTTCTTTCTTTACAGTCCCAGTACAGAATTCTAGGTCTTAAGGCACCTTTGAGTCTAGACTGGGCAATATTGAAGGAAAAGATAGTGGGAAACTTACCACTGGTTTGGTAGTACTTTGAATTATATGGCCCCTCCTCTAATCTGCCCACTGTCTTTCACTTTTCAAAGTCTTCAGATAGCTTCTCCATGCTTTCTACACAGGATAGAGGTTATTTATTTCATCTTTCTGAGATTGAGAACCTCCCTAAACCTTTCTTACTGCTAAGCTATATGCCTCCATGCTCTAGAAGAAACACAGTTGATTTTTCCAGACTGTTTGGCACATAATATGTGCCCAATTAAGTATTTACCAACTGATTATTCTACCTGGTTGTTAAGAGCCTGAGCCATTACCAAAATAAGAGATTTGTCTGCAGTTTCAGTTAAGTGTGCGTCAACAAAACAGGATGTAGTGATACTGTAATAAGGATGTATGGTGACAGTTGGTAGCTATACCTGTGAACAGAGCATAATGTATAAACTTGTCCAGTCACTGTGTTATACATCTGAAACTAATGGAACAATGTGTGTTAACTATACTCAAAAGTTTTTAAGTGTATTATTCTAACTGGAATTAAAATAAAAACTTGGAGAAACATTAAACTATACTATGAGCAGAAGACAGGTGAAGAGGGTTAAAACATACAAACCCCAGCTATAAATTAATTAAGGCAGGGGATTTATGTACAACATTGGGATTATAGTTGCTAAGAGAGTAGATCTTAAAAGTTTTTTTCTTTTATAAGATAAAAGTTTTATAGAAAAATAACTATGTGATGGATGTTAACAAGACTCATTGTGGTGATCATTTTGCAGTAAATATAAATATTGAATCATTGTGTTGTACACCTGAAACTAATATGTCAATTATATCTAAATTAAAAAAATATAGAACATTTAATTTAGTTTACTGTCCTTAGGGGTTTGTATTCCTAAAATGTGTTCCCAGAGTAACATGCCCACATGGAATAATGATTGTTCATATGTGAGTTTGTTTAGTGATTAACATGGTATCTCTCATATCTCTTCTGAATGGAAGTCAATAATCTTGGAAAAGGGAAGAAAATATAATTCCCAATAAAAACATTTAATATATTGGAAAATTTTTTAAAAAGCAGTATGTAGCGTTCTGAATTCCCATTTGAAATGAACCTTATTACTTGAGTATGTGTCTATGTGTCTTTGTAATGATATACACCATCTAGATTTATTTTATTAATGTATACATTTTCTTCTAAGAACTAAACTTATAGGATTTTTATGTGTAATGACTAATGGAAATATCATTTGATGTTTGGTAAAAATGAATCATCTTGAGATATGTATGCTTATAATGTGACCATTTAAATAAGCTTCATATCATTCGAATAAGCACTTTAAAAGTTTAAAATTTGAGTACTCATTCTATTAAAGAAATTATGTATATATATTTGGACAGAAAATAATAAAAATATTTTGTGATTATTTTTAAAGGATTAAGTGATTTTTTTTGTAAAGCACAGAAAAGGTTATCCAATAGAATTATAAGTACAACTTATAAATTGTTGCTATAAGTTCATTGAATTACAAATTTAGTTATTAATGGCCACAAGGAAAAACTTAGAAAAAATAGAAACTTTGGAATCACAAAGAAACATATTCTCTAGTGTTTGCGTTAAAAATGGGATAAATTTTATACAGTTGATATTCTAAAATGTTTTAAAACTTTCAAGGCTATCTCTCATCTTAAAATTAGTTCAGTTAGGGTGTATGTACAGTCACGCATATAGTCATAGAAACTTGAGATGGAATCTTCCTTAAAAATCTCCTAGGATCTGGTACGAAGCCAGGGGCCTTCCCTTAGACTACAGTTCCATTAATGTTTGAATTTAGCATTTTGATGTTCCAAGTGATGATGTTTCTTCAGCTTCCCCAGATGATTCTTTATAATTCAATATCTTTTCCTGACATCTAGCTTTCTAAGCTTTAATAATAAGTCAACTTCTGGTTATTTAGAAAACAGACTTATTTAGCCTTTTTTATCTTTTCCTCTGGCTATAGGGATTACTGTTGAAATGTTTCTTTTATTCTTTTTTTTTTTTTTTTAAATAGGCTCCACATGCAGCATGGAGCCCAGTGCTGGGCTTGAACTCACAACCCTGAGAGTTCCCCAGGCACCCAGGCACTCCGAAATGTTTTCGGTTTCTTAGCACATCATTAAAGGTGTAATTCAAACCACTTGATTCCATAGTCAGTTCAGCTTAACTCATCCTTTATTTGAGCACTTATATTTTGCCAAGCCCTGTGTTCTACATACCAATGGAATAGGGAATGGATTTCATACCAGATCCTGAGAAATTCTAGTTAGTAAATGAGACAAACATGCAAATAGTTATAAATATACCATACAACACATACAAGGGTAAATCAGTTTAATGATACAGAATAGAGAGCCCAGAAACTGAACCACGTAAATATTGTCAACTGAGTTTTACCAAGGTTAAAAAGAAATTTAATATGGAAAGGTTAGTCTTTTCAATAAATGGTGCTGGAAAAATTGGACATTCAAATGCAAAAAAAACATTGATGTGTACCTTACACCTAATACAAAAGTTAATTCAGAATGGATCATAGACCTAAAATGTAAAATATAAAACTTCTAGAAGAAAACATAGGAGGGGCACCTGGGTGGTTCAGTTGGTTAAGCATATGCCTTTGGCTCAGGTCATGATCCCAGGGTCCTGGGAACAAGCCCCACATCAGGCTCCTTGCTCAGCAGGGAGCCTGTTTCTCTCTCTCCCCCACCCCCCTGCTTGTGCACACTGTCCCTCTGCCAAATAAATAAAATCTTAATAAAAAAAAAAAGAAAGAAAGAAAGGAAAACATAGGAGAAAATCTCTGTAATCTTGAGTTAGTTGGTGAGTATTTTTTTTATTTTTATTTTTTAAAGATTTTTATTTATTTTATTTGAAAGTGAGAGAGACAGCTAGTGAGAGAGGAAACACAAGCAGGGGGAGGGGAAGAAGCAGGCTCCCAGAGGAGGGACCCAATGTGGGGCTCGATCCCAGGACTCTGGGATCACGCCCTGAGCCGAGGGCAGACCCTTAACGACTGAGCCACCCAGGCGCCCCAGTTGATGAGTATTTAAAACTGACACCAGAAACACAGTCCATAAAACAAGAAAAAATATGGATAAATTGTATTTTACCAGAATTTAAAACTTGTGCTCTGTGAAAGACACTGTTACAAGAATGAAAGACTGCCACAGGATGGGAGAAAATATCTGGAAACAGCATGTCCAACAAAGGACTTATATCCAAAATATACATAGCATTCTAAAAATTCAACAGTACAGAAGGCAGAATAATTGCCCCCCACCCTGCGGTGTCTCCATCCTAATCCCTGAAACCTGTGAGTATGTTACTCTATAAGGCAAAAGAGAATTAAGGTTTTAGATGGAATTAAGATTGATCAGCTGACTGTAAGATAGGGAGAATACCCTGGATTAATTGGGTGGGCTCAGTGTAGTCATAAGGGTCCTTAAAAATGGAATGATGATGTAGAAGAAGTTAGACCAATGTGGTATGGGAAGGACTGAATCCAGCGTTGCTGGCTTTGAAATTGGCAGAGGGAGGGGAAGGAAGGACTATGAGCCAAGCAAGGATCCCAAGTGGTCCTTAGAATCTAGAAAAGACAAGGAAACAGTTCTTTCCTTTCTGCCTCCGGAAAGGAATGTAGCTCAACTGACTCCTTGATTTTAGCCCAGTGAGGTCTGTGTCACACTTCGAACCTATAGAACTGTAAGATAGTAAATTTCTGTTGTTTAAATAATTAAGTTTGTGTAACTTATTATAGCAACAGTAGAAAACTAATACAGTAAAACAGAACAAAAAAAACAAGCAACCAATTTTTAAAAAATGGGCAACAAATCTGAATAGATAATTCACCAAAGAAGATACATGGATGACAATTGGTGATGTGAAAAAATACTCAAAATCATTTATTATTAGACGATGCAAATTAAAACCATAATGAGACACCACTATACACTAGTTAGCATTGTTAAACACAAACGAAAAATTGGACAGTAGTAAATATTGGCAAGGATCTGGATCAATGGGATCTCTTACTTATTGTCAGTGGGAATGTAAAATGATGTAGCCACTTTGGAAGATTGTTTAACAGTTTCTTGCATATCACTTGTAGGTATTTATCTAAGTGAATTCAAAATTTATGTTCACATAGAAACCAGTACACTAATGCTTATAGCAGCTTTATTCATAATCACAAAACACTGGGAATGACCATGATACCCTTCATTAGGTGAGTGGATAAACCGCAGGTGAGTGGTATATCCTACGCTGGAATACTACTCGACAGCAACAACAAAAATGGAATGAACTGCTTATTCATGCAACAGCAGGGATACATATGACATGCATTTTGCTAAGTGAGCGAAGCCAGAACTAAAACACTGTACTGTATGATTCCATTTATATGACATTCTAGAAAAATCAAAGCAAAGGATGGAAAACATCAGTGGTTATTGGGGGGCAGGGAAAGGAGGATTGGTTGGCTACAAAAGGGACATCCAGAGGAATTTTTAGAGTGATAGAACTATTATATCTGGTATTGAGATGTTGCATAGATGACTGGATTTGTTAAAAGCCAATGTAGAATAAATTTTAACTGGTATAAATTAAAAAGTCAACCCAGATATGAGGGGATCCCAAGATGAAATGGAGACTGGACAAATGAATCTTTCTGTATGACAGATATGTGACATATCCTCAATGAAATGGGTAGAGAAAAAGGAGCTGACCTGAGTAATTTTGGAAAATGGTATTTTGATTAGCTAGTATGAGGCTAAGAACAAAAAGAACAGTATATAAACTCTGTACTCTGGTTGGTAAATTTGTTTCTCACAAGTGAATGGGTTAGCAATTCTAAAACTACTTCATGTGTATTCTAGGATTGAACAAATAAGTAAACATATTATGATACTGAAAAGCAAGTTCCTCACTGGCAAAGTATGAAGTTACACATAAGCTAGGGGAAGGCTAGAATGAACCATGGTGCTGGAAAGATGTGTGCTCAGAGGTATGCTATCATGGTTACTTTAAAATATGTGCAGATACATAGATACAGAACTAACTATAGTAACATATAGGTTAGTATATGTATGTTTCCTACTTCTGTCTGTTCAGGGGTCTAGAAACAGTGACACCTCAGTAGCAGCAAATACATCTTGGTTTTTGCATACCATTTTCCAGTAAAAGGAACTAGGGCTCCTTGGAGAAATGGCTAATTCTAGGGCTGGGACAGGGAAAATAAATACAAGATGAGCCTGGTGTGTCTTATAGGACCAGAAAGTAAATAGGTGCTTTAAAAAAAAATGGATGAGAGCATGTCAAAAGATTTTCCATTGTCCAAAGCTGGAACAAACTGAACAAAATAAATTATGATATTATTAGATTATAACTAAGGAATAAAATAAATACCCATGTTGATATAAATCCGTGATTAAATTAATTAACAAACTGGGGAGAGGGGACAAATCTTCCTTATAGAAGCATCCCAAATAATTTATAGAGATACTGTCTCCTTTAGGAGATGGAACCTAATTCTCCTTGCCTTTAGTGTGGGCTGGTGATCATTTAGTCATTTGCTTACAAAGAACAGAGTATGGAAAAGAACAAAGTAGTAACTTCATAGTGAAGAAACTGGGCTGACTCCACCTTACTCAAGTGATCAAGGTGAAAATTGCCAGCGATAGGTCAAGGGGTGATACATCTATGGTATTCTTCCCATAACCCATAATCCCTGTCTAATTATGAGAAAATACCAGATAAACTGAAATTGAAGGAAATCCTACAGAATACTCAACTTCAAAAGCAGCAAGGACATGAAAAGCAAAGGAAGTCTGAGAAGCTGTTGCACACTGCAGAGACCAAGGAAACTTGATGACTCAGTGGAGTGCAGTCCCCGGACGAGATCCTAGAGTAGATAAGGGAGGTTAGTGGGAAAACTGGTGAAATCCAAATAAAGTTTGTAGTTTACTTGATAGTATTATTGTATCAATGTTACTTTTTTAATTTTGACAAATGTAGCTTGTTTATGTAAGATGCTGACATTAGAAGCTGGGCAAAAATAAAATGTTTATTTAATATACTGTCAAAATATTTATGCAAGTGAATATCTCTTCATTTATTGATCATCCTTTTGTGAGTTGCTTGTTGTAATCTTTACCTGTATTTTGGGTAGGTACACTTTTAAATGTGGTTTGCTATCACCACATAGATTTGGTTTTGGCTCTGTACAAATTATATCAATAACTGCAAAAGCTTTTGTTTTTATTCATTTCCACACTGTTTTTAAAACCATGTTCTAAAAGAAAGGCTGATTATAAATGTTTCCTTTTGTTATCTTTGTTACCTGCATTAGATGCTGGCTGCTTTTTCATATACTGTCTTGTTTAGCCCTGTGAAAATCCTTGTTAAATAATATCCATGTGTTTTTTTAAGTCCCACTTTGCAGATAAGAAAGCTGAGGCTTAGTAGTTAATAACTTGCCAAAAAACAAAAACAGGGACAGAATTTAAATTTACGTCCTGCTGCAGTTCCTTTCTTTCTAGTATGGCGAATGGCCTTTCCAGGTAGGAGACTTCAGAAAAATTATATTTGACTCTTTAAAATCAAATGACATATATTTACATAATGTAAAACCAAAACCCTTATCTTTTTTTCTACTTGTAATCATGCCTGTTTGGTTAAAGAACTTACATTAGGAAAAATTAAAAACCAGATTGTTCAAGTGAACAAATTGTTTGTTATAAGAAAATCCACTGTAGTTTTAAACTTTTCATTAGGAAGCAAAATAGCAATAAAATAATATGCCACTGGGGTTTAAGGAATTTGAGGTTAATAACAATATGATCATCAGTTGCAATTTGTTGAATTTCAGGAAAGAGTATATAATGCCTCTGCGTTTGGACTTAGATTTTGTGATTGTGATCATACTTACTTTACCAGTTTAAGTAAAGCCACTCTTTAAGACATTTTCTTTACTAAATGGCAGTTTAGTGCAGTTTTTGGAACAAGTTATTGGTTTGAGTCCCAGCTCTGCTTCTTATTCAATTTTATTATTTTAATTTCCGTATGTATAAAATATTACCTATCTCATCCTTGTAAGTTATGATAGTATGTTTGCATAAACTACCTAGTTTAAAATCTAACATAAATCCTTTTATGTACTTGAATCCCTTGTCTGGGACGCCAGAGAAAAAAGACTTGCAGGGACACCTGGGTGGCTTAGTCAGTTAAGCATCTGCCTTTGGCTCAGATCATGATCCCAGGGTCTAGAGACTTCAGGCTTGAATTTTTTTGTATGTTTTTGGTCAAGACTACTTTATAAGTTAGGTTGTATACTTTTTTTAAGGAGCCATATAATAGCTGGATATCTCTCCATTGCTAATGTTAGCAGCTGCTGCTGATTTTGACCTGCGTCATGAAAGATTGCAAAACTGGTGATATTCTAATTCTGTCATTCCTTCTTCATTTATTTGTTGGATATGTCAGTTATTTCCTTACCCCAAGGTACAGTTGAGTATAGTCAAGGCAGATATAAATATTGGATTCTTTTCTCTAATATCTTTCAAGTGATTTTTTTCTTTAGTATCCTTTTGAATATGTGGATTTGAACATAATGGAAATTAGTGTTGATACTCAAATTATCCTCTCTGTGGCCCTTGGAAACTTCTTCAAGTTGAATTCAATTTCAAATTCAGCCTCTCCTGAATCCATTTGACACAAACCTGGTAGTATTTGATGCCTTCCTTGCTATCTGGTCTGACAAGATATTCCAGGCTTATCTTGTACATTTCCTGCTGCAAATCTGGAATCAGCCATTTGTTCCAGAAGCTCTTGTTCCTTCGAGTGGAAAATAGTATTTATAGACCACAATTTGGGCTTTAAGAATTTTCATTATTGCAGGAATGATCCTTACTCTAGCCATTTTTAATGGACAGACGAGGAATATGTAATTTTTTAAAGGTGAAATCAACATAAGATCATACTGATTCTTCCAGTAGAAATTCAGCACTTGAAGGCATTTACTGAACCTCATATATTTTCATTATTGCTTCTTTCTCCAGAGTTCCAAATCCCAGTTTTATGAACTACACCAACATATTTACTTCTTTTATCACAGAATACACACCCTATTTATAATTTTAGAATAACAGTATCAATTTTACCATCAGCTATATAATTAAAACCGTTTACAGTTTTTAAAGTAGTTTTTGTCCTTCAGGTACATATCCTACTAGAGTTAAATTATTGTTGGACATTTGATTGTTTAAAGGCTTTATTGAGATAAAAGTACATACCATGAATTCACCCATTTGAAGTGTACAGTTCATTGGCTTTTAATATGTTCACAGAGTTGTGTATTCATCACCCCAATCAATTTTAGAACAGTTTTCATCACTTAAAAAGAAACCCCACTCTCCTTAGCCATCACCCTTTAAGCCTCCATGTCCCCAGCCCTACACAACAGATAATCTGTTTTCTGTCTCTATAGTTTTGCCTGTTTGGGATATTTCATATAAATGGAATCTGCATAATATGTGATTTTTTATTTTTTTAAAGATTTTGTTTATTTATTCGAACACAGATAGAGACAGCCAGCGAGAGAGGGAACACAAGCAGGGGGAGTGGGAGAGGAAGAAGCAGGCTCATAGCAGAAGAGCCTGATGTGGGGCTCGATCTCATAACGCCGGGATCACGCCCTGAGCCGAAGGCAGACGCTTAACCGCTGTGCCACCCAGGCGCCCCAGTATGTGATTTTTTATGACTGACTTATTTCATTTAGCGTAATTTTTCAAGGTTCATCCATGTTGTAGCATGTATCAATACATCATTTCTTTTTATTGTTGAATAATATTCCTTTGTATGAATATACCACATTTTATTTATACATTCATGAGTTGATGGACATTAGGATTGTTTCCACTCTTTGGCTGTTATGAATAATGCTGCTGTGGGGGGAGAGTGGAAGAGGTGGGGGAACAAAAAAATAATGCTCCTGTGAACATTCACATGCAAGTTTTTGTGTGGATATTTTCACTTCCCTTGAGTATACACCTAGGAGTGGAATTGCTACATCATATTACAACTCTTATGTTTAAAATTTTGAAAAACTGCCAGTCCGTTTTCCAAAGTGGCTGCACCATTTTACACTCCCACCAGCAGCATATGAGGATTTTTATTTGTCCAAAACCTTGCCGGCATGTCTTTTTTAGTCTATCCATCCTTTGAGTGTGAAGTGGTATCTTACTGTGGTTTTGACGGATGGCTGATAATATTGAGCATCTTTTCTTATGCTCATTGTCCATTTTTATGTCTTCTTTGGATAGGTGTTACTCAGATCCTTTGCCCATCTTTAATTGGGTTATCTTTTTATTATTGGGTTGTAATTATTTATATATTCCAGATACAAGTCTCTTCTCAGATATATGATTGCAGGTATTTTTCTTTCATTTTGTGGGTTGTCTTCTCACTTTCTTGATGGTATCTCTGGAGCTTAAAAGTTTTTAATTTTGGTGATGTCCAGTTTTGTCTAATTTTTCTTTTGTAGCTTGAGCTTTTGATGTTATATGGAAGAAGTGACTGCCTAATCCAAGTTTTTGAAGATATAGTCCCGTGTTTTTTCCTAAGAGTTTTATAGTTTTAGCTCTTATATTTAGACCTTTGATTTATTTTTGTATATAGTATGAGACAAGAGTTCAGCTTCATTCTTTTGCATGGGAATATACATTTGTCCCATTTGTTGAAGGGTATTCTTTGACCTTTGGCACTCTTCTTGAAAATCAATTGACTGTAGAATGAATTTGGAAGTTTTCCTTCCTCTTGTATATTTTGGACTAGCTTGAGAACAAAAGCATTAACTCTCTTTTAAATGTTCTGTGGAATTCACCTGAGAAGCCATCTGGACCTGCACTTGTATTTGTGGGGAGTTTTTGATTACCAGCTCAATTTCATTACTAGTAATCGGTCTGTTCAAATTTTCTGTTTCTTCCTGATTCAGTTTTGGAGGATTGTAGGTTTCTAGTGGTTTATCCATTTCTTCTAGGTTGTCCAATTTGTTGGCATATAATTTTTCATAGTGTTCTCTTTTAATTCTTTGTATTTCTATGTATTTCTTATGGTGTTGGCTCTTACTTCTCCTCCTTCATTTCTGATTACTTGAGTCCTCTCTCTTTTTTCGTGGTGAGTCTGGCTAAACATTTATCAATTTTGTTTATCTTCCCAAAGAACCAGCTCTTGGTTTCATTATCTTTTCTATCAGTTTTTTTTTGGGGGGGGGGGGCGGGGTTTGGTGTCTGTTTCATTTATTTCTGCTCTAATCTTTATTATCTCCTTCTTTTATCTTTAGACTTTGTTCTAATTTTTCTAGCTCCTTCAGGTATAAGATCAAGTTGTTTATTTAAGATTTTTCTTATTTCTTGAGGTAGGCCTATCACTATAAGGTTCCCTCTTAGAACTGCTTTTGCTGTGTCCCAAGGATTTTGGACTGCTGTGTTTTTATTTTCATTTGTCTCCATGTATCTTTTGATTTCCCCATTGTTTGTTTGTTTAGTAGCATGTTGTTTGACTTCCATGTATTTGTAAGGTTTTTTCCAGTTTTTTTCTTGTAAATGATTTCTAGTTACATACCATTGTCATGGGAAAAGATTTTGATATGATTTCAGTCTTCTTGAAATTATTGAGACTTATTTTGAAGCCTAACTTGTGATTTATCCTGAAAAATATTCCATATGGACTTGAAAAGAATGTGTTTTCTGATGTTTTTGGATGGAATGTTCTGTATATGTCTGTTAGGTCCATCTGGTCTAATACGTCGTTCAAAGTAATTTCATCTTGGTGTTCAGCAGTGTCTGTAATAGTCAAGGATGGCTTCATCCTGTAGGCCCTTCTCCTTCATGTTTTCTTTTGTAATTCTTTTTTCTCCTTACAGTCCTTTCTGTCTTCTTTCTTTGTAGCTCTTTCTCAATCCATCTTCTTTCTGCATTTGAGCTCTTCTCTACTACCTGAATCATGTCTTCTTTTCTCCTTTGTGTTCTCTCTGCTGGAATCCTTAACCTTAACGGCTTTTCCTCTTCTCTTCTTATTTTTCTTTCACTTTCTTCTTCTCTAATGTCTATCTTTATTGCTTGTGTGATGCACACTGACCCATTTCTCTCCGGAGAGTGGCTGTAGTCATTTCTGGGTTGTAGATTGTATTTATCAGTTATCTTCTTACAGAAGTGGTTGTAGCAACTATTTTAAACTTTTTTGAGGTATAAGTTACTTACAATAAAATGAACAGCTCTTAAGTGTTTGATTTGATGAGTTTCAACAAATGTATACATAAGGGTAACCACTACCCAAGAAAATTTCCTCATTTCTCTTTCTAGTCAGTGTCCCTCTCCCTGAGCCCACAAGGTGAACACTTTCTAATTTTTAGTAACCAATAATTAGTGCTACTTACTTTTAGACTTCATATAAATGGAAACATAAAGTATGTGCTCTTTTAAATCTTGTGCTTCTTCACTCAACATAAGGTTTTTAGATTCTTCTATGTCGACAAGCATACAGTAGTTTATTCCTTCCTTTAAAAAAAAAAAGGTTTATTGACTTATTTGAGAGAGAGTACATGCGCAAAGCAGGGAGGGGCAGAGGGAAAAGGAGAGAGAGAATCTCATGCAGACTTCCCACGGAATGTGGAGCCTGCCACAGGACTTGATCCCAAGACACTGAGATCATGACCTGAGTTGAAATCAAGAGTTAGACGCTCAACTGAGTCCAGGCGTCCCTGTTCCTTCCTTTTAATTACAAGGTGATATTCTGTTGTATGAATATACCACACTTTGTATATCCATTCCCCTGTTGATGGACATTTGGATTGTTTTCACTGGTTTTGTTTTTCAGAAATAATAGTAACATTTTTTTTTAATTTGAAAAAGACAAAGGGGAAAAAATTTGAAAATAAAAGCTGTTTCTTACCCCCTCTCTCCCAATATGATATCCTCAATGATATTCCTTACAGAGAGTCATATGTACGTCCAAGTATTTGTGTATGTCTTTGCCATTATTTTCATACAAGTGGAATCATTTCCCACATATTTTTAAACGTCTTTCTGTATCAGTACATGTGGATTACATCACTGATATTCTTACTTGTCAAATAGTATATACGTAATATACTTTATCCCATTGTAGAGGTGTACAATAAATTATTTAACCAGTCATATTTAATTACTGGATATCAACTTGCTTCTTTTTTCGCTTACAAATATTTCTACAGTGGGCATCCTTACATTTATATATTCGTGCTATTTGTTCAGTACATAAATGCTGTAAGATAATTCTTATGTCAGAGGAATTTCTAGGTCAAAGATTATATACACTTAAATTTTGATAGAAATTGCCAAAATCAAATCAACATGCCCTATCCATACTTACTACAATATTTAAGGGTTGTTTTCTTATACGTGATAAGGGAGATTTTCATGTTTTTAGTTTATTCATTTAACAATTATTGAAGACCACCAACAGGGTCTGAGAGTTTTTGTTCACACACAACCTGATAGATATCAGGTCATGTTCATCTCTGCCAGTCCTACAGGTGAAAACTGTTATCTCACTGATGTTTCATAGCATTTCTGTAATAATGAATTTTTCATATATTTATTTTCCATGTAGTTTTAGCTGTAAACTACTTAGTTATATTCTTTGTCCATTTTTCTATCTGGTTTTTGTCTTTTTTCATACTGATTTATAAGAGCTCTTTGTCCTGTGTCACTAGTTTTTCCTAGTCAGTGTTTGTGTACTGACTTTGTTGACAGTGCTTTCTTTAAAAAGAGAAAATCTCCTCTGTTTCCTCAGTGGTGTTTACATTTCTAAAATAAAGTGTTGTTTAACCCAAAAGAATAACTGTTTAAGGGAAATTTAAGGCACCCTAACAGTTGAGTTGGAAAACTATTTTGGTTGACAGAAGAGATACCAAGATATCTTCTGGAATTTTAATCTCTTGAAATGAACTCTTCTTTCAAAGACCTATCTCTGTTAAAAAAAAAGGGGGGGGATATGTAATATAGCATCAGTTCTTATGCTGTGAGGATGAAATTTGTCTTTACTTTAGAGCTAAATGTATAATATGGCATACATAAATGTAAGTATATATATGTTTTTCCTGTAATGGTACATTTAGTTATTTTGTCATTTGTGGTGTTACAGATCTGGTACTCATCTTTATTTACTTTATTCTTTGTGTGGGTAATGACCTCAGAGAATTGTAGTATCTTAGAATTGTAGCATTTGAAGGGTTCTTGTCATGGATTTCAGGGAAAAAATTATCTATATTTTGTCATCAAAGCACATAAGTCGAGACTTTTGCTTTGCTTAATTGATAAGTCAAATGCACTCAAATATTGCCAGTGCTTCACTTTCTTTTAAATATTTCCTGACACTCTGGCTAAGATTGTACCTAAAGGATATGAAAATAAAAAACCGGAAAGATTTAGCTAAGAACCTGCTTCATGGGTTCTCGTCATACAGTAGATATGACGCTTGAGTCGCTAATGCTACCACATCTTCTAGTTAGTCCAGTTCTGACTCATAGAAAGTAAGTACAAAACTAGGGGCTTTACCTATGCACTTAGTCTCTGCAAGGTAAGTTCTATCATCCCTGTTTTAAAGATAAAGAATCTGAAGCTCCAAGAAGTAATATCTTGCCCAAAGTCACTACTAACTGATAGCTACAATCTCCTGTTGTTCCCATCAGAGAATAAACTTATTTATAGTTATGCATTCATTATTGTTATCAGTAAATCCCATGCTACTCGTAGTGTGTGGGGAACTGACCCCATTTCCGGCCTCAGGAATGCGGACAGGACATGGGCCTGGCCAACAGCTTGCTCTATTCCCCTGGCCTCAATTTCTGGTTTCATAAGAGTTTGTAAACAACTCCAAGTTCAGGTCAATGAAGTTTAATTTCTGGGACCTGTTGAAAGTATTTGGTCAAAGAAGCTTTCTTTCCGCTGAATTTGTAGCTGGGAGAATCTAAGTCTTGAGCTGTTAAGGGCTACAGTGTTCAGAAAGCCAGCTTGAAAGTGAGTAAAAGGAAAGAAAAGAAACACTGAGAGACAGAGATCAGATCCTGATACTATTTCTTTAGCCTCTGGATCTAGTGATCCAACCATGCCTATAAGAAAATCTAGCAATGGTTATTTCAGATACTGAGCAAATACTCCCTCCGCCTGTGCTCCTTGCTTTAAAACAAAAGACCATGCTGAACTTGTATAACCGAATAGCTGCTAATGATTTGAAGTGATACTGGTGATAATCTCTCTGATTCTCTTAAACACACACACACACACACACACACACACACACACACGAGACTTAAGTCCAGCATGGCCACTAATTCTAAAATAGGAAATGATAGTGAAGATGCCAGGAGGAAGGGGGAAGTTTTCTGACCTGTTGCCAACCCTTTTTTTTCTTCTTCTTCATATCCACACTGCACGTATATTCTGTAATGGTCACTGCAACTCTTTTTTGTGAACTGTTTACATGTCTGACTTCTTGTTTGGATTTTACTTGGTGATTTGATATGAATTTTTAATGCGAAAGCACTTAGCATTAGGAGTTTGACATTTTGTCTGACCTTAATCACCAGGAGGATCATGAGAGGTTTATTCAGTGGGAAGAGAACTGTTACAGCTCTGACAGAAATGATGGGAAATAAGTAAACAGCCTTTTAAATCTTCACCAGAAATCAATAGGGTTTAAAGATGATGGACGTTGGTGTTTTTTGCTGCTTAAGGACTTCAACCTTTTACGGGAAAATATCTTCTCAACGTGTCAGCAATTTTTTCCATGCACACAATGAATCACTGCTGCAAATAGAACATTCTGCATAGAACACTCTTTATCATTATTATAAGGAAGAAATTGTATATGACTGCCCATGGTAATATAGAGCCTTTTGGGGCATTTTTGTGTGAAAAAAGAAGGCCATTTCTCACCATTTTGTTTTTGCCTTATGTGTAGTTCGTTCGCCAAAGTTTTTCCTCAGCACAATAATAGCAGTTGTTCTTTATTGAGCATCTCCATTTTAATGGGTATTGGCTGTGTGATATGTCAAGGTGGATCATATGACTCCGTTTTATAGATGATGAAATTGAGGCCTAAAGGCTCTGTCAAAGGTCATCCAACTAGTGACATAACTGGTATTTAAAACCCTAGTCCATGGAGTTTGAAGCTTATGTTTTTACCATTCTTCCAACTACATCTCTGAGGACAGGCACTCAATAGGTGTGCTAAGACCTTTGACTCTATTTCTTTAGTAGTGGTATCTCTTATTTTCTGTCTTTCCTCTTTTCCCTCAGTCAGTAAAATTGACTTAAGTGACAGATTTCCACATCATTTAATAAGAGGATAAGAGCTACACCATGGTCATTGAATAAAGGGATATGGGTTGAGAACTGCTTCCCAATATACTCTGCAGATTTGTTTTTCATGAATGATTTATAAGATATTAGATTGATATGGCATTTAGCAGTATATTCACAATAAGCTGAATCTGATGCAAGTGTTCAAATATTAACCAAACATGTCATGCAGTGTCCTTTGTTTCAAGGTATAGAATTATGGATTTTATTGTAAAAAATATTTCTATCCTAAATACTACTTTAAAACATGGAACACTTGCCATTATAGAGTAGCTGACTTCCAGGTATTCAGCTGATTCATGCATATCATTGTGCAGCTGTTATCGTGGAGAAAATAATATATTTATTTGGTAATTTGGAAATATTCTTTCTAATTCAAATCAAGAATACCAATTCAGTATTTTAATAATAAGTAATCGTGAAACATACTTAATTGGGATTTTTTTAAAGGTTTTACTTATTTATTTATTTGAGAGAGAGGGGGAGAGAGAGCATGAGCAGAGGGAGAGGCAGAGGCAGAAGGGAGAAGTAGACTCCCTCGCAGGACTCGATCCCAGGACCCTGGGATCATGACCTGAGCCAAAGGCAGACGCTTAACCGCCTGAGCTACCCAGATGCCCCAATTAATTGGAATGTTTAAAAGAAAAGATGAGATAAGGCTTTACCACTTGATTGTAATGCATGTTAGGTATATTGAATGCAGATGTGAGGTACGTCCAGATGTAACAGATGTATCAGATGTAAGGTACGTTCCCTGCTTTTTTATTATCAAGTCATGAAACAGTCACTTAACTTTTGTAATCCTCCATTTCCTTAGAAATTCCATTTCCATTTAGAAACTGAAATAAACTAAATGCCCTGAGGATCCTGCTAACTCTAAAGTTGTATATATAATTCCTTAGGCTTAGAATTTTGACTTGAAGTAATTTTTTTCTATCACATACTTTTAACTCAAAACAATCTTTAATTTTTACCATAAAATTTTTAAATATTTCTCCCCTTCTCCCTCAAAAGCAGGTCATTTTCTAATATCTAGTGGTCTTCTCTGAATTGGGGGTATTGTATTGCTTACTTGACCTGTGCTTACCTCAAGTAGAGTGACATAACCTTTGTTTCTCATATGAAAAAAAAAAATATATATATATATATATATATATATATATATATATATATGATTATTACTCTGGGCATTCTAAAGGTGCTAATCAAGGAATGACTGATCAGCAATTTTCATGTGTTCTCTGGGACCCTGAGTTTTTCAGGTACGTGGTGACTACTTCCGTACTTGATAAAGGAGTAAATTGATCAATTTGATTGAGTAACTAACTCCTGAGCTCGTAGGAAATAGTTGAACTTGTGATGAAAGGATGATTCTCAGGCAATCTCAATATAGGAAGGGCTGTAAGAAATCCGTGCATCTGAGGATCAGAGTTGCAATCTTATCTCCCCTTTGCTCAATTTACACTGACTCGGGGCCTTATGAAAGGAGAGTGTAGTGGAAATCAGGAATCTTTCATTCTAGTCTGATTCTTCTCCCTGATTTTTTCACATAGATTAGAAGGTCACATAACCTCTTGAGGCCCCAGTTTTCTTACCTGCAAATTGGGGAAAATAGCACCTACTACACAGGATTATTTTGAGAGTTATATGAATTAACATACGAAAGCATTTGAACTCCCAAATAATTGCTTTGGCAGACAGTAATTTATTTAGGTATCTTGCCAATATAAGTTTTTCTTACCTGAGTTTGATGTATAACCTCCGATTCTCATACTGTGACCTCTGGGGTATGACCAGGTATAACTTCTAAAGGAAACAAGTACTGCTGAATTTATTTACTCACTTACTGTTTCACAGTCTTCGTCCTTGCCCCTGTTATCAAATAAACATGTCCATTTAAAAAAAGACACTAGCTTTCCCAACATAATAGGAATTACAGATTCAACAAATAGAGGACTTTTCCATATATAGTGTTCTATTTAGTCCAGTTCCTTTCCTTGATTTTGAACTTTCAGTCCTCTTGTGAAAATATAAAGTAATTTTCTAGTTACTTTTTTTATATTTTACGTTGGTTACTCTAGGCTTTCATGTTTAACTATTTTATTTTGATGAGGTGATCTTTAATGGTTCATTTTGTTAACCAGAAATCTTGTCCAAGAACATGTTTTAACTAAGGATATACTGTATGGTGACTAACATAACATAATAAAAAATTATTATTAAAAAAAGAAGAAGAACATGTTTTAAGTGTATTGAAGTCAGTGGGAAAATATGATTTGATACCTAAAAAATTACAGTAAAACCAAACAATTTTTTTTTTTTGCTTCAAAATTGTACTTAATTTTAAGTACTGGTAAACTGTGATTATGTCTGTGTTGGTCTTACCGGTATACAGTTGTTCCTTTTATTTTATTTTTTTTTAATTAATTTATTTGAGAGAGAGACAGAGCAGGGGGAAGGGGCAGAGAGAGAGGGAGAGACAGTCTCCAACAGACTCCCCATTGAGCGTAGAGCCTGACTCCGGGCTCAGTCTCACAACCCATGAGATCACTACCTGAGCTGAAACCAAGTTGGACGCCCAACTGAGTGAGCCACTCAAGTGCTCTGTGTTTGTTCCTTTTAAAGAGCACACAAATTTCCTTTCCTCCTCTTTTTTTTCTTTTCATGGCTCCTTGTACTTTCTGTTATTGTAGCAGTTATATTGCACACTTCCATATCTGGCCTGCACACCATCACGAGCTTCTTAAGTTCTGAGATTTCTCAGAGTAAATACTTTGATCTCTAGTCTGTAAGCTCTGCATTTGGCATTTAGTGAACTCCCAGTAATATATAGAATGATACTTCAAATTATGTTGCAGATCTAAAAATACTTAGCCGAATTGATCTGTGACTACATAAACAAGTTCTATTGCAATGACTCTTAGAACAGAAATGTTCCCCATTTGTGACTGGTAGTCTATAATGT
Source organism: Ursus arctos (assembly GCF_023065955.2). NCBI lineage: Eukaryota > Metazoa > Chordata > Mammalia > Carnivora > Ursidae > Ursus > Ursus arctos. The sequence goes on from NW_026622819.1 coordinate 58,084,506, forward strand.
CATATTTACTTCCATAATAAATATTACCTTTCATAATAGTGTCATCATAATAAACTAAGATAAAGGAGATTTGCTGAGACTTCTCTCCCAACCATTAGGATTAACCATGTTTAAGGCTCTACCTCCAGTTAGCTGTGTGACCATACTGTTAAGGATTTATTTATAAAATGAGGGTTTATACTGGATTATTGCTAAGGTTCTGTCTAGCTGGAAAAATTCTCAACCGGAAGAGCTGCCACCTACATTTATTTTTGCCGAGAGACCATTCAGCTTCTAAAAAAACCTAGGAAGCCCAGCTTGTTGCTAGCCCCACAGTGGCAATGCTTAAGGAACCTGAACTGCACACTCCCAGGAGCTTCTTATGTGCTGGGAAGAATTGTTATTCCCCTTTGATCTCTAGCCCTTAAACTCAGAGCTTGGCATTTAGAGAACACTGGTACTTAGTTTGGTTTGGGTTTCATATAATGGAAAGTACTCATCTGTATGTAATATCTATACTTGTGTCTTCAAATTTGTGGGAAGACAAGTGTGTTGTAAAGTCAACTTCCTGCCAACCCTTCTTTCTTAGAAGTCCTTGCAGCTGTGGTTTAGCCCCCCAAATTTGTTACAAAAGATAGAAATACATTGTTCTACGTATCATGGACAATCAATATAGGTTTATGTATGGTCTCGACCACCATGGACTATAAGCTACTTGAGGGCAGAAGCTCTGCTTTATTAATTTGTTATCTTCTTCTAGTGTTTATTGCAACTTAGCACACATAAGACCATCATTTATGTTTATGAAGTTAATGACTATGCAAAATCGCACACATGATGTCATAGCTGAATTGTTATTGGAAAAAAAATCACTGCCTTTGTAATGATTCCTCTCTACAAGAAAGAGCATCGAGAACCCAGTTGTATGTGTTAGTTTATATAAGATGTGAACTTCTGGAAAAGCACCTGCTGATTGTCACTGTCTAATACCTCATTTCAGTGTCAAAGGACAACTATAGTCACAATTGCTGCTCTAATTTTCATGAACCCTAAATGGTTCTGTATTTTGTAAGCGACTATAGAAATTTATTAGTTATTTTCACTTTAGTTCTTACGCAGTCTAGCAATATAATCAGATTAAGTGTGTGTCATGCACTGTTTCACTTGCAGCAATAATCCCCTCTCTGCATCAGTCTAATTTAGTGCTTTGAGCAGTGAAGTAATGCAGACTAAATCAAAGCTGGGTTTGAGCCAAGATGATGAGTTGGAAAGATCCCTGGTTTTATAATCATGTAGACCTGGATCACCACTAATTGAGGTAACATTACATAAAACACTAAACATGGTACCAGATCATGGTAAGTTGCTTTGTAAATGGTAGCTAATGTTATTTTACTTTAAAAAGTATATGGTGAAAAATAGTCATTAGGTGTGAAAAACTATTTTAAACTCGAAAGTACAGTTTACCAGCATGCAAGATAATCTTGGCATGTGTTAGCTGCACAGTAGGTTCTGAAACAGAGCGAGGAACGGAAGAATGAGCTAACTCTGTTGCAAGGCCTTGTGCTTTTTTCTTTAGTGGAAAATAATAGTCATCAGATCCCAATCTAGATGGTGGCAGCCAACATGCATATGGTTTTTAATTGTACATTAGGTGATGAGAGGTTTTGGCCTTAGGCAAGTCACTGAGTTCCTAGATGAACTCAACTCTGTTACATTTTGCCTAGTGAAAATCAGGCCAATAATGCCTACATGGCAAAGTTATTTTGAGGATTGGTGTTTAGGCCTATTAAATAACCAGTCCAAGAGGCTGGCACTCTCTAATTGTTCTATAAGTTGAATTTTTGTTTTCATTGTTCCCATTATTAGCATCGTCATCGTCGTGGTCATTTTTTGTTTGTTTGTTTTGTTTGTTTGTTTTTTAATATTTTTTTAAATTATATTATGTTGGTCACCATACAGTACATCCCTGGTTTTTGATGTAAAGTTCGATGATTCATTAGTTGCGTATAACACCCAGTGCACCGTGCAATACGTGCCCTCCTTACTACCCATCACCAGTCTATCCCATTCCCCCACTCCTCTCCCCTCCGAAGCCCTAATTTGTTTCTCAGAGTCCATAGTCTCTCATGTTTCATTCCCCCTTCTGATTATCCCCCCTTTCTTTATCCCTTTCTTCTCCTACCGATCTTCCTAGTTCTTATGTTCCATAGATGAGAGAAACCATATGATAATTGTCTTTCTCTGCTTGACTTATTTCACTTAGCATTATCTCCTCCAGTGCCATCCATGTTGCAGCAAATGTTGAGAAATCGTTCTTTTTGATAGCTGAGTAATATTCCATTGTATATATGGACCACAACTTCTTAATCCAGTCATCTGTTGAAGGGCATCTCGGCTCCTTCTATGATTTAGCTATTGTGGACAATGCTGCTATGAACATTGGGGTGCATATGGCCCTTCTCTTCACTACGTCTGTATCTTTGGGGTAAATACCCAGTAGTGCAATGGCTGGATCATAGGGTAGCTCAATTTTTAACTTTTTAAGGCACCTCCACACTGTTTTCCAGAGTGGCTGTACCAACTTGCATTCCCACCAACAATGTAGGAGGGTTCCCTTTTCTCCACATCCTCTCCAGCAATTGTTGTTTCTTGCCTTGTCAATTTTTGCCATTCTAACTGGCGTAAGGTGGTATCTTAGTGTGGTTTTGATTTGAATTTCCCTGATGGCTAATGATTTTGAACATTTTTTCATGTGTCTGTTAGCCATTTGTATGTCTTCATTGGAAAAGTGTCTCTTCATATCTTCTGCCCATTTTATGATTTATTTGTTTCTCCTGTTTTGAGTTTGAGAAGTTCTTTGTAGATCTTGGATACCAATCTTTTATCTGTAGTATCATTTGCAAATATATTCTCCCATTCCGTGGGCTGCCTCTTAGTTTTTTTGACTGTTTCCTTGGCTGTGCAGAAGCTTTTTATCTTGATGAAGTCCCACAAGTTCATTTTATCTTTTGTTTCTCTTGCCTTTGGAGATGTGTCATGAAAAAGGTTGCTGTGGCCAATGTCATAGAGGTTGCTGCCTATGTTCTTCTCTAGGATTTTGATGGATTCCTGTTTCACATCGAGGTCTTTCATCCATTTGGAGTTTACCTTTGTGTATGGTGTGAGAGAGTGGTCAAGTTTCATTCTTTTGCATGTAGCTGTCCAGTTTTCCCAGCACCATTTATTGAAGAGACTGTCTTTTTTCCACTGGATGTTTTTTCCTGCTTTGTCAAAGATTAGTTGCCCAAAGAGCCGAGGGTCCATTTCTGAGTTCTCTATTCTGTTCCATTGGTCTATGTGTCTGTTTTTGTGCCAGTACCATGCTGTCTTTGTGATCACAGCTTTGTAGTACAGCTCGAAATCCGGCATTGTGATGCCCCCAGCTTTGTTTTTCCTTTTCAACAGTTCCTTGGCGATTCGGGGCCTTTTCTGTTTCCATACAAATTTAAGGGCTATTTGTTCCAGGTCATTTTTATATAATGATCTCTGCGTTCAAGGTGGGTTTGCACCTTTGTGGATCCTCCCAGTGTTTCTCTGCTCCTCAGATCCTTTGGATGATAACCACAGAACTTCTCTAGGCATCTGAAAGCAAAATCCTTCCTCAGATTCTGTAGGCTCCTAACTTTATATTGTTCTCACCTAAGCCTGTCATCTAACACTGATTCTTCTGATCTGTCAGAACAATGCTCTCGTCAGCTAAAGGAATTTATGGATGTTTGCTATCTGGCTGATCTTGGGATATGTTAATATCTCCAGTTAGAGGAGGACGTTCACTTTGTGCATCTTTATCTGATTGTTAATCCTACTTTACTCACATTGGCAAATTTTAAAATCTTAAAAAGATTTAAAATCTTAAAAAGAAGAGGTAAAGGTTAGATAGGGTAAGAAATTATGAGTTTCACTCTGAGTACTTGGAGGAAACATTGCAACTTATAAGGAAAGAGTAATTTGGGGGAAATAACAATGAAACCTGGAGAGGGCCTAAATTTTGCATCTGAAAGGAGGGGCTGCAAAGGCTAGTTTCTCAACAAGAGTTGAGGGTGGAGGAGGGAGAAAAGCAATATTTATGACTTCCTTCTGAGATCCTAGTGAAAATTCTAACTATACATTAGAACTTTTAGAGATTCATATCCTGGTACAAAAGCAATTATGATGGTTTTGGATTACATTATGAAACATTAATTGTGGCCGTATGATTAAAGTTTGTGATTCTTGGGGCGCCTGGGTGGCACAGCGGTTAAGCGTCTGCCTTCGGCTCAGGGCGTGATCCCGGCGTTATGGGATCGAGCCCCACGTCAGGCTCCTCCGCTATGAGCCTGCTTCTTCCTCTCCCACTCCCCCTGCTTGTGTTCCCTCTCTCGCTGGCTGTCTCTATCCTGTCGAATAAATAAATAAAATCTTTAAAAATAAATAAATAAAGTTTGTGATTCTTGACTTCATATCTTATTTTGTAAACTGATGTTTTATAAAAAGGCTTTATTACTTTGTGTTTCAAGAAGCTACCGAAGAAATTTCCCTTAGTGATTTTCTACATCCAGTGCTGAAATTGTTACAGGCTGGTAACCCATGGAGGGAAGAAATCTGAATCATCTTAGTCATCTTAGCTCCTTTTTCAGTTTTCTCTCTCCATACTTCTTTCCTCTGTAACAGTGTTAGGCAAACAAAGTCCCTTTTACCGCTACTTACTAGTTCTTCTTCAGGCAAGTTCCTTGGCTCTCTAAACTTCAGCTTCATCACAAAATGTGAATAATAATACCTAGTTTATAGGGCTGCTATGAAGACTGAGATAACATGCTTAGCATGACGACTGACATACAGAAAGTGCTTGTTGAGAATTGGTTGCTTCTATTATTGTTGTTTTTTTATTTTTTTTATTATATTATATTAGTCACCATACAGTACATCCCTAGTTTTTGATGTAAAGTTCCATGATTCATTACTTGCGTATAACACCCAGTGCACCATGCAATACGTGCCCTCCTTAATACCCATTACCGGCCTATCCCATTCCCCCACCCCCCTCCCCTCTGAAGCCCTCAGTTTGTTATTATTACAACTGTTCATATTATTATCTTTGAATACAGTCATTTCTTTTTCCCAGTGGTCCACTAAATCAAAGAAAAATCATTGGGACATAATCCCAGGGGATGTGTTTATATAAGTGGTGGCCATGTATTATATATTATAGGTTAATAAGCTTTGCTTCTTAGCATGTTGTGAATATCTTTAAAACTTTTGAAGAGGAAAGAAATGTCTTCTCTATTTGAAAATGTTCCTCTGTCTTATATCTTTGAGTAGGAAAAACCTGTATTTTTTAGAATTAGTCTGTCTAGATGTTAGCTGATACAGAAACCAAGGTTCTCGGCAGCAGGCCATTCTGAGGTCGGGGGTGTTTTGGGGGGGGAAATGTACTTAGGATTCACTATACATCCTTACGTTTCTCTGTATTTTATCTATTAAGCAATCACTGCTTGTTGTGGTACAACTTGAGGTACGACTGCAAGAGGTAAATTGTTTAGTAAGCTGAGTGAGCAAACTGTTGAGCTTGTCTCATTGGGCTCCTAGACAAAGTAAGTGGCTGACCTATGTTTTTGGAAACTGAGGCATTCACATATTGAATGACTGTCATGGACCACACCGGTTGTGAAATGAACATTACCTTTAACAATCCTGTTTCTAGTGGTGAGACTGACAAGGTAAAGGTGTGACCAAGGTAAACACAGGGCTGCAACAGCCCTTAGGAAGGGCACCTGCCTTGGGCTTGAGCAGAGTAGGACAGATGAGATTGAGGAGTCAGTGGACTTGATGATGATGATATCTGTTCTGGGCTTTGAGGCCAAATGGGAAATGGCTGGGTAAGTATGGGGTGAGGGTCGAGAGGGGGGATAAATTTTTCCAGGTTGAAAGAGCAGCACATTTGGGGAACTAGAAGACGGGGTAAAGATAAAAATACTGGGCACGAAGGAAGAAATGAGATTTTTATTGTGACCTTGGATGTCTGTTTTATGAGAGAACCAGTCGGTTCAAAGGAGAAAAATGATTGAAATGGTATTCACTGAACTATTTTATTCTGTTGACTTCATCAGTCCATTTCAGTAAAAATACTTGCGTCTAATCATTTGGGCATGGGTTTGCTTCTGTTGTTACTCTTTTGTAATTTGTAATATTTTCAAAATTCTCATGTGGTTCTCAATACTGGCTGTACAATATAATCACAAAGGGAATTTTTTTAATGCCAGTGTGGATTTGCTGTAAAATATTCTAACAGAAATTTTTTAATGTTGGGAGATTGGGGAACAGATGATACAAGACTGGCAAAATATTTATAATCATTGAAGCTTGGTAATGGGTACCTGGGGTTCATTAAAGTATTCCCATTATGTTTGTATGTGTTTAAACATTTCCATAGTAAAAAGTTTAAAAAGTAAAATTGGATGTTTTTCTGAATGACAACCAAAAATCCATGCCTGGGTCCCCCACCCTAAACCAATTCAATCAGAATTTCTTGGGGTAGGATCCAGCTATCTTCTGTTTTCTTTTTTAAGTTCAGTGTGGCCCTAGTGTACAGCCATCGTTGAAAACCTCTACTTCATGAGACAAATCTAACAAGAATTACCGTTCTTATTTTACAGGTAGAGAACTGAGACCCAGAAAGGCTACATATTTTGTTCAAAGGTTACAGAGATAGTAAAGAACACATCCACTATGTTGTCAGCCTCATATTCTAGTGCTCCTTTTGTTACGCCACCCTGCTGCCTCTTTTGCCTACTATCAAAGGAACGATCTTGTTGCTAGTTATTATCACATGATCTGTTCAGAAACTATGCTATATTGATGATATCTTAATCCTTACAACTCTGTTTTAGAACACAGTAGTTCCTCTTCTTCCTCTAACTGGCAGTGAGTTTTGGGTGCAAGCCATGAAAGTTGCTAAGTTGGTTTTATTTGGAGTAGATGGTCATAAGTCAGCCTACCATTTTCTTTTCTTGGCCTGTAAATAAGGGAGCAATATAAGTGCCTCTTGGAAAGAAAAGATGCTGATATTTGTCTAATGCCCTGTGCACTGGGGCAGTAAATCTCCATACAAATTAAAGATTTTGGTGACAAATGATAACTCTCATCATCAGTCTAATCTCCTCTTAACTTTCCTGGGTATTGTTAATTCATAACATAGTTTGAATTGACTTACCATTATTGATTCCTGTATTCATTAGAATGAAAAGGGAAATCTTGCCTTTGCAAGGGAAATACAGTTATAAGACACTTTCTTTCTCATAAAATAAAAGGACCTGGCGGGATATAAACTGTGAGAGTGACAGTTAAATTGACGTGGTGAAGGTTAATGCTTGCTTGCTACATTGACGTTGGAGGTTCCCATCACTTGTCAGTACGCTCCTATAATACATGCAGTACATCTTCATTAGGAAGGCATATAGCAATCAGTTTCAGGTTTCCGGATGAGCCTGTGGCCAGGCCATAATTAACCTTTTGAACCTGGAATTGTAACAGAATGTACTATTGGCTTAGGTTATCAATTATGGTCAGAGTCAATTGATACTTTACTCAAAGAAGGCTTATTGGTGATGGATATTATCATTTACTCATCTTCCCATTATGTGATTAAAAATAAAGTTGACATGGCAAAGTTTTCCATTTTTTATTTTTGGAGAGGGAAATTTCTGTAAGCCAGATGCCTTGCCGAACCGTTACATAAGTAACTGGGTGGGTGGGTGGGTGTGTGTGTCGGAGGAGGGGGGGTGCCTCAATTTAGGGGGAGAGGAGTATGGTCTCAATTTTCAGTATTACTTTCAATTTCTTAAGTATAAAGTAGTGCAACTACTAAGGGAGCTTTTAGAATTACATGATATGTCAAATTGTAATAGAAAGGAGTCATGCATAGCATATCAACATACTTTAAGCATAAGTTTAAAAGATTAAAGTTCGGGTGTATTCGTGTAGCTGTTAAGTGTTTTGTATCTTCTTTGTCTGTCTAATATTTTGCTCAAATAATTTCAGAAAAATGCTGGCAGAATTTACCTTATTTTAGAAAAACTTAATGGTATGTGTTAATCAAATACAACTGAAAATATTGCCAGTCCAGATCAAGGGAACAGTTTGATTTTAATGCACTTCAAATCATCTATTACAATTTAAAGAGAATTACTCAAATTAAGAAGCTATTTGCTTTTTTGCTATATTTCTGTTTATTGTTGTTATCATTATATTAGTTTTTAAAATAATTTTCTATTAAATAATGACAATATGTGTTAGAAGTCGTTTCTATTAAAAAGTTACACTTATGTTTTATTTATAATTTTTATCCCCTGCTGTCTGACTGTGCATGTTGTTTTGAGATCATCTGTGAAGCTGTCTTGAGAGAATTTATTTTTAAATTAATTATGGGCAGAAAGAATATTACGTGCAAAAATGGTTTTTGCAATATTTTTATAATATTGGGAAATTAAGAACAACATAAATGTCCAACACTAAGGCATTTGTTAAGTATATTAATGGTTTGAAGAAGTATTATAGCCATTAAAGTAATGATAGGATAGAAATTTTGATATCCTGAGGAAATAGTTATGTTATCTTAAATTTTAAAAAGTAGGCTAAAAACTTGCATATTCAAGGGTAAGAGAAGGTCATTGAAAAAACTGGAAGGAAATATGCTAAACTGTGAATACTAGCTGCCTTAAGGTGGTGGTATTATATACCTTTTTCTTATTTACATATTTTATTACATAAAATATCTATTATAGCATTTATATAAATTACATTTAGAAGTAAATTATTTTTATAAATAGAATTGTTTCTGAATATTGTTACTCTTATTATCAGAAAAAATAGTTTAAAAATTAAATATAAAATAATGTTTTTCCTATCTGTTCATCAGTAGCACAACATTGTGTATAAGGCCTAACTGCCTGGTTCAAATTCCGACTCTGTTCCTGCCCAGCTGTGTGATTTTGGACAGATAGATGTATATTCTCTTTGTACTTCGATTTCCTCATCTGTAAAACGGGGATAGTAATGTACCTAGCTTAAAGGGTTGCTAAGAAGATTAAATTAGTTAGTATATATGAAGTTAAAATAGGTAAACACATAATTACATAATGCCATGCGTGCTGTACTCTTTCCTCTCTCCTCGGGACATAGACCGTCTAGTGCTGTGGCACACGACACAGCCTGCTCCTATTTTACTGGCTGTTCATTAGCCCTTCAGCTTTGTGTATGTTTTCGTTCTGTCTCCACTTGTATGTCTCATGAGTTCTTTCAAACTCATCATTTCTGAGATTTAAGCATGACCTTCTCCCCAAACATCTCCCATTCCTGTTAAGTGAATGTCATTCTCACCTTCGTTACAATGGGGAAGATGTGGAAATCATTTAGACTCTTTTTCTTTTTTTTTCTTTTTTTTCTTTTTTTAAGATTTTATTTATTTATTTGACAGAGAGAGAGAGACAGCCAGCAAGAGAGGGAACACAGCAGGGGGAGTGGGAGAGGAAGAAGCAGGCTCCCAGTGGAGCAGGGAGCCCGATGCGGGGCTCGATCTCAGGACCCTGGGATCACGCCCTGAGCCGAAGGCAAACGCTTAACTACTGAGCCACTCAGGCGCCCCTAGACTCTTTTTCTGTCTTCCTAAATTCTCTTTAATATTCCTGCTTTTTTCTTTCCCTTCTGCCACATTCAGACCATCTTTATTTCTCATCTTCTAATCCCAGTCTTGACTTCCCCTCCCCAAACGTCCTAGACAGAGCTGCTAGGGCGTGTCAGTCTTCATAACTCCCCATGTTCTCAAGGTGAAATCCAGATCCTCAAGACCTAGCCCCTTTTCTGGACTCTCCTCATTCTACCTGACAATGGCCTCACTGAGTTACTTGCCATTCTTTGAACATTGTTGTACTCCGTCAGTACTTCCGGGCCCTTGTACATGTTCTTCTGTCTCTGGAATGCTATCACCTTCTGTGATAACTCTGTGCGTTAGAAATTTCTCCAGATTGGCTCAGCTCAAGGCATAAAATCATAAAAGCATTTATCATATTCAGTGGTAATTCTCTCTCCTTGTCTTTGGTCTTCTTTAGGATGTGAGCCCCTTATATTTAGGGACCATGCCTTATTCATCTCTGTACATCTAGTCCCTAGAAAAATGACAGGCACCCAGTAAACACGGAATGAAAGAGCGAACTTGATGGAAAAGTAGCGGGTTACGGGTGATGAATAATGTTTTTTACAAAATAATACCCATATGGGTTGTTCTCCTCTTCTTACTATACATAACTGAGCCATCTTGTCCCTTTCCACCACGACCATCATTATTCTTTAATAACTTGTCTTTAAAAATAATCATTCTTGCCTTTTTGTGAGCAATGGTGGATATATTGAGTCAGGAAAGTTACTAATATAATACTTGGTGAGCAGGAATAAGGGTGGCCCTCAAAAGATCACTTTTCTCTAAAACAACGTTAAAGTCAAAATCATGTCTTCTACTTCTGTTCCTTCACCAAATCTGTCATTTCGTTTCTTTTTTCATTGTCTGGTGGCAATATATAAACCTCCCTTTAAAGAGTTCTGAAAAAATATTGGCTCTCATTGGTGATGGTGACCTGCTTTGCTGCATGGCATGTGTGTTTCCATGATGTGATTTTACTTTTAATAAGCCATCTCCTTTGGATTGGATACAATCTGCCACCTTCATTCTGTAGACCTTCATTGAAGAGACATAGTGTGCAAGGAATTAGAACTCTGGAGAAATATCTGGAGACATTGCAAGAAATTGTAAGAAAAGTATGTTAGCTGTGTAACCACAAGCGAACTTACTTGAATCTCAGTTTCCCCTTTGTAACTTGGGAATAAAAATCCGTACTTCTCAAAATGGTGGCTAGCATAAAGTAGATATTTAATAAAAGTGGCTTTCCTTCCTTCTTTCCCACTTCTGCATGTGGCATCTGTAGAGTATAATCCTAGTAAAGGAGCCCAACCAAACCGCAGGTTGAAAATAGATCTGAAGACATTTTCACTAATCCTCTGCTCACTTAAGCAATCCCTACCATACTGTCTCCCCTTCATGTGATCACATATTTTTCCGTGGCTACTAAATTATCAGTGGTTAATTGTTTAGATTTGGACATTCTTGGCAGTCATTACCCATCCTGATGCTATTTCAAAGTAGAGAGGAATTGTGTTACTGTTGGAATATGAACGGTTTCATCGTATATAGATAGTCATTTGTTCACTCATTAATTTAGTCACAAATTTTTGAGTACCTTGTATGCTCCAGCTATGTTTCATATTGTGCTAGACATTAGCATTACAGTAGCAAAATTGGCGGCCTCAGCAAATTTTAAATGGCAAGATGCTCGTACCTCTCATACCCAAAGAAGGTAAGTGATATCCCCAAATTTACATAGCTAATAAGAAGAGGAGCTGATAATGCAGACCCAGCAACACTGAATCTGGAATCTGTGATTTTAACCTCCATGGCAACAGGTCTCATCGTGTGGTTCAGGGACTCCTGGAGATCCCAAGACCCATTCAGCAAGTCACTGAGGTCAAAACTGTTGTCAAAATGATGCTGGGACAATATTAACCTTTTTCTTTTCAAACTCTAATGAGTGTACAGTAGAATTTTCTAGAGGCTATATGCCTTGTAATATTACAACAGATTTAAGGCACAAGTGGATATAAAAATCCAGCTGCTTCTGTTTCCATTAAGCCATATATTAAAGAGATATATAAAAACATAAAATGCTGCCACTGTTCTTACTAAATTTTTTGTTTCAGAAAATATAGTTTTTTCATAAAAAATGTTAATTACATTGGTATGTAAAAGACCTATTCTTTTTCTAATAAATCAATATTTTTAAATTATGTTTTATTTCTTATATGGTAAATATCAGTAGATACAGCCTACATAAACAAAAGTTTTTTGAGTTTCTTCCTCAGTAGTTTTTAAAAATGTAAAAGGTCCAGAAACCAAAAAGTTAGAGAACTGCTACTCTATACTGTTATCCCATATTTCAGAACCTTCTTTTTGGTGTACAATTGAGTCTTAAAAAAGATTTATTCATTTGAGAGAGAGAGCAGGGGGGAGAGGTGGAGGAAGAGAGAGAATCTCAAGCAGACTCCATGCTGAGCAAGGATCCCCACATGGGGCTTGATCTCACAACCCTGAGATCACAACCTTAGCCAAAACCAAGAGTTGGATGCTCGACCATGTGAGCCACCTAGGAGCCCCTACAATTGAGTCTTTTAAGTTGGCCTCCCAATTTCAAAGAACCCACAATTCTGTTCAAGAATAATGCTTTCTTACAAGTTGTCAAAATTGTTAGCAGTAATACTTGAGAAAAAAAATAAATTAAAAAGCAGAATCAGACTATAAATAGAACAAACTGATGGTTACCAGAGGGAAGGGGGGTGGGAGGATGGGCAAAATGGGTGAAAGGGAGAGGGAGATACAGGCTTCTAGTTATGGAATGAGTAAGTCATGAGAATAGAAGGTACAGCAAAAGGAATACAGTCAGTGGTATTGTAATAATAGCTTTATATGGTGACAGCAGCTACACTTGTGGTGAGCAGAGCATAACATGCGAGATGTTGAATCATTATGTTGGACTCCTACAACGAATGTAACAGTATACATCAACTATTCTCAAATAAAAAAGAGAGACCCTTGTATATTCTTTGATCCAGTTTGCCTTTCGAAGAGCTTTCTGTGCAAAATATCAGAATATCATGATTCTGGTGTACTTGAATCAGATTTACAGAGTTAATTTTTATGAAATACATAGAAAGAATTACATCATAATTAAAGCAGATTGTGTTTAAATGTTCCATTTTAGTGTATGATTGGTATTGCAACTAGTATGTTACCATCTCCAGAAGTTGATCCAGTCACAAGAAGAGAATATTCTGTTTTCTTTCTTAAATAATGAAATGGCTGAGTGTTCTAAATAGGGTTTATCAATTGTATATTTTTCAGCATTTCAGAAGCATAGTATAGTACAGGTACACTAAATGATTTCTAAAGGAACTGTGTATTGCTTTCATTTGACAGTTAACCAAGCATACAGGAGATTCTGTGTTTAAGTACTAGGGAGACAGACGAGCTGTGGTCTTGGTTATGTTAGATGGGAGAAATAGAAAAGAAAACAAATAAAAGATATTTTTGCCAAACTGGTATAAAATTTCTCAGAAATAACATCTTCCTTATTCTTTATGTTGTTTGCCATTGATTTTATGTGAATAAAAGGTCATAGACTATTTTATCTGAGTAAAATTTAATTAGTAATAACATCTTCTTTCCACTATGAAATACAGATGAGATCTAATACAGTGGTAAAGTATTTTTTAAAACAATGACTACATGTTCTTTATCTAATCTCCCTCCAGATAAAATGAGATGATATTGTCTGCTTTATTTATATAATGGACCTAGGAAAATGTTCACGTAACACAAAATTTATTTCCAAGTTGAGTTGCACATATGATCATTAAAAGAGAACAATATCCTAAATTTCCTAGAAGGTTGAAGAGCATATAGGTGTAGATTTTACATATCCATGTATTACAGTGAATTACCCCACATATGCTGAGAGAAGAGGTTTTAGTTTAATTTTTGCAGCTAGGAGTGTTTTATGGGTCTGCCTTACTTACATTCCTAGTGCTGTACCTAACAGTGTTCCAACAAACATTACTAGTGTTTCATGGGCAAAGGGATTTGGGTATGGGGAATACCATCAGTCTGGACATAGGTGACAGTTTGCCCAGGAACAACATTTAAAATCTTTTAAAACCTGCTAGTTTTTACTGCTATAAATTTTATTCTAATGAAATGAGAGCTAGTAGGATCTAAGACTAGCTAACATCTTTTGTGGTACACAGTGTGAAGCTAACTAGGACAACATTTGCACCCTAGCATTATCATTCAGTTTATATTGTTTGGGGGCTCAGTAAAATGGACATGATCAAAGAGGTACATTTTAATGAAATCGTGACTTAAATATGGATTTTTAAATGCCATGTGGATTGATAGTTTTACTGACTGTAGAGAGAATTAAAGACACAACATTCATGGCTTTCTGTTACTGTTAAGGGACAAAGGAGGTACATCGTTAGAAAAGTATTCAATATCATATTGCTAATTTAGGGGAAATTTTTTAGAAAATATGTTTTCTATAACACCACTTACTACTGAAAGAAAGCTCAATAAAATATTGGCTAATGAAGATATTATGGTTTCTCCCCCCCCCCCCCTCTATGGGAAGGACAAGTTCCTCCCCCACTCCTATGAAGAGGGACTTAGTGAGTGTCTGGGGTGTTACTTGAGAATTTCATGTTTATCAAAATGGTGATAAAGGGTGGAAGGAGAGGGAGAAGTGTGACAAGCCCAAGAATGATAAGGTTGATAACATTGGAATCTACACAGAGTAGATTCCAGTCATGAGCACTGTCACTGAGTAGCCTGTGAATTTCAAGAAAAAAGTTTGAAAGTGAATTTCAGTGATGAAAATTCTTCCCTCTAAATTCATGAATAATAATGAATATCATATTTGCTAATTTATTATTTCGGCAGATCTTATTGTCTTTAAATTAATTAATTAATTTGGCCCTTTCTCGGAGTTTTTGTAACCTAGTTGGAAGAGATTAGATTCCTACACTAGTCGATGAAGTCCTCAAGAAAAGGTGTCTCTGTCTCTCTCTCTGTCCCTCGTGTCTAGCATAGTCTGTTGTTCAGTGTCATAGAGGTTTGTTTGTGGTGTTTGTTTGTTTTTTAGAGGGGGGAAGGGGGAGGAAGAAAGAGAATCTTCAGGGTCCACCCACTAATGAGAGCTCCATCTCACAGCCCTGAGATCATGACCTGAGCCAAAATCAAGAGTCCGACACTTAACCAACTGAACCACCCAGACTCCCCTGTTTTATTTTTGGTTTTGTTTTTTAAGTCATTGACCACATAGTGATAGTAAAGGGGGAAGTGGGAGGAATGGGTAGAAAAATGTGAAGTTATAAGCCAAGGAGTTCTTGTTTCTGAGAATCAATCAAAACAAAAATGAAATTTTATCCATTTCACCTTTGAAATTACAGTGTGGGTCAATAGGAATCAATTATAGCATTCTGTCGCCACACATTTTGTTATAAAAATGAAATATAGCTCTGCTTGTGCCTAAATCAGATGGTATTTCAGATAGCTGGCTCATAGTTAAGGAAAGCTGTGTGGGCTTTAACTTAGAGGAGAGTTCTTTCTTCAACTCCTCCTCCCTGTGCCCCAAAGCTTCCCTCAATCTCTGAGTTACTCCAGTCTGGTACTGGAGTCTAGCCCATAGCGCCATCTAGGAGTCAGGGGAGGTGATGGAGAGCACGCCCCAAAGCTTGCTGCTTCAGCCTCTCCAGAACTCTTCTCCTCACCTCCAACCACGTCTAATAGTGCTGAATTAGCCAGTAGCCACCAGAGCTGCCTTTGGTTTCAGTTAACAGTTCTGTAAAAATATGTCAGAGAAACAAATGAGTGTGATAGAGGGTTTTCTTGCCATGACAATCTAAGAAAGCCAGTGTATACACATGGCAGAAAACAGTATTATACAATGAATAGCATCATACAAGCTTTGTCCCAGACTGACCTGGTTCAAAGACACCCTCTGGGCTTGTAGGATTTTTCCTATTATAATACATGGGTGCTTGGGACATAGTAGGCCCCTAGAAGTGAATCGTATTATTATGTTTCAGAATCATATGGGTAAAATTAGATGGGACCAGAAAAGGATCCAATTCTATAAAAATAATGAAACTATTTTATACAGTATAAGAAAAGAAAATGAACATTAAGCAGATCTATTTGGTCTCAGGGCTCTACTTTTTAAAAAAGAAGAATCGGGAACCTGGGTGGCTCAGTCAGTTAAGCATCTGCCTTCAGCTCGGGTCATGATCCCCGGAGTCCTGGGATCAAGTGCCACATCTGGTTCCCTGCTCAGCAGGGAGTCTGCTCCCTCTGCCTGCCGCTCCCCTGCTTGTGCTCTCTCTCTGTCTCTGACAAATAAATAAATAAAAGCTTAAAAAATAAATAAATAAAAAAGAAGACTCATAGGCTGTGTTGTATCTCTAAATCAGGAAAGGACATAAATTTACATTAGTAAAGTTATTCTGGTTACAACGTAGGAGATAAAACTATATAATTATCGAAGTAAAACTGACTGAAGTTTCAACATGTAATTAAATTGTACTTTGCACAGGAGCATTAAACCAATTCTTGTTCTCCTCCTCCATCACTTACCCCCACCAGCATACAAGAAGCCAGTGAGAAACACCATTCCTTTCTTGGAATAAGCACAATAGAACCTTTAAACAGATTATAAGAAAATGTCATTCATCATTTTTATTTTCTTTGGAAATTATGCTTTTCTTACTGAATATACCAAAATATTTTTTTCTTTTCCTTGCATTTTTATACTCATTCAAAATACTTTAAAAATATTCTTTGTGTATATGTAAAATACCATTTTACTTCTTAAATACATCTTGGGCTTTTTAGTAAGAACCAGTTTGGGAATTTAGATATATCACCATAAGCATCTGTTACCTTGGTACAATTATATTACAAAGTGTGTTGTGAAGATGAGAATGTAGTTTCCCTTCTAACTGTTTCTTTTGGTGAATGGAAATTATCAGTTTGATACGATCTCATTTATACTGAACTTATAGTATACATGTTTTTAGTCATACAACATTTTTGAGAAATCTGTCATGTTTCATATGTTCTTAGACTTTTTTTACCCAAAATCCTTTGCTAACTCTACCAGTGATAAGGATATGCAGTTTGCCATTATACAGACTTGGGTTCAAACATGGTTCTACCACTTAGTGGCCTTTGGGCAAGTTTCTCAAACTCTGAGATCCTCAGGTTTCTTGTCTCTAAAGCTAGAATACTACTACTTAACCCACGAGGCTATTGTGAGATAACATATAAGCTCTCAAAAATATTAGGTCTTTTTCTCTATAAAATAAAAAATGTCCCTAAAACATGTTAAGATTATTTCTTTTTTTTTTCTTGACCATCCTCACCCACTTTGTCCAACCTTCCACCTCTCCCCACTTCAACCTCCAGTCTGTTCTCTGTATCTGTGAGTTCAAGTTTGTTTGTTTGTTTTAATTTTAGGTTCCACGTTTGTGTGAGATCATACAGTATTTGTCTTTTTTGTCTGACTTATTTTCCTTCAAGGTCCATCCATCATGTTGTAGAAAATGTCAGGATTCCCTTTTTTATGGCTGAATAATATTCCATTACCTATAGCACATTGCATGTATACCACATTATATATATAGCACATTACACACATACACACACACACACACACACACACACACACACACACCTCATTTTCTTGATGATTCATTCATCAGTGGACAATTATATTTCCATGTCTTGGCTATTGTAAATAATGCTTCAGTGAACACAGGGGTGCAGATGTCTTTTCAAGATAGTGATTTTGTTTTTTTCAAATACCTAGAAATAGAATTCCTGGCTCGTATGGTAGTTCTATTTTTAATTTTTTGAGGAACCTCCATATTGTTTTCCAGAGTATCTGCACCAATTTACTTTTCCACCAGAGTGCACAACAAACACAGCAATGTACCTTCTTTCCAATCCTTGCCAACACTTGTTATTTTTATCTTTTTGATAATAGCCACTCTACCACATGTGAGGTGATATCTCATTGTGGTTTTGATTTGCATTTCCCTGATGATGAGTGTTGTTGAGCACCTTTTTATGTACCTGTTGGACATTTGTATGTCTTCTTTGGAAAAATATCTAACCAGATCCTTTGCCCATTTTTAAATCAGATTGTTTGCTGTTGGGTTTTTTTCTGTAGAGTTGTATGAGTTTTCTTATATATTTTGGATATTAACTTCTTATCAGATATATGATTTGCATTTATTTTCTCCCATTCCATAGGTTGCCTTTGCATTTTGTTGGTGATCTTCTTTAATGTTCCTATGCATTGCAAGTAATTCTAATTTGTATCTGCTACTATCGTTTTCCAGATCCAGGAATAGCTTCCAAATAATGGTACTTCTTTAAATGGAATGATGTTAATTTATCTAGCTCACTGCTACTGTATTGTGTAGCTTGGGAAAATGTGCTGTTTTTGCAGTCTGTTCGTTCAAATGGTTTATGAATTAAAGCAGAGGCCTATCATGTTCTAAGATCCCGTAGTTCATTATTGCAAAATAAAGTATCCATTTATTAGGCAAAGACTGTCTACAATGTCTGCAAGAGTAAACAGACCCACTCATAAGAATAAGTGTTGCCTTCAAATTTGTACTGAAGTATGCTGAAATACATGTATACTATAGCTGTGATAATGAGCAGTACAGTAGAGAGAGGTGATTTATGATACCTGTTCCTGACAGCTCTAGTGCTGAGATTCCCAGGGTATCTGATCATGGCATTAGCATGCTGACAGCTCAGCATTTAGAACATTATGGTAATTTATCCTGCCTATGCTGTCACCTGCACTGTCAGAGTTTCTTTTTAATGATGGTATAACTATTTTGTTTGTTTGTACTGCATTCTTTTCATTTGGCTAATGCTTTCTCATTAGATTGAACCTAGTAAATGAGAGTAATTAAGTGCTTCCTATAGCTCAGATGCAATGATTAAGTTGCAGAGCTGCTACTGATTATGTTTTGTCATTTATCTCTATTAATCTGAGAATAATCCAGATGATAAACACATGTAATTTTTTGCTAATGTTCCATAGATGAAATTTATAGTTCCTCAATGGAGCCAAGCAGTAAATGTATATTCATATATATATAGTAAGTTGTTATATCTGAGCTTGCTTTAAATAAGCATACAAGTGACAGCTAGTGTTAATAAAAAGGGAATGATACTTTTAATTGTCATACTGAATTTATTCATTCTTGAAATGTCCTTTATTCTGAAAAAGGGAAAAAGGCTTAAATCCTTGTTATGAAACAAGTTTCTCTCACTTTACCTTTCTTTGAGTTATATGCAGGGACAAGGTTAAAATTTGCTTTAATATACATATTTGAAGTTCTTTTGATCACTCTATTCTGACAGTTTTTCTGATTTTCTGAACATAATATTTTGTAATTCTGATTTTCTAAACTGTAATAATTTATAATGATTCTAGAAGAAAATGTTTCAACTAAATTGTTCATTAAATAACTCATAGAATTAATTTTAGAGCTTTTGCCTTTTAATAACCTAAGCTAAAATGTGGACATAATAACATGGATATATATATATATATCATCTTGAAAAATAATATACAATTACACATATATTTTCTTTATATCTGACAATATTTACTATAAAGAGATACAGTTTTCATAACTCTGATAATTGTGAATATTATAGTTAATTGTTCCTGCCAACTTTCTTAAGTCAGCCAAACCGATTGATGTATTTTATTTGCAATTAGAGATAGTATATGCCAGTTTCATGCATTTTAATGTAATTGTTCTGTAAAGATTTATTCCTAACTCTTTACAATTTATTTAGAAAATGATAGTTCCAACAAACTTTCAAACATATGAAGGAAAATAGAAGATTGTGTTTAGGAAATTACATGTTGTGATATTATTTTAATAAATGCTTCAGCCGATCATATTATTGCTCAGTGTGTGAATATCTATGTACGTAGGCTACTCCAAATCTTCAGTTCATACACAGATAGTAGGAAAATTGACAGAAACCCAGTTACTGCATTCCTAGTTTGCACTTACGTGTATGACCAGGAGCGTGGTTAGTGTGATTCGTCAAACACTGGAATAAGCACATTAATAGTTCTTTTGTTGAAAAAGAGCATTGTTGTACTCGAGCTTGCTTCCGTGCATTGCAGTGCTTTGAGAACTGCTCTTATGTGTCATTTAAGAAGAACATCTTTTAAGCATCCTCACACGTAATGCCTTTATTTACACATTTAGATCACTTGCAGAATTTTGTTCTATGAACCAATGGTATCACCTAAAATTAAATGCTAGCAATAGTGATGTTAGGCCTGCTTCAGTCAGTTAATTTTAATAGAATATTATTTTTTGAAAATGAAGACATTGCATAAATCTTAAATGGAGTTTGATATTTTTGATGATTATTCATTTTTCTTTGGATTCCTTTCTAAAAGAATAAATCATTTTTAAAGGGTGGGGTTAGGCTACACAGAGAACGCTTCCTCTTGTTCAGGTGTACAAATGTCTTCCATGCAGACTAATTGGAAAGTGAGGCTACCATAAATATTGGAGGTTTATTATGTTCTCTGGTGTTCTATTCAAATTGCTTTTGCTACAGTTTTAGAAGATTTAATATTTAGCCTAACAGAGATTATCACCTTTCTTAGGGATCAAGTTTTCAGTCCTGTCCTTCAGGCTAGATTGAAGAAATTGGTTGTTGAGATGATCAGATTATAGATGAAGTGATGGTTTGTTAACGGTAGTATAATAGAAGAATCTGTGTTTTTGAAATTGTGGGAAATGTCTCTGATAGGCAATTAACTGCCAGTTAAGTAATGGGCCAAAAGCATTTGAAAGTCCTAAGTTTTAACTCAGACATTCTTCCCTAGTAGTTATTTCATGAGATTATCTTTCTCTTTCTTCTGCACACTAAGGTAATACCATGAGTAATGGTGAGTATTAGGCCAATTTAATGCTCTTTTAATGTTAAATTCTAAAATAGGAAGCCCAAAATAGTCATGGCAGTTTTCCCATCATTTTGTACTGTTAAGAAAGAAAGAAAGAAAGAAAGAAAGAAAGAAAGAAAGAAAGAAAGAAAGAAAGAAAGAAAGAAAGAAAGACTGGATAATATTTTAGGATGGAATGTTTACTAATCTAGAAGATATTTCTTTTCCAGTAAAAGATGGGAACGATGGTTTTGGTGCAAAAATCTTTTCAATATCGAGTATTTGCTATTTCTGTATTCCTGCATAGTTGATTTCAAATGTCCTTCTTTCTTAAGATCGTCGTTTCAAAAACTAATTTTTAATTACCCCCCACCTCCACCCCTTGTCCTAACAACAAAGAAACAAGTCTATTTGAGTTGTTAATGTTGAAATTACAAGGTGTAAGTGTTCCTTTGTCCTTGGTTAAGAAATAATTATAAAAATAGGGTAAAGAGAAAATTCTTTTTTCCCTTGTTGGTCAGTTCTATAGAAGTAATTTAAAATACCGTATATTGAATTCTTTGATCATTTCTCCTGGGTGGATTGGGAAAGAAGTCAAAGCTGAGGCAATTGCTTCTGGGCTCTCTTTCTGTGTGCCTGGTAAATGAAACACAAGGAACCTCACCAAACTACATGACTAATGGCAACCTCCAGTGCCGCCTGCAATCAAAGATTAATTTGCTTTATCAAGTTTAAAGAATACCGGGTGATAAATCATGTCAAAAAGAAATAATCAGTCAAAGGCTGATGTTCTTTTCTACATGTGAGGACAGGTGCTATGAGGCATGCATTTGCTATATAGAGTTAATTTTGTTTTTATGCATTTATGTTATGCATCTTAATTTCTATTTAGTTGATCCTTGGATCAAATAACTTCTCTCATTAAGATCAACTAACATTTCAACTGAAAGGCTGTAGGATTATAGATCCAAAGTAACATTCTTTCCTTTAATTATAAAAGTATTTTTCTCATATGAATATTATTAATAAATGTTTACTTTTTTCAACATGAGTTAGCTAATGCCAAATGGGAAATGAAATTATTTTCTCCCTGTCAAGATGCCCAAGAATATTAACTGGGTGTTCATATTTATAATAGCTGTCCGTGTATAATAGACCTACATATTTATATAAAATTTTCATTTTACTCAAATCTCCCCACCTGTCTTTTTTTTTTTTTTCTTTTTCCTTTTTTAAAGAGAGAGAGCGAGAGCTGAAGTCTCTCTGATTCTCTCCCCTGGGTCCATGATGCAGGATCCATTTGAGGTAAGATTGTATTATAAAGAGGTGGTCTTCTCAGCACTTCCAGCAGACGCATTTTGAACAGTATCCAAAACCAATCTTGTATTTTTTCAGAGACTGTAAGAACTCTTTTAAAGTGAGACTCAGAGTGTCTTTGTAGCAGTTTTTTATTTCTAGTCATACTCATGTGCCAATGGAGTTTCTTTAAATGTTTTCTTATGTATAGATATGTATTACTTCCTGCCTAGGTCTTTTCTAGGTCACTCCCCTTCAGTGGTTAATTAGAAATTTGGAAATTATTAATTTTCCATTTGATGTATAAAATTAAAAAGTCATCATAGACGTGAAACACGGAGCTGTGAGGTTGTCTAGTTGGAGCAGTTGTAGTAAATCTTCTCCCTTGGGTGACTCTTCGTTTTATTTTGCTTCACCCCTTCTCCTGGTCTTTCTGTCTAAATAGATTTTGACCCTTTCTCACTCCAGTAAATTGTTGGCAGTGCAGGAGGGCTTATGGCTGGCTTTTGTTTTCCTTTTCTAATGTTTCTAATTCCTATGAATTATTTAAAAATATCTGTAAAGTTCCATTATTGACATCACTATCATCCTAAAGAGAAAATACCTTGTCAGCTTAGCTGGGTTTTCAAAGACTTCCTTTTAAACTGAGTAGGAATTTAACTTGCCTGTACTTCTATTTTTCACAAAGTATCCATCATGATCTATTTCATATCTAAAATGAGATGATAGAACAAACTGATAAGAATCCTTCCAAAAGATTACAAAGAATTTTGTAATCTAAGCCGTACCTATTTTGACATTAACCGAGTCAACCAGTGATCCAGTGATCATTAATAGTTTGTGTAATAGCAGTCTAGCCTTGTGAATTGCTGTACTATGAACTGCATAGTGGAGTAAAAATAGGTTTAGATATGAAGACTGAATACTTCTATCCAAGGTCTAACTCCAACATTTGTATGAAACCTGATAATTGTATTTGCTTTAGGGGTGCTATTGAGAGTATGATCCCATCATATGTCTTAGTGGTCCCTAAGGGTGCCTGGGTGGCTCAGTCGGTTGAGCGTCTGCCTTCTGCTTAGGTCAAGATCCCAGTGTCCTGGAATCAAGCCCTGTGGCAGGTCCACTGCTTGGTGGGGAGCCTGCTTCTCCCTCTTCTGTTACCCCTTCTGTTCTCTCTCACTCTCTATCAAATAAATAAATAAAATCTTTTAAAAAAGCACTAGGATATGCTTCTATTTGCTTAAGAAATGCATATCTATTCCTCTTATAGATAGCAAAGACTGTAAAATAATATTTTCTTTTTCACTTTGGACATCTGAAAATGTGGCACCAACCTATGGCTCAACTGTTCCATTGCGTAAAACCTTAGAATCTGCTTTTACAAATTTTGATAATTCTCCCCCTTCCCTTTTTATCTATACTCTTATTCAACCTAATATTATACCTGATCCTCATGAGCCATTTTAATCCCTCTTTTACTTTTTTCATGTCTGGATTTCCTTTATGTCACTCCAAATACTCCGTAGAAGGAGTCACTATGTAAATAAGTAAAATTGCCCTGACTCTGTCACTAAATATCCAAAGAAGTCCTTTCTTTTCTTTTAGAGTTTAGGTATTCACATTTGTAAAATAAAGTAATGAACTAGATTGCCTCAGAGACTTTTTGATTTAAATTCTAGGAGTGAAAACAACAGAAGACTTCCAGTTTGTGTTTGGGGCTGTAGAAAGCTTGAAGGAGCTATACTCCCATTCTTAAAACAACAAAAAAGCTGGACAAACTGCAAGTTTATGACTTTCCTTGAGCCTGTCAGAAAGCTGAGGTTGTAAAGTAACCATATAATCTAAAATCCAGGGATGCCTACTAGGAGAGAAGGAACACGAGCACATTTTACCCTACGCAAACACAGCCAACACCCTTAACAGTGATGGGGCTGAAACAGTTGAATTGATGGAGACTGAGTATGGGCTGCCAAGAGAAAGTGGAGCCCCTGATGGCCTTCGATACATGAGGATTTTGTACCTCCTTGCAGACTCTTCTCCACGTACCCCACTACACTGTCCCTTCTGCCCCAAAAAGATACTGGCTAGAGGCCTGAGAAAGCATCCTTCAAGGTTCAGGCCTGCATGAGGGCAACAACAGTGGGAAAGACACAAAACTCCACCTGAACCTTTCTGCCCTGTCTCTTCTGAAAAAAAAGGTATTAATTTACATATTTAAAAGAGCAACCAGTGAAAACCTATTGCAGCCCCAGTTGGGGAGCCAGGGACATGTATTTATGCTGTGTCCAGAACAACAGCTACTGCAGCAGCTGGAGCCCTGAGAAGGCCCTACCCTCAAGACCCAAAGATACAGTGCCTGCCTAAGGCTAAGACCTCATCAAAACGACAGAGAACACTGTCCCTCATTTCCCATCACCAGACTAACCAATGTCAAGTAACAAGTATAATGTAATAGTGGAATACTGCTGGAGAGTTGCATGAGCATTAGGACAAATCCTGTCTGTGGCACAGCACAAAGGGAAGACCTCATGCTAAAGGTAGAACAGACACTGAGACAATTCCTCTTGAGAATCAGCCCCCACTCTAAATAAAAGATATCACTAGAATAATTTGAAGTCTACGATATACTGTGGGCAACCATACAACAAAAAATCAGACTTGACCCAATTCCCAACCATTAAATTAAACCCCCACGTGAGAGGCCTAGCAGAAATTCATGCCCATTTACAGGAGCAAAAACCAGAAAAAGTCTGGCTTTCAACAAAAAGTTTACAAGGAGAAAAAAGAAGCAGCCATCTGCCAAGAAACTAACAACACCAAACTCAGCTATGACACAGATGTTAAAAGAGTATGACAGGAAATTTAAGATAACTATGATTAATATCTTAAAGATTCTAATGGTAAAAATGGACAACAGGCAAGATCAGATGGGTGTTTTCAGCAGAGTTGAAAATTATAAGAAGAATAGAAATGCTAAAAATGGAAAACTATTTAACAGAGACGAAGAATGTTTTTGAAGGCCTTATCAGTACACTTGACACAGTTGAGGAAAGAATCCAAGATAAGTCAAGAGAGATTACCCAAACTGAAACACAAATAGAAAAAGAGTGAAAAAAAATTAAAGGAACAGGCCATCCAAAAGCCACAGGACAGTATAACATATGCATAAAGCTAGGAAAACTTCAATAATGCTCTCAACCAACTTGACCTACCTGACATTTATCGAACACTTCATCTAACAACAATAAAATGCACATTCTTTTCACATGCACATGATATATTCACCAAGATAGACCATATTTGGGGCCATAAAACAAATGTTAGCAAATTTAAAAGAATAGAAATCCGATAACGTAAGTTTTCAGATCATAAAAAAATTAAACTTGAAATCAATAGCAGAAAGATACCTGGAAAATCACCAAATGTTTGGTCATAAAACCACCACTTCTAAGTAGTCCATGGGCCAAAGAGGAAGTCTCAATATATAAAAAATATTTTGAGCTGAATGAAAATAAAAATATAATCTAAAATAACATAATTTGTGGGATACTGCTAAAAATGCTTAGAGTAAAATTTATGGCATTAAATAATCATAATAGAAAAAGAAAAAAAGGGCTCAAATCAGCTAGAATAGGGGTTGGCACTTTTCCAGATAGTAGATATTTTAGGCTTTGCATGCCATATATGCTCTCTGATATATGTTGTTCCTTTCTGTTTTTGTTTTGTTTCTACAACTTTTTAAAAATGTGAAAACCATTCTTAGTTTAAGTGTCATAAACAAAAGGTCATGGGCCACATTTGGCCCATGGACCATAGATTGCCTACCCCTGATTTAAAAAATAAAGGCAAGTTAAGTTCAAAACAAGAGGAAGGGAGGAAATAATTAAGATAAGAGCACAGATTAATGAAATTGAAAACAAAAACAATAGAGAAAATCATTGAAACCAAAAGCTAGTTGAAAAGATAAATAAAATTAATAAATATCTAGCTTAACAGGCCAAGAAAAAAAGAAACACAAATTGACATCAAGAATGAAAGTATGGATACCAGTACAAATCCCACAGACATTTAAGGAATAATAAACTAATACAGTTTGACAACTTGGATTAAGTGGACCATTTCTGTGAAAGACATAAACTACCAAAATTTATTCAAGAAGAAATAGATAACCAGAACAGCCCTCTGTCTATTAAAGAAACTGAATTCATAGTTTAAAACCCTCCAATAGAGAAGACTCTATTCCCAGATTGTTTCACTGGAGAATTTACCAAACATGTAAAGAAGCAATAACCCTAATTCTGCACAGTCTCTTCCAGAAAATAAGAGAGAGAAACACATCCCAACTCATTTTATGAGGTCATCATTACCCCCAATTCCAAAATTGGACAAAGACATTACAAAAAAGGAAAATTAAAGATCAATATCCTTTATGATCATAGATTCAGAAATGCTCAACAAAATATGTATAAATCAAATCCAACAATATCTAAAAAGGATAATACAGCACAATGAAATGGAATCATCCCAGTATGGCTGGTTCAACATTTAAAAATCAGTCACTGTAACTTCACCTTATTATCAAACTAAAGAAGAAAAAACGTATGATCTTTTCAAGAGATGCAGAAAAAGTTTTTAGCACTCATGCTTAGTAAAAATTCAATAAACCAGGAATAGAAGGGACCTCCCTTAATCTGATCAATGCTGCCTATGAAAACCTAACATCATACTTAATATTGGAAGACTGAATGCTTTTCCTCTAAGATCAGTAATAATGCAACAATGTGCTTTCTCACCACTCCTATTCAGCATCATGCCAGAAGTCCTGTCTGGTTCAGTGAGACAGAGAAATTCTTCAACGTACAGATTGGAAAGGAAGAAGTAAACTTTCTCTATTCCCAGATGACATGATTATACAGAAAATGCCAAGAAATCTACAAAAAAGATCCTGGGACTGATAAATGAATTTAGCAAGGTTTTAGCAAGGTCTATAAACAAAACTCATTGCATTTCTATGTACTACCAATGAAAAATTGAAATTTGTTTGTTTTGGGGGGTTTTTTTGGTTTTTTTTTTAAAGATTTTATTTATTCGACAGAGATAGAGACAGGCAGCGAGAGAGGGAACACAAGCAGGGGGGGGGTGGGAGAGGAAGAAGCAGGCTCATAGTGGAGGAGCCTGATGTGGGGCTCGATCCCATAACGCCAGGATCACGCCCTGAGCCGAAGGCAGATGCTTAACCGCTGTGCCACCCAGGCGCCCCCTGTGCCACCCAGGCGCCCCCGATCTGATGTTTTTTTTTAAACACTATGTAAAATAATACCCCCTCCATATAGTTTCATGCAAAGTTAGAAAAATATGTATAGGATCTGTATGCTAAAACCATAAACACTGATGAAAGAAGTGAAAGGCCTAAATAAAGGAGATAGATATACACAGTTCACAATCAGAAGATTCAGTATTGTTAAGATGTTAATCCCCCCCCCAAATTAATCTATAGAATGTATTTCCAGTCAGAATCCTAATAGGATTTTTTATAGATATCAACAAACTGACTGTAAAATTCATCTGGGAATGGGCTCCTGGGTGGCTCAGTTGGTTTAGTGTCCAGTTGTTGATTTCAGCTCAGGTCAGGATCTCAGGGTTGTGGGATCAAGTCCTGTGTTGGGCTCTGTGCTGGGTGGGAAGCCTGCTTAAGATTTTCTCTCTCCCTTTCCCTCTGCCCCTGTCCCCCTCTCTTAAAAAAAAAATCACCTGGGAAGCCAGGAAGCCACAGGAACAAAAATAGCCAAAACAGAAGGCATACAGGTCGTCAACAGACACATGAGCTAATCATCAGGGAAATGCAAATCAAAATCACAAGGAGGTATCATTTTACAACAGTCAGAATGGCTAGAATCAAAAAGACAAGAAATAACAAGTGTTGGCAAGGATGTGGAACAAAAGGAACCCTTGTGCACTGTTAGTGTGTATGTAAACTAGTGCAGCCACATTGGAAAACAGTATGGAAGTTCCTCCAAAAAATTACAAATAGAGATACCATATGATCCAGTAATTCCACTATTGGTTATCTACACAAAGAAGATGAGAACACAAATTCAAAAAGATATATACACCCCTATGTTTATTGCAGCGTCATTTGCAAGACCCAAGATATAGAAGCAACCTAAGTGTCCGTCAGTAGATAAATAGATAAAGAAGGCGTGGTGTATATGTATATAATGGGCTGTTACTCAGCCATAAAAAAGAATGAGATCTTACCATTTGCAACAACATGGATGAACCTAGAGGAATTATGGGAAGTGAAATAAGTCAGACAGAGAAAGACAAATACCATATGATTTCACTTATATGTGGAATCTAAAAAACCAAATGAACAAAAAAAGCAGAAACAGACCCATAAATACAAAGAACAAGAGGGAAGGGGAATGGGAGGTACAGATTTCCAATTATGGAATGAATAAGTCATGGGGATGAAAGGTACAGCACAGGGAATATAGTCAATGATGTTGTAATAGTGTTGTATGATGACAGATGGTAGCTCTACTTGTGATGAGCATAGCATAACATAGAGCATAACTATATTGTACATCTGAAACTAATGTAACATTGTGTGTCGACTATACTTCAATAAAAAATATATAAAATATTGGTTTCTCATGAAGAAGGAATAATCAAATCAGTTGTGACAAAGAAAAAAAAAACACAAGTGGAAGATCCACACATCCAATTTCAAGCCTTACTTACCTTAGAGCTCCAGTAATCAGGAGATTAGATTATGGTACTGGCGAAAATTTAGACATATAGATAAATGGAACATAATAGAAAATTAAAAATAGACCCACACAAATATATTTTGCTGATTTTTACAAAGTTGCAAAGGAAGTGCATGGAGAATGGATAGCCTTTTTCAACAAATGGTTCTAGGTCATTTGAATGTCCATATGCAAAAATAAGAATTTCTCTCAGTATCTTACACCTTATGGAAAAATTTTCTCAAAATGAATTAGAAGGCAGGTAATGGATTGGAAAAATATTTGGATATTACATTTCTGAAAAATGATTTATATCTAAAATATATAAAGAAGTCTTTCATTGAAACTCAGCTGTAAGCAACACCACATCAAAGAAAGGGACAAAAGAGTTAGACATTTCAGTGAAGAAGGTATACAAGTGGTAAATAAGCATATGAAAAGCTCAGCATCATTGTTAGTAGTAAAATTCAAATTAAAACCATAATGAGATGGTTTTAACCATTAGGATGGCTTAGATTTGAAAAAAAACTTATAATACCAAATCTTACATGTTATAAGAGACAAGTTTCTTCTTTTTTTTTTTTTTAAATATTTTATTTATTTATTTGTCAGAGAGAGAGAGCACAAGCAGGGGAAGCTACAGGCAGAAGGAGAAGCAGGCTGCCCACTGAGCAAGGAGCCTGATGCGGGACTTGATCCCAGGGCTCTGGGATCGTGACCTGAGCCAAAGGCAGATGCTTAGCCACCTGAGCCACCCAGGCATCCCAAGAGACAAGTTTCTCACTGTCGAGAAAAAGTTACTGATACGGAAAGGGGAAGGTGAGAGTGAACTCTGGTACCGAATCAGAGTTGGAGATATCAGTCTTTCCTACATATACAGGTAGATACAGAAAAAAAACACACTCTAGATACCCTGCTTGTATTTCCTTACTTTGGCATTGAAAGAGCTGAGAATACGTGAAACCCTGATAGCAATGAACATCCCTAGATCTCAAATCTTGATTTCTAAATACCATTTTCCAATTTAAAAAATCAATTCTTCGTGGGGAAAAGGTTGATTTCAAGACTGAGTTGGGGAAGATACCAGATGAGCCTAAAGCATCCTGCAGTGCCAACAGGTAAAGAGGGTTTTTTTTTTTTATAGCAAAAATTTTTTATAGGAAAAATCTGCACTTTTTTATTTAAATGTTTCATTTTGAAATGATTATAGATTCACAGGAAGTTGTCAGGGGAGTTGTCCCCTGATGGTTACATCTTTCATAATTATAGTACAATATAGAGCAACTCGATATCAATGCAATGTGTACGCGTAGTTATTCTATCATATGGGTAGAGTCATGTAACCGCTACCTCCATCAAGATACAAAACTATTCCATCCACACAAACATTCCTTCTTGCTGCTGCTTTATACTCACATCCACCCCCCCCACCACATATCTGTTTTCCGTCACTCTAATTTTGTTATTTCAAGACTGTTATATAAATATGATCATAAAATTACACAGTATATAATCTTCTGGGATTTGGTTTTTTATCACTGGGCGTTAGTCTCTGGATCCATCCAAGTTGTGCATGCATCCATAGCTAAGTCCTTTTTACTGTTGAGTAAGATTCCTGATATCAGGGACCGCAGTTTGGTTAACATTTGCCTACGGACGGACACTATTGCAGTTTGGCTATCACAGGCAAACAACAGTTTTTAATTACTGTGAACAACTGTATACAAGTTCTTTGTGTAAACATAAGTTTTCATTTCTCTGAGACAAATGCCCAGGAGTACAACTGATGGATTATATGGTAAGTGTATATTCAGTTTTTAAAGAAACTGCAAAACTATTTTCCCGAGTGGCTGCACCATTTACGTTCCTACCAGCAGTGTAGGAGCAATCCAGTTGCTCTGCATCAAGAGATGCTTTAAAAAATGAAGGAATAAAAAGGATGTGGGCATGCCAAAAGGAGCCACCCTGAAAGAATTCCTAATGGCCAAAGCTGGAGTAATCTTGAGCAACAAAATGAATGATAGTATTGGATTATAACTCTCAGAACAAGATAAATATCCATTGAATAAATGGGAGAGAAGAGGAAGTTCTTCCTTTTGGGTGATTTCCAATTAATAAATTAGAAGGAATGAAGGAAATATAAAATCACTATTAGCATACCCCAATAATAATTGTTGCAGGCAAGATCCACCAATGGATGCTAAAATGAGTGGGCATAAGTTTAAGTATAAACGGATTATTTTCCTAGTCTTTCACAAGGAAATTAGTATCTTCCACAAAATAATTATTAATTACAAGAGGAAAAGTAGTCTCTGTACAGTGGAAAAACCTGGCACGAGTTCAGGGTTGACATTACAAGTAATAAGATCTGTTGGCATGCACTCCCCTCTGGTATTCTTGCAAGAAAAATGTATAACCTCAATCTATTCATGAAGAAACATCAGACAAATCCAAAGAGAAATTATACAAAATAATTGCCCAGTATTCTTCAAAATTACTTCAAGGTCCTGAAAGTCTAGGAAAGACTGAGGAACTTTAACATGACAACTAAATGCAACGTGGAATCCTAGAGTGGATCCTGGGACAGGAAAAGGACATTAGTGGAAACACAGGTGAAATCTGAATACAGTCTGTGGTTTAGTTGATAGTATTATACCAAAGTTTTATTTTTGACAAATATGCTGTGGTTGTGTAAGATGTTAATATTAGGGGAAACTGGATAAAGGGGATACAGATATTATCTGTACTGTATCTGCAACTTCGCTGTGTTTCTAAAATTATTTTGAAATAGGAAATTTCTAAAATAGGCAGCATCCAGCTCCCCTTTTTGAGGGGCAGTAGTCCTTTGAAGTAGACATAGTCACCTCCTTTTGAAGATTAAGGCATGAAAAGCATGAAAAGTTAAATTCTTATTAAAAGAATTTTGTGTAGTTAGCAACTGCAGAAAGTCTTCTCTAGCCATGTCTTCTCCTCTGCCCCACACTGTTGTCTTGAACATCCCTTCTCTCTGACCTTTGTCATGGTTCTCATCTCTTTATATGAGACTCATCCAAATGCTTATCTTGAATGGGAATTCTCAGTGCCTTGGCCCATGATAGACACCCAGTAGTATTTCTTGAAATAAACCTGATCTTCTACCTCTGCTATTCCCCTTGATGAATGGCACCATTCTGGCATAAGCCAGAGACTTAGGAATCATTTCCATTTCATTTCTTCGTCACTCACCCTCACTGAATTCTGGTATTTTTTGCCTCTGAAGTGTCTCACCAATCTGTCCATTCCTATCGTCTCCTCAACAGCCCCAGTCCAAGTTCTTTTTACTTGGGATGTTACATTACCCTCCCAACTCGAATCCTCACTCTGTTCTTGCCTTTCCATGCCATGCTTTCAGCCTATTTTATACAGTGTATCCAAGGCACTCTTTTCAAAAATATAAATCTTACTCTGTCTTTTCACCTGTTTAAATGCTTCCCATTGTTTTTAGGATGTTGCTACACAGCCCTTACTCATCTAAGCCCAACTTACTCTAACTGCGCATAGCCCCTACTTTCCTAGCCAGCCCACTGTCCTTCCTTAAGGCCCTGAGAATCACCATACTCTCATATAACTCTAGGCCTTCGTACATATCAGTTCTGTTGTCGGAATCCTCTTTTCCATTTCTCTCAACCTTCCCTTTTCACCCAGTTAATGCCTACTCGCCCCTTAGCTCTCAGCTTAATTTTCACTTCATCATAGAAGACCTCCTTGATCTCCCAGACCAGGTTATATTACCTTTTTGTATACATCTTATAGTTCAATTATAGCATCTTTCACAGTTTGTAATAATGTTTATTTGTCTGATTATTTGATTAACATCAGTCTCTTTCCCTAGAACTGTAACCTCCATGAGGATGGGGATCATGTTTGATTTTGTTCATTCCAGCCTCTGGCATGGTACCTGACATGTGTTGGAGTATTTATCAAGCTCAAGTTTATCAAATTCAGTTGAACATTTATTAAATGAATAAAAGAATAAGCTATATTATGCTTGTGGAACTCAAACTGCAACTGAATACATTTGCCAAGCATTAGATTAGCCATCTCTTCTGTGAGCAGAATTTGGGTTATAAAGAGCAGATATCACATCGTGCCCTAGTTCAAGAAACTCTAATCCAAATCTCTTTTGATGGTCAGTCATCTGTCTCCTTGTTTGGTACAAGTCCTATTGGACCAAGGATCCCTAAGTACAGGGATAGAAGCGAGGTTGACTACAATGAGGCCTAAGGCAACTTTTTGGGATGATGGAAATAATTAATATGGATGTATTGATATATATCTTGATTGTGGTGGTAGTTACACAACCATGTGCATTTTTCAAAATTCATATAACTGTATACTTTTGAGAAGGGTGAAATTTATTCTATGTAAATTATACCCAATTTTTTAAAAATCCTGAGTAATTTGAGGTAGCACCTGCCCTGTACCCAAGAATCTCTTCAATCTATCCTTACCTTACTGTGGAAATGCATTCAGTGTCATGAAGATACGAAAAACTATTTCAAGTCCAGAATATTCCTAACTACCTAGGTCTTCTCCCTGTGCTCTATCCCAATTGAATGAAGGAATGAAAAACAGAAATTCTTGTTGGCTACTTAATTATATTAGGACAGCTCTAAGGCCATTTTATTCCCATGATAGGCTGCCCTTACTCATTTCCACCTGATTGTTCCTTAGACCATTCATTTAAGAAACATTTGCAAATGTCTCAAAGTGTTTCTTTTCTTCCCCTGCTCTTTCTCTACGCATAGCTGCTTACTGGAAATGAATATGTCAGAAGACCTTTCACTATAGTGTGCTCCCCTAAATGAAAATAAGATATCTTTCCCATTGAAAAGGGAATATATTCAGATGTAACTAACGAAGGTTGTGTTTAATGTTGATTTATCAAGGATGAAGCCAAAAAAAAGGCAAAATACATACTTTGATCTAACAAAAAGCCTAAATTGGAGAATTGGTTAATTTAGAGAAGACTAAAATCAAAATGGTTATTTTACAAAACTAATTTGCTGGGTGTCTGTCCTAACTTTTGCTACTGTTGGCTCTGAATCCAGTCACTCTGTTTTTTAAAGTTGTATGCTTATTCAAGATTTCATTTTTTTTAATTATGAATGATGACCTAATGCTGTATAATACCTGTATCATAGAATAGTTGCCACATTCATCATTTGTATACTTCTATTTTTATCTAAGTCTTTGGTTTCTTTTCTGCCTATTTAGTATATATCCTGTAAAAAAAATGCATGAAATACATTGTTTCAGAGTAAAATCAAAGCTAAGAAATTCAAATTTATTGGTGAAGTACCAACAGATATAAATTGTTTGAAATATACAAGATCCTATCTTTAGTTCAGAATCTTTCCTGGGGCGCCTGGGTGGCTCAGTCGTTAAGCGTCTGCCTTCGGCTCAGGGCGTGATCCCGGTGTTCTGGGATTGAGCCCCCCATCAGGCTCCTCTGTTGGGAGCCTGCTTCTCCCTCTCCCACTCCCCCTGCTTGTGTTCCCTCTCTCGCTGTGTCTATCTCTGTCAAATAAATTTAAAAAAAAAAAAAAGAATCTTCCCTATATATATCGATTTTGGAAGTAGAGGCGTTAAATTCCTACCTGGCATGGCCATTGGTTTGCTTCTGGTTTGTAATGGTAATAAAAATGCTGTTTTCTGTGCTCTATATCCCTATTAGGATGTTTGTAGAACCTCTCTCAAGATAATAGACGATTCTTGAAATCAAGTCTGGTCTCTTTTCACATAATTTTCTGCTAAAAAATAGTTTCAATTGATCAAACTGTGATTGAGAAAAAAAATATTGTTGGAGACCAGATGTACCGTGCTATGTCACTAACTGGATATCTGTAAATATACGCTCCTGCTGTGTGGTGAGACCTTAGAGCCCAGACTGGGATCACTGTTGGTGATGGAGTCAATCAAATGTTCTACCTGCCCTTTATAGATAAAGATGAGATTTTACACCTACTGTGAATATGGAATTGTTCCATAGTTACCAGTGGTAAGATGAGTGGTCGTGTTATTGTGACCAAACAAATGACTTTTTTTTCTTAATAGAACTCTAGAAAAGCTTTGTTTCTTTAGTTCATTAGTATTCATTAGGGAATATAGACTGTTTGAAAGGCCTACCATGTCCCAATCTGCTAGATAATTTATTTACTTTAGTCCTTCTAACAACAATGTAAAGCAAGTATTGTATCAGTTTTAGAGATGAGGAAATTAATGCTCAAAATAAGTGACCCCAATAGCTAGTGACTCGAAGAACAATATTTCAGACCAGGAGCTCATAACTAACTACAAAGGCACGGGAAGACTGAAATTTTTATAGATGTTTACGTTTTCTTTCCAGACATAAGTAATAAAAGCCTGATTTCTTAAAAGATTATTAAATAGTTTATTTCCTATTTAAAATTTTTTTGATCAGTTGCAACATTTTGTTTTTAAAATTAATGATTGTCACATACAACCTGATTTTATCTGGTAAGCTAATAGGATAAATGGCTCTGTAATTACTCAGTTGTGTGACACAGTAAGTCCAGATGTGATATATCTACAGAATAATCCACTGTGGGAAACTAAGGTTTTCAGTTGAGGTTTTTGTTCCTACAGGACAATAGAACAATGGAATTTTTCCACTTAATAATCCTTGTACGTGTTTCTTTAACGTACTGAATAACGTCATAGAATTATAGAATATTAGAAGTAGAAAAGATCATAAAATATGTAGCCCGGTAGTTTTCCAGCTTGCTCTGTGGTTTTGGGCAATGGGAGAAAGAGCTTGGCAGGTCATCTTCCCCTTCCATGAACCAGAGCACTTTACCTTAATCTGTCTCTCATAGTAAGCTTCCAGGTTAACTCTTATTTGAAAAAATGGTTTCACATCTTTAAAACATTCTTTCACCATTTCCTGATTTTACAGATGGCAATTTAAGGCCCGGAGAAACAAATTACCTTTCTAAAGTAATCTCAGTTGCTGGACTAGGATTTTCAATGCAATAGTTTATTCATTCCTTTAAAAAAATTTTTTTTTATTGTGTATCTGCTGTGTCCTGGTTACTCTGCTTAGAGCTCACAAACTAGTGGAAGAGACAGATGGATAAACAAATAATTGACAGGTCAGCATGATAAAGGAAGTTTTATAAGTCAAGAGAAGTATCCCATGAGGCATTACATTTGAACTAAGTCGTAACGATGGAGATGATTTTGCCAGGTTGAAAGGGGAGGGTGACTGTTCCCAGCTAAGGCAACAGAGAATACAAGCCATGAAGGTGTGACAGCATGACATGATCAGCCCGACAGCCTGTGTCAGAAGGTTTGGTGGGTACAACCCTGGGCAATAGAGTGGAAGTTAAAGGAAAGGTTATTCCTTGCAGTTGGGAAAGAGCCAGATTAAGAGGAGTGCTCCACAGCCGGGTAGGGAAAGACATTTTTATCCTGTAGGAGATAGGGTGCCATTGAAGACATTTAACTAGATAAGAGGAGTTACCGATACCTTATGTATTTCAGAAGAGTTATTCTGGTGGCAGTGTCTTCATCCTGGAGGGGAAAAAATACAAACTATATGTTGCCCTTGAGCCATCTCAGCCTCTTTCACTTACTGGTGTCACTAGTATCTGCCAGTGGTGCCCCAGCTTCTTCCCCGATGGCAACAAGTGTCTGTTACATGTTTTGTTAAAGGTGTTTTGTCCTTTAGAGTATCTGCCTGCCACAACACAGCGTAGATCAGATTTGGAGGACCTTTTAAAACTGAGTGTTTGACTCTCTGTGAAATCCCTTTTCGTGTTTTGCTTCACTTGAAATGACATTATGACTTACTGTGAGACAGGATAATTTGTAGTTTCCTTTGTCATCATCATCTTTGGATGTCACAGACCATGGAGTGCTCTGCATTGGTTCTAGGGAACTGAGAATGGGAAGGACACATGATTTTTATATTATTATTTCTCTTGAGTGTTCTTGCTTGTGATAGATTTTGGCTCCAGGCGTAAAGATGTATGGAGAAGCGGCCTACTGGGAGAGCATTTTATGTTTCACTTGGCTTTTTTGTGACTAAATGCAGTATTAAATGATTTGTGTGCTACTTGCATGATATTAAATCGAAAGGGCTATTGTTTTATCAAGAGACGCTTTAGCATATACTATGAAGGCTAGACATTAAATACCAGGGTTTCTATGTGTAAAGAAAAGTCAACACAGATTTCTTAGTTTGAATTATTTTAGTTAGTTACCTTAGCAATGGCTCTTAGGAAACGTAAAGCTTTCTTTTTCATCAGAAGCCCCAAACGGTTTGTCTTCGGGGGCCATTTTTCTTGGCATTATACTCTGGACTCAACCAACATTCTGGTGGTAAGCTATCATCTTACCATCCTCTGTCTGTAAGCCTGTATTTATCTCTTTGACCACCTATGTCTTAAAAATCTCAGGGCGCCTGGGCAGCTCATTCAGTTAAGCGTCTGACTAGTGATTTCGGCTCAGGTCCTCATCGCTTGGGTCGTGAGATTGAGCCCCGTGTAGGGCTCTCTCTCAGCGGGGTTCTGCTTGAGATTCTCTCAAATAAATAAATAAATCTTTAAAAATCATAAAAATAAAAATCTCTCTTTTACCCTGTGCTAAGCAAGAGTCCTTTGTCTTTAATAAAACACGGAAGAGGAGCAGAAACTTTTCTTTGACATGAATTCCTAGGGACAATTCTTATACTCAGAGCTCCCAGAGTTGACTTGCCCTTACTTGTGTTCGCAATCCCTGTGTTCCCTGGTCCTCTAAACTCTCCACAGCTTTTTGGGGATTTCTAAATGTTTTGATACTAGCAAAAATAAAAAGATGGCTTTTTATCAGAGTTATAGAGAAAGGATGGGTAAAATAACAAGCAAGGCCCAATTACACAGCTTCAGGAAGTCTCACGCCAAACATTGCCCATGACAGTAATAAAACTATAAAGGGGGAACAGGCCCAAAGTACATGTCATGTTTATTCTCTTGAAAGTCACATGGTGGGCTCTATACTTTATTCCCTAGAAATAGTGTTTCCATGAGGTTGTGTAATGCTTTACCTCTCCTTTAAATACTAACCTCCCCCACAAAAAAAGGCAGGGATAAGCATTACTTTAATTATGAAGGTGGGTTTTTAGGTGCTCGAAGGACAGCGTTTCAGGAGAAATCCCATATTGTGTCTAATATTCTTCCCAGGAGGAAGAATCAACATTTATTAATCACCTGTAATATGCAATCCCAAACATTTCACATTAATTTTCTCTGTCCCTTGTAACAAGCTCATGAGATTTCGACCATTAACATCAGTAAGGAAACACATCCAAGGAGATTTCCTTTCATCTTGGGCACTGGGGTGAAGTGAGCACCTGGAAAGGCTAAAGACCAAGTGTGTGTGACATGTGTGGGCAGAGTGGAAGGGAAACATAGATGATGAGCAGTAAAAATCTAGAGCTTACTGGGGAGTGGATGAGGCTTTCTTTTGTAGAAAGAGCAGAACAAGACGATAGAATTTTCAGAAAGCTGTTGTGTAGCTTGCAGGTACCAGTGCCCAGTGCGGTGCTCACCACATAAAACCAATTGAAGCCTCCCAGCAATCCCGTAGGGAAAGTGCAAACACACAAAGTGTTGTACGTGGACATTTTTCTGAGAGATGGTCAGTATCTTTAATAGATTCACAAAGGACTTCGTGACCCCCCAAAAGTTAAGAATTTCTATATCATGCCACCTTAACATAAGAGGAACAAGTTGAGGAAATTAGAGCAGTGTGAGCCTTGCTTTATATTCCTTTTTAAAACTTCCCCCAGGTAGTAGTAGTACGTTAAACCAGCAGATATATATATATATATCCTTCACAATCCTTCAGGGGTGGGAAACTTAATTTATTTTGTTAGAGAAGCAGTGTAGTATACTGGGTAAGAGTCTACATTCTGAAGTCAAATTGCTCAAATTTAAACCCTAACTCTACCAAGTATTTGTTCTCTTGCCTCTGAGAATACACCTAATTGCTCCATCTCAATTTCTTCATTGTAAAGCTAGAATAGTAACAGCATCTACCTCATGGTAGATGTGAGCATTAAATGAGTAAATATGTATAAAGTGCTTAACACAGTGGTTCTTTCCAGGGGTGATTTTTACCTCCCAGAGAACATTTGATGATATTTAAAGACATTTGTGGTTGTCACAATTTGGGGGAGGGGTACTACTGGCATCTGGTAGATAGAAGCCAGGGATGCTGCTAAACATGTTACAATGCCCAGGACAGTCCCCCACAACAAAAAATTACCCAACCCAAAATGTCAGTAGCACTCAGGTTGAGAAACCCTGATTTAGCATGATGGCTGACATACATACTTCAGTAAATATTTGCAATTACTGTGTGTTAATGTCTGTGAAAAAATGGAAGAACAAGTGAATTTATCATGCACTTTTCTGAGCAACTAAAGAAAAGTAAAAAAAAATTCAATATCAGATAATAAACTACTTTATCTAATTAATGAAACTTCATTGTTATATGGAAAAACCCATTTAAAGAATGTGATTTTTTGATAATATAAATGATTATGAACCCATGACTGAGGCTATTTCATGTGCTTTGTAAAAAGTTTTATGGTTTAATCCTACTTGGAATTGATGTAACTGTTATATTTTTTAGGGCATTTCATGATCACATATGAAAGGCTGTTGGTTAAGAGTGTGGTCTTTGGCAGTATTCTTAATTGGGTTCAAATCCCAACTCTGTCAATACAAACTATGCGGCTCAAAAGACATATCACATAACTTCTATGAGCCTCAGTTTTTTTAGTGGTAGAATTCTGATACTAATGCCCACCTGTTTCATAGAGTTGTCATATTGATTGAGATAAGGCATATATAGTACCTAGTATAATACCTAGCACATAATAAACACCCAGTAATTGATAGCTGCTTATATTATCTACCTCATCATTTTCATCATCCCTGTCCCTGTAAGTCCAGTCCCCCCAGTGGTAGGGTAAAAAGCTAGAGGGGCAACTAAGAGGCTGAGTGTTAGCAAAGTAAACCTGATCATGGGTTCTGCAGTTAGCGTGTATGAACCATCTCGCTTGTCATACTGCCGTTAACAATTTCATAAAATCACCTCACTTCCTCCACAAGGTCTCTTTCCTAGCTTGATATCTACCAACATCCACTCTCGGCATCCCTAACCCCTTTTGGTGATATTCTGGATCTTTTACAGCACTCCTTTTTATTGATGTCCGAGTTATGCTCATTTTTCACAAGTGTCCATTATGGGATTTTCCAAGATCCCATTTCACTCCAGTAAAGGAATCTGAAAGAGAAGAACTCTGTTTCCTATCTATGTCTTCCCACCATGTGACTGTTAATTTTATTCTTTTAACCTACTGTATTTTCAGCCTTCTTCATTAAATTCTCCTTTGAAGTTCCTAACTTAGTTTGTTCAATGGCAAAACAAAAAAAAAGTCTGATATTTTGTGATAAATAATGTGTAGGTTGGTTAAGATGCTGTGACTGCTTTCTGTTTCTAGAAGCTTATTTATAGCAATTTCTTCTTTTATTGTACTTGGTCATACAATAGAAGTAGAAGCAGAAGATATAATCTGCAAACATGGTTTAAGATCTCAGTTATTTTGGGGCGCCTGGGTGGCACAGCGGTTAAGCATCTGCCTTCGGCTCAGGGTGTGATGCCGGCGTTATGGGATCGAGCCCCACATCAGGCTCCTCTGCTGTGAGCCTGCTTTTTCCTCTCCCACTACCCCTGCTTGTGTTCCCTCTCTCGCTGGCTGGCTCTATCTCTGTCAAATAAATAAATAAAATCTTTAAAAAAAAAAAAGATCTCAGTTATTTTTCATCCATCTCTATTAATGTATTCCATAAGCGAGGCATTAATATCCCTTTATTGTGTTATAGTTAAAATAATTATCTTAAATCTAAGGACCGTGTCTTAATTTTGAAGAAACAGAATTCTTCCACCTCTCTAAGATTAAAATTGTGAGGAAAAACCCGCAAAGAAAAGGGAGCTCCATTTTTAAATACCAGATCTCAGTAGGCTCTTGATTTGCAGGTTGTTACTCTTCCTCCTCTGCGTCCATTGAATGTATCACATGAGCACCAGTGAGCAGATGTGGGGGGGACGCAAGCGGGATGTGGAAGCAGGAACCAGCAGCGTTGGCAAACTGGCAAATGCTTCTGTTTTGCTAAGACCTGCTTTTTTGTATTCAGGCTGTCCGAACCATCTGCTTTTATATTCTCTTTACCTACTGTCAGCCATTTTGGAGTTTTTAAAAAAGCTTTAAAAGTGATGGGGAATTTTTCACAGTAAGCCAGAAATCCTTACCACTCTTTAAAAACCTGGTGCTTTTATCATATTCCCATTTAATGCTCAAGAGAATAGTTACTTTTTAATTTAGGTGCAGTATGTTATACGTTATGTAATGAAAATGTTTTTCTCCCTTTCCAATTACTTACTCTCAGACATCAAAATTTAAATTTAAATAGATACTTGGCCATGGTGAATACATTAACAACAGATGCATAGTGATTGAATATAAATGATGGTTTACTTATCCCTACTTGCTTAAAAAAGAAAAAAGGAAAGCATTGCGCAATTTAATGAAAATTCCTAATTCTTTATAAGCTTAGTTATTTTCTAGATATGGAAATGATGTTCTCAATAAAAATAGTATTTATAAAGTACCTATTGTGCACCAGATACTGTGCTAGGCGTTATGTCCAAGTTACTGCTAGTCCTCTCTACAACGTTACAAAGTAGGTAGTATCTTCATTTTGTAGATGAAGAAATTGATTCTCAGAGAAGTGGAGAAAATTGTTCGGGTCACACTTGAGACTGGGGATTTGCACTCTTCTACACTGCTTTTCAA
The DNA here is from genome assembly GCF_023065955.2 of Ursus arctos. Taxonomy (NCBI): domain Eukaryota; kingdom Metazoa; phylum Chordata; class Mammalia; order Carnivora; family Ursidae; genus Ursus; species Ursus arctos. The sequence continues at coordinate 58,126,115 of NW_026622819.1, forward strand.
AAATGTCTTATTAAGGAGATGATTTGGCATGTGGTAGGTTTCTGGATAAAGAATTGGGGATGGTACATTTTATTTAATTGCAGGTGAGCACACTTCATTTGGTTTGTGAAGTTCCTGACTCTTTCTAGCCTTTGATCATATATAGGCATTTTATTTTCTTCTCTAGTCATTGAGAAATACTGTTGGCACTTGGTCCTCTGCTTCTGCTTTTTCCAAGGATTTTAAAAATGCTTTTACTTAAAAAGAAAGAAGAGAAACAACTGTGGCCTGTTTGTAATAATTTACACTAGCTAATTTGTTTTTTCCGCCAATGTTTTGTCTGTCAACATTAAGACTTCTAGTAGCCTTTCAAGATTGTAGTCAGAATTAAATAGCTTATACTGTTACATGTTTTTGGACCTTTGTTACTTCCCCAAAATGTGGTCTGTGGAAAACAGACGCCAAAGATTCAGTGGTTCAAATGATTGATTTTGGTTTTTTTAAGATTTATTTATTTATTTTAGACAGCGCGTGCCGTGCGTGCGCACGCATGCATGCGGGGGTAGGGGCAGAGGGAGAAAGAGAATCCTGAAGCAGACCCCCACTGAGCACAGACTCCAACATGGGCTCGATCCCAGGACCCTTAGAACATGATCTGAGCTGAAATCAAGAGTGAGCCCTTTACACAAAAACAGACACATAGACCAATGGAACAGAATAGAGAACCCAGAAATGGACCCTCGGCTCTTTGGGCAACTGATCTTTGATAAAGCAGGAAAAAACATCCGGTGGAAAAAAGACAGTCTCTTCAATAAATGGTGCTGGGAAAATTGGACAGCTACATGCAAAAGAATGAAACTTGACCACTCTCTCACACCATACACAAAGGTAAACTCCAAATGGATGAAAGACCTCGATGTGAGACAGGAATCCATCAAAATCCTAGAGGAGAGCATAGGCAGCAACCTCTACGACATTGGCCAAAGCAAGCTTTTTCATGACACATCTCCAAAGGCAAGAGAAACAAAAGATAAAATGAACTTGTGGAACTTCATCAAGATAAAAAGCTTCTGCACAGCCAAGGAAACAGTCAAAAAAACTAAGAGGCAGCCCACGGAATGGGAGAATATATTTGCAAATGATGCTACAGATAAAAGACTGGTATCCAAGATCAAAGAACTTCTCAAACTCAATACGCAAGAAACAAATAAACAAATCATAAAATGGGCAGAAGATATGAAGAGACACTTTTCCAATGAAGACATACAAATGGCTAACAGACACATGAAAAAATGTTCAAAATCATTAGCCATCAGGGAAATTCAAATCAAAACCACACTAAGATACCACCTTACGCCAGTTAGAATGGCAAAAATTGACAAGGCAAGAAACAACAATTGCTGGAGAGGATGTGGAGAAAGGGGATCCCTCCTACATTGTTGGTGGGAATGCAAGTTGGTACAACCACTCTGGAAAACAGTGTGGAGGTCCCTTAAAAAGTTAAAAATTGAGATATCCTATGATCCAGCCATTGCACTACTGGGTATTTACCCCAAAGATACAGACGTAGTGAAGAGAAGGGCCATATGCACCCCAGTGTTCATAGGAGCATTGTCCACAATAGTTAAATCGTGGAAGGAGCCAAAATGCCCTTCAACAGATGAGTGGATTAAGAAGCTGTGGTCCATATATAAAATGGAATATTACTCAGCTATCAAAAAGAACGATTTCTCAACATTTGCTGCAACATGGACGGCACTGGAGGAGATAATGCTAAGTGAAATAAGTCAAGCAGAGAAAGACAATTATCATATGATTTCTCTCATCTATGGAACATAAGAACTAGGAAGATCAGTAGGGGAAGAAAGGGATAAAGAAAGGGGGGGTAATCAGAAGGGGGAATGAAGCATGACAGACTATGGACTCTGGGAAACAAACTGAGGGCTTCAGAGGGGAGGGGCGTGGGGGAATGGGATAGGCTGGTGTTGGGTAGTAAGAAGAGCACGTATTGCATGGTGCACTGGGTGTTATACGCAAGTAATGAATCATTGAACTTTACATCAAAAACCAGGGATGTACTGTATGGTGACTAACATAATATAATTAAAAAACATTAAAAAAAAAAAAAGAGTGAGCCGTTTAACCAACTAAGCCACCCAGGCACCCCAATGGTTCAAATGATTTAAAAGCACAATTTTAATAGTTATAATCTATATTTCACTTTTTGCAGCACAACTCACATATACACTATAAAATCAAAAGTATGAAAGTCCTAGGCATCTTCAGTGTAGAAAGTTAAACAGTTAAGAGGGAAAATCGGGTTTTTGTTTTTTTAAATCAGTATTTTGGTAGGACTTGAAAATTTCTTAAGATATTTAAATTAAAGAATCCCCTTAGCTCTACATTAAGTTCAGGGAAAATAAGAGGATGTTTTACTTTCTATGATGGATAATAAAATTTATAGAACTTGTTTTTCCAAGCAGTGCCACAAACTGAAAATACATTGATTGAAAGTCCATGAATGAAGGATGGTGAACTAGTTATTAAGGAAAGGCAGAAATATCTGGGTACATCTCCAGCTTTTTGAGTTACTGTCCGTAGTTGGAGGTAGGTCATTGGAATTGTAATCAGAAGCAATAAGGAACCAAATGAGCTTTGAGCTGATAGGTTGTATTATTATATAATCAATATAGGCAGTAGTAATCTCTTTCAAGTTCCTGGCCCACCTCAGACCTCAAAATAGAGCCAAATTGTCATAATTTTGCCACCTTGGCATTTCTTTGCAATTCCCAACCCTTTTACTTTTCTTCAATAACACAGCTGAGGCAGAGAGGGATTTCATTTCCACAGTCAATACTTACTTTCGGAGCTATGGATTTAGAGTTATTTTGGTACATATTTAATTGAAATCTTATATAAGCAGATGAGCCTCCCCCAAGGAACTGGGTGTTTGAAGGTGGAGGGAGAGCACTCTCAGTTCAAGGATGTGGAGAAAAGAAATTTCTTTCTTTTTTTTTTTTTAAAGATTATTTATTTATTTATTCGACAGAGATAGAGACAGCCAGCGAGAGAGGGAACACAAGCAGGGGGAGTGGGAGAGGAAGAAGCAGGCTCATAGCGGAGGAGCCTGATGTGGGGCTCGATCCCACAACGCCGGGATCACGCCCTGAGCTGAAGGCAGACGCTTAACCACTGTGCCACCCAGGCGCCCCGAAAAGAAATTTCTAACCAAAAATAAAGAATTAGAAAGATGAGAAACCAAAGAGTAGTATACCCATTAAGGTTGGAATATCAAGGAGAGGGAGCACATGGCATTAGAGACAATAAAGTGTCCAAGAAGGGTACAATCTTGACCTCTCTGGCTGCAATCCATCATACATACTGTAGATGGACAAATCTTAAACACCACTTTTATCATAGGGCTCTTCCTACTCATAGACTTACCTGTTCCCTACGTCAAGCCAGCAATCCTTGGCTTCTAAGGTCCTCCATAATCTAGCTCCACCTACCAGCCAATTTTAGTTCTAGTAGCTCCCCTCTATCAGACTGACTCTCACCATCTTTATCTTCAATTGTGTTGTTCTCTTTTTCCTTCTTCCCACCCCCATCTCTTTCCCTCCCCATCCCCATTCTTAAATGTTCTATTCAAGTATCATTCTTACAGTTCTTAGTACCTGGGTCATATTCATTAAAACTCAGTTAAATAATGATGACAATACTAATCGTCATTTACTGTTTATTATATGCCAGACACTATGATGATAAGCTTTTACGTGCATTACATCTTGTAAGCCTCAGAATAATCCTGTGATGAAGGTATTCTTAACCATAGTTCTACTACAAAGTAACTTGACTAAGAATACAGTGGTAGGAAGTGGCATGTACAAGATTTGACCTTTAGGTCTGATTAACTCTAAATCTATTAAATGATGAACTGTAACTCCCAGTCTTGCTCCTTTGTTTTCTGCTCTGTGTTTGAGATTCTTGAAGACACAGGCAATGTCCTATATATATCTTATATTTGTCAATACAGCTAAGACAATGCTAGGTCATCAATTATTTTCTTATTTATTGATTGTCTATCGGTTAGATAAGGTGAGATGGTCAAATGTGATGGCAACAAAAGCAGAGAAATTTTATTCTAATCCTAGTCATTTTTCTGAGGTAGATGTTGTTAAATAGAGCAGTATTTTATTTAGGAGAGAGTGGACTGAAACCAGGCAATGTTCAGTTTTTAAGGTTTGTAAATCAGAAAAGGATTTTTATAGTAGCTGTAACAATGTTATTTTGTGCTGAATCAGTGCCACTCTTTTATTCTTTCATTCATTAATCAGGTACTTATAATTACTACGATAATGTGATTTATAATAAGAAATATATGTTTGCTCTTTGTCTCCCTTTCTGGCATAGAGCTCCTAAAACCCTTGAAATTTCCTAAGTGATAAGTGCCGATAAAGGTATCTTGATATTCCTAACAGACCCTTCTCCTACATATGCATTTCTGTTAATGAGGTGACTTTTGGAAAGCATCTAAGGATGGGGGCTGCTTGCCAGGGGGAATCAACCATGTGATCAGAGGGTTGGTACTTTCAGTTCCACTTCCTGATTTCTGGGGAAGGGAGAAAGACTGGAGTTTGAGTTCAGTCACCAAGGGCCAATGACTTAGTCATGCCTAGGTAAGGAAACCTCCATAAAAAGCCAAAAGGATGGGTTTCAGAAAGCTTCTGCATTGAGAGAAAGAGGGAAACAAATCATGAAAGACTCTTAACTATAGACAATAACCTGAGGGTTGATGGAGGGAGGTGGGTGGGGGATGGGCTAAATGGCTGATGTGCATTAAGGTGGGCACTTGTTACGATGAGCCCTGGGTGTTGTATGTAAATGATGAACCACTGAACTCTACTCCTGAAATCAATATTGAACTGTTTGTCAACTAACTAGAATTTAAATTAAAAAAAAGAAAAGCTTCTGGGTTGGTGAACACATAGAGATTTGAGGAGAGTGACTCAAAGAACATGGAAACTCCACACCCCTTCCCACAAACCTTGCCCTAAGCATCTCTTCCATCTGGACGTTCCTGATGTACGTCCTTTTATAAAAAACCAATAATCTAGTAAGTAAAATGTTTCTCTGAGTTCTGTGAACTCCTCTAGCAAAATAATCAAACCCAAGGAGGGGGTCATTGGAACCTTCCATCTGTAGCTACTCAGAAGCACAGGTGACAAACTGGACTTTCAGTTGGCGCCTGAATTGGGGGCAGTCTTGTGGGACTGAGCCCTTAACCCATGAGATCTGACACTATCTCAACATAGATAGTGTCAGAATTGAGTTAAATTTTGGGGATATCCAATCAGTCTTCACGGAGGAATGGAGAATTGTTTGGTGTTGTTGGAAAAAAACACATGGAATTTCCAAATACTATTGACTGTTGAACAACATGGGGATTAGGGGTGCCAACCTCCTTGCACAGTCAAAAATCCAGTTGTAACTTTTGACTCCCCCCAAATTTTACTACTAATAACCTACTTTTGACCAGAAGCCTTACCAATAACATAAGCAATGGATTAACAGATTTTGAATGTTATATGTATTATATACTGTATTCTTACAATAAAGTAAGCTAGAGAAAAGAAAATGTTCTTAAGAAAATCATAATTAAGAGAAAATACCTTTGTAGTACCATACTTTAAAAAAATCTGCTTGTAAGTGGACCTGTGCAGTTCAAACCTTTGTTGTCGAAGGGTCACCTGTACATGTAATTGCCTACTATGTGCTACACTTTGGGACACAGTACGACTAAAGAGGTAGTCCTGCCATTACAGGCTGGTCGAGAACACAGACAAAGCTGACAAGCAATCATTGTTCAATATGATGAGGCCCATGATTGATATGCAGAAACACGGTGAACATAAAGGAAGTCACCTCATGTAATCTTGGGCAAGTCCTGAAAGGATTTCTAGGTGATACTCAGGGTTCACTTTTAGTATCATTCCGTTCTGTGTATTACATAAACAGATAAGTAAAATACAACTAGGAGTTGCATATCGGTGCAAAAAGAGGCCAGAAAAGTCCAGCTTTATGTTTTCCACTTTCCCACTTACGATTGCAAAATGAGACCAAGAAATGTAAATATCAATACCCTTCAGATTGTTTACCAGATTAGGGAGGTTGAGGTCAAAATAAATGTTCCATGCTTCTAAGGTAATTAGTAGAAGAAATGAATTCCTCTACCCCTCTCATTTGGCACCAAGAAACCACCCACTGGTTCCTCTCTGTCATATTGATGCCAGAAAGAAGTCAGGGTTCTCTTACATGCATTGAATGAAATAGTGCCCAATAGAAAGTTTAATTCGGATTTACCAGAATAAATGTTGGTGAATACATGTTTTTCCTAGTAGCTAGGAAGCAGTGTTGTGAAACAGTGAGACCTGTGAATAGGAAATTGTAAAAGAGGTCATTTTACTGTGTAATCTTTTTTTTTTTTTTTAAAGATTTTACTTATTTATTTGACAGAGAGACAGCCAGCCAGATAGGGAACACAAGCAGGGGGAGTGGGAGAGGAAGAAGCAGGCTCCTAGCGAAGGAGCCTGATGTGGGGCTCGATCCCATAACGCCGGGATCACGCCCTGAGCCGAAGGCAGACACTTAACAACTGTGCTACCCAGGTGCCCCTACTGTGTAATCTGGAGCAAACTCCTAACCACTATTTGATTTTCCCCATCTAAAAAAATGGGGTTCATGATACCTGTCCTTTGAATGCACATTCTTAGTGATCCGAGAAAGACAATATAATGAATGAGCCCTTTCTAGGCCAAAAGGAAGATAATCCAAGTAATTAAATATTTAAAATAAAATTTTGTTAATGAGATGAGGGAAAGACAGGGGCCATAGAGAAAGATATTTTGTCACCTGTTTTTCTTGGTTGCTTATTGAGAATTTTACCATTTTAAATCATCTACAATATGGGGAAAGGTCATGATTTCAATAAACATGAGCATTCACTATGAAAAAGAAGCAAAAGATAAATTAGGCAATGTACTAGGATTCTCTGCATATATAGATATATGGTTTATAGAATATCATTATGATGGTAATGACTCCCTTTTAAAATATCTGTGATGAAAAAAAAATATTTCATTGAACTCTTCAGAAAAGGTTATCTCCCACAAATTCCTAATTGTTTATCATCATAATCAAGCTGATTTCCAGAGAAAGTAGGGAAAAGTAGGTCTGAATGGAGAAATGGGTGCTATAGAATATAGAATTTTTATTCATTTGTACAGTAGACTGTCATCTTGAAATAAATATGAAAAGGAACAAAGTTGTTTGTGCTTTGAAAATTGAAGCATTGTTCATCATGCATAATTGAACAAAGTTGAAATTTGTAGGTATGAAACCAAAAAAAGCCACAGCAATGATAGCTATTACAGGAAATGGAGGAAATTAATAATAAAAGACAATACACTACCTCATAAATACGTGCTCATCATGAGAGTAGAGGATGAGAGCATTAAGCAGATACCCTGATTAATTTAACAATTTAATCCTGGAATTGGAGTACAGCTATTTCAGGATTCATTTGTACATATAGATAAGTGAGAAAGGCAAAATAAACAGCTTACTTTCCTAAAGTAAGATTTTTAGACAGTCCTTTTGATATGTGAAGATAACATTTTAAAAGAAAGGTTGTTATAACTAAGCAAGACATGTGTAATATGACGTTTTATTAAATAAATAAATAACCAAGTTTCTGTATCTTTTAAAATATACAAAATGTGTTAAGGAACAGATTTGAAGCATTTTTGCCTTATATCCAATGGTCTTGCTTTTTATAATTTATTCTAACAATGATCCTGCTTTTTATAATTTATTCTAGGTAACTGCTAGGAGCTATGATTTTTAAAAGACTGCATGATACTAGGAACATAAATTAGGGGGAAAAATTACTTAGGTCTCAGTATTCACTGAGTAAAGTTTAAATTAACCCTGATTAGAACATCTTTGAGTACCTTTTTGATGCATAAAATGATTTATCAAAACATGGGTTTCAGTAAATTTTGGAGGATTTTTAGAAAGAGCAAATAGTCTAAGAGTAGTTTACTAGAAAGGCTTTTTATTTTATATCACCTCGACATGTGTGATTCACTTTGTCTTTTTTTCTATCGGCTATTTGGTAGAAGTCCACAATTTGCCAAAATGGTTAATAGGACACAAATATAGACATTTCATGTGATGTACCATGTAAATGTAAACCTTTGTAGTTACATGTTTCTGTAGCAAGAGAATTGTTTTAAAAGGCATGTAATTTATTAGCTATCGGTAGCTTCTTTATTGCCTTGCCGCGCTGCAGTAATAAATAAAAGAAAGTGAACTGATTTTACAAATGGCACACAAGGTGCACATTTTGTGGAAAAAAAGTCTTTTTTTAAAGAATTGGCATTAAATCCTTTTTTTGTGATGACAAAGAGGCTAAGAGTGCAAACTGTATTTTCTGTTTATCGAAAACAGTCTTTTTTTCTCGGGGGCATTTTTTCCTATGATCATCAAGGGATTTCAAAAGCAATAAAGTGTGGAATCATTGTTCGACTTGAACAGTATTAAAACTTAGGTTTTAATTTCAGTGAAGTAATAAGATTTGAACCTGTCTCACATTACAGCACTGTAAGGCATTTAGCAATTGTATTTTAAAAGAGGTTTTTAAGATGCAGCTCACTTGTAAGCTAACTGTCTGTCAGTAATTAATAGTTTTTCTTCAGCATAGGCTGTTGTGATCAGACCAAGAAATATCTGTGTTTTTAGTAACACATTATGATAATTGTGAGTGCTTATTTCTAATTAGTCTAAATGTCTAATAATTTTCAGCTTGCTTCTCTGGCTGCTTAATAGAAAAAAAGAGAGTAACATGTAAAGCTACAGTGTGTCTTTGGGCTTTTAAAAATATGAATGTACACGCACATGTATATTTCAGTAAGCTTTACACCTAGCAAGATGATATGTCAGTTGACTCATTCATTAACCGAGTATTTTATCCTTCAGTATCATTTCCTGGTTTTCAGACATCACATCATTTGTATATGTAAAAACTGTTGCCAGATATGGTACTATATGTATAGCTAAACCCAGACTGACAATCTGGATTCTTCAATACTCAACATTGAACCTATCTTTACTTTTCAAAAAAGACTTTAAAATATGAGCATTTCTATTAGATCAGTGTGGCAACATACTTGCTGATGAAAGATTGTATTTACCATTTTGAATTGCTATTGAAAATAATTGCCTCTACAAAAGGAAACATCTGTATGATAGCACATGGTTAAAGCTGCCATCAATTTTTAACATTTGAGGGTTGAGCTATGACCTTTTATGATGACTGTGAACAGTAACTGCCTCCATTAGCCATAAGTTTTGTTTCTTTATTTTAGTAGATGGCCTAGACTGTAAATATTAGAGAATCTAAAATAAATCAACATATTATCCTAAGGATACAAAATGTAAGAGCTATTTGTGGTTGGGAACCTTTGACAGATAGTTTGGATGAAGCAGATGATTGCCTGCCTAGCGTATCTGGTCTCCATTGCTATGCCTGCAGGCAGTTTAGTGCTATGGTTGTATATTGATGTCAGGGTTAGTACTGAGTGGCTAGCAGTGACAGATGTCTATAATTACAGGCAATGCTTCCAGTATTTCTGAAAAGCCAGCCTATGTTGAACAATTATCTTATTTCTGCCTTGCCAAAGAGCATGTTCCAATTGCTAGTATTAGCAATGGTGAATATAGTGCTTCATCTGCTGCCTTGGGACAAATGTGGGAAAAGCACTTGGTTATAAAACATAAATGCAAAATATTTTTTCAACATTTTGAATTAGTTAAGTTCAGTGTTTTCCTAATTTTTATCTCCCCATAATGTCTCTGTTGAAGGAATCTTGAAATATAAAAGCACATTTGGCATACTTATTGAGATTTTGTTTTCCCCTAGGCCTGCATGGCTCCCCAGCGCCAGTATCCCTTGCTTTACTGCATAGATGTGTTTAAGCAAAGTTGGCTTTGAAAACACTTTCTTCAATGTGAATTACATTTTCTGATTGACTTCTGATACAAAATTGGAAGTGCATTTCAATGGACAATCTCCCACACCTTTTGATGAGGAAAATTGTAGTAAAATGATAGACGATGCTGAAATATGCAAAACATTTTAGTACACTGGTGTCTTTACATTTGCTGAGACTCGCAATTCTCAATTTTTGTTTTAACCCTTTCTGTTTAGTCTTCAACCACTCATTGTCCTTTCCTGTCTCTAAATGTTCACAACCACTTCCTTCCACACTCCCGCTTACCCACTTTTCTGACTAATTAGATATGTTTTCATGCTTAATGGTCCAAGTTCTCAACTGTCCTTTTTTCCCTGGTCATTTGCATGTGTGAGACATGGGCTGTAACACCACACTCCCCAGCCGGTACAGCTGCCTTACACAATACTCTCCAACCCTACCTACCATTCCTAAAATCCCTAAAGTTCTAGGCACTGGGTGTTAAAACGTTGTTCATGCTCTAAGTTACAAATTCTGTATCTTCAGGTAATGTAGAATGAGAAATGCCTAGGAAATATCAGTTGAGGATATGTTGTTCTATCTTCACCCTTACTCTAACCTGTATTGGGGTTTCTATTTTTGTGCTTAACCACTGTGTGGAGTTACTCATTACACTTTCTCATGGAGTCTTCTCAGCAGTATTTTACTTAATGGGTATGATTATCTCCATTTTACAGAATAGGAAAAAGATTTCAGGAAGATTTAAAAACTTGTTCAGTGACAGACCCTGGGTTTGACCAAATCATCCTACTCTCAACCCAAGTTTGCTTTCCACTCTATCACATTGCCTGTGTATGTGTTTAGGCATGAGTCTAGGCATATGCTCAGTTTTAAGTGTAATGATGATTGATAAAGCGAATCACAAGTTTCATCCCCATCTTTGCTGTTTTATTTTCCAAGGAAAAAAACTTATCTCTGCAACCACAGATTCTCGTCCTGGCTAGCCATCAGTCACAAGAGAACTAAGCTAGTTCTAGATCCTAGATATTTGATATAATCCATCCTACTATGTAAGAAACAGCTCACCCTATAGTCTAGTGTCAGAGGCCAATATTATATTCATATATGAAGGGCAGCCCCTTTCTGTTCCTACTGAGCCTACCACACAAAAACTCTTTTGGTAATTTAAAACTCTAATGATGGTGTTCAGAACCTTTTTTCTGTGTGCATTAATTTAGAAGAAACTTGGAGAATTGGTTGGATTTACTAATCTGAATTGGGAAGACTTCGATAATTTATTGGCCCCAAGGATATAAATCATCTAATAGTCAGTGAGTTGAGAACTTACCCTGGAAATAGGAAACAGGAACTTGTGATGACTCAAAAAAGGAAGATGAGGGCTTTGAAATCAAGAACTTAAGTGATGCAGATGAGCCGTTGAGAGAAAACATCTCCTGTTGCCACAGAACACACTGTTTTCCTCCTATCTCCCCTCCCATTGCTTTTCTGTTCCTCCTCCTAGAAGAGAGGAGATTAGGAGGTAGGCTGCCTTTCATGAGGGCTCTCTCCCCTCTAATCACTCTGTAACCATTACTAAAGCTCCACACATACCAACTTAGAACATACTTCTACTTTCCAGCATCTAGTCCAGATAAAGCAAGAAGAAAAAGGACTGTCATCTTGGGGCATGCCTCATAATCTTTAAGTCAGACTGATGTTTGACTAGGTGTTACTTCATAATAATAGTGGCCGTTTACTGGCCACCTGTTCTGAGGGCTAATAGCTAGTGTTCATTTAGTGCTTACTGTATAATAAAAACTTTCCAAGTGCTTCTGACACTATGCTGGCAGTGCTATAGCATGTTACGACAATAATAATAACACTTACCGAAATTTTACTCTGTGCCAGGATTATTCTAAGTGCTTTGCAGGAATTAACTACTCTAATCCTCTCAAAAATTTCATAAATTAGTCCTACTATCATCCTCATTTTTTATTTTAGAAAACCGAGGTTTAGAGGGTAAAGAACTCGATCAAAATCACTCAGTAAGTGATAGAATACAACCAGTCTTGGGCTTCAGACTAGGTCTTAACCATTTTGCTAGATTTCTAATTTGTGATATTGTTATTATTCTTTCCATTTTACAGATGAAGAAGCTGGGACTCTGAGAGGCTAACTAATTTAACTAGGATTACAGGGTTAATTCATTAAATAAAAATATTTATTGAATGCCTGTTATTTGTCAAGTACTGTGCTGGGCTAGCAGTAGCAGAGTCTCGCTCAAAACCCCATGTGAAAAAAACAAAACAAAACAAAAAACCCGTGTGTATTACACTATATATATATTCTGTGTTTCCTCCAAGGTGAAGTTGCCCAAAATATATAAGCAATTAACTTTCCCATTTCTGTTTTACTGAGAGAAGAAGATGCTTCCTGCATAACTGCATATTGTCTTAGTTGAGGTTTTACATGCATTTTAGCTAATTTTCAGCATGGAGAAGTGTTCAGTAGGAAGTCTAAGATGGAAGCAGGACTTAACGTGTTGCCCCAGATATTGCCTACCCAGAGAAACCCGGTATTCGAGTTCAAAGGCATTAACAGGCCACCAGAAGGTGAACCCTGATCGCTTACATTTGGAGTAGGCTAAACTTTTCACTAACTAGGCTAGCCTGAAAGGACAGAAATTAAAAGGCAAAACAGATTATAGGAACAACATTTTTGAGTAAGATTTGAGAATGTGATGAAAAAATGAACATAATGAACATAGCTGATTTGACAGAGTAGTACAAATGTGGCTGACGTGATCGGCACCCCCTTTTCCATTCCGTGGGCCATTATTCCTCTACTCTTTATGTCAGGTGGTTCTTCCCAGAGAGAGTTGAGAGTCTCTTAGGAGGAAAGTACAAAAGTTGCTTTGGATGTAGAAAATGGGACATGTTTCAGAGAGGCAATGTGGAGACAAATGGAATATTAATAGGTAACCTGTATGAATAAAATACAGATGTTAGAAGTGGAGATGGGGACCTGGTAAAGTCTTAATACCCACTGTAACTACAATTTGTTGTGTTTTTAGAGTAGAGGATTTAGGGGAGAGTGTGTGGCAAGAATTATATTAAGTGGTAGAAGACTGTATGTTGTACTTACCTTCTGAATAAATGAGTTCCATTTATTAAAAACGTACTCCTACCCAAGAAGCGGTGACTCGGCCTACTTAAATACTTAGCCCCAGTTGCCACACTTGCATAGTGAGAGTGCCTCATGAGCAACAACAGTACTAAGAGATTCTTAAAAATAGTTCTGTCAACTGTTATTTATAATTTGTTCTTTTCTAGGGCTCTCCTTTAGTAATTGGTTTCTTGAATTATTCCATGGAAGCAAACCCATTGTGTAATCTATATAACCACATCCAGGCTCTGAGCAGCACTTCACCATTGTCTTTGCTCATAGTTTCCAGAATAAAGTCAAAGTCCCCAGAGCATTTTAAGTGATAGCCACAAAGATCCTGAGCCACATCCTCCCTGTATCTGAAGTTGGGAAGGCCTTCTGCTCTTCCCTTATCCCTAACGTCAGGTGCCAGGTCCCTAAACTCTGTGCTTTTTAGGTTGTACGCCTGAGGAGTGATGTGTCCAGAGTTCCAGAGAAGGCTTGGAAAATAGTTAAGGTGAGTTGAGTTCCTGGTTATTGTGGTGGATCACCAGTCTTTATGCTTGTCTCACCACAGCCCCAGGTTCTTATTACTAAAATAGATACATGCTCACAGTGATAAGTGTAGGGGTGCTTTGTCTGCGTTCCCTTTTTAGGAACTTTAAAACCCTACAGTATGCATGTTTTATAACCAAATGTTCAACCATCAGCTAGTAAGCAGTATTAACTGCAGAGACTCTGCTGAGCGTGATTGCATAGTGTGAAAGCAGCCTAGGTTTCTTGATTACAGCATTTCTGAAGTGGCCAATTCTAACCAATTATTCATACCTGAAAGGAGAAAGTTTTCCTTGGCTACATTGAATAGCATCTGTTATTGAATAGTATCTACAGTACATGTATCCCTTATGCCATAGTATGTTTCTGGTGGACACCTTTAAGAGGGATGAGGGATTATAGTAAAAAAAAAAGAATCTTTCATGTCCCAATTCCCCACCTCTACCATTACCCTATCATGAATTTCATCCAGTTTCAACGTCTTTGCTGCGAAATCTAATCATGATATAAACTTGCTATTGCAAAGAACTATATACAAAATGCCCAAAATGCCCCCGCCTTTAAACCATGGTCTCAGAATCTTCCACCAGAATTAGTCAAGCCTTCTTCTCATAGCCTTGTGCTATAGCCATGGTTAGCTTCCCATTGTATGAGCTTGGGAAGATAATAATATTTACCCGGTGTTTTCCCATGGTTTTAGCCACAGAAGACTAGTCCAACAGAAGCTTGGCCCCAGACATGGAGCGAGTTGGCAGCCAGCAGGAGCAAAGCTGTGTCAGGACAAATGTACACTCCCCATCTTCTCTAGTTGGCTTTCAGCTGGTTGCACCACAGGAGTCTTTCTATGGGCTGTGTATCCTGTGACCAATAACTGGTGCACTCGACCCGGGTCCCTCTTGGCTAGTGAAGGCCTGTCGGGAGACATTAGGTTCATGCTGGTGGAGATCCTTAGTCAGTGGCTCCCTGAAGGAAGATGAGGCAAACAGCCAGCTTCTGTTGAACAGGTGGTAGTTAGACCTTAGATCTGGTCGGGGCGGGGGGTGGGGGGGTGGACGGGAGGCAGGGAAAGAATCTCTCCAAAATTACCAGTATTGCTGGTTTTCACACTGTACCTGTACTCCTCTTTCAAATAAATGATTGTTTAGAAACTAATCCAAAAATATCTCTGGCAGCATCTGGAGCCCTTCCTTAGCAGTCTGGATTTGGGCCCAAGTTAGGAATGGAAACCCCACTGGGGTGCAAGCAAAAGAGGAAGCATGTTCTTAGCCATGCATCAGTGGAGGCCCCTACTGGGAGAGGGGATTATCACAAGGCAGCAGGCAGCCCTGCACCCCAGCCTGCTGAGTTCATGCTTTGTGCCACAGGATGTGGAGCGAAGGAAATGCGAGGCCAAAGTGGTCGCTCCAAGTTTTCTTATACAATGGCTTATTCAAGCAGATTGGGAATGCCTCTTAAGAGATTTGTTAGGTACATGTCCCCTTAGCAAGATGGCCACCACAGATGGTGGGTTCAGATATTCTAATGGAAATAAACATCTAACATTCATATTTATTTTGTACTTCCATAGTCAGCTTTTCTTTTATCAGTTGCCATTCTGTATTCCACTGAATGAGGCAAGCAGAATTCTAACCTTTTACCAGTTGGTTTCCATCATTAACTATGGTTTTAAAATTAAATTCTGGCAGAAGATTTTTTACCTAATTTTAGTCTTATATTTTGTGATGCTACTTTAAATGATATGGAAAAATTAGTCAGCCAAGGTTAACATCTATTCAGTAACACTAAGTTTGTATATTTAATATGAAGCAATGATATTTGTACCATTATGTCTTTTGATGTGGTCTTAAGTTAATTGTGATGATCATGTTTTATTCTGCTTCAAGCGTTAATGAAAGACCGCAGTATCTTTAGTTCCAAACGGTTTAGATCCAAGTCATTAAATCCTCTATTCCCTCTTACACCTCTCCTTCTCCTCCCCTTTACCCCCCACCTTTCACTTCATCGGGTCTCTTTTATAGAAAGCACTGACTGCATTGACGTCAGGGGCACTTGAAGCCTGAAACAAAAATATGAAAATTGGTTCCTTATTCATAATAAGTAATAATCACACTAAGTTCCAAAATTCTTTTCCTAAGGAATGGTACTGCTTTCACTATATTAGATTCTTTTTGGTGACAGGTTTTGTTTTACCAAATTACAGCCAGTTAAAAATCTTGATAAATTATTTCAGCAGATTGAAACAATACCTTAAAATGTACAACAGTTCGGGGTTTTTAAAAAATTTTTATGGTATCAATTTTGTATTATTAGATGCGAATTTTGGAGGATAAATTGGTTCGGGAAAGTGTATCATCTGAGGGCAGAATACTTTGTTGTTGATTTCCACAGCACTGCTAATTTTCTGCATTGAGCCTGCTTACAAAAGCTCTTTGAGAAGTTATAACATCTTAAACATTTATAGAAGGCCTAAGGGTATTAACTTGCTGTAATTTTCTGAAGATTCATTATCCAAAATCTTAATTCATTATAACAACTCTTATGAAAACCTATAGAACCAGTGTTTTCTCTTATTTTCTTATTTGCACAGAATGAGAGATTCATTGTTCTTTTTAATTTGTTTCATGTGGTGCTTTTGAGTACATTTCATAGAGGGCTGTTATTGAATTTCTGTGACTGTCATTATATATCCATACAACCTTTAGGAACTAATATTCTGGGTTTCCCAGTTCTGTAATCTACTTCAAATTTAAGGATTGACATAATTAGTTTCTTCAAAGTTATAACCAGAATGTTAGAGACAACACTGCAGATACCCAAGACCAGGAATTAGGATTGGAAAAAGAAAGCGATTTTAAAAATTATCACAGCACATGCTTTTATTCTTTATTAAGTTAAATTTACAACTCAGAATCTTACTGCTATTTGTACGCTATTGCTTGTCTGGTTTTCTTATCTTGTCTGGTTTCCCTTTTAAAAAGCCAGATACAAGATCATTTAAGCTACCTGCCTGTGCACAGGCAATATTTGGTCATTTGGTTAGTTGAGGAGTTAGAGGACATATGGGTTGTTGAAGCCTTATGTACATGCCCAAATGCTTCTTTCTGAAATTGAAAAGTAACTAAGCGGAGTCAAACAGAGATAAGAAAACAAACATATTAAAACAGTTTTTTAGGAGCATGCCTTCTAAATCTGTAGTAATGATGATTCCTTACATTTTTAGCAATTTTCTGTATTTCAAGAGCTAGAGAGATGGACGAGTGGTTAAAATGGATAATTTTTCTAGCTTCTAAGATAATAGCTATGTAGAAGTAGAAAAAAATGCAGTTTTTGTATCATGAAATTTTGAAGCTTTATGACCTTGAATGAATACCATTTCTGACCACGCTTCGAGGGTATGAATTGACTGAATATGTATGTAAAGATTTCAGAGTTAGTGCAGATTTAAGGTTTTGTTTGTTTTAACTTTATCTGTGCAGTGTGGAAATCTTTGAGGTAAGCACCCTCTTACTTTTCTGTTCTTTTGTATGTAAAGAGCCTTCTCTTGAAAGTTATTATCTGACAGTTTTTAGCACCTACTATGAGAAAGGGTCCATGAGAGAAGCAGCATTTGTTGAGTAACTACTAAATGCCAAGCTCTGTCTTAGGTATCATCATTTCATCTGCCCAAAAGCCATTAAGTAGGTATTATTATTCCTGTTTTACAGATAGGAAACCAAGATTCAGAGACTTTAGCCTTGTTAGTGGCAGATGCAGAATTCAAATCCAGATATCTTTGGGACTAAAGTGCTTCTACATTGCTAAGTTTATCAAGGCAATGTTCTAATTACTACTGGAGATGTTAAATAAATATTTTCCCTGCCATCAGGTAGCACATGCTTGAAATAGTGGAGGAAAGACATATGCACATGGAAAAATAATACTACAACGAAATTGTATTCTGTTGTATCATGTGGGAAGTGCCACTAACAGACTAGCAACAGTAACAAAGGAGGGGAGCTCTTCTTACTGCATCTATAGAGAGAACTTCCAGAAATATTATTTAACCATTAACACCACATCTTTTTAAATAATGAAATTTTACCAGGGTTACTTCTGGGGAGTAGAATTTTGGGTATATTATTTTCACAGAGAAAATGTTCTGTGCGAAAACCACACCTTTTATGGGTTGTTTTCCTTTGGTTAAAAAATTGTGAAAGAAATGAAATCAGCCAAATGTGCATTTTAACATTACATTCATTTTTTTATTCATTTAACAAACATTTATCGAGTATTAGGTATGGGAGATAAAAGAAAATCATCTCTGTCCTCAGGGAGCTTATAGTAATACAGGCATACTAAAAAAAAGGAAGAAGAAGAGCGGAAGGAAGGCCCAGATGGCCAGGCAAAACTAGCTTGTAATGAGTGCACGTCCAGTTATGTGAAACACATAACCAAAGGCATAGCCACTTTCAACTCCACTGTTTCCCCCAGAGAAGAATGGACAACACACATGAGCTTATTATAAGTCTCTTATTTCTTAAATCTCTGCTTATTTTTCATAATGATCTAATTACCTTAATTGATTCTGAAATAAAAAATTAGGAATCTATGAACTTAAAGGAAGGGATTTTTTTTTCCCTTCTTGCATTCCTATGCCAACTTCTGTATCCTTCCTTAAAATGAGTATTGTGGTGTAGTTTCTTCTTGCTGTAATAAAATTTTTTTCGGAGAAGTGATACAAGTTCTACAAAATGTTGAAATCCCCTAAATATTGTGTTAGATTTTTCCTGTAGAAAGCTTTCATTGACTTGTGCTTTGTGGTAAACATTCTTAAAGATATTTCCTCACTGGACAGACTACTTCCCACCCCCAAATTATATATGCCTATGGTATAATTAAATTCCAAATGTTTGAAGACATTTTCATATTATCTGCATGCTCTCTGAATGATAAGGTGCCTTGGAAAATGTGAGACAGTCTTTTAAAAGAAATGCAGTAATCATACATTGATTTTAAATGACCCTGTCACACGTGAAAACAAATCAGATTGTTGCTCTTAATGAGCTTTTCAATTTACTATTCAGTAGATCAGATAAGTGGATTTAAGAGGTAATGATCCTGTTTAGTACTCAAGCTTGACTGTCAGATCCTAGTAGTGGAGAGAAATCCCTAGGGACAAAAACGTTGACACAGTTCTAGATGGGATAATGGGAATCAAAGCTAATGGATGATAAAAGGAATGGTGCAAGTTACAAGGATAATTGTGGATTAAAGCACTGCCATGTGTCAATGTTGACTGTTTTTTCTAGTATCTTATTGGGTCAAATCTGATGCTCTGAGAAACTGTTTTGACAGCAGAGCACAACAGACCTGCCTGCCTAGCTTCCTCCTCTCCTGAAGCCAGGGATACCACAGAAAATTTCCTTGTAAGAACTACCAATTAAAGAAAGATATTTTTAAATGTTAAAATGTCTCGAATGTTTAAAATCACATTTTAGCTATTATATTTTTATTATTCAATGTGGCTTGGGTAAAATCAAAATTAGATTAATTCTGAGCTATGCCATAAAAAAATAGCATTTCTAAAGCCTTGAGAATGTAAACTTCGGTTTTACAAAAATATCATACAGTGTAGTGGGGGAGATGGACATCCAGGCGGTTACAGTGTGGAAAATACCGTGAGAGAGGGATGGACCAGACACTGTGGGAACATAAAGGAGAGTGCAACTCGTTCTTCCTGGGAAGGCAGAGAAGGCTTCTGAGGAGATGACTTTTGAATGGGAATCAAGGGGAGAGGATGAAGGCAAAATGATTCAGGCAAAATGAACAGTACGTGAACTCCTAGAAATCTGAAATTGCATGAGAAGCCTCGGTTGATCCATCAGTATTTCACTGTGGCTTCAGATGGAGATGAGGTGTGTTGGGGTCAAGTTGTAAAGGGCTTCGTGTGCCATGAATTATATCAATATCAGATTTTCCAAGGGCCCAATTTACTCCCATCCATGTGAGAGGTTTCAGATTATGCTGAGAGAAGGTAAACTTCCCTTTCTACACACTAGTCTTCCTTTAGCCTTCTATGTGTTTAAAGGTTTCTGATCATTGAGGATTGGTGGTAACTCAATTCCTGAGATTTTCTCTCCCTGGCTCCCTCTTCCCCCTAAACATCTTACAAACACAGTGATAGTTTCAACCTTATGAGAGATCAAGGCCTACTCTCATGAGCAAAGTCGTAGATACAGTAATTGAAATGCTTTTCTGTAGGGCTCAGAAATTAGCAGAAGAGGCAACAGGAATGTGAATCTCAATCTTCCTTCTCTCTCCCCCAGCTTTTCCCTTCCACCTTTCTGTCCCTTCTTTCCTTCTCTTGCCGTCTCCACTGGCTCCGTCCTTTCCCTCTTTCTTTCCCATTGATTCACTACCAGCCTGAGCAGCTTCTGGTTATAGGACTTATGTTGAAAGCCCAGAACATGAGCTTGTGCTTTGAATGGTGTTTAAAATCCAGATATGAGATGTCTGCGATGAACAGCCTCCCTCCTCTGTATAACCCTATAATTCTGGGTGATTTGTGGTGCCCTGTGATTTTTATCTCACCTTCATGACCTATGGCAGTATACCAAGCTGGTGTTTACATGTGAAAAGCAAAAGGCATAGGGAGTGAAAGCTAACTTGCCATACCATACCCCAGGAAATAGGCAGATCAGGAGAAAGTGAGAGAACACAATCACAGGGGATCAAATCACAGAAGAGAAATCCCATACAGCTGGTGTCTGGCAGGGATAACCTGGAATCACACCAGAGCATCAGGGAGTATGGAGGTGTCAACCCACCTCTCAGCTTTGCCAGGCTATTAGCGAATATTCCATTGGCTGCTGGTGGCATTTTCCCACTTGAAGTGGGATATGTGTTTATAAGCTCAATGGGCTTAGGTTGGGACTGAAATGTTGCACCCCAAAGTCTGCAACCAGCACTCCCTAATTGGAAGCTTAATGGATTCCCAGGCCCTGATGTATTCAGCAGAGAATCTCTGAGCCTGGGATTTCCGTTTCAGCATGGAAAGTAAGACCTATCTGTATATTTGGGGGAGCTTAATTGAGAGATTTTTTGAGGAGAATGTCTATAAATTCTTTAATTTCCTCTTACTTTTGAAATCCGTATTTTTATAACTGACTAACATAAGCCTGGATTATTTGATGGTTTGCTCATATCTGGGATAGATAGAAATTTTTTAAATGTTGGAGCCTTTTATTGAGACACTCCATTTTTTAGCCCTTTATATATATATGCCCGTCTTCGAGAAAGGGGTGGCGTACCACTTTGAGAAAAAAAAAACTATGTGGTGTTCTGGGAACAAAGTGAGTATGTGAGTATGGGTGTGTATTTCAAAATAAGAGAGGTACTGCCTGGAAGAAAAAGAGAGTAAATTATTAAATTATACCTTTAAAAAAAACCCTTCATTTGCTCTCCCTACCCACTCCCTTCTTCAGTGTGGATGCAGCATTTGTTCAATTTTGAATAGTCTTTTGAAAATACATGTTAATGATAAAGCTTTTAACAATTAAATGTTTTCATCCAGGTATATGCCCGTATGTCAGAAGTTTTAGGAATAACAGATGACAACCATGTTCTAGAAACATTCATGACGAAAATGTGAGTTCTTTTGATTTTTCTTTTGTTTTTGTTAAAGCTTTGAATGTAATAGAAATTTTTTACTGTGTTTAAATCTCTTAATAATTTTTGTTTCTTAATAAAAGACCTTTTTAAATTATGCTATAATTCTTAGAATGGTAGCATTGTTCTTAATTGAAACTTAATTTCACATATTTAAAATTCACCCCCCAAAAGACATTCTTACCCATACAACTGCAGTATGCAACATCAAAGCATGGTTTTAAAACGTTTACAGACTTTGATTCTTCAAGTCAATTTGGCAGCATTTTTGTTTTTAATTAGAAAGAAAATACCCAATTTCAAAGACCAACTGAAGAGATTATTCCAAACTGGAATCATTGGGAGAGGTTTGATTGCCTTAAGACAGGGCATTCATTGATTCCAGCAGGAACCTATGGCTATCAGAGACATACTCATGGAAACTTCCCTTAAATCATCCTTTATAATCTGTTAGCAGAATTAACTAGTTTCTAGTCATGGACATAATTTTGTACATTTAGCCTGAATTTGTATGCCTCCATTTGGCAGCCCACTTTATCTGTGTAACAGATAGACAGTACTGTGTTGCTTGCGGAGAACAAAGCTACATAAACAATCGTGATCATAAGGAGTGAGCTTTGGAGCCACAAGTTTGATGGTTCATTTCTTGGCAGTAACTGCGAGCCTCTATTTGACTTCCTTTGTAACTCTTGCTGTCATTCCCTAATATGTTTGTTTTAGATGCAAACTTGATGTTTCTTCTGTGAAACAGGCAATTTTTTAATTTATAAAACTAAATTTATAGAATTATGTACCATTCAGAGAACAATGTTCATTATACATTGATTGGATATAATTTTGATTATGCCATTAAAAAGAATAGAATAGAAAATGGTCCAGTGGTATTTAAGCCTGTTTTTCAACTTTGTGAGATATTTCTGATTTAGGTGACCTAACTTACATAAATATATGTGTATTTCCATGTTCTCTCTATACAAGCAAATACCTTACTTACAATTAAAACCATCTTTTTTTCATATTTAGTGTTACAAATCTTAAATACTGGGGAAGATGCGAGCCCGTGATTTCAAGGACTCTTCAGTTCCTAAATGACCTTTCTGTTGGATATCCTTTTTACTCTATATCTAGTAATGTGTAGAAACACCCTAACACATGCATTCTTTTGGCCAGTATGTTCCTTGTTTATAATGTTTGTAATTGTTTTTAATTAAAAAAAAAAAAACCTCTCATTTAGCCTTATCTGTAAAGTATGTTTTTGAAAGATTTATATTAGCTACCAACTATGAACATTTATTCAGTCACAATTGAATTTATATGGATATGTAGATTCCTAACTAGTTAAAGTTATGTTTATATCCATCCAGTTTAATAAATGGATACATAAGAAATTATGCAACCACATATGTTTTAGTCTGTGATTTTTCTTATTTGTCAGGAAGTTCTTACTTTAAAAGAGATCATGTAACTAATTTGAAGAAGGTCAAGATGTTCTAAAAATATTACCTTCTAAAAATTGAATTCCTGAGGGTAAATACTATAGCTTCAGTATTCTTCAATTGAAAAGAATATTATTTTGATTAGTTAAGAGGCACAAAGGAGTAATAGGAAGAAAATTATATAAGTTTTTTTTACCACTTCTTGGATTATTGCCGCCACCAAATCAACAGCTTATTTACTCTAAAATAAGATTTCCCATTATGCATTAAATGTTTGGATTTCTATCTTTAGCAGATTTTTAAAATCTAAAACCAGAATCATCCTTTCTTATTATATTATAGTTAATACTATTGCCCTATTTCTACCAATGAGAGAGAAGCATGTAGATTGTCTTTTATATGTTAGCTATCAAATATATAGGAGTTATGAAAAATAAGTGTTGGTTCAGTTAACCACCAAGATTAGCTGATATTTAAATATTGAAGGCAGCATTCTGAAAATCGGTGGCATTAGATGGAAATTTTTAATGTAGGTTTACTGCAGGAATATGTTTGTATTAGTTAAGTTTAAAATTGTGTTCCTTGGGAAACCATAAAAGATTTCCAAAGTATTAGACACCCACTTTTGTGCTGGAATTTAATATGCAACTTTTTATTGGAAAATAATCGTCCTTGTCTGGCAAAATCCACCATGCAATATTTCTGTTAGTAGGTATAATGTAATAAAGACAGGGAGGGCTATTTATCACTACAAATTTTGAGGATTTCAGGATTCTTTTTATTATTTTAATATATTTCTTTGATATTAAATCAGAAAAATGATAAATTACACCTGTCCAGGCTGTTTTTCCTTTTTACTGGAAAGTGATGTACAACCCAATTCCAGTGGTCATTTTGGCTTTTTAAGATATGTATTTTTTCTTATTAAAAAAAAAACTCAACCTGTATTTTTTTTAATAATAATGCTGAAATACTCTTTATTTCTAACATATGAAGTGGTTTATAAGTACTTCCTAGTCTTGCAAACTCTGGCCTTTTCACAATGAATTACTTTGAGAGCATATTATCTGGAAAGAAGCCTGTGTTATTTTATAGCACGTATCTATTGTTTAGATTTACCCTATTTTTTTGGTTGGAATTGAAATCTAGTATAAAATTAATTCGATTTGTATTCTTTTTGGTATAATTTGCATAATGCCTAATTTATTTCTATCCACTATTTAAGTAAGATCCTTTTCCTATCACCTTATATCTCTTATATCTTCTTTAGTCCTTCAGTTGTAACCTTTTGTTTCATAAGGTGTTTATTGCTTTTGAACACTTCTTCTTGAAGTTAATAAAAAATCGTATTTTCAGAAAACTTAATAGATAAAACTTAAAAGCTATAACATTTAAACCAAAGGATACGAATGATTTTAACTTGGGTACATTGATTTATATTTTTTAACAATTATTTCAGGTTTCCATATTTAGAAATATATATTAGTTCAATTTGATTTCAGTGCTCAGTTATTTGAATTATAAATCATTATGTCCCTTCTAGCTGATCAGTCATGAAATATCTTTGAATTCATTTACATAATGGAATATGTGAGTGGTATGTCTATTTCAGTGCAGTTGCTGGTTACCTAATGCATGTTTTGTTGTTTCCAATCGATTTCCTTATTATAATGTGTTTTTAAATCCTGATTTTAAAGCAATACATTATATCTGTGTTAAAAATAAGATGGCACTCTTCAGCAGTTGAAACAGTTATGCAAGATAAAAATCATCACCAGGGTGGCCTCTATTAATGGAAATCTGTTTATATATTAATGTTCAAATATTTAAAATATTAGTAAGGAATAACTGAAAAGCATCTTACTACAAAGTTTTTAAATGTTCCTGATTACTTTCTAATGCATGTCTTCAGATACTTTTCATTTCGTTTTTTCTGTTTTTGTCTTTGTCAGAGTGAATCCCACTCAGTGTTTGTGTAAGGTTCTCAAAGCCAGTCTGTGAACCTTGGTGCTCCTCTATGTGACCACTTGTTTGGAAATTGAAATCACAAAAGATCCTCATTTTTAGGAAGTGCTAAAAAGGCTGATGTTTACTTGCGTTAAGGTAGTAGTCTCAAACTTCAGTGAAGATCAGAATCGTTAGAGTGCTTGTTAGAGTACAAATTGCTGGACCTCACCCCCAGAGTTTGTTTTAGGAGGTGTTAGACTGAGGCCTGAGAGTTTGCATTTTCAGCAAGTTTCTGGTGATGCTGGTGGCTTAGGGGCCATACTGTGCATTTTAAGATAATTGGAAAATAGGACTGGATGTCCCAAATAAGAAAATCGGGCACCTCTCTATAGGACTTTGTCTTTACTAGGGAAAGGCAGACTTGACATTTTTAGAGATAGCGTAGTTCCTTTAAATCATAATGTGTGTGAGGAGGCCATTACATTAGGTCCCCAGATTTTAACTGAGAGCCTGTTGCATTTTACCCCAAGGTTTGAAACTTTCCAAGCTGGTAATACTACTGTGAAATCCAGGGGCCTTTTTGAGGGAAATTTATGTATAATACATTTAGCAGATACATCTGAGTAACTTTTTAATAAACTCTTTAAATTTCCAGGACTAAATTTCAAGAATTCCAGATTCTAAGTAGCTTTATCTAACATGTACAGAGTTGAAATGGCTCTGTCCTGGGCAGCCCTCCACATCCAGGTTTAATACTTTTGGATCCTTTTCCCTCTTTTAATTACTTTCCAGTCTTAAATTCTAGTTTCTGCCTGACTGGGAAAGGGGTGAGATTTTTCAAGTGGTAGTACAGGGAAGCTGCTGGGGAAACTGGGGAGAGAAGGGTCTTACAAAGCAACCAAATAAACTTATTTTAAGTGCTGAGAAAGAGGGAGGAAAGTGTTACATTTCATCAAAAATTCTGTTTGTTTATTAATCATTATTTCAAGGGGTTTTTTTTTCCCCTCAAAAAGTAATTGATCAATATTTCTACTTAAATCACTGTTTACTCAAATTTACAGCAACAACATGTCTCACTTTGGGTTTCAGGTAGATAATAATGAGAAAGGCAATTTCATTTTCTGTTAGGCCCTCTGTTGGTAGTTGTCCTTACTACATCACCTTCAAGGAAACCCAGAATATCTTTAGCTTTTTAAAAACAGACCCCAAAACAGATTGTACACTAATTCATGAATTTCTCCAAACTCATTTTACCCTGTTGATACTGTTAACTACAGTTCTTAGGATGAATAACTTCTCCATGTTATTGCAAGACCACCTATACAATTCGCAGGGCCACATACAAAATGAAAATGTGGGGTGCCTTGTTCATAAGTTATTAAGAATTTCAGGGCACCTGGCTGGCTCAGTCAGTGGAGCATGTGACTCGATCTCAGGGTTGTAAGTTTGAGCCCTTTGTTGGGTGTAGAGATTATTTAAAAACAAAATCTTTAAAAAAAAAAAAAATTCAAGGGTATCTGAGTGGCTCAGTCTGTTAAGCGTCTCCCTTCAGCTCATGTCATGATCCCAGGGTCCATATATCAAATCCCGCATTGGGCTCCGCGCTCCACAGGGAGTCGGCTTCTCCCTCTGCCCCTCCCACGTTCTCTCAATCTCTCTCTCTTTCTCTCTCAAATAAATAAATAAAGTCTAAAAAAAAATTCAAGACCTCAACAACACAGCAATGAAGCATGTGCAGGCCCTCCTAGGCATAGAAGAACCCTGTGCAAGTTCATAGCATGGATATCCATGAAGCTGGCTCAAGTTCTTTGTTAAAGAAATAATCCCTCCGTTTGTCTTCACACTAGCCCTCTAAGACTTTGAGACTATCTCTTTCATTCCCGTACACCAGGATTTGGCGAGTATAATTCCTGCCCACATGCATCATAACTCTATTTCTCTGTCAGTAGCTTCTCTCCGTTGTTTTCATTTTACAAGCCAAAGAGTCTGCTTCCTATTCATAGGCTGCTTGGTCACCATGATGCTTTTCTTTTTCAACCCTAAACCTCTTCCAGTTTCATTTGTCTTTTCTTGCTTATTTGTTGTTGTTGTTGTTGTGTTAGTGCAGTACCCACAACTGCATCTTTTTAGATTTAACACTGAGTAAGAATAAAATAATTTAATTCCATATTCATCCTAATGATTTACTTTATATTACTGGCCTCTTTCAAGTCAGCAAAATATTAATTAAGCATTTGCTAAGTACAGAGCAAAAAGACAAATGAGACACAGACCCTGCCCTCACAGATTTTAAATTCTAACAGGATTGATCCTGATTCCAGACTGCTTTTCATATATTTTTTTCTAAGAACTCAAAGTCTGTTGTTTTATTAGCATAGTTTCTTTTTCTTTTTAAAATTTAACTCAAGTAAAGTATATACTAATTGTCTGAAAGTCTGTGCATTAAAAATACTGTGGGCATGTGACATTTTGATGTGGTGGTTTTGAGGGAGTTCTTTTTAGGGTCATTTAGAGGTAGCTTATGATGAAGCCATTAAGGGTACAGGTAATGTGCAAGCCAGACACCCTTACCCTGTCACTGACCTTCCCACCACAGCGGTGTGAATCCTGAATGAGGGGGTCGGGAAAGAGTAGGGGGTGAGAGATGAAACCAAGGTGTAGAATGAAATAAGGGTGAAGGATGGAAGTACAATTGGGTATGTCTGTTACAGGAAATATTTAGTAATAAACAGTAGTAATTCAGCTTTTGTGGAACAGTATTAAAATGTATTGCTTTATTTCAGTGAATACCACCATCTCCAGATGGTTTTGAGAATGTTAAATAAAACTAGTTTCAGCATATATCCCTCGGCGTACTTCTATTAACATTTCTCATCAAAAGAAATGTTGATTTATTTCTTTGTTTTCTGTCTCTATTATCCATGGAAAAGTCATCCCATAATTTATCTGCTCCATTTGTTTTTATACTAGAATCAAGTGTGAGAATCCTCTCTACTCCTCTTCTGTAACCCACTTATTCAAACCTTCACCCAGTTCTTTAGATACTTGCT
Source organism: Ursus arctos (assembly GCF_023065955.2). Classification (NCBI taxonomy): domain Eukaryota; kingdom Metazoa; phylum Chordata; class Mammalia; order Carnivora; family Ursidae; genus Ursus; species Ursus arctos. The sequence continues at coordinate 58,153,904 of NW_026622819.1, forward strand.
TCACAAGATTACCTTCCTCAAGTATTATTGTGATCTGATCATTTCTCCTCCCAAAAGCCCAGAATCGCTTCCACTTCCTTCTCGGGTCAAAGTAAAATTATTGATTAGAACTTGAGTCCTGTAACAGTACTTGACTTATTGAGTTCTCATAACTAATTTCCTGATCCACCACTCAACCACAATTTGTACTTTATGCTCAGGCCAGGGAAATTTATTTTACCTTCCCCTTGACACCCTTCATTATCTTTCACTGAATCACCACATTTGCTATTCTTTTCATTTGACCCATTGCAACTCAATTAAGTCTCTTTTAAATTTTCAGGTCTTGCTAAAGACTTAGTGAAGCCGTACTGAAACAGTTTTGATCCTTTGTCATGGTATTAACTGAAAGGACATAAACAAATCATTTAGATTCTCTGAGGCTCAGTTACTTCATCTGTAGAAAGGGACTATTATCTATCTCTTGGGATTTTGTAAGGATTCAATGCAATAATAAATATGTAACAATACATCTTTGCACAGAGGCCATGCTAATCTTCTCTGTATCGTTCCAATTTTCGTATCTGTGATGCCAAAGCCAGCACTAGAACAATACATCTGTTTATCTAATAAAATAAGGCACCTGGTACTACTGACCCTATCACATAGTAGGTGCTCACTGAATATTAATTCCTTCCATTTTCGTTCCTATTATCTTTATTTTTCTTAATGTTCCTGAACACCTTGTTCTTATCTGTATATCCAAGGATGACTATCATACAGCTTAGTATTGGTTAGTCCTTTCTATTAGTTCGTAAGTTATTAGAGATTAGGAGGTTTTTTTCCCCTCTTCTTCTCGTTTCAAAATTTCACATACTGGACATCTGAATTAATGTTACCGCATTTGTTAATTGACAGAGCCTTAACTCCTATTACTTATAAGTAATTATTAGTATTCCTTAAGATGCTTCATTTTGTTAGACGTATTTAGATGTTTTTTAGGTTAGTAGGGTTTATGAACGTAATCTCACTTCTGAAATAATGAAACTAATGTTTCGGTAATTATATTTTGTACCTATCATCCACCTATAGTAATTTCCAGCATGTCATTTTCTTATCTGTGAACTTTCTTCTATCATCAGGATCTAATTCTGTCTGCAAAAACTATTTGTAAACGTGTATGGTTTTTAAAGAATTGCCTAGATCAGTGTATCATCTGCCTCTGGTGCTTAGTGAATATCGTGTGCCTAATATACCACTCCTTTGATTCTAAAACAGAAATTGTTTCACACTGTAGCACTTCTGTAAATAAGATATGTAAGTACCACAATTGATGGTATTTTAAAACACCTTTTCTTTCTTAGCACATACAATAATGATGTTTTTTATAACCAGTGGCATTTTAGGTTCAACGAAATGTTGTAGATACTCATTAAAGGCTAGATACCATGAATTGAACTCATTCTTGGTACTATATATTCCCAACAGCTACTAAAGTGTGTAGTACTCCTGTAACCAAAGAAACCAGTTCATTCTCAATTTGGTTTTCCTCTTCTCCAAAGGTACAAATTTTCAAAATTTTCTACCATCTGTAAGACGTACCACTTGTCTTGACTTTTTCTTTCCTTTCTTCATTTGTCGGGTTAGCTATCAATAAGATCATGTTCACCTTCCTCAGTGTTTTCATACCTACATGGATACAAACAGGAATTTCCTAGGAATTTTGTTTAGTGTGTTAATATAGCCAGGCTATGGCGTGTGCTCTGTCCTGGATGTGATGAAGGCTCATTAATGAATTGGTGCCTCCTAAAGGAACAGTTTCCCTGTTTTTTCTGGAATCCAGTTTCTGTTGTGTCTTAAAAAAAAAAAAAAAAAAAAAACAAAACTAGTGATCTCTGTATCACTGGCCTCTTCAAAATCAAATGGATATGATGTAATCTAGTGAAAAGAGCTTATAGTGTAGCATCAGACAGACCTGGATTTGAATCTTAGCCCTACCATTTACATGTTCTATGCGGGACCTTTACTAAATTCTCTCACTACTCTAGACCCCTGCTACTGCTGCTGTTATGTTGGCCACCGTAACTGTGTTCACTGTGAGGAGCTGTTCTGGACAAGCCTCCGAAATCTACCCTAGTCCTGCCACGCAACTAAAATGCTCCCACCCACCGAAAATGGTACATCTTCTGAGAACCCGAGTCTCTTAGAGAAGAACAAGATGAAAGCAAAAAGATCATAAAGATGATGTATCCATTTGCCTTTTAAAAAAAATTACAGGCTCTCTTAAGGGCCAGAATAGCTTTGAGTTGAATTCCTATAAGGGAATATAAATAATCAGATGAATTCTCATCTTTTTCTTTTTTGAAAAAAGTAAAAAATTTATTCTTAATCTTTTTTTTTTTTTTTTTGCTTTAGAATGTAATTAAAAGGCAGTGAGGCTGGCCTTGATACAAAGTGCACAGATGCAGTTCTACAGAAAATGTGTCTTTGGCAGATGAGATTCTTCCTGTGAATGTTCTGTTTATTGCTACCATAAATATTCTATTGTCAAAACATGACTTGCTGTTTATTAGTAGCACTGACAGGAAGATTCCTATTAATGGCAGCATTCTTATTACCCATAGACCCTGTCACTTTTAACTTTGCAATTCCAAGAGAATTGTATTTGGTAATTACTTAAGATATTTCTTAGTTTATTGATCCCCACCCCTGTTTAACTGAGTGAAGTTTGAGTGGCAGTTCTTCTGCTCAGTGATTTATACTGGGAAAAAATCATCAAATCTCATCTTTGTATGCAGGGAAAGACCTCCCGTCTATCAGCCCTGATCTTGTTCCCCTTCAGCCTGCCAGAAAAACACAGTGCACTGAGCACCCACTGAGAGCAGTGCACTGAGGAAAATGCATCGGCCCCTGCCCTTAGAAAGCTTACAGCCTTAACATGGGGGCGAGCCAAATACACATGCTTAACATGCATCTGGAATGGTTGCTTTAGAGGGACTTGAGTCTGAATTATACTGCTTGTCTTTTGGAAAGTTTTATTTAATTTTTTTGAATTTGTCTCATCAGAAAAACGGAAGTGATAATACCCATCCCGTGAGTTTGTGAGACTTAACCCTGCAAGTAGCGAACATTCTGCCCAAGTTAATTCCCTGCATCTTTGTGTCTTCCTCCCTGACTTTGGCAACGACATTTGCCTCATGTGAGCCTCACAACAATCCTGTCAGATAGCTTGGGTATCACCCTCATTTGTTGGGGAAACTAAGGCCCAGAATAGCTGTGAGTATAGTCCTTAGACTCATCCAGCTGGTTGAATGGTGAGGTCAAGCCAAAAGCCCAGCTTTCCTGACTCGTGTTCGGTGTTTTTTCTGCTCTTTTACGCTGACACCTGAATGACTAAGAGAAGCGGGTGTTTGTGTGCTCAATAGATGTTCTTAGAAACGCAGCAGCCCTTCTTTGATGGCAGCATTAACCAGAAAGTATTTAGGCCTTGCGCTAACGTTTATGATTTCTCAACTTTATTCTCGTTCTGAGTCCTCGCTGTTCAGGCGGTAATGTGGTGCAGTAGAGAGAACATGGCTTCTGTAGTCAGAGCTCAGTTCAGATCTCAGCACTGTCAGTCCAGCGCTGTGTGATCCTGGGCAAGTAACTTCATTTCTCTGACCTTCAGTTCTCTTATCTGTGGATTAGAAACAAGAAATAATATTTAACAAGGTAATCGTGAAGATGAGGTGAATGAACAAATATAAAATGTCTTACACCTAGTAGGTGCTTGAGAAATATTAGGTCATTCAAACCTGTCCTTCAGCACTTGATGACGTGCAGTTGGCTACATCTTTCTAGTTCTATTCTGATCTTCTTCATCTAAAGCAGACTTTCCTTAGATTTCTACTAACTGGGCTCACTGTTTCTTAGAATTGAATAATTTTTTTCTTTCTGGATAGTCTATTATGAGTCTTTTATAATTATTTTTTATGAAATAATATTAAGTGATAAGAAGTTCTCAAGTTATATCCAAAATGTAAAAGGGGTCAGTTTTAATTTTCTACTATCAAGGCTTTAATAGTAAAGAAGTTTTTGTCTTAATTATAAAATTCATTTTTCCTTTCCATAGCTAGAATATGTATAAGATAGGAAAAGTAATTGCACTGGTTAATAATGGATTATCATTCTTAACAGAATGAAAGACATTTCTGTAGGAATACTCTTTAGAAATAATATTGATTCTTCATAAATAGAAATTGATGCCATTATAGTTCAGTGTTATTTTATGATTTATTATCTATTGATAAGACAATTATATTTCCCCAGATTCCTTAACTTCTATTACTTATATCCTTTTAAAAAAACTTGTGAAGATAGATGCCGTGAAATTCATGCTAAAAAACCACACGGTAAGTCTTACTTCCTTTCATTCATGACCAGAGTTTTCTGGGTAGTTTAGGGAAAGCGTTAGTAACTTTGGATGCTCTTTCGCTTTCATTAGAGTGAACACTTTCCCTTCCTTGGAATCAGCGACAGTTACAGTCTCAGTGACTTCAGGTGCCGAACCACCTTCTACACCGCCCTCACTCGCCTTCTGATGGTAGACCTAGGTAAGGTGAAGAATTCATTCTTAACTTGATTGATAAGGACTCAGCAATATACTTGTTCAGTTAAAGGATCAGACTACTAGTGAGTACCATATTTAAGTTACTAGAATTTGCCATCTTTGACAAGTTTTCTGCAGCTCTCCGTGCTTTGAGCATCAGAGCCAAAAGACAAATCTTTGTATTTAAAGTGGTATTTTTCACTTCGAATAGAACCCGCATTAATTCTTTAACCTCAGGATTTTTTTTCTGGGTATCCTTTCATCCATTAATTTTACTGCTATGAATCTAGAAGTAGTCTTAAATACAGAAAAGCTTTACACACAAAGATTTTCTTTGTAGTGACGTTTAATCTAAAGAGAAAAATGGAAATGTGATAGAGAATTGTAAAATTATAGCACATCTACTTACCTGATGGAGTAGTCTGTCGTCATTAAAATTAGGATTTGAAGGCAGTGCAATACATGACATTTTATATTATTAAGTGAAAAAGCTAGCTGTTAAACTGTGCAAATGATATGAGCGTGCCTGGGGTGTGGGTGGGGAATGCATCCAAAAAAGGCTTAAATGAAATTCTTTAAAAATGTTAAATGCTATTTTGTGGTAGCAAACTATAGGTGGCTTTTTCTCATTTTTAATTACTTGAAATTTTCTTTAAGGTGTTACTTTTATGATGGGAAAAAATATAACTTCTTTAAAAATTTTTCCATTGAAAAGCTGAAGTTAGCTAGACATATCCACAGGTAGACAATACCTGAGGATTTTTGTGGTGACCAGGTTACTCTGGGTTCCCATTTCCCCCCCATGTTTGAATACTGCAGGTTAAATTAATCAGTTTATAGACACAAGAAAGAGTTCAATCAATGACAATATCATCCTTAGAGGATATAATACTCATGATACTCTTTTTCGTCCTTTCTCTTGCAATGTATTGATTGATCCATCAACTTAAATATGAATTTTTCAAAAACATGATCATACAAAAGGAAAAAAGATAATTTTCTTTTGCACATAAAAGACATTGCTCCTTGTAGTAGAAAGGTGACTAAACCACCCTCTGTCCCACATCTGTATTATTTTCCTGAATTTCAACAGAATAAATTACCAGAGAGACAAACAGCCAAAAGTTGAGAGAAATGCATCTAGAATGATTAAGGAGCTTGGTGGGATTGATTTCTAAAGAAAGATTAAAAGAACCATGTATGTATAACTTGGCTAAGTGACAACTAGGGCTTGAGGCAAAGAGAACTGTCTATAAATATTTGAAGAGTGTAAACCAGGCATGCAAAACCCAATCATCTGCTACCTTAGGCAAGTGGGAGATCTGAGTGACAGCTTTGCACACTGCACCCGGGCCTGTGTTACCTCTTGGCTGCTGCACTGGAGAGAAGAGGAGCAACCCGACTCTTGTCATTGTCCTCAATAATCATTGAGAGAGCACATTGTACTGTGAGCTCTGAGGACAGGACAGAAACCAGCCAGGCATACAGGCCCCTGCCCTCAAGGAGCTTGCCCTCTTGCTTTCCTCCCAGTTGTCCAAGCATTAAAGAAGACTGTGTCTAGATCCTTGTCTAGACTGAATTTACTTCCTCAGGCCTTAAAAAAATGCTCCTTTAGTGACCCTTTCGGGCAGTGAAAGAAGTGGGGAGACCAAAGTTAAAGAGAACTAGATGGAGGAAATTTCCTAGAAGTAGGTTCATGTCACACACATTTTCAGGACCTGGAAATGGACCGGGTCAAGATCCTTTCTCATATAGTCATCATAGACAAAAGAACCTTCCATAAACCTGTGGTAGCTTAAACAACAGGACAGCGCCACCGGTATTCACAGCACACCCACACTTACCATTGTGACGATAACTGAGAGTCGTGATGGTGCCCGGAAAGACCCTGCATTACACACTGCCGCTTTGAAGATGACTTTTATTCAGTATCGCTTAATCTAAACTGTGAGGTATGAGAAGCTGAAGTAAAATATAGAAATTTGAATAACTAGAAAAAGATTTTATTAGATTTCTCAGGGTTAGATTCCTTTGAATTGCTTAACCCATAACAATATAAAGTATAAATTGACATTTTTTTAGGTTCTCAGTTTTTTCAAAATGGTGAATATCTATTACGTTGCAAACACGTTTTAGGTACCCAGGGAGAAATAGAAACCGACTATGTGGGAGTGTCTGGTGCGTGGTAGGTGCTCCGTACAAGGAAATTGAATCTGGGTATAGATAGGGTTAAAAACAATGGCAACTACAGTCATGGAACTTTTACATTGTTTGAAAAGAAAGTCTTTATTAGTGGTTTTCACTTTTTGAAATAATTAAATGTATATTATAAGCATCAAGGGACGATGTATGGTATATATTACCAGAGCTTCCATTTCTTGTTAAGAACCAGAGTTGCTCTTCTTCCCAAAATACACTGAGCTCCTTCAGGGCAGGGACTTGGCCTTTTTCATGTTTTCTAGCACTGATCTCTTCTTGCTACATTATAGGTGCTCAGTACATATTTAGTGAATGAATATCACATAAGTATATTGCAGCCAAGATGCCATCATCATTGTTCCTGAAATCAGCAGTTCCTGCCAGGGTCTTTCTGGGAGTAGCTTTGATCATTGGCCTCTCCAAGACAAAACAAATCAAGTGGCTGACTACTTTCACAAGTGATCAGCTACTCTCGGCCACTCTTGTGCTCGATTAATCGCTTGTTGCTCTCTGTTCAAAGTGTTATTACTTTATAGATGATCATTTGTTCAGTGTTGCTGAACACAGTTTTATTATTTGAAGCCTTGTCTCACAAACTAGGTTGACGAGAATGTTGCTGCCAGAGTTCCTGTATGTGTGGCTTTATAGTTTTCTATTGTGTATTCACTGTCATGGAAACAAAGAAAAAAGAGATGGTTGCCGTTGTCAAAAGAAGCATAGATCCATCTGTTAAATGAAAGAAGTAAAAATATTAGGTAATGAGAATTCTTCTCAAAGAAGAATTTGGGAAGAAATTTTTGTATCACTGATTTTTTTTTTTTTTTTTTTTGGTAAAAATCAAATAGAAAAAAACACCTTAGCAACCTGCTTGCAAAGCATGGGATGTAATTCTTGGACTGAAATATAAAGCGTATTCTAATTGAATCCAACAAACTAAGCTGAGTATGTTGGTATGAGCCATACATGCACATTGGAGTGATTAGAAAAGGGGAAAGAAATTGGGTGTCACATTAATTGGTGTTTACTTTGAAATGCATTTTGGTTTCTAGTCAATTATTTGTACTTTGTATGAATTTAATTAGATGCTGTGTGCCCCAGGTTGTATTTCAGATGAAAATGGGGGTTTTTTGGCAATAAACAGTTGTGCCATTTTATCAAATTGCTCCTTGGCTACACTAGATGAAATGTTCACTTGTATAAAGAACAGAATTGAAAGCATTTCATCATCGGAACGATGGTATTTAATGTTGGCAATGTATTTCTGTATTCTAAGAAATTATAAAAATTAATGCAAAAGCTCTCTTCGCAAGATAACAACACATACAGAAGAAAATGGGTGGCCGTCCATATGTGCACGCATGTTAGCCCTTCCAAGAATCACTTAAAGTTCCCTAGGTTATTTTTAAATTAACTTTGTCAATCTAATAAACTAAAGGAAAGATAATATTACCCAAGCCAGTAAATGGAGACCCTCCAGGGAGCTGTTCAGTATAAAATACTTGAATAAATAAAACCTTCTATTTTGTTTAATTTGAATAGAGGTGAATTCAGTTGACAAATATTGGAGAAGGGAAGTGTGGAAAACAACTACAACAATGCTCTTTGTTTTGTGGAGAACTGAATATTATTCATTGCAAATGAAGTTTTTACCAACCACAAACTTAGAATTACTCAGTGTCACTACAATTGTTTTTCCTTGGTGTCACTAACAGTTGCTTTCCTTGGCCTTTTTATGATTGCTCCTTACCCTGAACTACTCAGATGAGAAGCATGTTGATAGGATCTGAGTGAGCAGTGCTTTCTTCAGATACTCAAACTCTAAGAAAAAGTCATATCTTGTAATGATCAAGGGAATGTTAATATTAAAATGTTATTTATAGACATTAAGAGATATTTTCTCTTTAGGGAGGGGCGTGCTGTAACATTCATCTACCTTTGTGGCTTTTAATAGATAATTGGCACCTGAAGATATCCCTAGCTTAAATTTGAGGAATTTTAAATAAAAAGAAATGACTTGAAAAAAAAGGGAAGAGTATCCTAGAAATAGCTTCTAATGGTAAAAGTAAAAATATACAGAGGAAGGAAACTTTCCTTTTCTTTATTAATAATAACTAACATTTGTTTATAAATTTGTAGTCTGCAAATCACTCTCACATACATTATCCTATTTGATCCTCACAACAGCCCACATGAAATAGGCATTATTGCATTGCTCATGCGTTAGAAAGTTGAGGTTCAGTGAGACTAAATGACTTGCCCAAGGTCAGTCATATAACCTCTAGCCCTGTGACCACACATTCTCATTCACTTCTACTACTCTGTTACTTCACCTTTCATATTCTCAATCAATTAGGAAAGGTAACTTTTTCTTTTTCATTTTTATTTGAACTGTTTGGACTGAATGATTGATTTGAGGCTTGAGGGCAGTGAGAAGAAGGGAGAAGGAATTACTTTCCAAGCTTCTATCAAATAACCAGATAGATTCATGTTTATTATTTGCCCTGTATAGGTATATTATGGTTCTCTGGTCAATGAAAGTCAAATGTAGATTTTAAAATTTGTCCTCATGTCCTAATAATTGGCCAAAGCATATTTATTCTCATGGATAAAAAGAACACAGAGGTAGATGACCCAGAAGGGTTTAGCAAGTGAGAAGCTTGATCAGAAATAACTAATGTTCTGATAGATAGGAAGAATACATCAATATATCACCTGTGTCCATGACTTGGCAAAGACTATCTGGAAAATAGACATGGGGGGCGGGGGGACTGGGCAATAAGGGGTAAAGAAGCAGCTGGAAATACTTAGAATCTATAATGAGATAATTAAGACTAATTAGCCGGCCCTGTAGGCAGAAAGCAGCCCATTAAGTCCAGATCCAGTTTTAATAACTTACCTGGTTTTGAGGGTAGAGAGTCCAGAGTGCCCCAGGGAATAAGATGCTTTAGGGATGAAACTTTTAGGGTAGTTTTCCTAGAAAAGGAGTACAAGGGTCTGCAATGGGCAGTGTACTTTTCTTCTGAGAACTAAAATAAACATTCTGGTTCCCTAGGGAGAGGAATTAAAGGGAGCCTCAATTTTTCTCATCTATGAAATGGAGATATCTATCATAAGGAATTGTTATGTGCTTTAAATAAAGAGGTGTGAAAAGGCCTGGAACAATTCCTATCACAAAATAAGTACTCGGTATATATTAATTAAGACAAAATTATTTATTGGATGTACAATCAGGGGCACTGACGGACACCAGGACCTCAAAATGAGGTAAATTCAGTACCTCTAATGCAGCTACTCTGCCTTCAGCCCCCGCGCTATGATTTTCCTACAGAAGCAGGAACTGATGACACTTCCTGACAAGTACTAAAACAGCCTGCCCTCCCTGAAGCCTTAGTCCTATCACAGCCAGCTGCACGTCCTAGGCTGTGTAGGGGGAAACTGAAATGAAAATTAAATCTTGGCCCAAGTTAGCTCTAGGTAAGCACCTTTCTCAAGACCTATTCTAATAGAACTGGAGAAGTGCTATCCTAATGAAACACTGGGGAACAGCAGATGATGCGGGCCTAGGCCTGCAAAAATCACTGGCTCTTTTGATAGGACCATTGGTGATTGGTTTTAAATAGATTATTTTCCTCACTCATCTGCCTCTCTGTCTCCTTGTTTGTCTCCCCTCTTTATTCTCGGTAGTTTGGAACAGAGAGCTTCATAACATTAAATCTGATCTTTACTAACTATATTAGTTTTCTATTACTCCCATTACAAATAACTGCAAATTGAATGGCTTAAATATTACAGATTTATTATTTTACAGTTCTGGAGGTCCGAAGTCCAAAATGGGTCTCAGTGGGCTAAAGGCAAGGTGTCAGCAGGGCAGCGTTCCTTTCTGGGGCTCTGCGGAAGAATCTGTCCCCTTGCCTTTTGCAGCTTAGATGCCACCTGCTTTCCTTGGCTCGTGTCCCCCTTTCTCCAGCAACATCAGGTCAAGTCCTTCTGCTGCCATCTCTCTGGTTTTCCCCATCTACTTTTCTCTACCACTTTCAAGGACCTTTGTGATTACCTTGGACCCATTTGGATAACCCAGGATAGTCTTCTATTTTAAAGATGATTAACAACCTCAATTCCCCTTTGTTTATAACCTAACATATTCACAGATTCCAAGGATTAGGACGACGTGGGCATCTTTGCGCGGGGGGGGGGGGGGGGGTTCAGCCTACCATACTAACCAATCACTAATACCAAAGTATTTCACACAATAGTCGTCATATAATAAATCCCAGTAACTGTTGGCTATCATCATTTATTATTATCATAATTACTTGTACTATTAACTTCTCCTTGACTACTCCCTCAGATCCCCAGTAATCCAGCCTCTATTTGCATTTGAATTTGAGGAAATGAGAAGTTTCACTGTGGTACATACTTTTAAGGATGGAGAGAATTTTGTTGATGGTGGTTTTTTTGTTGTTTTGGGTTGGGTTTTTTGTTTTGTTTTGTTTTGAGATTCACATGCCATAAAATTCACCCTGTAAGTACAAGTTCAGTGGTATTTAGTACATTCAGAATATTCACAAGGCTGTGAAACCATCACCATTATCTAATTCCAGAATATTGTCATCACCCCAGAAAGAAATCCTGTATCTTAAAGTAGTCATTTCTTACTTCTCCTGCCCCCGGCCCCTGGCAACCACTAATCTGCTTTCTGTCTCTATGGATTTGCCCACTCTAGAAATTTCATATAAATGGATTCATGTAATACGTGGCCCTTGTGTCTGTCTTCTCTCACATAGCATAATGTTTTCAAGGTTTATTCATAGGTTAGCATATCTCAGTACTTCATTCATTTTTATGGCTGACTGATATTCCATTGTATGGCTATACCACATTTTGTTTGAACCATTGCATTTTCACCTTTTGGCTGTTATGATAATGCTGGTACGAAAATCTGTATGTAAGTTTTTGTGTGAACATACCCTTTGAATTCTCTCAGGTGTATACCTAGGAGTACAATTGCTAAATCAAATGACAGTTCTACATTTAACTTTTTGATTAACCACCAAACTGTTTTCTGCAGTGGCACATCATATTATATTGGCTGCACCACTTATATTCCCACCACTCAAGGGCTTAAATTATATAAAATAACCAATGAAGTGTCCTAAAAATAACATATCTGAGAGCCAATATGCTAAAAAGGTTACTGTTAGTATTTTAATGTGACTTCTCTGAAGGAAAAAAAAAAATTGAAACTCCTAAAATGAATAACTTTCTGTTGAATCAGATCCTTAGAAATCCAGTAGAGGGGATTAGATTTGGGTTTTACCGAAAAGCTGAAGAATTTATCATTTTTATTATGCATGACTGAGAACTTAAACAATGTTATGTTAATATTTACTTTTCCTGATGACAATGAAAATATTAGTCTGTAAGTTGGCACTTCACCTTCAAATCATACTGGTTTTGGGGCCCTGGTCAGAAAAAAAAAAATGAGCAGCTTTAATTATTATTCATAAAATGATCACATACACATTTGGCATGCTAAATATATGACTGCATACTTGCATATGAAGTTGTAAAAGAGTGAACTTGTGTTTTCTCCTTTCCTATCAGAAGCAGTAATTGATACCTCTAAGAGTAATACAAATAAGGAAAAAAGTCTCTAATAAATGTTGCATAGAGTTTGTTTGCATGACATAAACAAAAACGACCAGTTTTCCAGCTTAGATAATACGATATATCACCTTGCAGTAAGAGAGGAACAGTGCTAACTGAAACATAAACATTTTTGTAGAAATAATGCACCAGTGTATCATATTTGCCCATCTTAAACTCAGATGATTGCTGAGGAATCCCTTTCTCCCTACCAGAACCAGTCTGGTTGTTCTTCACGTCTTCTAACTTCATGCAGCTCTAAACTCAAGATTCTGTGACCCTGACTTCAGTGCCCACCTCGGATACCTTCCACCCCTTTAGAGACAGGAGGAAGAGCATGAGCTGGCAGTAAAGCTAACGGAATTGGGGATCCGAGTCCACTGACATGCACCAGCCCAAGGATGTTGGGCAAACCACTTAACCCCTTTGAGCCTTTCTGTTTGCATGTAAAATGAAGGAAATCATCATACAACTCCATAGGATTGTTGGGACCATTAATGACTTGCAGCAGTGCTTGGAACCTAGGAACAGCTACATGGGGGTCTGTTAAGTAAATCAAGTATTAAACTCATTGCCTTCACATAATAAGCACTCAGGAAATAACAATTGTTAGTCAGTCACTACACAACTACTTCTTGAATGCCAGACCCTATTCTAGGCACTGGGGATGTAGTCATGACCAAAACAGATGAAGTTCCTGCACCAAGGAGCTTACATTCTATTAGGGAAGACCATGAATTTATATATGTGAACATACAGCCCGGTCACAGCGAGTCCCATAAGAAAAACAAAGTAGGTTATGGGAGTGGAAAGTGGGTGGGGGTCGGGGGTGAGTTTTGCAGTAATGTTTTAGATAGAGAGGTCAGGGAAGCCATTTCTGGGGATGTGACATTAAAGTAGAATTGCTCTTCACCTTCCTATCTTAGACTTCTCCCTGCACATTTTGGTGGCTTGTTTTCTGTGCCTTGATTTCCCCTGTACCTCCAACTTTGACTGAGGAAAGAGATGACTCAGGAAGTTTTTTTATCTATAGCTCTGTGTATTAAGTGAGGGGGTGAATGGTAAAGTCCTGAATTTGTCTTTGTTCTGATTAAATATCCTTACCTTGGGAAAGCTTTGTTCCCAAAGGAAGGGTATTAGGGTGGAGGACAACCTGCTGGTCACGCTTTGATCACTGTAATCACCTCTCTAGGTCCATATAAAACGCCAGACAACAAAAATGTTAATGACTATCATTTATCCAAAACCAGAATGCTAACAGGTAGCAGAGCCAGTATTTGACCTTAGAACCTTCAAAGCGTCCACTCTTCCTGTACCCTTACCTGCCTTGTTACCACTATTCTCATTAGTAATTCCATATTTAGAAGATACTTTATCTTAGGAGAGTAAGATTACGTAGCTTAAATATAAGGTACATATGTATTATTTATTTAAGGATTTGATAATGTCTGCTTCAGTTGGCTATTGTATTATTCATATCAGGTATTAAGAAAATAAGGGATTTTTAAAATTCACCTTTATTTTCATTCAAATACAATATTTCCCTAATACATGCCAGGCACCATTCTAGTTGCTAATACTATAATGCTAATGCCACCACTACTATTTATTGAGCATCTTCTATTTTTCGTGTGTTATAACATTTAATATTCACAAAGATAGATATTTTTGTCCTCATTTTGTAGATAAGAAAACTGAGACTCCAGGTAATTAGTGCATATCGAAAGCTGAACAGTAAGTGGTGGAGCAGACACTAGTTCTGTTCATTGCCGAGCCTTACCTGCCTACATCATTGTCCTTCACTGAGAAATGCAGAGACGCACAGTCTGAGCTCTCCGGAAGCAAAGCCAAAGATACTATCAGCGTAGGCTGATAGAGCTAATATTTACATATACACATTATACATTTTGTTTTACCTAATCCCCACAGTAACCCTCATCAAATGGTGGTAGTGGTGGAATGACGTTAGGCATTATTATTAGTGTTCGTAGCTATATGCCTAAATCTCTGCAAATTCGAGGCCGACTGATCAATGTTACCTATTGTCAAGAGCAGACAAAAGGCTGTGGCAACCCACAGGGAGAAGGGGATGGCTTGTGGTGGGGCCTTAGAGAGTACTTGCCGGCGAGCTTAGCTCAGATTGGGAGAGCCGCTGTTTCACCTGGCCTTGGAAAAATAAGACCTTCTGTAAAGGACTCTAATGTTATCACCCGCTGACAGAGGACGTAGCTAAGAGGAGTAGCTTGGTCACATAGCCAGTTGACAGAACAGGGATTATAATCTGGTCTGCCTTACCCCTCACCTAGAGATCTGACCCTTGTTTAGAACAGCATACCAGGAAAGACTCATTGGCCTTTTGGTATCTCTTTGTGAACAAAGCTAAGTCCCTGATTCTTTTGAACTCTGGAAACAAAGTGCGTAAGGTTAAAGGGGAAGGAGAAGTAACAAAAGATCAGGATCAGCCAGAGCAGCCACTCCTTAAGAGTTTGAAGATCCTCATTGTGCCATTGACCTTGTGTTACGTGGCCTTGGAGCTCAGTTTCCTTATCTGTAGAATGATGTACAGACCAGTGTTTCTCAAATATGTGCTTGCATCTGAGTCACCTGGAGGGCTTCTTAAAACAAATTTCTAGACCCCCACCCCCACCCCCAGAGTCTCTGATTCAGTAGCTCTGGGATGGAACCGGGAATTTACAACTGGTAAGTTCCCAAGAGATGCTGATGCTGCTGTGTCAAGGACCAAACTTGAGAATCACTGATCTCTTCTCTGAGATCTTGTTTCCTCTCTAATGCTCTATTTAAAAAGTGATAGCATCGAAATCAAGACGTCTGGACCATTTAGTTTCAGTTCCCAAGTATGCTACCTTGAGTAAGTCACTTAAGCTTTCTCTGCCTGTTTCTTCATCAGTAAAGTGGGGGGCTCACAATTCCTGTGGCATAAATGAAGGAGAGAATCAGCTCTCTCGTTTAAAAGAAACCCCTCGGGGTACCTGGGTGGCTCAGTTGGTTAAAGTGTCTGCCTTCAACTCAGGTCATGATCTCCAGGTCCTGACATCGAGCCCCACATCAGACTTCCTGCTCGGTGGGGAGTCTGCTTCTCCCTCTCCCCTGGGCCTCCCCCCACTCAGGCGCTGTCTCTCTCTCTCTCTCTCTCAAATAAATAAAATCTTTTTAAAAAAATAAGAAAAGAAACCCCTTGGGACGCCTGGGTGGCTCAGTGGGTTGAGCATCCAACTCTTGATTTCAGCTCAGGTCATGATCTTGGGGTCGTGAGATGGAGCGCCGCGTCGGGCTCCACATGCTCAGTGTGGGGTCTGCTTGAGATTCTCTCCCTCTCCCTCTGCCCCTCCCTCTGCCCCTCCCCCTGCTCACTCTCTCTAAATAAATAAATAAAATCTTAAAAAAAAAGAAACCCCTTATGAAAAGAATACTATATAGATTATCAGTTGTGTAGCCAAGATACAGAAGCAACCTAAGTGTCCATCGATACATGAATGGATAAGGAAGATGTGGTGTGTACACACACACACACACACACACACACACACACACACAACGAAATACTACACAGCCATAGAAAAGGATGAAATCTTGCCATTTGCAACAACATGATTGGACTTAGAGGGTATTATGCTAAGTGAAATGAGTCAGACAGAGAAAGAGAAATACCATATGATTTTACTCAGGTGGAATGTAAGAAAAAATGAATAAACAAAAAGTAGAATCAGACTATAAATACCGAGAACAAACTGATGGTTGCCAGAGGGAAGGGAGGTGAGGGGATGGGCAAAACAGGTAAAGGGAGGTGGGAGATACAGGCTTTCAGTTATGGAATGAATAAGTCACGGTAATAAAAGGCATAGCTTAGGGAATGTAGTCAATGACATTGTAATAGGTTGTGTGGTGACAGATTGTAGCTACACTCGTGGTGAGCAGAGCATAACTATAGAGAGGTTGAATCACTATGTTGTATACCTGAAAATAACGTAACATTGTCAACTAAAATATAAATTTTTTAATAAAAAATTAATAAATTGCGATTTATGCATATCCATGTTTGAAGTGAAGATTCTGTTTTGATAAAATCCTTGAGGAAACTGCTGTCTACATTTCAAGGGAAAAAACAGTAGAAAATGACTTGTTTCTATAAAGAAAATGAAGCTTAGTGCAAGAGGAAGTGTACCCATGGAGAATGTACTTAAAATCCAAATGACCCATGAGGGACCCCATCTTATTTGGCAGATAAAAGTTTCCCTGCTATCTATTTAACAAATTAATAAAAAAAGAACATAAATAAAGGGGAATAATAACTTAGAGCTATCTGGGCACCTGAGTCTGTGAGCCCTTTAGGGCCTTGGCACCTAAAGAGAAGGGGGAAAAAAGGATCCCTGTCTCTGAGGCTTTGAAAGTGGCTTTCCTTGAGGCATTGGGGAAGCTCTGGGGGCAGTAAGAACTGAAGGGCTGAGATGCCTGGGGCATGCGTCTGTTTGATCCAATAAAGAGCCAGAAAAAAAAAAAAAAAGGCTGGTAAGTAATTTTGCTATTTCATTTGGTGCAAAAGAGAAGGCAAAACACCAGAATATTCAATGAGCCAAACAAAGTACAAAATGCAGCATGAGCGTGAATGCAGTCTGACCCCTTCCCTGGAACATTTCTGCGCCTGAATGAAGCCCTCACTGCCTAGGCTAATGTACAGTAGCACGCATTTTAAACCATGGTGACCCTTTTGTTTTTCTGATAGGCGAAGATGAAGACGAATTTGAGAATTTCATGCTGCCTCTTACAGTCTCTTTTGAAACAGTATTACAAATATTCAACAACAACTTTAAACAAGAAGATGTAAAGGTGGGTTTGTTCCTAAACATGACGAAAGATGATTTTGCTCATTCTGGGGTATATAGATCCACAAGAAGGTTTCTGCATATTTGTATGTGCTCCGTGCTTCATCAGTCTTGCTTCCTCAACTGCAAGTGTCTTTGAGTTGTACTTTCCATGTAAGTACTTCTTTAGTTTCTTACACAAATTGACTTTGAGGTCAGCGAGTGATTTTGGACAGTTTATGATTAGATGATTTATCTCTTGTGGCACGTAGTATCTTTAAAAGAACACTTCTCATGGGTACAGCACTTGAAGCATCCCTGTTCCCTCATCTACCCTGCACTGTATGCCTCAACATATTTATATGGAGAATGCACACACATACACATGCGAGAACACTACATCTCTAAATATTTTTTTAAACAAGAATTTATATAAATCAAGACTTTATTAAATGGCTAGGCATATATGTATAAATAGGAGCTGGTCGTGAAGTATTGCATTCTTAAACTGAACAAAGTGATTAGGATAACAGATAGCTAAATAAGGTTTTTATGTGCCTGTGGGAGCCGTATTAGGATTGATTTGACAAGTCGGTTCAGCTGTGGCAACAGTCATAATATCTAAGACAACATTATGTTTTATTAGTAAAATCCTTAAGTGTAGCAAGCTGTTTGTGACAAAACAGTCCCATATTTTAATGTGGGGGGGGGGGTGGGGAACACAAGATCTGCAAAATAGGAATAGCATCTTCTGAAATCATAATGTATCTGGGCTATATTAAATAGATTGACACTGATTATTATTTTTAAAAGACTAATAAATGTACTCTTGAGGATGCAGGCACCTTTGTCAGTGATGTTTGAGTCATATTTTATTGTTATTTGGAATAAGTCAAAAACATTAACCATCATTTTGCATAGCTTCTCTTGCTACCAAAAAAAAAAAAAAGGAAAAAAAATTAGCAGTAAAAAGCCAGATAGTAAAACAAAGGCCTTTGATGATGATTTTAGGGTAATTCTTCTACCAAAAAATAATTAGCCAAATGCGATACCTTTTGAAATAGAGTTTTTGAAATGAATGTTTATCAACATGAAATAGTCATAGAATTTTAAAACCAAAAAGGACCTTAGAGATTTTCTTTGTGTTCATCATCTTGTGAAAACTCTTCACCAGAGTTTCTGCTCAGGTCAGCTGTATTTTTTTAGATGTCTTCCAAATATTTTGAAGGACTAACAAAAACTTTGCTGCTTTAAGGTGGCCCTCGGTGCCCTTTATATCAGAAAGAAGCAGTGAGGTTGAAAAACACCATCTTTATAAAAATTACATTTGTCTCATTTGAAGACTTCATTATACTCCAAGCCCATTTTGATGTCGTCCCATCTAGTTTGATAGAAACCATCTTCCTAGAGTCATTTTTAATGGAGTTCCAGTGATATATCCCTAAACCAGCAAGTTCTTAACGACCCTGGAAAGTGACTGCTTGATTACACTTTAACGGTATTTGCAAATAAAATCACAAGTAATTAAGGGGAAATCTCCAGGCTTTTGAGCAAGTTTGATGCATGATAACTGCCTGATTCAGCTTCATCTAGAGTAATGCTGTGTAGGCAACAGCTACTGAGATCAATAGCAACGTAATGATAGCGGCAGAATTAAGTGAGTAACCTGAGAACTGTGCCTCAGAATGCATGCAGCTGCCACGAACCAAGGCCACACAGTGCACTCCGTGCTTCCGTCCTAAATGTTCATCAAAAGACGCCCTGCAGGAAAATGGAGTTAGATGCTCTTTATTGCTGATCGTGTCTCTTGCCACATTTATCAGGGAAATTGGATTAGCAGTTGGCAGCTGCAGGTAGACAAGATTCTGCAGTGATTAAATATGCAGCTTGGCTGCATTTGTTGTGACAGACCTTTAGTAAATTCTACTGTAAGCACCATCTGTCTAATTTGTATAAAGAAAACTTGGTGCTTTAAGCTACCGATAAAGAACTAAATCTGTTGCTTTATCATAAACAAAACTTTTGCACTAAATGCTTTTAAATGTAATTTATTAGGTTAAGGCTATTTTTCTATCATGATGAATAAATAATACATGCAAAAGTGCTTTCAGGTACTTCATTTTGCGAGTACTAGAGATAAAAACGGTTCTGTTTTGTTCTTCAATAAAGTATTTAGTATTCCAATCCACAGGAGGTGATGCTGTTAAAATATCTCTACGAAAATGCCGCAGGACTGCCAAATTCATTTAATTTGCAACCCTTACCAGCATTTTCTAACTCCCTATTTATAGATATTTTTCAAATGCGGATTTCAGGATGAACATAAGCAGCAAGGACTTATGTTGCCAAATTGAAATATGGTTGTGAGGGGAGGAGATGCTGCAAAACTCTTAAATTTATAGCTTTGTTTTCTTACTTAGTCCTAATAAAATTGAAGAGAACATTGAATTTTTGTCTTGGGTTTTTCTCTTCATAGTAAAGGGAAAAAGAAAGAAAATGCTGTGACAAATCCTGGCTCCAAAGCATTAGTTCAAAATATATGTGTTCCCCCTATAATTGTATCCATAGTAAAATATAGTCCACTACTCCCTTGACTCGTGCATCATTTTTGATTTGGCCATGACGTCATCGAGTTTAAGGAAAATGAATGAAAACTTCTCGGAGGAAGAGGAGCAGTTAAATAGGAACCTGCTATCTTTAGTCCCTTCGTAAAAACTCCACAATGTTAAATTATTTAAAATCCTTGATTTTCAGCATGCGCACATTAAAAGTTTTCGCACTAAGTGCCAAATGTTGCAAACAGCACTTTAACAGAATGATTTTGCTTTGATCCCTGTAGCAGTTCCTGAATAATTTATCACAGGTTATTGCCTTAATTCTGGAGAGGGATAGAGCAATAAAGGCAGATGAAAACACTCCAGTTGAAACACCTTGGGGCCTGCTCATTCCTCTGACACGGCTCTTTTGTTGGAACTATTTAGAGGTTATTAAGATGTGTCTCCAGAATTAAGAGTATGCTGTAAGGATGAAGACAGCCATCTTAATTCTAAAGACAAAGCACAATGACCCTTCACCTTCTTTTTCTTTGTTGTTATTATATAGTAGAATTATGAGGATAATATTATAGCTGCCCCCAGTAGTGCCACTACAGTAAAGGGTCTGTCAGACTTTCCATTAGAAACCCTGTTTTGGGGGTCAGGGTGGAAGGAGCCGCATTTCAGCTGTTTCCCGGCCCATTCGTCTCACACTTGGCACACAGACAACTGTTCACCGTGCAGCGTACTGAAGCACTGAGCGGTTTCTCCTCGAACTATCCAGAAGGAATCCTTAAGATTAGATATCCCAGACCTACCCAGCTCCCCAAACCAGCCTCACTGAAAACATAGGATCAATCAAGTGTGGACCAACTGTAGGAGAAAGGCAACTTTTGAAATAAACTCCCTTGTACTATTTTAAATGAGATGGTGAACCGTGGCTCCTCCTTCCCTGAATTTCAATCAGATCACCTCTTGCTCTCTGAGATTGTCCAGTAGTCTGGTTGAACTTCTAGGTAACGCTCGTCCTGTCTCATAGCAGAACTGGGTATGTTTTGGCTACCAAGAAAATACTCCCTTAGTATTGTTTGAGTGTCTGTATGGACTATTACAGTACTCTTGCTGCGGTAAGATACTAGATATTGTTTGAGCATAAGAAATCTGTTTCTTACTCACGTGAACACTGCATTTTCCTGTCCAGTTGAATCTATTGAAAACATACAATTAGTTCTTATATTGTTATATGCTTCCTCTGTAGTAACATTTTCAAAAATTAAACGTGGATAGAATTTCATAGATTTGAGTCACTTAGAGCACTTTTATTAATTTGGCATCTTTTAAAGAAGAAAAATTTGTGATAAAATAAATGTTAACCTTTTTGTGTAACGAAGACGGTCTAAAAATATTTTAAGAGCCCTTTGAACAAGGCACAAAGAAAGTAAAACTCCTGGTTCCTATTGAGGAGTTTAGAGCTGAATGTGGGTGCCTTATGTATATGTGAAAACTTAATATTATTTGAAGCATAGCCTGTAACCTGTAAGTGTACATAATAAAAATAGACCGAAATGCCCACTGTCATAGAAAGACTGTGGAGCTAAATACTCAGAATAGGATTGTTCCAAGAAGGCTTCTCAGAAGACGTATTTTGTTCTGGAGGCTGAGAAACGTGGAAAGCTGCAAAAGAGGGGAACGGGTTCCAGGTGGTGAAAATAGGTTACATAAAAAGGCAAAATGGCTTTTAAAAAAAAAAATAGCAATTCACATGAGGGAACTGTAAGGAGGCGAGCCGATTCTAGACTATGAGATTATCAGAGGAAAAAGAATGAGTCATGTAAAGAAGCAGAAACAGAAAATCAGGGTTTACAGATTAGAAATTCTGATTACCATCATTTTAGAAACAGTTAGGTGGTTAGAAACTAAATATCTTATAAACGACTTCTGGTTATATCGAGTCACCTTTTAGGTACAGGGTTGGGGGACGATCAGAAATTGCAGGTACTCCTCACAGATAAACTGTTATTTGCTACTTTGAGATGTTATTTAGCCACGAAGGTAAGGCTTAGGATTCACTTCCAAGTCCTTGATGATCATTTAAAAGCCTTCCTATAAAGCGGTTTTCATTTCTTACCAATGTGTGAGGAAAAAGAAAATCTGGTAAAAAGGAAAGTTCAGAGCCCATTTCCTGGCAGAATCTTTCTACTGAAACAGTATCTTCAGAAATCACAGTTGCATATCTCAATTATCCCACCCCCTTGTTTTGCAATTATGTTTATTTGTGCTCTTTGTTCTGACATTCTAGCATCTGTTCATGGGTTTTCTTTTTCTCTTCCCAAGCATCATCCTAAGGACAGCTTAATTAAGAGTCCAGAGTACAAGTCAGATCTCTTTCATTTAAGAGTCAAGTAGTTTTTTCTGTCTCTCTAAAACTAAATATTTATGGAACATTTAGTACCTGTCAGACTCTTGTTAGGCATTTTTACATAAATTTATTAAATTTATCCCTCACAATGGGTCTGTGAAAGAGGCAATATTAGCCCTTTTTATAGATGAGAAAACTGAGACTGATAAGTTGTTGCCTTGCCTTGAGTCTTACCGTCAAGCAGCAGAGCGGGGATTCAAATCCAAGTCTTCTGATAACCAATACAGATCTCTTTTCCTTAACACCTTTTCCCTGCTTGGGGAATGTGAGTGCCCTTCTCCGAATGTCATGGGAGCAATAGGTCACCTGGCCAGTTTTATTTTGTCCTCAGTTACTAGAGATATTCTTTAGGGATCTTTAAATGCCAGTGTGCTTCCAGGATAGACTCTAGGTTGCATAGTGGGACTGATTGCATGCAAGCTGGTGCAGTTAAGATTTGCTATTATTAAATAATGTCTAGACCCTGTGCATCTCTGTTCTGTGGAATTATCAATCCTTATCTCCCTTTTTTTTTTCAAATTTGGCATGATTTAGAAACAAAGTATATGAAGAATCTAAATGTTCCTAAGTACTGGAATTATGACTTAGCTCAATTTGTAAGAAGCAAAGTCAAGTTGGTCAGCAGATTTGATGGTCTGTTTGTTTAAAAGGGTCTACGGTTTTCTATAGAAAGGGATCTGAGCGAGACATTTTAGCTAATGAATCAAAATCAGATATGTGGTCATTATTGCCTGATTATTACTCCATCTGCTCTGTGCTAACGTGAAAATCAATTACTGTGTCTCTTTCCCACTGACAGCGTATGTTGATCGGGCTGGCAAGAGATCTTCGAGGGATTGCCTTTGCACTGAACACAAAGACCAGCTACACCATGCTGTTTGACTGGATGTATCCTTATTACACTGTGACAATACCAGCTCTGTGCACAGAGGGATGCCAGGCCCCTCGCTTTCGTTTAATAGTATGGCACAGTAGGGAAGAGGAAACAAAGCTAAATGAACTAATGTGTAATCAGCTAAAAATTACAGCACAGTGGCAACAGTGCAGATAACTGAGCACGGCATTTGGAGACCCAGCTCAGAGAGGTCACTTTTTGGTGCCATTAAATATTGACAACTTAAAAATCACATCCCCAAATGATTGTTTATGTAGGAATTGTAGGGATAATCAGGCTAACATCTTTAACTCAGGATCAATGAATCTTACCATTTGGCATTTTTGAGGAGATTTGAATTTCTACTCCATCTCAATTAGCAGGGCTGAGACGGTTACTTTATCTCTTTGAGGCTTAATTCGTCATGCTACAGTTTTTCACCACCATGAAATTATTAATGGACATGAAGAAGGGGAAATAAATGATCAGAATTTTTCATTTGGTATAAAATCTGAATTTTCCTTTGCCAAGGCTTAGTACAGAGAACAATATATATAAACAAAGAAACAAACAAAGTTCCCCCACAGAAATGCATCTTCACATAAGAGTGAGGCAAGCGTGGGCTTTGGTGTCAGACCAGGCTTGAAATCCAGCTCTCCACTTGCCGTGCAAACCTTGGCAAGTCGTTTCACCTCTCTGGAGTCTTGGTTTTCTCATCGAAAAAAGGAGACATTCAGTATCATGGCTCACGGTGACCATTAAAATAGGTAACACACTTGTATAATGTCTGGAACATATTTGGGAGTCATAAACAGTTGCTGTTAATATTGTTTTAATAATATGGTATGACTCCTCCTTGATCCTAACAGGAACTGACAATTTATACAAGTCGTATAGGTGTAATATGTTTTCATGTCTTTATACATAAAACCATCAGAGCACCTAAGAAGAATTTGATAGCCTTAAAGCAATTCTGTTTTTTAAGTTACGCTATTTCTTAGTTGCTCTTTTCAAGTCCTTCTTATCCAGACTTCCTTTATAAATTAAACTGCAAAAGAAACTTCCTAAAGACAGACTTTCACTACGGATGCCATTGTTAGGCCAAAAACATAGCTAACAAGGGATCTGGGCATGTTTTAGGGAGAACTCTACGCATTAAAAAAAATTTTTTTAACAATCTGAATACTGACTTACATTTTTAGTTACTATTAAAACCTACTTCATCAGATATATGTGTCCATAGAAGGGTTAGAGATAAGAATTATCCATGTCATTATGTCAGCATACAAAGTACATGTACAGAGACTGTAATTTTTAACATGGGAAGTCCTAAAATTCTTTTCACTATGAAGAATAAACTGAAATTACATATGGCCTTTTATTTATCTAAACATAAATAGAAGCTCACAAAGTAAAAACTTTCATTTATTTGAAAAATCATAAAAACCTGGTTTAGGCACTTAAAAATTGATGGTGATCTTGAAACCACACTGCAACTCGAGGATGTCCAGCAATTAATGTTTCATGTTTCCTTCCTCAGCAGTCCCAACCAAGAGGCAAGTCCAGAACCTTTCCCCTCAGTGTCAAAGAATATAAATATCTGCTATAATGGATACCGCCTAAAATGCATAGAACATATTGTAATTTAAGTTTTTAATGAAGTCTGTTTTCCATTTCCTCCCTAAGCTTCGTCTTTTTAGCACCTAGCTGAAATGAAACTTTTGTCCAGCAGATGGCAGACAATAGCAAATGCAAGGCCTTGGCACTTAATGTTTTGTTTTGAACTGGAAACTATTGTCTCCTCCATGTGACCATAGATGTTGATGTTATTAGGGTCAGTGGCAGAGGGCGAAGTGTCAGTTATGCAGGAAGTTGTGTCAGATTGCCAAACAGGATGGCTTGGTACCGGCTTTGCTTATAATAATTGAGTTTCAGTAGCAAATCAGCTTCCTTGGGAAAAGGCCAAAGGCTTTTCATAATTGTATTGACAACAAAATGAATATGATAAATGGTGTTCATTCAGTTGAGACAAGATTTATAGTTTTCCTCTGGGCAAGGGATGAAGAGCAAATATTTATAATAATAGTAAAATTTGTTTAAAAGTTACATTATTTGATAATTCAAAAAGCTTTATTAAAATATTTTGAAATACTTTAAGCAGTTTCAGGTGATAAAGTATAGATTCTTTTCAAAGTATTCCAGTAATATAAAAATGAATAAGTATATGGTAAAAAAAAAAACATGGATATGAAAGTCATTTATTCTTCCTGAAATATTGATATGTCAAACCGTCAGTGATGATTCCCACATTACTGCTGGGGAAAGTTTATTTTTGCCTTTTATCCACATAAATGTGTGTTCTTTAATTTGTTATACAGTCCTTAGCATGCAGAAGAAATGTCCTATAAGAGCACATGTCATCTTAAAGTCAAAATGCATTTTATTTATGGTGATTATTTTATAAAATGCTATTTTAGTGGTTAGCTATTTAATTCAAAAACATTTCTGTAAACACTGACTGCATTAACTGCTACACGAACTGCATTGCTTATCACTGTCCTTCCAAAACTAAATTGCCTGAAACTACATAGCAAACATGTTGATAAATTGTTCTGCTCCTGGAGAATTGAAGAATCATTGATACACACTTCTTTGCCCTTATAGTGAGAAAACGACAGTATAAAAGCACCTTACCTTGTAGTGCATTTAGTCACCTTGTTTAGACTTTTCCCAGATCATACTTAGACTGCTAAGTGTCAAAAATCCAGATGGCAATTGGAAAAAAAAAAAAAAAGAAAAACATATATGATCGTCATAACCTGATCTCTGAGTCCACTGGTTTTCAGTCAGGTCACCGGTGCTGTTTATTAGTACGCATAAACATATCATACAAAGCCAACTCCAGACCATGTGTAGGTATGTAGAAGGGTGCAAACCTCAGAATAAAACAGTCATGGATTCCAGTCCTGGCTTCACCACTTCACCTGTGGGGCCTCAGGGAACTTCCTTACTGTCTCAGAATCAGTTTTATCTTCGACAAAACAGAGCTAATCATACTTGTCTCACAGGTATAGTGTAAGAAGTGAGTGAACTGACATCTATAAAGGGCCCACTGTAACGTCTGGCACAAAGTAAATACTCCACCACTGTTGTTAGTTCCTCTCCCTAATATGGAATGAGACAAAGGAATCCCATTTGCTCACTTATTCAGCAAATTTGGCTAAGGACTGTGCTAGGTTTCATGAGGGATGTAGATTACTTAGACTCAAATCCTACCCCAAAATGAGCTTATAATTAAATAGAGTCTGTTAGATACCTACATAAATGACTGTAATAAAATATAGAAGGTGATGAATGCCATAACAACAGATACAAATAGAGTGATTGCATTTAGCTGGGGAATCAGGAAGGGCTCTGTCAAAGTGCAGCTATTTCCCTGGATCTTACCAAACAGGTAGGATTAGAGTATTGGAGCTATGAAGGAAGAGGTTTTCGGTTGGCCTAAGCACAGGTTTTGGAAGGGGAGTAGAGGAGAAGGTGTTTTGTTGTAGATACCACTTATTTCATGGTTGGAAATGCAGGTTGCCTGGGGCCCCTGAATATCAAGCTAAGGATTGTAGACCCTTCTCCCATAGATAATATAAGGCAGTTGTTTCCATCGACTAGCAAAATCAGAATTATATTTCAAGAAGAAAGTAATCAGCATTATGTTGGACAGACTGAAATAGGGAAGAAAGTAAACCTGAAAAATCACTGTTTGGCAAGTATTTTTTTAAGTACTGTGTGTCACGCCTGAGGAATGAATAAAAGGATTGCTTTTTACAAGAATGAATAAAATGGATGGCTCTTTAGAAGCTCACAATTTGGTGGATATAACATACTAATATTCATTAGTATAACATACTAATGAACAGTCAATGTATTGTCACAAAGATGTATGCAAAGGACCATATGAACATGGAAGAGGAAAAGATTGGAATTTTTGGCAAAAAAAAAAAGTAAACTTCCCAGGGAAGTGAAAGTTGGGCAAGATGTTGAAAGGTGGATAGGCGTTTGCTAGACAGGAGAGAAAGGAAAGACTTCCGGCAGCATTTGGCTTCGTGGACAAAGGTACACCTGTTTTGCATTCATGGAATACGCTTAAAATAAGCTCTGAACTGGCAGACTGTTTGTGTTCTGGAATCACATCCTCACACCCCTATCTCCTAACAGTTTTAAGAAAAACTCCTTTATTGCCTTCTAGGATATTACTGTGCTTTCCCTACTAAGAGATCCCAGAGGGAAAGAATTACGTTTTTACTCATTTCTGTTTTCTTGGGGTCCAGCACATAGTAAGTTATACTAACTATGCGGTGGGTGGGTGGATGGATGGGTGGTGGTTGTCAAGAAGGAAACCTCATACTTTTCATTTTTTCATATTTGGCATCTGATTAAGGCAATATTATATCATTAATGCTTTTGATCTTTCATTTATCTGTTGTAGACGTGAGGAATTCATCAAGAAGGTTTAGGTGAAAGCAATGAGGTCTGTGTCTCTTCTACCCAAGGGCTCCCACTGCCTGCCTTCTTTCCGTATATACTTGGTCCTCACAGGCCCTGGAAAATTAAACTCCGAGAGTGGGTTCTGCTTCTCACCCTGTAATCTGAGCCTGGCACTCTCACTCTGAAGCCCTTTTAACCTCCCTGCTTGGTAGACCTCTACTCCGCTTTCCAGTAATCACTCATTTTCTCTGTGGCAGTCACCTCTGTCAGAAGCATATTAGAATTGGCACCATTCTCATTCCACACAGAAAAGGGAGCATCCCCTCATATCCCCTGGCTTTCTCCCTTAGTGAACGCAGTGTGCTCTGAAAAATATGATGGTCCCGATGCCTTTAGAATGCCTGGCAAAGGGGCTTGCGTGTGCCTATGATACCCTTAGATTCTGAGATTTGGGTCTTTTCAGCTTCCTGATGAGCCTTTCAGATGCTTTCCCACTAATGATCACTGAGCTTGTACTCAGGAGATCTCTTGGTGGAATCTTTTCTCACCTGTGCTCCTCTGGCAATGCTTCAGAATTTTGGTATTCAGAGCATCTCTATTATATGTCAGCCACCCAGACTTGAGGATGAATTCCCCAAGAATAAAAGCCATGTCTTACTTATCTCTGGATCCCTTGCCCCTAGTGCAGTAAATAGCACATAGTACCTATGATCTGTCAAAAAAATAGCATACTTTATACTGCATGGAAAAAACAGTAAGTTATCTGACAATAGCCAAAACAGAATTAATAATTAAGTTCATTGATTTCATTTTTTTTTTCATTTTTACCCAACTGAAACCTTATATATACACACTTCTTATCTCCCTTCTCCACCTTATTTCCTTTGTAGTACTTTCCAACAGATTATATATGTCTTTTATTTATTTTGTCTTTTCTTTTAGAATATAAACTCCATGAGGGGAGGAATTTTTCAATGTTTGGTTCACTGGAGTCTCCAGAAAGTCTAAAACAATGAATAGACAGTTATAGAATAGGCCTTCAGTAAATACTTAAGTAAATTCTTTTCACCATATACAAATACAATATATACAAATACAGAGCCTTAACATCATATATCTAGGGAGACGAAAGTATTGCTTTTTGAAGTTTTAGGGAGCTTGCCACTTTTAAGGGATTGGAAGCCTTATTTTCATTGAACGTTATATGAATTATTTCCTGAAGCTTCAAAGTGAAATGCACAGTTAGAAATAAATAGATAGTTCTAATCAAATATGCTATACCTCATTTTCAGGTTGACAGATTTACAGCAACAAATATTTATTGAAACCCACTTTGATGGTATACACAGGTCCATGTGTACAACAGGTGCCTAGGTCCTGCCGTCAAGAAGTGTATAATATAGTATGATAGGAGAACTAAAGAGATATCAAAGCACTAGCACAGGGTACCACAGCCATACACAGGAAACATACCAACCAAGTCTTGAGGGAGGGGGAGGCCAGGGAGGCTTCTAACGGACAAATAGCAAAAGTGGGGGCATGGCAGGGAAGAACAGTCTTTTCTCTTTAGAAACTCATTATCCAATGGGGCAGGCAGATAACACAGCAAGCAGCCCTAGTAGAATCTGTTGTAAGAGATATGGGGTCAAAGTGCTGGTCGAACAGAGATGAGGAAGAGATTGGTGCCTTTTTGACAAAAGAGAGAAAGTTTCACCATCCCAGGAGAAGTGAACTTGAGCTGGGTGTTGAAAGAAATGGGTTAAAGCAGAAGCCACAAGTAGAGGAACGGAGACAAGAGAGTTGGCATCTGTGCATCTGCAGAGAATTAAGAGTGGCTGAACCATGAATAGGGAAGGAGTACTAAGAGATGAATCTGGAGGTATGCAGGGACTGGATCTTAGAGGGCCTTGTATGCTGTCCTAAGGAATTTGAAATGTATCCTAAGCAGGGAAGAAAATTGTGGTCTTTCTCACCATGGAGAGCTCTACCCATACAACACAGGGAAGGAACGCCAGTAAGTGGTTCAGTTCAGCGCTTCATTAAAACAAAAAGACAAGTACACTGGAAAACATGAGAAAGAGACCTAGGGACTAGGAAAAGAAAAAGGAAATGAAGGAATGGCATAGCAAGAGTTTTGGGTTTGTTTTTTGTTTTTTTGTTTTTTTTACTGCAGCAATTTTAGGCCTTAATTTTCTATTTATGTGTCCATTTGTCAAGGACAAATGTCAGTTATGGCTTAGAGGGCCAGTGGAGGTAAGTCAGAGTTTTCCAGGTTCTGGTGGTCTCGGCCATTGACTTATCAGAGGCGTACACTTCTCACTATTTATGAGGATGTTTGAGAATTTCTCCTTGGGTGTACATGGTCCCCCACAGTGGGACCAATTAGAGCAAGTCAACAACTTAAAAAAAAAAAAGAGTATATGTAGCTTCTAAGCTGAAAGATAGATGTATGGGGGTTATTATTCCTATTTCCCTCTACTTTTATGTATTTTCAAAATTTCAAAATAAACATTTTTTCTTAAGTAGTTTAATGCCCAAGAAACTGGTATTAACGATTCAAATATGTTTTTATCTTCGTTTAATTCTTTTCCTTTCCTACAGTATTAAGCACAATTCTTTAAATGTGTTACTTATATGATACTCTCAGAGTGTGTCTTTTATTTATAGTGTGTACCAAGAATGAAGGAACATAAGGTATGGGATATGTTACAAAGAAGAGCAAATCATTTACAGTCCCCCCAAAAATGTACAGCTGTGCTGGTCAGGGAGCGCAATTTATAAAATTGCCATTGTATACTAAACATAGAGCAAATGTGGATTCCTGTTTTGCTTTTCAAGTGCCGCTAATTTTCAGGAACAATATTTCTTTTGACCCTTAAGTTCTTTAACAGGCTTTATAAAAGGTACCCCACATATCTTCCCATTCTTCAGAGGACGATCGAGCGGTGGTATGGAGAGCCAGCATGTACCACTCCCATCTTAAAACTTATGGCAGAACTGATGCAAAATAGGTAAGAACTGCACTGGGAGAGAAAACAAACAATCGCTGTTTGGCAGCATCTCCAGAGGTCACATTTTCCTGCCTGTATATATTCAAAGCTTAGCAAGAACTCAGGAACCAAAAGTTTTAAAATAACTGGTGAAAGCAATAGAATTGGAGACAGAAGGTTGAGACCTCTTGGGAGAAGGAACATAGTACGCTTAGGTGTATGAGGTGGAAGACTACCGCCACCATTATTTAAAATATTCAAAGGCACCAACGAAGGAGGGGCAGCTCTTTTAAGTGTTTCACTGCTCAGCTGCAATTCCGCAGACTTTTAAAGCAGGAAAGAAGGTTAGAGGTCTCCGAGTTGAGCTGCTTCCTTTATGGAGAAGGGAACTGAGTCCCAGAGCAGTTCGTGGACACATAGTTTGTCTCAGGAGCCCCCGGGATCGTCCCCGCTTTTACCCCTAAGTGATCCTTCTTCCTCTTTGCCAGTATGCATGTATGTGGATGATTTATGTGCTCAACATTTTCATTTAAATAGTGATGACAATGAACAGGGGTGCATATATCTTTTCAAATTAGTGTTTTCATTTGGGAGAGGGGAGGTAAATACCCAGTAGTGGATCATCTGGTAGTTCTAGTTTTAATTTTTTGAGCACCCTCCATATTGCTTATCACAGTGGCTGCACCGTTTTGTATTCCCACCAGCAGTGCAGAGGGTTCCTTTTTCTCCACATTCTCACCAACACTTGTTACTTCTTGTCTTTTTGACTCTAGCCATTGTAACAGGTGTAAAGTGTAATCTCACGGTGGTTCTGAAACTGATATACTATATGTTAATTATACTTCAATAAAAAAATATTGAGTGAAACATTAATAGCAACTACAACACTTCTTTTTTCCAACTACAACACTTCTTAAAAATTGCCTAAAAACTTAAAAATTTAAAAAATTGCTTAGTTGAACTTATAATTCGCCCAGACGAGCAGAGATGCAAATACTCTGCATGTAAATATTAACAAAGATGTAGCTAAAAGAGAAAAACTGCAAAAATCTAATTGGTTTTGCCTCTTTAAAATATGTCATTGTGAATATGGCTTCACACCAAATTACCTGTCACTTAGCCATCTGATTTCATCAGTTCCTCTTTGTAAACTGCGTGTTGGAAGGGAGATATCCAGACAGGAAAGGAATATGGACTGCAGCTGTAATTTAGCTCTCATGCTGGGTTTTTCACAGTAATAATTTAAAATCTATTAAACGAGAGGTGGGGAAAAACCTGGCAAATGAAGAAATGTGAGTATTAGTCTTTTTTAAGGCTGTTTGTCTTTTAAAAACTATTCTCATATGTATCTTAGATACTAAAGGAAGGGTGGCTATCTAGTTCATATTTGAAATTTGTTTTTGATTAAATTATGATGTTTTCAGCCAGATAGTTGGTATTATATATTACTGATATAACATTTACTACTAAGTGAAAAAATCATTGCACTATATATTGTGAAGTATTTTATACCTGCTGTAGGCAAATGATTCATATCTATCTAGCACAAGTGTTGTGTAAGAAGTACCTAGTGAAAATCTGTATCTCAGAAAATGTCATCTTGTCTATATTTCTCCAGAATCTAATGTGAATTGTATATGTACATTTCTTTAGTCAATAATTGAATGCCAACAATCAAAAGTTCACAATATTTCTTATAAGTTATCATTGCACTTTATTCTAAAGCATTTTGAAAAAGCATGGAGAAGCAACAATCCATCATTCCTGGCAAAAGGACTTTAGCAATCATCATTGCTTTTTTGGTATTTCTTTGCTAGGACCTGGTTTCATATTTTTTGCTAATCCTTTAAAAATATATACCATTATTTCTTGAAAGCACAGAGACCAAGCATATCAGAGCCAACTAAAGCCAAACTGATGTTAAAAAAGCAAATGTTGGGGCGCCTGGGTGGCTCAGTTGTTAAGCGTCTGCCTTCAGCTCAGGGCGTGATCTTGGCATTCTGGGATCGAGCCCCACATCAGGCTCCTCCACTGGAAGCCTGCTTCTTCCTCTCCCACTTCCCCTGCTTGTGTTCCCTCTCTCGCTGTCTCTCTCTCTCTGTCAAATAAATAAAAAATCTTAAAAAAAAAAAAAAAAGCAAATGTTATGTCAGGATGGCATGTCAATCCTTTATCCTGTTCATACTGTTCCCACACCTGTCAGAAACCAGGGAAGTAGAATTGTTCTCATTTAGAACTTCTAGGACTTCTTTCTCTTTGTTTAAGCTATGTGCCATGGAAACTATAGTCCAAATGGAATTTAATGTTTAATTTGAAATATGTTTGAAGTATCAGATGATCCCTTTTGCATATGAGCAGTATTAAAAGTACCTAGATCTTCTGTCACTTTAGAATTTGTTTTAAAAATATGTATGGGGCACTACAGGAGATTGCAAATGTAAACCACTATCCAGGTATTTATATAAACTTACATATACACACCTGGATTTTTTTATTACTATCTGTCAACCACTTTGCATGAAAAGAGAAGAGAGTAAGAGGTCTGCAATAAAGGATGTCAGGATGTAGTTTTGATAGATAAAAGTGAATTCTTTGAATCAGCAAATGAATGAAATTAACTCTTCTTAATCGTGCTAATGTCTTTATAGTGAGAAATCAGCATACATATTTTATCAACACTTGTTTAATGGACTGGCATTTTTAAAAAGGGATAATTGTAGGGGCGCCTGGATGGCTCAGTCAGTTAAGCATCTGAGTCTTGGTTTCCGCTTAGGTCATGATCTCATGGGTTGTGAGATCGAGCCCCGCCTCAGGCTCTCTGCTCAAGGGGGAGGGTGCTTGAGATTCTCTCCCTCTGCCCCTCCCCCCACTTACACGCATGTGCACATGTGCTCTCTCTCAAAAAAAAAAAATCTTTTTTAGAAAAGGGATAATTGTACTAGTGCTACTTCTAATAAATGAAAATGCTAGGCACTTGAAATCTACATCTGGTTTCTTTATCTACATATAGAGTCTGATTTTTTGCTCTATTTCTTAGATCCCAGCGTTTGAATTTTGATGTATCATCTCCTAATGGAATTCTTCTCTTCAGAGAAGCTAGTAAAATGATTTGCACTTATGGTGAGTATCTTTTTCCATATTTGTCTCAGCAATATAACTTTATCTCTTTGGAGGAAAGAAGGATGTTGGTTATTTTGTTCTTTTGAACCTTCATATCTGTATGAATTTGTGAAGTGGGTAATAGGAGTGCAAAAAGCCAGGTAGCATCAAAAGTAAGTAAGCTACACGCCTTTGACTACAAATCATGCCTGACCAACTTGATGAATTTCTTTTGGATAAAATTGCAGTGTCAGTACGCAAAGGGAATACACTAGATAGAATACTGAAAAGTTATAGCATATTCAAAATTGCCAAAAGTTACATCAGGGAATTTGCTGTTGTGAATCAAGGAATGCTTAGACCAGTATGTCACCAGCACTGAGTTTTGGAAAAATATACTGCCAAAGAGCAGTAAATATTTTATTACAGGGAATTTGGGGGCACTGCACCCTTAGAATCAGAGTTCTATAGTAAAGCTGGTCCTATGCAATTATTGTCAAAAAAATCAGTTAGCCATTAGAATGGAACCTTAGAACCACCATAAACCCTAATACTTGCCAGTTCTGACAGCTTCATCAATGAGATTCTCCATTCTCTGAGATCTTTATGGAGCCTGGGAATGGAGGTAGGATGGATAAGAATCCTCTGTTGTAGTTTGCCCCTCGCTGGCTGAATGCTGCCTACAGGCTGGGCTCCGTGTGGCGCTCTCCTTGAGACATGGCTCCCTATGTCCTCTCGTCTTATTCTGTTTTCTTTTTGCCTGTTGGTTCTTTCTTTTCCAAGTTAGTAACCAACTCTGAGTACATTTGGTCTCAAAAATTGCCTACAGAAAGCACCTATTCAAGGCAGTAAACTTGCACTTTCCTATATTCATCTGTACCAGCAACTACATTGTCACCGTTTTTTTTATCTGTTGAAAATAGACACTTTAGAATCACATAAAGTAGAAATGCTTTGTCTCCTAAAGGTAAAAATGGACCCCTTCTCAAATATTCTCAGTGCAGTCTGCTGTACTTCCAGTGTATATCTAACTCCTTTCATTGTTTTACCATTCAAAGATACGTGTCTGGACCATTTTCCAAAATGGCATCTTAGAAAAAGCATAGTTTTGGGGACACCTGGGTGGCTTAGTCAGTTGAGCATCCAACTCTTGATATCAGCTGAGGTCTTGATCTCAGAGTCGTGAGTTCAAGCCCTACGTTGGGCTCCAGGCTGGGTAGGGAGCCTACTTTAAAAAAAAGAAAAAGAAAAGAAAAAGCATAGTTTTTGGAGATAAAAAGCTCTGAGTACCAATCATAGTACCAATCCTTATCAACTCCATGACCCTCAGCCAAGACACCATACTTCTTTGTGCCTAGTTTTCTCATACACAAAATTAGGAATACTGACTACCTACTGAGCTCTACCCATCCACTTAGCAGAGTGGTTAAGTGAACTCCTCTGGGTAAAGGGCTTGGCACGGGGTGTGACATGGAATAGGCATCCGGTGAACATGCTTCTCCTTGATCCAGAGCCATTCTCTACACTCACAGAACCAGCCTTCTTCGGACAGGGGTTCACTGACCACATCACCTTTTGGTTCTGCTCCTGCTTGGACCACAGTGTCCTGCTCCCTTCTGCCTATAATAAGCGCTTAGCTTCTATTTCCTCACTTTTAAAAAGGAAATAATATTTCTTATTAGGAAACAGTTTATGTATAAGAATTGCTTAGTAGTTGATAGAGCTTTAACTATAGAAATGTCAGATTTCTGTTACCAATCACAATTGTATCTTTCCTTCTTCTTTTTCTGGATCCAGTTTCTTTCACTAGGTGTAATTTTTCCTTTGGGGCTTATTCACTCCTGAAGTAGGACTGATAAGAGCAGTGACTTTCTCATCCAGTGTTACTGGGCCTCTAGGACAGAATGGATGTCCAACAAGTGACATCAAAAACAATCTCAGAACAATGCCAAATCTATAGGCTTCAAAAGCTACCCAGTCCTCTGTTACGTTGTCTAACATAGGCAATGGCATTGCAGCAAAAGTTGAGAAACTCAACTATATGAGGATTACGTTGGAGGAAGAAGAAGAGAAGCAGACTGAAGGAGAGAGAGGAAGGGTGGGAAGAAGAGAAAGGAGGTGAAACAGAAAAGAGAAAAAACCTTCAAAGCATTCTTGAGAAGGAAAGCCAGTACATTTTCTTACCCTAAAGAAAAACTAGGGGATTAAAGCAAGGCTCTGCACCTTGGCTTGGACTAATAATAATGGTAGCTTTTATTTTTTAATCAGCTATTACATGCCTGCTCCTACACTAGACCATTTATCATTCATGAGCCTATCGAATCCTCAAGGTGGGTATTATTTTCTGCCACTCAGTGCTCATTTGGCCTTGGCTAAGTTGCTTAGCCTTTCTTGCTTCAATTTCCTGTTAGATGGAGAAAAGAATACCTACTTCATAAGGTGGTGATGGGGATTCAGTTCAACAGTGCATGGCAAGCTTAGACCGGTTAGCTTCTGGTGATGACAGTGATGAAGAAATTGAAGCTCATAGAGATTAAGAAACTTGCCGAAGATCGCATAGCTAGCAAGTAGTCGAATTCGAATTTCATTCAAAGTCTGTATAACTTCAAACAATAGTCCTATAGGACTCCATAGTCCTAATTGCCACTTGGGAGTTGCCACAGGAAGATGGTGCCTTGGATATTTATAAGGAAGCACAGTTCTTTAAAGTATGGTGATTTCTATCCTAAAACTTAAGGGAAACCAAAGGCTCAGTGGAAAAATGTCCTTCAACTTCGTCAGCCCTGACCTCAACACATGCACTTTACATAGAATAATAGAAAAATGTCCTTTGCCCTTCACTGATTCCCATGCCGGCCGCCATCAGCCAAGCTGATGTGATCTATCTTCACCCCCCGTAATGCTTTATTACCCATGTGTTTTACCTCTGGAGACTGTAAAATGCTCTTGGAGGGAGATCATGTGGTTGCCATCCAGGAGGCTGAAAGATGAGGGAGAGCGTGACTGGGAGGACACAGAAGAGCAGCATTATTTATTTCTTTGGTAAGCCAAGCGGAAGGGAGGGGAAACCCAGGGAGGAAAGAGGCCAGAACATTCTGTGATCCCTTCCGTCCCCATCTTCCCTGGGTTTCTGCTCTGCTCACGTCTCCAGTGTTTGGGCAGCCGGTGACTGGGGTGGTACAGAGTGGGGAGGACTCTTCTTCATAAGCACCTGATTGGTTGCATATTTTGTGGAATACCTCTACCTTCTTGCTCAGTGAGACTGGCAGAAAAATAATACTTTCGATATGCTGTTTTATTTATCTGCATTCTGTCATGATATACTTTGATGTAAGTTTTTAATTTTGCTTCCGCTCTCAGCTGTTCTCGCCGTTACAGCTCAGGGTCAGCAATGAGGTTAGCCACAGTAGCACAAAACAATTTCCTGTTTGTACAGCCCAGGTAACATTTGGATGAGGATTAAATTTTACCACATTTTCCACTAGCCCAAGCCTATTATTTCTAATGAGTTTTAAATTGCTTCAAGAACATGTATTTCAAAACTTAGTGCTGTGATCCATTCAGCCTGAGCAACTTAATAAAAGAAATTCCTTTCTTAAATTTTTGGTTAAAATGTTGCATGCAGTGTAATAAATGTTATTACTTTGGAAACCTACTTCTCAGTTTTAAGGACTGGATGTTTTTTATGCTCAATTTCCATTTGTCTAATCTTTTCTTCCCTTAGCCTCTGGGTACTGGTATCTTTAGTGACATCTATTGGTTGAAGAGTGCACAGAAGGGAGAAATAGTGATTATTCTCATAAGACTAGCCAAAATGGAACTACTTTTATTCCTTCCTTAGCTACCTGATTTAAGAAAGCTCAGTGTGTGAAAATCGAAACTTTAAAAATGGATGGAACAGTTATAATTTTTCACTACATATGAGAATTTACATCAGGGTTCTTTAAAGCAGTATATATGCTCCAGGTGCATTGAAGGTATGACTTAATCATATACTTAAATTGGATTTGTAAAGCAGTGTACAAGCAACTGTTATTTATTGTGACCTAGAAAACAGACCAGTGGCTTTCCAGCTGGGTTTTGCAGAGCCCGAGAGATCTGCGAAGGTACCATCGAGGCTCTCCAGACAGCGGGGAGGAAGGAGCCCTGTTGCCACCTTGACCCCAACCACCCAGCTATGTAGTTGCACTAGGCTTGTTTATAAAAAGGATCGCCTTTTGAAAAGTTTTTTTTTTTAAGAGCTTGAAAATTACTGACATGTACTATCAGAAGTGTTGTAAGAATGAAGGATTATGATTGTAGACTTATGTTTGATGATTACAAAAAGATAGTTGAAGAATGCATTGGTCTTGGAATAACTAGAGACTTCATAAATGTCACCAGGAAATAGTAGTTCTGGAAGACAAACTATCCAGGAACCACGTCTATGGCCTTAGATCCTGTCTGAAAGTTGGTTGGGGACATAGAGTGACAAAGTAGTACAGTAAAGCTCACAGAAGTCTTCTGAAGGCAGTGGAATGATCAACCCCTTGAGGATCGCAGCACCAGGATCAGGTGGCTTGCAAAAGCAAGACCTTGAGGAACACGTTCCACAGCAGGTCCACACATGTTGGACTTGGCTCCCCTTTGCACACAAGCAGAAAATATTGACTAAGCTGTCAAATAAGTGAGGATGATCTCCAAACAAGTGTGTAGAGTTCAGTGCACTCTTTCATCCAGGCAGCTAGCATTTATTGATCATTTACTATGTGTCTGACACTGTGAGAGTCACAAGGGATAGGAAAAGAAATAAGACACACAAAAAAGAATCCTCCTGATTCTCCTCTTGAGGGACTTGAGTGCAACAGGGGATTCAGTCAAGTAAATGAAGACTTAGGATGCCTTGTGCTCATTTATGCTTGAGAAGCATATAGGGTGCAATGGTAGCCCAGAAGAAGTTTCTAACTCAAACTGAGGAGTCAAACAGGGAAGTCACTTTTGAAGGAATAGAATAGGGCCTAGAAGTGTGAAGATGCTATTTCAGGCAGACAGTAGCTTTTACAGAATTATACAAATATAAATCATTAGTGTGGTCTATTAGCAAACTGCAGAATTTCAGAGTTGCTATAGAGAATAGAAAGGGAAAATCCTGATTATCTCATCATCCAAAGGTAACCATCATTAACAGTTTAGCGTGTGCTCTTCCATACTTTTTATGTGTGTGTATATAGATATATTTTTCCAAAAGTGGTATTATAATGTATTTGCTAATATGTAATTTGCCTCTTTTAGTTATGTCATGGCCATTGCTCCATGTTAATATATCTAAATCTACCATATCTTTTTATTTTTTTAAGTTCTTTTTTAAGCTTTATTTAAGTAATCGCTAAACCCAATGTGGGGCTCAAACTCAAAACCCCGAGATCAAGAATCGTACACTGCCCCGACTGAGCCAGCCAGGCATCCTCACCATATCTTCTTAAATAGCTGCAAAATATTACATTTTATGGTCATACTGTAATTTATTTATTCACCTTTTGACAAATGTAATTTTTTATAAACGTGATTTTTCACTATCCTGCTCTTTGTTTCGGTAAAAGCCACTTTGTGCATTTAGCTTCGTGAGCTTCATTCATTCAACAGATGTACACTGGGAGCAGCAGGCGCTGTTCCTGACTCTTCCGATACATCAGTGAGCAAAACTAAAAAAGACGTTCTTGGAGTTAAGATGGCGGAGGAGTACGGGACCCCTTTTTCAGCTGGTCCCCCGAGTCGAGCTGGATAGGTACCAGACCAGCCTGAACATCCATGGAATCAGCCTGAGACGCAGGAAGATACATCTAGATCTCTACAAATGAACATCTCCATCGCTGAGTATTGAGGTACGAAGCGGGGAGCCGTGAAACTGTGCACAGATATCGGAAGATAAACGGAAGGGGGAGGGAGCCGCCGCGTTCGGGCACCGGGAAGCGGTAGCCACCTGCACAAGGGAGCGGGCGGGCTCACGGACCTGCACCCGCAAGAGAGCGGACTGAGACCGTGAGCCCAGGAACGCGTGCCACCAGACTGAAACGGAGCTCCGGAGCGCGGGGGCAGCTGGCGGCTGGCAGCTTACGGTGTTAGAAACACAAAGGACAGAGACGCGCCGGCCCTGGAAGTGAGGGCTGGGACACCAGGTGTGGCGCGCACATCCCCGGGACGCTGCAGGGTGGAGCAGCACCAACAGAAACAGAGTTAAAGTGGCCAGAACATCAGTAGAAAACGGCCCGCGATCCCTCTGTTCTGAGACAGAGGCTGAGATTCGGCTACGGCTGCTCTGACTCTAGAAGAGGCACAGCAAACCGCCAGGGAAAGCCGCCAGAGAACAAAAGCCTGGAAAGACAGGCTCAGAGTGTGCCCATCCCCATCCCCCCTCGCAGGAGACACGGAGACTCTACCCAAACAGGGTTGCCTGAGTATCGGCGCGGCAGGCCCCTCCCCCAGAAGGCAGGCTGAAAAATCAAGAAGCCCACATCCCTAAGATCCCTATAAAACAAGGGCACACGGCCTGGGTGCCGGTCAATAATTTGGGCTCTGGACAACCCCGCAACCTCTCCTCATCAGAATGATGAGAAGGAGAAATCCCCCCCAGCAAAGAAAAGACAATGAGTCTGTGGCCTCTGCCACAGAACTAATGGATATGGATATAACTAAATTATCAGAAATGGAATTCAGAGTAACAATGGTCAAGGTGATGTGTACACTTGAAAAAAGTATTAACGAAAATGTTAATGAGAATATAGAATCTCTAAGGGTGGAATTGAGAGCAAATCTGGCAGAAATTAAAAATTCTACGAGCCAAATGCAGCCAAAACTAGATGCTCTGACGGCCAGGGTGAATGAAGCAGAAGACGTATCAGCGAATTGGAGGATGGGTTAGTAGAAGAGAAAGCTAAAATGGAATCTGGGCTAAAAAAAATCTATTCTCAAGAATGTAGGTTACGGGAGATTACTGACTCAATGAAACGCTCCAATGTCAGAATCATCGGCATCCCTGAGGGGGTTCTAGAAGAGATATTTGAACAAATTGTAGCTGAAAACTTCCCTAGCAAAGGAAACAAACATTCGTGTCCAACAGGCAGAGAGGACCCCTCCCAAGCTCAACCACGACAAACCTATGCCACGTCACGTCATAGTGCAATTCGCAAATATTAGATCCAAGGATACAGTATTGAAAGCGCCAGGGCAAAGAAATTTCTCACGTACCAAGGCAAAGGTATCAGAATTACGTCAGACCTGTCTACACAGACCTAGAATGAGAGAAAGAGTTGGGGGGGGGCATTTTTAAAGCTCTTTCAGAGAAAAACATGCAGCCAAGGATGCTTTATCCAGCAAGGCTGTCATTCAGAATTGATGGAGAAATAAAGACCTTCCAGAATTGCCAGTCATTGACCAATTTCGTAACCACGAAACTAGCCCCACAGGAGATATTAAGGGGGGTTCTATAAAGGTAAAAAGGCCCCAAGAGTGATACAGAACAGAAAG
The DNA here is from genome assembly GCF_023065955.2 of Ursus arctos. Classification (NCBI taxonomy): domain Eukaryota; kingdom Metazoa; phylum Chordata; class Mammalia; order Carnivora; family Ursidae; genus Ursus; species Ursus arctos. Next base: position 58,195,037 of record NW_026622819.1, read on the forward strand.
TCACAATCTATAGAAACAAAGACTTTACTGGCAACATGGCATCATTAAAATCGTATCTCTCAATAATCAGTCTCAATGTAAATGGCCTAAATGACCCATTGGTCATTTGGATAAATGGATAAAAGATTGGATAAAAAGACATGACCCATCCATTTGCTGTCTACAAGAGACTCATTTTGAACCTAAAGATACATTCAGACTGAAAGTAAAGGGATGGAATACCATCTTTCATGCCAATGGACCTCAAAAGAAAGCTGGGGTAGCAATCCTCATATCAGACAGATTGGATTTTAAACTAAAAACTATAGTTAGAGACACAGAAGGGCACTATATTATTCTTAAAGGATGTATCCAACAAGTGGATATGACAATTATAAATATATATGCCCCCAAGAGGGGAGCAGCAAGATACACAAACCAACTCTTAACCACAATAAAGAGACATATAGATAAAAATACGTTAATAGTAGGGGACCTCAGCACTCCACTATCAGCAATAGACAGAGCACCGGAGCAGAAAACCAACATAGAAACAAGAGCTTTGAATGCCATACTCGACGAGTTGGACCTCATAGATATATATAGAACACTACACCCCAGAACCAAAGAATACTCATTCTATTCTAATGCCCATGGAACATTCTCAAGAATAAACCATGTTCTGGGTCACAAAACAGGTCTCAACCGATACCAAAAGACTGAAATTATTCCCTGCATATTCTCAGACCACAACGCTTTGAAATTGGAACTCAACCACAAGGAAAAATTTGGAAGAAACTCAAACACTTGGAGACTAAGAACCATCCTGCTCAGGAATGATTCGTTAAACCAGGAAATCAAAAATCAATTTAAACAATTTATGGAGACCAACGAGAATGAAAACACCACGGTCCAAAACCTATGGGATACTGCAAAGGCAGTCCTAAGGGGAAAATACATAGCCATCCAAGCCTCACTCAAAAGAATAGAAAAATCTAAAATGCAGTTTTTATATTCTCACCTCAATACGCTGGAACAGCAACAGAGGGACAGGCCTAATCCACGCATGAGGAAGCAGTTGACGAAGATTAGAGCAGAAATCAATGAATTAGAAACCAGAAGTACAGTAGAGCAGATCAACAGAACTAGAAGCTGGTTCTTTGAGAGAATCAATAAAATTGACAGACCACTGGCAAGACTTATCCAAAAGAATAGAGAAAGGACCCAAATTAATAAAATTATGAATGAAAAGAGAGAGGTCACAACCAACACCAATGAAATTGGAAGGATTATTAGAAACTCTTATCAACAGCTTTATGCCAATAAATTAAGCAATCTGGAAGAGATGGAGGACTTCCTGGAAACCTATAAACTACCAAGACTGAAACAGGAAGAAACTGATTTTTTAAACAGGCCAATTAATTATGAAGAGATTGAAACAGTGATAAACAACCTTCCAAAAAACAAAACTCCAGACGCGGATGGTTTTCCTGGGGAATTCTACCAAACATTCAAAGAAGAAATAATACCTATTCTCCTAAAGCTATTTCAAAAAATAGAAACAGAAGGAAAGCTACCAAACTCATTCTTGAGGCCAATATTACCTTGATCCCCAAACCAGGCAAAGACCCCATCAAAAAGGAGAATTACAGACCAATTTCCCTAGTGAATATGGACGCCAAAATTCTCAACAAGATCCTGGCTAATAGAATCCAACAGTACATTAAAAGGATTATCCATCATGACCAAGTGGGATTCATCCCTGGGATGCAAGGGTGGTTCAACATTCGCAAATCGATCAGTGTCTTAGATTTTATCCAGAAGGAAAAAGCCAAAAATCCTATGATTCTCTCAATAGATGCAGAAAAAGCATTTGACAAAATACAGCATTCTTTCCTGATTAAAACCCTTCAGAGTGTAGGGATAGAGGGTACATTCCTCAATCTCATAAAAACCATCTATGAAAAGCCTACAGCAAATATCATTCTCAATGGGGAAAAACTGGAAGCCTTTCCCTTAAGATCAGGAACACGACAAGGATGCCCACTCTCGCCACTATTATTCAACAAAGTACTAGAAGTCCTTGCAACAGCAATCAGACAACAAAAAGGGATAAAAGGTATTCAAATCGGCAAAGAAGAAGTCAAATTGTCTCTCTTCACAGATGACATGATACTGTATATGGAAAACCCAAAAGAATCCACTCCCAAACTATTAGAAGTTATAGAGCAATTCAGTAATGTGGCGGGATACAAAATCAGTGCTCAGAAATCAGTTGCATTTCTATACACGAATAATGAGACTGAAGAAAGAGAAATTAGGGAATCCATCCCATTTACAATAGGACCAAAAACCATACGTTACCTTGGAATTAACTTAACCTGAGACGTAAAGGATCTATATTCTAGAAACTATAAATCACTCTTGAAAGACATTGAGGAAGACACAAAAAGATGAAAAAATATTCCATGCTCATGGATCAGAAGAATTAACATAGTTCAAATGTCCATGCTACCCAGAGCAATCTACACTTTCAGTGCTCTCCCGATCAAAATACCAATGACATTTTTCAAAGAACTGGAACAAATAGTCCTTAAATTTGTGTGGAACCAGAAAAGGCCCCGAATCACCAAGGAACTGTTGAAAAGGAAAAACAAAGCTGGGGGCATCACAATGCCGGATTTCGAGCTGTACTACAAAGCTGTGATCACAAAGACAGCATGGTACTGGCACAAAAACAGACACATAGACCAATGGAACAGAATAGAGAACCCCGAAATGGACCCTCGGCTCTTTGGGCAGCTAATCTTTGATAAAGCAGGAAAAAACATCCGGTGGAAAAAAGACAGTCTCTTCAATAAATGGTGCTGAGAAAATTGGACAGCTACATGCAAAAGAATGAAACTTGACCACTCTCTCACACCATACACAAAGGTAAACTCCAAATGGATGAAAGACCTCGATGTGAGACAGGAATCCATCAAAATCCTAGAGGAGAACATAGGCAGCAACCTCTACGACATCGGCCAAAGCAACCTTTTTCATGACACATCTCCAAAGGCAAGAGAAACAAAAGATAAAATGAACTTGTGGGACTTCATCAAGATAAAAAGCTTCTGCACAGCCAAGGAAACAGTCAAAAAAACTAAGAGGCAGCCCACGGAATGGGAGAATATATTTGCAAATGATACTACAGATAAAAGACTGGTATCCAAGATCTACAAAGAACTTCTCAAACTCAATACGCGAGAAACAAATAAATCATAAAATGGGCAGAAGATATGAACAGACACTTTTCCAATGATGACATACAAATGGCTAACAGACACATGAAAAAATGTTCAAAATCATTAGCCATCAAGGAAATTCAAATCAAAACCACACTAAGATACCACCTTGCCAGTTAGACTGGCAAAAATTGACAAGGCAAGAAACAACAATTGCTGGAGAGGATGTGGAGAAAGGGGATCCCTCCTACATTGTTGGTGGGAATGCAAGTTGGTACAGCCACTCTGGAAAACAGTGTGGAGGTCCCTTAAAAAGTTAAAAATTGAGCTACCCTATGACCCATCCATTGCACTACTGGGTATTTACCCCAAAGATACAGACGTAGTGAAGAGAAGGGCCATTTGCACCCCAATGTTCATAGCAGCATTGTCCACAATAGCTAAATCGTGGAAGGAGCCGAGATGCCCTTCAACAGATGACTGGATTAAGAAGTTGTGGTCCATATATACAATGGAATATTACTCAGCCATCAGAAAGAACAAGTTCTCAACACTTACTGCAACATGGACAGCACTGGAGGAGATCATGCTAAGTGAAATAAGTCAAGCAGAGAAAGACAATTATCATATGATTTCTCTCATCTATGGAACATAAGAACTAGGAAGATCGGTAGGGGAAGAAAGGGATAAAGAAAAGGGGGTAATCAGAAGGGGGAATGAAGCATGAGAGACTATGGACTCTGAGAAACAAACTGAGGGCTTCAGAGGGGAGGGGGTGGGGGAATGGGATAGGCTGGTGATGGGTAGTAAGGAGGGCACGTATTGCATGGTGCACTGGGTGTTATACGCAACTAATGAATCATCTAACTTTACATCAAAAACCAGGGATGTACTGTATGGTGACTAACATAATATAATTAAAAAAAAAAAAGACATTCTTTGGTATGTTAGAAGGTAATAAGTGCAATGAAAAAAAACGAAAGAAAGAAAGTCGGGAGAAGGAACATCAGAAATACCGGGGATTGGAAAACATGTTACAGTAAATTAAGTAAAGTGTTAGAAGGAAGCCTCGTTGAGAAGGTGACATTTGGGCAAAGACTTGCAGTAAACGAGGGACTTAGTCATGTGGATATCTCTGTGAAGAGTATTGTAGGCCGACAGAATACCAAGTTTCAGGGTCCTGAGGCAACAGCGTATCCAGCATGTCTGAAGAACAGCAAAGAGATCAGTAGCTGGAGCAAAGAGGACAAAGGGAAGGTTATAATGAGCAATTTCATGCAATGCCATCCCTGTAAACAATTACCAGGACTTTGACTTTAACTCCAAGTGAAAAGAAAGACTTTAGAATGTTTTGAGCAGTAAGTAACATGATTTGATAATAGCTTTGACAAGGTGATAGTGGGAGTGGTGAGAAGTAGATTCGGGGGGTATATTTTGAAGGTAAAGCAAATCAAATTTCTTGATGGATCGGAAATATGGTATGAGAGAAAGAATGTAGTCAAGGAATTTTAGCATGAAAAGTGGGAAAATGAAGTTACCACTAACTGAGATGCATGTGAAGGGGATCAAAAGTTCCGTTTTGAGTATGTTCAGTTTGAGATGTTGATTAGACATCCCATTGGGGATATGAAGTACAGAGTTGGCTATATGAGTCTGAGGTTTGGAAGTTAGGTCCAATCTAGAGAACAAATGTGGAAGTCATTGACTTATACATGGTATTTAAAGCTGCAAAAGTAGGTAAGATCACGTAGGTGGTGGGTGAATGTAAATATTGAAGACTTAGGTTTGAGTCCTGGGGTACTCCAGTGTTACAGGTAAAGGAGAAGAGGAGGAACCAGCAAAAGAAAGTGAGAAGGAGCAAAGAAGAGGTAGTCAACCTTGTCAAAAGCTGTCTGTGAATCAAGTAAGATAAGAACTAAAAGTTGACCATTTCATATGGCAACAAAGAGGTCATTGGGAACCCTGAAAAGAGCATTTTCAGTGGAGTGGGCAGAAAAGAGAATGAGAGGAGGAGACAGGACAGTTTTTTGGAAGAGTTTTATTACAAAGGGGAGTACCATCTGGCAGGGAGTATTTTTTTTTTTTAATGGAAGGTATAATAGCATGACTTATATTCCAAACAGATGATCTAATAGGAAAAAAAAGATTGCACAGGAGAAAAAGGGGGAAATTTATTGGTGGTATGTCCTTAAGCACATAAGAGGAGGTGGAAGCTAGTTGAACGTATCGAAGGGTTGGCTTTTACAGGAGACAGTGCATGGGAGTGCAGATGCTAGTAGACAGGCAGATATTGTAATGAAGTTTTAGAATTAGAATGTATTCCCAGAAGTGGATTTACACATTTTTTATATTTTTAATAAATATTTCCAAATTGCCCTCTAGAATGATTATACTAATTTACATTCCCAACAATTTGCTTATTTTCCTGCATTCTTATCAACGCTGCCTTGTTTTAATCTTTTTCAAACTGAAACGGAAATACTTTATTCCTTTCCACTCTTCATAGCTTCAATTCTGTCCCAAACCATTTATGTCCAGGGGCCTTGTATGATTTTTGCAGAAAGACAGAGTAGATTGAGAGACCTGAAGTAAGGGAATGTCAGCAAGCTTGTGGTTCTCTTCCCATAACTGTTCTGATGATGAATGAAGACATTCAACCTATCGAGCTGTCAGCAGCTAAATATCACTTTAAAATTTCAGAGATTAAAAGGGAAAAAGAAAAGGTAAATCAATGTAATGGATTGCTTTATAAGCCAGGAAATAACATTGTTCATACTATTAGTTCTTCCTGGTACAAGGCCCTACTATAGTGTTTTATCCCTTGAACCTTCTTTTTTAAGTATTCTTTTGAGGACATAGAGAACTGGTAGAGTGTGGGGCAAAGAACCACCCTGTGACCCCATGCAGCCAATTCCTCTTAAGGAACAGAGGGAAGGTGTTCAAAGCTATAGCATTGGCCTGACTTTGAATTATGTATTAGAAGGAAGTGTATTACTCTACACCCCACACACCCAGCTTCATCTCCTCCTCTTTCCCACACATAGGGAGCTATGTGTGAACTTACAGGCTATTAGACTTCAGAAAGCAATGAACCCCCAGCAGTATGTACTGCTACAGTTTACGTTTACTGAGCGCTGTGCCAGGTACTATGGTAAACACTTTACACATGCTGTCTGCTTTACTCCACTTAAGAGCCTTGTGAGTTATAGGTACTGTTATTATCCTTATTTTATAAATGAGGAAACTGACATATGGAGGTTGATAGTCGGCTCAGACGCCCAGGTAGTAAGGAAAGATGTAGGATTCACACCAATCAGTATAACTCAGAAGCCCACCTGGTCCATCACTCCCTCACGTGCTGTATGTTTATCTTCTGTTAGAATATTGTCTTTTGGGGTGCCTGGGTGGCTCAGATGGTTAAGTGTCTGCCTTTGGCCCAGTTCATGATCCCAGAGTCCTGGGATCGAGTCCCACATCGGGCTCCCTGCTCAGCGGGGAGCCTGCTTCTCCCTCTGTCTGCTGCTGCCCCTGCTTGTGTTCTCTCTCTCTGTCAAATAAATAAATAAAATCTTTAAAAAAAAAAAAAAAGGATATGTATTTTATATAGTTCTCCAGCTGAGGCCTATGAAGGAAGGCCACTCCCCTGGATGTAGGAAGCCTCTGCTGACGAGGACATCATGGAGTCAGTCATTCAAGGAAGACGTGGGGTCTCAGAACGAAAAAAAGAGTTAAAAAAAATTTTTTTAATTAAAGACCTGAAAGTAGATCTCAGATAAACGGAAGAGGAGATTTTGCATTTTTTGATGTATATCCTCTGAATCTAGATCTTGAGAATTGTGTAGAAGGTACTTCTGAGTGCTGGAAGCTAACCCCAAAAAACCAAAACAACAACAAAAAAGTTTTCTCAAAAAAGGACAGAGAATAGAGGTTAAAAAAGACGAACCCAAACAATATAAGGAATAATAAGGAAAATATATCTAATCTGAATTATCTGTATCGGGAGTCCTCTGTGCTTCTCAGTTTTGTCCTCATTATTTAGTGAGTTTTCTCTTCCAGCTGCACATGTACGAGAGTAAGAACAGCAACTCCACGGCACCTAATGCCCCCCACTTTTGCCCTGGATGGCCTTTGGCCAGGTCGTCCATCCACTTCTCAGCATTCTTTCCCCGAGCCCCAGGGCAGCCTCTGCACCCACTCACCCAGGCCTAATGTTAAGAATGTAACAGTACCTCGTTCCCCTGCCTGCATTGTAATTAGTGGGAAACAATTAGAGATTTTCCTTTTGATTCTAAACTTCGGAAGTCTTTATTTCATTAAGGAGAGTATCATTTCCTTTTGTACCGCGACAGTGGTACTCTCACTGGCTTCAGTGGCTGCCAGCCTCACAGTGCCTTCACTGCCAGCTGTCCATCAGTGTCGCGGAGATCTCCCTCCCAGGGACTTCCTGCCCGAAGGAAAGAAAGAGGTGGGACTTGCCAGGCATGGGGTGGAACAGGGAAGGCAAGGACAGTTGTCACACCTATAAAGGAACTTCAAAACCAAGCCTGGGCCCTGTCACTTGTGTTTGATCCTTGGGAAATAACCTGGGCTCTGAAGCCTTTCCCCGCTGCCCCCCTGCCCAAGCAGTCAGTCTCCTCTTCGGTTGCCCTCATGTTGTAACACACCCCTCTGTGTTTGTCACATTGTATGGGATCATTGGTTTGTAAATCTTTTTCCCTCACCAGACTGAACTTTTTCAGAGCAGAGATTTTATTTCATTCATTCGTTTATCCTAGCACTTCACACGTAGTAGCTGTTAAGTAAATGCTGTCACATTGAGTTGAATCTTTATGGAACTTACTCTATATCTCTAAGGTAAGTTAGGATGAGGTCATGAGAGAGGGTACAGAATTTAGTATGGGGTAAATTCCGGGATCCGTCTCAGCCTTCTAGTCTGAAGGTGTTGGTCAGGGGCTGTCATTTAGGTGTGTAAATTATAAGCAGAGCCTGTGGACTTCTAGGGATGCATGGAAGAAAACCTGCACATGGAGATGTTTCAGCAAGACAGATCAAGGAGAGGAGACCTTTGCCATGGGGCAGCCCTGTGTTTCATGCTCCATCAGAAGTATTGGCCCTTCTTAACCACTTAGTACACATGTGGTTACCATAATGCACACATTGTCAGGGCCCAAACAGGGAAGAACAAGCACTATGGCATTTACAGAATAGGGAATTTATTTTATGAATTAAATGTTGTACAATCTTGGGCAAAGATGGGGAAATAGGTCAAAAGGGAGAATTGAAAGTTCAGGAGAAAAATCACTAATCAGCCTTCCTAAAACAATGGCATGGATGGACAAGTAGAAGCTTGCAGGGAAATCTAGAAGCTGCTGGCATGGGACCATGAAAGGATGTGGGCTGAGAGGGGAACTGGTGTAGAAATCAGTGGAAGACCATTGCCTCCACATAGCTGCCATTCTGGTAGTTTGCTGCGGAGTGGTTGCTGGTGGCCTTGGAGTCATTCATCAGCAAGGCTGGTAGTTCTAGTCACAGAGGAGGAAAGAACAGGACAGAGTGAAACCCAGTGGCATTTCTACTATTTTTGCTCACTATCTCTGATCACAGTGACCTTCAAAAAGCATGGCTGCTACATCACCAGGACCTTACAAATCTCACATAAATTTGTCTTTTGCCCAATTCTACCCCACAACCAAACAGGGAAATGGGTTCTGGGAAATATAATTCTTATGTAGCCAGATTGATCCAGTATAAAACCACAACAATATACCTCTAACTTTTGTAAGTTGAATTTAGTTTCAATTTTAGAAGCAGTACTCCATTAAATAGGAAAAAACAGAGGCAAGAAACGTGTATGATTTTATAGTTTTTTGAAAGACATCCTTGGGTGTTGCCTAGAAACATGCCTTACTAGCACACATTTCAGAAACAGAAATTGTTGGTCATAAATGCTAACTGCTATAAAAAAAATCATAAGGTGATTATATAAGCATGTCTTTGTTTTCTGATGGTCAACATAGAATTTAAGTACAGTTTTTAAACAATCATCTCTTGAGATCTTCTGCAAAATGATCTAAGGAAAAAAGGAAGTAACATTTGTTACGCACTGTGCCAAGAACTTCTTACGTGTCTTATTTCATCGAATTCATACCGAACCTGTGAGGCTCCTAAAAGTAAAGTAAGTCAAGATCAGATTCATGTAAAACTGTTGAAAATTCATCCCACAATTTAGAGCAACTTGCATCTCGGTCCAGGCTATCTTTCTCTCTTGACTTAGTTGGTTATTTACTCCTATTTTTTAACATCTTATTGAAGAAGAGATAACATAAATATTAAAGTATGTAAAGTGAACTAATCTTAAGAGTACAACTCAATGAATTTTTACACATCTGTCTATATATTCATATAATCACCATCCAGATAAAAATATAAAACTTTTCTAATACCCTTGATTGGTTTTCCTTGGGCCATTTGTACTCCTCAGGTAAATTGCCTTATATATTTATATTTTTCACTACACGGATGGTGTAATTCTTGAAACAATGATAGGAAGAAGGGAACCTTAGCAGTAAAATGAAAATGTTAAATAACGTGCCTTATAACTGCTTTGAATTACATCTCCTTATATCACTTTCTCTTTCTGCTTTTACCCTAAAACAGGTAATCAGATCCTGTCCCTTGGGAGCCTCTCAAAAGATCAGATTTATCCAATGAAACTCAAGGGCATCTCCATCTGCTATTCAGCTCTCAAATCTGCCTTGTGTGGAAATTATGTCAGCTTTGGCGTCTTCAAGTTGTATGGGGACAACCATTTTGACAATGTACTCCAGGCCTTTGTCAAAATGCTGCTGTCAGTGTCCCACAGTGACTTGCTAGTAAGCAATCGTGCATCATGGGAGTCTTTGTGTGAAATGTGAAAGAACACCACCACAGGCTTGGAATGGTTATAATGAAGCCCGGGGAGTTAGAATAGCACCAGAACATTTTATGTTTTAGGACAGCCTCTTGATTTAACTTACAGAATTTGAACAACTATAGTGGCTGTATATATATATAATTAAATGTACAGTTTTCAAAAACTGCAGCCACCACCTCTGACAGATTGGTCATCCAGACTGCTCCAGGTTCAGCATACAGAGAAAATGTAATTAGCTATTTCAACTAATTGCTTTTAACTATGCCACTGATTCAAAGAAGGTCTGTTTCCTAGAGCAGAAATGTAGGATTGGCTACAGAATCTTCTCCTTCCTTCTTCCTTCCTCCTCCTACTCCATCTACTCCCCCTACTCTTTGGCCTCCCTTTCCATAAAAATTCTGGTGTGGCGGAAAGAGTGCTGAACTCAAAGTTGAGCATACGGGTGCATAGTCTCTACTCTGCCACTCACTAGTCATTTACCTTGAATAAATCACCTTCTCTATTTCTCCAGGCTTTAATTTCCTCACCTTTAAAATTAGTAAATTAAACAAAGTGATCTCTAGGTCCCTTTTCAACTCTACCATCTAGTTTCTGTGATTTATGTCAGTGGTTTTCAAACTTTGAGGCCCATCAGAATCACCTGGGGTGCTTGTTGGAAATTTAAATTTCCAGGCTCCTCCACTGAGCTGTGTCATTATCAGACTTTTTTTAAACATCCGTGCCTGATTACACAAAAGCTAATAAATGCCCAACGTGGTTGCAGTAATTACTTCAGTAACAGCCAAATTCGTGCTCAGGCTTAGTTCAGGCTTTCCCCCCTGCTCCTTGCCAAGGTTACAAGTAAGATCTAGGGGGCTTTTGTCAGTCAGCCTATGTGAGCAATGCTCCTTGACAAGAATGGGCGAATGGACTAGCAGCACCCTCTTCCACCTTTCTAAGCTAGTCTTAATGGAACCACATCTCAGGCCAGAATGGTTTAGCCTCAGTAGTAGAATGGGATGCTCACTAAACGCTACCTGTATGACCGAAATTACAAGGTAGACACTTGACTCAGATGGGTTCTCATCCAGAGGACTCTTCACTACGGTTGAGGTCCACCAAAAAAAACTGATTGTGGCTCCAGGAATTGTTCTAATCTTTTTTTCTAACAGGCGAACAAATCTCTAACTCATTCTCAAAATTAAGGGTGCATAGGACTCCCTTAGCGTGCATGTTTAAAATGCATGTTTCAAGACCTTATTCCAGAGCACTTCATGTAGTGAGTCTGGAGTGGGGATCAGGAAACTGCATTTTTAAGAAGTATCCCATGTGATCTTATGGGGGTGGTCTTAATCTCACTTTAATAAATACTGCTCTGGTTTATTTCTCTTATGAGTGTTATGCTTCTTTGATATTGGTTTGAGCTTATTTGATATTGGTTAAAGCTTTCCAGGTATCTTTCTCATGCACTTATTTTTTGCCTGTAGTATATGGCAAATATGAAGCCATTGGCCAAACCATAATTTAGTTAAGTGGGTTGGCATTTGCGAGTGAAACAGACTATGATGTCAAATCCTATTATAGCAGCAAATATCTTTGTATTAAAAAAAAAAAAGGCTGCCTAGCCACTATTAAGTACTGTTCAGTGTTACAATATCCCCATCCAGAAAAATAATTCAGTCTTCCAAATTCCATACTACAGAGATTTTATTTGCATGTAAGTGTTAGCCATATAAGGTAAAATTGAGATTACTTACCGTGCTGTAGCTTCAAATTGGGATTTCTAGAGATCAAGAGAATCCTATTAGAACCCTTTTTAATACTGAATCATGATGTCATTTGTTCCATGTATTTATTGAATATATTTATGTTTAGGTAAGCTTACAATTTCCAATATTATATAAATGGCAGTTGCCCCTAGAACTTAACATGTCTTTTGCTTCCCTGTGGCTTGACACCTAGTTCTCTCTGTGTTGTAGCAATATCGGAAACTGAGCCAGTCCTACTATCCACTCCTGGAATGTCTTACCCAGGACCACATGAGCTTCATCACCAACTTAGAGCCTCCTGTACTGCTATATGTTCTCACATCTATCTCAGAGGGACTCACTACTCTAGGTAAGTATCACAAAGAACATTATCTCCAGAGGAAAAACTTGACTGTGGTCTCTTAATGTATGTACTTAATGAGACGATCATCCTACAAAGGGGAAAAGATCGTATATCCAAACTGAAAGATTATTTTATAATTATTACTTGCAAGTGAGAGAATGCCCTTTTTTCATATTCTGATGTACTGCTTATTTCTTAGCTTAATTAAGGTATAATTTAAACGCAATAAGACCCATTGATTTTAAGTGAGCAGTTCAGTGACTACTGATAGATGTATGTACACAGTCATAAACTACCACAACCAAGATATGGACCATTTTCTTCACCACAAAAAGCTCCCTCGTGCCCCTTTCTGATCAATCCCTTCCCCCTGGCCCCAGCCCCTAAGAACCACTGTCTACTTTCTTTCACTATAGTTTTCCTTTTCTAGAATGTTGTCTAAGTTGAAACATATGATATATAGACCTTTGTGTCTGCCTTCTCTGATTTAACATAATGCCTTTGAGATTCATCCATGTTGTTTTGCAAATCAGTTTATTCCTTTCTGTTGGTGAGTATTATCCCATTGTATGGATTTTCACAATTTATTTATATATTCACCACCTGATGGCTGTTTGGGTTGTTTCCATTATTTGGTTATTTTGTACAATGCTACTATGAACATTCATGCACAAGTCTTTCTGTGGACAAATACAATTTCTCTGGGGTAACTACCTAGGAATGGGATTTCTGAGTTGTATGCTAAGTGTATTTTTAACATTATAAAAAAAAAAAAAAACTGCAACACTGTTCCCCAAAGTCACTCTACCATTTTCATCTCCCCAGCAGTGTAGGAGGGTTCCAGTTTCCCTGTATCCTCCCTACACTTGCTATTATCAGTCTTTTTCATCTTAGCCATCTTAGTGGGTGTGAAGAAGAATCTCATTGTAGTTTTAAAATTTATTTCACTGCTGAATAATGATTTGAACATCTTCTCATGCTTGCATACCATTTGTGTACCTTTTTGGTGAAGTATTTGTTCAAATCTTTTACCCATTTTTTTAACTGGATTGTTTATCTTTTAAGTATTTATTATGCATTCTGGATACAAATCCTTTATCAAATGTGTGTTTTGTGAATATTTTTTCAGTCTTGGCTTGTCTTTTTATTTTCTTAGCAGTACCCCCATATTACAAGAGCAAAGTTTTTAATTTTGAGGAAGTCTAATTTATTTATTTTTTTCTCTTATAGTTCATGTCTTTTGGGTCCTATCCTAAGAAATCTTTGCTTAACCCAAGGCCAAAAAGGTTGTTCCTGTGTTTTCTTCCATAAGTTTTATAGTTTTTTATCTTATGCTTAGGTCTATGATCCATTTCAATTAAACTTTTTGTATATAGTATTATATATGAGATAAAAGCTGTTTTTCAACATACATTCAATTGTTCTAGCACCTTTTGTTGAAGAACATCCTTTCTCTTTTGAATTACTTTGTGCCAGTTTGGTTCTGCTGATTTTTAATTTTTGTCCTAACCTTTTGTCCTTAACCTTAAGTCTTAAAATCAGATAGCATAGCCCTCTAATTTTGTTTTCTTTTTTTAAAATTGTCTTGACTAGTCTGTGTTCTTTTTTTTTTTATATAAGTTTTAGAGTCAATTTGTCAATTTCTTGTTAGAAAAAAAATGAATAAGGGAATTTTGGTGGGGATTGCATTGAATCTCTAGCCCAATTTGGGGAGAATTGACATATTAGCAATACTGAGTGTTCAATTCCTAAAAATGACATATCTGTCCATTTATTTAGGTCTTCCTTTATTTTTCTCAACAGCATTTTTGTAGCTTTGAATGTATGACTTTTTGTACATATTTTGTTATATTTATAACTAAGTATTTTACATTTTTATGCTAAATTCATACTAAATTTTAATTTCCTTTTGTTCTTGGCTACCATGTTGAATTGCAGTTGATTTTTTTGTATGTTGACCTTGTATCCTGCAGCCTTACTAAACTTCCTATTAATTCTGGTGGTTTCTGTAGATGTCTTAAGATTTTCTACATAGTTGTGTCTACGAATAAAGACAGTTTATCTCTTCCTTTCCAATCTGTATGGCTTTTATTTTTTCTTGCCTTATCACACTGGCTAGGACCTACATATAGTACAATGTTGAATAGAAGTAATGATAGCAAACATTTTTTCCTTGTCTCCAAGGAAATGTCTCCGTTCATTCTTTCACTATTCAGTATAATGTTAGCTGTAGGTTTTTATAGATGCTGTTTATCTTGTTGAGAAGATTCCCTTCCATTGTGGTTTTCTGAGGGTGTTATCAGGGATGAATATTGAATTTTATCAAATTATTTTTCTGCATCTACTGAGATGATCGTGTGGTTTTTCTTTTTAGTTCTGTTTATACATTACATCATGTTGATCATCACATTGGTGGATATTTGTTAAACCAACCTTGCATTCCACACTAGGTTACAACATATTACCCTTCTTATATATTACTGAATTCAGCTTTCTAAATTTTTGATACAGGTTTTACATCTATGTTCATGACAGATGTCGGTGTGTTCTGTAGTTTTTCTATAGTTCGTCTTCCATATCTTTTATTCTTTATCTATTCTTCTGTATCTTTGCCTTGTTTTAGTATCAGTGTAATGCCCTCATAAAATGACTAGGGAATTGTTCTCTCCTCACCTGTTTTCTTAAAAAGTTTGTGTAGAATTGTTATTAGTTCTTACTTCAATGTTTGATAGAACTCCCCAGTGAAGCCATTAGGTCTAGATTTTTTTAGTAGGTTTTTAACTACAAATTAAACATTTCTAATAGATATAGGGCTATTCCAGTTATTTATTAGATCTGGGGTAGCATTTGGTAGTTTATGTCTTTAAAGGAATTTCTCCTTTTCATCTGAAGTTCATCTGACACTGACATAAAATTATTCATAATGTCCCATTGTTCTACAGTTTGATTTCTGTAAGGTCTCTGGTGATGTTACCTCTTTCATCCCTGAAATTGGCAATTTGTGTCTTCTCTTTTTTTTCTTGATCATTCTGGCTCTGGATTTATCAGTTTTAGTGCAGAGAACTAATTTTCAGTTCTCATTGATTTCTCTGTTATTTTTCTGTCTTTTATTTCATTGATTGCATTTATGGCTTTTATCATTTCCTTCCCTCAGTTTACTTTGCTTTTCCTTTTCTAATTTTTCAGATAGAAACTTAGATCACTGATCTTAGACTTTCCTTTTTGCTAATATACATTTAATGCTTTCATCTAAGCACAGCTAGAGCTATTCCTCACAAAATTTTTATGTATTTAGGGGTTTTTCTGTTTAGTTTAAAAATATTTTCTAACTGTCCTGCTGATTTCTTCTTTGATCAATGGATTGTTACTGAGAGGCACAGTGTTTAATTTCTGTATATCCAGAGGTGTTCCTGATTCCTGTTATTGATTCTAGTTTAATTCCATTATTCCATTGAGGATATACTCAATGATTGTTACAATCTTTATATTTATTGCATCCCTTTTATGGTTCAAAGTACCGTGAATGTTCCATGGGCACTTGAAATGAATGTGCATTCCATTGTTGTTGGGAAGAATGTTCTGTATGTCTAATTGATAATGTTCAGATTTTCTACATTCTTACTAGTTGTTTGTTTGTTTGTTTTCTCCTTATTCTATGAATTACCAAGAGACGAGTGCTGAAGTCTAACTATAATTATAGATTTTTCCATTTCTCCTTTGAGTTCTATCTTTGGTGTAAAGTATGTTAAAGCTCTGTTATTAGGTATGTAAATATTTAGGATTGTTCTGTCCCTTTGATGAATTTTCCCCTTTATCATGAAGTGACCCTCTTTATCTCTGGTAATAATCTTTTTTCTGAAATCTATTTTGTCTAGTATTACTAGCTTCTCCAGCTTTCTTTTGATTAGTGTTGCCTGTTTTTCCATCATTTCATTTTTAATCTTCCTGTGTCTTTATATTTAATTTCTTGTAGAGAGCAGGTATTTTCTATTGATATTGTAACATTTTTTACAAACTTGGTGGCTTAAACCAATGTAAATTTATTATCTTATAGCTATTTGGATTTTTTTATAGATTTGACTTATTTATTAGAGAGAGAGGGAGTGGGGGAGGGGCAGAGGGAGAGAATCTCAAGCAGACTCTGTGCTGAGCGCAGAGCTGATGCAGGGCTCAATCTCACATCCCTGAGATCATGACCTGAGCCAAAAGTGAGAGTGGGACACCCAACCAACTGAGCCACTCTATAGTTCTTTAGGTCATAAATCTGACATGGGTCTCACTGGGCTAAAGTTGAAGGTATCAGCAGAGCTCTGTTCCTTTCCAGGACAAATTCCATTTCCTTGCCTTTTCCAGTTTCTAGAGACTACCTACATTCCTTAGCTCATGGCCCCCAGCAAGATTGCGTCTATAACCATTCTTCCATAGATACATCTCCCTCTGATTCTGACCTCTGCTCCTTCTCTCTTTCACTTTCAAGGACACTTGAGATTACATTGGGCCTACCCAGATAATTCAGGATAATCTCCCTATTTTTCACTCAACTAATTAGCAGTCGTATTCCATCCGCAATCTTACTTATTCTTTGCCATGTAATCTAACATATTCACAGGTTCTGGGAATTAGCACATGGACATAGGACATATTTGCCTAACATGCAGCATATAGTTGGGTCATATTTTTATATCAAATCTGACTATCTCTGCCTTCTCATTAGTGTCTCAACCATTTACATTTAATGTAACTACCAGTGTATTTGAGTTTAAATCTATAATATTGCTATTTGTTTTCTTTTTATTTGACTGAGCTTTGTTTCTTTTTTCCTTTTTTCCATTTTCCTGCCTTCTTTTGGTTTGGATTAATTAAATGCTTTTTATGAATCCATTTAAATCCTGTATGAGTTTATTAGCCAGACTTCTTTATTTTTAGTGGCACTCTAGGGTTTATAATCTACACCTTCAAATAATATCATCACAGTTTGCCTTCAGATAATCACAGTCTACCTTTTTCCTCTATCTCCATTCCTTCTGGAACTCCAGCTACACATGTATTATATATCTCTGTTATTATTCAAAGACTGGATAGAAAGGACTCCTTTACAGATCTCCAGAATTCTCTCTTTGTATGCCTCCCACTCTCTGAAACTCTGTCCCATGAGTTCTACCTGCCTCAGCCTCCCTAAGTTCAAACTGTTTCTCTTCAACTCAGTGAGACTACTTAGCTTTGTTTGGGTTCCCCCTTCTAGGCCTGTAGCCTGGAAACTCCTTGGGGCAATAAGCTCCAGTGACTGTGTAGGTGTAACCTCATTTGTTTCCCTCTTCTCTGGTTTAATAGCCCGATACTGCTTGCTGTGCAATAATTGAAAAATGTTGTTTCATATTTTTGTCTGTTTTCTAGTTATTTATGGCAGAAGGAAAAATTCTCATGGCAGTTAATCCTTCATGGACAGAAACTGAAGCCTTGTCTTTTCTTATTACAGTTTGGCTTAACATAGTTTTATCTCACATCATGGTAATACTTGAAGATTTTGAATTAGTTGCAGGTAGCTATATTGTCTCAAAGTGTGGTCTTGGGCCTGGAATCTGTATTTTCACAAGGCCCTCAAGGGAGTCTTGATGGGGTGGCATTATGGAGGGAATATTGAATAAGTCCCAGTGCTACCACCTTATTAAGTGTATGATTGTGGGCAAGTACTCTATGCCTGATGCTTTTATAGGTGTTTTCAAGATGTGTACTTCGCCTTTGTCATTCTCAGAACCACTATGCATACCAAAACTGGTTACATAATCTAATAGTGCTGTTTGTCCTTATTTCCTACTTGATTGCAAGCTTCCGAAGGACAGGAACAGTGTCTTGAGGTACCACTTTATTCCCAATGCCTAGCGTATAGTAAGTGCTCAATAAATACTTATTGATTAAATTAATTAGGTAATATTATTTTCATTATACAGATGAGTAAGCTGTGGCTCAGGGAGGTGAAACAACTTACACAAGGTCACACAACTAATACGAGCCTGATCTAGGAGTCTTTCTAATTCTAAAACCCATTCCCCTTCACCTCACTATCCTGCTGGATCTGTCTGTCTAATCTAGGTCACAGTCTGGCAGGTGAATCATGCCCTATGTCTTCAAGAAAAAGGACTATTGAAAGTAACCACTTGGGTTTCTCCTTTTCCAACAATAATAGATCTGTAAAGAGGCATTAATAGTTATTGTTACAAGCAGCATTTGGGTTACAAGCAGGTCTCAGTTCTGCTTTAGCCTCTGGAAAAAATGAGAGAGGGAGGCACAAAAAAATTCAATCAGTGATGGAGTTGTAACACACCTAATATGCTTAACATATTTTTAAAAATTTGGTAATAATCATTCATCAGCATTTTTAGTTTCAGGCCAGCTATAATATGGGGAAAGAGAAAGGTGAATGAGAAAAGAGATTGTATTTTCTGTCTTTTTAATTATCCAGCCACCATCACCCACCCCCATACTCTTACATACCGAGACCAAGTGCAGGACTTACGAAAAGCTGCTCTTAATAATGACTCTGAAGTCATTCATTCAGTAAGTATCAGTTGTGTACATACTAGGTACTTGGCCGTACTAAAGGGAACAAGACAGATAAGGTCCCTACTTATGTGAAGCTTAGCTTCTAGAGAGAGAAGATAAACAATAAATAAGTGAACACACACAAGAAAATGTCCAGTCATGACAAGTGCTAAATAAAGATTTAAAATGGGATAATGACTGGAGAATGATTAAATGTGGCTTCTCTAGAAGAAGTGATCGGGGAAGGCCTCTGCAGTTCAGCCGGGGCAGGGATGGGCATGCATTCCAAGAAGAGAAGGATGGCGCAAAAGGCAAAAACAAGGGATGGTGAAGGTAAATGAAAAGTTGAACCAACTGGAAAGCACCAGACCTTTCCTCATCAAGTCCACTACCAATAAAATGTTCATTATTAATAGAGTATGTTATTATTTTGAACACACTCTTGAATTGGAGGAAGTGGTATGAATGTAATATGGGAGCAAAACATTCAGGAAACATTTAGAAACTTAGAGACCTTGTACCTTAGTTTTTCCCACCAGAAACATGCTAGAGATAGAAGAAATCTATGCATTAGCCAAACAAAGTGATGGGCTTGGTGTTTCAGGGATTGAAATAGCCAGGAAAACACATGGAAAGTGTAAAGGGGACAGTACTACTGTGTGTTGGGCAATATGATAGCCTTTGCGCTCCTCACCTTACTGATCTCTCACGAGGCCTTGCGAAGTAGGTGATATGAAGCACATCTTACAGACATGCAAATCGAAGCTCCGTAAGTCAAAACATCTAGGAAATACAGATTCCAACTTAGACCCACCTCTTTCCAAAACTACTGCACCACCCACGCAGGCCTTTTGTTTCCGAGATTGCCTTTCACGCCATATTTTTCCAAGGCTTCCATCCTCTCTTCTGCCCTGGTGAGAAATTTTGAGCCGAAGCCAAATTTTAGCTCAGCCCCATTATCATCCTCCTGACTCAGTGAAGCAACTCTTTCCTATACAGTTAATTTTCCAGAACAGCGTTCCGTGATGGGTCTTAGTGAACAGGAGGGCTATTGATGATGCATGTGCTTCCGTGGAGACGGGTTGCAGGAGAAAAGGAGCATTTGGCTGTTTTTAGTGCCAAACAGCAAGTTGCCGGAAAGGACGAAGTGCCTATTAGGCTTAAAAATTGTATCTACAATCATCTAAATCACAGATGAATCCTTCTTAAAAGATTCTGAATGCCGAGAACTAGGACAAAATATGAAAATTCATGACTTCTGCTCATCGTTTTATGTCAGGAGAGTTTCATGATTTGAATCTCAAATAATAGCTTGAGCTGCAAATAAAGAAAACCAATAATAACACACAGTCCTCAGCACTATTCATTCTGTTTTTGATCAAATGGCCCTTGATCCTAATGATTCCACACCTTTCAATCTACCCTAAACTAACATTTATCCGTTTCAAAGTCCCCAACCATAAATCAGCAGTAATGGAAGCTCTTCTTCTTGCTTTTATTGCAAGGATATATGCTCCAACCTTCATGTCTAAAGTGTTTACCTGGCTTTTTCATAGCTGACTCAGTAGATTGGAACCTTTTAATGCAACCTGCATGGCATGTGGTCACCAAATCTATGTGAAGTCTTTATAATTTTTGTGTGATTGATAGCATATTGCTCTTCACTGGTGAGGGAAACGGTATCTATTTCCTGCTTGCTTCCTTTTGTAGATACTAAGTTACTTAATCCATTTACTTTTGTGATTGGGACTTCAGAGGTAGAAATGTAAAGGAAAAGAGAAAAGCAACGAAGCTCAACAAGTCTGTGCCTGACTTGTAGGCCTAGATGTTTTCCGCTGCATTATATTACCTCCTGGAATTATAAAACCAGAGCTCCCTTTCCTGCAAAGTAACCCAGTTGGGGGCAGGGGAGATAATCAACCAATCAATCAAACACCATAGTTTTAGGAGAAAAAGAGCTCCTTTCTTCAAAGGAAAACATAGCAGTACAGTTTACTTGCGTATATAGCTTCCAGAGCTCCACAGTTCCCCAAACTATCGTCCGTGGCCATCTTTTAGACCTTCAGACAACCCCTCCTGATCCTGCAACAGCTACCATCATCCTCAAGTTTAAATGCATTCATCTATCTGTATTTCAGAACTTTCCCCCAGACCAGCTCTTTCTATTTATTATGCCATTTCTCTCCAAAACAATGTATTTGAAAGAGTTTTTAAACTATGGCGTTATATCAGTTCTAGGTGTTATTACTGAACACAACTCAAGACCTGTAAAAACCTTCCTCAGATTAGCTTTGCCTACCCATTCTTTAATTCAGCTAAGAGGGCACCTCTAATCTAGGAAAGGCACACGTGTCTCAGAAGCTCAGAGATTAGTAAAAGTAAGAGACGAATGACTGCCTTAGGGAGTGTATAATCTCCTGGTTCCCAGCCCTACTCTCCCAGTTCACTTTCCTCATCTGCATCTACCATTTTTTTAATGTTTTTAATTGTTTCTCTTGTCATTTCGGTTACTAATCATAAACTCCTCAGGATCATGTCCATATGTTACCTTTAGCCAAAAAATCTGGGTAGTGTCATGCTATGAATCAAAACCATTTACTTTGGATAAGCTACTTACCTCTCAGCTTCATTTTTCTCATTTGAAAAATGCAAATAATCACACCTACTATATACATAGTGGTTGTTAGAAGTAAGCGAATAATAATTTTAATGTACAAAATAGATAGTTAATAAATGGTTCCTGTATCATGTCACTCACTTGCTTTAAAAGAAGTCTTTAATAACACCTCTGTTGTCTTTCAAACTAAATGTAATGTCTCAGCCCACTATTGGATGCCCTCCAGGAAGACCCCAACCTACTTTGTCAGCCTTCTCTCTTACGACTCCCTATACATTCTTTCTCACTCAAAACGGAAGTCCTACTCCTGAATACACTCTCCTCTTTCCATCATGAGGGTAAACCAGTAGTAACATCATCTCGTGAGCCCCTCGTGTTTGAAGAAAGTGTTTGGTGCTTGCATATATTTTTGCTTAATACCTAATTTTGTTTAGTATTTACTTGGTTTTAGCAGTTAAGAACATAAATCTAGAATCCAGCTCCTTGTCTGTTTTCATACAGTGGCTCCACAGTCATCTAGCCTTATGTGGCACTGGACACGTCATTTAATCCCCCACTATTCTTGCCTGTGAATGGAAATAATAAAGTAACTTCTACAGTGAGGATAATAATATAACTATTATTGTGAGGATGCAAAATAGTAATTCATGTAACTAACACAGTAAGCTCTCATTAAATATCAGCTGTTTTTATTATGAGAATGTCTAGCTGTTTTCTTCTCATTCAAGTCTGCAAGATATTTTACAAACAATGAGAAAGGTTAAGTGGTTCTTTCAAAGTAACAACCTCGCAAGTAATTGGAAAAGATGAGATTTGAAACCAGAGCTGTCTGACTCCAGAATTCCTACCTTCCCGCCACCCTAACTGCATTGTGCTAATAATCACTCTACCTGAAAAATGTCCTTCCTTATATCTAACTAAACTAACTTTCCCAGGCCCATCTCAGGTTCTGTCTCCTTCAAAAAAGTCTCTTTGATCCCCATGCACATGTGATGTCTTCCTCAGAATCCTCACAGCAGTGTGTCATTCGTTTGTACCCAGCACTGGCTCCAGTGACTTACGTACTACGTCATGAGATCTCGGACACCAGGGTAGGGGTTGCCCCTGGAACAGAGCACTTTGCTGCAAGTCTACCCCCTGTTTCATCTGAAGCAGAAGAGCACTTTACACCAAAGAGATATTTCATAAAGTCGCTTGAGTTGAACAGAGGGTCCTCAGGGTCACAAATGGAAAATTCTGTCCCATTCAATCCAGAAATTATTTACTTTCTAACACGTCTTTATACCAGGTCCTGTAGTAGACACTGGGTTTAAAGAGATGAACAAGGCAAAATCCCCGCCCTCGAGGAATTTATAGTTTGATAAAAGTGCTTTGAAACCAGAGAGTGATTTTTTTAATTGGAGGCATTATAATTAATCAGATGAAAAAACACTTCAGTAATGCGAAGGAATTCTCATTTATTGTTCGTACAGATACAGTTGTCTCCTCCAGCTGCTGTACCAGTTTAGACTACATCGTCACCTACCTCTTCAAGCACATAGCAAAAGAGGGCAAGAAGCCACTTCGATGCAGAGAGGCTACCCAGGCCGGTCAGAGACTATTACATTTTATGCAGCAAAATCCAGATGTCCTACAGCAGGTAACTGGTGGTCGGTCACCTGGCTTAAGAAACAGAGTTTCCCAAAAGCCAGCCTAGACCCTGAATATCTCTTAGAGCAAATGGTCTGGTCAAGACTCTTTACCAGTTATTCTCTAGGAGTATTTTCCCTGAAGATAGGGTAGCACCCTAGCCCCAGGACTACTCACCCTCAAGATATCTCTAAGTCATTTGTCTTACTCCAGTGAAGCTAGAATTCAAAAAAGGATAGCTCTTCCAGAGGCCTGAGAGAAATAAAAGGCGAAGCCAGAACTAGAAACGGTCAAGCTCTGGTTTCTTTCCTGGAGCCTCTAATAATGTCTTCTGAAGTTCACCTTGTGAGTACTCTGGTACGTTGGGAAACTGCCATTTGCCAAGCTCCTAGTCAGTGCCAGACAGCTTGCTGGGAACTTTCTGTTCATCATACCACAATTAGTATTCTTCCCATTTAAGATAAGAAATCAAGGTTCAGATAGATCATATTCCCCAAGGCATTTAAGTAATAAATAAAGCCACGACTTCTTTATTTTCAAATGTGTTTTCCGACTGGCTAATATGAGTTAGGTCCAAGTTTAATACTGTTTTTTAAAAACTCACTTCTGCAAATCACAATAACAGCATGCATAAAAATAAATAACACATGCCAGAAATATTTCAAAGAGAATAATACTTACATTTTTCTATGGAGATACCATCACTATGATATTTTCCAGTTCCACTAACTTTGGAAACTTTATACTGCTTCCAGTTGTTTTATTTTGCCAAATTATCTTCATAATAGTTTGTGGTTTGCAAATGTAAACACTTTAACAAGGTTATTAGCCAAAAACCAAGGCTCCTGTCACCAGCGGAAAGTATCTCTCTGAGCAAAGAAATGATGAACGTAGAATGAGCCAGCCATGGGTGAGGTTTTCTTCCTGGCTATCAATTTTTACAAATATTCAAATTGAATTACATATATATATTATTTATATGTATAGTTTTATTTATTTTAATATATAGTAATAAATTATAATATATAATTATATATTATAATAATAATATATAATTCTATATAATAATAAATATATTATATATTTTATTTATTTTAATATATAATAGATTATAATGTCTAATAATTATATAACATGTATTTTACATATATAATATGTATTATATTAATATATAATTAATATAATATGTATTATATTAATATATAATATATTAAAATAATATATATATTTTACATATTTTGGGTGATGTCTCAGTTAGCGTTTTGTTTTCCTGGCAAGGAGGTGTGTAATTAAGATTTTGTGTAACTAGACAAGGCGCTGTCGGCCTGCAAGTGTTTGGTATGACCCTGTAAGTGTTACGACGCGTCGCTGTTACGGTAAAGAGAAGAGAAAAGTAGCACGTGTACTGAGGGCTTTCTGTGCACAAGGTGCAAGAGCCACTGAGACTCATAAGACATAATTTCTCTCCTTAAAAAGTTGCTGTCAGGTGGGACAGAGATAACTGGTTAGTTATTAGGTAACTAACCACTTACATGATAATTTGATTAAGATAGTGGTGACAGAGATTGACACACGAGGAGAGGACTTTCAGAGAACTCTTCTCACGTACACCCCCACAACAACCCCATTCATCATCCCCATTTCACAGGTGAATAAATTGAGACACAGAGAGCAACTGGGAATTGGAATGTGAACCAAGGTTTGTTTGGCTCAAAAGCCCAAGGCCTTACCACTTGCATTGTTGATTCTCAAGGGCCTCGTTGGTAGGGAGAAGATCTCAGATTCACCAGGAATGCCATTTCAAACTGTACATTCTGTCGAGATTTGGCTGTACCCCCCCTTCCCCCTTGGCCACCTACCCAACTGCAGTAGCCTCTGGTACTGTTGGGAGCATGTCGTAGCCCTCAGGTGTTCTGCAAGGAGAAGGTTGAAACCCACAGATTTAGAGCATGTAGCCAGTGGAGAAAATAAATACCCTCAGACTGGCCAGGAATCAGACCCGGCCCCCACCCCACCATGGCAAATGACAAGTCCACCGCCAACTGCCTCCTGCCGGCACTCAGCCTGATCACAATATTGTCCCATAGACTTTGGCGGAAACTATAAAGTCGGTAGAAGATTTTACCAAAATCAATAGGCTGTGAACCTAGATAAATACCATCAGACGGTGCAGAGCAAGTGATGTGGTTGTACAGGAGACAATCAAGTTTGTCTTCACTCAGAATGACCGTGCTTTGTTGGTTTAAGTAATTTCTGTGTGTTAATAATACTTGGTAATCCTTTGCTTTATAGCATATGACTAAGTAGTGATATATCTTTATTAACAGTGGAATACATTCTATTTATTTGGAATGTAGGCTTTCAGATAGCATTTTAAATATTAATGACTGGTCTCTGGTAGTCAGCATAAATATGATTTGCATTAGCACGAGGTTATATCATCTTGAGTGCCTCTGATGTCAACTATCGGGTATAGTAATATCTGACATCATCTCCTTAGGTCACTGACAACTTTGACCTCTATTCTTATGCACAGTTTCTGTCGTCTCAAAAGCTCTTTTGAATTGATTTGAAATTTTGACTCTTCCCTTTATGAGGCAGTAAAATTGATAATTATTCAGATGGGAACTGAGCGCTGAGTGAAAAATCAATTCTACCCGCTCTCTGCTGCGTATAAAATTACTTCTGAGTCGGCCGGACTGAACGGATGGCCGGAGTAAAAGCAGCAGGCAGGAGTAGTGGGAGGAATTAGCTGGACAGAGCTAATAGCCTGAAGGGATGGACTTGGAAAAGAGGGAGTGGGCCAGTTGGGGGTTATTATGAGCAAGGATGGGTCCCATTGATCATCTGTTTACATCAGCTTTCCAAGACCTTATAAATCAGCGCTGAAGAGCAGCAGAACTCAAGATTCGGCATCTTACCAGAGGGACTTTGTATTAGATTATTCTCGTTTTCACACTCAGATGAAAAGTGAGCCATTGATTATTCATTGGTTGCCCATTAAATGCTGTTTTTATAGATGATTTGCCTATCACTGAAGGTAATGAACAAGGTGGCTGCTTTATAATTCGAGGTTTCAGTTTTCAAGGCATCTGTGTTGGTTAAGTAATGCCTAACCCTATTAAAAGGAATGGGTTACAAATTGCTTAACAGTGCTGAAAAACTAGACCCTAATGACTAATTGTGCTTGGAGTTTAGAGAGGGTTTGTCAGCTCTTTAAACTAAACTGACGCCGTGATGCTGCAATTATTTACTAGTTTGAACCGTTTTTCCCCCCAACCTGGATATATATTGCCGGGAGCGTAATTGCATGAAGTGTGTCAGTTCCAAATTGCAAAAGTTTATGTCTTCAAGCTTCCATAGCAAGCAAAGCATGAACCCACATAAAAGGTTTTCCAGCATCCTTGTAGGCCTTTCGATTGGCGTGCAACAGCCTGGGAAGCATCTTTTCAGCGCCTCTCACCTGGAAATGTGCTTATTATGACCTGTTCTGTGGCTTGAGATCCTCAGTGTTTTTAAAAATATTCTCCAGATAAGCCACCTTCCAGAATCTGTAAACAAATCTGACTTTGCTAGCATTAAACTTAGTCTCTTTGAAGATCCACTGTAATTAAGCGAATCTGTTGCAAATAAGAATTTCTGTCTCACCAGCATTCCTTGGACTTAGCAATTGAGGAAAAGCCAGTTTACATATATTAAGAATAAATATTCCCCATGTGTCTTTATGCCATTAGAAAGATAAATTAAAATTTTAAGAACAAGCCAATAGTAAGAGTGCTTAGGCATAGATCTGTTACAGTAATTTGGAAAATTAAATTTCTGTGTTAATTTTTTTCAGTTTTATCTCTGGTCATGTTAAGTGCCTCTATAAGCCATAGACCAGCATTCATTTAGTTGTATCACAGAGTGAAAGATTTGCCCAAATTAGGTAAGTGTGTTTTGTAGAATTAGAGGGGCAGTTCAGAGATGTGACTGATTCTTTTTCCGATTATAAGAATAGGACACTGATGCTGAATGCTTCTCTAAATCAGAAATGCAGCTGTAGGGGCGCCTGAGTGGCTCCATAGTTAAGCGTCTGCCTTCGGCTCAGGGCGTGATCCCAGTGTTCTGGGATCGAGCCCCACATCGGGCTCCTCCGCTGGGAGCCTGCTTCTTCCTCTCCCACTCCCCCTGCTTGTGTTCCCTCTTTCGCTCTCTCTCTCTCCCCGTCAAATAAATAAATAAAATCTTAAAAAAAAGAAAAGAAATGCAGCTGTAAGTAATTGCTCTGGAGAGAGGAGCACCTTCCACAGAAGCAGAACAAGAACTCTGTGGTTGTCAGTATTACTGATTGGATTATGCAGTTAACTTATTAACAAGGTATTTTTAGCAATTATATTCTCTAACATCTAAATACATTGAAGGGATGAAGAGAACATTTAGGTTTGAATTCGTCTCACCCTCATCTATTTAACTCTTTGGCGTAAGTCAGCTATAGTCAAACCCCCAAAAAAGTTCTAATTATGATTTTCTCTCTCTTTCACTCCCTGCCTCCCTTCCTTCCTCCCTCCGTCCCCCCTCCCTCACCCCCAGCCTGGCATTTAACTACAGATTGTGAAGAGCTGTCAGGAGCTATAAGAATCATACTTCAGTAGGGATGTGTGCTGAAAGAACATTCACCCTTTTCCTCAATCAGTCAGTCAATCAATGAAAATTGCTTTTGTAGAATGCTCTTCGTGACATGCATCCCAAAGTGATTACAGCAAGAGGGAGATCATCTGCTCTTTTTTCATTTTTGTGTTTAGATTGAAATGATACTGCTCAACATTTTGACATCCTATACAAGACATCTTTCATACTTAAGATTCCATTCCCTGATACTAAGTAGCAGAAAGTGCAGTCGCATATTTAACTGATGTTGGGATTTTGGCCGGTAGAACCTAGCAACACTCTCACAGGGGGAGACACTCAAGCACATGAAGTGTATTCCTGTCTCTTATCGGCTTAAAAAATAATTAGCCAGATTTCCTAATGTTATTACAGGCATTTCTAGCAGACCCTAAATAGAAAGTGTGCCCTCCACATGACCCATGAGCTCAGTCTGGTTGATTTGCCACTTTCTTATCAAAAATATGGCAGTAGATTGGTACCCAAAACACACACTGAAAGAACATTCACAACTAGATCAGAGGACAACATGGGTATAGAGGGTTTAAAGGAAGCCAGGGAGAGGTCATTAGACACCAAAAGTAGAAAGCAGGAACTCATGTTCCAGGACAGAACTGGTTTTTGCACATGCTGCCTCGATCTTGGTCTTCACAGCACTCTGTGCGAGGACTCTGTATTTATTTCTAGGAAAAAATGACATTGGCAAAATGTAAGCGCTTACTGTGCGCACACAGTAGCTTAAGCTTTTTACGTATGCATGGAATCTGATTCAGTCATCACAGTATGTCTGTGAAATGGTATTATTATGATGGCCACTTTGTAAATATAGAAACTGAGGTGCAAAAAGATTAATAAGTAACTAACTTGCCCAAGGTCACACATAGTAAGTGGAAAAACGAAAATTCTGGCCTGTTGAACTACGGAGTTCACATGCTTGACCACAAAGCTATAGTTTGTTGGCGGCTACTAGTCTGAGGTGGGATATATGTTTTCATCACTCACACTGAGGCAAGTTGAGCTTCCAGTAAGTCCCACCGGGGCCATCCTTAAGGTAGAATGATTTAGAGCAGTTATCCTATACCCCAACTTGGTGCTGTAGCCGGGACGAAACAGATGGGCAGTGACCCAGAGAGGCAGTGGGCAAGGGAGAGGGAGGTTGCTTTGCCAGCTGGTACAGAGAGCCTTGTGCTTCCCACCGTCACTGAGGCAGAGTGAACAGACCTTCCGCTCCCTTACCCTACACCCACACCCAGTCATTAATTGCCAGACACTGAGAGTATAAAATGGAGTGGGACACGTACCCTCGAGGAGGCCGCCGGCATCTAATAGCGTCACTGTCTCACGATGTGCCTGTGTTCTTTTCCTTTAATGTCTTTGAGGTAGCTCTTGAGGTTTGTTCCAACCTGGCTTTTCTCAGTTAGAGGCAATATGGCAGCTGTGAAATGAAGGTGGGGAGGCAACAGGTGCTCTATATCCATCCCCCATACCCAGTGCATCTCTAGGCCAGTTGTCACTTCTTTCTAGTTGCGAACAGCTTCTCTTCTCTAAAGGAAGCTGCTTCTACTACTGGGTGCCCTTAGCTCTTAAGGGCTTCTCACATTGGCAAGGCTCAAAGTGATAGCTTGAACATCCCTCTCCCTATCCTCTCCATTCTACAAAGTATCAAAAACTAAGATGCCTAGAGAGCCAAGCAGAAAACTCGAAGCTTAGGAAAGGAACCCAAGTTGAGTACACATCTCAGTGCTACGGGCACAGCCTCCACACAGGGCCACCTCATTCTTGCGTTGTAAGAAGGTAGGACCCAGTGTTTGCCACCTCTACGGAGGTTACCTCCCCCTTCCCCAAAGAGAACCAGAAAGCCAGGTTTTTTGATGTTGGCCACTGACTGAAAATTTAAGACAAGACAAAGAAGGGAGAACACTCTGCAGGCCAGCACTGTATGTCTGGTTACCAGTTTTCCACCGATATATTATGTAACCCTAGAGGATTTCAGAACTAAGGTCTCCCACAGCATGATCCCTGATATTTCTCACAGCCACCCCATGTGGCACTGCTGATGTTTTAATAATTTTTGAATCACACTTTTTTGACTACTTGCTTAAAAAGGATGCTGTTATTTTGCTCTCACATTTGATTCTATACATAGGTGTCTATTAAAAGTTAAAGAGGGCATTTATTTGCATTTGAGTTGTGTCTTTGCATACAGAATGGATGCAGTCAACAGTCAGTGAAACTCGGTTAACACCTCCCAAACATTTTTTTTTAATCTTCAAAATAACCGTGTTTGTCTAAGGCAAAAATTCAAGTTCAGTTTGGTTAAGTAAGTGTGTGTGTGTGTGTGTACACACAGTCTAATTACTAAGGATTAAATCAGAATATATGAGAGGACCAGGGTTGGACAAAAGTATCTAGGTAACAGCCACATAATAAAAGTCCAGAGGGGAGTAAAACTATTGAGTGATGAATTTGTAACCATCACCCCTAAAGATCAGTTTAGAGAATTAAAGTATATAATTTTAAAAATAGAAAAACTAGGGTTGTTTTGTTTTTTTTTTTTTTTACTAAAGTGGCATCTTATCTGTGATATTATAAAATCATTGATCCATCTGTAGAAGGATGATTCTAGTCCAAATTTTTTGTTATATAACCTATCTTTGCCATTTGGGTTATATTTTTGTTATGGAAATATTTGTTGAATGACTGTTTCAGGTATAACCAAAAAAATGGTATTTTAAAACAGAAAAATTGGTTAAAATAAAAACCTGTTCTTGATTTATGAATCATCAAATTATCATCCGAGCTCTAATATCTGTCTTTAACAGAATCCCTTTTCTTCCCCAAAGATCACTTCCAGCTTGATACTTGTCTCAGCATCTAGCAGAGCCTGACACCTTGTATTGATCAATGAGTATCCACAAAACAAACCCACCAGAATTAATTTGCAGAATCACAGTCCACAGGCAGTGACTTTAGGTTTCAAAGCCAGCATGGTCATAGACTGCTACATCATAAACGAAATGGGAATGCTAGAGGGAGATTACACCTTTATATACTCTATACCAATCCTGCTGAAATTCCACAAGCAAATGTCATCCTAAACATGGGTGAAGAAAGAAATAAGCTCTTCAAATATTATTCCAAATGGTTAACAGAACAGAGAAGTGTTGTTGTTTTTTTTCACTAGGACATGTGTTTTTCTACCTCTAAGCACAGTTTAAAGATGTAATCCATTGATAGCATAACTTGCCTTATTAATTGAAAGGGATGGAATCCACCAGATGTAGCCCAAACCAGCAGAGAGTTGGGTGACTAAGCAACAGCAGAGACACCATATTGAATGAGCCAGAATTCAGTCTCCAAGTCATTTATTTCAACCAGTGACAATACATTGAAGCTCCTGTGCCTCAGCAATGATTGATGGTTTAATATCATATATAATTTTTTTTAATGAAGGAAAAACCATTTAAATATGTTACCATTTGCACTGGTATTCTCCTATGTACATAACTGCATTTAATCATTATGGGGATTGTTTTTATACTTGTGTAATTTGTATCCAAGAAATAACTGTCAAAGCCATCTCACGCTGTTGCTGGAAATGGTACAGTGTGCTTCATACTTGAATAGATTCATTCTTCCCTGCACATAATTAAGAGTGTTGGAGCTTTCCCTGCCACCACATAGGAATTCCATGTTTACATTTCTGAGAATGAAAAATTAGCCACAATGTGCTTTTTCAAGTTCCCATTTTCTGGGGCTATGATATTTAAGTACCTTAGTTCTGTAGCAGTGTATGATTTGAAGAGTTTGATTTTAAGACTTTTAATATTAAAATACATAATAAAATTTTATTATCTAATTACAAGAGGGTTTAGCCTCTTATTAAAGTTGCTAAATCAGGCCTAGATTAGCATCATAATAACACAGTTTGACATGCAATACTCAAAAGTCAAGTTCGAAAGAAGGGACGGGGTTTTTTTTTGTTGTTTTAGGGGGTTTTCTCCTACGCCCACCCCTTGCACAATGTACCGAGGATGAAATGCATGTATGGAAACAAACAAGGAGCAATTTGGGACGCTGGAGAAGGAGTGGAGGTGTCAGCCTAGGACGGTACCCTTAGGCAAGGCAGCTGGTATATGTAGCCTTTTGTTTATCTGCTCCTGGTTTATGTAGCCTTTAGGCCGGCACCAGAAACAATCACTCCTACAGGGTCAGCTGCTGGTCAGAAGCAAAGCAAGAAAAGATTCCGCGTTCGAACGCGCAGCCATAATGTCTGTACAGCCGCCACCTGCGACTGGTGCACAGCATGAAGGTGAAAGGTCAAAGAGGCAGTTGTTCGAAACTCAAGAATGGCTTAAAGGGACTTGTAGATTAATCTGCTTTATTAACTTCTGTATATTAGATAACTATTGCTGTGAATGACAGTACATCTTTTTTAATAAGTCGCATCTCTTTCTCTTTTAAATTAGCTTTTGAGTAATGAATATTAAATAGAAAGCATTTCAGGGGTAATTAAATGAAAACAGAATGATGTCATTTTGCAATTATATTTGTATGTTTATAGAAGAGGGGAAGTATAATGTTTTCCAAAGAGCTAAAAAAAAAGAGAAAAAGAGCCGGCTCTTCATAAAGAAGAATTTGAAATAAATAAGTCACATGTCCATTAGCCTTTGTGTTTAAACTAAAATATCTGATGTAGTTTGTGACTTAGCATGAAGTCACTGAGTGCTAGGGGCTCGATTCGGCATTCCCAGGGGCTCCAACTATTTCCTTTATGAATTAAAGTGACTGCAATCTGTCACCGTTCTTTTATTTACACTTCAGCACCGTCAGTTTTGCTGTGTAGTCATAGCAAATGTTCTCAGAATAGCAAAGGAGCTGTAAAAGATGAACAACGGCCATACCTTTTCCTTCATATTCATGTAAAACAGATAGAGAACATTGCATATGGGAAAAAATGCAGTTTTATACAGGTTTCGCCCAAAATAATTAGGCATGCTCGATAACAAATCTCTCACCCAATATGCCAAATGGCAAGCAAAATAGTTTTTAGCCTCTTCATTAGTGGTGATCGGCATAATTGGCTATCATTGTAAATTAAAAGTTCCCAAAATGTGTCCTTTTTTAAAGCCTCTGCAAGGAAAATTTCTAATCCATTGATTAAATATTGATACCAACTTTGAGGAAGTATCTCACAATCTGTGTTCTTTTTTTTTTTTTTCTTTTTCAGAGAGTGAGTGTGCATGGGGGGGGGGGGCAGAGAGAGGGGGAGAGAGAGAATCTTAACCAGGCTCCATGCCCAATGCAGGACTCAATCTCGGGGCCCTGAGATCACAACCCTGAGATCATGACCTGAGCCAATATCAAGAGTCAGACGCTTCAGTGACTGAGCCACCCAAGCGCCCTCACAGTCTGTGTTCTAAAGGGATGGTTTTGTCTGCTCTCAGTAGTTCTGCAGAAGACAGCTGCCTTTTTATGCTGACGTGGTGCACGGAGCAGCATTTAGCGATATTTCACAAACAGAAGTCACTCAAGATTAGCACTCCCACGTTTTAACACAAGTGTGGTCTTCGTGCACTGAGCAGTATTTCTGTGATGTGTGAATATGGCACCTGAGACCGTCTTCCTGTGTCATACCCAAGCCAGGCCAGGGCTCACCAGAAGGACCCTGTGTCATACCCAAGCCAGGCCAGGGCTCACCAGTATGGATATCACAGAGAAGCTGATTATCTTGACCGGAAAAGCTTGAGTTAGAAGTGTTTCTTCACCCTACCACTCCAAAGTGAAAGAACTTCCACACCTCCTTGTGAAAGATCTAGACTTTTCTTCCATCCTGTAATAGAAGCCTGTTTCCTGCAGGGTCGCTAAGACCTAAGAGGTCACTACGGAGGAGCAAGTTCAGACACAGACAATGGTGGTGATGAATGATTAGGATGAAAAAGAAGTAGAAATAATTATCATATGTTAGGCTCTGTGCTAAGTGCTTAAATACATATATTTCTCATTTGTATTTATATCTGTATTCATAAAGTTTCACTACTTGGGGAGGCAGATGTTCTTTTCTGCATTTTATAATCAAAATATCCTTGTGCAGCTTCAAGAAGCCAGGCAGCCCAGTCACTATCATAACAGCTTCTAAGTAGCAGAACCCTGTGCTCTTAACCACTGTCCACTACTACGTGACCTAAAGACAGGATCGGTAGGGCAGGAGGGGGCAGGGTGGGACATGCAACATTCTTTCGTTTATAAATCCTTGATTGAGCCAAGGGCCCTTCCTTTGAGAACTGATTAGACAAGAGGTAAGCACTTGACCCACATTGGCTCACTGAGTGCGCTTCCCTAGACTTAGAAACTGGCATTTAGAAGATGTTCACTTGACTTGAAGGCTTGAAAAACCGAGAGCCATGTGGCAGCCACCCCTGCTGCATGCCCAGAGAAGTAGCCAGTCGACAGCAAGAGAAAAAAGCAGCAGGCATGCTGGGAGGATCTTGAAGGAGACCAGCAGCCCCAGAGAGAGACTGAGAAAGATCCCACTGGCCTTCCTGGCAGCCTTCCCAGCCGCCAAGAGACCCAAACTGCATTGCCTAACCCAGGGGTCCTCAAGTCACCCCTTTTAGGCCTCACTTCTGCCTGTGGTAGTTGCTGTCTTCACAGCCAAAAGATTCTTGACTCAGGAAATGTGAGGACGAAATGGACCAATGAGTATAGACCTACCTAACACAGAGAACGTATCCAATAAATATGTAAAATTTGACAAACAGTGTACAGGTACCGGTAACTTCTTTATGTCCCTAAGGAGAGCATATCCCTGCTGTTCATATGTATAAAGGTAAAAAGTGTACTTTCCAGGAAATCCCAAGGCCTTGACTTCAGCCAGATTACCTAGGTCTTCTTAGTCCCACACATGTGTTCTGCCTTTTCTTAGAGTTCTCCATGTGACACGCATTCTCGGGATCACAAACCCTCACTGGTGGGGGTGGGGGCGGGGACGGTGTCGTTTGGATTTGATTCTTGGCCCCAAACTGACTTCTCCTCCCTCATTCTTCCTACATACTCCAGGCATCACCTTGTGGTGGGAAGAATGGGAATAAACTTTAAGACTCTTTCCATGGACATGTCTTCACACCTAATGTCTCCTCTGAGTCTCACAGCAACTCTAGTGAGGCAGTAGGGCCAATAGGGTTTATTTCCTGAACTTGGGAGTATAGGTACACCCACAGATTAAACCCACAGTGCCTGCACGGGACAAGTGTGCAGACCTGCAGAGAGGCAAAGTCACGCAGCCAGTAAATAGCAGCACTGAGACTCGAACTGAGGCTTCGTTGTCTCTAGATCTCACATAGTTTTCGCCATACCAAGGCTTCCCGGGGCTTTAACCCACCCTCCTCTCCTGGCATTCCTCCCACCTTTATCTCTCCCAAGTGGCATTGTGAACGGTATGAGAAGCTCTTTGAATTTCTTGAAAGAATGGCACTGTGTAAAGTGAGGGTCGGCTTAGTGATGGCTTGATTTATTCGTTTTGCAGTTATCACTGGTTTTTCACGTACTTGAAGGATAAACAATGGGAAATTTTCCCGAAGCATATGAGTGGGTACTAGATTTGTGAACTGAACTTTCATATTCATTTTCTGCCTCGATTCTTGGAAAGTTTAACCAGCAGCAACCATTGGTGAGGCTATGAGCTCATCTAGGATGTTCAAGAAAACTTCTTATTTGCTTACAGTCTGATCACTACTTACAAATGACGTAAAGGTTCCCTAACCCTCTGGCCTGTCATGCGCTACTGCTGCTTTGTATGCTTTGCCACCAAGAATGTTAATTCTTCATCCCTTATCATGCTTAGGAAAGTGCAGACGGTGCTTTCTAGATGGACAAAACTCCATCCTCCTTTCGGAGTTGTTTAGTTGCAAATTCTGTATTTGTTAGGATTTTCTGCTTTGCTACAATCAGAGCAGATTTTGCAGTCAACGTACCTGGCTTTGAATACGAGTTGTACTACTTCCTGTGTCCTTGGTGTCGTAACTTTACCTCTTCAAAGATACTGGCATCTCAACCAGGGCAATTCTCAGCCTTATTGGGTCTGGCCCCCAGAATCAGGTAGCTGGCTAGCCTCCTCAGGTCTCATGCCCAGACTCCCCAAGACTTCAGCCAAGACGCCTCACCTTAGCTCTTTCCCATTCTGTCACTCCTCAGCCTGCCCCATAACTCGGAACATCGCTACCATGGAAAAGAAAAACATTGACGTGCATACTTAGTGGAGGTCATGTGAATAAGGAATGTGAAGTAAACTTCCAAGAAGGAGCGATGAGAAGTGCAAGGCCTGGAGAGAACTCTCTCAGGCCCCAGAGAGACCCCCCAGAAAGAAAATTCTAAGCAAGAGCTCTGTGTTAATGCCCGGACTTAATGTGGCATCTAGTTTTAGATAGGACGAAGGTCTACTCAGAGAACTAAAAGCATCAATTAGAGTTAAGTGCATTTAAGGCTGGTTTCTCAGAGACCCTTTAGGATTGGAAGGAAGCAGCTTGACGGGTGGGCAATAAGAGATTGGTAAATACTTAGGCTCCAGGAGCTTCATAAGGCCACAGGGACCACCTTGTGTTCAATTCGGTACCACAGTGCCTGGCACATAGTAGGCGCTCAGTAAGTCTGAGCGCTGAATAAGTGTGAGACAGGAAGAGGGAGAGGGAAAGAAGGAGGGAGAAGCCCCTGGCACAGCACGCGACACATAGTAGGCACTTAATACGTGCGTGCTGCCTGTGTGCCCCTGGCACATAATGAGAGCTGAGAGTGGAATATTAGTGACTGGAAACGTGTGCGGGTGAGAGAACCCTGGGACGTCACGAGAGGGGCTCTTAGCCCTCCAGAGGCCTGGCCTGTTTTGGAGTCTGCACTTGAAGGTAGAAGTTCTGCCCTCAGCAAATGATGTGCTCCCACAGAAGGAGCAAACCCTCCCTCCCCAACCCCATCCTCTTCCTGAGCCCCCTGCGTGACGGAGAGGCTGGGGACAAATTGACAGAAACCTGGAGGAAAGGAACTCAAGTGACTTAGGAGAATGGAAGGGCTGGCTTATGGGGCCAGATTAAAGAAGCTAAATATGTATAGCGTGCCTAAGTGACAACTAAATGGGGCATTTGATGAGTCCATAAATACTTGGAGATGTGATGCCAAGGAGGAAAGGGAATTACTTAGCATGGCACAATGGAGTATTGGCGTAATGGGGTATTATTAAGAAAGGGAAAATGAAGGTTGAACATCAATAAAAAGCTTCCTGACAAAGAGAACCACCCCTGACAGGGGACACTAGTAAGTTATGCGCGGCAGGCCAAGGGAGGCAATGGCGGTGCTGGTTCCCAGGGTACTGGCCGCAGAGCCAGCGAAGAGGGAGCCCAGATCCGCCCTGACGGGGGTGCAGGCCGGCCAGGTAACCTGTGTGTGTGACCTTCCCATCCTGGAACAGGAGCAGAGCTGCATCTGTCAGACGGATGGGAAGTCAGACGGCCCAGGTCTCCTAAAGGATCAGGCCGTCTGGAGAGGCGCTCCACCAGCGGTTTGTCCTTCTGTGTCACCGCCAGATTCATTCACCTTGAATGGCACCCCATTGCCTGCACAATAAGGCCCATGTTCTGTAGCACCCATTACTAGGCCCTTCACAAGATCTGGCCCCTGCCCACCTACTCCACTTCCCCTGCCACCACCGCCCCCTCCACACCCTCTCCAGTCCCACAGAACTGCTCGCCGTCCCCCAAATACTTCTCCACACCTTTGCACCTGCTCACCCATCCTCCGGCCTGTCTGCCTGTTGGACTTGGCTTATTCTCTCCGACAGCTCCACGTGTCACCTGGGAAGCCTTCCTCGCCTGGCCCCCACCCCAAGGCAGAGTTCAGCAGCCTCCTCTGGTCTCTTAAAGCCTCCTGTGCAAGCCTCTGTTTATGGCGCTTGCTATGCTGTGTTGTCGTGGTTTATAAGCTCTGTATCTCCTTCCTTCCCTACTTGACTGTGAGCTCTTTTGAAGGCTGGGACTGTGCCTTGTTCATCTGTATGTCCCCACGGTGTGACACAGAGCTTGGCACAAAGTAGGTGGTCAGTAAATGTCTGAATAAATCAGGGAACAGGGTTCTATTCCTATCATTCCATAGGCTTCCTGTGTAATTATTAGGGCAAAAGAGCTTCCAAATCTCAGTAACTCTTTGAATCATCTCCTTGGCCTCCTGGCCAGCACTTTCTGCCATTTAGATGACTATAAATAAAAACCCTCAAATCTGAAAGGCAGCATGCTGTCCTCTGTGGTTTAAACATAAACTCTAGACTAATCTTTAATGGAAAATGCTTCCGAGGGCCCTGTGAATGCACCACAAAAATACTTTTCTCTCCCCACACAAAATCATTTGAACATAATAAGTAAAATAATCCTCCACTGTTGGTTATGAAGATTTTTAGGTCCATCTAACTAAACCCCTTCAGGAAATCAAGGAGAATGTAGTGACAGATGAGAGACAATGAAACATTGAACCTCCTACTGTAAGGATAATATATTTATTATGAAATACAATATTCATTGCACTCTGCTTGGATGACTGCATGAGATGCCCTCGTGCCATTATGCCTGATGTTGCTCTGTTTTGAAATACGATATTCATTGGGAAATGTTGTGATGACTGTTCAATAAAGTAGCATGCTATTTCCCACTCCCTTCCCTGATTCTGAATGGCCTCGGTTAGAGTTGACTTTATCACTGAATATTTAATATAAACATGTGCTTGTAGTCTTCTCCGTCGTGCATATATACGTCCGCTGCTTGGGGTTCATCTCACTGCTCCTTATTTCCCGAGTTCACTGTTGTTCTGTTGGTCTGGGAGACAGCAGCAGCCTCTCCACCGCGTTTAGCTCTCCAGGGGCCATCTAGCACCCAACCCCTTCTCTCCATGGGCAGCCCTGCATTTGAGGCCGTGCTCTTAAAGCTCTGGCTTTATCTACAGCGTCAGTGGCAGGTTATATTTCTTAGAAACTTTTATTACCTAGGAAGAAAATGGGGTATGCACTCAAGGATTCTGACCGCTCCTCCCTCTCTCTCCCTGCTACCAGACTTGGCTGGGGCCCTCGTCGTCTCTCCGCTGGACTTTCGCAGTCCTATCTAAACATGTTCCCTTGCCTCCAGTACCGACAAGGCATCGTTGCCTTGCTCCCATCTCACATCAGTCATTGTTCTAGATCCCAGAGCTCAGCATTGTTCGGAAATCCTCTGAAGGCTACCCTTTATGCACTGGCCCGAACTCGCTTCTGCATTTAGCATGACAGCACAGGCCTTTTAGAGCCTGGACTCAGCCCAGCCTTCAGCTCCCCGCCCTCAGCTCTGCTCCTTTCTACTCAGAAGAAGAGGCTAACTTCTCCTCAGACATCCCAAGCCCTGTCTGCTTTGTCTTTTCTCATTTTATTTCCTCTTCCTGATACATCCTTCTTCCCCGGTGAGGCTTACATGCATCTTTTAAGGTTCAAGCTAAATATCACCCATCCTGTGAAGATAGGCTGGTCTTTTTAGGCAGAATCATAGCACATGCGCCCCT
The DNA here is from genome assembly GCF_023065955.2 of Ursus arctos. Lineage (NCBI taxonomy): Eukaryota > Metazoa > Chordata > Mammalia > Carnivora > Ursidae > Ursus > Ursus arctos. The sequence continues at coordinate 58,234,242 of NW_026622819.1, forward strand.
CTCTCTTGAGCCCGTAGACAAATGTGCTAATTTAGGGACCCCCATATGGCTAGTAGAGGCCATTAGAAGTTCTAGAACCTGGCTGTGTGGCAGTGATTCATTCGGGAATAAAAATTAGAGGAAAATGGCTTTGGAGGGGAAGGCTAGTCCTCTCCATATAGATTTTGCCAACATTCCCACCCAGAGGAAACCTAGATGACAATTTTGACAAGTGATGCTTAATTTTTACATCAAGTGGAAAAGTGTTCTGTTTGATGCTGGCAAGAGAGGAGTGAGAAAGAGTTTCCCAAATAGTGCTGAGTGGCAAGCCCTGCAGACTCCCAGTGCCCCAGGTTTTCTGGTTTTATTTGAATGCAGCAAGCTGCTTTATGAGATCTGCAGCCACTTGAAATATGATTTACTACTCGTAAAAAGTTTCAAATGGATAATGAAGATTCAAGAATGAGACTCACAGTGTAACGCAGTCAATTTTGTTGCTCTTGCTCTCTAGTTCGTCTCTGCCATCGAAATGAATTATTTATTATAATTTATTTCAACCATGGAAAATAAAACTGTTTTCATTGTGATGTGCTCCATAACGTTCAGAGTAGACACGTTACATGCAGTACTCTCAATTAATTAATCCCGAAGTTTCGTTCCAACTTTATCTTCTTTCGTGTAAGCCAGCAGACTGGCAGGTAATTCTTTCCCCAATAAACTATGATTAAAACGAATGTTTTCAGAACTAGGGGTAATGCTGGTAATGGAGAAAATTGAAACAACAGCAAAACTAGGTTGTGTATTTCCTTAGATTTTACAATGGATGGAAGAGTTTTTTTAATATCCTAGGCGATTTATCACTTGGGAAAACAGCATCCTTTAACTCTGTAGAGGAGGGGGCAGGGGAAGAGAGTGCTGTTGGTTTAGGTGTGGAAATATGCACTGCTAATACATGACCAAAACCAGCTGAGCTAACCAGTCCTGCAGTACCTTTATTGGTAAAAAAGATGTTTTGATTTTTTTTTTTTTTTTTTTTTTTTTTTTTTTTTTTACTTCTAGAGCAAAACTAGCATTGTGCAAAGGCCAAGTAGGCAGGACTCCCAAATGATTTTCCAAAGGAGAATGGGTCACCCATAATTGATTGCAATCTTGTTTCTTTAAAAATAAGAGGCTCACCGCATCTTGCATTTTGTTTGATTTTGTTTCATTTAAAGTGCTAAATACTTCCTACTATTATGAGGCTGTAAAGACAATAAGAATTTAGGAAAGTGCTTAATATGTACAGACATTAAAAGATTTAATGTAACAGAGATGGTGGGGCTTAGTTAATCCAGGCAGGAAAATATATGCTTATTTGTCCGTTGCTTTCATTTTTCATAACATTCTGCTAATATCACATCAGTAGACAGCAGACGAAGAGAACAATTGATTCCTTTTCCCTAAGGACGACTAGGATCTAATTTGAGGAGGATCACATTTCAATATCTGCTGTGCACGTGGCCTCAGGAACAGCACTCGGTAATGACAGCAACTCCCTTCCTTCCACAAGCACTGAAAACCTGGAAGCTTTGCCTCCTTCGGCAGCGTTCATATCCTCCCAGACCCCGGATCTCCATCCCGCATGGGGCTCTGGAGAAATCACTGTGGAGGCTGGTGGAAGGTTTCTCCGCTCTTTCAGGTCTGACTGCACTCTCCCGGCGATCCTGTTTCTGCTTCACTCTTTTTAGCCAGGGCCAGCCTTCCCCCTCCCGTCTTACTGGCCTTCGGAAAGGCCACTTACGTACACCAAGAGCTTCCTGAGACAGGAACAGCTCTTCAGTTTTGGGTCCATTTATCATAGTCCTTCCTCAAACCTCACCAGCACATCGTATCAAAATCAAGAACAATCTCGCTTGGCCAGAGGTGTAGAGAACTGTGTATTCTACTCCTCTTCCCATTAAGGCCCCTTACCTAACCGATTAAGACACCTCCTCCTGCAAACATACCCTCTTGGGCACCGCCCTGACCATCCTTGCTTTGTCCTCCCCCACCCCACCCCCTTTTAGATCCAGGCGCAGGGAGCCTTCATCCGGGGTCTCTCACCTTTTCTCTGGCTGTCCTTCCTTTGTCAAACCAAAGCCTCCTTCCTTCTCAGGCCCTGTTTCTACCACGTCTCGGACAACACAGATTACTCTCGCGCCGTTCCCATTTTCCATTTCCCGGATCAACAGGCAGCAAGGTCGCAGTGTAACTAAAGGCACACGACCCTGAGGAAGAGGCTGGGAAGGAGAGGGAAGAGCTGGCCTTCCGTCACTGTACCCGGGCTTCGGTCCCTGCAGTATCAGAGTTCGTGGCATCACTCCAGCCTCAGGGTTTTGTCTTTCTGATACAGGCGGGGAGCAAGACGGAGGGCTAGAGTTTTTTTCATCTAGTTCTTAGAATTCTGTGGGGTGGTTTTTAGTTACATTATTCAGTAGGCTCTAAGAACACTAACAGTGAAAAGCGTTCACCTTGTAGGGAACATTGTAACTCAAAGGAAATTAGCTTAATTTACTAATGTTTTCAATGATGTTAATTTAAATTACTGTGTACATGGTACTTTTGGTGGGAGGGAAATTGTTATTTTTAGAAAAACATTCAATGGACCATTTTCCAGAGACAGTCTATTAATTATGTCTACCATTGTTCATCTTGAGAGTCTGAAAATCTGTTAACCACATTTCTAGAAGCGTTAGGTAGGAGGCAGGAAGGTCTGCACACTCTCCAGGAATTGCTGCCCTGGACTCTCATTGCGAGGATTCCAGCAGCTGCCTGAGTCCTCCGCAGGTGGCAGGGTGGCTGAACAGAGGAGATGCATGTGGGCATCAGATCTGGGAGGCCCACTGAAGGTGCCAGAAACGAGCCTCCCCGCCCACACCATCAGGGCTCCAGTGGGCTGGGCAGGAGGCAGACATGCTGCCTCGGTCACTGCTGCTGATGGCCGCAGCCCACTGTTGGTGCACGCAGACGGCCCGACTGTGGCAGGCAGCAGGCCGGCGTGATGGCGCGGGCACGGCCTCCGGAGCCAGGCAGACCCGTGCACGGATCTGAGTTCTCCCCCACATGCAGATAGCTGTAGCCTGATGCCTGGAGCAAGTAACTTCCTGCTCGGGACCTCAGACGCTTAGCCTACAAAGTGAGGGTAAGGCCTCCTTCAAGGTTAGCTGAGGGTTAGAGACAGCATGTGCCAAACGGAGTGCTGAGCACCCACAAAGCTTTCCGTGAGCGATACCCATTAGTGCCGTGTGCAGTGAGGAGACTCATCGGGCACAGCCTCTCTGGGGGTCACGTGCTGGTCGGTAGAGAAGATGGTGCATTCGCCTCAGCCCTGGTAGCCCCCACGAGGGCTCTCCCGGGGAGCTGCCGGTAGAGGGACACCGGGGGCCCAGGAGAGTTCTCAGGCTCTGCACACGTAGGCAAGATCCTTGCAAATGAGCAGTGTTAATTTACATATTTACCCATTTCAGATTTTATTTTTTTTTTTAAGATTTTATTTATTTATTCAACAGAGATAGAGACAGCCAGCGAGAGAGGGAACACAAGCAGGGGGAATGGGAGAGGAAGAAGCAGGCTCATAGCGGAAGAGCCTGATGTGGGGCTCGATCCCGTAACGCTGGGATCACGCCCTGAGCCGAAGGCAGACGCTTAACCGCTGAGCCACCCAGGCGCCCCTGCCCATTTCAGATTTTAGCCAGAGATTGAGGCCAGAACTCTTGGTTTTTTTTTTTTAATAATTTTTTTTATTATGTTAGTCACCATATAGTACATCCCTAGGTTTTGATGTAAAGTTCCATGATTCATTACTTGCGTATAACACCCAGTGCACCATGCAATACGTGCCCTCCTTAATACCCATCACTGGCCTATCCCAGTCCCCCACCCCCTTCCCCTCTGAAGCCCTCAGTTTGTTTCCCAGAGTCCATAGTCTCTCATGGCTCATTCCCCCTTCTGTTTACCCCCCCCTTTCTTCTTCCCTTTCTTCTCCTACCGATCTTCCTACTTCTTATGTTCCATAAATGAGAGAAATCATATGATAATTGTCTTTCTCTGCTTGACTTACTTCGCTTAGCGTTATCTCCTCCAGTCCCGTCCATGTTGCAGCAAATGTTGAGAACTTGTTCTTTCTGATGGCTGAGTAATATTCCATTGTATATATGGACCACAGCTTCTTAATCCAGTCATCTGTTGAAGGGCATCTCGGCTCCTTCCACGATTTAGCTATTGTGGACAATGCTGCTATGAACATTGGGGTGCATATGGCCCTTCTCTTCACTACGTCTGTATCTTTGGGGTAAATACCCAGTAGAACTCTTGGTTTTTTGTACAATCCCCTTTCAAAATGTTCTTTAGCTCTTTATACTTTCGCTCTTGATAGTTCATTCATCCTTTCCCATTCATTCGTTCATTCATTCATGTATCTTCTTTCATTCAATTGCTATTTCCTAAGCCCCTGCTGTGTGCCAGGTGCCGTGCCATCACCCAGCAGTCCCTGGGGCCATGGGACTCCCACCACCCTGCCCTATCGAGCTTCTAGAGCCACTCGGCCTCCCGCTTCCTTAGGGTACAACCTCACCATCTAGCAGGAGAGCCTTCAACACAAGCCGCACCTCTGCTCATCCCACGTCGGCAGGCGCTGGAACGGAGGCGGCTGACGAGAGGGCGCGTGGCCACCACCTCGCCGCCGGGAGCGCGGCCAGCATAGCCGGCTTGCAGGGTCCACTGTGCTTCGGGCTTGTGCCCAAGAGAGGGGCCAAGGGAGAACGGAGATCCAGATGACACAACAGTACTTTGTCTTATCTTTCCAGCTCCGATATCTGTAGTAGTTTTGTGTTGGATCTGGAAGATGACAAGCTTTCAGAACAGCGGAAACGCTGTCATTCAGACTCCATGCTAATACACGTGCCAGACCGAATAGGGATGGCGTGGGGACTGTTTCCTACGGTGGGTTATTTTTTGACTGCAACTCTCAGTGAAGTTAGGTAATTGCGAGGCGACTGTAATCTCATTGATCTGAATATAATGAAGGCGTGAAATGGGGTGCTTCCTCGAGCCCTGAAACTCCACTAGGTCACACCACAGAGGGAAACCGTAATCGCACTAACGGAGCACTAGTAATGATTGCGTGCGTGCTGGGTGGCCAACTGTGCAAAGTGCTTGACACAGATGAAGGAAGTCAGTCCTCACTGCGGCCCTTCACAGTAGTTGCCATAATCCCCCGTTTTGTACGTAAGGAAACAAAGGCTCAGAGAAGTGGAAGGACTTGCCCAGCGTCCAGGTTAGGTGAGTGGCAGGCCTGGCTTTGCCTCATTTCTGACTGGCTCCAAAGCTGTCCCTGCCACACCGTGTTGGTTTTGTTTCACTGAGGGACATTTGCTACAAACTCACGCCACAGCCTGTGGGAAGAAGGAAGGAGAAGGAGTAAGTGCTGAGGCAATGTGGATTATGGTTTTTCCGAGTGGACCAAGCCACACAGCTCCTCTTCCCGAATGGTCCCTTCCCTGCTTGGGCAGAAGAGCTGCTTGGGATGATGCAGTCGGTAATGTGTGTGTTTTGGACCAAGGCCCTGGACAACGTAGCCTTGATGGCGCAAAGCTGAAATGGCCATTCCAGCCATCCTGTCACAGTTTGGGAAGTGAGCAGAAGTTGGGGGCGGGGCCCTGCTCACAGCACTGCTTGTTCCAAGTCCTGTGGCACGTTGTGACTCCGTGCAGGCTGGGGTGTGCTGGTGCAGAGTCGCCAAGGGCCCTCTCCTTTCAGCCTTCATGTGTTCATGTCGGTGAGCACAGAGGGCCTCCGACCAGAGATTTTGCATTACCTCGAACAGATTCTGTGCTGAGACATCTCACCCACTCTTCCTCCAGACTGGGAGAGGGGGAGCTTCTCAAGGAATTCGCCGCATCGCTTGTGCTGTTTCCCCCATACCCTCTAGGATTATTAGAAAGAAAAAAAAAAAGTTCTAGAAATGAGCTGCCACGTGAACAGCACTCGAGCAGATTTGCCCACTAATCTCCATTTTTCCGGAAGAGTAAAAAAAATTTTTTAAAAATTAGACATTTTAGCCAACTTTATTTTTAGAAAAGTATTTTATTCAAACATCCCCTTACTTATTACAGACATAAATACATGCGTTCAGACAAATGAATCCACGGGAGAACCATATAAAGTAATTGGCGCGTCACTTCAGGGTGCTTTGTCAGTTACTAGAGGAGTTTGGTGCCTCTAACTTTAATCTTTTCCATTAAACTATCCATTCTGCCTTCAGACTGTGAAGCCCATAATATTTTAGACTGTCTCCATAGATCTGTTAGTTTTGCTTGTCAATTTAATTTGTGGCTCTACGACTTTGGGCGGCTTGTCCGATTGTACATGGAAACACATAATCTGCAAGTGATGGTCAGCGTGCCAGGCTAAGACCTCGCCTCTCCCCAGAGACTGGACACACAGTAAATGTGCAGTTGGCAGATTTCATCCGCAGCCGGCCCAGCTGTAAGGACGATGACGATGATGTGTGGGATGGTGACGGGGGTTTCAAACTACGGAGATGCTCATTGCTGTTGTTATCATATACCTTAAATGTTTATGGCACTTCTTACTCTCTGCAACACTTTTTATTTCCACCATCTCATTTGATTCTCAGAGCTTTCTTGGGCTAGATTATTATTTCCCTCTTGATAGCTAATGAAACTGACACACAGAGAGATGTTCAGTAACTGGCCTGAGATCGCCGGGCAGATGGATTGGGGAAGTGTCAGAGGACGAGAGCACGCGTCACCAGAGCCCAGTCCGGGGTCGTGTGGGTGGTAGCTTTGCCACATAACTGCCGTTTCCCCTGCGCTCTTTGGGGCACAGAAGCTCTGGAGCTGTGGAAACAGAAGCACTAGAGGTGGGAGGTAAAGAGTCCAAGGAAAGGCAAGCGTACCGTCAGCTGCACGCAGGGGAGTGAAGCTTGCTTCCCTGCTTGGCCAGATAATTGCAGGATCCCGAACCCTGGCCTCTGCTTGTCCCCAGAGGGATCTTGCTTAAGTGCAGATCTGAGCATGTCTCTCCTTTGCCACAAACCCATCGCGTGCTCCCGCTTCTTCAGGATGAAGTCCAGGCTCCCCACCATGGCCTACCAGCCTGGCCCTGAGGTCTGGCTTCTCTGCCCCCACCCGTCTCTTCTCTCCTGCCGCACTCAGTTTCTCCCGTCCTCCTTTTGCACTGCTTCCTCTGCCCGGAACATACGATGCCACCTTCGCTATGGAATCTTCCCTATCTTCTCTTCAAAGACCCAGAAGCATCCTCCCTCTGAGGCTAGCCCACGGCCCTTGGCCCTGCCCGATTTCTGGCTATCTCTCTGCTCTGTGCCCTGCCTCAGGAAGCTTCTGGCTCCTCCAGGGCAGAGGTCGCAGTAGATGCCTGTTCTCTTACCTCCCTTAGGTGTCTTGCAGACTTTGAATTTAAGAGGATGCATTTGTATGTACATGTAAAAGTGAACCGAGTGAGTGAGTTAGTGAATGGAGAACAAATGAGCCTGAGCCAGCAGGGAACAGGACCTTCCAAGGTCACATGGAATGTGTCCCGTTTCTCCCTCCCTCTGAGAGATGTTGCCTTTCCATAACTTGAACTCTGGCGAAATGAGAGGCAGGGAGGAAGGTGAGCGGGGCTTCTACCTGCTACTTGCATGAAGGATAGCAGACCAGGGTTGAGAGGCAGAGACTGACCCTCTTAGCTCTGTAGCATCTGACTTCTGTCCACCCAGAAGGTTCTCACCAAAGCTTTCGGTGGTAGAAACTCTTCCTCAGGGCGCTGGACGTCTTGGCCCAGAGTTCCTACATGCAGCGTTATTGGCTTGCAGAGTCAAAGCTCTTTGTCCAGGAACAGCCCTCATGGCTGTTGGCAAGATGTGGGGGTAGAAGGTGAGCAACGAGAGACCTGGGGTTGGGGGACCTCGAGCCGAGGTCTGCATTTGACTCTGTCTTCTAGATGATGTCTGTCCTCATGAACACTATTGTCTTTGAAGACTGTCGGAACCAGTGGTCAGTATCGAGGCCTCTCCTGGGGCTCATTCTGCTCAACGAGAAGGTGAGTGTGATCGCGGGAAGGTCCGCAGGAGGTGGTCCCCGGGGGGGAAGGAGAGTGGTATGCCAGGCCGAGCTGTGACGAGAACAGAAGGCGCGACAGAGCTTGAGCCGGGACCTTGAGCGATCTGGGGCGAGGCCACACTCTCCCAGAAGGCCCTTCCCCAAAGGCCTCGGATCTTCTTCAGGTAAGTGGAGGCCTCAAGACCAGCTCTTCTGGAACCCAGAGCCCCCATGCATTGAGCAGGTGGTTTGCACAGTAGTGCTTCAAGCTCGCCCTCATTCCCCTACCCCGTTTCCTGTGGGATCCCGAGCTACAACTCCTTTTGCTTCTTGCTTGGCTCCTTCTTATATTTGGGATCCCCAGTGTCCTACGTGGTCTTCGCCCCCTCAGGGACTCACTGCGGCACCAGCACCGTCCATCTGAGAGCACAAGTCCCCAGCTCATAAGTGCACTCACCACCCTGGCAGCCTCCCAGGCCCTCCAGCTCCCTCCTGAACCCACCCCCATCTCCCCAGCAGTCAGTAGGAACAGTGCATTACTGCTTCTGAGAATGAATTGTCTATACAATAAGATAGTACTGGGGAGAAAGACAGTGAGATTAGAGGCAGCTGCATACATTAAAATTCAAACTGAAATCCCAGCCTTGGAAGGAAACTAATAGAAGAAGAAAATATATCAAAAAGAGAAGAGCTGTCTCATCACTCACCTGTGCTGAAGTACCCAATTTTAGCCACATTCAGTAGCACTGTCATTCATCTTCCCTCGGTGTTATTGTGATTTAAATCCAAGCTCTATAAAAGAGAGCAGTTCTTTTAAAATGATTGAGAGGGAATAAGGGCAAATTCAGTGTTTAGAAAAAGCTTATGACATCACAATATTATACTTTACTGATGGAGGCAATATTTCATGGTTTGGGATGAAAAACTAATAATTTTCTATTTGGTGTGAGTCACTGCATCATTATAAAAGGGAAAAATAAGTAGTTTTGTGCATTCCCAATCTTGTTCGGGAAGACACTGTGGTTTAAGCGTAGTGCCTCTGATATATAGTATTTAAGTATTAGTCTGACTACATATTAATTATGTGTGTTTTTGATGTGGGCTGTTTTAATGTCTGATGGAAATTAAATATCATGCTGTTTGGGCTTGGAAGGATAAACACATGACTGGCAAAATGTTGTCTTTGTGCTGAAATTAAGCTGTTTCCAGTGATGAGCTGTGTGTCGCGTGAGAGCTCGTGTGTGTGTGTAGAAACCCGCAGACCCCAGCAGAGGAGACGGGCTGCGCAGCTCCTTGTGACCAGGTGTGACAGGTGTATTTCTTAGTGCAGAAAGGCCCTCCCAGAACGAACCAAGCCCCTGTAGCACCCCGCCTCGGTGGGGCAGACCCAGCCTAAGCCAGCAGACAGGGACTTGGGACAAAGTCCGGGGTTGTGTGAGGAGTGAGTCACTAAAGCCATGGATGATGACGCAGCCTGAGGGGGGACCCTGGGCCTTTCCTCCATTCACGTCAAGTTCTCCCTGTTAAGTTCTTCCCCTCCACCTCAGAGGCCCTTCCTCTTCCAGCCTTTCCGTGGTGAGTGGAGATGAGAGTCAGGAAGACCTTCACGCGGCTCGGTCCCCACAGAGGACCTAAATTGTTCAGCGACAGTAGAGCAATTATCACAAGAGATTTTTATGAGAGGGGACAATACAGTTTAGGTGTAGGAATGTATCTCTTGCTTTGGTTTTCGCTAAAGGCTTAAAGTTCAACGTGGGCCTGGACCGACGCTTCTTTGAGAGTGAGGAGCTCCGAGTGGATGGAGCAGGTCGAGACCCTCCCCCACAGCTCTCTCGGGCCCAGGTTTAGCGTCAGGGCCCTGAGGCTGTTCTGTCTCCCCACAGTATTTCAGTGAACTGAGAGCAAGCCTGATAAACAGCCAGCCTCTCCCCAAGCAGGAGGTCCTTGCCCAGTGCTTCAGGAACCTGATGGAAGGAGTGGAGCAGAACCTGTCCGTCAAGAACAGAGACAGGTAAGCCCTGCCCAGGAAGCTCAGCGTCTCTGGCTTGTGGAAAGTAACTGATGGTGCTTCATGCAGCTCACATACTGACGCCGTTTTCCTGTTACACCCTGTAACCCTTGACTCGGTTTATTTCCATCCAATAAACATTACTAGGTATTTGCGCTTTTTTTTAAGATTTTATTTATTTATTTGAAACAGAGAGAGAGAACACAAGCAGGGGGAGCGGCAAGCAGAGGGAGAGGGAGAAGCAGACTCCCCACTAAGTGGAGAGCCAGATGTGGGACTCGATCCCAGGTCCCTAGGATCGTGACCTGAGCCAAAGGCAGACACTTCACTGGCTGAGTCACCCAGGCCCCCTATTTGCTTTTTTTTTTTTTTTTGAGCACCACGCTAGGCTATATAGGGAAGCAGAGCCGAATAAAATGCAGCCTGTGCCCTCACGCATTCCATAATCCAGCAGAAGATACGAAAAATAACTCACTGAAAAGGTCAAAAGAAGAACAGCTCAGATCTGCAGTGAAGGACAAGGAAAGGCTTCCCAGCACTTGAATAAGCACAGGCTTTGAGGTTAGCCGGACTCCGGCGTAAAGTTTATCCCTGCCCTCTGCAGGCTGTGTGGCAGTGAGGAAGGCAGTCAACTGCTCTGATCAGTTTTCTCACCAACAAAATGGGTTCTGATGTTGAAACGACAGAATGTAGTAAAGCAGGGTCCCTAGGTCACAGAAGCCGCAGTAAACATTAGTTCCGCCCTCTGCCTGACCTTCAGAGTTTTGCAGTTGCCAGTGAGATCTAAATGAAAGGAACCCAGAGTATCAGGTACGCTTTCATCCGTTCATTTATTTAGGGCACAAAATTTCATTGAGCATCTGCTATGTGCCAGGCATTGAGGATACCAGTGGTGAACTAATTGTTCAGGGGTTTGCCTCACAGAGCTTCTAATGGAGGAAATAGACCATAATGAACAACATAGAAAGCAAACGTTTTCGGGGGGTAGGAGGGACTGCCTGCACCATCCTTTTATAAAAGCGGTAACATTCAGATGCTTCACCGTATGAAATGTGAGTCATCAGTCATCGCAATAACCACAGCGGCGTGCGGTGGAGTCACCAGCCTGGGCTCTGGCAGTACAAGACCAAGTTGGATAGGCTCTGCAGACACACCCTTGACTGCTCGTCCCGTGCCACTCTCCTCTGGCAAGCAGCAGAGACTGAGTGGGGACACCGTAGATGCCTGAGGGGGGCAGAGTGTGTCACTTGAGGCTTGGGAATCTGAGTACCCCCTCTGGAGCTGCTCTGTCAAATGATGCCCTGCTGTTTAAGAGAGTACAGATGCCCTCCGTGTGCCGTGCACTAGGTTGACTACGTATGGGCATTGTCTCCGTTGATTCAGTAAATTCTCACTTCCCACAATCCCATGAGGTAGGCTGCCCCAGGTGAGCGCCAAGACGAGAGTGTTCATCCAAGATCACCCCGCTAAGAAGTGGTGGAGCCAGTATCGGAACCCAGGGGATCTAGCCTGGTTTTCTCATCTGCAAAATGAGGATAAAAATGCCTACCTTTGGGAAGACTTGTAATGCTTAAATGAATTTATATGTAAATTCAACCCAGTACCTGGCACATCAACTTTGATTCATTTCTTTATATTCCTATCTGTGTGTAATTTGACTTTTAAAAACAATTCTTCAATAGCACGCCCATACAATGTGCCCCTCAAAATGGTCTAGGTGTATCTGGTGGTGACCCTTGTTTTCCGAGAGGGGAAAACGGGAGGGGATGTTGGTGGCAGAAAGGTTATGGCCGCAGTGGAGGCGGGAGGGAGGAGCTCGGCCAGCATCTGGGGCTCTCTCCAAGGTCCTGAGCTCCACAGTGGCTTTATCCTCCACAGGCGCACACCACCTCCGCCTTGCCACTGCCCCCGGCCTTTCTTCCTTTTTCCACAGGTTCACCCAGAACCTGTCCGTCTTCAGAAGAGATGTGGCAGAGGCCCTGCGGAGTGACAGCAGCACCGAGCCGTGCAGTCTGGACATGGTGAGCTGACCGCCTCCCCGACCATGTGCCGAGCAGCCTTTACCAAGAGACTCCTGTGCGTCTGGGTCCCAGGACAGCGATGTCGGCTAGCCCAGGAGAATCTATTTTTCAAAACAAACAACAAAATCCCCACCTTTTTATAAGTCTAGCCTACTTATAAGAATTTGTAATAGTGCACAAACAATGTAAATTCAGTCTTTGCTCTGAAAAAGCAAAAGATGTGTTTTCAGTCTTTCTATAAAATACCATTATCTTTGTTCTTATAATGCTCCGAAAGGATGTAGAAACAATATTTAACCAAAGAACTTAATAAACCAGGTTTGAACCTAAGTCTGTACTAGTTAATGGTACTCTGTAATCAAGGTCGCGAATGTCTTAGAGATGCCGCCTTCAACATGGATCCCGAGTTGAGACAAATACCGTTTGAACCCGTTAAATTAGTAGTTTGTTCCGAGTCTGGAAGGAGCAGCGTTGGGGTCTGTGAGCTGTGGGCACTGAGAACGAGCCTGGGAGCACTCCACAGAGCGTCCCACAGGACCGCGCACAGCTCTCTCGGCCTTAGCAGCGTCTGATAAAGTTGAGAGACAGTAACACAATTAAATGACTTACAAACGACGTTTGCTTTTCACTGGCATAAATCTGAAGTGGTTCCGTCTAGAAGAATTAAGCTGGGCAATTACTGCCTGCAGAGCTATTCCTTCCAAAGGCATCACGTAGCCCCCACAAGAGGTGCTGGGTGGTGCCGGTGCTCAGGCCTTCCGCCTCCGTTTCGCTTTGAAGACAAGCTCGAGGTGCCTAATGAAGAGTACATAACCGAAGCAGCTCTGCCTCCTCGGGCGGCCCAGAACTGTTCGAGGGCCTAAAGTGCAGATTTTCAGAGGACAGAGAACAGCCGGTTTCCATCCCTCTGCAAAAACTCTAAACTACCATAGGGATTGCAACTTAACCCAAATCCAGGACATGAAGGAGGCCTTTCCGGTTGGTGGTAGACTGTAACGAGGCGATTAATTTGAGATTGCCACTGTCACATGGCTTTTGTATCTCACTGCTCTGGCTTCGTGGTTCAGCCTTGTAGGAGATATTGCGCCTTTTATTTCTAATAAGACATGAAAGGTTGGCCTTACTGGTGAAGAAGTAAATCCACAGACTCCTGTTATAATCACGTTTCCCAGACTAGTGTTTCTTGAAACCTTTCTTGATGGTTGAGTTTAGCAACAGGCTTGTCACATCAAAGCAAAGTCACCCAAGTTTATCTCAAAATGTTTCTCTTCTGTATGCGAGCCAGGAAGTCAGGGAAGAGGGTGGCTTCTGGCATTCCGTGGATAAGCAAGCCTTGGCCTCACGCTATGCTCCATTAGCAATGGGAAACGTAATTTTCCTTGAGAAGGCAAACTTGAAACTTTATAAAACATCAACTTTTGGAAGAAGTCTGACTTGAGAATTTCTGTTTCTCAGGGGCTTATTACCGCATCCTCATCCCACAGAAATGCGTCCTAGAGGGCCTACCCCATTCTGACACTTCTTTACAAAAGCACCGAAAACAACCGTGTGCATTTGCTTTTCTTTGCCACACTGCCAAAGGTCACCTGGTGGTTTCAAACCAGCCAGGGGAGGCTCCGTCAACCTTGGCCTTGGAGAGCTGCTCCCACCGGAGGACTTGTCAGGCCTGCCCCACCGCCGCACGCAGCCTGCTTGTCATGGTGGGGGCTTCCCGAGTGCACTGCGAGGCCGCACGCAGGCTGAGAACAGACACAGCACACACTTAATGGAGCACCTGCCATGCCCCTTACGTGTGTTCTCTCCCTTGGCCCTCAAAGAGCCCTATGAAGGGAGACAGCATTACTCCCACTCTTCAGATGAGGACACTAAGGCCCACAGGTGGTACATAGCTTGCCCAGACCACACAGGTGAGATCTGAACCCATGTCCCTGTCACCTCAGAGCAATTCCTGGTTTCTTCCAAGAAGCTCTGTATGTCAGAACGGTGAGTTGAAACCAGTTAATATTTACATCCACTTCCATTTTTTTTTTCTGAGCCCTGTTGCTATGGAGCAAATTACCCCGAAACATACTGGCTTAGAACAACACTGATTATCTCACAGGGTCTGAGGGTCAGAAATCTGTAGCTGGGTCATCTGCTTAAGGGTCTCTCACAGACTGCCTTCAATATTGTTGGCCAGGGCTCAGCTGGGAAGGACTTGCTTCCGCGCTCACTCGCAGTTAGGAGTCAGTTCCTCGCGGACTGGTGGTCTGAGAGCCTCAGTGCCTTGCCAAATGGGCCTCTCCAGAGGGCAGCACACAAGATGGCATCTTGCTTCGTCAGAGCGAGCAAAAGAGAGAAGAGACAGTGCTGCAGTCTGGAAGCCCAGCCTCTTAGCTACGCTCAGAGGGGACATCCCATCACTTCTGCTGCATTGCCTTAGAAGTAACTCACTGGGACCACCCAAGGGGAAGGGTTACACAAAGGCACGAATACCAGGAGGTAGGGATCTTCGGAAGCCATTTTCAAAGATGCCCGCCACAGCTCTTATCCGGTCTTTGCTGGAGAGGTTGAGTTTGGCTACAAGTTTCTCCCTAGAAACCTAGAAAGGAATCCTGATTTTCTTCGGAGGGCTAAGTTCCATTCTGTGCTCTAAGGACATAAAGGGAGTAGGGAGGCGGGGTGCTTCAGTTGTACTGCACACGCTCGGCCCCCCACCGAAGCTGCGTGGGAGCCGAACCCCCCACCCCCCCGCAGCCAGCACTGATAAGGGACAGTGAGGACCCCTGGGCAAAAAGTTCTCTGGAGAGACACCCAAACTTGTGGAATCTACACAAAAAAGAACTAGGGGGATCTGTTATGGGCTCGAACGAGATCACAAGTGTATGTAACACATTCAGCAACACAGTTCTGCGGGGGCCAGAGTGAGGGTGAGGTGGGAGGTGCGAGCCAGGCTGGGGCATCTCGTTCTCCCGAGGAGTCTGCTATGCAAACATGCCTCGTTCACGCAGGCGTAGGGGAGGCTCTACGTCTAGCCAACTGCTTCAGCTGGTATTCGAGCAAGAAACAGTGTGAAGGTGTTTTGACTTCGCTCAATGTTCGCCTTCCAACGTTGACTTAACACCCTGACCCTGAGAAAGCTGTATCCTGCTTGTGTTCTAGATATATCCACGTTTCTGTGCTTCTGAGCACCCCCTGAGCACTGCAAATTGCTGTCTCGTTTAAATTTAATGTTTCCCAGTAAGAATGCCAAGTAAGCAGTAGTGTCTCCATTTTAGAGATGAGAACACTGAGCCTAAAAGACGAACCCAAGGCCACATAGCTAAAAAGTGGACAAGCCGGGATTCAAAATCAGGTCAGCCGGACTCCAGAACTCATGTTTCTTTTCCTCTCTCACCCCTTAAGCTGAGTACTTCACCACGGGCTTCAGGGACCGAGGGTGGGGAGGTGGACTGGGAGACTTCTGCGACCCCCGAAAGAAGCTGGCCACTCAAAGAAACGCCAGTCCAACACCTGGGCTCCTTGAGTGCTGTGTCTGTGGGTTCTGCCACCGATTCATCCTCCTCCCGAACTTTATAAAATCGTTCTTGAGACTTTTTAATGTTTTATTGAGGTGCAAGTTTACGATGACAGCAAACCTTTCAAACTACAGCAAGAGTAACCTGCCTCCTTGGCATATTAAAAAATAATGGTAGTGTCGGTTTTTACGTCCCATAGTTTGGATTGCTGATAAGAGCGCTTCCTTGACAAGATTCTTTTTGAGGTTTACAGAAAGCGTAATAAAATATGTAAGTTACATTTCCACAAACAAAAGCTATAAGTTATTTATAAGCGTGAGATACGAACAGTATCACGCTAAATAAACCATAAAGGGTACCTGCAACATCCATCTTAATGTAATTTGCCCAACCAAAGTGTTGAAACGAAGTCAAATTTACTAGAGAAATCTGTCAGGAAGAGAGGAAAGTTGTAGAAGACGAGATGGAGAAAGTGGCTGCTGGGTGGTGGAGGGAAAGCGCAGGGCATGAGGTCAGGGGTGGGGGTACCTTAGAAGGCCCCCACATGGGGCCGCCCTCAGGGCCCGTCCTCGCCCCCCTGCGCCTGAGGGCACTGGCCAGCCCCTGCACCCCCCTACACCCCCTACACATGCGGCCATCTGCCCACGGTCCCTGCTTACACGCCCCTCTGCAGCCTCCAGCAGCCCCTCTCCCTTCCTGTCTCGCACCCTCTGCCCTAACCCCCAGCCCCACGGCCAGAGTCTGCCTGGGGCTGCCGCGCCCTGCCAGGCTGGGCCCTCCTCAAGGCCAGGGCCCGGGTTGGACTCAGCACAAAGATCCTGGAAGTCATTCATTCACCCACCATAGATAAAGCAGTGAATGAGACCAAGTCTCTGCCTTCAGAGAGCTGCTCAGCAGGATAAATAAGAGGGGACCCCGCAGGCCGGGGATGGGGCAATGAGGACAATAAACAGGGATGGAGAGTGCCGGGATGGCAGGTGCGCGGAGAGGGGGTAAGGGCCCTGGGTCTCCAAAGAAGGAAGGGCACCAGGCTGTGGGCAGAGCTGGGGGAAGGGAGTGCTGGACCGCCCACGCACACACCTGGACACACTTGGATCCCTCTTCCTGTCCCCTCGTCGGACCTTGCTGTGCGCACCTCAGTTTAGTACCGCAAACTCTCCCAATGATCTTCCAATGGCCCCAAGACATGGAATCAAATGCTGCCAACACTGTCCTGTCCTGAAGGAACTCTCAGGCCGGGGAGGGGGCGGTTGACGGAAGTGAGCCCCACCATGGCCATCCCTCACCCCTGCTCCTGATCTCCTTCCCCAGCTCCTCCACTGGTTTCCCCTCCCCACTCCCCTCCCCCTCCTGTGCCTGGGACCCTTACTACCTGCTCCCAGAGGAGAGATGGGAGTATGGGGTAAAGGGAAAAGCATGGGCTCTGGAGTCAAGATAGTCCTGGATTCAGATCCCAGCTCCAGCCTTCCCTGCTGCATGACCCTGGGCAAGGGTCTTCACTTCCCTAAGCCAACTGTCCTTTGAGTCTCATGACCTGTGCTGGGGGGGCACAAAGAGCACATAGTACCAGGTGGCCTCTGCCTTCCTCCAGCTGACAGAGTCTTGGGCCCAGGAAGGCCTCCTCCGGAGGGTTCTTCCCCTAGTCCTCCCCATCGTGCGGAGGCAGCAATGAAGAGCTTAAACTGCCTTACTCCCACTATCAGATGGGGAAACTGAGGCCCCAAGTTGGGACATGGTCCAGAAATGTGCATAAGTGCTTAGTACATGGGTGTTGAATAAGTGGATGAATGAGTGAATCCCTTTGGGCAGGTGTCTTTAGAGCCTTCTGTCCTGAGAACTGCCAGTGCCCCTGGAGACTCTGGACTAGAGTGGGTGAACCAAGAATGGAAGCTGGGCAGGTAAGCAGCCTGGGACATGTGCACCAAATTATGTGTTTGTGTCTTTGTCCATGGAACTAGTCCACAGTATTTTCATCCATCTTCCAAATAAGATTGCAGACCCAAATATGTTTAAGAGCCCTGACTCAATCTCTACCCCGTTTCATAGGTAGGGAAATTGAGTCCAATTCACAGAAGAGGTTGTTGGCAGAGCAAGACTGAACTAAGCACCCCCCCCCACCCGCACATGGGCAGTGGGAATTCCCACATCCTGTCTCCCACCCCTGAAGCCACCCCTCTCTCCTCTATGTCTCCCAGCAGGGCCTCCAGCAGCTCTTCCCTTCCTCCCAGCTTCTCCACAGGGAAGAATAGACACTGTGCTGCATTCTGGAAACCTTTCTGGCCCCCACAACCCCAGTTCTTAGAATTTTCCTTTTCTGATCTCCCCTCTGGTGCGTGTGCATGTGTGTCTGTCACTGTTCAATTGATAGCAGGAAGGGACAGCAAAAAACTACAATCTCAGGAACATCAGATGCGCATCGAAATACATTTGGGCAAAAAGTGCTTAGAGGTAAATGCAGGACCTTCAATATATTTATAAAAAACCAGAAATCTTGATAAAAATTAAGTTTTCACCTCAACAAACGAAGAAGAAAATAATTAACAAAAATAAAACATTCCTCAAAGAGATGGCATAAAAAAGAAGACAAGGAAATAAAAGTCTTCTCTTTAAGACCCATAAAACAGACAAACCTTTGGTAAGGAGGGTAAGAGAAGGAACAGCGGAGTAACACTGAGAATAAAGGGCAGCGGATGCAACCTCAGATTCACAGGAGAGTCTGAAACTATGAGAGCATCTTCCCACAACATTATAACAATGAATCAGAAAACTTGGATGAAACGGACACTCTTCTGGGCACCGGCTGCCAAATGTGAGCGATCACCAGCATCGCCTGGAGGGCTTGTGAAAGCAGATTGCCTAGCCCCACCCTGGAGTTTCGGATTCAGTAAGTCTGGGCTAGGGTCCAAGAATTTGCATTTCTAACAAATTCCCAGGTGCTGCTGCTGCTGCTGGTCCAGACATATACTTCGAGAACCCCTGTCCCAGGGACTACTCTTTGCCCCCCTTTACTCTCCTTCCTGGGCTGACTAACAGCTCCGCTCCATCCGGGCTGCGAAAGAGGGGGTTGTGATCAGTGGCCCAAAGCGCCTACTGCCGGAAGACCTTGACACCAGGCAGCTCAGAAAGCTGGGACCCAGGCGGTGAGGCCGGGATCTGTCCCATGCCTATCACTGCTGAGTGCTTTCACCCGGACGGGTTCATTTAATCCCACGACGTTGTACTGTTCCTTTACTAGACTAGGAACTGAGGCACAAAAAGGATGAGTGGTTCCCCGAGCCCACAGCTGGTAAACAGCGTTTGGAATCTGGCCCTTACGCACTGGACCACTCACTGTGCCCTCGGAGCAGTGTTGGCCACACCACCCACCTCTCTCGCATTCCAAGCCCACATACCTGCGTGGGATGTGCCTTGTGGTCCCAGCTTAACCAAACCGGGAAGTGGGGAGGACAGGCTGGAACCCTGGGCTTGGGAAGCCAGAAGGGCAGTGGAGCTGGTGAAGTGCCTACCTAGCCCTTAGCCCTGGAGAGGGGGGCTGTGAGCCGCCTGAACTCTCTGACCCAAAGTTCCCGCATCGGGTAAAACATGGGATAAATAACAGGCTTTCCTCACAGGGTTGTTGTGAGGGGTAAGTAAGCGCTCAGCCCCCCCCCCCCCGCCCGGCGCACGCTAAGTTCTCACCCCACAGTGGCTCCACCTTGTCGGTAAAGTTATTATGATATAATCCGGTTTCTCACAGGCATGTCCACAGACCTTATCTCATTTACTTCTCACAGCCACCCTGGGGGTAGCTATCACCCTTCCTGTTTTACAAATAAGGAAAATGAGGCTCCAGGAGAGGCAATGGGGGACCAAACATCTCCAAACCACCAGCGGCAGAACCTGAATTAGAAGCAGGAGGCCCCCCGGCATGGGAGCAATGGCGTCTGCTACACTCGAAGGTCCTTGGGTCCCCAAGGGAGCAGAGGAGGGCGCACCCCGGGCCCCTGGCACCCTCCCTCCTCACCCTTCACTCTCCAGGAGCCTCATTCTCCCCACTCAGCAAGAGCCAGCGACTTGCCCAAGGTCACACAGCAGGGTGGTGACCTGACTCAGGAACGAAGGCCTTCAGATTGCAAATCCCGAGGCCTCTCAGTCATTGGGGGCAGATTATTAGGAAGAACCCCCAACAGGCTGCCTCCTGCCCTTCTGGGTCCTCTGGGACTGATCCCACAGATAGACAAATACATTTTTCTCTTCAAGATACTGAGACTCTGCAAATAACATAAAACTGCAAATAAACGAGAATCATCAGAATAATAAGTCAACCATCCCATTGGGGGTGGGGGTGGGAGGGCAGCCACAGCCGCTCAGTGCCTACTATGTGCCAGGCCCTAAGACCTGCGATCTCTCAGCATCTCATTCAAGGCTTAGGACAATCCCGCAGTGCACGCATTGCCCATTTTACAAACAAGAAAACCAAAGCCTAAAGATAGGAAGTCACTTGCTCAAGGTCACTGAGCTAGAAGGTGACCGATTCAAATGTGAACACTCAGTTCTGGCCAACCGGATCTGCGAGCTCTCACCACGTCCGCAAGACAGGGAGAGAGCGAGAGGGGCCTGGCCAGGGGTGCCGCAGTTTGCACCGAGTGATTTTAGAATTCGCGGGCAGACAACGATTCTGTATGTATCCTCCAGGGGAGACAGCCGAGACTGGCGCTGGAGGTGACCGCCCGGCATGCGGTCCTGTCCCGTCCTGTCCACGGTGCCCCTCGCCGGCCTCAGCAGTCCCTGAGGGCGTGAGCAGGGCAGGAAGGGAGTGAGTGATCCAGCGCCCAGGCTGGCCTGCTGCGGGAGGGGCTCGATGCTCCCGTTACCCAAAGAAATCCCGCTATCTGCTCGAAACATGAGCCGCCCCCTCGCCTCGCCCCTCGGGTACCCCAGGTCCCCACACCTGCCGTGCCATCGGCGGGTTCCCACGCGAGACCACAGTCCCCGTCCATCCTGCAACGAATTTCGAGGGGCTGGATGCCCGCTCCCCACCGGGCGACCCTGGGTCCCTACACCAGCCGGGCCGGGCACGCGTGGGCACCTGCGAGTCACACCTCGGTCCGCCTGGCGGGGGCCAGGGAGTGTCTCCAAAGTGGCCCGGGCGGGGGCGAATTCTCCCCACGCGGGTCGGTGTCCTCGGGAGCGCCGAGCATGCCGCGCTGCTCCCCTCACCCCGCGCGCTGGGAGCGCGAAGCTTGCGCCGGGTGGTGCGCTCCTTTCGTTGCTCCCTTGGCGGTGGAGTGTCCAAGACGCTTCCGCGGATTCCACAAGGTCGTTCCGGGCTTGCAACTCCATTGTAATTGAAACGATTCACATGGTTTGGGTTTTGCCCAGATGAAAAAATTTGGAAGAAAACGAAACCCCCCTCAGCAAACGACAATCTCACCAGCAGAGCGCCCTGGCCCTCCCCGCGCTGCAGCCGGGAAGCGGCCCCGGCCGGGAGGAGCGGGGAGCGTCTGCTAATTGCAGCTTCGTTAGATTTCGGGTTTGGGAGGCTGCGGTTCGGGCGCTAATATCCGCCGCCCATTATCCCGGCTAATAAATTTGACCTATTGTTCGTTTGTTAAAATGATGTCACCTTGGAACAGTCCCTAAGCTCCTATTTCCATGAATTAGGCCTTTATTGAAAGCAGGGAGCCAATGGGAGGAGAGAGGCTTGTTGATCGCAGCCAATGGCTGCGGCGGGAGAGGAATTAGCAGCGGAAACTCCAGGTTCGGTTCAAGAAAGATGACACAGAGCCTGTCGGGCCCGCGCACTCTTGGCAAAGTTTCAGTGCAACGAGAGGCGCCGGGCGCTCCATGGCCGCGCCGTAACAGGGACCCAGCCGCCTCCCCGCCCAGCCCAGCCCAGCCCTTCCGCCCGCCCAGGATGGAGGCGCCCGCCAGCGCGCAGACCCCGCACCCGCACGAGCCCATCAGCTTCGGCATCGACCAGATCCTCAACAGCCCGGACCAGGACAGCGCACCAGCCCCGCGGGGCCCCGACGGCGCCAGCTACCTGGGAGGGCCCCCGGGGGGCCGTCCGGGCGCCACATACCCGTCTCTACCCGCCTCTTTTGCCGGCCTCGGCGCGCCCTTCGAGGACCCGGGATCTTACAGTGTCAACCTGAGCCTGGCGCCCGCCGGCGTGATCCGAGTGCCAGCGCACAGGCCGCTGCCCGGGGCCGTGCCACCGCCTCTGCCTAGCGCGCTGCCCGCCATGCCCTCCGTGCCCACGGTCTCCAGCCTGGGCGGCCTCAATTTCCCCTGGATGGAGAGCAGCCGCCGCTTCGTGAAAGACCGCTTCACAGGTGAGCAGGGCCAGCTAACAGGCACCGGGCCTCGGCCCTCGCGGGGCCAGAGGCGCCGCGCCCTAGGTGCTCCACTCTGGGAAACGATTCCGGAGGCCCAAGCGTGGCAGAGGCCTCAGCACCCGGGGCCCCGGGGAACCACAGGGGTTGGAAAATCGGGGAGTTTAGGGGAAATAAGCCTACGCCCAGGGGAAGAGGGGTTATCTCCCGACCGGCTTGGTGCCGCTGGGGACGCAGGGGACCAACGAAATAGCGGAGCACTCTGCGCCCCACTGGGCGGCACGGGGTCCGCATGGGGCCTGAAAAGCAGTCGAGCCGGGCTGGGCTTCAGGGGGCCTTGTGTGTCTCCGCAGCGGCGGCGGCGCTCACGCCCTTCACTGTGACCCGGCGCATCGGCCACCCCTATCAGAACAGGACGCCGCCCAAGCGTAAGAAGCCGCGCACGTCCTTTTCTCGGGTGCAGATCTGCGAGCTGGAAAAGCGCTTCCACCGCCAGAAGTACCTGGCCTCGGCCGAGAGGGCGGCGCTCGCCAAGTCCCTCAAAATGACGGACGCGCAGGTCAAGACCTGGTTCCAAAACCGGAGGACCAAGTGGCGGTGAGAGAGGCCCGGCTCGGCCCATCTTGCACCCGCCCTTCACGCGCCGCGCGCCGCAGCCTCGCGCTCTCCCCATTCTGTGGTACCCGCTACCCGCCCTCCCAGGGCTGCGCCTCCCCACTCCTTCCCAAATTTTTTCTCCCTGCTCTTCTTCCCGCCGGCCTGTGTTTCTCTCCCCACTCTCCCGCGCCTCGGCTTCTCCTCCATTCTCATCCCTGTGTCGCTCTCGCGCGCCTCTCCAACTCTCCGTGTTTTCTTCCGTCTCTGCGCCCTCTCGGTTTCCTCTCACCTGCACCTCCACCAGCATCCGACCCACCCCCCACCCCGGGGTCTCTGGCACTCCCCTGATCCCTCCGGCTTGCCCTCTCGGATTTCTGACAGTCCGCGCGGCCTCCGTGTTCCCCCTTAGGCTCCCCATCCTGACTCCAGCCCCGTTTTTATCCGATCCCTATTTCCATCCAAACCCGTGAACGGCGAAGGGATCGCGTTTTGGAAGAGAGGTTCGAGAAGGGCCTGGGAGAACTGGATGAGGCTGACCCGGCCCAGGGACACCGCGCGGGCAGTGCAGAGCCAGCACTCCCACCCGCAGACCCTAGCGACCCGACTGTCCGCAGGGCCGAGTCAGTTACACATACGCCCTGCCCTTGCTATCCCGCAAAAGAAACATCTTTATTGTTGGCGAAGCCACAATACCCGGACGTGCAGGTGGGCGGCGGGCTGAGTCCCCTCCCCAAGACCGCCCGACACACAACAAAAACAAACGATGCCAATCCACTCCCCGGACGCGCGGGCCTCGGGCGCACAGCGCCAGCAGGGGTGCAGACGGGTCCTGCGCCTCGAGGCTCCCGGCTGGCCTCTGCTCCCGGGAGGGCTGGGGCCCCGCCGGCGGCCCCGCAGTGCCGGGTGCATGACGGTGCTGTCCCTCTCCCTCCCCCGGTGCAGGCGGCAGACGGCGGAGGAGCGGGAGGCGGAGCGGCAGCAGGCGAGCCGGCTCATGCTGCAGCTGCAACACGACGCCTTCCAAAAGAGCCTCAACGACTCCATCCAGCCCGACCCTCTCTGTCTGCACAACTCGTCGCTCTTTGCTCTGCAGAATCTGCAGCCCTGGGAGGAGGACAGCTCCAAGGTCCCCGCCGTCACCTCTCTGGTGTGAGCCACCAGCGCGCACAGTCACCAAGGATCGCCGCCCCCACCCGGCGGGGCGCCCTGGGCCCCCAGCCGGGCTGGGGGGGACCCGAGGCCGAGAGGGACAGGGGCCTCCGAGCTCAAGTAGACCCCGGGGCGCGGCCGCATCTCCGCCGGCCGCGGAGGGGGGCTGGGCCCGGGCTCCGCGCGGCTGCACAATCCGAGCCCCCGCCCCGCGCCCAGTCCCGCCCCAGGCCGGGGCCTGACAAAGAAAGCGCCTTACGTTTCTCCGCCCCTCGCCCGCACGCCCCCGGGCCGGGCGCCTGTATTATACTTTGTACTTTTGCCCAAACGTGTAAATAATAAAAGTTTTGGCTTTTTTCTTTAGAAACCGGCCACCTGCTTCCCCCGCGGGGGCCGCTGGAGGAGGGGCGGCCGACCAGGTGGCTGGGGGGAGCGCCAGGGCTGGGGCACCCTGCGTTTAGGCTGGGTCCACTCCTCTCCTTTTCCGTTCCTTTTATTTAAGTCGTTTTATTTAATAAAGAAGTTAGCTATTTCACTTAACGCCGCTTTTATTTCGTTTTCGTTCCAATAATGCTCGGCGAGCCCGGCCCTGCGCCCCACCCCTTCGGCGGTAGAGGCCGAGCCGCGGTGTTCGGGGGCGCGTCCACCTCTCCAAGCTTCTTCGGTTGTCGCCTCAGCTCCAACCCCGGCCCGGGGCCCCGGGGAGGATCCGCGGTGCAGGTCAGTGCGTGCCGGCCGCCGGCAGTTCGGGTGCCGGCGGGGTGGGGAGGATATGGGAACTGCACTCAAGGCCCGGAGGTCGAAGGTCGGCGCCAGGCAGGGATGGGGATGAAAGCCGCCCCCCGCCCCGGGCGGGTACTTAGGTCTTCACAAGGCAGACCCACCTAGGGGGTGAAAGGCACCGTGATCTCGAACTTCTAAGAACTCGGAGCCCTCCCCCGCCCCCACAACCCACTGACCTCCTCTTTTTCCAGTGAGGCCTCAGGCCCTGGTCGGACCCAGGGACTGGCAATAGGGGATCTAGGCGCACTGTGGGCGGGCTGTTTGCACAGAATCGGTGAACGTCCTGCGTCTCCAAACGCTCGGTGTCTGAGGCGTAAGCGCGGGGCACAAACCCAGAACACCCGCACCCTTTGGGGATACGTGGGACCACAGGTGGGGCGTGACGTCATTCGACGTCACTGCAGCCTGGCGGCTTTACTGTTCAGGAGAGGGGCGGGGCGCCCAGAAACCCTGGAATACCGAGCCCAGGTGTGAAAGCAGCGAGGCCCGGTCCACCCAGCTTTACCTCGGCTCGAAAGCTGGGAGTTTCGGGATCACGGGACGGGCAGTGGGTTATCCCTCCCAACAAACACACACCCGAAGCGTTGGTGAACATTTCCTCTTGCTCCCTCATTTTTTCCCCCTTTTATTCGGTCTTTTAAATTTTTTCTTATTTCTGACCTCTCCACTTCTTTCTCTACGATGTTCTCTATTTTCTACTCTATTTGTTACTCTTGGTCTCCGTGTTACTATAACTTCTGCTTTTCCTTTACAGTTTTATGTTTCCCTATATAGTTCGTCCACTATTGCTGTTAGTTTTCCCGACTCTTTGTCGTATCCTGCCCCCATTCTCTCTCCATTTCTGACTCTTCCGTCCCCTGTCTCTTTCTAGGTTTCTTTTCCTGCCTCTCTTCCTCCTTCCCTCCTTTCCATTTGTCCTTTTTGTTTTCTTTTTCTGGTCTCAGAACCTCTTCGCTTCTATCTTTCTCTGTGTCTGTCTCCGCCACCCCCTCCTTGCCTCGGTCCCCTCCTCCTGACCCGGCTCCCATTAGCTTCCTGAGGTGAAACGGTTCTGGGGCTATCCCACAGGCCCTATAGCCGCCCCACCCGCCTCAGCACACCACCTTCCCCCCTGGCCAAGCGCCACCCTGCGGGCTCGGGTGTTTGGGCGCCTTCGTTGTACGCGGGCTGTGCGATTGTCTACACTGGCTGGGCTCGAGGGACGGGAGGAAGTCTGAGAAACACAGCGGAGCTCCCGTGTTTGCTGTCTTCACCTCCATCTCCAAGCCCTACTCGCCCGGACTTATAGACACCCCCGAGAGGGACAAGAGGGACTCAGACCTTCAGGTCTCTTCCACGGGTAGTTTCTTGAAATGCTTCTATTTTCTCCACTAAAAAGCATGACGAACGCCTCCAAAGGGATGGGAAAAGTTGGCCTTCCGCCTGGGGACTTAAGCAACTAAGAACGACCTTCTTTGCCTTTGCTGACCAAGCAGCCCCTTCCTCAGGGACTGGCGTCGCTTTCCAATTTCCCGCACTTTTTTTTCTTTTTCTCTATAATAAGGCATAGTGGTTTTGTTTTCCTAAGTTAGTTTTGTTGTTTTGCCAGGATGACCCTCAATTCTTGGGCCTTTTCGGGGAACACACACACGTCTTTTTTCTTTCTCTCTGGTGCCTCGTTTTAAGCCAAAGATCTCTGACCCAGAAGCCCGCCCGGGGTCTGCGTTCGGCGGAGCCTGGGGATGGGGCCTATCTAGTCTTGCTCTGGCTCTCAGGGACGTCACTGGGAGCTCCTGGGGCTTTCGCCTTCTGTGAGCGCTTTGCCCCAACCAAGCCTTGCCCAGCCTGAGACTAAGCGTCCCTCTGAATTAGGAGACTGAGCCCACTCGTATGCGCGGGGTGGTGATAGTCTCTCCCAGGCCCACCCAGAGCTGTGTGGGCGCCCCCAGCGGGTAGGACAGATTGCTGGGCGACGCAAGGGTGTTTAGTGCTGAACTCCCTCCTCCCGGTGTCCAAAGCCTGGAGGTTGCCATTTCCGCTGTGGCTGTGCGACACTAGAGCCCCAGGACGCCCCGTTAGGGGTCACAGCGCCCACTCCCCACCCTCCGGGGGCTGTGAGGCAGAGTCGCGACGCAGAAACATCCAGATCAGGCAGCCGCCCCTAAGGCTGAGTGTAGGGGAAAGAGAATCTGGAGTAGGAAGGGAAGCCCACATGGACGCTTTCTTGGCGATCGGCTCCCAACATTAGGCCCCCACCTCGGCGGAAGGAAGCGGCCAAGGCTTCAGAGGCAGCGGGTGCGTGTGGATGCCCGGCCCCACGCGGAGGGAATTGAGAACGAGAAGCAGCAGGCCTCTGGGTGAAGGCTGAAGACCGACTCGCTGCCCTTCGCCAGGGCCTTCCCTAGCCTCGGTTCAAGCGTCTCTAAAGCCGCGCCCATTTTACAGATGCAGGGCTGGGAGGCAAGAGTCAGCGTGTCAGCCTGCGCAGACTGTTCTCGCGCTCTCTGCTCACGCGCTGGTTTTGCGGGTTCACCAGGCACGGAGGTCTGGGGCCCAGGCGTCGGCCAAGAAGGGTGAGGCTGCCCTGCCCAGGGGCGAGGAGTTAAGCTGTGCTCAGCTTTCCCTGGGAGGCTCCAAAGCCACTAGAGTCTGGGGGGAGACGGCCGATGAGAGAGTCAGACAGACAGACACGCGCTCACACACACACACACACACACACACAGAGAGAGAGAGAGAGAGAGAGAGAGAGAGAGAGAGAGAGACTAGCTCTGGGGCCTGCTGCTAGCTTCCCTCAAGTGGGAACGATTCCCCGTCAGCAGCAACCTGTACAGCCCCAGCCGTGGACAGCGAGCTTCGCAGGCAGTGTGGTTTACGATGACCCACACATTTCTGCGGGCTTTGGAGGCCCCACACCACTTTGCAGTTGGAAAAACGAAGGCTCAAAGAAGTTCAGAAATTAGTCCTGGGTCGCATGGCTGCAGCGGATCTGCGCTCTCGTCCCCCCAAACCAAGCGCCCTCTCTCTAATACTTGGGAGGAAAGGGGGACTTGGCCTAGTGAGGGCTGGGGCGGCGGCCTAGGGTGCGCCTGCAGCCACCCTGACACGAGGCCCGGGGTTATCAGTGAGGCCGAAGGACCGCCCCACCCCGGCTTGGGCGCTGGACTCCGCGCGTTGCAAGGGCTCCAGCGCCTCTCGCCTCCCAGGCTTGCGCACGTTTGCCCTCGGAGCAGGAGCGGGGGGGACTTGGCCGCGGCCACTCCCAGCTCGGCGGTTGGACTCCCGAGGTTCCGCAGCGCCCCTGGGCTGGCCAGCCTTCTCTTGCCTGCGGCGCCTCTCGAAAACTGCGGCCGAAGGACGAGGCCTTGTTCGGCTCGGGCCGACCGCCCGCTGCGCCTTTGGGGCGGAGACCCGGGCTGCAGAAGGCCGTGCGCGTCTGCTGCGCCGCGATCTGGCTAGGCGCTCGGGCTGAGCGGCCTCAGAATATGGCCTCCAACCTCCCGCCGAGACCGCCAGGCCCAGAATCGGGCCTAGGCTGCTGAACGCTGAAGGTTCCTGGGAAGCGTCGCCAAAATCTCAACCCCGGCCTCAGCGCCACTAAAACCCAGAGCGGCGGCGTGGTGCGGGCGCCTGCACTCTGGAGTGGTGAAGGTTTCCCGACACTCAAGCCGGGTTTCCTAATGGGAAACCCGCCGGTGGCGCCGAGGCCTCACATTTGCAAGCATCCGCTCTCGTTTGAGCATCTCCTCTCAGCAACGCCCAGACCAAGTCGCACACTTTCTTGCGGTTCAGAAACTCGCACAATCCTCACGGACTTGCCACAGCGACCGGTGCCTTCCCTCTCGCCACCTAGCCGCCCGCTGGATGAAGTTCTCGGCTCAGCTCCGTCACTTTCTTTCTGTATGGCCCTGAGCCAGTGGCTTTGACTCTCTGTGCTTTGGTTTCCGCATCTGTAAAATTAGGGCCATATAGTCACTAAGGGGTCTTCCAGGGAAAATGAAAATCCACAGCTTATAGTACAGCTGATTATCAGCTTATTATGAGAATAAAAGCATTTACAAATATATTTATGGATAAGAAATCTAATTAAACACCTACTAAGAACGTAGGTGTTTAATCAGAGGTGTTGTTCTTAGAGAGGAAAGGACAGCCATAGGACAGTGTCCCCCAAATGCGGATATTTCTCCCCACTTCACTAAAGGTAGAGTCATTGGCAGAGAAGTCATCCCGGAATTAGGGTCTGGCTTGATCGGTTAGACGTGTCAGTGTCCTGGTGTTACCTTGAGATCAGTGGCCGTAGCTGACTCTCACTTTAAAATGATTCGATAAAGTTGTTCTCCTTAAGTGTCAAATCGGCTGCCAATTAGTGAGTTAGTTATTAAACCCATCTCCCAGTTGGTGTGGAGAGGAGGTAGGGTGGAAGAAGAAAAAACACATTTGAACAGAATATCTGTTCGGAGGTGTTTACACCTTCCAACATCCCAGTAATTCCCCAGAACAGCCCTGCGTTCCTATTCTACAAATAAGGAAAACGGGGAGCAAAAAAGGCAGGAGACTCGCCCAGGTTCACCTCACGCGGCCGCCGGAACTCGGCTCTGGACTCAAAGCTCCTGGCTGCCTGCCCAGCTGGCTGTGTTGCCACCCGGCCACAGATCGCAGCCTGTTAAAGTTCCACCCGCCGCGGGGTCATTAGAGAGATTTGTGCTGACCCAGACTCCCCCGGTGGTAAAGAAGCCAGCCCCCGTGCTGGCCCGCTACCTGGAACGTATTGGCTTCACTATCAAGCCTTACTGATCGATGGATGTATCCGGGACTCGCTGAAACTCCAGAAGGCCTGGAACCTGGGACGGCAGCGCACCCTTTGCCTCCTTCATCCCCCACCCAGGAAAAATTCACTCCTCCCTTCTGCCAGCAGAGATGCAGCCAGCAGGAAAATGCAGAACGCTCCGGGAAAAGACGCAACCCTCTCCCGAAGGTCTGCCCTCGCGGGTACGAATAGACAAGACCCGCTGAGCCCCTGGGGCTGTAGAGCGCGGTGTGGGCTCAGAGGGGCACCCTGAATACCCAGTATGCTAAACAGTGCGTGTTCGCATCTGCTGTCTGGGGCGCCACAGCTGGCACACTTTTGTTCCTAGGAAGTAATGGGACTAAGGAGGAGGGGGAGGGGAGAGCAGAGAGGAAACCAAACTCCAGGAAGACAGGAAGATGCAGGGAGAGCGCCCGGGGAAGGGGTTGCCTTTATTAATGACTCTAGTTGCAAGTTGGTTTGTTGTAGGGAGTGGGTGGAGATACTCTGAGCAGGGATGGGGCCCTACGCCCACCCAGTCCCCAGCTCTTGGAGACCCCTAGAGCCGCTGCCACCTGTACCCTCCATGGTGGCCAGCTGAGAGGGCCTGGCAGCTACCATTTGATGAGAACGGCTGGTGTATTCCTTATTGGGACCCTAGGAGATAGGTACGACTGTAATCCCCAGTTTACAGATGAGGAAACTGAGACTGTGCAGAGTGTGACACAACATTCCCAAGTCCTCTGATGCTAGGACTTTAACCCAAGTGGCTTTTATCCAAGAAGGTCCCTCAAACTTCCTTGTTATTAAAGCCAATGTCTTCGTGACTGTCAGAGGGAATTCTGAGTGGTGTGAAAATGATCACCCCCAAACAACTTCAGATACAAACCAGAGTATCCTGGGTTGTATTTGCAAGAGTATTGTAAGCTGTCATTTCTCTGTGGAGCCCCCTAAAGGTGGCTGAAAGGCGCTGGGTCTTCCACTTTCCCTAAGGGATTCAGAGGTCTTCCACGGCCCTCCACCCAAGCCCAGGCTAACTAACAGTGTCTGATGAGGCCCCAGGGTGCTGGCGAGCCCTGTACCCTCAGCTGCCGGACCCTGAGGACTTCTGACCGAGGAACAGAGGTGGCACTTGTATGTGGTTTGCCTCCTCTACCAAGATGCCCACAGCACGTACGGAGCTTTCACTGGCCTGGGTTAAAATCCCAGTTTTACCACTAACCAGCTGTGTGGCCTGGGAGGAGTCACCTTGCCTCTCTGAGCTTCAGTGTCCTCATCTGTACTTTGTAAGGATAGACCTTCCTCACGAGGTTGTTCGAGGATTAAACGACCCAATCCATGGAGCATTTCACCACCAGGAGCCTGACGCACAGTAAGCACTGTGGTACATTTACTATACTTATTACCAGTGGTAGATGAATGTTCACTAGATAAATCGTTCGTGTTCTCCTCCTAGAGAGAAGAGAGCAAACTCGGAGAAGATGAGTTGCTTGCTCAGGGTCAGACATTAAGTGATGGAGCTAGAATTCAAACCCAGTTATGTCAGAGTTTAGAGCCCTGACTCACTCAGTCTGTGTAATAGCTCCCCCTTAGAGAATCTTCTAGACTGTTGAAAATCTAGATTATTCTAAGTAAGAGTAACAAGGTTCTCCGCCGCCTTCTGGGGCTTCTGCTTACTTGGGCCACTGATGATAGGCATGCTGCAATGGCCCAGTACATGTTTATTAAATAATAACAGTAAGGAGCGTTTCCAGAACATCTACTATGGGCCAGGCAGTGGACGAAGCATTTTACACAAGTGATCTCATTTAACTCTTAAAGCAGACCTAGAAAGTAGATCCCATTTTGACGATGAGAAATTTGGGTTGGGGGATGTTAAATAACTTACCGATGTCCAACAGGGTGTGGATTGGAATGCAGATGTTCGGACTTCACAGCAGTGAGAAACCCAATATGTGCCGAGTGCCTAAGATGTGCTAAGCACTGTACTCAGGACCTCACTTCTATTTTCCCACACACTCCTCACAATTATCTTTTTTTTTTTTCAAAGATTTTATTTATTCATTTGACATAGACAGAGACAGCCAGCGAGAGAGGGGAACACAAGCAGGGGGAGTGGGAGAGGAAGAAGCAGGCTCCAGCAGAGCAGGGAGCCCGACTTGGGGCTCGATCCCAGGACCCTGGGATCATGCCCTGAGCCGAAGGCAGACGCTTAACGACTGAGCCACCCAGGCGCCCCCACAATCATCTTTTAAGACAGTTTCAAAACCCCATTTTACAGATGAGAAAACCAAGGCTCAGTGACTTTAAAGTGTATTTGTCCAAGGTCACATAGCTGTCGGACTACACCAGTTCTCTATTTACTGGCCCAGGACGCTCCACTCTGTTTCAAAAGTTGAGGTCTTCAAGCAAAGTTGGATTGCTCTACAGAGATGGGAGCAGCCATGGCTCTGGGAGGTGCGGCTGTCACACGAAATGTGAGCAGCCTCGTGGCTTTTCCCACAAGGAGGCCAGGCAAACTTGCTATTTCCTGACTCTCTCTGAGGGAGGGCATGTCCGTGATATATTGTGAGCAGACAGTGATGAAGTGTCTGGAGGTAAGATGAACATAAATGGAGGAACCAGGGTTGGGCGGACAAAAGCCTGCAGGCCTGCTCTCGGGCCTGTGAGTACACAGCAGAGAGCCTTGCGGGGAGCTGTCCTCACTGCCTTCAGCTTCTCCTCTCTCTTCTCCGTGCCTCCTTCCCCGTCGCACTGTTGGAGTCCCCCCCACTTAGCTCCAGTTGGAGCTGCTTTAGATGAAGACCCCAAGCAGGGCAGGGAGCATCTATGTTACTCAATTGCATCTAAGACGTAAAGATCCAGTAAGGTGGACTGTTCTGTCTTTCCTCAAATTCATCAGGTAAAAAGCAAAAGACCTTGAATCTGGAGTTACTAAATTCTGAAGGTCAAGGTCTGGGCTGACATCTTGGATTTGTTTCTTTCACATACGCCAGGTTTGGCCAACCTCGCCGTGCACGGTACCAGACAAGCTTCTCCTGGGCTCTATAATGCTCAGCACACTGGGCACTTAGTAGGTGGTTCAGTGAGTCCTGGCGACTGTCCTACCCACAGCTTGAGCCTCACGGCTTGAGCTGAGTGGCAGCCAGCGACCCCACCCCGTCGGGCTGTGCTTGGTAAGCAGAGGTCAGAATCCGAGGCTTCTCTGCAGGAAGGGCACCATGAAGAGAAAGTTGAACCTGCACTTCATATAGTTTAAAAATGATTTGTCAATGGCGACAATTTACAAAAATATATTTTTGTTGCGGCATCTCCCAATCGCTGGGATTTATGGCTTCATCTCCTGGATTTGAAAGCACACCCGCATGCTTTGGCAAATGGGAAAATGTATGAACGATTTGTTGGCTTTTTTTTTTTTTATCAAGTTTCCCCAAATATGTAAACTCTGAGAGCGCCTTATTCTCTTTAAATGATCATTCATTTGTCTCCAGACTCTATCTTTTGGCACAATTTATTACTCTCTATTTCAAAAAACTTAAATGCATTTTGCATATTAGCACGTAACTCTTGTTCCTGTCTCCTCAGTTGTGGAAAGGGCTGGATTGCTTTTATAAAGAAAAAAATGGCTAATAAAATTGGCCTCAGCACCATTGCTCTGCAATTCTTATGAACAGTAAAGTGGTACTTACCGTCATTGATGTTAAAAGCTATTTCTAAATTATGGTGCCATTTATTATCTCTAGTGTCCAAAGTAAGTTTAAATGATGCTTATAATTCATGTTTTACCAAATTTCCTTTTCCCCCCGAGGATACCTCTGATTAACTTATGCACATTAAAGCGCTTTTTAAATTCTTCTTTTATTGCCATTATGCTCTGAAAATCTCAGCGATTCTCAAAAATGGGTAATAAACTTGAGATAAAATGCTGCAGTTTTAGATCAATGCTGACATATCACTGTGGTGATTTCTACAGAGCTAAAGTGATAATGCTTCATATTTACGGAATATATACTAGGTTATTACTACAGTATTACCATTTTGTTCTAAGATGAAATGAGTAATTTACCAATTTATTAAACTGTTACATTTAAGTATTGCTTAGGACATTACCACCCCAATCTGTTTACTTAGCTTGAAGAGTTACCATTAAGATACCCTGTTTATTTAGGTAAAATTTGTAATCATCATGCTTTCCATTAACCAACTTATTTTTCTGCAAGGCTAATTGTCTGGAAATGAGTTTCTTCTTATTTACTGTGCTACATTCTGCTTAGCTGGCTAAAAACGTCACCCCAGCAAGAAGTGCTAGGGAAATTAATAATACATACAGAGAACAGTTTTAATTAGTATAATACCAAATGTTAATAAAAGATTTATGACGCCGTTAAAAAGTTCTAACAGAAGAGATCTTAACAGCTTCGGGCTCAATTTGTCAAGAGAGGACGACCCCCTTGTGGGAGGCCAGATTTGGGTGATTCTCAGAAGCTGCTGGAGTTCCCAGGAGCACTGGCTGGAGGTGAGAGGCTCTGCCTTGAGAAGGGGTTTGCTGGGAGCTGAATAGAATGGGTGCTGAATGCCAGTTCTAACTTGAAAGACACCAAGTTTTCTGCAAAGTAGGAGAGGAAAACAGGCCAGCCTGGGGCTCTTCAGAGACAAATCCTGGGGCATGGTTGTCTTTAGGGAGTTGGGAATAGGACTGTGAGAGACTGGGATGCTGGCAGCTCACAAGCCATGGGAAAAACGGATCAACGTGGAACTAGGAAAAGCACCAATGATATTCACTGAGTAGTGAGTGTAAGCCATTTGCTTACATATGTCTAATCCTTACAGCGGACAGCTGGCATTATCCTCATTTTTGGGGTCAGGACGTAAAGCCCTTGGAAGGGTAAGGCCCTCGCCTGAGGTAATGCAGCTAGGAAGTAGAGCGGAATTTGAACCCAGGTCAGTGGAAACCTCGCAGCACTGACTCCTGCGAGGCAATGCCCATGTGAGAGGCGAGCAACCCCATTACTCCTCCGCACCTTTGTGCACATGACGTCCGTCAGATGGGCATCCAGACAAGCAGTCGGATGCTTCCATTTTTATATCTGGATGAGTTGTGCGCACTCATCCTTCCTCTGTCCTGTTGCCCCAAAGGAGCAGTGCTCTTTCTTTATGTGCTCATCTTCCCTGCTGTGACATGAGGACAGGGGCCATTTCTTACCTTCTTTAGATCCTCGGTGCCTGGCACAGAATAGGCTTTATAAAAAGATTTAAGGGACCAGGGGAAAAATGAAGTGAAAAGGAGACATGCATACAACTTCTGTTCGTAGGCGCTCAGGAGAAACAGTGACCCGAGAGAGAGAGATTGTGTTGGATCGTAGGACATCACGCACCTCCCTGCCCACCGCCAGGCCCACTCAACCCCGGCTGAAGTGTAAGAGACTGATGTCAGGGGCGCCTGGTGGCTCGGTCGGTTGAGCGTCTGCTTTAGGCTCAGGTCATGATCCCAGGGTCCTGGGATCGAGCCCCATGTCGGGCTCCCTGCTCAGTGGAGAGCCTGCTTCTCCCTCTCCCTCTGCTGCTCCCCCTGCTTGTTCTCCCTTTTTCTCTCTCTCTCTCTCTCTGTCAAATAAATACATAAAATCTTAAAAATTAAAAAAAAAAGGCTGTTTTCAGTGCCCACTTTTCCAGCCCCCAAGGACCAGGTCCAGGAGCAGCAGGAATCCTTTGTAGGGTGAGCTGGTTC
Source organism: Ursus arctos (assembly GCF_023065955.2). Taxonomy (NCBI): domain Eukaryota; kingdom Metazoa; phylum Chordata; class Mammalia; order Carnivora; family Ursidae; genus Ursus; species Ursus arctos. The sequence continues at coordinate 58,269,164 of NW_026622819.1, forward strand.
TTTCCTAGCACGCATAATAAAAACGTGACCAAGCCAGTTATCTTCCTAACACTCTCTCGAACTTGAGCAACTCCCTATGATGAGGCACTCGCAGGCCAGTGATGCTTTTCTCTTACTCTTGGTTAAAAGAGAAAAACAAAAAACAAAACCAAGAATAGTTCTTGGACAGACGTTCTCCAGGATATGCAGCAATCAGTATAGCCTGGGCTCCTTCAAGAAAAAGAAACAAAAAGGGCACCTGGGTGGCTCAGTTGGTTAAGCATCTGCCTTTCACTCAAGTCATGATCCCAGGGTCCTGGGACTGAGCCCTGCATCGAGCCCTGTGTCGGGCTCCCTGCTGGGCAGGGAGCCCGCTTGGAGCTTGGAGCCCGCTTCTCTCTCTCCCCTGCTTGTGCTCTCTCTCTCTCTCTCTCCTTCAAAAAATTAAATAAATAAATAAAACATTTAAAAAGAGAGAGAGAAAAATAAACAATGTCTGAGACCAGCACCAACGTCTGAGGGTCACCTGAACCCCTTGCTCTTCCCAGCTGTTCCCTCTGAGAAGGGATTTTGGTCCTTCAATGGATGAATGGATAAGCAAATTATGGTCTATACTCACAATGGAATATTATCCAGCCGTCAAAAGGAAAGAAGTACCCATACACCCTACAACTGAGATGAACCTCCAAAGCTTATGCTAAATGAAAGAAGTCAGACATAGAAGGTCACATATAGTATGATTCCATTTACATGAAATGACCAGAAAAGGTAAATCCCCAGAGACAGAAGAGAGATTGGTGGTTGCCAGGGACAGAAGGGAGGAATTGCGAGTGACTACTTGATGGGTTAGGAGTGTTTTTTCGGGGGTGATGACAAGCTCCAAAGCTAGAGCGAGGAGGTGCTTGCACAACGTTGAGAACACACTAAATGCCACAGCAAATTGTACGATTAAAACAGTTAAGTATATGCTATGTGAATTTCACCTCAAGTTTTTTTAAAAAGGCATTTAAGGAATACTGGTATAAGTGTCCAAAGCTCCACGTACCCGCGTGTTCGTCACGGCACGGGTTGCCAGAAGGAAACACTGGAATAACCCGGTGTCCATCATTTAGAGATTGGTCACATAAAACAACATCATTCATGCTATGGAATCAAAGACAACCATCAAAAGAATGGGAGAAATTGGTAGCCGCTAGCATGGGAAGAGTTCGCAATGCACTATGAAGTAAAACGACCGAGTTGCAAAATCCTATGTATGTGACATCCCAGTAAAAAAACCCTCCCTGCTGGTGTGCCTTGTATCGGCAGAGGACGAAAGTCTGAGAGGATCTGCTCAGGTTCCTGCCAGGGAAAGAATGCTGGTGTTGGAGGAGGCTTTCATTTCTTACTGTATCACACGGTCATCTGAAAAAATTAAAGAGTTTTGGAAGATAAATGTTTTGAATTAAGTCAAAAGTTACAATAACGTCTAAGAGGCAGAAGAGGAATGAGGGTAAAAGAAAGAGACCCGTAGTCCTGCCACCAAAATCTTTTTTTTAGTTTATCTGGCTCAAAATTTTTTGATTTTTTTTTTAAAACATAGGACACCAAGATTTAAAAAAACAAAAAATGATGAAACACGGAAGAAGGAAGACAACAAAAGATGACACTGGAGGCTAAGGGCCCAACCTGGCCTTTGTCTCTTCTAAAGGCGGGCACCATGCCTTGAAAATGATAGGAACCCACTAAGGTCTCGACTCCCCAGTTTTTTAAAGATGTAAAAACATACTCCATTTTCCTACAATTGTCAGAAGCCAGTGTGGACACATTGCACCTAAAACATTTATGAGATAAAATGGCTGTTACACGTGCAAAGCGTGAGGACGCTTCTCAACTGAGCAACTCCGAAGGACGAATGCCCAGGGAAAACCTTACCTCAGTTAGTGGGAAGCTTCAGAAGGTATTTACCCTAACTGACTTGGGTAATTATCTCCAATCTTTCACTTTGTTTTGACTAGCTCTGCAGACTGATTTGAGTTCAGAGGGGTATCAGTTACCTCAACTAAATATTCTTTGAATTCATTATGCCAACTCATGAAAATGTTTTCCTGTTTTTCAGCGGCTTTTCTCCAACAGCCAACATTTTAATTTCTGCTGTTTTATCCCTTTTCAAAAGATAGCGGTCTTAGACTCTGGAGAATGGGATGGACCTCAGTGTTTGTGTGTCTCTGCGTGTGTGTGCGTGCGTGTGCGTGTGCGTGTGTGTGTGTGTGCGTGTGTGTGCGTGTGAGTGTAGTGTGGTGGCATATGCATGTACCATGACAGCCCCCATGTCAAATTTTCGAGGCAAGAGACAGAGCTAATTTTTCTCTCTTATTTTCAGTGTATTATTTTCTGTGGGCTCTAAATAATTGATAAGGAGGTCCCTTTCCATAATTAAAATGGATGTCCCTACACGTCAACACCAACAGCTTTTCCAATAATGAGTGAATTTAGATACATGTTAGGTCTGGATGGGTTGCAGGGCAGAATGTGCAGAGTGGGGACTGGGGGCTGGTGGGAGACACAGGGCCAGTTTCAGGGATGACAAGAGAGCAGAAGGGACAGAAGCCTGGGAGATTAGCTGGAGAAAAGTCCCTGCCTGGCCCCAAGGTCACCTTGTACAAGTAGGTGAGCCAGGCGTAGAAAGGCAATGTGAGGGCGGGAAGTTTGAAAACGTACTCAGTGCCATTTGGAATCTGTTCAGTTTCCTTTGTTTTTCTTCCAACGCCTAATGCCTTCCCAGTGTTTCACCTTCTTACTGACATCTCCCAGTTGCCCCTTTCCTTGATCAAAATCTGCTGCTGAAACCTTCCCTGGCAAGGGAGTTGGCAGCGGGTGGGGGGGAGTCAGTAAAGTCCTTCCAGGTGTGGTTACCATCTTACAAATATCAAAGTCAGTTCATTCACCTTTGGGTTCGACATACAATTCCTCCTCCCCCACTAGGGGCCCTACTCTGGGGCCAGTGCTGGAGACAGCACAGTAAAAGGCTCCCTGTCCTGGAGGAACTCACATAGGGGGTGGGCATTCAGACGGGGTGGGCTGCGGGTGGGGGGAGCAGGTTAGGTGGAAGGACTGGGCACAAAGGGACACAGAGGAAAGATGGTCTGTAACTATGCAGGTAGAAAAGCTGCCCCCAGACAGGAAGTGGACAGGGTGGCAGGATGATGTGTGAAAGGACAGCTGGTTGGGCAAGGGTCCATTCATGGGGGTTGAATTCCTCATCTAGGAACTGGAACATCGATCTGCGTGTGCCGCTGAGGCGTGGAAAGACTTTATGCAAGGGTGTGGTGGTGGGAGGAGGGCTGTTGAACTATTGGGAAGTCCCCCTGGTGGCCAGGGAGGAGGGTCTGGAGGTGAGGCTGCAAGCAGGACTAAAGGTTGAAGCTGTGAAAGAGGGGCTTCCAAGAAGGGAAGGTAGGATGGCACTGGGCTCCAGAGACCTCCTTTCAAATGAGAAAGCTCTGACGAGAGAGAGGAGAGGTGTGGCAGGCCTGAGTGACAGAGACCAGGGGACTGAAGAGGACAGTGTGCAGTCCAGACCTCCCGGAACTCTCCGGTCACGCCTGATAGGGAGGCAGGGGTGCGAATGAGATCTGGCAGCTTCCAATCCCAGCATCCCCCTCGGAGCTCTGTGCCCTGGGGCAAGTGACTTCACCTCTCTGAGCACAGGGTCCTTCCCTGTGATTTGGGCGTAACGATACCTGCGTTGCTGCTCTCTGCCCACCACCTCGTAGCTGCTGCATACATAGCAGGGCCGATTATTTTCTGGAGGCGGAACAGGCCCTTCCGCAAATGCACTTGCAGAGAAGCCCACCCACAGGCTTCTAAGTACAAGAGCTGAGGGTGGGCTGGGTCTGTGGGGGGTTCACCACCCAGCTCTCCTGAACAAGAACTTTGAACAAGGAAAACAGAAAGCCAGTCTGGATACACTCATTTCCAGACTCTTGTCAAGCAAAAAAAAAAAAAAAAAAAAAAGGCGGCAGCGTGTCAGTTCTGGCAGAAATACCCGAGACCACAGATGCATTTGCCCGCCTGCCCCCGCTGTTCTCTCTGTCTGTCTCCCTCTGGCCTCCTCCATACACTCTTGGCTTCAATACCGCCAGCTGACTCCAGAGAGGCGACAGGCAACTCAGAGCGGATGGCCGTCAGGGAAGGAGCCCGTGGATAACTCTGGAAAAGGGGGCCCATTCTTGGAAGGTACCAAGCTCTCAGCTCCTAGAACAAACAGGGTTGATGCTGATTCAAACTCTGAAAAGGCTTTTTGAAGAACAGCCTTGCCGACACGTTAAAGATGCGAATCTATTGATTTGATTCGTTTAAAGTATGCTTAATGCTCAAAGGTCCCGAGGAAGATTTTCCAATGGAAACAAACTAAAGGATCACTATTTAAATAGAATTTCAGCATCCAATTCTTCCTTAAAGGAAAAAGACAAGAATTCTTGCCTTGGCCAAAAGTGGGCCTTTGGGGAAATGCAGGCGCGGTGGCGGATGACACACTTCTCCTGAATGAGCCCGCAGGAACCACGGAGGGGACGGAAAGGCTGTTGTTAAGGGTGGATTAGTCATGGAGAGGTCAGTTCACTAGCTCTCAGACATAGGAGCATTGAGTTAGTGGGAGACTACAAGTGTTTTGTCTCAACAGAGAAACTGTTAGTAGGGGGAAATCCTCATGGCTGCACTTGCCAACTTGTGTGTAATATATGGTCTACTTGCAAAATATTGCACAAGAAATCTGGCAAGGACTCCAGGCTGCTCCTTCCTTCCTTGCTCCTGTGTATAGCTGCCCCCCCCCCGGCCCCGGCACAGGCATCCACCACCCTCAGCCAGCAGCAAGCAAACCCTGAGTCTTCCATTCATAAGGCAGCTCAGACTGTGTTTGCCATAAACTTACTTCAGGAGTAAACCAAGCAAGAGGATGCTCACCCCCATGACCGTGACATTGCACTTCCGTCCTTTGTATCACTGCTGATGTGAACGCTACCACCGGTGCAAGCTTACTTGCTCCTGTGGTGGCTGACTCTCCAAAGTGACTGCAGTCGTGGGCACAGGAAGGGGAGTACCGAGGGGACTGGATGCGGGCACAGGGACACCAACACCTCTGCTGCACCATCCTTCTCCTTAGGGTCCACACCTGTGCCTCTCGACCTGCGGACTTTCTCCCTGGCCATGGGAGCATGTGCTCTGTTGCCCTCCAAACAGGGAGGTATTGCTTATTGCCCTCAACCAATAACGGGCAGGGCGCTGAGGGATTAGGACTCCAGCTGCCTGGCCCTGGGTTGAGAGGCATATTCTCCCATCTCCTAGAGGTCCCCAGGGACACTGAACTCCAGCCACCACAATGGGAACTGGCCTGGAAACACACGTTTCATTGGCTGACTTCCCCTCCTGTCTCACCTCCCTACTCTCTTGCCACTGGCTCCTGGGATCATTGCCAAATAATTGCCCGTACCCCTATTCTTTTGGGGGAACCTGGACAGAGCAACATGGGGTTCCCTACACACAACCCTCCGAAATTGCCACCTCTGCCCGGAGCAAGCTCCTGTGGTCTAACTAGTAACTGTTAGTGTGCAAGCTCTTTCCTGAGTCTGAGCTGATGTCTGTGAGCACAAGCACACCCCTGTCCGGGAAGCTGCAGGCGGCGGGCAAGAGCAGTTTGCTATTTCCTTTTCCATACGTGTTCTCCTCTCCTGACGGACAGCTCAGGCTTGTCATTTGTAATGACTGCTTGGCATCCCATTGTTCTCTTTCTCCCTGGAGGCAGAGCCAGCGCCACAGGCTGACCGCCTGTGCAGGGACCCCATGCTTGCAAGAGTCCTGCACTTTTAGTGCTTGACTGCCGCCATCTTGGAATACTGAATTTTTCAGCAAGAGGCTCCTTATTTTCATTGTGCGGTGGGCTCACACATGGTAGAGGTGGTCCTGTCTGCATACTTTAGATGATCCTGACTGTTGAGCATTCTCCCACCTAATTTTCTTCCTCTTTAAACAGGCCAGTGCCAACAATCAAGGAAGACAATATTATCCAATTGGCCGAGACAAAAAAATGACGCTATACCACGTTGGAAGAGTAGGGGAAACGGGCATTCTCATACACTGCTGGCAGGAGTGGTAATTGTCCAGCCTTTTTGTAGTACAATTTGACAATATCGTTACTAATTTAAAATGCCCATTCCTTTAATTGAATGATTCCACAAAGAGGTCTTTATCCAATAGATACACTTCCATGTTTCAAAGAAGTATGTACGAGGTAATTCAATCCTAGCACCATTTAAAAAAACAGTCGATTGTAAATAAATAAATATCAATAGGGAGTGGATTTAAAAACATAGGGAATAATGACGTCATTGAATACTATGCAACCATTACAAAAATGGACTGATATGTAACCATCTCCAGATACATCGAAGAGTGAAAAAGCAAGTCCAGTGCCAGGTGCATGCTAACTTACATTTGTATAAAAAAAAAGATGAGAACAGCTAAACATTCTTAACACATGAATTGACTGACTCTGGAGAGAAGGAAGAGCTAGTTTCAAGAATGCTGTGGAGAGGGGAGCTGGGAAATGGGAGATAGGGAAGGAGGACAACCAAGGATTGTTCACTCCTTGGACTTTTTTTTTTTTTTTTTTTTTTGACATAGAGAAAGAGACAGCAAGCACAAGCAGGGCGACCGGCAGAGGGAGAGGCAGAAGCAGGCTCCCACTAAGGAGGGAGCCCAATGCGGGGCTCGATCCCAGGACTCTGGGATCGTGACCTGAGCCCAGGGCAGATGCTTAACTGACTGAGCCACCCAGGGTCCCCTCCTTGGACTCTTTTTCAGTGTTTTAATTTTCTTTTCTTTTTCCCTGTATTTTTGAAATCAATGCCAAATATTTGCTACTTTAAAAATGTTAAAAAAAAAAAAGTGGGGGGAGGGTGGGAGGGGGTGGAGCTGGCAAGAAAGCTAGCTAACAGGATGCCCAGCCATCCAGACAACCTTTCTGCTCTGACTTCAAGCTTGTGGTCTGGAGCCACCAGGACGCCAGAAAAGCCTGAAGCTCACTTCTGGATTGCCCTATCAACTTCCTCCTCTCTCCCCTGGGGCTGCCACTGTAAAGCCCCAAGTGACAAGTCTTTTGAAATCCAAAGGAAACACTTTTTTACTGTTCTTGATGAGTTTGTACATTTTTCTCTGCTTTGAAAACAAGTGTGTAAAGTGACTGCGTCTCCTTTTTGTTTTTCCCCTGTGGCTGCCAGGAAGCTCACAAATTCTGAGCTCAGTTGTATGTTACCACGTGAATGGTAGTTCGATGCTCTTCTCCTCTGGACTTGATTTTCTACCTCTGTTACATGTTCTCTGGCCCTGATTCTCTATTTATATTTGGATTGCTTTTATTGTATACGGGCAAGAATAGTGTTTTGATTTTCAGCTGCCCTTTTTCCTCCCAGTATTTCCTTGCAGCCCTGCTCTCCAGCCCCCTCCCCCATTGGGTCCATAGCAGAATAAGCCCAGGCGGCATCAATAAACCCAGGGGGCATCGGTGCCTGAGGGAAGGGATAGCACAGTAGGATGAGAAAAATCTTTTGAGTTTAAAGCCCAAGCTCCGTGGGACTGTGGGTCTGAACAGCGGATTTGAGAGGCGAGATGATGAGTCCACAGAGCAAAGCTGGCTGACCCGCCTAGGCTGGAGGAAGAGTGAACAAAAGGCAGTCAAGAGTTAAGGGAACAGCAGAAAACCCAGAGTGCTGTGGGAAATCTGTCCCAGGGGATTCCTGGACCCTTGCTTCCCATTCAACATACAGAGAAAGCACATTCGTGGTAGAAATGGCTGTGTAGTTAGTCAGATGGGCCTGAGACTAACTCCCAAAGGGGCCTGCACCCCAGAGGGCACAGGAACTGTGCCCAGGTGAGGGGCATCTGGAGGAGTGCAGTGAGAAAAGGACAGGAGGGCAGTGTCCGTCACGAACCCAGGACCAGGGTTGGAGCAGGGTCATCACCCCAGGTGCTAGCATGCAGGACAGGGGCTGAGGATAAATGTGTGGCTGGCCTTGATGCGCTGTGGCCCCAGATCTGAGAGCAGCCCGGGGAAACAGTGACCTCACGGAGACATTCTGCCATAGAGCGGGACGGTGCTGCTGAAAGAAACTGAGTTGCCTTGGAGAGAAACGGTCCCCAGTCTGCAAAACGTTGAGATTCTGAGCCCCTCAAAGGAACGCAAAGGAGCAACAAATGGAGAAAGCAGAAAAGAGCCTTATCTTAAAATCAACCCTTTCCAGACCCTTCTGTACGAGGTAACCCCGGGACAGACTGCCCCCCACGCCCCCGTAGGAGCCTAGGATGGTCCCTCTGATAAAGGTAGAATTTCCGGGCTGGGGACACAGCTAGATCCATCTCCCGCATTTTGATGGGCCAGGAAGCGATCTGACTCATTTCCTACCCTTCCTCGGTAACAAATGCTTTCTGAATAAACTGGGCTGCCACCGAGCACAGTTAATGGCCTGGAAGCTTCCCAGGTGCTCCAGGAAAGAAGAGGCCTTTTAACCACGGTTTTTGGCCTTCATAACTAATGTCAGCCTTAAATGCTATTTGGAATAACAAATGAATGCTTGTCTGACTCTGAGAGCCTTTGCTAACTGCGCTCCCAAGCTTTATTATTTCGCTGATGGAGACTGCTTTTGTCATCTGGAGCAGTCTGACCCTTAGTTTACCTGTCTTTCAAATGAGCAGAAGAATAATTTCTTCGTGGGGGACTGATGCTGAGCAGATGTTCGCAGAGCCCCTTAGGATCACCGGGACAGGTCTCTCAGTAGAATTGAGGTTGCTGTTATGCAATCATCTTCCCTTCTAGTTTTGATTAAAAAAATGATCCATGTGCATCTATGTACACACATGTGTCAACGCTAATGGGGGCATGCGTACTGGACCCACTGCCACACAGATCGGAGTGGAAGCAGGGTGCCCCCCAGCAAGGCTCTCTCGCAGCACCAGATTACATAGATGCAATACCTGGCGGGGTGGGGGTGGGGGGGATCTTTTTTTTTTTTTTTTTTTTTTTTCCCCACGGAGCTGTTCCGGACCTCCGTGTGTCACCCATTTGTGGTGAGAGGGTGGGGAGAGGCGGCCTTACTCGCGGTGTGGCAGACTCTAGTGCCCTCTGCTGTCTTTGGGGAAACAAACACTTCTTTAGGGAAGAGGCCTCAATGTCTACTGTAAGGAAGGAAAACTATTCTGGAATCGACGAAGTTTCCACCTGAATTTGGTTAGCTCTGTTTCTCGTTATTTGGGTCGGAGGCCAAGTATCCCCCATGGAGCCCAGGGTGGCCTGCTACCCCGGCCTCGGTGTTCACCCCACAGATGGAACTGAGGTGTCATGGAACAGAAAAGCAAACTGACCGAATACCAAGACTCCCAGGGACTGAAAGAGAGTGCCAGCGTATTTTTAGAGAGATCGTTAAGAGGGTAGTCTTGGCTGGATTGGATACAGCCCCAAGCTGGTGGGTTCGGAGGTTATTTATTCATTTTAAAATTTGCTTTAATTGTATTTGTTGCCCATCAGGAAAGGCAAGGACGCTAATTTGGCCCACCGTGTGGCATTCTTCGCTGGATGTGCCCTCTTCGCCTGCGCCTCTCTGTAGCACCTGGGTAGGGCCCAAAGATCGAGTGTTCATTTACTCTGTAAGTGAACAGGATATTTGCCCATTAATTTCCACTCCAGTGCTCTAAGCCCCATATAAGGCACGGTTAATATAATCTCACTTTAGATGACACTCGGAGGAGCAGGAAGACAATTTGTGGGGGGAAAGGAATAAGAGGCAGTGTGCATTTAACGGGAATGTTAATATTTACTCGTTGCCACACTTGGTATCTGGGAGGCTGCGAAGTCACTAAGTGGGGATTACATCTTCAATTAAGTAGTGATAGCGGGGGAGTCAGTGATGTTTCACAGAGGGAAACTGCCGAAATCATACTTTAAGCAGAATAATTTTTTTAAAAGCTACAAAAAAATTGAAATAAAAGCCCAAGGGGAAAAAATAGAGGGAACATTTCTGTTTAGGGAATCCTAATATTTTGGCTGAACACATTATGTAAAATTAAATACTATTTTAAACCAAGGAGATATAATATCTAATTAAGTTTTTGTGGTTGATGGGCTGAGAGAGGATTGTGAATGTTGCAACCATTGAACTGAAAGAAGTAGAAAAATTAAATAACACTGTTCTATAGTGACTTTCACCCAGACATACAAGCAGACTTCCATATTTCGCTTTTACTCTGCCCCCTACCTAGGACTCACTGAAGGCATGAAAGAGAAAATGAAAATGTGCACAATGAGCTCATTAAGCCTAGTAATTACCCCAAGGAGTAGGAATCAGGAGTTGTTAGCCTCATTTCCGAGCTGTGACAATGGGTTCCATGGGGGCCAAGGGATTCTCATCCAGGGTCATCCTGTGAGTCCAGGGGTAGAGAAAGAACAGAACCACTACCGTCCCCTGTACCTGGAACTTCTGCTCCAGAATGCTCTCTGCTCTACAGTAAGAAGAATGTCAAACTTTGGGATGTGGATTGATCAGAATTACCAGGAAGCAGTAAGATTTTAAGGCTATTTGGAGTCTTAGAGGAATTTCAAAGTAAAGTGTGTAGAAACCAAAGACAAAAGGTTGGTGTTTAAAGGATGTTGACTTCTGAGGCTAATTAGTACATTAAGATAATTTCAAATACTTTATAAAAATAGTTTTAAGCATATAACATATATTATATGTGATTTCAATGGGCGATTTTTAAAAAAACTTAGCTTGAAGATTATTTATTTTAGAAAGAGGAAGAGAGTGTGCACAGTAGTTGGGGGAGGAGCAGAGGGAGAGGTAGAGAGAGTGGGGAGGAAGGGCAGAGGGAGAGAGAATCTCAAGCAGACCCCCCACTGAGCAGGGAGCCTGCTGTGGGGCTCAATCCCATGACCCTGCGATCATGACCCAAGCTGAAATCAAGAATTGGATGCTTAACTGACCGAGCCACCCAGGCGCCCCAAAGAGTGGGCTTTCTTAAACTGAATTGAAATACCTACAAAATGCCCAAAGACAATGTAGACAAAGAACTCCATGTGCGAAGACTGAATATTTCAATTGTATTTCATTAGTTTTTCCCTTAAATTTATCATCACAGATGTACAGTTATAGAACTTCACACCATTTTTAAAAGTTTAAACTTTGATAGTATCTATTTTGTATATAGTTCCTACGATAAATTAAGCAGGGCCATATTTAATACTGGGAGGAAAAAAAGAACTCTCAGGACATCTTCATATCAAGTTGAAAGAAATTTGGTCAGAAGGCTACTTGAAAGGAGAATATTCAAATTACAATTTGGCGATAAAGAAGTAGTTTAAATAATTGAAAATGAGGAATGAGCTTTGAGAAGTCGCTCTTCGGTGGTCGTTTTTGTTTCAATTGCCACAAGCGAGAAGTAGGTTTTAAAAATAGATCACCAGGGCAGAGCAAGTGTCTCTGACAGGCACTTGCAGGCAGGATTCTAGAAATTCCAATCATTTAACAAATTGCACCATTAAAAGTCATAATAGGTCTAAAAGCCATTCTTAAAAGAACTTACTAAGTAATTTGACCTACATAATCATCTTGTTAAATTCATTTGATATCATGAGACAGTTAGTGAAATATGCATAGTACATTATATTAAAGAGAAAAGTACCCTTCAATTGGTATCTGATGTGCACTTTGCAATCGCCGCTATTAGTTGTCTATAAAACTCCTAGACATGATTTGATTTGATTTTATTACTGTTATATCATTTTACTTTGTAACATATAGGGTGGAGATTACAGGTCGGCTATTGCTTACTAGGAAATATTTAACGAAGGATGTTTTATTTATTAGCATAAAGAGACACAGTGGATTATTGGGTGATTAAAGTGACGATGTGGCTGCCATACTTGTCAAAAGTATAGCTCTAATTCAATAGCAAGGCGACAGTCAGTCTCTGAGTTGATCTATGCCTGAGCAAACTGGCTCTGAAAGCAGGACATTGCCCACTTAAAAGGATCTTTGTAAATTTCTGTAATTGCACATTATCAAAAGCAAACAGCAACAACAACAAACCCACAGAGTGATTTCTCCGTCGTAAGTTTACTTTCCATCTGCCATGAGCCTCTGCGTTTTATCTTTTGCATTCCTAACATCCCAAATCAATAACAGAGAATGATATTTAATGTTACTAATCTATGTGGGAAACACAATATTTTTACACGAAGTAAATTGAGAAGAGAATTCAATAAAGGGAACAAAGGAAGAAAGGAACTAGCGTTTATTGACTGCCTGCTTTGTGCTAGGCTCTGTGCTAAGTGTTCTACAAAGACTAGCAGACTATCTCATTTAATGCTACAGAAAGCTGCCAAGTGAATAGAGAAATATTTATTTTTCAATTTTGAATTGCATATATGTTTACTACTTTTTTCCTTTGTTATCCTTTGGTTTAATGTCACTTAAGCCCACAAGTAACACATATCATCAGAACTACTTCACACCTGGCTGGGGGAGGAGGGAAAATTTGCTAATATCACTTGTCAATGAACACATTTACTGCAATTAGTGTCCATATTTTATCTATTCTTAACTCTTGCTCAAACAACACTTAATCAGAATTTTACTCTGCATATAATTAGGCATAAATATATCCATCCTGAAATATCTGCTCTTTGCTACTCATTGTGAATTTAAAGAAAGCTTATAAACCATAAACTGTATCACTTAAATCATCCATTTGTTAATATTTGTTAACTGCATTATTTGTATTTCGCAACAAATTTAGTGCTATTTCAAGATAAAATATTACAGAGTCTGATTTGTTTTAGGTTACAAGCCAAGATATGGTACAGACCCTTTCTTAATTATTTTACTATGCTAAAAGCTAAAATTGACCTGAGACATCATAAACCTTCCCTGGGCCTTAGGAGCAGTTTAGTTTCACAGCGCCCTCTGCTGTACTCTGCAAGTGTAGCACTCTTCCAACTCAGCCGAATTTAGTGAGGAGACAACCCAACAGTCAGGGCAGGTCCGGGTCAGGTCCTCAAGCCATCAGGGTTCAGAACTTGAATACTGACTGTGAACCCAATTCCCAGTAAGCTTAGGAAACCAGTGTGCCTGACAGAACTCCCAGGAATTCTCTTTCCATCCCCATCCTCTCCCCCAAGCTACGGGGGCTCCTGCATCCAGCGGCCTTCACATCTGAAGGGTATTTCACATTTTGCACCTCCCAGGCAGACCTGTTTTTGCACCACTCCCAGCCCAGACACGCCTTACCTCCAGGTCTGCTCACCTCTGTTCATGGATCACCATTCACTCAGCCCCAAAACCTAGGAGTTGTCTGTGATTTCTCTCTTTCCCTCACCTGGCGCGTAGCAGGCCCTTCAGACATGCCTGTGGAATGAACAAGCAGATATAGGATGCAGAATTTCAGGGTATTAACTCACCACGGAAAACACAAACGCGTCTATGAAAGCAGGAATAAGGTCATCGTGTAATTTCCAGGTAGGTAGACCTCCATGGAGAGAGGACAATGCCAATTTACACTTCCCTGTCCGTCTCTTATCTCGGTAGGATAGGATCCCTTTTGATTCCCACAGCCTCCATCAGGCCAGGTAGGGAATAAGGGGTCTGGTTTTAGGTTTCTAAGGGATAAGCACATCCCTTCCTTATTCTCTGAAATTGTATGCTGGCTACAGTTTCTTGGAGCGGAACTAGACTGCCACCAGTTCTACCAGTCGGCTTACAGGCCACCTCACGATGTATTTCATGTCTTCATGTAGCTCATCTGTGCCCTCACGTGTGGGATCTTTCTACTGTCACTTGCTGAGGGTAATTTTTTCCCTGTTCTGAGAGACCTATGTGGCCCCTTTGACTGCTGGTGTTTACCAACCAAACTGGCCAAAGTATCTTCTAAATTATCTTGGCTGGTTCAATTTAAATAGAACCCATTAATACATAAACTTGTAATACACATTTTGATAAGACATAGACAATTCAAAAAATAAACATCAGGGGCGCCTGGGTGGCTCAGTTGGTTAAGTGCCTGCCTTCGGCTCAGGTCATGATCCTGGAGTCCCGGGATCAAGCCCTGCATCAGGCTCCCTTCTTAGTGGGGAGTCTGCTTCTCCCTCTGCCTCTCACCCAACTTGTGTTCTCTCTCTCAAATAAATAAAAAAAAATCTTTATAAATTAATTAATTAATTAAATTTAATTAAATAAACATCAAGCTAATCCTACCACCCAGGGATAACTTCTATTAACACTTGGATGTATTTCTTGAAATAGAGTTTATTTTTTCGAGCAGTTTTAGGTTCACAACAAAATGAAGTAGAAGATACAGAGATTTCCCATAAACTCCCTGCCCCCTCTACATCCAGCCCCATCCCCCATTATCAACATTCTCCCCCAGAGTGGGGCATTTCTTACAACCAGTGAACCTACACGAGACATTGTTGTCAGCCACAGTTCATAGTTTACATTAAGGTTTACTCTCGGTGTTGTACAAGACTGTGGTTTTGACAAATGTATAAGGTCATGTATCTACCATGATAGTATCGTACAGAATAGCTTGATATATAAAAATAGCCCTGCAAATCCTCTGTGTTCCTCCTACTCATCTCTCTCTCCTTCCTAACCTCCAGCAACCACTGATCTTTTCATCTTCATGTACGTTTCAGTCTCTTCTCTGTGTATGTGTGTGTGTATTAATATCGCTACAAAAGTGAGCACATACTATGCATGTACTTTCTTTTCTTTTTCCTTCTTTTTTTTTAAAAAGATTTTATTCATTTGACAAAGAGAGACACAGCAAGAGAGGGAACACAAGCAGGGAGAGTGGGAGACAAAGAAGCAGGCCTCCCGCTGAGCAGGGAGCCCAATGTGGGGCTTGATCCCAGGACCCTGGGATCATGACCTGAGCTGAAGGCAGTTGCTTAAGGACTCAGTCACCCAGGCACTGCTGTACTTTATTTTCTGTTTTGCTTTCTTTCTAAACTTTTAAAGCTTTATATGATGGAAATTCTTAAACATATATAAAAACAGGAGAGAAAACTGTAATGAATCTCCATCGGCCCAACACCTGGCTTCAATAATTATCAACAGTTTGTTAATTGTATTTCATCTCTCTCCCTCTACTGGCTTTTCATTTTTTTTCTGAAATATCTTGAAACAAATCCAAAGAATCGTGTCATTTCACCCATAGTGCTGAAATATGTATATATATAAACTGCCTTTTTCATTTTACATGACATCATAAATATTTTTCCATGTCATTCACTATAATTTAAAGCATTATTTTTAACAACTCCCAGATATTGTCATTGTATGTGATGCAAAGCTTTGAGTGCATCTCTGGTTATTTCCTTAGAATATATCTCTATAAGTAAGCAATAGGATCAAAGGATATGAGTCTTAAAGGCACAAAAAACTTGGTTGTATCAACTTATATTCCAATCAGTGGGATTCGTGAAAGGGCCTGTGTCCTTGAACCCTCAAGGTATTACCAATTGTATGGGTCAAGATGCCATTGCAGATAACATAATCTATCTAGCTGGAAGCCAAGATTTATTACTAGTTATTATAAAATCATTAGAAGATTTGGAAGAGTTGACTGAGCTCCCAGGAATGAACTCCAGAACCACAGTGTGGAATTGGCTCACCAAGGCAGCCACGTCTGCCACCTTTGGGAAGCTGGGAATAAGAAAGTTGTCATCACGGATGCAAGCTCTAGGTTTGTACTGCCTTTCTCATGATTTACACTATTAAAACGGATGCCTCTCTACCCCCAAAAAACTGGAATTGGACCCTGGGTCTTCTACTACAAATGTCATGAAAGTTCAAATGCCTCTATGATCTTACTTGCTAGCAGAAACAGAATTATGGTTGGTGTCTTATAATACTCATTCCTATTGTCCATATTTCATATGGACACACTGCTACATTGAAGGTAGGTCATCTGAAAAATTTCAGCTGTAAAGAGTCTAGGAAATGCAGTAATTTTGCTTTCCAGTTCTTAGCAGGCAGCAAGCCATGACACAAAGTGGCTGAATGGAGCTAAATGAGCCAATCTGTAATATCTGCTACAGTCCACCCATTTGGCAACACCGCATCTGTATATAGTTTTCTGCCAATAAATCTTCCAAGAGGGCACCTGGGTGGTGCAGTCAGTTAAGATTCTGACTCTTGGTTTCGGCTCAGGTCATGATCTCAGGGTCATGAGATTGAGCCCCATGTCAGGCTCTACTCTCAGCATGGAGTTTGCTTGAGAGTCTCTCTCCCTCTCCCTCTGGCACCCCCATGCTCTCTCTCTCTCTCTCAAATAAATAAATAAATCTTACCAAAAAAAATCTTCCAGTGGTGCCTGGGTGGATTAGTCGGTTGAGCATCTGCCTGTGGCTCAGGTCATGATCCCAGGGTTCTGGGATTGAGCCCTACATCGGGCTCCCTGCTCAGCAGGGAGCCTGCTTCTCCCTCTCCCTCTGCTGCTCTCTCGCTCTCTCTCAAATAAATAAATGAATGAATGAATCAATCAATCAATCAATAAAATCTTTAAAAAACCTTCCAAACGAAAATAATATCCAGAACCAACATACTTTCCTCATGGACTCCTACCTCATACAAACAATAATGAGCTTTTCCCCAAAAAGAAACCCAAACATCACTGTATCCATCTCTAAGTGATGTTCATTTGTCTTCTGGTATAACCACATATTAATACTCTGTATTTGAACTTGCTCTATGTAATGTAGTAAGTGAAAGAAAGAGAGGAGGAAAAACGAAATAGTATTATGTATAAAACTTGTGATCATGGATCTCATTTCTTCAGCCATGAGATATCCAATACCAGCCAATACTCAACGATGTTTTACAACTGGTTTATTTGATTCCAAATCCAAACATGCTGTGTGGTCTCATGAGTTTCTTTTATTCGACACAGGCCCCACCCTTCTTTTTTGTGCTTTGATTTGTTGGAAACCAGGTTATTTTTTTAAGTGTGGAATGTTTCACATTATGTATTTGGTTGATTGCTTTTTCTTGATATCATCTAACTTATTCTACTAAACCCTGTATTTCCTAAAAGCTGGTAGCTATTCTAAAGACCTGATTGGACTGAATTTTGTTTGTGGACAACAGGAACTCATGAACACCCTTGTGTACTTTCTATTGCATCACGTTGTCTGTTATTCTTCTTTCAGAGAATCTAAGATTGATCAGTGGGTTCAGGTGGTGTGGCCCTGGTCCCTCCACCATAAAGATTCTAAACATTTCTCCTAATTATATGAATGTTCCTTGAGATCATGAACTGGACCTGTTATTTCATTAGGGATCAAAATTGATGATTAGTCCAATTCTACCAAACTCATGAATCACTGTATATCTATACCCCTGGCCATCTCTTTTTTTTTTTATTTAATTTTTTAAAAGATTTTATTTATTTATTTATTTGACAGAGATAGAGACAGCCAGCGAGAGAGGGAACACAAGCAGGGGGAGTGGGAGAGGAAGAAGCAGGCTCATAGCAGAGGAGCCTGATGTGGGGCTCGATCCCATAACACTGGGATCACGCCCTGAGCCGAAGGCAGACGCTTAACCGCTGTGCCACCCAGGCGCCCCCCATCTCTTTTTTTTTTGAGTCAGAATGAAAGACCAAGCATATATATAAAATCCTATATATAATAGCAGACATCACTATGAATTATTCCTCAATTAAGACTACCAGATTTTAGCAAGTAACAATATATGACATCCAGTTAAATTTGAATTTCAGAAATTTTTAAAAAATTTAAGTGTTTATTTTATTTTTGTTTAAAGATTTTATTTATCTATTTGAGAGACAGCAAGAATGGGAGAGATTGCAGAGGGAGAGAGAGAAGCAGGCTCCCCACTGAGCAGAGAGCCCGATGTGGGGCTCTATCCCAGGACCCAGTGATTATGACCTGAGCCTAAGGTAGGCACTTAACTGACTGAGCCACCCAGGTGCCCCAAATTTAAGTGTGTTTAAAATATCAAAAAATAGGGGCACCTGGCTGGCTCAGTTGATAGAGTATGGGACTCCTCATCTTGGGGTCATAAGTTCGAGCCCCATGTTGGGCACAGAGTTACTTAAAGAAATAAATAAAATATTAAACAAATAAATGGATGCATAGGAAAAATTTTAAGGGTTTATTTGAGCAAAAATCTATTCATACTGGGCAGCATCCAATCTAGCAGATAAAAAGGAGCTCCAAGGTGCTGTACAAGTGAAAGACTTTTAGAGGCAGAAGGGAGCAGGAACAAGGAAGTTATATTAGGCAAACAAGTGGGTTGGTTATTGCAAGGTTACTTTCCTTCAGGGGATGGCAGGGGTCTATCAGGCAGATAACCTAACTAGCACTGATCAGGAGATTCCTAATTGACTGGTTTATAAAGATTCCATTTCTGGGAGAGCTGAAACTGTAATTAAATTAAATCTTGGTTTGGTGATGAGGGGCTTAGCACAAGTGACTCTATTTTGCCCCTCTTGTCTGGTTTTTAACAGAAATTTGCAGGGTCAAGTTCAGGGCAGGGTCAGGTTGGGGTTAGTTGGGGCAGTAAAAATCTGGAAGAGGACAGTTAGAGGAACAGAGAGAAGTCATTAGCCAGGGACGACAAAGAGTAGCCAATGAAGAAGTCTACGCAAATCTTTGTGTCTGAAGTTGCTGTAGGTCAACAGGGCCGGAAGTGGGAAATAAAAATGGAATGCGAAGCAGGAGAGAATGGGGACACACTGGAACACAGGAAGACATATTGGAACCTACATGTGTTTTTGAGAGTCTCCACCCTTGATGCCATGGATGACCTGCAGAAGAAGCTGGTGTCCTTTGCCATGCACCCGGCCCGGGACACAGAGGAACAGAAGGAGAAATTGCAGAGTAGGAGCCAGCAAATGAGGGACAAAATAAGTGCATTGCAGCAGCACCTGGAGTCCCCCCATACTGATCTTCAGGCCCTAAAGCCCGCTTGTTTGCTCTCACCTTCCAAATCTCAGCCATACTTTTCTTGTGACCAACCTTAAACTATGAGTTCAGGGAAGGGAATTCCAGGTAACATAGTTCCACTTTAGCCAGGTTGGCACCCTACAAAACCACCAGAGTTCACCTTACCTCTATCAACCATATTTATCTTCCAAATAAAGACAACAGCAAAATCATGCTTCTGGCTAACATGTTACAAGTATCCCTCATACAGTAAAGAGCATGCTAACCCTCTCTCAAACACAGGATATAAAGAACCACCTTTTTTTGTAAAGGATTACTTCCTATAGCTGAGTCACACTCCACCTTTGATACCCTGTAATTTAAATACTGAGTTATTGAATTGTGGTAGTTTTTCATTTAGTTTTATCAGTAGGACACAGAACTAAGATGCATCCCATGGAAATGACTGCATTCCACACATAGTCCTCCTTCCTCCCATTTTGCACTAGCGACCCAATTTCCCTTTGATAGTCAAGATCATTCGCCCTAGTCAGTACAAAAACTCCTGTTTTGCCTGAGGAGTCCACGATGGTCCGGCAGCAGTCTCAATTTCCTGTTTAATCAAAACATTGCTATAACCTCTGGTGGAAGCCTTCTTCCCTTGGGAACTAATACCTCTAGACCAGCAATGTTAAGGGAATGGGAAGCAAAACATTTGTTAGGGATCACTAGGGGTGGAAATGGAAGGGGTTCCACAAATCCTGCTATATATTAGCCACTGATTTGGTGTATATACTGCATAATGGAGAACATTATTCCAGCCCAACAAGATGTTACCGTTTAGCTGAGAATGTAAGTGAGTCTTCACAGGCCATCCCACCATTCAATGAGGCCAGATGATGACAAACATGGAAGCAGAGAGTTCCACGGGCATAGGTCCACTGCGTCACTTCATTTACTAGGAAGTTCCTTTGTCAGAAGAATGCATTATGGAACACTATGACAGTGAAAAAGTCTGTTAAGTCCATGGATGTTGGTTTTGGCAGAAGCATTGTAGACAGGACAAGCAAGTCTATGTACAGTTAGGTTTCTACTCCAGTGAGAACAACATGCTATCCCTTCCAATATGGAACTGATCCAGTGAAAACAATCTAACATCTTATGACTGGTTGATCTCTTGGGGAAATGGAGCCACACTGGAAGCTCACTGTTGATATTTGCCATTGGCAGGTGGGGCTATAAAATCCATGTTTTCATGACCATGCATAACCTTCATTTCTGCCATTTTGGCCATTTTTTTCCCATAAGCTTCTGAGCAGGGACGGGGTCATGGGAGAAAGAGGCTGACTGATGTTGGCAGAACAGGTCATCTTGCCCAGATGATGACTGAGATTCTTCTCTGATGAGGTTGTTCTTTGATGACCATTCACATAAAATACAAATATCTTCATATCCTGTGCCCATTCGGAAAGCTCCGCCCATATACCTATTCCCCAGACCTCCTTGGCACTGATTTCCTAATCATGCTCCTTTCAAGTTTCTGACTATCCAGCAAAACAATTAGCCAGACAAATACCCATGAATCATGGTAGATCTGTCCCCCGGCCATCTCTTTTTCTAGGCAGGACAAATGACCAGGTGCACTGCTTAGAGTTCTGCCTACTAAGAGGATGTCTCTTCTTCATGGAACTTCAGGGCCATGTGTGGCATATCAGTTATCTATTGTGATATAATTAACCACTTCAAAACTCAGTGGCTTAAAATGACAACAATAATTTATTTTGCTTGTCAATGTGTTATTTGGGCCTTCAGCATGGCTGGCTCATCTGTATTCCATGTCTGAATAGTTGGTTTTTGAAACTTAGCTGGGTTAGTCTGGAGGATGGACTTTCAATTTGTTCAATCACACAGCTGGCCAGTTGGTGCTGGTTGTTGGCTAAGGTGTAGTCAGGACTGTAGGCTAGGCCTCTGTTCCTCTCCAGGTAGGCACCTCCACAGATTGCCTGGTCTTGCTCATGGTGGTTAGGTCCCAAGAGTGAGTGTTCCAAGAGCCTTGGGAGTCACATAACATCACTTCTGCCTTAATTCTATTGGTAAAGACACAGGTTCAAGGGGAGGGTACATAGACTCCACTTCTTAAAGGAGGGTGTCAAGGTTCTAGAAGAGTACCTGGAATAAGACATATTATTGTGGTCTTCCTCAGAAATACAATCTGCCATAATGCAGATTGAAAGAAAGGAGCAATGAAGTGAGGAGAGGACCATGGGCACCTGGGTCCCTTGCTCATGAAATTCACCTGTGTCTTCTGAATTTACCTGAGCCTGATCTCATCTATACCACTTCTATCTGAAAATGAAGTGCTGCTGTGCATGTCTAACTTTATGATTGGATGAGTGAGACAACACTTGGTAACTTGGTGCCCCACAGTCAAATGTTTAGTTGCCACTAGTGCCCAGAGCAAGCCTTTCTCAAAAGAATAGTTATCTGTAGATGAAAGACCTTGATGTGAGACAGGAATCCATCAAAATCATAGAGGAGAACATAGGCTGTAACCTCTCTGACATCGGCCACAGCAACTTCTTTCATGACACATCTCCAAAGGCAAGAGAAACAAAAGAAAAAATGAACTTGTGGGACTTCATCAAGATAAAAAGTTTCTGCACAGCAAAGGAAAGAGTCATCAAAACAAAGAGGCAGCCCACAGAATGGGAGAAGATATTTGCAAATGACACTACAGATAAAAGGCTGGTATCCAAGATCTATAAAGAATTTCTCAAACTCAATACACGAGAAACAAATAATCAAATCAAAAAATGGGCAGAAGATATGAACAGATACTTTCTGTTCATATGAAGACATACAAATGGCTAACAGACACATGAAAAAATGTTCAAAATCATTAGCCATTAGGGAAATTCAAATCAAAACCACGCTGAGATACCACCTTACGCCAGTTAGAATGGCAAAAATGGACAAGGCAAGAAACAACAAATGTTGGAGAGGATGTGGAGAAAGGGGAACCCTCTTACACTGTTGGTGGGAATGCAAGTTGGTACAGCCACTTTGGAAAACAGTGTGGAGGTCCCTCAAAAAGTTAAAAATAGAGCTACCCTATGACCCAGCCATTGCACTGCTAGGTATTTACCCCAAAGATACAGAGGTAGGGAAGAGAAGGGCCATATGCACCCCAATGTTCATAGCAGCATTGTCCACAATAGCTAAATTGTGGAAGGAGCCAAGATGCCCTTCACCAGACGAATGGATAAAGAAGATGTGGTCCATATATACAATGGAATATTACTCAGCCATCAGAAAGAACGATTACCCAACATTTGCAGCAACATGGATGGGACTAGAGGAGATTATGCTAAGTGAAATAAGTCAAGCAGAGAAAGACAATTATCATATGGTTTCACTCATTTATGGAACATAAGAAATAGCAGGGAGATCGGTAGGAGAAGGAAGGGAAGAATGAAGGGGGGTAAACAGAAGGGGGAATGAACCACGAGAGACTATGGACTCTGGGAAACAAACTGAAGGCTTCAGAAGGGAGGAGGTGGGGGACTGGGATAGGCCGGTGATGGTATTAAGGAGGGCATGTATTGCATGGAGCACTGGGTGTTATAGGCAAACAATGAATCATGGAACACTACATCAAAAACTAATGATGTACTGTATGGTGACTAACATAACATAATAAAAAAATTTTTTAAAAAAAGAATAGTTATCTGTAGAGGATGACATAACTTTGTCCCTAAATCCTAAGTGTCTGAGCCATGAGTCATCCATGGGAGCTTGCCAAAGTCTTCATATAGCATCCCTATGTTCCACAGATAGTTCAAGCATCATTGGATCTTCTGGGTCATGCTGCCCAAATGGTGGAACAGCATCACAGCCTGGATTTACTATAGAGTTTTCACTTGTTCTGAGCCCTCCTGAAACCTGGGAGCCTTTTGGGTCACTCAGTAAATATGTTAGAACAGCATGGCCAAATGAGATATACGTGGCCTACCAAATCCAGAGAGGCTCACTCAGCATTGTGCTTCTTTCTTAGTGGTAACAGGGGACAGACACAGAAGTTTGTCCTTCATGTTGGAGGGGATGTCTTGAGATATCCCAGACCACTGGACCCCTAGAATTTCACCAAGGTGGCAGATCCCTGAAATTTTGTGGGATTTGTTTCCTCTGCTCTTGTAGGCAAGTGTCTTAGCAAGATACCTAAGTAGTTGTTATTTCCTGTGCACCAGCTCCAAGCACCATGATATCATCAATATATGAATCAGCTTAATGTCCTACAGAAAGGCGATCAAGGTGCTTCCAGACTAGATCATGACAGAGAGCCTTACAGTTGATATAGCCCTGAGGTACATTGTTGAAGTATATTGCTAGCCCTCCCATCTGAAAGTAAACTGTATCTCATGGTCTTAATTAACAGGTATAAGGGGGAAAAACATTCTTCAGACCAATAGCTTAATAGCAGGTCCTGGAGATGTGTTCCTTCACTCCAGAAATGAAACCACATCTGGAACAGCAATGCAAGAGAAGTTACCACTGATTGCACTTATGATGACCTACTGTCATTCTCCAAGATCCATACAACCATCCATACTACCTGGTGGTGATTTGGTAATATTAGACCCCCTCCATTCTACTCATCCTGCCGAAATCAGTAAGTCTTTGACTTACTGACACAAGATCCCACATAATATCACCTTGGACCAAGTGGCCCACTTTATGGTACTAAAGGAGGATTGATAGACATGTAACTATAGGGTCTATTGGTCTTAGCATATATAACATCACCCAAAATTCTAGACTACTAGAACATTGGAATGGCCTTTATAAGATGCAGCTAAGTCTGAAGATAACTCTGTAGGGCTGGGGTACTGACCTTCAGATGTGATATATATAAATTGCTATTATATGGAGCTGTTTTCCCATTAGATAGAATACATAGGTCCATGAGCCAAGGAATGGTAGCTAAGAATGGCCCTCTGTCCACTTTCAGTGGTCTTCTTGGGGACTCTGTACTTTTCATCTCTGCAACTTTAGGTTAGGTGCATGTGGAGGTCCTGGCCTGTGATGGGAGGGTAGGGTAGGTGGAGAGAACTTTTACTTATTGTCCATCAGGGGACAATAAATGTTCTACTGAACTTAAAGCTCTGGCTGCTACTTGGTCATTTTGACTTTCTCATGACAGAAGATCAGCAAAGAAAAAAGTTATATTGTCAGGAGTAATTGACCTTTTTCCTTCTACAGGGATATAGAGTAGCTTTGACACAATAGGAAAAAGGAAAAACATGTCTGTAACTCAGGGACTCCACTGGGCATCTCTTGAGGTTGCCATGCCTGGTTTTAATTGTGAATGGACAATTCAGCAACCATGGCCTGACAAGCACACAGTAAGCAAAGGCTCAAGCCACCTGGAGTGAAGGTCTAGAATGCCCCAACAGGCAAGCAATTCAGACTAATTAAAGTGCTAGCTGACGTGAGAGGGACTCTAGAACAGGTAGGTAGTAGGGGATGATAACTATCAACTACAGCCTCAGGACCAACTATAGAAGCAGGGACTGTAGCTCATTCCACTCTCTCTCCTCTTACACATCTCTTTGGCTAGAAATTGTGATGATCCAACCTCCCAAAGAATCACTGGTTTGGATCTAATGTGAAGCACACAAGAATAGTGCAAGTTATCCATATGCTCCCCATATCCTCCTTTATAGTTTCCTTTATAATTTCGGGACACCTCAGCTCCCACGTGCCTTTTCTTCCAACAGCCAACACCTGCATCTTTTTGTCCAAGGGGTGCCCCCAGATTGCTGGCACCACTGTCCCTTTGGGCACAGGTGGCCAAAAGTGTTTGGGAATTTACAATTCCCACTCCCCTCTCCCACCCTCAACACACACACACCAGCCCTTAACCAATCACTGAAGGGCATAGAGGTATACATTCTCTAGCTCCCTTGTTCCCCATCAGGACAGTGTAAGTCTTGTCTATACTGTCCAGAGCTCTCCTGTGGAACTGAGCCAAAGTTACCCACCATGGCACTTCACTAGATATCACACCCTGGCTTGGCTTCATTCCCTTCCCAACCTACTTCCCCACACTCTTGCCAGCTTTTCCTGGGAGGACTTCCTAATCAATCACTTTTGCTTGAATCCTTGTCTCAGGGCTTGCTCCCAAGATCATCCTATATTATTAGGAGGTTGGAATAGGGTTGTAAAAGCTGATTTGCAATATTTTCTACCTTCATTATACATACTGATTTCTTGTGGATCCTAAACTTTAGTGACCTAATCTTTATTACCCACTTGAATAATTTCTAATAAAAAATGTGAAGATAGTTTCTAAGTATACTATCATTCTTTCTGCTCACTAATTCTACTTATACCACCCTCTCCAAAAGAAAATAATAATTTTTTAAAGAGGCAATATTCTTAAAGAGGGGTTAACTTGTGGATGGTATCATTGATTCTTCTAATTATTGTCATATGGTAGGCCAGGGAAAAAAACCCGGAAAAAATTATCAGACCTAGAAAACAGATAAAGAATTCAAATAGCATGAAACACTTTAGTACAATCCTAATGTAGAGGCATTAGTATTTCCTCCCTCCCTTCCTTTCTTCCTTCTAGTCCATGGGTTAGGGGAGCATGCAAAAGCAACATTAGTTCCTTACCCTTGAAAAACTCACTGTGAGAAAAGAGAGTCATGTAAATACAGTAAAACCTGGTGAAGTTTATTACTGGAGGTCAATGGAAGGAATTCCCTTCTTCTAACTAGGTTAAGCCTCACTGCAGCAAGATTTCTCCATCCTGAAGGAAGCTGTTTGGGGACATCCTGAAATATATAGTACACCTTGGCCACTTGATTGTCATCCCCACCTATGGCGGTCCTTACATTTGCTCTCATTGGACTCTGTTCTCTCCTATCAGCATCTGCAAGCCTCAAGCAAGGGCATGATGAGAAAATGGATTTAAAATATGTGATAACAGGGGTGCCTGGCTGGCTCAGTTGGCAGAGCATGCGACTCTTGATCTCAGGGTTGTGAGTTCAAGCCCCATGGAGCCTACTTAAAATTTTAAAAAAGTAAAAAAAAAAAAAAATCTGATAATAGAAGAGTAGAGGGGAAGATGGCAGTTTAGGCTCATCCTTTGATCTAGCCTCCAATTTTATATTGCATAGTCTTTGCATGGCATCTATTTCAATTAAATACAGTTCAACAAATCTTCTTAAGTCTCTTCGGATAACGTCAAAGTGAAATAGTGGGAAGTACATTTCTTAATTCAAAGAAAAGTTTTTCAAAATTTTCTTTGCGCAGGTGGACTGAAAAGATAGGAGGATGGTAGGGAAGAGGCAGTAAGTTCTGACAGATCAATTATCTTTATCCCATCTTATGCATTTATATAAATTATTTTTCCTTATTTCTAATGGGTTAACATAGAAGAGAAGTGCTGAGTTGAATGGTCCCACTCCCTTTGTAGAAAGCATAGTCTGTTGGGTAACAATCTGACGACAGCCCAATAGCAGAGGTAAATGCATGGCTTAGGAGGCAAGCAAAGGTCTGTCTCTCCCTTTCACTAGCTATGGTTTTGGGGAAATTACTTAACTTGTTTAATCCCATTGTCACAAACCTGCAAAATGGTGATTGTTATGGGTTGAACTGTGTCCTCCCAAAATTCATATGTCGAAGTCTGAGCCCCTATACTTCAGAATGTGACCTTATTTGGGAACAGAGTTGTTGCAGATAAAATTAGTTAAGTTAAAATGAGGTCATACTGGAGTATGGTGGGTCCCTAATCCAACAAAAATGAAGTCCTTTTTATTTTTATTTTTTAAAGATTTTATTTATTTATTCGACAGAGATAGAGACAGCTAGCGAGAGAGGGAACACAAGCAGGGGGAGTGGGAGAGGAAGAAGCAGGCTCATAGCGGAGGAGCCTGATGTGGGGTTCGATCCCACAACGCCGGGATCACGCCCTGAGCCGAAGGCAGACGCTCAACCGCTGTGCCACCCAGGTGCCCCTGAAGTCCTTTTTAAAAAGGGATATCTGGGGGCGCCTGGGTGGCTCAGTCGATTAAGTGTCCAACTCTGGGTTTCGGCTCAGGTCATGATCTCAAGGGTCATGGGATGGAGCTCTGCATCGGGCTCCATGCTCAGCAGGGAGTCTGCTTAAAGATTCTCTCCCTCTGCCCCTCCCCCTTCTCATTCTCTCTAAAATAAATACATAAATCTTAAAAAGGGGGGTATTTGGACACATACACGTGCACAGGGAGAATGATACATGAAGATGGAGGCAGGGATCAAGATGATGTTTCTAAAAGCCAAGGTACCATCCCTGCCAACACCTCAGTCTTAGACTTCCCGCCTCCAGAACCATGAAACAGTACATTTCTATTCTTAAGCCACCCAGTCTGAGGCACTTCATTACAGCAACCCTTGCAAACTAATACAGAGATTAAAATAGTTCCAGCCCCACAGAGTTGTAATGAGGATTAAATGAGATTATGCACAGGAAGTATTTAATATAGTGATTGGCCCATAAAAAGTACTTAAAAACTGGTTGCTATTATTACTGTTTAGAGTAGCTTAATAGACTCAACCACCAACAAATACATCTACCGGAACAAAACATATCCTGAAGTCGCCTCTTCAATTTTCACTCAATGACCGAGAGGATCCTGAACTTTCTAGCCATGTGCCTTGGGTAGGACTGACCCCTTCCTCAATTCCAGGGTGGGTTCTGAGTGGCCTAAACCCTTCACTGTAATTCTCTTTCCATTTCCACTCCCACAGGGGCTAGATGACATGAACAGGTAACCTAGGCCTGAGCCAATCATCACATAGCATCTCTCAGATCATGGATGGGGGTGAGGAGGAACCTGTGACCTAAGAATTAAATTAGAGAAAATCCCTAGACTTTTCTTTGACAGTTTGATGAAGGATGTCTCTACCCTCTCAACACCCAGCCCCAGATATTAACAGGAAGTTTGTCTGTGTTGGTCTTATGAGGGAATTCAAACCATGAACAGAGCTGATGAGGGTGGAGCAGAGAGAATTTAAGTTACAGTGACCTTGATGACACGTTATACCACTGTTTATCAAATCCTACCTGAATGCTGCTTTGTATCTTTTTTCCCCGGCTAGTTTGAGTTTGAGTTAGGTTCTCTTGTGAATATGGCATATTTAGTGGCCAAGACTTTGTAGGAGAGAAGCAGGAAGTAGCTTTATTCTTTCTCACCACTTACTCTTTAAACCTACTTGGTCGATTCTCCATTCTCCATCTGTGTGGTATATTGAGCAGACCACTTAGATTTTCCATCAGATTTTCCATCACTTTTAGGTATTAGAATAGTCTCATTTCAGGTGCCAAAAATCTGGGTGGATTTAAGTCAGATCTTCAATTTCTGGTGTAGATGAAATCTTCTGAGGTCCATGCAGGCTTGAAACCTGTGAGAGTGAAGGAAAAGTGTGTTGTTGTTGTTGTTGTTTTCTATTTCTTCTTTATGTTCACTCCTACTTCTCTATGCTTCCTGCTGCTTCTTAGTACCCCCAGTCAGGGTGGAAAGGAGGGACGGGAGGAAGCAAAGCAGGGTCTAACTTGATGGTGGTGGTTTAAGCTAGCATCACTGACCTCCTGTAGCAAATGCCCAAATGCTGGCCTTGGGTCTCGCAGGATGCTTTCATGTCTTCGTCACAAACAGCCCCCGATAAGGCACAATTGCTGGGTTGGGCATTGTACCCTCTGGTTGACCATTCAGAGGTCACTCCCCTCAGCATCTCTTCATCTCTCTATGAACTGACATGGAGAAATGTCTAGGATGAAAAAAAGCAAAGTGTAAAGAGTGCCCATAGTATGCTACCTTTTGTATAATAAAGAAGGGGAAGCTAAGAAACTATGCATATATCTGCTCAACAATGCTCTGTGAGCCATGTGGAGCTTAGGCAAAAGGAATATATATACCATTGGCTCTAATGGAAGCAAATTCATAAATATTCTCAAAAATCTACTTATTTGTTTATATTGTTTTTGGTTGAGCGAATTGCCATGTTTGATCACTTATTTTATTTTATTATAATTTTTTAAAGTAGGCTCCATACCTAATGTGGGGCTTAGATTCACAACCCCGAGATCAAGAGATGCATGCTCTGTGGACTGAACCAGCCAGGTGCTCCTTGATCATTTCTTTTGACCAAGTGGCAATCTCAAATAATTTTTAATTAATTTAAGCTGAAGTAAAATTATAGTGAAGTCTGCTTTGGTATAAATAAAATATTTAAATTAAAAATAATGTTGTGAGGAGCAACAGTGATGCAAGATGGCAGCCACCACCGGCTGGGACAGTTTATGAAAACCAAATATGCAGCCCTAAGTACCTTAAATACCCAGAAGCACCCCACTTTGTAATATTTGTGACAAAAATGAATATGAATGGAGTTAATAGTTCCAATGGAGTGGTGGACCCAAGAGCCATATCACTGCTGGCAAAATGGCAGAATTCATATAGCATCAAAGTTGTCCTGCAAGAGCTTTGGTAACTAATGATGTCTAAAGAAAACAGGAAACTCCCTCAGCCACCTGAAGGACAGTGTTACAGCAATTAATTGAAAAGAAACCACAGTCCCCCCATTTGATTTAAGCAGTCTTCATTTTCCACAGTAGAACATTTGCTAGATACGTCTTGTAGACCTCAAAGTACTGGAAAGGGAGCTCCCATTCAAAGGCAATTTATCTTAAGATATAGTAAACAATACTAATTTTTTGTCCATTTGAAATATATGTTGTGCTATAAAAATAAATAATGTACTAATCTACCTACTTTTTAATTTTTCAATATTTTTTCATCTGTCTTAATGTTCTTGGGGAATATCAGTCATTGAAAACTATCTAAAAACATGTACAGGAAGGCTCACATTTTTCCTTTTGCCTCATGTTCCAATATGGCTCAACTCTATGGTCATATTTATTCAAAAATTTGATATCTTGGGGCACCTGGGTGGCTCAGTGGGTTAAGCGACTGCTTTTGGCTCGGGTCATGATCCCAGGGTCTTGAGATCGAGTCCTGCATCGGGATCCCCCTGCTCACTGGGGAGTCTGCTTCTCCCTCTGTCTCTCCCCCTGGCTTGTGTTCTCTCTCTCTCATTCTCTCTCTCAAATAAAAATAAATTTTTAAAAAAGTGATTAAAAAATTTGAAATCTTGTCATCACAGATTTTTTGCATTAATTTTTATTTTTAAAAATATTGCATTAAAATATTATTTATTTATTTTTAAAGATTTTATTTATTATTTTAGAGAGAGATGGAGAGCGTGAGTCGGGGACGGGCAGAGGGAGAGGGAGACAGAGAATCCCAAGCGGACTCTGCACTGAATGTGGAGCCCAATGCAGAGCCTGATCCCGCAATCCTGAGATCATGACCTGAGCTGAAACCAAGAGTCGACACTCAACCGACTGAGCCACCCAGGCACCCCTAAAATCTTATTTATTTTGACTACAGATTCCTCCCCTCTTAATTCTGTGCCAAAGGTGATTTCCTCACCATAATGTGGTCTCTGCATCTCAACTGTGCAAAAAGAAACACAAAAAGGATAAAGCAAAACTAATGAGATTGGTTAGGTACGGGCAGTGGATGGGGATAGGATAGAAAGGGTAAGGACACCTCTCTGAGCAATTCTTTTTATATATTTCTGACTTTTAACGCCATGCAAATGTTTCACATACTAAAAATATGAACAAAATATAATCAACAAAGATGAGATAGAGCCCAAAATGGAATATACACGAAAACCTAACTGTATTGAACAATATAACCATACTGGGGGTGGCAGCAGAAAAGAACCAAGCTAAGTAACTTCGGAAAGAAATATTTTGACTCTACACACACTAATATGCTCTAAAGCCAAAGGGGAAAAATTGAGCACAAATACTTTACTTAGTAGTTTGTTTTTATCACAGATATGGATTAGTACTCTGAAACTACAGTATGTATATTGAAGCCAGTAAGTAAATATATCGTAGATAGTGACAGCCAGGTTTCTCACTGTCAGAGAAAGCAGTTAAAATAAAGAAAGGGAAAGGCTGAATGAAACCTATGGTGTGGGTTTGGAATTGGAGATTAAACTAATAGTGTGTGTGTGTACATATACATACAATACATGCAACATATATATATATACGCCCACACACTTACAGATAGATGACTTCCTACTACCAATAAGCACATCTAGCACCTATCTCTTGATTTCTAAATACCACTACCCAGTGAAAGGATCTTTTTTGCTTACTGTAACTTCGACACAAGAACGACCTGCAGGTCATTCCAATGCCACCTCCTCTGAAAGGACTTCTCCTGAGTTGGACATGAGCTGTTTTTGAAACCCAAGGCATGCCATCTAGTTTGTACACTCTTGAAACATGTACGTTTACTGAAATACCTCAATAAAGCTATAAGGAAAAAAGAACTGACAGTAGCAGCCGCTGGCATGGAGGAAGGAGCCACTGGTATTCCCACCAAACACTGACTGTGGAAATGGAAATGGCTACAACCACTTAGAAAAGCAGTTTGGCCTTTTCTTACGTAGTTAAACACATTATTACCACTTAATCCAGCAATCCCACTTCTGAACAGTTACCAATTTTTTAAAAAGATTTTATTTAGTTGTCTGAGAGAGAGAGGGAAAGAGAGAGAGAGAGTGACCGCACACAAGTAGAGGGAGCGGCAGGTAGAGGGAGAAGCAGGCTCCCCACTGAGCAAGGAACCCAATGTGGGACTCCATCCCAGGACCCTGGAATCATGACCTGAGCTGAAGGCAGACACTTAACTGACTGAGCCACTCAGGTGTCCCCAGTTGCCTAATTTTTAATTAACATTTATATTGACATAGATATCAGTGTAAGAAAGTGCATAGAAGCTTTATTTGTAAATGCTAAAAACTGGAAACAACTCATAAATCCTTCATCTGATGAAGAAATAAACTGCAGTATATGTAGTATAGAATATTGTTTAGCAGTAAAATAATAAACAACTGATGCATGGATGAACCCCAAATTCATTATGCTAAGTGAAAGAAACCAGACTCAAATACCAATGTACTATATGATTTCATTTATATGGCAATTTAGAAAAGGCAAAAACTATAGGGAGAGAAAACAGATTAGTGATTGCCAGGAGCTAGAGGTGGTAGGGTGAGGTTAACTACAAAAAGACCGGGGGATTTTGGGGTGATGAAATTGTTCTCTATATTGATTGGAGTAGTAGTTGTACAACTTCATGTATTTGTCAAAACTTGTAGAACCGTACCTTAGAAAAGGTGAATTTTACTGTAAATCATTCATCTCTTAAAAAAACAAACCAATAAAACAAAGCTATGGTATTGACCTGTAGGTTTAATTTTCAAGAATACGTGTATGTTTAAAGATGTTTATCATTTGGGGCGCCTGGGTGGCCTAGTCGCTTAAGTGTCCCACTCTTAACTTCAGCTCAGGTCATGATCTCAGGTTCATGGGACAGAGCCCTGTGTTGGGCTCTGCACACATTCAGTAGGGAGTCTGCTTGAAATTCTCTCTCTCCCCCTGCCCCCCCCCACTCACACGCACACACACTCTCTCTAAAATAAATAAATAAATCTTTAAAAAATAGCATGTTTATCATTCTATAGTCTACAGCACTGAAAAACTAAAAATAACCCAAATATCCAACAATGGAGAAGTGGTTAAATAAATAGGGTAAAAGACAAGTCCAAATTAAGTCTACAACCACATTACCCATATATAAGATTGGTGAAAACCCAAAAGTTCCACAATATACTCTGTTTCAAAATATAGTCACATTGAGGCTTAGGGCTTCAACATGAATTGGGGGGGGGGCACAGACATTCCAGTCCATAATATTTACAAAAGCATTATTTCTTATAGTAAAATTATGGAGGTAGTTTTAGTGTCCATCAGTGGAGGAATGGACAGGTAAATTATAACATATCCATATTATATACCAGTGTAGGGAAGTGTCCAAATTTTATATATATAGTTTTTTTTAAGTAGGTTCCACACCCAGCATGGAGTCCAACTTCAGGCTTGAACTCACAACCCTGAGATTAAGACCCGAGCTGAGATCAAGGGTGGGACACTTAAAGGACTGAGCCACCCAGGTACCCCTCCAAAATATATTCTTTTTTTTTTTTTTTAAAGATTATTTATTTATTTATCTGACAGAGAGACAGTCAGTGAGAGAGGTAACACAGCAGGGGGAGTGGGAGAGGAAGAAGCAGGCTCCTAGCGGAGGAGCCTGATGTGGGGCTCCATCCCAGAATGCCGGGATCACGCCCTGAGCCGAAGGCAGACGCTTAACGACTGTGCCACCCAGGCGCCCCCCAAAATATATTCTTGAATAAAGCAAACAAATTGAAAAAAGCAACTTGAACAATATATGAATCATCCACATTAAGAAAAATGCAAAAGACCCTCCAACTATATCATCTCTCTCTGTACACATAGGTAGGTAGACAGTCTGGAAGGAAAAAAAATCACACACAACTATTAACGGTGACTAATCCTTGGGAATAGGAATGGGAATATGGAAAGAGGGGCACTTTTACTTTTCCACTTTGTATAAGCCTAATTAATTTTAATTTATTTTAAGAAGTGAGCATTCATTACATTTGAAAATCTGAAAAAATGCTGTAAGTAGTTTTTTTAAACTGCTTGATTCCGTGAGATAATATCTAGACTAGGTGATGAAGATATCTAAAAAACAAATGTATTGGGGCACCTGGGTGGCGCCGTCATTAAGCGTCTGCCTTCGGCTCAGGGCGTGATCCCGGCGTTCTGGGATCGAGCCCCACATCAGGCTCCTCTGCTGGGAGCCTGCTTCTTCCTCTCCCACTCCCCCTGCTTATGTTCCCTCTCTCGCTGGCTGTCTCTGTCGAATAAATAAATAAAATCTTAAAAAAAAAATGTATTTGTTATATAACATGAGATAAGGTTCACATGGCTCAGGCTCTGTGCAGAGCTTCATTTGAATAATCATGGTCCAGAATCCAGAAAGAAAGTACAAAGTAGTTCCAACTCATACTGGCATGGCATCAAAGAAAAGTAACCTCTCATCCTCCACTCTCCTATACAGCTCCTCTTGAGGCTTTCTCACGCCCAAGTATTTTTTTTTTTAAGATTTTATTTTTAAATAATCTCAAATCCTCTGCTTAGTTGTCCTTCCCTTTCTCGGCCTTTCTCAGCTCTTTACATATATATCCACCTAAGTCAGCATTTTCTCTAGCAATTGGCCATACTCTGCATCTCAAAAGATCCAAGAGCCAGACTGGTGAAGACTCTTCTTCAGTTGGGGCTGGGGTACAACTTGTTCCTTTTCACATATTAGTTTCACTGATTTCTCCAAATTTAGAATTATGATTCTGTTAATTAATAGTTGATTCACCTGTATTATAGTTTATCTTCCCAACTAGATTGTATTTGGAGAAAAGGTGAGGCACCGCTCTATTTTTATTCCTTCCACTATTTCTTAAATTATTTAATCTGTTGATGTAAACAAGATAAATAGGGGAGTCCTTAAAATGCACCAGTGCCGAGGGGCTCCAGGGGTGGGGGATCCTCTGTCAAGATGTAGCTTGTTGAGAATAATTTCCAGACTCACTCCCAAAGAGTCTAATCGAGGTGTCTGCATTTCTTATAAGTCGTATGTTTTCTTCAGGGGTCAGTCTTAGCAATATTAAAGATTAAGAACTGGATTAAGAATTGCACTACACATATTCCTCCACAGTCTTTTAGAGGGATGTTAGCATTGGACTTTGAGCTAGAGCATCCTGTCTTACCACATCCATTTGGGCACTTGGCCCGTTTCCTTGTCTCCAGAGTGGGTATAGTCACATATGCCTCACAGGATCTTACATGGGGACATATTGCGGGTATGCAGCCCTTTTAAAATCTTGTGTCTGGAGAAATCAGCCAGGCTTGGTTCCTGCCCTGCTCATATGGAAGAGGCTCACTCAGTCCCCTTTGGGCCCCCAAATGACATAAAGATGAGGGATTTCAACTTCAGAGAGGTTTCCTCAGATAGGAAAGAGCTATAAAAGCAGTTGAATAAGGCCGGACAGCAGCTACATCTTTTCTTCCCAACAAAGAATAATCAGTAATCCACCCAAAGCTTTAACTTTGGGGAAACAATGAACTCCGAGCCTTCAGGTAAGTCAAAATCCCGAGGTGGTTATACTTGTCTGGAGGCCCCGAGAGGTACGAAGTGATGGAGAAAGGTGAACCGAGCTGCTCTCTGGCTCATTTACAACCGGCTCGCCCTCCGTACCTAGTACAGCTAAGGGTTGCCGTCGCCATTTTGCAGGGTGGGCAGCGCAGAATCCTGGCGCTCGGCCGGCCCGCCAGAGCCGGAGAGGACGTGGAAGGGCTGGAGAGGGGTAGCGCGCGCTACCCGGGGAAAGCACGCGTGCGCACAGGAGGCGGCGGCGGCCGAGGGGTGGGGCCGGGGTACGAGCGCGCGTGCTCGGTGGGAGCCCGCGAAGTACCTGAAGGAGGTCGGGGGCGAGGTAGAAAGGAGTGGGGTTGAAGAGCGCTTGCGCGAGAGGGCGACCGTCCGGGGAGGGGGGCTCCCGAGCACGCGCGCGGAGACGGGACTTGGAGAGCTCTCGCGAGATCTTCACGATGCTATATATGTGCGCAGGGAGCCCGCGTCCTTTCCCTGGTGTGATTCCGTCCTGCGCGGCTGTTCTGTGGAGCAGTAGTCGTTTATCTCCGTCCGCCTTCTCTCCCACCTAAGTGCGTGCCACCACCCCATGGAAGATTCGATGGACATGGACATGAGCCCCCTGAGGCCCCAGAACTATCTTTTCGGTAAGTGCTGGGGGTTGGGGCGAGGCCGAGCAGGGCCTGGTGGCTTGGGGGGGGGGCGGGAATCTTCCTGAGGCCTGGGCTGGTAGAGAAAGCTGGGCAGGCTGGAGGCCTGAGGGAGGGAAGCGAGGTCCCGGGACCCTGCAGCCTAAGAGATGGGAGGTAAGGAGAGGAGAGTTGAAGCTCGAAGCGGTGGAAGGAGGGGCGGCCTGAAGCCTGGGGATAGAGCGATCCGAGGCCCAGGGCCTGAGGTAACGTAGAACCAACAGGCTGAGGATTCGGCTTTGCTTGGGGCACGCGGTAGAGCCACGGGCATGATTTTCTCTTGGGCTGTGTGATTTCGTAGGCTTGTGATTCCTGTCTGGTGTCTTTGATGCTGGGCCCGGGCTTGGTGCTGGAGGTTGTCGGAGTCCGTGGTGTGGGGCATGGTCTTCCTTTCTGGGGGAAAAGGGTATTTAGAGCCTGGCGTTGCTCTCAGGTCTCAGGAGTGCGGAGCTCTAGGGCCGAGACTCAGCCCCGGTGCCTCGGCCGGTTGCGGGGGGAGGGGAGGCGCCGCCGGGCGTGAGGAGGCCGCAACTGCTGGGAGCACGTGGTTGCCACGTGGTTGGGGGAAGGAGGGGGTGTGGGCACTACATCCGGGTCTCCTTGCTGTCTTGTCACCCCGGAGCCTGGCATCCTGGGGCTTAATTGAAGCTCTTGGGCGGGAAATATTGGGTGAAGTGGCTGGTAGAGCCAAGATTCTGGAAGTCTTTTGTTCAGTGCTTAAAATCTATAATGGCAGTTCTCATTTATAGAGCATTTTTTTGTTATCTCACATTGGTAGGTTGAATTAGTCCACTTGCAGATGACGACACTGATGCTCAGAACTGAAGTGACTTAACGAAGGTTGTACTTGTAGGTAGAGACTAGGTAGATCTAACCCAAGACCCTTGCCTCTATAGGTGGTGCTTTATTTATTTTTGAAGGGAGGCTGGTGGAAACAGCCTTCTGTGCTGCGTTGAGCAAACAGCTCCTGTGAAAAGATGGGAAGTGTGTGTAGGGTTCAGTTTGGGTCAGTAAGAGCTGGTACTCTTGGAATCTTCCCCTCCTCTCCCGGTACCATAGCTTTGGTTTTCAATCTTAATGAAATTGTTGAAGCCCTGTCTTTGTCAGGCTTTGAAGTGCAAATCCTGCCCCACATTTGTTTCCTTATATATCATGCTGAGATTTGTTAATCGAGATAACATTTAGGCATCTCTGTACCAGTAACTGTTAGATGGCAATTAAATGGAATCATTTAATTAAAATGTTATTCTGATGGTACTTGAAACAACTTGCCTATTGATGGAATGGGAATGGGAGTAGATAACTCCTACAGTACATTAAGGCTTTTATTCCTAGCCCTTTTGAGTAGCCACAGTTTCTGATCAATTTATACCGTATTTTTGTGTTAATCTTTTCTATTGGAAATATCCCTAGGATATATCTATTATTAAATATAATTTCTGAGCATAATTTAATGTACATCATTTCTGTTAACTTCAAAGTTGGGGTATTGACCCCTGTAGCAAGTTTTGGTTCTTTTACATTTGTAGTTTTTCTCTTGTAAATAGAAGCTGTTCATGTACGTGTTTGTGTAACCATTCTCATTTCTAAGTGTGCCACTTGGGTGCTTAGGTAGCTAATTCATCTTTTTTAAACAGTAGGGTTTTATCAATATTATACATTAGACTTAGTATTAGATACTGGTTTCAGTTCCAGATTTACTAGATCTTCGAGCCTGTTTCTACCTAAAAACAGTAATAGTAGTGTAGTTGAAAGTGAAATAGTATACTAAGTGGGGAAGTGGAATTTATAAAGCTGTATATGGATGGTACTTGATGTTTACAGGCATTTGTGTTCAAGAAATCCAGGAAGAGCTACTTCTGCCTTGCCTTTTGGTAGCTAGCACAGTAGAAAACTTGTTCACAAAACTGTTACCTTTTTGGTTATCTTCCCTTAAGTTTTCAGTGTTATTCTTTGTTGCTTTTTTTCTTCATTTACAGGTTGTGAACTAAAGGCTGACAAGGATTATCACTTCAAGGTGGATAATGATGAAAACGAGCACCAGTTATCTTTAAGAACGGTACTTAAATTTTCCAAAATAAACTGCTTTACTTTTCTTGATATCTGTGTATTCTTTTTTGTGTGACTTAACACTTTCACAGTAATATTTTTGATAACTGATTATTGTATATACACCTGTGGTATAAAACGTAGCATCTTTACCTGTCATTTGGTAATCATGTGAAGTTCAGTCACACTTCTGTTCAGCTTTCCATATTAATGTACTTTGCTTCTTTGGCTGCATTATAAAACGCTTTATGACAGCGATGAATCTTTTGCACTCCAGAGTAAGGCCTGTAGCCTTACTGCCTAACTTGTGGTAGGTGGCCAGTATATGTTAGGTGATCCATACTGTGGGTAGCTGATACCTACAGCTATACCCACCATCAAATATATTTCTATGCATTTGTTCGAATGTATCAAATATGAAAAATTGATTGGTAAGGCGATAAAAAAACTTGAAGAAAATGTGCACAAATTAGTTTCCTATCATTGGTAATAATAGGTTTATAATTGCTTTGTTTTTTCTTCGAAGACAAATTTTGGGGGGATTGTAAAATAGGAACTTAAGGTGAAATACTCTTTTTGTTCAGGTCAGTTTAGGAGCTGGTGCAAAGGATGAATTGCACATTGTTGAAGCAGAGGCAATGAATTATGAAGGCAGTCCAATTAAAGTCACACTGGCAACTTTGAAAATGTCTGTACAGCCAACGGTAAGAGCACTTGAACTTTGGATTTTATGTCAAGGTCTAATTCTGTTGCATTAAAGTAGATGTCATTTAGGTTACACCAAGAACTTAGAAGGAGGAATTTCTTTTGGTTCTACTAGTAGCCATAGCTGCGTCTTCTGTCATTGTGGGGTTGAATGATCAACTCTTGAACATAGTGGTTTGCTGGTTGTTCGTCAGAAGTGGAAAAACAGGTTCACTGGTTTGTTCATTTGGCTTGTGAGTTTGCCTGTAATGCCTATTAACGCAAACATTTTTCTAAGTCTGTTGTGAACAGGTTTTTATACCGAACATTTAACCTTAAAAGTTTCTCCTTTTTAGGTTTCCCTTGGGGGATTTGAAATAACACCACCTGTGGTCTTACGGTTGAAATGTGGTTCAGGGCCTGTGCATATTAGTGGACAGCACTTAGTAGGTATGTTATTACGTATTAGGCTGTTTATTCTCAAATGCAGTTGCTTTGTTCCCTATTTGAACTTTGTAAAGCATGCTTAGGTCTAATACTATTGTCTTTGTAATCATTCACATGGAAATAACTGGAAAAGCAGCTTTTTTTTTTTTTTTTTTTTGCATTTAAAACCTAGTAGAATATTGGCCCTGAAAAGTCCTTTTTAAAAAATCTCTGTTCCCTTTTTTGCTGTTTTTCTAGTAGAGTCTTTGGTTTTAAATGCTCATTACTGTATGTTACGCTCTTTTTTCCTGAGTTTCTTGCTTGTTGATTGAATTTTAATAGTGGCTAATAAATTTTATTTTAGCTGTGGAGGAAGATGCAGAGTCAGAAGATGAAGAGGAAGAGGACGTGAAACTCCTTAGTATATCTGGAAAGCGTTCTGCCCCTGGAAGTGGTAGCAAGGTTCCACAGGTAGGTGAAATTACTGTGGCTATCTTATTCGGACCTTTAGTTTTGTGATTAAGGTCAGCACTTGTTCATGAGTATATGGGTGTATATATTTATATGTGTGTGTGTTTTTTTAAGAAAAAAGTAAAACTTGCTGCTGATGAAGATGATGATGAAGATGATGATGATGATGATGATGATGAAGAGTAAGTAGTATGCTCTTAGAAGCTTGACACAGTTGTATGGGGAGTAGTTTATGAAAATTATTTACTACAGTCATCCTGTGAAATTAATACAGTTAAAGGGTAAACCGTCAGTGGTTGTCAGTCTGAGTTAAAATAGCTGAATTAAAGAATATTATGGGATTAAGAGCCTTTAAATGCTGCATTGTATTGCAAATTTTCAAAAGAATATGAAGCATTTCCCAAATGTATTTGACTAGATACTTTTTCTGGGGAGGATTTAGTGAACCTGTGATAGTCTCCTGGTACGTTTTTATTGAGCAGTATATGGTAAGTGGTTTGGGTATAAAGAATCTGAATGGTTCTAGCTACATTCATTTTGTAAGTTGTCACTTCATGATTCTTTCCCCCCCACAGAGGATTTTGGCTCATGGTTCTCTTTGGTCCTTACTGATAAAATGAGATTCTTCTAAGAGATTAAGAAGGGGTGCCTGGGTGGCTTAGTGGTTTGGGCGTCTGCCTTCAGCTCAGATCATGATTCCAGGGTCCTGGAATCAAGCTCCTCAACAGAGAATCTGCTTCTCCCTCTGCCCCTGATCGTGCTCTCTCTTGTGCGCTGTCTCTCAAGTAAATCTTTAAAAAGAGATTAAGATGATTTTTGTGGAGGGGCGCCTGGGTAGCGCAGTCGTTAAAGCGTCTGCCTTCGGCTCAGGGCGTGATCCCGGCGTTCCGGGATCGAGTCCCACATCGGGCTCCTCCTCTGGGAGCCTGCTTCTTCCTCTCACTCGCCTGCTGTGTTCCCTCTCTCGCTGGCTGTCTCTCTGTTACATAAATAAATAAAATCTTAAAAAAAAAAAAAAAAAAAAAAAAAAAAAGATGATTTTTGTGGAGGATTTAAAATTTGTTTGGAAACAATTTGATGACAGTTTTTTTAAACTTGATCAGGCAAAGGTAGAGTTACATGCATATACAAAATAAAATGCTATTTGTAATTGGTCTTTCCTATGTGCAGTAGTACCAGTAACTTCTGATAGGTTGAACTTTCAATTACCTGTTAGCTTTGTTCTGAGTTCCCAGGTAGGTCCATATATATTTATTGAAAACATAATTCAAATAGAATCTAAGAAAGACCCATCAAGCACATACTAGGTAATGATCAAATATGAGAGGTTTTCAGTAACTAACCTCAACTAGCCAAGCTGGTAGTTGTTAAAAAAGCCCTTTGAGCATAACAGTGAAGGCAGAAAATAGGAAAAGACAGAGTTGAATGCTTAAAAATTCAAGATTACCTGCATGTCAGACTTAAAATGTAGTTGGTGTTTCACTGTTAACTACTTTTTTTTTTTTTAAGATTTTATTTATTTATTTGACAGAGACACAGCCAGTGAGAGGGAACACAAGCAAGGGGAAGTGGGAGAGGAAGAAGCAGGCTCCCAGCAGAGCAGGGAGCCCGATGCGGGGCTCGATCCCAAGACCCTGGGATCACGCCCTGAGCCGAAGGCAGACGCTTAACAAATGAGCCACCCAGGCGCCCCTCACTTCACTGTTAACTACTTTTGAGAGTAGTTATCATTAGAATTAAAATGATATACCCCAAGAGAATGGGAAATGGACTTAAAACAGAAATGAAAAATATGGATGGTATATGTGCTTAGTTAAATTTGAATTTTATTGAGTCTTTGATTTCAAATTACCTTTGTATAGGTTTAGTGTTTATGTCCGGTAGCCTATTCAGTGAGGAGACAATCCCTTCTAGGAAGGCTTTGGAGTAGGACTCGATTGTTACCTTGATTCTGCTTGGGTTGAAAGATTTCCTGTCTCTAAATTGGGTGCATTTCCTGATATAACCACAGTGTAGAATAGTTTGTGTTCTTCATGTCCCCTCTAAGTTGTCTTCAAGTTTGATAGGGAGGAATGAAATAAATATATATAGATGTTAATCAAGGTCCAAATTTGTAAGTTTTCATATAAGGGAAGAAAGGGTAGGTAGTCAGATTAAATCTATAGGTAGGGATAGTTAAATAAAACTGCTTATGATAACTGATTTTATAGAAATCCTTGTCATCTTGTTTCTAATGTAGGGAGGAACATAACATACAGGGATTGGGTTCTAAAGCCAAAATTGAAAGAATCACTGTTGAGAATAAAGGACTTTCTCTCTCTATATATAGCTTTATGTGTACTACATAATACTAGGCCATCATATTAAATTTACCCCGGTTCTGGAAAGATGGGTGTTTCTTGGTGCACACAGTTGCTCCTGTTTTAGAGACTACGTAGTGTGGAAAAGAAACATTTTAGCTAGTATAAAAGTAAGTTTTTGAAGTAATTAAAACATGAACTGGATCCACTATTAGCTAATACTTAAATGGACTTCTCGGATTAGATTCCCCCCCCCCCAATTCACCTATGTAGAATTAGAATGTACAATTCAGTGGTTCTTAGTTACATTGCACAGCTGTGCGGTCATCACCACAAATTTAATACTTCTCATTTCCTCAAAAAGAAACCATACTATAACCATATTTGTATTCCCCAGCTCTAGTGAATCACTAATGTACTTTGTCTTTTATAGATTTGCCTCTTTTAGATATTTCATGTAAATGGAATCCTACGTTACAATATGTGATTTTGGTCTGGATATACAATATGTGATTTTTTTTGTCTTGGGTTTTTAAGAATCATGCATGCTGTAGCATTACTAGTATTTGTCTTGATATTATTGAGTTATAAGAGGTTTTTTATGTTTTTGGACAAGCACCTTATCAGTTACAATTCACAAATATTTTCTCCCATTCTGTTGGTTGTATTTCCACTCTTGAGTGGCATCCTTTGCACAAAAGTTTTTAATTTCTTTATTGTCTTCTTTGTAATTGAAGCATAGTTGACCATACAATGTCACGTTAGCTTAAATTTTTGTTTTTAATGATTTGCGATGTCTGTTTTATTTTTTTCACTGCTTTTGCTTTTGGTATTAAACCTAAGAAGCCATGGCCAAACTTCTGAAACCTTTACTGTGTTTTATGTTTAGATCTTTGATGCATTTTGAATCTGTTCCTTGTATATGGTGTGAAGTGGGGGACCAACTTAAATTCTTATGTATGTTTCCAGTTGTCCCAGCACCATTTGTTAGGCTTTTCTTGCCATTGAATTGACAGTCTGATCACTGTTGTTGAAAATAATTACTATAAATATATGGGTTTATTTCTGGACTCTTCAGTTTTATTGATGTGTGCCTATCCTTAAACACTGGGAAACACAATTTGATTTCTTTTGCTTTGTAGTCTTTGTGGGGTTTCTTTTGAAAACACTAAGTGAATCCTCCAACTTTGTTCTTTTTAAGATTGTTTTTGGCAGCTTTGGGTTCTTGAATTTTGATACAAATTTTAGGATCAATTTCTACAGAGAAGCCAGCTGGGACTCTTAGGGATTGTGATGAATCTGTAGATTTAATTTGGAGTGTTGCCACCTTAGTAAGAATATTTCTACTGATGTGTGAACATAAGATGTGTTTCTGTTTAATACCTTTAAACCACAACCTCCAATTTTTATTTTTATTCATTTAGTTGTAAAAGAATACAATATTTACCATCCTAACCATTTTTTAAGTGTACAGTTCAGGAGTGTTAACCATATTCATATTGTTGTGTAATAGCTGTTAAATTGTTTCATCTAGTAGTACTGAAAATGATACTCATTGAATGAAAACCCCTCATTTCCACCATTCTC
The DNA here is from genome assembly GCF_023065955.2 of Ursus arctos. Taxonomy (NCBI): domain Eukaryota; kingdom Metazoa; phylum Chordata; class Mammalia; order Carnivora; family Ursidae; genus Ursus; species Ursus arctos. Next base: position 58,312,527 of record NW_026622819.1, read on the forward strand.
CAGGCCCTGGCAACCACCAGTCTACTCTGGGGTTCTTATAAGGAGTATAAAGATTAATTTTGATGCCTCATTTAAGTGGGATCATATAGTATGTGTCTTTCTATGACTTCTGTTTCAGTTAACATAATGTTCTCAAGGTTCATCTGTGTTTAGCATGTGACAGGATTTCCTTTAAAATAATATTCCAGGGGCACCTGGATGGCTGTCGTTTTAAGTGTCTGACTTGCTTTTAGCTCAAGTCATGGTCCTCAGGGTCCTGAGATAGAGCCCCATGTTGGGCCCCATGCTTGCTTGCTGTCTCAAATCTTAAAAAAATCTGAATATTGTAATAACTCTCAGAATAACGTGAATATTCCATTAATTGTATGTATGACATTTTCCTATGTATTTAACTGTTAATGGAAATTCGAGTTGCTTCCACCTCTTGGAAATTGTGAATAATGCTGTAATGAAGATGATCGTGCAAATAGCTCTTCAGGATCCTGCTTCTAATTCTTTTTGTCAATCCCCAAAAGTTTGAAAGTCCTAATATCTTGATTAAGTCTTGATTGACTAACTTGTAGGTTCATCCAATTTCTACATTATGCTTTTTTTGGCTTATGAGTGCTTTGAATCAGTAATGACTTATTTAATTTGTAGTGATGATGATGATGATTTTGATGATGAGGAAGCCGAAGAAAAGGCTCCAGTAAAGAAAGTAAGTAGGATACAATGGTATGAGGTTGTCAGAAATAACTAATAACAGAAATGATGGAAATTTTTTAGTGCTTTTCACTTGTTTTGTAGTTCATGAAAGCTGGCTTGGGAGGAGTTGATGATCTCATACTTAAATTAGTCCTGAGTAGGGTTGTCGTCCTAAGAACTTTCCTAGTAGTGCAGAAAGATCTATTTCCTTTATCCATGTGGCCTTCTCCCACTTTATGTTAGTTCTTTACCCCTTTTGTGAGAATGGCTGCTTCTTTTGTTATGTGGTTTGGGGAAGTTTTATTTGCACTCATGTCTTGTGTAGGAGGGCATTGATTAAGATGAATTTCTAATTGCAGTCTATACGAGATACTCCAGCCAAAAATGCACAAAAATCAAACCAGAATGGAAAAGACTCAAAACCATCAACACCAAGAACAAAAGTAAGTGGCAACATACACATAAACACAGCATTCATTGAAGTAGTTAGAAAACTTAAAAGTTTTCCTGTGAAACAAGCTAGTCTGAAATTTGAGAACACTTGTAATTTATGTCTTAAAAAGCTAAATTGTGCTTCTTGGTAATTATTGTCATATATGTGTGACTGCTGGCATTCTAGTGAAGGAAGATGCCAACAGAAAGATTTTTATTGCATTACAAACAGTTGTGTCCTGTAAGGAGTTTGTTAAAAGTATTATTTTATGGCAGAGTGCAGTTTTTCAACCCTGGCTGTGTGTTAACAGTTTGAAAGAACCACAGTATCTGGACTTAGAGATTATTAGAAGCTACAGGATGGGCCTCAGGCATATCAAGCCACATTTACTTGCTTCATTCTTGGGGACTTTGGGTTTCAATTTTGAAACCTTTAAGTGGTTTCCTTTCAGTGCATACTTAAGTGTAGAACTGCTCTGGTGTTGATTATAAAAACAAGCTGAAACTATTTTATTCCTTTATTAAGGGATGGTAATTACGAGAAAAATAATTGTTCAAACATTTACAATAACAACACCAACACTGGTTGTGTATATTTTACAAGGAAGGATTGTAAATAAGAGGGATTTTCTTGAGAAAATCCAGGTAGGTAGGAGATGGGTCTTAAGAGCCAAACTCTAGGGACCTTTTTGAAATTCATCTTTTTTTCCCCCCCAGGGTCAGGACTCTTTCAAAAAACAGGAAAAGACTCCCAAAACACCGAAAGGACCTAGTTCTGTAGAAGACATTAAAGCAAAAATGCAAGCAAGTATAGAAAAAGTGAGTAAAAGGATCTTTCCTGAAAAACTAGATAGGTTTCTTCCCCCTCTGTTAAAGTAATACTATTGTGAAGGCTTGGAACTAGATTGTTGCTTATTTTTTTATTCTTGATCTACCTGCCCCTTTTGTGTTGTGTTTTTCATTTTGTTTTCAGAAATGGATTATTTGGTTTTTTACATTTGTTTGTAATCTCATGATTTTTTGTGTATGTACTTGAATTTACGTATGTTTTCTTTTCTTTTATAAAAGAAATACAAGTAAGTTGGTTTTAAGATTCATTCTGACCTGGGTGTTAAAAGTTTGATAGTTTCCTTTGCTCGTCTTTGTGGTTGTACGATGCTACAGAACCAGCAGAGGGCGTTTGAGTCTTTTATAAAATTGCAAGCCACTGGAAAAGTGGAGACAGTCTGGTTGCTTGGTGGTATAGTTTAAAAAAAATACTCATGACTGCCTCTCATCAAACGTTTTCTAACAAATTTGAGTCCTTTCTCTGTGCTTTTTACACTAAGATATTACTGGTCAATATAGGTGATAATATCTGGAATCTTTGATAAGCTTACATTTAGTTTCCTTTTGTCTTACATGCAAATTTGAGAAGAAATTAGCTCTCATCCTGCTGCTTACTTGATTGGGGAACTAAACTTACTAAACCTTAGTGAACTTGGACTTGCAGTAATATGGAATAAACAGTTTAAATGTCTTGAAACATTTGAGAAAAGCTATAATTCTGTGAGTTACAATATAAGACCCCAGTTAGTGAGAGTAAAGGTGGGATGGTGAGGAAAAGTTGCTGACTCTCCTTTTCCCATGTTTTTCCTGTGCTTTCTAAGTTTTACCTGGCTTCAGTAGATTTCCTTGTGCTGCGAAGAGTCAATTGGAAAAATAACATGTAGAACCAGAGTGTGTTTGTTTTTGCTTTAGACTACTGTATACCTTTCTAGCTTCTGGTATCACTGCTTTATTTTTATCCCTTGCATACAATGCTAAAATGACATCTTTTAGATTCCCCCCCCCCATTTTAATATGGTCCTGTCTCCTTGATTTAATTACAGGCGAATTGAACAGTCCTGGGCACTACTGGTAAATTAAACCCAAAGCTGGGGAGAGAGGAAAAGGAGAGACAAATATAGTCCATACTGACTGTCATCAACAATCCAGACTGAAGTCTCAGATCCCCTTTCCTGATTTGCCACCCACCCACACCCCCTTCCAGGCTGGAAGCAATCTCACTCTTGATCTCCTAAAGCACTTTTCTTTTGACTGCTGTGATCCAGTGACCCCTTACACTTGGCTTTCTATGATGTGTGCATTTGTCTCACCTCTTTGACGATGTTTTAATCGCTTTTGTATCTCCCTAGCTGCTCAATAAATATTTTAATGAATCAAATAAGAATGTATGTGACAATAATTTAAAAGTGGAAATTACAGTGAGGTTTATTTTCTAGGTTATAGAGGCAATTTAAGGATCTTACACTATACGTCTGATCCCTAACCTATTTTGTGCCATGCTTCCTTTGGCATTCTGAAACCTTGATCTTTTAAAAATGCATAGAAGATTTAGGTGACAAGGAAAGTTAAAATTTAGTTATCAAAAGAGGAAACAAAAAGGATATACTTAGTATGTTAAAAAAGATCATTCAGAAGTAGTGAATATGAGCATCTCGATATTTGCAGTAATTGCTATGTTTGAAAATACTTGGTGACGAAATATTTTGTAAACAATTTGGTGCTGATACTATTATGATTTCTTCCCTATGTCCATAATTGATGGAGGTTCCAAGTTTTAGTTAGTGAAATGTGGGACTAATCCCCCCCCCATTCGATTTCATATACGTCCTGAATGGAATCCTGGGTTAGCATTGTGCTGTAGGGACCTAGTTCTTAGTATTAAGTGATAAAGCAATTTTGATTTCTTTGTATATGGTGCTCAAAAGGGGGTATACATTTGTGTTTCGTTCTGGGCGGTGTATTAATAGTTGACATTTGAGTGCCTGAAGAATCTCAAGTGTAACTTATATTTTGTATTTTTAGAGTGGTTGGAGAGAATTTGGAACTTTGACAAGCTATCAGTATGGGAATACTATGAAAGACCTCGGGTTTTTTCCCCCTCTTTTTTAAATTTAAATTCAGTTGATTAACATAGAGTGTAGTATTAGTTTCAGAGGTAGAGTTCAGTGATTCATCAGTCTTCTATAATACCCAGTGCTCATTATATCATGTTGTCCTTAATGAAAGACCTAGGTTCTAAATACTGTTGCCCAGTAGGTGTTTCTGGGCCTAAAAACAAAGTATTTAAAGTGAAAGAGTTGAATGGATATGGAATGAACCAATGATCCATGTAATAGCATGAAAATCTGTGAGGAATTTCATAGTATCTCAAAAACAGTGTTTCTGTACTTACCCTTAATAATGCTTTTGTCTCCTAGGGTGGTTCTCTTCCCAAAGTGGAAGCCAAGTTCATCAATTATGTGAAGAATTGCTTCCGGATGACTGACCAAGAGGTAACTGAGTTTTCAGGGGACATGACCAAATCCAAATACTTTATTGTGATTTATTTATGAGTTTTTTAGTTTCTTTAAGTGTTGGCTTCTTTTAAAAGCTTCCTAAACACAGACAATACTTCAGATTATAAATACATGGAAACTTTTAAGAATTTAGTTGGCAGAGATTGAGAAGATAACTCTTTAGTAGATTTTGCTCAGCTTTTTATATAGTTGGTAAATTATTTCTTGGTTACTGAATTCACTTTTACTTTTGGTACTCTGTTGGCTAAGGAAGTATTCTGTGGTTTCCTTGCTACTCCATTTGAGTACTTGAGGTAGTCTGGAAGTTTTTGCTTTCTTGTGAAGAGAAGACCATTTACTCCATAGGTCTTAGGGGAAGCACATTTTACTAAAATCAACCTAAAGTGTAAAATCTGGATGCAAGAAGCCAAATTGTGGTTAATACTCAATATATTAGTTTGAGTCAGCTGTTAAGTTTTATATTATGTGTTATTTTGTCAATAGAAAATTCATGGATTTATTTTTATTGTCTTATTTATGGTTGCTGACTCAGATTGTAAAGGAAAATGTAAAAACAGGTAAGGTTGCTAGGCGTCTTGTATATACAGAACATTCTGTGTTAAATGGTTTTTGTCAAGAATCCCTAAGCCTCAATTTTTTTCAGTAAATGAAGAAATTGGTCAGTTTGAGCTAATTTTCTGCCAGTTGTTTAGTACTTAGATGACTTAAATGGCAGCACTATTTTTCTCCAGTTTGAAACCCTTTCAGTGTTCAGTGCTGTTTACTATTGGTAGCTCAGCCTTTATTGACACATGGCTGTGAAATGATGAAATTCAATCTTACACTCTTTTGGTTGCTATTCTCTTTGTGTATATTTGAACCCCAAAATTCAAGTGTGAATCTTCTGAATAGTGGACCATTTATAGCAAAAATCCTTGTGAAACTGCAGTATGCAGTTGTTAGTTCAATATTGCATAGTGGAAAGATGTAAACCAGCATTTACTAACAAGCATAATCACTAGTACCAAAGAAAGTGGTGAAATAAAATCTGTGATTAAGAAAAATTCAGGAGAAGATAAAAACCAAAGTTGAAAGGCCTTCTACACAGTATATTATCAGTCTTGGCAGCTGAAATGACTGTGAACTCACTGCTTTCAGAAGTATTTTGAGTCTAAAACTGAAAGCCCATTTTCAGGTGGAAGGATGAAATTTCTGCAGAAGTAAAAAGTAGTTCTGTTTACTATTGCAAAGATTATCGAAACTATAAGTGCCTCATGTTTTTACAGCATACCTACAGATACAGGTCACAACGTATAAAATTTTTTTTCCATTGCTTATGCAATTTTTTTGTGTGAAAAAGTTGCTTATGAGGATTTGGCTAGTAAAAAAAAAATCCCTTCCAGATGGCACTTTTAAATACTAGCAAATCTTTTGCAGAAGCTCTTGAATTAAAAGTTAATAAAAACAATTGTACTGCTTTTTGTGGAGAAACGACAGATCAAATTTTGGTGAATGTTTATGTAAAGATAAAATGTTTACTCAAAGCAGTGATGATTCTGCAAAAGGTGTTTTGCTGTCCTCCTATTCTGCATAGTACTGCTCAAGTGGCATATGATGTTTCTTTTGACTGGAGTGTCATAAGATTGTTTTTAAGCATTTATATTGAACTGAATGAACAGAGGGAAGATTTTTGTGAGATTTGCTCACATTTGCTACTTAGTGTCCCTGTGTTTGAAACCTAGTGGCTGTTGAATAATAGTAGAGAGAATCCTGCTATTTATTTGAAGCACTGGAATCATACTTTTGAAGAAAAGACTCTAAATGTTTTTAGTGACATTTTTAAATGGGTCATTGGATAAAGCCTACTTATTTCTTACATATAGTTTTAAATAGCTGTTTAGCTATAGGATTATGTAAATTCAGAGAAGTTCAAAGAGCTCACTGAACTGTACTCCGTTGTTCTAAAGGAATTTGTTGAACCCTGTAGAGTTGACAAATGTCAGGACTGTTATTTTTATTTATTTATATTTTTAAAGATTTTTTTTTAAGTACCCTCACATCCATCACAGGGTTTGAACCACAACCCCAAGATCAAGAGTTACATGCTCCACCAACTGAGCTAGCCAGGCATTTTAAGATGCCTTTAAAAAGAACATTATTTATGATTAGGAAAAGAAATGCCAACTTGAAATGGATAATTAATAACCATACTTAAACGAGACAGTCATTTGAAGGGTGATTCTTTCACATGGATGTTAATGCTAGCATGAGAACAAGTATAGACTTCATGTGTTGAATGAAGGAGGACATAGAAATGGACAGGGATGCTCTTTTTTTCCGTAGACAACATTAAATCATTAGATTTTAAGAATGGAAAAGCAGATTGTGTCTTGGAAGATTGTTGTTAAGTGATTTAACCAGATAAGAGCAAGTCTTTAGAGTAGTTGATCTGGTGTGTTTCGAGTAAATATAATTTTTTAGTATGTATTACATAGGCTTACAAATAAATGTGTTTAACTGTATGTTCTGTATTTTTATGTGCTAAATCTGGCAGCCCTAAAGCAGATGGCATTGGCGAAACGGGTCTCTCTACTCTTCCATTTCATTTATCTAAGCTGTTACATACATACTAGTACCATTGACTCTGCTTACAGAGATTCACATGATTTTATGTCTGATTTGAAGTATTTGAAATTAAATTATGTCTGAGTATAAATTTCCTTGAAATCAGTTCTTAATTATGTAGTGAACCTTTTTGGTGGTAGGATGAAAAATAGATATGTTGAACAAAGAGACATGGTTTAATTTATTGGTGTCTATGTAAAGTGTTGTGGTTCTTTAACCGCATTTCTTTTTTTTCCAGGCTATTCAAGATCTCTGGCAGTGGAGGAAGTCTCTTTAAGAAAATAGTTTAAACAGTTTGTTAAAATTTTCCGTCTTATTTCATTTCTGTAACAGTTGATATCTGGCTGTCCTTTTTATAATGCAGAGTGAGAACTTTCCCTACCGTGTCTGATAAATGTTGTCCAGGTTCCATTGCCAAGAATGTGTTGTCCAAAATGCCTGTTTAGTTTTTAAAGATGGAACTCCACCCTTTGCTTGGTTTTAAGTATGTATGGAATGTTATGATAGGACATAGTAGTAGTGGTGGTCAGACAAATGGAAATGGTGGGGAGACAAAAATATACATGTGAAATAAACTCAGTATTTTAATAAAGTAGCACTGTTTCTCTTTCTATTATTTACCCTTATTACACTTTGTCAAAGAAATAAATGTACGTAGTTAAGTGTCAAATAATATCCTAAAATCCCGAGAAACAGTCCTTGCCCTACCCCTCCAAATAGTTCTCTCAGAGTTAACCCATCTATTTTTCACTGTAAGCATTTAATGTTTAAAGCTTCCCACCTTGACAACAGATAATTATGACCATGCAAGTGTGTTTCCAAATGTTCAAACCACCTATCCACTTTAGCCCAGTTTTTACTGGGAAAATCTGGCATATCGAACACCTTGCAACAGCTTTTTATAACTTGGATTCTTCATCTGAACGAGAACAGAAAATGAATTCTGTTGACTGTTTTTCAGTTTGCCCAAAATAGCACATAATTTATACATTTTTAGATCCATAGGGAAATGGTAAATTTATTGCGTGTGGTGGTTACATGAGGACATTCCGGGGCCAATCCTGGGCATCTTTTACCTGTTTTACCCTTTGCCCAATTGCGTGATGGTTGTGGTTAGATTACTATTACTCCTCTTGTTTCGCTGTGGTGTCTCCCGGTAGTTGGCTAATACATGGAGGAAGTATTTTCTGACTACTTTTAATCTGAAAACTTTTGACATAAAATTCAGTCCTGTTAAATCTTTTCCTCAGAATTTTAATTGTGCCCTTTTTGGCTTAGTCTGTTGCCATTTTCATATGTTCTTTGGATATGACTAGTTTTCCTGAGAACTGGTTTAAGATTGCCCTATTGCTGGTTTCCTGAAATTTTATATTTTGTTCTGGGCCCTGGGTAGACTAGGTGTGTTCTCCAGAGATTCTCCAGTTTGGGACCGTATTCTTGGGAGATTTTGCTGTCCTGCTTACCTTCTGTCTGTTCTTGGGCCTTTGGTTTGATTCTCTTGGATGTTTTTCATCATTCCTTTTGGTTTAAACTTTAGGAGAAAGGACTTATGTCATCAAATTTGTGTTGGTTTTTGTTTTATTAACTTCTAAATGCTCTTCCTTGGTGTTTGCGGACATATTAAAGTTTGAAGAAACCCTTTTCACATCATGCATTGTTTACTCTTTTTTTTTAACCCTCTAGCTTTTTATATTGATTAGGATTGATCTCTTTGAGTAGGCTGTAGTTTGAGATACTTTGATGGGAATGAGCAGATACCAGCCTTTTAATCTTTGGAATGGTTTTGGTAGAGCAACCTTATTTTTTTTTTATTTTACTTTAAGTAGGCTCCACTTCCAACATGGGGCTTGTACTTACGGCCCTGAGATCAAGAGTCAGAGATGCCCTATGGGATGAGCCAGCCAGCAGGCGCTCCGAGTAACCTTACTTTGAAGGGTGGAAAGGGTTGGTACAGTACTGTCTTTCAAATCCTACTTTCCAGGCTTCAGGTGCCTCTTCTAGTCATTTCTTTAGGTTTTGGTTTTCTTGGATTATTCCGTTTCCTCTCCAGGGTGTCTGTCCTTGTAGCTTCTCCCTTTTTATATTTTATTTTAATGGAGATTCAGTTGGAAATGGCAAATGTTCGTTGTTCTTAATTTCACTGGAAAGTACCACTATTTTAAAGGATGTTTTTATGTTTAATGTTCTAAAGGTCATCTACTTTAAATTACTTTAAATTGATAGAATCCCAAAACGCTTAACCACATGAATTTGAAAAAGTTACTGGTGTTAAATAGTGCCATAGAGTTGTACCAAGAACTAAATACATTAAAGTTGAGTCATTCCTTCCCTAGATAGATGTGATTTCACATCACACAGTATGTGATGTTGTAGGACTATATATTAGGTAATTAGTTGCTTAAAATGTTGAGAAGTAGAAGTATACTTGGATTATAATGTCTTAACCAAAATGTAGGTCTGGTATGTTTATTATTTGAGTTGCTTTGTGTAGAAGTTAACTCTTGGGTTTAGCTAATGGCTACTTAATGTAGCAGGAAAACCAAAAGGACTTCTCCCCATTCTGAGGGAAAGCTGTTGGCCTTACTGGTGGTCCTGTTCTTGCACATTCAATAAAGCCGATCAGATCCATCTTTGTAAAAGAAGATTCCAGGTAGGGCATGTTTTCTGGTGCCTCCAAAGTCACCTAATAGTGCTTGGTACTGGACCTTAGCCAACAAAATATGGTAATCTGAACATTGAACTCCTAGGCTTGTGACTGGAAATTCTTCCTTTAAAAAACACTTTTGCGCAGTGCAAACTGTTAAGTGAGATTGGCCATACTTACATCAATATTGGTTTAATTGCTAAAAACAAATAGAATTAAGCTACTTAGAGAAAATGAAAAAAAATTAAAGCATTTTTAGTTTTCTAAGACTAATCAGGAAAAAACAATTCCCTTGTCCCTACTACTAATCTTTTTTAAAGATTTTATTTATGGGACACCGGGGTAGCTCAGTTGGTTAAGCATCTGCCTTTGGCTCAGGGTCGTAATCCCAAGGTCCTGGGATCAAGTCCCCCATCTGGTTCCTTGCTCAGCAGGGAGCCTACTTCTACCTCTGCCTGCTGCTCTCTGTCTCTCTGACAAATAAATAGAAAATCTTCAAAAAATTTTTTGTCAGAGTGAGTGCATAAGCAGGGGGAGCTGCTTGGGATCATGACCCTGACCCAAAGGCAGACACTTAACTGACTAGTCACCCTGGTGTCCCCCTAGTACTAACTTTTTTTTTTTTTTAAGATTTATTTCAGTGAGGGGAGGGGCAGAGGGAAAGAATCTCAGGCAGACTCTCCACTGAGCTGGGAGAAGGGACTTGATCTCAAGACCCTCAGATCATGAACTGAACTGAAATCAAGAATCAGCCACTTAACTGAGCCACCCAGGTGTCCCTAATCTTTTTTTTTTTTCCTAATATTTTATTTATTTGTTTGATGGAGAGAGAGACAGCCAGCGAGAGAGGGAACGCAAGCAGGGAGAGTGGGAGAGGAAGAAGCAGTCTCCTAATGGAGGAGCCTGACGTGGGGCTCCATCCCAGAACGCCGGGATCACGCCCTGAGCCGAAGGCAGACGCTTAACGACTGTGCCACCCAGGCGCCGCAAGTGTCCCTAATCTTGATTCATAGTGGTAGAGGGACCTGTAAGAGAAGCCTGGTTTATTCTCCTTAATTTTGGGAATTTATAGTAGATGGTACCAGCAATAATACTTGGTTTCTTAAAGTATTTTTTGATGGAATAACTGTATTTCCCTTTCTTAAGCCAGTCTGCTGAATATGAGTGTTTAATGACTTAGTTCTTTAGCGATACCATTCACTATCTTGAAGGCATTTTCTTTAAAATCCCCACTTGTATTGCCTCTGTACCTGACTTTTGAAAAACATTTTAATGTTCTGTTCTTTACCAGTTTTCAGAATGATAGGTTGATGTTCTAGCAACCTCAGTAGTGAGTTTTAATTAAGTATCCTGGATTTATATATTTATGTATTGGTGTTTCACCCTTAATCTATTTTGGCTATTGGAGTCCCCTTCGAGCTTGTTTCTACCATCACAGACTCTAGTAGTCTGATAGCATCTTGCTTTTCTAGTGAGACAATATTCCAGGTTCATCTTCATTTTCTTTCTCAGACCTAGAATGATCCATTTCTTGTAAAGAATGGCCGGGGCGCCTGGGTGGCTCAGTTGGTTAAGCCTCTGACTTTAAGCTTGGGTCATGGTGTCAGGGTCTTGGGATCGAGCCTTGCATGGGGCTCCCCACTCAGCAGGGAGTTTGCTTCTCTCTCTCCTGCCCCTCCCCTGCTCGTGCTTGCTCTTTCTCAGTCTTTTAAAATACGGCAATTAGGAACTGTCTGGGTGGGTCGTGCTCATTAGCTTCACTTCATGGATAATCAGATCAGACCCTTTGGAAAAGCAACAGGGAATCCTCAGCATTTGGAAGGCAGTGCTTGCTCTTGTTGGGTAACTGAGGGAAGCTTCTCTTCATTTGATAACCTTAATCATGTAAGGTTTGTTAACTTCAGTTTCAGCCACAGAACAAAATAAGTTACTAAGGCCATTTGGGGATAGCAGACTGTCTATGTGGACCCATGCAAATGATACTAGTATGAGGTTTATAGTGTGTCGCAAAGCTGCAGAGCTACTATGGGTCTTGATAACCAGTAGCTTAATGAGGGAGAGAAATAGTCTAGGGTGTGGGGCTTTTGTTTGAAATGGTCCTAAGAAAGTTGAGGGTCACATACACTGAGATTCTGAATGAAAGGTAGTGGTCTGGGCTCTGGAGATAAAGGGTTAAAGTTTGTTTTAATTTTTTAACATTCTAGTGTAGTTAACAATAAAGGGTTAACGTTATTTCAGAAAGTCTAAGGCTACCTTCCAGCCAGTTCTTGCCAAGGAGCCAGTTGCTCCCTGACTCATGCATTTGGCAGTACAGGTCCTGTTTAATGCTGTGAAAGTTCTAAGAGCTGGGTTTGAGAAAACTGTAGAGCCTCGTCTGTGCTAAGAGTCTGTCTACTCTTATTAAACTACTTAATCCTATTGAAGGCTCGAGGCTCTGTTTATGCTGTGTTCTTAGGCTGGAGGTTCTCCTCTCTTTCTGTATCCAAAATACTTGTACAGACCCCCTGAGATTTTGAGAGTCTTAAGTTGGAGAAAAGTGGAAAGTAAATGTCAGGTTGCTGTGCTGTATATTACTTTCACACTGGAAAAACATAGGAGGAATCTAAAACATTTAACTGCATACTGTGTCCCAAAGTTCTAGATGTTTAGGATTAGTCAGTAAGCAACACAGTTAACTGCTCTGCCGGGTGTACATCCCATTGCACTAGCAGTCAATATACATTCTCAACTCCCTTTAAAGTTTCAGTTCCGCATAAGACAAGGGGGTTTACAGATGAGAATCTGCTCAGAAAATTGCAAGTTTACCAGCTTACAACTGGAAACTGGGTGTAGTACACAGCCATTCGTCCCAAACTACAGTTGCCTGGACTTGTAAGTCTTCTCCTTGGCCTGCCAACTGCCACAGTTGGACCATTCTGATTCATTCTTTACTTTAGCACCTGTGATAAGCTTTTGAAAAGCAAGTTCATTTTGACCCTTAGTTTCAAAGCCTTTGGCAGACTAATTGCCAAACAAATTAGTATATCCACACTGTTGAGTACTACTTAGCAATAAAAAAAAAAACCTGATAAAAGCAACAATGAATGAGGGTGAATCTCAAAAACATACTGAACGAAAGAAGCTGGTCACAAAATAGCACATAGTATACATGGTTCAATATACATTACACTAGAAGCTAGTGCCAAAAAATACTAATTTGGGACCAGCAATGGGTGTGGGGAGGATGCCTTACAAAAGTGTTTACATAGATCTAGGTTAAACTGAGCACACTTAAAACAGATGGACTTAAAAATTGTACATAAATCGTGCCTTTAAAAAAGGTCTTTGGCTACCTGAGAGCCTGTGAGGCATGATCAAGCATGTAAACAGGTAAGAAGCCTGTTTTTACCCTGAACTTTTGCCACTCACCCCTGGCTAATCCTGCCTGTACCTAGCCTTTTTCTACTTGTAGGCACTTGATTTCTTTTGCTTGGGATATTCCTTTGCATGGCTAGCTCTCTTCACCTTTGAGGCTTAGCCTAAGTATTACCAGGAGGTATTCTCTATCCCATTGGTTTTCTTCAAAGCACTGATAAGTTAGATTTATATCTTGACTTCCCTTACTTATTTCCATTTTCCCTAAAAGTGAAGTGGCTTTTTTAGAACAGGAACTTGTCTGTCTTCACCCATGGCCTGACAGTAGGATCAATAAATCGTGATTGAATGAACTGATGAGAAGTGACTACCAAATTAGTGGTACATATTAATATGAATGTGTCAAATTCAGATAGGAAAACTTCATATGAAAATAACATATATAGTAAGTAAATATGTGAAAACTATATTCGAGATGTACATGGTAAGAAAAAACGTGGTTAAATGACAAGTTGGAGTCAAGACAGATTCTGGTTGGACACCTCTTCAACTCTTGAGAATGATAGTGCCTCCCTACTTCATGAAATCATTAAAGTGAAAATCTGAGAAACATAATTATAAGTATTAATAATGGCTAAAACCTTTGGAGCCTTTATTATGTGCCAGACTCTGAATGACCTCATTCAGTAACTGAAAACAACTCTTGAGTTGTTACTGTTCTTAGCCATGGTTTGTAGATGAGGAAGCAGAGTCTCAGACTGTTACTTGCTGGAATTTATAAGTGAATGTTGGAGGCAGTATTCAAATCTGACTCTTGAGTTCATGCTCTTACTCAGAACTGTTCTCTTGACTGGACTTTTTGGGTCAATCTTTATTTGGGTGATAGTTTTACTTGTGAGGTTGACAGGTACACTTCATCTGAACATTGAAAAGAATTGCAAGCATTTTATGCAGAAGATTGTTATATACCCATTCCATTTAAAGGTAGTCCAAAGTAGTAGTGATTACAAAAGCAAGACCAATCTTGGCAATGAGAATGTCGAAGTAAATTCAGCCCAGCCCTTCACACAGGAGCTTTCCCTGTCACCCAGCACCTAGTTTTCAAAAAAGGTTTTCTGCCCTTGTGTGAAATGCTGAAACAGAGGCAACCTGTTGAAGAGCCTCAGCTTTGAAAGGGAACTTCACAAGAGCTTGCAGAGAGGACTAGTTAACACGGAACAGTTATTTCCGGCAGCTACCTCAGTTGATGCTGTAGTACAGTGGGATTTTCAACCACTGCCAGCGACACCAGGTTTTTAACCAACTCGTAGGGGTTCCTGAATTTGCTTTTTGGGTTTGTTTCCCACTTGTTCCCCTTAGCATCAGCCCAAAGGACAGTCTGCGGCGCTAGAGAGAAGGAGCAGTTGCATATGACAACACCTACGTTTTGAAGTTGGTGGAAAGGACGGGAGTGTTGCCTCTGAAGCGGGGAGAGGCGGGGAGAAGAGATATCCTCATTGGAGTCCTGGTTAAAGGAACTAAACTGCTTAGGATGCAAACGGAAGCAAGTCTCAGCCAGGTGGCCAGTTGAGGGCCTAGAGTGGTCGCTGACCAGAGTTCTGCTGGTTGCGCTCTGTAGCCCTCCCGGGCTGGGGTTGCAGCGACGCCTCGGGACCGCTAGGTGGCAGCCGCGCGTTTCCAAAGCTGGCTCGCCTACCAGAGAGCCCAGCTGGGAGCGCGAGAACCGACCCGAGAGCTCTGGAGGGGGGTGAGGGGAAGAGAAGTCCTGGAGACCCCCTCCCCCACAGGGGCAAGGACGGAGAGATCAGAAGGGGTCTCAGAGTGCCAGCCGTCCGAGAGGGCATCTGGGACACGCCACGGTCCTGCGTGGACTCACAGGGCGGGCGAAAACGAAGCCCCTTAAACGGAGCCGCCCCAGGGGCTGGGCCTGACCCGCCCCCTCCCGGCTCCCCACTCAAGCGCTAGTGGGTGTGAGTGAGTGCTAGTAGCGAATGTGGGTGAGTGAGGACGCTCCGCATCTAACTGCGTTCTTGGGGACTGCCGCCTTCCCAATTCGGGCAGCATTTGCGCCGCGGCGCGGGTCATTGCGCCCGAGCGCAGAGCTCCGACGGCTTCCAGCGCTCACCAGCTCCAGCCTCTCGGGCTCTGGCCCTTCGGAGCTGCGGGTCCCGTCTCCGAGAGTCTGAGCGCCTCCCTCCAACCCGGGGCCGCCAGGAGAAGGAGGAGGAGGCAGTGGAGAGGCCGCGGCAGGCAGGCAAGCAGGCTGGGCCGCCTTTGATGTGGGCGCGGCGCACCCAGCCGAGCTGAGCGCCCGTCCGGCCGCGCCCCGAGGGGGGAGCCCCCGGGCCCCGCATCCTCATTGTGCCGACTCGGGCCCGGGCCCGCCCCCGGCCCCCCGCCCCCTCGCCGCCCGCGCGTAGAAAACGCCCCGGCCGCCGCCAGTGGTGGGAGGCGGCGATGCGCACGGCCGGAGAGACGCGGAGGAGGAGACATGAGCCGGCGGGCGCCCAGACGGTGCGGCCGTGACGCGTTCCCGCTGCAGCCGCGCGCCCCGGCCCTGGAGCGCTGACCTCTGGCCCCGCACAGCCCCGCTCCCCGGCCGGAGATCGCGCCCCAGCTTCAGCCCCGCCGCGCATGCTGCCCCCGGAGTGAACCGAGCAGCCAACCTCCCGCGGACGCCCGGACGGCCGGCCGGCCAGCAGTGAGCAAGCTTCCCCGCACCAGCCGGGCGCCTCCTGCACAGCGGCGGCCACCCCGTAGCCCCCGCGCCAGCCCGGAGGGCGCAGCGCTCGGGAGGAGCCGCGCGGGGCGCTGATGCCGCAGGGCGCGCCGCGGAGCGCCCCGGAGCAGCAGAGTCTGCAGCAGCAGCAGCCGGCGAGGAGGGAGCAGCAGCAGCGGCGGCGGCGGCGGCGGCGGCGGCGGAGGCGCCCGGTCCCGGCCGCGCGGAGCGGACATGTGCAGGCTGGGCTAGGAGCCGCCGCCTCCCCCCCGCCCAGCGATGTATTCAGCGCCCTCCGCCTGCACTTGCCTGTAAGCGCCCGCGCGCGGGGCTGCCTACCCTGCTTGGCCGTCTGTCCGTGTGCCTGTGACTCTGTCTGCCCTCCCGGCTGTTCGTCTGACTTTCCGACTGAGTATCTGTCTGTCTGTCCGCGCGCCCCCCTCCCTCAGGCCCCACTGACCACCTCTCCATCTCTCTCTCGCAGGTGTTTACACTTCCTGCTGCTGTGCTTCCAGGTACAGGTACGTAGGATCCTGACTCTGACCTCCCCCTGCCCCTGCCTCGCGGTACAGGTCGACCCCCTTCCCCTGGGCCGCGCCCCCTCCCTGTTCCCCACCCCTACTGGGCGCCGAGCCCAGTGCACCTGTTCCCAGGGCGCCAAAGGGCGGCTCCGCGCGCGCCCTGCGCCGGCGGGGGACCAGCCAAGGGCAAGGGGCTCTGCTGCAGGGCTCAGACTGGCGCGGCCCCTGTCGGCCTGGGCTGGGAGGAGATCTCGGGAGCCAGCGGACTCAGCCGCTGCAGTGTGCCCAGCTCCAAGCTCCCTGCCCACAACGGGCGAGGAGTTGGGACCTGGGGATTTTTTTTGCCAACCGTCCCTTAATATCTCCGCTCGCTCTTCCAAACAAAAAGGCTCTTTTGAGCCGAATGGATTTTGAGTCCAGGGAGAAAGCTTCAGTTGTAAATTAGTCTGTGGTTTCAAAGGCGTTTGCAGGGGAAAGAGAGAGAGGGAGGGCGGGAGAGAGACAGAGACAGGTCTAGGAGAGACTAGGTGAGAGGTAGCAGAGACGGGCGCTTGGGCTGAGAGGCCATTGCCCTTGAAGCCGCTCCGGAATGGGCCACGCTCCGCACACCCTCGCCCAAGGTGGTGCAGCCCTCGGCTGGTTCCCCGCCTTGCTCCCCGCTCGCTAGCTCTCTGTGAATCAGAAGAGGGCTTGGCGCTCAGCCTGGAAAGCACTTGCTAAAATCTGATCTGTTACTTCAGCAGCTTTCAGACTCGGGAAGGTCTTGGCACGCAGACAGTTGGAACGCTCTGGCTTCCAAAGCTGTGGAAATGAAGGAAAGGGGGGGGGGCAGAGAAAGAGAAGAGGGAAAGAGGGAGCGACTTCAGCCCCGATTAGAACCAGACCAGGGCTGCCTCAGTATGGTTGGGGGGGGGTGCAAAGGGAAGGAGAATAGGAAGTGCCAGCTGCCCTAGCCCCCCACCCACCTAGAGCTGCAAGGGAGGGGCCTTAGGAGGAGCTGGATTGGGGCCAAAAGAGATTATCTGCCCCTTCCCCCTCTGGGTTGAAGGCAGGTGTCCTCACAGGGTTAGAGAGGATGCTTAGGTTTCAGCCTTTGGGGTTCCAGAGATGCCCCAGAAGAGCCGAGAGCAGGGAAAATGGTGGCTCTCCCAGCTTTATGGCATAAGGAATGTTGTGTGTGTTGAGTGCTGTTGAGACCCAGTAGCCTCTTTCAGTGTTTGGTGCGGTGGTGGGTCTGCTTACCTCCCCGTCCACTCCTGGAAGGATCATTACCATCGGCATGGACACTGGGCTGGGGGAAGCTAGTTGGGGCTGGGGGCTGTGAGGATGGATGGACGGACGGAAGGACGGACCAATGGGTTCTTCCCCCAGCATTGGCCAGGCTGAGGTCCCCAGTGACTCCTTGAATCAATATAACTGGAGTCAGTAACTTAAAACTGGCTGTTTGCCAAAGCAGATGTGACCCTGTGGTGGCGGGGGCAGGGGTGGAGAATGGCTGGTGTCAGAGAGAGAGGCCAGTGCCAGGCATGGCCTGCCTGATTTTCAGCTGAGTTCCCAAGCAGAGGGCAGGCCCCAGGGTAACTCCAGGGGATCTGCTTCTCTGACCCGGGTGAGAGCTCTTTTCCTGCATGTTGCACCTGGGGCTGGGGGAATGCTGCAGTGGGCATGGAGGTAGAGAGATCTGCGGACTTTGTTGCTCAAGCCTCCTGCTGCCTGCTGCCTCTTGGTCCTTAATGCAGGGCCCAGGAGGGGTTGCTGGGTGGTCTTTGTGTTCTCTGGGGAAGCACGAGGGAGGGAACCCGGACCCTGCATCCCACCTCGACCTCCCGGCCTAGTGCTAGAGCCAGCCTCTCCGGAAAGAGCTGGGTGGTTCAGGGTTAGGACTTCAGGCAGGTGATGGAGCCTCCTCTCCCCCCTGTCTTACCTCTTCCTTTCTTTTCAGACTTTCCCCATCCAAATTGCCATAAGACTGATGTATTTAACCCATGGTCCATGCACCCATAGAGTATCTAAGGTTGGGATTATGGAGGAGGCAGGCCCCTGATACTTTGCACCAAAATGGTGCCCAAATGTGCTTGTGTTTTGGAGAGGGCTGTCAGCTCCCCACAGATTTTCAAAAGCATCTATGATTCCTAAAAGATAAAGAAACGGCAGGCTCATGTCCCCATTCATGGTCTAGGAACAAAGGTGGAGTGGCAATTAGAGGTAGAGATGAGGGGTGGGCCTCAAGTGTTTGTTGCTGGGCGTGTGAAGTCCGGTCCCTGGTGAGGTGGTGTTGAGCAGGCAGAGGCTAGAGCAGCAACTTCCCTGGCAGGGCGTGCTTAGAGGGGGTGACAGGAGCTCCCTTGCTGAGCAGGGGCTGGGGAGGCCTCCCTGCCCGTGGGAAGGGCTCAGAGCTTTGCAACCTGGTGAACTGGGCCTGAGCCCCAGCCTCATCTTTCCTCACTTGTAGCTTCATCATTTGTGAAATGGGTGACCTCGAGGCGGAAGTGATACATGATAGGTGTGGAAGAAAGGTTTGGAGATTCTCATCCCCCGAGGAGGGGACTTTGTTCTGCTGGGAAATGGATATACGTATGTCCGTCCCATCCCCACCTCCCTGGTTTGGGGGACTGTTCCAGTCTTAGCAATAGAGTTTCTGGCCTCTTCTCTTCTCCCCGTCCATCAGCCATCAGGCCCAGAATGGGCCCCCACCTCCAGCCACATTTTCGAGAGAGCACAACGGTCAATGCCAGACACTGCCTTTCCCCTCAGCCCCCCATGGGGTGAGCCCCGCCCCTGCTAGCAGCCCCAGGAAGCAGGAAGCTGGGAATTTAATAAAATCCCTTCTCCACACGACTTGGGACACTGCGGATAGCTCAAATCGGAAGAATTTTAAAAATTTCCGAGGGGAGCAGGCGGCGTGACCGGTAAATTGCTTTTCTGCACTTGGCTGAGCGCTGACAATGACACCGGGCTGGGCCTTTCACGCAGCTTGGCCGGCACCTGCCTGACATTGTTCCTACCGCCAGGCTCGGCTAGGTCCTGGCCTTCCACAGACAGGCCAGGCTTGAGGCGGGCCAGGGAAGGGGGGCTTCCACCACCCACCCCTTGTCCCTCCCACAGCAACACTTCCTCTCTCACTGCATGGTGTGTTCGAGATTCAAAGTTTCCTTCCACTCCCCCTCTTGACCCGACCACCCCCCCACACCTGGCTTCCTCCGTGAGGTTTAGAACCTTTCTTCTAGCTGGCTAGACTAGGAAAGCCAGGGACAGAGTCCTTTGGGACATGAAGAGGATGAGGAGCTGTCCTTTGGGTAGTACTTTTAGTTTCTTAAGGCCGCGACATCATCCGTCTGTCTGTCCAGTCAAGTATTCATTCAACAAATACTTGCTGGAAACCCTCTTCTTGCTGGCCCTGAGAATAAGACTCGTCAGCTCCTGGCCTCAAGATGCCCCCATTCTAGAGGGGAGAGTTCCTGTGGTCCTGCCTCCTGAGAAGTACGGGGGGGGTGGGGTGGCAAGCACATCCTGCTTCTGTCCACCAAGCAAGGCTCCAAGGCTCTTACATCCAGAAGCTTGTTTCCTTCTTCCTGTCATTCTTCCTCCTGACGTAGGTGGGCTAATATCCCTACTTCACAGTTGGAGAGACTGAGGCGCAGGGTGGGGAAAGGATTTGTTCAAGGCCAATGCTGAGACTCAAGACTCCGGATTCAAGATCTTGTATTCTTTCCGTGACACCAGACGGACTTCTTCAGAAAGAATGCTGGTGGGGAAATGGAGTTCCCAGGGGCATGCTAAGGGTTTTCAGTGAGAGCTTCCCCTTGGAGTCTCACTGGTAGGGTCTCCCTGGTACAGATGATCAGAGCCCAGATAGGTGTCTGTGACGGAGGGCACCTGACTCGGAGTCTGCAGGCCCTGATTTTTCTGGAATGCTCTGGACTGAAAGGGTCCCAGAGCCAGAGGTGGGTGTTTAGAAGGGTAGGGCCTGGGGGATTCAGTAGTCCCTTCCCAGCTTCATTCCCAGCAGGGAAGGGGAGGGGGCACCCTGCCAGCCTTCCTGCAGTCCGGGAACGTCACCTGCTCTGAGATAAGGAGGTCGATTGTTAAAATATCTCGTGGTTGGCACCGCCAGTGTCTGCAGGCTTAGGGTAGCTCTGAGGGCACGTTGGGCCCCTAAAGGGAGTTGGAGGGCGACAGGGAGGAGACTTCCTAGCCTCAGCAGGACCTTGGGATTCTGACGTCATCCTGTAGCAGGAGAGGTGTAGGTGTGGGAAGTCAGGGTGCAGGCACATCAGGCTAACAGCGATACTTGTAGCCTCTGCCAGGCATTGTGTGCTTACGGTGGGACGGGCGGGCACTTCGCACAGCGCGGTGGCTCAGCCTCACGACCGGCCTGCAGTTAGGGACTTCTACCAACAAGCAAGTGAGGTTCCAAGGATGAAATCACCGGCCTCCGGCCACATAGCAAGACAGAGGCAGACCTGGCTTCAACTCTGGGTCACCCCGCTCTAGGCTCCAGGCTTATTAAACAGCAGTATGTGGGTTCTAGAGTGTGCCGGCCTGGTTCCCGTTGTCACCCTGCCTTATCTTCACTGTGTGACCTTGAGCAAGTTACTAAACCTCTCCGGTCTCAGCTTCCGCATGTGTAAAATGGAAAGAAAACAACCAACCGAACAATCCCTGCTTCCTAAACGTGGCGAGCAGGGGTCAGGGCACTGGGAGGACTCCCTTGCCCCCATCCCTGGGTGTGGCAGTGTGGTAAGCTCCCCTTCCCCAGGGCACTGTCCCCTCTTGGTGACCGGGAGAGGGGAGATGTGGGTTGGTTCCTTTCTGAGGGCAGGGGCTTTCCGTTATACCTCTGTGTGCCCCATTTTTTTGCTGGGTCGAGTTGCCACCCACTCATAATACTGTGGCCGAACACTCAGGGATAGGGCAGTGCCAAGGGCCTTGCCAGGCTGGCCCGGGCTGGGAGGAGAGCCACTGTGCCTCAGAGAGGGCTGAGGACTGTTGTCTCCACTTTAGGCCTGAGTGTGAGGACTTGTTCTGGAACATCAGTGGGTAAATTGGCTCCCCAGGCTTTAATCAGGCTGGCTGGTAGGGGCTTGGAGATGTTTGGGGATTATTGCTATGCCATCTTAATGGCATAATGCCCGTGGGCCATTTAAAATGCTCCTGTGCCAAAGATAGGGCCAAGGACAAGCCTCCCGTGGGCCACAGAGCAGCAGCACTCTCAGGACCCCTGGGATCAGTCCTGGCTTTGTCATTGGCCCACTGGATGCCCTCCCTCTCTGGGCCTCAGTTTACACACCTGGGTATCAGCGAGGTGAGCTAGCTGACTCCTATGGAGTTTGAATGCATGGGCTTTGGCATACGGGAGACCTAGGTTTGAGTCGTGTCTGTGCTACTGAGCCAATTTCTTAACGTCAGCCCTTTGCACTTCAGTGTTCCCCATCTGTGAAGTGGGGTGATGAGAGGGACCTTCTTCTTAAAGGTGACTGTGTGGGGGTAAGTGAGATAATGCACACAGAGTAGCTAGCACGGTGGCTGGCACTCTGGAAAGAACTGAGGAACAGTCGCTGTTGGATCAGTGACCTGTTCCGTGTGTGCGTTGGGTGCGTACCACTCCGCAGGGTGCTGAGGAAGGCTGGGAAGGATGTGTTCCCTGCACGTGGCCTCGGGGCTCCTCTTGCCTAGGTTGAGGGCACAGCCTTTGGACTTAGGTCTGCACCTGATCGTCACCACACCCCTCCCAGGCTGTGCGGCCTTGGGCAAGATCCTTAACCTCTCTGACTCTCCGCGTCCTCATCACGTGGGAAATAGGGATGATAGTGCCACTCCCAGGCCTGTCGGGAGGTGTGACTGAAGTCACGGCTTGGGCCAGGTGTGCAGTAGGTGCTCAGTTATGATGTCGCTCCTCATTAGCAATCAGCAAACACTTATGGGACACTCGTCGCGTGGGTGGCCTTGCACTGGGTTTTAGAGGGGATGCCAAGAAGGCATCCATTCAGCTTTTTTCTCAAAGCGTTCCTGCAAAGAGATGACTGGCACTTTGGGCAGCTTTATTTGCCTCCCTCCCCCCCCCATTCCACCTTTGTCCTTTGTCACTGTCACATGACCCAGTGTGTTCTCCGTGGGGCTCACAGGGATGCCTAGGTGCTCAGACCCTGGATCCAGCCCAGCAGATCACACCCTGCCCTGGCCACTTCACAGTCTCATGACGGAGCAAACTGCTTAGCCTCTCTGTGGCTCATTTCTAATGTGGGCATGAGGGTAGAACCTTCCTCTTGGGGCTGCTGGAGGGGTTAATTGTGGTCACCCCAGGGGAAGTACTTGGCACAACACCTGGATCGTTCTAAGTGTTAAGTAAATGTGAGCTGCAGTTAGGCATTTGACTTTGGTGTGTCTAGAGGCCTGTTTGTCTACCAGCTCATGGTTCCTGGAAGTCAGAGGAGGCTGGACCCATCCCAAGGGCCCTACGGCACCTGGCACAGACCTGGTGTGCAGGATGAATGTTGAGTCAGTGAGTTGGAGGGGCCCCAGCTTCTCTGGGGCCAGGCACCTGGATTCAGGCCCCTTCTGACAACAGGCGTGGGGCAAGGGGGCTCAGGACCTGTCCCAGCCCTTGGGGACTTGAGAGAATCTCAGGGATCTGTGCAGGGGGACAGGGGCTCAAGGGTGCCGTGGGTACTTTGGTGAGGGGCCATGAAACCAGACGGGGGGCCAGAGGATCTGACCAGGGGAGATGCCCCATTTGAATCTTAGATTAGGAACAAGCTGGGTGAAGACACTGTGAACGTGTGTGTGTGTGTGTGTGTGTGTGTGTGTGTGTGTGTATAGAAAAGCCATTGCAGGCACATGGGACATCTCTGCATGGAAGCAGGGAACAGCCTGATATGCTCAGGGGACTCCGAGCCAGTTAGAGCATCAAGTTCAGGAATAGGGGTGATGTAAAAGCCCATGGTGGGTGCTGAATGCTGGAATAAAGGGCTTGTTTATTATCTTGCAGGCAGGCCAGACCACTCCCCACCCACGTGCTTTAAGGGACGGGGAATTGAAACAGGGATTGGAGGGAAGAGGGAAAGGAAGAAAAGAAGGGAGCTCGAGTCTTTAGGGGTCCTGCCTCCTTCCCCAAGCTAGCTCCAGGACTGACTGCCGGAGGCACCCATACTGACGATCCGTATGGAGAAGGCTGATGTGTGGGAGAGGGGCTTCTAGTGAGCCGCCCTGGGTGGCAGCACCTCCCTCCCATCCTGATGCCTCCGCCCTGCCAATCAATACATTGATAGCCCTGGGAGCTTAATGGACAGGCTGGGGGTGGGGAAGGGCCCTTCGCAACGTCACTGTTCTGGCTGGGTTGGGGACTATGACAGGAGAGGGGGAGAAGCCTGGGGCTGAGGGGTGAATGGGAGCGTGAATCTGAGCCAAACTCCCATCCAGGGGTGGGCTTGGCCTTCCCCCTCATCCTTTCTGTCCATAGATGCCAGCTGGGGGAAATTCATGGGCTCTAGAGCCAGAGGTGGGTTCAGATCTTGGCTCTGTGTACAACATCGTGGGCAAGCCACTGGTGGCCTCTCTGTGTCTCCCTTTGTCATACGGATGGTAATCATTCTGACCCGCCCAGCTTGTGTGAAGAGGAAGGAGACCATGCCTGCGATGTGCTTAGCTCAGGCCCTGGCACAAAGCAAGTGCCCAGCAAGTGGGAGCCAGCCTTGGTTTCACCCTCTCAGAGACTAATCCACAGAGCACGGAGGCTGGCAGCAACTCCTGGGCCCGAGTCCAGGCCCGCTCTCTAGGAAGAGTTTGGGGAGCTGCATTTTGGGGTGGAGAGCGGGGCTGACTTGACCAGGGACCACTCCTGGAGGGGTGAATTGAGAATTTGGAGAAGCCCTGAAAGCCCTCGGCGGGGCTGGCCACGCTGCTGCTGAAGGAGGAGGCAGGCAGGGGTGGAATGCGGCCGGAAGTCTGTGGGCTGCCCCTCCAGGGACCAAGGAGACCCTCCCTTTCTGGGCAGGCTGCCTGGAGACAGGGGCATGGATTGTAGGAGGCCTCAAGGATGGGGACCTGGGCGGGAGGGGGCAGTGTGACCCCATCCTCCTCTGGAGTGGGGGGAGTGAGCTCAAGGCCTTCAGCCCTTTCATGTTTAATCCCTGCTCCAGTCCCTGCCCCAGCTATGGCTTGTGGCCAGAGCCAGTTGCCATCCTGAAGCGATGGAGAGGAGGGGGTGGAGAGAGGGGAGAATGAAGGCTAGATGAGGGTGAAGAGCTGGAGTCCGTGGGCTGTAGGCCGAGGGGGATTTGAATCTCGATTCCTTTGCTCCCTAGTGCCTGACTTTGGACACATGATGCCACCTCTCCAAACCTCAGTTTCTTCATCTGTAAAATGGGGACTATTCTCATACCAACTCATCGGGTCACTGGGAATTATGTAAGGCATTTAACCTAAGGTGGTTCTTATGTTCAGTGAGCAGTGGCTGTTGAGAAAACAGAACACAAGAAAAAAGAAAAAGAGAACAGTTGTGGCTGTTGTTCCTAATACCATCCTTTTCTGAGATAAATATGATATGCAGTCCCCGATCTGCCAGTGAGAAAACCAAGGGTTAGAGAAGTCAAAGAAATCGGGGATTTGGGGTGGAGCCAGACAACCCGAGAGGTCGGTCAGTGCTAGTCATCCTGCCGAACATGTGTGCCGAAGTGATGCAGGATGAGGCGGATGTCGGAGGAAGGTGGCAGTGGTGGCCCAGGAAGAAAGAGAAGCCCCCAAACGTGTCTTCAGAGCAGGAGTGGGTCAGTGAAGCCAAAATCTTCAGCCAGACGGAGCGGGGCTGGCTAATGGATGCCCCGGTAGGAGGGGACCTGGGTTGACATCCGGGAGCTGGCACTGAGATCACCCCAGCCTCTTTTGGAAGGTTCACCCCAAGATGCCTGAGGGAAGAGGCTCGGAAGGTAGGAGAGGCTAACGGTGGAGGAGCCCGAGTGGACACCGTGCTGTGGGCGGTGGGGAGCCAGGCGAGTGTGCGGTCGGAACCGGCCTTACCCTGTGTGTTAGAGAGCTGTGCCCACGAGGATGAGACTGCAGGCCAGGCCGAAGGCGGGGGGGCTCTGTCCCACCGGGCACCTTGTCTGTGCCAGGGCCTGGGACCTCGGCACACCTTGGGGGAGATTTGACCCTGTCAGGCTGTTGTTGCCTCTGTGCCATTCCTGGATTGGGGAGTGCATATTTCCACCAGAGCCGAAGCTCTCAGGCAGGGAAGGGCTGGCCGGGGGTTAACGGAGGGGGGTCTTAGGCTGCAAGGGGACCCCACTATAGGCCATCCTGCTGTGGGAAAAGCTGCTTCGACCCAGAAGAGAAGCTGGGGTGGGGGGATGGCAGAGTGACGAAGGTGCCTTCCTCTGCCCAAGGACGTGTCCCAGATGTGCCAACCTGCCCACTTGTGAGAGCTGTGAGAGAGTCTCATTTTTTTCCCACCGCAGCTTCTCGACACCCCAGATGATTGTGCCCCTGGAGGGGTGTTAGCCCGCGGAGAGCAGCTTCAGCTGTTCCAGGAAGGCCTGGAAGACAGGCGCCCTCTCAGGCTAAGTGACCTGCCACCCAGTGAGCAGGAAAGCAGGAGGGAGAGAATGTTCCCGAGGCAGATGCTAGAGCTCCCCTCACCCACCTTGCAGCTCTGTGGCCCTGGAAAAGTGCCTCAAAGGTCCAGTCTATTCAGTGAGCTCTAATGGTAACTAGTTCCAGGAGTGGCTAAGGAGGTCCCACGTCTAGAGGGCTTCCCAGCAGAGCGTCTGATAGCTTTAAGTAGGCCCCTTGCCCCCCCCTCTGTGGGGCACTCTGCTTGTCTGGGTAGTGAGTGCTGGGGCTGATTTTGGCCTCAGGTTTCCCTCATCTCAGCCACAGTCATTTAGCAAACGTTCGCCGGGCAACTCCTGGGACCAGAGCTGGAGACCCCAGGATGAGCCGGACAAGCTGCTCTCTGGGGACGATAAGCCATTATGGTAGTGTCCAGAGACCCTAACCCAGCTGGGGGGTGGGGGGGCAGAGAAGGCTTCCAGAGGAGGCACCTGAGGGCAGGTGTCAGCTGGGCAGAGGGGGCAGGGTGTCCTGGGCAGAGGACCTGACCTGTGCAAAGGCCTGTCCTTTCCTTGTCCAGGAAGCCCAGGGATCTCTCTGCCTTTTCAAAAGGGTGGACTCTGTTTATGTGTCAGAGGCCACCCCTGCTACCTCCCTTGGGAAGGATGTGACCACAGAATGTGGCTTAAATGGTGGAAGCTGGGCAAGATGAATTGTCCCCCCCCCCCCCATTCTGGGGAAGGGCCACCGGATAGCCCCTGCTGACCCTGGGTCACCCGCACTGCCTCTGTCCAGTGGGCCAGGGAGAAAATCGTTAATGGGAGGCTGGCTTCTGGGGCAGGGCAGCTCCCCTTGGGGACCCGGGGTAAGGAGATTGGTTTGACCTCTGGTCGATAAGGTCTCCTGTGAGCAGGAGGAGAGTTAGAGGACAGGGAAGGAGGCTGGAGGCCTGCCCTTGGGGGAGGGGACAAGGCTAGGCTACCTCAGGAAGTCATTCCAGGGAGGTCGAGGGCCGTGGGTGGGGGGTCTTCAGGACACGTGCCCACCAGGTACGAACCTCATGGGGCACGGAGTTCTTCCCTCTCTGAACATCCGGATATGAGAGGAGGTGGGTCCCAGGGGTCAGACCCTGGCTGTGAATTGGTGACTGGCCATCGAGAATAGTGGGAGTGAAGGGCGTGCACCCTTGGTGGGCCAGCTGCCAGGCCCCACACCCCTGGCTGTGTGGCTCGAAGCAACCGTCTTAACTATTCTGAGCCTTGGTTTGTGCATCTGGTAAGTGGAGGCGATAACCATTCCCACAGTGCAGGGCTGTCTGCAGGGGCGGAGGCAATGGCATCCCCCAGACTGTGACTGTGTCAGAGGTGCCCTGTCTGCAGGGATGGCAGTGTGGTCTCCTTGCATTTCCAGAGAGGCTCTCTGTCCGCAGGGCTTCACTGTGAGCCTCTGAAAGGGCCCCCGTGTGCTCTCTCAGTTACGCCTCCTGAGTACCTGCTCTGTGCTGGACACGGTTCTAAGACTTTATACATTTCGTCTGCGTAGCAGCCTGTGGTGTGGGTGCCATTGTCACCCCTCTCACTTTCTAGGGAAGCTGAAGAACAGAGGGCTTGGTAACTTGCCTAGGGCCCCTTAGCGAGGGAAGGGCACACCCTGGGTTCTGACCCTGGGACCTTGTCCTGATTGTGCTGGTAGGGCAAGTGGGGCCCAGCAAAATAGGGCTGGAGGAAGAGGGGCTTTGGAGCCATAACTGGGGCTAATTCTGCCATTGCTTGTTCTGAGACCTTGTCAATTTAGCTTTGGGGTCTCAGTTTTCTCATCTGTAATGTGGGATAATATTTCCACCCTGAGGATGATAGTGAAGGATAAATAATGTGGTCCAGCTGGAGTGCCTGGAGGGCCCAGGGTAGTGACAGGGGACATGTGCAGGTCAGCTTGGGGGCAGAGACCCTGAGCTGGGCCTGGGATGCAGCAATGAGGAGAACACGGTCCCTGCCCTCGGGAGCTCACGATTGAGAGGTGAGACAGATGCTTGGACAGTCCTGGTCCCAAGAGCTCTGCGACGGGCTGAGTGGGCCATGGTCTCATGGGAGTGGGGTCCTGCATGCCCAGCATCATGTCGGACCTCATGGGCACACAAAACAAACCAAGAACACTGTCTGGGCTTCGAGCATTGTTCAACTTTATGGTGAAGATGCGATAGGACAAGCATACATTTAGCAGGGCCCAGGAAAACCGAATTTAATAGTAAATGGAATGACAGAACTCCACATCTTTTCAATGGTCATTTGTTCATTCATTCATGCGTTCAACAAATGTTTGAGTTTCTACTGTGCTATGTGCTGGGGATACAGCAGCAAACAAGAAGGAGATAGCCCCAGCTTTCATGGTACTGCCAATGTAATGTTGGGGGGAGACACACAAAAACCAGATGAGTAGATGTTATGTCAGGTTGGTCAATGTTGGAAGGAAAAAACATAGCATGATAGGTAGAGAGATGGAGAATGACAGAGGTGGGGGCTGCTTCAGAAAAACAGTCAAAGAAGGCCAGTCTCAGGATGTGACATTGAGCAGAGACCCTAATGAATTAAAGGAGCCAATGTAGAAATCTGGGAAGGAACACTGAAGCCAAGGGAAGAGCAAGTGCAAAGGCCCTGAGGCAGGTGTGCGTTTCGTGTTTGGAATGCTCAGTGGCATAATAAGGCAGCCAATATAACTGGGCGTGAGGGAGTAGTAACGGATGAAGAAGGGGCTCATCCTGAAGACTTTGAGGCCGTGGTGGGGACCTTTGTCTAAATGTGATGGGAAGCCCCGGAGAGTGTGGAGGGGAGCATTACTCAAGGTGATCGGGTGTGGTGGAAGCCAGACTACCTGGGGGAAGAGTGGGAACAGAAGGCTGGTGAAGAGATGGCGGCAAGTTGTCCAGGTGAGAGGTCATGTTCAGGGAGGGAGACTGGAGGGATACATGTTGGCATAGCCAGAGGCAGCTTCCTAGAGGATGTGGTCAGATAAGAACTAAACCCCTGGGGATACAGGGAATTTTGCTGGGAGAGGCAAGATGAGCTCTTCTCCAAGAGAGGCCGGAGATGTGGGCAAATGCCAGGTGAGTGTGGGTGAGCATGAGGACTCTCTGGTCCTGGAGAGGAGAGCCCCAGGCATCAACTCCTGGAGGATAAGTGACAGTGGATTCTGGCCCATTCCTTCCCAGGGTGACTTGCCAGGCCTCCATCTTTCCCTGCTGTGCACCCAAACAGCAGTTGTATGCCCCCTGATCCTTCTCCCATCTTCATATCGATTTTAATCCCTTACTCCCCACTTGCTCACTTTATCCTCACGGCCACCCTGGAACACAATCAGCGAGGGGCTCTGCTCTACTCTTGTACCGAGAAGGAATCTGCCCAAGGTCACATGAGAAAGCTCCACTCTGTCCTTTTCTCTTTGATTTGGGGCTTTGGTGGAAAGATAGCAAGCTTTGCTGTCCAGTAGACCTAGACCTGATTCTTAGCTTTGCCACTTCTTGGCTGGGCCAGCTTGGGCAACACGCTTCACCTCTCTGAGCCTCGATTGCCTCATCTGTGAAACGGGGATGGTAACAGAGCAGGTATGAGTCTGCGCCGGGGCCTGGTCCAGAGCCGGCACGGAGGGGGCTCTGGCTCCCTGGTGTGAACGTGGCTCCTACGTGCAGGGCACCTGGAGTTTCCAAGGTCGATAGCTGATGCCCCTCTCCCCGGCCAGGTGCTGGCGGCCGAGGAGAACGTGGACTTCCGCATCCACGTGGAGAACCAGACGCGGGCTCGGGACGATGTGAGCCGTAAGCAGCTGCGGCTGTACCAGCTCTACAGCCGGACCAGCGGGAAGCACATCCAGGTGCTGGGCCGCAGGATCAGCGCCCGCGGCGAGGACGGGGACAAGTATGGTAGGTGCCCTCCCCTCCTCCCCACCACGCGCCTCGGCGCCCTCAGGTTCCAGTACCAGTTCTGCGCCGTCCTGGTTGTGCAACCGCACGCCTGGCACCGCCTTCCCGGCCCTCGGGTCCCTGATCTGTAAACCGCAGATGCGGTCGTGCATCCCGGAGAGCCTTGGTGCGAGTGTTGCTGCTTCGCTGGGAAAGGCCAGTGGTCGCGGCGATCTGCGGCTTGCCTGGGCATGGCCTAAAGCCGGCAGCCGCTCCCTATGGCATTGCTTCATCAGCTCCCAGGGAGTGCTTTCTGGATGCTGCTGGCGGTGCTGGAAACCAGCCTGGTGCGAGTGTGGGCGCACGTGGGCGCACATGGGTGCGAGCACGGGTATGTGCTCTGCGAGCTTGATCTTGTACACCTGTGAGGAATGGTGCTCCTAGCACCTTGGGCTATGGTCCCTTTGACCTGCCCTTGACCCTGAAACTGCCCAGCCTCCTCTGGGATGTTTGGGGACCATCACTCACCTCTGCAAGGGGGCTGGGAGGAATGAGACAGCTTGGCTCTCTTCCCACCCCACGCCCCCAGCTCACGAAGACCCTCAGCAGTGGGAGAAACAGACAGGACTCTACTTTCCCAGAACCTTGAGAGGATTTTGGGGACCGGCACTGAGCAAACACTGACGCTGCCCCGCCAGTTCTTGCCTTCTTAGGCCAGGTTCTGGGAGGTGTCCCAGGCCCCTCGGCCTTGGGCAGGGGAGCAGGGGCTGCGGGTGGCCCAGGCGTGGGGCTGGGGCTGCGGTCCCGGGTGTGCACTGTGGGCCTGCCAGCCTAGGCTTTTCTGGGATGATGCCCCGCTTGCCCGCCGGCCCTTGCTCGTTGCAGTCAAGACATGACAACAAGACAAATAATTTCTTGGACCTTTTATCTTGGACACCATTTATTTTCCCTCCGCCCCAGGGCAGGACTGACCTCATGGTAGGGCCCAAGTGTGGCAGCTGCACCGTCACTGGGGGCTGGGGCAGGCCAGGCCGGGCAGGGCTAGGCCAGGCTGGGCTCCCCGTCTCCAGGCCAGCTGCCTCCCTTCTCCCTGTGCCATCACTTTACTGCCTCCATTCCCCTCCCTCCCTCCATCTTTCCCCTTCTTCCTTTCTCAGTCTCGCTGCTGCTTCTTTTCTCCTGACCCTTCTCTCTCAGTTCTTCTCCCTTCCTTCCTGGTGCGCATTCCTTCCCCTCTTTGTCTGTCCATTCTCTGTCTCCCCCTCCCCACCATCTCTGTCCTCCCTGCCTCCCTCCCTCGGATCACAGCTTTCCAGTCCCTCCTCCCCACCTCTCCCAGGTCCTCTGCTGGCCGCCTCTCTGGGGCCTCTGTCTCTCTGTGCCCCCTGCGGTGCTGGGCAGACCCAGGTGGTGCTTTTCCCTGGGATCTGCGGTCCAGTTGCTGCCAGGGAAGGGGCAGCTGGCTGGCCGGGGCGGGAGGGAGGTGCCCTCCTGGGGAGTCCCCGGAGCTCTCACTGGCCCCTCCAGGCTGGGAGAGTACAGGGGGGTCAGACGCTGGTCTGAACCATCTGTCCACACCCTGAGACAGGAGGTAGGAGCTTGGGAGGGAGAGAAACCCAGAAATGGCCACCCCCTCACTCCAGAAGTAACTTGCCTCTCATTTCCTCTGCCTGAGCCAGACAGACACTCAGGGAATGTCACATGCTGTGTGACATCAGGCAGGCTGTTTGCCTCCTCTGGGCCTCAGTTTCCGTCTATACAATACAAGGGTTGGACTGGAGCAGTGCTTCCTAAACGTTAACATGCCTGGGAATCACCAAGGGGTCTTGTCAAATGCTGATGTTGATGTCTGGTCTGGTCTGGGGCCTGAGCCCTGCACTTCTAACACACGCCCAGATGGAGCGGCGGGGCCACACTTAGCGTATCCAGGAACTAGCCCATTTTGACTTCTCCAGCCCCACAAGCCCCAGATTGAATCCTTCTTTCTCAAGGAATACGGTTATCACTCCTCCCACCCCCCACAGCCAGGGCAGCATGGAGCTTCGCTGGCTGCTGAGGCTGCTGCGTTGCAGTGTCGCATTAGAAACACAGATGAGGCGAAGGGACCCCATCTGTGAGCCCTGGGAGAGGAAGTGAGACAATGGAGCCAACTGAGGCTTCCACTCTAGATAATCAGTACAAATATTATTGGGAGGGTGATTTATGTGGCCGAGCCAGCCTGGGGGACGGGGCTGCGCTAGGGGCCTGCCCTGCCTGTGGGGGATGGGCAGCTAGTAGTCCCCAGTCAGGCCCGGGGGCCCCCCCACGACAGTCCCTCCTTCTCAGGACTCTGTGCGGCTGGAAGAATGCTGCGGTCAGAAGCCTGCGTTCATCCGCAGTTACAGTGCAGTCTGGGAACCGCAGCAAACACCAAGTATAAACAGGGCCGCCGACACACCTGGAATCTGGAATCCCGACAGACACTCGGAATCGCAGTCAATGGCGTCCTGCAGTGTTAGACTCGGGGCAGGCACAAGGCGCGGGCCCACTTTAGTCCGGGGGCCCACGCCGGAGCACTTGGCCTGCTTCACATCCATCTGCGAGCAGTCTTCGGTATAATCTGCTTAGATGAGCGTGGGGCTCCCACACCCTGCTGTTCCGCAGGAGATCTCCCCAGGGCTCCCCAAAGCTTTCCCCGAGCACTCGAAGGTGCTGAGGGTGGGCCAGGTGCTGGAGGGACACGTGTGCTAGCCAGGAAGCTGAGGGTTTAGGGAGGGGGCAGCTGGCGGGCCGTGGCTCAGGGGAGGGCCACCCTGCCCACCTAGGATGGTGCCATCAGCCTCTCCCCTTCCTGCCCTTGGTCCCGGCCACCTGTGTCGTGTAGCCAGTCGCCCTGGTGCAGAAACAGCACCAGGAGGCAGGCCACCTGGGTTTTTGCCGCTGCTCTGCCGGGGAGCAGCCCGTGGAGCTTGGGGTAAGTGTGTCTGGCTCTGGGCTTAGTTTCTTCCTCAGCCAGGTGAGGATGAGAAACGCCCGCTCCACCAGCCTCTGAGATGATGCACTCGAGCCCGGGGCGTGGAGGCATGAGGGCCTCCTGGCTGCGGAAGGCCGGGCTGCCAGTGACAGCACTGGAGTTTTAGAAGAGGAGGCCAGGGGAGCCAACGGAGTCTGCACGCAGGAAGTGGGGAGGGACCCTGGGAGTGGGCATGGTGGTGTGGGGGCAACTTTGCTTTCATAAGCAGTATGATTGGATATTCTTTCCTGTTTTCAACTTAAGGAAAACAAACAAACGACTCAATGTTTTGCAGTAGGCCAGCCTCCCAGGACTGACTGCGCCCAGAACAGCCCCCAAGCAGGCCGCTGGAGGGGTTGTGTCAGCCAGGAAGGTGATCTTTTGAGGGGATGAGAATGTAGACTCCGGAGATTTGAATCCAGCTCCTCCACTTGTGGGCTGGAGATCTGCGATCTGAGTCAGCCTTTCTGATGCTCTTTGCTCTTCTGTGAGATGGGGTAATGGAAATGAGAGCATCTCTTACACTCAAAGGTTGTATGGTTATTAAAGCAAAACATATGAGTAATAACTACTTAAACTCATGGCTGTTGTATGGATGTGTGGGTACCCTCGTGGGCTCTGGTAGAGGGTCCCCTCTCAGGAACTGATTCCTGGGGCTTCCAGAAGGGGCCAGCTCTCTCTCGCATCTGTGGGGCCCTGGCACGTCAGCTGCAGGCCTGAGAGCCTTCTTGAGCATGATTCCAAGCAGGACCACCTGCTCTGGCTCCTGTCAGGCCTGAGGAGGAAGGGTCTTTGGACCTTCTCGTTGGGTGTGGTCTGATCTTTTCTCAGTTTGAGCTGGGGTCCCTTACTCACTCGGCACTGAATTATCGAGTCCTGGGCATGCGGTGGTGAGACACCCCTGGGCCCAGCCCTCATGCAGCTCCCAGGCCAGAGACCCTGCTCCATCGTAGGGGCTGACTCTGAGTAGGAAGAATCTAGCTCTCTAACTTCCAGCGTGACCTTGGGTCCTTCTCATTCCCTCCCTGAGCCTGGGCTTCCTCACCATTCATGGGGGGCTGGGTGCAGGGTGTGCAGTTAGCACTCCGCTGGCTTCCTTGAGAGCGCAGGCGTGGATTCGTCTGTGACTCCAGCTGCGGTCCGGCTGTGCGAGGTCAGGAGGAGTCAGCCCATCCCAGCATGGGCCTGCACCTTCTTGCTCGGCCTTGCCCTCTGAGCACATGAGCTCCTTGAAAGTGGTGACCCTTCTGCATGTCCCCATCCAGTACAAGGCTTGGCAGAAAGCAGGTCCACACTTAAAGGCTGCTGGGTGAATGAATAACATAATTATGGGGCAACGCAAAGCCTAATCAGGGACTGGCTTGTGTGGCTCACGCAGGAAGGTCTGTGGGGCATTCCAGAGCTTTTGTTGAACAGATGACAAGAGTGGGGGGAGTCCTCTGGTCCCATTTCCCTCATTCTGGTACTTGCTGGAGGGCTGTGTTTGAGCAACGAGCAAGGGCTGGTGTGGCTGACGCTGCAGAGACCCCCTACTCTCTGAGTCCCAGGCCCACAGTCCATACAGCAGTCCAAAATGGGGGACTGTGTCGCTCCACTCTTCAAAGGCGCTTGTCTCTCTGAGAATTAAATCCCAGTTCTTGGATCAGCCCAGAATGGCCTGGCTCTTGATTACCACTCCAGCCTCGCCTCACTGCCTCTTCTTTGCCCACTCGGCTCCAGCCCCACCCACCAGCCAACACGCCAGGCATGCTCCCGGCTAAGGACCTTTGCATTTGCTGTTCTCTCAACCTGAGGATGCTGTCCTCCCAGATATCCTTGGGGCTTGCTCCCTCATTTCACTCGGGCTCCTGTTCAATTGTCTCCTCATCAGAGACTTCCCGTCTCTGTCTCCTCGTGGGCATATTTTTCTTCCTAACATTTATTGCTACTAGATATTCTGTTATGTATTTAGCCTTTTGCTCTCTGTCTCCCCTGTTCTAATGCAAACTCCTTGAGGGTAGAGGGCTTTGGTCTATTTTGTTCGCTGCTGTACCACCATGCACAGAGCCAGCCCCAAGCAGGTGCTCAATATATGCTTGAGCCAGTGAAGGCATGGACGAGCCATGTGTGTGTCTGGGAGTGCTCCCCATGGGGCAGGTGCCTGGCACAGAGCTCAGGCACACGGTAGATACTTGGCAAATAAGTGCTTCCGGCCTCCTCCTCTCCCTTCCTCTCATCCTCCCTTCCATCCTTCCAGCCTGCCCGTGCTGCATTATGCAATGAGGACACAGCGAGCATCAGACCTGGCTTCCCCTAGGGCTCTCGCAGCTGGGAAGAGGCATTAAAACCCCTGCCCTTTGAGCTCATGTCCCATAACTTCTGTCCCCAGTGAGGAGTGGTCACCCACACCTCGCTGACTCGGCAGCTGAAATGGCCACACGAGAGCTATGGCTAGGATTAAATATAGCTCCTGATCAATCCTATTGATTTTTTCCTTCTTCCTTTCTAGCGAGCCCACGTGGCCTGCAAACCTCCTTGGGGGACTTTAGGAGAAAGACTTTGGGAGAAATACTCGTGTGTGTGTGTGTGTGTGTGTGTGTGTGTGTGTGTGAGTGATGTGGAAACATCTCCAGGAAGCATTCCTTCTCTACCTGGTCCACCTTCGGAGGGGAGGAAGGGAGGACTGATTTGCTCTGACCTCCCCGTGCCTTTGGTGGCAAGGACATTTCCTCGCTGGAGGACACCTGGAGAGTGGCCAGCATTGCAGTCAGCGCAGGACCCGTAGCGGCCCGCCAGCTGCTGGTCATCTCACACAGGGCCCCAGGAGCTCCTGGCTGTCACACTGCTCCTGCAGGTCTCGGGGGGTTTGAGGCTGAGACTTGGGGGAAAAGAAACCCCCCATTGTCCAGCTTTGTTCTCTTGGGCTTCCTCTCTTTGGTCCCTGTCTCCTGTGTCACTCTTTGCACTGTGTCTCTGTCTGGTTTTTGGCTGCCTCTCTGTGTCTTTCCCTGCTGTTTCATACGCTTTAAACAGAAAGGCTTCAAAGGAAGGCCTGGATCACATGCTGGGAAGCCCAGCTAGGGAATCACACTGGAATCAGTCAATCAGTCCGTCAGTCAGTGTCACTTCCCTTTTTGCTGCCGTGGCTGGCCTGCAGGATGTCTGTCCCCTTCTGCCTACCTCGGAATCTCTGTCTGTCTCAGACTAGCTCTGGAGTTACTCTGCCAGTGTTCAAATCCCGGCCCTACTGTGTGGCTCTGGGTATGTGACTTAGCTGCTCTGTGCCTCAGTTTCTTCATCTGTAAAATGGGTGTTAGAGTCCTTCACTCACAGGATTGGGAGGATCTGATGAGGCACTGCACATTCAGAGTAAGCACCGTTCCTGACAGCTGGTGAACGCTCAAGTAAGTATTCATTGTGGCTTTTAAGTTATCATCGTTACTTCAAACATTTAAGAAAAATAGGGAAGAGGGGCGCCTGGGTGGCACAGTCGTTGAGCGTCTGCCTTTGGCTCAGGGCGTGATCCTGGCATTCTGGGATCGAGTCCCACATCGGGCTCCTCCGCTGGGAGCCTGCTTCTTCCTCTCCCACTCCCCCTGCTTGTGTTCCCTCTCTAGCTGGCTGTCTCTCTCTCTGTCAAATAAATAAATAAAATCTTTAAAAAAAAGAAAAATAGGGAAGAAAAAAAGGCAGCATGAGTTTTGTATAGAAAGGGCTCTGCAGGCATCTCTACCAATAGTTCCTCTGCGTCAAGAAAGTGAGGTCAAAGCAAAGACCTTCCTTGCCTTTGGTGTACTCGCTTTCTCCCCCAGCAAAGGGACTGAGGCAGAGGGAAGGTAAAGGGGGCAGCGGACAAGATAAGACCAAGACTTCTGGGCTAGCCTGCCTGGGTTTTAACTCCATCACTGTGTGACTGCGGGACTCAGTTTTCTCACCTGTGTCACGGGGATGATAGTAACAGTTCTCACCTCATGGGGTTATTAGGAGGCTGTTGTGAGGGACAGAATGCATATAGTGCCCACCACTCAGAAGCTCTAAGTAAATGTAAATTACTGATAGTTTCTAGAGGCGCAGAACTGAAAGAGGCCTTGGAGGTCACCGAGGCCTGGCCCAGAGAGGAACAGGGTTTTTCCCTCTAGTCACACAGCA
Source organism: Ursus arctos (assembly GCF_023065955.2). Taxonomy (NCBI): domain Eukaryota; kingdom Metazoa; phylum Chordata; class Mammalia; order Carnivora; family Ursidae; genus Ursus; species Ursus arctos. The sequence continues at coordinate 58,349,387 of NW_026622819.1, forward strand.
AGCAGGAAGATGTGATAGTAATCCTGAGGCTCGGGGCAGGTGGCTGGGAGCTCAGAGGTCTAGTGAGTGGCGGGAGTAGCCCCGGGAGAAGTCCAGTGGGGAGCGGAGTGGCTAAGGCGTTGACTTTGGAGTCAGACTGACTCCCAACATCTGTCCTGCTTTGACCAGCTGTGTGCCCTTGGGCAAGTCCCTTCACCTCCCTGAATCTTCCTTTCTTTAACTCTTAAATAGTGTTACTCATATCTACTGCGCAAAACCGCTTATGCATTTACTAAGATTTGCTTGTTGGTCATTTCCTGTGAGCCCGGTATGGGCGAGGTGCTCGAAATGCAGTGGTGTGTGAGACAGAGAAGGCCCTGCTGTAACGGAGCTTACCCTCCAGTAGAGAGAGACAGGTGATAAAAAAAAAAAAAAAAAAAAAAAAAGATAGCAGCTAAGACCATCTGGAGAAGAGCTCTGAGGAAAATGGAGCAGGGGATGGGGAGAGCTGGACCCGGGAGGGTGGTAGGGTATTGGACGGTGTAGCCAGGAAAGGCCTCTCTGAGGAGGTGACATGTGAGTGGCGACCTAAGAGAAGAGGAGCCTCTATGGGAGCTCTAGGAAAGGCAGCCTCTGGGTAGAGGGAACAGCAAGTGCAAAGGCCCTGAGGCAGGAGTGTGCTTGGTGTGTCAGAGAGGAGGAGCAAAGAGGCTTGTTGGCTGGAGGGCTGTGAGTGAGGGGGGGGATGTGGGAATGATCAGTAGGGGCCAGGGCATGTGCCCCGTAAGGGTCCCGTGAAGAGGCTAGATTTTAACTGGGTTGGAGATCCCGAGGAGGACTTTAGCGGGGAAGAGATAACATTAATTTTCTATTTTTAAAGGATCTCTCTGGCAGAGGGAGGAGGCTGCTGGGTTGTGCAGTCTGGAGGGGATGCCTGGAGAGGAGGTCTGATGAGGAGTGGAGCCAGATACCGTCCCAGACTCCTCCGGCCTGGCCTGGTACAGGCCTTGAGAATGGAACTGAGCCCACATGAGGTTTCTCAGCTCCTGAGAGTTGCATGTTGGGGGCTTGGGTCATGAGGAGGGGGAGCGTGATGCTGTGGACGAGGTAGGCTGTGGAGCAAACCCGGCCTGGGTGGGTGGGGTCTCTCTCCATCTCTCTCTCTCTCTCTCTCTCTCTCTCTCTTTCTGAGAACTGCTGCTGCTATTACTCCCCACAGACTTTACATAATTCTGGCCCAGCTCCCTCCTCATTATGTCATGCACCCGAGTGGAGTCTAGGTCACTGCGAGGCCTGCTGCGGTCGGGAAGAACAGACTTCTGGCTCCCTGGCGTGGCATCCGGAGCAGACCTTGCCCGTGCGGGGGTGAGGACAGCTAGGCTTGTGGGGGTGGAGGTGCAGCCCAGCCCCAGCCTAGGCCCTCTGGAAAAGCTCAGGCAAAGGCCAGGGCTTCCTGTGGGGGCTGTGGCTGATGAGCATTGGGGGCTCGGGGGGGTGCAGGGAACTACATCGCCCCAGAGTTGGGGGCCCTCCCCTGGTGCCCAGCCCCCAGCAGAAAGTCAGGCAGACCTGATGTCAGCCCCTCCTGTTGGGTTGTTTCTCTGAACCTCATTTTCCTAAACTATAAAATGGGGACAAAACCACCCAAGCTCAAGGTGGTGTATAAATTTCAGTGTTCTCACATGGGAGCCAGAATCGTAGGAACAGTTCTGAGGATGGAGGTCCAGGCACATGCTGGGAGAGGGGCAAACTTCCCCTCAGACTCACTTGGCGTGTCTTGGGCCATCGTCCTGGGGCCTGACCCTCTCTCTACATTCTCCCATCCCCACCCCTCTCCTAAGCTCTGCCCCAATCCCGGAGAAAATCAGAATGGGGTGAGCCTCCCCCTTCCCCTTGCACAGGTGAGACTGAGGCTCACAGAGGGGTGTGCCTTGCTCAAGGTCACACAGCCCAGCCTGGCAATGCCAGGAACAGAATCAAACACCATAAGTCCCAGCCCAGGGCATTTTCTGATACACTTCTCAGTGTGGGATGCCTGTGACCTTGGAGGATGCTGAAGAAGTTCAGGTCAGAGGGCATGCCCGGGGAGGCAAGTTTGCCCTGTACACACATCTGATTTTTTCCCACTATGCTGTGTATGTGTGTGCGTGTGTGTGTGTGTGTGTGTAGGGGAAAAGAATTTTGTTTTGCGGTTATTACGAAACTAACACGGGCATTACTTCCCTTACCTGGCCTCTGAGAACAGGTACCTTCCTTTTGCGGAATCCTCACAATAAAGATTAATGAAGATTAAGGATGATTATACCCATTTTATGGGTGAGGAAACTGAGGCCCAAGGTCATATAGTTGGCAAGTGGGGCCAGGGATTCATATCCAGATCTGTGCATTCCAGAGCTCTCACCTTACCCTTACATGTGCTGTCTTCTTCACCCCCCTGGGATGGGAGACACTCCTGAACCCCATGACCTCCATCTTGTGTGGGGCCTGAGCTGTTCGAGGAGATGCAGAAAGCAAGCCCCAGGCTGCTCTGACGTTTGGCCCTGGGTTCCCAGGGAGAGTTACAAGGATTTTGAATGGAAGGGGAGCAGGGAGGATGCGGGACTTATAACCCCCTATCTCAGTGTTGCTTAATATTCTTGACTGTGTTTACTAGTGATGGGGGAAGGTGGAGAGAAGAATGTGCCTCCTCCTCCCTCCCTGTTTCTAGAATTACTAAATTCTTGTTAGATCTTTAAATTTTATGTAAATTCTTCTTATTTTCCTTGGAAAGGTGGGGTATCATATTTTAATTAGTAGTGGTGTCAAAGGAGGGCTAGATTAATTATTGGAAATCCTGAGTTCCAGATGGTTTTAATTTTCACAGCAGGGCACCAGGGTATATATTTTTAAATTTTTTTATTAAAATCATACTTAGTGTATTTTAGGGGCACTGAGGTACACTCTTTGTGGCTCCAAGGATGCCGTATTTAGGGCTATGATTTTTGTTATGGAGAAGCAAGTCCCTTGTCACTGAAATTAAAAGCTTGTGGGTGAGGGAGGGGCAGGTGCTGGGAAGCAAAGGGTCAGAGATGGGAGGGTGAGAATGGGGGGGTCATAGGCAAAGAAGGCGGCAGTGGGAGGAGGTGTTAGGGAAGGAACAAGTCATAGGAATTCAAAACCAGAGAGCAGAGAGAGCTCAGAGAGGGTATGTGGCCTACCGAAGTCACGTCGCACCCTTACTGGGGAGAAAAAGTGGATTGGCAGAGGGACAGGGAGGGGTTCTGGGCGCAGCATGCCTAATTGAAGGACAGTCATCCTTGATCATTTGACACCCTTGCTCAGGGCTTTGGGGGATCAACTCTGGACACCAACTTCTCCTAAGGGAGCCTCTGTGGAGAGTGGGTCGTTTAATATGGGGTCTCCTACTTCGAACCAGGGAATATCGGGTCCTGATTGGGACTTCTGGGCTCCTGGAAGTTAGCTATGTTTCGGCCTTGGTGGCCTTGATTGAGCAAAGTAGAATATTTTGAAGATAGCCTCCATTCCTGGGGGCCTTAAACCTCCCCTTGCTGGGCATTCCCCACTTAAAGGGGAAAGGTGTGGCATGGGGAGGGGACATAGCAGGGGTTCTAGATGTTTGCCTTGGAGGGAGGGGCCTTGACCTAAATTTTGGAGGAAGTAGCTTGATGTCCCCCAAGGCAGGATGTGTGTGTGGCTGTGCAAACTTGCACGCGTTTTTCTGTGCCCTCATTCCAGAGTCTGCTACTTTTTTGGGGTTATTGGTGACTGTGTGTCCTGTTCTGGGGAACAAAGGTGAGGGGCTGGTGGGGTGGGTGATGAGGGGAGAACACACTGGTATTTAACCACAAGGGGCGGAACAGCCCCCCAGCTGGAGCCATCTAGGTCCCAAGTGTAGTCAAGAGAGGCTGGGGGTGAAGAACAAATGAAGCAAGGCTTCTCTGGCTGCCTAAGGGGCAGGGTGCTCCAATGAGACCAATTCAAAGCCTCCCCATGCCCGATGTTAGAGCAGTGAGGGGGTCCAGGGACAGGGTCAGGGATCACGTCGCTGAGCCTTTTGGCCAAACCGTTGCCCCTGATAAAAAAAATGTGTCTTGTTCTCCTTCTGCCTTTCGAAGCCCAGCTCCTAGTGGAGACAGACACCTTCGGTAGTCAAGTCCGGATCAAGGGCAAGGAGACGGAATTCTACCTGTGTATGAACCGGAAAGGCAAGCTCGTGGGGAAGGTGAGTGACGGTCTGGGATTCCCAGGGTATTCGGGAGGGTTCCCCCTGGCAACTCTGGGTAGCTGAAACAGGGTGCTCAGAGCCTTGTCAGCCCCACATGGAAAACAAGCCCGGTGAGTGTGTATATGTGTGTGTGAGAGAGACTCCGAGTGTAATCTCTTCTTTTAGCCCCTTCTCTGCCCCCACATCACAGCCTGCCAGGTGGAGGTATCCATGGCCGTGACTTTGGGGAGCATGCAGGGTCCCGGTCTCTCCTGCCGGTTGTGGACCCCGAGGGGCTCAGGGTCTCCCTGCCTGTGTATGTCTGCTGTCTGAGAACAGGGAAGCAGCAGGCCAAGGGCTGGGCCGCAGCACTGGTTGAACAGTGGCCAGGGGCTTGCAGAGAAGTACAGCACCTCCTGGACCCCACTGCCTCCTCAGCGCTGGGCCTCATGGTTCTAGCATTTCAGAAGATTTTATGACTTTGGAATAGGCAACAGAACTGCATGTAACAAATTAGGGTGGGGTGTGGGTACGGGGGGTGGACCAACATGCCTGGGGCTCTGAGCTTCCAGGGGTGCCGCCTGGTGTCCCCCTTTTTCCCTGGGTGTGTCTGCTTGTGAAGTTCATACACTTGCTCCCTTTGGGGGCTCCAGGGGAAGGTGTTACTGGCAGTAGGTCCCTGGTGCTCACGCTCTGTGTTCCCCTCCCTCTGCCGGGACCCTGCTCTCCCCCATAGCTAACTTCTAAAATGGTTCCGTTGGGCAGGTGGAGTGAGAGGTGCGGGATAGACCGCGACTCCAGGGAGGATGGCTCTTCCTGCCTGGGGGCAAGCCCTTGGCTGGTGATTTGCATTTAGGACACCCTGTTGGGAGGAGGAAGCACAGCCCCAATTCTGTTTAAGCCTTGGTTTTGTTTTCCTGCATCCCCCAACTCTTCTCCCTCTTCCCCTCCTCCGCACCCTAGTGGCTGGGAGAGTACAACAGGCCAGGGACTTGAGCCAGAGTAGTGTTGCTTATTATTTGTTCATACTAACACTACCGATAGCTTCTGCTAATCGAGCACCTACTTTCTGCCAGGCCCCGTGCAAAAATACTCCCAAATAATCCCGTGAGGGCGGTACCGCTACCACGTCCATTTCGCAGATGAGAAAGCTGAGGCTTGGCCCCCGTCCCAGGCGCTTGTCCCAGGTCCCACGCTAGAGCGGGCCCGGATTCCAAGGCCCGTCTGGAAGGCAGAGATTCCAGCCGCGCTGCCCACACCATCCGAAGCTTCTCGGAGAGCACCATCATAGCCATCGGCAGAGCGCGACTCCGCGAGGCCGAGGAGTGGTTTTAATTAGTGGCTCACTTTCCGCGTCCCGGGGCGGCCGGCCGGCGAGGGGATCGGGGCAGGGGCGGCGGGCGGGCCGGGCGCCGGGTCCCCTGGCCTGGCCGTGCGTTTCCTGTGGCGGCGCGGCCCGGCCCCGCGTCAGGCGCTTTGTTCTCCTGCCCGCCCGGGCCGCCTCCCAGGCCCAACCTGCCTGCGGCGGGACGCTCGGCTTCCTTCCCTCGCCGCTTGCAGGGGGGGCGCGCGGCAGCCCGCCGTGCCCGGTGCCCGCGCGCCCCTCCCTCCGGTCTGCGCGCTTCCCGGCAGCTTGACCCCCGGAGGGCCGCGCTGGGGTCAAAAGAGCAGCCCCGCTCCCCGCCGCCGGCCGCCCACCGCCCGCCCGCCCGCCGGCTGGCCGCTGAGTCACCGCTTCCACAGGAGCCGGCTCCGATTTCCTGCCCCCTCGCCCTCTCTCCCGTCATTAATATTGGGGACGGTTCAGCTGGCGCTCGCTCCGCCAGGCTCGGCGCAGCCCAGGGAGGGCCCCCTCCTTTCCGCCCCCCTCGCCGCAGCTCCCCCAGCCCCGCACAGGCGCCTGTCTTCTGGGCGGGTCCCCGGGGCTCCAAGGGTGTCCCCCAAATTCACCTGTCCCGGGATGGCCCTGGGCAGGCCCCCTGTTGCCCTCTGCCTAGCCCAGCTCCCCTCGTTGTCTCTGGCTCCTGTAGCTAGAAGCCACAGGCTCTCCGGTTGCTGTTTCATCACAGCCTCCTAGGCAGTCAGGCCCCAAGGTCCTGGGGTTACCCCTGAGTTGTTCTTTACTGCTGCCCCTGCCTCTGTTGCGGCCTCATGCTTTCACAGGAACTGTTGACCCAGCTGCCTCTGGACTCCCAGCCTCAGGCTTTTGCCTTTGCCCACCTCCGCCACCAGCTCTCTAAAGTGCATCCCCTGCCTTCCACCCCTAACCCCTCTTAAAACCCATCCCCGGGTCCGCACGTCTACCGTGTACCAGAGAAAGGCCAGACTCCCTGGGGAGACACACAAGGCCCTGGGTAGCCTCCCTGGCCTCACAGTCCTACCACCCACCCTCAGGTTCCTTAAGCCACAGACACATGGCACTGCCAACTGCCACTCCCTGGATGGGGCGTTCGGGCTTTGTACGTGCCCATTGCCCTTCCCTCTGTCCATCCGCCCTGAGTCCTGCTCAGCCTTCAACAGCTTCTAGCTTCCCCAACCCCTCATACAGCACACCCGCCCTGGAGCCCACAGTCCCTCACACGGTTCCCTGTTGCGTGTCGCTAACCCAAGCTGTCACTGTTTGTCCCTGTGCCTCCATCTCCCAACTAGATTGAGGGCTGATTCCAGATCCATCCATCCACGCTCTGTGTACCGGGCTGAAGAGCTGCAGAAGGACCAGAGAAGTAAAAAGATGGTTCTTGTTTGCTGAGGATTGTCTTAACCCACAGCCAGAATTATTCCTGTCAGGCCAGGGTGTCAGGGGCCCTAACTGCTGAGCCTCAGTGTCCTCGTCTGCGCAATGGCAGTGATAACACTGGCAGCTGGCGGGCATTTGACATACTCATTCACTTCCTTTTGAAGCCAGGTCACAAAGTTACTCCTTCAGCTGTGGGACCCCTTGACCTCAGCTTAGGCATGGACTCCTTTGGCGTGGCCTAACAGGACAGCTTTCTGGGGTGGCCTTGACCCTGGGTGTCAACCTTATACCTCTTTGGCCCCAGCAGGGCACGAGCATCGAGCCCTCAACCTTTTGAGATGTTCTGGGCACCTGGCTGTAGCCACTGCTGTCTGCACTGTGACAATCACACACCAAAGCTCTGCCCTGGGCCCCTGCACACGCAGGCAGCCTCCCTTGCCTTCGCCATCTCTCTGGACCCCACATCCATCCGGCCCAGGAGGGCATACATCCTTTCATTCCATAAACAGCTGTTGAGTATGGAGCACCCGGTGCTAGGTACCCCCCCATCTCTGAATATTCAACCCAGGTCGATTATTTTCTCATCTTCCCCCACCTGAGTGATCACTGGTGAGCCCTCTTTGGGGCAGCACAGAGGGGTCCCCCGCCCACCACCACATCTTTGTGAAGACTGCTTTGATTGTAAACGACTGAAGCCCAACTCAAAATGCCTTAAGCAAAAAGAATTTTGGCTCATATAACTAAAAGCGTCCAGGGGTAGTTCTAGTTTCAAGTAAGACAGGATCTAGGGGCCAAATGATGTCATCAGGATTCAGTCTTCAGATCAAATAGAAGGAATAGGACTCCGGTTTGGAAAGGAGGACGTTGGAGGTGGGGCAGGAGGGAGAGATGCTCAAATTCTCCTTAATCACCAAGGTTCTGCGTTGGGATATTCACTCGCTCTATAAATACTGATGGTCTGCCTTGCCTGAACCCATTGCGTCAGTATTTCTGGGGGTGAGGCCCAAGCATAGGTGTTTTGTTTTTTTTTGTAAAATCTTTGCAGGCAATAAGCAGGGTCATAGGGGTAGTCAGGAGCAGAGGTGAAGGTCAAGCCCAGGTGCGGCCTGCCATTCGCTTTGGATCTGCTGTGTCTGAGCTCATGGGGGAACTTATGACCATCACGGGTACCGTGGCTCCTCCCAAGGGGCTCCCGAGCTCTGGGGTGCTGGGAATTTCAGCCCTCGTAAGTACACCCGGACACACACAAACACGTGCCAAGCACTGCTGCTCCTTGCACGTCCGAGACCTTGCTTCACGCTGACGGCGCCATGTGGGCCTGGGGAGGGGAGGGTTTTGACAGGCAGCGCCCCGCCCTCTCTTGCACACCCTTTCTACTCATGGACTTCTCTGGAAGTGGACAGAGGAGAAATGAGCTGCAGTGGCAAATGCAGGTTTAAACCTGGCTCTGCCTCTTACAAGCCCTGTGACCTTGGGCAAGCCGTTTTGCCCTTTTTGAAGTCGGTTTTCTTCTAGCGGGAGAGTCTACCTAAGCAAGTTCAGGGGATTGAGTGAAATAATGTCTGGCCTATAAGTGACAGGCAGTAAGTCCTGAATGAGTGAGTGAATGAAGGAGTAGGGAGACCAAGTGGGCCCCACCGGGAGCTCTGGCCTTCTCCCTGACGTGTCTCTTTCTCAGCACACCCCCAGGAAGGGCCCCCCCAGCTCATGACGGTCTCTGGGGTATTAGTGAGGGATCCAGGAGGCAGCACCTACTTTCTTTTAGAAGAAAGCCTTTGAGGGGTCCCTGCCACCATTTCTATCCCAGAACTCTCTTTATTCAACCACAAGTGCTCTGGGTGCCTGAGACCTGTGCTGAGCCATGAGGGCAACTGGCAGGTGGTCCTGACCTCCTGCAGCTCTTGGGCTAGTGAGGAGGCAGGCAGGTATGGGGTTGCTCTGTTGCGGGGTGGGAGGAAGAATGGGTGCCGAGGGGAGAAGATTGAATATGTGAGTCCAATAAAATCTGATGCTTGAACGGAGTCTTAAATGAAGAAGAGGACAGGCCCAGGGAGATAGATGGTAGTAAAGGAGAGCTTCCTGGAGGAGGTGGTTACTGAGCTCGACCTTGAAGGACGAAAGCAGTTTTCCAGGTAGTGGCAGGTATTCTGTGGTGGGGAACAGCATGGTATAGGCTTTGTTCAGTATGATATGACTGTTCCACGGAGAGTGGCCAAGGGACCTGGACTTAGATTGGATAGACAGCTTCCAGAATTATCCGGGGTGGAGGGCAGAGACCACTCCCTTCTACCTGCCTTGTACATATGCCCCACTTCCCTCACAAGAGCCCCTCACTGCTCACCCCCCAACAGACACTGTCCTCTGGGTCCCAAATGCCTCCCAGTCCCACCCCCTGCCTGCTCTGCAGCCTCCTCGAAAGATCTCGGCCTCCAGAGAATGTTTTCTTACCCTGCCTGTCCCTTTCTGCAAAGTTCAGCACTTTGTCTGCAGGGCCCAAGCTTGCCCTCCACTCAAAGGTGAACGTTCCTGGAAGCTCCAGCCTGTTTTCCACTTCAAACAAAAGGCTGGAGCTCGCACCTCAGTCACCACGCACAGCCAGACCGCTGGGCTTCCAGCTTGGCTGGGCGTCCGTCCATAACGAGGAGTGGGCCCGGCCTAAATTTGGAGATGTTAGTTGGAAACTCGAGTGCTGCTAATTCAGGCCTTCCAGCTTTGTGTGCTTCCCACTCTCCTACATGGAGCAGTTTGGCTGTCTCAGGGAGGAGACTCGAAGCCCTGCCTCCCACCGTCCTTTGTCCAGATCCGATCCAGGGAGGGGGCCAGAACCATCTGAACCACCTGCTCCTCAGAAATAATCTAGCAAGTTCCTCCGGTGTACGAGGCTCGACTGGAAGTACTCCTCACGACATTCCTGTGACGCAGGGTCACTGTCCCGGTTTGGTAAGACGAAGACTCTGACGTCTAGAGAGAGTGGAATTAACTAGCCTGAGGTCACATAAGGAAGTGTTAGAGTTGATTCAGCTTCTGACTCCAAATCTAGTGCTCCTTGCCCGGCATCCCTTGTCTCCTAGGGAGTTCACACATCTGCTGGGGAGCCTGAAATCTCAGAACCAAAGGCAGAGGCTCTGGAGTTTGGCCATGCAAAAACTCTTATTCTTGGAGGTCCCCACCCCTCTTCACACCAAACATGTAAAATGCACCATATCCCACATTAAATGTAATTTAAATGTAACAATACTGCAGTGGGGTGGCCGTGGTGTAGCTGACTCGATATCAGCTTCTGTGCACATCTGCAGGGACTGCTTTCTGTTGTAGGTGATAGAACGTAATCTCAACTACTTTAAAGGAAATGAGATATTATTGGCTCACATCACAGTGAGGTAACAAGCTACAGATACTGCTTGGTCCAGAGCCCAAAGAATGTGACCAGAACTTGGTTTTCCTCATTCTCTTTCTCTTGGCTTTGCTTCTTCTGTGCTGGCCTTGTTGGCAGACAGCGTTTCTCCTCATGCTGGTAAAATGGCTGTCTTTGCTTCAGACTTACGTGTTCCTCCAGTTTAAATCAGCCTATGTTTTGGGGGGATTATACAAGGGTCTTGAGGAGCAGTCTGATTGGATGGCTCAGGCCACAGGCCCAGCGCTGCATCAGTCACGGGAAATAATATTTTATTGGCTAAGTCTGGGTCTCTTGTTCTAGGAGAGTTGAGGTGGAAGCCCCTGGCTGTAGGGTAGTGAGGGGGGATGGGATGGATTCCTGAATGACCATGGGACTCTATTACCTAATTGGTGGGTAGGGAAGGAGGCAGAGGCCAATACGACAAGTCCACTCCACAGATCCAGGAAGTGAAATTACTGGGGACAAAACTTGGGTCGGGCCCTCTCTACTCTTACTGCCCCAAGCCTCCGCCACCTGCCCACACCCTGTCCACATAGCTCTGCCCCTCATACCCACCCTCCCCTTCTCACCTCCTCCTTTTCTTGCCTCCTATAGCCCGATGGCACCAGCAAGGAGTGTGTATTCATTGAGAAGGTCCTGGAGAACAACTACACAGCCCTAATGTCCGCCAAGTACTCTGGCTGGTACGTGGGCTTCACCAAGAAGGGGCGGCCACGGAAGGGTCCCAAGACGCGAGAGAACCAGCAGGACGTGCACTTCATGAAGCGCTACCCCAAGGGACAGGCAGAGCTGCAGAAGCCCTTCAAGTACACCACGGTGACCAAGAGGTCCCGGCGGATCCGCCCCACGCACCCCGGCTAGGCCGGCCCCGCCGCAGCCCCCCAGGCTGCCCCCAGGCCCACACTCACACTCACAGAGAACTGCATCAGAGGAATATTTTTACATGAAAAATTAGGAAGAAGCTCTATTTTTGTACATTGTGTTTAAAAGAAGACAAAAACTGAACCAAAACTCTTGGGGGGGGGAGGGGGAGCGATAAGGATTTTATTGTTGACTTGAAACCCCCTGTCTATGACAAAAGACTCACGAAAAGGGACTGTTGTCAAGGTACAGGTGCTTGTCTCTCTCTAGGAACAGACAACTCTAATCTCGTCCCCAGAGGAGGATTTGAATGAGGAAAACGACACTCTGAGAAACCAAAGTCCTTTTTCCCAAAGGTTCTGAAAGCAAAAAAAAAAAAAAAAAAAAAAAAAAAAAAAAGAAGAAAAAAGAAAAAAAAAAAAGAAAAAATAGAAAAAAGAAAAAAAAAGAAAAAGAAAAAAAAAAAAGAAAAACAAAGAGAAAGTAGTACCCATCCCCAGACTCCCCCTCTTTCCCAACCCCCCATCCCTGCCCCAGACTCCAACAAAAATCGCTCTCTGGTTTGCAGTCATTTATTTATTGTCCACTGCAAGCTGTCCCGAGACACCGCGCAGGGAAGGCGTGCCCCTCGGAATTCTCGGCGCCTCGACTTCCGACGACAGACGGCCTCGTCCAATCAAGTGACCCTGCATTGCTCGAAGTTCTGGAGGATGCTGCTATCGACCTTCCGTGACTCACGTGACCTAGTACACCAATGATAAGGGAATATTTTAAAACCAGCTATATTATATATATTATATATATATAAGCTATTTATTTCACCTCTCTGTATATTGCAGTTTCATGAACCAAGTATTACTGCCTCAACAATTAAAAACAATCGACAAATTATTTAAAAAAACCAGGAGGTGAGTGGTGGTGGGGGACGGGGCTCAGGCAGGGCGGGCCCCTTTGTGTTTCATTCTTGGTGGTCCGCGCTCTTGGCTCTGAGAGCCGGGGCCTCGCTCATGCTCATTCGTTGGTGCCCGGATTCGTGCCAGCGCCCTGCTCCGTTCACTGCTCTAGGCGGTGTGAAGGCAGCTTCAGACCGAGGGATCTTTGCTTCCGGACATCCTCGCCCTCAGAGAGATGACATTCTCTCGAGTCGTTGGTGGGGTGACTGAGTCAGGCATACACGAGCACAAACTTGCCCGGCATCTCCTGCGTTCTTCCGTGTACTGGGCCTTTATCTAAAAACACACCAAAAACATGCCAGCCTCCAGGGCCCTTCACCGATTCACTGCTTCATTCATTCACTTACGGATGGAGCCACTCCTTCAACACACATTCGTTACGCACGTCACTAAGTGCCAGGCACTGTTGGAGGTAAAGGGAATTCATCAAAGAACAAAACCGATCCAAAATCATGCTGCATGGAGCTTCCAGGCTAGGGGTTATGCCTGAGTCATTTGTGGAGCCCGGGCAAGGCAGCAGTGGGCCCCCTTCTGTGTCTGGTGGTAGAGGAGTCAGAGGGCCCAGGTCAGGTGCAGACCTGCTGTTTCGCTCCTAGACTCTCACGGGCGTGGGTGCAAGGAGTCTGTCTGCTTCTTTAACTTCCAGGGGCCCTTTTTTCTAGGTCTTCCCCAGGGCCTGGTCAGGATGTAGGGGAGAGGCTGGCTTAATCTTGGGGTGGGAAGCAGACTGGGCAGGAGGTTGTCTGAAGAGGAGGATGCCTCCTGTGGGGTCCTGCTGCTGTCACCTGCCTCCCTTGAAACCACCTCCTGCCAACACTGGCCAGGAGAAGTCCCCAGTGAGGCCTACAGAGTGGAAGGAAAGAGCGGGGCAGGAGAATCCTGGCTGGGTTCTGTGTGCTCCCTCGGCAACCCACCTGAGAGCTCGGGCTAAGCACGACTCTTGGTTTTATCCTTACCCCCTGCATGATGAGGGTCTCTCTCCATCCCTGCGCCCCGTCCCGTGTTGTCACAGCACATTTGCTTGGGGCTTTATGAAGCCCTTTGAGGTATGCGATCTCATTGTGACCCCAGGACAACGTGTGAGGAAGATACCATCATTATTCCCATTTTATAGATGGAGGAGACTGAGGCTCAGAAACATTGAGCAGCTTCCTCAAGATCACAGAATAAGAAAGCTGGGGTTGGTGTGCAGATCCTACACTCCCCAGGTGGCAGTAGCTGCCACTTGGCCAGTGCCTCCTGGGTTTCAGACGCCCTGCTGGGGCCTTTACACGGCCCTGCCTGGGCCTCCCTACCCATCTTGGTGTGGGCAATGGGTACCTTGGCTGAGGCTCAGAGAGAGACCATCAACGTGTCCAAGGCCTCAGTGAGTGGGCGACTGAGCCTGAGAGCCCTGGAGATAATAATTGTGGTGGTGGTAGTCATTCACTGAGCACCTACTGTGTGTCAGTTCCTTTCACACTCCGTCATTTAACAATAACCCTACGAGATGGGTGTGCACTACCTTTTGCACTGAAAGTTTCAGATACGTGAGATGACCTGCCCAAAGCAATTCAAGCTAGAAAATTGTGGAGTCTGAATTCCACCCAACATTTATTTATTCATCCAATCAATATGTGTTTAGTTTACTCTGTACCAGATGCTGTTCCAGGGGCTAGAGATACAGCAGTGAACTGAGCAGAGCCCTTGCACTCATGGAGCTTACATTCCATTGGGGGAAATCACCAATAAATCAAAGAGATAGAAAACATGTCAGATAGTGATAAATCATAAAATAGGGAAAAATAAAAGAGGGTGAGGGGATAGAGGGGGATGGGGCTGCTATTTTAGATAGAGTGCTCAGGGAAGGCCTCTGGGGGGGGGGCACAGGCAGACACTGAGGGGAGGTGCATTCTGGGCGGAGGGAACAGAGAGTGCTAAGGCCCAGAGACCTGTCACAGAATAAAGAGGGGACTGGAGGGTGGAGCAAAGTGAATGGGGCAGGAGGCAGAGTTTCGGAGGGCGTCAGACCACCACTTGGGCTTTTATTCAGAGTGAGATGGGGCGTCATGTGTGATATACCTTACACTGGAAAGGGACAGCTCCGGCTTTGTGTGGAGAAGGATGGCAGTTTCCAGCCTGGGACTGCCCGATGCCATAAGCTGGGCTCTCGCCACTCTCCTGAGCTGCTTCCCGCTGCTGGCTCTGCCCACCCCCTTGCAGGCTGCGGGCGCCCCCCCCCCCCCCCGCACCGTGCCTTTGCTCCATCTCATGGAGCAATGAGGCCAGCGTGTATTCTCTTTTCCTGCCCCCTAGACACTCCCTGTCTTTGGAAGATGCGGGCCCTGCTTCTGTTTACTCTAGACAGGCTTCCTGGATAGCTCCTGGACAATGAGAAATATGTTAATGATAGGCACAGTGCACTGGCGGGAAGATTTCCCAGCCACGGATGATGTCTTAGGATGCTTGCTTGACGGAAGAGCCAAGCGAGTGTTTCCACAGTCCAGCTGAACAGGAAACCTTTCAGAGCACCTATTATGTACCAAGCACAATCTTATTGAATCTACCCAACAGTCTTTGGGGTGTGGGCATTTTTAGCCTTACTTTCTAGAGCAGGCTCAGAGAAGTGGAGTCACTTGCCTGAGGTCACACAGCTAGTCAATAAAAGCACTGGGATTTGAGCCCAGGTCTGTCTGATCCCTAGAGCTTGGAGCTCTTGGCACCTGTCCAGGGTTTCAGTCTTTCCCACCCCCCGCCCTCCTTATCCTGTCTTGGTGTCCATCATCTCCCAACCCACCGGAGGGAGGAGGCAGATAGAGACCACATTCCCACGTCCCTGATGACAGCTCTTCTCCTACTCCCCTGGACCACTTCCAGGATGTCAGTGTTACAGAGGGTACAGGGATCTGGGACCTAAGGCACCTGAGTTTATTTGTAGCTTGGCTGCTTTGCCAGCTATGTGACCTTGAGCCGTATCCCTCATCAATCCAATTGTTTTCACCTTGCAGGGCTGCCAGCGTAATGTTCAAAAGAGACAGCAGAGCAAATAAGTGGGGATTATTCCTGCCCAGTAAGAGCTGGAAGGCACCCAGACAGGTGTTTTACCCTCAGTCTTCTCTCCATTTCCCTTCAACCTCATCACTTTAGAGAGGAAGCAACCACAGCCCAGACGGGGAGAGTGACTTACTCCGGGGCACAGCGAGTTAATGACAGAGCCCATTAGATGACCAGTGAATAGTGACGACAGTGATTAATAAACACAATGGAGTATGGCAAAGGGAGACGAGTCAGGGCTCTTCTAGGGAGTTCAAGGGTCAGTTTGATGGCCAGCCAGGTCCCTCTCAGCATCCTTCCCAAATTTGCTTCAAGGAAGCAGAGGGCAGGGAGGAGAGGGCTGAGGCTTCTTGGTCCCAGACCCTACCCCTCTGGTCTTCATCCCCATAATGGTACCATGTGACCAAGTGCCAGAAGTGAGTAAAGATGGAGCCTTACCCTAGTATTTCAAGGAGTTAGCATGCGAAAATAGTGGGACTGGCCCCCCAAAGGGAGAGAAATGGGTTTGATGGTGAAAGTGCTCTCTCTGCCTACCTGCCCCAACTTTGGGCATTGTTTGGATTGTGTTCTCCCTCCATGGCCACCTACTCCCTGACCACCCGCATAGGAGACGGAAGTGATGTTCATTGGGCATCTAATCTAGACAGACCCTTATGACCATAGCTGTATACCCATACCCTGTTCGGGATAGTTCTTAGTGCAGAGTGAGCGCTTGGTACCTCAGATGTTACTGTGATCTCATTTGACGCTGCAAGAACTTGGCAAGATAAGTGTTAGGAGGCCCATTTCATAGATGGGGAAACTGAGGCCCATAGAAGAATGCAGTTGGCCCCAGGTCCCGTGGTAGAAAGTGGTAGAGATGAGATTCGAACCCAGGCTTCCCTGCTCCCGCTTTCCACTTCCCCACTGTTTCTCTTCATCCCTTTGTTAGGGGTGGAGAGAGCAATACAGTCCCAAAACTTGGGGCAAGAGAAATAAAGTGCTCCTTCTGGGTGGGTGGGGAGGACATGACACCAGTAGAGGCTGTGTCGGGGGGTGTTCCTGCCAAACCAGGTGAGCCTGGGCCAGGAGAGGCAGTAAAGCCCCAGGCTGAGTGCAGGAAGTTGGGGGGGGGGGGTTGGAGATGCCGTCCTGGATGCCTGCACAGCTGGAGCCTAACAAGACAGGGCTGGGATGCCCGGGGCTTGAAAGCCCCCTAAACAGGCAGAGCCCTCCCTCCCCAGGCGCTGGAGTGGGGCTTCCATAGAAACAATAGTGAATTAGGTGCTAAAGATGTGAAGTCTGCCCCCAACCGCGCAATTAGGGAGCGGGTCTGTTACGAACATTAGGCGGGGAGTTGGGACCACATGTTGGTGAGGCTCACCCTCGGCTTTCCTGTCCCTGCACCCCTGGTCTCCCGGCTGAGGTTGCCAGCTCTGGCAAGGAGGGAAGGTGGCAGGTAGCCCCGGTGTGTGGCCCCCGCGGAGCAGACCAGTGATTAATAAGGCACCTGCCTCCCCCCCCCCCTCCTCTGGTAGCTTCTCGGACCTAATTAGCACTTGCTAGAATTTCTGCCCACCTCCTCTGCTTGCAGACAGAGCTACTCTTTCAAGGTTCCAGGCTCCCAGGCTGACCACACTGAGGCTGCCGGGCCCTGGGTTGCCCCCTGGGGTGGGTCAGAGGCACTGGCTGATTTTAGAAGACCGTCACAGACTGAAGTCTCATTTGCCTGCCCCACGCGGGGCTCACTGTCGTCTACGGAGCATCAACTTTCTGTGGGCATTTTACCCACTTCTCTTCTTATATTCCCACCACAGTTGCCTCAGAGAGCTATTTTTATCTGCTGCCTACCAACGAGGAAACTGAGGCTCAGAGAAGGGAAGTCACCTGCTCAAGGTCATCTGGCTCCCGAAATCCTGCATGTGACTGTCATTACATCACACAGCAGCGTCCGGAGGCCTTGTGTCACATTCATTTTACACAAGGATAGAGGAGCAGAGAAGTGACCTATTCAAAGTCGTGCAGTTATTAAGTAGTGAGGCCAGGATTTGGAACCAGGTCTGTTGTATTCTAGTATCTTACGTCTCCATTCCTCCCAACCCCCTACTTCTCTCCTGGTGTTATTCGGGATTCTTTCTGTTACAAGTGACAGAAACACATGAAGACTGACTTGAGCCGATAAGAGAATGTATTGGCTTGTGTCACAGAAACGTGTACAGGCATCGGGCTTCAGGCAAAGCTGGATCCAGGTGCACAATCTTCTCTCTCTGCTTTCTGCTGGGTTGCCTTCGTTCTCAGGAGGGCTTTCCCTGTAGTTCCAGCCTTGCATCCTACTGGCTTCATAACTTCAGAAGGAAGAGAACATAACGTCCCCAGAGGCTCCAGTAAAAGTCCCAGGGCTGATTCTCATTGGATCAATTCTCTCTTTCAATCCTTGAACCAATCGTTGTGTTTGGAATAGGAAGCTTCCCTTCATTTCATGATCTGGAGTCTCACTAGGGGGACAGAATAGTTTAAGTGGCCAGGTATAGGTCATGGGCCAGATCCTGGGGCTGGAGTTGGGGAGACCTGGGCCAGTCCACCCAACCATAAGGTCTGCAAGTTGAAGAAGAGGTGGTTTCCCAAAGGAATATGGAAATGTTTTTACCAGAAAAGGGGCAAAAGCAAGAAAAGTCTGTCCCAGGGCTTGTCCACTTGGGTGTGCATCAGAGTCCCCAGGAGGGCTTGCTCCTATACAGATAGCTGAGCCTCCCCCCTGTAGGTTCTGCTTCAATAGGTTTGGGGTGGGCCCAAGAATTTGCAAGTTCCCAAGGGCTGCTGAGGCTGCTGGACTGGGATTCTTTAAGAAGCACTGGCCTGCCCCTTTCCCTGACCCTCATTCTCTCCACCGTCATTATATGCTATGTGTTCCCATCCAGGACTTCAGACTGGGGACACACACACCCCAAGCTATGCAAGGGCTTTCCAAGAGGTCCATGGGCAGAATCATCTTGAGGACATCTATTTGCAGCTTCTTGACTTTCTGATGTGCTGGAGAACGCTCTTGTGGCTGGCAGGCTCGCCTTCCCTCCGCTCTCCCTACAGAGCCCCTCCTCCACTTTACGGGAGAAGACATGCCTCTCACCTTGCCTGCATGCCACTGCGGGCCTTGCCTGGAGTGTAGGAAACTCCGGATCGTGGACTGAAGGGATGAGAGTGTGGAGATGATGCCATGAATCTGTGGAAATGCCTCACGCTTTTCCCTGTCTGAATATTGTTGTGTTCTGTCACAGGGCAAATTGTGCATTTTGTTTGGTCCATGTTGGGTTACTCTGAATGCAGGGGTATCGCACAGCGGGATGTACTGGCAACTTTTCTTTAATTACGTTGCCTCTTTTATTCCCTAAATGTTCTGGAACTAATTTACTACTAAGGAGTGTCTTGTGAAAGGAAAAGAAATATTGGTAATGGAAGTACCTTATTCAGGCGACACAAACTCCTGGATAAGTTCCATTCCTTACCTGCTCATCTATCTGTCCATCCGCCTGTCCATCTATCCCGCCGCTCATCCATCCACCTATCTGCCTACGTGCCTATCTATCTACCAAGCCATCTTAGAGCGACAGTATTCACGATCTGGAAAAAGCATCCTGGGACATCCGAGTCTGGGCCAAGTGCATCCTGCTGTGTCGCCACGACTCTCAGTGAAGAGAAAGGGCCTGGTGTGTTTCTCATGCATCCTTTCCTTGGTGCGTGGAGAGCATTTTGCCCAATCAAGTAGGAGGTAAACTGTTCCACACTTGCTTCCTCTAAGCCATCTTTGAGTAAAATATCTTGTATCAGACGGAACGTATTGCTTTATATTTTCTTGAACGTTTGCTCAGACTTGTAGGGGAAATATTTTCATTGAACTTTTGCAGAAAGATTACTGGCGACTATAAATCCACATTTGCTTTTTACTTGGGGGGAAATCTCTAATCTGCCGTCGCCTGTCCGTTTGTTCACGCTCGGTGTGCGTTTATTAGATTTAGATGAATTTAATTGGGCATGACACGGATTCTACTGAAAAGATAGAACTTTCAAAATTGCCTAAGGGTTTTATAGGTTAAAAAAAATGTGAAGACCCCATGCTAGCCCAGTGCATGCACCCGTACGCTCTACACCCACACAGAGACTGCAGAGTCTCTATCTAGAAACACTGGCTCGCTTGCCTATCTTCTGCAGCGGGGAGCACAGAGGTGCCACGACACAGTCCCCTGTGGGTGCCCTAAGAGGTAGCCCATGGGGAGCTCACAGTTGAATGCTGCGAGCAGGTGGACGATAATGCAGCAACAGAAGAGCGTATAGACGGAGGCCCAGAAATTTCGGATGCTTAGAGGACGAGGGGACGAACTGGGTAAGGGGCGACGGGTCAGGAGACTCTGGAAATCTGAACGGAGGTTTAACTGCAAAACAGGGAAGGGCAGCCCAGGAGGAAGGAAGAGCATGTGCAAAGGCAGAGAAGAACAAAACTCATGAAAGTGTGGCAAGAGCTGGCGAGCAGGAGGCAGGGTGGTGGGAGGTACAGCGGGGAGGGGAGATAGGGAGGGAGAAAGAGTCTTAAGCAGACTCCGTGCTGAGTGCAGAGCCCGACATGGGGCTCTATTCCATGACCCTGAGATCACGACCTGAGCTGAAACCAAGAGTCAGACGCTTAGCTGACCGCACCATCCAGGTACCCCAAGGCTGTGGCTTTTATCGGCCCCCATTTCTGCATGGCCCTTCCACACTGTGCATGAACACCTGTGTTCACACTTGTCCTGACGTGCACATGTGTGAACAGTCCGTCGCACTCTGACGCTCAGCCCAGCGCACACACCAGCACTAACAGGGAGCCTGCTCGGGCCTCCCTTCCTCCCTCCTTCCTCGCAACGTTTTCTGAGCGCCTACCCTATACTGGGTTCCTTGGAGATGAAACAATGCCTCTGGCATGGTCTCTGGCCCTGCAAGCGTTACTGAGGAGACAGACCACTAACAGTGACCACACACTGTGACAAGTGATACAAGGGGCAAGCATAGCGCTGACACAAGGGGAGTCAGAGAAGGCTTCCCGGAGGAAGAGTCATGGAACCTGAGACCTGAAGAGTAAGAAAGTGTTGGCAGGAATAGAAGGGGGTAGGAGGCGTAAGCATTCTAGGCAGAAGAAGTAGCATGTACAAAAACCTGGCTGGAGAGAGGATAGCCCCCAGAAGAACACAGAAAGGGGCCAGGAGAGGATTTATGATTTCAATGGAGGAGTGGCAGCTTGGTTGGCAAAAATCGGGGGATGTTACTAGAAGATTCACCTTGGGTTTCTGTTTTGTTGAGGGAGACTGGGGGCCCAAGCTGATGGACCCCAATGATCATGGTGGGTACCATACCTTCCTCAAGTACCTCCAGGGCCTCTGACGAGTCAGGCGTGGTTCCGTTCCTCCCAGATATCACCTCGTGGTTTGGGCAGCCATTGAACATGGCGGCCTGCATCAGTGGTTCCCAGTGAGGGTGACTTTGTCTCGCAGGGCACTGGGCAGTGTGTGGAGACACTTCCGGTTGTCACAACCAGGGGGCTGCTACTGGCATCTAGTGGGTAGAGTCCAGGGAGCTGCTGAATAAACATCTCATGATGTATAGACCAGTTCCTACAATGAAGAATTATCTGGCTCCAAACGTCAGTTGTGCTGAGGCTGAGAAAACTCGGCCTCGATCCATTCTTTCTGGGGGGTGGCAAAACAATGATTTTCTAATTCTCTCATTTCTGCTGTGTTTATTAACTGGGATTCTCCTGTGAACTAAGAAATTTCCCCCATCAACTGTTCAGTTACCCCAAGAGGGAGTTCATATAGGAAAGGCAGGTGCTTGGTTCTTTTTCTTTATTTACCATTTTCCAGAATAACTAGTTAACTGGCACCCTCCAAAGATGATTTTTTTAGTGTCACCATGGGAATTATTAAAAACCTAATTAATGTCTTTCAATCCATAGCCAGTGATTGTTCTTTTGAAGGTCAAGTTCTTCCACCTTCGGCCAGTGAGAGCTCCTCTGGGTGGCTCTTGCACTCTTTCGTCGTTGCCCCAGCATTCTGCTGGCTTCCTTGCTTCCCAGGGTGACAAGATGTCCCCCGTTGATCTTGCGATTTCCTACCCCCACCCTGGGATCAGCTATTGCTTTCAGAGCCTGGGTTCATTGTAGTGGAGAATGTCAGGGCTCACAGAGGATGGAACGAGATGGTTCCTGCGAAGCTGGGAGCGCAGTGCCTGGGACATTGCTAGCGCTCTTCTGGGGCGGTGGTTTTGAAGACAGATTCTCTGCCAAGTTGCTGCAACTCCCTCTCTCCCCTCCACCTCCAGTTCATTCCAACACTTGCTTTCCGTACCTCCAGACAGGCTAGGGTGGGGCCCGAGTGTAATGCGGGTTCAGGTTACCCAGGGGAGGTTTGCAAGGAGTGGCTTTGTTGGGCAAAGGGACCTGCCAGCCAAGAGAACACGTCCATTAAGAGCCAGGGTAAGGCAGAAGAGAGGAGCAATTAGCTAATTTGGAGTCAAGGCCCTGCTTTTGTTTTCACTGTCAATTTTAATCCTGCCATAACCTCTGACCTAAGCCTTGGGGCAATTAGTGCCTGCTAATGAAGTGATGGTGGGTTTGAACTTCTGCTTTCCTCCCCAGGCTGAGTCAATACTTTGTATTCTAGCACATGTAATTGAGGTAAAAGGGTTTATTTAAGCTAACAAATGATTATTTCCCACAATAGCATCTCCATCCCCCTTAGTGAATTGGCTCTTCAGACATCCTCTGTTTTGTCTGAAGCCAAAGCCGGAGTTTTATTCACTGCTTTGTCCTCTTCTCTCCTTTCTTCTTGCTTCTCTCTCCCTCTTCCTACCCCTCCTCTTTGCCCTCACAATTGTGTTCAGTACGTTCAGTGTAGCCGGCATTCACGCGGCACCTTAGTTAGGCGTTAGGCGGGCCTGGCCTTTAGATCTCAGTACAGTTCTGGCCCGTCCCAGAAGGATCTCACAGCCTAGTGACAAAGACAGACTCATAAACAGAGAAGTTACAAATCGTACTGCAGTGCGCGAAGGGCAGATAATCCAACAGGTCTAAATGAAGGAGCTAGATGGTGCGGAGTGGTTTTGTGCAGAAGAGTCTAGAAGGGGAGAAAAGACTGGAAACATTTGAACCTTTAGACATGAGGCTTCCATAGAGCAAAGAGGGTCTTCATCCAAGTGGCCTGAAAGGTGGTTATTTAAAGGGTTTAAAAGAATATTTTAAAAGAATGGTTGCAGACTTCTCACTACAGAACACAGATTTGGTTCTGGTTCCCTGCTCCCCTGTGGGGTTATGTACTTCGGAGAAGCCTTGTGTCATTTTCATCCTCAGGGGCTGAGTCTTAATTCGTCAAAGCCAATGGTGCTAATTGCATTCCCTCTCCCAGTGTTTGGTTTAATAAGGGGCATGTGACTATAGTCTGGCCAATGAGCTATGAGAGGAAGGATGTGGGCAGCAGTGCTGGGGCATGTTTCTAGGGAAGTTTCTTAGCTCTTGTAAACATACATAAGGAAGTCACGATCTTTTCTCTGAGTCTGGATTTTGGTGAGGATGTGGTGGCTGGAGCTGTTGTAGCCATCTTGCAACCATGAGGACAACTACCTGCTGCATGGAGGATGGAAGAGCAAAGTGATGGAAGAAAATTGGATCCTTGATGCCATCGTACAGCCACTGGATTAAGCTACGTGGGGCCTTCCTTGAGAATTTTCATTGTCTGAGACAACAAAATGTTCTTGTATTTAAGTCCCTTTCAACTGGTTGCTAAAGGTTTCCCAAGTGATACAGAAGAGGAGGGAGAATTTGAAGAATGTATCCTAAGGAGAGGGAAAGCGCATTTCAGGAAAGGCGTGTAGACAAAGGTGCTGAGAAAATAGGAAATGTGCATAGGAAGTGTATGGAAGGCCTCAGAGGGGAGGTAAGATAGGGTTTGGCCATGTCAGGCAGCACCCTGTGTCCCCTCTGTCTCTGGGCCGTCTGTCCTTCCATTCCCCCTTGAGGGGTCCTCTTTTTTATCCAGTCTCGTCTCCAAATGCACCTGGGAGGGAGCTGCAGGTAGCAGTGATCTTAGCCTAGATATGAAGTGTGTATCGAGTATTCACTCTGTCCAGGCCCCGTGCTGGGCCGAAGTGAACAAGATATGATCCCCTCTGAGTGGAGCTCCTAGTCCAGGGACGGAGACACAGACAGGAGCCTATGATCCTAAACATGTGATTGGTTTTGGGAGAGAGCATTTTAGATGGTTCACAGACTGACATCATGTGTGAACATTTGTTTTTTATTTCGATAGTTAGGAGTTTATTTCGATGATCAATTTCTATATATGACAGAAATATAAATTTTCTTCTAGAACATGTTTAAGGAAAGAAAAAGAGTTAATTTAGGAAAACTAGTTGGTAATGTTATAAGTGGTGTGTGGATATGGTAAAATTCATGCAAGAATTAAGTAACGTGCGTGTGCGTGTGCGTGTGTGTGTGTGTGTAATATGTTTGCACAGTCTTTTTTTCAGTCATATGAGAATGGACCTCTGTTCTTTTAGGAACTACTGTTTCTATGCTTTATGTGGTTTCTCTGGGAGACACCATGTATATATGACCCTCCCCCCACAGTGTTCAATCGGTCAGGATTTTCCCAACCATGAAAATGTTACCAAACATGAGGTAACATGCTGGCCTGGTCCTTGCTCTACCATGGACACTGACCTGGAGTGACAGACGCAGGCAAAGAAAAGGAAAAAGAGCAGATTTTTAGTCTACTCTCATTTCTCATGGCAGTGACGGTCTATAAACTGGCCATAAACTGAATTAGTGACCACTGAACCGTTGCTCCTAGGGGAGTACAGGGCAAGGTTCCTGGGAGCCCCCGGTATGACATTTTCATTAACTCATCAATACCTAACCTTGTTTTATTTGTGTTTCGGCTTAAAGACACCTTATTTAACATACACTGTTGATTCCTTGACATCAAACTCATGGTCAGCAGCACTATAACTCATGCCCGAACGAAGCCGATCTAACACACGTGTTTGCTCCATAAGGCTGAGCCCAGCCTTCTTGCACTTAGAATCGCTAGGCAGCCCTTCAGAACTGTGGTTGGGGTCCATGTTCAATGGTGAAATCACCACCAGAAAGCACTAAAATGAGAAAAATGTGGCACTAAATAGACAAGGACAAGGACGTTTGTTCACCTTATGAGAGCGGAGATGAGCTGGCCGCTTTGTTTGACCTAAGCTGGGAATATGTGTGTTGGAAGACTCAAATTTTTCACCACTCTGCACATATCCACCAACGACCATGCAAATGCTACAGATATTGATCTGGGGGCTGCAAATAAATTTTAGCAAGGAAGTGAATTCACATATACAGAATCCATGAAAAATGAGAATTGACTGTAAGACAGAGAAAGAGTATGCTTTCAGGTCTGAGGGGAGGGGTTTGAGTCATTGGCTCTAGCTGTATCTCTGCTCTTCTTCTGGTTTGAATATTCAGTTTTTGTTCAATTATATGAGATATTTCAAAGTCCTTTTTACATCCCACCCCGTTTTGTTTTACCCTGAGATGATTCAATTGGAATTCTGTTGCTTACAAACAAAAGAGTTCTGACTCAGTAGAGAAAACCGCCGACACATAGTAGGTCCTCAGTGAATGTGGTTCTCTTCCTTCATGGAATGCAGGGTTGGCTAAAGTAACCAGTGAATGTAGTCGCAGGAGAGGCAGTGGTGAGGAGAAGGAGGCTTTATAAAGTGAAAAATAGGGAGCAACATGTTTCCAACTTTTTTACCCTTTGCAGCAACAGCCACTTCTTGCCATGTTCCAGTACAGATGGAAAAGTCACTGAATTACAAACCCGGTTGCAAGCTATTTTTGGTGGAGCTGTGGTGTGTGTGTGTGTGCGCGCGCACGTGTAATGTACGCATTGGGATTCTTGGCCACTGCCTCTGTTTGTATCAGCTGTCAGCAAATCAGAGGCGCCATACACGTTTGTCATAATTCATTACATTAATTAACCACGTTTGAGAACTGGGCGTAGGCCAGAGGGGATGCGGGGGAGGGAAGCCTCCACATTGTTTTGTCTGAACCTCCCGGGTCAGAATTTCCACGGTTTGATGGGCTGCCATCGCCTGCACATGTGTCCCCTGACACTTGGACCTTGATGAAATCACCATGTTTACATCTTTGAATATTCCCCGCAGATGATGCCCGTGGCGGGAAGCCAGAGGCAGAGAGCATCCCAGAACTTGGCTCTGGAGGCCCATTGCTGTACCCAAAAGAGTTTGGAATTACCCTGACGTCCGATACCAAACTGGGCATCCTTCTCTAGCCCATCCCTCTCTGGCCGGTTCCCTGGGCAGGATGCCTGGCCTGGGCCTTCTGCGGGACAAATGGTGCCAGCTGTACCACTCTTACTCAAGAACCAGTGGGGTGAAGCCATCTTCTCTTCATGCCCCCCCATTTCAGTAAATGGTGCCATTGCTGAACCCAGCTGCCAGTCCTGGACCCTGCAGGTAACTCTTGACTCTTGCCACACCTAACCAGCCTCCATACCCTGTTGGTTCCCTTTGTTACCATCTCTGGGGTCCTTACACCCTTCAGTTTTGCTTCACCACTGCCCAGTTGGGGCCTCTCTTGTCTCTTACCTGGACCACAGCAACAGCCTCATCTCTGGCCTCTTCTTTAGCTCTCTCTCCCTTCCATCTTTCCTGCAGGCTGCAGCCAGAGCGATTTTTCTGAACTGCAAATAGAAGCATGTCACTCTCCGGTTGCTTTCCCATTGACCTTGGGATTCTTCACAGTGGCTTACCAGGCCTTTCCTGAGCCGGCCTTGCCAATCATTAATTCCTGTCCACTTCCAAGCCTTATTCTCTGGCCTCTCCATCAGTTCTACCAATACATTTCTTTTGCCTAAGTTAGTTTCTGCTCTATGCAACCAAAGACTCTTGAATCATCCGAGTTTCTATTTGTTCCATATGTGAGATTAAGAGCAATTCTTTTTCAACAAAAATGTCCTATGTTCTTACTATGTACTCAGTCACTGGGCCACCAAACCGCATTTAGCTATAGCCTTTCTGCTTAGAAACTAGGCCTTTAGTGATATCATTTAAGCTACTTGATCAAACCTTACCTAAAGCAAGCATCAAAAGTTTTCCAGTGTCTTCAGTCAACAGATTCTCCTTATTTTTGAATTAAATTTTCTGTGACTTTCAACCTGGCATAGACATTGAATTTCAAACTGTTTTGGGGGCAAAGACAATGCCTGCTTCATCATGACCCTAATTATCTGCTAGGGTGGATTTTTATTTTTATTATCCAGGCCTATTACCAACCTAAGGAAGATCCTCCGTTTGGTGATGAGAAGAATTACCCTCTGCACATGACTTACAATTTATAAAGCACTTTCACGTCCATTGTCTCATTTAAACCTCTCAACAGGGGCGCCTGGGTGGCACAGCGGTTAAGCGTCTGCCTTCAGCTCAGGGCGTGATCTCAGTGTTCTGGGATCGAGCCCCACATCAGGCTCCTCCACTATGAGCCTGCTTCTTCCTCTCCCACTCCCCCTGCTTGTGTTCCCTCTCTCGCTGGCTGTCTCTGTCTCTGTCGAATAAATAAATAAAATCTTTAAAAAAAAAAAAACTCTCAACAATCCTGGGAAGTATAATTGGATCACTTTATAGATGAGAACACTGAGGTTCGGAGAGGTAACAGGCTTGCCCAAGGTTACGTGGCTCGTGAGAAGCAGGGCTAGTGTTTAAAGCCTGTCCTCTGATTCAGAACTTGTAGATTTTCTTAGATTCATGCATTCATTAATTCAGTCCAGAACAGCAGAAATGATTAAATGCGTACTATGTTCAGGGATCTTGCTAGGCTTTGGGAAATACATTAGCAAACGAGACAGAATCCCTATTCTTAAGGAACTTCCTGAATCGCAGGGGACACAGACAGTGGAGTGATGCGTGACAGAGCACCTCTTCATTCCAAGTCCGAAGAGCTGGTCAGGAAGCCACTGCCAGAGGGGTCCCCACAGTCCCCGTGTCTGTGTGTCTGTCTGGGTAAGATTCAAATTGCAGGCTTGGGTGGGGTGGGAGGCAGGTTAGAACAGATAGAGCAGACTGTGTGCAGTGGAGAACAGAATTCTGCAAGAGGAAATTAGAATTCCATTAGGACGGGCTATGGGAACAACACATGTCTGCTCTAATTCAGGTCACTTGAGCCACTTTACCCGATTCCAGTGTTTTCGTCTAGAGTTACAGTGGCTACACTCTAGAGTTTATTAAGTGATTTCACAATTTCAGACATCAGATTTTTGTCGCTTCCGTCCTTTTGAATTACTTTGGAACCATCTTCTATAAACGTCACCAAACTTCTTAGGGAGAAGACGGAGGCTGGCCAGGAAGGGCAATGCATTTCGTTCGTCGTCTTCTGCAGTCACACCAATCCCTGCGATACCATTCCAACCCCTCCCAGGGCAGCATGACTCACTGAGCCCGGCATTCTTTCCCACTGCGCCCAGATAAAGACCCAGGGCTCTTCTTACAGTTAGGCAGGCATTACCAACAGACCAGAGTTGGCCCGTGAGGTGCAACTTATTTACCTATCCTGTTTTTGAGACCATGGGGTCTTGGGAAGATTCCTTCCTTTCTCTGGGCCTCGGTTTTCCCATCTGTTAAATAACAGCCTGAGTGATCTGTAAGGTGCCTTCCAGTTCAGAGGGTGTGGGAATAGTAGATCTTGAAGCCACTGGGTGGGAAGTCACCTCCTGGGGTAGGCTTTTAGCGGTTCCCCTCCTCCCCTTACCCCTTCCTCCTGGGGCCTCCAGGACTGGGAAGTGGGTGGGAATCTGATCGTGTGCTGGGACGCAGACTCAGTGTTTCCCTCACTGGGTGGGCAGCTCCTCTAGATCACCTGAGGCTCAGGGGTTTGGATTCAAGGAGCAAAATGGCGAGGATGGTTGGCATTTACTGAATGCCTACTGTGTACACGTGGCCCTGCCACTTGCCTTCAGCGCGACCCTTCAAGTCAATGTTTTCATTCTTCTTTGTAAATAAGATGATGGTGCTGACTTCAGACGGCGGTGCGCACGCTTACCTCACCAGTGGCAGAGTCAGGATTAGAACTCGGAATCACACCGTTTCTCAGTTCCACCTGCCTCCAGCTGGAGAGGTCCTAAGGATATGGTCTTCGTACTTCTTGGGATTTGCCAAGCCCTAGTGTCATGCTAGGTCCCCTTGCCCTAGGGTGCTGCTCTGTCTCTGCACCCAACACTCTCATTGCTTTGCCCAGCTTCTTCCACCCAGCCCCCCACCCTGTTCCTTTTTTCTGTCTCTCTGAGCCCCTCCACTGGCTTCTGTGTTCTCTGCGCCTTTTGGCCTGGCCGGAGATGCCTCACCCAGATGCCAAGAGATGGTCGTGCCCTAGAACTTCCGTTCTCTGTTCACCCTGTAGCAGGGCGTCCTTGGTCGCTGACTGACCGGTACTGGAGCTTGGAAGCCCAGTTCCTGTGTCTTGGTCCGCACAAGCTCAGGGGTGACGTCCCTCCCGCATCTGTCTGTGGGATCAGGCAAAGACTGGGGCTTTGTCTCAGTTTGCACCCTGGCTTGGCTCCTTCCCTTCCCTGTTGTCCTCCCAATCTCTTACTGAAAGCAGTTTTTAATAAATCACTTGCCCTCAAATACGAAGTTGGGCAAGCTGCCCTAAGGTAACTTCCTTCCTTCTACTTCCTAGGAAATTACCCAATCATTGGAACTTAGATTTATAGAATTCATTGCAAGGCATTTTTGGATAGATGCTCCTATGCAGTTCTTTGCACACGTGATTCTTTCTGTCTGAAATGCCCTCTCACTGCCCACGTCCCTGCTGGACTCGGTTCCATCCTTACTTCCTCCGGGAAGCTTCTCTGCTCAATCACAGAGGGTTAGCCGCGTCCTCCCTGTCGCCCCCATTGTGGCAGAGACCTGCTAGGGGAGCATCAGTCCTGGCTCCCCAATTCCCAGCCTCCCGTGCAGTGCAGTGAGGCCGTGTGATCGGTTCTAGCCAATGGAACGTGGGCAAGTGAGGTACGGAGTTCTGGGCCAGGCCATAAAATGTTCCGTGCCGTCCTCCATGACGCTTCGCTTGCGTGCTGGCAGACATCCGGTAGAGGATCCCAGTGGCAGAGTCCAAGGAGGCCTGGACCTCATAATGATTACATGGAGCAGAAGCCCCTGCCAACGCTTTGCGCTGCGTCATATCTTGTTACGCCATCGGGGGGCTGGGGCTATTTGTTAAAGCAGCTTGCACTGGATGCCCTGATACACCCAGCATCTTACCGTTCATCTGTTAGAACAACAATCAACTCCGTTATTATTGGTTACTTCTGTCTCACTCGATGGGCTGGAAGATCCGTGAGAGCCGCCCAAGATTTCTCTCTCTAGGCCCAGTGCCCAGGACAAGGAAGTGCTCCGTGCTCGTTCCTTCAATGAATGCACAAAACACTGTGAGATTTGGTGTGATAGGTCAGTCTTCAGGCTCTGGAGCTGGAGTGGCTGGGTCAGGGTCCTCGCTCTTTCTTTTGTCGCTTGGATCACCTTGGGCAAATTACTTAACTTCTCTGAGGTTAGTTTCCTAATCTGCAAGGTGGTGATAAAACTCGTGTTATTATCCTGTCTATCGTTGTCCCCATTGACACTGGAATTCAGAGAGACTACTTGACTGACCCAAGGTCACTCAGTAAAGGGCGGAGATGGCCCTTGCATCCAAATCTTCCTCTTCCAGCTGTGCTTTGAGGAGTACGTAGAGAGCTTGTCTGTCATCTTGGGCTTTTTCCCTGGAGCTCTGGGTGACAGCCAGGATTCCCAGCAGGAGTGGTGACCTGAGGGTTTGCAACACCTTCAGTGCTAAGTTGAGGCAAAGGGCCTGAGTGACTTTCTAGGGAAGAGTCATGCACTTGGTTAAAAGACACCCCAGAGTGGAGACATGGCCTGGAATCCCAGCCCTCACCGTGCAGGGACGAGGCTGCAACGTGGGGATGTCCCTTGTTGCAGGGGACAGGCATTGACTTAGAAACCACAGAACCATGATGCCAGCTGTGCCTGCTTCCCAGGCTCTCTTTTCTTCCCCCTCAACTTCTACCTGTCTTCTTCCTTCTCCTTCAGAAAAATAGCAGTTGTCAAGCCGCGTTGGCAGTCTCTGAGCTTGAATGTCGACCCGTGGCCTCTGAGGATGGGAGCCCAGAGGAAGGTTTTTAGCTCTGCAACCCAGACAGCAGGAAGCACCGGAGTTTCCTGAGGAGGGTCTGTGTGTGTGTGTGTGGGGGGGGGTACGTCAGGGATTCCCTGGGCAGCAAGGGATGGGCCCAGCTGGGATCTGAACTCAGTCCCTTGGGAAGCAAGGGCCTGCACCCAGCTAGAGAAAGAAGGCCCGTGGGGGAATTCTGGGGCATTCCAGAGGATCCTGGCCTGGTTAGTGGTCAGGGCCCACAGAGGTTCCGGGGGACACTGAAGGGCCCTGCGGGAGCCCAGTTTGGCCTGCTCTGTGGGTGATGAGCTCTGCCCCTGTTCTGGCTTCTCTCTTCCTTCCGAAACACCTGTGCTCTTGGCCACCTCTGCCATCTTCCTGGCCTGCCCTCTCCTTCCCCTTCACCACCTGGTAACCTCGCCTCCCCTTTCCAGAGCCCCCCTTCTCTGAGGCCCTCACAGCTGACCTGCTGGCCTTCTACAGCCTCAGGTGGGCTCTGCCTCGGAGATTTTCTGTGGGGAGCATCTCTTAACCCGAGAAGGCTTTGCGGTCAGAGTCTGCGACTGTTCACCTTTGAGCAAATGCATCAGTGAATGAATAAGTGAACCGGTGAGGAAATGAATGAACAGAAAAGTGGCTGCCTGTGATCGTGAATGAGTGAGTCAGTGATGGCATGAGGGAATGAATGAACGGGCCTGGGTGGGCGTGAGTGTGTGAGCTGGGGGGTCCGGACGTGGGCCCTGGGGGCAGAGGCAGCAGCAGCGGCACAGAAGGAGGCTCGGATGGGTTGGGGAAAGGGGCTGTCTTGGCTCATTATCCGGTGAGGACCCAGTGGGCAGCAGGGTCCCCTTCCCCATACACGACAGTGCTCTGGCTTCTCTCCGGGCTCCTGTGTCCCCTCAAGTTCCCATCCTCGGCCAGGCTCGGAGGAGAATCCTCCTGGCCCCCGCCCTTGGGTTTTCTTGGCAGGACCCTCCTTGGAAGCTGTTTCTCTTGGATGAAGCCTCTCCCTGACCCCTCCTCTCCTCCCCAAGCCCCCATAAAATGTTCAAAGTATTTTCTTTTACTCAATAAAGCAAACAAAGGCAAGGACAGCCTTGAAGCCTGAATCTGCAGCCCTTGGCCTTGCTCAGCCGAGGCTCGCAAACCACCTTCACGCTGGAGTTTCTGGGGACCTTCCCGTGCGCTCCACTTCGCAGACGGGCAAGCAAGGCTCAGAAGAAGGGAGATCATTCCAATGAGAGTGGCAAGCAGAGCCTTGACCTTGGGCCTTCGGACTCAGATTTGGGGAAAACATCCCCCTCTAATGGCCTCTCTCGGCCTCACTTCGATTCCAGTGGGTGACAGCAATGGGGGGGGGGTCTTGGGCTGGGTCTCTACAGCCTCTCTGGTGAGGGTCGGCAGTTCTTCGGGCGAGAGGCTGTAATAGAGCTCTGCGCGTCCCTGCCGAGCACGCACTGCACATGGGCAGGAGGGTGATGGAGCCCAGGGGAGCGACTTCCTGCCGCTGTCTAGGTCAGGAATCCTTGCCTGGGGCTCCACGGGACCCATAAGATGGGTGGGTGTGCAGGGCAGACAGACCCACAGAGATGAATGTGAACTGAGTGAGCGCACTCTCCATGCCAGGCATTCTTTACAACAGCACCCTAAGGCAGCTACTATTATCCCCATTTTCCAGATGAGGAAGCCAAGGCCCAGAGAGGTGATAAGACTTGTTCAAGGTTGCACAGGTAGTAAGTGGGGGAGTCAGGATTTGAACCCAGCATTTGTCAAACTCCAAAGCCCAGGTTCTAACCTGTTCTCCTAGTTGGGTGAGAGCTTGAGGTGGGAAGGGGGGCAGGTACGGGTGTGGACTGGTGTCAGGCCTGTAACGGGCCTGTACGTTGCCAGGAGTAGAGTGGGTACTCACCTGGGCTCCTCGTTTCCTACCCTCTTGCCCTGGAAGGCTAAGCCTGCCCAGGAAGATGGGGATCTTCCTGTTCTCACAGGACTCTCCTTGGTTAATCAGTTCTTCTAGAAGCCTAACCACTTGCTTCACCTTCTGTGGAGATGGATGCTCTCCAGTCTTCAAGTGATGGCTAGCTTCCCTTCTGCCTGTCCTAACCCCACAGCCCTGTGGTGGGCAAAGCGAGATCCTCAGGAAAGGGGGTTCCCTCTAGACAGCCCTGCACTCCACCCCCCTTCCCATTGCTGGCCTTGGCTGGCCCCCTGGGCCCCGGCTTGAGAACAGACACTCACCCCTTTGCCAAGCACGGAGTGGGAAGGGAAGGGCCGCAGCAGCCCAGCCAGGAGTCCCAGCCAGGGAACGGGATCAAGAGCGGATGGGATGACTGGGGCTGCTGAGAGGCCAGGACCAAGGCACAGGGACCTAGGGCTGGGGCAGGTTGGGGGGTGGCCTAGAGGTCAAGCCAGGAGCGGGAGGGAGTAGTGGGGGGCCTCCCTATCCCCAGCTCTGCCTGGGAGTGCAGAAGTCAGGAGTCTTGCAGCTGCAGCCAGAGGGGGCACACCGGTGGGAAATGGGCTTGCCCCTCTCTCCTCCTGATGGGGCCAGACCTCTTAAAGGGGCAGCTCTTGGGCTGGGCATGGGGGGGTGAGAGATCTCAGCCTCTCAACCCGGGGTCAGAACTCAGTGCCTTCCCACAGGCAGAGGGGCCGCCCCCTCATTGAGATGCGGTGGTTTCTTGCCTCCTCACCACAATGGCATCCCACTGGGCCTATTCCCACTTGAGAAGGCCATGGGGTGGGTCCCTCATCTGCCTTGTCCTGAGTGTCTAGACCTGGGCCAGGCCCAGAGGAGCGCATTAGTAATTACTGAGGAGCAGAGGACTTTGGTGAGGGGACCTGGCTGGAGCTGTGAATTGGGACCCCAGATACCAACCAGAGGCCTGCCCTGACTCAGTTTACTTTTGGTCTCCCAAACCCAGCGTATGTGGGTGGTCAGAATGGAGCCTGGCAGGGATGGGTGCTCCCTTGCTGGGCTGTTCTCCGAGCACCCCCGCTCTCCAGGTCTTTGTCCCTTGTGGTGACATCACCTCCACTCAACCCGAAGTTCCCAGCCCCATAGCACAGCTAACATCTACGATGCGCTTTTCGTACTTCGTAAATGGGCTCTGTAGCTTGTACTGAAGGGACCAGACAGGCAGAGTTCAAATTCCCACTCTGCCCATTCCCAGCTGTGTCTCAGTTTTCTTACCTGTAAATGGAGCCATCAGTGACACGGTATCAGACGAGTATTGTAAGGATTCCATCCGTGAATGCAGCAAGAGTGACTGGAACAGGTACAACAGATGGTAGCCAGGATTGGAACTCAGGTCCAGCTGGTGTCAAACCTGCTTTCTGTCTGTGTTCATGTGCTGGATCCTTCCATAGCTCAAACCATGGGATTGCACATGCATTGGGAGCTAGAGTGAGAGCTAGAACTGGCATCTTGCAAGGGTCCTGGAGGCCAGTGGCCCTCTCCGGCTGATCGGAATCTACTCTTCCTTCCCACTAGCCTAATTCCACAGATCCCAAGAATGGTGGACAGCTGGGGCGGGTAGAAACACCCCCAGAGCCCTGCAGTCCCTTCCCTTCCCTGGGCCTCAGCTTCCCTGTCTGTAGGCTGGGAAGATCTGACAAAGGCAACGTGAGCCTCAGCTGAGCTCTGATGCATGAGAAAGTTTTTAGGACACACAGTGGGCGAGGACTCCCAGGTGGGAGGACAGGATGGGGGCCCTTTGGAGCGGGGGAAGTGAGCTGGCTGCATTCACAGACTCAGACTCCGGCCTCGGCCGGCAGCTGGGCCTGGACTCCGGCTCGTGGCCGCCCCCTCTCATGGGCCTGCTCCAGGCTGACCCCTTCCCTGCTGGGGAGGCTTCTGCTGCCCACGCAGGCACACCCTCTTCTCTGGGCCTGGGTGCTCGTGTGTGTGTGTGTGTGTGTGTGTGTGTGTGCACGCGTGTGCGTGTGTTGGGTATGTGGGTGGGGTGCTGCGAGGTGCTGAAGACTGAGGGGCCCCTGAGCACACACTGCGCCACACACACAGAGCCCCCGCGGACTCAGCCTGGGCTGCCGGCTCAGCCGTCCTTCCCGGAGCCTCTGCAGCCCCTCTGGCTGCCGCCACAGGCAGATTCCCGGCGAATGGTGCTCCTGAGACTGCCACGGGCCCAGGCTGCGTCATTGCCGCCCTCCCTGAGCCCTGGGACCAGCTGGGCAGGGCTCCAGCCCTGGGAACTCCGCCTGCTGCTGCTTTTTTTCTTCTCCTTCGAAACTTCACTCTATGATTCAATGAAATGTCCTCTGCTCTCCATGGCCTGACTTGGCCAAGTTGACCTTGGAGGGCAGAGAGCACTGGACCTGAAGTTCTGGTCTGCTGCCTCGGATGCCCTGTGTGACCTCATGAGGGTCCCTTCCCCTCTGTGGGCCTCAGTTTCTCCATCTGTAAAATGGAGCGGGAGGATGGTAGCGAGGGCCCATCTAGCACTAGAAGAAGGAAGGAGAACTACATTTGCACCCTCTCATGCCTGTCTCCTAGCTCCACGGTGGGCTCCGTTCTTTCTTTGCGGAAGTTTACCCAGAGTTCTAACTTGGACCTCTCTACTCTGCCCTCCCTGCCGTACCAGCTTACAGATCGCTGGTCCCAGGCCCACCTGTGGTGGCCTTGGGTGGAGACTCATCTCCAGTCCCAAGAAGGTCCACCTCTAAGATCTAGGCCCTAACTGTCTTCCCTTCACTCCCGTCCTACCCCGCAGGGTGAAGGCTAAGACACCCCACCGTGCGGGCTCCACCACTAGAGGGCGCCCATCGCTCCCCAAAACATGATTAAAAACCAAAACCAAAATGCTTATCCCAACTGAATTTAACGATAACAGCCATTTATTGAGTATTTATCTGTGTCAGGTGCTATCCCAAGGCCCCCAGCACCACTGGGAAGTACACAGTGCCGTCATCCCCACTTCACAGATGATAAACTGAGGTTGGGAGAAGTGAAATTACTTACCCAAGGTCACTCAGCTCGTCAGAGACAAGGCCCGGCCCGGCATTCATGTCCAACTGAGGTCAATCTCAGGCCCCGGGGCTGAGGGCTCAGTGGCTCCCAGAGTCAGTCGTCGAGGTGGGGGAATGAGGGCTGGGATGGAAACCAGAGATAGGAGCTAGGACTGAGGTGATCCGAGACCTCAGTGAATGGTTACAAACTTTAAAATAAGCATTCAGCAGGGTCTTTGAATAATTACACTAGTAGTTAACATCCATGAACACTCACCATGGGCCGGGCACAACATCAAGTGTTCTGCACACATGAGCTCACCTAATACTTGAAACTACCCAGTGGGGATAGGTTCCAGCATGAGTCCCATTTTACAGATGGGGAAACTGAGGTTCAACAAGGCCAGCAGTCTTGTCCAGACTTACTCATTTGAACTCCCAGGTCTGCTTGCCCCCAGAGCTTGTGGCGGTTAACGTTTACACCGTGCTGCTTCTCTTGCTTTACAGCAATCGTAGCTGGAATCCCAATATTTAAGAGAGAAAAGTGGGCAGAAGCAGAGGAGGTGGGGGCAGAGAAGGCTGAGATATCCCAGGCCCCAGCTGGAGGAACGCTGATTGGATGCATTCCCTTTCTGGGTCCCAGAGAGAAGCAGGGCTTCGGCCAAGGGCACAGATCTTAGTTCTCCTGGCGCCCTGTCCACTGCTTGCTCGCTCTGTGTGCTGCACTGACTTCAAGACAAGCTCGAAATGCTGTCTCAGTCTGGGCCTCAGTGGCTGGATGGTGTATGTCTTTCTTTCCCCTCAGGCCCGCCTGGAGACGTCTGGACACATGGGCTGTCATAGGTAGCGGCAGTCAAGAGGTAGCAGTGGCCTGGCAGGGTGGGGGGGTGCTACCTGGGCCCCTCTCATGTCTATCAGCCCTTCACCCAAAGCACCCCTGAGAACCACCCCCTCCCAGCTCTCCTGAGAGTGCAGCCCCAAAGCCTCTCCTGGCTCAGACGCACAGCAGCCTCTGGTCATGGGAGTCGAACCCACGGTCGCAGGGCAGCTTGTGCAGGGCAGGAGCGCCAGGGTGCGATGTGGGCTCTGCACTGTGTGAGGCTCTCTTTTGGCGTCCTAACTTCCCGATCCCAGGTCCTGCCTTGCGCCCACCCTGGTCCTCTGCCAGGGCTGGATCTTTGGGAGTTTCTGACTTCTGCAGCGACACTGGGGTGACTAAGTTCAGCTGCAGTACGGACCACCAAGCCCTGCAGCTGGGGAGCGTTTGGCAGGTTAGGCTGGGGTCAGGGGCCCTGGAACTAGGAACACGTGCACCCCCGGGGAGCGGGCCAGGGTGAAGCATGCCTGCACTGTATCCTTGCATCAACCCTGTGAGGTAGGACCTCCACCCCCTTTCTGCAATTGAGTGACTGGAGCTCACAGTCCAGCCGAGAGACAGCAGGTCGGGACGCACCACAGACAGCACAGGGCCACGAGCCCACGTGGTACGGGGCCAGATGGGGTGTGAGCAGGCCCATAGGGAATGGGTGTGGGGCTGAACTGCAGAGACACACCTTAATGTGTCTGGGGGTGGTGGGCGCTGTTAGCCTAGTCACTTGTGTGGGCCCCAAAGCTAGAGCCTTTAGGTTTGTTTTTTTAATGTTTATTTATTTATTTGAGAGAGAGAGAGAGTGCGTGCCTTGGGGTGAGGGACAGAGGGAGAGGGAGAGAGAGACTTATGCAGACTCTGTGCTGAGCGTGCAGCCTGACGTGGGGCTCGATCTCACAATGCTGAGATCATGACCTGGGCAGAAAGCAAGAGTTGGACGTGGACGCTTAACTGACTGCACCACCCAGGCGCCCCTAGGGCCTTTAGTTTTTAAAGTCAATCGGAAATGTTGATATTTGTATGGTTTTTTCCGTTTTCCAAAACCTGGAAAATGAATTAAAAGCTTATTTTTAAAATCTGGGGTAGGGGAGGGGGAAGAACTAATCAGAAAAGTGAAAGATTAAAAAAAAAATCTGAGCAGTCCAATAAACGTGTAGAACGACTCCAACCTGATATGTTATAAGGGGCCTGTGGGACCCTTGAGGCAGGGTCCTTAACTCAGCCAAGGAGAAAGGGTCCTCCCACAAAGAGAAAAATATCCTGAGGATGAGAAGAGATTAGGAGAGGGGAGCAGGCGGAAGAGTGCATCACGCTGTGGGGACGGCCAACGCAAAGGTGTGGGGAGGGTTTTGTGAAGGTGTAGGCTCCATCAGGGTGCCCGGACTACCGACGTCCCTTCTGAGGGAGGCTGCCCCAAAGTAGTTGTGGTTTTGGGGGGAAAAGGAGAGGGAGAGCAGAATCTCCCGAGAAAAACACAAGGGATCCCTCTGTTGGGACAAAGGGCCAACACATTCTAAGGACAGATAATTTTCTGTGCCCAGTTTTAAATTGCGTTTTGTTCTTTGCAGGAATATTCCTCTGTCGCGGCCAAAAGCCCTGTATGTGGGACGCTTTGGGGAATGGAGGAGAGGAGGCTGCACCCATGCTTGGGCGAAAGTGGGAGGAAGAGGGCCCAGCGGCTGGCGGCGGAGGTGTTCAGATTGGCAGTGACCCCGAGCAGCCGGCAGTGGGCTTTCGGAGGAGACAGAGAAGGCTGGTGGCAGACGGGCGTCCGCTCTGGCTCTGCGTTTCCTACAGCCCCCGGTGCGGCGGGGCTGGAGTGGCTGTGTCCGGAGGGGAAGGGGAAGGGGAAGGGCGGCCCCCGCTGACTTAGGGTCACACACGATGAGATGGCACTTGGTGGAGCGCCAGGAGGGCTCCAGACACGGTGCGGTGGAACAGAGCCCCACTCCACACCCTGGGTCATCGTCTGCAAGGGAAGGTGGTTTGACCCAGATTAAGATGGCAAGTGTTTTCATCTCATGAGTCAGTCCCCGCTGATGGCCGCAGCTCTGCATTCGTAAGACTCGCAGGCTGTCTCGGCTCAGCCAGAAGAGCGCAGAGCTGGGTCCGCCGAAGCCTGCGAGGGGTGTCAACGCGGGGACAGTTTCCATTCCTGGTTTGTCGCTCGCTCGCACCTCGGTTCCTCCGAAGGAAAAGCAGTTCACGTTTTTGTTCTCAAGTGCTCTTGACCCAGGCTCCCCTCCCTCCGAGACTTCAGACATTCCCCCCTCAGAGGGCCTGATTGTCAAGTGTGACTCACCCTACCCTCTGGGACTCGGTTTCCACATCTGTAAACGGGCGACGCCATGCGGACTGTCGTGCGATACCCACCCGACTCCTCTTGCACGATGCGTGTCACGTGCTGCCAGTCCCATAAATGCTTGTCTCAGAGCTTAGACTCAATCCCACGCACCGTTTTAAGTGTTGTGACTTTATAATGCATTTTAGTATCTGGTAGAGCAAGACCCAGTTCTTCTTTGTCTCTCCAATAGTTTGTGGCTTTTGTCACAATTATCCTTCCAGATGAACTTAGGATCACTTCATAAAATTGGGACTGGAAATTTGATCTTTTCTGGTTATTCTACAAGTTTGTGGAGTCTTAGGCTTAGTGTGGGCTGTGAAATCCAACAGTGGGGGTACAAATCCCAGCCCCACCATCCCCACCGGCGGGATTTGGGGCAAAGACAACATTCCCAGGCTCCGTTTCACCATCTGTAAACGGGGCTCACGGTGGTGCTGACTTCATAAACTTCTTAATGAAGTTGAAACGAAATCATTCAGTGCAGTGTTTCGAAACACGCCTGGCACGTGCCAAGCCCACAGTAACTGAGAGCTAGAGCTAGTGTCATTGAGTGTGTCCCCTCTGCCCCCTCCGCTACCCAATTACGGCTGTGGTCTTTGTGCAGACATCACAGCGGTGGGTGTAGCCTGCGTGGGGGAGAGGTGGAGGAGGCGGGGGTGGCCGAGGGACTCCGCACCACACAACACATGCCTATGGCACAGGCTGCCATCGGAGATGTCAGAATGAATGCCATACGGTCCCTGACCTCAGGGGCTCAGTGTGAAGAGGAGGCAGACACAATGACCCAAGTCATTGCACTTGGTGGTGGAAATTTCTGTCTGAGTCCAGAGGGAGGGATGACTCACCCATGGGTGTTGGGGGCATTGCAAAGGCTTCCAGGCTGAGGGGACTGATGAGAATTCAAGGAGCAGCTGCCGCAGGAGACACAGCTGGGAAGACCTGGGACCACACCGTCATGGCTTTGGGGTCAGGCTAGGAGGTGCAGGCTTTATTGTGAGACCAAAGGGGAGTCAGGAAAAGTCTTAAAATGGGTGGAGAGGGTTCAAGACCTGGTGAAACCCATGTTTGGGAAATGAGAACTTCGGGGAGTCACTTGAAGGGAGGTCCTTGGGACGTCCTTTGGCACGTTGACGGTGGCCCTGGCACCACTGCGACTCTCTCTTCCACACCAGCCCTGTGAGGTGTACTTTAGCCGCCCATCTGCTCCAATTTACTGAGCGGTGTTTTCTGCCTTCCTTCCCTGGCCCAGCCCCTCCCTCCCTCCCCCATGCTTTCCCTTCCCACGTGCCACAAACCTGTTTACACCACCCTCCTCTTTCTTTGGTCCCGTTGCCCGAGTGAGCTCCACCAACAGTTTCCATCTTCAGATGGAACATTTTCCGTTAAAAATGGCACCTCATGTATCTAGACTCAGAGGACAACTTGGATGGAAGCAAAAACAAAAGGTGTCCGAGCAACCAAAATAGAAGTCGCTAAGTCCCCGTTCCTTACTCAGTGGAGAGCCTTCCTACTTGGGATTCTCACACGGAGCTTACTTTACACGTGATTGGAGCACTATTTCTTACCAAGTTTCCAGACATCGCATGTTGAAGCAACACTTGACAAATGCATCCTAGAATTTTAATACATTATTTACCATATTTTATTGCTTTTTATTTGATGTTGTATTCTTTTTTTTTTTTTCCTGATTATAAGCAAAACTGACACACTGTAAACATTCCAAGCAAATGTGAACTTGTAAAAATGGTGTGATGGTTAATTTTCTTGTCAATTTGGCTGGGCCACAGTGCCCAGATATGTGGCCAAACATTATTCTGGCTATTACTCTGAGGGTGCTTTGGGGTGAGATTAACATGGGAATTGGTACCCTCCATACTGTGGGTGGGACTCGTCTAATCAGTTGAAGGCCTGCACAGCCCCGAAGAGAATGGGCTCTCCTGAGCAAAAGGGAATTCTGCAGCAGACGGCCTTCGGACCTGAACTGCCACACTGGCTCTCGTCTGATTCTCCCGCCTGCCATCCCATTCCACAGATTTCAGACTTGCCAACCTCCATAATCGTGTGAGCCAATTCTTCAAAATTAATCTCTTTCTCTCTGTATGCATCCTATTGGTTCTGTTTGACTACTACAGATGGAAAGCAAAAATACTCTTTAAAAATCGTCCCAACAGGTACTTTTGGTTTCTGGTCCAGCAGGTAAGGAGTTTAGAAGTCCCCACGCCATTCTAACAACAAGTAAAAGCCTGAAAAATCAAAAACTCCTCGTGGATCTTTCAGAGAAGTGAGGTTACAGGGAAAACCACTGCCCCCAGATTTGGAGAGACAGGCAGGTGGCTACAGAGAGTCACAGCTTCTTGGAGCAGAACATCATGAGCAGAAGTCTCCACAGGCCCCAGTACTGGGGTAGGAGAAGTTGAACTGGAATTGATGAATTGCTGAAGGCTCAGTGTGGACAACACTGAGAGTTGAAAACACCAGGGGGACTCAGTCACCAAGAGGCCCCTACACTTTTGTAAGTTTCAGCCCCAGGAGCTCTACCAGGTCCTCGCAGTGAATATCAGAAGAAAACTCCCCATTCTTCCAGCAGGGGGAGGAGAAAAGGAACCATTTTGAGATATGCTAGAAGACTCTTTTTCTTAACAGGGCCTGCCCTCCAGGAAATTCTTTTACCAAAGCCTAACCTGCTGGGATTTTTATCAGAACCTAAGTGACTTGGAGGAAGGGAAATATCCAACACCTCCTTCTGGTCTCCCACGTGAAGAAAGGGACACACATAACTCTAGTCCCCTCCAGCATCCTGTCCCACCTAAGGGAGGAAAAACTGATGGGGCGCCTGGGTGGCACAGCGGTTAAGCGTCTGCCTTCGGCTCAGGGTGTGATCCCGGCGTGATGGGATCGAGCCCCACATCAGGCCCCTCTGCTATGAGCCTGCTTCTTCCTCTCCCACTCCCCCTGCTTGTGTTCCCTCTCTCGCTGGCTGTCTCTATCTCTGTCGAATAAATAAATAAAATCTTAAAAAAAAAAAAAAAACAACTGAGAGGCACTGGTGAAGTTCACAGTCCAGGGGCACACAGACCTAATCATAAGGCTATAGAATACTTCCCTTCCCCCAACACCTCACCACCACATTACTGAAGACCTCTTTACTACAGTTTCTTTTGTCCAGTGCATCATGTCTGCTTTTCAATAAAGAATTACAGGGCACACTAAAAGGCAAAAGAGAGCTTGAAGGGATTGAGCAAGCATTAGAACCAGAGTCGGATATGGCAGGGATGTTAGAATTAAAAAAACAACTATGATTGATATGCTAAGGTCTTTAATGGAAAAAGCAGACAGCATGCAAGAACGGATGGATAAGGTAAGCAGAGGGATGGAAATTTTTAGAAAGAATGAAAAAGAAATGCTAGAGATCAAAAACACTCAGAGAAATGAAGCTCATTAGTAGACTGGACACAACTGAGGAGAGAATCTCTGAGCTCGAGGGTATGATAACAGAAACTTCCCAAAGTGAAAAGCAAAGAGAAAAAAAGACACCCCCCCCCCCGAAAAAAGTAAACAAATCCAGGGCAGAATATCCAAGAACTGTGGGACAATTCCAAAAGTTGTAACATATCACAATGGGAATACCAGAAGAAAAAGACAGAATCAGACAGAAGCAAGATTTGAAGGAATAATGGCTGAAAATTTCCCCCAAATTAATGTCAGACACGAAGCCACAGATCCAGGAAGCTCAGAGAACGTGAAGCCGAGTAAATGCCAAACACTATAGCTAAACATATTATACTCAAAACTTCAGAAAAGGAAAGACAAAGAAAAAATCCTGAAAGAAGCCAGAGGGCAAAACACCTTGCCCATGGAGGACCAAAGATAAGAATTGCATCAGACTTCTCCTCAGAAACCATGTAAGCAAGTGGAGTGAAATATTTAGTGTTGGGAGAAAACCCCCCCATCAACCTAGAATTCTATATCATGTGAAATTATCCTTCAAAAGGGAAGGAGAAATACTAATTATCTCAGACAAACAATAATTGAGGAAATTTATTGCCTGTAAACCCATCTTGCAAGAAATGTCAAAAGAACTTTTTCAGAAGGAAGAAAATGATACAGAGCAGAAACTCAGATCTACATAAAGAAAGGGAGAACATTGGAGAATGAATAAGTAATGGTAAACAGTCTTTGATTTTCTTATTCTTAGTTGATCTATCAGATAACACTTTGTTCAAAATAGTAATAGAATAGCCAACTCAGTATGGAAGAAGAACAGAGTTCGAGGATGGACACTACCCAACTTCAAGACGCACCAAAAATGTATAGTAATCAAGACAGCGTGGTATTGTTGAAAGAACAGACAAATAGACCAACGGAACAGAACAGAGAACCCAGAAATAGACCCGCTGAATAAACATCTCAA
The DNA here is from genome assembly GCF_023065955.2 of Ursus arctos. Classification (NCBI taxonomy): domain Eukaryota; kingdom Metazoa; phylum Chordata; class Mammalia; order Carnivora; family Ursidae; genus Ursus; species Ursus arctos. Next base: position 58,392,362 of record NW_026622819.1, read on the forward strand.
TAGAGAAGATTTACAGATGATAATTAAGCATATGAAAAGATACTCAACATCATATATCAATAGGGAATTGCAAATTAAAATGACAATGAGAAGATGTTATACACCTACGAGAATGGCCAAACCCAAAATACTGGCACCACCAAATGCTGGTGAGGATGTGAAGCAACGGGAACTCTCATTCATTGCTGGTGAGAATGCAAAATCGTACCGCCACTATAGAACACAGTTTGGCAGTCTCTTATAAAAACTTAACATACTCTTACCATATGATCCAGCAACTGTGCTCCTTGATGTTTACCCAAATGAATTGAAAACATATGTTCACACAAAAACCTGCACATGGATGTTTTCAGAAGCTTTATTCGTAATTGCCGAAACTGAAGGGAAACCAAGATGTCCTTCAGTAGGCAAAAAGCTTAGTAAATGGTGGTATATCCAGACAATGGCATATTATTCAGCACTAAAAAGAAATGAGCTTTCGAGCCATGAAGAGACATGTGGGAATCTTAACTGCATATTACTGAGTGAAAGAAGCCGATCTGAAAATCCTACATGCGGTATGAGTCCAACTATATGACATTCTGGAAAAGCCAGAACTATGGAGACAGTAAAAAGGTTAATGATTGCCAGGAATTAGGGAAGTGGAGAAACAAAGAGGTGGAGCACAGAGGATTTTTAGGGCAGTGAAACTACCATGTATGATATTATAATAGTGAATACACGTCACTATACATCTGTTAAAAACCATAGCACGGACAATGCCAAGAGTGAATCCTACTGTAAACTATGGACTTGGATGATAAATATGTGTCAATCGATCATTGTAACAAATGCACCACTCTGGTAGGAATGCTCGTGGTGGGGGAGGTTGTGAGAAGGGTGGGGATGGATGGGAAACTCTTTGTACTTTGCGCTCAATTTTGCTATGAATGTAAAATTGCTCTAATAAATAAAGTTGATTAAGTAAAAAAGCATTCCATCAAATGAATAACTACCAAGAGTAGCATATATCCTTTTGGAATGTTTTACAAACTATCTATCTATATTATATATACATTTATTAACGTTATATGCACTGTAGACTTTTCTACAACTTGCTTTTTACATGATTTTGTTTCAGACATCTTTCACCGCCATTAACATCCCCCTCCTTCTCTTCAATGGGTGAATATTTACCATAATTTATTTAGTTAGTCCTCTCTTGATGGTCTTCTGTGCTATTTTAGATTTCTTATAAATGCCATAAAAATTCTTTCTTATGTGGGTTTGCCCAAGTTTAAGTTTGAAATGAATTCTAGATGTGAACTTGCTTAATTATCTTCCAAAAATGTTTATTCAATTTGCATTCCCACTAACACCATATGAGAGGTCCTGTTTTCTTATACTTCAGTACTAATATCAACGTTTTAAATTTTTATCAGAGAGACAAAAAATTCATCTTGTTTAAAGTTTTATGATTATTAGTGAGATGAAGAATTTTTTTCACATTTCAATGGGCTTTTGTCGTTCTCCGTTTCACCTTTAAAGTTCATTGTACAGGGGCGCCTGGGTGGCTCAGTCGCTAAGCGTCTGCCTTCGGCTCAGGGCGTGATCCCAGCGTTGTGGGATCGAGCCCCACATCAGGCTCCTCCGCTGGGAGCCTGCTTCTTCCTCTCCCACTCCCCCTGCTTGTGTTCTCTCTCTCGCTGGCTGTCTCTCTCTCTGTCAAATAAATAAATCTTAAAAAAAAAAAATAACGTTCATTGCACATTGTATATTCTCTCAGTATCATTACCTTGATGTTCTCTCTCTTCGAAATATCTGCCGAGAGCTCAGCACAGCATTTAAAGCATAGCAAGTGAGTGAATAAATAAATGAATGAATGAAAAAGCACGACCACTTCCAGGTCTGAGACACGACACAGGGTATGGAAAAATCCCCCATTATGTTTCATGGTTCGAAAATGAATCTCTGCGCCTGGCCAGGGGAGGGCTTGGCAAAGGGAAGTGTCCTTTTGCAAGAACTGGAGTTCTCCTCATGTGAGCAGGGGCCTGGCGCCAGGACCCCAGGAGCACCCTCCTGCCTAACGTGAGAATATGGAGCTCCGCATCCTAGCACACGGGCACGTTCCCACTTCAGTCATGCAAGTGCCCTGGGGTAAATACCACAACGTTTACGCATTTTATAAGAGGAAATATGTTTTGGAGGAAATTATCTGCATAAAGTCATACAGCTGGACCATGGTGAGATTTCCTGAGAACAGACGAAAAGAACGATAACCCAGGTAAAAGGACAAATACATGGTGTGACGTCACTCTCCCAGATTTACCGCTAACCACGCGCTGGAGAATGGGCCACAGCCTCTAGTGTTCCAGCCAATCGGAACACGCGGCGTGCAGGCTCATTCAGCCAACCAGAGCTCAGCATTCCTCTGATCCAGAATCTGGCTGGCCGGGCTAGCCACTGACTTCTGCCAATGACAGAACTTTAGGAGCTCGAGCAAAGTGGTTAATTGAAAAAGTCAAGCCCACACACTTGCCAACGTCATCTTTTACATACACTGAGCATTTACGCATAAATCGCCTTGCAAATGCGTTCAGAGAGGTGAAGTAGCCTGCGTGAGGCCCCCCAGTGGTGTGGGGTCCGTGCTCCCAACGGCCCCAGCGCTTCTGTGAAATAGGAATTGTCATTACTGATGTTTCACGAGTACTCCCACGTTCCAGGTGCCGCGCTAGGGACTTCAGATGTGAACTGCACACGAGAAGGCTGTGACGCGGGGCTCTTACCGCTTCATTTGCCTTGGTGACTGATCAAATAATGATACAAAATCTGAAACCTATCTTAAATACGTCTCCCATTGGGGAAGACTCTTGATCCTTCATGTAAACACACACACACACAATTCCCAACTGTAGCCTATGCGATTATTTAACAAATGCTCATTGAGCTAACGGAGAGGTGGGGAGTGAGATGCTGTAGGGAGAGCCGAAGGAGAGCCATCAAGAGTGGACGGGTGGGACCGGCGGGACCCGATAAACGGTTGCGGGATGCCTGAATGCCAGGACAAAAGGCCGTACCTCGTGACGATCCAAGGCAGGGATGGAAGGTGTGGATTAGCGGGTTCTCCCCATCCTTTGCCTTGTCCCAGCCCTCCACACGGTGGTCGGGGCATTCAGGGTCAGTTCTGGTACCCTCCCGGCGGCCCCCAAACCCAGAGAGTGCTGCTATTTAAACACAGGGCGCCAGCATTGTCAGGTGGGCATGTATAGACCTAGAGTCTCGGGCACGTGGAGCCCCGCGCACAGCTGGTTGTGCGCCTGATCACAGATACACCCGCGTGTGGACAGCTGCACACGCGTGTGTGCACGCACCCACCCACGTGCACACAGAAATGTTTCTTCAAGGATCTGGTGGCATTCCTAAAAAAAGGAATTCCTTCCCTATGTGCCTTTTTGTTGCTGTTGTTGGGTTGATGGCTCAATCACGCACCCACATTTATTGGGCACCTACAGCACGCCCAGCACTGTGCTGAGCCCAGGGGCCTGTCCTCAGAGGCCGGGAGGGAGAGGCCTCAACGCCAGATTCAGGAGGACTCAGGTTAAGGGGTAAAAAAAAAAAAAAAAAAAAAGTGTTGGTAAACCCACGGTGTTGCTGGTGGGCCTGTTTGAGAGAGCTTGTCAGAAAAGCTACGGGAAGCTGGCTCCAGTTCAGACATCTTCCAGGAACACAGAAAACAACCACATTTTACTAATTATAGCGAAGGAAAACACGCTGCGATTACAGCTAAATTACATTAAGACATAACTGGCTGGCTCGGCCTGGGATCTGTCTCTGGCTCAGGTTTCAGCCAGGCTGGGCGGTGACACAGGCCAATGGGTGGGCCAGGGAGGCCAAGCCTGGCCGGGGAGGGCCCCGCAGCCCCTTTCCCTGTGAGGTCGTGAACCTGGCATGACTTTGGGGAGTCCCATGGCCAGCCCCAGCAGTGTGACCAGCATCTTCCCCTGCCCAGAAGGGGCTTTCCCAGGCCCCTGCCTGGAACGACCTGCTGAGGGCTGCTGAGCCACCCAGCCCCTGCTCGCCTTCCCTTGCAGAGCTGAGGGTCAGGAGGCTCAGGGCCGCAAGCGAGGTCTCCTAGACAGAGCCGCAGTGCTTTAGAAGGCAACTTGGGGGGTTGTGTTACAAAACCCTTTCTCCTGTTGTAGCCACCGACTCTGTCTTTTCCTTCCAGGCCCTGGTCTGCACCTGTCAAGAAGGGCTTGGCACCTGTTTGGGGAATGGGGTGGGACCCTCTACCCCCATTCTCCATGTAGTTATTCCCAGAGGGCCAATGTCTGATTCATGCCTCACTGGTAGGAGGGAGGTGGGTGGGGGGAGGAAGGAAGGGAGGGAGGGAAGGAAGAAAGAATGGGAGGGAGAGCCAGGGAGGGAGGGGGAGGAAGGGAGGAAGAAAAGGAGGAAGGAGGCAGGCAGTAATTAATGACGAAAAGACAACTTACTGAGCCCTTGCCAAATGCCAGGCATTGTCCACACAGTATCTCCATGAATCATGACAACAGCTTAAGGACAGGGGCCCGGCCTTATTCGCCCATGGGTGCTAGAGCTCGCACAATGTAGGTCCTCAAGAATCATTTCAATAATTTCTTGACTGAGCAAGTGAGGCCAGGGAGCTAGGTAACACTGCTATTTGTGGTTGGAGCTCAGCTGGAGCAGTGACAACTGTGACATCACGGGGTTAGGGTTTGAATCCAGCTGTTTGGCTCTAAAGCTTGCTCACCCACCCTGCACCCAGGCTGCTCACTCTTGGGTGCTAATGAAGTGGCCACTTCAGTGACCACAAGCTCCGAACGATGACGAGAGAGACCCTGGTCTCCAGCCGCAATCTTGTCCAGCTCGGGGCTGAGCTAGGGGCTGCTGTTCTGCTGCCAGACCCTGTGCTTTAAATACATGGTCTCATTTAACCCTACGAGCACAATCTGGGGAGGGGGTGGTTCTTAAAATCCTCCTTTTCGAGATGAGGAAAATAGGGTTCGGAGGGGTCCAATGACTTGCTCAGCCTCACACAGCTGCTAACTGGGGTGGTGGGGTTCCCACTCTGGTCTGTGTACTGTACCAAGTACCACGCTGTTCAGTCAGAGACCCTGTGGGGCCTGGTCTCTTGTCACCTCCTCAGGGCCTGTCTGACAGCCAAGGGCAGGGGTGGGGTGGGAGGCCCTTTCCCTTCTGAGCACAGACCCTGCGATTGTTGCCCAGGCCCTCTGACTGTGAGGACAGGGTTTGGCCAGGTCCCCTGGGCTCAGCTCAGGGAAAACACACCAGCCTGTGCCCAGGGCCTGTGGGGCTAGGTCCATCCCAGATCCAGGGGCAGCAGGAGGTGTGGCCTTGGGCATGCAGAGCAGCTGGGCTGTGGTCTGGTGGCCACTGTGTTCTGGCCAGTTATGCTGGTGTTTACAATCCACATTTTTAATAATCTAATGTTATGTTTGGCCCTGGATCCCTTCTGCAGGGCCTAAGGCTTGCCTCCAAGATGGTCTTCTAGTTCTTTCCAACTCCTGCCCTGAAGTGAGCTGGGAAGAGAGACCCAGAGGAGATGAGGGCTTGGAGACACAGGTGGAAGCAGAGGGCCAGGGAGCTGCACCTGACATGTATGGAGCTCCTACTGTGTACCGAGGGCATTTCTTAGGTTAGTTTTATCGGATTCCCCACAGCAACCCAGTATAGTATGTTTTCTCCCACCCATTTTGTGAATAAAACTGAGACCCGAAGCTGCCTGCCCAAGGCCACCCATCTGGGCGAGGGCATGGTGAGCTCGGGGCTTGGCCTCAGCTGTGTCCGGCTCCAGAGCCTGGGTCTTTCCCATGATGCTCGGTGAGCTAGGACACATCTGGGTGTGTGGCTTGGTTTTGAGGACTCATCCACGGAGACTTGTACCTTTCCCAGGGGCACAGAAGCTCTCATTCCAGGTTTGGGTGAGGACAGAGATGAGCGGCTCTTCTGGGGGCAGAGAAGTCCAGACCTTGGGCTCTCCCTTTTCTCTCCTATCCCATTTCAGTCTGGGCCCCTCGGCCTGGGCCGCCAGCATCGCTGAGCCTTGCAGGTAAAGCTCCTGTCTGGCTGTCTGCCAGCCCTGCCAGCAACATTGAGTCAAGACCTGCAAAGCCAGGGCCTTTCTTTTTAGGGAAAGGTCCAGAGCGGCCCCACGCCTGGCTGGAGTTACAAAAGGACAGATCTCCAGGCCCCACCACTGACCCTCTCGTCTTGCCTTTCTCTGGCATTGCAGAATGCACAGCGGAATTAGAGCACAGCACCAGCACTCATTAGCCGCGCTAGTTGGTAAAAGTCGTAACTGTGAAATTACAGGGCATTGGGTTCCGGAGACCGGGCTGAGTACTTTCTATCATGTTCTGTCTGAGTCCCCACAACAGCCCTTTGCTAGAGGTAAGATCATTGTTCCTAAGCTACCGGGTGGGATTCACCTAGGATAGCACGGACAGCAAGTGGCAGAAGTCTCACTCTTAACTGCCGTGTCAAAGTGCTTTCTATGACCGCGAGCCTGACTTTTTTCATCTGTCAAATGGGACTGCCCATCCCAACCTCAAATCACCACGGTAACAACACAACGAGAAAATGGAGGTCAAGTGCTTAGGACGTGGTAGGTGCCTGGAAAATATTGGTTGTCTCAGTTTGCCAGTCATTCAACAAGTGTTTAGTGAGTTCCTGCTCACTTCAGACACGGGGCTAGGTGGGGAGGGGGCAGGGAACACACAGGCGAAGTCTCAGCTGCCTGGAGCTCACAGCCCAGTGGTGAAGATGGGTGCCAAGCAAAGCGTGACACAGACTTGATTGGATGCTCTCCAGGGTGCTCTGTGCTGCCAGAGAGAAGTACAGGGTCGGGGAAGGACTAGAAATGGGTAAGGAGAGTGCCTCGGGGACAGTGAGGTCAGGCAGCCTCCATGCCCCATGGCACAAGACAGGGCTCCTCCTTTCTAGGGCAGTGGAAGGGGTCCTCAGGGTGGAGGAAACAGGCTCTCTCCCCCATGTCATCTGCAGCAGCTGGGAAAAGCCTGGGTGGTCTGATTCCAGGTTCAACCTGACCCAGGTAAAAATGTGCCAGTTCCTGAGGCAAATGTCACCTGCCGTGCAGCTGGGAGCTCGCTCAGCAGATGGGGTGGGGGTGGGGAGCCGCGCGTCTGAGGTCTTTGGAGGCCAGACTTCAGCCTGCTCTGTCTTTTCCGTTCCTGCCGGTACGAAGCAGGCCTACCCCTGCCTGAGGTTGAGTTGACTATAGCCAGGACCACCAGCCGAAATCCCATCTCGGGTGCTCATTTCCTGTGAGTGAGGTCAGTTCTCAGAGCTTCGGCTCACCCGGTCTTCACGGGGATCTTACTAGCCATCTCTCTGATTGTTCTGAGGATTTAATGGAAGAGTGCATGTGAGGGTGGGATTAGTTACGATGCTTTACTAAAAATCTCCAGAGAGCGTACAGTTGCCAGGCACTATGCTGAGCACTTGACAAACTTTGCTTCATTCGATTCATTTCACAGACCCCCTTAAGGAGGCCCCTTCATTATCCCCCTGTTACAGATGGGGAAACTAAGGCTCAGAAAAAGTTGAGGAACTTGGTCAAGGCCACAGAACTGGTGATAGTTTACAAAGAAACATAAAATGCATCGAGATACAGAACATGAATACAAACCCCAACTACAGTTTACGGGGGACCCACTCGGGGCCCGGCAGTTTGAGTGGGAACCGAGGTCTGCCTTGCCTTAAAGGTGACTCTTCTACTTTGGCTCCAGGGCCTTTGTGAGGTGGCAGTGGGAGCTTGCGGACCCTAGTTCCATTTGGCATGAAGGGCTGTAGACAGAGACAGACGTTCCACAGTTTCTTGTAATGAGATCATACATGCACTTAGATTTAGCAAATAATTGCCAGACTTGGCAAATAAAGATGTTTTCAGAAAAACAACAAATAATTTTTTATTTGTGTGTGTTTCAAATATTCTAGCTCCTTCTAAGTTTTAAGTACACATATACCTATATTAAAACAGTATTTGTCGTGGATCTGAAATTTGAATTTTACTGGGCATCCCATGTTTTATCTGGCCACCCTACATACTGCCCCAGAACCACCCTGGCCGGATTAAGAGAAGGGAAATTTCACCACAGAACTTATAACTGCCCTGCCCACAGTGCTATGTGGATTGATAATATTAAGAAGTCCTGAAATTATCTTGGGACTGCCTTGCATTTTGTGTGGTTAAAAATCTTTCATTTGTTCAGTGCTAATCTTTAAAATGGCCTACAGTGTTTTGTAACCCTAAGTTGACATTTGGGTGGGCAAACTATGGCATGTGGACCAAATCCAGTCCCAAATAAAATAGCTTCTATTTATACAAATAAAGTTTTATTGGAACACAGCTGCACCCATTCTTTTACATATTGTCTATGTCTATTTTCACACTACAATGGCAGAATGGAATTGTTGCAACAGAGACCTTATGGCCTGCAAAACCCAAAATGTTTACTATCTGGCCCTTTAAAGAAAGTTTGTCAATCCCATTGCTGATATTATTTCTGTTGATCAAAGCGTGTATTGTTAGTAATAGCAACATACAGGTGGTCCTTGTGTATGGACATGGTGGAGGGGTGACTGGAGTTTGGGCCACACTGAGATGCCATTTCTAAGCCTTTGAGTCTCCTACCTGACATGCAGTGGGTGTCCAGTGCGGGCGAGCCCTCCCCAACTTTTTTCTCAAATTTCTTCCATCTTCTCTTCTTGGAAAGAGAGCCCCCCAGTCAACTCCCCTCCTCTCTCATGGAGGTCTGCTCTGTAAATTCAAAGCAGCTTTCTGCTGCATTTTGAGCCCTGTCTGCTCTCCACAAATTTTACCTGGCTAAAAGTAGTCATGTGCATAATCCCTTGATTAAAGTCTTCAGCCGAGAGGGAAAGGTCTGTGCCCCGGTCCTGGGCAGTCCTCCCTCTTTCTGCTTGACAATCCCATCTGCCTGTCAATTGGGGTGCAGGATTTGTTGAATTCCCATCCCTGGGGCTTGGTGTTCATCTGGGTTTAATCGCAGCCTTCCTTGGAAAGGGTGAGTATGCAGATTGGAAACAGGAGAAGTGCTGGGTCAGGCAGCAGCATCTGGGAATTCACCCATCGCCCACTGCTTCATACCTACCTCCCTTCCCCAGACCTGGAGAGAAAATGAGTCACCTCTTCTGCCTGAATGCCCAGGAGTCCTTACTTTTTTTTTTTCATCTGTCCATCCACATATCTACCCATGCCATCCATCCATCCATCCATCCATCCATCCATCCAAATCTCCAATCTCAGAGCCAGTTTCCCAGGGAAACTGATCTAAGACAAACTCTCTCTTAATATTCAAATTAACTGTTGTCAAGAACTGTGAAGGGTCTGAGATGTTACCTAGTTGTAAGTTAACAAGTTTGCTTGCACTATTTCATGAATGCCGGCAGAAGACACAAGACTCTTGGGTCAGAGACAAAAGACATTATTAACTACAGCACAGCAGACAGCAGGAACTTCACCAACAGATAGTGGGATGTGGGGGGGCCAGGTGGATGCTGCACATACAGTAGGTTTGTATCATAACTGAGGAATCCGAAGTTAAGGGAACAGGATCCTTAAAATGGGCAGAAAACTTGCCTGGCTTCTGCCCCAGAGGAAGACATTTTCTTTATTATACTGGACAGTAGACACATTTGCCCACTGCCCTGGAGGCAAACACCATCTCTATCTTCCAGGGTTGTTCACTACTCAAATATCCTTGAAAAGATAGAATCTTGGTTCCCAAGATGTTTGGAAAAGTGAGAGACCAAAGAGAGAGAAAAGCCTCAAATCATCAATTTGTTTCCCTTAACTATCCGAGCTTTTTAAACGACTGCTTTTGTACATAAAATGAACAGTGTGCACAATTGTCATTGATTATTGTAAGCATTTATGCTTATTACAGATGTATTACCCTTTCAGTCACTGATAAGATATAAATTCCACAAGGCCATTTCCACTCTGAGTTACAGTTAGAATCATTGCCTATATTTGAAAGTAAATACTCAGATATTAGCAATAAGCCTGAATCATGTGTCTTGTATGTGTCACTAGTACTGCATTTGTTATTGATGCTGCTGTAGGATTGGACATGATTGGAAACCTATGTGATTGCATGACCATTTCTCCCGCACAGTTTAGGGATGCCAAAAATGACACTGAAGTTGGCATTTGGCTATTGGTTTTCCAAAGCTGAAGCCAAGGCTGAAGCCAAAGAGCAGATTTGGGTTGAATTCTGATGCTGAAGTTGATGGTGATGCATCTCAAATCACAATACAGAGTAGTCTCATAATAGCACTCCATTCATTCTTTGAGGAGGGACAGAGGGCTGCAGAAGGAGATGAGTGGTGTCCTATGGCGTGATGAAGCAAGACAAGGTTAAGGTCAAGAGCCTTGAGCAAGATGGCCCAGCTATTTCACCCACAGCTGTCTGAATCCAACACCCAGATGCTGAAGTGCTCTGGGGGAACCGCCATTCCAAACGGCTCGGCATTCCAAGCCAGGGGAGGCAGGGCAGTGTTCGATACAGTGAAAGGCAGGACATTCTCTGACCCAGCAGAGTGGTTGTTGGCTGTCAACAATCCTCTGTGTTGGGAGTCCCAGCTGAATGTCAGCTCAGCGGGGAGGCGGGTACCAGTGGGGACTTCCAAGCACTTAGCTGTGTGCCAAGTGTAAGGATGGCCTGGAAGAGGCATCATTCTAGTTTCCCTACTTAAAACCTATGGCAGAGACAGGCTAGGTGTGCCCCAAATCTGTTTTCTCTTACTCCCTGGGCTCACAGCTAGACTACATTTTCCCCACTCCCTTGCAGCTAAGTAAGGCTGTGACTGACATCCAGCCAGTGGAGTGGGAGTGGGGGTGGAGGTACCACTTTGAGGCCATACAGCCTCCTGCAGGAGCCTTCGTGCTCCCACTCCTCTTCCATTTCTCAGCTACATACAGATGATCTAGAAGACTCCGGGGCCCTATAAGTGGCTGGAGCCACAAGATGGAAAGATCTTGGGTCCCTGAGTGACATCATGAATCACAGCCATCACCAACCTCTCGACATCACGGGGACGTGACATGAGTGAGAAGTAAGTTTAGATTTGGTTAAGCCACAGAGCATTTGGGATTTTTTTTTACTTAATATTATTCCTTTTGCAGTCTTTAGTGTCACCTTGACTCCTGCAGCTCACCCGGTCAGCCTAGTCATCAGTCCACATGCCATTTTTTACCGAAGCCATGGAAGCTGCTCCCTCTCTCGTCCCCTTTCTCCACTCTCAGCTGCACTGTGATTCCTGGGGGATCCCTGCCACAGTCTTGGCGGGAGCACCTTTCCTTTTAATGGGCACCTCTTGACTTTAATGCCACCTGGTCCCATGTCTTAGGTGGTGCAGTAGAAAGGCCCTGTCGCTCAAACCTGTGTTTGAATCTGAGCTTTGCCATTTAGAATCACTCAGTTAGCATTTCCCACGTGCCAGCTACCGTTCTACATGTTTTTGATGCATGAATTCCCCGTAGCCCTAAGGTAGGCGTCATTGCTATCGCCATCCAAAGTCACAGAGCCATAAGTGATGGAACCAGGATTCACACCCAGTCAGCCAGGCTCCAGAGCTCAGGGTTGTAACCACTGCCTCCCTTCCTTGCTCCCTTCCCAGCTCAGCTTCCACGTCATTTGGTAAATGGATTGGAACATTATTTCCAAGGGTGACCTGTGCTGCCTCTGGAATCCAGAGTCTTACCAGGAGTCATGTTCCCTTCTTCATGGTGGGAGCTGTGAGATGTAATAAGTTGTTCTTTACTTTTGAGGGAGTTGACTTAGCATGTTCCAGAACTACCAGACCCCTACCAATGTCACTGATAAGGTAGGTTTTGGAATCTTCACATCATTTTTCTCCTGCTCTCTGTAAAGCAGATTTCTTATCAAGGTATCCACAATACTTGCCACTTGTTCACATGGTCTGATAAACATGCCAGGCTTTCCAATTTAAGGGTCCCCTGTGATCATCTATGTAATATCCAGATTGTCTTCTACATGTCTTTGGAGCCTAGTATGACAAAGGTTGGGAGAATTAACATAGTCCTGGAAAATACTGTCATGCACCCCCTCCCACCAATGAGTATGGAATGCTTCTGGTTCTCCTTCCCAATAGGGATAGAAGTGCACACATGTGCCAGATCACCAGCCAAGTTGCATGTACCTGACGCCGTGTTCATCTGCTCTAGCAAAGACCCCACCTCCAACATGGCAGCTGCGAGTAGAGCCGCTTACCTGAGTCAGCAGTGGTTCCCTGTTACCTCCTTTAGTGGGCCCACTACTTTCCTGGCCCGGTTATGTGATAATTAACTCTAGTTATTGGTCTGGCATCCAGAAAGCGAGATGGGGGTGGGTGCTGAGTGAGCTGGATCTTTTTTTCAAGGTAGAGGCCTCGGCATCATCCTCAAATGGCAGAGAAATGCTAGCGTTTAACAGGCAGTGGTTCTCCATGCCCATAGGGTTCAGAAAAACCCTGGGATTCTAAATTTTTAAGTGCATCCACCTACATGTCCCCATTACCAGTCCTCAGGGGCCCATCCTTCCAAGCAGGACTATAACTCTGGCATAAGAGACTTGCTGGAAAATCCAACCTTGTCTGAAGCTTCACTTTTAATGAACTCTGGCTTGGTTCTCTGCTTCCTCTGGCCTCTCCTGCAGGAGATGGAATCCCTTCTTATGTGGCCAGGGAGAACTTCTGGCTTTTACACTTCACCTTCAGTTGGTAATGAATCACCCTCAGCCTCTTCCTGTCTTTCTCCAATGTATTGCTGGTCCTTGGCAACAGTCGTCCGTCTCCAGGATCCTTGGCGCGGCCATGTTCCCCAACCTTTCCAACGTCTGAGCATGTGCTGCCTTCCCTTCTCTGGGGGTCCCATCACATTTCACCCCTAGGGAGAGTCTTTAGAGCTGTGCCACTCCAGCGCGGTGGGGGGAATCCTCCGAAGGGGTGAGGAGATCAGGCCGGGGCAGAGGGAGGAGTCGAGCTGCCATGCAGGGGAAACAAAGGCCTCCCAATCCGGTGGGGATCTCTGGAGCTGGGATGGCGCTGGCAGGCTTTGGAATCGAGGCCAGGGGGGCCAGTGTTTGGATGCGGGGCCGCCCTGGGAAGGGTGTAGCCTTGGGGGAGGCAGCTCACGTCTGGGGGCAATTCCCCCAAGAGGGGACTCAGCGATGTGCCATCCTCAGGGGACCCCGCAGGCAGCCGAGGAATGAATGAGTATCTTGTTCCTGCAAGAGGCCATCTCCATGGCGCACCAGAACTGCTTCTCTCCGTTCCCCACCTTCTGTGCTTCTCAGGGTCCCTGTGGTCCCCACCAGTGACCTCGGTCACTCATGGCGATACTGGCTCCTTCCCTCACCTTTCTATGTGTATGTATGTGTGCGTGTGAAGTTTTTCTGAAAGAATACACAAAAACCGTCCGTCGTGATTGAGAGCCAGGTAGCTGGAGACCCTGGCTGTGGACATGGCTTCCTTTTCACTTACACGATCTTGGTTTTGCACCATGTGTTTTTGTTTATATGTATACACGTACATTTGTAAAATAAGTTAATAAAAATCCTAGGAAAATGAGGAGCAACTGAAAAATATCATGTCATTTCTCAGGCTGTTTACAGAAATCATTATTAACCACATGTTCCCTCGTCATCAAGGTGTTAAATAACCATTTTCGCAACCCTTAAACATTTTATGAAGGGAAATGCATATGCTTTTCTTTCAAAAGGCTTTGCTCTGAAGGATGGGATTCTGCACTCACTCATCCGCACGACCCCTTGAGGTAGGTCTTAACATGACCCCAGTCTCACAGGTAAGAAACCTGAGTTTCTTCTTCTCCGTGATACTAAACTGCCCCTTTCCTTGGATCCTCATCCCCCTCCAGAGGCCAGACAGGGATTCTCAGAGACAATTTGCTAATAAGAAACTGAGATGCGGATGGGGAAATGACCTCAGGGGAAACCAGGGCACCGCTGGGTCTTGAACCAGGGTTTCTGACTCTCATGCTGGGCCTACGTCCCTCTGTGTTGGGGCCCTGAGCGGGCGCAGGAGGCCTTGAAAGGAGCGACATGGTGGGCTGGAAGGCCAGTGGCCCCGGAGTCAGGAGGTCATCACCCTGCCCTGCCCTGCCCTCAGTTTCTCACACCAACCAAGGGGTCAGGGGGGAAGGGACTTTATGGCCGAGGGGATTTATGGCAGAGACAACAGTTTGTTCTCTGAGCTGCACTGGCCTGAGCCACCCAGGGAGCAGTTTTACACACACCCCTGCAGCCCCCAAATGGGGTTTCCAGCTGGAGCTCTGGGGCCCACCCCTGGGCCGGAGCCTGAGATGGCCCCATTTCCCATCTGTGCAGGAGCCCTACGGGGTCCGTCTGCTCCTGTGAACCCTCCATGAACCCCAGAGAAAGAGGGAGCGGCTCGGAGGGCCCCCTGGTAGGGGCCAGTCTCCTCCCAGGAGCTCAGAGCAGGGGGAGGTCAGGACCCCAGCCAGGGGAGCAACAAGTCTTCTGGGATCCCCTTGCTGCATTGCGCCCCCTACAGCAGTCTGTTTATGGTTCTGAGGCCCCTCCATTCAAATAGGACTGTCACCTACTCACTCCGTGGGACTCAAGCTTCTACCCTGAGTTCTCTGCTCTTTAACCTCCAGCTGCTCATATCTCCCCAGCTGCCGGACGTTCGCCCAGGGGTTCCCCAGGAACTGCCAACCCTACTTGGCCAAACTGGAACTGCCCACTGCCTCCCCTTCCTCTCCTATCAGCTTGTTCTCTGGCAGTGGCATCTCTACTTATCTTGGCTCTCTGGCCAGAAACATGGGGTCCTCCTTGATGGCATCATCTTCTTTCAGTCACCACGTTCTGCCAATGTTGCTTTAAAAATATCTCCCAAGTCTATAGACCTCAGAATTCCCTCCTCCTTGAGGGACCCCAGTAATTTTGGTCTTAAGGTCTCAACTGATCGGATGAGGCCCACCCAGATTATGAGGGTAAACTGCTTTAACTCTGTTTAAATGTGAATCTCATCTAAAAAATATCATTAGAGCAATACCGAGACTGGTGTTTGACCAAGTATCGGGGTATCCTGGCCTAGCCAACTCGATACATAAAATTAACCATCAAAGCATGTATGGGCTTTTGGATGCACAGAATGTGGGTATGGCAGGATGGCTGAAGGGCTCCACGAATGATGCGTGGATGCTTGGACATGTGCTTGGAATGATGGATAGCATCTTTTTGGTTGTGTGCTGGGGTGGATGAATCACCAATTGAGACAGTAGGTGTGGGGACACATAAATAGATAGGTGGATAGGTATATAAATGGGTGATTGGTTGGGTGGTAAATGTGCGGGTGGGTGGATTGAGGGGTGGTTGAATGGTTGGTTGGGTAGTTAGATGGTGTCTAGTGGGAACTGCGGTTGGATGAAGAGCTGGTGGTGGCGTATACGTGTGCACTGATGGACAGTCGTGGGAACGCTTGGATGATTGCGTAGTCGTCAATGGATAATTGAATGATTAAGTGCATAGATCAGATGTAGCTATGAATGGATGAAAGGGCGGGTACATGAGTGGATGGGTATGTGGGTAAATGTATCCGGCAGTGAATTTCTTTGGGGACATGATAAATTGAGAAAAGGCTGAAGACAGCAACGTCTTTACTATGGAAGAAAGTGCCGGTAGAAGGAAGGCAACATTTCGTGTACCATTCATGTGATTTATGTAAGTTCCACCATTTTTCTGAGCCTCATTTCTTCATCTAAGAAAGGGAAAAAATATTCTTACCTGGCAAGGTTCTATGAAGCTCAAGTGAGATAGGTGTGCAAGTAGCTGGCCCAGTGCCCTGAATATGGTTAAGTTCTCAAAAATGTCAGTTTTTTCAGCATTCCTCTGGCTTTCCCCCCTCCTTCCTCCTTACACTTGGGTGGTAGGTTATGATTTACAGGGCAAAGTCATACTGAGGTCTCCTTTGGATCCCCCCAACCCCAGTTGCAACATAAACATATCCCTGACATTGCTGACGTGACCCCTTGAGCCCCACACTTGGGCACAGAATAGTCCCCCCAACCTCTCTCATCCCAAATGAGACACTACTGGCTGAGTCCCTTGCTCCAGCTGGGATGATTTCTCTGTCCTCAGTGGACAAGAGACAACATCTGGGCCTGGCTACTGCTTCTTCTTGAGTCTTCTCATGACACTCAAAACATGATGAGAAACACATTTAGTCCCTTTGGCAGTGGCCACACTTTCTCCTGGAGAGATGAGAGACGTGTACAAGGCCATGTGTGTGGGTGTGCACACACATACATGAAGTTTCTATTAGGGCCCTCAGTGGGAAGAAGTTGATGAGATAGCCGAGGAGTCTGAGAAACGTGGGTTCAAATCCTGGCCCTGCCATTTTAGGACTGTATGGTTTTAGAGATGCCACTTTCCTTTACTGAGACTTAGTGACCTTGTCTTTTAAATGAGAAAGATATTGCCCGCCCCACCGGACCTTTGTAAGGAAGATTTGAAATACTTATGAACAGCATCTGGTGCATAGTAGGCACTAAATAAACATGAATTCCCATCCGCACTGGAAAAAGTCTGACGGGCAGTTGATCTAAGGTGTGCCGATCTGGGTTGCGTCTATGTATTTTGAGCCCCGTGGAGTCGTTGATGAGCAAGGCTGGTGAGTGCATGGGTGGATCGACTCATTCGCTAACTCATTTCTTTCATTTCAAATCAACCCCACGGAGGTATGATTTATGTGCCATAAACTGCAACCACTTTAAGTGAATAATTTCATGACTTTCTACAGATGTATGCACCACGGAAACTACCACTGCAATCAAGATACAGATCATTTCCACCACCCCCAAGAGATTTTCGTGCCCTTTTGCAGTCCATCCCTCCCTCCAGCCCCATCCCCAGGCGACCACTGATCTGCTTTCTGTCACTGTGGAATAGTTTGTATTTTCTAGAATTTTATATAAATGGAAGCATACAGCGTGCACTCTTCTGTGTCTGACTCCATCACTCTGATGAGTGATTTGGGGTCTCATGCATATTGTCCCATGTACCTACTGGTCCATTCTTTAAAGTTGCTGACTGATATTCCACAGTGTACTGCTTTTTATTTATCACTATCATTTTTCTTTATTAATTTATTTACCCACTAGTCAAAGGCTTTCTTATTTATTAGTTAGGATTTTGTTCGTTCATGCATTCATTCATTCATCCACTCCACGAACACTTATGTGTCTCCTCTGTGCCAGGTCCTGCTCTGTTATAGCACCAGGGCATATATCCTGTGTACGTATTAAAGGTATAAATATAGACCTTTACTAAACGTACTGGGGCTAAAGCAGGAAACAAAGTAGGGAAGTGCCTGTACTGAAGAAAGGAGATTATATTCTATGAGATATAAGCAAACAACTGTATAATATGGCAAGCTGTGATAAATGACATGAAGAGAAATAAAGCAGGTTTGGGGAGCAGGTGTTTACGGAGATGTGCGCGACTTTATAGAAAGCGGTTGGAGGAGGTTGGCGCGAGCTCTGCAGATACTTGGGGGCTGAAGCAGACAGAGAGTCAGAAAGTGCACAGACGGTGGTGTAGGTACGTAGCTGGGATACTCGAAGAGCAGCAAGTCTGGAAGAGATCTGGACTGAAGATATACATTGGAGGTTGTTGATATTCAGAGAGCGTACGTGAAGGAGGAAGACCGATGAGGTCCACCCCCAAGGGACCTGGTTAGCTGGAAGGCTGAGCCCCGAGGCTTTCCGCTATTTAGGGCCAGCAGGATGAAGGCAGTGGCGAAGGAGCGCTCAGAAGACAAGAGGGGACCCAGGAGAGAGTGGGCCCAGAAGCTAAGCACAAAGTAGGTTTTGAGAAGGAGGGAGGGATCACCTGTGCCGAACACTCCTGGGGGGTTGAGGAGGAGCGGGAAAAGAAGACTGCAGACTGGCCCCTGGCTGTGGCCACCAGAGGTCTTTGGCAGCCCAGAAAGCACCAGTCAGTGGAGGCGGGCATGATGGAAGCAAGGTCAGGAGAACGGGTGGGGGGTCGGTGGGGACAGAGAGCACAGTCGCCTTTGAGGCACTCTACCATAAGGGGAGAAGAAAAGCAGGGCGAGCCCTGGCGGGGTGGGGGGCGGGGTGGGAGTCAAGGAGTGCGTTAATTTTAAGCCTGGGACGATTTGGCCTGTTTGTGTGCTAATGCAGTCGAGTCAGCCTTTACAGAAGCCTTTCTCTTTCAAGGCACACCCCTTCTTGTTTTTCATTGATTACAAGAGCTTTGTCCCTCCCTTCACTTTTGCGTAGCTACTTTCTGGAGAGGGAAAGGGTGTCTGAGTGGATCCCGAGGGTCAGGGAGTGGACCTTGAGGCGGAGGTGGGGGAGGAGTTGGGCCCCAAGGGGAGAGATCTTCCCCTGCCTGGATGGCCTTCCCTTCCTTTACCCTGGAAGGGCCAGCCAGTACCCAGGAGAAAGCAGAGCTAAGTCCTCCCCAGTTCCTGGACCCATTGGGAAAAGCATCATGTCAGAGTGGCTGAGAGGGGAGAGGAGGCTCCAGGAAGGGGAGTGGGCTGAGGCAGGAACCGTGCCCGTCGGCGGTGACTCGGGCTGGCTCTGGGGATGAGGTGAGCCTAGCACCTGCTCTGAGGTCACCTCCCTGGCCTGTGGGCCTTGGGCCAGCCCCTCCTCATGTCCATTTCCGCCAGCTCGCAGGCCTTGGGGACTGGGAGGACCAGGACGAATATTCAGGAGGGGCTTCCCTGCCTTTGGATAGGATCCCGCTTGGACCTGGGTTCTTTCTTCCTTTGGAGGCTGCTTGGGAGGGTGGGTGTGGAGTCTGACAGACGTGGGTGTGAGTCTGGTTCCAGGACATTTTCGAGGGAAGGCTAGGGTGAACCAACTTGTCCTGATTTGCCTGGGACTTTCCCACGTTTAGCACTGCAAGTCTCACATCCTGTAAAACCCCCCAGTCCCAGGCAAACCAGGCGGGTGGGTCACCATAGAAATAAGCCATGGATGTGCCTGAAACTCGAGAGCCAGGACTGACTCATCCGGCCAGCAAGAAGCAGTCTGGTCGAGTGAGTAAGAGCCTGGCAACAGTCCCTGCTTTGCCACTTACTAGCTGTGGGACCTGGGTTAGTAGCTTGACTTCTCGGGACCTCACTAAATCCATTTGTAAAATAGGGATCATCGTAACTCCTATCTTACAGGGTTGTTGTGAAGATTATACATAAAGACTTTAAAACTGCCGGCCTCATAGTAAGTACTCGACAGGTGTTAGTGGTTAGCTGTTATTTATAATTATCTGTTATCTTTCTATCTATGTATCTACTGAGTTTGTGAATGAAAGGGGTTACTTTGGTAAGAGTACTTACAAGGTGCTGAATATACACGAGAGTATATACAATATTCCTAGCCGGAGGAAAGGCGAGACTGATTCTCCTTAGTGGGGATCAGAGGCAACTTTACAGAGGGTCATACTTGGGCTGGGTATTACAGGTTGAGCAGGAGTTTTCCCGTTAGACAAGAGCGTCGATAAAGGGCTGGAGACCAAGCTCAGGGACCTTAGTACAGGCAGAGAAGGCAGCACTCCAAATGGGATGACCAACTGACCCTCAGTCCCAGGGACTGAGGGAAAGGTATCCCCTGCAGAGGAAGGATAGCCTGTACAAAGGCATAGAGGTGCGAGCACGAACTGCAGGCACGAGCCCGTTTTAGACAGAGCTCAGAAACTCAGTTATCAAAGAAACCAAATCTCGGAGGTGTTGGTTTTCCTCCACCTGCGATTGTAAACGCCCCTCCCCACCCCGGAGCCCCGTGCATGTGTTTCAATCCGTACTCCAGCCCCTAGCTCGGTGCCCACTACATTGTGGGTGCTCAAGAAACGTTTGCTGCTCGTCCTCTTGGGACCTGCTGCTGGGTTAAGTGCCTAACGTGTGTTAGCTCACGTCATCTTTACTCTTCCTATCTCCCATTTCAGAGATGAGAAAATCAAGACGGGAAATAAATTACTTGCTTGAGCAAGGTCCAAGGGCCGGTAAGCGAAGGGCTGGCATGCAGACCCAGTCGCGTCTGCCTCCGGATTAAGCTTTTAGCCACTCCCTTACATAGTTCTTTATTTCTTGGCACCTGGTACGTCTGGCTACAGTTCTAAGAATAAGAGGAGGTTGTTTGAACTGTAGGATTTCTGCTTCTACTCCGGTGGGGACGTAACTCACTTCAACTCAATAAACAATAAACAACGTCGTGGTTCCTTGCTAGGCAAGGTGAGGCCTTGTACCACGGAGACCAGGCCGGGGAGCTGTAGAGCCAGGCTGCCTACGTTCACGTCCTGGCTCCATGCTTTCTAGCACTATGCTCCTGGGCCCGTCACTGCCCCATGATGGCGTCTGTTCCCTCTCCTCTTAAATGGGGAATTAAATGTATTACCGCATCTAAGACACACTGAGCAGTGCCTGGCACGCGGTGAGCACTCAATGCATGGTGGCCACTGTCACAACTAACCTTATCATCACAGAGTCCCAGGCCCTGTGCCCTATCAGACAACAGATACGGTGCCATGAGACGCTGTCCGAGGACAGCATCAACAGCTGGGGGGTGGGGGCGGTAGGCTGGATGGCAGACCCACCCCTGTGGGTTTTTGACAGGTGACTTAAATGATTTAATCTGCAGGGATGGGGAACAATGCTTGGAGCAGCAGGGCAGAGCGTCGATAAAGGGCTGGAGACCAAGCTCAGGGACCTTAGTACAGGCAGAGAAGGCAGCACTCCAAATGGGATGACCAACTGACCCTCAGTCCCAGGAAAACGCGGACATGTGATCATCCTGAAGGAGTAGCCAGAGGTGGGAGAAAACCAGGAGAATCAGGAGGAGGTTTGGAGAAGTGCGGGGTAGGCACCATTGCTACTGGGAGGCCAAGACACGCAGGCCCCTGGTTTGGTGGTGTGGCCGTGACCATGGCCTGGATGACAGCAGCCTCTGGGAATGGGGTTGAACGTCTGATTGCAGTGGGTTGAAGGCGGGAGAGACTGGAACAACTAACATGCTGATGGAAGGACCCAGCAGAGAGGGAGACACAGAGGTTCAGGAGAGAGGGTGCTGAGGGCCTGCAGACAGACAGAAGAGACGGGGGAGATGGGGGAGCCCATGTCAGGGACTGGCCGTGGGTGGCAGTTGGACCACCATGTCCATGGTGAGGGGAGAGAAGGAGGAGAATGGGAGGAGACACAGGGATTCCCATCTGAAGGCGTCTTTTATCTTTCTGAAGATTAAGACAGCTCATCTTTTTTTTTTTTTAAAGATTTTATTTATTTATTCGACAGAGACAGAGACAGCCAGCGAGAGAGGGAACACAAGCAGGGGGAGTGGGAGAGAAAGAAGCAGGCTCATAGCGGAGGAGCCTGATGTGGGGCTCGATTCCATCACGCCGGGATCACGCCCTGAGCCGAAGGCAGACGCATAACCGCTGTGCCACCCAGGTGCCCCAAGACAGCTCATCTTTTGAGGGGAAGGGGCAGAGGCCTGGATGAGGCTGAGGCTAAAGGGAGAAGGGCCGCCGGAGGGCTGAGGGCGGGGAAAGGAGCCATTGCAGGGAAAGGGATAGCGAGCTGGCTGAAGCAGGCTCACCCTCTGGGATCACCTGGTGTGGGCAAGGGAGGGGACCCAGAGGCCATCTGCCCACCTGGGTGAGCTTCCTCGGCTGAACCAGCTGTTTGGGACCAGAACAGAGGAGGTGGGGGTGGGGTTCCTGCAGGCCTGGTTCAGCTGGGTGTGGGTGACAGAGGCAGAGGGGCTGCAAGGGGAGAGTGTGTCATGATGGCAGTGACGGGCCATGGGTGGGCTGGAGAAGAGGCCCAGGGCCTCAGGTAGCTGAACAACGGGGGAGGTGCTGAAGCCAGTGACGTGGGTGTGTGTGAAAACTGTTCCAGTGCGGGGTGTGGGAGCAAGAGGCCAGAAGACAGAGGGGTGCAGCTGGAGAATGCACTGCTCGGATTCTTGATGTTGGAGTAGTGCAGTTTCTGGCGATGACAAGTTATGACAGCTGATCTGGAGCAGAGGAGAGGCCATTGGTGACAGGGAAGTCCGAGGTGCAGGACGCCAGGCCATTGTTTGGGGGGGGCGGTCTGTGGGGTGTCCAGGTGACCCAGGGCAATGGTAAGAGTTGGGGGGAGGAAGTCCTCAGTGAGTGAGGAGTGACCGAGAGGCTGGTGGACGATAGTAATGGGGGTGAGGTGTAGCCAGTCAGCTTGAACCCCAAAGAAGTTGGGTATTTTGGGAAGGGGGTGGAGCAGTGAAGATCAGAAAGTGGCCCAGGGGAGCAAGGGCACCTCCTCTACTTTCCTTCTCTGACGAGACCTGGCCTCCTCTTGAGAGGGCAAGAGGGGAGAGTGCCCTCCAGGGAGGGGCAGCTCTGATGGAGCTGCATGTGTGTGAGGGAGTGTGCCGTGTTTGGGGCTGGAGTTGGGGGGGCACCATGAGAAAATTCTGGAAGGAGAGGAAGTGGGAAGCTGGGCCAGGGGAAAGACTGTGCAGAGAGTATGGGGATGAGAATCCAGGGGAAGGGGCTGCCCTTCAAAGATGTGAGACCTTGTGCTGGCTCCTTCTGGTGATGTGGCAAAGAGTGGGTACCTGGGCCCAGCGGGACTCAGCTGAGGCCTGGCAATGCGACCAGAAGCTCCAAGGCGGTGGGGGGGGGGAGGGGGTTAAATGGTGCTCCAGGGAAGGGGTGAAGGGCCTTTATGCTGCCTCCCTAGGGCCCATCCCAGCTGGCTCTGGGAAGGCGCCACCCCGCCCCAGCCTATGACCCCTGGGTCAGGGGCCTGTCTCTTCAGGAGCTGGGAGTTAGTGGTGGCCAGAGCCAGCTGCTTAGAGGGGAGGAGGCCCCTGCAATGACCGGCTCTTTCACACCCCAAGGAAAAACAAGCCCATCTGCAAAACCCCGGAGGTGTGAGGTGGGGGCTTGGCAAACGGAGGCTGTGAGAGAGGAGCCTCCCTGTCGGTCAGTCTTCCCGCTGAGACAGTGTGGGAAGGCTGGCCAGCCCCGGGCCTGCTCTAGCCCCCCTCCCTCTGTGAGGCCTCAGGCAGGGCCTCGGGAGAGCAGTGTGGGTCTGGGAAGCACCTGGAGGAGCAGGAAGCTTCGAGATCACTGCAGCTCAGAGGGCTGGCTGACAATGAGCACTGTGCAGGGAGTCAGGAGACCCCAGCTGCTCACAACCCTTCCCCCTCAGGCTTCTGAGTGCCCTGAGGCTGTCAAGAGGTCCTCACGTCAGGCCTCAGTTTCCCTGGCCATCCGGCTGCGAGTGTCCGTGGCCTGGGATGCTCTCTCTGGCCGGTGAGGGTGTTTAGGCCCTCCCAACATGGGCGGAAGAGCCCAGGCAGAGGGCCTGAGTGCACGCCCGCTCTGGGCACCCAGAGCTGAGCAGGCTCGAGTTCCATTCCTGAATATCAATGAGCAGGCCCAGGAATGTCTGCCACACAGCGGGCCGCGGGCAGGCAGGCGGGGCGGGTGGGGCGGGAAGGGAGGAAACGGCCTGCAGGCCCTCCCAGACCCACCTGCCCAGCGGCGGCAGCAGCTGCCCGGCAGCCTATGGCAGGACAGTGCCTTCTGAAGCCGCAGTCGTGTGTGCTCTGTGCCCTCACACCTCTGAGTCTCCAACAAACTCCAGGATTATGCACTGTCGCTCCGATGGTTTGCCCTCTTCCCACTCTGGGAAGACACCGAAGTAGGATTCAATGCTCGGCCTCTTCAACTCCAAACCCTTCGTGTTGGTGCTCTGCTGCTCAGGGGTGGGGGAGCTGCAAATCTGGACAGCTCGGAGGCTGCTGAGCTGAGAGCGCGTTCATTCATTCCTTCGCTCTGCAAAGATTTACGTGCCAGGCTGGTGTTGCGTGCTGGGGAGACGGCTGTGAGCAGGCCGAGGAGGTGTTAGGGAGAAGAGGGGAACCTAGCAGGGAGCAATGCCCTTCGGTCCTCTCTGGTCCCGCGGGCGTTATCTGAACAAGCAGGGGAGGCCGCCCTCCTCCAAATTAGCAAGAGCATCTATAAATGAATCACATCTCAAGACTGGCTTCTGCAGCTGCCGGAGACAGAAAGCCTTCCGACCATCAGGCCTCAGCCACCCACTCCCGAATGTGCCAGGTCCTGGGACTGGGGCAGGCACAGGGCAGGTGTCAAGATGATCCGGCCAGATTCCTGCGGCATGAAGCTCACAGACCCACCGACAAACAACCCTGCAGCCATCACGGAGCAGAGAGCTGGGATCGAGCCCCAGAGGGGCCAGGTGGGAAGAAAGGCTCACAGGCAGGGACATTGGAACAGGACATCGTAGAATGAGCGAGAATCCCGCAAGGGCTAAAGTAGAGAAGGGCGTTTAGGACAGAAGAGACAGTACTTGTGACGGCCTTGCCACGTCTATGGCACTGCTGGAGGGTTCGTGAGGCTGGGATGTGGGCCGAAACCCGGAGAGGGGTCCAGGGGTGGGAGGCCAAGGGGACATTTTGCTCGACCCGAGGGCCATTCCAGGCTTGATTCCTGGCCTAAAAAACTCTTCACAAGTGTCTCATCGTCTCTGGGAAGCTGGTTGGGCTGCCCATAACGCAAGATGGTGTCTCGAGGCTGGCTAGGGCTGTGTCTGGGGCACAAATCTGTCATCTGCAAAGACAGAACTGTAATAATGTTTCCAGGGCAGAGGGTCTGGGGTGCTGATGGGCCCCCCGTACTTGGGCACAAAACAGCATTCGAAGCCCTTCCCACCCAGACCAAGCTCCACTCCAGGACGTAAGCCTGAGGAACCGTGAAGGTCCCATCCCTAGTCTGTGCCTCAGGTTCCCTTTGGACTCAGGGATGCTCTCTAACAGTCTCCTTCTGATGTCTCCAGGAGAGGTGGAGTTGGGTGCCCAGATATAAAGTGGCTGGAGAACTAGATTTAATTATTAAGCATGGCTGTTCTTTCTGGCACCCCCAGCCCCTCTGGGGGGTGGTGCGGACAGGCAGACTGACAGCTGCATAGGCTGGTTGCAATGGCTTCACTGTGGGGCCAGTCCCGGGGAGAGGCCACAGGTCTTGAAGCTGGCATCTTGGACATCCGTGGGGTGTAGACCCTTGTCTAGACCTGGGGTGGGGAGTAGAGGCAGAATAAGGACTTTGGTCCTTATTGTCCCAGGAGGCCAACATTCATATCCAACTTCGGGGTCCATCCATCCATTCACTTAATGACTGTTGAGCACAGGCACATTCTGGCTGTATGATCAATAACAGACAATGAAGGTGATTGGGAAGCATGGCATAAATGCTAGAAGGTTCTCACTCTGGCAGTGGGGCCATTCCACTGAATACTTAGGAAACCCCTACTTCTCGTATGCGCCCAGGGAAGCCACTTCCCCTCTGTGAGTCTCAGTTTCCTCCACCGTACAGCAGGTGTTCACGGGCACCTGCAGTGCTGTTGTGAGTGTCACGAGACGAGGGATGGGAAACATCCCATTTGGCACAAGAGACCAGGTGAGAGCTGTCGTCGGTCTTTATTGTGGCATCGAGCCTGGGCCTCCACCTGACATGGGATGGTGGCAGAACCAGCCATGGGGAGCAGAAGAAAGAGGGCAATGGTGTCAGGCACAGCTGGCCAGTCCCTCAGCTTCTCAGGATCTCCATTTGTAAATCAGCAATGATGATTCCTATCTGCAGGGCAGAGTGAGGATGGAAGGTGTAAGAGGCAGTCTTGATATGTTATGTTGGAAGCACATGCTTCCATTTTCCCCTTCTCTGAGAGGATGAGCTCAGGGCATCGTGACTCCTGAGGGCTTTGGGGAAAAGCAGGAGGCATCTCCTGTGGGCTTGGGAGTCCTTGCATTCATCCACAGGCTGTTGGGAAGGCCCTGTGTGGGGGTGTTTGGGGCACGGTGATGGACAAGACGGATGTGATCCTTGCTCTCATGGGACCCCTAAACTGGTTCCTAAATACCCCTAAACTGGGCCCCCCAAAACATGAGGCTCCTAAACTGGGAGGGGCAAAGAATACCAAATATACAGAATAGTTTGTGATAAGTGCCCTGAAGGAAAGCTCCAGGGAGCTGTGATAACAGCTCAAGAGGCTGTTTGAGATGGAGAAGTCCAGGGAAGCCTCTCAAAAGAGGTGGCCTTTGAGTAGTGACCTTGAAAGGCAAGAAGGAACCAGCCGCTCAAAAGTCGGACAAAGGGGACACAGCAAGTGCAAAGGCCCTGGGGTTGCAAAGACTTTGGAGCCTAGACAAAGCAAAGGAGGCCATGCTAGCGGGGGGTTTCACGTATAATGGGAAGAGTGTAAGACATTCAGTTGGAAAGTTAGAGACAGGCTAGATCAGACACTCAGATTAGTTTATGTAGATGGTGATGACTCATATTTCCCAATTGAGGAAACTGAGGACTAGAGTGGGTAAGCCACCTGCCCAATGTCAAGTTGGCAAGAGATGGAGCCCAGGTGGATCTCAATGTCAAACCTTGTTGGGAGGCAAGGAGCAAAACTCTCAGGTGCTCTGAGGCCCCCCCTCATCCTTTTGAGGGGTAAAGGCAGGAGGGGCCCAGCCTAGGAGAGAGAACATCGTGTCTGTGGGAGAGAGTCAGAAGAGGCAGCAGCCTAAACACACGGCAGACCCCGGCCAGCCCCGGCTGCCAGCACAACTGCTTGTATGGCTGCCAAGGAGCCAGATGCCGCTTCTGGAAAAAATATCTTCCTGGCTTGGCACTCCCTGGCCGGCCTGCCTGCCATGCAAGGGGAGGAGGGGGCTGCCGAGTGTGGGCCTCTGCTGCTTAGCACCCCAGAACGGCACTGCTGTGCCTTTGAAGCCAGGGCAGGAACAGGGAAGGGAGGGGGCAGGGAGGATGCAAGCAAAATATTTTCGCTAAAAATATTCTGGTCCAGGAGAAGATCTTTTTTTTTTTTCTTTTTTCCCCTACTCTTGCTGGAAAACCAAAGTCTTATTAAAACAACACCAGAATATTTCATGTTGATATCAATTAGGCGAAGGAGAAGGAATCTTGAATTTTCCTCCCTGCCAGTTTCACATAAAAGGAATATTCTCCCAGAGGCCAAAGGATGAAGGTTTTTAGTTTTTTCCTTTTCTGCAAAAAAATTCCTGCGATGTGGATGGAAAGTTCCTCATGTCTGAGAACTTCCTGAGGAGTTGGGGCTCTGGACCCTGAGGCCAAATTCTCCCCTTCAGCAGGGTGGGGCAGGGCAGGTGGCTGGCCCCTTAAGACAGTCCTCTGAACCTGTCAGGCTTGCTCTGCACTGAGGCCCAACCTGCGTACTCTACGAGGACCCCAGCCAGTTGGACCACAGAACCGATGACCAGGAGATGGGCAGGTAGAGGCAGAGCATTTGGCCTGTGTTTCTGGAACCCCTCATCAAAGCTCCTCAGGCAGCCTCAAGACAGGGAGTCCACTCTGAGGTGCCAGACCTGGCCAGGGCCCCTCTTTCTGGTTTAGGCCTTTCATAACCATGATGGCAACTCCTTTTCTGCAAACCTATTATGTGCCGGGCACTTTAGAATGTATATTACTGTAATACCTCGTTTTGTCCTCACAAAGACCATAAGAGAGGTGAATTACATTATCCCCAGTGTCCCTGAGAAAATGAGGGCTTAGTGTCACACACCTAGTAAGCTGACGTGGCAAGATTTGAACCCAAGTCCCTCTAACCCTAAAGTCTGGGCTCTGTCTCTGTCACAGTCTACCACTTGATGACCCATTGGCTCAAAGACCCATCTGGTCCCCCATCAAGCATCTGATAAGTAAGTGAGGCTCTCTTGTCCTTGGTATTATTTCAGTCCTCTGACTCCAAACCAGAGCTCCAGGTAACAAGCCCTTCAGCAATATTTTCTCTCCATTTTCTCCTCTGCTCAGCTTTCTGAGTTTCCCTTATTAATACATCAATTCATTCATTAATGTATTTCATTCAACCAACCATTCATCTATCGATCCATCCATCTACTCACCTACTTTCCATCCATCCATCCATCCATCCATCCAACCATCTTCCACCAAGCTATTCATCCACCCATCCCCCATCCACCTATCCATTCATCCAACCACCCACCTTTTCATCCACCCATCCATCTATCCATCTTTTTACCCATACATTTAGCTACCCATCCATCCCATGTTTGCTAAGTGCCAGAGATATAGAAATAACTAGAACACAGTTCCTGCTCAAGTCCCACTCAGATTCATCAAATATTAAAGGTAAAATACAGTCTTAAAAATAATCTAACCCCATCCCCCCTCCTATGTAATCCACATGGGAGGGAGTATTTTTGTTTTACAGATGAGGAAACTATAGTGCAGGGAAAGCAATGAGACTTGCTGGAAGTTGTGCTTTGTAGTAGAACGGCCTTCATGTCAAAACAGACTAGAGTTCTAGTCCCAGTTCTTTGCCCTGCTAGCTGGATGACCTTGAGCTAGTCACTGAAACTCTGCGAATGTGGGCGAGAGCAGAAGGTGAGGTCAGAGAGGGCTTCAGGCCGTGGAGGGCTTTGTAGGCCATTGTTAAGAACGCTGGCATCTACGGTGAGTAAGAGGGCACCGTTGCAGGGTCTGACTAGCAGAGAGACAAGCTCCAACTTAAACTGTAAAAGGATCCCTCTGGTTCTTGGGTAGAGAATCACCTGTCAGGAGAGAAAGGAGGGAAGGGTAAAGCAGGGTGCTGACCAGTAAGGAAGAGACTGCAATGATCCAGACAAGAGGTGATACTGGGTGAGACCCGCGGAGGTGGCAAGAACCATCAGTACCCAAGGTGACGTGTGCGAGGACGAGGGGCATCAGGGATGACTTGGTGGCCTTGTGCCTGAACGACTGGAAGGATAGAGTGGCCATCACCTGAGAGGGTGAAGGCTGTGGTTGGAGCAGGTTTCGGACGGAAGAGCAGAAGTTCATGTTTGGATGCGCTGACTCGGAGGGGCCCATTAGCTATCCAGCTGGTGATGCTGGGTCGGCAGTTAGCTATGCAGTCGGTGGTCAGGAGCAGGTCTGGACTGGAGGTAAATCTGGCACTCACTGCTGTATGAATGGTGTTCAAAGCCTTGAGACTGGAAGAATCGCAAGAGTGTCATGGCGCCTGGATGGCTCCGTCAGTTAAGCATCTGCCTTCAGCTCAGGTCATGATCCCAGGGTCCTGGGACTGAGTCCCACATCCAGCTCCTTGCTCAGCAGGGAGCCTGCTTCTCCCTCTGCCTGCTGCTCCCCCTGCTTGTGCTCTCTCTCTCTCTCACTCTCTCTCTCTTAAATAAGCAAATAAGTAAGTAAGTAAATAAATAAAACCTTTAAAAGAAAAGTGAGCGAGTGTAGACAGAGGAGATTAGGAGCAGGGCCTGAGCCTTAGACCCTCCATCACTCAGAGATTTTACTAATACAAAGTAAGGCCCCCGAGCACAGAGAGGAAGAACGCATGGTCACAGGCCTCACCAAGTGTGCCTTCTGATGAGGGTAACACGCAGAAGGGACCAGCAAGTTCACCAGGCTAACAAGCTTCAGGAGAGGGTCCGCCAAGGGCTGCAGGAGCCCAGGTGTCACACCTCAGCCACCCAGGGGCACCTACAGACCTGGCCCGTTCCACAGAAAGGGGAAACCCAAACCCAGAGTTCGGAAGCTCATGTAATTATCTCTGTAGTCTGATCGGAGAAGTCCTATCATCCCCATTTTACACCCAAGAAACTGAGGCTCAGAAAGGGGAAGCCATGGGCCAGACGCCTGCCTTTAAAGATCACACACCTAATGAGAGAGAGAGAGAGAGAGAGAGAGAAGGAGGTACGGAAGGATGCTGAGAGAAGGACTCAGAATCTTCACGTTATGATTTGGGTCTCTCTCCTGAGGGAGAGCTCCCAGGCCTGCCAAAGTCCAAACTCCCATGCTTTCAGGGGCAGGCAGTGGACATCAGTGAGGGATGTGGGCTGGCAGTGGGGAGTGGAGGGCCCAAGCCTAGTCAGCTGTGGCCTGAAGGAAAGGTGGGCCCACGGTTGCCAAACCTGGTTTCTAAAGAGAGGCTGGAAATCTGGATTTTTATGTGAAATTTCCCACTTTTTAAAGCAGTGTTGGGTCCAAACACAGCATTTCGGCATGCTGAGTTGACCTCATGGGCCACCAGCTCCAGGCTTTGGCCTTTTGGACTGGTGGCTTTAGGGTCACGCAGGCCTGGGTTTGAATCCTCAATTTTTCCCTTACTAGCTGTGTGATCTTGGGCAAGTGAGTTCACCTCTCTGGGCCTCGGGTTCCTTATCTGTCCAGCATCACTGAGTCTCAGGCCGTTAGAAGATCACGGGAGACAATGTGCGCCTGGCGCAGTGATGGAGGTGACCTGTGTGTGTGTGTGTGTGTGTGTGTGTGTGTGTGCGTGTGTGTGTGTGTGTGTGTTGAGGGTAGGAGCCTGCCTGTCCTGGCCTTACACAGTGGTCCCTGAGTGCCAGGAGCTTGTGTGTAGACCCTTCACAGACCTGCGCTCTATCTTCCCTTCCCTCCCTGACCTCGCTTTCAAGCACTCCCCACGGACCACTTACGGCTCTCCGGGCAGTGGTGGCCTCCAGGCCCAAGCCTTCCTCACCAGCCTGGCTTCTCCCTCCTGCCACCTCTCCGCTGCACAGGAGAACCGTGGGGACGTCTGGATTCCTGAGGGGATGTTTTCCACATTTCTGGAAACCCACTGCGGTTTGGTTTTCCGTGGTAAAGGCCTTGGCAGGAGCTCAGTCCAATGGAACAGCCAATGGCTGGGAGGAGCCAGAATCAAGGAGACATTCATTGAGCGCCCACTGTGTACCAGGCCTTGGGGATTCACAGATGCTTGAAACAGCCCTGCCCTCCAAGAACCTCATTATCTTGTTATGAAGACAGACTGGAAACATGAGAAGTTAAAAACAGATCTTAAAACCAAAGTCCTTGTCACTCAAGCCAGGAGCCTGCTTGCCCCTGGCCGGCCCCTCCTCCTCATCCCATCAGATATTAGCTTCCCTCCTCAGGACTCAGAATCTCTCAGATCTGCCCCCTTTCTCTGCACTTCATTGCCACGGCCCTCGTTTGGGTTGTCACCCTCCCTCCCCTGGATGATGGCAGCTGTCTCCTCCTCAACTCCCTGCCTCCAGTCAGCCCTCCTTCAGTCCGTCCCCACATGACCGCGAGAAAGGGCTTTCTAAACCCAAAGCTGCTCCTGTAACTTCCCTACCAAAAGCCCACAGTGACTCCACGATGGTGTCCAGACTACCCACATTGGCTCACAGGCCTTGCAGGCTCTGCCTTCTCTACCCTGGACAGCCTGCTTCATCTCTCACCTCGTTTCCCTCCATCCCGGTGCATCAGCCACGCGGGTCGCCTCCAAGTTAATGGTCTGCCTTCGGCTTTCTCTCAGCTCTGGGGGCCTTTACGCACGTGGTTCCCTCTTCCTAGAATGTGTTTCCACCATTGCCTTCACCAAGCGAACTTCTAATCATTCTTTCGGGCTCAGCTTCAGTGTCACTTCCTCCAGGAAGTCTTCCTCACCCACTCCCACCTCCAGGCTGGATTAAGTGTCTTTGTTCTGTGTCCCTGATGCTTTCCGTATGGTCCTATTACTACCACCACCACTACTTCTGCTTGCTGCTGCTGCTACCCCCCCCCCCCCATGGCCCCTCTCCTGCCCCCGCCGGCCTAATCAAGACCAATAGGGACAGCAGGCACTCCCAAAGCACTCATATGCGCCAACCATTATTCTAAGTGGTCTGTATGTCCATTTTAGCCTCTCGCATACCCTCTGAAGTAGGAACTATTATTGACCACTTTACAGGTGAGGAAACTGAGATGAGGCCAAGTGGAGTGACTCGCCCAAGGTCTTGTGGGAAGTAATTGGCGAAGCTGGGATTTGTTATAGTTCACACGTCAGTCTGTGGCAAAGACCTGTTTCCTGATCTATCTCCCTCACTAGACTAAAAACTCTAGGAGCACAAAGCCCACCCCTGCCTATGGTTATGTCTCCAGCACACAGTGTCGTGTTTGGCACACAGTAGGCGCTCAATAAATTCCTGACTGAAGGCAGGCATGTGAGACAATGCTGGAGAACTCTGGAGCTGCCTGAGCGCAGGGAGCTGGACCGACTGACCGTGTCGGATTTTGGGTTGTGGTTGAGCATTCAGGGTGTAGGCTGTTTATCTCAAACCAGTTCACCAAGGAGAAGTAAAAACAAGAATTCACAAAACCCAGACACCCTTGACATTGGTTATCTTATCACTGATAAGATAATGCAGTGAAGCCTGTTGCCAGCAGAGAGAGAGAGTCCTTAATAAATAAAAAGTGATGAGCAGGGGCTCTTGGCAACAACCCAGAGCGGGGGCATGCCTGTTCCATTTTACAGATGAGAAGACCGAGCCTCCAGGAAGGGATGACGTGACTGGCAGAGAGCACCCAGCCAACACGCGAAGGAGTGGAGATCTGAACTCCAGAAGCTGGTTCTCATTCCCCTGGAAACAGAAGCTTCCATTTGCCTATCACCAAATTCACGCATTGTATGTATATTTACTTTTCTTTTGAGACAATATTGCGTATTTCAAATTTAGATTTCTTTTGAGATCAGAATTTCAACCCCCTTGGAGATTTTTTTTTCAGTCCGCTTTTAAGGTCTCTTTTTCTAGCTTGACCACGTTTCAACATTTCTGGAATTTTTTTCTTTTAAGACCGGTTCAGGAGGAGCTGCTTCTATCTTTCGCATTTCTAGAAGTATCCAGTTGATGAGGCTTTATGTATGTTTCATTAGGATTATCCCCTTCGTGCATTCTTGCCTTCTTTCCCTTCTGTTGGCTTTGCTGACCTTGGTGCACTGTGCGTTTGTTAAGCAGACTGGCCCCAACCCCCCTTCCGTCCTCGCAGGGCGGAAGGGGAGGGAAGACAAGATGGGATAGGTATGTTGGGGTGTGCTTGGCATCATGCACTTTTCTGTGATGCAGAAATTGCAGAGTATTTGACACTCCTCTTTTTAATTGTTTGCTCCTCGAAAAATAGAGCTGACTTTTTTCATCATAAAGTATTAAAGAATCCCTTGGATACTAAGACGACTCTGAGGAAAACCCCCAAATCACCGACAGTTTCGATCACCTCCAACCAGTTTACACGTTAGGTTATTTCTTTATCGTCGTTCTCACTCCATTTAATTTTATTTTACAAGCCTTGGAGTCTGCTATACGTGCAGTTTCGTTCCTGATTTTTCCTCACTTAACAGTATGTGATAAGCATTTTATGTGTTTTTCTTTGTCTTTATTAAAACCTCTTTATAAATACAGCATCGTAAATCTTTGCGATAGTATTTTAAGTGACTATTGAAGATTTAGGTTGTCTCAACTTTTAAACTGTTATGAACAATTAAAGTTTTATGATTGTTTTAAAGGATTGTTTTTCTAAGGTACATGCTCAGAAATAGAATAACTGGGTCAAAAGTCTTGAATCTTGACTACTCTTAACCACTTCTATTAAATATTGTTAATATAATCTCTCTGTATATTTACATACATAAATTCACACATCTGCACTGGAGTACGGAGTGCCCAGACTACCCCCACCCTCATCAGCCTGTGGCCTTACACACGTTTAACCTTTAAAATTGTTGGTAATTTGACAACAGAGAATTGACATCTTCCTGTTTGAATTTGCATTTCTTTGATTTCTATTGAAGTTGGATTTCTGCTCTCCCTTTTTTTTTTTTAAACTACTTACATACTATTTTTTTTTTTTTAGTTGTCATCTTTGGTTGAAAATTTTTTTTTCACATTTTAGGTCTTGCCATTTTCATTTTAGCCTTTTTTCCCCTTTTTCGTTTTAACGTGCGGGTAGGTATCTTACGTTCGTTTTTCCTGTTATTTCCTCAAATGCACCTTAGCTCGCGCAGCCCTTGTTTTCCAGAGGCTGGGTGGAGTTCCTTTCGTGCCCTGAGGGTGAATGTCTGCACTAATTGTTCTAAGCTCCTGGTACTTGGTTTGGGTGCAGTGATTGAGGCCGGTTTTGACTCTTCCCAGAACCACCAACGCCTGGGAGATTCCACCCTCTTTGCCATTCTCTTTACCCTTGGCTTCCCACTTCTTTTTTTTTTTTTAATTTTAATTTAAATTCAATTAGTTAACATAGAGTGTATTATTAGTTTCAGAGGTAGAGTTCAGCGATTCATCAGGCTTATCGAACACCCAGTGCTCATGACATCACGTGCCCTCCTTACTGTCCATCACCCACTTACCCCAACCCCCCACTCTCCTCCCCTCCAGCAACCCTCGGTTTGTTTCCTATGATTAAGAGTCTCTTATGGTTTGTCTCCCTCTCTGGTTTCGTCTTGTTTTATTTTTTCCTCTCTTCCCCTATGATCCTCTGTTTTGTTTCTTTAAATCCCACATATCAGTGAGATCATATGATAATTGTCTTTCACTGATTGACTTATTTTGCTTAGCATAATACCCTCTAGTTCCATCTGCGTCATTGCAAATGGTAAGATTTCAATTTTTTGATGGCTGCATAATATTCCATCGTGTATGTATGTGTGTGTGTGTATATCTGTATATCCGTATATGTATATATCTATATCTATATATCTCTTACATCTTCTCCATCCATTCATTGATCGACATCTGGCTTCCCACTTCTGAGCTAGGTGCTTATCTGTGACAAAACCTGATGACAAATGCCGCAGCACATCAGAGTCTTTGCTCCGGAACTTCACAAAAGGCTCTTCTTTTTTTTTTTTTTTTTTTAAGATTTTATTTATTTATGTGACAGAGAGACAGCCAGCGAGAGAGGGAACACAGCAGGGGGAGTGGGAGAGGAAGAAGCAGGCTCACAGCGGAAGAGCCTGATGTGGGACTCGATCCCGGATCGCCAGGATCACGCCCTGAGCCGAAGGCAGACGCTTTAACGACTGCGCTACCCAGGCGCCCCCACAAAAGGCTCTTCTGAACGTCTAAATCAGGGATTCTCCTTTCATATTGGCCATTCAGTTCTCTCAAATGATTGTTGTAGATGCGTGCGGCACTACCCCTTTCAGAAACTATGGTATGGAAAGGCTTTAGCACACTGGAGAAAGCACCTGCCATTGACCTTTGTGTTTGGGAAATATAAATATTCTTTCTTCCTTCCCGTTCCCATTTCCTCCCTCTTCCTTTGGTGAATCTTGATTTACTTTCTCAGGCTACTGACAATGTCATAGAGCTGACTTCTGCGCATGTGGTAACTGGGCGGCATCATTCCCAAACTGGGCACTTGACTTATGGAGCCCAGGTAGGGGACCCTGAAAGCCACAGATACAACAGAAATCACCTCTAGCTGTCCTAGCGCTTCCCTACTCAATAATCCCAGGTGTCACCTGCTGATTAGCAGTGATCAGGGACTACAGGGTCCTAATATAGGACACAGATGACACACAGTCTTTTGGCTTTAAAAGTCTTGCCCCATTTCTTTCTTCCCCAAACCCGGTCCTGCTGGTGGGATTGCTCCCAACAGGGCAGCTCCACTCAGCACGCAGTCTTGGGTCTCTTGGTCTTTATTATTCTGATGCCTCCTCACCTTCAACCCTACCTAAGTCCTCGTTGATCTTCTAGTCTATTTATTTCATCTAATCGTATGAAATGGAAGATATTTGCCTGGTTTTGACCTATTAAAATAGGATTTCATATAGTTCAACTTAATCTTTTTTAGAAATTATACAAGGACATGGAAGCATCATAAGAAAATTGGAAAATAGAGGAAAATATGAAGAAAGGAAATATGCAAATATCATCCCTGGTAACATTTTGTTGTATCGTCTTCTGATTGTTTCCATGTGGTACATGCCCATATACTTACAAACAGAGATTTGGTAGGCGTGGAATCTAACTGCCTATATAAAATGTGGTCATCTAATTAGCAATATATTTTGAGTGACTTTCCCTGTCAATACATGAACTTCCTTGCAATCATTTTTAATAGCTGTATTGTACTCTGTTGTGTGGTTGCACCACTATTAAGGGTAGCCAGTAATCAAGAGGCTGAAGTGTAGGGCCCTGGGGGTAGGAGAAGAATGGAAAGCATGATGGGGGAAGAGGGGCCAACGTGGTGTGGGGTTTTAATGCCAAGGCTGGAAAGGCTTTTAAGATGCTTTATATTAAGAGGACCTGAAGGGATTTGGATGGACGAGAAAGAGCCCGGGGCTCTGGGGAGGGGCCACTGGAAGGCTTACAAAATGTCGGGAGTCATATTCATGTATTCATTCACTCAACAGATGCTTAATGAAGTTCCACTATGTGACATTCTAGTGGGGACACCGCAGAGAAAGAGAGCCACACAAACTTGCTTTCAAGGAGCTTGTATTGCTGTCAGGGGAGACAGACCAGAAGCAAAGAAGGTGATTGCATATTGATAACAGTACCAGGAAGGAAAATGAACAAGAAGATGTGATGAAGCATAAAGGGGTCCTGGAGGTGGGGGTACGGCGATGGGGTATAGCATCCCTGGGAAGGGGTATTTGAGCTGAGATTTGAATGAGTCAGAGGAGGAAAGTTATAAAGAGAAGAACCAGCAAGTACAATGGCCAAGTGGAGTGAGTAGACACAACCCCAGGTTTGAAACATTTCATTCACTCATTCAACCTGGTTGTGCTCCTTCTCTGTTGCAGATTGGAACAGAGACATCAAATATTACTTCTTCAAGGGAGAGAGACATCCATTCATTTCATTTATTTACCCATTCATTCGTTGATTCAACACATTCTGAGTTATTTATTATGTGCCTTAGACATTAAAAAGTAAACAAAGATGAATAAGAATTAGTTCTTTTCCTCCAGGATATTTGTGGTCAAAGGCAAGGAAGGTGGGAGGGAGCAGTCAGAGAGAAGAAAGAAGTGGCCAGCTCAGGGTGCTGCAGCTGATTACCATCAGGGATGGGACTAAAGGATGTGTCCTGATTCCCTCACCAAAGTTTTGTCTATCGTGTTGTCTTGTGGCCTCTACCCTTCTGTGTCAGTCCTTTGTCAATACAAGGTTTACGCACACAGCCTCCCCTAGTCCATACCTAAAAAAGGCATTAAACATTTATATCATCGCAGGCCCTAAGATAAAGTCTATAAATGGTTCTGGTTGCAGTTCTCTCATGTTCACTGGATGCCATAAAAATGGCTCAGTGCAAATAGGGAGCCATTGCCTTTAACAGCTGGGTGTTAATGACTACACTTGGAAAGCAGCAGAGTTGTGTCTGGGTACCCCCAGATAGAGAACTGGGAGTCCTTGTTGGGTTGACTGCAACTGTGATAGGGCCATGTGGTCAGTGAGTGTGGGGTTCTGTTCATACTTGGGCTGACCAAGTAGAGCCACCAGGAGGTGTGTAACTGGCCAATGGAAGGTTCAGGAATGTGAATAAAAAGAGCTTCAGGACATGTATCCTCTCCTGCTCTTATGGCACTATGGAAAGATGCTTGATCTGGAATATTTTGACTTGGGTTTGAATCCTACTTCTGCCTCTTGCCACCTGAGTGACCTTGGGCATTTCACTTTCTCCCCTGGAGACTCTGTTTCGTTATTTGTAGAATAGGCATGGACAGACACGCAGTTGCCCACCAAATAACTAGTCCCCCATTTTCCTTGCTAGAAAGGGTTCATCCGTGTGGCAACGTGCTCACTATGGGGATGCATCGTATTTGGTCTAAGCCAATGACTGGCTGAGGACTTGGCATGTAATCAAGTTCAGACCAAGAGAAAGTCTGGTTGGAGGTTTATGCCAAACATTTTCCTTCCTTTCTTTTTTGCCTTGAATTCCTCTGTGCAAGGATGTGATGGTCGTAGCTGAGGCAATCATCTCACAACCATGAGATGATGAGCCCATAAATAAAAGTCGGCGCCCTGGTGTGGACAGGGCAAGGATAGAAATCTCCGATGACAATGCCGAACCGTTACATCAAACTTGGGACGCCTTGTTATAGGCGATAATTAAGTCATGGCTGGGCTTTGGGTGCTCTGTTATTTGCACCCGAGGCATCCCTAACCAACATGAGGGATAATGATAGCTACTTTCTAGAGCTCCCGAGGGAATTAAATGACACATTGCCCACCCTGTGCTAGGCATATTTTTGTCACTTTCTGCCCTGATCCTTGGCATATGTGATGTGATCTCTTACTCCGGGCTGGAGGAAGCTGCCTTGGAAGAGAGCGACCTGTTGGTTGGTGGAGAGTGACCAGTTTATGGCCTCTAGAAATACTTGTAGGGGCGTCAAATAGTAAAACACAACTCGAAGTAATTGTTAACACGTGCCATAAGCCTCCCTGTGTCAACCCATGTCTTTAACAGAACCCTTATCACGCTGATATATAAGGCAGAGGGATTTTTTACTAGAGGTTACCCCACGTGTGGGGGATGACTCAAATGTTCTCATTATTCATTCTAACACCCAGCGCATCCAAGGCGGTTAGCCTGAGTCAATGAATGTGATTTCACCCACCTCGCTTCAGGAGAGGCCGTGCGGCCCCGTGAGATGCACGGGGAATCTGCTGTGCACTTTCAAGAAGAGTTTCCTCTCTCCTAAGCGAGAGCCACAGAAGACCGGGGTCTCCCACGCCCCCCTTACGTGGTGGTGTCTGGTTGACAGACGGAAACCGCCGTGGCCATGTGATTCCCAGGCCGCAGGCTCCCAACACGGAGACGCGGAGGATAGCTGGAACGAGCCCAGCTTCGAAGGCAACCCTGAGCCGCTGAGGCAGCCGGTCTCGGAGCCTGCCCAGCACCTGGACTTTCTAATACGTGAGCTAAATATTTACTTATGGTTTATGAGTTGGGGTTTGGGGTTTTGTTGCTGAAAGCATTCTGCCTGATACTCTGAGTTTACTGAAGGGATTTCAGTTTACGCAAAGAAAACCCAGGTGTACGCCGAGTTCTACAGAAGCAAGCTCTTGCAGGAAGTGAGGTAGGGCTTCGGTGAGGCAGGCAGTGGCCCAGCGATGGTTAGGAATTGGCCAGGAGGCGCCCCTGTGCTGGTGCTGGGCGAGAAAGTTCAGTTCTGTCGAAGCCGTGGATTGGTAAAGGAATGGACATATTCCCACTGTATTAGTCAGGGTTCTCCGGAGGGAGAGGTATTTATTTTAAGCAAGACAATTGTGGCTCACACAACTGTGGAGGCTGGGAAGTGCAAAATGCTCAGAGATAAACACATCTAGGGAAGTTTCTTCTCCCCTCCCCAGACACATTGCTGGGAAGGTTTCTAGACAAGGGAAAATGGATCCCAAATGGCTGAGTCATTTGACATATGACAAGCAAATGGTCAGGGCTTGCTGGGGAGGGAGCCCACATTGCCTCAGCTCATCTCCACGACTGGTGTCACCACTGAGACACTCTCCCCACCCCAGGCCTGCTCGGTTTGCAAGGCTGCTTTGGATGCTCTGTGGACCTTCGCTCCAAAGCCACAGAACCCGGCTACAGATGAACCGGATCCTTAGCTGGGCCAGGGCCGCGCCCCAGACTGGGAACGGAGCTGCGTTCCAGCCTCCGTCCCGCTTGGCTGACGTGATTCCGCCTTCGCCCCCAAGTCTGGCCTGGCCCCCGAGGTTGGAGCTGGAGCTGGGAAGAGAGGTGGAAGAACGTCCTGGGGAGGGTCACCGGTCAGTCCACTTGGAAAAGTCAGGGTTGCTATCCCCATTTTATAGATGGTTCACTGAAGATGCCACGGCCCGAATAGGAGCCCTGGCCTGGAAGCTTCTCGAGGCGGCCTTTCCCCCGTCTGCCACTACAACATCTGCAGTGGCAGTTCAAAGTCTTCTTTTACTCTTGGGTGGCATTGCCAAATCATTTTAAGGAAAAAAAAAAAGCGAAGAAAGGCTGACTGGTGCCCTATCCAACCTGGGCTCGAATACAGCAGCCAAGAAGGCAGATATCCCTCCTTTCCGAGTTGATAGGTGTTGACTGAACCTAGATTCTCGGCAGGGCAAGTGTCCGGCACTAGGGAGGCAGCGGGACACAGGACAGATGTGACCCTTGCCTTCACTGAGTCCACAGTCTGGGTGCGGCTTCCGTCCGACCCCAGCCCAGCTGACCCTAGGCTCTTGGAAGCGTGGACCCAGGGGTCTGGAGTCCCACGCTGCTTGACCTAATGTCTGGAGCTCTTGGTCCTAGGGAGGGCCACACAGGGGGAGGGCAGGGCAGAAGAAAGAGGACCAGTGGGCAGTTCACTAACCAGAACATGCAGGGACGCAGTGACCAGGCGCTTTCGTAAAAGGAGGGGGCAAAGGGGAGGAGGGACATATATTTGGAAATCAAGAGTCTGACTAACTTTGTGGAGAGCAGAAGGGAAAAAAAGCCCGAGTCCCCACAGTAACCTGTTTGCAAGAGCTGCCCAATTTAGCAGAAAATCACACACACTGGTCCTGGCACGAGCTTGGGGAAGGTATTTCCTCCCCAGCTCGGGTCAAGTTTCATTCATAGGTACTGTCTAAAATTAGACCCTCTGCTTTCATTTTGGTCCAAACTCCCTGCCTAGCGTAATATTTGGAAGAAACAGGCACTCCATTAAAAGTGCCTTCCTCCCAGCGGCCCTTGGCCTGGGAAGGGCTGGGCCCTGTCCTCGGCTGGCGGCCGCTGCGGCTCATAAACCCGGGTCTAAATTCAAAGCATCCGCTCTGACTGGTGACCTCTGGCTCCCAGGCAAACTCATGCCTCTTCCTCCAGTTCACACCCAAGGCCTGGCCAGGTCACTGGGAGGGACCCAGTTCAGGCCCTTGACCTTCTGTCTGACGGTGACTCCCCAGAGGGGGAAGACAGCCTAGGAAGAGGCGCTTGTCACCCCCGGACCACGCAATGGGGCCTCTTGCTGGGGCTTGGCCTGCCATCTTCCTCTCTTCTGGACTCAGGGAGCCTGCCAGCTGGGTCTTTCAGTCTCAAACAAAAACAGTTCTACTGTTATTTTTTTTCCAAATTAACATACCGTCAAGGAAGGACTCAGTGAGATGGGGAATCAATACCGTCTTTGGACTGATTAGTTCATTTAAGAAATGTTTGCTGAGCACCTTGTATTTGGAGTGGTTCAGCCATGAGTAACAGAAATGAGAAGGCCACGGTGGGTGGTCCCGGCATCTAAGAGCTGAAAGCACACAGGGGGTGGGCTGGAGTCACAGCCTGAGTCTGGAGAGGGGGGGACCCACAAAGTACTATCTCGTTATGTCTCACCTCTGCCTCCTGGCCTCTCTCCTGCCTGCTGGCCTCAGGACAGAACGTGGCTCCTCCTGCATGTGCTTTCAGCTTCAGCCCTCTGCACAGAGCCCACCCCTTTTCCTGGATTCCAATTTCAAGGTCCCAGGGAAGGTTTCTAATTGACTTTGATTGTATCAGGTGTCTGCCCCTTGGCCGATCAACAGCAGCCAGGGGAGGGGCCATACTAGCCTGGTGGATTCTGGTGGAACCATGTGCACGGCATCAGAAAAAGACACTCCCAGAAACAGACAGATTTAGCACTATGCAGTTGCTGCTCTGCCAGCCGCCGTGGCAATGCAGAAAAGGGTCTTAACCCAGGCATGGCAGACTAAGGAAGGCTTCCTGGAAGAGGTGACTTCTAAGCAGGGTGAGTGACTTTTAGCCAGGACCTGAGAAGGAAGAGTGTAGAATGTTGATCCAAGAATTACAGGCAAAGACCGAAGGCAAGACCCAGGTGTCCCAGGATAGAATCCTACATTGCCACTCACTGGCTGTGCTGGCTTTGGGCAAGTCATCCACTCTCTGAGCCTCAGTTTCCTCCTCTGTGAAAGGGAATCCTCACATTTTCTTCCCGGAGTTATGAGGATTAAATGAGGCTCTGAGTGCAGCAACGTATGTAAGTTGAATCCATTAACCCTGGGTGCAGGGACCTTTCCTGGGCAGGTGGTGTTCCCATAGCTCCTTCCTTCTCCCCTTTGGTCTCAACTCAGGTGTCACAGGGCCATCAGAGAAACCCCCCCTGACCAACTTTCGGAGTGAGCTTCCCTTTTAGCTCTGATGGTTATCTGGTTTCCCTGCTGGTCATTTTCTCAATTTGCAGTTTTTTGATTTGTCTTCTTGTTTTTTTTTTAATTGAAATATATTCGACATGTCGCATTGTGTAAATTTAAGGTGTAGAGCATATTGATTTGATACATTTATATACTGTGATATGTTTGCCATGGCAGCAATAATTAGCACCTCTCTCACCGTACGTAATTATCATTTCTTTTTAGTGGTTGGAGTAATTCAGATCTAGTCTTTTAGCAAGTTTGATGGCTGTAATACAATATCGTTGTCTCCCCTCACCATACCGTACGTTAGATTTCTAGGGTTTATGTACCACTTTTTGCAAATTTGTACCCTTAAACAATAGCTTGCCTATTGTCCTCCTGTCTCCAGTCTGGTTTTGTCCGAAACGGAAAGGTCTGTGAAGGTGAGGACTGTGCCTGTCTTGTTCTCTACACTACCCCCCTGACATGCAGGGGCCCAGCACCCCAGGGGTGCTTAATCAGTGTCTGCTGAATCAATGAATGCAAGAAGGGAGACATGTAGGCGGCAAGTCTTGGTCCCTTCCCATGGGAGGAGTGGATTTTCTTAGACAATCTCTGCCCTAGGGCAGTGTCCAGTCTCCTCCAGCAAAGTTACTGCTCTCTTAGCCACTACTTGAGTCCTGAACCCCCTGATAAGAACCCCTTTGAACCCAGTTCAAAGGCTTTGGTGCTTGGGGCCCTCATCCAGACCTAAAGTATCTGGAAAACTAAGGTGGAATTCCAACCATTCTATTCTCTGAGACTCCAGCTGGGCCTTTTAAGTTGGGAAGGGTAAGGGGCTTGAGCCTGCGGGCCTCCCTATGACTCTAGCCCTGGAAGAGATTTCTCCACAGGGCCTGAGCAGAGGCTCCTCGCCCTTGTCCTCACTCATCCCCTGGTGATGAGCTCCATCCTCCAGAGGAGCAAAGAGAGGGATAAGAGTAAGGCCTGTCCCAGGTGGCCCCACGGCAACACCGGGGTCATGTCTTGGCATCAGCCACAGCACAAAGGCTGACCCCCACCTCCCACTACCCACTATTTACTCCCTCCCACCTTGGCCACTCTCCCTCCCTGATCTCCTGCAACTTCCTAGAACCACCCCCTCTGTCTCCTCGCTTGTCTTAGTTTGGCTCCCTCACTACAGACTTTGCAATGAGGCTATGAGTACAAGTAGTTCATTTGGAGGGTGATTCCAGAAAGTACTGGCAAGGAAAATGGGATCATGAGATAGGCAAGGGCAGGAGGTCAATACTGGGTGCAGTTACCAATGTAGGCAACTGACAGTCTGACTCTGCAAGATGGCGTAGAACACCTGCCCCACCACCGGAGCGGCAGGAGCCAACGGCTGAGGGGTCCTACAACAGCTGTTAACTCGACAGTACTCTGGCCTGTCTGGTTTGCAGAGAGCCTTCAGATTTTAGGAACTTCCAGTTGGTGTCCTTTGGATCAATGTGCAAGGAAATAATGGGTGCTGAGGGCATCTGGGCAGGGCATCTGCCTCTCTGCTGATCACCCCAGCCCTCCGAGGGGCCTCTTCAACCACCCCCTCTCACCCAAAGGACCCCCTCACTGACCCCTGATGGCTGACTCTACACAGGTCCGTCAACACCTGATGTATCGCCTACCCTGACACCCCTCAGGACCCTTTATGTTCCCATTTAACCTTCCATTGACCCCATTCCCTTTGCCCAACTCCGCCCACTCACCCCTGTATGGGAGTTTTGGGATATGAGCAGGACTGGGCTAGATGTCCTCACTGAAGCAACAGGAGGGTGGGTCCACTTCCTGAACGTCTCCTCCCGGGATCCTCTGTGGCTGACCAAGTGAGTCACATTCTCTGCCTCCCCCACCTGGCCCCTTCCCTGTCTCTCAGAGAGGGGCTGGCTCCCGCCCTGGCCCTGCCTGTTTCCTCCTTTGTCCCCATTGAGAGAGGGATCTGGTGAGGCCGAGGTGGCCCAAGGGACAATGGGGTCCAGCCTGGATGATCCAGTGAGCCCTAGAGCTGGGCTCAATAGTCGAGCCCCTCCCTAAGCCCTCCCAGGGGCACAGACTCAGGCTTTCTCTGTGGCTTTCCAGGTGGGGCCCTGGACAAGGCAGGGAGAACTTGCACACGGCCCCATCCGGGGCACTCACTGTAGCTTCAGCCCTGATCTGAGGAAAGCGTGAGAAAGCAGAGGCTCAGAGAAGGTAAATTAATCACCCAAGGCCACAGAGCCAGCCAGGATCTGACTACAAACCCCAATATTCTAACTCCCGGGATTACTGAGCATGTGCCCAGCACTGTGCCGTTCCCCACGCGAGATGCAAAGAGGGATAAGCTGTGGGCCACCCCACAGAGCCTGGGGCTGAGCTGGGAAATGGGACTGGCCTCTGCCCAGTGTCTTTGCTGCCCGGACCTCTGTGCCAGCCACCACCCTGGCCTTCCTGTTTCCACTCCTACCCTCTGTGATCCACTTGCCACAGAGCAGCCGGGGGTGCCTAAGAGAAATAATTGTGATCCTGT
This sequence comes from Ursus arctos, assembly GCF_023065955.2. Classification (NCBI taxonomy): domain Eukaryota; kingdom Metazoa; phylum Chordata; class Mammalia; order Carnivora; family Ursidae; genus Ursus; species Ursus arctos. Next base: position 58,436,863 of record NW_026622819.1, read on the forward strand.
TACTCCCTTGTTTGCAACCTTCCAACGGCTCCCCATAGCCCTGAGAATGAAACTGGAACTTTCCACAAGGGCCTGCAAGGCTTCCCTGGCCTGGCTCCTACCTCCCTCTCTAATCTCATCTCCTGGACTCTATGCCTCACACACGGCTCCACCCCTCGGGTCCCCTGGTCATCCCCAGACACCCCGGGTTCCTCTGTGGTAGCTGACAATATCCTACCTATTGTCAGGAAGAGCCTGTCCTGACCCTTTAGTCTGAAGTATCTCCCACTCTTACCGCAATGTCACCCATCACCCGATTTTGTCTTCTCTCCATCTGATGGGTTTTCTCATTTACTCAATGCTTTCCTTGTTTGTTTTCTCTCCCCCCCTAGAATGTGGGGTCTGTCTGACTCACTGCCTTATTCCTAGGGCCTCAGAGTGTTTGGCACATGGCGGGGGGTCCAGCTGAACGGCATCATCTAGGGCATTCGTTGAATGACAGACTCTTCATTACAGCGCTGAGCACAGTGCTTGGGGTGAAGTCGGCCACAGTGGGCACCGTGGCATGAGGTGGGGAGGTGCGTGCACGCTGGCATGTGTGCGCGCACGCACGCACGCACGCACGGCTCCAGGAGTGTGTCCAGGCCCTGCCCCAACAGCTCCAGCTTCCTCTGAGCTTCAGATCTGGGGACAACATGGTGGAACTTGGGTCACAGGTCTTCATTGTCATTGCCATGTCTGGTACGTCAGAACCACTCCGGTAGCACTTCTCCAGCGGCCCTCTTTGCCCTCCTACTTTCTCTTCTTATATGGGAACAAGATGTGCGTCCTTGGCCTTGCAGACAAATCTGGCTGCCTGGTTCGTTGCCTCAAGGTCATGAAACCCATTAACCTTTGTGAACACCTCTGATGACCCTTTTTCTGAGTTTTTCTGGACATCGTTCTGAGTTTCTGTTCTGTCTCTGAGACGGCTTCCTTCTTTGTCCCGGTCCATTCAAAATGTCACCCAGATTTTGGAAAATTGCTTTCTTGACCCATAGGTATTTGTCCTGCCCCAGGGCCCATCCCTCTTCCTTGCAGCAGGGCATTCCCACAGGCACGAAATAATGCCATGCTGGGGCCCAAGGCCCACTAAATAAGAGACGGTAAGGTTTCAACATGGTGTGTTCTGCCCAACTGGCCAGGGTTGGTGTGGGTCCGCCAAGCCTTGCTCTTCTAAGATTTCTTCATCACGAAGAGTTACAGACATGCTTCTTTTTCTAATTGCTCGTTCATAGGCTAACTGCTGGATCCTTCTCTCTCTCTCCCCTTCTTTTTCTCTCTCTCTCCCCTTCTCTCTCTCTCTCTCTCTCACACACACACACATACACACACACACACACACACACACACACACACACACATCACATACCTCTACCAGATATTCATTGTCAAAGACAATTATGTCTTTCCCAAGTAGGTCAAATTTCAAATGCATACATGCAGTGGTCAGAAAGATGACATCACGGAGTACAATGAGCCAATTGTAGGATGATAAGCGGAAAGCCACAGCCTCTGTGTTGGGAGATGCAGGTGAGTGGGGACAATGGCAGACTGATCAGTGCATGACCGAGGGAGCCCGGCACACATCTCCAGCCAAGCGTTGCTGTGTGGGATGGCGCTCACTGTGGTCACATCTTCTCATGCTTCAAAGGAAGCCAGAAGACCATTTTATCTTCTGGAGGATGTGAATTCTTTAATTAAAGAATGTAGATAAACCCAAATTTAAACACTACATCGGCAGAACATAATATGTTTGCTAGCACTGACCCCCTGGGCTGCCAGTCTAAGGCTTCTGCATGTGATCTATAAGAAATAACTGTAGGTGGTGTGTGTGTGTGTGTGTGTGTGTGTGTGTGTGTGTGTGTGTGTTGGGGGATGGTGGAACTCTTCCTTCAGTTATAAATAGAATATAGTTTTCTATATAATTACACTAGCCAATATTATCCCCTTACGTTATCCCCAACCATTTCTCTATTATTAGATATTTAAATTATTTCAAGGTTCTTACAAGCATAAATAGCACCACGATAAACTTCATTAAAGTTGGTTCTTTACCAACTTGGACATATATCTGTCACAGACCTGGATCGTAAAGATCTGTTTCTAAGGCCGACCTCTTTGAAAATAGGGCACATCTTATTTTTTCTCTGTACGCCAATTTCCTGGTGCTCTGCCGGGATCATAGAAGGCACTCAGTAAATGTTTGTCGAATGAAGAAATGGGGTCAGAAAAGAAGGAAAATCGGCTTTACGATGCCATCAGAAGAAAATGTCAACTGGATTTGTAGAGTTAACCCCTGTCATGAAAGTGTATTTTATTGGGAAGACATAGACCCATTTCTTTGCTAAGGACACACTACACCCACTAAATGACCGATCTCTCCTCCGGATTCTTCCCAACCCCATCTATACCCTAGAGTTTATATCATGGGATGCAGAACACAATTCCGATTTCCCTGGAGTAGTTGTTATGATTGAGCTTACAAACTTGAGGTTTGTCCTTTCTATTTCAACTCAAATTAAAACCGATTGGAATTCTCAAATGATAAACGGGCAGAAAGCCCAAGATCTGTCCCTAGGGCACCTCTCACCCCTTGAATTGCCCAAGATCTCCAGGGATTGATGCAATCCCAAATAAAAGTCAGCCAACTTGGAATGGATCCTGCCCTCGTAGACCTCTGAGAGTAAGGACCCCCTGAAATGTTCACCCTTGGCACCTTGCTTGCCTCACGTTAGTCCCAACTTGAAAAACAAAAAGCCATTCCCAGGTGCAGTGCCAGCTTCTGTAAGGAGGGGATTTCTCTCTTGGAGACTGGGATCTGTCATAGACATGTATGTAGTTTCCTCGATCCCTGAACGTCTCCCTCTTGTGCTTGTGTTTGAATGTCAAGGCCCAAGGGAAAGGAAATAATTAGTGACCAGTGTCTGTGGCTTCTCCATTTAATCCTCTCCAGTATGAAAAAAGACAAGGACGTTTCCTTCACGTATAGGTGGAAAGGGAAATCCTAACATTAGGAACATGGGAATGACATTTTCTCCCTTCTGATGGACTTACTAAAGGGCATGAGATTTCTTTTTGGGGTGATGAAAATATTCTGGAATTAGATGGTGGTGATGGTTGCACAATCTTGTGAATATACTCAAAACCATTCAATAGCCCACTTTAACAGGGTGAGTTTTATGATATGTGAATTATATTTCAATTAAAAAAATTTTTTTAAACCTGAGTTCAGTTATTTGCCTCCACCCTCGGCCAGCTGTGCTCTGCCAACCCTGGGACTTAGAGGCTCTCTCACTGCTGAGCTGCTGCTCCCCAAACCCGGACCCTGAGCTAGAGGCTCCCCGCACAGAGGAGCTGGCCAGGGCTGGCTCAGGAGCCCCAGGGCCACTTGTGCCGAAGGATAGATTTATGGCCTGGAGGCTCCCAGGGTAAAAACGAGTGTGGGCTAGAGCCAGTGGGCAGAGGCTGCTACATGGGTAACCAGGAACTGGAAGTGAGAATGTTTTCTTTCCTAACTGCAGGAGAGAAAAGAAGTGGTATAATCTCAAAGGAAGAAGGAAAAGGGTCTTGTTTTCTGAATCGTAGCTGATATAGATCGTTGAAATAATTTTAAGTGGCAGAATAAAAGTTACTCTTTTTATAATTGGGGTCCTTCTAGATTTATATTTGATTTAAAAAAATCTTGGTTTAGAGTAATTTTGGCTTTGTTATCACGTTAAGCTGAGCTCCTCAGATCTCCTGAGACCAGATATCACACTGGCCCACATTCACAGAGAAGGCTTTCTTACCTTACCTCTTCTGCAGGGGGTGGAAGTAGAATGGGAAATCTTGTTCTACAGCTGGGCAGGATTCTTTTTTGTGTTCTCTCGTTAGGAGAGGAGAGTATGGAAAGATCCCTTGCAGAGGAATTGTCTGTCTTCAAATGATCAGTACTGTTATTGTAAAGGCATTTTGAGAAGACTTTATCGTCAATGCTGTACATTTCCTACAGCATTTGTGAATGTCATTTACTCAGTGTAAAAGTTTGGGATATTTCTGTTTAAAGGTCAGAAGCCCAACTCGATTTGGCTTAGCTGAAAAAGGAGTTTATTAGTTTATTCAAAAGCAGTGAGGACTTCAGGTATGGCTTGATCCAGGGCATCAAGAAAGCTCATCAGGCCCCAGTTTCTTTTTCTCCATTTCTTGGCTTTGCCAAAAAAAACCATCTAGTTGCAAAGGTCTTGTTGTGACTTCTTGATTCTGGCAGGGTCACATACTCATCTCTGAAAGAATTACCATGGGCAGGGGAATACAATGTTAGAATTGGCTAGGCCTGTATCACATGTCTATTTTGGACATTGAGATGAACCCCACATTTACCATGTGGACTGAGCATGGGCAACAGGATAATTCTTTAGAGAAAAACATGTGTTAGGAGAGGGAGAATGGATGTTGGGTGGTAAGAACAACAAGATCTCCACAATATCCATGGCAGTATATTATGCAAATTAAAACTTGGACTGCTCTCTGGGATCAAATCTCAGCCCTGTCGTTATTAGCTATGTGACCTTCTGAAGCTCAGGTTTCTCATCTGAAGACCAGAGATAATGCTAATACTTTGCTCCTAGAGTAACCAAGATTGAATGAGATAATCCGTGCAGAACACTCAGCACAGTGCTGAACCAGTCAGCGCTCTTCACATGATACCGACTACTGCTATTATGTGGTAGTTTGCATCCAGACAGAGAGACTTGTAAGTGACCATGGAAAGTGTTTTTCAAAGATAAACCTCAAAAAACAAAGTAGCTTACATTTTTTTTTTTAAATGAAAGACCCAGGAATGAGTACCTACATGGAAAACTACAAGGAAAAACAGAGGAGTGCTCATCAGGACAGTCAGAGGAGTGGTTACTTTTGAGGGAAGGGAGGGCTTGTGACATGAAAGGGACACTAAGGTTTCTTGCTGTTTGACCTGGCAGGTGACTCCACGGATGTGTGCTTTAAACTGCACCCATGCCAAAGCTGGCTACTGTTTCCTCTTTCTCCTAGAACCACATGTGCGCCACATTTCCCAGCTTCCCTTTCAGTAAACTTTGCCTTGAAACTGAGTTCTGGCCAATGGAACATGGGTGGAAGTACCATGTACCACCTCCAGCCCTGGCCTGCCAGACCACGCTCTCCTTTCACCTGCTGCCTGCTCCGTTGGTTCCCAAGGTAAGTGTGGAAGCCTGTGACGATGATGGAAAAGATGCCATCACTCGGGATCCCTGAGTCAACCCCTGGAGCAGAGGCTTCCCTGTCGGATACCCCATTACTGCTCAGGAACCCCAGTTTTGACCTTACAAAGAAACTAAGTGAAGCCATTGGAATGTTGGCATTTGCCTCCCTTAACAGAGTACATCATGTTTTATATACTTTTCAGTATGTAGAATAGAGCGGACAATTAAAAAAAAAGTAAAGAACAAAAGAAAAAGGAAATGAAGGCTAGTTGGAGATTATGGGAATACCAGGAAAACAGGACGATCTCCCAGATTCAAAGTGTTTCCAGCTTTTACTTCTGAAGGGGGTTGCAGCTTCAGGGGTGGAAGCTAGAAGCTGCTTTCCTCTCTGTTTCGCAGATCTTTGTGAAGACTCTGTCATGTGGGTAGAAGCTCTGAACAATTTTCCTTCCGGAGTTGCTGCCGGACAGTGTGAGGCTGAAAGGGGAGGAAAAAGAAACAGAATGATAAGAACAACAGCAAGAGATGCTGTTTGTTGAGTGTTTGCTCCAGCCGGGCACCCTGCTCAGCCCAAACCACAGGTCTCAGAGAGGTGTCTTTGCTTCTGTTTAAGAGATGAAGTCACTGAGGACGTAAGTCACACAGCTAAGGACTGTAGCACTGCGCTCCTTACCTCTCTGTCAGGCTGACATGTAAGGGGGGTCAGTGCAAAGGAGGCATGTGATGACATGTGACATCTGCCCAGAGGGCGACGTGGCGGTGGGGAGGGGAGGGTGAGGCTGTGACCCAGCCCTGAGATCGGTGCTCGGGCTCCCACGCACTCCAGGAGGGAAAGCATCCAAGCCAGGAGGGCTGTTTCCGTGGGGGCCGAGCTGGACCTCCCCTCCCCTCTTCTACCTTCTCATTCTTTAAGCTCCGTCTTGGGCCGAATCTACTATTTCTCCCTTCTTGTCACCTTTAGCCAGGCAGGTCCCATCGACCCTCAGAAGATTCCTTTTTACTAACTTCTTGATCAGTTTGCTTTAAAAAAAAAATTGTGGTCTACCATCTCCTCACCTGCCCATCCCTCCTTCTCTGCAGGAAAAGAGGCCCCAGAGCTGCCTGAGGTCCCACTACGGTCTTGAAAGGCTGTTTTATTCACTTGAAAGTTGGTTATAGGGAGGAGGTGGGCAAGTGCTTTATACTGAGGGAAACACATCAATTTAATGTGGCCCAGTCCCCTTCGTACTTCAACCGGGAGAAATCACAATTAGAGATGGAGAGTTTAGTCCCAAACTCTGCTCTGAAGGAGGTGGCAGGAGCAGGTGGGGACGTATCAGCCACAAGCCTTGGCTCTCCAATGACAGGGTGTTGCTTCCATGTGAGTCCCACCCATCTCAGCGCTCCGGGGAGAATATGCTGTACTTCAGCACTGAGGAAGGAGAAGGAAGCCAAAGGCACATCCTAGGACGGAGTGATTTTTTTCCCCCAGGAAAGATATTTCTGACAAGAGAAGCCAGCACTAAAATTCCATCATCTTCCAACCTTACTCATCATGAAGGGTGACAACCACAGACATTTCCTGTGGGGACGTGTCCGTGGGAAGCACTTCATTCCAGGATTTAAGAGCAGGAACTCTGAAGATACAGAGATCTGTCTTCAAATCCAGAATCTACTATTTTCTAGCTGGGTGACCCAGGGCATGTAACTGGAACCCCCTGCATCTCAGATATCCCCCAAAGTGGTGAGGACCAACACTATTAATATGGGATGGCTGAGTCGAGGTTTGACGCTTCGTGAGTTTTTCATATATGGTGGATGCTATCATTTTGCTGGGAGCTTGGTCTAGAGAAGAAGAGGAAGGGGAAGGGGAGACAAAGGAGGAGTTCCTCTCTCTCATCCATGCTTCTGAGCCCATGCTGTCTTCTGAATCACCTGCCTGCCGGGTGTGCTGGTCCAGCCGCTGCAAATATCTGGCCTGAGCAACAGTGGCTAGAAGATTGGTCTCTATGATCATTCTAGAAAGAGTCTGCTGGTCTACAGAATGAGAGGCTGGGAGCTCGGTGGTGAAGCCCAGAAATGGGGAAGCAGGGAGTGGGCAACTCCTCCAGGACCTGGGCCCCAGACAGCCCCGGGAGCAAAGCCAGCAAAGCCGTGAGCGCTGGGGAGGTGGGAGGGCAGTGCTGGGGTCCGTGGGTAGGAACTGAGGGCTGGCATGGGACCAACTTCCTGGCCCCACCTCCACCGGGGAATACTCCTCTCTTGGCCGCCATCCAGGGCCATCTCACTGCCTGGGGTGTCCTGTTTGCGTCCACATTGAGAACAGACAGATCCCTGTCTCAGGAGGGACTTAGGTTAACTAACTCCTGAGGCTGATGCTCAGACCATGAAGATATAGTGGGAACCAGCACTGTTGAGCAGAGGGCTCAGGCCAGATGCTCATAGCTTCCCCTCCCCGCTCCTCTCCCTCTTCTGCTGCTGCTTCTCCCTCTTCCCTCCTTCTCCTCTTCTCCTTCATGCATACATCCAGTACCCATGGGGAAGAAGCTCGAACAGCACGGAAGGGCATATCCTCCAAAGACTTCTCACTCTCGTCTCTAACTTCCGGGCCTCAGTTTACCTGCGGGCTACATAGTGTTCCGTAGTGCGGATGCATTGTCACTCACTCGATCAGACCACAATTGATGAACATTTATGGTGTTGCCACTCCTGATGTCCAGAAATAATGCAGAAAATAATCTTGCAATGATAATGATAATAATGACAATGATCAACATTTTGGGCTCTTAACAAGGGCTGGACACCATTTCATATGCTTCTCTGTATTAACTTATTTAATCCTGAAAGTAGATCTAGATGACAGGTGCTTTTATCATTTTATGGCTGAGGAAACCAAGGCACAGAGAGATTAAATCCCTCGCCTGCTTCTATGCACACATGAATAATTATAGCGATAGAGTAAATGACTCAAAATATATTTTAAATTTTGATAGGTTTTACCAAATTGTCCTTGTAAGGCACGTACAGTTTATATTCTCATCTGCCTTGTATAAAAGTGCTTGCTTCCTTCTTATATTTCAGAAAGCAAGAGAAAGTGCGAGAATAGGATAGGAGAAAGCTTGTATTTTGTGATTTAATTTGCATTCCTTTTATTATGAGCAAAGTTGATTACCTTTTTGTATGTTCAGAGTCATTCAGTTAATGTTTTTTGTGAGCCGTTCAAATCCTTTGCTCATCTTTTCTATTAGATTGTTGATTTTCCCTTACTACTTTATAAGAACTCTTTATATATTCACACTAACCTAGACTCTTTTAAATTATTATATTTAAATTATTTTATTTAAAAATATATTATTAGATGTATCAGACACAAAGAAGATTACAGATAACATCTATCCAATATAAAGAAGAATAAGAATATCCAGGTACCATCCACTCAGCTTAAAAAATACAACATTTTCAGTAACTTCAAAGCACCCTGTGATTTCTTCTCCCATTTCATTTCCCTGTCAACCCTCATCCCCACACTCCAGGAAACAATTATCCTGAATTTTGTGCCTATCATTTATTTTCTCTTCTTTGCCCTTTTACCACATATGTATATATTCCTAAAAAATATATAGTTTTGCCTGACTTTAAACTTCATATAAATTGAATTATATTTTGCATTTTTTTTGTGACTTTCTTCTTTCATTCCTATTGTGATTTTGAGAGGCACCCATGTTTGTGCACAGACGCTATGGTTCATTAATTATAAATGCTATTGGGTGTTTATGGTTATACGATTTATATGTGAAAAGTAAAACCCACAAGCATTTTAAGGAATTTCCGTGACTACATTCTCATCAGTATTTGTCATTGTTAGGCCCCCATGGTGGTATGATGGTATTTCATTAGGATTGTAATTGGCATTTTGAGATTGTTGGAGTTGAGAATATTTTTATGTTTTATGGTCTATTGACGTTTCCTCTTCTCTGAAGAAGTTATGACTTTTATCCATTTCCTGTTGTACAACTTGTCTTCTTATTGACTCATTGATGTTCTTTATATATTCTGAATATTATTCTTTTGTCAGTTATATGTGTTGCAAATACATTCAATTTGTGATTTGCCTTTTCATTTTGTTTATGGCAGCATTTTATGAACAGATGTTCTTAATTTTAACATACTTAAATTTATTAATGTTTAATGGCTTTTACTTTTTTGCATCTTGTTTGAGGAATCCTTTCTTTCTCTGAAGTCATAATTATATTCTCCTACATTGGTTTTTACATTTAAGACTTTAATCCACCTGAGGGGCGCCTGGGTGGCACAGTGGTTAAGCGTCTGCCTTCGGCTCAGGGCGTGATCCCGGCGTTCTGGGATCGAGCCCCACATCAGGCTCCTCCGCTATGAGCCTGCTTCTTCCTCTCCCACTCCCCTGCTTGTGTTTCCTCTCTTGCTGGCTGTCTCTATCTCTGTCGAATAAATAAATAAAATCTTTTTAAAAAAAAAAGACTTTAATCCACCTGAAATTGATTTTTATGATGCTATGGAATAGGAATCCAATGGTATTCTTTTGCCATACAGAGAGATAATAGTCCTAGTACCAATGTCAATTTTATATCACCTATCTTCAATGCCACTCGGTCATAAACCTGTTTTTTTTTTTTTTTTTGCATGGGTCTGATTCTGGGCTTTCTATTCTTTTATATCGGTCTCTCTCTCTTTCTTTTTTTTTTGGCCTATTTCTGTACCTATAACACTTTCTTACTTGCATAGTTGTTTAGCCCTGAGTTTTCTTGGTAAGAAGAGTTTAAACTACTGATTTGATTTCTTTTGTGGTCATTAGGTTATTTAGTTTTCTATTTTATTCTGAGTCAGTTTTAATGAACTATATTATCTGAGGAGTTTATCCCTTTGTCTAAGTTTTCAAATAAATTGGCAAATTTTTTTTGCAATATCTTTGTATTATTCAATATCATCTGTATGTATGTGTATGTTTCTTTTTCATTCTTAATGTTATTTATTGTGCCATTTTTTCTATGGATTAGTGTAACTAGAGATTTGCCTATTAGTCTTTTCAAAGAGAAAAGTTTTGGCCTTACTGATCTTTACATCCCTTCTTTTAAGGGGGGAGGGCTGTGCTGTTGAATGTTTAGCGTATTAATGTTGTAAAAATTTTATTATGATTTAGCTTTAAGCATTTAAAATTTTAAATATATCACTGTTTCTTAGATCAGTGAGTTATTTAGAAATGTATTTTAACTTTCCAGAAATTGTAACATGCAGATGGAACTAAATAAGATAGAAAGTTAACTAATATCTCTGCCTTCCTACTGAGAAATAAAATAATCTTAAAATGCTATAATTCCAATTGCTTCCTCCTAAAATGTTATTCTGATCATCATCTTTGTTCTATTTTATTTCTCTGCCAAACTAGCTATATACTGTGTTTGTTTCGTAAAAATGTATGTTTAGATTTAGCCCATATTTACCTTTCCCCTTGTTTTCCATTCCTGCTCACATTTCAAAATTTTCTTCTGAGATAATTGTCATTTTGTCAGAAAACCATCCTTTGGAACTCTCTTGATGATAAGCTCTCCTATTTCTTGTGTCTGAAAATGTGTGTTTTTTTTCTTTTTTTGTCCTGAGTGTTCATATTTAGAGTGAATTGCTGGTTACAGTATATAGGTCAATATCACTTTAAAAATCTAATCAATAATCTCTGCCTGTGAATATGATCTTGAGGTATAATTAACATGATAAAATGCACAAATTGTCTCCTGTAAAATGCTAAATGGAAGTGTTAAAAACCAACATCCTTGGGTTGTTCTCTATCTTAGGGAGAAAACATCCAGTATTTCTGGATTAAGCATGATGTTAGCTATAAGTTTTAAAATAAACATTCTTTATCGGGGCGCCTGAGTGGCTCAGTCAGTTAAGCACCCACTCTTGATTTTGGCTCAGGTCAAGATCTCAGGGTCATGAGATTGAGCCCCAAGCTTCTCTCTCTCCCAGGGTGCCTGGTTGGCTCTGTTGGTTAAGTGTCTGCCTTCAGCTCAGGTCATGAAGTTGGGTCCTGGGATCAAGCCCTGTGTCTGGCTCTCTGCTCAGTGGGGAGTCTGCTTCTCCCTCGTCCTCTCCCCTGCCCCTCACTCATGCTCTCTCTCTAGTAAATAAATAAAATCTTAAAAAAAATTTCTTTCTCCTTCTCCCTCTGTCCCTACCCCCAACACCCCTCATGCATGTACGCTCTCTCTCTCTCTAAAACAAACAAACAAACAAACAAACAAACAAACAAACAAACAAACAAACATTCTTTGTGAGATTGAGGAATTCCCTTCTATTCTTAGTTTGCTGAGAGTTTGTTTTGTTTTGTTTTGAATCAGGAGTAAATGTTGGATTTTTGTCAAATTCTTTTTCTGTGTCTATTGAGAGGATCACATGGTTTTCTCTTTAGTTTTTACTATGGTAAACGACCTTGGTTAATTTTTTATATTAAATCAACCTGTATTCCTAGGATTAAAACTCATTTCATCATGATGCATTATCTTTTCTATATATTGTTGGATTTGATATGTGAAAATCTTCAGAATTTTTGCATCTATGTTCATGACAGATATTGGTCTATAGTTTTTTTTTATTGTTATTTATTAGCCTGGTTTTGGTATTAGCTGGCTTTGTAGAGTAAACTGGAAAATAATCCCTTCTCTTCAATTTTCTGGAAGTTTTTGTGTACAACAGATATTATTTCTTTCTGAAATGTTCAGTAATACTTACCAGTGAAGTTAAATGGAGTCTGGAATTTTGTTTTTGGAATGATCTTTAACTGAAAATTTATTTTCTTTAAGAGTTTTAGGGATAGGGACTCCTGGGTGGCTCAGTCGGTTAAGCATCTGCCTTTGGCTCAGGTTATGATCCCAGGGTCCTGGGATCGAGTCCTGAATAGGGCTCCCTGCTCAGTGGGGAGTCTGCTTCTCCCTCTGCCTGCTCTGCCTGCTTGTGCTCTCTCTCTCTCTCTGACAAACAAATAAATAAAATCTTTAAAAAAAGAGTTCTAGGGATATAATCTGTAGTGATGTTACTTCTCTTATTTCTGATATTGGCAATTTGTATAATCTCTTCCTTTTTCCCAGTTAAGATAGAAATTTTAAAATGTTACTGATATTTTCAAGGAGCCAGCTTTTGGTTTCATTGATTTTTCTACCGTTTTTCTGTTTTATATGTCATTGATTTCTATAGTGGTTTTTATTATATTTATACTGCTTTCTTTAGGTTTAATTTGTTCTTTTTCCCCCTAGTTTCTTAAGGTAGAAACTGAGGTCATTAATTTCAGAATTCCTTTCTTTTCTAATAGAGGCAGTTAGTGCTATAAATTTCTTTATAAGTACTGATTTAGTGGTAGCTCACAAATTTTGATATGTGGCCTTTTCACTTTCATTCAGTTTGAAATACTTTTTAATTCCTCTTTTGATTTTTTCTTTGACCCCTCAATTATTTAAAAGCGTGTTATTTAGTTTCAAATATTTGTGGATTTTCCAGAGATCTTTGTTATTAATTTATAATTCAATTTCATTGTGGTCAGAGAACATACTTGTAAAACTAGAATCCTTTTAAGTTTATTTAGACTTGCTTTATAGCCCAAAATATGGTCTTTCTTGGTAAGTGTTCCCTGTGCACTTGAAAAGAATGTGTATTCTGCTGTTGTTGGGTGGAGTGCTGTATAAATGCCAATTAGGTCAAGTTGGTTAATAGCGTTGTTCAAGTCTTCTATAGCCTTACTGATTTTCCATCTACTTATTCTATCAACTCTTGAGAGAAGGGCATTGAAATCTTTTATTGTAAGGATGGATTTGCCTGTTTCTCATTGTGGTATGATTCTATCAGTTTTGCTTCATGTATTTTGAAGCTCTATTATCAGGTGTTTAAACATTTGGATTTGTTATGTCTTGATGAATTAAACTCTTTATCTACTTTAGCTAATAAAATGAGCTTCTTTTTCCATAGTAATGTTCTTTGCTCTGAAATCTACTTTGTTTCATATATTCTATTCATAAACCATTCCAGCTTTCTTTTGATTAAGAATAACTCTTTTCTCATCCTTCTTTCAATTTATTTTGTCTTTATATTTAAAATATATTTCCATAGGCAGGATGTAGTTGAGTCTTTTCTTCTCTCTCTTCCTCTCATTTCCCCCCTTCCCTCCCCTCCTTCATCTTCCTCTTCCTCTTCCCCTTCCCCTCCTTCTTCCTCTTCCCCTTCCTCTTCTTCCTCTTCTTCTTCCTTTTCCCCTTCTCCTTCCTCCTCCTCCTTCTTCTTCTCCTTCTCATTCTTCTCCTTCTTCTTTTTCTTCCCCCCTCCTCTTCCTTCTCTTAATATAATGTGAAAATCTCTACCCTTTAAATGGGATGTCTAGAACATTTACATTTAATGTGATTATATGATTAAGTTTAAGTCTGTCATCTTAATATTTGTTTCCTATTTTTTCCCATCTATTGTTTTCTCTTCCTTCTTTTTCTGCCCTGTTTTGGATTGAAACTTTTTTCTGATTCTATTTCACCTCCTTTGTCGGGTTATTAACCATAGCTCTTTGGTAATTTTAGTGGCTGTTTTCGAGTTTATAGTACACATCTCTAACTTGCCACAAGCTACTCTTAAATAATATTATGCCACTTCACACACATAGTATAAAAACCTTATAGTGGTATGCTTCCATTTCTCCCCTCACAGTCTTCATGCTAAATGTTACACATTTAATTATATATAAGTTATGAACCACTCTGTATTATCATGTTTATTTAAAAACTAAGTTATCATTTCAAGAAATCTTTTATATTTACCAACTTTGTGTCTTCTCTAGAGCCCTTCATTCTTTTGAGTAGATCCAGACTCCATTTTAGTATCATTTTCTCTCTGCTTAAGTGAGGAATTTTAAGGACATTTCTTGCTCTGCAGTTCACTTGTGATGAATTCCTTCACTTTCTGTGAGCCTGAAAAAGTATTTTTTTAAAAAAAATTTTATTTATTTATTCAACAGAGATAGAGACAGCCATCGAGAGAGGGAACACAAGCAGGGGGAGTGGGAGAGGAAGAAGCAGGCTCACAGCGGAGGAGCCTGATGTGGGGCTCGATCCCATAACGCCAGGATCACGCCCTGAGCCGAAGGCAGACGCTCAACCGTTGTGCCACCCAGGTGCCCCTGAAAAAGTATTTTTGAAAGATATGTTGGATGAATATACAATTTTATGTTATTAGAGGTTTTTTTTTTTTTTTGAGTACTTCAAGATGTTGCTCTATTGTCTTTTTGTTTCTATTGTTTTCAAAAACAAATCTGATGTCATCCTTATCTCTGAACCTCTGCATGTAACATGTCTTTTTTCCCCCTCTGGCTGCTCTTAGGATATTTTCTTTATCACCAGTTGTGAGTAGTTTGATTGTGGGTATGCCTTAGTAGTTTTCTTCAGGTTTATTGAGCTAGAGGTTTGTTGAGCTTCTTGGATCTTTGGATTTACCGTTTTCACTAAATTTAGAAAGTTCATGCCATTATATTTTCAATTATTTTTTCTGTCCCTGTTGCTCTTTCAGGAACTCCAGCTACATGTATATTATGCTACTTGAAATTGTCCCACAGCTCACTCATGTTCTTTTCATCTTTTTTTTTTCTCTCCATGTCTCATTTTGCATAGTTTCTATTGCTATCTTTAAATATACTAATATTTCCTTCTGCAATATCTAATATACTTTTAATCTCATTGAGTGTATTTTTTCATCTTAGACATTGTAGATTTCATCTCTAAAATTCATCATGACTTTTTATATCTTTAATGCCTTTACTTAACTTTCTGAACATCTGGAATGCAATTATAATAGCGAATTTAATGTCCTTATCTGCTAATTCTGAAATTTGTGTCAGTTCTTTGTAAGTTTTTATTGAGTTTTCCCTTCATTATGTATTACATATTTTATGTTTTCCTTTTTGAGTGTCTGGTAATTTTTTATTGGACACCAAACATTCTGAATTTGACATTGTTGGTTTTATGTTTTTACATTCCTATGTTCTTGAGGGCTTTTTTCTTTTCTGGGATAAAGTTTAGTTACTTAGAATCAGTTTGACCCTCTTAGGTCTTGCTTGTATGATTTCTTAGATGAGACATGAACAATGTTTCTTCTAAGGCTAATTATCCCCCTCCCCCCTAAGTAAAACCCTTATGAGGACTCTGTTCCTTGAATTATGAGTTTTTTTCAGTCTTGCTGATGGGAACAGTCACAATTCCTGGTTCTCTTTGAGCTCTGTGTACTGTTCCCTTTAATTCCTTTGGTTCTTTCTCTGGTCACAAGTAGTTTCTTCATACACATATGTTTATCAGTACTCTGTGGAAGACATGTAGCAGACCCTCTGCAGGTCTCCAATGTTCTCTCTCCATGTAGCCGTCTCCTCTCTAATAGTCCAACCATCAAACTTTAGATACCTTTGCTTAGCTCTGTCTTCTCAACTCAGGGATTCTTCTGGGCTTGTCTGAGTTCCTCCTTCCTGCACTGCTGTCTAGAAACACTCTCAGGGCTTAATTAAAGCAATTGTATGGTTTATCTGTGTATTTTCCATCTCTCAGAAATCACCATCCTCTGTTCCTGAAGTTCATTATCTTGAAAACAGTTTTCACATATTGATTATTTCAGTGGGAAGGTAAATTCAGTTCCTGTTACTCCATCTTAGCCAAAAGCAGAAGTCTTTTAAATGGAGTGGTTAACCCATTTACATTTGATATAATTATGAATATGGTTGGGCTTAAATGTAACATCTTGGTATTTGTTTTCTATTTTTTAACTGTTGTCCCTTTGGTTTTCTTTTCCTGCCTTTAAAAAAATTAATCAAGTGCTTTTAGCTATTCTTTTGAATATCCTCTTTTGGCTTTTTAGCTCTACGTTTTTACTTTATTATTTTTTTGTTTGCTCTAGAGATTGAAACATGCTATCTCAGCATATCTTCAATTAATAATATAAAACTTCAAGGAGGGCACATATTGCATGGTGCACTGGGTGTTATACGCAACTAATGAATCATTGAATTTTACATAAAAAACCAGGGATGTACTGTATGGTGACTAACATAATATAATAAAAAATATTATTATAAAAAATAAAATTTAAATTCAATTAATTAAAAAAATATAAAACTTCATGATTAAAATAAAGACTTTACAAAAGTACACTTCCATTAACCCTCCCTTGTCCTCGATATTATTATTTTTGCATATTTTACTTTGATCATGTATTTTAAACCCCACCACACATTATTTTACTTACACTGACTGTTATCTTTAAAAAACTAAGAAAAGAAGAAAAAATAGACTTTTCTATTTACCTATATATTTATTTTTTCTGGCACTTTCCATTCCTTCTCATAAATTCAATTTTCCATCTGGTATCATTTTTCTTCTGCCCAGAGCCCTTTCTGTATCAATTAATTTTTTTTTTTTAGGTGCACCTGTGGGCTACAAATTCTCACTTTTTGTTTATCTTACCGTGTCATTGTTTTGCCCTCTGTTTTGAAGAATTTTTTCTCTGGATATAAATTTCTAGGTTGATAGATTTTTTTACCCCAGTACTTTGAAGATATTGTTCAATTTTCTTATTTCTTGAATTGTTTATTACAGTCAATTATTATTCTTATTCTCTTCAATATAATATGTTTCTTTTCCTCTGGCTCTTTTTTTTTCATTTTTAAATAATGTCTTTATTGAGATATAATTTACATATCATACAGTTGGCTCATTTAAAGTGTGTGATTCAATTTTTTTAGAATTTTATTTTATTATGTTATGTTAGTCACCATACAGTTTATCATTAATTTTTGGTGTAGTGTTCTATGATTCATTGTTTGCGTGTAACACCCAGTGCTCCCTGCAATACGTGCCCTACTTAATACCCATCACTGGGCTAACCCTTCCCCCTAGCCCCCGCCCCTCTGAAACCCTCTGTTCGTTTCCTGTAGTCCATAGTCTCTCATGGTTCATCTCTCCCTCTGATTCCCCCCCTTCATTTTTCCCTTCCTTCTCCTAATGTCCTCTCTGCTATTCCTTATGTTCCACATATAAGTGAAACCATATGATAATTGTCTTTCTCTGTTTGACTTATTTCACTTAGCATAATCCCCTCCATTACCACCCATGTCGATGCAAATGGTGGGTATTCATCCTTTCTGATGGCTGAGTAATATTCCATTGTATATATGAACCACAACTTCTTTATCCTTTCATCTGTTGAAGGGCATCTCGGCTCCTTCCACAGTTTGGCTATTGTGGACATTGCTGCTGTGAACACTGAGGTGCATGTGGTCCATCTTTTCACTACATCTGTATCTTTGGGGTAAATACCCAATAGTGCAATGGCTGGGTCATAGGGTAGCTCTATTTTTAACTTTTTGAGGGACCTCCACACTGTTTTCCAAAGTGGCTGTACTTACTTGCATTCCCACCAACAGTGTAATAGGGTCCTCTTTTTAAGGTTTCACCTTTGCTTTTCAAGAATTTTACTATGAAATGTTTCCTTTTTTTTTTTTAATCTTGCTTGAGACTTGTTGAGCTTCTTGAATCTGTTAATTTTTTTTTTAAATCAAATTTGGAAAAATTCTGGCCATTAATTCTTCAAATTTTTCTTAGGTCCTATTTTCTCTCTCCGCTCTTTCTGGGACTTGGATTACACATGTGTTCAACTGCTTTATATTTTACACTATTAAACATCATTATTACTGATTTCTATTTTCATTCAATAATTTTTCTTTCTGTTCTTCAGTTTGGATAACTTCAATTTACCTGTGTTCAAGTGATCTTTTTCTTTGCATTGACTAATCTACTATTGAGTTCATCTAATTAATTTTTTATTTCACACATTTCAGTTTCAGAATTTACATTTTATTATTTTTTAGAGTTTACAGTTTTCTGCAGAAATAGCCAATCTCTTCATCTTCTCCACCTCTAAAATTTTAAACATATCTATAATAGTTGTTCTAAAGTCCTTATCTGCCAATTCCAATAACTATCCTTTGTGGATCTGTTTCTATCAATTGTGTTTTCTCTTGGTTATAATAATTTTTCCCCTTGCTTCTTTAAATGTCATAAATTTTTATTCCAGATGTTATGTATACAGAGCAGTGAAGACTGAAGTGTATTTTTCTTTGTTTATTTCTCAGAGTGAAAACCCTTTCTTACGACTGGCAATTAAAGTGAATGTCTAATGATTTGTGCATATATACAAATAGAATTTTAATATTTTATCCAGCATTTTGAGGTGCTTGTACTGAAATAGTTTTCTGTACGTTTGATTCACCACATTGCCTGGAAATGGAGTTTGTTATTTCTTTAGATCTTTCAATAGCTTTGAGCTAGATCTTGCAGGGCACGCTTGCTGGAATTTAAGTGATTTTGAGGCTCTTAAGTGTAGAAATAGACTCTAACATTTCCTTTATACCATATTCTCTCCAATCTCCAAAGTGAAAATTAGGGACTGCTTCTGTCCATGCACAGTCTTTATGCTGGCCTCTCTCTCTCTCTCTCTCTCTCTCTCTCTGTGTGTGTGTGTGTGTGTGTGTGTGTGTGTGTGTGTGTTTCAGCCAGAAACCCTATGGGGGTAAAACCGTGAAGACATCTATTTGGAACGGATGGTATGGAATTCAATTCTGTGTCACGAGTTGCAAGTATCCATTAGGATCCTCTGGGGGCAAACTGAAATAAACTCTCAGGCCTCTCTCAAGGAGGAGATGCTGCTCTTAGATCTAGCAGGAGGCTCATATGGGTATGTCTAGCAAACCAACCACTGACAGTCCCAAAGATAATAATTTCTCACACTTGCACTTTATGCTTAGCAAGGCATGTGCAGGCCCAAGGATCTCCTTTGATTCTTACAACTCAGTTTTAGTAAGAGGTAAGACTGAGAAGGTTCAGTGGGCCAGTTTTAGAGTGGCCTTAATGTCATCATAAATATTGAGCTTTATCCTATATTCTGCCATCTTCTCTCACTTGGGTTACTTCTGTAGCCTCATTGTATAGCTCCCTGCCTCCAGGCCTCACCCCCCCAGTCCACTCATCACACTGAGTAGGCAATCTAAAAGGCAAGTCTCCCTTTGCTCTATACTCTTCAATGGCTCCCCAGTACCTTCAGGACAAATCTATAAGGCCCTTGAGGTCTGGTTTCTTTCCATTCCTCCAGCCTCATCTTTCTTCTCCTCCTCTTCTCTCAGGCATATGTGAATAATGCACCTTTTGCCTGGGACACTGCCTCCCACCCCTACACACACACACACACACACACACACACACATACACACACACACACATACACACACACATGCTCATCCATCTGGTCACAGCTGCAGACTCACCTCTTCTCCCTTCCTCCTAAGTTTGGGTTAGGAGTACCTCCTCTGGGCCCACAGAGCCCTGAGCTAACTTCTACCATGTCATCTCCTCCCAGTGCTGGGTGCTCCCTTACTTGCCTGCCTCCCCTCTGGAATGGAAGTGCCAGGAGGTCAGGGACTGTGTCCATCTTGCTTATCACTGTGTCTCTAGCCTCAAGCATAGTGTTGACACACAATAAGCCACAGGGAAGATTCATTGCATTGAATAGGACCCAGGAAGCTAGGGATTGCTGGTATTGCCATATTTTCCACCAGGTGTTTATGGGGGCAGCTCACAAGTACTTACTGACTCTCAGAGCCTAGTTCTGGGCTTGGCCCGGAGGGGCCAGATGAGGTGGATGCTAGAATAGAATATTAGAATATTCGAACACTTACTGAATGCTTTACTGCACTAATCCACATAATCCTCACAACAACCATTTACATTGGTCCTGTGATCACCCCCACTTTACCAATGAGACAAACAAGGCATAAAGAAGTGAAATGATTTGTCCAAGATCAGAGAGTTCAAAAGCAGTGACCCTGGGGTTCAATTCAGGAGTGAGAGGTCAGAGACTAAGACTGCACCATAGAAACGCTGAACTCCTGAAGCTTCCAGGCTGTTTCTTAAGAAAGATGGAGATGTGAGCACAAGATCCTAAGTGTGCAGGATGCCCAGAGAAGGAATGAGGTAAGTGAGACCCACCGCAGTCTCAGAAACCCCAGGAAGGTGATGAGTTTTGGGAGAACGGTGCAAGTCCTCGCAGGGAAACTCGGTGACCCAGGATTCCCAGAGGAGGTCTGGGAGCCCCTTCCTCCAGTTTCCCTGGGAACTCGGGGCAGGAGACGGTACTAAAGCCAGGCTGGAGCTCAGGGCCAGACACTGCTGGAAAAGAGCGCAGCTAAATGTCAGGGTTTAGGGCCCCAGCCAGGCCTGGCTGCTCTGTGCTAGCATCCTGCCCTGGGAGGAAGAGCAGGGAGAGAATCCACAGTAGCCCTCGGAAGAGCTTCTGAAAAGAGCCCCCAGGCCAGGAGCAGGGAGAAGCGGGCGCTTTGGCGGCCAGGTCGGGGCGGGGCAGCTGGGCCACCCGGACACCTCTGACAGGCAATTTCCAATTTCCTATGGAATTAAACTGTAAAAGCAGAGTCCGTCACTGTCTGCTCCCTCCCTGGGAGGGGAGAAAGTTACTGCGGCAGGCTTGAGAAAGCTGGACTGTCCTTTCCCAAACAAAACAGCGACCAAAGAAGCTGGTGTTTGGAGACGGTTTCAAAGCCCCGAGCCGCGCACCAGGGTGCCTGTGTCTTCTGTCTCTACCTGCTCAGGTGACCTTGGGCAAGTCCCTTCCTCTCTGTGGGCCTCAGTTTCTTCATCTAGGAAAGGAGATGTTGGATGCGAGGATGCCGGAGGCCCCTTCCAGCTCTGAGATGCTAGCGTTCTGTAATAAAGTTGGGTGTGGGAAAATATGAGGTCTAGGGGGACCAGGGGAAGGGGCTGGAACCATCCTTGGTTGGAACCGCTAAAGGAAGCTCTGTTCAGCCCCAGCCCCAAGGCTCCCAAATCCAGCAGCAGAACTGGGATCCACCCAGCCAAAATCAGCGAGGGGAAGCCAAAAGCATGAGTAAGGAGAGGTTGGGCCATAAACATGTCATCTGCACAAACATCCAGCCCCCTCTGGGGTCCCATTGGCCCTGCCGGGGGAGGAGACTGCTGCTGGGGCCCCCCTCAGCCACAACCCCAAGCTTACTCGCTTGGCCCAGGATTTCAGGGTGGAGGTCTGACTGCTAAGAAGGGAAACCTGGCTGAGGACGTGCCCCGAGGAGCTGTCAGGAAGGGCTGGGCGAGGCGAGGGCCCCACCATAGCCAGACAGCTGGGGGTGGCGCTCCGCTGAAGGGACGCCTTCCATCCTGACAAAATGCAGGGCTTTCTGGGATGGTCTCCATTTTAGATCGGCTGAGGTTCCTGTTTCTCCAGCCCTGACCCTTCTCCCAAGTTTCGGAAAACCAGCAGCCAATGGGCCCTCGCTTCTTGGAACTTCACATTCAAATTCAACAGTCTCCAGACACCAGTCCTGGTCCTCTCCAAACCGCCTTCCTCCATAGGGTTCCCTAGCTCAGAGCTGACGCTGTCACCCAGCCACTCAAGCTGGTGTTCCAGAAGGGATCCTCTTTCCCCCTCTGCACTTACATCTAAAAGATTCCCACGTCTTGGCAAGGTGACCCTTGTCGGCCTGTGTTGGCCCTTTCCTCTTTGTCCATCTTCCTTTCTCTCTCTCCAGACCTCAAGTACACACGATTTGACTAATCTAGTTTTCATATGGCCCACTTAAAAAAAATGTGTCATTTTTAATGAGGAAAACAAGGGTGAGGACTTTGACAGTAACCTGCACTGTGAATGTATCACTCTCCTGTCCCATTTCCTTGCCTTCTACCCTCCAAGGAAGCTGTCCTGCATCCAGGGACTTTTGCTTGATTGCATCATTTTCAATAAAGTCTTTTCTCATCTATCTGCACTCCTAAAGTCTAATTTAAAGTTTTATGAAAAAGTGTCATTTTGCATGCAATCTTTTGGAATTTGCTTTTTTTCCACTTAATATTCTATTTCCATGCACGGTTGTTTGTTTGCAAATATGGCTGCAGTTATCCCTCTTCGTGCCTCCACATTCCTTTTGCCATGTGACTTGATGCAATGAAAGCATCAAGAGGTAGAGTCTCTCACCCCACTTCTTCAATCTCAGCCAGCCTTCTGTATTATTTTGACTCATCTAATGTGGCAGAAGTGGCACTGTGTCATTTCTGAGCTTAGGCATTAAGAGGCTTTCTCCTCTTCCCCATTCTCTTGGAACCTTCCATAGCCATGTGAACAAGCTAGTTTGCTGGGTGATGGGAGACATGCGGCCCAGTTGACACCATCACCCTAGTGGACTCTGCACTGACCATGGATTCATGAGGAAGCTCAGCTAAAACCAGAAGAACTGGCCAACTGAGTCCAGCTTCAAATGCCTACCTACCGAATTATGAATTAAATAAGTAATGGCTGTCTAAGTCACCGAGTCCAGACCGGTTTGTTACACAGTGATCAGCAACTGATACACCAAGACTGTTGCCTGCTTCTGCCGTTCGTTCATTTTTACTGCTGCCTGATATGTGCAGCTAGCCGTCTTCATTCTTTCACTCTCTGTTGATACGCACCTGTGTGAAAATGTCTGCATGAATTTGTGTGTGTGTGCACGTGTTCTCTATTGAATGTGTATGAAAGATGACTTCTCCTCTCTAGGCTCACAGCTACTGGGAACCTTGAGCCCCTTCTCCTCACTGTTCCAGGAGAAAGTGTCAAAATGAAAAATAGATCAGGGCATGCTTTGCCCCAATCCCTCAGGGGCTGTCCCAAGCCCTCAGGGTAGAGTTCAATGCCTTTATCTGGTATTTAAGACCCTCTGTGCCCTGGTCGGTTGTCTCTTCTCTGCCAATAAGCTTGGCTACTAAACCGCTATGAGACCTTGGGGACAAATTACTTTACCTCTCTGTGCCCCAGTTTCTTCTTCTGAAGAATAGGACTAATAATAGTGTGGGTCATGAAGTTATTGGAGAGGATTAATTGAAGTAATAGGTACAAAGCTTTAGAACAGTACTTGGCAAAAAGCACCCTACAAATATTTGCTATTTTTGTTGTTATTTTTGTTTTAAAAGTAGCCAAATGGTAAAGCTGATGTTTCTTAGAGTGTATCACAGCTCAGGGCCTTTCCCTCTGTGGGTCCCTCTGTCCAGAATCCCGTTCTTTATATGTCTACCTGGTAAACTTGCCTGTCCAGAACTTGTCTGGGTATCACTCAGTTTGACACCTTCCCAGCTCATCTCCCACCTCCCAGTTGAATTGAGCTCACTCTCTTCTGGGCCCCATTGGCCCTTGCACACGTGTCGAGCATTGCTTGTGTCTGTTTAGTGGGCCTCTTTGAGCTCAGGGACTGTATTCCATTCATCTCTGTACCCCAGAGCCTGGCACAGGATAGATTCAGGATAAATGCATGATGAATGAGTAAATGAACAAACGAATTACTGACCTTATTTGCCCTGTGCAATCATTCATTCACCATTCATCCAACCACCATATACTGAGCTCAGCTCTGCCACCCACTGTCATGCTCAGAGGAGACATCTGCCTGGGATCTGAGGAGAGACAGATCCTGGGAGGACAAGCAAGGCTCAGTGTGGTCCGAGCTGTGACATGCAAATCCCCTACCCAGGACAAGTGGCGTGAGGGGCCTGCCCTCAGGGACCCACCAACCATGGAGGGAAATGAAGCTTAGACCCCAAACAGCAAAGAAGCAGCCAGAAGCATTCGGTGCATTCAGGATTCTAAGTGTGCACAGGACGGGAGTGTAGGGAGCCACATAGACAAATGCAGCGCCTGAAGCCAGGCTTCGAGCTCTGTGAGAGCAGGAACTGTCTTGTTCACCCTGGGAGCCCAGGCCTGGCCGAGGTCTGCCAGAGGTGCTGGTCAACAGAAATATTTGTTGAGTATGTGACACATGAGGAGAGGGCGGCTAAATTAATAAGAACAGCATTTCAGGCCCACGCTGCCACATGGCGGCCAGTGACTACTGCCAGGACGCGTCCCCTCTCCGGCCTCAGGTATTTGCCCAACATCCTACCCAGCTCTCAATCCTGTGATGATGCAGAGATGCGGGCTAGGCCCGCGGGGCGCCCCTCGACAGGCTGCTGTGTCTGTGTCTGTGTGTGCCCGCGCATGCTCGCGCCCGTGCCGTGCGCCCCAGAGCCAGGGTTGGAAATGGTAACCACAAGCAGCACCATGTGGTCCTCATTCTGGGAGCACTTTCTCTGGGCTAGGCACAGAATGCAAAGTTCTGAGTGCTTCACGGGCACTATCTTACACTTTCGCAAAGCACACGAGATGGGTGAGACGGAAGAGATCATTGTGCCCATTTTATAGATAAGGAAACTGAGTCTCCTGAGGTGGAAGAAATGGCCCCACAGCTCACAGTGGCAGATGTGGGATTGGAAGCAGTTCTGTCTGACTCCAGGCGCTTAGCCTCTCCACTCCATACTTGAGGGCAGCTCTTGATGATGGACTCTGGCTGAGAATTCAGGGATGGTGGAGGCCAAAGTTGGGTGGTGGGGTTGGGGGCGGTTGAGCCTCATTGCCTCTCCAAGTGCCTGCTAACTGAAGCCAGATCCTCCATACAGAAGATCTGGCCTGAGCTTTCTAGGGCTTGCATGGAAGTTTTTGGAGTTTTTGCCTTGCTTAACTGAAGAGCTTTCTGTGGTGCTCTGGACTGTTCTTTTCTGGCTGGGCTAAGGGAGGGCAGAGGTCAGTGGAGGCCCTGCCTTTGGCTCACCCTTGGGGAGGTGGATTCCCAGCCAGGCAGAGAGATCCTGAAATGGCCTCTTGCACTCTGGAGGGAGGACCAGGACCATGCGGCCCTCCCAGGCCCGCTGCACCCCCGAGCCACTTAGACGCCAGCTCGGCACGGGAAATCCCACCACACAAAAGGCAGCTACAAATTGGCCTTTGAAAGGTGTTCTCTTTCTTCTCATGCTTAGGGGAGAAGAGAAAAAAAGCAAGAAAAAAAATGAGAGAAAGAAAGAATAGAAAAATTGGCCCAACTAGGGGCTTGGTCTGTTGAGTCCAACTTCTTGACCCGCTCATCTGAATTATGCCTGCAGTGAGGCCGCCTCGCAAATGCACTCCACGGACAGACAGACAGACGGCGGCTTCCTCTGCAGCTGCACGCTCCCCATTCCAAGGCCCCAACTCAATAGGTCTGATGGAAGGTCTTGGATGCTGATTGCAAATCGAGTCACCCCAGCGGGGAGGGCCTTTCTGGGCCCCTGAGAGGAGATTTGGATGGTGGGGACCTAGGATTGTGCAGCTGAGGCTCCCGCCCTCCCAGGAGGACGGGGCAAAGTCAGGAGCAGCAGGGGCTGTCTTCCCTGCTCCCGGGGCCCTGCACACAGCATCTCCGGGCTCCCCAGAGACTGTCCCTGGAAGTGACCCGAGCCCTGGGGACTCAGGCCAGGAGCAGCCTCCCCCGTGATTTCTGCCCACGCCCCTGCGCCTCCAGCGAGGTGTCGGGGTGGGTTGGGGGGGAAAGGCTGGCTCATCCAGGCCTTTGGAAACATCCTGACACACTTTCCTCCAGCCGGCCGAAGTTACTTTCCAAGTATTTCACTTTCCATTTCTTCTCCAGATCTGGTAACAGGGTGTTCCTGCCCTTTTCCCCTTGCTGACCTTTCTGCCTGGGCCCTGCCTCTGCTGCATTTCATCAAGTCCACACGCTCTCGGAGCCTGGGCCAAATCTCTGTTCAGCCCCGCAGCCGGCACGCATGTGGGCGACTGGCCCCGCTAGCCCTGCCGTAGCCACCCATCAAGCCTCAGGGACAGCGGGACAGATGGAAACAGGCATGAGGGGGCTCCCAGGCTTTGAGGTCTGGCCTCCTGCCTGCCGAGGTCAGCTCCCCAACATTCCAGCCAGCTGCATCACCCTGGAAAATTGTCTCGAGCTCTCTGAGTCTTGGGGTACTCCTCTGTGCAATGTCTCGGGGTTGAAACAAAACAGGACAATGAAATGCAAGAGCAGGTCTGGGGAATCAGTGCTTTTTGATGCCACTTTAACTTTGTGAGGTCGAAGTCCACTGCTAGAAATTTCTCTCTTGGGGCCCCGACTCTTCTGTGTCTTTCTAGACATGCAGGAAGAAGCCAAGGCACTAGAATCAGACAAAACTGGGTTTGAAGCCTGATTCAGCTCACTCCACCTCTCTGGATCCCATTATAAATGAAATATATTACAAAATGCAGATAAAAATGCCACCATTCTCAAGGGGTTGAGGGCAGGGTTCAGCTGCACACAATGCAAGCCTTTGGCACAGTGCACGGCTCGAGGGATGGGGGGAGTCACGGTCATTCTTCTTTGGGATCAGGGTGGTGGTATCATCTCCAGTCCCCATTCCTGAGATGGCCTGGGACGTTGTTGGCTGGGAAGCCACTGGTTTCTCTGAGAGGATGAAGGTGCTGTACCTCTCACGGTTACTTAACGCCATTCCCTCCCACTTAACCACTACCTTTTTTCTTTTTCCAGGCCACATGAGTTTTGCAAGGCAGACACAGAAAGCAGGGAATGAAAAAAAAAAAAAAAAAAGAAGGGAGATCTGAAGCCAGACTGGGCGTCCTGCAGGAGGCTCTCGAATTGCAGACAGTTGCAGCCTAGATACGACGTGCAATGAGAAATGCCCCAGATCGCCCGGGCCCGGCTCCGGCCTACTTTGAAGTGTTGACAACACATAAAATTAAAAGCATCACAATGCGAATTATCACGTTGTTTTTTCCACTTTGATAGCCTCTACAAAGCATTTTATACTGATGAATCAATATAAATGTTTCTTTACACAGACGTTAGGAACAAAAAAAAAATTTTTTTCCTTAAGAGAAACCAACGAAACTAACAAAAAGATTTTAGCTCTGGGTTGCATCATAACTCTAGGTAACATGGTGAGTTTGGGCTCTCCTTTGAACCATGGCCGTGGAGGTCCCCTATGTCTGCTTGCTTGGGTCGTGTCATCCAGCCCCCAACTGAACGTCCGTCCGCCGGCATTGCTGCTGTCTCGTGACTGCACGTCTGTGTGTGCACATGGGTACAAGCAGATAGAGAGTACGTCTCTCTATAAATGTACACGTACGTGTGTGTGTGTGTGTGTGTGTGTGTGTGTGTGTGTTTTGTGGTTTGGTAAAGTAAAGCTTGCAAATTAGGAATAATTTATAACTAGTTACAACTCGATTATTGGCTGGGACTCCCTTTATGTTACAGCAGATGGACTTTTGCGTGAAATATTTTCCCCAAGTTGCTATAGAGACATGCCAACATCTTTCTGCTGAAGCCATTCCCTGCAGGCCTGTTTGTTGTTGCGCCCGGTGCCGAATCACTTGCAGGCTGAATCACTTGCAGCCCTCGCAGAGGCTGATTAAAGAGCCCGGGGGCCCTGGGAGTCTGAGGCCTCTCAGCTACTGCCACCAGGGATGGGCTGCAAAAGTCGTTAGGGCTGGATGGGGGGCGGGGCTGGGCTGCAGGAGGATGCCCAGGTGAGCCAGCCAGATGCAGGGGAGAGGGTCTCGCAGGGGAGGAAAATAGCTAGGGCTCATGCGGGACCTACTGTGCGCTACGCGTGGATCTGGGAACACGTCCTTCTCGTACTTTGTCTCGTCCCTGTAGCAACCCTGTGAGGTGGGGCTTGTGATTCCCCTTTTCCAGGTGGGGTAGTGAGGCACAGCAGAGTTAAGTGACTTGCTCACGTTACCACTGTACCATTCAAAGCCAGCTCTCTCTAACTCTATCATCTTACCATTGGTGTACTCCCCAAATTGGGAGGGGGAGGGCTGGGATAGATGGGGTGCATTTGGAACTTAGGATCCTGGGTGAACTGACAAGCCACAGGCTGGGCAGGGTGGCCAAATTCAGCCCTCTGCCAGTTTCTCAGGCTGTTGGAGCATCCTCAGACAAAATCTCCAGCCTCCATCACGCAACTCACAGTCCATTTGGGCAGACACACTCAGGCCTGTCTGACCAGCAACATAAACATGGCCAAGCACTGAGACGCTGTGGGTCCCAGCTCCTGAGCCAGGGCCTATGTACGGGAGCCCCCGCCTCCCCCTTTCCCTTCCCAGGCAAAGATAGGAACCGAGTGATGTTTCCTAAGAGCAGGGTTTACAAAGAGGGTGGCCTGGAGCGATGACAGGGCCATGGACTTTGAAGTCCAACAGATCCAAGTTAGAGTCTTGAATCCACTCTTGTCCAGAGGTGGGACTTTAGGCGACTCACTCCTCCTCTCGGAGCTCTGATTTTCCTCATCTGTAAAATGGGACTTGCTGTACCATCCTGGCAAGGTGAGACTCAGTTCTCCCACTAGAATGGAAGCTCCCTAGAACAGTGCTGGTACACAGTAGGCATTGCTATATTTAGCAATGATGAACAAATGAATGCATTCTAAATATGTCTGGCATGTATTAGATCCTCAGTGGTAGAAATGATTTTAATCTACCATTTCTCCGACTTTCAGGACCCTTCCCTTCCCTCCCTGGGCAGACTTTCAAGGAGGATCCTAAGTCCCTGAGTCTCTTTCCCAGACTCTTCCAACCCATAATAGACACAATTCTTGGAGAATACAAACAACCCAACACTTTAGTATCTTAGTCCATGGAGATCTCTTCCTATGAGAGGACATAGGTCAGGGCTCTTTAGATTGCAAAAACAGAAACCTAACTCAAACTGTCTAAGCTAATAAAGGAGCTAATTCATAGGAATCATACTTCTTCACTTACTTCACAGGAATCATACTACTTCCATACATACAACTGGATCCAGATGTCCAACCAATCTCCATCCATTTCTTGAACTCACTCTTCTCCAGCTTGGTTTTAACTTCAGGCAGGCTCTGCCCTTGTGATGATAGGGTGGCTGCCCAGCTTCAGGACTGCTCACTAGCTCAGCACCTCTTCCTCAAGATTCACATGCAAGTCCTAGGACTGAATTTCAATGGATGTGCTTGGATCACATGTGAAGCCTGATCAGGCATCCATTCCAGAAGTCTGGAAGGAGAGTCAGCCCCACCTAAGTCAACATGGCCCGAAAGCAGGGAAGGCATAGTTCTCCAAGGGTAATGTGGATGTGCTTGCCAGAGGAAGAGGACAGGGGTGCTGAGCAGGCCAACACCTGCAGCAGGGCAGGAGACAACCTAACCTTTATCCTCATGACAATCCTGAAAGGTAGTTATGATTTTTCTCATTTTACACAAAACTGAAGCCCAGAGAGTCTGGGACCTTGCTCAAAGCCACACAGTGTGTCCATGGTAGGTTCAGGGTAGGAGACCCCAAGCCTGTGTTCTTGCTGGGACTTTATGGGAGGAAGTGAGCCTTATAGCAGGTCTGGAATTGGTGTGTGGAGGATGGGTGGGAGATGCAGATGGCCTCAGAATCCCTGCAGCCAGGAGAAGCCTCTGGGCCCATGCAGGGCTGTTTGTGGTTCTTGTTCTCATTTGTGCCAAGTAGCACAGGTCTTGAAACAAGCAGGTGCTTGCCTTTCCTCATCTTTCCCAAATCCCAAAGTATATTGTGCTTCATGTTTGGGACTCTTGCAAGCAATTTATTATTTTATTTTGGTTATCTCAAGTCAGAAATAATTTGACTTTGGCATTATTGAGTGTCCTATTTTTAAATGCCTTCTTTTATGGGCTTTTTGGTGGCTCTTTTTAGGAGAAGGTCCCTACATCACAGGCATCATAGCCCCAGAGAGCTGAGATCTTCCACGGAGGTTTTGCATGGGTGCCCCTCAAGCCA
The DNA here is from genome assembly GCF_023065955.2 of Ursus arctos. NCBI lineage: Eukaryota > Metazoa > Chordata > Mammalia > Carnivora > Ursidae > Ursus > Ursus arctos. The sequence continues at coordinate 58,466,778 of NW_026622819.1, forward strand.
GTCCTGAAGGCCTAGGTGTTGTTGTCTCCCATCCTGATCTATCTTTAGCCCCCATTCAATCTCAAGTCACGACCTCTCTGAAGGCCACCCTGATAGCTTCACACCTGGGCTGTCTCTTCATCCAACCATGGGCCCACTGCTCTGTGCTACACAAAGGAATCTTTAGCAACTCTGGACTAGGTCTCAGTTGTCTGTAGTCATAACTTGGCCTGTCCTTGAATTCATCTGTTGAACCTTGTCCTTCAAGAATTGGTTCAGAATGAACGTCGTAAAGGGCTTTATATATTGTAAAGCAATGTATGTAATAGACATCATAAAATCAAAGATCATTTTCTCATGTTATTCTCTATCTCACCCTCACTGGGTGTATTGAAAATTGACATATAATTATTTCTTTTATGTACATACTGGTTACATACACACACCCACATTTTGTGGGTCTATCTCCCTCACCAAACAGTGAGCTCCAAGAAGGTATGCATCATGACTATCTCGCTCACCATTGTATCCCAGCATATTACTGTTAGATGGTGTTAGATGCTCAGTAAACATTTGCTAAAAGGATGAATGCATCCGTGAATGAGTGAGTGGGTGAGAAACATCGTCTAGCTTTCCCCACCAGATAGTAAAGCAAAGGCACTGCAATTAGGCACATCTGGTTTCAAATCACAGTTTTGTTGCTTCATAGCAATGTGACCTTGGGTGGCTGATGTTTCCTGACCTTTCTGTGTTTTTGTTTCCTCATCCATAAACTGGGATACCATTTCACCGAGGAAGCTAAAAGATCACCTGTGTGAATTCAATGCTCGCCATAGTAAACACTCAGTAAAAGTTGGGACCCTTCTCCCTTCCGGCTTTGGAGATTCCACAATACCTACGATAGTGCGCAAATATTGAATATTTTGTAAATGCTTTTTGATTGATACATGGATAAATTTATCAGAGTGATGGGCACAACTCCAATGTGGGATTCCTGTTCCTGGTTGAGAGAAAACTATGAGATTATAACTGATAAAAAATTCCGAGGGACCCTGGGAGTGACAAGAAGCTAGAATAGGGAGGGTGGCAATGTTTGTGTGTGTGCATGTGTGTGTACACATGTGTGTGCACGTGTGTGCGTGTGTATGTTTGCTTGGATATAGATAGATGCGCACAAGGAGAGGACATTAGTTATTCAAAGTCCATTGATTCTATGCTTAAAAGCTTAAGTTCATAATCAAACACGCATCAAGAAGCCCATGGAAGTTCTTGGGGCACCTGCGTGGCTCAGAAGGTTAAGTGTCCAACTCTTAAATTCGGCTCAGGTCATGATCTCAGGGTCATGAGATTGAGCCCTGGGTTGGGCATGGTGCCTGCTTAGGATTCTCTCTCTCTCTCTTCCTCTGCCCCTCTTTTCTCTAAAAAAAATACAAATAAAAACAAATAAATAAATTATAAGAAGCCCATGGAAGTTCTTGAAAAGGAGAAATGTGATGGAAATTCTTTTAGTAACTGCATTTACAACAGACTTGAACTGGGAGAGGCTGTGGAGGCTGTTCTAGTAATCTAGGAAAAGGGAGAGATGACTCGTAGGTATTCAACAAGCCATGTTGACAACAACAAGTGAGGAGAGGCAAGTCTTGAAGACTCCTCGGATCCATAAATCAAGAAATATTTATTGGGTATGGAGCAAAAGAAAGGAAAGGACCAAATTTATTTTTATTTTTCCTTCTAAAATTATAAATGTGATTTTTCCATTGCAAAATAATATAGCCCCACTAAAAGTTATAATTAGAAAATGAAAGGAAAAATAATCATTCATAATCCCCCAACCAGAACCACACCATGACTGCATTTTATGACCCCACATCTATGACCTTAGCAGAATGAATGAGTCTGCTGTGTTCATGCTGGGGATATAGGAGGAGGGTCAGAAAGATGCTAAAAAGAGGCCATGGCTGAATTCATTCATTTGCTAATTTGATTCAGTCACCACGAGAGAAACCATGTCTTGACATTGGATCGGAATCTCCCAGTTTCTTTATGCTACTCCGGACATCAACAATGTTGAGTTACTTCCAAACTGATCACGAGAATCCTTTCCTTTTTCACTGTTTAGTGGACATATTAGTTTTTGTCCTTTTGCGTCTGTTGCCTCCTTAATATTGTATCTGATCTTCCTTTTGAGGACATTCTTCATTGTGTGGAATCCTGGCAACTGAGTTCTCTCTGAGAGTTGTCTTTGTCAATGGTCGCTTGGCTGGCCGACCCACCAGATGCCCTTGTCCTTTCAACAATTCTTCTGTTGGTATTTGAGTAGGTTGTTTGTCGTTTGGTCAGCTGGTTAACCAGGCTTTTGGGAAGGCAGGCAAGTTCACATTATAATCCAGTGGCTCACTGAGAAAATGATTCATCAGCCGGTCAGTTGGTCTGATGGCTGACCATTAGTCCATCTGTCTATCGAGTGGGCAGTTAGTCCGTTCACTGGTGTATCAACCACTCCATTGGCTCAATCGTCACTTGGTAATTCCACCAGTCAGCCAGTTGTTCAGTCTCTCCATTAGCTTGTTAGCCAGTTAGCTCTTCAGTCAGTCAGTCAGTCAGCCAGTCAGTGAGGCTGTCAGTTGTCAGCGAGTTGGCTGGGCCACACCCCTGATGTGCGCCTCCTGCTGGTGATCTCCGTCCTCACCTGAATGCAGAGGGCATGGAGGGAGAAGCGCATTTCCTCCTTGCGGAGGTCCTTTGAAGTGCCCAGTCAATCCTTGGAAACTTTAAATCAAATGTTATTTATGAGGTACTAGAGTGAAAACAGCCTCATCATTCTAAATTACTAGCAGCTAACTTAAGTTTACTAATTTTCTTTCAAAAATTGTTAAAACTTAGAACCACGGTTTGCCTTCTTGCCCCCACTCCCTCCCACTCCCTGGGCTTGCCCCCTCCTCCTTTCCGCAGGAGAATTGGTTTTTAGGAGCATGTGACTTCATCAGCTGCTCCTGATGCCAACCAGAGTTGTCAAGGTCCATGAAGAGATGAGTCACCCTCTTTGAGAGGAAGTTTATGGAGAGCCAGGCTTATTCCCAGACAGGGGCTTGTGACCCCAAGAGTAGGCCATTAGTCCAGTTTGTGGAGCCATTTTCCACTTGGAGGCCCCTTGTAGACTTGATGGGTCTGGAAGGATGGGTTCCAAACAAAGGGGGCTAAAGATCTGTTTTCCTGTGGGCTCTCCTTTCTTTCTGGAGTGGAGGCAAGTCTGTTTAATATTCAGAGCAGATTTCCTAATGCCTAATAGATCAAGCAGCATACTGGGTGCCAGGACACCTGGGTTCCTGGCCGGTCCACAGCCACGAGCAGAGGAAGAAGTTGGCATTTGGCCACCTCCAGCCTCCCTACTGGGCCCCTCTCTTTCCAGGTTTTTATAACCACTTCCCTCCCTCACCCTCACCTCAGGCTCTCTTAGTGCTCAACTAATCTCCAGGAACTGACCCTGTCCATGGGATTGAACTGTCAAGTTCAAGTTCGACAACAGGCATTTACTGAGTGCTTATTGGGGTCAGGATCTTCTGTTCTTTCCCGCTGAGGGGAATGCATCTTCATTTATTCATGTAAAAGATATTTACGGGCTTTTGAATACTTGCCGCCTTCAGAGTACTGGGCTGGGTGTGGGAGTGTTGAGCAAAGCAGGCATTGTCCTGCCTTCATGGAGATCAGAATCTAGACAGATTCATACATTAATTAAACGATGACACAAAAAAGTGTTTAGTTTACTGAGATGGGTGCTTTGATGAAAGACACCAGTGCCTTATGAGAGAGACAATATGGAGGCCCAATCTGGTGTTGGTTTGGGGAGCCAGGGGGCTTTCCCAAGTAAATGACTGAATTTGAAGATTAAAAGCTACCAAGGAGAAGAAAGGATAATCTCAAGTAGAGGAGACAGCATGTGACAAAGCCCTGTACAGGAGGGAACCTGGCACATGAAAGAAGGTCCCTTGTAGTTATTGCCAGAGTCGGGGAAGGGTGTTGAGATAAGTGCATAGAGAGACATTCATTATTCTTCATTCATTATCACATTCATCCATTTGTACATTCATTCATATATACTTTCATTTCCTCACTCATTCATGCATGCATTCAACAAATGGTTACTGAACACATACTCGGCATCCATCTTTCTTTCAGAGTTTACTGATTGTAAGCAACAGAAACCAGAGCTGGCTAACAGTGTTGGCTGTGTAGCCATTGGAAGTATGCTGAAGGACCATAAAATTGGTTGAATGTGGGACAAACAGGCTTAGAAAGGAAGGTTGTCTGGCATCTCTGGGCATCTCTGGGAGCCATGGTAACCTTCTTGCAGCAGGCCCCATAAACTCAGCCACTGCCATAGTGAGTGTCCTCCAGCCATCCTCCTTTCCTTGTAGGATCAAGATCCAAAGCCCTAATAGGGAGTTCAATCTAGCTGCCATAATGTGACCCATACCATACCAAGTCTAAGAGAAAAAGGATATAGTCCCTTGGCTTTCTTATTGATAGGCCAACAATTGCATTTACTTTTCCACCAAGAATCCATGTGAGGGGTGGTGGTGAAGATGTTTTCTGAGAAAACTCTGTTATGTTATTAGGGAAGATAAATAGATGTTGGGTATCCCCAAGTTATCTACTATTCATTACAACCTTCAAATCCTAAAGGTCAAGCTAGGACTCCCATAGACTTCCTGGCAATGGTTTTACTTTGGAAGTCCAGGTACCATGTTGGTGGATAATGCCAACACAAGAAATAGCTTCATGCTCATGTCTAGGTGTGTAGCATTTTTACATGGTGTCTGAATTGCTCTCTGAGACAGCCTTGCTCCCTCTCTGGGTGTGTGAGTGTGTGTGTGTGTGTGTGTGTGTGTGTGTGTGTGTGTGTGTGTTTGGGTATGGGACTATAGGACCTTTTAGAGGGTGGAGTGTGACTTGGCTAAGATCCCACAGGGAACTGGTTCTGGAGTCAGGATTTGAACCCAGGTCTGGCTCAAAGCCAGTGGCTTTTTTCACTGTAGTCCTGAACCTTCAGGAATTCAGACTAAGCCTGATCCTCATAAACATGTCCTCATAGCCTCAGGGCTATGGATGATTGAGTACAAAGGGTACAGGAGTAATGGGGCAAAGGCACCCCTGTTAGGGGAATCTGGTCCTTGTGCTCAGAGTATGAGAGAGATGGTCTTCCCTTTTGAGATCAGAGGCAGGGAGGCCTTAGGGCATTTCCTCCCCATGTGAGGAGACTTCCACCTCAATGACCGCTTCTTTCACCTCTCCTCAAAAGTCAGTCCATTCATCAATCCTACAAGTAAGCATGTAGGTATACATGCATGCATGTATGATGGAGGGTAGTGGGGGGAATGTGCGGGTGGGACCGTCTCAGCTTGTACGGAAATCAAACATGCCTTGGAGCGGGTCTGGAGAACTGATGGGATGGACCCACATATATGGATATACAGGAGGGAGGAGGAAGTCCCTAGGGGAGAAGAAAGACTTGGGCACAAAGGGCTAACCTGGGGAGGAGCCTTGAAAAAGTCACAGAGATGCTTTCTGAATTGGTCTCCAGCCCAAGTCCCTGAACTCATATGTGGCATCAGCAACAAGCTAGCAGCAAACTGTCAATAGAAGGGAAAATTCTGTGATACAGTGGGGTCCAAGCAGACCTGCTGTAGGACTGAGAGAGGGAGTGAGCCATCCTCCCCATTGTGGTCACAATCTTCCATTCAGCTTCTCCCCCTTTAGTATCTATGTGCAGCAGCCACAGGAGCCAGTGGGCAGCCAGGTCCTTGCAGAGGGGATGTGTTCATGGGCACACATGGGGTCCTCAGGACATTCCTGGGGGTCTTTGGGTTGGAGGTTACTTTACTTGGGACCCCAGGGTAATACTTAGCTTATGTGGGCAGCATTGGCTGACTGTGTACTATGTGCTGGGCATTTTCTCCCACATTATTGCCACCATGATGTCTCCCCTCCCTTCCCCTTTCACTTCTTCTTTCACTCTCTGCTCTGAATTTGTACTCAGTCATCCAACCATCCATCTTCTCAGCAAAAGACAAACATTTAGTGGTAATATATCCTACTTTATTAACTGCTGCCCTATTGGTGGAAGCTTGTTTCTACTTTTTACTCTTGTAAACAATACTGTAGTGAACATCTTTACACATGCCTTGGAAAATACTTACCAAGCATCTACTGTATACCAGGCTTACCCTTTGTTCCTTTGTAATATTAGTTAAATTTTTAAAAAGAATGTCTAGAGTTCCTAACCTTGTAAACTATTTTTGTGTTTGGAATTTACCCTTGTATCTTTCATAATTTATTGCCCTGAGTAGCTGCTGAATCAACATTGATGATGATTGGACCAATGGATAAAAATAAGCCACCTATGGAACCAAAGTGTGGGCCTCAAGGGGAGATACAACTTGACTCCTACACATGAACTAATTCCCCCCTCTTATCCAGCCCTGGCTGTGGGACCTTGCTCTCAGGATTTGGGGATTTTTTAATTTTTCAAACCTTTGGGATTTGCTTTCCTCTTGGCATTCTTGTCTAGCCTCATCAAGGGCCTGGGAGTTAGGAAGGGGAGCAGAGATTTGAGAAGTATCGGCTGTGGGCATTCGGCCCGAGCTGGGTTCTTCCTTTCTGCCTCTCAGAGCCTCAGAGCAGAGCTCAAGCATCTTCAGATAGTGCTCCCATGAGCTCAAAGCTGCAGCCACACCAAAGTGCCGCCATTCAGCCACCTGCTGTGTGCTCTCACACCTCTGTGCCTCTCTTTCTGCTGTTCTCTTGGCCTGGAATGCCCTTCCTCTGCTCTGGCATCCATTCAAAAGCCACCCCCAAACTTCCTGCCAGGGAGAACCAATTGATCCAGCATTCTGCTCTCCTGCACCCGGTGTGCGCATCTCTACTGAAGCTCTCCCCTCACTGTCGTGGCCAGTTCCCCGACTGCCCTGCGAGGTCCACGGAGGGGCTCTTTCTTACCCAGGGATGGCAAACAGATTTTACTTCAGTGTGCCAGCTCTGATGAATTAGTCATGGGTGACTAAAGTGCTATTCTAATATAATTGTAAAATTTCAGTTTCTTAACGGTGCTCTCTACACTTGAAGTGCTCAATAGCCACATGTGGCCAGCAAGTACAGGAGGGAGAGCCGATCTGCAGGGGCGTGGAGGCTGCAGAGAGTTGTGATCAGCTAGCAATGCCTGCCTTGGGTACATAGTTGGGGAAGGGGCACCCGCAGGCTTGATATTTAACATTCCTGGTTTTATTTACCTCTTTATCCCCTAGCTCCTAGTGACTCACTCAGTGTAGTGAAGGAACAGCCTGAGGGGTAACTCAGTGATTTGGGGTGTGCGAAGAGCTGGCACATTGAGCTTTCCTACATAGAAAGAGAAAGGGTAGTAGGAAGTCCCTGAGGTTCTCTGAGAAGGGGAGCGACAGCATCAGATTAGCATGTGGAAGCTGGCTCTGGTATCCACCGGAGAACAGAACTGACCGGCACAAGTTTGGAGTGGGCAGTGGGCAGGGAGGAAGCATGGCAGTGATCAACCCAGAGTGAAATGAGACACAGTCAAGACATCCTGGCTCCCTCTGCTCTTGGAAGAAGAGTCCCAAGAAACTGGTCATTGTTCCCGTCCTGGGGAAGGCTCCCCTCCCTCCAAGGAGGGGTTGTATTGTTGCTGACTTTTTACTGCCATTTATTGTTATTATAGGCATTGACCTTACTCTGAAGAAGGAACTAGAATATGCATGAAGTGGTGGAAAGAACAGACCCCAGGGAGGAATGCTCTCCAGGCTCAGCCGAGTGGCCATGTGACCCCAGGCCAAGGGGCCCCACTCTCTGGCTGTTTCTTCCCAGGAAGACCCTTCAGATGCCCTGTCCAATGCTGTGTGTATGTGTGTCCGGTGGGCAGTGGTGGTGGGGGTTGTACGTGAGGACCCGCATCACCTGTCCCTTTGTGGGTCTGGCACACGGTAGCCGTAAGGACTCAGGCAATGGCAGCTGCTGTATCACCATTCACATATGAACAGCTACTGATTATTTTCAATGCTGACTGAGATAAGAAAAGTGGCATTACAGACTGGGGACTCCCCACATCACCCCAGAATGGGGGGGGGGCAGATATGGGTCCTTCTAAGACAGAGCTCCTGGGAGACCTCCCCCACCAGGGTGAGGAGTTGGCAGGGTCTGGCAGAATCATTCTGCCCACAGATACTGAAGCCAGTTTGCCTGGTTCCACAGCTTCCTAGCTGTGCCTCAGTTTCCTCGACTGTAAAATGGGGATCATAATATTGCCTCCCCGCAGAAACTGCTGTTTGTGTTCATATTGTTTATATCACTATCTAGGGGCAGTGGTACAGACTGGCTCTCACATGACCCAGCCAAGCCCCCTTCTCCAGCCTGTCCCATGGAAACAGGGAGGAGGACGAGGCAAGGGTCCACTACATTTAGTCAGGGAGACAGAGTCTAGTCCCTCCATGGCTCTGCCAGTTTCCTTCAATCCAGGGAGCAGCACTCCATATGAGGAGCAGCTGCGGGGCTGGAAGGCACTTCAAGCAAGCCATGACCACGGTACTCACAGAGGCACAGTGCGCGGTGGTGGGATGAGCGGGCAAGGTTAGCTGAGATCATAACCAGACGCTGTGTCCTCTTGACAGCTTTACCAACGGGCATCGCTGGCAGTTTGATGCCTGCTTCCCCAGTGCTCGGCCACAGGCTGGCTGCCGCAGAATTGCCTGGGAGAGTTTTTAAGAAGCAGATTCCCAGGCGCAGTTCCAGACCACTGAACGTGAATCTCCAGGTGTGAATCTGTGTATTTTTAAAAGTCCCCTGAATGATTATGATGCACAGCCAGGCTTAGAAACCGCCACCGTCAGCTCTGAAATGGGAGTTGGTGCAAGAATTAATATAGTGCCAAGAGAACAAACATGAGGACCGCTCCCCCAGGTCCGCAACCAGAATCACAGATGCATGCGTCGGGCCCCAGGATTAATTAAGAGTAAAAAGTGTGGCAGGGCACACCATGTGACTCTCGTTCTGAGTGGCTTCGTTTTTTCTAGAATGCTGCCACTTTCCTTTATAGCAACACAACTTCTTCTCTTTTCAAGTCTCAAACTCAAATCCTGTTACGAAGTCCTGTTTGACATCCTTGGACAGGAAAGTAGAGAGCAGATAATAGATACCAGGTAAGTGTGAAAGCCAGCCCAACTGGGAGGTTCTCTTCCATAGAAATACTAGTTTGAGTGCACAAGGAAACAGGCAAAGATGATTCTCGAAACACAGTTTATGATCGCAAAAAGGGAAGTAGGAACAGTTGCCCATCAATGTGAAAATGGGTAAATGGACTGTTGTGTATTTATACAGTGAGCACTGTATGGCAGTTTTAATTAATGGGAGACTCTATGTGTCTCAACATGTATAACTTCCCACAAAGCAAACTGCAGAAAGAGATCTATTACATGGTATTATTTAGGTAAATTCTAAAAGCACAAAACAATGTCATACATAGTTTGTGGATACACCCATATGTAGGAAAGCATTAAATTTGCATGGAGATTGTTCTACATAACACCTTCAAGTTAGCAGTAGGGAAGGGACAGGGCCCTATAAAAAGATTTGAAGCAAATATGGCAAATGTCAGCATAGATTAAATTTCAGTGGTAGATCAATGAGTGTCACATGATTTTCTATCCCTTTAAATACGTCTGAACTATCTTATAATAAAAATAAAGCAGGCTGGGATTGAAGAAATCAGAGATGTAAGAATCTACATAGGCTAGAGAGGACAGGGATGAGTGCCGGAAGATGCGGTGCGAATACCTTTTGAAAACTTGTAAGGAAAAAAAGAATGATCTTGCTTGTTGTTCTGGACCTAAAGCCTTTGTCTTTTGCTAGAGGCATTTAAGGCATTTATATTTACATCATAGCCCACACCCTGGGTCTTACTTCTGTCATTAAGACTGTTGCCCCGCTGCTTTAGGTCTAAAGCTCTGGCAGGGCAGGTGAGTGGGTCGGTCTCGTAAACACGCATGTCCGTGTCACAACTGCAGAGCCACGAACCCCACCCACGCAGGTGAAATGTGAGCAGAAAATGTAGGGTCCGTGAGCGACCCTGGTTTGGATAACATGAGCTGTGCTAGTGTCGGGCCTGTTCTAAGGGGAAGTTAAAATGAACAGTTTTCATCCCGAAGTGGGTGTCATCTCACCACTTGGGACCTCATCACACACACTGCTAAAGGGCATTTCACTTCCGGAGCAGGGAGGTGGGACGGAAGGAGTGTCGATTTCGCGTCAGACGCAAACCAGTTCTGCCCTAGCTTGCCACAGCAGGACCCTTGCTCCTTCTGAGTGAGTGCTCAGCTCAGTCCCACGCGAACGGCAGAGCGAGAGTCGGAAGGCCCTGGCTGGAGTCACACCTCTCACACATACTGGCGCTGGGCGAGCTATGACGTCACTCTGCCTTTCCGCCCCTCATCATAAAAGCAGCACCTGCTAGCGCTGTTGGCCAATCGAATGAGAAGGCGAACGTAAACCCCTAACATGCTGGGGGCCTTTGGGAGATTTTTTTAAATTTGATTTTCCCTCGTCCATCCCTCGGGGACGACAGAAGCTCCTTTCACCCTCCCAGCAACGTAGGCAAGAAGTGAGCCCCTCAGAAGGGTTGGTGCTTGTCCTGAGGTGGGTTCAGTGGACTGATCAGCAGGCTGTTACTGTCTGAGGTTTCCTGTGGGGAAGCAGGGAGGGGGAGGGGGTTCTGGCTGTTCAGGGGGGAAGGGAGGACCCCTCCCTGCACCGCCAACCCCCATCTGGGGAGTGTCAATCTGGCCGGGCCCTCTAGCCGCTGCCAGCACCTTCTGGGCTTGCATCAGCAGAGAGGTGCAGCATGCTGAGGCCTGGCTGGGCCGGCTCCACGCTTCATGTGCCCTGGCCCCCATACACCATTTGTCGAGCAGCAGAACAGAATTTCCTCATAAATAAACAAGATCTTGGGTTTCACGTTGGGGAGGCGATGACAGAAGAGGGCCTGGGGCTCTCGCCGTTATCTGCACCCGGGCCTGCCAACTCCTAGCTGCCTGGAAGGGCCGAGAGGAGAGAGGAAGGAAAGCCTGGCCAAGAGCACATTTTTTGGGCGTAGAGTCACTGCCTGGCGGCTGGCCGCAGCGCCTCTCATTTCCCGCGACGTCCCTCACACTGGCCACCAGGGACTCTCGGCTAGGCAACCACCAGATCCCCTGCCCAGCCAAGTGCGAGCACCTGAACTTGGTTAGGAGGGAGGGGCATCGGAGGGACGGCCAGAGCCTGGGAGATGTCAGGCCTGGAGAGGAGGAGTCTAGGAGTTTCTAGTCGAGATCACCTGTCCTGTCCTGAGGGAATTCTCAGCTCAACCCTACCCAGCTAACATGGTGTTTGTTCCGTCCTGTGCCAAGCCCAGTCCTGGCCAAGGAGGAAACCGAGGGTGGTCCCAGGCAGTCAGTCTCCAGGGGCATGCATTCAGTGTCACGTCCGATGACCAGATCACAAGCAGAGAACAACCTCCTCCCAGCTGTGGGAGAGTGGCAGAAACGGAATACTACACAGCAACTAACAAGGATGACTTATGCCACACAGACAAATCATGCACACGTAGTATTGGGCAGAAGAAACCAGACACAGAAGAACATGTACTGCATGATTCCATTTATATAAAGTTCAAACCCACACAAAATCCACCAGTGATGGTCAAAGTTAGAACCGTGGTTACCTCTTGGAGGGGAGACTGACTTGGAAGGGGCACGAGGGAGCCTTCTGGGTGCCACCATGTTCTGTCTCTTGATCTGGTGGGGGTTCCAGGGGTGTCTATATCAGGGAGAGAGCCTGAGCTGTCCTCGTGGGATGAACGTGTTTTCTGCTCTACGTTGTGTGGGTTAGACCTCAATGACAAGTTTTTTTAAAAAGGAACCCAAAAAGAGTTGAAGATCATGCCCTTCCATGATTACAACTGCCCACCGACTGTCCGTTGCTTGGAAGAAGAAATACAAACCCCTCACCAGAACCTATGAGGCCCTCCCTGGCCTGGACCTTCCAACCTCTCACCTCAGCGTCACCTCCTCAGAGAGGCTGACCCTGAGCATTTATTTAAAATAACCTCACTGCCGATTACTCCGATTGCATTGCCTTGTTTTACCGTCATGCTAGCAGGCACGGCTGGCTGAGGTCTTGTTTATGGATGTATTTGTGCGGGTTAGCCTGCCTCCACTGGCGGGTCCTTACAGAGCTTTCCTAGTCACTCAGGATCCCCACTGCTCGCATGGTGCAGGTGCCTTCGGCTTGCGGCGTTTGCCTCTCTACCACCCAACCCCCCTCTCCATTTACCCCAGGGTCCCACCTGTCCCCAGCTCTCAGGCCATGTGGTCTGGCGGTGGTTTCTGGAGAAGACTTTGAATCTTCCCTGCTGTACTTGAACCTGAATGGATGTGGAGCTTGGGGCTGCGGTTGCTGCCAGCATGGCTGCTGTGTGAGGGAGGGAAGCACTGCTAACTAAGACTAGGTCTTGAAAATACCACTTGAGGATCAAACTGTATCTGCAGCCAGCAAGACCTGAACCTGTGCTTTCCAGTTACATGAATCATTAGACTCGCATTTTCTTAAGCTAGTTTGTCTGGATTTCCTTAAAACCAAATGAGTGTTCTGTGCTAAGCCCCCATGCTGGCTGCGGAGAAAACTGAGGACAATCCAATCCCATCCAGTCTCTAGGGGTAGTATGCACTGTGTCCACATGTGATGAAGATCAGATCACAGAAAACAACACACCTTCCCAAAAGTGGGAGAGTATTTAGCTGCTCAAAATAGTCCCTGACTACATAAGTAACTATGTGCATAGATGGATAGATGAATGGTTGGATGGATGGATGGATGGATGGATGGATGGATGGATGGATGGTTGGATGAGTGGGTGGATGGATGGGTGAATGGATGGATGGGTGGGTAGATGAGTGGGTGGTTAGAAGTCTTGCTCTTATTGAAAAGTACGCATCATCACAAGGCAGTATAAGTAGGAAAGAACCTTATATTCTAGGTGGGAGAGGTCACCGGGTCTGGAGGGCATCCCAGAAGAAGTAGGGCTTGAATCAGACATGTCGGGAGAAGGTCAAGAAAGGACTAAGGACTAGTATTTCTCGGAATGTTGACATATTTAAAACTCACATGACCCTGGAAGTTGGTATAATTACCTCCACTTTGAGGAGGCAGAAACTGAGGCTCAGAAGGTGGAATAGCTAACCGAGGTCACAGAGCCAGAAAGTGCAGCTGGGATGGAAAAGCAGGTCTAGCTGATGCCAAGACCCCTCTGGTGGCTCTCCTCCTCGCCTGCTGCCTGGGACCCTCTGTCTGCAGTGTCAGAGAATGAACTGGGAGGACAGCAGTCTCGAAGTCCCATCCTGGCAATGCTCAGGGCCCCCTGGGAGGCCCAGGCCGGATCCTCCCCACCCCTCGGAAACTCATGTCAGCGGCCTGACAGCTGTATTCCACTGGCCGGCCACAGCTGCCACTGGGGCCCTTGTTCCTGATGCTGAATGTTCCACCACTTTTTCCTGGCACCCCAGGCCTGACAGCCGCTCAGGAAAGCTACTGTACTTGTGAGAAAAGTGAAGTCAGTGCATGTTTCCATTTACTCGGAGAAGGAAAACAAAAACAAATATTCTCGCTACTGAATGTGCTTTTTATTCCATGGAATCCATCCCCAGAAGACTTAATTTATGGTTCACCCATGTGTCCCTGAGCATATTTACCAGGGGACCCGGTGGGGAAGCCTGGAGGGGCCTGTGGCCCTGCCTGCATCCTGGCGGGAGCTTCAGGTCCTCCAGCAAAGAAGGGGCCAGAGAGTTAGGGAGACGATTGGTGGGTCAGGATCGCAGAGAGTGGGCTCAGGCTTGGGGGATAGATCGGATGGCCAGAAGGGACAGCTGCTTGTATTTCTGCTTTGTACATGCTGTTCTGCTGCTTAGAATACCCTTCTAGTTTTCAGTCTGGCAAACTCCTACTCACTCTTCAAAGCCCAGCTCCAGCCTTCCCTGAATACTCTGGGCAGAGTTGGCCGTACCTCTTTGGAACTTGGGAAGGCCTGTGCTCATCCATCCGGGGGCAGGCCACCTGGTATGTCCCTCTCTAGACCGTGAGCTCCCGGAGGCAGGGTCCGTGGCAGCGCACCCCTGCAAGTCCAGCCCAGGGCATGGCACACAGTGAGTGACGAGGGAGTGAGAAGAAGAACAAGCCTGGGCTGGGAAAGGATGTGGGCTTCAGAGGGAGGCTGGTGGGCTGAAGGAGCAGTCTATCAGAGCTGGTATGCGGCTTGTGTGGTTTGGGGTTCCAGGTTCAGAAGGTATGCTTTAATGGTGGGAAAGAAGGCACAGCTTGGGGACAGGGTGGGGACAGCTGGAAATCACCCTCCTGAGGCTACTGACTTAAACACCCAGGCTTACCTTGCATTTCACAGATACAGACATGAGACCCAGCAGAGGGCTGCCTTGTTTAACTCATGTGTACCTGGTGCCCCATTCACACCCCAACCATCCTCTGATGCACCCCAACCCACTCTGGGTTCCTGCCTCTGCCTGCTTCCTCCCCTCTCCCAGGACTCAGGGGATCTCTGCTCTGTTGTTGGTACTTTCTGGGCATGCGGTCAAACCCACAGCTCGGGATGCCACTCCCTCTTCCCGCTGAGCCTCGACTTCCTCATCTATGAAACCGGGGTCGCTTTTGCTGCCTCCCTGGGTCAGAGATGAGGTTCTATACCTGAAGCCCTTGGCACAGTGCTTGGAACAGAGGGAGCACTAGGCCCCTCTCCTTCTCTCGTGGTCTGTGTGGTCTTTTTCTCCTCTGGTCCTAAAGTTGACACCCCTCCCCCAGCCGACCCCACCTCCAGTAAAGTTCTGTCTAACCCTAGAGTCTTGGTGGCCACTGATCAGACCTGTCCCCATCATCTGTGTCCCTAGCAGCCTCATGACCCTCATGAAGTATGGCTCAGGTCGTACATGGGTGTCAGTTGGCTGCCCGCCCCATCCCCTCCACCCCTCCAGATCAGAAGTGCTGGGAAATCTGACTTCATTTATTTTCATACACGAGAGGGGGTGCAGAGGGGGGCAGGAGGGGCTGGGAGAGCAGGGAAGGATGCTGAGGGCCTCGGGTCCCTCTTGTCTCCTGGTCTCCCACTTCTGGCTCTGGGCCCAATGACCAGGGAAAGCCGAAGCTTCGGTAAAACCCACTGAAGACTCATGCCCCCACTGGAGGGGCCAGCTGGGAGCTTCAGAGGCCACACTGGCCACTCAAAGTGGATGAAGGTCCCTCGTCCTCCTCCTCTTCCTCCCCAGCAAGTTCCATCTCTGGAAGCGGGGGAAACGTCACCTATAAATTACTCTCCTTCACAGACAGCGCGTTTTTCTTTATGAATCATGCAGGATCCGCCTCCGGCCTCAGTGTGTGTAAAACAACAAATCAGGAGAAATTTGACTTGACCCAAGCAGGGAAATTTCCATCCATCACAAGAGGAAAATGTTGGAGCAGCAGGGAGAGGCCAGAGAGCTGGTGACAGCCCAAGGGGATGGTTGCAGAGCAGGGGCCCAGCCTGGGCTCTCTGAGGCTCCCGGGGTGGGAAACACCACAGGCTCCGGCAACATCAGGCTCTCCAGCGGCATGAATCCCCCGCCTCTCAATTAGCATTCCCCCAGCCTCCTCTGAGCTCCTGTGCAGGTCACCTGGATACAAGTTAACCCTTCCTGCCTTGCTGTTCCTGCTCTTCCACGTGGAACTCCTCCTAGCTCCCCAAGCGAGCCGCCTCCCGTGCCCTTATACCTCTCGCCTTCGTGCATGCTGTTCCCACTGCCTCAAGCAAGTCTTCTCTTCCAAAACTTGAGTCATGGGCACGCGGCAAAGTTTCCCGGACCCCCCAGGCAGAGCTGATTGCCTTCTTGGGTGCCATCACTCTCCTGAGTCCGTGAAATAATCTTCTATGTTCCTGACCCCCTGATCCCACCCTCATCAGGCTGTGTTCCAGGCTCTTACAGATCCCTGTATCTCTGTGCGGCCACTACATACCACAGAGCAGAGATCTTGCCTATGTGTCTTTGGCTTTATCCCCAGAACTTAGCACACAGTAGGTGCTCAATGAATAATTATCGGACAAATCCCCGGGACCCTGCACAGCGGTTGGCATATGCTCAGTGGTCTCTGATTTGCCAGAGGTCCCACTCAGGGCCCGAGGCATGTTGGGGGTGATGACGGTAAGCTGGAATTGACAAGCAGGCAGTCGTATGTCAGGATGTGACGGCTTGGATCCTTCTACTGGTGGAAATTTGTGGCCCTAGCTGCCTGCTCCAGCCCAGGAAACCAGCTGACCCGATAACGTTCAGCTTCAGCTCACTCATAGCCTTGGTCCATTGTCTGCACCCCAGCCTGCCACTCCGAGTGAATGACTTTACCCGGGCCAGGTATCTGGGTCACAGCACTCGGCAGTTCAGTGAACAGGATCTCCATGAATATGGCTTTCAGGTCCTCTCCTGAAACTCTGAAGTCAGATATACAACACCATCGCAGCATGCACACATACACACACACAGCCCCCCATCTCTCTCTCTCCCTCTTTCTCTCCCCTCCTCCACCTCGCCACATAAAAGGCCCTACTTGACATCAGAGCAGAGCTTTATCTAAAGAGGGAGGGGGCAGCCTGGGAAATCAGACAGTTGCCAGGGAAAGGGGATAAGGGTGGTCCACAAGACTTGCCCCATCCGTTCCCTAGGATGTAGGATGACAGACACAAGCCCTGTTCTGAAGGCTCCATACACATCTTTAACCAGAGGCTACAGTAGAAAAAACACTAAACTATGAGTCTGCAGACCTGGGTTCTGGTCCCAGGGTTGTCATCAATTTGCTGTGTGACCTCGGAGAGGTCTTCATCCCCCTGTGGGCCTCTACTTTTTGTTTGGAAAATACTGATTAGAGCTATTGTTTATTGCTGGCTTTCTGGTGCCAGCCACTGGGCTGAGCTCTCTGGGTCCTCTCATCATCGTTGTGTCACAGAAATCATTCCTACCCCTATTTTTCAGATGTAGGACTCAGCTCAAGAGGTGACTTAGTCAAAATCACACATGCACAGAGATGGGGCAGAACTTGAGGCCCAAGGCACACTCTATCTTAGTCACAGCGCCATGCTGAGGGGCCCGGAGTATGTCATCCCTAAAGGCCCTCCATGGCAGATATGCTTGTAGAGACTTGCAAGCCTTGGTTGACCGGCTTTGGGGCCCCTGTGCTCCGTTCTTCCAGACCCCTGTGCTGACCTCTACACCACTCTCCCCTGGCATCATGACCTGTTCACCTGTCTCTCTGCTGGAGCCAGCGCTGGACAGACGCAAGCTAGTGGGAGTTGTGTCCTTCCAACAACCTATGGGTTGGGAGCTTTGGAGGATGCATAGCAGGGGATGGAGAGTTGCTTACTTCCAAGGCCCAGAGCCAGACGTAGCTGGCGGTGAAGAGAGGGAGCTGGGTAAGGGGAGGCACTCAGTGGATTCATTAGGCGTGCTTCACTCTGAGGACCTTGATCTTGACCCATCCTCTCACTTCCACTTCCTACTGAGACCTGGCCTCTGGCCGAGGGGCCCCAGCCAGTGGCACCTGGCATGGATCATTTTTAACCTCCCCTCCTCTGTATTTCACAATTATTTTCAGGAGTAATTAAATAATAATCAGTACCGATCGTTATTTTAATCATTAACAAAAAGAATGAATTTTGCCTTTAAAAATAGTATTCACATTCAGTAGCTATTTTTATGTGTGAACTGAAATTTGCACTTAAACAAAATCACATCTCACCACTCACACTCTGTTGCATGTTTTAACTTTGAACTCTAAGTGGTCACAGAGAAGGAGAGACTTGGAGTGACTCCCAGTCTGTTTCTTCATCTCTGCCATCACTCCACTATCACCACTGAAACACGGGGATAGACACGTAGTGCCCTGGGGAGCAGGTTCAGGCGAGGCTCAAAATGAGTTTGAGTGATTCCGAAAAGTTAGGAACTAGTCTCAAAACGGACCCATGTGTCGGGGGAGCGCTCCAAACCGACTTGCATGTAGAATGCAGTGTTTATTAAAGTCTAAGTAATAAAAATGTGCTAATAGGAAGCTTACTTCACATTTGCTTATTATTAAAATTCAGCAATAATGGCCACAATTCTTTAGAACTAAGACTAACAAAAATTTCTTTTTGGGAGGGAGCGGTGTTTTATCAGTGACATTGCTTAGAATTGCCCGCACATGGAGATAATAAGAGCACATCGACTTGTAGTCCGTTTCAGCCCTGCTTGTCAACTCCCTGCAGACCACAGGCCCGTTATTTCCTGAACCTGGGGCTGAGAGAGGCTCAGAGCTGTCTTGGGTCGGCCTCTGCCTCCTGCCAAACTCTGAGATTGTGCTGCAGTCTCTGCACCAAGGTCCTCTTCTCTAGGGTCCAGGCACCATCTCACTTACCTTGCACGTGATCCCTCAGGGAAAATGGGGTAGGCAGCAGGCAGAGAGCAAGGGCTGGAGACGCAGTGGACCCTAATCCCCACAACCACAAAGTAGAGATGGACACACTGTCTGTAAGCCCCTGGGTAACTGTCCAGTGAGGACGCAGGCTTCAGGTTGTCCTGTAGGAAATGCAAAAGAAATGTTTTTACTAACAACATCAAAAAAATTGCCACGTGGATTGCCTGCCGTGCTAGGGGAGGCAGGTTAATAAACAGGCCTTTCTGTACCTAGCCTGGGAAATGTTATAACCGGAGTCAGTCCAAGGAGTTGAGCAACTTCAGGATTGGGGAGCCTGACCTAGCCTGGAGGAGCAGAGAAAGCTTCCTGGAGGAGGAAGCAACACCCAGGCTGAAGGTTTAGTCGGACAGGCTGAGAATAGAAGCAATCATCACAGCTTTACTGAGCACCTACTATATGCCGAAGATTGTGCTAAGCGTTTGTTTTATTCTACTTTGACACGCAGGGGTACACAATTAGCCTCATCGTAACATCTTGGTTCATAATGTACTGTCATTATTGGTTCGTATGGGGTTCTCTTTTATTTTATTTTTAATTCTGCAAGGAACGTCATGACTCCAACACCTCACCCCAAGCACTAGCCCATTACCACCAATTTGTATTTCTCTATACACTCCTCTCTCATCCTGTCTTCCCGCCTCCCCTCAGATAGAACCAATATCCTGAATTCTGGGTTCGTCACTTCCTTGCTTTTGAAATACATATATTTATAGTTTTGCAGAAACATACGTATGCCTTAACAATATGTTGTTTAGGTTTTCTTATTTTATTAAACATGTGTCTCAGACATCCAAGACGTGCTTTTTATCTTACAACATATGTATCGAAAATGCATCCATGTTGCTGCGTGTCATGGGAACGTCCTCATTTCAACTGTTGGAATCATCATCTGTGTATAGCCCACCACCTTCCTCCTGTTGCTGGGCATTTAGGTTACTTCTAATGGGTTGGGTCTATACCTGGGATGGGAATTATTGGGTGTTAAGATAACATAAAGTTCAGTTTATAAGATAAAGCTAAATCGATTTCCAAAATGATTGTATCGATTCTCACCCTTCATCAGCAGTGTCTGCGGACCCATCTATCTGCAAAATCTTGTGCTGTCACATTTTTAAATTTTTGCCAATTTAACAGTAGCCTTAATTTGCATTTTCCTGTTAGTAATGAGCTTGAACATCTCTCCGTATTTTTAATGGCCATATGTATTTCCTCTTCTCTGAAATGCCTTTTTCTGTCTTAGCCCATTTTCAAAATGATTTGTTATCGATGTGTAAAAGCTCTTCACATTTTTTGATAGACTAGTAGTTTCTCAGTTACATATGTTGTAAAAAACTTCTACTTTATGGCCTTTTAACTTCCTAAGAGTGTCTTGATTTATAGAACTCTTAATTTTAACACAGTCAAATTTATCAATCTTTTCTTTTCTGGTTAGTGCTGGTGTTTTGTTTTAAAATATTCATCTACTTTTTTTTTTAAAGAGAAAGTCTTAAGGTTTGCTTTGACATATAGCTCTGTAATCTATCTAAAATTTATTTTTGTACATTATATGAGACAGGGATCTGATTTCAGTTCTTTCATATCGGTAACCCATTCTCCAGCTCCATTCATCGAGTGGTTTCCTTCTCTCCACCAACCTGCAGTGTCATATCTACTGAATAGTGAAAGTCCACCATTGGAATTTTCTGCATACATATCATGCTATCTACACATACAGACAGTTTTACTCCATCCTTTCCTTTCTGTGTCCTTTATTTATTTTCCTTTTTTTTAAAGATTTTTTATTTATTCATTTGAGAGAGAGAGAGAGAGACAGAGAGAGCACAAGCAGGGGGAGAGGCAGAGAGAGAGGGAGGAGTAGACTCTCCACTCAGCTGGGAGCCCAACGTGGGGCTGGATCCCAGGACCTGGAGATCATGACCTGAGGCGAAGGCAGGTGCTTAACCATTTGAGTCACCCAGGCGCCCCTTTCTTTCTTTTCCTAACTAGGATTTCCAAAATGATGTTGAATAGAGGGGTGAGAGCAGACATCTTGCCATGCTCCAGATCTTATGGAAAAGCATATGTTCCTCAGTAATAAGTATGAATTTTGCTGTAGGTTTTTTTTTTTTATAGATGCCTTTTATCAGTCAGAGCAACTTTTCTTCCCTTTTAAGTTTGCTGAGATTTTATTTATTTACTTTAATGAATGTGTGTTGGATTTTGTCAAATGCCTTTTCTGTATTTAGTAAAATGATCATTTTTTAAAAAAAAACTTAAGAGTGTATCTTTTAGATCAGTTTTAGGTTCACAGCAAAACTGAGGGGAAGGTACAGAAACTTCCCACATACCCCCTGCCCTCACACACGCACAGCCTCCCCCATCATCCCCCACCAGAGTGATCCGTTTGTTACGATTGACAAACCTCACTGACACATTACAATCAACCAAAGGTAATAGTTGATGGAACAGTGTGCTGTTGGTGGTGTGCATTGTACGGGCTTGGGCAGATGAAGAGTGATACGTATCCATCACCGTGGTACCATACGGTGCGGTGTCACTGCCTTAAAAAACCTCCGTGCTCTGCCTGTTCATTCCTCCCTACTTCTCCCCCAACCCCAGGCAACCACTAATCATTTTACAATCTCCGTGATTTTGCCTTTCCCAGAATGTCATACAGTGGAATCATATAATATGTGGCCTTGTTCGGATTGGCTTCTTTCACTTAGTAATCCGCATTTAAGATCCCTCCGTGTCTTTTCATGGCTTGAGAGCTCATTTCTTTTTAGCACCGAATAACATTCCATTGTCTGGATGCCCTACAGTTTTGTTTATTCATTCGCTTACTGAAGGACATCTTGGTTGCTTCCAAGTTTTGGCAATTATGAATAAAGCTGCTATAAACATGTATGTACAGGTTTTTGTGTGAACATAAGTTTTCAGTTGCTTTGGGTAAATACGAAGAAGTCCAACTGCTGGATCATATGGTAAGAGCATGTTTAGTTTTGTAAGAAACTGCCCAACTGTCTCCCGAAGTGGTGGTATCATTTTGCATTCCCACCAGCAATGAGTGAGAGCTCCCGTCGCTTCCCAGCTTCGCCAGCATTTGGTGTTACCAGTGTCCTGGAATTTGGCCCTATCAGTAGGTGGGTAGTGGTATCTCGTTGTTTTAATTGCATTTCCCTGATGACATGTGATGTGGAGCACATTTTCATACACTTATTTGCATTCCCTGTATCTCTTTTGGTGAGGTTCTGTTAAGGTCTTCGGCCCATTTTTAAATTCGGTTGTTTTCTTATTGCTAACTTTTAAAAATTCTTTGTATATTTTGGCTAACAATCTTTTATCAGATGTGTCTTTTGCAAATATTTTCTCTAAGTCTGTGGCTTGTCTTCTGATTCTCCTGACATTGTCCTTCACAGAGCAGAAGTTTTTAATTTTACCAATGATTTCTTTCATGGATCATGCCTTCATATTTTCTTTTTATTCTGTTTATGGGGGGAAATACATTATTTTTCAAATATTAAGCCGATTTTTCACTCCGTTTGATCATGATGTGTTATCTTTTCTGAACTCAACTTACTAAAAATTTAAGAACTTTTGTGTGTATGTTCATAAGGTATATTGGTCTGTAGTTCTCTCTTCTTGTGATGTCTTTGTCTGGTTTTGGTATCAGGGTAAAGCTGGCTGTGTAGAGGGAGTTAGAAAGTACTACCCCTTCTTTTATTTTCTGGAAGAGTTTGTATAAGATTGGTATTATTTTTTCCTTAAACGTTTGGCTGAGTTCACTATTGAAGCCACCTGGAGGGGTCTGGGGTTTTATTTGTGGGAAGATTTTAAACTATCAATTTAATTTACTTTAATTGAGATAGGTCACTCAAGTTATCGGTTTCTTCTTGAGCGAGCTTTGGTAGTTTGTGTCTTTCAAGATATTTGTCTATTTCATCTAAATTGTTAAATTTTATTTTCAGAAGTTTCCATGATATTCCATTATTATTATTTTAGTGCCTTCATGACCTTTAGTGATGTCCCCTCTTTCAGTCCTGAGATTCGTACTTGTGTCTTCCTTTTCCTCCTTTTTGTCCTGATCAGTCTGACTAGAAATTGGTCAGTTTTTTTGATCTTTTCAAAGACACATGTTTTGGTTTCATTGATTTTCTCTATTGTTTTTGTTTTCTATTTAATTTATTTTCCCCTTATCTTTATTCTTTCGTTCTGTATACTTTGGGTTTGATTTCTTCTCCTTCTTCTTTTTTTTAAATTTTTTTTTAGTTTTTTAAGGTGGAAACTCAGATCTATTTGGAACTTTTCCTCTTTTCTAATAACATTCAATGCTATCAACTTCCCTCTAATTGCTGCTTTAGTTGCATGCCATGAATTTTGATAGGCTGTGGTTCTCTTTTCAATCAGTCCAGAATATTTTCTACATTCCCTTGTGATTATTTCTTTGACTCACGGGTTATTTAGAAATGTGTTGTTTAACTTCAAAACATTGAGGGATCTTCCAGATATCTTTCTATTATTGATTTGTACTTAATTCTTTCTTGATCAGGGAACATAATTTACTTTTTGAATTTATTTTTATTTTGTCCTTTGAACTAGTTATAGGCTTATAATAGAGTTGCAAAATTTGTGTAGAGATTCCGTATATCCAGTTTTCCCCAATGTTAACATTTTACATAACTATCGTACAATTGTTGGAACTAGGAAGTTAACATTAGCCTCATACTATTAAGTAAAGACCATGTTCTTTCTTACATGACTAGTTTTCCCCAAAATTTCAATTTTTTTGTTCCAGAATCATTATCTAGCATCCACGTTGCATTTAATTGTAATTTCTTCTTAGTTTTCTGCAATTCCTCAATCTTCCCTTTCATACCATGAACTTTACACTCTTTTACACAGAGTATTGGTCAGATTTTTTTGTCAGATGTCCCTCCATTTGGGTTTGTTTGATATTTTCTCATTATTGTACTTGGGTTTTGCATTTGGGAAAAGAAGACACAGGAATGATTTTTGGAGTCTTTTCAGTGCATCCTATCAGGGAGCTCATGATGCTGACATAGCTTATTACTGGGGATGTTGATCTCGAACCCTTGATTAAGGGTGGCCTCTGACAGTTTTCTCCATTGTAAAGTTACTTTTTTTTTTTTTTTAAGAGAGAGGGAGCAGGGAGGGGAGGGGTAGAGGGAGAGGGAGAGAGAGATCCTAAGCAGGCTCCATGCTCAGCATAAAGCCTGATGCAGGGCTCAATCTCATGACCCTGAGATCAGGACCTGAGTCAAAATCAAGAGTCGGACACTCAGCCAACTGAACCACTTGGGTGCCCCAAGTTACTATCTTTTTATTTGTAATTAATAAATAGCTTGGGGAAGATACTTTGAGACTATGCAACTCCCTTTTGCCTCATACTTTCACTGTTAATTTTAGCATCCCCCAGTGGATTTTGGTCACAACAATGATTACTATGATTTTTATCTAATGGTAATTTTCTATTTCCCTCTTTCCATCTAACATTTATTAACTGAAATTCTACAATATGAAAGAACTATGCCATCTCGCTTATCATTGATTTAATCAATTACTTATATTGGTAAAGGTTCCTGCATAGTTATTTTAATCTATGGGTTCTAATTCAATATCATCATTATTTATTTTGTTTTTCAAATTGTTCCAAGTTTTGGTCATTAGAAGTGCTTCAGTTTGGGTCCTGTTGTTCTTTTAAACAAGCCTCTGGTTTTTTGTTTTTTGTTTTTTGTTTTTTTTCGGTCACCAAATTATGTTCCAGGCTATTTTCCCTATCTCAGTCTTGAATTAACCACTTATCTGAGAACTGCTGGTACCTTTTTTTTTTTGCAGTATGATGTTTAGAAACCAAGATCTGGGCACTAGAAGAGCTTATTACTACTGAGGTGTCATTGCTTCTAGGCCCTCCAGCAGACAGAGCCACTAACCCACACATATGCTCACGTTATCTATCTATCTGTCTGTCTGTCTATCCACCCATTCACTCATCTATCAACACGATTTTATATACTGATATTGTAATCTGAAGATTACAATCTAACAGCTTACAGTTTACTTTGGCCTTTCCCTTCATTTAGAACCTCTCTCTCTAACAGTGAGAAATTTGGTTCTTATTATCGAAAATATATTTGTGTTTTCACATTACTTGTGTTTTTAAATGTAGTTACATAAAAGTTTGCAAAGCATTTGTACATGATTTAAACATTTTTATTGGTTTCCTTGGGTATTTTTCCCCCGGTCATTTCACATTTTGTGTATTTGTGCTTTCTTCCTTGTACTTAATCAAATTACCTAGAGTTTCATCTATTTTGTTAGTTTTTAAAAACCAAGATCTTGATTTATACATTAGGTCTTTGTTCTATTGTCTTCCTCATTAATTCTGCTTTTATCTTGATTATTGCCTTCCTCTTGCTTTCTTTTGGTTTGCTTTGTTGTTGTTCTAGCATATTCAGCTGAGAATTTAATTTTATTATATTTTTTTGTGTTTACTGATAAAAGTGTTAGAATAATGAGTTTTCCTCTGATCAGTACTTTAAATGCATCTCACAGATTCTGGCACAGAGTGTTTTCACTGTAATTGTCACTAATTCTTAATCTGTAATTTCAGTTTATATTTCCCCTAGTATTTTTCTTAGGTAACTAGGAGTTAATAGGGTTTGTTTGTTTGTTTGTTTTTAATTTGAGGTAGAGGACTTATAAGGTTTTTGTTAGTATTACATTTTAATTTTTTTTTTAAAGATTTTTTTTATTTATTCGACAGAGATAGAGACAGACAGCGAGAGAGGGAACACAAGCAGGGGGAGTGGGAGAGGAAGAAGCAGGCTCATAGTGGAGGAGCCTGACGTGGGGCTCGATCCCATAACGCCGGGATCACGCCCTGAGCCGAAGGCAGACGTTTAACCGCTGTGCCACCCAGGCGCCCCTACATTTTAATTTTTGTCCATGTGTTAATTGTAACATTTCTACCTTATGGAAGTCACTGATATTTTCTTTGCGATCACTTTTTGTGAATGCGTTGTGGACACTTAAAAAGAATTCTCTATTATCAGGAAGTAGACTTCAACCTGTGTCTACAAGACCTACCCTATTAATTATGTTGGTGTAGATCTTCCGTCTCTCCCACCCACCCCTATCTGTCTACTACTGGGAGTGGCTCATTACAGTCTATTATTAGTGTGTTTCTACTTATAGTTCCTCGCATCTTTCCCAGTTTTTCCTTCCTGGAGTTTGTTACAGTGTTACTTGGTGCATAAATATTAAGGTGTTATATCTCTATTGTAGATTAAAGCTTTTTAGTATTAAGATGTGTCTTTCTTTGTCATGTTTAATGTTTCAGCACTTGAATTCTACTTTGCCCAGTATTAGTATCACTTCCTTTGACATTTTTGTTTGTTTGTTTCTGTTTGTCAGGTATAGTTTTATCTGTCACTTTATTTTTCACTTTTCTAAATTCCTTTGTTTTATGTGTGTCTCTTTCACACAGCATATAGTTGGGTTTGTTCTATGAGCCACATTTTAAATCTCTTTCTTTTAAAAGGTGAGTTAAATCTCATTCACCTTTATTATGATAACTGACAAGATTGATCTCAATTCTATCATAATATTTTATAGTGATGTATATTTGGTTTTATTTGCTGTTTCTTAGAGAACATTCTTTATATAGTTTAAATCCACTTGAATTTTTGAGATTTATGTTATGGACCAGCATATGGCCTTTTTTCCTTCCTTCCTTCCTTCCTTCCTTCCTTCCTTCCTTCCTTCCTGTCTTCTTTCCTTCCTTTTTTGTAATTGATTTGTAAAGGCTCTTTATATACTAAGGATACAGATGCTTTGTCAAATATGTTATAAACCTTCTCTGCTTTTAGTTGATGGACAGGATGACTGTCTGAGGAGAAGAGAGAATCAGATAAAGAGCTCCGTACTAAAAAGGGTGAGTATTTCTCACTATTCAGATAGATTGCTTGACTCTGTTCCCTCTCTCTGGCTGCAGCCGTCCTCATCTAGATTATCATCTCTTTCCTGGATTGTTAGACAACACAGTGAACTGTTTGACAGTAAAATTCGTTGTCTGTAGAATAGTTACGGCTTCCAAGTTATCTTTTTTAAAAGTTTATTTGGATTTCTAATTTATCTATAAATTCCCTGGGTTTATGCAGTAGAAAGAGTATCAATCACCCTAATAACAAAATGTGACTAATACTCAGCTCTTACATGGGCAAATTTTAATAAGTCATCGTGATCCAGTTGATGATGTGACTGGTACTAAAGTGGTGTGTGTGATATAGTCATTTTGCTATAAAATTATTCCATCCACGCTGGATCATGTGAGTCTTCTAAAAGATACGCGGGAAGTGGGAATAATTAACATGAAGCAATACCTTCCGGCCCTCTGCTCTGCAACCCCAGCCTGTCAAACCCCAGTCACACTGAACTCAAGGGTCTTTAATCACATGAGGCTCTCTCAGACTTCCTTGCTTCAACCCTTTCCTCACCGCTGCTTTAACTGGCAAATTTCAGCTCATTCAACAGGAACCTGCCCAGGTGTCATTTCTCTGTGATGGTGGCAGAACTTGGGACCGTCCTCCAGGAAGTGGGAGTGCTAACTCTCTGGGAGGGATTGTCCTCCTGCATCATCCTGTTTCCCAGAGCGGCTTCTTCTCATCTTTCAGAATTTTACTCTGACGTATCTTGTCAACTAGGAAGCCTTCTGTGAACCCCTTAGTCCCAGTCAGGGGACTCCTCTTGTGCCCTTTATTTCCCCTCTCCTTGCCTTATAGAGTCATTGCCTGCTTCCCACTCTATTCCCCCATTAGACTGGGGACTTCTAGGAGCAGGGACGATCTCTTTCTTGTTCGCTACTGGTCTCTAGATCCTAGCACAGTGCCCACACATGGAGAGGGCTGAATACATCTATTTTGAAAGGATAAATTCATATCATTACTACATATCATGATATGATGTTCATTAGAGCAATTCTTCAAGCCTCGGTTCCTATATCTATAAAATGGGGAGAGAGTTATGGTGAGAATTACATAAAATGGTATTTGCACAGTGCTTACCAGTATGGCCAGCACTGTGTGAGTGCTCAATAAATGATGACAGTTTTTACTATTACTCAGAAGTTACCAGTGGGCTTCATTCTGTTGTGAAGTGGTGCCTGCAATGTAGTTTGAGAAAGTAAGTAACAGAAGGATATAAAATCAAGGTTCTTTGAGAATAGATCCACTAACAGATATGCAGGGGCCCAGCCATAATTCTATATATAAGCTCTGGCCAGCAGTACTGATGAGTTGCTATTTGGAAAAATTAATATTCCAGTAGTGTTCTAGACACCCCACTTGGAAGAAATACTAAAAAGCACATTCAGAAAAACCTGATCGAGAGGGGTATTGGCAGTGTCACAAAGCCAATGTGGAAGCTGAAGAATTCAAAGAGGAACTATTATCGTTCCAGGAAGACAGCTGTCTTTCCAAACATGAACCAGCCACTTTGTGGAAGTAAAGCTCATTTGTGTGAGTGATAAGTAAAAAGGTCATGACATACCCTATGCTTAGAACCTTTCAAGGTCTCCCCACTGCATTTAGAGAAAGCCTAGCTCTTCATCATGGCTCTCCAGATGCTGCCAATCTGGCCTCTGCCCTCTTCTCAGAACTTGTTTCCAACTTTCTTTTTAACACATCTCACTCATCCTGGCCTCAGGGCCTTTGCACTTGCTGCCTGGAGTGCTCTTCCCCCAGGTCTTTGATAACTTTTCCTTTTTATCATTCCCGTCTCAGGTTCAGTGTCATTTTTTTCAAGGGTACCTCCAGTCTACCCAAAGTACATCCATTCCAGACTCTCCCTCTATCCCATTACTTCTTCCATTTGTCAGCATCTAAAATAATACTATTAAATAAGTATTTGTTTATTGTCTGAGTCTGTGAGGGAAGGGACATTGTGTCTCACTTACCCATATCTTCAACACCTAGAACGGTACTTGACATATAGTTGGTGCTCAGTAAATATTTGTTGACAGAGGCTGCTTCTGGATGTTTCGGCAATCTCAGATGAGTTTTTACCCAACAGATGTGGTCATCAGACTGAGTCCCGTTTTGATCAGATTACACCCAGATCATCGAAGCTATGAAATTAAATAATGATAATACAAGTGGTCAATGCATAGTTGTTTGTTTCTACCTCATCTTATTCTGGAAAATAGTGGTGGTAGAGTAGTACTCAAGAGTAATAGAAAAATCATGAGCTAACTTTAAGGACCAGAAAAAGGACCATTTAACAGAAAGCCAGTGTAGGAGAAAGAAAAAAGTATTCAGGACATGAAGTCTGAAAAGCCACAATGACTATACTTTAACTGTAAACTTATTCCTGAGCTTCCTGGCAGCTAGAGCAAAAAGGAAAACACAAATATTTATACAATTCTGCATTGTTCACAAAAATAAATCACCCCTTTTTTTTTTCAGGAGAATCAGAACATTCCCTGACACAGAGTTCTTATGAAAATTTGTCACCTGGGGTGGCGACAAACCCACTGAGAAATAAAAGCAGATGTTCCTTTAAACCACATTCCTTCAAACTACTCGTTGTGACTGGTTCCATCAGACTGTTCCCTGCAAAGCCTGGACACATGGCAGGATGGCCACGTGCAATGACTCGGTGAAGCCATAGTGAAACCATAGGGTTGACTCCATTTCAGTGGTGCAAACTTTGTTACCTTGTGCCAGTCATTTCCGCTTTCTGAGCCTTAGCTTTCTCATCCGAAATACGGGGTACGGGATATACCCATTCTGAATAGTGCCAGCACATATTGGGAGAAAGGAAAGGTTATTTATTTTTGCCTTTATAATTTAGCCCTCAGACTGTGATCTGAGGGTGAGCAGCTGGCGAACAGCTTCCCGAAGTTTGTCCAAGAGATGGGCAAACTTTTGATGAATCCACGGGAGACTTGCCTTCTGTTGGCTAATTTACTGGAACACTGTTGGGGAATAAAAGCCACAGAAAGACGTCTTGATTTCCCAGGACGGGGCGGAGAGGGAGGTCTCCCTTGGACATGGAGAAGAAAGGGTAATTATGTTTCATCTTCCTTTAGAGCGGATTGCTGCTTTGCGCCTGCCCACCTGGGGTCTGAGAGCCTTGACAGCTCCAAGACCAACTGTCGTTTTCCCAGGTGTGAGGGTATCTTTAGCAAGCGCTCCTGGGAAACTGTCATTCACACTTTGCCTGGCCTGGCAAAGGATCCCATAAGGAAAAGATAGGTACAGAGGGGCAAAGCCAGCTTAGTGTCTCTGCCAGTGCCCCACTTTGCCCAAATCAAGTAGGTGGAGAGCCTGGGCGGCTGCCTCAAGAGCTGGGTCTGATTGTCTTCCATGTGCGGGGTGGGTCACCATCCCACCAGGTAAGTGCGCAGTGGCTGGCCTGAGCTCAGACGGAGGAGCCTTGGGTTACAAGGCGTAGAGGCCACGCACAGGAACACACATGTATTGAATGGTGGCCATGCAGCATATCCATTGCCAGTGTGATTTCTTCTAATTCCCCACAGCAACCCATTGCACTGGAGCTACGGACAGATGAGAACACTGAGATTTCAAGAAGCAAAGTGACTTGTTTGGAGTCGCATAGCCAGCAAGTAGTGGGGCTGGGATTTAAACTCAACTTAGAGGTGCCAAAACTCTGTGCTCTTTTGTGGTGGGGGCTGAGAAGGGAGAGGAGTTGGAGGTGGAGAAAGAGGAGCGGGACGGGACGAGTGGGTGGAAGAGAGAGCCCGAGCTGGACGGGAGGAGAGGGCAGTACAGGAAGAGGGGCGCTGGGGAAGGGGCTAGAGCAAGAGAAGTGAAGGGGAACAAAGTTGGGAGCAGAGCAGAGGAGGGATGGTATATTCGTTTTCTCTTGCTGCTGCAATGGATCGCCACAAACTTTATGGATTAAACCAAAACAAACTTACTTACAGCCATGGAGGTCAGAAGTCTAAAACAAGTCTTATGGAGCTAACATCAGGGGATGAGCAGGGCTGTTTCCTTCTGGGAGCTTCCCAGAAGAAGGGATCTGCTTCCTTGGCTCTCCAGCTTCTCGTGGCCTTTCCCCCGTTGGCTACGCACTTGGATCTCTGTTTCCAGCAACAACTGCATGGCCTTCTCCTCTGACTCCAACCCCTGCCTCCCTCCCATAAGGACCGCTGTGAGCACATTGGAACCACCAAGAGGGACAGGGATAATCAGCCCACCTCTAAACTTGGAACTTAATCACATCTGCAAAGATTCTTTTGCCATTGAAAGGAACCCTCACAGATTTGGGGGACGATGGTGTGGACACATGTGGGGGCCATTATGCAGCCTAGCACAGTTGTGAAGGGAGAAGAGGAAAAAATGGAGAGGAAGGAAGGTATAGGATGGTGTGATGGTGGAGATGAAAGAAAGGAGAAAAGTGGGGGTGGAGGAGGACGGGGCAGGTTCAGCCCCTATCAGGGCCTCAGTTTCCTGCTCTGTAAAATGGGGAGAATGAGCGCGTCCACTCCCAGGGGTGGTGAAGATTCTGCAGAATTACTCAATGCAGGCAGGCACTCAGCGGCCCACGTTCTCTCCTCACCTGAAAGCCCACCCCCTGCCTTCGAGGGTCTTCCTCTGCAATTCCCATTTTCTCACTTCCCATCAGAAGTGCCCTCTCCCTTGTAACCTCCCCAGCCCAGATCCTGGACCAATGCCCTGCAGCTTGAGCCTGAGGATTGCCTGCTGGCTCCTTTGCCCGGCTCATTCTTCGCCCAGCCTGACCCATCACTTCCAATCACTCCAACACAAAAAATTCTGCCAGATTCATCTTGGCTGCCTGGCGGCGTTGCAGGGCTCTTGAACGCCAATGCCTGGCCATGAGCTCAGACCTGCAGGGCCAGATGCATGTGAACTCTAAGGTCAGTGCTCACCAGCCCCTCTCCCTCCATGGCCTTGGGGGTTTTGAAAACACCAACCTGGGCACTGCACCCTCCCCTGACCAACAGTATCCCCCACTCTTCCTTCCTCCCTGTCACAAGAGAATGCTACTACGGACATTAGCCACCAAGGGTCCTTCAAGGCATCACTGTTTCCTTATGGAGAGGGAACTGTAATTTCACGAGCATCTCTGGGAACCAGGGCCTTTGCACACATTAGCTTACATAGTCCTCCAAACACCCCAGGGAAGTGGGATAGCTGAGGCACAGAGCAGGCGTGTATCTCTCTAAGGGCACACAGTGTTCTTCCTCGCTTGCTCTCCCTCTCTATCTATCCACCCACCCAACCTCCAGGCCCAGGTATTTAGCACCTCCCATGGCCAGGCCCTTTATGGATGATGTATTGGGTTTCATCCCCTAAAAGAGCCGTAACCTCTGGTACCTGTGAATGTGTGTGACCTTACTTGGAAATAGAGTCTTTGCAAATGTAATCAAATTAAGATGAGATCATATTAGATCAGGGTGGACCCTAATCCCATGACTGGTGTCTTCATAAGGTGAGGGAAATTTGGATACAGACACACACACAGGGAAGAAAGCCATGTGAAGGCAGAGGCAGAAGTTGGAGTGGTGTCTCTACCGGTCAGGCGATGCCAAGGATTGCCGGCAACCACCGGTGCTCGGTGGACCAAGGAAGGATTCTTCCCTGGGCGGGGCGGGGGGGGGGGGGGGCGCGGCTGACACCTTGATATTGGAGTTCTGGCCTCCAGGGCGTGACAGAATACATTTCTGTTGTTTTAGGCCACCAGTTTGTGGAAATTCGTCACGGCTGCTCAAGGAAACAGAGATAATATTTAATCCTTGCAACAACCTTATGAAATGGGAATTATTTTCCACTTAGCAGATGAGAAAACCGAGGCTCAGAAGGGAAAACTCTGTCTGCTGAAATGCCTGCAGGTAGCTGGGGGCTTGACCTGAACCCAGACCCCGCAAACCCCAAACCTGTACCCCTGCTCCCATCAATAATGGATCTGCAAACCTGCGTGCACCCCGGGTTTATCAGAGGAGCTGGGCAGGACTCTGTTGTGAAGATTGTGACACAGTCAGCCTGGGCTGGGGCCCGGAACACTGCAGTTTAATAGCACCGCTGGAGTTTCTGAAGCGGCCGTGTTCGGGAAATGTCCCTCCTCACCAGGCTCCTCTCGCCTAAAGCAGTGTGTCCTCTGTGGCCTGGAAGTCAGGTCTTCTAGGGATTTGTCACAGCGGGGAGAGGTGCAGGTGAGGTGGGAAGGTGAGTCGGAGGCGGCAGCAGGGGACAGCCAGGGTGAGGAGGACAGGCCCTCCACACCTGCCCGGGGGAGTTCACCTGGCCTGTCACCCCTCTCTGAGGACCCCCCCCTCGGTCCTACCTACCCCCTCCCCAGGACTACAAGCCCTGGGACTGTTGCCTTCCCGGAGCTTTCTGGAGTCCTTGAGTTCTAGAGCTAGAAGTCATCCATGAGGCATCTCAGCCAGCCCCCCGGAGTTCCCCACACCCACCACCCTGCTGAAGTTGAGAAATGAGGCCTTTAGAGGCATAGGCCAGCCCTGACAAAGCTTTGCTTCAGGCCTCGGTCTCCTGACTACTGGCACATACCACAGTAAGCCAGAAAGCAGCCACAGGCAGGAGGCAGGCCAACAAGGAGCAGACGGTGGGCCTCAGGAGAGGTGGGCAGCCAAGGTAAGGGACGGGAGGGGAGCTCGCCCACACTGAGCGGGCTGTGCGCCTGCACCGGGCTGCGGGCTTCGCGTCCATCCCCACACCTGGTTATGTGATCCTTTACGCCCATTTCACAGATATGAAAACAAAGCCTCAGAGGGGTAAAGGCACCTGCCAGTCTCAACCAGCTCACAAGTGACTGAGCTGGGAGGTGAACACAACTCGGCCTGCCTCTCAAGCCCCATGCCTTCCCCATCCTGCCCGTCCACTGCTCCAGCCCTTCAGCTCTGTTCCCAGACCACACCCTCCCAAATATGAAACTAATTTGCAAACCAAGTGTTCAGTGCCATTGGCAAGAGGCACGGGCCTCGGAGCTATTAGCGCACAGCAAGCGCTCAGCTGGGCTGCACAAAGAGGCCTCCAGTGGGTGTTGGCAGCAGACCCCCCCCCCCCGACACACACCATATTTCAGGGGAGAGATTGAAGCCACATGTTTGGAGGCCCTACACTGATTGCTGGGAGGACGTTCCATATAAACAGTATGAGGCAGAGCCTGTCACTCGGCCTCACCTTTGGTCCCCAACTCAGGCTTCAGCCCCCAGAGCCAGCCAGCCATTGCCAACTCCTTCCCTCCCCAAAGGCTAGCTCCAGAATGTTAAGGGTCACTGAGCCCTGGCCAGCAGGGAGAGGGTTAAGCAGAAGGCAGCAGGTGCAAGGGCAGAGAAGAGACAGGTTCTCCTGGGCCTCAGGGTAGGTGGATGGGAGCAGAGAAAGCGCAGTTCAGGGGAAGGCTGTTCTCCAGTCAGCCCAGGCCTGGATCCTCTCCCAGTGCCTGTGGAGTCTGGGGTCATGCCCCCACTTGGCCCTGTATCCCCAGCAAGCACCTTTCCCTCTGTGAGCCTCTGCAGCCCCTCTGAGACAGGGCCTCGGGTCACCTCCCCCAGCCCCAAGCTCTTCAGGGCTTGGAGACCCAGCCAGCTTCCTCTGGCACAGGCTGAGCATGGAAAGCAGGCCCCTCAGACACCCAGGTGGGTTAGGCTTTGGGGGAGGGGAGGCCGCTGGGCCACATGGGCTGAGGGCTCAGGGTTACCAGAGCCAAGGCAACACACGTGTGTTTCGAATTTTCTTTTAAGTCTTCTCAGTGCCTGCTTGCTCCCATTCCTCCCCCAGCCTCTTGGTCTGGGGCTGTAATCAGTTTGGATGGAGAACAGCAGACGCACTTGGGGGTGGTGTGTGGGGAGCAGCTGGGGCTGGGAATCATTTCGGGGTTTTGTTACCTGCCAGCAGCCTGCAGGCCCATCGGAGGGGGTGGAGCACCAAGTTGTGGCTCCTGGGGTACCCGGGTGGACAGAGTGCTGCGCACGGCCCCGGCTCCTTGCTGGCTGAGTGGGCTCGGCTGTGTTGTTTGACCTCTGTGAGCCTCGGTGACCTCGTCAGAGAAATGGGGCCTAGATGCATATCCTCGCCACGGAGATTAAATAAAATAAGCCCGCACAGCTTAGCACGGAGAGGGGGTCTGCTAGCATGGGCTCCCTTGCCCTTCGGGGGAGTAGGATAAGGGGAATGAAACAGACCGTGGGGCTGCAAAGCCAGCCCTCAGACCGCCGAGGCCATTAGCGCAGGCCTGAAGAGCAAGTCGTGCTTTCTGCAACTTCTGTCTATAGCCTGTGTCTGCAGGTCTCATTGAGAAGGCAGGAGGTGTCTGTGTTGGGGAGACCAGACCCCCCCCCCACCCCCCTGCCGCCTGGCTTCACACACACGCACCGCGGCCAAAGCTGGTTCCCTCCCCAGGCAGCCAAGACCCGACCTGGGCCTGTCCTGTCCTGACTAGTGCTGGCTGTTGTCCCCGGCACCCGTCCTCCCAAATCTGCTCAGACACATCCAGGCTGCTTCCTACCATCTCAAGGACACCCTTATTTGGGGTGTGAGGCGCTTAATTGTCCTTTCTGTGCCCCTAGTCTGCGGATGTCACTCTAGATGGTGGCGGATCCACCTCCTGGGTTCTTGGCCACCCCTTCTGGACCTTCTTTAGGTCCCAGGGTCCCTTGTGAATCAGATAAAAACACTGCTGCCTGCTTCTGGGAAAATGCACCCCCTACAAAACTCTGCCCACAGTGTCCGGGGCTCACAGACATCCCCCTCCCCCCGCCCTGCCCCGAGCCAGTAAGAAGATCCTTGCTTGAGGATTTGAACCCCATTCCCAGCAGAGAAAGCCAATCCTCAGGCCAAGAGTCTCTTCCCTGAGCCCTGCTGCAGGGGAGACACAAGGGCCTTGGCGCCAGGTGGCCAGACCCCGGCACAGGGGGCTCAGGAATTCTGAGGTGCCACCCCCACGAAGGGCTCATCCTCACCTATCCTGCCAAGGGCTGCCCTCAATTCTGAAGGCCTTCCCCTCCCCGGGCCTCAGGGACACAGCCGCTTCCATGTGTGAGAGCAGAAGGATGTGCAGGGGTATGCTGGCCCCATCCACTCTCATTCTACAAATGGGGAAACCAAGGCTCAGAGAGGCTCACTGGGTCAGCCTAGGTCACAGGGTTTTTCTCTCAGTTCATGCTCAAGTTTTGGAATCTGAGGCCCAGAGGGGCCTGGAGCAGGAGACCTGGCCGGTGGAGGATTGGTCAGGCCACAGGGAAGGGGTAGCCCCCACCCACTCCCCACCCCTCGGCTTTTGTTCACAACCGATGGAAAGTGGCAACTCGGGAAGCAGAGGTTTCCGGCTTGCCAGATCTTAGCTGAGAGAACAGATGGCCAATTCATCCCACCAAACTTGGCACCTCGAACAAAAGAAACAATATGTATTTGGCTCCCTAATCTTTTCCTCAGGTTCCCAGGCAGGTGACTGGAAAGTCTGATGACAAGAAAGCGTCGACTCACTTCTCTCAGGACACAAACCACAAGCCTTGCCTGGCCATTGTTCCTCCTGCTCCCTCCACCCCATCGCACTCTCCTCCCCCACCCCACTCTTTACAGGCTGTCCAGGCCCTCTCAAAAGTAGCTAAGTGTCTCCTCCAGAGCCAGTCCGCTGTGAGGGAGGGGACCGGGGCACCCATTCCCTGAGCATCAAACTCTTTCTCTCCATTCACCCTCGCCTCAGCCCGATTATTATCCCATTTCGCAGATGAGAAAACCGAGGCTCCGAGGGGTTAACCAACAGGCTACATGGTCTGGAAGTAGCAGAGTCAAGAGTGATAGCAGCAGCTACTGTGTATGAGTTTCTCCTGGGTGCAGGGCACTGGCCCACTTTCTAGATCTCAGAGAGGTGATATGGCCTGGGATCTGGTGAGTGGGGCATGGCGACGCTTCAGTGGAGAAGTCTGAAGATGTGGCCAAGATTTCCTACGGAGATGTGAAGCTGGGGAGGTGGGGGCCCCGGGGATGTGTGGCTACAGCTCTCAGTTCCTGAGCACCTACTGTGTGTGTGGTGCAAGGCAGGTGTTTCATAGGGGCTCCCCCCCCAGTGGGCTCTGTTTGTATGTACAATTGTCCCAGTTACACAGATGAAGAATGGGAGGCACGGAGAAACGATTTGTCGAAGCCACATAAGCAGTTAAGGGCTCAAGCTAGGACTCTTTCCACTGCCTCAGCTGTTTCTCCTCGCCCTCCACCCCCAGCCCCAGCCCCAGCCCCAGCCCCAGGGAGGGTGTTAATGAGGCCGGCGCAGGGAGGGGCTGGGGGAAGGGCTATGCCCACAGGTGCCAGCCCGTCTTCCCGTGGTGGCCAGACCCGGGCCTGGCGCCGCTCTGCCCTGCCTGTCTGCTCTCCCTCACGAGGGGTGGTGGCTGATACCCCTCTGGGGTGGGGTGGGGGCCCCTTCACATGCTGGGCCCTGCCAAGACCCCGCCCTGGAGACCCAGAGTCTGTCTCCCAAGGACCGCAGTCATTCCCACTCAGATCCCTGGGCAGGGTAGGTGGGGCTCGGGGAATCCGGGGCTGGCTGGAAGGCCCGGGAAGCCGAGGGCACCGGTGGAAGGTAGCGAAGTGCGAGCCTCAAGGCCTCAGGGACCTGGTTTCCTTTTGTCATTTTCTCTCTTTGTACTGGCTGGTTGCATCCTTGACTCTTTTCCTCTGTCTCTGGGTGACTCAGAGTTCAAAGAGTTTGTGGTGTGATGGAAAAAGCCAGGATAGGAAGCCAGGAGACTACTGCTAGGGGACACTGGGGTGTCCTTCCCCAGTCTGGGTCTTAAGCTGCTGGGTGCACCTGCTGGCCACGATTTAGAGCCTCTCGGGCCCCGGTGCCCAGGCCAGCCCAGAGCAGTGAGGTGCTCAGAAGGCAATGCTTGTCTGTTTTCTCCACACAGAGAACACCTGAAAATCAGCTCCTGGCTCTCAGTGAAGGGATTTAAGGAGGAAAATAAATAAAGTGTGAAAGTACCTCTTACTGACAAGCTCAAGCCCTGTTAGCTTGGCCTCTGCTCCTGCCCTGCTTCTCTATCCCCTCTGTGACCGGGGAGCCATTTTCCCAACCGTACAGCCCCTTCCCACACCATCCTCCTCTTCAAGCTTCTGCTCAGGAAAGCCTGCTTCAAAAGAGGGGGTCAAGGGAAGATCAAAAGGAGGAGGTCGTCAACCATAGGAAGACCCCAGGAAATGAGTGAGCCTCCTACAAAATGTATCATCACCACCATCTTCACGTCCACTACCATCACCACAACCATCACCACCATCAGCACAACCATCACTACCATCGCCGCCACCATCGCCATCACCATGACCATTACCACCATTGCCGCCACCACACCACCATCACCACCACCACCACCATCACCACGACCACTGCCACCATCATCACCACTATCGCCATCATCACCACCATCACCACCACCACCACCACCACTATTGCCACTGCATCACTGCCACCATCACCACCATCATCACACCACCATTGCACTTAGCTCCCTTTTGCTGCTGTAACAGATTATCACAAACTTGGTTTCTCTGTCTTTCCAGGCTGCTATTACAAATCACCACAGATGGGGCAGCTTATAAACAACAGAAATTTATTTCTTACAGTCCTGGAGGCTGGAAGGTCTGAGATCACAGTGCTAGCGGATTTGTTGTCTGGTCTTCCTGTTCATAGAGGGCCATCTTTCCCTGTGTCCTTACATGGTGGAAAGGGCTAGGGCACTCTGAGGGCTCTCTTTTATAAGAGCATGAATCCCATTCGTGAGAGCCCCAACCTCATGATTTAATCACCTTCAAAAGCCCCACCTCCTAATACTATCACATTGGGCATTAGAATTTCCGCATATGATTTGGGGTGGGGGAGGTGGGCACGTAAGCATTTAGACCATAGCACTTGGTAGCTTAAAACAGTACAAATTACTTTTAGAGGTCAGAAATCTGAAATGGGTCTCACTGGGCTAAAAGGAAGGCGTTGGCAGGGCTGTGTGCCTTCTGGAGGCTTGAGGGTAGAATCCATTGCCTTTCCCTACCCAGCTTCTAGAGACTGCCCACATTCCTTGGCTCTTGGCCTCCTTCTTCCATCTTCCAAGCCAGGAAAGGCCCATCAGTCCTCCTTATGCTGTATCACTCTCCATCTCTCCCCTTTTTCACTATGAGGACCCTTGGGAGTACACGGGGCCCACCTCGGTAATCAGGGATAATCTCCTTATCTCTAGATCAGCTGATTAGCAACCTTAATTCACCCTGGCCATATAACGTAACACGTTCATAGGTTCCAGGGTTAGGGCATGAATGTCTTTGGGGGTCCATTGTTCTGCCCATCACACCATCATCATCACCATCTCCAAAACGATCACCGCCACTCACTTCTGTCGCCAGTGACACCACTAACACTACCACCATTTCCAGCAGCATCTCCATCACTACGTTCCTCACCACAAGCATGTCAACACTCCCATCACCACCCTTCCACTTCCACCACCACCAGCAGCACCACCATTTTCAATAGCACCACCCCTACCAGCAGCACCACCCCACCTCCACTGTTTAGATCTCGGCCCTCCACTTTCCCAGCGTGATCTTCTTCGACCACTCCATGTGAAGTGTCACCTCCTTCTGACTCTCTCCCATCACACACAGCCACAGACATCGGAGGGTAACTCCTTGAGGGCAGGACCTTATCTGATTTGTTCACTGCGGCATTTGATGCCCAGCATACAGGAGGCACGCAATAAGTATTCACTGAACGAATGAATGAACAAATAAATGGATGTATTTGAGCCTATACTGAGGGCTTTGGCCTAGTGGCTCTGAGGGGGTGACATCGAAGCTGAGATTTGACGGAAGAGGGGGGAATGACGAAGTGATTAAAGAATGGTGGGAACAAAGCTGGCCATCTACAGGTAGCGCTGTGCATTCGAAGGACCAACAGTGAGCAGGTCAGGGAGGCTGAAGACCAGGGTGCAGGGCAGCACAGGTGGGGTGTGGCCAGAGCGATCCCGTAAGTATGTCAGGAACGTTGCTCTTTATCCTCAGAGCAACGGAAGCCTTTGGAGAGTTTTAAGGCTTGTGGTCAGACTTGCATTTCTGGAAGATCACTCCGGCTCCACTGTGGAGAGTGGTTTGTTAGGAGGTGGGGGCAGGAAGTGTGTGGCAGCTGTTTCGAGCTTCCTGCTGGTGTCCAGGAGTGAAGGGTGGTGATGGCTCTAGCTTGGGCCAGAGTGGTGGGTGTGGTGACGCAGAGAAGAGGGCAGAGTCAGGAACTGTATGAAATAAAAATCAAAGGACTTGGGGATGGCTTAGCTTTGGAAATGAGAAGCAGCACGGTGCCAAGGATACTGCCTAGGTTTCTATTCCCACTCCCACAGCCAGATGGTGGTGACTCTGACTGGCAGCTGGAAGGCAGAGGCCAATGTCTCATGAAGACAAGAGTATATCCATATCTATGACTATTATCATTAATAGCAATATATAATAAAAGCAATAACTCCAGTTAGCTGAATGCTTACCAGAGGTTACGAAGTTAAGTAATCTGTCCAGATCACATGGGTAATGTCTTAGCTCAGGTTCCTTAGAAGCCAACATGGCAAGAAGGATTCAGATGCAAGTAGCATACTTGGGAAGGAAAACAGCAAAGTGGGTAAGTGAGACAGGGAAGGGAAGGTAGCCAATGAAGTGTGTGTTTATCAAGCAAATTACCTCTGTTGGAAATGGAGCTTAATCTTTCTGGGGACCTCTGGAGTCCAGTGAAGAACACCCACCTCAGAGTCATTTCACCTGGTAGTTGGGAAACTGGGCTCTTTTTACATGAACTCTGGCTAGTCTTTGGTTAGAGGTTGCTCCCAAGGGGTGTTCATTCCCCATCACTTCCAGCCTTCAGCACATAGGGACCGATAAGACTCAGCGGCAAGAAAAAGCCCTCAGGCAAAAAGATTTAGGTTCTGGCAGTTAGAGGTCAGACCTGTGTGCACTGAGATGGTAAGTACTGGGTAATATGGGAAGAGAATTGACAGGGTCTGCTACTGGTAGGAAGTAGTGAAATAAGGATTTGAATCTAGGTGTTTTCAATTTCAAAGTCTACGAATGGACGATCATATGGATGGATGGATGGATGGATGGATGGATGGATGGATGAAAAGGTAGTTAAACAGATGAGTGGATGGTTAGGTGTTCAAAGACATAGATGGTCAGGTGTGAGAGCAATGGATGGATGGATGGATAGATGTTTGAGTGGGTGAATGGATGGGCAGATATCTAATGGATGGATGGAAAGTTTAGTGTATGAGTAAGTGGGTAGATTGTTTCAGAATTGTGTCATGAATGGGTGGATAGAAATATGAATAGATAAAAGGGAGTGGAATTACAGGTAGATGGATAGGCAGGTGCGTGGGAGGATGAATAACCAGGTTTAGGAAAAGAGAAGGGCCACAGCTTAGAGAGCAGAGCCTCAACAGTGACCTTGGGTGAAGTGAGATTAGCTAATATTACCCCCATCACACCCCACCTCCCACTGTCCCAGAGGCATCCCAGCTGTGGTCTCATATTGATGACCGGGCATATTAGGAATGAAGTTTAGGGAGCAGAGTAGATCGAGGATGGATGTGGCAGAGTGCGTGGGTTGGGGAAGCCAACAAAATGGAACTGGGGGAGTAGGGTGGAGCCCACTGGGTCTTGCGCCTAGAACGGTGCTGCCCTGCCCAGAGCCGGCTGGGCACCTGCCTGGGAGACAACATCACAGGGCTGGCTCTGGCCCCCCTGCCCCGTGGGGGAGTGCTGGATGTATTCGTCCCACCACCCAAGCAAGGCAATGGTTGCTGGAGGGGAAGGCGGCTCTCACAGTGGGAGCAGCGCTGGCTCAGGAAAGCTGAGAAAGGAAGCTGACATCAGGACAGGGAGCCCCACCATGTTGGCAGAGCTGAGTGATGCCCAGGGACACCCGGCTCCAGCCCAAGCACAGCTGATGGGCCCAGCTCTGCCAAGTTTCACTGCCTAAGGCACATTTTTATGACTGAGGAATAATGAGAGGTAGGCATCCTAGTCTTGGCCTTTCTCTGGTGCAGTATGTGTGCGTGTATGTGTGTGTACGTGCTTGTGGTTTGCACGAGTGAACACGGATGGCGTATGTGTGTCTCTGTGCGGGTTTGTTCGTGCGTCAGGGTTTGAGTCCACATGCTAGTGTACTTGGCACACATGGGACCTCGTGTGTTAGCACGCTTGTGTGTATATGCAAGTGTGTTTGCGGATGGTTGTGTTAACGTGTATGTGAGCCTGCTATTGTTCGTGTGTATGCACTTGCACACGTATAAGCATGTTTCCATGATGGGTGAAGATAGTCACGTCTGTTTATTTGTGCGTGTACTTGCTGTTTGCACTGTGGGAACTTGTTTGTGTAAGTGTGTGTGTGTGTGTGTGTGTGTGTACGCAAGTCAACCCGAGTGCTCCTTAGGGATGGACTTCACGGAGTAAAGGGACCCCATTCCTGGGCTGTAGCTTTAGCTTACCTTCCCCCCTCCCCCACCTCATCCCTTCCTACAAACTTCAGAAGCTCAGCAGTAGTAGTTTCTCACACATTCTAGGCTACTTCAGACCTCCATGATTTCACCTGTGCTACCCGGAAGGGATATCTATTCTTCTTTTTCTTCTCGGTAAAACTCTCGTTCCTCTTTCAGGCCGAGGCTTCCCACTTCCGTGTTAGCTCCCCGGTCCCCTCAGACTCCGGCCTCTGGGCCCCACGCTGCCTCTCAAACCTCTCTCTCTCTCAGGGCCATGAGGTAGTTTCTGCTCTTCCTGTAGAGTGGGAGCTCCTTGAGGGCAGGCTCTGTGTCTGATTCCTTTCTGAATCCCCAGGGCCTGGGCAGTATCTAGCGTGTGATGGGATGGAGGGATGGATGGGTAGACGGACAGATAAACTGACGGACAGGCAGATGGATGGAGAGTTGTGTGGACTGCTGGATGGACGGGTGGACGGGTGAACAGGTGGGTAGACGGGTGCGTAAATGACTCAGTCTGGCATTTCTCTTCTAGAATCCCGGATTTCCAAGGGACACTGCTTGCCGCTCTTCCTCAGCTTTCTTCCCCCCCCCCCCCCCCCCCCCCCCCCCCCCCGGGTACAGGAGAAGCAGGCTCGCTGCTTGCAGAGGAAGGCTGCAACCTCAGAGCTCGCCTGCTCTCGGCTCTCAGCTCTGGCTCTCCTGGCGGCTGGCTCCAGACTGGCCACCTACGGTATGAAGGGGCAGATTAGGCCTGAAGAGGCCTTGCTGAGTGCCTTCAGTTAGCCCCTGTTTGTGCTCAAGGCTTTCAAAGGCCGGAGCACAGCAGAGGAGGGCCTGACTTCAGGCCCCCCTGCTAAATGGGCAGGGACTGTGTGCTCTCCAGGCCCTGAGGGCAGGCGGCTTAAGGCAGGGCCCTAGGAGTTTTGAGACAGGAAAATGGTGTTTTGTCTTGTTAATGCATTCACTTGGCTTTGAACTGGAGAGTAGTCAGGTGTCCCCAGACGGCTGCTTTTGAGCTGGTCTAGGGAGGGGGCAGGGCATAGCCAGGCCCCGGATTAC
The DNA here is from genome assembly GCF_023065955.2 of Ursus arctos. Lineage (NCBI taxonomy): Eukaryota > Metazoa > Chordata > Mammalia > Carnivora > Ursidae > Ursus > Ursus arctos. The sequence continues at coordinate 58,509,892 of NW_026622819.1, forward strand.
AGAGGCCTTCCCGGGGGAAGGGGGCCTTTGATGGGGCCGGGTCTGTTGTCCGGAGTCTGCTTTGCTGGTGGCTGGAGCCCCTAATGAGGGGGAAAGGGCTCATTCTGAGGCATTCCCCTGCTCTCCCTCGGGCAGGAGGCGGAGGCCTCCTTTGATGTTGGAGTCCTTAAGCCAAGTGGGGACTAATTGCCACAAGGTACAGAATGTTCTGGTTGCTTGGGGGGTCTGCAGCTTGCTCACAATGCCACAGCCACCCTGGGGTGGGGGGAAAGGCAGCCCCTCTCCTGATGTGAGACAACTCAGGAGGGTTTGGGGTTGGGGTTTTTTTGGTTTTGTTTTTCTTTTCATGCACACAGACCCAGCGCAGAATGGGAAACACATTATATACTGTGTGCTTGCAGACACACACACACCCCCCTTACTCCACTGCAACTTTGTATACAGTATTATGTTTGATTTTTTTTTTTTTTTAATCAACGAGTCAGTGTGGTGGGAGGGATCATGGCAAAGAGAAAAGAAAGCAGACTTTGGCGGGAAGCGGCAGACAGATTTGGAATCAAGTCCTAGTTTTGCCACTTGTTAGCTGGGCCCAGCCACCGAGGTTCACTGAACCCCAGCATCCTTCTTTGCCAAATGCAAGACTGTGCCTGGCACACAGGTGCTTATTTGCACTTGTTCCATCCTTCACTTGCATTCTTGAGACAGTTCACTAAAAACACACGTCGATTTTCCTGGCAGGCGTGGAGGCAGGTGGAGAACCTGGTCAGCAAACACCAGTTAGATCATTTTCATTTGATGAGAGAACAGGAAAAGGATGGTTTCCTTTGACGCTTAGTATCTGTGCCCACCATCTCAAAGGAAGATGACCTTATTCTCCTGGTATTCTGTTCACCCCCACCCAACTTCCACCGCTACCTCTCAGGGGGATCTGGAGTCAGACACGGCAATGTCTGCTATGAAAAGAAGAAAAAATTAGAGCCAACTGTTGCCTGTTTGCACGACACCGGCCATGGGGCTAGGGGATCTGACTACATTATCTCTAATCTTCACACTGACGCTTTCAGAGAGTTAGTAAACCCGTCTGACAGATCGAGAAACTGGGCCTTAGAGATATGACTTGCCCAAGGTCACCCTATATGAGAATGGGGGAGCCAGCTTTCTCTTCAACCTGCCTCCAAAGCCCAGCCCTCTCAAGCCTGCCCGGGTGGGTGTGGCGATCAAGCAGAATGGAGCTTCATTTCCCCATCTGGTCAACAAGAAAATAACAGTACACCTTGCCTGGATGAGGAGACACTGAAATGAGACAACCGCTGTGAAAGTACACAGCCTTGTGTACATGACCGGGCCTTGGTACCCCTGCTGCTTCCTTCCACCTGGCCCCTATCTCCCCTCACACACACACACACACACACACACACACACACACACACACACGGGCCCTATTTCCTCCACTCTCTGGAATCTGGAGAAGGCGCAGATCTGGTCCAAAGGGAAGCAATGTCCATCAAAGTAGTTCTTCCAGCCGTGGTGCCCCTTCCATGAGGTTCTGTCCCGACCCTCTGGCCTCTAGAGACGGATCCTCCACCCAGTCCCACTGGTGACAGAACCCTCCGGGAGAAGTGTCCTGGGAGGAGGAAAGATGAGGGCCTGTCCCCCTGGCTCCTTCTTCAGCAAGGTCAGCACCCATGCCCAGTAAACAGGTGCAGGTGGAGAGCAGAGGGAGGCTTCGGGAGGACCTCAGGTTCTCCCCAGTTTGGAGGCCAGAGTGAGAGCAATGGGAAAACGGAGAGCGACTGGGTTTTGGATAATACATCACCTACATCCTTTGCTCGTGTAATCTCTTCAAGACCCCACCATCTAGACACAGTGGCCTTCAGTGACACACGAGAGGGGAGGTGAAGCCGAGGCAGCTGGGAGGTGGCTGAGCAGAGGCCGCCGGAGGAGAGGCTCCCAACAACCTGTCCTGAGACAGACGCCACAGCCGTCCCGGTGCAGAGACACAGTTCAAGGCCTCTGTTTACCCAGGCTGCCCTAGTTGCTCCCGTCCTCAGGGGAGACTGGGTCTCCGTGCTCGAGCTCGGAACACCTTGGTGAGGGAAGTCCAAGAAACTCTGGCACCTTTACTTTCTTCTTTAACAAACAAACCAACCAATGTGGAAATGGCTTTATTAAAGTTTTATAGTAATCCATTCTTGTTTTTTAGTGTCAAAAATACAGGTAGGCAGGGGTGCCTGGGTGGCTCAGTCGGTTGAGGGTCTGACTCTTGATTTTGGCTCAGGTCATGATCTCGGGGTTGTGAGATCCAGGCCCGCATGGGGCTCTGTACTCAGCGGGGAGTCTGCTTGAGGTTCTCTCCCTCTCCCTCTGCTCCTCCCCCCACTCGTACTCTCCCTAAATAAATAAATACATAAAATCTTTAAAAAGACACAGATCGGGGCCCCTGGGCGACTCAGTCAGTTAAGCATCTGCCTTCAGCTCAGGTCATGACCTCAGGGTCCTGGGATCGAGTCCTGCATTGGGCTCCCTGCTCAGTGGAGAGCCTGCTTCTCCCTCACCCTCTGCCTGCTGGTGTTCTCTGTCTGTCTCTCTCTCTCTCTCTCTCTCTGTGTCAAATAAATAAATAAAATCTTTTTTAAACAGTACAGATGGGCAAAAAAGGAGAACATAGAAATGTCCCGGGCTGGGCTCTGTCTCCCAGACTCAGGTGGGTACACACCGGGGAGTGGAGGCTGGCTCTCCCCCACTTAAAATGTCCCCCACCTAACACAGCATCTTTCCATATGTGCATGCATCACAACTTTCCATGCTTACAGAACATTCCAAGGCCTGCCAGAGTTTCTTCAGCCAGTCCCCTACTGTGGAGCATTTCAGTTATTTCCAATATTTTGCTGTGAAACATCTTTCTCCACTGGTGCAGCCCCTCCTGAGGCTCCGTTCTAAAAGGTGGCATTGCCATGTATAGGAGTTCGGTCATTTTTGCCACTTTTGATGGCCAACCTGTCCCCTGGGAAGGTCTGTAACTATGTACCACCATTCAAAGTACCCAGAGAGCTATTTCCTGTCACTGGGGCCAACACTGGGTATGGACCATCAGGCTTTAATCTTTGATGATTCGATAGATGAAAATAACACCTTGTTTCCACATGAATGTCTGTGACTACCTGAGCTTTCTTCATTCATTCATTCATTCATTCATTCATTCATTCAACAAAAGTTTCTTGAGTGTCTATCTTATGCTGGGCATCCTCTGGTGTAGGGTGGGGGGCATATTTTAAGCAGAAAATCAAGCAGACAGTCTCTCCATTACAGTTGTAATCAGCATGATGGAGAACGGTGGCCTGGGGAGACGGACCGCGTAATGTCTATTGGATTTAACTTCCCTTGATATGGAAAATCAACCCTTCTCAATCATCTATAAAGTGCCCTGTGAATGCAGCTTCACTTCACTCCCACCTCCAACTCTTTGAACCCCTGTTCTCCTAAGCCCCTCCAACAAAGACATTTAGAGTGCCGCTTGTTAAGCGGAAAGGTGTAGGGGCCATAGTCTCTCTGGTGAGGGACCCTATACTCCACATGAGGCCCACTTCGAATGCCACTTTCTCCAAAAAGTCTCTCTGGGTTCCCCCAAGATGAATTCCTCCCTCGATAAGCACAGTGATATAATCGAGAGGGAACTGGTCTTCCCCTCCACCGCAGGGAGCCAGGATCCCTTCTCTGTACCCTCAGGAGCGCCAGCCCTGGGATTTGTCACGTAGCGCATGGGTGCTCTTTTTAACCTATTGTTCAAACATCTTTATAAATTGGGAGCATCTTTTCATGAGAACTGATTTGCAGAGCACTTTGCAGGTATTTCCTTGAATCCTGAGAAGGTTGGGGGCCTGCCCAAGGTCCCATAAGCAGGAAGGGGGCTGGATGTGAATCTAAGTCTCCAGGACGGCAGGGCCGGACTGTCACGCCCGCATCACAGCCAAATTCAAATGCTTCCTTCCTCTTTTGGACTCTCAGTCCTATGAGTCCTGGGCCTTTCAGATTCTGAAGCTTCTACGGAAGTGGTCTCTTCCAGGGTGCCCTGGCTGGGACTTGTTGGTACCTCCAATTGCAAGCCAAACCCCGAGTCCAGCGGTCCTGATAGGCATCTGGGCAGTGCCCACAGATGGCTTCAGTTGTGACGGGCGATGGGCTAGGCATGCTTTCCCTGCTGGCTGATGTCATGAGCTCATTAGAGCAATGGGGTTTATAGTGTTCAAGGCAACTGTCCAAACAATAAATTAAGCTGCACAATTTAGCACTTAATTATCCTCTCTCTCGTCTACTTCACTCTTGTTCCCTGGGTGTCTGTCTGGGCCCTCCAGCAAGATGGTAAGATCTTCCCTCTGCCTCACACCCCACAGCCAATCCATCACGCGGCCCCGTTGGTGCCATCTCGGGAACATCTCTCAAATACTTTCCCTTCTCCGCATCCCCACAGCCTTGACCTCAGCTAGCCCTCCCTCTCTCCCCTGGATGATGGCCACCCTGGCTTCTCTTGCTACAATTCCTATCTCTGCTCTGCCCAAGTGACATGAATGTGGCTGCCCTGGGTCTGAAACACACAGTCGCAAGCCCTCATCTCTCCGTGGAAAGCCCCTGTGACCAGGGTGTCCTGCTCACCTTATCAGCTTCCTTTCCCCAAAGCTGCCCACTGGCTACCCTACCATAGGAAGGGCTTGCGGCTCTGCCCCAAGGAGGGACACAGCCAGACTGCAGGTCGTTTTGCCCCATGAACTTCTGCACATGCCATTCTCTCTATGGGGAATACCCCTCTCCCAACTCAGCCCTCACCACTCAACCTGCAAACTCAGGCTTGTCTCAGTATTCAGCTCTGGAATCTCTTCCTTCCAGAAGCCCAAGGGTATTTTCTTGGCAGCCCCACAGCTGAGACTCTTCATTTCCTCTCCCCTCTCGGGTCCCCTCTTAGGATGCACGTCCACAAGGATGCCTGGGAGAATGGCATCCTCAAGGCTATCTACCTGCGTGTAGCCCTCTCATGCCCATTCACTCTGGAGTCCCCATAGTTCAATCTCACAGTCCGGACAGACAGGTTGGAGGACCACACGGGCCACCACAGCAGGTGAGGAGGCCCAGGGAGGGCATAGGGGATGGAGGTGGTGAGACCCAAAGGAACTTGGCCAGTCAAATAAAATCACCTTCTCCAAGTATTCCCTTCTTCTCCCCCATTTCACAGTTGGACAAACGAAGGCTCAGAGAGAAGAAAGGAGAAACAGAGAACAATATTATAGAGGAATAGGGGCCAAGTTAGAACCAGGTGTCTTGAGTCCCAGTCTGGCTGCCCCAGCGGGCTGAGATCCCTTGAGACCGCTCTACTGTACCTTCTTCTCTCTCCCTCTTCCCTTTACCCACTGCCTCCATTGGACATTCTTGCGTGCCTCCTAGGGGCCAGATTCTCCACTGGTTGTTAAAGATAGTGAGGGCCCCTGCCTGGGGCTTGCCTGGCACATAGCACTCAGTGAACCTTTGTCCAGTGGCTGAATTAGTAAACGACTACTCATGGGACAGTAATGTGCCTCTCTTTCTTCCCAGAAGGGGCTAAAGGAATAGAGAAGCACCTTCCTAAGCCCTTTGTGCCCACGGCCTCCTTCCAGCCGCCCTATGACAGCAGCATCATCACACCCATTTTGCAGATGGGGATGCTGAGGCTCACAGAGGGGACAAGACTCCTCCGAAGCTCTGCAGTTAGAAAGCGGTTCTCAACCACCCTAGGAAATTAAACACTACCCACCCTACTTTTTTTTTTTTTTTTTTTTTAAAGAAAGGATGTTTTCCTTCTGGTGTGTAAACAGGAGAAGGGCTCCCCGAGAAGGTCATTGTAAATATCATTACTTCTCCTCGGGGCTCTGTCAGCTTATGTTACTTTATTTATCAACATTCCATAACATGTAGATCCAAGAACATGTCCTCAAGTGGGACACCAAAGATGTGTGTTTTGGGGGTCAGGCAGGAGCACTTGCCAAGCACAGAGCACGGGGCTGGGCAGGAGATGGGAGCTGGGTCCAGGCGCTGGGCGGGGCCGGGAGGTTAAGGGCCCTTCCCAGCATCTCCCGCTGCCGCCGGGGTGGAGCGGCAAGTCGGAGTTCCAGCGGCATGTCCCTCATTTCCATAAGGGGGAGCTTGTGCACAGGAGATCCCCTCCCGGCTAGAGGGCCTCGGCATCCAGGGACCAGCTCCGGGCAGTGGCCACTTGGAGGACACTGGCAAGGCGTCTGCTCTAAGCACTGCCTCTTGCCTTGCAGGGGGCAGCCATGGGGATATGTGCACGCTGTCCCCCTCCCTGTTTATCCACTCGGGGAACCAAGGAAACGGAGGGGCAATGCCTCACGCGCAAATAACACAGCTTTGGAGCCAAACAGGACTGAGGCTCGCTCCAGCACCATCATGGACTAGCCGCAGGACCTTGGGCTCTTCACTTCCCGAGGACCTCGGTTTCCTTATCTGCAAAATGGGAACAACGCCAACTTCAGGGATTACATAGGGCAGCAATGATAGTGCCTGGAACACAAGAAATGCATGATAATAAAAGGAAGATTACTCTGATGATTGTCTGGATTGTTTATGCAAGTCCTAATTGCCACCCCAACTCTCCCAGATACTTCTGCTCATCCTTCCCCAGCTGGGGCTTTGGGGCTATTTGCACACGGCTGTGGCTTCCTTGGGTCCAGCAGAGACAAGACCAGTAGAAAGGCATTCAGGGCTTGTGTTTGCAAATGCAAAAGCAGGTACTTTTCTTAACAGAAATGATGACAAAGCAAAAATATTAAAGACTATGTCAGAGAGACAGAGAGGGAGAAGTCCCCAGAGCTTAATTCCTCCCTCAGATTCAACAATCACTTTCTCTCTCTTTTTTTTTTTTTTTTAAAGCAAACCCCCTGGTCCCCACAGCTGTTTTGGTGAAGTTGTAATCTTAGTGACTATGCCAGGTGCTGTTTTATTCCCGACGTGCCATGGTCTTTGGTCTGAATCACTCCATCTCTTTTCATTCGGTTCCTGCCAGAAAGCAAAGCATATCTTTCATGGTCCCCTCTTCCTGGGAGGAGGAATTTCTCCGCAGGCCCCGCTTTGCACAAGCTCCCGGCGCTGCATCTGGGGCAGAAGGTCAGAAAGGCAGCGGTCTGCCGCCCTTTGGCTGCCTTAACGTGCTTTGTCTCCCCTTCCGAAGTGGAAATAGCATATTCTCCCTGATTATCAAAGTAACACATGTGCATTGTGAAAAGTCGGGTAATACTGAAGCTCAAAGACCAAAAGTTACCCAGAAAAACATCCCTGCTAACACTTGCGGTATATCTTTTCAGACTTTGCTGCAAACCCAGTTACAAGGGACTCTTACAGGACACCCTGTTTTGGGTTCCCATATTCTCTGCTTACCTACCTGGTTTCACTGGCTCATTCTAAATGGTTCTGCACCATTTTATTGTATGGTTATATAAGGCAGCGCATTTAACCAAGCCCATATTGTGGGACATTCAGGGGACTTCCAGTTTTTATTTTAAAGTTTTATTTTGAAATAATTCTAAATTCACAGGAAGTGGAAAGATAGTACGGATAGTTTCTATGTGCCCTTCACCGAGTTTTCCCCGATGGTTACATCGTGCATACGGAGTAGCACAGTACCAACATCAGGATACAGACAGCGGAACGATCTGAGTATGGTTCTAGGCCATTTCGTCACCAGTGGACACCTGTGTAACCACCACCACAACCAAGGCACAGAGCCTTCGGCCACCATGACAATCTCCCTCCTTCTGTCCTGCCATAGTCACACCCTCCTCTTTCACACCCCATCGCCCCCTCTCCCCACCTAACCTCTGGCCTCCGCCACCACTACTTGGTGCTTCATCTCTATATTTTTGCCATTTGGAAAATTATATATATATATATATATATATATATATATTTCCATCAGCATCATCCTCTTGAGATCCATTCAAGTTATTGCATGTATATATGTATACGACGGAATATCACTCAGCCATCAGAAAGGATGAATACCCACCATTTGCATCGACTTGGATGGAACTGGAGGGGACTATGCTAAGTGAAATAAGTCAATCAGAGAAACACAATTATCATATGGTTTCACTCATATGTGGAACATAAGGAATAGCTCAGAGGACCATAGGGGAAGGGAGGGAAAACTGAATGGGAAGAAGTCAGAAAGGGAGACCAACCATGAGAGACTCTGGACTCTGGAAACCAAACTGAGGATTACAGAAGGGAGGGGGGAGGGGGTAACCGGGTGTTGGCTATTAAGGAGGGCGAGTGCGGTGATGAGCACTGGGTGTTATACACAACTCATGATTCATTGAACACTACATCAAAAACTAACGATGTACTGAATGCTGGCTAATTGAACATAATAATAAAAAAACTAATGCGGTTACTGGGTTATTTGGTAAGTGGATGTTTCATTTTTTAAGAAATAATGGAAGTGTTTTCCAGAGCGGCTGTACCACTTTCCATGTCTACCAGCAGCGTGAGGGGCTCTAGCTTCTCTAAACCTACCAGCATTCCATATCATCACTATCGTAAACTTCACATGTTCTAATACGTGCGTAGTGAATCTTATGGGTTTAGTTTTCATTTCCCCGATGGCTCATGGAGTAGAACATCTTTTCGCCTGCTTATTTGGTGTTCATATCTCCTCTTGGGTGAAACGACTCCTCGTAACTCTTGCCAATTTTCTTATAAGATTGTTTGTGATCTTACTGTTGGATTTTGACTATGCGTATATACGTATATATATGATGTAATATATATTACATTAACATGTAATATTGATATTATATAATTATATGTTAATATATGAAATACATAATACCTCGTATGTATATTAGATATATGAGAATTTATGCATAGTCTAGATACTAGTCCTTTGTCAGATATGTGGCTTACAAATACTTTTTTCCTAGTCTGTAGCTTGTCTTTTCATCCTCTTTCACAGATCAAAAGTCTTTAATTTTGATGAGGTCCAGTTTATTCATTTACATTTCCTCTATGGATCCAGGTTTGGTGTTGCGTCTAAGAACTCTTCACCAAGACCTAGGTCCCAACGATTATTTGTTTCTTTTCCTTTAAAAATAATTCTGTGCTGGACAGAATAATGTCCTTCCAAAGATGTCCACACCCAAATCCTCAGAACCTGCAGATATGGGAGCTTACCTGGCAAAGGGGATTTTGTGGATGTGATGATGGTAAAGATCTTCCGGTGGAGAGATGACCCTCAATTGTCCAGGTGGGCCCAGTGTAGTCAGCAAGGGTCCTGACAGGGGAGAGAGTGAGACAGGAGAGTTGGAGGAGAAGCGACTAAGGACACTGTGGTCGGAGTGATGACGTTGCTGGCTAGAAGCGTAGTCTTAGGAGCTAGAAAAGGCAATGCAACAGATTCTTAGAGCTTCCAGAAGGAAGATGCCTACTGACACTTTGATTTTAGCCCACTGAGACCTATTTTCATTTCTGACTTCCAGAACTATGAGATAATAAATTTGTGTTGTTTTAAGCCACTAGGCTTTTGGTAATCTGCTGCAGCAGCCAGAGGAAACGCTTTGATGAATATCCTCCTACATAAATCTTTGCGTACTTTCCCAGCTATTTCATTAGGATCAAATCCTAGATTTCAAATTGGTGAGTCAAAGGGTATATACCCAAATTGGTACCATTTACACCTCATCATTAGCTTTTACGGATTCCCGTAGCCTTGCTTGAGTAAACACTGGTTCTTACTAATGTGAAACATATACTCAGTGTTGCTTCCATGTCCTTGTATGTGTGAATCCTGCATGTGACGCATATTCCTGTGAATCATCCAATATGGTAGCCAGTCCGCTACGGTAGCCACTAGCCATGCGTGGCTCTTACACGCTTGAAATATGGCTACCTCTAATTGAGATAGGCTGTGTAAAATGCACTGGATTTCAAATCCCTAGTACCAAAGAAAGAAAGAAAGAAATTTTAAGAGTGATGTTTTATATCGATTACACACTGAAATCATATTTAGATATATATGAGCTTAAGTGAAATGTATTTATAACATTAATTTTACCTGTTTTGCTTTACTTCTGCGATGTGGCTACCAGAAAATTTAAAATTACATATGTGGCTTGCATTTGTGGCTCATGTTGTGTTTCTATTGGTCAGCACGGGCCCAAGCTCTCTCAGCCACAACCCTTTACGACCAGCAGCGGGCAGTGACAGTGTAGCGGCCAGAGCTAGGGGCTCAGCTCTCAGTCATGCAGGAAAGGCAGCCAGGCCCTGTGGTCCTGGTCTCAGCAGCCAGTGCCCAACCACAGATCCCACAGTGTGGTGGAAAAGAACTTGGGGTCAGAGAGACCTTGGTTTAAATCCCAGCTCCTTCAGAATTTTCTTGTATTTGAAGCTTTATCCATTTTAGTTTCCTTATCCATAAAGTGGGAAATAACCTAATCACATTTTTGGGGACATTTCTTTATTTCACCAACATGTATGGAACCTATGTGTGTCAGGCACCGTGCTAGGCTCTGGCTAGACTGCAGCACACGGCGCAGAATGAGCCTAGCATGATGTCCTGGCATCCAGTGGGTCCTCTTTCCTGCCTGCAGAGACAGTCTCTATCGCTAGAAAGAACATGTCGGTGGAACGGTACATCCTACTCGGCCCTTTTTAGGAGCCCACTGGTTCCCTGAGTCAGAATAGCAGCTCCGGGCATGGATTTGAATTCATCTCAGCCAGCACTTTGTGACTTTAACAGAGTCATTTATAAAATGGGGCTAATGATGTGCAAAATGGGGCTAATAACATTACCAGGGTCACTGTGAACACTAAATAAGACAGCACTAAATAAGGAGCACAGCTCCTGGAACTTTGTACAAGCTAAAAGCAGTAACTGCTAGGAGGAGGAGGAGGAATAATGATAGTAGAAGGAGGAATGTTGTCGTTTTCTCTGCCTTGGAATCCCAGTGATTTCAGGGCACATCTAAGAGAGATGACCGGGAACAGAGAGAAAAGATCTAGAAAGAGTCTGCATCGATGAGGTAAGTCCTTAGGCCTTTATCCAAGCAATGAATGTATTGCTGGGCATCTGGTGGCTTGGGTCAAGATGGGCTTCCTACCCTCAGTCATGCTAAAAAGATCAAATCTTTTCCTTGGCCAAAAAGAACTCTCTCTGCAGGCTGCCAGCCCAGGCTCCATCCCTCTGTTTCAGATGCTGTTGGCATCCCTCTCCTCGCCCGGTAGCGCTTCACCTCCATCTGCAAACACCTGCAGCCCTCTGCCTGAGGCTTTTTCCTGCTTCCTAGAACTTGCTAGGCCCGGACTCAGGACAAGCCAGAGTTCTGGGTTCATGGCACTGGCAGTAGACCTGGACCAGTGAGGAAGAGCTGCTGGTGGGGAAACACGTTTGTTTCCTCGGCCCTGAGTCAGGGCACCTCCACGGTGTGTTCTCAGTGGATTAAGCTCCAGGTACCACAGTGGCAATCGGCCCAATAAAGCACCTGCATTGGCTGTCTTCCTCTCTCTCCCAGTTCCCCATTCTCCTGCTGGTGTTTTCTTAGCACGTTGAGTTCTACGAGAACCTAACAGAGACACCCTTCTCCTTTTGAAGAGAACCCTATTTTGAATTAGTTACTTCTTCTCCTGCAGAGCCACGTGCCATGAGAAGGCTGACTCTCTCCAATTCCAGGCTAACTCCAAGGTCCTTGACAATCACTGCGTTGGCCTGGTCAGATAACTGGACTCCGGCCAGGTAGATGTGAGGGCAGGCCTGCTGCCAGGCATAGTTTTCTCCTTCCTAAAAACTGAGCTGCAAGACAGGCACTAGTCTTCTTCTAGATATTTCTGTGTTTGGACGTGATGCCTGGGCCTCGTGGTGCCGTCTTGTTTTCATCCTGGAAATGAAAGTTGGGGCCATCAGTGCAGATAGCAGAGTAGAGAGATGGAAGTTCCCACACTCCTGATGACATTGAACCACTGACCCAACCCACCTCGAAACCGTTGCACCTCTGGACTTCCTCTTATATGAGATCATAAAATTTAAGGAAATGTAAAGCCACTTCTGAAGTTGAGTTGAGGATTTTGTGACTTGCTTCTACTAATAAAAGCATTTAAACTGCCCCGCTCATCTTAATACAACTCAGCGAGCTAGCAAGTGTCATTGACATCTCTGCTTTGCAGATGAGCAAACTGAAGTTTGGGGATTGGATACGGATGAGACAGCTCTCCAGGTGTGGGAGGTCATCCACATGATGACTCCAGGCTGGAGAAACTGCAGGTGTTACAAAGGGAAGGTCAAGTTCATGGGCTCTGTGTCACTTCCCTTTATAAAGTGAAAAGTCCTTTCATAAAGTGACAGTCCATTCCCTAGTTTGGGAGATAAAATGATTATTGAAGATACAGTACAGCTTTCCTCTCCGTTTCAGAGTTAAGACTATTGAGGTTCAGAGAGGGCCAGCCGCTTACCCGAGGCCACACAGTTAGGTGGGCGGAACTTCAACCTCTGTGATTTCCCCATGAATCCAAACAGCGCCCACAGAGTCTGCTGTAGGCTTAACTGAGCAAACTCTGTGAAAATGCCTTGCAGGTAGTAGCAAAGCCCACTTTCCAGTTTACCTGGCTTTGCCCTACCCTCACTCTGTCACCAACCCAAACCCACAGGTACCAGCAAGCCCATGTCACCCTCACTCTCCCATTCGAGTTTCTTTCCTTTGAGAGTCCAACTTCCTGAAGGCCATCTCCCAGAATGCTGACTTGTCTGTGTGTTCTCTGCCTATTTACAAATCTCCTGTGATTTTAAAGATGAACTTTTCAGGGGGCTTGGTTGTTGGTGACACGCTGTATACTCTATTGCCTTTCAATGAGTAGGGGTGCGTGGAGCAGCAGGAAAGAGGAAAACCGGGGCTATTTTGGTGTTTCCCCAAGAAGGATCCTAAAGAATTTCCTTATCAGACCAACACCACATATATGCAATTCTTAAAGCTGAAACTCGTAGGCTGTTCAGTTCCTGTTCTCTGGGCTGGTGACCTTTGATACCAATCGTTGGGAGCAAGTGACTCTGCTTTGTCAAGCACCTCCCTCTGCTCAGTAGCCTAAATTAGACAGGCTGTGCTCCTCGCAGGTGACCCCCTGATCCCATTGTACCAAAGCACTAGCATCACGGCTTTCTGCCCTGGAAGTGCAGGAGGACGTCCTTCTAGAGAAATGCACAGAAGACACCACCCTTTCCTGCCATCACTCATTTAAGACATCCGTGGTGCAGAAGGGCATCAGCGATTCATCTCAGCCAGGGGGTCCCCTCTCTTGGGGCCTCTACCTTCCCGGAGGGCCACTTGGTATGGGCGTGCCACCACTGTGATGAGAACTGGGATTCCCAATCTCGATCAAGTTTAAGAATCTTAGCAGATAAATGGAGAAGGGCTATATAGTTGAACGGTGGCCCCCAAATGGTCTAACTCTGGGAACCTTTGTGACCTGACTGGGAAAAGGATCTTTGCAGATACACAGATCTGAAGTAAGTTCAGCTCGGAGTATCTGAGTGGGCCTTGAATTCAATGGCAGGTGTCCTTACAAGAGAAAAGCAAAGGGAGATTGGAGACACACAGAGACGCCAGACAGACTGCTGCCGAAGGCAAGCGTCAGCACAGGGTTTTGCTACATTTGTCAAAGGCTTTCAAGATTTCAAAGTCAGGTCTCTGTTCTCCATGCGAGGCCTCAGGATTGCATGGGAAGGCCCGCTGTGTGGCTTTGAACTTGGTGGTTGTCCTCTCCGAACCCATTACTTCCGCTGTTCCAAGAGGATCCTCCCCACCGAGGCCGTCATGAGAATCAAGGAAGTGTGGGGCACTAGACACTGTATGGTTCACAGGCCCCTTCGGGGCACAGGCATTTCTGGTTTGTCCCACACAATTTGAATTCGTTACCAACTTTCACCTACCAGGCAACTTTACATAAAACTCCCATATTCTCAGGGTGCCTGGCTGGCTCAGTTGGTAGAGCATGTGACACTTGATCTTGGGGTTGTGAGTTCAAGCCCCACACTGGGCATAGATATTACTTTTTTAAAAATCCCATATTCTCTTGAGAAGTCAAAAACCCTGCCATCCTAATGTCACCATGAAAGAAGTGGCCGGAGCTGACTGGCTGCTGGCCCGGCCCTGGCTCCTCAGTTGACCACCGTCCCCACCCCTCCCTATTACACGCTCTCACTTCATCCATTCCTCTCCTCTGTAGCATCGGAGTTTGCGACCTCTGTGGAGAAAGCTTTTCATAAACTGTTTGCTGTTTTCATTTCTGTTTCACAAAAGACAGATCCCAAGCCAGCGTTCTCTTTCAGGGGAATGTCTCCAGTAGGGAGAGGGACGATGAAAACCTCTGTCAGGCAGAATTTTTTACTTCATAGAATTTGTTGCAACCAGATCAGCATCTCCTTTAATCCTGGGCCTCTGACTTGTGAAAATCTCTTTGTTACCCAGAACTAGATACAAATGATGGTCCTTGTTAAAACCAGGCATGCTGGGGGAGAGGGACTTCCACTTATGCCTGTTCTTGCCAAGATTTTGACGTTTCAGTCCTTCTCTGGTTTAATAGTTAAGTAAACGTTCATTTTGGATTCTGGTTCAAACCAGTTCAAGAGGCACTTTTAGGAAAAACCAACACCTTTGGTTTGCATTCTGTCACCCAAACTTGCTATGATTTTCTTGGACTTCAGGGTTCAGAAAGGGAGTCCAATTTATGGAAGCGGCCTCAAAATTTGGCTCTGCCTCCTGCTAGCTGTGTGACTTTCGGCCGTCCCTGACCTCTCTGGGCCTCAATTTCCTCACCTCTATAAGGGTCAGAGGAACAGCCCTTGCATCCCAGGATTGCCGTAGGGATTCGAGGTGATGTGCGTCAAGCTCGTGGCCTAGAAACTGGGAGACCAGAGATAACTGTTCTTCTTACGGTGATTGAATACCCTTTCGTGAGGCTGCCTTCGTTGTAGCTCAGGGAGTAGAAATTCGGGCTGTGACAATTTTATGGTTCACACATACTGGTAGCAGAATCCTGCCTCGATCTGCAAACCTTAGAAGTAATAATAATGGGCTTGATAATAATTATGAAGGCTAATATTTGTTGAATATTTCCTAAGAACAGGTAGAATCCTCCTCCCTTTTCCCCTCCTCTGCTCTCTCCTCCTCCCTGTCAAGATCGTGGGCACTCCTGCGTTAGTCGTACATCGATCGACATGGCTGTACATCTTGGAAGTCTAGAATAAGAAAATATTCTCCAAGTCTATTGATTTCCACACCAAATCATATACTTCCTAATTGTGGGTGCCAGCCTGGGTGGGCTCAGATCGAGAGCCAGTAAATGGAGGGTGCCGTTGGCACACTGAGGGGATAATTCTTTAACCCTCAGTTCTGTCCCTCACACTGCAGGAAGCTTAGCACTCTTGGGCCCCTGGCACTAATGTTAGTCACTGCAACAATCAGAAATGCCCTCCCCTGTGTCCAAATGTCCTCAGAGGGGGTTGAGACCCATCATTAGTCCACCAAGCCAGGGATGAGAGTAATCAAGTTCTCCTGGCCTGCCAACTTTGGTCAGATCCTCCATCCATCTCTCTGAACCTCAGTTTTCTGACCTGTCAAATGGGGAGTCATACCCATTTCATTATCCCCATGAGGGGGCGAAGAGGGAAGGTGTATATGAAACACCCTAGTTCGACCCTGGCCCAGAGCAAATGGTCAGTGTCGGGGCACATCACAGTGTAGGTCTGACATCAGTGGACCCTGGCTTCCCTTTTCCCCCCTGATTGTGTCTCCAAGTGACAGGGCCAAGGAGGGCCTTCAAAGCCCTCCAGCCTTCACTCTGCTCTAATTAGAAGTCATCGTGGAACGAAGTCCAGTATTTAATTTGGCCTGTGTTTGACAGATGCTGTGTGCATGGCTAACAGAGCTCGCACAGGGCCCGTGATACAGGGGGGATTCTTGGCCTGGGCTCAGGGTGGATTGGTGGAGAAAATGTCGCATTTAATTAAGGCTGATTGGCCCTGACAGTTGTCTGGGTGAAGTTTATAAGGTACATCTAATCTGGATGCATCTGGTCATAAAAATGCAAAATAAGCCATTCCCACCCAAGTTCTAACTCCAGATGTGGGTTGATTCTCTGTGATTGACACCATATTTTTTTGCAGCTGTCCCACATTTCAAATCTTTTTCTATTTAAAATATATTCATCATAATTATGGAATGCAATAAACAAACTTCAGCCTGATGACAAGCTTTAAATATAAGAATGTTTCGGTTTAAAATAAATGCCGTGATTTCTCAGCCCAGGATGGAGACAGCACTGACGAGTGTTCTCCAAAGGAGCCCTGACCTTGTCACCGTAAACCAGACAGAGTTATTTTCTCTCCAGTATTGACTGATACTTGGAGAGGGGACAGGAGGAGAAAAATCAAAAGGCTATTTCTATCAGATAGAAAAATGTGCATAAGGCATCAGAAAGCCACCCTTATAAGACAAAGAAACAAAGCAGGATACCACCTAATCATATCTGAGGACTGCCCCATTGTGGAAGTTCTTTCCAAGGCAGGGGGGAGAGCGGTGTCTACACACACTGGGGCCCGGGCCCCGCTTTCAAATCCCAGCTCCCACATTCCATGCTCTGTTACTTCGCACGTTGCTTTGTCACCCAACCTCTGTGTGAGTCAGTTTCTTCGTGTGTAAAATGGAAGGTGATAACAGTACTTATTTCATAACGCAAGCTAAGAGCTCAACGAGTAGTTGTAAGGAAAGCGCTTAGAGCAATGCCTGGCACGTAACAAGTGTTCGAGACGCGTTAGCAATGACGGGAAGCGATAGGAGCTGACCTCTTCCCACTGCTCATCTAAGGGAGAAGCTGAGGGTTCCGGGGGTGAGGCGACCTGCACAAGATCGCAAATAGTACAGAGCAGAGGTGGGATGCAAGCCCTGGTCATCTGATTTTACTAGAAAACATGCCTATGAGTGGTCAGTTTTGCCATGCTAGCATTTTCTGTAGGACTTCTCAAAGTCTTGCTGATGGCTCTTCTCCCTGTCGGTGGCAAGTCACGCATTCCAGGAATGTCCTGCTAAGCCCGGACAAAAGAGCATCCTTGTTTCATCGGTTCCTGGGGCTCGTCTTTTATTTTTAATGCTATTTAAATGAGTCTGTAATTGAGATAGTTAAATAAACAAATTTGTAAGTTAATTATAGATAGGTCAGCCTACGACCATACTGCTGGATTTTTCTAGCCATTTATGGACCTCAGCCACGACCCAGTGTTTCCCCCATAACTTGATTCCTCGAGAAAAACGAGAATTACCCAGAGTTCGTGTCAACAATCTGCCCCTCTTTAAAATGAAGCCGTAAGTCACAAACCCTCTGAGTTCCCAAAAAAGCATCTGGAGCTAAATTTGTATCCTGACTCTGATGATTGTTCTCCTATTAGGCTGATGAGAGAATTAGCAGAGCAGGGCCTCCTGGGGCTGTGCCCACAGCTCGGGCCAAGATGGAAACGACTCTGTGCGTTTCATTTCTGAGATGTGTAGAAGGCTTCTCCATCCCTGGGCCAGTGGGCACGGGTTCAAAATCAAAGTAGTGTGTGCTGCCTGTCCCGGGAGACCGTCCCGGCGGGCCCTGTGTTTGAAGCAGGAATGAGAAATCTCGGCCGGGAAAGAGGTGGCTGTGATTTCGTTTCCCCAGGGCCCTGCGGACGGCCCCAGTGAGGTCTCTGAGCCTTGTCTTCACTGCTAGCTCCCTGTTTGGGGGAGGTAGCGTGGAACAGCAGCAAGTGTGTGTCCTTGGGAGACAGACGGCCCCGAGTTCACATCGGGGCTCCATCAATTACAAATTGGATGAACTGGGGTCAGCAGCCCAGCCGTGCTGGAGTCTCACCTGGGAAATGGCAATGGTCGTCTCCCATGGTAGGGTTGTCGGGAAGGCTGGGTAACATAACAAGGACAAGGACTAAGCCCACAGTTGGCACTAGATAAGCAGAGGCTGAAGTGTTACCTGTGGGGTCAAGAAGGTACTTAATGTGGTGTCTTGGATTGGGAAAGTCGTTTCTCCTTCTGTGGCCGGGATGGCAAATATACTGTACCTCTCATTTCAATACAAGTCCATTGGAGATGCCTGTGTGAAGTGCGGTGGTTGATTTGTAATGCCTGCCACAGGCTAGGAGGGGGTGGCAAGCGTGTGCATTCCATGCATTGCTATCCCCCTTCTAGAGCGTAAGTTCTAAAGGCAGAACTGGGTCTGGAAATGATCTCTTATCACGTACACGCTACAGAGCATGTTTTGCATCTTGTTGCTGTCCCTAAAATCCTCAAATGTGGCCCCACATCCCTGAGTATTACACCTGTGGCAATTATCATCTCCATTTGATGGGTGTGGAAACTAGGGCCAAAGAGCAAGTGAATGATCACAGGCAACTAACAAGACTAGGTTTTTGAAACTATCTGATGTATCACTCCAGAAACCCACCGCTGCTTACGGTCTGCCCCTAGAATCCTAGCATGCACATCCCTAGCCGGGCGCAGGACACATAGGATCTAGCCTCTGCCCTTCTGCAAAGCAACCAACCACCTCGGAAAAATCACTGTGCCTTCTAAGTCTCAGTTTACCTGTCTGCTAAATGGACAGAGTAAGAACCCCATCCACAGCCAAACGGCTGGGTAGGGATGAGAGGAGACAAGGGGTGTGTGGAAAACAAGACTTGGATAACATTCTCCTTCTTGCCATTGCTTGTGAGAGGTGGGGAAGCCCTTTGGGGCCCAGCACTGCGTGCACTTAGCAGAGGCGGTCTTCAGAAGCTTATTTCTAGGGGTGGGAAATCACCTGTAGATTTCTCCTGGACTGCCGCGAGCAGCACTTCCCTACTGGGGTCCCGAGGCTAGCCTGACTTTGTGAACTTGATCAGTCACTTCACCTCTGTGGCCCACAGGCTCTTTACCTGCCCCCCCGGATGCCTGCCTTCCTGGCAGGGCGGCTGTGCGGTCCAGAGCCCAGGTAGAAACATCCCCTGGAATGCAGAAAGCACTCAGCAGAGCCCAGGTTCCCTTTTCCTGGGGATGTGGTAGGGTAACGTCGCCGGAGAGCTAAGGGATAGACTTTTCTACAAAGAAATGGCAATAAGGAAACGTGTGTGTGTGTGCACGCACGCAAATGTGTGTGAGCGTACGTGTGTGAGTGTGTGTGTAGGAGAGAGGGCTGTGGAGAAATAAAGTAATGGTGGGGAATAAACAACAGAACATTTTAGTGACTTGCAGATGGAAGCTTCTTTTAGCTGGATTCATTAGCCTGCTAACACCAGCTTAGCTGTGTTTGGAAAAATACTTAACTTGCCATAGGGTGCCAAGTCAGGAATCTGTCAGAGAGAGTCTATTTTAGAAATTTGCATATCCCTCTCCTAAGAGAAAAAGGTCTATTGGAAGAAAGTGGTTGGTGCTTGGTGGTGACATCTCTCTATTTGTTCTTTGTGCGAGGGTACTGGCAGGCAGGCAGGAGGAAAAGGTGCGTGCTTATTACTCTGAGATGAGAGAGAGGAGGTAAGGAGAACCGGAGGAGGGGGAGAAAAGACCGAGGGGAGATGGCGAAGAGGGAAAGACAAGGAACCAGGGAAGACAGAGAGAAGGGCCAGGCTGGGTGGGGGGGCCATGTGTGAGGGAGGGAGAGAGCAAGAGGGAAGAGCAGGGAGAGGGGAGACAGGAAGAGAAGGAAGGGGTGTCCGGGGAGACAGACAGCTGAACATAAGGACGGACAGACCGACGGAGGGAGGTGAGATGAAGTGGGACCCACCCATCCCCTTTCATCTTGAACCTGCCAGGGTGGACGTCAGGCTGACGTCCTCGGTTTGCGGGCCTTGAAGCTTCTCTCGGGGCCTGCCCGCCCCAGTGCCTGTAATGTTTAAAGTGCCCTTTTCTCAAGTGGAGCCAGATGGTGGCCCTGAGCCAGCCCGTGTTTGACAACCAGATGCTGAGCTCACACAAAAGGGTCCTCCGGCCTGGATGCAGGCAGGGAGCTGAGCAGAGCTTTCCAGAGTGCCAGTCCACTCTGCCTGCCTGAGACCCCAGGGCAGACCCTGCCGCCAGGAGGGGCCCAGGGAAGCTGGGGTGACTGGGGCCGTGGAATCAGAGAGCTGGGTTTGAATCAGGATCCACCCTTTACCAGTGGCTCTGGGCACATGGTTTTGAACCTCAGTTTCCTCATCTGTGAAATGGGCCTAACCCCAAAAAAGCAGGTCTCAGGAATGGTTAGGGGATTAAAGGGGAAACCAAGTGCAAAGTGCCCGGTCCAGAGAAGACCAGTTATAAATCCAGGCGGAGCAAGCTGAATTCAATCAGAAAAAGGCATTAGTCTGACCTCCTTCAGACTTCGAAGTTTTTGAATTAATTGCCCGCATTTAAAAACCCAGCTTTCTTATACAAATCCACATTACTGGCCTCTTGTGAAAGATCCCAATACCAAAGGCCAGAAGTGAACAAAACCCCGGCCCCCAGCCCCTGGCGCTTCCCACTCCACCGCACCACAGTCCCCTTCTCTCCTTTACCATTTTCCCCCCCGAAGTCACCTGACCCTCACCAAATGGTCAGATTATTTTCCAGGCACCCAAGTTGCGTCTGTTTGTATTTCTGCCGTGGTCGACATGGTCTCGCATGGAGAAAGGAAAGCAAAAATCTCTGAGGGGTGAGGGCGCCTGGATGGTGCAGTCATTAAGCATCTGCCTTCGGCTCAGGGCGTGATCCCGGCGTTCTGGGATCGAGCCCCACATCAGGCTCCTCTGCTGGGAGCCTGCTTCTTCCTCTCCTACTCCCCCTGTTTGTGTTCCCTCTCTTGCTGTCTATAAATAAATAAAATCTTAAAAAAAAAAAAACCCTCTGAGGGGTGGATTGTCATCTTACCCTCAGAACAAAGCTAGATTTCCAGGGCCGGCCCCCACCAGCCCCATCCCCCTGAGTGGCTGGACGTGCAGAGAAGACACCGGGATTGTCTGAGATTCTAGTGAGTGGCTGCCTGTCTTAGGAAGACTATGTTTTGATTTAGTGTTTAAATTAAATGGCTTTCAGTCCAGGCCTTGTTTGGGGCTTTCCAAGAATGTTCAAGTATTTAGGCATAAAGTTGGTAAAAACATGTGCCTCTGCCCGCCCCAAATAAATGAGGGCTGTAACTTCTTAAGGACCGAGGACTTGGGTAGACACACTCACGAGGCTACTCCAGACCCAAGAGCACGAAGGGGCCCGCGTGATGGAGGAGGCACCTCCCGTGGGTTCATGATCCGTTGTGCTCTGCAGGCAGGATGGGGCCACCCCCCACGCCCTGCTCTCTTGGAGGGCACCGTCTAGGGAGGGCAAGAGGTACACCGACAACTATGAGTTTCCAAAGAGAATAGCACAAGTTCACGGGGGTCCCTGAAGAAACACCCAACCCGCTTGGAGGGGAGTAATCTGGGTCCCCAGAGGAGGCAAAGCCCAAGATAAGCTCTGAATAACAAGCAGGAGTTGGCAGAGCTGTGATGGGCACTCCGGGTGGAGGCAGGGAAGATCCAGGTCTGTTTGGGGGCCGGGAAAGATCATGGGGTCCTGGAGCATCATGTGGGGTAGATGTAGGGGAGAAGTAAGGGATGGGGAGGGGTGGCTGATGGGGAAGGGGCTTGGGATGCTGTGCTGAGGGATTTGGGGATCATTCTGCAGGCAGTGGGGAACCCTGGCCGTTTTCAGGACAGGAACGCAGCCATCAGATTTACGTGCTAAAGAGATGATTTCGAGGCTCTGTGGAGGTAGTTGGGAGGGGGCGAGCCTGAAGGCTGGAAAGGCCACGGAGGAAACCGGTAGCGGTAGGGGCTGTGAGGAGAGCGCAGAGGCAGTGGATTTGGGAAATCAATGTGGTGGAAAAGCCACTAAGACTTGGTGACAGCTGCAGTGTCCCCCAAGGACTCTGATTTGCATAAACACTGGGTCTCTGCAAAGTTCCACCCCAATTGATGGGTGGTTAATTGAATTCATTCACCCAACAGCAAACATTTATAGATGCTGATTCCTCTGGGAGCCCCAAGCTAGGTGCTGAGAGGAGGAACAGGAAAAGCAGATCCCTGCCCGGGAAGTGGCAAGCCACCAGGAAAGCTTGCTTTTTAAAAGGATTTCTGTGACCCATCATCCTATAAAGCAGATGGTATCTGCCCCCGCCCCCTTCCAGCTCCCAAGTTTTCTGGCGCAGGAACTCCACGTTGCTGCCACTAAACCCCAGCGAGAAGAGCCAGCCCTTATTGGCAGTTCACCACGCACAGGCACGGTGCTGAGGGCTTACAGCTACCGTACCCTGGGATGGCGTTCAGGATCTGGCAAACGTTCTGGAAAGGGTCAAACAGTCAATAATTTAGGCTTCAGCGCCATCCAGTCTCTATCACAGCTACTCGACCCTGCCACTGTCAAGTGAAAGCCGCCATAGACAATACGTAGATGAATGGACAGGGCTGTGTTCCAATAAAACTTTATTTACAAACATGGGTGGGGGTTGGGGGTGGCAGATTTGGCCCACGGGCCAACTTGTGATGGAGTTCTCAGGATTCTACCCACACCGTAGCTGAGGAAGCTGTGTGTGTCAGTCAGGGAGGGCCCAGGGAAGAGATGGCCACTCAGACAAGGCAACAGAGGAGGGCTTACTGAGGGAGCGGCAGGTTAAGGGGAGCCAGGAGGGGGTTCTGATGGCCTCCAGGGCCAGCCGCAGTGGACAGCTGTTGCAACCCCAAGACTGGAAGGGCAGCAGGAGGGATGGTTTCCATAACCCAAGAGACCTGTAGCGGGAAGAGAGGGCCACCCAACTCTAGCTGTGACCCTCTTGGTAGAGGGAAACTGGGGGAAATACTCTGGTGCGTTTCGCCTCCTGCCCTCCAATCTCCTACTGGTGCCCTCCTCTCACCGAACCCTGCAAGAGGCCGGGGGCCAAGGAGGCCCTTTGAAGCCGTCCATAAGGGCCACCTCACAAGGCGCCCGGCAGAACAGAGAAGGGTGGGCCGGTGAACCGGGAGAAGTCATGCAGCGAGCGACAGTGGTCAGCACATCCTCCAGATGCCACCTCTCTTTGGGCAAAGATTGTCATGGAAAGAGGTGATGTGGTAAAAGGGAGGTGGGCTGCGGGGGAGGCAGCAGGGGGCTGCACTGCACACAGGGCTTGTGTCACAGAAACACCCCCAGATGTGACCTATGCCAAGGCTTCAGGGTCAGGCAAGCCTCGTTCAAATCCTAGCTCTGCGTGGCCTGAGGCTGATCGTTACACCTCTCGGTTTCCTCATCTGTGAAACTGAGGCAAGATTCTGTCTTTATACAAAATGTTTCTCAAGAATAGTCAACAGACCTTCAGCCCAGACCCCCTGGGGTGCTGGTTAAACAAAGCAAATTGCCAGCCCTCATGTCCGGTTGCCGGAACCAGACTCTGGGCGTGGGATCGGACAGTGTGCGCTCCGACAAGGTCCTGGAGTTGATTCTAATGCACCCCGGTGCACGGAAGCCCAGTCTACTGGCTTGTGAAAATCAGATAAATCAGCCGGCGCAGCTGCGGGTCCACAATTAGCACCCCCATCCCTTATGGGGCAGGCCCCAGGGGCTGCTTCACTGACCCGATTCGGTTCATCAAATCATCACGGCAACCGGAGAGACGACATGTCTTTCCTTCCCATTTTACAGATGAGAACACAGAGAATGAGAGCGATCTAGATGCCTATGTGAGTTGGGTGGGTGACGGTAATGGGCAGCCCTCCCCCCCTTCCCCTTCACAGCAGGGCAGAGCAGTGAGGGCACATCACGAGAGGGGCCGTGCACAGCCGTGGGCAAAGGCCAGCGGACGCCCTAGAGAAAGTTCAAGGGCTGGAGGGGAAAGGCCATGTACCTCACAGGAAACTGCAGACAAGGGGCCACCCAAGAGGGCCTGGCAAGCTCATCGGAGCCTGAGCGATCTCGGGAGAGCCACGCCACCTCTGCCGAGCTGTGAAATCACAGCAGGCCGTGTTAAATCAGCCGGGGTGCGTAATTCATGCGAAGGGATTGCAACTCCAAATAGAGCTTTATTTCTTCTTCTTCTTTCCAATTGGGCTATGGGGCTTGTGTATGACGAGGGGTCCTGAGTGCCCTGACTCCCACGAGGGGGAAATGTGTCTTCGTGAGATCTTTCGCTGGCGTCGTTGCGTGGAGTTACCTAGAGATGTATTTTTTCAAGCTAATAAATCATAAACCTTGTTGGAATCTCAATGCAGAACAGATGTAATGCATATGGTCAGTAGACTTGGAGTTGCAAATAAATATGTTTGGAAACCAAATATTTGAAAAGCAATTCTTCTTCTCAGTCTTCTCTTTTTTAAGTGCCACTGCCAAGATTGGTTCAGGGATTTGGTTTCCCCTGAAGCCGTTGCCACAGCACTATACTCCCCACCCCAAGCAAGAAAGGAGACGTAATGCCCCAGGCTAGGGGTGCACAGAGGTTTCCACGTGCGTGCCAATTTGGGTTGATGGGTTTTGGCCACCTGGAGCGCTGTGCTGAGCAGGGACCCTCAGGCTCAGGGGGAAAGAGGGTCATGATCCGTTAGCAATGTCTGCCCAAGGAGCAGTAGCAGAAGTAGAGGCATAAATGCCACATAATTACCATCCCCGTCCTAGGTGCACAGGGTCTGCTACCCACTTCTCTAACGGGACCGTGCCTTGTTTATTTTGATTGTGGTACAATGAAAATTTTAGAGCGCAAAGGAATCAAGGACATTGAAGAATTTTGCCTACACTTTAAATGCAATATCTAAATAATATCATAATAGTCCTCTTGCTAACTCAGCCCTCTGCCTGAAGGTAGGAATCTTTAGCCGTCTGAGCGGTCCTGGGCCCCAGAAGTGGCCCTTTGCACCAACTGCAGTTCTCTTGTTTACTTACCTATGTACTTGATTCTTGCTTGGTTCTCCCTAGAGTATTAGCTTCGTGAGCACAGGGACTTTGTTTATTGCTTTATTCCTTACGTCTAGCTAGAAGTGGGTGGCACACAGTAGGGACTAGATAAATCTTTGCTGAATGAAATTCATTTCTTTTTTTTTCATCCTCTCATGCATGTGCTTATTTATGCCTTCCTTACTCTGGGCTTGGCCCAGGGCTGGATCTGTCGATCCAGATACAGTAAGACAAATGGGCACCCTCCAGCCCGACAAGGGAGACAGAACATAAATGGATGATTCTAGACAGCATGAAAAGAACAACGTAGAAGGAGGTGCTGGGGCACAGAAAGGTGATGGAATTGGAGCACCAGAAGAGATCGCTCACTGACCTAGGGTTTTGAAGGATGAATAGAAGTTTCCAAGCAAAGGGTCGGATGTGTTATGCTTTTTATAAGGCTATAGCAGGCTCTCGTCTTGTGTAAGAATGACAGTGTGATACATGGTATATTAGTGAAAAGAGCAGTTAAATAATCTTAAGAGTCAGACCCACGAATAGCTGAATCTCAGTTCTATTGTGGTTCAACAGGTGACCCTGGACAAGTCGCCTAACCTCCCCGAGCCTCAGTTTCTCTCTGGACGACTGAGATCCCAGAGAAAGTGGAGGTGAAATGCCTGGCACTGGCCCCAGTATCTCAGGCCATCAGGATGTGACCACTCTTCCTGCAACGATGGCAATGAGGGCCCCACTCGGACTCAGTTGGCTGGAACAGACTTCGAAGCTTCCGTGGTGCAATTCAGTGAGAAAGGCAGGTCTCTCTGGCCGTGGTCCAAAGGGACTTAGTTAAGGACACCCTGCAAGGACCTTGCTAGCAGGGGAGCCTCATCCCTAGTGGCTCTGCAGTGAGCGCTCTTTCCCGTACCCCCCTCCCCTCCTTCGGTGGACCCTGGCGGCCTCCCTGCCCTGCCCAGGGGCACGTGCAGCCTGTTTTTACAGCTTTTCACTGAGCTGAGCTGTGAGAAAATGCCAGCTTGCTCCATTTTTCTTTCCTCTGCTTCGACACATGCCGGCAAAATGCTGGCTCAGCAGATAGCTTCAAGTTCAGTCTCATCATTTTAAAAAAGACCCGCTCTGTTCAAATGTCGTCGAGCTAATAAAAAGAATGAGACGGCTTCTCTGGAGGGAGTACTCCCTCTGGGTGGGCCCTTCGCACACACTATTCTACGTAGCTTCACCAGGACCCTGTAAAGCTTCAGTGGTTTTCTCTGTTTTCTGATATGAACCATAAGTCCAAACTTACAAATTCACACAGCCGCGGGAGTGACAGGGCCAGCAAGAGAACCTGGGGCTTTCGGTCTCCCGACGTCACACCTCCTTCTTCCATTGATCTGTTTTTCATTTTTCTACAGGTACCGTTTCTCCTTTCGAAAACGTTCAGGCACCTAGTGGAAGTACGAACAGCTCAAAAGAATAAAACCAACCAAGGAAGCCGGAGCCAAGAGAAGCTGAGACAGGAGGGTAAGATGTTCTGTGCGGCAGTTGGGTATGGCGTTCTAGGTCACGTCTGTTCCTCATGCCCTTGCCATCGGCTCGGCTTCACTGACCTTGGTCTGCTTGTTCTTCCGATTGCTGAGAAATCCATGTGAAGACCTACCCTTGTGGTTTCAGATGTGTCTCTTTCTTCTTTGGGTTTATCAGTTTTTGCAGTTTTGTAACTAGAGGCTTACCTATTTAAAATGATCCTTCTCCAGGGGAGGGATACATTTTACCAGCATCATAAAGAGTCTCTGATTATGGTTCCTGCCTGAAAGTTTCCTTTCCTGGTAGCATAGCTCAGCTGCAATTGCATGGTCTGTCTTTCCCCATCCTTTTACTCAATCAGCCTTTCTTGGCCCATATATGTAAGAGTATCTCTTGTCAGTAGCATATAGTTGTTGCCCTTTACTCTTAGCTTGATCCTCATAGACTTTCAATTGAAATATTTAATTCATTCACTTTTAATGTAATTCATATATTTGGGTGTAGATGTACCATCCTATTATTTGTTTTTCTTTTGTCCCATCTGTTCTATGTCTTCTCTCTTGACCTTCTTGCCTTCTTTTCTATTAACCTTTTACTACTATCATGATGATGAAAATTTTATGTTCTGTTATGTTGTTAGTTTCCCTTATTGCACTATTCTTTAGGAGTTTTATTAGCAATTTTGATAGAGATCCTTGACTTAATTAAAGCCTAATAAAGTCTTTACCACTTATGAATAATAAGATCAAAACATTTTAATTGTGGTTTATTTAAATTGTATTTAATTTTACCCTCTTTGAATTTATGTGATTTCTGTCAAATATTTTGATGTTACTTATATTTTAAACCCCATAAGACATTATTATCATTATTTTATACAGTCAAACTTCATCAAGATTTACCTACATACATATTTACCCTTCCACTACTTGTCAATCCTTCCTGCATTTCTTTTTTTTCTTTTTTTTTCTTTTTTAAGCAGACTCCGTGCTCAGTGTGGAGCCCAACATGAGGCTTGAACTCACAATCCTGAGATCGAGACCTGAGCTGAAATCAGGAGTCACACACTTAGCCAACTGAGCCACACAGGTGCCCCAATCTTTCCTGCATTTCTGTGTGTCTTTTTGGAATAGTATTTCTTTTCCTTGAAAAGGGTCTTTTTAGTATTTCTTTTAGTACATGTCTTCTGATAGGAAATTCTCTGTTGTTGTCTATCTGGAAATGTCTTCAGTTTCAGGTTTTGAGGCTATTTCCACTGGGTTTAAGCACCATGCTGACAGTAGTTTTCTTCCAGCACTCTCTATATGTCATTCTATTACCTTCTGGTTTATATCATTTCAGTTCCAGTCTTAGTTTACTTCTTTGATGGGGAAGTGTCATTTTCATCCTTCTTGTTTTTAAAATGTCTTGTCTTTAGCTTTCAACACTTCCACTGTGATGTACCAGGATGGGTTTTCTTTGTATTTATCCTGCTGGGGGGTTGTAGTGACTCTTCATCTGTGGTGTGACATGTTCACCAGCTTTTTAAAATGCTTGGTCAGGGGTGCCTGGGTGACTCAGTTGGTTAAGCATCTGACTTCTGCTCAAGTCATGATCTCAGGGTCCTGGGATCGAGTCCCATACCGGGCTCCATGCTCAATGGGGAGTCCGCTTGACCCTTTGCCCCTCCCCCTGCTGGTGCTCTCTCTCTCAAATAAATACATGAAATTTAAAAATGAATAAATAAATGCTTGGTCATTAGCCCCTAAGAAATGACATCTAGCTCATTCTCTCCCATCTCTCCTGCGGGAACTTCAGGTACAGGTAGGTAAGACCTTTTCACTGTTTCCATGTGTTTTATGGTCTTTGCTATATTTCCATTCTTTTCATCTTCATACTTCCAGCTATTTTCTATGGAACCATCTTTCAGGTTTCTAAGTTTTTCTTCTGCAGTGTCTAATTTACTATTAAAACCATCACCTATATTTGCAATTTCAATTATTATCTTTTTCATTTCTAGAATTTTTCATTTGGTCCTTTTTTAAAGATTCTAGTTCTCTGGTGAAAATTTTCATCTTGTCATTTCTTTTCTTGAATATATCGATATCAATTTTTAAAGACCACGTCCGATAATTCCAATATCTGGATCACCTGTGGGTTTGCTTCTATTATGCATTCTTTTTCTTGTGATCCTGTTCTTTGTATGCCTGATGAATTTTGATTGACTACTGAAAATTTCATATTTAAAAGAAAAATTGCCCAGGGGCTCCAGACGATGTTACTTTCCTGCTTAGACGATGTTCTTCAGCTTCTGGCGGGGCCGGTACAGTGGTTCACTTTGATGTAACTGAAGATAGAGATGATTCAAAGCTGAGTTTTAATCTTTGGAAGGCCTGGCCTATTTCCAGCTCACCTTTACTCCCAGGGTGCAGGTTGACATGAGTCCTGTCTGAAACCCAACTCAAACTAGCTTAGGTAAAAATGGAGGATGATAACACAAGTACTATCACTGTGGGAAGGTAGAGTGCCTCTGGGCCTCAGGGACGACAAGAGCCAGGGAGCTGGACCCTTGCTTCTCCACTTGGCATGCGCCTATTTTTTTTTTCTTTCTGACCTTACTGTCTCAGACAGGTTGTGGCTGGGAAAATGGTCACCAGAAACTCTTAGAAGCACATTTCCAAGATTTTTCTATCATAGAAAATGCAAGGCTTGCTCTCCCTAGTCTCCAGGTGAAAATCTTAAGAAAAAGCGGTGACTGGTTCCATTTGGGTCAATCACTGTAGCTAGCTGGGTAGGAAGATTCCTGGGGAGCACAGACCACTCTGCTGGAAGCACCAGGCTGGGGTGGAGAAAGGAACATTTCTCAAAGGAACGAAGGAGGATGGTGGGACACAAATCAAAATTATAACGTCCAGTGCAGCTTGGTACTGAACTATGGTATTTCCCAGGTAGATGTGCTCCTCCTAAAGTCATGAGATGAGTTCCTTTAGTTAAACACTATGACTACAGCAGGGTTTCCCACGCTCCTAGAGAAAACAGGACTAAAGGAACAACAACAGTAACAACTGCTCAGTAGTAACTCTTGTGGTAATAATCATAACTGCTGTCTGGAAGCAGCCTGATCCTGGGCCAGGGGGGGAATCTACGTGAGTCTCACCAGAATGTCTCCCATCTGCTTGCAAAGTACACATATCGACGCTGATTTACCAAAGAAGATCCAGATTTCGCGAGACCAAAGCTTACAGATTACAAACGAAAGTTAGGTACAAAAGTGAATATGTATTTAGTGTATGGAAAACAACCACACATATATTTTTCAAAGCTGACAGATACTACAAGGATCAAGGAAAGTGAGAAAATTTACATAACATTTTCAGTTAAATGACTACCTCTTCCTCCTCTGCAATATTTTATCCCTATAATTTTGGCTGCATATTTGGTCACCTTTTCATCGGACAAGGATGTAATATTATTTCCTACGGAGAGGATAGAAAGCTAATTCAGTCTTTCTTCCAGCGTGGTTGAGCAAAATATGTTTATTGAGAGTTGAAATGCGAAACATGCAAATTCACCCAAGATCATACCAGCTGTTTGTAGTTCTGCTTGAGGTTTGTACTCTACAAATTTAATAAATGATAGTCCACACAATTCCCACCAAAAGAAGAAAAAAAGGAATGGTGAGTTTATAATCATATAGGCTGCATTAATGAGCTTGTTTCCAAGAAGAGAGAATTTCTATTTCAATTAGATGCCTATAAAAGCCAAATCTCCTGCTTACAATTTTACATGGCTGATGATTGGAAGCATTTTTCCACAGACTAGCTTCTTGGCTTCATACACGTCAAACTTAGTTTCTTTTCCACGACCCATGAACTTCTGTGCAGACCCTTGTAGGCAACTTTCAGAGTAGGGCATGGCCTCTGGCCCCGCACCTCCATGCCAAGGCCCCCGGCCTTGAGGGATAGGAGTTTCCAGGGGCAGGTAGAAGTATTGGTGGGAGGTAGGAGTATTTGGGGAAGCCATTCCTACTCTAGAAAGGCAGCTACACAAATATATTCCGCTAAATTTAGGGAAAGTGCAGTCCACGTCATCTTTACCTTTGCCTGATCCCAAAAATGACCTTGGCAAAGTTTGGTAGAGAAAAGAACAAGTGGAAAGAGACAATAGTCTTTAACCAATTGTGACAAAAATATCTTACTTTCCGAGTTTTACCAAAACATGTGAACATATTGCCATAGAGGAGACCATGCAAAGAGGGGGAACCCTAAAACTTAAATGTCATTAGCTCCGTAAGTACATCATTTCCACTTCCCGAGGAGGAAGCTGGGACTCAGCGAGATGAAGCCACTTGCTTGCTCAAGGCCATGCAGCTAATGGATGATGAGGTCTTTGAAAAAGAGTAGAGGTACAAAATGTATGGGCTCCCTCTCTCAGTTTCCCACCGCCCTCCATTGGACCTGGGAGACAGTGGGGACACGGGGATGGTACAGAGTTTGCCAAGGTCAGAGTGAGCGTCAGCTTCCAGGTGGTGCCTCGTTCCATCACCACAAACAGTCTCTGTCTAGACTCCGCATAAACGAGTGGTCTTTGATGGAATCCGAAGGAGCCCCAGCAGTTCCCCCAGGGCTGTGTGGAGAGTCCAAACTCCGGAACGCTAAGCCATGTCTCTGATCTTGCCCCTTCCTTGGGGATACTCTGCTCCCTCTAGTGCCAGACCTTGCATTCCTTGGTGGGAAGGTTCCTGTCCCTGAAAAGTTGCACAGGTGCAGGATGCAAAAAACCTCTCCGCGTGTCAGCTTGGTGGATGATTCTGAAATTGTTATCATGGAAAGTGGAACCCATCCCAGTGGAGGATGTGTACCCTCTCATAGAGAGAACTCTTGGGCCTTCATTTCCTTAAAAGCAAAACTGGAGAGAAATGTTGGAGTGTGTGGGGTCACTTTCCTTCTAAACTCTTGATGGCATCTGTGTTTAAAAGTTGGTGCTCACACATCCATCCCACCATGCCTAAAGGGTGAGCAAGATTCCAAGATTGAATCTCAAAGAGCTTCTTACCCTGGAATCATTGGAAACAGACATGCGATGCACTGTGTAGTGTTAACACGCAGGAGGTTAAGTGCAAGCTCTCGGGCCCTTTGATGTATTAAATACCAAGGACTTTAACATAATAGAACTGTAAACCTCAAATCAGAGCTAATCACACTAATTTGCTGAACTCCAAAACCAAACCGAAATGTTCATTTCTTCTTAAACTGAACCACAAATCCAAGTTGTTTTGATCTACAAATCTATCTAACAAAAGATTTGAGGTGGCTTATAAGAAATACATGCAATAAAACAAAAATCTAAGTAGATAAAAACCAGGATCAGGGAGAAAAAAATCAAAACCAGAGAAAATATTACGACATAGATATGCCAGACCTATAGAGTAATTTGAGCTCCTGAGCCCCCTGGCAGCCAGAGCAATATGGAAGCTACATTACTTCATGGCATGCATTATCCATAAAGAGAAGTAATTTTCAAATAGCAGTTAACTGGTTTGCAACCAAACTAAATCTAGGTTGGTAAGAGGGGAAAAAGTACCAAATATTCTCCAAGTCACACTTAAAGCACTTCATTTGGTTCAAGATTCTGTTTAAGACACACAATGGTGTCAAAAACACTAATTTCTGTATCATTTAATTTCTACTTTCTACTGAATCTCAGACCTTAAAGATATTGCTTAAAGATATTATCATTCCCATCAGGCCAGTGGGTCCAGATTCCCCCCCCCCCTTTTTTTGCATTCTGGTCTTAAACTATTTCAAGCTCTTGCTGTATTGCTTTTGTACACGACCTCATTGTTTTAGCAATTAAAGAATAAAACTTGCACGCGTGTCTCCAGGGAAAGGAGGATTCAAGAGGTTAAGTGTTGGCCTCGCACTGCAGAGTGTGGTTCCTAATCCCCAGAGGGCTCCCCTAAATTGTTTGGATAAACTGAGGAAATGTCAGGGGGAGTTCTGACACTGAGCATGACATTAATCTTTGTAACCATTCCTCCAGATGTGCACACATGTTCTGACGATGCTGGACATCCAAGTTCACTGTGGCAGCCCACTCCTTTCTGGGGGTGGGGGAGCTTAGACAAAGCTGGGGGTGGAGCAGCCAGTTGGTTCTCTCGCCTAAGTATTCTGAAATCTTGAGAACACCTATGCGCTTGGGCTAGCCGAGATGTTCATTTCCGTTACTCAGAATGATATTAAAATCAATGAGAAAATCTTAGCATCTAACGGTAAATGAAAAAGCAGATTATAAAGCGATATTTGCAAGTGTATAGATAGTATCTACATATAGATACGTACACTCAGATATTTGGGTGTAAGTACACTCAACGTTAATAGTGATACACACACACACATACACACACACACATATTTTTTAAATCACACCCAGTTCTCTCTGGCTGGAAGGAATTTTATTCTTTACATTTTTCTAAGTTTGTTTGTTTTTTTTAACCACAAACAAATACTGTTTTTTCAATGACCAAAAAAACACAGCCGTTCCTTCTTTATGCCTTAAACTCGGTAGTTTTTGAATATCTACATGTTCTCACATTATCTGTCTGGGGCAGAGAGCTTTCTTCTCTGTACACCCGTGACGTATCTATATTTTTTTCCTAGTGACAATAATCAGGTTGGGGCCAATATTTACTTGGGGACATACATACTCAAGGCAAGGCATGCTTCCCCGATCTTTAAATAGCCTCACCTTTAAGAGAGATTGAAATTGCATCTCAGATTATACGCTTTCTCTTATTGCTTCTGGGGGACTCAGATCAGTTTGCAAATATTGTTGAATTTAGAAAGGAGTTTTAATACCCACTGTGTAATTTGTCCTCACCCCATCTGTCGACTGCAGAAACAAATTAGCTTCTCTCCACATGGCCTGCCACTCCCCTGTTCCTTCCCCACCCCCCATCCCCTAGCTGCAATCCCTTTCCATGAATCCAAACTTGGGAAGAAAAGCTGAGTGCACAAAAGACAAGACCTTTTCTTGCCAAGACAATAAGGAGCGTGGGCAGCATGTGTCCGCGTCTGTGAGTGTGTGTATGGGTGATGTGTTTATGTGTGCATGGGTGTGTATGTCTGTGTATCTCTGTGTACGTACATGTGTCTGTGTGCATGTGTACGTGTGCATGATTATAAATGTGTTTAAGTGTATCTGTGTGTACGGACATTTATGCAGGTAACCAGTATGTCCGCTTCTCCAGCTCAGGACACAAAATGAGGTCCCATTTCTCTTACATAATGAATAAGGCCAATAGAGAATATAGCATCTTTTGCTTATTGAGAAAAAGTCAGTTCTTCCCACTGGCCCTTCTGTAATGATGATGTGGTCCAAGCCCTCCTCGGTCCAGGAGGTAGGATCTGGTTATTATCTTCTAGAATAGGAAGTGAGGAAATCCCATCATGCCCTCGGCTGCCGCTGTCACCACATGGTGTTTCTGCAGACACAGAGAGACTCTGATTCAAAATCCCTCTCACCCCAACAGCATGGCAGGAGCTATCGCCCATTGCTCAGGAAACCTGCACTGATCCCTTCAGTAACTCGGGCTTCTCAAGTCAGCATCTCTCCATGTGGGATGGAGACAGGAAGTCCCATCCTTCTGGTGGTGTGCTCCACTGTGGGTCTCTGGGTCAAAGGAGGTGATGTTAGTGACTGGAATAGAGGCCACCCTACCCACCTGCAGTGTTGAGCCCTGGTTCCTGGGCCAGACCCCCTTTCTGGATGGGGAGCTTCTGGTCAAGCACCCTCTCCCATCAGAGGCCTTCTCATAGCTTTGAACCTCAAAGGTAAGTGTTAGGTCTCAGTCCCCCTTCTTCCAGGAGTCCTCTTGTCCTGTGTGCAGGTCGGCTCGCCTACCTCCCATTGACCCTCAGGCACAATGGATGTAGGGAAGAAGGGGTAGGTGGAGGAAACTGAGTCAACTAAAAAACCAAAGCCCTAGGCTCTGAAGAAGACAAATAGCTAGCTCCACCGGAACCCAAACTCAAACCCCAACAATATGAGTGTCTATTTGTCTGATGGCTACATAATTCAGAAGATAATTCAAATGCTTTTGGCTTGAAGACAAAAGACTTTTTCTGCTAGCAACAGAACCGGCTGATGATTTTTAAATGACAGTTTTGGCTTTAAAAAATAATAAAATAGAATAATAAAAAAACCCTACATCCATAATAATTCCAGTACATTCTTCTGTGAATATATGTCTATAATGATACTCACCATTTAATGAGTGCCGTATATGTGCCGGGCATTGAGGGGGACTGCCCTTGCTCACCCCAAGTGCCCCACCTTAGATTCTTTTACTTCCTTAATTACCACAGACATTACCGCTTAGACACTCTAGGGTTCCGGAAGACAGTGATAAGATCGTGAACTGGTTTTCATTCCAGGAAGCGTAGGGAGTGCCACTTAACCCCAGACAGGGTACCAGGGCTGTGGCTTACAACTGTTTCCCCTCCTTTCGGTCCCTTGTTAGTTCATGCCGATCAGGGCATCTCATAAGCAGGACAGGCATCTCTGACCACAGCCTGGGAGTATGAAAACATTATGACCTAACTTACGCACTTGCTGGGAAGAAGGAAGTCTTGACACCAAGAGGCGCTTGGGTTTGGGGAGCTAGGGTGGGGTTCGCAGGGCTCACGTGCTGGCAGCCTGTGGGCCCTCAGGCCACATCCAGCCCACGGGAGGTTGCTATTCATTTTTTTAATTATCAGACTTTACTTTTTAGAGCAGTTGTACATTGACAGCAAAACTGAGCAAAAAGTACAGAGACTTCCCATACATCTGCTGCCCCCTGACCCTCAAGCTCCGCACTATTGACATTCCCCCACCGGAGCGGGACATTTGTTACCATCGATGACCCTGCATGGGAGCATCATGACCACCGAGAGCCTGTAGTTCACACGAAGGGGTCACTCTTGGTGGTGTACATTCTATGGGTCTGGATAAACGTATAATGACATGTGTCCATCATTATAGTATCATACAGAAGAGTTTCACTGCCCTAAAAGTCCTCTGTGCTCCGCCTATTCCTCCTTCCCTACCCTCCCCCCAACCCTTGGCACCCACTGTTCTTTCCACGGTCTCTGTAGTTTCATCTTGTCTAGAATGATAGCTGGAATCTTGCACTATGCGGGCTTTTCAGATCGGCTTCTTTCACTTAAGTCATATACATTTCAGGCTCCTCCATGTCTTGTTGGCTTGATAGCTCATTTCTTGTTAGCACTGAATAATGTTCCAGTACCTGGATGTATAACAGCTTACTTATCCATTCACCTATTGAAGGACACCTTGGTTGCTTCCAAGTTTTGACAATTACTATAAAGTTGCTATAAACATCTGTGTGTAGCTTTTTGTGGGGATGTAAGTCTTGACATCATGTGGGCAAATAGCAGGGAGCACAATTGCTGGATTCTTTGGTAAGATTATGTTTAGTTTTGAAAGAAACTGCCCAACTGTCTTCCAACGTGACTGTACCATTTTGCATTCCCATGAGCAATGAATAAGAATTCCTGTTGTCATATTAGTATGATATGACCATACCTCCCAGCCCTGCTGTTTGGACCAGGATGAGCAAGTGACCCACCCAAGGTCAATTCCAACTGTTCCCCATGAATTCAGATTTTGGAACTGCACTGATGGTTGCTGAAACCGCAAAGGCTGGCAGCTGCTGGAGCCGAGTCACATGAGGATGATGCTATGAGGTTCAGAAGGTTCTGTGAACTCCAAACACTGACGGCCCATGGCTGCTGGAGTTTTTCTATAACTCAATGCTTCATGCCTCTTTGAATTCTGTGGGTCCCCTGGAGTGTCCTTCCCCACTTTTTAAAAAGCTACTCACAACTGGAAAAAAAAATTAACTCATTCACCTTCCTATCCAATTGCCCATGAACCAGACTTTCAGGTATAGGAATCAAACTGTAACAGGCCAGATAACTAGGAGACGGGAAGAATGACACAGAAATCAGGTTCTTGCAGCCAACTCTGTTATGCCATCTAAGCAGGCCCCGCTCTTCTGTTTTCAGTCTCCCAGGGTGTGCGGGGTGGGGGGTGAATATCTGTGAGCCTGATGTTCACAGTGGCCATCTTGGTTGTGACAAAAGAAAGTCAGTCCTGAGAAGAAGAGAAGCAGCCAACCGGCAAAGACAAGAGATATAGAGAAAGATTTCTAGCAGTGCCCGAGGCCTCCCTGAGTTTGGTGATGGGTGACAATAAGTTACCCCTTTGCCTCAGCCAACCTACATTTGGTCACTCGGCCCCCAAAGCCTTCTGACTTAGATGGCCATTTCTAGCAAGGATGATACTGAGGACAGGATGTTTCTTCCAACCATGGGATGAGGCACATAGTAGGCACTCAATAAATGTTTATTGAATGACTAGATGAATGAACAGAATACGACTGGCAGCTTCCTGTTCCTGGGGATTGGCGCCCCTTGACTGACTGGGCTCGGGAGAACTGGCAAAGAATGGGCAGAGAAGACCAAGGGTATTGAGAAACCACCTTGTCCCAGACTCCCCACAATTACAGAAGGTCCCGACTGGTGGCGCTACTCACCACAGTCACAGCAGGCAGCAGCAGAGGTGGCCACGATGGAGAGCTATTGTGGCGATTCCTGCGGCAGGTCATGGTTGGACTTGCCTTGTATCAGAGCGGTTGGCCAGCACCTGGCACAGTGACTACGGCACAGCAGGTGCTCGGTACACAGTAACGAGGGCAAGAATTAGTGAGCGGACATTCACGAACTTTGTGCTTCTGTGTGCTGAGCATAGCCTCACCTACAAGGCAGGGAGAAGATCCACTCCTCATTCTTTAGTTGAGAGCAAACTAAAAACCCAGTCACCATAAAATAATAAGTAAGGGTTAAGCTGTAGGATCTTGATGTATTCCTTTAACAGACACTGATAAGGGACTTCCTTCGTGGGTCTGGAGCTGAGCACTGGGGATTCAGATCTGTAGGATACTGTCATAGTAATTAGGGTCCCAGTGGGGAGTTCCAAAGAAACACTCACATAGTCATTCATTTGTTCAAGACATCTCACCAAACTCCTGCTATGTGCCAGGCGCGATGCCAGGGTCTGGCATGTTGTGGTGCAATAAAGGTTTGGGCTGCTGGGGCTCTTGCTGCCTCCTTGGACCATCTTGAGGAAGTACGTCTGCCTCTCTGGGCCTCAGTTTCTCCCTTTGTAAAATTGGTGACAAGCCCAAATGATGCAAGGGCCTTTCCATTCAGATCCTCATGGGTAGAATTTGGCTGAACTCCAAACCTCAATTTCCTCACCTGAAAATGGGTTTATAACGAATCGCTCCTACTTCCTTGAGTTCTTGTGAGCATGAAATAGAATATATGTAAATGACCAAGTCCAGGGTCTGGCACCCTGGTAACGCTCTCTGCTCAACACCTCACCATTATTATTACTGTTACCCTGACTCCTGCCTTGCACCCCTCCTTGTGCAAGGCACTGAGCTAAGCATGGTGGAAAGAAGCATGAAAGACCATCCAGGGCCCACCCCTAGGAGAGATCAGCGGACTATGTGGAAAGAGGGAGCTCAAAGCCAGGGTGGGAAGGTGAGCCTGGAAGCCTGCCCTGGGGATGGGGGATCAGAGGAAGCCTCCTGGTGGGGGAGGGCCTTCGTCCTTCTCTTCCAGGAGCCAATGGTGGCCAGAGCTGGGCTGGGGGTGCGGAAAGGTGGCCTTGTGGGTAAGTCCTTCCAGCTGCGGACAGGTAATCCTGGGCCTTGGAGCCGGAGAGATGATACCCCCCAAGGGCCAGGCCTGGTCCCGCTCAGGATGCTTTCCCTGTGAAAATGCTCAGCAGTCCTTGCGTTTAGGAGTGCTCGGGTCCAGCATGAATCATTCCTTTTTGAACTTGTCTAAATGTGTTTATAAAATAAAGCTGCGGCCCAGGGCTGCTCCGGGCGGAGCGGGAAGGTAATATGTTTTTAATTGGAGAGATTGGGGGAAGGAGGCAGCAGGCCAGAGTGAGCTCACCCCACATGAATGCGGCTGGGCGGAGAACAATGTACGTTCACGTTCCTGGACTACAGCAGGACCTGCTCGGTGGGCCATCCTTGGTTGAGTGGCGGCCTCCACCAACGCAGGCAGTCTGAGGGTAGCCAGGAGCCTGTGTCCTGGGTGTGTGTGTGGCGGGGGGAGGGGGGCAGTCAGAAACCCTGGATCTGATGTCAGCGTGGGTCAGAGCGGGGCTTGCAACTCCAGCGTATCCCGGAGCCAGGCAGGAGCTAGGGGCTTGCACCCACCCCGTGTCGACCTGGTGGATTGGAGGGGTGTGGCCCTTGCCAAGGGCCCGGTCACCACTCCGCTGGGCCCTCTCCCATCGTCCAATCTAATGATTTCTTAAGAGAAACCAGAAATATGGACGTGAAATCTCATTCTCAATGTTGGCCTTATTTGATTTTATCCTATTTTCTTTCTTCAGCTGTGTGGGCCAAATAACACAGATGTGCAGGGCGTATTCGGTCGTGCAGCTGCCCCCCGAAACTCATCTTTGAGACTGTAACGTGGACCTGGCTTTGTCATTCACTAGCCATCATGACTTGAGGCAAGTTAATCAGCTTCTCTGGGCTTTGGTGTCCTCTACTGGGAATCTGGGATTTTAATGCTATTTTTCCTGACGTTTCCAACGGCTTCCAAGTGGAGGATAAAGGAGGGAGAAGAGAAGGTAATATTCATGGGGCATCTGTTATGGACCAGGCAGGGTGCTAATGATTCATTTGTTGTTGTTTTATTTTGTTTCATTCTTTTAATCATCACAGTGAGTCTCCCAGCTAGATATTATTCCCCCTTCTGAAGATGAGAGGACAGAAGCTTGGAGAGTGAAGCTGGATTTTTGACCAGTCTTTCCAACTCTTAGAAGTTGGAAAATCCTCTGTATTTTAGGAACCCTTGTCACGGTCAAGATGGGGAAACTGAGTCAAAAGTTAATGTAGCACAGCCACTCCTAGTAAAGGCTCTAGCTATTTTAGATATGGTCAGTAATAATAATTCACTTTTTAAATTAGCAACAATGTTTTTACAATGTAAAATAAGCAGAAGGTTCAAGGGTATAGTGAGGGGGCTTCTCCCCCCCACCTCCGCTTCGCTCCAGTTACAAAGTACCGATGGACAACGTGGCAGTACATAGTAAAAGATCCATACCCTTTCAATCCGTAATTCATCTTGAAGGACTCGGTCCTAAAGAAATCTTAGAGCTGTGGGCGAAGATTAAAAAAAAAAAAAAACTCACAGAAAGTCAAATGTTCACCATAAATGAAATCGTTACATAAATTCTGTAATAGCCATACCAAGGAATATTAAGATAAATGTTTAGGGAGCATGTACAATAACATGAGAAAAGGCTTATGATATAATGTTAAGAAAATAGAATGTAACATTAGGTTAAAAAAAAATCTATGTTATACTTAAAGAAATGCAAAGAAAGAAGAGAGAAAGGAAATTCACCCCAATGTTAATTCTCCATGTGGTGGGATTTTAATTTAATTTTCTTCATCCTTTTGGGGAGGGGGGATTGTTAGATTTTCCCTAATGAGCATATTACATTTTATAACTGGAAAGGTATATATTTGCAGGAGGTAATGGCCCTCATCTCAGCCAGTCTGAGAAGTGGAGAGGTCTGGAGCCAGGTATCACATTTATTTTAAAAATAAAAGCCCAGAAAGAAACTCTAGAGAGAAAAATACCACAATGTAAAGTGGTTATTACTGGCTGATAGGATTATGGGTGATTTTCCTGCTACTTCTTTATACTTCTGTGTGTTTTTCAAACTTTCTACATCGAGATTTCTCTGAAATTGGCCAACAAACAGACAAACCATAAAACACTCCCTTGCATTTCCAACTGTTCCAGGCAGGGAGATATTCTTGGCAGGAGGGCTGTACCAGAATCCAGGCTTTCTTCGCTCATTGCTCTCTGTCCACTCTGGGCTTTGTACCTGTGCCCCCAACCACCACCACCACTAATTCTGAAGGTTTTAGTAACACTTGAATCCATTGAAACCTAAAGAAACATGGAATTAGGATTCTTTTTTAGCTGGTGGAAGAATGGCTTGGCTCGGTTTGTTCTTGAAACCTGTTTCTGCCACCCTGCCAAGTTAAAATGGCCTCTTGTTGAGTATATCTCATTGAGGCAAACACGCCTGTAATCAGAAGGCACATGTCCCTGACACAGCTCCAAGCTCTGAACCGTGTCCTTACCTCCTATGCTTACCCTCTCATGGAGCTGATTCCTCTTCTGTCTTGGAAGGCCAGAACCTCTCTCCAAGTGTCCTTGCTAAGAGTGAAGGCCTTGTATCCTGTGGTCAGAGCTGCTTGGGGTCCTTTGTGGGATTCACCACCTGAGGGACTTTTGTCCCTGTCCAAGTCACCATCTTGCAAGTCCCCCCTGCCCTGGGTGCCCGAGATCTGCCAGCCTCTGTAGCCCGAAGACCTGGAACTGACCGAGATGAACTTGAGCAAGTCACTGCCCTCCTCCCAGCCTTCCTTCTACGTCTGCAGAAGGGAAGGTAGCAGCAACCGGGCCTCTTTAATCAGAGCAATAAAACAAGGCACCTTGTGGTATAAAGCCCTGAACACAATAGAGATGAGCTTTCTTCTTCCCTGTCTAGCATCTAGCAGCTTCCCTCTTTCCTGATCCAAGAGCCTTTTCTAGTCTGCTTTCAAGCATGTGCTTTGGCCCATTTCAGGGGGTCTCAAAACCCTCATAGGACTACCGTGGGAGTTACCATCAAGAATGCTGAGTGCACTCCTACTGGGGCCGTGCATGGGGCATGCCTGAGTTCCAGCTCACGTGGTCCTCACCATGGGGACTTCTGTGAAGTGGGACTCACGACCCACAACCATCAGTCCTGTTGTACAGGACACTGAGGTACACACAGGTTATGTGACAGATGTAAGTCTCTTCGTGGGGTTTTGTGTTTCTTTACGTTTTCCCACCTCCATTCTGTTCATTCTTCCTTTCCCTCCCTTCACTGAAGACTTTCCCAAGTTCACAAAAATGGAAGCCTTCCTAGAAGAAGAAGGCAAACAATTGAGAAACCCCATTCTGGCCCAAATCTCTGGCTATTGCTGCGCTTATTTAGACCTTAGTGAGTTTCTGAATACTGTGCCTAGAGTCAGTTCCTCCAAAACCCAGTAAATGTAAAGTGCATGCCTACCAGGGTAAGAGTGGTTCGTGATCAATGGGATGGTGTCAACCTCTTGGAAGTTTCTAGATCCTCTTTAATATCTTTTTCTGCTTTGGGAACTCTGGGACATTTCAACATTTTTCAAAGTTTTGCGTTTGTTTTGTTGGTATTTTTAAACTAATTCACCTAAGGTCATTCTACCTTAATTTCAAGAAAACAAGCACGTTTTAAGTTAATAACTAGGAGGTGAGGTGATGAATGATCATGGGAAGTGAGGCTCATGGGGAAAAATGACAACCACCCTAGTCTATGACCTTGGGACAGTTGCTTAAGCCTCAGTTTTCCCCATCTGTAAAATAGGGGTAATAATTTCAAGCTCGTGAGGAAGCCTGATGACTAACTTCAGTGACATAATTTGTGCAAAGCACAGTGAACTCTAGTATGTAGTCAATATTCAATTATACAACAATGAGAATCTCTTTCATTGGGGGAAAATAATCACAGCCTGGCACATTTTCCTGCCACTTCTGGTATCTTTGCTTCTGTCTGACCTGGAGAAGAGAAAAGAAGCTCAGGATGGGGAGCAAGGGGAAGTTGGACGTGTAAGTGAGGCCCCTCCTCCCACAAATTACAAACCTGCAGCTGGACCCTTCCGTATCACACCGTGCACTGAAATGCATTCCAGATGCCCCGGAGAACTAAACATTTCAAAAAATTCAAACCATAGAGGGAAAAAGACTTGAATATTTATCAGAGCTCTGGGGAGAAAAGGCTGGTTAAACTTAGAAGCATAAGAAAACATCACAAAGAAAGAGATGGACAGAACTGACTGCAGAAAAATTCAGCACATTCATACATTAAAAAAGAAAAGGGAATGTGTGTGGCAACAGCCAAATGACAGGCGAAGGCATCGTATCTTTATTACAGAGATTGTCGGCGTGCGTGTGGACATTTATATATGGAAAGGGATGAGAACATTATCCAGACCCTTCTAGATCGGTGAACAAAGAATGCAAATAAATAATTCACAAACAAATATATTTGGGGATAAAAAGGGAGAACGCAATCTCATTGGCAATCTGAGAAATGAGTGACCACTTTCCTACCATCAGATAGTACTGATTCTCGAAACAATTAGACCTAGTGCTAAAGAGGATGAGTTCAGATAGGCCCACTCATACACTCACAGCAGGGACATGAGTCAGCCTCTCTGGGAAAAAAAATTTATAGCATCAGGTGTTGTAAAAAAATTATCTAGTATATGGTTTGGGGGAAAACTGGAGAAAAATAAAATTGGACCCCCACCTTAACCCCTAAGGTAGACTCCAAGTGGATTAAACACCTATGTGTGAAAGATGAAGTATAAAGCTAATTACAGAAGATGTAGGAGATAGTCTCACCCTGACACTTATTAGCCATGTGGCCTTGGAGGGACATTTTATGCCTCCAAGCCTTAGTTTTCTTGTCTGTGAAATTAAAGATTTAAGACCCACCTTACAAGGTGATGTATGTAAGACACCTGACACAGGTAGGTGTCCTTGACAAAGGTCACTGATTATTCCTTTCTGCCTGGTATATAACTTGATCACCACTCCTGGCCTCTCTTGTGCTGGTATGGTCACGTGAGTGAGCTCCGGCTGCTGGAAAGCTAGTAAAAGTGATGAGTGCTCTTCTAGGCCTCCCATGCATAATCCCACATTCGCTTTCCCCATCCACTGGCTGAATAGGGAGAATCTGGGGCCTTAGAAGAGGGCAGTATATCAGGATGAAAGGAACCCGGGTCCCTGAATCACCACCTACATGTCTGCTTGGCCAAAGACCCCAGATGAAACCTCATGCATGAGATACCAACTTCCATTGGGTTAAGCCACTGCAACTTGAAGATTCTCCATCATAGCAGCTAGCAATATCTGTTGTAATTAACAGGGTGCCGATATTTACTATGCAGTTTGACCAACAAATTCCACTTCTGGGAATCTAATGGTTGGGGTTCATTAAATCTGGTTCCTGCTGTAGCCCCTGGTGGGCAGCAGTGGGGTTCCTTAATCCAGTCACTAATCAAAAGTACACCTTGGAAGATTTCCAGAGAAGTGGCTAATAGAAAAATGGATTCTGTTGGTTGACTTAAGGTTTTGTTCTAAATTGTTAAAGTTGGGTTTTTGCACATTCTGAGGTTGGGATTGGCTAGAGTGTTTTGACTAGACTAAACTAGAGCTCAAAAAATAGTCAAAGGATAAGTCAAAATAAAAGTAGAAAGGGGAAAATATGGAAGTAATCAGATTGTCTGTATCAGCTGATAATAGTCTGTCCCTGGGCACAAAGCCAGCAAATGTTAACCCTGGCCGGCCACTCACACACTCCAGGTGACGTGCTGTTAACAGAGGATGGTGACAGCTAGCCCCTGGGGGGTGCAGCTCGAGGGGCAGTGATTCAGAAAACTCCCCTGACTGTGCGCCTCCCTCCTGACTCCCAGGACGGCATGGGGGGTGTGTATCCACCCACCTCACTGAGGAGATCTTTTAAATGCAGGAAAATCTTTATGCCAAAGAATATTTAAGGCAGTATTATTTACAGAGCGAAGCCCTTCGGAGCAACTGCATTGTGTGTGACAGATGCTGCTGCTCTCCTACCCAGCAGCCATTCATTCCCCCTTCTTTCCTAGAAAACAGGCTCCCAAAGTTGAGTCAGCATTGTTCCAATCCAGTCTGGCCCTTCCATTCCTTCTTGGCAGTGATTGGTCTAGGCCTGGTCATATGATCCTGGCCGATGAAGC
Organism: Ursus arctos; assembly: GCF_023065955.2. Lineage (NCBI taxonomy): Eukaryota > Metazoa > Chordata > Mammalia > Carnivora > Ursidae > Ursus > Ursus arctos. The sequence continues at coordinate 58,554,271 of NW_026622819.1, forward strand.
GTAAGGGGTAAGGGAAAGTTTGCCAGGAGTTTTCAGAAAGACGGAAGACAGAGGCACTCAGGAGCATGTGCTTCCCTCCGACACTCACATGCCTTTCACACCTTGGACTCTGCTGATGAAGACGTGTTCCCTGGAGATGCTGCAGCCATCTTGCCATCTTTGGTCAAAGAGACTCACATAGACATCCGTCCAGAGCTACTGAGCCTCTGGACTAACCTGGAAGCATGTTTTGTGACATAATTATGTCTTCGTTACGCACTTTTACTTGGATGATCTGCTACAGGTTCACCCTGTGATGCTATTGGAGTGAAGGTGGTGGAAAAATTGTTGGAAAAATGCAATCAGCACACCGGAGTTTCCCCAGACATGGTACTTGACTCTCCTCAGGACAGTCTCAAGGCAAAGCCCGGGGGTCTGCTCGTGAGAACTAAAGGAAGAGAATGTTTTAGTAAGCAGTGGCCTACCCTTCCAGGGTCTGGTGGGGCAAAGAATGTTGAGTTTTCCCTTGAGCTAAGTGAGCACTTTGGAACATAGCTGGGTAGAACCTTCTGGAAAGGACCTCACTTAAAAAGTATGCCTAACAGGGCAGGACGACCTCAGCAAGAACTCTCCATGTAGCTTGTATCACAAAATCTCCAAATAAGATCACATTCACAGGTACCAAGGATTAGGGCTTCAATCTCTCTTTGGGGGGCGGGGGGTTCACAGCACCTGCTTATCATACATGGGGCTTATGCATCACTGTCAAAGGGTGTTCCTGTGTTTCCTGCCTATCTGCAATGATGCCTCACTGACCCAGATCCTTATACATACATCACAGGTGGCCTTGAGGGTGACCCATCTCTCTGCTTGCTGCTCTGTGCTTCAGCGCCGGACTCCAGCCCTTCCACTCATGTTCATGGGCTCGGCTCTTGTCACCTGTGCCTTCCCTGCTGTGGCGTTTATCACACTGATTTTGTGGTCTGCTTCTTGCTAATCTCCTTCTCTGTGAGCTCCTTGAGATCAGGGGCCTCCCCTGATGCATTTCTGAGCTCTCAGTGCCTGGCATAGGGCCTGACACCCCATGGGTGAGTTGATGGGTCAACTGGATGAATCGATAAATGTGTAGGTAGAGAGCCAACATGAATGGTATTCAAAGTCATGAAAAACAAAGAAAGTCTGGGGAGCTTTCACAGATGGGAAGAGGCCGAAGAGACATAATGACTAAATGTGACGTGGTATCCTGGATGGGAGAAAGGACCTTAGGGGAAAAACTGGTGAAATTCAAATAAGGTCAATGCACTCGGAGCAGATCAACAGTGTCACATCGATGTTCTTAGTTGAGACAAATGTCACAGAAGATGTTACCATTAGGGGAAACTGGTTAAGGGTATGTGGAAACTTTCTATCTTCATAACTCTCTTGTAAATCTAAAATTATTTTGAAAATAAATAAATTAAATAATTTCAAAATAAAAACCTAAATAAATAAATGTTAAGGAAAGGCAGACACTAGGATCATCCAGGGATTTACTAAGTTGGGGAATAAGTTAGGTCTTGAAGGAGAAATTGGAGAGATGGGATTAGGGGCCCATGGGTGACAAATATCTCAGTGGAAAAAAAATCAGTCAGTTTTGTTCAATGTCCTCTTGGCTGCCCATCTGCAAAGTGGGTGAAAACCCACATGTCAGATGAGGCCATGATAGCACTGCAGGTCTAGCTAGGAATGCCTGAAGACCTCAATCCCACAGATGGAGCAGCTTAGAACCTTCTAAGACTTCTGCAAATTTTCAGAAGTTTGAGGTCTCATCATCTGCCATGCTTCTTGGTGCTACATTAAGAATATACAGGTTGTCTGACAGCCCTGTTCACTGGATTTATGTCACACACACAGAGACACACACACCACTGGGGAGTTTAGGAGAGTATCTGAAAGTTTGGGTATTGCAGGGCAGAGAGACTTCCAACACAGCAGAGCCTTCCATTCTCTTGTTGGCCCCTCCCTCCCCTCCCCTCGCCTCACCTCTCCTCTCCCTTCCTTTGTCCTGGGCTGTCTCTGTGCTGGACACTGTCCCCAGGGCCCCCAGCGTCCTACCTCCTTCAGTTCAATCCATATTAAAATACAATTCCCTTCTTAGGAGGAATTTTGACACCAGCTATTAAAATACCATTTGCTTTAGCTCCTTACATGAGTCTGAAGCGAGTGCTGCCTCCTCTTGGGCTCATTACAGCCATGGCTTTGATCCACTGTGTCTAGACAGCCCTGTGGGTCAGAATCAGTTGGGAGAAGCCTGGCAATGTCATTATTTGCTAATGTCAAAGCACAACTATTTCCAATATTTTGGGTTAAAAATCGTTCCATTGAGAGTATCTCCAAGGTTAGCCCTGTGACAATGTCACTCTTCCTCATTCTAATATGCTCACCTGACTGAGAGAGAAAAGGATAACATGTGAAAGTAGCCCGTGGGAATTCTGCACGGGACAATGCCACGTGTGAGATGACCTCTGCACCTGCACGCCAAACAGAAAACTGGGCTGCGAAGGGCTCGGTCAGAGGATCAGATGAGACCTCTGTGCACTGTAAATACTTAGGCAGAGTTAGTGACTGAGGTTCATGTTTGGTCCAGAAGAGCCTTAAAGGGAGCTGGCCCCGTCATTTTAGAGATGGGGAAACTGAGGCCATGGGACAAAGGTGACATGCCCAAGGTCATACCATGAGCCCATGACAGCCCAGACCCCCTCCAGCACTTTGCAACCTCTCTTAGACCTGGAGATGCTCAAATGAAAATGAGAGGGCCAGGGGGAGAGATCAGCGGCCGGCCACATGGCCCTCTGTTTTCCACACGAATTTCTAAGAATTCCGGGAGGTGAGCACTGATCTTGGTCACCCAGGGATAGCATTGCTCTGTAACAATTGCAGTAATCGTAATAATTGCTCTCTCTTCTCAGAGCATGTCTTGTTTGACATGCAAGGGATAATTAGAACCAAACAGGAGTCGTCAACGAGGCTCCAAGGGGGAAAGGATGCCACAAGTCGGGAAGGTTGGGATCTGTGCCCTGGGGTGCCCTACTGCCTGACCCTGGCCGGGTGAGTTAACCTAAGCAGGCATTCCTTTTCCTCTCTGAAAATCCGGGACAGCTGCAGTTCTCCCACAGGCTGACGGGAAAGGGGAGCATTCCTGGCACACACTAGGTGCTTCCTGAGGCTTCCCAGGGTACGGCCCAGCCCAGAGCTCACACCTGCGCTGCTTATGAGACAGGGATGTTCCTACCCCTGCTTCCACTTCTGCAGGGGTACAGGCTGCTTTTCTTCCCTCCTTCTCCTCCCAAATAACTCTCCCGTAGGAGACAACATCACCCCGGACTGTCTGTGCTCAGGGTGAGTGTCCAGAGTGGAGAGGAAGGGCACAGAATGAATTGGAATCCTCCTTTTGTGAGAGACAGAAGCCCGGTTTGGACCACAGGGTTCACCTCTTCTAGGACATCCCCTCCCCCAACCCTGCAGTTTCTCATCGTGCCTTGCAATCCACTGATAGTTCATTGGGACATTAAAGAAGGGTGCATCTAGAATCGATGGCATATCAGATTCTAGGAAGCCTGGCACCTGAAGCAGCTAAGGGGATCCATTAGCTCATGTAACTCAGCCACAGAAGGAAGTGATCATCAGGAATGGGAGAGGTGGGGGGGGTGGACTTCAAGACCTGGGAGTCCATGCTCCCTCTCTCCTCCCCTCAACTTCCCTGTGTTGTCTTGGCTTTGTCCCCTCAGGTCAGCTCCCCAACGAAAAGACAGCTCTCCCCTACCACCTCCAGGAAGAAAAGCCCCAGCGAAAGGTGCTGGCTGGGTCCTGAGCCCTTCCTGGACCAATCACTTCTGAGCCTTTGCCATGACACCCCCGTGGCTGGGAAAGTGGGGCGCTCTGAGTGCCAGCCTCCACCAGACCTACAGGGCTGAAATGGAGGAGGCACGCTGGGCTTCTGGGCAGACTGCACAAGAACAGTCCACTGCCTTGAGGCCTGGATTCACGTGCGCCGTGGCCACCAGGAGCCTGCTCCCAGAGCTTCGGGTGCTTTCCATTTTCGCTCCTCACTAAGTCAAAGGAATGTGGTCACTTCTTTCAAACTCAGTAGCTGTCATTCTTGTTACTTATCACCGTGGCCCCGATTTAGATTATATGCTTACTGAGGCCAGGCACGTTTTCCTCTGTTTCTTTTGAGATAAAGATCTCCTATGGCCATAGGCAGTCACTAAATTATACTAGGAATTACTGATAGCGAATATTTATTGAGCACTTAAGATGGGCCAGGCACAATGCCAGTGTATTGATTTTGTATTAGTCGTTTAATCCTCAAGACATGAGATAGATACTGTTATTACCCCCATTGTACAGGTGAGATAACTGAGGCACAACACGTAACTTACAGAGGAAGCAAGGAGGAGATCCAGATTCCAAAGGGAGGCAGCTGGACTTCAACATCTTGTTCGCTACCCCCACAGCACTCGTGGGCAGGGCTGGATTCGTCCATGGAATCCCACGGAGCAGAGGCATATCCCGGAGCTCAAGCTCCTCCTAGCCTCCAAATGACCCGGGGTGCCAGCACAGCAGGGAGTTGGAATCCTCACAGATTTTATTTTAATCTTTGATAATACTAGTGAGCATTTGTTGGCACTGGTCTAAGAGCTTAAATTACATGATCTCATTCTTCTAAACAACTCATTTTGAAGGTTAAGAATCAGAGGTTCAGGGAGGGTAAGCAACTTGCTTGGAGACACACAGCTAGGGAAGTGGGGAGCCAAGGTTTTAACCTAGGACCGCCTGACTCCAACACCCAAACTCCTAACCATGCACTCTCTGCCCCACTGGGAGTCTGAGGGTGTGCGAGCTGGTCGGAAAGAGCCTTGTGAAGTTAGACGCTCCTCCTCCGTCCACATTTCCGTGCCCATTTCCACCCTGAGAACCGCTCTGGCCGCAGCGGCAGGGCTGGGAGCAGCTGCTCAATCCCTCCCGTGCTGCTAAACCTATCCCAGCGCCAAGTCTCCTGATGTCCAGGAACAATGTACCACAAGTTCAGGTAACAGTGACTGTGGGCGTATGTGAACGCTTCCCACCCCTGAAATGCACCACTGCAGGGCTTCTCTCTGATTTCCATAGGACTGCCTCCCCCGGACCAAGAACATGTCATCATAATCATAGCTACCACTTATTAAATGCCTGGAATCAGCAGGGCCCTGGGCTAGGGGCAGTGGAAATTTCCTCCCTCATTCTTCCTAATGACCCTTTATAATGAGTGTTCCGGAAATTGAGACAAGAAAAGAGGTAGAGTAAGGAATGTGGCCAAGGCTGCACCGTCATCAGGTGGCAGAGCTGGAACTTGAATCTGGGTCTGATTGACTTCAAAATCCTTGACTTTAATGCCAACTTTAGGCTGTGTCTTAGCCTGTGCTAAGACAACAGAGGCCAGGAAGGCATAGCTTTTGTTCCCAAGAAGGTAGAGTCCAGCAGCAGGCGCACATGAAAGCACAAATTGCAACTGGGAGAAAGTACGAGGACTGACAGATGTATGCGCTGGGTCCTGAGGTTGCCCCGGGGAGAGAGGTGTCGTCCTGGATGGGATATTCTCCACAAGTCGATGGCAAGTGATAGGAGTCCAGCTCAAACTTGTTTAAGAGGAGAAGAGGCAGGGGTGGGGCAGAGACTGATTGGCTCCTATTTCCCAAAAGTTCAGGGAACTGGCTTCAAGTCTGGCTTGATCCAGGAAATGAAGAAGGTTAACAGGAGTCTCCTCACAGTTTCGAGCTGTGCTTTCAGCCATGTTGACTTTAGTTTTACGAAGGGTCCTTGACAGGTGAGATGTCCACCAAAGAGAGGTACCTGGTCCATACTCTATAAGGTCAATGTGCTTAGCAACCCCAATGAAAAGAGAGTCTCTGTTTACTTTTAACTTCAGCCAAATGCCCATGATTGAGCATCATTGGATTTGCTCAGGCCCGTGTAACTTGCTCTGGTCTCATTTAATCACTGTGGCCAGAGAGGTGAGGTCATTGATCGGCTGTTGGCCAGGTCTGGGTCCCCTGCTCACAACTGAGATTGCACATCAGGGTACTGGCACTGGGAGAAGGGGCAGGGGTGCTGGGAGGGCAAAGACAGTCAGTGCCCACCCAAGCCCAGCTGGGTAAGGGAGACGTCACAGAAGAGGATCCCGGGAGCTTGGTTCTGAGGGACTAACGGAAGTATGCTGGGCCCAGCTGGGGCTGAGGAGAAGGGCGTTTCCCATCAGAGGGGACAGCCTGTGCCTGGCCATGGAAGTGTGAACTAATTGTCTGGCACAGCTGGAGGCCAGAGCAAACGTAGGAGAGGAGTGTCAGACGTGGCTGGAGGGGGACAGGCAAGGGACTGCGGGCCTGGGGTCCGTGCTCAGCACTTTGAACTTACTCCTGCAGGGAGGTAGAGACTGGGGTTAAGGGCAAGGTCTCCTTCCTCTCTGGGTGACTCTGTTTCTCTGATTCTCAGCCTCCCCATCTGTGAAACGGGGAGGATGTGGAACAGCTTTCACAGAACTGAAGCGAGGGCCAAAGGAGGCGAATTCATGAGGAGCACAGGGACCGTGCTTAGTCAGTACTCACACACACAAACCATTACCCTGGACAGATTTTAGGCATCAGAGGGACGACGTGCTCTGATCTACACTCTAGAAAGCTCCTTCTGGGATCGGGTGGAAGATAGAAGCCAAGAGACCCACGGGAAAGGTGAACGTGATGGTTCAGGTCCTGGTGAGAGATACAGAGAGCTGCTGTGAGGAGGTGGAGAACACAGGGCTGACGGGAGGGGGCTCGTGAAGAAAAAATTCCACGGCATTTGGCAGAAGATCGGCTGTGGGGAGAAGGAAGAATGCCGGATAAAAATAAACAGGAAGACAAAAATCTATCTTTGATTTTGGATCCCTTCACTTTTCACTTTTGAACAAATAAATTTTCTCAGATAAAATCCAACCAATTTCCTCAGATTTTTTTTTCTTTTCCTCTTCAAAGATCTCAAAAAATACCCCTAGACCATTTTATTCCCCGTTTTGAAAGCTTAGAGTTTTGTTTTTAGCCTGAACATGCTTTGAATGTCCCACCTGCTCCTGTCTGCCTCACCTGAGAAGCCGGCCCCGTTCTCCAGGCCATGGTGCCTCGTGTGAGGGAAACAGGCTGTGTGGGCGGATTTACAAGATTTACGATTACATGTTCACCATGAGGAGTCTCAATCACAAACAAGTTTTCAGGACTCAAGTTCTAAGGCATCCTCGCCAAAAATCAATTAAAAAGAGGAAGAAGAGGAAGAGGAGGAGAAGGAGAAAGAGGAGGGGGAGGGGAGGAGCAAAAGAAACAGCAGCAGCCATCACAAATTCAAAAGAAAACAGAAATTTGACCAGAAAAGCCCCTCAGCCACTCAACAAAATCTTTCACAAGAGCTATTTGACGTCTAAGTGTAAATAATAATGAAGCTGAGACTTTGTACTCAACTTTGTCATTTCAAAGCCACTTTTTTTTACAATCATTAGTTAATCAGTAAATGAATCAAAAACATATGGATCATATTTCACTGGAATCACATGACTTTAAATCAGAGGAAAATGGCTGTAGGGAAAACAAACAATAAAAAGGCTTTTTTTCCCTTAACTTTTTTGGTTTCGTTAGGACCCAGTGCTTGATAACTGGGTGAAATGAAGTTGGACACACACAGGATCAGGTTGCTCGTTGAGTTTAATGAGAATATAAACCTCGGATTTGCACTGCAGCACCCAAGCGTCCCAGGGTGAAAGCGCTGGAGGGAAGGAAGGAACAGACAGTGTACTTACCTGTCCATGTACCCAATAAACCTCAGCAAGAATTTCCCTGGGGAACCAGCCGCTGGGTACCAGAAACCAAATGCACCTCGGACACTCCGGAGTCCAACTGCGGTGGGCATTTCGGAAGGACTTTGAGGCTTGTGGTCTTTTAGCGCATCACTCCCTGCTGGCCCGTTGTGGGCAGTTCCCCAGGCACCTGAGGCCTGGTTATGAACAATAAAAATAATAAGAGCCGAAGCCCGTTGAACCGCTACTATGAGCCGGGCACCATTCAAGTTCTTGACGTTCATTAACTCATTAAATCTCATGCCGCCTCTGTGTCCTATTTTCCCCTTTATGGAAACAGCGGAGGGGGTGGTGGATGGTCAAGGAAGTTATCCAAGATTACCAGCAGTTACATCATGAAATGCATCTTCAAACCCAGGCAGCTGAGCTCTTCACCACTAAGCTGGACTTCCCCCGCCAAGCATGGTGGAGGTCTGAGATGCCTCCCCCCCTTGTCACCCAGCACCCATGGGGAGGCTTAAAGCATGTCTTCGCAGTGTTCCCCAGGGTGGTGGTGTGCTTACATTTCTCCCAAAGATGTGATCTCAGAAAAAACCAACTTCAGAGTCAAACCTGGCGTCCACTTGGTCCTTCTGGGTTCTGGCAAATGAGCTCCCCACCGGTCTTGCGACCCTCCCTCTTCCCCCACACAGGCCAACAGAATGGACAACCTTCGTGGGGGTAGGGAGGCCAGGGGCCAGCACACACTTCCCCCCAAAAGCATCATTTCTGTTCAAAGACCAGGGTCTTCCAGGGTGAGAACAGACCTGAGCTGCAAGAGAATGGGAGAAGAGGCCTCCAGATTGCCCTTCGCACGTCCCCCACTCTTCCCTCACTCCGCTTCAGTGACACCCACTCCCCTTCTGTCCCTCGAAAGCACCAAGGTCTTTCCCACCTCCCAGCCTTTGCCAATGCTGGCCCCGCAGCCTGGAGGGCCCTTCCTCCGGCCTCCGGGCCTCGACTTCGACGCCTCCCTCTCTAGACACTTTCTGACCACACTGTCTAGGTAGGCACCTCTACTCTCTCACTTGGCTTTTCCCCTTCAGTGTCTTAGCCCAGTTTGTAATTGCACTTCTGTTTGCTCACTGACATGTGGATTCTCTCTCCCCTTCTCATCTGCGCCTTCCAGGAAGCCTTGTATATAGTATCCAACAAAACAAGACCTAGCCCAGAGCCCTGTACTGAGCCTGGACCACACACTATGTGCTCAAGAAATATCTAATTGGGGGCGCCTGTTTGGTTCAGTCAGTTAAGCATCTAACTCTTGATTTCGGCTCAGGGCCGTGGGAACGAGCCCCATATCGGGCTCTGTGCTTAGCAGGGAGTTTGCTTGAGATTTTCTCTCTCCCTCTCTCTCTGCCCCTCCCCCCGAAAAAGAAATATTTAATTGAACAAAAAGTACCAATAAGATTCTGATCTAGGATTAGAGCTCTGATGACAGAATTTTCTCTTTTTCATTTTCTATTGCTGGGACTTTAAGCTCCCAGAGAGCTGGACTCAAGTCCTGGGAGGAGCACGAAAATTGATTTTCATTTTATTGTAATTTGACAGAGTCGTGGAGCTGGGAACCTGGGACATGGAACCTGGAAGTGCTAGTCACTGCCCTCAAGGAGCTGTGAGTCCAGTGCAAGAGACCAACTCAAGTTTCTCCGAGCTTGAGGTTGGCATCCAAGACCACTGCCAGTGGAACTTGGACAGGTGAGCATGACCTCGTCAGGCACAGAAGGCGGGAGTATTTCACAGGCAGAGACGCAGAAGGGGCAAAGGCCCCAGGGTGGGAGAGAGGGTGGCATATTTGGGGAACCTCCCATGATTTGGCATGACTGGCATGGAGAAGGTGGCAGAGGACAAGACTGGAGAGACAGACCACAGCCAAATCCTCAACGCGCGAAGTTTATGCAGCAGGTAACCCTGAAGGTTTTGCACCCAGAAGTCTGGCTGGGTCCTTCCGTTGGCTCAGTGACCAGTGTGGAGGGGGCAAGACCAAGAGGTGAGTGAACAGATCTGAGGGCTATTGAGTTGTAGGCCTGCCAGGACTGGACTTTCGGGGACAAGTGCAGGGAGAAGAAGAAGAAAGTTCGAGAGACTCAGTGGCCCTGCAGAAGCAGTATCTCTAGCATGCATTCCCCTGGCTTCTGCTGCAGACTCTTGTCTGAATAAGCGTTGTCCCCCAGGCCCTGACCTCACCGTCTACCGGCAAATCCCCCACAGCGCACAGCTCTGCCCTGCTCCTGCACAGAGTTTCTGGAAGATCCCAGAATATTGAGGTCTTCCAAATTCACCAGCACTCAAGGGCACCTGGCTCTCACCCACGGTGATAAGTCTTGGGTTCAAGGGCTTCAAGGAGGATCACCTACTCTTTGGCCACTGAAACTGTTGTTTCCCTCACAATATAGAAGCCCCAATCTACAAGGGTGAGTGAGCAGGACTCTAAGAGCAGAATATCACTTCTTGGCTTTCTTGGCTCTCGGTCCAGAGCCAAGATTTAATTTTTAATTTTCAAAAACATAAGTGGTCAGACCATGGCTCAAAAATTGAAACCCTCCTGTCAGCAGTTCTGAGTCTGCCACATGGACCTTCCCAGTTGCAGAGCCTGACATCACTGGGCTGGGGCTGCACTTCAGTTTCCCAGCTAACAAAAGAGCGGAGCTTTAGGTGCCCTTCTGGGGCTAAAAACAACGATACCTTCCCAGATTCTAGCTCGTGTGACCTTGGTCATGTTTCTGAGCTACTTCGAACCTCAGTTTTCTCATCCGTTAAATGGGAACATTCGTGTAATACCTCATGGAACCGTTGGGAGAAACAAATGAGATATGCATGTTAACTTGTAAGACAGTACCATCATATATTAGGTCTATAATAAGAAAAGTCTAGATTTCTCTGAGTTATAAACTGAGCCAATGCTTTTACTTTAGAGGATTAAAAATTATATCAGTGAAAACTTTGCTGAGACTCAGGTTCCCATTTCCTCCCTTCTCTGGCCAGGTCTATGAAAACTTTGAGAAGAGCGGGAAGCTGGGAAGCCACACGATCTTTAGCTAGTCTCTGAACCTCTCTGGGCCTTAACTTCATCTGTCAAATAGGAGCGATAATGCCTGCCAACTTCAGGCTGTGTGAATCCAGGAGGGAGATACCACTTACCCAGCACTCAGGGAATTTTCCCTGGTGGAGGGATAAGCTATGTGAGGCGTTCGAGGAGGTTGGCCTCAAAAGAGTAAGAGGGTTTCCCCCCTTTTCTCTTTGATGAAGGAAGTTGGGGTGGGGGCTTGTGCCCTAAAAGAATGAGGTTTCCCTTGTCCAGGCAAGAAGTAAGGGGCTTTGCTCTTTTCAAAATTGTAGGTTCAGAGACACAAAGAACTGATTCCAGGAGATGAAAGAGAGGTGAGATTTCTAAGGGTGAGCACATCGTGGAGGGTAGTGGGTTCCATATGCAGCAGATAGGGGTCTCCTACTCCCATGAAGGGCCCTGGAGGACTAGAATGGCCAAGGAGGATGGCCCATGGCTGGACCCTCAGTGTGGGACCAGCTACATAATATGCAGGGCCCGGTGCAAAAAGCAAATGCAAATACCTTGTTCAAAAATTATTCAGAATTGCCAGACAGTAACAGAGAGCATTAAACCAAGCATTAGGCTTTCTGAGCATGGGGCTCTGGGAGCCGCATAGGTTAGACATGCCTGAGGCTGGCCTTGACTTGTTTTCTCCTCCGAAGCCCAGTGAAGTTTCCACAGCCCTGATGGGCACCGAGGGAGTGGATGCCACGAGCAGAGAAGCCCTGGCCCTCCACTGGATTTTGAGACCGTGGACAAGTGAGGAAGACCAGATGGCCAGCCCTGAGCTTCGGTCTGCATAAGGTTTCCAGAATTCTTGTACAACTTTAGGAAACGCAAGCCTGTCCCCACTCCGCACCCCTAAAGAGCTGAGCCTGGATATCCTGCCAGCCAGGTGCGTACAGAGCCAAATTTAACGTGACTTAGAAAAATGGAGGAATGTGACTAGCCTTGGGTCTGCGTTCCAGGCAGCAAAAGCATCCAGGGGCTCAAGCCGAATCTCACCTCAACCTCAGAACAGTCCGCTGGCTCCCCATCAAGGGCCATGCAAGCGTGCATCGACTCAGTAATCATACCCTTGAAGCCGAGCCCGGCACTCCATGCTTTAGCTCAGGTAACCCTCACAACCACGACCCTCACGGGTAGTTTCTGTGAGTGGTTTCGTTTTGCAGATGGGGACACAGAGACCTAGGGAGGTTAAGTCATTTGCCCGAAGTTCAAGAACCAGTGATGGAGCTGAGATGTGGGCCCAGGAATTCTGACTCCAAAGGCCGCTGCTTAGCTGCCCCCCACACTGCCAACGAAGCCAGAAGGGCTATCTTTTCTAGGCCTCCTGATGGGACTTTTCTCCTCTTTCTCATGTTAGTTTTTGTCTTTTCCTCTGCCTTCCTGGATCTTGGTCTATATCCCACTGGTGCGCTTACCGCCAGTGCCCCAGTCCTGTGTGGACTGATGGCAGGAAGAACAGCAGCCCCCTGTGTTGCTTGCTCACTGTCCCTGCGAGTCCCCAGGCCCTTTGCCCCTCTCACCCCCACAAATGCATGAGAGAGGGAGTGCCGGTGTCATGTCACACGTGAGGAATGCAGCGCTCCAAGGGGTTAAGTTGCTTGGCCAACATCACTCAGCTGAGACTGAATCCACGGCCGGGTGACCACAGAGTCGCACTAACAAGAGGAAGGTGTATTTTCTGCAGCAGTTAAGTGAGGCAGGAAAGGACCTGGACTTTTTCAAATCATGGGATATATGTTCTCTGCTGTTCTGCTGCATGCTACAACCCCTTCTTCCCCCCTCCGACCTCAGCATTCCCAACTATACCATGGGAAGCCTTAAGCCACTTACAAGAGCACATGTTCAATGGTCCAACTTCCCAGTTCAAATTCCAGCACTCCTGGCTGTATGACCTTGGGCGGGTTACTTAACCTCTCTGTGCCTCAGTTTTCTCATCAGTAAACTGGAGATAGAGACAGTCACTGTCTCTGATTCTTAGAGCTGTAAAGTTAAATGAGATTAAAGTATGTACTGCATTTGGCCCTGAGCCTGGCACATAGTAGGCACTGAGTAAATGTTAGACATTCTTACCAGCATGAAAGGTTTTAGCTGGTAGCCTAGCTATGCCTTCAAACACACACACACACACACACACACACACACACACACACGTGCCTGACTCCCAGAAGCCTGGACTGGGTCCCCTACGGCCCTGGGGCAGAAGCCTAGAAGGTGTCAAAGCACCCCCACTCTTGCTGCCCCCCGTGTGGAGGCATTGGCGGGCAGGGCAGCTGATTCCTTGCACATGAGACTGGCCAGTGACCGAGGAGCTATAGCCTGGGCATGAGGGAATGGAAGAAGGCTGGAGCTCGCAGCAAGTGTGGGGGCACACGTTATCACTGGAGCAGCCAGAAGTGGGAGTCACTAATGTGTGTCAGGGCTTCCTGCCGGGGCGGGGAACAGCTCGCCCAGTTCTGGCGGGGCATGCACCCCGTGTCTTTGTGTCCATCCTCATGCAGGAGGACCCAAGCTGGCCCCCAGCGGTCACAGAGTCACCAAACTAGGGCCCAGTTCTGGATGGCCACATCCCTGTCCCCACCCCGAGAAAGAGAAATGGGAATGGAATGAAGCGAAGCGGGGCTAAATGGGCGGAGCGAGCCTCGGCCTTCTCACCTGTCATGTTGGTGGGTGTCTGGCTCCGTGCCAGGCCCTTGAGGTTCCAGGTGTGAGAGACCTGACTCGGAACTACCAGGTGTTTGGGGCATGGAGGGGAGACAGACCTCGGAAAGTGTGACAGCGCTATTTATGATTTGGGAACCCTTGAAAAGCATGGCAAGGAGTTTGGAATTTATCCTCAGGGCCATAGGGGACTGTAGAGCGTTCAAGCAGGAGACAGAACTGGTCACATTAGCAACTAGTAGGCTCCCAAGGGGGAGAGCCGAGAACGGACGCAGAGGATGCAAAATGGAGTGAGGTCAGAAGATCCCCAGCCCGGGGATCCCCAGCCCTGATGTTGCCCCCTGACCCAAGGACCACAGCCCCAGGACCTGACCCTTGATGATGTCTCCAGCCCCTTCCCCTCCCATCTGCTCCCACTGCACTGAACCCTTTCCCTTGCTCCAGGCTTCTCCCATCTTTCCTCACCTGTGAGTTTCCTCTGCCCAGAGCCCTCTTTCTGCCGCTCTGTGCCTGTCACCCACTCCACCTTCAGCTGCCAGCTTCCAGGTCGTTCCCTTCAGAAAACCTTCCTCAATGACTCACCTCTTCCAACTAGACCACATGGCCATGGTCTGTGTTTCCCACTAACCTTGCCCCTCTCCTTTGACCATGCTCATTGTTCTCCCCTTTAAGAAATGCGACAGAGCTTGGCCTCCCCACCTGATGCCCCAACGCCCAGCACTCGGAGCAGGCCCTGGGCATCCAAGAGGTTGTGGCTCGGGGTTCCAAGGTAGCAACGTCTCCTTAGAAAACCCTCAGTTCCACTTAACCTCCCACACACTCACACTAGATGTCCATCCCCACGGCCATTCACCAAGTCTCTCTTAGTCTTGGAGACGTTGTCTAATGAAGTAGGTACCTGCCAACAGTTTCAAAGGGAAGTTTCTGATCATTAGGTAGGTGCAATTGTGTTGTCTTGACACCGGGAAAAAAGTGAGTCAGTTCAGGGATCTTCTACTCTGAAAAGACTGAGTTGTCCCCTCCCGCCCTGTTCAGCCCCTGCTGGGCTGGATCAGAGCTCCTCCTGGGCTCCTCCAGCACGTGAGCTGTCCCTTCTGGATCTGCTTGCCCACCTCTCCCACTAGACTGGGTCTGACTGAGCTCCATGTCTGCAGCCTGGCCCATGGCAGGTGCTCAGTGCCTTTGGAATTACTGACTGAACGAATAGCCTACTAAACATAGAACATCGTAATGAAGAGCTCAAACTGAATGATGCCCAAGGCTGGATGCTGGCCAGGAAGGCTGCCTTGGCTCAGCTTGGCTGAACCAGAGGGACCCGCATATGAGCCATGTCCACCCCTGATCGGGGCCTGGGATGGGCAATGCTCGCCGATGACAGAAACATGCTGGGATAAGGTGGGGCCTCATTTCCCGAATGTCCCTTCCTCCTGGGGAGTGGTTACTTTCATCCTTGATTCCCATCTGAGTGAGACATACAGTGTCAGCCCCTTTGTCGGCCTATTATAGACACCTGCTAACCCAGGTAGCTGATCCAGATCTCAAGGGACCCACAGCCCTGCCCTCCTTCATCTTAGGAGATGGGGGAAGCAGGGGAAACCAGTGTGACCCATTCCCAACGCTTAGAGTGGAGAGAGTGGGCCCGAGGCACAGTAGTGAGTTTTTCCAGATTAGCAAGGAGATGGGTAATTAAAATCTGTCAACACCTCCCACGCGCCGAACACTTTATACACTCTGTGACTGACCTCTACACCAGCCTTAGAGAGAGCGGTTTATCCGCCTCCCCCATTTGACAGATGAGAAAAGTGAGGCTCGCAGGGGCAAAGCGGCAGGCCAGAGGTAACACACTGAATGGGTGGAGGAGCCAGGGTTCAAACCAGGCTCTCCTGGGCCCCACTGCGCGCCCAGCGCCCCTCCCCTCCAGTGCCCTGCGCCCCTCCCCTCCAGTGCCCTGCGCCCCTCTCCTGCGGCCAGGGGACAGGGAGTTCGGCCTCCTCCCGCACTCGGCTCACGCTGCCCAGTTCTTGCCGCTGCTGCCAAGTACTGGGACCTGATTTGAATTTGGGGTTCTCTCCACTGCAGCCTAACAAAGGTTTTTATTGGAATGCCCCTCAGATTTGCAGACTTTGAAGATGTTTCAACAATGCAGTAAAAGGCAGGTCTTTGCCACAACAAAAGGCAGAAATATCACCGAGGAGTAAACAGAATTCCTTGGCCTCCTCAGAGCATGTGTCAACATCTTTTTCTTCCCCTTCCCCCCCTCTTCTTCTTCTTCTTCTTCTTTTTTTTTTTTCCTGCAGATTCAGGGCTTGTCGGGGAGGGCGCCTCCCAGGCACTGATGGGGTGGGCCGTGGGCCGCCCCGAACTCTCGGCAGCTCCGCCTCAGAACAGATGCTGGGGCTTTGGTAAACTGAGAAAGCGTAACTGCTCCGAGCCGCTCTCCTGACGGCCACAATTACCCACATGGAAAAGCCATTCGGCGCTCCCAGCCCCTTCGCCCTGCCCCTGGCACACACATGTGGCGTGCCGCGGCTCCACAAACAGGCCTTCCCAGAACGAAAATGTATGTGACATGTACAAAACGGCTTGATTTCAACTGATGGCTGGAAATTAAATGGATCTGAAATGTACATGCTTAAAAACAATTTCGGCGGAAAGCACACCCATTTAATATTGCGTCTCCAAATGAGGCCTCACTCCCCGGGCAGGCTTGTAACGTGATGAAAACCAGCAGTCAGACCCCACCTGGGACCCCCACTCACCAAGGACACGGGACCCAGGGGCAGGGTGTGTATGTAAGCGTGTGTGAACGTGTGAGTCGGCAAGTATGTGTGTGAGTGTGTACGAGTGTATAGCAGCATGAGTGCGTGTGTCAGGGTGTGTGTGTGTGTGTGTGTGTGTGAGAGAGAGAGAGTATGGGGATGGTTAATGTGTGTTTGTGTCTGTGTGTGTGTGTATGTGTGTGCAAGTACAGGGATGACGAATATGTGTGAATGTGTGTACAGTTTGTGTGAGCCCGCGTGTGCGTGTGCGTGTGCGTGTGTGAAGGGATAGAAGGAGGGGCAAGACGCTGCCCTTCCATACTTTTTCAAGTCAGCCAATGTCACCTAAGCACGTACTTTGTGCCAGCAAGGGGGAGCGGGGAGAATGTTGATCACAGGAAAGGAGAGGTCGTGGCCTTTCAGAGCTTATAGGCGATTTGAGACACTGAAACCAAGTCAAGGAAATAATCGAAGAGCAAGCCAAGACCATTTTTAAATGTTGAACTGGAGAAGGGAAAGGGAAATTAATGGATTAAACATAAACTGGGCATCGGTTTGAAATCACAAAGAACATCTGAGCTGAAACAGTCATGGGTATGGATTTGTTTCTACCATTTTCTGATGGTGAGACCTTGAGCAAGTCACTTCCCTCTGGGCCTCAGTTTTCTTGCTGGTAAAATGGGTCTAATAAAACGTATTGCATTCATGGAAAGATTAAAAAGAACGTGCAGTAACTGGGCGCCTGGTTGGCACGGTCGGTTAAGTGACTGACTCGGTTTCGGCTCAGGTCATGATCTCAGGGTCTTGGGATTGAGCCCCGCATCAGGCTCTGTGTTCAGTGGGGAATCTGCTGGTCCCTTTCCCTCCCCCTCTCTCTCTCCCCGCTCTGTCCCTCCCCCATGCAGATGCTCTCTCTCTTTCTCTCTCTAAAATAAATAAAATCTTTAAAAAAGAAAAAGAATGCGCCCTAACCAGCTCATTGTGTCCGCTGTATGCCAAGCACTCAATAAATAACAAGTCTTCTTTGTATTACAATATGAATATTATTATCGGATGTGACCTGCACAGTAAGGCGCCATGGCCTCACAGTGACACAGTGACTGAGTCAGAACCCAAACCAGAGTCATCTGGCTTCAAAGCCCACTATGTCACCTCTCCCTCTGAGGCCCTGACTGACCTCCAGAAATACTGGTTTCAAAGGTCGGAGAGCTGACACAGTGGGGTAGGAAGGAGAGGCCTAGCAGCGACAAAAGCTTTCCTTATGGGAGAGCATCGTGGACATAGACACTGGGACAGGAAGTGGCCCACTTGTGAAGGCAGGTCCACTCTTTTTCAGAGTGAGAGGGGGAAGTAGGTCTTCTCTTGCTGGGCTTGGTAGTGGCCCTGGGGTGGAGAGGTGATCAAGACACAGCCCTGGTCCCTAGTAAATATCACCTCACCCTGGCCATTTTGTCCCCCAACCAATGATCATTCAACCACAACTGCTGGCCCCTTCCCAAAAGGAGGAGCTCCAGATCATAATTAGAAGCCATTGTCCTTTCCCATGTTTGCAGTCATCCAAAACCAGAATGAGCCCCCTTGTGAGGGAGTGAGGTCCCCATCTGTGGCTAGTCTAGGATATTGTTGTAGAATTGAACAGATCAGAGGACATGCAGCAATTCAATGGCTGGTACAGTTTAGTGTGACAAGACTGTTCATTCAATCAAATACCTGGCAAGCATTCATTAAGCCCTGACTGTGGGCTAAGACCCGTGTTCGGCACCGGGGGTTCAGAATTAATGGAACATAATCCTTACCCTCAAGAAGCTCCCATTCTAGCTTAATTCCCTCTCAGCCTTACTGATTCTCAGTTTGTTTTAGTTATGGACTAAGCCTGATGGACTATGGTTTTAACTTTCTAAGCAAATATATTGAATGTTTGGTATTTACGGTTCCTTTTAAAAAGTCTTTAAAACTAGTCATTTCGATTGTTTTCACTAGCATGAGGCCATAGCTGGCCTGACTGCCTTTCCTCTACAGCAGGGTTTCTCAACATCAGCACTAGTGATATTTGGGGCTGGATAATCCTTTGTTGTAGGGGGCTGTCCTGTGTCAGTAGCATCCCCGGCCTCTCCCCACGAGATGCCAGGAACACCCCTCTGCCCAATCGTGACAACCACAATGTCTCCAGATATTGCCAAATGTCCTCTGGGGGACAGAAGTGTCACCAGTTGAGAATGACTGTCCTAAAGGATTATCTCCACTGATACAAAGCTGAAAGGGGGGAATAAGGTAAATAAAGGAATTTCAGGGTCCCTATACCTCAAGAATTTATAATCCCATAGGGCCTACACAAACTAACCACACGGAAAATAAAGCCTCACTAAGGACCCACTGTGCGCTAGGCACTGGGCCAAGTGCTGCTAGAGGAGAGAGCCCAAGTTCTAGATCAGACAGCCAGAGATCATCAAATCCCATAGGAAACCTGCAGGGTTTGAATACCAGTTTCCTCCTCAGTCAATGGTATGATTGTGACCATTTGAGTGAAATGCGATCTGAACAAAGCACAGACTAGGTTCAGTGTCCAATTGATGGGAACCTGTCTCTCTTCTCCAACTCCAGCCCCACTTCTCCAGACTCCAGCGTCAGCTGCAGCAAGTGCTGCCCCCCCCCCCCCCCCAGACAGAGTGGCAAGGTCACGCAGCCTTACTTTGGGGATGCAGGCAAACAGGTGCTTGACCATCTCCAAGTCAGACCCTCCAGAGTCTGGAGTAAACTCACAGCTCTCTCCAGCCTGTCTGTCCATCCTTAGTCCCCTTGCGGGCACCCCAAAAACTGGTTTCCACAAGGTCACGCTTTGAAAGCATAAATCAGCTTCAGAAAAGTCCTGAACTTTAGCTAGCACGTTATTGGGCAAATTCTGAGTGCCATTTGCATTCCTGTCAAACAGCTCTTGGAGGGGTTCTGGGAAATCTGCTATGCAGTGATTTTAGATTTCATTAGGCACCAGTCACTAGACGCACGGGCATCGTAGGCCTCTGTGCGCCATGGTTCGTCAGCAGCTGAAAACCTGAGATCAAGTGCAAGGGGGACCCTGGCTGCCAAATTTCAGAGTAGGAGGGAAAAAAAAAAAAAAGAAATCTGGAATGTGTTTCTACTTACTGTCCATTCCAGTAAAATGAAACGGTCTCTCCTCCAAACATGTGTTACTGCTTAGGCCAGAAACTGTATATATTGGTCTAAATCCAGAATGGTCTATGTGACATATTACTCCATATGACAAAATTACTACAACCTGCATGCTCTGTAGGAACGCCTGTTGCAACAGTATAGGATGATAATTTGTTGTACAACAAAAGTACATAATAATTTCATGTCAGTGTGGGCCAGGCCTCGGGATTTTCAAAGGGAAATCTTGGATGCATGTGGACCAGGACTGAATACGCACCCCCCAATTCCTCCACCTCTACCCCCCACCCCACATGCTCATATGGTATGTGATCAGGATGGGAGAAAGTGAGGCTTTATTTATAACCATATTCCACTTGAAAGTGACAAGAACACACACACACACACACACACACACACACACACACACACCCCTCTAAAAAGAAAGCCAAATGGAAATCTGGTGTTCTCATGCCTGAGGCATCAGTGGCCAGAGCCGGGTCACCTACGAAAGGGTAAAGGAAGGTAATGAAGCCAAAAGACAGGAATGTTCATCTTTCAGCACTGAGCTGTTTCGAAGCCATCCAGAGCGAAGCCACGTGAATTCCTCGAGACCCCCCAAACCACAGCCTCCTCTTTGGCCCTTGTCTGGGCTAAGGTTTCATTACGCACCCCGGGCCCCGTTCCAATCCTCTCATCTGTCCCTCTAAGCGGCTCCGACAGATCACTCCGCAGTACACGGATTCTCGTGGCGATAATGTCTCGGAGAGTAACAACCTGAAATGTGATCCAGTCAGAGTGCGTTAACGGTAAAGCGTTTCTTTACGACACTTTTCACAAAGCAAGGCTGCAAACCGGGGAGAAATATATGGCTAGAAAAATTGAATGCAGGACCTAAAACTGCTCAATTGCTAATACACTTTAGCGTGACACCATTTTTCCTGATGTGGAAACTTTGATTATAGGAAAACATTAAAACATTCTTTCTTCCCCCCTCCCTTCCTCCTTCCTTCTTTCTTTTCTTTTTTCTTTTTCTCTCCTCCCTTTCTCTCTCCTTCCATTTTTCCTTCCATTTTCCCTCCCGCTGGATATGGTTTCGGAGTGGAAAACAAGAGATTTGTCTGGGGAGGCTTCTCAAAGTCTCCTTTCCTGGATGTCCCCTCAGAGAGTGAAAATCTCCAAATGCCACCAATTCCCCCCAGAGCACAATTCAATTTCAAACCTACTTCTCTCCCAGCAAATTAACTGGGCTCTTCTTAGACACTTTTAAAATATTCTTCTAAAGAAAAAGATCCTATAAAAGCCTTTTCTATCTCAATTACCTCAAAATCTGACTTAATTTGTCTCTGCTATCAAGGGCCATGGCTTAAGCTACTGTGGCTTAAGGGAACTGAGTTTTCTCCACAGTCTGCCTGAGTAGCCTGACCTGTCTTCTGGGTTTGGTGACCGTCGAAAATCCATCTTCTTGGAGTTTTTTGGTTCAATAAAACCTGAAACATATTTTGCCTGGCATTTTTCCTCAGGATTTTTAAACCCGTGTGCACTTTGTGGCAAATGAGATCCATATGTCCCTGATTCATTGATACTTAAGCCATTAGGATGCTGTTTTGTAAGAACACTTTGATGTCTAAGGGCCGTTGAGCTATTTGGAGGGCTTTTTTTCTTCACAAACAGGAAGTTTTCCCTTCTCAAGGAGTACACAAAGTGAGAGGCCAGCTGCCCCAGAATGCGGGACAGTGAGCAGGAAGTGGTTCCAGCCCGTCAGGATGTGTTTGTCCTGCTTGGCCACAGAACAGCCCCCAGACCCTGCCCCTGGGGGGTGGGGTGGGAAGGGGTCTTGTGTAAGGAGCCTCGGAGCCGGCACTGGGCCTGGCCTGGCGCCTGGGTCATTAATGCCCTGCCCACACTCCTGGGACTCAGACCCATCTCCCAGAGTGGACTCAACACGCCTTGGCATGTTTATTGCTTTTATGTGACATCAAAATAACATGTGACAAACAAACACAGCCAAATGCCATGGCTGGGGAAAAGGGTGGGATGTCATTTGCCTTCTTTTCTCCAGGACTGCTGCAGAGATGGTGACCTGGACTTGGGTTAGGGGATGGGTAGGGCTCAGGCAAGGAAGTTTAGAGACCAGTTCCAGGTGGGGCAGAGGCCATTCCCAGGGCATCTGAAGAGCTGGGGTATTTAGGTGCGATGACCAGGGACCAACCGGCACCTTATGAGATCCAGGTGGACCCCAAGACCAAGGAGGGGAAAGAGAAAGAACCAGGGCTTTGGACACTGGCAAGACTGAGTTTGGAATACCAGCTCTGCCACCCACCAACCTGTGTGAGTGACATCACCCATTGGAGCCTCAGTTTCCCCCTCTGTAAACAGTAATACCCAGACTAAGGATTAGGAGAAATAACGTCCAGAGATGAGCAGCTGCACCCCCACACCCCGTGGTCACTCTCACCTACAATAGACATTGGTCGCTTGCTTGACTACCCAGCACTGTATTGCTCTTTCTGGTCTACCCACTGCTCTCTGTTGGGTGTCTCTTGGTGGGAGGTGTGGGTCATCTTCCAGTCCCGGGAGGCCAGATTCTCCCTTCCTCACGCCAGTGCAGCCAGTGGGGCCAACACGTGACACTGGCCCAGCAGGTAGGATGCTTTTGTCTCGGATTTTGAACCTTGAGCCTTTGACTTCAGCACATGAGGACAGCTGGAGGTCAGGCTTGCCATAGCACCAGCGGAGCTGGGGACCGTTTGTTTCTGCTGCATGTTCCTACCTCCCTATCCTGGGGCATCCTTGGTTCCACTCAGAGTCCAAGCCTCGCTCTCCGGGCCCCTATCAATTCTGGGAGTGCCCAAAGTCCTTCTAGTGAGGACCTTTGTGCTCAGGACAGAGGAAGTTTCTGTCTCGCAGCCAACAGCCCTGACAAATCCATACCCCTAAGCTCAGTCCTCACATGCCTCCTGATGTCTACTCCGTTGATAATTCTTACTCATTGCGAGCTCCTCATCTAAACCAACTCTCTGACCACGGCCTCCCATTCTTCTTGCTCCCTCACTTCCAACACACTGTCCCACACCTTCTTCCTTTCCTACCCATGTGTAGAGAACATCTGCACCTGTCTGTGTTGTAAGTGGGACTGACTCTAGGGGTGAGCAGGTGACCCAGACCTGGTCAGTCAGGGAATTTCATTTCCCTGGAAAGTGGTCATTGGTTCAGGAATGGGCACCTACCCTGAGTTGGTCCGATATGACTAAATCTTGTATGACATTTGCTGGGATGCTGGGGAAAGTGCAGCTCCCTTCCAGCTGGGATTGCTCAACTAGCTGGTTATAGACATGGAGCTGCATGGGGGAGAGGGTAGGCATTGCAAAGGGAGAAACTACCAGAAAGTAAAGCCCACGCAGGAAAGCAGAGGCCAGAAAGAAAGACAGCATGTCGATGATATTGTTTAAACCTTTGGATCCAGCCATGCCTGAAACTATCACACCTCTAGGCTTGCTAGATGTGTCAGCTAATTTACTTAACCCAGCTAAAGTTGGGGCTTTGTCGCTTACAATGGAAAGAACCCCTATTAGTACACCACCTTAAACCCCATGATTGTTCACTGAGCCAATCCTTTGTCAGTTCCCTCGGCTCCTTTGTCTTTCTACCACTCCCACCTAGCAAAACCCCAACCCCAGATCAGTCCAACTGTTGATCCTCCTGGCTCTAGTTCCCACACCAGACATACTGGAGTCCCTTTAAATCCATGGTCTCCAACCTCAACCTAGTCCTCAGCGCTGCCCTATGATACCGCTGGTGAGGTCCTGCACCCCGGCCCAACATAGCTGTTCCACACATTAAATTCCTCTTCCAAATGTCCAGTCTCACTAGTGCCCTCCTCTCTCAGCAAATGTTCTGATCTATATTCATGAGTTTAAGAGCAGTAGTCTCTGCACTTATATATACATTTAAAAAAAAAATTTGCCTCTAAAAAGTTGGGGGAAAAAGACCTCCATCATCTTTCTGCCCTTTCTGTCCAAACACCACACATAGCCCCACAAAATTGTACCTGCATGCATAATATCCTTTCCTCTGTGGCTCTGGGGACAGCAGAACAGGTGGACTGCCTCCTGTCCAAGGCTTCATCTCCGTCCCTTCTCCTTTGGCTTTGGACCAAGACACACCTGAGTTCAACATCAGCTCGGCCGTGAAACGAGCTGCATGTGGCTATGGGCATGGGGGCTCGGCTCCCTGTGAACAGTCCCTCCTGGGCTTTCGTGGCACTGCAGAGGACAGCACCTGTCCCCAGATAGTTGTGGTTGCACCACTGTCATGGTACTGTTCACAAGTGATGTCATATCACTACTCTGTGATCTAAGGATCATGTAGCAATAAGGTCCTTCTGGTCTGGGAACCAATCATTCCTGTAAACCGATTTTTATAACTATACAAAGTATTTGTGTCAGGGTGTCTGGGGAATGGAGCTGGGTGTAGGACGGGGGACAAGGTGTCTGAAAGGCATCCACCACCTGGCGTGACCCTACCCTGGAGAGGCAGCAAACCACCCCTGCCACGGCTGAAGGGAATCTCTTGGAAGGGAGCTGGGAGAAGCCTGAGAAGGCAGGCCCCCCGAACCTCTTGACCCTAACCTCACATGGCTCTTCACTACAACTGGCCCCCTTTGGGCTTATTGCCACAAGCAATTTTGCATCGATGCCTGTGTGCCAGAGTCCTCATGTTCACCAACCCTTACATGCAGTTTTTCCAAGGAAGGTTTCACCATCTGTCCAGGGCAAGTGACTGGCCCTTTCTGAGTTTGGTTGCCTGGTCTGCAGCACATGGCTGCTGTGAGCCTCCCCTCTGAGGGCTGCCGGGAAGACGGGGGCGGGGGGGGCACAGGACAGAAGGGAGGCCTCGCAGGGCACCTGGCGAGCAGTCAGCACACAGTGAACAGTGCTGGGTGTCACTCCCCTGGCTCCCCGCCCACCCAACTGGAATGTGCAGCCTCACCCATCCCATTAATTCCTCTTCCTCACCCTACAAACCCATTCCAATTTCTTGTCTCTTGAATTAAAATAAAACAGAAACCTCTCCTCATCCCACATCCAGTCACCGCCCCATCTCTTTCTTCCCTCTACGACCGAATGTCTGAAGTTCCTACCCTGGCAAGTTCCAGACGACTGCATTCCCCACTCACACCTTACAGCCTGCCGCTCCTCATTTCTGACTCAGCTTCCCCCCAGCAAGGGCTCTTCTCAGGTTTACCAACGACTCCGTGGCAAGGCCTTTCTCTGTAGGTACCTCAGTGGCACAAAGATCGGAGAAGCTGCCGGAAGAAGAAACCTCAGTTGGTTCGGGACCAGACTGTGCCGAGCCAAGGTGCCGAGCACACCGTTGTAGATGGTTGTGTAAGGGAGACACCCCCTTAAATTGTGTGCCCCAGGCACCCGCACTCCCCTCCCCCGAGCCCTGGCCCTGCTTTCCAAGATAATCCCCAGTGTAGTCTATTTTCAATCCGAAAGGCCTCAAGAGTCACACAGACAGTAGAAAGCTGCAGTCACTAAGAGGAACAAAATGGGGACAGTGACTTCCTCCAGCTACTCATTGCCATAGGAACGCGGGCCCCGGGTTGCCAGACTCGAACATACCAAGAAGTTGAAAAGCTGGATTTTTTGCTGTGAAAGCTTATGACTTTAAAACGTCAGCATCAAAGTCAAACTAAAACCGGAACTTTGTGTGGGTGCAAATAAAATCTGTCATTAGGCTAGGTTCAACCCTAGTGTTCTGGGGCACAGACCTCTGGCCTGAGCTGGCTGGGAGACGATGCCCGCAGTCTGGAAGGTACCGTGCTGGGGCTGATGTAAGAAGGGGAGAGTCCAAAGGGGTAAGGAGGCAGAGAGTGAGGATAGGGATTATCTCCGGGTCCAGGGAGAGCAGAGATCCACACCCCCACCTCCAGCAGGACCTAGGGGATGGCAGGACCACTGAGGTGGCTGTGTGGTGTGACCCTGCACACCAGGGTTTCTCGTCTCTGTTTGAGGAGAACACGCTAGCCGGCACAGTGGACGTCCTCCTGGCAACCAGCGTGAACTGAGGTGACTGAGGAACAAAACTCCCTCCTGTGGCATCACCCAGAGGCGGGGAAGTCCCAGGAAGACCAGAGCTGTCTCCTGGGTGGGACCTTCAGGTCACATTGAAAGCTGGTCAAAAGAAAACAGTTAATGCTCACTTCTTGCCCCCTTGGGATTCACCTTCTCCATGTTTTCGGTACACTTTTCCATTTCTGTCAACATTTAGCCTTTTAGAGAATGTTCTCAGAGCTCTGCACTAACCTAAGAACTGCCATTCCTTATGCCTGATCTCACCCCTGTATTTCAGTGCCTTCTCAGCACCATCCTATAGAAACAGAACGTGGGCCCCATCTGAAATTCTGAATTTTCTAGTATCTAAAGGATCTAAGGAAACACATAAAATTAATTCTAATAACAATTTTACTTAACCCAAACATCAAAAATAAATCACTGAAACATGTAATCAGTATAAAAGACTAATGAGATAGCTTATATTCTCTTATTGGTACTAAGTCTTCAACGTCCATGGTATGTTTTATACAGACAGGACCCACACATCCAAGCAGACTAGCCCCGTTTCGAGTGTTCGGGAGCGCTGCTCGGTGCTGGGACCACCAGCTGGGTGTTCGGAAGTGCAGGCTGACGTGGTGTGAGTGCCCAATGAACGAATAATCTGGGGGCTGTGAGAAAGTTAGTGGATCTCGCTACGCCTCGGGATTCCCAGCAGGGGTGGTGCAGAGCTTAGAGGCTGGTCTGAAGGTCCAACTTGAGGGGCAGAGACATGTCTGTGGGACCACACTACCTCCCAGGGCCTCACACAGCAGGCACAAAGTGTGCATTTGTAGAATGAAGAAATGAAAAAAAAGTGTTACTATTGCATTGCTATACTTGTCTAAAGTGGTAATTCTTAAACTAGTGGGGGTCGCGGGCTCTCTCAATTGAAAATCTGATAAATACTGTGGACACTACCACTCCCCCAAATAGATCCAAACTAAAAATATTTGGACAACATTTCTTATTTACAGAGTCACTAAAATCCATCCCCAAACTTCCCAGTGTATGGCCCCAGTAAGAAATTTGTGGTCCAAAAGATTATTTCTTTTTTTTTTTTTTTTAGATTTTATTTATTTATTTGACAGAGATAGAGACAGCCAGCGAGAGAGGGAACACAAGCAGGGGGAGTGGGAGAGGAAGAAGCAGGCTCATAGCGGAGGAGCCTGACGTGGGGCTCGATCCCATAACGCCGGGATCACGCCCTGAGCCGAAGGCAGACGCTTAACCGCTGTGCC
Source organism: Ursus arctos (assembly GCF_023065955.2). Classification (NCBI taxonomy): domain Eukaryota; kingdom Metazoa; phylum Chordata; class Mammalia; order Carnivora; family Ursidae; genus Ursus; species Ursus arctos. Next base: position 58,581,090 of record NW_026622819.1, read on the forward strand.
ACCCAGGCGCCCCCAAAAGATTATTTCTATTTCCAGCAAGTGCTTATCGAGTTTATAATACAGGATGTAACGAGCACTGGGTGGTATATAAGACCGATGGATCACTGAACTCTGGCTTTGAAACTAATAATATACTATATGTTAATTAATTAAATTTAAATAAATTTTTAAAAGACTCTTGCCTTTAACTGATGGTTTTGTCTTTTTGCAGAATCATTTTTAAAAATTGGGAAATTGCTAATCTCCTTAGTGATGATCGTGCCAGTGAGGGAAAGATTTTGGATAAGTCCAACGAAAATTCACTTTCTGCTATTGATCTGCATTTTTTAGCAGTATTTAAATCATGTGCCAGCACTGTACCACCAAATACGGATTGGGTGGGCACGAAGCATTTGCACGACTTGTTCAAATAAAATAGACTTATTACATGAAAAGGGAAAATGCATAAAAATAAGAAGAGGAAAAAAGACAGTAAGAGTGCTTACCACTCAGACATCTATTCATATTTTGATTTATTTATCCAACACCTTTTTTCTGTGCATAGTTTCCTGAAAATTATTATAGGTTCCCTTATATTTTGTTTATGTTTGTATGTCATATTTATATTATATGTATATTTAAGTATTATACTTATTTTTATATCTTGACATATTTATATATTTTTATTTTTACTTTATTTTTTTTTTAAAGATTTTTTTTATTTGTTTATTTGACAGAGATAGAGACAGCCAGCGAGAGAGGGAACACAAGCAGGGGGAGTGGGAGAGGAAGAAGCAGGCTCATAGTGGAGGAGCCTGATGTGGGGCTCGATCCCAGAACGCTGGGATCACGCCCTGAGCCGAAGGCAGACGCTTAACCGCTGTGCCACGCAGGCGCCCCATATATATTTTTATTTTATATATGTGTGTGTATGTTATATATACGTGTATATGTATTTTTTCTGCTTTTTGAAATTTGTCATCCTTTCTTTCCTTTACTGAGATATAATTGCCATATAACACTGCATTAGTTCTAGGTGTACAATACGATGCCCTGAAATATATAGATATGTAGGTATCAAAATGGTCTTCGTTAACATCCATCACCACACGTAGTTACAATGTTTTTCTTGTGATGAGTTATTATTTCTTAGGCATCTCCTTGGATTTTTCTAAACTCGTCTTAAACATTATTTTAAGTGGTTGTATAATATTCGATAGAATGGAGGCCCCATGCTTTCCCTACCCACCCCCTACTGCTAGAATTTTAGTTGTTTCCAATTAATTGTTCTTATAAATAGCACTAAAATGAATATCTTTCCATATAAAGGTTGCTAAGTTGAAGGGTCTGAGCACTTATTATTTTTTTTTAAAGATTTTATTGATTTATTTGAGAAAGATGGAGCATGAGCTGGGGGTGGTGGGGGGACAGCAGAATAGCAGAGGAAGAGGGAGAAGCAGGCTCCCCGCTGAGCAGGGAGCCCGATGTGGGACTTGATCTCAGGACACTGGGATCATGACCTGAGCTGAAGGCAGATGCTTAACTGACTGAGCCACCCAGGTGTCCCAGGTCTGAGCATTTAAAAACATGTCATATGCATTGCCATACCCTTTCTTATTTCTCCCTCTTCTGAATTATACTCCCATGGAACAACACCAACAGGTGCCAGGCCCACCCCACTGCAGAGCCAGCCCAGAACAGACACAAGGGCATGAGGAGGTCGCCTGTCTCTCATGGGCTCTAGCTAACCTTCTACTTCCTGTCATCCCCGTGGTTCTGGGGCACCAGCAGGCACCTGGGCAGCCTGGGCACATCCTAAAAGTACAGGGAAGGGAAAGCAGCAGACACACAGAGCCACTTGCATCCAGAAGCACCTTCTTTCCTTTGAGCAAATGTGCACTGAAGGCCCACTGTGTGCCTGCACGCTCCAGGAGCTGGTCCTACAGTGCAGAGAAAAGCAGACACGCTCCTCTCCCTGGGAGTTTACACACGATTGGAGACACATTATGATCACACGCGTTATGACCTGTGCAATGGAAGAAAGCAATGGGAGCGTGCCCAATTTAACTTGAGGACTCACTGGCCTCTCTTTAAACAAAATCTGAAAGCATAAATGAGGATGGGAGGGCTAGATAGGCAAAGAGCTGCTGGAAAGGGGCTTTCAGGCAGAGGGAACTACGCTTGGAAACTTCCTGGGGCAAATGGAGTTTGATGTGTTCCCAGAACTCAGAGGTCAGCCTGATGGGAGCGTCCCAGAAAGGAAGCAGAGTTGGAGAGGAGACTGGAGACACTGATGGGGCTGCACCCCATGGGGCCTTGGGGAGCCTGGTCAAGGGAGTGAGCCTTGTCCCAAGGACAAGGGAAAACCAGTGACTATCTTGGGTGATGACATGGTTTGACTCACCTTTGCTAAACTGGCTGCTACGTGGGACATGCATCGGTACAGATAAGACTGGAGGCCATGGGAATACTTAGGGAGCCACTGTTGTTACCCAGGCGAGAGACGGCAAAGGCTTGAACACGCGGATGGAGACGCAGTTGACCAAGTGGAGAGGTGGGTGTCATCACTGACTCCCAGGATCCTGCTAGATGTCAGCACCGTTCACCGAAATGGCAAAGGCTGAAGGCAGGCCCACTGGGCATGGAAGAGAAAGCATTCTTTCTGCATCCCTGCAGGGTTCCTATCGAGTTGCCCCTGACACATACGTGGGATTTGAAGCTTTGATTCCAAGGAAGGAACTGCATTCCAGTTTTTCCAAAAACAGGTTGCATCAATGACCGGATCCTCCTGTGGTGTGTGGTTTTAAAAGTTTGGGAATGCCCTCGACCAGCTCTCTCCCAATTAGGGCTTCAACAGTGCATGTTGGCAGGTGCAGCTTTCCCTGCAGAGAGGAAACCTGTTTGACTTTGTCTAAACCTGTGCTTCATGCAGTCTTCGATCAGGGGGCTGTGTGTGCATCTGTCTCTAGTGTCTACTCATATTCCCTGGCACTGCCACGCTGTGGAGAGCCCCTTAGGAGATATTGATCGAACTACAAAATTATTGGTAAAAAAAAAATTGCAGTGGACTCCTTGCCAGTAGGAGACACAGAGCAATGCAATTTGTGAGCGCCCTTCAAACACGCTACCCAAGGACAGTGCTTCTTCCCACACTCACCAACGTAGAAATTCTGTGGGTAACCTCCTTTCGAGGCTTGATGTTCCCTTCCTGCGTTGCCCATGGAAATGAAAATACCCCTGGGAGAGCTTCAGTAACATCTATTCGCTCAACTCCCTTGCCCTGGGCTTGATCCTGAGAGCCACAGAGAGGAAGACATCCTTTTCCCTCTCAAGGAGCTCACGGTTTAATGGGAAAGACGAGCACCTTGGCCCATGACTATGACACAGAAGGAAAAGGCATGTTGAACATACCATAGCATCACGGGGGCCGGCCTGATTAGTGCAGTCGGGAAGGCCCAGGCAGGTCGCCCTGATAAGATGCCATCTGAGTAGGCTCTGACTGCCAAATGGGTGGTTTGCAGGGAGGAGGGAGGAGGAGAGAGCAAGGCAAGGGTGTTTTGGAGACAAAGCCCATCAGACCTGGGCTTGGCACTGCCATGGCTTCCTTTCATCAAACTGTTCTCCCTCACCTACTGTGGGCTTCTCCAATCTTTTCTGCCACGGCAGCCCAGGCATCTCTCAAGGGGAATACCTGCTAAGTGTTCTTCACTGGCTTCCCAGAGCTTTTAAGGTGAAGACCCCAAAACCTTCTGGCCTGGCCCACCCCCTGCCTGCCTCCTGCTTCCAGCCATCCTTTGGCTGTGCTCGGCTCTCTGTCCCTTCCAGCGTGATCTCCATTCTCAAACCTGCGACTCTCCCCCCAGCTCAACTCCTTTGTCCACACTGCTAGCCCTGCCCAGAACACTCTTCCAAGGCCGTGTCCACACTCCTTAGTTGAGTGGGCTCCTACTTCTCCTGCAGAGTTTGGTTCTAAATGTTTCTCATCGGGGAAGCTGTCCTGACCCTTCAGATGATACAGGTCTCCTCACAGTCCCCTGAACTTTTTATGTCACAGCATTTATTGCAAGGTGACACCATATACTTGCTTGTCTAATTATCTGACTAAAGCCTGCCTCCCCCACAAGCAGAGCCTCCCTAGTTCCATGAGGTCAGGGACCATGTTTCATTCACTGCACTGTGTTTACTATAAAGTAAGCAACCAAAAAATATTTGTTACACACATTAATGAGTACCCATGGGAGAGCAGGGCCTGTCACAGGGAGGGAAGAAAAGAGTACAGTCAGAGGGTGAATGACATTATTCAACCAGCAGAGCAGAACTGGTAGGAGATTAAGAGATATATTGCAAGGAATTGGCTTACGCAGTTGAGGGGCCTGACTAGAAAAGTCTGGAATCTATAGGGCAGGCCGTCAGGAAGGACAGGCTGGGAATCACTGGGCATACATGGGCACTGCTGTTCACAGGGGGAATTTCTCCTTCATCAGGGAATTCTCAGTTTTGTGATGATGGCCGTTCGAGGGAGGAACCAGGCCCCCCCAGATCATCTAGGCCAATCTCTCCTATTTAAAGTCAACTGATTATGGACTTTAATCACATCTGTGAAATAACTTCACAGCAACACCTACAGTAGTGCTTGAATGAACACCTGGAGACTGAGGCCCAGCCAAGTCGACCCATTAGAAGACCGACACAGACATCAAAACCAGGAGGCAGCAGAGAGACTGAAAGCCACTGAGCTTCAGAATCAGACTGACGCATCCCCCTCCTGAAGCTTCTAGCCGAGTGACCCCTGTGTGGCAGAGACGAGCTGCCTCTCCAGCAAAACATCCCTTCTACCTGGGCACACAGGTAGACTTCCTTTGTCAGCTCCCCTTGCAGTTAGACTCACCATGTGACTGAGTTCTAGCCACCGAAAGTGAGAAAGATGGGTGCCACTTCCTGGTCTGGCCCAGGAAACTCCCCTCCCGACTGGCTGGAAGGGAGGTGGCCTCTGGGGCAGCTTCGGAATTTACATGTTGAAGTCGGAAGCACCTCTGTTATCCTGGGTCTCTGGTGACTGAAAAAGAAAGGTTGCCCTGCTGACTTTTTCACCCACCCACCACTGTGACGTGAGCAGAAAATAAACATCATAGTGTTTAAGACCACCTGGGTCTGGCACTGGGTCTATTTGTCACAGTAAGTCGTGTTAACACTAACGAACACACTTCGCGCAAAGTTCTAAACCTTTCCGAGCTTTGTGTTGCTCATCACAACAAAGGATGGAAGCGTGTTCTGCTAAAGATCCATGTGGGCCTCTTGTACAACAGAACTCATATGAAGCCACAAGAGACCTGTGTGTCTCACGTAAAGCCCTTCGGGGCCGATACGGGGACTCCAGCATGCCAGGAACCTGGGTTCCCTCTCTCCTGCCGCTCTGCTAGCCTGGAGCTATTGCTCTGTGCGCGTGGTCCCAGACGGCTCACCATCGTGCTTGCACGCCAGCCAGCACACAGAGGAGAAAGGACACGCCCTTTCCTTGTACAGCCAAGACACTGAAATTGCACATCTCGCTCGATTCACATCTCGCCCTGTACACTGACTGGAGTAGGCTCCTACTTAGCTGAAAGGGAGGGGGTGGGACGTGCCTTTATTCTGGATGATGAAAATCAGGGGTCCCGATCCTATGAGCGAGAAGGCAGAATGGATACCAGGAGACACCCCGCAGTCTCGGCGTGGGCGTGAAGCATTTAACCCAAGCCCGACCCGCAGGAAGAGCTTGATAGAAGGCAGTGGTGATTATTCAACTCATCACTACCCCGACTCTTCAGTTTTCCTCGTACTTCCTCACTCTTCATCTCCCAGTCTCTGTACATCCTTCAATGTGCATTTGGACAAGATCGTTCCTGGGGCGCTCAGGCTTTTATTGAACAAGTCACCAGCCACCAGGCTGGACAGAGGCCTGCCCCGCCCTCCCCCACGCGGATGCTCCGCAGGGGCAGCCTGCTGGCCTGAGCCTCATCCAACTGTGTCCTTGTGGTCTAGGTGACAAGGACACATCCTCAACACTTGTTTCCCTGAGCCCAGATGTCAGCCACATGAAGCCTAATGATCTGCAGCTGGGCCTTGGGCCCCCATAGACTCCCAGAGGCCCAAGCCAGGGAATGATAATAATTATAATAATAATTGCTACCATTAGTGCTTGCCTGTGGCCTGGGTGGCAAATGGAGCCCTGTACATGATGGCTCGCTGGCACACAGACTGTGAGTAGGTATGTTCTCCACTTCATAACTGAGGCTCAACTAAGCAAACTTGCCTGGGTCCACCCAGCAAGCGAGTGGCCGAGCCAGGCAGGATTCGAACCCAGAGCCACTTTTTTTTTTTTTTAAATCACTCATCCCCATTTTCTAAAATACCGATAGCAGAGGGCTTGCAGCGACCCCTAGGAGACATCGGCCTCAGTCGTATCCATTCCTTTTCCCCTCAAAAGAGCTCTTGGTTCCCTTGTGTGGGTGTGGGAGGGGAGGGCCACCCACCCCTACTCACAGTCCACAGGCCCTAGGTTGCAGAAGCAGAGGACATGGCCCAGGCTTAAGCTCGCTGGTGTGTTGCACCCCTAAGGCCACACTGATGGGTTCCGGCATGCGCTTGGGACCCAACTGACAGGACTTTAGCTGGGAAGGTGACGCCGAATCAGCAAGTGAGGCTTGGTCCTGAGGCTGCCACCTGGTGAGATTCAGGGAGAGAGAGGGACAAGGTGTGTTCTGGGAGTATCCTTGATTCCCTACGCCAAGTCCTGCCTGAGCTGGAATTACCTGGGCCGTTCAGTGATGTGAGCTCAAGGCTGCACACCCAGGATGCAGCTGAAGTGGGATCTGCAGCAGGCCTGGAGCCCTTGGCCATGCTCCAGAAGAAAGACGGTGGTCACGCTACAGCCTGATACGGTGGTTTCCACTCTCCCCTGCGATCCTCTCTCTACTGACCCAGCCCTTTTACCTTCCCTCAACCTCACCTGGAGCCCACAAGGTTACTCATTTATGACCAATGTGGCCTTGATCAAATGGCTAGAAATTTCTGCCCTGAATGCCTTCACTAGATTGTCCTTGGGTATTTTACCCATGAAAGGCTGGTGATGCCATCCTGAGCTGCTGGGGGTGTAGGGAGGGGTGCTGGTGGTGCCTGCTGCTACTGTGGGGTTTCCAGTGTGGCCGGGTTTGCTGTGTCAGGTGCTCTCCTGTATGCTGGAGAGCCAAGGGTGAGCAAACACAGAAACCAGTCCTCCCCTTGAGGCTCTATCCGTCTAGTGCCCCATGGAAACCACTGGGCCTCCTTCCAAGAAGGAGTTCAAGAATTACCAAAAGATGCTACGTTCAGGTCTGCATTCTTAGATCAGGGCTTTGCCATGGAAGCCTGCAGCTTTAGCCCATTCTGGGCTGATTTAATGCCTCTCAGGTGTGTGCCCGGATGTTGCACATGAGGGAGAATAATCAGGGATGTTACTTTTCATAATTGGGTATCAGCCGGGGTCTCAGGAGGAAACAGATGGCGCGTTCCAAAGGGCTGTTAGAAGAGAATTTAAAGGTGTGAAAGCCAACAAGGGGGTGTAAAGCCCCCAGCGGGAAGCTGCCACCACCCATCGGCAAAAGAGGCAAGGGGAAGCAAGGTGGGGCTGTAGAATCCAGAAAGAGCCCAACTGTGGCTTTCTCACGGATCTGCTGTTGCATGACTACAGCCATGAGCGATGAACGTCCCCATTCTGTACCTACAGCTCAGCCTTTTCCCCTGGGCTCCAGCCCACCCGTGCCTGACAGAGGGTCTCCACCTGAGTCTACCACAGACAATGCAAATACAACTTGTGGAAATCAGAACTCCGAGCTGGATGGCTACACAGGCTGGTGACGCATGTGCCCGCAAACCAGGGGGACCAAAATATGAGAACGGAAACTATTTTAATATACTGCTATTTCAAAAAAGGTGTCTAAGTGTGCAAGCTGGTCGTAGCAGTGCCAGGATGACTAGATGGTTATAAGGACAAAAGTGGACCTGCCTCTTATGTCACACCATGCACGAAACAACTTGTTGTAACAGCGAAAAGTTCTAAATTTCTAGAAGAAAACACAGGAGAAAATCTTTACAAACTTGGGCTAAGCAAAGGTTTCTTAGGTGGGACAAAAACTCTGAGCCCAAAGCAACACTATTATGAATTGACTCTCCCAAAATTTAAATCTTCTCTTCTTCAAAAGACACAACTAAGAAAATTAAAAGGCAAACTACAGACCAGAGAGGCTATTTTCAAAGCAATTACTTGACAGAGGACTTGTATACAGAATATAAGAAAACTCCTACAACTTGATAATAAAAGAAATAACCTAATTCTTTAAAATGGGCAAAAAGCTTTGTTTCTCAAAAGAAGGCATATGGATCTCTAATAAGCATATATAAAGCTGTGGTCATCAGCAAAATATGAATTTAAACCACAATGACAAACCATTTCATATCCACTGAAACGGCTGAAATCTTAAAAAAAAAAAAAAAAAAGTCTGACCATTCCAAGTGCTGTTAAAAATGTGGACAACTGATGGGCTCATGCACAGGGCTGATGACGTGAGAGAATTGTACAACCACTTTGGAAAACAATCCAGCAGCTTCTTTAATAAGTTAACTATATACTGAGCATATGGTCAAGCCATTCCGCTTCCAGGTGTTTACCGGAGATAAATGAAAATGCAGGCTTGGGGGCACCTGGGGAGTGCAGTGAACTGTCTGACTCTTGGTTTTATCTCAGGGTCCCAGGTCGTGGGGGCTCTGTCTTCAGCAGGGAGTCTGCTTGTCCCCTTTACCTCCCCCCATGCCCCCACGCCTCCCCCCTGCTTGCGCTTCTTTCTTTCTCTTTCTCTCTCTCTCAAATAAATAAATACAGGTTGTTGGTTTTTTTTTAAAGAAAATACAGGCTTGTACACAAATGTATATAACAGTCTTTTCATAATAGCCAAAAACTGAAGGCAATAAAGAGTACCCAACAACACATGAGTGGAGAAACAAATTGTAGTATGTTTATGCAATGGAATACTACCTGGGATTAAAAATAAACACACTACTGATATACATAGCAGCACGATGAATCTGAGAAGCATAATTCAGAGTAAAAGAAGCCAGACACAAAAGGGCATTTTCTGAATTATTCCATTTATATGATGTTCCAAACCAGGCAAACTAGTTTAAGTGTGAAAGAAATCAGAACCGTGTTTGCCTGAGCGAGCAGGTGTAAGGACCAAGGGTGAAGGTGCACCAGGGAACTTTCTGTAATGATGGGAACATTCTTCATCTTGCCTGGGATGGTGGTTACCCGAAAGGTATACAAGGCTGATGAAACTCATTGAACTGTGCACTGAAAGTGTATGCATTTATCCTTAAAATATGTGCTTTTATTATATATAAGTTACAGCTCAATAAAATTGACTTTCAAAAATGTACCTAGTAGTTGCAGGACAAATCAGAACGCTGTTGGGCCTCACGTGAGGGAGACTGTCTGAAAGAGCACTGTCATCTTTTTAGTGCTCAGGCTCCCTCAGTCTCAACCAGGCGCTGCCGGAAGTCATGACCTACTTCCCAATCCCCAAGACTCCTTCCCCCACCCCACCCCCGGGTTGGCTCCGTGGCTGTATTCCTGATGACTTCCTCTCCCTCATCGCAATTCCAGTGCGTATGTTTTCTTCACACCACAGAGCAAGTCACCACACCAGCTCGGGGTCCTAGCGTCCAATTCAGTTCTGGCACTATCTGCCGGAGACAGCATCAGCTTCCACAGGGCAAGGGCTCAGTCCCACAAGACTGCTCCGGCCACACACACACACACACACACACACACACACACTTCAGCCATCAGTTGCAAGTCCAGCTTGTCACTAGGGCTTCTGACTCACTGGCTATGGATTGAGATTCCCACGATCCCCTCCTTGGGTTCAATTAATTTGTCAGAGTGGCTCACAGAACCCAGAGAAACACTTATTAGACCACTGGTTTATTATCAAAGACTCTGACTTAGGAACAGTCAGATGAAAGAAATGCCCAGGGCAAGGTATGGGGGGAAAGGATGGGCATTTCCATGCCTTGTCCTAGCACCCCACTCTCCCCACATCACCATGTGTTCTCAGCCTCAACGCTCAGAACTTCATCCTTTGGGGTTTTTACGGAGGCTTCATTATACAGGCATGATTGATTAAGTCACTGACCATTGCTGATTGAATTAAATCTCCAGCACCTTCCCCCCTCCCTCCAGAAGTCAGGGGGGCAGGACAGTAAGTTCCAACCCTCCAACCTCAGGGTTGATTCTGGTAACCAGCCCCCAACCATAGGTGGGGGTCCTAAAGTCACCTCACTAACATAACAAAAGACAACTCTACTGGTCTCTTAGGAAATCCCAAGGGTTTTAGGAGCTCTGTGCCTGAAAAGGGGACGAAGACCAAATACATATTTCTTATCGTGAGTCACAACATCACACTCCATCTCTTCCGCCCTCACATCCCATTGCCACTAAGTCCTGCTGCTCCCCTCTCCTCCACGTGGACTTCTCTCCAACCCCACAGCCCCCACGCTCATTCAGCCTCCTTCACAATCTCTGTTTCCTGTTTCCCTTGCTCTTCCCCGGCTGTAACCCACAGTGCTAGCAACATGACTTGCAACATCCCTGCTTCCAATCCTCCTACCACCCCTCAGATGGAGAGGGCTCCCTGCCCACCCAATACCCATTCTCCTCTCCTCCCTTAGAGAAAGAGCCAATTTGGGTGGGATTGGCTATGGGCCCAACTGAGAAACTACATTGCCAAGCACTTTCAGATACATGTCTAAGTTTTGCACAACAGTATGGGGGTGGGAGTTACTTGACAGGGCTTCCAGGAAAGCATATTTACTCAAGAACTGACTCAGCTGGGAGACCCATTTGACCTTCTTCGCAGGCACTCTTTCTAACTGGCTGGAATGCTCACATGTTGGCCAGGGCAGCAGTGGCTGTCTGGTGACCATGAAGGGATGCTGAGGATGGATACAGGTACTAAGAATGGTACAGCTGGGAGATAAAAAAGAGTCTGGGATGTTAACAACTGTGAACTGCCAACTTCTGGATTCTTTTACAAGAGAGATGAAATACCTACCTTGCTTAGGCCATGATTATTCTGTGTCTCTCTTACAAAGAGCTGAAAGTAGTTCCTAGCTATTATAGTATCCTAACTGCTCTCCACATAAAGTCTTGGACTCCTTAACATGGTGTGCAAGGCTCTTCAAGCCCTAACCCTCTAGACTGTTATGAATGAAATTCAGTGGGTTCATTAAATTATAAGCAAAATTGTGGAAGGTTGTGTGTGTGTGTGTGTGTGTGTGTGTGTGCATTTTCCCTTGGAAATGGGACCACCAGTTTTCATCAGATTCTCAAAAGGACCTGGGACACATGCCCCCCCCCCATATATAACAAGCTTGTTTAGTATGCATAATTATCCCCTTTTCCACAGTAGGAAACAGATTCTGAATGTTTAAGCACCTTGTAAAGTGTTACACTCTGGGCAAGTGAAGGGAGAAGAAGTAATGGATGAATTTTGGAGGAAAAGATGCCAGGAAAGAAGCAGCGTGTTTCTCATGGTTGGAAGCCAGAGCAGAGTGTCTGCATTTGCACTCCGGGCCTGGGATGTGCCAGGACTTTCCCGAGGCCTGCTGGGTCTCTACACCAGTATGGCTTTCATTACTGAGGGCAATCCTTTTAATGAGTTGTCTGCCTTCAGTTCTGCTCGACTGTAATGTTCTCCAGCTGATTTCTCAGTTATTGAGAGGCTCTGGCTTTTGAAGTCATCTCATCAACCCAGTGTGTTGCTCTGTTCAATTTTTGGGCTACCCCTGGGAGGTATAAGCCCCCATATTTGCCGGGTGCATTAGAGCATGTGCTCGGAGCCTTCTTCAGTGGCCACAGGAGGGCTTAACAGGCCCAGCTGACTTCAGTAACTCCTGTCTTTGCTCGGTGCCAGGAGAGAGTTAATGCAACTTGTGAAAAATCATAAGGTTTGCTGAGCACCTGGTTTGCTAAGCCCCCTACCAAACCTCACAGATTCCCTTTGCAAGCCTTCTCATACCCTTGGAGCAACATTACAAAGGATTTTGTGTAGTGGACACTTTTCTCTTTATATTTAGGTGCCCAGCATCTGAACCTCCATCCTGTGTTTGGGGCACTCCCTACCACATGTGTCCTAGGAAAGGCAGGGTCCACCTCCCTCGCTTTCCAGCCTCCCTGTACAGGCCACTGCCAGCCATTATTCCATGTCACATGAGAGCTGGCAACACCAAGACAAGGGACAATGGAGAACACACTGGTAGAAGCAGCTGGAGTGAAAGAAACATCTCACTCCTGGCACCAAGCCCTAGTGACCAGTACGGGAGAGTAGAAGGCCATTTGTGGCATCTGGACCTCAGTGGCTCCAGTGGTAATGGAGTCCTTGCAGGACAGATTCAGTAGCTTCATGGTGGCCAACGTTCTGGCTGCCCTTTCTTCCAAACCTGGTTGTCCTCTTCATAATAGTGAAGTGTAGTGGACACTTTTCTGATTCAAAAATCATAGGTGGGCAAACCTAGAGGAAAGTGATACATAGAGCATACCAGCTGGTCTGGGACTACTGTCCACGTCTCCCAAGCTCGAGTCCAGTGCACTTCTCTCTGAGTGATAGTACCTCCTTAACCTTGGAGGTCAACCAGGAAAAATACCAAAATCACATAAAAATGTAGGTCTTCAGTTCCATGGCATGAGAGTATCTCACTCCACAAAACAGGCATTTATGTAGCACTTACTGTGCACGCAGTAACGGCGCAGGGACTGGCAGAGTGTGTTAGCTATCGTTCTGTACAGATGATCCCTAAACTTAGTAGCTTAAAACAAAAGGCGTTTATCATTGCTCACGAGTCTTTGGGTCAGCTGGGCGGCTCTACTGGTCTCAGCTGGCTTATGTATGCCTCTGCCATCAGCACAGCTCTGCTCATCTTGGCAGGGACTCTCCCATGCTCGGGGGTCAGTGGGCTGTAGGATGGCTCTCCTCCACGTGGATGTCACCCTGTGGCAGGCTAGCCTAGGACTGTTCTCAGAGCGATGGTGGGGTCCAAGAGAGCAAGCAGAGGCATTCAAGGCTTTCTGAGGCCAAGGCTTGGGACCAGCACTCCTTCACTTTTACTGAATCCTATGGACCAAAGCAAATCAACATGGCGGACCAGCTTCAAGGAGTGGAGAAATAGACTCCACTTCTTGTGGGAAGAGCTCCAAAAGTCACCTTACAAAGGACACACTATCACAGGATAATACAAGAGACAAGTTATTTTACTTCTGTGCTGTCCATGTCTCTACCTCATTGTCCAAAGGATTTAGGGGAGCTTGCAAAACAAAAAATAGAATTGAAGATGTAAGTAAGGAAACCAAAAGCTAGAGAAAAATCATAAGTTCTAGGAGGAAGTCAAGACTCTGAGGGAACAAATAATTCCCAGGACCCCTGGACTTCCAGCAGCATGCTCTCCTGCCACCTGACATGGACTCTCGGGACCATGCACGTCTCAATCAGGAAGTGTAGCTTACGCGCCCTGGACTGGTGCAGAGGTGGGTGTTCAGCTGAAGTCATTGATCTTCTCGTGGTACACTCTGCCGAGTTTCCCAGCAGCCAAGGGGAGGGAGGGGCATCACTTGTCTAACTTTGCTGTTGTTCGAGAGAAAATAATCCCCAGCGAAGCTTTCCCTTAACACCTACTGCGGGAAAAAAGTAATCCTCACATAAGGCTTCCTCCAAGTGACACTAAATCCACAAAGGGCCCAGCACCTCCCGTATCCTGACAGGAATAACATACACAGGATACACGGAGCTGGCTCCTGGGCTGTCTCTGGGTGACGGGTGAAGGGCACAGGTTGACAGACGTAAGACGGAGGGGAAACTAACATGATGTGCAAGTCACGGCAGATGCATTGGTCTGTAAGAAGGCAGAGGTGTCTGGGACGAGAAGCAAGGGGTGGTGCCCGGCAAGAGGGAGACGCGGCCATCTTGGGGAGCCTCAGTCTGCCAGGTGCTGTGCTAGGGAGCATGCATTTGGGATCCCCTTCATTCTCCGACAGCTCCTTGTTATGGCATTTCCTCCTGCACGTGAGAGAAAGCTGGGGCTCAAAGAGGTTAACATGACTTGCCCAAGGTCCCATGGCTAGGAAGCGCCAACGCCTGTCTGTTTCAGCCAATTTTCTTTCCCTAAGCCATACGCAGAAGCGATCCACTTCTTCAGGGGCCTCGCCTATTATAGCAAAAAGAGGAAGCTGTGTGGGTCAGGGGAATGAAAACGCATGGCTCCTGTAATTCACATTATTACCTGGATTTCAGAGTTTCTGCCTCGTTTTTCAGGCTTCAACTTAGAGCAAACATAGAGCATAATTACAAACTCCTCTCCTATAATCACTTTTATAACTTCGGCATGTTTTGGTTGTTTATTAACGTTCTTCTTCCATTAAGGAATTTGGAGTAGCGTAAAACTAACACATGCAAGGTATGATATACAGAACACAAGAACCATGGAAAAGGAAAAGGTACTGGTCACAAGGTGGTATAGAATAACCTGAGATTGAGCTTTGAATGTGGTTCTGAGCTTCCTGTCAACCAAAGCAAAAACAAAAATACAAAATACAAAATTAGTTATTCATATATTTTCAGAAAGGGAGGAGGGTATACATTTTCCTCAGGTTTGTCCTAACACTGAATTCTAAAAGAAATTTATTTATGAAGGCATCACTGAGTGCTAAAAAGATAGGATCTTCAGTGCTATTTTTTTTTTGTAATGAATGCATTCATGAATTTTATGTGGCTATCTATCAACTGATAGATAATGACCAGAAAATAAAATTCCAAGACAGGAATTCTGATGGGTATTATAGGAAACTGATAGCAATGGGCTCTTTACATACTGCTAGAAGTTTGCACAGAATTGTCTCTCTTTTTTTTTATTCAGGCACAGTATTGTGGTTTTTACTAGATTATTTCACTCCATATCAACTTTTTCAGCTGCAAGTCGTAGAAAACCCAACCCCAAAGTGATTTATCAAAAAAAGAATTTTGATCCATGTTATTGAAAAGTTCTGGCTTCAGGCACAGCTAGATCCAGGGGCTCAAATAAGGTCAAATAAGGTGGGTCTCTCAATAACTCTCAGCACCAAGTTGGCTTCACTCTCACGATTCTTGTGGTGGCAAAATGGTTCCGGTAACTTTGAACCTTGTATCCAATCTACACCATGCCCAGGGGAGGGGGAAGAGTTCTCCCAGCAGAGAACTGTGCCAATGGCCTCAGGAAAAAAAATCTATTTTGTTTTCACCATCTCTGTTTTGTCATGAGAACATCCTGGAGCCAATGATGGTGGTGAGATGAACGTGACACCCACCTGGCTTAATTTGCAATCCCTTAACCTGACCACACACCTTGAGAGCTGCTGGAAGAGAGGAAGTGGGTGGTGTGGAGAGAAACAGCAATGGTTATGGTGCATGTCTTCTACAGTCATGGATCTGCTTGCAAGAAAAGGGGGCTTGGTCTATGAAATCAGATTGTTTTCAAAGGCCTGAGAAATTACTGATTCCTTCCAGAATTTCATTCTTAGACTTTTCAGGACCATTAGAATTTATGATCATTAAATATTGACAGAGAACTACCTAATCCACTTTCTAGATGGGTAGAGAGGGTGACTTGACTGTTCTCCTTACCATGCAGCAATTACCATATCTCTTTTACCTCCTATCTTATTGGTCCTTGGAAATACATTTTCTTGCACATGTTAGCAATTCCAAAATTAGGCTGTGTGGTATCTATGAAGCTGTCCAAAAAACAGGCCAGTTCTCTTCGCTCTGGGAGCAAGGTAGCCCTGCACTTCTCCTGTTGCCCAGGCCTTTGAAGTTAGATGTGCCCATGTGAGTTGCTCAGGCCAACAGTGTGGTTTCCGAGGAGGAGCCTTGAAGAGCCAGCATGGTTTTCCATGTGCCTTTGTCCCTGCCAAATGATCATGGAGCCTCCACTAGTCTGGGTTCCTGTTATGGGATGAATTGCACCCCCCTCAAAATTCATATGTTGGAAGTCCTAAGCCCTGGTGCCTCCAAATGGAGCTGTATTTAGAAATAGGGCCTTTAAAGAGATAATGAAGGGAAAATGAGATCATTAAGGTGGATCCTAATCCATCATGACTGGTGTCCTCACAAGAAGAAGACGTTAGGACACACACACCCCCCCAGGGAACGCCATGTGAAGACACGGGGGAAGACGGCCATCTACAAGCCAAAACGCAAGGCCTCAGAAGAAACGAGCCCTGCTGACACCTTGATCTTGGACTTCCAGCCTCCAGGACTGCGAGACAATACACTTCTGTTGTAGAAGCCCCCCGGTCATTGCTATGACAGCCCGAACAAACAAATGAGTCCCCAGATGACCACAGTGACATGTTACATCCCTGCATTTGACAAGTAACTTATGCGAGAAATAAGCACTGGTTGGATAAGCCACTAGAACTTCCTGGCCATCTGTTACTGCAACATAAACTCTTGCATCCTGAGAAGGATGTGCCTTGCAGCTGATGCAAGAACAGCAACGTACCACAGTTAAGTGGCCAGCCTTTCTTAGAAGCAATACAACAATCATCTTGCAACCAGTATCATTTTCTATTAGCTGAAACATGGTAGGTGCAGCATGTAATTGTTGATAAAACCCAGAAACATCCATGACTACTTTGCCTTGCCACAGTAACACAGTTGTAGCAGAAATAATAATAGTAATAGCAATTATAGCAGCTACCGTATTCAAGCACTTACCTTGTGAGAGCTACAATGCTAAGCACTTTCCATACTTAGAGTTTTAATCCTCTCTTAAAAACCCATGAGGCTTTTCATCCCCATTTAAAGATGTGGAAATTTAAAGAAGTAAAATGAACCCAGCGCCCCCACCCCCTAGTAAATTATAGAACCCAAACCAAGGTCTCTAAGCCTGGGGACTCTGCTACATTCCCTGAAGCTGCCTGTGGACAAAACCTTTCCTTTCATTCTGTACATATCATGTATCTTTCATTTCAGAATCTGCATTATACTTAATAGTAATACAACTTTTATGTTTTAGTTTAGTAATTTAAGCTTTCCCATGAAATCTAGGAAGCTTTCCTCACACAGACTTCAAATATCTAAACATACATAGTCAACCGCTGCATATAAATACGGTGGAATTTTTTATGCGTACTATCCATAGCATGTGACGAGCCATCTTTTTTTGTTGTTGTTCTGGTTGGAAAAACAACCCTTCTCTACAACACTGTGGGATGATTTATTCGGTTGTTGTTATTCATGGCGAGGAAAAGCTTAGAATGCTCAAAATAAGCAAAACATTTCTACAGCTGGTGCAGAAGTTCTGCACCACGATACAAAGTTGGCCCCGAACACCGTTGATCGCGCAGAAGTGCCAGCTTCATACTGAAGTCATTAGCACTTTAAAGGAGCCTGTGCTAATGGGGATGTCCTCGTGAAAACTCTGATTACTGGTAGACTGCCCAAGCTAATCTTTGACCCTGAAGTCAGTCCCCATCTCCAGGCCCCCTTGCATGCAACAGCACCCTTTCTCACGCAACTGGAGCTGTATGGAGCAGGGAAGGATGAGGTGTTAAGAGAGTCCTAATGAGCCACGTTACAGATGTGTAAAACAGCTGGGGGGATGATGTCACTATGCTCACCCTGCCGCCTCTGCTACTTGCTGCTGTTATTAGAAACAGACACTGGAGGAGGGCACCTAGAATACATGCCCGTCCCTTCGCGACCGCTCTCTGGTCCTAATTAGGTAGGCTGGGCCCCAGCTGCTGCACAGAGACCCCACCAGGTGACTCCAAACTGCCTCAGTTTATAATCCAGATGAGCTCTGTTCCAGCTTTGCACTAGAACGAGGCCGTCTTCGGTGAGGGATTTATTGTACTTGTTACACTGTGGGCCTGACCCTTGGCTGGGTGGAGAGAAAAATGAAATTCTCAGGGAAAAGATCTGAAAAGGACTACAATTAATCACAAACTTTGAACATGTTCAATTAAGAGTGTGATTCTTAAAGCGCCTTATGTCTGATGATGTCAGACTCTGTCACGGCTGTGAGTTTAAGACTTGTTTTCCAAAACAAACATGAGGAATCATCCTGTCTTGTTGCTAACTCCAAACATACATTTTTTCCCTCATTAAACTGGAAAAGGAATCCCTTAAGTGCCTACTATGTGCCAAGTGGTTACATAGAGTGGCTTATTTAATACTTGAACAACCCTGGGGAAAATTATTGCAGATGAAACTGGGCTCAGAGAGGTGTAGTGATCTATCCAAAATCACACAGCTAGGAGGTGGAGTGGAACTGGAATTCAGGCCAGCCATCCCTTAGACCATGTTTCTGGCTCCCCCCTGCCCACTGTCACCACCACCCCTCATCCTAGGTCAGTTTCCTCGTTAGAGGTTATACGACTGTTTTTTTCTTTCCTCTGTTATAATTACATGTTTATCAGAGTGATTAGATAAATCTTCCCCACCAAACTGTAAGCTCCATGAAGACAGAACCCACATTTTGGCAACCATTTACTTAAGTCACTATTGGTTGCCACCTATTGTTCATGTCACCCCCTTTCTCCTTGCTAGCTGAGTCGAGATTTTGTTCTGGTATTTACTGCTCTTACAAGTGACTCGAGGATAAATCCCAGTTAATCTAAGCCAGTGATGGTGACCCCATTCCCCTTACCAGTAAATGCCTGGGGAGATGGTCCTGAGGGCCAGTTCTGGCCAATGAGATATGAAGGGAAGCCAGCTGGAGGAATTCTGGGAAATTTTTCTCTGCTCTGAAAAGCAAAGGCATAGGAAGAAACAGTCTCTTCTCTTCCTCTTGGCATTGTCATCTGTGCATGAGATGCTTGGAACTGTAGCAGCTGTCGTGTGACTGTGGGAAGAGCCAGCCAAAGGGCAAAGCTGAGAACAGAGGGGGGAAAATGGAAAGAACAGAATGTGGGAATTGTGAGAATTCAATAACACATTCATTTATTCATCCTGCTATTATTTATTGAGTGACTACTAAATACCAAGCAATGAAAATGTAATAGTAAACAAAGTGAAAATGGTCTTCTCTTACAGAGTTCCCTCTAGTGAGACATTAAATAACTTGTAAATACCATATACAAGTGCCGGGAGTTACACTTCCAGGAATGGTAGAGTAACTTGCTCTCTAATAACCCTCCTGCAAATTAACAATGTACAATCTGGACAAAACAACTATTTGAAGGCAATGGAGAGTTACCAAAAGCAGATAGAAACTGGAGGAAAATTGACTAAGTTCTAAGCAAAAATATGTGCCAATCAATGTAGCCCAGAGTGTCTACAACTCAAGCAAAAACTCCCAGCTTTACTGGCTTAAAGAGCCAGAGAATGGAGTGAGGCTACCAGAAGATTAGAAAGCAAGGGGGAAATACTGGAAAAGAGAGAGCCACAAAATATGAAATCTCAAAAATCTGTATAAAAACTCTACCTCAAATTCTCATGGACTCCTGAACTGTGTGTGGGTAGGGAAGATTCCAAGGCTCTCAGAAAAAAGCAACAGCCTGGAAGTTGAAGAAATTGAGCAGTTTCAGCTGCTGTCCATAGCAGAGGAGACTGAGTTTGGAGTTTAAACTCAAATGAGTCAGCTGCTTGATGGAACAAAACCCAACATTCTTCAAAGAAAGATAACTGAATCCAGAAGTCATACAAGGTATTGTTCAAAATCTTCAGTATACAATAAAAAAAAAAAAATTACCAGACATGCAAAGAAACAAAAAAGTGTGACTCACAGTCAAGAGAAAATAACTCTGACTAGAAATCAACTCTGAGACAATTCAAATGTTTGAATTTGCAGAAAAGCACTTCACAGCAGGTATTATAAATATGTTCAAGGATTTTTAAAGGAAAACATTGTCATAATTATAAAACAGATGAGAAATCTCAGCCAAGAAACTAAAACTACTTAAAAATAATAATAACACAATACACACAAAGAAACAAATATACAAATGATGGCTAACTTCTCATCAAAAACAATAAAGTCCAGAAGACAATCAAAGGGAATCTTTAAAATGCTGAAAGAGGGTGCCTGGGTGGTTCAGTAGGTTAAGTGACTGACTCCTGGTTTTGGCTCAGGTCATGATCTCAAGGTTGTGCGATCCAGTAGGGCTCCGTGTTCAGCAGGGAATCTGCTGGAGATTCTTTCTCTTCCTCTCCCTCTGCCCCTCCCCTTGCTCACACTTTCTCTCCCCCTCCCACAATAAATAAGTAAAATCTTAAAAATACTGTTCTAAAATGCTGAAAGAAAAGAATACCAGCCTAGGAGTCTAAGTTATGTAAAAATAGCCTTTAAAAATGAAGGTAAAATTAAGATTTTTTTTTCAGGTAAATAAAAATATGGAGATTTTAAAGCTTTAATTTACAGAATAGTACATAAAGAACTCCTGCAACTCAAAAAACAATATATTTAAATTATTTTATTGCCAAAAGATTTGCACAAACATTTCACAAAGGAAGACATACCAATGACTTCTGAGCACATGAAAAAGCCCTCACCATCATTAGTCATCAAAGAGATGTAAATTAAAACTACAATGAGACATCTACATAGCCCCTAGGATGGCTAAATTTTAAAACCCTGACAGCTTAAATATTGGCTAGGATGTGTAACAGTAGAAATTCTCATATGTTATTGCTGGAAGTACAAAATGGTACAACCAGTTTAGAAAACTATCTGGCTGTTTCTTATAAAGTTAAATATATATGAGTTGTAGTTGACAGACTTGTTACCCACCCCCCACCAAACTAAACCAAACAAAAAAAGAAAGAAAAAAGAAAAAATATACACTTACTCTATAATCTTGTAATTCTATGCTTAGGTATTTATCCAGGAGAAATGAAAATTTAAGTTCATAAAAGCACATTTACATGAATCCTCATAGCAGCTTTATTCATTATAGCCCCAAACTGGTAATAACCCAAATGTCCCTCAATGGGAGAATGAGTAAAGAAATTGTGGTATATTCATAAAATGGACTACTGCTTAACAAAAAGAAGGAACAAACTCATGACACATGCAATAACATAAATCCCTTACACACACATTAAGTTAGTTAAAAGAAGCCAGATACAAAAACAACACTGTATAATTGCATTTCTATGAAGTTCTAGGATGGGCAAAATGTAAATGACGAACCCTACACAAACAAAAATAGAAGTTGTTACAGAAGTAAGTATACATGTAATTCCCGATTTTGTCAACTAGAAGGTTCTGGAAGCAATGACACATAGGTAGCAAGGCACACACCCTGCACTCACATCTTGCTTTCTAAATACCATTCCCCACTAAAAGGAACTAACAGATGCTTCTAGGGAAAACGCTGATTTCAGGGCTGGGACAGATGAGGCAGGAACTCTGCGCCCAAAAGCCAGAATGGAGGTACGTCCAAAGGACACAGGAACCAACCTAGAGGGGCTTCCACTGTCAAGTCTGAGTCAACATAAATATCAAATTAAATATCTTGCATCGAGTAAAATAAGAATCCGGGAGCCCATAATGACATAACGTATTTTTGAAAAGAGTAAGTTCACAAATGGAGAAGAAGAAAAAGTTCTTTCTTATCAGAGAATGCCAGTTAATTAACATAAAAGGAATGACAGAATTAGGAAATTATTAATGGATGATAAAATTAGTGAATGTTTGGTGAAGAAAAAGATATTTACATAGTCACAAACTATCTCCCCACAGATGATTTATTGAGTCTGAAGGGGAAGAGTAACATTCTAACGAAGGAACTTCATTGAGAGCACTTTAACCAAATGAGCGAAACTAAGATCACCAAAACTCAGACAAAGCAACCCCCTGTGCCTCCTGACACGATGCCTTGAAAAATAACAGTATCACGTTGCTGGTATTCCTGCCCCGAAATGCATAATATGAACGTAATCGTGAGAAAATACCAGCCAAACTCAAATTCAAAGACATTCTGCAAAATAACTACCCTTTAGTCTTCAAAAGAGTCACAGCCATGAAAGACAAAGAAAGGCTGAGGGCCTATTCTGTATTAAAGGGGGCTGAAAAACAGGACAATGAACAATGTAATCCTGGTCTTGAATTGGCTCCTGGACTGGGGAAATGGCTGGTAAAGACAGGCTTATTGGGTCAACTGATAATATGTAAATGTGGTCTGTGGATTACACAATAGGATTGCATTAATGTTCATTTTCCCGATTTTGATCCTTGTTATAAAAGAGAATGTTTTTGTTCTTAGGCAAGACCCACTGAAATATTTAGGGTTAAGGGGCGTCCATAAACATGATCATATATACATGCAGAGAGAAAGGAGACCAAATGAATGAATAAATGAATGAATGAATGAATGATAAAGCAACTGAAGTAGGAGGTAAATAACTGACAAATCATGGTAAGGGATAGTCCAGAATTCTTTATCCGTCCTTGAAACCTTTCTGAAAGTTTGAAATGGGATAAAAAGTTTAAAAACATTCAATTATACATTTTGGAGAGTGCAATGAAGAGAGAATGCACACCAAGCACTTAGCCCAGGGTAAGACAGAACCTATTGTTCTCGTTCTCAAAGGCATACGAAAACTGGAAGAGAGGGGGGCACCTGGGTGGCACAGCGGTTAAGCGTCTGCCTTCGGCTCAGGGCGTGATCCCGGCGTTATGGGATCGAGCCCCACATCAGGCTCCTCCGCTATGAGCCTGCTTCTTCCTCTCCCACTCCCCCTGCTTGTGTTCCCTCTCTCGCTGGCTGTCTCTATCTCTGTCGAATAAATAAATAAAATCTTTAAAAAAATAAAAAATTAAAAAAAAACAAACTGGAAGAAAGGAGCTGAGTATCCCAACAGTAGATACTTACCCAGGTTTTGCCCAGCTCTCTCCTTACAGATGAGGCGGATGGGCCCAATGGTAGGGGACTCCTGAGGAGTGCGGAGTTCAGGTATTTTTTCGGGTTTTACCCTATATTAGGAATATCCTACAGTATCCAGGGAAATGGGGGCTGCATGATATCTGCATTGACAATAACAGATATTTGAAAATAGGGTGTGGCAGTTATTTAACGCAATCCAAAAATCCAAATTCATCCACTTCATCCTGCAGTATGAGCCCTAGAACGAGTGACTGCTCAGTCCTCAAAATGTGGCTGAGTCTACACTTGTGTGGTCCACATGTCTGTCACTTTCTCTGCTGTATTGGTCAGGACACTGGTCAAGACCTAGGAGGTAGAAAGTAACAGAAAACCCAACCTGGAAAGGGCTAAGCTAGAAAGCAAAATATGTAAATAAATAGTCCGGGATCAAATGGGGTTCAGGCCTGGCTTGATTCAGCACCTTAGGTACTAGAGTCCAGTCTCTCTCTGTCTCTGCTTCCGTGGCTCTGCGGGCTCCACAAGCTGGCAGAATGGCTGCTGTAGCTCCAGGCTCCTCTCTTCTCTGGTCCAAACTCAGCAGGAGAGAGTGGATGCCTTTCCATGGTGCTTAAGACACAGCCTTAGGGTTGTTTTTGATCGCCCCAGTTTGGTTTGGTTTGAAACGCATGCACATTGCTAAACCAATGACTCCCTCCGGTTAGGAGGAGAATAACCTACACTGACTGGCTTAAGCCAAAGTTAAGCAGCCTCTTCCTGGGGCTGTTGAAGGACTCACATCTGGTCTACGTAGTAACCAGTGTCCAAACTAAAATGGAGAGCTGTCTTAAGAGTAAACAGATGTTGAACATTTCTGTTACCCTTACCCAACAATAGCTACTGAAAGGAGTACCCCTATACCTCATGTGACCGTCCCCCTCTTTCCACATACACACACAACCAAGCCACAGAGAACTGAGCATGTGAGCCTAAGGGAACCAATCCCCAGGTCTGGCTAAGCGCCAATCAGATGCTCTCTCTGTGACAGAGTAATTGCCAAAGGGGCCCCAATTCTTCAGCCCTTTGCAATGTGACATTGCAGCCTTTCCCATCAAGAGGTAGAGCCTATTTCCCCTTTCCTTGAATCTAGGCTGGCCTGTGACTTACTGTGGACAACAGAATGCAGTAGAAGGGATGGTGGACAAGTTCGCAGACTAGGGCTTAAGAGAGCTGGAGTACTTCCACTCTCTCTTGCCTGAATCTCTGCTTCTCCATGAGGACATGACTGAGCTAGCCTGTAGGAGAATAAGACACAAAGAGCAGAGCCAAGGCAGTCTACGTGCCCCTGGTGAGGGCCGGACATGTGAGAAAGCCTATCCAAGATTCACAGAGCCACTCAACTAACCCAAAGCTAACCACAAATGCACATCACAGTCCTGCCAAGCTCTGCTCAGCCCAGCAACCCACAGGCTGGTATGCAAAAATACATGTTTATTGTTGCTTGCCTCTGAGATGTTCATGATTGTTACGCAGCATGACTGTGGCAATAGATAACTGATACACTCTCCCGAAAACCATCCGAGAATCTCAGAGATGGCAGCCACGGATGGATGGTGCTGAACTCGTAGAGTCACGTGCAGATGGGGTTGGAGGTGGTGCCAAAATCTTGGTGCAAGCCAAAGTAGTGGAGAGACAGAAACCACAAGGAAGCAGAGAGGCTGGTCCGCTGCCTCTCAGAAACAGATGCCAGGCGGCACCACAAAGGGAGAAACGGGAAGACGAGTTGCCAGACCACTTTCTAGTTCCCACAAGGCTGGGCTTCGCTCTGCACTCTCTTGTCACGAGAATCCCTTTTATTATTCTCCAATTAATCACCCTTTTATCTGAGCTATTTTAAAGGGCTTTCTATTCCTTACAGCCATCCTTTACTACCATGGAGGAGACAGATCTCCCTATTTGCGATCCTATTAAAAAATAATGTGATTTCACATATATATGTGGGTCAGAACATTGCCCAGAGCTTGGCCACATAGCCACAAGTATCAGGATACAGTTCGAGGATCTATACCCACCTCTGCGACACAAAGTCAGCGGGGCTTCTGGGCAAGCGTCATTGGCATCCTGACCTAGTATGCCTGCTTAAAACAGAGCCACGTGGACCATTCAGATGTCTCTTCCCCCAGACCCATCCCCAGCTGTGTGCAGCAAAGGCAGACACTTAAACCTTAACCGAGGCTCTTGACCCCTCCCCAAGAAAACTGAGCTCCTGTCCAGAAAATGCACCCATGTCCACAAATGGTGTAGGCCCTTCCAAATCTGTGACCACAGAGTGGTCCGGGCAGTGTGGCCCCGAAATATGAACTCTGCTACCAGTTTCGGAACATGTGTGTCCAGTGTGAGTCTGGATTTCTGCATTGCCACTGACACAAAAGCACGTGACATAGTCTCTGTTCCCCGCACTCTTAACCACAGCTTGACTCAGACATCTCTTTGCAGCTTGACGAGCACTGGGCGTGGTCAACAGGTCAGGTCTCTCCGAGGCCTTCAAGTCCCCGAATTCTCAGGTCTCAGGAATCCCCAGGGTTGCCTAGGAAGCTGCATGAAATTCAATGGTTCTTCATACACAACCCAAACTTCTTTCAAACATCCCCCAAACTGACGAGAGAAAAGCGAAAATGCACAACTGCATGAATTTCCTCCTCCCCCACAGCCTCCAATGAATTTCAGCTGCTGAGTTCCCACCGCAGACCTTCCTGATGGTTGAGGGATGCAAGGAGGGTGGGGTAGTCTCCCTTTCTGACTCAAGGAGAGGGTTAAAACCATTTTCCCTTTCCCTGCAGGTGCCCCTCTGGGGTAAGTGAACTCAGCTTTTCCATGTTTAGACCAAACGCCTCAAATTCCTTCCTGGCAGGTGTTCATGGATGTGAGCAAATTAGATTTTGAAAGTATTTTTGCCACAAGTCTCCGGCCTGTAAAGTAGGTTGCTGCTGGAAGTTCCAGGCTAGCCAGCACTGCCTCTCTGAGGCCCTGGAAGCCGGGACAGATGAAGACGAGAAGTAATAAGGTGTGGAATTCAGAATCAGGAAAACCCGGGTTCGAATTCTCACGTGGCCACTCACTGGCTGTGCAGCTTTGCACACGTCACTGCAGCTCCCTGAGCAGTGGAGTCCTCATTTGGAAAGCAGGTATACTCACGCTTTCCTCACCAGGGCATTTGGGAATCCGACAAGACGTCACATGCAAAGCGCCTGGCTCATACTTAGCATTTAATAAATGGCTGTGCATTAGTCAGGGCTCTTGACTGCGAGTTGTGTGGTAACCAAATGGAATTTATTGGAAGGCTATCAGGGGCTCACAGAATTGGCAGAGAGTAGGGCTAAAGCCTGGAAGATAGCCAGAAACCAAGAGATTGCTGGAGGGTTAAGCAACAGGGCCTTAGTGAGGTCATGGGCCATGGCCAACACGCCACCGCTGACCCCGAATCGCTCACTCAGGGTTCCAGGTCCTGGATTATATGCTCACCCCCTGCTTGCAGCTTGAGCAGAGAGAGAGAACTGGCTGTCTGGGCATCTGTGGAGGAGGCAGGCGCACCCCCTGCCCACCCATGACTACACACAATGGCAGAGAGTGGGTCTCCATGGAGAAATCGAGGTGTTGTTACAAGGTAGGCTGGAGGCCGAATAGCCCCAAAGCCCCAAATGCACACTGTAGACGCTGCTATTTAAATCCGGGACAGAAGGCAGACACTTCGCCATGAAACCAGGGGTGGAGGTATGTAGCATGAAGGGAAAGGGTGGGCTTGCTCCATTCCTTCCGGCAAAGAAAGCTAAGAGGGTCAGTGCCAAGCCTCTGTCTGTGTAACCTTGGGCAAGCAGCTTCACCTGCCTGTGTGAGCTTCTGCTCTGAGCAGGAAAATGACAGCAGTGAGGGTCCAGCAAGATGATCCACCTAGAACACACCCAGAACAAGAGCAGGCACATGGCAGACACAGTGAGAGTTAGCTACGGGATCGCAGGGCCTCCTGCACAGAGAACCAGGCTGAGGGCCCCCAAGCCGAGGAGCAGGGGGGTGAGCATGCTCCCCTTGTGGGACAGGCTATCTTGCACACGTGGGCCGGAATACACGGCTTTCTCAAACAGGGCACAGACACCCGCTACAGTTGCTGAGTCTGGGCTTTTCTGGGGCTTCCAGCAATAACACACCGTCATTAGCAACTTGGAGCGCTGGGGGTATGTGTTTCCCTCCTAATATAAAATGCCTCCCCACTTACAACACTCCCCCAAATCACACTCAGTTCTGTCCTCGGAGGTTTTCCAGGGACATTGAGCAACTTACCTATTTCGCAGCCCAGAGCCTCCCATCCCACCCACTCGTGACTCCGCCGAAATGTCAGAGGAACCCCGGCCCAGCTTCGCGTAACCCGAGAGTTGCCACGGGCAGCCACCCCACAGAAAGAGCATGTGGTTCAGTGAAAACATTTGAGACAGAGCAGACATACACATCCCTCTTTTTCTTTTTTCTGGAAGATGATTTTCCACAGTTAGCCACAAAGATCCATTTCCTAATGAGAAAATAATGGCTTGTATGTAGCAATTTGGAGGCAAAGCATTTATCATTGATTAACTGCGCAGCCTTTCTGAAGTACCTATTCAACACGGAGCGCTCCATCCAGGCCCTTAAAGGATGACAGGGGGAAAGCAAAATAAACCTAAGATTTGCTTCGCTGCTTAGTTTCTCCTGGTTTCCAGGTTTCGCACCCTCATTGTGTGCTCCCGGGGTGATACGGTTCTGACTTTGTCGCATCCTTGCTTCAAATTCTTTATTGACTTTCCATTACCTTCAGGAGTCTCAACACGGTTTACCAAGTCTTTCAGGACCTGGCTCCCCGCCCCCTTCTCCAGCCTTTGTTCCTTCCCTGTCCCTCCTGCCTTCTGCCTCCAGCCATTTACTCATTCATTTTCCATTCATTCATTCCCTAATACTTAACTGGGCAGTCACTCCAAATCGGACACTCTGTCAGCTGCTAGGGATACAGCAGGGGGGACAAGAAAAATGAGATCCCTTCTCTTAAGAAGCTTACATTCTAGCGGGACGTAAATTACGACGAAAGAAAAGAAAGAAAGAAAGAAAGAAAGAAAGAAAGAGAGAAAGAAAGAAAGAAAGAAAGAAAGAAAGAGAAAGAAAGAAAGAAAGGAAGAAAGAAAGAAAGAAAGAAAGAAAGAAAGAAAGAAAGAAAGAAAGAAAGAAAAGAAAAGAAAGAAAGAAAGAAAGAAAGAAAGAAAGAAAGAAAAAAAGCAAGCAAGCAGGAGTCTTTCAGACTGTGAAAAGTGCCACAAGGAAAATGCAACAGGGGGATATGGTAGTGACAGGGGAAGGGGCCAGACATCTTTAGAGGGGGTGGTCAAAGGAAGGCAGTGATAGGAGAACTGAGGACCAGCCCTTCCCAGCGACTAGCAATCCTGTGACGGTCCAATACGTGGTCTAGCCTCTGTGCACGCGCACACCACCACCCCTCCCCCAGCTCCTCCTCTGCCTGTGAGGCTGGCTCCGTATCATCTCCACAGGGAAGCCGGTCCCAATCTGCCAAGGGCCAGCTGGGGTGCCGCTCCACCGTGCCCCCCAGACGCCCTGCGCCTTTCCCCGGCTTAACCCCCACCGCACTGCCGCACACCTATTCCACCCCACGCGGGCCAGCATCGCGACAGCAGAGCCCAGAAGTCACCTCTGCCTCGTGCGCAGAACCAGGGAGGGAGGAAAAAGCAGGAGGGGGACAGGGGGCACCCAGATGGGGTCTGAGCTTGGTGAACATTCGCAGTTTTTCCAGCATTTTTTGTTTGATTAAATCCCAGAGGACATGTTTTCCTCCAGCTCCTTTTTCCTTTAACTTTTAAGCCATATGGTTCTGATTCATTTATACTTAACTAATTACAACATTGGTTTTGTAAGAGCTATTTGATGTCCGTGAGTCTTCTGAGCCCTTTCATACAATTTTCTAACCCTTTTTACTGTGAAACCCGAAGTGGTCTTTCGCCAGCAGTAAACAGCGTCCAGCGCCAGAAGGTTACGGTTTGGTCTTGGTTTGGTCACAGGGACCAAGCCTTGTGGTTACAAGGCCTTGGAATTTGGCAGAATGTGTTTTCTGACTCCCAGTGAAATTCTAAAAAGGTCCTCAGAAAAATAATGAGAAGAGGACACGTAAATAAGACAAGCAGCTCTTAAAAAGCCAGGCCCTTCCCTCCAGAGAAGCCCTCCTGTGGTCACGGCTTCCTCCAGCCTGCCCCCAGGAAGAGCAGCCAGGAGCTGGATTGCTCCATAAAGTGCAAAGGTGTTTTCACTTCGCGATCCTGCTGTGCCCCTGAGGATCTTAGAAAGTGGCATTCGTGTAAACAGATAGCATTTTATAAGGATGCCAGAGTTCCAGCCGACTTGGCAGCAAAGAAATTCTATTTTTGTTATAGGAGACGAAAGGAACTAAAACCCGCTGAGGGCCCACTGTGTGCCAGGCGCTCTGTAAAACCAAGGGCATACCGAAACGAAAAAGGCACTCCTCACTCTTCAGGAATTTAAAGTCTAGTGTGAGAATAATGTCCGACAGCAACTACCATTGACTGACCCCAATGGACCAGGCATGCTGTTGAATGCTTCCAGAATGCGACTTCAATTACTATTCATGATAACTTTGGAGGTCAGCGTCCTTCCTATCTCCCACTAGCAGGTGAGGTGACACAGTTGGTAAGCGGGAGAATTAGGACTGGAATTCACGTCACTTTAACCCCAAAGACCACAGTCCGTGAAAAGAAGCTTATAGGAAGGCCCACCTTCTGAAAGTGCCAGGAATCAGGCCAAAGATCTTCATCATAAAGGTCAGATAATGAGGCATGGGTGGAGGAGACGTGGACTCATACTGTTGAACACCTACTATGTGCCGGGTTCAACCACCCAGGAGCTCAGCCCTCATCATGCTCTCATTCTGTGGATAAGGGTTCAAAGGCTCAGGCTGGTGAGGTCACTTGCCCGAGGCCACAAGGTCAGAATAAAGGACCGCTAGCGTTTGGACCCCATTCTGTTTGACCCCAAGGTTCTCTGAACACAACCTTACACACGTGATGACCTCTCTTTCCCACCGGGTCAGTGATAAAATCGGCATCTCCTGCGTTCAGCTAAAAATGATGTGAAGTGGGACAGATGAAGTCAAGGTGAGGCCTCCGTAAGCCGACTTCAAAGACGAGGGGCTCGGCCAGGAGGGAGGGCTGCGGAAATGGAAATGGGGTTTGGAATGATGGACAATGGAAACGGTGTATGAAATGCAATCGCGCGAACAGTGAGTGTGCAAAGTTCTCGACACAATGAGAAGGGAGCAGACCAGAGCCACATTTGGGCAGAAGCCGAACTAACAGAAAAAGGAAACCATCACACCAAAATGCGTCTAGGTTGGTCAAGAAAGAAGGGGATTTGCAGGCAGATGACAATTTGCAGTTCCCTTTAAAAAGAAAAAGAAGAGGGGAAAACCGGTGCAGAGAAATCTGCCAAGGCCCAGCCATGTTCAAACAGGTTTATCTCGCTTAGCACGTTTTCTCATTTCATCTTTACAGGGTCCTTCAAAAATTGGCCTGATTCTCATCTGCATCGTACAGAGGAGAAAAAGAAAAGCTCAGAGACTTAACGTGACTTTCCCAAGGTCTTAGACCTTGGAGGCATAGAGGGCATCGTGTCACGTGTCTTGCATAAAAGCCTCTGATGGCTTTCCATTGTTCTTAAAATCAAACATGAATGTTGCACCCGGACCTGTAAGGCGCTATGTGATCTGGCTTCTGCGGCCGGCTCCAACCACATCCTCAGCTCCCCCCCCCCCCCGAATATTCCAGTCCCAAGTTCATTTTTAGCTCCTTGAATCCACTGTTTTCTTTCCAGTTTGGGGCCTTCGTATATGCTGTTTCTCCACCCACAAGAGCGTCTTTCCTCTGGCTCTTGATCTATCTGGATCCTTTGATTATTCAAGCTTTAGTTCAAATGACTTCTCCAAGGAGCCTTTCTTGACTGCACAATCCACCGTGGGCCCTCCCACTGCTCTCTCAGACTGCACCCCACCTTTTATCACAGGCTGTGGTTAGTTTTATTTTGCAGCGTTTTCTTGTCTATTGTCCATCTCCCCACCTGGGCTGTAAGCTCCACGACAGCTGACTTTGTTCAAAACCTCACACGAAACATCCCTTACTATGACTCAATGCCCATTCAGGATATGTTCAAATAGAGCCTTTCTAGCAGAGATGTCCCCCCCAGCACTGCCCCACTCACAGCTCCTTGCAGGGGGAGAGCCACAAGTAGGCCCCATCACACCACGGCGGATGGACAGCAGATGGATGGAGAGCAGACCCTCATGTGACCCCCGGCATGGCAATTTCGAGCGAGGATGGACATCTGACCTGAGAAGCCACAAGCTGACCAGCAACCCGAGATGTGTCATGAAACAATGGGCTGACCTACTCTTCCTTCTAGACTTTTGGTGAGAACTGAAGTTGGAAGGATGTCATGTGGTGGAGTTGAGGCCTTGATGGGCCACCTGCTCGAGGAGACTTGAGGGAGCAAAACCCATGAGAAGGCAGGGGACTCTAGTGAATGAAGTCAGATCAGAGCTGCCACAAGAGAAGAGAGACAGGAGCCTCCTCTTGCCAGGGCTGGGTTCTGCCTGGACCACGATGCCAGGTCCAACCAAGGGGGATCCTTCAGCGAACCTCCTTTTCCAGAAGGCAACTAGCAGTTGCTTGCACCAAAAACTAATCTCCGAACTGAAGCAATCTCTAAGCCAAAGTCATATACCAAAAATGTGTTTGAGCATGTGGTGAGAGGGTAGGGGTTGTCAATATCCTACATACATGAAAAATCACAGAATTTTTTTCAGGAAAGATGTGCCGAAAATTGTGCTAGAGGGATTGCTTCCCTGACCTCTTCCGTAAGTATATGCCAGGCCAGCAGGTGTATCAG
Organism: Ursus arctos; assembly: GCF_023065955.2. Classification (NCBI taxonomy): domain Eukaryota; kingdom Metazoa; phylum Chordata; class Mammalia; order Carnivora; family Ursidae; genus Ursus; species Ursus arctos. The sequence continues at coordinate 58,612,960 of NW_026622819.1, forward strand.
CCGTGACTCTTCCCATTACAAGAGACAGAAACCCAACTCATACTGGCTTCAGGAACTGATGGATCCAGGTGCTCAAATGTGCCTTCTGTCATCTCTCAGCTCTGCTTCCCTCGGTTCAACTTCTTTCTCAAATATGCTCCAAGTCTCTCAGAGCCCAGCATCCTGACTTACATCCCTGCCAGCAGAAGAGAAACTTGTCTTTCCTAACAGTTTCACGGTAGTCCCAGGATTGCAGACACTAGATGATTTGAGCACTTGGTCTTAAACTTGGGTCAGATGGAAGGGATGCTCTGACAGGTCAGAGCCAGATCATGAGACCATCCTGCTCCATGGGAGGGGAATGAGGGACTCCCTAACACATGGACTCCGAGTGGAGTTGAGGTGGTTCTCCCAAAGAAAAACTGGAATGTGTCACCAAAAGAAGAGGGGCTGGATACCAAGGAGTCAAAAACTCCAGACGCTCCTCTAGGAGAGTACAATATACTCTGGGCAAAGGCCATTTGTTCTCCTCCTCCAAGGTCATCTGATTATTACAGGAAACTGGTAGCAACTGAAGCTGCATGGAAACTTCCCCTAGGCCTAGTCCTTGGGGCCACAGCCTTAGCCTAGAGCACATTGATTTGAGGAACAAGGGCTCCTCTTGAGAAGCATCTGAAACGATCAAAGGGCCAAAGTGGTTTCTAAGTAAGACAAATCGTAGGCCGGAGGTTCTGATCTCCACTCTGCCACCTACCTGCTGGGGGAACTTGAGCAAATCCTCTCCCTTCTCTGAGCCTCAGCCTCCTGACCTATGAGATGTCAGTAAAAGCACCCACCTTGCAGATTTGCTAGGGGAATTCAGTGAGTTTATGCAGGTGGAGGACTCGGAACAGTGCCGACAACACTCAAGAGATGGTGATGATGGTGATGATGGGACAAAAGACAGAGGAAGAAGAGATAATGATGGTGCTGGGGCTGGACTTCAGCCTTCAGATACAGAGGTTCCGAGCTGGAAAGGACCTTGGAAGGTCACCCCGCCATCCAGCTCTTATGAACGACACAAAGACCATAAGAGAGAGGATTTCACTTTGTTCAAGCTGGGGAAACTGAGGCTCAGAAGGAAGACATTTACCTAAGGTCTCTGAACCAAAAAAGTTGCAGAAACCCAGGTTGGTCAGTTCTGAAGCCTGGGCTCTCTACCGGAGCCTGCAGCTGACTGAGCGCATTAATGAACGCTTTCAGTCGCACGGAATGGACACGGTGCCTCCAAATGAGCACAGCTGTGATCCTGTGGCCTTGCACCCATGCACTGGAGGAGGGGTCACCGCATTCTAGGACCCTCACCTCTTTTTCTTGGGGCTTTCTTTCTACCCTCTGTGAACACCAGACCAAAAAATCAAGTAAAAGAAAAGAAAAGAAAAAAGAAAGAAAGGGAAGGAAAGAAAACCCTTCCATTTAAAAATTTTAAAAGAACACGAATTATAAGAGCCACCCATATTTCAAAAGCAATTTCACATCTGCACTGAAATTCCTCCACTTACAAACACTCACAGATAAGAACAAAGCTGTGCACTAAAGAAAAAGTAGGCCAGCTCTGCCTACTCCCCACAGATGGTGCGAGGCAGTCATGCGCATCCATTTCAATCTTGGCCATCACGTTATTCATTAGTGTTGGCCCATGAGCTGTTTAAAGAAGTGTCTTCTTACCATGAAAAGAAGAAAGTCAAAGTAAAAACATCTTTGGATACATTTTTGAAGAGCTGAAAAGAACCAAGTCGGGCCAGAATTGATGCCAGCACATCCCTGGTCCTTTTGTGAAACTCAACTTTACACAGACACGTACACTGAAGCAGCATGTATAGGACGTCTCTTCGGGCTCAGAAAGAAAGAGACTTACGTGCAGCCTCCCGGACACATGTTTGTACATGGATACTTTCTGAATCTCTCTCAGCAGCAACAGCCCTGAGCACCGCCTTATTTGAAGCAGACAATTAATGGTATTGTCTAGCGATGACCTAACCTTCCATCTCACCACGGCAGACACTGTTGGCTGCCTATGCGACAGCCACTCCCCTCCTCTTTCTTCCTTCCTGATGAAATCTCTCTCCGATCACAGAAACTGAAAATGGCAGACACTTTCTCAGATTCCCTTGGATCTATATTACTGACCAATGAAACGTAAGAAGGAATCTCTAAGGATTTAAAAAAAAAATAGATGCAGGGGGAGAGCTCTGCTGCTTCCTGCTCTGGATAGGACCCTGTGAAGGTGTGATGCCTGGAGCTGCCACGGCCCTTTTGCAATCATGAAGGGACAAGCTTAAACACAAAAACAACAAGGATGGAAAGATGCGGCTTCTGGATGACCAGGCTGAACCACAAGCCAAGCCCAGCACACCTGCTCTGAAGACTACTTGAGGTGTAAGAAAATCAAAGGATTTGATAGTTAAACCCCTGTTAGTTGAGTATTCTGTTACCTGCAACTGAAAACATTCCAAGTGATATACGCGTGAGACCATGCTATATAGATCAGGAACTGAGACAGAGAGAGGGCAGCTCTGCCCCACTCCAGGGACTACGCCTGATGGACAGTCCAACCCACCTGTGTGGAGCGCTGGCAGCCATGTTTGTACCACACGGCCCACCTCCCGGCCACAGCTGACTGGACCTGGGATGGACACTTCACCCACGCTGAGTCCATCTGAGTCCCCCTGCTGGGACTTGAGAATTGGGGTTCAGAGGCAACTAGATAGTTTCTGCATATAAGTTTGGGGGAAATGTACACAGAGAGATGTAGGAAGGCTGTGTGTGGACAAGTAAACAGAACCAGAGAAGACAGACTTAATGGCTCCAGAAAAGGAGAGCAAGGTGGGGTAAATGGTTGACTGGTGGCTTTGACCTTCCATTTCTTGGTTCCAGGTTCATTGTGATTTTCCACTTTTGGGTTCTATGAAAGACCCCTATTTCCTTTGTTTAAGCTAGTTTGAAGTAGGAGTTTCTTTCTTTCTTTCTTTCTTTCTTTCTTTCTTTCTTTCTTTCTTTCTTTCTTTCTTTTTCTTTCTTTCCTTTCTTTTTTTTCTGAAGGAGAGGAAGGGGAGGGGCAAAGGGAAGAGAGAATCTCAAGCGAATTCCATACCCAGCACAGAGCCCAACATGGGGCTCGATCTCATGACCCTGAGATCATGACCTGAGCTGAAATCCAGAGACAGACCCTTAACTGACTGAGCCACCCAGGCGCCCCAGTAGGAGTTTACTTCTAATGGCCTTGCCAAGATCCCAAGCTGTTCGTGGCAAAGCTGGGGTAGAAGTCCCATCTCCCGACTCTTTGCTGTGTCCTGCCACCTCCAAAAGCTGTAACTAATATTTACTGATCATTTCCTAAATGCCAGGCACTCTTCTAAAGCACTTCACATGTGTTATATTTAAACCTCACAACAATCCTATGAGATAGGTCCTATTATCAACCCCATTTTCCAGAAGAGGAAACTGAGGCTCTGAGATTTTAAGTAACTTGCCTACAACCACACAGTCAGCCTGTGACTGAGCCAGGATTTGAACTCCAAAGCTCAAGCTCATAACCATTTGCTTTATGATCTCACCTTTCTAGTCCTTTGTCCCTTCCTACCACCTAGTAGACAAATTACCTAAATGTTTTCAGTGGGTACATCCAAACTGTCTCCTGTCTTGCTACAGTCCTCATAATACCTTGTACATACCTGGGAGCCCAGATGTTTGAGCTTCTGTACTTGCAACTGAAAGGTATCCAAGAAGGAATCCAAGAAGGCTTCCTGGAAGAGGCATTATTTCCATAGAGTGTTTAAGGATGAGTTGAAATTTGCCAAACAAATGGAATGGAGAGGGAGAGTGTACTAATCAGAGTTCACGGTTGCCAGTAAAGATGCTGATTTTGGCTCTTTGAAACAGGAAAACGAATTCATTAAAGGGATACTGGGAGCCCACAGTACTGCTGGGAGGAATGGAGTACCACATTCTGGGCAACACAGCCAGGAGCACTCCCCTCAATTATGTTACACAACTGGTCCAATGAGGACCTCACAACCACCGCCCCCTGGCACCACAGCTCCCCCCACCAGCCCCAGAGCAGGTCCCCTCACTCTTTTCCACTCTGCTTCAACAGCTCCTGATCTCAAGGCCAGGCCAAGTACCCCTGATGGGCAGAGCATGGGTCACTGGCCATGCCCTAGCTACAAAGGAGGATGGGAAAGTAGATGCTGGCATTCCCGTACCCAATGCTGAGGGACGAACTCTGTGCCCACCAAGACTCATGGGAAGGGCACTCAGATGCTGGATGGCCAAAGACAATGTCAAGTGTCCACTGCAGGGGGCCCTTGAGGCAAAGGGAACAAATCGTGCAAAGGCACAGAAAGTGCTTGTCTTGGCTCAGAGCAGCGAGATGGTCACTGCACTCCTTAGAGTTCACAGTTAGTGCTGAAGTACATGTCTCCTGAATTGCTGTTTGGACAGCTTGCCTTTGCATTTCAATGTCTTCTGTCTGCAAGGGCAGACTGTTCTTGTCGGCCCTCAGAAGGCCTGGAGCGGTGCCAAGTGTTCCAGAAAGTTTCAAGTGCTGTTGAGAAGGAGGAGGAGGTAGCGGTGAGGGAAGGATGGAGCCGCGACGCAGCATCCTTTTGTCCAAGGCCCATCTCCCCAGGGGAGCAAGCTCACAGAGGATCCCAGCCTTTGTGGAAGGTCATCCTTGCGCACAAAAACTCCCTTTCAGAAAACACCAGAGCCCTGCACGAGTACAGTTCTTCTTAGAAGCTCAGCTGCCACCCGTCCTGTCCTTCCTCCCAAGGTCTTCTCTGCTCACACAAAGCTCAGAGGGGCCCCGGCTTCTCTAGCTCTTTCTCCTTCTTCCAGCCATTAACGACCTAGGACTTCCTTTGCCCTTCAGATACTGGCTAGAAACCCCGCTCCAGGCTCTGGTCCCAATAAAGCCAAATTGAACTAATGTCAGACAGTAGCAAGAACACAGCCAGAGCCCGAGTTTTCCGTTGGAAAGACGGGAAGCTTCTCTGGCCAGGGCGGTGACCCGTCCTGTCTCCACTCAATCTCCTTGCCTTAGAGAGCAGCAGCTAGGGTAGCCTGTCCCCGGAGATGCAGAGGCGACAATGTTTAGACAGGGCCAGAGAAGGCGGGAGGGACAGGAGAAGAGGGACTGAATTGAGGGGATTTGCCTTCACTCCCACTCCCACTCCCCCAAAGCGACTCCTTTCCTGGCTCCCGGAACAGCGGTCTGCACAGTGACCCAAGCCAGAGCCCTGGAAGGCACCCTGAACTCCTCCCTCCCAGGCTGCACCTGCAAACAGCAGCTCCAGCAGCTCTCAGAACCTCCCCCCTTCCCAGAATAACCCTAAAGCTTCCCTTAAGGAGACCCTGGCCTCTAGTTTTGCCCTCCCTTGAATTATTGCCCTTGGGGCACCAAGTGGTGGGCAATGTTTCTTGTGGTCCACTCGTGTAGAAGAGAGGTCCAACACGCCTCTTTGTTCACCTTAAGGCCATGGTTCTCAACAGGAGGCAATTTTACCTCCTCAGCGAGACCTTTCTGGTTGTCACAACTGGGGTGGGGCACTGCTACTGGCCTCTAGTGGGTAGAGGTCAGGGATGCTGCTAAACATCCCACAATGCACAGGGGCAGCCCCCACAGTGGAGGACTGTCCCACCCAAACTGCCAGGAGTGCCCAGGTTGAGAGACTTTGCATTAAGATGAAGCTGTCTAACCCATGGGCTGGTGGCCCCTCCAAGGCCTCCCTGCAACCGCCACAGAGACTTGTCCACCACCCCAGCTCCACTGTCTTTGACCTCTGTCCCTGAGTGTCCTGCCTGTGCTGTTGCCCATGACTTTCAGGCCTGGACTCCATTAGAGCAGGACCGCGGATGCCCCTGCCCCCAGAGCCCCTGCCTCTGCTCCGTTCTAGAGATCTCCTTGGCAGTTCTTACATCACCTTGGCAGCCCTCCGAGCAGATCCAGGGAGACCCAGTGACACTCTGACTGGTCAGAGACTGGTCTTTCTCCAGAGAGACCAAGGAGGCATCCTCACTGGTGCCAAGAGGGAGAGATAGGCAGGGGCTTCGCCCTGGGAGTCACGCGTTTGGGGAAAAAAATAGCTAACCAGCAAGCAGCAAGGCCCAAGTCATTCCTTCTGTCCCCCAAGGCTCAGTGTCACACTCCATGCCTGGAAGTTTGGCCAAGCCCGGGGCCACAGAGGTCTGTGGTTCAGTGGAGGGAGCTGGGACAAAGACGGCCTGATCCACCACCGGGCCCCAACAGCCTCCCAGCTTTGACTCCTGTGGCCCCCCCTTAGGTCACGTACAGCCCCTGGCCCTGCTGTCCTGCCTCCACGCCTTTGCTCAAATGGGCCCTCCCCCTGGAAGGTGTTTCCCCTGCGAGCTCTAGCACGGAGGCCCTGCCTATTAGGTGCTGTCCAAGGAGCCCCCTTCATCCCTATTGTTAGAAGGGATCATGGCATTTTTTTCTTTTCTTTTTTTTAAGATTTTATTTATCCATTTGAGAGAGAGAGGGAGCATGAGTGGGGAGAGGGGCAGAGGGAGCGGGAGAAGCAGGCTCTCTCTGCTGAGCAGGGAACCCAATGAGGGGTTCGATCTCAAGACGCTGGGATCATGATCCTGGTGGAAGACAGATGCTTAACCAACTGAGCCACGCAGGTGCCCCGGATTGTAGCATTTCAAAGATATATTTCACCCTGGTTTCTTGTCGTGAATGTTTATACTTCATCCTTCCTCGTGGACAGTGACTTTTCCAAGGGCAAAAGGTCTCCATTCCTCAAAACCCTTAGAGCCTAGCACAGGACGGGCCCACAGCAGGTGAACAGCCATTAGAATAAATGTGCTACCTAGGCCATGATCTCTCCTTCCTATTAGCCCTCTCACAGCCTCTTCCCTCCGCCTGGAACACCCTTCCCACCCCACCCCACCCCCACCAAGGCCCATCTGCCCACAGTGGGGTACTGCTCCAACCTGGCTTCACAGGGAGGCCTCCCCAACCCCCGCACCCAGGTAAGTGCCCCGCCACGGGAACCAACATCTCCTGTGCATCTTTTTCCATAACATTTGCCACACTCCAGGAGACACTCTCCTAACCAGCCTCCACTGACCCAACTCCCTAGATTGAGAGACACTCTCCAGGCCCGCCTTCTGTAAGATTCACAACTGAGGCCCACAGCAAGCCAGAGGCTCATGCCTGCCAGGCCACAATGCCCTTCACTCTGGAATCCCTTCCCAACACTCTTTCCCCTTCCTTTGGTCCTTCCTGGCAGAGCCCACATCTTACAGCAGCTGAAGATGCCAGTCACCTGATCCCCAGCCTCCTTTGCAGCCAGAATACAGGCATGTGACCAATTCCGGCCAATAGGAGTGGAGGCGAAATCAGCGGGGGGGGGGGGGGTTGGGGGGGAGGCTTGGGAAAGCCTCCCTCTCGCTCTTCTCTGTGGGATGCAGTTGTGTCTGCATTGGAAGTCATGCTGGATGTGGAAGCCATTCTGCACCATGAGGAGAGACATTCCGAGTCCTCTGAGGATGGTCGAAGGAAACGGATGGAACATGCCTGTGACCTGAGGGTCCTGCTGTACCCACTCTAGCAGCTAGCGACTCACTCCCCTGTCGCCAGACTGCTTCCTAGTGAAATAATCTGTGTCTTTGTCATGTAAGCCAGTGGTTTTCAAGCCGTGGGTCATGACCTTAATAGGGCATGAGCTTATGTTCTTCGTGGCCATGACCAGCATTTCCTTTTAATAAAACAGGAAAGAGTAGACTGGAATAGGAAACATTAGATAGGATCCCACAAAATAAAGGTAGAATGTTTGTGAAAACGCGTCTCAGTTCAGACTCTATGCATGTGTAGGCGCGTGCGTACTGAATGAAAATGTAGACTATATTTTTTACTATGCACTGAAGGTTTGGTGAAAGCAAAACTGAAAAGCTAGTTTTAGGTAAAGATTCTGTTACTTGCACCCAGATGCATGATACCCCATACGGCCATTCTTCAGCGAGCCCTTGAGCTTAGTTCCTACGAGACCATTCTGTCTGTGTCTAAACTGTTTATGGCAGACATACGCAGTTCTATAATTACATAATTCAATCAAATTTCATGCGAATTAATGAAATATGAGCATTGAAAAAAAAATTGCTGTTTTTAAGGTGACTACTTTGAAAAGAATCAATAAAGGGAAGTCCCAGAAAACATAACTGCTGGATGGGGGTGAGGAGAAAACTCCAAACAATTGGAGGCAATAAGCATAACATTCTAAGATTATGCTTCCTGGCAGAGCCCACATCTTACAGCATTAATTATTGTATTAATTCACAAATTTGTTGCCTCACTTTAAAGAAAGGGGTATATGAAGAAAAAATACAGAACTCCACTCTCCAAAGTGGAGTCTTTCTCCATGAAAAGAGTCTTTCTTACATCAACATATTGGTGAATAAGTATATATGTTTTCAGTGAAAACAAAATGTTTAAGGCATATAAGGTATCATTTTCTTCATTTCTTATGGTAACCAGGGTTTTTTTAAAATTGACACGGGCTACCATTTTAATTGGCTATTCTTCCTTGTCATATCGCACAAGGAACTTGTAGTATAATTGTTTAATCTCCTTGTTCTACAGTTGATTGTAAACTCCGCAAGAGCAGGAAACACCACCATCGTGTTCTCCACTTTATGCCCTAGCACCACGGCAGGTAGAGGAGAGGCTTAATACAGATGCTTTGAATGGGTACCTAACTAAAGAAACCAACCAACAAACCAATCAAACATTAGCTCATTTGATCCTCACGAGAGCCTTGTGGGAAAGAAGGGCTTATATATTTTTATTCCAATATTGACCGGGAATTAATTAAGGTTCAGAAAAGCAAACTGACTGAAGTCACACCATTAGAACGAGAGCCAAGCCAAGCACCCAGAATTTTTAGCTCATGGGATTATTCAGCTGCAGGAAGGTTATGACGTGAGGCCATCCCATTACGAGTGATTCTTCATTACATTTCCTCTTCCAGTGCTTTGATTCTGTGATTTATTTGGAATGAATGCCACAGGGAATTCTGAGTTCTGTGAGTCCCGTTAACATTCTGAGGGTATTGGTAAGGTGTTATCAGAGGACTGGTTTTTTTTTAAGTGTGAGCCTACAGCCGGAGGTCAACATTTGCTCCCCTAAAGAGAGTGTTTCCAGTGTTACTGTAGGAGTTGATGAGAAAAGATTATTTCTGATAGAAATTCACTTTACAGTGGATTGTGTTGGGTCGCATCTATTCAGTTGAGTAAAAGATCCCTCATCCTGAATAGTCAGCCAATTAGTATTAAAGGTTGTTACGTCCTTAGTTCAGCTCTGTGTTTCACCTTTCTTGTGCATCTACTTCTTTTTTTATTCTAGAACATTCATGGTTGCTTATAAAAGAAAACATATAATATAAATTGAAAGTTGTTTTTATCCATGTGTATATGTTCAAAAATGTGTCAGGGAGTGGGGGATGAAGGAACCCTCTAGGGGAAGTTCTGTATCTTGCTCTGGGTAGTGGTTTCCCAGAGCATACGTGTAAAAGGTCAATGAGTCATTTAAGACCTGTGCACTTTACTGTGTATAAGATATTCCTAAATAAAAACTGTTTTAAGTGTGTCTGGCTTTAATTTTACAGAGAGCTAGAATGTGAGAAATGAAACCAGCACATCCTAAAGTAAATCGGTTCAAGTTTATAAACATTTATGAAGCCCTTACTATGTACAAGGCACTGTGCTAGACCCTGAATGAAAGAGATTATAGTGATTGTACTAATTATAAATGGTCCTTGACACGGGTTGGGCCCCAGAAATATTTGTGGAATAAATGAATGAGTTCATTAATTAATAGCTACTATAGACTAATGGGTTAAATTTAAATAGGAACAGAGATGTACCGTCCCCTGAAACTGAATGAAGGAAAATAAAGATGTGTGAGTATACTGGTTATTCCCTGTGGTCCAAGACGGTAAACCCCCAGATAGTTGGTCTTATTTCTAGAATATTTCTAGAAGATTGGCTTGGCACACCTACGTCCCATGCATTGAGCTTGACAACAGAGACAGCATTAAGCTAGCTGCTCACTGCAGGAGTTGAGAAGAGAGAAACAGGAGCGGGATCCTACAGGGCAGTGAGGAAGTCATTGGCCACTGAACTGTGGAATGCTGGGAAAGCGCAGAAATAAGAACACAGAGAACTAAGCATGGAATGGAAAGAGCAGACATCAGACAACAGTTGTAGATTTCTTTAGAAAATTTTGTATGAGAAGCAGAAGGAGATTGGCTAGTACCTGGAAAGGGACAGTGAAACAAAGATTATTTTATAATACAGGAGACTTGATTATGTATATATCAAGGGGAGAAAGAGAAAAGAAAGGGATTGGAAATATTGGGGAGAGAGAGGAGATGGCTGTTTAAGGAAGGTATTGGATAAAATGGAGGGAGGGAGGCAGACACTTCGGCCCAGGCTTGCGTCACCTCTCCCTTGGCCATTGCAGTAGACCATCCTTGGCCCCCCTGCTCCCACTCTTACCCTTCCAATCCATGCTTCCCAAGCACCCGTGCCAATCTTCCTGAAATGTAAATCCAATCATGGAACACTCCTGACTATTTCAATCCAAACCCGTCTCAATCCACGTTGTGTAAAATCCAAACTTCTTGCCATGAACTTCAGAGCCTGATGCTGGATGGCCCCAGCCTCCTTCCCCAGCCTCATCTCTCTGCATTCTCTCTTTCCTTCACTGTGCTCTCCCCATGGCCCTACTCTGAGTGCTGGACATGGGCCCATCCCTTTCCTGCCACATGACCTTTAGACAAGCCAGTCTCTGTTTCATAAATGCTTTTCTCTCCCACCCATCATATGGCTGGCTCATTCTTATCTTTTGAGCCTTAGGATTCGGATCACCAATTCTGATGTGTAAGGATTTTTCCCCTCACTACCGAGCAAATCTCCAACACCAGCGGGGTGTTGCACAGCGCAATTCTGATACGATCTACCCAGAGATCGGGTCAGATCCTCAGTCCTACAAGACTGCCCCTCCTCCCAGCTTTAGGCACCAATCACAAGCCCAGGTTGTCTGCTGGGCTTCTGACCAATGGGCTATAGATAGGAGGTTCCAATGACAGAGGGTTCTATTAATTTGCCAGTGTGGCTTGAAGAACTCAGAGAAGCATATTACTTAAACTAGATTACCAGTTTATTATAGAAGGATATCACTCAGGAACAGCCAAATGGAAGAGATGCATGGGGCAAGGTATGGGGAAGGGGCCCGGAGATTTGATGCCCTTTGGGAGTGTACCACTCTCTAGGAATCTCCACGTGTTCACCAACCCAGAAATTCCTGAACCCTGTCCCTTTGGGCTTTTATGGAGGATACATTACAATAGGCATGATTGATTAAATCACTAGTGATTGAACTCAATCTCTGGCCCTGCTACCCTCCCTTGAGGTTGTGGGATGGGATTAAAAGTTCCAACCCTCTAATCACATGGTTGGCTCCTCTGGTGACCAGCCTCTTACCTTTCAGTAACTTAGGGGCATTCCAAAAGTCACCTCATTAACATAACAAAAACATTTTTCTCCCTCTCAAGACTTTGCAAATTCCAAGGGTTTTAGGAGCTCTGTGCCAGGAGTGGGGTCAAAGACCAAATATGTATTTCTTATTATAAATCACAGTATCATAGGCCTCAGCTAAAATGCTATCTTCCCAGCAAAGACTTCCATGTCTATCCATTATAAAATAAGGCTCCTAAGTTCTGTTCCTTGTTGGGATGTGATAAGTAGAGACAAGTTATAGCTTCCATTGCCACAACAAAAATGGACAAATATTTAAAATCATTTCAAAGACATTGTAGTACTGTGAAAGCAGAGAGGACAAGGTGAACTAAGTTCTCAGTCAGGAAGAGCCCTTCCCACATTACTGAAGTGGCCAGTCAGTTCTCACTGATCATGCACACTGGTTATGGAGCAGGCTTGCCACAGGCAACTAGAAATGCAGAAACAGTGAAATGATAAACTTGAATCCCGTACTAAAACAATTATTACACTAAATGTAAACAGACTAGAGGAAGCACTTCTGGAATGGTGGAGTAAGAACCTCCAAAAGTCTGCTACACCATAAAAGCAACAAGAACCCTGGCAAAGACTGTCAAAACTAACATCTTCGGAACTCTGGAAATTACCTAAAAGCCTGCAACAATCTAGGAAGAAAATGAAGTACTTAAGGTAAATAATAGTTTCTCCATTCACGGATGAGTAAACATGAGTATGGTGTTGTCTCTGCTGTAAATGAAAAAGCTGAAGACTAGACAGGTTGAATGACTTACCCAAGGTCACACAGAAGTAAGTGGCTAAGAGGTGTTTTGAAACCAGGCCTCCTGACTCCACTGGACCAATGGTCCAATAGCCCTGGGTTCTAGTCCTAGCTCTGGTGTTCATTGACTCTGTAACCTTGAGACAGTCACTCCATCTCTCTGAGCCTCAGCACATCCATCTGCCCTCCAAGGCTGTACTTATTGTCACTGACCTTTCCTGACATTCTTCCAAACGTGTCTATAGTCCCAACTTTTAAAACAGAAGGGTCTTAACATGAGATCCCTGGATTCCCATTTCAGCAGATCCATCAACACCATGAAATTATAAACAAATTGTGTACGTATGTAAGAATGTATACATTGTGAGGGCACATCAGAGTTCTATGACCCCCAGAATTTAAGGATGCTGCCTCGAAGCTATGCTGGACGAGCAGCTACACATGATGAGCCTTCACATGTTTGCTTTTCTCTGGTTGGATCTGCATATGAACGTGAACTTTCAATGCCTAACCCAAAGCACTGATAAATGTCAGAAATTTCAGGCATTAGGGAAGGGCCAATTCAGATGATGGCTTGGGATGGAAGGTTTTGCTTCCCTTCAATAAAAATAACACTCATAATGATAATGTGTCTAGCACTTAGAACTGATACCTCAATTTTGTGTTTGATCTTCAGTAATAGTTCTCTCTCTCTCTCTTTTTTAAAGATATTATTTATTTAATTGAGAGAAAGGGGGAGGGAGAAGGAGCAGGGGGAGGGGCAGAAGGAGAAGGAGAAGCAGACTCCTCACTGAGCAGGGAGCCCAATGCCGGGGCTCAATCCCAGGACCCTGAGGTCATGACCGGAGCTGAAGGCAGACGCTTAACCATCTGAGCCACCCAGGTGCCCTTTTGAGAAAGGACCAGAAGTGATGATTCTGCATTGTGTGGTTAGACGTTAAAAGAACGGATCGGGTTCAACAGTCAGTGTTTGGTCCCTTCTTTCACTCTCTTCAGAGGCACAACGATGACTTGAAATTGGGAGTTTCTGAAATTGGGACTGTTGGTCATGTGGGTTCTTTATTCCTCCCTGGAGTGTGATCAGTGCAGTGAGGAAGGGGGAGGCGTCCTAAGCACATTTCTTCCCCCACACTCCTTTCCTATTCCCTAAGGCCCAGACTCAACAGGCAGCCCACGCAACCCCCCTGCCAAGACACCATCCCCAAGGCCCAGAGGGATGGCAAAAGTAGTCGGGATCTCCAGCATGGTGTTAACAAATCACGTTTTTTAATAGCACACTATCCCCTCAGTCACATGCGTGTTTGTGGGCGTGCTGGAGATTACTAACCAAGTGCAGCTGGCCTCACGCTGACGGCCAACACACACGTGTGTATGCACACGCACACACACACACACACACTCTCACTCACTCATGTTTAGAGGATGCTTGCTGCCAATTTCTTGCCTGGCAAACCAGAAATATTTTAGTGGTTTATAAATATGATCCCGATCCTTCTTGGGACACTTCTCAGGTTCAAGCCCATCTGTGTCAGGTGCTCATAAGATTCTGGGTCCCTTTCCATCCACACCCACAGGAGCCTTCCATGTCCCAAGATGCACAGGGAACTCCTCAGCACCAAAGAAACGCCTGAAACAGACAGTTTCACACGCTGCCTCCAGTCACGTCTTCATTTGTTCTTTTTTTTCTCTCCTGTTATTGAAATGTTATTTTTTCCACTCATCTACCACCACCTCTCACCCCTCCCACATCAGCCTGCTGGAAAAGACGTTTATTTTGCTTTTCCTTGGCATAATTTAGTATCAGGCAAGTGCATCTCTGATGCAGACAGTATATTCTTGGGGCATACATTTGAAATTCTGGTTGATTAGAATTACAAATTTGTCACGCAATCCTGACCAATTTGGAATTGGCTCTCTGACACCATGTTTATGGCCTTTTGGCCTTGCCAGCGGTTGCTAGGATTGTCGGGGGGGGGGACTTTTCTCGGCAATAAGTTAGAATTTCATAAGTAGTTGGCCGTGCCTTAAAAGAAGCCTGCTCTTTAACATGAGATAATGTATGTTTTCTTTCTACTAACTTGGAGTAGGTCGTATTGGGAGCCACCCAAGTTCACTTTTTAAATCATTTCTCTACACGCCAGACGCGGCTTTTGAAGTCATCTGCCCCAGCTTGCTGGGAAGCCAGAGCCCAGGCTTCTACCAGTGGCCCCACTGTGTGCCCCGCCACCCGTCACAGGAAGTGTGTCAGAGCCGGGTGGGCACAGGGTGGGTGGAGCAGGCCCGCAGGGCTCTGTTCCACCAAATGGAAAATCCTCTGACGTGTCCTCGGTGTATGTGTTTGCAGCTCGAGCAGGTCCGATGTCACCCTTGCCTCCAAGTCTCAACACCCCTTTCCGTCTGCCCCGTTGGCCTTCAGTTTCAGCACATGGCGTAACAGCAGGCTTTTTCAAAGCGCAGGCCACAGGAAATCACATCTGAAGGGCCTGGCATGGAGGGTATTTTTACACCGTTCACTTTTTCCCTTTTCTTTTCATCTGTTTTCTGCATTTTTTCAGTTTGCTTTTTCTTCTTGATTTATTGTTGTATTATTCTATTTTTAAACCAAGACATACTTTCCCATCAGACTCTTTAATGTAACTCATATGAAAATCAGGGATGGGTGGACCTCAGACAGTGCGGGAGCTGGGTCCAGTAGGCGCTCACTTCCCAGAGCGCAGATGCTTATCTGAATCCGCACCAGCTGCTGTCGTCTCGGGGAGCAGAGCAAGCAAGAGAAGTGATCCCTATCCTTTCCTCCCTCGCTGACCGATCTGGGGGTCGATAGTGTGGGCTCCTGGACCTTTCCCTGGAATGTGTAACGGATGGTTTCCTCATTCCACTCAGTGCGCCTCCCCCTCCATGTGGAAGCATGGGCTTTCCAATAAGAATCGTGAAATCCCCAACACAGGAAGGAAGAAAAACCAGTCTGGTCCCACCCAATCTGCCCACCTTGGGGACGGGTCCCCGGCAGCTGGATCCCAGAGCAGGACAGGGGCATGGGTTAAGGACACACACAACCCTCTTCCAAGCTCTTCCACATCTCTAGAAGAACACCTCAGCTCCAGGCCAGGGACACATGGGCTGAGCCCCTGTTGGCCTTGGGACCCGGGGCGAGCCTTTTTAACGACTTGTGCCTCTGTGAAAATCAGAATGAGATGCTTTTCTTCTGGACTTGCAAAAATTAGAGAACTTGTCTGTCAAACAAATGATTGGTGCTCAGTAAAGTGGTAGCCAGTCTTACAACTCCAAGATTTGTCGCTAGATCCCCATCCGGCCTGAACTCATCTCCTTTCCCCACCCCCAACTTCCAGCTGAGAACTGGTTGGTCTCCCCGCCATTTTTTCACATGACTGATGTGTCCCTATCCCCCTTCTGCCCAGATTGGAGACTTTCTGAAAGGTAAGGACCACATAGCATGTGGCTTGGCGGTTGACGACACCAACAGCCTGTCTTCACCGCTTCTCACGACGTCATCCATCTATTCAGCACACATTCCTGAGTTCTCGTAGGTGAAATGTGTTCAGGAGAGGGCAGGACGAGGGTGCTTCCTGCAGCGGGCACTCGGGTCCCCCCTCAGCCTTGCCATCAGCGTGTTTTACCAGCACAGGTGAGCGCCTTGCTTATTCCCACGGCGCTTCCCCATTCAGAATCCCCAGGCTTTCTGTCCTCGGGATTTTAACTGTGCCACTGACACAAACTGCCTTCCTTCCTTTTCTCCAAATCCACCCACCTCACTTTCTCTGGAAGCTCTCTGACAAGGCCAGTGCACATGGAGCTCTCTCCCTGCAGAACCCCGAATTCCGGCCTTATTGACTGCTTGTCTTTCAGAGGGTACCAAACCACCCTTACAGCCTTCGTGCAAACAGCTCGCGCCGCCTAACCTGACATCCAAGGCCCAGCATGACCCGACCCCTGCTACCTTCCCCACTTTGCCTTCCACCCCCACCCCTCCTGCACCCAGTTCCTCAAAGGCACCTTGCTCCTGCCCAGTAGCCTGCCTGCTGTTGCTCCTGCCGTCCCTCTGCCTGCTCCACCCTCCCTACTCCTTCCTCTGCTAGAGAATTCCTTCAAGATTTCCCTCTGCTAGGGGTACCTGGGTGGCTCAGTGGGTTAAGCCTCTGACTCTTGATATCAGCTCAGGCCATGATCTCAGGGGTCGTGAGACTGAGTCGCACTTAGGGCTACACTGGGCAGGGAGCCTGCTTAAGGCTCTCTCTCCCTCTCCCTCTGCTCCTCTTCCCCTCCCCCCCATCCCGGCCAAAGAGACTTAACTCCTCTAGAGGCCTTCTTTGGAGACCCTCTCCATACACCTCAGACCGAGGTGCTCCTCCATATTCCCTGATATCTCTCATCAAAATTTATACTATAGTGTGATGGTCTGCCTAATGGC
Source organism: Ursus arctos (assembly GCF_023065955.2). NCBI lineage: Eukaryota > Metazoa > Chordata > Mammalia > Carnivora > Ursidae > Ursus > Ursus arctos. Next base: position 58,629,708 of record NW_026622819.1, read on the forward strand.
TGTCTCCCTCGGCAGACTCAGAGCTCCTTGAAATCAAACCGGATCCTTTGTCTCTGTGTCCCCAGTAACCAACAGAGCACCCTCAAACTTTCATCCCCCGTGCCCCCTTAAGTATGCTTCTCTAATGTCCCCATTTGAGACACTCTGAGACTCTGTCAGGGTGGTAGAAGAGAGGAAGGGCTGATAAAAGCAGATTGAGTATGTGGATCAATAATCAATGATGGGTAAAAAGATGGGATTTTATTATTCTTAACAATTTTTCAAAAGGGCACAGAGAAGGGTAGTTTGGGTTGACAAATACACATTGACTTGACTTCGCCTTAAAGACGGCCGACAGCTCCCAGCCTGACCTGTCACTTCAGAGGCAGAAAAACTAACTTGCTTATCCTGAAAAGTAGTGAAAAATCACCCCCACAGTACCATTCTTTTATTCATCCACTCTCACACACACACACACACACACACACACAGACACACACACTCACGTACACACACCTCCCTCCTCCCCTTGGTAGCGTATAGTCTCTGACTTCTAAAAAATGGTTGTTCCTTTCTGCTTGAAAGACTGTATTAGCTATTCAGGGAATACTAGCCCTTTCCTTGGACTCAAAAAAGTATTTTATCCATTAAAATCTAACCAGGGTGTAGTAACCATAAAATCCAGCCGCTCTGTTAGGAAGACGGATATCCTCAAAGATTTATGTCTGGCCGTCTCAAAGAAAATGTGTAAGATGGAGTTTTCTCAGAGACTTTCTGGCTGGGCTCCACCCCACACATAATTTCTGTGTGTATAAACCTCAGATCAAAACTCAGGAAGGGTTAAGGGAAACCTTTACGAACCACAGGTTATGTCGGCTCCCCATCCTCACTTGACCGTTTGGAACGAATCAACCAGTCCCTAACCAGCCCACAACTGGTTCTTGGACAGAATTAACCAACCTCTTCAGTCCACATGGTCAAAGTATTTGGGGGTCTCATATTCCATCCAGATTTGGGGCGAGGACATACTCAAAGTCATTTGCATGTCCCTATGCTTGTGGCAAAAGATAATGAAAACACACCACATTATTAGTCTCCAGGATATGGAGGAGACCATTGGAAACATCAGAATTCGGGAAGGGGTGGAGAAGGGGGTGTGACTATTTTGAATGAACCTGAAAGAAAATACTTCCCGAACCTTCCTTCAGAAGACGATTTCAGTTCCAATTTTTCATAAGGTTGGAAAAAGTTAAGCAAACGAGAACTATAGACACTTGTTTATAGAAGGTTTTTCTCTTTAATTGCTGTTTTTGTTTCATGAAAGAAAAGTCCCATAAAATAAAAGCTTGTTTCTGGTTCAGCGAGGCAGCGAGACCCCTGAGAATGCCACAAAAGGGCTGACTTGACTCTAGCCAGCCGAGGAGTCCCGAAGACTTGAACGTCTGTATATTTCCGTAGCAAGGTATGCGCCTTTCCCACCCTCCACCCTAAAGGTCTCTCCATACATTTGAGACAGTTTTTAAAATCTGAACTGTGGGACCATCTGGTCCCTGGCAAGCATTCCAGACGAGTGGTTTTCTAAGAAGCCAAGTTCTGGTTTGACTCTTTGATTGGAAAAGTATCTATTTCACTGAGGGTGATAGGCCCCTGGATGCATTCTCACCAAAAAACCCATAAACCAATACTTGAAATGCCAGCAGCGAGTTGTAGGGAATTCTTTTGGTTTGCCTTCAAGGACACAAAACATCGCAAAGGTCTTCTCTTTGGCAGAGAGGGGGCCTGGTGTGGAGAGTTGGCCCAGGGTGTGTGTGGAAAGAATCAGACGTGGGAGTCAACAGACCTGGGTTCGAATCCCGACTCTGCCACCAGCAAGCTGTTCTGCCCTTAGGCGAGCCTCTTCACTTCGGAGGCTTCTGATTTTCCTCATCCTGTAAAATGGGGGTACTGACCTCCGTCTCAGGGAAGTGTAGGGCTCAGGGAGATGATGTTTGCATGAATCCTTCCACTGTGCCTGGTACCCAACAGGGGCTTAATATGAAGTGGGTTCATCTCCACCACCCCACCACTGTAGTAGACGGACGGAGACTTCTCTGACGTCACTGAATCCCTTCCCAGACCTCTGTCTGGGGACTTCCAAGAAAACAGTGTTTGTCACCTGCTTTCATTAATCCAATCAACGGGGAATTACAGGTCATGAACCCTGGGGCTGGCACAAGGCCCCAGACAGGAGGGACTCTAAAAACATAGAGAGCATCCCCCCCCCCCCACATAGGAGCTAGTGTCAGCACAGTGGGCAGCAAAGAGTGATAGGAAGTATTTGCTAATAATCCAAGGTGTTGTGATTGAACAACTAGATAGGGAGTAAGATGCATGAAGCCACATGCCTTCAGACCAGACAGGGAGCAGAGCAGTGGCTCGTGGATGACAGGAGAGCCCAGGCCCCATCTAAAGGCAGTTGCCAGCACCAGGCAAGTGTCGTCATGTGGGAGCCGAAGGCAGTGTGGCCAGATTTCTCATTCTTCAAGAAAAGCCAGAAGTCTGGATGTGTATATAAAGGCTCTTAATTTTTAAATATTGACAGCTTTTTAAAAAATTTAAACATCTGTCTGTGGGCCAGATGGGTAGGGAGAGATCACTGTGGGTGAAGGGCTCTACCAAGGAGGTGGGCTCCCGCCAGGCCTCGAATGGGGAGTAAAATTTAGATTTGCCTGTCGGGGTGTTTACCAGGAGGACGCTTCTTAGGAGCTGGTGTGGCTTGGTGGTTATGGACTTGGGGTCTGATTCCTCATGTGCAACATAAGAAAAATGACATGTATCCAGAGAGTGGTTGTGAGGGTCATGGGAAATCGGGCTCGTCAGACGCCACACGATCACGAGCTTAGTCATATTAGCCGCTGTTATCCCAACCATCCTGACTGCTGTAATTGCTATTGTCATCGGAGCAGGGACTGATAGCATATACAGCTCTGCCACCTTCCACCCCAACCCACCCCATTTGGAGAGCCCATGCTTGCCCCAACTTTGACACGATGGCCCAGTGAAACAGATGATAGCATTGTTGTCCCCCTTTTACAGATAAGGAAACTAAGGCAGCACAGAGAAGCGAAGAGCCCATGCAGTTACACAGAGTCAGCGCACTGATCTCCTGCCTCTATGGTTCGCCTTGCATCGGCCCTAGCCACGCCCACAGGACCTGCTCCTAGGATGGCCACCGGAGCCCCTGTGTCGGCTGGATTCCAGGACCCCGCGCCCCCTGAAGTTTCTTGTGGGCTCATCTTACGTAGGCCCATGACACACCCTCCTCGTCCTGCCCTGCCCCCCCATCCAATCCCATCAAAGGTTCCTTTGAACTGGGTTGCAAGGCTCATCCACAAAGCCCAGGAGGCGTCTTGGGACACAGAAAAGGGTTTCATGGTGTTCCTTATAAAAGCACAACCTGACATGCAGCTATTGTGTCAGTGATCCCTCTTTTCCCGATCGCCAGAAACCCAAAACAGCTTAAAACAAAAAGAAACTGGCTCAAGGTCTGCGGGAGCCTCATTTCAGGCCGCGTCTACACCCTCACTCTGTTTTTATGACCTTGGCCTGAGGCTCCCAAGCCACAGGTCTAGGGCAGGTCTCCCAAGCGCAGACCCAGCCCTTCTCAGGAGCCCCCTGGGGCAGGACACAGGGCCTGTCTGGGAGCATGGGCAGTCCGAAATGGGCAGCATTCTGCTGACAAACGTCCCAGACACAGATGTTTTGGTCTCATCTTGAAGCCATTTCAACGCAAGGCGGGGCTCGGAGGGCTGTTTGCCAAGCCCGGACACTCACCCTCGGCCACGTCCATCTGGCAGACACTGAGCCCTCACTGCGTGCCAGGAATGCCACGCATCGGCAGCACCTTCAAGGGGCTCCCCATCCATGGCCCTGCCATCGACCTTACTCAGTGCAAACGTACACAATCAGAGAGGGAATGAAACTTCCAGAACATACCAAAACAGTGCTGCCCTCCCAACCCAGCACCAGGGACCAAGCCTGCCCCCCTTCCCTGGGGCTCCGCTGCCATACGTCCCTCCTAGAGTGGGCGTCCTGCCCCTCTGAGGGTAACTGTACTGTTTAAAAGGATCTTTCGGTTCAGCGTGCTCCTGCAATGACTTTGACTTGTGCTCAGATGGGGACACGGTGGCCTTTCCCATCACTGCAGGAACTGAGACTATGTGGCGCCTTTCAAGGGGCTCTGTCCCTTCTTACCTCACCGCATATGCTTCTGGCTGCACGCGCTTCCCTTTAAGGTCTCGTCTTCATGTAAGACAGTGGCTGTTGAGAGCCCAGGTTCTGAGCACGCACAGGCCTTAGTTCATAGCCTATTTGCGTGATCCTGAGTCTCCCTTAGCCTCAGTTTTCCCGTCTGTAAGACATAGATGGTGGCAGTTTCTGCCTCACAGAGTCAGAGTCGCTGTGAGGGCTCCACGAGAGAAGGAAAGCCAAGCGCTCAATGTGACACCTGACCGTAAGTGTGCCATCAGAGGGAGCGGCTATTATCCCTACAGGCCAAGAGTTCTACACGCATTAACTTGTTTCCCTTACAAGCATCCTGCGAGAAACAGCTATCTTTACGCCCACCGTACAGATGAGGAGACTGAGGCCCGGCAAGCTAGAGGGCGCAGTCCAGGGTCTCACAGCGAATGAATGAGGAGGGTGCGATTTGTCCTCAGGACTGCCTGGCTCTACGGCCTGGGACCCTAACCACTGCTGCATCACGGTTTCTTTAAAGAAAGCCCAAAGCGGGTAAAGACCCCCCTTCACGTGCTCGCATGTCACCCCACTGTGCAGCTTTTGCTGGCTAGCACTGAGCCAACGCCGTGCCCCTCTTCCCTGTCTCCGCAGAAGCCCCTCTGTCTGCCAGGAGCCCAGCATCCAACCAGGACTTCTAGGAACAGCGAAGCCACGGAGTTCACACTGACACGCACCGGCGTCTCCCGTGGCGAAGGAGACATCGGCCCCTCCAGCCCCAGCAAGGCCACTGCCAGGAGCACCGGGGTGCCTCTTGATCGTCTGTACAGATCCCTCCTCATGCTTTAGCTCCTGAAATCAAGGGGCCCAGCTGTCACGTCTCAGAATTCTCTTCCTCGGCTTATTTTCCACGAAGAGTCTTGGATTTAGGAGCAAGTGGCCTTAGGAATTCAACAGCCCCACCGGGGTTTCTCGCTCACCGCCACCTGAGGCCCGATTTAACACACTCAACTCATGGAGGTGAGCGCTCCCCGCTGCCGCCTTTCCTACCCCTGCTCCTGCAGGTGGAGGCTGAAGTCATGTGCGGAAGGACCCAGGTGTCTGAGGAATTCAGAGCCCTGCCGTTGATTCATTTGTCTGCAGACATTCTAGACTCCATGTCTCCGAGACAAGCCACGACAGAGTGCATTACGAGGTGAGCCCGCCTTATTTTTCCCTCCAGCTTTCCCCCCGTTTTTTTTTTTTTTTCTTCTTGGCCTCAGGGCCCAAAGTATTCTGGACATATTTTTCATTTTTCCAAATATCAATTGCTCTTTTATTCCCTCTTCGAAGCAGTGAGTAATAAGAGTTGTGTCTGGTCCTGAAATTCCGACTGAAATAAATTAGCCCAATGACCAACAGGAGGTGCCTAGAACAATAACGGCGGAATATTTGGCATATTACAAAAGAGCCCCTGGATGTCGAAGTACAGTAAGTCTAGAAGCACATTACGGGGCGACGTTGCCAAAACGGGTATGCAATGAGCCATCCAGGCAGCAGAACGCCTCATAAATTAATCCCGCTTTTTTTTTTTTTTTTTTTTGGTCCACTGATCACAGTTCTTTTAGCCCTCTGGTTAATGGGGCATGCAGAAGGGTATTTTTGGTGTGGCCCTTGTCCCCAGCAGACAGGCAGATGCCAAGGCTGCATATTAATGTATATATTTACCCCTCCCTCATCTGCCATCCCGGGTGCCATGTGCAGCAGTGAACAGGGTGAGAGTACAAATGTTGGAGGCAGCAAGCCGTTAACGGATACCAAGCACCTACTAAGTGCCAGGTATTATACTAAGTTCTGGGGATGCCACGGAGGATGACAGGGGTATGGTCTCTGTCCTCATGATGCTGGTCGCTCAATCCGCATCCCAAATCCCTCCTTCTCTGAAAGGAATCGCCCATCATGTGAGTTTCGGAGGGATGGTTCAGCCCTGCCTTCCACGGCAAAAGAAACAGAAGTGCCGACCCCCTCCCTGCCTCCTAGCAGCCAGGAACCCAGCCTAGAGATTGCCTCTGTTCAGAGCATAGAATGTCAAGGGAATGTCCCAAAGTCACCATGGTAGGAAAAAGTCCCCCAAAGATAGCCTTGCCTCCCTGGGACCTGCGAATGCTATGTTATATTGTAGAAAAAGACTTTGCTGTTGTCATTACATTCTGGATTTTGAGATGAGGAGATTACCCTGGCTTGTCCAGGTGGGCCCCAGTGTAATCTATGGATCCTTATAAGAGGAAAATGGCACACACACTTCCTATTGTAAGAGGAGAACACCATGTGACCACAGAGGCAGGGGTTGGAGTGACGTGGCCACAAGCCAAGGAGTGCTGGCAGCCACCAGAAGCTGGAAGAGGCCAGGAACAGATTCTCCTGGAGGGAGAGTCTCTGGAGGGAGCACGGCCAGGCTGATGCCCTGATCTCAGCTCTGTGATACAGATGTGGGATTTCTGGTCTCTAGAACCATGAGAACATGAATTTCTCCTGTTTTAAGCCACCCACTTTGCTGCAATTTGTTACAGAACCCAGAGGTAACTGATGCAGACACCCCAAAATTTTAGAGTTCTTTCTTGGTGTTGGAATCCAACTGCTGAGAGCCTACACTTGCCCCCATATATAGTCCTGGGCTCAGACTGTTTCTCTGATCTGCCCTGGTCTGTGGTTCTAACAGCTATTCCTCTCCCTGGATCTTCAGTCTCCTCCTCGATCCCAGGACCACCCCTTGGACATTCCTCCAAAATTTCCTTTTCTGATTTTAGTTAGCCTTTGGGGCTTCTGTTGCTTTTGCCATCATAGATAAGAAGCCCCATGTGGCGGGGCTGTTGTAAGGATTATGGACAAGCCATATCTGGGCCCAGTACAGTGCCTGTCACACAGCCGACGCATAATAAATCAGAGTTCACAAACCAATGGCCTGCATTTTACCCAAGTGGTGTATTTTTTCCCAAAGTTGAATTTGTTGCCAACATTTATAAGTCAGGAGACTTCACATAAAAGCCTGACTTTCTAACTTCTCTTGTAAACAATCAGATCTTGCGACACTGGACCCCACAGATTCATGGCAATGATTGGTTGGCCCTCCTAGACATGCGTGTTATAACCTGCCAGGCCTCGCCAGGCCTGTTGGTTGTACACCCAGCCCACTCCCCTAATTTTATTAATGGTTCAGTACCTCGATGCATCTGAGTTTGCAATTCTTATTACAAATACAAGTCTTTCTTCCATCAGACTAAAGGTAGGCCCCAGACCCAGAGGAGGACTGGGTTCCTGTGTAAGGCCCAGGCTGGGAGGTCTTTGCCCATGATGCTCAGTCTCTCCAGACAGCCTTTCTTTTCCCCTGCAGCTAGTCAAAAGTGCCTGCCCCTTTTATGAAGCCATTTCATCCCCTTCCTCCACTGCCCCCCTCCGTTAGTCCCCACCCACTCCTCTCCAGGCTTGCCCATTCTACCATTTGTATCCGTTTTCTGAGTACACTTCTCATAGAAGGTCTTTGCGTTCTTAAATCACTGGGACAGACGTCTGCATTGAGTTGCCGTAGGAGCAGCCAGTCAATAAATCTTTGGAGAAGTGAGGAAGAGAGAGAGGGAAAATGGGAAAGGAGAGAGGGAGGGAGAGAAGTAGGAGGCGAGGTTCCTACTGTGAGCCTGGCACTGCCCCATCAGTGCATCCCACTGAACCCTCCCAATAACCCCACAAGACACAGGAGCACTGGCTTCAGTTTCCAGATGTCTGAGACTCAGAGACAGGATGTCACCTTCCCTAGGGACATGTTACAGTGACATCAGGATTTGAACCCAGATGTGTCTGAGTGACCACACTTTAAGCATACAGCACTGCTTGGCCTACGCTTGTTAGGTATGGGGCAGACCTCTCCCTTGGCAGGATGTGATCTTTCAATTAGTTATTTGCCTGGAACACTATTCATTCACACATTTTCCATTCATTCCCTCCCTCCCCCGTTTATTCCCACATTCACTCAGGAAGCCTAATTCCCTTGTCCACAGCACCCCTCTTCCTTTCTTATCCCCGCCTTCTTCCTTTACTGGGAAATGGGAGGCCTGGGTAGGCTGGGAGGCACAGGGCCCAGCATGGATGCTTCCCAGCCCCCAACCCTGGCCAGCTCCTGGGCATGCACTCTGAGGGCCAGGCAGGGCTGTTCTTTCCCCCTCTTCCCTGCCCTGAGGCCGAATCCCCAGGAAATGAACCTACCAACTAATCCCAGAAGCTTCCCCACTCATTGCTGTTCTTCAGAGCAGTTTCCTGGAAGAATTCATTGGGTTTCCCAGAAAAAGTTTCTGGTCACCTTCTCTTTCCATGACTGTAATTCATTACTTTCCATGCATCATAATTAGTTTAATGCCCAGTCTTGGAGTAGCTGCATTTGGCATCTGAAATGTCTGTGTGAAGTAAAACCCAAGAAGCCAATAGCTGCCATGGTACTTGCAAGACCACCAAGATGATGCAAATGATCTTTTAAAGAAACCCTGGGTGGGAGCAAGACGGTTGAGATCTGATCCCTTAGCTCCAACTGGCTTGGGCAGGTCTCTCTTTTTCTGGTATCTTGTGTTTTCCCAAGGAAAAGGCATTATCTCATGGCAATCAAGAGCCTGGTGGGTTGAATAGACCCACAGGGTTCAGATCTCAGCCCTGGCTCTCACTAGCTGCGTAACTTTGAGAAAGTAACTTAACCACTGTGAGCCTCAGTCCCCTCATCTGTAAAATGGGGATAATGATATTATTCACTACCTAGACTTGTAACGATAATACAGTGAGCCAATATATGTGAAGCACAGTGCCTGGTACTTAGTCATTTCTCGAAAGGTCTTAGCTGTGCATAATAAGAAAAGGGAAGCTGTGGATGTGGAAGAAGGGGGAAAGAGAAGGAAAGGAGATTGTATGAAATCCCTAAGTGCTAAGCTAAGGTAGTCATGGAGTTGGACAGAGAGGAGAGAATAAAGCTACTTTCGATATTTCAAAAAGTTTAATGGGAATCCCACATCTACTTATCCACAATAAAGCCACAAAGGATAACAAGAAAGGCAACTTTCTTTGCTTTTGGCTGAAATCACATTAACTCATAGTGGTCAGCTAAAAGACTTTGGAATTAAATAGAACTGCACGCAGCCCCCAGGTACAGTATGTGATCTTGAATAAAGACAGTAACGTCCCCCACAGAGAGACTGACGACACTGACCTTGCAGGGCAGTTGCAAGGATTAAATGAGATAATGTATGGAAAACACTTAACATAGGGTCTGGCACTGAGTCAGTACTCAGTACGTAACAGCCACTATGGCTAATATCCTTCCTTAGCCTCTCTGGGGCTCAGCTTCTTCGTTGGCAAAATTAAAATCATACCACCTGCTTTACTCATTCAACAAATATTTACTGAGCCAAGTACGATGAATACAAAAATGTATTCACCAGACGCAGTTCATGGCCTCTCAGAGCCCACAGTCTGAAGTTGCTCATTATTCATCCATTCAACAAATATCTTTACTGAACATTTAGTATATAGCAGGCTGCATAATGGGACTTAGGGACACAATGGCTAGTAAAACAGATTTAATCCCCAAGTATTTACAGAATTATAGCCTAGAGAAGATGTAATAAAATCAGCTGGTGAAATGACTAACATAGTAGGTGCTCAATGAATTAAAGTTATCTAGGTGCTAATCAGAAGGTGCATATGTGTAACTTTGGGAAAGTTAGCTCATAAAAATGTTGAAAATTAATGATTTCTTAACACAGGAAATTTGGTAGATAGGGACTGTCTATGAAAGTGCTGAATCACTATATTGTACATCTGAAACTAATATTACACTATATATTAACTGGAATTTAAATAAAAACTTTTTAAAAAAATAATTGATAGTAAAGGAAAAAGTTTAAAAATTTTAAATGAATAAAATATGAGAGAAGTCAAAAAAAGGAAATATTTATTTTTAAAGATTTATGTATTTATTTTAGAGAGAAAGAGAACACAAGCAGGGGCGAAGCAGACTCCACGCTGAGCACAGAGCCTTGACATGGGGCTCGATCTCTCTACCCCGAGATCACCACCTGAGCCGAAACCAAGAGTTAGCTGCTTAACCGACTGAGCTACTCAGGCACCCTCAAAAAATGTAATATTTAAATATACATTTGACAAAACACATATAGGATCTGTATGCTGAAAACTACAAAATGCTGATCAAAGAAAACCTAAGTAAATGGAGAGGCATACTATGTTCATGGATTGGGAAACACACCATAGTGAAGATGTCAGTTCTCCCCAAAGTGATCTGTAGGTTTAATGCATTTGCTATCAAAATTCCAGCCAGCGGGGCACTTGGGTGACTTACCTAAGCTTCTGCCTTCGGCTCAGGTCATGATCTCAGGGTCCTAGGATCAAGCCCCACGTGGGGCTCCCTGCTCAGCCGGGAGTCAGCTTCTCCCTCTCCCTCTGCCCCTCCCCCCACTCATGTTTGTCCTCTCTCTCTCCCTCTCAAATAAATAAATAAAATCTTTAAAAAAAGAAAAATCCCAGTCAGCAAGGGTGTTTTGGTTTTTTGCTGTTGTTGTTTTTTTATTTCTAGCTGTAAACAAACTTCTTCTGTAGTTGATATAGAAAAACATAGGGCCTAGAAGTGCTGAGGCAATCTTGACAAAGAAGAACAAAGTGGGAGAAATCACTCCACTTAATACTAAGGCTTGCTGTATGGCCACGGTAACCAAGACAATGTGATACCGGTAGCAGGCTAGATACATGGATCAATGAAACAGAACAGAACCCAAAAATAGACCCACAGGAATATGAGCAAATGGTTTTTTTAAAGGGTGCAAAAGGAATTCAAAGAAGGAAGGAGGATAGCATTTTCAACAAATGGTGCTGGAGCAATTAGACATCCATAGGCAAAAAAAGGGGGGGGGGAAGAACCTCGATCATATATAAAAATCAACTCCAAACAAATTATGGACTGGGCTGTAAGACATAAAACTGTAAACATTTTAAAATAGGAGAAAATCTTCGGTTTCTAGGGCTAGGCAAAGAGTTCTTAGACTTGACACAAAATAAAACATGTTCATAAAAGAGAAATTGATAAGTTGGACCTTTTTAAAGTTAAAAACTTTGTCTTTGCAAAAGTCCATATGAAGAGGATGAAGAGACAAAATACAGACTGGAAGAAAATATTTACAAACATATATTCAAAAAGGACTAGTATCTAGAAGGTACAAAAAACTCTCAAAACTCAAGTGTAAAAAAACGAAGCCAGTTAGAAAATGGGCAGGAGGGGTGCCTGGATGGCTCAGTTGAATAAGCCTTCAACTCTTGGTTTCGGCTCAGGTCATGATCTCAGGGTCGTGGGATCGAGCCCAGAGTCGGGCTCCATGGTCAGCAGGAGTCTGCTTGGATATTCTCTCGCTGCCCCTTTCCCCATGTGTTCTCTCTCCCTCTCTTTCTCTCTCTCAAATAAATAAATAAATCTTAAAATAAAAATAAAAGAAAATGAGCAGAAGACATGAACACATATTTCACTGAAGAGGAGATAGAGATGGCAAATAAGCACATGAAAGAAGTTTGACATCATTAACTAGCAGGAAAATGAAAACCAAAACCACAATGAGATATCTCCATATACCTACCAAAATGTCTAAAATAAAAACTAATGAAAACACCAAGTGCTGGCAAGGACGAGGAGAAACGGTATTGCTCATACACTGCTGATGGGAATGTGAACGGTACAGCCATTCAAGAAAACAGTTTGATAGTTTCTTAACAAAACTATTATGCAATTACCATAAAACATGGCAATTTCCATCTAAGGCATCGCAGAGAAATGAAAACATAGGTTCACACAAAAACTGTGCAAGAATATCCACACCAGCTTTATTCATGAGGGCCAGTAACCGGGAATAGCCCAGACGTCCTTCAGTGGATGAATGGTTCAACAACTGTGTGCGTACATGCCATGGGGTACAATGTGGCGATAAAAAGAAACGAACTACTGATACACTCAACAATCTGGATGAATCTCTGGAGATTTATGCTAAGTACAGAAAAGCCAACATCCAAAGTTTGCATATTTGATTTAGCATTTTTGAAAAGATAAAATTTTAGAAATGGGCAACAGATTCGTCATTGCCAGTGGGGGAGAGGGGACAGAGGGAGGGCGGGGGGCATCCAAGGGCAACACAAAAACCGTCTGGCTTGGGAATTCTGTATCTTGACTGTAGCAATGGATACCCAAACCTACACACACGACAAATATTTAGAATTAAATACACATCCACAAATGAGTACAAGTAAAACAGGAGAGATGTGAATAAGATGGATAGATCGCATCGGTGGCAAACCCCAGCTGTAATACTGTATCACAGCGGGTGCAAGATGTTACCGCCGGGGGAAGCCAGGTGCAAGGTACACCGGATCTCCTGTATTACTTCTTACTATTGCATGTGTGGTTACAACTATCTCAGTAAAGAGTTCAGCTAAAAGTTTTATTGTTTTGTACTTAAAAACTCGCATTTTACTAAACATTTGAAGATACAGAAGAAAAATATCAGAAAAATTATCATCCTGAAATATAATATTTTGATGCACTTTTTTCTGGTTTTTGTTTTTTACATTTATGTGAAAAAAAATGTGAGGGACTGGAATAAAAATCAGGGTGATGACAAGGTGGGGGCCTTGCTGTCTCCCATCTTCTATGACATCAGAATTCAGTGTTTGAGGGATGCCTGGTGACCAGGGGCCAGGAAGGAGGAGGGTACCCATCTGCCTGTCAGGTGGGGGTACCTTGTTCTACCCAGACAGCCTGACCCGAGGCCATGGTGATCCAACAGGTGGGCAGCAGGGGGCGAGTGGCAGCGGAGCTGTTTGAAAGGAGAAGGGGCAGTCGCTGTGAGGACAAGAAACAGGTGAGGCCAGACCAGATGTATGCTGCCTTCCTCCCATCGGGGCTCCCTTTGCCACTGCAGACCGTAAGGCCCTCAAAGTCAGAGGAGGCCTTCAGCCCGACTCTCCCTGGAGCCCGACCTGGTGGGACACAGCACGCATGTTTCAGGGTTTCTTCCCCAAGTCCATTACTGATTGACTCTCTTATTTCATTCCCAGCAGAATGTATGGATTGTTTTAGTTTCCTCCTAGATCCCTAGTGCCTACAGTGGTGCTTGGTGCGTAATAGTGGCTGAATGAACGAAAGAACGAATGAATGAACGAACTGAAATAAATAGGATACGGCTGAATTGTAGAGCTCTTGGAGTATTTGTTCTTAGGGCTAAAATTCAAACCTCATGCAGAGTTTTGTCAAAATGGGAAATGTCATCACCTACAATGCACAGCCCAGGGCTCCCACCCCCTCTCTGTTTCATGTCTTACAACAGGCCCGAGAGGCAGCTATTAACAACCTCATTCACGGATGGATAAACCAAAGCTCAGAAAAGCAAAATGGCCATAGAGCCAGGACCTGCCAGCCTTTGAAACCAGGCCCATCGGATTCCAGGACTCTTAACAAGCTTACCCTGCACTTCATGGCCTCCCAGGTGGAGAAGTGAGGCAGGCGTGTAAAGAGGGCTGGGAATGTCACATAGGCCTTGCACCCCATGGGAAGAGACAGGACTTTGGTCTGAGATTAACAAGAGGACATTGAGGGGTTTTAAGCAGAGCAATGGATGACTGATCTCTATACGTTTCCAAAACCTGTGTTCACTCGTTCATTTAATACACATGCTCCAACTCCTCCCTTGTGCTGGACCTCACAGCACGATGGGGGCCTCGGGGGGCACCTCATCGTGCTGCAGTTTTTCCTAAAAAGAATTCCATAAATACCGAACCCCAGCAAGGCGCTTTTGAGAAAAATCCCCAAAAAAGTTCTGTGGTTCAAGAAATGCCGATGCTCTTGTCCGCCACCCCCCTTGGAGATTTACACTGCTCATTCCCATAATGAAGGCACTGAGAAGTTCTGCAGCAAGGAATTCACTTCTCTTTGTTAACCACAGCATTTCCCAGACCGATCGAATACAAAGTCCCAGCTTTTCTTTTTGAAAGACCTTTCAGCATATTTCAAAATCCATTTTACAGATGAAGCAATTGAGGCTCAGAGAGAAGAAATGATTTGGCTCAGGCCCCAAGACAGCACAAGGAGGAGAACTAAAACTTACTCCTGCCCCTGTTTCCCCCTTTGCCTTCCACACAGCACAAAATACAAACCCAGCAGCACGTGTGCTGGGGAAGACATCATCCTGTAAAGTACATGGACAGAGGGGTTGTTAAAGAAATAGCAGAGCATCAGGTCATGATCCCAGGGTCCTGGGATCGAGTCCCACATCAGGCTCCTTGCTCAGTGAGGAGCCTGCTTCTCCCTCTGCCTGCCTTTCTCTCTCTCTGACAAATAAATAAATAGAATCTTTAAAAAAGAAAAAGAAATAGAGCATTCAGCATGGAATGCTTAACAACCATTCTAAAGAATGAAACAGTTCTGTGTGTCTTATGTGAAAAGATTCCCAGGGAATATTGTTAAGGAAAAAAAAGTGCCCTAAAATTAAGTGTACAATGCGATAATCTACACTGGGCGTACACGCCCAGGCAGTCACCGCCACACACACCCCCCCACCGCCAGGTCAAGCTAGGGAACATTCCCGGTGCCCCAGAAGCCTCCTTCGGGCCCCTCCCAGCTCGTCCCCCGCTCCCCAACATAACCATGATTTCTGACCTCTATCATCATAGATGAGCTTTGTACTTTCTTGAATTTCATGTGAATGGAATCAGTGCGTAGCTTTATGCCTGGCTTCTTTCACTCGCCCGTGTATCTGTAAGACTCTGCCGGATTGTTGCTTTGTAATTTATTTTTAGTTTTGAAGTTAATCATGATAATAATATAGTTGCTAGTATATATAAAGAAAACTATCTGGGGGAGAGGCAAATCATGCGAATCTTTTCTCTTCTTTGTGATGGTAGCAGGTCTAAATCCTGCTTCACAAACGCGGGTAAGAAATGTGTTATTTCAAGTCAAATTAAATCTGACTCAGCCCGCATCTAGTGAGTTGGGGAAAATTCAGGGTTAGTCAATACTGTGTGTGCCTTAACCTTTTGTCCACTTTTGCTTGTCCCTGACACTGTCACTCTCCCAACTCACATTGCCTGTTGAAAACAGGTGTCTCTGAATTCGCTGTGCTAAGACCTGCCCAGACACACCACAAAGCCAGTGAGAGTGGGGGCCAGGCCCCTCCCAGGGTCAGGCTGCCCCTCTCTCTTCTCCCACCTGTCCAAAAGACCCCTTTCTCCTGTCCTAATCCTGGGACATCCACCAGAGTCTCCTAAATGATCCTGGACTGACCCAGGTACCAGCGAACGATGTCTCCAGGCAGCTCCTTCACTCCATCCTGCCTCAAAATGCCATGACGAGACTTGCCAGTAACAGGGGCCAGGCTAGCCCTCCCATTGCAGCAACCACAAAACTGATGACGCGTATGAGGCAGCTGCTCCCAGGTGAGGGCCAGCAGGCAGCACAAGAGTGCAGTCCGGAGGGAAGGAAGACTCATGAGCAGGAGACTCGACTCTTTCCCAGTGGCTGCTGCACGGAGGGGTACGGTCCAAGCTGGCATCGCAGTCCTGCTGAGCTGCAGAGTGGGGACGGGGAGGGGGGCAGCTAACGCACTGGACTCTGTAGGACAGATCACTGGAGAAGAGAGAGCTTCGTACTCAGGGGTTCCCCAGACTCCTTGCTGGAGGGGCTGGGACGTGCATGCAAAGGGCTGGATTAGCCGCTCTCACCAGAGTGGTTGCTCTGCGGTTGAGAGCAGAGCGGAGATCCTGGAGGTTGTCGGAATTCCAGCGCAGCTAGAGCAGAGGAACTCCTGAACACTCAGGCATCTATTTGAGAGCGCACATATACAGACATGTACGTGCATCAATGCACACACATATACAGACACGTATGTGTATATATACACATGCACACACACATACATACATATATTTGGAAAGAAAGAAAACTTTAGAAGCAATGGCCAGGGGCATCTGGGTGGCTCAGGTGGTTAAGCGTCTGCCTTCAGCTCAGGTCATGATCCCAGGGGCCTGGGATCAAGCCCCGCATCAGGCTCCCTGTTCAGCAGTGAATCTGCTTCTCCCTCTCCCTCTGCTCCTCCCCTCTGCTTGTGTTCTCTCTTCTTCTCAAATACATGAATTTTTTTAACAACCTAAAAAAAAATGAAGCAGCAGCAGCAGCAGCAGCAATGGCCAAAGTTTCCACATTAAGAAGGAAATAAAGAAGACTTAAACTCAATGATAGAAAGAAGAAACAGAGGCGCCTGGGTGGCACAGCGGTTAAGCATCTGCCTTCGGCTCAGGGTGTGATCCCGGTGTTATGGGATCGAGCCCCACATCAGGCTCTTCCGCTATGAGCCTGCTTCTTCCTCTCCCACTCCCCCTGCTTGTGTTCCCTCTCTCGCTGGCTGTCTCTATCTCTGTCGAATAAATAAATAAAATCTTAAAAAGAAAAAAGAAAGAAAGAAGAAACAATGATAAAATCAGAAATTAATGAAATAGAAAATGAAAATAATAAATAAAATTAATAAACCTTTTCTTTGAAAATTGGTAAAATTGGTAAATTTTTCATAGTCTAATTTTTTAAAAAAGAGAAAACACAGATTACCAATATCAAGAATAAAAGGGAACTATCACAATACCTCCTATAGACATTAAAAAGATATGAAGGTAGGGGCGCCTGGGTGGCGCAGTCGTTAAGCGTCTGCCTTCAGCTCAGGGCGTGACCCCGGCGATCTGGGATCGAGCCCCACATCGGGCTCCTCCGCTGGGAGCCTGCTTCTTCCTCTCCCACTCCCCCTGCTTGTGTTCTCTCTCTCGCTGGCTGTCTCTATCTGTCAAATAAATAAATAAAATCTTTAAAAAAAAAGATATGAAGGTAATACGAGGAGGGACTGGACGCCAATGCATTTGCTCACTTAGCTGAAATGTAGAAACTTCTTGGACAACACAGTTTACAAAAGTGACTCAAGGAGAAACAGAAAGTCCAAATGACTACAAGCCCAAAAGATTTCACCAATAAATTCTACCGATCATGTGACAGAAAAAGAAATAATGCCAATCTCACACAAATTCCTTCATAAAATAGAGGCGGAAGAAATGCTCCCTGACTCATTTTAAAGGGGCAACATAACCTTGACTCTAAAACTCCATAAACAGATAGAAAAAAAATCCAATCTCTCTATGAATATAGTTGAAAAGAACAACCTCCACACACAGAAGCAAATCAGCCCAGCAACACAGAAAAAGGCGAATGCATCATGAACACAGGGCTTCCTGCAGGAAGGTCAGGTATTCGAGTCAATCCACGCAACGTGCCGCAGGATCAGACAGGAAGGGCAGCACTTGGTCTCCCAGTGGATACGGGAAGTGCATTTCACTGATCCAGCGCTCATTCTTGGTAAAACTCTCAGAACAGTAGGATCACAAGGAAAGTGGAGAAAGGACAACAAGGAAAAAGCTACAACTCCCTCTACTTCGTGGTGAGCACTCCCACCCCGTCCCCCTAAGACACAGCGCAAGAGGAAGATGTTCGCTTTCGCCACTGCCACTGGCATTTTACTAGTGATTGCAGTCAATTTACAAGACAAGAAAAAAACTAAAGACTTTTTGAAAGATAAAGAGTAGAAAGCGTGAAGTAAAACTTCTTCCCAGACAGCATGATTTTTTATATACAAAATCCTAAACTCTACCAGAAAAAAAGGGAAGAATTAAGCCATAAGACACATAAGACACAAAATCAATTGTGTTTCTATAGACTAGCAACAAACAATTGGAAAATGAAAATTTGAAAACGATACTATTTTTAATAGCATCAAAACCCATAAAATACTTCAGAAAAATGAGGCTGGCCTCTACACTTGAAAATGATGAAACATTGCTAAAAATAACCGAAGACAATGTGATGGAGAGATCCACCATGATCACGGATTATAAAGTATGATATTTTAGAAACATTCTTTTTCGCCAAATTGAACCACAGTTTTAATGCAATACTAATAAAAATCCCAGCAGGTTTTTTTTTTTTATAGAAACTGCAAAGGTTGATATATACATATATATGTGAAAATGCAAAGGATCTAAGGTAGTCAGAAAAAATTTGAAAGGAGCAAAGTTAAAAAAAAAAACTCACACTATGATTTTAAGTGTTACGATAAAGCTGTATGGTCATCTAGACAGTGTGGCATTGACATAAGATAGAGAAAGGGATGGAAAAGCATAGTGACAGTGGAGAGAGCTATTAGGGATTGAACTGTGTCCTCCAAAATCCACATGTGGAAGTCTCAACTGTATTTGGGAATAATTAAGGTTAAATGAGGTCATAAAAGGTGGGTCTCTACTCCAATAGCACTGATGAGCTGATAAGAAGAGAGATACCAGGGATGCACAGAGAAAAGGCCATGTGAGGACACAAGGAGAAGGCAGCCATCCAGAAGCCAAGGAAAGAAGTTTCACCAGAAACCAACCCTGCCTCACACCTTGATCTTGGACTTCCAGTCTCCATAACTGTGAACGAATCAATTTCTGTTGTTAGGTCTGTGGTATTCTGTTATAACGGCTCCAACAAACTAATACAGATTTAGCACTGATATAAAGATTGATATATAGATCAATGAAACAGGATAAAATCCAGAAGCAGACCCACATAAATATGGTGGGCATTTTTGACAGAAAGCAATGCAATCCAATGAATAATTAGGCTTTTTAAACAAATGATTCTAGAATTGGACATTCATATGAGGAAAAGAATCTTGACCCTTCCTTCCCATCATATACAAAAATTAATTCAAAATGGACCATATACCTAAATGGAAAGTTATAAGATGCCGAGAAGAAAACAGAGGAAAAAATCTTCACAACCTTGAGTTAGACAAAATTTTTTAGACTGCATATAAAAGGCATAACCATAAAGGGAATATATTTGATCTGAACTTCATAAAAGTTGAAACCTCTTAACTTTCAAACACCCTGGTAAGAAAATGAAGCAGCAAGCCACAGACCTGGAGAAAATAGTCACAACACAAGCATCTGACAAAGAATGTATATCCGAAATAAATAAAGAACTACTAAAACTTAATAAGAAGACAAATTGCCCAATAAAAAAATGAACTGAGTTTTTAATAGACACACCCAAAAAGTAAGATACGTGAATTATGGTCAGTAAGTACATGAAAAGATGCTCAACATCTGCTATGGACTGAATGCTTATGTCCCCCCTAAATTCATATGTTGAAATCCTAGCTCCCAAAGTGATGGTATTAGGAGTTGGGGGTCTTTGGGAGATGATTCATGAGAGTGGAAGCTTCATGAATTGGAGTAGTGCCCTGCTAAAAAAAAAAAAGAACAAAAACAAATAACAACAACAACAACAAAAACCAAAGAGCTCTCTCTGCCCTCCACCATGTAAAGATATAATGGAAATGGACGGAACCCAGAAGAGTACCCTCACCAGAACCTGACCATGCTGCCCTCCTGCATCCCGAATTTCCAGCCCCCAGAATTCTAAGAAATAAATTTCTGTTATATAAGCCATCAGGTCTGTGGTACTTTGTTACAGCAGTGCAAATGGACTAAGACAACATCATTAATTGTCGGGGAAGTACATAGAAAAACTAGATCAAGGTACCACTACGCAACTAATAGAATGCCCAAAATCAAGAAGATTCCCGATGGGGACGTGGAGCAACTAGCATTCTCGTGTTGCTGGCAGAAATGTAAACTGGTTCAAACCCCTGGGAAACAAGTTGGTGGTTTCTTATCCAATTAAACATACACCTGCCAGCATTTTCATTTCTGGGTACTAACCCAAGCAGAATGAGAACGTACGTCCACACACAGAGTTGTACCCAGTGTTCATCAGCAGTTTTATTCATGATCGTCAGAAACTGGAAACAGCCCAAAGTCTATCAATAGGTAAAGAGATAAACTGTACCATATTCATACAATATGTTACTCATCAATAACACTGAACACACAAACACGGCGACATCCCACAATCATTATGTTGAGCAAAAGACTATGAAGTCATTCATGAAGTTATAGGCCAGGCAAAACTACTCCATAGTGACGGAGCAGATTAGTGGATCCCTCTGGCAGGGTGAGGGTAAGGAGGGAACAGACTGTAAAAGGGCACACGGGAACTTTCTGGGATGATGGAAATGTTCTTTCTCTTGCCTGGGATGGTAGTCCGCAGGTGTGGACATGTCAAAACTCATCAAACTGTACATTTAAAATGTGTGCATTTTATTGTCTGTGAATTATACCACAATAAAGTTGATTCCTCTTAAAGATCATTTAGAGCAAAAAATGGAAAGGCAAGGCAAGGAATGAGAACAGAGGGGGGTCTTCTCAGCAGGGAGAAGGGAGGGAAAACACCAGTGGAATGTCACTAGGCTGCCATGTTACCTACTTCTGCAAAGTTTGGGGGTTTTGTAGTAAGCATGCATGACGTAGATAACTGGAAAAAAGTTAAGCTCTAAAAATGACTTTACAGCACCCCTCTGTGAGGGCAGCAGGGATGCCTGCCTGGCCCCCAGTGAGTCACCTCCTTCCTCCTCTTCTTGCCACCAGACACTGTTGGCGTTGCTGATCTTGGTGCTGTACGTGGGCACAGGAATATCAGGTGAGCATTCTGGAAGCTGAGAAAGGAGGAGCCGAGCCCACCCGGAGTCAGGAGGGGTATTCTGGAGATGGCTGCATGCCAACAGGCCCTCCAAAGCTTGCCTTCTCCTCCCCTCTTCACCCACTGGGATGACCAACCATGTTTATTTCAATGACTGCTCATTTGCCCTTGTTAAGAGGTGATGTTTGTGCCTGTTTCAGGAAGAAGTTGGGAGGTGTCAGAAAGGATCAGAGAATGTAACTATCCCCAGAATCCTGTGGCTTCCCAGGTAACATATTCAAAAAAGATGCTGAGGGGATGCCAAGTTTGGCTGAGGAAATCTGGGAAGGCTTCCCAGAGGTGTTGTGGGTGACTGGATCTTGAAGGCTAAGTAGGAGCTGGCCAAGGGGAGAAGGTGGGGATGGCACTCCAGACAGAAGGAATAGCTTTTGCAAAGTCTCAGGAAGCTTTTCGAAAAAAGGGGTCCTATGTGAAAAAGCTCAAGATGTAGTTTTGATGTCTGCCTTTCAGGGATTTGAATACCAGACCAATGAACCCACAGAAGAGCCAATAAATGTCATCAGAACCTGGTTGAAGGAAAACTTGCATGTTTTCTTGGAGAAGCTAGAGAAAGAGGTGCGAGAGCTGGAGCAGCTGGTCCGGGACCTGGAGGAGTGGTTAGATGCTCTTCTGGGAGAGGGGGACCCAGAGGATCCCTGCTCCAACTTCAAAAATCACCTGTGAGGGCCCAGGGCTGGAACCTGGGGAGGACGCCAAGCAGAAGTGGAGAGTTGGGGAGGGGGGAAGAGCTGCCAGGGGCTCGTCTAATAAGGGCTGAGCTGTGACACGTGGATGTCAAAGCAGGCAAGAAAATAAAATAGTTGGGACACTAAGAACCTTGCTGGCACCACTGCTGGTTCATGAACGCTGTCAGGACGACCCCAGGGCTCTGCTGAGATATCCTCCAGCCCACCAGAACTCTGGGGCACTGAAACCAAGCCGGCCTTGGCATCAGGGATCTCGCCCACTTACCTGAGATGTGGTACAAATCCCCTAACCTGTCAGAGACAAAACTGCCTCATTAGTGAAAAATCAGGGACGCCAATTCGCCCCACAGCTTTACAGTGAGGACCAGACGTGTATATGCAGAGTGCGTCCGGCATCGAGTAGGTACCTGATAAACAGCTCTTCCTTTCTTCCATTCCTTTTTCTCCCTCCCTGGAACTTAGCAAGAGGACACTGGTTCTGGAGTATATAGACGTTATGTGGCAATTCAACCCTCAGACACTGCTGCTAGCAGCAGAAATTGCCAGAACCCTTGCGGAGGGCAATTGGTGATAGCCGTCAAATCCACAAACGCATTTACCATTCCACCCAGCAATCTGCTTCAGGGATTGAGCTCATACATATATGAGGTCTCATCTATATATCTATATGCATATATAGATATGTTTATCATATATATAACATGTATATAACCTAATGGAATTATATATACATATATTTATATATAATATACTAAAATTATATTATATATAATTCATCATATATATGAAATGTATACTTATATCATATATATACACACACGTGTGAATTACGTGTCTGTAGTGTTACTCTCCTGGCTTCATATATAATAGCAAAACAAAGGAAACAACCCAAATGATATCAGTAGGGCCTGTTCAGTTAGTAGAGGTGCAGCCAAACAGTAGATACCCGGTAGCTATGAAAGCGAATGAGGATGCTTTCCTACTGATAAGAGAAGAGTCTACAGGAAAGGTTGTTAAATGAGAGAAATCCAGGCATAAGAAGAGCACGGGACAAGAAGCTCTATGTTGTTGATGATGACGACAATGTTACGGAATGTGCAAGAAAACTCTAGAAGGATATAAAACGGGTGGGAGGCGGGTTGGGGGAGTTAAAAGTGGGCAAATGTATGACCAGGATGAAAGGGAAACTTTTCACATTCTTTTATTTTTAGACTACATGATTGTTTTGCTTATTCAAATACTTTTTAAAAGAAAATTACCTATTCTTTTGCTTGCAGAGAAGGACTGGAATCCAGTGTATACAAGCAAAATAAGAATATCACTATGATGAAATTAGGAGTGACTTAATGTTTTTAAACAGCGCTAAGAGAAAACCCTCTCTTTTGATTAACTTATTTTGATTAAACGATGATAATTCTTATCTAGGATTTTCCCTTTTCCCCTTGACTTCCAGGAAGCTCACCGTTTAGCTGTCCATGGTGGGAATTACATCAGCCTCCCTTTTTTGGCCTACTCGCCCCTTTCTAAGATTTTTTGTTGTCTGCTTTAGTGGAGTTATTATATATGTGCCAATCATTAGATCCACCTCAAATCTTTGGAAAGTCAGGAGGGGTCCAATTCAAATCATCGCATAGAAAATCTGACTGATGGGGAATGGCTCAGCAATTCTGCTTGCCGGGAGGAATTATTCAGTTGCCACTTGGGAAGGAAAAAATCTTTGCAAGTTATGGTCATAGTTTTGCCACTTTGCCTATGTGTCAGACGCTGGGGACCAGAATCGGTTTTTCTCGTTTGCAGCTATGTCAGCCAGCGTTCTGCAGGAAGGTCTGATAATGATATTTCTTCACATTAATTTTTACAGTTACTATAAAGGCTGTAGTAACATACCCAAAATCATGTCGATGTGCTCTACTGGTATTCAGAGCTTCCCAGGCAGAATTTTGACGATACACAGGTTTAGCCGAACACACACTTCAGACTCTAGCCCCCATCTAAGTTGCAACTGTATTGTACCTGTAATATATGTCTCTGTGTATATTCATATTTACATATATTATATATGTTCTCTTTTCTATATATTATATAGTTGTAAATATTTTTATAAAACATGTGTGTATATAAAATTGGGGGATACACAAATAAAAGAAAATGGAGCCTAGATACTTGAGGATTGAAACCAGCCCTGTGGTTATTAGCAGAGCCTCTGAGCAGAGGGGTCACACTCTGAAAGCTCTCAGGCATCACCCCCATGAACCCACACACCTGATAGAAACAGCCCCTGAGGGTGTGGGGCTGCAGCCCACTGACGGTGGTCACTTTGGTATGTTGGCTTGTGTGCCCATAAGAACAGCAAGCCACTCAGGGCGGCTCAGGCAATGAGGGTTTGTTATGGCACAACACGGGAGCCAGAATCTCATGGAAATCAGGAGCGTACCATAACCTGGGATCCTGGAGACTGGAACAGGAAGGTCTTTGAGAACCCAAGGTATCCACTGAGATGCTCCAGGAGCCCTGCCACAAGAATCTGAGAGCTTACCTCTAGCTTTTGACCTTTACCTTGACTTGGCCACTCTCTGGGTCTCTGCTTCCTTTTTTTTTTTTTTTAAAGATTTTATTTATTTATTTGACAGAGATAGAGACAGCCAGCGAGAGAGGGAACACAAGCAGGGGGAGTGGGAGAGGAAGAAGCAGGCTCATAGTGGAGGAGCCTGATGTGGGGCTCGATCCCACAACGCCGGGATCACGCCCTGAGCTGAAGGCAGACGCTTAACCGCTGTGCCACCCAGGCGCCCCTAGGTCTCTGCTTCCCTTTGTGTGTCTGCCCCCTCTCTTCCGGCTTCCGAGGGCTTACTTGCCCCTTACTCTAGCTAGCCCTTCTTCAGCTCAGCACTTCTGCCTGTGAATCCTCCTAACTCTGATTTCCTCCTGGTCCCACAAGGCCTCTCCCTTTCTCATGACCTCCCAAACTTCCAATGCCCATATAATTCTGTCTGCATTTCCCAGATCAAGCTCCAGGCGAGTGGGTGGGATGTGATTGACTCATTTCATCGGCTGGAGCTTCCTGTCCTGAGCCAGACTCTGTACCAACCAGCCTTTGGACTGGATGAACTTGGGGTGACCACTCCTCCCCTCGCTCCAATCAGCTGTGACAGGATGGAGAGGGGAGGGTCAAGTACTCCAGAATGGAGCTACCCCATACAAGAAACAGCCTGGGCCCCTTCCTGATGGGAGGCTCTGGACCACGCGTAATGAGCTCACATTTCCCAAGGTGGTCAGAAATGTGGCAGAGTGATGGCAACCCTGTACCGTGGAGCCCCAAGAGTCAGTATCAGGGAAGCAGAACATTCAAAGGCTGAATATACTTGCTGAGAACGAGGTGGGAGGGGCTTGGCCACCAGAGTCACCAGAGTCAACATAGGTGAGTGTGTCAGCCTAATCTGGGAATATTTCATTCATTCTCCAGTTCCTGGGTATGAAAAAGACAAATGAAGAAGAATGGGAGCGCCTGGGTGGCTCAGGCAGTTAAACATCCGACTCTTGATTTTGGCTCAGGTCATGATCTCAGGGTCCTGGGATTGAGCCTAGGATTGGGCTCCACGCTCAGCACTGAGTCTGCTCCAGATTCTCTGTCTCCCTCTCCCTCTGTCCTTCCTGCTGCTCGTGCGTGCTTTCTCTCAAGTAAATAAGAAAGAAAGAAAGAAAGAAAGAAAGAAAGAAAGAAAGAAAAGAAAGAAAGAAAGAAAGAAAGAAAGAAAGAAAGAAAGGGAAAGAAAGAGTAGTGTCACTACCTTTAATGACTTTAAAGTCTTATAATCTGCATGGGTGAGGCAAAGTGTTGACCCATCGATCTATTAAGGGGTTCACTTTCATATCTACAGAGTGGACTTTCCTTTAGGAAAGAGATTTTCTTTTACTTGAGAAGACAACTATTTCCAGTTCCTTCCACTCAATCGAGAAATAATGCCGCCAGCAGAGCAGGGTCTCCCTGCCCCCATCCCAGTCCCCAACCTAACCTCCTTCCAATAACAACCAGCTCCAACTGATTCTGATCTTGCAAGGCCAGGCTTCCAGGCCACAGAAGCCTACTTGAAATAGAAAAGAGAGCAACGCCTGGGTGGCTCAGTCAGTTAAGCGTCTGCCTTCGGCTCAAGTCATGATCTCAGGGTCCTAGGATTGAGCCACGCATTGGGCTCTGTGCTGAGCCCAGGAGTCTGCCTCTCCCTCTGCCTCTATCCCCCACCCTGGCTCGTACTCACTCTCTCTCTGTCTCAAATAAATACACAAATTCTTTTTTAAAAAAATAGAAAAGAGAAATTGAATAATAAAATCAGGAGTCAACATTTTTTAAAAAAAAGAAAAAGATTGGGCTATGTATGTGCCAGCCACTGGTGAATGAGAAGTTTACAGGCTAATGGGGAAAAAAAGCAGAAAAGTCAAGACAAGGCAATTTTGGAGAATGATAAATGTATGAGCAGAAACAAGGAAACCACTTACCAAGCCACTGTGGTTTTCCAGGTGGAAATGGAGGCTTGGAGTGGGAAAGAGGTGCAGAGAAGCAGAATTCAGTTTGAAAGTATCATCAGCAGGATGTGCTGATGAAGAAGAAGGAGGAAGAAGGGTCCAGACAGCTGTCTGCCCGGCCTCAGGACACCCTCTCTCTTCAGTGCAGGGCAACCTGAGCCATGATTTCAGGTCCTGACCTAAGATGCTCGCGAGGACTACGTGGAAGAGACAGGCGTGGTCTTGTTAAGGGAAAAGTGGCCAGTTGGAAAAATGTCCTGACCACTCAATTATCCCAATTTCTTCCTTTGTTTCAGGCACCTGGAGTATGAGGTCAGCATCGTAAACAATTAAAAATTTTAATTAATTTTAATTGATGTTTTCTCCCCATCTCTCTTTTACTCAATAGATCTATTTGGCAGCCTTCCTGATGCTCCCTCAGGCTCTTCTCTTTTGCTAACACTGATTCATTCTACGTTTTTCTTTGTCTGTTTTATTGCTTTTGGTTATCTTCTTTTCTGTGCCTCCAACTTATATAATGGAAAACACCCACAGTCATCCAGATAATTCATGTTTTAAGATAAGAATCTGATAATCTAGAGAAGAGTTGGATAAGATAAAGTCTACCTATGTATTAGCTATCTGTATTTCCTAAGAATATAAGGATTATTGGGGAGAAATAGTAAAATTGTGGCAACAGACATTTAGAGAATGTGTTCCTGTTTTAGGGGCTTGGTCAAGTGCTATTGCTAGTTCCAGTTTATGGACAGGGACACTGAGGCATAGAGTGATCGTATCATTGATCAAATCATATCATCAGTAAATGGGGAGCCAGAATTCAAACCCAGGCTATCTGGCACCGAAGCCCTCACACCAATTCAATGAGCTTCACAGCCTTGCCTCCACGAAGCCTAGCCAAGATCATGTCTTCTCTCATTTTATTGTTAAGTAATCATATGCCAATTAAATTTACAAGGCAATAAATTCCCATCTCATGCTACTACAAGTTGGGTACATATAGAGAGAGGTAGAAGTCACATTCCCTGCCCACATATAGCTTGTCCTTCTACCATGAAACCAAGAAACAAACACGAGAAAAATGAAGTATCGACATTCTTGTAGCAGCTATTGGGTAAAGTGCCAAAGGCACCTAATTGCCAAATGAGCTATATACTTACTGGCCTAACTAAGAATTCAGAGAAGGGATAGGGAACTTGAGTTGTCACTAACATGAAAATCTGTTAGTCCCATTAGAGAAAAATGCAGAAACTCAAATTCTGGCTGTAGCCAAGGGGAAATCATGGGGAAACCGGAAGAGAGATGAATGATGGGTGGGGGCAGAGAGGGGCCCTTCCTACTAGAATCACATCTCAGGCTTGGGTGCTGGTGTGGCCCAGCCTCACCCTGACCGTCAGATCCCAGGTCTCAGGTAAGATTTGGGGCCAGGCTCCCCACAGGTCTTCGTGAGAATCAGGTGTATTTTTTTTTTTAAACAGATACTCTTGAGAAGTAGGGATCTGGGCTTCACTGAAATTATTCCCAGACCAGGAAAGTCCATTTCCAGTCTGCATGTCATATTTTTGATGATGTCAAGTGAAAATGTGGATTTAATTTGCTCCCTTAATCCACAAATTTGTTCGAAAAAATTGTGAAATGCACTAAATCCAATTTGGTTCAAATCTGGCTGTCAGAAGGATAATTGAGGGTGGTGAGGGATGGAGCCAAAGAAGACGCCTTTCTGGGGCATCCAAATCCCTTCTGTTGTGACATTTCCAAGAGGACACGCATCCCTGCCGGAGGGCAAAGAAAGAAGGCAGGAACTTGATTCGGGCACCGTGGCTGGCGTTCTCAGTGAGGTGGCTGAGCCCTGAGCAGGAGAACCTGACTCACCTGTGTGCTTTGGCCAAATCACTCCACCACTCAGAGTCTCAGTTTCCCCCTCTGTCATATGGGGCTACCACCACCTCCTCCGACGGCTGTTGGGATAGTACAAGGATGGAAGAGTCCAGCACAGTGCTAGAAAGCCAGGAGGTGCTTACCAAAGGTAGCGTAACAGAAAAGTCCAGGTAAATCTAGACTCGGGCCCGGTTAGATCCAGAGGACACTGGCCCTTGTCTCACTCTCGATCTATCTCCGGGCTGGCTCCACTCTCAGGCAGGCTGTCCCCACTGTGGTGGCAGGATGGCTTCAGGAGCTCTTGCTCTATCGTACCGTCCCGCTCTCCCTGGAGGGAAGGAGAGCTCTCTTGCCTGAGAGCTACGGTCCAAGTCCTGCCACGGAACCTGGTGGTTCTCAGATTGGATCAAAAACGCGTTCCAGAGCTAATCCTGGTGGCTGCCGTGACACAAGGCTCACATTAGCCACCCCTGTTTTACACACGCATCCCTCTAGCCAGGGATAATCCTAAGCACAGACTGAGTGGGGAGAGTGGTGGCTCCCCAAGGGAAATCAGGGTGCTGTTACCAGAATGCAGGAGACTGGGTGCTAAGAAAAAAATTTAAATACTTTCTTAAAATATGAATAACAATTCTTTGCATTTCCATCACACTCTGGTGGGGTACAGAGGGTTTTCTCAGCTGTCTTCCTTCATCTGGATGGTCGCTCCATCTAGACAAGACAGGCGATCCTTTCTGACACCCGGTACATGGGTGAACTATAGCAGAATTTCTGTCTCCTGGGGCGCCTGGGTGGCACAGTGGTTAAGCGTCTGCCTTCGGCTCAGGGCGTGATCCTGGCGTTATGGGATCGAGCCCCACATCAGGCTCTTCCGCTATGAGCCTGCTTCTTCCTCTCCCATTCCCCCTGCTTGTGTTCCCTCTCTCGCTGGCTGTCTCTATCTCTGTCGAATAAATAAATAAAATCTTTAAAAAAAAAAAAAAAGAATTTCTGTCTCCTGCCCGTGAGCGCAGGCAAGGTGCATGTCAGAGGAGGTGGCATAAAGGAGCTGAAAGGACAGGGCTTGGGGTCAAATAGACCTGGTCCAAGCCCTGCCCGCCCCCCCCCCCCGCCCCCAGCTCTCCCGTGTGACCTCAGACAGGTCACTCCATTCTTCTGAGCCCCAGTCTGCTGCCCATAAAATGGGGTATGTCTATATATCTCCAGGGCCCATTAAGAGAATAAAGTCATAACGGCCAACTTTTATTTAGTGTTTACTATGCTCCAGGCACGATTCTAAGCACCTTATGAGCACCCCCTACGTTATTTAATCATCACAGCAAATCTATGTGTACTATCAGTATCTTCACTGCGTATGTAAGGAACTTGGGTCAGGGGGTGCACACGTGTCCCAGGGTCACACAGTTAAGTGGTGGAGCCAGGATGCAAACTCAGACAAGCCAACTCCGGGGCCACGTGCTAAAGCCCCACCCTACGCTCCTTCCGGATTAAATGAGGTAATGCGTATGCTGAGCTATGTAAACTGTAACACATTATATAAATGTCACTTGCTCTCACTTCTCTCCTCCCGCCCTGGTCATTAAAGCCATGAGGGACCTCATGAATCTACCATTCAGATATGTTCTCTCAGGGCTAGACTCGGCCCCTTCGCCGCACTTCCTCCCAACCTGCCTTTGGCTCTGAGGCTACACCTCCAGACCCGTCTGATCCTGTTCTCTCTAGAGTCCGGGCAAAGTCATTTCTTGCACGTAGCAAGTGGATACTTGCTCCACAACTCTCAATGACCGAGAGGAGAAGCTGGGGTCATACTGGACAGCGGAACGATTTTGGAGAACCAAACCAGCATGGTGTCTACTCCCAGCGCGGTGGAGACTCCGAGAAAACGGCACCTGGGGAGGATACCCAGCTCAGCATTGTGGGTAACTTGGGCATGATATCAGAACCCAGCTGCCGGGGCGGGCGGGGTGAGAGCCACAGGACAGGGATCGTGCAGGTGGAGCGGCTAGCAGTCAGAGCTGAGCACATTTAGCTACTGTCACAAAAGGACTCCCTGTGGCATTGAGCTTAGCATCAATTCTGTATAACTTACTTGTTCCCCTCTATAGGACATCCTTCCTTGTTCTTGGTTTCAGCTTTATTTCTCATATCAAAGCACCTACTCGTTAGCAGAAGTTCAGAAAAAAATACAGCAAAGGTACATATTTCTAAAATAGCAGGCGTATAGAGACAGAAAGCAAATTAGTGGTTGCCAGGGACTGTGGGAGGAGGGATAGGGAATGACTGCTTATTAGGTCCAGGGTTTCCATTTGGGGTGATGACAAAGTTCTGGAGTGAGATAGTGGTGATGGTTGTACAGCATCATAAACGTACCTAGTGCCACTGAGTTGTACACTTCAAAATGATGAAAACGGTAAATTTCATGTTATGTGTATTTGCCACAATAAAAAAGAATTGCAGGAGAACATAATCTCTCTACCCGGAGTCAGTCAAAGCAATGTTTTGTGTATTTGTCTCCACCTTTTTAAACGCATATTTTTAAATAATTAGGGTCATAATGCAAAATACAATTTTGCATCCTCCTTTTTAGTCCACCAATATGTATAAGCATTTTCCCCATATCCTACATAACATTATTGGGCTCTTGGGAGGTTTTTTTCTTCAAAGAACTATTCACTATTATTAACAAATGCATTGAGAAAATGGAAGGCAGGCCATATATTAGGAGAAATCCTTCACAATACATATATCTGACAAAAAAAAAAAAAAGACATATCCAGGACATATAAAGAGCTCCTATAAATCAATAAGAAAAATACAGACCACCCAATGTTTTTAAAGTGTGCCATAGGTTTGAAAAGACACTTCAAAAAGAAGATATATAAATGGACCATAAGCACGAGGAAAATGTTCAACATCATTGTTCATCAGGGATATGTATATTAAAAACACAATGTGGCAATACCACATACGGGGGAGGAAAGCAGAGCACTGCAAATGTCATACATTGCTAATAGGGTATAAAATAATGCAAGCCAGTTTGGAAATCAGTTTGGTAGTTCATTATAAATACAGACCTACAGAATGTCCTACTGATTGTAGTCTAAGTATACAGTAAGAGAATGAAAAGAAAGGAGGACACAAAAAAATAAAAGTGCATAAAAACTGCAACAACTGGAAGTAACTCAAATGTCCATAAATAAATTGTGGTTATAGTCACACTGTAGGTTACTGCGCATAAATGAAAGAATGAAATACTCACACATACAACAGCCTGGATGTGTCTCAAAAGCATTACCTTGCATGACATAAGAAGACACAAGTATAGCTATTGTCTGATTCCATAAAAACCTAAGCTATGGTGGTAGAAATCAGATCAGCATCTCAGGGAGTTATATAAGGAAAGTTTTTGGAGTGCTGGAGAAAATCTATATCTTAATTTGGGAGGGTTACATGGGTGTTTGTATTTGTTGAGATTTATCAAATGGTACACTTTAAATCTCTTCATTTCATTGTATATAAATTATGTTTAAATACTATTAATTAGAAAAAAATAAAATTAAACACCAACTCTATGACCCAACAATTTCACTCCTAGATATTAACCCAAGCAGAAAGCATATATCAACAAAAAGTCTTGTATAAAAATAGTCACTGTTTTATTTATTCATAAGAGCCAAAAACTATAAATGGATTAAATATTCCAATTAAAAAAGAATGATGATTAATCTGGATTTTTAAAAGTGCATGTTGCTTATAAAAGACACAAATATAAGAACCCAGAAAAGTTAAAAGTAAATGGGAAAACATATCCATAAGAAATAAAAAAATGAATAGATATTTTTTAAAGGAGGTATAGATCTACTAATATCGGACGAAATAGACATTAAGACCAAAAGTATTAGTAGACATTAAAAGTAACAGTTCAGCATTATAGAGGGGCCAGCTCAACAGGAATATATAACAATCCTAAATTCAAATGAGTTTAGTAATGGAGATTCAAATATTGTAGGAACTATAAGGAAAAATAACCAATTCCATAGTCATAGTGGAATGTTCCGAAACATGTCTGTCAGTAACTGATAATACAGACACAAAAATTAATAAGGATATATAACGATTTAAAGGGCATGACTAACAAACTTGAGATAGACCCAATTTTGTACAGTTACCTGATTTATGGCAAAGGTACCACTACAGTGCAGTGGGGAAAAAATTGTCTTATCAATAAATGGTACTAGATGAATTGCATAAACTTCTGGAAACTTATGGCTGTTGACTCTCACCTCATATCATACACAAAATTCTAGTTCAGGTGAATCGTAAGTCCCTAGAATAAAACACAGGAGTGTATATTTCTCTTTTTTATTATAATAATATTTTTTTATTATATTATGTTAGTCACCGTACAGTACATCCCTGGTTTTTGATGTAAGGTTCGATGATTCATTAGTTGCGTATAACACCCAGTGCACCATGCAATACGTGCCCTCCTTACTACCCATCACCAGCCTATCCCATTCCCCCACCCCCATCCCCTCTGAAGCCATCAGTGTATATTTCTAACCATGGATAGACACAAATTTCTTAAACAACACACACACAGAAAAAACCCACTAAACACAAAGGAAAAGATTAGTACATTAGACTATTTTAAAATTAAGAATTACTGTTCATGGAAAGACACCATTAAGAGGGTAAAA
This sequence comes from Ursus arctos, assembly GCF_023065955.2. NCBI lineage: Eukaryota > Metazoa > Chordata > Mammalia > Carnivora > Ursidae > Ursus > Ursus arctos. The sequence continues at coordinate 58,662,419 of NW_026622819.1, forward strand.
AGGTAAACAGAATTCGAGAAGTCATTTGCAATACAAGGAAGCTGTACATTGAATATAGAAAGAACTCCTACAAATAATAAGAAAAAGACACCCTTTAAAATGAGAAAAACCTTGAACAGGCACTTCACAAAAGGGCAATACCCACAGGGTCAATTTGTTACTCACAAATGCCTAATTAAAACCACAATGAGCTATCATCCCCTACAATCAGAATGTCTACATTTTTTAAACCAAAACCAAGTGTTGCTAGGATATAGATCTATTATCCCTCTCCTATATTTCTATGGAAGTATAAATTGGTACAACTGCTTTCAAGAACTGTTAGTAGTACCGGCTAAAGCTGAACATACACATGTTTTATGACTAGAATTCTACTACAAATATGTACTCTCAGAACCGGGTGTGTACGTGTGTGTGTGTGTGTGTGTGTGTGTGTGTGTGTGTGTTGAAAGTCATGTCCAAAAATATCATACAGCATTATTTTTAACACTCAGGAACTAGAAACCTTTCGACAGTCCATCAACAGAAGAATGGATAAATAAATTCAACAATAGAGTACTAGTTGGCAGTGAAAAAGAGCAAACCAACATATGTAAGACCATGGATAAGCCTCAAAGATATAATGTGACTGGAAGTCAGACAAGAAGGAGTATAATTGTCTATAATCCCATTCATATGAAATTCAGAATTGGGCAAAATTAACCTGTAAGTGATACAAGTCAGGATATTGGTTACTTTTGGAAAGTAATGACCAGGAGACGGTACAAATAAGACTTTCGAGGTGCTGGTCATATTCTATCTCTTGATCTGAATGGTGGGTACCTACATGTATTCACCTTTAAAAATTCGTCTAGCCCTTCACTTAAGACTCATGCATGAACTGTATCGTGTTATCCTTCGGTTTAAAAATTTGGCAAAACATAACATATGCTATTCTTAAAGTTCGTGATACATATTGCCAAATTACTTTTGGGTAACACTGTACCAGTCCCCACCAGCACTGTATAGGAGTTGTGTCCCAAGCAAAGCCTCCCAAATATTGAGCATTATAATCTTCAAAGGCATTCTTCAACTTCATCTTAACTTGATTTTATCTAACAAGTCAACAAATAGTTATCAAATCTCCAGCGACAATGAATTCAGGTACCTGTTTTACTTTCTCCCCCCTCCTTCCTTCCCCCTACCAAGGCGTAGGAAAGGAGAGGGAGGGGTGACCCTGAGAGAGATGTAATAGAACGTAGCCATAGGACTTATCACGGAATGTGCCAGTACGCACTCGAATCGCTTCCTGAAAGCAGCCGTTAAAGAAATGCGGTGGGGGTGGCTACAGACGTATGGCCTAGAGCAAAGAGCACTGAGACAGGAGTCAGGAGGTCCCGGTTCTTAGCCCAGCCCCACCACTACTTCATGGTGACCCTGGGCAAGTCCCTTCCCCTTTCTGGGTATCTGTTTCCTAACCTGTAAAATGAAGGTTTACAGTAGCTGGTGTCCAAAGCCTTTTTCAGTTTGAATCGGCCATGACTCCACGGATCCATATATACAACACTGTTTTAAACGCTCTGTGAGGCAACTATGGGTACATTTGTGCTTGAGTTGAACATTTAATTCACCAGAATTCTCCTCAGGAGAGGAAAATACTGTTCGAGGGTGTGAGCCCCCAGGGGCACCTGAGTATTTGAGAAAGGGACTCTTCTCTAGGAGGAACCATGATAACTTTGCTTACTTCTCCAAAGAGGGAAGAAGAAAAAGGGAGGAAAGAAAAGCCCAGGTAGACACACAAGATGGCAGAAGGCTGTGTGCTCTATAAAGCAGCCACCTCCTGTACCCTCACCAGTGGTCAATAACATTGCTAAATTCATGACATGCTTGATGTCTACGTGCACATTTTCTTGGTAAAGCTCGAGAAGGGGTCAAGCTCCCTGCACAGACTGACATGGCCCAGTCTCAAGGCGGCCCATGCAAACAACCACAGGGGCCAGGAGGGAGAAGGAAGTGTGAAAACATTCTCCACAGGGACTGGCGTATCGGGGAACGGGCACTCAGCTTTCATATCAGGGAATTGGGGTGCGAGTGTGCAGCCCATCTCCAGGGCACAGGAGAGCCCCAAGGGGCAAACACATCACATCTTCTATGCTGATGATGGCTACCTGCGGTCCTCAACCTGCATGAAGTACCTTCGGGAGACCAGGGCTCTTCTCATTTCCCTTGTCTCCTCTCTGGCTGCAATCCCCGCCCTGGGGCCGGGCCTGCAGCAGCCCCGACACCCCCACCCCCACCGACCTCCTGGGCGAGGGCGGCCCCACCTGGGCAGGGCGAGTGCCCGTGGCTGGCTGTGGGTGCTCTCGAGGTATGGCCCTCTCCCCCCATCACACAGGCTTTGCACCCTGGAAACCATTTCCCCCTCCCTTGATTCAACGCGCGGTTGAATTCATAATTTTACAATTTTCAAAACTACCTAACTCCGAGGGGGGAAGAAAGAGCTTTCAGTAACCCCTATTCAGTAGCCAAGAATTAGCAAGGGAAACACTGCTTCCCACTTTCTAATTGATGCCTCTGCCAAGGGCCCCAGGTACGTCGGCTCCTGAACACACGTCTTTGGGGAATTAGTCTCCGGAAACATATCCTCCAAGGCCATGTGCGCTTCCGGTCGCCAGCAGGACTCCAGGGGCCCCCTCGACGCTAATTTTCTTAATACAAAACCATTTCTTTTCTCGAAATGAAAAATGACTTGTTAAACCCCTCCTGGGTCACTTTTTTTTTCCCTCTCAGAGAAACACATTAAAGTAAACAAACTCGAGATGTAAAATGAAAACAGGGGCCCCCGCAGCACCTGCAGGGTTTTAGCAGCTCACATTACAAAGCCCCGTCTGAAGTGGCCGAGAACTGTTTCCATTACAAATAGCCAGTTCTCTTGAAAGTAAGGCAAAAGCCAAATTAGTCAGATTACATCAGGATATATTTTCCTGTAGCATAAGTTCTTTGGAAACACCTGCCTGACATATTTCAGACTTGTGCCGAGGCGAGCCGGGCCCTTGGTGGTTTCAAGGGCTCGTCAAAGTCTCAACAGAAATGGGTGTTTGGGTTTTACTCAGGAAAACTGAGTGAGATGTCCATGTGGAATTGGGGTTGCTACAGACAGACTTTCTGGTACCTTTGAGCCGGCAAGGTTTAACCAACTATTGTCCCTGCAACACCGGATGGTGCCGAGATGGCCCTGGAATTCAAGCATCCTGTGTCCGAACCTCCTTGGGACGGCAGTGGGAAGGGGTCATGTGGTCACGTAGCGGTTACGTGGTCAGGGAGCCTAGAAGGGACTGGATGGAGAAGGAGCATGACCTCACTCTGTGGGAAATGTTAAAATTAGGGAAGAGTGCCGAGCCCACAGCCGGGTGGGGAGCTGCATGGAGAAGGCAGATGCTGGCAGGTGATGTTCTGGGTCAAAGCTGTGGGTGGGGGGCATCAAGCCCCCCCTATCCTTCCCTGTACCCTAATTAACATCCTACTTTTGAGAACCATCTCCCACTTTAGTCTTTCTTATTTATTTTGTTACCACCCAGTAACCATGGATAATTTACATTTCAAATGATCTGCATTGCTTACAAGTCAAGCAATCTACCTGACTGCCTGGCCAAGTAGAGTAAATGAATGATAAACGCACAACACGGAATACTCCACACCCATTCAAATGAATCCGGGGAAATGACGGGGACTGTCCTGGAAAGACCTCTATGATATAGTAAGTGAAAAAAAAAAATCGAGACACAAAACAGTATGGATAAGATGATCCCGTTTGTTCAAAAGGGGGTGGGGGGAGCAAAGGCATAAGCATATATACATACAAATGCCTGAAAACGCATAGAAAGTGGACCGGGAGAAGGGACGGCAAACTGTTCATTGTGGTCCCCCAGCAGAGGAAATGGGAAGAAAGAGAGGTAAGGACAGACTTTCATATTCTCCGGAATACTCTAGAAATGTTTACCGTGAGAATAAACTCACGTCTTACTTGTGTAAAGAAAAAGGCCCGTAATAAAATCATATAAAGAGTGTGTGTTGGGGCTGGTACCTCAGCACTCCGGATGAGTTCCTAAATCCTGAAAGCCGAAGAATCCGCAACTCCCAGTGTGTGACGGGCATCGGCCTGGGGAACTGCTGAGCTCTGAGTCCTGGGATTTCCTTGCACCCCGCTGGGGACAAGCGCTGGCCAGCAAGGCACACTAGCAAGCACACGCTTCCTGGGAGGTGTTCATCAGCATGACATCCGTGTATCTAGCAGAGCAGTAAAGGGGAAAAGCTTTAGAGTCAACTACCCTGGACTGACATCCTCACAAGCAAGAGGACTTGGGACACCTTCCTTGACCTCTCTGGGCCTCATTTTCTCAGCGATAAAATGGGGGTGAGAACGGAAAGCACCTCATAAGGTGGTCGGGGATCAGAAAAGGTAAACCGAGTACAGGCATTCTGCACAGCACCTGGTGCGTGGCGAACACTCTACAATGTGAGTTACTGTTAAAGAGGCCGTAGAATGAGAGCTTTCTTGTTACACTTACATGTCCTACACAAGTCCCTGGCAGGATCCGATTCAATGGATGAGCATTTCCTTCTGAAACAAGGATATGGGTTAGATCCACATTGACCGGCAGAGCCGGGCCACCCAAACATCCAGAGTGTGAAGGAGCAGGACTGGGCTCTTACGCACCCATCAGAGGGCTCTTTATTCTATCGGGAGAGAGCCAAGATACGTAGACACCAGACTCCAGTGTGCCTCGGGCGAGGTGTTAAAAACGGGTCAGCCAGGGGAAAGTGCTACAGCAGAACTCTAAAGGCAAGGAAAGCAGGTCATCTGGAATCAAGGAGCCGGAGACCTTGAGGTTGGCTGCAGGCAAGTGGGGAGGGCCCGGGAGGGGTTCCACGCCAGCTGCAGCACCTTGCGGGGTGCACCAGCTGTATTAAAGACCAGGGCCGAACTCAACAGCCAGAGTTGCTTAAAGCCAGGAAATTATTGACCTAGAGAGCAACCGTAGACGATCGTCAAATGTAACACGTGCCGGGTCCAACCTGCCTTCTCTCCCAACCAGCAGGAATCTTAACTGTGCAAACTCTGAAATCAGCCCCTGGACTCCTTTGTCTCATACATCACAGCCCAGATCGTCAGCACAATTCCCCCTGGTAGGGTTTTTATGACTGGTGATGAGGTAAGGAGGCAGAGAAAACACAGCTGGTCCTGCAAGCAGTTTACAGAGAGGGCGCTGGGAGAATGTGTGCCTGTCCCCGAACACCAGCCCTTACAGCTGCTCTGCTCCCCTCCAAAGGCTGAGGGTCCCCACCACCTCTCATGGAAGGAAACACATGGCTCCGACCAATGAGACATTTCTTTAAGTTGAAAAAAGAAATTCAGCTGTAGACATTTTTAAAGCACTGAGATGTTTGGGGTGCTCCTTCCCTGCTGCCTTCAACGGTGAGCTCCCACTCTTGCCAACTTGGCCTATTAAATACCGCTCTCAAAAGCATCCCTTCTCTGCGTCCCCAGCACCATTGCCTGGGTCGGGCCTCATTATCTCTCCCTTAGAGTCTATAACCAGCTTCTAACTGTTCTTCCTGTCTTTGGTCTTGGCTCCAAACCTGTCTCCACCCAGAAGCCAGAGGGACTTTCTCAAACACAAATCATATGCCTCTCTCTCCCATTTAAAAAACAAACAAACAAACAAAGCCCTTGGATGGATCCCTGTTTCTTCCAGAGTAAACTGAAAACTCTTTTACATAGAGCATTTTACATAGAATTGTCCATTCTTGTTATTCAAAGTAGCCGTGTTGTATGAAGTCGCTGCAAACACAGAATTAGTGAACACACAACTATTCCTCTTAGGGGAAATACAGGCTTAGAGTCCTGTGAGCCTCTGGCCACAACATTTTTGTCAATCGATAATAAGTAAGTTTACTGTATGTGTTTCTGTTTAATTTTTATATACACATTAATATACATTGGTGATTCATTCACATGGGACTCACTGCCAACAGGACTACAACTCATGCCTCGTGAAACTTACGAACACACGTGTTTTCTCCAGAAGGCACATCACATCCTTCATGAGCTTAGGAATGCCAGACAGCACTTCAGCCCTATGCTTGGGGGCTGCTTTAAATGGTGAAATCACCATGAAAAAGCACAAAAAATGGGGAAAACACGGCACAAAACAGACCGTGAAAAAGACACTTGCTTATAGTATGAGAGCTGAAACAGGAGGGCAAAGTGTCACCTTGTTTGTCCTCAGCTGGGACCGTGTGCATCGGGTGACCCAAATTTCTCCTTGCTCTCCATACATCCATAAATGACCACAAAAACACTGTGAGTGTTGACTTGGGGAACACGAGGAAATTTTAGTAAGCAAACTTGCGAATATGGAACCTGTGAATAATGAGGATGGACGGCATTTATTCCCATCGCCTGCCCAGCACCTCTTACTCCTGCTTCTTCTGTCCGGGCACACGGTGAACACAAGGGCCTACGTGTGCCTCCATGACCACACAGAGCCGATCGCAATGTCCTAGCCCCTCGGCGGCAGTGACTGGTTCAGAAACTGGCACAGGATTTCAAACACAGCCAAGCAGAGATGTCTCCCGGGATTTTTCTACTGGAACTGGGAGAGAAGATTCTGACTTGGAGGATAGGCTCAGAAAGACGTGACTCTGGGCTGTTGATGACCATGTTCCTTGTCATGCTGGCCACGTGTGATAGGAAAGATTGTAACTGAAGGTGGGAAAGAGCTAGAGAGAGAGAGAGAGAGAGCGCAGGTACTGTTTTCTGCAGGTTTTCTGTATTGCTGCCCTCAATTCTCTGAACTACCCTGGGATCCTTCAGATCCTTCAACAAATCCCTTTTTTTTCTTTCTTTCTTTTTTTTTTTCCTTACCCTTATTTGGTTGCCTCTTACAACAAAAAGAGTCCACAGGAACACAGCATTAAAGGCCTTTCCTGATCTGGCCCCCATCTACCTTGCCTTCTATCATGTTCTTACTTCAAACATTATGTCCCCTGACACAGAAACACTTGGAGTTTCCTGCATACACTCTTACATAGAGCATTTTACATAGAATTGTCCATTCTTGTTATTCACAGTAGCCGTGTTGTATGAAGTCGCTGCGAACACGGAATTACTGAACACGGAACTGTTCCTCTTAGGAACTACTCCTTCACACATTAGCTTGGTTATCCAGCCGTTCTCTGACCTCTCCTTGGGGCTCCTGCAGCATCCAGCCCCAGCTCCTCTCTTTGCTCAACACATGACATTGAACTTTCTTGCCGATAGACCACGAGCATCCATACATCACAGAGCAGGGCCTGGTGCTCTCAGGCTGCCCAGAGGCAACGTGGCAAACTTGAATTCTTGGCCTGAAGTGTGGAGACGAGGTTTCTGCTGCCACTGCTTTCCTGGGGCGAAGCCAGTGCTGCTGAGAAAGCTCTTCACATCAGAATGACGGTTCATGCTTCAGAAAGCCCTGCTCCATGCATGATTTCATTTGAGCCTCTAAGAGCCCTGGGAGGCAGCCAGAGGAGGCAACAGAGACTTGGAGGAAATGGAGCCTCTCAGAGGTAAAGTGCTACTGTCCCATATACATAACTAGTAGGTGACAGAGCAGGACACAGAACACAGGCTTCCCGACTTTGAGGCCAGTGGGTTCCATATGTCTTAAACACCCCACAGGCCCTGTCTAATTTGATCCTTGTAACCTCGGTGACCAACACATCCCAGTTTTCCCGGGAATAATATCCCCAGTTTCAAACTAAAGTCCTCCATCTCAGGAACTCGCTCCATCTCCAGCCAACCAGGATGGTTGGTCCCCACACCGCACAACAATGATATGAGGCAAGTATGGAAATTGTTCCCATTTACACTTCAGAAGACTGAGGCTCCGAAAGGGAAAGTGACTGGCGAAGGTCACACAAGTCATCAGTGGCAGAGCCAAGATACAAACCAACATCCCTCTGATTCTAGAGCTCTTCACAGGCTTCAGCAAGGCCTCCACTAGCAACCATTTAAGCAACCAGTCAGTCATCCGGAATGCATTAGCAAAATTGAGGCATCGCGCAGGAAGAGGGGGTGTCAGGCCACAAATATCATACAGCCATGTAGAAAGGGAAGCAGTGCGTCTAACCACCATGCTCACTGGGACCATATTTCTCATTTGATCTTAACTGCAGTTGTGTCTCCACAGGGCTTCCAGACCAGCTAGTGGGACAACAAGCTTGACAGATGTTTTTCCCCACTGAATTGGCCAACGATTTGACTGTAACTGTGTCTGTACCCAATGCCAAAACAACAGGCCAATTAATCCAATTCCATTGGCCAATACGGTGGAAAGAGAAAATAAACAAAGCAGGTTGTCTGAGAGAGAGAGAGAGATGACCCAGTTGAAGACTGAATCTGGCTGGTTATTTCACTACACTGACCAGTAAATTTGGGCCTATCAGGTCACCTTGAGGCCCTTGGCAGACCCAGCCTGAACTAGTTGAATTAACTGGTTGTCCTGGCAAGGTCCATATGTGGCCCCTGTCTCCTCAACTTTAAAAGACTAGATCAAACTGATGATGGGTGTTGTACATTTTTCCATGTTATGTAACGACTGCCCATGCTAAATGCTTGCTGGGAATCATTATTTTCAAAGGCCTCTGAGTTCATTATGCAAGAGGCACTAGCTCATGCATTTTGAGCAGACCAGGGCAAAAATGACATTTAAGATATTGCTCAAGTTTTAAAACGAGTGGCTCTACAAATAAACAGTGATTTTTAAAAGAAAGGAGAAAAAAAGAGTTTATAAACCCAATAAAGACGCAACAGGGGCCAAGCAAGATGAAAAGAAGAAGTTTAAAGCTGTGGTGAGCCACCTTCTGAGGCCTTCAGAACACTCAAGTCCAGAATAATTCCCCACACAGAAGAAGGAAAGGGAGTATTCTCAGATGCCAACCAATAACTCACCGCCCCCGCCCCACCCCATCACCACCACTAAGTTGTTGGGACTCAATGTACCAAGTAGGAGGCAGCCAGCAAAGGATTTCACCGAGAAGGAACTGTCCATTCCTCATCTGGCTCTGTTAGCAGATTCAGCCCAGATCCTAGCCCACTCACCTCAGGAAGAGCTAAGAGCCCCAGGGCACGTAATAGAAAGTTCCCTGCTCGCTTACTCATCACAAAAGCTCACCCATTAGTATAGCCAACACCACGTAACATGAAGCACTACCGTGTCCCAAGCTGTGTCCTAAGCACCTGCCATACATTATTCCATTTAATCCTCATAAAACTTTGTGAGAGTTCTTCTTATCAAACCCAATATAAAATGAGGCACGGAGAAGTAAAATTACTTTTCTCCTGCTCCCACAATGGTGGAGTGGGGATTTGAAGCCAGAGGTCTGATGCTAGAACTTTGTGTTCTAAGTACCTGTCATCAAGCCCCGTAGCTCTCCAGCCATTGGTGCCGTAGTCTGGCTCCCAATAACTGCTCTGCTTCTCCTTATAGGGGACCCCCAGCTGGAAGACCACGCTGAGGCTGAGTGTGCAAATGTGGCCACCTGTGGTGGATTTGTGGGCAGCAGGGGTGGGCGGCTGGTGGTTGCAGGGATTCAAAGGCCCAGCATCCTTGCCTCAATCCAGGATGCTTCTGAAGGGCCAGTTCAAGTTCCACGGTGCCCTAGGGATCAGCGGAATCCTCGCAGCAACATCAGTTCTACTTTCATCTGTCTGGTCCCGCTTCCCTCTCTCTAGACAGGTGCCTGCTGAGGGTAGGAAAGGACTCTTACCCTGAAAGAGGCAGCATGGACAAGCAGACGGGGTCATTTGCTGGATCAAGGGGACAGAATATAATTGGAAAAGGGAGAGTTTATCAACACAGGCACAGTCCCATATATTATAGCACAAGGAACCCAGGAGAAAGCACTAAACACGTTCCTCAGTGGCTTTCAGAATGGCCAACACTAAGTAAAGCAGAAATGCCAGAGCTGCCATCAATAGGTGACGGAAGAAGGGATAAGAAGAGTAGATATGTTCTCCAGTTCTGTTCTGCAGGTGGACACGGGGTTTGCTCCATCTTCTGATACAGTAAGTAACGTGCATCAGAGACATCCCTGAAGTTTGGGGGGCTGTGCTCTATGGGCCAGGGCTCATAGTAGGAAATGCTGTTACAGGATTCCACGATAGCAAGCAGATCCCAGAAGAATAGAGGCCAGGTGGTGCTGCTGACCCATCGGAAGCAAGGTCAGCGCCACCACAGGAATGAGTGGCAAGATGGCGTGGCAACCAAGAGGCTGGCGCGGAGATCCATGGGAGTGGTGAAGAGAATGCAGTGTCTCTAAGACGTAAAACAGATGGACTCCCCAAGGATGTTTCTCAAACTCTACCAATGAAAAGAAATCAAGGATGGCTTATCAGGACACTGAGGGACACTGCATCAATAGTTATGAACCCTTGCCCAGTTTTCAGACCTGAGAGCTGTCTACTGAAGGAGAGTGTGGGTCCCCATGAGGACGGACCCTCGGTCACTGCAGCGAGGATAGACAGTCACGAGTCCCCCAGTCGCCTCCCAAAAGGACCAATGGCCATTCAACTCAGGTAAAATGTCCAGACTTTTCAAGGACTGTCAGACACCGGAACTAAGTGACAGCATCTCGTGGCCCCCTGTAAGCACTGGGGTGAGAGGGAGCCAGGTTATCAGCGGAGGCCTGGCCCAGGTCTGGCTCAGAGCAGTGGTCACTTCCCCGGTTCTCAAATATATAAGTGGAATGAATATCCTTTACAGTTAGGACAACCCTGACATTGGAGCTCCTTGACCTGTGCAGCCGTCCTCGTGGGAAAAGCCAAATGGAAGCCCCTGCAACTGTCCCTCATCCTTCAGCCAAGGTATTAAATCAAAAACAATAGTACATCCAAAAAAGAATCTTTAAGAAGGGAGGGAGGGAGCCTTCCCTTAAGGAGCAGGGGTAGTCGTTCCCATAATATCCTCATTTAATGCACCCATTTAATTCATCCATTTGTCCTCCATAAAAAGCAGGTAGATTCTGGAAGATGACAGTAGACTACCACGAACTCACCCGAGTAGTAGCTGCAACCCCAGCGGCTGGTGCAGATGTAGGATGGCTGGGAGAGAACACAGCTCCACCATACGGTACGAGGCCCCGGATCTGGTACGTGTATTCTTTTCCATCCCTGCCGAGAAAGAGCACCAAGAGCAGCTTGCACCCCCACGGAAGAGTCAACAGCAAAAATTCACGGTCTCGCTCTAGGGCTCTATTAACTCTCCCATCCGTTTGCATAATATAGTCCAAAGGAGCCTGGCGCATTCGAACATTCTGCAGACCGTGCCATTTATCAATGACACACAGCAGATAGCACTGTATCAGTGACATCGTGTTAACCAAACTGGATGAGCAAGAAGTAGCAAACACATGGGAGGCCCTGATAAGATACATGAGCCCCAGAAGTTCGGAAGTAAACCTTACAAAAATTCAGAGACTCCCTACATCAGTGAAATTGTTAGGAGTCTTACGGTCCGAAGCACGTAAGAGTCGATGTGTTAAGCAAGGGAACACATCCTTTCAAATAAAGGACGGCTGCTATGCTCACCCAAGACCCTGACCATGAGCAGAAAGCAAGAAATGCATCCATCTATCCATTCATTCACTCATTCATTCGCTCATTCACTCATTCATTCACCCAAGCTTTGGTGACGGCTGCTTGGTGCAACTCGCTCCAGACCTGACGCTGAGGGGAGGTGGGTGGGGAACCATCTGCTGGTGTGTTTGCACAGGACCCAGGAGTGGAGTTCCTGCCTTTTCCCACCAGCCTCCCCACAGAGAGAACGTGGGGAGCAAGAGCCAAGGAGAAACAAAGGAGCCGTTGCAAAACCAGCATCCCAGGTGACCCTTACGAGATGCACTCTAGACAAGGTTCGAGACCAAAGTGAGGTCACCCGCCCCGACCCCAATCTCGTAGTTATCTACTCCCTTTGAAATTCCCTCCAGTGAGCACAGCGAGTGCTCAGTAAAAATCCAGACTGTCTTGCAGGAAAGAGGGTTTCCTTGGCCAGGGCAGGAGGGGCGGGGGCTGTATATTAATCAGAAGAGCTTGTGAAGTCAGGTCGGGTTATTTTCCCCTGAACCGTGAGTATTTTGGAAGCTGGCTTGTGGCGCGCACACACCCTCTCTTCTCAGAATGCCTGGCCGCCAAGAGCTCCGCACCCTCTCCCTGAGTTCTGCTTGGTGGCCTCTGAAACAACAAACATCCCTCCGCTTGTACACAGTGAGCTAGAGACAGGCCAACTCCAGCGGCTCTCTGCTGCTTGCTTCCAAAATTATCCGGCGAGCTCGCTGGCGCCGGTTCGCGTTCTTCCAGGTTTCAGTGGGGACAGAGGCTGAACATCGGCCTCTCGAAGCACCCTTGGCTGAACTGAGTGAGTTCGTGAAAAGAAAAAAAGAGTGAAAGAAAACATGGCACAACTGCTCCAAGAAAATTCCCACTGGGTTGCAACTGGGTCACTGCATCTGACCTTTCCCAAAGTAGGGTAACCATCTTTACGGAATAAAATGTCCAAAGTCAGGGCTTATCACGTGGTGGCACAGAAAGAGTACAGAGGCTTTGGTATCAGGAGGAGCCAAATTCAAATCCTGACTTTGCTTCCGTGGGGACCTGAGCTCCCCACATAGCCTCTCGGAGCCTCAATTTCGGCAAAATGGGACCCTGAATTGACTCTTTGTGTGGATCAAAGGAGAGAGTGGCTGTGAGGTGCCTGGCACACAGCCCACGTGCCAGGAGTCCCTTTACCATAACTGGATAAACTTTCACAGAATCAGAGCTCCCCAGAATTGGAGAGAGCCAGACAGGGGGCCGTGTCCAAGTCCAGTCGAATATTCAATTCTTACGGCCCTGGGGCTTCTGTCTGATGGCTGACCTCATCCAAAATGGATAGAGAGGTCTCGAGAAAGGGAATGAAGACAACGTTTCATTGAAAGGACAAATATTAGAAGGCAAATTCTCCTACCCGTTTCCGAGATGTCTCCACCCCCGGGGGTTGCTGTGTTGGTTTGGTTTGTGGACTCTGGCAGGGGGTCATGGCAGAGGGGCTGGAGAAGCTGGGCCTTGGCAGCCACGCAGGGAGCTCTGACCTCCCCACATGTTGTCCCCTGAGCCCAGTGCTGAGCCATCACTCAGAGATTGCATCTGCAAGACGGCCTGCAATGCTTCCAGAGAGAATGCCGAGGAGGCAGTAGCTCTCTAAATCACTTAGGAACACCTCATTCCCATCACACACAACTAGTGAATTAAGAGAACTTAGTGGCCCCCGTGACTGAGAAGTCCAGGGGCAGGATAGGTGTTAGCAAACGTGGTCAGCGGCTCTGTGCAGCATCCCAGCAGCGTGTTTCTTTCCATCTCCCCACTCTGCCTTCTGCCCGAGTCTGCCTCCCCTCAAGACCGACTGCCCTCTTGACCACAAGATGGCTGCCTGCAGCAAAAAGGGCATCCTAGTCCAGTGAGGAGAGAGGGCTCCTCCGAGGTGGCTTCTGTGAAAGGACAGGAACAACAAAAGCTTCCTTCTCAAGAGTCTCCAGCAAATGCTTCCCAAGGACACTTGCCAATCACTGAGGCCCAGAGCATTAAGCCGTGAGCACATGCTTAGGCCAAAGAGGATCCACTTCCTAAAGCTAGGACTTGGGCCTGCTTCCCAAAGCAGTATAAGAGCTATGTGGGGGACAGCACCCAGCTGAAAATTGGGGTGCTGCCACCAAGATAAAGGGGGAGTGGATGGTGAGAAGCCAACAGCTGCAAATGTGCACGTCACCATCAAATGCTTTGCCCATCCTAGACATACACGGGCTCTGACTCTTGCCCTGAGTCCACTGCCCTCCATTCTCGCAAAGGCAGAGGAGCAAATCTGAATAGTTCGTCTCTCTCCAGTGACGAGACCCCTGAACTGACTGAAGTTTTGGTGGAAGGGGCCCAGGGTTGCCCAGCTGCCTGAAATCACTGGTCTCCAAACTTTGTTCCAGGAAGCACTTCTGTCCATGAAGCAATCTTGGGGGGTACTGGAATGCATCAGAAACGGGGTGCCTGGAGGTGAAGGAGGCCGAACCGGGCAGGTACTGGCTTCCCTTCCACTTAAAGCTCACACCTCTGCCCCTTAAAATGGCTCTTTGCTACTCACTCATTACATGTAGTCTTGATTGTGGTCTTTGACCCTGCCCCACATCCCGGAGGAATGCCAAATCCTCCCAGCCTCTGCCTTCAAAAGCCCTGTTTCCTGCTTGGGGTGACCTCAGTCCTCAGACCACTGCCCTGAGATTTGCTTCCCTCGTGACCCTGAGCAAATCCTGAGACCTTCTGCATCACCCAGACAGTCAGTGCTGTCGCTCAGCCAACCTGGAGCTGGCGCGCCTCCACTGCGTCCTACCTGCGTGACCTCGGGGAAATCCCCTGACCTCTCCCCGCCTCCGCTTTCTTCTCTACAAAATTGCAAGAATAATTCACAATTTAGACCAACAGATATGCTGCCTTTGAGGCCCTGGGTTGACTGGTACATTGGCAGAATCTCTCTTTTTATTATCAGCAATGGTTGGAACTGCTTGACCTGTTCAGCATTAATGTGAACTGTAACCAGGCTCCATTAAAAACAAACCAAAAAAAATTCCTCTTTAAAGGGAATTAGAGGCCCCTAAAGACAACACTTGCACTAAGTGGGCTATGAGTGGCCCCAGGCTGGTTCCCCAGAGCTCCATAACTTTCTAGAGCCTCTCCAAATAGAATGCTTGGAGTTCAGGCCCCCTCTCCAAAGCTGGGTCTGCGTCCAGACATGCCTGCGCCTCCGGACTGCTTTCTGTGGCTGCCACTGGAGGCACCTGGATGGCTGACCAATGTCTTCTCATTGTGGCTTCAACCCTCCTGCTTTGGAAGCCTGACTGCTGGCCTCACGCGAGGCGCTGGCAGTGGGCAGAAGACCGCATCAAGGAGACGCTTCCTCGCATTCCCTCATCCAGCCACCCAAGACCTGCTGACAGCTCCTCCGCACAACCTGTTCTGTGCCGGAGGGGAGGGGGTTGGGAGCTATGATGGTGTCACTGCACAGGACCCAAGAGTGTCTGGGTCCCGCCTTTTGCCACCACCACCACCACCTTCCCCACAGGAAACCCAAGGAGCTGGACCAGAAGAGAAACAGGAGCATTTCAGAAACTGCCTCTCAGGGGACCCTTATACAAGGCACCCGAGACAAGGCTCAAGGTCAAAGTACTCCAAATCTTAATCTTAAATCATCGTATCAATGCATGCTGAGAAAAAAATACAGGAGAAAGAGGGGAAGATTCCGTTCGGGCCGGGGGCGGGCGGGTGTTGCAGAGAACAACCATGAGAGAGAACCAGGCACCACGAGGGGCACCTAACACCCCTTACCCACCCCCAGGTACGAAGAGGAAAAGGAAGACAAATAAGAATGTCCCTGACCCCTGAAGCCAGGCCTCGTTTATTCAGAAATGATGTAACGGTGTTCAGCAGGGGGACGAGGCAGGGAAGAGCGCTCTAGGCCACGGAAGAGCATGTATGAGATGCAGTGTGAGAAGGAAGCAGAGGGTAGCTGAGGTCTGCAGGGGTGCAGTGCACAACCCCACTCTTGCCACGGTCCTCGGGGGCCCTTGGCTTTGGGTTTAACCACATGACTTGCTTTGACCTCTGGACGCTAGTGGGCCTGCTGAGAGCAGGGGCTAGAAGTATGCCTCCAAGCTTAGGACTGTCTCCTCGTACTCCTGCCTTTGGCCACGAGAAGAGCATGCTTTAGGCAATCGCTGATCCAAGGAGGATAAGACCTATGGGGCAGACCCAAGACTCGACACACAGCCTGCAGTTCAAGCCCAGCTGGGCCCAGCCAACACCCGCCACATTCCAGCCAACCCACAGGTGCATAGCAAGAACAATTCACGCTTACTGTGGTACACCACTGAGATTTTGTGGGGTTTGCGTTACACAACAAATGCTCATTGGTATGCTTGCGTGCCTAGGTAAGACGTTCAGAATCTCCCCTGCACGCAACAAAGGCAGACGTAACCATTTTATGCCAACAGTCCCTTCACGACTTCCCAGGTAAAATCTGGAGTATGAAATCCACTCTATCCTTATTCCCTGGAGCAGGGCTGGCCGTGGGGAGCACACACACGAAATCCTTGCTGATAAGCTGACAAAATCATTCCTTCCACTGGTTTCTCTGGAAACATTTTGCCCACCTAACAGATACAGTTTCTGCTTCAAGCACTCCGTTCAAAACCTTCACAGAACCTTCCCCACCTAGAAGCCCAGCTCCAGTGGGTTTGGCTCAACTCTTGATCTGGCTTCTCCTCTTCCAGACCGTGAGCCCCTCGAGAGCAGGAACAGGGTCTCTTTTCTTGGGCCCCCAGCGCCTAGGACAGGACCTAGAGAGAGTCAGCGCATGGGACGCGTTGGTTGAAGGAATGAACGCACAAACCTCCTGACGCAGCTCCCAGCACAAAGCGAGGCCAGTGGCCCTCACACAACAAACGCTTGGTTGCCTGGCTGCCTATGTGTGTCCTAATTAATTCCCTTGCCTCTTATTTCTTTCTTCTCTCATTTAGAATCACGAACTCCCTCCCATGCACCACTCAGCCTCTGCTACAGTAACCTCTTTATTCCATTTTAATAATACCTAGACTATGGACAGAGTGACATAAAGGAAACCCGTGAGTCAAAACATCTATGGTAGGAAAAATACAGGTGACCTATAAAGTACTTCACCAACTTTCCTGAAGACTTCATGTTTGGACCTTATAAATCATGGGCGCCTGTCCCGCGCGGGCTGGCCAGCCACGCTGCAGCGAGCCGCCCATCTTTAAGAGGCCTGGTGGCACAATGGCTTGTTGATGCAGGGTATTTATACAGAATTTCCCACATCAATCTTGGTGTAAAAAGCGAGGTGATGTCATCGAGCAGTGAAACAACTATCATCTGTAGAAAATCCTAAGCAGTCCCCGGGACAGAGTCCTGCTTATTTACTTATTCACGGGTGTATGGATTGTATGATGGACACAGAGGCTGTGCCACAAAGACCAGGAGCGTGGCACACGGTCATGCCCTCTGACCCAGGAATCATGCCCCTTCTAGGAACCTGTCCTAATAAAATCACCGGGAGGTCCAGGGAGAGATGCACAAAAATTTATGTCCATAGTTTGATTCCCAGAATGGCATCTAGAGAAGGAAAAATACAAACAGCCTCTACTTACCGAAGTGGGAGTGGTAAGCAGACTGGGTTACATCCATGTAATGTAGTGTTTTACAGCCATTAAAAGTGATCATTAGGTCCTGTCCCCTTCCCTTCCCTTCCAGCTTAATTCTGTCTAGAAGCCGTTAGGTGTGGTTGAGCAAGGTAGGCATCTTCCAAAGGTTCCAGAGCCTGAGCCAGGTGCAGGGTGTGTCTACACAGGGTGGTGGCAGTGGCGGCGGTGGCCCGGCCCAGGGTGCTGAAACCTGAGTGTCCATGCAGGGGGGTGGCCTGGCACAGGTTGTCTCACCAAGCAGATGAGAAGAGGACCGCTGCAGGGAGGCGGTGGTGGTGGCAGCCTAGCACAGGGGTTCAGAGCCTGAGCAGATGGAGGAGAGTGTCCTCATGAGCCGTGGTGGCTGCAGTGGGCCAGCACGGAGTGCTGGATCCTGACTGGGGTAAGGAGGGCCTCCATCTGGGGTGAGGGGAGAAGCATCCCAGCATATCAGTTCAGAACCCAAGTGGTTAGGAGGTCATCCCCTTGTTTGGAGGGTGGGTTGCAGGGGCAGGGAAGAGACTGCAGGAGCATTAAGGCAAATGGTAAAAACCACTTTGAGTTTCTCATTGCCAGAAAAGACAGTTACGAATTTGGAAAGGGAGAAAACTGGAGACATTGGTGTGACTTCATGTGAATTCATGGAAAGATAGATACTTAGATAGTTGTGTGTGTGTGTGTGTGTGTGTGTGTGTGTGTGTGCACATCCCCCAGCTCTGTCTTCTGAGAACATGTACAACCAACAAGAGCTCAAGAGCAATGAGCACACCTAGCAACTAGATCTGGGTTTCTAAATACCATTCTCTGCTAAATAAACCAGGGGGCCTGTGGGGAAATGGCTGTTGGAAGAGGCGATCTGCAAGAGGCCTCTGCAATCCTACACATTCTTGCTTGGTGTGCCAAGAATAGAAGATCCAACCACTGTTTTGCAGCCTGTCCCAGGGTTGTGGTAGCAGTAAGCAACTCTGCAGAATGAGTAATGGCTCCCTCTTCCGGGATGGAGAGAAGACTTGCTTCGCGCCCTCTATAAAACGGTGGACTCCCCGGGCTCAGGGTCCAGCTATAAGGCAAACGCGCAGCATGTGTCATCTGGGCCGTATCACATTGCTCCCGTTCGCCTTGGGCGTCGGAGAACCAACGTGATATGCTGGTGATCATGCTCCTTCCTGCGTCCTGAGTAATAAACTCCTTTGTCTCTGACGCAGAAGTCTCATGTAATCCAGCAGCATCCATGAAACAGGAACAGGCTCTTCATAGTTTGTAATTAGAAAAAAATCAAATCCCAGACCAGATGATAACTGATTCTAGGGCTGGGCCAGGAAAAGGAGGAGACATGGCTGCATGATGGTTTACCAGAAAATAAGGAAACAGTCAGAAGATGGGAACACATCAAAAGGACACAGGACGGCTCGAAGGGGCTCTCACTGGTCAAATCCAAAACAATGTGAACATCAAAATAAATAATAGTAACAGATTATAACCTATTAAGATAGGAACCCATGACTCATACTGACTTAAATAAACAAATAAACAAAAGATGATTTTCAAAAGAGGTTTTAGGAAATGGGTAAAATGTTCCACTCTCTATATAGGGTAGAACACACACACCCTTGCTGGTTGGTTTATCAGAATCCATTCCCCATTTCCCAATATTTGTTTATGGCTCCCCCTTCCCTCTCAGGCCATGAGCTCTGGAGGAAAATCTGCTTCACATGATCCAGGCCTGGGCCATCAAAGCAGGCCTTGCCCTTGGCCACTGGACCTAGTCCAGGGATGGACACTTGACCTAGTCTGTCTGATCAAAGTACATGTCACAAGTTTTGTGGAAAAAATAATCTTACTCTTTTCCACTGGGCTTGAATTTGAAGGGGGGGTGACTCTGGAGCTGCTCAGCCATCTTGTCACCATAAGGGAAGAGCCTGGAACTCCTGGGGACACCATGTAGAACCTGTGAGTAAACCTGCTGTGTAGACTTGTCATGTTGTCTGGATGCCTGTTGACTTCCGGACACCCTTGCTATGGACAGTATGTGTTTTTTTCCCACACCACCAAAGAATTAATTCAATTCTGACATTCTCTACCTGGAAATAGCATCCAAAGCCACAGGTTAAAAGCTCAGTCCCCCAACATCACCCCCTACTCACATACACACACACACACACACACACACACACACACACACACACACACTTCAGATGCCAATTTTAAGTACAGGTGGTCACCAGCGCTTCTGACTAAGCAGCTGTGGATTAGAGGTTCCCACAACTCCTTCCTTGGCTTCGATTCATTTGCTAGAGTGGCACACAGAACTCAGAAACATTCTTCTTACTAGAATACCCATCTATTATAAAAGGCTAGATATAACTCAGGAACAGCCGGATGGAAGAGACTCACAGGGCAAGGGATGTGGGAAGGGTGCAGAGCTGCCATGTCGTCTCTGTGACTGCCACTCTTCTGGAATCCCCACATCTTCACCAAGTGGGGAGCTCTCTGAACCCCATCCTTTTGTGTTTTTGTTCAGGCTTCCTTACATACACAGGTTTGATGAAATCATTGGCCATTGGTGACTGAACTTCAATCTCCAGCCCCCTCCCTTCCTCTGAGTTCAGGAGAGGGTAGGACTGAAATTTCCAACCCTCGAATCCCATGGTTGATTCCTCTGGTGACCCGCCCCAATCTTTAGATGACCTAGGAACATTCCAAAAGTCTTCTCATTCACATAACAAAAGACACCTTTACTGCTCTTATCACTTAGGAAACTCCAAGGGTTTTAGGAGCTCTGTGCCAGAAACAGAGAGCAAGACCAAATATACCTTTCTTCTTAAAAATCATAATATAGTTATAACTCTTGGGCCTTATGAATCCCTCTTCCCTCAGGTAGAATTCAGAAAACTTGCTTCTCTAGCTCCTATGCACCCAGTCGCAGGCCTGACTCCAGGCGCCCCCGGTAAGACATATTCACGCAGACTTTGAATATAAAGTAACCAGCGTGGGCATTGCTCAAAACACATGCTGTGGGTGAAGGCAGCCACCGAGACATCTGGCTGCAAGGGTGGGAGTGACTGAAAAGTCAACTCACGGGCCCCGGAAGAGCACCGGAGCCGATCCCGACGAAGCACTAGCTGCACTGAGCTGTGTCCCTGACGGCCAGGCGAGCCGCAGCATTGACTGCTTGGTTATAGCAGTGGCAGTGGTGTTCTCATCATATTGGTTCCCAAGAACTTTTAGGGACATTATTTCCGGAAACTTAACCTTGGCCCTAATTCTTCAGCCCTTGCAACAAATCTACATTACCCCAAATTCTTGAATTAATCTCCTTCTCTGCTTGGTAAGCCAGAGTCAACTTCTGTTGCTCACAACTAAAAGTTCTCCCTGATTCAAAAAAGAAAAAAGAAAAAATGGTATCAGGAGTGGGGTAATGAAAGTAACAGAACCTAAAACATGGGGCGGGAGGACTTCATCGTTACTGGCTGAAGCAGTTGAGCCTTTTTATGTGGTGGCAAAAAGTTGGTCAAATTGTTGCCTGCTCTATCTTAAGACTTCATGCCAATTGAGATTAAAGAGCCAGAAGAAATGGTTGGAAAATTCCAGAATATTAGTCCATGCTGGCTACTTCTTGCCACTTTTAATAAAGTCCTCCAGGAGAGAGATGATTTCAGATAAGAGCTAGCCAGTCTGCAAGCCACTGGAAAGGATACAGCTTTGCTAAGAGACGCACCGTCTGACTGCAGCCTATAATCTAAATTGACTGAGAAATCCATAATTCGAAGGCTTACAAATTGGAAAAGCCCACGTAACAGTAATGAAACTACAGTGCTAACAAGAAGGAGATGGGTGCCTCAGGCCCTTGTCTAAAATCTTCCCCTAAGAGCTCTCTGCCAAATAAAGGAGGAGCACCCAAAAAAGATCAAATTAAAGGAGGTATCTCTCCACTCAAGTACACTATGTTAAACGGCCCCAAAGAATCGGTCACTAAACCAAGGACTAGAGGGTTGGGCAGAGCACAGAGAGTAGGTAAAAGATGAGACCCTTTAGGCTTACACGCTCCATCTAGATGAAATTGTTTGCTGTGGTTACGTACACATGGGAGTCTCTGAAAGCAAAGACTGGATCCCTATTACATTTTTGAGGGATATATATTTCCAAAACAATCTGAGCCTGATCTATGCTAGGCCATTAATCCCTACAAATAATTTTTGGGGGTCAAACTCTCACCAAGAAGAATGGGCTACTAAAGCTGTGCAGCCCCCAGAAAAGACACCCACCCCAACATCTGTCTTAGACGTAGCTAAGATAACGGACAGACAATAGCATCTCACATCTGGACCTAATGGGTGGCCTGTACTTCAGCACTCAGAGATTGCAGAGCTCAAGACAGATGTAGGCATTGACTCCGGGCTTTGGACCATACACAGAGTACATGGATAGAAAGAAAGCAGGTGTGGGTGTTGAGTGACTAAAAGATTGAACTATGGCACATGTGTTTAAGTGGCCACCCAACAGCTCTTCATAATTCTCTTCTTCCTTGTTTTCCTCTACTAAAAAGCTAACGACTAGTCACCTTCCCAGACTCCTTTGCAGCTAAGGGTGGCCATGCAGCCCAGTTCTGGCCATTTCAATGGAAGGGAAATCGTTGGGTAGGGCTCACAGTAATGGTTTTAAAAAGAGATAGGCTCAACTGACATAAGCAAGGCAATTAAACTTTTTCTTTAGAAAATACCCAAAATACTATATACAAGGAGGCCTGGCCAGCTCAGTCAGTACAGTATGTGACTCATGAGCTCAGGGTCATGAGTTCAAGCCAAACATTGGGTGTAGAGAAAGAAAAGAAAAGAAAAGAAAAGAAAAGAAAAGAAAAGAAAAGAAGAGAAGAGAAGAGAAGAGAAGAGAAGAGAAGAAAAAGAAAAAGAAAAGAAAAGAAAAGAAAAGAAAAGAAAAGAAAAGAAAAGAAGGGAAGGAAGGAAGGAAGGAAGGAAGGAAGGAAGGAAGAAAGAAAGAAAGAAAGAAAGAAAGAGAAAGAGAGAGAGAGAGGGAAGGAGGGAGGCAGGAAGGAAGAAAGGAAGAAAGAAAAGGACCTTCAGGGCCCCTGGCTGGCTCAGTCAGTAGAGCATGCAACTCTTAATCTCAGGGTCATGAGTTTAAGCCCACACTGGACATGGAGCCCACTTAAAAAAAAAATAACAACAAAACTACATCCAAAGCTGAGGTCTCCTTTGACCACCCCTCAAGTCTAGCCTCTTATCCTCCCTTCCTCTCCCGTTATCAGTTTGGCATGCATCCTTCCAAACCATTCCCAGGCATTTGAATATATTTGTATTTGCGTATTTACGATATATGTATTTGTATGTGCCTATATATATGTATACGTGTATATATAATATGTAATACAATATATACAGCTATACTGTAAATGTATAATGTACAATATTACAAATGATCTATGATACAGTTGGAAATTACATATATGGTATCATACTGAGGGTATCATTCTGCAACTTGTTTTTCTCATTCAACAGTATGTTTTAGAGACATTTCTATGCCACAACTTTAAGGTCTACTTCATTCTATTTATCTGCTTCATAGTTTTCCATAGTATGGATGCCCTACAATTTATTTAGCCATTTCTTTACTGATAGACATTTAGTTCATTTCCAATTTCATGATTTACTTCTTACTCTTAGAAATAACACTGGAATGAAAATTCCTGTCCCCAACTCTTCATGCATGTGTGCAAGTATTTCTCTGGGGTAGATACTTAGAAGTGGAATTGCTAGGTCATAAGCTATGCACATTTTTTATTTTTATGTCCTTTTAAAATTTTAATAGATCCTGCCAAATTTCCCTCCAAAGTGGCAGTACAAATTTATGGTCTCTCAGCAGTGCATGAGAATTCCCCACACTCTAACCAACCTAATCCCCCCTGCCCCCCCCCCCCCGC
The DNA here is from genome assembly GCF_023065955.2 of Ursus arctos. NCBI lineage: Eukaryota > Metazoa > Chordata > Mammalia > Carnivora > Ursidae > Ursus > Ursus arctos. The sequence continues at coordinate 58,685,646 of NW_026622819.1, forward strand.
AATCTGATGGGTAAGAAATGGCTTCTGGTTGCGTTCACTTGCAATTTTCTGAGGAGTTGTGAGTTCAGCTTTGTCTGTCCAGTTCCTGTCTCCACAGGGCTTCTTTGGCTCCAGCAGCTCCGTGGGGTCAGTCAAGCATCTGCATCATGGAAAGAGACCGTCTCTGAAGTGGGAACCACCAGAGTCAGGCCCTACTGTCTTTGCTGCAGTAGTAATTCAGGGAAATTAACGGTCCTTCCTGGTTCCAAGAGCCATGTGGGGATTAACTGAGACAATGCACAGACAGGGTTTAGCTCAGTGCCTGCACATGCACCTACCCCACAGATACCAGCTATCCTCACCAGCCCCAGTACTGTTCCTGTGATCACCGTCTCTTCTTTTCTGTTGTGTGACGGGCAGCTGCTGACACGGCCTCCAGTGATCCCTGCCTCCCGGTATTCACACCCTTGTATCCTCTCCTTCCCTCACGTGTGGGCTGGACCTCCTAACTTGCTTCGAATGAATAGAGCACAGCAAAAATGACGGCATCATTTCACTTTCATGAATAGACTAGAAAGGATCGTGGCTCCCATCTTATCGACATACTCCTATTGCCTTCGCTGCACACTTGGATGAAGCAAGCAGCCTTGCTGGAGAGGCCCACTTGGCAAGGGACTCCGGCCATTAGCCAGGGAGAAACTGAGGCCCACGACAGCCCATGGGGAGCTGAAACCTGCCACAACCATGTGAGTGGGTGTGGAAGCACATCTTTCCCCAGTCAGCCCTTCTGATGACAACAGCCCTATCTGATACCTTGTCTCTAATCCACGACAGGCCCTGAGCCAGAGGACCCAGCCAGGCCACTGCCAGGTTGCTGGTCTACAGAAACTGCAAGATAGTAAATGTCATTATTTCAAGACACTAGGTTTCGGGATAATCTGTTACACGGCAACAGGTAACTAATACGTCATATTCATTCCCGGAGGAAACAGGTTCCCCCAGCCACCTTTCTTGATTAGTAACCTGAAACAGAGAATCTCCCCTAACACATGGCAGTCATATGTATTTGACTAAAAAGAACCCATTGAACAGTTGAAACCAGAAGATGCTGTTTTATTTCACACACACACACACACACACACACACACACACACACACACACAAACTTCTGTGTATTTTCAGAGCCCTTAGTTTGATTGGCCACTCCGTGCCTACCAAGGTGGGAGGTGATGTCCTGGGACAGAAGGAGCAAAGGCTGGACAGGCAGATGGAGCTGGCTTTCAGGTTCATGCTGCTACTTCCTAGCGGGACCACCTCGGGCTTGTCACTTCTCTTCTCTGAGCCACCGTTTCCCCAACCTTCAAAAGAGGCTTACTAAAGAAAACGACCTCACTGAGCTCACATGGTTTTCTTGTGGGGATTCAGAGATACGACACAGCCAAACACCCAACATGTAGCAGGCATGAAAATATCACTTCTTCTTCCAAGATTTTTGACCTTGACATTTCCGTCCCTTCACAACCAGAGGAAAAAACTGAAAAATACACCACTGAGAAGGCAAAGGAGAAATAGCAGCTCTGTTGAGCTCGTATGAGAAGAGAAGAGGGACGCCTGGGAGGCTCAGTGGGTTAAGTGTCCAATGGTTTCGGCTCAGGTCATGATCTCAGGGTCGTGAGATCCAGCCCCACATAGGGCTCTGCGCTCAGCATGGAGTCTGCTTGAAGACTCTCTCTCCCTCTGCCCCTCCCCCCTGCACACAGAGTCTCACTCTCTCTCTTTCTCTCATAAATAAATACCTAAATAAATAAATAAATAAATAAATAAATAAAATCTTTAAAAAAGAGAGAGAGAGGAGAGAAGAAAGGCCCAGGCTTTTCCTCACAAGATTAAGAATAAAAATGGATGCGGCGTGGGAATGCACTCGGGAATGGACGACACTGTAAAGGAATGTTATCAAAACTGCTGTATTCATGTGCACTCTCTTCGGCCTTGCAAAGGAAGAAAAAAAGAAGGAGGTTTTGGAGTATTCCCTAGAAGGGTGTGAGCTGGTTTTCTTTTAACATCTCAGTTAATCTTCTCAATCACCTTCTAAGTTATTAGGGGCTGAAAAGTAAAGGTCTGCTGGCTTTGAAGAGAACTTATTATCTGGGGCACTTTTCCTTCTTTTTTCCAAAAGAAATACTCTAAAACCAAAAACCTGCACCTGTTTCCCTTGAATTAAGGGCCTCCAAAATGATGTTTTCAATTAATAGATGCCTTTCTTTCTAAACTTGATCTCAGGTCAAAGCTGTATAGCTAAAATATTTATCTTCTCTAACTGCCCTCCCCCAACCAAAAGGTAAGAAAGAGAAACATCCACTGTTTCTTACCTTTTGCTAAACTATTCACTTGTGAAAATTCAAGCTTTTCCTTCAGTGGAAGCACAAATCCTTTGACATGAGAGTGAGAAACAGCCGTGGGCCAATTCTGGCTCTGGCCCAGTCTGAGGACAGCTACAGGTGGCAAGGGTTTTAGCCAAAGCCCGCTTCTGCCTGTGTTCCTCCCCGTCCAGAGGACCGGGCCCTGTCTAGACAGTCAGCCCCATCGATTACTTCCACTTCAGCTCAGCTCCTCCCTTCACCTGCTCTTGAGTGATGAGGGCACATTGGTAAAGACTTTAGATCATTCCAAAAAGATCCTTGAGTTCTCTGCCTCCAAGATGGCCCGGTGCAGGAAGGGTGGGGAAGGGGCATCTCCAGTGTTATGAAAGTGGGCACAGAAAAGCAATGACCATAGGAGTCATTCCTACCATCCGGGCCCTCTGTGGACGAAGGCACCTTTGAAAACAGGTCAGGCACGTGACTTTTTTTGTAAAGGCAGGTTTTGAGGAATTGCCATCCATATTTGTTTTTTTCAACCATTCTGCATCCAACAATACAATCAATCCAGTCCTTCAAGATTGGCATTCTTACCACAGAAGTGGAAGAGACAGATGCCCCCTTCCACCACCCTAAAACAGAGCCTGGCCCTTTGGGGAGGCAGGCCAGAGTTAGCGAATAAAAATACAGGATGCTGGGGCGCCTGGGTGGTGCAGTCTGGTAAGCATCCGGCTCTTGATTTCGGCTCAGGTCATGATCTCAGGGTTGTGGGATCCTGCCCCCCATCTGGCTCCATGCTAAGGGCATAATCTGCTTGAGTTTCTCTCTCCCTTTGCCCCACCCCCCATGCTCTCATTCTCTCTCTCTCTCTCTCTCTCTCTCTCTCTCAAATTAAAAACAACAATAATAACAACAACAGGATGGCCAGTTAAATTTGAATTTCAGATAAACAACCACTTTATCTACTAAGAAAAGTCTTTTATTATCTGCCATTCAAATTTACCTGGTCATCCTGTGTTTTTTTTTTCCCCAACCCTGTCTATGGGGACTTTGTCTCTGGAAGGAGTGACCCAAAGGCACAGAGTGAGAGATGGCTCGGAGAGGCTTCAGTGGGGTTCAGTCCAGGGGGCATCCAAGCCCCGCGGCTGGTAGTACCACTGGTGAGAGCCGGGGTCCATGGCGATGGTTCCAGTGGCATTGTGGGAAAGGGACCATCTCTGGGCCGGGTCTTCTCCATGCCTCAGTCTCCTCCCTCCTGCTAAGGCTCATCCTGACACTTTCCTCTCGATTCCCAGAGCTGTCTGAGAACCATCTAAGCAATTCCTTCCTGATGCATTTTTAATGGAAGTTTTCCCCAATTAAACAAATAAATAAGATGCACATGAGCATTTGAGCTCTCGGTCCTAGTCGGGGGCAGTTCAGGTCCAGGGGCAAGGGCTAGAGCACCCCCCAACCCCCACCCCCCAGGAAGGGCCAGCCCTGTTCCTGTGGTGGGCGGATACCCCGGAGGCACCCTGCTCGCCCTCAATGGAAGAACTTGGCCACACTGCTGCGATGCTTCTGGTTGGGCCCGGCCACCTTCTTCTCTGCCGTTTGTGGGTTCCCCAGGAAAGGGGCCATTTATTACTGGGTAGATTTTAGGGCAATCGGGCACTGCTGTTCCCACACTGGCTGCTGTTTAATTCACCTCCGAAGGCCGGTGCTGGTGGGGGCAGGGCTGGTTTCTGTGTTCCATCCTCCACCAGTAAAGAGCCCCTGGGGTCCTCTTTCAGCTGAGAGCTGGCTGATCAAGCCATTTGCTAAAGAATTCAGCGGGCACAGAGCCATGGTTGGGCACTTGCCCTCGCAGCTCATTGCTGGGCTCATCGCTGGAGGCCCACTGCAGCCCACTGGGGACCTGCCCTTCCCCCACTGACTCTGTCCCCCCACTTCTGCCCTTCCCTCCATGCAACTCCCTGTTTAAATCCGAGGGGTTTGGAGCTGTACACATTCAGGTATGAACACTGGCTGTACCCCACCTTGGCAGTGGGAGCTCAGTCACTGTCCCTCTCCAAGCCTCAGCTTTCTCATCGGTAAGAAAGGGGTAATCAATCAATCTAGCCTGGGGATGTGGTAAGGGTGCAGTGAAAGGAGGCCGTGAGGTGCTTAAACAGTCCCCAGGACACCCCCGTGCCTCTGCTCGTGCCCTCACTTGCAGAATGGCAGGCAGTTTGCTAAGTGTGCCAGCTGTGGTATTTTGTCCTCCCCACCCGCACCACACGCCCACAGCCAGCCCCTGTAGGATGCCACACAACAGTCCCAGCCCATGCCAGATGACCAGGAATCGTATTAACAGTAATAACTGCTCGCATTTTTCTACTGTCCTTATGTCTCAGGAAAAGCAAATAAAAATAAAATGACAAAAAACCCAGCCCTTATGAAGTTTGCCTGCTTTATCTCCCTCAATTCTCACAGTCACCCCACGAGGTAAGTACTATTGCTGTGTCCACTCTACAGATCAGGAAAGTGAGGCTCAGAGAGGGTAAGTGACTTGCCCAAGGTCACTCAGCTTAATAAGGAAATACACTGGGATTTACAGCTGGACTCCAGAGCCTGTCCCTTTATTACTACTTGGTTTCACTTAAGCTTCATGCAAAGGCTGTGAGGTGGAGACGATCTGGTACCATTTGTCAGGGTGAGGATAAAAGGGACTGTGCCAAAGTCACTCAGCACAAGTCACCAGGTTGGTCAGGCCCAGAGCTCCAAGTGAACGCTGGTGGGTCTGAATCCAAAGGCTGCAGGACCCTCACCTCACCACCAGAAGGACCACCTCTGAGCATCCCAGAAGGAAGCCAAGGCCTGGTACACAGGAAGCCCCTCAAAATCCCTCTTTTGTTGAAAGACTCAGCTGCAATGACCGTGGTAGAGATCAAAGCCATGGAAGAGTCAGGCCACCTACTGCAAGATGGAAAGGAACTAGATGCAGAACTCCCTCGTCACCCCGCTTGTACTGCTTTCTCTTCATGTTGGCGTGGCTGAGGGGGACCGCCTCAGCCACGGCCTCTCCCTGCTCAGCACCCCACAGGAGGTCTCCAGAAGCCATGCCCAGCTCAGTGCTTGTGGGGCGACTCCTGCCAACCGGCTTGAGCCAAGCTGCTCCTCCTCTGAATTCCGTCGGAGCATCTCTCGGAGAGACGGCACCTGTGAAGAGTCATCTCGAGCTCATTCTTCACAGCCCCATCCAAGGCTTCTCAGAACGATTTCTTCCCTACTTGAAAGCCTTTTTAACCCCAAACTACGTTTGTGTTTCTACCTGCCAGCTCCCGAGCCTACCTTACACATTAGAAATGGTGGTGGGGAAGGTTTCTTCAGCTCTGTCCCACATGGCTTCAGAGCTATGGCGGGAATTCCTGCCTAAGTGGGAAGAGGCTGGTGCCAGCTCAGCTGATACTTTTCTGTATTTGCTACTTCTGCCTATCGGAATTAGACAGACCGGGGTGCAAATACAGGCACTATCTTGCAAGCTGAAATTTAACTAGACATAGACTGTCTTACTAACTGGTTCCCCTGTATATTCCTCAAGAATTTGAGATGTAATAACAGAAAGCCAATTCCGCTAGGTTAAGAGAAAGGGGAGAATAATGCTTAGGTATTTATTGGCTCATGAAATGTGGAGTCCAGGATAGTATTAGTTCAGCTTTAGGCACAGCTGGATCCGGGAGCTCAAACAAGGTCAGGACTCAGTCTCTCACTCTACCTTTGTGTGGTTTTTATTCTGTGTTGACTTCTGTTATGAGCTCAAATGCGTCTCCTCAAAATTCATATATTTTTTTAAGATTTATGTATTTATTTTAGGGAGAGGGAGAGAATCTCAAGCAGACTCCCCGCTAAGCACAGAGCCTGACTTGGGGCTTGATCCCAGAACCCTGAGATCATGACCTGAGCCAAAATCAAGAGTTGGACGCTCAACCAACTGAGCCACCCAGGAACCCCAAATTCATATGTTAAAGTCCTAACCCCCCTCCATACCTTAATGTGACTTTATTTTACGACAGGCTCTTCAAAGAGATAATTAAGGTAAAATGAGGTCACATGGGTGGGCCCTAGTCCACTATGACTGGTTTCCTTATATGAAAAGGAGATTAGAACACTGACAAACACAGAGGGAAGACCATGAGATGATGCCAGAAGATAGCCGTGTACAAGCCAAGGAGAAAGGCCTCAGAAGAAACCCACCTTATGGACACCCTGATCTTGGACTTCCAACCACCAGCACTGTGAAAAAATAAATATGTGCTCTTGAAGCTGCCCAGGCTGTGCTGAGGTATGGCAGCCCTAACAAACGAATACAGTTTTGTTCTCAAGTCGTGTCATCCTACTGTCCTCTAGTGACAGTGTGGCCCCCGCAGTTCCAGGCTAATGTCCCCAGCTCAGCAACCTCAGTGGAAAGAGTCTCTTTTCCTTACCAGGCTTAACAAAAATTCCAGAATTGAGTCTCATTGGCCTGACTTGGGTCACATGCACACTCCTGAGCCAATGTGACCAGGGGGAATGGAAGAAGCTGACTGGCCAGACCTGAGTCATGAGCCCACCCCTCAAGTCTAGCTGGAGTCATCCAAACCACACGGCCTGAGAGCAAGAGTGGGAGGGGATGGAAATTCCCTAGGGAAGACTGGGCCAAAAGGGAGAGTGGGTGCCAAAAGGCTGAAACTGCCCTGCTCTAATCTACCCTCACCCCCAATCCGTCCTCCACTGAGCTGCTCAAGAGCTCTTTCTTCATTTAAAATCAGACCATCTCACCACCCTTCCTCCAATAAAATTGCATTATCTGGCCCCGCCTGCCTCTCTTCCGTTTCCCCTCTCAGGACACTCGCACCCCTGCAGCTCTTGGCATGAGGCAGGCACTCTCAACGTTGGGGGGCTTGTGTTGCCATTCTTCTACCTCAGAAACTTCCCTAGTCCCTCCTCAAGACCCAGATTTACAAATCACTCTCTCTGGAAATCCTTCTCTTTTGAGGCCAACCCATCCCATTTACAAAGCGGAGCTAGGAAAGCATGATGGTAAAAACCCAGATAGACTGCCTGGGTGCAAATCTGTTTGCTGTGTGACCTTGGGTACATTATTCACATTTCTGTGCCTTCATCTTCTCAGGACCCAGTTCCCAGGTTTTTGATCAGATGAAGGACTTAGTCCATGAAAAGCACTTGGAGCAGTGTCTGGTACATAGAGAACACCTAATAGGTACTAACTCTTACTACCCCCTGTCATCTGCACACACCCCTATTAGGGACGATCTGTGTCCCTCTGAAGGAGGGAATGCCTACTCCTCCCATTGCATCCCTGGGGCTCAGCAGGTATCCTGGTTCCCCAGCACAGAGAAGGTGCTCAGAATTTGGAAACCCTGAATGCAGTTGAGTGAGAGAGTAAGCAAATGAATGAATGAACACAGAGGAAGAGTCCGGGACAACGGATGGAACATCTTCCCTGGATCTGTGATCGCGGCAAATCTCCACCTGTCCCGCTCTGAGCCAGCCCCACCCTTTTCTCCTGAAAGCCATTTTCCTCCTACCCCTCCTCCTGCTTCATTCAGCAGAAGTTCAAGTGCAAACCACCAGGAAAACCCAAAGAACGTTCATGGGATAAATCACCCGATTACTAATCAGGTCCACCCGTCCCACCGTTAACCGCTATTTTCCCTGCGAAAAGTAAACACGCCTCCTCCCCACCGCCTGACAGCGAAGCTATTAAACCCAGGAAGGGCGTGTCTCCACAGCAGCCCAGAAAAAACTTGAAAGTGGAAAAATACGGTGGATTCGGTGATTCAGTGGTCGTTAAGATAGCCAAAATGTTTGGTTTCAGCTTTGACGGAACCCATTCCTCTCCCCTTTTTTCCCTTTGAAGATCAGAGGAAGCAGAGCCTCAAGACACCTGAGCAGGCTCGATGCCTTCGCGCTCCCAGGTGAGCTTGCCAAGCCCTGGAGTTCTTTCCGATTTGTCCCCTACCCGAAGGACTGGGCGTGGAGCGGCGCCGGCGTTCTGACACGGCAGGTGAGCCTGAACAGCGCCCCCTGGAGGAGGCGGGGCGGTGCTGAGAAGCCAGGGAGCACGGCCCCCAGCACTTGGGCGACACATTTGGCTCTGGCTTCTGGCAGCTAAGGCAGAAAGAGAAACACATCGGGTTGCATAGTTTTCATTTTCCGACAACAGAAAGCATGTTCAAACCTCGGCAGAGACAACATTTTTACTGGAACCAGGCTCCAGAAGGAATGCATTGGGGCACTGCGGGGATAAAGGACACTGGGTGACAGGGCGGTGATCTCTGCAACCGCAGTTTCATTTGTCCCCACATGGGTTCCTTCACTCTCAGAACAAACACCTGCTCAGCCCGCAGGCTGCACCTGGCCTCCGCTGGGGCCCCGGGGCCACAGACAGGGCATGACCCGCTCCCTGCTGCCCACAGCTTCTTTTCCCTCAGTACTGAGGATACCCACTCCGCGGGTTATCACCTCCCTCTGCCATGGGGAGCAGCCATGACAGAGTGTCACTCTAAGAGCTGGATGGGACTTCCTCCCTCGCTTCCAGAATGTAATCATTTGGAGAAGAGATGGAGCCAAAAGTGGCCCCCACACCTAGGTGCCCCCTGCCCCCAACAGCCAGCCTCCCTCTTTGCCTTTGCTAACGGAACTCCCATCTTGGTGGGCTGTGCCCAGCCCTAGGGGACACATGCCCCAGTCCCCTTTATTTTATTAAATACTCACTTTCCCATCTTGTAGCTAAGGCTGATCTTGTGACCCAGTTCCGGTCAAAGAGAGGTCTGCTAAAGCCTCTGGGAAAGTTCTTTCCTCCCCATACCTGGAAAGCCCCTACTTTGTGCTTTGAACGTGATATGTGAAGACGTATGCTCTGAGCTATGTCATCTTTTCAAGACCATGAAGTGATACGGCTGGACTCTTAAAAGAAATACGTGGAGGAGAGGGGAATAAAGACAGTCCTTGATGTGAACTTTGATCATCGAACCAACCTGTGACCAACGGCCGGCCTGCAGATACGTAGTAAAAGATGTCTTTACTGCTTTGCTACCATCAGAGGGTTGTCCATTACTTGCAGCCAAGTACACCCTAATTAATACAACAGGCGTACACACAACATGAGAACACTCAGTCCTGGGGAGACCGCCCGGGTCAGGAAAAGAAAGAAAGATGCTTTGGAGTAAAATGACACTGGCTTTCATCTTGGGCTCTTGATGGACCAATGACAAGGGACTCTAGACATTCAAGTGCTGGACATACTTCCTGTCGGGCTGCCGGCCTGTCTGCCTGTCTCTCTCACTGCGCTTTTCCCAGCAGCCAGACACATGCCTAGCTCATGGTAGGCATCCGGGAAAGTTTTGTTGAACAAAGGGATAAATTCCTTTCCTTCACTCTTGTAAAATGAGGTTTCGGTGGTGTGTTGGCTTGCTAGGGCTGCCATAATAAACTACCCCAGACTGGCAGCTTAAACAACAGAAGCTTATTTTCTCACAGATGTGGAGGCTGGAAGTCCAAGGTCAAGGTGTCAACAGGTCTGGTTTCTGCTAAGGCCTTTTCCTTGGCTTGCAGATGACGTCCTGCTTCCTCTGTCTGCACGCAGTCTGCCCTCTGTGCTGATGTCCCTGGTGTGTTTCTGTGCGTTCCAATTGCCTTTTCTTATAAGGACACCAGTCATTTTAGATTAAGGTCCACCCTAATGACCCCATTTTAACTGAATTGCCTCTTTAAAGATGCTATCTCCAAATACAGTCCCATTTTGAGATACTGGGGTTAGGGCTTCAGCATATGAATTTGGGAGGGGGGATACACAATTCACCCCGTAACAACTGGTTATTGCTAAGTTTGTCCCCACCGGTTAATTCAAATCTTTTTCCCATTCCCTGCATGTCCGTTGGTCATGTAGGCCTCACTCTTGGAATATTTAATGAAGATTATTTTGATAAATGCTTTCATAACAAACATTTGACAAACCCCAGAATGGCCGTTTTTTTTGTTTTTTTTTTTTTTTTTTGCTTTTGCTTTATCCAAAGTACTTTCCACATCTCTGATCCCATAGCCTCGTAGGTGGTGTTCTCGTTTTGCACATAAGAAAATCAATGCTTAGAGAGGTCAGCTGACCTTCCCAAGGTCATTTGCAAATAGCTGGATCAAGGACAGGAGGCCAGGTCTGTCTGATGCTGAAGCCTGGCCTCTCCTCACTCTGATGTGAGTGTGCCTTGGGGAGCGGGGGTGAGGGGGTGGATTCTTTAGGTGCTGTGGATGAAGGCAGGGACCCCAGGCCTCTTCTTCAAGGAAGCTCCTCTCTGTGACAGTCTGGCTGTCTCCCACCCACCCGGGCTTTCACTCCAAGCTCCAGTCATACACCACTTCCTGACACACACGCCCTTTCTCATTTTGCCGGGCTGTGCCTCTGCTGAGCATGGCCTTCCCTACTCTTCCCACCCTCCTCTTCCTCCTCCTGATTTCCCCAGAAATGCCCATGCTCCTTTCCCCGTAATCTCCATGCACCACCCTGACCTCCATGAGTTAAAATTGTCCAGCCCAGGCTGGCCTCCTCCTCGGGCCAAGAGCATTTCCTGTTGCTTCTGTATCCTCAGCACCGAGCAGCAGGCAGCACGGGGCTTAGCAGAGCACCGCCACTCAGCGAATATGGCTCTGAACTGACGTGAAGCTTGTGGAGAGAGATGGCATCCCTGCTCCCGTACGGAGAGAGTGTTCGGGAAGAACACGTTTTCAGAGATTGAGGGAAGGGAGAGGAAGTGAGGGGACTTGGGCAGAGGCTGGGGGGAGGGGCCATTGGGCGTGAAGAAGGGGTGGAGGGGTCACAGGTCTCCACGAGGGAGAGATTCAGCTTGTGCACAGAACCTCCCCACCCTAGAAAAACAGGAAGTTGGCTTTACCTCCTGTCTTTGAGCCAAAAGGAGAGGGAGTCCACACCTGGGCATCCCATTCGCAACTTCCGTGCCCAAGGAAGGGGGAAAATCCGATTTTCCTGCCAAGGAGAAGGCCTAGCTAGCTTTTGGTAGAGAAATAATGACATCCAGTGGACATCCGTGTCATCCTCAGACTCAGACAATGGCTTCCCGGGTCAAGAGACCTTCCAGAGCTGGGGCAACAAGAAGGAGTGAATCCAGCACTGGAAAGCGGAGCCTGAATGCAGATTCTGCCTCTTAGATGTGTGACCTTGGCTAAGTCACTTCTCCTCCCCGGGCCTCTGTTTCTTCCATGGAAATGGACGGACTCCGAAAGCACTTTTTATGAACTGTTGAGCAGACACGGCTTCTCCTATTATCAGAACTTGGGTTTCTTGTTAACAGTCACTTCAAGGCAGTGCTATGAAGTAAAAGCAGGGCAAGCCTGGGAATCGGACGGCCGTGGGTTCAAATGCTGAATTCCCCCATTGCATGACCTGAAGCAATTAACCATCTCCCTAAGCACTTGGTTCCGCAAAATGGGTTCATGACTGCTTCTAATCCTCAAGGGTTGTTGCCAGTATGAGACCCCATTGTGGGTGCACAGGCAGCAGCATTCCTGGAGTATGGAAAGTGACGTGTCCCTACCCCAGGGGCACCATGGGGTGGGCTAGGCAGAAGCAGCACTGTCTCTCAGCACCTGAAAAAATAGGAGAGCTTCGAGTCCCTGCATTTCCTGCATGGCTCCAGCCAGTGTTCCAGCTACCTTCAGGGGCCAGAGGTCTCCGGGATCTCACAGGGCTCCAGGGCCAGCACAAGCCAGAGGTCAAGGCCACCAATTTGATAGAACAGTCCCCCAGGCTGAGGGGGCCAGGCTGGAGAGAAGTGGATGCCAGGGGAGAGGCAGACTTCTAAGAGGAGACAGGAACCTGGGGAGGAGGGACAGTCCAACTTGACTGTGACTGAATAGTAAACCCAATCAACAGAGCTGAAATCCTTGAACTGGAGGGAGACAAGCCAGAGAACGACCAGATGAAACAGGCTGCCACGAGGCACGCAAGGAGCTCTGGGAGCCGGGGAACCCGTTATCAGCCTGCCTTCCAGAAACAAAGTGATATTTTTGCATGCCTGCATTTGTGACTAAGAAAGTAACACTCTTGATGTCGGCAAAGCGTAGGGACATAGTTGGTGCTCAAGAGAGGTGGCCTGGCTTTCGGATTCTTGTTCCCATTTGTGCAGAAGCTGGCTGGCACCACAGGTCTGTGTGTGAGGCTGTGCTGAGCACCCGTCCTGTGCACCTTGATGTCCTGGAGGAAGGGAAATGGGTGTGTGATCCTGACCCCTCAGAGGTTAGCCCCAGCCTGGGCAGGAGAAAGGTCTGGGTACTCACCATAGTACTGCACCCTCTCATCCCCCAACAAACCCGCGGGGGAGCATTTCCCCCCACCCATCCGCCTCATAAACCAGGAAGCAGGAACCCTGTGAGGGCGGGTGATGCTCCCCAAGTCACGCAGGTAGAAGCTGAAGAGCTGGGGTTTAAACCTGGCCTCTGGTCACCGCCTCGCAAAACGGACTCCGGATGGTGTTTGCTGAGGCCTCACGCCAAAGCTCCACGCTCTGTGCTCTGCTGCACTGTCTCACGTATTCCTTACAAAAGCCCTAGAACCTTCTCCTCCCTCTCTCCACCTCCCCTCCTATTTTGCAGATAAGGAAACTGAGGCTCATGGAAGTGACATGACTCACATAAGATCACACAGCTGGTCAGCGTGGGGGCCAGCACTGAGTCTGTGCAGAGGCCAACATCTGCACGCCGACCCACTGTGATTCCAGGTGAGGCGGCCATGCTGTACCAGAAGCCAGGGAGCATCTTGACAGGTTACGGTGTCCACGCTCCAGAAGGTCCGTCAGGCCTCCCCCGCGCCCGTCCGATGCTGTCATCATCACCTGCCTGCCTGCCATGTGGCATATCCTTATGCTGTAAACAACATAAAATATTCCGTTCCTCTTCCCTTCTCAACTAGCTCTGTGACATCAGGCAAGTGTCTTTACTTCTCTGAGCCTCCGTGTTCCCATGCACGACATGGGGCCTGGAAACCCCCTTTCCCAAAGCATCGTGAGTTGTTTTCATCCCGAATGCTGCCTCTCGTCCTCGAACACACCTGCGAGGTGCCCTCCACCCCCGCAGCCTGGATCCCAGCCACCAGCTCTCCTGTCCCGGCTCTCAACTCGGGCCCCGGCAACAGGGCAGAACATCTGCCCGAGAACGCCGTGGAAGTCTGCCCCTGAGCCGGGGTCCTGCCAGCAAAGAGTTTAAACAAACAGAGCTGCGCAGAAATGAAATGGTCCGTCGGTTGTAGAAGGCGGCCTCACGCTCGCGCTCGGGTTTCATGATAATCCGAGGGAGAGTTCTCCTGAGGAGGATTAGGGAGAAAATGGTAGGGCGCTCTGAGGGCAGCAAGAAAAAACAGTCATGCACCCAAGGCAAGCACCGCCAAGAAAGTGGCCCCAGAGGGTCAATAAACAGGAGATGGTGGGGGGTGGGGGTGGGCAGTGGTTGGGGCACCGGAGGGAAGATGGGGCTCTCTCCAAGGGCTCCAGGCCTAAGTCAGGCCTTCGCCTGCGAGAGACGTTTCCACCAGATCTGCGGAGGACCACCAGCAAGCCCGATCCGCTGTGGTCGGCTTCGGGGAGGTGGGCCGCAAGCTCAAGTGGTCTCTGAGGCTGTGCGGGGAAAGCGGGCGGCGCGTGAAGCACACGACGGGACACACACGGGACGAGCCTCGACAGATGACGTCAGCCTCGGTGTTGGGAAGGCCAGAGGGAGTGATGGGGCCCTGGCCCTGGGGCCAGCTGGGACTGAGCTGTTAGCTCCGCCCACTCTCTGCCCCGCAGGAACGCAGGCCCGGGTTGCCAATCTTTTGCTTTTCCTTCAAGAGAAGTAGGAAAGAATGGATTTTGCTTTTTAATGTACAGGTTCCCAATTTTTAAACATTGGCAACTAATTCAAAAAAAAATTTTTTTTTAAGTGCTATGTGGGCCAAACAAAATATATCTGTAAGCCAAATCTGACTCACGGGCCACGGGTTTGCAATTTCTGCAGTTTTGTGTCATGGTAAAGGCAGTGGGATCCGCATGGATTCAAGCCCCAGCTCTCCCATCTACGGGCAGGGTGACCGTGGGCAAGTCACCTAGCCTCTCCAAGTGTCAGTTACTTCATCTGTAAAATGGGAATGATAGTAGCGTCAATTTCATACAACATGTGAGGAAGTTGGATGAAATTTTGTCACGGACATTCCTTGGCACGATGCCCAGCACACGGTCAGCCTTAGAGAAATGTTAGCTATTGTCAATAATGCATCCAGGGGGTGAAGGTAGAACAGCAGCAGGGGACAAAGAAGGAAGCCAGGAAAAGAGCCCACGCAGGCAAAACGGGACCAAGCCTGAAAATGCCAACCGAACATTCCCTATCTTGCTGTGTCTGGAACGGCCCTTAGGGCTTACCGTCACACACCGGCGCCACACTGACAAGAGAATTTTGAACAGGTGGACAGTGACCTGAACGTTGGTGGCCCTCCACCATCCCTCTTTCCAGCATATCACCAAAGAGACCTCATGAACCTTTCTGGATTGTTGCAGAGCAAAAGGTAGCTAGGGAGGGGGCCCTACAAGAGGCAAAATTGTGCTCCGGGTCTGGGGCTCAGCCATGGCCCAGCCGTGGGACTTGGGCTCTGTCCTTTCTTCTCCCTCGGAGTCTTCAGTTACCCATCTGTGCAATGGGATAACAATAGCTATTTCTCGAGATCCCGATTAGGATTAGGAATAAGGCACTGTAAGATCTGGTAGAGCGCTCATGTTCCACAAATGGGGGCTGCCACTACTGGTAACTGTTGTTACCATTTTCATCATTAATGGGGCAATAGAGGCACTTGCCTGACCAGCATCCATCAGCCTCTCCACAGGTAACCATCACGGTTTTTCTCTGGGGAGCCGTCCTTTCCCCATTCCCAGCTGCATGGTTCAGTTGGCGTTGACTCCACCCCGACTCCAGGGACAGGTGTGCGAGTCACCGGTAGCTAACGAGAGTAGCATAGTGTCCCGGGCCAAGGGAAATCCAGAATAGGACTTTCGTTCAAACTGTGAGGGAAAAGTTCTCCCTCTTCCACCAGCTGTGTTATAGCGAGGAGTCAGCCAGAGCCGCTAGCAGCCATCTCACCACTGCATGGGAAGAGCCTGTCTAAGAATGGAACCAATACCAAGGAAATCAGAGCCAAGAGTTGGAAATATTCTTGAGCACCTGGATGCAGCTGTGCCTGAGGCTCACACGACACTGGACTATACCATCTCACGAACCAAAAAAATTCCTTTTTCTGCTCAGATTGAGTTTTCTGTATCTCTCAACAAGAACCACAACAGATACATGAGCCTTAAGGATGAGTTAAGAAAATGCCCCAAGAGGAGAGTTTCATTAGTTGGCAGTTCTTATAGGCTCTCTGACCATGTTCTGAGTATGACCACACTATTTTCCTTCTTCCAAGAGGTAACACACTCTGAAAGCCTTTCACAGACTTTGGTCAAGCTTTTCCTTTTTTTTTTTTTTTTTTAAAGATTTTATTTATTTATTCGACAGAGATAGAGACAGCCAGCGAGAGACGGAACACAAGCAGGGGGAGTGGGAGAGGAAGCAGGCTCATAGCGGAGGAGCCTGATGTGGGGCTCGATCCCAGAACACCGGGATCACACCGTGAGCCAAAGGCAGACGCTTAACGACTGCGCCATCCAGGCGCCCCATGGTCAAGCTTTTCTTAAAGTGCTGTTTGTGAATCAGGGTCAGTTTCCCCCCAGAGGACATTTAGCAATGTCTGGAGACATTTTTGGTTGTCCCAGTGGGGCAAGGGGGAGGCAGCTGGTGCTACTGGCATCTAGGGGGTAGAGGCCAAGGGTGCTGGCAAACATCCGACAGGGCACAAGATAGCCCCCTTCTGATCGAGAATGATCCCATCCAAACATCCACAGTGCTGCGGTTGAGAAACACGGGAGAAGTAATACACGACCCAATATTTTACTCCTACCAACTCTTCCTTTAGCCACCATAGCTTCCCTGGGGTCTTAAAGTGCTACATACTTGAAGACAAAAACCAGGCTATTAGGGAATTTTATATACTTCATGATGTTCTCTTGGGCTGGGCAATGCTGTGACTCCATCCCAATTCAAAGAAGCTGCCCAAAACATACACACAGGTTATGCATAATGCCCTCGCGGGTCTGCAGTCACTCTCCCCATCATTATAACACCCCCAGTCCATAACTAATGGACCAACAGGAAGAAAAGGCAACCTCTCTGAAGATAGATAGTCTCATCCAGTGACACATGCATGACTTCCCACAACCGGCAATAATGGATCAGATAAATAAGCAAATTACATAAATCCCACATATCCAACAAAAAGGAAAGATAGCATTCCCTTCCTATCTCAAGTAGCATTTCTCACTGTGTATCTTCTCAGAACACTAGTCCTGTGAGACACTCATAGGGGAAAAAAACGATTCCAAGATCAAATAAATGTGGGAAACATGAAAGCCTCTTTTACCTTGGTGGGTAGTAAGAGCATGCATTAGCACATTAAAGGCTCTGATAAGTCCTGCAGTTAAAAAAAACTGTTTGACTTTAACTCTGTGTCTTTCAAACTTGATCACAGAATCTTTTTTCATTTATGATACTTATTTAATATTCCATGGAACTATCATCCCAGTGGATACACATTGGGAAACATTTCAAGGGAACTACAGAGAAAATGAGATACAGGATATAAATGAGATGTAAAAGCTGATCCAATGAAATCAAGTAATGGTGGCAATAGACTAAGGCCCTTTGGCCAGAGAACTCTGCCTTACTGTCTCAATATGGCTCATCCTAATTTCATTTGAGCATCCCTACATTTTTATAGCTACTCCAACAGTCTCTGGAGGGCCAACCAAGCTAGATACTGGAATTGTAAAAAAGTCACCCTCCAGTAGACACTGCACTGATGGATGGGATTTGGAGAAACTGCAGAAGGGATGGCATTGTTCTGTGCATGCCAGCCTTCCTGGAGAGCCTTCTCATGCGATGAAGAATAGGGGCATTTGCCCCTTGAATCTTAAGACCTCCAAGTCATTTCAGGAGTATGCCATTCCTACATTATCCGTCAGTCATACTGACCCTGTCAAAGTTTATCAAAGAGGTGGGCAGGGAGTCACGAGGGGAGGGGAGGGAGCAGTGGACGGTGGTGTCAGCCACACCTAAGCACCCGCCTCAAGGAACCTTTCCACCCAAGGCCACGGCACCTCAGGCTGTGCTTAAACAAAGGATAGCCACGGATTGGACAAAAGATGAGCACCTGACTCAAGGGCAGCCCATCCATTGGCTGGTTAGTGACCTATGAGGAGGTCGGAACAAAAAGCTCCGCCCAGTAGCTTCAAGTAATTGAGAGGAGTAGGCTCTGTCACGCTGGGATTCAACTCGACTAGCCCGGAGCAAGGCCGCAAGTCGGTGGCCGAAGAAAAATGCACAAGAAACGGGAGTTGACACTAGCGCAATGGCGTGAAGATTCACGAACTGCTATGAAGGGATCAGACAGCAAAAACTCGCTCGATTCCTGACCTCCGAACGTTCACATGCAGAGCCAGGAGTCGGACTCCAGGCTGTTAACCCAGAGTCCTGGCTCCTCATCAGTGGGTCAGCACAGGGAGCCAGGGATTCTGCTGTTCCGTGAAGAACAGCTCGACCTCGCGCAAGGAAAGGCGCGGTTTTAGAGTCCACAGTCGGGAGAACTGCCACCTCGGTCACAACAGTCGACGTCCAAATGCTGGCGGGGAAGGGCCTGGGCTTGGGCGGGAAGCCCCTCGGCCTCCGGAGGCGCCTCTGGATTCTAGGACCATTTGGACCCCACATCTTCCTTTCTCCCCAAGGGAGACTCTGCAGTCATGACACAGTATGGCTTAAGTCACACCCAGAGGTTTGACAGGGCTGACCTGGAAATCACATGGAAGGCGTTGCAAAAACACAATATAAAATCTTGTTCCTAGAATAACAATGCCACGGTCCTCCTGACTCAAGGGCTGGGTGGCTTGGAGAGTGGGGAAGGGGGTGGGTGGATGAGGTTATGGACTTGTCTGGAAAACAATATTCTGCTAACCAAGACTCGGGGCAAAGGGACCAAGGTCAATTTCACTTGCCTGAAGTTTACTCCCCGGCCAAAGGGCTCTGGAGGTGGCGGCAGCAGAACTGCACCACACGCCGCCCGGATCTCACCCCCGGCTTTAGGACCTACACGTCGGTGACCAACGTCTCAAGGCGAGCGTGAGAGCCAGCTTTTGGTGCAACCGCCAGCGGGGGGTCCAGGCGGCTGAGACCTCCTCCACAGCAACCCTGGGAATCGTTGTATGGCAGACCACCGAGCAAGACTTGGGTTTGATCCACCACGTTCACTGAGCCCCCACCTCGTGCTACACATTGTCCTCCGTGCACTTACATATATGGTCACATTTGTTCTCCCCATAACAAACAAGTCCCTTGACACATATTAAAGTTATAACACAAGGCTGCATATTAAGCCAGAATGGAGTGAACCTTGCAGGCGATTTGAAATTCAGAATTTACCATTTTCTCTTCTTTTTCCCTCTTCATTCTCTAACCCTCCTGATAGTTCTTTTAAGAGCAGAACCACTTGAAGGACTGACTGTCTGCGCTGGGACTTTTCTCTTGTCTTCCCTGACCAGCCTGGTGGTTCTCAAACTCTAAATGGGTGTGAGAATTCCTGCGCTGGGTCATGCAGCACGCACCTTGTGTGCTGAATTTCCATCTCAAGAGTTTTCAAGAGTCTCTGACTCTGTGGTTTTTCACCTGAAGTGCTCATTTTGGAATCTGAGTGCCATGAAAGGGGAGACCCTAGGGTACCTGGACAGCTCTGGAATCACATTGTGGGTCTGTTCATTCAACACACATTTACCAGTGCCTGTGATCAGGACTGGGGACACAGAGATGACCAAGGGCAGATCGTGGTATGAAGGAAATCAAAAGCCCTGTGTGAACCCAGGCTGGACTGGCTTCAGCTCACTTAATACCCCAAGCAGGTCCTGGAGGGAGGAATGATTACAAAGAAGGGCCCAGTCCTTGGTCACCTTATCAATGAAGAGCTGAGATGAGAACTGAACCCAAACCCTCTGCCCCTAAGGCAGACTCTTTGCCTTCCCCGCCCGCAGGTCCTCAGATGTACACATTAATAGCTACACCACTAAGGAGGAGAAGAGTGGTAAGGCATGAGAAGAGTTCAGGCATGGAAGATTTAGTTCCTGCTCTATGGATCAGGCAGGAGGTGACATTTGAGCTGAGCCTTGAAGACCCTGCAAAATGAGTCATTTCCCATGGGGAATATATACGCCTAGTGGCAGGAGCATCAGACCCTGGGTGTTGTCCGCCCAGCCTCCGTTCCCCTTTCTTTTTGGACCCCAGCACCCTGATCTTCCTTTGGGCTCTGCCTCCCTTCTTTTCTCAATCTGTGTGGTTTGTGTGGGATAGACCCCCAGCCCCCGGCTCCAGGGTGCCTATGTGACCCAGGCCTGGCCAATCAGAGCATCCCATTCTGCTGACCACAGTGATGGGTTTCAGAGCGGGCACATGATCCAATCTGAGCCAAGGAGTCTTAAGTCCCGGACTCTGGGCCTGCCAGGAAGAGATATACTGCTCCAGCCAAGATACTCAAGAGGATAGGATGTGCTCCTGGGGTTGCTAGCAGCCACCTGGCCACCATGTGTGGAGAGAGCGTGTCTGCAAATGAGACCATGAGACAGGAGAGCGGGACAGGGAGGTAGAGTGAGATCCAAGGGCTGATGCCATAGTTGGAGGCTCCCAGATCCACGCCTACAGCTAGCCCGTTCCCGGGCTTATGGGTAACCTGAGCCAATAAACGCCCTTCTTTGCCCAGGCAAGTGTGAATTAGGCTTCTATCTGTGGATCAACAGATAACAGAGTAGAGGGCTAGAACTAATAGTGTGAGAAGAGGTAGCCCCTGAGACCATGTTGGACCTTGACATTACTATTCAGCTAGAGATGCGAACATCAAAATTACTTTTGTAACTATTATTGAACACAGTTTACAGACTGGTTGATCACAACTCAAGATAACAGAATCTCTGGAGCTTTAGCGAATCTACTGTGGTTTAAATTCTCACTTTTGATGGGGCTCAGCGAGCTAAAGGACATGGCCCAAAGTGACACAGAGAGTGGGGAGCTGAAGGTGCAGCCATGGGATAGGTCAGATGGATGTGGGGAGACAGGTAGGACCCAGACATTGGGCTGGGAGAAGGAAGCAGTAGGAGAAGCACCCTGCAAGAGGCCTTGGACCAGGCAGGCCTTGTGGAGCTCCTGCTTCCCAGTCAGACAGAACTGGATTCAGATCCTTGCTCTGCCGTTCTGGAAGCCACTTCCTGTTCTATCCTCAATACCGTTGTTTATAAAATGGGGTCCGGTCCTTCATGTAACTATGATTCCACAAGCAATGTGGTTACCACGTCCCAAAATGGCTTCTGAAGACGACAAACAAGGTCTCTGTCTTGAGGAAGTTTATATTTCTGATAAGGGATGTCAGAAAATATACAATTTGTTTATCATCTGCCTTCCCATGTCATACTGTAGGCTTCCTAGGAGCAGGGACATTTGTCTTGTTGCTGCCTATCTCATCACCTAGCACATAGCAGGCCTTCAATAAATATGTCTTGAATAAATACAAGTAAGCAAAGTAATAAAATGGTAAGTACTATAGAATAAATAGAACACGGGGTGCGATAGAGAGTAATTTAGGGATGATCTAGGTGACCTGGTCAGAGAAGTCTCCTCGGAGAAGATGGTATTTGAGCTGAGACCTGAATGATGAGGAAGCAGCCATAATGAATGACTGAGGAAATGCATGCTAAGCAGAGGGACTAGCACATGCAAAGGCCCTGAGGCAGAAATAAGGAATGGAAAGAAAGCCTCATAGCTGGAGTGGGAGTGACAGAGTGAAGTATCATTGGAGAGGCGGGCAGGTGCTAGGTTGCTGCAGGTCATAACAAGGAGTTTGAACTTGATTCTAACTAAGTACAATGCCCAGCACAATGGAGTGTGTTGGGCAGGGCCATGACATGATCTGACTTATGTGTTCAAGAGATTGCTCTGCCCACCATGTAGTGGATGGATTTCAGAAAGAAAAACAACAATGTATGCCACACACAGCATCTGGAGCACAATAGGTGTTCAGTGAACAAGAAGCATCCATCACTACCCCCAGTGCCACACCCACAAAGGCTTGCCAATGTCTATTCCAGTCCAGGAAATGTGTTCCTTATCCTCTTAGGTTTGGGCTCTCTCTAGCTACCTTCTATGTATTGTGATGGCCATAGCACAGCCAACAGACAAGCTTTGGGGGAAAATCCTCCCCTCTTGTTGGTTACAGTAACAATCCAGGAGCCACGGTGGGGAGGGGTGGGACGGGGGCGGTGGAGTGGGAGCCTTCTGTTAAATGTTGAGTTGCTCCCAACATACTTTTCAAACATTCATTTGCTTTTGCCCAGTCTCCTCCGTAAGAGACATGCTTTCGGATGTGTTTTGAAAAATATTCCATATGCTAATGGAATGTCACCATCTGCCAAAGAAGGCAGAGCTGTTTTTAAAGGAAAAACTATTACAGAAATGAGGTATTCACAGAGGGGCACTAAAGAGCCCAAACGTCGCTGACCTGAGGCTGACCTGGGCCGCCTCGTGTTACCAACATGAAAAGGGAGTGAGAAAATCTGAGGCCAATTAACTTCTCCTCCCCCCCAACCCCCGCCCCAACCACCACCCTCCCCCTCCCTCATTTTTCCCCTCCCCTTCTTGGAGACATGATGAAATTTCCTGAAACAAAAACTCGCAGCCCGTTCTACAAAATGCTTTCGCCTTTGGTGGAAAAAGCCCCGATGGTCCCTTTTATCTCCTCATTCCTGAGGCGCAGACCTGGCCCCCGTCTGTTTGTGCAGATGGGCTTGCAGGGAACACTCCCAAGGACAAGAGACTGGGGCCGCCTGGGCTGCGTGCTGTGTGCCGCCAGAGCCAGAGCCCGGCCATCAGGAGCCGGGGCGCTGCGCCCAAGGAGGGGGAAGCGGGATTAGGTGCCCTGCGGCAGGATGAGTGGACAGGCATTGTTCCCCAGGAAGCCGGGCAGCCCCGAGGCAACGGTGTAGAGCAGGTTTCCCAAGTTCTGGGAGCGTCCACCCGCCCTGCAAGACCGCGGGGTAGCACGCCCCTACCTTTCCAGCTGGTCCTTCTCCGCCTCTGTCGCAGGCTCGTCCTCCCGTGCCCCCTTCCTAGATGCTACGTTCTTCCCGACTCAGTCAGGGCTCTTCTTCGAAAGCCACCCCTCGCCTCTGTCCAGACAGCCTGAGGCAGCCTCCTTGCCCCTGTCTCAGGCACCTGCAATGTCCAAATCCAAATGTGTCACCTTCGACCCCAAGCCCTCCTTCCCTTGTCTGGGAGACCAAGCGCCCCTCCTGCCCGTTTGCTCAAGGTGGGCATACCCACCTCACGGCCTTTGCGTCTGGGTTCCCCCAGCCTGGAACATTCCCCCCTCGGGCTCCTGCTTATCACTGAGGTCTTCGCTCAGGTGTCCCGCGGTCCGCTGCACCCGCCGCCAGGCGTCATCTCTTCAGGGCACTTGTCGCAATCAGGATTTACCCCGTGAATCCATGGGTGCGTGGGCACTGGAGCAACCACGGCATGCCGTCTCTTTCTTCTGGACTGGAAGCTTCCTGCGAGCAGGGGCGGGCCTCCTTTCCCTACAGCCCCACCTAGTGGCGCGCAGGAGGCACACACCGACCGCGGCTGCCCTTCTAGCGCCGCCTTCTCCCTAGACCGCCCCTGAAACCGCCCTCTCTCACCTCCTCGGTGTCTTGCCTTATTCCAGACCCCAGCGTTCCTCTCCTGAATCTTGACACCGGTCTTCTAACTGGTCAGCGTCGGCTTTAAAGCCATCAGTGGCTGCCCACTGCTGCCAGAATAGAGGCCCCACCGCTCAGCATGGCCCCGCGGCCTGGCCACAGTCGGGCCCGGGCACCCATCTTGGCCTGTTCCTTGCACTCAGCCAAACTTTGTGCGTGGTTGAACTCACAGGCGCACATGTGTTAACGACCAAAGAATGTATGCCAGGGACACACCAGCGGGAAGGAAAAAAGATGAGCAGAGGGTCTGTTGATGCAAGGGGACGACTTACTCAGTAGGCCAGAACACCGGCCCTGATCACGGTGCCCGAGGAGCATGGAGAGGGACAGGTGAGGACAGCATGCTAAGCGGTCAGCAGTGGCAGCCAAGACAGACTGGAATCAAGGCCAAGCCCAGCTGCTCACAAGCAAGACAGACCTGAGCCCCAGTTTCCTCAGGTGGTTCTAACACATGCCACACAGGGCTTCTGTGAGGATTACATGTGTAAAGCCATTCCCAGCAGGCCTGGCACTCACTGTGTGGTGGTGATGTTTATTCTTGTTGTTGCTGTTGTTGGCATTGAATCACCCTCTTCCCTGCACTGCCCACTCCCCTCCCGGACCCACCGCCTACACACACACACGCATGCGCGGAGGACGTGAAACTCTCGCTTGTCCACTTTGGAGACACTACAATTCGCGGAGCTTACTGGCATGTTGAAGTCTCGTCCTCTTCTCAGAAACACCCCCTGAGATATAAATTGACTTTTAAAGCTGGATTATTCTTAATTTAAAAACTAACAAAAGTAACTTGGCGTAAATACTGTTCTTCTGGTCGCTCTCCCTCAGCTGCACCCACTGAGCAGCCCCGGCCCCGGTCACAAACGTCCTCGTTGGGGACCACCAGCATCCTGCCGAGTGCCAGCTCCTGTGGTGCCCCTCAAGAGGCCCAGATGGGCCTCAGGCTGCCTGAGCACATTGGATTTTTGTCTCATCTCACACCATCCTGAGCCCTAACCTTCATTACACCTTTCTCTGCTCTGGACATTCTGTCCCATCTGCTTAAAATCCACGGTAGAAGCTACCAAACCAGCTGGCATTGAAGGTATATTAGGTGCTGGTACAGCACTCTAAGTAGATCTAAATTTAGATTTTAGACCAGGCATTTTAGGTTATGTCATTTAATTCTCGCGATGATTTTAAAATACCATCTCTGCTTCCTAGGGGAAGTGCAGACTCAGGGCAGAGAATGTCCTCGCCCTCGGGGCTGCTGCCAGTCAGGTGGCAGAGCTCTAATCTCAAGCTAGGTCTGACGACCCCAAAGCTCATGCTCTTTTCCTCTCTGCCATTCGGTAGACTGGTGACCCCCCGTGGGACATCTCTGGACGTGACACCAAGTTCCAAAGTCTGCAGTGTTCTAAGAGCATTCCTTCTCAACCCCCAGAGCTGCAGGGTATTTGGAAGTAAAACACACGTGAGAACGAAAAGGGTCCCCTGGATCCGAAGATGGTGATAACGGGGGTTGGGAGCTTCAGTTGTACTCCGTGGGATCTTGCCAGAACACCAGCTTTAGGCTGTTCTTCGGGCATGTCCCACTACGGATTAAGTCTTAGGTCTCGTCACTCCTACGTTCTCCCAGGCCAGTCCAACAACATACCTACTCTGAAAGATACAATGAAGCAAAACCTGGAGACAGGATGAGTAAAAAGCCATCAAGTTGAAAGCAATCAGCAGTACAACTCCATTTATAGGATTCTGCTTTCCAGTTTACCGTACATGCACAGACAAAAAATGTTACGAAAGACCTGCACTATAATTCCTTCACATGGCCTACACCTAACCAATAAAAATTTTTAAACACTGGATTAGGGTTTCGGTGCATTAGGTGTGTGGGGTCCATCACCCCATCTTTGGACAGGTAAGCACCTGAAGATGGCCATGCACGCAGTCATCCCACATCTAAGCTTGAGTGTCTGTGAAGTCTTAGACCCAGCTTCAAGCAATAAACAAGCAGGAGCTTGGAGGTCTTGGAGCTCCCAGAATTTCCTCCAGCTGGAAGACCAAGTCGAGGCTGGGCCTCAAGCCTGCCTTGCTGTAATGTGAACTCAGTCCCAGCACAAAAGCAGGCAGCTGGTCTAAACACTCACAACGTGACTGAAGACGGCGGTTGCCAGCGCTTGGCTCCTTCCCCCTCCTCCTCTTGCCTTTTCAAACCCCTCCCTTGTTTGGTCATTTTTCCTAAAGAAACATGTATTGAGACATTCTGTGCGCTGGTCACTTTGTCGCAAGACATATCATTCAATTTATCCCTTTTCTCTGGAACCTCTTCTGTTCTCCAAGTGTTCAGTCGCCAAACTTAGACACGATATTTCGAGAGGTCACTACTCCAAACCATGTCGGTCCAGGGACGGCACACTGGTGCTCCAGCGAATGACTTCAAAAAGTCTCCGCCCACGAAACAAGTTGCCAACTTTTATAAATTGAATCTCGACGTAATCTGGATTTTCAGTTTTTCTTAAAAATTTAGACCTGGCATTACTGGGTCTGCATTCCTGCAAGCCAACAGATCGCCCAGAGCTGCGGCATGCACCCTCCCGGGCTTGAACTAGTGACACCTTCATTTATACATAGGGAAGCTAAGAGTCCAAAGGGGATACTGCCACCCAGCTAACTGGTAACGGGAGTATTAGCCAGATGGCCCAACTTCCTTTCTCCTTATTAATAGAAAACCAACAGGCTGAAATGGCAAAGCACCACTCTGTCCTAATTATACATCCAAGGAGTTCTACAAAACCTTAGAGTCTCCATAATCAATCTGGGATGCGTTCGTAGCTGTGAATTTCTTGCAGTAACACCTCACCTGTGGAGGAAGAAACAAACGATCATATACCGAACACCAACCCTGTGAGAGTCGGAGGTTAAGACCGTGTGACACCTGAGGTCCTCCCCGCTCTGCAGCAGTGTTTGGGCTCAACATCTGTTCACTCTGATGAATCCAAACTACCAATGGTTTTTCACACTTAGCACAGGCTGGGATCGAAAGTGCTGTGAAAGGTGATAGTTGCTATAGGAAAAGGCAAGAAACAACCTAAACTCCACCTCAAGGAACTTGGTACATAAATTATGCTAATCAAATATTACACGGTCCTGCCCACGAAGGAGGCGGAATCACATGCACGGACATGGAAGGGTCTCCTTAAGGACAGGAGCTGAAAAGGCAAAGCGCGGCACAGCACATATAGCAGGCTACCGCCGCCGTTAGAAGGGGTGGGATGTGTACACGTGTGTACAATACGCACATACATGTACAGGTACACACGGCCTGCTATACACAGTATTATTCACTGTCGAAGGATATACAAAAACTGGATGATGGTGAGTAGGGGACTGAGGGTCACGGGTGAAAGAGAATCACTTTCTGTGGCTTGCAAATAGGTTCTCTTAACCATATACACATTACTTATTTTTAAAACACAAGAAAAACGGTGGAGGCAGCACCGTAGAGAAGTACTCTCATCCCCCAGGTCCACGTTAGCAATTTGGTGGGCTCAGGGGGGAGAGCTAGTCATCCGGAAACCTCCGCTACCACTCGGGACGTCTGGGCAGAGCCCTGCACACACGCACGGTCTTCTTCCCGCTGGAGTACTCAACCAGGGACGTGTGCACCTGCAAACGTGGAGAACCGAACGAGTCCACGTCCGCCGCTTACAGGGAGCCGGCGGCAAGAGCGCTTCTCCTAGCTCCACCTGCTTCTCCAAGAACCTGAGGATCCGCTCACCCTCAGGCCCACCTGGGACACGGAAGGGGCCAGCTTCGTATTTGTCCTGTCACCCGGGAGGAGTTAAGAACTTACGGGAAAGCTAGCTCCAGGGTCCTGCGGTGAAAGTGAGCTTTCAGCGAAACACCCCAAGGCACGCACTAGCATTATCTCACAGAAACCTCTCAAGAGCCAAAAAGCAGTTGCTTTCAACTCCACTTTACAGAGCAGATGATTTTTTAAATCTATGAACTTGAGTGGTATGTCACTGAATTACTGAAAGAACATTAATAGGATTTTGAAAAATTTCTTAACAGAGCATGAGAGTCTTGCAACACTTTATTAAGAGTATTGGCTTTGAATTAGTAGCTGAAGTAACA
This sequence comes from Ursus arctos, assembly GCF_023065955.2. NCBI lineage: Eukaryota > Metazoa > Chordata > Mammalia > Carnivora > Ursidae > Ursus > Ursus arctos. The sequence goes on from NW_026622819.1 coordinate 58,713,007, forward strand.
ATTGCATGAAGCCAGATTAGGTGTACTGCATAATACTCATACTTGATTTACTGACATTACTTAGCAATTTATTGGACAAAAGTCAAACTTTTTGTTTTTTATTAAGCACATTCCACAGTACAAAGCTGTCATGAATAATATCTGTACAATTTAACGGTTTCAATAGCTGTTCAGACACAAATTTATTTCAAACAGATAATTGGCAAACATAATTAATTACAAGTTAGAATTAGACTATCCCAGTGCTTTAAAACATTAATATAGCAGTAATTTACAGTTGCTCAATTATGGTTAGCAAAATAAAGTCCAGGGTACGGCTGGGAATTTCTACCATAATCCCAGAAAGTCAGAATTCCTTGGGTGCCAAAGTCCCCTGCTATAATTCAGTAGGCACAATTCAAAGGTTGTGTGCATATTCGAAGGCCGTGATTTCCCAAGGAACAAGAACTTCTAGATTAAACATGCAAAAACAACAACAAAAAGTCCATTCGTTCAGAAGAATTGCCTCCTCCCCCCGCCCCTCCCGCACCCCTGGGCTCTCCTAACCAGTTCGATATAAAGCTGTCACGTGGAGAGTGGGAAAAGTTAACTCACTTCCACAACCACTGTCAAGCTTACAACATCCACCTCACGAATAGAGATTTCTTTTCTTTTTTTTTTTTTTTTTTTACACTTGGAGACTCAACTTCTCAAAAATAGAAATTAATTTGGTAACATGTGGGAGGGAAGGATGTGTTTTTAAAAAAGGAAAAAAAGAAAACCTAAAAAGCCAAGCCAACCCAATAAACGAATCACATACGCACACATTGATCCCCACACCGTTCTCGATGCAAACGGACGACACAGAGCCCCGGGCCTTCCCTTTAGTAGTAGACTCTGCTGCCACGGGAAGGGGTTTAGTCAACAGGAGGTTCTTATTGGTCCTTTAAAATGTTACTGACATTCCTTAATCTTTGGAAACAATGGCGAGGGGCAAATCAGAACCTAATATTGAACAAGGGAAAAGGAGTGCCGACCGAATGCCAAAGTCCTTTCCATGCATGGTCAGCGTGACAGTGCCATTCACACATTCGGGCTGCAGAGCACTTGGGAGTTTGGAGAACCTGCCAGGGCCACAGCAGCAGGTGACACCAGAGATGACGGGAATGGGATTCATGAGCTTGAGGCTTTGCACCACGTACGAGTACCCTTCCACTTGAGATGGGCCTCTGAACCAACCTGACCTGGTGTAACGGGTTCCACCATATGAGCGGGCCCTGTTACCGCCCTGGTGAGGATGCGCCATCCACGCCGGGACACACGCATTCCAGAGCCAGGAAACCCAGTCAATAGGACCTTCTCATTTCTGCCTTTCCAGGGTTACTAATGCACAGAATAATGATCTTTGACAGTGAAGTCAAATGAATACCATGGGAAGTGACCACTAGTACTCAGGAGTACTTAGGACGAAAAGAACAACAACAAAAATTTTAAGGTACCTCTCTATTATATATGCTACACAACGAATAAAACATTTTGTGTTAAACTTCAGAAATTACATTTTAAAACAAGATGCCCATTAAAAGCACACACACCACACACATACACACAAAATGACAATGACAAAATAAAAATACCATATGAATACTGCAGGAAGAGTTCTAGGTAATCCACATCAACCCTGGTATCAGGTTCTTGAGCCCAGCCCATGGCTAAGTGCGAACACACTCTGTATTAGTGTCTCAGGCACAGGGGCCCTGACTCCAGCAACCTTGAGGTTAAACTGTTATGTACATTATATCTACATGCGGATACAGTATTTTAAATTAGGAGGCAAGCACACGTGTAAAAGTGTCACTCCACCAAATATCAGGAGATGGCTGGGGCACAGAGAGAGCAGTTAATAAAAGAAAAGAGCTATATTACCTGTTGGGAGATAATATAACCTGGCTTATAGTTCTTTAAATTAAAAGAAATTGGTACAGAAAGGAAGTATAATCCAAAAAATATTACTAAAACAATCCAGAGACACTTTTCCACTGTCCAACATGTTCCTAATACAGGTCAGAATTCATAATGACTTGGACGGTCAAAAGGAGAATGCTAACTTCTGAAAAGGAAAGCCCTGGACATTCTGGGTAGGTGTTTGGCACCCAAAATTTCACCAAAGAAGAATGCTGTTTCTTAATATCAGACCAAAGTGCAAAGCAATATAAATTAGAGGCCAGTCTTCTCTTGATGGTCGATTTACTTCTGTAAAACAGACTCTACGTTCCTTTTATATGAACAGTTTACATTTGAAGCATTAGATTTTTTTTCACTGATGGGGGGAGGAAATGGGCTTGTGTCCTACTGGAAGTCGGTGAAGCTAAGGTATCCTTCTCAAAGTAGAGGCCGGAGTCGGAGGTGAGAAACGTTGGTACTTGGAAGAGTTAGGCTGCTTTGCATCTACCCAGCGTCTAGAACCAATTCCAGCTTCATAACTCAGCTGTGAAGAACTCCCTTAGGCATTTGGTAGCCATGTAGCCAGTAGTTCAAGACTAGGAAACCCTGGGAAAACAAAACAAAACAAAACAAAAAACAAAGGGAGTACGGATGGATATTCTGGTTAGACATGGAGATACACACCACAGTCCGTCCATATTCACACAGACACGTACTCGTGCACACATGACACAATAACGAGTTTCAAATGTAATCAGCATCAAAAATAAAAGCTGCAAGTTGTTCTGACTGTAATACATACCAGACATCGTATTTACTTAAACCTTGCAACGACCTTGTGAGATAGAAACTATGATACCACTTGACGAATTAGAGAACGAAGGCTCAGAGACATTGCTTAGTTCAAAGCATTAGCCGTTTAGGGACAGAGAGGGGACTCAATGAGATCACTGACTATAACTTGTCAACTGTCAGTGCTTGCTGCTAAAAATTATGCATATAACAATATATACTTCATGTTAGACTTTAGATTTAGTATTACCTTTTATGACATCCAGAGCCTACGAGGGCTGGTCTCATACCTGCCTGAGAGCCCTTATCTATCACTGCGAAACAAAAATATGCAAAAGCTAGTAAATAAAGTATTCCTTCTAAATAGAACACTAATCAGAAGTTACTTCTTTCAGGGGTGCCTGGGTGGCATAGCGGTTAAGCATCTGCCTTCGGCTCAGGGCGTGATCCCGGCGTTATGGGATTGAGCCCCACGTCAGGCTCCTCCGCTGTGAGCCTGCTTCTTCCTCTCCCACTCCCCCTGCTTGTGTTCCCTCTCTCGCTGGCTGTCTCTGTCTCTGTCAAATAAATAAATAAAATCTTAAAAAAAAAAAAAAGAAGTTACTTCTTTCTGAAATAAATCATTTATAAAAGGACAAGACAGTGTAGAGGGAAAGACTACTGAATGTTACATATTGTTTTGACCATGACCTTGAGCGAGAAACACATTTTAGTAATAATCTCTACATTCATCCATGTACATAATATGTACACGTGCACGCACGTACCTAAACTTACCATTACTACATACGATGCAGGCTGACATTTTCTATTCTAAATTTCATCAAAACAAAGTCAAAATCCATTAAAATGATTTCACAATCACTAATGGGTCACAATCCTTTCCAAACACAGCACTAAACCACTGGCCTAAAAGATTTAAAAGTTACCTTTACGTCTAAAATTCTCTGACAAAAAGAGAGAGAGAGGAGAGAGAGATTGTTTTAAAGCTTGTATGTTTTTAACGGAAACTTTCCTAAAAGGTTGTCAGTTTTCATAAAGATCAAGAATCCTTCTCAAAGAGTTTAAGAGAGATTTAATTTCATTTGCCACTGTTTTCACATGAAGGATCTTTAAGAGTATTGTTTTTAAAATAGTAAGGCCCACAGATAAGAAGTAGGCACTCTCAAACACTGCTGGTGGGAATGTAAACTGACCTAACTCTTCTGGAGACTAACGTGACTCTGTGCATCTAAGTCTTTAGACATCATACCTTTTAACCCAGATACTGCAGATATTTCTAGAATTTATCCAATGGTAATAAAAGCAAAGATTATGGGTACCTGGGTGGCACAGTCAGTTGAGCAACCGACTATTGGTTTTGGCTCAGGTCATGATCTCAGGGTTTTGAGATCAAGCCCCGAGTTGGGCTCCGTGCTCAATGGAGTCTGCTTGAGATTCTCTCTCCCTCTCCCTCTGACCCTCCCGCTCATGCTCTCTCTCTCTCAAATAAAAAAATAAATCTTCAAAAAAAAAAAAGCAAAGATTAGGCTAAAGAAATGATCATGGCAATGTGTTTTGTAATAGCTAAAAGCTGGGGGGAAATATACATACATAACAGGGCCTATCCAAACAACTGAATATTATTTTGCCATTAGGAATGGTAATTTAGGGGCGCCTGGGTGGCACAGCGGTTAAGCATCTGCCTTCAGCTCAGGGCGTGATCCTGGCGTTATGGGATCGAGCCCCACATCAGGCTCCTCCGCTATGAGCCTACTTCTTCCTCTCCCACTCCCCCCTGCTTGTGTTCCCTCTCTCGCTGGCTGTCTCTATCTCTGTCAAATAAATAAATAAAATCTTAAAAAAAAAAAAAAAGGAATGGTAATTTAGACAAATACTGACATTATGAACATAGAACAGTTTTGCAACAAAGGGGAAAAAAAGCATTTTAAAAAACATGTACATTCTCAGCCATAATTTTAAGAAGCCTGAAAAGACTTATACAAGGAAATTAACAATGGTAAACCATGAGTAGGAATTTATTTTCTTCTTTTAGCTTATCTACTTATTCTAATTTCCTGATAATGATCATACATTGTCTTGTAATAAAAAAGAGAGCTACTGTATATATTAGGCTCTTAGGAGTTAGTAATTTTAAAAAATGACTCAGCAAATAAATCTATTGCTAAATTTCCTGACATAGAAATAGTTTTACCTTATATTTTAGGGTTGAATATTTTACTGCAAGGTTAAATCATCATTAGCGTAGTGTTTCTTATTATGCATAAATCTTACAGTATCACATGGTAATAATTTTTTTCATGTTACAATAAATGAAAAGAATTTGGAAAAGAGCAGTAAAATCTATAGAGATGACTGCCAAGGTTGTCAAAAGTAATTCACTTTGAAGAGACAAACACATTTGAGGTTTCATTGCTTGTGCTCCTTAAACAGCAGATAAGATTTTTCCATTGATTTATAACTGTGGATCATAACAAGGGCAGTTGTTCTGAGATTCCCAAAAAAAAGGGCAGGAGGAAGGCCTAGAAGAAGTAACACCAGTTTCCTTTCCACCACAGCCAATGAGAGAAACACCATTGGTGATCACTATTTCATTTTTCAACCAAAGCAATCTTGTTTCAGGGCACTTTAAAGTAATATATAAAAGTTGTCCAATTTGTGAAAGTTTACAATGTTCTAAATTTCACCTATTAAATATGCCAGAGAGGGGAAACATACTATGGATGTCTTGGATTTTATCACGTGCCTCTCTAAACTGAATATAAAGACAAAAATACATATCAAAACTACAAAAGAGTTATGCTTAAATTGTTCTCGGACACACCTATTCCCCTGAACCTATCCATTATTGCAGAAGCTCAGCTATACTGCAATTGTCCATGTCCTATTTTATGTGCTTCCCTTATGTGGAAAAATATAAGCAGAGGCAGGATGCAGCTGAAGCAATGTGCAGATGAAAACATATGGTTTAGAAAAGAAAAACAATACAGTAAGTTTAACAAAAGATGTGCAAGGCTTCTACACGATAACCTGCAAAATACTGGTTCAAGAGAAACTGAAGACCTAAATAATAGAGAGATATACCATGTTCATGGATTGGAAGACTCAACATTTGTTAAGATGCAAATTCTCCCCCAAAATGATATTATGATTCGATGCAGTCTTAATTATAATCCCAGCAGTCCTCTTCACAGAATTTAATAATCTAATTCAAAACTGAATGTGAAAATCTAAATAACCTAGAATAGTCAAAACAATTTTTTTTTAGGCTGGAAGATTATTATACACTATGGCATTGGCAAAAGGACAGCCACATAAATCATAGACTTAGAATAGAGTCCAGAAACTGACCTACAAATAAGGGGTCAAATGATTTTTGGACAAAAGTGCTAAAGCAAATTCTATGGGAAATGAAAACTCTTTTACTCAAATAGTGCTAGAACAACTACATAGCTATTTAAAAAACCAAAACAAAGCAAAACAATACCGATGACGTTCTTACCTCACACCAGACACAAAAATTAACTCTAATTGGATCAAAGACCAAAATGTAAAAGCTTTTAAAAATACAGAAGTTCTAAAATATGCCGGTCCAAATAGTAATTACTACCTACATGTAGCTATTTAAATTTAAAGTTAAGTATAATTAAATAAAATTAAACATCCAATTAAATTCAATTAAAATATAATTTAAAATTTAATTCCTAAGTCACACTGGCTACATTTCAAGAGCTCAATAGCTTCAAGTAGCTACTGACTACCATAGTGGACAGTGCAACTACAGAAAATATACACTAATCTAGTGATAGAAATCAGGTCAATGTTTGCTAAGGCTGGGAGGGGTCAGGCTTTGACTACAAAGGTGACAGAAGTGAACTTTAAGTGGTAATAGAAATGTTCTTGATTATGGAGGCAGTTTCAGGGATTATACACATTTGTAAAAACTCATCAAACAGTACACTTTAAATGAGTACAATTATTACACAAATTGTACCTCAATAAAATTGATTTAAAAAACAGTAACAGGGGCAGAGCAGAGGGAGACCTGTACATCTAGGTACCTGTCTATGTAGGGAATCTCCCTAGTGCCTGACCCTGCCAGTTCAGATATTTATTCCAATTTTTTACTGAGTTATTATCTTTATATTTGCTGAAAATGACTGCAGGCATACACTATAGCTGTACACACACTTGTCTATTTAAGGGCAAATTCTTATGTGGTCTAGGAGAAAAAACACAAATAGGTCATTTGGCCCTGGGTGTCACTTGCCCAACAAACATCAATAAACGCTTACAGTACACTTAAGCACTCCACTGAACACTGGAGTTCCACAGTAAAAGGAGCTCCTCAGCACTGGGAAGGAGACAGGCATGCAAACTATTTCAGTATCAAATAATAAATTAAGCCAGATGAAATAAAGGGGCAAAGGTGGGGTGGGGGTGTCTAAAAGCCATAACACACACAAGGGGAGGGAGATGGTAGAGGGCTGCCCTACTATAATGTAATCAGAGAAACCGAATTCAGTCTGGTTGCCACACTAGGCTTTGGAAGGGAGTAATGGGAGACTGGGACATGGGGAGGGTGGGTAGTGAGGACAGAAGGTAACAGCTGGATGCTGAAACTGCTGTCAGCTAACTGAAGTAGCTGAACCTCGATCCTGAAGACAACAGGAAGCCAGTAAGGCAAAGGATGGCAGTGGCAGGGCTTAAGGCGATCCTCACTGAGAGCAGAATGGAGAATGGGAGAGGGAAAGGAAAGACCAGGAGGGAAACCAGTTTTCATTTGGGTCCATTCCTCCTTCCCTGTATCTTCCTTAGGACTTTTGGGAAGGGAGGTTGAAGTGGGGAGGAGCAATCACTCAAGAGATCCTTGCTTTCTTCCCCTATAATTCCCTATAGTATCTATTTTAAGACTCTATTCAATAAATGTAGTAATTCTGCCATAAGCGTTTTTCAACTTACGAAGAATCTATCCAGAGAGAAAGTAGCAAGGCAGATGATCGCTATCATGAGAATGGTATGCACACACTTGGGACCAGGAACAGCAGCCATGTGTGTGGCTAACAGGCCATGACTGCTCACCTCCCACACCCAGGCAGACACTGACAACCCATCACAGCACTTATCCCGTCGGGGTCCACAGAGGGTCCCAGAACCCTTCCAAAGGCAGTACTCCAGGCAGGCACTGCTGATCAAATTCAGCTAGCGGAAGAAAAAGCTTATTTGCCATTCCTGATGCAGACCCTTGGTTTATCACTAATAGATGGCACAGGGGCAAGACTGGAGGTCAGCAAACTTTTCCTCAAAGAGCTGTATAATAAATATTTTAGATGTTGCAAGCCCATATCGTCTCTGTGGCATCTATTCACCTCTGCCAATGAAGTATGAAAATGGCCAGAGGCAACGTGTAAACAAATGAGCACGGCTATTATAAAACTTTATGTATGGGCACTAGAATTTGAACTTCACATAATTTTCATGTGTCATGAAACAGTATTGTTCTTTTAATTTTTTTTCAATTATTTAAAAGTATAAAAAGCTATTCTTAGCTTGCTGTGGTAGGAGAATAAAATCAGGCAGTGGAACAAATCTGGCCTCTGGCTATAGTCGCCTGACCCTTGGGTAAGACAAACTTCCTGGACATCTGTGTTTTGGGTCTTAGAGTCTTAAGTAAGAAATATTAGAAACAATGCTAACTTGGTGATCTAGGAGCCCTATCTTTTCATCAAAAAGAATCTCACAATTCTGCACATAAACTTTATTTTAACGGACGGGAAAATATATAATGATCAAGAGCCACTAAGTATTAAGTAGTACTTTAAAATAAATATGAATTTTATTAATCAGTCTTTACATACACACACACACACACACACACACACACACACACACACACACACACATATATATATACACACACACACACAGCAATACAGATAGGTACAAACATATTTATTCCATCTGCAAAGTTTAACATGCACAGAATTTATTGGGCCCCATACAAAATTTTCAGAGTTGGAAATACTGCTCCAGATGAATAGGGCCATCGGTTCCCAGGACACAGCCAAGCAAGGCTTCTCATCCTCTAGGCTGGACACCCTCAATAATCAAAACATGCCATCATCAATGGTTACAATGGCTCTAAGTCCTCCTGTAACCAGAGCAAAGGGCTTTGCTTCCAGAGCACCTGTTGTGTCTAATGGATGAAGAACGGGTTTTAGGGGCTCTCCCAACAAACACCTTTCTTTGATCCCTCTTCTAGTGAACGGCAGTAATGCGTGGATTATAATGGGGGCACAGAGGGGAAATTCTGAATGTTTGGTTGATGGTGATTTTTTTTTTTTTCAAATAAAAGAACTGAGAAACAGGAAAGAGAAAAAGGAGATTCCTACACCCCAAAACAGAATTTGAAGGACTTTACCTGTGTTAAATTGATATGACCTGGGAAACCATTTAGGAAAACAGTTTTAAAAAACAGGAATCACGCTGTCTGCCAGTGCGAAAACCCACAATATGTAGGATTCCAATTTCAACCTTACTTTAATGTGACCATAAAGATCTAGCCTGACACTGGAACTCTGCAAAGCTGAGGCAGCTAAAAACACTAAGCACCTCGGTACCTATCAACGGGGAACCCAAATCACAACACTGCCCCAAAGGGGAGGTGAATTCAATGAGCAAGGTTAAACATGGGGAGGTACTCACCTGAAACGGGTAAAGTGCAGACTGTTATCTGGAGATGTAAGTGTATGTTCTGGAGGGAGAACGGGTCTCGTTCTGAGCACTGGGAGGCACATTTAAGAAATCCCAAATCAAAATAGTGTCATCATGGGAGCTGCTGATGATCTGAAATTCATCAAACTGTAGCCGAAACACACGTCCAGAATGTTCCTGTGAAATATAACAACTAGATGAGTAAAATGAGACCTTTACAATCCCTCATATCTCACCATCAGTGATCTGGTGCAGGCTGGAAATGCAGCTACTTATTCATGCTTTCTAAATAATGTTCCAGAGCTTACTGACCTTTGTCCTTCACCCCACTTTGGCTTCTCCCTCTAAGCCTTTGCTTTGAGTTCATCTTTATATCTGAGATCCTTGCTCATTAATATGTCAAAGAAGAAAAACTAAGTGATCGCTTCACCAAGGATCTTGGAAAGGTAAACAATATTAAATACCCCTGCTTGATACACTGTAAAAGGCAGAGCCAGAAGGATAATGTCTTTAACATTACCAAGAATATCTATCTCAACCACAGCCAAAATCAAAATTAATGGTGAAATAGAAGCATTCTCATTACAATCAAGAAGACAACAAGAATGGCCCTAACCATAGTTCTGTATGTTCTAATCACTGCAAGAAGCAAAGAAATAAAAATAAAAGGTAAAGCTACTGAAAATAAGAACAATCTATCAATATTTTCAAACAACTGTCTCATTAATGGAAAAAAAGCAACCAGACCATTAGAAATAATGAGCCTGCCAAAGTTGCTAACGCAAGATTAGCATATAAAAATAAAATATTTTTATATGCCAAAGCACTAATCCAGACAATATAGACTGAGGGGGAAATTCCACCATAATAATACAAACATATGCTGTATTATAAAAATATAATGTAACCAGATACCCATATCAAGAAATCTCCCAAATCTATAGGAAGGAAATACTCTATGCGGAAACCAGTCCACCTACAAATGACGACACCTGCTTTCACATTTTAAGTTGTATTAATGCTCCCTAGGGAGGAGCTAATTATAATGTAAACGTCAATTATTCTCTGATTTTGGCTAAACAAAATGAACAAAACTGTGCATTTCTCTGAAGGTACACTGTGGGATATGCAAGCTTTCCTGTGATACACCTAGGCAGGGCTATCTGCAGGTAGCCAACCTCCAGCGCAAGAACCGCTCCCATTTCAACAGACGACATACCACCAACGTGCGCAAACACAAAGTGCTTGCTGGGGCTCGAGGGTCAAGAGCAGCTTGCAAGTCCCAAACCTTAATTTTCCTGAAAAAGAAAAGGAAACTGCAATTAGTAGTGCATCTGAACACTATTAGAAAAGCTAATGGAGAACATGCTTATGTTTTTATAAGTTATTTAAACCAATGACACTTGATTTTGGGTAAAATAAGGACCTCCACATTCTCAGAATTGCTGAAACTGTGAAGAAGTATTTTTTAAGGGAGACAAGAAAACAACTTCAGGCTATCTAAATTCAGTTCCTGATGTGATAATCTATGTCACGAAATTCATTAATCAGGGGGCTCTCTGGAGCTGAGTAGGTGCTGCTGACAGAAGCTAGGGCTCTCTGTGAAATTCCACGGATACCTTTCTTCAAACTAAGCAAATGCTCTAAGTTAATAATAGGAGCATAAACAGACCAACTAGTCCGTTAGTGAAGTATACATAAGGTCACCTTGAAAGGTTTACAGTTGCCATTTGCTCATTTAAAAAGTCATGAGGCTTTTTAAAGAGTATTTGTTCAATTAACCAAAAGGGGAAAGGAAATGTATCATTGAAAACACACACACACACACACACAGCTGGCTTAATTTAGGGCTAAGGCAAAGAACTGAATTCCTGCACAACCTAAGCTACTCCCAAAGTTTATAATAATGGTTAAAAGTGTGGGGCGCCTGGGTGGCACAGCGGTTAAGCATCTGCCTTTGGCTCAGGGCGTGATCCCGGAGTTATGGGATCGAGTCCCACATCGGGCTCCTCCGCTAGGAGCCTGTTTCTTCCTCTCCCACTCCCCCTGCTTGTGTTCCCTCTCTCGCTGGCTGTCTCTATCTCTGTCAAATAAATAAACAAAAAATCTTTAAAAAAAAAAAAGTGTACGCACAGGAGTTACAGAGGCTCTGCTCCTGTAGGAGCTGGGCCAAGAGCCGGCATCCTTCTGGGCCTGAGCGGCCTGACTTGAGCGGGCGGTGCAGTAGCATCCGCCCTCCATTACACAGAAAGGCTCTAACACAGAACCGGCACATACACAACTGCTAAATATACAGCGCTCGTCTTCCGTCTAGATCCAGTGACAGCAGCGCATTTCAAAATCTGAAATACATACCCATCATAGGCCCCACTGACAATCCTCTTGTTATCAAACCGGATGCATCGGACCAATTCTTCATGTCCTTCTAGGACTCTTAAACAGGCACCACATTCGATATCCCATAGCCTTGAAAGTAAAACAGATCTCTGTGAAACAACTTCCCACGCGATTCACACTACCCTGGAGTTCCTCATATCTGTCCCATACGTGATTTTCACTCTCCTGGACTTCTTTGTGTCTATCTCACTCCCAGTCCATGCTATCCATGCAGAAAGATATGTATGTATATTTATACCATTTGTATATTTTAAAGCACTAATTTGGGGGACGGCTGGCTGGCTCAGCTGGAAGAGCGTATGACTCTTGACCTCGGGTCATGAGTTCGAGCCCCACGTTCGGTGTAGAAATTACTTCAATAAATAAATAAAAACTTTTTTAAAAAAGCACTAATTTGGATAGAAGCCTTCTCATTGTATTTCCTTTTATTCAGTTTTTTAATCACATGCATGTATTACTATTTAAATAAGATCAACGAATAAGAAATTTCAATTATATTTAGTCCCTAGGCATTCTCTTGATGTCTGACTTGGTGAAACCATGTAGCCAAATGGTCTAACAAGGACTTTTCGGGGGGAGACAGGGATTGTAGGCTGTAAAGAAGAAAAGGCATGTCTGTGTGTGGGTCGGGGGAGGATATAGGATGTACAGCCAGGGGCGTTAGGCTTCCACCCCAGGCACTTCTGACCCGAGTCCATGAGGCCCACTGAAGTTGGCACCAGTGCACCAGCAGGGTAGTCTCCCTCTCCTGAGGCGGCTCAGGGACACCCCTTCCTAGATAATCCTGCATATTAGGGCTGTCCAGTTTACAAGGTCACAGTGGGAGCCTCTCATGAGGTATATGAAGCGTCTCAGAAATATAAACGCAGAGACTACATCCAGCCTTTATCTTGGCGTATGATTTATATACAACTATTCTGAAGACTGAGATTTTTACGTTTTCCTATTATTGATTTTTCTACATTGTTTGCAAAAAGAAATCATAGCAAACTAAACATGTATAAAACAAAGTTAGCAAACTAATTCTGTAACAACCCTTTCTTAGCTTCCCTACCAGTAGCTCTTCCTATCCGCCCCATGAATATTTTCGCACAGCCACCCTCACAAATATTCTCATTAGTGTCCATGACGATGGCTTCTCTAACCTACTGTGAACAGAGCCATTCAGCACTGCCACTGACTCCAAAGTGGTCCCCTCTATAAACTATAAAGGAATATACATTATTTCTCTGTAGAACCTCAGAGAGCCCAAAGAGAAAGTTAAGGACTGTCACCTGCTGCAACAGTTAAGGAATACAAAGTGCCAAGATTCAGGTTCTCACTTGACTTTTATAACACCTTAAAACTTAAAATGATAAAAGAAAACGCACAGCAGTTTAAGCTCTATTGTTGTGGTTTCATTCCCTCCTTCCTCCCTTCTTTTAAAAATTATCTTGAAACCAGTCTTTATCTTGCCCAAACATTAAACAATTTGGTTATAAAAAAGGTACTGGCATATGTTAGGACAATGCGAAAATGATTAAGGATTGGTAAATAGATATTTAAGGGAAGTTCTTAATAAATAAAATGTTTAAGGATAGTCCTATTTATTAGAAAGCGAGGTCATTGCTGAGGTCATTGAGCATTGGGAGGAAGAAAGGGAGATAAAATACAAGACAAAACAGGAGTGGGTGATTCTGTAATGCAGTCTTTGTGCGAGACAGATAAATAAAGTACACTCCTCCCAGCTGTTAGCAAGGGAGACAGGAACTACAGGTAAGGAAAAGTAGAAAGTCAGGCCAGAGTGCCCTCTGTTCTGAAAGGTTCTGGTATTAAGGGATCTTGGGTGGAACTGATGTTATAAACCATGTGTATTGGGAGAATCCGTTTACCCGTTTCAGTATGCAGAGCCAAACAGATTAAAATAAGTTTCTTTTTTGAAGTATCTCCAAAGGCTCGGAGTCTTTCAAACATCAGGACTGGGAGGGGAGTCAAAAAATATGGCAAAAATTGGCCTGCCCTGTCAGCACACCAACTTCTACCCACCTTATGGTATTATCTGATGATCCGCTAACAACCAGCCGATCCCTGTACTGGAGACAGGCAATGCCTCGCTTGTGCCCATTCAGAGTACGAACAAATTCACAGGTACTCGTGCTCCAGACCTGTAGAACAGATTAGCAATATTTTAAGAATAAATGCAGAAAAGTCCCCTCACAATACACCTTTTTAAAAAAATCAGAGCTCCTAAGAATGACCAAAATACTTGACTATAAAATATGGTTCTGAGGCTGGGGGACAGATTGGCCAGCATACAGTTTTCTTGGCTGCAGAGTGATAAAACAGGAATGAAACACAGAGGGAAGCTGTGAAGTCTCCAAACCTTGAGATATTCACAAAGAGAACATCTCCTGGATGGTTCAGACATTCACTTGCCTAGAAGGAAGAGCGTGGGCCAGATTTTATGTTTTCATGCCAGCTGACATGTCAAATCCAATGTAACTGATGTGAAAAAGTTTCACCTTTCACATCCTCCTCTTTACCAGCATAGTTTCTTGAACAGCTCCATTTGTTTTGACACATCACTCCTAATATTATGTATGTGGAATAAATAATCCCTCTTTTGTGAAACCATCTGCAAGACTTAGATGTTCACAGACACACTTAATATATTACAAGCCAAATAAGGAGACGCAAAGCAACCAAAGTGCCCTGAATTATTTTACCAGCTGCATTTGTAGTTGAATAGGATAACTAGATATCCACATGCAAAAGAATGAAGTCGGACCCCTAACTCACACGATACACAAAAATTAATTCAGAATGGATCAAGGGCCTAAATGTGAGAGCTGAAACTATGAAACTCTCAGAAGAAAACACAGGAGTAAATCTTTGTGATCCTGGATTAGGCAATTGTTTCTTAGACATGACAACAAAAGCACAAGTAAGAAAAGACAAAAATTGATAAACTAGACTTCATCAAAACTGAAGTCGTCTGTGTTTCAAAGAACACCATCAAGAAAGTGAAAAAAGAACTCACGGGATGGCAGAAAATATTTGCAAATCATTTACCCGATAAGGGACTTGTACCAGGATATATAAAGAGCTTTTACAACTAAACAATAAAGAAAACGATCAAATAATTCAATTTTTAAGTTAAAGATTTATATAGATGTTTCTCCAAAAAAGATATAAAAATGGCCAAGACACACCGAAAAGATGCTCAATATAATTAGTCACTGGGGAAATGGAAACCAAAACCAAAGATACCACTGCACAACTACGAGGATGGCTGTAATAAAAGAGACAGACAATAACAGGTGCTGGCAAGGATATGGAGACACCCTCCAGGCTGATCTTATGCAACAGCTGTTTTGTAAAAAGGCCCAAACCCTCTTGACTTGAGACAGTGATCTCGTTCCAATTGGTGTGACTGAGCGGTGAGTGAATGACTGCATACAAACCCTACTTGTCCAGCTTCCAGACCACTCAATCTAAAGTTTGATGCTACCTTTGTGATTTGTGGGGCTAGAAACTAGACACTAGAATGCTAACTAGTGCTGCTCATAAGAAGGTTTTCTGAGCCAAATCCAAGCACTCGCATATTGCTGGTGGGATTTTAAAATGGTGTAGCCACTTTGGAAAAAAGTTTGGCAGTTCCTCAAAATGTTAAACCCAGAGTTACCTTCCAAGAGAACTGAAAATTTATGTCCGTGCAGAAACTTGTACACAAATGCTTATGGCAGCACTGTTCATAACAAATAAAAAGTGCAAGCCACCAAAATGTCCATCAACTGACGGGTGGACAAACGGAACGTGGTACATCCACAGTGGAATTTCGTTCAGTCGTTAGAACGAACGACGTACTGATACATGCTACAATATTCACGGATGAACCGTGAAAACACTGCACAAAGTGCAAGAAGCCAGACAGAAAAGGCCACATATTATATGATTACATTTACATGAAATGTCTAGGAGAGCCAAGTCCATGGACAAAAAGTAGATGAGTGGCTGCCAGGGACCAGGGGGCTGACTGTCAATAGGTATGAGGTTTTTACAGAGGGCAGTGAAAATGTCCTGAAACGAGAGATGGCTAACCAACACTGTGACTATACTAATGGCCACTGGATCGCATACATGGTGAATCTTACGGTATGTGAATTCTATCTCAATGAAGTTGTTATAAAACCAGAAGCTAACATTAAAACAAGTTAATATGGATACTGCAGCCAGTGCACCTACCACATCCTGTGAATCACCCCGGACTACAACTGTTCATCTCATGCCTGCCACCCACCACACGCTGAGCTTCTTGAAGGTAGGGAGGGATGTGGCTTATTCATTGTCGTATCTCCAGCATCCAGCCCAGGCTCTAGGGCATGGCAGGTTCTCAAAATTAAGTAAATAATGAATAAATCAAACCTCAGCTCTGCCACTAACCGGCTGTGTGGTCTCCAGCCCAGTTCTTCACTCTCCGAGCCCCCGCTGTAAAATGGAGGCAATACCTACCTCAACAGAGTGCTGGTTTTCACAGTAATGAAAAGCTCCTAGCCCAGAGTATACACGTTCCACAGGTTAGTTCTCTTTCCCTTAAAAATGTGATCGACAGTGTCATTTCATGCAAAAGAGGGCTGCTCTGTATCCTGGACCCATGACCCTTTCCTCCTACCTTGCCCGTGATTCCAGAAGCATGAAGAATGGGACTGCCTCAAGAGATGAAGCACAAATGGAGGAGAATAAAGATCTTGCCAGGTACCAGGTTGGTAAAAGCCACCTCTATTTTCTCTGTGTTCTAATAGGGACAGGAGTAAGCAGAGTTATGACCGAAGACACACTCACTTTGATGGTTCTGTCACCAGAGGCAGACACGATGTATTTATCATCAAAGTCCACTACATTGACAGCAGCGCGGTGGCCAACCAGGACACGGCGTAAAGTGATATCGGTGGCAGAAGCCATGTCCCACACAGCGATGGAGCGATCCTTGGAACAGGTCACCATCAGTCCGTTGCTGAAGCGTAAGTGCAGTACAGCCTCGTTGTGGTGGATCAATGTGTTCAGAACTTCACCCGTGTTCACATCCCAGACTCTAGATGAGAACAGAAAAGCCCAAAGTGTCCTTGTTAAGACAACCAGGAAACGAGTCTAGGGTCTGTGCCCTGGGCCCATTCTTAGTAGTAGGCTGGAGAGGTATAAGCTTCACTTGTATTTGGTGACTGGGATCTGACACCTCAAATCACGCTTAAAAGGAGCCCCCATCAGCAATTATTCTATTTGCTGAGAAGTACTGAGAGGGCTTCAAAAAAGGAACAATCCTGGCTCTGCCCAGGTTTAGGTTTATTTAAAGTCGGGTATTCAGGGACAGTGCTTGTACACTTGTGTTGAGGACAACAAAATGATTCTTCAACTAGATGAGCTCCGCAGGGAGTCTGAGATGACAGGGGAAGGCGTTCACTTGGCAGCTG
The DNA here is from genome assembly GCF_023065955.2 of Ursus arctos. Lineage (NCBI taxonomy): Eukaryota > Metazoa > Chordata > Mammalia > Carnivora > Ursidae > Ursus > Ursus arctos. The sequence goes on from NW_026622819.1 coordinate 58,730,280, forward strand.
GGGAATTGAGGACAGTTTCCAAGCTTAAGGTTCTTCTTGATCTTTGACAGGCCTCTGAGTCTCTTATTTATCCACTGCAAACTAGAGACTGTAAGTCATGACATCTCATCAATTTCCACACTCATCTAGTTACCCAGCTGCTTTATGGACAAAGCCAGCATCCCAACTGCTTCATCCATGATATATACAGGGTTCTCAGGGGCAGCCCTTTCACGCCATAGCTTTTCTGTAAACCCAATCTCCCAAGAGGACAAGTTCACACACAGCAAAGGAGAAAAGACGCAGGCTTATATGGCAAAAGTAGTGGCCTAGAAGCATTGAGTCCGAGAAAGGATACTAAGCATGCTGGTGACTTTTTCAAATATCTGGAGCATGGTCTCCCAGGAGAAAGCCAGCCTAATACTTGGTAATGTGCTTTTATATGAAAGTACACTGCCATTTCTGTAACATACAGCAACAGGAACAGCACCTACTTAAGAGAAGTTAGCTTTGCAGCCTACTTTGTTCAAATAAACCTACACCTAAAAAGTGGTTTTGAAATACAACATAAAAACACATATACAAAGTATGTGTGCGCTTCTACCAGAAAAGGTGCAATCTCAGTCTTCTCATGGAAGGTATGTGAGTTCAGACCAGTGAAGCCAAATCACTCACCTCACTGTAGAGTCTGAAGAACCAGTCACAATGACACGTTCATCATACTGGAGACAAAGGACAGAGCCAGTGTGTCCTGTTAACACTTTCAAACATTCCAAGCTGGTTTTATCCCAAATCTATTGAGACAAGATCAACCACAAAGAGTGATTTAGTGTATCACATTCTGATAAATGTGTTTGTCTCTGAACTATAAAATAAAACAGACCTGTGTTATAGTAAATAAGAGCAGTTAAACTTCAAACAGGTGGAAAATGACAAAAAGGGAAGAGGCAATATTGAATAATTCCAAAGTAGATGTACTATTTTGCTTACTTTGTCACTCTAATGATTGTACTTATTACATTTAACAGCCTTATAAGGGGAATTTTTGAACTCTGAAAACAGCTGGCTTATCCTCTGAAAACAAGGTGACAGTATCTATTAGGAGCCTTTAAACACGCATACCCCCTAGCCCATTATGTTTATTTATAAAAATTTTAAAATAAAAAATGTTGGACATTTTAGAAAAATTTCAAAGTAAACTATGAAGTTTTTAATGAAAGAATAGAATGCTTTATTACAGTAATGGTTTTTAAAAACCAGAACAAAAGCCATCTATATAGTGACATAACCAGTATGTATGTATATTTTAAAAAAGAAAAACACAGAAGGCAAGAAAATGTTAGTAATAGTTGGTTTTGTTCTCTGAGTGCGCTTTTTCTCCCTTCTTTTGCTCTTTCCAATATTTTCCAAGTCAATACTGTCCCCATATAATGGGGGATGAGAAATCTTTTTTTTAAAAGATTGGATTGTTAAAAATAGATTGTGTGGACCTATTTCTTCCCTTGTAAAATAATACTATCATGATTTACAGCGTCCATCAAGTTTACTGCACATAGCCAAGATACAACAAGTGATGCAGACATTTAACTGTCTTTCTACAACAGCAAGGCTTGCTTCTAATTTCTGACCAATTCGAACCAATTACTTTGAAAGAATGATTAGTGGGGTGCCTGGGTGGCTCAATGGGTTGAGTGTCCAACTCCTGATATCAGCTCAGGTCTTGATCTCACGATCATGGGTCTGAGCCCCACACTGGGTTCCACACCCAATGTGGAGCCTACTTTAAAAAAACAAAAACAAAAAAAAAAAATTTCTTTTTTTTTTTTTGGAAGAGTGATTAGTGATCCAGGATTGGTACAGAATGAAGTACAAAAAGTTTCCAACCACTGGTCTAGATGATCTCTCTAAAACACACCTCTGCTCTACTGTTTATGGCTTATAAATCAAATGCATGCCCATTTTAAATTAAACACAGTATACCTCTATGAACAGAATTCTTTAGAAACACATCCAATGTAAATGACGTGTAAGCCCATGGCCAGCCTACGCTTTGACAAGGTCCTTATAAACCATTTTTATCTATTCCTTAAAGGATAATTGCCAAAATTATTATTAATTAAATTAATTAAACAGTGGCCACAGGTTATCAGGGCTATCGTGGTCAAATATGTTTTGGAAGTCAGGAAACACCGGATGTCTCTACTGAAGACCTTCTCAGAGTCTTTCTATGCCACTCTACCCTGTAAATTTCTAAGAAGGAGGTACAGCACGCAGTCAACTTGAGGACAGACCAACGGAAATTATCCAGAAAAGAGAGGAGAAAAAAAGATTGGAGAAAAAAAATGTAAGACAATATCAAAAGATCTAGTATTTATGTAATGAGAGTCTCAGAAGGAGAAAGAAAATGGTGCAGAAAAAATATGGGAAAAATAATGGCCAAAGACTTGAAATTTGGTGAATGAAAGACATAAATATAGATTCAAAAAGCTCCATGAAAGACTTCCTAGATATGACATCAAAAGCATAATCCAGAAAAGAAAAAAGTGGTATATGACACTTCATTAAAATCCAAATCTGCTCTATGAAAGATATCCTTGAGAAAATGAAAAGACAAGACTGGAAGAATATACTTGCAAAACATATCTAAAAAAAAGGAAAGAACTCTCAAAGTGCAATAATATGAAAACGAAGAACCCATTTTAAAAATGCACCGAAGATCCAAACAGATACTTCACCAACAAATACACAGATGGCAAAAAAGCACAAGAAAAGATGCATGTTATCATCAATCGTTGGGGAAATGTAAATTTTTTTTTTTAAGATTTTATTTATTCATTCGACAGAGAGACAGCCAGCGAAGAGAGGGAACACAAGCAGGGGGAGTGGGAGAGGAAGAAGCAGGCTCCTAGCGGAGGAGCCTGATGTGGGGCTTGATCCCAGAACGCTGGGATCATGCCCTGGGCCAAAGGCAGATGCTTAAAGACTGAGCCACCCAGGCCCCTGGGGAAATGTAAATTTAGACCAAAATGAGGTATGTCTACATACCTGTTAGAATGGCAAATATCCAAGGGGGGGGGAAAACTGAGAATACCAAGGGCTGCCAAAGAGAACTCTCATACACTGTTGATAGGAACATAAAATGGTATTGCCACTTTGAAAACCAGCTTGGCCATTTCTTAGCAACAATACCACTCCTACATTTTTACTGAAGTGAACTGAAAACCTATGTTCTGGCAAAAACTGGCGTACATGTTTATAGTGACTTCATTTGTAATTGTGAAAACTGGAAACATGGATGTCCCGCAACAGGTAGATGGATAAACACATTGGGGTACACCCATAAACTGGATTACTACTCAGTGACAAAAAGGAATCAACTATTGCTAAATGATGAATCTCAAATGCACCATGCTAAGTGTAAGAAGCCAGACTCAAAGGCTACATACTGTGTGAGTCCATTTATAGGATATTATCTAAAAGGCAAAAGTGTAAGGGCAGGAAAAAAAGATTTTAAAAAAGGTCAGCACCTAGAGGGAAGGAAGAATTAAACACAAAGGGGCTGAATAAGGGAACTTTTGGGGATAATGAACTGTTTTATATCTTGATTTTTGTTATGGTTACACAATTCTTTGTGCTTGTCAAAACTCAAAACTTTATACCGAAAAGAGTGAATTTTCCTGAATGTAAATTATAACTTGAAAAAAAAGAACAGTAAAAAAAAAAAAAAACCCACGATGTTTTCTTAAATATGAGAAAATAAGCTACAAACAGTATAAAACAAAATCTGTCAGATCAGCTGCCAAACATTAAACACAGAGAAATGATCCAGTTTATCTACTATTGAAAAGTGAATTAAAACATACAAATATAAATTGCTCTATCATTCTTTTGTGTTATCATCTGAGCCTCTGTCAGCACCCATAAAAGGTAATGACTTTGATTTACAGGCAAGTTAGCAACACTTCCACCAGCTAGCAAAGTCAGCAAGAGCCCTGTGACACTGAGATATTTTCAATGTGCACCGAAACACAGAATATAGAGTGTGAATGTGCTTAGAGAAGGATAAGAAGTGAGACAATCCAGGGGTCTGGTGTTAGTACAGGGAAATACTCTGGCTCTAGTTTTTTAGAACCACACTGAGAGCTGCCAAGATGGAGTGGAACAGATAAAAAAACAATCTGGAGTAAACGGAGAGATTCAGTGATCTAGTGTCTAACACATAACCACAATTCTAAAAATACTACATACAAAATACAGTCATTCACCTTAATAGAATTATCTCGTAGGCCACTGATAATTTTTTCATCATCATACTGTAAACAGTAGACACCTTTACTATTTTCAGAGCGGCACTGAATCCTTTGCAAGTTGTGTCGTCCACACCGCCAGTTAGATTCTATAGTCTAGGGGAGGAAAGGAGGAAACAGATGAGTTTTTGTGAATCAACTATTCTATTAGGCTTCAGACTTTAGTGTTGCTTCCAGGAACAGCATACCAGATACCCCATCTTGGTCTGCATAACTGTCTGTGGATAGGAATCATGCTCTTTTCCAAGTAAGACATTATTAGCCCAAGAGTGTTTTTTCTCAAACGCTCCCTGACTGTCTGGCAACCATCATAGGATTTCCAATGAGTTTAGGTTGGGTTTGAAAAAAAATGGCCTAGACAGAACTCAGTATGTTTAAAGAATGCCTTTTGCACCCAAAACATACAAATAAACAGTAACTCACTGGGTCACTCTCTAATGCCAATTAAAATATTTGGCAGAAGACCACCACCACCATTAAGCATATACTGACAATCTATGTACCCATCCAAAGCATTGTCTTCGTCACTGAGAAAAGGTTTTGAACAACCATTACATGCCAACTACTACAGAAAAAATTTTATTTGGTATCCGCTTTTAATCTCCCAGACTGAAAGGTCCTTTAGAATAAGAATGGCACATTTCCACCCCGGATTCTCATTCTTTCATCATTCATGCAACATTTACCAAGATGCTCCCTTATTCCACAATACTGACTGTGCTAGGCACTAGGGATGAAAAAAACAGGAAGCATACTGCTTTTAAGGGAGCTAACCACTCGAGGCACACAGGTATCTGGAACTGGATATACTCTAAACATGTTTATTTGGCTAAATGATCCACACATTAACCTTGGAAGGATGTCCGTATTATTTCCCTTTGGTAAATATGGGAAGAGTTTAATTTTCTGAGGCCCCAAAACTAGTAGCTGGACTAGCTGGAAATTATCCCCAGTTCTTCCTGACACGGAGTCCATGTTTTCCACTGAAATATACAGTGCCTATAAAGAAGTCTAGTCCTAGCTACTGAGGCAGTGAACACAGAGCATAAGATCAGTAACAATTCCAGATAAAATATGAGTGTCAAATGAGTGATTAAAACTGTAAGTGCTGTAGGACACTTACATGAGATAAACAGACCTATGGCTTCACACCGGTGGGGAAAGTTTAAGGAGAAAGTGGGTCATGCCCAGAGCACTCAAAGACCTAACCTTTGGTAGTGGATAGGAGGCATTTTCAGGATCAAAGGACACAGTATTTCCACTAAGAACCACCAAAGTGTAAACTCCAAATCCTGGAAATTAGGGGGCACACTGGACTAAAATAATTGGTTACATCTGAGTTCAGGATATAGTTTGAAAGATTATCTCTGAGTAGTTAATTATCCGAGCAGCTAAAAGTTTAATTAGTTGCTTTGCTGAAGAAAGGTGACAGATCTCATCTTCATTCACAGTAAGCACTTACTTACTGGCTCTGCTGACTTCTAACAAACTGTATTTCCTCTTGCGTTGAAGGCGGTATGCTTCTGTGTGCTCTAAAATGTTAAAAATCTACTGAAATGTTATGTGCCAGGTACTATGCTTTCATAACACTATGCTATGTGTTTTAAATATTTTATAGCCAATTTAATCATCACAACTCTGAAGCTGAATTTATTGTCCTCGTTTCACAGAAAAAGAAACGAAAGACTGGAAATGGTGATATACATATGCCTAAAAGGAAAATGTTTCATCATTTGTGGCCTTTGTACTTCGCACAGGAGCCTGGAAATCTAACCCCTGCCCTCAAAGAGCTCCTATGCACAGCCCTGAGAGAGGGCAGGATCACATATTTCCAACACCCACGGGAGGAAGGCAGTGCCACGGAGACGCCAGGAACGCGAGAACCCTCCTCTGCCCATCTGCTACCAAGTCAGAGCCTCTTAGGCAGCGTCATCGTTTCTAGTAAGTTTGTAAAATGTGAGAAATAAAAGCACATTCCAAAATCAAAAAAAAAAAATTAACTCACCCCACCTCCGCTACCGCTACTGACACAGGTAACAATCCGTCCGTATAAGCAACTTTTTGAAAAGGGGTCCAGAAAAAAAGACTTACTTAAACTGAACTCAATGCTTAAAATCATTTAGAGAACTCACATATTTTTAGATAGTGCCTGAGCCCCCCCCCAGCAAGCTAAGTATACCAGGAAAATGCTGACTTAGGAGACAGATGTAGTGGTAACAAGTCTTACTCACGGCCAGTGACTCCTGGCAGCGGTCACTGATGTTCAGGCCACCCCCTATGAGGGCCCAGAGTTGCTCCAGGATGCGTGACTCCATATAAACCCAAAGTATTACCAAGTTATGTAATATATCTTTTATGTGTATATATGTATGTATATGTATACACACACACATACATGTATATGTATATATATATATACACACATATATATATATCAGGTTATTTTTAAAATTCATATAGCTGCTTTCAGTTACAAAATAATCGCTTTAAAATATTATTGAATCAGTAAGTAGCTTTGTTACTCTATATGTATCAATGCAAAAGAAAAGTACATTCACTATCACATGGGAGACTGAAAAAAATAATTTCATGTAAAAAGAGGAAGTCGAGGAATCCCCATACCGAAAAGAATTTCCTCCATGCTCTCCCCCTCTCCTGGAAAATATTTTCTAGAACTGGGTGACTTGATTACAGTCGTTTACTGGACCTAAAGATAAGCAGAGAGGACTGAAGACGAGCTGGGGTGAGGCAGTTGTCAGCCTGGGGTGCACACATTCCCGGAGATGTCTGGACAGAGAACACCACCCGATGTGAAAGGCTGAGCCATACCATTGATCTCTGGCCCTCAAACAAGAAGCAGAGGCCAGGACCTCTCAAATGCTCTGCTAGATAACAGGCTCTTGTTCTAAGTTGAACGGAAGTTAAGAAATAGGAAATGGCTTAGCTTCTCAACATTCAGAAAAGAGACTAATGTTCTAAAATACAATTCTGAATTTAAAAAGAAAAGGACGGCCAGATAATTCTTGATAGGTCATTTTAGGAAGCTCCCACTTAGGGCTGTGTTAAAAAAAAATTATTAAGTTCCTGAATCCCCAAACACCTGTAGTTTCTGTCTCAAAATGCCAAGACAGGGACACTAAACCAGTTCAGGGAGCTGATCGTTTTGCTGCACACCAATCTCACGTAATTCCTAAGACTTCACTCTTCTCAATTCCCCAGGCCACCCACAAAAGAAAGCAGCACTCTCTGCTGACTGTGCCTGCCCAAAATACTACCTACCACCATATTTGAAGACCTCAACTCTTACTAGAATGCTTGTAAGCCAGGTCTTTTAAAAACAAATAAATAAATAATAAAAAACTAGGCCTTTAAAAATGGAAGGCAGCCCACTGTGGTACAGAAAATACCTAAGTCAGTTAGCAGCTTTGGCAAAATGAGATGGGACTGTCTGAACTGCAGTTTCCTCCTCTGTAAAAATGGGAAAAATGACATCTACTTCCTCAAAACTGTTGTAAGGATCAAATGAGCTTACATATGTAAAGTACTCGTCACAGTGCCTCAAATGACAGCAGACATGTTCTTCCTCGTTTGCGGAGAACATGGACCAAAATGAGTAGGCCATGACCAAAAAAATCGTCTCACCAAAATGTCAGGAATGGCTGTCTCGGTCTAGGCTGATATTTAATGCTGCTAGCCCGAGCCCTCTCTAACCATTCCCAGGAAGAGCCTCAGCCTTCCAACGCAATTCAACTATGAACTCCAGCAGCCGGGATACAAGGCATACACAGGTGCACCTCTTTAATTATGCAGATACCTGCCATTTCGCTTCGACATCATGTGATATGGCTACTGTAGAGGAATATTTCGTGTTTTTGAGAACTTGTAAAATCCCCTTACCCTGTGCAAATTTTCAAAATACTGGGAAAGCAGCCATGATACACAGAGTATACAGAGGCATTTAAATTGGCACTAGAGTGAAAACAGATGTCTGAGTATGGAGGAATAACATTATTTTTAGAAGCCTAAACACAACTGGGTGGGTGGGCAAGTTTCAGCATTTTCTGGTCAGGACAATATTAATATCAAGTTTGCAAACCACAAAAAAGCTCCCCACTTTCCCTGAATAAAATGTGGTTTTATTAAAAGGTGCGATACAACACACCATCATCTTACCAGTGGTCTATTCCGAGGGGAGTGCTTCAAAGGCTTTCATCCAGTGAGTAAAGAGGGAAAAGACACATTACATGAAAGCGTTTGCCACTATTCTGAGATGGCAACAGAAAAAATCCAAGTGCAAGACACAGAATTCTGATTGACTGGAGCCTATTATAACGACTTCCATCTCTGCTGAGAGACGCCTGGCGGGGGCGGGCATGGTAGAATGAAAAGACCATGAGCTGTGGACTAAGAATCTCAGTTTTGATAATTTGAGGGTTAAATTAAATCACTGTGGCAAAGTATCTAATAGTAAGCTCAACAGTAACAAGAAGAACAACTGAGACTCTAGATAGTAGAGGAAATATGGCTGCTTCCTTTAGGAATGTGCCTCAGGTTTTCCAGGAATTCCTTCTCACCTCAGAGGTACTCTAAACCTTCTCTTCTCTCTGTGTGGCAAGAACACCCATGAGAGATGAACCTTTGCAGAAAGCTAAGAATTCTTATTTATTCTCCCCAGACTTCATCTCTCACATCTTCACTTCCTGAATAATGGGGATTGGCCACACTAAGCTAGATCCTCAACTTTTTTCTTAAAAATTAGCCAATTTCTGATAAGTCAATGTAGAAGGGCAAGGTCATCTGCTCAGCAAAGTCAAATCTGGAAATGGACAGATGTCAGGAGCCAGTACATGAAATAGAGGTGTCAAAGCACAACGAGAAAAAGGTGTTGTGAGCTGGCAACTTTGCAAAGCACACGGGAACCACACAGAGACTCCGCAGCTGTGTATGGGCAACTGGGCAGGGGACACAAACATCCACTTAGCATTCAGGGTGTAATTTATCTTTCAGCAATGTGCTTAAAACCCTTTAAAACACTATCTTTCCCATAACTGGAACTAAAACAGGCCAATTAATCTTATCTTAACTCATACCCTTTTTTCAAGGATGCTGAGTACGCACACCATCGGGGAAAGATGAGAAGATCACCTTGCAAAGTCCATGGGCGTGCAACAACATACCTCTTTCTCCTTCACCTCCTGAATTTTCCACTTTGAAAACGACAAACAACAACGCTAAGCCTAAAGTTAGGCAATCTCAGTTAAACTCCCATCTCTTCTCTTAGTCTTAGTTTCCCCTTGTTACAGATGGGGATAGTATGTACCTTATAAAAATTAAATGCAATAGTCTATGTAAGTCACCCAACACAGTTCATGGTATACTGCAAAGGATCAAAAGAGGGTACTATAATTATTATATTCTGCTGTAAGAGTTTCATACCAGCCACATGGTCAAGAGCCAAGCCCTTCAGTCTCCCTTTGTTTGATCCATAGATCACTGATACAACTCTCTACATGTGTGTCCACCCTGGACAGAGTACAACATACTCCCAAAACAGAGGAAAAGAACTCTATTTTGATGAGGTACCAGTGATCCACAGTACAGAAAGTTGTATTAAGTGCAGAAGAATGTAAGGCTGATCATAGACTCTGTTCCTCGCTGGCTGTGTGATCTGGGGCAAGCTATTTAACCTGGTGGAGTCTCGGTTTCCTTCACTTTAAATAAGACCACAGCCTACCTTTCGAGGTATTGTTCAGAGTGTTAAATGAAAAAGTATATTATAAAATGCTTCACAAAGTATCTAGCACAAGTAAACACTCTAATATGTGTGATACATTATTTTATATATATATTACTACTATTCATGAATATACCAAAGTATAAAACATTATCCCTTACACTAAGAGATCTAGCCCACAAAAATCTGGAGGAGACTCTTGTGGCCAGCCACTGGGTTTTCCCAAACCACAGTTTAAGAACCACTGGGCAGACCACCGTGATGTAGAGGTTTTGTATCAAATAGGGTTTTCCCCCATAGCTCCATTTCCCTCACATCTGCCTCCTCCACTAACTTTAAAATGTTATTTCAGCCTGAGGAAATGGTTATGGTAGGTGGTGTCACATACTATCACGCTACAGAATACTGAGTTCATACTATCGATTAAAACAGTACTCATAAGGATTAAATAAAATAATCTATGTCACCAAAATCTTCAACCTGATCAAAGTTCTTCCAGAGTTCCCGTTTATTGACTTTAATCATCATCCTTCTCATAACAAAGGACCTGCTAAAACTATTCAAGGAAATTTGGAGATACTCTGTAAAGAATAGTTGAAAAAAAAAAAAAGCAGAAAGTAATGTAGTTTCTACTATTTTTACAGAAGCAATATCTGGGTACAACTATCTCAGAGTAAGAGACAGCCCCTCTCCCCTGAAATGCACACATACCAACTTAAGATTCAAGTTAACACTGTGTCTGTAGGAGCAATTCATTCTAAGTTTTGAACTGCCAATGGATCAATTAATTCCTAAACTTTATGATTTGTCAGGCAGAAGTTTTATATTATTTAGCCTTCCCTAAAAGATTACTTTACAGCTCATTTTAGGGAGCTGTATACTCAAGACAAGGATTTGTGTTTTAAATATGATACTCTAGTCACATTGAGATTTACCATTAACCTAATCATTCCATCAGTTCACATCTGCCTTAAAGGGGGAGATGGGGACTCCCCAAAAGGCACATGTTTCTCCATTAATGAATTTTGGCATAATAACTTTTATGTCTATCACCTGGGGCAGAGGATTACTTCACATTTGGGAAACTGAGTATAACTTTATGGGTGATACAGCACTGCCTAGCAAAGGCTAAACTTTTCGCCAAGGAGGAAATAGTGAAGTAACCAAGACCTGCCAAGAACACATGTGAAAGAGTTAATGAGAAATGCCTGTGCATGTCTTTCCTGGTTCAAGGAAAAGGGCTAAATAATAAAACTGAACTAATTAGAACACACGAATAATATCAAACATCTCCAATGTTTCCCATCAAGTTTACAGAGTTTTACTGGTCTGGTGAAGTTACACTCACATCCAAAATGGTCCAGGAGCATAATTTGCTCTATAAAACCCACTTAACTATTGCTTAGAATCATATTTGAGTCATTTTTATGAAGAAAGTTATGGGAAATTTACAGAGGAAGCTGAGACTGTGCCTTCTCCAGCTCCCTAGAGATGGCTCAAAAATGTGAAACTGCTGACCTGAGAAACTGCGCCTTGGATTTTGGAAAATTTATCAAATTAGAATAAAAAGCTGACTTTGGATTCAGGTTTTAATTCACTGGCAACCTTGCAGACGTACTTCATGTTGTAGAAAAGTCAGATCATTTTTTACAAAAAGGCATTACCTACTCTGAAGAACGGCTGCAGATTATACAGATTATGACACAGTTGCTTTAAGAGTTCAACTTAAAAAAAACATTACCAGCTCCATGTTTTTAGAGCAAAAAACACTCTAAGGCAACATAAAAAGTTGAGAACAAGACACAAAGAGCCCATAAAACAGATAAATCATAAAGTTACCTCTATATCCTGGATAATCTTTGGGTATAATGACCTATAAAATGAATTGGGAGGGCCATCTGTAGGTCTGTTCTTAAACAGGTACTGATCCCTGGCAAATAAAAACAAACAGATGTTACATTTTTGCACATAAAAGGGTGAATTTTATTTAAACAGGGTGCTTACAAAGATACTGTATCTTCCAAGTCTTTTGACAGTTCAGAAGCAGGATTTCTGACCATTAAATTCACACATTAGACATGAGTGTACTTTAATTTCCAGCTCTGTATCGTAATCCTAGACTTTTATTTTCTGAACACCTAACACATATTAATATACCCTTTCATTCTGTAATTTAATAAAAAGTGCTAATGTAACTTTGTGAAAAACCTTACTTGGTACACATCAAACTTCCTCCCACGAAGAAAATACAGCCCTAATCCTCACTCACACCGCAAACCGTACTCCCATCTCCAACACTCTCTCCATGCTAAGTGGGCCAGGGTATGTAGGTGCACAAAGCTATAAAGCTGGGTGTAAGCTAATGGATTATCTGAAAACTCCTGCCTGCTGTGCCTCCCGTATCTTCAACCAAAAGCAATGACAAATAGCAAAATGGCGTTATTTGACTTTCTCATATTTTCTTATCTATCTTTTGGTAATAGTATCATCACTTAACAATAATGTGAAAAGAAAACCATAAATACATAGCTTTGAAAAGCCAAATTATTCATTCAAACTACGTAATACTTCCTGCGGTTAATACTTGTAAAGGAAATACGCATTGCAAAAGGAATTATTCTAACAGCTTTAACTCCCATCCACCACCCCTCCATCCCCCCACCACTCGAGACCACTCCTCTTTCCCACCTGTTTAAAATGGGCCAACACATTTGGCAAGTATAACTGGTTATTTGAGCAGTCAAACTGACCCTATGTCCAAGAAACTTTTTTCAAGGGAACAAGCAACCCAAGAACTTACCACCCTCTTCTTTCTGAAAGCCCCTTCCATAGAGGGTCAGTGCGCACCATTCGTTCAATCAGCTTCTTCCAAAGCATTCCTTCAGAGATCACTCGCTGCCATTCTTTACATACCAGCTCTGCTGCACACAGAGACCTGGCATCCAGGTAAGAAAGAATGTTTTCTGCTATGTGGTCTAAGCCTTGCTCTACAAAATAGAAAAGGCAGTGAAGGAATGGGAAGGGAGATGGAAATGTACCAGTCACCATTTCTGTAAAGGGAAGACGAATAAAGAAATCCTGAACCAGGTAACATACTTGAGTAATATCAAAAGTTCCGCAGATATACAAGTGCATGAGAACATAAACACATATGCTTCTTTTTGATTCTGAGTTTTTAAGATAAAACTGATGACAGGGCCCCTGGCTGGCTCAGTCAGTAGTGCATGCAACTCTTGGTCTCAGGGTCATTGAGTTTAAGCCACAGGTTGGGCATAGAGCTTACTTTAAAAAAAAAAAAATATATATATATATATATATATTCGTGGCAACATGTAAAAGCCGATCTTAGACAGTTTTCTATTTGTCAGATATTATGAAAAAAGACTTGTTTACATTTTCTTTTACATAACACTTACAAAACTACTACAGGATAACAATTCCTCAAAATTTACAGATGAGGCACAGAGAGGTAAAGTCCTCAAGGTTTCACAGTTATAGAGTAGTAAAGCCTAGATTGCAACTCTGATCTCTTGCTCCCAAGTTGGTGTTCTTTCCCCCCCTGACTTACCATCTCTCCTAACAAATCATCCTCTTAATACATGACCTATGTGAACGCCTCGGGGCCACGGAGACAAAAAAGGTGAAACACTGACACAGCTTAAAAAGCTTATGAAAAGTTAACGATAATCTAAGAGTTAAAGTCAAGTCTCCTTAGATTTATTTTTGTCAATCATTCCTTCACCTTCTTACGGAGGTAAAATCCTTAAAAGCAAGAACCATACATACCTACAAATTCTTCAACCTTAAGAGGCTTATCCCACACAATGCAAGGATCCTCCCAAAGACAACCAAGATTCAGTGTCTGCCTGACTGCCATCTAGTAAAGAAATCACCGTGGTCAACACTGTGGCCACCTGCAAACTCCCACCGTGTGGATATAGGCAAGGCCTCTGTAGCTACAAAAATAAAGCTCACCCCTAGGCCTACAGCAGTGGTGGGAACACTAAACATATAGGCAGAAAATTCCAATTTCAAGTCTGGGTTCACCATGTAGCAGTTCTTTGACATGAAACAAACATTAAATATAACTAGCTCTTGGTCTTTCACTGTTATAAAATGGTAATCACCTGTAACCATTGTCCTTTCTCACGCCACCAGTGAGAATCAAATGAAAGAATCTTATGAAAAGATTTTAAAGACAACAAGGCACCATACAAGATTAATATTTGCTCTTTCTCTCAAGATAAATAGAAGCCATGTAGCAGCACTAACTTGGCAGGATACAGGTAAGTCTTTGAATTTTCAGAGCTCAGGTTCTCATCTGTATAAGATGGGGAAATAATAATCTCTATTTTGAAAATATCAAGATGAGATGATGCATTAAAATGCTTTACCAACTAATGTCGTCTTCAACTCTGAGAATGACACTTTATACTGTTGACTGTGGTTTACAAGCCTTTCATATACTAATTGTCCTACTCTGGTCTAGATCTAATACTAGCTCTGATGTGATCATGAAGACTACACCGAAACCATGATCTTTTCTTGTACATGTCATTATATGACAGTTGGTACAAAGATTACATTGCCTTTATCTAGTAGTCCTATCACAGTAGATTTCTAAAGATGGCAGTTAAATTAAAGAAATTCCTAGGCCTGTTCCCCAAAAATATCTATTTTTAAAAATTCCCCCTAGTTCTGTATCTGTATGGCTAATGGAGAGACAAAGGGCAGGAATAAATTCATGCAGGAATTTATAGTTATCCTTGCTATAATTCACCTTTGAAGCTTGATCTGACCCCCCATGTCAGCCTCTAGAGTTGTGATTCTATCCTCCAGAAGAGTGGGTATTCCACACCAAAAATGTGCATGATGGTCAAATGCAGTTAAGTCTTCATCCCAAGTTCTTGGCAAACATGTTAAATGGATCAGAACCAAGGACAGCACCAATGATTCTAGATATTTCTATCCAGGCTTCCGTGGGTCCATTCATGAAATACTCACACATACCAATACTGAGCCACTGGTTCTGTAATGATCTGGATGTACTATTGTCCAGCCCACATCTCTCTATTCAGTATTTGAGTATTTGGACAAACTCTGCCCCATATAAAGACCCTACCACCTTTACCTTTTTTTTTTACATCATTCTTCTGACCCACTAATCTGATAACCTTATCCCCCTCCCCCACCCCAATGGTATGGCTATACTTTGTATTCTTTAACTGGTGCTCACTACATAAAGTTGGTATCGCATTTTTTATTTACAAGTTGGCAAGTAGCTGATGTGTCCTTTTTTTAAAACATATATAACCCAAGTTCATTACAGAAAAATTATAAAATCCATATAAGCAAAAAATTTTTAATCCCTAAATCCTCTCAGAGATAAAGGCTCCAAACATCTGTATACTCCCTTCTAGGCTTAGGCAACTCTGCAGGGCCTTTTCAGCTGCAAATTATTTAACTTGGATAATCCATTTTAAAGGTCTGCTAGACTGTAACATCAAATTTATCAGCCAACAGCCCCCAAATACACCCACCTCTACTTCTCCAGTTTTTAAAACCAAGAAAAGTGCCCATCCCAGGGTGCTACCTACCATGCAGGGCTACCAAACACAGCTGTACAAGTTTACTGTAAAGGGCACAACTGGACCAGTAGCTCTGCTTCTCCTCAGTGTTCCACAATTCTGAAAATCACAACTACAGGGTCTGTCACTATCCCGGCACACACTATCGTTAGGTCTGCTGGTTTATGGGGGCTTTGGTTTCCTTTTTGTTTATCTCCATGATCATGTGCCCCTTTCTTCCATCTTCATTTAAAATCAGGGAAGTCCTGCTTGTAGCTCTCCACTGCTAGGACTAACAAATCAGTAACAAGAATTTCACATTTCAGGATCTCTCAGACCTCTACATTCATATTTTCTTGTAATGTCTCTAGTCATGGGCTAATAGATTTAGCTCTTCTCTGAATTTTTCTAATTCTGGGTACTTACCTATCTTCTAGTTTCTACACATCCTATGAGAACACAGTCACCTTTCAAGGTCTAGGTTATTGCCCTATCATCAACCAAACCCTAATTGGTTATAAACACACCCCTAACCGATTTCCCTCGTGAGTCCCCTGCTCTCTAAGAGAGGGAATGAATAGGAGACAAGAATGCTTCAGATCGTTACTTTCTCATTGCAACTTCCTCAATGACTGCAACATTCTCATGGTCTGACTATGAACTGGGAAAGTAGCATCCCAAATCTTCCACCTGCCTGGGTGGTCTAGGAGCTGTTCTCAGAAGCCTGTGCAGTTGTAACTGAGTCACTTAGGGCAAGTGATTTTTTAAAACAAATAAACAAAAACAACAAGCAACAAAAACAGATTCCCTGGACATTTTTTCTGGTCTACTGAATAAGAATCTTTAGATGGTGAGTACCAGGAATCTCTATTTTTAAGAAGTGCCACCAGATAATTCTGAAAGGTTGAGAACTACTGCTTTATAGCCATGGTACCCTTTTTAGTCCTCTTTGATTTTTTTCCCCCTTCAATAGTTCACCATGAGACTATCGCTGAGCTTCTGCATAAGAAAATCTCTAACACATATTTCCTCCTCTTTCAGATGCCATCACTCCAATTCAGTAACATCTCTATGACATTTACTTTCCTCGGATAGTATTTTAAATTCATACCCCCGTTCTAGGAGGCAGCATGTTTTAGTCTCTTGGTAAATGCACTGGCTGTAGAGTCAGATAGCCCGGGCTGAAGCACATCAGTTCTCCTTTTTGGATCTAAGTCTTCCATAAAATAAAAATGATATTAAATGGCTAAAGCAGATGATCTGATATAGTCTGCACAATAACCCTCTGGGACAGCTACTCTCAGTATGCTCATTTCCTGAACTACTTAGCCTTGCTGGGAAAGTTAACAGGAGGAGGTTATTAAGGAGCCAGATACAGAATTGGTTCTTGCTAAGTGTCAGTCTCTGTTCTCCTTCCCTCATCCCTAAATCCCCTTAGCTGATATCACTGGTCAAAGAAGCTAAGCAATGTTGCTCTTCTTTGTTTTTTTCTGCAGAGAAAATGTTGCATACCTTCTCTAGCAAAGCACTAAGCCCACTCTTGGCGTAAGTCTCACGTTCCCTTAAATGTTTAGGGTATAGGAATCCCACAACCTCTATCTGAACACCTTAGAAGAGCTATCCCCGGAGCCATGCAGGCCATGTAACTTTCTTGTTTCAAGCCTATTCAGGACAAAGAAGTTACTTAAGTAAAGTGGTCCATTTGCTCCAGCTACAAAGTCCTCTGAGGTGTTAAAACTAAGCATTTCTTAGGTACCAATATCTGGCTCTCTCTGACTCTATCTTGCTGAGACCCCCATCTCCCACCACCACCCCCCTTCCCAACGCAACAAAAGGACACATTATGGTTTCAGAAAATGAGGCCAGAATACGGCACACACAACGCTGAAGAAGTGCTTCTGTTGCTAATTATAGGCACCAGATGAAGGTCTGGGAAAATTTCAATAATACATTAAAACAATTAAAAGGCACAAATTTCAAAGCTCAATATGTAAATAACACTATATCAAAATGAAACTCAACTGTATAATGTCAGTTCAATGCCCTTGACTACAGCCAGTTTTAACACAGCTGCTTAGATCATACAATTACAGTAACTTTTATTATTTTAGAAACACATTTCGAAGAGCAGCTGCAAAGAAACTTCCTCCCCCAGCCACTCCTGTGTCCCTTCCTAGTCACAGATCTAGTTGTAAAATCTGAAGTCAGAAACCTTTTGAAAGAAAAAACAATGCTGACAGCAACAGTACGTCAATGGATGCCTTTAACTTGGAATATACGGACCAAAGATTCAGACGGAATTGAACTGAAATGACACTCAGGTCACAAAGTCCAACATTTTGTTGTACCAAAAAAAGTGGAACAAACACCTACCTATATGATGTCAAGATGAATCAATTCAAAAATTAGCGGGTGAATAATTAAAACTTCCTGGCAACAAATCTTATTACCTCTGGAGGAGCAGGTGTTTCCTGCCTCTCCAGGCTTTTTTTCTTTCTTTCTTTTTTTCTTTCTTTCTTTCTTTTCTTTCTCTCTTTCTTTTTCTTTTTTTTAAAGCTACCATCTTCAGAATACCCACCAGATGTCAGGCATATTACATACATTGTTTTTAATCTTCACAATATTCCATTAAGTATTATTATTATTCCCACACAGAAAAGGAAACTGAGGTTCTAAAAAGTGGGCTTATATAACTACTAAGTGCAGAGGCTGGGATTCAAATTTAGGGGCTGTGTAAATCCAATACCCCAAGCTCTTTCCACTGTCATGCTGGTCTTCGGCCCTGCATCCAGCCTAAAAAGCCTTAGCTACGCCCTGGCTCTTCCCCATCTCCCAAGACCTTTGATCTAGTCTGTCACATTCACAGTCCATAACGGTTTATCACCCTTACTTGGGGATAAGACAAATGAATAAACCATGGCCAGGAAGCTAAGTGTTTCCAAGTTCTTACTTGCTGAGCCACCTCACCAAAAGGATCGCCAATGCTTATCATCCTCTTTGAAGTACAATCTGCCTCTACTTCAAATGGTATAAATTTTCCCTTTAACAACAGTTCTCACAAACCACAAACTTAGCCTGCAGAAATTGACATTGCAGACTAAACATTTACCATGATTTTTAGAAAAGCATATCATAATTATCACTTTTTCCACTGAACCAAAAGGAGCCAGAGACCACAAACATTTTCCATTTTCCCTATACTGACAGGTATGATATTCACAGTAAGCATTTAAAAGCGAGAACTATAGACAATTTTTATAGAATTAATGGTTTCTACAATCAAAAGAAGTCTTAAGTTGACAGTTTCAACAGAGGATAACTTCAAACTCAAGATCATCTACAGTAAAAGTTAAACACCAAACTAGAATAGTGATTAGTAAGTTGCTCCACACATTATTAAATGTAAGTATGAACATACACATGGACCTGTTTCTTCCCTAATACTCTTAAGGCAAGGTCTGTGTTAAGGAACTAACGCCAGGTTTAATCCAAGTCTACTAGACACGAACACAATCAACTAGGCCAGCTTGTCCCCAGCTATTAGATTCATATGTATGATATATACTGACATATGTATATATGTTCAGATCAAATCCTGTTAAAACAAATGGCATTTTAACAAAAATATTTCCATGTCCCAGCCAATGGTCCATTCATTTCATGTAATATTCAATACCACAAAATTCCACTTTAACAGAGATATGGACAATACCTTAAAATTCGCTGTAATGAAAACTGAATTGTATGCAATTATACTAACCATATTTATATACATAACACATGTTCATCTGTTCTGTCCCTTCTCCAAGACCGTACACTCCCCAACAGAAGGGCTTGCCTCTCAACTACACTCTGCAAATCAAGAGAACTTCAACAGTGCCACCTCGTGGATATTCTGTGAATATAAGGTGAGTTTCTTGGCACTCTAAAATGTTTGAGAAGTAAATTACAGGCAACAATGAAATAGATCCAAAACAATAAAAAGCAAACAAAAAAAACAACAGATTTGCCTGAGAAAAATGAAGGCATAACTTCATTTAGTTAAAATCACTTATGAGGATCAGTACAATCACCACTTTAAAAACTGCTCTATCTTTTCTTGATGCAAGAAGGAACCTGAGGCCACAGAAAGGCTTGGGTGCCAGGGGTTCTGAGCGCTGGCACTGCACATACCAGAGACGCAGCGCCACAGGCCCACTCACCTTACTGAAACCCACCTATAACTCCCTCTCCCCGACCCCCTCAACCTTCTTCCCTCTCATACAATTAAAACCCTGTTTCTCTCTCTCTCTCTCTCTCATAAGTAAAAGTAATTACTACTTAACTGGGTTGTAAACATATATTCTAGACTTAGGGCCAATTTAAGGAATTTTCCTGAGTAATCCTAACTATAATGATTTTAGCCTTTGCACTAACTTTTGAACCAGCCCCCCACCATCACCCACATAATCAACGCAATAACCAAGGTGTATGATCTTTGTCATTTCACGCAATGTCTCTGATCATTGGCTTCCTAGTCTATACAATGAGAAAGAGGATTAAGGATGGCTAAGATCCCTCCCAGCAATTAAATACTATACCATTCTAGAAAGAGAGCATTCTTATTTTCTTTTCTAGAAGTACTAATGAATGAAACAGGGCAAACAATGCTACATTTCAGCATAAAAACAACTAGAGAGTCAAAATTTTCTAAGCTAACTCTCAAATATCCTTAAACACTCTCATTGTAGAAAGTAAACTAACACATTTTGGAAGAAAGATTAGAAATCTGAAGCTGGCCTGAGACCTGAGCCCAGGTCCAAATATTACCATGGAAATCCTTAGAATATGGAGTCCTGATGCACTGTAAATCACAGACAGGCTAAGGGAGGAGCTACTCTTTGAAGAGCTGTCCAGAAGCTCTGACAGGTTAGGGCTGGTGGCAGTGGCACTGTTTTATCCCTGACCATTTCTAGGTCTACCCTGGCATGGCAGTTGTAACCTCTAGACTGACCATATTAGAAGAAAACATTCTGGCTACCATTCTCTTCAGAAGTGAAATCCATCTTACCTAGCCAAATTTATATTTAAAATTATAAGAAGAGGAGGAGGAAGAAGAGGAAGGGATAAAGAGAGAGAAAAGAGAGAATGAGTGACCAAAACTCAAAGGGGGATCGAATAGAGAGAGCACAGAGGATTTTTAGAGCAGTGAAACCACTCTACAGGATACTATAATGATAGATACATATCATTATACATTTGCCAAAACCCATAGAATGTACAACACCAAGAGTGAACCCTAACGTAAAGTATGGACTTTGGGTGATAATGGTGTATCAATGTAGGCCTATGTGTTATATAACAAATGAGCCACGTGATAGGGGAGTGGGGTGAAGATATGGAAAATATGGGAATTCTTTGTATTTTCCATTCAATTTTATTATAAACTTAAAACTATTCTAAAAAATAGTCTTTTTTGGGGGCGCCTGGGTGGCTTAGTCATTAAGGGTCTGCCTTCAGCCCAGGTCATGATCCCAGGATCCCAGGAGCCTGTTTCTTCCTCTCCCACTCCCCCTGCTTGTGTTCTCTCTCTTGCTGCCTCTGTCAAATAAATAAAGTCTTTTTTTTTTTTTTAATCAAAGTAAACTTAACCAGAGTAGTATGTGGGTGTGGGGGAGGCAGGGAAAGAGAGAGAAAGGGAGAAAGAGCAAGAAATAGTGAGGGAGAAGATGCAGAAGTAAGTTTCAAAAAAATGTAATAGGGGCGCCTGGGTGGCACAGCGGTTAAGCGTCTGCCTTCGGCTCAGGGAGTGATCCCGGCATTCTGGGATCGAGCCCCACATCAGGCTCTTCCGCTATGAGCCTGCTTCTTCCTCTCCCACTCCCCCTGCTTGTGTTCCCTCTCTCACTGGCTGTCTCTATCTCTGTCGAATAAATAAATAAAATTAAAAAAAAAAAATGTAATAAAGACATGTCTTCAGTTTTTCCAGTATATTTTTGCCATTCTCTACCCTAAATGTCATTTCAGGTACAAAGGAATATCTTAAACTTTGGGACACTTCTTAAAAATAAACACTGTAGGAAAAATTGTCTCATATTTTTAAAAATTATTTATAAAGCCAAAATACAGATTATATATATAGACTATATCAAAACTAACAGCATAGCATTAACTCATTAAATTAAATGAAACAATAGTATGACTAATGACCAACACCACTAATTGCAGAAACTGCGTACATTTCCTATATAGATGCTACATTATAACTCCTTTTCAAGTGCCATATGTTAAAATACAGTATGGGTCCCAAAGAAACTCACACTGTAGTCACACTGTACTCATTCATCCATTTCACAAACATCTACTCAGCTCCACCTAGGCCCTCGGGCTGGACATTCTTCCACTGCTCAGCTTTTTAAAAGACAAGTACAGTTACCTGGTAAAGCGGTAATAAAGTCCCGCTGCAACATGGGCTTCAGGTAAGAGTTAATATGTCCATGCTGATAATGACACATTCGTGAAATAAGGTGTTCCACAAATTCCACTTGATCTGATTCAGACCACTGGTCAAAATATTTAATACACAAGTCTTTTTCTTTTTGATAGTTTCCTTCTGATGGCCTCTTTCTGGAGACGATCACAGATGATGTTCCATTACTTATCTATTTTAGAAAAATAAAGAAAAAAATTAATTAGTTTGATAAGGAAAAGAAATCTAATTAGTATTTCATTGGAAACATTTTTTCACCCTGTGCATTTAATCTTAAAATACCAGTTATACCTTAAAGCCAAACTCATTCCTTCATTAATTCATTCATAAAGTAATTTAAAATGTCTTCAGGGCCTGTGTCCTCAAATTAGTCTCTAAAGTAAATGTCAAATTTACAGCTATTTATAAAGCTAAATGGTGTCTCAAGTCATCATTCTTCAAAGCTTATTTCAAAACCATGTGGGTATTAGATAACTAATGTTAGAAACAACCATCTTAGAAAACTTGTTCAACTTGGACAAGTAGCAATGATTGTTTTACTCCCCCAAAGACCAAAGTCAATCTACATTCATCTATGCCAATGGTTCTCGCACCTGTGTGCATCAGAGTAACAAGAGGGCTTCTTAACTCACATGTTGCCCGGCTCCACCACAGATGTCCTCATTCTATTGGTCTGGAATGCAGCCTGAGAATCTGCATTGCTAACAAGTTCCCAGGTGGTACTGATGCTGCTAGTCCAGAGAACACACTTTAGAGACCACACTTTGAAAACCACTGGTCTATCTAAGATGGAAACCTGAAGGCAATTCAATCTAAAAACCCGATCCATCTCCAAACTGTTTCCAGGGCTATCAAACTGCTGGCAAAAAAGTTTAGACTTTCAATCCCTTTTATTGATCACCTACTCCAGAAGTGACCCAAGGTAAACCACATATTCCTGAAATGATCCTTATCCTATAGAGTTGCCTATGATATCCCACAGACTCCTATACTAACTGTACATTTCTCCACAAATCTACATGGTCCTTGCAGAAAACCAGCATACTGTTCTACAAATGAAAACTATATACACTGCGTCTGACAACAGCATTTAAAAAAAAAAAAAAAAAAAAGGAATCCGTAGACTGAAAGCACAACTGCCACTGATGCTATAAGGCTCAGTAACATCACTGTTTAAAAACAAAATTACCTCCGTGCTTTTGTCAAACATTTGCCAAGCTACCTGCCCATCACTCCTTTGATAGCTCCTTCATGTGTAATACCAAAACCTAGCACAGAAGAGAATTTTGGTAACTGAAGAACTAGTTACATTACCAACATGCATTAATTCCATTAGGAGCTTATCTCAGAGGTTTTACACAGAAAGAACCAAGAGCTTTGTTATCACCATGTCCCCTAATTTCGAGTGGACTGAATCCACCCCAGAAAGAAGACATCCTTCATAAATATTCATAGAAGCCTGGCCTTCCTTATTAAAATCTTATATATCACACCTGCCTGAAGTAAGTTTTTATGTCCACATTTAGAGGTATATAGTCAGAAGGCATTCAGTTCCCACCCTATTTATCTTACCACCTCCCTCTCTAGAGGATGTTTTTTCCCTCGTCATTTGGGTGAGGAAGAGCTCAATGACAAGGAGTACCACTTTTTTCCCCTTGTCATTTGGGGGAAGGAGAGCTCACTGACACTGAGTACCACCAGAGGGCAGCATTGAACAGAAATTTTTGATGCCGCTTGTAATAAGACCTCTATCTAACAGACCTTAAAAACCAACATTCAAAACAGTCAGAAAAAATGAAAATTCCTCACTGTGGTGAATATCTGCTGGTATAAGGAGCACCTTTACTACTTTTAAGTATAAGGGTGTTCACCAGAATGTTTAACACAAAAATTAGAAATAAACTGCCCAACCACACACAACTGGTTAAAGCCAATAATAACGCATCCACACAGGGTACTAGAACGTAGTCATTAAAATTAGGTTTATAACGTAAGATTTTAATAACAAGAGAACACGTGTATGAAATAAGGAACAAAAGGCAAGATGCAGAATTGTATATAGCATTATAATTAGTCATTTGTGTGAAGGGGAACACACAAGACAGAGCAAAGGATATGTACGCAAATGCTAAAAGTACCTAATCTTGAGAAAAAGAGCTGTACGTTTTCCTTCCTCTCTTCTTTCTATATTGTGTTCATTATAACTTGTCAGACTAATTACTTTCATAACAGGTTAAATACGATGGTAACGACCTTCCCTTGTATACTGCTTTATAATTTACAAAATACGTTCACATCCATTATCTCATTTGATAAGCAAAAGGGTTACTATTTCATTTACAGAAGGGTTCCTAACCACCTAGCTTCCTTACAGCACTGGCATACCATTAACGAGCTGACTGAAAGACAGAACTTACGAAAGAAAAACCGAAAGCCAAAGTGTTAAGAGCCACTGTGAACTGAAAAACCAATAGTAAATGAAGAGAATCCTATTGGAAAATACTACATGGGAAGGAGGAACATAAGTCAGTCTGCACACACTTCCCCCAAATAGTGACAAATGCACAACTCTACAGCACATTTTCCACTTCTACTTCTAACCACCTGCTGGGACCAGAGGCATCTTCCTGGCACTGTTTTTGCTTTGTTTCATTTCATCTTCAATTTATTGGGCATACTTTATCCTTACTAACTGATCTACTCCTTTTGTTTCCAATAAAATGAAACCAGAGAATATTTTAACATTATTCTCTTCATATTTAGGTTTATTTTGCCTTAAGTGTCTTTATGAGGGAAAGGTTATTTGTACCATAATGGTTGATGAAAGGATCAAATCATGAAACTTTACATTCGATTGCCCACACCCCCACACTGGCAAAAAAGAAAAAACAAAAACAAAAAAACCCTGGGGAGTTGGGAGGAAAATGGGAGACTAGAACAGAGCCAGAAGAGAAGAAAACGGGAGTTTAAAAGGAAAGGGCAAAATAACAAGAAATGGGGGAGAAGGGTGAGGAGAGCGAGACTAAGTCACCAACACACATACTGGTATGGCATGGTAATATTCTGGTGACAAAGGACACCACCTTTGGCTTAGCCCATGGCAATAAACTGAATATTTTAGGCTACAGACACATGAGAATCTCTGTAGTAACTCCAAAATTCTTTACTCTTCATAAGGACACTTTCCTAAGGAACAGAAGACAAATTGGGGTGAATTCTGAAACTAGCAAAAATGCACAAAGGAAAACGCTTGGCTCTTGTTTTTACTGAGGACAGGAGCTGAGGGAGCCTCTTATCTACTGTAAGTCAACTGCTATCTTATCTGTGCGTCGTCATTCCTACCTGCCAAAGAGTATTTTTCTTTGGGGACTCATCTTCATTGTGATCCTCCATAACTGAAGTGTTCTAAGGGGGGAAAAACAGGTTATTTGAATTATGCCAAGTTTTGCAAATCCCTTAAATAACTACACCAAATTATAATTTTGAAATCCCAAACTAGAATGTACCGACACAAACCCAGAGCTCTTTGGCTTGTGACTAACACACGCCATTTTGAGTCAAGAGGGTTGTGCTCATCTTCCATAAATCAGTACAGTTAGGGGTTGGACAAAAGTAAGCATAAAGTCTTTATTTATGAAGGCTGGGCATGCTTAGAAAACAGGCTAAATTAGGGGACTGGGGCTGAGGCTCTACCTCAGTGGTCACTGTTATTCTTTCACTTGTGGCAAAAAGCCCCAGAGACCCACTAAGTTCTTGATGATTGCTCAAAACATTTACTAGAATGTCTGCTATTCAGGAATCCATCCCAACCATTATCAGCAATTAGGAATGACAAAGCTCTGGAAGCCCTCTCTGCTTTTCTCTTTCCTCCCTTGATAACCTTGTTTTTCTGGACCAGCTTTACAATCTCCCTTAGCAAGCATGGTGGGCGCCCCAACTTTTTCCCTGAAGAGGAGGATGCTGGTAGCAAGTAACAATCTGGCTTGCCTCGGGAATGCATTAGCTTTTGATTTTTGTGTTTACTGCACAAAGAGGCACTGTGTAATTACTCTTTCTGGTGACCTAGTCGCTCAATAGATGCCCATTAACTGGAGATTATACATGATTGGATTTTCCCTTTTGAAGCTCCTACCTAATGGCTAAATGGAAACTTAATGAGAAGGGAAAGTGGGAGAGTTGTGCTCTGAAAGGAATAACAATTTAAGATCCTTCCCAAACCTAAAATTCTAATATTAGGGTATAAAATTTATAACATTCCATAGTAGTATTCAAAAGGATCCTACAGATCTGTTTAACTTATCAATGTTTACACGATTCTGTTTATTGCCTTTGGGGATAAAGCCTATCTCTCAAAATTTCCATTTTTCCTTTATTTTCTTCAATTTGTAAAATGTTTGGACCCATACAGTATTCTCAAACAATTTGTCTGAAAAACCCAAAGTGGGTAATCACAGAAGAAACCCACTGAACACTAGTGCTCTGTAGGTCACATAGCTAGCTCTGATGAAGGATACAGTATGATGCAGTACAGAAGTCAAAAGCCTTGAAACCAGAGAGAAGTTGGAATTCCAATCTGGCCACTCATCGTGTGTGTGTGTGTGTGTGTGTGTGTGTGTGTATGTGTGTGATCTTGAGCAACTTGTTTTTCCCACGGACAGATAAAAACCATATAAAAGTGTTGTGGGGATTCAGATTCCCCAGCACAGTGCTTGGTGTGTAACTGGTATTCAAAAAAATCTGTTCATGCCCTGCTTTGAAGATGCTACTTTCCCCCAAATGCTATCTTTTCATACTTTTCTAACCTCAGACTTTGAGAGAATAGCTCCAGATGGCTGCATATAGCGAAAATCCACTGGCTCCCTCAATAAAATCTTATAAGCCCCACAGCGCCAAGGTCTGCAATGGGTGAAAGGGGCAAAAGGGCCAGGCTCCCTATATAAGAAAGCCAACCACGAGCTAGAGAGGAAGGCAATGTGTCCAAGGGGTCAAAACAGGTCTAGAGTGGAGACAGATAAATGATCCTGAATGGGAAGAAGAGGATGGAGAACAGAAAAACAAAAGTAGTATTTCTCTCTCCATATAATTTTCCTTTAACCACGATCTAGAAGGGCTTGGGATTAATAAAGCTGGCAGGGGAGTGAATAAAAGGGGAACATCATCTTCTGGGTCCAACTGGTTTGCAAGGTCACAATGTCCTGGGTTCTAAGACAGTGACAAGAAGAAAGCATGGGGGCGCCTGGGTGGCACAGCGGTTGGGCATCTGCCTTCGGCTCAGGGCGTGATCCCGGCGTGATGGGATCGAGCCCCACATCAGGCTCTTCCACAATGAGCCTGCTTCTTCCTCTCCCACTCCCCCTGCTTGTGTTCCCTCTCTCGCTGGCTGTCTCTAACTCTGTCGAATAAATAAATAAAAATCTTTAAAAAAAAAAAAGAAGAAGAAGAAGAAAGCATGACTGGAAATATGAAAAGTTAAGTACAGACAGTAGAAGAAAGATGGGAAGTCCCTGCCCCCATCTTCAGGCACCGCAAGAAATGTATGAGGGATGCATAAATGTAGTGTTTTAAACTAAAAACTTTTGTTATACAGGAGTCTGAACCCACTAGAGCTATTCTGACCTAAGCTACCTAAATACTTTCCTCACTCAGGGAGGAAATAAAAGTCAGAAGTCCCCACAGACTACATAAGAAACAACCTTCTTTACAGTTTAATTCTTCCTTTCATTCATTCCAAAACAGAGAAATGGTGTTTATTTATACAGTTGAGAAAGAAACAACCCCTCTGATAAAAACAACAACTATTCTCTTAAGGCCTGAGAAAAGTGAATAAAGATATACAATTTAATAAAACTGTATTTAATAAAGCCCTGGGGTGGCTGGAATAGCTCCCCCATCATACATACCTTTTCAACTTTTCTTATAAAGCCTTCAGGAGGAGATGCCAAAGGGAAAATGCTGCTCTCAAGCTACACTGATCAGAGGGTCATTTCCAAGGAGTATTCCAGGTGACACAAGAGATGCTCAGAGTGAAAAGGGTCCCAGGGTCTAATTAAGTGTGACAAATGCTGTATGTTCCTGTGCATGCTCTCTCCTCCCAACCTCACCCCCTCTTTTTTTCCCCTCTCCCTTCCTCTCTCTCTTTCACGCCACACAGTTACAATATATCTCATTAAGATACTAAAGGCTCTGTAATGTTCTATAATTAAATCATGCTAAATTAGTTTAATCCAGCTTTCCCAAGTTTGTTGGACATGGACATCTCCCTTTTCTATCTCTTAATAACAGTTCAGCACATATTGGCAAACACTGGACTAGGACACTAAGCATGGCATAACCCCTTCCTCCTCTCACTTCACTGGACAAATATTTCTGACAGATCAAGGAAATACCCACTTCTGCTAAGTATAATATAATCCTCTCCTATTCCCCATCTTTCTCAGCCTACAACATGGGGCTGTGAGGATAAGGAGGAATGGCATGAACAGAAAATTCTCTAATAAGAGCCACAATTTTTCTTAATCACTTTGACTGTTACTCCTTAAAGATTAAAATAGACACAGGGTTACAGGTTCAAGGGTGAGGTAAGAAAAAAAACCATGAGTCTGCCAAAAGAAAGGGAAGGTGTTTTCCTACATCCACACTCTCAGATGAAACCATGAGTTAAGCCAATCTGAAAGGTGAAACCCTCATTAAGTCTCCAACACTTCTGGGAAAGGAAAGTTCTTTGAAATACCAACCTGACTTATTCACTTCCTACCCTTCTCATCACCATCTCTTTCTTTCTACATTTACCAAGCAACATTACATGTAAATAAAAACGCAGACCTTCCTATTCTACTTCCAATGAAAGACACAATCAAGGAAGAAGCAGGTAGACTTTAAGGCTTATCAACCTTAGGACTACTGACATTTTGGGTCGGATAATTCTGTGTTTTGGGGGAGCTGTCATGTGCACTGTAAGATGTTAACAGCTTCCCAGGCCTCTACATGCTAGATGCCAGAAAGCGGAAGGGGGCAGCAGCAACATTGCCTCTTCCTCTTAAGAGCCACTGCTCTAAGGGTGTGGGGCCTGTTTGAAGCTGTAGTTAATGAACTGCCACCTAAGGCCAGGCCTTTCTTTCTCTTCAGGCATCTTTCCTTTGGCCCCTGTGACAGTACACGATTTTTTTCAAATGGAGTCTGATATCACCATGGCCAAGTAATTCACGGAATATGTAGATATCGAAATTCTGGTATAAGATCCACTTGCCATTAAATTCATCCTTGGGAAAATTTGGTATCAGGAGTTCTTTGCTAGAGACCCATGGCTTGGGGGTGTGGATAAGGGCTATAATATCTTGAAGTCATGTACAAAAGTTAGTGTGTATACACGCCTATGTCTCTGCATTAAAAAGACTGCAATGGCAAAATGACGTGGTCTACGTAGTAGCACCAACCTAAGTAAGGAAACTGCACTAACACCATCACAACAGACTACATCCCAATATGTGACATTTCAAAACTACCGAATACTACAAGAACCCAATGCTTGTTTCTTCTCTTATAAAGCCTTCAAGAGAAGATGCCAAAGGGAAAATGCTGCTTCAAACTATACTGTTAAGAGAATCATCTCCCAAGAGTATCACTGCTTAGAGCTCAGTGTACCTACTCAGAGACTCACCTCATACAGTAAGTAGTCTGCGAAAGATGATGGGGAATAGGAGAGGAATATATTGCGTTTACCGGAGCGGTCATTTCCAGGTGATATCTTGATGCTTAGACAAAAAAGGGTCCCTGGGTCTAATAAAGTTTGACAAATGCTGTATGCTACAAAAGCACTCTCCCTTCCTACCTCCGAGGTTAAAATACACTTCACTAAGATACTAAAGGCTCAGAAATGTCTCATAATTAACAGTCAAGTTAAGATAGTTTAACCTAGCTTTCCCAAGTTTGTTGGACATGGACACCTCCCTTTTATAATAATACCTAATTTTAACAATAGCTCAGCACATATTGGCAAACACTGGACTAAGGCAATGCATGGCCTAAGTCCTTCCTCTCCCCGCTTTACTGGACCAATACTTCTAGGAGACAAAGGAAATGACCACTTTGGTAAACACAATATATTCTTCTCCTATTCCCCATCATCGTTCCCAGACTACTTACTACATGAGTATATGCTCTAAGCAGTGATGTATCTTTGCCAGTAGGTGCCACCAAGTAACACAGAATATATTTCACTTGGAAAATTCTCTACTTTAAGAGTTATATAAGAGGAATAAATTTCCTACTTAAAAAAAAAGCTGCAAACCCTGCATTATGAGTTTCATGATGAGAAATGCTTATACAATGTTAAGATTTTCATACAAAAAGAATCTTTGCTCTTGAGAGGAAGCAAAAAAAAAACCCTACAAGGGACCTGGAAAACATGGAAACATTCTGCCATTTTGTCTAGTGTTTTAAAATTCGGGGACTGAAGACATGACAGATATATAATGCAAAATGCTCCTAGCTAATTATAACTTTATTGGGTCTCTAACCTAGGCTTGTTTCATACATTGTCTTTTAATTTTCAGAAAAAAATAAAATGTATATATTGCAATTTTACAGAAAAGAGCTGAGGAACAGAGAATTAAGTAAGTGATTAAGAGTCACACAGTTAGTAAAGGAGATATGCAGGACTCAGACCTAGCTCTGTTCTACTCAGAAATCAATGTACTTTCCATACAGAAAAACACATCTCAGGTGTTTTCCAACTGCCAGTTGCAGCCTATGAAATTAATTTAATGGGCTGCAGCCAGCAAATTTTAATAAAATGAAATTGAATCTGGGCATTCCCCTGCCCACAACGGTAAGCGTAACAAAAATCACAAAGGGTAAATAAAAGGAATGACCAAAAACAGAACAGGAAAATTCAAATTAAAGGAAAGCAAAAGTCTTTATTGCACAAGGAGAACAATATCCAAGTCAGATCACTGAGGGACAAAGAGTTTTTAAAATCTCTTAAAAGGCATAATTTATGAAGAGGTTAATGTGAATTTTTACATACTGACCATAAAATTCCACAAACTACATCAAGGGAAAAAGTTACAATTTTTTTTTTAATCTTTAAAACACCCTTTTGTCTTTGACAGATCAAGGAGACCAAACAAAAGAAGAGAAAGAACACTTGACTTTCCACGGGACATTAAAAAAACAAAAACCCAAAACTGATAGAGCATCCTGGGCCACAGACAAAATCTGAAATAGCCAAGTAGAAATATCGACATCTAGTTTACCAGTTACCATGTACCATAAATTCCAAAGATACACAGAATAATGACTGGCACAAACAAACCAAACGCCTTTGTGTTGTTATTGTTAACCCCTAATCTAGCCTAAAATGCTCCCCCCTTAAACCTAAATCTTACCAACACATTGCTGAGAAATGAGATCACTGAAGAGGCAGAAACATTCATTTGGAAAAAGAAGAGACAAGCTTGTCCAAAAAAGCAGTCCCTTCTCTCACACTAATCTTAAAACTCAGAAGGAAGAGAGCCACGAACACATCAATGCATACACGACTTTTTAAAAACAAGAACTCTAGCCACCATTAAACACAGCTCAATCAAAAACCTTCTTGTCCCTCCACACAAATATCAAAATATAAGAACAAACCAGTTGTTTTCTTTCTACAATATAATTAAAATAAAAATTAATTAAAAATGTAAATTCCCTGGGAGTTTGTCTGAAACCACTGCTGCATGATTTCTATAATGTAGTAAGTTTTGTTCCAGTTTATCTAACTCGCAGTTCCATTCAAATGTCTTAACTAGGTATTTGGCTGTTACTGACATCACATGACAAGATCACACTGAAGTGTCTGGAAAAATGAATACAGGGTAAAATTTTTCTTCCTTTTTTCACCACCAATTATTTTTTAAAAGAGGAGAATGCTTATATTATTAGATACTAAAAATATTTTTAAGCTACAATAATTAAAGCACTACTTGGCAAAGCCAAGATCAATTAAACAAAATAGAAAGTCCAGAAACAGATTCACTTATACTTACAAATTTGTATATGATAAAGTTAGAGCTTTGAATTGGTGAGAAAGGATAATTTTTTAAGAAAGTATTAAAAATAAAAGCTAAAATGCTACCTCATATTACATTCCAATATATACTATGGATAAAAAGAATCAAGTGTGAAAAACTACAACCATAAAATTACTATAAGCAACCATACAGGAGTTTTTAAAAATTTATGGAACAGGGGAAAGGCTGTCTAAACATGATACCAAACACAGAAATAAATGTAGATTTGATTAGATTTTAAAAATTCAAACTCACAAATGCTCACAATCAATAAAGTTTAAAAACAAATACACTGGGGGAATATTACAACGTATGATAAATAACTTCCTATATAAAGATTTCTAATAAACAGGGAAACCAAAACTAATTTCTTTTTTTTTTTTTAAGATTTTATTTATTTATTTGACAGAGAGAGAGACAGCCAGCAAGAGAGGGAACACAAGCAGGGGGAGTGGGAGAGGAAGAAGCAGGCTCATAGCGGAAGAGCCTGATGTGGGGCTCGATCCCATCACGCCGGGATCACGCCCTGAGCCGAAGGCAGACGCCCAACCGCTGTGCCACCCAGGCGCCCCCCAAAACTAATTTCTTAATAGGCAAATAAGCAAAGAGAAAGTACAGATATTTCTTAACAAGAAATTTAAATGGCCATTAAAAATGAACACATAAAAAAAAGAGATGCAATTTTTCACCTACCAAAATAAGCAACTTTTATTTCTATATACTGTATAGGAATTGGGCTCTCTGGTTAAGATTATAAATTGTTACTTTTCAGAGAATATTTATCAATATGTAACTTCAAAAAGTACTACATAACACTGGACATAATTTAACTTATAGCAACTTATTCTAAGGAATTATAGATCTATATAGCATAGTAGCTACAATAATTTATAACATGGGAAAACAGAAAACGATGTAATATCCAACAGTACAGACATTTAAAAATATGACAGGAGAAATTTTTAGTTCTTTTAAAAAACATTTCTACAGAAGTACAATATAATAAAGGGCTTAATTCTCAAGTGTAACTAGTACTCAGACCAACATAAAGAACATCATGAGGGCCCCAAATATTTCTCTCATATCGCTTCCCTCATATTACCACTCAGTCATTAATGCCCAAAAGTAACCACTATTTTTTAAATATCACCATAGAGTCATAGATTCATTTTTGAACTTTAAATAAACAGATTCATATCATATATACTCTTTTGCTTGACATTATGATTTGAGAGATTCTTAAATTCAGCAGCAGTTCATTCTTTTTCAAGAATTGCTATATATTATTTCAAAAATTATTTATTCATTTTACTGCTAATGAACACTTATACTTTTGGCATTGAAAATAATTCTGCCATGTCTGTTGGTGTACATGGGTATATATTTCTGCTGGGTCTATAGCAGGGGTGAATGGCTAGGTCATAAAGTACATACACTACCAACTTTTCCAAAGTAATTCTATCTAATAATCACTACCAGGCAGTGTATGTGAGTTCTAGTTGTTCTTTACCAGGTATGGGGTGTCTTTTTTTGTTTGGTTTTCTGTTTGTTGTTGTTATTGCTTACTTTTAACATTCTGTTGGTTGTACAGTAGTATACCTCTCTCTGGTTTTATCTCCATTTTCCCGATGACTAATGATGTTGAACACCTTTTCACAAATTCATCAGTCATTCGGATATCTTCTTTTGTAAAGTGACACTTTAAAGCTTTGGACCAGCTCTCTCCATAAGTGGGCTAAGCTGATCTCTAAAAATGGTTCACTATTCACTTGCCCCAGAAAACCCAACAAAACCATGCAAATCAAGAGATTTATATCTTCAAGTTCACTTTAAAAAGACCTGTGAAACTGCCCAGGCCATCAAAGGTATGCATATCCACTAAAAAGCCCCCAAGTATTGGAAGGATGAACTCGACAGAAGCATGTGCCACTCCATCGCTACAGTGGTAGCGCAGAATTGTTCAGTGCGCCCAGGCCAAACAGTGGGGCTAGACATAGGGCTGGTGGCCCAAAAGAGTACTGAATTTTTACCGCACGTGCTTAAAAACGCAGAAAGTAACGCCGAACTAAAGGGTTCAGGTGTACATTCTCTGGTCATTGAGCACATCCAGGTAAACAAAGCCCCCAAGATGTGGCGCAGAATTTACAGAGCTCATGGTTAGATTAATCCACGCATGAACTCTCCCTGCCACATTGAGATAATCTTTACTGAAAAGAAGCAAACTGTTCCTAAATCAGAAGAGGCAGGTTGCACAGAAGAAAAAGATATCCCAAAATAAACTGAAGAAACAAAAACTTATGGCTCAGGAATAAATATGGCATAAAATAAAAGCAAATTAAAAAAAAGCTTTTGGGGGCGCCTGGGTGGCACAGCGGTTAAGCGCCTGCCTTCGGCTCAGGGCGTGATCCCGGCGTTCCGGGATCAAGCCCCACATCAGGCTCCTCCGCTGAGAGCCTGCTTCTTCCTCTCCCACTCCGCCTGCTTGTGTTCCCTCTCTCGCTGGCTGTCTCTATCTCTGTCAAATAAATAAATAAAATCTTAAAAAAAAAAAAAAAAAGCTTTTGACTATTTTTTAATTAGTCTTTTCTTAATGATATTTATAAATTCTTTATATATTCTAGAATACAGTCCTTTTTCAAACATGTTTATTGCAAAGGTCTTCTTTTAATCTGGAGTTTAACTTTTTATTCTTTTAATGGCGTCTTTTGATAAAGAGAAGTAATTTTAATGAAGTATAATTTATCCGTTGTTTCCTTTATTATAATTTGTGATTTCTATGTCCTGCTTAAGAAATATTTCTTCTCCTAAAGTCATAAAGATTATCTCCCATGTAGTAGCGTATAAGTTTTTACTTTACCTTTTACACGTATATCTAAAATTCATCTTTACTAATCTTTATGGAAAGTAGAGGAGTCAGGATTCATTATGCTTTTCAAATTGCAGTTTGCAACCCGCTGTGGTTTACAATATCAATTTAATGGATAACCAGCATTTTTAAAAAAAAATGAAATAGGGGCGCCTGGGTGGCTCAGTCGTTAAGCATCTGGCTTCGGCTCAGGGCATGATCCCGGCGTTATGGGATCGAGCCCCTCATCGGGCTCCTCCGCTAAGAGCCTGCTTCTTCCTCTCCCACTCCCCCTGCTTGTGTTCCCTCTCTCGCTGGCTGTCTCTCTCTCTGTCAAATAAATAAATAAAATCTATAAAAAAAATAAAATAAAATAAAATAAAAATAAAAAATGAAATAGAAAAGAACACAGTGCACATCCTCTATGTCATCAATTCTAACACATATTTTTCACATATTAATCTCTGAAATTGAGATATTTCTTATAATCAATGGCATCTTACAATTAAAAATGGTAGGATTTTTTCTGACTGCTATGTAAAATAATGACATATCTTACAATCCATGCTTAGATTTCTTTTTTCCTCAAGATTTATTTATTTTATTTCTGTATTTGAGAGAGAAAGAGAGCACAAGTATGAGTGGGGAGACAGGGGGAGAGGGAGAGAATCTCAAGCAGATTCCGTTAAGCAGTCAAGTCAAGCACAGAGCCTGACGTAGGACTGGATCTCATGAACCCGAGATCACGACCTGAGCCAAAATCAAGAGTCAGACACTCAACTGACTGAGCCACCCAGGCATCTCCATCTGTCTTATATTTCACAATGGAATACAGTATACATTGGGGTAATTGTAGGAGTGTATGTTATGTTCTACACACACACATACATATATAAAACATACACATAAATACATGTGTGTGTATATATATAAAAATTACACACACCAACACGTGCTCACATGTACTAGATCTAAATGTAAATTTCTGTTGTTCTTCTAAACATAAATTTTATTTCTTGCTGTGAAAATACTTAAAAACACTGAAAACCCCTGGTTAAGGTATTAAAGTACAATGAATCCCATACTGCAAGAGTTACCACCTTCTCAGCTTTCTTCGATACTTCTAATTATACCAAAAGATATTTTTACATCTCTTTAATACTTTCAACTGTCTGTTTTTAACAAAAGAAGCTGGCCTCCTGTTCAGTTTACTGAAACCAACAGTATCTGGCTAGAATTTCATATAGTCTCAGCAAGTGCCTTTGACTTTTCAGTCATGCAGTCATACAGTCCCCTTTTCTAATTCTTTAAAAGAAAGCAGATTTTTTAAACATGTGCAGCAGATAAAAGGAAAAACGATATGCAGATCTGTCAAAACCTGTGAAGGTTATACTCACCTGTCTAAAGTTAAGGGAAAACTATCTTAGAAGAATATGACATGAAAGAAGGTCTAAAGTATATTTTAAATTTAAAAAAGGGGGGGTTCAAAATACGTCTGTATGATTCCATCCTTATGAATAAAACTTAATCTGTTAAACTATTTATTTAGAACAGTATCTAAAAAAGGTGTGTTAAAATGCTAACAATATTATCTCTGTATATTTTATTTTCTATTTGCTTAAAAGGCACATCTCTTTTTAATAGTAAGGAACAGTGATTTTTAAAATTAAACTTAAAAAAGTAAACACTCCATGTCAAGACCCCAGATACGTATGCTCTAGGCTAAGGAAACAGAAACTAGTTCCTGAAAGTTGAGGCAGGAGTCAGATCCCGCTGCATGTCATTCAACCTCTCTACGCCTGCTTCCTCATCCAGAAAACTGAAGCGGAAACAGGCTTCCCTGACAGAGTGGGAAAATTTAAAAGAGAATCCTGGCACTTATAAGGGCTCCCTTAGTCAAATTTAACCTCCAAAGGGCAGAAATGTTTGGCTCTGTTATTCATTCTGTACTCTTAACCACTTAGGATAATTCCTCGCATGCTACTGAAATACAGAAGTATAATAAATATTTGTGGATTGAATCTTAGCTAAAGTTATTATAATCTTCCTATGAATTGTAATGACAAAAATAGTAATTTTGTTTCTGCTTACTCCTTTCCCATATTTTCCAAACTGTCTACAATGAGCAAGGATTCAAAATGTAGGGGGAAAAACATGCAACACAATTCCTGGTCTTCACAAAAAGCGGTTAAGAAACAAAAATCTACTTTCAGAAAAGCAGTCATCTTTACCACCCCTAAAGTATTCACTTACCTAGAGTAAAAAAAAACACATCATTAATTATTTGACTATTTAAAAAGGCTGGACTCCGCTGGAGTCTCCCTGTGAAAACAAATGGGAGTGGCAAAATGTTCACTTAAATGCTTCCTGGTGCTTTTTAACACTTCGAAGAGAACTACAAAAGTAAAACTTGTAAAATGTTTCATAGTCACTAAAGGAAGCCAGAAAAACAAGGTGCTTTGAAAGAAGTTAGCAGAAGAATGGTCAAAAGACACTGAGTCACGGCATCACAGAGGGAGTCAGTCAGCTGAAGTGTAAAGAGCAGGCCTGGAGAGACCCAGTGCCCCCACTGCAAACTCTGCACTCTGACAATGACAGACTATCTGACTTCCTGTAAGTTACTTGACTTCTCTCTCTCGGATTCAGTTTCCTCTTTCATAGGGCAGGGATAACACTGCATGCTGCAGAAATAACATGTGCTAAGCACCTACATCACTGCTTGGGGCAGTGGGGAGGGCGATATAAACCAGAAAAACCTTTTTATTGCTTCCACTATTAATCATTTTTTTTAAAAAAACATGAAAGCATCTATCAGTGATGTCAGCCAAAGCTGACAGATACCACACTGCATCACAATCATTTCGTATATTACTGTTTAAGTATAACTTGGCAGACTCATCTAAGATTCAAACATAAAACCTACCTGAAGAAATTACAAAGCAATGAATTACATTTATAAGAATAGTAGTTAACCACTTACTGAGCAGTTAGAGATTATACTGTTTTCTAGAAAACTGGAGAAAGAAAACTAAACCCACCGAAAACTTGAAAGAGTAAGAGATAATGAATTCAACACAATGCTAGTCAAAATCCCAGCAGGCATTTTTCCCTCTCCCAAAAATTGAGCTGATTTTAAAATTCATACAGAAATACAAAAAAACAAGGCAATGTGGAAGGACTAAGCTGGAGAATTTACACTATGCGATATCAAGATCTATTATATAGCTATAGTAACTAAAATAGTGCTATATAGAGACAAAGGCAGACAAACTGATCAACAGAACAAAATAGCATCCAAACTCAGATCCCACATTATGACTTCACCTCACTGCAAATCACGGCCCTACTCTCTCACTGAGGGGGGAAAAAAATCCATTCTAGATAGATTGCAGATCTGAATGTAATGGTAAAATAATAAAGCTTTTAGAAGAAACCATAGGACATAATCCTGGAATAGGCAAAGCTTTCTTAAACAGGATATAACTACTAATCAGAAAGAAAAATATGATAAACTGTATTAAAATAAAAGAGTTTCTGTTCAATTAAAGCATTATTAAGAGACTGAAAAGGTGGTTAAAATGTTCGAAAACTGACTTATGTTGATGGTGCAACACTAAACTGCATACTACTGAAATAGCTGAATTTATGATATGCAAAATAGCTCTCAATTTCTTAAAAGAATTAAATTTAAAAGAAAAAAAGGCAATCCACAGACAAAGACTGGTAATACATCGAACATTAAGGAGAAAAAAAAACAAACACACACACTTCAAATCAATAAGGAAAACACACACACATACACCCAACCAAAAAGTGGGTAAAACATTTGTATAGGCACTTCACAAAAGAAAATATCCAAATCACATTAAAAAATAAAAAATCAACCAAAGTACGGCCCAAAGACAACCATCATTTGCATTTTGGTACACAGACTGAAAACTACATGTGTATAAATTAAAATTGTTTGAAACATGCTCTTGAATCACTGCTTCTTCCATGTGTCATGCACGTTAGGTTACTGACGACCCACATTTTCATTTTAAATGGAGACAGTTTGTTTCATCTCATAATTTACTTACTCAACACAAGAAGTAATGGACATTAAACTTTTTATTATTTTACATACCACTGCAAAGAAACCTTCATGCCTACATTAAGTAATTACCTCTTTTGATCAAATTCCTAGAATTGCTGGATCCATGAGAATGCGCATTTAGTCAACGGATGTCTGAACAGAGTTTCATTCCCTTTGTCTAATCACTTCTTTTCATTAAAACAGGCATCATATTACAAATTAACTCCAATAGCCAGTTCTTAATGCTCACATTTATGGACATATCAGTAAGGTTGAGCATTTCCTCCTTCTTGATATACTTCTTTCACCTGGCTCCCAGGACTCTGCATTGGGCAAGTTCTCAGACCTTTACTACAAGAAATGTTAAAGTTCCTCAGACAAAAGAAAAATAAAACCGGAAGTAAACTCAGATCTAATGAGGGAATGCAGATTAATGAAGAGAAAAATGGTAAAAATTAGGGTATTTATAAAATAATTTTTCCCATTTTATAATTTTTTAAAATATGATTGACTACCTGAGAAGCACAAAATGCTGCTGAATGAAATTAAACAAGCCAAAAATAAATGGAAAGCTATCCTGTGTTCATGGACTGCAAGACCTACTATTGTTACTACATCAATACTACCCAGACCAATCTACAAATTCATGGTAATCCCCACCAAAATCCCAACAGCATTAAAAAAAAAAAAAAAAATCCTAAAATTCATGTGAAATCTCAAGGGCCCCCAAATAGCCAAAACAATTTGGAAAAACAACAACACTGGAGGGCTCACCCTTCCTGATTTCAACACTTCCTACATAGCTATAGTAATCAAAACAATGTAGTGCTGGCATACAGACAGACCAATGGAGTAGAAGGCCCAGAAATAAACCCTCACATATATGGCCAAATGACTTTTGACAAAGGTGCCAAAATCATTTGATGCGGGAAAGGACAATCTTCTCCACAAATGGTGCTGGGAAAAATGGATATTCACATGCAAAAGAATGTAGTTGGACCCTTACCATATATCATATATAAAAATCAACTCAAAATGGAGCAAAGATCTGAACATAAGAGCTAAAACTGTAAAGTTCTTAGAAAAAAACGTAAAAGAAAAGTTTGGTGACCCTCCACTTGACAATGATTTCTTACATATCATCCCAAAAGCATAGGCAACAAAAGTAAAAATAGATAAATTAGACTACATCAAATTTAAAAACTCCTATGCATCAAAAAATATAATCAACAGAGTGAAAAGGCAACCTGTGAAATGGGAGAAAATATTTGCAAATCACATTATCCGATAAGGGATTAAAATCCAGAATACATAAAAAATTCCTACAATTTAACAACAAAAGAATGAACAACCTGATTCAAAATGGGCAAAGAACCATTTGAATAGACACTTCTCCAAGAAGATATACTAATGGCCAAAAAGATCATGAGATACTAAGCATCACTAATCAATAGGTAAATGAAAATCAAAACCAATGAGATATCACCTCACACCTAACAGAATGACTACTATCACAACAACAGAAAATAACAAGGATGTAAAGAAACTGGAACACTTGTAGATTGCTAGTGGGGATGTAAAATGGTGTAGTTGCTATGGAAAACTAAATGGTGCTTCCTCAACAAATCAAAAATAGAATTACCATATGAGTCAGCAAGACCACTTTGGGGTACACAACCATAAGAATTAAAAGGGTCTCAGGGAGATACTTGTACATTTATGTGCATATGGCAGCATTATTCACAATAGCCAAAAAGTGAAAGCAACTCCAGTGTCCACTGAAAGAACAACTACTAAATAAAATATGGCATAAACATGAAATGGAGTATTATTTAGCCCTAAAAAGGAAGGATATTCTTCTACACGCTAAGACACAGATGAACCTCTAAGACACAGATGAACCTCGACATTACTAAGTGAAATAAGTCAGTCACAAAAAGACAAGTACTTTATGAGTTTGCTTACATGAGGTCTCTAGAGTATTCAAATTCACAGAAACAGAAAGCAGAATGGTTGTTCCTTCTCCCTCCAGGGGAAATGAGGAGTTGTTTAGTGAATACAAAAAAGTGCTCAAGGCTGGTTGAACAACTATGTGAATATGCTTAACACTATTGCACTGTATACTCAAAAATAGTTAATATGGTAAATGTGATGTTGTGTGTATTTTAACACATAAAATTTTTAAAAACCCAATAAACAACTTCTGAAGTAATATATATACACATATACATGTGATTGATTAAAGCAAAAACAGTAACTATATCATAGCCTTTGTAAAAATAAAATGTGAGACAACAATAGCACTAAGGATGGGAGGAGGGAAGCACAAGTACACAGATTTGTGGTCTTTCTTCCCACATACATAAAGCAGTATCTTACTAGTTTGAGAAAGGCTATGACGAGTTAAATATACAAACTGTAAACCCTACAACAAACCATGAGAAAAAGAAATTAAGCAAATGAAGTCTAACAAGCCAATAGTAAAGATGAAAATGGATTCACCGAAAAACTCAATGAATCCCAAAAAAGGCAAGAAAAGAGTGAAAAGGCAACAAAGAGCAGATGCGACAAATAAAAAGCAGTAAGATGGTATATTTAAAATGAAACATATTAGTAATTAATTAAATATAGGTAGTCAAAATTCTCCACTTAAAAATCAGAAATTGTGACACTGGATAACTATATGCTATCTAAAAGAAACCCACTTTGGACACGAAGACACACTGGTTAAGAGTAAAAGGACAGAAAAAGATATATACTGTAAATGACTAATCAAAGGAAATCTAAAAATCAAAGAAAATCAGTATTAATCTTAGACAAAGTAGATTCTAGAGCAAGGAATGTTATCAGAGATCAAGTAAGGTATTTCATAATAATGAAGGGATCAATT
This sequence comes from Ursus arctos, assembly GCF_023065955.2. NCBI lineage: Eukaryota > Metazoa > Chordata > Mammalia > Carnivora > Ursidae > Ursus > Ursus arctos. The sequence continues at coordinate 58,772,198 of NW_026622819.1, forward strand.
TATCAAAAGAATGTAACAATCTTAAATATATTTGCCCTTGTCTAACAGAGCCTCAAAATACATCTGGGGGGAAAAAAACAATGACAGAACTCAAAGGAGAAACAGACAAATTCAAATTTATATTTGGACACTTCAACACTCCTCTCTTAGTTATACATAGAACAAGCAGACAGAAAAGAGTAAAGATATGGTGGACATGAATAACACTATCAGCCAACTTAACCTAATTGACATTTATAGAACACTCTACCCAACAGGGAACACATTCTTTTCAAGTACATAACATTCACCAAGATAAATGTTATTCTGGGCCATAAAACAGGTTTCAATAAACTTTAAAGGACTGAAATCATATAAAGTATGCTCTAGGATGACAAAGAATTTATCTAAAATTAATCTAATAGAAAATCTCAAAAAGTTTGGAAATTAAACAATGGATCACTAAACAACACATGGATCAAAAAAGAAATCACAAAGAAAATTAGAAAATATTGTGAACCAAATGAAAGTGAAAATTCAACATATTAAATACTATGGGATATAGGGCACCTGGGTGGCTCAGTTGGTTAAGCAACTGCCTTCAGCTCAGGTCATGATCCTGGAGTCCCTGGATGGAGTCCTATACCAGGCTCCCTGCTGAGCAGGGAGTCTGCTTCTCCCTCTGACCCTCCCCACCTCATGGTCTCTCTTTCTCTCTCATTCTCTCTCTCAAATAAATAAATAAATAAAACCTTTAAAAAATAGTAAAAAAAAATTAAAATTAAAAAAAAATTATAAAAACCCCACTAAATACTATGGGATATAACTAAAGTGGTAATTAGAGAGAAACTTATAGTATTAAATGCATCTTCAAAGCAATAAAACTAAGCTTCCACGTTAAAAAACTAGGAAATTAGCAAATTAAACCCAAAATAAACAGAAAGGAAATAATAAAGATGAAATCCAAAATTAATACAACAGAAAAGAGAAAAACAATACTGAAAAATCCATGAAACCAAAGCCAAATCTTTGAAACAATAAAATTGATAAACCTCCAGCCAGACTGATAAGGAAAAACATAGGTAAGAAACAAAAGCAGGAACATAAATACAAATCCTGTAGACATTAAAGGGGAGTAAGGAAATACTGAAAATTTACACTGATATATTCCACAACTCAGATGAAAGGGACAAATTCCTTAAAAGATACAAGAATACCAACAAGAAACAGATAACCTCAGAGCCCCATATCTATTAAAAGAAACTGGCTTCACTGGTGAATTTTATTTAGTACTTATGAAAGAAGTAATATCAATTCTATATAAACTTCTAGAAAGTAGATAAGGCAGAAACATTCCCAACTCATACTCCGAGGCCAGCATTACCTTGATACTAAAATCCCTCAAACATGAGAAGAAAAAAAAAAAAAACAGACAAATATGATTGCTGTAAATGTTCTACTATATTCATTTGTCAAACCTAAATGAACTGCAAACTTAGAATTGGTGAATTTTATTATACATAAAGTATACATCAAAAAAGTTAACTTTTAAAAAATTTTAAATGCTAATCAAAAACAAAAACTTACCCACAAAACAAATTGAAGGCCCAAATGGCCTGATCAGTAAATACTATTAAACATTTACGGAAGAAATAACAGCAATCTTTCACATCTTTTTTAAAAACAGAGAGGGTGACTCATTTTATTAGGATAATCCTAATGCTAACACCTGAAAAAGACATTATCACCTTCAGGTACAAAGGAGCAAAAAAACCCTCAACAAAATATTAGCAAATCAAATCTAAGATTATATAAAAAGGATAATATATCATGATCAGTTGGGGTTTTCCCAGAATTAAAGATTGGCTGAATATTCAAAAAAATCAATGTAATACACCACATTAACAGAATAAGATGATAAGTTATACGATGATTTCAATACATGTATTTAGGGCACATAACAAAATTCAAAACCCTCTCATGATTAAAAACTCTCAGGTAACTTTCTCGATGTGATAAAGAATATATAAATGGATACACACGCACACCCCACACACACCTATAGCTAACATACTGAACGGTCAAATGGAAAACTTCCCCCCGTACTCAAAACGAATCCATTCTCATACTTGTATTTCATACCAATTTCACTAGCTATAGCCAGTACAGTAACAAGTTAGACTAATATGTGATGGTAGCAAAGTCACAGGATACAAAGAATAAAAAGGACAAATGAAACTGCATAAAACTCAAGCCCGGCACTTTCCTATTTCAAGAATTATTATAAAACTACAGCAGCAATGATCAATGAGACAGAATACAGAGCACAGAAATAGACCAATATAGTCTGAAATGTGACAAAGGACTAAAGACAATACAATGGAGCAAAGACAATCTTTTCAACCAACAGGACTGGAATAATGTAGGCGAAAACCTAGGTGAGCTTGGGTATGGTGATGACTTTTTAGATACAACACCAAAGGCATAATCCATGAAAAAAATAACTGACAAGCTGGACTTCACTAAAATTAAAAACTTCTGCTCTGTGAAAGACATTGTCAAGATAATGAAAAGAGGGGGCGCCTGGGTGGCACAGCGGTTAATCGTCTGCCTTCGGCTCAGGGCGTGATCCCGGCGTTACGGGATCGAGTCCCACATCAGGCTCTTCAGCTATGAGCCTGCTTCTTCCTCTCCCACTCCCCCTGCTTGTGTTCCCTCTCACTGGCTGTCTCTCTCTGTCGAATAAATAAATAAAATCTTAAAAAAAAAAAAAAAAGATAATGAAAAGAGAAGCTACAGACTGAGAGAAAATATTCAAAAAAGACACATCTGACAAAGAACTGTTGGTTAACTAAAATATATAAAGAACCCTGAAAAAAATAAGAAAATAACCCAATTTTTAAAAAAATGGGCAAAGGACATGAAGAGAAACCCCACCAAAGAAGATGTACAAATGGCAGTAAGCAAATGAAAAAGATGTTCAACCTCGTATGTCATTAGGAAATTGCAAATTAAAACGACAAGATACCACAATACACCTATTAGAATGGCCCAAATCTAAAACACGAACAACACTAAATGCTGGTGAGTATGTAGAGCAACAGAAACTTTCATTCACTGCTGCTGGGAATGCAAAACGGTGTAGCCACTTAGGAAGACAGCTGAGTCGTTTCAAAACTAAACATATTCTTATCAAATGATCACACGATTGCATTCCATAGTATTTATCCAAAGGAGTTGAAAACCTACGTCCACACAAAAACCTGCACACAGATGTTTACGGAAGCTTTATTCATAATTGCCAAAACTTGGAAGCAATCAAGATGTCCCTCAGCAGGTGAATGGATAAACTGTGTACATCCAAACAACGTAATACTATTCGGCACCGAAAAGAAAAAAGTTATCAAGCCATAAAAAAACACGAAGGGACCTTAAATGCTTATTACTAAGTGAAAGAAGCCAATGCGGAAAGGTTATACATACTATATGATTCCAACCATATGACATTCTGGAAAAGGCAAAACTACTGAGACAGTGAAAAGATTAGTGGGTCGGCAGGGGTTAGAGGAAGGGAAAGGTGAACAGGCAGAGCAAGGTTTTGAGGGCAGTGAAACAATAACGTACGGTACTATAATGGTGAATATGTATCATTATACCTATGTCAAAACCCATCGAGTGATCAGCAGGGTTCACCAAGAGTGAACACCAACGTAAACTATGAAGTCTGGATGATGATGTAGGTTCACGTATTGTAGGAAAAGTACCACGGTCAATACTGGAGAGGCTGTGCATGTGTGAGGGCAGAAAATGTATGGGAACCCACCATACTTTCCACTCAATGTTGCTATGAACCTAAAACTGCATTAAAAATAAACTTTATCTTTTTTTAAAAGGGGAGAAAAGGAAACTATATGACTGATGGAAAAAGAAATGCCAGGGGAGGGATTTTAAGATCCTGTAACATTAAAGAATTTTTGAAAATATTCAAAGGATGCAAAGCTTCCCCCAACCAAATCTCCCACTCCCTAACTATCCCCCCCAAAAAAATCTTCTCATAAAGAAACTGTTACACTGACAAAGGATGTTCTTAAACTAAGAATTTTGTAAATTTAACCTCAAACTACCAGCCTCGTCCCAAAAAATGTAGTGACATGAGCACTCTTCAGCTATACAAAAACAAAAAAACACCCACACATAAAAGGACAGAGAAGGGGGAGAGCAGAAGAAAACTAAAACACCATAAGTCAGCCTTTCTTAATCGGGGTTCAGCAAGATAATTAAGCCCCAATGAGAGACAGTTCAATAACTATTTTCTTAATTTTCCAAAGAACAATAATAGATAACTATCATACTAGCTATGCATAATAGAAGTGAATTTATTATATATCAGGTATGCCTTACTGCTCTTTATGGAATCTGATTGAAAAGAGTTACTCCAAACTGAATTAAATACGCTCGAGCAAGCTTCTGGTGTTATTTTTTAAATGTCTTAAACCAGAAGTTCAAAAACAAGAACAGAAATGAACCAAAAGCAGAAAGAAATGAAACAAGATTTAACTCAGCAAAGAAATAGAAACAAAACCATAACAAAAATGAAAGTAAATTACAATGCCCAAAAATGATAAATTCAAATGAAAAATGTAATGTCACTGAAGAAAAGCAGGAAAATAACCTAAGCGAATGGAAATGAGATAAAGAAAGAAGCAAAATGGACAGAAAATAGTTGAAATGAGAGAAAAGAAGATCCATTTTCTGTGTAATTGGAGTTCATATGCACATATATATACACACACAGACACACACAAAATGAAGTAGAATAACATTTAAAACTATAATCCGAGTTTCAGGATAAAGTTCTAGGGTTAAGTGAGTGAAGAAGAATGGGGAGTGACAGCTAAAAGGGTTTCATATGGGGTGATGAAAGTGTTCTAAGTTGACTGTGGTGATGGCTGCACAACTATGTAAATATACTAAATATCAACGAATTGTATACTTTAAATGGGCATACTGTATGATATGTGAATTACACCTCAACAAAACTATTAAAAAAAAAAAAACTCACAGAAACTTTCCAGAAATAAAAAGAAACCTGACTTCATGTTTAAAATGGTACTATGGAAAAATTGGTCCACAGCATTAAACTTTTGGAAGTATCTTATGGAAATTATTAGATTTTGAAGATAAAGAGATTTCTCACAGTCTCCAGTCCAAATAATTTTAATTAAAAAAAAAAAACTTACAAGAGAAAGAGCATTGGACTAGCAACAACCATCTTAAAAACAGCAAACCAGGCAAGGCAGCAGTGAGCAGCATTTTCAAAATATTGTAGAAAATAAAGTGTAAAGCAAAGATGTTCTATCCAAAGGCAATAGAAAAACAGTTTTAAAAAGTTAACAGGTCAGAGAATTCTGTACCCATGAGCCCTTCATCAGTAACCAAGAGATGACTCAGAAACAAAGAAGAAGGGGCGCCTATGTGGCTCGGTCGGTTAGGTGTCTCTTGATTTCGACTCAGGTCATGATCTCAGGGTGGGAAGACCGAGCCCCGCATCAGACTCCACGCTCAATGTGGAGTCTGCTTGAGATTCTCTCCCTCTTCCTCCGTCCCTCCCCCCACCACATGTGCAAGCACATGCTCTCTTTAAAATAAATAAATCTTAAAAAAAAAAAAAAAGAGAGTAGAAGAATATGCCATACATTCTCACAAAGCAGAATACAACTTAAAAATTGGAAGGAGAAGGGATCAGGAAGAGGAAAGAAAAACAAACTCTGTTATATAGGCAGTAAGTGGGAGTTAAAGAATTCCACAGAAGACTGATAAACTTGTTAATAAAATATTAAATAAAAAGAATTTGAGGCCTTCAAAAATTATAAGGGTAATTAATAGAACAAGAATAAAACCCTCCTAATTTTAAAAGGAAGTTTCTGGGCATGTGGGTGGCTCAGTCTGTTAAGCATCTGACTCTTGGTTTCGGCTCAGGTCATGATCTCAGGGTCATGGGATCAAGCCCTGTGTTGGGCTCCGTGCTGAGTGCGGAGTCTGCTTGAGATTCTCTCTCTCCCTCTCCCTCTACCCTTCCCTTTGCTCCAGCTCTCTCTCTCTCTCCTCCTCTCTCTCCCTCCCTCTCTCTCTAAAATAAATAAGTCTTTTAAAAAGTTTCAAAAATAAAAGAAAAAAACACATCATGAAAAGAAAGTAGAAGATATGCAAAGAGACACAGATTTAAAAATACATGGACACATACTACTCCCAGTCCAAAACAGATCAGGCAGACAAAAAACAAAGTTCAAAAGAATAAACATAATCAAGAAGATAGACAAATCTTAGAGACATCAAATTTTACACTCTGTTAATAGAGACTAAACCGACTTTCCAAGCACACATGAAAAATTTATGAAAACTGATCTTATCTTAGATCACAAAGAAATAGTAAATTCCATAAAAAGGAGAAAAATCAACTAACAATAGTCTCTGATCAAAAGACAAAAAACCAAAAATGATTCCCATAAAAATAATTTAAATGTTTTCCTTCAAAATCAATGCTACAAAACAACCCATGAAGCTTCTGGCCTATATGTCTTTTGAAGATTTAATAAAATTCCCCTTGAAACCAGCTGGTCTGCTGCATTTTTGTGGACTAGTTCCTTGGAAGTTTCTCTATTCTACACTTCATAACTCATTCTTAGATAAGACAACTCAATATTATAAAGAATGCAGTTCACCCAATTTATATGTCTGACACATGCCCAACAATCACACAAAAAGCTTCTTATGGAAACAGGCAAGTTGATACTCAAGTTCATATGGGAAAACAAACTTATAAGAATACCCAGGAAAAAAACATGGAAAAAGAAAAGCTACATAGGGGGGTTGGGGGGGGTCGGCCCTATCAGGCACTAAAATCCACTACCATAAGCCATTCTAATTAAAAATAAGGTACTTTTATGGTATAGGTATACACAATTACCTCAGTGTAGGGTCAGCAAGCTTTTTCTGTAAAGGGTCAAAAGGTAAATATTTTAAGCTTTGCAAACCTCACAGACTCTGTCACAACTACTCAACTTTTCTGTTGTAGCACAAAAGCAGCCATATACAATATGTAAATGAATGAGCGTGGCTGTGTTCCAAAACAATGTTATTTACAAAAACAAGGCTGAGTTTGGCCAGCCGGCCACAGTGTGACAAATCCTGGTCTAACAGAATAGAATGTCCAGAAATAGACCCAAGTACATAATGGAAGTCTAGTACATGATAAAAGTGGCATCTCATATCACTGAGGAACTTATTTTTTAATCTTTATTCATTCCATACAGACATTTGGAGCAAAGCCAGGACCCACCAACAGGCTTTACAAACAAGTCTCATTAAACATTACATATTGCCTCTAATTTAGTCCCACAGATGAAACCATACATATTTTAAACATAAATAATCTTGGGATGCCTGGGTGGCTCAGTTGGTTAAGCGTCTGCCTTTGGCTCAGGTCATGATTCCAGGGTGCTGGGATCGAGTCCCACATCAGGCTCCTTGCTCAGTGGGGAGCCTGCTCTCCCTCTGTCTGCCACTCCCCCTACTTGTGCTCACTCTATCTCTGAGACAAATAAATAAAATCTTAAAAAAAAAAAATCTTATCATTGTATGCACTGTTAAAGAACGGCATGTTACGTGTTAGCAGTCACTGAAGAAATGTTAAGCCCCAATGATGAAGGGTTTGTCCTCTTTTTTGGCATTTCTGAGTGATTGAGAAATAACTGACAAACCTCACTGTATAAGCTTAAGGCATACAGCAAGATGGTCTCATTTACATATACTGTGAAATGATTACCACAAGAGCTAACATCCATTTTCTCATGCAGATACAATAAAAAGAAGAATAAAGGGGAAATTATTTTTTTCCTTGTGATAAGAACTCTTAAAATTTACCCTCTTAACAATTTTCCTATATATTGTATAGCAGTGTTAGCTCCAGTCATCATGCTGCACCTCACATCCCTAATGGTATGTACTTTTTGACCACCTTCCTCCAATTACCCCACCGGCCATTCCCCACCTTTGGTAACTGCAAGTCTGATCTCTTTGTGAGTTTGGAAGGGTTTGTTTGTTTGCTTTTTAAGATTCTCATACAAGTGAAATCATCCAGTATTTGTCTTTCTCTGTCTGACATTTCACTCAGCACAATGCATTCAAGGTCCATCCGTGGTATGTTCACAAATGGTAGCATTTCCTCATTTTTTATAGCTGAATAATATTCCATTGTATATAATATATAACACAACCTCTACATGCATTCATCTATGAATGAACACTTAGGTTGTTCCATGTCTTGGCTACTATAAATAATGCTGTTATCTACTGGGGAGGGTGCAGATATCTTTTTGAGTTTGTGTTTTCCATATCTTATATTCCCAAAAGTGTAACTGCTAGATATTTTTAACAAGAAATGGTGGGACAACTTGTTAACCATTTGGAAAAAGATAAAACTAGAGCCATACTTAATAGATTATACATGAACAGACTCCAAATAGATCAGAAATTTAAACCTAAAGAGACCATAAGTACTGGGAAAAGACGTGTGAATTTCTTTAAAATCTCGGCGTAGGGTAAGGTGATTTAACTATGAGTCAAAATCCAGATGCAATAAAAGGAAAAACAGGAAAATCTGGCTAGATAAAAATCTTTACCTTTTGCACAGCAATATTTTTAACACTATAAAATCAAAAGGAAAATGAAAAGCTGGAAAAAAAATATTGACAACATATGTCACAGATGAAAGGATTTATCTGCCTAAAAATTTCTTTTAGATTGAGGGTTAAAAACTACCAAAATCCCAACAGGAAATGGGGGAAAGATATGATCAGACTTTTTAAAAGATATAAAAATGACCTTTAAATAAGAAAAGATGTTCGGACTTACTCTTAAGAAATGCAAATCAAAGCTACACATTTCTCACCTAACACTGGCAAATATTCTGTCAGTGAACCAGTGAGAAACAGGCACTCTCGTATCTGTCTGGTGGGAAAGCAAACATGTACAACAACCCTTTTGGAGGATAATTTGGCAATATTTAATACAATTACATCTGTAATTACATTTGATCCAGCAATCCCACTTCTAGGAATTACCCTGAAGACACACTGTAAATTAAATAACATCATGAAAATACATAAGCACAAGGTTATTCAGTGGAGCATTGTTTGTAATTTCAAAAAAAGTGGAAACAACTTACATGCTCATATATAAGATACTGGTTGAATAAACTATGGCATATCAACACAATGGAATACTATGCATCTTTAAGCAAGAATAAAAAAGGCCTGTAGAGACTGATACAGAGTAATTTTCAAGGTACATTTTTAGGTGAAAAAAATAAAGTGAAAATTCAGGAGTATCTATGTACCTATTTTTGTACCACGTGTTGTAGAAGAAATAAGCAGAAATTAAAAAAATATACATGTGTCCCTGTTCATTAGTACACTAAAAAACCCAGGGAGGATAAACCAGAAACTAATGAAACTGGTTACCCAGTAGGAACAGAATGGGAAGAATGAGAACAGGACAAAAAGGATGACTATACCTGCTGTGTTGTTTTGACTCTTAGAACTAGGTACGTTAAATGTTTTATGTATTCAAAAATACAATCGACAAGGATTGGGAGAGATGGAATGTCAGCAGAAAGAAATAAAACTAAATATACTTCAAATGAATAATATAATCACACTTAATGATGGGGGAAAAACTAAATCAGTGACTCCTGAAACTCAGTGGACTATATAGCCATAAGCGAAAGACCTATTTTTTAATTATGAAGAAATATTTAGTATGATGAGTACACTTATTTTTCAGTGATGTAAGTGAGCAATTCTAAAACTACTTAATATACATTCTAGAACTGAGTGAGTAAATATATTGTGGAAAGTAGAAGCCAGGTTTTTCACTGTCAGAAAAGGGAGTTCTAAAAATAAATACAGGGGCACCTGGGTGGTTCAGTTGGTTAAGCATCTGACTCTTGATCTCAGCTCAGGTCTTGATCTCAGGGTCATGAGGTCAAGCCCGGCACTGGGGTCCACACTGGGCATGGAGCCTACTTTAAAAAAAAAAAAAAAAAAGTAAAAATGAAAAGCGTTACCTTACATGAGGCTAGAAGGAAATCTATGAGATTAGACTAGAATTGGAGATATTGTGAACTCATGGTTTTTAATACACAGAAAAGGAGGGAATTTTTTTATAAAGACAAAATTATATATATATTACCTAACATGGTTGGCTGAGAGGGCCTAAAAGCAATCTCAGTGGCACTAAGCACACCTACCACCAAGATTTAAATACCATTCTTCACTAAAAGTAACCAAAGCTCCTCGGAGAATTGACTCATCCCAGCGCTGAGTACAGGAAAATATAAAATGAGTCTGGAACATTTTTGTTGCAGCAGAAAGTAAGGAAGTGTTTAAAGAATTATGAGGACAGATCAAAAGGACACAGGAGCCAAGTTGAAAGGGCATCCACTAGCCAAACACTGACTAGCCTGACCATCAAAATAAGTACTAACAAATTATAACTACTGAAGAAAATAGGAACCACAAATCTATAGTGATAAATAAACTGAAATTCTAATGAAAAGAGCATATTTATATAGTTCCAAAATACCTCTCCACAAAATATTTCATTACAAAGGGGAAAAGGATAACTTACAGTGAAAAAAGCTGCTAGATACCACCTTACCCAAGTAATCAAATGATCCCCATTAATAGTGAGGCAAACCGAAATCATCTACCACCTGATAATCGGATGCAATGAGAAGAAAACAGCATCACTTTTGTGATACTCCTTTCAAAAATGTATAACCTAATTCTTCTAATCATAAGGAAAGAGACAAACCCAAATTGACAGACAATACTGCAAAATAAATGATCTATAATCTTCAGAAGTACCATGGTCATGAAAAGTCCAGCAAAGACTGAGAAACTATTCAAGATTGAAAGAAATTAAATAAGTATGACATCTTCACATCATTCTGAACTGAATACCTTTGCTATAAAAAAAAAAAAAACCATTATTGAACCTCTGATGAAACTTAAACAGAGACTGAAGACTGGATGGCAGTAATGTGTCAATGTTATTTTACTAATTTGATTCTCCTATTAGGATTATGTAAAACAACCTCCTTTGTAAGAAACATATACTAAAACATTAGAGCACAACAAAACATTCACTCAGCTTTACTTTCAAATAGTTTGAGAAACAAAAAGTTCTTTGCATTGTACTCAGAATTAAGCTTGAAACTGTCTCAAAATAAATAAAAAGCAAAATCTTTCAACAGCTGGTGTGCATTAATTAATATCCAACACTTCAAACTGTGGGATCAGGGGCACCCGGCTGGATCGGTCCGTAGAGCATATGACTCTTAATCTCAGGGTCATGAGTTCAAGCGCCATGTTGGGGGTGGAGCCTAGTTTAAAGAATTTTTAAAATAAAAATAAATTGTGGGATCATATCTCTCAGAAAAAATGTGCTGAAATCTTCTGTGCTCCTTTTCACCACTACTGTCAGATGATCTCAGTAAACATCTCAAACTAGTACTGAATGAGGTTCATGTCTTCCCCAAGACATTCACTACAAGTCAACGAGAAGTTCATCCATCCATCCCTTTCCTGTGAACTCTTCCAGATCCCCTGGGACAATGTTCCTTTGGCAAAATCTTTATCTTTGAAATTAATTAGGTGATAGTGTCTTCTGCTACCAATACTTTAATCCTTAAGTTTCCATATCCTGCTGTCTTAAAGGTGGAGGATTTAACATTTGCCTTTTACTCCAAATTAAATAACTAGGAAGCATCCTGTAATATAAGAGATCTTATAAGGACTCCAATAATTGACTCCTGGTTTTTTAAAGGGAGGAGGGGGAGAAACAACCTCCCTTACATTAGGGTAAAGAGTCTTTATGTACAGTCTATCTACAAAAATTGGCAGTTGGTTCTTTGCATTACTATGCCATCGCATGGTACATGGTACATGGTATACAGGTATAGTCAGTAAACACGTACAAGATTTACAAGTGATTCTATACTTTAAGTATTTTCTGAATAACCTCATTCTAACTGAATAATCTCAATTTTAAAGTCTATCATTGCACCCAGGCAATCAACAGGAAGGCACAGACTGGCACAGTTGCTATGTGCTTGAAAATGTCTCTGGAGTTCTCTTCCTTGGCCAAGGACATTCAGTAGCATTAGATCTCGTTTTAGTAGGCCATGCCTTAGCTGACTCAGCATATACTCAAATTGCTCAGAGAGAAGTACCCTTTATAAAGAGGCTTGTAGATTTAAAGTATACTACTAAACAGGCTTGTTAAACTTTTTCAAAATAATAATGTTTAATCTTGGTGTGGGTACGATGAGATACAAACTCTCTGGAAAACAATTTAACAAGACATATAAGGTATGTCCCCTGGAAATATATTCTAAGTCATTCAAAATGAAGGCAAAGATTCATGCACAAAGATGGTGATCAGTTTTTTAATAATTAAAAATGAAGATTCTAAACACCCAGAAAAACGACAAAGCACGTGATGTTCATCAAATACATTACATGGTAATTTCAAATTACGTCATGAGAAATTTTTAGTAACAGGGAAACATTAATACAATCATCCTGAATAAGTGCACAAAGCATATAAAGTAAAATGAGCATATGAAATTACATATACATATAAAAATTCTCAACTATGTGAAACATATGCACAGATTAAATATTGAGAGAAAATACGCCAAAATAGTAAGAATGGCACTTTCTAAACTGAGGATTATTTCTCATTTTCCTTTCTACTCTCATCCAAACATTCTATAATATGCATGTATTGCTTTTATCATCAGAGAAGAGTATTTTTTAAACAAAATAAAAATATAACAACGTAGTCTTCAAAGCAAAATCAATTCTTACTCAAAATACTCCTTCGACTCACATGAACACTTGGATTCAAGGAACTCAGAATAAAGTCCAAAGTAGTTCTAGTTAGGGCAGCAAGTACCACTACACCATATAATCCTACCAAAGCTTAAAGATAGCCATTTCTTCATATTCCAACTTATTATGCCTATTCAGGAACTATTCTAGAAAATGGGTATATTTACCATGCAGTGAACAAGACAAGACCCTTTTTCTCACAAAACTTAGATTCTGGAGAAAGACAACAGACGGGGGGAGGGGAGGACACGGAATATAATTTCAGGCAGTGCGAAGTGCTATGAAGAAAAACTACAGCAGGGTAAAGGAACGGAGTGAAAAGCGGCTAGTTATTTTAGGTTGGGTGGTCAGAGAAGGCCTCTAAACAAGAGATATCTGATCACGGTGGCCAGTTATTTGGCCAAGTACTGGTCTAGATGTTGCTGCGAAGGTATTTTGTAGATGTGATTTACATTTATAATTGGTACGCTGTAAGTAAAGCAGATTACCTTCCATAATGTACGTGGGCTTCATCCAATAAGTTAAAGGACTTAAGAGCAAAGACTCAGCCTCAAGACTGCAACAGAGAAATCCTGCCTGAGTGTCCAGCCGGCTGGCCTGTCCCACAAATTTCAAATTTGCCAGTCCCCATAATCACATAAGCCAATGCTCTAAAATATCTATCTACCCACCTACCTATGTATCTACCCACTCATCTATCTACTATTGGTTCTGTTTCTCTCAAGAACGCTAGTACACTAGCCACCCTTAGATTCCGTCTCCCTGCTTCCTCTCTTCATTCTATCATCTACACAGCAGCCAAAGATGCTGTTAAATGTTGGAGAGACAAATTACTCCTCTGGTCAAAATTCTCTAATGACGTCCCATCTCATGCAGAATAAAAGCCCCAAATCTTAAGAGTGCCCTATCTCACTTCTTCTCCATAGTACTTAATACTATCAAACATTCTATGTGCTTTACTCATTTTCTTTTTCCCACACTAAAATTTAGGCTCCAAGACAGAGTGGCTTTTTGTCTGTTTTGCGCAATCCTGTATACCCATCTCCTACATTAATCCCTGGCACACAGTAGGAGCATCACAAATATTTGTTGCTTGAAGAAAAACAAATGAGTAAACAATGACTGATTTTTAATTTGGTCTTTGTGCTTTCCTATGTTTTCCAGTTTTCTACACTGAGCATGTATTTCTACTATGATCATACGTTGCTGAGACTACAACCACCCCCCTTAGCTACAGTTCTGCTCTCTGCGGATCAGTTACCCGCACCCGACTACGGTCTGGAGGCAGATGATCCTCCTCTGACATGTCATCAGAAAGTGACCAGTAGCCTAGCGCTACGTCACAGGGCCTACATCATTCACCTCACTTCATCTCATCATGTAGGCATTTTATCATCTGATTTCATCACAAGAAGGTAAGTACAGTACAGTAAGATACTTTGAGAGAGAGAGACACCACATTCACATAACTTTTATACAATGTATTGTTAAAACTGTTCTAGTTCATTATTAGTTTTTGTTAATCTCTTACTGTGCCTAATTTAGAAAGTAAACTTTATAATAGGCATATATGTATAGGATAAGACATAGTATATACAGGGTTTGGTACTATCTGCAGTTTCACACATCCACTGGGGGTCTTAGAAAGTATTCCTCACAGATAATGGGGGAACTACTGTAATGTAAATTAGAATAATCTTTCATTGAAGTTTGGTCAAAATTTAAAAGCCCTAAGAAAGGGCATATCCTTTGACTCGGAATTCTTCCAATGAATAATACAATTTGAGGAATTAATCACAGACACTAAAATTTAGTGACCTTAACATCCATCAAAAGAGACTGATTAAATTACTGTACACCCAGACAATGAAACTCTATACAGTTATTGAAAACAGAGACTTTTACTAATATGAACCGTATTGATAAAAATCATGTTATAATTCAGTATATAGAGTATGGGCCTATACATAAACAAAGAAACAAAAAATATATATACATACATATATAGAAATAAAATGTCAAGAAAATAAAAGAATGGACACTAAAATGAATTGAGATTATGATTGGTTCATTTCTTTTTCATACTTCTCTTAAAATTTTTGCAATGAAAAAGTGTTACTTTCATAAATGGAATAATATAAATCAATAGAAATACATAAAACTAGTATTTTTGTAAGTAACATAACATATGTCTGTTATATGAGGGATAAGACATCATTTTTGTTGAAAAAGTAAAGACATTTTCTAATGTGGTCTGAATCCCATTTGTTTGCTTCCCTATCCCCAAATTATACTGTTAAACCTTATCATCATACACTCTGTTTTAGAAACCATAAATTAAAACTGTCAGTAACACAAGAGGTAAGTTTTAATTTTCCTATAGTAGAGGCTTTCTTTAGTGCACTGAACTTTCAAAATCTATGAATGGTGCCTGGGTGGCTCAGTCAGTTCAGTGTCCAACTCCTGATTTTGGCTCAGGTCACGATCCCATGTTTGTGAGATCAAGCCCTGTGTCAGGCTCCTCATGCTGGGTGTGCAGCCTGCTTAAGAGTCTCTCTTTCTCTCTCCCTCTGTCCCCCCCACCCTGCTCTCTCTCTCAAAATAAATAAATAAATAAATAAATAAATAAATAAATAAATAAATAAAATGGTCCAACCTCCATGAAATCAATTCAGCCATACCTATCCAAAAAAAGCACCACCCACTCTGTGATAAACCACTGAGCTATACACTTAAGATTTCTGCACTTTTCTATAACTATGTTGTATTCAAAAAAGAAAAAAAAAAACTGTACTCTTCTTTCTCACCACCAACCCCCCACACCAAATCTAGGAATGATAAAAGTACCACTGATGAAAGACTTAATTTAGACTTTATATAATCTGGGGACATGTTTGTAATATAGCGTTAAGTAAATAAAGAAAGTAAAAGAAGGTGCTATATCAGTTCTTCTAGGGTGAGCCCATTCTCCCTATTTAAAAAAAGGAGGAGAAATCCCTTAATTGTAGAGTTATATACCCTCAGGTTAAAAACAAACAAACAAAAAACCCCCAAATACACAATGGTAGACAACAAACTGTTAACATCTGGATGCGGGGGGGGGGGGGGGGGGGTAGATTGCAAGGGAGAGATTATTAAACTTTTCTCTATACAGATAATTAAACTAACAATAAAACACTGATATTCTTTGATCAAACAATTATACTTCTAGGAGTTTATTCTATAGACATAACCTTGCAAGCCTAAATGTCCAATGAAAATAGTAAAGTGGAGTGCTAGGATACAAAAAAACTGAAGTCTAAACTTCCTTCAATACGGAATTGGCCAAATTCTTTTTTAAATGATAAATGGTAAAATGGAATATTACTGTAGCTATAAAAAAAAGAGTAAGGTTGTATAGGGTTTTATATGGTGACAGGGAAGAATGGTCAACATATATTATTAATTAAGAAAGTTATTAATTAAAAAACAATATGTATAGTATGGTTCCACTTGTATTTTTTTTTAAGCTTTTATCTAAAAGGATGCTGGGAAACTAATATGCGATACTTTGGGAAGTGAGATCTGGGGTCAAAGGAAATATTATGCCTTTTATAACTTTCAGTATCAATCATATTATTTTTAAGTCTATGAACCATTTTTACAATTTTTTTTAATGCTGACATGAAACTGATCTGTCAAACTCCTTTTTACTTTTTAGGCCACCTTAGCTTTGCTTTAAAATGCTCTGGCAAAAAACAAAGTTGGAGAAGAAGAAAGTTGAACTAAGAATAGCATTAATTTTGAAAATTGTTCAAGGTTGAGTTGAATGATTCTCTTTATTTTTCTGTATGTTTGGGAATTTCCACAGTAAAATTTTTCACATAAAATCTTACAAAGAGCCCTGCTATGTAATACAGACAAATTCAGAGTAGGCACTATGCTAGGCCGTCCTTTATCCCTCTAGTGACTCAAAATCAAACTCTGGGGTTCCAAGGGACATTTAAAACACCACTGGTTACACTCATTATCATCACCATAATAACACAGAGAGCCTATACAGTTTGATGGATTCCTCCTTGCCTAACAGAAGACAGACCCTAAAACAGCAACAGATGTTTTCTCTGGGTGGTGAGTTAACCAATGGGGTTTTTTGGGGTTTTGGTTTTGGTTTTTTTTTTTTTTTTTTTTTTCAGTAATGATATTTTGTAAATTTTCTTATAAAGAGAAAAAAACTTTTTTCAATGTTCATAAAATATAACAGACTGTGCCATTAAACAATCCAAAAAATTACTCCAAGCCTTCGCAGTAGCCTCAGAGTGCAACAGGATATGCGACAAGAAATAATAAATCCCCAATGTTCAATAGAAAAGAGAAGAAGACAGTGAGTTAGAATAGCCACGTCTGACATAAGGAAACAGCTCGGAACAAAAGGCGAACACCTGACAGTAGGGGGCCATGTCATCTGCCTGTTCTTTTATTATTCTTAGCTTACCCTGGAATGGAATTGAAGACTGTTAAGACTGGAATCCCCTCTCCTTGAATAGAGAACCAGGAGGAAGCAATGGAAGAAATGGATTTTCATCCCCTCAACAACAAGCAACAGTAAGGGATAACTGTTACCTTCCTCTACAAAATCCTCGAGGTAATAGATACAACTATCTCTGTTTTTAAGGATGAGGAAACTGAGGTTCAGGTAAGTTAAATAACTTGCCTAGTGTCACAGAGCTGCTAAGTAGCAGGGAGAAGGCTAGAACTGAGTTTGTCTGCTCCAGAGCTAGGATTCTTTCTACCAAGCTACAGCCCAGATCTAAAAAATATCTTTTTTATATTAATGGTAAGTTCCAACTGTAGCGTTCTTAAACCTCTGTGGCTCCCTATCCATACTGAAAGTAAGAAAGTAAACAAGAAAGGCAGCTATCAAAAAGTTGTACTGATCGTCCAGCACTATCCACACTAGAGCTTGGAAGGGAGGAAGCACTAAAACTTGATTCACGTGATCCTTGCTGCCAATCCAAATCATCAATCTTCCCCTTGAGAAAAGCTGATCGCTAATACTCTCCCCAGCTGAGAGCTTGCAAATGGCATTCCCAAGAAAATTTGTCAGTCCCTTACATGGAACCTCTACCATTCTAGGTGCGTTAGCTTTCAACTTGGAACACTAGAAATAAAGGAGAATTTGTTCCAACCTAAAAATGGCAGTTGCCAAGTCACTATCACTACAGCATGCTGACTAGAGCACTGGCTTTGCAGTTATCCAGACCTATGTTCATAACCCAGTTCTGCCACTTTAATAAATGTGTAACCCTAAGTCGATTCAGTTCAATAACTGCATATACCAAGAAGCGATCGAAGACAACTTCTTCGTAAGGACTGAATGAAACAACCCAGTGCCTAGAGCCTGACACACAAAAAGAAGGTGGAAATCAACGGTCCACACTATTGTTAACACTGGTATTACTCTGGTGCCAGATTAGTCTTAGAGTCTTAGCGAATATTCTACACGGTCTGAACTCTTGATTATGTGATGTAACTATCAACTGGTTCAATCTGGAGAGCTGAACCGAGTGAGAAACTGATTCAGTTCGGCTGATTCACAGACATCCAGATATTCCAGTTCAACTGTTCTAAAAAAATTTCAGATAGTCCTAGTTTAAACTGGTTCACATTTTTTTTTAAAAGCACATATACATTTGGCTAACTTCATAGTTTATTACCCACATGCTCTCTCTCAGACTTTATTTGTAGTTTGGTCTGGATTTTTCTTCACAGGTCTGCTTATACAACGCACTCCTTCAGAGCAGCGAACAAGTGTGTATTGTTCATCTTTATGTGTCCAGCACCAGTATAGGCCTTGGCACATACCAAATGCTCAGTAAATATTCTCGCAGAGAAGACATTCTGGAACCTCACTAGCTTTAAGATTCACGAGGGCTCATTTTGGCAATGGGAATGCAATTTTTTTCACCTACAAATATTTGGCAGGTTTTTCTTTTTTTTATTTTCAAATAAATAATGGCTACACAAGCCACACACCAGATATCTCAAAAGTAAAGTTTTCACAAACAAAACTAAGATGGAAAATTCTAGAAATAGTAGCATTCAAGCACGGAGGAAAGAACAATTCTGGAATCAGGCCAAGCTAGGGTTCAAATGCCAGCTCTACCACTTCACAGCTATGTAGTATTAACTTGGGTCCAATCACACATATCACCTCTGAAACTCATTTTCCACATGTGAAAAATGGGGATAATAACAACTACCTCACCGGGTTGTCACAAAGCTAATATATGTGAAGGGCCAAGTACTGTTGTTGGTAAGTGGTCTTTATTTTTTTAAGTTTATCGAGGTAAATGAGTGATTTTTATTTCTTCAGTCCTTGCTATCCCTTTTCCCTTCTCACAGAAAGCAGAACCCAGAGGGATTGCATAATGCCTAAAGGTAACTACTATCTTTATTTCTGCTTTTCCAAAAGGTACTCTAATTCAGCCACATAGGCTAATTGGCTCAAGTTCTAACTGGCAATGGGTCCGGTGTGGTAATTTTAAGGAGGACCCTGTCATGCAACTCCAGAGCCCAAGCAAAGTCAAGGAGGCTCTTCAGGTAACCTATTCTCTTCTGAGGCCTTCTTACAATGGGTTCGCTGAGAGGTATGCAATGTCAGCCAAGAATCATCTTTGTGACAGACCAAAGATGTAGACTATAAGCCAACAGGCACTCTTTGAAAACCCAAGCCCAAATTAAGTCAACTAAATTGTAGCACTGTTTGGGGACTGGAGGTAGAGAGCAGGAACACTGGTGTTAAGACAGTATATGTAAAACCAGTGAGTAGACAGGAAGGAAATCTAACATGTTCTTTCCATTCACAAACGGTACAAAACAGAGTAATGATTTGCTAATTCCAATCAGCTGAGTACATATTTCATTTTACTGTGCTGCAAATTCTTAATTATATACTAAAGAAAACAAAAACCCAAATAAACAAAATTCCCAATATATCTCTAAATAAACAGTATTTGCTCCATTCACATTTCAGTGGATATCATTCAGTATTCCACCGTACTTCAAGGTCCAATCAAGGCAAAGTTTACATTTTTTCTCTTAAATGATTTTCCCTGGGAGAGATAAGTCAAAGAACTTTGAACACATTGGAGTTCCATTGCCAACAAGGTAAGAACCCATATTTCCTCCCACTCACCCCACCTCCAGAGAATTCACAATACTGATACTAAAATACATTGAATAATGTTTCCCACTGGTCAATTACTTTTAACTGAATGCAATAAAAAGAATCTGCACTTCAATCTGCACTACGATTCTTCCCCTACTTAAATTTCTGGAAAAAACTCACTCGCCCCACTAACAATTAACTTTAAACATTCAAGTAATAACCATTTCAGAAAAACACACTATTACTATAATGCAAATATCCATTATTTAGCACCAAGGAGAGTCCATGCAACAACGTCTGCCATTTCAAGAACATTTTTGTTAAAGTTACACTGCATGCAGGGAAGCTGCTTTTCCACAGATAAATACACATCACACTGGAGCCTCAGTGAAACACCCAATCCTTGCACCCTAAGTGTTGTACGGCCTTTTTATGTAGACTGGATATAACAACTGGATCTTATACTGAATTTACTCTCTAGTTAATTGTGTTAGTGAGGTTTCAGTACAGTTTTCTCAAGAAAGCAATCTGAATCAATAACCACACCAATACTGCTAAGAATGTTTGCTAATAAGTAAATAAAATACATAGTCCCAACATGAAAGAAATTCTCCTCCTTCCCGGTTCTCCCGGTCCATTTAGAGACTGGACACATGAACAGAAAGATAACCTTGAGAACAGTAAAGTCATCCATGCCATCAATAATACCCCTCTAACTCATTTCCTCATTTTACAGTGTTTTCCTAAAACAGGGCAATCTCCACAGGACACCAGGAATTTAGTACCGCTTTTTAAAGATACAATAAACTGTGTGGAATATGCAGTGATGAAAACTGAATATTGCTACTGAAACCATACTTAATTAAATACACGTTTTCTCTAAACAGAACTTCCCCAATAAAGCCGCAATGTTTTCTTGCCTTGGCTCCCTTCGAATCCATCCCAACAAGTGAGCACAGTCTGGCCGCACTCCTGCTAACAGTTTTTTTCCTGAGCAACCCCTCCCCACCCCCCAAAAGTTTTACTTTTATCTGTGGAATTCTCTGCCAGCCTCGGCCTGGAAACCTGGGTGGACCCTGAGGACAGGTGTCAGATCTGGCCTTTGGGAAGTGGCCCAGACAGTTATTGGCAGCATAAAGCTGTGACCTTTAATAAACTTCAATTTGAGATTTTATACAATTGTAATTTCCTCCCTACTCCTTTTTTGAAGGAGGGAGAGAAAGCATGCCAAAAGGATGAGTGTCAAATTAGAAAAATCACCACTTTAATTATGAAACCCTCCCAACTCAACAAAGAACTGTTAAAAGTAGCCAAATGGAAAATGTCAGGGTTTTGTGGGCACATGCACAACTATTGAACGTGAGAATCAGAACTTCAAGGTGGGGGGGGGGAGAATAAAAAGCAGGAGCAGAAAAAGAGGAGTAGAACTGGGCCCAGCCAAAGACCCATTTTCTCAGAGAGGCCCCTCTTGGTACTAAGTCCTCCGTGTGGGGCACCCAGGCTGGAGAAAAGCAGAGGGTTACACAGAACATTTAGCAGACTTAACATTGGATTAAACACACTACTGCAAGTTTCAACAAATGTTCATGGCATACGTAAAAAACACATTTACAACAAGAAAGAAGAGAGGCACCTGGAGACATCTGACACTGGGCATGCTCTGCAGGCAACTCAGTGCGCACATGCTCTCTACCAGGTTGGCGCAGCCTAGCCACAAAGACCTTGGCACAGAACACTGCAGGATGACAAAAAGGAAGGAAGAGAAGAAGCAGTTAGAGGCCGCAACAAATCACTCCTTCACACAGGCAACTTGAATGTTAGTTGGGCAGGGGATGCACCCTTGGCAGTCTGGAGGTCAGGGATGGTGGTCCCAGACAACTTACTGAAACCCTGGGAGAGGGCCCACTTTCTGTCCTACAGAAAGGAGGTTTCTGCTGCCAACCACTAACTCCTCAGGACACAGTGAACAGAATCAAGAG
This sequence comes from Ursus arctos, assembly GCF_023065955.2. NCBI lineage: Eukaryota > Metazoa > Chordata > Mammalia > Carnivora > Ursidae > Ursus > Ursus arctos. The sequence goes on from NW_026622819.1 coordinate 58,794,265, forward strand.
GGAGACAGAGAATGTTTAAATGAAAACCCACTAAAGGGAACTGTGAAAGTCTGAATGCACAACAAGATTAGTGGTAAGATTGTGACTATAACTTAATAAAAATAACAGTTTCTAGTCTGAGTCATATAATTATAACTGCCATCATTACACCACCTACTATGTGCCAGGGACTTTAAATGTGTTTTCTAATTCCCACGCCACAGTAAAGAAAAGGAGGCTCAGAGGTTAAATCATTTGCACAAGGACACACAGCGAAGGAGGGGAGAGCAAGAATTTCAAACCTTAGTTTGTCTGCTATTAAACCCACATTAATTTTACAAGACTATGATGCTTCTATTGTAAAAACTTTGATCATCTGAATTTTTATCATGTAGATACAGTTTTGTACTTCCCTAAGTAAAATCACAGGACACCTAGAGACATAAGGCAAAAGGAATAAGAAAGATGAGTGATAGATTGATAGGTAACAGGCAATAAAAGAGCTGATTAAAAACATATCTGATTTTTCAGTGAAAACCACATCTCTGCCTTCCCAAAGAAAAAACTCTGCAATATGATGATTTTAATTTTAGACTTTGTTTACAAAGTTCATTTGACACAAGTAAGAACTTAAAGGCTTATTTCATTTACCCATTCCCATTCTCTAAAAGCTTACTGGTTTTAAGGGAATTAAGAAAAAAGAAAAAATATAAAAATGAACATATGTATTGTGGCTAGTATTTTTAAGCCATTAGATTATTTATGGTATTCAGTAAGTACTTTTTCTTCAGATCTAAGGTCAATTAGTTTACTATGGCAAAAACAATAACCACGCAAAAAAAAAAAAATTTTTTTTTTTAACTGAAGGTGGGTGTTTGGATTTAACCAAAATACTCCAGAAGTGTCAGACTCAACATCATAAACTTGTTTATCTTAGTTATAATTAGGATGGTCAGACATCCTCATTTGCCTTGGACAGTCCATGTTTACGCTTGTTGTTCCAGCATAACGTTCATTCTCAAAAGCGTTCTGATTTGGGAGACAAATTCTGTGGTCATCCCAATTCTAATATAAACAAAGACAGCTATGCTTGAAATCAAATAGACCTGGGCTCCTATCCAGCATCTGCCACTTACTAGTTATATCTCACCTATAATTTAACTAGAGTGTTGAGATTATTTATTTATTTACTCATTTATTTATTTTAAAGAAGGCTCCTCACCCGGCGTGGAACCCAACGGGGTGCTTGAATTCACAACCCTGAGATTAAGACCTGAGCTGAGATCAAGAGTCAGATGCTTAACCGCTTAACCAACTGAGCCACCCAGGCGTCCCAAATATTGAGATTATTTAGAAAAAGCATTTAAAGAATACAAAACCAGAGGAATCAAATGGAATAAAAAATTGAGCAGCTTTTTGGTAACAACCATATGTTTCCAAAATGTGTCTTTACTGCAAAGTTTACCATAGCCTATATAGAAATACATCCCTGATCCTCCAGGGATCCATATTTTGTTACCCCAACACTTTCACAGAGTGCCACGAAAGATGCTGAATAAATGTTTGTATAATAATATAATGAAAACAGCTGCCATTTATCAACCTCTTGTTATATGCTAGACAACTGAAAGAGTAACCCCCCAGAAAAACTTTTTTTTTCCTACAAAAACTCTTTTAAGAGAAGTATTACTCCATTTTACAGATGAGGAATCCAAGGATCAGTAAAGGAGTGCTTGATTTATTGAAACAGCAGCTTGAAAATTAGGACTAGAAGTTAATCCTGCCTGACTCTAAACAAATCTGTTTTTTTTACACTAAAACAAACTCTATCCAGGGATATCTAGCAAATGCTTATTGAAAGAGTACTTACATCAGTATGCATCAGAAGCAGATGGGCAGAGAAAAAGGCCCAGACACATAACATTTGTATACATTGCTTACATTGATTATTTTAAATTAAATAAATTCCCAACACCTCCATAGTTCAATTTTTAAGTTTCCTTTTTGGAATTTTGTAATTATCCAAATCACAGAATCACTCAGATCTGAGAAAGGAGTTTAAAGATTACACTTGGATTCAACAACTGATACCAAATTAACACCAGAGTTCACCTGCAAATCAATTTTCATTTATTCCACAGAAACAGGTTCCCTCTGCAAGATTTAATATGTATTTGACTTAAATAGTAAAACTATGAAGGCATAAGAATTCTATACACTGATTAGATTCTCCTAATGCCTTGGGATCCAAAACTTAAAAAAAAAAATAAGCACACACATTTTCATATTTAATAAAGTTTTTTTTTAATTTATCTGACAGAGATAGAGACAGCCAGTGAGAGAGGGAACACAAGCAGGGGGAGTGGGAGAGGAAGAAGCAAGCTCATAGCAGAGGAGCCTGATGTGGGGCTCGATCCCATAACGCCGGGATCACGCCCTGAGTTGAAGGCAGACGCTTAACTGCTGTGCCACCCAGGCGCCCCATATTTTCATATTTAATAAACCAAAGAATCATACAGAACTGGAAGACAATTTAGTCTGTACTTCCACCCCTGATTTTAGAAGAAACTAAAGTCCAAAGAAGAAAAATAATGATCTTCCCAAAGTTTCCTAACCATCTAATTACCTAATACTTAAAAATGTATGGAAAAGAACACAAAGAAAATTTTCTGAAAACTTAATTTCACCATTTATTACAAATGTTTTTAAAAGCTTGATATTGAAATTGTATATTCAGGAAAAGAGAAGAAGCGTCTCAAGATCTAATTTTCAAGAATTTATAATATCTATGAAAGACACTGTGGGGTACAGAGAGTGATGCCAGTATTTATTAAAGGTATTAGAACTTCTTTACTGTCATACTCAATTACCTTGAAGCTAAGAAACCAACCACAGCGTTGAAAAACAGTCTTTACACAACAAAAAATGCCACTCTAGGAAATATACCCATCTTTTAATAAGGATGTACCTGCTAGTTTAAACAAGGCTCCTCTTAAGTGTAATGAACCAAGAAGACATTGATCTAATTTGAAAACAGTGGATAAAAACAAAAGTTCCACATTTATCAACCTAAGAGCATTAAAACACAGCTAGGACCACAGCAGTAACTGATTCTTGAAGCTTCTAATTTTAAATTTAGGGACCTGGTTGGAAACTTATGTTGACTTGTGGAATAACTATTATCTATCATTCTTTAACAGAATAATGTAAAGATTTCTTCATGTTAGCTATATTCACAAGGTAGACTATTTTGTCTCCTTTTTTTAAAGATAACTGGTTTCTCTTTAAACTTGAGGAACACTAGCTCGTTATTAAAATATGTCTCAAAAACTTACCCTAACACTGTGGGTATTTACTAATTTTAACAAATGCTTATTGACCTACTTATTAAGCCGACAACAATACAAACTAAGCCTCTTTCCTCTTGAGACTTCAGCCTCAAGCTCACAATGGGGACACTTAAGAGAGGCCTCTCTGGGGGAGAAAACCCCCAAGAAATGTTTGCTCTGATTTCACATTTAACTACCTGTAATGACTAGTATTCTAATTTAGAATTATTCATAAGGAATAAGAAATGCTTCATACAGGATTCTAATATTAACAGCAAATACCCAATTAGATTGATTATATTTGCAGGTTCTATGGCCAAAGAAAATAGCATTAGTGTCAAGGAAACTGATAGTGTTTATTCATTTTGTCATACCCACTGTACAATCAAAAACCAAAATCAGGGCCACCATGCTGAGAAACACTGTAAATCAGTAAAGACAAGAAGAATAATAGCTTTTGGCATTTTTCAAAAGCAAAAAGTTATTAAAAGAGGTAGGAGAGAAATGTCCTAGGCTCTCTTTCTATTGCCATAGGAACCACAAATCAAAAGGAAAAAGTGGTTGCAGGCACCTTGTCTTCTAATTGGCTGGCTTGAAGGAGAACTCACAAAAGCTAACTCTGGTCTGTTTCTAGATGGGATTGTTTTGAATATCCTGCCCTGATTCCTTCACAAAGAGGCAATTCTTTTAAAAGCTACCCAAAGAGGTATTTTACGTCAATCTCTCTCTAATGTCACTCTGATTCAGAAATATGCCTTATTTTCTATATATTTATAAATATAAATTTAGGGGTTTCCTACACATCACCTAAATTTTTTCTTTACACCACCTCCCACAGAATCATTACCAACCTCATCTAACTCCTGCCATCATGTTTGAGATAACGGAGTGGCTTAAATACTATTCCATTCAACGAACAACTTATCTGAACGTACATCTGCAGACAGAAAAGCGATTAAGACATTCTCTCTTGTCCAGGAGTTCACGGGAGGAAATTTTGAGAATGTGCAGTGTAACACACACACACACACACACACACACACACACACACACAAAATAGACTTAACCCACCCAAAGGAGGATGCCTGAACTAAGCCATAAAGGATGAGTAGGAGGCAGCCCGGGTAAAAAGAGAAAGAAAGACATTCCAGGCAGAATAAATAGCATAAGCAAAGCCAAAGAGCTAAGAAATGGCACATCCTACTCAAGGATATGCAATTAATTTAGCATTACTAAAGTATTTCAGTATGAGATGGGGAAAGCTGAGAGGCCAAATCACAGAGGTCTTTCATAAACCATTCTATCAAACTTGGGACTTCATTCTGTAGACAACAGTTCTTATCCTGTGTGCTACATCTATAGCTCACCAGTAAACAACCAATCCTTCCAAAGCGTGTAGTCCCATTTACCAGCAACATGCCCAAGAGCTTTTCTCAGCAACTCAGCATACATACTGTTTCAACCCTATCTGTCAAAGGGATAGAAGCAGGTCATGCAGCATACTGGCAAGTGTTAGGACGAGGTCCTTAGACTAAAAGTCAGGGACAAAGCAAAATATCAAGCTAAAGCCAAGCTAACTCAAGCCAGCATCAAAGAAAGACCTTTGGCAGTTGGAGAAAAAAATGCTGAAGAGAAGTTAGAAACAGAGGTCTCTTGGAGAATCTAACAAGACAGTCTCTCATTTTTATTTTACAACCAAAACAAATTTCTTTCAGCCAGGCTACAAAGAGTAGATACAAGGGCCGGCACTTACCTTTGGAAGTACATGTCTAAAGTCAATTTTCATGCCCAGTCTAGGTACTTTTTTTTTCCAATAAAACTTCTACCATGCCCTACTGATAGGATATAAAACAAACAGTGCCGTGATAATGAAATGGGGGTTATCAAATAAGAGAAGAAGCAAAATACAAGGTCCATTTTATGGTTACTATTTGGCCATAATACTCTCCACTGGGAATCTCTATCCAGGAGTGGGGATTTGGTCCTGAAGCATCATACAACAGACAAGCTCAAGGAGATTATGTAACTCCAGCTCTCTAAACCTGAGTGTGCAAGCTACAGAGTATCCATGCTTCTAGGTGGAGGCCCTCTTCATCGCAAAGCAAATAAAGCAAATATTAAAATTCATCCAAATCAGGAACTATCCCTATTATGTCTGAATTCTCAGACTGCTGTTTTTCAAGCAGCAGCAGTAGTTGTAATGACAATAGGGCCACAGAAGCTTTCAAAAGCATCTCCTAAGATGCAGAAGCCTAGGCTTCTGCTGTTAAAATGTTTGACGGCAACCTATAAGAAAGAGTAAAATGCTTTTAAAATCAAGAACCATAATACAATAATCAGGTTGTAGAATAAAAGTTAAAACACAAGTTAAAGGCATTCTCCAAAGCTTTTTAAAGAACTGAATATCCTCCATGTGTGAAAGACTTTCTTTTCCTTATAATGGTATTTTGTTATGGCAGAATTTGACGGTAACCATGTGACATATAACCACGGTAACCATGTTGACATATAACCAAGGAAGTTACTGCTTTAATTCTGAGCAACTGCAGGGTAGAACCACGTATTTGTAGATAATACACCACAGAGCATTTTCAGGCTGGGGATATATGTTCAAAGAAGAAAAGTGTATGTGGAACAGGAGGCAGTGGAAGGAGGAAAGAAAAAAGAAGGGTAAGAGTGAGGAAAACTGATACTATCTGTAAGTTTTAGAGCTTCAAACATCATCAAACAGTAGTGAGATCAGGACTCAAAACCAGAGCCCAAACTTTCCATAAATCCTATAGTAATTTAAAAAACAAATCTTTCAATGTCCAATTACCTCATCTTGAATGATTATCTAAGATGAGATACCAGCACCTGAAGCTAATAAAATTAAAATGGATCTTTGCAGTTATCTTTGGTAGACGGATGAAGGTAATTTTTTTGAATTTTTATCCATTCATATTTTCTGATTTTTCTCCAATGAATACCTAGTACTTATGATAATAGTTTAATACTACATTGCATAATTTTAAGTGATGCTTTATTTTAACTGCATAAGTAATTATATAAGTTGTTATACATTATAAATAGTAATTTGACAACTTAAATAAAAACAAATTCTTTTCCCAAGAATTAGTTGAGTCCATCATTAAAACAACTGTCTTTTAAAATGTGTCAAGATGCTGGAATGCTAGAAAAATATTTTACCTAGTGACCCTCAAAAATAGCAGTAAATCTCCAGTGGTAACACCTTAGTCCTGAGTAACTCCAAAGGAAAAGAATTATCCTTGTCCACTTCACAACTACCACTGAGGATTCAAAAACGTCACCAGGTTTTTAGAGCTCTCGCAGAAGCTTTTGGAAAGGAGGATTAGATATATGGGGGGGGGGGGGGGGAGAAAAATCTCTATTCTAAGCAGCATGACAGAGAACAGGATGTAACAAAATAAATCTATTTCCGGCAGAGCCACATGGGTCCTCGGCTGTACTAGGCCCAGTCTGAGATTCAGCTGCCAAAAAGGAACAGATTCCCCCAGCAAGCTCCAGGTCAGATCAGTCTGAACCCAATCCCAAAAGGGTTTACACCAAGATCCACAAATCCTGAGACTGGAGAAAATTAAACAGTTAAATTAAGTACAACTGAGCCTCTGTCAATTAGCATCTGTGGTCCAAAGAGGAAGGTTATTCAGAACTAGGGGAGACCACTAAACTATAAGCTTAATCTCAGTTTCAATGAAAATGATAAAAGTAAATGAAAGTTTACAAAAAAGGATAAACTGGGAGGGGGATGCACATTCATATTTCATATTTCGGTGTGCCTACTGTGCGCCACACACTGTACAACTATTGTGATCTCATTAACTCTCACATCACCTCTGGCCAAACTGGTACCTTAGCTTTAAAGAGGAAGAAACTGAGGACCAGACACAGCAAATAACTTGCCAGAGGTCACAAGTAGAGGATTTGCAATTCTGACTCCAAAATCCCTACTTTCTTCCCTAAATTATACTGCGTCTCACCTCCTTCACTTGACATTAAACTCCCATGAACAGCAATTTCTTCTCATCTATTTATAAATTTTATCTACTTGTCACCCATCTATACTGCTGATGGGAGTGTAACAGGTACAACCTCTCTTGTTCAACTTGCCAATACATATCCAATACTTGAAAAACATGCACATCACTGACTCAGCGATTTCAAGTGCAGGAAATTATACTAGGGAAGAAAATAAAGACATGTCCAAAAATACAGCTAAGAAGGTGTTTATCACATCAGTCATAACAGCAAAGGAAAAAAAGGCCCAACAATAGAGATTGGTTATACAAATTATAGATCATCCAGAAGACAGAATATTGTGTCCACCAAATAAAAATCACATTGTAAGAGTATATTTATTGACCCAGAAAGAAGTTTACAATATACGGGAAGTTACAATACACTGAAAAAATTCAAGAAACATTAGGTAAATAAAGGCTACAGATCACAACTTTCATTTTGATCCCATTTTTATTTAATAAAACATAAAATATATGTAAAATACGAGAATTAAATACAGGTGATGTTTATTTTATTTGGGGGGGGGAGGTCTACTATAGATTTTCAGACCAGCTGACAGACAATGGGCAACACAGTACTCAGGTTTCTCAATCCTCTCTCCTTCAGGGTACCTCAAAACAGAATAACTGGCACTTCCACACTGTTCCTTAAGGATCTGGTCATAGCAACATGTCCCCGATTCTAGTCTATTCTCCTTCAATGAAGGTGGAGAACAGATGAGGTTAAGCTAGATATCAGAACTTGGCTGCACTGTGAGGTGACAAAGACACTAACCTAAATTCATTTCAATGCCTAAGGCTTCTAGATAGCTGAGGGTACTTAGCCAGAAAACTCTTAGGTACTGGTGTTCCATCTTATGAGGCTGCCCTTCCAAATATCTGACAATCCATACTCCAAACTGTATGCCACTCGAGAGGACTTTCACGTCAGAGAACTAAAAACTCAACTTTTGTTTTAGACAACATCTGAGCACTGAGGGACATTTGATCTCATTATCTATACCAGAGCACCAGGCCCCACTCTGAGTTAATCCAAATTCCCGTTCCTTACCATTCCAGACACGGGCCCTGGTTCAACCCTTTCCTAGTCCTTCTACCAACTCTCATGAGTCAAAAAATTCTAATCAGAGAACTTCTGAACATGTCTGCATAAGATCTGATTGACCTATGATACACTAAATCAAAATCCTTGCCCTACTTTCATGTGAGAGAGTGCAAAGTTTGCCACGATTTTAAAAGAACATGAGTACAGAAAGTGAAGTTTTTTTTTCTCTGATATAACGGATATTCTCATGTTTTCTAGGAAGAGATACCGCTTTCTGGAAGATGACTTGACTTATATCTACTCACAATGGGTCTGACTCAATTAGAGTCAGTCCACATCATAATCTTATTTTAACTTTTCATTTTAAAATGATTATTCATTCAAAAAGCCTTACTGAGCATGCCAGTACACTAACTGCTTCAACAGACAACACAAGAATTCTCAAAACCAAATATTGTGATATTAAAATTGTTTCTGGAAATAAAGCTATACTATTTCCCAGTTCACTAAAGAAGACAGCTAAATTTCTAAAAGAAATATAAAATATTTTAAAGAAATGCAGTTTCACCGCTTTAAGAGTATTAAAACTTAAACCCTACTAAGGATATTTCACAAAAACACTGAAATACCAAAAATAAAAAAAACTGCCAAAGCTCCCACCATGCTTCCTATTTCATTATTAGCTCTGAACAAGCATCTACAGAATGAGTTTATCCTACAAAGAAATCTGAATTTAAACCTTACACCATTTAAACAAGCCCTCTAATATTTTCTAAAAACTGCTCATTTCTCAAGTATATGCTTATTTTCAGAGATCTAACAAGCCCCTATCCCAAAGAAGCACACATTCCAAGTTGGCAGTCTCAATCTTTAAAATTTTATACATACACAAACACATTCTACTGTATGTTGACTTATTTAGAAAACAACGGTAATCAAAATTTTGCTTCTTTAGCTGGGAATAGCATGAAAAGTGAGTTGTCAAAGCCAACATATAAAAAGGGTACATTTTATCATCCCTTAATTAAATTTATAGCAAACTTTACACTTGCTCTACTTTCTCATATAGTCCATTGTCCTCATATCCTAGGCTGACCTTGGTTTCAAATAAGAATGAAGTTGTGTGTCTCACAATCCACTGGGCTCTGCGAACAAATGAATGTCTTTCAGGCAGAGGCTAAGGCGGCCTTAGTGAGGGATTCCTGCTGCCTGCTGCACAGCAAGGATGTCTTTGATTCCCTTCACACTGTCTGTCTCCTGCAGGCAACTGAATAAGGAGAGTTATCACCGCTTGAAGCCAGAGATTTCATTATATGCTGGAGCTGAAAGGGACTCTACAGAGCATTCTGTCCATCTTCTTAAAATGCATTTCTAGCCCAGGTCTAAATCTCTCACATCGGGCTTTTGGTGTGCATCCCCTTGAAAGCACCTAGTCTCAACAGCAGATAATTACTGCTAAACACATGTAAGGTCAACCTGCAAGTTTCAGACTCTTTTTGCAGGAGTACATATGAACATGGGTAGACTGTAACACTCTGGGAGTCCTCACACAAAGGAAGTAATGAAGTCTAAGATGGAAAGCCCAAATATAAATGTAAGAGATACTGGACTTCTTTGTCAAAAACACTATTCAACCTCACTGCTTAATAACTTTATGAATGACTCAGCTATAAGCCATCAGCCAAGATGTTCTACAAAGCACAGAACACAGATGTCACCATCATAATAAATTTTTCATTAACTCTGAGAGAATACAGAATTGAGAGGAGGATCAGAAGACAAATCTCACAGGGACATTTCCTACTGCGTTTAAGAGGAAAAATAATCCACAAGCCACGTTTCTCTATTTTTTTAAGCCACATTTCTTTTCATTGATGAGTTAAAATTCTACAAACAACAGAAACAGCTACCAAGATTGGGATGTGAATGAAAAAAACAAAAAAAGGCTGAAAGGGTGATATTACTTACTTTGAAAATAATCAAAGTCATAAACCAAAAACTGGTCTATAAACCCACAGGAAAACCTTAAAGTAGTAAGTCTTCTTCTAAAAATTGTACTTTATTCCCAGGGGCGCCTGGCTGGTTTAGTTGGTAGAGCATGCAACTCTTGATCCCAGGGTTGTTAAGTTCAAGCCCCATGCTGGGTGTGGAGATTACTTAAAAATAAAATCTTTAGGGGGCGCCTGGGTGGCTCAGTTAATTTCGGCTCAGGTCATGATCTCAGGATTGTGAGACTGAGCTCCGCGTTGGGCTCTGCACTGAAGTGTGCAGCCTGCTTCAGAGTCTTTCTCTCCCTCTCCCTCTGCCCCCAAGCTTGTAAGCTCAAGCTCTCTCTAAAAAAATAAATCTCTTTAAAATAAATTAATAAATAATAAATAAAATAATTTAAAATCTCTAAATAAAAAATTAAAAATGAAAGTAAAAATTACACTTCTTTTCCAAATAAGCTGTTTTATTTCCATAATAATTTATAAAAATAGAGTAATTAACAAGCAATTAGTAAGGGAATTTACCAATTTACAACGTAATGTTTTTAAGTTCTTACAGTGTCTGTACTTACTAGGAACTCAATAAATATTTGTTAAGTTATCAAATAATTAACATGAAAACTCCAGGAAGTTTACATGCAGAGCAAAAACTTGATTTAGGGGCCAGAGAAAAATATGTTGTAATTTTAAGGAGTTGATGGTGGACACTTTTTGGCCACATCACCTAACCACAGTGATAAATTCAGGAGTAGGCACATGTTTTAAATTGAATCCCAGGACTTCTATGGAAGCTTCAAGAAAAGAGATTCTTTTCCCGCTGAGCTTGAACATGACAGGATGAAAGTTAGAGCTACTGATGCCTTCATGCTACCACAAGGGAGAGTATGGAGCTGGTTACCAAAAGGTACCACTTTTGAGTCTGAGAAAGAAACCTGAATCCATACCTACCTCTAGATTTTTCAAATTACAAATTCCTTGTTTTGGCTTACACCAGTTTTAAGTTGGCTTTTCTGCCACTTTAACTGGAAAAATCATAACAAACCTTAAATTTTAGTTCAAATACAACAGGCAAAACTCAAAAAAGGTATGTGATATGGCCAAAGTTATAAAGACACAGTATTCTGCTGGTGAAACATTCTTAAATTCTTATTTTCTTTCCTAAGAAATCACTTTATTCTGTGGGGTGCCTGGGTGGCGCAGTCATTAAGCGTCTGCCTTCGGCTCAGGGCGTGATCCCAGCGTTCTGGGATCGAGCCCCACATCAGGCTCCTCCGCTGGGAGCCTGCTTCTTCCTCTCCCACTCCCCCTGCTTGTGTTCCCTCTCTCGCTGGCTGTCTCTCTCTCTGTCAAATAAATAAATAAAAAATCTTAAAAAAAAAAAAAAAGAAATCACTTTATTCTACTGATAAACAAAAGTATTCAAAGCTATGTGTTCCAAGAATATCTCATTCATGCTATGCCACAGATACTAGAGAAAGAAAAACCAACATAACAGGATAAACTAATCAAAACTCTAAGAAGACTGTACAAAGAAGGCACAACAGAAACAAGAGTCCTATTTTCCAATGAGCTCTGAAATCCAACACTGAGAAACCTGACCCACATCTTCATAAGCACTTCATTCCAAATAAGCAATGGGAATGACATTACCAAGTACAGACACCAAATAAATAAAAAAAACCTTAGGGAAACAAATATATCTATAATCTAAAAATAGAAAATTCCTGCAAATGGCTACAAAGAACACTACAATTACAAGCAGAGACTAATCTGTGCCCCTCTTGTAACAATTAAACTTATTCTGTGCATTTTTACATAATTTTATTCCTTCATTCATCTTATTTTCCTACATTTATTTTTCCTTTCATCTTCATTTTCCCACTTATTTTGTTTTTATCTTTCTACATTACAGGTGTGTCATTGTAATCATTCAAATTGTGGGGTAAAGTAAGATTTAAGTATATACTAACAGTAGCAAAAGTCATTACATATCAGAATTGAGAAAAAGGAGAAAACTGAAAATAAACTATAGGAATAATACTCTAATACTGATGGTCAATACCATGAACTGTGTCATCACTGTCCTCAGCAAAATTGACAAATATATGCACGCATTCCTGCAGCCAGCTCACTGTTTCACCATCTACCATGAATAGATTATGCAGTTTTAACTCGGAAAAATGTACATGCATAAGAGTTCTATGTTTCTTCAAGAATCAGCTACTTGGAAAGGATAAAGAATGTCACAAAAATAAGAAAGCACCATGGCATACTGGAAAGAGCGTGGGTTTTGTTTTGCTTTGTCTTTTGATACAGAAATACACTGAACCTGAATCCAACAAACCTCTGGATTAACTACCAATTTGCAAGAAATACCAAGAGAGAATATGCAGACATAATGAGAATGTAATCAGCCAAATCCAGAATTTGCAAAGTTACACAGAACAAAAGCCTGATCCGGCTTCTTCAATAAATACATGGCTAGAAAAAAAAAGGTGGGAGAGGCAATCTTTAAAGATTAAAAAGATTTAAGAGGCTATTAACTCTATGCAAAGCGTGAACCAAGTCTGGCTCCTGAATTGAAAAAAACAATTATTAAAAAAACATTTATGAGAAAAACAAGACAAATTCAACAGAGGGCAAGACAATATGCCTGACCAGAACTCTTCAAAACTGTCATCATCATCAAAAACAAAATCTGAGAAACTGACACAGCCAAGAAGAGCCTAAGGGTGCATGACAACCAAATGCAAGGCGGAATCCTGGGTGGGGTCCTGGAGTGGAAAAAGGACATGACGTAAAAAACCAAGGATATCTGCATAAACTAAGGACTGTAGTTAATAATAAAACATCAATATTAACCACACTGATGTAAGATAGTCACAATGGGGGAAACTGCAGGGGGAAGAAGACTATATGAAATTCTGTACTGCCTGCTCAATTTTTCTGTAAATCGAGAGTTGTTTTTAAAAAATTAAGTTTATTAATTTAAAAGCTATTTATTAGACAAGCAGGCAAAGATTAGTACTGACTATTTGATAGCAAGGAATTATTGGTAATGTTTTAGGTATAATGGAATTGTGTGCTATGTGTTTTTAATAATCTTTTGCTTAGTTTTTAAGTCCTCATCTTTTACAGATACATACTGAACCATTCGTGGATAAACGGATAAAGACAAAATGTAGATTATAGGAACATTTCCCAAAGTTTAGTATTCAAGGTGATTTTTGGTGGTACACAAAGGTGTTTTAATGTTTAATAGCCAAATGTTTAAGTATATGTTACAAAAAATATATATAACTAGCACATCAAACCCATGATTTCATAGATTTTCATTGCTTAGGGTAGGTTTTCCCTATGAAAAACTTTACTGAGGTGAGGTTCAGATCCCAGATCCAACGCTATGTGACCTTAAGTCAGTCAGCTATTTAGAGGGCTAGAGAGGAACGGCTGGCTACATGAAAGCAGGCACCCAATAAACATTAGCTGCTACGTTACTGATAAAAGCCAACCTAAAATTCCAACAAAGAGGTCATATACTAGTAGAAAAGCCTGGAACTGAAGAGAATGAGGTTAAGCCTGGAATGAAGGAGGGAAGAAAGCATGAGGACTCACAAAGGCAGTCTGGGCAGGGGTAGTCAAGGCTTTCCTTGGCCTTCTCCTCTCCATCTCCCCCAGGGACTGAGAATATGCCGCTGCCCACCTCCTAGAGTCTAGAGGCCCTGCCGCTCCTGAGCCACTGGCTCTTGAGAGTCCGAGCTACCACCAAGCACTCCCCGAACGAAGATGATAGCTAGAGGTACAGCTTCTAAAATCATCAGCAGAGTTTTTCTTTTCTTTCCCCAGGTGGGGAGGAGAAAGAACACAAGGCTTTGTAGAGACAGACAGATGATAAACAGATATAGATAAAATCACTATGCAACACTGAGGGGAAAAAAAATCCCTCCTCCATCTCCATTCCTCACATGCTAAAATGTGGAAAATAAGCCTACCATTCATTCAAAGTTATAGAAGTTAAAAGGAATAGATGTAAATCTAGCATTTAACAAGTGCTAGTTCCCTCCCTCATTACTTTGGCAGGAAGACAGAGAACTCTTGGTGAATACAAGAAATTGGAATGAAATGCACAAAAATAGTCAAGAATAGCTCTCGGACTGGATCGGTTTTGAACCAAAATAAAGGAGGAGAAATTTCTGGGGTCAGAAAGTTTGGGAAATGCTGGGAAACAAATGATTAAAATGACAATTATCAAGTCAATTTCCAAGAGGAGATTATATGAGGAATTTACCAAATTTGCTTGACCTAAGGAAGCAACTCCCAGGAATAGTGATCCTATTAGTCACACACACACACACACACACACACACACACACACACACACACACGGGAAAAGAGGGGGAGGAAAAGAAAGAAAAGAATTAGTAGTTATAGCAGTTGACAACTCCTTCAAAATGAAAGCTGAAGTATTAGCAAAATAATCTGGACAGATCAGAAGTCACTGACAGGGTTAAAAATCTGGCCAAGCGGCGGAGAGGGAAAGTAGGGATGCTTTTCGACCCCCTAAAAGGAGTTTCTAGTGGTGACAGCTTAAACTTCAGGATCAAGCCTTTTAAAATTAAGAGATGATACTGAAACTAAAAACACAAAGGCATTTAAGGAACAAATGTATTCATTTTTAAAGTAAATATAAACTTCTGATACAAGATGGTAATTCTTATTTGCCCTCCGAAATTTATTCCCTCATTCACCTGGGCAGCTGTAAGGCATGCACTGTACTAGATGCTGGGAATATGCTATGAGCTGAATATGACATGACAGACATGATCCCTGTCCCCAGAGACATTACTTTCTAATAAAAGAGCTGTCTAGTGGGGGATTATGCAAACATTTATTAATTACAATTATGTTAATAGCAGCGAAGGAAAAGAACGGAGTGCTGTAAGAATATGACAAGGGAATCTAACCTGTAGGGGTACCTAGGGGACCCAGACACAACCCCTGAAGAACTGATGCTTGAACTCAGCTCTAAAGGACAAGCAAGCATTAATCAAGCCAGAAAGGAAGACAGGGTGAAGCCTTCCAGATAACAAATAACAGATGACAATGCTTGTTAGCTCAAGGCATTGGAGGAAGGGGTGGGGGAATCACTATGATTAAGTGCAGAAAGCTAGAGTGAAAAAAAAACGACAAAAAAAAAAAAAACCAGGCAAGATTTCGGAGGGAAATAGAGGTGTTAAGGTTGGGATTTCTGATTGGTGCACCTGAAATCATCAAAGGAATGTCAAAATAAAAGACAATCTACATTGGTACTGGAAACCTGGCTAGGAGGAGGATGCCTTCCACAAATACAGGACATTTCAAGGAATTTCTATAAATACAAAAAAAGAAAAAACTGGCGTGGAAATAGGGTTCACTGAATGTAAACAAAGAAAAACCTACCTAAAAAGTGAGTGAAATTCCCAGCAGAACCTCACCTCCTAGCTCAAAGAAGGCTAATAAGGAGTGAGTGTCCTTGAAGCAATGAGTAAGGCCAAACATGACGGATCCCTAAGTACTTCATAAAGAGGATCTGGAGCCAGGGTCTGGCCAGAACAGGGACTGGCTTTAAGCCTGCCACAGTACACTGAGTAAAGAAAATAATTCTGCAGCTGGCTTCTACCAAAAGTGGCCATTTTGATCACAAAAAGGCAACACTGTCCCAGCCACAACAAACTCAGAAGTTCCTCACCCTGGTGACTTCCTTCCGCCACCTGCCCCCAAAACACCCAGATTTAAATCAAGAGAGTACAACTACAGCTATTCCACACATTTCCCTTTCTCACAAAAGAAACATAAATAGCCACAAACATCATAATATATCCAATATCACTAGTAATTCCAGAAATAACTTGTTAAATTCTTTAACCAAATTGGTATTATTATTTTTTTTATTAGGTTTTTTTTTTTAATTTATTTATTTTTTTTTTAAATGATTTTTTATTATATTATGTTAGTCACCATACAGTACATCCCCGGTTTCCGATGTAAGGCTCGATGATTCATTAGTTGTGTATAACACCCAGTGCACCATGCAATACGTGCCCTCCTTACTACCCATCACCGGTCTATCCCATTCCCCCACACCCCTCCCCTCTGAAGTCCTCAGTTTGTTTCTCATAGTCCATAGTCTCTCATGTTTCATTCCCCCTTCTGATTACCCCCCCCTTTCTTTATCCCTTTCTTCCCCTACTGATCATCCTAGTTCTTATGTTCCATAGATGAGAGAAATCATATGATAGTTGTCTTTCTCTGCTTGACTTATTTCACTTAGCACTATCTCCTCCAGTGCTGTCCATGTTGTAGCAAATGTTGAGAACTCGTTCTTTCTGATAGCTGAGTAATATTCCATTGTATATATGGACCACAACTTCTTAATCCAGTCATCTGTTGAAGGGCATCTCGGCTCCTTCCACGATTTAGCTATTGTGGACACTGCTGCTATGAACATTGGGGTGCATATGGCCCTTCTCTTCACTACGTCTGTATCTTTGGGGTAAATACCCAGTAGTGCAATGGCTGGATCATAGGGTAGCTCAATTTTTAACTTTTTAAGGGACCTCCACACTGTTTTCCAGAGTGGCTGTACCAACTTGCATTCCCACCAACAATGTAGGAGGGATCCCCTTTCTCCACATCCTCTCCAGCAATTGTTGTTTCTTGCCTTGTCTATTTTTGCCATTCTAACTGGCGTAAGGTGGTATCTCAGTGTGGTTTTGATTTGAATTTCCTTTATGGCTAATGATTTTGAACATTTTTTCATGTGTCTGTTAGCCATTTGTATGTCTTCATTGGAAAAGTGTCTGTTCATATCTTCTGCCCATTTTTTGATTTGTTTATTTGTTTCTCGTGTATTGAGTTTGAGAAGTTCTTTGTAGATCTTGGATACCAGTCCTTTATCTGTAGTGTCATTTGCAAATATATTCTCCCATTCCGTGGGCTGCCTCTTAGTTTTTCTGACTGTTTCCTTGGCTGTGCAGAAACTTTTAATCTTGATGAAGTCCCATAAATTCATTTTATCTTTTGTTTCTCTTGCCTTTGGGATGTGTCATGAAAAAAGTTGCTTTGGCCGATGTCGTAGAGGTTGTTGCCTATGTTCTCCTCTAGAATTTTGATGGATTCCTGTCTCACATTGAGGTCTTTCATCCATTTGGAGTTTATTTTTGTGTATGGTGTGAGATAGTGGTCAAGTTTCATTCTTTTGCATGTAGCTGTCCAATTTTCCCAGCACCATTTATTGAAGAGACTGTCTTTTTCCCACCGGATGTTTTTTCCTGCTTTATCAAATATTAGTTGCCCAAAGAGCCGAGGGTCCATTTCTGGGCTCTCTATTCTGTTCCATTGGTCTATGTGTCTGTTTTTGTGCCAGTACCATGCTGTCTTTGTGATCACAGCTTTGTAGTACAGCTCGAAATCCGGCATTGTGATGCCCCCAGCTTTGTTTTTCCTTTTCAACAGCTCCTTGGAGATTCGGGGCCTTTTCTGTTTCCATACAAATTTAAGGACTGTTTGTTCCAGTTCTTTGAAAAATGTCCTTGGTATTTTGATCGGGATAGCATTGAAAGTGTAGATTGCTCTGGGTAGCATGGACATTTTAACTATGTTAATTCTTCCGATCCATGAGCATGGAATATCTTTCCATCTTTTTATGTCTTCCTCAATGTCTTTCAAGAGTGATTTATAGTTTCTAGAATATAGGTCCTTTACATCTCTGGTTAAGTTAATTCCAAGGTAACGTATGGTTTTTGGTGCTATTGTAAATGGGATGGATTCCCTAATTTCTCTTTCTTCGGTCTCGTTATTCGTGTATAGAAATGCAACTGATTTCTGAGCATTTATTTTGTATCCCGCCACGTTACTGAATTGCTCTATAACTTCTAATAATTTGGGAGTGGCTTCTTTTGGGTTTTCCATATAGAGTATCATGTCATCTGCAAAGAGAGACATTTTGACTTCTTCTTTGCCAATTTGAATACCTTTGATCCCTTTTTGTCGTCTGATTGCTGTTGCAAGGACTTCTAGTACTATGTTGAATAATAGTGGCGAGAGTGGGCATCCTTGTCGGGTTCCTGATCTTAAGGGAAAGGCTTCCAGCTTTTCTCCATTGAGAATAATATTTGCAGTAGGCTTTTCATAGATGGCTTTTATGAGATTGAGAAATGTACCTTCTATTCCTACACTCTGAAGGGTTTTAATCAGGAAAGGATGCTGTATTTTGTCAAATGCTTTTTCGGCATCGATTGAGAGGATCATATGGTTCCTGAGTCTTTTCTTGTTGATATGATGTATCACGCTGATTGATTTGCGAATATTGAACCACGCTTGCATCCCAGGTATGAATCCCACTTGATCGTGATGGATAATCCTTTTAATGTACTGTTGGATTCTATTAGCAAGTATCTTGTTGAGGATTTTGGCGTCCATATTCATTAGGGAAATCGGTCTGTAATTCTCCTTTTTGAGGGGGTCTTTGCCTGGTTTGGGGATCAAGGTAATATTGGCCTCATAGAATGAGTTTGGTAGCTTTCCTTATGTTTCTATTTTTTGAAATAGCTTTAGGAGAATAGGTATTATTTCTTCTTTGAATGTTTGGTAGAATTCCCCAGGAAAACCGTCCGGGCCTGGAGTTTTGTTATTTGGAAGGTTGTTTATCACTGACTCAATTTCTTCATAATTAATTGGCCTGTTTAAGGAATCAATTTCTTCCGGTTTCAATCTTGGTAGTTTATAGGTTTCCAGGAAGGATTCCATCTCTTCCAGATTGCTTAGTTTATTGGCATATAGCTGTTGATAAAAATTTCTAATAATCCTTCCAATTTCAATGGTGCTCGTCGTGACCTCTCCTTTTTCATTCATAATTTTAATAATCTGGGTCCTTTCTCTTTTCTTTTGGATAAGTCTTGCCAGTGGTCTGTCAATTTTATTGATTCTCTCAAAGAACCAGCTTCTAGTCCTGTTGATCTGCTCTACTGTACTTCTGGTTTCTGCTTGATTGATTTCAGCTCTGGTATTATTTTTTAATTAATATTCTAAAAAGGCCTAAACATGGAGAAAACAGCACTTTTATAGAGAGAATATGGTCTGTTGTTTCATGTTCATATAAGTAACAGAAAGTGAGTAAACTTTTGGCCATATAAAATACACATGTTCTTAAAAATTCCATCGATTCTACCCCTTAAAAATTATCCCAAGATAATACTCACAGATGTGTTCAAAGATAAAACTACAAGAAAGAATAACCCAGCTTTAAATTGCTATAAATTAGAAATAATATTTATCTATTTATTTATTTATTTTTAAAGATTGTATTTATTTATTTGACAGAGAGCAAGCACAAGTAGCAGGAGCATCAGGCATAGGGAGGAGAAGCAGGCTCCCTGCTCAGTGGGGAGCCCCATGGGGCTCGATCCCAGGACTCTGGGATCATGACCCAAGCCAAAGGCAGATGCTTAATGACTCAGCCACCCCGGTGCCCCAAATAAGAAATAATTTTTAAAAAAGAAAGAATTTAAATGTATAATAAAGGAATAGTTTAACTAGTTAGCCATTTCCACATTCATATACACAAGGCACTCCTTCAAAATTATTACAAAGAAATATAAAATGGTTCAGAAAAATGCCACAAGTATTGTTGAGTTTTAAAAGCAGTTTGCAGGAGCACCTGGGCGGCTCAGATGGCTAAGCGTCCGACTCTTGATTTCGACTCTTGATTTCAGCTCAGGTCATGATCTCAGGGCTGTAAGATTTAGTCCTGCATCAGGCTCGCCCTAAGTGTGGAGCCTGATTTAGAATCTCCCTCTCCCTCTGCGCACCCCCTCCCTGCCCCAGGTGGCACGCATGCTCTCTGTCTCAAAAAACAATTAAATAAAAATATAAATAAATAAATGAATAAATAAATAAAAGCAGTTTGCAAAAACAATTTTATGCGTGAAAAATATATACGAAACATAGATAAAAGAAAAATACACCAAATATTAACAGTTATCGGGAAGTTTTGATTCTTTTTGTTTCTTATTTTACATTATTTTTATTTTGAATTTTTCTGTAATAAACATGGTTAATTCTGTAAAAACGAAACATAAGCTTCTTGTGTTCATATGTTCTTCAACAATTTTTCAATAGTTTTTTAATGTATATGTAAATAACAGCACTGAACTAACTGGATAACTATATGGGGGAAAAATGAATCTTGATTCCTAGCTCAACCATAAAAAAACAATTATTTTAAAATGGTAAAGCCATAAAGTTGCAAGTAGACTATCTTTAAGACCCTAGAGTATGCAAAATTTTCTTAAATGGGACACAAAAACCAGTAACAATGAAAGAAAAACCTGAGTAATTTGATTTTGTAAGCATTAAGAGCTTCTGTCCATCAAAAGACAACATTAAGACAATGAAAAGGCAAGCCACAGATGTTTGAAATATGTTAAATATCTGACAAAGAACTTGTTTCCTGACTACTATAAAGAATTCCCACAAATCAAAAGAAAAAGATAACTCAATTTTTTAAAAGGGTCAACAGATTTGAAAGGATACTTCTCTAAAGACAATATCTAAAAGGCCAATGCGCACATGAAAAAATGCTCAATATCATTAGTCATCAAGAAAATGTAAATTATAACCACAATGACACACTACTTCACACACACAACTATCTGACAATGCCAAGTGCTGACAAGGTTATAAAAAAAAAACTGGAACTCTCATATATTGTGGGAAAGTCGTAAGAATGTACAATCACTTTGGGAAAAGATCCGGCAATTACTTGGAAAAACTAAACATTCATCTACACTCTATGCCAGCAGTTCCACTCCTAGGTATACCCAAGAGAAAAGAAATGTCCAAACAAAAAATTGAACACAAATGTTCACCCAAGTTTATTTGTAACAGTCAAACACTGGAAACAACCCAAATATTCTGTAGCAGGAGAATGAATAAACAAAACATTGTATACTTGTGTAATGTAATAGTGCTAAGCAACGAAAAGGAATGAAAAACTGATTCAACAAGAATGAATCTCAAAAACATTACGCTGGGTAAAATAAGCTAAAACAGAGTGCTTGCAGTATATGCATGCTATACAATTTCACCTGTATGAAAGTCTACAGCACACACAACTAATTTAGAGTTATAGAAAGCGGGTTACCTGAGGCCAGGGATGGTGGTGGGGAACTGCAAAGGGAAATGAGAGAATTTTGCGGGGGAGGGGTTGGGGGGGACGGTAGAAATGTTCTACATCTTGATCATGGTAGTGGTTATATGAGTGTATATAGCTCTCCAAACTCAAGCAGTACACTTAAAATGAGTACATTTTACTGCATGTAAACTATACCTCAACAGTTGATAGTCACAGATACCACCACACACTCATTGGAATGGCTACAATTAAAAGGACTAGCAAAACGAAGTGATGACTGGAACTTCCCACATTAGAGGTGGGGGTGTAAATCGGCACAAGCACTTGGGAAACAGTTGAACGGTATCTACTGAAGCTGAACATATGCCTATCCTATGACCCAGAAATTCCACTCCTGGTTTTTTATAACCGATAGAATCAAGTGCTTATGTCCACCTTAGAAGTGTTATATAGCAGCCAAAGAATGGAAACAATCCAACTAATTCATTAACAGTAAAATAAACAAACCATGGACTATATATACAATTGAATAATGCACAGGGGAAAAAACCTGTTAAAACGGTTGAATTTCATAGATGTAACAGCAAGCAGAGGGAAAAAACAAAACAGTCTAAGCTGTATGATTCCATTTATATAAAATCCAAAAACAGCCATGTCTAACCTACAGAGAAAAAGACCACAATAAACGTCTGGGAGGGTTACTGACTTGGTCAGGCACAGACATGAGGAAGCCCTCAAGGTGCTCTTGAAGTGTTCTATATCTTGATTTGGGTAATGGTTACACAGTGTTCTGTTTCCGTATGTAAAAATTCTTTCAGCTGTACCCTTTAGATTTGTGTTCTACACTATATGTAAGTTACAAAAACAAACAAACATTTATACAAATGCCCTTTAAACCAGTCTTTGTTCATCCTTTGAAACCGAAGCTTATTACACAGAATCCAGATATGGCTTGTCAGCGTGAGTCACTCTCACTCCCAGTCTCGTCACCTACATGCTCTCCAGGTCTATCTCCCTCAGACTGCCTAAGCTGGTGGTGCTACTAAATGTCTAGAGTAATAGCTTTGGCAATGGAATTGATCAAGTCATGCCCCAACCGGACAGGGAAGAGGTCCAGAATACTTATTAACAATATAGATGGTTTTAACACAGGTGTGATTTTAACTGTACAGGACAGTCCCATGTCAACTCATTATCCTTTGGATTGACTTCTTGCAGAGATTGTGGGGAAAATTAAATAAAGCAGCCAAATCTCTAAAAATAAGTATATAGCGTTGCTAATATTTTTGCCTAGAAATTTAGCTCTATAATTATAAGGAACATGATAAGAAAAAAAATCACAATATATTCACTTCATACACAACTTTCAGAAATAAAGCCAGAGTTAGATATTTTGACAGAAGATGCTACTGGCATATTACAAAACTAAACTTTACACAGTGACAATGCAAGAAACTATTCCCACTGTCTTCCAAAATTAACCACTAGATGATGAAAACATGTGGTTAACTTCCAGAAACCAACTTATGAATGCAAAGCTTTTTAAAAAACAGGACTTCGTGTTTCAATAGAGTTTGATTTACATTCTTGTCAATACATACACATACATACTCTTATCTATCAATACAATCTAACCACTCTACATTTTAAAATGTCTCATTTTTTCCTCTTTGCACCATCTGTTACTACCCTGTATTCCCCTGGAATATTCCAACAGTCTACGGATTGGTCTCTCTGCTCCAATACATCCTCCAAACCAATTGCCAGAGTGATCTTTCTAAAGCACAGACCTTGCTCAAGCTTTCAGTCACCTCTCCTCTCAAATCACATCTCCCACCTTCACACCCCTCCTCCAATCCTGCAGGATCACACAGCTCAGAAGCTGGTAAGGGCCAGACAAAGACAGATTTACAGGACCTCTAAGGACCAGGGAAGCACAAGCTCTGACTCTAGTAAAAGGCAGCCGCTCCTCAGCTCCAATTTCAGACAAACCAGAACTTAGTGTTTTGGCAAGAAATGTCTCAGGTTTTTTTTAGATTTTATTTATTTATTTGAGAGAGAACGTGGGCAGGGGGAGGGGCAGAGGGAGAGGGAGAAGCAGGCTCCCCAGTGAGCAGGGAGCCCAATGCAGGGCTCCACCTCAGGACCCTGGGATCATGACCCCAGACAAGGCAGATGCTTAACCCACTGAGCCACTAAGGCGCCCCATATCTCAATTTTTTAAATCTATGCACACCAAATAAAATAGATCTGTGAAGCTTGATCCACAGGCTACTAGTTCATAACCTATGATCTAAAGGATAAAGTCCAAGATTTGGTTATAATCTATCTTCACCAATCTACCTACCTCAATCCCACCACACAAGTCATACTCCAATATTCACAGAACCACTTACATGTCCCGCCTGACAGGCACTACACACTATTACCCGCCTGCCAGCCATTGTTCACTTGTTTACCTTTGCTATGAAAGCCCTCCCCTCCCCCAAAACACCCATATTCATGTCTAATTTCCGCTCAGGCCTCAAAGGATAAGTAAAACATTGTATGTCTACCTCTCATGATCCCTACCAGTTTTCACACCGTACTATAGTTTTTTATGTAAAAGACTGTAAGCTTCTGCAAGCAAGGTACATAGTTGATTCTGTTCTGTACTCCCCATATAACCAAACGGTACCTGTTTGAGTACATGCTCAATGAAGAATGGAGTTATTTATCTGCCTATTTACATAACAATTTGTATCTCAACTGGATAGCCATTACATACCAATATGATCCCTTAGATTTTGAAAATCAAAAGGCTAACAGCTTTAGAAAAATATCCCTGTAATACTCAATTTGAATCGGAACTAACATGATCTCATGGTTCTTTTTAAATATACTCTTTAGTTCTGCCTACTGAAAGGGTCTAGAAGCAATGACAACCCAACAATAAAGCTTTCGGCTTCTAAACACCATTCCCCACTAAAAGAAATCAGAGCTTCTTGGAGAAATCGTTGATGCCTGAAATGCAGAGAAAGTAAAAAGCCAAGAAACACACAAAAACTGATGGGATCATATCAAAAGGAAGCAGGGCGTTACCTTGAAGGGGCTCTCATTAGCCAAATCTGGGACAATGTGAACACCAATAAAGACTCTGATTGTTGGGGCGCCTGGGTGGCTCAGTCGGTTAGGTGTCCGACTCAGTTTCAGCTTGGGTCATGGTCTTGGGGTCGTGGGATCGAGCCCCACCTTGGGCTCCGTGATCAGCAGGGATTCTGAGAGTCTCTTCCTATCCCTCTCTCTCCACCCCCCACCCTACTTTCTCCCTCCCTCTCTCTCTCTCAAATATATAAATCTTTATAAAGAAAGACTGATTCTTAACACACTAAATAAAAAAATCCATGAGAGTATGATGGTACACAAAGAAAGGAGGAGAAACAGGGATGGCCTCTGTGAACGCTAGCTAATAAATGTAGACAGAATGATAGAAAATCACAATTTTGTAACTGCTATTGTAATAACTGACTTCAGGATCAGGATGCTGAAACCACTGAGTGAAATGCTGTAATGGAACAAGATATTTACAACGTTCCAAAACACTGTCCCATAAATTCCTTTCTAATAGCAAAGGATAAAATTGTACCTTTATAAATGAGAGACGTGGCTATTGCCACCTTAGCCAAGGGATCAAATTTAGCATAGCTCATAAGGGAATAACCTGTCATCAAGGACCTCCCAACATGACTTAATGCAAAGGACACTTTACCTGTGATGAAGCATTCTTGTCAAAATGTTTAACCTGGTTGCAATCAAGCCTCTCACCTAACTTCCAATGTACAGGATGTACAGTAGCTAGAGAAACAAGTTAAATGACACCATGAGGAAATAAACAAATGAAGAATGTTGCACATCCTAAAGGACAACTGAGCTGGGCTCTTCAAAAACAGTCAATGCCAAGAGAGGAGGGAAAAAGGCAGAGGGAATGTTCCAAATGAAAAGATATTAAAGAAATATAATAACCAAATACAAAGGGTGTATTCTGTTTGAATCCTGGCATTTAAAACAAAGGGGGGGGGCGGCATGCTAGAAAAGACATTCTTGCGACAATTAGGAAAATCTAACTGAATATGTGATATTACATTATGGAATTATTTTCATTTTCCCAGACATAAAAATTGTATTGTTGTTTTATATATGTATGAAATATAATATGTGGTGAAATATATATGTGCACTACATATAATATGTGGTTATATATGGATAGATGTATCTATATGTACATTGCTCTGTGTGTGTTTATGTAGTTTTAGAGGGAGAGCCTATCCTTATTCTTAGGAGACAGGTGCTGGAATGTTTAGAGTGTGAAGTATCATGTTTGCAACTTACTATCAAATTTTTCAACAACCACAAAGCATATATGTCTGAGGAGAGAAGGACAGGAGGAGATGAGAGAGAGAAAGAGAGAGAGGGAGGAAGGGAGGGAAGTGGTGGCAAGGGGAGGGAAGGAGGAATGGAGGCGTGGAGCAGAGAAATGATAGAAATATGGCAAAACTTTAACTGTTGAGTCTAGGTGGAAAGACTATACAGGTGTTTGTTATACTGGTTTTTCCCCAACTCTTCTATATATATATGAAATTTTTCATAATAAAAAGTTATAGGAGGGAAAAAGAGAAGAACAATTAGAAAAGCAATCAGCTTAAAATCCACATAACACCACGAGAGTATCAGGAAAAAAGAATACTCTCAAGCAAAGCCTGTGAGAGTGTATACTGTTACAGTATAACTGGAGGGCAATGTGGCAATGTCTATCAGGTTTTTAAAAGCAACTACCTAGTGAACCTTACTTCTAGGAAACTGTCCTGAAGATATACTTCTCCATATGTAAAATGACATATACACTAAGTTATTCTTTACAGCATTATATGTAATAGCAAAAGACTAAAAGGAAATAACCTATATGTGTATCAGTCCAGACTGGTTTAACAAATTATAGCACCTACAATAAATCAGCATGCATCTTTTAAATTACCTCTTCAAAAAATATGGGAGCTCTCTGGGAACTGACATGAAAGATAACCATGTCATATTTTACATTAAAAAAAATTCAAGGTGCAGAAGAATACGTACAGCACACACACACACACACACACACACATATATATATATATATGAAAGCTGCACAAAAATATGGTTGAATAGTTGGAGCCGGAGGGAATGGGAGACTTGGAGACTTTTTTTTTAAATGTCTACTCCTTTTTGTACTTTATGACTTTTGTAGCATACACATATACAATGTATCCTAAAAACCTTTTTGTGAAGTACTGATTTACTGTAGCTAAAATGAAGTCTTCGTATCTCCATGCTTTCATTACCAAAACCAGCATTACAGGTCACCTGGGAATTAGGGCCTGAAGTCAGTGCATAAAGTGAAAATAGCATACAGTAAACATCTGCCTTACAAATCCCTTAAATACATGCCACACTAGACTGACACACCATCTCAGTAATTCCAACACAGCTAATTTCCACTCCACTTGACCAGGTCACTGTTTCGTCAACTGACTAGTACACAAAATAATTGGCTTGTCTTTAGGCCACATGTTGTGATATTAAAAATGTCTTTAAAATACCATCATCACACTCATTACAGCTAGATGAGAACCATTCAGGAATTGAGACAGACTGAGAGAAGAGCAAATTTTCATTTCTCATGTCAACAATTTATCCAGAACATTCACTGATTGGGTTATTTCCCCTTGTTTTGGTCACCAGATGCACAGAACTTAATTAGCATAAATGCCCATAAGATACACAGTGACAACCTGGAGTTTTAAAAAACACATATCAAAAACTGTACCTCCATTAAACAAACCATTATAGTAAAAAAAAGAAAATCATAACCCAAACATAAAAGGCTAATCTGCAGACTGGGAACATACTGTCATGGGATACCCCGGTTCAGATGAAAAGGAAAGTGGTACCACCACTTGATCAGTATGATCACGTATGATCTCATAAGGTCATTTGACCTTGGTCATAGTCTATCCCTTTATGTTAGCATTCCCATACACTGATACACAGATTCCTCAATCTACACTCTGCAAAACCTTACAACTTTACTGAGTAAAGTGAGCTACCACTGAAGCGAAATAAAAATTCCCAAATCTTTCTCTCTTTCCCTGCTTTCTCTGATGCTCATATTCCCACCAGATACCTCTCTTGGTGGATTCACAATACGAAACTCAAATTCATCATAAATTAAATTCATTCTTTTTCCCTCCACCTCTCCCACGCCCTGTATGCCCTTCTTCTAGTACTCCTTATCTTGGAAAAGGCAGTAAACATTCATCCTGATGCCCAAGGCAAAAATCTAAAATTCATACTATAGTCCATCCATCAACTACTCCAATAACCAATCCCCAAATTCTGTAGATCCTACCGCCTACTTCTTTTTTAAGTCCACCCCACCTTCATCACGCCCACTGCCAATGCTTTGGTTTGCCTTCCTCATTGCGCACTTGAACTAACTGGTCTCCCTGCCTTCAGTCTCTTTAATCTACCTTGCGCACACCGAAAAGTTAACTTCCTAAAATACAAATCTGGTTATGTTACTCTTTCTTTGTTCAGAACAGAAGAACAAGAGCAAGTCTCAAAGTAATGATATAGCAAGCTAAAAACAAGCTCATTTAATAACATAATAAAATGCAAAGAGAATGTACCACCTAGTTTATTTTTTATGAGTACATTCTTATTCCACCCCACACTATATGACCAAATTAAATAAGCCAATACATCTGTTTTGGTCAAAAGAGGCTACAGGGAAGCAAAAAAAATCTAATTACGTTCTTAGAGTCAAAAATGAATACAAAATGGATCATAGCAACGATAAAGGCATTTATTTCCTTCAGTTTTCTGTAGGGAAACGAAGAGCTACTTAGACCTATAAAGTCAAGAGTGCATTCAAGCTGAATGTACTAACTTGTCTAAAAATGATGCCTTAATCAGAAAAGGTTTTGGGAAGTTAAAAGCAAGGAGAGAGGGGCGCCTGGGTGGCACAGCGGTTAAGCGTCTGCCTTCGGCTCAGGGCGTGATCCCAGCGTGATGGGATCGAGCCCCACATCAGGCTCCTCCGTTATGAGCCTGCTTCTTCCTCTCCCACTCCCCCTGCTTGTGTTCCCTCTCTCGCTGGCTGTCTCTATCTGTGTTAAATAAATAAATAAAATCTTAAAAAAAAAAAAAAAAGGGCAAGGAAAGAAGTTGAAGGAAGAGGTTCTGCCATACGGAAAAACCACCCATCCCTAATATAAGCTGAATGAGGTGGTCTCAGTCCCAGTCCAGCAAATACCTCACTTTTCTGGTTGAGTCCACGCTAACTAAGCCACCTGACTATGATCTGAGCTGGCAGGTCAAGTCTACACACATAAAAACAATATTCCACGCATTTGGCTTGAGTCTTCAGGTCCCTCAACTCTGTTTCTTACTTGAAAAACTTAAACTGATATATTAATTAGGAACTAGTAAGCAAATCTACCTATCAAAAAAGTTTATGTTAATCATACCAATATGCACATAAACTAGTAAACTGGAATTCTGGCTTTACACATCAGTCTTGCACAGCTGGTTAATACTGATCCATACCTGGGATAAGGAGTGGCTTAGATCAGATTTCTCAGGGTTTTAAAGCAATGACGAGA
Organism: Ursus arctos; assembly: GCF_023065955.2. Classification (NCBI taxonomy): domain Eukaryota; kingdom Metazoa; phylum Chordata; class Mammalia; order Carnivora; family Ursidae; genus Ursus; species Ursus arctos. The sequence goes on from NW_026622819.1 coordinate 58,823,495, forward strand.
CCCAGGACGAAAGTAAATTCTGAAACTGCACATGTGGCTATTTAAGTTAAATAAAATTTAAAATTCTGGTCCTCAGTGACAGAGCCAGATTTCAAAATAGCCACATGTGACTAGTGATTACCATATTGAACAGCACAGATACTGAATGTTTTCATTATCGTAGAAAGTTCTACTGGACAGCACTGTTCTGGAAGATAGCCTCCAACAAACTCTACTGCGAATCCTCTTGGGAAACAGCCTGATGGTCTTGGATGGCTAACATGGAACTAAGAGCTAAACTGTTTTCTACCAAAGGTCAGAAGTAGATACTCGACACAACAATTGTTTCCTTTTCCTTTGCAGCGATTTCAGTTTTAGCCCTCAGGATTTCCACCCCTCTTTTTATCACTGGATGACACTCGATTCTAGAGACAATACAGTACGGACTTCAGAAGCACATTCTCTGAAGCTAGGCTGCCTGGACTCATACCTCATCTTTGTCTCTTCCCAGACATGCGACCTTGGACATGTTACTTAATTACCCTATCATTCAGTTTCCTCATCGGTAAAGAAACAATGGTACCTACCTCATTGGGTTACTATGAATATAAAAAGTTTATACATTTGAAGTGCTTATAATTGTGCTCAACACAGAGTAAGTGCCCAGGAAGTATTAACTGCTATTATTTCTACCACCACCACCACCCTCACAGCTCTTCAGATGACAAGTGTGGAAAATGCTTGCTTAGGAGAAACATTAACAAATATAAAGGAACTAAACTACAACAAGAATCACAAAGCCAGCGTATCAGTCTATGATGAAAAGACATTTTTTTAAGATTAAAGGAAATGTATAATCTGGAGAGTATATTAAATACCAAAAAAAGTCATGTTTTCAAGAGAGTTGCCTGACAATGTCTTATTTGTAAGAGTGACAAATCACAGGTCAAAAGAAGTCCACATAATAAGCTACTGAGCTATTTAAATAACCAACAAGAACTAAGGAGGAACTGAGAAGATACAGGTTCGAGTTCACTAGAGCGAACACTTCCCTGTGTAAACCATGTTTTTCATTTAAAGGCATTGCCTCTCTTACACTCCCTAAGTTACCTTCACTTGACGAACTGACTGAAGATCTTCTGATTTCTTCACCAAGCAGAAAGAGCACCAGATATAGAAAAATACCATGCCAAACCGTGATCTATCATGTTTTCCAAGTGGAAACCTGTTATAGAAAACCACACCTTGCTCTTGCAGATGGGCAGTTTGAAAATCCAGAAGCTGAAGTACAAACTTCAGCAAATGCAGTCACAGGGAAAGAGCCAGAACTTTGGAAACAAAAAGACTCAAGCCTAAAGCTTGACTTTGCCATTTACTAGCTGTATGACCCAGGGCAACGTGCACTTACTTAATGCTTATGAGCTTCATTTCACTAACTGTAAAATAAGGTAAAGCATGTGCCAACTGAGTAAGAAATACACGTCAAGAGCCTCTAACTGCCTGGCACTTAGCAGATGCCCAATAAACAGTTGCTACAGTTTGTAAATCTTCCTGAGAAGGCCCTCTAAGAGTCCCAAGAATAAAACACCACCACTTTACATGGTAACTACAAAAACTATTTTGACCAGGTATTCGCTATAAATCATGAGATAATACCTTAAAATTATCACCTGTTTTCCATACTGTACAAGCTATTCCCCAAATTTCCCTTGTTTACTGTATTCCCTGTTTGACTATAACTATAAACCATTTGAGCCTACAATAAAAATAACTGCACTTCTTACACTGAAACGAAGCGTCTACTAGCAATTCTTCCACAGACACCTTCGCTAATCCATCCCAACCATGAACACTATATCTGAATATCTAACATTTCTTCCTTTCTCTATCGGTGGAAAAAAGTAAAGAAATTGTGTTTTTTAAGTTTCTTTCAGTGATTGAGTTCCACATAACAAAACAATACAGGGTAATTGCTTACCTGGACAATATTTTGTACTTCAGATCCACCAATCCAGAATGAATGGGGGTATTCCCTTTCAGACTAGTCTGAGAAAAGACAGCAGTCAAGCAGCTTCCAAGATTCTTTCCGTTTACTGTATCCAGCTTTCTTCAATAAAATCCCAAACATGCACTTCGGTAACTGTTGAAAGACAGAAAGCAATCCATACACCCACCATGGCACCAGCGGCAAAGGACAGCCACCAAGAAATGGAAGGAAGGGTCAATGGAGTGGTGGATCTGAGGCACAGAAAAAAGGTTACAACCCCTGAGTCAGCTCTTTGGGATAAAAGTTCTACAGCAGCATTCCTCACCTCTGTGCTGACAGAAGGATAAGAAATTCCACACAGCAAAGAAGGAAACATCCCTAGTATTACTTTTTACTCATGATAAATATGAAATTCCAAATGAGCTAAAACTTACCCTATTATCCACATAAATTGTCTCAGACCATTCGGCTACAATGAACTTCCTTATCCATTTTCTAAGCTCCTCCACCATTACAAAAAATTTGTCACCCAAAATTAATGATATGAGAGGGCTCAAATATCTTCCAATAAAGATATTTAGGCACCTAGCAAGAAATCTTTTGGTTTGCTACATATAAGACATCAAATCTACACATTACCCAAATCTTCAACCCTCACCTGAAATATAGGACGTTTTAAAACACATGGCATAATTTTAAGAGTGATCTTCTGATTCGGTAAAGGTCAATACCCCGCAATGGCCAGTCATTGGGTAAACTAAGGAAAATTATAAAAAAACACTAATAAACAATTTACTAGAGGACACCTTTAAATACATAAGCTCAGTCCACACATTACATCAACATTCTTTTTACTACCTTACCAACTTTTCCATTAGACTGCAAATATATAAGTAAAATATAAGGGAGACAGAAAAAAGCATTCAATGGGATAACAAAGATAAAAACTTTAAAAACCAGTCAAAAGACTGTTAACTTACTTGCATATAAATTTCCTACTTCCTCAATTGCCACCCTACTGCCAAAAATATTCCTGCAGTAATTTAATACCTACCTTTATTTAAGGACTACTAAGGGCCAGGCCCTTTACAGTCGTTACTGATTTAATTCTCAAAAAAAAAAAAAAAAAAAAAAGATTAGAAATAACTCGCCAAAAGTCCCACATCTACTAAGTGGTAGAGACCATGCCCTTTCCACCAAGCACTGCAGCCTGCCAAGTCTAAGAATCAGAAAGGCCATGATTCCTGGGGCAGAAGAAACCGAGCTTTACTCTCAAAGGTCCTGAGTTAATTAACGTCAGAATGGAGAAGTACAAAAATACTGAAGAGTAAATATTTCAGCCTAGCTGAACTAAAATATAAATGAACCAGTTAAATCATCCTGAAAGGGCTAACTTTCCATATCTTGGCACTTAAAAAAGCCTTTCTTTTACAGAGGCATGCAATTCTGAGGCTCACAATATTAATGATAAAACACATTATAATGTTGCCCAAGTAAGTCTTTGTGTTTAGCAGCAAAGACTGTGTCTGTGACAAAGAATCTCAAATCCAGCTGAAATGGAGGAATTTTAAAATTCCAAGATTTGTCAATAAATAGTCCACAGGCAGTAACTAAAGATGTTCTGATGTATCACATCGTAGGGAAAGCGACAGGAGTGACTGAAATACCAGTCTATGATTAGCCTCACCATAACAATCATATGGAAGTATCCTAATACCCACAACTTAAAAGAGCTCACATAAGTAAAATCTCAAGCAAAGAATGAGTGCTCAAGCTTCTCTCATTAAGTGATATTACCCTAAAGTCCAAGAATAAACTGGAAACCCAGTTTTGATAAAAGCAGCTAGTGAGCTATGGCTAGTAGCTAACTCCTAAAAGAATATACTCTGCTTTTCAAAATATAACTTACTGCTATAACCAAAATGCTGAGCAATTATAGCAAAACATAACCACAATCTGACTAATGGACTCATTTCTGAACCTCCTGAATCACCAAGCCTTTTCCTGTATTACTGTGTTTTCTTCTCCTCCCTTCAAATACTTACTGAATGCCTAATTGGTGGCAGGCTTTATTCTAGAGCTACAAAGATTAATAGAAGCCAGACCAGGAATGTAAGGACCGAGTTCTTCCTGTCCTCTGCCCCTTTCTCTGAGTCTCCCAAGTGATCATTTCACAGAACCAAAATATATTTTATTATTAGTTCCCCAAATTGGTTAAGCGTTCTCAATTCAACTCTTAAAAAAACAAAAATTAAAAAGGACTCAAGTTCCTTTTTCTCAACAGCAGAGCTCTAACTTAATTTTTCTTCTGTGGCTCTGAGACAAGCTATTAGAATGGTTTCCTATATTTGTTATAATTGTTATATTTACCCATCTCTCTACCCACAGACTTTTTTTTTTTCATTTTACATGTTAATATCCCATTGTTCCTACTCCACAGCTTTCCTTTCTGTGAAGGTCTTCATTGTTGACTGACCCCGTGAGGGAATTTCCTAAAAATGCTTCCTGCTGACATCATAGAACTCTGCAATCTTTGAATTTTGTGAAAACAAAAATAAGATCCAGGTTAGAGATACCCTACTGGACTGTCAGGTCTTCCTGGTTTGTCTCTCATTTGCCTACAAAGACAAACTTCCTGTAAGGCAATTGTGATCAGCAGAAACTTAACTGAGGCTAACAAGCACATTCTTGACAGACAGGTTTTTTTCCCCCTTTGTCAACTAATTCAATGAACAACAATACAACTCAGGAGGAAATCTTGTATAATACTCACTGCTTATTCTGTTAAAGGTCAAAATCACCAGCTTTGCCAAAGTAAGAATAAGAACTCGAAAATCTTAATTTCCTCATCAAAACTAAACCGATCAAACATAAATCACAACGCTCAACGTTAATACGAACTAATCACCAGCCCCCTTCTAACTTCTACTGAAACAGGGTTGGGTGGGTTCTCTCTGTAGGTAGAATACAGGTCTAATTATGCCTAACTGGCAATTCTTAGTAATTGTAACACTACTTCCACTTCCCAAATTTCCAAGATAATACTGATTCTGTATGACTTCATCATTTCCCCTAAAGATACCTCATTAAACAGACAGCTAAAAGCAACTCAATATCAGGCCTCCGTAAAGCTTCACAAATAAATACATGAACAACTAGGGGGTAAAAATTAAAACATCATCTGCCTTGACTTTGCTTCCCAAAACCTGGTCCCTGTGCTTGTGGGGAAGTTAGTTAGGAAGTTAGGGACAAGCAGTTGCTGAGACAAGTGTCTCCAAGGTGCTTTCACATACATCTCTCCCATAATCCTCCCAACAACTTGGAGCAAAACCTACATTTTCTTATTTTTGCCAATAATGAAATCACAGCACAGAAAGGTTAACTTTCTTAAGGTCACACAGCCAACAGGAGACAGGGCTAAGATACAAACTCAGGTGCTTCCCTCGAAAGCCCATACCCTTGCTGCTAAATCATACTTTCCTAAAGTCATAGAATCCTCAGAATTTACTGGCTTTTGGCAAGTTCACATCAAAAGATATAAAAGGAATTTGGTTTCCTCAATACTCTGCTATAAACCACCCTCTGGGATGTATGTAAATCAATCTGCTGTAAGTCTGAAATGTCTATGGATGTCTGTGTACCACACACCACCCTCCTCTTCTGCTTTACCAGTCTTTCCTCTATTCATCTACACCTTTGTCTTAAAGTTATCAAAAGGAAATCTTAAAAACATTTCACAGCATGAAAAAAAAATTACCTCACATTAATTAAGTCAATGTATCTATCACACACCCAAGTGCTAAGCATTATGAAGGATTCAAAAGACAATACAGTCTCTGGAAGGGAAATTTAGACACGATCACAAGCTTTTATGATACATAGAAGGATATGATAAGTCCCATAAGAGTCAGGAATAAATTATTATGAGATTAGTGATACAGGTGAGAATTACCATACAGACAGCAATAATACACGTCAACAATCAACAGGAAAATTCAACGTTTACTGAACATGTACCGTAAGAAGGCACTGCTGAGTTTATCATTTAATAGGGGACACAAACAGGAAACCTTAATACAAACCCAGAATATGCTAAGTGCCACAAGATACATACAAAGTGCCAGAATTCATTCATTTCCTTTAACAGAGAACATCATGTAGGCAGTGCTATAAAAACAAAATGGTATGTGCCACCATAATGTAAACTGACAATAAAAGAAGTGGCAACTAAATTGCGTTTTGAGGAGACAGGACTTTATCAGTACAGGTGGAAGAAAGAACTGCTGAGATCTGACCTAAGCCAATGTGGCCAGAGAGCCAACTATTAGGTTCCTCCAATAAATATCAGTAGCCTTCGATAGATGGACTTGGTCAGTTACTATCAGTGTTGGGGGGGTGGGGTGGAGTCTGAGTAAAATCTGAAGCACTCCGGTCCGCCGTTTGGCTGAAATACAGAATAAGTGAGGACTATGGGAAGAAAAGCTGAGAGTCTGGAATTGAAATTACTAGGACTTGAAATGCTTTCTTTCCCTAAAAGTGTAAATACCACCAGGTGGAACCCAGGAACCTCAGAATGCAAAATTCATAGGATCAAACAGCACTACTCACAGGGATATACAGTTAACCCTTGAACAACATGGGAGATTAAGGACCTGACCCCCACGTAACAGAAAATCCACATGTAACTTTGACTCCCCAAAAACTGAACTAGAAATAGCCTACTGTTGATTGGAAGCCTTATCAATAACATAACCAGATGACCAACACATTTTGTATTTCATATTTATCATATATGGTATTCTTGCATAAAGTAAGCGAAAGAAAATATTAAGACAATAATAAAGAAAAGAAAATATATTTACAGTACTATCCTATAAAAAAAAAAAAGGTATGTAAGTGGACCCACACAATTCAAACCCATGTTGTTCAAGGGTCAAGTGGCTGTACGTGCTGCAGTGTGAATCTCTAATGGCCTAGTGATTTTCCTGTGCTATCTCTCTGTTTTCAGGCTAGAGCAGTCAAGAGCCAGGGTACCAAGACATGTGCACAGGATCACGTTTGCCCTTGTCAATTCTGAAGGGACATCTAATCTACTCCAAACCAGGAGCAAAAATTGATATATCTGAGCCACAAACCCTTGAGCCAGGTAAATGAGTCTGTAAATACCTATGTGGTTTATTTCATTCAGATCCTACTTAAACCTTTGTTTATTTAATCTGCATTTGGTAAATCAGCTTAGGAGTAGATAAGGATAAGTGATGACAACAAACTAAGATCCAATTTCTTAAAAGAGTCACTAAATCCCACTTACTCCACTCAGAAAACCAATGACAGGAAGGGATAAAAATCCAAAAAGAAAAAAAGAGAAATATTTTCCATAACTTCACTTAGTTTCTTTCATCTCCTTGGCCTTGTGGCCTGCCTATACTTCAACAGCTCTAAAACACAGCATTGATATCTTACCTTCTTAATAAGGTCCAATGTATTTTACCTATATTACTAAATTCAACAAGTAATACAGCCACTTAGAGATAACACAAAAGGAAAATGAGTCACTTAAGGTCACTTAGCAAAGAGGGAAACCAACCAACAGCTAACAATAGAGTATAACTGCCCATTAATTTATGTTTGGGGAAGGGAGGGGTCTGCTCTCACACCCATAGAGGAAGCAGAGTTACCTTTCCTAACCTTGAACATCAATTTCGGTTATCTTCTAATAGGGAAAACTTACCATCTTTCTCTTCCAGTTAGCAGCTCTATGAGTGCTTTCTAGTAATGAGGGCCTGAACATCAACTCATATCCCTAACTCAAGCACAGACAAACATCATGTGATACATAATGCAGCTTTCCTTCTTTCCAGTGAAGTCCACTGCAATAGACATAGCCTCGTAAACTCTGTATATTTCCAACTAGATTACTATTTTTCTACCTCATTAATAACAATGCTCATTCTATGGAAGTCAGAAATTTCAAAAACAGTCCCACAAACTAGGTATAATACTGGTCCAATATAAGGCCATGAAAGTCATTTGGTGGTTAAATTATTTACCATCAGTATTTATAAATTCAGTTGTCTTACTCAAGAGTTTATAGTCTGTATTCAAGACTGAACCCTATGAGGTAGGTCAACTGGAGAAGCACTCTTTGTGGACTGGCCTGAGGCAGACATAGAAGTCACAAGGTGGGGGGGGCATATTTTGGAGATTTAATTACTAGGCTATCACCAGCTTTATTTCTTAGTAAACCAAAAAAAGTACAAAGAAAAAAAAGAAAAAGAATCAAATCAAAGGAAGTGGAAGGATGAAGATTAACAAATTGGAGATACCCAAAAGCCTGTTTCAGTCTTTAATATAGCACTCTCTGGAAAATCAAATGAAAGTTATCCTGTTAACCATTAAGTACCAAACTGGTACAGGCAGCACAATCACAAATATTTGAGTATTGAAGCTGACTCATAAAAATCTAAAAATATTTCATGCTTTAGGCTTTCAACATACCATCACTTTAACCCGTTCCTCTCTTTCAATTACGTTATTTTGAAACCAATGTAAAAAGTTATTTTTAACCTAGTTCTGGAAGCTGTAATTAAAATGCGGTGAATACAGAGAGGCACATGCAATCAGATTTTAAGGCATTATCATTCCTACACCCAATCCTGGATTTACTAAATCAGTTGTTAAATACCCGGGCTATCTACTACACTAAAATAAATACATATACGGTTATGAAAAGGGTTGCCTAAGAGTCTTAACTGGTATCCCTTTGACAGAATATCAAAATCTGTATATGAAAACCCATTTCAAAATTGATCTCTGTTAAATTTTCTGAGAATCCCAGTTTATAATGTCCTTGAAAGGCTGAAGTATCTTTTCAGATCATAAACAAGTAAAATCATGTATAATCAAAACTTTTTTAAAGTTATGAGTATGGGAAACCAATAAATTTAGGCCAGAGAGATTTTTTTTTACCATACAATCAAAAATACTAAATGAATTACACCGTATTTCTCCTAATTCTTTTGAAAATAAAGACTATTTATTTTTTAAATGAATGGAAATGGAAGGAGCACAGAACAGCCAATTTCAGAGGCACCAGTTACAATTTTTCAAAGTGAAGTACTCCTCAAGTTGTGAGGACACGTATTGTACATCCAGAAGAATACGTACTATATATGGAATTCCAATAAGAGATTTTACCAAAAAAACCCACGACAGAATTTCCAGATCATCAAAGGCTTCACTACAATAATAGTTTGATAAATTATACTGAAGAGGAGAAATTACTTAATAATGAAAATCAAATAAAAACTCACACGTGACAATATCCTTTAAAAAGCAAGCGCACGTGTGCGCACACAAAGCAGAAACGACCAAAGCTTTTTTTTTCTTCTTCTAGTTTTAAAGAATACTGGAGAAGTCTAGTTCTGTGAATTATGCAAAGGACAGCAAATATTAAGCTGTGTTTATGCTACTGTACTTCCATTTTTTAAACATGCATCTCAACTCCCCCGATATCATCATCCACAGAAACCATGCAGTTATCCAACAGACTTTCAGTGTCACCATTTATTATTTATAGCATTAAATGGGGGAAGTGGCTCTGATGTCACCGACCCTACCCAGTGGAATCACTGACTCAATAAACATTTTCACACTGGAGAAAATCTGGCTAGGAAAACATTTTGCTGGGTTAAGTAGATTCTTTCACCTTTCCTCTCAACCCAGGGGTTGGGACTGTTACTCTGTTAGGAGAGATACAAAGAAACTGTCAAGGTTTCCACAGGAAGAAACCCTGGGCATGTCCATTTGCTGAGGTAAAGACTTCCTCCTCCCAACTCTCCAGAGTCCAGTTTGATTTCCCCAATGTTCAAATTGGCAGGTAATAATAGCTGCCATGTTTCTTTTCTTCCACCAAATCATCCACCAAGCAGCAAATTTTTCGCTTCTACTAGCCACTCTCTTATAGTTCTGTTTCTAAAAATCCCTTCTGGTTCTAAGTCGTAAAACGGAAAGCGGTTGGGGTGTCCGTAGGACCGGGGAGTCTGGCATGGCTACCAATGGTTTGTAATGGAAGAGTAATCGCTTCCCCCAGGGGCCTAGGATTCTCTCCCTCTCTTTTTTTTCTTTTTAATAAGAAAGAACTGGCGGCAGTGATGAGAAAGACACCCCCGCCCCCATTTTCCCAAAGCAACGCTGGGGAACATGAAGTTACGGTTTCCCTTTCCTGGAGATGGAATCCAGAGTACCTGGGGCCTTGCTATGCAAACATCCCTCACCACGGAGTAGGAAACCCTTTGTCCGAGAAGCCGGACACCACAGGGGCCCGGGAAAGAGGCCCCTTATCCGTCACTGCCTCAAACCTCAGAGCTCCCCACCTCCACCCCCGTAAGGCCTATCCCGGCATCCACACAGCCCTACGTTGGGGAGAGGGTGCTGAGACCCCTACTAGGACGCGGAGACCGAGGCCCCGATCGATCTCCTCCGTAAACCCCCCCCCCCCAATCTCACTCGGCCTGAGTGGGGCTTGCAAGAGCGGTGCAGGCCTGGGCCGGAGAAATTCAGAGGGGGAAAATCCCCTTCTAAGAGAAGGAGAATGAGATGTTAGAGCGAGTGTGAGCTAAGGCCACAGCATAATCGAGCGAGGGTCCTTCGAGAGATGGGCCCGGATATAGGACAGAGGGAGGAAGGAGAACCGAGGAGCATGGAGGGGGCCGGGCCAGGTCCGGCCTGAGATCTCCAGGGATCCGGAGGAACCGCGCAGGCCCCGAGGCCAGGCAAGTGGAGGGCCCAGGCCCGGGCCAAGGCGGCGGGGAAGGGCCAGGGCCGGCCTCGCGCCGGACGTTGAGGTGGGCAGGCCCGCCCGGGGTCGGACGGACGGAAGAACGGTCCAGCGGGCCGCACTCACCATGAGCTCGATGGTCTTGTCCTCAATCACCGAGTCGGGCTCCATGGCGGCCCCGGCGGCCCCGCCTCGCTCTCCCCGCGCAGCAGCGAACGGCCCGGACGGAGGAGGCGACGGCGGAGGCGGCAGAGGCGGAGGCGGCTATCTTACCCACTCTAGCTGCCAGCCCGCCCGGGCCGCCGGCAGCTCCGCCCTCCCCCTCGGCGAACGCAGTACGCAGACCGAGGACTACAGGTCCCAGCAGGCGCCGGGGGCCCCGCAGAGCGTTGTGGGAACGAGAAGTCAACCCCAGGCTAATCTCTCTTGGCAGCCCCAAGCTGAATTCTGAACAAAAGTAACACTGGACTGTGACTGTGGGACATGCAAACCTAAAGAATTAAGGGCTCCCTCAAAATAGAGCCTCAGGAACTCCACGACTACATGTCCCAGAAAGCCCTGCGCGCGGGTTCTCCTTCCGGCTAGTTTCTCCCGACTTCCTGGCAGCTCCAGACGACTGAGACCGGGACGGAAACTCAGGGGTAACTCTTCCCTCGTCAGTGATCCTGCGTGTGAGACCGATTTCCGCACATGCGCAGTCGATGTCTCAGTGCCTAGTCGACTCCTAGGTAGCGGCGCGGTTGGTCCGCGAGCGTCTGGTGCTAGGTACCGATGTTGAAGACAGGTGGGTTCTAGATGGGTTAGGAGGGCTTGGGGCTCAGGTGTGGGAGGGGCTAACAAGCGAGAGAAGCTCGGGCAAGAGAGAGGCTCTGAGAGTATGGGCACCCCAGAAGTGAGGGGCTTGGAAATTTCGTTGGGGAAAGTGGGTTTGTGGAGATAAAATATGATGCTGTGTGTACGCACCACGAACTGGGAGGAGCTGAGAGATGAAAGGGAACCTGCGTATATTGAGCCCCTCCTATTCATTCGCTCAGAATTATTATTTTATTTTATTTTTTTAGTTCCAGCCTCTGCCAGGTACCAGCGTAGGCCCTGGGAATCAGCTCCGAACATGACAAGAAAGGACTCGGTTATCATGGTGATTAATTCTAGTGGTGGGAAAACAGACATTAACCAAAAGAGTAGGCGCTAAGAAGGACCGCAGCTGGAGACCTGGAAACTCCTAGTGAATTCTGTCTTCAGCTCTGTGTAAACTTTGTCAGGTCTATTAGCCCCGGCTAACCAAAGACCACCAGATACATACTGATTGAACAAGTTGAGTTTATTACTGGTAGCGGTGAGGGAGAAGTCATAGGCGTCTCGGTAAGAGTTGTTATGTGATTTGGGAGAGGGTTTAAGGAAATGAGGCTTTACTCTGGATTAGATGCTGTCAGGAAGTGGGGGTAATTCTATGATTGGGCATCTCAGTCATGCCTGGAACAAGGGAATGGTAGTGGAGGCTGAAGCTGTAATTGCTAAAGAAGCAGGAACCCCTCATCAGCCAGTATGGGAGATGTTTGGTCATTTTTTGTGGTTTGGACAACGTTTGTGTTTTATCTGCTTTCAAATATAATTAAAGAGTGATCTTGTTTCTGTCTTGATCTATCCACAGTCAGAGAATGGCCCCATCTGATGTTTATGTTCTGTGAAATTCTGTTCAACAGGAGAGCACAAGGCCCACCTAAGAGGGCCATCTATCATCTAGTAACATTACAGCCTAGTTCGTTGTACCGGGCCAGCTTCCAAATATCAGAGGCTGCTTTTCTCCTCTAGTGTTTTGAATTCTCTGCACCTGTAAACTGAGGGGACTCAGTGACCTAGAAATCTTTCCATTTCTAAGGATCAAGTTATTACAGTAATTTGTATGCATGCAGGGTACAGTGTAAGTTCCACGCCCATGGAGTTTGAAGTTTCATAGTCCTTATCTGGTGCTTTCCACCAAAAGAATTAAAAGCAATAGGTAAAAAGAGCACAGAACTGGAAAATTATTGCCACTAACTTGCTGTCTGAATTTCACTAGGCCCCTTCCCCTGTCTAGACCTTGGTTAGTAAAACAGGAGTTAGAATAAATGACCTCTGTTTCAGTTATGTGGTGTATCATAATAAGCTACGCCCAAGACTTAGTAGCTTAAAATAACGGTGGTTTATTTTTACAATTGTGTGGGTCGACTGAACACAGCTGGGCCCACATAGTATACTGAGGTTACTCATGAGATTGCGGTCAGCTGGGAGCTCATCAAAATGGCTTCTCATCCTTTAGGGCCTCTCTTCTTCACCTGGTGTCTTATCATTCAAGTTTCTGCATGGTAACTAGCTTCCAAGAAGACAAGCCCCAGTGAGCAAATGATTATCAAGCTTTCAGTCACACCATACTTCCTAATGTCCCATTGGCTAAAGCAGGTCATACAGCCAAGCTCAGAGTCCATGTAGAAAGGGACTATGCAAGGTTGTGAATACAGAGAGTCAAGGTTCATTGAGAACTAATGTAACAGCCAACCAAGATGCCTAAGGTACCAGCATTTGCCACAGGACCGAGCACATAGGGTTAGGGTAGGAGTCACATGCTGAATTCCCCAATATGTATGTTTATCCTACAGCATTTTTATTGTTTTAAAATTTTATATTTTCACATTTTAAAGTCTGAATTTCCATTTTCTCTTGACAAATTAGACTATCTGGCTTTTTGGCTATGTGTGGCAAAAATAGGCAGGGGTTAATTAGTAGCTACCTTCTTTACATGAAGCATGTGCTCTGTAAATTTCTACTATCACCATTGCTCCCTATTATATCTGCATGCTCCACTCACTTAATTTGAAAAATACTATTGGGTCAAATTCCAGGAGCTCAATGGGATGAAAAAGTCGTGTATTGATAGAAACTTTACCCAAGCTATATGAGAGCCAAGCCTTATTACTTATGTCAAACCAGAACTCAGGTTCTCAGTTATTTTAACTGCTTCAGGCTGGAAGCCAGCAGGTGATTAGATTTGGTCATCAGTAAAGGCAGAAGACCTTGAGTCATATTTCCCCCCAGTTTTTCAAATAGCTCTGCTCTGAGGTTTACAAGACCTGCTAACAACAAAATAGTTAGGTCCACAGTCCCTTAACCGAAACCCTGGGGTCTGAAACGTATTCAGAATTCAGAATTGATTATTATACAAAGACAGTATGGTACATACACTGTATATACATATGATGAAACACTTAGTGGAGTCCAGGAGAGCACTTCATAATCAAGTACATTAACTTTTGTGCCTCAGACCGTATGTGTGCCTGTTATCAATTTATAGCTTCTCAGTTCCAAATCCATTCTTCTTTTACATACTTTGGAATACTAGAGTCCAACTAGGACCCTGTGAATGTTTCTCCTCTGCCAGCTGCCACAACATTTAGTTTTGTCGGTAGAGAGCCCTACAGGAACACAAACAAATGAAGGATCTTCTCTTCCTAGTTCTAGTATACTTTATTTTCCTTCTTGCTTTTGTGGTATACAGAAGCAAATGGTTTACAGAACCATACCCCCCAGCCCCGACATACACACGCACAGGTGGCTGGGACATTCAGAGGGTGGCTTCCCAGTGAATTCAGTGACACTTCAGCCGCAACCTGTAGCACCTCAGCAAACTTCAACCATCCAATGACCCATAACTAACCTCCCCCCAGTGAGGTCTGAATCTCAGCCTAGCAGTGGGAGGGCTCTTCCAAATTTGTTTCTTCCTTGGGTACTCTGCCTCAGCCCTAAAGATAGTGGTTGCTCCCTATAACTGCTCTTTCTGTATTTAGTGTTGTCTTTGCCCCTTAGTACCTAATACCCTCTTACTAGTTAATAGTTCTTTCTGCTTTTTGGTTTTTTTGTTTTTTAGATTCCACATTAAGTGAAATCTATGGTATTTGTCTTCCTCTGACTTATTTCACTTAGCATAATACTCTCTAGGTCCATCCACATTGTCCCAAAAGGCAAGATCTTGTTCGTTTTTATGGCTGAGTAATATTCCATTGTATATGTATACCACATCTTCTTTATCCATTCCTCTGTCAGTGGACTTGTAAGTTGCTTCCATATTTTGGCTTTTGTAAATACTACAGTAAACATAGGGGTTCACGTATCTTTTCAGATTAGTATTTCCGTTTTCTTTAGGTACTCTAGTGGAGTACTGGATCATATGGTATTTCTATGTTTACTTTTTTGAGGAACCTTAATACTGTTTTCCACAGTGGCTACACCAGTTTACATTCCCATCAAGAGTGTAAAAGGGTTCCTTTTTCTCCACATCCTCATCAACCCCTGTCATTTCTTCTCTTTTTGATACTACTCATTCTGACAGGTATAAGATGACATGTCATTGTCATCTTTTTTGACTTGCATTTCCTTGATGATTAATGATGTTGAGCATCTTTTCATGGATCTGTTAGCCATTTGTATGTCTTCTCTGGAAAAAATGTCTCTTCAGGTCCTCCACCCATTTTGTAATCAGATTTTTTGGGGGTTGAGTTGCTTATTTCTGTAGTTTGGATATTAACCCCTATTGGACATACCATTTGCAAATATCTTCTCCCATTCAGTGGGTTGCCTTTTCGTTTTGTTGATGGTTCCCTTTTGATATGCAAAAGCTTTTTATTTTGGTATAATTCTAATATTGTATTTTTGCTTTTGTTTCCTTTGCCTGAGGAGGCATATCTAGAAAAATGTTGCTAAGGTTGATATCAAAGAAAGTACTGCCTATACATATTTTCTTCTAGGAGTTTTATGGCTTCAGGTCTCACATTTAGGTCTCTAATCCATTTTGAGTTTATTTTTGCATATCGTATAAAAAAGTGGTCCAGTTTCATTATTTTGCATGTTGCTGTCCAGTTTTCCCAACACCATTTATTGGAGACTGTCTTTTCCCCATTGTATATTCTTGCCTCCTTTGTCCTAGATTGCATGTAAGTTTAGGCTTTTATCTTGTCTCTTTATCCTGATTCATTGATCTTTGTGTTTGTTTGTGTGTCAGTACCATACTGTTTTGATTATTAAAGCTTTGTAATATAAACAGTAATTCTTTATGTTAAATTTTCCCAAAGAAGAATATGGCAGATGTGAGGGTGTGTGACTTTCAAAACATGATCAAAAGATCATGAGGTGTTATGGCATCTTCCTAGCTTTCTCTTGGATTATCCAAGCTCCATGTCTTATATATCTATAGAATAAAAAACAAGGTAGTTATAAAATACATATGAGCACGTTTATTTGAACTGAAAAACGTAGCCACACTTTTTCTGACAGCCGTTTTGGATGACTGGTTTGTTGGTGTAGACTGGCTTTGTCAATAATAGGTATCAGATGAGTTGTATCTTTAGTTTCACAATTTTTAGGAAGATACGCTTAAAGCACATAAATAGAAACATTTCACCAATTAATTTATTGGCAGACATGTATTGAAATTAATATCTGTGTTTTCCCAACACTTTTGAAACTTATCAGGTGAAAGAAGCTATCTCCAAGTGAAAGAGTAAAGAAAGGTATATTAGTCAAAATAGAATACACTATGTCACAGTAGCAAATTAATCCTGTGCAACCCTGCGTATCAGTCCAAATTCAGTCAGAGAAGCAGAACCACTGAGTGTATTAAGGAATTTTTTACAAGGAGTTGACCTTATATAATTGTTAAATCTTATTAAACATCTGTAAGCCTGTTGTCTTCACAGTTGACACTGGATCTAAATACCTTGGGGCAGGCAGTCAGGAAGGGAAGATGGAAATAAGATGTGGGAGAGCAAGCATAAGCCAAACAGGAGTCCATGAGGATGGACTGAAACCTGTCAGTTCTTATTGCCTCTGACCTTGGTGGTGTGGCTGTCCTGCAGAGGCTGGAGTGCTTTGTCAAAGAACCTAACGCACATCCATGGCCCAGGAATCAGGGAAGCTAACAGAGGCTGTAAGGGAACTTGGAGTGATTGCCGACCCAGACGCTCTTCATACCAAGGAGGTAAGGGAGCAGATCAATGACAATGTATATGAGCTATAAAATGACCTCAGTTTTACTTCTACTCTACAAAGCCCACACAGGAATCTGTCTCGTGGCCCACCCTAATTAGGAACACGAACAAAATTCAGGGAAATGTGGCCCAGCCTAGCCAAGCTGACACATTACTAGGTTTCCACACCCTGGGAACATCATGTCTTAACATACATATTCTGTTCTTTCAAAGTCCAAAGGGGTTAGCTAGCCTTCTATCAGTTACACCATCTGGAATTCATGGTCTCCCATATTGCTGGCAGAGGGGACAGAAGGGAGGGTCACCAGCTATTAACTGCCCTATCTCAGAAGCACATCATTCCTGCTCGCTATTCAGTGGTCAGTACCTAATCACACAGCCCTGAGAAGCTGCATGAGAAGCCAAACAATGTACTCCCTGTCCACCTAGAAAAAAGGAAACAAAGTAGATTGTGGTAAGTACCTAGGATTGTGTCTGCTACATGGGTTTAATTAATAGTTATTTCATAATTCTTGATAAAGACTTTTAGGTATGCTTTTCCAAAATTGAGAAAGTGATTTTCTCCAGTAACTATATAAAAAATGCTTTTACTAGTCAGGTGATTTCCAGTACTTTGTTCTCAACAAAACTGAATGATGATTGAATTAAGTTTAAATGATTTAAAATGATTTTGCTAACCAGTCACTATGTAATTTTTAACATAATAACTTTGAAGGAATCCAAAGAAGTTGTGTAACATTGCTAAGAGACAACTTTCATTCTTCTACAAACAAGTCTTTGAAGTACTAACATCTATAAAATGTTAGTGACCTAAAAATAAATTTGATGCCAAATCATCTCATTCTAGCAATAAGTAATATTCATGCATGGATATGCAAACTATTTTTTTAGTTATTGGTTGGTTTAAAGATATAGTTGTAATAAAATTCTGTTTAATCATTATCAAAATGTTTATGTACTTATTGTTTGACCAATTGCATTTAATTACAATTACAATGATAATTTAAATGCAGAAAGCTTTTTTGCTAACATTCCAAGCCTGGGATCACCAAAAATAAAAATTAAAACACAACATGCAGAAGAGAAGTAGGATAAGGTGAGCAATAAGACTTTCAAGCATAAAATTTTGGGGGGAAAGGAATAGATATATGAATTCAAGGAGGAAAAAAATGGATATAAAATTTTCTCCTATCAGAAAACAGCTTGTTCATGTATACTTAAAAGGACGATGTTATGAAATTTCTATAAATTTCATTGAGAAAAATAACAACAGCTTTATTTTTAAAGGTCAGTATTTATTGGGGCACCTGGGTGGCTCAGTCAGTTGCCAGCTTTTAGTTTTGGCTCAGGTCATGATCTTCGGGTCCTGGAATCAAGCCCCACATTGGGCTCCACACTCAGCAGGGGTCTGCTTGAGGATTCTTTCCCTTTCTCCCTCTCCCGTTGCCCCTCCCCCTGCCCACATGAGCTTGCTCTCTCTAAAATAAATAAATCCTTCGAAAACAAATAAAATAAATGTCAGTATAATACACTGAAAATCATATTCTCAACTATTTAAATTTATGCTGAAAAGATTTGGATATTTTAAGAAATGAGTAATTACATAATGTTTCAAAATTCGTTTGGGGTTACCAAAGGAAAAAAAGTCAAAGATCATTGCTCTAGATCACTATGGTGACTATAGAAAGGGCCTTGGTATCCTGAGTGCCAGACTCTCAAGTCTAGGATCTAGAACAAAACTAGACATTTGCCAAGAAGTCTTTGATGTAGATGTGAAAGAATTGGGTTTAGAAAATATTTTCCTACAATAATAACCAAGGACATACTGGTTAAAATAACCATCAGGTAGCCAATGTCTTTGTCCCACTCCTCACTCCTTGTAGCTCCATGGTGGGCTTCACTGTAGCTCTGAAGGCTGTTTACAGTCTACCTCCAGTACACGTTTCCAACTTTAGTTCTCACTCTGCTTTCCCTCACCTCCTATTCTGTGTCCTCGAGTTTCCCAGAACAGCTCCATTCCTTCATGCTTGATGTCCCTCTCTCTGGCAGTTCTCGCATCCTAGAGAGGATGAGATGGGTGCTTGCAAGCAGGATACAAAATGAGAGGCAGGGCAGTGCATAATTCAACTCTAGTGTGAACTTTTTTGCTGGAGCCTAACTCAGGCCCTTCTGTAAGGCCCTAAACAGCTTGGAGGGCTCCAAGTATTGAGAAATTTATCCTGAGGAGTATCATAAATTCTGAGGAAACAGGCCAGCAGAGAACAGGTAAAGAGGGATGAAGTTATGTAGGGATTTCCTGATGAACTAGATTCTAGCTGTGAGAGCATAGGATTTATATGACCGAGGTTTCCGGCATTAACCCCAATGAGTTGTGCTTGTGTATGCAGGTACAGTGTCTCTTGTTGATGGCCTTATTCTGTTCCCTCCCACCTGAATGGGAGTGTCCTGTGCCGCTTCTCCCTTTTTTCTCTCTTCTGGAGGATGTTTGTAACCAGTAGTGGCTCACAATTACCAAACTTGGAGGAAAGTATATGCACCAGGAGCCTTATATACAGGATGTAAAAAGGGGACTCTTTTAGTCTGGAGTTTCCACTATGGCCTGGAACCTGAAAACAGTAGGTGCCATTTTAATGCAAAGTTCTAGATGAAGTTTGGAAGGCCTGTGAAGAAGGTCATCCAAAAACCAGTTCTGCCAGCTCATCAGCCCATCCCCCACTTTGAGGGTGTACTGGAGAGACTTGTAGACTTATCAGCCGAGATGAAAGAACATTTAGAGAATTCTTCCCACCCAGTACTGCCCAGGTGCACCTTAGGGTGCCTTAGGGACCACTCAGATACTGAAGTGTGTCCCCTTGAGTTTGGAGACTTGGGCACTGGTTCCTCATTCATGTCTGCAAACGTGAATATGTGAGCAGGCCAAAGGCTGAGTGGGCATAGCCTGTGGCCACAGAAAATACCTGTCTCCGGAAGGGCCTGCACATCCAGAATTTTGAGGGGCAAACATGCATGTTTGTGGGGGTCAGCCAGAGATTCCACAAAAATTGTCTTTGAAATGGTTGCTGACCAAGAGGGCCATCTGGAGGGGCAAAGTGATTCCTACAGGCATCCCCTGTGAGGGGTACAGCGTAGGAAGTAGGAGATTAAGAGGGGCGGAAGGTTTCAGGGAGCTAACCAGAGGAGGTAACTCTCATCTGGGAATAAGAAGAAGCCCAAAAAGTGCCCCATGGGAAAAGATAACCAGCCTTTGACATGAAACATTTAGGAGATACAGATGCCAGATTATAAGTGGGGAAGTCAGGACATTTTCTCCACTGCCTCAGGTTGGGTTCCCCAGAAGCAAACCCTGAGATGAGGATACTGTCAAGGGCTTTATTGTGAAGTACTCCCAGGAGAAACCCGTTAGGGAGTGGGGAACCGGGAAAGGGAAGGTACACTGTCAGGCAGAATCCCATAGAGTGGAGTTTCAGCTTCAGGCTGATCCTGCATGATGTTCTGGGATGTAAGTCACTCCCCAGAGTTGGTCCTAACTTCAGCGTGGGCTTTCCTAGTCCTAGAGCAGTCAGTCAGCTTCCAGACATTTCTGGCTCTCTATGCTTCAAAGCCACATCAATAGGAGTGTCGTCCTTGAGAAAGGATACATCTGACCCTTGAGCAACATGGGGGTTGGGGATGCCAACCCCCTCTGCAGTTGAAAATCCACGTGTAACTTTAGACTCCCCAAAAACTTTACTTTTAGCCTACTATTGACCAGAAGCCTTACCAAAAACAAAAACAGTCAACACAGATTTTTCATATGTATTGTATACTGTATTCTTAAAATACTATAAGTTAGAGAAAAAATATTAAGAAAATCACAAGGAAGAGAAAATGCATTTACTGTGCTCTATTGGGAAAAAAATCCATGTATAATTTAAATGGACCCATGTAGTTCAAACTCGTGTTGTTCAAGGATCTGCTGTAGTTAGTATGGGCCATTAGAAAAGAAAGTACACAGACTCCGTGGGAGGAGGTTACCGGGATCTGGGTGGAGCACTGTCTGTATAGATCATCCCAAGCCCTGCTCGATCCACTTTTATTTTACATTAAGGTCATCCCATCACAGCCTCTGTAAGTTTGGGATTAGTCACAATTTCTGGGGGAAGACTTAAAAGAGGAAGGTTTGAGAGGTGAGCTGCAGCCCCAGTGCTGCAGTTGGTCCCGAGGCTGTAAATAATTTGTCATCTTCCTCTCTACATGTTCTAGATCCCCCTCACCCTTGACTGTAACACTTCTGCTGTTCTAAATGGCTTGCCTTTGAGGGTCCTAGACCTTCACTCTTGAGGGGTCTGAGGCCATGGATACCGATACTTTTATCAAGCTGGGATTGCTGCCATTGGCCATTCACGCCTACAGCTGGCCTGGGAGTACAAGGGCTCACTGAGCGAGAGCCACAAAGGGAGCACGCATGGTCCCTAGTTCCCACCCTCACTCAGAGGGGACTTGTACAAAGTGCTGCTCCAGCTTTTCATCATAATGATGTATTGCATGGTCTCTTCTACCGGAGTCTTCTGTTTCCATTTCTGTCGTACTTCCCTTCCGCAGTCCCAGTGTATCTATATTAGCTTCCTATGGTTTTCACAACAAATCGCCACAAACTTGATGGCTTTAAACAGAAATTTATGCCCTCACAGTTCCAGAGACCAGAAGGCTGAAATCAAGCTGTGAGCAGGACCCTACTCTCTCAAAGGCTCTAAGAGAGATTCCTTCCTTTCCTCTTTTTTTCTTTTTCTTTCATGTTTTAATTATGGTAAAATATGCCTAACATAAATTCATCATTTGACGCATTTTTAAGCGTCCAGGTCAGTGGCATTAAGTACATTCATGTTGTTGTGCAACCGTCACCACCATCCAGCTCCAGAACTTCCTACATTTTCCCAAGCTAAAACTCCATACCCATTAAACACTAACTCCCCGTTCCCCCTCCCCCAGCCCCTGTCATCCTCCATTCTACTTTGTAGCTCCATGAATTTGGCTATTCAGGGTATCTCATGAAGTGCAGTCACATAGTATTTGTTCTTTTGCGACTGGGCAGTTTTACTTAGCATACTGTCTTCAGGTTCATCCATGTTGTAACATGTGTCAGAAATCCTTTTTAAGGCTGAATAATACTCTAGTGTGTGTATAGGCCACATTTGGTTTATCCATGCTTCTTGACACTTGGGTTGCTTCTACCTTCTGGCTCTCATGAATAATGTGGCTATGAACATGACTGTACAAATAACTCTTCAAATCCCTGCTTTCAGTTCTTTTGGGTATATACCCAGAAGTGGAATTTCTCAATCCTATAGTAATTTTATTTTTTATTTTTATTTTTTTAAAGATTTTATTTATTTATTTGACAGAGATAGAGACAGCCAGCGAGAGAGGGAACACAAGCAGGGGGAGTGGGAGAGGAAGCAGGCTCATAGCGGAGGAGCCTGATGTGGGGCTCGATCCCAGAATGCCGGGATCACGCCCTGAGCCGAAGGCAGACGCTTAACCGCTGTGCCACCCAGGCGCCCCTCAATCCTATAGTAATTTTATTTTTATTTTTTTGAGGAACTGCTGTGCTGTTTCGCACAGTGGCTGTATCATTTTACATTCCCACCAGCAACTGCACAAGGTTCTAATTTCTTCGCATCCTTGCCAACACCTATAATTTTCTTGTTTTTTTTTTTGTTGTTGTTGTTTCATTATTGTGGTTTGTTTTGTAAGAGTTATCCTACTAGGTGTGAAGTGGTATGTCATTGTGGTTTTGATGTGCATTTCTCTTATAATTAGTGATGTTGAGCATCTCCTCATGTACTTACTGGAATTGTACACCTTCTTTGCAGGAATGTCAATTCAAGTCCTTTACCAATTTTTTAATCCAGTTGTTTTTTCAGCTTTTTGTGATTGTGTTATAGGCATTCTTTATATATTCTGGATATTAATTTCTTAAAAGACATATAATTTGCAAATATTTTCTTCCATTCTGTGGTTACCGTTTCACTCCGTTGATAGTTTCCTTTGATGCATAAAAGATAAATTTTGATGCATTTTTTGTTGTTGACTGCTTTTCGTGCCGTATCTAAGAATTACTGCCAAATCCAATGTCATGAAGCTTTCTCCTGTTTTCTTCGAAGAGTTTTATAGTTTTAGCTCTTACAATTAAGTCTTTGATCCATTTTGAGTTCATTTTTTTATATAGTATACGGTAAGACTTTACCTTCATTCTTTTGCCTTTCTTACCTCTTCCAGCTTCTGGTGCTTCCTGGTGTTCCTTGTCTTGTGGCCTCATAACCCCAATTTCTGTCTTGGTCTTCACGTGGCCTTTTTCTCTTTTCTGTGTTTCTCCTCCGTGTCTGTATCTTAGAAGGAACCCATCATTGGCCCACCGTAACCCGTGATCTTACCTTGAGATCTTTGATTTAATTACATCTACAAAAAGCCTCATTCCAAATAAGGTCACCTGCTGACATTCTGGGTAGAAATATTGGGGAGGGGACCACTATTCAACTCACGATGATGCCCGTTCTAATCTCCTTTGCCACAAGCAATTTTATTACCAATCCTTTTGTTTCTCCTCCTCAGAACACTCTTTATCGTCCTTTACCACTCAAGCCAGCTAGCATCAAGTTACAGCTTTTCAGCTATGACTCTTTTCTTAGCAGTTGCTCTAAGGTTTGCAATATACATCCTTAACTCTTTACAGTCTACTTAGAATTAATATCACCTAAAATATAGCAAACTTGCAACTATATGGATCCATTTATCCCTTCCCATCTTTTATACCAGAAATGTCGTATGTATTATATATGCATATGTTATAAACCTTAGAAGGCAAAATTATACATTAAGCTTTGATGTTATTATGTATTTCTTTTCAAAGTCAGAGGGAAAAATAGTTTTATATTTGCCCATTTACTTATCACTTATGATGCTCTTTCTTCTTTCCTGAATCTCCAGTTTCTTATCTGGTATCATTTCTTTTCTGTCTGAAGAACTTCCTTTAGCATTTCTTACAGTGCATCTCTGCTGGCAACGATTTTTTTTTTTTTTTTTTTTTTTTGCTTTTTCTTTTTTCTAAAACTGTCTTCATTTCTCCGTTGTTCTCCAAGGATATTTTAGTTGGACCTGAAATTCTGGGTTGAGAAATTTTTCTTTCCACACTTAATGTTGCTGGTTTTCTATCATGTTAGTTTTCTGGGGCCCCTGTAACAAATTACCACAAACTTGGTGGCTTAGGACAACAGAAAATCTTCCTCTCTCATCCTCTCACAGTTCCGGGGGGCAGAAATCCAAAATCCAGATGTAGGCAGGCCCTACTCCCCGTAGAGGTTTTAGGCAAGCATCCTTCCTTGGCTTTTCCAGCTTCTGGTGGCTCCAGGCATTCCTTGGCTTATAAGCTAATAACTCTAGTCTCTGCCTCCCTCTTTATGTGGCCTTCTGTTCTTTCTCTGTGTCTTCTCCCCCATGCCTGTGTGTTTTTCCTCTAGTCAAAGGACACTTGTCATTGGATTGAGGGCCTACCTGACTAATTAGAATGATCTCATCCCAATATCTTTAACTTAATTGCTCTGCAAACACCCCTTTTCCAAATAAATTCACATTCATGGGTCCCAGGGGTAAGTATTAGACATATCCTTTTTTTTTTATAATAGACACATTAACATATTAATTTAGGTATACAATATAATGATTTGGTATTTGTATATATTGCAAAATGATCATCACAGCAAGTCTAGTTAACATCCATCAACCTACATAGTTAACAAAATTTTTTTCACCTGATGAGAACTTTTAAGATCTCTCTTAGCAACTTTCAGCTATACAATATTACTAAAAATAGTCACCATTCTGTACTTTATATCCCATGACTTATTTCCTTTTTTTAAAAGATTTATTTATTGGGGGGAGGGGCAGAGGGCAAGAGAGAGAATCTCAAGTAGAGTCCCTGCTGAGCACAGACCCTGAGGATGCAAGGCTCTGTCTCACGACCCTGAGACCATGACCCGAGCCGAAATCAAGACTTGGACCTGGACCCTTAACCAGCTGAGCCACCCAGGCACCCCTGACCCATTTCTTTTATAACTGCGGGTTTAAACTTTTTAACCACCTACACACATTTTGCCTACCTTCATCCCCTCCCCCTGGCAACCAGCAGTCTATTCTCTGTATCTATGAGTTTGATTTTTTGTTTGTATGTTTCCATGTTTTTAGATTTCACATACAAGGGCGATGATACGGTATTTGTCTTTCTCTATGTAACTTACTTCACTTAGCATAATACCCTCAAGGTCCATCCATGTTGTTCCAAATGGCAGGATTTCCCTCGTTTTTATGACTGAATAATAGTCTGTTGTATTTATACACTATTGATGGACACTTAGGTTGCTTCCATGTCTTGGGTAATGTAAATAATGCTGCAGTGAACATGGGTGAATATATCCTTTTAAGTTAGTGTTTTCATTTCCTTTAGAAGTGGAATTGCTGGATCATATAGTAATTCTATTCTAAATTTTTTGAGGATTTTTATACTGTTTTCCATAATGGTTGTAATTTAAATTTCTACCAACTATGCATAAGGGTTTTTCTTCATATCCTCACCAATATTTGTTATTTTTTACTTTTGATAATAGCCACTCTAACAGGTGGGAAGTGATCTTTGTGGTTTTGATTTGCATTTTCCTGATGATTACGGATGTTGACCACCTTTTCATGTACCTATTGGCCTTATGTATGTTGTCTTTGGGAAGATTTCTATTCAAATCCTCTGTCTGTTTTTAATGGAAATTCTTTTTGTTTGCTACTGAGTTGTATTAGATCTTTATGTATTTTTGGGTATTAACTCCTTATAAGATATATAATTTGCAAATATTTTTCCCCATTTAGTAGGTCACCTTTCCATTTTATTAATGGTTTCTTTTAGTGTGCAGAAACCTTTTAGTTTGATGTAGTCCCCCTTGTTAATTTTTGCTTTTATTACTCTTTTTTTGTTTCTTTGCTTTTTAAATATTTTATTTATTTATTTGACACAGAGACAGCAAGAGAGGGAACACAGGCAGGGGAAGTGGGAGAGGGAGAAGCAGGCTTCCTGCTGACTGGGGAGCCCGATGCGGGCTCAATCGGAGGACCCTGAGGTCATGACCTGAGCTGAAGGCAGATGCTTAATGACTGAGCCAAGGCACCCCTATTGCTTTTACTTTTGGAGTCACATCCAAAAAATTCACCACCAAGACTATTATTAAGGAGCTTACTGCCTATGTGTTCTTCTAGGAGTTTTATGGTTTCAGGTCTTATATTCAAGTGTTTAATTCATTTTGAGTTATCTTTTGCGTATGGTTTAAGATGGTGGTTGAGTGTCATTCTTTTGCATGTGGCTATGCAGTTTTCCCAATACAGTTTGTTGAAGACACTGTTCTTTTTCCTTTGCATATTCTTGTCTCCTTTGTCGTAAATTCATTGACCGTATATGTGTGGGTTTATTTCTTGCCTCTCTCTTCTGTTCCACTGATCTGCAAATCTGTTTTTATGTCAGTATCATACTGTTTTGATTTCTGTATACATGGTTTGAAATCAGAAAGCATGATGCCTCTACCTTTATTCTTCTTTCTCAAGATTGCCTTTGTTATTTGGGGTCTTTTGTGGTTCCATACAAATCTTGGGACTGTTTTATTTCTATGAAAAATGCCATTTGAATGTTAATAGAGATTGCATTGACTCTGTAGATTACTTTGGCTAGGATGGACATTTTAACAATATAAATTTTTCCAATCCATGAGCACAGAATATCTTCCCATTTATTTGTGTCTTCTTCAGTTTCTTTCATTAGTGTGTTATGTTTTCAATGTACAGGCCTTTCACCTCCTTGGTCTAATTTATTCCTAGGTATTTTATTCTTTTTTATGAAATTGTAAAGGCAGTTGTGTTCTTAATTTCTCTGATAGTTCATTATTAGTGTATAGAAATGCAAACAAATTTTTGTATATTGATATTGTATTCTCCAACTTTACTACTTTTTTTTTAAGATTTTATTTATTTATTTGTCAGAGGCAGAGAGAGAGTGAGCACAAGCAGGGGGAGCATCAGGCAGAGGGAGAAGCAAGCTCCCCACTGAGCAAGGAGCCCACTGCGGGACTCGATCCCGGGACCCCGGGATCATGACCCGAGCCAAAGGCAGACGTTTAACTGACTGAGCCACCCAGGTGTCCCTACTAAATTTATTACTTCTCACAGTTTTTTTGGTAGAGTCTTTAGGGTTTTCTATATATGATATCGTGTCATCTGCAAATAGTGACTGTTTTATTCTTCCTTGCCAATCTCCATGCCTTTTATTTATTTATTTATTTATTTTGCCTAATTGCTCTAGCTAGGAGTTCCAATACTATGTTGAATGAAACTGGCAAAAGTGTGCATCCTTGTCTTGTTCCTGATCTTAAAGGAAAAGCTTTCAGCTTTTCAGCAATGAGTATGATGTTAGCTGTGGCCTTGTCACAAATAAGCTTGATCATGTTGAGATACATTCCCTCTATATCCACCTCGTTTGGCATTTTTATCATAAATGTTGAATTTTGTCTTATGCTTTTTTTGCAATAGAAATGATCATATGATTTTTATCCTTCATTTTATTAATGTAGTATCAAGTTGATTAATTTCCCTGTGTTGAACCACCCTCACATCCCTGGAATAAATCCCACTTGATCATGGTATGTGATTTTTTTCATGTATTTTTGAATTCAGTTTGCTAATATTTTGTAGAGGATTTTTGCATCTATATTCATTAGTCATATTGGCCTAAAATTTTCTTTTCTTGTGGCATCTTTGTCTGGTTTTGGTATCAGGTAATGCTGGCCTTATAAAATGAGTTTAGAAGTATTCCCTTTTCTTCTCTTTTTTGGAAGAGTTTGAGAAGTTTTGGTATTGATTCTTCTTAGAATGTTTGTTAGAATTCACCAGTGAAACCATCTGGTCCTACACTTTTGTTTATTGG
The DNA here is from genome assembly GCF_023065955.2 of Ursus arctos. NCBI lineage: Eukaryota > Metazoa > Chordata > Mammalia > Carnivora > Ursidae > Ursus > Ursus arctos. The sequence continues at coordinate 58,851,247 of NW_026622819.1, forward strand.
GATGTTTTTGATTATTAATTTCACCACCTTACTCATAATCAGTCTATTCAGATCTTTTATTTTTTCATGACTCAGTCTTGTAAAGTTGTGTGTTTCTAGGAATTCCTCCATTTCTTTTAGGATGTCCAATTTGTTGGCATAGAATTGTTCATAGTAGTCTCTTATGGATCTTTGTATTTCTGTGTTATCAGTCACATCTCCTCTTTCATTTCTGATTTCATTTATTTGAGTCTCCTCTTTCTTGGTGAGTATAGCTAATAGTTTATTTTGTTTATCTTTTCAAAGAACCAGCTCTTTGTTTCATTGATTTTTTCTGTTGTCTTTTTAGTTTCTATTTCATTTATTTCCATTCTGTTTGTTGTTATTTTCTTCCTTGTACTAACTTTGGGCATCATTTGTTCTTCTTTTTCTAGTTCCTTGAGGTGTAAACGTAGATCATTTATTTTAGATCTTTCTTGTTTCTTGATGTAGGCACTTATCAATATGAACTTCCTTCTTAGAACTGCTTGTGCTGCATCCTGTAAATTTTGGGATGTTGTATTTCAGTTTTCATTTGTCTGGAGGTATTTTTTTTTAAAGATTTGTTTAAGGGAGAAAGAGAGCACGCATGAGCGGGGGAAGGGACAAAGGGAGAGAATATCTAAGCAGACTCTGCTGAGTATGGAGCCCAATGTGGGGCTCTGTCTCACAACCCATGAGATCAGGACCTAAGCCAAAACCAAGAGTTAGGCACTTAACCGACTGAGCCACCCAGATGCCCCTATTTTTTTTTCCTTTTGATTTCTTCTTTGATCCATTGATTTTTGAGTAGCATGTTGTTTAACCTCCACATAGTTGTGAATTTTCCAGTTTTCTTCTCATAATTAATTTCTAGTTCTGTACCATTATGGTTGTAAAAGATGCTTGATATGATTTCAGTCTTCTTAAATTTATTAAGACCTTTTTGTGGACTAACCTATGATTTTTTTAAGATTTTATTTATTTATTTGACAGAGAGAGAGAGACAGCAAGAGAGGGAACACAAGCATGGGGAGTGGGAGAGGGAGACGCAGGTTCCCTGCTGAGCAGGTAGCCCTATGTGGGGCTCAATCCCAGGACTCTGGGATCATGACCTGGGCCAAAGGCAGACGCTTACCAACTGAGCCACCCAGGTGCCCCTGGACTAACCTACGATCTATCCTGGAGAATGTTCCATGTGTGCATCAGAAGAACATGTATTCTGTTGCTTTTGGATCAAACGTTCTATATATGTCTGTTAATTCCATCTAGTCTGATTTATTTAAAGGCAATAATGTTTCCTTATTTATTGATTTTCTTTGCGGATGACCTACCATTGAGGAAAGTGGGGTGTTAAAGTCCTATACCATTATTGTATTGCTATCTATTTCTCTCTTCAGGCCTAGTTAATATTTCATTTATATATTTTGGTGCTTCTATGCTGGGTGCATAAATATTTGCAAATGTTATATCTTCTTGTTGCAATGTATTTGTCTCTTGTTACAGTCCTTGTAAAGTCTTTTTTGTCAGGTATTGTTATAGATACCCCAACTTTCTTTTGGTTTCCATTTGCATGGAGTATCTTTTTCCATCCTTTCACTTTTAGTCTGTGTCCTTACGTCTGAAGTGAATCTCTTATAGGCAGCACATTGATAGGTATTGTTTTTTTATACATTCAGCCACTATGTCTTTTGATTGGAGAAGTTAGTCTTTTTACATTTAAAGTAATTACTGATGGGTATGTACTTATTTTAATTTTGTTAATTATTTTCTGATTATTTTGTGTTCTTGTTCCTTTCTTCTCTTGCTCTTTTCCTTTATGATGTGATATTCCCGTAGTGGTATGCGTAGATTCCTTTACCTTTTATGTACCTACTGTTCAGTTTTGCCTGTGGTTATCATGAGGCTTACATAAAACAGCTTATATTTGTAACAGTCTGTTTTAATTTGATAACTTAAGTTTGAGCACATTCTAAATCTCTGCATTTTTATCCCCCTCACACATCATGTTTTAGATTTTTTATGTCACAATTTACATCTTTTTATCTTGTGTATTTCTTAGGTTATTATATAGTTATTTTTACTAGTGTTGTCTTTTAACTTTCATACTAGCTTTTTTTTTAAGATTTTATTTATTTATTTATTTATTTATTTATTTATTTATTTATCTATCTATTTATCAGAGAGAGAGAGTACACAAGCAGGGGGAGCAGCAGGCAGAGGGAGAAGCAAGCTCCCCGTTGAGCAAGGAGCCGAGAAGCAAGCTCCCCGTTGAGCAAGGAGCCTGATGTGGGACTTGGTATCAGGACCCTAGGATCATGACCCGACCCAAAGGCAAATGCTTAACTGACTGAGTCACCGAGGCATCCCTCATACTAGCTTTATAAGTGCATGACACACCACATTTCAAAATTAGGTTTTCCTGAATTTTACCATATATTTACCTTTACCAGTTAGAGTTCTACTTTCATATGTTTTCCTGTTACCAATTAGTACCCTTTCATTTCTGCTTAAAGAAGTCCCTTTAACATTTCTAGTAAGACCAGTCTAGTGGTAAACTCCTTAATCTTTGCTTATGTTGAAAACTTTCTCTCTCCTTTCATTCTAAATTATAACTTTGCTAGGTAGAGTATTCTTGGTGGTGTTGTTTTTTTTTTTCTTTCACATTTTGAATATATCATGCCACTCTCTTCTGGCCTACAAAGTTTCCATTGAATAGTCTTCTCATAGCCTTATATGTAACAAGTTCTCTTTCTCTTGCTGTTTTTAAGATTTCTCCTTGTCTTTAACTTTTGATACTACAATCATAGTGGGTCTTGGTATGGGTCCTTTTGGGTTCATCTTCTTTGAAACGTCTTGGGCTTCCTTGATCTTGATGTTTGTTTCATTCCCCAGGTTAGGGAAGTTTTCTGTCATTATTTCTTTAAATAAGTTTTCTGACTCTTTTTCTCTCCTGAAACACCTAAATGTGGATGTTGGACACTTGATGCTGTCCTACAAGTCCCTTAGGCTCTCTTTACTTTTTTCTTTTTTCATTTTTGCTGCTTTGGTTGGGTGAGTTCCAGGACCCTATCTTTAAGTTCACTGATCCTTTCTTCTGCCTCATGTAGTCTGTTGTTGAACTTCTCTATTGTATTTTTCATTTGGGTTATTGTATTCTTCAGCTCTGTGACTTCTTTTTTGGTACCTTCTTATACTTTCTCTTTGTTGAAATTCTTACTTTGTTTATCTGTTCTTCTCCTGAGATTGATGAACAACTTTATGACCATGACTTTGAGCACTTTATCAGGTAAAGCACTTACCTCTGTTTCATTTACATTTTTTTTTGAAGTTTTATCTTTTTGTTTGTTTGTTTTTGGAACATATTCATCTCTGTGTCTTTATTTTCCTTGATTCTCTGTGTTGGTTTGTATGTATTACATAAAACAGCCACATCTCCCAAGCTTCAAGGAGGGGCATCATGTAGAACATGAAGCTTATTGTTTAACCTTGCCCTAGCTCTTCGTTGTTCTCAAACCTTTATGACTGTCCAAGCAGCTTACTTTATTTTTAGTGCCTCTCAGTAGTTGAGGGTCTACTAAGACCTCTCAGTGTCCCAAAAGGGAAGATCTCAGTCAGCACCTAGATTCAGATTGATTGAAAGTGAGACCCATGGGCAACAGCTTTTAGAGTATGGAAATAATATAGTCCTATGGGACTGCAAGCATAAATAAGCCTTACTAGCCACCAGAGCCATATGATCTAGAGGTGTCCCCTGGGCAGCAGCTACCAGACTCAGGCCACCAGATGAGTGTACAAGCTCTTTTCTGGAAGATACTGACAATCTATAGCAAAGCAGAAGCAGAGTGCAAAGATGACATCCACCAGCCTCCATCCCTGGAAAGCACCTTTCGCAGAAACTGGTGGTGTGTTTCACTCTGCTCTTTGCACTGTGCCCTCGGGATAGTAGCCAGCCAAGAACTGTCTCTGTTGCAGTCACCTTCCTGGAACCCAAGGAACATGAGCCCTGTTGCCCACAAGATCTAGGGGATCAAGGGACATTAGACAGTAGCCTCAAATACCAGGCACTGGGCATAAAAATCAGGGCACCAGATATGAGTACAAGCTTCTCTCTGGAAGATACTGACCTCTAGAGAGTGGCAAAAGGAAAGCACAATGATAACACCTGCCCTCTAAGGTCTCTGGAGAGCATGACATTCAGCTGTTAGGTGTGTATTTAATTAGAAGGCTGCCCCTCAGGCCACAGCTCTGAATATAAGATAATAAGCCTCTTTCACAGAAAGATTGGGCATCTTATTCTGTTGCCTCTTTACCATGGCCTTGGGGTGGTAGCTGGTTAAGAACTCTTGTTTTTTGGGGCACCTGGGTGGCTCAGTCATTAAGCATCTGCCTTCAGCTCAGGGCGTGATCCCAGAGTCCTGGGATCAAGCCCCACATCAGACTCCTCTGCTGGGAGCCTGCTTCTTCCTCTCCCACTCCCCCTGCCTGTGTTCCCTCTCTCGCTGGCTGTCTCTCTGTCAAATAAATAAATAAAATCTTTAGGAAAAAAAAAAAAAAGAACTCTGTTTTTTATCTTTCATCTTTTTGTTTTTTTAAATAGGCTCTACACCCAACATGGGGCTTGAACTCACAAGACTGAGATCAGGAGTCCTGTATTCTACCAACTGAGCCAACCAGGTGCCCCTAGGAACTCTATTTTTATTTGTTACAGACCTGTGGGACCAACAAGTATAAGTTCCACTGGCCACCAGGGCCAAGTGACCTAGGGATGTCCCCTGGGCAGCAGCTGCAACAATCAGGTGGCCAAATGAGGGTACAAGCCCCTTTCTGGGAGATACCAGTACACTTGAGCAAGTCAGAGAGCACGAGGATGGTGCCTGCTAGCCTCCATCTTGGGGCAGTATTTTAGTAGACTAGATGTGTGTCACATTAGGCTAATGCTTTAAGATAAGCAAATAAGCCTCTTTCACAAAATCCTAGGCACTTTTCAGTTGACTACCTCTGTGCTGGTCTTTGGGGGTGGGTGAGTCTGTGCACACAGCCCTTTAAAATTGTTCCTTAGTTCTCATAGCCTTGTAGTTGTGGACTGAAGCCTCTTAGCTTTCAAAGATAGATGTTTTGAGGCTCATCTCTCAGTGCAGGTCTTAAAAGTTGGAGTGGCAGAGGTGGAGTTCAAACCATTCGCTCCTCAGTGAGAAGCTTGGGGTTTTGAGTTCCCTTCTGGTTATGGGCACCACACTAAGGGTGGGCTTCATAGGAAGAGTGTGTCTGAGTCTCTCCTATCCGCTTCTATGTGAGTTTTCTCTGTTTCACCCAATGCGTAGACATTATTCAGCTGGTTTGGGTGTTTTTTGTTTTATTTGTTTTTGTTTGTTTTTCAGAGGAAATTGTTCCATCTGTAGCTGTAGATTCAGTGTGTCTATGGGAGGAGGTGAGTTCAGGATCCTTGTACATCATCAGCTTGGACTGGAGCAGATATATTTTTGGGGCATCCACAATTCAGCCCCCCCATCTGTCTTCTGGCCTCCATTCTAAGTCAGGAGTCATTCAAGTTGTTGTTCTGCGGTATGTAATTTTTCATTTTTCTTTGGTGCTTTCAAGATTTTCTTTTTATTTTTCGGGGTGCCTGGGTGGCTCAGTCTTTAAGCGTCTGCCTTCGGCCCAGGGCGTGATCCCAGGGTCCTCAGATCGAGCCCTGCATCGGGCTCCCTGATCTGCTGGGAGCCTGCTTCTTCCTCTTCCACTCCCCCTGCTCGTGTTCCCTCTCTTGCTGGCTGTCCCTCTCTGTCAAATAAATAAATAAAGTCTTTATTAAAAAAAGATTTTCTTTTTATTTTTGGTTTCAGCAGTTTGATTGTGATGTGCCTGAGTATGGCTTCTTCATATTTTTCCTGCTTAAGATCTGCTGACCTTGAATCTGTAAATTTGTATCTTTCACCAGATTTGGGGCATAATCAGTCATTTCTGCAAATAGTGTTCTGTCCTGTCTTTATCTCCTCCTCCTGGATATTATCCTGTAGGTCCCTCAGTCTCTGTTCATTTTTCCCCCATCTTTTTTCTGTCTTCTGTAGATTGGGTAATTTCTTTTAATAACTCTTTCCTCTATTACCTCCACTGCACTGTTAATCCCATCTACTGAATTTTTTATTTTGGGTATTGTTTTGTTCAATTCTAGAATTTCTGTTTGTTTTTTTAAAATATGTATAGATTCCATTTTTCTGCTGTGACCTCCTAACCTTTCATTCATTGAAAATCTATTTTCCTTGATTCCACTGAGTATGATTATAATAAACTCTTTATAATCCTTATCTATAAATTTCAAAATCTAGGTCTTCTGAAAATTGGTTCCATGAACTGTCTTCTCTCTGGAAAGCAGGTTACATTTTCCTGCTTCTTTGTAAAGTAATTTTATACGGTATCCTGGGTGTTCTGAAGGTCATACTGTGGAGACTGGATTCTGTTGTATTTTTCTGAAGAACGGTTTTGTTTTCGTTGTTGTTTTTATAGAGGCAGTTAATTTGGCTGTATTCATACTGTAAACTTTCGTCTTCTGGGCATCAGCCCAAATCGCAGCTCAGTTCTTTTATTCTTAGCTGGGCTGCTTGCAGTCGGTCCCGTGTGTGTGTAGTTCTTGAATGAACTAGAGTTTAGGCAGTGTTTGCATACACAGTCTGGGGCTTCTCCTCTCTCTCTCTCCTTTCTGGGATCTCATCCCTTCTCACTTTGCAGCAACATAGTTGTCCCCAAGTTTGTTCTCTCATTTTTAAGACTGGAGAGACAGAATTTCTTTCAGTTTTAGCTGCCTTGCATAGCACCAACCGCACTGTACCCTTAAGCTAAAAGCTGCAAAAATTGGAAACTCATCTCATGCTGTTCTCTTCTTTCAAGTTTTAACTCCCTTCCAGTATATACTTGCCTTTATTTACTCTCTAGTGTCTTCAGGTGGTTGTTGTTGTCTTTTTGCTTTTGTTTTGCATTTGGTCTAAAGTTTACAGTAGTTACCTGTGGAAATTACAGGTTTAGTCATTACTCAGCCATACCACAATATACCCTAGTTTTATCCTTTTCCGTCAGCTCAGTGTAGGGAACCTCCTCCAGTGAAGCCACAGGGATCAGCTAAAGTTGAGGCATTAGTGGGACTCAAAACTGAAAGACCATTAAGTCACCCAGTAAAGTTTGGAGCCATATTTTCAAATGCAGACTGTGCTGTCTCTAAAGCCAAAAGAGGCCTACCAAACATGATGCTTCTTTCTTAGTGTTAGAAGTCTCAAGGTACGATAATAATTCCCGTACTCTAATGGCCATGTGCTGGCATAACATGCCCCAGATCATGGATTCTTATCTCCCAACCTCTGGAACACATGATCTTACCAGGGTATTTAGAGTAGTTGCCACTTCTTGCTCATCAGGTCCAGTTAATATTATGTATCTATATAATAGACCAATGTAATGTTACATGGAAGGTCCAGAAAGTCAGGATCCATTGGGCTATGTTTTGACAGAGATCAGGAGAGTTAGTGGGAGAGCCCTGAGGCAAGACAATGAATGTATACTGTTGACCATCCTGGGTAAATGCAAATTGCTTCTGATCTTTCTTCCTGATGGATATTGAAGGAAATACATTCATTAGATCAATAGCTGCATGCTATGTAAGAGAAGCTCTGTCGCTTCATTCTAGTCTAGATACATCATGCAGAGCAGTTGCAGAGCGCCTACCACTCAGTTAAGTTTGCAGGACTCCTCTGTCATCTATGGTTTTCTTACAGACGAGACTGGTAAACTGAAATGGGATATAATAGGGGACTACTACCCTTGTATCCCTTATGTTTTTAGGGTTAGCACATCATTCCGCCCAAGAGGCAGTATTGTTTGTGAATTATTATCTCAGCCAGACTTGGGGTGGAGAGTTGTGGTTCAGGAGCTTTCATTTGGCCTTTCCTACTACAATAGTCCTTATTACATAGGTCAAGGAAGTAATGTCTGGGCTCTCCGAGACACTGAGTATGTGCAACCTGATTATGCATTTGGATACCAAGGAAATGATCACTAGGTGCATCTGCGAAGATTTGGACCCACTGTAAGAAAGACCTGGGTCAGAACTACATATATTACCTGGCCTCCAGAATCCTTGCTCTAATGATAGGTCTTTGATGTGCTTTAGTTTTGGAACTTTTAATGCCCTCGTCAGTACTCTGTCATGGTAGTTCCAGCATACTATCTCATTTAATGTGGGCATCCATTTTTTCCAAGTATTGAAATACTATCCCACTATTAGAATCAGCTCCAAGGCCCCTTGTCAGTGTGTTAAATATTGAGTCCTGGAAGAGTATCCCCATATCAACAAACACTCCTTTAAGCAGACTAATATTCCATTGCACACCCCAAACCCTGCGTCAGCATCCTCAAGGTACATTTATAAGCCGGTGCTCTTGGTTCTTGCTGATACATAGTAGCCTGCTCCTGTAGCTCCTTTGGTCAATAATCCTTTTCCATCCTTCACAGGGCCAGCACTTCCCCACAATGGTCATGCTGAGACTTAACCCTAGTTATTGGGCTAGTGTCCAGGAGGGGATGGGGGATGATCTTGAGGAAGGCAGGTGTTGTGCAAGACATCTGCCTCAGTGGAGGCCTCTGAGTAGTTCCTGCAAGGTGGGGGCTGCTGTTGTCCTCTAGCAAGGAGAAGTGATTCTGGGCGCTTTTGTGTGCTCACATGTTCAGAGGGATCTAAAGGTTTTATGTTCTCAAGTGCATCTTCCCAGTCTGTGTAACAGTGCGAACACTTGCAAAGACCCATCTATAGGACAGCCCAGTGGCTGTGGACTCGTGGTGTCTGCTGTTGCTCACCTGGGATTGGTTGTAGTAAGCCAGTGTGCAAGGAGGCTTGTCGAGCTAAAGCTTTGACTTGCTTGAGTTGGGTATGAATCACTTGCTTTGGTTCCTGTGTATCTTATGACCCTGTCAGTCACTTCCCCCGCCCCCAGACTGAACTTGCAGCATGATTATACAAACCTCTGTGTAGAAAACAGAGATTCCTTATTCTCTGAGATGTTAAGCTCTAGCCAATCAGTTTCTGTCCCTCTAGCCTAGTACGTCTGAACTTCATTTCTTGTTATGTATTTAAACTTTTCTCTATACTCTAGGTTTTTTTTACCTCCCATGGTCAGGTGGAGAGGAAGCTTCCCCTGTGTATAACTATACTATCACCTATTTTTCTTTTTATAGATTTATTTATTTATTTAAGAGAGAGAGAGAGAGAGCGACAGCGAGAGAGAGATTCAGAGAACAAGTGAGGGGAGGGGCAGAGGGAGAAGCAGACTCCCTGAGGAGCAGGAAGCCCCATGTGGGACTCGATCCCAGGACCCTGGGATCATGACCTGAGCCAAAGGCAGACATTTAACCAGACTGAGCCACCCAGACGCCCCCATTTTTCTTTTTAAAATATTATCATCACAGAACTGATTGTACACAGGGCTTGTAATAAAATGTTAACACTGTGCTGTGAAACCACCATGGTAAATCTCCATTGAAGGGGACTTCAAAGGCACCTGAAAGTGGAGTGTTACATCTATGACTTTATTTCTCGCTTCCTGAGTATATTAAACCTAATTTTCACCCTTTCATTCTGTTTCAGCCTTCTGCATAAGAAGGCTGAAAGGGTATATCTTCTGCCCATCATACTTTGTAATTAAACATTAAAACAAAAAAACAAAACCCTCACCCCAAGTCTCAGGTTCCACTCACTCCCCATCAAGGGCCTGACTTTAGTGTGGGAGATAAACTGAGGCTGCAGAGTTAGCCACTGCTGAAGTTCTGTTCTTAGAATATAGTCCTGTGCCTGGTCTTCAATGTGATTTACTTTCCAGATAGAGTAAATAACAGTCTAAAGACTGTCTAAAGAGGCAGCTTTTTAAATAGACTTCCACTTCTTGCCTTAAATTAGTAACTATCTGTCTTGAGCCTAACATTTTCTCTCTTCCGTGCATCAGTAGCATCCAGCAACAATAAACTGTACAGCCCTTTAAATTATGGTTTCCTCTGTATACATAAACTCATGCAACCCCTGTCAGCTGTATCTGGTTCCAGGTCAACAAAGGTACATATTTTGTTATTTTTTTTAGTGATGAAATGTTTATTTAAGAAAATTTACTAAATCTTAGTAATGAGGTCGGAAAAGACATTAGGGTTTGAAGCCGATGGCCAAGAAAGAATTCTTGAGACATCTTTGGTGCAAAAAGGTGGTTTTATTAAAGCACAGGGACAGGACCCATGGGCAGAAAGAGCTGTTCAAGGTACGTATTTTAGTAATGGCAGTGCTGTGGCATTCCAGGTGCTAACAGCATGCATTTCCATCAGTAAAAACGTGCTTATTGCCACCTGGCCAGCAAGTGATCAAATTCCAAAATCTCTTCCTTAGAGTCTATTTCCTAGGACCATGACCAGTTTCAGATGTCTTTGGTAGGTTTCTTCAAAAGCAGACTATGGGAGCAAGGAATCAATATTAAGAAAATGCTCCAGGGAAAAACTGGAAAATGACTAGAAGAAGCAGGATAGGGGAGGGGAAAAGCAAAGCAAGGGGGAGACCTCTAAGTCCCATGGAGGGTGGCTTCAGCCTAATCCCATAGGAGAACTTTGGAATATCAATGATGCCTCAGCGTTTGTCCTGACTTGTTACAAGGAACCTGGGCTTCCGTCCTCCTACTTTCATACTCCAGACAATCACTAGCTATGACCTGCCTTACGATGGGTGGGTAGATGTAAATTCCCGGGCTCTTCTGACTCTGTGTCTGTAGACACTGTGCCTCCAGGAGCCCAGGAGTTGGCCTTTGAAGAGAGTCTCCAGTGTGGATGGTTAGAAGCGAAAGGCACAAAAGCTGGGGAGGACGTGAGGGTAGCAAATAAAGATCATAAAGGGGACTCGGTTGGAGCACCGACTGTGTCCATTACACACTTGTTACCTTTCCTTCCTTCCCTAACTCTGTTTTCACTTCTCCAACCCCGGAGGAGCCAGGTGCAACCTAGTAAGTGGGGAAGAAGAAGAAGAGAGCAAAGTGGCAGAAATGACGAAGACGTGGACTATATTGGGATAGGCTCCATTATACTGGGGTAACAAGTAGCCCTAAAATCTCAGCAGCTCATACAGGAAAGTTTATGTTTTGCCTGTGCCTCACGTCCTATGTGAAATGGCAGAGGACTGCGCTGCACATGGTCAGCAGGGACTGAAGTTGTTAGAGGGTCCACCATCTTCTTCCGCCCCGTCTTGAACACACAGCTGCCCCAGGTGTTTTCATGGGAGGACTATGCATGGGCTTGTCAGTGTGCTTCAGCACAGGTGTGACAGTCACCTGTCACAAAGCCCTGCCTGACTGCATGGCGACAACAAAGGGGGGAGGGGATCAAACAGTAAAGTTGGTGACTGATCCCAGCATGCCTGTCTTTTTGACTATAAGCTTCTAAGTTTAGTTCAAACTTCAGCTGAGTGGGAAAAAGTTGTAAATCAAATGAAAAAGTAAAACTGGGTAACTAGTACTAATCAAATAAATTTGGAAAATCTATGAAATTTGCTAGAGCTTTTATCACTGAGGCAGGGGGAAAAGAATAGGTAAATTATGAACTAATAGGGTTCCTCAAAAAAAAAAAACTAAAAATAGCCAAAATGCCTCATTGTGTTGTAGTAGTTAAGTAAATTATGTACATTCACAGGTGAGTAGGTTATTTTGTCATTTAAAACTATGTTTCTAGAGAGCTTTTATTGACATTGTTAAATGCTCGTGTTATATGTGAAAAAAGTCAGGATATAAAACTGTATATGAGAATTCCCATCTCTTACCTGGTTTGCTGTAAAGGCCCTAATTGTTACCCTCCTTAATGTCTCTGGTTCTCTAGTATGTTCCTTACACTGCAGCTAGTTACCTAGCTGCCATATAAAGCTGCTGTCTCATGTGGCCTTCAGGATAAAATCCAAATTTCTTTTCATGGTATATATTATATCCGTTTGGTCATGCCTACATCTTCTGCTTCATTTTTCTCAAATACCTACTTCATATCCTGTTCTCAAATTTATATTTCCACCGCAGATATTTCCTGAGCTCTAGATGTATGTAGACAAGTGAATAGACAAGTGACATCCCTCTTTGGTTGTCTCATAGTCATCTCAGATTTAATATATGCACAATTAAGCCTTTTTTTTTTTTTAAGAACTCTTTAAAGTCGAACTTCTGATTCTCTCTCTTCACCACACCAGGTCTTGTCCCGCGCCAATCTTTTCTAACTCAGTAAGTGATACCTCTCCCTACTCAGCCAGCAAAGCCCGAAATTCAGGAGCCATCCTTGAGTGTCAGCTCCTTTTCCAGCACACACTCGGTCCCTCCTGGCCTCGGATTCTTCACTATGGCATGGTAATTCAGCCTCTCAACTTCCCTTTCTCGCTGGCTTGTTCTCTGACTCTACCCAGGTTCACATTACTAAGAGATTCTGATTCTGCTTTGTCCCTGCTGGGTTTTTTTCATGTTCTGAAGGAAATCAACCCATCTTATTGGTTCTGTTTCACGAGTTTTTTAGCGTGCCCCCACTCTCATGGAATTGGTAAAGAAATGTTTTGCAAACTTTTTCAAAACTTTAGCATCCCAAAGTGCTCGGACATAGACAGGTAGAGGTAGGAAGGACAGAGCTGCAGACTAATTCAGTGGCTGATGGAGGCCCCTGACAGTGTCCACTCTTGTGTCTACATGCTGTTTTACTTCATTTACTTTTGTTTTGTTATCTAGCCTTTTTACTTGTTTTTAATAACCACTTTTTTGAAATACAACTCACCTACCATAAAACTCACCCTTTAAAAGTGTACAAAGAGTAGAGTTTTATAGTATATTCATAGTTGTGCAGCCATTATCACTACCTCATTTTGGAACACTTGATTCCTCTTTAAACTTTTGTTTTCACCTCTCTCATGAAAAATTTCAAATTATGTCCTTTATCTCCTTAAACATAGTAAACATAGAGGTTTTATACTTGGAGTTAGATTACTCCAGTATCTAGTGTGCTTGTTGGTGTTTCTAACGTCTGTTGTTTCTGCTGGTTTCAGTTATAACATTTTCCTTGTGTGCCTAGTTATGTTTCAGTTGAGTGCTAGATTTTTTTTTTTTTAAAGATTTTATTTATTTATTTGACAGAGATAGAGACAGCCAGCGAGAGAGGGAACACAAGCAGGGGGAGTGGGAGAGGAAGAAGCAGGCTCCTAGCGGAGGAGCCCGATGTGGGGCTCGATCCCATAACGCTGGGATCACGCCCTGAGCCGAAGGCAGACGCTCAACCGCTGTGCCACCCAGGCGCCCCGAGTGCTAGATGTTTTATTTGTAAAACTGTTTGCAGAAATTGTTGAAACCTAAGATGGCGTACTCCTCTAGAGAGGATTCACTTTGCTTCTGCCAGGCGCTGGTGAGCGCTAACAATCCTGGATTACCCCAGGCCTTTTCAGAGATTTTGATTAGCAGAAGGAGAACTGCAAACCCCATGATGCTTGTCAATATCAGCTTTACTCTTGTTCATGGGTATACCCCTTTGTGGTTCCTACAAAGGTAATGATTTCACTTGGGTTCTCTCCACTCTGTCCTTATCTGGCCCTGGGCTCTAATCTTCATGCTCTTAGCCATGGGAGGTTGTCAGTTGCTCAGTTCCACGATTCCTTTGTAATTGAGTTATAATTGACATACAACATATTAGTTTGAGATATACAACACACTGATTTAATATTTTCATATATTGTGAAATGATCTTCACATTAAGTCTAGTTAACATCCATCACCATGCATACTGTCAAAAGTTGAGGAAAAATACAGAAGTAAAACCAATGAATCACTGAAATAGTAATTGATAAAAGTATATTGTGCACGCACCAGAAAGACACTTTGCAAGCCAGGAGCACTCAAAACATGGAATGAGGCTTAGAGGTTTATTATTATAAACTAGCTTATATAGTGTAGAGACAGTGACTTTATTCTTCATAGTGATTGGTTATAATATTAGAATTTGCTTAGATGATAGGGAATTATTGGTTACCTCATGGGGGAACAACTCAAGTTTCGCTTATGATTTCCAGAGGCATAAACAAGAAGAGACCCAGGTCGAGTTAGCCTCACTTGCCTTGCAAGATAAGCTCCAAGACAAGCTCTAGTCTCCATATGTGTTTGATTCTAACAATTTCTTTTTGGTCATTCTCTTAGCAAGCTGAGTGTAGCCAACTAGTATAGCGTTATTCTTGGTTACCACCGTTGACGTAGCCAGACTAAAGAATCACACATTCACTGTTTCCAGTAGTTGAGTCCTCAGGATGGAGGGTCTTGTAGTTACTGTTGCCAGCAGTCAGATCATCATCATATATGTGGGAGGTCAGATCGTTGAGTTCCTCAAGTTGTCTAATCCTGGTGGATATAATTAGAGGTGTGAGTGGCTGCCCAAAGGCATTCAAAACTCTTGAGAGGATACAACACACTAGAGAGATTGATATGATTGATAACTCTAAGAAGAGTAATAGCCAAGGGTTGAAAAATTCCGCAGAGATTCCCAGAAGCCAAGATTTAACAAACTAATCAACTTAAATGGGTTCTAATCAAATTCAGGTTTTACCTTTCTAATTCAATCTACATTTTTTTAGTTATTTTGCATAGCCACAATAGATGTATTTAACAATCACATATCCTCATGATTATTTTGGACATCATGACCATCAATCAGGATGTTTTATTTCAGCAGGCAGAATTATAGATGACCTTCCACCTTAACTAGGCCTCTATGATGTGAGCAATCAAGTAATTTAATAAGAGGCATTTCTATGGAAATAAAAGAAAAACAAGGGTTAATACAAGCTCAAACAAATTATAAATTCATTTTTGAGTTTAGAGAGCAGCCAGTTGAGAAAATTTCTAGATTTGAGTGTGAAGCATTTTTAGAAGATAAATAAGTATGGGGCGCCTGGGTGGCTCAGTCGTTAAGCGTCTGCCTTCAGCCCAGGGCGTGATCCCAGAGTCCTGGAATCGAGCCCCACATCGGGCCCCCTCCTCCCCTGGGAGCCTGCTTCTTCCTCTCCCACTCCCCCTGCTCACGTTCCCTCTCTCGCTGGCTGTCTCTCTCTCTCAAATAAATAAATAAAATCTTAAAAAAAAAAAAAAAGATAAATAAGGATGACAGTTTCAGGCACATGGATTTTCCTGGTTTGCAGTTTGTCCTTGATGATGTCTTCGGGTGTTGAACTTTGTCGAGTGGTGGCCCATACAGCAACAGGCATGAAGATTGTCTTCAAACGTGATCTACTGTGGTGATTTCTCCGGAGTTTACCAAGTAGATAACAAAACCACAGACAGTTAACAAGACTAGAATCTGATGATGGGTACACTACAGTTTTCTATTAAAATACAGTTTTTTTGTAGTTACCCCATTTTTATCAAAGATACATCAGTGAAACTAATTTGTAAAAATTAAGTCTAGTCTTATTAAATTTGGGTTATTTACATAAATGTAGTAAAAACAGTAATTCAATGCTTATTCTCAAATATGACATTTCAGTCAAACTTTTGGCAATATCCATGGGGCTTTATTGGCTCCATAAAGTCAACCTTAGTTTTTAAAAATTTCCTGGTAATAAGGAATCTCAGGTTAGACCTTTAAAGTCTCTTTAGGCTAAGAGCGAAGCTCAGGATTTGTCTAATTGTGTCCTGTTAGAAGGAGAACAGATTCTTTTAGAGCTTTTATAAATACCTATATTGTCATGAAAAATAAGAATGTTTACTAAGAGTTTCTGAATTCTGGAGGGATCAGAGAGGGAGCAAAAGATCATATTTCAACTTTTGTTTACAAAAGTATACTTTATCAAATTGCTGTAAGTTGTAAATAGCTTAGAAGAGAAAAGGGGGTCCTTTAAATCTGGAAAACAAAACAAAGAACAGTGTTCTAATGGAATCATTAAAAAATTCCATTTTTTATTTTTGTTTTAACTTAGTGTTATATTAGTTTCAGGTGTACAATATAGTCATTCAACAATTGCATATATCACCCGGTGCTCATCACAAGTGTACTCCTCAGTCCCCATCACCATTTCACCCATTGCCCCCAACAACCTCCTTTCTGATAACCATCGGTTTGTTCTCTGTAAGTTAAGAATCTGTTTCTTGGGGCGCCTCGGTGGCACAGCGGTTAAGCGTCTGCCTTCGGCTCAGGGCGTGATCCTGGCGTTCTGGGATCGAGCCCCACATCAGGCTCCTCCGCTATGAGCCTGCTTCTTCCTCTCCCACTCCCCCTGCTTGTGTTCCCTCTCTCGCTGGCTGTCTCTATCTCTGTCGAATAAATAAATAAAAATCTTTAAAAAAAAAAAAAAAAAAAAGAATCTGTTTCTTGGTGGATGCCTGGCTGGCTCAGCCAGTCGATCATGTAACCCTTGATCTTGGGGTCATGAGTTCAAGCCCCACGTTGGGCATAGGGCTTACTTTAAAAAAAAAATAAAATAAAAAGGAGTTTGTTTCTTGGTCTTTCTCTCTTTTCCTTTGTTCATTTGTTTCATTTCTTAAATTCCACATGTGAGTGAAATCATATGGTATTTGTCTTTCTCTGACTGATTTCTTTTGCTTAGCACTATACCCTCTGTTTCCATCCATGTCATTGCAAATGGCAAGGTTTCATCCTTTTTATGTCTCCACTGTATATATATTCCACTTTCTCTTTATCCATTCATCTATTGATGAACACTTGGGCTGCTTCCATAATTTGGCTACTGTAAATGCTGCTGTAAACATAAGGGTACATGTATCATTTTGAATTCGTGTTTTTGTATTATTGGGGTAGATACCCAGTGGTACATTTCTGGATTGTAGAGTAGTCCTTTTTTAACTTTTTGAGGAACCTCCATACTGTTTTCCACATTGTCTGCACCAGTTTGCATTCCCACCAAGCATGCAAGAGGGTTCCTTTTTCTCCACATCCTCACCAACACTTCTTGTTTCTTGTGGCTGTTTTTTAAGTTTTCATTTATTTTCTCATTTAAGTCATCTCTACACCCAACCCGACGCTCAAACTCATGACCCCAAGATCAAGAGTTACATGCTCTACTGACTGAGCCAGCCAAGCTCCCCGTTCTTGTGTTTTTAATTTTACCCATTCTGACAGGTGTGAGGTGATACCTCATTGTAGTTTTGATTTGCATTTTTTTATTTGTATTTATAATCATCTTCATCAGTTTATTCAAAGACCTATACTTTGGTTTTGTTTCATCTTGGGTTAGCAGCTTTATGAATCAATCAGCTTTCCACTAGATTTTTAGAAATTCTTATCTAGTTCGGTGTTAATGATTGAAAGTTATCAAAACCTGTATTCTAGAATACTGGTGTCATTTCCATGAATCTTTTTGAAGATGAAGCATCTTTGCCAGTAGTTGATTGTAAATGCTTCCAGAGAAAAATCAAGAGTGAAGCAATAAATGTCTGTGAATGGCAAGACTTCAGAATAGCTTTGGTTAAAGATCTAGTAAGAGTTTGCCCAAAAAAATGATGCAATTGAGCAGCAGATTGTTATCTTTTTGATATATAGTATTGTAAGATAATAACTGGAATTATAACGGATAACATCATACCAGGACATACTACAATTTTAGGAACTTTGTATGATTTCTGGAACAGTTATAGTAATAAGAATATATACTTTTTTTTACAAGCAGAGAAAGACAACTATCATATGATTTCTCTCATCTATGGAACATAAGAACTAGAATGATCAGTAGGGGACGAAAGGGATAAAGAAAGGGGGGGTAATCAGAAGGGGGAATGAAACATGAGAGACTATGGACTATGAGAAACAAACTGAGGGCTACAGAGGGGAGGGGGGTGGGGGAATGGGATAGACCGGTGATGGGTAGTAAGGAGGGCACATATTGCATGGTGCGCTGGGTGTTATACACAACTAATGAATCATCGAGCCTTACATCGAAAACCGGGGATGTACTGTATGGTGACTAACATAATATAATAAAAAATCATTATAAAAAAAAAAAAAAGAATATATACTTTTTTTAAAAAAGATTTTGTTTATTTATTTGACAGAACACAAGCAGGAGGAGCGGGAGGCAGAGGGAGAGGGAGAAGCAGCCCTCCCCCCCCAGCAGAGCAGGGAGCCTGATGCAGGGCTCGATCCCAGGACCCTTGGATCATTACCTGAGCCAAAGGCAGATGATTAACCGACTGAGCCACCCAGGCGCCCCTATATTAATAACATATAACCAGGGGCATCTGGGTGGCTGGGTCTGTTAAGCATCTGCCTTTGGCTCAGGTCATGATTCTGGAGTGCTGGGGTCGAGCCCCACATTGGGCTCCCTGCTCCACGAGGAGTCTGTATCTCCCTCTGCCCCTCCCCTTGTTCATGCTCTCTCTCTCACTCTCTCAAATAAGTAAAATATTTTTTTTAAATATCATATAACCATATGAATATAATCTAAGAAGATTGAGCATTACTTTTTATTCGACAGTATTTCCCATGAAGTTTAACATATCAAATAAGCCTAAGTAATATTTCTTTTTTACACAGAGAACACAACTTTTGAGATTTTTCAGGGTTCTTCAGGAAAATCCCCAGTTAGTTCAAGGTCAAGAAGACTTTATTCAGAGTATGATTTGCCGAAATTTGTTAAGAATGTCAAAAGATTTGGGGCATCAGGGTGGCTCAGTCAGTTAAGCATCCAACTCTTGGTTTACTCAGGTCTTGATCTCCCGGTTGTGAGATTAAGCCCCACATCAGGCTCCACACTGAGCATGGAGCCTGCTTGAGATTCTCTCTCCTCTCTCTCTGCCCTTCCCCCTCTCTAAAAAGTAATAATAAATAAAATTTTTTAAAAAGTCAAAAGATTTAAAACCTTTGATCATATAGGATAGCAATTCACTGTGAAACAATACTTAGTTATCCATTCAACCAAAGTGACAATTAAAAGATTTCAAAGGCAAAAATAGAAAGTCATATATTTGTTTAAAAAAAAACAGCTCTTTTAATAGAGAAGACTCCGTTTTTTTTAAGTAACCAAAAGCATGATAAAGACAACATGAACCACAGAAAATTATTTTGATAAAGCATAGAATCTTTGTTTTCTAGGCAGATTACTTAAAAAGCAAAGAAAAACCTTTCATAATCTTATCAAGAGCAGATAAATAGTCCAAGAAAACTTTGTCCTTTTAGCAGATGAAAGGAAATTAAGTTATAGTTTTATATAAATACATTATATATTAAAGCTTATTTTTAAAAACCCTTAGGGGTGCCTTTGTGACTCAGTAGGTTAAGCATCCGACTCTTGATTTTGGCTCAGGTCATGATATCAGGGTTGTGGGATCGAGCCCTGCATCAGGCTCCATGCACAGTGGGGAGTCTGCTTGAGATTCTCTCTCCCTCTGCCCCTCCCCCCACTTACATGCACACTTGCTCATTCTCTCTAAAATAAATAAATCTTTTTTTAAAATCAAAAATAAAAACCCTTACGGTAAATCTATTCAATTTTACCCAGCTTTGACCTCACAACATAAAATATCTTTTCTGCATACGTTCTGCAACTTTCTATTTCCATTTAGGCTCTATCCCACTCTTTTTACTTTCCTATTCTGGAACAGCCAGTCATTTTACCTTAGACAACAGTACTCTCTTTTTTCATTATGAAAACACATCCTATATTCTTTGCATACTATGCACGTAAATACACCTGATTTTCTTCCCACATTTTGTATACAGAATTGCTTCCTTTTACTGTTTCTAGGAGGTTTATTTTTACATATTGATTGTAAGTTTTAACTATTAGTGATCTTTACCTTCCAGTGAAAACTAAGGCACAGGCAGTTGTGAACTGTGTTTCATACACTAGCACCCCATAGTAGACTAGCAAACTTATAAATACATAGTTATAGAAACGTACAGTTTTTAGGGGCACCTGGGTGGCACAGCGGTTAAGCGTCTGCCTTCGGCTCAGGGCGTGATCCCGGCGTTCTGGGATCAAGCCCCACATCAGGCTCCTCCCCTAGGAACCTGCTTCTTCCTCTCCCACTCCCCCTGCTTGTGTTCCCTCTCTCGCTGGCTGTCTCTCTCTGTCAAATAAATAAAATCTTAAAAAAAAAAAAAAAAAAGAAACGTACAGTTTTTAGAGACATGTTTTTTGTAGTATAATTTTTCAATGTGGCAATATTAATAGACTCACATATCTTTAGTCTCTTTAAAAATTAAAAAGCCAAAAGTAGGGGCACCTGGGTGGCTTAGTCGGTTAAGTGTCTGACTCTTGATTTCAGCTCAGGTCTTGATCTGAGGGTTGTGACTGCGTTGGGCTCCACAGTGGACATGGAGCCTACTTGAAATGAAATGAAGTGAAGTTTCAGGCCAAAAGTAGATAAACATGTTTAGCTATCAGTATCTCAGTATATTATCTTATTTGAGAATGACCTATTCATATTCAATGAATATTCATTATATAGTTTAACTTTATGTAAACTTTTATTTAAGTGTATTTAAATTACTTGTTTTTAACAATTATGCTTAGATTAGACATGAAACTGCTAACCATCATTTTTTCTTCTTGACAAATTTTGCAACAGAAATATAGCATGAGCTTATTTGACTGGTAAACCCAGATAGAAAAATTGCATGCTTGCATTACATTTATGTTGATAATTCTGAATACATGCCTATATTTATTAAACCGACAAACTTAAACTACTTTCTGTTTATCAAAGATTATCCCACATCATGTGAACTTGGAAAACATTTGGTTTAGGTTATGTATTTCTGAATTTTAGGAATAGTTAATTTATACAAGTGTTTCTTTCACTTTTAGCCAGTTAAATAGAACTCTTTTAAAAATATCACATATACACACATAGATATACATAAGCGTACAGACACACACAGAGATCTTATATTTTCACCTTAAAATTTTTGCTATGTCTCGGGTACAGTAATAAAGAACTCAAAAGATTAGGTGGATCCAGAAATGTATTTGGCAGAGAGACTAAGTTAAGGTTGCCTGGTTAGATGGCCAAAGTTTTTTTTACTAAAGTTTGCTTGCTGTAAGGATTCTTCTGCAGAAGCTATTTTTGGAGTCGTTTTGCCTTTTAGAAGCTTCTACATACCAGTCAAAGAATGCATTCCATTATCTCTGAGAGTTTTGATCCTCCCTTTTCAAGGGTGTTGTTTAAGGTGTATTTATCTTAAGTTAAAGTTTCCTCCAAGGGGGCCACTACAATTCCAAATTATCTGAAAGTTCACTCATTTTCCACAAGTACACAAGATCCAGGGCGCCTGGGTGGCTCAGCTGGTTAAGCGTCTGCCTTTGGCTCACGTCTTGATCCCAAGGTCCTGGGATCAAGCCTTGTGGAGGGTTCCCTGCTCAGCAGGGAGTCTGCTTCTCCCTCTCCCTCTGCCCCTCCTCCCAGTTTGTGCTCTCTCAAGTGCACACTCCCTGTCTCGTGCTTTCCCTCTCTCTCTCTCTCAAATAAATAAATACAATCTTAAAAAAAAATACACAAGATCCTCATCCATGAGTTTGGAATTTCCCTCCTCTTCTGTTTTTCAGAAGAGTTTGGGATTGATTGGTATTAATTCTTAGGATGGTTAGAATTCACCAGTGAAGCCATCTGGTCCTGGACTTTCATTTGTTGGGAGGTTTTTTATGGTGATTCAGTCTCCTTATTCTAATTGATATATTCAGACCTCCTATTTCTTCATGATTCAGTCTTCTAAGGTTGTGTGTTTCTGGGAATTTTTCCTTTTAGGTTGTCCAGTTTGATGGTGTTTGTGTTTCTGTGGTATCAGTAATGTCTCCTTTTTCATTTTTTATTTTATTTGAACGCTTTTCTTTTTTTCTTGATGAGTCTAAGCCTGGTTGGTTTGCCATTTTTACCTTTTCAAGCTTAGTTTGGTCTTTTCTATTGACTTTTTAGTTTCTCTTTCATTTATTTGTTCTCTGATCTTTGTTATATCCTACCCTCTACTAACTTTGGGCTCTTCTTTTTCTAGTTCCTTGAGATGTCAAGTTAGGTCACTTATTTGAGATCTTTCTTGTTTCTTGATAGAGGCCTTTATTAGTATGAACTACCCTCTTAGAACTACTTTTATTGCATCCCATAAATTTGGGGATGTTGTATTTTCATTAGTCTCAAGGTATTTTTTTTTAATTTCTCTTTTGATTTTTTTCTTTGACCCATTGGTGTTCAGTAGCATGTGGTGTGATCTCCACATAGTGGTGAATTTTGCAGTTTTCTTCTTGTAATTGATTTCTAGTTCCATATCATTGCAGTTGGAAAAGATGCTTGATATGATTTCAGTCTCCTTAATTTATTGACTTGTTTTGTGGACTAAGCTACGATCTAGCCTGAAGAACGTTCTATGTGTGCTTGAGAAGAATGCACTGTCTATTGCTTTTGGATGAAATATTGTGTGTATATCTATTTTTTTTTAAGATTTTATTTATTTATTTATTCGACAGAGATAGAGACAGCCAGCGAGATAGGGAACACAAGCAGGGGGAGCGAGAGAGGAAGAAGCAGGCTCTTAGCTGAGAAGCCTGATGTGGGGCTTGATCCCATAACGGTGGGATCACGCCCTGAGCCGAAGGCAGACGCTTAACGACTGGGCCACCCAGGCGCCCCTGTGTGTATATCTATTAAATCTTTATGGTCTAACATGTTATTTAAGCCTGATGTTTCTTTATTGAGTTTCTGTCTGGATGATCTATCCATTGATGTAAATGGTACATTAATGTCCCCTACTATCACAATTTGCTATTTCTCCCTTTGGTATGTTTTTTTGGTTTTGTTTTGTTTTTTCTATTTATTTATTGAAGGGCAGAGGAAGAGAGGATCTTAAGCAGACTCCACACCCAGCGTGGAGCCTGATGCAGGCCTTGATCTCACAACCCTGAGATCATGACCTGAGCCGAAATCAAGAGTAAGACACTTAACCGACTGAGCCACCCAGATGCCCCTCCCTTTAGTTATGCTAATATTTCCTTTATATGTTTTAGTGCTCCTGTGTTGGGTGCATAAAGATTTACAAAAGTTACATCTTTTTGTTGAATTGAGTCCTTTATCATTATGTCATGTCCTTGTCTCTTATTACAATCTTTGTTTTAAAGTGGTTTTTTTTAAAGATTTTATTTATTTGAAAGACACAGAGTGAGCACAAGCAGGGGGAGGGGCAGAGGGAGAAGCAGACTCCCCACTGAGCAGAGACACCCCCCCCCCCCAACACAGGGCTCAGTCCCAGGACCCTGAGATCATGTCCTGGGCTGAAGGCAGACACTTAACCGACTGAGCCGCCCAGGCACCCCTAAAGTGTTTCTATATATATATATATATATATATATATATATATACACACACACACACACACACACAAACACTATATATGTGTATATATATGTGTGTGTGTGTGTGTGTGTATATATATATATTTTTTAAGTGTAGCTACCCCAATTTTATTTTGGTTTCCATTTGTGTAGAACATCCTTTTTTATCCCTTTTATTTTCAGTCTGTGTGTGTCCTTACATATGAAGTGAATGTCTTATAGGTACCATGTAGATGGGTTTTGTTGTTTTTATCCATTCAGCTACTCTCTGTCTTTTGATTGGAGAATTTAGTCCTTTTATACTTAAAGTAATTATTGATAGGTATGTACCTATTGTCATTTTGTTCATTGTTTCCTGGTTGTTTTGCAGTTTCTGTCTCTTCCTTTCTTCTTCTCTTGCTGTCTTCCTTTTGGCTTAATGACGTCATTTAGTGGTATGCTCGGGTTCCTTACTTACTATCTTCTGTGTACCTACTATAGGTATTTGCTTTGTGGTTACCATGAGGTTTACTAGAACAATCTATATTCATAACAGTCTGTTTTAAATTTATAACAACTCAAGTTTGAATGCATTTTAAAGTTGTGTGTTTTTACTCTCCCCAGCCTATGTTTTATTTTTTTGTTGTCACAATTTTACATTTATCTTGTATATCACTTGACTAATTATTGTAGTTATGGTTATTTTTACTGCTTATTCTTTAACCATCCTACTAGTTTTACAAGTATTTAATCTACTACCTTTACTATATATTTACCTGTCAGGTGAGATCTATTCTTTCATGTTTTCTTGTTACTAATTGGCATCCTTTCTTGTCAATCTAAAAAGTACATTTAGCATTTCTTCTAAGGTTAGGTTAATGATGATGAATTCCTTTAGCCTTGCTCATCTAAAAAACTAGCTCTCCTTCAATTCTAAATAACTAATAAGTAGAGTATTCTTGGTTGGAAGGTTTTTTTCCCTACACTGTAAATATATCATGCCACTCGCTCCATGAATATATCATGCCACTCCCTCTGGCCTCCATCGTTTCTGCAGAAAATCAACTGGTAGTCTAATAGGGGTTCCTTTGTGCCTAACAAGTTTTTCTCTTGCTGCTTTTGAGATTCCTCTCGTCTTAAACTTTTGACATATTAATTATAATGTGTCTTGGTGTGGGTCATTTTGAGTTTATCTTCTTTGGAACTCTCTGGGCTTCCTGGATCTGGATGTCCATTTCTTTCCCCAGGTTAGGGAAGTTTATTTCTTCAAGAAAAATTTCTGCCCCTTTCTCTCTCCTCTTTCTGGGACCTCTATAATGCAAATGTTAGTCCATTTGATGTTGTCCTATAAATCCCGTAAGCTATCTTCACTCTTTAAAATTCTTTTTTTTGCTTTTTGCTGCTCTGACTGGGGAGTTCCACTCCTCTGTGTTTGAGTTCACTCATCTTTTTTCTGCTTCATTTGGTCTGCTGTTGAGCCCCTGTAGTGTATTTTTCAGTTGAATTATTGTATTCTTCAGCTCTGTGACTTCTTATTTGGTACTTTCTTGTATTTTCTATCCATTTGTTAAAGTTCTCACTGTGTTTATCCAATCTTCTCCCAAATTGGGCGAGCATCTTTATAACCATTACTTTGAACTCTTCATCAGGTAAATTACTTACACATTTCATTACGGTTTTTTTCTGTTTTATCTATATTCTTTTGTTTAGAACATATTCCTCTGTTTCCTGATTTTGCTTGACTCTGTGTTTGTTTCTGTGTGTTAAGCAGCCACCTCTTCCAGTCTTAAAGGAGTGGCCTTGTTTAAGAGATGAATATTATTGTTTAGCCTTGTCTAGCTCTTGGTAGTCTCTTGAACCTTTATGATTTTCCAAGCAGCCTGTCTTATTTTTTAATATAAAGCTGCCATTGTTGGGGGTTTGCCAAGTTCTGTCTGCCCTAAAGTGGGGGATCTTAGCACCTAGATTCAGGCTGATTGGAAACCAGACCTTCAGGTAGCAGCTTTTGAGTATGCAAATACATATAGGACTGTGGGACCACAAGCATGAACTCTGCTGGCCACCAGACCAGGTGATCTGGATGTGTTCCATAGATGACATTACTCCAGACAAGTGTATATTCTCCTTTCTGGAAGATACTGGAGAGCTGGAGCAAGGCAGAGGGAGAGTACTACAAAGTGGTGTCCCCCAGTCTACATTCCCTGAGAGCACCTCCATAGGCCTCTAGATGTGCCTCAGGCCCAAGCTCCAGGACAAACATATGCACCTCTTTCACAGAAAGACCAGGGGTGTGTTCAGTCTCCTGTCTGTGCAGTAGTGTTCAAGAATCAGCTGGAGTCTTATTCCCTGCCCTTATGGAGCCTGCAATCTCTTCGTTCCTTCCTAAAGCCTCCAGCCTTTGTGGGCCGTTATTCCCTTCATCGTCATCATTATCTCTGTCCTCAGCAGGTCTGTTGAGTTGTTACAGTCATTATTTCAGCTGTCCTTCCCCTGAGTAAACTTTTTTTTTTTTTTAAAGATTTTATTTATTTATTCGACAGAGATAGAGACAGCCAGCGAGAGAGGGAACGCAAGCAGGGGGAATGGGAGAGGAAGAAGCAGGCTCACAGTGGAGGAGCCCGATGTGGGGCTCGATCCCATAATGCCGGGATCACGCCCTGAGCCGAAGGCAGACGCTTAACCGCTGTGCCACCCAGGCGCCCCCCCTGAGTAAACTTCTTACTGCCTTTGGGCTGATAAGGGTCAGTCTGAGCCCAGGCATGCAGGTCTGGCCCTATCCTCTCCAACCTCATGGCTTATAACCCATTTATATCCCAGTCCCTGAATGTGTTTTGACACATGGTAGTTTGTCCTCCTAGACTCAGCGTCACCGCCTCTGGGAGCTCTTCCCTGATTCTCTGAGGCTGCATCACCCTGAACAGACACTGCTTCTCTGGGTCTGTTTCCTCAGGAGGACAAGTATTTTGAAGGCAATGTCAATGTCTTATTCATTTCAGCATTTCTAGCACTTGGTACATAAGATGGATCAGTTCATATGGAATGATCTCATTTCTCAAGTTCCATGTATCCCCTGATGCATTATCTTCTTCACCAATCTCATGAAACCTTTTTCCTGGGAACCCCAGTCACTTGTGGCCCTTAATGGGGGGGTGTGCCAGCTACTAGTTTGCTTGCACCCCCACCTCCCAGCACACCGAGTTCACAGACCTATGGGACACCCTGACAGTGGACCGCCACCTGCTGGTTAGTAGGTTTCTAGGACAGACAAGGGTCAGGGCTACAGAGAGAGTAGGGGTTCTTAATTTCAAGGCATTCCATAATGTAAAACCCTTCTCAGAATAATATTTTCAGATGCACAATATAAAGCACATAGATTATAAGTGAAAGCAATCATAATGAAAAATAGGTATCAAAATGTTAGAAAACATATATATTGCTTATAGATGTGATATGTATGTATATGTAATGTGATACCTCTCAGTCTTAAATAACAGGATCTAGTGATTGGTCTAATAACTACTGTTATTTCAAAGTGATGAACAGAATTTTGAGATGTCTGCACAGCTCTCTTGTGAGATGAAATCTATGATTTCTATTGCTGACAGTCACAGGGACTGCTTATACTCCTAGAGTTGGCTACCTCCATCCATACAGACAGGAAGTACTGAATTTCAGTTAGAGGTTAGTCAAACTAAAAACCAAATGTTTTCTGTCTTTTTTTTAAAGGTTTTATTTTTATTTAACAGCATAAGCACAAGCAGGGGGAGGGGCAGAGGGAGAGAGAGAAGCAGGCTCCCTGCTGAGCAAGGAGCCTGATGCAGGGCTCCATCCCAGGACCCTGGGATCATGACCTGAGTCAAAGGCAGACACTTAACCGACTGAGCCATCCAGGCACCCCACCAAATCTTTTCCCATCCAGGTCAAAGACACCTTGAATTCTTGTTGGTGATAGGGGAGGTGTGTGGACCCCAGGTAAGGAACCCCTGAATGGGGTTTCAGAGGCATGGCAGAAAAATGCTTTTAAATACAGCGGCTAGTAAAGTGTCTGTGTGATTCTGAGTGTAATGGGCAGCTGAGAGTGGAAGAGGAGGTGTGGTGTAGACAGTGTCTCTAGAAAGTCTTAAGTTTGAATTCCATAGGCATCATTTACCAGTGTTGTGAAGTTTGGCCCAAACTTCCCCTTGCCCCGTGTCCATTTCCTCATCTATAAAATAGGAATGACGAGGTTTTCCTCACAGGTTGTTAAAAGGACTTAATAAGTTAACGTGAAAACTGCTGGGGGTCAAATGTTTGATGTTAAATAAGAATGTTAATGTTATTAAATGTCTGTGGAACACGCACGCACACGCACGCACGCACACGCGTGCACATGCACACACATAACTTCTTACAAAACAGAAACCCACCCCGAAGTCTGACTGGCTGTGTGACTCACAGAAGATAGTGAACCTTTCTCGCCTGACAAATGTGGGTAAGTCTGCCCTGCTGCTTCCACCCGATCAAAGAGAACAACCACAAACGCAGTCTCTCACCTTGTTATTTTATTAGAAGCATATTTACATTCTTGCAGTTAAATTTTGCAGAGAACATTTTACAAAAGTTTTGTATAAAGTTTTGAAATGACATAAAAATAACTTCTATCCTTTATAAAGGGAAAATATAAGTTAGTTATATTTACTCTGCCAAAAACGGACTGAAAATGAGAAACAGTTCCATCTGTCCCTTACAGAGGAACCATCAGCAGAGGGCATGAGGAATACTGTGTGGGCCTTCTCACTGATGGGCATGCACACCGGCTCCATCATGAGGCTGGAGGACCCAACCAGCCCCCATCCAGAAAGGACAGAGGACCTATCAGGCCTCGGGCAGCACTGAACAGGGAAGCAGCAACTCCTTGAACAAGATTCAAGGAGTCATGTGAATGACAGGCCAAATAGGGGAATGGTCAAAGACTTTCATCTGAACCATGAAACTAGCATTTCACCTACATACTCACTCTCACACCCCAGGCTGCAAAAGGCAATATTGTAAAGAAAGCCAGAATCAGCCCTGCGGGACCATTTGCCAGTGCTGGCCTTGTCTGGTGGAACTCGGTCAATGTTCTGTAACTACACTGCTGCTAGTTCACATTTTCCCAGCACCTATGCACCAAAAGGAATAAAAGAGGACAATGGTTTCCCTTGTCTCATATGTGTGAGACCAGAAAACTGTCCCATCTGGGTCAAATACTGAAGCAGGCAAGCTGAAATGTTCACTAACTTAAGAGGACCCCTGCCTTCCCACAACCCCCAGAGCATCTTCACTGCATACAGGAGCCTTGGGAACCATGAGTCCCTTCTTGTTGAGTGGCTACCCTCCCTCCCCAAGATCCAGTTCTAACCAGCGCCAACAAAACTTCAAGAGAATTGCTTTAGGACTAAGCATCAAATCTTAAACGTTTAGGAGTGAAGGAAAAAGTCCTCCCTGGAATGTCTGCCACTCCATCAACAGCAAAACGGTACCCAGACTTAATATATCATCCGTGATTCCTCAAAATCACCTTCAGTTTCATTTATTTAAAGCAGGTACCTTCCTGTAGAAGCCATTTATATTTGTTTCAAGTTAGAAATCAAAGTGAACAAAGTTTTCTTTGTAGATAAACCGAATGCCTGTTTGAGCATGACTTTTACTGGGTTATCTACATCCTGCAGTCTGTGGGAATCAGAATCTGTAGGAGGCCAGCCGAGTAACCCAAAGGCCCAGGATTCCATCTGAGATACAGAACCTTTGCATCCACTGTGTTGGTGGGTGCAGGAAGCACTGTATTTCTCCTTGATGCTTTTTCTTCCTCAACAGAAATCCCAGTGACCACCAGCCTGTGTCTCAAGTGTAAGGCCAGACTCCTGCTAGGAGAGGCAGAGGGAAACAGCCTTCCCATATCACCTGCAGATACGATGGGCACGTGTGCGACAGCAACAGCCTAGGCACAGTCTAGTGTGGTGAGGAATTTATCCCTGAACACAGGAGCCTGTGTGGGGGCCAAAGGGAATCACGGACTGGCAGTCCAGCCCGTACCATTTATGCCAGCACGCAGCACACTTCACACCAGTGGCTTCACCTACACATGCTCAGCGGCACCGGCTCAGGCAGGGAATACGTTTCAACCCACCTGGCACAAGAGGCCTAGGGCAGAGGCAAGCCTGGGGAATGCCAGGGCGGCCAAGCCCTGTGCATGTGTATGTATATGTGTGCCGGTGGGGCGGGGGGCACATGATGGCACGAAACACCCAAGACCAGCAGAATGAGCAGTTCAGGCTCTCCTTCATCCTGCTGTTGTAGATATGGTCTTGTCTCAAGAGAAAAGCAAATCGGGGGCTACTGGAAGGATGAGGGCACCCTGTGAGCAGCTAGCTGCAGGGTAGGCTTCACTAGGAACCAAAATGGCTGCTAAGAGCCATGGTTTTTGTCTGATAATACAAGGAATGGCTGAAAAGCCAGCAAGAATCACAATATGGACAAACTCATTGTAACCAGCGGCAGCACTTTCTGCCCACAGACAGCAAAACCGGTGTTTTGGCAAACAGGAGGGCCCCAAGGCTGCGGAACACCATTCCTCCTGGACCCTGACCCCACTAGTAGCCCAGATCACTGACAACCTGAAGAGATGTGGGGCTCAAAGAGGACATACATTAGGATCAGGCAACACATAATAAAACCTCGCCCCTCCATAAGTGAGCGAGAATTAAGGAACACTGGGATGGGTCTGTTGGGCACAGCTGGGGTAGCACAAGGCAAGGGGCTGGATTCAAGTTGGCATGGAAGCAAGAGGGAAGGGGGTCCTGAGTTACTTGTTCACAGAGAGCGGGTGGGCAAGGCCCACCAGCCTGCCAGCCACAGCCCCAGCTGGCTGTTAAGGAGTATCCACAGAGCTGTAGGGGAAGAACTTGGTGGCCTTATTTGGGGTGGTAGGGTTCAGGCATTCTGTCTCCTCATTCATTTTGAAGAACATCTCCTGCTCTCGCTTCTTCTGGTTCAGATCTTCTTCCAGAGCCTAGGACAGAGAGAAGGCAGAAAGAGCTCAGTCAGATCTCATAGGACACAGGTCTCCCAAACACAGGACCCCCACCAAAGTGGCCTTCTCTGGAAATTCCACCCCCCCCCCAGGCCTTTAATGCATGGTAACTCAGTCTTCCCTCTTTCTTTTCCCAGAGCCGGTCACCCAGAAGATAGGTACCACCTCTTGCTTCTTTCTGCCACAACCATACAGGAGTTTGCTGTGGGCCAAGGGCTATAGTTTGGTAAAATGCTATCTCAGTGGGGGGGGGGGGGGCAGATGCCAATCTCCTGGCAGGAAAATAGCCAAATAAATGGAGAAAGACCCAAGGTAGAAAATGAACAGATTTAACAGCAGGTGGTGGAGAGGTGAGGGGTGGGGGTTGGTGGGGGCAGAAATGTCCCAAGTACATAGTGTTCCTAATGAGAGCACTGTCCCACAGAGATCATCCAGGGCGTTGTTTTTAAAATGCATGTGCCTTCACCCCCTGACATTCTGATTCTGAAAATTTGTGTTAGGTGTGGTAGGACAGGGGTTCTCTGTGTTAAAAAACACAAGCAGAGTGTCTAGTTGACCATTACTACAGGAGCTTCCCTGGGGCACATGCAAGTGTATCTAGATAAATTGGATCCTACCAGAAAAATGTCTTGAGGGGTTCTCCAATAATAGGCATTCAATTAAAACGGGAAGCAAAGTGTAGTGGAAAGAACATGAGCTTTAAAGTCATACAGAATTCAGCTTTCTTATTACCAGCAGCATGGTCGTCACATGTCACCTTTCCTCTTATGTAAAATGGCAATATCACTACCTATCTAGCAGGGCTGTTAGGAGGATTAAACTAAAAACTAATGGGTCATAATCGCTGAGTACTTCCTACATGTCAGGTGCTATGCTAACTACATCACATCTTGTTCAGTCTTCACCCTGTGGGACGGGTAGTGTGACTTCCATCTTACAGATGGAGAAGCTGAAGCTCAGAGGCTTAGATCACTTGCCCAAGGTTACTCAGCTAGCCAGGGGCATAGTCAAGATGGGAACCCACCTCTAACTTCAGAGTTAAGCTCTGAAACACTCTGGTCCGCTGTCTGCAAAGCCAGGCACACACCCGGGCTGCTCAGTAAATGTGGCTTCATGATCAGCATCTGACCCATCAGCCCAATTTCCTTATTTTCACTATAGAAGTAAATATGTTAATAGGATTTGACCAGCCTTCTATTATGTGTCTTTCTTTTTTTTTTTTAAGAGTTATTTGAGAGAGAGAGAGAGAGACAAGCAGACTGCTGAGCAGGGAGCCCAACGCAGGGCTCGATCCCAGGACCCCAAGACCAGAGCTGAAATCAAGAGTCGGACACTTAACCAACCAAGCCACCCAGGCGCCCCTATTATGTGTCTCTTTTTAAGACTATCCTTGGGATGCCCTGAAATAGTCTCAACAAATAATGACCAGATCCCCCCTTATGCTCTTATTCCTTTAGTAGTACTAAATTCTAGTGAGTTCTCTATACTTCTAGGGAAAGATGGGGAAGGGACATGGATCACAATACCAATCTTTCCAATCTGTTATAGGATGTCCGTGTTAAGGCAGGCAAGGTATTTGAAGTCATGCCTCATCTTGGACTTAACTGATTTGAAATTTCTGGTGATTCACACAGATTCCTGGCTTAAGTTCTCCTTTGCTGGATGTATTAATATTAAAGTGTGTGTGAGAAGCAAACGTTATATATAAGCAAGATTAAAGTAGTACTGTTTAAGCTTTTGTAACAGAAGTTACAAGATCCAGTGGCTGTGGGAGTCAGCCAAGTGAACTGAATGAGTGAAGAGAGCTGGGGGTGAGGCAGTGAGGAGTGGTGGGGGACCACGGTGAGGTGTAGAGCACATGCTGTGTCTGAAGAGGGCGGTTTCTTCTTAGCTTCACCTGATGTCTGTCATGTGGTATGACAAACCCAGTGAAGCTCCTGGGTTTTCAGAAGAAACTGGAAACTCAGATTTTTATGTAAAATCTTTTTTTTTTTTTTAAGATTTCATTTATTTATTTGACAGAGAGAGAGACAGCCAGTGAGAGAGGGAACACAAGCAGGGGGAGTGGGAGAGGGAGAAGCAGGCTCATAGTGGAGGAGCCTGATGTGGGACTCGATCCCAGAACGCCGGGATCACGCCCTGAGCCAAAGGCAGACGCTTAACCGCTGTGCCACCCAGGCGCCCCTATGTAAAATCTTCTTACCAGACATTCCTTGCAGATATTGTGGGTTTGGTTCCAGACTACCACAATACAGCAAATACCACAATAAAGCAAGTTGAATGAATTTTTGTATTTCCTAGTGCATATAAAAATCATGTTTACCAAAACAAGTTATGTTTGTAGCATACTACAGTCTTCAGTGTGCAACGGCATGGTCTAAAAAACAATGTGCATACCGTAATCAAAGTGTACTTTATTGCTAAAAAATTCTAACCATCATCTGAGTTTTTAGCAATTCATAATGTTTTTGCTAGTGAAGGGTCTTGCCTCAGTGCTGACGGCTGCTGACTGAACAAGGCGGTTGCCGAAGGTTGGAGTGGCTGTGGCAATTTTTCTTCTTATTATTGAAATATAATTGACATGCAGTGTTTATATTATTTTCAGGTGTACAACAGTGATTCAGCAGTTCTGCACATTATGCTATGCTCACCATGGTAAGTTATTTCGTAATTTTATTATTGAAGTATAGTTCACATACAAGGCAGTTTCTTAAAATAAGACAACAGTGAAGTTTGCCACATCGATTGACTCTAGCATGTTATGCCATTTGACAGCATTTTACCCACAATAGAAGTTCTTTCCAATGGAAGTCAGTCCTCTCAAACCCTAGCTCCGCCTTATCAACTAACCATGCGGTATTTTTTTTTAATTATGTTAGTCACCATACAGTAGTACATCCTTAGTTTTTGATGCAGTGTTCCAGGATTCATTGTTTGCCTATAACACCCACTGCTCCTTGCAGTACGTGCCCTCCTTACTACCCTTCGCTGGGCTAGCCCATCCCCCCACCCCCCTCCCCTCTAAAACCCTCAGTTTGTTTCCCGG
Source organism: Ursus arctos (assembly GCF_023065955.2). NCBI lineage: Eukaryota > Metazoa > Chordata > Mammalia > Carnivora > Ursidae > Ursus > Ursus arctos. The sequence goes on from NW_026622819.1 coordinate 58,884,664, forward strand.
AGTCCATAGTCTCTCGTGGTTCATTACCCCTTCTGTTTACCCTCCCTTCATTTTTCCCTTCCTTCTCATAACGATCTCCCTGCTATTCCTTATGTTCCACAAATGAGTGAAACCATATGATAATTGTCTTTCTCTGCTTGACTTATTTCACTTAGCATAATCTCCTCCAGTCCCGTTTATGTTGATGCAAATGTTGGGTAATCGTTCTTTCTGATGGCTGAGTAATATTCCATTGTATATATGGACCATATCTTCTTTATCCATTCGTCTGTTGAAGGGCATCTCAGCTCCTTCCACAGTTTGGCTATTGTGGACAATGCTGCTATGAACATTGGGGTGCATGTGGCCCTTCTTTTCACTACGTCTGTATCTTTGGGGTAAATACCTAGCAGTGCAATTGCTGGGTCATAGGGTAGCTCTACTTTTTGAGGGCCCTCCACACTGTTTTCCATAGTGGCTGTACCAACTTGCATTCCTGCCATCAGTGTAAGAGGGTTCCCCTTTCTCCACATCCTCTCCAACATTTGTTGTTTCTTGCCTTGTCAATTTTTGCCATTCTTACTGCTATAAGGTGGTATCTCAATGTGGTTTTGATTTGAATTTCCCTGATGGCTAATGATGTTGAACATTTTTTCATGTATCTGTTAGCCATTTGTATATCTTCATTGGAAAAGTGTCTGTTTATGTCTTCTCCCCATTTTTTATTTGATTGTTTCTTGGGTATTGAGTTTGAGAAGTTCTTTATAGATCTTGGATACCAGCCTTTTATCTGTAGTGTCATTTGCAAATATCTTCTCCCATTCCATGGATTGCCTCTTTGTTTTGTTGACTGTTTCCTTTGCTGTGCATAAGCTTTTTATCTTGATGAAGTCCCAAAACTTCATTTTTGCTTTTGTTTCCCTTGCCTTTGGAGACGTGTCATGAAAGAAGTTGCTGTGGCCGATGTCGAAGAGGTTACAGCCTATGTTCTCCTCTATGATTTTGATGGATTCCTGTCTGGCATTGGGGTCTTTCATCCATTTGGAACTTATCTTTGTGTATGGTGTGAGAGAGTGGTCAAGTTTCATTCTTCTGTATATAGCTGTTCAATTTTCCCAGCACCATTTATTGAAGAGACTGTCTTTTTTCCATTGGATATCTTTTCCTGCTTTGTCAAAGATCAGTTGACCATAGAGGTGAGGGTCCATTTCTGGAGTCTGTATTCTGTTCCATTGGTCTATGTGCCTGTTTTTGTGCCAGTACCATGCTGTCTTGGTGATCACAGCAGTATAGCTTGAAATCAGGCAACGTGATGCCCCCCGCTTTTTCTTTTTCAACATTTTCTTGGTGATTCAGGGTCTTTTCTGATTCCACACAAATTTTAGGATTGTTTGTTCCAGCACTTTGAAAAATGTCATTGGTATTTTGATTGGGGTGGCGTTGAAAGTGTAGATTGCTCTGGGTAGCATAGACATTTTAACTATGTTTATTCTTCCGATCCATGAGTATGGAATGTTTTTCCATCTTTTTGTGTCTTCTTCAGTGTCTTTCATCAGTGTTCTGTAGTTTCTAGAGTATAGATCTTTAACCTCCCTGGTTAAGTTTATTCCAAGATATCTTATGGTTTTTGGTGCTATTGTAAATGGAATCGATTCCCTAATTTCTCTTTCTCCAGTCTCATTGTCAGTGTATAGAAATGCAGCTGATTTCTGAGCATTGTTTTGTATCCTGCCACGTTACTGAATTGTTGTATGAGTTCTAGTAATTTGGGGGTGGAGTCTTTTGGGTTTTCCACATAAAGTATTATGTCATCTGCGAAGAGAGAGAGTTTGACTTCTTTGCCAATTGGAATACCTTTTATTCTTTTTTGTTGTCTGATTGCTGTTGCTAGGACTTCTAGTCCTATGTTGAACAATAATAACGAGAGTGGGCATCCTTATCATGTTCCTGATCTTAAGGGAAAGGCTCTCAGCTTTTCCCCATTGAGAATGATATTTGCTGTAGGCTTTTCATAGATGGTTTTTATGAAATTGAGGAATGTACCCTCTATCCCTACACTCTGAAGGGTTTTTTTTTTTTTAAGATTTTATTTATTTATTTGACAGAGAGAGAGACAGCCAGCGAGAGAGAGAACACAAGCAGGGGGAGTGGGAGAGGAAGAAGCAGACTCCCAGCAGAAGAGCCTGACATGGGGCTCGATCCCAGAACTCCGGGGTCACGCCCTGAGCCAAAGACAGATGCTTAACGACTGAGCCACCCAGGTGCCCCCACTCTGACGGGTTTTAATCAGGAAAGGATGCTGTATTTTGTTTGCCAAATGCTTTTTCTGCATCAATTGAGAGGACATCTGATTCTTGTCTCTTCTCTTATTAATGTGTTCTGTCACACTGATTGATTTGCGAATGTTGAATCATCCTTGCATCTCAGGGATGAATCCCACTTGGTCGTGATGGATAATCCTTTTAATATACTGTTGGATCCTATTAGCTAGGATCTTGTTGAGAATTTTGGCGTCCATATTCATCAGGGATATCGGTCTGTAATTCTCCTTTTTGATGGGGTCTTTGCCTGGTTTTGGGATCAAGGTAATGCTGGCCTCATAGAATGAGTTTGGAAGTTTTCCTTCTGTTTCTATTTTTTGAAACGGCTTCAGGAGAATAGGTATTATTTCTTCTTTGAATGTTTGGTAGAATTCCCCAGGGAATCCATCAGGCCCTGGACTCTCATTTTTTGGGAGGTTTTTGATCACTGCTTCGTTCTCTTCACTGGTTATTGGTCTATTTAGGTTGTCAGTTTCTTCCTGTTTTAGTCTTGGTAGTTTATAGGTTTCCAGGAAGGCATCCATTTCTTCCAGATTGCTTAATTTATTGGCATATAGTTGTTGATAATAGTTTCTAATGATTATTTCTATTTCCTTGGTGTTAGTCATGATCTCTCCCCTTTCAGTCATAGTTTTATTAATTTGGGTCCTTTCTCTGTTCTTTTGAATAAGTCTGGCCAGTGGCTTATCGATCTTATTAATTCTTTCAAAGAACCAGCTTCTAGTTTTTGTTGATCTGCTCTACTGTATTTCTGGCTTCTAATTCACCGATCTCTGCTCTAATCTTAATTAGTTGTCTTTTCATGCGTGGTTTAGGCCTGTTCTTTTGTTCCATCTCCAGCTGTTTAAGGTGTGAGTATAGGGACTGCATTTTAGATTGTCCTATTCTTTTGAGTGAGGCTGGGATGGCTATGTGCTTCCCCCTTAGGACTGCCTTTGCAGTGTCCCATAGGTTTTGGTCTGATGTGTTTTCATTCTCATTGGTTTCCATAAATTGCTTAAAGTTCTTCTTTAATTTCCTGGTTTACCCAAACATTCTTAAGCAGGATGGTCCTCAGTTTTCAAGTGTTTGAGTTTCTTCCAAATTTTTTCTTGTGATTGAGTTCCAATTTCAAAGCATTGTGGTCTGAGAATATGCAAGGAATAATCTCAATCTTTTGATATCAGTTGAGACCTGTTTTGTGACCCAGTATATGGTCTATTCTGGAGAAAGTTCCATGTGCATTTGAAAAGATTGAGTATTCTGTTATTTTAGGGTGGAGTGTTCTGTATATGTCTATGAGGTCCATCTGGTCCAGTGTGTCATTCAAAGCTCTTGTTTCTTTGTTAATTTTCTGTTTAGATGATCTGTCTGTTGCTGAGAGTGGAGGGTTGAGGTTCCCTACTATTAACGTATTATTATCTAAATGTCTCCTTATTTTGATTAACAGATGACTTATGTAGTTGGCTGCTCCCCTGTTGCGGGCATAGATATTTATAATTGTTAGATCCTCTTGTTGGATACACCCTTTAAGAATAATATAGTGTCCTTCTGTATCTCTAACTACAGTCTTTAGCTTAAAATCTAATTTGTCTGATATGAGAATTGCTACCCCAGCTTTCTTTTGAGGTCCAATGGCACGAAAAATGGTTCCCCATCCCTTCACTTTCAGTCTGGATGTATCTTTAGGTTCAAAGTGAGTCTCTTGTAGACAACATATGGTTGGGTCATGTCTTTTTATCCATTCTGCAACCTTGTCATATTATGGGAGCATTTAGACCATTCACATTGAGAGTGATTATTGAGAGATATGATTTTAATGTCGTCATGTTGCCTGTGAAGTCCTTGTTTTTATAGACTGTCTCTGTAAATTTCTGTTCTGTATCACTCTTGGGGTCTTTCTACTTTTGTAGAACCCCCCTTAACATTTCTTGTAGGGCGGTCTTGGAAGCTCCTTGTCTCTCCATCCATTCTGAATGACAGCCTTGCTGGATACAGGATCCTTGGCTGCATGTTCTTCTCAGTGCTCTGAATATGCCCTGCCAGCCCTTTCTGGCTTGCCAAGTCTCTGTGGACAGGTCTGATGTTATTCTAATTGTCTCCCTTTGTACGTAAGGAATCTCTTCCCCCTCGCCGCTTTCAAGATTGTTTCCTTGGCTCTAAGATTTGCAGATTGTGCTATTATATGTCGTAGCGTTGATCTGTTCTCATTGATCTTGGGAGGGGTCCTCTCTGTCTCTTGGACACGAATGCTTATTTCCTTTGCCAGATTAGGGAAGTTTCAGCTACAATTTGTTCAGAAATCTCTTCTAGACCTCTCTCTTTCTCCACCCCCTTGGGGATGCCGATGATTCTGGCACTGGAACGTTTCATTGAGTCAGTAAACTCCTGTAGCTTTTTTTCATGAAATTGGAGGGTTTTTTTCCCCATGTTACCGCTCTTTCCTTCTTTTCTATCATCTCATCCTCTAACTCACTAATTCGTTTTTCTGGCTCGTTTACCCTGGCAGTCAGAGCATCCAGTTTAGACTGCATTTCATTCATAGAATAATTTCCGCCAGATTCATTCTCATTTCAGCCCTTAGAGATTCTATATTTTCGTTAACATTTTTCTCAAGCCTATACATCATCTTGATAATTGTTACTCTGAAATCCATTTCTGACATCTTGGTTATATCCATATCCATTAGTTCTGTGGCAAAGGCCACAGTCTCTGTTTCTTTCCTTTGTTGGGGGTTCCTCCCCTTTGTCATTCTGATGAAATGTGGTTGCAGGGATGTACAGAGTCCAAATTACTGACCAGGACCCAGGAGAGATGCACCTCTTTTATAGGGACCTTAGGGATCTGGCTTCTTGTTCTTTCAGCCTGCCTTCTGGGGAAGGGTCCTGCCGCGCTGATACTCAGGCAACCCTGTTTGGACAGAGTTGCCCTGGCCCTGGGGGGCGGGGGGGCTCAGTAAGAACCAGTTTGGGGGGCTTTTGTTCTCTGGTGGCTTTCCCTGGCGGCTTTCTGTGTCTCTTCTGAGGGTCAGAGCAGCAGTGACCATATCCAAACCCCTGTCTCAGAATGGAGAGATCGCAGTCTGCTCTTCACTGAGCTCTCCAGGCCACACTGACTCCCATTTCTGTCGGTGCTGCTAAAAACCCACAGCGTCCCGGGTTGTGCGACCCACAGCCGCTCTCCCAGTCCTCGCTCCCAGGGCCGGCATGTCTCTGCCCGTTATGCTTCTAAAACCGCCAGTCGCCCCCGGTTCCCGTGCGTGCACTCCCGAGCTCCGGCTGTCAGTCTGGTTTCCCCGCTGCTACCGGTCTGCTAGTGTGGCCCACTCCCCAGCACGGGAGGCTACTGCTTCCTGGTGTACGAGCACAGCGGCTCCCACCCCCTTCCGTTTCTCTTCCGTTATCTGCCCGCAGACTCTCTGCTCCCCGTTTCATACCTTGAGACCAAGCGCCGGAGATGTTCTGTTTGTAGAGATCCAGATGCATCTTCTTACATCTCAGGCTGATTTCGTGGGTGTTCAGGATGGTCTGGTAGATATCCAGCTCGATTCAAGGGACCAGTTCACCATGCGGTATTTCTGAATTCTTTCTTGTCATTTCAGCAGTCTTCACTGGGAGTAGAGTCCATCTCCAGAAACCACTTTCGTTGTTCATCCATCAGAAGCCCCTCCTCATTCCAAGTTTGATCATGATTGCAGCATTTCAGCCACACCTTCAGCCTCCACTTCTGGTTCTTGTTGTCTTGCTGTTTCCACCACTTCTGCAGTTATTTTCTCCACTGAAGTCCTGAACCCCTCCAAAGTCATCCATGAGGGTTGGAATCAACTTCTTTCCAAACTCCTGTCCATGTTGATAGTTTGACCTTTTCTCATGAATCTTGAATGTACTTAATGGCATCTAGAATGGTGAATCCTTTCCAGAAGGTTTTTGACTTACTTTGCTTAGATCCATCTATGCAAATAATTACTATCTATGGCAGCTATAGCCTCCCGAAATGTATTTCTTAAATAATGACACTTGAAAGTCACAATTAGGGGCGCCTGGGTGGCACAGCGGTTAAGCGTCTGCCTTCGGCTCAGGGCGTGATCCTGCCCTTCTGGGATCGAGCCCCACATCAGGCTCCTCCCTTGTGAGCCTGCTTCTTCCTCTCCCACTCCCCCTGACTGTGTTCCCTCTCTCTCTCTGGCTGTCTCTATCTCTGTCGAATAAATAAATAAAATCTTTAAAAAAAAAAAAAAAAAAAAAAGAAAGTCACAATTACTCTTGACCAAATTACATTTGACTCAGACTCAAAATGACTCTGGGCTGCAGAATGGATATTGTGTTAGCAAGCATGAAAACAGTAATCTTTAAAAAAAAAATCATCATCATCATTAGGGGAACCTGGGTGGCTTAGTCAGTTTAGTGTCTGGACTCTTGGTTTCAGCTCATGATCTCAGGGTTGTGAGATCAAGCCCCACGCTGAGCTCTACACTGGGCATGGACCTGCTTAAGATTCTCTCTCTCCCTTTCCCTCTCTCCCTCTCTCTCCCTCCCCCTCCCCCCCTTTGTGCCCCTCACCCCTGCTCACACACACTCGCACTCTCTCTCTCTCAAAAACAAAAACACATCAGTCATGTTGTACATCTCCATCAGCACTCTTGGGTGACCACTGCCTTACCAATAAGCAGTAGGTCTCAGCAGTGGGCTTAAAATAGTAAACCATGCTGTGAATGGATGTGCTGTCATCAAGGCTTTGCTGTTCCATTTAGAGAACATAGGCAGAATAGATTTAGCATAATTCGTAAGGGCCCTAGGATTTTTGGAACGGCAAATGAGCGCTGGCTTCAGCTTAAAGTCACCAGCTGCACTAGGCCCTAATGAGACTCAGCCTGTCCTTTGAAGCTGTGAAGGCAGGCACTGACTTCTCCTCTCCAGCTTGTAAACTCTTCTTCTAATAGAAGGCTGTTTCATCTACATTTGAAAACCTGTTATTTAGCGTAGCCACTCTCATGAATTATCTGAGCTACGTCTTCTGGAAAACTCGCTGTAGCTTCTGCATCGGCACTGACTGCTTCCCCTTGCACTTTTCTGTTCTGGAGACGGCTCCTTTCATTAAGCCTCATGAACCAACCTCTGCTAACTTCAGACTTTTCTTCTGCAGCTTCTTCACCTCTCCGTCTTCCCAGAATTGAAGACAGTTAGGGCCTTGCTCTGGATTAGGCCTTGGCTTAAGGGAATTTGTGGCTGCTTTGATCTGCAAAAATGTTCTCCATTTCAGCAATAAGGCTGTCTAGCTTTCTTATCATTCATGCATTCACTAGAGTAGCACTTTTAATTCCCTTCAAAACTTTCCCTTTGCATGCACAACTTGACTATAACTGTTTGGTGCAAGGGGCCAGATTTTGGCCTATCTCAAATTTCCACATTGCCTTCCTCACTAAGCTTAATCATTTCTAGCTTTTGATTTAAAGTGAGAGCCGTGCAACTCTTCCTTTCACTTGCGAGGCCACTGTAGGGTTATTAATTGGCATAATTTCAATATTACTGTGTCTCGTGGAATGAGGCCTGAGGAGAAAGGGAGAGAGCCAGGGGAATGGCCAGTCAGTGGAGCAGTCGTAAGATACACAACAGTTGACTATCTTATTTTTTTTCCTAAAGTGTATTTTATTATTTATTTTATTGAAGTATAGTTCACACACTATGTTACATTAGTTCTAAGTGTACAACATAGTGATTTGACAAGTCTGTATATTATGCTATGCTCACAAGTGTAGCTACCATCTGTCACCATATAATGCTACTATATGTTCCCAATGCTGCAACTTTTATCCCTGTGACTTACTCATTCTACAGCTGGAAGCTTGTATCTCCCAGTCCCCTTCACCCATTTTTGTCTATCCCCTCACCCCTCCTCCTCTTTGGCAGCCATCGGTTTGCTCTCTATACTGACGGGTTCGTTTCTGCTTTTTGTCTACTGTTTTGTTTAGATTTGACATATAAGTGAAACATATAGCATTTGTCTTTCTGTGTCTGACTTATTCCATTTAGCATAATACCCTCTAGGTCCATCCATGTTGTCTGAAATGGAAAAAAAATAATAAAATAAAATAAAATGGCTCATTTTTCATGGCTAAGTAATATTCCAGTGTGTGTATCACGTCTTCCTTATGCATTCATCGACTGATGGACACTTGGGTTACTCCGATTCTTGGCTGTTGTAAATAATGCTGCAATAAATATAGGGGTGCATATATCTTTTCAAATTAATATTTTTATTTTTATTTCTAAATACTCAATAGTGGAATTACTGGATCATATGGTATTTCTGATTTTTTGAGGAACTTCCATACTATTTCCCACAGTGGCTGCACCAATTTACGTTTCCACCAGTAGTGCACAAAAGTTCCCTCTTCTCTGCATCCATGTCAACACTTGTTCTTATCTTGTTAATATGAGCCATTCTGACAGGTGCATGGTGATATCTGCTTGTGGTTTTGATTTGCATTTCCCTGATGATTAGTGATGTTGAACATCTTTTCATGTATCTGCTGGTGAAATGTATATCTTTGGAAAAATGTCTGTTCATGTCCTCTGCCCATTTTTAATCAGACTATTTAGGGTTTTTTGGTGTTAAGTTCCTTATGTATTTTGGATATTAACCCCTTATCACAGACCTATCATTTGCAAATATCTTTTCCCATTCAGTAGGTCGCTTTTTCATTTTGTTGATAGTTTCCTCTGCTATGCAAAAAGCTTTTCAGTTTGGGGTAGTCCCAGTAGTTTATTTTTGCTTTTGTTTCCCTTGCCTTAGGAGACATACCTAGAAAAATACTGTTGCAGCCTATGTTAGAGAAATTACGGCCTATGCTCTCTTCTAGGATTTTTATGATTTCAGGTCTCATGGTTAGGTCTTTAATCCATCTTGAGTTTATTTTTATATGTAGTATAAGAAAGTGGTTCCTTTTTATTCTTTTATATGTAGCTGTCTTGTTTTCCCAACACCATTTACTGAAGAGACCGTCTTTTCCCCATTGTATATTCTTGCCTTTGTCATAGATTGATTTTAATTATTTATTAGAGAGAGAGGGCACAAGTAGGGGGGGCAGCAGAGGGAGAGAGAGAAGCAGGCTCCCCGCTGAGCAGGGAGCCTGACGCAGGGCTCGATTCCAGGACCCTGGGATCATGACCTGGGCCAAAGGCAGACACTTAACCGATTGAGCCACCCAGGTGCCCCAGTGTAGAATTATTTCCGGGCTCTATTATGTCCCCCTGACCTGTGTGTTTGTTTTTGTGTCAGTACCATACTGTTTTGGTTACTCCAGCTTTGTAGTGTATGTTGAAATCTGAGATTCTGATACCTCCAGCTTTGTCTTTTTTAGAATTGCTTTGGCTATTTGGGTCTTTTGTGGTTCCATACAAATTTTAGTATTATTCTAGTCTGTGAAAAATACTGCTGGTATTTTGATAGGGACTGCACTGAATCTGTAGATTGCTTTGAGCAATTTCTTCCAGTCCGTGAGCATGGAGTATCTTTCCATTTGTTTCTGTCATCTTCAATTTCTTTCATCAGTGTCTTATAGTTTGGTTGATTCCTAGGTATTTTATTCTTTTGGGTGCAGTTGTAAGTGGGATTGCTTCCTAAATTTATCTTTATGCTACTGTGATATTAGTGTATAGAAATACAAGCAGTGTCTATTGTGTCCTGCAGCTTTACCGAATTGATTTAGTACTTCCAATCGTTTGTTGTTGTTTTTTTTTTTTTGGTGGAGTCTTCAGGCTTTTCTATGTATAGTATTATATCATCTCAAATAGTGACAATTAAAAGGCATCTAAATTGGCAAGGAAGTATTTAATCTTTTTTTTTAGCCCACTGCTGTGGCTAGGATTCTCACCACTATGCTGAACAAAAGTTGTGAGAGTGGGTACACTCTGTCTTATTCCTGATCTCAGAGGAAAAGTTCTCAGTTTTTTACCAATGAGTATGATGTTAGCTGTGGGTTTTTCATATATGATCTTTATGATGTTGAGGTATGTTCCCTCTAAACCCACTCTGCTGAGAGTTTTAAACAGATGCTGAATTTTGTCAAAGCTTTTTCTACATCTACCGAGATGATCATACGACTTTTATCCTTCATTTTATTGATGTGTATCATGTTGACTGATCTTGCATCCCCAGGAAAAAATCCTACGTGATGGTGGTGAATGATCCTTTTAATGTATTGTTCAATGTGGTTCACTAATACTTTGTTCAGAATTCTGGCATCTGTGTTCATCAGAGATATGGCTTGTGGTTTTCTTTTTTGGTAGTGTCTTTGGTTTTAGGATCAGATTAATTCTGGCCTCCTAGAGTGTCCTTGGAAGCTTCCTTTCCTCTTCTATTTTTTGGAATAGATTGAGGAAACTCTCTTCTTTAAATGTTTGGTAGAATTCACTGTGAATCCATCTGGCCCTGGGCTTTCTTCTGTTGGTAGTTTTTTGATTACCAATTCCATTTCATTCCTAGTAACTGTTCTGTTCAGATTTTCTATTTCTTCCTGATTCAGTTTTAGAAGATTGTTTCTAGGAATTTATCCATTTCTTCTAGGTTGTCCAATTTGTTGGCATATAATGTTTTGTACTAGTCTCTTATAATCCTTTATATTTCTGTTGTCCTGGATGTTCTCTTTCATTTCTAATTTTATTTATTTGGGTCCTTTGTCTTTTTTTCTTGATGAGACTGGCTAAAGGTTTATCCATTCTGTTTAACTCTTCAAAGAAGTGGCTCTTGGTTTCATTTTTTTTCTATTGGTAAACCAATATTTGTTAGTTTCAATTTCATTTAAAGCTCTGATCTTTATTATTTATTTCCTACCTTCTACTAACCTTAGGCTTTGTTCTTTTCTAGCTCCTTTAGGCATAAGGTTAGATTATGTGAGATTTTTTTCTTGTTTCTTGAGATGAACCAGTATCATTATAAATTTTCCTCTTAGAACTGCTTTCACGCTGTCCCAAAGATTTTGGACCATTATGTTTTCATTTTCATTTGTGTCCGTTATTTCCTCTTTGATTTCTTCGTTGACCTATTGCATGTTCAGTAACATGTTGTCTAGCCTTCACATCTTCATGTTTTCTCAGTTTTTTATGATTTATTTCTAGTCTCATACTATTGTGGTTGGAAAAGATGCATGATATGATTTCAGTCTTCTTAAATTTATTGAGACTTGTTTTGAAGTTCACCATCTTTTGTGGCCAAGTTTCATGGCACCCCAAAACAATTATGATAGTAACATCAAAGATCACTGATCACAGATCACCATAACAAATAATAATGAAAAGTTTAAAATATTGTAAGAATTACCAAAATGTGACACAGAGACATGAAGTAAACAACTGCTATTGGAAAAATGACACTGGTAGATTTACTCACCATGGGGTTGCCACAAACCATCAGTTTGGGGGGGTGGGGACGCAATTGTTTGTTAAGTACAATAAAACAGTTTGGCATCTGCCAAAAACATTTCAAATTTCTATATGTTGGCCAAACCTAACACCTGTGAGCCAGTTTCAATTTGTGACATCTGCTATAGGAATAACAATTCAGTTATCATAGCTACCACTTTCTGAGCAGAGAGGTTTCGTAACTTGCCCACGGTTTCACAGCTAGTAATAGGGGAGCCAGGACTTTATTGCATGCCTGCCTTACTCCAAAGCCCGTGCTCTGAAGCACTACTCCCTTATACCTACCACATACATTCATCTATATAACCTAAGGCAGGAGTCTGTAATCTCTTTTCTGTAAAGGACCAGATTTTAAATATTTTCAGCTTTGCAGGCTGTGAGGTCTCTGTCACAACTGCTCAACTGCTGTTGTAGTGCAAAATCAGCCAGAGACAATACGTAAACGAATGAGCTTGACTGTGTTCCAATAAAACTTTATTTAAAATACAGATGGTAGGCCAGATCTGGCCCATGGACAATAGTTTACTAGCACTTGCTTTAAGGGAAGAAATGTTATCTACATTTTATAGCCCTAAAAAGCAAGACTGAGAAGAGAAGACTTGTCTGAGACCATATTCGGTGTTAACTGTCACCCAAGCAACACTTTATTGATGCTACCAGATATTCTGTACTTATTTGAAAGAAATAAGTCTGAATTTTTCTAGAACTATTCCACAGTGTACAGTCATCCCCCCTGCCCCTGTACAGCTCAAGACTGTGGATTAAAATCCACAAAAATATTTCTATCACTTCTGGTTCAGTGTTCCAACAGTAACCCAGGCAGCTAACGACAGACAGTTCTAAAGAATTCTACATTTGAAATAGGGCACCTGGGTGGTTCAGTCGGTTAAGCATCTGCCTTTGGCTCAGGTCCTGATCCCAGGGTCCTGGGATCAAGTCCCGCATGAGGCTCCCTGCTCAGCGGGAAGCCTAATTCTTCCTCTCACCCTTTGCCCCCTCCCATTGTGGTCTCCCCCCACCTCAAATAAATAAAATCTTAAGAAAAAAAAATTCTGCATAATAGCAGCCCCCAAAGGCAAATTTCAATGCAGCTCTCCAGACATACACTGTGGTACCTCCCCAAACCCAGGTGTCCTGGAAATATGAGGCAATTGCTAGAGGCAATGTGATCATTCATTTTCAAACTGTCAGGATGTGCCAAGGGTATAGAACACCCAGGTAAGAGAAGCAGGTGAACATTTATTTCCTGATACCAGAGTCAACCTATGTCAGCAGAAACATTATTGATTTGAGTGTCAAGTATCAAAAGTCCCAACAGGCCGTGATTACAGAAAATGATAAACACGGGCCTGCTAAGAGGAAGGTCTGGGACCGCGGCCAACTTCCAGGCAGAAAGCTCCATTAGCACAGGTAGGGAAGCCTCACTTCGAGGACTTCCAAGGCCATTAGATAGCCGAGATAGGCAGCTGCCTTTGTCCAGACCACAGTTAGAACAACCAGAGCTGATGTATGATGGCAGAACAAACCTCAGGGCTTCCAGATACCCAATCAAGTGCAGTTAGGGCAGCTCTCTCCTCAGACAGTTTGGGAGTGGAAGGAAATGAGTACGTCCATGGTCTGTACTATGGGCTGGCTAATGACTTCTTGCACCACACTGAGGCCCTGTGATGGTAAATTTTGTGTCAACCTGGCAAGGGATGGTACCCAGTTGTCTGGGTCAAACACCCATCGAGATGTCATTGTGAAGGAACTTTTAGATGTGATTAATATTTAACTCAGTGGACTCTGAGTAAAGCAAATTACCCTCCCTAATGTGAGTGGACGTCGTCCAACTAGTTGAAGGCCTTAAGACTGAGGTTTCCCCTAAGGAAAAAGGAATTCTGCCTCCAGACTGCCCTGGGACTCAAAACTGCAACATCAACTCTTCCCGGGTCTCCAACCTGCAACCTGCCCTGCAGATTTCAGACTTAGCAGCCATCCACAATCATATGAGCCAATTTCTTCAAGTAAATCTATAAATCTGTACCTTACCTATATCTGTGTTCACATCGTAGGCAGACACCTGTGGCTCAGCATGGAGAAGAGCCTATCACCGAGCCCACAAGCCCAGACTTGGTTACCTTTTTGCGTGGCCGAAGCTTGTCCCGCCATTCCTTCAGGTTCTGGTTATGGCTCTCATCTAGGGCCTTCAGCTTCTGGGTTTCATGTTCTACCAAGAGGTGACACTTTTCATTCTGGAACAAATTCCAGGCAGAACAGGTAAGAAACTCAGAAGGCGGAGGTGCAGAGAGCTGAAACATAACCTCACGCTGTAGCCATGATGGCACCAGCATTATTCATTTATTATTTCTTCTCGATTATAATTTATATGAAACTCTATACCTATAAATACATAGATACTAAGATATGCCTGGAGGAATATTTCAGAATGTTCATGTTAATAGTGTTTATTATGTGGTGGAAGCTGCAGTAATTTGCAGATTTCTTCTTTGTGCTTTTTTTGCATTGTTTAAATTTTTCAACATGAACATATATGTCATTTTAACAAAACTATAAAACTATTACTTAATCCCCCAATCCCACCACTAGAGGCAACCACCGCAAAAATTAGATGTTCTAGATGTCGTTTAGCTCACCCTGTATATGCATTTCTGAAACCGGCTTCCCCCAACCTTTAACATTATAATGTAAACATTTCTACAAAAAATTACCATTTTTCATAATCATTTTTAATGTCTACAGAATATTCCACTGGTCACTTAGGTTGCTCTTAATTTTCACTATTTTAAATAGCACTGTATTCTGTGCTTTGGACTGAATTGTTTCTCTCCAAAATTCGTATGTTGAAGCCCTAATCCCCAATGTGATGGTATTTGGAGGTGTGTCCTTTAGGAAAAAATTAAGTTCAGTTGAGGTCCGAGGGGTGGGGCCCTCATGATGGGATTAGTGTCCTTAGAAGAGACACTAGAGAGGTTGCTTTCTCTTTCCCTCTGCCATGTGAGGACACAGCAAGAAGGCAGCCATCTGCAAGCCAGGAAGAGAGTCTTCGCCAGAACCCAACCACACTGGTAAGCTGATCTCAGACTTCCAGGCTTCAAAACTGTGAGCAAATAAACTGTTGTTTAGGCCACCCGGACTGGTATTTCGTTATGGCAGCCAGAGCTCAGATAAACTATATATGTAATTTTTTGTATTGTATGTCATTTCCTCAGGAGAAATTTGTAGTAAGGATGAGGACATGGACCTGACTGAGGCACTCCCAACTTCACTGTTCTCTCTGAGGTAAGTTATCTGCCTCACAAAAGTTACTTAGAATTTCTCACAGGCAAAAGGGACAAGTCCCTGTTGATTCCTCACAGAGAATCAATCTTGTAGTTTGTAAGGAGCTTATAAAGCAAGAGGAAAATGCCTTCATCCAGATACCTCAACCCTATTGGGTTGGAAGAGCGAAACCCATTAGGGGTTTTCGTTTTGGGTTTTAAGCTCTGGCTTCTGAGAGTTTAGAAATCGGTTTAGTTAGAAACAATACTCCTAGCAGCATGGAGTACCTTTGACCTGCCAGAAGCTGGGCCCCTGGGACTTTATAAGGGTTCTCTCAGTTAATCCTCCCAGTAATTCCATGAGACAGGGATGGGAAAACAGATGCAGAAGGTGAGGGGGTTGGCTAAAATTCACACAGCGACAAATGGCAGAGTCCCTACCTGACAGGCTTCAGCGCCTGTCATGTTTTCTCCACGCCTCTCTGCCTCTCCAGAAATTGCCAAATGGGTCCCATAGCTTGAGCAATTTCCTAAAGTCAGAGGTTTGAGTCTGCCCATCCCTCAGGTATGGCAATGCCTTGCTCCACCACAAGGGGGCTCCACGTTCCAGCTCCTGGGGTGGTACCCCTCAGGCATCGGGCAAGCTCAGGAGTCAGGAATCTTGAAGAGCTCAGGATCTCCCTAGGGAAAGGGGTTGCCAAGTGGTTGGCAAAGCCAGGATGCCCTTCCCTGATCTCAGTGGGAAAGCTTTGAGCCTCTTGCCTTTAAGGATGATATTAGCTGTAGGTTTTTGTGGGTGTTCTTTATCAAGTTAAGAAAGTTCCCCTCTATTCCTAGTTTCCTAAGAGTATTATCATGAGTGAGTGTTGGGTTTTGTCAGGTGCTTTTTCTGCATCTGTTGACATGATGCGATTTTTCTTTAGCCTGTTGATGTTATGGACTACACTGACTTTTGAATGTTGAACCTGTCCGGCATAGAGCCCACTTGGAATCTTTTTACATGTTGTTGGAGTCAGTTTGCTAATATTTTGTTGAGGATTTGTGCATCTGTGTTTATGAAAGATAGTGGTTTGCTGTTTTCCTTAATAATATCTGGTTTTGGTATAAGGGTTAATTGGGACACCTTGTCCCAAGACACAGTGATGACCAAGAATTCCGGCAGCATGCCACTGCCAAGCCCCAGGCAAGGCACTTTCAGCTCGGTCGTCTCATTTACGAAGCCTCACTCCAATGCTACAGAACAGGAATTCTCACCCCCACCCCACTCCTACTCTCCGCCTGCAGGAACTGCGGCCTGGGACGTGATGGGATCTGGCCAGCATTACACAGCAGGATGGAAACCGTTCTAGCGCAGGCTGCTCTGCCGAGACTCCCTCCCTGTTTGTAGAGTCTTTAGTCCCTGCGAGCAGACTGCTTTGAGGGAAACTGAGGCAGTCCAAGAAGGGGGACAGGGAGGGCTGTACCTGCAGCTGCTGCAGCTCGCTCATGTTGCTCTCACACTGCGCCGTCATGTCCCGCATCTGATTCTCGTGTTTTTGCTGCTGCTGTAGCCGCTCCGACTTCTGCCTCTTCTCCTCTTGCTGGGAGAACTGCGACAGAGAGGGTGAGTGCCTCAGAGGGCCACAGGCCTGGCCGGGGGGCCCACCTCCACCCCGCTTGTTCTAGAAGGCCCCGTCAGAGGCACAACCCGAGTGCCCTACACCATTCAGGCTGCGCCGCCTTCTGTGCTGAGACCCAGGCTGGTGGGGACACAACATTGTGTTGTGACATGTGCTACCACACAGGCATCACAGGAGCCCAGGGCCACCGACTCCACGTCCCCGAGACACATGGGTGACACGCAAGTGGGGTTTGGTAGATGAGAGGAAGGGGTTTACCAGCAGAGGAAGCCGAACAGGCACGGTGACTGGGCTTCCTCCTCTGTCCAGCAGGGCGGGGGGCTGATGAGGGTGTGACTGGCACTCCTCCAAGACCCCGTGCTGCAGCTTACGTCTTCTAGCCCCCGACCCTGTAAGGCTCAGGCCCACCAGACCTGCACCGTCTCCCCACCTGCTTGATCTTCTCGCGCTGCTCGGAGGCGCTGCCCGCGCCGTTGATGTGGAGGCTCTTCTTGTACATGGCCATGCGCGTCTTGCCCTCGCTCCTCTGAATCTTGGGCAGCCGCGCCCGCTCCTGCTGCTGCCGCACCTTCAGCTGCTCCACCATGCGCTGGTTGTAGCGCTGCATCTGCTCCCGCTCCTGAGGGGACAGCCGGCGGGGCCGGGTCACGTGGGCTCTGGGCCCCGGGGTGCAGGGAGGGCCCGAGGCCGCCACACTCCGCTGGGAGCCCAGGACCCACGTGGCCCCGAATGCTCAGCGGAGCAAGGCTGGTAGCATTGCACTTCTGTCGATTTTTAAAGGGAGAACGGGAAATGTTACTTTTTGTGACTGTTTTGGATTTTTACCTTCTAAATGCCTTCTCGTGTGATCTGTGGCAGCATGCCATTAAAGCTAACACCTCAGAGCGAAACGTACGCTAACAGGGACGGTTCATCATTCTTGAAACATCTTATTAAAATTTTTTCCTTCACCTAACACCTATTTGTGTATCCAAACTTGGCATGGCCATCACCTCCTCCAAGGAGCCTCCCCCGACTTCCTAGCCAGCCACCCTTAGTAGAGCCGCCACAGTCCCATGCTGACTGCCATCGTCGCACGTAGATTTGGAACTGTAATTACCCGCTGACTGCACATCCATACCTCGGTTTGTCTGTCTCTGTTCCCACTAAGGGGCTCAAACCAAGGCAGACAATTACACAGAAGTAGAGGATGCTCTGGCCACACGGAGCAGGGGCCCTTGCCTGAGCTGAGGGGGTTAAGGAAGGCTTCCTGGCAGAGGTGGTGTTCGAGACTTACAAGCATTCTGAGGGAATGCATGTGAAAGAGAGAAGGGGAAAATGGAAGGATGAAGGAGGAGGGAAAAAATGAAAGACACACCCTAAGGAGTCCGTGAGGGGGCCGCCATCTGCTTCCCTGCGTGGTTTCCCCTGTCCGTGGCCCCTCCACCTGAGGCAGGACACCCCCCAAGAACCACCCTGGGCCCCACCATGGCTCATACCTGGCTCTTCTTGGGAGCACAGATCGTACTCAAGTGGCACCCTGTCACGGTGTGGCCTCACGGCCCTACCTAGCTCTTTTGGTGGCAGCCCCGGGGACCCGCCCAGCCAGGGACCTCACCTTCTCATGCTTGCGCACCAGCTCATGCCGCTGGAGAAAGTACTGGTCTTTGAGCTGCTGCTTCACCAGCTGGTGCCTCTCCTGCAGGTGATGCTCCTCCATCTCCCACAGGGCTGCCTCCCGGTCTGTGGAGGATGCGGCCTGATGAGACGCTAACGGCCAGAGCCCCACTGGGCGCGGCCCTGCCTCAGATGATAGCTCCCGGGAGAATGGTACCCCATTCTCTGGAAGTGACCGCAGTCAGAAGCCAGAGAAACCAGAGACCTAGGCTGGAGCCCAGCTCGTTCACTGTAGTTTGGGACAGGTAACAAAGCCTCTGCAGGCCTCCACTCCTGCCTCTGCCAAGCAGGTATAACCACACCACAGAGGGAGAGATGTTCTTGGGAGACATGTTTATGTTCAGTATTTCTTAATGGGCGGGTGGGAAGGGCTCATGGAGCCCCATGAGGACGACAGGACAGCCCTCTTGTCACCATTTCCTCCTTTGGAAAATGGGGACACCCTCCTTGGCCACTGCACGTCCTTTATATATACATTATTGAGACAGCAGTATCTGGTATTTTATCACTGGAAGTCTATGACCTGATCCTCTGCTCAGCCACAGGCAGGGAGCTGCTGTCAGATGAAGACCTCACGCCCTGCAAGACCCAGAGCGGGCTGTGCTCAACCCACGAAGAATGGTCTGTTATTTCACTGCATTCCTGATCTGTGAAAACCGGTAGCTGCCCCCAGGACATCGGAACAGTAAGTTGGCTTCCTGACCAAAATCAGCACCACTGTCCCACAAGTAGGGTGGTTCTTCTCGACATCATGGACAAAAAAAGAAAATGAGGGCTTTCCTGAAACATCTGTGGCTCCTCAGAACGTCAGAACACTAAGGACCCCATTTCGCTGCCCCACACCCAAGTACTTGGGTCTACACTGCTCAGCCGTGTGCACCATCCCAGCGCTGGCTGCAGCTTCTTCGTTGTGTCAGTGAAGCCACAGACAGTGCTTGTCACTGGCCCTGTGTCGCTTACTGCTTCACAACAGGCGCCACACTCACAACGGATGTTTGGCCACTTAGAGCCCACTTGCTTTGCACAGCCCCAGAAACTGCACCAAACATCTGCTAGGCATAGTGAGATAAAGCCGAGGCCATACAAAGACCCTAAGCCCTCCTGCCCTTCAGAGCTCTATCCCAGGACCCCTCTGCTGAGGGACCCCGTCCAAATGCAGAAGCCCTCCCTCCCTAGGAGTTCCTCTGCACTCCCTCTGAGAGTGGCCCACACTGGGGTCTCTGGAAGGTCCCGTGCTGGGAGGGACCCACCACACCAGAGTGGTTAAGAGCTCAGCTTCAAGAGGAGATCCGAGGTCAAGGCCCGCTCTCCCCCCACTAGCCGAGCAACCCCAGCCGAAGCACAGTCACTGCGCCAGCGTCCGTTTCCTCGTCTGCACAAACACCTTGCTGCGTTAAGGAGCCTGAGCCATGAAGACCGGCTCACGGCCCGGCAAAGCAGTCGCTCGATACCAGGTAGCTGTTATAAGGGGTTCGGTACTGTCCCCACCCCAGCACCCTGTTCACCCAGTGTACTTATTTACAATTCCTACCCGCCCTACATCGCTTGCTTGCTTTCTTCTTTCCTCAATATCAGGAATAATGTCAAATCATGTTGGTGACAGCTGGTATCTGTGCCCCAGTCCTGACTTCGGTGGGGGCTGGCCCCGTGTTTCACCCTGAGGGATGCCGTTTGGTTTCAGGATGGAGCAGAACCTCGCAGTTCTAGCAGAGCCCACTCTCTGGCACCCACCTCGAAGGAGTTCCTGCTTCCTAGTGAGACACTCGCGCTCCTTGTCACAGATCTCCCGCCTGTTGTCAGCAGTGATCTTCTTCATCGCCAGCTCCAAGTCGTCCTTCTGCTTGGCCAGGAAGTCCCGGTCCTGTGTGGGAGAGACGAGGTCGGACCTTTAGCGCTGGCTCGGCATCTCGCCCTCTACTGTTACGACAGAAGAAAAGTCATCACGAGCCGCAAAGACAACATGTGTGGGGGAAATATGAGACTTAGAGACCTCAGCCACCTGTGGCATGTGCACTTTTTGTGGACCCCGATTCAAACAAATTGTAAGAAAGAAAAAAATTAATGAGACAATTGGAAATGTACATAATGATTCAACTGCAAATAAGTAAGTAATTATTGTTAAATATTTAAAGTCTTAGGTATGTTTATAGTATTGTGGGTTTTTTTTTTAGAGATACACACGGAGACATTTACAGGTGAAATGACAGGATGTGTGGGATTTGATTCAAAATAACACCGGAGGGTGGGGGAGTAAGGGGACATGAGTTCATAATTCCTGTGTTCTGGTAATGAGGGGGTTCCTGTTGTACCTCCTTCTGCCTAGTTTAATTTGCCATAATAAAGAGTTAAAAAATTAAAATTTAAAAACCTTAGGGAACCCATAAGCAGAAACAAAAGTCCCCACGAACCCTATCACCCAGGAGTAGCAGCTGGTTTTGGTGTATCTGTACAGACATGTTCGTGTAAAAGGACTTAGAGATCTGTACACCCGTGTTCGTAACAGTATCATTCACAATAGCTACGGGATGGAAACGACTCAAGTAGCCACAGGCAGAAGAGTGCACAGACAAAATGTAGTACAGATACACGGTGGAACATTACTCAGCCCTGAAAAGGAAGGAAGTGCTTATATGGGCTGCCGCATGGGTGGCTCTCGAGGGCATGTTAAATTGAAGGAAAGCAGACACAAAAGGACAAATACCGTATGATCCCACATGTAGGTCAGACTTGTGGAGACAGAAAGTAGAATGGTGGTTGCCAGGGACTAGGGGAGGGGTATCATGGGGTGTTTTACTATTTATTCAGTAGTTTCAGTTTTGCCAGATAAAGGGTTCTGGGGATGGATGGTGGGGCTGGGCTGCTTTGCACAGCGGTGTGAATGTACTCAATGCCACTGAACTGTACGCTTAAAAATGGTTAAGATGCTAAATTTTGTTATGTCTATTTTACTGTAATTTTTAAAAATTAAAAATACCTTTCCATGTGATAATGTAAACTTCTACCAAATGAGTTCTAATGGCTGAAAGTATTTCATGGCGCAGGTGCACCCTAGCTTATTCAATACCCAGTACTTAGTAGGCCGCTTCCAGGTTGTCTCTATTTTCGATGGTGCTGCTCTTTGGATTCTGGTAGCTAACTGTTTGTAAACTCTGTGATGAGTTATCCTCAGGATTAGTCTCTAGAAACAGAAAATCCAGGCCAGCAGTGTGCACATTTCTGAGGCTCTCGATGCCACTGCCCAAATGGCCTCCTTAAGGAGCCCATCTGCTCTCCCTGTGTGGGGCTGGGGGCCGTCTCCCCCACCCTCCCCAGCCCGGAATTCTTTTTCTGATGACAGCATCAAGGGACAGGTTGTAGGACAGTATGATGGTGTCCTGGAGAGAACACGATGTCTGGAGACAGACTTGAATTTGGGGCCATGCCCCATACTGCTAACTCTGGAGAGTCACCTCCCTGAGCCTTAGTTTCTTCCTCTGCAAAGGGAAAAATGAACAGCACCTATCCCAGTAAGCCATGAATGCTAAACCAGATAATATACAAAGCATTTTTAAGTGTACATTAGGGAGCAGAGAAAGCAAAATGTACAGACTCCATAGGGGGAGAAAAATGAGCACACGGTCTGACAAGGGCTACAGAGAAGGCTGGTGTGAGGCTGGGGCAGAGGGGACCGAGTTGAGCTGGAGAGGCTGGCCAGGACCAGACCCACGGGGCCTTGAAAGCACATACGGAGGCTGGCCTTATCTTATGGACAAAGTGAGAGCCACTGAAGGTTTTGAAGACACAAGACTATGGGGGGAGGGTGACATGATCAGATTTGGAATTCAAGTTGACCGCACTGGCTGGGGGGAGGTGACATGATCAGATTTGGAATTCAAGTTGACTGCACTGGCTGGTGGGAGAGGAAACTGTAAGAGAGCAAGAGAGGAAGCAGGGAGGCGAGCTGGGAGGCTGTTGCAGCGGTCCAGGCAGAAGGTGACCATGGCTAGGGAGTCACAGAGATGCAGATAAAGTGGACAGATCCAGAGACCGTTTGGAGCTTAAAAAAAAAAAAAAATCCATGCTTTAGTAGGTGATAAAGAGTTGGAGGGAAATGGAAGTGTCAGGAATAACAAGGTTTCTGGCCTGATGGCAGGAGGGAGGACAGTGCCCCCTCAGAATCCAAGAACAGGACCAGGGCTGGGAGATTGTGGAGGCCAAGTGGGCAGGTGGGTGTACTGGGTTATCCAAGGAGATTCAGCATACAAACAACCCAAGACCAGACGGGAGGCACTAAACGGTTTGGAAGAGATGGATGTAAAGGGCTGGAGGGTCCAGAAACGGGGGAGCTCACTTGCAGCTGGAGTGAGAGCAGTCAAGGAAGGCTGCCTGGGGAAGGTGCTAGCAAGGATAGGCTGGATTTAAGCACTCAGAATGAGACATGGGTATTCCAGGGGCAAGGCAGGAGCACAGAGGGGGCACTTGATCATTCGGGGTCTCAAACCTGGGGCTCTCCAACCCCTCTGCCCCCTGACTGAGGGACAAGGACTCACGAGAAGCTGCTTCTTCTGTGTGTGCTCCTCCATCTTCTGCTTCATGCTCTCCTTCCGCTGCTGCCTGGGGAGCTTCTCCACCTCGTTCTTCACCTACACCAGAAACAGCAGAGAGTGGTGGGGTCAGGGTGCCTCCTCACCTTTCCTAGAAAGTAAGTCTTCAACCCCTGAACTTCTGGGTCAGGGAGACCGAAGAGGAGGTTCAGCTTTCTGGACACTGGCCCCCAGCCCCACTCTCCACCAAGTCCCTCTGACAGGTGGTCCCCACTGGCCTACTCCTGTCTGCTGCTGGCTCCAGTTTTGGACTTCCCAGAGCGAAGGAGTGCTGCTTTCGTTTTCTTTGTTGCCACAAAGAAATACAAACCCTAAGAAAGAGACAGGGCACCTGGGTGGCTCAGTTAGGCATCCAGCTCTTGGTTTTGGCTCAGGTCATGATCTCGGGGTCATGGGATTGAGCC
The DNA here is from genome assembly GCF_023065955.2 of Ursus arctos. Classification (NCBI taxonomy): domain Eukaryota; kingdom Metazoa; phylum Chordata; class Mammalia; order Carnivora; family Ursidae; genus Ursus; species Ursus arctos. Next base: position 58,907,884 of record NW_026622819.1, read on the forward strand.
CCTCATTGGGCTCCACGCTCAGCGTGGAGTCTGCTTCTCCCTCACCCTCTGCCCCCCCCCACACATGTGCACACACTTGCTCTCTGAGGTAAATAAATAAAATCTTTAAAAAAGAGACACGCAAAAAACTTAGGACTAAACAAGGCAGCATCTGACACTAAACGCAGAAAGCACTGGACAGAGCCAGGGTGGAGTGGAGGTGACAGAGGGACCAGTGACCTTGAAGAGTGAGTAATAAAAATTAGACAACATGAACAGGAGAGAAAAAGGATTACAAAGCCTAAAGCTTTAGAGACTCACAGGAAAATACCACAGGTGTAATATTCGTGTATTGGGGAGTGCCAGAAGGAAAGGAGAAAGAGACGGGCACGGAAAACGCACACCTATAATGGCCATAAACTGCGGGCTTCTGTGGCAGTGAACAGCATCTTGAGAGCAGCGCTCCTGTCTCTCTGGCTCAGTACCCCGGCGCCTAGCACAGTGCCGTACGTGTGCAGAGTCCATAAAAGAGGCGCTGAGCAGCTCTCATTTCGAGAGGAGGTAAGCGGGACTCAGGAAGGTTGCTGTCCGAAGCTCAGTGCAGTTAGTGGTCCAGAGCCAAGACTCAGAGCCAGGCCTGACTCCCAAGCCTGTGCTCCCTGCACTGGAGCTGGGGGCGTGCTCAGGACCGGCACTGTGCCCCAGCCCGTTGGCCTGGCCCTCAGCAGGAGGGCCGGGAGCAGGATAAGTAGGGCCAGTGAGGCACTCACCTCAGCCATAAAAGGGAATACCATAAACTTCAGTCATCAAGATAAATGACGTTTAAAAAATTTCCAAATTCATGCCCAAAATCATGAATATCAAATTTTAAAGACTTTATTTGACAGCACAAGCAGGGGGAGCAGCAGACAGAGGGAGAGGGAGAAGCAGACCCCCCGCAGAGCAGAGAGCCTGACACGGGGCTCGATCCAGGACCCTGGGATCATGACCTGAGCTGAAGGCAGACGCTTAACCGCCTGAGCCACCCAGGCTCCCATGAATATCAAAATTTTAAATACAGACAGGATCCAGCCCTGTATTTGCAGGACTCAGACTCATCATCTTACCCTTATCTTGGCCCCGTTGGATCCTGACTCTAAGTAGCTGACATTCTGTTCATCGTGAATATTTTGCAGTATTTTTTATTTTAAAACACTACCCTAGAATACTGTTTATCTTGATTACCAAGGTTTTTGGCGCCCCCTTAAGTTTTGTGGCCACATGTCTCACCCCAGCCCTGCCCCCCCGCAGCTGCCTGAGGCCCCCTGGATACAACAAATGTCACAGCCATACACTGCTATCTGGGAGCCAGGCTCTGCGGCCCTGCGGCCGGCAGCGCCAAAGACCACCCTTAGAGGCTGTTCGTCTGGAGACTGGGAATGGCCTAGCAAGTCTGTCCCAGCCTGCCAGTGACAGGCTCCACAGAGGGAGGTGTGGGCTGTTTTTTGGGCCCCGGATGCCCTTCCCCAGGGCAGGCTGGGAAATCTGCCTCTCTCCCTTTGTCTCAGGACCATCTACCTCTTTGCCACCTCCCCCTTCCTCTTCCAGCTGGGAAAGGAAAGAGAAGAAGGGCCACGTGGGTCCCAACTAGGGGACTGCTGTTAGGGGAGAAGGAGGGCAGGGCACAGAAGACATACTGTGTTTGCCGCCCAGCACCCGCTCCCCGCTTCTGGTGAAAGCATCTCAGATCCCCTGGGCTGCCATCCCTTCCTTTCCCCTGCTCTCTTTCAGCTGGGGTTGCTGGGCTGGGAGGACATCCAGGAAGCTGCCTGGGAGTCAAGTCAGCACAAGCCCGCAGAGCCCGAGTGGCTCCTCACGGTGCAACTGGAGCACGTAAACCAGACACCTGGACGTGAGCTCCGCAGGCATACGAGCCCCCCAGATTCCCTCTGTTGCTGAAGCGGGGCTCGGCTGTGGTTTCGATCCCTTGCAACCTAGACGCCCCACCCCCAGCCTCTGCCCGACACATACTCACCTCCTTCTTCATCAGTTTGAGCTGCTCCTGGAACCTGGCGTAGTCCCGATCCTGCTCCAGCCGGATCCGCTTGGCCTCCTCCCGGCGGCGCACGGCATGGTCCTGCTCCATCTTCTCCACTTGCTGCTTCTGCTGACGCTCCAGGTTCTCCAGCTCCGTGTCAAAGAACTTCTTCTTGGCCTGGAAGGAGCAGAAGGAGAAATTTAGCAAAATGACTTGACACCCGGGAGGAAGATGGGAAGTAAGATGGGGAGAGCCCAGAGCTTATCTTCAGACCTGGGCCTGACTCCCAGCTCGACCACCTCGTGGCCGTGTGACCTGGGACAAGTCGCCTAACTTCTGTGGTCTCTGTTTCCTCATGTGCAGAAGGGAAGCCGGACTGCCTACCGTGCAGGGCTCTTGCATGGTACTCAGCAAAGCTGTCTCCCACTGGAGACCCTCCCGAGTGACTGAGAAGCACTGGGACTTTCATGAGATTCTGTGTTCACAAGTCGAGGCCTCGTGAGATTAGGAAACCACAGGAATGGGGCTCTCTACGGCCCTTAGAGGAAACACGGAGCAAGGAGCCCTCGGGGGACCCATCCTTTCTCACACTCACGTTGATTTCTTGTTCAAAACGTTTATGCATCTGCTCCAGCTGCAGCTCGTGCTTGCTGCTCAGCTGGGTCTGGTTCCGGTGCTCCTCCTTCTGCAGCAGCCGGAGCTCCCGGAGCTCCTGGCGCCTGCGGGTGAAAGGACGTGCGTCTCAGCGATCACATAACTCATGGCTACGGACACTGGCGACTGGAGCGTGGAACGGGCAGGGGCATGACTAGAACCCGGGCTGAATTTGACGTTTATTGACAGGCAAAACATGAATGATCAATGTATAAAGAGTACTTACATAAGAAAAACAGGAGGAGCCTACTTTTAAAAAGGAACACAAAACATGAACAGACATGAAAGAAAAAGCAAAAATTTTTAAATGACCTAATATGGATATGAGGTGCAAATTTAAAATCCCATTTGCATTAAAAAGGCAAGAGCCGAGGGGCAATTGATACTTCCATAACCTGCTGGTATGGACTGGTACATTCTGGAGGACAACTGGTAGTAAGTTCGTGCCTTTTGATACAGTATTTCCATTTCTAGATATTGATTCGAAAGAAATACTCATAGATACACAACACAACTGAGTAAGGATCCATAACAAAATTATTTATAATAGTCCAAAACTGGAAATGACATACACGTCCATCGTATAGGTCTAATTAAATAAATTAAAATGTATCCACCTGATGTTAATTTTGTGTACACAGCCATGAAAAAAATCAAGTTTTAGAAAATAATTACATGGGAAAACATCTACTAAAAATGCAACAATTTTTTTAAAAAATGTAATAATTCTTTATGAACAGATATGGAATGATCTCTAAGTGAAAAAAGCAAGGTGGTGACAAGTGGGTCTATTATGTTACCCTACCCTCTGGGTGAAAAACAAAAAAAAAAGACAATTTATGTGTCTGTGTGTGTTCACTTTAATATTAACACAGAGGGGAACTAGATGCCGTGTGTGTGTGTGTGTGTGTGTGTGCGCACATGCGCGCGTTTCTTTGAATTTTGAACCATGACATAATATTACCTATTCAAAATATCAATACGATAAAAATTTGACCTAGACCACAGAGTATACCTTAATTTTGTAACACACATATTCTCAATGTGTGTATGTGTTTATGTTTACTCACACAAAAAAATAACTGCAGGATAAACTCCGAAGGGTTAACTGTGCTGCTTTCTGGGCAAATCTATTAAAGATTGATATGGATCAGGAAAGAAAATGATACAGAAAGAACGTGGGCCTCCTGACTATGAATCAGGGCTCCCTGGCAGCCCCTCAGGATTTGGGCCCATGAGGCCTGTGTTCTGTTCTTGGCCAGAGTCCATCTGCCCCCCCAAATGCTGCCCGAGAGAGGAGCCGGCACATTCTTGGGGGTCAGAGGGACCTTGTTTGAGCCTCAGCTCTGCTGACTTCCGGCCGGGGCCCCTCCGGCCGTCACTCAGTCTCGAGGCCCCTCTCCCTGCATCTGTAAAACACACAGATCATGTCCGCCGCTCAGGTTCTTTGAGGGTCAAATGCGGGGGTGCCTGTTGTGCCCCCCTGACCTGCGCAGACATGGTAACTCAGTGGTAAAACTCACCAAGTTTGTTACTAAGTGGTAGCTGCTGGGGTGATCACGAACAAGAAGAGGCAAAGGCTGCCCGGTCTCTGGGAAACTAGAGACAGCCTCCACAGCCACAGAAAGAACCTTCCGTCTGAGCCTCCGCTCTTTGGGCAGCGAGAGGGTTGACAGTGTGAACAAAGACACAGAAATCCTGACTCCAAAGAAACTAAGGCTCAGAGAACACCTGACCAAAAAACAAAAGAATACAAAAGAAGGTGGGCAGCTAGGTTCAAACACTACCTCCCTGCCCCACCTGGGTTCTCACAGGGGAAGGCAGGCCAAGAGACAGCTGATGTCTTAAGGAAGGAAGCGCTGGCACCAGCAATTTTAGGGAAAAGGAGAAAGAACTCTGACCTAGAAGCGTCAATCTGGGAGAGTGAACATCTGGTCACACGGTTCAAAAGCCTGTGTGTGACCCAATTCTCTGGAAATCCTAGCATCCATGAAGGCCGGGGGGTGGAGTGGGGGGGGCGACAGCCGGCCGGGGAACAACGAGAGCCTTCCACGCCCCTGCGCAGCGTGGCAGCCGAGCCAGGTATACAGACCACTCGGCCCCCTCCGGACCAGGATAGAGGCCCTCGACCTCTACGAAGTCTCACCTTTCAAACCTGAGTCACACACAGCTCTTCTGCTTAGCAAAAGGGTGGGGGCCTCAGCCAGGGCCAGAGGGCATCGATTCTAGATGGGGTATGGTGGACCTGCAGTTTCAAGCCGGGAACCTGAACTGCCCGGACAGGAGATGAGGGTGGAAAGGAAACTCAGCCATTGAGGTCTGAAGCTTAGGAGAACAGGTCACCTCCCAGGTGACCAGGAAAATGGAAGGTGGTATCAGCCTCCAAGAACAACCATCCTCCCCCCCTCTGTCACGAGCCCCCCAGCCCCCATGATGAGGACGCTGTGTGTGTGTGTGTGTGTGTGTGTGTGTGTGTGTGTGTGTACACGTGTACATGCATTCATGCAGAAATGCAGACACCCCTGATGAAAAGTCAGCCTCTCATTTCTGTGGTCGCTAGAGGGGAAAGGGCCCCAGAGCATCCAAAACTGCTGCTGTTTGGCTTTGGAATGCTTGTGCTTTTTTAAAAAGATAAATGTGTTCAATGTTCTAGAAATGTTCTCCAAACTAATAATGAATTTATCCTGCAAAGGCCTGGCTCCAAGGCAGCTCTGTGGCTCCAAGGCCTCCTTGACTGCTAAGCCCCTCACCCCCAGCAGCCCCAGGAAGCTTCCAGTCCAGTGGAAGCCTGGTCAAATCCTCACACAGAGAGGTCTAGTTAGAATCGCAGCTCTCCCTTCTCACCTGGGTGACCCAAGGCAAGTAACTGACCTGCCAAGAAACACTGTTTCCTCATTTACAAAATGGGGGAAATAGGGTCTCCCTGAGGAGGGCTATTAGGGGGCCTGAGCACCTCCAAAGTGCAAAGGCAGCTCTCAGGAGACAGCTTTGCCTCACACTCTCCTCCCTTCACCAGTCTCACTGGTTTTGCCTCCAATATGTATGTTGAACTGACCCCTTCTTCCCTCTTCCCGGCTACTGCCCCAGCCCAAGCCTGCAGCCCGACTGTGCTGGACAGGGTCTCCCTGTCACCCGGCATCAGTGTCGCCCCCTACAGCCCACACTCCTGCAGCTGCCAGAGCCATCTTTCAAAAGGGACATGACAGCCAGTCACTCACCAGCTACTTGACTCTGGCTGTACCTAGGATAAAATCCACGCTCCACCCTGGCCCACAGGCCTCCGTGACCTCTGCCCTCACACTCACACTCACAGCCCTATCCTCTCAGCTTTCTCAACAAGCCCGGCAGTCACTCCTCAGGCGTTAGCTTTGCAGCTCCCTCCGTGCTCCCCCGGCAGTCCCACTCAGGGTCTCCCGCACACACAGCAGCCTCTCCCCCCCCCCAACCCAGGGGCTAGCATATCACCCGTTACCTCCTTCACAGCTTGTGCCACAACTGGGGCTTACTCTGTGTATCATATCATGGGGTGTGAGCTCTGCAACGGCGACAGCCTCAACTATCTGGATCACTACCGTGTCCCCCAACCTGGTAGATGAGCAAGTACATGGGTAGATGGATCGATGGGTGGGTGGGTGAGTAGACAGATGGGTGGGTGGGTGGGTGGGTGAGTAGACGGATGGGTGGGTGGATGAGAGGGTGGGTGAGTAGACGGATGGGTGAGTAGACGGATGGGTGGGTCGGTGGGTGGGTGGGTAAACAGTTGGGTATATGGATGGGCAGGCAGGTGAGTAAATAGACGGACGTGCAGATGAATGGATGGGTGGACTGGGGAGTGCAGGAGCAAAACCAGTTGCCTTTTGTGTCCTTGATCCCTCACTTCATGCTGTAGACAGTCCTCTAGCCAAAGGAACCTACAAACCTCCCTTCTCAGCACGCCCCCGCCCGGTACCGCCGTCAGCGGTCCACCGCAGGCTTGCCTGAGAAACCGCATCTCCTCATCCTTCTTCTCGTCCTCGCTGATGATCTTGGAGGTGGTGATGCTCACCTCTACGCCGTCCACCACAAACCTGCGTGTCCTCTTGAGGGTTTTATTGTGCAGCCTGGAGTCCTGGCAGGGTAGGATCATTAGGCAAAGCTGAGGATTTCAGCTAAGAATCTGTGGGTGACATAGGGGTGTGGCCCACAGCCTTCTTGGCCCCACGGCCCCGACATCCAGGTAGGACACGGCCGTCCATCATCCCCCTCTTGCCTCAAGCTTCCCAGCTTGGGGCCCTGAGTGTCTGAGCTTACTCCTTGTCCTCGCCCGATCCTGGCCTGCACACACTGCCCCGCGGCCTCACGCCTGGCTGCCAGCACCCTCACACACAGGACGTGGCACCAGAAAGAACCAGGTTCTAACCCTCCCTCTACCACGTACTGGCTCTGTGACCCTGAGCAAGTCCCTCGTCCTGTCCGAGCCTCAGCTCCTAAAGTCGCCAGAGGAAGAGAACCGCAGTGCTTACCTCCCAGGGCGGTTACCGAGCCACCGTGAGAGATGCGTGCGGGACGCAGCACAGGCCCGGCTCACGGCGACTGTTCCGTTCTTGGTATCTAGAGCTGACGGTTATGACTGCAGACCACCGTCTCTCACCCACAGGGAAAATCCCAAGAGCCCGGACAACTGAAGCTCCTTACGGACTTGGAAGCCAACCCCGAGCTGACCTGAACGCCACGGGAGGCCACACCCGTCTGGAGCCCCCATGAAATCATTCATAATCTTCGTCTTTTCCCATGAATAACCACGCATTTCAGACGCAAGTGCTCAGAGGGCTGCCGGGACTCCTCGGGGTGTTCAAATACCCTTTGAAAATGGGTCCTGATTCAGCTGAGAGCCTGTGGGCCTGCACTGCAGTCGTCATGGCACCTCCCCCGTCTGACCTCGACGGGCTGCCGAGGCCCCTGTGGCGGAGCCCAGCCCTGCGTTCCCAACCCTGCCCCAAGGGCCTTCTAGCCCGAAAACAGAGGGCGGCCGGGCGGCGGGCTGCAGTCAGTCTCCGTCCCCCCCAGCGTGCTCTGAAGCCCCACCCGGGCTCAGCCGGACAGGGGCCAGCCCTTGCTCGCTGAGGGCTCGGCTCCCCCCGAGGCTTCCAGGGGCTCCGGACACCACGGGCACGGAGCAGCCACACGCACCTCTCACGTCCTACCCGGCTCTCCCAGCCTAGGGCCCCACCCGAGACTTGACGGCGAGAGACGGGGAGCGGCGGGGAAGAAGGGAGCCGGGGGCTGCAGCCCTCACACTAGGACTAGTCCTGGTCACGGTCACGGGGCCTCCTGCCTGCCACCCCCCGCCCCCGCCCCGAGGTAACAGGCTCCTCATCTCCCTGCGGGGTGCTGACGCCGCCCACGGACTCTTATCAGAACAGCCGTGTTCCCTGACTCACTGCCAGGCAGCCAGCAAAGGAATGTTCTCAACACCCTTGAGAACAGGCAGGGGAGACCCTGCTCTGGCCTTTATTTTTTAATAATTACTTTTTTTTTTTTCTTTTTGCTTAGTGTTTTTTTAAGTAGGGAAGGGACAGACTATCTGTCTTAAGGCCGATGAGGGGCCCCGATGCTGCCCGTACCTAGGGCCGCCGTCTGGCTTCTCCTGGTGACATGTTAGAACTGTGCTTCCCTGCTCTCCCTGAAGCTAACTGCTGGGCTGGCTCGCTGCTTTTCCTTCTTTCACTTCCCTTCATTGAGCAAATATTTTGGCGTCTCTACTGTGTGGTTTCCACCAAGGAAACAATGGGAGAAAAAACCAAAATGATACAGCATCTTCCCTAAAACCAGCCTTGGTTGGGGATGACCCTCAGTGTGGCCTGGTCAAGTGGCCAAGAGTGAGTTCAAGAACATCCTGAGATCTATCCGTGTGGGCAGAGGAGGGGTCCGCCCTTCCTGACGAGGCAGCCAGGCTTCCCCCGGGAAAGCAGAATGGCATGTGGGGTTCAGAGCACAAAGTCTGGGGGTCTGACCAGCTCTCCACTCCCCACCTAAGCCTCCATTTGCTCATCTGTACCTCGAGACGATGAAGAAGCCTGTGTTTTCTTTCAAGCACTTCGCAGCATTGGCCTCCATGCTCAGCCCTCAAGCTCAGCGGCTACTGTGGTCCGCAGTGTTACCCACCTCTGCAAAGGCCACTGAGCCCCAACAGGGCCTTGAGCCCACTCCCTATAACTGACCCCCAAATAAGAGAACTTCACTCCTAGACTTCTCTCTCTCGAACTTCACCAAACCCAATTTAAATGGATACACACATCGAAATTTAAAAACTGAGTCAACTGCCTGGCATGACCAAATCCCAGACTGATATCAGATATTCTGGAGATTACCGTATGAATTGAGCTCCAAGCTCTTTAAAAAAGAGCAAGCCTCATGAACCACTTAAAATGGAAGGCAGCCTCTACATGCTTTCAAAAACCAACACCAGGCGGCAGTTTCTACCTGCGGTAGAAGAGGTGGCATTACCTTGATGGACAGAGAGCCTGTTTCTCTGTTCAGGGACAGGTCAGCTGAGAGGGAGGTGTTGTAGTCCACGCTCTCGGAGGTGGAGAGGCTGCCGCAGTCTGAGTCCCTCTTGGATGGGCCCGGGGCTGCCTGGGTGGGGAGCTCCAGGCTGCCGTTGGCTAACTTCTCGGCACCCAAGGTCTCCAGGGCACTGCTGTTGGGACGGCTCTGGCTTGCTTTTTGGGACCTGTTGGCTGCAGGACTGAGGTCCCCGCCCTGGTCAGCGACTTGCTTCTCCTCAGATACCTGAATTCTGGCATCCATTGACACTGGCCGGGACTTCCGGGAGGGTGCTGGCACCGCCAGGCCATTCTCATTTCCAGGAGCCACATCTGGGGGGTTGGTGGTTTGGAGGGATCTGTCCCCAGAGGGCTGGCTGGGCCCATTCACATTGTCCTGAGGCTGGCTTGGTGGCAGTGGGGTGAAAGATGGTTCTTTGAGAAGCTTGTCGGTATTGAGATTCAGTTGACTCACCTCAGAAGAGTCTCGAGTATGGTCCCCCACAGGCTAGGAAGCAAAAAGAATCAAAGCCGGGCTATTTTATGTCTAAGACAAGAGTCAAAGATGCAGAAGGGTCGAAAGTCAGACACTCACAAGGTGAAGTAGGCCAGGGCCAAGGAAGAATGTAGTTATCCCTCTCCAGTGAGCCACAGTCCTCACTACTCCCTGCTGTCTAACCAACAATAGAATTACTACTTCTTTTGTGTTAACTCTTTTGTGTAACTCTGTTACTCCTCCTGTCAGCAGAGGCAACTGTGGCCAGCTGGACAGCTCGTGCCCTGTCTAAAGGTGGCAGTGGCTACTCTGCTCCAGCTAATTGTGACATGTGAGACACACTTTTCCAATTTTTTAAGACAAGCGAGAATCTGGATTTTAACCTGACACCGCCTGATTTTTAGATGGCAACTAATTCAAGTTTTGTGTTTATTTTTTTTTAATTGCATAAAAACCAAACCAAAACTATACAGGAGCTAGATTCAGTCTATCAGCCACTAAGTTTTTAAAGTTTTGTTTTGTTTTGTTTCTTAGAGCTTTGGGGGAGTGGTAAGGACTAGAAACACTGCTATTGTGAAACAGAACGCCCATTTCTGTGGATGAAATATAAACGCCCAGTGAATGAATACAGTAAGCACCCACTCAGCCACCTTCCGTGTCAGGAGTGGAACAGGCCTGCCTCAGAGACCCCCCCATGTCTGCCCCTCCCCTTGACATAATGGTTGTCCTGACATTGAACTCAAAGTGTTACAGGTTTGCTTGTTTTCAAATTTGATATTAATGGAATCACGCCGTAGCATTCCCTTGGGTCCTAATGGCCGCTAGTTTTATCCTTGGATACGGATGCTTCCAGAAGCAACTCTAGTCCACCTCCTTATTCAACACCCTTAGAATGATGCTTCAGAAATTCAGATCTGATCTCATCACCCCCACACCAATGCCCAGCCCTTGCCTGAAACCCTCATTAGCCCCCACTGCCCTCACGACAAGCATCAGCCTCCAGGAGCCCGTGGAGAAGCAGGCTGGTGTGACTACGTTCCACCTCCCTTCCTAACCTTGCTGTCTGCTGCCTCCTCCTGGACCCAGGCCACCGCTGGAGCCAGGCTGCCTCCTGGAGCCAGGCCACTCACCCAGCATGGTTTGCCTACACCTGGCCTCGCAGCCTATCAGCTCATTCGGCCACGTCACTCCTCGGACCTCACTTTGCCCATCTCTAAAATGGAGCCCTGGTTGTCCTGTGAGAGTTGCAGTGCCCAGCACCGAGCCAGGGCTCCGTAAAAGGCTACGGCTGCTGTCCTGATTCCACTCCTCCTCCTCGGTGCTTCCCTTCTTCACTGTGGGAAGGAGTCAGGCCAGCCTTCGGCTTCTCCCAGGATTCTGTTAAACTCGAGACAGCGCTATACTGTCCATTCCCTGGCAGACGAGTCCAGTCCCTGCCTCACTCGCTCCACGGCACCATCTGGCCAGCACGTTTCCCTCCTGGAAGAGGCCCTTCCCAAGTGGCTTAAACCAGGGATCCGAAAGCGGCAGCTCAGGACAGAATCCAGCCCACAGACATGTTTTGCTTGGCTCAAATGTTTTTAAAAATTTAAATTAGCTTTAATTTAAATTTAAATTCTGCCAAGTGCTGAAGCTGCTGATGGGTTACAAATGTGCCAAGCCATGGGTCCCCTGGGCACTCGGGGCAGCCAGACAGGCTCTGGGGTGCCCAGAGCCCCTCGGCCTATTGCCTCTGGTCACGTGCAGCCTTTATCTGCATTTACCCCACAGGGTGCTAAAAACGTTTTCTTGCTGCATGTGAGCCACAACAGGAAAAAGGCAGGGAAGCAATGAGTCAGCTACCAACTTTTAAAAATTGGAAGAACCCATGTGAAAATCTAGATTACTGCTCTTTCCTGAAAACTTCCAGAATCTGGCCAACACATCCCCGCTGCCTCACCCTGGCCCATGTGCTGACTTACGTAACCTGTGGCGTGGGGGGCTATAATCTCTAAGCTGGGGAAAAACAGGAATCCTTCCTGTGCCCCCCCAGATCCTCTCCTATACCAGCCAAGGCCTGCCGGGATCCCATCCCCCCCAGTACCCCCTTTTCCAGGCCTTACAGAGGTGGCATCCGTGGAGTCCTCCTCTTCCCCTTCCTCCCGGCCATCTTCGATCTCCTCCATCACTTCAGCCTTGGCCTCGGCCACCAGCTCCCGAAGAGCCTTGTTGCTGGTGACACTGCTGACGAAGGGATGCTAAGGGGGCAAGACACACCTGGGTTAGAACCACTTTGGGCTGGAGAGTGCGGGAGGGGCGGGCGGAGGCTCAGGGGAGGTGATCTCCCAGGCAGAGAAGGCCAGTGGCACCCCTGAGTGCAGTGTGAACGTGTACTTGGAAAGGGAGAGCCAGAGGGGGCTCGGAAAGTCCTGTGTGTGGTGGAAGACGGCGAATCCTGGCTCTGCCCACCCCCCAGCTGTGCAACACTGAGCACATCACTTTCCTTCTCTGAGCTGCAGGCTCCTCTCCAAAGTGGAGACGATAATGCCAAACCTACAGGGAGGTCGTAAGGATTAACCAAGACAACGCGCAAGGAAATGTTTAGCCCAAAGCAGGAGCTCACGCCATGTTTGGGGGGTTGTTTGTGCATTTGTTTATTTTCTTTTTTAAAAGGTTTTAATATTTGGTTTTAAAATATCTACTACAGGGCCGTCTGGGTGGCTCCATTGGTTGAGTGTCCAACTCTTGATTTTGGCTCAGGTCATGGCCTTGGGGTCCTGGGATCGAGCCCGGGAGTCGGGCTCCACGCTCAGTGTGGAGTCTGCTTGTCCCTCTCCCTCCCCCTGCTTGCTCTCACTCTCTCTCAAATAAATAAGTAAAATCTTAAAATAAAATATCTACTACATATACTTTATTGAAGTGTTACTTACACCCAGTAAAGTTCACAAATCGCTAAGCTCAATGACTTTTTCCACTTATATACTTGGTATAACCAGAGCCCACCTGCAGACACTGAAGGTTTCCAGCTCCTTACCATCGACCCCACTCCCCATAGTTGCCTAGCTCCAGAAACTAGTTTTGCCTGTTTCCTAACTTCATGTGAACAGAATCGTAGAGTACGCAGTCCTCTAGGGCTGGTGTTGGGATTGAAACCATGAGATTCGCCAACCTCACTGCATGTATTGTAAACTGGTCCTTTTTCCTTTCTGTACGGTATTCTACTGTTTGGACAGATCGCGACCTGTTTACTCCTGCTGCTGCTGATGGACATTTGTGCTGTTTCCTGTTTTGGGTGACCATGAATAAAGCTATGAACGTGTGCAGAGAGGTAGGTCTTTGGGAACACACGTGTTTGCAAATTTTTAAGGGAGTGTTGTGTAAGTTCTATTCCTAGGATTCACAGAAATGTCACACCTCTAAAAAAAAAAAAAAAAAAGAAATGAAGGCTCTTTCACACACTTTGCTAAACACCAAAGCTTTTAAGGCCTCAGCGGTTGTTAAAGCGACACAAGTACCTCCCTGGTACAAGTCGGCTCTCTAATCCCCAGCCCCGGGGGGTGGACGAGGATGTGAGATTGCTCACCCGGGGCGCTTGGAAAGGAATGCTGTGTGTATTAGGGAACAGAGGGGTGTCATTAAATCGGAGTCTGCTCATTTGAAATTCAGAGGAAGGCTCTGATGAAATCTGCTTTCACTGTCAGAAAATTTATCAGCAGACGAACAGTGTCAACGAGATTGCAGAGAAGTATGTAAATGACTAAGAACACATTTCCTGCACCTCGTAAACACACTCGCTGCTGATAGATCCGTTACAAATCATTTTAACGTGCTTGTTCGTTTAGAACAGGTCATCTGTGGAAGGTCACGAGCCAACTCCCGCTTCCACTCGGGCACCGAACTCTGACCTGAAAGGAATAACTCTCAGTCCTTTTAAAGAGCCCTAAACCAGCCTGGCCTTCTCTAGTTAGTCCAAACTGGTAAAGATTTTAAGAATGTCATTTCTTGGGGCGCCTGGGTGGCTTTGTCAGCTAAGATCTGCCTTCGGCTCAGGTCATGATCCCAGGGTCCTGGGACCAAGCCCCACGTTGGGCTCCCTGCTCAGCGGGGAAACTTCTTCTCCCTCTCCCTCTGCCTGCCGCTCCCCCTGCTTGTGCTCTGTCAAATACATAAAATCTTTAAAAGAAAAAAAAGAATTCATTTCTTTTCTTTCTCTCCCACACCCCATTCATTCACCGATTTGGGCCACAGCCACATGTTGAGGCCGATGGTGTGCCAGGTGCTGAGAGAAGGCTGAACGACACGATGGGCACAGTCCCTGCCCTGGGGGCTTGCAGCTGAGCGGGAAAGAATAGGTACGTAGCCAAACGACACACAAGATCATGACAGATCGGGGCGCCTGGGTGGCTCAGTCAGTTAAGCGTCTGCCTTCAGCTCAGGTCATGATCCCGGAGTCCCGGGATCAAGCCACGCATTGGGCTCCCTGCTCAGCAGGGAATCTCCCTCTCCCTCTGCCTCTGCCCCCTTCTTGTGTGCACTCTCTCGCTCTAAGAAATAAATACATAAAATCTTAAAAAAAAAACAAAACAAAGCTCATGTCAGATCAGGTAATGGATAGCATGAGGCTGGAACCATATGGGCCTGGCCTCGAGGTGGAGGCTACTTAGTCTGTGGTCACAGGGCTCTCCCTGAGGAGGTGACACTCGAGCCGGCCAGGGAAAGATCTGGGCCCAGAGAATTCCAGGCAGGGGCAGCAGCGAGTACAAGGCCCTGAGGCCGGACAGAGTCTGGCACGCCGGAGGCATGGCTAGAAGCCCAGGGCGGCAGGGCCCGTGGAAGAGAGAGGAGGGGCCAGAGGAGGAAGGACAGGGTGGTGCGTGCAGGGTCCCCGAGCCGTCGTGAGAAGCTGAGATTTTCTCAGAAGCTGCTGGAGGGTGAAGCAGAGCAGTGGTGCCACCTGTTACCCTTTAAAGGTGTCCGTCTGGCTGCTGTGTGGTTCCAAAGGTCTTGAGTGGGAGCACTAATTAGGGGTGACTAATCATGGGAGGCAGGCGGGTGTCATGGTGAGAGTACTGGCCTTAGGCGAAATCTGCCTGGGATGAAATGCCACCTCCACCACCACCTTGGACGAGTCACTCAACCGCTCTAAGCCTCAGTTTGCTCATCTGTATACTGGGAATAACGGTATGGCTGTTGTAAGCCCTACAGCAAGTGCTCCAAGTACGACAGCTATCATCTAAACCATCATCACCACCACCTCCACCACCACCACGGTCAGCACCATTATCGCTGCCACTGTCACCACCGTCACCACCTCGGTCACCACCATCATCGCTGCCACTGCCACTGTCACCACCGTCACCACCAGCAGCACAGTCAGACAAGCCTTTAAGGCACAGGTTGCACCCCCAGCCACCCCTCCCCCTCCTGCATCCCCACAGAGCACAGCTTTTTGGAACTGAGAGTGAGCATCGGATCCCGAAGGTTCCCGAGCCTCACGCTGCCCAACCTCACACGTGAATCTGAGCAAGAAGCCACAGGACACTTCACGGCAGTTGCTGAAGCAGATGCGGCAGACCTAAAGAAAGTAGGTACAGGCTTCTGGAAACACCAAGTTTTCATCAGGGCACGCTACACGACGACTAACTTAGTGGCTTTCCAGCATGGCCAGGAGTCTTGCTTTCTTGGGGCTGGACCATCCGCCCCACTGCCTCCCATGAGCACCCCAGGGTCCCTAGGAAGGGGACGCCACGGGGAAGCCATGGGAAAGAAAGCCCTTTGCCAAAGGAGCAGGTGAGCGGGGCAGGTCCCCTGGATGCCAATCCTGGAACCCCCAGGCAGGCACGGCTGAGAAGGCGGCCCCTCCAATAGCTGATGAGGCCCAGAACACTGTGTCGTCAAGCACAGACCACCTCCCTCACTGCCTCAGCTCCACCGCCTCCAGGGATGGGTCCAAAGAAGAGAAGTCCCCACCCCCGAGTCGCCAAGGCCCAGTGGAGAGACAGAGCCCTGCTGCAAGGAGGGCCCGGGCCTTCCCGGGCAGGAAGTGCACTGTGTGCCTGCGTGGGGACAGGCTGCTCGGGCACTGGGTCCCCAGAAAGGTGCTCGGGCACCCCTGCAGGAGGCCCAGATCGGAGGGGAAATCAGCCGCCTGCTCCCTCAGGAAGACGCACAGCAGTGCGGTGTCATCTCTGCAGGAAGCCCCGCAAGGCCACACAGCTCGCCGACTGGCAGCTGCCCTCTGGCCAGGCCCCCTCCTGCCATCTACACAGACATCCTTTCCAAGAAGGGAGCCTGGTTTTCCTTGACGTGCTTAGAAACCACCAGCCGGGGGGCTCCTATACTCCCGAGGCTGGCTTTAGAAAACGTCTGATGCCACTTTCAAGGTTTCAGTTAGCGTCTGTCCAATTCCCCCATCCCTCCCATCTAACCTTCTCTCTCTTTCTCTCCCGTTCCTTCTTCCTCTCCTTCATTCATTCAGAGAGGAGGCTTACCAGAGTGGTCAAAAGAACAGGCTTCGGAATGAGGCAACCAGGATCAGAATCCCAGCTCTGCCTCTTACAAGCTGTGGGACCCTGTGCAGGCTACCGACCCTCTCAGTGGCTCAGTTTTATCACCTGTTTGATGGAGATGTGACCAGTACCTACTTCAGAGGCTTATTTTAAGGATTAAAGTAGTTAACATTTGCTGAACATTTAGAATAGTACCTGGCACGGAGACAGGGTTACACTATGGTTAAGTTAAAATATTAATGAATACTTGTGGAGGGCCCTCTATAGACCAGACACTGTTCTGGATGCTTGGGACACAACAGTGAACAAAACAAAGATGGCTGTCTTCAGGGAGCTGACATGCTAGAGATTAACAATAAACTTAATAAACAAGTAAACCATGGAAAAATCAAAAGTCGGGCAGGGAAAGGAGAGTTAGGAATATTTTGGGAGTAGAAGCGGCAGGTTTCCAGTTTGAAATAGGGTGATTGGTAGAGGCCTCACTGAGAAGAGCAATGACTTAAAGAAGAGAGTCAACCATGGAGGCATCTGAGGAAAAACACTATAGGCAGTGTGAAGGGCTGTGCAAAGGCCCTGAGACAGTTGTATGCCCAGAGTGTCTGAAATATAGCAAGGAGGCCAGAGCAGTTGCCATCGAGTGAGGGGTCAAGATGGGGTGGGCGGATCGTGTAGGCCCCCATGGGTCACTGACACTCTGGAGTTTAGCCTGAGTGAGATGGGAGCCATTAAGGGGCTTTGGACCAGGGAGGGACAGGAGCTGAAGGACGTGTTAAGGTTTCCCTCTGGCTGCCGAGCTGAGAACAGACTGAAGGAGGACAGGGAGACCAGCGAGGAAGTAATAACCCAGGCGAAAGCCATGGGGGCAGCTCAGACCCTCGGTGGCAATGGAGACGGTGAGAAGCAGTCCGATTCAGGGCACGTTCCACAGGCAGGGACCACAGGATCTCCTGACAGAGTGGATATGAAGCATGCAAGAAAGAGCGGCACCAAGGATGCTTGCAAGGTTTGGGGCCTGATGGCCGGGTGGGTGGGGTTGCCACTCCCTGAGACGGGACAGCCATTGGTCAAGCGCATGTGGGGAAAGCAGAGGGCACTCAGGTGTGGACGTCCACACGGGGGTAGAGAGTCAACGGTTGGATGTGGATGCGGACACCTGGGGACAGGCGGAGCAGGGCGCGCTGCGGGGAAGACGTGGGAGTTGCTGTAAACCAGGTGGGACCCTTGAGATGAGTGCAGGAGGTGGCCCTGGCGCGCTTACGCGGTGACCAGTCACAGGAAAGAGGGGCAGGGGAAGGACGCTGCGAAGGAGTGACCGGTGAGAAGGGAAGACACCGGGGGGCTGTGGGGGCCAGGAAGCCAAGCGCTGACAGTGGCAAGAATGAGGGTCAACTGTGGCTGCTGTGGGTGGCTCCCACGGGACGAGCGTGGAGGCCAGAGCCAGCCACTGCGTCCAACAGTGTGAGTCACGGATGACCCTGACAAGAACATGCGGCGGGTTCATAACCAACTCAGCAAGCGTCCGCAGAGCACCTGATGTGACAGCTATGGTGCTGAAGACGGCGCGTACAGAATCTCACTCACTCATACAACTGCGTTAAGGGAGCACCATCTACATCTCACAGATGGGGAAACTGAGGCATGGAGTGAGAATGACTCCTATGCCAGATGGTCAAGCCTGACCTCAGAGCCTGGGTCACTAATCGCTATGTGACACGGTCCCCAAGAATCTCTGTGCAAGTGAGGGGGTGAATCAGAAACCAGCGTCAACTCAAGGCACGCGGGGCCAGGAGGAAGCTCCCAGAAGCAGGCAGAAACAGGGGCATGAATAGCTCTGCAGGGAGCACTGGGAAGCCAGGATCTGGAGGCCACTGCCTGTCACTCAAAGCCAGGTGACCTTGGGCAGGCCGTGCTCCACCCGCCCCCATCCAGAAATAAAGAGGCACAAGGACAAAGCCGACAGCAGCCTAAGCCCTGAAAGGCTTCTTGATCTCAAGAGATCGCTCCTTTCTTCTGCAACCCTTTCTGTCTTACACTAAGAATCCCCTGGCAGGACACTGTTTCCAACTATGTAACAAAAATTCCTGGCTCGGGCTGAGGCTCCAGGGCTGCCATGTGGGGATGGAGGACAGCTGGTCTCTTCCTGGTGGAATGTCCTGGATGTCCTAGAGGCCGGATGTAGCAGGCCAGGAGGTGCCTGCTTACAGGAAACAATTGGCCCCAAGCGGCCAAGAGCTTCTGCCTCTGACAGTGACGCCCACCCCCACCTCTGGCTTCCCCACCGAGCACCGCAATACCCAGGAAATGAGGCCTCTGGTACTCCAGATGCTTGCAGTTCAATGCAGCACTCACTGAGCACAGCGCAGAGGGGAAGCTGAGCACTCTACAGTGTCTTCACACTTACCCCTCACAACGACCCTGTTAAGGGGGGGCATTGCCATTATCCCCATTTCAGAGCAAGAACTGAGTCACAGAGAAGTTAAGCCAACAGAGCTGGGATTTGAACCCAGGACTTTATAAACCACAATCCACACACATCAGCGCTGTGTGGCACATGCCAGAGGGATGCGCTGGAGCCTGGAAAGTCGACCAGGGCCCCGTGCCTGGCACACAGTAGGTACTCGGGAAAAGCGGCTAAATGTGAACAAAGACTCGGCGCTTGCTTTGGCCTCCTCTTCCTTTCCTTCCAACACACACCAGAGGTCGTGAGTCACTTACGTGGAAGGATCACACTGGGCAGGGTGTGGAGGGGCAGCCCCCCCCCCCAGAACCCAGGCCCACTTTCTCTCGGTCTCCCATCAGTGTGGACGGCCTGGGAACAGCAACCGGCAGGCTTGAGGACAGCTGGGCAGGTGGTGTGTGCCTCTTTCAAAACATGAGGCATCAGCCCGGGCAAAGGGCAGCTCGCAGCTACGTCCAGTATTTCAAAAAGCTTCAAGGAAACCTGCATCCCCTTCTCCATGCGAAGGCCAGAGATTCCTCACATAGCCGCCAGAGGGGCCCTTATAAGTGTAGGTCGGATGCTGTGTCCCTCGTCCAGACACTCAGGGGCGCCCGACTGCACACAGGGTAAAGCTCAAGTCCTGGTCTGGGCTTTCGAGACCCTGCGTGACCCTGCACGACCTGGCCCTTCCTGCAGAGGAGAGAGTGCCGCAGCCTGCCTGCCCCCCTTTGAAGGGCCTGCTTCCACCGCTGGCCCTTAGCTGGCCGCTGGAAACCTGGGTTTGGGGAGTGGCTCCAGCATGAACGGACAAGAGTGGCTCACTCTGCCTCAACTGTTTGCACAGACAATATGGTTTCCACTGAGCACCCACTTTCCTTCTGGAAGTCTGTGGCCTGCTGCAATGCATCAGAGCAGCGAGCGTACCAGGGCGCTATGTGTCCTCTCGGTGAGCACGCGCCCCACACCTCTCCGATCTCCGCCTTCACCCCTGGCTCCACGCCCTGGCCTCCTCGCTCCTCCCCAGCATGCTCACAGGCCAGGCCTTTGCCTCAGCTCCCTGGCACGACTTGCCTAGCCCCCTTCCGTGCCCTCCTTTCATAGGAGAGCAAGCCCTCGCAGGCCCCCATCCTCCTGAGTTGTTTTCTTGCTCTCCGTAGCCTTCTCTGCCCCTGCTGTAGGCACCTATCTGCTGCCCGTGGCCTGTCTCCCCCACTAGAACATAAGCGACAGACATGAGGACAGCTCTGGGGGAGCTTCCTTCACAGCAGCCGTCCCAGTGCAAGAGGCATTCAGGGCATGCAGGAGGCACCCAGGAAATACTAGCTGATGAATGAACGGTTGTTCTGGCCGTCGCCTGGGCTGGGGAGGAACACACCCGGCTTCCAGGTCATGGGTGAGCTCGCCCATCTTCTGCCCGCAGAGGAAGGGCAGGGCAGAGGGCGGCAGGCGGCCACCCCCCGGAGAGCGGAGCCACGTACCTCCAGGAGCTGCGCAGCACTGGGCCGGGTCTCCGGGTTCTTATCCAGGGCCGTCTTCAGGAAGTCGCGGAACTCCGCAGACCTGGGGGTGAGGGAGGGGGGCCCAGGTGGCGGCTGTCAGCTCGGAGTAGGGCAAGAACTCAGAAAATTCCCGAGTCACAGACTCTACTCTCCTGGGAGTCATGTGCCTCCCCAACACAGCCCTCAAAAGACAAAGGGGGCCTTCATGAGCTAAAACGGCGAAGGCGACGGGCTTTCGAGATGACCTTCTCGCCGTGAACATTGCTGTACAGATGGGGACATGGAAATCAGCGGAGCAGGGACTCGCCAGAGGCCACATAGCAAAACAGAGAAGCGCTGGGGTTGAAGCCTGAGCCCCCGTTCCCAGCCCAGGCTCGTGCCCCGTGGCTGCCAGGGCCTGTTTAGACACTTGCTCCCGCAGCGGCACCCGCCTCACTGGATCACAGAGTCCGCTTTGATGGACAGCCCATGCCAAGAGCACAGAGGACAGGAAAAGGCGTGGAGGGCCCAGGTAGCTCAGAAAGGCCCAGAGACCCCCAGGCCCCGACTCCTCCCCCACCCTGGGACCTTGCAGGGACAGGAGAACCCTGGCACTCCACCTGCCCCATCCCACGTGCCCCGTGTCGCAGGCCCACCGGCCATGCAGCAAACACCCTCAGGCAGGCCTTGCTCCTTACCACTTAGAAGGCGAGAGCAGAGTGGGGGGATCCGACTTGGCAATCTTGAGCAGGACCCGCATGGGGTTGAGCTCATGGTGCGGGGGCTCAATCTGGGCCATCTCAATCAGAGTGATGCCCAGGGACCAGATGTCGGCTTTGTAGTCATACGGGGTGTCCTTCATGGTCTCACACATCACCACCTCAGGGGCCATCCTGAACCAACCAAGGGACAACAGAGGGCTAAGAACCTGGCCTCCACAGGCACTTCTCAGAGACTCAGGGTCAGCGACCACCACAAGCCAATGTCAGAGGGCTGGCGGCACTCCCGAATCATGATGTGCATGAGGGTCCATCCCACTGTCTTCCTTACGATGGTCTTCACTCAGAAAGATGCCTTCCGAGGGGCTCCACCGCCACGTCCTGCCGCAGGTCCGACGCCTGCCACAAGATGGCAGCAACAATCCAGAACGCAGAGTCCTGGGGAAGGGGCGGGTGGAGGCAGAGGGGAAGGTGCCCGAACCAACTGGGGGACCAGGCGGGTGCAGACAGAATACAACAGCACAGAGAGAAGGGATGGGAGAGAACAGGAAAAGGAAGAATAAAAGGGTAGAGAGAGAGAAAGAAAGGGTGAGTAATAAGCAAGCAGGAAAGGAGCCTAACTCCCGAGTGAGTGCGCGTGAAAAACAGAAAGTAATGAGGTGTGAAACTGAAAGAGTTTTCGTGTTTGTTTTTTTTAAGTAATAGTTTTGGAAAAGAAGGAAACACAGTGGACTAGAGAAGTCCAGAGAAACTTCACAGGAGGGCAGGTACTGGACTTGTTCGTCCTCACAGTCCCAGCCCAGGGCCTCCCATTCAATCTGTACTTGTAATCAAGAACTGAACCATTTTCTAGGGGTTCCTGTTTGGGTGTTCTTAATGGAGCATTTTCTATATGCATCTTCCCATTTAATCCTCACAACAACCGTGAACCGTGATTTCATAGAGGAGGAAACTGAGGCACAGGCAAGCTAAGCAACTTGGCCAAGGTCACAGCACTCGTGAGTGGTGCGGCCTGGGCTCCGACCCAGCAGGCTGACTTAGGAGCTCTTGCCACTGTCTTCTCTCCTCTACAGCAGCCAGAGGTCACCTTGGGGAGTCTGAGGTTCGCCCTTCAGCCCACCATTCCCTTTCCAGAAACTGCACGACTCACCAGTAAGGCGTTCCTATGAAGGAATCTCGCTTCTGCAGAGTTTTCAGATTCTTGGCAGACACCCCGAAGTCAGCTGCAAGACAAAAATCAGATAGAGTATGCGATGGACATTCCTGCACCCACAGCCCCGGGGTGTGAACTCAGAGACGGACGTTCCAAATCAATTAACAGATGCCATTTTCTACCTGGCAAATTTATGACCATTAAAAATAGATCTACTGCTGTAAAGATACATAGAGACATGAACTTTCCTTCCTGCTACTGAGAGGATAAATTGAAGAGCCTTTCAGGAAAGCAGTTGGGCAATAAATCGAAAGAACCTTTAAAACACCCATACTCTCTGATCCAGTAATTCCAAGTCTAGATATTTACCCTAATGAAATAATCTTAAACATAAAAATAGTACACAGAATGGCGTCCGTCAAAATGCTATTATAACAGTGACGAATTGAAAAGAGCCCTAATTGTTTGGCTTTAGGAGTGATTTTAATCAGCAATAATTGTGCCTCGGGTAAACATCACTGGTAGGATACTGTCTCTGCACAAAGCTGAGGGGTGACTTTAAAACTTCTGCACAATATATAACATATTGTCTTTTCCAAAAAGGATCTAAGATGGCGTATCAACACGCGCGCGCGCACACACAGTAAGATAAACCAAGAAATTGAGAGAGAGGTAAGAAAGATAAGATAAAGGGTAAACAACTGAACAGATTAAGAAAAGTGTGATATATGGGCATATGACAGAGTATTTTATAGGTATTAAAATTAGTTTTGAAGTATTTTTATTCAATATTTTAACACTCAATTATACATATTAATACATGTCAATATTAAGGGCACTTGGGTGGGCTCAGTCGGTTAGGTGTCCAACTCTTGATTTTTGGCTCAGGTCATGATCTCAGGGTCGTGAGATCGAGCCCTGCGCTGGGTGTGGAGTCTGCTTAAGATTCTCTCCCACCCCTCTGCCTCCACCCAAGGCAAGACAAAACAAAAACATCAATATTAAGCACTTAGTATGTATTTAATATACGATATTAATATTTAACATGTATTTAAATGTTGCAATATTTAGCACAGTATTAAGATACTGTATTTATATACTATTAAGGTTAAGTAGGAAAGGGGAGGGTACACAGTTGAATTTATCGTATGGTCCCCATGACGCTCCCCTCCCCGCAAAAAAGGGCAAAAATCTACATGAACTGACTTGGAGGAAATACACCAACTTGCCAAACTGGTTGTGTATGGATCATGAGAGTAGACAAGGTTTCTTCTACTTTTCTCAAATCTTTAAGTTTGCCAGGATGAACATGTATGACTTTCAGGACTAACATAAATAAATAAAATGTATCTTTAAACACACACCCAACACTACCAGTCTTCTTTCACACGCCCACTACTACGAGAAGAATCCAATGCCATGAAGAGAAATCTCCAAATCTCCTGTCTTCAAGGATAAAGTTTCATTTTTTTTCATTTTTTTAAAATAGAAATAAGCATATTTGTTGTTATGTTTTTAAAAACCTTCCCAACTAGTAAGTTAGCATAAACTTATATGGCACAAAAACAGGTAACTTTCATCTTGGTTAAAAAATAAATTCAGGGGGCGCCTGGGTGGCTCAGATAGCTAAGTGTCTGCCTTAGTCTTAAGTCATAATCTCCAGGTCCTGGAATTGAGCCCCATGTCAGGATCCCTGCTCAGCAGGGAGTCTGCTTCACCCTCTCCCTCTGCCCCCTGCTCTTGCATGTGCTCTCTTTCTAATGAATAAATAAAGTCCTTTTCTAAAAAAATAAAATTAAAGTAAATAAATACATAAATTCAGGAGCAGGGCACCTGGGTGGCTCAGTGGGTTGAGCATCCAAATCTTGGTTTTGGCTCAGGTCATGATCTCTGGGTCATGAGACTGAGCCCGACGTCGGGCTCCACGCTCAGTACGGAGCCTGCCTGGGATTCTCTCTCTCCCTCTCCCCACTCCCCCTGCTCATGTGCTCTCTCTCTAAAATAAATAAAATCTTTAAAAATAAATAAATAAATAAATAAATAAATAAATAAAAATAAATAAAAAAAAATCTTTTTTAAAAAAAATTAAAAATATATATATATAAATAAATAGCCTGGGTGGCACAGTCGTTGAGCGTCTGCCTTCGGCTCAGGGAGTGATCCCAGCGTTCTGGGATCGAGCCCCACATCGGGCTCTTCCGCTGGGAGACTGCTTCTTCCTCTCCCACTCCCCCTGCTTGTGTTCCCTCTCTCGCTGGCTGTCTCTGTCAAATAAATAAATAAAATCTTAAAAAATAAATAAATAAATTTTAAAATTAAAAATTAAAAATTAAAAAATAAATAAATAAAAATAAATTCAGAACGAAGCAACACCTTGAGCAGACTGGTGAGGCTTAATCCAAAGAGAAGCTGCAAAGCTGCGTAAGTACCCGCCAGCCCAGAAGCCTCTGTCTAGCTCTGGAAAAGAGCTGGCCCGAACCACAGTCACATAGCAACTCTGTCCTGGAGAGCTTCAATCAGACCCACAGTTTCAAGCCAAGAAGGAGCATAATGCTAAGAGCATGGGCCTGAATCCCAGAGAATCGGTTCCAGTCTTGGCTCTTCTATTTCATTGGTTCAGTCACCTATTCATTGGGGTGCCATCCGGAGCCAGACATTGGCCGGGAGCGAACTAAGCGAACTAAGTCCTTGCCCTTGGGCAGCTCAAAGTTTAGTGGTGGAAGCAGACAGCAATCGGACAAACACCAGTAAGTATATATTCCTGATTGTAAAGGGTGGAAAGATGGGAGCACAGGGATGGGGGAGTCCACAGTCGAGAGGTGAGAGGGCGCAGGGAGGGAAGGGAGTGCTTGGAGGAAGCACAGTGGAGTGCTCCAGGCTATTCCTTCTTTCAACGCAGAGTAATTGAACATCTGTTACGTGCCAGGCACTGTTCTAGGCACAGCGCTGAACCAAACTCTCCTCCCTCTCGTGGCTTGTTATTCTAGCAACGAAAACAGGCCCCGAACAACCCCCATGTGATTCACGGTGATTGCGGGGCAGATGGGCGGCTATTTTAGACAGGAAGTCAAGATCTGGGGGAAGATATTTCCAGACAGGGATAACAACCTGGCCGAAGAGCCTGGAGGGGCAGGGCAACGTGACTGGAGGGAGGGGAAACAGAAGCAGATACGTGAGAGACAGGCAGGGGTCAGGACAATTAGCAAACCTCTGACCCTCAGTGTCCCTGTCTGTGACACAGAGGTGGTGATACCAGGAGAACTCCTTTGCAGGGTCGCCAGGACGGATTAAATGACACACATAAAGCATTGGGCTCCAAGCCCCGCTCCTGGTAAATGCGCTCTGTCCGTGGGGCACGTGAGCCGGGAGAATGTGAGGCCAGGGCATAGCTGAGGCTCCTGGGAGCGGTCAGGAAAACTGGTCTCTGAGGCCAATGCCGAGTAACCAGATAGTAGCTGCCCGTCAGCCACAGGCCCGGGGGGACCATCTGGCCTGGGGAGGGACCATCCGCTGCTGCAGGGGGAGGTACAAAACCAGGAAACCCAGACAGAACCCTGCTCGGTGGCTGACTACCTGGGAGGCCAGGACAAGTCACCACCCCTCTGGGCTCCTCGGGGAAGAATGTGCCCCGCTCACCTTCTCCCTGCGGGCCGCCTGGGGCCCACCTCCCCTGCAAACACCAATAATGGCTGGCACATCATCCTAGGAAATCTTCTGGGAAGAACAGTGACAGCCTCTCAGACCCAGCAGGGAGCCGGGAGCCGCCACCCCCCCACCCGGGGTCTCCAATCCCAGCCTGAGAAGAAAGAGGAAAAGCAGAAACCACCAACTTTCACAATGACACACAGTTGGTCCCCAGGGCCCTCCCTTAAGCAAGAGCCAGCCAGCCTTTGGGATAGCTGCTCCTTCCCCCTTCTGCCCCACAAGATGGGGCCCACCCAGGCAGCCCCTCCCTGCAGCCCAGGGACCTCAGGCTCTGGGAATGTAGTTTGGACCTCGACAATCCAAAGGGGGTTTCCCCCCAGGCAGTCTTTTCTAATAAAAATACTCCTCTCTCCCTCTTCCATTTTACAACAAGAATCCGAAACAAGGGCAGCAGGTGCGTGGGGACTGTTTCATAAATTATCACGTCTATAAGCGAAGAGTCCATTTCTGCCTTGTCCATAGCCGCACCCCCAGCACCGCATCCGCCACACCAAACGCTGTCCCAAATGAACCACCGATCCATGGACGGCCAGACTTTGCTACACTACCCTTTAAGTCTAGAAAAAAACAACACTGACTTTCAAGAAATATGTTTGACAGCAATTCTCTTTCTAGAAATAGATCCTCCAAGCCAGATGATAACATATATGGAAGTTTACAAAACTTCAAAAGAGTAAATAAAAAAAAGAGTATTCGAAAGAGTAAAAAAATCGAAAGTTGCCGAGCTATTGCTAGAGCTTAGCTGGCAAATGGTTAAGTGATGGCACAGTCCAGCCGTGAGCCACCGTGCAGCCCTTAAAAAGAATGAGGTTGCATGCGTGTGTACTAACCTGGGAGGTTGTCCCCAGCGTGCTGCCCTGAACATGTTGCTGGCTGGTCCTCGCATATAACAGAAGGCAGAGCGCGACTGCAGGTGTATTTTAAAAGAACGACACACGCATACTGTGCGTGCGTACACACCCCACGCACAGAACAGGGTCTGCGAGCTTACACAGCAAACTTCATAGTCACCACCTCCCCAGAAGCGGGGTTTTGGTGAGCACACCGAGGGGGCCTTACATTTTTTAACTTTAGACACTTTGATTCTTTAAAATGTCTTTGATAAACAGTACGCACCACCTTTCTGGTTTAAAAAGCTGAAATGCATGTGGCAGAAGTTTTTTAGGTTTGTGGGTTTTTGTTCTTGCTTTTTGAGTAAAACCCAGTGGGAGCCAGGATGTGGTGAGAGCACTGCGCCCTTGCCAGGCGGTAAGCTGCACACGCGACCCGAAGGGCACACTGGCCGCAGGTTAGTAACAAAACCCTGAAACACTGCACACACCCAACCAACAGTTCCAGCAAACACTGCTGTTTACTGAGAAGTGAGCAGGCCTACTGCACCGTGCGGACGTCTGCGGGTCCCTTAGAGCCTCCTCGGTGCGTCATTTTGCGTACCATCTGCATGTATATCCCTATGCATGTCGTTTCTAGCCATGACCCTTTGGGGCAAGGAAAATTATTATCCCATCCCTTTTTTTTTTTAAGATTTTATTTATTTATTTGACACACAGAGAGAGAAACACAGAGAGAGAGCATAAGCAGGGGGAGTGGCAGGCAGAAGGAGAGGGAGAAGCAGGCTCCCCGACGAGCAGGGATCCGGATGCAGGACTCAATCCCAGGACCCCGGGATCATGACCCAAGCTGAAGGCAGACACTTAACCAACTGAGCCACTCAGGTGCCCTATTATTCCCCTTTGACAGATGAGAAGACTGAGGTTTAGAGACATTAAGGAACTCGTGGACGGTCACCCAGCTGTAAGGACAGACATGATGCTAAGTCTGTGCTCTTTACCACTACCTGGTCCTACCTTTCTGCGCACAGAAAAAACACTGAAAGGAAGCCTACGGGGTACATTCTGGCCGCATCAGGAGTGACTTTTGTTTCCTTCTCTGTGGGTCTTATTCCAAACTGTCTGTACAACTGTATCTATCTATATACTCACTTATGTATATTTTCTTCTTATTACCAAGGCAAAGCTGCTTATCAAAAATTCAAACATTTACAGATGAGAAAGCCTCCATAATCCTGGCAGAGATAAACATTTACGAGTTTGCTGCATATAGCTCCAGATTTATGTATATAAATAAAAAGTGTATGTGTAAATAAAAACACTTTTTAAAAATGAAATCAGATTAAACATGCTATTTTGCAGCTTGTGTTTTGTCCCCTCACATACATATATACACTTTTATAAGAGATCACACATTTTCTACAATGTAATTTTCAACAGCTAAAGAAGATTCCATTGTATGATAATACCGTAACTTATTTAATTAATCCTCTACTGGAGTAAATTGGATCGTTTCTCATTTCTTACTGTTGAAATATTGTTGCAATAAATACCACTGTATGTATCTTTCCAAATATGTGTAAATGTCATATACTATTTTTATAATCAAAAATTACGTACACAATATAAGAACAATTATATATTATACACATACACAGGGCTGTGAACTTAGAATGTATGCAGATATATAACAAAATTTCTCATCTGTCCCCTTAACTGTAGACCACCAAAGGAATCCAAGATAAGAGGAGTCTTTTCCCAGATAATGCCAGGCCAGTTAAAGGCAAACCATGTCCAATAAGAGCTCTGTACCCTCCCTCCCCTCCCCTCCTAGACTCTCTACCCCAGGCCAGTGAGTCTGTAGGCCAGCGTGGGCAGGGCTTACCCTGGAATTCTAGGTCTGAGAACCTTCTAGATGGTCCTCAACCAGAGGTGGTGCCAGTGTTCCAGGATGTGTTTGAAAGTGAATGGGAGAAGGGGCGCCTGGGTGGCTCAGTTGGTTAAGCCTCTGCCTTGGCTAAGGTCATGCATCAGGGTCATGGGATCGAGCCTCACATCAGGCTCCCTGCTTAGTGGGGGTCTGCTTCTCCCTCTCCCTCTATCCCTCCCCCCTGCTCATGCATGTGCTCTATTGCTCTCTCTCTCTCTCTCAAATAAATAAAATGTTAAAAAAAACAAAAAAAAGGAAAAGGAAGAGGAATGGGGGCAGTCTGGTTGTCACAACGAAGAGGAGTGCTCCTACCATTTAGTGGGGGAGAGCCAGGGACACGACCTCCCTAAGGCAAAAACTGTCTCATCTAAAATGCCAGCTGTGGCCCTGTGGACCAACACCAGCCAGGGTCCTCACGGTGCCCACAGGGAAGGCAAGCCTAGAGAGGGTGTGGGACCTGTTGACCCTGAGGCAGGGTTGGGAGAAGGCAAAGGCTCTGCCCCCCAGCCCTGGAACCCCATGGGCCCTCTTCCTCTGGATTACGGCTCCAGCTCATTAAGAGGGAGGCTCCACGAGGGCACCCAAGTGACTTCTCTTAATTATCAGGGCATTCTGCCTTCCCAGGAGTGTCATGGAAACGGCACCTGGCAGGGAAGCGAGAAGATTCTGTGATCTGAGACCAACTGCTTCGTGTTTCTGAGCCTGTCTCCTCATCTAGTAAACAGGCATCCTGGCATTTAGCCAAACAAACGTGAGGCGGACCCAACTGCTCGACCTCTCCGTTTCTATGTTCATTTTCTTTTGTTTTTTAGACACACGTGACCACTACAGAGGCCTTTGTTTTCCCCCTCATCCCAGTCCACCCTCAGCCTCCTAGCCCCACTGCCTTCACTGACTCTCTCCCCTCCCCTACATAACCTTGTCTTTTTCTAGTATTTTCTCCCTCAACCTCAATCGCACATTCAGAACTTCGTTCCTGCTTCCAACAGGCTATGTCAGTCTACGGCGGACAACAATTCGTTCTTCAGGCCAGTGCAAATCTTCTCACCTTCTGAAAAACCATCCATCCACCCCAACCACGCTGTTCACAGACAGGAGGAGGGATGGGTGGGCAACACTTCCATCTTGCTACCTGACCCCGCCTTCCTTCTCGGGGGCTGCCACAAGCTGGGCCAATCAGAGAAGCCCTCCTTACTAGACCCCGTTGATTGGTCCAGAGGTCTGAGCCCGTGCCAAGCTAAGCCAATCAGAGTCCTTCACTGGGATTGCTGACTCCGAGACCTGACATGGTGAGGTTCGGTTGTCCTGCAGGAGGTGATACTGAGAAAATTAAAACTAGCCCGAGCCAGAAGCTTCGTGGTGGGGGCTGGTCTGAGAGCGTAATCAACATGCACAGAAAGGCAGACCAGAGAGTCTCGGCAGCTTGTGTTCCAGGGTCCAGCTGCCCCGGATGCCCAGCTGTATCTCTTCACCATCACAATTCTGTGTATCATACACACACATTTTCCTGTCGGCCTTAAATCACACGAGACCGGTTCTCATCATTGGTGCCAAGAGTCTGAAATAGGGTAATGGTTAAGCATGTGGGCTCTGAAGCCAGATGCGCTGGTCTGAAGCCCAGATGTGCCTCTTACTGGCTGTATGATTTGGGTTAAGTTAACCCCTTTTTAAAAAAAAAATGCCAGATATCTCTCCTCTGTAAAATGTTATCACGGTCTTTGAGGACTAAATGAGTTCCTACATAGCAAACACTGGCTCAGTTCATGGTAGCCAGAGTGAAAGAACCAGGACACCAGCCTTCCGGCAACAACACACAGGAATTCTGGGTTGGGGGTCAAGGTGGGGGTGAGAGGCAGGTAACTGGTTCCTGCCAGGCCCACTTGTCAGGCCTCCTGTGGATCGAGAGGCCTTTGGGAATTAGGAATCCTACAGTAATCATAAAATGATAAAGTAATGGCAATGCTGGAAGCTACTACTGATTTGAGCACCTACTATCTACCAGGCTCTGTGCTGGGCATTTTGATTTTTAGGCCAGTCTAGACTTCTGCTCGGAACCTGACAAACCCCTCAGGTAATATTCAACTCCCATTTTCAGAGGAGCACCGCTGGGGAGAGGAACACAAGTTCTCTGGAGAACAGGGAACGTTCTCTCTCATGGCAGCTGCTCTGAGACATTCCTAGGCCCAACAAAGAAACCGAACATTCGCCCGCCTCTCTGACGTGCTGGGCACCTACAGACCCTTTGCATGCACTGTCTCACTATCACAGCAAGTCTGTGAGAGAGGAACTATTACCACACCCCTGAGTTTGAGACGTTGAAGCCCCAAAGGGTTAAGTGACTTGCCCAAGGTCATCTAATGAGAAGTGGCAGATCCAGGACAAGAACACAGTTCTTCAGACTCCAAAGTCCACCCCCAACTTCGTAGCCCAACTGTCTCAGGGCAGCAGACACTCTTCCTTGCTCTCTCAGCACCAGTGGATTCCCACCAGTCGTCAAGAATTGCTTCACAGCCACTCAGAGCTAGAACTTGTGCTTTACTTGGCAACTATCAAATGAATCTCGGGGAAGTCTGCTATCCTTGACAGAAGTAAATATTTAACACAAGGAAGAAGCAAAGTGCCTAACAGCATAACACTGAAACTCCCTGTGACAGTACTTGGTACACTTTACCCTGCCCGTCACAGTAGCCCTGTGAGCTGGGTCTATTGTTACACCCATTGCACAGATGAAGGAACTGAGGCTTGGATAGTTAAATACGTTTCTCCAGCTCAAATTGGCAGAGCCAGGATTTGAACCAGGCTTGTCTGTGTCTAGAGCCCACGCTTTGCTCAGCTCACCCTGCTGCTTCTCATTCTATTTCCGCTCCAGGGAGAAGCACAGACATTGTCTCCAACGAGGTGACCCCCTTACTTGGGAGAAAGATCTGCTAAGCAATTCTCACGGATCCCGGAGTTATATAAGGACACGACGGGGAGGGGGCCTCAGGGGCCCAAGACAGTCCCAAGACGCTAGAAGAGGCAGACAAACCGACACCCTTCCTCCCAGGCCTCCTCCACTGCTCCGCCAGGCTGCAGATTCCAGACCCAAGGGGGAAGGGGAATTTTCCAAAACAGAACAACAGGCCTCAGCAGGTCTGCACCCCACGGCTCCCAGAGCTCAGCGAAATTGTGTAAATACTCACACTCGGCTCTCCCTGAACTTTTTTCCTTTTTAATTGGCTTCCTGGTTTTCTCAACTGCATATGCCCGGTCATTTGGAACCCCGATGCACCCATCTGCTTCCATCCCACCCGCTGCTAGGCTCTGCTGAGATTCTGCAGTCTGCTCAGCATGTCAGAGCCCCCAGATTTCGGGGGTGTGCAGGGGGAAATGAGCACCCCCCGGGGACATCTCAGCCCGAGGCTGCTGGGGCCCTCCCTCCATCCCTGTCCCTGTCCCTGCCAGGGGTTCCCTGCTCTGACTGGCTGCTCCTGCCCCGGGTTTGCTGTGTTCTGCCTCTTCCAAGTGATAAGTTCTTGAAGGCTGAGCTGCAGGTTTCCCTTGAATCCCGCAGAGCACAAGAGACTCTCTTCTCTGCCCCCCACATACTCCCTGAGCCTAAAGGCGAAGGCAGTCCCCAACCCGGCCCCTCCCTGGCCCCCCACACTCTACCCCGGAATGAGCCCCTCCACGGGCGGCTGTGGAGTCAGGAAGACAGGAGTCCCAACCCTGCTACCCCTTCTCGGTGTCCTCATCTGTGCTGGTATAGTCCTTACCCCCTCACACCCCTGCCCAATACCCCTGGAGTACTGGAGTGCCGGTTAAATGAGAGATCTAGAAAGTGCCTCCTCTAATGGCTGGCATCTAGTGGGTGCTTCATAAACCCAATAAATCGGCGTTATTTTTATTATCAGTCCCCCCAAAATACCCTGCTGCTCCTCACCTCCCTGCCCCTGCCCGCTACGCTACCTCTTCCTGGACTGGCCTGCCCAGTCTGGTTTACCTGGCAAGTATCTATCCACCTTTCACAACTCAGCGCAAACTACCCTCCCACGAAAGCTTCTTCTAAACCCAAGCCTCCAGGCCCAGGTGGAAGAACAGATCACCCCGTCCATGTGCTCCCTACCCCAGCACCGGCTCCTTCCCCAGCCCTGAGGCTCCCACCTCTCTCTCCACTGCCGGAGAGTTCTGCAGGAGCAGGAGAAGGACGAGGGTCTCATTCCCTTCCCCGCCCAGCACAGGGCCTGGCACGCAGCAGACACTTAAGGAAACAACAGTAATTGCAGCTGGCCTTTACAGAGCTGACTACACACGTACCTTCTTGTACCTGGCCTCCCAACCCCCTGACAGACGTTTTATTACCATTCTCATTTTACAGGTGAAGAAATGGAAAACAGCATAGTTAAGTGACTTTGCCACGGACACACACCTAGAGGCAGACTTGGGATCTGAACTCAGGACTCTGACTACAGAGCCCATGTTCTTAACCCATCCCAGGTCAAAGAAGGAACGAGGAGGAAGAAAAGCCACAGGGATGTGAACTGAACCCCAGGAGACACAGACCCTGCAAGTATCAGGGACTCTGGTCTTCGGGACACAGAACGGAATGCGACCCTGCTCGTGCCTGATACGAGAAACTTCTTCATACTGATGGTTTCAAGACAGAACCAACCCCACCCTCTGGGCAACAGAACATTTCTAACAAGCTCCCACGTAACACTGGTGCTGCCACCGACCACACTCTGCATGGTGAGGGTCGAAAGTAGTGGTTATCAAAGTGGGGTCCCCCATCAGCAGCAGCAGGTGGGAGCTTATCAGAAATGCAAATTCTGAGGCACCTGGGGGGCTCAGTTGGCTAAGCGTCCAGCTCTTGATTTTTGGCTCAGGTCATGATCTCAGGGTCATGGGATGGGGCCTCGCCATCAAGCTCCATGCTCAGCCCAGAGTCTGCTTGAGATTCTCTCTCTCCTCTCCCTCTGCCCGTGCCCCCTACCCGGCCCTGGCTCATGCTCTCTAAAATAAATAAATAAATAAATAAATAAATAAATAAATAAATAAATAGGGTTTTTTGTTTTTTTTTTAGATTTTATTTATTTGTCAGAGAGAGAGTGAGCACACGCAGGGGGAGAGGCAGGCTCCCTGCTGAGCAAGGAGCCCAATGCAGGACTTGATCGCAGGACCCTGGGATCATGACCTGAGCTGAAGGCAGATGCTTAACCAACTGAGTCACCCAGGCGTCCCAATAAATAAAAGGTTAAAAAAAAAGAAGAAGAAGAAATGCAAGTTTTGGGGTGCCTGGGGGCGCTCAGCTGGTTCAGTGTCCAACTCTTGGTTTCTGCTCAGGTCATGAGCTCATGGGTTGTGGATGGAGCCCCGCATCTGGCTCCACACTCAGTGGGGAGTCTGCTTGAAGATTCTCTCCCTCTGCCTCTCCCCCCACCCATGTTCTTTCTCTCTCTCAAATAAATAAATCTTTAAAAAAAGAAAAGAGAAAAGAAAAGAAAAAAGAAAACAAAAGAAAAGAAAATTAAATGCTTGGGCCCCAGCCCAGACAGAGCCCTGGGGTCACACCCAGCAATCTGCGTGTTAGGAGCCCTCCAAAGGACTAAAATGCACTAAATCTGAGAACCTACCAGCCTTGCATACATTTTGTAAGGCCCAGCCCTACCCTAACCCATCAGCTCAAAGCACATGTGGAAGTGAGTGCAGTGATGTGGGCCAGCCCTAAGAAGTGAGCCAGTGGCCCTGGGGTCAGCAGGCAGGTCCCCATCCTACCTGAGCCTCAGGGCCCTCCAAGCAAGAATGCTGGGAGCTGCCCTCCTGTGGTAGATGTCCTTGATCATACTGTACCATTCTGTTCCAATCCTCATGCCTATCCCTGCAGTTCTCCATCACACAGACTCAACACCGTGCAGTTTCTTATGAAAATAATTCAAATGTCCCTTAAAGCCACAAAGGTTCCACTAGAGGAACAACAATATTGACATTCCTATGTTGGAAGGACAGGGGTGAGGAAGGGGGAGGTGTGCAGATGAATGAATGATTTAGCTACCAGGAAGAAGTTACTAGAAAATAGAGTGGAATGCAGTCAAACTGGTAAACAAGAGAGTATCCACTCCCCAACACCGAGCTGTACACCCCTCTCCCGGCAGGGAGGCAGACCTCCCCTGGGATGACCACCAGTGCCAACAGCCAGGTAACGAGACTGGACGTACTGGCTTTCCCCTCTAAGCCTTCCTGTACTATGTAAATTTTGTATAATAACATGTATTATTTTTTCATCAAACAATAAAAATCATTACTTAAGAAACAGCATGATAAGCATATTATTTATCAATGCAGGAGGAAACGTGAGAAGAGTTAGAAGTGTTGTCACTGGAAACCGATGAGGAAAGAAGGTGGTGGGAGCAGAGGAGGCGTGTGTGTGTGTGTGTGTGTGTGTGTGTGTGTGTTATTTTGGTTAGAAAAAAAAAGTGTGAAAAACACAAAGAACTTCTGACACCTGCTCAACATAGAGGAACCCTGAGCACGTGACGCTGAGTGAAATACACCAGACACCAAAGCGCCAACGACCGCACTTACGTGAGGTTCCCTAGAGCCGTCAAAATCAGAGACCAAAAGCAGAAGGGAGGATACCAGGGGCTGGGGCTCGGGGTGGGGATTAGTGTTTAATGGGCACGGTGTTTCAGTTTGGGATGATGGGAAGTTTCCGGAGACGGATGGTGGTGATGGTTGCCCGACAACATGAATGTACTTCATGCCCCCGAACTGTGCGCTTCAAAGCTAAGAGGATAAATTTTATGTTGTATATGTTTTACCACAATTTTCTTAAAAAGCTCAAGGAGAGAAGAGACATGAAAATAAAAAAGGTCTGTTCTGATAGATACGCCTGATGTACTATTTTCTATCTGCGAATGGAGGCAGACTCGTCCTTCCATCTGTCACACTCACTCAAATTCTCTTGACTAGAAGCAGGAGCAAAAGGGCAGAGACCAGCCCCTCCCACAGCGCACACCAGCCCCACAAGCAGGATCACTGTGTGGCGAGCGGCCGTCCTGTGCGCTGCAGGACATCGAGCGTCCCTCACCTCTCTGCGCCAGATGCCAGGAGTCTCCCCTGCCCTAGTTGTGACAACCAAAGACGGCTCTAGACATTGCCAGATGTCCCTGGGGGACAAAATCACCCTCAGTTGAGAACCAGTGGGTCAGATTGAGCCAATGGGAACAGTCTGCGTTCTACAGCCCAGGGGAGGTAAAGGAGACCACGGACACCCTGGGCCACGGAGAGGATCCCACACACCCACTCCCTCCTGCCCACAGAGGCCAGGCTGACAACCCCCAGGCAGGCACTGGGGGGGGTCTGTCTTCCCGTCTTCACCCACAGACACCCCTTACCCAGCCTGATGTCTCCCTCGAGGGTCATCAGCACATTGCCGGCTTTCAGATCCCGGTGGATGATCTTCTTTCCGTGCAGAAAGTGGAGGGCTTCCAGCATCTGGCGGCACACCACCTGAATCTGGGGCTCCGTGAGGCCTCTGTCTAGCTCTGGAAACAGAGGAGAACCACTGTCAATTCAGCACACACTCACTGCAGGCAGGCTGAATGTCAGGCTCTGCCAGGTACAAGAAATACGGAAGCCCCCAACATCACTGAGCACTTACCATGTACCAAGTTCACTTCTAAGTACTCCCCATGTTACCTATTTTGTCCTCATAGTAACACTATAAAGCAGGCACAGTTATTACCTCAATTGACAGATGGAGAAGCCAAGGCTCAGAGAGGTCAACAC
The DNA here is from genome assembly GCF_023065955.2 of Ursus arctos. Lineage (NCBI taxonomy): Eukaryota > Metazoa > Chordata > Mammalia > Carnivora > Ursidae > Ursus > Ursus arctos. Next base: position 58,944,064 of record NW_026622819.1, read on the forward strand.
ACTTGCTCAAGTTCACACAGGAAGAAATTCACAGATCTTAGATTCAAGCCAGCCAGTCCGCTTCAGAGCTCAGGTTCATAAACAAAACCCTCCCAAGAGGGAAAGATCCATTCTGCAAGCAGACAGTGAGTGACACTCACTCCATGTCAGGCTCCACGCTCGGTGCAGGGACACGGAGAGGGGCGTGGAAACAGTGAGCCATGCTCGGAACACACTGGGATGTGGATGGGGGCTGGGGGCAGGTAGGATGGGCAGCAAGCCCTTCTGCCTGGGAATTAGCAGGCTCCCCAGAAGAAAGGGCATTCAAGTGTCTTGTAGGAAGAACCGGTGTTCGAGAGGCAAAAAGGCGGGGTCAGGGCATTCCAAGTCATTCCAGGGCATTCCAGGTCAAGGAAGCGGCAGCAGCAGAGGCCTGGAGGCTGACACGGGCTGGTGTGGAAGAAATATGTGCTGGCTGGTGGTGGAGCTGGAAGGTGAGGGGCTGGTCGGGAGGCTGTCATCAAGAGCCTCTGTGAGCCGGTCGGGGAGACACAACGCACACTGGTACGTCCCAGTGTCCGTTTGGAGGTGGCGGGGCCCTTCTCTGAGCAGGTGGGGAGCACAAAGAGGAGTTTTCCACGCGGGGGGCACCGCATGCACAAAGGACCCTTTTTGACTGAAGGAGGATGAGGGGAAAGTGAATTGAGGTCAGAGGTCGGAAGGCCCTGGTCACGCAGAACCTCGCAGGCCATCTATGAAGGCTACCCTTTCTTTGAAAGGCCACGGGCAGTCCAGGAGAGGCTCTAAGCAGGCAGAGACAATCTGATTTTTGCATTTAAGAAATTCTCCCCAGCGGGGTGAGTGAAGAGCTTATAGGGCAGCAAGAGTGGGCAGGGAGCTCGGCCGGGGCCGTCATGCCCCAGCCAAGGCTTCGGAGAGGAAGCATTCACGACCCGACGGCTAAGGGAGGTGGGAATGACAGAACATGGGACTGAGTGGGTGTAGAGGGAAGGAGGGCACGAGAAGATTCAAGGTCAACATCCCGCACTCGCTGACCCACTGGCCATCGTGATTACTTAGTGCTTGTTGCCACCAAGCCACCTGTACTGTCCCCAGGCCGCAGGCTCCAGGGCTGGCCAGCCAGGGCACTGCTGCCAGGCCTCCCTCTGACTAGGGCAGCTCTCCCCCGTCTGTCTCCACCCCCCCCCCCCCCGCCCTCCCTGCTGCGCCTGGCCAGAAATCAAGGAAGGATCCCACAGGCTTGGGGAAAATATACCAGACAGGGTGGAGGAGCCAGCAGCCTGGCCCCAGACCACAGGTCCCTCTCTAGCGTCTACCACCCCTATCGCTCCTTGTGGCCTCATCCTTAACTCCCATGTCCCCTCAACCCATGGACAGACTCAGAGCCCCCTCAGAGGGGGGCCTTAGGACCACCCAGACTGAGCCTGAACCGAGGCGCTGCCCCTTATTAGCTATGTGGTTTCTCGAAGGTGCTCCATCTGTCTGTGCCTTCATCTAATCCATAAAATGGGATGATGAGAAGCGATGTAGGCCGGGCTCCAACCATAAAGCATGTTCACTCCTCAGCACAACGGACAGTCAATAAAGGTGATTATTGTTATGCTGGTCCTGAGATAATGCGAGATTATCTGCAGCACTTTTTTTTAAATGTCATAATGTGACTCGCTCGTGTCTGATTTCTCTGCATAAATGAAATCAGACTAAGCAAAGTAACGATGATGACGATGATGGTCTCCTGGTCACCATTTGCTGACCTTTACCAATGTACTGGGAGTGAGTTAGGGACGCGCACGCATTCTTTCATTTCATCGTCACAATGACCCAATAAGGTACATAGACCTTTTTAAAGCCCAATTTATTGTGATGTAATTTATCGACAGTAAAGTTCATTTTTGTTCAGATGTATAATTCTACAAATTTGGACAAACATATATAGTCACGTAACCACCACACGATTCAGATATACAATGTTTCCATCACTCCCCCAAATTTGTGTGTGATCAACATTTCACTCCCATCTCCAGCCCCTAAGCTACCATGACTTTGATTTCTGTCCCCATTGTCTTGCCTTCTCCAGAATGTCATATAATTGGAATCATACAGTATGATAAATTCTTAAGATTAATTTTTGATTACACAATACATGAATATTTTCTTCATATTAAAAAAATCTGCAACATTGCAGAAGAGTCTGACGTCTGTTTGAAACCTCAGCCAGTCCCCCCCACCCCCTCTCCTCCGCAGGAGGGCTAAGAGCCAACCGTTTAAGAGCTGGCAAGGCAAGGCCAACCAGATCAGAGCAAACACTGGGTGTTAACTAACTAGAGAGACCATAGAGTGAAATGCTGTGCATATTCCCCTCATCTCACAAAGGGACCAGCCCAGCGCCCCACAGCTACCCCAGAGGAACCCAGAACAGACCTCAGGTCTCTTGGACCCCCAAGCCCAGGCTCGTCACTCTATGTGATTCCGCAGGGTGGTGGGGAGATGTAAGGGCAGAAAGTCCTTCTAAGCAGGGCAGGCATCTGCGGGAGAGTCCACGCCTCATCACGCAGCTGCAACCAGGGCCAGGTCTCACCTTGTCAGGTCTCCCCATCCCACCCTTCTTCTCCCACCTTGACTTCTAGAATGCTGATGGCAATGTTGCTTTAACTACAGCCACCAACAGAGAGAAAACCACCTGGGGCTGGAGCAGTCAGATCCCCTAGGAGAACTGAGCCAGGGAGTGAGAGAGCGAGTCGGCCTGCAGGCTAAGCCACAGCCCGGGGTCCTGCCCTGGTTATGAATGAGGTCAAGGACTTGGTATGCATACACGCCTCTTCCATCTCTGACATTCTCCCGCAGGCCTCACAGAGCTAAGCTGTACACCTGGAGAGGCAGAGGCTGGTAGGTGGCTCCCATTCTCTCCGTCTTTTTTAGTATCTGAACACATGGCCACCCAGCGAGAAGACCATGTATCCCAGCCTGTCTTCCGGCTATGTGCTATTATGATCTGGCCAATGAGAGGTAAATAAAAGTGTCATGTGGGGCTTCTGTTATGGCTCCTGTAAAAAGTGGAAATGGGGTGTGTGTTTGTGGAGTTGTCCTACCCTCCCTTCTTCTATCCTGCTGTTTGGAATATAGATATGATTGCTGGAGCACCTACAGCCACCTTGTCACCATGAACAATAAAGCCAGCATGAGAATGGGACCAACACAGAGGAAAGTGGGGCCAAGAGTTGGAGAAGGAAACCAAGTTCTTATGAGAACATAAAAAAACAAAAAAACACAAAAAACAAAATAAACAAAAAAAAACCCCTCCTAGATCAAGCTGTGCCTGAAGCCAGAGCCCTTGAACTTTTTAGTTATTTGTGCAAATAAACTGCCCCCCCACATCTCCCACCTTTTTTTCCTCACTAAACCAATTGAAACAGTCTTTGATCGCCTTATAACCTAGAGAGTCTCAACTCCTACAAGACCACCATTTTTATTTTGTTAAATTCTACCCAGCACAATGAGAATCTGCAAAGGCATTCTGTGCTGAGAGAAGGAACACCCAGGGGCCGTCTCATAACCACTCACATGCAGTCACCTACTGTCATTTCCCCGCTCTGAGAACCCTGGCAGCGGTAAGCGGCTATGCAAGGAAGGCCAGCACTTCCACGGCTCTGGAAAGGGCCGCCACAAACTCACGAGATTCCTGAGATAAACTCAGGGGGAAAATACCTTCCTCACAATAAAAGAGTGGCTGAATAGTGCTACGTTATACTGAAACCCTCCCCTCTCCTGAGCCATGCCACAATCCTGGGCCTGCCTCTCAATGTTCTGTGGCCCCAGGCCCTCGGCCACCAGGCCGGCAAGACCCAGGCCCCCATCTCAGTCCTGCTGTGGGGCTCTCGGCCAGCCCCCTAGCCCTCTAAAGTGTCAATCTGGTCAGGAATAAAACAGAAATACTCGGATCACATACATGGAAGCACCTACCACAGTCTCTGGCATACAGTGACGATTCACAAAATATTCCCAAGAGTGATTTCTTTCTTTTTTTTTTTTTTTTTTTTTTTTTTTACTGTCCAAGCTTGTCTGGGATATCAAAACCTGATAACATCCCCATTAAGGTGTTACAAAATGGGTGGGGATCCCCACTTTTCAAAGAACCTCCCTCGGGTGTTTCATTTTCACCTCCTAAGGGTGCCGTGCGGTGGGGCAAAGGAGGCATCACACCCATCTTATGGCCTCCGAGGCTTGAGGGGGTGAGTGACCAGCTCGAGGACACATGGCTTTTTGAACAGGAAGTGTTGGTTTTCTAATGAGTGCCTGCATTCTCTCCAAGAACCCAGCCCCTGCTCCCGAAAGAGGACAGAGCGTAAATGTACTCACACAGGCCACGTGCATTGCTGGGACGGGGGAGTGAAGGACACCAGGCCCAGCCTAGGGCCCTAGAGCCCACCCCAGCACCACCGCACCGGATCAAGGAAGACTCACCCAGCATGATGGCGTCCACAGCTCCCCCAGGACAGAACTCGATCATGATCTGCAGAAAACACAAGGCAAAGTAACAATGAGCAGGGGTGCACAGCCCAGAACCTGGCCCCCGTGCTGGCGGGATCAGCCAGCACCCAATGCCCCAGCTCCCCAGCCTCTCCTCCTCCTGCCCCTGGGGCCTGTCCAGTCTGTACTACCCTAATCTGACCCCCAGCCCTCACAGGAGGCTCTAAAAGCCAGTGGGGTTGCTGGGCATTTTTCAGGAGGGGGGGGAAAACAGTTGCCATGGAAACCCACAGCTGCCATACACAGCCTTTGCCACCAGCCTGCACCCTTCCTGCTCCTCCGGCCTGCCCTCCTCCTGTGTCCCCACCTGCCAGCTGCCCCACTTCCTAGGCTCCACAGCCAGCAGGCTCAGAGCACCCCTCTGCCCACATACAAGCCGGCCAAGCCCTCGAGGAATCCCAGCATGCATCTTTTGCCTCTCTCCATCTTCTAGAGGCCAGGGCCCTCACTGGCTTGGAATACCAGAACATCGGCTCCTTGAAGACCAGCTCAGATGTAGAAACCCAGGCCCAGAAAGGGGATGGGGCTGACGAAGGCCACAGATTATTCAGAGGCAGGTCCTGCACTAGAAAGTTCTCCTAACTCCCCAGGTCATTCATTCATATATGCATTCATTCACTCATCACGCACCCAGTAGGTAGCGCGCCCCGGAGAACCACCAGACCCAGGCCCTCAAGGGGCTCCCCGCACAGGGGCAGAGAAGGGCAAGAAGACTGCAAAGTGCCATTGGTGCCAACCCAGGCCCTCCCCTCTGGCTCTCTTCCATCCTCGCTCTTTCTTGCCCACCCTGGGCTCCTATCACATGTGCAAAGATGCTGTTTTTTTCCTGAAATTATGGAAGCAAGTAGGTAGAGAAGGGGGAGAGCCTCACGAACTGTAGCAGACATTCCTGAAATCTCCTCCCTGCTTCCAGCACCTGGCGCTGCTTGTTGCGAAGTCCCTCCAACTTAGCTTGGCAGAGGCAGACACCGTGCAGTGGGGCCCGTCGTTCTCGCAATGGGAAAGAAAACCGCAGCCATAACCCACTGCGCCAGAGCTGTTCTCCAGCCAGAGGAGGGAGGAGTGGCCTCAGTGTTTCCATGAGTCTCCGGCGTGTGGGAGACCTTCCAGAGACTTCCCGGCAATGTAAATATAAGGATGCGGGGATACAGGGCTGGACCCAGGTCCCCGGCCCACCGTTCACTAGCTATGGCCTTAGGCAAGTGACTTCAACTGAGTGCATTTTCTCAGCTGGACGATGGGGCTGCTGATACCACTGCTCTTAAGTGGGCCCCACCACTGGGCTATATTCGGGGGGAGGGCCACGGCTGGATGCGAGAAACCGCAGCAGGTCAAGAAGGGGGCCAGGGACACTAGAGGTACTAGATACTGGGAGGAGCAAGACAGAGCCGGTCCTCCAGCAGACAGGCCTGCATCACGCCGTGGGGAGGCTCCACGCCCCCGGAGAGAGCCACGTACGGAGACACGGCCGGCTCGCACACCACCTCCTGCCAGGGAGGAAGGATGTGGCCTCTGAGGCTCCTAGATCACTCCAGTCGTGCCTGGCCAGCACTCCCCCAGGACTTCTAACACTACGGTGACCTTGGATAAAAGTCATCAGGGATGGGGGCGCCTCGGTGGCTCAGTCGTTAAGTGTCTGCCTTCGGCTCAGGGCATGATCCCAGAGTCCTGGGATCGAGCCCCACATCAGGCTCCTCCGCTAGGAGCCTGCTTCTTCCTCTCCCGCTCCCCCTGCTTGTGTTCCCTCTCTCGCTGGCTGTCTCTCTGTCAAATAAATAAATAAAATCTTTAAAAAAAAAAAGTCATCAGGGATGAATTAATGTCCTACAACCCAGAACAGTGAGATGAGGTACTTCTTTCTCCCACTCATTCATTGATTGACTGCTTCATTTAACCAACCACCAGCCAACCAGGGATCAGGGAACAGAGGTGACCCGGACACAGGCACTGACCTCTTGCAGGACAGCATCTTATTCTCCCTCTTAATAACTCTCAGCTCCACAGAAGGTCAAAAAAAAAATCCTACTAACTGCTAGAAAAGCCACGAAAGGCAATGCGGAAAAGAAGCAAAATTGTCATTATGCAAAACCACCTATCTGAGCAGCCTGTAAGATGGGGGCGGTATACAGCCAAACAGGAATGACAGGTCATCCAGGTCTTGCCCAGCTGGGGCTCAGTCAGTACGAGCTGTTACGAGAATTCTCCCTCCTTGAGCTCAAAGGTCTGGGATTTTTCTGTTCTTGCGTTGGTTTTTGAGACTCCATGAAAGGTATACCTCTCTCCTCTCACCCAGAAAAATGCAAACAGGAACAAGTGTTTGCATGCAGTTCCCCTGAATTCTCGCACAGCCTGAAGTCCCCCCACCAAACCCAGGTCAGGAGCCCCTGCTCTTCCTCTCCAGCCCTTATATGTGTGGCCCTGGGTCATGACCCACCTCTCTGTAAAATGGGAGAATACTGGGGACAGCCCAGAGTTCCTGTAAGGACTGGATGAGGTGGTGTTTACAAAGCAACAGGCCCAGCTCCGCCCACACTTGAACACAGGGCAGGCTCAGGCACTTCCCCCTTCTCGAACAGTGGGCCATTGGAAAGGACAAGATGGACTTGAATTCAAGTCCTGGTAGTGCCACTTAATTGGCTATGTGACCTTGAGTAAGTCACTGAACCCCCCGAGCCTTCAATTTCATCTGTACAATGGCACTAATCACCTCTACGTCCAATGTCAAGGCAGTTAGACGAGATGCTAAGCACCAGAGCCAAGCCGCACCAGTTAGTACACTCCTGCTGACTCTCTCACAAGCAAAACCACCAGCCAGCGCCACACTCAGACCATGTTATTCGGGCTTCTCACCAGTCTGGGCCTTCCTAGAACGACAGTTCATCAACACGCCCGCTGTTACCATTAAGAGTCAGTTTGGCGAGAAGTGGCCAAACCCAGGCAGTTCCTGCATCTGTCAGTGAAACCGTCCCTTACACAATACCCTTACACAAGCTCCCTGCGACTGTCCTCTCCAGAGATCAGTCCTAGGAAAGCCTGAGCCTCCTGTCAATCTGGTTCACTTCCTCTTCTGCGATTCAAGATCTCCGTGACCCCAGGCACTTCCCTTTTATAATTTTTTAAAATTTACTGATTAATTGATTGATTGACTGATTGCTTTGGCTGCTGGGAAGCTCTGAGCTTAGCTTTAGTTTTATTCCCGGGAATAAATGTACCAACTTTTGGCTCTATGCCAAGATTAAATCCACACTATTTCACAACTTGTATACGGACCCCAATGAAGTGTTTTTAAAAGACGACCCACCTCCACAAGTCTGAAGAAACAGCGTTCCTTGGTATTAATCACGCGTGTGTTAGAGTGATACCCCATTAACCTTTGTGTAAAGACTGCCTGACTACCCTCTCACGTAGACCAAAATATGGCTTGGGTTTTCTTCCACCCCCCCCCCTTTTTTTTCCTCCCATCCTTTTGGATGGGAGAAAATTTCACATCTTAGGGCCTTGATGTGATACAAAAAAAGAGGACCCTTTCATAACATAGCTCTTACTAGGTTCCATTATACGGATCGCAATGCTCTACATTTCAGCTTGTCAGTGGCAGGGCTGCAGGGGACTTCTACTAAAATGCATGGGGTTTGGGGCGCCTGGGTGGCTCAGTCGGTTGGGTGTGATCCCGGGGTCCTGGGATCGAGCCCTGCTTCGGGATCCCTGCTCAGCGGGGAGTCTGCTTCTCCCTCTCCCTCTGTCTCCCCCCACCCCGCTTACACACGCACGTGCGCGTGTGTGTGTTTGTGTGCCTGTGCTCCTATGCAAGCATGCCCCCTCTCTCTCTTGAATAAATAAAATCTTTTTAAAAAATGCATGGGGTTTAGTTAACAAAATAATCTCAGTTAATAAAATAATGATAAATAAAAATAAAATAAGCATCTCACGACCTTAGGAAGTCACTAAATATGCATGCTTAGAAAACAGAATGGAAGCACATCCGTCAATACCCAGGGAAGGACTACAGAACATAGATACTCGTATCTATGTTCTACGTTTTAATCAACAAATAGGAGTTATAAAAATATTAGAAATAAACTTTTTTTTTTTTTATGGGGAGAACTGGCCTAAAAGAACCGCAGGCAGGAGATGCATCTATTCAGCTGCACGGGGCCGGGGTATCTACGTCCGTCCACACTTAAAGCCCCAGCAGGCCTGTGCTCACCGTGTCCGGGGATGGGAAGAGGCTCCTCAGGACCAAGGGTTCCTGGGTGCAAAGCTGAAAGCCTCCAAGCCCTCACCAATCCCCAAACCCAACAGCTGCAAGTACCAAGGACCGACCCCTTGAACCCATCGGAGGCTCATCCTTCACGCTCCCCCGAGAACAACAAGCCACCTGTGGCTCAGGGTTTTCTCAGGACCTGGAGAAGTGAGGTTTGTGATCAGTTTAATCCATCAACAAGTCCCAACTGAGGGTCGACCAGGGTCTACCCAACCGAGGGTCCACACTGCTAGGCACAGCAGGGCCACAGAAGTCATATTTGATCAACAAACACTATCTGAGCTCTGTGTATAACAAGCCTGAGGACTGGGGACCCAGGATGAATCAGACAGGTCCCTGCCCCAAGACTACAGGCAGAGGCCAATACAGGCACATCGTGACTGTGTTACCTAAAACCCTGCGGCCATCCTGGAGGGCCTCCCAGAGAAGAGCCAGTTTTGAAGGGCAAACTTGCCAGAAGAAAGACAAAGACATTGCAGGCAGAATACAGCAAACACAGAGGCCAAGCAGCGGGAAGAGTATGAAGGGGGGATGGTGGAATGTTCCAAGGGGTTCAAATGGACGGGAAGAGAGCGGGTCACAAAGGTCACCTGGAACTAGAACTCGAACATTTCAAAGTATGAACTCGACCCTGAAGGCGCTGTGTGTGTCTGGAGAAAGGCACCAGGGGGTTTAATAAGCGGTGTTACAGACAGGTTTCTGCTTTAGAGGATCCCCCTGGATGGTATCTCTAGAGGGTGGAAAAGCAGAGGAACAGTGGATTTGGCGCAAAGAGCAAAAAGGCCAGGGTGTCATGGCTGTCTTCCCCTGCATACACAGCATTCTTTCCTTCCCTTTTGCGAAACAGTCAGGATAGCTGAGTGGGACTCACTTCATCCCCAGTGGGAAGAGGAGCCTAACCCAATCAGGGAAATTCTCTGCCTTTTGCCCTGAGGGCTGGTCTAAGCACAGCCAAGCTGCTGAACTCTGCTTCCTGGTGTGGGATGCCATGATAGCTCCCTCTGAAGCGGATTAGGAAGCACAAGGAGGGTGGGGTACTGGGATAGGCCGGTGATGGGTATTAAGGAGAACACATATGGCATGGTGCACTGGGTGTTATACGCAAATAATGAATCATGGAACATTACATCAAAAACTAAGGATATACTGTATGGTGACTAACATAACATAATAAAAAATTATTATTAAAAAAAAAAAAGGAAGCACAAATCTGTGACGGTTGCAGGCAGCCATCTTGCAACCATGAGGGAAACCAGTATTGAAGACATGGCTGATATAAAGAGGAGGGCAGAGAAAATCACAGCATAACTGAGCAGTGCTCGAAATCCCCCTCAAACCTGAACTTCCCCTGGACGTTTCAAATAAAATATGCAAGCCAATTAATTTCTTCCATTGTTTAGGCTAGTTTGAGATTTTCTGCTACTTGTTACCAAAAGTATCTGATCTCACATTTGGCAAGAGATGGTGAGGGTGAATTAGAACAAAGAGGAGGACAAGGAGGCCATCTCATTGGGCAAGTAAGATTTTCCTAGTAATCTCTAGGTGCTACCAGCTAAAAACACTATGCCAGTGGTCTTCAAACTTCAGCGTGCATCAGAATCACCCTGAGAACTAGTCCAGAACAAAGGTCACTGGACCCCATCCCAGGTCTGGGGTAACAGACAAACTGGAAGCCTCATACAATGATGGGGGGAATGTACAATGACGCATGTACTTTAGAAAACAGTGTGGCAGTTCCTCAAAACGTTAAACAGCATTACCATACGATCCGGCAATTCCATTCCTAGGTATACATCCAAGATAATTAAAAACCTATGTCCCTTAGCAAGACTGACTAAGAAAAAAAAGAGAGGACTCATATGATTAATATCAGAAATGAGTGGGGACATTACTACTGGTTTTACAGAAATAAAAGATTATAAGAGAGTACCATGAACAACTGTACACCAACTAACTGGATAACCTGGACAAATTCTTAGAAACACAAAACCTACCAATACTGAATCACAAAAAAATAGGAAATCTTAATGGACACTACCTAACTCATTCTGTGAGGCCAGCATGACCCTCATATCAAAGCCAGACAAACACACTGCAAGAAAATAAAACTACACATCAATATCCCTGATGAATATTGATGCAAAAATCCTCAACAAAATACTAGCAAATCAAAATCAGCAGCATCTTAAAGGGGTTATACACCATAGCACAGTGGGATTTATTCCTGGAAGGATGGTTTAATATACAAAGATCACTCAATGTAATATACTGCATTAATGGAATGAAGGAGGAAAAAAACATGATCATTTCAACTGATGCAGAAAAGACATTTGGCAGGGTGCCTAGGTGGCTTAAGCGTCCAACTCTTGATCTCAGCTCAAGTCTTTTTTTTTTTTTTTTAAGTTTTATTTATTTATTTGACACAGAGAGAGAAACAGCCAGCAAGAGAGGGAACACAAGCAGGGGGAGTGGGAGAGGAAGAAGCCGGCTCCCAGCGGAGGAGCCTGATGTGGGGCTCGATCCCAGGACTCTGGGATCACGCCCTGAGCCAAAGGCAGATGCTTAACGACTGAGCCACCCAGGTGCCCCTCAGCTCAAGTCTTGATCTCAAGGTCATGAGTTCAAGCCCTGCATTAGGTTCCACACTGGGCATGGAGCCTACTTTAAAAAATAATAATAATAAAAAATAAATAAAAAATAATAATAAAATTAAAATTTTTAAAAGAGAAAAAACATTTGGCAAAATTCAACACTCTTTCATGAGAAAACATCTCAACACATTTGGAATAGAATAACCACCTCTGGGCACCTGGGTGGCTCAGTTTGTTAAGCATCTGCTTTCAGCTTAGGTCATAATCTCAAGGTCCTGGGATCGAGCCCCGAGTTGGGCTTCCTGCTCAGCAGGGAGTCTGCTTCTCCCTCTCCCCCCAGCTTGTTCTCCTCCTCTCTCAAATAAATAAATAAAATCTTAAAAAAAAAAAAAAGAATAAAACCTCCTCAACATATCAAAGGCCATATATGACAGTGAACATTGTGAATATCATACTCAATGGTATAATACTGAAATCTTCGCCTTTAAGATTAGGAACAAGACATGGATGCCCACTTTCTTCACTTCCATTCAACACAGTACTGGACGTCCTAGCCAGTGCAATTAGGCAAGAAAAAGAAATGCAAACAAGCAAACTGCAAAGGAGGGGTAAAATTATCTCTGTTTGCAGATGACATGACTATATGTAGAAAACCCTAAAGATTACGAACACCCAAAAAATTGTTACAATCAATGAACAAATTCAGCAAAGTTGCAGGATATAAAACAACACATAAAAATCAGTTGAGTTTCCATACACTGACAATGAAAAATCCAAAAAGGAAATTACAGAAACAATTCCATTTACAATAGCATCAAAAAGAAGAAAATAACTCAGTGATACTTAGGGAAAAAAAAAAAAACTTAACCAAGAAGGCAAAATATCTGCACACTGAAAACTATAAAACATTGCTGCAAGAAGTTAAAGGAGGCACAAGTAAATGGAAAGACATCCTACGTTTGTAGACAGGAAGACTCAATTTTTTTAAAAAGATTTTATTTGAGAGACAGCAAAAGAGAGAGAGAGAAAGCACGAGCAAGGGGGAGGGGCAAAGGGAAAGGGAGAAGCAGACTCCTCACTGAGCAGGGAGCCCAATGCAGGACTCAAGGGATCATGACCTGAGCCGAAGGCAGACGCTTAACCAACTGAGCCACTCAGGAAGACTCAATATTGTTAAGATGTCAATATTACCCCATCTACAGAGTCAGTGTAAGCCCTATCAAATCCTAATGTCATCCTTTGTAAAAATTGAAAAATCCATCCTAAAATTCATATTGAATTATCAAGGGACCTCTAACAGCCAAAATGATCGTTCTTAAAAAAGAATTGAAAGTTAGAAATCTCACACTTCCTGACTTCAGAACTTACTACGAAGCTACAGTAATCAAAACACCTTGGTACTGAAGAAAGATTGACAATCAACGGAAAGACAGCCCAGAAATAAACCCATACATATGTGGATAAATGATTTTCAACAAGGATGCCAAGACCATTCAATGGGGAAAGGATAGTCTTTTCAACAAATGGTGTTGGGAAAACTAAACATCCATATGCAAAAGAATGAAGATGGTAGACCCTTACACCGTCTATAAAAAATCCACTCAAAATGGATCAAAGACCAAAACAGAAGAGCTGAAACTATAAAACTCTTTGAAGAAAACACAGGGGAAAAGCTTCCTAACACTGCATTTGGCAATGATTTCTTGGATATGATACTGAAAGCACTGGCAACAAAAGAAAAAAATAAACATATTGGACTTCATCCAAATTTAAAACTTTTGTACATCAAAGGACGCTATCAATAGAGTGAAAAGGCAACCCACAGAATGGGAGAAACTATGTGTAAATCACGTATCTGATAAGGGACTAATATCCACAATACAGAAAGAACTCTTACAACTAAATAACGAAAAAGCAAACTAACAACATTGGGCCAAGACTCGAATTGACATTTTTCCAAAAATATACAAAAAGCCAATAAACACATAAAAAGATGTTTAACATCACTAACTAGGGAAATGCAAATCAAAACTCCAACGAGATGTCACTTCACACCTAGTAGGATGGCTATAAAAAAAGGGGGGGCGCCTGGGTGGTGCGGTTGGTTGAACATCTGACTCTTGGTTTTGGCCTCGAGTAGTGATCTTGGGGTTGTGAGATCGAGCCCTGCATCGGGCTCCACCCTCAGTGGGGAGTCTGCTTATTTACCTTCTGCCCCTCCCACTTGTGCTTTCTCTCTCTCTCAAATAAATAAATCCTTAAAAAGAACAAGCGTTGGCACAGATGTATAGAAATGGGAACCACTGTGCATTTCTAGTGGGAATGTGAAATGGTGTAGCCATTGTGGGAGACAGTACAGAGATGCCTCAAAAAATTAAAAAAAGAATGTAAAATATTAAAAATGGAAATGCTTTATGACCTGGCAATTCCACTTCTGGATATATACTCGAAAGATGAAAGGAGGATATTCAACAGGTCTTTGTAATCCAATGTTCACAGCAGCATTATTCACAATAGCTAAAATGTGGAAACAACCCAAATGTCCATCAACAGATGAATGGAAAAATAAAATATGGTACATACATACCACACATACATACAATGGAATATCATTCAGCCTTAAAAAGAAAAAGGACATTCTGACACCTGTTTCAGCGTGAACTTCAAAGTGAAATAAGCCAGTTACAAAACCACAAGCACGATCCCTCTTACGTGAGGTACCTTGAGTAGTCATATTCATAGAAACAGAAAGTAGAAAGGTGACTGCCAGGGGATGGGGGCGGAGAGGAGAGTGGGAAGTTGGTGTTTAATGGTACACAGTTTGGAGGGCCTGGGTGGCTCAGCTGGTTAAGCATCTGACTCAGCTCAGGTCTTGATCTCAGGGTCATGAGTTCAAAGCCCACACTGGGCTCCACAGTGGGTGTGGAGCCTACAAATTCATGAATTAATTAACTACATAACTAACTAATTAAAATAATGGTACCCAGTTTCAGCTCAGGAAGATGAAAAAGTTCTAGAGATGGGTGGTGGTGATGGTTGCACAACATTGGGAATGTACTAATGCCCCTGAATTGTACTCTTAAAAATGACTGAAATAGCAAATGTTTTACTCTATGTGTATTACCATAATAAAAAAAAAAACACAAATCCACACCAAAACGTGTCCACAAATGTCCACAGCCGCATTATTCACAACAGCCAAAAAGTGGAAACAACTCAAATAAATGTCTATCGACTAATGAATAGAGAAACAAAATGTGGCCTTCTCTACACAATGGAGTGCGATTCGGTCACGGAAAGGAATGAAGCACTGACACATCCTACGATATGCAGGACCCCTGAGAACGTTATACTGAGTGAAAGACGTCAGATCGCAAAAGGCCACGTATTATGTGATTCCACATATACGGACTGTCCGGAACAGGCAAACCCAATAGAGACGGGGAGGAGCGGTTATGCGGGACTAGGGGGAGGGAGGGAGGGGCACGTGCGGGGATAGGCTCCCAGAGCAAGACACTGCATGGCTCCTAAAATGTGGCCCAAGTGCCGGGGCACCTAGGTGGCTCTGTCAGTTAAGCGTCCGACTCTTGGTTTCAGCTCAGGTTCATGGGATCCAGCCCTGCATCAGGCTCTGCACTGGGCGTAGAGTCTGCTTCAGGATTCTCTCTTTCCCTCTCTGCCCCTCTCCCCGCTTGCGCGCTCTCTAAAATAAAATCTTTAGGGGCGCCTGGGGGGCTCAGTCGTTAAGTGTCCGCCTTCGGCTCAGGTCATGATCCCAGGGTCCTGGGTTTGAGCCCCACATCAGGCTCCCTGCTCAGCAGGGAGTCTGCTTCTCTCTCTCTTCCACTCCTCCTGCTTGTGTTCCCTCTCTCACTGTTTCTGTCAGATAAATAAAATCTTTTTTAAAAATAAAAAATAAATAAGTAAAATAAAATAAAATCTTAAAAAAAATGTAACCCAAGTGCCCTTCAGCTCAGGAAACTACATTATGCCCTGTCCCACGCCCTTCATGGCTCTTTATTCAGTCGCTCATTTTACCCACCCACGGGTCTGCAAGAAAAATACTGTTATTATTCCCATTCTATAGATCAAGGGTTACCACACTTTCTCTGTAAAGGGCCAGAGAGTAAATGTTTTCAGGTCTGCAGTCAGACGGTCTCTGTCACAAGCAGACTGCTTTTGTAGCTAGAAAGCACCAGAAGAACCTGAAATAACAGGCACCACTGCATGCCCACACACCTTCACCTGCAAACACAAGGGGCAGGTCAGACTTGATGCATGGGCTGTTGTTCATCACCCCTATTCCAGATGAGAAAACTGAGGCACAGAGAGTAACTTGTCAACATCCCCAACTACTAAGAGATGAGGCCAGGATTTGGATAAGGTGCTTTGACTGAAGAGCTCATATCCCTTTCCCTGGGCTCAACTTCTTCCCCAACCAGCGCGGAAGGCCTACAATACATCAGACATCTTCCCTGCTGGCACCTGAATATCTTAATTATAAGGTTTCGACTCAACCTGTAAGATAGGAAGTCCCCTCCCGCCCTACCCTGGAACCCACAGCAGGTGCAGGCAGAGCGGGGATTTGAACCTGGCCCACGTGAGCCAAGCTGTTCACAATAGCTGCCCTGTGTTAAGAAGGGTCTGCCTGAGCTTGGCTACGGGGAGCACATTCTGGTAAAAGAGGCACTCGCTCCCTCCAGACCCTCTGGTCAGAGGAGTACCCTCGCCGTGACCGGTCTCCCTCCTCACCACTCACAAGCTGTTTCCCTGGAGACGCCAGCCCATACACTCGCTCAGAGGGTGCCTGACGGGGGACAGGCTGCAGCTGCTGGCTTATTCTCTGGCTAGAGGCCAAAGGAAACTGGAAACCTGTATTTGCCTCCCCATCAGTTTAGATTAAGCAGCAGTCGTGGAACAGCGTAAGGGTCATGGCCTTGTGACACAATCTTGGCAGGTCACATCACCTCTCCCGTCACTCACGCATTCACTGATTCACTCATTCATGGATTCATCAGGCACCTACCCTGTTCCTCTACTCTTTTAGCCACTGGGAACATAGCCGTGAAAAACAGTCCTCGTGCTCCTGGAGTTCTCATTCAGAAAACCCATCTCCGCACCTGGGAGATGAGCCCGCCCGGCAGGGTGTCCGGGCGGGGGGGGGGGGGGGGGGGGGGGGCAGCCAGCACCGCACTAGAGGCTGGGTTCAAGAAGTCTCTCCTCCCTCTGCAGCCTGGGGGTGCTCCCTGCGTCAACTTCTCTGGAGCTGTGCAAATGAATCAACTCAATGCTCCTTAAGACTGATGGAGCCAGAATTAAAAATCCCCCCTTCCTACCAGATCCACCTTCCAGGCTAAACACAGGGTGATTTCTGCCCTTGTAAGTAGCGCACCGAGAAAACCCAGGTACGCGGCCGTCTTACCGACACGGTCTCTCTCCGTGCCCTCCACCTTCCATAGGCAATTGCCTGCCCGGTCAGTGACCTGGGGTCAGCCTCAGTTTCCCCATCCATGACATTTGATTGGACTCAAGGGCTTATTCTGTGCCAGGCGCTGTGCCACGTGCTCTGCGTGGCTTACCTTCCACTCACGACCTGCGGTAGGTGTCCTACAAAATGCCCACACCTCCTGGGGCTGATTGTGAGGATGAAACGGGATAATGTAGGCCAGGCCCTGAAAACATTACCTGGCTCGCAGTAAGTCAATGCTTAGTAAGTCTTACCAACTGCTACTAGCATTTAGTGATATTTTATTCCCATTCTTACATATGGGGAAGCTAAAGCTCAGACAGATGAAGGCCTGGTTAAGGGGGTTTTTTCTTTTCTTTTTTTAAATAAAAGCAAACAAACTAAAACCAGAATAAGAAAAAAGAAAATCCAGGGGCGCCTGGGTGGCAGAGCGGTTGGGCGTCTGCCTTCGGCTCAGGGCGTGATCCCGGCGTTATGGGATCGAGCCCCACGTCAGGCTCCTCCGCTATGAGCCTGCTTCTTCCTCTCCCACTCCCCCTGCTGTGTTCCCTCTCTCGCTGGCTGTCTCTCTCTCTGTCGAATAAATAAATAAAATCTTTAAAAAAAAAAAAAAAAAGAAAAAAGAAAACCCAGTAGGAGATTTTTTATTGTGTCCACACTGAACGGAATTAAACCCAGTCCCCAGTACAGAGAAAGACGAGGAGGCTGCAGGAGTCCGTGACCACCCATACCAGACAGGGCTACTGAGTCCACAGAAGCCCAGAGCACAGCCGGTCCCTTCCCAGCCACGGAGGACCCACCACCCCTCTCAAGGCTGTGAACGGATGAAGTGAGTAGTGGCAGAGCCAGGACCTGAACCGGGGGCGATCTGGGTGCCAAGTCTGGGCTCTGCTCGCCTCCCCAGCGGAAGAGACCTAGTGACCCCATCCCCCCTTCCTCATGCCTCAGGGAGGAAGCCACAAAAAGCCTGAGTCGCAGCCCCGGGTGGGTAGGGGAAAGGGCCTCTCTCTCCTCCTCCAGCCCCCACTGGGCCCCACTGGTCAGCTCGCACATACCAAGGGAGCTTGCTCACCCAGAGATAAGGGAGCTAGGATGTCCCAGCCCAGATAAGAGAAAGCTTGGACCACCCACAGGGTTTGGACATTAACTTTTACAGCCCAGAGGCAGCAGGGCCGAGCAGTAGGATCAGGCGGCCCAGCCACAGCCCAGCAGTCCCCGCGGGACAATTGAGGCACGCGCAAGCCAGAGACTAGGCATCAACACTCTGCTCTGGGCCCAGGGCCTCTCACCTCCCCGGCCTTCCCTGAAGCAGTAAGAGCACTGAGCATACACAAGGTGCTCAATAAATAAATACTGGCAATATTCCTGGAACTAATATTAAGTAAGACAGAGCCGGGAGGTCTGGACATAGTCCCAGTTCTGCCACTGTCCTTCTGTGGGGCCAGCAAAAACCCCTTTCCTACTCTAGTCCTCAGTTCCACACCTGGAAAATGAAGCTTTGAACAGCTGTCAGTCATCTGCAACACCGGCGTTTTAGGGCTCAAGGTGAGGAACTGAAGTCACTTTATCACAGAGTAAGTCGTTTATACTTACCAAAGTCCACTCATACCATCCAATAGCAGAGCCTGAAGCTCGCACATGATCAGTAAGTGTTCACTGCATACGTGAATGACTACTGCAAGGGAAACATTTCAGTGGCCTTAAGATGCCCAGAAATCAGGGCAGAACGGCCAAAGGGTGACTAACATTGCTGACAGCCAGATTTGGCAAAGAAAGCCAGACAGAAGCCAGGCCCTCCCAATTCTGCCACCTGAGAGAGTAGAGCTGACGGCTGCCATGAGTGGGCACCTAATGCATACTGGCACTGTGCTAAGCATTCCTTTACTGGGAGCAGTTATACTTATCCCTCTTTTACAGGTGGGGAAACTGAGGTTTTGTGAGGAAAGGGCTTCCCCAAAGCCACTCAGCACATAAGGGACAGAACCAGGACATAAACCCAAGTCTGCCTGACTCCAAGACACAAAGATGGCTGAAGCAGGGAACCTTGAGCAAGCCCTTTGCCTCTCCGGGCTTATTTCTTCCTGGGGAAGCAGACAGTACTACAGTCATTCAGGCCTCCCTGCTCTGAGAGGCACGGGTCCCTGGGCAGGGGGACACCCCATCAGTGTGCAAGGCAAAAGCTTTCTGGTTACTCAACAGAGGTCTGTGGAAAGAAGTCCACAGGGCAGCCACCAAACACAAAACAGCCAACACAGAAATGTCTCCAGCTTCTCAGCAGCCTGTCCCTGTAGGTGGAGTCCCAAATCCTCCGCACCTCTGAGCTCCAGGCCAGACAATGTGGCCATTGAGTGGGGCAGCCCACACCCACAAGGCCTCCCTGGAACGCTGTGCCTCCTTCCTCCACCCCCAGCTGCGCCTGCCACATCCACAGAAAGCCCGCGGATGGCGCCATGTGAACTGAGTGGCCTCAGCGGGCAGGAAGGGCACTCGGAGCACAGGGGTGACCCTGGGGCTCTGGGGGTAAGAGAGGCAGTTCTGCCAAGGCAGAGGGAAGAAGCGATGATCTGGCGAGCTTCTGAGTCTGTCCAGTACATGCTAGGGCCCCTCTCCCACAGTCCTTGGGGTGGGGTCACCAGATGAGGAGACAGAAGTGGCACCGCCTCCTGATGTGCTGAGCCCAGTCCCCGGGCAGCTCTGGCGTGCTACTGAGGTGATTCGAATCCAGGAGTGCCTCACCCCATCTGGTACTGTCCAGCCCAGAGGTCAGGAGCACTGGCTTCGGAATCAGAGTCCCCTGAGCCCGAGTCTAAAGGCTGCTACTGGGTGACTGCAGGTCTCCGTTTCCTCATCTGTAAAATGGGGCAACTCATTCCTACCCTGATGCAGTCTTGGGAGATTAAATGAGATCGCACGCATTGGAATAACAAACACAGTGCCTGGCACCCAGTCAGAACGTGACAAACAACAGCCGCTGTCATCACGAGGATGGTCATCGCCATCACCACTATCCTCGTCATACCACCATTCAGGAAAGGCCAAGTTCGGGCTTGGAACTGGACTCTGGGGCACGTGCAAACTGAACTTGTAGTCCCTGGGGAGAGACACAGACATGTTCAATCCGTCTGACCATCTGTCTGCCCAGCCACCATTCCCTAAAGTCAGCTATGCCAGGGTCCCTACAGAGACAGAGAGGAAGGAGCCAGGGCCGTGGCCCTGCCCTATGGGAAGGGACCAGAGGAGAAGGGTCAGAAGGCCTCACGAATCCTTACGACGTGGAGTAAACAGGATCATGGGCAATGCCTGCTTGGTAGGAGACACCATTTTCAACTAAATCTGTTAAACATCTGTGACATTTGAGATGGTCCATAAACATGCCTGGGGGGGGGGGGTCCACAAACCAGTGTGCGAACGAGTGAACGAACGCTGGCCGCCCCGCCAGCTCCTGCGAGGTCTCGGGCCGTCACGGGAGTCTGTGGATGTGGACAGCAGACACAGGCAGGAGTGACCATGACGGGGACTCCCAGACTCCGCGGCAGCTGCAGGAGTCCCAGTGCCCCTCAGTGACAACACGCGCCCGAGGCCTCCTGACAGAGACCGGATGGGGCACCGCTAAGAAGACAGCAACCCAAGGAAGACAGGACAGAGCTCCACGGCCCCCCATCCCCTCTTCTGTGTCCCCACTTCCCACCCAGGACTGGAATTATGTGTTCTCTTCAGGGCCCGGCAAGGACATAAATGCTGCCCAGGGTTGGGGGTGGAGGCAGACAGGAGAGCAGGTGCCCATGGACGGGCAGCTAGACTCAGCCAGGTCCCAGACGCCTCGCAGAAATACAGGCCCACGGAGCCAGAGCTGCTGATCCTTCCAGCCCAGCCAGGTGCCTGGATGCTTAAGCGAAAGATGTCCATTTATAAAGGTTCGTGTGATTTCAACAAATTGGAAAAGCCTGCCCTCGATGCAGCCTGTGAGCCTGGTTTACACGCTTACCTGCCCTTCTAGACCTTGAACAACACCCCTGACCAATTAGCTAAGTGCCCGGCACGGGGCTCCTACTGTCCGCCAGCTGGGACGTGCTGGGTTTCTAACCCTGGACAAAGTGCTGTGAAGTCAGTGTCGTCACCCTCCGTGTCCAGATGAGGAAACTGAGCCTCCGAAGCATGAAGAGACCTGTCTCGGGTCACACGGCAGGACAGGGGGCAGTCAGATTCCAACCCAGGTCTAGGCAACCCCAAAGCCCATGCCCGATGGACTGAAGGGATCTGAGGCTCACCGGGTGGGCCAAGGAGGGGGTGACAGCCAGCTGACAGGGTCAGATGGCAATCAAAACCCAAGAGGACATGCTAGGGAACATGGCGGGCAAATCCCTAGACCAGAGTCACCCTGGCTCCTGTAAACGGACACCCAGACCCCACGCGGGCCATGCCAACGGCAGGATTCCAGGCAGCCCCAGGGCACTCCAGCCTGTCTGTCCCCATGTCCATCTACAGGACCCCACCCGCGCCCAGCCAGAGGACCCAGGCAGCGCCAGGAGGATCCGCTGGGCCCGAGGTAGAAGCTGGGTGGATTCCCGGGCCACAGGTCCCCCTCCCCACCAGGCACTGCCAAGCAACGTTCTGCTGAACAATGGGCTCCCTAGGAGGGCAGGGGGTCACACACTGTATTCTCTGAACTGTTCCCAGGGGTGCCCAGGGCTGGCACCCAGGAAGGGGCACTGCAGGGGGGAAGAGACAAGGTTTTAGAGCCCGGCTGATCTGGGTTGGAACCTGGCTGTGAGTCAAGACAAGTCACTCTCTCTCTCTGACCCTCGGTCTTCATATCTGTAAAATGGAAGTGACCACAACTCTGTCCCATAGATTTGTGACAATTCGGTGAGATCATCATGAAAGAGCCCAGCAAAGGCCAGCTATTTTGCTAACTCTGCCTTCTCACCACCCCTCCCCCCCACCTCTTGATTCACCCTCTAGTCCAAGAAGCTGCAAGCCTCCTCCCCTGCTTTCCCTCCCCAAGTCTCAGGGCGCCCTATCTGTACAAGGGGAATGCAAGAAAGCGGTAACACATCGGCCTCCAAGGACCGAGACGCCTGTGCAGACGTCCAGGGGCTACACGGCGCTACTGTGGATACGTGTGTGTTCCCCAACAAGTGGGTGCCCCACAGACCCAATCCAGAGGGGGAGGAGAGGCTAGGGAATGCCAGGCGACCCCAGGGGGACCAGCACCCTGCAGCCCAAGGAAACGGGTCCTGGCCCACAATACTGCTGCCCGTGGATCCAGCATTCAGGATTTCAGAGAAACGTGGCTCAGGGCAAAATGAGCCAACGTAGGTGGAAAGACCTGCTTGAGACCGACCCTTCCAAGTCCCTCGCATCGCGGGCCAGGAAGCAGAGGCACGGACAGGTGATGGCGCTTGGCTACAGTCGCACAGAGAGCGCATCTCAGATCCGGGAAGATCTCGGGTCTCCTAACGCCAGCCCCGAGCTCCTGCCACACCGAACAACTTTCCAGATGTACACAGAGCTGCTAGCCACTTTCTACCCTCACCTTCTCTTTATAGCTCTGGCTTGTTTAAGGCCAGATATGCAATCTCTGTCAGCCACCAACAGTTGCCCTCCGAGCCCGAGGCGACAAGCCGCAGAAACCCTGGCGGTGAAATGTGGTCATACGGTCATGTGGACAAGTGTGGACAGAGGGCCCCTCCCATCCACACCCGGCACTGTGACCCTGGGGCCTGCACTTCCTCTTTGCAGAATGTTTACTTTCAGACAAGAAGCCACTCTCTGAAAAGCCCCCAGTCACTCCTTCTGGGTCGGTCGGTCTCTCTGTCTCTCTGTCTCTCTCTCTCTGTCTCTCTCTCTCTCTCTCTCTCTCTCTCTCACACACACACACACACACACACACACACACACACACACACACATACATGTTGGCATACACGTTCGGGAAGTTCACAGAGCCCTCACAAGCCTATTTTTAGACTCCCTAGGCCAGCAGTCCTGGCTTCAGAGCCCACCAGGTCTGGGTAGCTAGCTTGTGGGACAAAGGAAGCTGCTTATATGAAAAAGTGTGGTCTCACACACTTTTCTAGAAACACGATCCTCTTGGTTGTCCCCACTTTCCTCAGTTTTGATAGAGATGTGAGGTAAGAAGTACGTCTTCTCAGCTCTACGTAAAGTTAACCAGCAGCACACCGCAACGGCAAACAGGCCTTGGTATCGGGAACACGTCAGGGAGTGGTGAGGTCTGAGGCTCATCGGAGAGCACGTCCCTGTCTGTGGGGCCCCTGACACTTGCTGCCATGCAGAAAGGTAGCCTCTACAGCCCCATCTCTAGAATGTTCGAGGCCAGGATCTGACAAAGTGCTAGCAACAAATTTCTAAAAACATCTCGCACGCCAAACAGAAAGTGTCTGCAAGGCCCAATCTGGCCTGAGATCATTAGTCTGCAACTTACTCCAAGGGCTGACCCACAGGTGAGGGGCCATGGCTCACAGCCTGCCTGGTACGGCTGATACCCTCCCACCCCCAATGGCAAAAGACTTAACGGCAAAGACCTGTAGTTCTCAATGGGGGTGAGTTTGCCGCCCCCCCCCCACCAGGGATATTTGGCAACATCTGGAGATATTTTGGGTTGTCAAACTGAGCAGGGAGGTGGGGGTTCTACTGGCATCTGGTGGGTAGAGGCAGAGATGTTGCTAAACATTGTCCAAGATACAAGGCAGCCCCTCCCCCCCACACACACACATACACACAGAGAATGATCTAAACCCTGGTGGAGACCAGAGTCCACGGGGCTACTCTGGGGGCCCCCTTGGGAGTGGAGAGTCAGTACTAATGTGCTGAAGAGGCCCATTGTGACAACTTCCTTTTAGCAAGCCTGGCAGTGCCCACTGAAGTCTTTGGCAGGCAATGGGACCGGGTTAGAATTTAACGGAATTCGTTTATTTTCTTTTATTTCGTTTTATGGCAAGTGGGTCCTAGTTGTCCATTTAGGGCAGTGAGATGAAAGTTTCTTTTTAAATAAGTCTATTTGATTTCTAGAAAGTGAGTCACTTTAAAAAAAAGAAAAGGCTAACCATTACAGAGGAAGCAGAATGAATGAGGAGTAGAAGAGGCAGCCCAGCAAGAGTATCATATAACTAGAGATTCAGCACTGAGGACAGTGAGTTCACACCCAGGGAAAACCCAGGAAGACGCCACGATTGTGCAGACCGTCCATGCCAAGCAGAGGAGTCACTGCTCTGATCGGTATTCAGCAAGGGGACTGCTGGGCAAATTAAGTCACCGCAAAACTTTCTGACCAGATGAAACTCGGGGGCACAGGGACTTCTGAACTCGACCTGTGCCAGGTCTCCAGGATGGCCAGGCCTGCTGTGTGCCCAGGAAGGCCCTTCCTCACTCTGCTGATGTTGTCATCCACCCTCACACTAGCCTTCTTATTGTTCCAGGGGGACGTGATCACAGTGAAGCCTCAGGAAGGTTCACCACGTAAAAGGCAGAGAAGCCAGAAGGCAGGAAGATGCAGGAAACCGGGGGTAGAAGGAGCTGGAAGGCATCGAGGGAATGGGAACAAAGGGCTGGGAATGGAGGGGAAAGAGGGACAATGGCATTAACTAAGCATCTACTTTGTGCCAGATGCTGCTGCCCACACCTGACCTGCATGCCTCACTTAATCCTTATCACAAGATAGGTTGTGTTACCATCAACGCCACTTGTGCTAAAGAGCTAGAGCCCAAAGGTTAGCTAAGATCCATGAGAGCACCAAGAGACAGGACTGGAGCCAGTTCCCTCGCTGCAGGCAAGGAAGAGAACACATGCATGGGACAGGCACAGAGGCGGAGCGAAGGGACTCAGACACTAACTGGATTGATGGCTGAAGAAGGCACTGCCCTGCTTGAAGCCCCCCCAGGGGTTTCCCGACACCTACAATAAGATTGCAACCCCCACCTTCCCGACTCCCATCTCCCGCCACCCCAACCCAGGCACACTGCCCCTTGCTGTCTTTGAGCTCAGTTCACACACTCTCGCTTCAGGGCCTTCCACTTGCCGTAGCCTTGGTCCTCCCTCCACTGGCTCCTTCTGAAACGCCACCTCCTCAGAGAGGCCTCCCAGACCACACACGGAAGGTGGCTCGCCCTGTCCCTAGGCCTCACTCCCTGCCGGCTCAAGTTTGATTTCCTTCCTGCATGAAACCCCTCCAGGTCCCACAGACCCAGCCTGCCTCCATCAATTTCTGTATCCAGAGGGCCTGGGACAGGGCTTGGCACAAGGAAGGATTCCAACAGAGACTAGGTTAAATGAGTACATGAAGGTCTGCCAGGGCCGCAGCCTTAATTCCTCCAAGATCACCCAGGCTTCTAGAGGCCAGGGCCAGATGTTCTGGAACGAACAGGTAACAGATTAAGACAGCAGGGTCTGTGCTCTGTCAAAAAGGCCGAGCCATGGAGCACCTGGATAGCGCAGTCCGTTAAGCGTCCGACTTTGGGTTTCGGCTCAGGTCATGATCTCGGGGTCGTGAGATTGAGCCCCCAGGCTCCACACTCAGCACAGGGTCTGCTTGGGATTCTCTCTGCCTCTCCCTCTACCCCTCCCACTCCTGCACACACTCTCCCCACCCCCTGCCCTCTAGAATGAATGAATGAATGAATGAATGAATGAATGAATGAATAAATAAATAAATCAGAAAGAAAGAAAGAAAGAAAGAAAGAAAGAAAGAAAGAAAGAAAGAAAGAGGAAAGGAAAAGGATAGAAAAGGAAGAGGAAGAGGAAAAGAAAGAAAGAAAGAAAGAAAGAAAGAAAGAAAGAAAGAAAGAAAGAAAGAAAGAAAGAAAGAAAAGCCTGAGCAAGACCTATGGTCAGGAACGGATCAGAAGAGGCTTCAAAATCCTCACCACGTGCAAAAGCAGGATTCCAGCCACCCTCACCTCCCTTTGATTCCGCACAAGGAAAAGCTAAAGAGGAACGAAGATTCCTTCCCTCCTCCTACCAGCTACCACTCACTAGAGAACTGCTTCTTTCACAAACAAGGCCAAAGTTGGTCTCAGGGCATGCTCTGGGGGACTTCCTTCTCTCCAGGGCAGGGCAGGCCCCAAACAGCTTCAGCTCTCTAGAGGGGAGCAGCCTGGACCCCCACTCCTTCCCTTGCACTGAACCGGCCCTGGGCGAGAGTGAAGGCAGGGTCCAGTGTCCCGGAGGTGACACCAAGACTGGCAACTGCTAAAATGTGTGTGGGAGAAGGCGAGAGAACAAATGGGGCAGAGAGGAGAGAAAAGAAGGTAAATTCCACCTAGAGATACGGGAAGTGAAAGGCCTCATGGAGGCAGTGATGGTCTTGCTGACCGCAGAGGACAGCGGAAGGGCAGCCCTGGGGCAGGGTACTAGGTGAGCAAAGGTCTGGAGGTGCTGCCTCCACGTAGCTTAGGAGAACTGGAGAAGGGGTCTGGGAAAGCAGCCATAGACGGCCAACTATAGCCCATGTCCTGGGTGTGGAATATGTTCTGGGGAGCTGGGGAAGGGCTTTTTTATAAGAAGTGTAACGTGAGTGGGTTCTCTCATCCGTGGTCTTTGAAGACTTCTGCATATCTGGCCTTATGACTAATCTGCTGTGTGACTTTGGGTAAATCCCACACCCTCTCTGGTCTGCAGTTGTCTCATCTTCAAATGAGTGAATGGCTATGTGACACCCAGCTGCAGCATTCTGTGGTTTAGTCAACACACCTCTGGCCTGGCTCCAGTGGTGTGCTAGAGCTGGCATTCACTGGCTTGGGAAACTGATGGTGAAACTTCCAGGAATTTCTGTAAGCCGGCTGTTAAACACAACCATTATTAAAAATTAAGCTACATAACTTTATAATTTTTGGAGTGGTATTAAAAACAAAGATTACAAACACTCAAAACTCATCCTTTCCCTAATTCTTTTACCACATTCTGCTGTTATCTATACTCTTGAAGTTATTCACATCTACCATATCGGTGAGGCCAAAATCCTGAGGCTGAGTGCTACTGCAAACCTCTTTCCAGCTCCGTCAGTGACATGGTGTTTGTAGCCTGAAATCAACCAAAGTAGAATGTTTACACCACAGCAACTGGCCGATGCTATACACCAGGGCTGTTCTCCTCGGGGAGGAGACTGTTAAATACTTCCCATCATCCCACTTTCTCCCATTCCCATAAGGCCTGTTGGAAAACAGACCCAACCCTTAGAAGACTTTCCCAGAGACCAAAATCTGGCTCAGGGCTGGGGGGGGGGGGGGGACGGGAGGGATGCTGGTGGGGAGGGGCCGTTATAAACTAAAGGAAATTGAGGAGGGCAGCCCAGGGTTTCCTGCACTCACTCATATTTGGGCCCTGGATCCACACCCAAAGCTGCATTGTCTACACTGCCCAATCCAGCAGCTACCAACCACACGTGCAATGTGCCTAGTGTAGAACTAAATTTATGACTTCGTTCACTTTTAATTAATTTAAATTTAAAAACTGACCTTCAATTCTGTTACTAGGAAACACTGAAGAGCGTTGAGACAACTTTGCATCTACTTTGTCAACTGTAAATTTTATGACACCTAAATATAGATTTCCGGTGAAAATTTAGCTCCTGAATTGAGATGTGCTCTCAGCGTAGAACACACATTGGAGTTGAAGGTTTAGAATGAAAACTGTAGTAAAATAGCCCATTAATAAATTTTATATTGATTACATGTCAAAATAATATTTTTGATATACTAGATTAAAAAACTGTATTATTTAAATTAACGTCATCTGTTTCTTTTTTTTTAACTATAGTTAGTAGAAAATTTACAGTTATATATGTGGCTTACATTACACTTCTACTGGACAGTGTTGGTCTACAATATTCTGGGTTGTTTTCCCTCACTTGCTCCACTTGATGTTCGAAAGCAGAAGCGGGCTTGAGAAACTACGAAAGGATTTTGCTAAGATTACAAATTCTGGAAGAAAATGAGCTCATCTTGTCAGACTGTAGGTGGGGTGGCTTGGTGAATGTCCACCGCCCCAGTCAGGGGGAGGGTCTGTCCCTGGATGCCATGGCTGGGGAAAGGGTGCAGGGCAGTTGGGCCAGAGTCAATTTCTCATCCCAAAGCCCAAGCCCTGAGAGCAGACCCCAGGTCCAGAAAGGGTTTTGTCAAAGACGCCACCATGGCAAAGATGTCTCTTGGAGCCACACGGGAGGCCTGGATCCAAGAACCATCACGCAGAAGGAAACACCAAGAAATCAGGACACCTTCCAACCCTGTATCTCAGAAGAAGACTTCTCCCTCCCATACTTTTGCACAAGCTGTCTCTCTATCCAAACTGCTCTTCCTTCTCCTGTCACGCCGGAGAACTCCCACACATCCTTCAAGATACAGCTCAAATGTTCCTTTTGCAGCCTTTGCTGACCTAATAATGTTCCCATCTCACATCCTTTTCTTCAGGCTCTCTGGTTGACCTCGAAGCTTTTACTCTTGCCCCCTCAGACCTGATTTCTTTCTAAAACACAAAATGTCTCTCCCCTGTGGAAAACTGCCACTGAGTCCCCATTACGTGAAACCCTACTCAAAGCTAAACAAGCATCAGAGTCACTTAGAAGGCTCCCAAAACGGAGTGTTGGGCTCCACCCAGAGTTTCTGATTCAGCAGGTCTGTCTGGGCTGGCACCTGATACTTAGCATTTCTCACAAGTTCCCAGGGGCTGCTGCAGCTGGTTTGAGGGCAGTACTTTGAGAACCACTGATCTAAAAAGTTGAGTGCAGGGGCACCTGGGTGGCTCAGTCAGTTAAGCCTTTGCCTTCAGCTCAGGTCATGATCTCGGGGTCCTGGGATCAAGCCCCACATCAGGCTCCCTGCTGGGAGCCTGCTTCTCCCTCCTTCTGCCTCTTCCCCCGCTCTTGCTCTCTCTTTCTCAAATACATGAATTAAATCTTTATAAAAAAATAAAATAAATGTTAAATGCAAACTCTTCACCTTGGCATTGGAAACCCTGAACACATGGCCTCCAACCACTTACTCCCCTCATCTTTCCACATGCTCCCCTGATCCCAGACCACCCATTATCCAAATACCACAACTGTCATGCCTCCGGACCACCGTCCATGCTGCCCTTTCCGTGGGAGACCCTTTCCCCGTCATCCACCTAGTTCCAGCACCTTCTGCCTTGATTTCACAATGTCTAAAACTCAAATCTTCAAAAAGTCCTCATGGCACCTTTAAGGGTCTACAAAGTAACAAGTGCAGGAGGTAGGGGCAGCTACACGAGAAGAGGGTGAGAAATGGTTTTGTTTATGTTGGAAACCGGGGATGTACTGTATGGTGACTAACATAATATAATAAAAAATCATTTAAAAAAAAGAAAGAAAGAAAGAAATGGTTTTGGCCAAAACAGCAGCCCCGGGTAAGAAAGTACCAGCCCTAGAGGCAACTTTGGGTCAGAACATTCTCATGTATCTATTGAAACAACCTCATGACAGTCACAGCCCTGTTACAAGCTGTTCTTCTCTATCTGGTTTTCCAACGCTGCCACTTTCTAGCTGCGTGGCCTTGGGTGGGAACTTACTTAACCTCTTTGTTTCTTATTTTCATCTGTAAAATGGGGAATAAGCAACTACCTCATAGAATGAAAAGTAAATGACATAATCCCAGTAAAACTCACAGCTGAAAGGCCTCGCGCACAGTAAGCCCTCAGTAATTACTAGCTGTGGATGGTATTATCTTTGGACCTGGGAAAGTCATGAACTTAGTACCTGGCCACAATCAATCATGGGGACAGACATATAAAAGATGTTTTTCTCAATGAGTGCATAATCAACAGTCCAATAAAGGTTGTGTGGATGGACAGGAGGATGGACGGACAGATAAGCAGATGGTGGGTGTGGCAGGTGGGCAGGTAGGTGGGGAAACTCCTTTGTGTAATATGAAAAGTGGTGCTGTGAGGCTGGTTTAGCAACAGACACTTAAAATGCTTAAAAATTTTCCTAAAGAGGTTCACAGACAAGCATACAAAAATTCAAAGACGTCCATCACAACTTTGTTTCTAACAGAAAAAAAAAAGGAAGCAGCGTAAACGCCCAACGATGGAGAACGGCACAGTCAGAAGATGGAATTCTACTGAATAATCAAATATGAAGACGCAGGTGTTTCCCACTGACGCGAAAAGTTGTTCTTATTAGACCTTAAGTAAATGGGGCATCTGGCTGGCTCAGCTGGTAGAGCAGGCAACTCTTGATCTCAGGGTGGTGAGTTCAAGCCCCATGCCGGGTGCAGAGATTACTTTAAAAAAAAAAAAAAAAAGACTTTAAATAAAAAGATTAAAGGTGAAGTAATAAGTATGGCATCAACTCTTCTTTTTAAAAACCTGTGGGTATGGGTATGTATGTGAATTTTTTTTTTTTTAGAAAAAAAAGGCTAGAAAAATATATTCTAAATGTGGTTATCTCTGGTACGAAAATTTGAAAAATGGTTTTAATCTTCTTTTTTCTTTTGTTTTTCTGTACACTCTCATCTTTCTCTGCTAACTATATATATAATATTTGTTTAATTTCTTAAAGGGAGAGCTTTTTAAAAAGCAGCTCCATGGATCGGGACAGGGGAAACACGGAGGCGCAGGTGTGTGACCGTGAGCGAGAGAGCGCGCCCTCTCTGGGCCCGTGTCCCTGTCCCGCTCACCACCTCCTGAGACACCTGCAGACGGCAGATGAGGAAGGGTTTTGGAATCTGCCGCTGGAGTCAGGTGGTGGCTTCATCCCCCCAGTGACATCCAGGAGGCTCCCCAAGGAGATGCTCAGAGAGGCAAAGGAAAGTTGGCTTCTCTCCAGCACTGGAAGGGGAGGCAGTGTCAGTGGACAGAGCTCTGGGCGGGGCTGGGGGGCCACATTCTCGCTCCCCTCAGACACTGGCTTCCTTCACTTCTGCGCAAGGAGAGGGATCGACTCTGATGATGGCCTCTAAACTCTCCTTTGGTTTTCTTAAACAGCAGGATTCTTTTCACAAATGAAACACAGATTTCCCCATCAAGTGTCAAATAGTGTGTTCCTAAAAATTAGGCATCCTGTGCAAAAAAAAAAAAAAAAAGCCAACCTGGGATCTATTTCCCCTTATTTTAAATGGGAAAAATCGTAAAACACCACTTGTCAACTCCTAACTTCCCATTAATTTCCTAAACATAGTAACGCTCTCTCTACACATCAGAAACTACCACGATAGGAGGTCGAATGCTTCCAACACCCCTGCTGACCACCAACTCCTGATTAACCTTGCTGTGTGCAGCCGCACGGACCTGGGCCGCTCTCCCTGCTGCAGCACCCCCGGGACGCCCCGGCCCGCCACCCCTCTGCTCCCTCTGCAAAAATCTACACGTGATTCTGACAGTCTTCCAAGTGCATCTATAATTCGCGTGAGGCTTTTCCTGCACGCAACTTTGTGACAAATGTACTGAGTTTCGGGGACATAAATACGTTGCTTTACATATAAAACACTTGTTGAAAAACAGTCTGAAGAGGCACCTACGTTCTAGGAAGCCTGGGTTTTATACACCGAGAGGCATTCACACTAGACGAGTGTCCCCGGGACAGGCATTGCGCGGCGCAGACGCACCCTGTGTACAGCAGGGGTGCAGCGGAACTCCTCTCGAGAGGCTAGGGGTGAGGCCGGCTTTGGAAGGTGGGGCTGGAAGCTGCATCTGCACTGCGCATCTCGCTAAGGCCGCTGACGGAGAATGGGGGCTGTTAAGAGGCCCCCCTCTTTGGCGCTGCCACTGAAAAGAATCCCCACACAGCAGCCACGGCAGTGGTAGTAACGATGCCACAATTACAAATAACAAACAACCAACAGTCACCTAACTCCTAACACCTGCCAGGTACACTTCTAAACACTGATCATGGATGAATTTCTTCAACCCCTGTAGTAACCATATGAGCTAGGTACCATTACTACTCCCATCTTACAGTTGGAAAAACTGAGGCAGAGAGGTAAAGAACTCGCCTAGGGCTCTCCAACTTGTAAGTGGCAGAGCTGGGATTGGAGGCCCTAAAGTTAGAATTCCTCCCTGCTCTAAACCAGTGTCCCCACCCCCAAAAGCGGGGAGGCTCTGCACAAAGGGAAGGACAGGGGACCTAGAGCCCCCCTGCTTCACCTCCTTCTCCCCCCAGCCCTTGGCTTCAAAGCAGACACTAAGAAAGAGCCGAAAACCTCTGAACCAGGCTAGCCCCGTCCTACCAGGCCACAAGGACCCAGAGGGGGCAGGCAGGCGGCCCTTACCCACAGCTTCCCGTCATAGTAGTAGGCTCCCAGAAGCTTCACAATGTAGGGGTGGTCGCAGGTGGCCAGGATGTCAATCTCCACCGTGTAGTCCTCCAGCTCCTCCTCACTCTTGGTCTCAATTACCTTGGCGGCAGCCAAAGCACCTGTCTCCTTGTTCTTGGCCTGCAAAGTAGAGACAAAGAAAGTCAACAAGGACTGCCCAGCAGGAAACGGAGCCCGGGGAAGCCAGCTCGGAGAGGCCCGTGGGAGTGTGCCAGCAGAGGCCGGGGGTCCAGATGGGGGCTGTGCGGCCGAAGCAGGAGATCCGCTGTTCTTGACAATGGCCAGTGCTGCTCATTATGTCAGTGCAGGGGGCTTGCGTGAGAAACAATGTTCGGCATTTCATAATATATTTTTTAAAGTACAACATACCTATGCTACGGGATAAGTAAGAACACAAGAACGGCATAGCTCTACGAACACCAACATGGAAAGACTGTTGAATTGTTCAGTAAGAGATCCAAGTCACTGAACAATAAAGTGGTACGAAACTTTTAAAAAAATATTTTATTTATATTTGACAGAGAGAGAGAGAGCACAAGCAGGGGGAGCAGGAGAAAGAGAAGTGGGCTCCCCACTGAGCAGGGAGCCCATCACGGGGCTCGATCCCAGGACCCAGGTATCAGGACCTGAGCCGAAGGCAGATGCTTAACTGACTGAGCCACCCAGGCACCTGGGTATGACATTTTTTATATCAAAATGGAAAACCGGGGGCACCTGGGTGGCTCAGTCAGTTGGGCATCTGACTTTGGCTTGGGTTGTGATCTCGGTCACAGTCCTGGGATCAAGCCCCACATCCGGCTCCCTGCTCAGCGGGGAGTCTACTCCTCACTCTCCCTCTGCCTGCCACTCCCCCTGCTTGTGCGCTCTCATGCTCTCTCTCTCTGTGTCAAATAAATAAAATCTTTAAAAAAGTTTTTTAAAGAAAAAAGAAAAAAGAAAAATGAGTGTCGGTGAGAATATGGAAAAATTGGAACCTTCGTGCGTGGCTGGTGGGAAGGCAGAATGGCACACTAACCATGGACAACAGTTTGGGGGTTTCTCAAAAGGTTCAACATAGAACTCCCACAGCTCAGCAGTCCCCTCCGGGGGATAAATGCAAAAGAACTGAACGCAGGGATTTGAGCAGGTTATCTGTCCACCCATGTTCACAGCAGCACTATCCACAAAAGCCAAGAGGTGGGAACAAGCCAAACGTCCATCTGCAGGTGAACGGAGAAACAAAAAGTGGTACACGCGTTCAATGGAATATTATTCAGCCTTAAAAAGGGAGGAAATTCCGGGGCGCCTGGGTGGCCCCACGAGGTAAGCATCTGCCTTCAGCTCAGGTCGTGATCCCTCTCCGTCTGCCCCTTCCCCTGCTCTCATTCTCCAATAAAATAAATAAAATCTTAAAAAAAAAAAAAAAGAAGAAGAGGAAGAAGAAGGAAATTTTGACACCATGGATAACCCTCTGCTAAGTGAAAAAAAAAAAAAAGCCAGTCACAAAAGAGCAAATATTGTACGTCCCCACTTATGTGAGGTCCCTACAGGAGTGAAATTCAGAGACAGAAGGTCTAATAGAGGCCACCAAGGGGGATGGACAGGTAGTGTTTAATGGGGACAGAGTTTCTGTCTGGGATGAGGAAAAAGTTCTGGAAACGGATCGTGGGGAAGCTTGCACAACACTGTGAATGTACTTAACGCCACTGAACTGTGCACTTGGAAATGGCTAAAAATGGTCAGGTTTATGTTACACGTATTTTACCACAATTTTAAGAAGTGAGAGCAAGAGAGAAATAACCACGAAGCGGCGCAAGCAACTCCGGCCACGAGGAGCCGGTGTCCAGGCAAAGGGAGCAGGACCCACATGCCCCCCGGGGGGCCCCCGAGCCTCAGGGCTGCCGCCGGGAGCCTCCACTCACCGTGCGGCTCGGGGCTCGGGTGTTTCAAGACAGCGCACTTGCCTACAACACGGGCCCTAAAAGCAAGCCACTCGTCTGGAGCCCCTGAACCACGACCTGCGGGAAAGCCTGGGGGACACGAGCCGCCCTGGACTCCGTGAGCAGCCCTGCCGGTCTCCACTGCGGGGCCTTCCTGAGGACAGTTTCACACACCACTCACCTCACACAACGACTCGGCAACGCGATCCACTGGCAATGGTGATAGCCCAGCATTCCCATCACCCCACATGACACCACAGCCCCCGGCACCTCAGTGTCCCCATCCTACGGGAGAAGAGGGGGGACATGGCCGGAACTAGGGTAGTGGTAGCAGAATTTGAATCTGGGTCCTTCCAGCTTCCAAGACTGCGCACTTTCCACTACTATACAGAGTCTATCATCTCCAGAACTCAGAGGCCTCTAAGACCAGATGCCAGCAGACGCCTACGAGCACTCCCAGGCCAGGCCTGCCCAGGGCACCCTCCATGCAGAGACCGAGCGGGGCGCCTGGGTAGCCCCGTCAGTCAAGCAGAGACACAGCAACCCTGCCCCTGGCTTCAAGGTCCATTTGGAGACCCACGCCTCTCCTGCCAGTGACTAGACAGCATGCTCATGGGGGGAGGGGAACTGAGAGGGGGTGTCGATCCTCGCCAGGGAACTTTCTGGAAGGGAGTGATGTCAGTAGGCAATTGTTATACTCATTTGTAAATTTATTTTCAGTTTAGGTAACTGTTTCTGTTAACTGAGCTGCAAAGTCCCCAGGCCCCCACGCAGTGACAACAATGGTCTCCCACTGATCAACGTCACTGGTCTACACTTCAGCACATGCTAACTCACTTATCTCCTCAACCACCCTACGATGTCGGTGCTATTACTATCTCCTGCACAGATGAGGAGTCTGAAGCAGCGTCCCCGGCAACACGGGAGACAGTCTGGACCCCCGCCCCCAGGTCTGCACTCTGGCAGGCCCGCCCTTCCTCCACACGGCCCCTTCCACATGAGGCCCAGGAGCCCGGTGCGGGGAAGGAATTTCATGCAGGGCCATTCCCCGGGGTCCGTCCTGGTG
This sequence comes from Ursus arctos, assembly GCF_023065955.2. Taxonomy (NCBI): domain Eukaryota; kingdom Metazoa; phylum Chordata; class Mammalia; order Carnivora; family Ursidae; genus Ursus; species Ursus arctos. The sequence goes on from NW_026622819.1 coordinate 58,979,182, forward strand.
CTGGAACCGAGTGCGGGCCTCTCCCCTAAGCTCGGCTGTGGAAGCTTGCTGAGAACACCGGAGAAGCTCATGCATTCGGCCACTGGGTGCTTGCGCTCTCGCGCTCTCTCTCTCACGCGCTCTCTCTCTCACGCGCTCTCTCTCTCACTTGATTGTGTACCTGCCCTTTCATTTCTGGTAATGCTGATTTTCGAGTGTCCCACGAGAGGACCATCAAAGTACCCTCACACATTGCACAACACGCACGCTCCTTCTCTCCGAACCCAGAAGAGGAGGCGAGGCCTGCTCTGCTCCTTTACCGAGAGGAAGGCGGAGAGCTCAGCGGGATGGCCAGAGCTAGGGCCGGGGGAGCACGGTGGCCACCCTGACCATGCTCTCCTGACCCCCAGCCAGAGCAGCACAGGGGGGAGCTGAGCTGGGCATAAGAACCCCCCCCATCATTCACCTTCCACTCCTGAGAGGTGGTAAAGGAGGCTACACGACACCTCTTCCGGGGTTTCCTTAAAAGAGTATTTTCTCCCCGAAGTGGGGGAGGCCCAGGCAGGGACTGTTTCCATGAGCACACAGAACCTGCCTTGCCGTTCCCTGAAAGGCAGCATTGACCACAGGGCTGGGCCTCCAGCTGGGCCCCAGTGTCAACACCGAGGGACACCCGCTGCCCAGCACCTCGCTCAGATTACAGAGACCAGAGCCTGCCGGAAAGGGGTGAGTTGGCGGCAATCGTGGCGCCTCAAGTGACTTGGCCAAAATTTAATTCTTTAAAAGCCTGGTTGAGGCAGCAAGCTGCTCACCCCGATGTCAGAGGACGTAATAATAATCATAGCTGATGATAAACCCAGCTAACATTCCCCGAGCACTCACCGTGTGCCAGCACGGGCCTGAAATGGAATTCCTCACTTCGTCCTCCATCCAGCCCTTGGAGATAAGGACTAGTATTCCCAACTCACAGATGAGAAAACTGAGATTTCGAGGGGCACAGTGATTTGCTTCAGGTCACACAGCAAGTAGGGGGTAAAGGCGGATCCAAAGGCAAGCCCTCCTTGCTCAAAGAGCCGAAGCTCCAAATCTCTTCCGAACCAGCCCCTGTTGACGAGCACCCAGGGTTCCCTGCTCCATCTCCCATTGCTAACGACAAATGAAGACCACGACCAACAACGCGCTTGGCAGCGGCTGGGTACCAAAATACCAAAATTTAATCCACTCTAAGCCATTAAGGCAGGTATTAGCCATCATGCCCATTTCCCAGATTAGCAGACTAAGGCTCAAAGGGGTAGCAAGACCCACCCAGGATTGTGAGTTGGGGTCTTCACTACACTAGGTTGCCAGGAATCAGCTTCTTCCCTCCCTATTCCTTCATTCAACCCTTATTTCCTGAGCTCATGTTACAGGTGAGATGCTTTTGTAGTGAACAAGAGCACTTCTGTCTAGGTGGAGCACTGGTGGTAGGAGTCCTTGCCCTCCCATGACACAGTTCATCCTTCCCGACTTTTCCTCCGTGGCGCTAACCTGCCCGCATTCCCAGTCCCCAAAATACAAGGGAGATCAGATTCGGCCTCCATCTCTCGAAGGGGTGGGTGACTCGTCCTGGTCAATCAGAACACGACTGGCTCAGGGAGAAGAACGTGGTCACGTTAGCCAGTGAGATGCAAGCTCCGAACCGGAGCAGAAGCAGCTGACGTTGCCCCAAAGCCCGCTCGGCGCCAGCCTCCGGCACGAGGCGGCAGGCCTAGGGCTGTTGGGACACGCGCTTGCAAGCAGAGCTTGAAAATGAAACTAGCCGAAGCTACGGGGCCTAGAGAGGGCACAGAGGACACTGTTTGATCCCCGTGATTAATTTTTACAGGAGGTACTATTCAGAGCCTCGTTTTATAGAGAAGAAAACTGATGCTCAGAGAGGTGAAGTCCCTTGCTCGAGGACACACAGCAGGTAAATAACAGGGCTGGGAGGTGAATTCAGGCCCTTGTGGCTTCAGCGTCCATGTGCTGACCTCTTTGCCCGAGGTCAAATTCGGCAAAGGGGCTGTCTGGGGCCTCAGTCTCCCCCTCGTACAGTAGAAGGGTGGAGAAATGACGCCCAGGCTCCCTCCGTGGTCAGATGTGAGGGCATCTTGCAGAGTGGGTGGGTCTTGGAAAGCTAAGGGTGGTCCAAGTGAATGGGGCACCTGTGGGAGTTGACAGGCAAGGAGTCACATAAAGAACAAATGGCTGCCTGTGGCCTCTGACGTCCATCTCTCCCACTGGCTGAGGCAAGGCTGGGGTCCAGCGAAGGACGGGGGAGCCCTCGCCCAGCCCTCCACTGCTGGCTGGCAGTGACTAACGCCTCAGCCCACACCCTTGAGAGCAGACACACAGTGGCCACTTGTGTTTACTGGCCCGGGCACCTCTGTGGGAACAATCTTCCCCCTTGTGCAGCTCTCGGGGCCCAGCCTGGAGGAGGTGGGGACAACTCTCCCAGCAGGGAGCCCTGCCCCACCCAAGGGGCCCGGCCAGTCCAGTCAGGGGCCAGGGGCTTCCTAAAAGTCAACCACAAAGCAGCAGCTGATGGGGACCACCCCCAGGCCCACCCCCTTTCCTCCCAGCCGCAGGCTGATCACTGTGTCCCTCCCTCCTCCTCCAGGGAAAGAGCTGGTATCGCAGAACTCAGAGACCAAAAAGAACATTAGCCACCACTCCTACACCCCAACTCCCCAATCTCCTCTGCAGATAAGGAAACTCAGTCCACAAAGGTGAATGCAGTGACCAAGGTCCAATCTGGGACAGCTGCCTTATCCCCTTGCAGACTCACAGCTCTCCTTCCCTTTGGCAACTGCCTCTCCCCCTTGGTACAAGGGAGTCATAAGGAGCTGGGCCCACCAGGTCCCAGTGCACAGCCCAGGCCCAGCCACCCATTCCTGACCCTCTCAGCCATAGCCAGTGGCTCACACTTGCACAAGTGACCCAAAGCAGGCCAACGGGGCTGTGTCTGGGTGGTTCTGGGTTAGTTTTGGGTTTTGGGGTTTGGGGCTAAGTTATCAGGAAAGCAGCTTTTTTCTTTCTCTGGGGTTGCTAAACTGACAGAATGAAAGACTGGAGAGTCTTATAGCCCATGTGGCCAATCCTTCAGAGACCCTGCCTGAGGAGGAGGCCCTGACAAAGGCAACGGGGCCCACAAATGGAGGGCATATGATGAGGTCTGGGGACACTGGGAGCCAGCTGTTCCTGAAGACAGGATCTATCCGTAGACTTTTCAGTTCCATGAGCCAATAAACCCCCTTCCGGACTTCCGACGTTTGCCACCAGACAGTAAGTAAGTTCGCCATCTCCGGGGGTATTCCAGCAGAGAACACAGGTCCACAGACGTACCTCACCACACGACGCACGTGTAACAGAGGCCACCTTCAAACGGGTCGCCACGACCTACCCAGTGACCTTCCCTGAGGCCTCTCAGAGGACCTACCTGATAGTCCAGGACACAAAGACCCAAGTAGAAAACGTGGTTACTCACGGGCCACGGGCAACAGACACCAGGGGATTCTTCTGCCAGAAGAATTTTCTTGTTCATTAAATTACCAGAAACAAGGAATGACGGGAACCTCCAGTGCTGGAGACCAAACAGGTGGTAAAATGGGTATGCTCATTACTGACAACAACGGGCTCAATCTTCCGAAGACAAAAACCGGCAACAGGTTTTTAAAGCCTGCTATCCCTCATTCCTAAGAATTTAAGGCCAGGAAATTATTCAAATAAAGACAACAAAGGAAAGGTACTAGGATCATGTTCACAGTAGTCGGGAATGACGGCAAAAAGTGCAAATAAACTAACTGTTCAACCGTAAGACAACGGTTAACTTAGTGAGATAGGAGCAGCCCTTCAAAACGATAAAAAGGAGGCCAGTACAGTAATGAGAGAAAACAGCCATAACAGTCGACAAAGCAGGATAATAAAATTGTAGCTAAGTTAGAACTTTGGGGAAAATTCTGGGCATCCACGAATAAGGAGGACCTGAAAACAGGGGCGCCTGGGTGGCGCAGTCGTTAAGCGTCTGCCTTCGGCTCAGGGCGTGATCCCGGCGTTATGGGATCGAGTCCCACATCGGGCTCCTCCGCTATGAGCCTGCTTCTTCCTCTCCCACTCCCCCTGCTTGTGTTCCCTCTCTCGCTGGCTGTCTCTCTGTCACATAAATAAATAAAATCTTTAAAAAAAAAAATAAATAAATAAATAAAAAAAAAATAAGGAGGACCTGAAAACAGAGCATACGGAGTACAAGCGGTTTATGAAAATTGATTTCACGCAATGACATCGACAATTATCCACAGGGGTCCCAGCCAGGACAGACCGGGCATGGTGCCCAGAAGGGACCACTTTATCTTGACCTTGTCTTCACTATATCCAGGGATGGGCACCCTCGTCTGTCCAGCGTGGTGGCTGCCACGCTGAAGAGAGCAGAAACCGAATACTGCCGTCACTGCAAAAAGTTCTACTGGCAGCTCTGCATACACGGCCGCACCTGGCAGAAAATACTTTCTCACCAAGGTGAGGGGGCATCTAAAACTCACTCCCATGTTCCAGACCCAGCCTCAGACATGTATTTCTTTCTCTAGGAAGAAACAAAGGTCTCCCGTCAAAGAGGGGGAAGAAGCAGCTCAGTGGTGACCACTCACGAGTGAGGGCTCCTAGCAGCGTGGCTGGGCGGCAGGCGTGAGGGAAGGCTCCCGGCGGGCCTGTCAGACGAGCAGCCTGGGCGTGCGGTCAGAGCCAGAGAACGGAGGAGACAAGGCTAAAGCTTTCCATTTTCCCCCTCCTCTTGATTCCGGATGGCTGTGTCAAATACGGTTCAGGCCACTGGAACCGAGGAGGGACTCGGTCTGCGTCCTGCAGTGTACGGCCGTGACGTCCCTGCCCGAAAGCATTTTCTCTTCGCACGGCGAGATCTGTTACTCATCACAGGAAAGGCTTCGACTCTATTACCGAGGGAGGAAATCTGGCCCTGGAAGGTCACAGCAGGACCGGCTACGTGCAGGGAAAGGGCCCAACAGAAAGGCAAGCAGGGTGTTCTGAGGGCAGCAGACACAGAGCCAGGATAGGCGGCCAAGGTGGCCTTGGGCTCAGACTCCACTAATGCCCCTGGCTGACACGCATGAGTCAGTTGAGGAGTGGAGCCCGTGGACCACAGCCTAGCCTTCCAGAGGTTTGGGTCTTGTGGGCCTCAGGAAGATGGCGGCCTGCCAAGGCCTCCTAGGGTCTCTGGAGGCAGGATAAGCAGCACCCCACCTGCATCCAGCTGGGTCCATGAGGTATGCAGAGCACTGCTGTCTGCTCCTGTTAAGCGAAAAGGAAGGCCCCGGGCCCAGGCCACCCAGCTAGGAAGCGCTGTCAGGACTTGACGCAGGCCCAGCTTTCCCCTCAGAAGCCCCCTAGAGGAAACCTCTCCAGGGGCTCCCACCCAGTTTCCAGGTGTGCCAGTCCTCCTTCCCCAGCTCTTCCCTCATGGCCTTCAACCAGAATCCCTCTTTGGGCACTTGTCAACGGCTCCCTGCTGCCTGACACAAAGCCTGAACACCCTGGCCTGGCACGCAGGGCCCTGGTGACTTGCCCTGCCTATTTTTCCAGGATTCCGCCACCCCCCCTATATCCACCCCCCGCCATGGCCAGTGCCCTCCTGCCTCCTACTTTCATGCCTTTCCTTCTGCTCTTTCCTCCACCTGGACTGTCTTCCCCCTACTGTGCTGATTCCACAAAGTCTAACTCAATCACAGCCTGTTCCGTGAAATGCTCAGAACCCCAGCTCCTGACCACTATTTCACACCTTATTAGGCCTTTCTCCACAGACCTCCCGGTGCCCCAGTCATTTGTGTTCCAAGATTCTCTAACCTGGCTGTGAGCTCTGAAAGGCTAAGCCCATGTCTGACTCATTTTAGTCTACCCCTCAGAGCCTAGCCCAAAATAGCCAGTGGATAGATAGGACCATGGGAGGGTGGGTGAGTGGAAGAATGGGTGGGCAGACAGGCAGATGGGCAGTGGACGGATGAATGGGAGGGTAGGGGGGTAGCTAGATGGAGGGGGGATGAATGGGAGGGAGGGTATGGAAGGATGGGCACGTGGGAGGATGGACAGATGGACGGATGGGAGAGTGAGTGAGCAGAAGCACGAATGGGCGGATGGGAGAACAGGTAGATATGAGAGAGGAATAAAGGAATGAAAAGTAGGACCAGGCAGTAAACATCAATTAAGTCTTTTTCCCAAAAGGCACTTGAGCCTGCCTTGTCCTTGGCTTCTACGAATACCAGACTCTCTCCGGCCCTCGATAATGTAGCCAAGACAGTTACTTCTACAAATACCTAACCTACTGCATCCCACCATGTCCCTACCTTGTCCAACCCAGAAATGGGCAAATTTCCAAGTGATTTGTGGAATGGAAACAGCATGGGACCTAGGTTCAAATTCCAACTCTACCACTTACCAGCTCAGTGCCCTTTCAGGAAGGCAAGGAACCAGGCTGTCGCTTTCTGACAGTCCCGTGGACAATTCCAGAGACACAGGAGAAAGTTTAGAAGCCACCGTGGGTTAATCAGTCAACTACTGGCTGTTAATCAATCCACTAAGTCCTCTCTTAGAACTGTGTATTTTTGATTTTCAAAAGCCTAAAAGCATGTCTACCTTGCTCACCAATATATCTACTATTATTACGTTTAGCACTAAAATACACTAAGTATTTTTTTTTTAAGATTTTATTTATTTGACAGAGAGAGACAGCCAGCGAGAGAGGGAACACAAGCAGGGGGAGTGGGAGAGGAAGAAGCAGGCTCCCAGCGGAGGAGCCTGATGTGGGGCTCGATCCCAGAACGCCGGGATCACGCCCTGAGCCGAAGGCAGACGCTTAATGACTGTGCCACCCAGGCGCCCCTACACTAAGTATTTTAAAACAACAGATGGATGAATTGGTGCTCATATCTGTGTGCAAACAAAAAGAAATGATGCCCCCACGTAAGCACAGAAAGGAAAGTGACAAGAAGTCCATTTTCTCCCCAATATATGTATATGCCTGAATCTCTCGCTGGTCTCTGGTTTTGAACGCGGTCTCCTCTACACCTCGGAGAAGCCAAAGCCTTTGACTGAGCAGGGCACACACAGTTAATGAGTCCTGCCAAGTGGACAGAAACCACTTCCCTATCAATAATCGCTGGGCCAAGTTTCAGCTCGCGACAAATGAGACGGCTGAGTCTCAGAACAGGAGACACTTAAGGATGTAAAGATCGTGAGGCACAAAGCAGAGGGGTGGCGTGCCTTCCAAAGCCGGCCATTTAATACCCTCTCCCTCGGGGAAGAGAAGCCTGGCGAGCCATCCGGGCACAGCAGGGAAACCCGGAGCCTCCAAAGCCTCCTGGGCTAGCACATGAAAATACCAAAACCCAACAGGATTGGCCTCAAAGACACCACGCCACGGCCTTGACCGAAAACCCGGGCAACCTGTCCTTGGCCAGGGAGGTGGGAGCCTTCAGATCTCAGCTCTTCAGAAGTGATGGGGGTCCAACCCCACCTACTGCTGATAAAGGAGGTGAGGTGATACAGGGCCTCTGCTCCCACCTCTCCAGAGCTCCCTCTCCCTGGAGCAGGGCCCAGAGGGGAATGGGTGCTGAGTCACGGCAGCAGGGCAGCCTGGGGTCAATGGCCCAGGGGAGGGAGAGAAGAAGGGAGCAGCTTGAGCCAGGGCCTCCTCTGCGACCCGCACCAGCCGCACAGCGTACAGGGCTTACCTCACTCCATCGTCACCACAACCCTGGGGGACGCGCGCTCTTAGCAGCCCCACTTTCCAGGCAGTTCCAAACCTCGGAGGTGAAAACTGCTCCATGTTTTCAATCAACAGTACTTTCTGTGCTGTTTTTTATTATTTTAAAAGCAACACACACTCATTAAAGACCGTCTTCAAGATATAACATTACAAAGAAGACAAAGCACCCATAATCCCTTGAGTGGACCTAGAAGGTATTATGTTAAGTGATACAAAGGAAACAGGAAGACAAATACCCTATGATTTCACTTATATGTGGAATCTAAAAAACAAATAGACTCTTAAATACAGAGAACTAGTGCTTGCCAGAGGCGGGTGGGGGGGCGGGAGAAATAAAGGGGATTAAGAGGTACACACTTGGGGCGCCCGGGTGGTTCAGTCAGTTAAAAGTCTGCCTTGAGCTCAGGTCATGATCGCAGGGTCCTGGGATCGAGCCCCATATCAGGCTCCTTGCTCCCGGGGATCCTGATTCTCCCTCTCCTTCTGCCTGCCACTCCCCCCTGCTTGTGTGCTCTCTCTCTGTATGTGTCAAATAAATAAAATCTTTAAAAAGGAAAAAAAAAGGGGGCGCCTGGGTAGCGCAGTCGTTAAGCGTCTGCCTTCGGTTCAGGGCGTGATCCCGGCGTTCCGGGATCGAGTCCCACATCGGGCTCCTCTGCTGGGAGCCTGCTTCTTCCTCTCCCTCTCCCCTGCTGTGTTCCCTCTCTCGCTGGCTGTCTCTCTGTCGCATAAATAAATAAAATCTTAAAAAAAAAAAAAAGAGGTATAAACTTCCAGTTATAAAATACGGAAGTCCTGGAGATAAAAATACAATATGGGGAATATAGTCAATAACACTGTGATAACGTCGTTCGGTGACAGATGGTGACCACGCTTACTGCAGCGAGCACGGAGTATCACACAGGATTCCTGAATCATCCTGCGGTTCCCCTGCTGCATTCTGGAGCCCCTCCAGTATGCCGCAGTGTGGCCGTACCCACCTTAACACTTCCCAGCTGTGTGACCTCAGGGGACTTGTGTGACCCTCACGTTCCTCCTTCGTCCACTAAAGACGTTCGTAGCTCCTGCTTCACAGGCTGCCGTGAGCGTTCAGTGGGTTCACACATGAAAGATGCTTCGAACGGAGCTGGACCGTAGTGAGCACCCCACAAACTTCTGCTCGTTATTCTCTCGCTCTCCACAAATACATGCTTCCCTACTTTATAAAAGTGGGATTAGGGGTGCCCGGGTGGCTCAGATGGTTGGGCATCTGCCTTCGGCTCGGGTCATGATCCCGGGGTCCTGGGATCGAGTTCCCCATGGGGTTCTCGGCTCAGTGGGGAGCCTGCTTCTCCCTCTCCTCCCCGCTTGTGCTCTATCTCTGTCACTATCTTTGTCTCTCTCCCTCTCGAATAAATAAATACAATCTTTAAAATAAAACTAAAAAATAAATAAAAGTGGGGGCGCCTGGGTAGCGCAGTCATTAAGCGTCTGCCTTCGGCTCAGGGCGTGATCCGGCCGTTATGGGATCGAGCCCCACATCAGGCTCCTCCGCTGAGAGCCTGCTTCTTCCTCTCCCACTCCCCCTGCTTGTGTTCCCTCTCTCGCTGTCTCTGTCAAAGAAATAAATAAAATAGTTCAAATAAATAAATAAATAAATAAATGTGGGATTGAACTGCACACACGGACTGGCGGTTTCACTGAACAGTACGCATCTACGTTGTCTGCAATGACTGTCCTGCCATTTACCAGAGGTCACAAACAGCCCTTTGGGTCACAAAACACTCCTCCCAGCGTCACCTCCCAGAGCTACAGACCGTTCCACTGAATGGCCGGTCCAGCACAGATCGGACCTACTGTCGGGCCCCCACACCACCCCACGGTGCAGCATCCAAAGGCCTGAGACTTATTCCAGACGCCAGACGGCTCTCCGAGTGGCTGGGCCACTTCAGGCCTCGAGGTCACGCAGGCGGGTAGCCCGCCCCCATGCCCTGGCTAACACTAGACCTAAAACGTGTGAAGCTATGCTCAGGTCAGTCCTGCTGTCTCCTGGCTGCGTGTCCTTGGGGACTGGCCTCATAAGACAGAGGCATAAAGACAGAGAACTGCTGAATCATTACGTGGTACAGCTGAAACGCACGTAACACTACATGAATTATACTTCAATTCAAAAACACCACCCATAATCCCAGAGATAACTGCCTTTAGCCTTTGGGAGTACCTCCTACCAATATTCCATGGTGTGGGACAAGAAGGATGTCCCACTTGTGAGACAGACGGTATTATCCCCATTTTGCAGGAAAGGAAACTGAGGCAACGTCCCTCGCCCCAAGTCACACAGTAGAGACAGTGGCCGAGCTGGGACTTGGGAAGTGAAAGGCACCAAGTCGGGAGCCTCAGAGGCGGGGCTCCGGCGGGAGGTGGGGTGCTCCACAGGTCTTCTGAGGATCACCTTGCTGGCCGCGGTGGATGCTCTGCACACAGAGCAGAGGCTCGGCACACAGTTGGCCCGGGTTCCTCAGTAACACAGGCACCAGTCCCCCCTCCTGGGCCAATAGCAGCAGCAGGAGCTTCCCTGTCACCTCCTAGTGGGGGGGTGGAGGGCACTTGAGGAAGGAAGAGGCTTGAAAGAGAGCTGCGGCCCTAGGGCCCTCCGAGACGCACAAGGGTAGCAAGAACCCCAAGGCCAAACAGGGAAGCGGGCCAGCACTGATGGGGTCATTGCCTCAGGGTGACAAAGCCAGCTTTGATGGTGGCAACAGCCTCCGAGGCCAAGAATGGGGCCTGGGCTCCCAGACAAAACAGGCTGGAGCTTTCCAGGAAGGAGGGCAAAGGCAGGCGCGCCCTTCAGGGCACGAATGTCGCTCTTCCACCAACCAGAGTGGCCTCGGCTGCCCCCGACTGACCGGCCAGGGCCACAGGCAGCAGCGTGGGGCTGAGACTGCGAAGCGGAGCCCCTTTATCACTGAATCACGCTCACCGTCATAACAGGGCGAGAGAGAAAGAAGCTCCAGGCTCCCCCGCCAGGAACACATCGCACCAACATCGATGCAGGAAGCAGCCTCCTGCATGACAAACAAGGGGAGGTGGGCCAGGGGCCTCCAAGGACTCTGCCCACCAATCCTCAGGAAGCTGTTCTGGTCCATCAGCAGAAAGAATCGTCAGCGCAATGACGACGACGACAGCCACCTTCCCTTCTCCCTCCATTCTGAGCACTATGTGAAGGACTGGCCATGACTCAGTCTTCCCAAGTTTTCTCAGGGAAGCACTAATTTGATTCTCCATTTTCCAGCTCAAGCTACTGAGGCTCAGAGAGGTGAAGTGACTTTCCCAAGGTCACACAGCAAGTAGGCAGGGAAACTAGGAGAAAGCTCCGCACTGATCCCCGGGGCCTACGCTCATCATCACAGTGCTGGGCCTGCCCAGAGGGAGGGAGGCGGGCTGCCATTTACTCATTCACGGTTCACTCACTCAGCAGAAGTTAGCTAAGCCTCTACCACAAGCATCTACTGTTTTAGCCACAAGAAGGTCCTGCCTTCAGGGGCCTTACAGCTTCCGGAGAGAAAAGAAAATAAACAAGGAGACACACTAAGGAAACCTAGTCTGTGACTGGAGCTCTGAAGGAAATCAGCACTACCACCTCGGTCAGGGAGGCACGGGTGGACAGGGCAGGCCTCTCTGAGAGGGGACATGTGAACTGAGACCCAGGGGATGAGCAGGAGCCCTGGCTGTGCAGAGTAGTAGGAAGAGAGTGGCAGGCAGAGAGAAGAGCAAGTGCAAAGGTCCTGTGACAGAAAAGGGATATACTTCCTTCAGCTCCTCTCAGTGGCCCCATCCCCCCTCCCTCCAGACAGAGGCTGGCTAGAGTTAACTCTTCAGTCACCAGCATGTGGTCAAACCTCTTGGGTCTCAGGGCCTGAATTCTGGCTCTGGTATTGCCTGTTAGTGTAAGAAAACAAAATAAGCAAGCTATGGGGAAAGAAAGAAAAAAAAAATGCAGCAAAGGAGAAAGCAGAGAGAAAGGGGAAGAGGGAAAAGAGTGAGTGAAGAGGAAGGTGAGTGCAGGGGAGGGAGGGAGAAGGGGCGGGGAGAATGGGGAAGGGAGGAGGAAGCACCCAGGAGCACCCCGAGCCTTAGGATGCTGTGGCACAGCAGGCCCACACCCACCAGAGCTCCAGGAGGAGGCCAGGAGCACCCAGCTTCCCCACCGTGACACTCGCCCACTTCCCCTGCCACTTCCTCTGTGAGCTGGAGCCCTGCCTACACCCGCTCCTACACCCGTCACCACTTCCTCTGTGTGACAGGCCACCCCCACCGTCTGGGGGCTCAGACCCAGCTGAGGCTGAGGCAGGCCTAGGAAGGAGGGTCGCATTCCTGGGCTCCAAACACACCAAGGCCACAGAGACACCACACTGAAGGGACCCTGGGTCCTCTCCTCACACCCTTTGTCTTTCCCTCCATACCGTACAGGAGAAAAGGCACAGGCTCCTAGCCAGAGACATTGAGGGTCAAGTCCCAGCTTTGCCATGGAAAAGCTGTGTGAGTCTCAGCAAATCAACCCATGTGCCCCTCTGGGCCTCTGCTTCATCAGGTGTGGAGTGAGGCTGCTGACCCCTGGCTTTCATGGGGCTAGCAGAAGCATAAATGGTGAACAGAGAAGAGCAACTCCCCACTCACTCACCTTGTTCACCTTGGAACCCGCAGTGCCTGGCACACAGTAGGTGCTCAATTAATCGTTCTGACGGCTAACGTTTATCTGAGCTTTTCTGAGGTCCTGAGCCAAGTGGTTTCCATGGGTTATTTCACCCTCCAATCCCCTTATGAGGTGGTCCTAGTCCCAGCGCCCCTTTGCAGCTAAAGACACAGAGGTAGCCTAAGTACTTTCTCGGGATCCCACAACCCACAAGACGTAGAAAGCCAGACTTTAACTCCAGAAACTCATCCAAGTTCCTGTGCCATCTCCGATCCCCGGCAAACGTCAGCTTCCCTTCCCTCCTCACCGTCTCTGCTTTCTTGCCTCCTCCTTACAACCATCCCTTGCTCTCTAGAATCTTCCTGCCACCCACCCACATACAACATCTTGTTCTTGGGCTGGTTGCCTTCCATCAGTTACTTCCTCTCCCTGGGCTCTGACCGGGGCCCCGACCACAGCTCTGGCCTTCCCTCCTACCCCCACCTGCTATAGTCACCAGGGTGTGGCCACTCTGTCCCAGCCTTCACTCATCAGTAGCCACCCCGGCCTTGCGCAGCCAGGAAACCTGGCTCTGGCACCCCCTAAGTCCCCTACTCTGGTGACCACCCAAAAAGAGCTCCTCTCTAACATTGCACGAGGCTGCCCTGGTCAGGCCCTGGGGACTCAGGGCAAGCAGGACATTAGCTGACCTCAAAACCATCACAACCAAATTCCTCAGCCTGCCATTCAAGGCCTTCTTGACTTGGTCCCAAACAGTGTTCTTGATCTGGCCCTGCCCTGGCCAGCCCTTCCGGCCAAGCCCAACTCCCAAACCTACTGACCACTGGACTCGAGGAGGCAACTGCAATGTATAGAAGGGGCTGGAAGGAGGGCACAGGGTGGGGCTGAACATCAGACGCCAAATCCGCACTGCACAGGACAGCGGCCACATGTCGCTACTGGGCACCTGAAACGTGGCTAGTCCAGGCTGAGATGGGCTGTAAACACAAAAACCGATTCCAAAGACTGAGTGTGGAATAAGAATACTGAAGTCTCTTTCGGGGCATCTGGCCAGCACTGTCAGTAGAGTGAGAGACTCCTGATCTCGGGGTTATGAGTTCGAGTCCCATGAAAATAAAAAGTTTTTTTTAAAAAACAAATCAGTAAGTAAATATCTTTTCCATTCCATATTGATTATTACATGCTAAAATGATACTTGGCTACATCACGTTAAATAACATATACTATTACACAGGTGGCCAACAGACACATGAAAAGATGCTCAGCGTCACTCATCATCAGGGAAATGCAAATCCGAACCACAAAGAGATACCACCTCACACGGGTCAGGACTTTTTGTATCAAATACACAGGAATCAATAAGAATTGGTGAGGACGTGGAAAAAGGGAAGCTCGTACGCTACTGGTGGGAATGTAAATCAGGGCAGCCACTGTGGAGAAGAGTATGGAGGTCCCTCAAGCAATTAAAAATAGACATACCAGGGGCGCCTGAGTAGTGCCGTCGCTGAAGCCTCCAACTCTTGATTTCGGCTCAGGTCATGATCTCGGGTTGTGATACTGAGCCCCGCGATGGGCCTCACGCTCAGCAGGGAGTCTGCTTCAGATTCTCTCTCTCCCTCTTCCTCCTGCCCCCCCACCACGTACGCATGTGCACACACTCTCTCTCTAGATAAATAAATGTTTTTAAAAAAAAGAGATACCACACAACCCAGTATTTCCACTACTAGGTATTTACCCAAAGAAAGCAAAACACTCATTCAAAAAGACCTCTGCGCCCCTCTGTTTACTGCAGCATTATTTACAATAGCCAGACACGGGAGCAACTCATGAGTCCACTAATGGACGAATGGGTAAAGACGATGCATTACTATTAGCCATAAAACAGACTGAGGGCTTGCCATCTGAGACAACGTGGATGGGCCTAACAGGTTTCATGCTAAGTGAAGTCAGTCAGAGAAAGACAAATGCCATATGATTTCATTTATATGTGGAATCTAGAAAACAAAACAACCAACCAAAAACAGACTCCTCAATACAGAGAATACACTGGTGGTAGCCAGAGGGAAGGGGGCCTTTATGTGAAATATGATTTCAAAATGCTGGCAACAACTTCAACGTTGGTTCAGCCACCGTGGGAGCCACACAAATCAGTCCACAGGCCATACCAGCCTCCAGGGCCACCGACTGCCAACCTCAGGACTTACTCTATGGCCTCTTTCCTGGGCCAGGCTTCTCTCCAGCTTGCTATCGCCACTGCACCTGCCCTGCCTGGTGGCAGCCTTCCCCTTTCCCCATGAGCCCTGCCTTTGTCCTGCTACAGCTCACTCAACCCGCAGAACCCGCTCTCCCTCCCCCCACCCCGGGCGCCCGGCAGCAGGGGAGGCCGAAGGCCACGCTGAGCACCTCCTAGGAGCCAAATGCTGTGCCTTTCCTGTGGGGTGAGTACTTGGCTCAGCCCCACCCCACACATGAGGAAACAGGCTCTACACATGAGAAACCAGCCACTGGCCTGAGATCGCTCATCTACGAAGCGGGACAGCCAGGATTTGGATCCCGGTCCATCTGGCTGCAAGGCCTGAGTCTTTCATCATACACTTGGGGACTTGACACACAGACGTGAATTAATACTGTTTGCCAAACCGAATCGAACCAGTTCGCTTGTATCAGGCAGTGGAGCTCAGCTGGAGCAACTCTGCCCCCAGGAGACACGTGATAATGCCTGGAGACATTTTTGGCTGTCACAACTGGGGGGCCCCGGGGGAGGAGGGTCCAGGACTGGTGGTGTTCCTAATGAACAGAAGCTAAGGCTCCTGCTACCATCCTCCCACGCGCGGGACAGCCCCTCCCACAAACTACTCCCCCCGCCCCCAACCTCAACAGTGCCAAGGTGGGGAAGCCCTGGTGTGAGACCCGAGCTACCTTCACCCGCCAGACCCCACGACCTGACCTTTACTGCTCCCCTGCTTGTACACGCCCACCTCCGTCCCTCCTTTTCCCTCAGGCTCCTCTTTCCAGCTTCTCTCTTCACTCCGGCCAAAGACACGGTGGACACAGCATCCCACGATGGGGACCAAAACTACCCCCCAGCAATGATGACAGCCAGCACAAAGAGCTCCGCCCACCCAGACCCCACCCCCCGACCGGCTGGAGCTTACCCCCGACTCACACCTGTGCAGATGGACCATGGAGGGACCCACGGAGTGACCGACAGTCACCTTCCCCTCATTAGAACACGAAAATCTCCGCCCGAGGAGGAGCGCGAGCCCCCTAGACACAGCATACACTGTATGCAGACGCAGGTTTCCTTAAGGCGCACGCGCGACCCTACAGCCGCCTCGACCTGCAGTGACAAGGCTCCCCTTCCTCAATACTCATCCTAACC
Source organism: Ursus arctos (assembly GCF_023065955.2). NCBI lineage: Eukaryota > Metazoa > Chordata > Mammalia > Carnivora > Ursidae > Ursus > Ursus arctos. The sequence continues at coordinate 58,995,004 of NW_026622819.1, forward strand.
CTAGACAAAAGGAACCCGTTCGTTCTTGCTCAGGGAGTCTCCGCCTTGGAAGTTCGGCCTGTGATTTCCTTAGTTGCTGCAAGTTTCCCTTGTACAAGTTCACCTGGTGTGGTCTCCACCTGGCACTCATCAAGAAGCCAGCTCGCACTGGTGGGCTCTCCCTACAAACACTCTTTCTTCCTTGTCCCCAGGGAAGTGGCAGTCACTAGTCAGGACCTTCTCTTTTTGATACCACAAGCATCAACAATACCAAAGTATCGGGGCGCCTGGGTGGCTCAGTTGGTTAAGTGACTGCCTTCGGCTCAGGTCATGATTCTGGAGTCCCAGGATCCAGTCCCGCATCGGGCTCCCTGCTCAACAGGGAGTCTGCTTCTCCCTCTGATCCTCCCCTCTCTCGTGCTCTCTCTCTCTCAAATAAATAAATAAAATCTTAAGTAAATAAATAAATAAATGCAGTTAAAAAAAAAATAACAAAGTATCTTCCTTTCTCGCCCACTTCCTGAGTAGGGATCAGGTGCTAAGCGTACCGTTCCTCCCCGGCTCCCTCAGCCCTCCTCTCCTCCAAATTATCTTGCCCCCGTGCAGACAAGAGCCTGAAGCTCGGAGTGCGAGGTCACTGGCCCTGCCTGAAACACAGATCCCACTGAGCCCCAAATTTCTTCCTGTAACCACCCTGTCCTACTGCCCTCAGCGGCAGCTGAAACTGGGAGTGACCATGCAGGGCTGTTTTCCAGGGGCTGTGGGGCGGGCAGCCCCTGGGGTTGTCCCCTGGTCCGCGTAACCTCGGGAGGCCAGGGGACCCCACAGGGAAGTGGGGGTTAGGGTTCCGCTTAGTTGTTGAGCTCACGTCACGCCAGGGCCTGCTCTGGAGCCAGCCAGAGACCAGCCAGCAGTGTTAAATCCACTGCTCACAAGCGGACCCCCTGAGGTCGGCGACACCCCAGGAAGCTCAGGCCACTGGAGTTTAGGACCAAGCCAGGAACCCATTCACAATAGCATGGACTTCTATTTAAAAACACTAGGCTGAGCGGAAATAAGGTTACTGCCTGGGGGCAGATCTCTTTCCGGAGGAGGAGGGGAGGCACACAGGCCGAGCCCTGGGCAGCCCCAGAGGAAGCGGAAACCCAGGCCTTAAAACTCGGGGCAGGAGAGGAGGCGAAAGCAGGGCCCAGGCCGGGAGGGGCGGAAGGCCTGACAGCTGGCTCCCACCTCCCTGAACCTCCGCTTTGTCTGAACCGGCGGCCAGGGCAGGATGTGGCCCTTGAAGGGTGAAGGTTAACAATGGGGCTCTGGGCTGGAGGGCACCTGACGTCCTCCAGGAGGGCAGACCCATCCAGGGCCCCAGGGAACTCGGGGATTGGCCCTTGGCCAGAGCAAGGGACGAAAGGGAGCCTCTACTGACTTCTCTCGCTTTTAAAAATCCGCCCTCAAAGAGGCATTCCCTTCCACCCGGGAATTCCCTTCTGAGAGCTGAGCCCGAACAGGATTTAAAACACAAGAACTTTTCTAGCAAACCCGCTCATCAACAGACAGCCCTGCTCTAAGGCTCACTTCGGAAACACCGATGTCGTCCCGACACCATCGATACATTACAGAACAACTGCATCCAAACGCTACATTCGGGTTTGCCTGGGTGCCGTTTTGTGGACCAGAAACACTAGGTGAACAGAAAACACTGCACCCAGCCGAACCCGCGGCGAAGAAACGCCCACATCGCACAGGCATACGCCTCAGACATCTGTCAGGGGCCTGTGGCCACGCCACATCTGGGGTCCCACTTAGCGCCTGACTTCAGATAATGCTCCTCCCACCGCTTCCCCTGCCGCCACGGCTCCTGCCACCACGGCCACAGCACCCAGCGCGTCGTTGTCACCCTCCAGTGCTGTATTTATTGTAATATCCTTGTATGTCTTATCCATAAACTTGCGTACGACTGCATCACCCGTTCCTTAGGTTTCTATATATATATAATTTTTTTTTTTTAGTGGCTCCTGCTGCAGTTTTTAAGTGCTCTGCCCTTAGCACCGTGTCTTATAAGGCTTTTAAGGTTCTTACTGATTTTGCTCAGCACCAAGATCTTTTGGGGAAGGCATTATTTACCTTAGAGCAGAACTGACTGTATTATGTAAAGCTCTTAGCACAGTGCCTGGCACCTAAATAATGAGCACTTAATCAACTAGGACTTGTTAAAAAAAAAAAAAAAAAGTTAGGGGCACCTGAGTGGCTTAGTCACTTAAGCTTCCAGCTCTTGGATTCGGCTCAGGTCATGATCTCAGGTGGTGGGATCGAGTCCCGCGCAGGGCTCTGTGCTCAGCACACAGTCTGCTGAAGATTCTCTCTCCTCTTCTCCCTTTCCCCTCTCCCTGCACCCCCCACCCACAAACACACTCTCTCTCTAAAATAAATAAAATCTTTAAAAAAAATAAAGTTAAATAGCCAATAAGATAAACATCAAGGCAGCACTGAGCCATCCCAGAAGGTATGCAGGCAGCATTTAGAATAATACAGAAAGTTCTAGGAATGAAAGACAGTATGAAACACTGTAGGTATGTAAGATCACAACCCGGCATTAAAACATTTTTTTCACCATAAAAAATGATCAAGCCTGTAAGGAAATAGATCGAAATGTGAAGAGCAATTGATGGGACTTAGGGTGATGCTTTTCCATTTACCTAAAAAAATGTTCCTTGTATGCTCCAAATTTTGCAAAACCATATACCTCTTAACAACTTAAAGGTCACATAAGATCAAAACCAAAGTAATTTTCACGAAGCAGAAAAATGGGGCACCTGGCTGGCTCAGATGGTGGAGGGGGCGACTCTTTGTCTCAGGGTTGTGAGTTTGAGCCCCACGCTGGGCGCAGAGATTAGTTAAAAATAAAATCTTTAGGGGCGCCTGGGTGGCTCAGCTGATTAAGCGTCTGCCTTCGGCTCAGGTCATGATCCCAGGGTCCTAGGATCAAGTCCCGCATCGGGGTCCCTGCTCAGCGAGGAACTTGCTTCTCCCTCTGCCTGCTGCTCCCCCTGCGTGTGCTCTCTCTCCCTGACAAATAAATATATTAAAAAATAATAAAAATAATAAATAAAATCTTTAAAAAGGAGGGAAAAAAGGCAGGAAAGTCATCTCAGCCTGCTAACCCAACTCTTGATGTCTGCTCGCTCTGTGCTCAGCACGTGAGTACTTGCCCTGCCGCTGTAACAGAAAGCACGTCCTGCTTGAAAGCACCTTTGTTCCACTCAAGATGATATCAAACACTTCCTCCCCTTTCTACCTTGTCTTCAGAATAAAGAGGATGTTTAAGAAGCATCCTGAAATGATAAAGGACAAGAATTTTGAAACCACATATATATAGTGTAACATTTGCTTTGTATCAAGTAATGAGCTAGAAATGATTTTCTTTTGAAATCAATTTGCACTGCATAAGGATTCGGTGAGAATGACCCTGACTCCGCCCAGAATGAATCCTACCCTCCTCTTTCTCTCCTGAGGCCAACTATTCATTGGTTTATCGGGGAGAAAAGAAGAAAGGGGGCTCCTTTCTTGAGACTGCTAATGTTTAGGCTTTGAGCTTCTGCAAGACGGTCGGTCGTCAGGAAATCTGCAGTCAGAGTCCTGTCCTAGCAAGCATGTGACAAATTGAGATTTCTAAGGCAGCATACACCAGGGAAGTCCTCAGGAAGGACTTTCCCATGCTGGCTGCCAGGAGAACCTGCTCGTTCTAGGACAGAGAGAAGAGACGGCGCTGGCCATCTCTTGCCAGTTCACAGCCAGCTAGCTGCCCAGGCGCTGTGTCAACATGTAAGTTCTGGTCCCAGCCAAAAAACCTAGATGGAACTGCTGGCCTTTGCTGCCCCAGTGGCCATGCCAGGAAACAAGGAAGTGGAAAGGAGTTCCGGTCACTGATGAGAGTCTTCAGTAAAGCACTACCTGACTCCACTTCAACTTGAAGGAGCTGAGCAAAGCCGCACATCGGAATAGGAGGCAAGGTTGACAGGGATCTTCAATCCAGGGTGGGTCTTCCATAGTGGGTAACTAAGGAAAGTCTTAAACTGAAGCTCAGAGCCTTGGGTTCTAGTCCCTTCTACTCCAGGGGCCCCAGTATCCCCACATACAACATGAGGTTGGGCTGGATGAGCGGGTAAGTGATATAATATATTGTCCAGGTACATCGGCCATCACATGGCTCTCTTGCTCTAGCTGTCCTTTGTCTTAATTATGAGAAAATCATGGGGTCGGAGGTGGGGGGGGGGGGGAGCTGTGGTGCAACCAGCTCACAGCTTTGAGAACTAGATTCACTTAAAAAGGGTCCACTTGCTCTGGAGAACCAGGGGACAAAATAACTTGTGAATCAGATGCGCTCCTTTGTATGAACCTTCCAGAGTGGCAGCGGAGTTTTACAGGGCTAAAGCGGGCGGAAATGACAAGCGAAACCGACAAGGGGAAATCTTACCAGCATAAAAGTAAAGTTCTGCATTTAGGCTTAAAAGAAAATGAGGGGCACCTGGGTGGCTCAGTGTTTTGAGTGACCGACTTGGTTTCAGCTCAGCTCATGATCTCAGGGTCTTGAGATTCAGCCCCGCTTGGGCTCTGTGCTCAGCATGGAGTCTCCTTGAGATTCTCTCCCTCCCCTCTGCCAGCCCCCCACCTCCCACCAGTGCTCCCATGCTCTCTCTTGCTCTCTAAAATAAATAAATAAAATCTTAGAAAGAAGGGGAGGGGAGGGGAGAGGAGGGAGGGAAAAAGAAAAGAAAACCATATGGAGCCAGGATACACTGGGAGAGAGGGGCAAGCTTGCAACTGAAAGCCAGCCCCTATTGGAGAAAAAAAAATACCAGTGCTAGCCAACAATATGCACTAAAAACATCAACTGAACCTTCTGGAAAAAGGAGAATGTGGTAAGCTGACCAAGGGTCCAGCTGCCCTCATGATGGTCAGGGCACATCTGGAAGGGCAGGGTCTGTCTGGAGAAGGCAAGGACCCTGGCTGTATGTCCAGGGGGAGAGATGCAAGCCTAAGGACAGTCTCCTAGGGCCACGAGGAGGAAGATGCCACCCTGAGAAGGGTAAAGAAAGATGTGCCGCCTGGCCTCAGAAACATGCAGAGCCCTCAAGAAGAGAGGAGCAGCCAGTCAAGGCAGCCTGAAAGGCACGGGTGTGAGCTATACAGAGGCCTGCTTTTCCAACCACAGGACCTCTGCTCCAGTGTGGGGTTCCACCCTGTAACAGGAAGTGCGGGCTCGGAGGGGTGGTAGTATGGTAACAAACAGGCACCCAGATGGGCCCCCTTAGCCTCAAACTGCGTCTAGGAGCAGTACTTCTCAAAAGGAATGTGCTTAGCAATCACCAGAGCATCTTGTTCAAATGCAGACTCTTAACTTGGCAAGGCTGGGGTGGGTCCTGCCATTCTGCATTTCTAAGGAGCTCCCAGGTGATGCTCATGCTGGGTCCTCCCGGGACTACACTTCCCTAACTAGGCTCCAGACCACTTTCAAGGCGGAGGGCAAGTCCTGACCAGGTGGGCCCAGAGAAGCCCCTTCTGTGGTCCAGCAATCCTGGGGTCACAGTGGTGCACAAGCTACTGGAACCCGAAGGAGGGTGCTGGTGTCTTAGGAAGGAAGATCCCTCCTGGAGTTATACAGCAACTTAACATGGGGGATTCTCTCAGGAAAGGTTTCCTGGGGGAAAGGAGATCAGGGAAAGGGTGGAGTCAAGCCCTATGTGTTTGCATCCCCAGTACAACTCAGCAACTCAGAATTGGTTCACAGGAGCAGGAACCAGACAATGACCTGCTGAAAACGTGTCTAGAATTAATCAGCTCTGCCCCACCCATGCCTCCACAAAAGCTCTCGGCCCCCTTATTCCTCCAGGGAAAGGTGACTGAAGACTGGAAGGCTGTGACTCACACACAATCAAATCCGATCCCCGAAGGGCAATATTCACAGGGCCCTGACCTCCCCTCCCTGCTGCCCAGCCCGAGCCCACCTTTCCAAGCCTAACCCCTCACTCTAGAGCCACCCCTTTTTCTGGCTCATTTCCAGGTGCGTCCCCCACTCCACCGATCCCAACCCTTCCAGCCTGGGTCCAGTTTCTCGGTCTCCACGCCTCGGAGCGTTCTCACACCGTCTGTGTGGCCAGTCTTAAAAAGTATGCCTAGAATCAGTTAGTTTTACAGCGGATGCGTCGTCTCGGATGCCAAGGTCCTATAAGCGCCCCTTTGTCTCCCCCTGCGGCGCCGAGAGCGGTGCCAGACGCACAGGAAGTACCCAGAAACGGAGCTGGGGGCAGCGGCCGTGCCCAGAGGGGGCGCCCGGCACGCAGGGACCAGCCGGGCTGAGTGAGGGTCCCCAGGGCGGAGCGCAGGACCCCGAGTTCAAGACCGGCAGCCCCTCTGTGCCCTCCTCAGCCGTGGCCAGGGCTGACGGGGGCCGGCGCCCCTTCCTTCCGGAGCCGCTCCACGCTCCCGGGGCCACCCACCCCCAGCGCCCTCACCTTGTAAACCTTTCCGAAGGCGCCGTCGCCCAGCTCGCCCACGATCTCCCACACCTCGTTGGGGTCCACGTCCCGGCGGACGTGCTCATATTCGCGGGACTTTCTCTTCTCGAAGGTAGACAGGCGCAGGATGCGGCGGAAATTGGCAAAAGCCATGGCTGGGGGCGCGCGAGCCGGGGGGCGAGGTGGCGCCGGCTCCGGCTCTGACTCGGGCTCGGGCTGTGGCTCCGGCTGCCGCGAGGAGGAGGAGCTGGAAGACGCCGCGGCGCTCGGGGGTTCTCCCCAGACCCGCCCTTCCCCGCAGCCAGACCCCGGTCAAGTGCGCCCCGGGCTGCGCGCGGCGGGAGCACCCGGAACCGCGCAGGCGGCCGCGGTCCCCGCCCCCGCTCGGTCGCGTCCCCGGGGCCGCCTCCCGACTGCCCGCCCCGCTCGCAACGCACTCCCGCCCAGCCAGCGAGCCCCGGGACGCGTTCCTGGGACCTGGCTCCGCGCCCACCCACGGCCCGGCTCCACCTGCCGCTCCCCGGCAGCGCCCGGAGACCCCTTAATTGGCTGCGGGCACTCCCCGGCTCCGCCCGTCGCCGCAGGGCACTCTGGAAACTGTAGTCCCCCGCGCGCCGAGCGTCCGCGAGCCACGGCAGGGCTTGAAGAGAGCTTAGGGCATCCCTCGGCGGGACCGGCCCGGGTCTGCGAGGCCAGCCGCGCCGCGTGGCTCGCTAAAGGTCTGTGGGAGCGAGAGGGGAAGCAAATTGGCTTTCGCGAACGCCCACTGATTGGCGCCCAAAGGCCAAGAAGGTGAAGGGAATTAATCATTGAATCGGCCCCGCCACTACCCCGCAAGCCTGCTTTGCCCGCGCCTACTTTTCAGGTAGGGACGCCCGGCGGGCAAAGGCACCAGCCAGCCCCAGGCTGCACATCCTGCTGGAGGATCCGGTGCGGGTTCCTCGGCGTGGTGCTGCCTCCTAGTGCACGAAATACTGAGCCCCTTGCGGCCGCCGCCAGTCTCCGGAGGCCGGGGCTTCCCGGCTCGTTTCCTACTTCCCAGGGGCTCTCCCCTACAGGATCCACAAACTGCCAGCGTGAGAGGGCTGGGAGAAAGAGCTCCTTGGAGACTTTTTTATCACATGCTTCATGATGGATCTTAAGATACGTTTGCATATTTAGTAAAAACTTTTTTAGTCTTAATTTCCCAATTTTAAAAACCGAGCTCATTACAGATAGAAGTGAAGTTTTCTTTGCCAACCATCATCCTTGATCCTAGCTGTTTGACTCGCTCCACTGCCCCGTATCAGTACTGTTCACTGTCTATAGGACAATTATACTTTTATCTAAATCTACAAGGTGATTCTGTGAAAGTTGATAAAAGGAAACTTCACTAAAATGGAATTCGGAGGCTAGAAAGGGGAACCCATAGCACTCGATGTCAATTACAGGAGAATTGTCAATCGCAGACTCCAACCTAAGAATACTCAACAGGAAAAATCATCAATTACAGGGCACAACAGGAAAAGAAGCACATTGCGCCTCGGGGAAGAAATCCACTACTCTGGTAACTCAGCCAAAGGAAAACCATTATCACCCTGAACTCCTGCTTTTCTCCAATAAGGTTTCCTTCAAAACAATTCTTCCCAACTTCCTCCTTCTCCATCAAATAAAGTTCCTCTCCTTTTTTTGTTGGACTTGCCTATGGTTTTGCCTTAGCTTGCATGTCCTGAATTGCAACTTTCTTTTATTCTCATATAAACGCTTTTTGTTGGTAAAGTAACTGGCCGTTTTATTTTTTAGGTTATATTTCCAAGTAGAGTGTGCTGAGGGTGGGCAGCCTGCAAAGGTTATTACGGTTACTCTACTTCATAATCAAATGGAATGTCAGCAAATGTCACACTCCAGGAATCCCCACCCCTACGGAGAATGTCAGTGTTGAGATGTTTTCACCCCTTCCTGAGCAGTGTGCAAATAGGATACTTAGTTCTAAGTTTGGAACGCTAACTACAGAAGCCTGGGAGGCTGGTGGTGGCCTGCACAAAGGGTGCCCCGAGTAAAGTTTGCCAAGAGGTTTGAAAGGTCCCTACACCTTACTGAGCAATTAGAATTGTAGAGAGTCTGTATCGCTAAAAGAAGGAAAACTCTCACTGAGTAAGCCTATATTGAAACCTCCCCCAACTAGCTGAAAGGCGGGTCTTTCAATAGTTCCATCCATTTGACCAACTCCGTGAAATGGTGGGGGAACAAAGGGAAAGGCTTTCCCACTGGGAGGCGGAGTGACTTCACAGAAGCTGTAGGTCTGAGGGGACAGAGGTTGGAGCCTCAGCTCATCCCCAGGCCTGTGCCAAACCACCCAGGGCTCTGTGACTGGCTCTGTGATCACGCGAGGAAAAAATGGAATGAAAAACAAAAATGAGGGCGCCTGGGTAGCGCAGTCATTAGGCGTCTGCCTTCGGCTCAGGGCATGATCCCGGCCTTCCGGGATCGAGCCCCACATCGGTCTCCTCCGCTGGGAGCCTGCTTCTTCCTCTCCCACTCCCCTGCTGTGTTCCCTCTCTCGCTGGCTGTCTCTCTGTCAAATAAATAAATAAAAAATCTTAAAAAAAAAAAAAAAGAAGAAAGAAAGAAAGAAAGAAAGAAAGAAAGAAAGAAAGAAAGAAAGAAAGAAAAATGGAGAAGTTCACTGAAAAACATTATTAAGTGAAAGAAGCCAGACACAAAAGACCACATATTATTATATGATTTGACTGATATGAAATGTCTAGAAGAGACAAAAGACCACATGTTTTATGATTCCATTTTTATGAACTATCTAGAAAAGTCATATCCACAGGGAGAGAAAGTAAATTAATGGTTGCCTGGGGTATAAAATGGAAATTAACTATAAATAGACACGAGGACTCTTACTAAGATGATGAAAATGTTCTTTCGATAGATAGATAGATAGATAGAGATAGAGATAGATTTACTTATTTGAGAGAACATGCAGGGGATAAGGGCAGAAGGAGAGAGAAACCCAAGCCGACTCTGCGCTCAGCACAGAGCCCGACATGGGGCTCCATCTCATGACCCTGAGCCAAAACTAAGAGTCAAAATGTTAACCTACGGTGCCATCCAGGCGGCCCTATATACTTCAATAATGTTGTAAGAAATCAAAAAGAGAGGTTCAACAAAACTAAAGCTATATCTCGGAAATAACTAGTGAACAAGACTGGTTGAAGAAAAAAAATTAAAAAGAGTTAGAGAAAGGAAAAATATTCACCAGAGACAATGAAAAGAGAGATATACTGTATTGTAAAGATTTTTAAATCACAAAATGATACTTTAAACAAATTTATGTGAATAATTTTTTTTTTAATTTTAAGTGATCTCTCCACCGAACATGGGGCTCGAACTCAAAACCTCGAGATCAAGATTCACATGCTGTACCGACTAAGCCAACCAGGCCCCCAGTGTGAATAAATTTTAATCTACAGGAAATGGGTAATCATTTGCAAGAAAAGATAAATGATATAAATAAATAATATATAAATGATATATAAAGATACATAATTTTAATAAAAAACAAATCCTAAATAAACTAATAACCAATAAAGAAATGAATCAAAAATCAAAAGTCTGTACCCTACTGAAAGACATTAGGAATTCTACTCATTTTATGAGATGAGATTTACTGCAACTAGATAAAGATAGTAAAAGAAAATTATAGATTAATTTCACTTATGAATTAAATGAGAGAAAAATAAATAAAATACTAGCAAGAAGAAACCAGAGGTGAATAAAAACATCAGGACCAAGAAAGGTTTACCCAGGAGTAAAAGAACAGTTTTACATCAGAAAAGCTATCAGTGTAAGACACTGCATTGACAAGGGAGAGAAGAAAATCACAGTCACGATAGTCACAGAGAAAGCATTTGACAGCATTCTTAGGTTGGATTCCCCCAGAGTGAAGCATCAGGATTTGAGTGCAAGTACTTGATTAAGGAGGTGATGCCAGGAGGCACCAACGGCAGTGGGAGGCATGAAGCCAGTAAAGGATGCCCTTCGAGCTAGTAACTGCTGAGGCCACCCGGGGCTAAATCCCGCTGGGGAGTTCCAGGGATCGGGATACAATGCCCTTCAAAGGCAACCCACCTGAGAGGCGAGGAAATGGGAATTCTTCCTCCAAGCCCCATCTGTCCTTGGCCAAGGGCTGCTCCCTAAGGCAGCCCTTCCAGCCTGCTCTGCTTGAGGGACAAGAGAACATCCCTAGCTTGAGAGATGTCACGAGGCTCCATAGCGCTTCTGCTACAACAGTCCTTACATTTCTTTCTTTTCCTTTCCTATAGCATTTGCTAGGCTCTCTAGCTGTACGTTAAATAGCAACAGTGACAATGGAAATTCTTGTCTTGGTCCAACATTTAATGGGAAAGGGTTTAAAGTTTCTCCTCTAAGTATGGTGTCTATGGAAGGGTGGTGGCAAATGACCTGTACACAAAAAGAAGTTTCCTGCTAGTCCTAATCTGCGAATACCTTTTTATCATATCCTATCGTATCATTGTTACGTCACCTACTATAAGTAGAACTGTATAAAATATTTCTATGCATTTATCATGCAAGTTAATTGTAATATTAATCATATGATTTTTCTCCTCTAGCCCAAAAACATGGTGAATTTCACTGATTAAAATATTCTTGCATTCCTGGAAAGTAAATCTTTTGCCTGGCAAATCTTACATTTAGGATTTTCATATCTATTCACAAGTCAAATGGGCCCATACTTTGTTTGTACTGTCTTTATCTGGTTTTAAAATCAAGATACTGTTAAAATAAAAAACAAATGCAGACCAGGCTTGAAAATTCCCCAAGCAGACAAAACCATTTTAGTCATACAAACAAAGCTTAATTTAGCTTATTTTGCAAGACTAACTTGACCTGGGTCATTTCTCCCATATGCCTCTGGAAATCACAAGCAAAACTTGAACCGTTTCCCAAGGTGGATATAACGTAACCACTGACCAGTTCTTTATCATGTAAGAACATTCTAATAACCAATCACTGTGAGAAACAGACAGTCGCTGCTTTCTCACTATACAAACTGTTTTGTAACAATAGACCCCTGAGCTTCACTCCAGGTTTCGGTTTGAGTGTTCCTGGTCTGCAAAGTGTCTCCTTGGTGCGTACACCATAAACTTTTCTAATCACCACTTAAGTGATTCGTTGGTTTTACTATTGTTTCTGAACTTTTTTTTTAAAGATTTTATTTTTATGTAATCTCTATACCCAAGATCACAAACGCACAACCCCAAGATCGAGAGTTGCCTGCTCCACCAACTGAGCTAGCCGTGTGCCCCTCCTGTCTCACTTTTTGATTGCAGGGCTTTTTAAAAAAGATTTTATTTATTTGCCAAACAGAGAGAGAGAGAGCACAAGCAGGGGGAGTGGCAGGCAGTGAGAGAGGCAGTTTCCCCACTGAGCAAGGAGCCGACGTGGGACTTGATCCCAGGACTCTGGGATCGTGACCTGAGCTGAAGGCAGACGCTCAACCAACTGAGCCCCCCAGGCGCCCCTGGATCGCAGTTTCTTACTGGGTTTGGTCATTGCAAGTATCTTTCTGATTTATCATCCATCTGTTAACTTTGCAAACAGTGTATTCCGTGGAGCAAAAATGCTTAATTCTGATGTAATTGAACTTTTTGTTTTATTTTTCTAAGTTTTAAAAACTAACTTTGAGGTTTAATTTACATTCAGTAAAAATGCACCCAGTGTAAGCATACAGTCCGATGAGTTTTGACAAGTATGGATACCCATGTAACCTGTAGCTCCTGGTGAGTTCCGAGGGCACCGGCAGCTAGATTCCTCACATCACGTTATTTTTAGTGTTGTACACAGTTAATACTCATTAAGGTTTACTCAGACATTTTCAATTTCTGGTGCTCTTCTTTCCTTCCTGAATTTCTGTATTTCCATATGGGATTATTTTTCTGTGCCTGAGAATTCCTTTATGGGTGTTATTTTTCTCAGTTTTTGTGTGTATGGATTTAGTTTGCTACTGTTTTATTTAGAATTATTGCATTTATGTTCACGAGTGAGATACATTTGTAACTTGCCTTTCTTATACTAATCTTGCCATGTGTTGATATCAAGATTATGTTAAACACATAAAATGATTTGGAGAGTTTCCGCTCTTTACGATTCTCTAGAAGAATAATAAAGCATGCTGTATACTTTATTTTTTTCTTTTAAGTAAACTGTATGTCCAACGTGGGACTGGAACTCACAACCCCAAGATAAAGAATCATACGCTTTACCGACTGAACCAGCCAGGAACCTGCATGGTGCACATTTTAAACTTACATAATGTTGCATGTCAATTATATCTCAATAAAACTGGAAAAAGAACTGTAAAATAACTAATTTTAAAAGTATATTGATTACAAATTGAAACGATAACATTTCAGACACAGGATTAAATGTTATCAAAATTAATTTCACTTTGGGGCACCTGAGTGACTCAGTCAGTTAAGCATCCTACGCTTGGTTTCAGCTCAGGTCATGATCTTGGGGTCATGAGATTTTGAGATCAAGCCACTTGACGGGCTCTGCACTAGGCACAGAGTCTGTTTGGGATTCTCTGCCTCTCCCTCTGCCCCTCCCCCTGAGCATGCTCTCTAAACAAACAAACAAACAAACAAACAAATACAATCTTAAAAAATAATAATTTCACTTCTTCCTTCCCTCCCTCCCCCCTTTCTTTCTTCTTTCTTTCTTCCTTCCTTCCTTTCTTTCTTTTTCTTTCTTTAGTAGGAATGGAGCCCAAAGCCGGGCTTGAACTCACGACCCTGAGATCAAGACTTGAGCTGAAATCAAGAGTCAGACACTTAACTTACTGAACCATCCAGGTGCCCCCTTTTTTACTTTTTTTTAAATGTGGCTACTAGAAATTTCAAATTACGTATATGACTCATATCTGTGGCTCACAGTGTATATTTATTGGGCAGAGCTAATTTAGCTTTTTTTTTTTCAAGATTTTATTTTCAAGTAATCTCTACACCCAACACGGGACCAAACCCACAATCCTAAAATCAAGAGTCGCGTGCTCTGCCCGCCAGCCAGGCACCAGAGACTTGTGTATATATTTTAATCTCTTTCATATCAACAATTGTTTCCTTCCTCATTCTCAATTTTAAAAATCTTTCTCCTTATCACACTTGCCAAAAGTTTATCTGTTTTTATTGGTCTTTTCCTAAAACCAGCTTTCGTGCTAGATCTAACTATGAGTTTATAGAAAATACAGGAGACGGGGACGTGTTAACACATTGGAGATAAAATCTGCAAAAACCAGAATGTTTTCCTCTACATGACAATCTGGATTATTCAACAAATAAATTGCAAGAAAAAGAAAGATAGAAAGGAGGAACCTGAGGATATTAAGAAACAGTCTAAATGTAACACTTAGATCTGTTTCCTGACTTAAATAATCTATTAAAAATTTAAAGAAACAATCAGGGAAATTTGAATGCCGAGTGAATACTTAATAACATTGAGGCATGATAGTGAGTTTTAGGTATAGTAGTGGTAGGTGATGATGTTAAAAAGACTATTTTAGTACTTTTTCATGTATTTTTCAATTTTTCTTATTTTCTAATAAATGCATTTAGACTATAAATATTCCTCTGAGAAGCACTTTGGCCACATAGCACAGGTTTCCGTGTGTAAGGACAGAGTGTTCTCACATTTCTAAACGGTCTGTGATTTCAGTTTAGAACTGGTTATATTTTAGTGGCAAGGGAATAATCAAGTTAACAAGAGCGTTAAAACAACAAATACTGATGGGGCGCCTAAGTGGCTCGGTTGGTTAAGCGTCCGACTCTTGATTTCAGCTCAGCTCATGATCTCAGGGTTGTGAAATCGAGCCCCATATTGGGCTCTGTGCTCAGTGGGAAGTCTGCTTGAGATTCTCTCCCTCCCTCTACCCCACCCCTGCTCATGCATGCTCCTCTCTTAATACATAAAATCTTAAAAAAAAAAAAAAAAAAAAAAAAAAAAGATAATCCTGACAGCAAGACCAGAGGGCTGGGAGGATGCAATTTCAGTTTCTTACCGGCTGCCTCCCATGACGTTCCTGCCTAGGGAGGCCTTGACTACCAGAGCTTCTCTCTGTCCAACATTCTAGTTCCAAGGCGGAACTCTCTTCTGTTCCAGGTCGCCAGAGCCTTCAGCCTAATGAGGGCCACGATGAGACTGAAGCAAGGATCATTTCTGTGGTACCTCTATCTGGACAAGCTGTACTGCCTGTTATCCGTGAGGAACGTGAGGGCCTTGCTGGAGTATTTTCACCTCCTTGACGTGCACCACAACAACACGCTGAACGGTCAGTGCGGTCGGCAGGGCTTCCTCTGAGCTGTTACCTGGCTTTTCACTAACGTGCAGGGAAACTCGCAGAACCAGAAACTACCTTACTCACAAATGTATTTTATCTTCTAAATGAACTGAGAGAAATCACTAACGGAGACTTGAGACCGGGGGCCGTTGAGTGAGGAGGGGAAGGCCGCAGGCTCTGGGGGGAGCCCTGGTGCCCCTTGGTGATTTGGAGAGCATGTTGTCATCCTCTTTAAGGGTCATTTTCCTCATTCATAAATGAGGCTTCGAATAATAGAGCCCCCTGCGTGGTTGGAAGAAAAAATGAAATACGATAATGTGTGGAGATGGTCAGCATAGTGCCTGGCACATGTTAAGAACTTACCAAGTGTTTGTTATTATTCTAATTATCCCTGGGGGCTGAGCCTCATTCAGGCATTAACCCTGAAGACCCCCTAACAAGATTTCTCATCTGTCAAGTGGGAGGTTTGAATCAATGATCTGCGAGATCCCTTCTAATTTTTGGTACTTAGGAGACCAAAAAGTGTTGATGATCTTGACCCTGCCTTTGAATGCACAAACCAATGGAAGACCAATTAAAATACTTTAGGCTTTTTGGGGTTTATTTTGTTCTGAAGGACTGGGTATAAATAAAGTATCCTATCCATTCATTGTGATCAGAAGGAAATGTCACTTGTGAATAAGGGGTTTCTTCCATAAAGATTTTTTTTAAGACCTCTTTATTTGAGAAAGAGAGAGAGAGAGGGCAAGGAGGAGTGGGGGAGGGGTAGAGGGAGAGGGAGAGACAGACTCTCAAGCAGAGTCCCGGCTGAGCATGGAGTCGGACGTGGAGCTCAATCACAAGACCCTGAGATCACGATTGGAGCCAAAATCAAGAGTTGGACACTCAACTGACTGCCCCACCCAGGCTCCCCCTCCACAAAGATTTTTAAGAGCTTATGTCATCTTTACCAAATGATAAAGACACCTTCGTTTTCTCACAATTCCATGCCTCAGTTTTTCTCTTGACATGAGATTCACACACAATGTCACCAAATCTTTGCAATAGCCCGGACCTAATAACTGGAAGGCACCCGGCTGTACACAGAAGAGCTGGGACAAACCCAGGGCTTCCTGACTCCACAGCCTACACTCACAGTCTCACTGGAATGTTTGCTGAGAAGTCTGGTCTCCCTAGTAACTGCCTCACTCTGCGATGATGCAAACCCCAAGAGGTGAAGTCATGCTCCCGTCTTCTGGTCACCAGGGGACTGGATGGTGCCGTGAGAGAGTGAAGGCACAGCCTTAAGTTTTGCCTTCAAGGAGGCAGTGACTTAGGGCTTTGGAGACATGAGTGGGCCCGAGCCAGCTGCTTTAAAAACAGTATTTGCTATGTAGCCACAAAGTCCCACACTGAAACATTTCTCAAGGAGCAACTACACATAGGTCACCGTTACATATATAACGTGCTGTTCCCACATGTCCATATCTAGTGGGGCAGAGGGAAGGAACATCGAGACCATCAGATGTCCCTCAAATCATGACACTGTGATGACTGGTTCACTACGCTCTTAGCTAGCTTCAGCTGGGACGCCAAACTGCGCAGCTGTTTTATGTATTAACGCAGGAGACCGTTTCTGTAATCAGTGGGCGAGGGGTTTTGCACGTACACAAAGTTACACTTCAACCTCCCTGAAGTTACCGTGGGTGATTTGCATATACAATCCGTAAGCCACATACCAGTATATAAATGTGTCACCGTGCTGGTTTCTTCTATCTTGTACTTCCCGAGACACATGATTAGTGAGTGGAATTTCTGGCAAAAACCTTCCCTGCTGTTTAAGCCACGGTATTTGTTCTCTATGATTGAATACATATGTATTAATAAATCTGCAAAAGACATGGCTTCGCTGTGGAAAGACTGTGTCAGACGGACGTTTGAATCCCAGCTCTGCCCCTCCAAGTGGGGTCCACCGGCCAGCATCGCCGAGGAGCTTGTGAGAAATGTAGACTCCGTCCAACACCAGGTTTCATGAATCAGAATCTGTATTTGTACATGATTCTCAAGTGAATGGTATGCCCATTACAGTTAGAGAAGCATTGAAATAGACCTGTTACTATCTGAGGCTTCTTATAAAAGGGTGTGATTCCAGTTTCCCCATAGGGGTGTTGGGGTTCAGTGGAATGCGGCAGTTAAAGCACCTAGCACCTAAGGGGTGCCGTGATTGCTCCTTTCCCCCATAGCCAAATGCATGTGCTTCACGTAAGCAGGAGGAATACTGATACTTTTATAGAAATGATTTTTAAATTTCTCCTGTTTTCATGATCTCAAGTGAAAGACCCAAGCGAGATTCAGCTCTCCAAGCAAGTGTCCTAGGTCCCCAGTGAGAACTCAGCTCTCCCCTGTATGAGGAGCACTCCGTGCTTTTATCGGTCACGGATACAGCCCTGCCGGCTCAGTCAGGAGCTTGAGCTGGACTCAGGAACCGAGCCCAACCCACCGTCTCATCCTCCACAGATCTGGGCACAGGGTGTGGGCACAGGGTGCTGTCACATGGCTCCGGGGCAATTAAGGTTTGAGGAATTGTGGAAGGTCTAGTGATGAGGCGAGAGACGAAGTGTTATCATTCCTCTTCCGGGTCAGCAAGCTTCCAGCGTTCCTGCCATGTACGTGGCTCCCGCTCGCTCGGCGTCGGGAAGGTTCTCAGAATAACCCATCTCTTCGTCTCCCCCCCTTAACAGATGTGCTGTTCTATCACTTCCTTCACCACGTGACCAGCTGGAAACGGACCCAGATCATGATTGTGTTTAACATGCTGGACTGGAATGCTATGGGCGAGATTGGTTTCGACCAGTTCTACATGTTGGTCTGCATCCTGCTGGCACAACAGGCGAGTAACAAGCCAGGATCTGGGGCACAGGAGTCAGAGCTTGGCCGCCGTCACCATCTTGCTAAAGGCAGCGGTGAATTAAGATCGCATCAGACTTGTCTTCCTTTCACTCCAAACGGGAAGGGGAAAAAATGGGGAGAGAACTATTTGTGGTTCAACAGTCTATCTATAACCTAGAAACCTGCGGGCCACCCTGCCTCACTGCCCCTGCTGCCCATCTTCAGCCCTCCCGCATCCTCTTTCTGTAGACCTCACCCTATCGCTTCCCTCCTCGGCCCGTCCTTCCTTGCCCTGCTTCAAGAGCCACCAGGAATCCCAAGTGCCTCACTCTCTCAGTGATTGCTTTTCTCAGAGAATTTTCTGAAGGGGATGGATGATGATGAGAACTGTTCTTCTTTGGGTTCCTACCTTACCTTATACATACTTCCAGTGTGTATTTATCTACTTCCCACTTGGAAAGGAAACGTGTCTTCAGGATCTTGTCACCTTACCATGATGTTTCACAAGTAGATTTTCACCGAATGTAGAGAAATGCGTTCTAGTGACAAGGGTTCTGTCTAGCAGAATTGATCACAGCAGGTGGCTTAAGTTCCCCTCAAACGCAGATGCTGAAGCAGGACTTGATACATTGACCATGGAAGGCTTTCGCCCTGAGCTGCTAGGATTTTGCCCTTACTTTTAGCTCTCTAGGAAATGGATAAGTGAATATACTTGTCTTGATGCAGCCCAAGTTAGTTAGTTAGTTATTTTAAGAAACTTAAAAAAAAAAAAGATTTTATCTATCCACTTGACAGAGAGAGAAAAAGAGAGAGAGAGAAAGAGCACAAGCAGGGGGAGCAGCAGGCAGAGGGAGAAGCAGGCTCCCCGCAAGAGCAAGGAGCCTGATGCAGGACTTGATCCCAGAATCCTGGGATCATGACCTGAACAGAAGGCAGACGCTTAACCAACTGAATCACCCAGATGCCCCATGCAGCCCAAGTTTAGAAAGTAGCACCAACAACACTGTTCCTTGTATAATGTATTTCTCTCAATAGAACCACTTGGAAGAGCAATTTATCTTCCGCCATTCCCGGCCTGTCTTTGAGCTGCTTGACCTGGACGGGGAGCTGAGAATTGGTCCAGACAACTTCCACATGTACAACTTCCTCTTCAATATTAAGAAACAGGACCTCAAAGAGCTCTACCATGACTTTGACATCACAGGTGACCGCGTAAGTGCAGATTCCTTAAGTGTGACCTGGCAGCCTCTCTGTCCAAAGGCAGACAGAATGTCCCACTCTCTACTGTAGACACAGATGGGGAAAACCTGCTCGAGCATGTCATGGCACTGGGATCAGAAAAAACTGAAGAGATTTATAGACCTGTGAAGAGAGAGGACTAAGTGTCACAGCATATAATACGGATGCAAAATTAGGGAACCTTAGAGAAGAAAATTTTGTTTAAAAGTTTAGAGAAGGAAATATATTAATATGGCAGGGGTTAACATTGGGGGAAGGGTTTATAGATTTAAGTAAGTAAAAAGGAAGAAAGTCTAGGTGGGAACACATGAGCAAAATCCTAAGAGAAAACAACTCTGGTGAAGACCCTGGATTCTGCCTAGTTAAAGAGGAAGCCTGTGGGGCGCCTGGCTGACTCAGGTGCCGGAGCACAGGACTCTTCATCTCAGGGTTTTGAGTTCTCGCTCCACATTGGGCATAGAGCCTATTTAAAAAAAAATTTTTTTAATTTAAGAAAAAACAAAAGAGGAAGTCTATGTTGGGGAAGCAAGTGGGAGCTAAGGTTGAAAAAGATGGGTGCCGCCTTGAAGCGTCTAGACCGGACGCAGCAGAAGTAAGAAAGTGACCCACGGTTGCTTTCGAGTCTACAATAGACTCTCTGTTCCCGGCTCCTAGACGACAATCAGACTATAATTATGTCCTAATTACTGAGCCTCTTCAAGTTTCCAAGTTTTTAAATGAGAAATGATTACAATCCTGCTGTCATCTGAAACAAAGTATCAAATCCTTCCTGAAATAATTTTTCTTTCTTTCCCCCAACAAAAGCGTCTTAATTACAAGGAATTTAAGCTGTTTACTATCTTCACCATGGACAAATACCAGGAGAGGCAGAAAGCAGAGAAAGATGAAGAGAAAGGGAAAAAGGATCTGCTCAAAAAGAAAAGGCTACATCAAGTTAATGTGAGCCTCAAACAGTTTCTTGGAATAAATGTATCTGAAAGTAGAATATAAGTAATCACAACTGTTAACAGGTCTAAAAATAAACTTAGAAAATCTAAGTGGATATTTTTACGTTGGCCTTTACACATTCGACCAGCAGGTTCTTAACTTGAATAACTTATTGACCTCACAATAATACAATATGAAGTAACCACTTTCCCTGTGGACGTGTCTCAATTCTGCTGCTGCTTTTCAGATCAACACTATTCGTAAGTATATCCAAATAATCACAAGCACTGTCTGGAGCTAAACAGCTGAAAGACAGTGATGCTTTCCCACTACTTGTGACTAGTGGTCTAATATGCTCGGAATCCTATTCTCTCAATCCTTCAAGCTAAAATCACCTGGATGCCAGACACTGCAAATTGGCAAATGGTGAAGTGCCTCTACCTGTAAGGGAAACAGACTTTTGGGGATATGGGAGCTGTGTTCTTCCTAGGACCTGAATTACAAAGGCAGGTACTCAAGCAACTGCACAAATCTACTAGGGCAGAGTAATTACTACACGCCCTGTACAACTTTACTTTTGTGTAACTAATGCCTGAATAACTTGCAAACGTTTTTAGCTTGGGACTTGTGAATCCTCCCTGCCTGACTGTACTGTGATAGTAATGGTGATAACTACCATTTAGTAAGTGCCTGCGATGGGTTAGGCAGGTGCTTTAGATGCACAAAGTTATTTATACTCATAACCCTGTGAACCAGGTGCCATCAGAATTTACAGGTGAAGAAATTGAGGCCCAGAGAAATTAAGAACATTTCCCAAAACTATATGGCATACCAGGGGTAGGACCGCGATTCAAATTCAAGGTCAATTAGATGCCTGTGCGCAGAGCAAGTGATCCGGGTAACTCACTTCAGTTTTAGCAAATTGTTTAAGTTTCAAGGCAGCATTCTACTGGCTCAGAAATCCTTTCCGCATAATGCTAATTACCACATTTCCTTCTACCATAAACTTCTGAGGAACAAGTTTGGCAATTAAAGAGGAACAGTTCATTTACTATGAACCAAATATTTCTTAAGGATTGGTTATGCAATATAACTGATCGTAAGGCATTCAGAGTTCCCAAGTGACCTAATAACCAACAAAAATCACTGTCAATGTGCAACTGAAAAGAATACTGCTTATCTAAGGTTGTTGTTCATAAGTCAAACTTGTAAGAACAGAAATCACGTTCATTACTATGAACCCTCTATATTTAAGATGCAAAGTACCTCAGAACGGTGCTCCTCTCTTCCTCTGACTTGGTGATTAGTTTGCAGTTGTTCTCTAGGGAGAATACCCTCTGGCAAACAAGTGTGGACACCACTACACCTGCACGAGTACTGAACTGAGAGACTAGTATTTGGCTGGAAATTGACAGTTGGAAATCCATCACCCTTTCAAACGGCCTTGCCGTTAAGCCTCTTTCCTGGAATCCTCGACAGCTTTTGCTGGCAGGCACCCTAAGATCGACACATAGTTCTGGGAGGAGAAACTATAACGAGGTCTTAGAAAGGCTTCTCTTTCCCATTTTCCAAGGCGACACTCCTGAGATATATAAAAAGTAACCATGGCATATATGTTTTTTACAGACACAGTCTCTAAAGCAATGAAGATACTGTACACTTTATTGCTTCAGAATGGGGGCAAGGAGGGAGAAGGGAAAGTCGAAGATAATAAGTATCATAGGTTATAATTCTGATTAAATTTTAAACTAAAATTTAAAATTTAGTTTAAAATAATTTATTCATTTATTTCAACTTAATTTAAAATGAACATCAAATGACTCAAGTTTCAGGAACTAGTTTCCCCTTCTCTCTGGAAATCATCAGGATGACTATAAAAGGTATCATGGTCCAACTATCAGATTTTTAAAAATCCTTTTAAGAGCATTTTAAGGGTGCCTAGCTGGCTCAGTCAGTTGAACTTCCGTCTCTTGATTTTGGCTGGGGTCATGAGCTCCAGGTCCTGGGATCGAGCCCCCTGTCCTGTCAGGCTCTGCGCTCAGCAGGGAGTCTGCTTGAGGATTCTTTTCCTCCTCCCTCTTCCCACCGTCCCCCCCCCCACTCTGCTCTCTCTCTCTCTAAAATAAATGGATAGACTTTTTTTTTTTTTAAAGGAACACTTTCATAAACTGGACAGTTCTAGAATGGACTCAGGAAACTGAGCATTTAGTTCGAATGGGCCCAAACTGAAACTGTGTAAAAACTAAATTCAATAGCATGGATGAAGAGACATTCTTTTGGGACTAGAAGTACAACAAAGAAAACAATGTCAATGTCCACTTCGGGACTTTTTTCCTCAATTACATTACAGGATTTAAAGTTTTTAAAGATGTGTTTGTAGTTATGCGTGTAGATGTTTCAATTAAGTTTCATTATTTCAACAGTTGAGTTAATCCACTGTGCTTTCAAGGTAGAGCTCAGTTAGACCAAGTACATTTCGGTGTGTTTTGGTTGGTGGTAACACTCTATAGTATTACTATGCCATAGTTACATTAGAACGCCTCGGTCAGCAAAGCGTGCCCTTGTTCAGGGGCCGAAGCAATGGGCAGAGAAGTCGCACTTGCAGAGCAGGTGACTAGCAGGCTGGGCTGAAGAGAGCACCAGAGTTCCAGGCCAGCACCACGGGGCTGGTCCCTCCACAATCTGTATCAGCTATAAAGAGGAGAGGATTTTAGAGGGAGCTAAGCAAAGTGAAATCATTTCTCTTCCGCTAGTCCTTAGCTCTCATGTATCATCGTCACTTGCCTCATGCCAAAGACCAAGACTAGAAAAGGCCAAATCAACTCTGCTGACACCTGCCAAAATGGGCAGTTGCCCACATGAAAAGCCCCCACAGATCCAGAGAACAGAAATCACAGGACACCCGATACTGCGAGGGAGGTTATCAGCCACACTTCTCTTTTCTTCTTTCTGTAAGTCAAAATACTAAATCATAGCATTTGAGAATTTGAGGTGGACACAGGCATATTTGCTAATTTGTTCAATTAATAAGAAAAGACCATTAAAAAAGTATAGTCTTAAAAGCCATTCCATAATAAGAGTGATTTTTCCTCCATCAATGGGAAAAAGACCAATGAAAATCAATAAGTAGTATCAGGAAAAGTGGGATTAGCTAACCACGTACAAAAACAAAGGAACAAACAAATAAATAAATCTGTGCTGCTATTCTATTCCTTGCACCAAAATAACTCCAGACAATGAAGCCATAAAAGGAATACTAAAATCATGAGCAAGAAAATTTTATAATCTGAGTGGGTAAAACCTTTTGAAGAAGAAAACCCTGAAGCCATAAAACACAAATCCGATCGATGCAACCAAGCAAAACGTAAAATTTGCACATGGGAAATTACACAAGACCAAAAACAAATGGTAACACATGATAGAGAAATGATGAATTTCCTTAATAAAGAGAGTATTCACAAATCAAGAGGGTAAAGATCAAAGTGCACCAGAAATATGAGCAAACAGACAATTCGCAGGGGAAAAAAGGCCTAAAATACACATTAAAATGCTAAACTATGAAGAAAATATACAAAGTAAGACCACAGGACACAGATTTTCACTTAGATTGTCAAAGAACAAAATGTTGGTTAAAATATATAAGAAAATAAGAGCAATCACATTGCTCTAGTATTAAGCTGGAGGGCAATTGTGCATCTCCTCTCTCAATGTGCATACGCCTTCATCTAGAAATTCTCTCTTCAGGAGTGCATTCTATAGATACACAGACGCAATGACGTGGCTACAGAAAAGGACACTGCCCGGCAGCACGGCTTACAGTAGCAAGATTGCGAGTAACCAAACTGACCGAGGTGAAGTCTGAAATAACTGGTACTCCAGTCAATGCAAGACGGAGCAGCCGTAAGAGGAATGATGCAGATCCAAGATTCATCATTTTAAAGAGAAATCAAGGTGAATAGTATATGTATTTATGGAAACAGGGTAGGGTGGGTGAATATACTCAATACACCAGAACAGTGGTTCTCACCGTGTGATTCTGCAGACCAGCCGCAGCAGCACCTAGGACTGCTCAGAAATCCAAATAACTGGGGCCCACTCGGACCTACTAATGTGGAATCCCTGGGAGAAAAGTCTAGCTATCTGTCTTCGGATGCCTTCTAGGTAATTGTGATGCATACTCAAACTGACGAACTGCTGGGCTCGAGTATTTTTCAGGATACCCAGAACACTGGTCACAGTTGTTACATCTGGGGAATGGGAAGACTTTTCATTTTGGTACTTTTGGATTTGCCTACCATGCATATGTATCACCTATTTTACATAAGAAATTATCAAAACCTGCCACTTTGATCCAAAATGGCTAAGAAATAAGCTCAGTGTTTCTAGAAAACTGAATTATGAGTTCTGATTTATGGCATGACCCTTAAGAGAAAAAACAATAGCCTACTTTAGACCAAGATTTCAATGTGGAAGATAAGGCATACCTATAAATAACCATGCATGGTTTGGCACAGCAGAGCCTAAGTCTGGTGATGATGAACTTGTTATTTATTGAAGTAAGTTTTTAAAAAGAAAAACCTTTTTAGAGGTTTTATTAGAATGAGGCAGATCACCCTTATGTAGAGAATAACAATTAAAAACCCAGAATAAAGGCCAAGACAAAGAGAAAAATTGAACTTTTTTTTTTTTAAAAAAGCACAAAAACCCTACATACTAAAATTGTACACATCAAGTATTGGTCCAATCTTATATCAATCTATTTACATTAAACAGCACCATGGTTTTCTCACCCAGGTTAGTTAAACATGCCCAGAAAATCGTGATGCAAAGCATATGTACCTTTAAAACAAAATAAATTCTTAAGAGAGCTCAAATTCTACACAAAAACAACTTCTTAGCAACCGTAGATTATTGATGATATCACCCAATTTAACTTAGGAAAAACAGGTTCGAACACTGTTCCAGGTGTCAAACTTTGAGAGCTGTTGCTATTCAACGTGGCACACAAGTAACAAAGAAACTCTCTGATGACAAGGGCATTATATTCAAATACCCTCCAACCTCCACCTTCAAATAAAAAAATATTCCTTTGGAATTAACGTTGCTGTCGTCTCTTGAATTTAGATTCAATTA
The DNA here is from genome assembly GCF_023065955.2 of Ursus arctos. NCBI lineage: Eukaryota > Metazoa > Chordata > Mammalia > Carnivora > Ursidae > Ursus > Ursus arctos. The sequence goes on from NW_026622819.1 coordinate 59,020,006, forward strand.
TCAGCAACCTTAAATTGAATAAGCCACAATCTTTAAAATGATTGCATAAAGAAAGGGAAGTAGTTAAAGCTCTCAGAAACAGGTAAGTTATAATTATAGATATTATATCTAATCAGGCTATAGGAAATTTAATACCATTTTAAACTTTACATTTAAACTAATTAGTTTCATTTTGCCATTAAAATTAATAGTGCTTCACATCCAAATAGGTGTGGAGGTCTGATTATTTCCCAGCTGAGAGCAGTGTACGTACCTTCTTGCCTCTACTTTGCCATCTCACAGAGTCTCGGGGCTGCAGTGATTATGTGATGGTTCCCCTCTCCTTTCTGGAACTAACTTTTCAAAGGCCCCAGATTAAATATAACCCTTGGCAGCTTTATTCCAGTCATAGTATGAGAGAGAATCAGGTGCTCTCACTGGATTTTTCAGTCCTCTCGTCTAATCTGCAGATAGCTCTTAATTTGACTCTTCGCTAGGAAAGATGAGAGAGGAAAACTGTCATCCACCACCAGTAGAGGTAACAGTGAACTGCAAAGCTAACGTATAAAGCAATGTTTCATCATTTGGTCTCACTGCTGATGTTTAAGTGAAGTCCATAAACATACCAGTAAATTAGGAGTTGAAATTTTCTCTAAAAGACTGAAAATAGGCACAGTTCTCCCAGGCACATATACAATGGGTTTTCCTTACACCCTTCCTGCAAACTGGGAGAGAAGAGAGAATTGACTGTATTGTCTTATGGTGGAAACACCTGTCCTGGATTCCTTGCATTCCCTGGCCCAGTGCATTTGGGGGCATGCGCTGAAAGGTCCCAAGCAGAGTAGGTAGATCGATGAAGGTATTATATAGTAGTGACCCTCTAAGCCTGGATATAAAAACAGCTTTGTTATACAGACATTTCAAAATATCTATGCAGCAAAAGGACAAGAGACTTTTCAACTGAGTATCAGCTGAAAATCAGAGATCTGACTGCACTGACTTAATTATTGCCTAGTGTTCCAGAAGGGTACCTGCCACCAATGTGTTGGAAGGCACCAAAATTTAGTGTGAATGTAAATAAGGAGCTCAAGATATGGGGACGGGGAAAGCAATACTGAAACACAATTTGCCAGTCTCTACTCCTTTATGGCTAAATAGTAATTGAGCAAAGAATTCAGACCAGAATAGAAGTGAACCTCAAATACTGCTCTTTCCAGTTTTCTTTTTAAAAAGCTCATTTTATAACTGTTATTTATGTTTTGGGGAATTTATATATATATATTTTTTAATTCTGTATTCACAAGGTGCTTGGTGCTGTTCTTCATGGACATAACATTCTATTTACAGTCCAAATCATTTAAATACAGTCATTACATTGTTGTTGGGTGTTTTAAAATAAATGGTTATCTATTTTTCAACTGCCTTTCAAATTAGAAACTGTAATTACATGAGTCTCAAAGGCTGGCTCTTTGTGTTTTATTAATTATTTTTGTTGGTCTCCATCACAGATGGAATTTTTCACTGGTAATTCCTCAGAACTAAATCCATTCATACGGAATTCAGAGCAGTGAAAATAAATTTCACGCCATAGAGTAGGAAATGACAATGACAACAATAAAAAGGAGCGGGAGGGATCTTGGGACCAGCCAATAGGACCAATCAGTTCTCAACTGGTGTTGGGTTTTGCAAAGGCTGGCTCATTATAACTTGTACAACATAGTCCTTTGGGATCTTAAGCTCTTCCAACTTCATTTTGTCGGTGAGAGGTCTGCCAGAAAAGAACCATCGCTGGCTACTTGGTTCCACTCCTTCTGCTGCATGTAGCCTCCTCTTCATGTGGTATACAGTGTCTGTGCTGCGGACCACAAGTTTGAGGTCTTTGCCTGTGGAAAGGCGCAAACGGAGCTGACATTCATATCCCGAATTAGGTGGTGGCTCAGGAATATCCAGAGTCTCTATGTCGCTCTTTTCCTCTATCATGTTGATTGGTGGTGCCAAGCAGTAGACTGGAAGCTGATATCGGTTGCCCAGTTCATCATAGCACTCAGTGAGTGCACCTTCAGAAAGAGAAGATATGAACAAGAGTTTCATCTAAATGAACACATTTTTATTTACACTTTGCAAAATACGCAACTCTCTTGCTAGCTTGCCACTGGAGAGAAAACAATGTAAGGCCAGTCGTTGCCAACTGCTTAGCAATGATCATCGTCAAGGCCTATAACCAATTATTTGAGTGTGTATCTAATTTTACCTTAGCTAGGACCCTAGTTCCTTTCCCTCACATTTTCTAAGTCATTTCATACCTCATTTATACTTTCATTAAATGCTAGAGGAAAAGAAAGCACACGAAATTCAAATTTACTAATATTATTAATGCTTGGACCAAATTAAGGGAATATTCAAATTGTATTGGGATATCTTTTTAAAGAATGAATCGGTAATAACCACACAAAAGCAAAAAAACGGATCCCTAAGCTCAATTCACCACAACACAGTGTTCCAGAGCAGTTTCCTTAGTGCCTCGACTTCCTAAATACTTGGCCAAAAGTCCTTCGTCCAAAGAGACCACAAACTGGAGACGACAAGCCTACCAGCTGCTCTGGCTCCTGGCTTGTATATGAATTTCATTAGCACAATCACCACAGAAATGACTGAGGGGTTGTATTTAACCCCAATTAGTCAATCTGTTACGGAGAAGCTATGGGTTAAAAAGGAAGAATAAAAGGGGTATGAAGTTTATAACCAGGTATCTCAGGGAGAGAAAAAAGCATTTATGGTTTAAAAGAAGGTATTAATGGCTTATTTTTTTTTATAAAAGCATAAACTGCATTATAATTACCAGTCGGGAGGCCTGAAAGCACACTTAATGAATACTTTCTTACAAGATTATTCATATCATGTCCTTTGCTCAAACTAGAACATTAATGTCAGCTGGCTGATAAAAAACAAAAACATCTACCATATTCAAAACACTCACATATAGGCTAATGAGTATGGGTTGGGACACTGAGAAACAGTTATCAATGAACCAACGAGTTAATGAACTGATCTTTGTGGTCACTATCAATAGGCTGAAAATACAAGGCACCCAAAACGAGACTGGAACAGTACCAGCCCAGCACGGCTTTGATCAGTCTGTCTTCTAAATTACGTAAGATGGGCTGGGGTGAGAATGCAGTCACGAAGCATAACACACACGAATCTCCCCTTTCCTCTGTGTTTAAAGATACCGCACAGCCTCTGTGTTGTTCACTAATTAATGTGAATGCTAGGACACTGCCGAAACAGATACGCTTTAAGCACAGCGTGATCACCAGCAGTTCCCTAACCATCAGCCATCATGCTGCAGTGCCAATGCTATTTATAAAGAGGGCTAGGGTCAGGCGTGCTAACTTCATTATTTATATAGCCTAGTCCTCCTAGCTCTGAGGCAAAGAAACCTACTAGTGTCTTCCAGGTGGTCTGGCCACCAGGAGAGCTAGGAAAGACAACATGGAGAGTTCATTAAAGACCCATTACCTCTATTAAGAAAACACCTCAGATACATATCCCACGGACCCACGGATAGTATGGTCAGCCTGACAAGTACAAGAGCAATGTTCTGCTAGAAAAACATTCTTTTAGAGAAGCAACGTTCTAAATCATTATCTTTGAAATCTGTGGACCAAGAGGAAACTCCCAGCCTTCTATTAACTAGCTGTGTAACCTTGAGCAATATTCTTTAACCTGATACACCCTTCTCAACTAGCAAAATGAGACAGAAGAAAATCCCTAAAGTGGTTTCCAGGTCTGCATATGCTTCTCCATCTTCAGTATCACGACAGATATAAAATAATAGGGCTGTAAACAAAAGCAGTCAAACTGCAAGTAGAATGGTGTCCGGACTGAAAGACAGTTTACATTTGTAGCCTCTCTAGAAAAGGACTAGGGATGTCATAGCAGCTTTTACGAGTGTGCTACAACATGAGTGCGTGCCAATCTCAAAACAGACGTACAATCTAACAGGCACTCTGGCTCCTCCTGGATATGAATACCCACTCGTTCATCACAATGGAAAGCAGTCTTTTTTTCTTAAAACTAATTTCAGTCATCTGCCAGTTCATTCATTCATTCCTTTTTTTTTTTTTAAATAACCCTAAAGGAAGAGATTTTATTTCTTTTTTTAGGTACACTCTACCACCAACATGGGGCTCAGATTCATGATCCTGAGATCAAGAGTCTTGTGCTCCACGAACTCAGCCAGCCAGGCCTCCCTGGAAAGCAGTATTTTCCCTTCTGCCCTTCAGCCCAGCAAGTCAGGAATTCAGTTTTCAGATCTCAAACGGGTGAGAATAAAATTGCATGGAAGAGGTGCCAGTAGATGGCATATCTTCTTATTCCAGCTCAGGCAGTGCTCATATCTATGATGCTGTAAATAAGCTACCCAGACTTCATATTGCTTGGCTCCTATACTTTAATTTTTGGGGAAAAGGTAACTTGCATTTTATTTAACATGAAATTTTCTGGCTTGTTTACTCTTTTCCTCACTTCTGTCAAATTATAATCTGAGTTATAAACATGCTTTGAATAACTAAATAGGGGAAAAGTCCAGACCATGATGTCAGATATGATTTAGTTACATTTTAAGCTATAGTTTTACGGGTTACTCTCTCCCCAAATTAAATATCTGGGACCATAAATTATCAGTAAAAACAAACTTTGCTTACAATATAGCCCACAGTTGAATATTACCCCAGAATTACCTACTCAGAGCAGAATGACGCCTCTATAGGCCCAGACCTTTCTGAACAATATACTCCCAATTCCCCACCATTTACTAGCCCCACATCTCTTCAGTAAAGACAAAACTGCTCTGCTAATAGTGATCTCTAACACACAGCCTCTGCGGGACTTCATACGGACCACTCCACGTACTCCATGGAGCTGCTGCATGAACATTTACTAAACACCTGAAAGAGTGTAGGGCATATCACTAGCTCTGGGGGGGAAAGGTTACAAGAGAGACAACATTGTTCTTGATCCCCAGAAACCTCTGATCGAGGTAAGCAGCTATAGCACACCCACCAGAGATTTTAAATACAAACTGATACACTGAAAATCAAACAAAAGCTGAGACATCACACAACAGAAGAGTGACTAACATTGGTAGAGCAAAAAAGGAGAAATTCTGTAGAAATAGTGTGTTCTGGGCATGACACAGAGTAGAAATAAAGGGCATCTCAAGAAACAGGAATGATTGGGGCGCCTGGGTGGCACAGTGGTTAAGTGTCTGCCTCCGGCTCAGGGCGTGATCCCGGCGTGATGGGATCGAGCCCCACATCAGGCTCTTCTGCTAGGAGCCTGCTTCTTCCTCTCCCACTCCCCCTGCTTGTGTTCCCTCTCTCGCTGGCTGTCTCTATCTCTATTGAATAAATAAATAAAATCTTAAAAAAAGAAAAAGAAACAGGAATGATATGAGAACAAGAAATAGTACAAGGTAAGTAGGAAATAGCAAGTGGTTTTGCTGGGGTGAAGAGAGATCGATGATGTGAAATTACTAGATTGACAGCAATAGTGAAAACCTAATAGAGGGTTCTAGGGTTTAGATTTCATACTACAGGAAATTACTACAGGTGGCTGATACAGTACATGAGTCATTCACCCAACAAATACTGAGTGCCTGTTACATGCCAAGCAATGTTCCAGGTGACAAGACAAAGCCTGAAGATTATTTTATCATTTGCATAAAGGGAGAATGACTGGAATCAAGGGGACCTGATAAAATGATTGCCTGACTACAGCAATGGAAAGAAATGGATCTGAGAGAATCAGACCTAACAATAGGTTACGGATGATGGAAAACAAAAAGGAAAGAAGGATCACCTAAATCGGAAATGAGAGTGACAAAGAATTCAGGGTTAGAAGCTTTTTGCTTAGTTTTTAACTGCTTCAGGTTTGGTGAGATACTTCAACTGAATTATGGGCAGGTAACTGAACAAGCCTATTGGGAAAAGGGTAAAAGCAGCTTACAGAGTAATAATCTCAAATGTACAAATCTGAACATAAAAGCAACACTTAAGAGTGCTTACTAGTTCTGGCTCCGAGCACTTGGCATACATTGACATTTAATCCTCACAATAGCCCTCTACGGTCAGTCTATTACACTCATTTCGCAAATGAGAAAATCGAAGCAGAGAGAAATAACTTGTCCAGGGTCAGACACAAGTGACAGAGTGAAATAATTGGATTCCTGCAGTAAATGTATAGCATATGGATAAAACCATAGGGCTTGGTTCCTGGATTAATGATACGGTGAATAGGAAAAAGGAAATGGACATGGGGAGGGAAGGGCAGAGGATAAATATTAGAGGGATGAAAAGCCAAACATGAATCACAAGGAGTAAGAACCCAACAGTCTAGGGACGCCTGGGTGGCTCAGTCGGTTAAGGCTCAGTCCTGCATCGAGCTCCTTGCTTTGCAGAGAGCCTGCTTCTCCCTCTGCCTGCTCTGCTTGCCACTCCCCCTGCTTGTGCTCTCTGACAAATAAATAAGTAAAAATCTTAAAAAAAAAAAAAAAAAAAAAAAAAAAAGGACCCAACAGTCTGAAATGCAGTCCATCAACACAACTGCCAGTGATGTGAGCAATGTAAGGTCAAAGAAGGAACTGGAAGATGAGGCAAAAGAAAATGGTGACCAAGTTTCAGTGCTGTGAGGCCACCAAGTGTAGTGACAAAATGGACACTTACCGTCACTGTCGCATCTGCCATATTTGAGAGGAATATGTGAACAACAGGGCACAGTTATAAGATGGGAGAGTTTTTCTTAAAGAAAGCCTATGTGTTCAAATACAAGAGGGAAAGAACCACTTTGAAAGTTGATAATGTAGGGGCACCTGGGTGGCTCAGCTGGTTAAACCTCCAACTCTTCATTCTGGCTCAGGTCATGATCTCAGGGTGGTGAGATCGAGTCCCACATAGGGCTGCACTGGGCGTGGAGCCTGCTTAAGATTCTTTCTCCCTCTCCCTCTGTGCCGCCCCCCTCCCCACCCCACTTCTTGTGCTCTCTCTTAAAAAGAAAAAAGTTGATAATGTAGGCATTTTTCTAGTAGGTTTTTTTTTTTAAAGATTTATTTATTTTAGAGAGAGAGCACCAAACGTATGCACAGAGGGGAGAGGGGGGAGAGAGAGAGAATCTCAAGCAGACTCCATGCTCAGCATAGAGTAGATACGGGGCTCCATCTCGCAACCCTGAGATCACGACGGAGTTGAAATCAAGGGCCTGATGCTTAACCAACTGAGCCACCCAGACGTCCCTAGAAGGTTTTTATTGACCGCCGCCTGGACACTGAGGGTGTAGTTCATTCAGTAGTTCTTTACTAGCTCTAAAGAAGCTCTAGTCAGGCTTGCTCACACTTCTCACCAAGCAGCCTCTGTGGAAAGACATTCTTGTCTTTTTTCCCTTCTCCTCACAAACCTACCACAGGCTTCAAGTCCTAGCAGAGACAGATGGCTACCAAGACAAACAATTGCCAGAGCATCACCTCCCCAGGTCAGGAAGCCCTGACATCTCCCCATGATAGTAAGAAATCTGCCAAGACTCTACCTTCTGTTCTAATTTCATACATAATTTTCTTTTTTTCAAAGATTTTATTTATTTATTTGACAGAGACAACAAGAGAGGGAACACAAGCAGGGGGAGTGGGAGAGAGAGACAGATGTCCCCCTGAGCAGGAAGCCTGATGCGGGGCTCAATCCCAGGACCCTGGGATCATGACCTGAGCTGGAGGCAGACCCTTAACGACTGAGCCACCAGGCGCCCCCATACATAATTTTCTGAAGTATTTACCTTCTATCTAGATGACTGCTCAGATGTTCTCTTTTCCTTGGTCAACCTGGTTTTCTATGGCTATTTTTAATTAGGCATCAAAATATTTCACAAGAAAATTATAAAGATAAAAGTAGCTTATATGCCAAAAAATAAGAACAGCTTTACTAAATGCCAGGAACTCTTTCTCCAACAATCTTTCAGGTTAAAAATGATGTCTTTTAAAGCATTCAAAGGCCTCACTGCTTATCCCTCTATGCTCATTCCTATAAGACTGCAGTCAGTCTTAACGTTTTTGCCACTTGAGACTTGCATAGCTACATGAACAAATCTGTAAAAGTTAAACATCAATTTTTACATTAGGAAACTTTAGGAAATATGAAATGTTATCTTGTGATGATGGTTTCACAGGTGTATACATGTCAAAGCTAATCAAATTGTACACTTTAGGGGCGCCTGGGTAGCGCAGTCATTAAGCGTCTGCCTTTGGCTCAGGGCATGATCCCGGCGTTATGGGATCGAGCCCCACATCAGGCTCCTCCGCTATGAGCCTGCTTCTTCCTCTCCCACTCCCACTGCTTGTGTTCCCTCTCTGGCTGGCTGTCTCTCTGTCAAATAAATAAATAAAATCTAAAAAAAAAAAAAAATTGCACACTTTAAATATGTGCGGTTGGCATACTTCAGTATACCTCAAGAGAGTTGAAAAATTTAATATTTAAAATACACTGGCAATCCGATATAGAAAACTGCCCTTTAGGGACACCTGGGTGGCTCAGTCGGTTAAGCATCTGCCTTCATCTTGGGTCATGATCCTAAGGTCCTGGGATCCAGCCCTGCATCAGGCTCCCTGCTCAGCAGGGAGTCTGCTTCTCCCTCTGCCCCTCCCCCTGCTTGTGCTCTTACCCCTCACCCCCACTCTCTCTCTAATAAATAAAATCATAAAAAAAAAATGAGCAAATGCTTAAAAAAAACCAAACTGCCCTCCCAAAATCAAGTAGGTGATGTCTGGGAACCATAAATCTTTTGTTACATTGGGGGGTCTCTTTCAGAGCTTGTGGAAATACTGTCTTTATTCCTGACTTTTCTGACTTCTCTTTTCTAACTGACCCACAAGGCACAAACTCTGACTTTTTCAACAAATATGACTTCCTATAGCAAGGAAAGCCTAAGCACATAATTAAGTTGGACAAGAGCACTGATACAACAGAAAGACTATAAAGGAACAAAAGAGTAGGTTAGTCCTATAATTTGGGAAGCCCACTGTCGAGCCTGATGAGGAACAGAAGACTAGAGGAGAAGCAGTGAATCTGACGCAAGGAGTGGCAGCTTTAGAGTTGATGACACTCAAATTTTAATTTAGACCCTAATTTTGGACATATTCAGTCTGTTTCCTCGAGAATAACAGTATATACCTCACAAAGTTGTTGTAAGGATTAAATAATAAAACACACGTAAAATTGCCTAATACATAAAATAAACCGTTGAAAACAATAATGTTGGTTCCCTTCTCACACAAGTTTTAAATCTCAGAACTAGACTGTATACTCACTAATAGCAGTATACAAAGGATCAACTTTCGTGAAGTTTGAGTTCACTGCTTTAGGCCTCATGAGGTTCTCTACAAACCTGAATCACAGTAATGTCAAAAGGGCCATCACAATTATCTTTCATTCAGTTATGAGCAGTCTTTCAGGACTAACTAATGACAGTCTCTCTCTTGCAAACACTTTGTTGGGAATAATACTAAACTTATATCTGACAGTCAGGCTTTAAGAGAAGCAGTTTTAGCTCTCATCCTACCAAGTTAGAATTAAGACTGTGGCATTCAGAAGCACCAAGTCTACCATGTCTTAGAGCAAGCACAGGTGAAAGGTGGCTTAGCTTGTATTTCTCAAGCCATATGATGGCTAAACGGTGATTAAGTGCTTGTGTAGGGGGTGCCTGGGTGGCTCAGTTGTTTAAGTGTCTGACTTCAGCTCAGGTCATGATCTCGGGGTCCTGGGATCGAGCCCTGCATTGGGCTTCACGCCCAGTGCAGAGTCTGCTTCTCCTTTTCCTTCTCCCTCTGCCCCTCCCCCTACTCGTATTCAAGCTCCCTCACTCTCTCAAATAAAAGGAATCTTAAGAAAAAAAAAAAAAGAGCTTGTGTAGGGGTACCTGGATGGTGCAGTCGGTTGGGTGTTCGACTCTTGGTTTTGGCTCAGGTCATAATCTCATGGGTCAGGATCTCATGGGTTGTGAGATCTAGCCCCAGGTCGGGCTCCCTGCTCAGCAGGGAGTCTGCTTGAGATTCTCTCCCTCTGCCCCTTCCCCTACTCACTTGCATGAGGTCTCTCTCTCTCAAATAAATAAATCTTAAAAAAAAAAAAAAAGAGCTTGTGTAACATTTTGTCACATTTCTAAGGGGACAACGATCTTCAGAGAAGCCTACTGACACAAGGACAATGACCCACCTCAACTATTTCAGGGCCTTTGATGCTTTAAATGGAAAAAAAGGGGAGTGACAGCAACAGAAGAGTGGATAAATTTACATTTTACAACTCCAAATCATTTTTGTTTTGTCGATAGACAATAGAAATTATTAATATATTAATATACTCTTAATTAATTAATTTATGGTTAGTCATTTATCAGATCCTTGATTAAGGCCCTGTTTCATTTCTAAACACAACAGTCTGGATAAAATCCTCTGTCTACCATGTAAATGTAACATCTTCATGCTTTCATTCCGAAGCCTTATGGTCATGACAAATTTATCAATTAAGTTTATTAAATGACAAATTCTTACAGGGCCTTTTAAAGGAGCCAGAATTCGTGGTCTGCTTCTTAATGGGCCTCTATCACATTCAAGGGAAATAGAAACAAGGTCTACACATATGCATTTCCTGCCTATCCACGTCTTAGAGAATCCACTTGTCTCTTTAGTATTAATAGTTTTTGGGTTTTTTTTAAAGATTTTATTTTTAAGTAATCTCCACACCCAACATGGGGCTTGAATCCACAACCCCAAGATCAAGAGTCACAGGCTTGGGGTGCCTGGCTGGCTCAGTTGGTTGAGCGTCTGCCTTGGGCTCAGGTCATGATCTCCAGGTCCTGGGACTGAGCCCCGCATTGGGCTCTGCACTCAGCAAGGAGTCTGCTTATCCCTCTCCCACTGTCCCTCCCTCTGCCTCTCAAATAAATAAATAAATAAATAAATAAATAAATAAATAAAATCCTAAAAAAAAAAAGTCGCAGTGGGCCCCACTCACTAAGCCAGCCAGGGGCCCCAGAACTATACAGTTTTAAAGTATTCTATATATTGTGGGAGGGACTAAAAATGGAATTAACAGTGAAGATTACTTGTGGGTCACTATAAAAAACAAAGATGAAATGACTTGACAATGTCACTCCATTGCTTTGTTACTGTTAAATCCAGGACTTGAATTCAAATCCCAATTCCAATTCCATGACTTATAACTTGAAAAAAGGATGTGACCGCTCCATATTTCAGTTTTCTCATTATTTATTTATTTATTTATTTATTTATTTATTTATTTATTAAAGATTTTATTTATTTATTTGACAGAGACAGCCAGCGGGAGAGGAAACACAAGCAGGGGAGTGGGAGAGGAAGAAGCAGGCTCCCAGCGGAGGAGCCTGATGTGGGGCTCGATCCCAGAACGCTGGGATCACGCCCTGAGCTGAAGGCAGACACTTAACGACTGAGCCACCCAGGCGCCCCTATTTATTTATTTATTAAAAAGATTTTTAAAATTTATTTGAGAGAGACAGAATCTAGAGCAGACTCCACACTGAGCATGGAGCCCGACTCGGGGCTTAATCCCAGTATGCTGAGATCATCATCTGAGCTGAAACCAAGAGTTGGACACTTAACTGACTGCACCACCCAAGCACACTTTCTCATGGCTTTAAAATGGGGGCTGTTGTAGATGACTATTACACCATGAGAATTATATAACATTACATCAGTATGATGTTATGATTCTCGGTCTCGGTGTTCTTTCCATCATGTTGGCTCCCTATACATAGGAATGCTCTAATTATGCTATTTATAAGTGCCTTTATTTTAACTTTTTTTAATTAAAAAGATTTTATTTATTTATTTTAGAGACTGGGGGAAGAGAGAGAGAGTGTGTGTGTGCACAAGAAGGGGGAGAGGCAGAGGCACAGAGAGAAGGAACCCCAAGCCAACTCTGCACTGAGTGCAAAGCCTGATGTGGGGTCAGTCCCTCAACCCCAAGACTTGAGCTGAAGTCAAGAGTCAGATGCTCTACCAACTGAGCCACCCAGGCACCTGTAAGTGCCTTGATTTTTTAAAAACTTACATCACATTATACATAGTTCAATTTATTCACATTTGATATATTTTGAGATAAGACCAGGAAAAAGGAAAACAGAATTCTGGACAACTCTTTTGCCTCCTATATTTTGAAGGTGATTAAAAAACATTTTTAAAGAATTACCCTTACCTTTTTTTTTTTTTTTTTTTTTAAGATTTATTTATTTGAGAGAGAGAGCACACAAGGAGGGTGAGGGGCAGAGGGAAAAGCAGACTCCTGCCCAATGCAGGACTCGATCCTGGGACCCTAGGATCATGACCTGAGCCAAAGGCAGACGTCTAACCGACTGAGCCACCCAGGCGCTGGAGAATTACCCTTTCCTACCTCCTACATCCCTACGCATGAAAATGGACAAAAGAAATGACCTTCAAAAGCCTAACTGAACACCTGGCAATATTCAGCCACAAGAAATAACAAGAGTAAAGTTGGAGTTAAGTCTGTAAGAAAGAGAAAAGTGAATAACAGTGAGCAGCTACTCCTAGACAAGAAAGGTTAAGAGGGGAGCTTTTACATTTGCATTGAGAAGGAGACAGAAAACACATTAATTGTAGATGCTAAAGAAATAAACAACCACCTTTCTAGAAAATTAGAAGGTAGGGAGAGAGGGAGTAGCCAATTTTAAAAATCCTTTTTAACCTGCTACTTAATAATTCTAAAAAGCATTAAATGCTCTCATCTTTCTGAAACAGGTATTGTTTCTGAACAAGCTTTAATCGAAAATTACTTAATAGTCACTATGGGCCAAGCTCTGAAAAATGAAAATAATAGCCACCCTTTTTTTTTTTTTTTTTTTTTTTTTAAGATTTTAAGTCATCTCTACAGGCAAAGTGGGACTCAAACTCACAACCCTGAGATCAGGAGTCATATGCTCTAGCTACTGAGCCAGCCAGGTGCCCCCCACCTTTAAAAAAAAAAAAACAAAACAGAAAACCAAACAAACAAAAACTCCCTCTGTTTATGCTAATTTGGGTAAACCACTTAATCTGTAATCTAGTTTCATTGGCAAGATACTATATTAGGAATGTTTTTAGGATTTTTAGGTAATGGCAAAATAGGAATCAATTAGAAAAAGGAGATACTCTTTAAGAAATTTAGGACCATGAGAAAAAAAGGGGAAATCATGAAAAATAAAGTTCTTATAGGATGCGGAGGCTGTGGAAAAGAGGTACCAGATACCAGAATCATCCAGGGAGATTTTTCCACAATACACGTGTGCATATATATCTGAGTCACAACTTCCAGAGTGAAAATTGCCATTTGAGAATAATGACCTAAAGACATCACTGGTATTAATGAAGGAAGATAATTAAAAAGCACGGAATTATTTTGTGCTGGACAAGACAGAAATATAATGAATACAACCTGCAGACTCGAATTGAGACAAGAACAGAATTATTCATGGAATCACTATATGAAAAAGAAACAAAGGAGGAAACGTGGGGCAAGGGTGTTGGGTGATGGGAGGTGTTTTAGTTGTTTCTCTGAAAAATAACTCAGGAAATAAGGTAATTATCATTACACAGGAAAAAAGGCCACTGACAAATACATAATTTTTGTGCATATAACACTGATACTAAATGCAATTTAAACAAAAAGGGTACAATCCTTGCTTATTTTGCACATACAATCTAAAATAACAGAAAAGATAAGACCTATACAAATAATGTTTACAAAGACATTTCCATACTGTTTTCAAACTTTAAAGAATTTCTTATAATATTTATATTGGGAAGATAACATGAATAGGTTGGGCTAATAAGATTATGGGAAGAGAAAACAGGATGAGATGAAAACAAGAAAGCAGAGACTTGACTGAAGGAAGCCTAGAAAGGAGTGTATGCCCTAGGATCTCTTCAGATTGTCAATCTAAGATCAGTTCAATACTCTTACGGGTAATATTGACAGGTGTCGATGAAAGGAATAGGGATGGGCCTAAATAGGGATGATGTTAAACTGTCATCAATGCTTTGGTGCCCAATTAATAAATCTGCTACTACTGTTGCTACTGAATCAACATGATCTCAAAATTTGATTAGGCATATGCCTATGGGCAGAGTCCCCCCAAAGCCAGAGAAAGATGTTATCAGTAGATAATATATCCAGAAAAATGATCAAATTATATTAAAGACTTTAGTATAAGGAATTTACTTGTTAAAGCCAGAGTCCAAAAAAACCCAAACATTAGCACTATTTATCAAGTGCTTTTTATAGACTATGGTAACTAATTTACATGTGTTATTATTATCGCATTTAATCAATACAACCACCCTATAAGGTAGATAGTTATAATCCATATTTTATAGGTGGCGGCATTGAAGCTTACAGAAAAGAAGTGATTTGCACAAAGTTGCATAGCCATGAGTAATACAGTAGAGGCAGAAAGTAAGGCTAAGTCTGATACTAAAGCCTGAGCTAAATATCTAAAGCCTATGCAATATCTTAAACCTAAAATATGAAGTATAGGATGTTTAGGGTCTAACACAGCTAAATGTATCCAAAGTAAAATTTCATATACATAACTACACCAAAAAAAGGGAAGAAATTTCAGTGTCACCAATGAGTAGATCTAGGTTAAAGAATGCAGCTAAATAGTTAAGTTATAAACTAATGGTGAGTTAGAGTACATGAGTGAACACAATTCAAAAGTCCATCCAAGAAATGCTGTTAAGGTTCAAATATGAACAAGGGAATTCAATCAAAGGTAGCAATACCCAGAAAATTATTATAGAGCTTTGAACAGGGAGAGATTGGACATCAGTTTGAGTCCTTCATGCTAAAGCAGAAAACACTACTTAAACATAGAGGGGAAGTAGAAGAAGCTCATCCTATCAAATTTCCAAGAATAATTCTCTCTAATCTGTTGGTTGGTGAGGCTGCCACAACATTACTTTTGTTGGCAGTTCACATAGATAAGCAAAAACAAGGGACTTAAGTATTTAGAGATCTGAGCCCATATCCAATAAAATATACATAAGCCCCTGCCTTAAATAAAACAGAGCTGCTTTGCCTCCGTGAACTTGTAAACAAGGCCATAATTTATAGAACGCAATCAGATATTCCTATAGATAACTATATTAAGTACAAAGTAAGGAAGTCAAAGTTCTAAGGTTCTGGATCTCAGGTTTCTAAATTAAGACAATCACAGATAAATTAATTCTTTCCCACTTCCCACCCCTACTCCCAACCAGCAAACCTATAAAAATAATAAACAAATACTGCTTTAAAAATATGGGATATAAGCATTAAAAAGAGAGGGATGACAAAAATAACTGTAAAGGAAGGCTCTTTCCTTTATATTACAAAAAGGGAGTATTTGAAGACAAAATATGGAACTAAAAGAGGTAATGGAGCAAGATGATGTGCACCCCCAATCACACAAGGTAAAGAATTCAGAGACTATCCATGCGAATCGGTACTAAAGAGTCATACTGAAATGGCATTCAATTACACATTTTTCCAACTGTAGGAGGCATCAGTTTCACACCTGTGCAGAAGAGTCATTATATACAGTGGGTACTCAATAAATGTTATTAACCCAAGCCTATACTAATAAGCTTTCATAATAAAGAACAGAACAGCTATGGAATATGTATTTTTAAAAGTTTCTTGGAAGCACAGTTAATTCAGAAAATTAACAGATTTGGAAATCTGGGAAGGATACTAATTTAAATATCTTCCCCTGACAAGGAGTCAGGGGAGCCTGGCTGGCTCAGTTAGAACAAACATGCGACTCTTAATCTCTGGGTCATTAGTTCGAGCCCCACATCAGGTGTGGAGTTACCCAAATAAATAAAACTAAAAAAAAAAAAAGAAAAAAGAAAAAGGAGCCAAAGGACATAAAGCAGATGATTAAACAGTGAAAAGCAGTGTTCTGAAAATGCAGACAAATAAAGAGAGATATTGAAAAAGAAACCATGAAGGTATAAAGGAATAAGAAGCAATGCAAAGGAATGCAGGTGATTACATAGGAGGCTAAAGAGACAACCTGGAAAAATATTAATTTGAAAAACTAAAGAGAAAAATTTATAAATACAGTTATCAAAAGAGCCAAGAATGTAATATAAAATTAACACTTAGATCCCAGTATACCATGAAAAATTCTGAAGTGTTTCTAATCAAAGAGACCTAGCAAGAGGATATGCATGGGTCTAGCAAATATGTCCCTGGAAACACTCTAAGCTAATGGTGGGGGGGCACCTGGGTGGTTCAGTCGGTTGAGCATCTGCCTTTGGCTCCGGTCATGATCCCAGGGTCCTGGGATGGAGCCCTATATTGGGCTCCCTGCTTGGCACAAAGCCTGCTTCTCCCTCTCCCTCTGCCTGCCACTGCTGCTGCCTGTGCTCTCTCTCTCTGTCAAATAAAATCTAAAAAAAAAAAAAAAAAAGCTAATGGTGGTCCTTAGAGTCACATTCCTAAGCAAAAGAGAAAGAGGTTCTTAATAATGCTCAGGGCTGCAATCATAGAAAACT
The DNA here is from genome assembly GCF_023065955.2 of Ursus arctos. Taxonomy (NCBI): domain Eukaryota; kingdom Metazoa; phylum Chordata; class Mammalia; order Carnivora; family Ursidae; genus Ursus; species Ursus arctos. The sequence continues at coordinate 59,036,600 of NW_026622819.1, forward strand.
GTCCTTCAGAACATGTCTAAGTTTATGTTTGCGCATTATGCTAAAAAGAGGCTTGATGAGAAAGTATAATGGCTAAAGGAGCATCCACTGAGTCTCTACGGCTTCTGAAATCTAAATTTGAGACTACTTCTCTAGTGCTCATAGGAAACGAGTGAAGTAGAAGTTCTAGAAGATAGGGACAGGGGATGGAGGGCCCTTGATGAAGAACTAGGAACTTTCTAAGTGTGGCAGTTGGAAAATACAGGTTATCACGTGTTCTCTTTCTTGAGATTAAAAATATTTAAAAAACATAAAAAATACTGGGGAACCTGGCTCGTTCATTCGGTGGAACATGCAACTCTTGATCTTGGGGTTGTGGGCTCAAGCCCTGTGTTGGGTGTGGTGTTTACTTAAAAAATTAGATAAATAGGGGCGCCTGGGTGGCTCAGTTGTTAAGCGTCTGCCTTCAGCTCAGGGCATGATCCTGGTGTTCTAGGATCGAGCCCCACATCAGGCTCCTCCGCTGGGAGCCTGCTGCTTCCTCTCCCACTCCCCCTGCATGTGTTCCCTCTCATTGGCCGTCTCTCTCTCTGTCAAATAAATAAAATAAAATCTTTAAAAAAATTAGATAAATAAAAAACAAACACACAAAGTAAATCTCAAGCTGAAAGGCATATAAAGAAGCAAAGAGGAATGCTCCCCTTCAAAAAAAAATGCACAGCAAGGAATATGAACACTTCCCATTTGGTTTCTTGCTATAGAAAGGAGCTGATTATGTTCTCGTTGTCCTTGAGGACCACCGAACATACCATGTGGTAATGTTATGTTTGCACCATCAATGATTGCTTGTGCCAGTTCATGATCATTGCTCTCAAAAGCATGTGCGGCAGCCTTCAAGGCATCCCAAATCTCTTTACGGCCTTCAAAAGCTGGTGCAGTATCCCAAAATTCGTCCCTCTTGCTGCGCAGTTGTCCATCTGTCATGGGATAATCGCTTTTCCATTTGGGTTTCTCCTTTTTCAAAGGCTGGTTACGACCTAAAGCGACTGAGAAGAAAAAAAAAAGCTGACGTCAAAACCAAAATTTACAAATGATGTATTAAACGTTATCTGGTCATTCCTCTCTGATTCATTCATCAAAATTACAGCTAGAACTTTACCTAATAATTAATTCTTGCATTCTGAAATTCCCCCTATTTTAGAACTACAAGAGCAAATGAAGACATTGGATGGCTCTACCCAAAATGTCCAGGGACAAGTTAGTAACTCTTTTCAATGCCATATGCCTTCTCCAAAGGATGATTTTAAGAATTACTTAGAAAACTAGCAGTAAGTGTTTCATCAGACAATAAAGGCAGGATTTTAAAAAGTCAAAGGATACCATTAAAGAGAGGTAAGATACTAGGAAAAATCAAGTAGCAACACTAGCTTGAATCTCAGGACTCTGGACATATAAAGCCAGAAAGCAGGAACTGAGAAATCCTTAGCAGGGGAAAGACTGCTCTGTGGTGTCCAAAGAAACAGTCAAACCACCAGCTCCATGAGGAAATCTGATCATAGGAGCACCCCACTCTGGACTTCAGTCAAGGAACTGTAAATGCCTCTCTCTGAAACTTATATGGAGCTAATTTTGAAAAGGGTGAGAGAGAAGGTCAGAAATCAGTGCTTCACTCTTTGGAGAAAACAGGACTGAACAGGGAATCCTTGATACTGGACCACGGGAGAAGTTCCTCACTACAAGAAACAGAAGAACTACAACACCCTACTCCAGTTTGCTGTAAAAGGCAGCAGAGCCCCTTAAAGTATGTTACATAGTGGTGGGGCTAGAACAAGTCTGACGCAGCTTCTTTTAACCAGATACTTACCTGGCCTTTGATCACTGATCTCACACTGACATACACAGCCATTCTCAGTCTTACACAGTGCCATAGATAAGAAATAGTTTGATAGATGGAAAAATCAGTAAAAAGAAAATTGAAGCTTGATGGAGTCTTGGGTAAGAGTAGGTGGGAAGTAAATGACAGAGAGGTGGGAAGGAGAGGGTGTGCATCAAAATTCAATGTTCTATATTTAACTGCAGAAAGAATACTAATTTAAAAGAAATTACTCTCAAAATGGTTTTAAAGAAGCCATGAAATTAACCACTCCCTTACTGGCCCAGAGCCAAATGAAATTTGGGCTATTCATAACAGAAATAAACAAAATTACTCCAGTCCCTGGGCAATCTCAATACACTATACAAGGCTATGTTCCCAATGACAGAACAAACTAATGCTACAAAGTGTATCTGGATTGACACCTGGATTAAACCTCTGTATTTTCCAAATAATAAATGTATACAGCACGTTATTCTCTAAGAGGTGTTCAGAATATGTCAGATAATCACCGATTCTACCAACAAGGCAAAATGAAACAAATTTATTTTCTGCTATATTAACCTTTAGATAAGTTAGTAATAGTTTAGGGATGACACTCAATATTAGTTTACTGAATAGGGAGAAGATAGGACACAATAGGTAAATACCTATTTGAATAGGTATCTATTTAATATTGAAACGATTATCTATTATACAAAGTTATCTATTCAATATTCAAATAAGATTCCTATTTGAATAAAGTTTCAGGTTTTCCTGAGTAGTTCCAGAGAACTGCCTAGCCTCACATATATTAAATGTACCTGAGAGATACTTGTTATAATTCTGTAATTGTGAGAGAATCACAAAGCAAAGGCAAAAACAAAAACAACCAAATGTCTACAATCTCAGTATTTAAACCTAAGAAACTGAAAGAGGCCCTCAAACAGAGGGAACCAACAGAAAAACAATCTTATAACAAAGGTAGAAAATAGCCACCTGGTGGCTCAGCGGATTAAGTGTCTGACTTTAGGTAAGGTAGTGGGTCCTGGGATCAAGCCCTGCATTGATGTTGGGGTTGCTGTTGTTGTCCACGACGTCCAGCTCTATGCTCACTGGGGAGTCAGCTTCTCCCTTTCCCTCTGCCCTTCCCCCTGCTTGTGCTGTCTCTCTCTCTCACATATAAATGGATAAAACCTTTAAAAAAAAAAAAAAGAAGGTAGAAAATACTTTGGAAAAAGTAAAAGCCCCTTCCTTACAAATATGAGGCGGCTTTATTTTACCATTCCCACCTATAGAAGGCATAAGAACGAAGGAAAGATGATACATTATGCTTAATGATAATCATTCCAAATCCATTTCAAATCTACATGCTGAAAAGTTCCAAAGCCATTAATTTATGTAAAGGTAAATAAGACAAAATAAATGCTTGTGACATCAGCAAGCTTCCTTTTCTGTCTCAGTCTCTACTTTATATGACAAACATGGTGAATGTCTATTACTAAAATACTTAAGTGTATATAACATAAAATATTATTTTAGTGAAACCACTGAGCAGTGCAGAATTTTCATTACAAAATATGAAGTTAAAAGCCTCATTTTAGGAGGTGCCCGCGTGTCTCATTCTGAGATTTCTCGTTCTGAGAATTTAACATAAAGTACCCTCCTTAAGTTTAAAAAGAACTGTTCTATGATGGTCATGCACATCTTATGTGTTTATATTTTCTAGGAACTGGTAACCAAATATGCTTTGATTTTAGCTAATATCATAAACCTGAATTTCTGAAAATACCTGGACATAGAAATCAGGCTAGCAGCTAAGAAGCCATGATTTTTTGCACCAAGTCAACCATTCTCAGTTATGAAGAAAAAGACGTAAACTATGTATACGCAACTAGATTACATCTTATGCTCTGAAACTTTCAGATTTATCTGTTTCATACATCCTCTGACTGCTGATACCAAGAGATGCTCAGTACCATTCATATATCTGGGACTAAGTATACTATTATGCTCTAACAATGGATTTAAAGATAGGAAACAGTTCTTATTCCCCAAATTTCTGTTTTAGAGCTTTAAATTGCAGGCAAACAACCACACTTTTTTATTCCATGGTTTAACATATAACAAAAGATTAATAAAGAAACCTAATTTTATTATTTCAGAAAATACCCTTTTCCCACATCAATCCAGTTATTTTCTAGAACTTTGCCAAAAACTCACCATCTCAGAAGCCTCTTAATTACATTCATCTACTCATCTTATCTTTCCTTATAAATGGTCAGCACTTCTTCCCCTTCAGACAAATAAATAGATCTAACATGCAGAAAACCCAGGAAAGGTTTGCTTTTCAGATTTAAATAGCAACATAATCTTAAATATTTATTTTACTCCACAACTGAATGAATTTGCAAAAAATTCACTTCGACATTACGCCAAAAACAAATGATCTCTAAAAAACAATGACCAACAAAAAACAATGATCTCTAAAATGAAGTTATGTTCATAGTTGTTTTCCTGCTCTGGTTCCTCTCTTTTGGTTTCCTGCCTTTTGGTTCCCCGATTTAAGATTGGAACTCTTCAAATGAATAAAAGAGAAGCCATAATGTATAAGTAAGGTAAATATCAAGATATGACTCATGTAATAATAGCTGTAACATACTGAAAACCAGAGCATTCCGTTTCACTAACACAATAGCCTAAGGGAAAAGAGTGCATATTTAAAGAGCTCACCATCAAAGGACAAAATGTTGTTGCACAGAATTCTGAAAACTTGAAAGCAGCAAGGAATAGGATTGGGGTAATGTTCCTATATTTAGATTGATTAGAGTCTGAAGATCATGAAAACGAAAGGGAAATTTTTGTCACTCCCAAGAGTTAAGAATAGATCCCATAGAACTCTTCCATAACAGATGGTGCTGGCCTAAAACTATACTTGTATTTTATTCTCATGTAAATTTAGAATGCACTACACAAACACATATATACTACATATATTCCCTTTACCTAAAGTATCTAACTGCCAAAATAAAAATAGGGATACGGGAATTAAAATGCTTAAACTAAGAGCATCAACATGCCAATAGTCAAAACCGTAGGCGTTAACTTCTCTAATATCTGAGAATTTAGATGTGGAAGAGATCTTAGATGGTACCAGTTAACCTTACTATTTGACAGGAAGGTAAGAAGACCTAATGAGGATAAATGACTTGCTCAAGATCAAAAAGAGTCAGGACTATAACCCCAATGACTAGATCCAAAGTCCAGAGCGCTCTCCATTTTAGCACTCCATGTCTTACTGGGGCTGAGAAATCTGTTTTCTTTTACATATCAAATCAATCACAAGCTTCCTTCAAAATAAAGCATGTGTTGAGTTGTTTTTCTAGTAGCACTGATTCATCTTTGATAGGCTTTGTTAGGACCAATGGAGTGTCTCTGATTGGACAAAGGAAAAGCTAATGGAGCAGCACCAGATCCCCAACCTATCTCATCTACCACCTAATTCATTTCTTCAGAGATATCATGCTCACTAAAGAGGAATCCTAAAATAAGGGAGGAGGTAATGCAGTTTTCTGCTCTGTCAGCTTCAACTTAGAAGTACTCTGCACCTATAACAGAGTAGGCACTAAAGATCATATGTATGTATACTTACCTAAGTTAAATACACCATTTTTTATGCTGTTTTATAAAAAATAGAAACAAGAACTTTGATCATGCTCCCACCCTACAGTTTATAAATATTAAGCAGTTAAAATATAATTTTAAAGAAATTTATATAATTTTTAATGTTGTTTACTTTATTGAGGAGAAAAAATAAAGAGTTTTTTAGAGTATAAATCTAATTACCAATGGCCTGAGCATACAAACAGGCAAGAGGATAGCGAAACCTACAACATCGTATATCCAAAGATGGGCGAGTCTCATTAAAAATGTTACACAAGTGTGCTCACTTTGGTAGCATATATACTGAAATTGGAACGGTACAGAGATTAGCATAGTTCTGTGCAAGGATGGCATGCAAATTTGCAAAGCATTCCATATTTTAAAAAAGTTACAGAAGCACACAGTTAAATCCAACAAATGCATACAAAAAAGCCCCAACTTCATTTGGAAGGCTGAAATTACATAAAATTGGAACTAAGAATACGGTCACTTAACTGGAGCCCACTATACCTTCTGAGTAGTAAATGAAATTTTCAGATGGTTCATTCTACTGGTCTGGGGGAATGGTTTTATCTAGAATTACATTCTTTGCATTGCAAGGACTTTACTTCTATTAATTTATGGGTTGTTCAAGGGATGGGAAGCACACACACAAGCCAAGGATGCCTGCCATCCCCACAACTATTTAACCTTGTTTTGAAAGTGTTAGCCAGCACAATCTGACAGAACAAAACAATCAGAAGTGTTAGAACCAGAAGGGAAGGAGTAAAATCATCTCTAATTGCAGATGATATGATAGTATGACTGGAAAATATAAGAAAATCAGTGCTAAAATTGAATGATAAAAAAATCAATATGGTAATGAATACAAAATGGAAGCCATATATATATAAAATATCAGCGAGAAGACAGAATGGAAGAAGAAGGTCTCATTTGTAACAGTGACAGAAAAGATACAATACCTGGAATACAATACCTATTATCATGATATATTTTTTAAACTCCTGACAGTCCCAAAAGTAGACTAGACTTGAACAAGATGAAGACATCTCTTGTACTTGGACATTAACATGTCCAAGCTGTCAATTCTTTCCAAGTGAATATCTACATTTAACATGTTTCCAATGAAAATAATTTAAAAAAAAAAAAAAAACTTTCTAGGGGTGCGCCTGGGTGGCTCAGTCGGTTAAGTGTTTGCCTTCGGTTCAGGTCATGATCTCAGGGTCCTGGGAGCGAGTTCTGCATCAGGCTCCCTGCTCAGTGGGGAACCTGCTTCTCCCTCTCTCTCTGCTGCTCCCACTGCTTGTGCTCTCTCTCTCTCTGTCTCAAATAAATAAAATCTTAAAAAATAAAAAAAAGTTTTTAAAAATTAAAAACTTTCTGAAGCTAGATGAGTTGATTCTAATATATAAAAACAAATGGGCAAGAATAGCTAGGAGAATCCTGAAAAAGAAGCACAAGCGAGCTGGCTCTACAAATATTAAATACATATTAAATACTACAAATATTAAAACATAAAACCACTACAATTAAAAGTGTGTTAAGGCAAATGAACATTTAGAATATAATGAAGTTCAGAAAAAGTCCATATATACATGGATATTTAGTATATGATAAGAGATTTTATCTTAAACTGTTGGAGAAAAATGGGCAATTTAAGTAACAGTGTTGGAATTGGACAGCCACTTGGAAAAAGATAAATTTGGGTCAATACTTAAACTGTACACCATAATAAATTCTACATGAATGAATCAAAGGTCTAAATGTAAAAACTGAAACAATACATGCACTACAAGAAAATATAAATTTCTCTGTAATAAAGGAATAGCAAATGCTTTTCCAGAAGCAATGAGAAAAGACTTAATTTTCATGTGGGGGCAGAAGTCAAAATACAAATGACAAGCTTGGAGAAAATATCTGTAACTTATATTATAAGGGGCTAATCTCCCTGGTAAAACTAAAAATGGAGAAGAAGCAAAAAAACTGTAACAGAAAAATGGGCAACGGATGTGAACATCCAGTTCAAAGAACAAAAAAAGGTAAATGACATCTGAAACAATTTCTAATCTCCCTCATAAGAGAAAAGCAAGTGAAAACTATGCTGGAATTCCCTCTTTTGCTCTTAGGCAACAATTCACAAATCTGACACTGGTAAGTTATGGAGAAATAAGATATTCTCCTACATTTGAGGTAGGAGTCTAAGATCTCATAGGATTATTATCCGAAGGATTCCCAATGGAGGGGGAATTCGGCAACATCTAATATAATCAGTTATTCATCCATCCACTGAGTCAGCAATCCCAGTTCTAGGATTTAATTTCTAGATATACTCCATGTAGGGGTGCCTGGGTGGCTCAGTCAGGAGTCTGCGTCTCCTCCCTCTGCCCCAACCCCTACTCGTGCTCTCTCTCTCGCAAATAAACACAATCTTAAAAAAAAAAAGATATACTCCATATAAATATGAAAAGTTATTTCCTGCAGGCTTATTTGTATTAGAAGCAATGTAATAGATATAACATGGTACAACCATATGATGAAATATAACGCAACTGTGAAGAATAAAGGAGAATTGCAGAAACTCAAAATGGAGAAATTTCGAGAATAATTAAGTAAAATAAACAGAACAGTACATATATAGTAATACATTTTGTTTAAAGAAATAGGAAAAACAACTACCTCTCTCTATATATTTGATTTTGTAAAAAACACACAAACTAGAATAATAAACCAGAAATTGATGAAAATGGTTATCCACAAGGGCTATGGGGTAAAAAGGGATAGAGATGGGAACAAGACTTCTGAATACAGCTTTTTATACAGATTTGACTTTTGAAAAATTGTAAATGTTTTACATATGCAAACCAAAATCAAGCCATAAAAGCAAGCTCTAACACTGAACACAGAAATAAATGAATGTAACTGTATATCAAATGTTAACATAACCATATAAAGAAAATAAGTATTTCAAGTCAATTTTGAACATGATACTCTGATTATACAGCTTTAGTGGGGTAAATTTTAAGGAACAAAAAACGAACTACAAAAGACATCTTTAACTTTACTCAGCAGGTTAAAGTGCTAAGAATTTATGTACACTACTAATTACTATAATTCTGCAACACTGGATAAAGCAAATAAAGAACTATATTAATATCAACAGGAACAGAATTTTATTTTATTTTATTTTTTAAATGATTTTTATTATGTTAGTCACCATACAGTACATCCCCGGTTTCCGATGTAAGGCTCGATGATTCATTAGTTGTGTATAACACCCAGTGCACCATGCAATATGTGCCCTCCTTACTACCCATCACCGGTCTATCCCATTCCCCCACCCCCCTCCCCTCTGAGGCCCTCAGTTTGTTTCTCATAGTAACAGGAACAGAATTTTTTAAATTTATTTATTCGACACAGAGAGAGAGTATACAAGTAAGCAGAATGACAGGCAGAGGGAGAGGGAGAAGTAAGCTCCCCGCTGAACAAAGAGCCCAACTCGGGGCTCGATCCCAGGACCCTGGGATCATAACCTGAGCCGAAGGCAGATGCTTAATCAACTGAGCCACCCAGATGCCCTAGGAACTGAAATGTTTAATAAAAAATAAAAATATATAAAATAAAAAGAAAAAAACTTAGGTTAATTTTGAATTGTACATCAATATGAACTTGTAATTTAAAAAGTATTTTACAGGGGCGCCTGGGTGGCACAGCGGTTAAGCGTCTGCCTTCGGCTCAGGGCGTGATCCTGGCATTATGGGATCGAGCCCCACATCAGGCTCTTCCACTATGAGCCTGCTTCTTCCTCTCCCACTCCCCCTGCTTGTGTTCCCTCTCTCGCTGGCTGTCTCTATCTCTGTTGAATAAATAAATAAAATCTTTAAAAAAAAAAAAAAGTATTTTACAGCTCTGTTGACTAAAAGGGCTTAGAAATAATGACAACCCAGTAGTAATAAGCATACCTTGCTCCCAGATTTTAGTTCTAAATACCACACCCAACTAAAAGGTCCTAGGGCATTTGGAGAAACGGATAGTTCTATGACTAGGGCTGGAAAAATTAAAAGCAAGCCTGGGACATGTAGTTGGGCTGAGAGAACAAGAAAGTGCTCGAGTGACTAATGAGATCACCTCAAAGGCAAAAAGGAGACAGTCCGAAGGAGACAACATCTGCGTCAATTTTGGAGCATAAAAAATAATTACTAGAATTGACTTTAATATACTGAATAAGTAAAAATTCATGAATCTTTACTCCTACGAAAAGGGGAGATGAGAGAAAAAAGGCTCTTTCTTACTGAAGAATACCAGTAATAAAGGAAGAATGACATGTTTAAAAGAATCATTCTTTACAACCCCATAACTGATTAGGGTAAGGATCATCAATAGATATATTAAAACATCATGGGTAACAGGACATGCAACCTGTCAGAGGATCACAGAGGAAAAATTACACTGTAGATAGCGGACACTCATTACTTGAACCAAATAGCCAGACTTAAACTCCTGATGCACTGCAGTATGAAGTAGAAAAAACAAAGATGCAGTAATCTTACCCAAAATGTTTAACTGAATCTAATCAAACTTCATATCTGAACTTATTTATAGGAAATAAAAAAGGATAAAAGAAAATGTTAAAATGGGTTTAGACATAGTCAATTACCCCCTGGAGGGCAAGACTGTTCCCAGTTGAGAACTAGTGGTCTACACCAAATAAGACAAAACATGAACTATGTTTGGAACCTGCTTTGAAAAAAGTTACAAAAGACATTTTGGAACAGCTGGATAAATCTGAATATGACTAAATAACAGATGTCATTAAGAAATTACTTTTTAATTTTCTTAGGTATGATAATAGTATCATAGTGATGTAGTAAAATAGTCTTATTCATAAAGGAAAAGCATGCTGAAGTTTTTAGAAGTGTCATGATACCTACAACTTTCAAATGGTTCATCTGTTAAAAGTGAGAGTGTGTTGGGGCGCCCGGGTGGCTTAGTCAGTTAAGCATTTAACTCTCAGTTTCAGCTCAGGTCATAACCTCAGGGTTGTGAGACTGAGCCCTGAGTTTGGGGGGGGGTGGGGGCTCTGCCCTCAGCACGGAGTCTGCTTGAGATTCTCTCCCTCTCCCACGGCCCCTCTCCCGCTCACGTGCATACACTCTCTCTAAAATAAAAAGAGAGAAAAATGTAAATATAGCAAAATGTTAACTACAAATCTACAAGGGTACATGAGTGTTTATTGTACTACTTTTTTTCATATTTGAATATTTTCACAAATTTTTTTTAAAGAAAACCCAAACACTGAGAAGCAATTAAGATCTGAATACAATATTTAAGGCACTTCAGTTCTGATCCTGATATCTCATCACTTCTGGATACTCAACATTATGTTTACATAATTGTTGAAGTTACCCATGTTTGATTATCATAAAGGATCAGGGAACCATAAGCTTATGATACCAAGCACATAATTCAGAAGCCAAATCCGTGCTACTCAAACTCCCACGTTCTGAGTTCTATTTACATATGTATGGCTTTTAGGCACATGCCTAATCCCCTCATATATTCCTATGCCCAGATTCCAGTGCCTATCCTTGAGCACTGAAGCTGGCCTGGACCATTTATAATTTAGAACCCAACAAGCGAAGGGAGATCTGGAAAACTCAAAGGGTCAAAACAAAAGCAACAAAACCGTTTAACATTATTACTTAAATCCTCATCTATGGGCTGAAAATTATTTGGAACAGGGGTTAATAAATCAGCAACAGTATCTAAAAGAACACTAAATAATGATATAATAATCATAAATGTGTATGCAGCCAACAATAGGACTTCAAAGCGTATGAGGCAAAAACTAATTGAATTAAAGGAGAAATAGACCATCCCACAATTATACTTGGCTACCTCAATGTTCTTCAATCAGTAACTAGTAGAATAAGAGGACAGAAAATCAGCAAGAAGAATACAGAAGACAGCAAGAACATTATTAATCAACCTGACATAAATAACATTGATCGGACATTTCACCGAACAAGGAAAGAATATATATTCACAGCAAGGGCACATATACCATTCATATCAAGATAGACAATACAAAACCCAAGAGAATAGAAATGACATGAAATATGTTCTACAATCATAATGGAATTAAATTAGAAATTGATAACATAAAGTTATTTGGAAAAATCCCCAAATAATTAGAGATTAAATAATACACAACATCCAAATAAGTCATGGATAAAAGGGAAGTTAGAAAATACTTTGAGGGGTGCCTGGGTGGCGCAGTCGTTAAGCGCCTGCCTTCGGCTCAGGGAGTGATCCCAGCGTTCTGGGATCGAGCCCCACATCAGGCTCCTCTGCTAGAAGCCTGCTTCTTTCTCTCCCACTCCCCCTGCTTGTGTTCCCTCTCTCGCTGGCTGTCTTTCTCTGTCAAATAAATAAATAAAATCTTTAAAAAAAAAAAAATACTTTGAGGGGCACCTGGATGGCTCAGTGGGTTAAGAACCTGCCTTTGGCTCAGGTCATGATCCCAGGGTCCTGGGATTGAGTTCTGCATCGGGCTCTTTGCTCAGTGGGGAACCTGCTTCTTCCTCTCCCTGCAGTTCCCTCTGCTTGTACTCTCTCTCTCTGTCAAATAAATAAATAAAATCTTAAAAAAAAAAAAAAAAGAAAGAAAGAAAGAAAGAAAGAAAGAAAGAAAGAAAGAAAAGAAAAGAAAATACTTTGAATGGAATGAAAAGGAAAATATGACATCAAAATTTTAGGATGCTGCCAAAAAGCACTGCTTACACAAAAATTTATAGCATTAAAATGCTTCTATTAGAAAGTCTCAAATCAACCATGTAAGCTTCTACCTTAAAATGCTAAAAGAACAAATTAAACTAAAAGTTTAAGAAAGAAAATAATAAAAAGCAGAAAACAAAGAAATTGAAAACAGAAAAAAAGAAAAATTATAATGGCAAAAGCCTCTTAAAAATTAATAAACTGATAACAATCTCTAGCTAGACTGATCAAGAAAAAAAAGGACAAAAATGGTCAACATCAGGCACGTGGGTAGCTCAAGTCATGATCTCAGAGTCCTGGGAGATGGAATCCCTGCATCGGGCTTCATGCTCAGTGAGGAGTCTGCTTCCCTCTCTCCCTCTGTCCCTCCCCTGGCTTGTACTCTAGCTGTCTCTCAAAAATCTTAAAAAAAAATTTTTTTTTCATTTTTAAAAATTACCAACATCAGCAATGAAAGAGGGAACATCATGAAAGATCCAGCAGATATTCAAAGGATAATAAAGTAATATTCACTCGGGAAAAAAGAGATAACTTGACTACCACTGTATATACTAAAGGCTTTGAGTTTGTCTTTAAAACTTCCCAACAAGGAAAACTTCAGGCCCAGATGGGATTACTGAATTCTATCAATATAAAGAAGAAATGATATAATTACTCATCCTTTCAGAAAACAAAAGAGAAAGGAATACTCTCCAATTCATGTGGACACAACTGCACTGATAACAAAATAAGACAAATACAAAAAAAAAAACCTATAAACAAGTATGCCTCATAAACATAGATGCAAAGATGAAATAAAGACCTTATCAGGCATATAAAGACTGAAAGAATTTATTACCTGCATTCCTGCACCACAGGAAATATTATACAGTCCTTTGGCAGAAAGAAAATGGTAACGATGGAAATCGGAATCTACACAAAGGAATGGGGACCATCAAAAATGGTTAACTACGTGGATAAATATAAAAGACATTTTAAATTATTATTCAACTCTCCTTACAAAATAATTGAGTGCCATCACCAGGAGTGGTAGAGTAAGGACTTCTGAAATGGTCTCTATAAATACAATGAGAATATTGGCAAAAACTGTCAAAATAACCTTCAGAACTCTGGCAATTAACCAAAGACCTCTTACAACCCAGGGAGCATGTACTCATTCAAGAAAAAGTGCTATTTTGGTAAAAACCACGAGTATTGTGGTATTTTAAGATGCCCTTGACCAATCCCCCTCTTCCCAGCTCCAAGATAACCTTGAAAACCAAAAGACAGCAATCACAGTAAAAGCCACCAGCACCACAGCCACAAGACGGGTCCGAACACGGTTGGAGCTCTTTAAAAAGCTCTTTAAAAGTTTATTTGCAAAATAAACTGTCATCTTTTGGCCTATGTGGAAGTTCTCTAGGAAATACTACTCATAGAGCTTGTCTTTATTTGACCTAATTTACAGCTCTCCCAGAATAAACAGCCTTTTCCTGGGGGCGTTTGTCAAAAACAATAAGCAGAAATTGTTTAACACTGCACCTGCAAGAGGTAGTGAAACATTTGGGGCAAGCAAGTAAAGCTAATCAAAGCTGGGGAATGAGATGTCCAGAAAAACGCTGACATGTTTCTGGGAATCTAAAAGGCGGACCAGGTATAGGACTGTGCATATCCAGGGCTGTGTACATGATCAGGGAAGACTGAGAATGTACTGAGGTTTCACTTCCGACACTAAGACTCTGTACAAGCAGGAAGTAAGAGCTAAGGCACAGTAGTAAACTACCTGAGTTTTAAAGGTAAGTCCCAATAGGAACAGAGCCATGCAGCAAAGAATGGGAGAGTTACTGGTTCTGTACTTTTAAGGAAATATATGCAATCATTAGCTCATCACTAAGCTAACTAAGCAGAGACTTCAGGGGCCTCACCTAATAAAGAATACAAACTTTACTGAATTAGTTCAGTAAAGTCAGTAAAAAAAACCCAAAATCAACAACAATCCCTGAAGGAGGAGAATCTGACTTGAAGGGTTGTCATATATTATCTTAAATCTTCAGTTTTTAACCAAAAAATTATGAGACATGCAAGAAAAGTATGGCCCACACACAGGGAGGGGAAAAAAAAGCATATGATAGAAACTGACTGAGAAAGTCCAGACATTGGACTTATTAGAGTTTAAGTCAGCTATCTTAAATATGTTCAACGAACTAAAGGAAACCATGTGTAAAGAACTAAAAGAATGAGAACTAAGTGGTTTTTTTAAAGTAGGCTTCATACCCAATGTGAGGCTCGAACTCATGACTCCAAAATCAAGAGTCATATGCTGTACTGACTGAGCCAGTCAGACACCCTTGAGAACTGTCTTTTTTTTTAAAGATTTTATTTATTTATTTGACAGAGAGAGAGACAGCCAGCAAGAGAGGGAACACAAGCAGGGGGAGTGGGAGAGGAAGAAGCAGGCTTCCCGCTGAGCAGGGAGCCTGATGCGGGGCTCGAACCCAGGAACTCTGGGATCACGCCCTGAGCTGAAGGCAGACGCTTAATGACTGAGCCATCCAGGCACCCCAGAACTGAGTCTTAATAAAGAGATAGAAAGTATTATTTTTTAAATATGAGCAGAGTTAACACACAATTTTATATTAGTTTGAGGTATACAATAGTGATTCAACATCTCTATTTGTTATGCTACGCTCACCACAAGTGTAGCTACCATCCGTCATCACACAAAGCTATTACAACATCATTGACCATATTCCACAATATCATTGACTATATTCCCTATGCTGTGCTTTTTATTCTTGTGACTTATTCATTCCATAAATGGCAGGCTGTATCTCCCGTTTCCCTTTGCCCATTTTGCTTCCTCCACCCCCCAAGAGACAGAAATTATTTTTAAAATCATGGAGTTGAAAAGTGCAATAACAAATGAAAAACTCACTAGAGAGACTCAATAGCCGATGTGAGCAGGCAGAAGAAAGAATCAGTTAACATGAAGATAGGTCCATTGAGATGATCTAGTCTGAGGAACATTAAAAAAAAAAAAAAAAAGGAAAATGAACAAAGCCTCAAGAGACCTTGACAATGGTGTAACCAATTAAGATTACCAATAGACATACACATAATGTGAGTCCCAGAAGGGAGAAAAAAAGGTAGAAAGAGTATTGGAAAAAACAGTGGCACAAAACTTCTTATATCTGATGAAAAACATCGATCTACACAGCAAGTAGATCAACAAACTCAGAAATCCCTACCTAGACATATCATAATTAAACCGGCAAAAGCCAAATATAAAGAGATCTTGAAAGAACAAGAAGGAACTCATCACATACAAGACATTCTCAAAAAAGTTCAACAGCTCATTTCTCATCAGCAGCCATGGAGGACAGAAGGCAGTGAGATGGCAAATTCAAAATAATGAAGTGTGTGTCAACTAAGAGTTCTATACCCAGCAAAAAGTATATTTTGAAAATTAGGGAGAAAGTAAAACATTCCCAGAGAAACAAAAACCGAGAGGATTTGTCACTAGCAGACTAGCTCTGCAAAAAATACTATAGGAAGTCCTCCAGGCTGAAATAAAGGGATACTTGACAGTAACTTGAATATACACGAAGAAATAAGAAATATCAGCAAAGGCAAATTTACATACGCAAATATACACAGTCAATATAAAAGACAGCAAATATATATACATATATATATATGTATATATGTATATATATTTTAAAGATTTATTTATTTCTTTATTTGACAGAGAAAGACAGCCAGCGAGAGAGGGAACACAAGCAGGGGGAGTGGGAGAGGAAGAAGCAGGCTCCTAGCGGAGAAGCCTGATGTGGGGCTCAGATCCTGGAACGCCAGGGTCACGCCCTGAGCCGAAGGCAGACACTTAACAACTGTGCCACCCAGGCACCCCAGCAAATATATATTTTTGACTTGAAACTGTTTCCTGCTATTTGATTTTTTTTCTTTTAAGTAGGCCCCACAGCCAGCATGGAGCCCAACTTGGGACTTGAACTCACGAGCCTGAGATCAAGACCTCAGCTAAGGTCAATAGCTGGATGCTTAACCAACTGAGTCACCCAGGTGCCCCTCTTATTTGATTTAATAGACAACTGTATAAAGCAATAATTTTAAATCTGTGTTGATGAACATATAATGTATAAAGATGTAATTTATATGTCAATAACAACACAAAGAGGGAGTGGAAAGGGCTATATAAAAGTTTTTATATGCTACTGAAATTAGATTGGTTTCAACTAGACCTAGATTGTTAAAAATTAAGATGTTAATTATAATCTCCAGAGCAACCACTAGGAAAATGATTCAAAAGTACACAGTGAAAGAAATGAAAAGGGAATTAAAATGATACATTAGAAAATATCTATTTAACACAAAATAAAGCATTAATAGAGGGATAGCAGAAAAAAGGAGTAAGACATATAGCAAAAAAATATCAAAACGGCTGATATAAATCCTATCTTACTAGTAATCACATGAAATATAAATATTAGACATTCTAATCAAATGTTAAAATTTACAGGGGTGCCTGTCTGGTTCAGTCAGTAGAGGATGTGACTCTTGATCTTGGGGTTGTAGGTTCACCCCACAATGGGTACACAGATTACTTAAAAAAAATTTTTTTTAATCTTAAAAAAGATGTTGAAAATTACAGAATGGACAAAAACCATCATCCAACTACAGGCTGTCCATAACAGACACTTCAGATTGAAAAACACATTTAATTTGAAAGCAAAAAATCGAAAAAGATATATCATGCAAGCAGTTACCAAAAGACAGCCTGAGTGGCTAGATTTATATCAGACAAAATAGACTTTAACACAAACATTCTTACTAGAGACAAGGACGTTTTATAATAAATAAGTCAATTCATCAGGAAGATATAGCAATTATAAACAAATATGCACTTAACAACAGAGTCCCAGAACATATGAAGGAAATACTGACAGAATTGAAGGATAAAGTTCTACAATAATAGTTAGAAATCAGAATACTCCATTTTTAATAACAGATAGAATATCTAGACAGAATATCAATAAAGAAACGAAGACCTGAACAATACTATAAACCAACTAAATCTTACAGACAGATATATAGAACATTCTACCCAACAATAGTAAAATATAGTCTTCTTAAGTGAACATGGATATTTGCCAGGATAGACTAAAAAGTTAGGCCACAAAACAAGTCTCAATAAACTTAAGACTGAAATCATACAATGTATATTCTATGACCATAATGGAATGTAGGTAGAAACCAATAGGAAGGAAAACTGGAAAAGTCATAAATATATGGAAATTAACACACTCATACCCAATGAATCAAATTAAAAAAATCACAACGAAATGAGAAAAGACAAATGAAAACAAAAACACAAAATATAAAAACTCATGGGATATGAAAAAGCACTGCTCAGAGAGAAGATCTCAATAATCTAACTATACATCTTAAGGAACTAAAAAAAGAAGAGCAAAGTAAACCCAAAGCTAACAGAAGGTAGGTAATAATAAAGATAAAGCAGAGATAAAATAGAGAACAGAGAAACAACAGAGGTTCAAGATAAAGCCAAAAGTTAGTCCTTTGAAAAGATCAACAAAATTGTCAAAACTTTTAGCTCAACTAAGAATAAGCGAGAAGACACAAATAGCTAAAATCAGAAACAGAAGTGCAGATATTATTACTGACCTTACAGAAATAAAAAAGGAGTATAATACTAGAATACTATGAACAATTAGTTGTACACCAACAAATTAAATAACCTAGGTGAAACGGACAAGTTCCCAGAAACAAATTATCAAAATTGACTTAAGGAGAAAGAGGGGTGCCTGGCTGACTCAGTCAGTGGAGCATACAACTCTTGATCTCGAGTTGTGAGTCTGAGCTCCACACTGGATGCAGAAATTACTGAAAAGGAAAAAAATCGAAGAAGAAGAAAAAGAAAAGGAGGAGGTGGAGAAAGGAGGTGGAAGAGGAGAAGGGGGAGGAGGAGGAGGAGGAGGAAGAACAACAATAACAACAAGAAGAGACCTATAACAAGAGATTGAATCAATAATCAAAAACTTCCCAACAAAGAAAAGCCCAAGACCAGATTACTTCCCTGGTGAATTCTACCAACATTTAAAGAACTAACACCAATCCTTTTCAAATGCTTCCAAAAAAAGAAGAGTAGAGAACACTTCCTAACTCATTCTATGAGGCCAGCCTTACCCTAACCAAAGCCAAAGATAACTGCACAACAAACAAACAAAAAAACAAAAAACCCCTAAACAAAAAACAAAACAAAAAAACAACCCTCCAAAGAAAAGACCAAATACCCCTTAAGAAGATAAATGCAAGGGGCGCCTGGGTGGCACAACGGTTAAGTGTCTGCCTTCGACTCAGGGCGTGATCCCGGCGTTACGGGATCGAGCCCCACGTCAGGTTCCTCTGCTGGGAGCCTGCTTCTTCCTCTCCCACTCCCCCTGCTTGTGTTCCCTCTCTCGCTGGCTGTCTCTATCTCTGTCAAATAAATAAATAAAATCTTAAAAAAAAAAAAAAGAAGATAGATGCAAAAATTCTCAACATACTAGCAAACCGAATCCAACAGCATATTAAAAAGATTATAATACTATGACCAAGTAGAACTTGTTCCAGTAATGTGACTGGTTCAACATAAGAAAATCAAAGTAATTAATATGCCACATTAATAGAATGAAGGAAGAAAAAATCATGCAAACATCTCTATGAATGCAAAAAAAAATGCACCTCATAAAACCCAATATTCTTACATGATAAAAACAATCATAAAGCTAGGAACAGAAGGGCACTTCCACAAAATGGTAAAGGGTCTTCATAAAAAAAACCCACAGCTAACATCAAACTCAATAAACAAACACTGAAAGCTTTTCCTCTAAGAACAAGAAGATGAGAAGGTAAGAGCTAAGAGACTCTTATTGTATCTTAAACAGAGCAGGGAGGGAGATCCTATAGCAGTAACATTCAATAACTAAAATATACACTCTAGTACGTGTGTGCTGCAATGTTCAATTACACACACAAATCACTATTCATTGGGAACTCAAAACTTTTTCGTTCAGACATGTTTGAACTACATAAAAGAATATATAAAAACATCACCTAAATATCAGCATTAATGTAAACAGGCACTACATACAATGGAAAGAAAACTAACCTCACTTCAAACAAGGAGTTATATGAGACATTTGAAATCTTAGAGCATATATACCACTATGCATGATGGTATGACTTATAACAATGAGACTGTATACACAATGTCAAACGTAAAACTAGTTACATTTAATCACTATGTATTTATACAGATGTATCCTGAGTAGGTACAAGTTGATGAGGAGGCATCATAGGCCAAGAAATGCACTGAAGGATATAATTCCCCTGTGACAGAACCGAATTTTCACTATTCAAAAGAAGTCCTATAATGAAAAAAACAAAAAGAAAAGGAAAATGAGAAAGAAAAAGGAAAGGGAAAGAAAGAAGAAAAGGAAGAAAGAAAAAGCAGACAGATATTCATTTATACAAAAAGAAACAGAAGGATAAACCAGAAACCAATGATACTGGTTACTTACAGAGGGTGGGTAGAAACAAGAAAAGAAATAATGGGAGGATGGGTAAGAGGTAGAAATAGATAAAGTAACACTTTTCTAAGTTTATCTTTTTGCCTAATCTAATCTTCAAAACTATGTTAACTTTACACATATTCAAATAAATAAATAAATAAATAAATAAATAAATAAATAAAATCAACATGGAAGGGGAAAACTAAAAATGGAACACAAATAGAAACAAATGGCTCTAACTGTATTTCAAATAATTAATATACTATTAAAAGGATGTGTACCTAACCTAAATTTCAGAGGATAGTAATTTTGTCAGTAACTTTACCCTGAAGCTAAAGATATAAAGAATTATAAACAACTGCAATTGGTAGTTTTGCTTTTCAAAATAAAATGAATTAGCAATTCCAGAACTACATCATGTGTATTCTCAGACTGAGTAAATAACTAAATATACTGTGGAAACTGAGAGCCAAATTTTTTCACTGTTAAGAGAGAAAATTACAAATACAGGCAGGGGAATGCTAGATATCAGTGTGAACTCACTGTTTTAAATACATAAGATAGAGATGTGTGTTATACACATGTCTACATCATATATCTATCTATCTCCTAGCTCTTTTCACTGAGAGAATCTAGAGGCAGTGACACTCCAATAGCACCAAATACACCTGGAGTCTAGATCCTGGCTTCCAAATATCATTCTCCACTAGAAGGAACAAGGGATCCCTGGCTGATTTCAGGACTCTGACAAGTAAAAATACAAAATGAGCCTGAAACATCTTGTTATGCCAAAAAACAAAGAAGTGCTCAACAAATAATGAAGGCATGTCGAAAGAACACAGAGGCCAGCTTGGAGAAGCTCCCACTGGCCAATATGGTACAATTTAAGCATCAAAATAAATAACAATAGTAACAGATTACACCTCACAGAATAAAACAGAAAAATAGTTTACTTTATGGACTTAAGAAAGCCCATACTAATACAATAAGTAAATGAATGGGGGAGATAAGAGGGTTCTTTCTTACACTAAATTTAATAATTATAAAATTATAGGGGTGCCTGGGTGGGTCAGTCAGTTAAGCCTTTGCCTTCAGCTCAGGTCATGATCCCAGGGTCCTGGGATGGAGCCCCGTGTCAGGCTCCCAGCTCAGCAGGGGAGTCTGCTTCTCCCTCTGCCCCTACTCGTGCACTCTCTCTCATTTACCCTCTCTCTCAAATAAAATCTTTTTAAAAATATATAAAATTATTAATAATTATAAAAGTGATGAAATTTTAAAAAAATCACCATTTGACAATCACCGTAATTATTTGAGGCAAGAATTATCAATGGATAAAACTAGTACCTGTTGGATAAGAAACAAAATATTTACATAAACTCAATCTTCCTACTAGATACTCATTATTGCAAAGGGAAAACGTTAACTTTACAGTTAAGAAACTTGGCTGGCACCAGAAGTGATCAAAATTAACATCACCAATAGTGGAAAAACAGACATTATGTGACTCCTGACATCATGCACTGGGAAGGACACAATCTCTGTGGTATTCTTGCCCCGACTACATAATCATGAGGAAGCCAAGCATGATGAAACATCAGACAAGTTCAAATAATGAACACTCTGCAAAAAGGGCCTGTACATTTCAAAATAGCAAAGCTATGAAAGATTAAAAAGTCTCCGGAACTGCTCCAGATTAAAATAGACTAAAGAGATACACAACTAAACAGAATGCATGATCCTGGGAGATTTTCTTTGAATATCAGTGAAGATAATGATGAAATTACATAACATCCACAGAGCAAATATTAGCATTATACCAATATTAATGTCCTGATTCTGACAACTGTATTGTGGTTATATAAGAGAATGTCCTTGCTCTTAGGAAATACACACTAAAGTATTTTGGGGTAAAAAGTTTTCCTGTCTGTCTGCAACTTATCAGATGGTTCAGGAAAATATAAGTATGTATACATATGTACATATATATAAAGAAAGATTATGAAGCAGATGTGATAAAATATAACATTTGGGGAAATCTGAATGAAGGGTATATAGACTTCTTCCTACCGTTTTTGCAACTTTAAATCTGACATTATTTTAAAATAAAGTAAAACAAACAAAAAAGACTTGTGACCCTTTGATAATCCCTTGGATATCGATTTGGATCTGGGAGAGCAACCATGGTATTAACCTAGATCTCACCAGGCCCCAAAGACCCAGGGCACTATAAAGGTGCGGACTGTGTCTGGATGGAATTAGATTTTTTGAGACTTTCCTTGACCAACTCAAAATTCTTCAGGAATTTACAGGAATATTCCTGTAAGCATTTAGAAGACCCTGCCGGGAATGACCCTATCACTCTGATTGTAACATCACGGGTATAGAAGGTAGCAGCTTGCCACAAAATGTTGCTTTTCTCAGAAATAGTAAGTCAACAGAGAATGAGACTATGGCCCAGCCACTCTGAAGAGTGCTATCTATATACTGTCCTACTGAATGCTCTCAACTCCAGTATAATCTCCATCTTAAAATGAGGAAGCAAACTTAAGAGGCAAAATATCTAGGTGGGGAGGAGGGTAAGGAAGATGACAATAATGAAATAAGTTTAATTGGATTGTTACAAAGATTTAATGAGGCAATATTTCTCACACACACAATTAGAACATTGCCTAGCATATATAAAAACAATACCTAAATGTCTGTTAAATTAATAAAAATAAAAAATCTCCTAAAGATCATAAAGCTAACTGATACAGCTGGGATCAAACCCAGATTGACTGACTCCAAGGGTCATATTCCTAGCCACTAGGCCTTTTTTGCCTCATGGCTTTAAGAGTTACTGGATTAAATGTTCAACTTTCACCTATCCTCCCAAAGTGAGCCTATATGATAATCAATCCATCTGTCGGGTCACAGCGATTTGAGGTTAAAGGTGTGAACCGGTGCTTAGGATGGCACAGCAAGTTGGCATGGATCTTAAGTGCCCAAACGACACACTATTTCCCAGACAGCATACGCCAGTTACCAAAAGCATGTTGGTGCCTGTCCCAAGCCACTGCCAAGAAAACTAAAAAGTGTTTCCTAAGCCACCAGTGGATCCACAGACTCTTTATTCAAGGGGGTCTCCATTTTCAATCTGAAAAATTTCCTTTGCTTGAGAAATTGGCCAAAATGTGAGTAAATGCACTTTACTTGAATTATACTCATTTGCCAAGTCCTTTTCTTTTAATGGGTTTCTAAAGGCAGTCAAAGCCCTCTTTTAACAACAGGTCAGAATCAAAGAGTATGTTCAATAGACCCATAGAACATAATGGTATTTTGGCTTGTCCAAGATTTTGCCACGAAATCTGTAAAGCAGAACTAGGACTCAATCATCAAATCCTCTTTCTCCACCACGTTATAAGAAAGTGATATTTGATGCAAACAATCAACAGAAAAACTACTAGAAACTGTACTCCCTTGGGGTTAGATTCATGGGGAAAGAGACAGATCTTGAATGTCACTTTAAATTGTATCTATGGCTATTACCGTTATAAAAATATAAGCTTTACTTTTAGCTTATTAAACTGCATTGTTCCAAAGGAAGTAATGTCATAAGGAATACATATTCTCACAAGCTGCCCACATAAATGCCTTGGGAAACTTGCTCAATTATAGCAGGGTATTTCCTTTGCTCTAGTTTACATTGCATTTCCTCAGATAAAGTCCTGGGAAGTGCATCTCTCCCGTCATTGTGGTGACTCTACTAATTCCTAACTTGCAAAAGACAGCCAGGTAAGTGTTAGAAAAAATACTGATAGGGGCGCCTGGGTGGCACAGCGGTTAAGCGTCTGCCTTCGGCTCAGGGCGTGATCCCGGCGTGATGGGATCGAGCCCCACATCAGGCTCCTCCGCTATGAGCCTGCTTCTTCCTCTCCCACTCCCCCTGCTTGTGTTCCCTCTCTCGCTGGCTGTCTCTATCTCTGTCGAATAAATAAAATCTTTAAAAAAAAAAAAAAGAAAGAAAGAAAAGAAAAAATACTGATAATCCCTCCCAAAAAGAAAAGTTAACAATGACATTTCCATTATATCCCAGAACATCAGTAAAGTCAGACTCTAGAAGCCATAACTGCTCTAGAAGTGTAGCTACAATGACTTCAAAAAGCACTTCACCTTTCTCTGAATGTATGATTTTTGTTCTTTTATACATACAGTATACAACCTGAGTATGAAAGAATGTACACCAAAATGTTTATGTTAGGTGGTAGGATAAACACAATTTACTTTTTCTTAAATATGCTTTCTGTCTTTTAAATTTTTTTTACAGGGCTCCTGGGTGGCTCAGTTGGTTGGGAGTCTGCCTTCAGCTTGGGTCATGATCCCAGGGTCCTGGGATCAGGCCTCGCATCAGGCTCCTTGCTTGGCAGGAAGCCCGCTTCTCCCTCTCCCTCTGCCTGCCGCTCCCCCTGCTTCTGCTCTCTCTCGCTATCTCTGTCAAATGACTGAATAAAATCTTTAAATGACCATAAATATATACAGTAAGAAAAGATTAGTCCTAAGTTCTCACATAAGACACTGTATATAAGAATGAATATACAGGGGCGCCTGGGTGGCACAGCGGTTAAGCATCTGCCTTCAGCTCAGGGTGTGATCCCGGCGTTCTGGGATCGAGCCCCACATCAGGCTCCTCTGCTAGGAGCCGGCTTCTTCCTCTCCCACTCTCCCTGCTTGTGTTCCCTCTCTTGCTGGCTGTCTCTATCTCTGTTGAATAAATAAATAAAATCTTTAAAAAAATTAAAAAAAAGAATGAATATACAAAAAAATATATACATACATATTTTGTATATGTATGTATTTTTATATATACTACATAATGAACACGTGTGTGTTCATACACACACAGGAATCAAAAGCTTCAATTCCTCTTCTTTCTTACCTAGAAAGCAAAGTAATCTTACAAATGTTCCAGTCTGAACTTTTTTTTTTTTTAAAGATTTTATTTATTTATTCGACAGAGACAGAAACAGCCCGCAAGAGAGGGAACACAAACAGGGGGAGTGGGAGAGGAAGAAGCAGGTTCATAGCGGAGGAGCCTGATGTGGGACTCGATCCCATAACGCCGGGATCACGCCCTGAGCCGAAGGCAGAGGCTCGGCCGCTGTGCCACCCAGGCACCCCCCAGTCTGAACTTCTGACCAGGGTGATTTAGTTTAGCAATGTTATAAGTAGCTTTTAGACTGTATCAGGAATAAATGCAAAGACATCATTAGTCAATACCTTTTTATTCATTAAATTTGTTTAATTTCATTAAAATTGTATAGCATTTCAGTACAAAAATAACTTGCCAATGTATTTTATACCACCTATTATTAAAGCAGAACTATTTCTCAATGGAAACAATTTTATTCTACATCTTAATTTTCTTTAATCTCCCTCAGTGTTTCATCGGAAAACTTCTTTTTCCTCCGTCTTTAATAAATGGTAGAACTTCTCACACTTTTATTACTTAGGCTTTTGGTATTCATCCTTATTCCAAACTGGAAAACCTACCTTTACCATTGAAATGTAGTTCTGTCTCTGTTTATTATTCCTGTCTTAAAATGCTTAAGAATCAATCATTACAGAAAAAAAGTTAAATGTTTTTCAGTCATTTCTTTGCCCTATGCAGTTACGTTGTAATTTCTACTCAGTATATTCGGTATTGGTATACAGAAAACAAAAATGCAACACAAGAACCTATTTTCTACTCCATGACAGATCCAATACAAAAAGACAGTCTCCTTCTTGCTTCCAAGGGTAGCTTGCTTCAATAACAGATAAGCAATTCTTCCCGTTCTCAGAGCTCTTGTTACAGCTGAAGTATCTTATTCAATGTTCATTCCAGAAGTACTGGGTATCATTTTATTGTTTCTCAAGTTTCTTTTCATTATATCCTACTTATATGTGGTGGCACACATCTCAATTTTTCACATCAAAATGATGCGACTTTAAAGGATATATAAACTACTTGAGTCATTTAGTAAAAGACAGGTATCCACACATGATGCAACCATCACAAACCCAGAGCAGCAAAATCCACATTCACAGGTGTGTTCAAGAGGCCCTATGTGTTAATTTTTGGCAATACAACAATGATTAAAGGCACAAAAGCTTTTTAATCATCAAATTAAAATTATTATTTCCAGGGTAACTAAAGTTCAAGGCAGAAATATACTGGTGACTGCCAGAAAAAGCATAAACCACCATAATGAAACTATATTAGGGGGCCACCATACGTTTCCCCTTCCCCTTCTGAGCAAGACACATGCATGAGATAGGTGGTCTCTGTTCCTTTTATCAACTATAAAACCAGAAGGTGGTTCCAAGTGTTGATATGCTGACATTTTAAGTACAAATACTCATTCACTTCTGGGTTCCAATCCCCATCCTTTAAGTGCTGGATATAACAATCAGAAAGAACTTTCATCTCCTTCAACTCACCCCTTGGGGTGATCATCACTTTATGATCTGAGACAGATAGATTTTCTAATACTCGATACTAAGGGTGATTTCAGAGCACAGGCCTAGAAAAGCTTTATTAAGCTTTCTTCATTTTAGACAAATCCTTCTTTTCTTGTACTTCAAGGACCTTAAGGAAACTTGTTTCCCCACACAGTTCAACTGCTAAATTCAAGTCAAGTTTGAATAAACTGAGTTTCAGGCTGAAAACATTCAGTCTGGATTAGGAGGTAGAGGTAAAAGTGAAAAAGATAACCAAGTAAAAGGGCAAAAAAGATGAACGAGATTAATACTTTTTTCCATTTAATCCGATTTTAGATAATTAAGATCTTAATTCAGAATTTCTATCTCATGAAAAGCAATATAATTTATTGACTAAGATCAAAGACAATTACCAACCTCATTTTTTACTGCTGCTATCTCCATTCTGGACACAAGAATGAACATAAGAGTCCTTAAGAAACACATTCCATTACCTTCAACTCAACTATGTTTATTGCCACAAAGGAAAAACACACTTCTGCTGCAAGGAAAGAAAAGTCAACCCAAACCCCTCATTACCTGTGGAGAGAATATTGAATTAGAAAACAGAAGATGGAGCTTACAGTTTGGGATACTCTTTTTACTCCTTATTCAGATCAAAACTTCTCTGTGCCTGAGGTTCCTCCCTTGTGAAACAGCGGTATTAACATCATCTTTCCTTAAAGTCAAAGCGTCTTTGTAAGAATCAAGGAAATGTGAAGATTTTTTTTAAATAAAAAATCACAACAAAGACAAAGATTATGTATTACCATCATGGCTCTTCTCATACTTATTAATTGTACTTGTGAACCTTAAACAACTGAAAAGCCATTACTTTAGTGACTTCAAGCTGTCATTCAACAAGTATTTCTTGTGTATCTGTTACTTACAAGCCACTTACTAGGCCCTGTTGAGATATTACGTACAAGTTTAAGCATGTCACACAGGTACACTCAATGTGTTTGTTGTGCAAATAACATAGCCAGGAAGGGAGATTTTAATAAGTAAAAATAGGATGAAAGTGTGAAATATATTTGCATTACTAAATGTAACAGAAGGCACGTGTTACAAAGTTACACGTTATAACGTTGTACTTGCACAATTAAATGAATTTCCCCCCAAACACAAGCTCCTTATACTTTTTATATGGAGAAGCGTAGTTTAGACCCCCGAAGTGCACTTAGTCTTTAGTAAAATACTTCAAAGATCAGTTTCATCCTACAGCTTGTCCCTAGATTTTGCCCTCCTGCAACATACCCCAAAAAGTCTGCTGAAAAAAAACCCACAAAATAAACAAACAAAAACCCCTAAATTCAGAGAATTCAGAAAGGGTGCCTTCATTACTCCCTGTTAATATAATACTTTATAGGCTGTATGTGAAAACTGGATTTCTTTTTTTTTTTTTTTTTTAAAGATTTTATTTATTTATGTGACAGAGAGACAGCCAGCGAGAGAGGGAACACAGCAGGGGAGTGGGAGAGGAAGAAGCAGGCTCCCAGCGGAGGAGCCCGATGTGGGACTCGATCCCGGAACGCCAGGATCACGCCCTGAGCCGAAGGCAGACGCTTAACGACTGCGCTACCCAGGCGCCCCTGAAAACTGGATTTCTGCTGCATTCAATGTAAGCACAGATTCAGCTCAAGGGCAGCGAAACAATTCCACTCGAACAATTCTACTCAGCTGGGTGGACAATATATATAACTAACTCTTTTCATATGCAAAACAATTCAAATTATGACTAGGTTTACGAAGGATGACAGAAGAAAATAACACACAAATAAACACAAAATAAGCAGGGAGACCTTAAAAAGCGAATTAGATTACTGCCTCCTTTCATCAAATGGGCAAATAAGAATCTGTCCCAGAGTTAATTATCATGAGGAATTCCTAGACATAATGGGCTTTAGTATAACTAAGGAACTAATAAAATAATTTCATCCAAAAATCAAATTAAATAATTAAAGCCAAGTGGTAAACTTTTCATTCTCCAAGTGATAAAACAGTCACAACTATCTATTCATTATTTCACTTATTTATTCAGTCAGGAACTATTTAATGAATACACATCATGAATCAAACTAGATTCTAAGGATATAATAAGGAAGAAATCAGACAAGGGCCCTGACTTCACAGAGCTCACAATGTTGTGAGGTAAGACAGGAAATAAACAAGTAAATAAATATTTCTAAAAGCAATTTTTAAAAAACAGGGGGAGGGGTCACAGTATTTTTAAGAACTATAATTAAAAAAGCACATCAGAGCAAATATTTACATTCCAAGTAAATAGGTCAAAGGCCATGAAAAGGAAAGAAGCCAAGCTCTGCTCACTAGATGCAAAGATCTTCCATTAACATTCCTTTTATGTTTCATCTCAGTCTAGTCCAGAAAAGTCAAACTACAAATATGACAGACACCAGACCTCACCTACTAGCATCTCATCTGACTCTGGTTCTTCCTTCATAATCCACAGTCAAGTCTTTCAAACACAAGATCTCATTTGTCAACCCCTCTTCTGTTAAGCACTTCCTGTCTGACCTTCCAAAGTTTAAACATAACACAAGCGTGCCCTAACTGTAGGCAAAGAGTTGAAATATTTCATGCCCAAGAGAAAGGAGAAAAGTGAAGCTGTGTCAGAGGTAGGGGAAGAGTAGGCTAACAGTGCCAAGGTGCATTTCCAGCTTCAAAGGGGCTGAGAGGTAAAGTTCACATCTTAAATAATGAAACAAATTCACTTACAGAGTGCATTATGAAGCCAGAAGTTGCTCCGGAACAGAAAGACCACCTGAGGGCTTGTCCCTACCCTTTTCTTTCCTGGCAAAGACAAATCAAATACGGGGAGTAAACAAACCTCCAGATCTATACCAGACTACAATTAGTGATACAGCCGCAACAGTCACCACCTTATTGATTCCTTTCACTATTTTTTAAGTAAGCTCTATGCCCAACATGGGGCTCAAACTCATGACCCCAAGATCAAGTGTCACATGTTCTACTGACTTAGCCCGCCAGGCACCCCTACCTTCACTATTTTTAATGTTTTACCTTTCTTTTGTTTGCTTTTCAAGTTTTCTTAGCATTAAAATTAATTTGGGTAGCATTTTACTTGTGTAAGTTTCTTAATTAATATAGTACTATTTTTTCAGTACTTGTTTGAAACTTCAAATATTTAATACAATGCCTGCAACAGTATTCCTATCCTGACAGCAGAGAAAAACTGATTGAAATTATGTGCTAAAGTAAAGATTTTTCCTAGGATCTAGTCACCTAATTTTAAAAACTGGTTCCAAAGAACTCAAAGGAACAAAATACCTGCTGCTTCAGAGTTCTACAAACATAATTCAAATTATATGTTAAAAAAAAAAAAAATATATATATATATATATATATATATATACACACATATATATTTGAAAGATTTTATTTATTTATGGGACACCTGGATGGCTCAGTCAGTTAAGCATCTGCCTTCTGCTCGGGTCTTGATTTCAGGGTCCTGGGATTGAGCCCCACATAGAGCTCCCTGCTCAGCAGGGAGTCTGCTTCTCCCTCTGCTCCTCCACCCTCACCCCTCGGTGCTCTCTCTAGGGCTCTCTCTCTCACTCTCTCTGAAAAAAAACTTTTTTTTTCAGAGAGAGTGAGAGAGCCAGCTAGCATGCATAGGGGGAGGGGCGAAGGGAGAAGAAGAAACAGACTCCCCACTGAGTAGGGAGCCTGCCATGGGGCTCACACAGGGCTCAATCCCGACCCTGAGATCATGAAACCAAGAATGAGATGCTTTAACCAACTGAACTCCCCAGATGGCCCTATTTGTTATTTTTACGAACCATAATAATAAGTACCCACACATCCAATGTTAAATTTCAAACATACAAGCCATCATGAAACATGTTCATCATGAAATCGATCATGCAGACACTAGAATGAAGCTTCTCTTACCATCTCTATGCACATATGAAACTTAGGGAACATCCTGAAATGCGTCACTGATTGGGAAAACCAGAGCTCTGCACAGCGCCTTTTGTTAATACAGGCACATACACGTCCACTCATGTAACACTGTACCAGTGAACACACTAATAGAGTACCATGCATGTCTGGCTCCATTAAATGTCACAGCAAGCTCAGGTGCACCTGCTCAGTATATTCTCTCATTACAAAAAGTAACTCAACAATGCTCAGCAAAAATATAACGTTGTCGTAATACTGTATGACATAATTTAGTGTTTTTGAGTACAGTTGATAGTTATTCGAACTTCAAAAAAATCTCCTGTAGAACTTTATAAGACTCCAAATAATTTACTTTTATTTTTTAGTCACTGTACAATCAAAATAAAAGAAAATGAAATGCTGAGGCTGACACATTAGTGTTTGATGTAAGGTATACCTAAAAAAGGATTCAACTGTTAAAAAAGTTTGAGTATACTGACCTCATCCAACAAGCTCATTTTACAGATGAGAAAAAACTAAGAAATGGGCAAGTCAAGTGACTTACTTATGGTCATAGATATAGAGAGACAGAGGTGGAACCAGAATTTTCATTACACTATATGGTCCTATTTAACAAAGCTTTTGTTCTAGAATTAAGGCTTCTATTAGGGGAACTTCACTTTCTACAAACCCAAAGATGTATTTCACACAATTGTTAATTGAGCCTAAAGTATTACGAAACCTCGAGTATTACGAAGTCTGTATCAGGTCCAATGTAGCTTACATTCCAAGAAGATAAGTTATGCTGAAAAATTACCATGATAGAAGATTTGTACCATGTACAAAGGATACAAACCTTCAGTTGTAAGAAGAATAAGCTCAGAAGATCTAATAATGTACAGCATGGTGACTATAGTTAATAATAGGGTATCGTAGACACGAACATTGCTGAGAGTAGATCTTAAGCTTTCTTAACCCCCTCCCCACAAAGTTAACTATGTGAGGTAATGGATGTCAGTTACCTATCTTGATCTTCGCAATAGTTCCATAATGTATACGTACATCATATCATAACACTGAACAGTTTAAGTACATACAATTATAGAGATCCCAGAAATGGACCCTCAACTCTATGGTCAACTCATCTTCGACAAAGCAGGAAAGAATATCAAATGGAAAAAAGACAGTCTCTTCAACAAATGGTGTTGGGAAAATCGGACAGCCACACGCAGAAGAATGAAATTTTCTTACACCATACTCAAAATGGATGAAAGACCTAAATGTGAGACAAGAATCCATCAAAATCCTAGAGGGGAACATAGGCAGCAATTTCTTTGACCTCGGCCACAACAACTTCTGGCAAGACGTCTCCAAAGGCAAGGGAAACAAAGGCAAAAATGAACTACTGGGACTTCATAAAGATACAAAGCTTTTCTACATGAAAGGAAACAGTCAACAAAACCAAAAGACAACTTACAGAATGGGAGAAGATATTTACAAATGTCCTATCAAATAAAGGGCTAATATCCAAAATCTATAAAGAACTTATCAAACTCAACACCCAAAGAACAAATAATCCAATCAAGAAATGGGCAGAAGACATGAAGAGACATTTCTCCAAAGACATACAAATGGCCGACACATGAAAAAATGCTCCACATCACGCAGCATCAGGGAATACAAATCAAAAACCACAATGAGATACCACCTCACACCAGTCAGAATGGCTAAAATTAACAAGTCAGAAATGACAGATGTTGGCAAGGATGTGGAGAAAGGGGAACCCTCTTACACTGCTGGTGGGAATGCAACCTGGTATAGACACTCTGGAATGAGGTTCCTCAAAAAGCTAAAAAATAGAGCTAACCTATGACCCAGCAATTGCACTACTAGGTATTTACCCCAAAGATAAAAATGTAGTAATCCAAAGGGGCACCTACACCCCAATGTTCATAACAGCAATATCTACAATAGCCAAACTATGGAAAGAGCCCAGATGTCCATCAATGGATGAATGGATAAAGTAGTGACACACACACACACACACACACACACACACACACACACACAATGGAATATTACTTAGCCATCAAAAAATGAAATCTTGCCTTCTGCAACAACATGGATGGAACTAGAGGGTATTTTGCTAAGTGAAATAAGTCAATCAGAGAAAGACAATGATATGATTTCACTCATATGTGGGATTTAAGAAACAAAACAGGGTAGCATAGACAAAGGGAGGGAAAAATAAAACAAGACAAAATCAGAGATGGAGACAAACCATAAGAGACTCTTTTTTTTTTTAAGATTTTATTTATTCATTTGAGAGAGAGAGAGAGACAGCATGAGTGGGGGGAGATGCAGAGGGAGAAGCAGACTCCTCGCCGAGCCGGGACCCTGACGTGGGGCTCAACCCCAGGACCTAGAGACCACCACCTGAGCCAAAGGCAGAGGCTTAACCATCTGAGCCACCCAGGCACCCCAAGAGGCCTTTAATCATAGGGAACAAACTAAGGGTTGCTGGAGGGAAGGGGGTGGAGGGATGGGTAACTGGATGATGGGCATTAAGGAAGGCACATGACGTAATGAACACCGGGTGTTATATACAACGGATGACTCACTGAACTCTACTTCTGAAACTAATAATACACTATATATTAATTAACTGAATTTAAATTCAAACAAATAAATAGAGGAGAGAAATAAATAAATATATAAAATTATATTTGTCAGGTATTCCCCAATAAGGTTAGAGGAAAAATGACCGGGGCGGGGGGGTAGGGAGACAAAAAACAAAAACAGAAGGGTTATAAGTACTGTAAGAATAGTACTGTGGAAGTTCAGAGGATGGCAGGATTATTTCTGGTTGGGAAAATGAAAAAAAGGTTCAGATTTATTCAGTAATGAAAGATTACTCCAGTATTGGAAATTAGCAGAAAAGAACTGGGAAAAGTTTGGATTTTGGATCCTGTATTGCATAGGAAATAAAGAATCACATTCTGTTAGTAAGACATCTACCTAATTATGAGTTTAAAGAAAATACAGAGGCTAGAAGAATACACTAAATGACACCACAGGGAAACAATCAGACAAATCCAGAATGTGGTACATTCTACAATACTCTTTTTTTTTTTTTTAAGATTTTACTTATTTGTCAGAGAAAGAGAGAACACAAGCACAAGCAGGGGGGACAGCAGGCAAAGGGAGAAGCAGGCTCCCCGATGAGCAGGGAGCCCAACTCGGGGCTCGATTCCAGTATCCTGGGATCACGACCCGAGCTGAAGGCAGATACTTAATTTACTGAGCCACCCAGGCGTCCCTCTATAATACTCTTCAAAAAAATCAATGTTATAAGGAAGAAAAGGGGAGGAGCTA
Source organism: Ursus arctos (assembly GCF_023065955.2). Lineage (NCBI taxonomy): Eukaryota > Metazoa > Chordata > Mammalia > Carnivora > Ursidae > Ursus > Ursus arctos. Next base: position 59,070,236 of record NW_026622819.1, read on the forward strand.
TTCAAGATTTAAAAAGATTAGAGACAAAAAATGTGATGTCTAAATGCTGAATAGATTCTGATTTGAAAAAAATTGTTATAAAAGGGGTGCATGGGTGGCTCAGTCGGTTAAGCATCTGCCTTCAGTTCATGTCATGATCTCAGGATCCTGGGATCAAGCCCGGCATCAGGCTCTCTGCTCAGTGGGGAGCCTGCTTCTCCCTCTCCCTGCTCATGCTCTCTCAAATAAATAAAATTTTAAAAAAATAGCTATAAAAGACATTTTTTGGGAAGTTGATAGATTCTGATTATGGACTAGACCTTAGGAGTGATAATGGTATTTGCATGCTGAAGTGTCAGAATGTCTGTACTCTCAGTTAAGCAAATATTTATACACATGTACACACACAATTGATGGGTATTCAAATGTTTGTTATATTAGAGTCTTTCAATTCTTCAGTATGCTTGAAAATTGTCATTAAAAATGCTTAAAAAAAAGAATTCAGGGGCGCCTGGGTGGCACAGCGGTTAAGCGCCTGCCTTCGGCTCAGGGCGTGATCCCGGCGTTACGGGATCGAGCCCCACATCAGGCTCCTCTGCTATGAGCCTGCTTCTTCCTCTCCCACTCCCCCTGCTTGTGTTCCCTCTCTCGCTGGCTGTCTCTATCTCTGTCGAATAAATAAATAAAATCTTTAAAAAAAAAAATAAAAAAAAGAATTCAATACAATCTTGACAATGATCTAATCCATTTTCTTCTTTCAACTATGTAAGAAACTGAGCCCAAAGTACCACAGCTAATGCAGGCCTATTCTTAAGAGATTAAAACTCAGGCAGGTCTGCAGAATCTTAGCACAAACTCTTTCCATGTGCCAGAAAACTAGGACCCAAGAGACAAAAACTGATCTGGGACAAACAAATACATACATGTGCAGTAAAAAAGGTGTGTGTGTGTGTGTGTGTGTGTGTGTGTGTGTGTGTGTTTTCAAGTAATCTTTATATCCAACGTGGGGCTCAAACTCATGATCCCAAGATCAAGAGCTGCATGCTCTTCTGACTGAGCCAGCAGGCGCCCCTTGTGCACGTAAAAAAGTTAAACACATTTCTTACGCTTAATATGTGACAGTATGATTAAAAATTACAAAAGAATTAAAACCTGCTAAAGATTGTAACAACTTAGTGTACATCAGAATTTTGTATAAAATAATCTCAGAATGCAGCATTAAATGGGAAAGACTTTGTTACATGCACACACACACACACACAAACCCACTTAAATAGTATCACCTAAATACTGTCTCTCTTTTTTTTTTTTTTTTTAAAGATTTTATTTATTTATGTGACAGAGAGACAGCCAGCGAGAGAGGGAACACAGCAGGGGGAGTGGGAGAGGAAGAAGCAGGCTCATAGCGGAGGAGCCTGATGTGGGACTCGATCCCAGAACGCCAGGATCACGCCCTGAGCCGAAGGCAGACGCTTTAACGACTGCGCTACCCAGGCGCCCCCTAAATACTGTCTCTTAACTTGGTCTATTCATTGTGGCAATTATGCCTTCTAAAAATCTGACAACATAACTTAATTAACTTCACATTGCACCTATCCCCTCCACAAACTTCTTGCCAGTCCCCCAAAATGCCACGTTTTTTCGTATTTCTTTTTTTTTTTTTTTTTAAGATTTTATTTATTTATTTGACAGAGATAGAAACAGCCAGCGAGAGAGGGAACACAAGCAGGGGGAGCGGGAGAGGAAGAAGCAGGCTCATAGGGGAAGAGCCTGATGTGGGGCTCGATCCCATAACGCCGGGATCACGCCCTGAGCCGAAGGCAGGCGCTTAACCGCTTTGCCACCCAGGCGCCCCTTTCGTATTTCTACACAAGCAATTTCCTCTGCATACAGGATGACCATCTGCTTTTCCTCCGCTACTCTGCTTTCAAGACCAACTACTTATACCACCTCTTCAGTGAAGTATTCTGACCCTGCTCCCCACTGCTCTCTGCCCTTCTATAATCCTTTTTTCACTGCTATAGAGGCTTTTAAAACTCTTCCTAATTAAATACACGGTTCCTCCATTAGACCATAAGCTACTTGATATCACAGAGCAGGCCTTATTTATATCTCTATTTATGGTTAGCCTCAAGTGCTGGCAGTTAGAAATAATGGAGGCTGGTTATTTTTAAAAGTTTCAGAAAGGATCGTCAACTTACCTAAAAAATAGTGTTCGCCCTGAGTTAAAAGTGATAGTTTATCATAAAGCAAAACTGAGTGATCTGGGTTATCTATTACTCTACCCCTTTGATACTCTTGTCACATAGTCCAAAGCATGGAACTATCTGAACTGATGCAAATAGGTCTGCTTTTGTTTATACCTAGGAGCCAATTACAGTAAATGCAAAAAAATTATCTGAAGGGTTTCCTGTGAGGACTTAATCAGAAAAGTCCAAAAGTCACTAACTCATTATTTAGTCAAATCTTGGACAAGTGTGTATCAAGACCTCACTCATGCTCAAGTAAAATTCACTTAAAATGACTTTGACACATTAAGATTTTTTTTCTTTAGACATCTAACTTCAACAGAAATTCCACTTCCGAAAACAGAGCTATAATGGAAATGCCTAAAAGTTTTATTGCAAACATGCAAAAAATGGCATTATAACACCCAATGTATACTCAGCAATATTTAACCTCTCAGCTCAATATATGGAATATATTCAAAAACAAACTTGATTCTTGCTGACTGCAAGTCAAAGTAGCTGATGCAAGGTGAAAACATGCTGATTGTTCTTGGCCAACACACATGCATCTTGTAAGTACATACGCGTCAGTAAAGTCTCAACCTATGGTCCTTGAACTACCAGAGAATCATGAGGAGCTTGCTGGTAGCCTAGTATGCCCGATAAGCAGAAGCAGAAAGCTGGGTAGGGATGGTGAGGGGCGGCGGGAAGAATCAGATGCAATGGTCCACCAAATGAAGATAAACCATTCAGGTGGTCTGCAGTAAGGAAAAATGAGAGAATCACTAAATCAGCAAATTGATCATGATGCCCAATTAATATGATCGTGTTCTTAACGAAGTCAACCTAACGCTTTCTTGCAACAAGAGAAGAATGTGTTTTGGTCAAAAACCACAAGAGAGATAACTGATTTATTAATATAATGGCAAAAGTTCCTTATTACAAGTGATTAACAGTCAGTAATCATTCTTATCAGAAGACTCACCCGGGTATAGTACTACTAGCAACATGCTGCCAAAGCTTTGCATTTACAGTAAAAAATCAGATAAATTTAAAAATAAAATCCATCCTATAAATTTTTCCATAAGAGAGGTGCTATAGACTAGGGCTATCAAAAAATCAGAAGAATGAACATCCTCATCATTTCTAATGGCTCAAAGATTCTATTCATAGTATACAGTACTAGCAAATGATTCCTAAATAAAGTCAGAGATGAAAAAAACAGCCCACTTAATATCCATAGCAAGAATCTTTAAAAATGCCATTCCAACATAAATTCCAAGATAATCTTGACTGGGGAGAAATACCAACCTTTTATTTGCTAGAAAACTGAAAACAAAAGGGGACTAGCCCAACAGAAGGCAGCTTATTAAGTAGGGGCTACAACATCCCATATCAATTTTTAATATAAACTCGAGTCCTTAAATCTCTTCCCAAAAAGGATTCTCCATATCTCAGTATTTTTCAACTGTAGCATCCCTGACCTAAATTCAATTCTCATAACCTACCAAACCTACCTAATCAGAGTTCCACTGGATTTCCAACCTATACCTTCTTGCTGCCTTATTTTCCTTTTGGTCTCTCCCCACAACAATCTCCTCCTGGTAAAATCAACCACCCTCTACTTTACATCAAGTAAATGCCTCCTGGGGTGCCTGGGTGGTTCAGCTGGTTAAGCGTCAGACTTTTGATTTCAGCTCAGGTCACAATCTCAGGGTCATGGGATTGAGCCCTGCATCGGGATCCTTGCTCAGTGGGGAGTCTGCTGGAGAGTCTCTCTCTCCTTCGCCCTCTGCACCCCCCCCCCAAAATAAATCTTAAAAAAAAAAAAAGTAAATGCCTCCTATTTCACATACGTCTTTCTCCGATTGGTATAAAATTTTATGCATCCTGCTTATAAAGCCTCAGAACTACCAACGCAGAAAATACAAAAACTTTTTACTTCCACTGTCACATCTGGGATAAGTACAGACGGGGGCGCCTGGGTGGCTCAGTTGTTAAGCATCTGCCTTCAGCTCAGGGCATGATCCCAGGGTCCTGGGATCAAGCCCCGCATCAGGCTCCCTGCTCTGCTGGGAGCCTGCTTCTTCCTCTCCCACTCCCCCTGCTTGTGTTCCCTCTCTCACTGGCTGTCTCTCTGTCAAATAAATAAGTAAATAAACAAATCTTAAAAAAAAGAAAAAAAGGGGATAAGCACAGGCTAAAACTTCAATCCTCCTCATGCTCAATTCTGCTTCATTTTTAATTACAGACCCAGCCCTAAGAGTAGAAGCATAAGAAAATTCAGTAAACAACCTAGGTAGATGATGTGCAGAATATATGGGACACTGAAAAAACATAAGGAAGAGATAACGATATTCTTGGTGAAGAAGGAAAACAAGGTTTTACAGAGAAATGTGTCTGTTCTAACATACACTAACCTCAAAAGAGCTACTGGCATATTCTGGGGTTGAATGCTCAAGAAGTCTATCTTGAGTTTGGATGTGAGTAACAAACTACAGGCAGAATTTCTCCAAATACCACACTAAAATGAGAGGTTAACAAACAAAATTATTTTTTTTTTAAAGATTTTATTTATTTATTTGACAGAGAGACAGCCAGTAAGAGAGAAACACAAGCAGGGGGAGTAGGAGAGGAAGAAGCAGGCTCCTAGCAGAGGAGCCCGATGTGGGGCTCAGTCCCAGAACTCCGGGATCACGCCCTGAGCCGAAAGCAGACGCTTAACGACTGAGCCACCCAGGCGCCCCCAAACAAAATTATTTTCTGAAATTACAAGAATGTCTGTTCAAATACAATCAGAGCTATAAGTTTCACAGGCAGACCTTATATCCTATGTTTCCCAATAATTCAACAAAATTCAGTATACTAAGTACCTACTATGGTCAGGACCCGATTAGAGGTAATCACCTCATTTCTCCATCTTCTGTGAAAATATTTTTTAAGATTTTATTTATTTATTTGACACAGAGAGAGACAGCCAGCGAGAGAGGGAACACAAGCAGAGAGAGTGGGAGAGGAAGAAGCAGGCTCTCAGCGGAGGAGCCTGATGCGGGGCTTGATCCCAGAACGCCGGGATCACACCCTGAGCTGAAGATAGACACTTAACGATTGAGCCACCCAGGCGCCCCTCTGTGAAATTTTGATGACTCAATTCTTAGCACTTTCCTCCCCTTTTCACTTACTTATAGCAGTCATTTATTTTTACACCTTCACCTTCCCCAGCTGACTCCAAAATCCACATTCATAACCTGAACATCTAGGAATTCCATACCTAAACTTCTGAACCATCCTACATGATGTCCCAACTTAAAAATTCTGTCAGCTAGGGGGCGCCTGGGTGGCACAGTGGTCAAGCGTCTGCCTTCGGCTCAGGGCGTGATCCCGGCGTTCTGGGATTGAGCCCCACGTCAGGCTCCTCCGCTGGGAGCCTGCTTCTTCCTCTCCCACTCCCCCTGCTTGTGTTCCCTCTCTCGCTAGCTGTCTCTATCTCTGTCAAATAAATAAATAAAATCTTAAAAAAAAAAAAAAGACCTTTGAAAATTAAAAAAAAAAAAATTCTGTCAGCTAAACCTTAAGATACTGAAAGGCAAACTACAGCTTGCTCCAGATAGCTCTTTTTTATTCCCCAAAACCTGCCAAGCCACCTCAATATTCCTGGTTACCCAGATTCATATATACGGGATTATAGATCTTCCTCGACTTACAATGGGGTTACATTCCAATAAACCCATCATAAATTGAAAACTATGAATCCTAAGTTGAAAATGCATTTAAGGGGCACCTGGGTGGCTCAGTTGGTTAAGTGTCTGCCTTGGGCTCAGGTCATGATCCCAGAGTCTTGAGATCCAGCCCCACATCAGGATCACTGCTCAGCGGGGAGTCTGTTTCTCCCTCTCCTCTTGCTGTCTCTCTCTCCCTCATAAATAAAATCTTAAAAAAAAAAAAAAAGAAACTACATTTAACCTACAGATCATAGCTTAGCCTAGCTTATCTTAAATGTGCTCAGAACACTTACATTATCCTACAGTTGGGCAAAATCATCTAATATAAAGCCTATTTTATAATGAAGTGTCAAATATCATAAAATTTATTGAATACTATACTTAAAAACAGCATGGTAAGTGTATTGGTTGCTTACCGTCTTCACCCTGACCACGTGGCTGACTAGGAGCTGCAGCTTGCTGCCACTGCCCAGCATCGCAAGAGAGTATCATACCACCTATCACCAGCCACAGAAAAGATCTAAATTTAAACCTTGAAGTATGGTTTCTACTGAATGTATATGTATCACTTTGCACCATCATAAAATTGTAAGATCGAAAAATCGTAAGTTGAACCATCATAAGTCAGAAACGGTCTGTACTTTACTTTCTTTTATGTATCCCTATATCCAATAAATTACCAACTCATGCCATTTTTTTCCTGTTGGGTTCCTCCCTTTAGTCTCTTCCCACTGTAAGCAATCCTGTACCAGTGCTTCTCAAACTTTAATATGCATAAGAATCATTTCAGTAGCTTGTTAAAATGCAGATTCTGATTTACTAGGTCATGGGTGGGGCCTGAGAGTCTGTACTTCTAACATACTCCCAGGTTACTGCAAAGCTACTCATCCAGGGACCATACCTTTGAGCAGCTCAGACCCCTACTTTCTTTTATCCCCTCAGCACTTGCACAGTTTACCCTATGGTATATGGCATCCTATGGTATATTTATCTCTTTGCATAGTGTTTTATAGTTATTTCATGTGTGCATATTTTATTACGCTTTCCTAAAAAAGGATTTTGACATACTCAAGAAATAAAATCATGATTCCTTTTCTGGAACAACAGCAACCAACCCAATGTTGGGCATATTGTGGGTACTCAATGCCTGTTGATTGTAAAATGCTTCTGCAGAAAATATAACAATCATCTCTTGATTAAGAAGTTGAAGTAGGTTTATGGATTACTTTTGTCAACTTTTTAAAAAGCATTTTATTGCTAATCAACCTTTTCACCATATAAGACAAAAAAGAAACTTAAAACAGCTTTCTATTCATAGTTAAGAAAGTAAATTGTTATTTAAGTTAGACTTGTGAATTATTGGTTATATATTTATTCTTTCTCCAACAGTGAAGGATTAAATATATGCTTAAAACAAAAACTAGAAGCCCAGGAAGTAAAAGAAAAAATAAATTGGACTTCATTAAAATTAAAAACTTTTCTGTATCAAAGGCCATCATGGGGGGGGGCGTGTGTGCAGGGGGAAGGAACAGAGGAAGAGGGGCAAGCAGACTCTGTGTTCAGCACAGAGCACCATGCAGGACTTGATCATGACCCTGAGATCATGACCTAAGCCGAAATAAAGAGTGACACTTAACTGACTGAGCCATCCAGGTGCCCCCTAGAAAAAAAAAAGTGAAAAGACAACCCAAAAATGGGAGAAAATATTTTCTCAAATCACCCATGTGATAAGGGCTTAACATACAGAATATATAAAGACCTCCCACAACACAACAACAAAAAACCCCAAAACAACCCAATAAAAAAATAGGCAAAGGACTTAAACAGACATTTCTCCAAAGAAGATAAACAAATGTCCAAGAAGCACTTTAATTAAAAGATGCTCAACATTACTAGTCATTAGGGAAATGCAAACCAAAACCACAGTTTGATACCACTTCATACCAACTACAATGGCTGTAATTTTAAAAATGGGAGGCAAGTGTTGGTGAACATATGGAGAAACTGAAACCCTTGTATGTTGCTGCTGGAATGTAAAAGAATGCAGCTACTGGCAGTTCCTCAAAAAGGTAAACCATATAACCTAGCAATTCCACTCCTAGGTATATTATAACCAAAAGAATCAAAAACAGGGGCTCAAACAGCTCTTTGTACACCAAAGTTCATAGCCACTTACAATAACCAAAAACTGGGAACAGCCCAAATGTCCATCAATAAAAGAATGGATAAACAAAATGTGATATATATACACACACACACACACACACACACACACACAATGGAATATTATTCAGCCATAAAAAGAATGAGGTACTGATACTTGCTACCACCGGATTAACCTGAAGTCATTATGCTAAGTGAAATATACCACAAACAAAAGGATAAATATTGTATGATTCCACTTATATGAAATATCTAGACTTGATAAGTTAATAGAGACAAAACGTAGATTTAGAAGTTAACAGGGGCTGGGAGAGAGGAACAGCGGTACTGCTTAAAGGATCTAGAGTTTCTGTTTGGAGAGGTGAAAAATTTTGGGAATACACAGTGGTGATGGTTGCACACTGTGAGTGTCATTAATGCCACCGAACTGTGCACTGAAAAATGGTTAAAATGGCAAGTTTTATATGCATTTTATCACAAGTTAAAAAATGAAACTAGAAAAAAAGAGAAACATTTTTTATTACAGCCCTGAGTTCAAGTTTCTGACTGCCATTTGTAAGCTATGCGATGTTAAGCAAGTTATTTAATTTCTCCCTGCTTCAATCTATCCACAAAATAGAGATATTATTCACCTCCCAGAGTTTGTTCAAGACTAAATGAGAAAACAATCACTTAGCACAACACCTGTTACATAATAAATACTGGATAAATGGTAGTTGTTATTATTCAAAAACCACTGTTAATCATCAAGTAGGTAGTCTATAAGGCTGCTATAAATGGATAACCAAAAGAATTCCATGACATTCTCAAGGCATTCTGAAATAAAGAAATGAATGCTTAGCAGTCAGTCATCCTGCTGTAAACCTGGAAACTTATGACCACCAAGGGTTAGTCCTCTTGGGATATCACTGAAAGTAAGAATAAATGATATACCCAGAAAGTGAGAACCTACTTTGTACATCATTACATTCATTAAAGAGGTGAACAAAAGAAGAAAAGAAGCTGGTTGGCTCTCTTCAACTAATTTCATTTTACTGTTTTTTCCCATATATTTATTTTTAAAAATCATGAGATTTAATTCCTTAACCAATGCCATGGACTGAAATAAAGCCTTGTCTAGAGGTCACGAGTTCCAACCTCAGCATCACAATATCATTATAATAAGACAGAGAACCATACAGAATATGCTGTCTAAAAAATGTTCTAGAAGCACGGAAGCTTGGAGTGAACTGCTAAATAATCTCTTATAATGTATATAATATGCTTGTCTTGATGAATATCAGGCATTTAAAAAATGGTCAAACTAGCCGAAACTCAAAAACAATTCTAGGCAAAGTATGCCAGAGGAAGATATTACAAATGATTCCAAAATAACATGTAACAGAAATCTTATAATGTGAATTAAGCAATTTCCGTATTCTACGGTCTTTTGCAAAAATTTCCCAAATTCCTTCAAAGAAGTAAATTACCAAGTAAGGAAGTTTTTCTCATGTACCACAATTAACTTGCATACATAAAAGACTTAAATCCAGAGGGAAAGGGAAAGTACAGTATCTTAAATGGCCAAAAAGATTTTTTAAAAAGTCATTTTTTTTACTAAGTCTAGCTGATCCTCAAGAGTCAAATCAATCTAAAATGGTGAGATTCAACATTACATTCAACAACATTGTGAATGTAATTAAAACGGTCATGAAAGGCACCAGAAGGCTTTATTTCATGTTGATAAAAGAATTTTTCACAACCCAAAAGTCCTGATTAAAACTATGAACCATTACGTTTGAAAAGCAAATGATCTGTGCCAACACCCTTAGGAAAAATAGTTTTTCTCTTCTCAACAAAAACCTACTATAAAAAGCAAAAACTATTTAATATGTTAACCTGAAACACTCACCTGAGCTAATTCCTTTAAACCACAATTAACTCTTTTCCTTTTTTTTTTTTTTTAAAGATTTTATTTATTTATTTGACAGAGATAGAGACAGCCAGCGAGAGAGGGAACACAAGCAGGGGGAGTGGGAGAGGAAGAAGCAGGCTTCCAGCAGAGGAGCCCGACGTGGGGCTCGATCCCAGAACACCGGGATCAAGCCCTGAGCCAAAGGCAGCCGCCTAACGACTGAGCCACCCAGGCGCCCCTCAAACCACAATTAACTCTTAACTATCATGACAATAATGACGAAGAAAGGCTTCCATAATTAAATTCCGGAAATAATCCTTTTATCCCACACAGCTCCTTCCTCCATCCCAGTTACATGAGGCCCCTATTTCCTCTTCAGGAGAAAACAGAGGTTTGGTAGTTGGTGTTCCTCTTTTCTAAACTTTACTTTGGAAAGGTATAGTGCAGCTTTAAGTCTAGAGAACTCCGTTCTCAAGGAAACTGATACTAGGGCTATCTAACTAAGACACCACTAGTAATAAATTACCAGAAGTTAAGACTTCAAGGCCCATGCTAGTAATGCCTGGCTGGTCATAAGTCATATTACCAAAAGGCTTAAATAAATTCGTTCAAGTTCATTACCAAGAAGAGAAAAATGTTTATTAAAATTTTTAAGTGAGTGCAAAAAAATTAAATGTAATTGAAACTAAACACTACCTATAGCACATACTAATATATTTTGGTACCATTAATGGTCACCTCAATTGCAGGAAGAATCACTGTGACCACCAATTTGACCTTACCCCAGGGCTGTTTCAAAATCATGCCCTTTTTTCTTCTGCTTTGTTGTCACTGAGGATCTCATTGCTAATGCACCACCAAATAATAATGCTATGACATGAAATGCACTATTAAATAGCGTTTTCATGGACAAGTTTTTTTCAAGACACACTTGACTGAACTCTCAGACTATCTGCCCAGGATTTAATCATACAGGAAACCCACAGATTTTAATGAGGTGGCGTGGCAAATATCATGTAATTCAGGAAACTCATCAGTCAAATGTTAGGTGTACACAGTTTACAGATGGAGCTCAAGTGAGAGGGCAAGCATCTGGTCTAAAGCTAGTATAAGAAAAAGTTGTAAACCCTCTCATCCCCAAACGACTTAGTTTAGGAACTTATAAATATGCCCCACATTCTGAGACATCTAACAGAAGGTTGGAACAAAACCAACACTGTCATCTTTGCTATTCCTAGCTGTTTCTTCTTCCACTAAAACATTCTGCCCTCTACACAAGCTATAGAGTGGACTCAGCCAAAGATCATTTAAGTAAAGGTAGAATTAATTTTATTATTATAGCGCTACACTACAATGCCGATCGAATTAAAAAGCTCTCCTCAGCAAACTACTTACGACAAATTAGAAGTGCGTTCGCTCCGTGTTCGAAAACTTTTAAAGTACTGATCCTACTGGGCTAAGTCGGACTCCTGTATTTGTACTTTTATCCTACATATTTTCCTTTACGTAAGGCAGACAGGAATTTGACTAGCCCACTCCGACAGCAAACTGGCCCAACACCCGCACGCTGTAGCAAGAAGCCACGTTTTCCTCGGGCGGACTGTTTCCCCACCCCTCCTTAAAATAATGCGTGTGGCCACTTGAGACTTCCCCAGCCAAGCTCCAGAAACTTGCAGGTTTAAATGGCCAAACTGGAACCAACCAGGGCAGCTGTCATCTGAAACTCAGGAAAGCTGAGACCAGCCAACTCTGCCGAACGAGGAAGGGTGCGGAGAGATGTGGCGGGGCCCGTCGGAGGGAATGCATTAGGCTCCCCTCCCCAACCCCCCATCAATTCGCTTTTCTGCAACCCCAGCGCCGCCATCCTGTTCCTGAATAATTAAACGGGCTGGGGAGGGAGCGAGGTGGCTAAGAAAGGCAGTTTCTAGCCCGAGTTTCCCGAGCCCAAGCGGTGGGGTCGAAAGGCCGAGGGCTACATCCCCGGCGTGCGAAGGACTTTCCTCAGGGGCCGGGAGGGCAGGGGGCGACCCCGCGGCCGGCGGGGCGGCCGGAAGCGGAGCGCGGGGAGTGACGTGGAGGAGGGGATGACAAAGGGGCGCGGGGGCCCCGGCCGCGCGGCCCGCGGGCCCGCAGGGGCCGGGACAGGTGGCCGGGCCTGGCCGGGAACAATGGGGGGCCGAGGCTGCCCCCTGGCGCTCACCTACCTCCGGTGCCCTCCGAGTTCTCGTTGAGGCTGCCCGAGGAGTCGTGCTGGGCGCCCACACACCCGCCCATGGGGGCCCCCGGCGCCTCGTCCGCCACCTCCGGGCGCTCGTCCGGCCCGCCGCCGCCTCTGCCTCCTCAAGCGCCGCCGCCGCCGCCACCGAGCCCCGGACAGGCGCGCCGCTCCGCTCGCCCGCCGCGGCCCAGCCTCCGCCCCCCTCGCCGCTCCACCCACTGCCTTGGCTCGGCCCCTTCCTCCGCGCCCACTTCTACCTCAGCCCCCGGGCCGCCCGCCCGGCAGGCCTGGCCCGCGCGCCGCCCTCGCCTCCGGCTCGGCCCCGCCAGGCCAGGGCTGGCCCATCCCGGGCGGGCCGCAGCGCCCGCCTCGCCCCCTCACAGCCCCGCACACCCGCGTCCAGGCGAGCCCCGCACCGGCGCCGCCCGTCCGCCAGGCCCCATCGGCCCCCGCCCCGCGGCGCCGCCCTCCGCACCCGCGGCCTGGGCTCCACCGGGCCCGCCCGGAACGGCCGGTGGGGGCGGGGCCGCGGAAGGCCGCGCGCTGATTGGCTGCAGGATGGGGCCGCGAGCGGAGAGCTAGGGCGGTGGGGAGAAGAGGGGAGGGGAGGGGAGCTCTGAGCCGGAGGAGCGGAGGCGAAGCGGGGATCCGTCCGGGGGAAGAGGCAGGGAAAGGAGGCGAGGAGGAAGCATGGGGAAAGAAGAAAAGAAAGGGAAGAAGGGAGAGGCAACAGGAAAGGAGGAACAAAAGTGAGAAAGGAGAAGTGGAGAGGGGTCAAATCGAGTTTCTGGCTCCTCCTCGGGCGTCAGCTCTTTCTCCTTCTCGTGGAAGCGGGTCGGAGGGGGCATAGAAGTAGTAAAAGAAGCCTAGCAGGCGGGGATGGGGCTGGTTCCCAAATAACTGGCGGAGGTGGGTAGGGGGTCCTGCCTGAAGGTTGAGGTCCCAGAACCTTTGAGGTTTGTATAGAATTCAGTGGATTGGTACGCGGAGTGTGGGCTTACCCTTGTTTGCCCCGCTCCCAACACCCCCCCAAATCACTGTGCCCCATTATTAGACGTAGAGGCGGTCATTGTGGTTGCAAGCTGGACTCAGATTACAGAGGCGAGGCATTCGGTGTAGTAGAGATAAGCGCTGATCGTAGTTCTGAGGGCGTGGGTTCATTTCATCTTCACGGAATTGATTATTCAGACACAATGCTACTTCTCAAGATCCTCCCTTTAGGTATCTTAAATCGTCTTTAGAACAAAATGAAGTATAAAAAAATAAAATACCCTGCTTTCTCTAAACTGGAATTTGGTACATGGACCACGCCCGACATTCTTGGCGGTCGCTATCCTAATCTAAGCCAAATTGTTAATGGTCCCTTCAGAATTGTGCTCGGCTATGATGCCTTAAAATTTTTATCAGCCTGCTTGGGCCTTTATAAAGCTTATTTCTGCCCAAGCTGTTTTAACTATCTACTCCATTTTTATATCAGACTTTCTTTTTTTAACATCCTGGGTCGGGTTTTGCTTAGCATTAAAAAAAAATTTTTTTTAAGTGAAATACCTAAGAAAGAGACTCTGCAGCTTGGAATTTGCATTTAAATATATTTTCATACACTGCTGGTGGGAGTGTAAATTGGTTCAATCTTTTTGCAAAGTAATTTGGAAACAAGGATCAAGAACCTTAAAAATGTTCATACCCTTTAATTTGGGATTATCCCACACATGGATATCGAGCTCACAGAAATAGTCCAAAATGCAGAGAAAGATTTCTGTCCTTGTATTTATTTGATAGTCAGATAAAAATGAGGGTTTGACAAACAAACAAAATCTTATACTTACATAAAAGCACAGAATGTCTGGTAAGAAATAGAAATCTGCTATATTAAATTTATACTGACAAATTAGTGTTGTCCTGGGTAGTCATGAAAATTCAAAAAAGCTTATATACCTTCATGTTTTTCTGAGTTTTCAGAGGTTGCTCTGACATTCAGGTCCTGTGTCACAAAGCCCTCTTCTATCTGATCATTCTCAGCTGAGTATTCACATTGGCAGACAGACATCACTTCATCACTTCCCTGAAGGAGAGAAGCTGCATGTTGAATATCTTCAAAGGGATTGCTTTGTCCTGAATTTTGCTCTGGAAATTGCAGAAACCAAGACTTCCACAATGTCTGTGAAACAGATGATAGGCACCGAAGTGATGAGTGTTTCTGATGAGGGCTGAGGAGTTGCCTTAGGAAGAGAGAGTTATGTCACTGAGAGATTTTCAGTTATGGGTATTCTGCACCTTGTCTTTATCTTAGAGCAGAATCACAAGTTCCCAGGAGACAGAGTCACGCGGCAGTTAAGGGCCCCAGCTCTGCTATCAACCTCCTGGGTTGGAATCCGGCTTCCATTCTGTACTAGCTACATGACCTTAAATTTCTATACAGCTCAATTTCCTCACCTGTAAAACTGGGCCAATAACAATGCTCTCAACTCTGTGGGGGCTCTTTATTAGCTCTCTTCTTCTTCATGCCTAGCATCACCTATTTAAACTTACTGCACGGCTCAATCCACTTAAGATCTTCTATAGAAAGGGTGCCTTCTTTGTGGGCCTGTGTATGTGTGTGTGTATGTGCTTCTCTATCTTTTGTAATGTCTTTATTGAGATAGAATTCATATACCATATGTTTCACCAATTTGAAGTGTATGATTCAAATTGGTGTAGCCACTATGGACAATAGCATGGAGGTTCCTCAAAAAGTTAAAAAGAGAACTACCATATGATCCAGTAATTCCAGTTCTGGGTATTTATCCGAAGAAAATGAAAACATTTGGGGCACCTGGGTGGCTCAGTCGGTTAAGCATCTGCCTTCAGCTCGGGTCATGATCCCAGGGTCTTGGGATCAGGCCCTGTGTCGGGCTCCTTGCTCAGCGGGGAGTTTGCTTCTCCCTGTGTGTGTGCTCTCTCTCTCTCTCTCTCTCTCTCTCAAATAAATGAATCTTTGAAACAGAAAAGAAAAAAAATTAAAACATTAACTCAAAAAGATGTATGTACCCCATGTTCATTGCCACATTATTTACAATAGCCAAGACATGGAAACAAACTTAAGTGCCCATCAATAGATGAATGGATAAAGAAAATGTGATATAGATAGATAGGTAGAGAGAGACATAGATACACATTCACACAATGGAATATTATTCGGCCATGAAAAATAACAAAATCTTGCCGTTTGTGACAACATGGATGGGCCCTGAGGGCATTGTGCTAAGTAAAATAAGTCAAACAGAGAAAGAGAAATACCTATGATTTCACTCATATGTGGGACTTAAAACAACAACAAAACCAAAACCACTCCAAACCCATACATACAGAGACTGGTGGTTGCCAGAGGTGGGGGGGGGGGGGGGGCTTGTGGCAAAAGAATGGGTGAAGGGGTCAAAATGTACAAACTTCTAGTCATGAAATAAATAAGTCATGGAGATGTAATGTACAGCATGGTGACTAGAGTAAATACTGTGTTGCATATTTGAAAGTTGCTAAGGGATAAATCTTGAAAGTTCTCATCACAAGAAAAAATTTTTATAACCATGTATAGTGATGGGAACTTTCAAGATTTACCCCTTAGCAATTTTCATATAAATGGAAGCGTATTTGGCCTTTTGTGGCTGATTTCTTTTATGTAGCATAATTTTTCAAGGTTCATCCATATTGTGTAATGTATCAGTACTTCATTCCTGTTTATGGCTGATTAATTTTCTATTGTGTGGATATAGCACATTGTGTTTATTCATCAGGTGATGAGCATTTGGGTTGTTTCCATTTTGGGGGTACTATGAATAAAGCTTTTATGAACACTCAGGTACATGTTTTTGTGTGAACATATGTTTTCAGTTGTGCTGGGTATGTACTGAGGAGTGGAATTGCTTGGGCCTATGGTAACTCTACGTTTAACTTTCTGAGGAGCTGGCAAAGGATTTCCCAAAATGCCTGCACCATTTTATATTCCCACCAGCCATTTATAAAGAAATGTGAAATGGTACAGATGTTTTTTTATATGTAGGGTAGCTCGTTGTAGTTTTGACTTCCACTTCGTAATGACTAATAGTGTTGAATGCCTTTTTATGTACTTATTGACCATTTGTATATCAGTTTTTGGAAAAATGTTTACTCAGACACTTTGCACATTTTTAAATAGTATTATTTATCCCTCTCTATTTTATCTCCCCAGTCACCTATCCCCAGGCAACCACTGGTCTGCTTTACATCACTACAGATTTCTTTGCATTTTCTAAGAATTTCTGTAAATGAATATATACAGTATGTACCCTTTTTGGTATGGCTTCTTTCACTCAGCACAATTATTTTGAGATTCCACCATATTGTAAGGTTTATTCCTTTTAGTTAATGAATAGTTTTCCATTGTATGGATATACCAGTTTGTTGATTGTGTGGCTATACCATGTTTTCACAATTACAGGTAAAGTTGCTACAAATATTCATATACATATCTATGTATGGGCACATGTTTCCCTTTCTCCTAGTAAATGGCTAGTAGGAGAAAGGATGGAACACATGGTGGTTTGTTGTTGTTGTTGTTTTTAAGAAACTGCCAAACCATTTTCCAAAGTGGTCCTACCATTTACATTCCCACCAGTATTGTATGAAAACTACTTCCTTCACATTCTCACCAACACTTGTTTTGGGTCAGTTTTATAATCTTAGCCATTCTGATAGATATGTAGTGGATATCTCATAGTAGTTTTAATTTCCATTTCCCTAATGACTAATGATGTTGGACATGTTTTTCATGTGCTTATTTACCATTTGTATATCTGTTTGGTAAAGTATAAGTTCAAATCTTTTGCCCATTTGTAATAAGGGTTGTCTTCTTATTATTGAGTTTTGAGAGTTCTTTATATTTTCTAGATGTAACTCTTTTATCTGATATATGACTTGCAGATACTGACTCTTAGTCTTTGCCTTGTCTTTTTAGCAGAATTTTAAATTTCTGATAAAGTCCAATTTGTCAATGTGTTCTTTTATGAATCATGCTTTTGGTGTCATATATAAGAAATCTTTGCCTAAACCAAAGTCAAAAAGACTTTCTCCTAGGTTCTCTTCTTGAAGATTTAGAGTTTGGGGGTTTACATTTAGGTCTATTATTCACATTGGGTTAATTTTTGTATATGGTGTGAGGTATGGATCAAACTTTGTTTTTTGTTTTTGAATATAGATATCCATTTGTTCAGCAACATTTGTTTTTTGTTTGTTTGTTTTGTTTTGTTTCTGGTTTTTTTACAGAGAGAGAGTGGAGAGGAGGGGCAGAGGGAGAGGGAGAGAGAGAGAATCTTAAGCCGGCTCCACACCCACTGTGGAGTCCACAGGGTGGGGAGGGCTCAACCTCATGACTCTGAGATCACTACTGAGCTGAAATCAAGAGTCAAATGCTTAGCCAACTGAGCCATCCAGGCACCCCTTTTCAGCAACATTTGTTGAATGATGTCCCTCCTCCACTCAACTGCCTTTGCATCTTTGTAAAAAAGAGAGTGGTCCATAAACATGAGGGCATCTATTTCTGAACTTTCTACCCTGCTTCATTGATCTGTTTGTCTCTCTTGATGCCAATACCATATTGTGTTGATTACTGTAACTTTATAATAAGTCTTGATGTCAGGTTGTATTCATCCTCCAATGTTCGTTCTTTTCAAAGTAATTTTGATATTCTAGGCTCTTTGCATTTCCATAAGAATTTTAAAATTGTCCTTTCAATTTCTACCAAAAAGAAAACCTGTTGGGACTTTGATTGAGATAACATAGAATATATAGATACATGTGAGGAGGACTGACATACTAACAATATTGAATCTTCCAACCCATAAACATGGTATATCTCTCTTTATATACATCTTTAGTTTCTCTCAGCAATGCTTTACGGTTTTGAGTGCACAGGTCTTGCGTACCTTTTGCCAGATGCATCCCTAGGGACTTCAGGTTGTTTTTTTTTTTTTTTTAAGATTTTATTTATTTATGTGATACACAGCCAGCAAGAGAGAGAACACAGCAGGGGAGTGGGAGGGGAAGAAGCAGGCTCCCAGCGGAGGAGCCCGGTGTGGGACTCGATCTCGGAACGAACGCCAGGATCACGCCCTGAGCTGAAGGCAGATGCTTAACGACTGAGCCACCCAGGCGCCCCCAGGACTTCAGTTTTTGATAGTATTGAAAATAGTGGTTTTTAAAAGATTTATTTATTTATTTGAGAGAGGGGGAGGGGAAGAGGGAGAGAATCTTCAAGCAGACTCCCTGCTGAGTGTGGAGCCTGATATAGGGCACAATCTCACAACCCATGAGATCATGACCTGAGCTGAAACCAAGAGATAGACACTTAACCAACTGAGCCACCCAGATGCCCAAAAATCATATTGGTTTTAGAATTCCACTTACTGATTGTTTGTTGCTAATACATTGAAGTACAATTGATTTTTGTGTGTTGATATCATATCCTACAGACTTGCTAAGTCATTTATTACTTCTAGCAGTTATTTTAGAGATTCCATTGGATTTTCTGAATAGATGATTATGTTGCCTGTGAATAAAGAGAATTTTGCTTTTTCTTTTCCATTTTTTTTCCTTGCCTAATTTCACTAGTTAGTAGGCATTACAATAATTGAATGGAAATGGTGAGAGCAGGCATCTTTACTTGTTCTTTATCTCAGGAAAAAGCATTCACTCTTCACCATTAGGTATGATGCTAGCTGTAGGCTTATTTTTAAATATTGTAGCAACATATACATCACATAAAATTTTGGTATTAGATATTTTAATTTTATGGAAGGGAGGAAGGAACTCTAAAGAACACAAGAATGGCCAACTAAGAAGCAGTCATGCTCCCTAGGGCTGAGATTGTGTGTTTAAGGAAGAAGCCCCTCTAGGATGAAGAGCCAGACAGACCTTCTTAGAGAGGACATGGACCTGGATCTATGAATGGCAGGGAGGTTATTGTTATGCCACACTAGTGAGCTTGCTGGAAACTGCTCACCCAGGAATGGCTAGAAATTTGTCCGAGAGGGTGCTGGGAACTGTTCATAGGAGGTATCTCACCATCGTCATGAAACTACCTGATGGGCTGTGCCTGTGGAGCCTGCTACTTGCTAGGTGTTGTTAGCTCCTGTGTCTTGCAGGACCAGGCCTTGGGGAAACTGCCACAGCTTCAGGAGCATGGAGTTGGAGCAGCCATGTATCATGAAGGAGTTGCATTAGAGAAGCTCTCTGTACTGCAGGAACTAGACAAGGGACAGGCTCACAAAACTCAGAGGCCTGACCCTGGAGAAGCCACCCGTGCTGAGCGAGCCTACTGAGTGAGTGAATGGGAATTCTTCCTGCCATGTCTCTCCAGTGCCCTCTACTGTCAAAGCTAAACATGTGCCAACTGACAAAGGCACAATATTTAAAGGGCCCATATCCATTTTCACAGAGCAGGCAATGAAGAGTGAATTTGGATCTGAGAATGTAATAACGGGCATAATTTTCTACCTGAAAATTTAAAAACCTTATATCTAACAATGATGAAGTATAAGGGAATTACTGAAGTTACAGAATTGCTGCATACCAGAATCTATGTAAAGTCAGAAAATAGACAAACCACTAGCTAATTTAACTTAGAAATGTATGCAGACGAGAAAGCAGAAATATGTGGAATAAGAAACAACAAGAGGAAAGTAGCTATTAATACAGAGGAAGCCAGAAAGTCATAAAAGAGTCCTTTACAGTCATAGCCCTATGCAAAGAAATTTATAAACCTAATGAAATGGATAATGTCTTAGGAAAACAGAGTTGATCAAAGCTGACCTTCCCAAGATAAAAAGTTAAACAAATCAATCTCAAGGAAGAAATGTAGAATGTTATCAAAGAACCATCCCACATCAAAACACCAAGTTTAGATAGTTTCATAAGAGAATTCTACCAAATCTTAGAAAATAGTCCCATTGCTACATAAATTGTTCCAAAGTAGAGAAAACGAAGGTGAACTTGTAAATTCTTTATATGAAGTAAGTTAGCATTGCTATTTCAAGCTGATAAAGATATCCCACACATGATAAAATTATAGACTGATACCACTTACAAATATTCCTTTTAAGAATCTGAAATAAAATATTAGCAAACAGACTCAAATACCACATTAAGAAAATAATAAACCATGACCAAATAGGGTTTATAATGGAAATGCAAGGATGGTTCAATATTAGGATATGTATACATATAATATAATTAATATAATTCGACATAATATAACATATTATGTATCAATATAAGATTCAAGAAGAAAAATCATGTGCTTATTCTCATATATGCTTTAAAAACATTGACAAAATTCAACATCCATGAACAGATAAAAACTAACTAACCAAAAACAAAAACAAAACTCTTGAGGGAACAGTAATGGGTGAATACTTCCTTAACATGATGAAACATATTACCTTAGTCCTAAAGCCAGTATCTTATTTAAGGGGAAGATACTAAAAAGATCAGGAATAAGGCAAGAATACCCACTAATCCTACTATTATTTAAGATTGTCCCGGGAGCGTAAGACAATACAGTTAGACAAAGGAAGTCAAGATAGGCAGAAAAATATGTATGTGTGTATATTAATATATATATTCCATATATAATATATGGAAAAAATATATAACTATCTCTATTTGTCAAAGACATGATAGTATACCCGATAAACCTAGAGCATCAATAATACTATCTCAAATGGCACAATAATTCTGCAAGGTATAGTATATAAAATTAACATACAAAAAGTAATAGCTTTCTTTTTTTAAAAAAAGATTTTATTTATGTATGTATTCATTTATTTATTTTAGAGAGAGAGAGCACGCACATGAGTGGGGAGAGGGGCAGAGGGGGATGGAGAGAGAATCTCAAGCAGACTCCACACTGAACATGGAGTCCTGACATGGGGCTCCATCTCATGACCTCAAGATCATGACCTGAGCCATAACCAAGAGTCAGACACTTAACTGACTGAGCCACGCAGGTGCCCCTTAATAGCTATCATACACACAATAATCAACTAGATAATATTGTAGTAAAAAGAACTATTTACAATAGCAACGATGAAGATAAAACAGAGTTTTAAACATAAAAGACGAAACCAGATGACCAGACAAGGATTAGATGAAAACATGGATGAATTTTTCTATAATCTGGATATAGGGAAAAGCTTTAAAAGTGTGTCTTGGGGCACCTGGGTGGCTCAGTCGTTAAGCGTCTGCTTCAGCTCAGGGCGTGATCCCAGGACCCTGGGATTGAGCCCCACATCAGGCTCCTCCGCTGGGAGCCTGCTTCTTCCTCTCCCACTCCCCCTGCTTGTGTTCCCTCTCTCGCTGGCTGTCTCTCTCTGTCAAATAAATAAATAAATAAAATCTTAAAAACAACAACAACAACAACTGTGTCTTAAAATCAAGATTCAATATTTTAAAAATGATTCACTTGACTACATAAAAATAAAAATCTTTACTTGACCAAAAACACCACAACCAAAGTTTAAAGACACATGACGAGCAAGCAGATAATATTTGTAATTTACATCACAAAGGATGAATATCTCTAATACACAAAGAACTTCTAAAAATCTGAGGAAAAAAGACAAAAAGACATCCTATGGAAAATTTGGCAAAAGACACAACTTACACACACATAATATATCAAAATGGCCATTAAACATGTGAAAATACGTTTACTAAGTCATAAAAAAAAGAAATAAAATGGCCTTAAGAATTGTGTGTTAAGAAATAAACCATTTTATTTGTGGTCAATTGATTTTCCACAAAAGTGCCAAAATAATTCAGTGGGGAAAGAATAGTCTTCTCAATGAAGGGTTCTAGGACAAACGGATATCCACATGCAAAAGAATGAAGTTAGACTTCTGCCTCACATCATATATAAAAATTAACTAAAAATGAACCAGACCTAAATGTAAGAGCTAAAACCATAAAACTCTTAGAAGAAAATATAGGGGTGAATCTTTATGATCCATGCTTAGGCGATGACTTCTGAAGTATAATGCCAAAAGCACAAACAATAAAAGAAAAAAATAGATACACTGGATTTCATTAAAATTTTAAACTTTTGTGCTGAAAACAACACCATCAAGAAAGTGAAAGGACAACACACAGATGGAAGAAAATATTTGCAAATATATATATGTGATAAAGGTTTAATATCCACAATATATAAAGAAATGCTACAACTCAATAACAAAAAGACAAGTCAATTAAAAGATCAAAGATTTCACACTTGAATAGATTTGATTTGAATAGAAATTTCTCCAAAGAAGACATATGGGTGGCCAACAGCACATGAAAAATGACGGAACATCATTAGTTGTTAGAGAAATAAAAATCAAAACCACAATGAAATACCATTTCACATCTACTAGACTGGCTAAAATAAAAAAGACAGACAGTAACAAGTGTTGGTAAGGATCTGGAGAAATTGGAACCCTTATACATTGTTGTAGCAATGCAAAATGGTACAGTTTCTTTGGAAAATTCTGGTAGTTCCTCAAAAAGTTGAACATACAGTTACCATATGACCCAGAAATTCCTCTCCTGGTATACACCCAAGACAACTGAAAACATGCATCCACACGAAAACGTCTACATGAAAGTTCATAACAGCTTTATTCATAATAACCCAAAGTAGAAAGAACTTAAATGCCCATCAATTGATAAAAGGATAAATAAAATGTGATATATCCATATATCAGTAGAACATTATTCAGCCATAAAAAAGAAATACATGCTATATGCTACAACATGAATGAACCTTGAAGATACCCTAAGTGAAAAAAGCCAGGCAAAAAGACCACTTATTGTATGATTCCATTATTTGAAATGTACAGAATAGGTAAATCTCTAGAGACAGATAGTAGATTGATGGTTGCCTGGGGCTTGGGGGAGGGGAGATGTGACTCTTAAGGGGCATGAGTTTTCTTTTTGGGGGTGATGAAAACATTCTAAAGTCAGATTATGATGATGATTACACAACTCTGTAAAGCTACTATTAAACATTGAATTCTATACTTTACATGGGTGAATATTATGATATACAGTTGACCCTTGAACAACATGGGGGTTAAAGGTGGTCGAAAATCCACTAATAACTTGACTTCCCCAAAACTTAACTACTAATAGCCTCCTGTTGATGACAAGCCTTACTGATAACATAAGCAGTCTATTAACAAATATTATATTACATTATATTATATTATATTATATTATATTATATGTAATGCATACTGTATTCTTACAATAAAATATAAGCAAGAGAAAAAAATATAATTAAGAAAATAGTGGGGCTCCCGGGTGGCACAGCGGTTAAGCGTCTGCCTTCAGCGTTACGGGATCGAGCCCCACATCAGGCTCCTCTGCTATGAGCCTGCTTCTTCCTCTCCCACTCCCCCTGCTTGTGTTCCCTCTCTCGCTGGCTGTCTCTATCTCTGTCAAATAAATAAATAAAATCTTTAAAAAAAAAAAATTGTAAGGAGGGGCACCTGGCTGGTTCAGTTGGTAGAGCATGCGACTCTTGATCTCAGGGTTGTAAGTTTGAGCTCCACATTGGTTGTAGAGATTACTTTAAAAAAAAGAAGAAAATCATAAGGAAGAGAAAACATACTTACCGTACAGTAAAAAATTTGCATGTAATTGGACCCATGTAAGCAATTTGCATGTAAGTGTAAAAAATTTGCATGTAAGTGGACCCATGCATGTCAAACCCATGTTTTTCAAGGGTCAGCTGTATAAATTATATCTCTATAAAACAGTTTAAAAAAAGAACACGCTGAGGTACCATTTCTCACTCATCAGCCTGACAAAAATTCAACATATTGATAATTCACTCTGTTGGTGAGGCCTTGTGGAAGCAGACATTCTCCTATGTTGTTGGTGGGAATGCAAAACAGTTCAACCACGGTAGAAGAGAATACAGCAATATCTAACGAGATCACATATACCCTAACTCTAGAACCCAACACCCACACTCACGGTGGTTTTCCCTGAAGACATACCTCCAAGAGTAGTTAAATACATACATGGAAAGTTTTTCATTGCCACGTTATTTCTAACTGCAGAATACATAAAATGACCTAAATGTCTATACACAGGAGACAGGTTGAATAAACTGTGAAACATACAGTGGGTTCTCTGCAGCTGCAAAGAAGAATGAGAACGATCTTGTGAATCGACACGGAGTGCTTTCCAATCTACATTGTTAAGTGGGAAAAGCAAAATGCATATATAGAAAGAGGATACATAAGAGAAGGGACATACATCTGCTTATCTTTACTAAAAAAAACCCCACAGAGACAACACAACAGAAAGGAGTGAAGCAGGCTACCTAGAATAGATTGGGCATGGGGAGTAGGGAATGAAGTAGACAGGATATGGAGGGAGTGACTTCCTTTCAGTATACTTTTTTGTGTGGTTTTTCTTTGGGAAGCATATTAATGTTTGATATACTCAAAAAATAACATCAAGTCAACAAGAATGAGGAGATCACAAACACCTAAAACTGAAAGCAAACCAAAACAAATGAACCCAGCAGCATTTCCAGTGAATAATATAATCACACAAAAAGGAAGAGAACTGATCCAAGTAACTTATGTATACTCCATTTGTGTATTTGTCCTCAGTTTCGGTCAGGGTTGGGGTTGTGGGGAAATCGCAAACAAATCTTGCATTCTTTTTTATTTGATTTGATTTCTATACTGATATGAGCAAAATAATTCAGAAACTGTTTTAGATCTATCATAGGATTGAGCCAATGAGTTTTGATATTGTTGGGAGCCAGGGTTCTCGTTGTGGATAAAGGGAGACAAAATCAGGATGGGGGAGACAGAATGGAATTGAAGGTGTTGGTACGAGATCATGATTTCGAAAATAGGTACAAGAATGTGTGGGGGCGCCTGGGTGGCTCATTCAGTTAAGCATCTGCCTTCCGCTCAGGTCATGATCCCAGGGTCCTGGGATCGATCAAGCCCTGCATCGGGCTCCCTGCTCGACAGGGAGTCTGCTTCTCTGTCTTCCTCTGCACCTCCCCCCTCCACTTGTGTGCTCTCTCTCGATCACCCTCTCTTTCTCTCTCTCTCAAATAAATAAATAAAATCTTTAAAAAAAGTGTGTATATATGTATTTTGTACAATTCATGGTTCTCCAGAAAAACAGTCTATCTGATATCTGATTATCTGTCCATGTCTATATCTATATCTATAATTATTATGAAGAATTGTCTCATGTGATTATGGAGGCCAAGAAGTCCCTCGATCTACGGTCTGTAGGATGGAGACTCGGGAAAGCTGGTGGTATAATTCAGTTTAAGTCCAAAGGCCTGGAACACAGAGGCGCTGATGATGTAAATCCCAGTCTGAAGGCCAGAGAAGATGAAATGAGATGTCCCAGTGAGGCAGACAGAGGGGGCAAATTTCTTCCTCCTCTGCCTTTTGTGCTATTGAGGCCTTCGGTGGATATTACGATGTCCGCCCACCTTGGAGAGGGTCATCTACATTACTGAGTCTCCTGATTCAAATGCTAATCTCATCCAGAAACACCCTTCACAGACACCCCCAGAAATAATGTTTAATCTGGTCACCCTGTGACCACTAAAGGTGACATATAAAATTAACCATCACATATGTTTACATATGTACGTTTATATGTGTATGCATATATTTTATATGTTTGTGTGCATGTGATTACGTATGTGTGTGTGTGTGGCTAGAAGCAAAATAGTTATTAGGATGCCTCATATGCAGATCTTGGGCTCTAATACCATTCCACACCACCAGGAAGCAGGACTCCTTGTAGAAATGGCATATTCCAGGGCTGGGGGAGAAAAAGTACAAAGTGAGCTCAAAACATCTTGTTTTGCCATAAGATTAAAAAGTGTCAAAAAAAGAATGATGGAGACACGTCACGAGGACACAAGAGCCAGGCTGAAGGGGCTGCCATTGGCCAAATCTAGGACAATTTGAGCACCAAAATAATTCAGGACAACAATGAATCATAAATCCTTGAAGATAATAGAAATCCATTAATATATACACATAATAAATAGATAGATGAGACACAGGGTGGGCTCTTGCTGACAGTGGAATGGGGAGTGCTGACTGGTAAATATGAAGGAAGTGCTGGAGCTGGCGAGTCATCATTGTTCAAGGGAAAGAGTTGCAATGGACTGAATATTTTTGTCCCCCCCCCAATTCATATGTCAGAGCTCCAATGTGATGGTCTTTGGAAGTAGGACTGTTGGAAAGTAATTAGGTCATGAGAGTGGAGTCCCCATGATGGGGCTAGTGTCCTTATCAGAAAAGGAAGAGAGGTAGCCCTCTCTCTGTCTCCGTCAGCTGAGGATACAAAGAGAAGACGGCCATCTGCAAACCAGGAAGCGGGCCTTCCCTGGAACCTGACCGTGCTGGCTCTTGATATCAGAATTCCAGCCTCCAGAACCGTGAGGAAGAAATGTTTCCGGTATTCTGTTAGAGCCGCCTGAGCTAGGACAACAGCAAAGATCGGTTCAGGCAAAAATCATCAATGGATGCTAAATATCTGGAGAAAAATTTGATGAAGAGCTGCAGATTTGCATTGTCTGAAAGTACCTCCCCACAGATTGCTTTATTCATTGCAAGTGGAAAACCAGTAAAAATACAGAAGTAAAAAAATATGTAATACCTTGACCAAATGATTAAATGGACATCATGTGCCTCCAAATGGGATTCTCTGAGAATGAAAATGACACTTCTGTGGTATTCTAACCGGGGATGTATAGCCTGAATGGAATTATGAGAAAGTACTAGTTAAACACAAAAGGAAGACATTCAGTAATAAGAAGGGAGGGGTTGTATATATTTTTTTAAATGTCAATGTTAGCAAAGTCCAAGAACAGCTAAGAAATTGTTCCACATTACAGAAGACTAAAGAGACATGATTCTATAGAGGACATTATTGGCTCAGTTGATAAAATTGGAATATGAATGGTAGAGTAAATATAAATATTGTATCAATGTGAAATTTCCTGCAGTTAACGATTGCTCTGTGGCTATGAAAGAGAATGTTCTTATTCTTAAGCAAACCACACTGATGGATTTAGGGGTGGAAAGGTATGCTTATATAACTTACTCTCAAATGTTCCAGAAAAGAATTATATAGAAGGAGAGCAAATGATAAAGCAAATGGGACAAAATGTTAATGACTAGTATATCCAGATAAAGATGTTCTTTGGACTATTCTTGCAACTTTTTGATATGCTTGAAATTATTTCCAAATAAGTTATGCCTTCCCATGGGTCTTCCGTTCAGTAGGGGCTGGCTAATATCAGTCGGGGTCAACTGGATTTTGTTCCAGGTTGAGGGCTGAGTCAGGGCCAGCCTCAGGTGTCCGTCACTGCCCTTGGAACAATATGTTAGACAGGGTGTGTTCTTCCCTTGGCTAAGGCAGTGGTGCAAGAAGGCGCAGCCAACTGCATGACACAGGTTGAGATCTCTTCCGGTGGCGCATCTGCCACATCCCATTGGCCAAGGCAAGTCACATGGCCAAGCCCAAAGTCAAGGGGCGGCAAAGTCCACTCTGTCCCTAGTGAGAGAAAGTGAAAAGTCCCAGGGAAAAGGAGTGGATACAGGGAGGGGAGAAAACTTGGGGCCAGAAATAATTTAGACTTTCAAAGGTGGCCAACATGAATACGTGGTAAGTAGTTAGAAGAATACTTGTTAAAGTATAGCAAGCCAGGATGCTAATTGGTAGGGATGAAAATACTGCTTTTTCCTATGATTTTGCCTCTAAAGAGGGCAATGGGGCAGCTAACAAGTAGCAAAGAGAGAGGCTGATTGCTTCAGCCTGCTTTACTGACGCATCATCTCCACTTGTGGAGGCTTCCCTAGTTTAAGCACCTGATTTTTACCTTTCCATTAAGGGAGAAAGCACAAGGAAATGACAAGGAATAGATGCATACAGTGGAATGCCACACATTCGTCTATGTCTGGAAAGACAATTATTGGTTATTTGTGCCAGAGTCTCCTAGTAAGGCAAGTGGGACCTTTCAAGAGACCAAGTTCAGAAAGTTGCTTGTTAAGCAAATAATTCGAGCAGATGGAGTTGGATCTTCCTAAGGAACATTTCTGTTACCTTACGCCTTTCCATTCTCTAGTCTGCAAATAAGCAGATGTTCTTTTCTCTGGGTAACTGTACTAATCCTGAAAACCAGAGTATTCTATGTTGAAGAGACCCCATAAAGTCTTGCCCTCCAACAATTTTCTGGACCCGAAATAGAACACTGTATTATGGTGAGACAATGGACTTAGTGCAGCAGCTGAATGAAGATTAGATTTTAGTTCGTGTACTTTGTGCTTGCCCAACACAAGGAAGTAGTCATTCATCCTTCCTCGAGTAATAGTGTCTGGAATTCCTTTTGAAGATCCAATTCCCCCACTCATGACTCAATTCGTATGGTTCTCCTGGAGCCCATTCCATCCCCTACTCCAGGGTGGTCCTGATACCCAGGCTTGAACCTATCAGTGTATTCCAAACCCATGGTTGGTTTATGAGGGGCATATGATTCACTTTGGAAGACAATAAGAATCAGATCCAGGGCTTATTTTTTTTTTTTTTAAACAACTGTGTAGAAGAAAGAATCTCCTTTTTTCTGAACATGAATTTGGGATGAAGTAAACTTGGAGCTGCTTGGAGTCCCCATTAAGGGAAAAATTGGAGCCACTTTCCAATGGGGGAGAGCCTACCCAAGAGGGAAGCCAACACAGAGGGAAAAACAGCGAAGAAGAGAAGAAAAAAACAGATCTTGAAAATCATTTGAGCTGGATCCAGTGATGCCTAAATTTACTCCCTGAAACTTTCAGTTCCATAAGTCAATACATTTTAATTTTATTTCCCTGTACATCTTAGTCTCTGTAAATCTGTTTGAGTGGGGCTTCTCTTGCTTGAGAGTGGGAGCAGGCTTTATTTATCTTTGTCTCCCAAGCACCTCGAACAATCCCTGGCACACTTGTGAAGAACCTTCTTTGTAAGCCAATTTAACGGGCTTAGACTATCCTGGGCAGGTGAGGAGTAACAGAAGCAGCAAAGATACAAGAGGCATTTTGTGTATCAGAGCTTTCGGCGGGGCAGCGCTAGGTGTTTTTGCTACATTCAAAAGCAACCAGTGGGGAACAGTACCATTACCTCATAGCCCCCTAGCTGAAATCACACACCCTCTGACCACAAGAAGACACAGCCTGACCTATATGCTCCCTGCATAGACATGTGAGTGTTAGGGCTTCTGTTTGGTAGATCCCCGCCAAAAGCCTCCCCCTCACCGTACCTGGACTGCTCCCAGAAGGAGACTTCTAGGTATCACGAGGCAGGTGGGCACACATTCAGAGCAGGCATAAAGCACACTTCATTCTGCATGATAACATCCGGCACTCATTAAAGGAATACACTAGCTGTGGGTGATTAAAATCTAATTGAAATAGGCATCCTGTGAATGGCTTCCGGAACCCAGTTCTCTGCAAGAGAACACTGTTAAACGTCTGCAGATTATTTTATGGTAAAGCGCCCACACTCCCTTCTCTTCCAGAAAGTCCTATGGCAGAGCTGGTCTTCCTCTATTTCCTGTTCTTCTATGACACTCATAGTCTCTCAATTACAACGTGTATTACGGTATGACTATAAAGGTTGTATTTCCTTGTAGATGTGAACCTCGAGAGCAGGGACAATCTTATTAATGTTTTTGTTCCCTGCTCTCCTACACCCCTCACAGTGTCCGTTTGGTGAACCGAACTGGTGAAACTCAATCTCTTAATAAGCCTGATGCAAAAAAGTGATTGAAGATACACATACTCTCTGACTAATTATGTATATTAGGACTCTTCTGAGACCACTGACAGAAACTCAAACCGACCTAAGCAAAAAAAACAAAAACAAAAACCCAATCATCTGTAGTGCCTGGGTGGCCCAGTGGGTGAAGCGACTGCCTTTAGCTCAGATCATGATCTCAGGGTCCTTGGATTGAGTCCCCAGTTGGGCTCCTTGCTCAGCAGGGAGCTTGCTTCTCCCTCTGCCTGCAGCTCCCCCGGCTTGTGCTCTCTCTCTCTGACAAATAAACAAATGAAATCTTAAAAAAAAACCAAAAAAACAAAAAAACCCCACCCAATCATTCACCTTCAGGCACAGCTAGATCCAGAGTTTCAAACGGCGTCACCCAGACTCCTTCTCTACATCTTTTGGCTCTCTGCTGGTCTTTCTTTTGGGCTTCACGTGTAGGTAAGCTCTGCACTGGAGGTGACAAGCATGGTCACCGGCAACTGGAGGCTAAATTCTGCCAGTTTAGCAGGAGATAAGAGTTCCTCTTCTCAAAATCTCCACAAAGATCAAGTCTCATTGGCTCGGCTTGGGTCATGTGCCCATCACCGAGCCAGTTGTAGCCAGGAGACTGGGCTCTCCTGATTGGCCAGATCTGGGTCACGTGCTGGCACCAGGGAGCAAGGCTCGGGGTATCCAAATCACGCGGATTGAGAGTAAGGGAAATATGGTTCCTGGAAGAAAGAGGAGGGTGATACTACTTGAAGAAAGGAAAATAGATTGTGGGCAGCTCAAAGTCACAATGTCCGCTCTATATAAACATTTGACAGTTCGTGTGTGTGTGTGCGCGCGTGCGCGGGTGTAATTATACAAATTACAACAGTAACAAGGATAGCTACCATCAATTGTTTACTGTGTACCAACACTATTCTAATCACTTTACATCTATTAGCTCATTTCATCCTTACACCAACCCTGTTATTATCTTCAACGGGCAAGAATTCAGGTCTAAACGAATTAATTACCATGCTACATTGTCTCACATTAAGAAAACAGTGGTCAGAAGCATACTGGAGTATTTGCGGGTTTTCTTCCCCTCCCACCATCCTACTGGTGGGGTCGATTCACTCAGCAGACGCTGAGGGCTGTAATGCCGAAGTCTTCCACCATATACTCAGGAGACAGAGAAAAGTAAGAGGAGATCCCTGCCCCGAAGGATCCCAGTCTGGTGGGGGAGACAGACACATAAACACGGGATTACCGTGCAATATGGTAAGTGTTACAGCAACATTCTCTACAAAGAATTCTCCCTTTTGTTTCCTTCCACATAAAGGGGTTTTAAAAATCTTATTATACTTCAGTAGTGTTATGAAGAGAGGATCAAAGACTTTCAATTAAAATAAAAATTATTTCTACCATGGACCTCATTGAGTGTTATTAGATCCAGAAAAGGGTGATCAAATGGGGGTGGTCCTGTTCAAATTACACTTTGCAATTATGAAAATGTACACATTGCTCCCCAGCTGTCAGCTTCCACAGTGCGGGGTCTACCCTTTCTCATTTTTCCCACCAGGTCTAGTCTGTGTTCTGGTTAAGTTGTACTGTGCCCCCCTAGACCTAACCTAACAAAAGCATTAAAACTAATCCAGTATATTTTAAAGTGTGGGAAAAGCAATTTGGAGTGGTACTTTCCTATGTATGAAATGAATTACCCTCTGCAAGTTGTTACCATTTTCAGTACTCTTGCAATTCTTTTGTTTTAACGAAGTGTATCATCTCAGTTTGGTGTTAGCTTGTCTTTAACACCTCCTTAATATGTGCTGATCCCATTAACAGAGCGAGAGAGAGAGGGAGAGAGCGAGCGCAAGAGGACACAGGCCTCAGTGTCAGAACTTTGACTAGGTAACTAGACCTAGTTGGGATTCAGTGACACTATTTGGCTTTCGTTGTGTTTACTTTTAGAGTTACCGTCTATTTATGTCACAGTGTAAAGCTTTCCTTCAAAGAAACATATCTAACCTTTGAGTTGATCAATGTAAAGTAAAATATTAAGTAAATGCTGGTAGAGGTGGGATGTGGACATAGCACCTCTTGTGAGTGCATACTCAGCTCAAGTTTTGGAAACACTGCCCTCACCTATGGGGTCCCCTATTTTTGGCTTTTCGTAATTTTTTTTTTTTTTTTTTACCCCAGGCAGGTTTCCTTTCCCATTCTGTGCCCCCTCAGACATATTGTGCAGAAGCTGTCTTATAATTCTCTCCAGAGTTACCTACACTTGTTTATAGGTCAGTCTTTCTGGCTAGACTATACTTCTCTCGTTCATTTCTCTGTGCCCATCTCCCAGCACCAGGTCTGGCCCAGAGAAGGCCCCAGGATTAGATTGCTTGCTCCCGTGCTCTCATGCATGAAGATAGAGCTTTCAGGACTGTCTTGCACAGCATCTAGGCTCAGCGACCTCGTGCCAAGGTATTTCTGCCCCTTGAAGTCTCTCTGTCATGGATCCGTTAGAGGCAGAGAGGAGGCGTGTGAAGGAATTTCAGCAAGGCCACACTGGATTCCTAACTGATGTGAATGGCAAGGGAGCCACACAACCCAGGGTGTGTTCTTGGCTGATGTTACTGACCACTGTTGGAGGCGAGGGGCGGACTCTGATTCTGAAGGGGACACATCGCTCCCATAGGCTGAGAGGAAGATGTTTGCAAGGGGGTGCTTGCTCTCTCTTCTCCCTGTCGCCAGAGCCACTTGTTAGCCTACCCTTGGGCAGCTGTCTTTTCAGGCCACATGGAAGGGACGCTTTAGTTGATGTTGGGACATCCAGCTTTCAATGATGAGTGCTAAGCACAGAGGTGGGAGCCCTCCTCCTGTTCATTGGCTTACGTACGTGTGTGGGTAGGAAAGGAGCGGGGTGGGGAGGAAGCACCTGAACGTCCAACCTTGGCCTTATATAAGTCCCTAGTCCCGATTCTGAATATTCAGGAATTCAGGAGTTCCCTTCCCATCCCATCCCCACCCCAAACTTGTACCCTTTAGCTGAAAACTTACCCAGCATTTTCTTAAGGTAATTAAATACAGGCAGAACTGAGTAGAAGTGCTTCCCACCACATGACCAGAAGGATGAAGAGTTTTCAAAAGCAGGAGGTTCTCGGAAGTATTTGCTTTGATAAATAAGCCCTTTCTGCCCATACTCAGAGAACTATCACGGGCGTATTTCTGAGAATCTCTACGGCTCATCCTCCATGGGGCGTCTGGTTTTGATTGACAATGAGCCCAGTGAGAAGAGTACACCTGGAAGGAGACTCCTAAGTGGCTTTGCCCTACTTGCCAGTGGCAGGACTGATGAATCACTTGGTTTCTCAAACTTAAGTTCACACAAGGGGCCTGGGGCCTGGCTGGAAGCAGGCCCCTAAAGCCTGTGTTCTTTTGAAGTCTGCCGTTTTATCTTAAAAATGCAGGCAAATTTTATATTCTACTGCATAACATATCCTTATTTGTTTCAATATGAAAATGTGTAAAATAACTGATTAATGTGCTTGAATCTCTAATCCCAACTTTTTTTTTCCTATCACCAATTTTTGGGTAAAAATGAAATTCCAGAAGGAGCTTCAGGTATCTTTGAATACAGTGCTGCTGTGTGCTTTTGGGGAGCCAGCTCCAGTTGTGAAAGTAAGTCACTGGGTGATCCCCACACTGTCCGGATGCCTCCCAGAACCCACGCAGAGCGTCTGTACACCCTCGTTCATGCGGAGGGTGCTCGTGAGAAGTGGAGAGGCTGGTGGCAAAAAGACTGTCTCACTGGAGAGTATCTGTGTGCTCATCCCTAGGGATTGGCATGGTTAGGGACAAGGTTAGGATTAAGTAGGAAGACCATGTTTCTTCACTCGAGTATAAAACTTCTGTATAAGAATGTTTAAATTTTATATTTTCATTCTGATGATTTTTTTTTTAAAGGATGAAGAGGCATATTCCAGATAATCTGAATGTGGGCCTCAACAACTGAGTTCTGTTAGCAAATAAATTGGGGTCCCAGGCTAGTACTTCCAATTCCATGGGCTAATGAGAAGAGAACCAAGTTTGACTTAATAGGGGTGCCTGGGTGGCTCAGTCAGTTAAGCGTCTGCCTTTGGCTCAGGTCATGGTCCCCGGGTCCTGGGACTGAGCCCCACATCTGCCTCCTTGCTCATCACAGAGTCTGTTTCTCCTCCCCATCTGTTTGTGCTCTGTCTCTCGCTTTCTATCTCTAATAAATAAATAAAATCTTAAAAAAAATAGATGAATGGATAAAGAAAACGTAGCATATAAATACAATGGAATATTATTCAGCCATAAAAAGAGGGCAATCTTGCCATTTGTGACATAGATGGACCCTGAGGGCATTATGGGAAGTGAAATAAGTCAGACAGGAAGATAATACCATATGATCTCACTTACATGTGGAATCTAAAAAAACAACAGAACTCATGGATACAGAAAACAGGCAATTGCCAGAGGTGGGAAATAGAGGATGGGCAAGATGGGAGAAGGGGGTCAAAAGGTACAAAGTTCCAATTATAAAATAAATAGGTCATGGGGATGTAGTATACAGCATAATGAGTATAATTAATAATAATGCATTGCACACTTGAAAGTTGGCAAAGGAGTAGGCCTTAGATGTTCTCATCATAAGTAAAAAAAAATTTTGTGACTATGTGTGATAAAGGATGTTAAGTAGATTGTGGTGATAGTAGGTAAATATCAAATCACTAGGTTAAACAGCTGAAACTGTTGTATGTCAATTATATCTCAACGAAAAAAACGTGGTCTGAAAATTAACAAACACAGTGAAGGTACAGCCACTATGGAAAAGAGTATGTCAGTTCCTTAAAAAATTAAACATAGAATTACATATGACCCAGCAGTTTCACTTCTTGGATATATACCCAAAAGGATTGAAAGCAGAGACTTAAACAGATATTTGTACACTCATGTACATGGCATGATTCATAATAGCTGAAAGATGGAAGCAATCCCAGTGTCCACTGACAGATGAATAAATAAACACAACATGGTAGCGACATATAATGGAATATTATTCAGCCTTAAAAAGGAAGGAAATTCTGACATGACATACAGATGAATGCTGAAGACATTATGTTAAGTGAAGTAAACCAGCCACGAAAGGGTAAGTACTGTATGATTCCTCTTAGATGAGGTTACCTGGAAGAGTTAAACTCAGAGGCGGAAAGTAGGATGGTGGTTAGCAGGGGGTGGGAAGAAGTGGAAATGGGAATTGTTTAATGAGCACAGGGTTTCAACTGGGGAAGATAAAAAAGTTCTGGAGATGGTGGTGATGATTGCACAACATAGTGAATGTACTTAATACCACTGAACTGTATGCTTAAAAATGGCAGAAATGATCATTATTATGTTATGTGTATCTCATCATAATAAAAAGAATATATAGTGACAGTAGTTTAGCAAATCAGTGTTCACAACAGCGAGGACCCGACCTGGTTTTCAGATCTCACCCAAGAGGACACACTAGCTGCTGCATATTTCCTAAGGCGCGTGCTGTATCAGGCATCTGATCCTTCTAAGAGGGACTTCCTTAAGGTTCTCCAAGTGAACATTGTTGTGGTCCTAAGATAAACACAGGGAGAAAAATCAACAAAATCTATAGTTCTTTCAAACTGAAGACCAAGTTGGCCTGGTTACTCTGCTGAAGATAGTAACTAACACACACGATCCATGTCAGATTCCTCAGCTGTACGCGTTATGGGGCACAAATTCAACTTAATGCAGTGAAATTCTGCATAGTGATTAAGTTCTAGGATCTATAGCAGAATTTTCCAAAGTGTGTTCTATGGGATATTCTTAGATGTTACATGAGAAAGAGAATTCTGTTATCAGGTACATTTTGGAAATTCTGGCTTACACCAGGGTAAACAGTTTCTTTACTGCAAGATTCTCCGCGCCTTTAATGTGCTAGCGTGTGACAAGGATCTCCAAGGAGGGAGGCCTGGAGGATCCTTCTACAAGTGTCTGCCAAATGGGTTTGGCCACATGATGCTTTTTCATGATCATATGAGGGACTGATGTTCTAGAAACACACTTTGGAAAACTTCCATTTAGAGAAAAGTAATAAAATAGAAGATGAATATAGACTAGACCAAGGATCGGCAGTATAGCCGTAGGGCCTAATCCACCCAGCTGGGGATTTTTTCACAGAGCTAAGAATGGTTTGTACATGTTCAAACGATTACATTTTAAATAGTTATGTAAGTCCTTGCATAACATTCTAGTTTTGACTCTTGGCTCCCAAAGCCTGAAATATTTACTATCTGACTTTTGAAGGAAAAGTTTGCTAACTCCTGTCCTGGGCAATGAAAATATCTGAAGACTGTTAATTTTTTACTCTTCATAGAAACAATAATAATAATGTTGTGGTATAAAGTGCCTACTATGTGCTAGGCATACATTGTGTCCACTAATCTTCACGACTGTGGTGAGAAAGGCATTATTGTCCCCATTTTACAGGTGAGAATGCTAAGTATCAGAGAGGTCAAGTGTGTACTAGAGTCAGAACTCGAACCCGGGTCTGTTTAACCCCAGAGGCCATAACTGTTCCTTTGTCGGGGTTTTACAAAGTGGGGTCCACACATCCCAGAAGATAGTTAAGACAAGCCACTGGAGTGCAGCTGTATTCAGAACTCTTGTACTCCACCTGGGTCTCCTGTCTGTCTTTCCCGTGTGTCTCTTTCCTACTCACACAGAACACTTTCCTTCTGACATTTCTCGTCACCAAACGGAGCACAATTCTCTGCAGCACAAGCTGGGTGTCCAAAACTTAACTTGATTTTAACACTATCTACCTGGGGACAGTATCAGCCACCGCAGGCTAAGGGTTCAGTCCCACATGACTGCCCCCCACCCCTTCAGATGCTAACTGCAAGTGTTCAGTCCCCAGGCTGCCTACAACTTCTGTCTGATTTGGCTACAAATCAGAGGTTTCCATGACCCCCTCCTCAGGTTCAGTCAATTTGCTAGAGGCTCGCAGAAGTCAGGGAAGCGCTTACCTACATTTACCAGTTTATTAAAGGATACGATGAACAGCCAGAAGAAGAGACACATACGGTGAGGTCCGGGACGGTCCTGAGGGCAGGAGCTTCCGTCCTCATGGAGTTGGGGTGCAGCCCCCTCTGGGTGAGGGTGTGTTCG
Organism: Ursus arctos; assembly: GCF_023065955.2. NCBI lineage: Eukaryota > Metazoa > Chordata > Mammalia > Carnivora > Ursidae > Ursus > Ursus arctos. The sequence goes on from NW_026622819.1 coordinate 59,107,463, forward strand.
CCACCTTAGGATCTCTCTGAGCCCCATACTGTTGGGGTTTTTACGGAGGCTCCCTCACGTAGGCACGAATGGTCATTAACTCCATTTGGAGCCCGTGCCCTGTCTCAAGAGAACGGGGACGGGCTGAAGATGCCCAGCTTCCAGTCGGGGCTTGGTCCTTCTGGTGACCGGCCCCCTCCCGGAGCCGTCCGGAGCCCGCCCAGAAGCAGCTTATTGGAACAAGAGCCACTCCTGTCACCTAGGAAATTACGAGGGTTTCAGGAGCCTTGTGTCAGGAACTGGGGTCAAAGACCGAATATTAGAACAAAAGGGGCTCCTGGTGCTCTGGTCACTCAGAAAATTCTGGACGAGGGTTTCACGAGCTGTGTGAGGGGGACTGGGGGCAGAGACCGATATAAATCTCTCATTATCTCACAGTAGTGAACAATTACCTCTTTTAATTATATGTTTTTAGCTTATCCTTCACTTTTAATTATATACATATATTTTATTATTATAATATATAAAAACTACTATAATAAATTAGCTGAAATTAGCCTAATCAGTAGCTAATGGGCAGTTTTTAAGGAGCCCAACATACAGCTTGCCTTTCTCCACACCGGAAGTTAGAACTGAAAGAGACCGAAGGACCTGGGAATTGAAAAACACAATGTCAGCTTTCTTCTTGAGAGAGCCGTGGGAGAATCTGGCTTAGGTGAGCTTTGCAGTAGTCACGGGGTTCCTCAGCCTGGATTCCAGAATTAGACATGCTCCCTGAAAAGCTCAGGACTCCTTTTGTGGGGACTCCTTTTACCACTAAGCCTCCCGCTGACTGAGGCCAGGTGGAAGGGGTGCTCCCTGAGGACATCTGACCCCGAACAGGAGAGAAGGAGGCGTGTGCTATGCTCTACGGGCTCTTGCTTCCCCAGGTATCAATCATCGCGAGAGTTCCCTCTTCTCACCCAGGGAGAGAGAAGCCTGGAGCGTTATTCTAGTGAGGCTCCCGTGGAAGGAAACACCAAGCGTGGAGTGTAAGAATTTACTCCCTAATAATAGAGTACATGATAGGTTCATTTAGTAACACGTATATTTATATACCACATATATGCTAATATTTTTTTTATTGATTATACTCAGTGAAAACTGATGATGACTACTGTAAACTAAACTGTACGAGTGTGGCCAAGTTCCACGCAGTTGAAAGGAAGCCAGAGAACATAGTTAATTGTCGAATCTGGGCCCCCTGAGTCTGAAGAGGAGGTGAACCTAGGCTTTATTAACTTGCATTGGAGTGCTCTGAACACTGCTATTAATCTACCGGTCTCTAAAGGAGAACTGGTTTATGAGGTAGAAAACAAATTGCAGGGGCGCCTGGGTGGCTCAGCGGTTAAGCGTCTGCCTTCGGCTCAGGGCGTGATCCCGGCGATCTGGGATCGAGCCCCACATCAGGCTCCTCTGCTGTGAGCCTGTTTCTTCCTCTCCAACTCCCCCTGCTTGTGTTCCCTCTCTCGCTGGCTGTCTCTATCTCTGTCAAATAAATAAAATCTTAAAAAAAAAAAAAAAAGAAAACAAATTGCATTCCTCCAGGCTATTTTCTGAAGTTTCCTACGTGGGGCAATTTCACTATGGGGAAGCCCATCCGGATTGCTTCGTTAGACCAATAGCCAGTAGGAGACCTTGGCGTTCGTGAGCAGGTCTCCCTTCAAGGCCGCATTTTGTACTGGCGATGCTGTGAATGCCGGCACTGAAGCCTGGTTCGCAGTGAGGGCAGAGTCACAGCTGGGGTCCGGGTGAGGAATCGGCTAGGGACGGTGGCTCAGACAGAATTCGAGGGAGAGGAGAATTATAGACTTGGACATTTTCCAGAGTTGATGACACGAACCACTGGCCCTGCTAGATGAGCTGTGAACAATTTCACCATCAAGTCTGAGGAACCCACTATAAAAACCCGCCGCTCAGACGTTCACACTGCGTGTTATTATATGAAGCTTTGAGATGTCTGGTGTGTCCACAGAACACTTATTTCAGAATATCGACGGACATTTGTTCTGGAAAACACACTTTGAAGAATGCTGAATGGGGGGGATTGTAAGTTTGGAAGCAGTGATGGTCTATTAAGGTCTCGGGCTTTGGAGTTAGATATCCAAGTTCATCCTCTTACTAGCTGTGACTGTAGATAAACTTAATCTCTCAGACTATTAATTTCCATCCATAGAAGAGGTATAATAATTCCTACCTAGAACTGTAGTGAAGATTGAAGAGATAATATCTATAAGGTACCCAGCCGATAGCTTGTATTCAACAGATGTTAGATCTTTTCCCTTAATTATAGACTTAGGTGTTTGGAAGGGGAAGTATTTTTTGAATAAGATTTTGAATCTAGGAACTGACTGTATCAGGATGAGATAGGACTCATTTATCCCATACTAGGTCCCTCCCAAATGCTAATCAAACCCCATATCTGGCCATTTCTCAAGAGTGGAGCATGCAGACCACTTCCTCACAAGGTACTTTTTTTAAAGGATGCAGATTTTTGCTGATTCTGAATTTCAGGGGCTGCAGCCCCGGAGTGTGGACTTCGACAAGCTCCCTGCTAAGTTGTACAGTCACTAAAATTTGAGAACCATTGATTGGGAGGCACAGGCTGCAAGATGGTGAGGAACCACAGCTGGACCAGATGGATACCAACTGGAGAAGAGATGGACATTAAACACCCTGGATTTGGACACAACCTGAGTCTTGGACACACAGATATACCGTGACCCCCTAGAGGTCATGGTTAGAAGAGTGGGAGGGAACGTGTATAAAGGTGTGTGTGACAGCTGGATTGTGTTTGGCCTGGCATTTCCGAAACAGTATAAAGTATTAAGAGAATGGCAAATGTGCCAGTTCCAACTGAGACCTGAAGGCAATGGGTAAGCACCCCCTCAGAGTCAGTCAGGTTTAGTTCCTGACCATGGTCCAGTCCCTATCCCATCCCATCCCATCCCATCCCATCCCATCCCATCCCATCCCATCCCGTGAGGGGACGGTCAGGTGCCCTTGCATACCTGCTCCAGGAATCCCATGCCGTTACCAGTTGTATTCTTATGAACGACCACAGTTAAGTTTGAAAGATTTGGGAGAAAATGCTCCTAAGCAGGTGGGGGGGGGGCGAAGCACATCATGATTCTTCCTTCTTAGGGCAACAGAGATTAATACAGGAATGACCATTATTCTTAAGCAAGGTCGGTCAGAAGGTCATTGCGTTCTTTGAAATCTTTCCTCCAAGTGACGATGACTACTGAATGTAAATTTCCCCCTTTGAGGTCCTCCTGTCCAGGGACTCTGCTGCTTCTAGTCTTCTCCCCCTAGCCAGGTGGGCGTGCTGTCGTTTTGTTTAATGATTCACCTGAGGCCAAGGAAGCTCCACGTTGGGGGCTGGTTTGGCCTTGCCTGTCCTTGGGAAAGTAATAACGCATCAGGCCATGCCCTCCACCTCCCAGAAACAGATGGCTTGAGCAGTCCCTGCAGCCCAACCATGACGGCACCGCTACCACATGCTCCTGCCCGGCAGTAGGCAACACCGTGAGAGGTTCAAGATACCTCCGTGTGTGACGTCTCTCATCTTTAGGCACAGACCTGAGAATGTGTGGGAGATACCCAGCGAACACAAGGACACTTTCCCGTAGTTTCTGGACACCGTAATTCAAAGAATCAAGATGCACTAGGACCCGGACGGAGGAGTCACCCCCTATTGTCCGAACAGCTCACCCAGGCTTCTGTTCTTCGATCCTCAAACTCAAGCCCCAAAGGCCAGGGCACAAAGCTATGCGCCTCTTCTTTAGCCAAATGAGATCCATAGACGCTGCATCTTCACAATGAGGCTTGAAACCAGTCAAGCATTTTTATTAAAAAAAAAGAAAGAACAAAAGAGAAAGTCTAATGGTATATAGTCTATACATGCTACAGCTAATTGTTCGCCGCCCCTCCCCTCACATTATATATCCTCATGTGTTTTTGTGTGTTAACAGGAAACAAAACCACCACCAGAATTTGTCAGTTTGCCAAGAGGGTTTGAGGAGCGCCGTGACAGTCAGGGATCTCCAGCGTCACTCTATGAGCAGACATGAGGTGGTGGGGCTGTCAGAGCCCCACTGTTCCTGAAGGGATGCACGAAATGGCCTAGTGACTCGGTGGTGATCAGAAGCAGGAAATGTGGGGACAGCTAAGGTGGCCGTGGTTTACCATCTCCCCTGTACGGGTGAAAGGGGCCTTATGAACAGTTACACGGGCACAGAGGCATAGACGGGCACACACGGGGATAAACTATGGACACCGTAGTTGCGTTAGAATTGCTTATTGCTGTAACAAGCCTGGTGGGGGGCACCTCCTTTTGTACGTTTACAGAAGGCCTGAAAGTGAAGGCTACTGGCTGTGGCACTGGGTTTGGCCTCTTCAAGGACAACAGAAGTTGAGTCACTTGTCCTGATTGGCGCTGAGAAGCCTACTTTGGAGTAGAGGGTAGAGACGGGAAGGAAAGAAGGAATGCTGACACATCATGAGGGTAGCACCAGAAACCAGACATCCCCCCACAGAGCTGGCCGTGAGTCTGCGGGAAGGGTCCTCAGCAGGTAGTTCGTGAGCAGGTGAAGACTGTGGAGCCTCTGGGTTTTAGCTCTGCAACTGCGGGATTGTCACAGGCTGTGGTCCGTCTAAAGGTCAGAACCTCAGTCAAGTTAGGAGCAATTTCTCCAGGCTAACAGAGGGCATCTTACACCCTCAGGCCTCAATGCGAGCCAAGTTCCCACTCCTCCAGGCCACCAAGTTTGACATTAGGTAATCTTTGGTCTATCGTACGGTATGGCTGGTTTGCACCAAAAGCTCTGGCAGAAGGGCCTGGACAACCAAAGGGGAGGGACAAGACTGCCAAGCATGGCTCAGGCTGTTATGTACCCACCACCACAGTCCGAAGAGAAGGGCGAGGCCTCCCAGGGAGCAGCCTGACCCAACCCTTAGAAACTGGGGCACAATGAAAAGACGGGAGCCAAGCCACAAATGTTCCTATTCTTGATGCCGAGTTACCAGCTATTTGAGGGCAGGAACAACTTCTTCTCTATCCAACTCAGGGCTTTGTACTTGATATAGGCTGTATACACACTAGACTGTCCATGCCTCAGCCTAAGGACCTTCCAAAACTTGGGGAGATTCGGCACCTGCCCTCTCCTGTGGCAAGTTTGGTGTCCTATACTCCACCTGGTGAAGAGATCCCCAGTGGGCTCAGCAATGTTCTAAGGCCAAGAACTTTGCCTGAGGAATTGGTGACGTGGGGAGGCCTTGTGGTAGAGGCTTAAAGTGACTATTGGAAACACGGTAAGGGCTCCAGCAATTCCTCGGTGAGGTAGGGCATTAAAAGTGGTTCATGACGGAGCCCAGCTCCCCCATCTCAGCCTGGGACAATGACGTAAACCCACCAAATGGCAGAGATTGTGAGTGAAACATTTTTGCGAAGGCCTATTTTGCCAAGTGGTGATCCTAAAACTCAGATTTTCCAAAGATGTAGCGGCACGGTGGTTTTTACATGCCCGCCTTTTGGGCTGGCATTTGGCCTGTGACCTACTGCCATGGGTGATCATGGGGTGAAGGGAGTAGTAACCTAAGTTAATGAGGGAGGGTCGCCTGCTTCCCTGGAAGTGCCCCGCACCTTCTGCTGCCGTTGGCAGAGGAAAAGTCACCCCTGGATTCAAGTCTCAGCATGGTCATGATTTGGATGAAACTGGGCATGTGACTTCACCCCGTGAACCTCAACTTTCTCCCCACAGCTCAGGCCTGATCCTATACACCTCACGGGGCTGTCGTGAGGGTTAAGTGAGAAGGGGAGCTGAAGCACCAGGAACCCGCCTGGAGCTCGGCAGGGGAGTCGTATCTGCGGTCTGGGACATTTTCTGTGGGCGGAGGCTCAGGGGAGTCTTGCACAGCCTCCATCAGTCGCTCACAGAATGGCAGCCCCGGGGCTGGACGCTGTAAAGCTAAGTGGTCAGGCAACGACAGCCAGGGAGAGCCACCAGCCACCAGCCCCTCCACTTCGGGTTGCCCATGCGAGTGCCCACCACTGTGGCACACGGAGCCCGAGAGAGGAGTCCTCAGGCCATAGATGTGTCCTGAGCAAAGAACGGTGAACAGAGAGGAATGTGGCTTCAGTACCTTCAGTTCACGTCAGAATAAAATAATAATAATAATAATGATAAAAAGCCAAGTTCTTTCATTTGCAGGAACACTTCTGCCCACAGAAAGGTGGAACCAGTCTATTCCCACCCAGCTGACCTTCAGGAGGAAGGAACGAGGCCAAAGATAAACCCTTTGTGTGGAAGCAGCAAACAAAAACCATGGTTCTCAGAGCCAGGCAGGGAGCCACATGGATCCTGGTCTACCCGGCGCCTAGCACGTGGTAGGCGCTCACAAAATGCTTGAAAAGGTCACAGAAAGCAGAGAGTGAATCAGAAAAAAAAAAAAAAAAAAAAAAAAGGCTGAGTTCTGTCTTCTGAAATGTAGTCAAATCCTGCATAACAGTTTCATAAAAGCTGTTTAAGCCAAAGAGGGTCAAAAACTCTGGAAAAACATGCTATGCGCTTCCTTCCGAGTGAGGGGACCTCGAAGACGTGGGTGGCCCTCTCCCAGCCTCCCTGCTTCCCCTGACTGCCATCCTCCCCCACGGTTCTGGGCACAGGGCCAAGGGGCAAGTGGGCATTGCCAGAAGCACCTCAGGGCTCTGCCCCCAAGATCCTCGGGGATGGGGTTCACAGACTGACCGAAGAAGGAATAAAGATGCTACTGTGAATCAGAGAACGCTCCTTTTCCTGTAGAAGCATCCAGGGTCCGTGTGGCCGTGGGGGGAGGGGAGAGCAGAAGAGCGCTGTCTGCACAGAAATCTTTGGCACTGCAGGCGGACAGTGGGTGTCCCTGGGAAAGCTGGCCCTGCGGTCCCCAAAGCATCCCAGCAGATGAACACTGAACTGGAGATCTCTGAGCCGGATCCCCATCGGCAGGGCAGGGTGGGATGAAGAGGGCTTCTGCCCTCTCACCCACCTCGCAGCCAGGTCCATGGGCAAGAACTCTGGGCTGGGAGCCACAAACCCTGGGTCCTGATTCTAATTCTGCCACGTCGCTGTGCCTCTGTGTGCCTCGGTGAACTGTATCTGTCCAAATGGAAGTGAGAGGACAGAGAGCGAGAGTGCACGCACAAAAAAGAAATAGAGAAAAGTACTCCACGAAAGCCAGAGAGGAGCGGGAAGCAGCGGCAGTCTGTCTGTGGCCACCCAGCTGCTGGTCCTTGAGACATCAGGGCCTGTCGAGGTTGGCATGGGAACCTCAGCTCCACAAGCTCTATCCCCCAGAGGGGGCACCCGCACAGCAGCAGGAACCAGGGCCCTGTGGCGACCGCCAGAGCTCTGGGCGTCCCCCCCACGCCCCACCCCAGAGGAGGAGCTGTGGAGGGTGCGGGGCAGCCTTTGGTGTAAGCTGCAGCGGGTCGGAGGGGTGCTGGGTGGGGGAGTAGCCACCAACGCCCCCTCAGCCACACCACAGGCAAGCCACGTGGCCACCTGCTTCCTCTTCCCTGCCTGGGTAGCTTCCTACTGGGGGAAGGGCCCAGGCATCAAAGTCAGGCCAGCTCGATTCAAGTCCTCTTTCCTCTTCTTCCTAGCTAGTGTGCCCTTGGGCACAGAGTCCGAGGTTCTTTGTCCATCAAATAGGTGTAATATCCCAAGAAAGGGCTGATGTGAGGGTTAAAACGGGAACGTCAAGTGCCAAGGACAGAGTCTGGCACCTATTAGCTACTGAGTAAAGGGGTGCTCACAAGGGGCAGGGATTGTGAATGGCTCCTTTCAAACAAACTTTGAGATTCTTGCTCTATGGAGACAAAAGGGAAATGGCCCAAGGTGGGGTGGAGATTCCCATTTAAAAAGCCCTACACAGGAAAGTGAAGCATGCTGGGGCTGGAAGCAGCCCTTTAGGATCTGTCGGGGTCCCAAGACAGAAGACGGGAGGCAGAATGGCTCAGTGGACCTTCAGGCCCACTCCCGGGGCAGCTGCATCTGGTTGAACCTGAGAGGCTCATGGGCCCAGAGCCTCGAGGAGGACATCTCTCTGGGACTGGCAATGGAGCCAACTGCCAGGGCATGGAATTCTTTCTGGTACCAAGCATTTTGGAAACGGAGTAAATGAAGTCCCTGGACTTTTAGAAACATGGAGAAGTTGGAGCCAGTTGTCACCGACTGGGTGTGGTGCCAACAATGAGACTGTTTCTGCAGTTTCCAGACAATGGGTTCTGATCTTGGAGGCCTTGGAGAGTCATGGTCCTGCTGCTAGGTGGCCTACAGAGGGTGGCAATGCCACTGGCCTTAAGGCAGGGATGCTGACTTGGAGAGGAAGCAGGGGCTGCGGCCTCCGAGCCTCCAGGGCATGCTGTGATGGGAGGGGCTCCTCTCCACCCGAGGGAGGGAAGAAACCACAGAACTCCAGAGTCTTCCTTCCTTTGAAGCTGCATGAAGGATGATAAATTAAGAGGCTTATTAAATATGTGGGTAGAGCCAGCAGGGGTGCACGGGACCTCCAGGCAGGGAAGGAGGCGGCTACGGCTTCTTTTTGAGATAGTTGGAAGGAATCCACCCTTCCCAGGAAGGGGCCCCGCTCAGGACCTGGCAGAACCACCAGCCGCTGCTGTTCTTTTCCCGGACCTCGAACACCGTCCCCTCCTGGAAGCTGCTGGTATCTCCGTCTCCTTCAAAGTTGGCCACCGCCACGTATAAAGAGTCCTTCGGGCCATCAGCGTTGGGGAAGGGGGCCGCCCCTACTTTCTCCCTGTTTTCTCCGATCTTGCCTACCATCCGTGGTCCTAGACCACCTTTGCCTCGCATGTCATCTTGGCCGCCTGAGGAGTTGGAAAGAAAAGGTTTGGCTTTAGGTGGGACCAGCAGGGCCCGGCCTGGGGCAGGAGCTGCCTTGCCTTCACTGGCTTCCCGCTGTGGCCCTCTGACCTCTGGGAGGGGCCTGGAGGATGAGGAGGTTTTCTTGGGGGGTGGTGGTCTCCGGGGCAGGACCACAGGTCTCTGCGGGGGAGCCTCTTGGAGAGGGGCGGGCACGCTCTTAGGCACAGGATCTGTGGTCTTGGCTGGCCTTGGAGGGGCTCTGCAGGACATCTCCTTTGGGCTGAGCCCTTCCTGTTTGCCCGTCCTGTCCTGGGAGTGGCCAGGCCCGTCACCTGGGAGGAAACTCCGGCTGAAGGCCACATCCTGGCCCACCGCAGCCTGGTGGCTGCTCTCTCCATCCAGTAAGGGCTTCTCTTGGGACTTGGCAGGCCTCAGCTTGCTCCTAAGGTTGCAGATGTCCACTTGATCTTCGCCCTGAGGTGGCTCTGTCCTGGGAGAAGGAGCTGGTTTGGGCCTAACCTGAGGTTTGGACTTCAGGAAGGGATTTTGGGGAATAACTTCCGGCTTCTCCTCTGGTGGGTCGGCTTTGGATTTGGCAATGGGTCGGAGGTTGGGCTTCTTCACCTCCTTGGCCAATACCTTGTGGCCACACTCCAGCCCCATCTCGTTTTTCAGCTGGAACAACTTGCTCTTGTCAGGTTTGGGCTCTGGTTTCCTGCTGTCCCGGGCCGGGGGGGTGTGTTTGGTCGGAATCATTGGCAAAATCATGCCCGGAGGTTTGGGTGAGGAGCCCCTGAGCTGCTCCATCCTCTGCCGTTCCCTCTCCTGCAGCTCCCCCTCCGACTTGATGATGGATTCTTTCCGGGGAGGGAGGCTGGGCTTCTCCTCCAGGTCGGGGCTTGAGATCTCTTCGTAGCCGGCACAGGAGGACATGTCGGAAGAGGCCTTCCTCAGGGCCTCCTTGCCACCCTTCCAGTCTTTGGACCACGGAATCCCGGAGTCCACGGCACCGTGTGGTGCATCCGGCAGGGGCCGGGAGGGGCCGATGGCCTCACTGCCCGTGTTGTTCTCCATGGCTGCTGCGTCCCCCAGATGGAGCTGGGTCACCTCGTTGGGCAAGGGAGCCAGAAAATTGGGTCTTGAGGCACTGCTGGTCTTCTTATACTTGTCAATGAAGGTTGCTGGGGCCCACCCTTCCTTATCTTCAATCTGAATGTACCACCAGCCACTCAAGTTCTTCTCGATCACCTGGAGAGGAGGAGAGAGGAGAGCACTTACTAGGTAAGGTCTCGGGGCCAGCTGACCAGAATAGTCTGGGAGCACCTACAGTCTAGAATCCTTCTAGAACCTAGAAGCCGAGATTTTTCACTCAGCAGATTCGCAGACCAGGGCTGGGGTGAACCATCTATGGAGACTTAACTGTGTATCAGAGACATCTTACGCGGGGGTAGGTTCTTGTCTAGTTCTGGATGTCCCCCAAAGCAATCCTGGGGACAGGGACTTGGGTACGGGTAATTAATCTGAAAGGTGATTTCAAGAAGCACAAACAAGGAAATGGGAAAAGAGCCAATTATGAGGTTATTGTTCTGGGCCACTGGGATTTAACTGGCCAGGGACCCTCCGAGACCGTGCAGACTCATCCCAACTGGGGGATGGGCACATTTACCTCTGGATTCCTAGTCCCTGGCCCCCTGGGGCATGAATCCCCCTGGCCTTTCCGGGCAGGAGCCCTCAGGCAGGTGGAGGAGATGGGAGGCTGTCAGATGCAAGGACCTGGGTGTAGCTGCCGGTCCACTCGGGTGGGTCGGGATGCAGGGCAGGCCACCGGCAGTGTCTGCTATTTCTCTGAAGAAGTACATGGCAAAATCCACACAACCAAAGCTAGCCTTGATCGTGGCTCTTTTGGTTGAGCGCCAGACAATGCAGTTGGCTGGTGTTTAGAGGCCACGAAGTATGAAAAATGCATACCCTTAAACACGGGACTCACACTCAGCTCGTGTTTAGATAGAGGGGAACCCCTGCTGACGAAGGCGAAAGAAACTTTCATCTTCTCTGCTTCTCCCTCTGGGATATACACCCATCGGATGGAATCACCCACGGAATTTAAAATCGTATGGTTCCCATCTCCTCTCTGTTCGGTACTGTATGGCTGAGTCGACTGAAAGCTGTGCCTGTTGCATGTTAGAGGCTGAACTGTGTCCCCTTCAAATTCATATGTTGAAGCCCTAACTCCCATATCTTAGAATGTGATTGTATGTGGAGATAGAACCTTTTAAGAGGTGATTAAATCACATTGAGGTCCTGTGGGTAGGCCCTGAGCTAACAAGACTGGTGTGCTTGTAAGAGGAGATTAGGACACACAGAACATACAGAATGAGGGACGACCACGTGGGAACACAGCAAGAACGCAGCTGTCTCTCAGCCAAGGTGAAAGGCCTCTCGAGACACCAAACCTGCTGACACTTTGATCTTGGACTCCCACCTGCAAAACTGTGAGGAAATAAATCTGTTGTTTAAACCACCCAGCCTGTGACATTGTGTGACGGCAGCCCCAGCAAACTAACACACTGCGATTCCCTGGCAGGCCCTGTGTGTAGGAGATCTGATGAATGGCTTGCAACCACGTTATGAGATGGGGATTATCGTCCCATTTTACAGATGCAGAACCGAGCCTCAGCGCAACTGAGGAACTGGCAGGGGGTCATGTGGAAAGTTAACGGTGGAGGCGCGAGTCAAAGGCAGGTCGGTGGGTTCCAGGGTCCGAGCCTTTACCATTACTCGACCATGCCTGGGCAAGGGGACCTGCCTCGGGAGGAGCCGTGCTTGAGGAGGGAAGGTGCTGGGGGCAGAGGGGGCCGTGGGTGAGGTCCTGCCACCGCCCCCCTCCGCCCAGCCCAGCTGGAGAGGAACAGCAGCCGCAGGCCGGGTGCAGGAGGCAGAGGCTGGGCTCTGGGCCCGCAGGCTGGGTTCTCGCTCTGCCTCCACCTTTTGCTGCCTGCATGGCCCTGCGTAAGCCGCATGCCTGAGATTCCACAGCCCCAGATGCGGAGGCTGGCGAGAACAGTAACACCCACTTGCAGGAATTTCATGATGACCACATAAGCTAATGCAGACAATAGCCCTCGATGGATGCTGAAAGGTAAATGTTCCCTATTATTAAATTACAGTGCAGCTCACTGACGGGGCAGGATGCATATGACGTGTCCCACTGGTAAATGCCAGCCTTTTACGTGATGGTGACCAGTGTCTCAAAAACACTCAGTAGTTCTGGTAACAAAGTGATTCTGGGCATACAAGTCACTGTCGACACGTCCATGAATTCAACAATTCTAAGTGCGTATGTGAGAAAATGAAAATAGGACAAAAATCACAGTGAAATATATGAAAGAGGGTTTGCAAAGCTTACACTCTATGCAAATACTACGGCAGAAGCTCTAAACACTTGTGTTCTTGATCACGATTTATGGGAGTTTTCATTTACTAGAGAGAAGCCAAGAACTATTATGAATAAAAGCAAATGCCAAATCACAAGAATGGAGAGGAAGGAAAAGAGCCTGGGCTTTAAAACCAGAGACACTTGGGTTCAAATTCCAGCTCCACCCCTCACTCGCTATAGAACCTGGGGCTATCGGCCTAACCTCTCTTTGTCTCAGGTACCTCTGTAAAATGGGCTGAAGATCTCAACCTCTCGGGACTTCTGTGAAGACAAGTTACCACGTAAGTATCGTACTAGAGGGTATCTATACCAGCACCACGATCATCATTCTCATCGACACGTGTTTTGAACATATACAGACCAGGTAGGGAACTAGGGTGGTCCCAGTAGTTCCACTGCTAGACCACGGTGGCTCCATTAATGAACTCTGCAGGCTAAGACGACATTGAAATGAACCAGGGAGCAAAAGTGGAAAGAGGAAACTATGAGCAAGTACAGAATTGCTCATGAAAAAAGAATACTTGGTAAAGCCAAACGCTGACATCATAGAACAATCCGCAGAGAAGTTTCAAGGTTCGGTTCAAAGAATGTTGGGTATATGAGCTCTTTATTGGATCAGCTTTAGCAAAGAGAGACAGGATAAAGCCAGAAATAAAAAAGGGGACTGGTGCTAGTTGAAGGGGGGATGGGGCCAGGAGGGAGGCTCCCAACGCCCGCAGAAAGCCCCAGGGACCCATGAGCTCTCTGCTGCACGCAGAGTCAGCCCTCGGCTTCAGTGCATTGTCCACGACACCCCGAGCTGCCCTTGGCTGATTTCAGAACATTCTGAGCCAGGGAGCGGTGGTGCCTATCGGCAAATGTTCAGATTGCCAGCATGCTTGGAACAATGGTGTGTGTTTGTACAAAATGCTGGAAACTCATTGTCTTAAAGGAGAAGGTGGTTTTATCGTGTTTTTCAGTGCTCTGAGAAGAAAAGAAGCACAAAAGTTTACACTATGTAAGTTGGACTTCTGGTTTCCACATGAGAGAGAGAGAGTGAATAGCAGCTTCCCCTTTATGCAACAAATCGAGGGAAATAAATGAATATAAAGCCCAGCTCAGAAGGAGGACGTGGGGTGGGGGAAAGGTAGTGGACCAGGAATTGTGAGGACTCACAGATAGACAGAAGCAGCAGAGGGAGGCTGTGGCCCAGGACTGCTGCAGGGGTGCCTGCTACAAAAGGTGGAGTAGGGCTGAAGCCCCCCACCCCCGGACTTCAAGGTGGTGGAACCCGGGTATAGGGAGGTGCAGGAGAAGGTGACAGGGAATTAACTGATATACCGTGGCAGAAGCAGCCAGGCTGGGTGACCTCTCACGCCCCTTATCTCACCCTTATAGGGCGGGCAGAATAAAGAAGGTAATTGCTCACAAGTGCATGCAGTGAATGCGAGAGCTTGGATCAGAGACACCCAGCACTGTTCAGTGGCTGGCTCAGAAGTCCCCCACCTGGCGCTGAAACCCACGGCAGGTGTCCAGCACCTTGGGTACACGTCCCAGCTGGGCTGTCTGACCGTCTGCTGCCTCGTCTTGCGCAGCCCAAGGTGAGTACTAACACCGTGAGAAGAACTGAAATGAACACCAAACACCATGGCAAAGGACATACAACTGAGAAAAGAGATAATGCACCATTATAATGGGACCTTAAAGTCAACATATTTAGTATCCTTAGAGAGGTACGGAAGGGCACCACGTTCATAAAAGAACAGGCTACGCTGGAACAAGAACAGGAGACCCAGAAGAGGAATCGGTAAGAGCTCTCGGACGTGGAAATCACAACAGCTGAGATGAAATCAGCGGTGAACTCAACTGTTAAGGAGCAAACGAGCCAGAAGCTGAAGCAGAATGCAGCATAAAGGCACAAAGATGGAACATGTGAAAGAAAAGTTAAGAGATGTGGAGAATAGGGCCAGAAGCTTGCACAGCTGTGTAATAATAACTGCCACGGGAGGAAAAAATAAAGAGAGTGGAGGGATGCAATATTTGCAAAAGGAAAAGTGGGGAATTCTCGGGGAAGATCTCCTGAGGCCTAGATCGAAAAGGCCCACCACGTGCTGAGCAGGGTAAAAATAAAGAAAGTCACACCGAGACACACTTCAGTGAAATTCCAGCATATTAAAGACAATGAGGAACTCCTGAGAGAATTGGAGAAATGGCAGATACCGAACACAAGAACGAGACTTAGGTAGGTAGCAGCTTCTGACTGGTAGTACCAGATGTGGAAGAGAACTCAGTGCTCTGTTCAAAGTGCTGAGGGAGGGGCGCCCAGGTGGCTCGGTCATTAAGCATCTGCCTTCGGCTCAGGGCGTGATCCCTGCGTTCTGGGATCGAGCCCCACATCGAGCTCCTCCGCTGGGAGCCTGCTTCCTCCTCTCCCACTCCCCCTGCTTGTGTTCCCTCTCTCGCTGGCTCTTTCTCTCTCTCTCCGTCAAATAAATAAATAAAATCTTTAAAAATAAATAAAAACAAAAAAAACAAAAAACACAAAAAACAAACCGCTGAGGGAAGAGGACTTTCAATTTGGAAGACAAAACCCAAACAGTCACTGAAGAAAGAGGGGAAAACCACATGATGGTTTTCCATGATGTCAAGAAAGCAGTACAGGGGCACTTGGGTGGCCCAGTCAGTTAAGCATCTGCCTCTTGATCAGGTCATGATCCCAGCGCCCTGGGATCGAGGCCCACATCGGGCTCCCTGCTCAGCGGGGAGTCTGTGTCTCCCTCTCCCTCTGTCCCTCCCCTCTATTTGTGCTCTCTCACTCTCTCTCTCAAATAAATAAAATCTTAAAAAAAAAAAAAAAAGCAAGCATGTACAGAAGTGAAGGACTACCCTCAGCTAAAGGCTGAGACATATGGCCCCAGAGAAGCCATACAGGGCAGGGAAGGGAAACCAGCGTGAATCAGGGGAGGCTTCCCAGAGGAAGCAAGGATTTGAAGAATGAGCTGGATTTTGAGATGCCAAGTTCAGTTCAAAAAATGACCGGGCGTGCCTTCTATGAGAAGGCAGGTGGGGCGCTGGGAGGTGGATTAAAGCAAGGTCATCCCTGGCAGAGAAAGTAAGAGAGCTGGGGAAGGGCCAGCTTGACCAGCGGGGATCGCAGAAAAGCAGCAGGCACAGGCTTTGTTTGGAGGAAAACCCTGGAGGTGAAAAGATGTTGGAGAGAAGGGACATGTTTCACGTGAGAATTGGATGTGTAAGTTTCACGGCAGCAAAATGGGGTCACTGGGCATCGAATGATCTTGTAGCACAGGCAAGATGCCTTGTGAGTCCTCCCTGAAGATCTCAAGTTGGGAAGGTCAGAATTGGGGGGAAAAAGGGCAGGAGAAACAGGTAAGAAGCCTTTTAGAACTCTGTGGGCATTTCTGCTTGCCCCTCAGACTGTCGACACAGACTGGGATTTGCATTTTATAAAAATTAGTTTGAGAACTTTATTTAGCTCAAGCTCTTTAAACCTCCCCGAAGACAGCCCTCCTTGAATGGACTGAAAGACACTTGGCTTGACGCCGACAAGCTTCTGGAGAGGCTGGGCTGAATCACTGGTGCTGAGGCCCAGGACACACCTTTAGGAAGCCACCTTCTGCAGAGCTGACTGGGCAGCTGCCCCAGGGCGAGGGGAAAGAGGCGGGAGGTGTCAGGGCTGGAGGGAAAGCAGTGGGGGCTTTGCAGATCTTTTAGAGAGTGACTGAAGACCCGCAGGGCATACCACACTTACGCCCGATGCCACAGTCATCCATTTACTCCTACTTCCTTCAATCGTCCCCACATTCGCTCCTACAGCAACGGCTTACTGAGCCCCCACTGTGGACCAGCCCCGATGCCGGGTCGCTCCTACAGCAACGGCTTACTGAGCCCCCACTGTGGACCAGCCCCGATGCCGGGTCGCTCCTACAGCAACGGCTTACTGAGCCCCCACTGTGGACCAGCCCCGATGCCGGGGCTATGGGTAAGAATGAAGAAGACACTCCCTGGCCGCCTGAATGGTAAGCAGGAGGCTAGTGGGGAGACAGATTTTCATCGGTTCAACAACATTTCTTGCAAACCTACCCCGTGCCAAGCACCGTGCCAGCTGTAAGGATCCAGGAGTGAAAAACAGATATGGTCTCTACTACCCTCCTGAAGTTCCCAAATGCCCAGCAGGCCCATAACAATGGGGTGCTAACAGCCCTGGTTCAAATCTGGAGACAGACAGGGGTCCAAATCCTGGCTCTGTCACATTTTAGCTGTGTGATTTTAGACAGCACCTTTCTTCGTGAGCCAAAGCTTCCTCATCTGAAAAACGGGGACTGTGAAGGGTCCTGCCTTGCAAGAGTAAAGGGTTAGGAGAGACACTGAAGGGGAAGTGCTGAGTTCAGTGCCTGGCACCTAACTGCTCCACCATTACTTACAGGCTCTCCGGGAAACATCGGAAACAGCCTCAAGCTCTAACTCTACGAGGAAAGAAAGGAAATGGAAGGAGAGAAAGGGTTTATGTTGGCCTTTGTGCAGAAACGGAGCAGACATGCAAAGGAGTAGGAAGAAAAGGAGAGAGAGGCAAGAAGGGAAGTAGGTGGTGATAAAAACAGAATACAAGGCAGTCACAAAAGATCCCATAGTGTATGATTCCACTTACATGAAATGTCCCAAACAGACAAAGCTATAGAGACAGAAAGCAGATTAGTGATTGCCTAGGGCTGGCGGCAGGGGAGGGATTGAGGGGAGACAGGGAGTGACAGTAAATGTGTACAGGGTTTCTTTTTCGGGTGATGAAAATGTTCTAACACTGAATGTGGTGATGGTTGCACAACTCTGTAAATATACTAGAAACCATTGGATTGTATAATTTAAACCAGTGAATTGTACGGTGTGAATTATAATTCAGTAAAGCTGTCACAAAGAAGGGCAAGAAGGAAGGGGGGGAGGAACGAAGGAAGGAAGGAAGGAAGGAAGGAAGGAAGGAAGGAAGGAAGGAAGGGAAAAAAGAAAGAAAAGAAAAGAAAGTGAAGACAAGAAAGCAAAGAAAAAAGGAAAAAAGAAAGAGAGAGAAGTAGGAGGTGAGAGGAGAGAAATGAGAGAAGCAGGAGATGGTACCATCGCACAAGAATCACAAGTAGGGAAAAGGACACCAGGTCCACTCACCTCGACCTTCAGACCCGCCTGGAAGCTGATGCCATCAGGGATGGTTGTCTGGAATTCGGCAATGGTGTAATACTCTTCCTCCACTTGGGGTGGAATGGGAGGCTTGGGCAGGTTGAGACCTCGAGGCTGGCACAATTAAACACAGCGCTAAATCCAGGGTAAATCCGTTACCATTGGCTGAAGGGGGGAGGCGCTAAGGGACTGGGGCACACAATCACCCTCGAGGGGTGCTGCTGGACCCATTTGGATTCTAAGCGACAAAACAGAAGACCGCTCAGATCCTTATCTCCTAGATGCGTCACTGGGCCATCAGCTTCAGAGCAAGGAGAAACATTGGACATTTACCTACGATCAGGAAAATCTGGGACAGGACAATAGTCTCTGAACTCAACAGGCAGCGAGAGTTGGGGAAAGAACACAGATTTGCAGGTCAGACCCATCGGGGCTGGAAATACTGCTTATGTGTGCTGTGCGCCTTCGGGCAAATCACTTCCCTTCTGGAGCCTCAGTTTCATCTCCTGTAGAATGGGGATCTACCTGGTGGGTCACTGCAAGCATTCACTAAGTTAATGTCATGAAGCTGCACATTGCACGGCACCCAACTGGTGCTCAATAAATGGCAGAAGGCTCATTTTTCATAGTATTGGTTAGAAAGGTACCTGAAGAATGAAAAACAGAGTTTGACAGTAAATTACCAGAATGGCATCACAAACAATATTTGTGCCTCATCCCAGCTTTGGTTTCAAGTTAACCTTCTCTGAGAAGACTGATGGAAGATAAAACAAAGTGGGCTCGGGAGGCAGAGAGTATGTCGGAGACGTAACTGTCCCAAAGCCATAGGTAGCTTGCTTCCCCCCAGGGACCCTAGGCTTTGCCCCGTTGCTGGGACCAGCACTCCTACAGCCTGCTTCCCGAGGCAGCTGTGTGGAGAGGAAAGACAGCGTTTCTGGAAAGGGCAAGGTGGGTGTGAGGGGCCCACTTCAGGTCAGGGGCTGGCTTCCCGGCAGCACCGGTCCACTTACTATGGTCATATCCCGGCGAGGAGGCGGTCTCTGCCTCATCTTGGGTGATCCTATAAAGAGACGAGATCTTATGGTGCACACGTGCGGAATGCTACAGACGCGATTCCTGAGGGGGAGCCCAGGAAAGATCTGTTCTGTCCTGCTCGGGATCCAGCATCACGCTCCGGGCAGGTATTAGTGAGCTGCTGAGACTCTTCTCGTGGGAAGGAACAGCCTGACCGGGAAGGGGCTGCTCAGACTTGGCTCGGGACCCTCAGGACTGCCCATGTGCTGGAGCGACGTGAAGCTTTCCACAGAGGCCGGAAAGGGTGGGCTTCAGTAGAACACGGGGGTTGGCTTGCCACCAGTCATCTGACTCTGACCCACAGGCCCCATAGGTAGAAGGGGGATAATGTTGGCCTCCCAGGAGCAGTGGCGGAGATGAAAGTCAACGGTACGTACCAGGCGCTTGGCACCTGGAGGGCGTGCAGTATTGAACAATACATAAACAGAACCAAACAAACTCGGACTGCTGACATCAGGGGTTTTTGCTCTGGAATTGGGTTGCCCTCGCTCTGGGTCTCAGGGTCAAGAGGATGACTACAGGGGTCCGGGCTCCTGGTTCAAGGCAGAGTGAGTGTCACCCCCTGAGCTGGCTCAGCTCTAGTTTGGCAGCTGGGATGTGGAGAGGACTGCTAATTTCTTAAATACCCATCTCCTCTGTCTTCTGTTGGAATTCAACAGCAATAGAGTTTTAGCCAGATACTTAGCGGCTACATAAAGACTGCATTTCTCAGACTCCCTTGCAGCTAGGTATTGCCCTGTGACTTAGTTCTGGCCAGTGGGACATGACAGAGGGCAAAGTGTGTAGCTTCCAGGTCAAGTCCTCTACTTTCCCCCACCTTCTTCATTGGCTGGACGAGTGGGGTGCCATCTTGGACCAGAAAGATGAGGGCAACACAAGACAGATACCATGTAACAAGACCCCTGACTCATGAAGCTGCCACAGGAGCTCTGGACACAGAGCTGGACCACTTCAGGAGAAAGAAACAAACATCTAAATGTATTTGTGCCCCTGTTATTGGGGGTGTATGTGTGGCGGGGGAGGGGGAGTATCTTTGCTTGAGCATCCAAATGTATGTCCTCATGAAGACGTGGGGTTTCAGACTCTCATTGGCGCTAGCGTTAATGGGAATCCTCCTGGGCTCTTGTCCATGATAGAACCACAGAAAGCAGGGGCTAGCCAGAACCCCCCCTCCCCCTCACGGCATATCAATGTTTTCTTCTGAGAAATCAGCTGGGCAGAGGATTGAGAAATTCTTGAGTTTCAAGAATTCACTGACTTCTAGAAGTTTGCTGAACCACTATAAATAGTTGGTGAAGCCTAGCCAGGGGGAGGGCAGGGGACTTTCCCAGCAGTCGGCTTCCTCTCCCCCCTCCCCCCGCAGCCAGGACAGGGCCGTGTGCCCGAGGCTGGGGTCCGGTGCAGGTCGCAGACAATAATAAGGAGCCTACTCTTAGGTGTGTTGGGAACATTAAACAGAAACATATACATGGGAGGCTTTGTAAAGGAAGATGGATAAAGAACTGTGGTTAGAGAAAACTCAACACAAGGTCAACTTCTGGCTCAGAAATGAGGCCACCCGGAGAGGGCACAGGAGCCTGGAGTCAGGTGGGCCTGGGTTCAGGTCCCAGCCCCACCATTTACTAGCTGGGTGGCCCTGGACAAACCACCTTATGTCTCTGGGTCCTAATCTGTAAAACAGAAGTAATTTAGACCCTCAAAAGCTGTTACAAGGAGCTAATGAGACTAATTATAAGATTCCTGGGACACAGTACGGCTTGAGAAACAGCAGCTCTCGTAATCACCGTGAGATGGTAGAAAAAGCATGGTCTAGAATAAGCTACCTAGGATTTCTGTGCCTGTTTTCCTGTCTACAGGATGTGGGGCAGCAGGGCTGTTGTGAGGATGAGGGACATGTGAGAAGCTCTGAGCAAGGAGCCTGGCACACAGTAGGCACGCAGCCCCCCAGAGCTTGATGGGGTTGGGGGGGGCGGTCACTCACTCTGCTTGATGTCGCTGTCGGGCGCCGGGCGGCCTTCAAAGCGGCCGTCCCTCTGGTTGTTGGGCAGCTCCCTGTCCCGGCCCACTGAGCTCTGCTGCCGGGAAACTCCGTCCAGGTCGAGGACGCCGGTGTGGGCGGACGAGCCGGGGCCCGGCTTCGGGGGTAAGGGCTCCCCACTGCTCTTCTTCAGGTAGGAGGCTGGGGCCCAGCCCTCTTTGCCCTGGTACCTGGGAGGAGGAAGGATGCTGGACAGGCTGCTCAGCCAGGCCCCTGGGAAGAGGCTGTGCTTCAAGTCCCAGATGGCAGGAACGACAGGCCAGAGGCTGGCACACCCTTTGTTCCCCTCAACTTGGCATTTGAGGCCTTTCCAACCCGGCCTCTGTTGGCCTCCCCAGCCTTATCTCTCCATGTCCTTCCCATCCCATAAGGCTTGCAGTCTCCCAAATACGCCACCATCTTTCGCTACCCCAGCCTCTGCTCTCGGAAACCCTGTGTCAGGAAAGCCCCTTCCCACTCTCCTCCCTGCTCTTCTTTCCCAGCTCTGCTTAATTAATGTCATTTCCTTTCTCAAGCCTTTCCTGAGCCTCACAGAGAAGAGCCTCCCTCCACAGTGCCCCACTGTCTCCCTCCCACGCCACCACCCCAGCACCTATGACACACGGTGACACTTGGCTATGGCGGTTCTGTCTCCCCAGTGAGAACACAGCGCCTGGGGTAGAGATGGCACTTGATGGATCTCTGTGTGGCGAGAGCCTTGGGGCGAGTGAACTGAATGAAGAAATAAAAGGACAAGCGGACAAAGTGCCCATGGGCCTGGCAAAGGCGAGCAGCCACAAAACACCTGCTACGCTCACTGTCCTGTTACCGTCATCGCAGCAATGACAAGGATGACGATGATAACTGGCACTTAGTGGGTACCTCCTGTGTGCCAGTCTGTCCTAACCACTTTACGGCTGTGGAGACATTTCATCCATCCAACCGTGGGAGGCGGCAGAAATGGATTCAGACCTAGGCAGCAGGTACCAGTCTAGTCTGTGCTCCGATCCTCTGTGCGTTGCTGCCTCTTCCCAGCGGCCCCAGCTTCCGGCACAAAGCCTGGCACGGGCAGGGTGGGCTCCGGTCACACTGGTTAACACGTAGATTAAATGTGTTCCCTTCAGAGGGGAACGAAGCCAGTCGGGCTGGATCCAGGGCTTGCTAAGAATTAGCTGGTGGTCCCTGAACTGCAGTGACAGAGACCCTGACAGACAGCTCACTGAATTCCAAAGGGACTCAATGAGTGAGACGATGACTTAATTCTCTGCACAATGGAGTTCAGTTTAACAGCACGACCAGAGCGGTCAATCTGGACCAGAAGAGTGCTGGAGCCCGCTCGCACCAGCTCGAGAGTGAACTGTGTCCCTCTCTTCCAAACCCCACAGTTACTGACACTGCATGGGTGGCTTGAAATCACCCAATGGGAGTTTTTACACTATGGAAATTGGCAAACACCACAACTCAAGGGCAATCTCCCTTGGAGAACTGGATGTTAACTGTTTACGAGCACCCCGCTGGTCTGGCCCACAGAACAGGTGCCACCCTTTTGGGAACAGTTGAATAGACCTTCGTGACTAGAGATGACATACAGCAAGGCCAAATCTCTTGTCAGGAATCACTTTAAGAACTAAATGGCACTGTGTTTCAGTGCCATTTATAAAAGGTCTTTTATAACCAGAGGCCAATTTCTAGGAGAGAGAAATCTGCAGAATTTGATGTATTTCAATCTTAAAATACCCTCTGAGAGGGAGTAAATCTTGTCCTCACTGGAAAACAGCATGCTACATCCGATCCAGGCCCTCGGTATGAGACAGCTGACTGCGGTCACGAAGCCATAAGCAGAGCAACACGTGCAGAGGTGAGTGGCTCTGGGGTGAGAAAGGTACAAGTTTAAATCCCGGCTCTGTCTCTTTCCAGCTTCAGTGGAACCTTCAGATGGTGGCATGCCTCGCTGATGTCCTACAGTAACCTCATGAGGGACCCAATGAAGCCACTCCTGAATTCTAGAGCCACTAAATTTTGGGATAATTTGTTATGTCGCTTATACCATCTATACATATGTTAGGTGTCACTGTCCCCACTCCTGCTTCACAGTCCCCTCTCTCAGAAAGTCTTCCTGAACCCTGGGCTGAGGAGTTTCTCTTCGGTGCTCCTGATACCAACACATCACCACCCTGCCCCGTAACTAAGCCTGACTTCTGTGCCTCTGCTGTGAAGGACTGTGTCACAAAGCCATGAACTCCCAGAATAGGGCTTGGCCGGGAACACATTCTTGGTGTGTGTGTGTGTGTGTGTGTGTGTGTCGAGTGAATGAACAAAGTGCCACAAGCTTGGCCCCCTATGAGTGACCCTAATGCCCTGCCTCACATCGCTGCACAGACACCAGGTCCCAGGGACCTCAGGCTTCTTTCCTTGCCCTAGTTTCTTGTGGCCACAGCCTGCCTACTAGGGTAACCAGGGAGGGGTGCCCAGGACCTTCATTACCAAAACTAGGAAAATGCCGGGCAGGCCAGAATGAGTTGGCCACCCCACATACTCCTGGGGAGCTGATTCATCACGCAGGTGAAAGAGCTGTGACAGAGAGCTTGAAAGCCAGTCTCCTGCTTTTACTACTGGACTCTGCGAGATGAGGGCACATGATCAGCTCGAGGACGAGTTACAGTCCCTGTGCTGTTATGCGTTGTACTGGTCTCAGAGCAGGGCTGGGGTGGGAAATCACCCACATAGGCCAGCCCGGCTTCTCCTTACGAGAGACATGTGGAGGTGGAAAGCAGTCTTGCTCAACGGGGTTCCTGCCATCCGTGTGTTTGGAGGTTTTGCTTATTATGGATTTTTAGAGAAGGATCTGGGTAGGGAGGGAGGCCAAAGGGCACCGAGGGGAAGAATCCTTCTGTGGCTCAGATGAAAACCTTACCCCATCCATGTGCAATCACTTACAGACCTCTGGGCACCCAGAGACCACGTGACCTGAAGCCCACCCAGCTGCAGCTGGTACCTGATCTTCCACCAGCCTTCCAGGTTTTTCTGGATGACCTCCACCACGGCCCCTCTCTCTAGATTCATCTCATCCTGGTCGCGAGCTGTGTACGGGTAGATGACTGTGTACTTCTCCTCTGCGGGAACAAAGGGATGCGGGGTTAACTCAAGGCCAGTGACAGTCCTGGGATGCTGATGGCCAAGGCTGTGATCCATGAGATGCCCTTGCCCATCAGAGGGAAGGATTTCTTCCAAATATTTCTGGGGACCCTCTAGGCCCTCATTTAGCTCTGGATGACCCTGTGCAAGCAGGAACAGGATGCAGGACAAAGGTCAGGTCCCAATCCCTCTGAAATCCCTGTGTCACACATTCTTCCTCACCTTCCTAAAAGTTGTGCTTCAAGGTCACCTTCATTGACCTTGTTTTATGTAGTATTCAGACCCATGGCATCCCCAGCCCCCTTACCCAGGTTTATTATTTCCCCCATACCAGGAACTGCCTTCTAACACAGCACATAATTTACTTATTTATCGTGTTTTGTGTCTGTGTTCCTTGCCAGAATACAAACACCATGAGGGTAGGGAGCTGTGTCTGTCTCGTTCATTCCTCTGTCTCTAGCACTTGGCATTTAGTAAATTAGTCAATGTTTAGTAAATGAAGGGCCTGGTGGGAGCCACCTTGCTCATGCCAGAGGGGGTTAACCCATCTGTGGCTCCTCTACAGCTCCTGCTGGTAGAGGGGTCAGGGATGAGCTGATTTCTGGCAGCAGATTGTTTCAGGCTGAAATCACTATCAAAGAGGTGACAGCTAGCAATTTCCTTCCTTCCTCCCTCCCTCCCTTCCTTTTTTCTTTAAAATTTTAAAAAGATTTTATTTATTTGAGAAAGAATGAGTGAGAAAGAAAGAGAGAGAGAGAGAGAATGAGCAGGGGGAGGGAGTAGCAGACTCCCTGCTGAGTAGGGAGCCTGACGTGGGACTCGATCCCAGGACTCTGGGATCATGACCTGAGCGGAAGGCGGACGCTTAACCCACTGAGCCACACAGGTGCCCCAACTTTCTTGTTTAATTTTTAAAGCAATTTTTGTTACCTAGCTAGTAACAGCTTCATTTTTCATTAATTAGTTTCAAGCTCCTGGATCCAACCATGCCTGAAGCTTCAATTTTATTTTTTATTTTTATTTTATTTATTTTATTTTTTATTCGACAGAGATAGAGACAGCCAGCGAGAGAGGGAACACAAGCAGGGGGAGTGGGAGAGGAAGAAGCAGGCTCATAGTGGAAGAGCCTGATGTGGGGCTCGATCCCATAACGCCGGGATCACGCCCTGAGCCGAAGGCAGACGCTTAACCGCTGTGCCACCCAGGCGCCCCCAATTTTATTTTTAATGTTTTGGTTTGTTTAAATTGAGATATAATTACGTTTAACACTATCTTAGTTCTAAGTGTGCCACATCATGATTTTATGTATAAACACACACACATATGGTAAAATCACTGCCTGCTTTAATTTTCATTAACGTAACTGGGGTGCCTTCCACCTCACTCTCCGTGGCTCCCCACTCTTTCCCCTCAAAGCCACGGGACCACTGCTCAGGCTCCGCTGGGAGACTGCTCATTGTCACACTCTGGCAGGGCCTTCCAGAGAACAAGAGAAGAGCTTCCGGGCTCCACACTGTCAGCAGTGACTGCTGAGACAGACGGATGAGTGTCCCAGGGGACCCTGGTGAGGAGAGGAAAGGGCCTTCCTGTTTTGGTTACATTCCGGCCCCCAGGGAGTGACTGAGCCAGCTGTGGGCTGGTGTTGATGGCCAGTGTGTTGGGGCCGACTCTCTCTCTTTGGGAAAACACCACAGGCTGTCTGTGGCCTGCCCAGCTGGTGTCGGGGGAGGCGGCAGCCACACAGGGAGGTTATTTATTGATTGATCTAGCCCACTGACCTGCTCTGTGGGGCTGAGCTGACTCGAGTTACACAGATCCTGTGCATGGCGAAGTCAGCTGTTCCCCTCACTCATGCTGGCTGCACGGTGGGGTGTGGGCGCTGCGAGGGGTGCAGGGGGGTCATTCAAGCCCACAGATGCATGGAAGTTCTATTTGGTTGGGTGAGAAGGGGTGCTGCCTGGGTCCTAGATGAAATGCAGTCAGTCCTGTGGGTCCTGGACTCCCGTGGGGCCCCGTCCTTCAGCTAAATCACACAGGGAGAGTCTCCGGCACCCAGAGGCTCTCCCTGGGCTCCATGAAACACTCAGCGATGCCTAACAAAGCCTAAGGTGGAGGCCACGCAGACTGCTGGCGGGTGCCTGCTTCGTATCCGTCCGCTCAGCCTCTGCTGGTGCTACCAGCCTCCATCCACACGGCGTGGGTGAGGCTGACCTCACCACTGCCTGGGGGGAGGGGGGTGCATGACCCTGCCCTGCCAAAGTGCTGTATTCGCCTGCCCACTGTGATGGGTTCGGGGACAGCATGTGACCCAAGCGGGTCACTCAGCCCCAGTCCTAGGACTTGTGTTGAAGGAGAAGCTCTTCCTTGGGTGGGTATCCCTGAAAAGCACCCGGAATTGCTGTCACGAGAAAATGGTGTCAGCAAGGCAGACAGCAGAGCAGAGGTGGGGAGAGTGAGTCCTAGGTCCCGACAACATTTTCAAGCCCCCGGATCCAGCCAAGCTTGAAGCCGGTTCTTCCCCAGACTTTTCAGTGAGGAGCTAGTACACTTCCCTTCTTGCTTAAGACAGTTTGACGTGGGTTTCTTTTTCCCGTATAATGTGTCTGATGAAAGACAGGTCACTGGCTCAGCATTAGAGAGGCCCCGGGCATTATTTTTTCACCTGGGAAACTTTAGAGCCCCGGGCCGAGAAACACTGCCCCGACCTACATGCCAACACACACAGGGTACAGACAAGGTCACCGTTTCTCACATGCAACAGGCACGGGCAGTCCCCGAGCAGGAAGGCACATGCGGATGCAGGGATGTGGCTCCAAACACTGAAGAAAACCCCAAGGCAGGCACCTTGACGCCAGCTGATGGCATACAAGTCCCCCAGAGTCCGGCGGCGGCCCGCGGGCCGGGGCAAAGACCAGTACCTCCATGAGACTGGACAGGCAGCATGTGGAGGTGAAGGGCAGAAGGCAGAGGTGAGGAGAAAACACTTCCAGTGTCTGGAGGCAAAGGGGACACCAAGCGCATGTTCCCATTTAGGAGTAATTATTTCTGAGCCTGTGCCAAACCCCAGGTGTCTGAAGAGGACCAAGTTCCTGAGTATTAACCTTGGACTTGGGTGCAGAGGCCACCGGTGGACATAATTCGATTCCTAGCGTGACTTATAAAGAGGCACTAAGAGAAGCCCTTGTGACAGGGGGAAGAAAAATGTACAGACTTAGGAAAATGTGGTATCTCTCCCATCTTCTAGCTGTGTGACCCCAGGCAGGTGTCTCTACCTTTCTGAGCCCGTCTCCCCATCTGTAAAATGGGTTAATAATCAATCCCTTACAGAGGGCTGCCCGTAATGGTCATCATTAACTGTCAGAGGGAGCTAATTTCCATGTGGTATATCACAACCCCTGAACCTGAGTTGATTCTTTAAGCTGGCCCAGCCCCTAGTGCCTAGAGGGCCCCACAAAACAGAGCAAACCAACAGACGTTGTACTCTGAGGGGTGCTGGCCGTAATAAAACTAAATGCAAAACCATATACACATTTGTTTGTTCACCTCTGGGCACAGAAATATCTCCCTTCTTCTCACCCTCTTTTCTGATAAACACAGAAAGTGGTTTTGTGCTTTCCCCAAAAACAGTCAGATAAAAGCCCCAATGTTTAACCCTGGGTAAGGCATAGCTATATATTTCAGGTTCTCTGCGAAATGCTTTGCATATGGAATCTCATTTAATTAAGAAAAAAAAAATCCCATGATATAGACATCATCATTTCCATTTTTAGAGGAGGGGGCCAAGGCAGGGAGCAGTTACGCTGCTGGCCCAACTCTGCCCGCAATGGTGCAGCCGATTCACGTTCAGGTCTGTCTGGCTCTCAAAGCCTTCTGTTTATTAGCTAAGATGAACTCGTCCTGTAGTTTCAGGACTGCTGCTAGTGGGGCAATCGGAGTCAGTTGGGGGGTAGTATTTCTGGCATTGCAGGAACCACCCTTCGGGACACCTGGTGGGTAAGTTCTCCCGGTAACGGAAGTAGCGTGTGGGTAAGTGGAAAGGGTCAGCCCTAATCCTGATGCCCAGTCCGGGTCACTGAGAAAACACAGACGTTTATAGAAAGCTTCAGATGTCTCGCAAATGAGCTGGAAGGAGCCCCAGCATCCTGGCCATCAGAATAGTTCAAGGAAAGAATAGTGAGGTGCTGACGGTGATCAGGCAGGGGTTCTCCTGGGGTCCCATAGAGGTGTCAGGACCCCAGCTCCGGCCAGGCTCACCTGGGTTCGCTCCCAAAAGCCCCTAAGAAAGGGCAGCCTTGTCATCAGCCCCAACCCCCTTGGCCTTGGCTTCATGTCCTGAGCCAGCGAGCCACGGAGACTTGGGGGCAGAGGCTGAAGGGCAGGGAGGGGCTGGGTAAGGAGGTCCCCACATGGGTGATGACCAGCACAGGTCTCTCCGGCAAGCGCGAGGCTCCAGCTCCTTCCTACCTTCTTCGGGCTGTAGGGAAAACTCATCCTGCATACCGTCCTGCCCTTCCAGGCAGGTTGCGGGGACCCAGCCTTGCTCTTCGGCAGTGCTGACGAACCACCAACCTGGGAAAACAAGAGTGCAGACTGAGATTAGTCGGGTCGGGTGCGAAGCCTGGGGGGTCAGAATATAGTAACACGTTCAGCCACGGCCATGAGTCAATGCTCAGGATAGGGTGAGAAAGTCACTATTTTACTGTGGAACACAACTCCCCATGTTAGCTCTCTGTTAATTGCTCAGGGCAGCCTAACAGGAAACCCACTCCAGAGTCTGGGACAGGGGACAGAAAGGTCGTCCTGAATGACGAGAGTAAGGAACGTAGCTATCGGCTCTAAGGTATGCAAGGCCATTTGACTTGCACTATTTTATCTAATCTTCACATTATCACCCCCATGACACAGATGAGGAAACCGAGGCTCCAAGAAGTGAGTACACTTGTCCAAGTTCACACGGCTTAGGCAAGAGCTGCCAGGCGCACCCAGGGCTGTCTGATGCTGAAGCCACTGTCCTATTGACCTAGCCGAGACGCTGATCTTTTTTTTTTTTTTTTTCCCAAAGATTATTTATTTATTTATTTGACAGAGAGACAGCCAGCGAGAGAGGGAACACAGCAGGGGAGTGGGAGAGGAAGAAGCAGGCTCCCAGCGGAGGAGCCCGATGTGGGACTCGATCCTGGAATGCCAGGATCACGCCCTGAGCTAAAGGCAGACGCTCAACGACTGCGCTACCCAGGCGCCCCCGAGACGCTGATCTTGCACTGGCTCTTGTCAGGGTCGATCTGGCTGCAGTGTAACTGCCTGAGGCCTCTCACCCAGACCCACAGGCCCTCCTTCTTTAGAGAACGAGCTCGTACCCTGTGGTAGGCAGAACCGTGACTTGCCAAAGATGTCCGTGTCCTAATCCTCGGAGCCTGTGAATATGGTAAATTACGTGGCACAGAGGAATTAAGGTTGCAGGCAGTGGGATTAAGGCCGCAAAGCAGCCAAGCTAAAATAGGGGGGCTATCCGGGATGATCTGGGTGGGCCCCGTGTAATCACAGGGAGGGCAGAAGAGGAGTTGGGGGAGATGTGGCTGTGGAGGAAAAGACAAGAGAGGTGCAGCACAGCGGGCTCTGAAAACGGAGGCGGGACCGTGAGCCAAGGAAAGGGGTGGCCTCTAAACGCTGGAAAAGGCAAAGAAGCAGGTCCTCTCTAGAACCTGCAGATGGGAACGCAGCCTTGCCAGTGCCTTGATTTTAGCCTACTGGGGGCCCATTTGGACTTCTGACCTACAGAACTTATGTTGTTTGAAGCCACTAAGTTTGTGGTAACTGGTCACAACGGCAATGGTAAATTAACACATGGCCCAACGGGCTCTGCACAATATAAATGGAAAAACAGGATCTGGGGGCATCTGGGTGGGTCAGTTGGTTAAGCATCCGACCCCTGGTTTTGGCTCAGGTCATGATACCAGGGTCCTGGGATTGAGCCCCATGTTGGGCTCCATGCTCAGCGGGGAGTCTGCTTGCGATTCTCTCTCTTCCCCCTCGGCCCCTCACCTAGCTCACATGAGTGCTCTCTCTTGCTCTCTCAAATAAATAAATCAATCTTTTTTTTTTTTTTTAAGATTTTATTTATTTATTCGACAGAGATAGAGACAGCCAGCGAGAGAGGGAACACAGGCAGGGGGAGTGGGAGAGGAAGAAGCAGGCTCATAGCGGAGGAGCCTGATGTGGGGCTCGATCCCAGAACACGGGGATCACGCCCTGAGCCGAAGGCAGACGCTTAACCGCTGTGCCACCCAGGCGCCCTGTCAAATAAATAAATCAATCTTAAAAAAAAAAAAAGACAAAGAAAAATAGGATCTGCTCCCCAAGATCACACACCTCCAAGCCTTGGACACCTCAAAAAAGAAGAGAAGGAAGGAGCAGACTAATGGAGCCGCCTTGCTGGTCTTACAGGGAAGCCTTTGTTTTTGACCTCCCTGGAGTGGAAATCAGCTGCTTTACTCAACTGGACACTCCTTTTAAAATATAAGTTTAGGAAGGGCGTCTGGGGTGGCTCAGTTGGTTAAGCATCAGACTGTTGGTTTCAGCTCAGGTCATGGGATCTGCCTGACCTCAGGCTCATGGGATAGAGCCCTGCATTGGGCTCCATCCTCGGCAGGGAGTCTGCCTGGGATTCTCTCTCTGCCTCTGCCCCTCCCCCCCCTTTCAAATAAATAAATCTTTAAAAAAAATACAAGTTTTGGTGGCTGGGAAGTGTGCATGCATGTGAATGAGTGAACAGGGTGAACAAATCTATGCAAATCCAGAAATTAGAAGGTATGTCATATGTCTTCCTAAGAACTCCTATTTGTAGGTATTTGTGTGGGGGTTAAGCAAACTGTCACAACACAATGACAGCAATGTGTGCCAGACTGGGTCAGCACTTCACATCTACTACTGACAGGCTGGCTTGTCACACTAGCCCTAGGAGCTGCATGGGACCAACCCATTCTACAGATGAGGAAGCCAAGGCTCAGAAAGAGGCAGTGACTTGACTAAGGTCACAAAGCAGCAGAGCCAGGATTCAGCCCTAGGCAGTCCTCGCCTCCAAGTCTCAGCTCTCATCATTGCTAGGGGAGAGGAAACTGTCACGGCCAGTTGGCAGGCAGGTCATTTGGCAGGATCTTAAAATTCAAAATATGTGTCCCTACGGTTCCATACCGTATCTCATATCTAACCTAGGAAACACCCCCCAACGTGCATGCGTATACTGTTCACGCCGGAGAAAAACATGGTTTATTCAGATCAAATAGTACGCAGATGGTGAAGGACTAAAAAGAGCGAAATGTTGACTCAAGAGCGTGTTGCAGATCGAAATGGTCAAAATGTACACAGAACGATAGCACTGGAGGTAAGAACACCTACAAAATTATATCAACACACGCAAAACATCGTCGCGCGCATATGGTTATTTATGTACGGGCACACGTGCGCACATGTGGACATGCAGACCACATACACCCACCCACATACATACGTGTGTACACACATATGCATGAAGACACACACGTACCTTATCAAGGATTCATAGTAAACTGACAGAAGGTCTCTGTGGGGCTTGGAAAGGGGATTAAGGTTGAATGAAGCCAGCGGAAAAAACAGATTTTATTATTAATGTTTTAAGAAGAATGTATCCACATATTACATGGGTCAGTAAAATAGAATTAAACATAAATGCTGCCGGCTTGTTGGCCACTGGAAGATGTGACCTCCTGCCGGCCCCCTTTCCCCCACTGCCTCTGGACATGCCAGGCTTATCCTCAGCACCCCTCCTGGCTCCTACTCTTCCCCCGGCAATGTATTCTTCCTGACTTTCGGCACACAGGCTGCTCAGGGGGGTGGGGGCTGCCTTCCTCAGTCCCTGTGAGGCATCCTAGCCACACCCATAATCTGCATACGCTCATTCCCAAGAATTAGATCATCTGCATATATTCATTCCCAGGAATGAGAGAGTCACATGGCCTTGGAGCCAGCTGGAACTGGTTTGGAATTCCAGCTCCAGAACCTGTCCTGAGATCTTGGGTGAGTGAGCACGGTACTTGGAGTCTTGTTTCTTCAGCTGTGATGTGGGGAGGGCAGTTGCTATATTAATTAAAGAACGGGTTGGCCAATGCTGATCTCATGACTAATGGTAACGTGAGCCAGACGCTGCTGCAAATACAGTCTTTCCTCTCTGTTTGTTGGCCCATAACTAGCCACTGGGGTGTCACAGAGATGGGCCTGCTAATGATATTAGGCAACGTCACATTGTAGGCACAACAAAGCCCGTGGGTTTACGCCACTTTTTCCTGGAGAGGATCCGCTCATCCTTTACTCCTTGCTCTTTGCCTTCAGTGATGCCCATGGCTGTTCTTGGCTAAGGCAGGCAAGAGGAAAGCAAACCCACATCTCTGAGTACCTACTGTGTGCCAGGCCCAGGGGCAGGCACTCTCTAGGTAGGATCTTGTTTAATTCTGGTAACAGCTATTTGAAGTAGAAGCGTTTTCTATTTTTTAAAAAAAAGATTTATTTATTTATTTTGGAGGGGGGTGGAGAGGCAGAGAGAGAAGGAGAAACAGTCCCAGGCAGACTCTGGGCTGAGCTTGATCCCATGACCCCCGAGACGGAGATCTGAGCCGAGACCAAGAATCAGACGTTCCACCGACTGCACCATCCATCTGAAGCCTTTTCTATTTTGCATATGAGAGAATTGATGGTCAGAGGGAAGCAGCAAGCAGTCTCCGAACCCTGAAATGCGGAGTTCAGATGGAAACTCAGACTAAGTGTCTGATCATACCACCTTCTGTCCCAGACCTGGCCAGTGTACAGGCCCAGGGGTCCCTGTGATGACAGGTGGGCCGAGGAGACAGGGAGTGTGTCCGTCCCACCAGAGCCTGCAGCTGATGGAGCCTTCAGGAAGACTCCCGCGGTAACCAAAGGCAAATTTCCAGTGGAATGCTGGACTCCATGTCTCTAAGTGCTTTGAAACCAGAAGACACATTCATGAAATGCGACCCTCGGAATAAAGCAGTAACAACTGACCCAACAGGATGCCGGTGAGTTGTGACCAAGTGGGATATGTGAGTACTGTGATCAAACACGGGGAGCTTTCTGAGAGGGCGTCAGCTGGGTCTGTGGGAACCGCCCAGCTCAGACCAGCCATTGCAGTTTCTGTGCTTCCACATATCTCCTGTCCTAGGGGGTTGGCAACAGGGTAAGGCAAGGAGGGAGGTGGCTCGGTTCCCCTACCTGACTCATTCTTCTCGATGATGTCCACCACCTGCCCCACGCTGAGGCTGATCTCCGAGCTCTCCTGCTTCTGGTAGTCTGCCACCACCACATACTGCTCCAGGACCATGGGGTCCACCGAGGTCAGGTCGCCCCCTGCGGATATAAAACCTTATCAGATGTCACCTCTAGCCACCACCCACGCACGAAGGAGCGGGAGCCAGGGGAGTAGGGTGGGTCAGGAGAACATTTCAAAGACAGAAAGAAGCTACTGTAGAACGTATCTCAAAGGTCACCTTATCTATTCACGCTTTCCTTCATTTGTTCATGCAACCACCAAAATTTACCAAGTACCTGTTCAATGCAGACACTGTGCGAGCCACTGGGGATTCAGAGTCGGTCAAGATATGGTACTTGCCCTGAAGAAGCTGACCGTCTAGCGGGAAAGTGCATTCACTCATATCAGTCTTTCCTTCCCTTCGTTCGTCCCTCTGCCATTAGCCATCCATCCAACCAAACACCCACCCATCCAAAATCACTCATCCACTAATTCGTGAAGTCATCAGTGATGTCCCAGACACTCTATTAGGTGTGGGGGATGAAAGTGAATGAAACAGATAGGACTCTTGGTCTCCAGTAACTTCATCGAGGTGGGGAGACAGACACACGAACAGATCTATATAACCATAAGCACATGGGATAATATAAGTATCAGTTTTTGAGCTGCATTGCTGGAGGAAACCAGCATGCTGGACCAGAATGACTGGGAAAGGGTATGCCACATTCAGTGGGGTGGTCAGCAAGACCTCCCTTAGGAGGGGACATGAATAGGAGACATGAGAGCATGGGGAAAGAACAGTGCAGACAGACTCAGATTTCCCGGGAAGGGGCCTGGGAGGAGGCCAGGGGGCTGAGTACAGTGAGCAAGGGGACCAGTCCTGTATGAGGACACACAGGTAGGCACGGGTCAGAACAGGCAGGTAAGAAGTTTGGGTTTTTTTTTTTTTTAATCCTCAAGTAGAAAGCCACTGAAGGGCAGCCTGACATTTGTGGCCACAGGGCCCTGGTTTTGCGACAGTCCTGATTCACAGTATTCCCTCCTACTGTTTCCATAAACAACTGAAATATCCAGGAAATCCCACATTTCTGTGTCCTAACACACCCAGTAATGGAGTGCTGTGCAAGGGCCAGCCCCCCTGGCCGATTTTGTGCGTGCTTTCCCAGCTCTATCGGGTGGCGCCTTGCTGGTAGCTTGGAATTGGCCATAGTGGGAGTATTTACACCATGGATATTGGCAAATGCTACAAAGCAGGGCTCTCGATCAGAAAGCTGGTTGTGAAGTTATTTCCCAGCACGCCAGTGCACCCCAGCCTCTGGCATCCAGAAGCAGCACAAAAGCCCTTTGTTAGAACCATGTGCTCTGAATTTCCGATGTGGAAAACCAGAATAGGGCATTGAAGCAGGGTGAAGTGTCACTGCTTCCTGGCTCTTCCCAGCTGAGGGTAATGGAGGGAAACAGAAGCCGGGGAGGGTCCCAGGACCACCCTGGGTGCAGAAAACATGGGAACAGAGAAAGAGAGCAGAGGAGAGAGATGGAGATGTAGACTGAAGGTTCGGAAGCAGGTTGGGAGGAAGGGGCCTCGCATAACGCCCACCGCAGGCTACACATCATACATAAACTATGTCAACACGACCACCTTGGAAGGCGGGTACGGCCACCCCCCTTCTATAGACAAGAAAAGAGGCTCCGAGATATCGAGTGCCTTGCCTTGGGTCCCACAGCTGGATGGTGACAAAGCCGGACTTGAACCAGGTCCACCTGGCTCAGAGGCTCTCCAGTGTGGTGGGGGGCATGGTGGGGGTAGGTGAGGAAAGAAAAGATGCTAGGGAAGGAAGGGTGGTAGAGGCCCGATTGCTTTCCTTCCCTGTGGGTCCCCACGAGCCTCCCCCCCGCCCCCAGGACCAGTTAGCCAGGGTCTGATTTCCTTGTGTCTCTCTGGGCTATCTTCTCTCCTCTAGCACCTCCCCCAAGGTCAGGATGCAGGGCTGATGTCCTCCTGGCCTCCAGCACGCCAGTGCACCCCAGCCAGCCCAGCCACTCAAGCCTTTCTGTAATAGCCTTCGAACAGGCTTGTTACGGCCCCCCGACTGCCCCCATTAGATCGGAAGCTCTTGACAGCAGAAGTCTCGACAGTGCCCTGGACCACCGGGTGCTGTGCTCACATGTGAGCAGGTGGAGGCAGACGCTGGCTCGCTGGAGGCTCCTGGCCACTGCGAGCTGGGGACAATTTCCCCAGGGGATGCAACAAGTAGAGACCAGAGTCTATAGCTTCTGTCCCAGGATACAGTGTGCCTTCGGGATCACAACCCCAGGAATGCAGCTACCCTTCTGATTTGGCACTCAGGTGGGCTGTAGCCAGGCACCTGTGCTTCCCTGTCTCTCAACCTGACAGAAAGAACTGGAGAGACAGGAGAGAAGCAGCCACCACACAGTCAGGTTGGAACGTGTGCCCACCGCTCAGGTGAATTCTCAGAGATGCGCCCAGGTCTTCCCTGCAGGAGGCCAGGGGGCTGGGAGGGTCAGGGACAGCCTGGATTCCCGCCTGGAGGTTCTCTGCTGCCACCTGGAGGCAGGTCTGGATTCTTTCTCACCCAGCCACAGGTTTGATGCGGGTGGACTTTCTTTTTTAGCACCCTGTCACCTGTCTTCATTCACATCCTCACGGAGCCCCATCCTCTGCACCAGGGTCTGAGTGAGGATTGTTTGGGATGGTAGTGGTGGGGGAACGACACGTGTAACTGGCCTCTATCCTGTCCCTCTGGTCTGTCTTCCACACGGCAGAGTGCTTGCTCCCAAAACGCTACTCTGATCATGCTGCTCACTGCTCAGCACCTGCTATGGCTCCCCATTGTCCTCAGGTTCACTGGACTTTGCTGGCCTTTATGGCCTTGCGTTTTGGCTACCTGATTCGTGGTGTACCTATAAAACCAGAAAGCATGACGGTGCCGTTGGACGGGCTGTTTTCTCTGCTCAGGATGCCTTCTCCTCTCCCCTGCATTCACACGGGAACCACCTAATCCTAGCCTCCTAACTGGTCTTCCCCAGCCTTGACTGCTACAATCTGTTCTTGACACAGCAGCTACAGTGGTCCTTTTAAAAGATGGGTAAGATCGTGTTCCTCAACAGTCACGAGCCCACAGTGGCCTCCACCTCCCTCAGGAGAAAGCCCTGTAGCCTATCAGGCCCTGCCCAACCCCTCTGTTCATTTCTTTTCCACGCTCCCCAATGTGGCACAGGTCACTGCATGGTTTAGATTCCTGCTCAAGTGGCACCGCATCAACGAGACCTTCTCTGACCACCCTGCACTGCCGCACCTAGTTTTAAGATTCCCGTGTTTAATGCATATAAAGTCCCGAATTCAAGAGCGATATTCTGTGCAATTCATATGGTGGGGCTGAGTGCCTCACCTGTTTTTATTTCACCACAGTGTTTAAAAAATCATAGATTCTATATATTTACTTGTTTCCTTGTTGTCTGTTTTTCCCTCTGGAACATAAGCCCCATGAGTGCAGGGACTCAGTCTCCTGTTAACTGTTGGATTCCCCGTCTAAAGGTTCACAGGCCCATGGTC
This sequence comes from Ursus arctos, assembly GCF_023065955.2. NCBI lineage: Eukaryota > Metazoa > Chordata > Mammalia > Carnivora > Ursidae > Ursus > Ursus arctos. The sequence continues at coordinate 59,144,042 of NW_026622819.1, forward strand.
TGTTGTGGTGCGAGGGGAATTAGTAAAGAGAGTGTGTGTGTGTGTGTGTGTGTGTGTGTGTGTGTGTGTGTGTTTTAAAGTAGGCTCCACACCCAGTGTGGAGCCCAATGTGGGGCTTCAACTCATGACCCTGAGATGAAGAGTCAGATGCCTAACTGACGGAGCCACCCAGGCACTCCAGGAAAGTTTTTGCATTTTTATTTTATTTTTTAATTTTAATTTAATTTAATTTTATTTATTTTTATTTTTTTATTTTTTATTTTTATTTATTTATTTATTTTTATTTATTTGACAGAGATAGAGCCAGCCAGCGAGAGAGGGAACACAAGCAGGGGTAGTGGGAGAGGAAGAAGCAGGCTCATAGCGGAGGAGCCTGATGTGGGGCTCGATCCCAGAACTCCAGAATCATGCCCTGAGCCGAAGGCAGACGCTTAACCGCTGTGCCACCCAGGCGCCCCTTTTTAAATTTATTTAACAGAGATAGAGACAGCCAGTGCGAGAGGGAACACAGCAGGTGGAGTGGGAGAGGAAGAAGCAGGCTCACAGTGGAGGAGCCTGATGTGGGGCTTGATCCCATAACGCCGGGATCACGCCCTGAGCCGAAGGCAGACGCTTAACCGCTGTGCCACCCAGGCGCCCCATTATTTTAAAGGTTTTATTTATTTGACAGAGATAGAGACAGCTAGTGAGAGAGGGAACACAAGCAGGGGGAGTGGGAGAGGAAGAAGCAGGCTCCTAGCAGAGGGGCCTGATGTGGGGCTCGATCCCATAACGCTGGGATCACGCCCTGAGCCGAAGGCAGACGCTTAACCGCTGTGCCACCCAGGTGCCCCAGTTTTTGCATTTTTAAAGGGTTGTAAAGGAGAATGAGAGGAAGAGGAAAAAATTATTATTATTATTATTATTATTATTGACAGGGCCTGTATGTGGCCTGCAAACCCTGAATATTTACTATCTGGCCCATTAGAGAAAAAGTTTGGCAGCCCCTGGCCTAGAATGTGGATGGCACCTATCAGGATCAATAAATACCTTAAGGAAAAAAAAAAAGAATATTCTAAAACTCACCTTTAAAGGACTTCCTACCCCAGAAATAAATTAAAATGCCTTCTTTTAGAGCTCTTACAACATTTTGTTTACCCATCTATTTTTCCTACCAGACTGTAAGAATACTTCCCACATCTTGTTTACCTTTGCATTCCCCAGGGGCTTAGAGCACTCCCAGGCGCACAGTAGGTACTTAATAATCATTTAATAAATAACTGTGTCTGTCTTGTTCACTCAGCACTTAGCACAGACACTGAATGGATATTTGTGGAGTGAACAAAGGACATAGGGAAACTTCTAGAAACTCTTCTGCTTTGCATGGCTCCAGGCCTCCTCCTAGGAGCACACAATGCTGACAGTTATAGCAGGCACCTGTCCCATCTCATGGACAACCAAAGATGACTCCCTGCCTATAAGCAAGGACAGAGCTTTGATGAAGTCAGGGTCCGGTTAAGTCCAGCTACTCGGTCCAAAAATTCATTGTTGCCACCCAGTCTGAACAACTGATGGTACGTTTGTACCACATACAGTTTTCAGGATTCCGATCAATGGACTGATCTATTCATTTCTGCACTAACTCTCCCAACAAGGCTGCCAAGGGGGTTTGGGAGAATGAAAAGCAGTGACGGAATCAGAAAATCACGGGACTCACTGCAAACGAGACACCAATCCAGGAAACAGGGAGGTCAGGGAGCAGGGTTTAGGACTCTGGGCTGGCGTGAGCACATCTGCTACTGGCACAGGGCTGGAGCCCATACTTCCTCCAAAACTCGCTAGGGGCCACACCTGTGTCTTACCTCTCCTTGTTCTAGGACAGCAGCTTTTACACTGAACTTCCTGCCCTTAAGTGGTTTGGAAAAGAGTGCTTGGGGCTGCTTTTCCTGCACCAGTTCTTCTGCCTTCCTTTTACCCAGAGCACTCAGTTTATGAGAACGTCATTCGTTTGATGGGCCAGGATTCTCAAACTAGGCTTCAGGCCAGCTAGGCGCTAGGTGGGGACACCTACTGGTGGACAGTGATATTGCGCCCAAGCTCTATAAGGCATAGTAACGGCAATACCTAGAAGTTCACGCAGGTGGCTAAGTACGAGGAGTTGCAAGCTTGAAATCTAAGTATTCCTGTGTAAGGAACGTCATTCTTGTGGTCCAGCGGGAATCAGAGAAGGAACAGGTCAGCAGAGAGATTCCACAGTGGAAGGGTGATTTTAATGCTGAGGAAGTGCTATAATATAGTCTCAAGAGGTATAGTGCCCCAGGTACCATAGAATTTTCTAACTGGAATGTTTTTATTCGTGACGACATGTCTTGAATTTTAAAGATAACTGCCATGGACAGCATTTTGTCCCTCCAAAATTCATATGTTAAGACTTAACTCTCAAAGGACGGCCTTTGGAGGTGGGGCTCTGGGAGGTAGTTAGGTTCAGATGACGTCATGAGCTGGCGCCCCCACGACAGGGGCAGTACCCTTACTAGAAGAGACAACAGAGAGCTGGTTCTTGCTCTCCCTCTGCCATGGGAGGACACAGTGAGAAGGCAGCAGTCTAGGTTGGGAAATAAGTTTCTGTAGTTTAAGCCACTCAGTCAATAGTATTTTCATTATGGCAGACCAAGCCAGACTAATACAGTGAGTAATGATAAAGTGGGATTTTCTTTCCAGAAATTCACTATACTGCCAGTCTTGCTGAAAGAGCCAGTAAATCAGAGAATACTGCAATAAGCCAAGGGTAGAAAAATCAAGAAGAAAGATGCTCTTTAAATAATCACATGACCTCTTAAATTTGGTGGGAGGATTTTTTTTCCTGAAGAATGAGTAGAAGTTGAGTCCACATTAGCCCAAGTCTACAGGAGCCAGGCAGCCAGCCATGACTAGCAAACTCTGGAGACAGATGAGCTTTCTCCAATTAGAGTTCTGGCACAGAAATCTCAGGGTTTGGGCTGTCAACCTTAAATCCCTTTCAGAGGCAATCAAGAAGGCTAGTTCTAACATAAAGGTAGTGTTCAAAGGTCAGATAAGAAACTAAGGCTAATCCCAGCATGGGTCTTTAGCCTGAAAGAAGAAAGATGCTATTTTCCAACCAGCTGAACTATAAATAAATCCATCCCCCATCATTGCAGATGAATGATGTAATAGTCGTCACCACAAATTAGAGCCTCTTCTCTCTTCCAGACCAGTCCCCTCATCAAGCCTGTTCTGACCGGACACTTTGGTTTTTGCAAACCAGAGCTGTCTCTTTCCTCTACTCCGTTAGCCGTTCCCTCCAAGAACGTCTCTGCACACTCAAAGCCAGAAACTCTGTGACCAGCCCAAGAGTGGCTGTTCCTCTTCTCCTCTCTGTTCTTTTCTAAGAAACATATCATTATGCTCAGAGCTCAAGGACCATTTGCAGCTTTAACAGGATGCCATGGCTCCGGCCAGTACCTATTAAACCCAAAAGTGGAGCTATAAACAGACTGGGTGGGAAAAGGCAGGCGTTCATTCCAGACGCCAGACCTTGAGGGAAAGAGACCCAGCTCCTCTCCACTCTTCCTTGCAAGAATGGCCTGGGCCCTGTAAAGCTGACCACAGGCCTTGCACCCAGGGGGCTGTAAAGGGACCAGAGCCATTGAATTTCAGACATGGACACCCATGTGCTTTGAATTAATGGTAGCAGTATAAAGACAGCAGTAAACACGTAGCACTTAAAATATGCCAGGCATTGTTCTAAGTAATTTATACATATCACTATAAATCTTATAATAATCTGCCAAGATAGATTATTATTATCCCCATTTTACAGATGAGGCAACTGAGGGCCCTGAGAGAAGGCATCCTTTTTCATGTCCAGGATCTCTGCTTAGCCCCTCCTGCCCCCACATCATTACCAATGCCCTCAATCTTCCTGGAGTCCTAGATGCATACAAGCTCTGGGATTCTGGAAGCTCTGAAGACCACGCTGGCTCCAGGTGTGGTGGTGCGGGCAGGGGATTTCGTAGATGTGGGGGGGGGGGGTAGGATAATCCTGGGTCGCTGGAGGAAAAGGTCGGACTGTTGTGAATCTAGAGTTATCAACCCCAGGCCTTCAAAGACTGAATCATTCCTTTGGGCATACTTGAATCCCCACCTTCTCTTTTTCCATCATTGCTCTGTGCCTTCCACGGAGGAGAAGGGAGGCTGGGAAGGGAGAGAACGGATGCTCAGGAGAAGGGAGTGAGTGCCAGAGGTGCTGGAAAGAGCGGCCGTTATTGCCCAGAACAGTGGCCGACTAACAGAAGCACAGAGGCTAGGCTCCCCCCATGCACCTCTTCTCAACCCCAACTGCCCTTTGCCCTGTGGAAAGCTCCCGCTCACTCTTCAAGACCCAGCGTCCCTTCTTTTTTGACCCCTTCCAACACCTGGGAAGAACGCTCTCAGCTGTGAGGCACCACATTCCTCTGTCTACAGCAGCGTAGAGGTACGTAACCCCCTGTGGCTGGTCAGAGATGTCGGGCTCCCCTACTCCTCTGAGGCATTCTCAGGAAAAGACAGCAGGTCTTATCCAGTCTGTAACTTTTTGGTATAGGAAAAGCAACAACCTCCAATTCTTTTTTTGGGAAACAGGCTGGAGTATCAACCGATCAACCAAGCATGCACGCATTCATCCAACCACCTACCCACCCAGTCACATGCTGTATCCCTCAGGCAGTGCCCAGGGCCTGGCGATCATAGGGGCTCAGCAGGGGTATGCTGAACATTGAATTAATGAAAATGGAAAATATTCTTACCAGATTTCTTTTTCCCAACATGTTCCCTGCACAGGAAAGAAGAGGGTGGGAGAGAGTAATGAGTCAGTACCGTTACATACATGGCGACATGAGTTATTTCATTAGGAAGCTGAGATTCTCCATCCCGCAACATTTCCCGTGAATGAACACCAACAGAGGCAGCCCCAGGGACCCAGACTCTTTGAAAAAGAAAGAATTCCTCTTAATTTTCTCCCTTTGCCCTGGTGAGTGCTCTGGCGCCCTGGGGACCAGCATCTCTACTCTATTTGCAAAGCAGGGGGCCCTAGGGAGGGGTTAATGTGGGGGCACGCAGTATGAAAACAACATCAGGCCCCCATGTTGCACTAGCCTGATGTGCACCCCGCCAGGCACAGCAGAGGCCCTGCCTCACTTCTTGGGGCTGCCCTGAGCTGTACTCCTGGAGCAGAAAGCTCTTGGGGGTAAGTGGTAAGCGGAACGCATGAAAACTGTGTAGAAGTCTGGACATCAGTGAATAAAACACATCTCTCTTGCCATGACATAGAGAGTACTACTGTGGGCTAGAATTCATACAGAATGATGAGTACGGACTACATGCAGCTGCATTACCCGCACAATATTACAAATGGAGGATCACAAAATACTTTGAAGTGAATTATCCCATTAGGAAAAAGGTTTCCTATGTTATAAAGGGACAAGGGAGGTGACAGGATGGTTGGGTTGAGATAGATACTGTGGCAGCAGTAACATTAGCTAATAATTACTAAATGTTATTACCCCGTGCCACTATCCTGCTAGGTACTTCTCGTTCACTCATTTAATAGTCATAATAACCCTTGGAAATAAGTACTCTTTTTTTTTTTTAAAGATTTTATTTATTTATTCGACAGAGACAGAGACAGCCAGCGAGAGAGGGAACACAAGCAAGGGGAGTGGGAGAGGAAAAAGCAGGCTCATAGCGGAAGAGCCTGATGTGGGGCTCGATCCCATAACGCCGGGATCACGCCCTGAGCCAAAGGCAGATGCTTAACCGCTGTGCCACCCAGGCGCCCCGGAAATAAGTACTCTTTTAATGCCCATTTTCTAGATGAGGAAAAGGAGGCCCAGAGAGGTTAGGTAACTTGCCTCAGACCACACAGCTAGCAAGCAGCAAGCTGAACCCAGATCTACCTAATTTTTAAAAATGGAGCTGTAATTCATACACTATAAATTTCATTCTTTTAAAGTGTAGAGTTCACTGGTTTTTAGCATATCCATAAGGTTATGTAATCATCACCATTACCTAATTCCAGAAAATATTCATCATTCCAAAGAGAAACCCTGTACCTATAAACAGTCACTTGCTGCTCCCACCCCTCCCAACCGGTGGCAAATACTAATTTGTTTGCTGTCTCTAACGATCTGTCTATTCTGGACGTTTTACATGAATGGGATCATACAGTATGAGGCTTTTTGTGATTGGCTACTTTCAGGCGGCATGTTATCAAGGGCCATCCACAGCGTACCACGGATTGAGTGTCTTATTCCTTCTTACGGCTGAATCAAATCCCGTTGTGTGGGTAAAGCACACTTGGCTGATGCGTTCATCATCCACATTTTTGGCTCTTGCGAATCAGGCTTCTATGAACATTTGTACACAGGTTTTTGTGTGGACATATATTTGTATTTCTCTTGGTTCTAGGCTGGAATGGAATGCTAGGTCCCACGGTAACGCCAGGTTTCCCTTTCTGAGGACCTGCCAGGCCGTCTCCCCCAGCAGCTGAGCCACCTTACGGGCCGGCCCGCAGCGCTGGAGGGCGCCAGTTTCCTCACATCTTCCACAACCCTCGCTGCTCTCTGCGTTTTGATTGCCGCCACTCTAGTGGGTGTGAAGTGGTGGCTCACCGTGGTTTGGATTCGCGTTTCCTGATGGCCAACGAAGCCGAGCATCTTCTCATCTCTGCTTATTGGCCATTTGTGTATCGTCTCTGGAGAAATGTCAAATTCAGTCTGACTTTCAAGTCTGGCTTTTTCACCACTACGTAATGACCCTGTCCCTGTCACCGCGAGCATGGTGGGAGAGGGTGAGGGGGCTAAGCCAATCCCCCGAGCCTGGGGCTGCACTCCTGTGCCCCTGGGAGGAGGAGCAGGCTGGCCCCCGTGCTGGGCTGTGCTGGCCAGTCGTGATGTCCCCTGGCCACGCGTTACCTCATTGTCCCTTTGCGGGGGAGGGAGAGAGCAACAGCAGAATAATCTAGCTCATGTTTGCTGGCACTCTCTGGGTACAGGGTGCTGGTCAGAGTGCTGTATCCGGACCCACCCGATGAACCCTCAACAATAATCCTTGAGAGTTACTCCATTTCACAGATGCAGACACGGAGGCCCGGAGAGGGGACGCACCTCACCCAACATCAGAACCAAGGGAGCCCGGCTGGGGCCTGCTCTCCTGACCAAACGCTGGCCTGGCCTGTAGGTGAAGTCTCCTTCTTAGCAGCCAGCTCCAGGACACACCACAGAGGTCCCTCAAGGCTGCCTCTGTGTAAAGCACCATCTGCCCGTGTTGCTGTCAAGGCCTGTGACCTGAGCCACGGGCCAGGCTCCTTGAGGTCCTGGGCTCCTGCCTGCCGTGTAGTCCTGCTGGTGGTCTTGCTGTCCTGGCTGGAGCCCGGAGTTAGGGGCAGCAGGGGGCTCTTGGGTTCAAGCAGCAGCAGCATGTGGGGGCTCCCACAGGCACATCATCTCCTCTGTGTGACATGCTTGGGACGGTCCCAAGCTTTCCTGTGCATGGCAGCAAAGAACCTTCCTCTAACAGCACCATTTGGAATCCATCTTCCGTCTCCCTAAAGACTGCTGGGAATGACCCCCAGTTTCCAGCTTCAGCCCTAACTCGGGTATGAGCTTCAGGATCCTGACCAACGGACCAGCTGTTCTGCTGCTGTTTTCATTACTCCCTCAACCAACAACCAAGGCCCATCTGGGACGGATTGCCCACTGTGGCCCCAGAGCCATTCACTGAGCCATTCACTGAGCCCTTGGCAACCTTCCCACCTTCCTTCCACGTCAAAACCTGGCTTGAAGACAGGAAGGTATCACCAGGTAAGTACCTGCCGTGCACCGGACTCTCCTTTATAGTCAGGATGGTGTTTAATCCTCACAACCAAGACGTGATCGAAGTTAGCCAAGACCACTTTACTGATGAGGGAACAGAAGCTCAGAGAAGTCAAGACACTTGTTCAAGGTCATACAGCAGGGAAGGGACAGAGACGTTGGGACCTTTCCCTTCTTTACAGGAAGCCTCTTGGAACTACATACATACACTCCAGCAGGATGCTGGTAGCTTACCGCAGCTGGTACCGTGTGCTTTCTTTGGTGTAGTCTAGGCTACGTTTCGTATTTTTAGTGGCTGTTCTATTTGTGTGTGTGTGTGTGTGTGTGTGTGTGTGTGTGCGCGCGGGAATGCCTGCACCAGCCCCCACCCCCCCTCTGGTCAAAGAGCCTGGCTGGCACGTCTCAGCCCTTCCTGACAGGTGCTGACTATTGCTACTGTGACCCCACGACCGCCCCGCACCTGTGGGCTGGTCTCCCCTCCCGCTCTGCAATTGCTCCATTAGAGAGAACTCTTCTTTCTGCAGATACGCATGGTGGTTCCCCCACAATTAAACTTTTTAAAAAGCACTAAGTGTATGTCAGTGTTTCAGGCTGGCAGGGCCATTGGTGCCATCAACTCCTGGTGTGTAAAGCCAGCAGGCAGGGGGGTGAGAGTCTCTGCAGCGTGCGTGGGCCACCGGGACCAGCAGCTACGCACAGACAGGCACCTGGGAGTGTTTTCTGTCTGCTGTAGGGGCTGCGGTGAACCTTTTGGACAGTGTTAGACCCTGGATGACCAGGATCAAATCTTGGCCCTGGCCCCGTCACTCACGACTGCTGAGAGCTCGTGCAGGTCTTGTCACTCATTCATTCGTATCCCTCAAGGTCATGAGCACATTGGCCCTTGTGGGCAAGGCACCAAGATTGATCTCCTGCACAGGCCTCACCCCAAGGACGCCCAGCCTCCTGCTTCCACCACTCTCCATGCGTGCCTGGTAGGTGCAGGCGTGTAGGGGATTCCAGGAGCGACCCTAGGCCAGCTTCCTTCCCCTGTGACGGCCACGTGAAGCAAGGCCTCACAAGGGCTCAATCAGGGTGGTCAAGTTTAATGTTTTACTTTGCTCTACTCCAATTCCTCTTGGGGCCGGCCTGGGAGCCGAGACAGCCATGAGGGCACACTCTGGGGACGTCCACACACCAACTTACTCTTTGGGGGGATTCAGGTCCTCGGGTCTTGTCTCAAAGAACTGCAGCACCTCATCGCACTGAGAGATATAGGGGGGCAGCTGGATCAGGGCCTGGAGAAGAGACACAAATGAGTCCAAAGGAAGGAAAGGGGTGTCAGGAATGCCATGAGTCAGGGCTTCTCAAACTTGGGTATGATCAGAATCACCCGAAGTGGGGGAGACTGTGAAAACAGACGGCTGGGTCCCACCCCCAGATTTTCTGATTCAGTAGGTCTGGGGCAGGGCCTGAGAATGTGCTGGTTTGGAGACCACACACACATGCATGCGTGCACACACACTGTGTATACACACACACGCACATGTTATGGGCATATCTGAGCGAATAATATGTACACATTTACCTAAAACACTAAACTGGGGACTTCGTGCATGTCATTATTCTTCTGTGACTTCATGTCTACTGGATATTGAGTGTGTCCATTGCACAAATGTATCATACGTTATTGACCCAGCTGCCTACTGGTGAACACTCGGCTGGTTTCCAGCACGCCCGCAAGCATGTCTTAACTCATGGATCTGCAGTGTTACAGTGAAGGCACTGCTTTATGATTTGGGTAGAGGTTACGAGTTCCCGAGTTATCGAGGGGTTGAAACATCTGGTATCTGTCACCACCCCAGTCCATACTAATTTGCCATCCTGGCTCATCAGTTAAAGGAGCCTCAGATGCCTGCCAGCAGGCTGGATAAGGAGCGGGGGGAGGATGGACATGCTCTCTGGGCCCAGCTCCGCACTGGTGTCTGTGCCCGATACGAGAGAAGGATGGGGTGCGTCCTGATCCTGAAAGGGTATGAAACTAAGAGGAAGCTCCATCATGAATGAACAGCTCAGATCTTTATTTAAGCCCCTTCTGGCCCAGGTCCTGAGGATGCAGATCGCGGTGCAGGAGAGCTGCGTCATGCACACATTCTCCTGCAGGGAGCGCTCCTGCGCACACGCACAGATGTAAATTTCACGGGCAATTCTGCCAGCCCTTTCAGCCCACCAGTGCATGCACCGGAGGCAGCCAGGACTTGGCTCCTCTCCACAGAAGGCCTCAGTTCCTGGGTGCCTCTCAGGTGCCTCCTGCAAATGCTGAGTGAGTTGGGAGTGGAAAAAAACACGTCTTGTATTTTCTATAACAAGCCTCTCAAAGCTCACCTCCCATCCACCCCCTGCAAAGTGATGCTCCGACCCTACTACTGGGCTACGATGGACTGATGGAGAGACGGATGGGGGTCTCCAAGGGTACCTTGCTCTGGGCTTCAGGGGCATTTTGATTTATTTTTCTGATTTTTAAAAAGTTTTAATCGTGGTAAAACACACATAAAATTTGCCACTTAATCGTTTTTTTTTAAGTAAGGCTTCACACCCCATGTGGGGCTCAAACTCATGACCCGGACACCAAGAGTCACATGCTGTACAGACTGAGCCAGCCAGACACCCTATCATCTCGAGCATTTTTAAGCTCACAGTCCAGTGGCATTAAGTGCATTCGCTTTGTTGTGCAGCCATCCCCACCATCCATCCCCAGAAAGCCTTCTATCTTGCAAAACCGAAGCCCTGTACCTATGAAATAATTCCCCCTCCCCCCAGCTTCTGGCAACCATTCTACCTTCTGTCTGTATGGATTTGACGACTCTCAGTACCTCGTATAAGTGGAATCGTACAATATTTGTCCTTTTGTGATGGGCTGCTTTTATTTAGCTAATAGCCTCAAGGTTCATCTATGCTGTAGCAGGTGCTGGAATTTCCTTCCTTTTCAAGGCTGAATAATATTCCACTGTATGGAAAGGCCACATTCTGTTTATTCATTCACCCACTGATGGTCACCTGGGTAGCTGACCTATACAGCATTTGAGACTGGCTCTGACTTGAAGCCAAACCCCCAGGTCCGAGCTGTCTCAGATCTAAGGTGGATGAATGCGTGAGGTCAGTGGACGTGTTTTAGGAGTGTGATTTTCCTAGTCACTGTCCCAGCTCTGCCTTCTGGGGTGCAGGGCCTGCTATTTGTGGCTCATTGATTTTACTGAAGTAGTATTGCTCTGCAGCAAATCCCCAGGGACTGATCTTTTCCAGGCCAGAGGCAGAGAGGCCAAGAGGGAGAGAGCAGGCACTTCCCTCCCCCGCCTCTGGCTTCTGACCTCCTTCTCTTTCTGGTTTGGAGGATTCATTCCGCCTGGGATGAGCTGCTGTCTGGGGGGGGCCCGTGGGTCTCTCTGTCCTCTGAAGTCCTGCAGTTCGTACAGTTAGAACCACATAATGAAGGAGCTGATTATATGCTGGGCCGTGGTGTGTCCTGGCTGCTGTGTGTGCAGAAATTTTGTGGCCGCCCGCAGACTGCGATAACACCGTTTCCTCATGTCAGCTCAGCTCTCGACAGCTCCCAAAACGCACTCGTCTGACAGGACGACATTCCATGTCATCCTGGGAGGGCTGGCCCATTTCAGAGATGGGGCAATGGCAGCCCTGGAGAAGCAGGTAGGGCTGGAGAGCCCACACTGGCCGACTCCAGCTCCTCTACCCGGAACCCACAGAGGACAGGGGTATGAGGCTGTTCCTCCTGCCCCTTCCCTACGGGTCTAGCTAGATAGTGCTGGGGAGCCCCTGATACCTGGTTGAAAGTATTCACTGGATCAATGCCATGAGGGAAAGGCCTGGATGTGGCCACCTGGCCCCGTATGGGGAGGGCAGGGTGGGCCCTGACGTGGCCACGGCCTCCACCTATGGGGGGCTTCCCAGGGTGCTCCCTGCTGAAATAAGCAGAGGCTCTGAAAGGACCCGTGAGGGAAGGGACAACAAGGCCCATGGAAACCTCCTGGCCATGCCAAGTTCCCTTTTGGTTTTGAGCAATTCCTAGGAAGTAAAAGCCAAACCCCAAACCATAAAATACAGCCAAGTTACTAATAAAAGGCGGCACTGAATGCTTTGATGTTTGCCCCTTTCATTTTGGAAGGACAGGCTAACAGTAAAAACATGACCTGGGGCAGAGAAATAATTCTGCTTCTGAAACACTCCAGAACTGTCTTGTGTCCGGTCAGTAAAAACAAAGAACCACAGTTCCAGGAAAACTCAGTTCTGTCCCGGAGAGAATCCTGGCCCTTTGGATAGATGTGGCTGGTGATGCAGGGACAAGAGGAGAGGTGAGCAGAACACGTCCTGTTTGTTGAGAGTCATGAGAAAAGGTCAGATAGACCCAGCTCCCGATTCTGGCTCTGGCCATGTCCCACCACCTCTCCGAGCCTCAGTCTGCTCACCTGTGAAATGAAAATCGCGAACACCCACCTTGGAAGGTTGTGCTACAGAATAAGTGAGGAAGTGGCTTTAAGATTTCCATCATACACTAGCTGCCTGACAACATTAACTCCTTGTCTCCTGGGACTGTATCAATCAAGTACAGTAGTGTGGTGGTTCCCGGAGGTGATCACAGAACCGGCAAGATGGCTCTGTTAAGTGACAATGCCTCGCCTAGTGAGGGAGTTTTCTCAGTTCTTTCAATCCTCTTGAACTTCAAAATTATGCCCCAGAGAATCACCACGTCTCTCCCTTTATATTTTTAAAATTTTATTTTAGTGTGATAAGAACACTCAGCACGAGATCTACCCTTGTGACAAATTTTAAGCGAGCCACAGTATTGTTGGGTGTCATACAGTCTATCTCTAGAGCTCACTCCTCTTGCTTGACTGAAACTTTATGCCTGTCGATTAGTAAGTCCCCATCTTTCTGTCCCTCCAGCCCCCCGCAACCACCATGCTGCTCTGTGATTCTGAGTTTGACTATCTCGGATCACGTAAGTGGAATCACGTAGTATTTTATCTTTCTGTGACTGGTTTATTTCACTTCGCGCACCATCCTTAAGGTCCGTCCACATTGCGAGTATTGCTGAATACCTTTTTTAAAGGCGGGATAATATTGTGTCGTGTGTATACACAACGATCAGGTTGTTTCTACGTCTTGGCTATGAGGAACAGTGCTGCCACCAGCATGGGAGTGCTATCTCTCCTCCAGATCCTGACTTCGGTTTCTCTGGATGTATACCCAGAAGTGGGATTGCTGGATCACATGGTAGCACTATTTTTAATTTTTTTTAAGAACTTCCATACTGTTTTTCATAGCGGCTGCATTTCGTATTCCCACCAACAGTGCGCAAGCATTCCAATTTCTCCATATTCTTACCAATGCTTGTTTTTTGTTTTTGTTTTTTTTTAATAACAGCCATCCCGACAGGTGTGAGGTGATATCACATTGTGGCTTTGATTTGCATTTCCCTGATGATGAGGGACGTTAAGCAGTTTTTCATATACCAGCTGATCATTTGTGTATCTTCTTTGGAGAAATGTCTATTCAAGGTCTTAGCCCATTTTTAAATCAGGTTATTGGCTTTTTTTTTTTTTTTTTTTTACGATTGAGATATATGGGTTCTTTATATATTTGGACATTGGCCCCTTGACAGATATATGACTTGCAAATATTTTCTCCCATTTTGTTTGTTGCTTTTTTACTCTGTTATATCCCTTGTTTTGCAGCCTTTTAGTTTGATGTAGTCCCGCTTGTTTATTTTTATTTCTGTTGCCTCTGCTTTTGGTATATCCATGAAATCACTGCCAAGAGCCCTCAAATAAATCCGCACATATGGGCAACTGGTCTTTGACAAAGGCACCGAGAACATACAGTGGGGAAGGGACAGTCTCTTCAACAAACGGTGCCGCGAGAACAATATCCACGTGCAAAAGAATGACACTGGGCCCTTATCTTATACCGCATGCAAAAATCCACTCCAAATGGACTGAAGACTTAAACATAAGACCTAAAACTGGGAATTCCTGGAAGAAAAAGCTTTTCTAACTTGCCTCTTTTTTTTTTTTTTAAAGATTTTATTTATTTATTTGACAGAGGTAGAGACAGCCAGTGAGAGAGGGAACACAAGCAGGGGGAATGGAGAGGAAGAAGCAGGCTCCTAGCGGAGGAGCCTGATGTGGGACTCGATCCCAGAACGCCAGGATCACGCCCTGAGCCGAAGGCAGACGCTTAACCGCTGTGCCACCCAGGCGCCCCTCTAACTTGCCTCTTAAGAGCAGGACCAGTTGGGGCGCCTGGGTGGCTCAGTCAGTTGAGCATCCAACTCTTGGTTTTGGCTCAGGTCATGACGTTATGGATCATGGGGCTCCCTGCTCAGCGGGGGATCTGCTTGAAGAGTCTCTCCCTCTGCCCCTCCCCCAGGCCTCACAGGCACACTCTCTTAAAATAAATAAATAAACCTTAAAAAAGAAAAAAGAAAAAGAGCAGGACCAGGCAGTGTGGGGCCTCAGGTCGGCAGGCAGCAACAGTGGGCTAGATTTTAAAGATATATTCTTTGTTGCTATTGTTTCATTGCTCTTACTTTTATTTTTATGGCAAGTTTTAGCAGTTTTATATTATGGTATATTATGCAATTTTCTCTAAAATATATATTTTTAAGAAGTTAAAAAAGTTAATTAATTTTAATAATAATAATAGCACAGGTGGTAGCACACAGTAAAAATCTTGACAGGAGTTCTCAAACGGCTGGAGTCTGATAAACACTGCTATTAGACTGCCTATCATTTACTTAAAAATACTACAGTATGTGCAAACATGCTCGCGTGTGTGTGTGTGCGTGTGCGTGTGTTAGATTTAAGCTACACCCCAAAGACAGTCAGTTAAAACCTGAAGTATCTTCATCGGAAACGAACACTTTGGCAAGTAAAGAACTCTAATCACAAGTCCTCAGTCTAGAAAAGGCTACTTTGTGGCTTCCGTGATCTTGACCTCTGACCAACACCATAGCCTTTATTCACCAGCATGACAGTTGTTAGAAATCGTACTCTTTACCGGCGAAATGAGGGATGTTCTAGAAATATTCTCAGATTCTCTGGCGCTTGCCTGAAAAGAACGTGGCAAGTCCATCCTCCAAAATGGTGCACTGGGTCTAGGATTCTGAATCCTCTGTGTTCTGTCTCTTCTAGGGGATTTTACTGTCAGACCAGGGTGGGATTAGCTGATCCTGGCACTGGGATATCATTCCATTTGTCTCGAGGAAATGTCCATGCAAAGTGGTGAATACCAGACTGACAGCTGGTATTTCAGTAAGCTTACAGAACAAGTTGAGAGGCTGTTCAGGAAGCTGCTTGATAATAAATGCTTGTATATGTGGCAGAATTTGGCCAAGTCTTGTTTTCACTGTGTTCTTCAATGAACAGAAGTTCTTAAATTTAATGTAGTCAAATAAATCAATCTTTTTATGGTCGGTACTTTGTGTCTTTAAAAAGCCCTCTATACCTAGAGATTATAAAGTTTTTTCCCCCTATTTTTATCTTCTAAAACCTTTTATACTATTGCCTCTTACATTTAGGTCTCTAATTTCCTTGGAAATGATTACCTGTGTGGTGTGAGGAAGGGGTTAGTTACTGTTTGTTTGCTTGTTTGTTTGTTTCCCATAAGGATTCCCACTTACTGAGGAATCCAACGTTTCCTCAATGACCTGCAAGGCTGCCTTTGCCAGTATTAAAGTGGCCAAATACACACGGGTCTGTTTCTGGCTTCTCTATTTTGTTCCAATGGTCTGCCTATCCTTGTGCCAACACCACACTATGTAAATTACTGTAACTATAATAGGTCTAGTAGAGCAGAAAGTTTCTTCCTAGTTGGAATTAGGTTTGGGATACCTACAGCCTTTGTCTATCTTTACCTACTGGAGACTACCAATTTCTACTAAAATAAAGCTAATAGTTATAGATTAAATTGGCTTAAGTCAGCTCACAACGTCAATAACAGATACTCAAATGTTAAGTGAAAGTCTGTGTAGTCTGTAAAAGATTTTGCAGACTTTGTGAATAAATAGTTTCATCTCCTTCCAGGAGGGCAGTTCCCTTGAAGCCAAGCCAGGGAATTTGGCCAAACCAAACCCCAAAATATCTGCTCTGCTCATGATGCATTAATAGCAGGAGTGGTAACTTCCATGTGGCTCATATGACATAAGCTGTTTCTTCCCTATGGCGAATCCAGGTGAATTCATGATCTCTATACCATTCCAAGCACCAGCCAGATGCAGGCAGCTGCTGCTATCTCTTTTTATTTCACGGTTTTTTAAAAAAGATTCATTTATTTATTTTGGGGTCAGAGGGAGAGGGAAAGAGAGGGAGAGAGAGAGAGAACCTCAAGCAGACCCTCTGCTGAGCATGGAGCCCAACACGGGGCTCCATTCCACGACCCCTGACATCACGACCTGAGCTAAAAGCAAGAGCTGGACGCCCAACCGCCTGAGCCACACAGGTGCCCCTCATTTCAGGATCTTGAATCTCCTTCTCCAAATCAAATATTTGTGGATTCGTGAAGCCCTGGGTGTGAGGAAAGTGTCACTCTGGGGAGAAGCTGGGTGGGCTGGGGTAGAAGCAGGATAGCACACTTTGGGCTGAGAGACAATAGCTGCTAGGGAAGGTACCAGCTGGAAATCCCCAGCTGGCCAAGGTGACCCCAGAGGTCCAAAGTTCTTGCCAGCAAGGCCTGGACAAAGGACGGTTTAGGCTCTAAAGGTTTAAAAAGACACAAAGAGGAAAAGATCTGAACTTTCCTCTGAGACCTGGGAGGCAGTAGTAGTATCTTTGTGTCTCAGTGACCTTCCCTGCCCTTCACGCCCCAATCCCCTTTTAAGGATATCCTTAGGAGAGAAAGAGAGAGAGAGGCCGTAAGTGGTATATGAGTCCCAAGTCCTAAAAGGCCAGCATTCAACCATCAAATCCTCCAGTACTATGGTTGTAAGTAACTTTGTTGGGCCTCTGTTTCCTCGTCTACACAATGGGAACAATAAAACCTATTTCTTAAGGTTGTTGGAGGGATGAAACGAGGTCATGTCCAGCAAAGAGAAGACAGGAGTGATCAGGAGTGATTTTCTGCCCTTCCATGATGTCTCCTGTCAAGACAAGGGTCATCTATCCCCACACTACCCCCCTTTACATTTTTTTACAGATGTATTGAAGTATAATTTATATACCATAAAATCCACCCATTATAAGTACACAATTCAATGATATTTAGTAAATTATAGAGTTGTGCAACCATCACCACAACCTAGTTTTAGAACTTTTCCATCACCTCAAAAATTTCCCCCACCTATTGTGTGGTCCATCTCTGCCTGCACTGTCCTCAGGCCTCAGAAACCACTGATCTGCTCTCTGTCTCTATAAAGTTGCCTTTTCTGCACATTTCATGTAGATGGAATCATGCAACACGTAGTCTTTTGCATCTGGCTTCTTTTAGCATGACGTGTTTGAGATACATCCAAGTTGCAGCATTTATGAGGATTTCACTGCATTTTATTGTCGGAAATATTCCATTGTATGGGTATTCCACATTTTCTTCATCTGTGAACCTGATGATGGACATTTGGATTGCTTCCAGTTTTTGGCTATTATGAATTAGTACGGCTATGAACATGTACATCCAAGTCTTTGTGTGGACGTAAGTTTTCAATTCTCTAGAGCAGATACCTAAGAGTGGTCATATGGTAAATTTCACTTGTGGAAGAAAGTGCCGAACTATTTTCCAAAGTGACTTTCCATCATGTGTCCCCACCTGAACAAAGACTCCCATTTCTCCATATCCCCACCAGCACTTGGTTTTGTCTATTCTGTGCATTATAGCCATTCCAGTGGCTGTGTCGTTTTCTCATTACGGTTTTATTTTGCATTGCCTAATGATTAATGAAGCTGAACACCTTTTTCATGTGCTTATTAATGATCATGCATCTTCTTGGGTGAAATTTCTATTCAAATCTTTTGTGTTTTTAAACTGGGTCATGTTTATGGGTTGAGTTGTAAGAGTTCTTTATATAGATTCAATGTAAGTCCCTTGTCAGAGATATGATTTACAAATATTTTCTCCTAATCTGTGACGTATCTGTTCATTTTCTTCATGAGATCTTTTTGAAGTACAGAGTTTGGAAGTTTAATGAAGTCCAATTTATCAATTTTTTTTCTTTTGGTGTCATATCTAGGAACTCTCTGCCTAAATCATGCTCATGAAGATTTTCTCCTACGTTTTCTTCTAAAAGTTTTATAATTTTAGAGCTTATATTTAGGAATGTGACCCATTTTGAGTTGATTTTTGTGCATGGTGTGAGGTAGGGATCCGACTTAATTTTTTTCCTTTTTTTTGGCATATGGATGTTCTATTATCCCACACTGTTAAAAAGATTATTCTTTTCCTACTGAATTTCTTGGCACCATTGCTGAAAATCAATTGACCATAAATTTCACAGAAGTTTATTTCTAGGCTCTCACTTTTGTTCCACTGATCTGCATGCCTATCTTTATGCCAGTACCACACTGTTCTTGATTATTGTAGCTTTTGCAGGAAGTTTTGAAATGGGTACTACAAGCCTCTAATTTTGTTCTTCTTTTTCATAATTGTTTTGGCTATTTGGGGTTTCTTGCATTTCTCCATACAATTTAGGATCAGCTTGTTAATTTCTATAAAAAAGCTTACCAGGATTTTGACAGAGAGATTATATTGAATATATAGATCAATTGGGGAAGAACTGCCATTTTATTTTATTTTATATCTTTTTGTTATTATTTGTTTGTCACTGGGATTTGTGGGGTTTTTTTGTTTGTTTGTTTTTTGGTATTTCCAATCCTGTCCTTTGTCCATTTCCCCCGTATGGTTGTTTGTCTTTCTCAGATCAATTTCTACAAATTCCACATATATAAAATACACACACACACAACATGTTCTCATTAAGAAATTCATCCTGACCCCCAAAGTCTAATTTATTCTAGATTTTTTTAAGTTTTCATTTAAATTCCAGTAGTTAACATTCAGTGTAATATTAGTTTTAGTGTACAATACAGTGATTCAGCACTTCCATACTTCACCACAGCAAGTGCACTCCTTAATCCCCATCACTATTTCACCCATCCCCCCACCCCTTCACCTCTGGCAACCATCAGTTTGTTCTCTATAGTTAAAAGTCTGTTTCTTGGTTTGCCTCTTTTTATCCCCCCCTTTGCTTGTTTGTTTTGTTTCTTAAATTCCACATATGAGTGAAATCATATGGTATTTGTCTTTCTCTGACTTATTTCACTTAGCATAATACTCTCTAGTTCCATCCATGTCATTGCAAATGGCAAGACTTTGTTCTTTTTAATGGCTGAGTAATAAGAATTGCCATTTTAACACTACTGAGTCTTCTAATCCATGAGTATGGAATGTCTCTCCATTAATTTAGAGCTGATTTAATTTCTCTCAACAGTGTTTAGTAGTTTCAACGTACAAAACTTGCACTTCTTTTATTAAATTTATTCCTATGTATTTTATTCTTTTTGATGTTATTGTGAATGGAGTTATTTTCTTAATTTCATTCTTGGATTGTTCATGCTTAGTGTTTAGAGGTACAACTGATTTTTTTTTTTATAAGGAAAGATTTTTATCTTTTATTTTTTTTCAGGTAGGCTCCATTCCCAATGTGGGGCTTGAACTCACAACCCTGAGATCAAGAGTCTCACACTCCACCGACTGAGCCAGCCATGTGCCTCTACAATTGATTTTTTATATTGATTTTGTACCCTGTGATCTTATTAAACTCATTTATTAGTTCTAGTAGTTTTTTTTCCTCGTGGATCCCTTATGATTTTCTACCACAGAATCATGTCATCTGTGAATCAAGGCAGTTTTATTTCTTCCTTTCTGAACTGTATGCCTTTTATTTTTATTTTTTTTTTTTTGCCTGCTTACACTGGCTAGAACCTCCAGGAAAATGTAGGAGAGAAGTGAGAAGAACAGATATACTTGCTTTGTTTCTGCTCTTTGGGAGAGACAGCATTTGCTGCTCCATCGTTAAGGCGTTTCTTGCTATTCCCACCCTTCTCTGATCAGAGCTGCTAGTGATTTTAAGTTAGAGAAATAAATACTAAAGATAACAAGGAATAGCATGCTTCTTTCCCAACCATAGCCGCAAATCAAAGATCTAGCCAAAAGGCAGGCCCCTTGTGGTTTAGAACATTCAAGGGATTGGAAGCCAGCTGCACTGTCCAATGACAGGGACTGACTAATTTCTGGAACATTCACACTCAGTGAAATACTATGCAGCCATTTAAAGTAGACTCAAGAAGTGGTTTTTATAGCCTGGGGAAATTCTTATATCACAACATTAAAGAAAAAAGAAACACAACTAAATTAACACATATGGGATGGTGCCAACACCATAAAGAAATGCATGTAGAGAGAAAAACGAGAAAGAAGACACATAGAAACCTTAATAACTATCGCCTCTGAGGACTCATGGGTGGTTGATTTTCTGGTTTTACATTTCTTTCAACTGCAGATTGCTCGCAATGACTATTTTGTAGCCAGAAAGGGAAAAGAAGAAAAGAAACAATCCAAAGGGAAGACACAAGACACAGGGAAGTGTTAGCGTTTCTTAGACTCACCTTACAGTACTCATCAATCGGTATGAGGCGTTTGACGGCCACGTCCCGGATGTGGCTCCGTCGGAAGAGAATTTTGCCTGCAGGAGAGGAGAGCATGTGTGGCATTATAAGGGGGCAATGACAAGTTCTCACCAAACCTGGAGGGGGCGGATGTGGCTGCCTCTGGTAGGCGTGAGTGGTACCCAAATTCCTGGCTTCCATTTATATCCCCTGCTGGATGTCCACAGGGCCTGCATGACCCCATGCATGGTCCTCCAAAGCCTTGTTCACAGCTCAAGTGCAAGGGCTTGAGGGAGTGGGGCCCAGGAGGCAAGTTCTGGTGAGATAAGGGAGGCTCGATCAATCCCAGGGAAAGAAAAGACTCCTACCAGATGAAGAAGGCCAGATCTGATGATCGAACTCTTGGGTTCTCAGATGGGATGAGCAGTAGAGCACTCCTGACATGCCCAACCTAACAGCTCAGCCTCCTTTCCTCCTCTGTCTACCTACACCTAATGTAGTCTTAGGTTCTGCGAATACTCCACACTCTTTCATTATTCTGTGCCTTTCCCTCTGGCTGGAATACCTTCCCCATCCAACCTCACCCACCAAACCAGCTGAGAAACTTTTACGTAGTTCAAATGGATTAAGAGTTCCTGTCTCTTTCTGATAGCACACATTGTCGATTTGTATCTTCTTCTTTCCTCCTAATCACGGGGCTCTGCACACATAGGATTTGACTGACCTTGATCAATTTTGTACCCTCACCACATGGCACTCATACTCGATGAATGTATAAAGGTGGATTCCACTTGCCAAGGTGACAAATCCTTCCAATTGCTTCCCCAAACAGCTGTTTGTAATGGAAGGGTTCCAAGTGTTCCTACCTCACCCAAAGCCAACTGAGAATCAATTTCCTACTTTATCCTGAGCACCGGATGTGGTACCAGAGCTCCCAGTGTGATGCGTGGGCAGGTCACAGGCAAAGACAAGTATATAAATGATGCCACCGAGGGCGTCTGGAAGCATCCAAGATACTAAAATGCTATGGGTGAGGTTTGTTTAAAGCGAACTGTTGAGTTTCCATGAGTCTAATAGGGGAGAGTCATGGGGAGATGGTGGCCAAGGGCATGCACTGACCATTAAGACGGCTTGGCCTCACCATTCTGGACCTGTCACAGTGGCAGGGGCAGGCAAAATCAGCAATAAGACACTGGGGGGGGGGGGAAGGTGGGAGAGGGAGATAAGCCCCTCTGCCAAGCTTTTGCAGAGTGCCAGGAGGTCTCCAGGGGAGGTTAAAGAGGAGGGCACAGGGAGACCACAGCTTTTCCAACAGCAGAGTACGGAGAGCTATGGAGAGCTTCACCGACTTCTGGTCAGAGGAGGCAGGTCAAGGAGGGGAATCTGGGTCACAAGGCTGGCAGGGCAATGAGAGATCAACCAGTGCTCTAAAATGACTCTGGTGAGGCTGCAATGTCCACAGATCGAGCTGAGGTGAGCAGGAACAGGATGGTAGGAAAGCTCTAAAGGAGTTTTCCTAGGATAGAATTGAAAGGAATGATGGGAAACAGCCTACTGACTCCAAGATTTGCAATGCAAACCAGTAAGGGAGATTTGCACCCAAAAAGCCAATGTGGTTAATCTAACATTTAAAATAATCATACCACCAGCTCTTGATCAAAAGGGTACAATTAGGAAATTAGGTAGATATGGTCAATCTAATGGTGAAGTTTTTTTTTTCCTGCTTAATTTCAACCACTTAAAAAGAAAACAATAACCCACAGTGAGATAAAATACACATTCCTCATGTTCTTTAATAACAGGGAGTCTCCTTTGTTTATTACGGTGATCATTTTAATTCTGCTTATGAGTCAGTCAACGTTGACATACCACGTTTATTAGAAAAGAAAGATCTAGAACAAAATGCATCACAGGGTTCAAAGTGCTTGTCTCCAAGGGGTGGAAGACAGAGCCTTTTTGTTTTCTTCTTTCACATTCCCCAAATTTCCTACCATAAACATGGATTGTTTCTGAAATCAGAAAATTTTCGTGTTGTTTACCATAAAAAAGCAAATTATGCAGCCAAGTGGGGAGGATCTACAACCCAGTGTTCCTGCTTTTATTCATTCGATAGGTAGAGTCTCTCTATGAGCCCTTGACAGGCCAGCGCAGGGGGCCTGCCCTCTTGGCACTGACAGTGAGTGTTTCCCAACAGGGAGGGACCCTGTTGACATTCCGGGTGGGGCAGTCCTTCCCTGTGTGGGAGTGTCCCCCACCCTGCAGGATGTTTTAGCATCCCTGGCCCATCCCCATTCCACCCCCAGTCATTTTGATAATCAAATTACCACCCTCGAGGGTGGGACCGTTAGCAGTTAAGAACCCCTAGGAGAATCTGGAGCCTTTAGGAAAAATAAGGAATGCCTTGCCTGAAGAGAAGTCTCCCACAGTCTATGCTTCCTGCCTCTAATCCGTTTCTCGGAATTGCAGAGGAGTCCCTACCAAAACCATTTTGGACCTATTTTGATATAATGTCCCCTTCTATAAATCAGAGGAAGGGTGGGGAGTGGGGTGTTCAGGCCTCTTACTGGGGAGGCTGTGACCCAACTGAAACAATTCACAATAGGCACGGGGCAAGCACCGGCCCGTGGGAACAGCACAGGCTGGTCCTGGAGTTACCACCTACGAAGAGAATTCACTCAAGGCCCAGCCTACAGGGGCTGAGAGAGAAGCACCTCCAGTGTCTCCTGGGGGTGTGACCCAACAACAAAAGTACCACTCCTCCCCCGTGTGGCCTCAGTGGGATGGGAGTCTCTGGGCATATGGCAGGTGCCCTGCCAGCAAGGGGGACAGGAAGCCCTGTGCAGTGGTGGCACCTGCCGGCGAGGGTGACTGTGCTGCCTTGGGAAATGCATTTACCTCCCAGAGCCTCAGTCTCCTCATCTGTAAAATGGGAGAGCAGCCCTTATTTCTAAGTAGTAACCTCCATGACACACCCAGTACGGGGCTTGGCCCTTTCTAGGTGCTCACAAAAGGGTAATCACTTTTTTTTTTTTTTAATGGGTTAGATGATACTGTCTCATACTCTGCAATTAAGAGGACATGTTCTTTCCTCAACCTGCAGCTTGGTTTCTTAAGACCTCTGAGAGGCTAAGCCATCCTCCAGCCGCAGCAGACCTGGAACCCGGCACAGGCCCTGGGCTGTGGGGCAGAACCATGTGGCCAGTGCCTCCTTGGCTGGGGGCTCTGAGTGAAAGGCCAATGGGGCAACGGCCGCTTACCTGCGCCGAAAGGGTTTGTGTGTGAGTTGTGGGGAAGGAGGGTGAGCCTGCCCCGGCAGGCCAGCCTTCCTGGAGTGGAAAGGGTGCTCGGCGGAGAGCACAGCCTTTGGTGGGAACGGGCAGGCCTTTGTTTTCCACAGTGGTGGAAGGCCAAACTGTAAGTCTTCTTTTTCGAGCCACAGCCTCTGCCAAGTGGCTTCCCAGCTCTTGCTGGGATGGAAAATTGCACAGGGCTGCTTCCCCTCCCCCTGCCTTTGTGCTAACAAGAGACTTGCTTTTGTCCTGCTGACGCGGCAGTCTTGGCAGAAAACGGACCCCTAGGAGAGGGGATGTGCCTCCCGCGTATCCCTGCCTTTGGCCTTGGCCAAGGCCTCAAAGACGAGCTAAGAGGTGGGACACAAAGGGATGCTCTGGGGTCCTGGGGCCCAAGCACACCCCTCCGAGCAGCAAGTGGGTGCCCTGCACAGGGAAAATGGGGCTGAGTCTCCGAGAACAGCATTTTCATAAATTCGTGGGTGGAAGGATTCCGTAACCATGAAAGCTTTCAGGGACTTGGGCGAGGGTCAGCTCAAGTTCTTCCCTGTCCTGGGAAGTTTTTTCACAGCTGGCTTCTGCCTTTCATCCAGTAAAGAGCTATAACTCAGTACTTTCCTTTTCTTCCTTGAAGAAGAAAAACACCTACATTTGGAGCCCAGTTCAACCTGAATATTCAGATTGATCATTTAAGTATGACTCTGATACGAATACCAAGAAATTCCCACGGAATGTCCCAGGATTCTGTTTTTGACTTTGGCAAAGAACCCACTATGTGCCAGGGAGAGCAGCTTTGTGAAGCAGGAGTCATTGTCCCGTTTCACAGATGGAGAAAGTGAGGCTTGGGGGCAGGGGACTGTCATCTGCTTGAGGTCACAGGACCGGGTCTGTTGGAGTCCGAAGCACGCGCTCTGGTGTTGCGTTGGTACGCTGGGTTTTCGCCAATAGGAAACACATTCCAGTGTGACTGCACACTTTCTCCATGGAAGAACTAAAAACATTAGCTTTTTTAGGCAAATGATTCTCCCAGTCGATGGGGCCTGGCAAATACGTCTACCCTGTCTCTAACCCCACTCAGTGATGCTGATATCTGGAAGGACCACTCGACCTGCCGACTGCAGAGTCCTGGAGTAGGGCGGGGAGGAGAGTAGGCTCCCCGGAGTCCCCCTCCTCTCTGGGCCTGCTCCCTTGTCGGCAAAATGGAAAAGATCTAAAGGGTCCTTCCAGCTCTAAATATTCGTGATTTAGGGCAACTGTCAGTTTGCTGATTATCTGTACATAGAAATAATAGTTAAGTGCTTGACTCCTGCTAGTTATGTGCCGCTTAGTTAGCCCTCACAACAATGCTACCATTTAAGGATGACTATTAACTCCGATTTGCAAATGCAGAATGAAACTCTGTGTGCTTAAATAATTTACCGAAGGTAACAGTGGACGAGCGGGGGCACTGGGATTTGAACTTGGGCTGTTTGACTTCAGGCATGAATTTTGGAGCCAGTCAAAGCTGTGTTTGAAGCCCAGCTCTGCTATTTGTGCAAATGATTCTAATTTCTCTGAGCCTCAATTTCCTCATCTATAAAATGGGCACAGGGTTGACGAAATAAGGTAATGAATGTAAAGCACTTAGCCCCATGACTGGCCTACAGTAGACATCCAATATTATTACTTGAAGCAATAACTCTGGTTTGGGTAGCCCATTTTTTTGAGCTGTAAGTCTTAATACTATTCCTTTGGTAAGGAATTGTTTTAGGGGAAAAGGAACACTTAAGGTCTTAAGGGCAGGGATCAGCCTGGGTATTAACTCCTCCAAGTGCCTGGAGGAGCGCCTGGCCCTCAGCAGGTGCTTGGTAGCTGTGGCACATAGGCAGGCAGAATTTCTAAAACGGGGGGCGCCTGGGTGGCACAGCAGTTAAGCGTCTGCCTTCGGCTCAGGGCGTGATCCTGGCATTATGGGATCGAGCCCCACATCAGGCTCCTCCGCTATGAGCCTGCTTCTTCCTCTCCCACTCCCCTGCTTGTGTTCCCTCTCTCGCTGGCTGTCTCTATCTCTGTGGAATAAATAAATAAAATCTTAAAAAAAAAAAAAAAGAATTTCTAAAATGGACCCCCACAGAAGTCCCATCCTCATCCCCAGAGCCCCAGAGCCTATGCATATGATGAGATCTCACTCCTGGGATCATGTTATAACACAGGCCACAGTTCACTTTAAGAGAGGGAAATTATTCTGGATTAGTTCGGTAGGTATAACGTAATCGCATGGGTCCTTAAAAGCAAACAGCTTTCTCCGACAGGTGGCAGAAGTGGAAGTCAGAGAGATTCAAAGCACAGGCAAGATTCAATGCCCCATTGCCAGCTTGAAGATGGATAAGGAATGCAGGCAGCCTCTGGAAGCTGAGGGGTCCCTGGCTGAGAGCCACCAAAGAAACACATATTCTCCTTACCTAGCCGCAAGGAATTGAATTCTGCCAACAACCTGAATGAGGCTGGAAGTGGATTCTTCCCTAATCCTCCAGATAAGAGCCCCGCCTGGCCAAGATGATGACTTCTGCCTTAGGCGACTCTAACCAGAGGACCCAGCAGCACCTGCCTGGACTCCAACCAACTGAACTGTGAGACGATAAATGGGGGTGGTTTTAAGCTGCTAAATTGGTATGAATTCATTACAGGGCAAGAGCAAAGTAACCCTGCAGCCATAACAAAGATGCCGCCCACTACAAAAACTTTATGAGCGCTAATTACTCCCATTGTAGAGACGGAAGAAACGGAGGGTCCTGGAGGTGAAGTACCCTGCCTGAGTCGATGCTGTAGCATCTCACCCAAAGCCCATATTCTTAGGCACTACTTTCTACAAAGGACTGGGACTCTGGTCATTAGGACCATGCCCCAGGAAGCTGAGCTGAGAGATGTGGGGGCTGTCCTGGGGTCCCCAGAGCCCCCTCTGACAGCATGTGTCTCACCCACCTGGCAGAAAGGGAATGATCCGCTGTTTGGGATCCTTCTGTCCTCCTTCCATGGGAAATTTGTCCAACATCTGCATCTAAACAGGGGGAGAAGAGCGAAAACAGAAGCCTTTAATATGATGAATGCATCTCTGACGCTTTAAGGGAAATATGTGAAATATGCGATTTGATATATAAAGGCTCACTGTGTCCAGCTTTTCAGAAACCCAGACTAACGGGGAAGGCAATGTCAATTGGACCAAGAATCTCCATGAAAACAGCTCTCTCTGTCCACAGCCGCCATGTCAGCAAAGGCTCAGAGCTGGGTGGGAGCACTCTCGGTTGTCCTGGGGGCCTCTAGCCACAGGACCAGAAATGTGAACACTACCCCCAGAGCCACCAGAATTCCTTGACAGCAGGCCAATCTGTTTCCTACGAATTGCAGGTTTTGTCAGGTAACAAACCCCTCAGACTCAATTCATCTGCTTATGTCTCTGCCTGTGAGCACAGACACATATGCTCCCCTGCCACACTAGGATTCCCCAGGTGGGCCCAACTCTGTGCTAGGCGCCTGGGGTTCGGAGATGAAAAGACTTGTGGTCTAGAGAGCCCGAAAAGGAAACCGATCATCACAGGGTGGTGAGGAAAGCGCCTTCAGAGGCAGGCGTAGGCTGCTGTGGGGCTGAGAACGAACGGGGCAGAGTCCCCAAACCAGAAACCTTTACTACTGTGATAAACGCCTCTCTGATTTGATGTACAAAATCCCAAGGACCTGTTGCTTGTGGTCCTGGGGAAGTGACAGACCTGGGGTCTCATCTTTAAGTTGGCCATAATGATACCAACGTGCAGCGTTACTTGATGGAGTAAAGCAGGGCCGTGGTAGTGACTGAGGCCGTCATCAGACTTCTGCTCTTCTGCTGAGCGCGCGGTAGATGTCCCCACCCCCTTGCAGTGGGGTGTGGCCACTTAAAGGGGAGCGGAAGACACGTGTCACTCTGGGGTGGGAGAGTTATGAGTGGTCTGTGATTCACCCCCACTTCTTTCTGCCGTGTGACCGGCCACACTGCAGACAGTGGCTTCTCTGCCACTGAGGGCCCAGAGCTCCCAGCAACCTCCGAGCGACACGCAGCCCGAGTGAGAGACGAACCCTTGTCGTACAGAGACTCTCTGTCCTAGCAGCGGAGCCACCCTACTGGCACCTGGGCAGGATTCAAACAGAGGCGAAGGCAGTCTCGAGCCTCCCACGTGAGGGCTGGAATGTGAAAAGCTGCTCATCATTTCTCCTCCAGGAGAAAGTCACCCTGGCATTAAAGATGCCCGTCTGGTAGAAGGAAAGCAGGTCTGAAGAACCTTGGGGCAATAAGCATGGCTGATGCCTGGGGGGAGAGAGGGGAGGCTGGAGGGGCAAGAGAAACAGGTTATCCGTGCCAAGCACGGGCTAGATTCTTTAGACACGTGCTCCCCCTCAATCTCCCGAATACTCCGAGGTGGACACGATTAGCCAGGAAACTGGAGCCCAGAGACGGAAGAAGTCAGCCACGGGCCTGCAGCCAGCCAGCGACGCGGCCAGAGATGGAAGCCCGTGGCTTCTCTGCCGTCACTGCACCTGCCTCGACGAAGCAGCGGGGACAACGAGAACGGATTGCTGCATGGGCCTGGGAAACAGGCTGGGGCTCCCTGCCCTGTTGGGGCTGTCTTCCGTGATGCCCGTGGGTAGGCGGGTCCGCCTCCGCTTGGCCGGCACCCGGAAGGGCTTGCAGAGGCCACAGTCTGATCTCTGGTTTCCCGTTGGCCCTACTCTGTGCTGCATGGCGACGTGACATGCTTGGTCCACCGTCATTCGGCAACTGGAGAGCCCACAGCAGGCCTGCTGGCAAAGGCAGGCTGCTTTCTTTGAATCCAGGAGCTTTTCGATGCTGGCACAAAGCAGGCACTCCACAAAAACTGACCAAAGCAACAAAGGCCACTAAGTGGAACACTACGGGAGACAGCTTCACGTGTTCGCTAAGTGCCCTAGTTAATACTCTTCATAGCATTAATACTAAATAATAGTCACCACCACCAACAGTTGTTTGGCAGTTTACGCTTAGCAAGCCTTTCCGTGCGTGGTTTGATATGACCTTCACAGTGACTCTGTGATACAAATGTATGCCCCCCCCAACCATGTCCCCAGATGGAGAAACTTGGGGGCAGAGAGGGACAGCTGCCAGAGGTCACCCAGCTGAGTGGTGGTCCAGCCAGTTCAAGTACCTTAATCGAATTCCCACACTCCTTCCCTAAGATCACTCTCAAAGGTGGCTTTGGAGTGTCATGCAAGCGTGAAAAATCAGCGTGAGATGAAGTAAGTTTATATTCTCTGCACAGGTGAACAGCATGCTTTCTTTTGAAAAGCGGGGTGATCGATCAGTCTCAGCTACAGAGCCTTTTAGAGAGGATAGGTTTTGCCTAACACCGTCTTTCTTGGTCCTTCTCAATTTTATTTGTTAGGATAATGCTGGAACACTGCTAAAGGGAACTCAGGAGAAAAAAAAAAGGTATGCACCAGTAATCCATCCACCCGACCATGCCCATTCTCCAGTCTCCTGGCTTCCTCCTGAGCCCTGTCTGAAGGAGGCCAGCGGAACAGGCCTCTCCCAGAGCTGCCTGTGGTCTCCAACACTGTGTCTTAGGCCTTTGTCCTGACTTGCTTTTGCGGGGCCCGGAGAGCCAAAGTGTCTCCCCAAATGTTACTTATTCATTTGAGGCAGCAGACCCGGGTTTCATGCCGCGAAGCCTAACCGGACAGTCCCGGGGTTACATCCTGATGCTTCCCTAGCCCCACTGTGTGTCGAGGGCCGGACTCCTCGTCCAGGGAGCCTGAGTTACCATCCGGGGAATGAGGACCACAGCCTGCCTGGCAGGGTCTCTGTGTCTGCAGACACTGAACATGAGCCCTTTGGGGACATACAGGCGCTCAACAACGGATCCCCTCTCCTGGCACTCTGCCCATAAAGAAGACGTGATTCTGAAAGTTATCTGGGAATGATTTTTAGCAGTTTGTGAGGCTGTGTGTTTTTAGAAATCGTGTTAAATATACCACACATAAACTTGACCATCTTGACCGTTCTGAACATAGAATGAGTGGCATTAAGCACATTCGCACGACTGTACAACCATCACTGCCAACCATCTCCAGAACCTCTTCATCATAAGCCGAAACTCTGTCCCCATGGAACACGAACTCCTTATTCTCCTCTCCGAGCCCCTGGCAACCACCGTTCCACCTTCCATCTGTACAAATCTCCTGGTTCTAGGTTCTGCATGTCAGGGAATCGTACGGTATTTGTCCTTTGGTGTCTGGCTCATTCTGCTCGGCACCACGTCCTCGAGGTCCATCCGTGTTGCAGCAGCTGTCAGAACGTCCTTCCTTCTGAAGGCCGAATAACAGTCCATCGCAAGGCTGTGTTTGTTTTTGGTTTTAAAGATTTTACTTATTTATTTGACAGAGAGAGAAAGAGCACAAGCAGGGGGAGTAGCAGAGGGAGAGGGAGAAGCAGACTCCTCTGCTGAGCAGGGAGCCTGACGTGGGGCTCGATCCCAGGATCCTGGGATCATGACCTGAGCCAAAGGCAGACGCTTCACCGACTGAGCCCCCCCGGCGCCCGACAGGGCTATGTTTTAGGGTCAGCAGAACTCCTCAGACTATCCAAGTCCCCTCAGGAGCCAGAGCTTGGTTGTCCAACAGAACTTTCTGCAATAATGGCCACTTTCTCTATCTGCGTGGTCCCTTACTGTAGCCACTAGCCCTAGACGGGGCTCCAAGGCTGAGCACTTGAAACATGGCTCGGGAGACTGAAGAATGGAACTTTTATTTTTATTTAATTCTTATTCATTTAAATAGCCTCACATGACTAGTGCCATCATCACAGACAGTGCAGGGCTGGACTATAACACCCAGTCTCCTCATTTAGCTGTATCCAGTTTTATTTCGCTTTCTTTATCACCCCGCCATTGGTAACAACAATCTAAGATGACTATTTGTAAGGACAGGAGATCAGAGGCCTATGAGCTGGTTTGCTTTTGGTCTGAGCGTGTCCAGGTTCACAGGCCACAAGCTGCTTCTAACCAGAGAGCCGTCATGCTTGGCACCCACAGGCCACATTCCAGACACTCTGTGGGGACCCCCGGACCCAGGCTGTCTGCAGCAGCAAGACCAGAGGCATGCCGGGCTAAGACCAACTGTAGACTGCTCTCCTTGGAAACTAGGAAAGCCATGCCCTTCCCCCCAGATAATAAAAGGAAGTGGTGCTCGGGGTGAGGAGGATTGGAAACCGAGGAGGAAAGTGAGTCAGTCTGGGGGGCGGGAAGGGAGAGGGTGAGCCACGTCAAGTGGCCACATTGCAGGCCTCCAAGGGGAATAAGAGAACACTCCATCAGCAGTTTTCAAGACATCAGCTTGTGGCAGAGAGAAAGGAGACATGCTGTCCAAGGAAAACAGTGTGGAAGCTGGCGTGGAGGGCCACACGTGGTTTGTGTTAGTGGCAGACTGGACTTGGAGGGGCTTACTCCCTCAGTATCATAAAACCTTACGTCCCAGAAGTGCCGGAGCAGGCCGTGGAGACCGTCACGCGCAGCTGCTGACAGGGTCGCTGGGAAGCCTCACGGTTCTCAGAGCAGGACACAACGACATACCTAGACCCGCTTGACATGGCTCGCTGTCTTTGGAGATCCTGTCCCTTCGAGGAGCTGGTCTGGCTGAATGTTAGCACGCTCTGCTGTCCTGGTGGACATGCCACGTGGGGCCTGCCTCCCCTCCCATCTATCCACCTTGCTCTTCTTCCTGCCGCCCCTCCAGTCCAGGTCAGCATGTCCTCAGTCTGACTTCCTTACTGGTCTGCCTGCCCTCTGGCCTGCCCCAGCACCTCCTCACCAGTATGTGCTAGGTCCCTGGCATACAATTGTGCAATGAATGAATGAATGAATGAGTAAAAAAAAAAAAAAGTGGTTATCTGGTTTGGTCAGCCATGGAAAGCCCTCCCCTATTCTGCTGTCTAGGAGAGGAGAAATTAGGTTCTAGGCGGCAGCAACAGGACCTAGACTGGGATTCAGAGGCAACTGACCAACGCGATCTTGCTCCTTTCTCTAGAAATCGAGAACTGCTGACTGTGTGGGAAAGGGCGGCTACGGTACTGTCTCAGCTACACACCACCGAGACGCCCAGAGCTTTTCAGATGGAAGGGAAGAAGACTCCATCAAGCGTATATACCATGTGGGAGGCACCGCAATTTCAGAAGATCGTGTCTGTGTCTGAGGACCCAGCAAAGGCAGTGCTTGGGTAAATACGGCCAGAGGACTCCGAGGCCAGCTGTTGACTAGGATCTCGCCGGGCAGCCGTCCCGGCTGGGCCAGGCCCGCCTGCGGAGTGGGAATCCTTTGGTTCTGCCACCCCTATACCTGCCCCCAGGAAAGATGAGAAGACATTCCCTTCCCTTTGGCCTCTGGGGTGGAGCACGGGGGCTTTGGGCAAACACGCACCAAAGCTCAGAAATGCACCTGGGGCTGTCAAACTCCCAGAGAAGGGACAGGTCGGTCTGGTCTCAATTGTGATTGGAAGCAAATGACTTTTGCTGTGTGCACTGAGATAGCCTCTCCTGTCTCTGGATCTTAGTTTCTCTGGGGAGAAACGAAGGTGCAGACCAGATGCTGCCTCCGGTTTGCCTTTGGCTCTGGGATGTGCTCTGTCTAGGAAAGAGCTCTCCCTGCAAGCCCCTGTCCGTAGAACAGCCCTCTCTGGGTCCCCACAGATGGAGTGTTCCTGTGTACAGGACACGTGTGATGGCACTTCTCCCACGAGCTCCCTGCCGGACAGAGTGACCCAGCTTGCTCTGGGTCACTCTATGTCCCCCGCCACTGGCATTCTGCCAGATGCCCAGCCAAAAATCCTGCCTCTACACCTTTGCACACTAATTCCCTCTTCAGGAAAGCCCTCCCCTATCCCGCTGGTGGGTCAACTCCTTACTTCTTGTCAAGGCCCTGCTCAGATGTCAGCTCCTTCTGGAAGCAAGCTCTGCCTAGGCTCCTGGGCTGGGACAGAGGTCTTCTCTGAACACCTGGGGTCTGGCTCAGCACATATTTAAGCGTGCCTTCCCTAGGGGAAGCCCTGGCTCCATTGAAGATGACGCCAGCCTGGGGACACACTGAGCCAGTGGGAAAACTAGAGGGCAAAGGTCGCACGGCCCGGCGTAAAGATCCCTCACACGTCTGAGGCCTGTTTGCAAAGGGCCTGTGTTGTGCTCGGAGCAGCTCTCTGCAGGACTGCTCTGAGTGGGAGCGCCCAATGGGCCTCTGAAGGCCAGCTCTGGGCAGAACTCTGAGGCAAATCTATCTTCGAACAGACATGTGAAAGCAGTGCTGGGCCTCAGGGAGGCTGGGGGGCTCAGTGGCTAGCAGCACAGCCTGAATCCCAGCCGTGCTGTTTCTGGGCACATGACTCTGTGTCTCTTGAGCTTCCGCTTCCCCGCCTGTGACTTCCAGCTTGTAAGTGAGGATGAAATGAGACGGCACAGAAAGTGGGCATCTGGCATATTTCAGTAAACGCTCGCTGACCCCGTCACTGCATCACTCAACCAAACCCCCTTTCCTCTAGGCACTGCCCTCGACGCTCTCGCATTCTGGCGATCCCCAAGCCCTGCTCAGAGGCCAGCTCCCTCTGGCACACTGAGATGGACTCTCCAGCATGGGCTCTGGCGAGGGCAGAAAGGGAGGCTCAGAGAGGCTGAGTGGCCTGCCCAAGGCCACACAGCTGGTAACACAGAGCTGGAACCTGACACCAGGTCTTCCCATTCCAAGCCCAGGGCTCTATGGCCTGCACCCTTGTGTGAATGAGACACGTGGTCAGATGTGCGCTAGAAGTGGCAGGACTGATGACCAGGGTCTGGCTGTTCTAAGCATAAGAGGGCTACGAAATCACACTGGAAGGTGAACTGTCAGAGGGGACCTTCTCGCTGGTGACTGTGAGTCTCTTATCCCACAAAGGAGCCTGAGGCATGTTCCTCCTTTTACCCCAGGCAGCCTCTCCGCAGACTATTTTCTCTGCCTGAATGTCCGGCCCCAACCAGGAGAGCATTTGCCGTTTTCTGTCATCTACAGGCTACTTCCCCTCTCTGGTGGCAGCTGTCTGATTCCTTCTGGGGAATCTTCTACTCCTTGGTTAGTCTACACTCATTCTACTCCAGTCCCTCGACTGGCCCTGACTGGCCCAGCCACCGACCCAAGATGAACCAATGAGACTTTTGCTTTAATTGTTGGGGATGTTCTTTTTCCTGAAGCCACTGAGCTGACCTGTTGGATACAGCTGGGAGCTGTGGCCGCCACTGTACCACACACCACCCTGCTTGGGCACGAAGAACGCTAAGAACTGGAGAGAGGCAGGTCCTCACTGACATTTTTGCCCCTGGATCCAGCCACACCTGAAGCCAAGAATGCTTACACGTCTCAGCTACATTTAACTAATCAATGTTCTTTTTGAGTAAGCCATTTTGACTGGGGTTCTGTCATCTGCAACTAAGACAGTTCTGACTAAAACAAGATCTCACAGCCAGTAAGTGGCAGCATTTGGGTCGAAGCCCAGGATCTTAACCACTCTATTAAACTGGCATCGTCTCTCCCTCTAATCTTTACGCCAGTTCCTAGCAGCAACCCACGCCCATCAATAATCCCAACAGCTGACATTTGCTCAGGGCTTGACAGCCCAGAAACTGCTCACACATATCATCACTTTTTAAAAAAAGCAATTGAGATATATTTCATATACGATAAAATTCACCCTTTTTAAAGTGTACAATTCAGTGGTTTTTAGTATATCCACAAGGCTGTGCAACCACGACCATCACCCAGTTCCAGAACATTTTCATCACCCCCAAAAGAAACCCAGTACCCACAAACAGCCTCTTCCCCCTCCCCCTTCCCCCCAGCTCCTGGCAACCACTAATCTGCCATCTCTGCAGATCTATGTCTTCTGGACACACATCACCACTTGTAACTCCATGTAAACCCTGTGAAGCAGTCACGGGAGAGGGGTGCTAGAAGCACCGTGGCTAAGAGTGTGGTATCCAGTGTCACCTGCCCAGTTTCAAATCCAAGTTCTGATGTTCACTAGCTGTGTGACCTTGTGCAAATGACTTAACCTCTCTGAGCCTAAGATTCTTCATCTATGTAATTTAATAAGCTTAACATGAGGATTAAATGAGTCATTATATCTAGATGCTTAGCAGTCAGTGCTCCAGAAATGCCAGCTATCTCTATTGTCATTACCTCATGTTACTGATGAGGACATTCAGGCAACAAAGGGGTTAAGGGGTGTGCTGAAGGCCACACAGCACAGGTGGCTGGGCCCCAAGTCTCCTGACTGAGTCCTCTGCGTTTTCCATTACGCCACACTGGCCTAGCTGTTCCTTCACGAAAGCTTGGCCCTCCCCATACTCTTTTGTGCCAAGTTACTTTTGAAAAAGCCAAGGCTACTCGCCAGACAGGAGGAAGGGGAGGGTGGGATCATGAAATCATCTTACTTTAGGGGGTCACAGCCCCATGCAGGCTGGCCTCCTTGTCTGGTCCTTGGGAACAGCTGACTTTGGCTGGTGGGGTCCTACCCTACTCTCCTCTACTTTCCCCTTTTGGGATGTGAGGGGTGGGGAGCAGGCCATTTCTAGGGCAGCAGGACCCTCTGGAATTCCATGACTTTCCCACTCCAGCCACCCATCTGGGACTCTTTAAAGCTGGCTCAAGCACTGCCTTTAGACTACCAGGGAGGGGATCTGAGGCAGCTGTTTATGTTATAGCAAACCCCCAATTATTGCCAATTATGCTGAGTGGGGAAGAAAACCTCACTTTGAAGTTCTGGTAGAAATAAGAAAGTTGAGTCAGAACAGGAGAGTTGAGGGAGGACAGGCTTTGGTCCAGGGAGACTCGTGATCCCACCCTGGCTCAAGCATTCCCAAATGATGTCACGTCGGGCAAGTCTCATTGGAACCGAGAGACAGCTAATGACAGCTAATGTGCTTACTGAACGAGGCACACCTCGATGAACTGTCACGATGAATGCACGAGGGCCGTGCTTCCACTCTTACCGTGCAGGTGGGGGAGGGAGTCTCAGAAACATACAGAGGTGACACCAAGCTGAGATCTGACAGGCAGAGCTGAGATTTGAACCCAGTCTGTCTAGTCCCAGAAGTGAAGGTCTAAAGCCCTGGGGATGCTGCCTCGCTGGCAGCCTGTGACGTCTCCATGTGTGCTTCCAGGGCTTGTCCCCCACCCCGTCCTCACCCGACCTCCTCCTCCAGACAATGCCGTACCAAATGCCCCGACCTCTCTGGCCACAGCCAACAGGCTCACAGGCGGGTCCAGCACCCTCGGGACAATCAGATTCTCTCTCTCCTGGACACGGGACTCAGCATCTAGAAATGCCAGTGTGCTGACAAAAGGGAAGGACATTTCACCTGGGGGACTGCGGTGCTGCCTGGGGGACGTGGGCCAATGCGTCCGGGGAGGAAGCTGGTCCAGAGAGGCTAGCAGGAAAACCAAGTAGGCTCGATGGGAGGCCCTGTAGCCACAGTGATAGATGGCCAGGGAGCTGCTAGGCCTCCGAGGGCCATTCAGTTGCTGGTGCTGGGGCCCTGGGAGGCCAGTTGCATTTCCTGCTCTGGGCTCCGTGGGGCACAGCTGCCTCCTCCCGTAAATCTACCCAACTCCTCTCTTCCCACCTAAGCTGCTCAGCGGGTGTTTGCTCTGTGGATGTCCATAATCCCCAGGAGAGCGATCCCAATCGCAACAGTTCTATCGTTTCGCTGTTCTCTGCTCCTGTTATCCTTTTGGAGGTATTAGGCAGGCAAGAGGCTTCTGGAAGCAAAGTACGGGTAGTCCTCCCTACACAGACCTGCTGTGTGTGGATGGTCTAGCAACTTGCAAAAGTGTTTACCCAACATTCAGTCTCTGAACTGAAGACCTGCCCTAATAGATCCACACAGATCACCCCGCATCTGGGTAAGAGGGTGTGGGTCTCGGTCATTCTCAGACAGGACTACACCTCCTGCTCATGGCGTTCAAAGGTACTGGGGGTCACCTTCCTTGCCTTTCCACCAGGGTTCAGCCCCTTCCTGGCCCCCATGCTGCTCCTGCCAAGTCTGTTCTAGATAGCCTCTTTGTGTATTTACATGTTTGCTGCGGACCAGAAGGAAAGTATAGTTTACAGATGGTACTGTTTGATTTGGTTGCATTTTGCGAACACAAAATACCACTAACGAGTTCAGTGCATTTTAATAATTAGGTAACTGGTGTCTCAGTTGGTTTACATTACGCAATGACTCCTGGCAGCTTGTTCTGTAGGCGCTGGAGATTGTTTTAGTGATACTGGGGAAACTGGTTAGGAGCACGTTAGTATCTCGCCTCCCCCTTTAAAATAATGAAATACAGATTCTGAAAATCCTTTATTCAACATTTTTAGGAATGGATTAGGTCCATACGACCCAGGCTGCCTGTGGTTAACATCACCCAACCTTCCGAGAGAACATGTGAGGTCAAGACACGGGGATGGTATGCAGAGGACACTGTGTTCACTGCGACTTCTGGGAAGTGACCTTTCACTCTTTACTGCTGAGTATGAGCCCAGAGCATTTTGTAACCCTGTGGGATCTGAGGATAAAGCCAACACCATGAAAGTAGGAATGCAGGAGGAGAGAAAGCAGCTGGGTGAGATGGTACCATGAAAACCCTGGATCAAGCTGTGCCTGAAACCAGGAAGGTTTTTTTCCTCCTGGGAGAGTCAAACGTGTGCTCCACAGATTTGTGTGTCATTCTTGCATAGGGACCACGTTAACTTCTGTATCATTTTAATTTCAGTACCCGTGCTGCTCAAGTAAGCACATGGACATTTTTAAGTCTAGGAAATAACAAAGAACACTATGCGTCCGTTACGGGGGAGGGTCTAGGCTCTGATGTCAAAATGGAAAGTTAGTTCAGCTGAACTTCTTCCTACACCGCGGCTCACTGCACACTCCAAATCCTTACCTGGAGGTCAAAGAACTTGCTGTAGCGCCGGTAAATGGCCTCCGTGTTGCCGCTGGACCACGTAACCCGGATGATATAGACCTACAGAGAGGGACAGAGAAGACGGGCGTTAACACCGAGGGAGCCGTTCCAGCTCCAGGGCTCTGGAGCAAAGCACAGCACCGAGTCAGAAAGACCCGGGTTTGAACCTCGGCTCTGCCGCCAGCCAAACCGTATGGCTTTGGACAAGTCACTCGCTGTCTCTGGGCCTCAGCTTCCTCCACAATAATAGGGGTATAACCCCCACCTCTGAGAGTGCGACAAAGGACTAAGTGAAATCAAGAATGGGAAAGCGTTAGCACCCAGCTCATCTCAGGAGATGGTGTTCTTTTCAGCACTCTTGGGATTTCTTGCTTTCCACTCAATCCAGAGAGTCCCAGAGCTGCCTATTTTTCCAGGCATTCTTAAAAAGAGTCAGCTCTGGGACTTTTGCTCCAACCCTTGAGAAAGTCAAGCTCTCTTTACTTCGAAGTTGCTGGGCTATTAGGACATGGACCTGGGGCTGCCGGGGGGCCATCTCAACACTGCTTGGAAGGAGCCTGAGAATGAGGCCAGCATCCGTAGATTCCTGTAACACGGTCCGATCCTGAGACCCAGCTCTGCTCGAAGCTCTATCTACTGCTGGTCTGTCAAGTTTCCTGAGCCAATACACCTTGGGCCAAACCTGCCTTCT
Source organism: Ursus arctos (assembly GCF_023065955.2). Taxonomy (NCBI): domain Eukaryota; kingdom Metazoa; phylum Chordata; class Mammalia; order Carnivora; family Ursidae; genus Ursus; species Ursus arctos. The sequence goes on from NW_026622819.1 coordinate 59,182,520, forward strand.
CAAATTATTTCTGAAGCCACTTTAAGTTGGGTTTCTGACACATGTAATCTAGTCTTGACTGATGCAGGATGGGAGGCAGGAGAGAGCTCTCTGAAGCCTGGAGTCATCATGGTGCACTTTGAAGGACCTGGAAACTTTGCTAGGAAATTTTCATTTGAAATGCGACAAGGTGGAGCAACTGTGGGGGGCTGGGGCCAGAGACCAGTGTGAACGCCAGGGACTTGCAGAAGAAGGTTCTCCAGGTGAGAACAGATGAATAATGGAAAGATAAATCAGGACAAGATGCAAAGTGCCCTTGAGTGCCAAACTAAGTCCACCAGGAATGACCTTTCCAAATCCAACACACATTTAATTTCAAAGAAGCGTGACAGAGAGGAAGAAACGCGGGCTCTAGAGTCAAGCTTTAGACTCACACAGTTTCCTAACCTTCAGAGCCACAGCTTCCTTAACTGTAAAACGGGGTCAGCAAGTCTATCTCACACAGAGTTGTGATGATTATTAGAGGTCAAGCTCTGAGCTCTTTGCCTGGCAGAAAGGAAAAGGTCAAGAACTTTTAGTGCCCTGCGTGCTGCTTCTCCAATGCCTGCCCCACCCCCGTTCATAAAAACAGGCTAATTCAGCATCACAGATTTGGGCATCCTGGCCCACCCCCTCCCTTGTTTGTGCTCCCAATCCCGGGGCCCTCATGCAGCCAAAGAACAGGTCAAGGCATCCTTTAGGAATCACCTTGGAAAGATGATTTTCTGACAAAAAAGATCTCTGTCTCGAAAGCCACCGGAGTAGTCAGTTTTATTAAAAAGACTTCAATTCTGCTTCATCAAGACTCCAGCATAGAGATTCTGAATGAGAGAATTCTCCCATTTGTCATTCATTCATTCACTGTACATTTATTAAGTACCTCTTGTGTGCCAGGCGCTCTGCTGGGTGCTGGGACACAGTGAGGAGCAGGAGAGACCAAGACCTTGGCCTTGGAGAGTGGGAAGATGGGCAGTAGACCAGCAGACAAGCAAGTATGTACGTAATGGTAAGTTACACTCAGTGCTTAGGAAGGCCCCAGTGCCTGCTGGGAACGCACGAGCGGTAAGACGGGGCAGTGGGGTGTCCTTGGACGGGAAGGCCTATCTGAGGAAGCAAGCAGTGAACAGAGACCTGAAGGACGAGGAGCTGGCCAGGAGAAGAGCTGAGAACAGAGTACTCCAGGCAGAGAGAGGAGGACGAGTAAGGATACAGAGGCCAGGAAATGCCAGACATGTCTGAGGTGCAGGAAGACCGTCATGGCAAGCAGCGCCGGGGGAGGAGGGAGGCAGGAGCTGGGAAGCAGGCAGTGGTGGCATTACGGGGGGCTTGCAGGCCACAGGGAGGAGATGGGATTTTGTTCTATTAAAGAGTTTCAAGGGGTGGAGGTGTGGGACACAATTTAATGTATGTGTTTCAAATTTTTCCTATACATCCTTCTGGCCACTGTGTGAAAAATGGTTTGACAAGGAGCAGGGACACCACTAAGGAGGCATTTCCGTCACTGAAAGGGACTCGGCCAATCCAATGGCCCCAACCTCCAGATAGGTAAACTGAGGCCCAGAGAAGACCAGAACAGCAGTCCTGTCACTGGTGGATGCTCAAGCGAAGTTTGGATGATTGCCTGTCAGGAACAATGCTAATGTGGATTAAGAAACAAAGAAAAAAAATGACTGATCGTCAAAGTTCCATTGTTTTCCTAAAACCAACAAAAAAAGCACTGCCATAAATGGAAAAAAAAATTCTGCTTACACAATTCATTCTCGATCTCTTGTTTACAGTTTTTAAAGTTCTGTACATATGGTACAAGGACTCTGCAGCAGTCCTAATTAGTTTATTGGAATCAACCTCTGAACACAATTTGATGCCTAAATTTTTAGGCACAGATCAAACTTTTTAATGAGAATTGTCCCAATGCAGGACTTTGGCCTTGCGCAGGGTTTAGGGGTGGGTGAAAGGGCACACCCACTGGGTTCTGACGCCAGCCCTGCTGCTGGGGGACACCCACAGGCACCAACCTCTCTGGCTACAGTGTCCTTCTCTCTAAAACAGGGTGAGTACTTTCCCTTGAGGATTCACTGCAATCGCTAATGTATGTGGGGTCTTGCCCAATGCCTGGCACACGGGAAGTGTGCAAAGTCAGCTTTCCCCGCACAGCAATTGTCCAATACGCTTGCTTATCTGGTATTCCCTTTCTTGTCTTGGTAACAGCACCTACATTTCTTTGGAATGTCACCCCTCTCCCTTCCCTAGTCTTTGTCATAGGGAGTAGGTGTGCCTCCCGGGCCTGGCCAACCAGACTGTTGCCTGTCCCTGGCCACAACGATGGTTCAGGGACAGGCAGGTGACCCAAGCCAGGCCAAGGAGACTCAATTCTGGGACAGTCTGGGATGGCATGGTCACGGAAGAGCCCCTTTTCCCCACCGCGATGGCTAACTGCAAGGAGAACTGTGTGGAAAGCATCTGTCACAGAGAAGCAAGCAACCAAGAGGAAGAGAGAGGGCCCGAGTCCTATGACATGATTTGAACCCCCAGATCCAGCATCCTGGACATTTCACGGCCACAAGCCAAAACCTCCCCAATCTTGTTTAAGCCAGTTTTAGTTTCTGTTGCTTGCAACCAATGCTGTCTGAACACATCTGACCTTGACTTTTAGATTTTATCCCAAACCCAGTTAATACTCAGTGTCCTGCTGTTAAGGAGTTAAAAGCAGACTTCTTCATGGCAACATCATTCACAACAGCCAAATGATGGACAAAATGTGCTGTAGGCACACAACGGAATATTACACAGCCTTAAAAAGGAAGGGCTTTCTGACTCATGCTATGACATGGATGAACCCAGAGGATATGAGGCTAAGTGAAATAAGCCAGTCACAAAGAACAAATACTGTATGAGTCCACTTATATGAGGTACCTAAAAGAGTCAAACTCATAGGAACAGAAAGTCAAGGGGTGGTTACCAGGGGATGGCGAGGGGGATGGGGAGTTAGTGTTTAACGGGTATGGGGTTTCAGTCTGAAAAGATAATGAAAGTGCTGGAGACAGTTGGTGGTGACTGCACAACAGTGTGAAGGTACTTAATGCCACTGACCTGTACCCTTAAAAATGGTGGCAATGGTAACACTTATGTTATGTATATTTTATCACAGTTAAAAAAATAATTTTTAGCAAAAGTAGCTTTCCTGCAGAGGTCGATGTAGGCCATATCATGTTCTCCTGGAAATGACACTGTGACCTTGTCCATGGAATAGCCCTCAAAACTCGTGCCGCACATCCAAGAAAAGACTTCTATCCAGAACGCATTTTTTTTTAAAAAAAAAACCTCTCAAAACTCAACAGTAAGGAAACAACCAACATGATCGCAAGATGGACAAGAGATGTGAAGAGACTCTTCACCAAAGAGGACAGACGGACATCTGACATCATCAGCCATTAGAGAAAGACAAACTGAAGCCGCGATGAGGTATCACCACATATCTATTAGAACTGCTAGAACAGAAAATACTGCCAAACCAACAAAAACAAGTGCTGACAAAAATGTGGGCTCACCGGAACTCTCATCCATTGGTGGAAAAGCAAGATGGCACTGTCACTCTGGAGGGATGCGGAACTACCAGGTGAAAGGTTGTGGATAAGGAGAGTCACACGGTGTGAGAGTATCACCCTATGGATTACTTTCCCAGCAAAGGGAGAAACGCACCTTTTCAATGCAGGTCTGGTGGTTAAACTGTAATGAGGCGATCAAACCTAGTATTACCAATAGAGGGACACGCAGACACCCCGAGGTGATACAATATGAAATATACAAAATCTTCTGTCGCGTATTGTTGCCAAAAATGTTTAACCTCTTGACCTAAGTTCCAACCTGTGGAAAGTAAAGGAGGAAGAGGAACAAGCTAAATGACACCATAAGGAAATAATCAGACGAATTCAGAATGTGGGATATTCTATTAGTCTACTAACGGCATAGTTCAAATGCTACTTCTTCCAGAAAGTCCTCTCTGACTGCTCCCTTCCTACCAATACTAGGTTGGGTCTCCAGCTGCAGGTCTCCTTGGTACCCACTTCCCCATCACAAAGTCAATTATACTTTACTGCAATTGCTAGGTATCTGCTTTCCCACTAGGTTCTAAGTTTCACGAGAGGAGGGACAGTGCCTATCTTGTTCACTGAGTGCTGTATGTCCAGTGCTGAGCACGATGGAAAATCTATGCTTCGTGAAAAAATTAGAAAAAAACTGAGATGCTAGGAGGTCAAGCCCTCACAGATGGCAATGCCTATCCCAGGCAGGTCTGAGGTCTATGGGAGGGGTGCCTAGCTCAGTTGTATCTCTCGGATGGTCCCACAGGCTTGCCTCTCCTCTCTGCTCCATGCCCTGCTTTGCAACCCCTCCCACCGGCATGTCCGCTGGAAGCAGACAGTCTCAGAGAGCAGCTGGGACTCCTTCCCTCTGGGAATGAGGAAACAGAGACTACACTGGTGTCTGAAGGCCCTGGAGGGTTTCCTCCTGCTCCCTCACAGGAGGCCTTGAACTGGAATTAGCCACCATGGAAATCCCTTCTTACTCAACCTCGGCAGCCAGGCCTGCGGGATTTGCTTGCGAAGCCCAGACTCCCAAGGCCTGGCTTCCCCTCAGGCTGTGTCATCAGGGCCAGAAGTACTGCATTTCCTCACTTCCTCTAAATCAGTACAGAGATGAATGGGTGGACGGAAGGGCTGTGGGGTGGGGTTTACTATGACCAGGGTGCTCGGGGTAGAGGTGGGCAGATGGCTGGGCTGTGCTGTCTCCCAAATTTCCAGGAGCCTGCGGGCGAGGCTAACACAGCTCACATTCTCCTAGCCAGGAATGTTGGCGCAGAAGTGCAGTGACCCGCCTGAGGTCACAAGCTCTGAAGCTCAGAATGCGGACTCTGCTCCAGGCCCCCTCCGACCCCAACGGCCTTGCTGCAGCAGGGAACCCTGCCTCCACCCCAGCAGCTGCGTTACAGCTGGCCTGCGGGGCTGCAGGCCGAGGCACGCGCATTCTCCTGTCTTCGAGAGCCCACCAGGAGGCTGAGGAGTTAACCTCAGGGCTCCAGACGGCCTTGATTCACCTCTGCTTTCGTCTCAACTAGCTGCCTGGTCTCGGGAAAGTGGTTTAAACCCTCTGTGACTCAGCTTCCTCCCTGTGAAAAACAGGGATCATACTAGTATCAACCTCAGAGCTGGGGTGACGATCACATGAGAATGTGCATGCGGAGCGCCTCGCACGGGGCCTGCATGGGGTAAAAGCGATCATTACCATCATCACTCTGAGCAGAACACGGGCGGAAAGCTGACGGAGACATGGTCTCTGCTCACTGCCTATGTAGACGCTCCTCCCACAGCCCACTCACCTGCCCCCATTCCCCCATCCCCAGGGCCCTGCCTCTTTCATGGGCTTCTCCAGGCCCCGAGGGGGTCAGAGAGACTGCCCCTGCATGGCCCGGGAACACAGCCCCAGCCCACCTGAGCCTGGGGCACTCATCTCCTAGCTGTCAGAGGAGTCAGGGCCCTGTCCCTCTGCATGAATGTCACCGCATACCCGGGAGTCTGCTTGGTGCTGGGGCTTCACCTCTGCTGGCCTTTCCTCCTCTATCAAGGGCTGAAGATTCTTCGAGTCCTAGGTCAGTGTGACCTTCGCCCGGAGGTGCCCCACAAAGGACAAAGAACCAAGCTACTTACGGACGGGTGGGGTGTGGCCTCGGCCACAGTGACCGTGTCCTCTGACAACTACCCTGTCCTGAGGCCTCCAGAAGCAACTTTTCCTCAACTTGGACTGCTTTCAGAGGACAGAGAAGGGGAAAAAAAGCCCTCTGGCAGATGCTGAGTCCTTCTTGGACCCCCTACTTGAGAAGTGCCACCTGTCCTCCCTGTCGCACGGCCACAACTGACTGCTCAGGGCGGCCCAATCAGCTTCTCTCAGGAATCCGGAATCAGACCAGCTGTCAGCTCCAGCCAGAGCCACTTCCACGCTCTGTGACAGACATCTGGTGTGCAGAAAGGGACAAATGAAGGAGAGGCACAGAGAGCCCTGCTTGGCTCCTGCCCGCACTCCGATTCCTGCTTCCAGGACCCGTGGCTGCCCACCCGTGGCTTTTATGATGCGTGACAGGGACCTGGGCCTTCTTGGCATAGAGGGTTTTAACGCAACCAAAACAATTCTATGATATAGAGAGGAAAGTTTGGGCACTATTTTAGGTAAAAAGAATAGGCTGGAAAAAATGTAATCTCAATCTCAAAAAAGTTATTCTGTATCTAAATGTACGTGCGTGATGCACATACGTCATTTCTGATAGTTATGCTCTAGAAGGTCTCTGTGAGCAGATTTAGGAAATACCGAACCACTGCTCCTGGGGGAAACACAGGGTCAGGGTCCTGCAAGCCTCTGGTCACGACATTTTCATGAATGGACCCATACATAGCTTGGTTGCTTCTGTTTAAAGACACCTTATTCGATGAGTATTGTAAATGCATTAACACTGAACTCCGGGCCAGGGACACTGTACCTCACGCCTAACCGGAGCTTATCTACGTGTTTTCCCCATGAAGACACATCACGGCCTTCCTGAGCTTAGCAACGCCAGACGGCGCTTCGGCACGATGTGTGGGGTCATTTCAAACAGTGAAAGAACCAACAGAAATTACAAACGTGTAAAAACAAAAAAAAGAAAAAAGAGAAAGAGAAAAGTGGCATTGAAGGGATCATGAAAAAGACACTGGTTCTGAGTATCAGAGCTGAAAGCAGAAGGCAGAGTGTGGCCTTGCCCAGCCTCAGCTGTAATGCACACAGCGGGGGACATACGCATTTTGCTGCTCTGCACACGCCCGTGTCTACCAGTGACCATGGACCTCTACGAGTATCGAAGTTGGATCACAGATAAACTTTAGCAAGCAGGCGAATGCCCAAATACGGAATTTATAAATATTGCAGACTCGCTGTACAGTGTATAAATGTGTGTGTTGCGTGTAGAAACCAGTGAGATAGACAGAATATATATCATACATAGGGTTTGCTTTGGGTTGGCAGGAATATGTAGGACTTCTTAAATTCTGTTTTTGAGGCCTTCTTGTATTTTTCAGATTTTCTTTCATAATCAGAAAAAAAGATGCCATTATCCCAGGAGAACAGAAGAAAAGGGTCTGTGGCCCATGTTCTAAGAGTCTCAGGCCCTAGGACAGCATCTTCTCTGGGTCCAGGTACAGCTGATGGCCCAGGTGGGAGTGTGGGGTGGGAGGAAGCTGGGACTTGGCAAATGGGGCCTTAGCTCTGTGAGTTAGGGTAAGTCCTCTGCCTCTTTGAGCCTTTGTTCTCTGAAAAATGGGGATAAAAATGCTTCTCTTTCCAACCTTATGGGCACTGTAAGAGCGAATGAGTTTTTTTTTTTTTTCAGTTCCAGAAATGGAATCTATGTTGGTTGGAATCTCAGCTGTGGCCGGCGCTTGAGGGAGGGTGTTCGATGTGTGCTTCCTAAGCCCTCCGCCCTCACCTCCCCTGGCACCGCTGGCCCATGGGGGCGGAGGCTCCCAGTGCCTGGAGGGCCCCATCTAGCACGCAGAAATTTAGGTCTCATTTCCAAGTGACAACAGCCAAGGGGTCAGTTTGTCCGTGAATAAAGATTTAAATCGGAACAAAGCTTAGAGGCCCCTGAAACATGCCAGGAGCTGGGTCTGGGCAAAGCTAAGTGGTGGGCCTGAACAGGCCAAGCACCTCCGTAGCCCCCAGCAGCCCTGGTAAACTGACATCCCTATCCCTGCAGACCCACTGGCCAGACCTCTGCCCAGGGCCGCAGCTCCTGGAGGGGCCCCAGCGCTCCATCCGTTAAGCGTATGCCGTCCCCGGCGCAGCAGGATATGAGACAGCTGCCGCCCCGCCTCACGAGTGCTGTGATCTCATACATTCTCATCGTATGAACTCGAAAACACGAGAAGGTGTTTCTGCCCTGTGAATAAAATCTCTGAGGCACAGGGGAATGTCCTTCAATACCACTTTGCTTTGCAAATCTATTTAGTGGGGTTTTCTAGAGTTGGCAAAGAACCCAGCTGAAGAGTCCCAGCTGATACTATTTAGAACGGGTGGGGCTCCTGCACTAGTCAAGACAAAGGGATTACATTTTGGTCCGGGTTGCAATGGCCAGAGCTTTAATTTTGGAGGAACGACTGCGGGTGTCGGTGGGCTTTTCAAAGTGACAGTCTTTCCTAAGATCACTGTGTCTCAAGGTACGCAGGAATTCGGGGTACGCAAGCTGGTGTTAGCGAATACACGATCTCAGCACTAAACTGCAGGGAATCCCAGTAAGTTAGTCTCTGCCATTCCCTTCCCTTCGGAAGCTGGGCAGTAATGGCTTTGAACACTCTCTCCAACATTTGCTGGTCTCTTTTCTTAAGGAAGAGACAGAAGACCTCAGGGCAGGCAACACTAGCCAGGAAGAATTTGAACACATTGATTTTCCTTTTCCTTTCTATTTAGTTTCCTTCTATTTCTAGCAAGTGCTACTGGTTTTCCATTTATGGGAGACAGCGAAAACGTCACCTTTAAAAATAATTTAAGTTAAAAAATGGAGAAGACTACCGAATTAAGAACACGTAGCACAGGGGTCTGTGGATATGTTGGACACGGTGACGGTGCCCGCAGGACGGAGAAGGAGGGCAGCACTGTTTCAGTGGAATCCCCTGCCATTCTCACTCTACCTAGACTTCTGTTGTTTGCAGGCCAATGAGCCTACACTTCTCAAGTGGGAAGCCCTCTCCTGGCTCCACAATGCGGGTGGGCTGTCCGGAATGACCTGGGAGACGGAAGAAAATATCTGAAGAGAGGGCACCAGTGGGGCAGAGGGGGCTGAGGCTGTTTTCCCGCAGAGGCTGTGACAAGAGGCACATTAGCAAGACAGAGATCTGTGATCCATTAGCAACGTCTGCCATGGGCACGGGGATTGTAGGATGCGTACTGCATACTCAGCGTACCTAATCTGGATCAACCCCTCCATTTACAAATGGGGATATGGATGGGCCAAGAGGTACAGCAACCTGCCAAGGGTTACACTCTCAGCCGTGCACTCTTTCCACTTCCATGACAGTGTCCAAATTTCTATGCAAGATCCTCTGGCCCCTCTAGGCCTCCTGCACAATGACTTGTCCAGAGAACTCTAGAACTGATTAAGCTAGTGGTTAGATGGGCCTGTAAGAAGTCCTTGGATTCTGGTAAGGTGGCTGGGTCTCTGGGCTCTCCACCCTGGTTTCCATTAGGCAGCACCAAGCTCTTCTACATATGGAGCAGGGTGGAACCCAGCAGCCGGCCGGCCCAGCTGCCAGAACCTGGGGGTCCACGCGACCACCAGACACCCACTGGTGCAGGTTCCAACAGGGCCTGGGCTCTCCTGCTGCCCACAGCCCTCCTTTGCCTGCTTCAGGCTGACAGCAGGGGGTCCTAAGACTTGAAAATATTTGAAAACTTCACTCCAGACCATCCCTTATTTTATAGTTGGGGTTATGAGGTCAGAGGGGGGAAGGGACTTGCCCAGACCACGCAGAGAGCAGACAGGAGGGTTGGACCCAGACCCAGAGGTCCTCTTGGGAGGTGCTGAGGATGCAGGAGTTCTGTTCCAAAATGCTATTTCTCAGATCTGAAGAGCAGCAGAGCTGCTTTTTAGATGAAGGGAAGAAAACCCATCTCTTATGCAGCATACTGAGGGGCTCGGGCTTCTGCTCACAGGCCATGTAGTTTCTGCAGCGAGGCCTTAGCCTGGGATAACGGAAGCAGTCCTGTGCCGCAGCCTTAAATACGAAAGCACGTGCAACCCTGACATCAAGCAGCGGCGTTAGTTTCTAGATCCAGATGAACCCACTTCCTGTGGAGAAGGCTCCCGGGAACACATCTAAGGGCACCCAGGAGACAGCAGACCCTGGTTTAGGAAACCAACTTTAGGGGCGCCTGGGTGGCACAGTGGTTGAGCGTCTGCCTTTGGCTCAAGAGTGTGATCCCGGCATTCTGGGATCGAGCCCCACATTGGGCTCCTCTGGTGGGAGTCTGCTTCTCCCTCTCCCACTCCCCCTGCTTGTGTTCCCTCTCTCGTTGGCTGTCTCTATCTCTGTCAAATAAATAAATAAAATCTTTAAAAAAAAAAAAAAAGAAACCAACTTTAAAAGATGGGTGCCACCCTGTCCCCCCTTAAGCTCCCACGCTAACTGGGCTTCTGGGTTGGCGGGTCCTGGGGACAGCCTGGTAATGACTGGCTGGGTCCCAGATCCACCTCTGGCAATATGCTGCCCTGGCCTGAGGTGGAGGAGCCGAGTGGGAGGGGGGTGGGAGGCAGGGAGGGAGAAAGAGAAGGGCGGAGGAGGGAGGGAGGGAGCACAGGCAGTTGGACAGGCTCCGAGGGCTTAACTAATGGGAAACATGATACTGCTGCTCCCCGTGGAGACCACGAGTTCCCTCCGGTTCCGAGCTGTCGGCTCTCCCCAGCTGTCTGCCCAACATCTGGCCTATGTAGGTCAGCGCTCCCAACCTCCTTTTGCAATTGCAACACCCTGCAGTTTGTCTGATTGCCCAACACCCCAGAGCAGCATCGCCGCCGGAAGGGCTGAAGACGGTGTATTTATCTTTTCAGAGAAAGTACATTAAGTTTATTCCTGGAGAAATGCTGCCAAGTGTCGCGATGCCCCAGAGACCCAGGAGGCGATGGCAGGGTGTCACGGTGGGGCGGGACCAGGGTGAGTGGGGGCCCAAGACAAGATCACCGACCGCGCTGGGGGCGGTGCTGCTGCGCCCCGGCCCTGTGCTGAGTGCTTCATGAACGGTGTGCAATCCTCAGCAGCTGCAGGCCGGGAGGGTGGGGGCAGAGGAGGAAACCCAGGCCCAGAGTGGTGACGTGGCCGCCTGAGGTCACACAGCTGGGAAGAGCAGGTGACATCAGCCTGAATCCCAGCCCCTTCAGCCTCTGAGGTCCCGTGTCCTCCTAGCTTCCCAAGGCCAGGCCTCAGGTGTCCTGGCCCCGGGCCAGAACTTTCCCGTCCTCACATCAGCGTCAGGAAGCACCAAGCTCGGGCTCCACAGCTAAGTGACGCACTGGGGGTGGCCGGCTGCCAATCTCCCTTTTTTCCTCAATCTTTTCAATTAAGTGAATGCTTGGAAAGGGGCCCAAAGACAAGCGCTGGAGGCACCGGCTGCAGGTAAGGGCTCCGGCTTAGGACTCTGTTCGCACCGCTCCGTGTCCACTGGGTAGCTGTGGCCGCGCAGATGGAGCCGGGGGTCTCTGACTCCCTGTGGGCAGAGGGGGGCCAGGCTGGGAGGCGGGGCAGAGGAGCGCTCTCTCTCAAGTGCAAATCTCTTTGTGTCTCTCTCCTCTGCTTCAAACACTTGAGTTCATTCACCCACTCATGCATTCAGCAAATAAGACAGAGTGCCTACTGTGTACCAGGCTCCCTTCCAAGGGCTAGAGCCATGGCCATGAAGCCATGAAGGAGACAGAAGCCCCTGCCCTTCTGGAGCTTTCCACCTTGTCAAGGAAGGCAACAACAGCATGCTATGGGGCTTAGGGGGCCTCCTCCCGTTCTGACCCAGCCAGGCTCTCCCTTGCCTCCTGGTCCTGCACGTGCCACGGCCTTTGGCAGGAACGTCTCTCCCTTTGCTTGGCTAGCACCTCTTTATTTCTCATATGTCAGCTTGGGAAGCCTTTGGAGACCCCAGATCTGGCTCTGTTCCCATTCTCTGGGTTCCCACAGCCACTGGGGCTGCCGTCTCTCAGTACACATGCTTCTGATGTGCTGTTCTGTCACCCCCTCTCCCCTGGGAGCCCTGAAGGGGCAGGGGCCACGTCTGTCTGGGGCACCATGCTTCTGCCACTGCCTGGTGACATTAGGCTCTTGGGAAATGTCTGGTGAAAGACAAAAAGGCAGACGGACAGACAGGCAGGCAGGCAGAGAGACAAAAAGCCAAGACAGGGCCACATAGTCATAAATTAAGGTGACCTCACTCAAGGCTCTCTGTGTCTGGAGAGTAACAATGCTCTTGAAATGGCTGAATGGAAAGTTCAACTGCCAAGGGTACTGGAAACAGAACCAGCTTTGTGACAGGGGAGAATGCAGGCATGGGGCCCGCCCCGGAGGAGAAGTCCACATCTCAGCCCCAGGCCTCTCACAACAGGCGACAGAGAGAAAGAGAACACCACAGGAGCAAGTTCAACTACAAGGGGAAGCACCATCCCACTGCACTGAGAGTCAGGCCAGCCTGAGGGAACTCTCTGTGGGGCGGGCGCGGGGAGGGGAGATGAAGTGTTCTGTATCCTGTCTGTGGTGGTGGTCACAAGAACCCACACATGCATAAAAACCCAGAATGCTATACCAAAAAAGGGAATTTTACTGCACACAACTAAAATTTAAAAATAATAAATACACTCACATCAATCACTCCTTAATGTTATTAAAAATCAGACGGGCACTGGCTTTAGAGTACCCAGGTATGAATCTTGGCTCTCTGGCTTGAAGCTGCTGCATGACTTTGTAAGTCAACGCATGGCTCCGAGCCTCCACTTTCTCATCTGGAAAATGGAGAGGATAGTATCCACTTTTGAAGGTTGGCTAAGGATGACAGGAACTAATGCGTGACAGGTGCTTGGCACACTGTGTGACTACAGACAGCTTCACGCACTACCACTGATAACCCCATTACAGAGATGAGGCACTGGAGGATCAGACAGCCTGTCTCCCCCGGGGCCAACTCCACTCTTTCGAGGGAAGCTATGTTGAAAGGAAAAGTCAGGAATGTCATGCTGTGAAGCCCCATCAACTGCCCCCTCCTTGTGTGCCCACACACAGAGCTGCCCACCCTTGGAGCCTATCTTTCCGTCACTGCCAGAGTCTCATCCAGATGGTGGGCAGCAGGAACCACTTCCAAGCTGGCCAGGCTACCTCAATTCTTCTCGACTGAGACACGGAACTGGTGGAAACACTCGCTGGTCCGGGGGCGCAGCTCCAGCCTGGGCCTCGGCTGCCAACACACATCCTCGCACACATCTGGCCCGAAGCAGCACGGGGAACTTTCCAATGGCAAGCAGAGGTGCTGGCAGCTGGAGCCAGGCTTGCTGAAATCAACCTGAAGGCTGGCTTTCTAGGAAAGCCTCCAGGACAGGCACTTAGGGCTTGTGGGGATCTCCACGGCTGCCAGGCCTCAGAGCAGCCCGGGGCCATGCAGGAAACAGCTGAGAGATTTTAAGCTGGGGCTTCTCCTGTGTGAACAGGGCTGTCTAAAGAGAACTGGGCAGCCAACAGGGGCACCCACGATGTGCAAGGCATACCGACAGTAGGGCTAAAGCTGCCCAGCTAATGAAAAACAATCAAAAAGGGCCACACTTACTGGGCTGATCAGGGACTAGGCCAAGTACTTCATTTATGTTATGTCGTGAGATCTGGAGACTAACAAAGGGTAACTGGCTGACCCAAGGTCGCAGAGCCGCCATGCGACAGAGCCTAGATCTAAACCCCAGCTATGTGATATGGTGGGAAAAGCTCAGCATATGTGGTCAGATGGGTCTCAGCTCTTACCTAAAGGGTCCGGCACAGTGCCTGGCACATAGGGGGTCTCAACAGAGAAGACATTAGTAGAAACCTCTCACGGCCACAGACCCCCTAAGAAGCACTCCCTAGCCACTGCGGGGGCATAGAGAGGATGAGGACTCATTCTGCAGGGGGAGCTTAGGCTCCCCAGATGAAAAAAAAACAACTGCTCTGGATCTTGAGGGCTGAGTAGGAGTTTTCTGAATGAGGACCAACACCTAATGACCACTTACTAAACCCCCGGCACTCTGCTGTCAGGAAACCCTATGGAGTGAACCCTGCTCTCCAGCCCATGTCACAGCAGAGAAAACTGACATTCAGACAGGTTAGGTCACTGGCCCAAAGCCATGCAGCTGGTTACAGATGCCGGGATTGGAACCCAGATTTGTTTTACTTCAGAATGCCCATTCCTAACCAGGGAGAGCAGGTGAAAAGTGAGTCATGCGAACCACAAGCAGCTGTGTTCACCTCCCCTGGCTCCCAAGAACAGCGGAGGAGAATCCTGCCTCGACCACTTACTAGCCAGGTGACTTCGGGCAACAAGGCTCCATTCTGAAAAGTAAATGAGGCCACACGTGGGAAGCCAAAGACAGCGCTGCGAGCAGCAGGTCCTCTCTAATGTATAGATGAAATGAGCTCGTAAACCAGTGCGTGGCCCCAACCACACTGACTGTCCCTGACAGCTTCTCAAACCTGGTTGCACCGTACGCTTGGGGGTGCTTGTTAAAACATCAGAGTTTGACCCTAGCCAGCCCCTCCCACTGCCTGTGTTCAAACCTTGGCCCTGTGATTTCCTAGCTGCATGGGCCGGGGCGAGTCCTAGCTCAGCCTGCTTCTCCATCTGTAAAATGGAGGTAATGGTGGTGCCTACCTCATGGGGTGACAGTAAGGATCAGACAATTCAATGCATGCAAAGCTCCAAGCACAGCGCCAGGTACATAGTAGCTACTCAATAAAGAATTGTCACTGTTACTTCTCCCCCAACCCAGAGTCAGTGGCACAAAGACAATGAAATGTATGCAGAAGCCTGGCTATTCTTGATCCCACCAGGCAGACATCAGAGGACCCTGGAAGTCTGGGACTTTCTAAAACAAGGTCAAATGGACCTGGGACCTCCAGGATGGGAGGGAGCTCAGTAGAGAAGGAGGTGGGAGCAAGGGTGGCCGGAAAGATATAGGAGACAGGACAGGGCAAGGAGTCCCGTAGCCAGCTCTTGTCCTGGGTCCTCCCTTCCCTGTTGGTCATGTTGCCTCCTTACTGGCTATCTCCTCCACCACACAGGCTTAGCTCAGGCCCGGGTCACCTCACTTTGGATGCCAGTGGCTGTTCCTGCAAGGTCCTCCTGCCTCTCTGCTCACCCCAGCAGGGTATTTCTAGAACACAGCATCTGACTGGATTCCCCTCCTCCTTAGAGTCTCTCAGTGGTTCCCTCTTAATGAAAAACAGCAGAACACCACCACCAATTTACATTTAATGAGCACTTCCTTCCTCCTGGCCATGCTACGGGTCCTTATTCCCTAACAAGGAAGGACTTATTATCACCCCCATTTTATAGATGGGGTAACTGAGTCGGGAGAAGCCAATGGCCTTATTTAGTTCAGACCAACACAGTCACCAGCCTGGGTTTCTGCAACAGCTCCCTGTCTGACCTCCTGCTTCTAGCAGCCATTTTGGCTCTGCCTTGGTGGGGCTGTGGACAAGAGCTGGACCAGAGGACACTGGGCCCGGATCCAGAGTCTAGATACCAGGCCCCGGATTCAACAAATGAACAGGAGGGCTCGGGAAGAACACTCCCATAATTTGGAAGGATAACTGACACAAATCATTCCTGTCACCCTCCAGTCCCCCAACCAAAGCCAAAGACACGGTAGCAGAAAACTCTAGAAGCTGAGACTGTCTAAATGAGGGTCAGAAATGTGGGGTTCCAAAGAGCCTCCCAGGGAGTCTCACTCTGCAACTGCCAGCTGCTGGGCCAGGGGGGCCCAGGGAAGGCCGGGAGTCTCCCAGCCACAAGGCAAGGCCATGCCACACAGAACAGGCAGCCCAGACTCAAGACAGCAACAGTGTCAACCTCACAGACTCTGAGTTTGACAGACATGGGTTCCAATCCTGGCCATACCATGTCCTCGAGCAAGCTACCTGGCAGCTTCATTTTCCCCATCTGTAAAACAGGGATGCTAACAACAGTATTTCCTGTCTCTCGGGCTGTTGAAATGTATGATTGGGCTAATGTCCGTAAGACGCCTGGTCTAGCGGTGGACATTAACCTCCTTCCATGTAAGCACGTGGGGTTCCTGAGGCCAAAATCAAATCCAGATCATCAGGGTGAACCAAGTGAAACTTATTTGTATGGGTAAAAAATTGACAATTTCATATGGTTCAACCTGATAGCATCCCAGAGGGCTGGAAGATTCCTTCTGCTTCCAGTGCACGAGACTAAGAATTACAGTTACTTTTCTCGTGAGTGTTTACTACGTGTCATGTACTGGGATGAGTCTTCCATTTATAGATGAAGAAGATACGGAGGTTCTGAGAAGTTAAGTAACCCACCCAAAATTGCATAACTAGAAAGTGACACATCTAAGATTCGCATCCAGGTCTGGCTGCCTTCAAAGTGTATGCCTTAACAACTATGACACAATGCTCAGTCTGGTGCCAACAGGAGGTCATCACGAGGAATCTGTGTCAGCTCAACGATGTCTGTGTCCCTCACCCTAGAATCATGGGACCTTGGAATTGAGGGGGCTTAGGCAGTCATGGCTTCATTCAAGGAACACACTTGGCACCTGTTCTGAGTCAGGCTCTGGACTATGAAGGATTCAGAGCTAGTGGGAGAAAAGAAGACGTCTCAACAGACGACTAGCCCCCACATATGGGCACTGCAATGCGGCTGGTCCACTGGGAGGTTCTGCGTCAAAGCTGGGTGCCCTGGCTGGGTGACAGGCAGAAAGAGGCAAACTAATCTAGGATCCTCCCCAACAGCTGTCCCTACCCCTAAGTCCAGCCTCATCTCGTCCTCCTGGGCTTGGGGCCATGGAGGAGGAAAGAACTTGATGAGAATGTGGAAGGACTGAGCTCTCAGACCCTCGGGACGGCCACCTATGAAAGGTGTCATAAAGGGAGAGGGATTCCTGCACCAGTAAAGTAGGGCAGCTGCAGAAGGGGGTTCCAAGCTTTGTACAGCCAAGGAACCCCTTTTCCTGCAAAAACTGTATGCGATTCTTAATGGTCAGGGTCTGAGCGTACCCTTGGCCAACCCTGTGCCCACGCCCTGCTGGGCTCCTCATCTGGGAGAGACTATTCCGCCCAGCCTCAATTTGAGCTCCTCTGTGGACTTTTCTGCTGGCTTCTTGTGCTTCGCGTATAAGTCCATGAGATAGGAAAAAAGACAGCAAGGGAAGCAGGCTCCCCTCCTTCTCCCTCCCTCCTGGGAGCCTTCCTGCGTCCACCATATTACACTGTTCTCTCCCCTCTAGAGAAACGGGGGGTAATACACAAAAATGTAATGCAGTATAAAAGAGACCGTAACTCCTCACAGCACCCGACAGTCTCGAGGTACCTCCTACGAGGCCGCACCCTACCGCTGTTTCCACTCTGCAGCGGACGGAACAGTAGGGCCGAGGGAGATTAAGTAGCCAGTTCCGTCCAGCTGGCACTACGCCAGCTGATGGCAGAGTCTGAGGTCTTAAAACTGTCCACATGTCCACCACCAGAAACGATGTTTTGGGCTCTTCCCTAGACCTTTTTCCATACACTGAAGTACTTTCTGAAATCGAGATCACATTGTACACATAACTTGTCTTTTTCACTTACATTATATGGTGAGCATTTCCCATTCATTAAAAATTCTTTGAAAAAGCCATTTTTAGAAGACCCTTAATAGTCCACTGAAGGCCATGGATCCTTTATCTAATCACACCTCCATGAGAAACATCAAGGTTATTTTCAACAGCGTTTTAATTACCGCACTGCTAAATACCCAAATATATAAATCTTCCGGGAAAAGTGTTTTAAATCACAGGGGGTGCACCCGGGGCTAGTCCATTTAGAGGATGTTTCTGGATGTGTGATCGTGCCAGAACACCTGAGTCCTATCATTGTGAGGTGCTTATCATGGCTAGCAATGGTGATAGGGACGACGGTAAAGATAACACTAATGGGTAACTACCCAGCATTTTCACATGCTCGGCTCTGCTCTAAACCCTTTACGTGAAACAACCCACCGTAGGTACTCTTCTTACTCTCATTTTTATAGATGAAGAAACTGAGGCACTGAGAAGTTAAGATGCTTACTCCAGGTCACACGGCTGGTAACCAGCAGAGCTGGTCAAACCCATGCCACCTTGTCTTCCAAACCCAAAGCTGGAAACTTCTACCCAGAAGTCTTTGTCTTTCTCTCTCTCTCTCTCTCTTCTTCTTCTTTTTTTTTTTTGTGCCACAGACCCCTTTGACAATCTCACGAAACCTATGGGCCACTTCTCGGAATGATTTAAAATAAAATAAAGAATGCAGGATTCCAAATGAAACATCATACTGAATTCTAATAAAAATGTTTCAAAAACAAAATGGTGACTATAGGTACCCTTCTATTAACGTAATAATGAAATCTAGCAGTAGGTTGAAACACCACAATTCTGAACTAGTAATTGATCTACTTACTACTAGCAGATGATAAATGATCTTTGGGATCCATGCAACAGCTGTAAGGTGATATGAAAATAGAGGGGAATTTCTTTTTTTTTTTTAATTTTTTTTTAAAGATTTTATTTATTTATTTGACAGAGAGAGACAGCCAGCGAGAGAGGGAACACAAGCAGGGGGAGTGGGAGAGGAAGAAGCAGGCTCCCAGTGGAGGAGCCTGATGTGGGGCTCGATCCCAGAACGCCGGGATCACGCCCTGAGCCGAAGGCAGACGCTTAATGACTGCACCACCCAGGCGCCCCTTTAATTTTTTATTTAAATTCAATTTAGGTAACATATAGTGTATTATTAGTTTCAGAGGCAGAGTTCAGTGATTCATCAGTTGCATATAACACCCAGTGCTCATTATATCAAGTGCCCTCCTTAATGACCATTGCCCACTCCTCTCCCCTCCGGCAACAGAGGGAAATTTCTACGGGTGACGGAGTCCCCGGTACCACTAATATCACTGAGGGGTGTTGCCTTCATTCACAGTGGAAGGCATTGCTAAATTAGGGTCAGAGGTTAATGAAAATAAAGATGAACTTTTCCCCTTCCAAGTTCAGGACCCTCTGAATTCTACCCGCATTGAGAACTCCTCTGCTAGTCAGCCTTCCCCCTCCGGAGCACACCTCTCTGTCCCAGTGAGGAAGGGGCCGCCCAGGCCTCAGACCCCTTCCTGGTCCCACAGCCCCACGCCAGGCCCCATCACCGTCCTAAAGCTGTGATGATGTGTTCCAAAGAGATGGTGACCTCCATGGGGACAAAGGCTGCCTGGCTATCTTAGCCTCTCTCCGGCTTGGGGCCAGGCTTGGCCCAGGGCAGACAATAAACCCACATCTGTGCAACGGACTGCCGGCCAAGGGTGGCCCGAAGCCAAAGGCTGCTGATTCACACCTTGGCTGAGGAGGAGGAAATGGTGACGCCACTGCGTGGGTTTCTAGCTTTCTTTGCCAATGCAGTGGGCAGGGGGTCCATGCAATTCTGCTTAATTAAGCAGACCAGAAAATATTATCCTTATGTGCTTTAAGGCAATGTTTCCCTTCATCTCTGGGGAGAGAAATGACTATACCCTTATAGTCAATGATAGGCACCGAGCTGAATGCGATCCTGGGCAAACTATCCCACCTTCCCAAGCCTCAGTTTCCACATTTGTGAAATGGGCTAATAACAGTACCCACATAGCAGACATCAATTGTTTCCACCTGTCCCTTCCTCCAGGAACAGTACCCTGAATCTCCTCCAATGACTCTCTCTCCCGCTACTTGCAATTCAGGGGGACTATCTATCCCAATATCTGGCCCTTGCCTGGCCAAAGGATGGTCAGGTGATCTGGCTGGGCCAGTCGGACTCTCTCTTCCTGGAACTGGACTCTTGAGTGGCCAAAGGACTGAGGGATGGAGCAGCTGCCTGCCTCTGGTGATGCTCTGATGTCCCCTGGCAGCTCCTCCTCCCGGGGTGGCTCCAGCTGGCCAGGTCCTCCCCCCACCCCCTTCTGCCAGAGCCATCTTGCCATACATTCCCTACAGCCTAAGTTAGCCAGCTTCGTGTCTATTACTTGCATCTCCCAGAGGTGCTGAGTGGATTCAGTGATATAAAGCATGAAAAGCCTTGAGCACGTAAGAAGACTCAGATACGTAACACCCATTCCGTAATAAGGATAAAAAATTATTATTAAGGCTTGAGAACAAAACAAGTCTGGACTTATTTAATCCTTCCCAAACTTCGGAATTCCTACTGGCGCTCACAGTCCCTTCTAGTATTTCCCTCCCGGCCCTCCCGCCCGACTTCATCTTCGTGGTCTACCGACAGCCCTCCTGTGGACAGGTGCTCTCTCCCTGCAGCCTCCCACGTTCTTGTCTCTGCTCTGCCCCCTCCCTTCTCCTGTGGAAGGCCTTTCTACCCATCCAGCCCACGGGAGGGCCCCTGGGTATCAGCTCCCCAACTATTCCACTTACTTCCTCCTGGACCCCTCTGGGCCCAAGCCCTGGCCCTGGCCCGTGTGTACTAGGGCTGTGCCCTTCTTGAGGGCGGGGCTCGTACCTTCTATTCTTTTGTGGCTGTTGGCCCACTCAGGAGCCCCTGGGTCCTTCCGGCCCCCACCTGTCAGGCTTCATCTCCATCACTCAAATCTCTCCTGCTTCTTTCAAACGCACCACATACCCGGGTTTCCGCTTCTTTGCCTTCCTGTTCTTTGCCTGAAATCCCCTTCCCTTTCTCCACTTGCAGCATCCCTCCCTGGCTTTGTGATCAGCCTCGGGTCACCTCCTCCATGCTGCTCTGTCCATGCTCAACTTCCCCAGAACCCAAGTGCACAGGCTTCCGCTTATCCCCCTAAGTTCCAGACCAGCTCGGAAACACCCTGTCTGCCTGTCTCTCTCAGGACACTGGCCTCGCTGAAGTCTGAATTCCTGGTCTGTGTGTCTGTAGATCGTCCCTGCACTTCCAAGTGCCTGGCCCCTGGAGGGATTTATATTTGCTCAGTGAATTCTCAACAAACACTGTCACTATTATGAAGTCCAAAGCCTTCTTAGTTTTTTTTTTTTTTGAAAGTGGTGGTTTTTGTAGAATTGCCAAAGTACAGGGTGCCTGGTAAGATCCGAATTTCAAATAAACAATGAATAATTTTGTAGTCGAAGTATGTTCCAAATATCACGTGTGTATCTGAAATTCCAATTTCACTGGGCATCCTATTAAATTTGGTAAATCTGGCAACCCTAAGCCCTGGGACGGCCTGAAACAGGCCTGCAGAAGCAGGGGGTGGAGCTCTGCCCACCTGCACACAAGAGATGCGCCACTAGGTCCCTTTCCCTTCACCTCCCGAAGAAGGCCCTGGGCTCACGGCCCGCCTGCAGGTTTGCATCGGAGCCAGCAAGTACGGGAGGAAAACACCCCAGAGTTTGGAGAAGGGGGCGGAGGAACGAAGGACACGTGACAAAGGCTGGACCAGAGGAGTGAGCCCCACTAACCCCTGCCCACAGGGCCCCACTGTGAGACACAGCTTCCTGAGCCCTATTACATCAGCCAGTCCCCATGTCACAGCAGGGGGCAGTGAGGCCTGCTCCACCCAGCGTCCGGCTAACCCTGCTGACAAGGGCTGTGGGGAAGGGACCACAGGGCCCCAGTTTCTGGGCATTACCCCAGGCTGGGAAGCTCCAAGCACAACTGTCCCAGCAGCACTGTCCTCAGGCATTCTGCACAAAGGCTCCTTTAATTTGCAAAGCCACCAAAGCCACTCGCTTCCCAGAGGAGAAGGCTCAGGGCCAACAGCGAGTGAATGACAGAATCAGACTAGAACTCGGTCTCTGAGTGCGGAAGCCACACTCAAAACCCTCCAGCCACATGGCCTTCTTACTAAGCCTCATCTTCTCTCCTATGGCCAGCGATGGGTGCCCACGACTCACTGCCTGCACCCACCAGGCTGACAGGCTACTCAGCCAGTGGCTCTCCTGCTTGCAGCCGCAGTGACCCACAGCTGGCCTTCATCTCCAAGGGGAAGGAGAAAACTGAGTCATGCAAAGCAAGACTGTTCCCCCTAGCACAGCCCGTTCTCCCAGGGAGAAAGCATGCCCCATTTGCAGTCAGGAAATGAGTATCCTAGATATTCAGAAGTACCATGAATGGTGCGGTCCCCTAGTACTTTTCTGGCAGTGTGACAGCCAACTGGACACCATGCTGACCCCTGGGCACCTGCGGGTGGGCTAACAGTGAATCCAGAACACCCAGGGAGCGGGGTGAGGGGCATAGCTCTAATCTGGACGACCCTTCTCGTGCCCTATGACCTCGGCGCAGAGCACAGAACTCAGGCCTGCCGTTCTTTCCAACCCTCCTCAGCTGCGGGCGTTGGGGGAGGAGAATCTGGACCCGCTGAGCAAGCAGCATTTGAACTCGGAAAAGCATCTGCTCGGGCCTTCCCTCGAGGTATTTTAAACTCATTTCTTTCCACTCCGTGGGCTCTCGCACTGGAAAGCCACATGCAGAGACCTCCCCCTCTGCAGCGGGAGTGGGGGAAGAGGCTCGGAGGCCAACGCCTACCTCGGGAGGACAGGCTCTCTGAGGAGCTGGAGAATCCCACTGCTTCGGGACAGGATGGGGCAGCAGGATGTGGGAACCTGGCTGGAGCCACCCGCAGCTTGGCATGGCTTCTTTTTGAAAATGAGCATTTGCTGTTTTTTTTATTTTCACTAAAAACAGGAATATGTGTTCACTGCAGAACATTTGGAAAACAGAAAAGCACAGACGAGCAAAAAAAAAAAAGTGACATATTTTATCAGCTATATTTCTGTGCTTACACAGACACATATTTTCATCCTTCATTTGTAATCAGGTGGGAATCAGCCCTAGCGTGTTGTTTTGCAAGCAGCTTTTACTATTTAATATTCCCATGACGGAAGACAGAATACATTTTTACCATCTTGATGGTATCCTCGCATGTGGATATAGTACATTTTATTTATCTTGTTCTCCACTGATGGGCGTTTAAGTGGTTACAGACTTCTTACTATCATAAACGTTACTATGTTTGTACGTTCCTAATATAGCTCAGAACGATGGAGCCCTGACTATATGCTGGGCCCATTTAATCCCCCCATCAGTCCTAGGACATTGGAACTGTTACTATGCCCATTTTATAGAGGTGCAGAGAGGATACGTCATTTCTCTGACGTCATACTACTGGTAGGTGGCAGAGCAGGGATTTGAACCCAGATTGTCTGGTGTACTTTCTGTGCTCACCAGAAGCATGGAGGGACACAGATTCAAAGTCTGAACTAAAGTGACGTGTAAGTAATCTGAAGATACGATAGCTCCATCCGCCTTGATCTTGGGCCAACTGCAGAGGCCCCGAGTGTAAGGAGCAAGCTGGGATCTCCTTGCATCCAGGGGCCAGAGGGATCAGGGTGATGCAATGCAACTGATAAGGCCCAATGGTTTTCAACCAGAAGAAAGCAACAGCCGCTAAAAACCACCACCAACAACATACTTGAGGGGCCTTAATGCCTACCTAACGCACTACTCTCCGAGACACGGCCAGGGCGCATGACAAGCGCCCACCTCCAGGGTGGGTTGGAAGGCTCAGTCTTGCTGACGGCCTATGCCGGCAGCTGCAGGGTGTCCAGTCTGGGGCTGGCACCCCATATCCGCCTCTTGAATGAAAGAGCATGGAGAACACGTAGCGTGGCCTCGCAGCAGCAGGCAGGAAGAGACGCAGATTTGGGTCCCGGCTATTATGGTTGTCAATATTATTTTTCATGACTACTACCACTGATTAAGTGCCTTTTATACATGATGCGTCAGGCTGAATATTGTGCAACACAAGTTATTCTTCACAATCACCCTATACTTGTAGATAAGTCCTATTACACCCTCCTGCCCTCATTTTATAAACCTGCGGGTAGCTCGTCTACAAGGTCACCCAGCCCAAAAGTGCTTCAGAAGGACTCAAAGCCAGTTGTTTTCATCATGAAAGAAACGTGCTAGTAGCTGGCATTTACCCCTCTGGCAGAAGGCACGGAGTATAGATCGAGTGTATACATTACCCACAAAGCACACAACAATGACTTCCTCTTAGGAGGAAGACACTGTGCTCATTCCACAGATGCAGAAACTAAGGCTGGCGGTTGCGTCAGCCAAGGCCATGTTTATCTCCAACACCCAAGTTTGCTGCCCTGCCCTGCATGTGTCTGCAAAAGAAGGGGTGCCACGTAACTGGTGGCTGGACACAGAATGCAGCTAATTTGGGCGGCAGGCTCACACCTTGTTCCAGACCACTGAGCTCGCCAGCCAGAGGCCTCCTATAGACTGAGACGAGAATGCTAGTAATACCTAATTAGGGTGTGATCTACCCTGCAAAACTCAACAGCTCAGAACAGTGACCCCCAGGCTCTTAGAACCTGGCAAATGGAGAAGGGAGGTTTCAAGGCTGGTGGCATTGGATCTGCCACCCCATCACTCCAGGGGCGCAATCAACCCAAAGCTTCCTGGGGCGAGAATGATGACGGCTGGCAGCTGCCTGTGCTGCATCCCTCCAGGCTGAGGGAGCAGTGAGATGAGGGAAGGGTCAGGAGGGGGTAACCGGGGTCCAGAAGGTAGGTGACACACCCGAGGTCACCTGGCATAGGGGTGGGATCATAGTGCTATCACCTGGCCCACACCACATATCCATCCGGCACCCTCCCCATGCCACTCCTTGCTGTGTGATCTCAGGTACACACCTTCCCCTCTCTGAGCCTCTAGTCTCAAGGGGAGAGTGGGAATGCTAAGGTAACTACTAGAAAGATTAGAATCTTGCCTGTGTAAAGAAATCGTACCAATTACTAGAAGACAAATAATTCAATATACTGAGAAAGGGGCAAAAGCTACAACAGGTAATTCACAGAAGAGGAAATGTCAATGGCTGATGGAGGTAGGAAAAGACGCTCAACCAGCGAGCGAGCAGGGAGAGGCGAATGCCACTGCACGATCCTGTTCTGCACTCAGTGGACTGGCTCCAACTACAAAATCCGACCATTCGCGGTGTTGGCAAGGACACACAGCAAAGGGAGGCACAGACACTGCTCCAGGAGAGAGAAATGTAAAAGGTGACAATGCACGAGCCTCTAGACCCAGCGACCCCACCTCAGGTACACGTGCAGGAAGCAGCTGCGCAGACCTGAACTGCTGGGACACCCCAGAAGTTCCCAAAACGGGCCAGAAGAAAGAGTGGTCATTCCAATGGAGTATTAAACAGCAGTTAAAATGACCCGGGACACATGTATCAGCACAGATCTCAAAAGGGCAATGTTTTTATATAGTTTTAAAACATTCAATAAAAGATTTGGGGCAGTGTTAAAGAGGTAAAAACACTGAAAGGTGCATAGGGCTGGGGCAGGAAGGGGCCTGATTGCAGACAAGTCCCAGGGATTTTTTGGGGGGTGATGCAAATGTTATAAAACTGGATTGTAGTGGTGGTCACGCAGCTTTATAAATTCACTAAAACAATCAGCAAACCACACACTTAAAATGAGTGAATTTTATGGCTTGTAAATTATTCCTCAATAAAGCTGTGAGAGGAAGAAAATCCTAGTAGATCTAATAGTCTATTTTTTAAAAAAAGATTTTATTTATTTATTTGAGAGAGAGAGAGCATGAGCAGGGGGAACGAGCAGAGGGAGAGGGAGAAGCAGACTCTCCGCTGAGCAAGGAGCCTGATGCGGGGCTCGATCCCAGGACCCCGGGATCATGACCTGAGCCGAAGGCAGATGCTTAACTGACTGAGCCACCCAGGCGCCCCTCTAATAGTCTATTTTTAAAAAGTACATGGGGATGACAAACACCAAATGCAGGACACCAGTTCATTTTGGGGAGGGGGAGAGTTAGGGAGGGTACATAGGGGTTTTGCATCTGCTATGTTTCTTAAAAACCAAAAATAATGATCTGAAACATAGCCAAATATGAAGCTGTGACAGAGCTGCATGGTGGAGAGTTATTTCATTTTATGCATTTGTATATTTGAAATAGTGTTGTGATGACTAATTAAACAGAGCCTAATTCAGTGCCTGGCCCACAACAACTGACTGAATTTCAGCGATCACGATGACTGCTGTTATAACTGCTACCACCACCATCTTGCTCCTCTTAACATCTAAAGATCTCAAGACAGAGCAAGCCAGCATCTCTTGGCTCCTGCAGACAGGGACTCTCTTCTGAACCCAAGGTTTCTGTATATCCCATTTCACTGCAGGAAAGGGGGTGATCCTGTAAAACCTCCAGGGAGCACTTCCTCCTCCCCTCAAGCCAGAAGATGACCCAGCCAGGGAGAGTCTCCCCAGGGCATCACCTTTGAAAGAAAGCCCCTTTCCATTCATTCTGAAAGCCCTGCGCTCTGGGGAAGGAAAGGTGCTAGCACAGAAGGGGGGCAGCTCCCTGAACCTTCAATCTCCCTGCTTCTGACAGAGGGGGGCAGCTCCAGGGGAGTCTCTCTAAATCACAATATCGTTGATATCATCCATAATAATCCCTGCCCAACTGTTGGGATCTCAAAGGTCCTGGGAGCTTCTGCCCCTGCATTCTCCAGACCTGGCCTGTGGCTCTGGCCCCGGGTCCACTGATGATTGCCTGTGCCCAGAAGTGAAGGAGGGTGGGGCTGGGCATGGAGAGGATGCTGCCCTGATCACGGAGATGTCATTTCAGGTGGAATAGGTGACCCAGCCCTAAGCTCAGGCGCAGTTCTCCATGACATCCACAGTACCTGTGACCTGTTCCTTCTAAGGCAACTGAGTGATGAAGAGGTGGTGGCCAAGGTAGCTGCAAATGGGGAGAGGGGTGGTGGAAAATGAGGGGGCATGGCTAACAGAATTCTCCGTAACTGATTTGTATATTCTGACACAGTGGTTGAGGCAGGGGGTGGGGGGTAGGGTGGTGTGGTTTTAAACTCCTGGGGGACATGTCTGGGGATATTTTGGGTTGTCACAATTTGGGAGGGGGACGCTACTGGCACCTAGTGGGTAGAAGCCAGAGATGTTGCTAAACATACTACAATACTCAGGACCAGCCCCCCCCCCCCCAACAAAGAAGGATCTGGCTCAAATTGTCAAGGGTGTTGAGGTTGAGAAATTCTGCCCCAGAGGGAAGGAACAGCATTTACAACTTGCAGATTATAGAAGATGGAGTTCAGAGAGATAAATCGACCAGCCTAAGGTCACACAGCAGGAAATGGCAAAGCTCAGGATTGTCCAACTCCCCTTGCCATGCTTTCTCTTCAGGGTGGCTGGGTCAGGTTCAGAGAGGAGGATATACCAAATGGGATGAAAGTCTAGGCCCATACCAATAGCAGCCTCTGTGCCCATTTCTTCCAGAGTGATGGGGTGGACATGTCTTGAGAACAGGAGAGGGAGGCGCCGGTAGTTCCTGGTGGGTTCAGGTCCCCTGCCATCATGGCACTCCATCTGTCCTGTTCCTACGGATGCCTCAGGCTTCAGTTTAACCCATCGCCCCTCTTCATCTGATGAACCCAAAAGCCTGGATACAAGGGAGGAGGCCCTCCTGAGTCACAACAGTGACTAAACCCACATGCAGAAAAACAAGTTTTTGGTGAAATCCCTCCACACATGACTTTGGCACATTCCCAATCAGAGTGACATGGACACCATGGAGCAGGGAGGCAGGCTCTAACAGCTACAGCATGCCAGCCCTGGTGTCACGTGGTCCCTCCCCCTAGGAAGTGGGCACCATCATCCCCCAGGTACAGATGAGAAAACTGAGTCTCAGACAGGCTACACAGCCACTAAGTGGAGGCCAAAATTTGAACCCAAATCTGTATTTTAACTCGTCTCCAAGGGGCCCTAAAAAGTGATGGAAAGCTAAGCAGGATGCTCCCTAAAAGCTGCAGAAGCTTCAGAAAGCTGGCGGGGATGGATCTGACTAAGCAGAGAAGGAAAAGCCACAGGGGGATCGCAAATGAAGGCAGGCCTCCCGGTCCTTAAGGGGACGGTGCTTAAGGAAACTCTGAAACTATGGGATCTAGGAAGTGGTGGGTTCTAGGTGGAACACCACTTTTTGGGGTCCCACAGACTTGGACTGACATCTTGGCTCTGCCCGTGTCTGTGACCTCAGGCCTAGGACCTCACTTTTCTGAGCCTTAGTCTCCTCATCTGTCAAATGGGCTCAAGAACCTCTGCCTCATATGCATGTGCTGGGAGCGGACAGGAGAGGGCGAGTGGATGGTGACGCCCCGTTAGTGTGGCTGCATTTATTCTCGTTCTGCCAGCTCACGGATTGGGTGGGAGGATGGGGTGGGAGCATGGAGAATTTTAGACTTCCTCTGGTTGCCATGTTGGTGAAAACTGTCTTCATACCAAAAAGGCAACTCAGTTACACACTCAACAAGCTCAAACAAGAAATCAAGATTTGGCAGCATTTGAAACAAGTGAACAAAAAGGAAAAAAAAAAAGGACAATTCAGCTCCGCTCTGGAATCAAAGGAAACTTCACTCTAAAGATGCCACAGGTCCAGGAAATAGCTTCCCACCGCCTGGCTAAGGGCTGAATAACTGGCTGCCCGGCCAATAACAATACGGACTCACACAGCACACCCTTTCTCGTGGAGAGTGCAGAGTGGATTCCGGCTATCTCCTTTCAGGATTTTACAGGCTATTCACGGAGGTCATGTAGATCTGCTTTATAAGAAAGAGCCTCTTAGGAAAATAGACCCAGAGGAGACTTGCAGGGAGGCCAAGGAGCTGAGTTTAGCCAGCCAACGCCCTTTGCTATTCATTGTTCTACACTTCTTTGTTAGGATTTTTTCCCTCCCTCTTGCTCTTTTTTCCTTCCTGGTTAACTTCTCTGCAGCTAGGCGCTGCCACTGCCCCCTTCTCACCACCAGAGACACCACAGCCCCCTTCCCTCCAGTAAGAAGGCCTCCCCAAGGCCTTACCTGGGCCCAACCTCCCACAGACCCATTACCCCTCCACCCAAAACCTCTGAGGTGGTCCCAGGGCCCCTTGAGCCCAGATTCAGGTCCTAGACTGCTGCAGAATCCATTCCCCATCTGGGGGTCACCGCCTGCCCTGGCACACCTTCCAGAGGCAGGGAAGGCCTGAATGCAGCTCCATGTTCTAGAACCTGCAGCTTCTTTGAGCCTCAGCCTTCCCATCTGCAAAATGACGCTATCGGCCCATTTTCTCAAGTCCTCACCAGCTCTAAACAAGATTCTCATTTTACAGAGGGAGGTACCAGGAGAAAACTTTCCTACATTTTTAAACAGAAGTTATTGGAGAAAGAGGGCAGGGACTTTTTTTTTTTTTTTTTTTTTTTTAACCTTTTCACGGTGCAGGCACTGAAAGGATCCATTCTCAGAGACGGCTCCGGCCGGATCCTCCAAAAGGACGGAGCCAAACCTGGCGATCCCTAGAGGGGCTACCTGTGGCTAGGCACTGAGGGTCTGGGTGCCTCCGGACAAGGAGGAACAGGGCAGGCGCCAGAGAACAGGAGCTTCTCTCTCTGTCTCTTTTCCCCCTCCCCCTCTTTCTGTCTCTCTGTCCCTTACACTGGCTGGGGCCAGACTTTTCCACAGATGGACAGGAGGAGTGGGGGGGGGGAGACAAGGGGGAGACGGAAAGGAGGAGAGGAGCTGCAGAGGGGCGAGCAGGGGGGCGAGGCGGGAGGACGGGAAAGAGGGGAGGAGAACCGGGCAAAAGAGAGGAGGGGGAGGGGGAGGAGCTGGGAGAGACCCGGGCACGCAGCAGCAGGGCAGAGGGGGGAGAGAAGGGGAGGGTGGGGAGAGAGCAGACGGTTCGGAAGTTTTCAGAGCCTGGGGGCTCTCGGTCGCCCCCGGCGGGGCACGGACTCGAGGGGGCGTGGGGGCCGCGCGGCACTCACATAATGCTTGTTGGGCACCCGCCGCTTCTGCACGTCCAGCACCTTCACCTCCACGATGCTGCGCCGTGGCGGCATGGCCGTCCTCCGCGGGACCAAGCGCCGGTGCGGGGGACGCGGGTGCGGGGGGCGCGCTGCCACGGGCGGAAAGCGGCGTGCCGAGCTCTATCCGGAGCCCCGGCAGATCACGGGCCGAGCACGAGCCGCCGCCGCCGCCGCCCTTCGCTCCGCGCGCCCTCGGGCCCGGCCCGCCGCCGTCCCCCGCCCCTGGCCCGCCCCCCGGCCCGCCCCCCGCGCCACCGCCCCGCCCCCCTTAAAGAGCCCGGCCCCGTTCCCGCCCCCGGCGCGCGGACCCGGCTAGCCCACGTCCGGCCTCCGCCGCGCCTTTGTCCCGGCGCCCTGCGCCGGCGTCCAGGGGAGGGGACGGGCGCGCATCCGCCGGCCAGTCACTGACTGACCGGTCAATTCATTCCCGCACTCGCTCGGCGCAGGAGCCGCGGTCCAGCGCGGGATCTGAGGGCCAGGCTCCCGGGTTCAAATTCCGACTCTGCCGCTATCTATCCCGTGGCCTTGGGCGAGTTGCTTACCGTCTCTGGGCTCAGTTCCTTCATCTGTAAAATGGGCCTGCTACGACCGCCTGCCAACCAGGGCTGTCCTCCTCATGCGAAGATGCATGTGAAGCCATTGGCAATGTCTGGCCACGGTATAAAGTATTGGCAATTTTAAACCCAGACCCAAGCCTTGGGGATTCAGGGAGTAGTGAGAGGCCAGCAGCTTGTTTTCCTAGGTGTACACTCTGAGAGATGAGGAGAGAGGGAGATAAAAGTCGCAACAAATGCAAGTACAGTATAATTGCAACAATAGTAGCAGAGCGGCGTACTAGGGTGGTGGAGATGAGCGTAGGGCAGATGCGTGCTTGGAACAGAGGCCACTGATTCCCAAATGTGGAGCACTTCCTCCATGCCAGGTGCAGTGCCTTCTGCTTTTCTGAAATGCTCCTCTTGAATGCTCAAGACAACTCTGGGAGGAAAAGGCAGTTGGCCCATACTACAGAGGGGATGACTGAGAGCAGACTCCAGACTCACAGAACTGGTAGAAAGAACCCATCGCTGTCTGGCTCTAGGCATATTTCACAAGCTAAGGTGGCTGGGGCTGTTTCACACTTCTTCATCTAGTGCCTCCTAGCCCTGGCTTGGCTCAGAGTCATTTTCAGGTGGTGGGCGAACAAACGTCTGAATGAACGTACACATCAGCGCATGGATGGGAGCCTGGCCAATGTCGTCCTGCTAGGAAGCAGGGGCTCTTCCCAACAAACTGCATTGCTCCGGTCTAGGCCTGAAAGAGCCCCGTGCTCCTTCCCACCCCGGATCCAAGGTCAGCCTTCAAAATACAGTCCCGGTCATCCAGGGGACGATGCTTCCCAGCGTCCCGGGCCAGGATCCTGGATAGTAGGGTGCTGATTCACTTGGACCCACCCCTCCATTTGCCCCTCCAACTTCCTTGCCAGGTTTTACCACCCTGCTCTGGCCTCAAAGGATGGCCTGTATGGATTTCACAAATGGGCTCCCTGTACTCAGCTTCTTGTTGGGCTTGGCCAGTGGGAGGCCCTGGCAGGAGACTGAGGGCACAAGAAGAGAGAGGTCTAGGTATAATTTCCTGAGTTCTCTCCCTGCGGGGTTGTGCTTATCAAAGGTGGCCTTCCACACACCTTCTCCCTCAGGGTTCCCGGAACCACTTTTTTTCCACTAAGGGTATTAACAGTTTCACTGTTGAAAGTCTTGGGTACTGCACCATGCCCTCTGGGTTCCCCAAGCCCTGCCCACACCTTTGTAAGTGGGCTCTTCAGTAAACTTCTCTGGTGACCGTGTTTGAGGGAGACATCTGTCTCATGCCAGGACCCTCACTAATAGCATTTCTGCAAGGCACATTCTTTTGAAGCGCAATCGCCAGTCAAGTGACTTGGAAATGTCCAGTATGTGGAAGGCCTGGCTTTTCTGTTCTTTTTACCTCATCCTCTGAATGAGCCAAGCCTTCCTAATAAGGCAGAACCACAGAAGGCAGACGCCAGAGGAAATCTGTGAATCAGCCAGCTTCCTCGGTTTTCCCAGAAGGGCAATGCGACCTGGCCGCGTTGTACACGAAGCGGCAAAGTTGGGTCCTCAGCCCTGCTGGGCTCACCTCCTCTGCTGTGGCAGGCGTGGCCGGAAGTCAGACTTTCCTCTCACCTGCCCGTAGCAGAAGATGCAGTACTTCCCCCTATCTTCTGATGTGTAAGATGGGAAAGGAATAGCCACTGGCCTCATTGGCTTGTTCTGGAGTCTAAATGAGATAATACGTGTAGAGTACATGTATTTTCGTTGTTTTGCTATTAGCTGATCTGAGACAGCTAAACATCTCCCTTTAAGTGCATCCAAATCTCAAACCTAATTTTAATACTAACCCTGCCATGAACTACATCCACTCTTTCCCAATCCTGATCCTCTTTTTAGCCCCTGATTTTGTGTCCAGTCTCAGCTCCCACCAGTTGCCTCTGTTCTTCCCACATCCCCAAAATAGAAATGACTTGTTATCTCTGGAAGGAAATATATTCTGCTTTATCCTATCTGTATATCCTAGGGTAAGCGATTCATTTCCCCACCCTGTCTGCCAGTAACCTCTTATTCAGCCTTCAAAGCCCAGCTTGAATGTCACTTCCTCCAGGAAGACTTCCATCCTAGATATATAATTGCTCCCCCCCCCCGCCCAGCTGTCACCATGCCTTGTCAAAGCTATTATTACCTTCTTATAGATCTGATTCCTTTGCCAGACTCTGAGCCCCCAAGGAGCTGGAATGAGTCTTATTTGTCTCAAGTCCCCCAGGATCTGGCACAGACTAGCATTGAGAGGCCCTGAGGAAATGCCTATGGGATGAATGAATCCATCTCCATCTCCTTAATTCTAACCTAAGTTCTCTCCAGGGCTGGGCTTGCTTTTGTCCCTACCCATTCCCCAGGGACCTCTTCACACCAAGCTTCACTGTGTCCACACTCCTGGGAACACTGGCATTTTCCCTGATCGGGGTGTGAAGAGAACAGGGCAGAGAAAAAGGTAAATTTGCTGCCTTAGCTGACTTCATTCTTCTGAATTTCTGTTCTAGAAGTGCATTTTGCAAGCTCGAGAGCTGCAGACCATAGAAAATCAATGCTGAAGCCGACAGACCGCAGAATTCCATATGGCAGGTTTATCTGGGAGGGGGGCTACACATTCCAGGGGCATTGAGTCTATCAGCCTGGATTAGGTTCTGGTCTTTTTGTGATTTTTGATGTCTGCCTGACTGTCAGGCTGTACTTCTCCCAAATCCTAAGTCCCCAGGATGGACAGCCAGACCCAGGGAGCTGAGGCCCTGCACATTTTCTTCCTCTCTTCATCAACTGTCTGAGATGCAATCAGGTCTCTTTCCAGAACAAAGGCAGGGGACTTTGAAAAGATTCTTCCCTCCAAGACTGTGGTCTGATTGACTGGCACAGCAAGATGCTCGTGATGAACACAGCTGAACCTATAAATGGTCAGTGGCCGGGCACGTGTGGTCCTGTGAAATAGATCATGGGCTTAAGGAAGTGGGCCTTAGAGCAAAGTTCCAGGTACCCAGGCTTCAGGGTAGAGCTTTGGGGGTGGGGAGAAGCTTGAGTAAAGTTACATTTCAGGGGCTGGAAGAAGGAAAGCACAGCTTCCTTCCATCTTCTCCCTTTGCCTCGCTGCCATAATTATCTTCCTCCTAAAAGGAAGCTCTTCCCATAATCTTCCCCTGCGCAGAAACCCTCACTGGCTCCCACTGCTCATCGATGTTCATGTGCTAGAGGTTGGCATTCAAGGCCTCCGCGATCTGGATCCTTTAATGCTGCTTTCAGCCCTACCTGCTTTGTGTTTATAAATTGTGCCTATATCTGTCTTTTCCCCACTTTGTGAAGGAATGTGTGTGTCTGATCACCTACCAGGTGCTACGTATAGCGCCAGACATTCCACATCCATTTCTCTAGCTAATTTGCCCAAGAAACCTGCAGTGAGTATTATTTTTCCCATTTTCAAGTGAGAAAAGCAAAGCTCAGAGAAGTTGCCCGGCCTCATAGCACAGAAAAGTGATGAAGCAGGCATCTGAACTCAGACCCACTTAATGTCCTTATAAAAGAGATTCCAGAGAGCTCCCCCACCCCTTCTGCCATGTGAGGACACAGTGAGAAGGCAGCTGTTTTGTGAACTAAGAAGTGGGCTTTTACCACACTCCAAATCAGCACGTTGGCTTGGAATTCCAGGCTCCCGGAACTGTGAGAAATAACTTTCTGTTGTTTATAAGTCAGCCAGTCTACGATATTGTTATTGTAGCCCAAATGGACTGACACTGCCAAAGTCATTCTCTGTCTCCAGCTAGATGGGTCTTTAGAAAAGGCAGGTTCATGGGGCGCCTGGGTGGCTTAGTCATTAGGCATCTGCCTTCGGCTCAGGGCGTGATCCCGGCGTTCCGGGATCGAGCCCCACGTCAGGCTCCTTCGCTGGGAGCCTGCTTCTTCCTCTCCCACTCCCCCTGCTGTGTTCCCTCTCTCGCTGGCTGTCTCTCTCTCTGTCGAATAAATAAATAAAATCTTAAAAAAAAAAAAAAGAAAAGGCAAGTTCAATAATATCTATAAAGGCCAAGGCCTCATCATAGTCAGGCCCCCGCAGGGTCTGGCTTCTGCTGTCCTCTGGGCCCCATTTCACCCCCTCCCCCTGACACACTCCCCTCAAGCCGCTCTGGCCTTCTCTCCATTCCTAGAATATCCACCACGGAGCACACGCTGTTCCCTCCTCCTGGAAGGCTTTCCCCTCAACTGGCCCATTCCTGTCCTTCAGGCCTCAGTTTAAATGTCATCTCTTCGGAGACCGTCCCTAAAGTAGCCCCCTCCTCTCTCTCCCACGTGCATTTCCTTCACGGCACTGGCGGCTGCTGCGTGCTCTTATTGGTCTCTCAACAGAGCGTCAGCTTCATGAGGTCAGTTCGGTCCATCTCAGTCGTTCTCTGCAACGCCAGCACAGCGCTCATGAGCTCGTGGTAAGTAAATAGCTGTTGAATGAATGGATGGCTTTCCTCTCCCCGAGAAAAGCAGGGCCTCTTTTTCCCCACAGTGTCTGGACCTCTGGCAACTGCTCAGCAAATGTTTGTTGAGAGAATGGACGGATGAACAAATGGAGGTGTGAATGTGTGAGCAATCACGTTGATCGTAGAAAGGGTTTGGGCTACATTTCAGGTTAATGGGCACCTATGCCGGAGACCTCTGAGGGGACCAAGCCTGGTGACTCTTGTCTTGTTCACAGAGCCTAGAGAAACTTGCAGAAAGATATTAAAACGTAGAGGTCACCTGTCCTTGAAAAGCGTCCCCAAATCAGACTGGGTGCGTTTCCTCATTCAGCCACAGGGTGGCAGCCAGCTTGTCACTGCTGCCAGGGCACCCCCTGCCCCACACTCTGGCCCCAGGTGCAAAAATTACTGTTTGATCATCCCCAGTGCTTCCCACACCCCACATTGCCAGGTGAGTCTAACTGCTTGGTTACCCTATAAGTTTCTTGCATTGAATATGAGGTTATAGTTCAGCCTTGCCTTTTCAGATGAGGTGTGTCAGAGCATGATCCCGAAGTGCAGGTAGACCAGGGAGCCTAGTTATGCATTCACTAGTATTTATTTACCGCTTGTATACAAGTATTTATCACTTGCATACACAGTACTTATTGGATTCCTAATATGTGCCCGGCATTGCCTGAAGTGCTTAGGATACCTCATTGAACTAAACAGGAAAAGATCCTTTTTCTTGTAACACTCACATTCTCGCAATAAACATAAGAAATAGGGAAATTGTATAGCACGTTAGAAGGTAAAAAGTGTTAGGAGGAAAATAAAAGTAATGCAGGCTAGTGGGGACTCGGAGGCTGAGGGTCAGGAGAGCAGGAAGCAATTTTCAATAGGGTGGAACAGGTAAGCTTCATTGAGGAGGTGACTTTGAGAACAGACTTGAAGGTGAGGCAGTGAGCCATGCCTGTGCCTGGGGGAAGAACCTTCCAGTAGGAGGGAACAGCCAGTGCAAAGGCAGGAGCATGGCTGGCATGTCTAGGAACAGAATGGAAGTCAGTGTGCTTGGAAGGAAGCAGGGAAAGGGAAGAGAAGCAGGACACATGGGGTCAAAGAGGTAATAGGGTACTGACTTCCAGAGGGCCTTGTAGGGACCATGGAATGCTGGCTTTGACCCTGAGGGGCAGTGCGATCTGATGTATGTATCTGATGGCTCCGTCTGCTAGAATGAGAATAGATTCTAGCTCTCAGGGACACATGCTTGGATCGCAGTCTTCCACCCCCTATTCAGAGAGGGTTATGAGACTTGCTTGGGCATTGAAATGTGAACAGAAGCATAGTGTATCACTTCCAGGCAGAAGGGCCAATAGGCAAGTTCACCCGTACTCTGTGCCTGGCAATGCTCCAGACGGCGGCTGCTCTGCCAGCCTGGCTCCCGGAGAGATTATGATGATGCTACGGTCTGAAGGTGACCCCCACCCCCCACATTCATAGGCTGAAAACCAGCCCCCAAGGTGATGATATTAGGAACGGGGGCCTTTGGGAGGCAGAGCTTTCATGAATGGGGTTAGTGCCCTTGCGGAAGAGGCCCGAGAGAGCTCCCTTGTCCCTTCCACCATGTGAAGACACAATGAGAAGACTCCAACCATGTTGGCACGCTGATCTCAGACCTCTCAGCCTCCAGAACTGTGAGAAATAAATTTCTGTTGTTTATAAGCCACCCTATCTATTGTGTGTTGTTATAGTAGCCAAATGGGCCAAGACAGACAAGCAGAGCCCTTCTCCAGGTCTGTGCTGAATGTGAGTGTGGAGCAAAACCATTGCTGGTTAAGTGGCTGGGCTTTTTGGTTTATTTGTTACTGCAGCATAACTTGGTCTATCCTGACTGCTGCTAGAAGCAAGGAGTGATGGGGAAGACCCGCTAGGAGGTTACTGGAATCATCCAGATGAGATGATGGCAGCTCAGACCGGAATATTGGCAGTGGAGTTGCTGAGGATGGTGGATTCTGGATACGGTGAATTTTATCCTGTTGGGTGCT
Source organism: Ursus arctos (assembly GCF_023065955.2). NCBI lineage: Eukaryota > Metazoa > Chordata > Mammalia > Carnivora > Ursidae > Ursus > Ursus arctos. The sequence goes on from NW_026622819.1 coordinate 59,219,250, forward strand.
GGATATTTTTATATTCATATAAACACTGTTATTTGGAAATAGTTTGATTCTTTCTGATCTTTATGAGCTGCATTTAATCTAGGGTTAATTTTTCTCCACGACTGAGGCAAGATCCTTCTTAGGTACCTAAATGATCCTGAGGGCATTTAGAAATGGGTGGGAACCTCATTGTGGAGTTTGCTGCTCTTGCTGTTCGAGAAAGTCACTCTCCCTACCCCTGTGTGAGCTCTGTGTACCTTTTCCTCTATTTTTAAAGGTGGTTCTTTGCCTGAGCTTGAGTAGTTTCCTCATGTGCATATGCTGATAAATTATCATCTGAATACTCAAAGGGGACCCTCTAGATCTCTGGAATTTTCTCTAAGAATCTTTCTTCTAATACTTTGTCCTGTAAACTCTAGCGGCCTTGGCTTCCCTACACTCCCAGCTTCTCTGAAACTCAGGGAGGCTCCCAAGTTTTCTCTGTCAGCTGTGGTTGGGGCATCATAGGGCTCCCCTTAATTGCTTCCTCCCTCTCTGGAGTCACTGTCTTTGTTGTTGATGTCCAATATCTCAACTGCCATGGCGTCATACATCTTATCCCACTTTTTAGTTATTGCAGATGGGAGGGTAAATCTGGTCTCTGTTAGTTCATCTTGACCAGAAGCCCTGTATTGCATTTTGATACTGAAACAATGCAAAGGATTGCCCATCATTCATGAAACAATGCTACTGAAGGCAAGAGAAATTGCCTGATCTCTTCACATGGTTGAAATCGATTTCAAAGCAATGAGAGGCTCATGTGACCTCTTGGCAGCCTAATTTTCTCCTTTTGGTAAGACATCAAATAATGCTGTCTGTAGTACCTAATGGCATTTTGGAGTTGATAAAATATAACATTTCATGGTCCGTGTCTGAGGATTGCAACACCTGGAATCCTATGGGTCTATTTCTGTGGTCTTTTGTTTCTGCTGTTTCTAGTTTATTTTTGTCTTGTCTCCTCATGTCTTCAATCTTTTTCCCCTAGACATTTTATTTGAGAAAGTATTTGTAGAAATAGTTTGAGGCCTAACATGATATTAGCTTCCTTCATAAACGATTTTGGGGTTCCAGGCTTAGTCCTGCCAAGTCAGCCTGCAGTCAATCCATGGCTGGCTTCCTTCTGATTCATGCTTATTCCTAGAAGGGAGCCTACAGAGTCCCAGCCCAAAGTAGGGACTTTATGAAGGTCCCTACCTCTGGCAGGGATTCTAAGCTGTGCCCAGCTAGCACCTTGAACCTGACAAAAGGGCAATTGGTCACATTGGCAAATACCTCCAGAATAAGACTGGCCCTGAGTTCTTTGGTCACCAATCTGGGTTCCTGGCCCAGGACACATATATTATTATATCTTTGATGTTTTTTGAGAGATTTAAAAATATGTCCAGCTTAAAAAAACTTATAGTACTATTAACCTACCATTAATATCACATTTGTATTTTTGTTAATTTGCTTATTTACACAAGTATTATATTGCACTTACCTTGGGCCAGGCACTTCCAAGCACTCTCTATAACAACTCAATCCTTACAGCAGGACTATGGGGTAGATACTATTTTTGTTCCCATATTGCAGACAAAGAAATTGAAGTACAGAGAGATTCAATGATTTGTTCAAGGTCTCACAGCTGATGAGGGGCAGACCCAGAATTTGAACTGAAGCCATCTGTCTGCAGAGTTCCTGTGATCATGTCCATGGCTGCATGTGAATTTGTGGCCACAATGGTGGGCCAGTCTTCTGCTGGCTGCCCTGAGAAGGTCATGTTTAAGCGGAGAACTGATGGATAAGTAGGACTCACCGATCCGAGGATTGGGTGGCAGACCACAGGTCCAGAGACGGAACATTCAAGGAATGGTGGGAAGGCGTTTGAGATGCTTTCCCTCCCTTCTCCCAGAAGGATGACTCCTCAGTTGGGCCTGTGGGATCAAGAAACCAGTCACCCGAAGCTCTGGCCACTTGGTGACACATCTTTGAACGGCTCCCCTCCTGTCCCTCCCTCCTACTCCCTCAATCTCAGTCTCCAGCCAAGTGCCTCCTTGGCCTCAAGGTCCACTTTCCTAGGACCCCAGGCTGGACAAAGGCGTCCACTCTGGAGCTGTGAGGCGGCCTCTCCTGCTGGGGCACTCATCGGCAGATCACGTGAAATGGCAGAAAAGGGTCAGACAGACCTCCCGAAAGAAGCAGGGATGGGAGTGGACACAGAGTCCTGGCTTCCTCTCAAGCCTGGGTTCAGAGTCCTCTGGAGGCCTGACTTATCTCTGTCCTGTACTTGATCAAGACACCCAGTGTTCCCTTAGTCCCCCTTTGTACTTAATCCAATGTAGTAGGTATGAAACTGAGGCCACAGATGTAGGTATCCAAGAGAGAACTGATTTCTTAATTTCCTTAAATCGACTAATTGTTGACAGTCTCTCACCTGGCGGGTTGTTGGGGAAATTAATCTCAGCCACTCTCGAGGCAACCCCTCCCCCAGGCTCTAACAGGGCAGCTTCTTTCCAGCCATCGTATCCAGCCATTTTTGTGAATCTGCCCATGGCTCTAGCCCACATGGTCCTTTCATGTCCCCTGCTCAGCACGTCCACACTCTGCTAGGGGTGCCGGAACTCTGGGGGCGCTTAGAGGACGCTGCAGGCCGGGGTCCAGCCTCTCTGGTCATCCCCAGGTTCTCTGCAGAACACCCATCCCTCCTCAAGGTGCAGCTCGAGAGGGGACACAGATCTCTTCTACAGACCCTCTCACTCCTCCCAAGCCTGGAGAGGAGGGCTCTTTTTGTCCTGGGGGAAATCCCTTGGTGATGCCCACCAGCCAGAGAGCCCAGGCACATACCTGTGGGCAAACAGAGCTGGATGTATCACCTGGTACATCGAGCGGGACACACACCATGGGGAGCTGTGGCATCTGGGTAAGACAGGTTAGGGGGGCTTATTAGAGAGCTGGGGTCTGTGTTAGGGGCTGTGGGGATTTGTTCTGGATTGGGTGCTATCAGAAAGTGGGGTAATTAGGTGATTGGGTAATCCTTTGTGCCCGGGAGGCAATAGTCGCTCAGGTGAGGTGGGAAGGGATGTTTGCTCATTTAAAGGATTGCTTGAGAGTCTGTTTTTATCTCTGCTTGGGTGTGACTAAGAAGTGGCCCTTTTGGTTCCGTTCCATCACCATCACAGAACATCCTCATCTGACACTGGCGTCCTGGGAGGCTGTGTGTGTTCAGGGTGGACCAGCACAGCCTGGCTGGGAGCAGGGGACCATCAGAACCACTTCTTTCTTTTTCATCCTCTTCTTCAAGCCTGTTCTCATTAGGGAAACTCTGTTCTTCCTTGGGTTTGGGAAGGAAAACGCCTTGTCCCAAATCTCCTAAGAGACAAGGAACCCGGAGCCTCCTACTTGCTTGAATTGGAGAGAGGAAGCATGTCTATAGGGAGGAAGTAGGAATTCATTGTAGACATGTGTTTCTGGCCTCATGAGCTTGAGGTTTCTACTGAGTCTAACCAGGGTCCTGATGTCAGGAAGGGGACTTGTGCTTTAGAGAACTAAAGTTCAGAGAAGGAAAATGTGGGGTCTAGGGTATATAGCCAGCAAGGCGTAGTAAACCTGGATTCTAAAAAGTAGTTATTTAGTTGTGGACAGGTCTTTTATGTTGAGAAAGAGGTACAGTTTGCATTGATGATATGAGTCCTGGGCCTTGATGTGCTGGAAAACATTGCAGCAAAAGAGATAAAGCAGAATAGAAAGAAATAGAAAGAAACCCAGAACAGGAGGGTGTGTTACAACACCCATCTCCATCTTTGATAGATCAAATAGACAAAAGATATATACGGACACAGAACAGCGATTCTTGACCTTTTTGGAGAATCTAATGAGCTCAATGAACGCTTGCTTCAGAAAAACGTGCTTCTGCAGGTATGCCAGTATTTTTCACATAACTTGGGGGCTCTTTACGTCCCCTAGGAGCTCCATGAGTCCCTGATAGGGGAGACTTCAATCATAAACCAGCCTGAGTTTAGCAATCAGACTTCAATTTGAATCTCAGCTCCATGCTTCTCATTGTGTGACCTTAAACACGTTACTGAACCCCTCTAAGCCCTAATTTTCCCATCAGTACCTGAGGATCACAATAGACATTTCTTGCAGGGGGGTTTACATGAGCAAACAGGTGGAAAGGGCGTGGCACAGAGCCTGTCCCATGGCAAGCGCTCAATGGAGGGTGACTCTTACTACGGGTATCATGGACATACATGGAACTTTCTACTTTGCAAATAAAGAATATACCTTCTTTATGCTGTCCATGCACCAACTGCAAAAATGGATCCTACCCGAAGCCGCTAAGAACAGTTAAACACAAAAGGCGGAAAGCATATTGTCCGTATTGCTTACCCACGAGGCAATAAAACAAAGACATAAAGAACACTAATATAAGCTAAAAGAAAAAAACTCAAACTGCTAAGAAATAGGAAAAACAAAAACAAAAGCCGTTCTGAATAGATCTCGGACCCAGGAGAAAACGAACGAAATGTGCCCTTACTGTGATTGAGAAGCTGTTGGTGTTTCTGCCTGGGGTACCTCAGTTTCCTGGTGTCTGGCAGCCCCCAGGGCCATGTTCTTTTCACAGCAGAGCTGGGGACAGGGTGTGGAGGTTCCCGTAGGCACTGAGCAGTGCGGGAGGACCTGGGGGCCGAGGCCAGGGTAGATGAGCCGCCTGGGGGTGGAGCCAGGACCCATGATGACTTTGACTGTGGCAATGGCCCTGGGCGTGAAGTTAATCACAAGGGAAATGGATTCAGGAAGCTTTACAAATGGATGCATTAAATGGCACGGGGGACAATTGGGAAGTACCGCAAGGAATGGAGGTCAATATTTGTTGCTCTGAACTAAACAGGCAAAGAAGCCTGAGTATAGAATATCAAGACCCTGAATGGAAAACAAATAAAAATAATACAGGAAATGGAAGAAAAGAATTAATACGTTACAGAGTAAAAAAGGAAAAAGGAACAATTCGATGAGAGAAAGATTAATAACCGAGCTGTACTTAAAAGCCAGCTGGTGCAGGGAGGGGCTGGAGTGAATGGAAGGAAGAGCTCCAAGACGGATGGCTCTAGGTTGGAAGATATTAAGTCAGGAGGGGGGTGGATCTTCCCGGCACTCCTAAGGTTTCTGCTCTGACAGAAGACTGGACAATGCAAGACCGTTTTTTGTAGATGTCCTTTGTGAATTAGTAGCCTGAATGTGAAAAGGAAGCAACGTAATGAAGGCAATGGTGACAGGTGACTGAGATGCATTTGTTACTGGTCCAGGGAGGGGTCCTGAGCCTTGGCGAGTGTGCCGGGGGAAAAGGTAAGAAGTGATCACGGACAAAGATGAACGGAGTTTTGCAAGAAGGCAGAATGGTCTGAGTGAGGAACTTTTCATCCTTCATAAAAGAATTGTGAGATTAGGGGCGCCTGGGTGGCCCAGTCGGTTGAACGTCTGCCTTCGGCTCAGGTCATGATCTTGAGGTCCTGGGACCGAGCTCCCTGCTCAGCGGGGAGCCTGCTTGTTCCCCTCCCCCACTCATGCTCTCTCTTGTTTTCTCTCTCTCAAATAAAAAAATAAAATCTTTTTTAGAAAAAGAACTGTGAGATACATTTAAAACAAATCATTGCAGGGCAAAGAGCACCACCAAGCCCATTACATTTTCCAGACGATTGTGGAAAAATCCTGCTGGATATGAAGATGGTGAGAGGTGCCACATTAAATGCCAAGCATGCAGTGACTATTGTAGTATTCATTTAATAGCCAACATTAACTGCGTGCTCCCCACGTCCCAGGCGCTACGGTCATAAGGACAGCTAATACTTACCTTACACCTTCTGAGCTCTGGTCTAATCTCCGTACATATATTAGTTGATTTAATCCTTGCAGCAACAGTGAGAGGCAGGTGCCGTTGTTCTTCCTGTTTTGGAGATGAGAAAACTGAAGCACAGAGGGATTAAATAGTTTCACAAGGCGAGGCCAGGACTATGGTGAGCTGAGTGAAGCACCCACAAAATTGAAAGGGGGTGCCGAAAACACTCAGTAATAAAGGTAAATAATATGTTCATGAAGTATTATTAACAAACAAAATTAATGCAAAAAATATGACAGAAGTACCAGAATCTTCAATAAAGGCAGGATCCGCAAGGTCGCACAGTACCTAAGAAGCAGAGCGAGGATCTGAACCCAGACAGCTGGCTGCCGAGTTCATGCTATTTACTACCCCGCACTGCATTCAGAACCGACCAGCGGGCCGCAGCTGCCTTCTGCTCCGCTCTATGCTCAGTGTCTCGCCCAAGCCTGGCATAGTCTAAGGTCTGTAGTAGGTCTGCTGTTAAAGTTTGTTCAAAGAATGTGAAATGAACACATGGGCCCTGTTCTTAAAGGACCCATACTCACCCAGCACGTGCCCGTCCTAGGGTTATGCTAAGGGCTTGGTGTGTGTCACAGACACCACACATACCTTATAGAGTACTCCTGTTATAATTAATACGTCAGGATAAAGGCTATAGTTACGGATAAGTCACTGGCAGTGGGAGTTGCAGGATTAGGAAGGATGACTTCAGTCCTGTAATGCCCATGGCAGGCTTTCAGAGGGGGTGACGTTTGAGCTGGGCCTTCAGGAGGTGAGGGATTTCTTCAGCTGGGAAGGGGGGATGCTACCTGGAGACATGGCTGGATACCCATGCATTGTTCAGTCAGGAAAGTTGGTCTACAGAGTCATGTTTATAATGTGATACCGTCTATGTCGAGAAACATTTTCCAAGTGTGCATATGCTGCATGCATGCACAGGGAAGGGTCTGGCGGGAGGAACAGCAAACTCTGGGGACGGCTGCATGAGGGCGTGGGAGACTGGGGAAATGTCCAGGGACGACTCTTGACCCTTTTTTCTTTCTTTCTTTCTTTCTTTCTTTCTTTCTTTCTTTCTTTCTTTCTCTTTCTTTCTTTCTTTCTTTCTTTCTTTCTTTCTTTCTAGATTTTATTTATTTATTTGAGGAAGAGAGAGAGAGAGAGCATGAGTGGTGGAGGGAGAGGCAGAGGGAGAAGCAGACTCCCGCTGAGCAAGGAGCCCAACTCGGGGCTCCATCCCAGGACCCTGGGATCATGACCTGAGCTGAAGGCAGACGCTTAACCAACTGAGCCACCCAGGTGCACCCAGGCTTTGCTTTTTAAAGAACAAGAAGAGAGCTATTATTGCTTGTTTAATTAAAAATTAATTTTTCGAATAGATTGAGGAGGATCTCTAGGAACTCATATGGAGTAGTTTCTAAGATGTATTTTTAAGTGAATAAAAAAACACAAATTGCAAAGAAGTACGTACAGTATGTGATCTTTTTGTAAGAAAGAGAAATAAGAGCATGCATACATATCTATAGGTACTTGTACTTATTTGTTTTGTAAAAATGGAACATGGGAAGTCTAAGGCAGAAATAATGAAAATGAAAAAAAAAAAGAAAAACCCCCCAAATAATGAAAATGATCACCTTTGGGAGTAAGTGTGAATAGGGCAGGGATGATAAGGATGAAAGAGTCACTATCTTTTTATAGTTACTTACTTTACAGCCAAGTATGTAGTTTACCTGATCAAAAAAAAAATTAAATAACAATGTTGGGGAAAGCAAACTTAAAACTGACGCAGAGAGAAGCAAATGAACCTGTCAAATTGGTGATAACCATACAGACAATGAAAGCAATTCCAGGGGCGCCTGGGTGGCTCAGTTGTTAAGCGTCTGCGTTTGGCTCAGGTCATGATCCCAGGGTCCTGGGATCGAGCCCCGCATCAGGCTCCCTGCTCAGTGGGGAGCCTGCTTCTCCCTCTGCCACTCCCCCTGCTTGTTCTCCCTCTCTCTCTCTCTCTCTCTCTCTCTTGCTGTGACTCCATACTCTTAGTCGGATACAGTGAAAGGATGAGAGGAACTCAAACAGATCACGAACTTTACTCAGTAGGGCTTCTGTGTTGGTGTTGTGTGTACCATTGGGGTGGTAATTTGTGTGTACTGTGGAATGAAGTTAATATACTGATGTTATTGCAAGCCAGCGTTCTCCCTCTGGAAGAAGGAAGATATGATATGGAGGTGGGGGAAGTGCAAAAGAAACCTACGGTGTTGAACTTGAATCAGAACAATCATAAACTAATAACTAACACTGAACTAAAGCAGCAGCGAGCACCACTATCCCCCAGACCTTGGTTTCTAAATACACCACAAGTTGCTCCTGGATGGAATGGCTGATTCCAGGGTTGGGGCAGGGAGAGTACGAGGCGAGTCTGGGGCACAGGGAAGTGCTCAAGGACTGATGGGGACAAAAATGAAGGACAAGGAGGGCATGTGGGTCTGCTTGAAGGGGCTCCCACTGGCCAATTGGGGATGGTTTAGACATCAAAAGAGGATCAATGGGAATGGCTTATAATATATTGAATTTGAAAAGTTCATGAGTTTATAATGATACTGAAGAAGAAGAGAGTTCTCTTTTACAACAGAGTGTCTCATAATAAATTTAGAAGGGATGAAAGAAGTAGAAAGCCACCATTTTGTAACCGATAATGGATTCAGGCAAAGATCACGAGTGAATACTAAAACCAATAGGTCGTTGAGCAGAATATTCACTGCTCCACATGTTACTTACCAATTACAGGAACGGGGTACACTGGAGCAATCTGGCAGACACTCCCTTCACTGAGTATGACAGCCATTGAGTTTGCCCTGTTCAGATCTCTCTTCAAGAGGACCCCCTGTGGGGGGCATATCTGGCTGACAGCCTCAGGTGCCACACCTTCGGACCCACCACTGGTCCACTCAGGCCACGCTTAACCTGGGCTGCTACCAGCCAGGACAGAACACAGTGGGGGGCTGAGAACCGGACTTTTCTTGCCTTCCGTGGGATATCCCCACTGGGCAACTTTGGCCTGGGGACTCTGGTTAGGTCTAGCCAAGATCTTTTATTTAAAGAAACAGCAAAGACAATCCTAAAATTTGTGTGGAACCACAAACGACCCCAAATAACGAAAGCAATCTTGAGAAAGAAGAACAAAGCTGAAGGCACCACCCTGATTTCAAACTATATGACAAAGCTATAGTAGTTGAAACAGTATGGTACTGGCATAAAAACAGACACATAGACCAACGGGACAGAATTGAGAGCTTAGAAGTAAATCCATGCATATAGTCAGCTAATATTTGACAAGAGAACCAAGAATAATCAATGGAGAAAAGATAGTCTCTTCAGTAAAAGGTGTTGGGAAAACTGGATAGTCACACGCAAAAGAATGAAACTGGATGCCTATCTTATCACCCACAAAAATTACTCAAAATAGATTAAAGACTTATGTGTAAGACCTGAAATTGTAAAACTCCTAGAAGAAAACATAAGGAGAAACGTCTTTGACATTGGTCTTGGCAATAAGCTTTTGGATATGACACTAAAAGCATATGTACGAAAACCAAAAATAAACAGGTGGGGCTACGTCAAACTAAAAATCTTCTGCATAACAGAAAAAATAATCAACAGAATGAAAAAGCAACCTACAGAATGGGAGAAAATATTTGCAAACCATTTCCCTGATAAGGGGTTAATATCCAAAATATATAAGGAACTCATACAGCTCAACAGCCAGAAACAAATAATCCAATTTAAAAATGGGCAAAGGACCTGAATAGGCATTTTCCCACAGAAGACATGCAAATGGCCAACGAAGACGTGCTTCACATCACTGATCACCAGGGAGATGCAAATCAAAACCACAATGAGGTATCACCTCACACTTGTTAGAATGTCCATTATCCAAAAGACAAGCTATAACAGGTGTTGGTGAGGATGTGGAGAAAAGGAAACCCTTGTGCACTGTTGGTGGGAATGCAGACTCATGCAGCCACTCTGGGAAAGAGTATAGAGGTTCCTCAAAAAATTAAAAGTAGAACTACCATATGACCTAGCAATTCCACTACTGTGCGTATAGCCAAAGGAAATGTAATCGCTCTCTTGAGGAGATCTCTGTACCCCCGTGTTTACTGCGGGGGTTCACAGTAGCCAAGACATGGAAACCACCTGCTTATTGAGATGGATGAGTGGAAAAAGAAAATGTGATTATATATTTCTCTCTCTCTCTATATATATATGGTGTACAAATGAGGTACACACACACACACACACACAAACAGGAATATCATTAAGCCATAAAAAAGAAGGAAATCTTGCCCTTTGAGATAGTGTGAATGGAATCTGAGGGCATTATGCTAGGTGAAGTAAGTCAGACAGAGAAAGACAAATACTGTATGATCTCACTTGTGCATGGATTCTAAAAACCCGAACTCATAGAATCAGAGAATAGATTGGCGATTGCCAGGAGCTTGCAGGTGGGGGAGATGGGTATAGGGGGACACGGTTCCAGTTCTAAGATGAATAAGTCCTGGGGATGTAATGTACAGCCTATCTAGTTAACAGGACTATAGTTAACGGTACTGTTTTGTCTGCTTGGAAGCTGCTAAGAGAGTAGATCTTAAAAGTCCTTAGCGCGCGCGCACACACACACACACACACACACACACACACAAATGGTACCTACATCAGGCCATGTGTGAACTAACCTTACCGTGGTAATCATTTCGCAATACACACATACACCAAATCAACACTTCATACACCCTAAACTCACACCATGTTATATGTCAATTATATCTCGATAAATCTGGGGGGAGAAGGAAAGGCAATCTCCCCAAACTGTTTAATGCTGTGCTCTTCTCAATTTCTCTGCCGGTACCTGTCGTCCAGTGTGTGCGGGGTCTCAGCTCCACGAGGTGGGCCGGCCTAGCGTTCCTGTGTTCCATGTCACCACGTTTGTGGTGGTTTGCTGCCGCGGCCGTGGCAAACGACCGGGATTCCCTGTTACAGATGAGGGAATGGTGAGTGACTCCCAAAGGTTATTCCACCTGCTCAGCAGCGCACTGGTCAGAATGGGCCGAGCGATGCGGTGGTAACGATCAACCCTGGATCTCCCAGACAAGAATTCCTTTCTCACTCACCTAAGGCTGGCCGTGAACCTCAGCAAGTCTCCAGGGCTGCTCTTCTCCATGTGGGGGCTCAGGGATCCAGCAAATTAGATCCTAAGGCTTTTTTTAATGCCCACGTGAGGCTTCGTTGGTGGCCCTGGAAGGGAAGGGGGCATCGAGAGAATCGCCTATGTGCTTTTCACTGCTTTGGTCTGAAGGTTACCTCTGACATTTCCATTCATATGTTGCAGGCCAGACTGGTCATGTGACTCTGCCTCACGGCAGGGGGCTGAGGAATATAAGGAAGCAAATGGAATGTTTGATGAGTCATCCTATCTTCACCATAACCAGTAACAGTGGAACTGAAATTTAATTAAAATAACAATAACTAGCATTTCCCTAGCACCTTCCAGGAGCCAGGCCTTATACTAAGTGTTGGGCACGTATCATCCTAAACAACCCTGTGACCAATGCACTGTTGTCCTTATTTTAAAGATGAGGACAATGAGGCCCAGGAAGGTTCGATAACTGGGCCAAGGTCACACAGCTGGTAAGTGGCAGAGCTGAGACTTGAAGGGGGTGGTCTGGCTTAGAACTGCACTCTCAGCCGCCGTGCTGTTTGGATGCAAAGTGCAGCCTGCCTGCTAACCGTGAGGGATGTCCAGCCTGGCCAGAGCATGAGAACGAGGGACCGTGAGGCTTGCGGGGGCCGCTGAAGCGGCGCGAGCCGCAACCCAAGGCCGCCGTGGGCCCCCGAGGGCGCTGTGCAGGGAGGCATACTTAGTTCTGCGTTTCTGCAGCTGTGGGATGGAAAGCAGGCCAGAGTGGGGCAAGAGGTGGTAAGGAGACTGGCTAGGAGGAAGTGCCATTGTTCAAGACAGGATGGGGGTGCCTCGTTGAAGATGCGTCCTGGGGGGATGGAGGGAAAGGGGGCACCTTCAGGTCCAGAGCTGGCTCATGGTCCCAGCCCGCCCCGCCCTGGCTCTGGCTGGGGCTCGGCTGTCACCTTCTGAAAGGAACTGAATTCCAGTGGAGGCAGCGGGGCTGGCTAAAGGCTTGGATCAGAGCATGAGGGAGCAGGGAGAGTGAAGAAAGGTGCGCGAACCCTCCTGTCCACAGATTCATCTCTGGAATGGGAGTCAGGAGCTGTGGCCCCAGCATGGTTGAACGTGGCAGCGAGAGGCAGCCGAGTAAGCAGGTTACATGCACAGGCTTATCTCTGTGTGACCCTGGGTAGTTTCCTTAACCCCCCGTGCCTCTCACATACACTGGGAATACAAGTAGCATTTACTTCAGGGGGTATCATGAGGGTTAAGTGAGTTAGTTTGGGGAACGCCCCTACAACAGGACAGTGCATGACGCACAGTGAGCACGTGGTCAGTGTTGGCAGCTCTCATCATAAGGGAACCACGCTGCCTGGGACACAGATGATGTTCAGTAAGTGTTATTTTCACTCTTTTCCTCTCTCCTTCCCCAGATGGCAAATAGAGGCTGGACTTTGGGGACTGACCTTGGTTCCGCTACTGAATAACTGAGTGACCTTGGTCAGACCAGCACACTTTGGGGAGCCTCAGTTTTCTCTTCTGTAAAAGGGGAACTGGGAGGGTTACTGAGGATTAAATGGGATGACTTATGAAGAGCTTGGCACATAGTAGGTGTGCATTAAAAGTAGCTTTTACTAACTATTAACTCAAGCTTGGGGTCCTTTGGGCTCTTGGCTCTTAAATCATGAGTCATATATTCCTGACTCCCACCAGATGGGGGCACTCACTGCTTTGTTATTCCTTATGTGCTCAGGGAGGCCCCCCTCCAGCATCGGGCTCACTCACCACCAGAGGGCTTTGCGACCTCTCTTAAAAAGCAGCCTCGGGTGGACAGGCAAACCCATCAGACTCTAACTCGTTTCTCAATCGATTGTTTACTCGTCTAAAATGAGAGGTCAGACAGCCCGTCCATCTAAGCTCCACGTAGCTGAGACGGGCACGCCCATGGCAGGTGCCCTGCTAGGTCCTAGCTTCTAGAGAGCATGCCCCAGGCACACAGGTGAGCCCCTGCTGGATGGTCCAGGGGAAAGCGGAGTCATCTGGCGGCAGTGCTGTGCCAGAGCGGCAGAGCCAGAGATGTGCACTCAGCCCATTCATCTGCCTTCTGCTGTGCGAGCCCCCACAGATGCGCAAGGTGCAGGGAATGATTCAGCTCCAGCTCTTCGAAGTGGGCTTTCACTCATTCACAATTATGGTTTCACACAGGGGGCTGGGATGATGCTTAATGTATTCTGCAAGGCTCGCTTCTGCAAGAGGCAGGAGGCAGGGATGGGGGGTGCTTCTTCACTGAGTCCTACCTGCCCAACCTAATGCTAAGGGCCCTGCGAGGGTCAGAGGGACAGTGACTTGCCCAAAGTCACACAGCTAGAGGAGGCAAACCAGATTCAAACCCTGGCTGTTGGGCTCCACACAAACCTTAATGTGCCCCCAGTCCCCATTCAATCCCAAACTGGCAGCCTTTGTGGAGGGTCGGTGCTGTGCCCAGGCCTCTGCTGGCGTCTCTGGAAGACCCAGGGAGAGCGGCCAGTCTTGCTGGCAGGATAGGGCACATTTGTTGCTATGATTATTTACCACCGCCTTCTGAAACCCTGATCCAGAAAACCAGGAAGGAGGAAGAGGAGCAGGGGTTCTCCCACCCTTACCAAATTGCTGATTAAAAGAAAATTTTCCTTCAATAGTTCAGTTTGGGCCTCTTAAAACTGTTGTCTTTTAGTTGTTTAACTAAATAAGCCTTTCTGTGAACATCTGTGCAGATTCTCGGTTGTCTTGTCATTTTTTTCCCTAATGACAGGTGTTGTGGCCAGAGTCTGGGCTGGAGTTACGCTGGCCTAGTTTTCAATTCTGACTATGTTGCCAAACAAGCTGTGTGACCTTGGACAAGTAACTTAACCTCTCTGTCTTCTCTCCTTCATCTGCGATATAGGAAAATTAGAGTATCTTTCTCACAAGGTTCTTTGGAGAGCTTTCAAAATCTACTTTTCATAATGAAACATTTCAAACGCGGAAAATACAAATAAGAACATGGGGAATAAAACAATTTGAAATCCCATGTGCACATCTTGCAGCTACAATAGTCTTTGACTTTTGGCCACTCGTTTCATTAATTCTTTCACCACACCACCCCCTTCCCACTGGATTACTTTGAAGCAAATACCTGTCATCACGGCATTTTATTTGTAGTATATATTGCAATATATAACTGTAAAAGATAAGTGCTCTCTTTTAAAACATAACTTTAGAGACGTTTTATGGAGCCTTTTCTCTGTGGCCAGGATTTTCCATAAAATTTCCTCGATGTGATGTAACTCCCAATCCTGCCATTAGAACTCTTCAAGAGTAATTATAATGAACATTCCGAATGCTTTTCCTTGTTACCTCTTGCTGGATTTTTTTTTAGATTGTATTTATTCATTTGAGAGAGAGAGGGAGAGCAGCGAGGGAGAGTGAGAGGGAGAAGCAGACTTCCTGCTGAGCAGGGAGCTCAACCAGGGACTTGATCCCAAGACCTGGAAATCATGACAGGAGCCAAAGGCAGCCGCTTACACGACTGAGTCACTCAGGCGCCCCGGGAGCTGGATATTTTTTTTTAAGATTTTATTTATTTATTTGACAGAGATAGAGACAGCCAGCGAGAGAGGGAACACAAGCTGGGGGAGTGGGAGAGGAAGAAGCAGCCTCATAGCGGAGGAGCCTGACGTGGGGCTCGATCCCACAACACCAGGATCACGCCCTGAGCCGAAGGCAGATGCTTAACCGCTGTGCCACCCAGGCGCCCCTGAACTATATGTTTTTACAACCTTTTGAGGCAAGAATGACTAACGTCATCTGTAGGCAGGGAAAAGGAGGCACAGAGAGGTGAAGGATTCTCCCAGGTCACACAGCAGTGGGCGATAGAGGTAGAGTTTGAAACTAAAGCCCGTCTGACTCCAGAGCCCATGCTTTTTCCTCTGCCCCGTGCCGTTATCTTTGGAATTCTGGTTGGCTTCTCTGTTTCAGTTGTAAATTCTTTAAGGTAAGTGCTGCACCTTAGACGTCCATTTCCATAGTCCCCAACTGTTTGATGATTGACTAATAGTCCCAAGTAGTCCCTGCAAATTGGTGTGCAAGTGCAGAGCTTTTCATCCCCACCACCATCATCGGCTTGCACGACAACAAGTGCTTGTGGGAAATCTCTATCCAGGCCTATACTCAGACCCCACGGAAGGTATGAGACACAATGTCTGCCCTCGAAGTTACTTAGACAGTCTGCCACATGTCAATGTGAACATAATGGCAACAAGACGGGAAAATGGGTTGGGTATCTTACTGCCTCTGAGGGTGATTTCTTATCTGTCTGGGTGGCCTCGTACTCCACAGGAAGGCGAAGATGTGGGTGTGGGCTGGACAAGTATTTGCCTGTGCCCGCCTTGGGCCACGGGCAGTCCTGGCATCTGGAAAGATAGTGGGAAACATGACAATGGGGCAGACAGACAGTAATATAGACAGACAATATACAGCAAATGAAGAAATCCACGTGACATTTCGAGATCGTGGTAAGTGCCAGAAGGAAACAAGGAGGTCGATGTAACAGAAAGTTATGGGGTCGAGGAAACCTACTTCTGACGAGGGTGGTCAGGATGACATCTCTGAGAAGGTGACATCTGAGCCAGGACCTGCCCGTCGAGCCAGAGGCAGCCAGGTGAAAAGCCACAGAAGCCTCATTTCAGGCAGAGGGAACCGGACGTGCAAAGGCTCCAACATATGTTCGACTCTCATCCGGCCTCACTGCCCAGAGCTCAGGGGACAATTTCTTC
The DNA here is from genome assembly GCF_023065955.2 of Ursus arctos. Classification (NCBI taxonomy): domain Eukaryota; kingdom Metazoa; phylum Chordata; class Mammalia; order Carnivora; family Ursidae; genus Ursus; species Ursus arctos. The sequence goes on from NW_026622819.1 coordinate 59,235,094, forward strand.
CCTGTAGGAGGGAGGAAACACTTTCTCAAGAGGCTCTCAGTTTCCCTTGGCCAGGATTGGGTCATCTGCACATTCTAAACCAATTCCAGATAAGGAATTTGGGATTACCTGATTAACTCGAATCAATCAGTTTCTCTTCTTGGAGCTATGGAGGGATGATCTGATTGAAATTGGAGTTTAAATAGCAAGGAGGAGGAAGAGGAGGAAAGGGTATTACTTGGTGTGATGGCTTCCACGGTACTGGCTGGTCTGGGTGACCAATAGCATAACACAGAAGTGATGGCATCTCACTTCTGAGGTTGCGTTCTGGAAGACCGTGGTTTCTCTCTTGGCTGGTCTATCAATCACTTGCACACTCTTTCCTTCTCCTGGATCCGTAGCTCTGGGGAAGCCGTGTTAGGAGCAGCCCCGTGGACAGACCCACAGAACCAAGAGCTGAAGCCTCCGGTCAAGAGCCACATGCATGTGCTCAGAAGCAGACAGCCCAGTCCCCTCAGAGACTGCAACCCCACGAGACGCCTGGAGCCAGCAGCTAAGCTGCCCCCGACCCTTGGAAACTCTATGAGATGATCAGCGTGTGTTGTTTTAGGCTGCTAAGTTTTGGGGTGATTTATGTCGGTAGATAACTGACCTACAGCCGGGGCACAGCAGTGGTTAGGGCCGTGCCCCCACCCAAGCGGCTCTTGTCCTTTGTCCTGCGAGTCACAGAGCATCGTCTCCTAATCTGTGCGTGTCTCTTCCCCCCACGTGCTTGTGAATGCCTTGGTTTGTTACTTCCCTATGCTCGGGGGTCTAGAGCGTGTATGTGTGCCAGTGTGCATGCGAGTGTGTGCGGCGTGTGGGCGTATGCATGTGTGGTGCAGGCGAGTGGCCAATCTTCTCCTTCGAGGCTCCTTCTGACTGGGCTGTCCCTGGACCCAGGCGTGGTTTGTTGCCAGTGTGTGTCCCTGGTCTGGCACGGGCCTGGGCACAGAGTGGCCTCAGAGAACACAGTGGGAATCCATGAAATTACCAGGCTGCTGGGGCAGGCGAGAACTTGGCTGCCATGACAACCACAGCACGGAGAACTCAGAGCAGCCTGGGCCCCGCTGAGGAGCTGGGAGGTTTGGCAGGAATTTCTCTGGGAACTGGCTTGGGGAGGCACAAGGCGGTTTCTCTTGTCACCATCTTGGAAAGAGGGCACCCAGAGCACGGGGTGGGGCTGGGGGAGGCAGATGAGTGCCCTTGCCCTCTCAGTGCATGCCTAGGCACAAAGCCTTCTCACTTCCAGTCCTCAGCGGCATCTCACCATAATTCTTCCAAGTCTGCCTTTCGTTTACTGATGACCTACTATGTGCCAGTCTCTTGGCTAGACATTTTCTGCCCAGCTCTGGTCTATAAGCCTCATGATAGCAGATGCTGTGACTGTCTTGTCGATACCATAGTGCCTGGCATGTAGTAGGCATGTGATACATACTTTGTGAGTGAACGAATGAATGAGTGAGGAAGTGACTCTTGCTGACTCCATATAAAAAATAAAAGGTTAGCCATGGGAAGAGGTAGGCAAAGAAAGGGTAGGTGGAAGGATGGGTAGAATGGGAAGAATATTCCAGGCACAGGAAACAGCATGTGCAAAGGTCCTGGGGTGAGAAAAATTTTGTGATTGGGATCCATGCCTCCTTGGCTCCGTAAGTAGCTCTTCCATTATATCCTATGGTCCTCTGGTGTAAATCCTTTTGTTACCACTATTCTCACTTTGAAAAGTTCTTCCCATCCCCTCCAAACGGGTGAGGTCATGGGGAGTATAGAGTGTCCTAGTTTGAAGAACAGGCTGCTTGGGCCTGGCTCTGTCACTAAGTAGTTGTGATTACCTGAGGTGCTTGCCTGAGTCTCCTCATTTGCTAAATGGGGATAATAGCAGACCTACCTCATAGGGTTCTTGCGTCATTCAATGAGTTTACGGATGTCAAGTACTTAGAATATGTCAGGTTTTATCTGGTGGGGAACAGAGCCATGCAGAGGCAAACCCAATCTGGGTACCTTAGGAGGGCAGCCCTCCTGGGATGCAGCCAGGACAAGGGGAGGGTTGACCACCCCTGCTCAGAGTGAAACATGCAGTTAGGCCCTTTTGAGACCCCCTCTTCTGCCCGAGTCCCCCAGTCCTCTGCACTGATCAGAAAGGACTTTCGGTGTAAAGGATTTGTCCTTGGCGTGAGGCCTTTAGCTTCTGAGAGTTGGAGACGATGTGCAGGGCCCATTGTCTCCACTTCCAGACAGTTCCAGACAAAACCAAGCGCGACTGCCTCAGAAGAGCATAGGAGTGAGACGAACCTACTATTTTAAGGCAGCGGCGGCGGGAGCTCCGAGGGTGCTGTGTGTGCTCTCTTCTCACAGGCTTGTTGGAGGAGCTGGAGTCAGCCCGAGAAGCCAGGCGGCCAGGGCAGGTGAAGGGACGCCCCCCCCCCACCTCTCACCAGCTTGGCTGACGCACAGACAGACCCCGAAAAGCCAAGGTCGAAGAGGAAACCAGGCATAGCAGGGAGACTCTCAGCAAGGGCAGAGAAAATGTTTGAAATCACAGGCCGTGTCACTGCCCTTAGAGATCAGCGAGGCCCAGGTCTCCGTTTTGCAGACGCGGAAACTAAGGTGCAGATGGGGGGGGGGGGGGGACGAGAGGCAGAGATTCCTTTTCTTTGTAAATCGATACAAGTCTTTTGTTTTAAATATCACCATATTAAATAGTTAAAAAATGCAGGGCCTCTCAGTGCTATGTCCTTTGGGGCGTTTAAAAAGAACAAAACGGATCTGGGTGAGCTGACTTAGACCTCTTAGATTTGTTAACAGAAAAGAAAGTTACGGAAGACTCGGTAGGCATGTTGCTATTGACTGAGGAACAAAGCCAAACCAGGACGACATATTTCTATACGTCCATGGATTGAAAGGTCTCAAAAAAGTTCTGGAAGGATGATCACCGGGTCAAGTTGGATGGCCATTTTCCATGGGGACTGGATGGGGAGTGTGGGGCAGAGGGAACCTCCATTTCATTGGGATTGTTTGGATTTTTAAGAGAATATTTTCATATATTTCTTGTGCAATTAGAACACAGAATACAAAATATTTTTAAAAAAATTTGTCAAAGGCTTGTTTGACCCTGGGATCAGATTTGTCCAGAAAACTTTTCACTTCTGGGTATCAGACCAAATGAAATCCTGACCTCTGCTCTCTGAAGCTTTATCTCCCCACATCCCACCATGTGTGAGATTTAGTAAAACACAGAAAAATGATGAAAACACTAATTAAAAGACACTCACCCGCTCCCTTTGCCCGAAGGCCGTGAGAAGATGGGAAGATGCTTTTTCTCAGGATGCCTCAGGCTTCCAGGAAATTCCCAAGCCCTGGGGGCAAGGCTGATGGGGGTGCACCCCCACACAGTCGTTAGAAGTGGGGAGGGGGAGCCCCTGGGCTCCAGCTCCTGCAGGCTCTGGGTTTCCCCCACTCTTTGCCTTGAGATGAGCAGTCAGCGCCCTGGGTGCCCCTCCCAGGGCGACACGGTTACCATGATGTCACTATGTTCATGTATTTGATTTTTTTTAAGTTAATTTTTAGGAGCACAAATCAAGCAAGAGCACATTCTCCTAGGGGACGAGTACTGCAGACGAGGCTCCAGCCCCTTTGAACAGCTCCCCATCTCTGAGGCACCCACAGTTAGCAGTTGGGCGTGGATCTCCTAACAGACGTCCCACTCTGCATTTCCATCTGGTTATTGGTACTTGTGACACTATCGATGGCGTTGTTGCTGTGTGTGTGTGTGTGTGTCTGGATGGCTGTGGAGCGTCACTGGAGCAGGTGGTGCACACCGGGTAGCTATCGGGTGATGCCACGAGACTGACACCATGAGGCGACACGCTTTGGTCCTGTTCCTACTTTGCCCATGGCCTGGCACACAGTAGGTGTTCACGAGGGCCCCTCGCCTTCACACTCAGGCATTGTCTCATGCCTGGGCACCTGGGGGTCACCTCCAAAGCCCCAACTCAGTCCGTGTTCCCAACCGTGCCTTAAGAGGAAGGCTTGTGGGTGTCCAGACTGGGGAGTGGCCTGTCAGAGCCACGGCGGTGGGAGGGACAGCTCAGGGGGTCTGAGGTTGCCCCGGGTCTCCCGGGGAGAACATAATAGTGGAACGGGATCTGGGGAGAAGCGGGATGGGGGAGAAAAGGGCTGGGGCTCTTCAGAGGGGCCTGGAGGACACGCAGCAGTTTTGAGGTGGCGGTGCAGGCAGGCCCCTGAGGGTGCTCTGTGGGAAGGCCTGTGCTGGGGGCTCGGGCCATGACCATGGGGAGGCTGGGAGAGGAGGCCATCAGACGTCTGGACCGTGTCAAGAAGATGATCTGGAGGCCACTCTGGAGCAGCCGTTGTGAGGGAAAAGAGACCTCCTTTCCATAGGAAGCACACCCTCAGCCAGAAATAGGACAACCCACTTCCCTTACTTCTGTGAGATTAATAATCAGATTAACTAGGCCTGAGTCCTGGCTGGGCCACTTTCCAACTCTGCATTTTGGGACCAGTCCCCTCTTGGGGCTTCACTTTCCCCACCTGCGCAGCCACATTCTGTCCCTGGCACATTGCGTGTTCTCAACTAGCCTCAGGTTATATTTACGGACACAGGGGGCACCACTGTGTGTAGGTGCAGAGTGTAGGATCGCGGTGCAGAGTGTAGGACCGCGGTGCAGAGTGTAGGACCGCGGTGCAGAGTGTAGGACCGCGGTGTAGAGTGTAGGATCGCGGTGCAGAGCTCTGGAATGAACTTCGGTTGGATAAACATATATTGGTCGTCAGCTGGGTGCCAGTGTCAGTTAGGACTCTTGGGTTGCAAGTGACAGAAGAGAAGCTCCCGTTAGGGAACAGCCCCAGGGTAGCTCAATCCAGCACTTCTTGGTTTCTCTCCGTCTATTGTGTGGGTTGGCTCCCTCAGTGAGGCGTCTGTCCTCAGGCAGCCCTTCCATCTGTGGTCCCAAGATGGCTGCCAGCAGCACCCAGAGTTACATCTTCCTCATTCACATCACATAGGGAAGAACAAGCCCCTGTTTCAGCATTTTTAGGAAAGCCTTGAAATTCATTCCAGCAGGTCATCTTGGGTTCCAGGCCCTCCCTCAATGGGTCAGGTCTATGGACACTTTGAGTGGACAGGCTGGTTACAGGTCAACCCTGGTATGGGGTCATTCAGCTTCTCTGACTGCCCCATGGACTGAGGGTTGGGGAGGAAGCTGGGTGGCAAAACCCCAGTGCCCCTGAGGCAAGAGGAGCATTGAATCTTTATTCTGGGCCGGCAAGGTTGGAGGATGGAAGGCATTTCGGTAGAATGGAGGCAAGGATGGAGATGCCCACGTCCACACACTCAGGAGCTGGGCCACCTGTCATGGAAGGACAGGTGCAACACCACAGTGCCTTAAAAATCACCCTCTGAGGATTGTAGCTTTTAGAATCTGGATTTCCCAACAGAGAACAATAAGATCGATTATTTCATGAATGAGAAGACAGGAAGTCATGACCTGTCTGATCACACAGAAGCTCTGTGGCAGAGCTGATGGCAGAATTTAGGATTTGTGACTCCCAGGGGAGTACTCAGTCAGGTATGTGATTCATTGCAACAAAGGTCACATTCCTGGGGTTGGAGGTGGTGAGTAAATGATCTAAGCGGAGCTGAGTAGGGGCCGTGCTATTGGGGATCAGCCCGGCATGTCTTTTCGTTGTCCTGGTGGGCTGCCGGAGGGAGGGTGCCTGGAGCAGGCTGGGCCTCTCTCGTCTGATGTGTTTCCAGGCTCTGGCTTGATAGACTTCTGTTTATTCCCCTGGTGGAGAATCCTGGAAGTACTCCCTAAATTCTTGGCGTTGTCCCTCTGGTGTCATAGAAAGAATGTGGACACAAAGCCAAACACACCGGTCACTTGTTAATCTGTGTGACCTTGGGCAAGTTACTTCACTTCTCTGTTGACTCCTCAGCTGTGTAACGAGATCAACCACCCCTATCTCTCCAGAGGGATGCGGGGCAGGAATGAGATAAGACTCATGACATGTCCAGCATGATGCCTGCCCTTGACCAGTGCGTAGCCCCCATTGAATGGCCCAGTGTGCATGGCCCCCAGTGGAGCACAGCCAGTCCACCCCTGGGCACATGCTTGCCCTCATGGTAGCTCTAGGCTTAGTACTAGGGCTGGGTCTAAAGATTCTGAGGGAGGAATGCGGGTTCTGCCTGGCATCTGCGGGTGAGCTGAAATTGCTTCTAGAATGATCTAGGCCAGCCTGGGTGCACCGGTCCTGCCCACTGACCGCCCACCCTCCCTAGCCCTGCCTCCTGCCAAGATGAGCTGCAGGGTTAAGACTGGGTGACTCATCCACAGAGAGGGAGACCAAGTCAGGAGATCTACACAAGACAGAGAAAGACTTCTTTTTCCCCCCAGTGATTATGAGCAGCTCCGAAAGGGACCCACGCATCATCAATTATTCATGGGGCCTTGAAGGAGGCCATGCAAAGAGCCCAGCTGGGAAGCAGGGTGGGGTGATGGAGTAAGAAGTGGGAGACACTTCACCCTGCCCCAGCCTGGGATAAGCTAAGCTGAAGCATTCTGGGGTGACATGGGCTGGCTTTCTAGAGGATTTGCCCTGGGAGGGGTAAGTAGCAGCAGGCCTTTCACAACTGCCGTGTGGTGGCAGTCCCGCTGTGCTTGGTCTCAGGGGTGGTTAGCCCCATTATACGGTTGAGCAAATGAGGGGCAGAGAGATGAAGTGACTTGCCCAAGGTCACACTGCTGTGAAGTGACCAAATTGGAAATGAAAGAAAGGGACTTGCTCCTATGAAAAGGGGATCAATGTGTTTTCAGCATCTGCTATGCTCCGGGCACTGTTCTGGATGCTGGGGGGTACAGCAGCGAACAAAGCAAAGCCTCTACCCATGGGGCTTGTATTTTATTTGTGGGATGACATTCAATAAGCAAGCAATAAGTATGAAATAATTTTAGGTAAGGATAGGTGCTATGAAGAAAACAAGCGGCTCAGCAAATAGAAAGGACGAGAGATAGGATGGTGTGCAGGGACAGCCTGCCATTTCAGTTGGAGTGACCAGGGAAGGCCTTTCTGAGGGAGCAACACTGAAGCTGAAACCTGAATAAAGCAAGGAAATGAACCCTGCAAAGATCCAGAAGAGCAAGCCAGGTCGGAGAACAGCAAGTGCAAAGGCCCTGGGGCTAGGAACTTGATGTGTTCAAGACCTTACAAGAATGCTGGTGTGGGGTAGTGAGGGAAGGGTGGTGGGAGAAGGGGTCAGAGGGGAATAGGGGCTAGAACATGAAGGACCTCAGAGGCACGGTAGGGGGAGATCCTTATGGAGGAGCATGAGATGCTATGACCCCTGAGTGGGCAAATTCCTACTGTGCACATCTGGTTTCCTCTCCTTCTGGATCGGGTCAGTCCAGGCTTCCTGGCCTCCTTCCCCTCGGAAGCACCACAGAGGGACAGGGAACACTCAGCCTGCAGAAGACGAGGATTCGGAGCACACAAGTGTGTCATCACACACCAGAAGAGCTGCTGCCACCATCCTCCACCTCACCCCTACCCTTCTGTTAGCCCAGCTGGCCCGGTGCCAGACCTGAAAGACATGCACATTATCTTGTTGAACGTATGCTTCAAGGCAACCCTGGAAGGGGGTATCCCTATGTTACAGATGAGAAAACCGAGGCTCAGTGAGGATGGACTTACTGAAGGTCGCACAGCTGGAAATGGAGGCATCAGAGAGGATGCACTTAACCCAGGGCAGGTCTTTGAAGAGCCTGACCCCTCTGCCGGTGGGAGCCCCTCCGGACCGCAAGCCCCACTCCCCTCCCCGCAGAAGCAGAGGTGCCCTTACTTACATCTCTAACTTCCCTCTCTCACGCTTCCTCCAGGGACCCTGGACACTCCATTAGCCATTAGCATTATCAGCCTCTGATAGGGAACCACAAACCCTGCTGACCAGGGAATTTCTGGCAAGAAATGCCATCCCAGCACCTTCTTGACCCATTACTAGCTGAATAGCTGTGAGAACGGAAAGCAGGGATTCTCTTAGAGTGGGAATGAGGCTGGAGCCTTGTAGAAGTAGGTGCAAAAGCCTTAAAATGTTCACTTATCTTTTGGGCCACCCAGAAATTCCATTTCTTGAAATGTGTGCGGAGAAATCTTAGGATATGTGCAAAGATACATGTACACACAGTGGGGACACATGGTGCAGACAAACCAGCCGTTTATGACTGCTGCCCATTCCAGCTGGCTAGTGTCTAACCCAGACCATCACGGTTGTCAGATATTTTGAAAGTCACTCTTGCACTTAAAGATATTGCATCCCTAATGTCAACAGGGAGAAACTGGAAACAACCTAAGTGTCCAAAAGGGGGGATTGGTTAAATAAATGAGAGGTACATTCATTCATAGACTACTGTGTAGCAAGCAAAAGTTATGCTTCTAAAGAACATAAAAGGGTACAGGAAAATATTTATAACCCATAGTTACAAGAAAAAGGGTTACAAAACAGCATGTTCCTAGTCTAGAAGACCCAATATAAATTTTTCTGATTTTGGCAACGTGGCAAACGGAGGTGACACTTCTCCTACCTCACCACAACCAAAGAAACATCTAGAAGTGCTAGGTGAAATAAAACAGAGATATCGAAAACATTTAGCTGAACTTCAAGTAAGTAAAGAGAAATTCCCTTTGGGACAAGAGACATGGCCTTGGCATGCATGGGGTAGACAGGTAGAACTGAGATACTCACCAAGGCATTTCCTCTGGAGAAGTCACTTAGGTTGCTCACCCAATATTTCCAGAGCATTGTCCAGACAGGGAATGTTCGAGAGAACAGATACTCCAGCAGCCTGGCTCCCCAACTGAAGACACATGAAACGATTTCTCATCTGATTCCTGATGGACGTGGAGTAGAAGAAATAAAACTTTGTCATGTTAAGCTACTGAACGTTTGGACTTATTACCACGATATAACCTTGCCTTTCCTAACTGCCATAGCCTCCCATGAAAGGTGGGCTTAGGGAGACCTCACCCAAAATATGGTCAGGGTGGAAATGAAAAAAGTACCTCTTGAGAATTTGAAATCTCAAGTTGTACCACGCGAGTGAGTGGAGATTGAATTTAAACTGCTTAACTGGTACGGGAAGCCCCAACCGAGAAAACATTGTAAAAATTGGTCACGACTAGCAAACACTCAAGCACACCAGAAAGAGCAAATGTAAAGCTGGTTTAGACGTTTCTCCAACCCAGGGCACATGAGACCCCCATCGGAACCAGCCCTTGGAAAAGATGGGCTTACCATAAAGAAAACTACAAACTACCCAGGAAAATGATCAACCATAGGGCAGAGTCAGCAAACAGAACAAGTTAGGAGAATGTGTCTCCCAATACCACGGAGAGTAGGGCAGGCAGAAAGAGACGGACATAGATACTTTCCCTTACAAAGAGGATTGAAAAATGTAGCCTTCAATTATTTTATGTAATGAAATTAAGAGCATGGAGTTAAAGATATGAACTCCTTTGATCAACTGTTAGCCTTAAAACATTAATCCACCTGGGGCGCCTGGGTGGCTCAGTCGTTAAGCGTCTGTGTTTGGCTCAGGGTGTGATCCCAGGGTCCTGGGATCAAGCCCCGCATTGGGCTCCTCCACTGGGAGCCTGCTTCTTCCTCTCCCACTCCCCCTGCTTGTGTTCCCTCTCTCGCTGGCTGTCTCTCTCTCTCTGTCAAATAAATAAATAAAATCTTAAAAACATTAATCCACCTATCCTATGATTCATACATTACCAGGAATCTTGAACTTCCTGATATTTCTATCTAAGGCTTCAGATTTGTACTACTTATAATATTCTTTTCAGACCCATGCAAAAATCTCTCGATTGTGAGAACAAACCAAATAAATGTATCTGAGTGTTCATATGTGTTTGCAAGTAGCTAGCAAACATCTAGGTATACAAACACATAACTGTATACGTGTGTGTGGTATATATGTGAATGTGTGTGTATATATACACTGTCAAATAATACTTGTATAATATTGTGGCATTTTTAACAATCAAAAGTGTGTAGCTAACACATACTTTAAAAATGATTTAAGATGGTGACCTTAAGAATAAAAGAGAAACCACGAGGGGAAAAAAACCAAGATACCGTGAAAGCACACCCATCAGCATAGAAAAAAGACTGGAAAGAAATATATTTTAATTCAAATATTATCTCTGGGTGGTGGGAAAACAGGTGATTTTAATTTCCTTCTTTGATTTGCTTTATTGCTCAAAATTTCTGTTATGACCAGAATTGATTTTTTTCAGGTTGCATTAAAAACTAACTTTGTTTAACCAGGCAGGTAATACGTACATACAATTAAAATAATACAATTAAAAAGAGGTTAAAGTAAAATAGAGTTAAGAACACAAAATTACTTCTTTGCTTAGGACAAATATCTTTTTAAAATCTGGGGACATTACCTTCTCATTTTCCAGTGGGTATACTATAATTTTTGGAAGGGGATTAAGGAGATCCTCGCTGGCTTAAGCCAGGCTCCAGTTCCTCAACAGGGAGCTCGTTTGTTTTGGGGGGCTCTGGAGAATGGGCAGTTAGGGACCCAAAGCAGGAGATTTGCCTGTGGAACCCCACACCTCCTGCATGTTCTGATAGCAACAAAGGATTCAGGAATCAACAGTCATTTCATATTTTTTGAGGGTTCCTTAGCTTACTTATTTAGAAAACATCAAGCAATATCAGTTTATTGTAGAAAATGTGGAAACTGACAAAAACCATAAAGATGACACTAAGAATGGCAGAGGGCCACACCATCCAGGGGCTCCAGTGTTGCCCAGCTTCTCAAACATGTGCCCAGCGGTGTGCTCTGTGCCAGGCACTAGGAGAATATACAAGGAGCACGAGACTAAGTTGCAGCCTCGAGGATCTTTCCCCAGCTTGGGAGAAGCAGTCTGTTCTTCTGGTGGCAAGCAACAGAAGCAGGTGGTCTGACTTCAGCACAAAGAAATGTACTGGAAGAATATGGTGTAGCTCCCAGACTTCACTGAGAAGCCGGAAGCTTCAGCAAGGGCAGGGGCTCTGGGGATCCAGGCAGCGGGAATAAATGGACCTTCTTCCAGGAATGAGTCAGCAACATGGTCATATGTACAGTGCCCCTCTGCTAGAGACTAGGATGTGAGTGGCCTGGCTGGGTCAGGGGACGTGAGGCACCTTGACTGACAGCCTCACTGGACGGTATGCATGGTGGGGCTACCCCCACAGGAAACCAGGCTGCTGGTTGCAAGAGGAGGGGAGTAGAGGCGGGAAGATCACACCACAGCTTGCTCCACCTGGGTCTGAATCTAGGCTGGGTCTCGGTAGCCACATGGTCTGGGCAGGCTGCTCAGTCCCATGGGCTCTTTCTTCCATTATCTCTTAAAATGAGCGTGATGACATAGGGGTTGCAATGAGGAGGAAATGAAATACAGTCAGTCTGGGCCATGAGTTGAGCTCAAGATGAATGGTGCATTGGAATTCTAGAGCTGATTTGGAAGAATGACAGGGGAACCTCTAAACCCGGGCCAAGTTTCAAACTAGAGGTCCGAAGACCACAGTGCTTCAAGATCTAGCCATTTCTCAGCTGTAAGAGCTCAAACGAGTCATGTTCCCTCCTTGGGCCTCAGTTTCTGATCTAAAATGTGGTGATAATCTGAGCTGCCTGCCTCAGATGGTGCTGTGAGGACCCAAAGAGAAGAACAGTTTTGGGAATGGCGTCAGATGGGGGTGGAGTATCTTAGGGGAGAGGAAAGAGAAGGACATGCTTTGTAGGGGCACCAGCAGGAGCGAGAGATGAAGGGGAGAACACACCAGCTCCTCCCCCCAGGTTAGTGGGTGTTAATATGCTAATAACTGTGTCCATTTCTTGAGCTCCTGCCCTGTGCCAGGCTCTGTATGAGGTTCTGGGGCCACAGGGACAACAGAAGGGACATAACTCCTGGCCACATGGAGCCTGGGGGTGGGAATGGAGCTCAAATAATCAGAGAGGTGCTCGGAGGGGGCACTTGTTTCTGCCAGAGCAGTAACAGGGACTTGAGCTGGTGTGAAGTCAGGGAAGGCTGCCTGGAGGAGGTGACCCTGAATTGACAGCTGACCATAAAGGAGGTCACTGGACCTGTAAGTGGAGGAAGAGCACTCTGAGCAGGGGGGACAGCACTGCAAAAGCCCTTTGGCAAGAGGGAGGAAGGCATGCTGGGGAAATTAGTGCAGACTGAGAAAGGGCATGCTCAGGTTGCTGAAGGAGCTCAGTTGCTCTGAGGAACCCACTGGGAAGCAGAAACAGTGCTACCTGAGGACATTCTGTTTTTAGGGCCCAGAGGCAAGCCAACAAAGTGGAGATTCTTGCTTTCCCTGGGCTCTGGCTCTCGGAGACTTGAAGTGCCTTGTCCAACAGCATTCAGCCTAGCTAGAGTACAGCCAAAAGAGGATTCAGATTCTAGGGAATGTGTCAGAGAAAGCACCTGAGAATGAAAAGAGCGCTGTTGGAAGGCTGAGGAAGACATATTCTTTTGGGCAATAGGGAGCCATAGAGGTCTTAGAGCATAGCAGGTACTCTCGGCAGCAATTTAGCTTCCGTGTTGGAAGGCTGAAGACAGTTGCTGGGGACAATGTGCCATGGCCTCCACGCCACATGCCATGTTTAGTCATGGCCAGCAGCAAATCTCTGTGCTCTTTCAAGTCAGTAAGTGATGCTGGGGAGGGAGTAGGAGTTTAACTGGAGGTTGCTGCTCTGGCCCCTTTGTTCTCTGGAGGAGGGAAGGCCAGTTTCTTCCTGTGAGATGTCTGTTACGGGGACAGTGAGGCCAGAGAGAGGAGCTCAGGTTTCTGAGCACCTACTGTGCACCAACCCAGGACATCCCTTGTGTGCTTGGAGGGAGGTGACAGGATGCCTTGAAGGTCCCCGACCTGGCCTTAGAGAACCCAGCCTCACGTCAGGAAGGCATGGGAGGTGCACCTGAGGACAGGCAGGTGGGTAGAAGTGCATCTTTAACACCGTGACACCTGTCCGCAGGTGCAGAGCCTTGTTCTGGCTTCACTGTATAATTACCTGCTATTTATGGCAAATGTGCCCCGTTTTCTTTTTATGGAGGTGGTAAGAAATTAGTTTCAATAAATTTCTGATAAATACATTTGAATGATATATTACGATCCATGTAAAGAAAAACCGATCAGTGAATACTGCGGGGGAGATGTGGGTGTGCTACAACGTGGCTCGCAACACAGGAACGGTGGAAGGTTGGGCCATTCCTTCCCATGATCCCCACGATAGCTCTGCGGTAGGGCCTGCCATCCCCATTTACAGCTGGGAAAGCTGAGTTATAGCTGGGAAATTCACTTTCCCCTGACCCACTGCTAGGGAGGGCCAAGCCAGTTCTGGAACCTGGGTGTCCCCTGACACCTGGCCTCATTCCACCTAAGCCCCAGGTTCGGCATGGCTAGCTGCGGGAAGCCTTCGCCACCTCTCTGGCTTGCTGTTTGGCAGTTCAGAGCTCTCCTGACCACAGCGGTTCTCATCCAGGCCCGGGCTTCACCACTTACTAACCAGTGGCCTTGAGCAAATGACTGACTTCCCTTATGCCCGTTCTCGTCTGTAATATGGGGACAATGCTTGTACCTCAAAGGACTGTTCAAGAGATTTAATGAGATGATGTCCTTTACTACTCAGTAGAATCCCAGGGCCAGGAAGCTACCTGTCCAAGTTCACACAGGTGGGAAGAGGAGGTGGAGCTAGACATGAATTTAGGTCGATCGGGTTCCCAAACTGCTGGTTTTAGTGGCTGCATGGTGTTGCGTCCCTTCTGTGGAAAGCCGCGGTGTCCCCATGTTGGAAGAAGCTGACACAGTCTACAGGGGATAAAAGATACCTGAATGGCAGGTCCATGGGGAGGGGGCTTGGTTCTCCTTGGGCAGGAGCCAGAGGACTCTGCCAAGATCCCCAGAAGCATGCAGGGTCAGGAGTGAGGGAGGCCACTTTCCTGTGGGAAAATGTAGGGCGTTTCCACTTATAGCCTGATAATTGGGCCCAGCGAGGTCCAGAGCACAGATGATGTCATTCATCCTCTGCGGCCTTTGGGGCTTAGGAAGCCTCCAGGGAAAGCGGGTGGGGGAGGAAGGGCTAGAGGGCAGAGAATCTGGAAAGAACGGCTGATAAAAACAGGAATCAGGGTTTTGGGTGCGTGGATCGAGGCCAAGGGAGCTTTACAGCCATCGCGGCAGGAGTGGGGGACACACATAAGACCCAGAGGCAGATGCGGGGGGTGACAGAAAGAATGAGCGGGCCTGTGTGGATTTAAAGTGCTGCTCCATGCAGAATGCTTAGCCTGGCTTGTGCCCCATGAACACGGCACCCAAGGGTGGGCGTAAGCGCCTGTCTTTGGCACTCATGCCCCTGACCTCCACCTGGCTGTCCCCATCACCTTGGATTCAACAAACCTGACCTGTCCCTTCCCCCAGCCATCCCAGCAGCCCTTCCTGGCCTCCCTGAGGCTATGGCATCCCCTCCTAGGCTCCGGAGCCCACGGTCTGGCCTCGGATCTCAGCCCGCCGCTTCCGCTGTGTGACTGATAATTACCTAACCTGGTGACAGCGCCTACCTGCCCTGAGAGCTGAGGGTACACATCAGTGACTCAGACGCAGCGTCTAGCGCATAGCGAGCGCTCATCCAAGTCGTCCTGATCGCGGGGACGAAGGCCCACAGCACCCCTTGTGATGGGTCCGCCTGCCTCTCTGGCCCCGGCACTGGGGGCCTGCACCCCACACTGGTTCCTGCGTCTCTCACACCTCTGTGCCTCTGTGCTGGCTGCTCCTCTGCCTCGAATGTTCCTTTGCTCTTTTGCCTGCTCTTCTTTTCTCACTTGGCTGATTTCACTTTAATCTTTAAGACAAATTACTTTTGTCACCTTCTCCAAGAAGCCTTCCCTTGCTCGCTCCTGGGCTTCTACAGCCTTCTGCATCCTGTTGGGCAGAGGATTTTTGCAGTCTTGGTATTGTCTGCGTTTCTGCTCCACAGCTCCCGGTCCGTGAGCTCCTTGAGAGCACGCCATGGCCTCATCATGTTTACGTCACCAGGGCCGGGCTCAGGTGGCCCCGCACTAACTGCTCTCAAGCCTCTTCTAACACTGAGACACCTGCAGGGGCCCAGCTAAGGATACCGACAGCTAGCCCGTATTTACCATTTATTACGTCAAGTTTTCTCACGGCTTTCTCTCATGTGGACTCTGACTCTTGGGATGATTACTCTCATGTACCCACTTGCCTAGGCTGGGGTGCCCAGTTGTCAGGCCAACACAAACTAGATAGTGCTGTGATGATATTTTGTAGATGGGGTTGGGTCCTAGAATCTGTTGACTTTAAGTAAAAGAGATTACCCTCCCTAATGTGGGTGGGCCTCATCCAATCAATTGAAGGCCTTAAGAGCAAAAACTGAGGTTTCCCAAAAAAGTAGGAATTTTGTCTTGACAGTCGTTTAGGAATCCTGCCTGAGTTTCCAGCCTGTTTTTGGCCTGCCTTATGGATTCTGGTATATATATAGATCTCTCTCTCGCTGATATATATATATATATGAGACAGATGTATCTGTCTCCTATTGGTTCTATTCTTCTGGAGAATCTTGACTAATACTACTACTATCCCCATGTTACAGACAAGGAAGCTGAGGCTCACAGAGGTTAAGTCTTATGGTCAAGGTCACAGAACTGCTCAATGGCAGGGCCAGAACGGGGACCCAGGCAGCCTCTCCACAACTAACATCCCTGATCACTGAGGTGATGCTGGGATCCAGGGTCTTATCCTTTCTCAGACATTTCTGAGCGTCTTGAGCCAGCTTCCTGAGCCAGGGGAATTGTCCAATGAATGAGGCCCTTCCTGTATAGCCAGGAGAGTTTACAACTCTCCTCTACTTCCTGTTCTCCAGGAAGATGTAGCGAAGCTTCTCTAGGTAAGAGAAAAAGAAGGGAGGACCTAGGAACAAGCCCTTCCTTCTACTTCCTGACTATGGGACCTTGGGCAAGTGTGTTCCCCAGTCTGGGCTTCAGTTTCCACAACCTAAAATTCCCCCGACAGGGGACTGGTTAGATATATTATGATACCCCCACCCAACAGAACAAAGTCAGGAGATTCTCTGCGCCATTGTATAGAAAAATCTTCAAGATAAATTATAGCGTGAAAAGAGCCAACTGTAGGACAGTATGGTGTACGTGTTTTTTGTATAAGAAAAAGGGGGGGCTTAAAATGTTCTTATGTTGACATGAATAAACTCTGAAGAGATACACCAG
Organism: Ursus arctos; assembly: GCF_023065955.2. Classification (NCBI taxonomy): domain Eukaryota; kingdom Metazoa; phylum Chordata; class Mammalia; order Carnivora; family Ursidae; genus Ursus; species Ursus arctos. Next base: position 59,251,429 of record NW_026622819.1, read on the forward strand.
AAACTATTAAAAAGGATTCCTTGAGGGGCACCTGGGTGGCACAGCGGTTAAGTGTCTGCCTTCGGCTCAGGGCGTGATCCCAGCGTTATGGGATCGAGCCCCACATCAGGCTCCTCCGCTATGAGCCTGCTTCTCCCTCTCCCATTCCCCCTGCTTGTGTTCCCTCTCTTGCTGGCTGTCTCTATCTCTGTCGAATAAATAAATAAAATCTTAAAAAAAAAAAAAAAAGGATTCCTTGAGGAAGGGATGGATAGGGATAGAGATGGGATGAGACTTCCCACTTAAAAAAATAATAATAATGATTTTAAAATAGTGATCATGAGAGTTATTTCCTTTAACATGCTGTAGTTAGGATTAAGTTAGAAAATATATGTAAAATGCAAAGCATACAGTAGGTGCTCAAAAGTGGTAGCTTGTTGTCTTTTTACCATGAATCTTCGGGGCATTCCTCAGGAAAGGGGGAGATGATCACGATAATAGCTCCACTTGCCACTGGAGCTCCCTCTGTGTACTTCTGGCTGAATGGAGCGCTTTGGCTGCAAAGGAAATATGCCCCACAGGCTTTGCTTCCCAGGATTTAGTCCCCTACCCGAGGAACATGGGCTAGCGTCCTTGGACGATGTAGTGCTCGGCATGCATTCACCAAAGCATCAGAGGGGAACTCTCTTTCATGGTGGGTGGGAACGCAGAACGGTGCAGCCACTTTGGAAGACAGTTGGGGGGTTTCTTACAAAACTAAACGTACTCTTACCATACCATCCAGCGATTGTGCTCCCTGGAATTGACCCAAAGAATTGAAAACTTCTGTCTCCACCGCAATCTGAACACGGATGCTTACAGCGGCTTTATTCATAATTGCCAAAACCTGGAAGCAACCAGGATGTTCTTCATCAGTGGGTGAGTGGGTAACGAAACTGCGGTACATCCAGACAAGGAAATATTATTCGGCCCTAAAAAGAAAAGAGTTATCAAACCAGGAGAAGACAGAAGAAACTTAAATGCATATTACGAAGTGAAAGAAACCAGTTTGAGAAGGCTACATACTGTAAGATTCCAACTCTACGATGTTCTGGAGAGGGCAGAGCTGCAGAGACAGTCAAAGATCAGCAGGTGGCAGGAGTGGGACTGGGGGTGGGGTGGGGGGAGAGGGGACCAGGCAGTGCACAGATGATTTCAAGGGCCGTGAAAACACTCTGTAGAATGTTACAATGATGGATACATGTCATTATATATCCGGAATGTACACCACCAAGAAAGAACCCTGAGGTAAACTGTGGACTTTGGATGAAGACGACATGCCAATGTAGGCTCATTCTTAGCAAAAATGAACCGTTCTGGTGAGTGATGTTAATAATGGAGGAGGCTGTGCATGTGTGAGAAATCTCTGTATTTTCCTCTCAATTTTATTGTAAACCTAAAAGCACTCTAAAAAAAAAAATAAAGTCTTAAAAAAAAGATTAGAGTGAAAAGAAGGTTCACTGGTAGGCAAGAGGCGAGAGGTTTCTGGGATGGGAGCAAACATTCATGAGCCATACCAGGCGTTCTTAGATACGTCTGTCTTGTAATCCTCCTATTCAACCTTGGGAGGAATGGTGATTTTACAAAGAAACTAAGCCTCAGAGAGTTGAGCTAATCTGTCCAAGAACACACAGCTAGAAGTTGGCAGACAGGCTCTGACCCCATGTCTCCCCAGTTGCAAGTATCTTTGTCTTCCCCTACACTATGATGCCTGTGGCCAGGGCCTAGAAGGTTCTGTTGGGTTGACTAAGTGAAGCAGGGGCTAGGTAGGGGGATGGGTGTGGGTCAGGGAGAATAGTAGTAGCAGCATGAGAGTGGTCCGTAGGCCCATTTCAAAAAACTTTAAACTTGACAACAGTCCTAGTAGATAGGCAGAGGTCACAGTGTTATCTTCCCCCTTCCCCTCTTTTATTCATTCACTTTTCCATTTAGCCAACCATTAACATTTTAGTGAGAACTAGTCCTTGACAGGCCTTAAATTGGGAACTAGGGACATCAAAATGACTGAGTCATGGCGTTGGCACCCAAGGAGATTGCAGTCCAGCAAGAGAGAAAGGCCCACAAACTAATGTAGATAATTGAACGCTGAGTTTAGGATGAACACAAAGTAGTTAGGGGCAGAGGTCCTGGAAAATGTGTCGGAGTTTGTCATGTGTGAGGTGGGGCTCACATGGTAAGGACCAAAGGAGCAGGAAGAACAGTGAATTTGGAGAACAATTAAGGGCTCAGAGTGATTGAAGGGTGTGTGTGTGTGTGTGTGTGTGTGTGTGCGCGCGCGGGCCCGCACAGGGAGAGAAAAGGACGAGGATAGGGAAATGGAAGAGGTCAGACCCTGATATATTGTGACAAAGAACGGACTTCATCCTACAGGTCACAGAGAGGTAAGCAGGGCCACAGAGTAGCCAGGCAGATCCGGACTTTGGAGCAACCACTGTGGGGCCTGAGAGAGGGGCAGAGACTGGAGACAGGGGCCCCATCCTGGGCCATCTTCCAGTCCCTTAAGTTCTTCTAGGGTCTCTCCTTTGCTACTGCCCCCTGTATAATTGACATTTTTATTGAAATAATAATAGATTCCCGTGCAATTGCAGGAAATTATTCAGAAATCCATTGTAGATTTGCCCATTTTTCTCCCAATGGTAACATTTTGCAAAATGATTCCTTTGCCACGTTTCATATAGACAGTGGATATTGTGATGGAGGCACCAGGGTGTTGAAGGACAGATGCCCAGAGAGCTCTGGTGACTCCGGGGCTTCTTTCCCACCACCTTCCCTCCATGAGCCAAGACCATTTTATAGATGTGTCATGGGACAAGCTGGGAAGCCTTGCAGCAAAACTCACCAGTTCATCCTTACAAGCCTCTAACATTCTTTTTTATCTCCTCACAGACCAGGCCACCCCCTTGGGCATCACGCTGCACACGGCCACACCCCACACATAGTGGGTGGAGCCAAGATGATCAGCTCACCAACCAGGGCTCAGCTCCCCTTCTGGTGCGGGGCTGGGAAGTACCTGCCGGGCAGGGAACTGTATCTCCCAGCAACCCTTGCTGGTCACGTGACCAATACAGCGCGAGCCCCAAAGGGAGGCACGGCGCTTCAACGTGAGGTGCTGAGTCGTGGCTCGGCCTCCTTTTGTTTCTTCGCTCACGCTGCTGTTTGGATGACTCCCGAGTGATCTTGAGACCACAAGATGGCAGAGGAGCCACGAGATGGAACAGCCTGTGTCCTGGAGCAGCCATTGGAGGGAAGCCACCCAGGGGAGCCAGGGGCCAGGACCGTGAACGTTAGACTTTGGAGGGGGGGAAATAAACATGCATAAACGTTTCAAATGCACCAAAGAAGTAGAGAGCATAGTATAATAACCCCCTTTAGCCATCCATCATTCAGCTTCAAACATTAGCAACATTTTCTACTCTTCTTTTATTCACCTGCCCTGCCCTACTTCTTTTTTTTTTTTTAAGATTTTTTTGGGGGGCACCTGGGTGGCTCAGTCGGTTAAGCCTCATGTTGCAGGTCATGATCCCAGAGTCCTGGGATCCAGTCCCACGTGGGGCTACCTCTCCCTCTGACCCTCTCCCCTCCCGTGCCTTCTCTCTCACTCACTCTCAACTACATAAATAAATAAAAATCTTAAAAATTATTTATTTAATTAATATATTTATTTGAGAGAGAGCAAGCTCATGAGCAGGGGGGAGGAGCGGAGGGAGAGGGACAAGCAGACTCCGCCCAGAGCATGGAGCCCCAGGCGGGGGTCAATCCCATGACCCTGAGGTCATGACCTGAGCCAAAACCCAGAGTGAGCCCTTAACTGACTGAGCCACCCAGGCGCCCCTGCTCCACCCTACTTTTAAATTGTTTGCCGGAGTTTTCAAAAGTAATTCCCAGGAAAAACGCTGACAGACAAAAATCTAAACACGTTTTATTGTGCTAAGCCACCAAGATGAGGGGCCGTTTGTCACAGTCGTTAGCCAGCCTTGACTAATGCAGGGGACACTTGGTACCTAACTATTGAACTGAACAAAGTGACCTGTTTTTCTAGGCAGTGCAGCACCAGGAGGAATGTGTCTGGGCCTCACGCAGCAAGAAGGCCAAGCCTTCTAGCTCGCTGAGAAGTAGTTCTGTTCTTCTGGCCTGGCTGCACCCCGTTGCACCCAGCCGCACCCACCCACCCTACTGGACGCTACCTCCTACTTCTTCCTTTTTCCAGGCCCTGGTCTGCTGAGGGGAGAAGCAGACCTAAGGTGGGACCAGGAATAGAGGGTTTGCAGGGCCGGGTCTTGGCTTGGGCCAGGCGGGGCGTGGTGGGGTGAGGCTGAGCAGAGAAAGCAGGCACAAGGGTTGGATGTGGGAATCCCACAGCCTAGCAGCAGGGTCTGGGGCCAGGGGAGCAAAACCTTTTGTGCCTTTCAGCTTGGCCTGTGTTCGTGACCTGAGGCGCAGAGGCAGAATGAAGCTTTGTGGTCAGACCCTCAGGGGGGCTTGGGTCCATTCAAAAAGTCCTTGTTAGTGAGTACAGGTTGGGCAGCCCTGTGCCTGGCACTGGGATGCACGTGGGCCGGATCCTGGCCTAGCTACTCCCCAGCTGCGTGACCTTGGGTAGGTTCCTTTACCCCTCTGAGCCTCAGATGCCCAGTATTGAAAGCGGGATGGAAATATCAGTCTTACCAGGGACATTGGCCGTGATGTATGGAGAAAGCCTGGCACCCAGTAGGCTCTTGATGACTCATAGAGATTGCTCCTGATTTCTGTTCGCAGCAGCTAGGAGTAAGAAGAGGGCGCGCGGGCACCCATCCAGGGAGCGGAGCAGGGCCGGAGGATGCTGAGCCCCACCCTGTTGGGAGCTGTTTTCAGAGCAGGAGAAAGGGAGAATGCAGAGAGCCAAAGAGTTTTCTCTGGGAGCGGCCAGGTCTAATTTTGCATGTCAGAGGAGGTGGGTGGGTGGAATCCTGCAATTCAGGGGCTCTTTCCTGGAAGGGGCTGGGTAGGCAACAAAATGCTTCCTCCCTCAGAGGCAGCCTCACAGCTGTCAGGAAAAAACAGCTGCATGGCTTCCCTTCAAAGAGGTGAGACCTCGGTCTGTGAGGCAGCAGGGCAAGATGTGACAGCAAACAGGAACTCCCAAGCAAATTTTCTCAGGGGGGATGGACCAGGTTCAGAAGCCAGTCCCGCTTCCTGGCTGTGTGACCTTGGGCAAGTCACTTCACCTCTCCCGAGCGTTAGTTGTGTCAGGCTTTAAATGATCCCCGTCTCACAAGGCTATTGTGGGGAGAAAAGAGAATGCATCTCAGATGCTTTGTGCTGTGCCTGGTACACCGGAAGCGCTCAATAAAAGCCATCTTAAATCACTCACCCCTCCGGCTAAAATGAAACTCCTTTTTTTCTCCCAAGGAACTTCTCAATAGCGGAGGCGCCCAGCGCCTCTTCTCTTTCCCCACACTGACTCCCCGCATGGGCTCGCTCACTTCAGCAGCATCAACCCCCCTCTCCATGACATCGGCTCTGTGGATGGCATGAGGTGCCAGTGCCCTTGCTACTGTTGGTCACAGGCTCTTGATGTTCCCCCGAAGCCGCACCCCACCCCCAGCCCTTCCCATCCATTCAGCAGACGGATCTTTTCTTTTTTTTTAAAAGATTTTATTTATTTATTTGAGAGAGTGCGAGCACAAGGGGGGTTGTGCAGAGGGAGAGGGAGAAGCAGACTCCCTGCTGAGCAGGGAGCCCGATGTGGGGTTGATCCCAGGACTCTGGGATCATGACCTGAGCTGAAGACAGACGCTCAACCGACTGAGCCACGCAGGTGTCCCAGACAGGTCTTGATTATTCTCTCTCCCTCAGCCCCCAAGTCCAACCCATGAGCAAGTCCTGACACCCCTCCCTTCATAATATGTTTTTACTGCCCTGCCTCCCCCGCTGTGACCCCCGCAGTCCACGCCACCCTCTGGCTCCTGCTCTGCCGACAGCCCCTCCTCACGCTCCCTGCTCCTGCCTTGCCCTGCTTGTAGGCTGCTCTCCACACAGCAGCCGTACCTTTCTCTTTCAACTGCTCATTCCCACAGAACCTAGACTTACAGAAAAATTGTAAGAACAGTGCAAAGACTTTCTGTACACTGTTCACTCCATTTCTCTCTCTCTCTTTCTCTCACACACACGCACCCATTTTTTCTAAAACATTTGAGAGTAAGTTGCAGACATGATGCCCCCTCTCCCCTAAGTATTCCAGTGGGTATTTCCCATAAATAAGGGCGCTCTCTTACATAACCACGGAACGATGATTAAAAACAGTACTAATTTACATTAGCTAATTTACAGACTTTATTCACGTTTATTCACGTTCTGCACTATTGCCCCCAAAGAAAAGTCTGGAACACGCACCACACTCCATTGTGGCTCCCCTTTAGTCTCTTTACGTTGGACTAGTTCCTTGGTCTGTCTTCTTCTGTCATGACGGTGGCACTTTGAAAAGTACAGTCTAGTTATTCCATAGCATGTCCCTCAGTTTGGGCTCATCTGATATTTCCTCTCATTGCGAGAGCTTTTAAGAAGTCAAGGCGATCTCTCCACAACTGGCTCTTGACCCGCGATGGCTGTCCATCCCCCCCAGAGAAAGTACAGACGCTCCCACAGCTCTTCCTCTAGCACTCCGACATCCGTCCTCAGACACGTCTCCTCCTTCTAGCTGCGCCTCACCCCCACTGTGGGGTTCTCTGCCCCTCATCATGCCAGATTCTTCTTCATGAGACCACCTGCCACGAGGTTAGACACTGAGGCTCCTGCCACTGAATGGAGGTCCTGGGAGGGCAGGGATCTGGCTTGTGTGTCTCCTGCCATGGAATACCCAGCATCACAGCAGTGCTCTGGTCCTGGCCCTCTTCTCGAGGGCTTTTGGAAGGCTCAGAGGCTCCCTGTGTCCTTGCTTCTTGCTGACCCTTGGCCCACGTGAGTGCCCCCTTTCTCCAAGAAAGCATCATCCTTCACGCATTCCATGTGACGCTGTAGGATTTGTCCCAAGCCCTGGTGCACAACAGGGGGAGACCCAGGAGGGATCCCCTTGCATGACACAGACAGATACAGAGTCCAATCCCCCTGGGTCGCTTCCTAGCTGTGTGGCTTGGATAGGTTGTTGAACATCTCCGAGCCTCTATTTCTTCATCTGGGAAGAGTAAGAAGTGAGAACACTTGGCCGGTGAGCTGTTGGGTGAAGCGCTGAGACATGAATGTAGAAGTACCTGGCACGTGTTCTCTCCTACCTCTCTCGCTGGTGAAGTAATAAGACCGGTTTTATCTTCTGGAGAAATTGGGAGGGGATGGCAGTGGGTTGAATGGTAGCCCCCAGAAGATATGTCCATGTCCTATCCCCCAGAACCTGTGAATGAGAACTTATTTGGAAAAAGCATCTTTGCCAATGTAACTAAGTATCTTGAGAGGAGATCCTCCTGGATTATCTAGTGGGCCCTAAATCCAATGACAAGTGTCCTCTTTATGACAAACACACGGGGAGGAGGCTGACACACAGAGAGGGTCACGTGGAGACGAAGGCAGAGACCGGAGTGATGTGGCCACAAGCTGCAGACTGCTCAGGATGGCTGGCAGCACCGGAAGCTGGGAGACGGGCAGGGGATGGACCGTCCCCAGAGCTTCTGGAGGGAACCCAGCCCTGCCAACCCTCAATTTTGGATTGTGGCCTCCAGGAGTGTGAAAGAACAAACGTCTGTTGTTTTAAGCCACCAGGTTTGCCGTACTTCGTTACACAGCTCCAGGAAACTAATACAGGAATGAACTTTGGCAAAACAACAGATGAAAGTTCCTGGCCCACTTGGAGCCCTTTCTGGATGGGACTTTTCACACCCAGGGCTTCATCCCCTCTTCACCTAAGGTAGTGAAAAAGGGAAGCGAGTGTCTCCTGATGGGCAGAAGCAGCCTGGAGGGCTCAGAGTAGGAAGGGGCCCTGCCTGGAAGCTCTTGAGCCAGACGTCTCCTCATGTCCCATGTCCCTGCCCCTAGTAGAGTGGAGAGACCTCTCCGGCTCTCCGTTTGGAAGGGCAGACATCAGAGAGTGGCCAAGTCAGTGGGGAATTGGAGGCTACTTGGATCTGGGTAAGTGGAACGGGGGTGCCGGCTATTTACAGGGGTTGTCAGGGATGCTGACTGTCTTTGGGGCCTTTGGGGACCAACAGGATATCAGTTCCCCTTGGTGGTGGTGGGGAGGAGGAAGGAGCTGTTGGCCTATGGGAGCAGGTTGCCCCCACATAGCTCATTGCTTGGACAAGACAGAACAACATTCCGGGGCCCTTTTCAGACAGCTCTGCCCACGGCACCAGTCTGTCTCCAAATCCACACCATTTCTACCGTAGCACAAGCTTCCCTGGAGAACTTGGCATCCTGAGTTTGAATCTAACATTTGGCGGTTCAGCTCCTCCCTTGGCTCACTCATTTCCATGACAGCTCCAGGAAGCAGGTGCAGGCAGGCGCAGAGCCCATGACCACACGTCCCCAGTGTGGCTGGACACCAGGCGCAGGCTTATTCTCACCAGAGATGTCCCCAGAGTCTCTGTAGCCCCCAGAGGAAGGTTAAGCTCTGTGTGTGCAAGCAGCCCCTAGCAAAGGTGGAGCTCATGAGAACACTTCCTTGCAGGGTTCCTGGCCCGAACTTTCTTGTGGGAAAAGCCACCTTCCCGGTTGCTATGAGTCAGCTGGGCCAGAGGGCAGGCTGAGGTGCTCACGCAAGCCGCAGGCTCTCCCCACTGCACCCCCACCTCTGTTAGGGCCAACTCAAGGGCTGCTAATGAATTCTGCGTGGCTCACACACCCCGCAGGAAGAGAAAATCTGCTCTGGGAATAGCAGACTCCAGAGAGCGCAGACCCCAGGGAGGCACGTGGGGGAGGCCACGGAGGCGGTGGTTTCACACCCTGTCACAATGGAGGTAGTGGTTTCCTTTTTGGGGACTGGAAATGTGACCTGCTTCCTTGTGACAAGAATGCTACTTCAGCACTTGGATGGAAAACACAGGTGAAGAATGCATTCCTCCCCAGTCAGAGAAGGAAAGAGAGAGGTCTGTGCCCTGACGTGCTCCAGACATTGTTCCCCCTGCCTTAAACACCCTCACTCAGCTTTTCCATCTGGAAAAGTCTTTGTAAGCCTTTGTAAGCTTGTGCTTTGTAAGTCAGAGGAGGGACTCCCTCCAGGGCAGTCTTCCATCACCTCTCCATGGTGAGCTGCCCATGCTGGGGGTAAAGTCATAGCCTTTGAGCTGGGTATTGGGCTTTTCGGTTGTCTGAGAAAGGGGCCACATCTGCCCTGTAGATGGCTGCATTCCATGCTTTTAGGACAGAGGCTCGCACGTGGGAGGTGCTCAGTACTGTTTGCTTATCATCTGTGGGATATGGACGCGTGGCATCAGCTCTGAGTCTCGGTGTCTTCACCTGACAACAAAGCTAGTGTACAACTGTGTTTATTGAGTCCTTCATATCAGCAAACTCAGAAGTAGATACTTTTATTAGCCTCATTGCACAAAGGTGTAGATTGACTTGCCCAAGTTCTCATGACTGGCAAGTGGCCAGTTCATGATACCTTATCGACCTCTTTTGAGGATCAAATTTTAAATATACATATATATATATATATATATATGTAAGGTAAATACTCCTATGTACCCAAAAGAATTGGTGTGAAGCTTGCATGAAGTACTGTATAGGGAATCAGTTAATTAGGATCAAATCTTCCACAGAGGACAACTGAAAAAGGTATATGGCATATAAAAATATCTTAAAAGCACCAAAGAACCAATAAGAGAGTGAAGAATTAGCTGACCACAATATACTAAAAAATGAGAACCCAGAGGAGTAAGCCTAGTACCCAAAGCTTCATTTTCCCTAATGGCATTGACTAATCCAGAAGTTGTGGTTTTGGTGGCGTTAGGACAAAGTTTAAGGCCGAGAGGCTATCAAAAGGGGGACTTGGATAAATGCACCTTCCTGCTCATTTTAAGCTGGGATCCCAAATGGTTTCACTGAAAGTTACAATGAGTCATAAGCAAACCAACTTTCTCATGGACTCTCCAGTTCCAGTCATCTTGGTGATCCAGGTAACCTCAAGCCTTGAACTTGGATTAAGGTGGTTCCAAACTGGTAGAGTTCCCAGACTCTTGGCAGAAACAAACAAACAAATCCTCTCTGGAGAAAATGCCATCATCTTTGGTGACAAATCATTATTACAAATAAGTTTTCAAATAAAATATCCATAACACAGAAAAAAAATCAGGGATTCAAGGAAATAATAAACTTGAGTGAGAACTGACAGAAACTACAAACAACAGAAATACACAAAAACTTCAGTTATTAGAATTATCAGACATACAATATAAGGTAACAATATAAGATTACCACTTAAAGAAACACAAAGGGACAAGAAACTATTAAAAAAAAATTGCAGATTTTAAAAAGGTCAAAATAAACTTTGAGCACTGAAAAGAAATTAAGAACTCAAAGTCAGTTTATTGGCAGATTAGATACAGGTAAAGAGAAAATTAATAGACTGGAAAACAGATCGGAGGAAGGAAGGATCCAGAAGACAGTAGGAGAGACAAAAAACTAAAAATATTGAAGAAAGGAGGAAAGAATACAGTGAGAATATCTAACATATATGTAATTGGGGTAGAGTTCTAGAAAGAAAGAGGGTTATAAAGAAATAATGGCTGAGAATTTTCCAGGTCTGTTGAAGGACACCAATTCCAATATTCATGAATTCAAAAAGTCCAAGTAGGATACAAACAAACAAAAAAACACCTAGATATATCATAGTGAATCGGAAGAAAACCACAAAGTGAGAGGAAAGGGATAGTATCTTCAAAGGAGTGACAGAAGGGCATCTGACTTCTCAATGGCAATGGTGGAAGCCAGAAGACAGTGAAATGATATCTGTAATGCAGAGAAAGAAAATAACCCCAACTTAGTATTCTAGACCTAGAGATACATCCTTTAAGAATGGATGTCAAATACATACAATTTTTGACAAACAAAAGATCACCAGTAGACTTTCACTAAGCTATTCTTCAGAAGCAAGGTATCTCAGATAGAAGGTCAGAAATAAAAAAAGACAAGCAACAAAAGAAAAAATAGGTGAATTGGACTTCAGAAAAACTAAAAACTGTTGTGTTTTAAAAACCACCATCAAGACTGGGGCACCTGGGTCATACAGTCAGTTAAGCATCCAACTCATGGTTTCAGCTCAGGTTGTGATCTCAGGGTTGTAAGATCCAGCCCCGTGTCAGACTCTGCACTCAGTGCTGAGTGTGCTTAAGAGTTTCTCTCCCTCTCCATCTCCCTCTGCCCCTCGCCCCTATGTGTGCATTCTCTAAAATAAATAAATAAATCTTTAAAAAAATTAAAAAAACAAAAAACACCATCAAGAAAGCAAAAAGACAACCCATAGAATGGAAGAAAATATTTCCAAATCATATATCTTATAAGGAATTTGCATCTAGAATATATTTTTAAAAACTCATATAGCTCAATAATAAAAAAAAAAAACAAATGACCTAATTTAAAAATGGCCAAAGCGGGGCACCCGGGTGGCTCAGTTGGTTAAGCATCTGCCTTTGGCTCAGGTCATGATCCCAGGGTCCTGGGGTCAAGGCCTGCATCAGGCTCCCTGCTCAGCGGGGAGCCTGCTTCTCCCTCTCTCTCTGCCTCTTCCCCAGCCTGTGCTCTCCCACTCTCTCTCTTTCAAATAAATAGATAGATGATAGATAGATAGATAGATAGATAGATAGATAGATAAAATCTTTTAAAAAAATAAAAATGGGCAAAGAATCTGAATAGGCTTTTCTGCAAGCAAGATATACAAATGGCCAATAAGCACATGAAAAGATGCTTGACATCATTAGTCATTAGGGAAATAAAAATCAAAACCACTTAGATAACACTTCACACCTACTAGAATGGCTAGAATAAAGTCAGATAATGACAAGTGTTCGTTTGGATGTGGAGAAACTGGTACCCTCATATACTGCTGATGGAAATGTAAAATGATGCAGCCACTTTGGAAAACATTCTGGCAGTTCCTCAAATGATTAAACACAGAGTTACCTATCATATGACCCAATAATTTTACTGAAAGATATATACCCAAGAAATGAAAACATATGTCCACACAAAAATTTGTATATGAATATTTATAGTATCATCATTCATAATAGCAAAAACATGGAAGCAACCCAAATGTCCAGCAACAGATGAATGGATCAACAAAATTGTGGTATATCCATATAATGGGCTATTATTTTACATAAAAAGGAATGAAGGGGACTTTAGTTTTCTGGTCCATTATGTAAGAGCTTAGAAGTTGTCACTTCATCCAAACAAATTAAAAAACAAACTGAGAAATCAACTCTTTCAGATCTGTCAGAGAAGTGAGGTCACAGAGCAAACCACTACTTCTCCACTCCTCCTCTGCAGGAGCCATTGTCATGGTAGGAAAACGTGAACTGTAATTGATAAATCAATGGAGACTGAATGGACATATCTGAGAGTTAAAAATCCCAGAGGACTCAGTCATGGGGAACCCCTCACTTTTGTGAGTCTTACCTCCAAGAACTCTATCAGGTCCTCAGAATGAATGTTGAAGAAAAACCCCTTACACTTCCAGCCAGGGAGGAAAAATGGGACCATTTTGAAATATGCCAGATCATTCTGTTCTTAACAAGGCTTGCCTTCAGAAGAAACTATTTTACCAGACCCTAATCTGCTGGGATTTTATCAGAGCCTAACTCACTTGGGTAAGGTTAAATACCCAACCCCGGCCAGCCCTAGCCTTCCATATGGGGGGAGAGAAATACCCAACTCCAGCCCCCTGTAGCCATCCTGTCTCCCAAGAAGACATAACAATATTTTATGTGTTTGGATCTAACAAAAGCAGGTCAAATTACATGAGGCAAAAGCAGGTAGAATTTCAAGGAGAAATAGCAGAATCCACTATTAGAGTTGGAGACTTTAACATCCTTCTGTCAGAAATGGAGAGATCAGGCAGGCAGAAATTCAGTAAGGACATAGTGGAAGGCAACAACACCATCCATCAACTGGATATAACCCTCATCTATAGACTACTTCACCCAACAACTGCAGATTACACATTATCCTCTAGCTCACATTCACAAGATAGACCATATTCTAGGCTACAAAACACACCTTAACAAATTTAAAAGCATTTAAATCATATAACATCTGTTTTCATACCACAATGGAACTAAACTAGAAATCAATATCAGAAAGATATCTGGAAAGTCCCCAAGTGCTTGGAGATTAAGCAGCACATTTATAAATAACACAGGAGTCGAGGAAGAAATCTCAAGAGAAATTTTAAAAATATTTTGAACTAAATGAAGATGAAAATACAATTTAAAATTTGTGAGATGCAGTGAAAGCAATGCTTAGAGGAAAATTTATAGCATTGAATGCATATATTAGAAAAGAAGAAAGATATAAAATTAATAATTAAAGCTTCCACCTTAGGAAACTAGGGGAAAAAAGAACAAATAAAATTCAAAATAAGGAGAAAACAAATACTAAAAAGTAGAGCAGAAATCAATGAAATTAAAAATAGGAAAGCCATGGATCCCAATCTAAAAGCTGGGATTTTGAGGGGAAAAAAATCAATAGAAACAATAAGCCTTTAGTCAGGCTAACTAAGAAAAAGATTATGGATATTAGAAATGAAATCTAAGACAAGATTATGGATATTAGAAATGCAAAAAAGGACAGCACTACAGATCCCATGGGCATTAAAAGCATAATAAAGGAATATTATGAACAACTCTATGCCCACAATGTGATAGCTAATTGAAATGGATCAATTCCTTAAAAGACATATTCTGCCAAACTCACACAAGAAGAAACCTGACACCTGAATAGACCTGTATCTATTAAAGAAATTAAATCAATAATAAACTTGCAAAACAGAAAGCATTAGGCTCAGATAGAAGCAGAGAAAATACTTCTTAATTCCTTCTATGATACCAGTATTACCCTAATACCAAAACCAGACACAGGCATTAGAAGGAAAGAAAACCACAGACAAATATCTCTCATGAACATAGATAATAAAATCCTCAACAAAATATTAGTGAATTGAATTCAACAATGCATAAAAAGAATTATACACTATGACCAAGTGGGGTTTATTCCAGGTATGAAAGACTGGTTCAACATTCAAAAATCAGTTAATGTAACCCATCAACTCAGCAAGAAAAAAAAAACACCCCACATGATCATAGTAATAGATGCAGAAAAAGTATTTGACAAAATCTATCACCTATACATGATAAAAGCTCTCAGTAAACTAGAAATAGAAGTGAACTTCCTCAACTTGATAAAGAACATCTACAAAAACTATATAGCTAATATCATACTTAATGTGAGAAACTAGAAGCTTCCCTGCGAAGATAAAGAAAAGGCAAGGATGTTTGTCTCACCACTCCTTTTCAACATTGTGCTGGAAGTCCTAGTTAATGCAATAAGAAAAGGCAATAAAAAGTATCCAGATTGGGAGGGAAAAAAAGCCTTCTCTCTTTCAACAGATGACATGATTGTCTGTGTAAAAAATCTGAAAGAATAAAAAAAACCTGGAACTAATGTGCAATTATAGCAAGATCGCAGGACACAAGGTTAATATATAAAAGTTAATTGCTTTCCTGTATGTCAGAAATGAACAAGTGGAATTTGAAATTAAAAACATTACTTACATCACTATTCAAAAATGAGCTATAAATCTTACAAAATATGTGCAAGATCTATATGAAAAAATTGACAAAACTCTGATGAAAGATATTAAAGAAGAATAAGTGGAGAAATATTCCACGTTCATGAAAAGGCAGACTCAATATTGTAGCAGCACTCCAGCCAGTCTAAAGGATTAACTTGCTTCAAGTTTATACACTCCTTGCTTGCTGACCAGAACCCCATAGTTTGTAGCAGAACTAACCTGTTTCCCTTAGATCCTGTAGTCTTCTGGCCTTGAGGAACAAAGGACCAGACTTTCTGGAACATAAGGCTTGACCACACTTGAAAACAGCCACCAGTGACCGCGGTATCCTCAATAAGAGACACCTGGGAGTCTTGATTCCTGGTTCAGGGAGAGAAGTCTGGACTGACTTGCCAGTATGTAACTTGTTGAGCTGCAGTGGTATCCTTTACTGAGAGACACCTGGGAGCCTTGATTACTGGCAGAGCAGAGGAATCTGGAAGTCTTGCAAGGACAAATGATTAATTGCTGAGCACCAGCTTCTCCTGCATGTAGTTCCCTCACCATTTCTCACATCTTCTCTTTTAAAAAACTCCAGCTTCTTGGGGCAACTGAGTGGCTCAGTCTGTTGAGCATCTGACTCTTGATTTCGGCTCAGGTCATCGTCTCAGGGTCCTGAGATGGAGTCCCGCATGGGGCTGCCCACTCAGCCAGAAGTCTGCTTGAGATTCTCTTTCTCTCTCTCCCTCTGCCCCTCCCCCATTCTCTCTAAAATAAATAAATAACTCTTTAAAAAACAAACAAACAAACAACAACAACAACAAAACTCCTGATTTGCCTGGACTGGGAAGATGGTCTTCCCAGGTTTCGGGCTTCCTGAATAAAGCAATCTTCCCTTTTCCACCAGTGCTTCCCTCGAGAGTATTGAGCTTTGAGTGGTGAGCAGTGGAACCTGAGTTCAAAACCCATCCTCACATCTCCAAAGGCAAGAGAAACAAAAGAAAAAATGAACTTGTGGAACTTCATCAAGATAAAAAGCTTCTGCACAGCCAAGGAAACAGTCAAAAAAACTAAGAGGCAGCCCACGGAATAGGAGAAGATATTTGCAAATGACACTACAGATAAAAGACCGGTATCCAAGATCTATTAAGAACTTCTCAAACTCAATACATGAGAAACAAATAAACAAATCAAAAAATGGGCAGAAGATATGAACAGACACTTTTCCAATGAAGACATACAAATGGCTAACAGACACATGAAAAAATGTTCAAAATCATTAGCCATCAGGGAAATTCAAATCAAAACCACCTTGAGATACCACCTTACACCAGTTAGAATGGCAAAAATGGACAAGGCAAGAAACAGCAAATGTTGGAGAGGATGTGGAGAAAGGGGAACCTTCTTACACTGTTGGTGGGAATGCAAGTTGGTACAGCCGCTTTGGAAAACAGTGTGGAGGTCCCTCAAAAAGTTAAAAATAGAGCTACCCTATGACCCAGCAATTGCACTACTGGGTATTTACCCCAAAGATACAGATGTAGTGAAGAGAAGTGCCAGATGCACCCCAATGTTCATAGCAGCATTGTCTACAATAGTTAAATTGTGGAAGGAGCCCAGATGCCCTTCAACAGACGAATGGATTAAGAAGATGTGGTCCATATACACAATGGAATATTACTTATTACTCAGCCATCAGAAAGAATGATTACCCAGCATTTGCAGCAACATGGACGGGACTGTAGGAGATTATGCTAAGTGAAATAAATCAAGCAGAGAAAGACAATTATCATATGGTTTCATTCATTTATGGAACATAAGAAATAGCAGGGAGATCGGTAGGAGAAGGAAGGGAAGAATGAAGGGGGGTAAACAGAAGGCGGAATGAACCATGAGAGACTATGGACTCTGGGAAACAAACTGAGGGCTTCAGAGGGGAGGGGGGTGGGGGATTGGGATAGGACAGTGATGGGCATTAAGGAGGGCAAGTATTGCATGGAGCACTGGTGTTATACGCGAACAATGAATCATGAAACACTACATCAAAAACTAAGAATGTACTGTATGGTGACTAACATAACATAATAAAAAATTAAAAAAAAACCCCATCCTCTGTCTGGTAACAATATTGTCAAGATGTAAATTCTTCCCAATTTGATCTATAGATTCAATGCAATCCCAATCAGATCCTATAAAAAAAATTTTTTTTGACAAACAGATTCTAAAGTTATTCAGGAGAGGCAAAAGACCCAAAATGGCCAACTCCATATTGAAGGAGAAAAGGCAAAGTTGGAGGACTGACACTACCTGACTTCAGGACTTACTATAAGGCTATAGTATTCAAGACAGTGTGGTATTGGCAAAAGAATAGACAAAAAGATCAATGGAATGAAGGAGACAGCCCAGAAATAGACCCTCATAAATATAATCAACTGAACCTTGACAAAGGAGCAAAGGCAATTGAATAGAGCAAAGACAGTCTTTTCAACAAATGGTAATGAAACACCTGGACATCGACAGGCAAAGCAATGAATGTAGACACACAGACCTTACGCCCTTCACAAAAATTCACTCCAAATGGATCAGAGACCTAAATGTAATACACAAAACTATAAAACTCCTAGAAGAGAATAGAAGAAAATCCTGGCGACCTTGGATGTGGTGATGACTTTTCAGACACAACCCCAAAGGCACCATCCATAAAAGAAATCAGTGATAAGCAGTATTCCACTAAAATTAAAAACTTCTGCTCGGCGAAGGACAATGTCAAGAGAATGAGAAGACAAGGCTCCCACAGGCTGGGAGACAGTATTTGCAAAAGACACATCTGATAAAGGACTTTTATCTAAATATACAAGAACTCTGAATTCTCAAAAATAAGAGAACAACCACATTAAAAAATGGTCCAAAGACCTTGACAGATACCACAACAAAGAAGATGTACAGATAGTAAGTAAGCATATGAAAGATGTCCCATATTATATGTCATTAGAGATTTGCAAATTAAAACAATGAGATATCACTACTCATCTATTCGAATGGGCAAACCCCAATACACTGACCACATCAAATGCCAAGAATGTGGAACAACAGGAACTCTCATTCATGGCTGGTGAGAAGGCAAATGGTACAGCACTTTGGAAGCCACTTTGACAGTTTCTTGCAAAACTAAATATACTCTTGCTGTATGATCCAGCAATCTTATTCTTTGATATTTACCCAAATGAACTGAAAACTTATGTTCACAAAAAAACCTGCACATAGATATTTATAACAACTTTATTCATAATTGATTTGGAAGCAAACAAGATGTCTTTCAGTAGGTAAATGAATAAATAAATTGTGGTGCATCTAGATAATGGAATATTATTTGTCACTAAGAAGAAATGAGGCTATCAAACCATGAAAAGACATGGAGGAAACTTAAATGCATATTACTAAGTGAAAAAATCCAATCTGAAGAAGCCACATACCATAAGATTCCAATATTATGACATTCTGGGAAAGGTAAGACTATAAAAGATTAGTGGTTGTCAGGGGTTAATGGAGACAGAGGGATGAATATGCAAAGCTCAGAGGATTTTTAGGGCAGTGAACTCTAATGTGGACTTTGGGTGATAATGATGTGTCAGTGTCATTTCTTATTTTTTTTCTGTTACTGATTTTTTTTATCAGAATGTTTTTAAACTATTTTGGCATCCATTTTTCTGTTTTTACATTTAAATGTTAAGTAGTTAACATACAGTGGAATATTGGTTTCTGGAGTAAAATTCAGTGATTCATCATTTACATACAATACCCAGTGCTCATCATAATAAGTGCTCTCCTTAATACCCATCACCCATCTAGCCCATCCTACCCCTCTCCCTCCATCAACCCTCAGTTTGTTCTCTATTGTTAAGAGTCTCATATGGCTTGTTTCCCTCTCTCCTTTTATTTTTCTTTCCCCCCTTTCCATATGTTCATCTGTTTTCTTTCTTAAATGCCACATATGAGTAAGATCATATGGTATTTTTCTTTCTGTGACTGACTTATTTCACTTAGCATAATACCCTCTAGTTTCACATCCACATCATTGCAAGTGGCAAGTTTTTTTGATGGCTGAGTAATATTCCATTGTATTTATACACCACATCTTCTTTATCCATTCATCAGTTGATGGACATTTGGGTTCTCTCCATAGTTTGGCTATTGTTGATAATGCTGCTATAAACATCAGAGTGCATGTATCCCTTTAAATCCTTATTTTTGTATCCTTTGGGTAAATACCTAGTAATGCAATTGCTGGATTGCAGGGTAGTTCTATTTTTAACTTTTTGAGGAATCTCCATACTGTTCTCCAGAGTGGCTGCACCAGTTCACATTCCCACTAACTGGGAACAGTTTGCATGCACCAACCAGTGTGAGAGGGTTCCCCTTTCTCCACATCCTCGCCAACACCAGTTGTTTCTCATGTTGTTAATTTTAGCCATTCTGACAGGTGTGAAGTGGTATCTCATCATGGTTTTGATTTATATTTCCCTAATGATGAGTGATGTTGAGCATCTTTTCACGTGTCTGTTAGCCATCTGGATGTCTTCTTTGGACAAGTGTCTGTTCACATCTTCTGCCCATTTCTTGACAGGGTTATTTGTTTTTTGGGTGTTTAGTTTGGTAAGTTCTTTGTAGATTTTGGATACTAACCCTTTATCAGATATGTCATTTGCAAATATCTACTCCCATCCCGTAGGCTGCCTTTTAGTTTTGTTGATTGTTTCCTTCCCTGTGCAGAAGCTTTTTATCTTGATGGAGTCTCAATAGTTCATTTTTGCTTTTGTTTCCCTCGCCTGTGATGACATGTCTAGTAAGAAATTGCTACAGCCAAGGTCAAAGAGATTTCTGCCTGTGTTCTCCTCTAGGATTTTTATGGTTTCCTGTCTTCGATTTTTTTAAATGTTTTTTTATTATATTATGTTAGTCACCATACAGTACATCCCTGGTTTCTGATGTAAAGTTCGATGATTCATTAATTACGTACAACACCCAGTGCACCATGCAATACGTGCCCTCCTTACTACCCATCACCAGTCTATTCCATTCCCCCACCCCACTCCCCTCTGAAGCCCTCAGTTTGTTTCTCAGAGTCCATAGTCTCTCATGCTTCATTCCCCCTTCAGATTACCCCCCTTTCTTTATCCGTTTCTTCCCCTACCGATCGTCCTAGTTCTTATGTTCCATAGATGAGAGAAATCATATGATAATTGTCTTTCTCTGCTTGACTTATTTCACTTAGCATTATCTCCTCCAGTGCCATCCATGTTGCAGCAAATGTTGAGAACTCGTTCTTTCTGATAGCTGAGTAATATTCCATTGTATATATGGACCACAGCATCTTAACCCAGTCATCTGTTGAAGGGCATCTCAGTTCCTTCCACGATTTAGCTATTGTGGACAATGCTGCTATGAACATTGGGGTACATATGGCCCTTCTCTTCACTACGTCTGTATCTTTGGGGTAAATACCCAGTAGTGCAATGGCTGGGTCATAGGGTAGCTCAATTTTTAACTTTTTAAGGGACCTCCACACTGTTTTCCAGAGTGGCTGCACCAACCTGCATTCCCACCAACAATGTAGGAGGGATCCCCTTTCTCCACATCCTCTCCAGCAATTGCTGTTTCCTGCCTTGTTAATTTTTGCCATTCTAACTGGCGTAAGGTGGTATCTTAGTGTGGTTTTGATTTGAATTTCCCTGACGGCTAATGATTTTGAACATTTTTTCATGTGTCTGTTAGCCATTTGTATGTCATCATTGGAAAAGTGTCTTCATATCTTCTGCCCATTTTATGATTTGTTTATTTGTTTCTCACGTATTGAGTTTGAGAAGTTCTTTGTAGATCTTGGATACCAGTCTTTTATCTGTAGCATCATTTACAAATATCTTCTCCCATTCCGTGGGCTGCCTCTTAGTTTTGTTTACTGTTTCCTTGGCTGTGCAGAAGCTTTTTATCTTGATGAAGTCCCACAAGTTCATTTTATCTTTTGTTTCTCTTGCCTTTGGAGATGTGTCATGAAAAAGGTTGCTTTGGCCGATGTCGTAGAGGTTGCTGCCTATATTCTCCTCTAGGATTTTGATGGATTCCTGTCTTACATCGAGGTCTTTCATCCATTTGGAGTTTATCTTTGTGTATGGTGTGAGAGAGTGGTCAAGTTTCATTCTTTTGCATGTAGCTGTCCAATTTTCCCAGCACCATTTATTGAAGAGACTGTCTTTTTTCCACCGGATGTTTTTTCCTGCTTTATCAAAGATTAGTTGCCCAAAGAGCCGAGGGTCCATTTCTGGGTTCTCTATTCTATTCCATTAGTCTATGTGTCTGTTCCATTGGTCTATTCTGTTCCATTGGTCTATGTGTCTAGTACCATGCTGTCTTTGTGATCACAGCTTTGTAGTATAGCTCGAAATCTGGCATTGTGATGCCCCCAGCTTTTAGATTTAAGCCTTTCATCCATTCTGAATTTATTTTTGTGTATGGTGTAAGAACGTGGTCCAGCTTCATTCTTCTGCATGTTGCTGTCCAGTTTCCCCAACACCATTTGTTGAAGAGACTGTCTTTTTTCCACTGGATATTCTTTCCTGCTTTGTCAAAGTCAAACTTTCACTACTTGCAGATGAGATGATACTCTATGTATAAAACCCAAAAGACTCTACCAAAAAATTGCTAGAACTCATACATGAATTCAACAAAATCACAGGATATAAAATAAATGTGCAGAAATCTGTTGCTTTTCTATATACCAAAAACAAAGCAGAGAAAAAGAAATCAAGGAATTGATCCCATCTGTAATTGCACTAAAGCAATAAGATACCTAAGAATAAATCTAACTAAAGAAGTGAAAGATCTGTATTCTGAAAACTATAGAACACTTATGGAAGAAATTGAAGAGGACACAAAGAAATGGAAAAGCATTCCATGCTCATGGATTGGAAGAACAAGCATTGTTAAAAGGTCTATACTACCCAAAACTATCTACACATTTGATGCAATCCCTATCAAAATACCACCAGCATTTCTCACCGAGCTAGAACAAACCACAAAAGACCCTGAATAGCCAAATCAATTCTGAAAAAGACAAATAAAATTGGAGGCATCAGGATTCCAGATTTCAAGCTATATTACAAAGCTGTAATCATCAAGACAGTATGGTAATGGCACTAAAACAGACACATAGATCAATGGAGCAGAATAGAGAACCCAGAAATGGAGCCACAATGGTCAACTAATCCTTGTCAACTAATCCTTGTCAATGTCATTTCATTGACTGTAACAAATGTTCCATTCTGGTGCAAGATGTCACTAGTGGGAGATGTTGTGCATATGGGAATTCCAAATTATAAATTCTGTTCAGTTTTTCTGTGAACCTAAAACTGCTCTAAAAAAGAACATTTACTAATAACAACACAAAAGAACGAAGTACTGAGACATGCTGCAGTGTGGACAATCCTTGAAATCATTACCTCAAGGGAAAGAAGTCAGTCACAAAAGTCCATACATTATACGATTCCATTAACAGGACAGTCCAGGGTAGGAGAATCCATACAGACAGGGTATTAGTGGTTGCTTAGAGCTGAGGATGGGGAGATGATGGGGGGTGGGGTAATAGGCTAAAGTGTTTACGATTTCCTTTTGAGGTCAGGAAGAGTGTTCTAAACTTGGTTGTGATGATGGTTGCACACAAAAGTCCATAGAAGTGTACACTTTAAAAGGGTGAATTGTATGGTATATAAATTACAACTAAAGCTGTTTTTAAAACAATAATCATAACCTCAGCACTGACAAAATAAAAGAGAAATGAAAGAACAGCAAAGAGAGCGATAAATAGGAGTATAAATCTAAACGAACACTGACGGTATAAAACAATGTTAATAACGTATCACAGAGCCTTAAAAATAGACGTAGAATTAACATACACAGAAACTATGATGGGAAAGTCAGGAGGATGATTAATGGAGTTAAAGTGTGCTCTGACGTCCTCTCTTTGCAAGGAAGATAAAGGTACTAATCAATTATACTTTGATAAGTCAAGGATACATGTTAAGCACTAAAAAGTATAGGACTTCCAAATCAGAAGAGAAAAAAGAAAAAAAAAAAAGAGCCCAAAGAAGTCAGTACATAAAAGGAAAACTGCATGGGCATATAAAAAATGATCAGTAATTATGTTAAATGCAAATGGGCTAGATGACTGTCTTCAAAGATTAAAACTGTCAGATTGGAGGGAAAAGACAGAGTCTTCCTGCTATTTATAAGGGTCACACCTAAAACACAAGAATACAGAATGATAGAAAATACAAATACGGAAAAAATGAAGTACTGCCCAAGAGCAGTGATGGGGCTGTATTAACTGGCTGTCATGCAGACGTTGAGGACGCACACGCATTGGCAGGATCACCCTTTGTACCGCTCCAATCAGAAACCACCCACATACCCACTGCAAGTAGAATGGGTGAATTGTGGTGTATTCATGCCGTGCAAGTGAACAAACTATAAATACCCACAACCATTTGGATGGCTCTTAAAAACATAATACTGAGCAAAGGGAGTTAAGCCCCGGATGAACACATGCAGTGTGGTTCCATTTATAAAAGTACTCAGAAACAGGCAAGAGTAACGATCTTATGAAGGGAGGTACACCTGAGTGTCTGCACTCTGAAACAAAACAAGGTGGGACTGTACTTCCCCTGGGAGGCCCTAGTCAGCCTGTCGACGTTGAGAGGGTGCTCCCCCCCAGAAATACAAGGAGGCTTTGGCAGATTCTATGTCTGAATGAGTCAGGCTCTGCCCGTGATAATGAACAACCAGGGCAAGAAGGGGAACTTCTGAGGCCGGGGTGAGCCTGAGCAACCACCTACGATTTGAGGCTTCCTTGACCACTCCTTGCCAAGGGCAGGCAAGGTTCCAAGGGACAGGGGTGATGGGGGAACAAGAGAGGAGAGAAGAGGGCCCTCCTTGCCTTCCTGGCCCATACTGGCTGGCTGCAATGTGCCAGTGCTGGGGCGGCCATACTCAGGATCACGTGACCCTTACTCCCAGGTGACGGACCCACCATGAGCTTGGGGCCATGGATTCCACACTGGCCTGTGGAATGGGCCATGTTGACATGGGCCATGATGACAGTGTTCAGGGCAGTTTCCTCTCAAGGGCATCACACCTGAGCTGCAGGAGCTGTTAGGATGGAGTGATCTCTGGCTATTCTAGAATTAGGTTGGCTTGGAGTGGAGTTTTGGTAGGAAGTGGATTTTCCACCAGTGGCTTCCGCTCGGTCCCCCCTTGATGGCCTTACCCACCTCTCTCCTGCAGCTGCTTTGGCCATATCTGCAGCTGGTCAGGGAATTTGTACCAGTGAGTGCTTCCGCTCAGGCCATCTGCGGGCCACTTCCTGATGCTTCAAGTGGCGAGAGTGGAGACTGGCTGGGGACGTTCTACTTGACTTAGTGCTTTCTGCAGGGAGAGGGTGATGCACCGCTTCCCTCCCCTCCTCTTTATTTTGTCTACGCTTAGTGCATACTAGAATTCTTAGCTGCAACGGACAGCAATTACTCTTGGCTTACTTCATCAGAAAAAAGGGTTTCCTGCAAGGGTGCGGGGGAGACAGCTTGCAGACTGGCTTGAAGGGGAGGCTGAAGGGCTGAGAGCACAGAGAGGTCATCCCGGGGGCATGGTCTGATCAGAACGAAGCTGCCACCGGGGCTGCCTCTGAACTTTCAACTCTGTGCCACTGCCACCTGGCACTCAAGCTCCCAGGGGCCACATGAAATCTGAGAGACTTTAGCTTCTCTCTGTCCCCCACCCAGACTTGTGTCCCAGATGGGGTTATCTGACAAGCTGGCAGAACCACAGAGATTGGGAAAGCACACCTTTGGGTGTTTTGGCTTCCGAAGAGAGAGGTGGGGCCCTGCAGGACTTACCCAGTGGCCATTTGTCCAAACCCAGGAAGGCGGCTCAGATCTGGGCGGCCAAAAAAGTGATGAGTACACGTTGCCCTTTCGCCCACCCAGTGCTGGACGCTGAGGCGAGAGGAGGGCCGGGCCTGGCCCTGCCATTAGGTGGCATGGCAGATGCATGAGCAACTGCCACCCGGGACCAAAGAGCCACAGCTTCAGCGCAAAGGCGGGGACAGCGAATCAGTCCTAGTTTCCACATCTGTAAAATGAGAGTAGTACTAACAGTGCTTGTCTCACATGGTTGGTGGAGAAAGAAAAATAGTGTGTGGCAAACTCCTACTATTATATTTGCACGTGTAGGGCCTTGAATTAGTGGCAGGTGTCCTCATGAAAGAGGCAGTTCAGCAGAACATTCAAGAATGTTGTCACTCTTGCTGTGGGGTTCCAGCGGCCCCACCCATGTCCCTTTGGAGGCAGAAGAGTGGGGCTGGTTAAGCCCACAGTTCCTGGAGCCAGACTGACTGAGCCTGAAATCCAGCTCTTGGGTGACACACCTTATTGCTCTATGCCTCAGTTTCCCCCTCTGTCACATGGGAATGGTCACAACTTCACAGGTTGCTGTGAGGATCAAGTATTACATGTAAAGGCCCCTGAGCAGTGCCTGGCACATAGTTACAATCTCAGTAAGTGTTAGTAATGTTTATTAGCCCGAGGTCTGTTGTGGGCACCAATCCCTGACAAACTCCAGACAGCCCTGTTTCGGATGGGTACACCATTCACACGTGACAGCTAAGGAACCGTGCGGCACAACGTTGTTAAGGGCCCAAGTGAGCCATTCAGACTCTGTGTCGGCAGCCCTGCTACTCCACGGCCCCGGAAGCTCACGTGCACAGCCCGTGTGAATATGGAGCCTTGCCAGGGCCGCCAGCTCCCAGCTGAGGTTACTGGTCCCCAAGTCCCTGTTCCCGCACCGAGCCTGCCATGCTGGTTTGGCCTACAGTCGTTCACAGTTTTCCACAGTGCATCCAGTCTCGCTCAGGATTTTGAACTGCAGTGTAGACTCGAGGGGTGATCGACTGGAGCCGTGTCTGGCCCTCTGCCGTCTTGCTCAGGCCCCTTCCCAGAAATCCCTGAACTCTCTCCTCACCGCCTGCTGGGCAGTGTCTCCTGATTTCCCATCCCGAGTCTTCTCTCGGGAGCAGCTCTGCCATCCAGCCTGCCCTCCCCTGCCTCCAGGACAGTGGTTCTCAGCCAGGGATGATCCTGCCCCAGGGGACACTTGGCAATGGCTGGAGACATTTTGGCTGTCACAACTTGGAGAATGGAGGTGTCCTACTGGCATCTAGTGGGTAGACGTCAGGGATGCTGCTAACATCTTATGAGCAGAAGACAGTCCTGCACAGCAAAGAACTTCCCGGACCAATAAAGAATTTTCCAGTTGCTGAGGTTGAGAAATCCCGCTCTAGGAATTCTGCTGAATAAATTGGTGTATATCTTGTTGTGGTACAAAAGTATCAAGAAGAAAGCAAAAATCCCCCCAAATCTCACTATCCAGATACAACTGCTTTCTACATTTTGGTGATCTGCCCTCCACGTTTCTGTCTCTGCATGCTTACAGGGAGACTTACAGATGTGTATAATTGGGCGGAAATACGCTCGTGCTATATGGGCTGTTCTGCAACTCTTTTTTTTCACTCGACAACATACCATGGGCATCTTTCCACCGTCAACAAATGGAGATTTGCAACATCCTTTTTAGAAGTCTCCATGACATTCCATAGTAGGGATGTAACACTTTATTTAGACAATCCCTTATTGATGGATATTTAGATCTTGTCCAGTATTTTGCTGTTATAAACATTACTGTGATGAATATCGTTGTATATACATCTTAGTGCACTTGTCTGAGTAAATCCTTAAGATAAATTCTAAGAGTGGAATTGCTGGCTAAAGAATAACAGGCCCTTTTAGGACATTTGCTACTCAATGCTGAATTACCACTTTCAAAGTCACATTAATTTACACAGCCTCTAACAGGACACAGCAGTGCCCATCTCTCTGCCCCTTCACGCACACTGGATAGTATCAATTCTTTAAAAGGATTTTTTAAAGCACTCACAGAGAATAGCCAGGAATGCTCAAAGCTAAGTGTGTTTCTCTTTGGCAGCTGAATTCTGGGACTTGATGTAACCCTCTTAGAGTCTGATTTTCTGTCTCCTCTCCCTAATTCCCCTTCTCCTTATGGCCAAGTCCTCAGCCAGGGCAGGGTGGGGGAGGAGAACTCGGTGAGCAGACTGGGCCTCCCCTCTGGGGTGTTGCGCCCCTACCTGTGGTTCAATCTGTTAGGCTAGGAATGCTCCTCTGTCTCCCTGTCTCTGTGGCTGTTCTCCTGCCTGAATTTTGAGGACTTAGGAGTGTGTTTCCCTCAGAGCTGTCTCTATGTATGGCTTTGACCTGAAGCCCCCTGCTCTTTATGCTCTAACTGGGGCCCTGCTCTACTCCTACTGACGACTCACCCGATGATAGCTCATACGGACAGAGTGTTTTTGAGTCGAGTGTGTGAGTTATCTTTTGTTTGGGGTTTACAATTCCTCTAAACAACCCCATGGAGGAGTTGCTATGATTCTCACCCCTGTTTTTCTCAATCCAGCAACTGGGGCTCAGAGAGAGAAATGATCAGCCCAGGTCCCACTGCAAGTGGGCAGCAAAATAGGGATTTGAACCCAAATCTTCTGTTTTAAAATGTACCTATAGTTTGTTTTAATCAGGTAGGGTAAGACACATGGACATGGAAATGATGGTCACAAAGGGAGAAGTTTTTATTCTCACAGATTCCTGCTCCCCATGCAGGGAGGCTACGTGGGGAAGCACCAGGGCTGGGCAGGAGGCAGAAGGAGTGGGAGGAAAGTATGGGCTAAAGCCTTTACTGCCAGGGGTGCCTCACCAGCAAATTCCCCGAGTGAAAGGCTTTGGCATGTATATACTGTATTTTAGACTTGTGTGGGATTTCATGTTTCCAAAATCAGGACGCATCGTACGATTGAAGTGCATATTTCACATGTTACCAGGCAGTGGAGTGTATTATTTAAAAGAGAGAGCTGTCTTTGGAAGACTTTAGTTCAAATCCTGGTTCTACCAGTTCCCAGCTATATGATCAAATTACTTAACCTTGCTGAACCTCCCTTTCCTTTGTGGAAAATGGATTTCATCTCTGTCCTTCGCCGTTAAGGGATACGGGCAGTGCATGGGAAATCTACAGGGTAAAAATATCTTGCTGACTGCTCCAACAGCTGCTATGGAAGCAAGGCGAATGCCGCACTGGGATTGGCCAAGCTCCCCAAGGTTTTTAGGGGAGGCATATATATGAGTGTTTCCTATGAACTAGGTGGGGGCCACCTGGCTGAGAGGGCTGATATGAGAGCATCAGCCTAGGTCTGTCCAAAGGGACCACCTAGAAGGGGTAGGCCCTCAACAGCTGGATGTAACTCCAAAAGGCTAGACAGAAGAAACAATGAACCCCAAGACAGGATGTTCCCACATTGAGGAACTAGTGTCGGGAGGTCTCTGAAGAACTCACAAAAGCACCTCACAAGAGTCATCTTTCAACAAATGAGTAGAGGGCAGCGTAAGGCAGAACAATCAAATGAGCCCTTCCCTCTCCATTCACCTCTCCTCTCTTCCCCTGCCATGCCCATCCAACCCCAGAACAGTCAGTAACAGCAGCTGGCAAGCGAGAAAGGGAGTGAGTGGGAATGAAAAAGAATAATCTACCTGGTCCTTTTTGCAGAAGGCAGGCAGCTTTCCTGCAGCAAGCATTGGCTCTTATCCAAGCATCCTAGAAACAGTTCCAAGGCACTGATCTGAAACCAGGCTCTGGTTAGGTGTTGGGGTAGGGTCAGGGGTGAAAGTGAAACAAAGGTGAACAGGTAGAGCCCTCGCCATCTAGAAGTTCACACTCTACTGTAAGTAGCCGGCATATGAAAAGTAATGACAAAATGGTGGGATGCATATAACAATAAAAACGAACCTTCACTGAGCACCTAGATGCTGCGGGCTTTGCCTGACTGATCTCACTCAAGTCTTACAGCAGCCCTGTCAGATGGGTATCGTTATGCCCATTTTACAAATGAAGCAACTGGAATGCAAAGAAGTTAAATGGATTTGAACTTGGTCCTTTCTGACTCTAAGCCCATGTTCTTAACCACTCTGTTATTTAATGGTGCACAAAAGAGGCAAACAGTGGGGGTGAGTGTGGAAAATGGGATTTGAGAGGATGGGCCCATAAGAAAGAGAAGTACATTCCAGAAAAATGAACCATCGTTTTCAAAGGCTATATATTTGTGTGGGTGCAAGACATTGTTTGTACAGCTGCTAATGAGCATTTATTGAGCACTTACCACATTCCAGGCAATTTACGTGTACTTAATCCTCATAGCTTGCTATGTATTCTTATACGCATTGTTATAGAAGACAGACCTAAGGCTCAAGGATGGGTAGCCCGGAGACCCACAGACAGTAACAAAGAGAAGCCAGAACTAGAACCTCGGTTTGCATCATCCCCAAACGGTGTTCTTTCCACCATACCAGCTTTACGGCGGGAAAATAACAGCAAAGTGCCCCGCTCCCTGCTCCCATCCTGCCATTCGGCATTCAGGCATACTGACTCTCCCTAGCTATAGGATTGGCTCAGAGGTGGGCACGTGACCCAAATTAGTCCAATCCGAGTGAGTTCCGGGCTTTGAGGCCTCCCTTCTGGAAGAGGCTTTATTCTTGCCGGTCCTGAAGGGCTCTGGGGCAGTGGGGCGGAAGTTTTGGTAGTGGAAGAGATGGGGCTGGGGACTGTGGCAGTGGTCTGGAGCTACAGGGGCTGGGGCCGCACATGTAGGGGGTGGGAAATCCATTGTGCCCAACCGATGTGAGGAGTTGGGAGTGGGGCAGAATCCCCAGCCCTAACTTGGTGTCGGGTGGCCCTCAGTGCCCATCTGTAGGGGAGATCATGCTATAAATGAAACAGGAGAGACAGGCACTACTTGTACTTTCAGTAATAGCCGCCCACGAGGCTCACGGACACAGTGTGTTCCAGGTGGGTCATCAGGCAGCAGCATTTCATGTCACAGTAATAAACAGGAGACTGAGATTACAATAAAAAACCAGTTTGGACTTCTTGGGATGGCGCCGTGCCTATCTGAATAATGATGCGTTCTTTCAGTACCTCCCGCATGCCAGGCTCGTTCCAGCCTCAGGCTTTGGCATACCCAATTCCTTTCGCCTGACATGCTCTTCATCCATCTGTTCACCTGGCCACCTTATCGTCCAGGTCTCCATGTACTGCCACCTTTCTCAGAGGCCTCCCTGGACCCCCTAGGCTGGGCTCAGATTCCCTCACCCTGGGCTTCTGTGGGTCCCATCTACCAAGCAGAGGACAGCCTGCCTTCTAGCCAGGCTTCGGTACTCCCAAGGGCAGGGACACCTTCCCTGGAGGTCTCTTCTCTCTCCCTAGTGCCTAACACAGTGCCTGACATATGTTTGTCCCCTGAGTACACATGAGGGTCAGGGATTGTGTCTGATTCGTCCCTTAATGGGGCTCCAGCCTGGGTAAGCTTTATGGGCTTGTGACCATCACAGTCAAACAGGGCTCCGTGCTCAGAAGGGCGCCGGGCTTGGGATTTAATGCTCTGTGTTCATCTTGAAATTCTTGATGATTGTATATTTGAATTTGTGTTTTGTAAGTGGAGTGTGAGGGAACAATAGAGCATGCCCGTGGGTGCTTGGAGCCTCAGCTTAGGTGCAGTCCTGCCTTCCATTGCCTTCCCAGCATGGGTTCTTGGATGCTTAACTCCTCTGCCCTGTGGTGTCCAGGATACTGCCTCTGCCCCCATCCCCACTCCATGAGCGATGCTGCCCTCTGCCCTGCACAGCCATGAGCACAGGCACATGGAGCATTGCGGTCAGGCATACACACTTGGTGACGTCTTGCAACTGGCATGGTCCCTAAGCTGGGTTAAGCACAACAGTGCTGGTTGAGACTGTGTCTCAAGGAGGTCAAGCCTGGTCCAGGTTCCAAGCCCACGTTAGCAGCAAGGTTTAAAGATCCTCGAGGATCACCCATCTGCCGTGGATTGGGCAGCAGACGGTGTGCAGGAGAGATTCCTGGCTGGACTTCCCCAGACCCTGCCCAGGTTGTAGCACAGGGTGTTGGGCCAGGAGGGTGAACCCAGTATTCATCAGACCCAAATAAGAATGCAGGCGCCACTCGCAGGGGTGGCCCATGGGTGCCTGTGAGCTTCTGTGCTCTCCTTGCTAGTGCCAGCCCTCTGGGAGTGCTCCCGCAGCTGGCTCTGTGCCCTGGGGAGGAGGAGGGGGCGTGGGGCGGTGGGGTATCTCAGAATCCTCTCCTCCTTTCAACTTTCCTGTGTCTGGCTTGTTTATCTCTTGTGGCTAGCTCTAGGCACCCTCCTGAGATGAACCACATAATACAAATTGTGCAATTTCAGTGAAATTGTTTATGAATTAAATGCCGTGGTATTTACATTTAGAACAGGAATCGAACAATATACAGACGAACAGTAAAGTCATGTTAATAATTGAAAATCTGTGTTTTTCTTTCCTTAGAGTGACACCAAATAGCAAATGAAAAGCACCATAAGAAGTCAAGAGAGAGACCATGGTGAAAGAAGAATCCATGTACCTTTTTTCAAGAGCACTTTCTTCCTGTTTCTTTGAACAAGGAGCTCTGAATTTTCATTTTGCACTGGCCCTGCCGTAGCCCATTTGTTGAGTGAAAGACTAAATAAATACTTTTATTAAAAAGTGGAACACGCTCATTATTTTCTGTTTCCGGAGAGTGCTGTGTGTAATCAGGATTGCAGTGTGTTGTGAAGTCCAAGAGCATCCGAATGGTACAACTACTCTTGGATCACATGCGCGTCTTGTGGATTTATGTGCCTTGTGTCTCCAAGGTCATCACACTGTCCTCAGTATCCTCGTTCCAGTCTCACTCCAGATTCGGTTCTGGTCTGGCTGGAGCAGCTTGTATCAGCTAATCCTTCCACAGACAACAGCGATAAACTCTGGACAAAATCTTAAAACAACTATTTAAAGACTCCAGAGAGTAAACAATCGCAGACAGAAACTAGAGACTTCAACTCATAAAAACAGTAAACATGCTGCCTGTCACACACGGACATGCACGGACATGCAGACACGCATGCGCACGCATACGTTACAGAGGGACGGAAGCTCTGTGGGAGGAAGACCCTCGTTCGTCTCATTGACATAGAAGATACCCAATGCATTTTTGTTGTCAAACGCATGTTTTGCTTGGTGTACATTTGTTTTAAAAAGTCAGGTTTATTGAAGCATAATTTAGCAAGAGTGAAATTCACGCGTTTTAGTTGTGTCATTTGATGAGTTTTGACAAATGTGTATCGTTGTATAACCTCCACTACAATCAGGATATTGAGAATTTCCGTCACTGCCAAAGCACCTTCTTTTTTTTCTAAGATTTATTTATTTATTTGAGAGAGAGAGTGCGCAAGTGGGAGAGAGAGAAACTCAGGCAGAGTCTGCACTGAGTGGGGATCCTGACTCGGGGCTCCACACGGGGCTGGATCTCACAACCCTGAGATCAGGACCTGAGCGGAAACCAAGAGTTGGACGCTTAACCGACTGCGCCACCCAGGTGCCCTCAAAAGTACTTCTTGTTCCCCTGCGGGTAGTCCCTTCCCCAGCCCCAGCCCCTGGCAATAACTGACCTGATTTCTGTCACTCTATCTTTGCCTTTTTCAGAATATTGTATAAATGGAATCATACTGAATGTAGCCTTTTGTGTCTGGCTTCTTTCACTTGCATTAATGCTTTTGAGATTCATCTGTGTTGCTGCCCGTGTCAGTAAGACGTCGTGGTACGTGGTGTTCACTGTGTCCATGTATTTAATGAGTGGATATTGGGTTGTCTTGAGTTTGGGGCTATTACGGATTAAGCTGCTATAAGTATTTGCACGTGGGTCTTTGTGTGGACATGTTTAATTTCTCTTGGGTAAATACCTAGGAGTGACATAGTCGGGTCACATGTTTAAATTCGTAAGAAACTGCCAAACTGATTTCCAAAGCGGCTGTGTCGGCAATGCGGTGAGGATTCGAATTGCTCCAGATCCTCGCAGCACTTGGCATTGTTGGCATTTAAAGAAATGCTTAGCCCTTCTAACAGGTGTGTAGTGTTATCTCATTGCGGTTGTGAGGTGCATTTATCTAATGACTAATGATGTTGAGCGTTTTTTTACATTTTTATCTGCCATCCACTCCACTTCATTTTGGTGAAGTATGTATTCAAATCTTTGGTCCATTTAAAAATTTGGATAGTTTATTTTCTTATTATTGAGTTGGAGGAGTAATTTATATATTTGGGATAGAAATCTTTATCAAATATATGTTTTGCAGGTATTTTCTCCAGTCTGTGATTTGTTTTATCGTTCTCTTAATAATACATTTTGGAGAGCAAAATAAAGTCCTATTTATCTATTTTTTGTTTTATAGTTTGTGCTTTTTGTTTCCTAAGGAATCATTGCCTAAAACAGAGTCAGAAAGATCTTCTGTGTTTTCTTCCAGAATTCTGCAGTTTTAAATTTTGTACATTAGGTCTATGATTAATTTCAAGCAATTTTTTTTTGTATATGGTATGAGAAAGGGGTTGAGGTTCATTT
This sequence comes from Ursus arctos, assembly GCF_023065955.2. NCBI lineage: Eukaryota > Metazoa > Chordata > Mammalia > Carnivora > Ursidae > Ursus > Ursus arctos. The sequence goes on from NW_026622819.1 coordinate 59,284,799, forward strand.
TTTTTTGTATGTCCAATGGTTCCAATACCATTTGTTAAAAAGACTGTTCTTTCTCCATTAAAGTGCCTTTGCGCCTTTCTTGAACATTAATTGGTCATATGCCTATGGATTTAATTCTGCTAAACTGTTGGGCTCTGGGCTTCTGAACTATCTCTTCTTTCCATTTATTGATGGGTCTATCCTAACGCCAGGACCACACTGTCTCAGTTGCTGGAGCTTTATAATAAGTCTTGAAATCGGGTAACATAAATTCTCCAACTTTGTTCTTTTTTTCAAAATTGTTTGGCTATTACAGTTCTTTCGCCTTTCTATATAAATCTTAGAATCAACTAGAATCAGCCTCTCCAAAAAAAAAAAAAGCTTATTTGGATTTAAATTGATACTGTGTAGAATCTAGAGATCAGTTCCGAGAGATCTGGCACCTTAACTACACTGAGTCTTCTAAGCCACGGACACAGTATATATCTCTTTATCCGGGTCTTCCTTGATGTCTCTGAACTTATAGTTTGATAGTTTTCACTACATAGATCTTGTGCGTATTTTGTCTGATTTATCCATACGTGTTTCATGTTTTTGATGCTATTTTATATTGTACTTAAAAAAATTTTCAAATCCCAATTGCTTGTTGCCAAAATACAGAAGTTAAGTTGACTTTTATGTATTGACTTTGGATCCAGTGACCCTGCTGAATTCAACCATTAATTCAAATTGCTTCTTCATAGCTTCTTTGGGGTTTTCACATAGAGATGGCGTCTCTGCAAATAGGGACAATTATGATATTCCTGTAGACTCATCCATTTGAGAACATGAAGTGTGCCTGTTGAGACTGCGGCTTGCAGTCAGACTAGACTGGGTTGGATTCTGGCTGCTTTACATCCTGGCTGTGTGACTACGGCCAAGTTGTTTAACGTCTCTGAGCTTCCATTCCACCATTTGTAAAATGGGAGAAAACAAGTCCTTTCTAAGAGTATTATTAGATAAGCAGTAGTTCCCAGAAGTGAGATTGTAGGTTAACAGGCAGCCACAATCTCAAGGCTTTTTTTTCATTTATGTTGCCGAAACGTTTCCCAGAACCGGCATGCCACTGGTTGCCCACCCCAGTGACCCCAGCCACTTACAATTATGTGTGCCTCAAGAGACTTAAAAGCCAACAGCAGTCTGACTTCTGTTACAATAGTTACTCCTATCTGCTTTGCTCAAAATTGTCATCTAATTGAAATTCTAGATTTCCTGTCTACTGTTTTAGGCACGTGTTAGTGCCTTCTTCACTGTTAGTTTATACGTATTATTCTTTTGATTTTTGAAGTGTTTTTCTTTGCGGACTAGAAACTTGATACAGCACATCAACAAGATTTGGCCTGCATAGGGCCTGTGTTTCGCAGCTAATCTCTGTGACAGCCCCATGGCTCTCTTCCTACCTCTCTTTCGTAGGTGAGAAACTGGAGGTTGGAAGTTAAGCAACCTGCCAAGGGCGCAGCTAAGAGTAGCAGAGCTGGGACTTTTGCCCTGGGCAGAGTGGCTCCGGAGCTCAAACTTACCACGCCTGCCTCTCATTCAGTAAACCTAAGGTCTGGGCAAACTGACCAGAGTTCTAGACTAATTCCCGACCTTATAAGCTGGCCACCTTTGGGCTAGTCTCTTAGCCCCTCTGATCCATTAGGCCCCTGCCCATAAAACTTTGGTTGATTCTTCTATGTCAGGCTCTCTGTTAGGTTCTGAGCCTCAGTTTCCTCATCTATAAAATGGGCCAAACGAGGCTGCCTCTGGCGCCTGCCTGCTGTGAGGACTGGATAAGGTGTTGGGAACACAAAGGCCTGATGAGCTCGATGAGGGCCCTACTCTTGTCAGTTCCTGGCTGTGAGTGGAGGCCTTAGAGGAAGCATCAGCTTCCCTGACCCCAGTCTCTGCCTGGCTTGTGTCTTCATCTTGCTCTTAGAAAGTCTAAAAACAGGGGCGCCTGGGTGGCTCAGTCGGTTAAGCATCTGTCTTTGGCTCAGGTCATAATCTCAAGATCCTGGGATCAGGCCCCACATCGGGCTCTGTGCCTCGTGGGGAGTCTGCTTGAGGATTTTCTCTCCCTCTCCCTGTGCCCCTCTTCCTGCTTGCTCCTGCTTTCTCTCTCTCTAAAATAAATCAATAAATCTCAAAAAAGAAAAAAGTCTAAAGACACCAACTCCATCCCTTCACTTCCCACCAGCGGAGGGGAGAAAGGAAAAGGACTGTAAGTTTCTATTCCTTATCCCTGAGCTGAGAGGGAAGAGGGGTTGACATCACACGAGAGGCTGGAGAGCCAGGGGAACCGAGTCCTTATTCATTTCCCGCCTTTCAAAATCTGCATGGCTTTGATCAAGACTACCTTTCCCTGAACCTCAGTTTCCTCTGCTGCAAAATAGGAAGAATTTTTCGACCCTTGCCCCTGGCCTGAGAGAGATACATGAGATAATGTATGGGAAGACTCACAGCCATGTTTTTATCGATGAGTCTGCTTTGTGTCTCAGGGGCAGATGTGGTCAAGAGAATGGGCTCCAGGTTCATTTGGCTCCAGGATCTGTTCCTCACTAGCTGGAATCTTGGCTGTCCTCTTCTGTAAAATGGGGACAATAGTGGAGTGGTGTGGTTGTGTGACTCTCTGCCTTCTGTGTCCATTGGAAGATTGCACCTGCTGGCCTTCTTGTGGTTGGGTGGGGCCCCATGACCAGCTGTGGCCAATGACTGCAGGCAGAAGTGACACGTGTTACTTTCAGGTTGGAATAGTTAATGACTTGAATCCAATCTTCCCTTTTTTGTGTCTTGGCCACAGTGTACATAGATGGGGCCTCCCTCAACCTGGGTCTCTGAGTACGGATAGCAGAGAAAGCAGAGAACAGAGCCCCATAACTAATGTATATATTGTGAGCAAAAATAAAAGTTATTTTGATTTCAGCCAGTCACATTGAGGGGGACTATTTGTTACCACAGCGCAGTCTTACCTCTCCCAACAGATGCAAATCTCTCCTTCCCAGCAGGGTTGTGAAGGTTCAGTGTGAGGGTACATGTACCATTCTGGGTACTGGATTTGGCAGGTAGTGAGTGCTCATTGAATGGTAGCTGTAATTATTATCACAGGAAGAACACACTGAGAAACGTTGTTCAAATCCCAGCTTTGCCTCTAGCTCTCCGGGTGACCTTGAACAAAAAACCGAACTCTATAAAATGGGAGTGGTAAGCCCTCCCAACAGGGGTTCCTGCGAGGATTACAGAGGGTGGGTTGAGAGAAACTGTCGCATTCGGTCCTCTGGACTCAGGCACCGGGCTTCAAATCCTGGTGGTACCATTACTAGCTGCTGTGTGACCTTGGGCAAGTCACTTAACCTCTTTGTACCTCAGTTTCATCGTCTATAAAATAGGATAATAGATGTGCCTACTTTTTAATTTAATTATTTAATTTAATTTTATTTTATGTATTTATTTATTTATTTAAAAGATTTTATTTATTTGAGAGAGACAGAGACAGAGAGCACGAGTCTGGTGAAGGGCAGAGGGAGAAGCAGGATCCCCGCTGAGCAGGAAGCCTGTCGTGAAGCTCGATCCCAGGACCCTGGGATCGTGACCTGAGCTGAAGGCAGACGCTTAACCAACAGAGCCACCCAGGCGCCCCTAGATGTACCTACTTTAAAGGGCTATGGGGAGGATTAAATAAATTAATATGTGCAAATGCCTAAAAAATCGCCTGACACAGAGTAAGCATTCCATAAATTCGAGCTTTTATTATCTGTTCGCCAATAGAGAACAGGGGTTGGGAGCCCTGGTGTGGATTCCAGCCCTGTGTCTCATCAGCTGTGTGACCTTGGGCTGTCGTATTACATCTCAGAGTCTCTGCTTCTTCCTTCATTGAACAGGACACTACTACCTGCCCATAGAATCCTGAGAGGATTAAGTGAGACCCAGTATGGCCAGTGTCCATTGCCGGGCCTGGCTAGCGATGATGATTAAGACATAAATAAACACCCACCACACAGCAAGTGCTCTATCAATATTTGTCCCTCTGGGGGCGCCTGGGTGGCACAGCGGTTAAGCGTCTGCCTTCGGCTCAGGGCGTGATCCCGGCGTTACGGGATCGAGCCCCACATCAGGCTCCTCTGCTATGAGCCTGCTTCTTCCTCTCCCACTCGCCCTGCTTGTGTTCCCTCTCTCGCTGGCTGTCTCTATCTCTGTCAAATAAATAAATAAAATCTTTAAAAAAAAAATTTGTCCCTCTGCTGTCCCTTGCCTTGTGCTGTCTCTCCTGTTGCTTCCTCATTTGCACCCTATTCAGTTTTGGGGCGCTCTCCCAGGGCAAGGAGTAGGGTGATGGAAGGGAAGTGCTGAGGTCAGCCTTCCCATTTTACAGAAGGGAAAAGGAAGGTGCAGCCAGGCAAGGGGATCACCTCCTGATCCAGGTGTAGGTGGCATCCAGGCTGGGGCTTCATTCTCCACACTCCCCCGAAGGGCCCCCGCCCCCGCCCCCGCCCAAGAGGCCCCAGTCCTGCCGGCGCCCGAGCAGGCCTGCTGCTGCCCGTTGTGCTTTGTGACGGGGCGGTGAGTACAACAGCTGGGCTCCGCGGACCAGGTGGCGGAGGGGCGCGTCTCTCCCCTGGGCATTGGCAGCCACTCTGGTTACTTTCTTGGATTTCCTCACTCACCAGGTTCTGCACTGGGTGGGCGTTTGGGGGCTGGTGAAGCACTCAGGGACTTCACTGCACCCTGGCGCTCCCAGGCCCAAGAGTGCTGCCTGGGCTGGGTGGCCCCGACCAGGGCCACCATGGAGAGACAAGGTCCTCAGAGAACCTGTCCCCAGAGGCCACGTGGGAATTTTGAGACTCTGTCCCTGAGGAGTGAGTTGAAGGTCGGGAGCTGCTTCCGGCCACAAGGTAGGGAAAGCCTACGAGGCCCAGCGAGCCCTTCCTGCGGGGTCCCTACTGGGGAGGGGTAGGAGGAGGGCTCTCGGGGGGCCACGAAAGAGACCACTTGTTTCTTTTGACCTATCCAGCAGTACATGGGGATCAAGGCTGCCAAAGACCACAGGCTGGGGGGCTTCAACGACAGAAAGCCGTTTTCCCACAGTCCTGGCAGCTGGATGTCCGGGTCAGGTCCTGCAGAATGGATTTCTGGTGGGAGCGCTCTTCCTGGCTTGTCGATGGCCACCTTCTCTCTGTGCCCTCACATCGTCTCCTCTCTCTGCACACTAGGAGAGAGAGAGAAGGAACTCTTTGGCGTCTCTTCTTACAAGGCTCCAATTTTGGTCAGGGCTCTACCCTTATGACCTCATCTACCCTTAAGTACTTCTATAAGGGCCCATCTCCAAATACAGTCACACTGGGGATAAGGGCTTCAGTATATGAATTTGGAGGGACCCAGTCAGTCCATCACAAGCATCTACTCTCTACCAGCAACACAACCCACAAAGTCCTTGCTACTATGACGCCGACGTTCCTCTGGGGGCTGTGTGCACATGCGTGTGCACGTGTAGACTGTTATCAGGGATAAGTAGACGCGTGGGTCCCTGGGCTAGCTGTGACCGGGTCACGGGTTTGGGGTGCCTAAGAGGAGGGGTTAACAGTGCAAAGCTTTGGAGCCCGAAGCACGTGGGCTCATAGCCCAAGTCTGCCCTAATGAGCTGTGTGTCCCCAGGCAAGCAACTTTACCTTTTTCTACCTCAGATTCCTTACCTGGGAAATGGGAATAATACCTACCAGAGAAGGCTGCTGAAATGACTGAGGATGTTGGTAGGAAGTACAGGGTTTTAGTGCAGGGTTTGGGGGTATACGAAAAAATACGAGATGGTCATTATCATCATTACCGCTCGAGAACAAGATCACTTCTAATTAAGATGGAGGCTTTGAGCTGGCGATAATCTATCCTGTGAGGTCAGATATTGGAAGGTCTTAGTCATGGAGGGGAAGGTGAAGATCTGGGAGAATAGGTGCTGTGTGGGTCTGATACATGATGCTCTTCTCTGGTGCACATATTTTATGTATGTATGTATGTATGTATGTATGTATGTATGTATTTATTGAGAGAAAGAGGTGTGCAGATGGAGAGGGAGAGAGAGAATCTTAAGCAGACTCTTTGCTGAGTGCAGAGCCCGATGTGGGGCTCCATCTCATGACCCTGAGATCATGACCTGAGCTGAGATCATGACCTGAGCTGAAATCAAGAGTCAGAGGCTTAACTGACTGAACTACCCAGGCCCCCCTCATTCATTCACTAATTAATGCATTACATTTCCCTTGAATTTTTCCACTATTTTCCCAAAGCCACCCAAATCCGCTGGCACCTTTTTTGCTTTGCACCCTCCACCTTGTCATGCTGACCGGCTCAGATTGTTCGAGGACAGGACTGGAGGGAGGCAGCAGGGGCTGAGAGGTTCTCTTTGTGCAGCTGGCTGCCCACCGGACACAGGCAGATGGGGCCCCGCTAACATCCACAGCACTGCTCTCAGTGTGCTGGAGGCTCAGACAGCCTCCTGCTGGACAGGGCACCTGAAGACACGTGTGTGGCAGGGCCAGCACATGGGTGCCCCAGGTGGGAGAGGATCCGGCATGGCCTTAAACCCCAACTCTTTACGTAATTGTTCAGTGAATGGAGCTGAGCCTGTTTCCTCCCCGGTGAAACGTGGGGACCTCTCTGCTGGCTGCTGCGGCCAGCCCTGCACTGTGGTCGGCAGGGGAATTGATAATGGAGAGTGAGCAGACATCTTAGTTGATCTGGAAGGAGAGCAGGGCGGTTTGGACATTTATAGAACACAGCAAGGAGGCCAACATGGCTCGAGCAGAGTGAATGAGGGAACGGGGGGCAGGATTTGGGATCAGAGATGTGTAGGATCCAGACTGCACAGAGCCCTGGGGGGTAGTGCAAGGATGTGACTTTTACCCCGAGATGGGGAGCTCCTGGGAATGAATGGGGAAAGAGAGGAGAGACGTGATCCAACTTCAGTGCAAAAAGGGTCCCGTGGTAAGCTGCAAAATGCTCTCCTCAAGATGTCTACATCCTAACCCCAGACCTCAAATATGTTGCCTTACGTGGCAGAAGGGACTTGAGGTGTGGTCAAGGTTAAGGTCCTTGAGATGGTGAGAAGAGCCTGGCTTATCCAGGTGGGCCCGCTGATGTAATCACAGATGCCTTTCTAAGAGAGAGGCAGAAGGAGAGACGGCTCCAGAGAAGGAGATGTGATGACCAAAGCAAGACGGTGGAGAGATGTGAGCCAAGAATGCAGGCAGCCTACAGAGTCGGGAAGAGGCAAGGAACAGAGCATTCCTGAAGTCTCCAGGCTGAATCAGTCTGCTGACTTCTTGACTTTAGCTCAAGGAACCAACTTCAGACTTCTGAACTGTAAGACAAAGAAAATTATGTTGTTTTAAGCCATCAAGTTCATGGTTATTTGTTTTAACAACAGCAGGACACTAATACAGATCCGTGTGGTTCCTCAGCAGAGAATCAGCTAATGGGGGTCCGGAGGAAGTAGAAAGACCTTTCAGGAGCCTCTGGCAATCATCCCCCAGGGAGACAGTGGGGGTGTGGTCCAGGGAAGTGGATGTGAAGAGGTGGTAAGAAGCAGCTGGATCCTGGATGCATTTCAGAGGAAGAGCTGGAGTGAATTAGATACAAGGTGGGAGGAAAAGAATCAAGGATGGTCTCACGATTTTGGGCTGGAGTAACTGGGAGCGCAGGTGCCGTTTACTGAGATGGGGAAGGGCGAGGCGGGAGCAGGTTTGGTGGGGGTGGGGGTGAAATTGGGAGCTCAGCCTGATATGTATGAAGCGGGAGTTGTTTATGACACATCCCAGTGGGAATGTCCAGGAGACCATTGGACACATGAGTCCATTTCAGGGGAGAGGTCCAGGCTAGAGATAGAAATGGGGGGGTTGTCTCCAGCCCAAGTCCTTCCTGTCCTTTTTACCAGGGAGAGCTTTGGGTAGTTGTCCTAAAGAGCTGTACTTGGCCCTTTGCACACACTCTATGTCCCCCATACCTTTGAGGCCCCACTATGATCCCCATTCTGCAGATGGGAGGCTCAGAAAAGAAAAGGGAGCTGCCCAGGCCATCTGGGAAGAACAGGCAGAGATGGGATTTGAACCTTCAAGCTTAAGCTGAAGACTGGCTAGTTAAGCTCATTCTCCCCTGTGACCTAGAAAGGTGGATGTCAATATTTCCAAGCTATCCAGCAGCAAAATGCCCCTTCCAAATGGAGCCAGGCTCGGGTCTTGGGCTAGGAACCACCAGGTGGGAGATGGAGGTCACATAGCCAGGAAACCTTGAACTTTCTCAAGGCCCATTCTGACCCTTTTGTCTTAGGCATCCCGAAGACTGATCATTCGGGGGAAACCAAGGCAGTACACCCACGTGTATGGAGAGCTAGACCCTGGTCAGCAACCTGTCTGTCTCCCTCCTAGCACTTACTGGGCAGTTCCTTAGCCACAGTAGGTAAAGGGCTTGGGGCTTTGGCCTGCTCGCAAATCCGGGAAGGGAAACCGGTGCCCCAGCCCCTGTCTCCTTTATCCTCTGGGACCTTCCCTCTCCGATCCTTGCTGGTAGCAGGGCTGCGGCACAGGCGGGCTCCAAGAAGCCCTTATATCTGAGCAAGGTAAGCCAAAAAGCATGCTTCAGGCTACACAGCGGGGTGGGGGGCTGTGATGAGAACTTCTCTCTCCGGATCCTGTGCCCGGAGCAGATGCCCGAGCTGGGGCTGTCCACCGAGTACCTGCCTTCTCCCCAGAGAGCTGAGCTGCCACCCAGCCTCTGGCAGCAAGAAAGAGCCCTTTGTTTCTCCCGCACTGAAGGAAGCCTTTTATCGTCCGTTTGTTCAGGCTCGGCTTGATTGTGGGTCATTAATAAACGCATTTGTTTGGATTTCACCAGTATATTTGAATTCCCAAGTCTTCCACAGCATACCAGGAGCAAACACGGCCGGTACTTTCAGAAGCAACACCCCAGCAGCACATAGGTGCTAGAATGGAAACTGCTAGAATGGAAGTGTGCAGAGCAAGAACCTGGCATGTAGTGAGGACCTACTGTGTGCTGGGGGAGGAGGGCAGATCACGGCTATGGGGTCAGACCAGGTCTCCAAATCTGTACCCCCAGCTGACTAGCTATGTGATCTGGGGACAAGGCACCCATCTTTCTGAGTCTCAGTTTCTTCACGTGCACTGAGAACACGAATTCCTAATTGCGTGGATCGCGTGGCAGGCATTGTAGAGCGGCTGCGTTGTCGCCTCATGTGTTCCTCCCCTGGTAGGGCTGGTATGAGCCAGCCCCACTTTGCAGATGAGAACGCAGAGGCTCAGAGGTCAAGTCAAATGAGCCAAGTCATACAGCCAGGAGAGTAGCTCTACTGGGTTCTAAAGTCACTGCTACCTGCTGACCTTGGCCTCGGACATTAGCCAGCCAGGTTAGCTGTTCGGCCTTTATAACCTACTCAGGGACTAGAGCTAGGGGAGTGACGTGACCTCACTGGGGCCTTCTTGTTGACTGGCTGGTGGCCGCTGGGGGGCTGGGCTGGGGAGTGCGGGCCTTCCCCATGGTGTCAGGCTTCTCCCAAAGTGCAGGTTGGGACCTGGTGGCAGCTGAGCCAGGTGTCCGAACACCATCCAGCTGCTCTCAGCCTGCAGGTTGTGGTTTGGATGGCTCCGGCTCCTCCTGACACCCAGGGCCATGCTGGGGGCTCCCTGCCTGCCTCCCAGGCGGCCCATCGTGGTCGTTGTGGATTTCCATGTATGGACTCAACACGGCTCATCCCAGACCCTGGGTTGACTTTGCACGCCCATGCCTTTTTTTCTTCTCTCTCTCCTCTAGCTTCCTGGAAGATGGCCTGTTTGATTTTTATAGGTGCTGTCACTGTAATTAACCTTCACTGAATTCTGCACTGGGCTTGACTCGGGCTTCATCCGGGAAGGGCTAGTAAGCAGTTTCTTGTTTCTGCCGCTGGCTTGCTGAGCGCTGAGGCCGCCTGATGGCATTTCACTGCTCTGAACCTCAGGTTCCTCCCTGTGAAATGAGCAGGATAACATTCGGAGGATTCAATGAGACGGCACTTAACTTAATCCCGGGTGAAGGGAGGCGAACACAGAGGCCCGGTACGGCGTGTGGCACACCCATGCGTGAGCACAAACCCCATGAGCGCAGGGCCCGGGCCTGCCTTGTTCTCTGCTGTCCCCCCCGTGCCTAGAACAGGTCCTCACGGGGCTCCGGAAGCAAGCGCTGAATGAATAGTTACTGCTATCACCTGTCTCTGGGGGCTCCCACTTAGAGCTTCATCGCCCTGGGAGAGGTTCCTAAGAGGAAAGACAGATGGAACAGTTCACACGCACAGAGATGTCTGCAAGGAGGGAAGCTTCTAATTAAACGAGCAGCCAAGTGTTTAAGGAGCACCATTGTTCCAAACGGCAGGCGTTCCTGCCTGGGTATCGGGTGCCCGGAGGGGGAAGGGGTGGAGAGACTTGGCACCTCCCGTGTACTGGGCACCGTGCAAGGTTTTTTATGCGTCTTAACTTACTGAATCCTCTCAAACATTCCTCAGAGTTGGGGTATCACCCCCATGGTGCAAAGGAGGAAATTGAAGGTCAAGACTTGTGCAAGGTCACACAGCAAAGATGAGAGAGAGCCAGGAAGCCAGAAAAAGCCTTAGAAAGTACGTCTTTCTGTTTCTGCCCACCCATTTCTGCTCCCTTTGTCTGGCAACAAAGCCCTCATTTTCCTCTGGGGTAATACCCCTCCTCTGCTCTTGTGACCAGGCTTGGGTGCTCAGATTCCCCATCCTATGGTGGCTGGTTCAGGAATGGGTACTGCAGACAAGCAGGGCCAGGCAGGTCCTGGTAGAGAAGAGCTCTGTCTACTGGGGCAGTCGAGCTGGCAGGATGGGGCCTGGAGAGCAGTGGCCACCTTGCCCCCACGGGAAGGGCTTCCTGAGACAGAAGCTGACACAGAGAGCAGAGCCTCTGATGCAGAGGGGCCAGGTCTGGATGACGTGGCTGAGCCTCAGGCCAGCTCTGCCTTTGGGTTTTTCTGTCTTGAGAGCCAAGAATGCCCGTTTTGGCAGAAGCCAGCTTGAGTCACGTGTCTGTCATCTACAACCCAAACCATCTTGGCTTGTATCATCCAGTGTGGGAGACCAGAGGAGCCCTGTGAAATGACAAAGCAGGGGGAGGCAGTGCTCAATTGGAGAAAGGGCCTCCTGGAGGAGAGAGAATGTGAACTGTGCCTTGAAGGGTTGCGGAAGTTCAACCAGCCAAAATGGCGTTGGTTTGGTCTTTCCCCTTTTCTCTTTCTCTTTCTCTCTGTCTCTGTCTCTCTCATTGCAACAGAGCCTGACCGTCATGAACAGCTGGGCAAAGGTCTCTCGCTTGGCTGACTGCTCAGCCCACCAAGATAACACCCTATGAGTTGACTCAGAGCTTTGGGAGAAAAAGTTACGTCTTCCCTCTTGGACAGAGCTTTTTGTTCTGAAGAAGAGAGCTGAGAGCATTTGAATGAGAGGACCAGGAGAGGAGCGTGGTGTGGTAGCAGCAAAGACTCTGGGGCCGGGGGGGCAGACAGATCTGGGGTCCAGTGCCAGTATCAGCATTTCTCATAGCTAAGAGAACTTGGGCGACTTCTCAACCTCTCAACTCGAATTCGCTGAGCCTCTGTTACCACGCATGTGAAGTGGGTGTTTGATGGTGTTCGTAGGGTTGTGGGGAGAGAGCAAGCATTGGTCATTTATTGAACAAACTGGAGACAGGGCAAAGGACGATGCCGGGTCTCCGGCCTTGAGGCCCTGCTACCCCGAGAGGGGAGGAAAGTGCCTGGCACAGAGCAGGGCCGGGCACATAGTCAGTCTCTTTCTTTACCCTTCTTAAAGAATAGGTAGAGGAATTAACTTGGGTGTAGGAACCTGGGCTAAGCCAAGGGAGCAAAGAGCCAGCACGTGTTTCCCGGAGCCAGCGCCCAGTCCTGAGCTATTCCCTGAGGGCAAGGTCATGACTGGTTGAGGGTGGGCTCTGCAGTTGGGGTTGAATGCTTACTGCCCCCCTCTCCGGCCCTGAAGCCTTGGGTGCTTATTTAACCCACCTGAGCCTCAGTTTCTACATCCATAAAATGGAGCTTATGCTTCCCGCTTGGTTGTTGTATGGCTGAAATAAAATAGAGTCTCCCTGATAAACGTAAGATGAAAGCCAGCTACTTATTTTTATTTTTAAATCCTGACTCCCATCTTTTGGAGTAGATATTATCATGCCCTTTTTATTGATGAGGAAACAGGCTCAGAGAAGGTTCAAAGCCACGGGAATGGTCCCATTCTCTGGACCCTCCCCTGAAGGATGTGGGGAGAACCCCTCTTCCCACCTCCAGGTCCCCACCAGGATGGGGAGCGGTGGGCTGAGGCCAGGGCCATCTCCAGTGAGCCAGGACCTCATCAACCTGCTGCCTTCCCTGGACCTCTGCCTGCCGGGGCCTGCCAGCTCTCTGACGAGGGGCTGGCCTGAGCGTGCTCCTAGTGACTGGCCTGAGGATCCCCAGCTGGGAGATTTGATGTGTCTAAGGAGAAACCCCTCCCCACCGCCCCCACCAGCCATTCCTTCCCTGCATCCCCAGCCAAGGGCAGGGAGAGTGAGTAACAGCTCAGAACACTTTGGCCTGTTCCAGAGCGCACACCCGCGGGGGAGAGCGTTCTCCCCAGAGCCCGGGAAATGCCAGGGCAGCATTCTTGGCCAGCAACCCCCCTCCACCCTCCAGGCCGCTCTCATTCTTCAGCCGCTCCTTCCCCATCGCTCGAAGTGCACGTCTCGGCAGGCCTGAGGGTGGTCCCCGCACTGGCCACACGGCTATCGGTGCAGGCTTGTCCGAAGCGCAAACCTCCAGCCCCCACGCCTGACCTGCCCGGTCAGTCTGCTCGGGGTGCCATCACCAAAGTCCACAGACTGGGGGGGTTAAATGACAGAGATTCATGTTTTCATGTTCTGGAGGCTGGAAGTCCAAGATCAAGGTGTCAGTCGGTTTGGATTTTCCTTGGGCCTCTCCTCGGTTTGCGGATGGCCACCTTCTCACGGTCTTCCTTCTGCACAGCCCGTCTGCTGTCTCCCACTGTCTGTATCCTAATTTCCTCTACTTGAAAGGACACAGGTCAGATTAGATTAGGCCCACCCCAATCACTCCATTTTAACTAAATTACCTTTTCAAAAGCTCAATCTCCAAAGACGGTCACATTCTGAGGAACTGGGAGTTGGGGCTTCAATATATGAATTTTCAGAGCCCGCAATTCAGCCCATAACATCTACTGAGCCAGAAACTCTGGGCCAGAGCAGTCTGTGATTTAAGGATCCCTCGGGGCGATTCTGATGCATGGTCAAGTGTGGAAACCACCAGACTGGGGTGCCCAGCCCTAGGCCAGTCACTTCATCGGTCCACAAATGGTCCTAACCACTGAGAGATGGGTGCTGGGGTCACGCATAAAGCAGATCCCCACCTTGTCTTCGTGGAGAGCACACACGGTCTGGACAGAGAGACAGGCGTGACAATTGATTAAAAATATTCCTTTGAACGGTTACGAGTGAGCCCAGTGCTGGAAGGGAGCTGTGTGGGGTGGCCTAGAGAAGCAAAGCCTTCTGGGAAGAAGCAAGGTGACAGCCTAGATCTCAGGCAGAATGCTAGTTACCAGGCAGGGAAGGAGGTGGCTACAGATGTGTGCCCCACACCGAGGGAGAGTGTACTGGGAGCCTCCAGTGTGACTGTGGGACCCCAGGGAGCGTGCAAGGCAATTCTTTGGGTTGCAGGAAGAAAGGAAAATCTCTATTTACCCTTTATCCTGGTGTTTAATTCATTTAAATTATATTTGAGTATATTTTAGATAAATACCATAGGCTAGCACGGTAGTACACAGAAATAATTTTGCAATTAAAAGGTATACAGATATTGGGGGTGTGCTGAAAAATTTTAAGGGATGAGGTGCATGTCAACAAAGTTTGGAGGCCACTAGTATATATACAAAGGCAGGGAGGCCAGAAAGAGCCGGGGAGGCTGGTCTGGTGGGAGTCCAGACAGCAGTGGGCCAGTGCATTGATATGAGGCCAGAAGGGTACCCTGAGGGGCAGTGGAAAGCCACTGAAGGTGTTTGAGCAGGAGAGGGGCTCCGGGGGCACCTGGGTGGCTCAGCTGGTTAAGCGTCTGCCTTTGGCTCAGGATCGAGTCCCAGGTCGGGCTCTCTGCTCTCCAGAGAGTCTGCTTCTCCCTCTGCCTGCTGCTCCCCCTGCTTGTTCTCCCTCTCTCTTTCTCTCTCTCTCTGTGTCAAATAAATAAATAAAATCTTAAAAAAAAAAAAAAGGAGAGGGGCTCAGTGAGATTTGTGCTTTAAAAATAACCATCTTGACACTATACATTAAATTGAATTTAAATAAAAACTTTTAAAAATAACCATCTGGCTTCTCTCAGGAGAACGATGTGAAGGAAGCAAGAGCAGCTCCAACTTAGCTGCGAGCTCTGTGCTCTTGAGGGTGGCCACCTGGTGAGGGGGTGAAAGGACATATTCTGGAGGCCCACGCCTCGTTTCAAACTCCATCTCCACTTTGTAGCTGTGTGATCCTAGCTATGGCGTTCAACCTCTCTGTGCCTTGTTTCCTCATGTCTAAAATGCGAGTGGCCATAGTCCACCACAGGGCTTGCGCTGGGGATGATGGGAGATCACACAAGGAAAGGACTGAGAGCTGGGCTCCCCCCAGAGAAGCGCCACCAGCACGTGACGTATTCTTACAGTTCTGGTTATCGTCGTCTCTGCCATTTGCCTGGCGCTCCTCGGATGAGACACTCGTCTGTTCCCCCTGCGTCTCCAGCAGCCTGGACCCAACCTGCTGTGTGCTTTTGGGCCGGTCCCTTCTGTTTTCAGAGCCTGTTTCTCCTTGTGCTGAATGAGGACCGTGGCTCAGATCGGCGGTTTTCACACTGGGTTCTTCGGAACCCTGGGGTTCTGTGGCGATGTCCCTAGGGAGGGTGGACCAAGCCTCTTTATTTTCATTTGTCTTATATACTGGGGTCATGCATAAGATTTCACTTAAACAAAGGAACCTGTCACTTAAAAAAAAACATAAAAGCTTAAATACAAATGGATGAGATGTTCTTGAAGGACTGCCCCGGCCCAGAGCTGATGAATCTCGTTGCAACGTCATCATGGGCGAGCAGTTTCAGCTGTGCGTTATAAATGTCTCCCTGGCACAGAGTTCAAGTTTCCCGTGTATAATCCCTGTCCCCGTTAGGCTAGGTAATGCCCGCACACCGGGATAGACGATGCCTCTCAGCCTGGGCTGCCCTCCGACCCCGGGATTTATGTGTGGCTCCTGCTTTCCCTCACACAAACACTGCCCCTTAGCTCCTTCCATCTTTCCTAATAAGTCATCCTCACCCTTGCTAATCTCTCACTTCTCCCGGGACTGCCTCCAGCTGGCCTCTGTTTACGCAGCGGGCAGATGCCCATTGGGAGAGTCCATGGGAAGGGGGCTCAGCTCAGCTGGGGTTTGAGCTCACTTTAGACCTGTGTTTCTCGAAGCTTTAGAGAACATCAGGATCTCCTGGAAAATGTGTTAAAAATGCAGTTTCCTGGGCCTTGGTTTTCTGATTCAGGGACAGCCAAAAGGTCCAGAAATCTCAGCGTTTAAAGAACACTGCAGAGGCTTCCGAGGGAGCAAGTCTGCTGGTCTCAGTATTCTAGAGAAGCTGGCCTGGGCTTAGATCAGGCTATTCAGATGGAGACCACTCCCCCTTCCACTCAAATCATTTGTTCGTTGTTCATTGATTCATTCGTTTATCCGTCCACCTACCCAGCGAGTGGGTCCTTCCTGAGCACCGGGCATCACTTATGGCGGGCATTGTGCTGAGAATAAAAAGGTGAGCCAGACCCTGACTCTCTCCTTGCAAGTGCATGGGACAGTCTGGGAGCTTCTGACAGCTTGTCCAGTGGAACAAGATAGCAGGGGCTTCGGAATAAAGAGGAGACGACTCAGGCTTTGGAATGAGACAGACAGGCTGCTTAGTAACTCGGCGACCTTAGCAAAATGACTTCAGCTCTCTGAGCTGTGCTTTCCTCGACTGTAAAGTGGTAATAACAGTATGTGCGGCACGGGGCACTTGCAAAGAACCAGGGTCATGGCTGTGACGCTCTTAGCTGATGAGCAGCTAAGCTGTTCTCAATACACAGAGTATTTCATTTTAGGTGGAATTTGCTTTGATATTTAGTATCTTCTTAATCGCCCAAATCATTTCACCACAAGAAAAACATATTTCTCTACTTGCTTTTTGTCGTTCTTCTCAGATCAAAGTCGCTTTCTACCAGTAGACCCTGGACCAAGGCTCAGTTGGTTAGTGATTCTTTAAGCAAGTCCATGGTTATGTCAGTTCTTGATGGTGCCTGAGAGCTCAGGCCCTGGTACCAGGGGGTATCGATCCTGATTCCAGCTGCGTGACCATGGGAAGCCACTTCGCCTCTCTGAGCCTAAAGGCAGTGTCTTCATCATGGTATTATAATTTTAAACAAAATTAGGAAGACAATGCTTCTCTAGACACGTTAAGGAGACGTGAAATATTAGCTATCATTAGTCATTTGCTGAATAGGGATATGATACATATCAATGTGTCACACATTGGACCACACGCTGGGGATGTAGCCATTAATCCCAAACAGGTCCAGCGATAAGTAAGTACATAGATACATTGGGTGGCTCTAAGTACCATGGAGAAAAATAAAGCAGGGAAGGAATCGAATGTGATAGGGGTGTTGTGTGTGTGTGTGTGTGTGTGTGTGTGTGCTAGTCTAACTAGGATGCTCCAGGAAGGCCTCATTTAAAATATGACATTTGAGCAGAGATCTGAAATTGAGGAGAAAGCAAGACTATCTATCTGGAAGAGCATCCCCAGCAGAGGGAAGAGCATATGCAAAGGCCCAGAGGTACAAGAATGTTTGGAGTGTTAGAGATAAACCAAGAAGACCAGTGTGGCCGGAGCACAGTGAGTGAGGAGAGAGCGTAGGCTTGTGATATAGGAGGGCGGGGGTCATGGGGGTGCAGGGAAGCCTTGCCATCATGCCATAACGGGGATCCAAGATACTCAGGAGCGGACAAAGCTAGATTTTGTTAGTGAAGGTCAATGACATGTTAAGAGAAGCTGAGCTGAGGAAGGGGACTGTGGAGTGACCACAGAGCAGGTGATGGTGGCATTACCACATTTTAGATTTTGTTCTGGGCCGATGGGGTGGGAGCAGGAAGACCCCTTGGAAGGTCATTTTCAGGTGAGCTATGCCAGTCACCTGACCAAGGCGGAGGCGGTGGGGGAGTTGAGTTGACCGTGGTTCCATTTTGCCATAGGTCTTCTTCCATCACGAGTTCTCCCCAGACGTTCAGCCCCCCTCCTACTGGCTGTCCTTCCTGAGGCAATCCGAGGAGCCTGAGAATGTCCTGGGCCCCTGTGGCTGCCCTGGGCCAGAGCTGTCCCCAAGAAGGAACTCAGCCTTCCCCGTGACATGTGGGTTCTCTTCACTGAAGGGCTCACGACGGTATCCCCTCAGATCATGTGGAATGAAGACGCCCCAGGGGTTAAGAGAGGCGCTGCGCTCCTGTCTCCACTCCTGTCACGTATTTCGCGTCAGCTCTGACTTCTCTCTCTTGACCTCTCCTCCAACCTGGTAGATAAATGGCCTTGCTCCGGCGTTTGGCTCAGGTCACCATAAATCAGCTGGCTGCATACGCATGTGTGCTCACCCAGCCTGAGCCGAGACGAACCTTCCTGTGATAAACCACCAGTATTTATCTCAGCCGTCCCGCGTGCGTCCTGGAAATAGGACTGATTTTGGACCGGGGCATGTTTTCAGGATCGTGGTCTGCGCTTCTTACCCCAGTGTTTGACAGGCCTAAGGCAAGCCAGGGTTAAGCTGACACCCTGAACCGCTGTGGACTACATCACGAGCACTCCGAGGACTGCGGAGGGTCATGACCCCAGCCCCAAAGGCGAGCCCCTCTTCCTGCAAGTAAGGACGCCTGCTGTGTGCCAGGCAACACACAGGGATGCAGATGGACATGAGTTCCCCCGCCCCCCTCCCTAGAAGAGCTTGCAGGCCGGTGAGGAGGGCTGACACTTGAACTCAGGACAAAAGTTGCTAAAGTCCTGACAAGGAGACATCACGTTTCCCTGAACACTCACTATGCGCTGGGAGCTGTTTTCAATACGTGTTAGCGTTCACACACTTAAACCTCCGAGTGGCCCCACACGGTAGGCACCTGCCGCTATCCACCACGTGCGCCAACCCCACACAGCCCTAGGATGGTCTTACAGCCAGAGGGAAGGAGGGTCCTGTGGCCTGGGGTCTGATGGCTGGTGGCTTTCCAGAAAGAAAACGCTTGATTGAGCCCTACTGGTGTGAAGAGGCACTTAACAAGGTGAAGGACCAGTATGGGTTGAGAAAGGTATAGGGTTGAGAGAGAGATCCAGAGATCAGGGTGGTTGAGTGAGTTGCCCAAGGACACACAGGAGATACTGCTTGGATTTCTGTATCTGGTCGCAAACTGTTAGGTCTGCTGCCTCCAGATAATATATGTCCTAGCGTAGGTCCTCCCTGAGGGCTAGTCCTGGTCTCAGATTTCAGGAAGTTTGGCCCAGAATGTGCAGGGCTCTGAAGGCTCTGCTAAAAAGCTTGGACTTGAGACTGAGCGGACGAGTTGTAAACAAAGCATGAAGGGGAAGACTGGAAGACTCCTTCTGGAGGCTGTGACCCTGTAGCCCCGACTGCTGGCAGGAAGCTGGGCTCTCCCAGACCACAGCCCCATGTTCTGCCATGCTCTCCTTCAGACCCCGGGCCTCTGAGAGGGGCAGGATGTGACACCAGGGTCCCCAGACACCCTCCTCCCAAAACCATCCCCCTTGCGGCCAGAAATCCCCAGCATCCTTCCCTTCTTCCTCAAGGCCTCCCTCAGGAGGGCTACTTGCGTGAGAGAGGAACAATGCTGCTTTAGGAGAATGGTAGGCCCGGCCTGGGAGGGCTGGCAACCAGCTTCCACAAACAGGGAAAGGCAGGGGGCGGGGGTTCAGGTCCGTTTTGAGGAGAGGGAGCTTCGAGACTACTGTGAGTGCTGGGCTGTAAGGGGGGCAGGTGCTTGCTGTAGCAGAGGACCCTAAGCCCCCAGGGGCCGGGCTGGGTGGGAAGGAGTCAGGCAGCTCGGGATCCCTCACTTTCCTCACCTGTAGCTTGGGCATGGCGGGAGGAGAGGATGAAGCTGACCGCGGAAAGGGCCTAGCATGGCGTCTGGCGCACGGGGAGGAGGGCTTGTTATCAGTGTGGCCCCCACGACACTGGCCACATCCTGGTGACGCTGTCTGCCGCAGGAGACCCAGAATGGCCTCCATAGGGTGGAGGAAGGCAGCCCGACCGTGCTCCGCCCCACAGGGCTGTTTGCTTCTGCCGGTGGCTGTGGTCCTGTTGGGGGTGGGGGTGGCTGAGCTCAGCTCTCAGCTCAAGATGTCTTGGCATCTGATGTGACACTGCTGTTGTTTTTGGCTCTATATCCAAGACTCTTGCGCGGCTAATTACTCATTGTCTTGGCAGACGGGCCCAGGAGCCTGAGAAAGGAGGGACAAAAATGCTGGTTGCTGTTTTTCTCCCGATTAAGGAGGCAGCGGCCCTGGGACTGATGAGTTAAGTCCTTCGCATGCTCGCAGGCTTATTGAGAAATAATCTACACACAATAAAATGCACGTTTTTAAGACTACAGTTCAATTAGTTTGCATAAAACCTCCATAAACCCATACGCCCGTAAAACCACCAACCCAATTGAGATACAGAACGTTTCCATCTCTGGATAAAGTGGTCTCCTGCTCCCTATCTGGCAATCCCTTCCACCTCCGTCTGCCCCCAACAGCACCACATAGCCTCCTTCTGTCTCCATAGGTCAGTGTCGCCTTCTCTAACATTTCCGGTGGACAGAGCTCCCCAGTACACCTTCCCGTGCATCAGGGCTGTGTTCGTGCAACATGATGCTTCTGTAGCTCACCTGCCTTGGACCACGTGCAGGTGGTCCGCTCCCTTTCATTGCTGAGTTGTATTCCATTACGCGGGTGTGGCACAATTGTTCATCTAATCATTGATGGTTAAACATTTTAGGTTGCTTTGCGTTTGGGGCTCTTACGAATACAGCTGCTATGAATGCTCTTGTACGAGTCTTTAGGGGGATATATGTTTTTGTTCCTCTCGAGCAAAGACAGGGAAGTGGAGATGCTGGGTCATACGGTAAGTTACAGTTAGTTTTATATGACACTGCCTGACTATAAATTCACAGGGATAAGAGGCACAGCATAGAGCAGAAAGCCAGTGGTGTTGTGATGGTGACAGACGGCAGCTTCACTTGGGGTGAGCAGAGCATAGCATAGAGACTGTTGAATCACTATGTTGGACACCTGGAAGTCTGTAACGTTGTTACAGACCACACTTCAATAATTAAAAAATAAATTAATTAAAAAAAGAAACTTCCAGACCTTTTCTCAAAGTGGTTGCACCATTTTACGTTTCCATCAGCTGTGTCTAAGCATTCCAGTTGCCCCATTTCCTTGGCAACACTTGATATTGGCAATCTTTTTAATTTTAGCCATTCAGGTGGCAGGTAGTGGTATCTTATTGTAGTTTCAAATTTGCATTTCTCTGCTGATTAATAATGGCAAGTATCTCTCACAGGCTTACACCTTTCATGGGATTTTGAAAATGAACCAGGTCCTTGATCTTCTCATGAAGAGACCATGGGAATTTGGGGGGAATTAGAGGACCATATGCCATCATCTCTACTTTTCCTAACCTAACTTTTTAAACTTGGAATTGTTCATTACATGAGTAACATATGTAAATAAATTCATATGATAAGAATATTACAACATTTTGTATGAGACTTGAGACCCCCTTGACTACACCAAGGGCTCCCTTCCTAACCCCCTTGCTTCTCCTCAGGCCCTTCTTTGTATTTGTAGACATCGTCCCATAGAAAACAACCAGCATTTATTTTTACACGTGTTCTTACACAGATGATATAATACTATACCAATTATTCTTCGGCTTGCTTTTTCCAGTCATCAAACTGTCTCTGCGAGATTGCCATGTCCCTACATATAGATTTGTACTATTCTTTCTTTGTTGCTTAGAATTCCACAGTAAGGGGGGCTCCTGGGTGGCTCAGTCGGTTAAGCGGCTGCCTTCGGCTCAGGCCATGATCTCAGGGTCCTGGGATCGAGCCCCACATGGGACTCCCTGCTCAACAGAGAGCCTGCTTCTTGCTCTCCTCCTTGCTTGTGCTCTCTCTCACTATCTCTCTCTCTCGAATAAATAAATAAAATCTTTAAAAAAAAAAAGGATTCCACGGTAAGGATGAATCCTAGTCTACCCATCAATTCCCCTCTTGCTGAATATTCATGTTTGCTTCCGGTGTTTGCTATTGCAAATAGCGGTGCAGCGAACATCCTGTCCTTGCCGCCTTCGCTGCCATGCGCGTGTTTCTCAGGGCGGACTCCGGAGTGGAGCCCTCACGCGGTTGGATCAGTCAGTTATCTATTGCTACAATAATGCTGCATAGCAAACAACCCAAGACTTAATGGCTTAGAACAACGATCGTTTATTCTTTCTCACCAGGCAGCGGGGTGGTTGGGCCATTCTGTAGATCTCGTGAGAGCTCAGCGGATGGTGGCTGTGCTTGCTTCTGCGTCTCAGGTCAGCTGGCAGGTGAGCTGGGGGCTGGCTGGTCTTGAATGGCCTTGGCCGACACAACTCCTCTCTGCTCTAGATGGCCTTGCTCCCTCAATCCCATTAGCCCGGCTTGTTCTCATGGTAGAGGAAGGGGTCCAAGAGGGTGAGTGGAAGTGTGCAGGCCCTTTTGACGTCTGGGCTCAGAACCAGCACACATCACTTCTCTGTACTATTGGCCAAAACAGGTCATGAGGCCACCCACACTCAAGGGATGGGGAAATAGAATCCATCTCTTGATAGAAAGAGTGATGAGACACATTGCGAAGGTTATAGATACGGGAGAGGAAGAGTTGAGGCCATTTTTTGGTAATCGATTCATCACAGTTTTTGAGTAGGCACATTTGCCATTTAATTGGATGCTGCCAAATTGTCCTCCCAAATGGCTGGTCCAATCTACGCCCCATGAGCAGTGGACAGGAGGGCCTGCTAACCCACACAGAGTCTGTGTACTTGGCCAGCACTTGGGCTGGATCTGTTATTCTCCAGCACAGCTCATGGGTTCACAAGGATACGGGAGAAATGAAACCCATCCTCCCAGAGCATTAATTTTACTCATCTTTTTGAGAGGAAAAAAGCCCCATTTAAAAAAATTAAAACAACACGGGTACAATGCATCAAAATGAAAAACTTACATGAAGCTTAAAGAAAACAAAGGGTAAAATCTCAAAGCACTATCTTGCTTTCAAGGCCAGCTACTTCAGACTTGACATTATACCTTCCGAATTCCTGCATTTGTTCAGTTGTTTGCTTGTCTAAGACTTCGAGATTGCCTCCTACAGACCAGGCATAGCTCCTGGTGCTGGGGACATAGGGGCAGATGTGAGCAGCCAGGTCCCTGAATTTGTGGAACTAAACCTTTAGGTAGAAGAGGAAAGAAAACTAGAAACATTGATATTGTGATTTCAGAAAATGATAAATACTAAGAAGAAAATAAAACAGGGTGGTAGAGAGCTACCAGGGTTGCCACTTTAGACTGGGAGGTCTGAGAAAGTGTCTTTGAGGAGGCGACATTTGAGCAGAGTCCTAAATGACAAGAAGAAGACAACGAGGTTGGAGATCTGAGGGATGTACGTGCCAGGCAGAGGAAAGAGCAATGCAAAGGCCCTGGGGTAGGAACCAAGCTTAGTGTTGCCCGGTAACAGGGAAAAGGACAATGAGGCTAAAGCCCAGGGAGCCCAGGAGAGAAAGGTAGGAAAGGAAGGCATAGAGATTGGCAGGGCCAGACATTTATTGAGCGCCTAATGTGTGCCAAGCACTGTGCCAGCTACTTTCACCCTCTTCTGCCATTGTGACAGAGAAGTCAGTGCACCCTCTACTGGTCTACCATAAGTTGGTTGAAATGGATCTATGGAATAGGCAGTAAGAGCGAGAGGAAGATCAGGTGGTCACCACACTGAGAAGATGATGGTGAGCCTTGGCTAGTGTTGGTGGGAGAGGGGGGCAGCCATCAGGTCATGATTTGATCTAAGGAACCAGAAGGAAAAAGGATGGACTAAGAATGCCTCAAGGGGGTCCAGGGGCACTATCAAAGGCCACTAGGAAGGGGCTGGCTGCATAGACTAGGTGAGCCTGGGCATGAGTTCAGCCACCAGGGCCCCACCAGCCAGCCACACATGCCGACGCTTGACCCCACGAGGAACAGAAAGGAGAGCAGTTGGCTAGCCCAGCGGCCCCCCTCGCAGCAGCACATCCCAGGGAAGTCTGAGTTATGTAGTTGCTGTGCAGGAAAGATTTGCCTTCCAGACTCTGCTCCCACCTTTTAGCAGTGCTGGGATGTTGGGCAAGTCACCCCACCACTCGCCCTCCATTTTCTCACCTATAATACAGGATAATGATGTTACTTAACACCTCAGAATGGTTGAGAAAGATTGTAGAGGGTATTGTGTATGTGGGGCACAGCAAAGTCACACTCACTAACCAAGTACATTACCACTGGGGTTCATTGCACCCCAAGGTCCATTACCATGTAGGGGGCCCTGTAATCTGACAGACTTGGGTTCCAATCCCAGCTCCATCACTGTGTGCTCTGTTGCTGGGTGACCTTGGACAAGGGGCTCTAGCCCTCTGATCCTTGGTTTCCTCAGCTGTAAAATGGAGATGACAGGAATCCCCCACTTCCCTGACTGCCGCATGAGATCGTGCCTCTGCCAGGCTGGGCGCGTAGTAAGTGTGCAACGAAGAGTGGTAGCAAGCGGTGATGGCAGTCACGAGTGTGCTCTCTGAGCCAGAGCCAACATCCCCACTTCCCAGATGAGGACCAGTGAGGCAGAAACAAGAGCGAGTCAGTCCAGAAGTCAGGATTCAAGCCCAGGTCCACCCCATGCCGAGTCTGTTCTTTCCAGTCTGCTTGCTGTCTCTCGGACCCATGTCTCTGGGGACTTCCCCTCTTGAGGGGGCAGTGGTCTCATCACAGCCAGCGGACAGCTTTGAGGGGCCAGAGCTGGAGAGACCGTGGGACTGGGCCCACGGTGACTCCCCTAGAGGCCTCTGTCAGACCTCGCTTTGGGTCCGTCCTAGTGAGGAAGTCCTTCTTTCCACCCAGCCACATAGTCTCTTGTGGCCATTCATTGATCACTTCAGTAGCTGTTTACTGAGTCCTTCGTAGGACCTAGGCACCATTCTAAGTGCTGGGGGTACATGAGTAAAGTGGACAGAGACCCTTGCCCTTGGGGAGCTGACATTCCAGTAGAGGCAGGATGGCAGAAACAGACAATAAACAGTAAAGATAATAAATAAGTTATGTGGTGTGTTGGTGATAAGGGCTATGGGTGAAACAAAACAAAACAAAACAAACCAGAGAAAAACAGGATCAAAGGATCCAGCTGGCAAGTGATTGGGGTGGGGGTGATTGCCTAATGAAATAAGGACGTAGAGGTGGGGGAGGGGGGAGGGAGGGGTGAGTGATGCTGGCATACCTGAAGAGGGAAGGGAGGAGCCATGCCCTCATCTGGGAAGAGAAAGATCCAGGCTCAGGGCTCAGCTACAGCAGAGGATGGAGCTGCTGGCTGAAGGAGC
Organism: Ursus arctos; assembly: GCF_023065955.2. Taxonomy (NCBI): domain Eukaryota; kingdom Metazoa; phylum Chordata; class Mammalia; order Carnivora; family Ursidae; genus Ursus; species Ursus arctos. The sequence goes on from NW_026622819.1 coordinate 59,309,559, forward strand.
AGCACGGAGGCCAGTGGGGCCAGAGCAGAGTGGGGAGGGGAGGCCGGGTGATGAGGTCTGAGAGCAGCCTTGAAGGCCGTCACAGGCTCCTGGGCTTTCGCTCTACGCTGGTGGGGGTCATTGTCAGGTTCTGAGCAGAGGAGAAACGTGTTCTGCCTTACGTTTCCGAAGGGCCCCACTGGCTGCTAGGTGGAGAACAGATTGCAGGGGCAGGCACAGGGGAGTCCTGTGCGGAGGCTCTGGCAGCCATCGAGGCAAGACCAGGGTGCTGGCGGCGGGGGGATATGGAGGATGAGGAGGGGCCGGACTCTGGATCCCTCCTGATTAAAGCCCATGTGCACCACTTGCTTCCTCAGAGGCCAAGAGAACACCCGCCATTAACTTCCATCCCCCATCACCCCCACTGGGCCATTCAGCACTGATTGTTGGGACTCGGGTTCCCAGGAGACACGAACGGTTGAAGGCAGTGAGATTGCTGCCCAGGAGTAACTGAAGGAGGACAGCACGTCGCCCCTAGCTCTGGTCTCCGGGTGGTCTCTGTGCAGAGGCGGGAGTTTAGTGGAAAGACAGCCGGACTGCCATCAGAGGCCCGGGTCCGCTTGCCGCTCTAGCTTCTTACGAGCTGTGACCCCTTCGAGGGCTCCGTATCCTCATCTACTAAACCAAGGAAACCTCTTCCTCCCAGGTCCCATCAGACGGGGGCGGGGCGGGGGCAGCCGTCTTCTAGGGGAGGACCAGGGACAGAGCCAGGGCGATGACAAATGTCTTCCCCTCTCCCATGCCATCACACACAGGGAGGGGCAGCAGACGCGGCACATGGGCACCCCGGCAGCTTACAAGCCCAGTAAACAAGCAAGGAGAACACCAACAAGCTTCTACCCCACCCAGAACGGCACCCAGGGGTTCCTGGGAGGTTGGTTTTGGGGGCTGCTGCTGGCAGGGCCTGGGATGGGCGTTGTCACCCCTGAAAGGTGAGGCAGATCTCTTTCCTCATCTGTCCCCTGAGCAAAGGCATAGTCTGCTGCACGGGCGGGTGAGCCCAGAGCCGCCGGGCGGAGATGGCGTCATGTGGAGCCACGTGCACACGTGCGACACCAACACACGTCTCGCACAAACACTCGGCTTGTCTGGTCAGGTTCAAACACCGGCTGAGCGGCCGCTATGTGCCAGGGGCCTTCACCTGCGTCCTTTGATTCGCGATGTTCCACGGAAGTCGGGGAGCAGCTTGCCAGCAGGAGACAGGCTTTGTTTGTTTTTTAATTCCAACCAGCAACCAGGCAGCTTCATACATGTCTCCTCGTCCAGCAATCCTTTGAGGTGAGGGTTGTTATCCCCGCTGGACAGATGAGGACACTGAGGCTCAGAGAGGCGGGGTGACTTGTCCGGAGTCCCACAGCGGGGAGAGACAGAGCCGGGCTTGGAACCTGGGTGTGTGATCTTGTCCTTGTCCCTCTGTCTTAGCCATGTGGGTGGGTAATAATCATAAATTACCATAACGACCATGATAACGGTAGTCTCTCCTTACGGACACTGATTATCTGCTAAGCACCGCACTGAGCATTGTCTCCTTTGCTCCCCTTGCCCTGGGCGGGGGGGGGGGGGGGGGGGGGCGGTGGGAGGAGCAGGAAAGGATGGCGGGGAGGGGGTTGCAGAGCTGGGCTGAAGACCCAGCACCTCTCTGGAGACTGCTTGCTCCGCAGAGGGTTGGGGCACACCTCACGTGTGATCTGGTATCTTGTGGGAAGTGAAACTCCGGGGCGTGGGCCTGAGCCCTGTGGGTCCTGCCATGCCAGAGGCAGCTGGGCGGGCGCCGAAGGGCTCGATGCCCCGGCAGCCAGGGGCTGTCCAGGCGGTGAAGGCCCCGCTGCCTTAGTTGCCACTTTCCTTCCTTCTGGAAAGCAGAGGAACATGGCAGTTCTATCTCTGAACCCTGAGGAGGAGCGAATCGGATCTTCAATCCCAGGCCTCTGACACCATAGCAGATGGTCCCTCTTCTGGCTTCCCTACCTGAAAAATGAGGGCAGGGGCCAAAGTGCCCCTCCCAGGCCAGCAGGAGGACTGAATAAGGGCGCCACTCAGTCAGTGCTTTGCCTGCCTGGCACTGGGGACCACAGCGGGCTCAGTGTGGCCTCGGAGCCCTGCTCTTTCTGGAACCTCCCCGTCACACGCAGCCTGCCCGGGAAGGCTCCGAAGCAGGGTGGGAAAGCCCAGGTTGCCGGCGAACAGGGCCCGGCCCTGGCAGAGAAGGCCGGCCTATCGGCTGGCTAGGGCGGCGTCATCCACGGAGCCGTTCCAGCAACAGAAGCGTAGTGGCTGGCGGCCCTGGAGCTGCAGGTCTGGGATCCACGTGTGGGTGGGGCTGGCGCCTTCTGAGGGCCACGAGGGAGAAGGTGTTCATGTGGTTCCCCCAACTTCTGGTGATGGCCTTCCCTGGCGTCTTCCTGGTGTTCTCCGTGGGGGGGTTGTGTCGTCTTCCTTCTGTCAGTGCCTGTCTGTCCCAACTGCCCTAGCCTAACGGGGACCCACCCTAATGACTTCATTTTAACTTGATTACCTCTGTGGAGACCCTGTCTCCAAATAAGGTCGCATCTTGAGGTACTGAGGGTTAGGACGCCAACATAGGAATTTTGAGGGGACACACGTCAGCCCATAACAACCAGGGAGGGAAGGAACCATGCTGGCCTCTTCCATCTGCTCTCGCCGGGGAACCCTGGGCAGGGCTGGGCACCTCACAGCACCTTCACCCAAGGGTCCCCCCTCCCCATTGACGTGGAAGTACAGGCCCTCAGAGAGGTCAGAAGAGCTGGCCCATCACGAGAGCATGGTGAGACAAGGACATGCCACCTCCCTGTGGACACCGCCACTTGTCTTTGCCTCTTTGGAAGTTTATAGAAAGGGGTGACCAGGCCCTTTTCAAGAGAAAGGCAACCAAATTCTCCTTTGGAGCACCTTGTGGGCAGGGCCTAGACATGGGTCAAGTCTGTTTGACACAGGCTGGCATGGGGCCTGACTGGTCAGCGTGAGGAGCTCTGGCCTTGGAGTCCCGCTCCAGCCTCTTCATCGCTGTGTGGCTTTGGGCAAGTTGCTTAACCTCTCTGAATGTCAGTGTCATGACGGATAACATGGAGATAAGACTCGAATGTGTAAGAAAGCTCAGCACAAAGCTGGGCATACAATGGCAGCTCGAACAACGTTGGCTCTTCTTACACTTGATGATTTGATGGGATGGAAGGATGAAGGGAGAAGAAGTAACAGCTCTCAAGTTCGTTGGCTTCCTGGCCATGCTCTCCTTTGAGAACTCACGAAACCCGCATCGGGCATCAGATGCAAATACCAGCCCCATCACTTACTGGCCTGTGATCTTGAGCAAATTATGACCGTGCTGACCCTCAGCTTCCCACTATAAAATGGAAGGAGAGGCCGGCCCTGAGAGCTGGTGCGAATAAGAAATGACGTGATCACATGTGTAATGAGCTGGGCCCGGCGCTTGGCACACGGGCGCTCTCAGGAAACACCAGCTCTCTCCTGGCAGCTCCACAAGCGTGCGGGTGACGGCAGCTTTCATCCGCAGGCGGGTGGTCTGCCGGCACGGCAGCGGGGAGGCAACAGCGTTTCCATGGTAGGCCCAGGCGGCGTTTCTATTTTCAGATGACACTTAGTGACATCTTAACAATGCTGGAACGAGATAGGACCCAGCGAAACAGCTATTTCCTACCAAGGATCTGAGCCTTGATGGGCAGGGAGAAAGGTGTCTCTGACCCTGGTGTAGCCCTGAGCTGGGTTTTAGCTGAACAGGAGTGACTGGAGTCTCTGGAGGGACCCCTGTGGTCCATGCGGCCGAGCCTACTGCCCTTCACTCTTCCTATGTTGCTGGGGATTCGTCCTTTACCCTTGCTCCCTGGACTGGGCCCCAAAAGGCTGGCCTGTGCCCCAAAAGGCTGGCCTGCATGACTCTGTCAGCAGCTCCCTCATGAAATGGTTTCGAGCTGGGGCTAGTTGACAGGAGCCTGGCAGGGGTCAGGGCACTGCCTCCCACAGCACGTGCACCCACGCAGCCCTCCGCACACAGGTAACCTCGTCCCCTTACCCTCCCAACTAGAGCTGATTCCCCTACACCCCGCCCGTCCCTTTGAAAACATCCTCAAATTACCCCGCCTGAGTGTACCTTAGGTTTCCTCGAGGAGCCGGTCTGATACACTACCTTCACCTTCTCCTCCCTCCCTCCCTTCCTCCTTGCCTCAGCTAAACCCTCATCTTTCCTCACCTACTGACCCTTCCATACCCAGCCCAAATGTCAGCCCCCTGAGAGACGGGGGACTTCTCTCCTCCCAGCCCTCACAGCATCGGGGCACCCCCACCTGAATCCTGGATTTCTGCATTATCACCATCTGTGGCTCCCATCCACAGGACAGGACGGGAGCTCCTTCCAGGCCAGTCTACCACCGAGTTACCTTTGTGCCCCTGGAGCCCAACAAGGGGTCTGGCCTAGGGTAAGTGCGTGGTAAACATTTATTAAGCTGAATGAGTGTATAACTAGCAAGTCCAGGGACTTCAAAGGAGAGGATGGTCACAAGGAGGCAAAGCAGTCAAGGAAGGCTTCCTGGAGGTGGAGGGACTGGACCTTGGTTTGAAGTGGTGGATGGAAGGGATGAGGGAGGGAATTCCTGGCAGGGAGAATGGCATGTGCAAAGGCCCAGGAGTAGGACTGCCAGGATGTATCAGGATCTGTTGGACAAAAAAGAAGCCGGGGAGATAAACTTGGAAGGAGAGAGTAAGCTCTTTCCGAGCCTGTTTCCTCATCTGAAATTGGGATATTAGTCCTGCCCTCATACCTATAGGTCGTACACATGAGGCCCTTGGTGTGGCATAGACCTGGCCCATGAAGGCTGAGAGCTGGCATCACACCAGTACATGCAGGGCCCCGGGTCGTGGGCCCATCTCCACACATACCCAAATCAGACGTTCCATTTTTAGGAGCTCAGTTTGCCTGGCTTCCCAGATCTGACTAGGTTGCAATTCAGCAGGCCCCTGCCTTACTTGACCCAATTCAACCCCATCCACACTCCCAGAGACTCTCAGCTTCCAAGCCCCACTCTGCTGTGGGAGATGCTGATCCCAGGAGGGCTTTCCCAAAAATACTCAGAAGGAGGGGGCTTCTCTCTGGTGTGTTAAGCTTGATTCAGTAGCTGATGTGAAGTTTCATAATTGTATGTTAGAAACGTCGTAGGACCCAGGACTGACATCCTCCAGCCACCATAGGTACAATGCCTAGCACGCACCACACCTTAAGGGGCCCATGAAACCGTGCTCATTTCTTATAAAGTCATTAAAAATAATTACTGTAATCTACTCCGGATCCATTCATCTCTATGCCAATGCAGTCATAAAATAGAATTTTTAGTAAATGTTTATAGGGCAATGGACCATGAAGACAAAAGTGCCTAGGGCCCACGCAAGTCACAGCGTGGCCCTGACCTTTGGGAGGGCAGGGGAAGCTGCGGGGGATGAAATAGAAACTGAGGCTGAGAACTGCGTGGCCCCAGGTCACACAGCAATGGGGTGTGGGAGCTGGGATTTGTACAGAGGACAACCTGGCCCCTAAAATCTTGTCTGTGGGTTGGTAGTTTTCTTCAGGTCATCTATCAAAACTCCATGTTCCAGTTTCCATGGAGACCTCAGATTTCCTGACTCCAGTGGTCAGAAATCTGCTAGACATCCCCCCTCCCCCACCATAAGGTTGCCCATTACACACCAGGGACGCTGTCGTGTGCAGAGCTGGGAGGGACCTTCCCGAGTGTCCAGTCCACGGGCTCCCTTTCCAGGTGGGGCCTGAGGCTCAGCCCGGGGAGTACTGCTCGTAGTCCCAGGGGTTGGGCGGTGGGATGGACACTAGCCCTCCTCCAGCTGCCAATTCATCATCCAGAGCTCCCCTATTCCCACCCCATCTCGTTTACGTTGAGCCAGAATTAGACAAGAATCTGACATTGTCCAGATGGAAAAGTCCTCTGGTTTTTGGCGAGAAAGCTCCTTGCTCAGGGGAACTGTTGGAGGCGGGTGTGCTACAGCCCAAGGCCTTCTGGAAGCACCACCCACCCTGGGGCCAGAGATCTGCTTTCTCTCCCGCCCCCACCCAGCCCCATCCCACCTGTCCTGTCAGAACAGCTGGCTGGAGGCAGCTGAGAGGCCAGGCCCTCTCCCCTCTTCTCTTGGGGTGGGGGTGAGCTAGCTGTGTCCATTCAAGGGTTGGCTCTCATCACATACTGTGATGGAGAGACTTCTCAGGGGCACCCTGACTTGAAGACATCCCTCTCTTGAGTGCCTAAAATCCTACCATTTGTGCTCGATTCTGAGCAGAAAGGCTGTTTACTGGGCATTTCCTTTAAAGGCAAAGAAATGAATGACTGTGTCAGATCATCTCTCACTGTGGCCAAGTGCCTGGGCAGCGCGGGGATGCTGAGGTTCTCAGAGTTTGGACAGGGAGGGGGATGGGGACTGTCATTACCGCCTCAGCCCTATACGGCCCTTTACTATTGACTCCTTGACCTGTCCTGTCCAGGAAGGGGGCAGAGCACAGTAGTTAGGCATAGAGGCTGACTTGGGTCAGGGTCCTAGCTTTGCCACTGAGCCTCCTGAACTTAAAATGCAAATGACGATTTTTGAGGGGAAATAAGAACGCTCTCTCACCAGAGAGTTTGCCCTGGCTCATAGGAAAGGTGGAGGAAGGGCAGGTGGTGGGGGAGGAGAATTTGTAAGAGAGCGACCCAACCTGACGGGACACAGAAGGAGGAAGCGCCCTCTGGTCAAAGCAGAGCTGGCTGGGGGTGGGGTGGGGGTAGGGTGTCTCTGAGGCGTGTCCGAACATTTGTGAGTGAGGGACACTTCCTAAGCATGTGTGGGGCAGAGATGAGGAGAAATTGATTTGAGGAAGTGCAGACACAATCAACACTGGGGTCCCCCGACAATGATCTTCAGCCAACCCACTGCTGGGCATGGCAGTCCTTCAACCTTGCACCCCACCTCACCCTTCTCTCTGGCTCCCCTCCCTCTGTCTTTCTCTCTATTCCTTCCCTATCATGTCTCTTCCTCTCTTTTGAGAGCAAAAGGCATTCCAGGCTGTGTTTCTGGGTGCAATCTGTGCTCCTACTCAGTGGCCTGGCTTTTGGATACGGGGCCCTCAGGTTTCTCACTGGGTTAGGTGGGGCTGTGCTAAGTCATCTCACGGCACAACATCCCTGCCAGGAGGGAGCCATCACCATCTGCGTTCCCTCGATGAGGAAACTGAGGCTCAGAAAGGGGACGCCCTCTCTCCCTTCCCAGCCCACCTTCTCGCCCTGGGTGCCCAGCTCCTGGGAAGGAAGCCTGCGAAGTCCTGGGACCCGTTGCGGAGAGATCTCTTCCTGCACACCCACCTGCCGGCCGAGAGGTAGCTGGTTAGAGCGGAAGACAGTCCTTGCTGAGCCTGGAGTTGCACTCAAATTAGAGATAATAATCCCCCTTTTGTAAATCTCAATTAATTTCAATTAAGTAAAATGAGCTGTATCTAGTCACAAAGGTAGTGAAGAACAGAGCTGGGATCTGAAGTCGCACCTGTGTGATGTCAGAGTCTGTGCTCAGCAATAAGCCAGTATTCAAACCACAGCTTTGTTCCTTCTGTGCTGGGTGGTTTGGGGCAAGTCACTTGACCCCTCTGAGCTTTAGTTTCTTCATCTGATAAGTGATTATAGTAACATTTCTGCCTTTTAAGTTTGTCAAGAGGATTAAACGAGGTAGTGTCCAAAGGTATGTCCCAGTGCCGCTGCGGGGGAAGGCCGCCCCTGACTCAGCTCCCATCAGGTGACAGCCAGCAAGGACCATCCCACCACAACCCTATGAGGTGCTATTATTTATTCTCTGCATTGTACAGATGAGACAACTGAGGCACAGAGAGGGAGAGTCGTTTGCCCAAAGGTTGCATAACTCACATGAGGCAGAAGCCTTGTTTTCTATGCCTCTAACCCCTCGCAAAGATGTCTTCCGGCCCCCAGTGGGATTCATCCTAAGAAACTGCAAATGAGGTTAATCCCTTAAAAGGCATAGCATCAAGAGTAGAGGATTTCAGCCCTTTCCGAAAACAGTCACAGGCAGCCAGGCCCTCTGCTAACACCTGCCCTTCCGGAGCTCCCAGGTGGGTGGGGGGCCAGAGGGACACAAAAATAACCTGGAGCACACATGCTGGGACAGAGAGGCACAGGGTGGGTGAGGGGCTGCTGTGGGAGGCCAGGGCAGGAGCCCCGAATTCTGCCTGGGTTTGGGCCAGGCACGTGTGTTGGGGTAGAGGCATGTTGGGAGTCATGGAAAGCTACAGTGAGAAAGGCGACATGTCCGCTGAGCTGGGGGACAAAGACGGAGTAGCATGAGCCAAGGCACGGCAACCATGCTTCCGGAGGATCTGCGGCCGAGTGCAGGCTGCTGCGACGTGGGTAGGGGTTAGGGACACGTGGGAATGGTGGGGGTCAGAAGACAGGCTGGAGAGACTGGTTTCTATCCAGAAAGTCTGGGGTTGAGAGCCCTGGGATCTGTTTCCAATCAGCACCCAGGTGTTTCCCGTGTAGGTTGTCCATGCTTTACACTTGGGGAATCACAGGCTATACCCCCAATGGCCCCGAGGCTGGGAAAGAAAGAGGATGTACCTCCATGAGGAGTTGGGAAGACTTCAGTGCCAGTCCAGGTCTTGCATTCGTTGGCTGTGTGTCCTTGGGCAAGTTCCTCTCCCTCTCTGTGCCACAGCCTCCACCTCCTATGAGGTAATAACTCCTATTTAATTTCCAAGGTGGTTATGAGGCTCTGACAAAGCCCATTCCGACATGGTGCCTGTCACATAGAAAGCACAAGAAATGTTGTTCCTTTCCTTCTCTCTTCGCAAGGTGCTTTGATCCCCTTGTGTTAGCAAAATTACAAGGATCATCTGAGTTAGTCAGACCGGCCCAATTGTCAGAGACGAAGTCAGCTCGAATCGGCTCAAGGGAAAATTGAAGAGGCTAATCCCGGCACTGAAGGAAGCAATGTGGGTGCTGGACAAAGAATATTCTGTCTCTTCCTCTCTTTGCCCATCAGCTTTGTTTTCTCCTCCTGCTGCTTTGCCATCTCGAGGAGGCCAAGCTGAGGCGCTCAGAAGCCCCCCGCTCAGCAGCGCAGTCAAGAGAGAGATGCTTTCTTCTGGGGACCGTAGCTCAGTCCCAGGGAAGGGCTCTGATTGGTGGTGCTAGGGTCATGTGCCCATTCCTTGGGCTAATCACAGTGGCCAGTGATGGAGTATTTCAAGTGGCCAGCCATAGTGGGGTGGGACACTGTGGGTCCGCTGTGGGGACACTGTCCATGACCCCAGGAATCAGGAGCCCTCACTGGACAGACAAAAAAAAGCAAGTAATATAGGATAATTCTGAGAGAGGAGCTCAAATCGTATAGCTAAAAACTGGGCAAGGCCTTTCCCCGTTCTCTGTAGCCATGCACCCCAGTTCTTCTAGAACCCGCCAGGCACCTCCTCCTCCTTGGGCACCCTTTGCCCCTGCCCCGTACGGCACCTTGCACACTGGGTCTGCTTCACCCGTGAGTTCCTCCAGGCAGGACTGGGCTCTGCACCTCCATGGCCCTGATGGTCAGCCCGGGGCTGGGCACGCGGCGGGGTTCGGACCCTACATCTTCAAGCCAGGATCCGGCATCCTCTCCACGGCCTCCATCTGCCCAGCCAAGCCCTGCCTTCCCTGGGAGACATTGACCTCCCTGTCCTCTGGGTGGGGGGCAGACCCCAGCACTCCTTCTGAGCCCCCAAGAACTGGCTGGAACCCAGGGGCTGGCCTCCCAGGTCACCCGCCTATTTGGCTCTGCCTGCTTCCGCTTTTCCTTTTTCCCTCGCTTGTTACGTCGGAGGCGCCGAGGCCCTTCGCAAAGTGACTGGGCTGCTCTGGCCACGAAGGGCCACAGCTGTCCCCCCATTAGGCTGACAGCCCATCATTCTCCGCACCCCATCCTGCAGCCCCCCTCCCCTCCCACGCAGGAGCTAAGGGGCCACTGACTTTCCCCAAGATGAGTCCCCACGAACGCCTCGGTCTTGTTTCACCCCAATGGTTCACATTGCTGTACAAAGAGGAGTTTTTTCTTTTCTCTCTTTCCTTTTTTTGGGTACTGTTTCAAAGAGAGTAATGTAAGTCTCAGATCCCCTCACTTCATGTTAATGTTAAAGAAGGACTAAAAATAAATCTCGGGTTGCCATAGGAACCCTGACTGTTGCTAGGTTTAGTCTGTGGGGGATTGGGAGCCCTGCTTTTTCTGGCCCTGCTGGAAGGTGGCCTTTGTGGCTGGCAGAGCACCTGGGAAGGGCCCCCAGGGCATCGCTCCCACCCCCAACCCCTACTAAAGGTGGCTGGGAGGTCAGCTGCCTCTGTGTCCTGGAGCCTTTGGGATCCGCCCTGGAAGAGGGACTGAGGCTCTTCAAAGCCTCTGAAGAGAAGTTTGGGGGGGGGGGTGTAATAAAGGCGGGAAGAGAGAGAGATAGTGGGAAGGAGGAAGGGAGGGAGGGGTGGAGGGAAGGAGGGAAAGAAGGAAGGAAGGGAGAGAGGGGAGAAGGAAGGTGGGAGGGAGGAAGGGAGGGAAGAAAAGTGGGAAGGAGGGGAGGACAGAAGGAGGGAGGAAGGGAGGGTAGAAGGAAGGGAGGGTAGGGAAGGGCAGAGGGAGGGAAGGAAGCATGCAGGGAAGGGAGGAAGTGAGGGGGCAGGGTGGGGGGCTGCTGGGTAGCTCTGCTGTGCCAGGCCCAGGTCAAGTGCTTTTGAACAGAGTACTCCTCCCTCTCCCTCACCTCCCTGCTGTGCAGATGTTGGCACAGAGGTTCAGGGAGGTGAAGGAACAAACCCTGTCTCACAGCCAGCAAGAGGCGCTCCTGGGACCCAGAGCCCAGGCCTTCTGGCCCAGTCCTGAGCCTGAGCCTCAAGACTCTTGTCCCCCTTCCCATTCCCCTCAGCCCTGTCTGTGGCTGGCCCTGCACACATCCAGTGGGGGCCCTGTCCGGCCTGGCTCCCCACAGTAGATTTCCCTCCCCTGATCTGGGCATGCCAGCAACACTGTATGCCAATCCACAGCTGCGTCCAGTGCCTTGTGGGAAGTCCCTATGTCCCTCTCTGTCAGCCCTATTTGCTGCAATGCATGTGGTCAGGAGGGCAGACATGAGAGTCAGGAGATGCAAGTTCAAATCCAGCCTCAGCTCTTACTGCTCTGTGACCTCTGGCAGTCTCCTCACCTCTCTGTGCTTTAGTTTCCTCCTCAGCACAATGGAGGCACTGATACCTCCCCTGAGGGGTCGCTGGGGGAATGTGTGGGAGGGTGCCTGGGGGCCAAGGGCCCTGGGCCTGGCACACTGCCGTGCACCTGCTGGGACAGCCCGAGGCGCTGGCCCCTGCCCACTGGGGCTGTGGTCCCAGCATGTTACCCAGGAATGCACTGGGACCCTTAAGTGCCATGCACATGAGCCTGAGTGGGGGGTTCTGCACTGGCCTCACAAAGGACGCCACTCCCAGCCGGAGCCCAGGCTGACCACCCCCCCACACACACATGCATTTCTGGACCTGGCCAGATAGTGCTGGCCAAGGGAGCCCCTTGCAAAGAAACGTCAACCAGCAAGGAGAGAAGGCTGGCTCTCGTGCAAACGCCCCTGTTACCAGACCTCCCTCCGACCCTTCCACAAACATTTCCTGACCGGATCCCAAGTGCCGGACACAGCGCCTGGGCTGAAGGAAGTGAGCTGACCACTCTGCTTTGTTGTCCGTGACATGCAGAATAAACAAACAGAGAGTGTGCGAAGGGGATCTGAGAGGCCCTCGAACTTGCAGGACTCACCTCCAGGGATGTCACAGGGAAAGGGAAGCAGAAGCTCTCAGAGCCACGGGAGCAGGGACATTGTTTAGTCTGCATCCCAGAGGCCAGAGCTCATGGGTTCACGGTCCCAGGGACGTAACAGGGCCTGAATGGTTCTGAAGTCAGGACAGGGCAGGACTTCCTCCTGGGATGGCGGGGCATATATAAAGAAAGACTGTCATCTGAAAGTGACACCTGAGGAGCTGGTCAGGAAGGTGCAGGAGAGAGGAGGCACGATGGGGAAGGAGCCAAGGAGGGCTGGGGTGGAAGTGCAGCTTTGAACCAGGTCACGTGCAGTCCTTGCCTTCTCCATGACTGTGACCGTGACCGGCTGCAGCTGAGAACAGGGGGAGGAGACCCCGGGGGCTGCCATGTGCAGGAGAGGACTTTAAACTACAAGACAGAAAAAATAAAGAGGAAGACTGGTTCCCAGGACGGGTGGCCTCCCTCCTGCTGCCAGGCCCCACCCCTGCCGCAGCTTGGCCCTCACAGAGAGGTACAGAGGGGTGGCTTTGGTTCAGACAGGCAGAGTTTTTAAGGGGAAGTTTGAACGATACTGTGCTGGCCACTCCGCAAGTCATCTCTCGTTTTATCCCCATAAAAGCACAATGCATGGTACTGTTAGCCCTACTCCACAGAGGGAGAATCTGAGGCCCAGAGAGGTTAAGTGACCTGCCCAAGATCACACAGCTAGCTAAGAACCTGTAAGCCTGTGCTCTTTCTACTACACTGATCCAGGACCTGTGCCACACAAGGAAGAACCTGGTAAGGTTAAGGAGGTCAAGGGAAAGGGAAGTGACCCTCATTGAGCACCTCCCAAGTACTAGGTGCTTTCCTTATTTACCGAAGTGTTATACCCACTTCGCAGATGGGAAGTGGAAGGCTCAGAAGGCAAAGGCCCGTAGGCAAAGAGGCAGAACTGTGTCTTCTCCAGCCTCATAGCCCCAGCGCCTAGTTCATACGCGGGGCGCGACAGGTGACTGACGCACATTCGGCAAACCCAGAAACGGCTTCGAGGCTGTACATCTCCAGAGCTCGGGGCCACCCAGAAACCCAGTAACTGACAAGATGTTGTCTAATCTTCATTCACTCTCGTGTCCTAATCCAAGGTCCCAACCTTCAGACTCACCGAATGAAAGAAAATAATTAGTGTATCTACCGCAATTGTTGTCACGTGTAAGTTTCTGCTTCTCACCTGCGGAGGGAAATACAATTGCGCTTGAAACCACACCATGAAAGAAGGGGTGGAGGTCAGACAACCCAAGCAAGCGTGGGGAGAGAAGCTCCCTCTCCCAGACCCCCCGGAGCCTGAGAAGAAGACCCGGAGGCATGAGGGTTTCCTGGGCGAGATTTCCAACAAGTGGGGCTGAGGAGGGTGGGCGGAGAGGGACCGCTTTGGAGGGGCCCACTGTGCAGCCCTTCAAAGCCCAGGGCAGCTGGGGAGAGCCAGGGACTGTATCTCATGAAATCAGAGCCACAAAACTGATTGAAATTTCATTTCTCATTGTGTATCATTCATCCTATTCCCCCCATGAGATGCCTTCGGCAGAGGCTTTGTGGTCAAGTAAGTTTGGGAAGAAATGCATGGCAGTCATGGGGCTCCAGCTGATGAAGACTCCGAGAAGCCCAGGCCCCGTTTTATTGACCCCAGGCTGTCTGTTCTGCCTTCTGGAAGACAGAGCCTGCGGCCTTCTATGGCTATTCGCATCCTATCGCATAGCCTTGAGCAGAACTCCTGGATTGGTGCTTCTGGATTAAACCAGTGACAAGGAGGCCTGCTAAGGAGGGAGGATATCTTTTCTTTCTTTTTTTTAAGGGCGTGATAGTCATCTGTAGTCCTAGTAAGGCTACATCTAACTTTGCCTCCTCGTTAGGCAGAAAACAAGTCCAAGATACTTGGGGTTCATTCATTCAGCAGGCAGTTGCGGAGCACCTGCTGTGTCCCGGTCACTGTTCTAGGTACCGTATACATCAGGGCCCAAAACAGACAAAAATTTCTGTCCTGGAGGAACTTCTGTTCTGGGGGAGAGCCCTGTCCCCTCCTCCTTCCAGAGCCCTGAAGTGCTACGTGACCCACCCCATCGTGGTGGACATCGCTGATGGGGCCAGGAAGGGACACCTGATCCAGAAACTGAGTGGGGCCAATCATTTTCAGGACACAGGCCTTGGAGCCAGGCTGCCTGGGTTCAAATACAGACTTCCCCACTCAAAAGCGGAGCGATCCCGGGCAGTTAATCCCTCTGCGGTTCTGTTCCCTCTGTGATGAAGATGATAACCTAACCTGCCTTGTAGGGTTATTTTAAAAATTAAATGACAAAGCCCTCCTGAGACCTCAGACTAGTGCCTAGCACGCAACTGGGACACCTGTGTTTGCTGCTGGGTTGGTAATTCCTGCTTCCCAGTGTGAAGAGACTGGATTCATCAGCTGGGCCTGGGGGTCCTGCAGGGCTTGAGAACAAAAGCTGCCGTTTGGGACCCTGAGAAGCAGGCAGAGGGAGCTGATCTCCAAAGGGAATCAGAAAACTGTTGCCGATGGGCTGAGAGAGGTGAGCTGAGGTGGGAGAACACAGACGGCAGCCACCTTGGGGTCTGACAACTCTCCTCTGTGGTGTGGTGGCCTGTGGTCCTCTATCGCATGTCGCTCCCCAGCTTCCTACTGATTCCTGTTATCCTGACTGGTTCTCTATTCTCGAGAAGCAAGCACTCCCTGACCAAGCTTAAGGTGTCTTGCAGATCTTGCTCAAGAACGGGACTAATCAGGGAAGAGAGCTGTTTACAGCCAGCCCGAACTAGGCGACACGTGGGGCTCCCCCGGCCTGGCCTCCCCTCTCTACCTGGAACTCTGACTGTCGTCATGCCTCCCTGTTCTTCAAGAAGGAAAAAGGAGACATTTGGAAGGTAGAAGAAGGCCAAAGGGTGTAATCAAGGGGCATCCAGAGGCTCTTACCTCCCAGTCCCCTGCCAGGCCTGAGGGGATTGGCGCTAATTAGCACGTCCCAGGGCTGCTTCCTGCGATTCTTCAGGCTGACGAGGTCACTCGGGGGAGCAGAAGACATCTGCTGTTTCTTCCCCTGCTGGAGCCTGAGTCCCTATCCAGCTAAAGAGAAGCCTGGAAACATTCCAGAAAAGCCCCACTCTGTTCCCTCTTCCTGGAAGGAGAGCTGGCAGGACTGTGCCCTCCACTGGCCCTCCGACCAGTGCTTCCGGCCCTGCGAGACCTGAGCATTGTAGGTGCTGGCAGAAGGTGGGGAGGGCTAGCTGGGCGACACAGGGGCACGACAGCGCATGAGTAGGGAGGCCAGGGCAGCAAGGGCCCCGGATGTCGGGGTGGGGGTAAACCCAGAAAGTGGCTTGGAATAGACAGTGGCCTTGGGTGCTGTGCCAAGGAGTTGGGAGCCCCTGACAGTCTTTGGGGTGGGGCGTGGCATGGTCTGACCTGTGTGTGAGGATGATTATGCTGGAAGCAGAGTGAAGGATGACCAATGATAAGGTGTGGCTGGGTCCCAAGGAACAAGAAGGCTGATAGGAGGCAGAGGGTGTGGTGTCCCACAGTGACCCTAGGGAGCCTGGCAGTGACAGAGCTGTCGGCCTACAGTTTCTTCAGCCCTCTACCCACCGTCCCTTGCCAGCTGCAGGCCTGCAGGGCTGGGCCTCGCATGCTGCCTTAGCCAGGGGGCTCCTCCATGATTCCCGACTGACCAATGGGGGCCAGGGGAGCCCTGGGCTAGAACTGGAGGTGGGTGCCGGGATAGGATGGAGAAAAGGGCAACTTTGCATGAAGGAGGTGTATTTATTCCTTCAACAAATACTCCCTGCACCTCTGGGCTTAGCAGACACACTTCAAGCTTCTGCTTCTCCTCCTTCTCTTTCTCCTTCTTTAAGTACGTGGGGCGCCTGGCGGGCTCAGTCAGTGGAGCATGTGACTCTTGATCTCAGTGTTGTGAGTTCGAGCCCCACGTTGCATGTAGAGATTCCTTAAAAAAATAAAATCTTAAAAGAAAAAAGAAGAGCTTTTAGCCTTTTCTAATACTCAAGTGAGATAAGTCCAAGAGCTGCCATGACAAATTACCAACAACTGGGTGGCTTACAACAACAGAAGTTCCTTCTCTCACAATTCTAGAGGCTAGAAATCTGAGGTCAAGGGGTCCGCAGGGCAGTGCCCTCTCTGAGAGCCTCCTTCCTTGCCTTTCTCTTAGCTTCTGTTGTTGCTGGCAATCCTGGGCACTCCTTGGCTTGTCGATGTAATGCTCCCATCTCTACTTCCACAGTCACACGACATTTTCCCTGTGTGTGTGTCTCTGTCTTTTTTCTTCTTCTCAGGACACGAGTCACATTGGATCAGGCCTCCACCCTAAGTGAATACGACCTCATCTTGACTTGAAGACATCTAAAAAGACAACGTTGATTCCAAATAATATTCTCAGGTCCCAGGGGTTAAGACTTCAACGTCTCTTTTAGAGGAGCACAACTCAACCCACAACACTTGTTCTAGGGGAAAATATAGGAAATATAGATAAGCAATCAATCAATCAATCAATCAATCAACATCATTAAAAATTTGCATCATACAGAGAAAATCACTCTAGCATTTTGGGCTGTCTCCTTCTAAATGTTCTTCCCTCTATCAAAAATATGTTATTGTTTTTGCAAAAATTCAGTTATCCTATACACACCATTGGGATGTGTTCATTTCATCTGATGGTATATGGTGCCTGTTCTAATCACTATTTTTCATGCCCTGGATTAGATCCTCACTCTTACATCTGGGAATCCATTACCTATGTTTTCTCCTGGATGCAGAAAATAATGGGGATTTACGGTCCCAGCTCCAGCTGCAGAGCTTGCTGGGTCATTACAACAGCACGGCCAAGTCCATGCACGTCTCATGTTAACGTGAACCTCGTGACCACTCCATGAGGTCAGTCTGATTGGCCCACCTTGGAGAGGAAGAAGTCACTTCAGTGGGGTTGAGTACCTTGCCTCAGGGCACACAGTTTATAACTGGTACACTTGGGTTTTGCACCCAGGCCCATCTGACAGCAGACTAATCCTCAAAGCTGCCTCCTTTAACAGAGCTTTTAGGTATGATTATGTCAGGGGCGCTGTTAAGATTCACCTCACACGTCTTGAAGGATGTGTGCGAGGGAGAATTTGCCAGGTGAAGAAGCAGGTGGAGAAAATGGTAGAGGCAAGGGCACATGAGCACCGAGCGACTCGCCCCGGGAGGGACAGTATGTGCTGTTGGCTGCAGTGTGCCGCGCGAGGCAGGGCGAGGCAGGGAGCGGTCAGCTGGGCTGTGTCTGTGAGAAGCCTGGGCACTGTCCAGGGAGCACTGGGGAGCCCCTGAAAATGTGTTAGCCTGTGCTTTCAAAAGTTCATTCTGGCTGCAGGGTGGAGGACGGATGGGAAAAGCGGGCTGGGGCAGAGACCAGGGAGAAAGGGGGCAGGTCGACCAGTAGTAAGACAAGAAGTGGAGGGCAGCAGGTGGAGGGGAGACAGAGTCAGGCCTAGAGGATCAACAGCTGCTCCCTCCGTCTTTGGAGGAAGCTGAGGTGTGAACTGTGCCTTAGGGGGCTCCAGTGCACCCCAGCTGACAGCTGCCCTGGGGTATCTCCTGCCATCCTTTCTTTCTCTTGGCAGGAGACCTCCCAGGTGGCATCAGGCTAAGCCTCAGGCCTCGCTGGTGAGAAGCCTGGCTCCTCGCCACAGGAAAGCACAGAGCTAAGTGGTGTGGCGGATGTACTGAAGACATAGGATTAAACACTCAGGAACGGGCATAAAGCTGCCCTTCAGAGGTCGGAGATGGGAACCAGGCTCTGTCTCGTGCTCGGGAAGCTGGGAATGGAGGAAACAAGCCCCCCTCAGGGTGGTGGAAGCAGGCCCACCCCTCTCTTTTCTGCAGGCTGCTGCCCAGGGTCTGCCCCTCTTCTCCTTGCACCCCTGGATCTGCTCCCCCATGTAATTCTTCCAGTGTCCCACCCCACCACAAATAACTGCCCTTGCCCCTTTCTCAGACTGAGAAACGCACACACAGGCCAATGGTACAGCCTACCCTCAGGAGGAGGGACTCAGGCCATCCGTGTAGACCCTAGAATTGTGGCAGAGAATTCTGGGGTGCTGGGTATCTGTGTGGGGTCAAAAGGAGAGCTGCGAACTCTGGGTTTGTGGCGTGGCCAGCTGAAAGGACAGTGCCACTCCCGGATATGGAAATCTGGGATAAAGGAAGAGGAAGTCCGGGCGGGGGAGACGATGAACGATGAACTGGTGTAGACGGGTTGTCTTGAGGGGCTTGTGTGTAGACAGAGGAGACTCTAGGGGGGAATCCAAGAGAGTTCACCAGGCCAGCCTTAGCTACAAGCCCCGAGAAGGACCCCAGGCTGCTGACAACCACCACGCCAGAGAGACAAAGGATCCATTCCAAACTCCTGGGCTGGGTGGGTCCTTCCCTCTCAGGCGGCCAGCTGTAGCCACAGGGCTTGAAGTACAGGTGGACGGTCAGCGGGCCTTGTCTGGTCCGGCCCTTTGCCTGACCGCCCTGTGGAAGGTCTCTGGGGGGCTGGGCCTTCCAGGAAGAGGAAAAAACAAGATGTCTTAATCAGCTTCAAGGTCAGGGCAGTTTTCTGAAGTGAAAGAGGAGACGAAGACAAATATTAAACCTGGACAGGCCAGAGCATAAAGAACTAGGGACGTTGATGGATTGATTGTGGTAAAATACATATGACGAAAACATTGCCACTTCACCATTTTAAAGTGTACAACTCAGTGCAGTAAGTACATGTGACAATGTCATGCAGCCATCACCACTATCGAGTTCCAGAACTTCGCATAATGCCAAATGGAAACCCTGTAAGCCGCTATTGATTGAGGACCTACTGTGTGCTTCATACTCATTAGCTCAGCTAATCCCCCTCACAGTTTTGCGAGGGATCCATTTTACCGGCGAGGGATCCATTTTACCGAGGAGGAAAATGAGGCTCGGTAACTTGCCCAAAGCCACGTGGGCTGTGAGTGCCCGAGGCAAGAGCTGAGTGTAGGTTTGTCTAGCTCCAGAGCCCACGGTGCCTGAGGGGGGCAGAGGGAGGGTGCTAATGTGCGCCTGAGGGGACAGGTGGGGCAGCTAGACTGCTCCCCACTGTTCACCGGAGTGCAGTGGGACTGATTCAGATGCAAGCCCCATAAGATGGTGACGAGGAGCTGTGCTATATGCTAGGGAACTGTCTAGATAAACAAGGGCATCAAGCCTGGGGGCAGGGCTCAGCTTGGGAGCCAAGGGAGCATGGCATGGTGTCAGGGCTTCTGACCTGCTGAGGGTAACCCCAGTTAGGGGCTGGCACTCTGGACCTGTCCCCAGGGGAGGGCTCTGGTCCCCGCTCAGCAGAAGACCAGGGTCACAGCTAAGCAGGACTAAGGGCGTGAGGTAGGGAGCAGACTGAAGGCTTAGAAGAGAGGGTAGGGAGCAGGCTGGGGTCAGAGGGGGCCTGTGTGCCAGGCAAAGGGCTCACAGCTGCCAGGAGGGTCAGGAGAAGGTGAGGCCTGACTCCAGATCCCAAACCATCCCTGACAGGAGTCTGAATCCAGAGCAGCAAGTCCCCACGGCCTTCAAATCTGTCTGTAGTCAATGCTGAAATTCAGGCTCAAGACTCTGTTGGTGCAAAGGCTTCAAACATGCTTGTCCAGCAGGAAAACAGAAAATCGTTCACTTTTTCTCCCTCGTTCTCTCTTTCCTTTACACGTGTGGAACACACACAGATGTACAAATGCAATTTTAGTATACCTCCAGTTTGTCACCTGTCTTTTTTCCCCCATACTCAAAAATGTCATGGAACTCTTTCCAAGTCATTTTATACACCATCCCTTTTAAAGGCCACACAGCATATCATTGTGTGGCTGCCTCTTATTTTTATTTTTGTCTAACCTGGAGGTTGTCATTTGGCCGTGTCCAGGGACTGTGCCAAGTGTCACAACCAGGAGGGAGCGGAATGCTTCTGGCAACTACCAAGTAGATGTCAGGAATGTGGCTAAACATCTTACCATGTACAGGAACAGCGACCCCCACCCTCCCCTCTGGCCACAACAGAAAATCGTCTGGTCCCAAATGTCAGGAGAGTTGAGATTGAGAACCTGGGGCCTCAGCATCCCCTCCATCCAGGTCGGATCCGGTGGTGTTATCGTTACGATGTTGCCATCAGCATCTTTCGACATACGACTGATTCTTATTCTTTGCTGATTATGTATTTTCAAATCCGCTTGCTCACTAGAATTTGTAACTTCAAAATCAGTACTCCTAGCACCCTCATGGTCATCTGAGCGGCAAAAAATGTGAGGCGCCAGCCACATACACACGTTGCTGGCGGAGGTCGAGCAACGTGACCCCTGCTGTCTTGTGTCAGTTCTTCCGCTGTAAACGAGCATCCTGTTTGCGGTTTATTTCATGCCAAGGTTTTCACATTCTTATGCTTTTTGTCTGTGATGGTGCTGTTTGAAGGGGCCCCTCAGCACAGTGCTGAAGGGGTGTCCACGGCCCCAAAGTGCAAGGAGGCTGGGATGTGCCTCATGGAGAAAATCTATGTGTTGGGTAAGCTTCCTTCGGGAATGCATTCAAGTGCTGTCAGCCGTGGGCTGGAAGTTACTGGATTAGCAATATATATCAGAAGGGGGTCTTTAAACAGAAACACGCATAGAGCAAGGGTATGTACTGATGGGTCTTAAAATATTGTGGCCGGAGGTTCCCAGGACCCTTACTCGGGGAGGCACGGGTCAGTACTTGCTAACTGCGTGCTGGAGACTTCGTAGGACAGAACTACAGTGAATAAGGAGAATCAGCCGAACTCCGAGGTTGGTGTAAATCCTGGAAGCGTGATGGCTTGTTCACAGGGTGCGGCCCCTTGGAGGGATTTTCTTCATCTTTATTGGGGTATAATTTACAAATAAATATGGAATACGTAAGGAGTACAGCTTGACGGTTTCTATATACAGACACTGTCACATAATTGCACGAATCAGTCTAGTTAACATACTCATCATCTCAGTTATCTGTGTGTGGTGAGAACACTTCAGACCTGCTCTCTTAGCAAATTTCAGCTGTACACAATTGCCAACTATAGTCACCATGCTGCACATGAGAGCTCTCCAGAACTTATCTGTCTTGCGTCCTTGAAACTTTGTACCCCTTGACCCACATCTTCCCATTTCCCCCTCCCTCCAGCCACTGGCAACCACATTCTACTCTCGGCTTGTATGAGTTGGACTATTTTCGATTCCATGTATAAGTGAGACCATGTAGTATTTATTTGTCTTTCTGTCTGGCTTATTGCCCTTAGCATTACACCTTCCAGGCTTGTCCATGTTGTTGCAAATGGCAAGATTTCCTTCTTCGTGAGGGCTAATATTCCATTCTATAAATATATACCCTTCTTTATTTATCCATTCATCCAGTGATGGACATTTAGGTGGTTTCCATATCTTGGCTATTAATAATGCTGCAATGAACATGGGGGTGCATATATCTCTTTGAGATACTGATTTCATTTCCTTCAGATCTATACCCAGAAGTGAGATTGCTGCCTCATAAGGTACTTGTATTTTTAATTTTTTTAGGAACCTCCATACTGTTTTCCATAATGGCTATACCAATTTACATTCCAATCAACAGTACACAGGGGTTTCCTTTTCTCTACATCCTTACTAATGCTGTTATCTTTTGTTCTTTTGATAATAATCACCCTCGCAGGATGAAAGAAAAAAAAAAACTACAGAATTGTCTCAATAGATGCAAGAAGTTCAACATCCATTCATGATAAAAACTCTCAACAAAATAGGTATAGAAGGAACTTATCCCAACACAATAAAGGCCAATATTAAAAGCCCACAACTAACATTATAGTCAATGGGGGGAAATGGAAAGCTTTCCCTCTAAGATCCAATATAAGGCAAAGATGCCCACTCTCACCACTTCTATTCAACATAGTACTGGAAGTCCTAGCCAGGGCAATTAGACAAGAAAAAGAAATAAAATGCATCCAAATAGGAAAAGAAAAAGTAAAATTATCTTATTTTGCTGATGACAGGATCATGTATATAGAAAACATTAAAGACTCAAGAAGAAAAACCTGTTAGAACTAATAAGCAAGTTCGATGAAATTACAGGATAGAAAATCAACATACAAAAATCAGTTATGTTTCTATACAAACAACAAACTATCTGAAAAGAAAAGCAAGAAAACAACTTCTTTTTTTTTTAAGATTTTTATTTATTTATGTGACAGAGAGACAGCCAGCGAGAGAGGGAACACAGCAGGGGAGTGGGAGAGGAAGAAGCAGGCTCCCAGCGGAGGAGCCCGATGTGGGACTCGATCCCAGAACGCCGGGATCACGCCCTGAGCCGAAGGCAGATGCTTAACGACTGCGCCACCCAGGCGCCCCACGAAAACAACTTCTTCACAACAGCAGCAAAAAGAATAAAATACTTAGGAATAAAGTTAACCATAAAGATGAAAAGACTCGTACAATGAAAATTATAAAACATTGATGAAGGCAATTAAAGAAGACACAGATAAATAAAAAGACATCCCATGTTCACAGATTGGAAGAATTAATATTGTTGAAATGTCCATACTACTCACAGTGATCTGCAGAGTCAATGCAATCCCTCTCCAAATCCCAATGGCATTTTTACAGAAATATAGAAATAATCTTAAAATTCATAGGGAACCACAAGAGACCTCAAGTAGTCAAAGCAATCTGAAGCAAGAAGAACAAAGTTGGACATATAATACTTCCCGATTTCAAACTATATGACAAAGCTACCATAAACAAACAGTATGGTACTGGCATTAAAAACAGACATATAGACTCATAGAGTAAAACACAGAGCCCAGAAATAGATCCATGCATCTAAAGTCAACTGATCTCTGGCAAGGGTGCCAAAAACATACAATGGGGAAAGACAGTCCAATAAATGGTACTGGGAAAACTGGATATCCACATGCAGAAGAATGAAATTGGACCCTTATCTTACACCACATACAAAAATCAATTCAAAAGGGCTTAAAAACTTAAACATAAGAATTGAAACCATAAAACACTAGCAGAAAGATGCTTGACTTTGGTCTGGGCAGTGATTTTTTTTGGATATGAAACCAAACACATCAGCAACTAAAGCCAAAATCTTCTGCCCAGCAAAAGAAACAATCAACAGACTGAAAAGGCAACCTATGCAATGAGGGGAAATATTTGCAAACCGTATATCTGATAAAGGGTTAATATCCAAAATATATAAGAAAATCATACAACTCTAAGGAAAAAAGAAACCCAAATAACCCAATTAAAAATGGGCGAAGGACCTGAATAGACAAGTTTTCCAAAGGAGACGTACAATGGTCAGCAGGTATATGGAAAGGGGCTCAGCACTGATAATCATCAGGGCAATACAAATCAAAGCCACAATGAGATATGACCTCACACCTGTTAGGTAATGGCCATTATCTAAAAGACAAGAATAACAAGTGCTGGGCAGGATGTGGAGAAAAGGGAGCCCTTGCACACTGTTGGTGGGAATGTAAATTAGTGCGGTCACTATGAACAACAGTATGGAGTTTCTCCAAAAAATTAAAAATAGAACCACCATATGAGCAATTCCACTTCTGGATATACATCCAAAGGAAATGAAATCAATATCTCAAAGAGATACCTGCCCTCCCAATGTTCACTGCAGCATTATTCACAAGAGCCAAGATATGGAAACAACCTAGGTGTCCATCAGTTACTGGGTAAAGAAAATGTGGTATAGGGCTTCTTATCCACTCTACCCATTGCATTAGGAAACATCCCCATCATTGCCCCCAATGAACCTGATTCATTTAGACTTTTTTCACTATCTACATCTTTTTCTCAAAGGGACATTTGTTCACATTATCTTATTACTAGTAGATGGCCTGACAAAACTCATCATCGCAAGTGTTAGTTCTGAATGCTTTACCTGCGGGGTATACCTGGTATTGAGGTCACTTAGAAGTGGTTTCTTTTGAAGGTTCTTTCTTCAATATATTCAGCCTGAGTGATTTTATTTTGCAACTGCTTTTTGTGAATGAGACCTGGTCTGATTTTGAGAAATCTAAAGCTTTTGGTTGCTGAAAGTACAATTTCTCTTTCCTATATACCATGGAGACCTATGGTGTGGACATGAACCCAATGGGACACATCCAACATTTTAGGGGCTTCTTAGTGTTCCATTGTGGGAATGTTCCTATTTTACTTAACCAATGCCCTATTGCTTGACATTACTTGGGATTCTGGTATTTCGCTGTTATAGTTAGTGCTGCTATAAATTTTCTTATACGTGCATCTTTGTGCATTCACCCAATTATTTCCAAGAGTAGAATTTACTGTGTCTAACTTTGAAGCAACTGCCAACAATTTTTTAAAAATTACATTCTCCTAGAAATCTGATTTCTGACTGTGGTTGACAAGTAAAGCAATCTGGCTGTCTAGGGTCTTCCTGGCAATGATCACAGCTGCCAGGGTCCTGCTCCCCCTACAAGTTGGCTCCTTAGGATCTTTGCTGGCTCTTGCTCCATTTGTGAGAACTGCCTGGCTTTGGTAGATTCTGAGTTTACAAACTCTGGTTTTAATCTTTGCTGATTTGATGGCTTTACAATGGCATCTGGTTGAAATTTTAATTTACATCTACAAAATTGTTAGTGCAATTGATCCTGTCTTCATGCTTTTATTAGCCGTTGATGTCTTATTTTGTGACTTGCCTGTTCATGTTCTTTGCTCTGTTTTCTACTGGGTTGTCTGTAAGAGCTCTTTATCTATCTAAAGTTAAAAGAAAAGGAAAAAGCATCTCTTCCCTAAATTAGCCTGACTGGGGCATCAGACAAATATTGGCTGCCTTGTGCATATGCAAGAAGCTTCTGAAGTTGTCTGAGCCCAGGTTTGAGGGGCAGAAGCAGACAGATGGGCAAGCGGATGAGTAGCCTGTCCCTCTGTTAGCCATGCCTGGACGTGACTTAAGCTGGAAAGGGTGCATGGACTGAAGGCACAATCTCTGAATAATATTATTTCTGGTCAACCTCCTGCCCCTTGATATGACCATTGTTTTACAGCCCATGGAGGGACTCTGGTCAAATGGATCTCAGTTTTAATCCCAGTTCCACTACCTCCTAGCTGTGTGATGTTAGGTGAGTCACTTCACCTCTCTGAGCTTTTCTTTCCTTCCTCATGCTGCCTCATGCTTCCTAAAGCCAGAAGGCTTAGTGGAGCAGCAGGTCCTTTCAGCCCTAGTCTCAAAGAAAGAAAAAAAAGGGGTGCCTGGGTGGCGCAGTCATTAAGCGTCTGTCTTCGGCTCAGGGCGTGATCCCAGCGTTCTGGGATCGAGCCCCACATCAGGCTCCTCCACTGGGAGCCTGCTTCTTCCTCTCCCACTCCCCCTGCTTGTGTTCCCTCTCTTGCTGGCTGTCTCTGTCAAATAAATAAATAAAATCTTAAAAAAAAAAAAAAAGAAAAGAAAAGAAAAAAAGAAAAGAAAAGAAAAGAAAAGAAAAAGTCCTGTATTGGGAGAAATAAGTTTGAGAATGTAGTCTGAGTGCTGACATTTACTGACCTTGGGCCTCAGTTTCCCCATCTGTAAACAAGGTTGTTGGATGCCATGAGGGTCCAAAATGAGGATTAAGAACTGCCTACTATCACTGTATCTTGAATTCCTGGTTAAGCAAATCACTTACATTGGATTTATTCTGTTCGGTTCAGTTTATTTCATCTTGATTTAGGTCATAATAGTGACCTGAACCTCTTTGATGCACCAGGCACCAGACAGGTCAGCAGCTTCAGAAAGGGGCAGCAAATGTGGGGTCCCTGCCCCCACAATACCCACAGCCAGACCAAGGAAAGTGAACGGGTTGTAAATTCCTGGGGCCAAGGAGGTATTTACTGAGCCGTGGGTGGAGGAAGGCTTCCTGGAGCAAGAGCCGTTTAGACCCAAGAATAAGTAGGAGTCAGATACCCTTGGAAGGGGAACAGCATGGGCAAAGGCTCGGCAGTGAGACAAAACCAGGAGTGAACTAAGTCCAGTGGTGGCAAGCTCGGGTGGGGGGTGGTGGGGGGACAGCCACAGAGGTCTTTGCAAAGACGGTAAGGAACCTGGGCTTCCTTCTGTGAAGGGAGAAAGGTCTTGATCAGAGGACCGATTAGGTCAAATCTGCATCTTCCAAACAGAATTCCGGCTGCCGAGAGGAGGCTGAGGGTGGACTGGAGGGAGGGATGCCAGTGAGAAGGCGAGTGGGGATGGAGAGAGGAGGCGGTCTGAGGGAGGTTCTGGAGGCCCAATGCTGGCTTGGATGTGGGATGAGAGAGAGAGGAAGGCAAGGAGGGAGGCAGCCAGCTCCCTGCTCCAGGCGGGGCCTGGGAGAGCCGCTCCGGAGGGAAGCAGACGGCCTGGTGAACCGGGTGGTTGAGGACATTTGGCAGGGATGACCGTCTGAAGCCCTGAAGGACGGACTCAGCAGCAGATCTGTCATCGCACTGTGGCCCAGCCGGTGGGTGAAAGAGAGCAAGAAGGTGGAAGGTGCTAGAGAGAAAAGAGGGCAGAGGCGGGGGCAGCGGGGAAGGGGCTGCTGGGCTAGAGGAGGGGTGGCAATCTACACGGGGTAACCAGGGACGATCTCGCTGGGAAGGAGGCTTGGGAAAAACTGTCTCTCTGTCCTTGCATTCACTCATCCATTCATTTTTAAGTGCAGTGACATCCAGGGAGGGGCAGCTAAGGACGCCCCGCAGAAATCACCCTGGGACCCACTGGGGGCATCCATTCTCTGAGGGCGAGTCTAAGAAGAAGCAGGGGAACTTCCCCTAGCCAGGGAAGGGGGGCAGCGTAGGGAACCTCCAAAGTGAGCAGCATCCCCCACCAGCTTGCTTTCAGGAATCACCAGCAACGATTAAAAAAAAAAAAAAAAGAAAAAAGAAAAAGCAGGACAGCTATTGTTTTACTTGGGATTTTTTTTCCTATTTATACATTTATAAATCAGGTCTTCTTTTCAACTTTATTTCAAAGGCCTGTGGTGCATCATTCCCCAGTCCCCCAGCCCTGGCTCGTCGTCCTGTCCCCTCCCTGTGGCCTGGCTGGCCTCTCACTTTCATCGTTTTTAGAATGGCCGAGTACAAGCCTGTCCCCTGCCGTGAGCAGGCTGGAACAGAAGACCGGGAAGCAGGGTTGGCAAGAAAACATGCACAGACTTCAGAGCTCGGGCCTAGATTCAAATCCCTGCTCTGCCTCTGGCCTGCCACGTGGCAGTGGGGAGGCCTCGTCACTCCCGTTTCCATCTCCGTAAGATGGGTACAAACATCCCCACCGAGCGGTCTCTAGAGAGTGGCTGGGACGGTGAGACGAAGGAAGGGGCTGGGGCATAGTACAGAGGCTTCTACGTGACCCCGTGGGGTGTAGTTTCTGTGGAGGAGGTAAGCATTACACAGAGGAGCCCGGAGCCGGGCTCTGGGGACAGCCTCGGGGGACGCAAATGTCCAAACCACGGTGAGTTAGGACAGAAGACAGAGATTCAGGAAGCCATTCATTCCTCATGCAGAGGCAAAGACCAGGGGCACTGTCCCCGGGCAAGGAAGCCAGACAGTGCGGGGAGGTGATCCCCTGAGATCTTGGGAATTAGCTGTGATCGGTGATTTACAGGGTAGGTGTTGTTACCGCTCGATGGACAGGGGATGGCTGCTGTTGGAAAGATAGGTTGTGGGGCGCCGGGGTGGCTCAGTGAGCTGGGCATCTGTCTTTGGCTCAGGTCATGATCCCAGGGTTCTGGGATGGAGTCCCGCATCGGGCTCCCTGCTCAGTGGGGAGTTTCCTTCTCCCTCTCCCTCTGCCCCTGCCCCTGCTCTTTGCTCTCTCTCTCTCTCAAAAAAAATAAAAATAAAAATAAAAAAATAAATCTAAAAACAAAAGAAAAGGAAAGATAGGTTGTTACTCACAGTTGCCAAGGGGAGGGGCACATCGTGCCAGTCAGGGCCACGCAGGGGAGCCCAGGGTTTGTCATGGAGCAGAGAGGGGCAAGGGAAAATGTGGGCAAGAGCCTTTCTGGAAGTTACGGCGGGAAGGAACGGGCAAACCAGAGTAAGCAGGCTTAGGATTGGCCAGTTTGAGTAAGTCCAGCAGGCCTTGGGGTGCCTGGCCCTGGGTTGTTAGGGTGGGGGTAGAGGCTCTGAGTAGGAGAGGTGGCGGAGGGCTGGGTGCTGGGGTGGTTAGCTTGCCTACGGAAGGCATGCTGGAGGTGAGCGGTTTACTATGCTAGG
Organism: Ursus arctos; assembly: GCF_023065955.2. Classification (NCBI taxonomy): domain Eukaryota; kingdom Metazoa; phylum Chordata; class Mammalia; order Carnivora; family Ursidae; genus Ursus; species Ursus arctos. The sequence continues at coordinate 59,337,732 of NW_026622819.1, forward strand.
AACTGGCTAGCCCTGGCGAGGGCAGTCTCTTCTGGCTCAAGATGGCAAGGCCCCAGGGATCAAAGCATCAGAAATACATGGTTGACACGACCAGCTCCTGGGTCCTGCTTGGTAATTTGCAAGCTGTGTGGCCAGAAGTGACTTGTCTTCTCTTTGGCTCAGCTTCCTCATGGGGAAGACAGGTGTGATGACACCTTTCCCCAGGCTTTTGTGGAGTGACGGATGGTGCCCAAGTGCTAGGAGAGGTCTGGCACGTGGTCGGCTAGTTCTGTCCTCTTTCCTTCCCAGTGTGCTGACTGGAATGGTAAACGGGGAGGCCGCTGCCCCTTGGTGACGGTTCCCCTGCTTGGGCCCTCAGTCCTCCGCTTGTATGCAGCATCCTTGACACCTTCACTGTGACTGCAAGATTTAATCCTTTCCCAGCATCCTCCTCCCACTTCTGTGCACCGCACGGCCCTGAGGCGTCCCAGAGAAAGCCGGCCCTAGATGCCTGAGCGCCTGCCGTGGGCACTGCATCTTTTAACTTCATCTCTGCCAATCTGTGCAGTCGGCATTGTTCTCCCCATTTTACAGATGAAGAAACTGTGGCTCAAGATGAAGTGGCTTATGCTCACCCAGCAAGTAGGAGCTGTCAGGGCCGTGCTGTTGCCTGGACACAGGGGTGGCTGGGACTGAAGTCCAGCACACCCTCTTTGACCGAGCTGAGTGCCGCGGGCTGCCTGTCAGGGTTTTAGACACAGGTCCATGGCCCCCTCTGTTCTCTTCTAGGGACAGGAGCATTCAGGTGAGTAAATCCCAGCCTCTTCAGGTGAGGCTTTTCCTTCCTCACAGCGCTGGAAGTGCCTGTCCTGGGAGGGGGGGATTAAAGATAGGGGTTGCCTCAGTTATTCGGGACCTAAGGGTTCACTGTAGCCTCCCTCTCCCCTGCCAGGTAGGGTCTAAGGGTGGCCTCCTACACACACACACACACACACACACACACACACACACACACCCCAGACACACACAGGCGTATACCCATTACACACACGCATATGCACACATGACACAGGCCAGCCCCGTGGCCTGGGCTGGTCTTCCTGAGCTTGATTTCCAGGCATCAGGACTGGACTTTCCCCAGCCTACTCCTCTGTGGTGTCCTTGGCAGGAGGTCAGAGCTGGGTGTATACCTGTGTGGGGGCGAGGATGGATGATTCCCCAGGTGTGTATGTCATAGATAGACGTATGTGTTGTGAGATGTTATTGAGAACGAGAGAGGTGTGTGTGTCGGGTGCCATGTGTGTGATGTTTCATGGGTATGGGGTGTGGTATGTGTACTGTTTGTGGGTGTGGGGGTGTGTCATTTATGAGCAGGCAGGTGGGGGACACACTGTGTGGGCCGCCTGCTCAGCCCCAGGAGCAGTTTCAACCGCTAGAATCAAGCCTTTCAATCTAGTTTCTTTTTAATTGCCAAGATCAGTCTAGCACTGAAATTCAAGGCTGGTAGGGTCCTCAGTTTCTGGAACTTTCCAGTAGCCAGCTCCTTCACGGGCAAAGGAAGAGTCAGGGAACAATAAGAACACCTTGCTCTAGGCCACCTGGAGAGGTGGGTGTCAGGCGGGCAGGGTGCTCGGGAGACAGGGAATGGGACCGACCGACAGGGATCATTTTCTCATTCAATCCTCTTCATAACTCTGTGCGAAAGGGGTCACCAAATCAGTCAGGGACCCAACAGAGAGGAGATTGAAGAGGAGTGGCTGGGCCCACCAGCTATAGAGAGCTGTTACCTTCACAGGCCTGGCAAGGCAAGGCGAGGAGGCCAACAGGAGCTGTGGCCTCCTTTAAAGGAGGGCAGCCACTCTCGCCCCCTGCTGACCCAGCAAGGAGGGAGTGGGGAAGGATAAATACCCCTGCCTTTCTCTCCTGCCCCACTCTGAGCACCCCTGGAGTCTCCTATTGGCTAACCCAACCAGGAGTCAGAGGGTGCAGGGGCCTGGGCCATACCTCGATGGAGGTCAGACTCTGGGGCTCAGAGCAGGGTGCTGAGTGGGTCTGGAGGGGCAGACAGAGATTTCCAGAACAGGTATCATCTTGTCTTTATGGAGGGGAAGCTGAGGTTGAAAAAGATGATGTCTCCTGCCCGAGGTCACTTGCCCAGGAGGCTGCAGAACCAGGGCGGAAGCCTGTCTCTGGCTGACCACACAGCGTACCTTCAGGATGTCCATGGCGGTCACGTACCCTCTTTGAACCTCCAGTCAGACCATAAACCCAGCTGGGCCTCTGTCTTAAGACTGCCGGGAGAGGTAAATGAGATCAGGAAATATAGCAAAGCATCTATGATGGACGTGGCAAGGAAAAACGCTTTCAGTGCGGCTGCTAAGGGGGTGAGGATGATTGTTGGAGTAAGGAGAGGATGGGAGAGGAAGGCAGAGTGCCAGAGAACTTAGTCCAAGCCTCAAGTTTTACAGGTGAGAAGGGCCAGAGAAGTTCTGTGCCTTGCCCTAAGGTCACAAGGCGTATCAGGGACAGAGCCGGAGCTAGAACTCGGCAAGGGGTTCTCTCTATGCCACTGAGGAGATACCAGCCAGGGGCTGGGAGGTCTCCTCCAAATACCTCCCCAGGGGCCAAGGCAGAAAGTGCTCAGCATCCCTCCGCTGCCCTGGAGGTGTTCATTGCCCCCCAAGACAGGCTATCATCCAAGTGTCATCAATGGGGGAGTGCTTAAATAGGGTACGTCTTACAGGGGAATGCTCGCAGGTATTGCAGAGGTTGAAATGGGTCTGTGGCAGGAAAACACCTCCACTACATATGAAGTGAAAAAAAACTCCATTGCTAATCAAACCACAATGAGATACCACTTCACACCTAGGATGGCTGTAACCAAAAAGACAGATAATAACAAGTGTTGACAAGGAAGTAGGGAAATTGGAGCCCTCCTAAGTTACTAATGGTACAGCTACCGTGGAGGACAATCTGGCAGTTCTTGAAACAGTTAAACAAAGAGACACCATATGACCCAGCAATTCCACTCAAAGTATGTACCCAGGGGAAATGAAAGCCCGTGTCTGCACAAAAACTTGTACATGAATGTTCCTAGTGGCTTTCTTCATAATAGCCAAAGGTAGAAAGAACCCAAGTGTCCACTAATTGAAGAATGGATGAATAAAATGTGGTCTATCCGTACAATGGACTATTAGTCAATCGTGAAAAGGAAAGAAGTATTGATCCATAGTACAACATGGATGAACCTTGAAAACATACTGCTAAGTGAAAGAAACCAGTCACGAAGGACCACAGATTGTAGGATTCCATCTACATGAAATGTCCAGAGTAGGTGCATCCATAGGGTCGGAAAGTAGTTCTGTGGTTGAGCAGGAGGGGGAATCCCATACGTACTGGTGGCTAAGGAGTGCGGGCGGTTTGGAGAGTACCAGAAATATTCTGCAATTGATTAAGGCAATGGTTCCACAGCTCTGAATATACTAGAAGCCATTGAATTATACATTTTTAAAAAGATTCATTTATTTATTTATTTGAGAAAGAGAGAGAAAGCATGAGCGGAGGGATGGAGGGAGAGGGAGAGAGAGAATTGCAAGTGGACTCTGTGCTGAGCACAGAGCCCGATGTGAGGCTCAATCTCATGACCCTGAGATCACGACCTGAGCTGAAACCAAGAGTCAGATGCTCAACTGACAGCACCACCCAGGGGCCCCGAAGTATACATTTAAATGGGTGGATTTTATGGTATGTGAATTCTGGCTCAATAAAACTGTTTTTAAAAAACAAGTTGTAGACATACGATTCTCTGTATAAGAAAAGGGTGTACATGTGTACGCTTGTCTGGGCACGAACTATTGCGGAAGAGATGTCTCCAACCCACTGTCTGCTATGGATGCTCTGGGAGAAGATTGCTTTTGTTTCCTAGAACTGGCCTGACCCTCCTGACCCCCCCAGTCTCTGCTTAGGACCTTCCTGAGACACCTTTGTCCCCATAGGATCTAGTCCAAGCCCCTTGGCCAGGCATCACGACCCTTGGGTCCCTGCCTTCTGCTCACCGCTCCAGCCACTGTCGTCAGAAGGGGAGAATGAGTCCCCATGCTTAGACGGGATCATCCGGCACCCTGAATGGAGTCAGCATCCCAAACCACACAGATCCCTAAATGGAAACAGAAGTTGCTAGGAGAGGAAGCCGGGAAATGGCTGCTGAAGGGCCAGTGGTCAAATACTTATTCTGCGTTCTCCCAAAGCTCCCTGACTGTGTGCCCTCAGGCAAGCCCCTCCCCTTCAGAGCCTCCATTTCTCCACCTGTGAAATGGGGGGATGGAGAACTCCCACCCCATGGGGCAATGGTGATGACAGTCTGCACTCACTGAACATTCCATCCCAGAGCCACTGAGCTGCACCTCAACTTCCCTGACCTTCTTCCTCAACCCTGTACGCTTCCCTCACACACATCCCTCACCCCTGCCACCCCTGGCTTATGCCTGGCACCCTCCTCAGCAGCACAGGCGGCCCCCACCAACCAGCCCAGCCCACAGAGGGCCATACTTGGGGATGATGAGCCCTGCCTGCTCCTTAGAGAAATCGGGGAAATGGGAAAGACAAGGGGATGGGGTGCGGCAGGCCCTTAGCGCCCCTGGACAGCAGGGTTCCCATGGGCACGTTGCCACTGCTCCTGAAAATAACCGCTTGTGGGCCTGGCACTGCAGATATGATAAACCCTCGTCAATCCAGGATAAACCAGGGCCTGTTAGAGAAATGCTGAAAAACCAGAGGAAGGTGGTGATGGCCACAGACTCAGTTTCCCTCCCTTTCCCTCTTCCTCTGTCTCTCTCGAGCTTCATCCTCTTCCTCTGTCTCTCTCTTTCTCTATCTCTCTCTGAATCTCTGTCACTCTCTGTGTTCTGTCTCTCCATTCCCCTCTGAGTGTCTCCTTATCTGACTGTCAGTCTGTCCCTCCCATTTCTTCCTTTCTCAGCTCTTTCCCCCAATTATTAAGCTGCTAGAGAGGCCCCAGCCTACCAAACGCCCACAGAGCACATATTCTAATGCGGCTTCACAGTCTTCCAGAGAAGCAGATGCAACAAATGCGACATTCTCCCTGCTCCCCAGAACAGCAATTAAAGAGAGAGGCTTGGGTGAGGGGGGCGCAGCGGGGAGGGGAGGCCGGCAGGAGAGGCTGCGGGAGAGGAGGAAAGAAAGCCTCCTTGTGGAGGCTGCTTCTCTCAGTCAAAGTAGGGGATGAGGCAGGACCCTGTGTGACTGTCTAGTGCTGTGACATCTGCCTCCCTGGATCTCAGCTTGGCGAGAGTGGCCGGCTCACCGTGACTCTGTGGGCAAAGCCTAGCACCGAAGAGACAGGAGGACAGTAAGTGGTCTAGACCCTGGCCAGAGTGATATCGTAGCCAAGCAGAGGATTCTGAGTCCTGCACTCAAATGTGAGTTCTGCTTCTTGGGCCCGTGTGAACTCAGGCAACTTGAATCTACTTGATTATGTATTGGTTCATTCCCGAACTCACTCATTCCACAAGCGTGTTCTGAGCCCCTAGTGTGTGCAGGTCTGGGAGCATGTGGCAGAGCCACAGGTAAATAATTGCAGAACAGCACGAGGGCAAGTGAAACATCCCCTCCAGAGGGGATGAGATGGTTCGAGTCTAAAGAATGGGAAAGATTTGGGCGAGTGGGGTGGGGTGAGGATGGGTGTCCAAGGGGAGTGGAGTTGCCACAGAGGGGACTGCAACTTACAAACGGGAAAACTGAGGGTCCTTAAGAGCATGAGGGCCTGCCAAGGTTGCACAAGGTGGCAGCGGGTCTCCAAGGAGGCAAGAAAGGCTGCCTGGGTCTCAGAATCATCAACGTCACCATCAGCCAGGGCTTAGCCTCAGACACCCACAGGGACAGGCAGAGGATGTAGGTAGGTGAGGTAGGCCAGGCAGTGGCGAATCAGCATAGCACTCAAGGATTTATGCCCATCAGAAGAGGGTGCTGATGGCTGCCACGTGGGACTGGGGGCCCAGAGTTACCCAAATGTGCAATTTTTCATGAGAAGATATGAAATACATGATCTGTGTTCTGTGCGTCCTAAAAGAAGATGATGCAGATGTCGGGGGTGGGGAGGGAGCCAGGGCAATCTCTGCTACCCCAGGAAATGGAGCTTGAGTCCTCACGTAGGCCAGCCAGTGAGACAGCTCCCAGACCACAAAGTCTCCCCTGATTGTCCACTCCTCTTCCAGACATCCTTGCTGTTCTCTGTGGTCAAGAAGCACAGGAAATCAGCACACTGGTCATTGACCTTTCCTACAAGGAGTTGTTTTTAGTTTTATGGACACTTGAGAGAGCAGAGGTCTCTTGGATCAGCTATTTCCTCTCTTGTGGCTAAGGCAGGGAGCATCTTTGAGTTCCTTGCCTTCTAACATTTTTTCAATTCATCCACTCAGCTTAGAATGCACTACTTAACAGATGGGGGAGGGGAAAGTCAAAAAGTGCCTTGGAGACAGTCCCTGCTCTTGAGGGACTCACTATCTCACTAAGGAGACAAAATAGCCACATGCAAGCAGAAACTTCTCATACAAGTTACCAGATCTCTTATTAGAAAGATAAAAGGCAATTTCAAAGTCACATAAGTTAGATCAAGCTTCACGCATAAATAGTAGAGCAAGAAACAAACGATAATAAATGGATCCGTGAATACCTCCTACTCACAAAATCACACTTAAAATTTGCTGTGGTTGCTTCACAAGATTGATGCTGAACTTCCTAGCAGCCAGTGTGAAAAGGCAAATTTGGTCAGTGACATAAAGCACAATGATCATGCCATTTGAACAAACCAGTTGCCCAAGAGAATTATAATAGTAGTTTACATCTATTGGGTGTTTACTACCCCTAGAGACCTATACAAGAGAGGCACTATTATTATCTTCACTAATGGGAAGGAAAAGTTCACAACTTGCCCACAGTCATACAGTTGGTGAATCAAGGATTGGAATACAAAACATCTAAATTCAGGGCCTTGGCTCTAATTCATCTTCTAGCAGTTCTAAGACAAGATCTCTCCCAAGGGTTCTCACAAGTGTGGACACTATGTCATAACCAACATTCTTGTAGTAGACACATTCTATCCCACCCGTCCACATATTTATGCTTTTTCTGTCAATACACATTTCAGGTCTACAACTCAAGTCCCAACAGTGAACCTCCATTCCCAACCAGTTGCCATTTGGCTGCCTCCAGGACAGATTAGAGAATAACTGGAAAGGGAGATGGACAATCTATCTTTTAAGGAATTCTGGCTCAGCACTGGTTCTCTCACTGAGCTTTATCTAAATATTGCTTCACTCATCCCACAAATTTATCTTGAGGATGTATGCTGTCTGGCATGGTTCTGAGCTCTGGCCCCACAACCATGAACATAGTGGGCAGGGTCCCCACCATCATGAAGCTTACAATATTGCAGAAAAGACAAACATTAAATGAGTAAAAACACAAAGAAAACACATCTTTCTGTGTTATGATAAGCCTATGAAGGAAGCCTAATGAAGAGGGCATAATTTTAGTTGGGGTGGGGCAACGCAAGATCCCCAGAGGAAATACCATTTAATCTAGAAATTTAATGATGAAAAGGAACAAACTAGACAAAGAGGAGAGACAAAAGCCCTCCATGTTGAGGGAACAGCAATGAAAGAAGACCCTGAGTGGGGAAATAGCTTAGAGTATGCAAGGAATTGCAATTGACCTTGTTGCAGGAATACAGTAGATGAGGAAAGAATGGTAACATGAGACCAGAGAGATGGGCAGGGGTCAGATCGTGAAGGTCAGGGCAAGAATTTCTTTTTTTTTTTTTAAGTTTGCTTTGAATTAGAGTCCCTGGCAAGTGCATGATTTCTGAGATTATTCATCATAGCTGAGAACAGACCTAAGCAATTTGTTGAATGATGGATGGATGGATGGATGGATGGATGGATGGATGGATGGACGGACGAATGGATGGACTGGTGAAAGGCTGTGTCTTAAAAGACGCATGAGGCTGTCTCAGGAAGGACAGTTGGCTGGAGGCAGGGGGTAGAAATAGGAGGCCAGTGTCGCATTGGGACACTTCTGTCCCCACCCAAGCGAAGTCAGAAAGGACCCACCTGTTGGAGGAAGCTCCTCGAAGAAGCCTTTCATTCCACTCTAAGAAAAGTTGTGTTTGATCAATTGAGCTACTGAATTCAAAGAACCCAAAGGGGGTGCAGCCCATTTCAGAGAAGACTGGCTTTTGAGCTGAACAAGTGAGGTATATGGTGACCTTCTTGGTCCAGAGCAGAATAGCTAGAGGAAACACGAAGGATCGTGATGTTGCCATTTCACATTCATATAGAACCCCGTGGTTTGCAAAGTGCTTTGACAATGTGATGATGATGAGGATGAAGATTGTCATTTGTGGCATGCTTACTGTATGCCAGGCCCTGTGCTAAACCCTCAAGATGCATTTGCTCATTTAATTCTCACTGCCATCTTGCATGGGCAATACTCTTATGACCCCAGCCCCACCCCTGCTTCGCAGATAAGGGCACTGAAAGAAAAAAAAAAAAGCTGAAGTAACTGCCCTAGGCCGCACAGCCACCTACAGGACCCCTCCTTTATCCTTTATCTGTAGAGCACCTTGGGTGCTCCCTGCTGCCTGACTCGACTCTCTCTAAGCACAGGTCTTAGGTGGCATCAGCTCCCACAGCACGCTAAGTGAACACTCTGGCATTTCCAGACGTGTTTGCCTGAAACAAAGGTAGGAGGGTGGTGGTGGCATAGGGGGTGGGTGACTGGGACAAGAGGGGGTTGAGCAATACAGCAAGGTGCCTTCTGGGAAAAGCTTTGATGCCGTCCGGTGAGTGAGCGGATCTCCTACTTGGTCTCATTGATGAGCAAAGCAATGTACCAAAACCGTGATTCCCAAATTGCTTCCTGAAAACCTCTAATCCACAGAAGCTTCAGGAAATGTTCTTACAGTTGCCCGAATAAAATTTTACTGCACTATAAAAAAAATTTTAAGCTATTCACCAAAAGCAATGCAAACGATAATAGCAACGAGCTACTAGTACTCTATCTAGCAGATGGGCCAGGTTAAAAGGACTGATAAAAGCCATTGTTGGAGGGGTGGGGTGAGATAAACAGGCATTACCGAGGCTGAGGGAGTATTAATTGATAATATCTTTCTGGAGGGCAATTTGGTGTTCTCATTAAAAGCCTTGGGATTCTGCGTATACTTTGGCAGCCATTTCACTTTGGAAAGAATTAGGGACGGGCACCAAGGTACCACAGGTCATCAGTGGGGTTTCAGTGGCTGGAGCTGGCTCGCACGGGCTTTCAGGGACGGTGCTCACTCAGTGACATTATGTTTCAGTAGCTTAAAATCAACCATGGTGGGGATATTTACCTCACAGGAATGGCTAACGCTGCAAATCAGGGCTTTCTTCCCCCTCAGAGAACGGGACATTTATCCTTTTAACAACATTGGATGGTCCAGATAATTCGTAATTGGTAACAGCTGAAATGTCTAGCCATTGGAGGGGGGCCTGGGTGGCTCAGCGGTTAAGCGTCTGCCTTCGGCTCAGGGTGTGATCCCAGCGTTCTGGGATGGAGCCCCACATCAGGCTCCTCCGCTATGAGCCTGCTTCTTCCTCTCCCACTCCCCCTGCTTGTGTTCCCTCTCTCGCTGGCTGTCTCTCTGTCACATAAATGAAATGTCTAGCCATTGGAAATTGGTTGGATAAAGGAAGGTGGTCCAGGCCACAGAACACTGTGTGGGGAGGCGAGTGCATGGACTGACGTGGGAACACATCCCCGAGGGCGCAGAGTGAAGAAGGCTTTCACAGACCGCAGGTACCTGCTGACTTCAAGCACGCGCACACGGGCTCACCCAAGCACGCGCACACACACCTGCAGAGGCGCGGACCATCTGGACGTCTCTACAAGAGGACGTAGCATCGGTCACCTCCAGGGAGTGCAAATGGAGGAGGGGAGAGACCGGGGCGGGGATGGAAGATAACCTTTACTGTAGAGATTGGATCACGAGCATGCTTTCCTTAAACCTTTAAAATACCTTCATCAAAATGTAACTGCCCCTTTCTAACTCCTGCACAGGGGAAGAAAAGCCTAGATGTATGTGTATACACTGAAATGTTAGGAGGGACCGTCTGAGACTAAGGAAGACTTTTTAAAGTTTTATTTATTTATTTATCTATCTTTTGGGGTTTTTTTCTTCATGCTTTCCTGAGTTTTCTGCATGTAAGTATAATATTATATTTCAGAAAACCAGCAACCTGATTCACGTGCTAAGTCCTTTTCTGAGAGGGACAGGAGGTGTTGTAAGAATTAGGATCCTGGTTCCGAGCTGTCAGTAGCGCCCATTGGAACAAAACAACATTTTACGGTGATCATCTAAAAATGGCTTTCTGGCTCCCAGAGTCCCAAGGGGGAGCTGGTAGAGCTTCTCAGTTCAAACAGACTGGTGCCTCTTGACTCCGTGGGGTTTTGGGGACAGATTTGAAGTCAGGGGACTTACTGACCAGCCTCCTGTGGATGGGGGTGGGGGTGAGGGCAGAAGGGGAGATACTGGGTGGGAGAAGCAGTCTTAGGAAGCCTAGGCCTCTCTTGGGGGAGAATTGAGATTGGCAAGCTTGGGTGGCTGGTGTGTGTGTGTGTGCGTGTACGCGCGTTGAACAGGCAGGACCCAGCTTTGTGATCAAACGCGTTCATTCATTCCTTCATTCCTTCAACAGGTAGTTCCGGGCACCTCTTTCGGGGCAGACCAGGGTTAGACAGCTGACATAAACTGTTCTATCTAATCCTTTCAATCGTCCCAGGAATTATTCCCATTTAACATTTGAAGAAACTGAGGTCCAGGGAGAGGAGGTCATTTGCCCAGGTGTGTCTATAGATGCAGATTCCCTAATGCCCAGAGCACGTGACTTCCTTCTAGGCTTGAGGAACTCCTGCAGGGTGTCATGGCCTAGCGACAATGCCCAGTTTGTGGAAATTCACCCTTCCTCCTCTTCTCTGTTCTCTCTTCAGTAAGAAATATGGTGGCATCCCAGGGGAAGAAGGGTAGCTTTGGCCTCATCAAGACCACAGCACAGGGACCTGAAAGTGTCTTTTAGAAAGGTTCATCGATGCTTCCATGGGTCAGATGAATGAGGAGTCCCAGGGCTCTTCTCCCTCATCCCACCCCCAGCCATGCAGGGTCCAGAGGTGGGAACAAGGGCAACTGCCACACAGCCCCTCCCAGGGACCTTGCCTCTGCCTATTACCGGCACAGGGCAACTCCACTCCAATTGCTGAGGTCGGGCCGGCCCGCTCCTGACCCCGCACCACCAGGATCCAGGGGATGCAGTAAGCGGGCAGCACAGCTAACCTGAGCTCCAGAACCTACAAAGGCTTGGTCCTTCAGTCCCAGCCCTCCCCCACACTGGCGAACGTGAGTCTCAGGATGTGAAGCATAAACCTGCCCTCTTGCCCCCCCCTTCTCAGTCCCCGCTGGTTCTCGGGTTCTGGCCAGCTCCCTGCCCAGAGGCAGTAGTCTGAATAGAGAGAAGGGCTCCTGGTACTAATCCCGACTCCACCACCTACCAGCTGTGCAACCTTGGGCAAGTCACTTTCTAGCTCTCTGTGTCTCGCCTTTCCAAAGATCTTGGGCGCTGAAAAAGGACTAGAGCATGAGGATTCGTGATGGCTATCCATCATAACTAATGCAAGGACTTCTGCTTCAGGCCACAGTGAAGTAATGGGATCTGGATTTGCCCTCCTGCCTGAAACAACCAAAAACCGGACACAACATACAAAATAACAGTTTTTTGAGATGCTGGACATGAAGCAATGGAAGAACAGGGATCACCAAATGTGAGGAAAGGAATTCGGCCAAGATTACTACCTTGAGGAAGTTCCCAGGTCACGGCATAGGGTGCAGGGAGCGAGGGATCCAGGCAAGCCCTATGGCCTCTCTGAGTTCAAGAGCCGCATGGAGAGTCCAGGGAGGCCAACGTGGCAGGAGTTCCCGGCCAGAGTATTGGCCTGGAGAGAGCTGCACAGAGAGAGACTGAGAGACCCCAGGAAAGTCAGAGGGCCCCCTGAATACTCAGCCACATATATACCAGGACGCACTCAGATAGCAAACTGTCTGAGCCAGGGGAAGAACCACCTGGAAGGATTAGATGCAGCAGTGCCTAATGTTCACGCAGAGCCAGGAAAAGTGCCTCTTCCTACTAGCCAGACTGGACAGCTCAGGGACGCAGAGCAACAGGAGGCCACACAGAAGGGTCCCGCTCCCGCCCCCGCTCCCGCCCCCCCCCCCCCCCGCCGTGGTGGAGAATAATTAGCCCTAACGAATGAATTCCTAAGCATTGCTTCAGTCCTTAAAAGCAAGACTTGAAAGGATTAAACTATTTTTTTTAAGATTTTATTTTTTATTTGAGAGAGAGAGAGAGAGAGCACAAGCAGGGGGAGCGGCAGAGGGAGAGGGAGAAGCAGACTTCCCGCTAAGCGGGGAGCCTGCTGCAGGGGCTCCATCCCAGGACCCCGGGATCATGACCTGAGCCAAAGGCAGACGCTCAACTGACTGAGCCACCCAGGCGCCCCCGGATTAAACTATTTCTAAGTAACTTAATTTCACCCGAGAACGCAGGACCAATCAAAAATCTCCAGGCATACCAAGAGGCAGGAAGACAGGACCCATAACAAGGAGACAAGGCAGTGGGTGAAAGCTGGCCTAGACGTGACACAAATGTTAGAATTAGCAGACAAGGACGTTAAACCCGTTATTTCCATTGTCTTCCATGTGTTTAAGAAGTTCGGTAGAGACTTGGACGACGTAAAACAAGCTTCTATAGGGGACACCTGCAATGGAGCAGAAGCCAGGCTGGGTCGGGGTCATGGCAGATGAGGAGTAAATGCGAAGCTAGAACAATAGACACGATCCAAATGCAACACAAAGAGAAGAGAATGACAAAGAAACATCGAGATCAGTGAGCCACGGAGCACCTTCAGCAGCTTAATAGATGTGTAATTCTGTAGGACAGAAAAATATTGGAAGAAATAATGGCTCCACATTCCCCAACCCACAGATCTAATAATAGCTAATGTTCGGAGGTTGTTTGCTCTGGGCCACGTGCTGCTCTGCGCGCTGACACCTATTAACTCATCCACTTCTTACGCCTCCTATGAAAGCTCGAGAATGCTCTATTTGTCCCCCCATTAAAATGCAAACACAGAGCCACAGAGAGTTAACCTGCTGCCCAGGTCACGCAGCGGAGGAGTGTCTGGGCCGGTCCTAGAGTTCGGGGACCTCATAGACGGTTCAAATCTTGGCTCTGCCACCTGTGGACGTCGGCAACACCAGTAAACAGCGTCCAACCGTTATTTGTCATGGTTGCGTAGTATTCTATCGCCAGAGTTTATTTAACAAATTGTCCCCCAAAAAACAAAACAAAAACAAAAACAAACTCCCGCTGGTTGAAATATGGCTTCTAGCGTGTTGCCCTGATGGCCAATGCTGCCCGGGACTTGCCCAGAACTGAGTTGTGGCGACTCTTGATGACAAGGTTTCTAAAGGTGGGTAAGTGGGTCAAAAGTAGGCACATTTCGCGGCCTTTTGCTGCATCTTGTCAAATTGCCTGAAGGAAGTTTGTACAGCTCCTCCAGAGCCACCCCCCCCCCACTTCCTGTGCTGCCTTGGGCAAGTAACTTAATCTCTCTGAGCCTCAGTGTCCTCGTCCGTGAAAGGAGGTAGAATACGCCCTACGTCTCAGGGCTGCTGTGAGGATTAAATGAGGCGCTGAGTAGCCAAGTGTGTATCATGTCACGTTGGTGGCATGAAGTGGGAGCTCCCGTTCTGTGACATGAATGGTGTAGCGGGAGGGGGTCAGTGCCTCCTGTGGAACTGAATCATGCTGGGGACGTAGGAGGCACACAGAGGGATGCAGAGCTTTGAGGCCAGCCCCCATGAGTCTCCCTCAGAGAACCGAGGGCTGCTTTGAGTATCTCCAGCTGGAAACTTCCTCCCCCCTGAGCCGCCCGCTGACTCACGGTCTCACCCAAGCTGTGGAAAAACAATCCCTCATTGTTTCCTCTGTGTGTGGGTCCCTCCCCTGCTTTTCTATCAGCTTCTTTCAGGTAGAGGAGGTTTATATTTCATACATATAACACCAACCCCTCCAGCCACGTCCCCCCCCCCCCGCCCTCATCCTCCACAGGGTCCCATTATGACCAAAGAGCACTTTTTCCACAGAGACCGAGCACTGAGGGTGATGCTAACGGCGGAGCTGTAGGCGTGGTGGGCACGCTGGCTGGGGCCCGTACACTGAGCTCCAGGAGCTGGCCCTGCCCCGCGGGCCACTCCCATCATGTCTTCTTCACAGTTAATGCCACCAGGCCCTGAACAAGGACTTTCTAACTAGGATTTTCATTTCCCATGAAATCAAATTCACAAAGAAATGTCTTCTCTTCCCTTCCTTTTCTCCTCTCACGTACACAGCTTTTCAAAATACGGTGTTAATGTGCTTTTTGAAGCCTGTTAGCCAATGTGAAGAGAGATCCAAACCCTGTGAGAAACATGTTCTCCCCATGGACTGGATTACATGTTTATTTGCAATGTGAAGGGAATGAACATTTATTAAGCACTCACTGTGTGCCAGGTGCAGGGCCTGATGTTCTGCCTCTAATTGCTCACCGTGACCTCCAACAACGCAGAGGGCAGCTACAATTGTTTCCCAGATGAGGCCCAGAGAGGCCAAGGGACTTGCCCAGGTCACACAGCCAAGTCGTGTGTGGGCTAAGCAAGTGGGTCCAGACCTCTCTGACTCAGACATGGGCAAGAGTCCCCTCTTCTTGGGGTTACAGGAAGCCTACCCTCACCACACCCCTCCAGATCTCCCAGCTCGACTCAGCTCTGTACACACAGTAGGTCCTTCTTTCCTAATGACTTCTGTGCTTTGCCCATCCTTTCCTCTGTCCAACCAACCAGCATTGATTGAGCACCTACTATGCGCTGGCCCTGTGCCAGGAGGCAGGAATGCAGCAGTGAGCAGATGGCCACGGCTGCTGCCTCTGTGAGCCCACAGACTACGAGAAAAAGCAATAACTAAATCATCTCATGAGTAAATGCACACTTGTACCCATGAGAAGTGCCACAAAAGAAAAGTGAGGGGGTGAACTCAGAGCAAGGTGAGAGGGAGGATAGGCAACGGCCAGGCTTCCCTGAGGTCTGAGGGATGTACTTTGGGAAAGATCAGTGGTGGAAATCGTTCCAGGCAAAGAAAACAGAATAGACAAAGAGCAGGTGCCTGGAGGGAGCAGGTCCCACGGGTGGAACCAAGAGGAGTGAGAGAAACTCAGAAAATGGCAGAGGTCAGGCCATGCAAACCTCAGTGGACCACATAGAGGAACCAGGGGTTGATCCCAAGAGGATAGGAAACCGCTTCAGTGTTTTAAGGCAGGGCATGATCCGATTCGTGTGGAGGAGACTCGAGGTGTTATGGAAAGAAAAGGTTATTGTGTGTGAGAGCTTTAGTGTGTGCAGGGCTATCTTTAAGTTTGAAGGTACAGCCTCAATCAGGCTGGCTGGGAAAGCAGAAGACACCGGGGCAACAACCACATAGCACAGTCTTGAGGAAAATCAACCTCCTTCTCAAATGTCCATCTGCTCTGTCTGCACCTCCTACCCTTTGACAGACGTGGTAGAAGCAACTGCCCCTCTCATTCTTTCTACCAGCATGCCCTCTGACATAGTCCCCGTCCCTAATCCATACAGGACACTTACATTCCAGGCATGGCCACGTAGCTCTTTCCTCCTTGGAATCTGCCAATAAGACTGTGAGGCAGATTTTATGTTGATGCCCATTTTATAGAGGTAGGAATTGAGGTTCGAAGCAGAGAATCAAATTGCCCAAGGTCGTCGGCTTCTAAGAAAGGGAGCAAGAGTTGAAGGAGTTCCAGTGGGCAGATTCTTTCAGACTTGCCATGAGTTATAAAATAACCCAGTGTTTCCTGGAGCGCAAGAAGGAGCTGTATGTCCATCCAACCACAAGTGGCTGGGCTGTGGGCTCCGTGAGGGTGGGGACCTCCCTTACTCACCAGGAGGCCCTCCACAAATGCTGGCTAGATGGATGAAATATTGCAACAACAGCCCCACAGGGGTGCACGTCTCCATCCTCTCTGCCCTCCAACCCATTTGCCACTTGTTCAAAAACCCTCCGTGGCTCCCCATTATCCTCAGACTAGTGGCTTACCCTCCAGACCTAGGGCTCTCATCAGCCAGGCTCCCACTCCCCACTCCAGCCTTGAGTGTTGGGTAAGTGATATTTGAGAAACTGTCAGAACATCGGGCAAGGCTGTAACTAGGAGAGCTCCGGAGTAAGGTCCAGGCCCTTTGCTTTTCTGTAAACTACTGGTAGACCACTGCCCAAATGGCAGGAACGGGCACGTAAGCCCCTGCGCCTACCGCCAGCGGCTCGCTGCAGCGCCTGGAACTCTGGCCAGAGCCGCTCCTCTGCATGGAAGTGTTATCTCCTGAAAGCCTTCACAAACGTGCAGCGGATGCGTACACCTGCACCGACACCGTCCAGCTCTGCATGGGCGCCCACAGACAGCTGGGGCATCAGGGAGCCGCCCCTCAGCCAACAACACGCGGAACTCTAAGGGATAAAGGAATAGGAGGGTTAAGTTTGGACTCAAGTGGGAATAAACAGGCAGGTCAGCCTGGATGGGACTGCACAACATAGTAATAAACTTTTGGGGTGATAATAAATAATAATAAAACTGTATAATAAAATAAAACGAATAAATCATAATAAAACCTTGGGTGTTCATGACTGTATTGCTTTCCCACCTTATAAGCCGGAGGGCACGGATTACGTGTTTCGCGGGGCAGAGACTCCCTTGGGACCATGCTGCTGGTCAAGCTGACCTCGGACTAAAGCTTAGAGCAGTGGTTTGCAAAGTGTCCCAAGCGGAGTCACGGGGTGGGGTTGTGGAGACGCAGATTCCGGGGTCTCGCCCAGACCTATCAGATCAGGCATTCTGAGGGCGAGGCACAGGACAGCATTTGAGACACGCTGCCCTTTGCGATTCTGAGGCCCCGTTGAGGTCTGAGTTCCTGACACGGAGGAGGAAAGAGGCCCTCAGGAGATTCTAACTCGCTGCTGACAGACGGGAGGGAACAGGACCCAGTCACAGCCCACAGAGAACCGAGGAACCCCTGTTCAGGCCAAGCTGCCAGCCAGAGACTGGTCCGCAGAGCGCAGAGGCCAGGGAGCACCAAAGAGGGAGTCCAGTTTAGGTTGGGCAGGGTCAGGGCGGGCGGTAGCTCGGCAGGTGGAAGTGAGCCTGGTGACTGGGAAGGTCACTCCAGGCAGAAGAAAGAGCACGCGGCACAGCTGCGAGGCCCGAAGCCCCATGGAGAGGGTGGGAACTAGACGAGGCAGTTTGGAGGGATCACAATCACCATGGCTCCTCCCTAAGCTCGAGAATCTTTGTAAGATGAAGAAAATTCCAGGTTTCATCAATTCTACGAGGCATATCCGTTCACGTTTTGGTGTGTCTGAAATCAGAATGCATTTTATGATGGATGGCATGTCAGGTTTGACAGACGCAGCAACAGGCCCTGCTCCCACAGTCACTGGGGGGATTGGAAGCAAGAGTGTAAGGAAAGCACCTAGTGTGTGTTACACACACTGGGAGCCTGGGAAGTGTGAGTTCCCTTCTCTCTGAACTGGTGATGTGGGGAGTCGGCATGAAAGTTTCTAAAAAGCCTCCTCCCCTCTCACCTTCATCCCAAGGCCCTTTCTGCCGACAGTAATGTCCTTTAATAACCTTACTCGATGACAGGCTCAGGGGAGCTGCTTGTCAGAGGCGCTGGCCTGAATGACACAATCATCTTGTGGGTGCAGGTCTCGTCCCGTCACCTGTGGGCTGCGGTCAAAGGCCTGTCCTCTCTGCATGGTGGCCCGGCACTGGTTAATGTATGCAAATGTTGCTCAGCCTTTCACCACATGCCCTTGAGGAGCGAAGGAAAGTTTGGGCTCAGTGCTGGGCTCCCAATCCCAGACCCACTAGGAAGATTCCCCACATACAGGTTGTGTGACCTTGGGCAAGTCACTTAACTGCTCTGGGTCTCAGTTTTCTCACCTGGAAAATTGGAGAAATAGCAGTAACATTGCTGGGGGTTGTTGTGAGAAATCATCCATTCATTCACTTAGCAGCTGTTCCCTGAGCACCTACTATGTGCTCGTAGACTCTGAAGATACAGCAGTGAACGAGGCAGACGAGGTTCTTGCCTTCGTGTTGCAGGCTTTTCAGCGGGAAGGAAGACAATAAATGAGTAACCCTATCATGATACTTTCAGAAAGTCTTTGAAGAAAGTAAAACAGAAGGCGAAGATAACCCATCCCGAGTGAGGAGGAAGGGGAAAGTTAAGTCCAACTAGTCAGCGTGGGCAGAATCGAGGGGGGTCTCTTTGAGGATAGGACACTTGAGCTGAGACCTGAGTGATGGGATGGAGCCACTTAAGAGATCTAAAGGAAAAAAACATTCCCAGCAGGGTAAACAGAAGGTGCAAAGGCCCTGAGGCTAGATGAAGCTCAGCGCACCTAAAACACAGAAGAAGGTTAATGTGACGGGAACCATAGTAAGCACAGGTGACTGGTGGGAAGGTCGGTGGGAAAGGTCCATAAGAGCCACAGCAAGGTAGGCCTTGTGGGCATTGGGAAGTGGGCTTGGACTTCCCGATGTCCAAGGGGACACGGGGAGGGGGCATCACTGGAGGGGTTCAGCCAGGATCATGTCACAGAGTGAGGACTCCAGCTGCTGTGAGCAGATTGGATATAGGAAGCCCGGCTCAGTAGCTGGTAGACCTCACTAGGATGATTGGCCCTTTCCTCCAGGATCAGGAGAACCCAGATCCCTCACGCAGACCACCAGGATTGAGCACCAGGTCCTCCCACACCCACCGAGCCTGCCAATCTGTTCTTGTTATCCTGACACCCCAAACAGTGACTCACGTACAAAGGCAGTCAACAGCTGAGGCACTTGGGTTAAAATTATACAGACCACATGCGATATTAAAAATCCAAGGAGCATATATTTCAAGCTCAGGGGATGCCAAAATGTAGCTATTTTATTTAAGGAATTATTTGGCTAGTGTGAACGGATGTTTATCTGAGATTTTGTTCCCAGTGGGGGGGAAACAGGTACGTGCGGCTTGGTTGCTAAAAATAGGGGGATCCTCAGCCTGTTTTCATGTGATCTGTCCTGAAACATTGCTCCCCCACTGCCTTTCCCACCCCACTCAGCCTGAGGATCAGAGTGGACTCCCAGAGACCGGGCCATGGATGGGCTTTGCCTGGGAAAGGAGCTCCTGCCACAGGGGCCCTGCCCCAGGGGACAAGCGCATGCCTAGGGTCTCTGGAGTCCAAATTCTGGATTTGACTCTCGTTCCGGGCCCCTGTGTAACCTTGTGCTGGGAGCCATGTCCAAGCGGCTGCTTCTGCCTGCCCCTGAAAGACTGGGACAGTGACACCCACTGAGGGGGCTGGTGAAAGGCTGGTGAAGCAGTCCCATGGGGCCAGGCTCTGTACTATAAGCAGGAGCTGCTCCTCTGAGGGGGTCCCCTCTTGTGTGTGCAGGGGTTCAGGTGGGGGCAGCAGCTCTCTGAGCCTGACTTCCTTTGGCCAGAGGCCAGAACTGAACCACAGGGCAGGAGAGGTGTTCACCGACCACAGAGTCCATAACAGGTCCATTCCCCTGAGGGCACAGCAGCCTGAGAGGCAGGGGTAAAGGAGGCCCACCTGCATCCGGGCCTTCACGGCATCCCCTCCGACCTCCTCCCAGACCCTGGCCGCCCACACTCTCCATGCCACCTGTCTGCTTGGGCATCCCTTCCGTTCAGTCAGCCACTCTCTTTCCTCCCTTCCTTCCGTCCGTCTCCCGTCCTGCACTCATTAGTACCCAGCGACTGCTCTTGGACCATTTCGGGCCCTGGTTCAAGTCCTCAGTCGCAGTGCCTGCACTGGCGGGAGGCCCAGGCTGGGGAGGGCTTCACCCCCCTCCCAGCTGTTGAGTCCTAGGAGGGGGCAAGGACCCCAGCTGGGCTGGGCAGGAACGTGACTCTCTGACAGAGTGGCCCAGGGTGGCTGGGATAGGTCAGGGGGATGCCTGGGCCCGGAGCCTCTCCCCTGGCGTGCCCCTCAGAGGCAGCTAGAGACTGGACAGACCGGAGTCCGGAGGCAGGGGAGGCTCCCTGGGCCCTGCCGGGGTAGGCTGAGCTCAGGTCCTGCTGCACTGACTGCCCCCACGCCATCCCCAGGCTTCCAGGGAGGAGAGGAGCACTCTTACCTTTCGTTATCGTGGGGAGGACCGAGCTGCCGCATTTAGCTATGGAGACCCCAGGGTCAAGAACTTTGGGGACAGAAAGACAGGGTTGAAATCTCTCAACTCCGCCACTCACTAACTACGGAGCCTTGAATGAGTGTCTTGGTGTTCTTCCTCGGAGCTGCCCTTTCCTCGGGTAAGACCTTTGTCATCTGCAGGACACGGAGCGGCCTCCCAGCTCATGCCGTGCAGACCCTTTGCCTGGTGCGCCCTGCCCCAACCGGCCACCTGGCTACCTTCCTGCCCCCCTCACAGATCCCTCCTCAGAAAGGCCTTCCCTGTCTGCCTGGCTAGAGAGGCTACCCTCACCCACACACCCTGCTCATTTGTTTTCCCTCATTCCACGCATCACCCTGACATTATACGAGACATCTGGTTTCCTGTCTGTCTCGCCCACCAGACCGGACCTTCCTTAGGGCAGGGCCCTCAGCAACCTCTGAGTGTGCATGTGGGTGTCGGGGGGACAGTGCTAAGAGTGTCCTACTCTCCTCCCCAAGCTGGGGACCTACCCGTTACCTTCACGTTCGGTGGAGGAGGGATCGGGGAAGGAAATTCACTCCGTGGAGAACCCTGAGTCCCGGCATCAGTATTCTGGAATTGGTAGCATTGCTAGCCCTATTGAGCAGATGAAGAAATAAGGCTCAGAGAAGTAAAGAGCTTGTGTGAGGTCACACAGCAGTGATGGATCTGGGATGCACACCCACGCTGGCTGACTCCGAAGCCCTGGCTATTTTCTCTTGGGAAGTATTTGCCAAGAGGTAACAAGATAACCAGAATCCACGGCCAGCTGCCTACGGTGGAGACGTATAGAGAGAGCAATTTCGCTCTGATCTCCCTGCCACTCTGGCACTATTTGAAACTTTTATCTTTATTATAGCTACTATCTTTTATATTGACAATGTCCCGAAGAGAGATGTAAAGGACAGGGTGGCCCCCAGCAGTCTCAGTCCCCAGGCTGGGGGCTAGGTGGAGGGTGGCCTTCCACCTCCCTCCCTGCCCCCCATCTGGTGAGGACAGGGCCAATGTTGCCAGGAGACCCTGGCAATGGTGGGGGATGGGAACTGGTGGCAGATGGGTGGGCACAAGGCCTTTTCAAGGCAGCTGCCAGAGGAGGGGGCCTGCTTTGTTGGGTCTTTTCAGGAGCTGTGGCCACACACAATGGGGGGCCGGGGATGCCCCCTTTCTCTGCTTTCTTCTTTTACACCTGCCATGCCACCTGTTCCTCAGAAGGCTCCCAGCCCTTCGTCTTTTCCTCCTGCCAGCCCCACTGGGCTCTGCCTCGCCAGTCCCTAGGGGCCTTTTCCTGCTCCTGCTCCCCTTTCCAGGCCTCTGGGGGAAAACTTCAAGGCTCCCTGGCAGGCCAGATCCCCACTCTCCTTTCTTCCCCCACCCTTCCCAGCATAGATTGGCTTCCAGGCCTTGCCTGAGCTCTTCCTCCCCCAGAGGGCCCTTCCTGCCTCTCTCTGCCTGACAGGCCACTCAGAACACTTACGAAAACAGAGGTCTTCAAATTTGGGGCTCACGTGGCTCTTATAAGAATTTTGAAAACTACATACAACACACAGGCATTTTTAATTGGCATCGAAATGTTTTCATTGCAAATGTAAACAGTTGCAAAGGATGTAATTTCCAGCACACTGTACACTGAACCAGAGCTTTAAATAAAACCTCATCAAAACCTCGGAGCTGTAGATTCTGCTTCTTCATCTTCCGGAAAACTCCATCATGCAAACCCAATGGCAAAGCCAACCTTCCTGGCCAAACCACGAAACCAGGTCGGACTGACTTCTAGTCCAAAGACTATCCGAGTTTATTTTTCAATTAAGAAACATGCTAATGGACATGTGAACCCTCGCTTTTAAGTGCTCTTTCTATTCTAAGGTGGGGAAGGCAGGGACTCCTGGACGGATAGAGGCTTTGGTAGCTCCTGCGTGTCCGACTAACACTACCTTGCTTCCCTGCCCCAGGGGGGCTCCCTTAGGAGCTGGACTCTCTCAGATTGCCTTCCCTTTGGGGCCCTGCAAGGCTTTTTTCTTTCTTTCTTTCAGCCTTTTCATTGTGAAACATAACACAGGGAGAGAAGGCATCGTGCGCAGCCAAAGCTCTCAGCAAAACTAAAACGTGCAGTTCAAGAATTTACCAAAAAGCAAACACCTACGTCAAGAAATAGAACATTTCTAGCCCCTCAGAAGCCCTGGGCCCATCCTAATCGCTACCTCCTCCCTCCTGTTCAAAGGTGGCCACTCTCCCGAATCGTAGGATGGCCGTTCCTTGCTTTTCTCCACGGGTTTCTCGCTGCGCTGGAACAGCGTACGAGTGGAGTCCTATTGTAGGGACCCTTCCAGAGCACTCTGTGGGTGAGTCGCCCCGGGGGCGTGTGCCGCCCTGCTCTGGCCATTCCCGCCACTGTGTGGCATTCCTCGGTGTGAGTGTATCCCAGCTCACTGACCGTCCTACTGTTGGGGCACGCGCGGGTTGTTCTCCGTTTGGGGCTATGGTGAAGAAAACCGCTCCGAGCAACCACAGTCTCCGGGGTCGTGCAAATAGGCATTTCTTTGGGTGTTTATCTAGGAGAGCTTCAGCTGGACCGTGGACTAGATACATGCTGAACTGTACGATTTTGCCAAATACTTTTCCAAAGTGGCTGTAGGACACCGCATTCCCATCAGTACCGCCGGTTCCAGAGCCTCGCTATTTCTTGGCATTGTCAAAATTTTTAATGTTAGCTAATCTGGCCAGGGTGCCATGTTGTCTCATTGTGATTTTAATTTTTTATTTCTTTGATGATTGATGAGATTCAGTACCATTTTATAAATGTATTGGTCATTGGAACATTATTTTTTTTTAAGATTTTATTTATTTATTCGACACAGAGAGAGAGAGTACGAGCAGGGGGAGCAGCAGAGGGAGGGGGAGAAGCAGGCACCCCAGCTGAGCAGGGAGCCCGATGCGGGACTTAATCACAGGGCCCTGGGACCATGACCTGAGCTGAAGGTAGACGCTTCATCGACCGAGCCACCCAGGCACCGGGGTCATTGGAACATTCTTGTTGTGAAGTGCCTGTTCTTCCCCATTTTTATATTGAGTTGTTACTCTTTTCTCATATCAGTTTGTAGTTGTGTTTACTCTGGAAACAAGTAAGCCCTTTGTTGGTATATGCATGTGATCTATCTTTTGCCACTCTGTACCTTCCTTTTTTATTGTCCTCTTAGTGTGTTTTGAAAAACTTCTAGGGGCGCCTGGGTGGCACAGCGGTTAAGCATCTGCCTTCGGCTCAGGGCGTGATCCCGGCGATCTGGGATCGAGCCCCACATCAGGCTCTTCTGCTATGAGCCTGCTTCTTCCTCTCCCACTCCCCCTGCTTGTGTTCCCTCTCTCGCTGCCTGTCTCTATCTCTGTCAAATAA
Organism: Ursus arctos; assembly: GCF_023065955.2. Lineage (NCBI taxonomy): Eukaryota > Metazoa > Chordata > Mammalia > Carnivora > Ursidae > Ursus > Ursus arctos. Next base: position 59,361,508 of record NW_026622819.1, read on the forward strand.
ATAAATAAAATCTTTAAAAAAAAAAAAAAAGAAAAAAAAGAAAAACTTCTAATGTAGTTATTTTATCAATCCTTTTTTATGGTCAGCACTTTGTGTGTCTTATTTGAGACTCTTTCTACCGCTTGGAGGTTGGGAAGATACTCTCCTAGCTTACTTTCCAGGAGTTTAATATTTTGCCTTTAACATTTAGATTTATAATCCCCCTAAAATTGATACTGTGAATGGTGTGAGGTAGGGATCAAGTTTCATTTCCACTCTATATAAATTTCCAATTGACCCAGCATTAGTCACTGAAAAGGTCATCCCTCCTTCACTGCTTGGAAATGTCACATTTGTCATAAAACCTGTGTCCATGTACGTCTGGCATCTCTCTTCCAGCCCCTTGGTCTATTCATCTATCCTTGCAAAAAATATCACACTGTCTTGCCTACCAAGCTTTATAATAGGTATTGGTATCCAGTAAAGCAAATCTTCCCACTTTGCTCCTTTTTCAAAAAATGACTATCCTTCACCCTTTGTGTTTGCACATAGATTTTACAAGCTGTTTTCCAAGTTATATTCAATCACACACACTCACACACACACACACACACACACAGGCACACACCTATGAACATTGTGATTTGGGTTATATGCATTGAATCTATAAATCAGTTTGCAGAGAATGGAATTCTGTACCATATTGAGTCCTGTCCATGAATATATGTCCCTCCATTTAATTTAGCCTTCTTGGATTCCTCTCAATAATGTTTTATACTTTACTGAGTATTTTTAGGTGAACCAATTTTTTAAAAACTAGGAAGGGAGTGGAAGTGCAGACAACATTTGGATATGGCAAAATCATGAAGATAGCAATGTTCCCAGAATATTTTCTTTGTACCCCCAGCCGGCTTGGTATCAAAAGTACTTGGAGCTGCACCTGTGTCTGGGCCCTGCCCCCACACCCACGTCCCATGCACACTCCAGAGAGGGCCCAACGCCCAGGCCTCGTGAATATGGATGGACTGAACGCTACCTGTCACACTCCCATCCCAGAGCATGCAACTCATTGCTGGAAAATTGATAATCCAATCAAGGCCAACATGCCAAGAACAGAGCAGGCAGTGTTTCAGCTCCCAGGTAAAACTCTGTTCTTGAAAAGTAATTTATTGAATTCTCTCCTGTTAAAGAAGTTTCATACATGCTCATTAGGGAACATTTAGAAATCGCCAGCAGGTAGACAAAGGGAAAACATACCCCCCGTATTCCTATTACTTAAAGATAATCGCTGGTCATATTTTGGTGCATTTCCTTTCATCTTATTTCTATACACATTTTGTATTTGCTTATTTTGTTTTCACAAGCTTGACATCATTCTGAGTTTGCGGTTCTGTGTTCAGCCTTTCTTACTTAACATGAAAACACCAGCCTGCTCTCCTGTGACTCTAAACTCTTTGGAAACATCACAGCCAGGAGCTCAGTAAGGTTCTGTTAGTGGCACCTAGTTACTAACACTCGCTATGGTAGGAGATATTTGTGACTTTACGCTGGTATATGTAGTGGGAAGTGAACGTCGCTGGGCATTTATTAGCGTTGCCCCTATCTAGCTGGAATTACATCTTCAGGATAGATTCTTAGAAGTGGGGTCCAGACTCAAAGAGTGAGAAAAGGAGCATTTGAGGAGTTTAAAGCAGGAGTGGGAACCTGTGACTAGCTGCTCGGCATGTGTTTCTTGAGGGCTAATGATCGCCAGACACTGGGGTAAATGCCTCAGGCCGTTAGCTCATGTATTCTCACAACCCTCTTAGGGAGTTTGTATTATTTACCTCATTTTACAGATATAGAACCAGAGGCAGAGAGAAGTCACGTGACCAGCCCAAGGTCATAGTCAGCGAGCGCCCAAGCTGGGGAATACTGTTGGCTCTTGGAGATACTCAAATCTCCTCTGGTCGGCTTCTTCTTTTAAACTGAAGGAACCTCTTCTTTCTGCAAGTGAGGGTCAGTGCGATGGAGGGACCCAGCCGTAGGGTCCCCAGGATGGGCCCAAGTCCCCCAGCTATGCGACCTCTGCACATCTTTCACTCCGCTGACCTTCCATTTCTTCGTCTTGAAATGGGCAAAAAGGCCATGACAGGGAAATGGCTCTGTGAACTGGAAAGTGTCCCCAGTGTTGGGTGTCCACAGAGGATTCATCTGCATGAGCTCTGGGGGCTGAAGGAAAAAGGAGGTTCCCTCCCAGTTACTACCCCACTGGCCCAGGACCCCAGCTCTTGCCACCTCACCTTGACTGACCAATTCTCTGGAACCAGCTAGAGTGCGATGGGCAATCCTTGGTGGTGGCTCAGCGGGAGTGGCTGTGCATCCTGGGGTCCCCAGCGTCTGACACTAGGCCTGGCACAGAACAGGTGTCCCGCAATGCTGGTGGGATGGAGTTTTAAAGGGCCCTCCCGAGATTTCCACCCGGGGCGGCAGAGCAAGCAGGGACTAGGACTTGTCAGGCAGAGGTGGGGGAGAAGAGGGCAGTGCTCTTTCTACACCTCTGTGAGCACTGATGGCCCTTATTCATACAGGGTCCTTGTTCCCCAGATTTGGCCTGTCCCCGAGTCCCCATTGCTCTGAGACGTAGAGACAAGTAAGGCACAAGTCACATGGTAAGTAAGAAGGAAAGGCAGGATTTGAACCCGGGTCTATGTCGCCAAAGCCCGGGCTGCCAGCCTGGCCCTGTGCATTCGACTGTGGGGTTGAGATACCCATAGCCTGGATGTCACAGTCCCACTCCAATCTCGTCTGATCCCCATGACAACCCTACAACTCTGATTTATCTTGGCCATTTTACAGATAAGGAAACGGAGGCTTGCCTGAGGCCCCTGCAGCCCCGAGCTGATCGGGGGCTCTTCGAGTCCCAGTCAGTGCCTGAGCCCCTCTAGCACACAGACATCTCCCCTCGAGCTGCACAGGCAGCGATGAACGACAGAAACCTCGGAGCATAAGCCGGCCACACTGAGAAGGTTCCAGCCCGGGCAGGGGTCGTTTTGTGGATCCCTAAATAGAAGCATAGTCTCTCAGCACAGAAAGCAGAGGCCCTGGCCCCTTCTCCTTCTCCTCCTGGGACAGTAGCGGCCGTTCCTGAAGCTGAAGGGCTGCTCTGTGCCAGGCTCCCTGCCAGGCGCTGAGGCAACAGAAGGGCCACCTGGCCTCATTTACTTTTCCTATTAACCAGGGACACAGACCCTGCCACCCTTCTCATTTTTCAGGGGAAGAATCTTGCCAGAGGCCCACATGGCCAAGGAAGGGCAGAGTGGGGGTTTTGAATCCAAGCCAGCTAGCCCCAGGGCCCGAAAGCATACCCTGCTGCTCCCGCTGTGGCCCCCTGGCTTACGTCCTTCCCCCCACTCATCTTGGCCCTCTGAGGTCTGCCTCTGATCTCCGGCCTTGTAACAGTGTCACCAGCCCCTGGCAACGCCCCGCGAAATGCCACCGAATCTTGCTTTTCCTCCAAAACACGAGCGTTTTGGAGGAAAGGGGTGCTTTCCACTGGCTCTTATGCTAAATATGAGCCTATTCTAACCTTAGGCAGCTGGGGAAACGAGGAACCTGAGGCTCAGAGTGGGCACGTGACATGTTCAGGGACCCCCTAGCTGGGCACTAGCAGGCTGGGTAGGCACTAAGCCAGGGGCCCAGAGCAGGACTTTTCCCTCTGTAGCAGCCCCTGCTGGAGCTGGAGGAAGCCCTGTGTCTGCCCCCCACCTCCGGAGCCCACCTGAACCCATCAGTGGTGCAAGGCACCCTGCGTTCTGAACAAACAGGACCCAGCACATTAAGGTGTGGTCTAGGAGGACACGTATGTCCCAGCTGCCCACGACCCGTCTGCTTCAAATCCTTGCCAGCCTGGACTCCCCAGCCCAGGTTCCTGTTGTGGCTCACATAGCCCTGGGGCCTTTGTGTCTCCTTTGATGCTTTGGGCCAGGGCAGGGCTGGCTGAGGGCAACTGGGACTGCCAGAAAGACCGCAGGACAACAGGCACCCAAGCGTTCCAGTGCCCCAGGTGGGACCCACTCCCCGTGTCAACCCCAGGCTGGCACAACCCCTCCGGTCCCCTGCTCATGTTCCCCAAACCTGGCCCGGCCCGGAGGAGCCGCCCCGAGACATGGAGACACTACAGTGTTCGGGGCCGAGAGAGGCGGCTTGCCCCATTGGGCAGACCCGAGTCCCCTACTCTATTCCCCTCCTCCAGGAGAATGTGCCTCTTTGCTGAGCAACTGACCTCAGGAATAATGATAATCAATAATGAATAATAATGGTGGCTTACTTTCATTGAGTATTGACCACATGCCAGGCACTGTTCTAAACACTGACATATAAGGATTTAATCCTCAAAACCATTTTATAAGGCTAGTGCTATTAGCCCACTTTATGCACAAGCAAAGTGAGGCACAGAGAAGTCGAGTAAGACGCTCAAGGTGACACACCTCTAGATACGAGGGAAGCCAGACAATGCGCCCAGCACCCTGATTCCAGGGCCTGAACCCTTGGCCAACACCTTGTGATCCGTGAGTGAGACCCAGTTCCTACCCTGGGATTCGCCTGCCAGTTCATTCGTTGAACATTTATTGAGCACCTGCTCCGCGCTAAGCACATTCCAAAGACAGTCTCGCTGAAAGTTTGTATCAGCCAGTAGGTCGGCATAATTGCCATCCCCACTTGAGAGATCAGGCAACTGATGTGCAGCGAGGTTCAGGAACTACAAAGACACATAGTCAGACGCCTGGCCGGCTCAGCTGGTTAAGGGTCTGCCTTCAACTCAGGTCACAATCTCAGGGTCCTGGGATCGAGCCCTGCATCAGGTTCCCTGCTCAGTGGGGAGTTGGTTTCTCCCTCTGCCTCTCAGTCCTGCTTGTGCGCTCTCTCTCTAAAATAAATATATAAAATCTTTAAAAAAATAAAGACACACAGCTGACAAGATAGGTGGGTCAGTGGAACTCGAGGACGCTGACGCCTGGTGTGAGCAGGTAGCATAGGCCGGGAGGCAGTGGGCCTCGTGTGCCCGGCCAGGTCTGGCCTGCTTGCAGATGGTGTCTCCATTCTATAGAGAAGGAGGTGAAGCTTCAGAGGGGTGAAATGACCTGCCTAAAGTCACCCAGCCAGGAAGAGGCAGAACCAGGGCTTGAACCCAGCCCACTCTGGCCCCATCTGGACCCTCTCTGCGGTGGAAAGGGTTTGGGGCAGAGAAGGGCCGCAACCAGCTTGTGGGCCTACAGGGGTGAGATCAGGAGTGGGAGAGCAGAGAGAAAGACGAGCCCTTCCCAAGCTCACCTATCCCGATCATTACTATACGCCAGGCCACTTCGATGGACACATCTACTCTTCCAAATACCCTATGAAATATGGGCTCCTATCAGCTCCATTTTACGGATGCAGAAACTGAGGCACAGAGAAGAGATGTAACCTGTCCAAGGTTGCCCAGGTAGTAAGCAGCCAGGCTAGGATCTGAACCTGGACTCTTAAGCCCTTCACAATCCAATATTCCAGTTTTTCTTTGAAAGTCCATGCTCCCCTGGGTGGGTTTGCCACAGGCCTAGGAACTCAGCAGGGAGCGGTGGGCTCTCATGGGGTCAGACCAGGGCTGGGCGCTGGAAACAGGCCTGCAGGTTGCTCTAGGTGGGCTGGGCTGAGCTCTGCAAACTCTCAGCTACCTGAGGGGCCAAGAGGAGGGGCGCACGGACTCTGAGGTCAGAGTGGGCTGGGTCCCCATCCTGGGTGCGAGGCCTAGGCAAATCACCACCTCTCTGAGCTTCCCCGCAGGCCCCAGAGAATGGAGATGAAGATTTTAAAAAGCAACCAATACAAGGGCTGGGATGCAACCCCTTACCCCTTAGCTCCCTTCCTACCTGGTAGGGTTGTTGTGAGGATGACGTAAAACAGGCAGACTGCTCTCTGCGTGTGTGCTGGTGGCCAAGCTACCTACACGCTATGGGCTTTGACTTTCCCCTCCGTAAAGTGGGCATATTAATACCACTCCTGCCCAGGGCTGTTGTGAGCTTCATACATCGAAAGGACTTAGAACAGCATCTGGCACTCAGTAAATACTAGCTATTCTTGTGTCATAATGATCACTGTAACTGCCCAGTGCAAGTCATTGGGATCATAAGTTAATTTCCCTTCAGCACCTGCCTCGCTCCAGTGACATACCCAAAATGATCACGGGTTTCAGAGTGTCTAAGCTCTGTCTGTGTTATGACAAAGCTGAGTTCCAGGCACCTATGACCCAAGCCTCTACCAGAGCGGCCTCTGTTGGATTCCAGGAAATGGCCAGCCCTTGATCTTTTCTGACGGTCAGCATGGGAGCCATCCAACGGAACGTTGCTGATGTGTCTTTGGGCAAACTCAGGAGGAAGGTTCTGCCCATCAGCCTTCCCACGCGCCAAGGAAGAGCTCCCTTCTGGCACCTGCTCCAGCACCAAGTGTACGTCTACCAGGGAACAGGACAAGGAGAGCATGGAATGAGCCTCTTTCCTTTTTTGCCTTGGCTGCCAGGGAATGCGCAGCAGATTCTGTTCCACACAAACATGACTGGTTCGCGGAGTGGCTTCATTGCTCTGAGCCTGTTTCCTCCTCTGTAAAAAGAGAGGACAGAGAACCCTCTGAGTTCTGCCTCCTCCTGGTTGTGTGAACCGGGCAGTTCTTTCCTCTCTCCTCTCCTGCAAGGTGGGAATTGTATCAACTACCACGCTGTTAGATTGCAAGGAGGGTCACTCACAGGGTACAGCCTGGTGCCCGCTCCCCTGTTGGCGCTTTGTAACCAGGAACTAAAAAATGTTGCTTTTGTGGGCGAAGACCTGCTGGGGCTGGGAACTGAGGGTTTAATAGGCAGAGTTTACTGAAAGGTAGAGCCTTCCTGTAGCAATTTAAAAACCCAGGTTTCTGGTTTTATTGCAACCTGAATTTTGTGTTCTGGAGTGCATTGCAGGGAGGAGTGTAGGTAAACACCCTTCGGTTCCCTGGAAGAAGGGGTCTTTTCACACATGCTCCCCCGAGCTCAGTGTGTGCCCTTTTTACCAGGTGCACCTGACTGCTTGCTATTGCACGGGGTGGGGGCGGGGGAGCGCCTGCTAGGGCATGCCCAGTGAGAGTAACACCAGTAAGCCTGGCCAGGGCCTCCCCTCTATACCCACTGCCCTGGGAGGCTGTGCCAACACTGCACGATCAAGAGAGCCAGCCCCACCCAGGGGTCCCTGCAACCCCAGCATGGGTCCTGGTGCTAAGGGAGGGTAGCGGAGTCTGTGGGGTTCTGGGTGTAGTTAAGGGAAAGGGTAGGGGAGCACGGAATTCAAAGCCGGGAGAGGTTATGACAGGAGGCTGCTGCCCAGGTCCAAGGATGCTTCCTCTGTCCCCTGCTTCTGTTTGCACGCCCCCTGTGACGGGGATCTCTCTCTCCCAAAGCCTCCTTCCCTACCTTTGTGGACCAGCTTTGCCTTGCTTCTCAAGTATGGTGCCCAGAGCCAAAGCATCTTCTCAAATGAGCTAATCAGCATGCCGTGGAGCAGCAAGCCCTGCTGTGTTCTAGAGAGTACTTCTGTGAAAGCACCCCTATTCTGCTTGTCTGTTTCTCCCCACACACATCACTATGGATCACACCAGAGTCCAGGGCTACTATCAACTAATTCTCATTCCTTCGCAGCTCTTTTCTCCTCCTCCCTCCCTCCTTTCCTTCTCTTCTTCCCTTTCTTTTTCCAGTTCAGAGGCATGCATCTCTGCAGTCAGTTCAGTCAATGGCGTACCGAGCTTCTGTGTATGCCAGTCCTGCTCTGCGCCCTGAGATTTAGAAATCAGTACTCCTTGGGTCCTGCCCACAAGAGGCTTGCCATCGGCCAGTGGAGTGGCTGGAAGGGTAACGGCTATGGCATGTGCCCTGAGGCTGTAATTGAGGGACAGGACACAGTGCAGACGCCCCTCACAGGGGTGAGCAACGACCACAAATGCATAAATATAAGGCAACCCAAGTAAAGGTTAAGGGCAATCCCTATTGTCCCAATGAGAAGATGCACAATAAGGTTGAATAATACAAACTTTAAAGGGTGGAGATAAAATAGACATCTACTTAATGTTTATTTCTTTAGCGAGACATGCAGATTTCTAATAATTTTTACATAAAATATTAATTTGGAGAGACTGCGTTTGTCTGCTTTCAAATTTCAAGAAAGGTTTGGTGCGAACTCTTCATGGGTGGCTTTGATGCCAGTGTCCCCATCATCTGGTGTGGGGGGGGGTGCTTTTTTAGTTTCCACAGATTTTTTTTTTTAGAGATTTTATTTATTTATTTGACAGAGAGACAGAGAGAAAGAGAGAGAGAGCGAGCGAGAGAGAGCATGAGCAGGGGGGAGGGGCAGAGGAAGACGGAGCCCAATGTGGGGCTTGATCCCACGACCCGGGGATCATGTCCTGAGCCGAAGGCAGATGCTTAACCCGCTGAGCCCCCCGGGTGCCCCTGCATAGCAGATCTTAGTCACAGGGACCAAGATGCTCAAACATGGCGCTTTTAGATATGATGTCCGTTGGCCACAGGACATTGTCTCCTCTGCAGGCACCACGCGAGTGACCCTGGGACAGTTGGGGCTTTATTTGCTGCAGCTGTGCATTTGTGGTCTGCACAACACAGCTGCTTCCTCGCATGCTCTGCAAGTGACCTTTAAAAGGTCTGTTTATCCCAACCTCCCTTGCAGTCACCCTTTGTGACCCTCTCTTTGTGACCCTTGTAGTCACAAAGTCCCATTTGCCCCACATTGCTTTGCATGAGGAAAATGTCCTTGGCTTCTTTGGTAATAATTCTGACCTCTATATGCATCCCAAGCTCATATGGATCGAGGGTGTTTTGAACCAATGTAGCTTTCCCGAACAGGACTTGTGTTTCAAAAATCCAGTAACTGAGAGAGCACCTGTAACAAGAGAAATTAGTAACTCAAATACAAGGCAACCTTATGTGCAGACATACACGAGTCAGGGTGGGTGGGGGAGAGAAAAGCCTTCCCAGAGGCTTTGAGCTAACCTTGAAGAATGAGAACCCTTTGGGTTGGGTCAGGAATCCTAGGCAGAAGACACTGGAGAGACAGAGCTGGGAGTTCTGTCCTAGATACCCCTCTTTCATTCACATAGCTCCAGGCCAGCTCTGCCCCTTATCAGCTGAGAGATCTTGGGCACCTCTTTTCCGTTCCCTGACCCTCAATTTCCCTATCTGTGAAGTGGGGGTAATAACACGCATTTCATAAAGGATACAAGAACATGGAAAGTAGAGTTGGAAAAAAAAACTAGTTTAGAATTGGATCTTCCTGGATAAGTCATTGCACTTTCTGAGCCTCAGTGTTCCAATCTGCAAAATGGAGCCCAGTGAAGGCAGGAACTAGCAGACTTTACTTCGCGTTGAGTTTGGTCTGGGTTCTTGTACAGGAGAGCTGCTCGGAATACGTGTGGGGTGAATGAATAAATGGATGAATGAAGAATACATCCAGGAATATGCCCCCAGCTCTTCCCATGGCTGATTCCTTGCTGTTTCTTCAGATGGAGCTGGCACGCCCCCAGGTTCTCCCTGAGCCCCCCCAGACAAAGTTACTATTTCACAGTTATCTTATTTTCTTGTTGGCTTTGATCATTATATTGAGTGATCTAAATTGCTTGTTATTTTGGGGCGCCTGGGTGGCTCAGTCCGTTGAGCTTCCGACTCTAGGTTTTGCCTCAGGTCATGATCTCTGGGTTCTGAGATGGAGCCCCCACTGGGGCTCCTGCTGGGTGGGGAGTCTGCTTGAGATTCTTTCCCTCTCCCCCTCCCCCTGCTCGCCCTCTCCCGGTTCACTCTCTCCCCCGCTCTCTTTCTGTCAAAATAATAAGTCTTATAAAAAAAAAAAACCCGAAACTCTAAAAATAAATAAATAAAATTAAAACCAAAAAAATAAAGTGCTTGTTATTGCTGCTTTCACCACTTGCATGCCTTGCCTGTGGCTACGGCGTCCAACACGGTGCCTGGCATGCGCTTAATAAATATTCTAATACGTTCCCTCCTCCCAACCTTTGGAGACCGCCTGGGTTTCTATTTGTAGGTCCGCGATCGCACCCCCACACCACGGTCACCCCGACTGGATTGTCCTCAAGCCCTTTACACTGCCGTAGGGGACCTTCTGCCTGCGTGTACATCCCCCCCCGCCCCGCCCGCACCCCGCTAAGTGCAGCGCCAAGGTGAGGGCTTGGCCCCCGGTGGCCCAGCGCCTGGAAGAGGGCCCGGCACACACCACGCCTTATCGAAGTGCTGGGAGAAATGAGTGAAAGACCTGGCACCCCGAAGGCACCCAACTGCCGGCGCGTCTTCCTGCCCCTGGCGCGGGAGCGCCAAGAGCGGGAGGCTCGGCGGTTCTGCTCCCGCCGCCCGGTCCAAACTTTCAAAAGATGCGGCGGCCGCCGCCCCGCCTCTCCCTGCACGGTTGGAGGCGGCGGGAGGCGGAGGCAGAGCCGGCGGGCTCAGGCCGGTTGGCTCCGCCTCCTCCTCCTCCCGCTGCCACCGCCTCCCTCCAGGCGCCCGCCCCAGCTGCCGCCCGCCGGCTCGCCCGTGCAGCCGCGATGCCCCGGAGCCCGACCCTGGCCCGGGTCCGCGGCCCACCGCGTTATTAGCCTCCGTGCACCCCGAGCGCGCCGCCGCCAACGCCGCGCCCCGACCCAGCGATGGGCAACACCGTGCACAGGACCCTGCCAGGTACGCCGGGGAGCCCTGCCCGGGAGGCGGGCGCTGGGGTTCTCCTCTCCCCAGGGGACCCGCTGGGTGACTTCCGGAGAGCCACCCCACCCCTTTGGAGCCCTCGGCGCGCAGCCGGCTGGAGTCATCGGTGCCTCCTGGACCCCGGCTCCGCGCGCGCCCCTTGGCTGGGCTTTGCGCTCCGGGAGGACGGGTACCGCGTCCTGGTTACCTTGGGGACCCCAGTCCTCCTTCTCCCTGCTTGGCCAGATGCGCGAAGGGGCCTCTGGGGCGATGCCGCTCGCCCCCTCGCCTTTGTTTCAGCCCGAGGGCGCTGAGGAGGGAGCCCGGGGCGCCCTGGGGGGTGACTGGAGTCGGGCTCCCCAGGGCTTCCGACGGCCAGAACCACCCGTTGTGCCGAGACTGCAGCTGCTGAAAGTGGGGGGCGCTTGCAGGGGTACCCCAATTTCCAGCCGCCAGCGCCCCCGCGGCACATGCTGCCTTGGTTTGGCCATGTTCCCACGCGCACCCCGGCTGCGCCCCCCTCTGGTGTCCGCTCAATTGGGGGCTCTCTAGTCCCTCGGAGTCACCGCTGCAGAGCGCATCGCCCCCTAGTTAACATCACCCTAGAATTTCCGGGGCCAGAGTAAGGGGATGGGGGTGAGGTGGGAAGGTGGGAATGAGGGGGCAGAGGCGGACTTACTAGAGAATACCTGGTGATTTTGGTAACCGATCACTGATCACTGTGCTGGGGGCTCTGTGTCGGGCACTTTGCATACCCCAGGGCTAGGGCGGATGCAAAAGCAGCGCTTCCTTGTAAAGATGTTTATCCCAATTTTACAAATAAAGAAATTGAGGCTCAGAGGAGGAGAAATGACTCACCCAAGGTCATACTGCTAATAGAGGGTCAGTCTGGGTTGGGCCCCCTGTCTGCCTGCCCAGCCGTCGCCCACATCCCAAGTCTTTAGAAAAAGTCTTTATTTTGGCTTAAGGCTAGGCATTGGTAGCATCTTTTAGGCAGAAAGTGAGAGATGTGTGTATTTTTAAAGTACAAAGGCCCAGCTCAGCAGGGAAGCGAGTCCACTGCCGTGCACGTCTAGTGTGAGGTTTTAGGAGAGAGACAGATCACTGGTCTGTGCTCTGACACTCCCATATAGCCCCCACTTGTAGGCTTTATAACAAAAAAATCATTGTTTTTTCCTCTGGAGGGGATTAAAATGGATGATGCTGTGCCCGGGGTTCCCAAGCCTGGCCTGTGGAAGAGGAGCCAGCTCCTGCTTGATAAGCTTCTGGGCAGCTTTAGGGCCACTGCATTGAAAACCCCCATATTCTCAGACAGGTGACCCCAGCAGAGGGTCATCAGGTAGTCAGAGGCAGAGGTGGGATTTGAACCCGGGTCCATTTACCGGCCGGTGGCCTCCACCTCCTATTAGCAGGGATATTGGCTGGATGGGGATGGAAGGACCCACCCACCTGGTCTAGAAGTGTCTAGGGCTGTTGGCGAATATGGCAGCAGATACTCTCCCAGCCACAGACACCTGGTGGCAGCCTGGGCCCCTTTGTAGGATTTCTTAATTAAAAATATTTATGCTGTTCTAGTAAAAAAAAAAAAAAAAAAAAAGCCATCCTGCCACCTGTGGGTCAGCCTTAGGGTGGTGAAGGGACAGACACAGCCAGGGAGGCTAAAAATAGCTGGAGCTTTATATATGCTCCATCCCACGGGGCTCTGGCTCTGTGGACTGGGCCACCTGGGCTAGGAGCCGGGGGTTAAGGTTGTTACCCACTGCAGTAGCTAAGTGTGAAAAATTTAAACTCTCCACTGGGGCCGAAGCTTGCCCTGAGTTTGAGGAAGGGGACAGAGCTGGAATTCCTGAGACACATCAGGTTGCTGTGCTGAGACTAGGAAGGGCCTTTTATTGTTTCCAACCGGTGTATAATTAGTTTCTCACACACGCTATGCCGTTTTTTACAACTCTGTGACTAGCACATCATTCTCCCCACACTCGAAATATCCTTCCTTGTCTAGTCCGGTTCTTAAAATTCAGCTTAGTTGTCACCTCCTCCAGGAAGCCTTCCTTGACCACCCGCACCAATCCCACCTTTCGCTATGCTACCTAGACACCTTCTTAAGGCTCTGTTTGTTCATCTGACCACATTGCGTTGTCGTCACCACTCTCCACAACTTGCCTCGGGGCTGCCTGAGGACAGAAACCGTGTCATGAAGATCTTGTATCCCAGGTTGCCCAACCCAGAGCCTAGTGGCTGGCAGGGGCTCCGAAACCAGGGGTAGAGCTCACATGTTGCCTGCATCTTAGGCTGAGAGAGCACTTGGCTCAGCCTTGCCCTGTAGAAATCCTTGTGCTTTCGTTCTCAGGAAAAGGACACATGCGTGGGGTTCCTTCTATGGGACTTGAAATAGAGAGCTGGCATTTGCTGAGCACCTGGATTCCATGCCAGGCTTCCTGCATATGTGGCTTCATTTACATGCCAAGCATGCTTCTCCTTAAGGCTCCTGCACTTGCTGATCCTTCTGCCTGGAACATTCTTCCCCCAGACCTCCACATGGTTTCCCCCTTGCTTCCTTTAGCTCCCTGCTCCAGTGCGGATGCCGCCATCACCCCTGCCCCCTGGCATGCCCCACTTGCTCTCCCCCACTTGGTGTTTTTTCTTAGCATGATCACACATACACCATGGTATGTGTAGTTAGCTGTTTAATCACCTGTCCCCCCGGGGAGGACTTTGTCTTTTTATTCACGGCTGTATATTCAGCACCTGGGGCAGTGACTAGTACACAGATGTTCAGTAAATATTTGTTGAATGAATGAATGAATTGAATGCTCGCAACAGCCCTGCAAAGGTAAGGAGCATCATCTCCATTTACAGATAAGGAAACCAAGGCTCAGAGAGAGAAAATGACTCATCCCAGCTCATATGGCTCATCCAGTTGGTAGAACCAGGATTGGAATCCAGGTTGACTGAGCTCCAAAGTTCTCCGTTCTTCCTCCAACAGGCAGTATCCTCCCAGTCCGTGGTTCAGATAACATGTGTTGGGTGCCCCAAGTAAATATGTCATGGTATCGTGTGCAACAATGACATGTCAAAGAAAGGGAGGGTCCTTTATGATTGAATTGGGAAGCCCCTTGGAAGTCTGCACAAAGGACATCAGCAACTTCAGACGAATGCCCTATAAACAGAAGTGTCCAGGAGCCAGCGTGGAAACTCACCTTTGCCAAGCTCCTACTATTCTCTTTCTAGTTGCAGTTCAATTCTGCAAAGTACGGTGCCATTCTTCTCCGTTTTACGGAGGAGGAGAATGAGGCACAGAGAGGTTAAAACACTTGACTCAATTCACACAGGTAGGCAGTGGCAAAAATGGGTTTAGAAGACCGTGGTCTGTCTTATTCCTAATACCACACAGTCCATTTCTCTGGACTCCCTTTCCCTTAATCTGGGGTTTGTAAGGAAAAAAAATAAAAGTGTAAACAAGTGGGGCCGGGGGAGGATGGAATTCCAGGGCGGTGGGGCTCTTGCCCCTTCTTCTCTCACCAGGGCATTGCAACCCTTCCCTCAGCGCGCCTCTGGGGCTCACCCACAGTTCTGGTTGGAGAAGAGACTGAATTCAAACTGGCAGTTGGGTTTAATCATTAAGTTGGTCCATGCTTGACCAAGTCAATGGCCCTTTTTAGTGTTAGTTCAGTAGTCAGGCATCCTGGAACTTTGAGTGAGGGCAGTATGCTGACCTTGGTCTGTGCCAAGTTCTGAGTCAGGGGCTTTACCTACATTATTTATTTTAAATCCTTGTAACCATCATTTAGAGGGGCTATATTTAGCCCCGTTTTCCAGGCAGGCAACATCTGTGCCCAGGCTCGAGTGACTCCGGGGTCTGTCCTGCCCTGCATTTTCCTGAGTGTGTACCTTCATTCATTTAACTGACATCTTTGGGGCACCTGTCATGTGCCAGACCCTGGGGGTTCAGCTGTGAATGGGATGGAAGCCACTGGAAGCCCCCGTGGAGCTGGCCTCTAGTGGAAGAGGGATGAGATGCACGGATAGAATGGACACACAGCTGGTTATATGACTGGAGGGAACAAGGTGCTGCTGCCCTGTGCCTCAGGGAGGGGGGGTGGGGGCCCAGGGCCCCAAACAAGGCCTGGCCACCAGACCAACTGGTCTGTCTACTGTGGGTCATGCGTGACCAGCTTTTAAAAAAAATCTTTAATGACATAGAATAGAATTAAAAAATTATCAAGTGTGTTGAGGTAGTAAGGAGACTTTTTGCTACGTAGACTTTGTTTCAGTTTTGCGTGCACGTGAGTGTGTTGGGCTCTGTGGGCCCCAGGGGTGAAGAGTTGTAGTGAGACCACTCACTGGTCCACAGCAGCGAGCGGTCTGCTGTTTGGGTCAGAATACAGATCCTGGAGTCCAGTTGCTGGGCTTCAAATCTCAGCTGAGCCATTGCTCAGTAGAGTGACCCTGGGCAAGGTACTTCCCTCTGTGTGCCTCAGTTTCCTCACGGTGAAGTGGGGACGATAAGGGGAGCTCCCTGGTGGTTGGGGTGGCAAGAATGAAATGGAATAGGGCAGGTAATCTTAGCACAATGCCTGGGCCTTTCACAGTCATGGTTATTGTTGCCACTGTGGAAAGAGAGGACTTGAGTCTGCCCCTGGGGTCCCCGGATGGGGACGAATGACAGGTGCCCTTCACTTCCTGCCTCGAAAGCCCGGTCCCAGGTGATCGTGAGCCTTGAATCCAGGGCTGGATTGGGAGGCATCCCTTTCAAGTGTACTGATACCCGCAATTCCCAAGGCTTCTCCAGCTTTGTCTGGGACACAGATTTCTGATGAGAAGACTCTTCTTGGCAGGTTGCATTTTGCCATTTCCATTTCTTCACCAGACCTTCAGGCTGGGCTCTGTGCTGAGCCGGGGTCACAGCCTGGGTTTAGGGACTCAAGGTCTAGTGGGAAAGACCAACAAGGACAGGGCAGTTACCGGAAGTGGGGCAGGGGGGGCGCTGGGAGCCATGAGAGCCCAGAGCAGGATGCAGGAAGGCTTCCTGGAGGAGGTGCTGTCTGGTGAGACCAGAAAGCAGATAAATTAGTCAAGAGAAGGGAATGAGAAAAGCTGTTCAAGACAGACGGGCTACATGTGCAGAGGCCTGAGCAGAGGGAGAGCAGGGCATATGTGGGGAGCTGTGGCATTCTGGGGCTCCCAGTGCAAGCGGGGGTGGTCCTTGGGGTTAGAGTGGTGGGCAGAGGCCATGGCAGAGGAGGGGATGGTTTCTTGCAGGCCAGCCCACAGTCAGGAGGCTTAGATTTCTTAGCTGCCGCGCTCCCTGCCGGGATGATGTGCGGAAGTTGCCAGCAGGGGCCTAGCATTTTCACTGGGCTTGGCTGTGAGAACTGTTTAATCTTCCCTACGGACAAGAAGAGTCAGCTCTGCCCTCTTTTGGACCAAAGGGCTTTCTGTACTTCTCGGTGCTCTATGAGGGCTTAAAATAGAAGCCCAGAAGCCAGGTGTGCGCTTCAAGCGGGGAGGGAGAAGGAAGGAGGCCTGGGTGCAGGCCTGTAGGTAGTGAGCGCTCATCTGGGCTGCCGCAGAGGGCAGAGCGCTCAGAGCTTCCGCATGCTCGCCGCATACCAGGCCCTGTATCTAGCTTGTCCTCTTTAACTGTCAGGATCAGCCTTCCAGAAGTAGTCTCCCATTCCGCAGATAAGGAAACTGAGCTCCGAGGGGAAAGGAGACGTGCCCTGAGCTAGGCAGCCAGGAAGTGGCAGAGTGGAATCTGACCCCCGGCCCGCCCAGCTCCAAAGCTCCTTCTCCTCCATCGCCAAGGGGCATGAGGGCTGCTGCCCCTTGTCCCCCTCCTGAGCCCCACCCCTCTCAGCATGTCCTGCCTGCACCTGCCTCTTCCCACCTTCTCTGTCCTGGGAAGATGAGTTACTTCCGTCCACAGCAGCCAGAACGAAGCGGCCCCTGGAAAAGTTTCACCCCTCACTCCTCCCGACCTCACCCCAGGCCTGTAGACTATAACTCAAAAGGTAGAGGTGGCCTCCGGGAATCCTGCCCTGGAGAAGAGCGAACTTGAACTCTGTACCCCTTCCTGCTGCCTCTCTAGGGCTCAGGCTCCTGATGTTGCTGCCCAGTAAACGCTGGCCTGTGGTTGGCCCCTGCTACCTGCCATTTGCAGGTGTCATGGTGCACCCACAGCCTCTCCCCTGTGCCCACCTGCTCACGGGCCTTGCCTGCCCAGAGCACCAGGCAGCACCCACCCATGCATCCTGTCTCCCTGCTGTGCCGTCATTCTCGGCAGGGCTGCTAACAGCACAGGCTGCAGCCCTTCCTGCGTGGGTCTTGGTCCTGCCCCTTAGGAGCCCGACAAGCAACTTGACCTCTCAATGCTCCCATTCTCTCTTCTGCAGAAAGTGGATAATGATGTTACTTCGCAGGCATGCAGAGCGTCTGACAGATAGTAAGTGCTCACCCGGGGTGCCTGTTACGATTACGTATTCACTGGGGAAGCAAGCCCCTGCTCCGCGCTGAGCCCTGTGCTCCGGAGGGAGACAGACACAGAAGAACGGCCACTAACTTGTATCACGCCACCGGTCTGTGCCAGACGCTATTCTGAGTCGGTCCCTACACTTGACCCTCAGGACAAGCCTCAGGAGATACAGCTACTGTTTTTACCCCCTTACGACTGTTGAGAGAACAGAGAGAGGCACAGAGAGGGAAAGTAACTTGCCCAAGGGCACACAGCTCGGGTAGTCCAACATGATTGCTGCTAGAAGGTGAGGATGTCGGTCTGGCAAGGATGATTGCCAAGTCAGGGTGGGAGGTCAGGTGGGAACTGTCTCACACGTGCACTCGAAGCCTTCGTGGTGTTAAGCAGAAATCTGCAAGCTTCCTGGCAGATTCGGTTTTGGTGGCTCACATACTCCTTAGGTGTTTGACTCACGTCCTGCCTTTAGGCGTGGCAGGGTGGAGACGGTCTCCAGGTGGCCTGTGGGCTCACTGAGGGGACCCCAGCTGATGTTCCCTGAAGTCTGATGTGTAACTCTCCAACTCCCTTTCAAAGCAGGTCAGGGGATAGCTGATGTCCTGGGGGCTTTCTAGACAGCAAAGTGAGGGCCAGGTCATCCCCAGGGGAGCGGAGAATCCCTAGCAATATGGCCTGAGAGCTCTCTGCAGATCCCTGAGGTCAGAGAGCAGACCTGATGGGGAAGGGCACCGTGGACCAAACACAGACATGACCAGTGCAGGGACGTCATGCGGAGGCAGATTGCAGCTCAGTCAAAGGAAGAACTTTCTAACTGTGGAAGCAGTCTGCAGGTGGAACGAGGGCAATGAGGAGGAAGTGCCCTTTGCCGAAGTGGCACTGGTGTTTAGCCCAGCTGGGGCTTGACATGGACATCGAAGCAGCAACTGAGTGAGTGTCAGATGGATCCGGGATGAATTGCTCATTAAGGTGCCTTTTGACCCTGGGGTCTTACGGGGGGTGCTCTCCGGCGTTCATCTGCTTAACACCCACAGGCCCCTTGACAATCTTTCATTTATAACATCCTCCTGCCAGTTTGCAGGTTCCAACCAAAGGCCTTCGGCCCATTTGACAGCTCAGGCACTGAGGCACAGAAAGACGCAAGCACCTGCCCTCACCGGGGTCCGGGACAGTCGTCCTTGGACATCAGTCCCAGCTCACCCTTGCCCCTTTTTCTCTCTTCATTCTTATTACTGAGAGTCCCTGGCCTCTTGCCTCACCTCTGGGCAGCAGGGAGAAAGTGCTTTTATGAGTAAGCCATTTGGGGAAATGGGTGGGGTGGGGGTGTCTGGGGCAGTATTGGCACAGCTATTCACAAGTGTGTTCTGTTTATATCCTCAACATTACACATTGTTTATACTACAATTCTATCCCTTGGCACGTGTTTTCTTTTCTTTTTCCCCTACAGATGATGGATTTAAGAGATGGGTGGGCACACGCATACCCTGTGTCTCGCAAGCTGGGTCTGCTTGGTAACTTTCCACTCCACAGAAGAGCTTCCCCTCCCCTCAAGGTTCGGGGCAATTGAAGGTCAGGAGATGGGACAGCGGAATTTCCCTGACTCTGAGGATGGCCCAGACCCTCATCCCTGCAGACAAGTCCCCCAGGGGCTCTGTTCCTAGGACCAGAGTGCTCGGAACCTAGATCCTATTTGGCAGATGGAGACACTGGGGACCAGAGCGTTGTACCAGTTCACATAGCAATTACAGATGAGGTCTTTGGTCGTGGAAAGAGCGCTGGTTTGGGAGGCAGTCTTGAGTTCAAATAGTTCTACTGTACCTAAGCTGGGTCCCCCTGGGCAAGTCATGTCCCTCTCTGAGCCTCCACTTCCTCATCTTTAAAATGGGGATAACGATGGGACCTCCTTTACAGGGAGGCAGTGAGGTATAAATAGGGAACTCCATGAGAAATCTGAGCCCAACACAAGACGAGGACTCCGTAAGTCCCCTTGAAGACAAGGAATCCGTGTTCCTGAAATGGATGGGCTGGGGTGGGGTGTGGGGAGGCCCGATAGTCCTGTTCCTCTCAGGTCCCTGGGGGAGATCACTAAAATACCCGCTGGTTGGCTAGAGAAGCCATTCTGAAGAATGGTCAAGAGCATGGATTTTGGACTCACGTCGGAGTCCAGTCCTGACCCAGCGGTTTACCGGAACCGTGCAGGCTTCCCGGAGCATCCTCAAACCTCACTCATTTGGAGGACGGGCAGCGTGATGGAGGAGCTGAAGGGAAACGAGAAAGCTGGGTCTTCAGAGAAGGAAGCAGGGTGGGAGAGGCACCCTTGAGAGTCACTTCTTTGCAGGCCTCAGAGCCAACCATGGCAGGGAAGGAAACATTAGTTGAGGACCTACTGTGTGCTGGTCACCGTGCTCTGATCCTTCCGTGCAGGGATGACTTCCACACTTCGCCTGAAGCGGCCAGAGCCTCTTCTCCCTAGCCTTGTGAACCAGGCTGGTCTGGGTTCCAGTGTAACTCCACCACTTCCTGGCTGTGTGGCCTCTGGCCGCTCCCCCCACCTCTCGGAGCCTCCCTGCCTCACTGGCGGTGGGTCTGGTAGCAGTCACCTCCCCCAGGAGGACCACAGGAGGTCTGGTGAGCAGAGGGCCAGTTGTAGTCTCTGCATCGCCCCCTGGAGGCTCAGTCTCTCGGACCGAGCCCCACTCCCCATTCCTTTTCCGGGCCTTTGGGACATGAGGCCCCGGGGCCTCCATCCCTGCCCCACTGTAATCCGTCACCCACTTTCCTTTTTTAGATGCTGCTTATTGTTCATCTCAAGTTCTGCCAAACTGTGGCCTTTGAGCAGCGCAAAACAAGCTGATTGATGACATCCACCCCCCCACACCTCTCCCCGGACCGAGCCAGGGAGTCCCTCCACCTCTGCCCCAGAAGGTGGCTTAAGCTACTTGGACATAGTCTAAGTTTTTTCTGGCAGGTCAGGAGGCAAGCGAGACACCCTGGGGGGGAGTGAGGCATAAAACAGGAGAGGTGCAGGACCAGATTTGAAAGCAGACGCTGCCCTCACAAGCTGGGTGGCCTCTGTAGGGGTGTGCAGAGAGGGGCCTCAGTTTCATCATCTGGAAGCCACCTGGCGGCGGGTGGTGAGGGGCGAACGGGCCGCATGGCAGGCACATGGCGCGCATGTGGTGTGCCACAGAGGTGGGCTCCCTGCCCCTCGCAGCCAGCAAATGTTGCCCAGCAGTGGGGCTTGCGAAGAACATTGCCTCGGCTCCAGGAGCCAGAACAGCGTAGTTCAAGGAGAGCTCCCTCCTCCAGCGTTGCTTTGGCCCCGAGAAGTAGGACCAGTGGATCGATTGTTACAAAAAGTCAGGATGGAGCCCTGCAGGTTAGCGAGCAGTCAGACTGCTGGGCCCCACCCAGGCCAGGGGAGAGGCTGCCCTGAAGGCGAAGAGAAGGAGAAAGCTGGCAGACTCGGCCAGCTTATCACCAGGCAGCTGCTAGGGGCTGCCTGGAGGACAAGCAGGTGCCGAGGGGCAGGACTGACCAGCAGTTGGAAGCCACATTCAAAACCTGAACTGGTTTTCTTCCTCCCACTATGCTGGGTCATTTTGATAGGCTGAGAAGAGAGAGAGGGACAGTTTCTACGGGAAGAAACTGGGCTTGACTCTCATTCTTTGGAGGGTGGATCCTCCGGGCTTCCTCCCTGCTCCAAACACTTCCGTGTCCCCAGAGCCTTCCTGAGGAACTTAACCCCCTCTGCATGGCCTTTAAGACCCTTCATCATGCAGCCCCGGACTCCGGCTCCAGCTTCCCCTCTCCCTTCTGCCCTACACTCCTAGTTCCTTAAGTGCATTCCACTCATTCTCACCTCCAGGCCTTTGTCTGTACTATTCCCTCTGCATCAAACACACTTCTCCCTCCCTATCATCCTTCAGCTACTTCTGCCTCAGTCCTGTAGAGCAGCTGCTCTGAGAAGTGTCCCCATGGCCCCGGCCCTCCCCACCGCCCACCCTGCGCAGTGCTGGTGTTGGTGTCCGTCCCCCTTCCGGTCTCAGCTCACAGGGCAGGGACTGTGTGTGGCTTGTCACCAGCCAGTGCAGGCCCTGACATGGAGTGCATGCTCCCTAAATGTTAGATGAAGGAGGAAGTGAGGTACTTGAGAAAGAACGAGGGCACATTTCCCCCCACCCTGCCCCACTAGGGCAGCGGGCCCTAACCGTGGCAGCTGGCACCTGGGAATTTTTTGGGGCTTGGAGTTTCCTGGGCAGTTTATCAGGAACAGACCTCAGCAAAGGGGCCCAGCGGAGGGTCAGAATGGGCTAGGAAATCTTGACTCCGCTGAGCACACTTCAAGGGGGCGTTGGGATGACCTCACCCCCTGGGAACTTGGCGCATCTGAGCCCACTTGAGCAAAGAGGGCTGCCACTTAGGCGTGGAAGGAGTGGGCTTTGCTCCCAACAAGCAGTGTCGCGTGACCTCCGGCCTCCCTCCCCAGCCTCCTCGTAGCTGTTGACAGGAGTGTGGGGCCTTCCCGGCTGCACTGGGGTGACCGGGTTTTGTTTGCAAAGAAAAAGGGAGGGGAGGAGCTGGGTGGCAGTTTCCAACGTGGGCTGGCCCCTTTCCATCTTGGGTGCTGGCCTACGAGGCCTCTGAAACAGAGAACAAAGTCCCATTACGCTGGCGTCTGTCTCCTGGGTGCCTGTCACTGCCCCATTTGGCAGAGGGGAGGGGAGGTTGGTTATTTTTTTTCTAGCCCACTTTCAAACCCACCAATGGCAAAGGTACTTCCTGTTGCCAGAGAAGACCGATACCCTTGTCCTGCTTTGTGTGGGGGGGGCCTTGCCAATACCAGCCCTGCAGTTTCCTCTCTGAAGGACGTGCTCTCTCTCTCTCTCTCTCTCTCTCACACACACACACACACACACACACACACACACACACACACACTCCATGTTGCTTCCTACTGCCAACAGCATTGATTTGAATTGTGGACCCGGGCAAATGTCACTTGAACCAGCGACTTCTCACCAGAAGTGTACTGAGGTAGAGGTCACGTGAGTCCAGGAAGCCCCTGAAATTGTATGCACAGAGTGTGGGTATTTTTCGGGGGAGAGACGCCTATACAGCTTTCATCACCCTTAACAAGGGCCACGACCCCTGCTCCCAGGGGTTACAGGGAGCTGCCTTGGAGAAGAGGTGGGGTATGGGAAGAAGGGCCCAGGCCTGGCCCTCTGCTGCTACCGCCCAGCTTTGCGGCCTTGGTTTCCCCCTGTGGAAACGAAAGGTGGTAAAACCTACCCTGCAGGGTGGTTCCAAAGACTAAATCGAATAAACAGAGGCACGCACTGGACCGTAACAGGGGCTCAGTAAAAGGCTGCGTGTGAAAGGAGGGTACAGAATAGACCGTTCTCCCGGCTGGCGATTCCCTTTCCCTGTGGAGCGGAATGTGCTGAAAATTTCAGCCAGAATGCCATCTGCCGAGTGCCAGCACGCTGGAAGCTGTCATCTCGGCGGCCGGCGAAGCTGGAGTGTTACTTCCTGCCATCCTCTTGGCCGTAAATGCCATTTGCTCAGGCTCTTTTTAGATCAATGGAGAGGCTGGGCTGGGGCAATGAGCGAGGCACATATGGGGCACTGCTGGGATGGCTTAAAAATGGGCTTCCGTCCTCGGACACTAAGGGAAGGCGACCCCAGGGTTTTCAAGAGGCCTTTCCTGGCCAAGGTCACCAGCCCTTCATGGAGAAACATGTCCAGATGTATTTCCCCAGACCTACAAGTAGATATCTCTGATGTCAAAGGATGTCAGAAACCTTTTCTTGTCAGAGGAAGGAAGGTGGCGAATGGGAAACCTCGTGTTTAGTGAGCACCTACTGCATGCCATGCGTCATATCGGATGGATTCACCTCGCAAATTCAAAACTCCTCACAGCGGTCTTGCGGGGTGGTGAGAACACGCACCAGTTTTGTAGGTCCCAGTGGGGAGACCCAGAGAACTTAAGCATGGACCTTAATATCACACAGCTCTGAAATGACAAAACAGAATTTAAACAGATCTGACTCCCAGCCTGTGTTCTTTTTTTTTTTTTAAAGATTTTATTTATTTATTCGACAGAGAGAGAGACAGCCAGCGAGAGGGAACACAAGCAGGGGGAGTGGGAGAGGAAGAAGCAGGCTCAGAGCGGAGGAGCCTGACGTGGGGCTCGATCCCATAACGCCGGGATCACGCCCTGAGCCGAAGGCAGACGCTTAACCACTGTGCCACCCAGGCGCCCCCCCGCCTGTGTTCTTTTTAACTGCCTCTCACACTGAGATTGAGGAAATGAAACTCTGGGAGAGATGGAGGCGAAGGGCTTACCCAGGAGTTGCATCTGCTGTTCCCACAGGGAAGGAAATAAACGTTTAGTGACCATCTACTGTGTGCCAGGATTTCTGCCCGGATGTCTCTATGTTCTCCCAGCCTCTCAGCTGCCCGAGACAGGGGCCTAAGGTCACGTACCATTCCAGATGAAAAACTGCAGTGCTGGGAGTTGACATGACTGCCCCAGGCCCCCGGGGAAATGAGCAGCAAAGCACAGGCTCGAACCCAGAGCCCGTGAGGGGCGTTCCAAAGCACTGATGTGGGAAAACCACATAGCCACCACTCGAGCTGCTCTTATGTCCACCTGTCTTACTGAAGGATTGTCCAAGGCTGGGCAGTGGCAACATTTACTTAGAATAGAGTCCCGTCCTCCCTAACTGTCCACAGCCACTCAGTGAGCAACCCCCCCCCCCCCCCAATCTCTGTCCCTACGTTTAGAGTCCAGGCATTGCTTCCTTGACGAAACGCTGGAAAGACCCTCCCCTCTGGTCTTGGCGGGGCTGGAGCAGCCTTTGGTCAACTGTGAGGTTGGGCCAGGAATGTCTCCTGCTCCCTCCTACGCATGGGATGGGCAACTGCAGAGGTCTCCTGGGCTCCCACCTCACAAGACCCCCTCCGCCCTGCCTTGTCCTTAGAGTCCCCGGGTCAGATTCCTGGCCAGAAGAGGAGGGGGCTCACTGGCCGTAGGTGGCACCCTCACAAGACCAGAGGGTGCTCAGCCTTCCGTGGAAGGAAGGGGGCCTGGGGCCTCTTCCTGGCAGAATTTTCTCACCAGTGACAGCGCGCCTGTTGGAATCTGGTGCTGGTGCCAGCAGCTAGGAACCTCTGTGCCCACAGACTCGGCCATTTGGGGGAACAGCTGAAGTGATCCCCAGGAGGGGAATGGTGGGGGACATTCTGGCCCTCGATGGAATATTCTGCAGTCATGAAACCAAAGCACTGTGAGTGTTCAGAAGCCATGTGGGGAGAATGCTTTTTATGTAATGTTGAGTTAGAAAACGAAAAGGCAGGAAGCAAAACTGGATGTGGGTTCTGACTGCCGCGAAGTTGGAAAAGGGGCTCAGGACTATTTCGTACTCAGTACTCCCGCACTGCTTAGGGAAGCAAGCTGGGACCGGAGGAGAGAATGCTGGTTTGGGATCAGACATCTCTGGGCTTACATCTCAACACTGCTTCTCGCAGCCGAGGGGAAGTGTCCCTGCTGCCTGGAGCTTTGTTTCCCGCCTAGAAAATCCTGCAGGTGAAGATTTTGGAAGTAGCTACACCCCCGTGTCCCCGAAGACATCCGGCAGGAGGCATAGCACACAGGCAGGCACAGCCAGTGGCTCCCACGTGGATGAGGGCCGGGCAGAGACCACGCAAAATGCCACGTGAGTCAGGGTGTGAAGGCAGGGAGAAAGGAGGGATTTTTCTCCTCCTTGCCGAGCTTTCTATAACGTAGCTGTGTTGTTTAAACGTGAGGTTTTCTGTTGACCTCTCCGAACTAGGGTGTTCTGCAGGGCCCTTGGGGCCCACACTCATGTTTCTGTTTCTTGTGGAAGCCGCTTTCACTGAGCTAAAAGCAGATGGTGGTGTACAATTTGGAGACTGCTTACCATTGTTCTTTCATCACAAGCATTTTCAATTTGTATAATTTAATAACACACCCTCTTAGACACTTTCACGCTGGTCTTTTTACCTCACGTCAGGGCACTGGCCTCTGAGGCGGTAGAGAGAGTGTTTATCCCTCACTCCCTGAAGGAAGTTGGATCATATAATCAAGATTCAACACGTATGTAAACTTCACAGGTCACTTGGCTGTATTTTGTCCTAACATATAGCTGGTTTTACAGGGAACTTCCCCCTGTAGGAACGAAGCAGTGTGACTCCCCAGCCAGCGTTCATGTCAACCGCCAGGTCACTCTGAAAGAACATCTACTTAGGATTCACAAGCGGTTTGGTAAAGACATTCTCCAATTGAGAGAGAAGGATGGGAAACACAGCAGTGATGTCAGGGGAGAGGAAAAAAAATCACAGAACCGTGGCTTGTGGGCTTTGGTGCTCAGAAGGGCTTTTGATCTGTGGTCATATTTAATGTAACCTGGAGAGTTTGCCAGCTGTGGGGACCTTAGGGAGACTTCAGCCTGTGGACCCTGGAGGAAGCTGCGGCCCAGAGAAGCTGGGTGGCTCGCATAAGACTACAGCGTGCCTGGAGAACGTGGGCTCCGTGGTCCCTGGGCGGCCTCTCCTGATGGTTCACACCTGGGTTGTATTTCTCCGACTTGTTTGATTTGTGTCCTCCAAAACAGCTCTCCAGTGGGCCCTTGCTCTTATCCTTGTGGTTCTGGAGATGGCCTGCAGTCTGGCTCTGGGTCCACCCTCCTCGCTGCCTGGGGGGGCCCCTCCCTAGCAGACAGAGCTGGCCCGCTCTGCTGAAAGCCCTCTGTGGCTCCCTCTCCCTCCTGCCCCGTACAAGGTTCCTATCAATCAAGGCAGTTTGGGTTGCAAATGTCAGAAACCTAGCTCAACCTGGCTTATAAGCAAAAGAATGCTCTCCTATCCTCCTTGGGTGGAGCTAACCTCTGCCATTCTGCCTCCTGCCTCAGAGGTGGCCTGCCCAGACCCCTACTGACCTTGAACTTGGCAGGCCCCTCTCCCTCTTTGGGCCCATTTCTCCTCCTGTGAAAGGGGCTGATCAGAGAGGATTTCTGAGGTCTGCTCTAGCTCTGAGATAATAGAGGCAGCAGCTGGCATTTATAGGGTGCTTGGTGAGTTTCTGGCCTTTGCTGAGCGTGGGGGGATTGAAGAGGACACGGAAAAGCCCCTGCCCTCCCGGATCCAGCCCTAGTATCTCCCTATCCCTCCTCACCACTTCTCTGCTGCCCTGTCAAGTGTCCATTATTTGTCTTATTTACGGACTATATTTACGGACTATATTTTAACCACCTAAAGCAAGTATACAGAATGTTTCTTCTCTCATTAAAACCTCAATTCTCCAAATCTCTACTACCTTCAATCCAGAATCTGACCCCTTCTCACCACCTTCACAGGTACCTCCCCGCCTCCCAATCTCAGCGATCATCATCTGTGCCTGGAATAATCCAGCGGCCTTGTCCCAGCCCTCAGCTTCCTCCCCCACCCTCCTGCCAGCAGTCCCCTCTCCACACAGCAGCCTGAGCAGTCTCACCATTTCTCTGCTCGAAACCTCCAATAAGGTCCCTCTCACTCAGGGTAAATTGGCTCAAGAAAACGAAAGCAGCAACCATGGCATCTCCTCCCCACCCACCGCCGCTCACCGCTCCAGCCCTGCTCGCATTTGCTTCCAACTCCCACACCTGCTCACACCATCCCAGCTGGCTTCCTTGCTGTTTCTCAGCCATTCGTTCCCACCTCAGGGTTTTGCACTTGTCGTTACCCCTGCCTGGAACGTTCTTCCCCCAGCTACCCTCATGGCTCACTCCCTTCACCTCTGCTCAAAAGTCACCACTTAAAGAAGCCCTCTGTGAAAATCCTAGTACTTCTCTCTTCCCCACTTCCTGACTGCATTTTTCTGTCCCACCAGGTAGAGCATGTTTTACTTGTTGTCTGACTTTGCCCCCCGCCCCAGAATGTCCACTCCGTCAGAGGGGGAACCTTATCCCTCTTGGTGACTACTGTATTTCCAGTGCCTAGCATGGTGCCTGGCGCACGCTAAGTCCTCACTAAACATTTGTTAAATGAATGAATGATTAAAGTCCCTTAAGATTTTTTTTTCCTTATGCAGGACCTTAGCTTCAGTCCTTGTATTTTGTCTTCTGCGGACCACTGGCTTCTGTTTGGAGAGGGGCCTCCAGCTTCCTAGCATGGCTTTCCACCTCCTAACTGGGGGATCCTCCTCCACAGGCTTGGGGGGAGCCATGGCTTGCCTGCCTCATCATCACATCTCTCTTCATTTTCCCCTGTCCTCGCTCCCCTTAGTCTCAGTATTAATGGAAGCCCAGCAACGTGCCCAGAGCACAGTGAACCCCATGGCCGGGTGTGGGAGGAGTGGTCCCTGCAGTGGCCTCTCGGTCCCTGGCGTGGCTATTCTTCTGCCCTGACTACAGAGCATTGTGGGCCAGGGGCGGGGGGTTGCCTACGATTTATAAGCACTTGCCACGAAAATTGTGCTCAGCTGCTGTTGTGAGTGAGCAGCAGAGACTCGTGCAGTAATTACCCACCCTGCCATCTCCCAGGCTGCCAGAGCCAGGACCTGCCCCTGGGATGGAGGAGGACAGGTGGCAATGATGAAGCCCCTACCTCAATACTCAGCCACCAGAGTTTGTGGCCAGCGGCCAGCTCCTTTGCAAAGAGACCCTCCCAAGATTCTCCAGGCCCTTTGGGGCGAAATTCCCTTAGAAATGAATCCTCAAAGGTGCATGTTCTAGAAAAGCCCACCTTGCTTATAAAGAATGCTTTCATTTTCTATAGGTAAACGGGAGAGGAAGTCACAGAATACAGTGACTTTGTCATGATAGCCTTAGGGCAGGCTGGCGGGAGCTGGAACCTTCACAAAGTTGATTACGGGTCTAATTAAGATGGAATTTAAAATGGGAATGACTGTTAAAAAACTCATGTGTTCGCGGAGTTCTGAGGCGCCCTCACCCTCCTGCCTCTCTCTCCCCGCAGACCCGAGTCCCCCGGCTCGCCTTCTGGCCACCCGGCCGTGCTGCGGCCCCGGCCCCGAGCGGCGCCCAGTCCTGGGCGAAGCGCCGCGCTTCCACGCACAGGCCAAAGGCAAGAACGTGCGGCTGGATGGCCACTCGCGCCGGGCCACTCGACGCAACAGCTTCTGCAACGGCGTCACGTTCACGCAGCGGCCCATCCGGCTGTACGAGCAGGTGCGGCTGCGCCTGGTGGCCGTGCGCCCGGGCTGGAGCGGCGCGCTCCGCTTCGGCTTCACGGCGCACGACCCGTCGCTCATGAGCGCCCAGGACATCCCCAAGTACGCCTGTCCCGACCTTGTCACGCGGCCTGGCTACTGGGCCAAGGCGCTGCCCGAGAACCTGGCGCTGCGCGACACCGTGCTGGCCTACTGGGCGGACCGCCACGGCCGCGTGTTCTACAGCGTCAACGACGGCGAGCCCGTGCTCTTCCACTGCGGCGTGGCCGTGGGCGGCCCGCTCTGGGCGCTCATCGACGTCTATGGCATCACCGATGAGGTGCAGCTCCTCGGTAGGTCGGACCAGGCACGGGTTCTCTGTGCGCGTGGATGCGTGGTTCTTTAATACTGGCAAACACAAAGGACTCACTTTGCCCAGCCTTGTTCTAAGCAGTTTACGCATTTTAACTCATTTTTTTAAAAATCACAACTGGCCAAACTCATTTTACAGGTGAGAAAACTGAGGCACAGAGAGGTTAAATAACTTGTGTTGCAAAGCCAGGACTGGAAGCCACAAGGGTTGGGTCCAGAGTCCAGGCCATGGCCCAGGTTCATTCATACATCAGGTACTTGCTCCGTCAGCCTTTTGTCCATTCCTTCGCTAATTCCTTCACTCTCTTTTTTTTTTTTTTTAAGATTTTATTTATTTATTTGACAGAGATAGAGACAGCCAGTGAGAGAGGGAACACAAGCAGGGGGAGCGGGAGAGGAAGAAGCAGGCTCCTAGCGGAGGAGCCTGATGTGGGACTCGATCCCAGAACACCGGGATCACGCCCTGAGCCGAAGGCAGACACCTAACAACTGAGCCACCCAGGCGCCCCTCCTTCACTCTCTTATTCATTTGCTCACTCATTCACTCATTAATGCATGTGTTTGCTCACTCATTCGTGTATTCATTCACACAGGTGCTTATTCGTATGCTCATTCATTCAGTCACTCACACATCTTTACTCCACAATCAAATTGATGCCCCAGTCCTCGAGTATCTATGGTGGCCACCGTTAAGGGGCTCAAGGTCTGCTGGGGACGCAGGCAGACAAGCCTGGCCAGCTTGGCTCTAACAGAGGAGGCAGTCACTAATGCTAAAATCCTGGTGGGGAGAATCCATGTGGGCAGAAGCCCTTGTCTTGAGACCTTTTTTCCTTTTATTACTTTTTAAAATGATTGAAAATTCACATAACGTCAAAATAACCATTTTATTTTATTAAAGATTTTATTTATTTATTTGACAGAGATAGAGACAGCCAGCAAGAGAGGGAACACAAGCAGGGGAAGTGGGAGAGGAAGAAGCAGGCTCATAGCGGAGGAGCCTGATGTGGGGCTCGATCCATAGCGCCGGGGATCACGCCCTGAGCCGAAGGCAGACGCTTAACCGCTGTGCCACCCAGGCGCCCCAAAGTAACCATTTTAAATGTACGGTTCAGTGGCCTTCAGGTGGCAACAGTCACCTCTAGTTCGAAAACATTTTCATCACCCCAAAGGGAAACCCATACCCATTAAGCTGTCACTCCCCATGCTCCCCTACCTCCAGCCCCTAGCAACCACTGACCTGCTTTGTATTTGTGACCTTAGCTCTTGAACTCACAGGTCACATGTGAGCCAGCCCAGCCTTGATTTCCGAGGAAGGAAAGGGAGAACAGGTTTCTCGGGGGATCTGGACACAGGCCTACCTGTCATTTACCTGCAGTAAATACACAGATCTAAAGTTTCCGTGTTTTAAGTTTGAGTTTGGACGGATTTATACACCTGCCGTAACCGAAGAAAGTTCCCGTCTTTCTTGGAGGCAGCCCGTGTTCTGATTTTTCACCAGAGGTTCGCTGCACCTGTTCTTGAACTTCACGTAAATGGAAACATACAGTATATATGCATTTCCGTCTGGTGGCTTTAGCGCAGCACATCCTTTTTGAGATTCCTCCATGTTGTGGCCGTGTGACTCAGCGGTTTGTTCCTTTTTAACTGCCGAGTAGTAGTCCACGATATAGATGTACCATCGTTGGTGTATCTGAATGTCTGGGCTGTTTCTGGTTTTTCTGCCTTGCACCTTGAAGGAAAACTCTGGCCCAGGCTCCTCTCTTGCCACTACCACCCACACCACCATTGGGCAAGGAGGGAAAATGCATGCCTCCTGGCTGTGTTCTCCTTCCCCAGAAGAAGGAAGGCAGAACTTCTAAGTGGTTAAGACTAGAAGGTTGGGAGTCACACAGACTTCTGTTCTATACCTGGCTCTCGACGTGGCAGCTCTGTGGGGTTAGCCAGGTGACTAAACCTCTATATGCCTCAGTTTCTTCATCTGTAAAATGGGTTCGCGGTAATAATACCTCCTGGCATTAAGTCACCTGAGAGGGTATATGAAAGGGACACAGCGCAGGGCCTGGCACATAGAAGGTACTCGATGACAGCTAAGAAATCAGAATCTCTGCCCATTTGCATGTGGGGCTAAGCACATGTCTGAATTCCAGGCTTAGGCAGACCAGACCATGAATAAGCTACCCACCCTGCAAGCTGGGGCCTTACTTGGGCATTTTAACCATGTCCCCCACACTCCTTTTCATAGACGGTTTTGCATTTCACCTCCAGGAGATGTAGGTTTCTAAAGCCTCCTAGATCTCCTGTCGCTCTTTTTTGGAGCTCTCTATTCAGAGCAGGGAAACAATCACACCTCATTCACCTGCTCCCTCATATAGCCCATGTGTTGGGGTAACCGCCAAGAAATCATATCCACCCCGTAATCTGCACAAGTGGGTTCGGGTTTTTTGAAAATACAAACTGAAAGCAGCCTTTGATGACTTAATGAATCTGAATAAACCTGTAAGGAGTCATGGACTCTTCCCCCGTTCATCTGTTCACTTAGCAAACTTTTATTGAGCCCTCTTCAACACCCCAAGCCCCCTGGAGGAAAGGGAGCGAGCCCCCTGGAACACTGGTGCAACTGGTAGACGTGACCCCGTTTCCTTATCTTCAGGTAGTGCTGGAGATGTGCTGGTTGACAGGAAGCCCCTGTTTACAAGTGAGATTCGAAGGAATTCCATTTCTGAGTGATAGGATTCTAAGTGAATTTCACTTCTTCATACCTCTATGAGCTATTAAAAAAAAAAAGTGTGATGAGCTTATAGTGCTTTTACAACGAGAAAGGGCAATAAAGCTATTTTTCTTCCCGAAGGTTATATGAGATGATGGGGAAGTTTCTGGCAGGTGATCAAAGCTTAATGTTTCCTTCCCAGGGGAAGAGTAAATTGCCATTGGGTACATCTGGGTAAAGGGATTATGGGTGATCCCCACCATTGTCACCACTACCACCAAAGTTACTAACAACTCATGGTCAGGAAAAAAAAAAAGTATAATAAAAATAAGAAAGCTAAGCTTTTATGATTTTTTATGGCTTGAGTTCAGGCAACAGATATCCTACTGTTGCTAGCAACATGAGAACCACAGAAATCCCACCCTAAATTGGATCTCCCCCTCCCAGTTCTTAGAACTGGGCTTTCTAATGGTGTGTCTAAGGTACCCAGTGGATGAATGCAAGGCAGCCAGTGCTTGTGCAATCCAGAGCCCTCTGATCTCCTTTTCCTCACAAGGAAAAAGGAGGTGACATAGTTCCTTTAGAGATTGTCAGCTGTGAATCTCCAGAATAGAAAACTCCAGAATAGAGACCCCTCACCCCTCCTTCACCTCTCTCAGACGCCACTAGATAAAGATTGAAAACCAACAAGCTCACGTGTCACCCGAGTAAGCTTGTCAAATTGAACAAATAAAAATACAGGACACCTCGTTACATGTGAATTTCAGAAAAATAAGAATTTTAGTACAAGTATGTCCCATACAATACTGGGGACATACTTATTGGAGACATTTGCTTTTCTGAAATTCGAATGTTACTGGGCATCTTGGATTTTATCTGGCACCCCTCATCTGGGAAACATCCCCCATCTTGTGGGACAGGGGGACCCTTTATTTGCCCTGGAACTTGAGCTAAAGTCTCCAAAAGAAGGTTCATAGGCCTCATGTATTTCTTTCAGTTGATGGAATTATGTTCCTAGCCCAGCCTCCTCCTTCAAGGGGGTCCAGCAGCAGACCCCTGTGTCTGGTGTGCCTTCTCTTGTGACCTGCTCATTCTCTCCTTAAGACAGGGGGTTTTAGCCCCTTTAGATAAAGAATTCAGGACTCAGAGAAGGGAAGTGACTTGCCTAAAACCACCAAGCTTGTGAGTGGCAGAGGCAGGATTAGAACCCAGATGGCATCCGTCTGTCATTAGTTCAGTGGTTCTCAGCTGTGGCTGCACCCAGACCAATTCAATCAGAGCTTCAGGGAGTGGCCCCCCAGGCATCTAGATCTCTTAAGGCTCTTCAGGTGATCCCAGAGTGTAGCCAGGCTTGTGACCACAACAGTCCCCTTTGCACTGGTGCCTGTCTCTCCTCCCTGCTAGGTGCTGAGCTGAGTTCTTCAGACATGTCAGTTCAAGGCATGGGGTCATCCCAGGACAACAAAAGCCCCTCCTGTTTGACTTTTCTGCTTCATTCCCAAACCCACTCTAAATTCGCATTCACCCCACCCCTTCCCCTGCCCAGATAGGCACCACTCTGGTGTTTAGTATAATTTTTTAAATATGTAGAGTTTTACATGCATAGAAAGATGGGACTGTGCAAAGAATCTTACCCGTTCTTTTTTCACTTGTCCCATTCTTAGATTAGTCTGTGCTGCTGCAGATCTGTCTGGTTTCTTGTTCCCCAGCAGCTTCTGTGCTGATGGACTGGGGCGCCACCAGTTCCCCCCAAGCCCCCAAGCAAACCACATTGCAGTGCACACTCTCCCACAAGGCTGTGCTGTGGCTGCTGGGGTTTGCCATCCTCTGGGGCACAGACCACGATGGCCTTGCTGGATCCCGGAGTGGTCCATCTTGAGAACCTGTGATTTTTCTCGGTGCCCCTTTGGGCCAAAGAGAAAGGGCTGAGCCCAGGCATATGATTTTGTCGAATTTAGTAGTTCCTGGACCCAGGAGAGGCAGGTATGGCCAGGTTTGCCCCTCCTCTCCTTGGCTCCTCTGAGAAGCTCTTTCCTGGAGCTCTGGAGTTCAGGCCCCATGTCCTGAGGCCCCTCTTTCCCTCTTATAGACAACTCAGTAGTGGTCACTGTCATATAGCCCCTTTGTCCTTCCTCTGCCCAGTGGTGGAAGGCTGGTCAGACCAAATAAGCAACCCCAGTCCAAGGCCATGGCATTGCAGGCTATGTTGTCAGAAATCTTTTAAGTGGCAAAAACCAGTTCAGTCTTGCTTAAGCAAGGGTAAAAAAATGTCTCATGTGACTGAAAATTCAAGGGAACAGTTGCCTGTAAGGTTGGCTTGATGCAGGAGTTCAGTGAACAGCCCCTGAAATATCAGCCTGCCTTTATTTCTTGCCCTGCTGCCATCTTTATTAGCATTATCTTCAGCTGGGCTCCCTTTTGGAGGCGGGGGGAGGCCACTAGCAGCTCCATCTCCATGTCCCTCGTCCTACCAGATTAACAAATCTAGCAGGATGTAGCTTTCCTACAAGGTCTAGCTAAAGTTCAAGGTTCAGCCTCATTGCTCTCCATTACCAGGAGGATGGGATAGAGTGACTGGCCAAGTTAAGGCCTCCTCCTCAAGGTAATCAGTGGAATTGGGAGTGGGTGTGGGGCAGTTCTCTGAGAAGAAAAGCTGGGTGCTGGGACCTGAAGAAGGGGGACTGGATGCCATACAACCAGAAACAGCTCTACATAGGCCTTGTAGGGGAGTCATTTACCCTTTCTGAAAGCCTTGAGCCCCTTCGTTAATTTAGTTACCTACTATGCGCCAGGCACTATGCCAGGAACTTTACCTGCGTGACGATTTCCAGTCCTCACTAGAACACTTGAGGCAGGAGATAGCATCATCCCCATTTGCAGATCCTGCATGGACGGATAACTTGGCCAAGGTTACCTGTCAGTTGGTAGTGCTAGAGTTGGTGTTTGTTATTTATGAACATTATGAACAAAGTGTTTTACAAAGACTTAAACTTATGGATCCAGACGCAGGGCCTGGAGGTCAACTGCACCACCCCATGCTTCAAGTGAGGAAATTGAAGCCCAGAAAGAGGCAGGGACTTGCCCAAAGTCACCCAGCTGATAACTGGTCATGACAGGGGAGGGTGTTGGGCCCAGGACCCGGGGGGGGAGGTACCTCAGCATGGGACCTGTGAGCACCCCATATCACACAGGGAGGAATGGCTGCAGGTGGCTTCATCCAGAGCCTCAGTGGGGAGCAGTACAGGGTAACTGGTTTTTGCAGTTAGTGTATTCTCTCCAAACGGTCCAGGCCAGCACCCAACTCCCTGCCCTGATAGTAAGGCATTTGCCCAGCAGAGTGGCCTGAAGGACTGTCATTTCCCAGGCTCCCGAAGGCCTACTCTGTGCCAGGCACAATGCCAAGAACATTGTTATTCCACAGATCTACCATTAACCTTTCCCACGGACCTAGGAGATAGGGGTGAAGGTCCTCACATTGCAGAAGGAAACTGAGGTCACATCCAGGACCAGACAGTGTCCAGGGGACGTCTGTCTCCCCTGGTCCAGTCTTCTTCGGTTGGAAAAGCATGGGCTCAGTGGCCCACAGACCTGACATCCACATCTTTCCTTCTTAAGCCCCAATACCCCTGCCCTGCTGTGAGCCCTCCTGTGCCCATGGCTGAAGGAGATCTGCTCCTGTAACCTCCTGCCTCTTTGGAGACATTGCTCCTCCTATCATGTGTCCCTTTCTCCAGCCTCACTTTCTCCCTCTCCACAAAGTCATTCCCATGAGCACACAAAAGAGGTCTGGTTTCCATTAAAAAAAAAAAAAAAATGGCCCTAGGGGCGCTTGTGTGGCTCATTTTGTCAAGCTTCCAACTTTTGATCTTGGCTCAGGTCATGATCTTGGGGTCATGTGATGGAGTCCCACGTTGGGCTCTGTGCTAAGCGTGGAGTCTGCTTGAGATTCTCTCTCCCTCCATCCCTCTGGCTCATGCTTTTTCTCAAATAACTAAATATTTTCTTCTTTTAATGCCCTTGGCAATCTCCTCCACCAGCTACTTTCTCATTTCCCTGCCCTTCTTCAGAGCAAAATTTTCTCAAAAATATCTTTGCCACCCTCTCCACCTCCCTCTTCGGCTCGTCCCAGTCCTCTTTAGCTCATCCCAGTATATGGTTTTTTTTTTTAATTTAAAAAGTTTAATGTGAAATTTAAAAGAAAATACAAAAAGAAAGAAGTCCACTTTCTTTAATGTACAAAGTATGAGTAGAAACAGTAGTAAATTATATATTTGTTTACACCATTTACACATATGTGTGTATGTGTGAATGTATACATGGCCACAGATAGAGTGGTTCTCCACATTAACTCTACTATTCAAACAGTAGAAAGTGGGTATCAATTTAGGGAGTGGGAAAGAGATAAACCCCAAAAGACTTTCCTACCATGTTTATTCTACACTGTGTATGGCTGTGTGCTCATTTCTCCACAGCACAGAATTCAGCTGTTTATAAAACTGAACCTGTTCAGAAGTTGAAGGAGACAAGATATGATGGGCCCGTGGCCTGGTGCACTGTCATACAATTCAAACAATGGTATAGCTACCAGCTTGTAATTTTTAGGGACTATAAACAAGGCTTCCTCTTGAAGGTGAACCAAAAACAACGTATGTTCCTTAGGCTCTGTAACATGTACAGGAAAAAATGGATACTGAGGAGGTTCAAAATTTGGTCTTTACCAGTTGCCAATGCAATTAGCAATGACCCAGTCCGGCAGGACTTGATCTTGACCAGTATCTCTGCCAGCATTTTAGTCCTTCAGTTTCATCCTCTCCTGGGTTAAGTTCACCACCAGGGACGTTGAAGACAGTTGTTCCCAGCTGCAGCAGTGACACGTGGGGTAGCCGGTGCTCACGCACCTCCTCACACCGATTTTATCCAGTTCCTGCCTCATGCACTGAAATCTGGCCGCTCCCAAGCTGTCCCCACTGTTCACCGGACTCAGCCTACAAGCTCTCCCTTCAGCCCCATGCTGCCAGATCCAGAGCCCAGCCTCGTCCTCTTACCTGGCCTCTCACTTTGGCACAGGTGGTCTCTCCCTGCCTCTCTGACCTGCTCATGCCTCCTGGCTTCACCAACTTCTGGTTTTCCTCCTGCCTCCCTGGCTGCTCCTCCTTGGCTTCTTTTCTGGCTCCTTTCCTGCCTGTCTCCATATGCTGAGAACCCCAGGGTTCCATTGTCAGCTTTCTTCTCTATCATGTAACACAATATGCATGTAGAAAAGTGTACAAAACATCTGTGGAGTTTAACGAGCCATCACAGGGCAGGACCATTTCTCCATCTACCCTTTCTCCAGATGATGATCCAAGCCTGTCACCAGGCCTCGAATCCCATCTTTAGGATGTTGGCTCCCAAGTCCGTATTCCCAGACCTGATGCCTCCCTTGAAGTCCAGACGTCCCTCTACTTACTCTCATCCCCTCCTGCCATCCAAAAGGCATTCTACACTGAGCACACTCAGGCATCCATCCCCACTGTCTTCGAAGGGCACCACCCATTTGGCTGACTGGTCCAGAATCTCAGGAATCATTCCTGATCCCTCTTTCCTTGCCTTACATCCACTGCCTCAGCGTGTCCTACCCCTTCTGCCTCTAGTGCGCGTCCTGAATCACCTCTGGAGACAAAGTGACTGATGGATGACCCTTTGTCTCTAATTCTTCTAGGCTTCCTTCTTCTTCACACAGATGGTTTCTCTTGAGACATATATTCTCCTTTACTTCCAGTCCCAGACATATTTGACCTGAGAGAGCTAGGGAAAGGAAAGAATCCAGCTTTCTTCCAGATCCAGAGCCAGGCTCTGGACATGGCCCAGGGAGAGTGGGAGGTTGTGGAGCCAATCCTAGCCACCCAGTCTCCCTATGCCTGGCCTGGGACTGCTATTCAGTAGATGTTTGGGGCAGGGGCAGAACTGTCAGACTCATTCTCTCGGGGGATATTAGGCTCATGGGGACTGCAAATCCAAGAGCCACTTGGCCTGAGGCTGAGTCCGTGTGCTCTGAGAGTGGAACACAGACAGGTGAACTTTGGAGGTAGTATTGCTAGTCGTCAGGGGATCTGGTTTTGGAGTCACTTAGCCTGAGATGGAATCCCATTTCTGTCACCCCTGGCTGTGTGACCTTAAATAACTCACTCCACTTCTCAGAGCCTGGGTGCTCTCCTGCTGTGAAAAGTGCCCACTTTACAGAGCTCCATGAGATAGTGGCGAGGACTGATGGGGATAATGCACAGAATTGCATCTGGTAGGCAGGGTCTCAAAAAAATGTCTATATATACTTTCATCAGGTCGAGTGAGTTTGGAGGCAAATTAGAAGTTAGGAAGTTAGGAAGTCCTGATAAGCTCCCTTGGGGGCCTCCTGGTATTGTGGGATTTCTGGTTCTCCACAGAGATTCTGAAGTGTCAGGCCTAGGCCAGCACTGTGTTGTCTTGGGCCTGTCTCACTCAGGGACAATGCCTGATGGAGACAAAGCTCCTTTCACAGAGATAAGTGAGGAGACCCAACCTTTTCTGAGGGGCTGCTGTGTGCCAGTTATCAGGCTAAATGCTGTCTCATATGTTGTTACACCAGCCTCACAGACTAAGCTTTCCCCTCAAAAATGCTGTTCCTTCACACAATCTATGCCTTCTGCCCGGAATGGTTATACCCCACTTCCCAGGCACCACTCTACTCCCTTGGCCTTCAGGTCTTCACTCCATCTTCACTGTCACAGAGGCCTGTTTTGGCCTCACTTCTGACCAAGTCCCCCTTTCACACACTCTCAGAGAACTCCAGTTCTGTCACTCCCTGGTTGTGTGACATGGAGTAACTCACCTTGCCTTTCAGAGTCTGAGCCCCCCCACTGAAACATGCTCATTTTACAGAGCCACACAGGACAGTGGCTCTTAGTAACACTCATCACACTTTGTACTTATGTCTGATGCTTCATTAAAGTCTGTCTCTCCCACTAGAATGGGAGCTCCATGGAAACAGGAGTCTGCTCGTTCACCTCTCTTCACCCAGTGCCCAGCACAGCGTTTGGCACATGGCAAGTGCTCTATACATTTTGTTCAAAAAATATTGAAGGAATAATGATAATAATTAACATGTTTTAAGCACTTACTTTGTCCCGTGTTCTGTGCTACATTATTCATAAAAACATCTAATTTCATCTCTATAACAACATGAGGGAGGGAGACCAGGATTATTCCATTTTAAGCGGAGGAAGCCGAGGCTCTGAGAGAGTAAGTGACTTACCTAAAGTCACACAGCCAGAAAGGGCTGAAGCCAGGAACTGAACCGTCTCCACAGGCCATGCTCCTAATTAGAATGCCGCATTGAAGGACGGACTCCTGTGTAGAGCTGTTGGGGCAAGAGGGAGGAGCACTGGGATGGGGGACAGAAGCAGACGCTGGCAAGGGCAGAGGCCCAGGGTGAGCCAGGGCCAATGCCTTTAGGCTTGGCCTAGCAGGATGGGCGGGACAGAGAGCCCTGGGAAAGCGCATCACACCAGGAGGCCCCACTAGAAGTGCATGCTACACCAGAAACATCCGCTTACCTAAAATGCCTTTTCCAAAAAAAAAACAAAAACAAAAACAAACAAACCCAAAACCAAACTTGTTTTAGTCTTTTATATGTGCCTTTTTTTTTTTCTGATTACAAAACCAATACATGTTCACTAGAGAAAAGTGAGAAAATCTAAAAACTGTAAAGAAGCAAATTTCCACCCAGAGACAACCACCCTCAGATTGTTATGTATATCCTTCCTGTATTTTTCCTATGCACCCTATACATACATTTCCCACACAGTTGGAATCAAATAATATATTCAGTTTTGTATCTTCTTTTGTTCACTTAATGTTGTATCATCAGTGTTTTCCCACATTATTAACTATTAATTGGAAAAGATTTTTTAAAATATTGGGGGGTTCTGATAAGACTTGTAATACACATATTTATTGTAGAAATATCGGATAACACACCGGATGGCCAAACAAACAGGTCTGTGAGCCAGGGTCAGAACTTGGATGGCCAGTTTACAAAATCTGCCCCGTAGATTTCTGCAGGTGGGGCAGGGAGTAACATACCAGACTCTCACTAGGGGCTAGGGCATGCTTTTTGAGAAAGCATATTCATTATTATGACTTAATTTTATGTTTGGAAAACTAAAGAGGAAGAAACACTTTTTACCATGATATAAATTACAGAATGACAAATCTTAGCTAGAGGGATCTAGTTAGAGAAGTTTGAAAAACAGTTTTTCTTGCTTTAATAAGAATATTTTTATCACTAAAAAAAACTTCCCAATACTTTAATGACTGTTTCTTTCTTTCCCTGATTTGTTACTCAAGAGTAGCAGTGTCTTCTAGAAACCTCATTCATTCATTTATTCATCCAATAAAGAATGACGGTTCTTTGCCCAGCACCCTGCTAAGCCCTGAGAAGGGGGTGGTGAACAGACAGGCAAGGACTCACATTCTAGTCGGGGAGGCAATTGACAAGTAATCTGCCAAAGTATGAAAACCTGTATTACCTAAACGAAACACTATTTTGTTTTTTTTACTTAACTGTAACATGTAGTATCAAGAACATATTTCCATACCACTAAAAATTATTCAGAAATATGTTCATGACGGTGACTTAAAACTCTCCTTAGTTTTCTGTCCTATAACATGAGGCCACCTCTTGCAGAGGGCTAACATATTCAGTGTGCAGCACCCAGGCACTAGGCTCTGTGCTGCGTTC
The DNA here is from genome assembly GCF_023065955.2 of Ursus arctos. Taxonomy (NCBI): domain Eukaryota; kingdom Metazoa; phylum Chordata; class Mammalia; order Carnivora; family Ursidae; genus Ursus; species Ursus arctos. Next base: position 59,401,701 of record NW_026622819.1, read on the forward strand.
TTTCAGAGTCAGCACATGTTGAAGAGCCTGGGTTCTTGTTGTAGCTTTGCCAGTTGCTGTGCGACCTTGGTCGCATTCCTTAACCCCTCTGTGCCTCATCTCCCTTCTTTGCTAAATGGCTGGTAATAACGAGACACACCTCACAGGTTGTGTGAGGACTCAGATAACACGCGAAGGGAGCTTAAAATAGCACCTGTCACGTAAGGCCACAAATAAAGAGCAAAAGGAATCACTTCTTGGAGATTATGTTCTAGCTGGGGAGGCCAGGAATAAAGGGTTTGCAAATCTTCCAAAGGTGGAGAAAACCTTTGCAGTGGGGGAAGGAAGGGAGGAAGGAAGGAAGGAGGGAGGGAGGGAGGAGGAAGGAAAAACGGAGAAGGGGCCTTATCTGCCCTTTCCAAAGAGAAGTCAGCGGGCCGTGCTTACTCAGATTCTGTGCACCTGTAGTGCTTGAATCAGTACACACATGAACTAGAAAAAAGTGAGGGGCTGTGGGGAGACGTGGGGGGACAGAGGCCTGCGGGTGGCCGGGGCTCCCCGCCGGGGACCCGCACCCTCACCGCCCCCCTTCTGCCCTGGCGCAGAGAGCGCGTTCGCCGACACGCTGACGCCCGCGCGCCTCACCCAGGCCCGCTTCAGCGCCTGCCTGCCGCCCAGCAGCCACGACGCCGCCAACTTCGACAACAATGAGCTCGAGAACAACCAGGTGGTGGCCAAGCTGGGCCACCTGGCTCTGGGCCGCGCCCCGGGCCCGCTGCCCGCCGACGCCTCGGCCGCCGCCATCCCGTGCGGGCCCCGCGACCGCCAGCGGCCCGCATCGTCGCCGGCGCTGCTCGAGGCTGACCTGCGCTTCCACGCGACGCGCGGACCCGACGTGAGCCTGTCCGCCGACCGCAAAGTGGCCTGCGCGCCGCGGCCCGACGGCGGCCGCACGCTCGTCTTCTCCGAACGCCCGCTGCGACCCGGCGAGAGCCTCTTCGTGGAGGTGGGCCGCCCGGGGCTGGCGGCGCCCGGAGCGCTGGCCTTCGGCATCACGTCGTGCGACCCGGGCGGGCTCCGGCCCGCCGAGCTGCCGGCCGACCCCGACGCGCTGCTCGACCGCAAGGAGTACTGGGTGGTGGCACGTGCCGGGCCCGTGCCGAGCGGCGGCGACGCACTCAGCTTCACGCTGCGGCCGGGAGGCGACGTGCTCCTGGGCATCAACGGGCGCCCGCGCGGCCGCCTGCTGTGCGTGGACACCACGCAGGCGCTCTGGGCTTTCTTCGCCGTGCGCGGCGGCGCCGCGGGCCAACTGCGCCTCCTCGGTGAGTTTCCCCACCGCGCGTGCGCGGGCTGCCGCTGGGTAGCTCAAGCCAGGGCTGAAACCCGGGGCCGGCTTCCCAGGCTTGAGCGCGTGCTAGCATCCTCTTGCCTCCACCTAGAGTTTCTGATTCAGTAGGGGCAGCCCCGAAATGCAGTTCTAAGGAGTGTCCTAGGGATGTCCATGTTGCTGCTCCCAAGCCTGCATTTTGCCCACACCGACCTAAGTTCCCACTGGGGTCAGGGCCTGGAAGGCTTTATGCAGTCGGTAAATGGGCAGTGCAATTTTTATTTCTGTTGTTATGACTTATTATATCACGGATTTATTTTTTACATACATGAGGCATATTATGTTGTAGGAAAAAAAGTAAATACAACTGCACGTAAAAGAGTACATCAGAATAACAGTGTCCACAGAAAGCGGGATGGAGGCTTGAACCATCTTATTTTGACGTGATTTTGCCTTCATTCATGCCACCAATAGACACGGAGGACGCACCAGCTGTAGGCCAGGCCCTGGGCTCCAGGATGGGGCACCACAGAGGACAGGACACAGGCCATGCACAGGAGATGCTTACAGACCACCTGAACAGAGAGCTGCACCGTGTGGTGTGGGCTGCTGAAGAGCGGCTTCTCTCTAATTTGGTAGAAGGGATGTGGTGGTCAGGACAGGTTCCCAGAGAGCACAGCTCCATTTTCATGATTCAAGAAGTCAGTCCAAATGGTAACAGAAACGATGAACATTTCCTGTTATCTCGTTCAATTTTATACTCCTGATGCCTCTATGAAACCAATATCACTATCCCACCCACAGATAAGAAAACTGAAGCACAGAGAGATTAACTGACTGTCCCAGTCACACAGCTGGTTAGCCATGAAGATGTTGGGCAAATCACAGACCCTCTCTGAGCCTCTGATTCCTTCTGTGTAGAGAGGGAGTAATTACCTGCATCCTGGCATCGGCATGAGGATGAAGTGATGAGGTGCCTGTAATGCTTTCGGCAGGTGCCTGCCTCCTACAGCGTGTTTAATACACAGTAACAACAATGACTGCTGTTTGCAGGCAGAGGAGGAACACAGTGGTCATCGTTTTTGGGGAGCTGTGTGTGTGTGTGTGTGTGTGTGTAAGGGATGACCAAACGTAGTCATCATTTACCCTGAGATGAGTTTTCTAAGTTCCCACTGGGGCTTTGGCAAGAACTAAGCCTAGAATCAGTCTTCCTTACCCTCCTCCCCAGCACCTCCAGAGGAACCAGGATGAGTCCCTGAGTGGTCAGGAAGAGTAGGTAGAACGGAAGCGACTTCCTTCAGAGGCCAGGGACTTGCCCTCCTGATTTCTACCTGACAGCAACCTCAGCACTGTATTATCTGTCCATCCATCCTCAAGTAGGGTAAGGGAAGGAACATCTCTCTCACCTAAGAAATAACCCATTATTATCGGAACCAGCAGTGAACACAAGGAAGAAAACTCATTCGTGTTGCATACTACTAGTCAGGAATCTTGTAGTTGTAAGTGACAAAACCGCATTCGAAGTGCCCTAAACTGAAAGGAAAATGTATGAGTACACATACCTCAAAAGTCTGGGAGTAGATCGGATGGATTCAGGAATAGCTGGACCGAGGTTTTCAAAGCATGTTATCAGGATCCCATCCCAAAGCTCACTTTCCCCTGTGTTGGCTTCACTCCCAGGCAGGCTCTACAATGCTGGACCTACCTCCCAATGGATGGGCCCTTTCTTTCCCAACAGTTGTAGTGTTCTCATGAAGGCCTCTTTGACCTTTACTGGGTTATGCAGCCTTACCTAAACCGTCACTGAGATCAACAGGTGGAAGTTCTTCTTGGCCTGGCCTGGGTCATGTGAGTGAGGGTGACGTAAGTGCCCCAAAACAAAATCCTGGTGCAGTTTCTGAAATAAACAGGAATGCAGGCTGAGCAGGCAAAAAAATAGGTGTCCACCACACATGTGCGATTCCATCAGTCCTTAGCAGAAACCTGGGAGGTAACTCTTATCCCCCCATTAGACAGAGAGGGGAGCTAAGGTGCGAAAGAGTGAAGAGTCAGGGACTAGCAGAACAGGACCCACCTCCCACCGCCCCTGATGGAGTCTCTTTGGTCTCAGGCACCCTGCAGTCCAGCCCTGCGACCACGTCCCCGTCAGGGTCCCTCAGCGGCTCCCAGGATGATAGCGATTCTGATATGGCCTTCAGTGTCAACCAGTCCTCCTCAGCATCTGAGTCATCCCTGGGTAAGGAGGTATAAACCCCAGGGGGTAGGGGCTGTGGCTGGCCTGGCTCCTTCAGCTGTGCCAGAGCCTTCCTGAAGCTAAGCTAGGATGGCCACCTTTCCCCCCTGCATCCTCTCCTTTCTCGGCTGCACATTCATCTAGGGGGAGGAGGAATCGTCGTATGGTATCCCCAGAGGGTGATAAGGGTGCTTGAATCAGTACACACATGCTCAGGGGAGGGAGGGTAGGGAAGGGGACAGAGCCCAGAAGAAAACCCCAAGTTGGTGTCTCTCAAAATTGTTTCCCCACAAGTTCGGCCACAGAAGCTCTGCCTTCTTGGGGTTGCCCCAGCAAAGCCCACTGGAAAACCACATTCTTAAGACTGTCTTGTTCTCCCTTTCTGCAGTGACCGCACCCAGCTCCCCGCTGAGCCCCCCAGTGTCCCCTGTGTTCTCCCCACCGGAGCCGGCAGGCAGCAAGAACGGCGAGTGCACGGTGTGCTTTGACGGCGAAGTGGACACCGTCATCTACACATGTGGACATATGTGTCTGTGCCACAGCTGCGGCCTGCGGCTCAAGAGGCAGGCCCGCGCCTGCTGCCCCATCTGCCGGCGGCCCATCAAGGATGTCATTAAGATTTACAGGCCGTAGCCTGGCCCGTCATCGGGCCTTGGCCAGAGCAAGGTCACCTTTCTGAAGGCCCCCAGGGCCAGGCAACCGCTGTGGCCGCCAGGGAGTCCAAGGGCAGTGGCCATCCTGTCTGCCACTCTCCAACGGTGGGCAAGGCGTGACAGTCATGGAGATGAGGCCTTGGGGGTCTGAGCCCAGGCAATGCCTGCTTCTGGCTCAAAAGGGCTTTGCCCCCAAAAGGCCGTCCCAACAGCAAGCTCAGGACCTGCCTAGCAGACCACCCTGTCCCTCGGTGACCTCTCAGCTGGGAAACAGCACTCTCTGTGCAATGCTTTTTGCTGGAGTGGGGTTGAGTGTGTGAGAGAGGGTGAGGGGACGGAGTGGTCAGAGAAGAGAGAGGGAATGTGTGTGAGAGGACGAGTGAGAGAACGCATAGGTATTTATCCAGGGAGCCTGGCTCGGGAGGGTTATTTAACACTAAGGAATGTGCAATCCAGAGCCCAGACGGTAGCGTGACTAGAAATTGTTCACTTTCTGGGGCTGTAACGTCAGCTGGGTTTGAATGTATGAAGCCTGCACCTAAACAGAACTCCCTTGGATGGTATAGAAAAGGGACACTCGGATTTTCTAAGGGAAGGAAAAAATAGCTCATTGTTTACAGCTCCAAAGCAGCAAAGCCTTGGGGGGAAGGTGGGTGGAGAACAGAAAAGAACAATTTGCTTTTTTAGTTTCTTCCTCAGTCTTGGAGAGGAGTTTTGATGGGTGCTGCGGCCCACCGAGAGCTCTGGGTGGTGTCAACCCCAGAAGCCTTTTCACCCCTTCCCCCCCACCCCGACAGCCTAATAATAAGCATAGTGCACCTCGACTCGGTCCCTCTAGATGCTTTTCGTCTGTCCCACCCCTTGCTGTCCCCAAGAAGAAGGCAAGCAGCAGGTTCTCTTTTCCTGAGGGAGGGAAAGAATCCTGGAGGCTGGTGACTCACCTGCAGTTGGAAAGGCCGCCCCATCGCGCAGACGGCTCTCCAGATTTCGTTTTGTCACCCCGGGCCTGGCGTTCACCAGCGGCAGTGGCCATCACCAGGGCAGCCTGCTGGGGAAGCGGGAGGAGGAAAAGACTTTGCAACGGGTTCTGATTCTCAGCTTCTTTCCCTGCTGATTACTAAGATGTTAAATGATCATTAAGATGTTAATAGCTGAGACATTAAAATGCTGACCTTGGGACTCTCCCCCCCCCTTCCCAGGGCCATCTGCAGGCATTTCCTGGGACGTGGCCCTGTCCCTGACTGCCTCACCCCTGCGGAGGCCCATGTCTGCAGGCTCCCAGACCACCCCTGGGCTGATAGACTGGCCCAGGCCCGCTCCTCCTTCTGCCCCCAGTTCCGGTCCTACCCTCTGCCCTATCTTGCGCTGTACCTTTAAGGAAGCCCCTGGGCCTCTCTGATTCTCAGTTCCTAATCCGTCCAAGATGAGGCCCAGTACCTGCCCACTCCAGAACCCAGACCAGCATAACATCTAAAAAGCCCAAGACACTGCAAAGAACAGATAACATTTTTACTCCAATTCCTAATCTGTTCCTCTGCTGCACAGATGACGGCAGGGAAAGGAGAGCATTCAGAGAGTTTCTAGAACTAATGTTTGCTGGATGTCTGGAGGCCCAGAGCCCAGCCCAGCTGGGCCCTCATCAAATCAAATCCCGTAAGACCAGTTGGTCATCGCAATGCTCTAGGTCTTGGACCGCCTGCTTCTTCTCTGCCTAAAGTGGTCATAGAGTTCTGACCTGATCTCAACTTCAGAACCCCCACCCTTGCCCCTGCAAGGGCCCCTGATTGGTTATTTTCCCCTAGTGAATCTGGGAAACATGCCCACCTTTAAATTTTGTGACAGAGGTTTTTGGGGAGCAACTGGAACCTCAGGATAAGAGCTGGAGAAGCTCGGTAGCACTCAGTGGCCAGCAGGAGCCTTCCACTTCCCCCATGGGGGGCGTGGGCACAAACCTTGTGGGAGAGGACTCGTGCCCTCCTCCCCACCAGAGCTGGTTCTCCAGGCAGCAGTGCTGCTGACCGGATTGAGCCAGTCACAAGCTCTGGTGGTCTCAGAAGCCCACGGGAGGCAGCTGGTCTCCCCTGCCCCCTGCCCTTCCTAACTGTCCCCACCCCTGGGTGCCAGCCACGGTCATGTACAGCCACCACCAGGAAGCCAGTGACCGAGGGCCTGGACCCACGTGGACCAGGCCGTGCTCCTGGTGACCTGTTACCTGGAACAAAAGGAGCTGGTGGCCTGTTTAACTTGCTCCGCAGCTGCTATAAATAGCCTCCCTGTTTCCAAGAGAAATGAGGGGGGTGTTTATCTTCTAAAAACCAGACATTTCCTGATGCTCTAAACTGATTTATTCAGAGCTGTAGAGGAGCTGCTCCCATGGCCCTCACATGGCGGGAGAGAGAGGAAAGGGAACCCCTCTTTCTCACTTCACGCCATTACGTGCCTCGGTGCTGGGCTGGAGAGGCCTCTCCACGCACCGATCCTGTGAGGCTGGCCTTCTGACCCCACTGAGTCAGATCTAAGACACCACCGATTATAAAATACACCATTTTATGTACCACTAGGGGAAAAAAGGCGAATTTTAACTGCTAGATGGCACAGCTACACAATCCGTTCTAATCAGAGACTGGAAATGTGGAAGAAAAAAAAAAAGCTGTGCTATTTAGAACTGATAAAACACGGTATTATTCCCGTGGGACAGGTAAGAGAGCTGAGGTCCTGGGGGTGAAGTGATAGGATCACATGCAGTATGTGGCAGGGCTGGGATTCTAACCCAAGAGTGTCTGGTGCGGAATCCCACTCTCTCCGCTGCCAGGCCCCAAGCCCTGGAAAGCTTGAGACTGCCTTGAGTTTTCTTTCTTGAAACTTCTCTGGGCAGCCCCTAGAGAGAGCCTGGGCACCTGCACCTGTATGGAGGGTTCCAGCCCCAGGCTGCCGTCCCTCTGTCACCCATACCGTGGAAGTACAAGTGTCTTTCCTTTCAGGCTCGCCTTCCCACTGCCCACATTCTCCTGGCAGAGCTGAGCTATGTGATATCCTGAGGCCAACCTGAAGGCCTCCTTTGGTGACACAGGGGTGTACATACGGGGCAAACCTCGTGGAGGGGCCGAGAGCGTTGCCCCACCACCTTCCTGGGCCTCAGCACCACCACCCCCTTGGGCAGGGACTCCGGGGCTAAGAAGGAGGAGACCAGAAGATACTCCGTTGTTGTGGTCTTGTGCCTGTTTATTTTGAACCACCAGAGAAACTGGGCTGTTTCCAAGTCAGAACAATCTCCTTTTCCTAGTCCATTCCCAGAAGTGGGAGTCTTCTGGGCTATAGCCACCCAGGGCAGCTGCTCCCCGAAGTGCAGCAACACTTTGCTCAACACCCACTCATCAGCATGGCCTGTGTTCTGGACACAGTGCTGGGAACTGGGACTGAAGACAGAGCCCACAGGGAGCTGACATTCTGGAGCCGGACAGATTTGCACCTTTTCTTTGCTCGCTCTGGCACTGGGTCCTGTGCCAGCACATAGTAGGTACTCCGTAAAGGTTTACGGGAGAAATCAGAAAGCAAGTCCCGAGCGCTCAGGGGTTTGGTAAAACACCACATACACGTGCACACAAAGTCATTCGACAAACTGCGTGCCTACCAGGTGTGGGTGCTGGGGATTCGGAGCTGAGAGGACAGTGCCCTAGCTCTGCCTTCAGAAATAGAGACATTAGAGGATGATGAAACACTGGGGACAGAATCCGTTGGGCTGTCTTGGCCATTCTGTTGCCTTTGGGGATCTATCCTGGTGAGTGCCCACGACTGCTTTCCCGACCCAGAGCCCCCTGCATGCTTCGAGAAGCCTCCTCTGCATTAGAAATGCCAGGCACCTTGTAGTCAGTGAGCTGTTGCCAAAATGGTCTTGGGCAGAACCCTCAAAGGCCCCACCACTTGATGATCACCCTCCAGTCTCACCAGGGAGACCCATGGGAAGGTGGCTACCTGCTACTTTCAGGCTTGGCACTGGTCGCTGGAATCATCCCCAGGTCCCAGAGAATCCCATCAGTTCCAGTTGGCAGTGGGCTTGTGCAAAATCTTGGAGAATGAGAGGCAGTAACCTCCCCCCTGCTCAATCCCATCTCTGCCCCGGTTTTGGGAGAGGGACGCCTGCTCAGGAACACGTGGCCGCCTGGCATTTCTTGGTATTTAACTGTCTTTCCCAAGCCCCTAATGAAATGACTTGTACAACAATCTGTCTGTGCCTTATCAAAGTGTCTGTGCACTTTTTATCCTTTTTAAAAGCAACTTTAACAAGTGGTCAGGGGACTAGCATACATGGTAGTATTCTAGAAATATGTGCTAATCACCGAAACCCTTCTGCATTATGTTTTTGATGTAGGAGTGATGAAGTGTACGTCTCTCATCCCATCCCTTCACTACCTGTGTACAGACCTTTTTAAAAATATCTCTTATTCTTATTTTTCTGATTCAATACTGTGACTTCTCCAACACAATCTAATCTTTGGGGATTGTAATAAAGGTTTTAAAACTTGGGGGGAGTGGGTTGGGAAGGGTTTGCACTGGTTCTGTGTGTTGTGCTTTTGTGTGTTGTGTGTTTTGGTTTTTGTCTATTTTTATCTGTTTTATATTAACATAATTTTTCTGTTTAAAAAACAAATACAACTTTGGCTTGTTAAAAAAGAAATCTTCTTCAGAAGTCAATTTTAAAAACCGCAGTTGCACACACTGTTGGGGAGTGAAGGTGAGGAATACAAAGCATTGCCAACCTTGAGGGAACAATTTGCAAAATGTTCGCAGAGTCCTGATAATGTTTGATCCTTTTGCCAAGTAACTTTTGCAAAAATATCACAAGAAATAACTCTAATCAAGGATAAGCTCTATATGCAAAGATGTTCATCGCAGCATTATTTATAATGGTAAAAGAAAACTGTATAAGCCACCCTGACGTCCAACAATCAGGGTGACCTTGCCAGAACTCTTGGTTGCAAGTGACAGAAACCAAACCCAAACTGGGTTAAGGGGACTGAAAAGCTCAGCTAACTGCAAAGTCCAGTATCATGAACCCAAGAACCCACTTCAGGTGCAACTGGATGCAGAATCTTAAATGCTGCAACAGGACTTGTTCCCCCCCTCCCCCTTCTCGCTCTGCCCTCCTTCCCTGCGGCCAGTTCCCGAGCAGTTTCTCAAGACACCTGGCCACAGCACAGCGCAGGCACAGCCTACAGCCTCCTCCCTGTGCCCTGTGTGGGCCCACCTGGATCACGTGCCCCTTCCTGAGCCAATCACAGAGGCCAGGGAGATACAGACCTCTGATTGGCCAGACCCAGCATAGGCGCTCAACTCCACCCAATAGCTGCTCTCCTAGAACTGAGAGTAGGGAATCGCAGTCTCAGCGAAGAACTAGTGCTGCGCAGGCAGGAGCAACAGGCATCTATCTCTCCAAGAAAGGATGAACGAACCATGATACAGATGTATACCTAGTTAGTAGTATGACCCGTGAAGCCAGACGGCCTGGTCCTCACCACGACATTGGACGAGACACTTAACCTCTTTGTGCCTCCGTTTGCTCATCTGCAAAGCAAGAATAGAAAAGTTTGCTGATTTTAGGATGGATGCGAGCATTATTGAGATCATGCTGGTGATATGCTTGGCACCGTCTGGCACTCAGCAAAGAGTTTATAACACGGGAACATGTTTATGTCAAAACATGGTGGGAAAATCAAGATATAAAACTGCACATACACTCTGATCTCGTGGGTGTAAAAACAAGCAAGCAAGCGAGCAAACGAACGAACAACACCCCCCAAACCAGACTTGTGTTGGAATGACCAACAGGAAGGAAGCAAAAATCTCCATGGGGGCTATGTTGGGATAATGGTATGATTGGACTTTTCCCCCTGTGTTTTCTAAATTTTCTATAATGATAAATTATTACTTTTAATTTAAACTTGTCATTTGGAAAATAGTATCTCCCGTCTCTGCAAAAACCGATGAAAACAGCTAGCCCTTGCTGGAATTCGTCAGGAATTCCCAAGCTGATTGTCTGAGTTTGAGATCCAAATTTAGTCACAGTGGAGATAAAGGCCTGCAAGCTTCCAGTGGAGGCCAGGCCAGGCTGACCAGTTTGGTTGGGCTTCCTCCAGGCCAGGCTGTAGGGCCCAGATTTCTGGGGGTGGAGCCCTGCAGTGGTATCAGGAGTAGCAGGGGAAGGGAGAAGGTGGAGCTGCTCAGCCCTGCTTTTCCTGGCTTGCTGAAATAGCCCGGTTTGGTGCACTGAGTTTGGGGAGCAACGGGGTAAAAGAAGTGAAGTTGCATTTATGAAGCCAAAAGCCGAAGAAACCATGATTTTCCTACTTCTCTCAATGAATCTTCACAACAATGTTGGTCTCCTTTTACAGGTGAGGGAACCAGGGTCCCTTCAAGGTAGAAGACGGACTGGACCCTAGATGTGTTTGTTCCAGAGCTAAGGCAAAACATGCCTCTGAAAGATAACGCTCATTTCTAGTAGGCCAGGGGATGTTTTCATAGATACCATCTGATAATCAAGATTTTTTTTTTTTTAATAAAGAGAGGTGAAGACTATACTAATATAGACTCTTTGGGTTTTAGGAGACTGAAACCCAACTCAAGAAAAACAACTTAAGCAACAACTCACACAACTAAACTGGTCAATCCTCGCTTCAGGAATGGCTGGATCCAGGTGTTCACATGATGTCATGAGGTATCTGTCTCTGTCTCAGTTCTGCTTTCCTCTGGGTTGACAGCACTCTCAGGCAGGCTCTCCCTTTGTGATAACCAACATGGTCTCCAGTGGCTCCTCACTCATACCATACCAGCTTAGTAACCCTTTGGAAATCTTTCAGGAAAAGTCCCAGGGCATCTATCTTTTGACCTCTTGGATCAAAAGCCCAATCCCTACATCAATTTCTGTCACATACCCACACTTGACACAAAACCAAGGATAACATGGCCCTTGCCCTCAAGGACCAACCAATCTAGAGGGGAAGGCAGACTCATAAACAGACGTGTTCAGACCAGTGTGGTCCTGAGGTTGCTAGGACTGGTCGAATTCAAGGCATAAAGGCTATCGATCATTTAGTGATATGATTTAAACATCCTTCTTTCTCCTGGCTATTCAGGATTTCACGAATGCCTGGGTCATGCTTCCTTGTACATCATATTTCTCTTCTAAGGCTTCAGTGGATGAAGTCTGTGCCCTAACCCTCGCCACCCCCGCTGCCTGAAGCACAGCTAGCCTCAGAAGAGTTCCATATGGAGACTTCTCTTTCCCTTATTCCCTGGGTCCCTGCAGGACAAACAATCCTCTGCAAAGATAATAACAAATCATCTCACGAACACTAACTATGTGCTAAGGACGTCCATGACATCTCTGACTCCTCACTCTAGTTCTTTGAAGTAGGTCCCATCATTACTTCCATTTTATACGAGGGAAAACCAAGACTCAGATTAAGTAACTTTATACATTCCATATGGCCTCTCAAAGACAAAAGTAGTTCCCAGGATCTAGACCCAGTGTTTTTCAAGGGCCAATGGTCCCGGAACATAGGCACTTGTGATTTCACTGATGCCACCAACAGTCTGTCAGATAGATATTATAGTCCCATTCTACAGACAAGGGAAGAGAGGCTCAGAGAGGGCAATGACCTGCCCCAAATCACACAGCTGTGAGCTGTGGAGCCGGAACTTGAACTAGGTCTGGCTCTTTCCACAGCATCACAGCTTGTCTGTGGGTAAATTGTCAGAAGTGAGCTGGGGGGAAGGAGCAAGAGGAGGGGAGGAGAAAAGAGAAGAAAGGTGGGGAGAGGTGGGGAGGGAATCAGACTGTTCGTCTAGGAGGACAAAGATAGAAAGCTGCCTAGCTGGGTCCCTGACTTACACAACGGCCATCAGTCCAATTCCAGGGCCGGAGAGTCTTCCCCTCTCCCTTCAGGCTCAATTCTCTTGGCTCTTGGAAGCTGGTTTTGGCTCCCACACAGGGATGTGGAAAACATGAATATTCCAGGCATCCACAGTGGGAACAGAGCCCCGACCTTGGCTGTTAAACGCACCCAAGGGAAGCTTCCAGAAGCCCAGGGGCAGCTACATCCACACAAAGTGCCTGGGGCGGCCAGTCAGCTTTCCTCAGCCCCCTCCCGTTCTGGCCTGGCCTGCCCAGGTGTAACCTTTCTCCCGGAGTAGAGCAACTCAGAATGCCCTCTCCTGCCTCTCCCCAGCTGCCCGGGGAAAGGCTTGAGCCATCCTTCCAGAGGTCCAAAGGGCCTGCTTAGGAGTCCGCAGAACTGACCTGAGTTCACGTCCACGCTCTGCCCCAACAAGCAGGGGTACTTGGCGTCCCCAAGGAGCCCCTAGGGGTGCTGTTCATCCGGAGGCTTGCATGGATATGGCCTCTGGAGTCGCACAATGGGAAGCCCCCTTCTCTATGCCTCACTTCCCTGCCTCCAGGTGGCGCCTGCTGAACCATCCCCTCAAGCCCGAAGTGGGAGGAGAGGAGGCTGATTGTGGGAGAAAGAAAATGACTCCTGGGGACCTGTGCCCAGAGGAGGCTGCATCCTGGCTTCTCAGCTTGGAGTAGCTGTTTCCAGCGTTTTGGTGCCTAGCGGGGAGGGGGTGGCGGAGGTGATGGGGGTGATGAGAGCACAGCAGAGAAGACAGATGAGCCTGAGGGCCAGGCCGGCCTCAGCTGTGGGATCTTGGACAAGTTACTGACCCTCTTAAAGCCTCAGTTTCTGGATCTTTGAGGTCTCAGCCCCCTTGTGGATTGTGTCAAGATGAACCGAGTCAGGAAGTGGCTGGCATTTGGGAGGTGCTCAGGAACGGCAGTTGTTCTTTTTACCAGTGTTATAGGCTGTGCTATATCACTTCCCTGCCTCGTCCCACTAGCCCCCATCTCCCTGTCCCAGCTGGGCCTCTGTCCTCCACAGTCCCCTGGGCCTTCCTACAGGCCCTGAACTGCCTCAGGAGTTGGCCCAGTGACGCTGTTAGCAGCACTACAGGTGACTGGCACAGGGTCTACCAAATGGTAGAACCTTGGTATTTCTGTCCCGCTCCCCCCAGGGTGGAATTTCTGGCATTAGCACACCTCCTTCCCATGAGGAATGAAAGCTGGGGGCAATCAGATGGCGGGGGCTTGCCAGGCCTCTGAGTTTGCCCCGGCCCCTCGCCCCTTGCTTGCTTTGGCTCCCCATCAAGAATGCTGGACCAGGCCTGGGAGGCTGACTGACCTCAGACTCCAGAGGGAAAGTCACACTTGTGCTCAACTCCCAGGAGCAGCCCTACATTCCAGGAGGGGCGTGGGAAGGGCCAGGCCTTCCCCCAGCTCAACTGAGCAGGGAGCTGCCTGCAGCCTGGCCATGCTCACAGCCTCGGCACTGGCCATGCCCACCTCCACGCCCCCCAGGGAGATCTGCCCCACCATGGAGGGATGGAGCGGGGAGGTAGAAGATACCCATTGCCACCACAGGACAGAAGTGAAAGAAATTTCCCAGAGAGATGTCTCTGGCCTTCGTCATCTAGTCTCCTTTGCTAGCTAATGCTCTTCTCCCTTTTCTTTTCTTTTTTTTTTTTTTTTTAAAGATTTTATTTATTTATTTGACAGAGATAGAGACAGCCAGCGAGAGAGGGAACACAAGCAGGGGGAGTGGGAGAGGAAGAAGCAGGCTCATAGCGGAGGAGCCTGATGTGGGGCTCGATCCCGTAACGCCGGGATCACGCCCTGAGCCGAAGGCAGACGCTTTAACCGCTGTGCCACCCAGGCGCCCCTCTTCTCCCTTTTCTGGTACCAACCCCTACCTTCAAAAAAACCAGAACCCTCTCCATTATTCTGAGCAATTCTAGTCTCCCTTCAGCCTCTGCCCCCTCTGAGAGGTAGTTCCAGGTAGTTCTAGGACTGTCTAGATTTGACCAGGGGCATCCCTCCTGACCCAGTCTTCCTGTCTTTCCACCCTGGTTTGGAGGCGAGGGGGGTGGGTGGTGTAGGGGCGAGGAGGGGGGTTTCAGCTGGAGTTGTTCTTAACAGAGGCCTGGGTATTGGGCGAGGTTTCCCTGAGCAAGTCACACAAGAGCTGGGCCTTGGAGGGTGGACAGCAGACGGCCAGCAGAGACAGGCCCAAGCACACTGTGCAGAAGGGAACTACCCAAGCACAGAGGACGCGGGGCAGCCTGCTGGAAGAGCAGACCAGGGCCCGGACAGAGGTCCCCAGGAGACATTTTCCTTCTGCTACAACCAGCCTCTCTTCCTCCAAGCAGATCCCAGCACTCTGCTGGTTAGTTGGCTCCTAGGCAGGCTTCCTCCCACAGACCAGGCTTCCCAAGCTCCAGACAGGACGGCTCCAGATAGGGCACAGGGCAATGGGGTAGCCTGGGCAGGGGTCAGGGAGCAGCTTGGCCTTGGGAGGGCCCCATCCCCTTGGAACAACGAGCTCTTCCTTTTTCTCACCTTCCAGGCCGTGAACCTGGAAGTCCTGAGGTCCAGAGAAGAGGGTTTTCTGGGCTCCTCCTTAGATGGAGCTGGCTGTTTCTTTGCCAAAGATGGAGCACGGTCGCCCTCTCTTGGTCTTGGGAGAGTGTGCGATGCCTTGAGTAAAAAAACTGCAGGGCAGGCCGTTAGGGTCCAGGTGCCAGATGAATCTACTGCCCCCACCCCACCCCTAGCAGATCCTCGAGATGTCCCCAGATGACCTCGGAATCCCGGCTCCTGCGAATGGCCTTGTGGGTCCAGGGAAGCTTGAGGAGGACAAGTTAGAGCGACACTGGGGCCGGGCTGAGGTTACATCAGAGTCTGGGGCTGGGCTGAAGCTTTGGTTGGGAAGGACTGGGGCTGGGACCAGGACAGCTTCCTTGCCCAGACCCTGCAATACTAAGAGGATGCTACCTGGCCCCTAACTCTGGTCCCCACCTCAGGCCACTGATCTGACGGGCTCGGTCTAACCCACACATACAACCCTGTGTCAGACACATTAAAATTAAAGAAGCAGGAGGAAATGCAATAAAAAGAAAACTTCAAGACATGGTGAGTGAGATAAGCCAGTCACAAAGAGACAAATACTGTATGATTCCATTTACATGCAGTCTCTAGCGTAGTCAAATTCATAGAGGCAGAAGGCAGAAGAGAGACTACCAGGGATGGGGGGAGGGGCGTGTGGAGTTAGTGTTTAATGGGCACAGAGTTTCTGTCCAGGAAGATGAAAAATGTTCTGGAGATGGATGGTAGTGATGGCTGCACAATGAAGATGTCCTTAATGCCGCTGAACCATATGCTTACAAATGGTTAAGATGGGGGCGCCTGGGGGGCTCAGTCAGTTGAGCGGCTGACTCTTCATTTCTGCTCAGGTCATGATCTCAGGGTTGTGGGATCGAGCACTGAGTCAGGCTCCATGCTCAGCAGCGAGTCTGCTTGAGATTCTCTCTCCCCCCTCCCTCTGTCCGTCCCCTGCTCACTCTTGCTCTCTCTCTCTCTCTCTCTCTCTCAAATAAATAAAATATTTTTTAAAAATGGTTCAGATGGTAAATTTTATGTTATATGTATTTTACCACATTTTTAACTTATTTTTTAAAAGATTTTATTTATTTATTTGACAGAGAGACAGAGAAAGAGAAAGAGAGAGAGAGCACATGCGCACAGAAGCAGAGGGAGCAGCAGGCAGAGGGAGAGGGAGCAGCAGGCTTCCTGCTGAGCAGGGAGCCCACTGTGGGGCTGAATCCCAGGACCCTGAGATGGTGACCTGAGCCAAAGGCAGCCACTTGACCAACTGAGCCACCCAGGCATCCCACCACAATTTTTTTAATTGGAAAGAAAAAAAAAATCCTCAAATATAGATGAGGGATGGCGGTGCTGCTAAAATTGCCGCTCTGGCCATGGCGGGGGCGGGGGGGGGTGTGGGCTTCCCTACACTCGTGTCCCAATTTGCCAGAATACCACAGAAAAGAATTTTCTCACAGTTCTGGAGGCTGGAAGTCCAAGGTTAGGGTGCTGGCAGGGTGGTGTGTTGATGACTCTTCCTGTCATCAGGCCCTGGCATGGCTTTTCCTCTGTGCGCATGTGGAGCAAGAGATCTCTGGCGTCTCTTCCTCTCCTCATGAGGACACCAGTCCTACTGGACAAGCCCACCCTTATGACCTCATTTAACCCTTCTGACCTCCCCAAAGGCCCCATCTCCAAAGGCAGTCGTTCTGAGGGATCAGGGTTTCAGCATATGAATCCTGGAAATGTCATTATCATTGTTTAACGCAAGAAAGGTCTGGACAGTGGGAAAAGAGATCTGACGAGGTGAGGCCGCCATCTAGAGAGAGTTGGCCAAGGGGAGCCCAGCCCAGGGAGCAGGTTAAGCTAACAGCACACCTTCGCCTCACCAAACTCACCACTAGGGGGCGGGACAGAGAAGGATGCCGATGGCACAGCAGAGTGGCCAAGGTAAACCCAGGAGGATGAGAGCCCTGGTCTACCCTGAGAGGGTCAAGGGAGACTTCTGGGAGGAGGCGCCTCCCGAGGGGCATCTTGAAGGGGGAGCAGATGGTCTCAAGCTGGAGAAGAGGAAGAAGGGTTTTCTAGGGAGATGGAGCAGTGGGTGCACAAGTCCCAAGGCAGCTTCACTCCAGCCTGGATGATTTATCAGGCCAGTAACAATAACAACAACAAAAGTATAAGAAGCAGCTGGTTTGGAGAGGATGTGTACTGCACCTTGAAGATAGCTTTTGAATATTTCTTTGTAAATAGCCTTTGTTATTTTCCCTTCCTCCTTCCCGTAAAATAGAAAACACTTATGCCCTGATTCACCATTTAAGCCTCTGCCCAGAGCTGTGGTTTTCCTGATAAATTGAAAAGTTGCCCAGGTAATGCTAAGCAAGCAGTTAAATCAGATTAAATTAGGACAGTGAGTATCCAAGGGCTGTTTATCATTCCCCATTTGTTTGCAAGGAGACGGGCATTGTGCCCTGGGAGGGGGCTGAGAAGTAGGCTCTGCCAGCTCCGTGACCCCAGGAAAGTGATGGGCATTTGTGTGTTACCCTTGGTTTCTATAGTAACACAATAGGTAGGCGATAGCCCCAAACTACCTAGAAAACCTCTCACTGCAGGATCGGGGAAGAGTGAAATTGTGAGACCCCCAGATGGCCTTCAAGAGCCCACCTACTGCTGCTGGAAAGAAGAGTGACCCTGTCAGGTTCAGGCCACCCCCTCCTTCGTGGATAAAAGAGTGAAGATGTGTGGGGTCCACCTCAACCCTTCCCCTCTCTTGCTTCCTGCTTCCCTAGAGTTCCCGCGTCCCATCACTCTGACCCTGCACTTTGTTATGCCCTAGCCAGAGTAAGGCAACTTTATGAGAGTGGAAGGCTCTTAGTTTTTAAATATTAACTGAGTCTCCTTGACCCCTGGCACTTCCCTCCCTGACGTGGGACGTCTCTTCCCCTCAGGGCAGAAAGCAGAAAGGGCACGAGGGCTCAGCACGTACTGATGTTCTAGGACCAGGCTGGATCGGCGTGTGGGTAGAATTGAGGATCAGCTCCTGAATTCTGCAGCTGCTCCCCATCAACATCTTGGCCTGATACGAGCCCCTGGGACTTGGACCGTGGGGGAAAGGGAGGGAACCCCAGTGACATGGGGTCTCAAAGTAGAAATGAAGTTGTGAGGAAAATAGGCTCATTTCATGCATGTCCGGGTTTATGGATTGAGATGCGTACCTGTCGTGCCCATGCTTCCCTCTCTGCCCCCACTCCAAGTACATACACTACAGGTTGCCCAGGTCACTCCTACTCACCTGCTCTCCATTCAAACCTCACAGTTTGCACATGACCTCCTCCAGAAACCCTTCCCTGGCAGACGCCTCCCTGCACCCCTGCACCACCAGGCTGGGTTCATCTGCACTAACTTGCTTACTTCTCGGTCTCCTTGGTAAACCATTGGCTCCTCAAGGGGAGGGATAAGATCTAGTTCGTTCTTGGATCTCCGGTGCTCGGAGCAGTGCCCACCTCTTAGCAGGCACCCCCAGACGGCTCTCCACTTGCACAAAGGACTACCCGGAGGTGCTCGAGTGTGCCTGGGAGTGCCTGGGTCAAGTGTGAGTGCAGGAGCATATGTGACAGTGTGTTCGTGGGAGCATGCGCAAATAGGTGGGTGAGTGAGTGTGCGAATATGTGCGTGGGAGTGCTGTGTGTGTGAGTGTGTGGGTGGTGTAAGGATGTGTTGAGTGTGAGTGCAGGTGTGAAAGTGTGTATGTTAGTGTGTGAGTGCATCTGAATATATGGTGGCTGAGTGTTCCTGGGCATATGTGTGAGTGTGGGTGGGTGGGTGTGAGTTTCTGGGAGGGTTAAGTGTGTGAATGTGGGTGGGTACATGTGAGTGTGGATATGTGCAAGAGAGGGTGTGAGTGGATGTGAGTGGATGCGGGAGTGCGTGTTGTGGAAGAGAGAGAGAGCAGGGAGGGAAGGAGAGAGAAGAGGGGGATGGACAGGATCCGGCCAGCGGAGGGGTTGTATAGGGGCTACAGGCCCGAATGAAAGTCTGGAAGAAGGCAGAAGGCCCAGAGGGCTGGGAGGCATGGCGGGGTCACCCTGAGGGTCTCCCAGGGACGTGGGTTCTCACCCTGCTCTACTCCTGTGGCCCTGAGGCTTCCTCAGCTGAGCTGGCTTCTAGGGCAGCTCCCCAGGGTTCACGCCATGTATTGGCAATTTCCAAATTGCTACCGTATATTTTTCATCAGTAATTCTAAGAATTGCACAGGATGCCGTTGATTGGATGATCCATAATGTATTCATCGTTCCCCTCTCAATACACATTTTAGTCGTATGCAACATTTTCTGATTGTTCTCAGCCCTATCTTCCAGGTCCTTGAAGCTCTTTTTGCTCATCTCACAATTTCCATAGGAAAATTTCTATAGGACTTTCTTTTTTTTTTTTTTAAGATTTTATTTATTTATTTGACAGAGAGAGAGACAGCCAGCGAGAGAGGGAACACAAGCAGGGGGAGTGGGAGAGGAAGAAGCAGGCTCATAGCGGAGGAGCCTGATGTGGGACTCGATCCCAGAACGCCGGGATCACGCCCTGAGCCGAAGGCAGACGCTTAACGACTGTGCCACCCAGGCGCCCCTCTATAGGACTTTCTATAGGAGGAATTCCTTAAAGAGGAAGTGTTAGGTCAGAAATGAGGCAAAGATCTAAGACATCAATTAGATCTCTACTGCCAAACCGCTCTCCAAAAACACTGTAACAACTCACAACTTCCCAGCAACGTGGAACAACCTACTTCCCTAGAACCTCACTAACTCTGGGTATGATTCATTTTTCATCCGCAATCAATGAGACACTTTAAATATATGGCCTCTCCTTGATGTTGCAATCACTGTTTATTATTATTGGCAACGACTACATCTTATTGTTTGAGTATTGCCTATCTTCTTGTGAGTTGCTTTTCCCTGTTCTTTGCGGATTTTTTGGCAAAGTGTTATTGCCAAAGAGTGAGAATGCTAGCAAAAACAATAACCCTTTGTTGGCCAGATATGTTGAAAGTATTTCTCCTAGTTTCTTGTTTGACTTTCAATTTTGCCTAGATGTTTTATATGTAAAGAGAAAAAATGGTAATTCATGTAGCGAAGGCTATCAATCTTTTCCTTTGCTTTTTGCCTTGGGGGTGAATCGTTAACTTTTCAACCCAAAGATGATATAAATATTCACCTGTATTATCTCCTAGGACATTTACATGGTTTTAACAAACATTTAGGTAATGGAGTCATCTAGAATTTATTTTGCTTAAACTCTTGAAGTACAGATCTAACTTCACCTTTCAAGGTGATTGTTCACGCTCCCCCCTGCATGCTCCCTCTGAGGCCTCCCACCTCTTGCCCAGTAACCATTTATTGAGCACCTACTGTGTGCCATCCTTGTTCTTGCCTCTGCACGGGAGTTACCTGGGAACCAGCCTGGGGGCTCCAGGAGAGCAGAATCTCCATTTACGGACCTCATTCTACCTTGGTTTGCTCTCTAAAGGCTCTTTCTCCAAATACAGTCCCGTTCTGAGGTACTGGGGGTTAGGACTTCATCGTATGAATTTGTGAGGAAAGGACACAATTCAGCCCAGAGCACATACATGAACTCTGTTCTCAAAGGAGAGAATGATGAGAAAAGTGGAAGCAATATTCAAAGAGATAGTGGCTAAAATTTTACAAAGGTTATGAAAGACCTCAAGCCACAGTTATAAGAAATGCTAAGAACCTCCAAGCAAAACAAACCCAAATAAAAACTCACCTAGGGAACATTATAGAAAAATGACTGAAAACCAAAGACAAAGAGGAAGTCTTATAAGCAGACAAATGGGAAGCACAGAGAGGAGCTGAGGGTGTGGGGCATTTGTTGAGATCTTTACTATGTGGGCTGATTGGGCCGCACAGAGGAGGGAGAGTGAGAAGCAAAGGAGTAGAAAGTATTACAGGAATGACCTCGTGGTGAAGGCTAGGCAGCGTGGGGAGGGGCGTTTAAAAGAAACAGGGAAGGGGCACCTGGGTGGCCCAGTCGGTTAAGCTGTTAAGCGAGTCTGATTCTTGATTTCAGCTCAGGTCATAATCTCAGGGTCCTGGGATCCAGCCCCATGGTGGGCTCTGCGCTCAGTGGGGAGTCTGCTTCTCCCTCCCCCTCTGCCACTCCCCCTGCTTGTGCTCTCTCTCAAATAAATAAATAAATAAATAAATAAATAAATAAATAAATAACATCTTTTAAAAGAGAGAGAGAGAGAAACAGGGAGAATGCACATGGTGAATCGAGCTGAACAGGCCCTTTGAGGAAGAAGGCTCAGGCCCGTCAGACAGAAATGTGCCTTCCTGGGCCAGCTGCTGCTAGGTCCAGAAACCCCAGCCCCAGGGGTCTTTTCCAGCTCACCCTTCCCTAACCAGCCATTGCTGATGGGCTCTCCTTGGTGCCCAGAACCAGGCCTCGCCTCCTTCACATCGGCATCCTCTCCGTCATGGTGGCACCCTTGACCTTGGCTTTAATAATGGCCTTGACGCAGGTGCCCCAGAATCCCTCTCTCACCTGGAGCACTGTGCCTCGCAGCCGTCCTCTGCCAGACACCCCCTCCAGGCCACCACCCCGCAGCTGCGCACTAGCCCTGGACTTCCTGCATACGCCAGCCCTGGCCCCATCAGTCAGTTACTTAATACCAATCAATCCAATAACAACCCCCGGTGCTCATCTTATGTTCTACCCAGTTGTGTGGTCCTGGGTCTTGGGAGTCATGTCGGACCTGCTCTCTCCCTCACGCCCCCGACCTCACCATATCTAATCCATCAACCAAGCCCCGTTGATCTTCCTTCATTACGCGTGGAATGTGTCCTCTCCTCCCCACCAGCACCCGGCCCCTGTGACCATCATCTCCCCTCAGGTGCTCTGCAGCGGCCCCTTCCTGCTCTCCCTGCTTCCATGCCCCTTCAAGCCACCCTCCTCAGAGGCCAGAGTCCTCCTGCCACTGGGATTCGGATCCTGTTGCCCCGACCCAGAACCCTCCAATAACTAGAACAACAGCAATAATAACCACCAGCGCTCACGGGGAGCTTCCAAGGGCCTCCCACTGTTTTCAGACTCATTCCTCACGGGAGCCCAATGAGGGGAGCTCTGTTTACATCCCAATTGCCCAAGTGAAGACACCAAGACACAAAGAGCTTCAGCAACTTGCCAGAGGTCACCCAGCCAGCGTAAGACAGAGACAGGATTCTAACCCACATGGCCTGGGGCCAGAGCCCACACCTTAACCACAACGCCATCCTGGTGCACCAAGGAGACAAGCAAACTTCCCATGGGGGCTCAGAAGGCCCTGTGAGGTTGGGTCTGACCCCCTCCAGAGCCTTTCTTCCATCATTATCCCCCTCCCATCTGCCCCACTCAGCCCAGATGCCGCCAGCTCACTCACAGACTTCCTCCCCCCTCAGGGCCTTTGCACCTGCTGAGCCTACTGCCTAAAACTCAGACAAATTCCCACTTCCGTCCCCACCCCCTTCTCCTTCCATATCTTTATTTTTTTATTTTTTTAATTTTAATTTTTTTACTTTTTTAAATTATGATTTGTTAATGCATCCTTAGTTTTTGAGTAGTGTTCCATGATTCATTGTTTGCATATAACACCCAGTCCTCCATACAATATGTGC
The DNA here is from genome assembly GCF_023065955.2 of Ursus arctos. NCBI lineage: Eukaryota > Metazoa > Chordata > Mammalia > Carnivora > Ursidae > Ursus > Ursus arctos. The sequence continues at coordinate 59,424,031 of NW_026622819.1, forward strand.
CCTCCTTAATACCCATCACCGGGCTAGCCCACTCTCCTCCCCTCTAAAACCCTCAGTTTGTTTCCCGGAGTCCATAGTCTCTCGTGGTTCATTTCCCCCTCTGTTTACCCCCCCTTCATTCTTTCCTTCCTTCTCCTACCGATCTCCCTGCTATTTCTTATGTTCCATAAATGAGTGAAACCATATGACAATTGTATTTCTCTGCTTGACTTATTTCACTTAGCATAATCTCCTCCAGTCCCATCCATGTTGATGCAAATGTTGGGTAATCGTTCTTTCTGATGGCTGAGTAATATTCCATTGTATATATGGACCACCTTCTCTTAGCTCCTATTCAAGCCTCTCAACGCTAGGCCTTGCCTTTGCAGGCTGACCACTAGAGGGCGCCATAACCTGAAAAATCGCCAGGCTGACCCTGTCTACACTAAGCCCCACGCAGGGAATGGAGCCGGGCGCCTGGGGTCTTCTCCTTCCGCGTGAGCGCAGTGGTCTCCCTGAGAAGCTCTGCGGGCAACTAGACACTGAGACCCAGTTTGATTCCCTCCCTTGCCATTCCCCAGCTGTGTGCACAGAGGACGCTCCGCCACCACGAGTATCCCCATCTGTCAAATGGGGTTGTTGAACCGCCAGCACCTGCCCCACAGAGCTAGTGCTTTAAGTCCCACAGAAATCAGAGTGATGGCTAACATCCCAAGAGCCTCAGGGGAGAAACATGTATTTGCTCAGAAACATTTGTGGAAGGAACCAGCCTGGAAAAGACTTCTGTGTGGGAAGGAAAAGCAGATACTGGTCCCTTACTCTCCTGTGCCATTCAGATCTCAGCACAACTCTGAGAAGCGGGTATTCTTGCTCTCCATGTTGGTCACTGAGGAAACTGAGGCACAGCTGTACAGGGTAGAAAATGGTGACCCCCCTCACCCCCTGCTGCTGGCTGGCCACCCTGTATCTCACGTCCTCTGGCTCTGTGGTGTTCACGGTGTGGCCCTGAAGCTGCTGCAGCGTCACCTTAGATTCAGGGTGGCGCCGGCCCTGGCAGTCTACTAGCCCTCCAGGGCGTCCTGCAGTCTACTAGCCCTCCAGGGCGTCCTGCCGGCCACAATCAAGCCCTTCCTCAGGTCTGTGAAATGTGCCTGCGCGTAGGGAACGTGAGACACAGGGGAGGAAATCTTGGAGGATCCCCTGCAGGACCCTGAGGGAGAAGGGCAGTGAGAAGTCAGGCTGTTCCCTGGGAGGTGGTCTCCGGCTGAGAAGATCCCTGGGCGGGTAGAGCCTGCTGGCTGGAAAAGCCCCACAGGATGAAGGCTTACAGTTTCCGACACAACCTTGAGTCCATCAGCCAGCCCTGGTGGCCACAGAGTGTTGGGAAGCAGAGGTGCTCAAACTCTGAGGGCAGAGATCACTGACAATGCAGATTCCCAGGCCCCTCCCTGCATCTCCCAGGTTGGGTCCAGGAAGCTGATATCTGAACAGGCCTCCTAACATTTGGGAACCTTGGGCGTGGAAGGCGTCGGACCAGCCACACCTCAGTGTGAATTCTGACTCTCTCCCCCAGTAGTTCTGTGGATCTGATACAAATTCCAACCCCCCCGACCATCAGATGCCTCCTCTATAAAAGGTGGTCATTATGGAAAAGATGATGGTTTCCAAAAACAGCAGTGGCTCAATACATTGAAAGCAGGAAAGCCGACTGGGGAGGTGAGGGCAGCAAGGAATAAAGGGCATAGAGTGTCAGCCTCAGAGCACAGACTTTTGTCCCTGGGGCAAAGGGGAGCCACGGAAGAGGGGTTTGCCCAGGATTTGCATCTTCCCACCCTGCAGTGACAGGGGCTGAGCTGGTGAGAAGGCTGTGTGCGCACACTCAGGTTGAGTCCCCGCCCTGCCCAGTCCCCACTGCTGCAGGGCTTTCGGCGACTGATTGAGCGGGCCAATAGCTCAGTCCCCTCATCCGGCAAAGGAAGGTAAGAGGATTGTTCTGGAGAATTAAATGAGGACTCACGTGAGGCACTCAACCCGTGTTAATCAGTGAGATGGAGCGTAGTCAATGTGGGCGCGGTAGCTGCAGGAGACCAACGGGGGTGCAGTCACTGAGGGCCCTTTGTAAGTGCCTGGGAAACAGTGTGACCCTGGGGGCACATTCTAATGCCAGCCCCTGGCTCTCCCCAGGGGCCCCGGCCAGGTAGGCACTGGCTGGGAGCTGATGCCTGGATTGGGCACCCGCACCCCCCCTGCTGCCTCGCCCCAACCCACCCACATGACCCAGCTTCCTGTTTGTGATGCCAAGGCTGGAGGGAGGAAATCAGTGCCCCCGCCCTGGGACTGGAGGGCAGGAATGTGGACGTGTTGACGTCAAAGCCTGTCCTAGTTCTGGGGAAGTCGGGATGGGAAGGGCTTCCTGCAGGGCTGCCTTTGATCCCAAGCCTGAGCTGGGGGCTTCAGCTAGCCCTGAGGGAGTCAGGCCACCCAGAGCGTTCTCTGATGGATGCCTCTGGGAGGCTGATTCAGGGTGCTACTGTCAGCGTCCTACCCCAACAGAGCTGTGTGGCCCCGAGCAAATCACCTCCCTCCTTCCAAGCCTCAGTTCCCCCATCTGTAAGGTGGGGATAAAAATGTGCATTTCAGAGCATCATTCATTTATCAGATACGTATTTTGAGATGCGCCTGCCCTAGCTGGTGGGCTCCTTAACATTCCCTAACGGGCGGGGAGGTGGGGCGGGGAGGGAGAGGAGGCCCTGTGGCGGACAGACAGAAGCACAAAGCATTTCTGGAGGCTGCTGCCTGGAGGCTTCCCAGCATTAGCACTCACGGTGGCTGGGCGGATGTCCTGAGGAGGGCTCAGAGCAAGGTGTTGGGACAGCATGGGTGCCCTGAGAGTAACTGTGAATGAACCTTCCTGGGAAGGACATCAGGAATAGTTTCTAGAGCCTTCTATGGCCTTCCACTCCACTCCGTTCTCCCTCTTTCCCGCCTGCTCTCTCGTTCCCTCTCTGCCATTCTCCAGGACACAGCTCAGCTCCCCTTTGGGGCCAGAGAGACCTGGGATAGAATCCAGACTTGGCCATTCACTAGCTGTGTGACCTTGCCCATTCTTTCTCTCTGAGTCTATTTCCTCAATTCTCTGTGTGACATGAGGATAACCCCAGCCACATTACAAGGTTGTTGGAGATTAAGACATCATGTCTTTAAAGCACCTGGTACACTGTCTGACAAGGAGTAATCATGGCTGCTCCTCTTGTGGTTGTTGTTGGCGTTTATTTATAAACGCCCAGATGTCAGGAGGGGCTCTTTGGGTGATGTAGGCGCCCTTTCCCCCAGATGCCCAGGAGGTGGCGACAGAGGCCCCTTGGTCAACAAAATCCCCATTCACTGATGAGAAACCAGATTTACGAGTTTTGGGCTTTTTTTTTTTTTTTTAATTAACATATAGTGTATTATTAGTCTCAGAGGTCGAGTTCAGTGATTCATCAGTTGTATATAACACCCAGTGCTCATGACGTCATGTCAGCAGATGCTTCCCAAGCTGAGCGCCAGTGGGAATTGGGGGGGTGGGGGGAGTGACTTCTGCCCCACAGACACCTGGGGAAGGAGAGCACTGACCACTTCAAGAGCAAGCTTGGTTTCAATTCATTTGGATACATATGACCAGAAGTGGGATTGCGGGATTATGGATTGTTTGATTTTTAATGCCTTGAGGAACCTCCGTACTGGTTCCCGCGGTGGCCGCACCAGCGTGCATTCCAACCAATAGTGTGCAAGGGCTCCAGTTTCCTGGCATCCTCACCAACACTAGCTGTCTTTTTTTTATTATGTATCTAATAACCATCCTAACAGGTGTGAGGTTTCGATTTGCGTTTTCCTGATGATTAGTGACACTGAGCATCTTCGATTATCTGTTGGCCATTTGGGCACCTTCTTTGGAGAGATGTCTATTCAAGTCTTTAGTCCGTTTTTGAAGGAGGTTATTCATTTTTTTGCTATCGAGCTTTAGAAGTTCCTTATATATTTTGGATATATATCCCTTATCTGACATATGATTTATAAATATTGTCTCCCATTCCGAGGGGTCTCTTTTCACTGTTTACTGTCTCCTTTGCTGTGCAGAAACTCTGGTCTGATGTTCATTGCGGCATTAGTCACAATAGCTAGGATGTGGAGGCCACCTAAATGTTCATGGACAGATGATGGATAAGGACAATGTGGTATAGACGTACAACAGAATATTATTCAGCCTTGAAAAAAGGAAATCCTGCGATAGGCAACAGCATGGAAGAACCTCGAGGACACTGTGCTGAGGAAAATCAGTCAGTCACAGAAGGACAGATACTGCATGATTCTAGTTATATGAGGTATGGAACTCATAGAAGCAGAGAGGAGAATGGTGGGTGCCGGGGCAGGGGGGAGCAGGAAGGGGAATTATTCTTCAACAGGGATAAAGTTGCAGTCACACAAGATGAGTAAATTCTAGAGATCTGCTGTATAACACTGCCTGTAGTTAACGACGCTGTTCTGTGCACCTAAAATTCTGTTGAGGTTGGATCTCATCTAAGTGTTCTCACCACATAAAATAAAAATTAGAAAGGAAGCAAGCTCAGGTGAAAGCCACCACAGAAATCTGAAATAGGATTGTGTGGAGAAGCAGAGGAGGAGACGCGGGGCTCCCCACCCCCAGCCCCTCCTCCTTGCCTCCTTCCACAGGCATTGCCACCCTCCTCCTCTCCTTCATCTCTTCTACTCCTTCCCTTCCTGCCCTCCTTCCTTCTCCCAGCAAATACGCACGTGGACCTGGCCTTGTACTAGGAGCTGGGATCGTAGCAGGGAGCAAGATGTAGGCTATGCCTTCTAGAAACTCCAAACCAAAGGGGACAAATAATAAGCAGATAAACGGAAGCAATAAAAAAGACATCCTTTCAGACCCTGGCAAAAATAAGACCTTGGAGAAAAAAAAAAGGGTGATACGATAGAGTGCTCAAGGACTGGGAGTAAGGAGAGCAGCAGGGAGTTGGCTAGAGGGAAGCATGAGCCAGGCAGAGGGAGCCACCTGAGCAAAGGCCCTGAGACCTTAAAGTCTATGAGACCAGGGGCAGGAGGCAAGAGGTGGCCGTGGGGTCAGGGGCAGATGCAGTGGCCAGACTCAGAAGGGGGTGTGCAGGGGGCAGGCTAACGGGTCATCTGGCTGCTGAGGCAATCACAGCACCCACTAACTTTGACCGAGCACTCACTATCTACCAGGCATTGTTATTACCCCATTTTACAGATGGGGAAACTGTAGCAGGAGCCACAGCCAAGCAGGGTCTTCAGGGTTCCGGGAAATCTTGCGGGCCACTGGTGAGAAGAAGGAAGAGAGTATGCACGTGAAAATTAACACGCATTTGGCCCCTCCTGGACGCCAGCACCCTGCTGAGTTATGTGCTGTTACTTGATGGGTACTTATCATTCTCACTCCAGAGGACAGAACTATCATGATTCCCATTCCAGAGATAATAAACGAGAGGCCAAGAGGGAAGGTGATTAGTCCAAGGTCACGCAGCCTGGGAGTGGCAGACCCAAGGCTGGAACCCAGGTCCCCACACTGGGGCAGATGGTTCCCTGTGCCCAGAAGGCTCAGAGCCACCCGGAGGGCCAGCCAAGTGCTCTGGCTGCGGCTCCTCAGGATCCCTGGGGCCCACCCTTCAGCAAGCCCAGTCCACGTGCCCCCTGGGGCCTTGCTCTCTTCCGGCACCCCAGCAAACCCCACCATCTCTCCCTGGAGGGCCCTATTTCCTGCCTTCCTGATACTATGACAGCCTAAATGATCTTGTTTACCTATGTGCAGTCATCTCCCCGCCAGCCTATCCCCCAACTTCTGCAGACCTCTCTCCAGCTTCGCGATTTCACCCCCAAGTTCTGAACCCCACACTGTCCCACCCTAGCATGCTTCTGTTCTCCTGAACGAACCCACCGTGCGTGAGAGCAAGTACGCACCCGTCTCATTCATCCCTCTCTCCCCAGAGCTTAGCTTCGTGCCTGGCACGCAGGAGGGGCTCAGGGAAGATGAGTGGATGCACGGAGGTTGAATGGAAGTGGATGGTGGGTGGGTGGGTGGGTGGATGGGTGGATGGTGGATGGGTGGATGGATGGATGGATGGATGGACAAAAGACTATTTGACCTGAGCCTCTGTTGTCCTCCTGACTCACAGGAAGGAGGTCAGAGCACAGATGGCAGCAGTGACTCTGGTAAGAGGGTCCTCTAGTGTGGGGCCATCCAGGGCAGGGGCAGGTGTCAGTGCTGGGGATAGGCCATCAGCAGGGCCTGGCGACCTCTGATGTGCACAGAGCATTGATGAGCGAACCCTGAGACCTGACCTAGAGCATCCGCTGGAAAGGACAGGAACGGGTGGAGTGCCTAGAGCTGGGAGCAGGGCAACAAAGCACGTTGAAGCCCTGACTCAGCCAGGCGCTATGGGAGTTTCAGAAACTGGGTGCAAACACCCTCCCCGTGCACAGCCATGGCCCTGTACAAAGCACGAAGGACTCTCACTTATGGTTCCATGACTGATCGTCACTGTGCCCCTTGAAGCAGGTGGGATTCTGCCCGTGGTGCCAGTGGAGGAGGGAAGTAGCTTGTTCAAGACCGTCCAGCCGGACAATGGCAGAGCTGGGACAGGGTGATGGAGCAGGGTGACCCCGTCTTTGCGTTAACATGCTGGATGAGGCCCCTCTGTTGGGAGCCAGGCGCACAAATTTCTCAGGAGAGAGTGCGTCCAGATGCCTCTGGAGGGGGAGAGGCATGGGATATGCGGACTGTGGGGTCAGACTTAGGAGACTCCGCAGGTGCCGACTCCAGGCCTGCCCCTCCAACCGGGCTGCCGGCATCTGTATGACCTTCCCCAAATGCAGTGTGACCAAGTCATGCTGTACTTTGCTCTTTCATTTTTTTTTAAGATTTTTATTTATTTATTTGAGAGAGAGACAGAGAGACCGAGATAGCGAGAGAGAGCAAGAACAGGGAAGAGAGAGACAAGCAGACTCTCCGCTGAGCAGGGAGCCCAATGCGGCACTCGATTCCAGGACCTCGGGATCATGACCTGAGCCGAAGGCAGACGCTCAACTGACTGAGCCCCCAGACGTGCCTGTGCTTTGCTTTTCCGGTGGCTCCGTGGTAGTACGGGGTCAAGCCCAGGATTTAGACTTGGCCTTCTGGTTCTTTCATCACTGAGCCCTGCGGACCTCTCCCAGACTTGCGCCTCAACCGCCAAGCCCTGCGCCCCGCACCCCACCACCCTGATGTGCTCGAGTTTCCTGAGCAAACACACCCTGTGTGCTCTCTAAGGCCACACAGCTTCACTCGGGTGTTCTCCGTGGGAAACACCTGCCCAATCTTTCTCCCAGTAGTTCTACACAGTCTTCAAGATCGAGTTCTGACGTCAGCAACCCTTTCTGACCCACCCGCACCTCTGCTGGGTGAGGCAATCCCACCCTGCTCTGCTCCAATTACATGCTCTGCTGAGATCTACCATCAGGGCAATTACCACAGGGTCATAATTATCTGGTTACTAGTCTGCCTCCCCAACTAGACTGTGAATTCCGGGAGGACGCTTCATGATTTCTTCGCCTTTGGCGCCTGACATAGCACCTAGCGGGGGTCTTTATTATTACTTGTGGAAGGATCCAGAGAGAAGCGGGGAGGAAGGAAGGAGGATAGAAGGGAGGGAGGAGGGAGAGAAGAGAGAGGGAGAGAGGGGAGAGGGAGGAGAGCACTCTACAGTTTCCAATGCTCTTTCATGTACGTTATTTTACCGAAGACCGGGGGCAGCAGGAAACCCGCAAACCCACCTTGTCACACCATAGTGTTTGGCTATTTGTGCTAAATCCGCAGATTACTTGTTTTCACACCCAACCTTTATTTTTCATTGGCTCGTGGAACTAAATGTATCTTAAAAGGAAATGTTGCATCATTATCCTGAATGGAAAGCTGGAATCACTTCCCATCAATGGAAGATTGTCATATGAATATAGCTGATGCTTACCGTGTGCTGGGCACTCTGCGAGGCACTGACATCGACCCGCTCATCCTCGTAACAGTTCCATAGTGCGGTGCCGCTACGTCCCAAGCATAGAGATGGGCCAACTGAGGCACGGTGACCTTAAGTAACGCACCCAAGGTCACAGCTGGAAAGCAGCAAGATTACCACTGAAACCAGGTAGTCTGACTCTAAAAAACAAAGAGATAAATGAGCCAGTGCTGTCTTCTACCTAAATATCATTGCCTTCTGCAGGCTCTGGGTCGGAGCCCTCCATCTCTTGTTGCAAGGAGAGGTGAGCAAGGGCTGGAGAGCCATTAAAGCCATAGGAGCTGCAGCCTGAGCCTTTCCTCCGGAAGTCATCAGAGAATGAAGGGGAATCAGAAATAGAATGCATTTCTCACCAGGTGATTTACTGTTATTTAATGCCAAGTCTGTACACAAATCATCTCTGCCGGGTGCTCCTGGGGGGCTCAGTCGATGAAGCGTCTGCCTTCCACTCAGGTCATGATCATGGAGTCCTGGGATCGAGCCCCACATGGGGCTCCCTGCTCAACGGAGAGTCTGCTTCTCCTTCTCCCTCTGCCCCTCACTCCTGCTCGTGCATGTGCTCTCGCACTCTCTCTCTCTCAAATAAGTAAAATCTTTTAAAAAATAAATAAAAATAAAAATCATCTCTGCCAGAGATGCAGCAGGGGAGACCCGGAAGCACGAGGAGCTCCCAGCAGCACCACTAGCACCTGGGGATTTTTAGCTCAGGACATGTCCAACATCGCAGGAAGTAGAGGCGGAGAGGACTGAAGCAAGGTGTTCAATTAAATTAGTAAGAATAGGCAAAACCTAAAATTAAATTCAAAGCAAAGCAAATTCATCTAATTATAACAAATTGATATCATATGCCTGTGATAGCATGATACTACAGAGAGGGGACAAAGAACAAACCCAAGCTGGAAAGACAGCCAGAACTTTACTTCATAGGGTTTCCTGTTGCTCACCAGGTCCGAAGCTGGTTTGTGGTTCTTGTAGCACCGAGCAAATGAGCAAATACATTAGTTGATGTAGGGGTGTTAGGGTTTTCAGCAGGGCAGGTCCAAATATGGGAGGGAGATGATGAGAAAGAAGCCTGTGGTGGTGGACTGGAATTTGAGGTAAATGTATGAGCTCACCATGTAAATATATTAAAACACAAATGAATGTTGATTTCTAGCTCTTTCGGCTGAAAGGGTCAATGACACCTCAGTAACAATAAGCACACAGCTCTTGGCTCATTCCCCAATAAAAGGAACCGGGGCAATTTGGGGAAATGGATGGTTCCAAGGCTGAAACAGGAAAAATACAAGATGAGCCTGGAACATCAAGTTTTGGCAGAAAGTACGGAAATGACCAAAGAATGATGGAGAGACACCAGAAGGGTGCAGGAGCCGGCTTGAAGAGGTTGCCGCTGCCAACTGTGGAACAATCTGAGTATTGACTTAGAGGAGACAATTGAGCATTGAATAATGATGGCAATGGATTATGACATATTGAATAAAAGAGTCCATGAATTCACCCTGATAAATATAAAATAAAGAAAAAAGAAAGGAAGGAGAGAGGGAGGAGGAGGGAAAGCTCTTCCTTATAGAAGAATGCCAACTAGTAAGTGATGAGGGAATGATGGGTTCGTAAAAGCATCAATGGACAACGACTGTAGTAAAAATGAATTCATTTACCGTCAGCGGATGCTGGCGAATCGTGGGGTCAGAATCATCAAAGGGCGCCTGGGTGGCACAGCGGTTAAGCGTCTGCCTTCGGCTCAGGGCGTGATCTCGGCGTTATGGGATCGAGCCCCACATCAGGCTCCTCCGCTGAGAGCCTGCTTCTTCCTCTCCCACTCCCCCTGCTTGTGTTCCCTCTCTCGCTGGATGTCTCTATCTCTGTCAAATAAATAAATAAAATCTTTAAAAAAAAAAAAAGAATAATCAAGGGACAATGGAGTGAGAAAACCATTTGGCTCCCTAAGAGTGAAAATGGATTTAGGTAAGCATCGTCACAGGGGGCAGTTTGTTGCAGGTGGGCAGGATATAGACACAGTCTCCAAACATCAGCCTCCGTATTACTTATTAATCCCAAAAGGTGAAAGCAAGCCTTTGCAGGGGAGAAATCGGACAGACACCAGCTTAGCCAAGAGATCAGTTGGGACCATCAGACATCACATGCCTCCTGATGTGATTCACTGAGGACTCAGCCGCACTGTCGGGGAGTCCTTGCCAAAAATGCAGGACCTGGATCTGATTATGAGGAAACAACCTGACAGACCCACGCTGAAGGACAAGGCCATGCTACAAAACAATGGGCGTGTATTCTGCAGAAATGTCAAGGGCGGAAAAGATACAGAGGGCTGAAGAACTAACTGTTCCAGATTGAAGGAGGGAAAAGGGCCAGGACAGCAGAATATAGACCCTACCCTGGGCTGGATTCCGGGTAACAAAAAGAAATGCAATCAAGGCTATTACTGGGATAGTTGGCAACGTCTGCGGGTTCACTGTGTACGAGATCACCGTTCTGCATCAGATGTGCGTTGTGGTTCTCCGGGGACGCACGGGAGTGTGTAGGGGCGAAGAGTCACAGCGTCTTACAACTTACTCTGAAAGAGTTAAGCAAAAGGAGGAAAAGGAGGAGAAGAAGGAGGGCAAGAAGAAGAAAAAGAACAAGAAGAAGAAACAGAGAGAGAGAGATTAAAGAATGTGAGTCAAGCATTTACCATTGGTTATTTAGAGCAGGATTTCTCAATCTTGTCATTACTGACATTTTGGACCACAGAATTCTTTCTTCTTTTCTTTTTTTTTAATTTTAGAGTTGCACATGGCAATTCCAAATTCGTCATTTTGTTGTAAGAGTTGAGCTGGCATTAATAAGTCATCTCCAGGGCTGTTAGGGGAGAACAGCCCAAATACCATGAGATTTAGAACCACGCTATGTAAGAGGAGGTCCCCCAGCCTCTGCTGGGGTTTGTTTATATCATCTATCGATCGATTGATCGATCGATCCATCATCTATCTATAATGAAGATCATATATTTTGTTGCTGAGAGAACCTATACCCCCTCTCTTTTGTCTGCTTGACAGATGCAGTAAAAACATCCCAAATTAATTATGGATTTGTACATTTCTCCTTTTACATATTTAGAGGTTATGCTTTTAGGCACATACACATTTATGACTGTTGTGCCTTCTTAAAGAATTTTCTCTTTAATTCTATGCATTTTCCCTCATAACCCCTATTAATATAGTTGATTAAAATCTATTTGTCTGATATGAATATGGCTACACCAGTTTTCTTTGGTTAGTATTTGTACATTATACATTTTTCCAGGCTTTCATTCACAAACCTTAGTGTGGTTTTACTTGAATGTACCTCTTTTTCTTTGTTGAAATATTATTGACATACCACACCGTATTCGTTTTAGGAGTGCAGCAGAATGATGGGGTATATGTGTACATGGAGAAATGATCACCACAATAAGTCTAGTTAACATCCATCGCTACCCTTTTTTTTTTTTTTTTTTTGCTTGTGATGAGAACTAGAAAATTCTCTGTTGTGAGGGACAGTCACCACATGGCACATATTACAGCCTGTTTAACAGCATCCATGGCCTCTACACACTAGATGCCAGGAGCACCTCTTGGTTGTTAAGCACCAAACTCTCTCTAGACCTTGCCTCCAGACCTGTCCTCTGGGGGACAAAAATCAACCCTAGCTGAGAACTATTGCTCCAGATGAAGCAAGGAGAGGTGTTTATTGAACCATTCTTACAACTTTTCTGTGGATTTCAGATTTTTCCAAATAAAATTTTAAAAACTATAGACCACAGGTCAAAAGAAGATGGCTGGGGGGTGGGTGGGTTGGGGACGGTGTAGCTGGAGCGCCATTTACTCCTCCAGCCAAGTCGTAACAGCTGTCGCCCCCGCCACCTGCAAGCTCCCTGAGGGCAAATGTCTTTTCATCCCCATTGCCCCACAGAGGACCTGGCCACAGAGATGTGTGTCAACACTGGGGAAACTCCCAACACCATTGTCTACAACAGGGGGATCAACCAGTTGGCCATCAGTTGGGCATGTCACCAAGAACCAGCTGAGCTGAGAGGAATTGCAAAATGGAAGCCCAGACTTGAAGGGTGAAGAGTAGGAAGCAGGGTTGGGTGTTCACAGAGGTGGAAGAAGATGGCTTAGAGTAAGTCTGGCTGGGGGGGCAGCAGATAGCCTGGAGCTCGCAGTGGGCCCAGTGTGGCATGTGGGGACTTTAGATCAAGCCAGGCAGAGAGGGGTATCCAGAGCAAGCAGTGGAGAAAGCAGCCAGTATATTGACTGGAGATAAAAGAGCCTCCAGCTGCAGCCCTCTCTCCAAAGGCAGCAGGATCCCTGGCTCTAGCCCTCCACCTCTGCAGCCATCATTGCCACACAAACTGGACTTACGGAATGTTCCAGAAGGAGGGACTTCGACAGAAGGAGGAGAAAGGATGGTGGGATGTGGGACCACAGACTGTACAGAGCAGGTCTTATCTGGTCTGTGCCTGAGAGCAGACACTTGGCTTGAATCCTAGGACATCTATGGCAGTCCTAGGGCCCCAGAGGCCCCTGAGTAGCCTGACAGCCCTATGTAGCCTGGCTCTCAGTACTTCTCTGACCTACCGCCACTCTGCCTCCTCAAATTACTGCTGCTACGCTAGCTTGCTTCCTTCTCCTTGAGCCAATTAAACTGGTCCCTAGCCCCAGGGCCTTTCCACTTACTATTCCATCTGTATGGAATTCTTTACCTCACAGCCTCTCAGGCTTCCTCCCTCACTTTATTCAGCTCAAATTATCACTCTTTCAAAGAGACCCTACCTGACCACCAACCACACTCTAGACCATTCTGTCCTGGCCTTATTTCTCTCATAGCAATTATCATCTTACTCCTGAAACGATATTTTTATTCACTTGGTTAATTGTCCGTCTCTTGCTAGACTGTAAACTTTGGAAGGTACAGACTTCGTCCTGTTCGCAGCTATATGCCCTGCACTAGAATAATGCCCGGCACGTAGCTCGAGAAGCACTTGAATGAATGAAATACTTTAATGAATTTTCCTTCTGTTCTTTGGCAAGAGATTCCCACCTCCAAAGGAGAAGGTGTTGACTCTACCTCTCTGCCTCTTGAATCCTTGCTTGGCCAGACCCTTTTTCCCTATGTCAGGGTGGAAAAGGTGATAAACATTGTGTTTTGAAGGGCAGAGGAGACCACAGTGAGCATGGGCCTCACTTAAAACAATTTTGCTGCTCAATGTCCACAATAGCTAAATCGTGGAAGGAGCCGAGATGCCCTGCAACAGATGACTGGATTAAGAAGCTGTGGTCCATATATACAATGGAATATTACTCAGCCATCAGAAAGAACGAGTTCTCAACATTTGCTACAACATGGACAGCACTGGAGGAGATAATGCTTAGTGAAATAAGTCAAGCAGAGAAAGACAACTACCATATGATTTCTCTCATCTATGGAACATAAGAACTAGAATGATCAGTAGGGGAAGAAAGGGATAAAGAAAGAGGGGGTAATCAGAAGGGGGAATGAAACATGAGAGACTATGGACTATGAGAAACAAACTGAGGGCTACAGAGGGGAGGGGGGTGGGGGAATGGGATAGACCGGTGATGGGTAGTAAGGAGGGCACGTATTGCATGGTGCACTGGGTGTTATACACAACTAATGAATCATCGAGCCTTACATCGAAAACCGGGGATGTACTGTATGGTGACTAACATAATATAATAAAAAATCATTATTAGAAAAAAATAATAATAATAAAAAAATAAAAATTAAAAAAAAAAACAAACAATTTTGCTGCTAAAAGTGGACTCCCCCAGTGCAGCTTCTGACCAGCCCTGGAAAACCCAACATCATCTTGAATATCATTAGGACTGGAAGTGGCCAGTCCTTCCCTGTGCCTGGAATGTTCTTCCTCTCAGTCTTGGCGTGAAGGCTTCCTGCTACCCCTGCCGATATTGGCTCAAGTGTCATCTTCCCTGAGAGGCCTTCCCCTGAGCCTCCAGTCCACATCACTCTCTCCCATGAAAGGTAAATTCCCTTCAGAGCAGGTCTCACATTTGTGATTCAGTATCCTGTGTCGGCTCCTCCTGGATTTGCCGCCTCCTACACTAGACTGTTGGCCCCACAGCGGCAGGGGCCTTGCTTACACTGTCCTTCTGCACATCCAGTCCCCGGCACGGTCCTGGCCCATAGCAGGTGCTCACCGAGAGCATGGTGGAGGAACTGGTGAAGAGGCCCTCCCCAGGCCTCCAGCCCGCAGAGCCCACCTCACTGCCCCTCACGGAGAACCTGTCTGTGCCCCTCCTGCCGCTCAGGGAGCTACACAATCCAGCCGCTCTCCCTTTCTCCAGGACATCCGGGATATTCTCCTGGAAAACTGCCAGAGATGGGCTACTTGCTTCCTCCCTAACACTGGGCTAGACAGGGCGGAGTCGCTGGAGGAACTCTCTTGCTCACCAGAAAGGCCCCCTCACCATGGGGGCAGAATGGAGACTGTCCTTGTAGGGAGAGCTCAGGTCCTTGATCCACCCAACACCCTGCCACCCCTCACTGCTACAGCAAAGCTTCTAATTCAAGGTCATGACCTTCCCCTCTAAGACCTCAAAGGGCACAGGTCTTGGTTTTCAGAGTGTTCACACCCTTTCCCCTCCCAGCCCCACCCCAGCCCCACCCCAAGCCTTCCTGAGGCTCCCCATTGCCCCCGGAGGTAGCTACAACTCCGTGGCCTGTCATTCCAGGCGCTTCGTGACATGGAGCTGCAGACAGTCTGGCCTCATTTGGGGCCCCTCCACTCCCCCGCGCCTGCTCACCCAGCTGCTCCGCACTTCCAGGGCCCCCTGGGCCCTCTCACAGCCCCGGAGTCAGCATGGGTTGTTGAACCTTCTTCCAGGACATCCTCCTGGCAGGGGCAGAATTGGCGTCTCCCTCTTCTGCACTCCGAGCTCTCTGGAGCAGAGATCTGCACCCCACAGTAGCAAACCCATAGTGAGCACTTCACGAGCTCGGCGTGTTCCAAGTACTTTGCATCAAATGCATTTAACCCTCACAACAAACCCGTGGTTTACACTACTTGTTCATATGGCCATTCATTCGACAATATTAGTTACATGTTTGCTGTGGGCCACATGCCGTTCTAAGTTCAGGGGACAGAGCTGAGAACAAAAGACACAAAATTCCCTGCCCTCTGCAGCTTGCATTCTCGTAGTAAAATAGAAGACGCATTAAATAGTGATTAGGGCCACGAGGGAAAAAGCAAGGAGGGTATACAGAGGGTTAGGGCGAGGGGTCTGCCCTTCAAATCAGGGCTGGCCTTCAAATATTGGAGTCCGGCAAGATGACATTTAAGCCAAGACCCAAAGAAGGTGAGAAAGCAAGCCAGGCTTGCATCTGGAGAAGAGCATTCCAGACAGAGAGAATGGCCAGGGTAGCTCTGGGCAGGAGTGTACCCTGTTCAAGGAGCCCAGTGCCCAGCTCCTTGAGGGAGCCCAGAGCGAGCAAGGGGAGAGGTGGGAGGAGAAGCAGGCAGGGGAGGTGAGGCCATGTGGTGTGGACGCATGGGCCACTGGAAGGACTTTGGTTTTCCCCTTGGTTGCAGGGCACTGAGAATGAGCTATCCGTGAGCCAATGTGGAAGCAAAAGAACAGGGGCTTGAGAGACGCCGTGGTTCTGAGCAGTGGGATCAAACTGGAGAGGGAAAGAGATCATTGGATTCTGGATATTTGGACATAACTGAAGGTAGAGCCGACCGGACTTCCTGATCAGATGTGGGCACGAGAGACAGAGCAGAGTCCAGATTGCCTCCGAGGTTTTGATCTGAGCCTCTAGAAGGACGGGCCTCTAGAAGGTCAGCTTCCTTACAGATTAGGAAATGAAGGCACCAAGTCAAGTAACATGCCCCGGATCACACCACTGGTCACTGGCGGAGCTGGGATTTGACCCCAGGCCTCTGGCTTTGGAACTTGGAGCTCCCCAACCCACGGTGGTGCTCAGCAAATGCCAAACCTTGAAAGAGTTTTCGAAAGAAAGAGATAGAGACAGTCAGCGCCCAGACTAGAAATGTGACTGCTTCTGAGGAAGGCTGGCCGGAAAGCAAAGCGTTGGAGCACACAGACTTGGGCTTAATGAGCACCCATTTGCTGGATTCTGGGAAGGTTCGAGTCCTAGCTGCTCCTGTAGTGTCACTCAGATGGCATTGGCCACGCCAGCCTGCTTCCTGCAGCATCCCAGGGACGGAACAGCACCTGTGGGTGTCTGAGCACAGGCAACACGGGTGCTGTCACCCTGGAGAGGCTCCAGCAGGCCTCCACAATACTTGGGCAACACAGGCTGGAAGGGCTCCTCTTCGTTCCAGGGCCCAGGCCCAGGCACGTTGGGGTGTGGGCTGGGGGTGGGGCCTGGGGAATTCTGGGGCTCAGCCTGACACCCCAGAGGAGAGCAGAGCCAACCCCAGTGCTGCTCCTCCTGAGTGCCCGGAGTGCCCACACAGCATCCCAGCGCTTGTCCCTCAAACCCGCCAAAGAACCACTGCCAGCCTCAATTTGCAGATGGGGAAACTGAGGCTCAGTGAGGCTAGGTGCCTTGGCTGAGACCAAACAACTAGGAAATGATGGAACCAGTTTGAATGCTGAAGCCTGTGTTCTTTCTCTCTGTCATGGGCCAGGAGGAGGGCAGGCCATCTCGGAAAATCAAAAGATTTTTGTCAGTTTGGCCCCAAAACTCATTTGGCACCCAATCCCCTTCCCTGTGCGCCCCCACCCCCACTTAGCTGTGGGGCCCCAGGCAAGTAATTTCATCTCCCTGAGCCTCAGTTGTTCTGTAAAATGTTTTGTAAAATGGGAGACTGGCCACTCCTTCCTCGCTGGCTGCCAGAAGGCCCAAATGACGGCGTGTGGAGCTCGACAGGCTGCGATTACCGAGCCCTGTGGGAGATTCTCGCGAAGACTCCTGCTGTTGAAGGGCATCAGCCTGCCTGTGTTGCTCCTGTGCTCTAAACCTTTCGATGGCTCCCTTCTGGAGAAATCCAAGAGACTCGGCATGACCTAAACCAATGAGAAGCTATTTATCGATAGTCTCTATTATTGCAGTTACTTTGCATATTTATACATTTTGGTATAAGCACATCAGTGGTGTTGTTTTTTAATAGAAACCCTGCCGCTTGGCTGTGTTGTGTTGTATATAGTTCTAAAATCTGAAAAACTCAGAAGTCTGAAACCTCTGGCCCCAAGTTTGGGATAAAGGATGGTGGCACCTTGATTCTCTAAGGCCCCTACCAGGCACCAGGCCAAGCACTTAGCACAGGGGATCATCCTTAATCCTCACGGGAACCTAAGCAGTCATTATTCTTATGCCCATTTGGTGGCTGAGAACACTGAGGCTCCGAACAGTGAAGCAACGTGTCCGGTTCACACGGAGAGAGAGTGAAGGCCAGAATCTGAACCTTAGACTCCACGAAGAGCCACGCGTGCCATCGGCACGGCCATCATTCTCTCCTGCCTTCTGTGAAGTCTGCCAGCCCAGCTGGGGGCCAGCCACACAGGACCGAGGCATGAGTCACCGTCACTGCCCTCCAGCAGCCTGCCATCTGATTGGGGAAATAGGCCACGTCGCGTCAGTCAGGGCCATCAGGGGAGGGCTTCAACCACTGGTTAGATCCTTGGATTTTATCCAGAAGGCCATGAGGAGCCATGGAAGGGTCTAGAGCAAGAACATGATACAGTCAGGTCAATGCCCTAAAAAAGTGGTTCCCAGACACAGGCAGGCATCAGAATCCCCCAGAGGGCTTGTTAAACACAGAGCGCTGGGCCCCACCCCAGAGTTCCTGATTCAGTAGGTCTGGGGTGGGGCCGGGGAATTTTTATTTCTAATAGGTTCCCAGGTGACATTGCTGCTGGCCGTGTGGGGAACCCCACTTTGAGAAAACGCTGCCTTAGAACAACACGGTGGTGTCGAGGGGGGACAGGAGCACCCGAGTATTTCCTGGAACAATGACTGTCACGTATGGGGTACTGGGACTGTGCCACATTGATCATTTAATCCTCACAGCTCACCCATGATGAAGCACTGAGACGGGGGGGGGGTGGAATGCTGGGGGGACTACCCACAAAGGGCCATGCAGCTAGTCACCGCTGGGGCAAGGAATCCATCCTGGGGGAATGCTGGGGGGACTACCCGCAAAGGGCCACGCAGCTAGTCACCGCTGGGGCAAGGACTCCATCCTGGGGACTTGGGGCTCCACAGGGACCCCCCCACCACTGCCCTGCCTCTGAGATGGGGGCCTAAGGCGGGGCCCTTGGAGGACAGGACTGGGTCCTAATCCTTAGTAAGCCGCAAGCCACTAACGTCAGAGCCTGTGAGTCAGGCAAATAGGTGTGGGGGTTGCTCCTTCCCAGGTTCTGGATCGTCTCACTCACATCACCTGGGGACCCCCAGTTGCAATGAGCCTGCTCAAACCCCACGAATGCAGCAAGGCCACGAGCAGATTCAACCAGGACAGGTTGCAGCTGCTGCAGAAGGGAAAGGGGTCGTCAGGGTGAGCCCCGAGACTCCCATCCCTGGAGGAGCCCCTGCCCCTGCCTCAAATTCCCCAAATGGCTGCCTCAGGGAAATCAAGGCAACTTTCCTCCAGTCACTGTTCTCCCGTGGGTTCTCACCTTCAGCACAGCCCAAACCTGGACATGGCCCTCCTCCCTGCACCCCCAGGAAGGGAGGCGCTGGGAGGGGGGACAAGGGGCTGTCCTCTCTCTGCTCCCAACAAGGCTTATAGTCCTGGTCCCCTTCCTGGCCGAGTGACCCTGAGCCCCGCTCTTGGCATCTTTCTCCCCATTTGAAGACTGCCTGCCTCCCAGGTTGCGGGTGAACGGGATGCGACAATATCGGGAAAACCACTGCTTTCTGAGCACCTGCTATGTGCCAGGTCCATCGTCCCCTACTGCCAGGCACCCTCTTCGTTAGCATGATGGATGCAATGGGCTTTGATATGGCAGTGTTCCCCCTCTCAGAGCCCCCTCTCCAGCTCTGTGGGTCTGCTGTCTCCCTGGCTGGGCCGGGGGATACCCCACCACCACTACCTACCATGGCCGTGTTCACACAGGGTTTGTACACTTGTTAACTTCTCTTTTAGAAAGAAGGAGAAAGATGGAAGCAAAGAAGGCAAGTCATTGAGTTAAACAGGAGGGATACTTGTCTGCGATATGATTTTATGGACTTTTCCATATACTTGAGATATTTTATGATACAATCACGCTGGCCCTGTAAGTGTGCCGCTGGCCTGGTGGAGGAGGAGGGACTGAGGAACTGGGTCAGGAGCCAGCCAAGTTCCTCACTGTCCAGATGTGATGGTGCAGACGGGAGGCTGTGACTCACCGAGAAATGCTGCGATGATCTGGATGTTTCTGAAACTCTGAAGTCCCCCATGCTCTTGTCAGCTTCTGGCAAAGGCATGGACCTGGGGAGCCCATCAAACAGCAGCATGAACCAGGGTGCCCAAGGTAGCCAAGTCTGGGGACAGCCACCAGCATTCCCTTTTCAGGCTCCCCATAGGGACTGTAAGCCATTTCTGGGAGCCCCTGTGGGTCCATCCAGCACAAGGCCCCGATCCACCACCCCGATGGCCAGCGGGATGGGCCCTGAGGCCCTGCAAGCCAGCCAGAAGCAGCAGAGCCGGCTCGGTGTTCCTGAGCCCTGGGCCCGGTGGAAAGCCCCTCGCTGCAGAAGTGGCTGGCTACAGCTTGTTGTCCTGTTGCTAAGTTCTGCGCTGATCAGTCTGGGCCTCATGGGTTTTTTCCTCTGGTTTCATGTTCTGACGGGAACTGTGCAAATCTGGAGCAAGTTAATCTCAGCCACAGCATTCCAGAGGGTGTGACGCTGCGAGTTCCTCCTCGGCCCCAGATCCTGAGTCCACACCCTCCCGGCTCCGAGGATGGTCAGGAGAGCAGCTCAGGCCAAGGCTAGAGTAGGATCTGTAGGATTTGAGCCTCACCGTCCTTTCCAGAAGCTATAACTTGCAGGTGAGCGAGGAGGAAGAGGTTTTAGGGCCAATACTGAATTCTGCTTCTGGGCTCCACAGCTCGCCTTTCTGGTATTTAAAGCTCCATATGTTTTGTTCCAAAAGTCAACCCCAGCCTCATTCCACACGGCCTGGTGCCGGCTCAGCTGTTCCCGCATGGATCCTAGTGCCTAGGGGTCACCTCTCCCTCCTTCCTGTCTTCACCCAGCCAGATCTGGCCCCTGATTCCTTTCCCCTTCCCTCTTTCCTTCAGGCCATATTCATGCTCTCCTAGGCATGATGCTTTAGAGAGACAGAAAATATTGTAAATTTTTAAAATTATTTATACATTTTATAAATAAAACTATTTCAGGTAGAAGCAAGCACTTTGAAGAAAAAGTAAGGCAGGAGAGGGGTGAAGAGGGCATTAGGGTGTCCGTGTGACGGTTGAGGGGCACTGCACGCTGGGGTCCTGGGAAGCTCTAAGGAGGGGATATTTGGGCAGAGACCTGGAAGGGAGAGCAGCCGCCACAGGAGCCTCTGGAGGAAGACATTTCCAGGGAGGAAACAGCAGGTGCACAGGCTCTGACGGGGACAGCAGGGAGGCCTGTGTGGTTGAAGCAGGGGAGGAACAGGAAAGGAGGAGAGGAGGCTGAGGGGAGCTGGCCCCTGAGGCTGGGACCTTGGTGAGCTGTAAGGATTTGGGGTTTTCCTGCAAGGACGGTGGGAAGCTACTGGGTCGTTGAGTGCAGGGAGGTGGTATTATCAGAGTTGTGTTTTGAAGGGCTCTTTCTGGCTGCCTGTGGGCCAAGGGTGCGAGCAGAAGGGAGGCGGCTCCGTTTGCAGGGAGACGGGCCGGGCCTGGGGTGGGGGTGGGGGGCGAGCGGCGGTGGCTCCTGGGAGAGGTAGTCGGTTTAAGGATGCATCTTCGAGGGACAGCCGTGTGGTGCAGGCTGTAGGGTGTGCGAGAGAACGAGTCACAAAGCGCTCTGGGGTTTGGGGCTGAGCGGCTGCTGGGAGCGGGGAGGGGGCAGTGAGGCCGTGGTGCGGGAGATGCGAGCAGAGCAAGTCCGTGCGGGTGAAGTTGAGAGGTCAGTTTGGGTTCCAGACGGCGTGGAGCCTTGTGAAGCACAGAAACAACAAACAAACCCGCTCTGGGTTGATTCTGAGGACAGAGGAGTCATGGGTGGGTTTAGGCAGGAGAATTCCAGAACAGTTCAGATGTTACCCCCTCTGAGGATTCTCCTGGTGCAAGCGGTCTCTTCCCTGTCACAAAGTGACTTCATCTTGGAATCTTGACTCGGTTTCCCTACTATTCTGTTCACTCTGAAAGCTCCTGCTACACGCTGGGTGCGGTGTCCGCTCCTGTTGCGTTAACTAGGAGGTAAAGACTACATGCCACGCACCCCCTTCCCAGGGGAGGAGACAGGCCCAGAGAGGGGCAGTCACTG
This sequence comes from Ursus arctos, assembly GCF_023065955.2. Classification (NCBI taxonomy): domain Eukaryota; kingdom Metazoa; phylum Chordata; class Mammalia; order Carnivora; family Ursidae; genus Ursus; species Ursus arctos. The sequence goes on from NW_026622819.1 coordinate 59,445,528, forward strand.
GCTGGAGGTCACACAGCTGAGAAGGTGGGATTCCGGCCGCGGGCAGCCTGGCTGCGGAGTCTGCGTGTCAAGCCACCGCAATCCACCATCTCTTTTACCAACCCCCTCACTGACGGCCCCCCACCCCCGCCACACACACACACACACACACACACACACACACACAAAGCACTGTGCAGCTATGCAGGACAGATACCTGCGGTAGGGGACTCGGCTCCAGCCTGGTTTTATCTGCAGGCCTCCTCCCCTCTGTGTTTATTAATTTGCTAGACAAATATTTATATGTGAAGGCCAGGGCTAGGGGCCCGCGCTTCCTGCCCGTGCAGGGCTGGAGGAAGGAGGTGCAGGGGAGGTGGAGGGCAGAGGGGGAATTTAATTAGAATTATATGCTCAGTGCCTGGAGAGAAGGAAGCCACACACACGGCCTGGATGGTGCCAGGGTTGGGGCAGGAGAGCCTAGGGGTGAACCGTGGCCCGTCTCAGAGTCACCCCACCTCTCCCAGACTCAGTTTCTGCCTGACTGTAAAGGGGGCAGTGACGGCTGCTTCCTAGGGCTATCGTGAAGGTTCTGTGAGACTACCCATAGCACGAAACCTCTCACGATTGTTCTTCATTTCTAGCTTGGTGATAAACTGGCCCCCGCCACTCAGTAAGGAGAACCTGGACTTCCATTTCCCAGGCTGGTTTCACGTTTGGTGTATCACAAACCATTCTTTCTCAGAGAGGCTAGAGCGTGGCAAAATGTTGCATGATGGATCTTGGCTTTCCAGCGCCCCCACCCCACACAAATCAGTCTGGGGCCAGGTGCAGGGGACACTGGGCCACACGGATCCTCAGCTGTCTCTTGACACAGCAGATTCCAGGGCTTTATTTAGAACCTTTGCTGGGGGAGGGGAGGTGTGACCCACCCTCCCGCACCACCCCAGTTATTCACCTGCTCTCCCCCAGCCCCCACCTTGGGGTAAGCAAGGGCTCTGGTTCTGGAGCCAGGCCGATTCCCTGACCTTGGGCACAGCCTCAGAACCCTAGTCCTGGGCCTGCCTAAAAACCCTCAATGCCATGGGGCTGGCTGGTTATGCCCCGGACTCCCGAATTTAGTAGCCAGGATGGGATGAGCTGGTGACCGAGAGGGGAAGAAAACATTGAGGCCTTCCTCTGGGAAGGAAGGTGTAGGTGTTTCATCCTCTGAGACACTTGTGCCCCTGCCAGCATCATGAGAAGTACACATCGTGTGAAACTATCTGCGTCTTAATGAGAAGATGAAGATAACATTACATACAGCCTAGAAGGAGACTAGAAGAAAAAACTACAACAGGTAGACAAGGCCTGTCCCTGGGTGATGTGAAAGTATGTGCAATTTTTATTTATGCATTTCTTTTTTTGATATTTTCTAAATTTTTTCCATTGAAAATGCACTAGCATTAAAATCATGAGAAAAAAATCCTTTTTTTAAAAGATAAAATATATTGCTAAAAACTCAAAGATATAGTAGAAAGATATAGAATATTTTTTGACAAGAGAAGTAAAAATATAACCTTTAAAAACAAAAAGAATATACAAAATTATATATAACTCAAAGAGAACAGAATATATGTGAGCTACATGACTAATATACAAGATATATATGTGTGTGTTTATATATTCTAAACGAGAACATTAAATGTGAGGTAAATAACCGCAGTGTATCTCCTGGGAGGTTCCCCCACTACAGCACATTCTGAGGGCTCTCTGGAATTTACTTGACTTTCTTTCCTGCTAAACCAGGAGACACTCCGGGGCTAAGGGAAAGTCCTACTTATAACTGTGTCCCTCTGAAGAGGGACATAGTAGGTACTCAAGAAATGTTTACAGGGGCGCCTGGGTGGCACAGCGGTTAAGCATCTGCCTTCGGCTCAGGGCGTGATCCTGGAGTCATGGGATCGAGCCCCACATCAGGCTCCTCCGCTATGAGCCTGCTTCTTCCTCTCCCACTCCCCCTGCTTGTGTTCCCTCTCTCGCTGGCTGTCTCTATCTCTGTCAAATAAATAAATAAAATCTTTAAAAAAAAAAAAAAGAATGCGTCTGGTAAGTTAACGAAACACAGAGGGTATGTATTCTGTGATAGGAACCCCAAGGGCACTTCCGCTACCGGTGTCCCCCTCCGAGTCCTCTTGTCCCTCCGGCTGCTTGTGGGCCTGGGCCTTGCCAGGCTGGGGGTTCGGGTAGACAGAAGCTGTCCTTGTTCATTTCCGAACCCCAGCTCCCAGGCACAGCTCGCTGTTCACGGGAATAGAGCAGAAGCAGGTCAACAGCCAGAACAAGGCAACAGGCAAGACGCTCTTTCTTCCCTAAAAGAGTAAGATAGGTCCTCGATATCAGACGAAAGACAGGACCGGGGCACCCCAGGGACGAGTCCTTCAAGGCAAACCGAGGTCCTCCTGAAGACAGAACCTTCTCCTCCCGCTGCTGCTTCTGCCCTGGGGACAAGGAGACTCTCACACCAGGAACTGGGGCGGGGGGCAAAGTGTCTGGGACACACAGGGGACCTGTTCCCCTTCCTCTGCCATGACGCTGGGATAACTTGTCTGTTTTCCCTTCTAGACGGGGTGCCTCACACAGAGACCGGGCTTCTCCATCTTTGTCCACGAAACTAAACAGCCGATGAAATTCAAATGGCGTTAAACGACTATGTGCTTAGTTATTGAATAAATGAATGGATAAAGACCCATTTTTGTCCCATTTCCACACCCAGTCTTTTTTGCTGGGAACATCAGAATGAGTAATATTTTGGGCATTGTTTCAAAAATATTCATCGATCCTCCGGCATGTGCAGGGCACAGCTGTGGCCACGCTCATGACGTTCACTTGTTCTACCATAGCTGCAAGTGACATTTTATAAATCTACTCCATGCTATACGTATTTCGACTTGAGGGTTCTTGTGGGTTGTTTTGTTGTTGTTGTTGTTTTTCATTTTAGAAGAAAGTAGATTCCACTCCTGGATATACACCAAGGGAAATGAAAACATATGTCCACATGAAACTTGTTGAATATTCATGGCAGCATTATTCATAATATTCCCCAAATGGAAACAACCCATGTGTCCATACACAACGAATGAATACATATAATGCATATAATGGGGCGTATTCATACAATGGACTATTATTTGTCCCTAAAAAGGAATGAAGTACTGGTATACCCTGCAACATGGATGAACCTGGAAAATTCGCTACACGAAAGAGGCCAGTCACAAAAGATGATTCCATTTATACCATTTATGTCCAGACGAGAGAAATCTAGAAAGACAGAAAGGATATTCGTGGTTGCCTAGTGTTGGTGGGGAAGGGGGGATGGGGAGTGACTGCTAATGGGGAGGGGGGTTATTTTGGGGGTGATGGAAATGTTCTCAAGCTGATGGTGGTGACTACAAAGCTGTGAGCATACTGAAGACCCTTGTACCTTTTACGTGGCTGTAGTAAACTGTAGGTGAGTTCTATTTCAGTAAAGCTGTTATAAAAACAAAAAAAGAAAGGGGAAAATTTCCCCCTCTCAAGCACGCAAAGTGTCACGGAAATAGATTTCACAACCAAGCGGTCTGCTTCAGTTTATGAGCAGAATTTTTCTTTTCAACAGCCTTGAACTCGCTTTTCAAGGCAACTTTCCTCAAGGTTTGTGCTCAGAAGCCCCCCTGGCCACTGCCTGTCCCCAGGCGAGGCGAGCCTATTTGTGGCCCTCAGCCTGCTTCGTCCCATACACCCAGCTCCCACCCCCCAGCCCACACTCTCAGCTGCGGCCAGCTCCCAGATGCCAGAGCTGCCACCTGGGGCCCTGGCGACGCAAGGGCCCACAGTGTTGTGATGTGTTTGGGTAGGGAGCACATTTGGTGCCAGCGTTGCCAAGCTCCAAGGGTGACTAATTTCATCTGCATTTTTGGTTTCAGCTGTCTGGACTGTTCAGCTGGAGAACCTCAAACCTCTCGGCTGTTTTCGGAGAAGCTCACCTCCCCTTTGTGGAGGCATGGGATTCATTAAACCCATTCTCCTGCCCTTTCAGCCACCACTCCACATGTATGTGCCCAACAAATACTTATGGAGCACCTACCATTCTGGGGACACAACAGTGACAGCACAGTTCTTGCTCTAATGGAACAACACCACAATTTTTTTTTAAAGGAAAGAAAAAAAAAATCTAGGTAGTGGTAGAGGTGCTGTTGAGATCGATGAGCCGGTGTGAAGTGATTGTGAGTACTACTTTAAGTTGGGGGGGGGCGGGTAGCTGCTATGGGGAGGTGGCTGAGAAAGAGCCATTGTGTGAAGATTCAGAAAAAGAATGGTCTCAGCAGAGGAAATAGCATGTGCAAGGGCCCTGAGGCTGGACTAGCAATGAGAGCAAAGTGATCTCCACCTAATAGCCAGTGAGTGAAGAGATAAAATAGGTTGGAGCAGCCTGGGTTATGTAGGGCCTTCTCAGCCTTAGAGAAGAGTTTTCTTTCTCTTAAATGCAACCGGAAGCCATTGGAGGGGTTCATGAGACAGGAAGAGGATGTGGCTTACATTTTTTAAAGGTCACTCTGGCTGTTGCGGAGGATGGAGGGAATGGAAAGGTGGTAGGTATGGAGAAAGCCAGGACCAGGACAGCCTTCAGTGTCCTTAAGGGTCTGACTGCCTCTGTCCTCCACCTTTTCCACTGTCCCCAGGAGACCACAAAGTCACGGGCAAGAGATCCCCTCCCATTCTAGATCACTGGAGCAAACTTTTCAATACTTTTACTTTATTCAATACCTTTACTTTGCTATTTTTACTTGAAATTTTCATTTAAATCAATTGTTATTTTTACTTAAAGAATATTTTTTTAAAGGAAATAATATCACAGCCAAAGGTCATGAGTTTGATATATGACTTACATTTCCCCCTTAATACACATTAACGTAAACACACAACTATTAAAGGGTTTTTTTTTTTTAAAAAAGATTTTATTTATTTATTTAACAGAGAGACAGCCAGTGAGAGAGGGAACACAGCGGGGGAGTGGGAGAGGAAGAAGCAGGCTCCCAGGGGAGGAGGGAGCCCTATGCTGGTCTCGATCCCAGGACTCCGGGATCACACTCTGAGCCGAAGGCAGACGCTTAACGACTGAGCCACCCAGATGCCCCAGCCACGCAGGTGCCCCTATTAAAGGTTTTTTTTTTTTTTAAGATTTTATTTATTTATTCGACAGAGATAGAGACAGCCAGCAAGAGAGGGAACACAAGCAGGGGGAGCGGGAGAGGAAGAAGCAGGCTCATAGCAGAGGAGCCTGATGTGGGGCTCGATCCCATAACGCCGGGATCATGCCCTGAGCCGAAGGCAGACGCTTAACCGCTGTGCCACCCAGGCGCCCCCCTATTAAAGGTTTTTAAATGAACAAGTGAATATAGTCTTAAGACAAAAGGTGAATAGTGAAATTATAAGAAAAACGTTTACCAGGAACCCGTTAATTTGATACACTAGTTATTTTTTTTCTGATACACACTCAGATAAATACTCAGTCATTAAAAAAAAAAAGCTAATCTAAGTACAAGTTCAAATCCCCTCATGCTGGTTTGAAAAACAGCAACATATAAGTTAGGGCTAGGTACTTTGGCTTTAACTAGGACCTGGCTATGCTACTTACTAGCTGTGTGGCCTTCAGCTGGTTACTTAACCTCTCTGGGCCTCAGTTTCCCCTTCAGTGAAGTGGGGCTAATAACTCATCGTCATGAAGCTGTTGTGAGAAGTATTTAGAACAGTGCCACACAGGACAGGCTCAACAAACACTCCCTAGTTTTACAAACCAAACAGACCTCAACTACATTCAGGCTTGCCTGCGCACTTCCTGTGTGCTGGGGCCTGTAGTAAGGGTTGAGAGCCCAGAGATAAATAAGAACAGTCTCTGCCCTTAGATTATTGATCATTTAGCTGAAGGGGAGACCAGCCTCCCTGTGAGCCCCGCCATCCGCAATGGGGGCACAAGAGGAGGCCCGTAAGGGGCAGGGGCGGACCAGAGGGAGGAGGGATTGGTGCTGTCCAGGGCAGTCACAGCTTCCCGGAGAAGGTGCTGGGTAATGTGGGTTTTGATAAAAAGGAGTTTGCCACGTAGACAAAGAGAAATCACAACACTCCAGGCAGTGGGAACAGCCTAGGCAAAGGGATGAAGGCCTCAAATAGGCAACTGTTAGAGCATCAAGGGCGAGAGGGTGATTTGAAGGAGACACCCCAGGTGTTACCCTTGCTTCAAGCTTAGAAGTCACCTCAACCAACGGAGGGCAGTGAATGCTGACCCCTGCCTCTACTTTGTCGTGAGCCTGAAGAGGACCTAAAGAAGCCAGCAAAGAGCAGATGAAGAACAGAAAGAGCCCAGTCTCTGGCTGTGGGCTTGACGCTTTTTATCTGTGCAAACTGGGGCCATGGTCTCCCTCATCTGTGAAATGGGAATGAGGTCCCATTTCACAAGGGACCTTGGTGAGAGTTAAAAGAGACCATGTGAACAGATGGCTGGGCACAGGCCTGGCTCACAGGTGGTACTCACAGGTGGCTTCCTTATTCCTTATAAGGAATAAGCTCCCACTGCCCCCTGCCCCACCCCCCAAAGCAGTGTGTGGTGGGCTGAGCCACCCCACAGTTGATGGGAAAGAGTCTCCCAGCTGTCTGCATCCCCGGCCCATCCAGTTCCCAGACTAGCTGAACCAGCCCGTCCTTCCCCTGCCCCACCATGCCCCTATCCACACCCTGGGAGTTCCCAGGTTGACTGGCTGCTCCTGACCCTAGGAGGATGGGTCATGGCAAATGAGGTACATACACGTTGCTAAAGACAGCCGAGGGACCTGTGCGTCAGGGCTCAGCACACACAATCCCAACCAAGGACACCCTCGATGAATATTACCACAACCCTTTCCCTCCCCCAACATGCAGACAAGAGGCCCAGAGTGGAGGGGGGCTTGCCCACGGTCATTCAGTGAAGACCAGGATTTAAACCCAAGTCAGGGACTCCAGGGTCCCTTTTTGCCTACTGAATATATGTGTGTGTTTTAAATCCCTCCAAGGGCCCCCCACCTTCTCCCCACTTTCTCCCACACTCCCTACACCCAAGTCACAGGGAACCACTTGCAGTTCCAGATGCGCTTGCTTATTTCACACCTGGTTCCTTCTGCTGGCTATTCCCTTCCTCCACACTCACTCCCCCTACACCCCTCTTCCACCTGGCAAACTCCTACTCATCCTTCAGGACCCAGCCAGTTGCTTTCTTCTCTAAGAAGCTTTCCCTGATCCTCAGCCCAGCAGGGTCAGTCCAGTCTTCCTCCTTCAATCACAAAGTACCTCTAAATCACAATGACTGAAAGCCCCTGAAAACAGCTTCTTTCTCAACTTTGATATCGTCAGTATCTACTAATGATTTCTTAATGAACACATGAGAAAGAAAATTCATGAATTAGCTGAATTGCTGCTGGATGCTCTCACGGGCAGCAATTGTGTTTAGTGATTTTGTTGTTGTTGAGAGCAGAGCATGGGCTTCTCAGCACGTTGCCATGTGCACGCACTGCACGATGCCGGGGAGACCGAGCACATAGACTACCATGGGAATGATATCCTCTGGAGGTGGGCAACAGGCCAGCCTGACCCGTGGCCATTCCAAAACCATTTGCAGCCCATCAGATGGTAGAGCAGAAAGGGCACAGGCTCTGGAATCAGAATCACTGGGGTTCAAATCCCAGTTTCGCCTCTTACCCACTATGTGCTCCTGGGCAAGTGACTTAACCTCTTTAAGTTTCTGCAGTGAAATGGGAACCCTCCTCACAGGGCTGCCGTGAGAATGAAAGAGGCCAACGTGGAAATGCCTAACATGTAGTAGGTTCAGAATAACTGTTCATTTTCTTCCTTGAATATCTGGAATTCTTGTTCCTCTCCTTTAACTTACAGGCTGCATAACCAGGCCAGGTTCCCAGACTGGGCTGCAAAACGTTTTTGTCCTTGTCCCAGAAGCCTGGGCCCTAGGACCAGGTCTGACATACATCTCACGGATGCCCTCGCCTATGTGCACTTGAAGACACACAAAGCATCATGGGTAGAAGCAAAAGGCTGGCGACGAGCTACATGCCCACCAGAGGAAGCAGATGAATGAATTACCTACATCTCCACGGTGGGGTACCCCACAGTCATAACAAAGAGGCAGCTCTCCACAAGGGAACAATATGCCATCTCCAAGGTAAAGTAAAGGCAAAAGAAAAGTATGGAACAGTTTGTTTAATTGACCAGCTGGGGGTCAGGATCTGACCCAGAACACGGAAAATGACATGAGACCAATTCTCAGTTCACTCAAGGGTGGTTCGTGACTGGTACCACACGGGATGCAGAGGAGAAAGGCTAATTCCTTACACACAATCATCCCGTGGGGCGTTAAGACCTAGTTCTCTCATGGAACCCCACTGGGAAAGGCTGGTCCGACCATCTCCGGAGGGACCCATGAGAAACTGATAGCAGTTTCTCAATTGGAGAATCCGGAAACTAGGGTTAGGTATGGAAAGAAGTCCCTTATCACAGATCAGATTCCTGGGTACTTTTGAATCTTTTGCCATGGACCTGGCCTAACCTGTTAAAATGAAAGCAGACTATTTTAAATAAGAATTTTTTAAAGCCGACATGTATGAATTAGTAATAATAAAAAAATTGCTGTTTGACCTTGGGCAAGGCTCCTGGAGACTCCATTTCCCCATCTTTAAAATGGAAAGACCATCCAGAGAAGACAACACAGAGCTCACATCCCAGCACCCACCACTAAGGTCCTGGCCTGCAGACCCCTGCTGGATTTCAGCTGGGCTGTCCTCAGAAGGGTGGGGCATCAATCACCACCTAGGGCCGCCCGGGTTTAGACACATGTTGGATGTCCCAGCTTGTTGGGACTGCAGCTTGTTGTTTACACTGTTTCCCAGGGAGCAAGATCACAGTAGCCCCTGGCTCAAGGGGTCTAATTTTAAACCCTGGATTCTGGGCAGACAAAAAGGGCAGATCCTGGCTACCTACAAGATGCGTGCACTAAAAACAGAGGACCCTGAGTGCAAAGGACAGAATAGAGAAAGCCATCTCTCCCTCCTTCCACAAACCACAGTGAGTGCCGATCCACTGGAGTACCCAGGGAGACGAGGCAGGCAGGTGTCAGTGCCCTGGGGCAGTTCCCACTTACCCAAAGAAGTCGGGAGTCTTAAAGTTGGCCCCAAGAATCCCATCTAGGAGCATTGTTCAAAGTAGATCACTAGCCCCAGCCAGGTAATTTGTAAGGCTCTATTAGAATTTCATAAATGGTTTTCATTTATGGGAGTTTTGGGGGTTGTTTTACAATTTCTTTAAATCAGAATCCTAAATAAGGTCTACACCTGGTGATTGTTTGCTGTGTCCCCAAATCTCCCTTATTCCTTTGATTCTCCCTCCATTTGTTTATTTACTTACTTACTGTTTCTCTCTCTTTTTTCAATTTATTTGTGGAAGAAACCAGCCGTTCATCTATATTTTCCAGCATCTGAAGTTGGCTGACTGCATCCTCGAGGTGCCATTTAACATGTTCCTCTGTCCCCTGTAGTTCCTGTAATTTGTTCAAATCTAGGGGCTTGATAAGATTCGGGTTTGAGTTCGGGGCAAGCCTACGTCATGGTTGATGCATGCTCTTCCGTCAGGAGGCTCATCCTGTCTTTTTGTGCTGCCCCCAAATCATCCATTTGGGGTTCACAATGTTGTGTCTCTAATTCTATCATTCCTTCTACACTTTTAAGCAGGCATAAATCCATAAATAGAAACTTCCCTGTATCGACCATTTGATTACCTTGAGGTACCATTTATTTAGGAAGGGTAAGATTAATTACAATTCTTTCCTTTTCTTTAGGAGCTTAAATCTCCTTGGTACAATAAATATGTACTTGCAGTATGAATAGGCACATTATTCTGAGCCTCTGTTCGCCACCTGTAAAATGCGGGTGCTGCTGAACTCATAGCCTTATTCTGGTATGCGCAGAGAGCTCAGTTCTTTTATCAAAGACTATGTCCACGCATGCTTTGTATGAACTGTAGAATCAGGGCACGCAGCGAGGGTTTTCAGTCTCTCCCCTGCCCCAGCCTCAGCCCAAAAGCACTGCTAGAAGATGGCAGAAGCCAGCAGGGAAAAGCAGTGCACACACCCACTTTGCCTCTGGTGGCCCCCTCTGCACCAGTTTCCTATGCAGTGAGGATGCTAGTGCCTCCCTCCCAGGGAGGTTCTGGGTATTAAACGAGAAGATGTGGTCATAGGCCTGACACCTTAGTAAACCCAGTAAGGGAGACTCTCCCTGATACACACACACACACACACACGCGTGTGTGCACACACACATCACACACTCCCATACCACACACTCCCCCACACCCCACACATACCACACCCACCCAGACACGCCCCTCTACACCACATGCACACCCCACATATACCCACACACATATAGCAAACCCCCACCATATCCCAACCATACACACCCCACACACACCATACTCCCCACACATACCCCCCTTTCCCCACCATAAACCCCCACCCCACACAACACCCCACACACCCCCACATACCACACACACCACACAAACACAAACCCCACCACATACACACACACCCATTCACACACCACATACCCACACACATATAGCAAACCCCTACCACACACACCCCACACACCATACTCCCCACACATACCCCCCAACACCCCACCATAACCCCCCACCCCACACAACACCCACCACACCCCCACATACCATACACACCCACACATATGCATATCCCAGCACTTACACACCCACCCATACACACACCCACATACACACTACACACCCATCTCATCAGATATACACACCACACACACACATACCCACATACACACCACACACACATCTCAACACATATACACACACCACACACACACCCCACCACATACATACCATACACACACCACACTCCACACACACATATTCTACCACATACACTCCCCCACACAAACCACACACACACCTCCCCCCAAACAAACCCCACCCTCCCACACACACAACCACCACACCCACACCACACACATATACACACACATCCCACCACATACACACACCATACACCCTCCTCCACACCTCACACACACCACAAACCCTACCACACACACACACCACATACCCCACCACACCCCCCTACACACACTTCCCCCCACACGCACCCACACCCCCCCACACCCCCTCCCCACACACACATCCCACCATATATGCACACCACACACACACGCACACGCACACCCGGGCACGGTCCCTCGGGTGGCCCTATTGTTCAGCCACTTCCCCAGCCAGGAGGGCGGCTGGGAACGCGGGCCGCCTGGCCCTTCCTGCTGGGCGCTGACGTGCGGCCTGCGGAAGGAACAGCGAGTCTCGGCGGGGCCAGCGCATTCCATTCGTGCCAGGCCGTGCACGCACGTCCGCACCTCCCGCGCCCCCTCCCACAGCCCCAGCCCCGTCGCCCGCACGCGGCGCTCACGCTCTGGACCTGCCGCGGGAGGGGTGATCTGGGAGCTGGGGACGGGATGGGGGACGGCAGGTCCCACGTGATCTCCCTGAACCCCGCCCCCAACCCCCCCACCCTGAGGGTGGGCTCACTCGCCCATTCTACAGCTGAGGAAAGTGGAGGCCGGAGGAGGAGCAGGGAGGCCATAGGGTGGAAGCGGGGCTGGGGATGCGCAGAACCCGGTTCTCTCTGGCTACACAGTGATGCTTCCCTCCCTCGCTGCCCGGCACGGGAGCCAGAGAGGGGGCCTCTAGTGATCAGGCGCCACGCTGTGCAGACTGCAAGAGGTTGGCCTCAGGACAACTTAGACCAGCAGATTTACACAGCCAGGTCTTGCCGTCCCAAAAGGGACAGCAGTGGAGAATGAAGCCAGTACTTCCTGACCACCTCGGAGCCCCAGGCCTCGTGCAGCGACACTTTCTCAGTTAACCCTCATGACGACCTGGCCAAGTAGGTATTATTTATTCCAGGTTAAGTGTCTGGCTAGAAAGTGAATGAACCCAGATTTTCCTGGGTCCAAAACCATCCTATTTCTGAGCAGCATAATGGGGGGGGGGGGGCTCTGGCCCCAGAACAGCAGAATTTAAAGCCTGGCTCCACCACTCAGCTAGCTGTTCTGCAATAGGCAGGTTGCTTTATCTCTCTGTGCCTCAGTTTCCTGTGTGTAAAATAGAGATGACAGTACTAATGGCATAGGATGATTATAAACAGTCTGGAAGACGATACATATAGTTCAATTCTTTTTTTTTTTTTTAAAGATTTTATTTATTTATTCGAAAGAGAGACAGTCAGCGAGAGAGGGAACACAAGCAGGGGGAGTGGGAGAGGAAGAAGCAGGCTCCTATTGGAGGAGCCCGATGTGGGGCTCGATCCCATAACGCCGGGATCACGCCCTGAGCCGAAGGCAGGTGCTTAACCGCTGTGCCACCCAGGCGCCCCCATATAGTTCAATTCTTATTCTTATTCATTTCACTTCTGGAACTAAAAGAGGTTGGAACGGAGCTTGGTTGACCAACTGTCCCAGTTTACCTGGGTCTGAAAGATGTCCCGAATGCCCTTTTGGTGCTAAAACTGGGACAGCCCAGGCAAACCAGGACAGATGGTTACCCATAATGACTCTGGCATTTTTAAAAGTCCATGCCACTGGCCAAAGGGCAGGAAGAAGGCGATTTCATGCTCTCAGTGCTGGTGAATTTTCCCAGAAGCCCTCGGGCCTCAAGCCCTTTGTCCTGGTCTCCCTACTCTGCCCTTGCATAGCCAAAGGGAAACCAGACATTCTTAACATGAAAATTTTCCACATCCTTCAGGGCACGCTTCTACTGCCAGAAATAGGAAGATTTGGGAGTTAGCCCAGGCCACTAAAAATAGCTCCCAGGGCCCCCCTGGAAGGCCTGCACCATCTTGGCCCTGGGTGGCCTGCCACCCAATGAGCTGTCTGTACCAGTCAGCACCTTAAATGACCATGAGCTCCACTGGTCTGGCTGATCAAGTTCAGCAGACAGGGAAAAGGCTGGCTTCCACTTAGGCTGGCTGTTGGGCAGGACCACCCTGGCCTTCCACTCAGAGACGTCCCCTCCTCCATCCCATGGCATGTCCTTCCCCTCCATCTAGAAAAGACAGTACATCACATGTGTTCACACCTGAGCAATCACGCAAGGGCCTCAGCGGTGCTCACGCAAACAGGGACACACAGCTGCTCCCTCTGTTCCGACCTGCACCTGTGCACACGCAAAACAGCCACACACACACTCACACCAAGCATCTCATTTTCACTATGCAAATGTCTCCACATTCTTAAAGCAGTGTTTCCAAATCTTTAATACCTTTGCTTCGATTTCTCCACAACCCCTATCCCACCCCCAAGGAGATTTTTGTCAAACTTGTTTTTTGCTGGTGGTACACGGGGTTGAAAAAAAAAAAAAAAGGTTGAATATGCATTTTCAAACTATCTTCAAACTACCTTCTATTCCCAAGATTTCATGTCTGCCCCCTACCTGCTTCCCATCGAGTAGGTGAGAGCCCAAAGCCAATAGAGGAGGAGGACGCCTGGAGAGCATTTGTGGGGGCTCCAGACTCCTGCCCAGCCTCCCAGCCTGAGCCCCACACTCTGATTTAAGGTGGGAGCAGGGCAGAGAGGTGCTGTGTCCAGTGGGAGGGGCAGGGCTGAGGGGCCAGTACGCCCGGGGTCACTGCCATGTTCCAGAGCAGAAACACTGCCTGCGCTCCCCGGGCTGCTGCCTGAATCCCACCCTAGCCTGCAGGCCTACTTCCTGTGAGGGAAGCGGAAACGGGAGAAGGAGTGTGTTCCACCACCAGTACCCCAAGGAGTGGAGGCCATATCCCTGCCCCGGTGGAAAAGCAGAGAAAGGAGACCTGCCCGCCAGGGTCTGACAAAACCTGAACATCCATGAAGGGCATCAACTCACAGCCAGGCACCCTCGTTCGTTCATTCCCCCAAGTATTTCTTGAGCACCTACTATGTTCCAGGCCTGTGCTAGGGCTGGGCCTGCAACTACGAACAAGACTGATAAGGCCCCCGACCAACAGGTGCTTACAGTGCAGACAGGAAGCAACAGAAAACCGCTGTTACCCGACAACAGAAACTAGGCCTGTGCCTGGTGCCTCTTTTGTTGCTTAATGAATGTTGGCCCCGTGGGAGCGGCCACGGCTAGCGGAGAGCAGCTATGAAGTCCAGGAACAACGCGCAAAGGTAGAGAAATGGAGGCAGGGCCTTTGTTAGGAAAGGTGTTCATGCAGGACCTCCAGAGAAGGGGAGGAAACCAGCCTCACAGAGAAGTGCATGCAGGAAGGTTCTCAGCGGAAGTATGACTTCCTGTATTAGTTAGAATTCATTTCGGGTGCAAGAAATGCCCAGCATAACAGTAGTTTAAACAACATGGGAATATAGAAATATAATTTTCTCTCATACGTAAAAGCTCACCAGATTCAAGAGAAAGAGGAGACAAGTCACAGTCTGGGAGAAAATATTTGCAGAAGACACATCTCATAAAGGACTGTTACCCAGAATTTACAAAAAACTTGATATTCAACAATAAGAAAACAAACTAGCCGATTTTTTTAAATTGCCAAAGATGTAAACAGACACTTCACCAAAGAAGATACAAGAATGGCAAATATGTCATCTGAGAATCACAAGTTGAAACCAGATACCACTACATGCCTATTAGAATGGCCAAAATCTGGGGTGCCTGGGTGGCTCAGTCAATTAAGTGTCTGCCTTCGGCTCTGGTCACGATCCCAGGACCCTGGGATCCAGCCCCGCATCAGGCTCCCTGCTGGGTGGGAAGCCTGCTTCTCCCTCTCCCTCTGTCACTCCCCCTGCTTGTGCACGCGCAAGTCAAATGCTCTCTCTGTCAAATAAATAAATAAAATCCAAAAAAAAAGAGAGTGGCCAATATCTAAAACACTGACACCAAATGCTGGTGAGGACGGAAGTGACAGGAACTCTCACTCATTGCTGGGGGAATGCAAGATGGTACTGCCACTTTGGAGGACAGTTCGTCATTTCTCACAGAAATAAACATGCTCTTACAATACAATCCAGTAATCAGGCTTGCTGTTATTTACCAAAGCTGAAAATGTATGTCCGCAAACACCTACACGTGGATGCTTATAGAAGCTTTATTCATAATAATTTTTAACATGTATGAATTACATGTATAATTATTTATTCATAATTGCCAAAATCTGGAAACAACCAAGATGTGTAGGTGAATGGGTGATCAACTATGGTACATCCAGACCAGGGAGTATATTATTCAGCACTAAAAAAGATGGGCTATCGAGCAACCAAAAAACATAGAGGAAACTGAAATGCATATTACTAAGTGAAAGAAACCAGTGTGAAAATGCTACATACTGTGTGATCATAAATGACATTCTGGAAAAGGTGGAACTTTGGAGACCGTAAAAAGATCAGTGTTTTCCAAGGGTTGGGGGGAGGGAGGGGTGAATAGGTAGAGCACAGAGGACTTTCAGGGCAGTGAAACTACTCTGTATGACACTATGATGATGGGTACATGTCGTCATTCATCTGTTCAAACCCATAGAACGTACCACACCAAGAGTGACCCCTAAGGTAAACCATGGATTTGGGGTGATAACGATATGCCACTGTAGGTTCATCGATTGTAACAAATGTCCCGCTTTGGTGGGGTATGTTGACAGTGGGAAAGGTTGTGCCTGAGCGGGGACAGGGGGTGTATGGGAACTCGCTGTGCTTTCTGCTCAGTTTTTCTGTGAACTTAAAGCTACTCTAAAAGCCATTTGCAATGACGCGGATGGAATTAGAGACTATTATGCTAAGCAAAATAAGTCAATCAGAGAAAGACGATTACCATATGATCTCACTCATATGTGGAATTTAAGAACCAAGGCAGAGGATCATAGGGGAAGAGAGGAAAAAGTTAAACACGACAAAACCAGAGAGAGAGAAAAACCATAAGAGACTTTTAATCTTAGGAAACAAACTGAGGGTTGCTGGATGGGAGGTGGGTGGGGGGATAGGGTAACTGGGTGATGGACATTGGGGAGGGTATGTGTTGTAATGAGCATTGGGTATTTTGTAAGACTGGTGAATCACAGACCTGTATCCCTGAAACAAATAATACGTTATACGTTAAATAATTGAATTTAAATTTTTTTAAAAAGGAAAAAAAACTCCTCTAAAAAATAAAATCTATTTAAGGAATTTTTCTTTTTTTTTTTTTAATTTAAGGAATTTTTCTAAAACTACTGAGACATGGTGGGGGTGGATGGGTGAAATAGATAAAGGGGATTAAGAGTACATTGGGGCGCCTGGGTGGCAATGGGGCGCCTGGGTGGCACAGCGGTTAAGCGTCTGCCTTCTGCTCAGGGCGTGATCCCGGCGTTATGGGATCGAGCCCCACATCAGGTTCCTCCGCTATGAGCCTGTTTCTTCCTCTCCCACTCCCCCTGCTTGTGCTCCCTCTCTCGCTGGCTGTCTCTATCTCTGTCAAATAAATAAATAAAATCTTTAAAAAAAAAAAGAGTACATTTATCATGACGAGCACTGAGTGATGTATAGGACTACTGAATCATTACATTGTACACCTGAAACTAATATAGCACGGAGTATTCCTTAAAAAAAAAAACACACAACAATAAATGTAAGCATTTGTGGGTTGGGAAGAGATATGAGTATCAAGGAAAGGAAAAAAACTGATGTACACAACAAGATAGATGAATCTTTTAAAATTATGCTGGGGTGCCTGGGTGACTCAGTCAGTTAAGCTGCTTTCAGCTCAGGTCATGATCCCGGGGTCCTGGGATGGAGCCCCACATTGGACTCCCTGCTCAGCGGGGGTCTGCTTCTCCCTCTGCCTCTCCCCCAGACTTGCGCTCTCTCTCTCATGCTCTCTGTCTCTCTCAAATAAATAAATTTTTAAAAAATCTTTTAAATTATACTAATTGAGGGGCACCTGGGTGGCTCAGTCGTTAAGCATCTGCCTTCGGCTCAGGGCGTGATCCCAGAGTCTTGGGATCGAGCCCCACATCAGGCTTCTCCACTGGGAGCCTGCTTCTTCCTCTCCCATTCCTCCTGCCTATGTTCCCTCTCTCACTGGCTGTCTCTCTCTCTAATAAATAAATAAAATCTTTTTTAAAAAATTATACTAATTGAAAGAAGCCAGACACAAGAGAAAGAATACTATATGATTCCATTTATGTGAAATTCGAGAAACCACAAATTTAATCTATGGTGACAAAAAGCATATCCCTAGCTGACTGACGTAGGGAGTAGGGATTGATTGGGAAGAGGCATGAGGGAATTTTTTGGTGGATATGATCTATATCTTGGATGTGTTGTCGGGCATAATTCATTCTACATACACTTGTCAAAATTCAAAAATACATAAAACTGTTTAAATTTGTCAAAGTCCATTAAACTTCAAACTTAAAATAGATGCATTTGTTGAGGTAAATTTTATATCAATAAAGTTAGTAAAGGGGGGGGAAGCCCACTAGAGCCAATGATAGTGCTCTGCTCCCTGAAGTTCTTGTTAAAAACACGAAGGGTCTGAGATGTCTTTCCTATTGGCAAACTAACAAGCGAGCCTACCATTGTTTCATAGAAGCTTGCGGAAGACACAGGACTCCTGGGTCAGAGGATTTTATTACAGCACAGCAGGCAGCATGAGGTTCATTTGGAGCCTACTTAAAAAAAAAAAAATATATATATATATATATATGTATATATATATATATATATGTATATATGAAGCAAAATGCCCACCACAGGAGGCACAAGGCTCTGGTCCATTTTGTATAAGAGGGGGACAAGGGCAGGGCCTCTCATGAGGGCTCTTCGGAATTTACTTCCAGGGCAAGTAGGTCAGGCTTGGGCCAAGTCTGGGGCCTTTCTTCCTTCCGTAAAATCTACCGAATATTAAATTGGCTTCAGACCATTCTTCATCACCCTGAGGACACGTGTCCTTTCTGTGCCATGTCCTCTGGCTTCTAGGGCTCAAGGACCACCCCCTGCAGAAAGCCTGTCCTCCTTGTTCTCCCCTCTACCTGCTCCCGTCCCCCAGCTCCATATCTCCCTGCCCTCTGTCCTGTCCCCACGTCACCACCTCCCTGTCAGACCACTGCACTAAAATCCTGGGTCAACGCATCAATCCCTGCCACTTGCCAGGAGACCCCAAGTTCAGGGACCATAGCCTCTCCATTCTTGTGCATCCAGTGCCTGGTACAGGGCCTGGCAGGAGTTGGCTCAGCAGGGGCTAGTTTCATGACTGGACTGTGGTCTGGAACATCTATATCAAACAGGACCATCTGCCTTAGCCTCCCTAGATTCACAATAGACATCAAAGCCCAACCCAGCTGCCACTGACAACCCCCCACTTGCCACCGCCTTCAGACTCCACGGGCTAGAAATACCCTAGAACGAAGTCCCTCAAGACCCCCAGATATCTCTTTATTTATACAACCATTCACTTCCCCAACTATATGCCAAGCCTCGCATTGGAAGCTGGGGGCATAGAAATGAAAAGGGCATGATCCCATCCTCAATGGTTCAGACAGATGCCCTTCTCCTGCCTCCCTCTCTCTCTCCTCCCCCGCTCTTTGCCTCCCTTCCTCTTTTCCTTCCATATGTATTTATGGAGCCACAGGCATCCATCCTCAGAGCGTGGTGAGTGCCAGGAAGGTGCTGCTGAGAGCTCTGCGGGGAGAATCCCCGGTGGTCACCAGAGACCTTGCCGAAGGACATTTCCAGGAGATTCTGTATGGATATCTAATTCTTCTATTAGATGAGAAGCTGTGAGTCATAAGCCCCAAGCAGCCCTACAGACTTCCCCATGAATCACCCACTGCCCCATTCTCCTCATTAGAGACACACGCCATGGGGAATTCTCCTTCAGACAGGAGGGAGGAAATGTGGAGGGAAGTGGTGGGAGGATGGGCTTCAGAGTAGAGTCCCTGAACAGGTTTTCCCACCAGCATCCCTTCTAGAATCACACCCCTGATCCCAAGAATGGAGCCCCAGGATAGCAGGTCTTCGATAGCAGCCCCTCATGCTGCTTCCTGCTTTCAAAGGGCTTGTATACACTTTATTTCATTTGCACACCACCGTGTGTTACTGGAAAGTCTCCAAGGGAAATTGCTTCATGTGGAAGGGAAAGAAGTTGGTTGAACAGAAAAGAATCACTTCCCTCTCGTGTGGGGGCAGGACCCACCCACAAAGGAGAGGAATTGTCCAGAGCGTTCAGAGGTCCTTCATGTATTCGACAAATTTATTGCGTACACACCACATGCCAGGAACTGTTCTAAGAGCAGGAGATCCCACAGTGAACAAGACAGACAAAGTCCCTGTCCCCGAGCCTTTACATTCTAATGAGGAGCTAGACCATACCCACATAAATAAAGATTAAAGGGCGATAAGTCTATGTGGGGAAATAAAGCACAGAAAGGGGTATGGGAGGCCAGGGCTGGGGCAGGGTGGTCAGGGAATGGCCCCCTGATGAGATGACTTTTGGACAGAGAGCAAAAGGAAGAAAGGAGCTGGCCCTGCTGAGATCTGAAGAAACGGCAGGCAGTCCTGGCGGAGGCAGCAGCAGGGGTCTCTGAAGCCGGGATGAGCTGCGTCCATGCTAGAAAGAGCAATGAGGCCAGCTTGGCAGGAGGAGGTGAGCGGAGGGAAGGGGGCGGGAGATGTGGTCAGAGACCTATCAGCAAGACAAGCCACGTCCGCTCTTTTAGCCTTTGTAAGGACTTGGCCTTTGAGTACGAGTGAGATGGCTGAACCACGAGAGAGCTCAGAGTAGAGGAGGAAAATGACCTGATGTGTTAGACATTTCATTCTGGGTTTTTAAAAGTCTACCTACCTCCCCTCCAGTCATGGCCGATCACATCATCCAGAGCCGCCCTACTGCCGAGGACTAGGAAAGCGGGACAGAATATTTCTAAATACTTAAGTTTGAAGATATTCAAGCACAAAAGGACAACAGGGAATTGTGGGATCAAGATCCGGAAAAGGAAAACCCAGAGGGATAAGTGCAGCATTTGGGGCCTCTTCTCCCCCGAGATTATCTGCCAATTCTGAAACAGGGGGCTGAAAGGCTCAAAACTTGAGCAGAGCTTCTAAAACACCCATGAGTCTCATAGGACAGATAATGGAGCTCAGGGGACACCGAGGGGGACCTGGTACCACCCCAAGCTTGTTTGTGCATTACCCAGAAAAAGTAATCAAGACTGGGGGTCAGGTAAATCCCCCAAGATTTTAGTTGAAATCCCTAAAAGGATACACCCTTGGAATAAGAATGAAGCAGTTATCACTGGGTCTAAAACCCAGCTTCGGGTCCTCTCAAACCATCTCAGTCCCTGGTTGCTTTAAGGCGATGTGGGATTCCTTGGCCCTCGCCACCTTCAACAAAGTAAACCCTTCTGGCATCTGGCTGGCTCAGTGGGTAGAGCATGCGACCCTCGATCTCGGGGTTGTAAATTTGAGCCCCATGTTGGGTGTAGAGATTACTTAAAAATAAAATCTTCAGGGGCGCCTGGGTGGCACAGCGGTTAAGCGTCTGCCTTCAGCTCAAAGCATGATCCCGGCGTTGTGGGATCGAGCCCCACATCAGGCTCCTCCGCTATGAGCCTGCTTCTCCCTCTCCCACTCCCCTGCTTGTGTTCCCTCTCTCGCTGGCTGTCTCTCTGTCAAATAAATAAGATCTTTACAAAAAAAAAAAAAAAACTTCAAAAACGAAAAAAAGGTAAACCTTCTTGAGAAAAGGAAGACACCACCCAAGCCTCAGACAGTCTCCTAAATTTTTCATGTGCGGTGTCCGAACTTTACTCAAAAATAACAAGGCGTCTAAGGGAAATAAACATGATGATCGTGAGAATGACCATTAAAGTGGCTACCATTTACTGTTGGCTGTGTGTCAGGTACTCTCCAAAACATTTTCGCCACATCGTGTCATTTCACCTTGATAACCCATGTGCAGCAAATACCTCCACTGCTCTCTTTTAGAGAGGTCAGAACTAAGGCTTTGAGGGAAGGGATCCACCTAAGCCCGTACGGACAGTTGTCTATCAGTTTCACCCCAAGCATTATTTTTACCATCGACTGAGCACTTTCTAGGGGATAAGTAACTGTTACTCACCCTTGTATTCAGAAGACATATATAGGAAGTAACTGTGGCGCGCAAGCCCCGGGCAAAGACCCAGGAGCCCAGAGTCACATAAGGGAGGACCCTTACCTCGGGACGCTGACAAAGACGGCTCGCAGCTCTCATACACCCACAGCCGACGGGCGGGAGCCAGGCGGCAGTTGTTGTTTGGTCCATACAAAGTCTCTGAAAAAAGGAGATTTCACATAAAAATATAAATTCCTGTCTTTTAAAAACAGTAAGGTCTATGGGCACCTGGGTGGTTCAGTCAGTGAAGTGTTTGCCTTCCGCTCTGGTCATGATCCCGGGGTTCTGGGATCGAGCCCCATGTTGGGCTCCTTGCTCATCCGGGAGTCTGCTTTTCCCTCTGCCCCTCCCCCCGCTTGTGCACACATTCTCTCTCTCCCTCTCTCAATCTCTCTCTCAAAAATAAATAAATAAACTTAAAAAAAAAAAAATAGTAAGGTCTAGCAACACAGGGCCTACGTTTCCACCTCAATTGACAGCTTCCGTGTAGGACAGAGCTTGAACTTCCTAGGTCACCACAGTTCCCAGTAGCCCAATTCTCAATTACATGACCTGCCTGGCCCAGGGGGCAGTTGGATGATGACGCTTAGTGACAGCAGTAGGATGAAGCTTTATGTTCCCAGGACGCTGGTGACAGATGAGGAAGTCTTAAAGGTCAAAGAAGGCTTCACAGATTTGGTGTTATTTTGAGCAAGGGGACATCATTCAAGCAAAGATGCCTTCTGGGCCATCAGAGCTTCGTTTGGGGACGGCCTTTACTTGGAGACCACCAACCGTAACCCACTGACTGTGGCAAGGGAGGCCCTTCCTGGGCCTCAGTTTCCATCTGTAAGAAGCACCTGAAGTGACTTTCATGTATTCTCCTTTCCCATCCAACTCTTAGCTCTAAGCCCCCTCCTTATCCAAGCCTGGGAATGCTCTGGAACCACTGGGATTCATTTGGGCTGGCTCAGGGAGACACAGGGAGGAGGAAATAGACACTTTCTGGGAAGGGGCAGCAAGGGGTCCCAGACCTCTGGAAGACAGAGATGTGATGGAGATGGGACTGGTCCCTGTGGGAATGGGTCCCGATTCAGTCTCCCGCACAGTATCACCTATTCCCAGAAGGCAGTAGGATGGGGCAGGACAGCCCACTGCTCCCTGTCTCCCTTCACCAGAACACTCTGGGGAGTGGCACTACTGCTCGAGTGACGGAATGGGGACCAGCTGAGTCACAAGAGGAGAATGAGCCTTTCTCAAGCCTCTGTGATGTGGCCAGAGGTGACTGCCTTTCATTTAATCCACCTTTCATTTAATCCTTAAAGAGCCTTCGAAGGCCAGTGGTTATTGACCCATATTACAGATGGGGAAACTCAGGTTTAAAGTTTGGTAACTTACCCACAATAAGTCACACAGCTAATAAGTGGCAGAAGCAGTACTTGAACTCAGGTCTAACTGACTCCGAGGCACTGGTTCTATCTCGTGGTCCACGAAGATCCCCCCCCCCCCCCCCGGCAAACCTCAAGTCTTTGCAGCCCTCCTGGCAGGGAACTCTCTTCCCAGCTCACCTCTGAAATACACAAGCCCATTGTAGTTCTCAGGTCTTCACCCCTCCCTGATCACCAAAATCTAAAGGAGGTTCCCCCTTTATCATTCCACCTTCACAGCCTTCCTCTTCATCTTATTTCTTAATTATCTTATTTATATTTTGCACTCTTCCCCTCCCCCCCCCCCCAATTATTAGCTACTGGAGAGTAGGAACCTTGTCTTGCACCAAAGTCTCCCTGGGCCTAGGGTGTCAGTAAAGATTTGTTGAATGAATGAATGAATGAATGAATGAATGAATGAGTGGACCTGCTGCTTAGCTTAAAAAGCCACAGCCAAGAAAAAGGTGCATTTAAGGTATTTTCCTTAGCAGAGCAGTTTTTCCTGCTTGGTGCTATCACCGTGTGCACCCTTTGTTTTCCAGAGAAGAAGCTACCTCTGAGCTGATAAAAGGGGGGAGAGGCTCCTTGGGCCCCAGAGGCTGTTCTCCTGAGAGCCCCCCAAAAAGTCCCCAGAGGTGGGCAGCCCTCCCACCTGCTCCCCAGAAGGCAACCTGCGGAGGAAAACATCCCGGGGTGACCTGGCTCCACCGGGCCGGGCTTGCGAGGTGTGGGAAACCGGAGCCCGGCCGGCGCTGGGCGGGGCTCCCCCCGCGTGGCCGGGGCTTTGTTTGCCTCTGTGTATGGCAACCAGAAACCACCGCAGCCAGCAGTTCGCAGAGCCAGGCTCCCGCGCCCCGCCCCCCCCTTTATTTTAATCTCCTAAACTGATTTGTCAGCAGCAGGAAGTGACATGACAGCTTTCCTCACAAAAGGGAAACTCCTCCGCGTTACCATGGGGATGGAGGCCACTGTATGATCACAGATTTATATAATCTTAAAGGTGTACGCACCATGATGTCATCCTGGATGGGCAGCGGAGGGAGGGAAATGGACTCCGGAGGCTGCGAGACCGAGGCAAATTAGCTACGATTTGCAAAATTCCAAGGAAAGGAGAGGATGCGGTGGAAGCATTTGGGGTTGGCACTATCCTAATAGAAACCACAGAAAAGCATAAAGTATGCATTCACCTTCTAAGTCTGGGAGGAATCTTATCCATTTGATCCAGGGCAAATTGGTCATTTTAGGGGTGGGAAAACTGACACCAGAAAACTGCTATAGTTGGTAGCAATGGGGAATGGGATCTTCATGTACCTCCAGGGCCCCTACCTGCCAGGCACTTGACATTCATGAGCCTATTTCTTTCTTACACGTGAAGCGGGTTATATTATCCCATTTCACAAGGAAGGGAGCTGAGGCCCAAAATGATAAATAGCTTTTCCACCCCCAAAATTATGTGGTAAAACCATGCTGATGTCTGGTTGGCTACAACATTCACCCTTTCCCCACTCCCTCAAGCTGTCTTTTGGACCAAACTAGGACTTCGGTTCCCAGTCTTCTTTCGGGCCCAGGTTCCAATCTCTGCAATGTTGTTTACTTGCTGTATGAACTTGGACATGTCATTTCCTCTCTCTGAGCTTCAGTTTCTTCTTCTGTAAAATGGGTGCTGCTGCTAAAGGTTTAATGTGAAGGTGCATAAAGCAGTTAGCACAGTGGCTGGCCCACGGCGCTAGCTCTAAAATTGAGAGCTATTATAACCACGTTGCAAGTATTAAATGATGGACTTGCCTCTATTTCAATCTCCCCTTGAGAAACATTTTAATAGTTTGAACATCTTTCTCCTCATCATGAGGTGGTTTTTTTTTCCCCCCTAAGAAAAGCAGTCTCAGGCCCAAAGTGACATGCTCCAGAGAGCCCAAAGACCAGGAATCAGATATGTGGAGAAAGAGGGTTATCACCCCTGCTCTCCTGAGCTTGCACTGGGAGAAGTGAGTGAATTGTTTTCACTGGCGGCTCCCTTAGGCAGCCGCTGTATTTTTCCACTGCATGGATCACACTGGAGATTAGTTTTGGTTCAGCCAGTGCCTGCCAAGCAGAAAGTGATGGCCTGAGCCCACGGGGAAGTCAGCCACGGCATCTGCCACGGACTTGAAGTTGCTGGTATGTTTCCACGAAAGGAGATATTCGCCATAGTAAATTTCTAGGGTTTGATAAAAACACTGGGTACGGTTTGTTTTGAAAGGCGTGAACACACTTGCAATTGAAAGCCCAGCCAAGGAAATGAGCTTGCCAGCTCAGGGTAAGTTCTTAGAACACAGGGATCTTTCAGCCCTTGAGAGTCAAGTGGCAGATGGTGAACCAGTGGGGAAAGGTCAAGGACAGTGATTGTGTGTCAAGGCCTTAAATGACCTGGTGGGACCAGGACCACTGTTTAGGGCACTTTTGGAGAAGTAAAAGACTTCCTTTTCTGCTTCCTTCATCATTTTGTTCAGAAACAAGTTGAGGGGGAAGAACCAGAGCTAAGGGGCCAGTAACCCAAGAGCTTCACTGTTATTTAATTCAACATTATAGACTGGATTATGGGTTGGTAGTCAATTACACCTTCTCTTGTTTTGGCCTGTTCGGCAGGAGTAAAAGTCCAGAATCTTGCCCTAAAGCAAATCAGGTTTGATCGCTTATCTTTAACAAAATTATGAAATCAGACCAGCAAGTGACCTGGAGGCAGCCACCAAAAATTCTGTATATTATATATATATAATATATATATATTATATATATAATATTCTGTATATTATGTATATATAATATTCTCTATATACATCCATATCTATCTATATATTATATATATAATATTCTGTATATTATATATAATTCTCTATATACATCCATATCTATCTATATATTATATATATAATATTCTGTATATTATATATATAAAATTCTCTATATACATCCATATCTATCATCTATCTATCATCTATCTATATATTATATATATAATATTCTGTATATTATATATATAATTCTCTATATACATCCATATCTATCTATATATTATATATATAATATTCTGTATATTATATATATAAAATTCTCTATATACATCCATATCTATCTATCATCTATCATCTATCTATCTATCATCTATCTATATATTATATATATAATATTCTGTATATTATATATATATAATTCTCTATATACATCCATATTTATCATCTATCTATATGTTATATATATAATATTCTGTATATTATATATATATAATTCTCTATATACATCCATATCTATCATCTATCATCTATCTATATATTATATATATAATATTCTGTATATTATATATATATAATTCTCTATATACATCCATATCTATCTATCATCTATCTATGCTAGCCTGGATGTATTCCAAAGCTTTAATGGTCAGGTTGGGGATGGGAACTTCAGGTGATTTGTCTGTGTTGTATTTGCTCATAGCACTTCGTATTCTTTTCATAAAAATAAAGGTCTTTTCAAAGGCAAAAAAAAAACAAACAAACACGTGAGAGAAGCAAGAGATAAAGTGCAAGCCACACAGAATTAGGGAACAAAACAGATGTAGGGCCCAATTCCCCCCACTGCCACTTAGCTACACTGGGTCTCAGCATCTTTATCTGCAAAAGGGTCCTGCTGCGTTGTTTGGGGGGCGGGGCAGCACACACTACCTTACATATAGCAGGAACACGTTTATGTCAGGTCTTTTGGAAAGCCATCATCCTCATAACTCCAGCACAGTTCAGAAAAAAAGGTGGCTTTTTATATTGTCCTGGGTAAAGTATTAAATAAAAAAGGCAACCCAAGCATAATGCTCGTTCCTTTTTGGCTCTGGGCACACTTGGGCTCCCCGTGTAACATGGTAGGAATACGTGGGTGGACACCTGGATCCGATGAGGGGCAGTACCTGGTTTTCCATGATAGATCACTTTTCTACCTCCCTTGTAACCCAGCCATCTTGGATGGGAAGGGCCGCCAAGTAGTGGAAGACCAGATCCCAAGACACATCTGCGACGCCCTTGTCCAGATTCTGGTTCACTCATGGGAGAGGGATTAGTTGGGGCTGCCCAAGAAACAAAGCATTGAGATTTCAATAGAAATGCCATAATTTATTCTGTTGTATAAAAAAAGTCATCCTTATGTAACAAAATGTCTTCTTAAAAGAAGAAATATATTATTTCAGTTCATAAATAATCAAACATACAACTGCTGGCAACTAAAAAAAAAAACCCAACACTGGTGCTTTCCATCAGTGCTGAACACAAACCTGCTTAGGATATATTTACAGGGTATTACAGTACTCAAACACAAAAATTGAGGTATTTGGTTCTTCTAGGAGTAGACACTGACATTTGTGAAGGCAGACCACCTCCACAAAAATAAATAAGGTATATTCTCATAGGTATGTGTCGTCAGGAATGATAATACTGGTAGGTATGTCAAGCATGAAGAGTTCCTACAAAAAACAGGAGCAAGCAAAAAGAAACCGGCTCATACACGGAGTCCTTTCTCTTCTGCCCCTTTGTGTCAGAGGGACTTGATGTACCCACTATACATATTGGTCCCGAATGTGCTGAGTTCAGCAAACATCTTGATGCTACATCATCACTATGACTGCTTAGGAACCCAGTGGAACTCGGGGTGAAATTAAATAAATAAGGACCAGCCCTCACAAGCACCCTCCCCAGAGTTATTGCATTTCTCCTCAAGGAGCCTAGAGTCCCAGTGGGCTGCGGAGATCACCTCCCGTGGCCTTTCAGCAGCTGGGAGAGGTCGTGATGGGGCTCTGAAGGTAGCTCAATGCACTGTTCGTGGAGTGGACGGGGATGGAGACAGGGAAGTTGAAGACGGTGGTGGTGGAGGTGCCGCGGTCCAGCACAGCCATGGCAGGGCTCCCGGCCTCCGCTGAGCAGTGTGGGGCCAGGACCTGGGACTCAAACTGCAGCAGCTGGCCCATGAAGCTGAAGTTGGGGGAAATGATGCTTCTCCTCTGCTTCACAAACTCAAAGGCCTCATCCAGCTTGACTCGGTTAGTCCTCATGAGGTAAGCGAGGCAGATGGTCGCTGACCGGGAAATGCCTGCCTGGCAGTGGACAAACACCCTTCCTCCAGCATTCTTGATGGAGTCTGGAAAACAAAGGGTGGCTGTTACTAGAGAGCTCAGGGGAACAACCCCAACACCAGGCAGAGGGCGCCTAAGAAACCTGTGTGTCCTATCCAGAGAATGGCAACATCACCTATGCCATCACACAGTGCTCTGTGGAGGCGACGTGGGCATTGTGCAAAGAACAGCAAGGGATTTAAACCAAGACCAGGTATCTCCACAAAGCAGACTGATCCTGGATGGGTTAAGTCAATTCAACTTTCTGAGCCTCCCTTTGCTAATCTGTTGAATGGGACATCAAATCCCTAATTTTGCTGGGATGTTGCCCACACCAGACTGCTATTTCATGTATGGAGAAAGGCTGAGACGAATGTCATTCAAGTCCTTGCCACAGAGTTGGGCTCGGTGACTAAAAGGGGGGGAGCAAGGCCGAAGTCCCAGGCATCTGTCCATTTACCTATGAAGTCAATAGCCTCGTTGAACCAGGAGCTGATGTCCGCCTTGTGGTTGTCCTCCACAGGGATGCTCTTGTACTGGTAGTGACCCTCAAAATGGTTGGGACAATTGGCCGAGACGTTGATCAAGGCAGTGATGCCCAAGGCGTCCAGCATGTCTTTGCGGGAAGCATGATAGGCACTGCCCAGGTACAGAAAGGGCAGGATCTCCACTGGGCCACCCTGAAATCCAGAAATATCCAACACTTGTCAAGCTTTGCTCAGAGTCAATGCCGATGCCCACACCCACAAAAACTCCCTGCTGGAAAAGTCAGTTGCAGATACTGGTGCATTTAGCACTGTTGTCAGAGTTTAAATAAATAGGGGACTAAACCCATTTGCCTCAAGTTCATTTCTGTAGTGCCAGCAATTAGACTCCATTCCATCAGACCACTTAACGGTGGGATAAACAGCTCTCTGTGTCCCCTCCCTTATAAACTCGCAGGTTACTGTGGATATTCTCACTAGTACTGCTCTCCCAGGCCTTTGCCAGCTGTTCCTCCCCTCACCTCCTCTATCACAGGCGCCTACTAACCTGATCATAGAGTGGGGTGCTGCAAGAACTGCACCCTGATTCGGCGCTGTCAGGGACGCTAGTACTCAGGGGAAGGCTGAGCCCCATGGGGGTCGACTGTTTGCTGCACAGCTCCGGGCAGGAAGCTGAAAAAGCTTCATATCCTCCTGGGAAGACAAAGAGACATATTTGTTTCCATTAGTACCGTCGGGGATAGGACACCTTCATCCAACCCCCGCACCCACCAGGGCTGAAGTTTACCCCGGAGAGGCCCGGCAAGTGTTCTTAAAGCCAAACAAAGCCAACGACAAGTCCCCAGAATAGGGCTCGGGCGCCCACGCGCTCCAGGTCGGGCAGCCCGAAGGGGCGGAGGGCCAGGGGTCCCGCGGCCAGGCGGCGGGGGGCGCGCGGCGCCAGAGCTTCCCCGCGGGCGTACCTTTGAGGAAGAAGACTTGCGCGGCCCGCGCCTCGCGGCAGAGCGCGCCGGCGGCCAGGGCCAGGGTGCCGTCGCGCTTGGCGCCGTCCAGGGCGGCGCTGCGCTCGTCCAGCAGCACCACGGCGTGGTAGGCGCCGGCCAGCAGGCGGCCGCGCAGCTCGGCGTTGGGCACGATGTGCTCCAGGCCCATGGCGCCCTTGGCCCGGCGCCGCACGATGGTGCTGAAGCGCACGTTGACCGAGCCGGCGATGTGGCCGGCGTTGAAAGCGAAGAAGGAGCGGCAGTCCAGCAGCAGGCACTGCGCCGCGCGCTCCCGAAGCAGCGTCCGCAGGCCTCCGGCGTCCAGGGAGCCCACTTCCATGACCATGGCCGGCCCTAGCGCCCCCAGCGTGCCTGTTTCTCGGTGCTCTTTGTCCTCGGAAGCCAAGGGCAGGGCAAAGGCTTTCGAAGAAAAGCCCGACCCTAGTTCTCTCTGCGCGGAACCCCAAACTGCCCTTCGACTGAGTGAGGGGGCGTCGTGCGGGGCTCTCGGCCGCCTAGGCTTCTTTGCTGCTCCCCCGACTGCCCCTCCGGCCCCAGTCAACACCTATTACAGCCCGGCGTCCTTCGCAGCGAGCCCGACCCGGGGGAACGCGTTTATATGTGGCCTCTCTGGGGGCGGGGCGGGGCGGGGCGAAGCGGGCGCGCAGGGGGAGGGGAGTTGTTTGTTTGAATGGCGGTCACGTGACCGTGTGGTGACGTCACCCGCCCTGCCCGGCTTGGCGCCGGCGGAGCCAGAGGCGAAGACGTCATCGGCCTCGGAGCGGGATCCGCTGGCTGCTTGCTGGCTCGGGCCCCAGGCCGGCCGGCCGGCCTGCGCCTGGCTCGTCCCCGGGGATCCGGCCTGAGCCGCTCTCCGGGCCCAGCGGGGAGGAGAGGTGGCAGGCGCGCTGCCAGCCAAGGGCTGACCTCCGGGATCCGAGCGGCTGGGAGAGCGGGCGGTGGGCCAGCGGCCTCTCCACCCCTCTCCCTCCCCGGTGCCCCTCCCCGAGCCCCCTCCGCCGCCGCCCCGAACGGAAAGGGGCTTCCTGTGCCTTTGCATACACGTGTGCCCCTTTCGGTCATTTCCTCGTCACCAGTAGGCGCGGAAAACTCAGGTTCCCCAGGAGAAGCGATTAACTTGCCCGGTATCACACCGCTGGGGGTTGGGGTACAGAGAGGAACCTGAAATAAGGGTTGGAGAAAATGTACTGTTTGTCCATGGATATGTTCCTACTAGCGACAACCGGGGTGAGTCGGGGTGAAGTTCAGGGGAATGTTATCCCGTTTCCCAGACTTGTCCTCCTGTTACTTAAGAAAAACATACGTTTAAACTAGTAAAATGCCTTCTATTTGAAGCCCCTATATGGCAAGTTATCCCTAATCAGGTCGCTCCTAGAGGACTTTGAGCCGAGGAAGGCGGGTAAGGGGGCTGAAATCGCAAGTGTGGGGTCGTAAGGTGCCGTGCTGGATTGCGGGGTTCGGCGTTTGGGGAGGCGACCCCCCCCCCCCAGCGTGGCTCGACGGCGCCCTCCAGGGGTCACCGGACACGTTTCTGGCCACGTTCGCTTCAGACAGCTCTCTCTACGTACTCTTTGAGCGCCTACTATGCCCCAAACTCAGGGGCTTCAATCCCCACGCCCTGACTCTCGCCATCTATACGCGCTGAATTCGAAATCCAGTACCACTGCGCTTTAGGAGTCCAGGACGAACGTTTGGGAAGACCCCATGCGGCCACCCGCGCGGAGTCCTAGTGACGGCCCCCTGCGCAGGGGAGGGCGGCACCGATGTGCTAGGTACACAAACATAAATATTGCGCCACCAGGCCAGGGTGCCGAGTCAGGAACATTCTGCGGTTTCTTCCCCTCTCCTGCGGAGAGGGGGATGGGATGGGGATTTCAAGCACCCTGTGTCGTTGGTCTGTGGACTGTATCACCAGAGACAGCTTCTGCATTTGCCTTGTTTAGCCTCTGTGCTCGCACATGCTCAAACTTTCTGCCTAAGTTCTAGAAAAGTTCCGGGTTGAGTACTTTTTCTTAAGGGCATTTTCTACCTTTAGATGAGCATTGAGGACAGCAAAGAGGTCCTCAGATGATGGCAACACCCTCCCTATATCTTTTCAAAAAAAGAAAAAAAATTTGTTTATACTACTCACTCAGCTGAGGAACTCAACATATTTTTTGCATTGAATCATAAAATGTTACAGCTGCTGACTTTTCACAGCATACCAACTTTATCTGCCCCATTTTTTTTTTTAACCAAGAGTGTTCATTATATCTTCCCCTACCCACATTTAAAAAAAAAAAAAAAAACTCTTTGTACAGCTATTAGAGTGGTGGTGGCACAGTCTGGCCCTGGAGTCAGGTGTCTGCTGAGCTATGTGGGCTTTTCCTCTTTATCCTTTTCTGGAAAGAGCATAGTTTGAACCCCCATGCCGTTATTTTGCTTCTGGGTGATCTTAGGCTCATCTCTTTCCCTGCTGAGCCTCTAAGCCGCCATCTGCAGAATGGGTTTACAACTGCCTATTTTGTGGATGGTTTGAGGCCCAAATGTGAGATAGTGAGTGTAAGGAACCCAGGCCTTACCCTACCCCTTCCCATTATGATTCACTAAATCTCTTGTTTTCCCCTTCCCAGCAAGCCATGTGTGTTTCAGGGTCTGGCATCAGAACTCGGGGAGAAGATCACCATAAAACACATAGTTGTTGGGACAGAGGCCCAGTTCAGGAAAAGATCCCTCCTTGAGACCAACTAATACAACGGCTTGGGTCGGGGGTGGGGGGGCGGTGGTGGTAAAAGTATAGCCACTGAAGACCCCAGTCTAGGCAGTAGAGAGGCTGTTGCTGGCTGAAGGTTGAATCAGAGAGAGGCCCAATGTAATCTGGTCTATGGTGATGGTAGTGGGGCTGGAACTGTAGGCCTGGCGGGCCCAGGGCCATGAAGGAGCATGAATCAGTGGATATTGACTTGGGAGGGAGCTGGGCCTTTCTGACCTGGGCTCTTTCCAGTTTTAGATGTGCTTAGACATAAACCTGGAGGCAGTGGGGGGTAGTGGGAAGCGTTTGAACTCAGAAGACCTGGACTCCCCACTCTCAATGTGTGGCCTTGAATAAGTCACTTCCCCTTGCTGAATCTCCACTCCCTCCTTCCTGTGATGCCAGTAATGACAAGTACCCCAGGACTGTGGGGGACTCAGTATAGCCAGGGATGGCTTTACCCTACAAGCCCTGTCCGAATCCTGTCCTCAGAATGGATTTTGGATCCGCTCTGGGGTCCCAGGACAGGAGGAGAAAGGGTGATGCTTTCACAGATCATACCAGCTCACTGTCTGCCCTGTGCACTTGGCCAAGCAGCTTAACGTAGGTGAGCTTTGGTTTCCCCATACGTAAACCGGGAACACTATCCATCCGGAAATAAGTAAGACCATGTGTGAGAAAGGGCCTGAGAGAGTCACACCAGGAACAGGTGCTCTCGGGAGAGGGAGCTGGCTCCCGCTGGTCATATTCTCTTTCAGAACCCACAGACCGTCGACTGGGCTATATGGCAGCTCCTGCCTTTGCTCAGTATCTTCCATGACTCCTCCTTCTCACCAAACCCAAAGTGCGCCACCCTGGCCTCACCCATCTGTTCGGCCCAGCCCTCCCCCCCCCCCCCCCGCCCCTACTGTCATTGGCTCTCTTGTTGTTCTCTAGGCAAACTCCCTGAGCCTGAGTTCCCACCCCCACACCTTTGCTCCCACTGCTCCTCCAACCCTCTGCCGGGATGCCGTCCCCTCAGGGCTTAGCCCTATCTTTCTCCATCCCCCAAGACCCAGCCAAAGTGGCATCTCCATGAAGCCTTCCCTGGTTTCTCCAGCTTCTCCTGCCCTTGGGTCCTGGAGGACTTTGTCCAAACATTCTGATTGTGTAAAAGTCTCTTTGATCCTTATCTTATCCTCCCTGAGTTACTTGAGGGCAGGGACTGTTTTTCTCATCTTTGGACCTCCACACCCTACAACCTTGAATGCAGCCCAAGCGTACAGTAGCGTGGTGAGAGAACATTTAAAAAGCATACTGTCGAAAAGTAGATGAGGAGAAGGGGTCAGAAATGGTCATTTATTAAGCTTCTCTTCTGTGCCAGCTGCATTGCAGTTATCATCTAAAGAACTAATCAGTGCGTGGCACCTGGGTGGCTCAGTAGTTAAGCGTCTGCTTTAGGCTCAGGTCATGATCCCAGGGGCCTGGGATCGAGCCCCTCATCGGGCTCACTACTCAGTGGAAAGCCTGCTTCTCTCTCTCCCTCTGCGGCTCGCCCTGCTTGTGCACGCACGCGTGCTCTCTCTCTGTCAAATAAATAAATAAAATCTTAAAAAAAGAACTGATCAGTGATCCTGCGATGTGGTTGTTCTCCCCATATTACAGGCAGGGAAACAGGCTCAGAAAGGGAATGTGCCTCGGATCACACCGCTGGTAATCATCAGACACAGATCCAAAGCCTGGCCCTGAATGACTGAGACGGAGCAGGGCCCAGGCCTCCTGCCATAGGAACTTCAGTCTGTTAAGGCCTCTCTCTGTGCAGGTCCCATCCTAGGCAGTGTTGGCCGAAGTCTCTGACTCCCCGCTTGCCTGGAGCTCTACTCACTGGGCAGAAGGGTCCCTGGCACCAGCCCTGGAGGGACCCTGAACCTCTTAGGATGCCCCCAGTCAGGCCCCGGTGTCCCTGCTGTCCGAATTTACTCAGTGCTTGGGATTCGGGTGAGCCACGGGCAGGGACCACTTGACCCCTCTTGAGGGGCTGGCAAGGGGTGACTTTACCCTCCACGCCCAGGCAGTTAGGACAGAGCTGCTATTGCACAATCCTTACAAACACATACCCAGAGGCAAGCCTGAGAGGGCCTGCAGAGCCACGTCATCTGAGCCAGCCCCCTCATTTGAGAGACAAGGGCTCAGAAAGGTTAGGCAACCTATCGAAAGTCACACAGTGTTCAGAACATTCTACATCTAGTCAGCATTGTGAGATCTCTGTGTTCAAAACCCGTAAGGGTTTATCTCTGGAGGGTGGAGTTACTTTCATTTTCTGCTTATAATTGGATGGTTTGAATTTTTCAACATGAATGTGGAACTGTTGTAATCAGGGAAAAAGTTAAAAATATTAGAAGACAAGCACATTTAGGGTAAACCATATTCACTGTATTTAGGCTAACTTGTTAAAGACAAGTTATAGAGTTAGACTGCTTGGGTTAGAGTCCCAGCTTGACCACACATCAGCTGTGTGTCCTTGGGAAAGTTACTTTACCTCTCAAAGACTCAGTTTCCTCATGTGTAAACTCAGGATAATAATAGCACCTTGTAGGGCAGGTATGAAGAGCAGCATATGGGACAGGGGTCAGTAAACTACAGCTTCTGACCCAAATTGAGCTCACTCCCTCTTTTGGTACGACCCGCAAGCTAAGAATGATTTTTACATGTCAAATGGTTGTGGAAAAAATCGAAGGAAGAATAACATTCTATGACACACGAAATTCAAATTCTGGTGTCTGTCAATAAAATTTTATTGGAACATAGCCAACCTGTTGGTTTACATATCCCCCTGTGGCTGCTTTCGCACTCTGATGAGAGGTGAGTAGTTGTGACACTTTATGGCTCATGAAGCCTAAAATATTTACCTCTGTCCTTTTACAGGAAAAGTTTTGCCAACCTCTGATATGAGATCATGAATGAAGAGCACTTTAGAACAATGTCTGGCACAGGGTGTTTAGTAAACTTTGTTATTATTAGTATGTGCGTATTTATAAACTCTTCTTCCCCTAGGATGTGTTTAAAAGCAGTAATTGTTGGGGCGTCTGGGTGGCTCAGTCAGTTAAGCGTCTGACTCTGTATTTCAACTCAGGTCATGATCTCAGAGTCGTGGTATCAGGCTCTGCACTGGACGTGGAGGCTGCTCAAGATTTTCCCTCGCCCTCTGCCCTCCCCCACCTCCCTCTCTAAGAAAATAAAAATTAAAGCAGTAATTGTTTTTTATAATATATTTCATTACGCCTAAGGCACACTTTTTAATATTTTAACATTTCTCGAAGTGGAATGTGACTTACAATCAGAGGCATATCATAGTTAATTGACATAGTTAATTGGTAGCATTTTCTTTCTTAATGGTGCATGAATTAGTGAGGGGCCTCAGAATTGCTGACCTCTTAGATCCAGTGAAATACTTTTACAGTGAAAGGTTTAAGATGGACAGGAATTAAAACGTTGCAGTCATTCAATTAATGAGCTTTTGACAGGGGGACACACTTGTTAATAAATGAGTACAACTCAGGTGCTGAGTGTCGAGGTACAGATTAGGGACGCCCAAAAAGGGGCTCTTACCCAGCTAGGAGAAGGTTATGAGGGAAAGATGCCCAAAGGAGAGGATGTCTACATGGAGACAGGACTGATGTAGAATAGAAATGTCTAGATGAAATGCCTCTGAGACATGGGCTTTGATTATTGACCACTTTCCTCTGGGAGCCTCAGTTTCCTCCCCTGTAAAATGGGACAGCAATAACCTCAAGAGACCAACTCTCAGATTTGCTGTGGGACCAGATGAAGCCCTAGCATCTGATGTGAACAGTCTCATGGCTGACAATTCCTGTCTTCCCCACTAGGCTTGGGAGCAGGGACGTGGTTTCTTGCCTCTCTTGGTCCCCGGCACAAACCTCAAAGCAGGTTTGTTGAACAAAGACATGAAGATGAGCCGCAGGAACCCAGGAGAGGGACCAGGAAGTAGCAGGGCCTCCATGACTCAGACAGGCTTGTCCCTGAACCAAGGACACAATCTGCCAACAGAGCCCCGAGCCACGCCCCGGGCTGCCAGGGGAACTGACGCCACAGAGAGAAATGACACCTTTCTGTTGTTAGTTAATTTCTTTTAGACCAGTACGAATTGAGACATAATTTCCTTTTTATAATTAGAAAACACTAATTAATGGTAGAGGGAGCAAATGAGATCATGGTTGGTCTGTTCCAAACTTCCCTAAGGAAGGAGGGGAAGAGTTATCTACAGGGCGTTCAAAGTCATAGGTGAAGACTCAAGAACTGTGGGTCACAGTTTTGCTTTTGTGGGTAAATTACTTAGGGGCGGTTCTCACTAATAATCACTGCCGATCTCTGAGCACTTGCGCTGAGCCTGGCCCTTTGCCAAGTGCTTTATATTCATTTCCTTGTATGGCCGTGACGCTAACCCGGTCAGACAGGTACCACTACTACCCCCATGGGAAGAAATAGAGGAACCCAGGCCCAGAGAAGTTCACAAACTTATCCAAAGGCACACAGCAAGTAAGTGGCACAGCTGTGTGCCTCAGACTCATTCTCTCTGTTTTCTAAGTCCTTTGTCCTTATCTTTCCCCAGCACTCAGTGGGTGTGTCATCGGGGTGGTGTGTTACACTATTTCTCTGTTTATTTCTTGGGTTGATGACTTTTAGGGGGCCGATTTTAGGTTCCAAAGGAAAAGGAAGAGAAAATGGGCCCCAAACTTGGGCTTTCTGCCTGGCCCTCCCTGACTCACTGAGCCACATCGCACAGATGACTCATTCATTGGCCTTGACCTCAATGGGTTTGGCCACCCATTGAGAGTGAAGTCACACCTCCAGCTTTCCAATGCGTTCATTGGTTCACTCATCCAAGTTCAGGCAGGCAAGAAACAGGGCTGGCTGGGCTTGCTCGGGGTCAGGGATAGGAAAGTACACAAATGCTTCCCCTTGTCCTGAAGTTGTGGCTGGATTGTTCTCCTGGCTAAGAGATGCTCCGAGGGGCCCGTAGTCGATGGCTAGGGCTGCCGGAACAAAGCACAGCTAGCCAAGGAGACTTAAAAAACAAGTCTGTCTCCCAGTTCTGGAGGCTGGAAGTCCGAGACCAAGGTACAGGAGAGGTTGGTGTCTTTTGAAGGCCATGAGGGAGAATCTGTCCCATGCCCCTGTCCCAGTTGCCGGTGGCTTGCTGGCGCCTCACCCTAACTGCTACCTTCATCCTCAAGCGGTGTTCTCCCTGGGCTCATGTCTGTGCCCAAATTTCCCCTTTGTATAGTGACACCAGTCATATTGGATTAGGGCCTAACCTAATGACCTCATTTTAACTTAATTACCCCTGGAAAGACTCTATTTCCAAATAAGGTCACATTCTGAGGTACTGGGACTTCAGTGTATCTTTTGGAAGGGACACAATTCAACCTATTAAGAGCCTGTGCCCCCAAAAGAGCCCCCTGTTAATAACATGTTCTTGGATCGGATGTCTCGATACCATAAAGATGTCCATTTGGCCCAGGTATATATACCCATTTCACATGAAAATATTGAAAATGGTTTTTTAATTTTTTTCCTGGAGTTAAACAAGTTGATTCTGGAGTTGATATGAAATAATACACAATCAAGAATAGCCAGGAAAACTTAAAAAGAAGGTAGTAGGGTGAGGGTAAGCCCTACTAGATATTTTTAAATGCCAAAAAGTCTCTGCAATTAAAATAGTATAGTTAGGAACATGCATAACCAGACAGAGCAATGGAACAGAATAGAAAAATCCAGAAATTTGCCCAACTGCCTATGGAAGTTCGATGTATGACGAAAGCAGCATCTCAAATCACTGGGACATTTTAGATAAGTGATCCTGGGACAATTGAATTTCGAATAAAAGGTAAAAGTGGAACCATACCTCACCAAACACGAAATACCAAATGGACCAGAGATTCAGAATTGTTATTTTTATTTTTTAAAGATTTTTCATTTATTCATGAGAGAGAGAGAGCATGACAGCATGAGTGGGGGGAGGGGTATAGGGAGAGGGAGAAGCAGTCTCCCTCTGACCAGACAGCCCAATGCAGGGCCCAATCCCAGGACCTGAGCCAAAGGTAGACACTTAACCGACTGAGCCACCCAGGTGCCCTGAGATTCAGATTTTTAAATGAAACCTTACAACTTCTGGGTGAAAACATGAAGGGATTCCTTTATAACCCAGGAGTGAGGAAAGCCTTTCAATTTAGGAGTCAAAATTCAGAAACAATAAAAGAAAAATTTGATGAATTCAACTACATAAAATTAAAGCAAAATTTTTAAAAAACTTTTCACAGTGAAAACGAGCAAACAAAGAACCACCATAACCAAAGCTTTAAAAAAAATTACAAATGGGAGACAATATCTATAACTTTAAGACAAAGGGTAATTTCACCAATATATAAGGAGTGATTAGAAGTAGAGATGAAAAAAAACAAACATATGATTTTAAAATGGACAAAAGCCATGAGCAGATAGGTCACGGAGAAGGAATTGCAGAAGGCCCCTGTACATGTAGAAAGATGCTCGCTCGTCATCATAATAAGAGGCAAGACAATTATAATTATACTGAGAGACTCTCATCCATCAGGTTGGCAGAAATCCAAAACGTGTGGGAAGCTGGGGCGGCTCAGTCGGTTAGGTATCTGCCTTCGGCTCAGGTCATGATCTCAGGGTCCTGGGATCGAGTCCCGCATCGGGCTCCCTGCTCAGCCGGGAGCCTGCTTCTCCCTCTGCCTGCCGCTGCCCCTGCTTGTGCTCTCTCTCTCTCCGTCTCTCTGACAAATAAATAAATAAAATCTTTTGGTGGTTGCTTAGGCATATTTCGTATTCTTAAAAGATGCACGCTGAAGAATTTAGCAGTGAAAGGTCATGATGTTAGCAACTTGCTCTAAATGTTCGGAAGAAAATAAATCAGCAAAGTCATGGCAAAGCACGAACAATGGTTGAGTCTATGCGGTGAGTAGAAGGGTGTTCGTGAACGCTAGGCTTCCAACCCTTGGCTACTGTGCAGTTTTGCATCGTGAAAGGTGGGGTCCAGTCACATGGCCTCAAGCTGAACTCCGGGGAAGCGGAAGCTGTCAGTGAAAGCAGGCAGCTCAGCTGGGGCGGTAATGATTGTTAACATGAGCTAATGCTTACCGTGGGGGCCAGGCGCTCCGTCAGCAGGCAGCTCGTTCATCTTCATTTGTCCTCAGGAGGAGTTCCCCAATGACAGATGAGGAACCCAAGCCCTCGGCGGTCTGGTAACTGTCAAATCCGTGGAGATTTGTACTCCCCCAGCTCTGCTGATAGATGTTAAACCGATATATACTGCAGACCCTGAGAATCATGAATAGAGCGTGGAGAAACAGCCTTAAATTGGACTCAGTTATTAAATTGGACGGAGGTATTTTACTTAATGAATCAGAGTTAACGGGGATCTTCCCGATATATCATCTTATAAACACTAGTTATTTTTAAGGGCTAATATTCTGTTCTCTAATTTACACTCACTAATTTCAGACGCTACATTAGCGAGAACAAGGAGGTTGTAATACAGCAACTGTGCCTTCAGTCTAATGATTCTCTTAGCAACCGGTCAATGGAGAAAGTTCTGGGATGCTCTCAATCAAGGTGTGCGAATACAAGAGAGCTTACAGTCGAAGTGAAACTGAATCGCATTCCATAGCGAATTTAACAGGGCAGAGTGCTTGCATCAATTAAACAGTTACAATTCAAATGGTTTATGATTTAGAGAAAAGCAGTGCAGCCCTGCCCGAGTGCCTGGGTTCAAATCCCACCTCTGCCAGGAACGTGGAAAGGCCATGCTGGGGGCAAGTCCCCATAGCCTCCCTTTGCCTCAGTGTCTCATCTCCAAAATGCAGATGACAGTAGCACCCTCCTCCAAAGCTCTCAGGAAGGATAGGCCCCTCAGGGCTCAGTCCAGAGCTGCCGCGAAAGCCTACACCAACAGCTGAGCCCGTGGTGGCTGGCCCTGCCACGTGACTCCATAACTCACTCCTTTTTATGGGGCGTCCACTCTGTGCCAGGCCGGTGCGGGACATCACCCCAGCCTGGGCGAGAGAGGAATGCCTGCACCATCTCAGCACTCAGGGAGGCAAGAACAGGGGCAGAGGGTGACAGCCAACACAGGTATGGGAACACAAGAGAGGACGGTGGGGAAGGAACAGTACCTTTTAAAGGAATACATCTTCTTGGGGTGCGACGACAAGGCGAATGTACTTAATGCCACTGAACTGGACATTTAAAAATGGTTAAGATGGTAAATTTTAGATTATGTGTATTTTACCCCAATAAAAAAAAATTTGATGGATAATATCTAGCCTGTGACGAGTATTCTTACACTGAGTGTATAGGTGATGAAATGAAGACCCAGACTGGATGAGCACAGCCCCCCACCCCCAGGACGGCTTCCTCAGACCCATTTGACAGAGGTGGAAGCCTTGACTTGCCCAGCTCAAGTTCACTCTGCCGCGAGAACTCAGGATTGCCTGACACCCAGTCAGGGGCTTCTTCCACCACAGGCCCCACCTACCTATGCCCGGTCTGGGAGCCCCCCAGCTCAACTCCAATCCTAGTTCTGTGGCAAACTCCAGATAAGGGAGGGGATCTTCTGGCTCTATCCCATGCAAAGAGAGAATGTACTTTCCTGGTTAAAAGGGATGAAGTCTCCAAAAGCAGGGTGGGGGCTGGAGGAGCTCCTGGGAGCCCTCTTCTCTCCTCCCCACCTCCCTGCACCTACACTTCCTAAACAGGAGAAATCAAGGGCAAACAAGCTGCAGGTGCACGCCTTGTCTTGGTGTAGCTGGGGCGCCTAGGGCAGGCGGGTGTACAGACGCATTTCAACGAAGTGTGATCAACAGCTCCTTAGCCTCTGGGTGTCCCCACCCAATGCCTCCTGAGTGTCTTCCCATCTGCGGGGAGAGACCGTTCCCCTCTCAGCCAAGAAGGGTGGGGCGGGGGACAGAGTGCCCCAGGGAAAACTCCTTCCCCGCCCTTCTTCAGCCAACACTGGCCAAGTATCAGCTTGGGCCCTCCTTCCAGATATATTACTCATTCTTGGAACTCTTAGGACCATCTTGATAAAGTCTGAAGTGGCCAGTGCTGGGGGAAAATATAACGCAAGGAAAGGATTATACGGTGTGGGGCAGGGGTTGGGGATGGGCAGAAGGGGTTGGATTTAAGTAGGGTGTTCCAGGAAGGCCTCAACAAGAAGGAAAGACCTAAAGAGGTGAGGACGTGACCATGTACCGGGGAAGCACAATCCAGGCAGACATCCCAAAACAGGAATAAGCTTCATGGGAGCAAGAGGCAACAAAGAGGCATCCCCATTGAAAAAAAGGAAGAAGTAAAACTGTCTTTATTCTCAGACAACATGGTATCCATATATACAAAATCCCAAGGAATCTAAAAGACTATACTATGAGAACTAATAAGTACAAGGTCCCAGGACACAAGAGCTGTGTACAGAAATCAACTTTTTCTTACATGCAAACAATGAACAAGCCAGAAATGAAATTAAGAAGGTAAATACACTCCTAATAAAATCAAAAAGAATAAAATATCTCTCAATAAGTTTAACAAAGGATGTGCAAGACTCCTACACCAACTATTATGAAACTTTACTTCAGATCAAAGAAGATCTGAATAAATGTAGAGACGTTGCCATGTTCTTGGATTTTAAGACTTAATCCTAAAATGGCGACACTCCCCATACTGATCTATAGGTGTGCCATGATCAAAATTCCAGCAGGATTTTTTTCCCAGAAATTGGCAAGCTGATCCTAAAATGTATGTGGAAATGAAAGTCTCCTACAACGGCCAGAACATTCTGAAAAAGCACAGAGTTGTAGGGCCTCCCTTCTCTGAGTTCAAAGCTACAGTGGCTAAGACAGTGTGGTACTGGTATAAGGACTGCAAAACAGATTAAGGAAACAGAACTGAGAGTCCAGAAACAGCTCTAACATCACGATCAATTGATTTTTGACGAAAGTGCCAAAGTAGTTCATTGGAGGAAAGGATAGTCTGCTTAACAACCAGCCCTGGGACAATTGGCTCCTCATCTACACGAGAAAGAAAGACCCTTATCTCACACTGCGCAAAAAATTAGCCCCCAGTGGATCACTGACTTAAATGTAAGAGCGAAAATAATAAACCTTTCAGAAGAATACGTAGGAAAAAAGTCTTCGAAGTCTGGGTTAGGCAACCGTTTCTTAGCATAGGTTATAAAATAAAACATTAACAAATTGAAATTCATCATGATTCAAAACTTTTGTACTTAAGAGCCACCATTAAGGAAATGAAAAGATAATAAACTAGGACAAAATATTTGCAAAATCAAATCCCATGAAGGACTTGTATCCAGTATTTACGAAGAACTTCTACAAGTAAGTTCCCAGTAAGAAGGAAACAACCCAATCCAAAAATAAGCAAAAGATATGAACAGATATTTCTTCCAAGAAGACAGACCAATAGCTGAGACACACATGAACAGGTGTTCAACATCATTAGTAAGAAAATGCAAATGCGAGATGAGATCTATATCGCACCCACTAGAATGACTATAATTCTTTTTAAAAAACAGGTAATAACAAGTGTGGCCAGGATTTTAGAGACACGGTGCCCTCATACGTTGCAGGAAGGTATGTAAAATGGGGCAGCATCTTCAGAAAATAGTTTGGCAGTTCCTCAAAGAGTTAAACATAAACTTCACCACATGACCCAGCAAGTCCACTTCTGGGTGTCTACTAAGAGAAACGAAAACATACATGCACAGAAAGATCTATGAGTCAGTGTTCACAGTGGCATTATTCATAATGGCTCCAAATTGGAAACAACCTAAATGTCCATCGACTGATTGATTAGTAGAGAGGCAAAGTGTGGTAAATCCATGAACCAGCGCCCTGTTCAGCAATAAAAAGAACAAATGCATGAATGGCAAGTGCCGCCATATGGATGAGCCTCCAAGATGTTACAGGAAGTGAAAGAAGCCAGACACAGGAGACTCCCTAGTGTCTGATTCCGCTTGTGGGAAACATCCAGAAACGGCAAATCGATAGAGACAGTAAGTAGATTAGTGTTTGTCCAGGGCTGGAGTGG
Organism: Ursus arctos; assembly: GCF_023065955.2. Classification (NCBI taxonomy): domain Eukaryota; kingdom Metazoa; phylum Chordata; class Mammalia; order Carnivora; family Ursidae; genus Ursus; species Ursus arctos. The sequence goes on from NW_026622819.1 coordinate 59,488,625, forward strand.
GAACAGGGATTACCTGTGAATGGGCACGAGGGAGAGACCATACTGGGGGACCATGAGAATCTTCTAAAATTGATTAATGGCTGTACCACTTGGTAAAGTTACCAAAATGGCATTGAATTGTATACTTAAGTAGGGTGAACTTACGATATTAAAAACATACCTCAATAAAGCTATTCCAAAAAAAATTTTCCGTTTAAGGTTCAGTTGAGATTCCATTTACACATGGTCCAGGAGCCCTTAGGTTGTGACAGGCTGGGTTAGATGCCACCCTTTTGCCCTAGAGCGTTGGGGATCATAGTAGCACAGCACAGCCCCTGTGGAGCATTGGGATTGGTTTAGATATTGGGCTCTCCCCCTCGGTATAAATTTCTTGAGGACAATTACTTAGTGTTTATTCTCAGAATCCTAGAACAAAATCCGGCTCATATGGGACTCAACAAAGGCTTGCTAAATCAATGAGTAGAAAGAGAATTGGATCTCGTGAGTAAGGTCTATGAGACCTACGTGAGTGTGAGAATAATAAATAAGAGATAACGTGGCAAAAGTACAAGGCGTTTAAAATAACGCCGTCTTACCCTATAAATAAGAAGATGCCGGGCGAAAGGAAGAAAAGCCCACTTCCAGGTGAATAAAGCGAGCAAATGACGTACTTTCTTTTAAAAGGCTGGCAGAGAATAGAAAATAAAAAGAGAGAAATATAAGTAAATGCAAACATTGGTTTGGGAATCTGATGCGTCTGGATAACTAACATCTGGCGAATGAAGGAAGGAAGGGAAGGAAGAAGGAAAAGAGAGAGAGAGAGACGGAGGGAAGACGCGGAGGGAAGAAGCCGTGGGGTAGAGCAGGAGCGGGCTGGCCAGGCAGGGCTGGTGGGCGCTCAGAGCCCTGGGGCGCCGCCTCTGAGTAGGGCGGCAGCACGGAGCCCTGTGGGCAGAGCAACGACAGCGAGGACGTGTGTCAACAGGATAATAATAGGACTCGCTTCGCTTGGGAGTGAGAGGATGAGTTCACAGTGCAAAATCTCAGCACAGTCACATAGCAAGCACCCCCAACTCAGCGGGCCCAGAGAGGTGAAGCGCATGCTCTCAGGGTAAGAGATGTCCATCGTGGGGCCCCCTGGGGAGCCAGGGGGAGCCTGGCAAAGTCAGCGCCTGCCCTGCTGGGGGGAAGCTCGGGGCAGGTGGCCAGCTCCTAGAGTGCAGGGGTGCCGGCAGGGAAGGACAGGGTGACTGTGCCACCCACTGCCTCAACTGCCTTGGCCTCTGAACCTCCATTCCTCACCTGGGGATGGGACAGGAGCAGCGACACCCCCGACAGGCTCACTTAAGGGACAGAGGAAGGCAGAGCCAGGGAGCCCTCGGCCCAGGGCCTGGAGGCAGCGTCCCACAGACGGGCGGCCTATTCGGGCTCCTTTATTGGGCAGCTGTTTATTGACACAAGCCACGGCCACACCAGCTGGGACACTAGGGACACAAAACGAACAAGAGACACTTTTCTGCACCACAAACACATACACACAAACCATCGATAAGCTACCTAATTGTCAGAACACTGAACTCCACGACGTGGGTGCTTCTAGAACTGTTTCTGCAGAAACAACACAAGCGGTGACACTGGACTCGCTTGCTCAAGGAGAAGCTGGGGAGGCTCTTCACGGGACAGATCACCAGGTCCTTGGGAGTGGCATCGCCCAGCCCCTTATGGACAGCTTTCTTGGCCTAACAGGCAGGAAAACCAAGTCTCGGCCCTGACAAAGCCACCTGCCCGAGGAGAAAGAAAGACAGTATGACATTATGATAAAATAAAGGAGTACCTCTCTGACGTTAAAATAAAAATTCTTTTCCTTTTTCATTTTCCCAGACAGAAAGCAGCACTGCCAGATTTACAAGCAGAGACCCCTGGCAACATTAGCTCCCATGATGCATACCATACGGCAGGCCCAGCTCCTACCCCAGCTGCCAGGACCAGCCCAGAGCAGTGGTTCCCAGTCCTGGCTCCACGCTGGAAACACCGGGGATCTTCAAAATCCTGACACCTGGCTCCCATTCCCAGAACTTCTGATGTACCAGCCTCAGGTGGGGCCTGAGCACGGCAACGTTTTAAATCATCCCAAGGGTTCGAATGTTCAAAAAGGAAAAGTACTGACCTGAAGGATTATTTTAAAACATACGGCATGTTGTTGACAGAAAAAGCAGGCTGAGGAATTTGCACAGTGGTTGGCACATAGTAGGTGCTCAATATATGCTCTTTGAATAATTGAAGTCTATAGAGCAGCTTCTCTGCTTTTTTTTTTTTTTTTTTTTAAGGCTACGTATGTGTGTGGGCCTGTGATCAATCACACGGGAAGACCAGGGAGGCCCCCAGCCCCATGCACGGGGGTCCTTCTGGAAGATGGATGGAGTGGGGGCGGCACTCACACTTTTCAATGTATGCACTTCTCTGGCATAGCCATCTTCCCTCCAAGCCCCTGTCACTTTTTAAGTTAATAATAAAGAAAATGATTTACCGGCGGTTAAAGAAGCCCCACGGTTGAGCTTCTCTCGCTTCCCTTTTCTTTACCTATTCAAGGCACAGGAAATGCCCATAAATAGCCAGTGGAAAGGAAAGGTCAAGGAGGGGGACTGAGTCAGCGAACCAAAGCTGACAGGGACTGAACTGCCTGGCTCAGTCAGCCCTCCAAAATCCCTTCAAAAGTCCCGAGGCCCCTTCCAGGCCAGCCGCTGGGACCCCGAGGTATGTCGGGATAGCTGAGAAGCAGAGCATTCCTAGAGCAGTGACTGGAACAGGCCTTGGGGCCGGGGGTAGATGGGGTTCTGGGTTCCCAAGCCAGCTGCCCCTCAGGAGTCCAGCCTTGAAGCTCCACTGGGCCCTGGTCCTGGGGTCGCGTCGTCCTGGTGACCTCACTCTGACACAACCACCCAGCCCTGCCTCTGGGTGTTTCAGAGAAAACTCCACACAGTGGGGCGCGGAGAGGCCACCAAGCGTCCTGTTATCTAATGTGACTGTCACGCCGCGCTCTGTGAGTGCCCTGTCAGGGTCCTCCTGCTGCCACTCAGGGCACTGAGGTCTGGCTCGGGATGCCTGGGTGCTGGTCCCAAGCCGCACAGGCCCCTGAATTTCAGGACCCCACAGCACCCTGTGGCCGGGCTGTGGTCAGTCCCCTACCCATGCTGTCCAAGGGACTCTGCCTAGTGGCCTCCCTACTGGACACACAGCAGGGGCCCCGGTGATGTCTGTGACCCCAAGAAACTTACAGCACAGGAACACTGAGAAATCCCCACACCCGGCCTTTAGAATGCCACGGTCCCAGCACTGTTTCCCAACCTACAAGAGCAGGAACTGGCATTACTGGGCCACCTGCTCCATGTCAGGCGCTTAGAGAGATTGACTTCACCTGCCCCCAGGGCGGCAGCACTACGACTTCCCCCATTTACAGACAAGAAAACTGGGGCTCAGAGCCATTGGGGCACATGGCCGGCATCCCCACAAAAGGGGCAGAGCCGGAACTCAAGACCCCTGGCCTTGAAACACAGGGCCCACAGTGCTCTCAGAGGACCTGAATAGGGCAGCGGGCTTTTCTTCCCTGCCCTGGCCACCTCACCCCAGGTCTTGGCCTCAGGCACCTATCTGGGAATGGCAGGAGGCAAGCCTGAAGAAGGATCTGGATGGAGGTGGATCACTGCCGGCCTCGAAGACTGCATGTGTGGGCTGAGCCAAGTTGGTGTGGAGGCTGGAGCCCTCTGAAGAGCCAGCCTCTGGGCCAGGAGCCAGGCTGACCTCTGGCCCTGAAGCCTCCCTCTTTCTTAGAAGTCCTCCCAGCCCTGCACTTCCTGAAGTTTCTGCAGCAGTGCAGCAACCTGCTTAACCCCTTGTCTCCTGGCTTCCTTACCTACCCCGAGTCTGGGCTCTGGTACCTGGGGAGTGCCTCGGAACCCAATGGGGAAGGCTCACGGACATACAGGTGCCATGGGGATGGAAGAGGGGAGAGCATCCCTCTGGGATCCTCGAGGGCTCCATTTCAGCTTCCCTATTACTCTGTGGTCTTAGAGACTTGGCCCCTCAGTGCCTCAGTTTCTTCAGCTGTCAGACGGGGTTGACAATGACAACAGCTTCACAGAGCATGCTTGCAGATAATGACCCTGACTTTGTCAGGGTACCGAGCCCCTTCTCTGGGCCAGGCGCCGTCCTAACAGCTAGATGTGTGTTTCCTGATGAGGTCTTCACCACAACCCGATGAGGCAGAAATTCATTATTTTCCCAATTTTACAGCCATAGAGCAGAAGCATAGAGAGCGATGGTAGTCACCCAAGGTCACACAGGAGGCAAGTGGGGGGAGCCGAGCCAAGGCAGAGAGACCTTCCATTTTGCCTCTGCTGCGTAATGATACTCCCTCCCAGGCTTCTGATGGACTGGGACACACCCAGGGAGCCAGCCTGGCCCCTTCGCTGTGTGCCCCAGTGCCTCGTGGGTGCCTGGCACAGAGTAGGTGCTCTGGATGAGAGAAGGACCAGCACTGCAGGCCCGGATGAGGAGGTAACCTGGGCTCTGGAATGAGCCACGTTGCCAGCCCTGTCACTTCTGAGCTCTGCGACCTTACAGAATTCCCTCCATGTCACAGTTACCTCCTCCATGTCACAGTTACCTCCTCCACGCAAAATGCCATCCTAATTATAGTAACCCCATGAAAGGGTCCCTGTGAGGGGGAGAGGTGTGCGCGAAAGCCCCTTCGCCAGCAACTCCGGAAATGGTATCTTTGTGATTGTTTTGAATTATTAATTCAAAATTTCACATTTTATTAATCTGAAATGAGGAAATGTCTGCAAAGGGACTTTGAAAAGCACAACACACTGTCTTCTTGTGTATTTTGATGCTACCGATATGCCTGAGGACACAGATAAAAGGAGACCTTTCCCAGGTCAGGACGAGGCTAAGATGGTCAGCTCCAAAGGGGACTTATGGGGACATTTGGTATCACCCCACGATCCAGCATGTGCCGGGGCTGACCGAGGATCGGAGATGCAGCCTGAGAGCCAGGTGGGGCCAGACTGGGAACTGGCTACCCCGTGGACCCTCAGACCAGAGTCCAAGACTGACACCAGCCAAGTCAGGGGTCTCAGGCAGGTCATAGCCCCACTGTCTCGGCCACCTGAATGGGCTTTTCAAGACCACTCCACTCGCCCTTGCCTCTTCGTTCCAATGGGAAAAACAGAGGCCCAATGAGAGGTAGGGGCTGGCCGAGATGACCGCTAATTAGCAAGCAGAGTGGAGACCAGAATCCCTGACTCTTGACCCCAGCCACCCATGTCCCTTGCCTGGCTGAGCATTCCCACGGAAGCCACCATGCCCACCTGCAGTGCCCAGAAGGCCATAGACCAGGGACAGGTTGATTGCTGCCCAATCCAGGCCACATGCCCCCAAATGGCCCGAATCTTACTCCCACTCATTCTTGCCCCTGGCTCAAGCCCTAGCGTGTGGTAGGGCTCAGAAATACCTGCTGAGCAAATGAGACCCTACTCCGTGCTAGGCCCAGCCCACCACCCTTTGAGCCTCCTAGGGCTTCGCACAAGCTGACTGCAAGATCGCAGAGGTGAAAACCACACGGGGCAGTGAGAAGGGTGACACAGGAGTGAAGCATGGCCCATTGGGGTAGCTGGGTGGTGCAGAGGATCGCAAGTTCTGGGCCACATCGCCTATGTTCAAGCCCCAGCTCCATCATGGACTAGCTGGGGGAGGGGGCTTGAAACACTTCCTTAGGCTCTCTGCGCCTTGGTTTCCTGGGGCAGTAGAGTGCTCACCCCAGAGTTACCACGAAGATCTGCGAGACGCATGCCTTTGGTACAGGGCCTGACTGCAGTCAGCACTCACCAGTGGTGGCCATTGGGATTGTCTAGAATAGCTGTCTCCGAGCCACACACTGACACACACACACACACACACACACACACACACACACACGTGCCTTCCCCGGTAGCTGCGTGGCTTCCCCAGTAGCTGGATTGCTTCCAAAAGCAGGGCCGTCACCTTGACACACTGGGGCAGAGCTTTCTGAAAGGCATCGGCATCTCTCTGAGCCTACCTGTGATACCCTCCAGTTCTTTCTGGATGACTCCAACCAGCCTGAAGCCCCTTTATTCCTGCCCTGGGCCGTCACACAGCAATTCCTAAGGAGAAATGGAGGCCCACAAGTGTCCTTGCTCTGAATGGCCCCGGTCTCCTGGGTGAAGCAGGATAGGCTAAGAAGAGCCTTAGGCAGAGAATAATGAGCTCAAGGTGATCTCAGCCTGGGCATCTCTCCCCTGTGGGCCTCCGTGTCCCCTGTATTAAAATAAGGGGTTGATCTAAAATAAGATTGTCACCTCGGCCCACTGTCCCCTTGATGGCTAATGTTCCATGATTCTATTTCGGTGTCCTCTGTTACTAGCATCATCATCCCCACAATAGCTAGCATTGATTGAACACCTGCTATACGCCAGAAACTAAACTCAGGGATTGATATAATAGCAGCTGACAGTTATTGAATTCTCTGATCCACCGGCCATAAACGCTTTACCCATGATCTCATTCAATCCTCACGGCAACCCTCTGCGAAGGTATCGCCAGCATCCTCACCACCATAAGGCTGCCCGAGCTAGGTCCTATGTGATAAGATGGCCTCATTCTGCTGGGGTGTAAACCCAAGACCAGGCTTGCAATCACTAGGTCATGCCCAAGTCCATCCAGCCCTGTGTGGCAAGAATTATTATCTCCATTTTACTGATTAAAAAACAAAAACAAAAACAAAAAAAACCTGCGGCCCAGAAAGGGGAAGTGACTCAGCCCACGTCACACTGTTTGAGATGATGGCCTCTGAGGATATCCTGCTTCAACCTCCTTTTATCCTCATCATCTCAGAGACATCAAAGAAGTGCACTTGGGCTCTGTGACACTCAGTCCCTACTCAGTTCCTGTCCAGTTACTCTGGGCCTACAGCTGAGCTGCAGATATCTGAGGGTCGGGCCTCTGGCAGGAGGTCCGACTTCCAGATAAGCAGGGCCCTGAATCACAGCAGCTCACACCCCATCCACTGCCTGGCCCTCACTGAAACTCGGGGAGGGGATTGACCCCACAGGGCACTCGCTTGTACTGCACACTCATTGTCGTCTTTGCGGCCATGACAGCTTTGCCCGCTCCATATGACGATCCTCGTTTCGCAGGAAATTGAGGTCAGATGCTTTATCTAAGCAGGGAGTCAGTGACCAGTGCCCCAGGCGAATTCGATCATCAAGGACATCTTTTTAAATGCCGGCAGATTGTGAAGGATGGGTTGTTTTCCCACTGGTGGAGAGGGAATTTGGAGGTGCAGGCCGCAGGCCCGGCCTCCAGGCAGGCAGAGAAAGACGGCGATGAGGGGTGTGTTGTGGCTTCAAATGATCCTTCCCTGAGAAGTCTCTTCCCTTTCAGTGGCCACCATGGAATGAATGGTGGCTTAGTTCCTCTTTTCATTCCTCCCTTTATATACTCACCTTTTTTCCCCCAGGAGCAGAGAAAAGAGGAAGCTGCTGTTTGATTTCTGAAGGCCCAGGCACAGTGAAAACAGGTGCACCCGTAAGGATGGGCTGACTCATTCCCTGACCGAGGGATAAGACCAGCCCGAGTAGAGGGGGCTTTGGGAAGACCTGGGCTTTTGTTCTCTTTGAGACTAGAATGAATCACCAATCTTAGCAAGTCACACTGGCCAGTCCCAAACTTTCCCAGGTTGAACCAGCACCAGTCTTTGAAAATGAGTCAGGTGGGGCCCCCATCAATGGGCACCATCAAGGACAAAAAGGCTGAGCTCCTCCTGACTCTTCACCTTCAGCCTGGTGCTTGGAAGAGGCCAGATGGGACTTCATTCTTCTTGGAGCAAAATGGAAGCTGGAACCAGAAAAGGAAGGCCAGGCCCACGGCCTGTAACCACGTGGGTCAGCAAGGTGGTGACCGCGTGCCGTATCCTGGAGCTGTGTGGGTGCCGCGCAACAAGTTCGCCCCTTCGTTCATTGACTCGGGCAGGTGCTCAGGAGCATTGGCTGGACGTCTACCAGGAGCCGGGCATTCGGCATGCTATTCCTTCTCCAGACCCTGCAAAGAAGGGATATGATCCTCATGCAAGGAAGAGGAAACTGAGGCACAGGCCGGGATCACTGGGCCAGGAAGCCTTCTCAGAGCTGTCTGACTCTCCAGCCTTGCTTCTTTTAATCCTGTGTCTACAGAAACTTAGTCTTCATCAGTGGGTGAACATGCCCATTTCACATGTCACCACCTGGATGGGTTCTGGAGAGTCTAGAAAGCCTGAGACTTTTCTCAGCAAAGCTGCCTGAGTTATTTCAGAGGAGCTGCGAGAAGCAGAAGCTTGGCGGTCTTCTGGGGCCTCAGCATTCCAGAGGCCAGATGTGTGAGCCTGACGTCACCCTCCAGGTTCCAGGCTGTGCTCCTCTGGCTTGTGAGCTCCGTTCCTCCTTCCCTCCTCCTCCCTTTCCTCGGCATGAAAGAGACTGAGCACTGTTGGCCGCTGCTCCTCAGCATCTGGCGGAACATTCTGCCCCATAGCTGAGCTCCTCTCACTCCCCAGCCATCCCTCGGGATGGCTGGTGACTCATATTTCCATTTTCAATGCACGGCCAGGCACCAGATCTTTCCATGATCACCGCAGGACCAGCCATATGGCGTTGGGGTTAAGGACATGAGTTGTGACGTCAGACAGGTCTGAGTTCAAATCCTCATCTGCTACTTGTTAGCTGTGTGATTCCAAGCAACTAGCTCACCCTCTCTGAGTCTCTGTTTCCCCATTTGAAAATGGAGACCATGACTATCAACTCTGATGTCTTCTTCATTGAAAAAGTCTCTTCCCATTTGCTTGCAGCTCTGAAAAATGAACTACTCCATCCTATCAGTTTTCTTGTTTATATACACACCGTCCATAAGCCAAGAAAAGAGGAAGCTGATACTAGATTTCTTAAAATGGAACAGTAATGTTGTATACCTGAAACTAAAGTAATACTGTGTGTCAACTATATTTCAGTTAAAAAAATGAAACAGTAATATTTATATCCTATTTACTAAGTGCCAGGGATCTATTATAAGGTACTCTCACCAGCCCAGTTTTAGAGATGAGGAAACTGGGGCCCAGAGAGGTTAAGTAACGTGCCTAATGTCACACAGCCAGTAGGGAACTGAGCGGAGATTCATACTCTGGCTTTCTGGCTTCAGAGTCCATGCACTTAATTATTATGTTGAGAAAAGTAAAGAAAATGAAACACATAGCCCACGTGGCATAATACTAGACACATAGTGGATTCTGGATAAATGTTTGGTGGTAGTATTATTATCACTGTTATTGTTGCTTTGCCATCAACATGTCTGAGTCTTATCCTTGACCATTAGAAGTGGGTCAGGGCTCCTTTCAGCCAAATCTAAGAGTCAAGAAGCTCTTGGATTAAAGGTGGTCAATTGGTCCACCCAAATGTGTGGGTCCCTTGACATGCCAATTAAATGTTCCTGCCATGTGGCCTTGAGCAAGTCACTTCATGTCTCTGGGCCTCAGTTTCCCCACCTTTTGGGGGGTGGGGAGAATGCTCTGCTCTGACTTATTGTTGGGTTGGGAACAGGAGAGGAAGTGCCAGGTGTGCATTGAATGTCCTGTTAAATATTGTCAGCAGACCCTCCAGCCCAGGCAGCCTGGCCTCAAAGGCCCATTTTAATCACTGGGCTTTACAGCTTCTGAGGTAGGATGCTCTTATCCAAAGACAAAGCTTGCAGGGATGCCTGGGGGGTTCAGTCAGTTAAGCATCTGACTCTTGATCTCAGCTCAGGTTTGATCTCAAGGTTGTGAGTTCAAGCCCCACATTGGGCCCCACACTGGGCATGGAAACTATTAAAAAAAAAAAAAGACAAAGTTTGCAATTTGGGTCCCAAACCCCCACACCAAAAGCCAGTGAGATGCTGGTGACAGAAGACCCACCTGAGACAGTGTCCCTGGGAAGTTGTAAGTGAAAGGCTAGGTACAGGATTATCAAGAAAAGACAAACAAACAAAAAAAAGTAGGACTAACAATACTGATAACAGACAAAACAGGATTTGAGGTAAAAAGCACTTCATTAAATGACAAGGGGACTCGCAACTCTCTTTGTCTCTATGTGCCCCTCCACAGGCTCCTCGTTTTTATTGTCCTTCCCAGATCTTTTCCACTCATCCAGCTCTTGCATTGTGACTTCATGGTCCAAAGGCTTGTCTTCGCGTTCATTCCTTGAGGGATGAGCCAGCCTCCTCCAAGACGCCACTCCGTGGCTCGGCTGCTCGCATTCACTTCTTGGAGGCGGCTGGCCTGTTGAGATCTTTCCTGCCTGGTCCTCTTTGACCAGGCAAGACTAGAGCCCCTCCCCTCCCTCGGGCCCCACTTCCCAAGGCCCCACCCTTGCCTGGTCCCAGAGCAGTAGAGAGCTTGCCTCCCAGAAGGAGTGGAGGGAGGGTGGGCATCCAAAGGACTTCTGCCTGGTGAATGCTCACACAGCCAACTCTAGCACTAGCCTGAGCCTACAGGCCTGGTCCACGCTAGGTACCCAGTAAAGGCGTGTTGAGTGAACGTAAGAACGCTTCGTCTGTAAGATGTTGTTAGTTCACACCCCCCCCCCCCCCCAACAACAGGGTTGATCTGGAGCTCTTGTCTGGAAGCACTGGTCCTGAGCTACAGAGAGATATTTTTTTTTTAATTTCCTATCAAAGATTTTCATCTCGAAAATATGTCCCCTGGAATCTTCCAAGCCCCTGCCCATCTCTTACTTCCTTCGTTCACTGTGTATTGACTGTTTTGTTACCAAGCGCTGGATGGCGTAAGCATGCAGAATTGTGTAAAGCTTCAAGCAGCTAACACTATAGAAGGGACAGGAAGTCATCGGCTGTTTATTGCAGATATTTATTACGTACAGAGCAATAGGGCACAGACGCTTCACGGAGCTTAGACTTTTGGGGGTGGGGAGTAACAGGCATCAAAACCGTCGTCACAGCAAGAGCCAGGAATCCCCCCAAAAGAGCTACCTTTCGATACACTCACTCTGGAGTCCAGCTTCTTCACTTCCTTCATGTGACCTTGAACAAGAGGCTTAAGCTCCCGGAGGCTCAGTCTCACTACGTGTAAAATGGAAATCACAATTACTTTCTTCTTAGGGTCATCATAAGAATTATGAGAAGCAACTCAAGTGGCTGGCATATCATTTTTAGCATTAGGATAATGATGGTGACAATATCATAAATATCAGACGAATGGTACAGAAAGTGGGGAGGGGAATACATCTTCCTGAAGAGGGGATGGGATGGATGAGAATTTGGGGGAGGAGGGGGTTGTTGGTGCCGAGTTTTAAAGGAAGGTTTGGATTTCTATACAAGGAAGTGGCCGAAAGTGAATCTGTTCAGAAGTAGAAAAATGAATGATTCAGAAGGTCATTAAAATAAAACAAATAAAGAATCTAAACCAAATGACTGGACTCCTTAAAAATAGGACATTGCATTGCCAAGCTAAGAAAGCGTTAGTCAGGCAGAGGAGGTGGTTACTGGGAAATTTCACCCAGTTCAGCATTATTGAGAAGTTGCGGGTTTCTGAAGACTTCGGTGGGTGTTGCACAATCTTGTGGGGTCATGGTTACCCAAACCCTGGTCCAGGACTGGGAGGGAAGTGTTCAGGACGGAACTGACATTAGAAAAAAGAAAGACGCTCCTTAAAAGTGGAGCTTAAAAGTGGTGAAATGTATTGGAAGAGCCTGGGGTGGGTCTGTAGGCCAGCAAACATCTGTCCTGAGGAAATAGGACATGTGACATCTGGAAGGCAGGGACGGCGCATGCCCAGGGATCTGGGTCGGATCCACGGGGTAGAAATCCCATTCCTACTCCCCCACGGTCCTGTACCTCTCCTCCCCAAACTCATACTGTAGGGACACCCTAGCCTTCTCTGTCCAACTGTTGGAAATGGGCAGATGGGGCTCGGGTCCCAGTTCTGCCACTTGCTTACTGTGTGATCTTAGACAAGTCACTTTACCTCCCTGTGCCTTTATTTATTTATTTATTTATTTATTTATTTATTTATTTATTTATTTATTTTTGTCTCTTAAAAAAGAATCATAATATTCACTTCACTGGATAGTTGTGGGGAGTTAGTGAAACACACACCTGACACACATAAGTGCTCAGAAAATGTTAGTTCCAGCACCTTCTCTCATTCTCTTCCTTCTGACTTCATCCTTCTCTCCCTGTTCTGATGATGTCTTGCTGGAGGTACCCATGGAGCCTACAGGCAAATAATTCAATGCCTCCTACCTGGTACCCTGCAGGTAAGATCATCGATTCATTTGTGTCATTCAAGTGACATTTATGAATACCTATAACATAACTAGCATTGTTCTTGGAATAAAGATAAAAATATTACATGAAGGCAAAGGAATGAGGAACATACAAGAGATGGAAATGAAGTACCAAGGAATTGAGAAGGGAAACACTGACATGCACATGTCCCTACCATGTGCCAGGCACGGAGATGGACGGCAAGATAAGGAGGTGAAAATGGTACAGCCTGGGTCTTTGGAGGCACCACAGCTCAAGGGGAGACAGACACATAGACCCAGACGACGGTTGTGGGGGCCCACGGGAGGCTGTGATGTTATTGTCTTGGGCAAACTTAGGCACGCTTCCAAGAGGGGGTGACAGAGGAGCTGGGTGCTGAAGGGTGAGTATTCACCAGATGGATAAAGCCAGAAAGAGCATTTTAACCTGAGGAATAGCCTATGTGAAGGTCCAGCCACGTCACAAAGACAGAGTGTTTGGGGGAACAGTTGGGTGTCTCTTTAGAGGAAGTGAAAGAAAGTCTTTTCATTGAGCATAGGACCTGGCACAGAGAAAGTGCTCAATAAAAGTTGGTCATCATTACTGTCAGATAATTCACGAACTCGCTCCCTAGCGGTGAGTTGATATTGCTAAGACTCACGGCAAAGACGCCAGTCGCCTCCCAGGACCAAGGCAGGCTCAGGGGCAGAGGAGGGAGAGACGTGAGCTTCAGAAGAGGCTGTCATGTGGGACAGGCCAAGGTTCGATTCCTGCTTCTGGGGGCCTGTGCAGCTTCCTTCCTCCCTGGGACCGCACATTCTGTTCCCTTTCCCAAGCAGAGCCTCGAGACCTGGCAGGCCTAGTGACCAGGGCTGGGCTGACGGGAAGGTGGGCCTCACTGGGCCCCAAGTCATCTGCTTGTCCTGACGAGCCAGGCCCTGGGGATTCCGCCGGCCCCGGGGAGCATTTAGAGAAGTACTCTGCAAGTCATCTGCCCGGTGTGGTCACTGCCTGTCAGGGCTGCGCAGGGCTGGCGGGGAGATGGGCAGATTGCAGCACCGCGCGTTGGGAACCAAGCGCTCAGGCCTGGGAGCTGTCTCCTTGAGTCTGTTACCAGAAGACAGTTACGTAACCGGTTTGCTCATTCCCTGACAATTGTGTATCGAGTGCCAACTGTGTGCCAGGCCCTGTTTCAAGCTCTGGGGGCACTGTGGGGACAGACACGGCATTCCCGCTTCAGGGAGTTCTGGAAGAAACATTCTGGAAGAAAAATACACACTAACAATGCCCTTCTCCATTTATTGAGGGTTTACTATACGTTGAGCCCTGTACCATGCACTATGCCGACAGGACTTCATTTCATCTCTTTAGTTGATTCATGAGACAAATTTTAGGTCTCGTAATTGTTATCCCATTTTACAAATCACATTCTCCTTCTTCGGAACCCACCTGCAGGGATCCCCTTCCCCAGATCCATCTGCCATTGTCTTTCAAAGGGGTGTGAGCTATGGTGGGGTACCAATGATGACACCTGGCCTTGCTCGTGGCTCACAGTGACTTAACGGGGTAGGAATGAGGGGCCTGGTGTCTTCTGATAACAGTCGGGGCCCGCCCGCCCAAACCGCTCTCCTGAACTCTGAGAGCTTTCAAATGCTTTCAGAGCCTTGTAATGATGTCCTTTCCCAACATTCCTTAATCATCATTACTCTGGACTCAGGCATTTAATTGCTCATCTGTTTCTCCATTCCTTCATGAATAGAGAATTGCTTTCATGATTGCATCAGGACAAGAGCTGCCTTCGACCAAATCGTGCTGTAGGTGCGTGTCCCCCGCACCCCACCCCACCCCCAGGTAATCGTCCTTCTGCCACTCACTCTATCCCTCTGCACCCATATGTGAGCCCTGCCGTGTGCCAGGTGCTTGGGTCAGGAGCCCCCAGGGAGGCTGAGGAAGAAGCAGGCCTCTGTGGTGAGGGGGGACGGGGAGGGGCCAGAGAGAAGATAGCCCGGGGGCTAGGGAACCCAGCGGTCATGTCACCTGGCAGGGTGACAGAATAGCACCTGGCTCTGGAAGGCCAGAAGTCATCCAGAAGCTCTGGAGGCTTCTGAAAACTCCACTTAAGTAGCCCTGCTCCCTTCCCAAAGCCCCTCTCCACCTCTTCCCCGCTCTTCCCTGCCAGCTCCACCTGGAAATGCTCCTCCCGGTTCTCCAAGCACCCAGGCTTCCTCTCCCTTCTCCTGGCTCTTCCTGCCATTTCCCACTTGACGAGACCAAAGCTAAGCGAACTGAGCCTGTGTCAACACAAGCAGCTGGGGCACTGTTGTCCTGCAGTGTCCTGGGTCTTGCCTATACTCACGAGAAACTCCTTCCAGTAGTTACTTCTGGAAGGACCTCAAGGCTTTGGCATGCCATTTACACCCTTTGGAACAATTAATTTCTTCTTTGCATGTACATTAATTTTATATTTAAAATATATAATGAGGGACGCCTGGGTGGCTCAGTTGGTTGAACATCCAGCTCTTGTTTTGGCTCAGTCGTGATCTCAGGGTTGTGGGATTGAGCCCTGCTTTGGGCTCCATGCTCAGTGGGGGAGTCTGCTTGACGCTCTCTCTCCTTCTGCCCCTCCTCCCATTCTTGTGCATGCGCTCTCGCGCTCTCTCTCTCTCTCTCTAAAATAAATAAGAAAATCTTAAAAAATAAATAAATAAATAAATAAATAAATAAATAAATAATGATATCTCCACCAGGCCTGTCTCTAACATAGCAGAGGCCCAGAGAAAGAGAGCAAAGGGAGGCCTGTGACCACTGCCTACCCTCTCCTTTCCTTCCTGTCCTGGATGCGGCCTTTGGGTCACTGTGTGGGGACAGCCCCGCCCGCATTTGCTCTGCCAACTCCCTCACAGCCAAAAGTAGATCTGTGATCTACCCTTGTTAGGCGGCGCCTGGAAAGAGTCCTATGTCGGCTCTGGAAATGGACTAGGGAATATTAAACAGGAAATGCCCAGGTCCGGGGTGCCCCCAAAATGTGAGGACGTGTTAATACTGCACCCACCCAACGGCGGGGTTACCAGTCTCTTTCTCTTCAATTCTTCCTTATTGTGGAACACTTTACATCTAGCAGAACATTTATGATCTTTACGGGCCCCCACGTTACTCAGCCACGTTTGGACGAACAAGATGGCGGCAGAACGGCACGTGGGTGGAGGGCACCGTGAGGGGGAGGGCTGGGCACCAGGCAGATCTGCAGTGCATTTTGGATTTTGTCACTTCTTAGCTGAGGGCCTTGAGCAAACTCACTTAGCACTGTCTGCTTGGATTTCCTTCTCTGTAGAATGGGCAGAGTCATCACCGTTTCCAGGGGTATTGCAATGATTGAGTGGCCAGACAAATGAGTGGCATACAGATTTTTACAATGTAATTGTTACTATTTTTCAAATGTCAATCGATGCCAGGAATATTTTGATGATCCTCCTCGGGTGGTTTCAGCACACTTATTTCCTGGTCATAATCACTTCCTTTATCACCTCTTACGTCATCCTCAGCCTTTACCTCATCCCCCCTCCCTGCCCTGTTCCTCCCATTAGCCACATCACTACTCCCTGCCCCAGGCTTCGCTCACCCCCTACCCGGAGCTCAGCCTGAGATGAAAAGGGCCAGCGGGCACACTTTCTCTTTTACCTCCAGCTACTATTTTGACATTTACCCTCTCCCTGGCCAGTTTCAGACCCTCTTAGTCACCTCTGCAGAAGCAGTGTGAATGAGCTCAAATCGGTGTGCTCCCAGGGTCATTTACATGCTAAACTGGATTAAACTGAGATTTCATTTCTTGATCAGACAGCCAAGGTAAGGGGACATAAAGCAGCCTGGGGAGCCAAAGACTGGGATTAAAATCCTGTGTCTGGGCGCCTGGGTGGCACAGTCATTAAGTGTCTGCCTTGGGCTCAGGGCGTGATCCCAGAGTCCTGGGATCGAGCCCCACATCAGGCTCCTCCGCTGGGAGCCTGCTTCTTCCTCTCCCACTCCCCCTGCCTGTGTTCCCTCTCTCGCTGCCTGTCTCTCTCTCTGTCAAATAAAGAAAAAATTAATTAATTAAAATAAAATCCTGTGTCTGTATTTCCCAACTGTGAGTCCCTGAGGAGTCATTTCACCAATACGAGCATCAGTGGCCTCATTTATAAAACGGAAGAATGAGGGGCACCTGGGTGGCTCAGTCAGTTAAGCGTCTGCCTTCGGCTCAGGTCATGATCTCAGGGTCCTGGGATCAAGCCCCGCATCAGGCTCCCTGCTCGGGGAGTCTGCTTCTCCCTCTCCCTCTGCTTCTCATCCTGGCTTGTGTGCTCTTGCAATCTCTCTCTCTCTCTCTTTCAAATGAATAAATAAAATCTTTAAAAAACAATGGAGGAATGATTCTTCCCCAGCAGTTTTGTATCACAGATCACCAGCATGTGGAAGACACTGAATAGGAACTGGTCAGCGATAGCAAGGAGGTGGAGGCCAGATCATGCAGGGCCTTGAAAAGCAGCCTAGTGAGTGTGGGCTTCACGCTGAGGGTGGTGGGGAGCCACGGAAGTCTCTAAACAGGGGTGGCACTACCAGAGGGTGGAATTGAGATGTGGGAAGTCTTGCTCAGATGGCAAGATGGGGAGAGGCAAGAGGCAAGGAGACCAGGCAATGGCCATGAGACCTGTACTCAGGCAGTGGCTGGGGAAGTGGGGACAGATTCAAGAGCTGGCCTGGAGTTGGCATCCTCAAAGGAGAAGGTGTCCTCATTCGTCACTCTGTTGTCACCTAGAAACTCTAGGTGACAACACTTTACAACACTGATCATCTGGATTTAACCGGGGAATAGGGGTGGGAGATGGGGAGCAGAGTGGCAGGAGAAGAAATAATGTGAGAGAAAGAGAAGGTGAAATGGAAAATGGAAATCTTGAGTTTTGTTGTTCAATTTTTCAAACCCTGATTTCAGCTAGAAAAATCAATACCCAGCAAATCAGAAGTGAAGTAAAAAGTTTGTGTCAAATAATAATGGCTAACTTTTACTGAGCTCTTACTATGTGCCAAGCTCCATGCTAGGCAATTTACTCTATTATCTCATTAAATCATCACAATCAACCCATAAAGGAGGTATTATCATCTTTTCATTTTAGAGATAAAGAGCACGGGTGCAGCAAGGTGAAGGATATGGGTTAAGGTGAGGGAGAGCAAGGACTGTGATTCAAGGTAGTCAGACCCCAAACTCCAAGTTCTTAGAGAAGACTAAACATCTTATGAGACTTGAGCAAAATGAAAACCAGAAGTCTGAGGTGTCCAGTAATAGCGAGATAGTCACTCCTCCCTACTGATATTCTGGAAGCCTATGAAAAGGTGATGTAATATAAGTTGAAAAAGCACATTATACATGGTGTGATGACAAGTATGTCTTAGAAGTACATGGACTCAAGATACTATTTACAAAAGCAACTAAAAATTTAAGGTACCTAAGATAAGTTGTCAAGACCCTTTTAGGAAAATCATAACATTTTATTAAATGACATTGAAGAAAGCCTAAATACATGAAGATGCATACCATGTTCATGGATAGGAAGGCAAGTCTCCTTAAAGTGTCCTGACACTATTTCAATCAAAAGCCCAATTCAATTTTTCTTATAACCTGGCAAGCTGAATCTTCAGTTTATATGGAAGAGCAAAGGGCCAAGAAAGATTAAGACACTCCCAAAGCAGAATTCTGGACAGGGAATTAGCTTACCATGTATCAAAATATATGATAAAGCAAACACATTTTCAATAGTATGAAATTGGTACAGGGATTGACAAATATATTCATGAAATAGTATAAAAGGTCCCAATAGAAGGATCCACATGTATTAGAAAACCTCACTTCTAATGGAGGATGCCCTAAAGATCAGTGAGGTAAGGAACCAGTTAATTCATAAATCAGGCTGGGAAACTTGGCTCTCCAGATGGGGAAGACAATACCCCTTAGCACACAAAAATCAATTCCAGGTGGGTTAAGGGCTTAAATATGAAAGCAAAACCTTAAAACTCTTATAAGAATTATTGGCCATAAAGAAGAAGGAAATCCTGCTATTTGTGACAACATGGATGGACTTGAAGGGATTATGCTAAGTGAAGTAAGTCAGACAGAGAAAGAATACTGTGTGATCTCATTTGTATGTGGAATCAAAAAAAAAAAAAATTGAACTCATAGAAACAAAGTGTAGATTGTGGTTACCAATGGCTGGGAGTGAAGGAAATGGGGAGATATTAATAAAAAGGTACAAACTTCAGGGGTGCCCAGGTGGCTCAATTGGTAAGGTGTCTGACTCTTGATTTCGGCTCAGGTCATGATCTCAGGGTCATGAAATTGAGCCCCGCATTGGGCTCTGTTCTCAGTGAGGAGTCTGCTGGAGATTCTCTCTCTTTTTTCTTCTTCCTCTGTCCCTCCCCCCACTAGCATGCTTGCATTCTCTCTCTCTCTCTATAAAATAAATAAATAAACAAATCTTTTTTAAAAAGGTATAAACTTCAGTCATGAGATAAGTTAGTTCTGAAGATCTAATGGGCAGCATAGTGACTATATTTACAGTACTGCATTTTATACTTGGAATTTGCTAACTGTAGATCTTGAACGTCCTTGCCACACACACACACACACACACACACACACACGATAACTATGTGAGGTGATGGATAATCATCACATCATACACTTTAAAATTACCCAACATTATCAATTATATCTCAATGCAGGTGGGAGAGAAAAGCTCTTAGACGAAAATAAAGAATATCTTTACGAACTCAGGGAAGAACAGACTTCTTAAGCAAAATACAGAAAGTGAAACCACTAAGAAAAAGATCAATACATCCAACTAGATTGAAATAATTTCTGTTCATCAAAAGACACCAAAAGAGATGAAATGACAAATGATAAATTTGGAGATGATATTTGTAATGTATGATCAATAAGTGATTATTATCCAAAAAAAGTCATACATGAGAAAATCCTACTGAGAAAATCTAATGGGAAAATGAGCAAAAGACTTCAACAGTCTACATAAGAGGAAATAAATATGACCAAGAAACCTGTGACAAGATGCTTAATCCTGTTATTACTCATAAAGATGCAAAATAAAACCACATTGTCGTTTCATACCCACCAAACCAGTGAAAATTGTAGCTGTGACAATAGTGTTAGGGTATTGAGCAGCTAGAAGGATCACCTACTCTTGATGACAGGTGTATAAACCATACTGATGCCATCTTAGACAAATCTGCCATGATGACCGCTCTGTGACCTGAAGCCTTCCTGAGCACAGTCGCCCCTCCGCCACATTCATTCTTTCTGTCTAACCACGCCCTTAAGTACACCCTTGGGGCATAACATCCTCGATCAGCTCTGGAGATATGACTGCCAGCTCTGCACTCTCCAGCCTCTAAGCTGTAAAAGCAGGTCTTACATGAGGTGGGGTCATGGAGGTCTACTCGTCCTGTGGCTGCCCAAGACATGCCTAAGGCATGCTTCTGTCTGTAGGTCCCCTTTATAAACCACTTCTCGTCAAGCTGGACTTGTGGGCTTTTTCGTGGGTCTTACAGCTCCCTTGGAGGTCATTTTGCATACCTCCCTTTCACAGAGCAACAGTGTACGTTGGGACTGCCCCACTGAAGAATAACACACACATATCTTATGACCCAGAAATTCCATTCTTAGTTATATTAATTGAAAAACTCTTACGCATGTGTACCAGGGTATATATATTAATAGTCATAACTGTTTTGTTTATTAAAAATCCTGAAACCACCTCACATACACATTAGGATGGCTATTATAAAAACACAAAAAAAAACCCCAAAAAACAAACAAAAAAAATAGTAAGTGTTGATGAGCACGTGGAGAAACCGGAACCCTTGAGCACTGCTGGTAAGAATGTAACATGGTGCAGCTGCTGTGGAAAACAATATGGCAGTTCCTCAAAAATGAAAAATCGAATAACCATATGACCCAACAATTCTACTTTTAGACACATACTTGAAAGAATCGAAAGTAGGGACTTGAACAGATATTTGTTCATCCAGGTTTATAGCAGCATTAGAGCCAAAAGGTTGAAACAACCCAAGAATCCATCAACACACGAATGGACAAGCAAAAGGTGGTATATAAATACAATGGAATACTATTTCTCTTTAAAAAGGAAGGAAATTCCAACACATGCTTCAATAGGAATGAAACTTGAGGATATAACGTTAAATGAAATAAGCCAGTCACAAAAAGACAACGACTTTCCACTTGAATGAGGTACCCAAGGTAGCCAAATTTACAGCAGCAGAATTAGAATGGTGGTTGTCACGGGTTGGGGTGGGAGAGAATGGGAAGCTACTGTTTAATTGGCACAGTGTTTCAGCCTGGAAAGATGAGAAAAGTTCTGGAGATGGAAGGCGGTGATGGTGGCACAACAAGGTGAATGTACTTAATGCCACTGAACCGGACACTTAAAAATGGGTTAATAGGGTAAGTTTTGTGTTTATATCTATTTATCACAATAAAAATAGGTCCTTAATCATTTTGTTTAATTAAACAATGTTTTAAAGATGAAAAAACTCCTGGAAATCATGTCCATCAGCAGGAGAATGGATAAGTAAATCAGAGTACAGCATACACGGATGGTGTCCTACTGCAGAGCAATGAAAACGAGTGATCTCCACCGGCTTACATCAGTGGATGAATCGCACAAACATAAAAGAAAGGGGCAAGTTGCAAAATAACACACTCCAATTATATAATCAAAAAATCGCATCGTTTGGGGACACAGTCTACAGAGAATAAAACTATAAAGAAAAGCAAAGGAATGACTCACACGAAACTCAAGATGATGTCTACCTCAGGGTGGGTTGTGAGGAAGGGGCACATGGGGATTTCTAAGGTATCTGATGATTTCCTAAGCTGGATGATGGATACATGGATATTTACTCTATCATTCTTACAGTAACGCATCTGTATTATATGTCTTGTGGTGTGTATATACAGTATTACCTAATTTTTAAAAACCTACACATAGAAAAAAGACTGGACGAACTCTACACGGGATGGTGTCTCAGTAGTGGTGCCTTTACTTCCTCTTTTCCTGCATTTTAAAAAATATTCTTTCATACTTCTATAGTGAAAGAAGCATTAAATTATATTTAGAAAAAAGAAACGAAGAGAGATTTTTCCCTCAGATTTGTTCAGAGAAAAAGGAAGTGAGGGGGAAATGGGTGAAAGCTTTGGGCTTCCCTTAATTCTAATAGGAACAGAAGATGACATTAAAACGTGAAGGCAAGAGGCAAAAAAACTAATTAAGAGATGATGAGTTTTCACTGCAATCTTGAGGAGGGGAACGGTTCCTCCAAAAGCAAACTCCCCAGTCCCCCTTCTCAGGAAATCCCTGCTGGTCTCAAGAGTGGGCAGAGGGTTTTAATGCCCTTTTGAAACAAGGGACGTAACCAAGGAGATGAAGCCACGAGGCTCAACCAGCCCTTGTCAGGGTTGATTTCAGATGAAAATTTTGGCATGCATCCCCTTTCAGCAGCCTTAAAGACCAGATGAAAGAGAAGAAAAAGAGGAACATTACAGAACTAAGAGAAATAGTTGAGCTAGAAGACGGTTTGAGAAAATATGATTCAACACAGTGACCATATATCTGGATAGCATGACTGCCACTTGGGTAAATTTAATTCAAGAGAGCTTGGGTTTTTCTTTCTATACTATCATCTTATGTACCTCCTTTCTCTCATATCACCATGGAAAGCTCAACACAAGACAACAGACTCCATTGTTCCTTCACTGAGGCATGCATGTACTCCACAAACATGTAGGTGGCCCCCACCATGAGTGCAAGACTTGTCTGGAGCCTGGATTACGGATGAAAGAGACCCTCACTTCAAGGAGCTCACCCTCAAGCATGGGAAGCAGATATAATGGCAGTTAGAATGGGATGGAAAATGCTTTGACATCCATAAGTAGAAGACACTGTGGGCCACAGTGCAGAGGTGGGACATCTAACCTAGCCTGGGGGTGACTGGGAGGGTGACCAAAAGGAGATGGCCCTCTATCAAGTGTCAAAGGATGCGTGGGGATGCATAAAGGATGAGTAAACTAGGCAGAGAAGGGTTGGGATGAGGAGCTGGTAGGGGAGGACTATACAGGCAAGGATGTGGAGGAGAAATAACTGTGTGGCATGAGGGGAACCGCCAGTAATTGGTTTTTTCCTGGAGTGTGATATTGTGATATAAGAAATAGATATCTGGTCTTCCACTGTTTCTGACATAGAGGTTCTAAAACCCTTAGGATTCTGGGGCGCCTGGGTGGCTCAGCTGGTTAAGCATCTGACTCTTGATTTCAGCTCAGGTCATGATCTCAGGGTTGTGGGATCAATTCCGAGCTCAGCATGGAGGCTGCTTAAGATTCTTTCTCCCCCTCTGCCTCTACCCCTTCCCCTACTCACATGCATGTGCGTGCACTCTCTCTCGCTCTCTCTCTCCCTCTCTCCTAAAATAAATAAATAAATCTTTAAAAAATTTTTTTAAAAAGGGGCACCTGGGTGGCTCAGTCAGTTAATCATCTGCCTTTGGCTCAGGTCAGGATCTCAGGGTCCTGGGATCAAGCCCTGCATTGGGCTCCCTGCTCTGCAGAGAGCCTGCTTCTCCCTCTCCCTCTGCCTCTGTGATCTCTCTCTCTCTCTCAAATAAATAAATAAAATCTTTAAAGATAAATAAATACATAAAAATAAATAAAAGCCTTAGGATTTCCTAAATGATAAGCACGATAAAGTTGTCTTTTGTTATTCACAGTGAGCCCTTTTCAACCCACACCTGAGTTTGTGTTAGTGAGGTGACTTTTGGAAAGTCCCTTAGGATGGGTGCGGTTGGTGCCAGGGGAACCCAACACAAGATTGATTGAAGGGTTGTAAATTAGCCCCCCCCACCACCTTCAGGAAGAGGAGATTGAGTTCAATCACCAATAACAATGATCTGATCAGTCGTACCTATGTAATGAAGCCTCCATAAAACCCCCAAAGAACAGGGTTTGGAGAACTTCCATGTTGGGAAACACGAGGAGCTGCTGGGAAAGTGGCAGCTCCTCACCCCTTCCTACACACCTCACCCTATGTACTTCATCTGCCTGTTCATCACCTCTATAATATTCTTTATAATCAACTGCTACACATAAGTAAACGTCTGAGTTCTGGGAGCCGATCTAGCAATTTAATTCAACCTGAGAAGGAGGTCTCAGGAACCTCTCACTTAGAGCCAGTCACTCAGAAGCACGGATGACAACCCGGACTTGAGCAGGGCAGCCGTGCGGCAGTCTTGTAGGGCTGAGTCCTTAACCTGTGAGATCTGATGCTATCTCTATGTAGATAGTGCCAGAATTGAGCTAATTGCTTGGAGGTGCTGGAGAACACATTCTGAATGGAGCATTGACCAGGGGAGGCTGGAGCGTTTGTAAGGAGCCCTGTGTAGATCTTTTCTTACCAGGCTGGGGGACTTAGACCCAGTCCCTGGGTACTGGGCAAGCATGGCATTATTTTAACAGGAAAGAGAAGCGCCCAGTTTATCCCATGTATTATGATCAGTCTTTGAATGGCCCATTTGATGATGTCATAAGCCAAAGGAAACTTAGGGTATAAACCACAGTCAGATTAGGTAAAGGGCAGGTAGAGTCCAAGTTTGGAAAAACAAGTCCACGTCTGAATCCTGCTCCACTACTCACCAGCTGTGGTGAGTCACTTATGTCCTCTGAGCCACGATGTGATCATCTGCACTGGGGCAAATGCGAGCACCCAATGAAACACCAGGCGCTCTTGTGTAGACCTGTATTCACCTGAAACAAAAATCTCTGATATGCTATCGACCCAAAGATTAAGTGGCAGAATAATACATATGACACCATTAATCTTAAAGGAAAAAGAAAAAGAAAACCTATGTATGAAAAATGCAGAGAAAAACGTTGGTAGGATTCACATGAAATTGAAAGAGAGGTTACCTTTGGAGAGGCAGAAGGAAACCAAGACTGGAGCTAGAGATCAAGGGGGACTTGACCTTATCTGTCAAACTCTCGTTCTTACATGGAAAATGGATTCCTACACTATCTGTATATTTAAAAATTAATTTTGAAATAGCCTGGCAGGGGCACCTGGGTGGCTCAGTCAGTTAAGTGTCTGCCTTCAGCTCAGGTCATGATCCCAGGGTCCTGGGATGGAGCCTCATTGCTGGCTCCTTGCTCAGTGGGAGACCTGCTTCTCCCTCTCCCTCTGCCTGCTGCTCCCCTTGCCTGTGCTCTGTCAAATAAATAAATAAATAAAATCTTAAATAAATAAATAAATAAATAAATAAATAAAATAGACTGACAAATGCCCTTGACAGAGAGTAGATTTTCAGTCAATGTTCTCTTCCTTCTGCTTGCTTTCATAGTGAGATTCGGGGTCTTTCCAGTTCAATTTCCTAATTCACCCTAATTCCAACCCTAGCTGGAGGGCTGTCAGAGTCACTCAACAAATATTTGCAAAAGACCTTTCCTGACAGGGTTAGTGGGTTTCTTGGAAGTGGGTTAAAGGTCTCCTTGGCCAACTTCTGACCCCAAGACCTGCCCTGGAGGCCGTCTGAAGGATGGAACGTGGTCCCCAGCAGGGACCCTGAGGATACTGACATTCCTCTGGCCTTTTGGTGGACCCTGAACTCCTTGGGAAGCTCCCACCCTTGCTCCTCCTTCCTGGCCTCAGAGCTTTTGGCTGGGAAAGCAGAGAGATGTCTGCATCCATTTTCTTTCCAAAGAAAGGCTGGGGTCACCACTGGCTACCAGAAAGCCCAGTCCAGTAAAGAAAACTTTTAGCAGTGGTCGCCTCTGCTGGGCTGTGGGGGGACAAGAGAGACTTCACTCTCCATTGTGGAACTCTTTCTTCCGTTTGAATATCTTTTCTCATACGTTACTTTTTAAATTAGGTAATTACTTTTCCTTTAATTAATTAGTTCCTGAAAACAAAACAAATTACAAAAGCTAATTCTATCTTAATAACTCTGATTTAGGCCAGATTAGAGTTATTGACGAATATATGACTGGGGGGGGGGGTTGGGCAGGGCATAAAGAGGTCATTTGATGGGGTGACTCTTCTGGAGAAGAGGGTCCAGCTGACATCTATACTCTTAATATCCAAACACTTCCTGGAGCTCAGTCAGGATTTCTTGAATTTAACTCAGTAGGAAGCCACATCTAGGGTCTGCTGAGAATGTACTTGTTTTGGAAAGGAGAAAAAAATGAAAAAAAAATGAATAAACTCATAGAGCAAGGAGAGACCTTGGTTGTTCCCACAGATCTCCTCACTTCACTGATATGGCCATGAGACCAGAGAGGGGATGGGACTTGAGGACCAGCTAGAACTAGATTGAAAGTAGTGGGGGCTCTGAGATGACCACAGGATAAACAATTGACCCTCCCACCTATCCCATGACCTGGGTGCCATGTCCATTTTGCGGAGGAGGAAATTAAGGCTATAGTAGGGAATGAGATAACCTGATGGTGATGCAGACGGGAACCAACTGAGCTAGGCCTGGGATCCTGCTCTCTGACCCCAGAGCTTTCTCTTCTACTTTTGACCTCATCTCTTGTCAGGCAACTGTTGGGGTCACACCGAGCCGGGTTTTCATTTGGACTTTCTCTGTTTGCAGGCACCTTGGAAAATGTGTGGAGCTGGCTGGGGACACCCAGGACATATTATTATTGGGCTTTTGTATATTTATCACTACTTATGGGGTGCTAAACACTTGCGTGTGAAGGGAGTTTCTGTCCTGTTAGCTGATGTATCATTGTCTTGTGAATGAATGAGCGAATGACCTCTACTCCTCAGAGATGCCCAATTTACACAGAAAGTGGTCGAGGTTCAGGGAGCTGAAGGGACTTACTTCAGTTACGTGGAGCCACGCCCGGGCCTCCCTATTCTATTTCCTCCTCAGAGTCAAGGTTGGTTTGACATTCCGCCAGTCGCCAGCTCACCCTGAAGAAGCATGGCACAGTCATCAGCTAGGAGAACAGACCTACCTGCCCCAGGTTGGACGTCAGCACTGCCAACGCATGGTGACACCCACACACTGTGACACACACTCATGCTTGGGCCACACAAAGGCCTCCCCAGCTCCCCAGGTCCAGCCAAGGAGTAGGAATGGAGGGTGAAGCCCACAGGGATGGGGGCACAGCTGAGTCTCTGGCTGTGCAGGCCCCACCCCACTCCAAGCCATACCACAGACAATGGAAGAGAGGGTCCAGGTGAGCTCCAGGTCAGAAAGAGATGAAGAAAGTGAGCAGGTGGCCCTGAGTCATGTGGTTTATGAAGCTGACTGCTGGAGGCAGAAGTTAGCACCATCTGGAGATCTCAAACAGGTGACCTTCACAGCTCTTGAAAAGTGTGGATGAGGGCTCCTGGGTGGCTCGGTTGGTTAAGCATCTGCCTGCAGTTCAGGTCATGATCCCAGGAATCCCAGGGTCCTGGGATCAAGTCCCACATCAGGCTCCCTGCTCAGCAGGGAGTCTGCTTCTCCTTCTCCCTCTGCCCCTCCCCCCTGCTCATTCTCTCTCTCTCTTTCTCTCTCTCTCCACCTCTCTCAAATAAATAAATAAAATCTTTAAAAAAAGGAGTGTGGATGAAATGCCACACCCTAGGCTGACCAGAGGTCCACTATCTGTGGGAGACAAAGGCCCCCTTCCTGCATGGACCAAATGCCACTACCTTTGCATTCACCCTCCCTAGAGTTCTCAGAGTGGAAGGGTGTGGGCAAAGTGCAATTTTATTAGCATATACTGTGTGCCTGATTCTGTGTTAAGTGCTGGCCCTATATCAAGCATTTTAATATGATATGAGCATTACTAACCCAATTTACCAATGAGCAAACTGAGACACAGAGTGGGTCAGTAACTTGCCCAGGGTCACACAGCCCAGAGAATGGATGAACCAGGATTGAAACACAAACACAGGCTAGCACAATAAAAAGCACATTGGATCATAAGCCTCATAGAGAAGGAGTTCAGTGAATAGTTAATGTGCCAAGGAGAAAAAGGTCAAGCAAGTGGATCTCAAGAAAGAGGCAAGACTTGGATTTTGAGCTGTACTACAAAGCTGTGATCACAAAGACAGCATGGTATTGGCACAAAAACAGACACATAGACCAATGGAACAGAATAGAGAACCCAGAAATGGACCCTCAGCTCTTTGGGCAACTAATCTTTGATAAAGCAGAAAAAAACATACAGTGGAAAAAAAGACAGTCTCTTCAATAAATGGTGCTGGGAAAATTGGACAGCTACATGCAAAAGAATGAAACTTGACCACTATCTCACACCATACACAAAGATAAACTCCAAATGGATGAAAGACCTCGATGTGAGACAGGAATCCATCAAAATCCTAGAGGAGAACATAGGCAGCAACCTCTACGACATCGGCCAAAGCAACCTTTTTCATGACACATCTCCAAAGGCAAGAGAAACAAAAGATAAAATGAACTTATGGGACTTCATCAAGATAAAAAGCTTCTGCACAGCCAAGGAAAGGGTCAAAAACACTAAGAGGCAGCCCATGGAATAGGAGAATATATTTGCAAATGATGCTACAGATAAAAGACTGGTGTCCAGGGGCGCCTGGGTGGCACAGCGGTTAAGTGGCTGCCTTCGGCTCAGGGCGTGATCCCGGCGTTATGGGATCGAGCCCCACATCAGGCTCTTCTGCTGTGAGCCTGCTTCTTCCTCTCCCACTCCCCCTGCTTGTGTTCCCTCTCTCGCTGGCTGTCTCTATCTCTGTCAAATAAATAAAATCTTAAAAAAAAAAAAAAAGACTGGTGTCCAGGATCTACAAAGAACTTCTCGAACTCAATATGCGAGAAACAAATAAACAAATCATAAAATGGGCAGAAGATATGAACAGACACTTTTCCAATGAAGACATACAAATGGCTAACAGACACATGAAAAAATGTTCAAAATCATTGGCCATCAGGGAAATTCAAATCAAAACCACACTGAGATACCACCTTACGCCAGTTAGAATGGCAAAAATTGACAAGGCAAGAAACAACAATTGCTGGAGAGGATGTGGAAAAAGGGGATCCCTCCTACATTGTTGGTGGGAATGCAAGTTGGTACAGCCACTCTGGAAAACAGTGTGGAGGTCCCTTAAAAAGTTAAAAATTGAGCTACCCTATGACCCAGCCATTGCACTGCTGGGTATTTACCCCAAAGATACAGACGTAGTGAAGAGAAGGGCCATATGCACCCCAATGTTCATAGCAGCATTGTCCGCAATAGCTAAATCGTGGAAGGAACCGAGATGCCCTTCCACAGATGACTAGATTAAGAAGTTGTGGTCCATATATACAATGGAATATTACTCAGCCATCAGAAAGAACGAGTTCTCAACATTTGCTGCAACATGGACGGCACTGGAGGAGATAATGCTAAGTGAAATAAGTCAAGCAGAGAAAGACAATTATCATATGATTTCTCTCATCTACGGAACATAAGAACTAGGAAGATTGGTAGGGGAAGAAAGGGATAAAGAAAGTGGGGGTAATCAGAGGGGGGAATGAAGCATGAGAGACTGTGGACTCTGAGAAACAAACTGAGGGCTTCAGAGGGGAGGGGGGTGGGGGAATGGAATAGGCCGGTGATGGGTAGTAAGGAGGGCACGTATTGCATGGTGCACTGGGTGTTGTACACAACTAATGAATCATCGAACTTTACATCGGGAACCAGGGGTGTACTGTGCAGTGACTAACACAGTATGGTAAAAAAACATTAAAAAAAAAAAAGAAAGAAAGAAAGAAAGAAAGAGGCAAGACTGAACTGCACCTTGCATGAGAAATTAGACCTGCCTAGATTTATCTGGGTTCAGAGACAGAGTGAAGACTCATGAAAAAGGAAGAAGGTGGGGTTCAGAAGAAGAGAATCTAAAGACTTGAGGTTTCCTCATGTGCATTGAAAATGCTAGAACACTATCTGACAGAAGCTGGTGACCAAGAAGTTTCCTGCATAGCTGTGGGGAACACCTGGGTACTTAATATAAAATGGAAACACTGAGCTCACTGCACCAAATGTGCCCTGTGTAGAATATAGAGGTTGGTGCTGGGGCAGGAGATATGTCCCTCTCTCCCCCTGCATGAATGAATTTATCCAACTAACATTCGATGATCCCTAGAGAAGATACCTGATGAATTAGCCTCCCAGCATCCTTCCCATCCATGGCAATGCTGCCCTGGCGTTTCATTAGGAAGCCACCCTTCTCCCATCTGAATCTGTGGGTGTAGGATGAATCTGATTCCACTCCAGGCACTAGGGGCTGGTGTTCAGCACACTCCATCCCCCTGGAGCCACTGGTCAGGGCTGAGAACTAAGCCAGGCCCTTGTGGGTCAGCCCAGAAGACTTTGCTGGAGGTTATCAGCAAAGTGGGTCATCACATCCGCTGAAGTTGCTGAGCGGGAAAACATCAACCTGGAGCAATAGTCAGACATTTTGCCACCAAAAGGGCAAGTCTGCCTTGAAATGAAGTCAGAAGAAAAAAGTTGCACCTAGGATGGAGAGAGAGAGATTCCTGATGCGATATGCCTAGATCCAGCTGTGCCTGACACCCCAAATCTACTTTTGGACGTTCCCCCCCCCCCCGAGACAGTGTGCATTGATTTGAGATGATTTCTTTCACCTTCAGCTGAAAGAGTTCGACTAATTCATGCCCATGGGAGCAATCAGGGACCCCTCCTTGGACTCCCAGGACCTCTGGTGCTGCCCGTACCATGGCGCTTACCACACAAAGCTGCATCCGCACAAGGGATTAGTGCCCTGACCCTGGTTTTTTGTAGCGGTACCACACTCTCGTTCACCTCCTTTCTGACTTCTTGAAAGGGGGATGTGTCATGTTCACCCGGAGGGCCTGTCATCAAGAGGTATTCAGTGAACAACTCATAACGAATGAATGTCTTCTGGTTGGTGAGTAGACTTGAACAGAGCAAGAAAGAAGAGCTGTTTGTTCAGAGGCCTAAGTTACCCTCAAGACCTCTCTGAGCTGACAAAAGATTATTATTTCATAATCTCTCTCCATCCAGACCACAGCCGAACCAGCCACACCTGCAGAACACAAACCAGTCTCCCATTACAGACAAGGAAATCTGACCCGGCCATTTCCCGGCTTCAAACACCTTCTGGTGACCTGTTTGGCAGGAGGGGGTGGAGGCGAGTGAGCTTTTGGATCCAGGGAACATTCTATGTTATCGAACTTTCATTTGCTTATTGATTGATTCATTTAGCAAGCATTTAATTAGCACCTGCTAGGCACCTGTTACTTCATCTTCCCAGCACACTTTTAGGGCCATGCTGTATAACGAACCACCCCAAATGTAGTGGCTTAAAGCAGCGAACACTTGTTCTCTCCCAGGAGCCACACACAGCTCAGCAGGATGCTGCTGGGTCAAGGTCTCTCATGAGGTCGCAATCAAGCCGTCCACCAGGGCCACAGTCACCTCACGCTCAGCTGCAGCTGAAGGATCCATTTCCAAGCTCATTCACAGGGCTGTGGTCAGGCCTCAGGAGATTCACACGGGCCTCTCACGCACAGGCTAACTCCCGCAGGCCTCTCCACAGGGCTGCCTCACAACATGGCCGCTGGCTGGCCCAGGGCAACCCGTGTGAGCGGCAGCAAGAGCGCCTGAGGCAGAAGCCACGATGTCTTTATAACTTTGTCTTAGGAGTAACATGCCACGTCTTCTGCCATATTCTGTTCCTTAGAAGTGAGTCAATAAGTCCAGTGTACGCTCTAAGGAAGGGGATTACACAAGGGTATGAATACCAGGAGGAGGATTGATTAGGGTGGCGATTTTAGAGGCTTCCTGCCACAGATAAGGTGTTATTATCCTTCATTTCATACTGAGACACCCAGCTAGTTAAGCAATGTGTCCAGGTCACTCAGCTACAGTACTGTGTGACTGGCCAGGGAGAAGGTACTGATAGAAAAACAAATGGGGATAGAGCCTATATTCATCGCACCACTGCGGAACTGATTACCCACAATTCTGGGGCTTAAAATACACATTGATTATCTCACATAGTTTCTAAGGGCCAGGAATTCACAGGCAGTTTGGCTGGATGGTTCTGGCTCAGGGTCTTTCGTGAGGCTGTAGTTAAGCTGTGGGCCAGACCTGCAGTTTTGAAGATTTGACTGGGGCTCAGGATCCCCTTCCAGGATGGCTCACCCACATGGCTGTTGATGGAGGGCCTCAGTTCCCAGCCGCCCAACCCCTCTATCATGGGGCTTGAGTATCTTTGTGACATACAAGCTGGCTTCCTCCAGAATAAGTGATTCAAGAGAGCCTAAGCGGAAGCCTCAGTGCCCTTTGTGACTTTGGCTCAGGAGTCATACACTGTCATTTCTGCAATGTCCTGTTGGTTACCCAAGTCAGTCCTGTTTGTTGTGGGAGGATTACACAAGGGCATGGGAACATCAGATGAGGATCATTGAAGGCTGGCTACCATAGGGTCCCACAAGATTAGTAATCCTAAAACTCAACCTTAATGAAGTCACGCCGTTGGTCCAAGAGGTCCAGAACTTCCCCACATTCTGCAGCACATAATCTGATTTCCTCAGTCCTATCTCCCACTGTCTTTTGGGTGGATGGATCACCTGGGACTGGCAGCCTGGTCTGCTTCATGACCCCAACGGTCCCCACAGGGATCCTTATAGATGTGCTCCCCTCCCCATCCTCTCTGTTCCGTGGGAAGGCCTACTTCCCTGGGAAGCCCAATCCAGCCTTCAACACATAGTCATTGCACTTCTACCATGTGCAGGCTTTGCTTGGATGCTGGAATACAAGAGTGAGCAAACAGATATCCATCCTCCCTGGAGAGCTTCCAGTCAAGATGGGGGAGGTAGACATTAGCCAGTTAACAATAATCCAATCACAAATTGTGCCATGGTTGCCCAAGGAAAACTACAGGTGCCACGCAAACATTATGATGGGGTTCTGGCCAATTCTGCAAGTCAGATTTGAGCTGTTGAGTAATTAACTAGTCTGAACAGTTGTATTAGCATTAGGTTCAGGTACAAGTGCCAGAAAATCCAAAATAAAGGTAGCTTAAACAAGAGAGATGTTTATTTCTCTCTTGCTTAGGTGTCTGGGAAGGTGTCTGAGGACAGGGACCGTGCCACTCAGTGACAGGGATCCAGGTTCCTTCTACTTTGTTGCTCTGCTCTGCATGACCTTCACCAGGTGGTCCAGGAAGGTGGCATCCACATTCTGGGCAGTCATATGGAGAAAGGGACACAGAGACGGAGGGTAATACATACCATCTATCCCTGAAGCTGCCACAAGATGCTTCCCCTTACATCTCAATGGCCAGAACTTAGTCACATGACCACACCTAGCTGCAAGGAAAGCTGAAAACTGCAACTTTCATTCCGAGACCCCTATGCCCAGCCAAACATTGGAGCTCCATCACCACGCAAAAATAGCAATGAGAGTCAACCTTATCTTGCATTACTCTGTGCCAAGCACTGTCCTAAGTCCTTAACATCCTTGACATCCTTGACACATATCAACTCATTTCATCCTCACAACAGATCTGTGAGGAAGGTACTACTCTTGCCCCCATTTTACAAACGGAGAAACTGAGATACAGATGTAAAACAAGTCAGTAAGTGGACAAGCTGGAAGATGAACCCAGGTGGGGTGGCTCCAGAGTCTGGACACTGTTCACATGGTTAACAGTTACAAAGAAAGGGAGAATAGATTTTGGGGGACATGCCCATTCTCCGCCCATATAGGAAGGTGGAAGACGAAGAAAGTGCTCCAGGCAAAAGGAATAGCCAATAACCCCACCCTTGTCTGCTTCCACGAGCAAGGTCCTTTACAGCAGTGCCTCTCAAACTTCAATGTGCCAACAAATCTCTTGGAGATCATGCTAACTGCACACCCGATCATGCTAAAAGAACTGGGACCCAGAATTTGCTCCATGATGCCCAAGCAGCTGGCCTGTGGACCACCACCAGACAGACTGTGGACCACGTTATGAGGAGGGAGGACATGTGGTCAAAGCCCACTACTGCATGACTCCCTTCCTGCACAGCACCAACAAACAGTGGTTTGGGCCTGGTGGCAGGCCACAGAAGGCCCTTGCATCCTTCCTGCTGTCCCAGACTTCCAGTTCAGACTGATTTCCTTCTCTCTCTCCAGAGTGCCAGGACACTTGTTGAATGAATGAATGAATGAATGAGTGAAAGAAAGAAAGAAAGAAAAGGTAATGCTGGAGGTCAGAGGGAGGGAGGGGCAACTGGTGCGGCCATGGTGTATCTCCAGGGGAAGATTTTGGTTCATTGGCCCCACCCCGCCAGACCCAGTGCCGGTACTGTGCATTCTGAATCCTTCCAGAAGAAAGGTACCATGATTTACCTCTATTTATAGATAAGGAAACTGCCCTCTGGCCCTGCTCTTAGAACAGGAGCCTCCACCTGCCTCCCCTGGGAGTTTTCAAGCCTTGTGACAGAAACCTTGGAGGTGGGGCCAGCGACAGAACCCCAGGGGAAGTTCAGAATTAGTTTCCTTTATACCAGTCTTGTGTTACCTCAACTACCGTCTCCTCTAATCCACCCATCCTGATGCTGATTACCTGTGAATTTTGCAGGATGAAGCTGGGGCTCAGAGAGGTCTGTGTGGGGCCAAGTCACAGAGCAGGTTGCAATCCGCCTGAGACAATGAGTATGCCCTGCAGGGACTTGGCTCACAGCCAGCTCTCAATGAAAACCATTCAAATGAACCATACCTGGAAGATGGAAGCAGAGGCAGCTATCCCGTCCAGTGATTGCGGGTGATTGAGCCCTTACCGGGTGCCAGGCACTGCACTAAGCCAGTCTCCCAACTTTCTCATCTGACCCCCAGGATAAAGCCCCTTAAATGTCATCAGCCTCCTTGTGCAGACGTAGAAAGCAGTGGGGGCTCAGAGATGCCAGGAGTCTTTCCCGGAGAGGCACAGCGGGGAAATGGGGGGGTCCACTTTATAAGTCTAGGACTGCCTGACCTCCTCCCTTCTCAGAGCTAGACGCCGTGCGCGACTCAAATCTGGATCATTCATTCATTTAATCCTTCCAACTCAAGGAAACTGTTTCACAAATGCAAAAGAGCTGAGAGGCTGAGGTTTGCCCAGGGCCACAGAGAGAAAGTGAAGGAAAACGCAGAGGGGGGCCTCAAAGCAACTAATGCGTCTGTGGGGGCTTCCTGCCCTGCCCCCCTCCCGCCTCGCCTCTGAAGGCCCGCCCCGCCCCCTCCCGGCCCCGCGGGCCCCTTTAACCGGGCGGCGGAAGGGGAGGCCGGGGGCGGGCGGGCAGCGCCCAATGGGCTGCGCGGAGCGTCACTTCCCGGCGGCGGGAGGCGAGCGGCGGGTGTCGGGGGCGGTGGGCGGCCGGCGGGGGCGGGGCGGCCGGAGGAGGTGTTGGCAGCGGGCTGGGACCCACGCGGCGCCGCAGCCTACCTGGCCTGCAGCGCTTCCACCCCCGGCGGCGGCGGCACGATGCCCTTTGACTTCAGGAGGTGAGTGTGGCGACCGCGGACCCAGGGCTTGCCCGGGCACGCCGCGGACTCCTCTTGCCCGGCACGCAAAAGGGGACCCCAGCCCTGTGCATGCCTCCTGCAGGCCCTCGGGGACACGGGGCGGGCCCCCTGCTGCACACAAAGCCAGCCGGAACTTCGGAGGGCCCCCTCGTGCAGCTGGAGGCAAAGCCGCCCTCCTCCCGGCCGCCCCACCTCTTCCCTCCACCGAACCCCCTCCCCAGCCAGCCCCAACACCACGCAGACCCGCATCTCCTGCCCCCAGTCTGGGAAGCAGATGAACTCACTCCCCCAGCGGGGAGCAAACGAGCCATCCCCCCTCCTGCCATCTATGGAGCCTCATTTCGTGGATCCCACCCCTGCTGACAGGTGCGCCCGGGGCACCTCCGAGGAGCCCCCAGGGATCCTCAGGGGTCCGCAGCCCCGGTACAGCCTGGCAGCAGCTGGAGGGTTTTAGGTTTCCATAGGCTGAGGCTGCCCCAGCCTAGGCAGAACAGGAGGCCTCTGCCAGTCCTGGTCCTGTCCGCCGGGTATGGGGGCACTATGGGAAGGGGAGGAGGCCAGGAGCCATGGGCAGGGCTCCCCAGAGGGGCCAGCCTGGTCTGGCCTTGGCTTTCTGCAGACACTACAATGCATCCTTTGTGGGGTCCAACTGCCTCATGGTCCACGTTGGGCTGGGCTAGGCCTTCTGAAAGCCTGCCTGGGAAGGGGTCTCCGCCAGACTCTCCTTTGAGGTCTGGAGCCCCAGGGGATGCCCTGGCCTGAGGCAGCCACGCTGTGGGGGTCTGGCCAGGAAAATAGCAGGGCTTCAGTGTGGGGAAGAGCTGGATTAGAATCCTGGCTCTGTTCCCTCCACTGAGCAGCTCGGTATATTCTAGAAGTTAGGGGCGAAAGCTCTAGGTTCAGACTTCCCCTCAGCTGTGTGAAGGGATGACTTGGGCAAGTATCTGAACCCTCTCAGTATCTCTAAAATTCACTGTCTGCAGGTTGGAGCTGAAATAAGGCCCTCACCTGTGAGGACTGGGTGCATGAGAAGCCTTGAATTCAGAGCCTTGTAGGGTTTAGAGCTTAGAAGTAGGACGTCAGTAGATGAGGAGCTTCTCCATGAGGCCATTTCTTCATCCACAAATAGGGATTCTATTGCTCCTCACCTGCCCCTTCCCTCCGTACAGGTGAGAGTGAAATCAGGCTAAAGGGACAGCCTTCCCAGGAAGAAAAGCCTGGCAGTGACCCCCAGGCACTGGCTCATGTGGTACTCCGGCCTTTTCTTGGGTACCAATGTCATTTGGCAAACATTTGCCGGCTTCCTGCCCCTTCCATGAAGCCCAGAGGCCAGCACCAGGATCTCAGACAAATGCTTGCAGATCCAGGGCAGTTCCCGAGAAGGAGAGCCCCTCTGATGGAATGAGGGGCAGTCCTCACAGGGATAGTTAGCGTCGGGCCCTGAGAGCTGTGTTTGGCACGTGGGTTCCTGGTTCCACAAAGTCTCCCCTTGCCCAGACTGATAATAAAGATTCCCGACCTCCCCACCCCATCCCCTTGTGATTTAGTAGGTTCCAGTGATTTTGACTTTGTTGGGGAAACCACCTCTTTGGGTCATTCAGTCCTACCACTCTGCACCTCACCCCTTAAGAGGAGGAAGTTGAGGCTCCGGGCTGAGGGTCTTGCCCTGGACCTCAAGGGAGCGAGACTGATAGTGGGCCTTCTGGCCTGGGGGCCCTTGAGTTGGAGGTTTGGAGTGCCCTGGCGCCATGGGGGCCCCAGCTTAGTGAGGTATTGTTTTAATACATTTTCTTGAGGGCTTGGGCTTCCCCACTTCGCATTTGTGCTTTGAAGGATGAGCCGTTTGTGCCTAGTAACTCACACTTTTTAAGATCTGTTAACTCCAGGGCTCGGTTTCTAAGGAAGGTTCCACCATCCCACACACCTTCTTCCTCTTCAGCGTTCATTCATCAGATGTTTACCGTGTGCAGCCCTCTGCCACGTGGCCCACAGTACAGAGCTGGGGATGTGTAGCCCTGCCCTCTCGGCACTGGAGAGCAGGGAGGAGGGCATGTACCCCTGTACGGCCACTGCAGACTTGAAGTCTCTTCCCTTGCCACCTGCGAGGGGGAGTTTTAATCTTCATTTGAAATCAAGGGAATAGGAGGCTGCCAAGTAGAAGCCGTTTGCCCAGGGTCATGTACTGGTGAGCTGGTGGACTGGGATTTGAACTCAGGGCTGTTAGCTCCAAAGCCTTAGCTCTGGGAGAAAAGGGAGTGCTTGGAGGGTCCCACAACCCTGTCAGATCTCTTAAGAACTGTGGGGGAAGGGAGAGGGGCATACTGTGATGGGACCCCCTCTCCCAGTTGGGAGGCCTGGAAGAAAACCAGGCTTCCTGCGTGTTTTGCTCGCCTTAAAACTAACCGGAATCAGGAGGAGGTGTGTGTGTGTGGGTGGACAGCAATCTCTTGCCCTCTTGCCCTTTCTCATCAATACTCCTTTTTTTTCTTAGTGCCTACGGGACCTTGTGCAGCTTACCTTCTGTGCGTTCTCCTGTCTGTGAAATGGGCATGAGAACAGTACCCATTGTTGAGAGGATTAAACAAGTCAATGTGTGTAAAGCATTTAGACACAGTAAACACCCAATAAATTTTGGCCACTATTTTCATTATTTGTGTTATTTCATGTGAGCCCCTATATTTCCTAACACTATGTAATTCATTTAATTATTATGCTTATTCTCTTTCTCCCTTCCATTAAAACATGAGCTCCCTAGGGCAAAGGTTTTTTTTTTTTTTTTTAAAGATTTTATGTATTTATTCGACAGAGATAGAGACAGCCAGCGAGAGAGGGAACACAGCAGGGGGAGTGGGAGAGGAAGAAGCAGGCTCCCAGCAGAGGAGCCCGACGTGGGGCTCGATCCCAGAACACTGGGGTCACGCCCTGAGCCGAAGGCAGACGGTTAACCGTTGTGCCACCCAGGCGCCCCAGGGCAAAGGTTTTTTTATCTGTTTTATTCTCTGGGGTAACTCAGGTGCCTAGAACCGTACCTAAGCCAAACTCGCTCTTGGAAATGCCTCTCAGGGTCTGTCAAGGAAGCCAAAGGCATGGTGTGATCTGATATGCCAACTCTTCTTTACTGGGCAGATTTTCAGCTGTTGGTGGAGAATTTTCCCCGTTCCTTCCTTGAATTTGCTCTAAGCTGTTTTTGGGGGTTGGTGGAGGCAGGATCCGGGACTGCAAAGATTACTTGTGTTTGCTTTGCTCCTGTTGAATTGTTTCATTAATCGCTGGCCAGTTGCTGTTGTGGAACTGGCCTTGTGACCCAGATCCGTGGGTGTTGGCTCTGATGGTACCCAGTTCCGCCGGCTGGCAGGGGTCAACAGCACCTACCTCCCACTCAATCTGGGGTGGGGGTGGGGGACAGTTCCTGCAGCCCCGGCCCAAAGGAGCCTGAGCGTAGCTTTCAGAGGGGCAGAGATGGCTCGCTTTCCCTCAGTGGAGTTCCCCGAGTTGAACCCCTAAGCCCTGGGTTTGCTGCTGCCCTGTCACTGACCAGCCAAGCCATGGGACAGTTAGTTTACCTCCCCAGAGCCTCGGGTTCTTCCTTTTAAAGACAAGTGGTGACCTTCACTGCCTCACCTGGTAGGGTAGATGTAGGGGCAAGAGACATATCCCTCCCTGCAGGGTGGGGCCCGCTCTGTAATTTGTGGGGCCCAGTGAAAATGCAGAACCCCGTGTTGGAAAAGTATTGCAGATTTCAGGACAGTGACAGCAGAGCATTAAAATAAGCATGGACACCCCCCCCTCCCGTTGGAGCAGGGGATCCTACCTGACTGTGTAGGTCGCACGCCCATGGTGCTGGCCCTGTGGCAGTGCCTTGGTTCAGCCTCCCTTGCTTCTCACCCTGGCCTTCCTCCAGGAGACCCCAGACCTTCTTGAGAGAACCCTGAGTGAGCTTTCCAAAGTTGACCTGTTTTTTGGTTTTGTTTTTTTTTTTCTCTTAGTGAGCTTTCCACAGTTACCCTGATTTTCTCATGTCCTGGTTTCAACCTTCAAACAGGGTCCATTGCTCTGAGGATCAAGTATGAATTCCTCAGCTCCTCATGGGGCTTTGTCTGAGGGGGGGCCCTCAGACCCGGATCCCCCCGAACCCCCCAGCACTCCCTGTGCCAAGCTAAGCCCCAGCCACCACAGGGGGCTCTGAGCACATAGTTAACACTCGGCAGTTAGCCAGCAGGAGTATCTGTATTTCTACCCTGCCTTATTCCAGAAAGAACTTGGGGAAGCTGACAGAAACACATACTTACGGCAATTATTTTTAAGGATTTATTTATTTATTTGAGAGAGAGAGGGAGAGAAAGAGCAAGAGTGTATGGGGGGAGGGGCGGAGGGAGAAGGAGAGAGACACTGAAGCAGGCTCCACGCGGAGCGCAGAGCCTGATGTGGGGCTCGATCCCATGACCCTGAGATCACGATCTGAGCTAAAACCCAGAGTTGGATGCTTAACTGACTGTGCCACCCAGGCACCCCTACTTTATAACAATTTTTAAAAAACATAAATGGGCTTAAATATGAGGGCAAAAGGGAAACGAAGATTCGACCAGAGGACAAATGATGTGAAGGTGAAGCCAGTATTTTGTGTTTATTGAGCACTTACTAGTGCCTGACAGTGTCGTCACCTCATTTAATCCCACAGTACCCCTACAACGCAGACAGTGTCGTCGTCCCACTTCACAGATAAGCCAGTTGAGGTGCAGCAGAGTTGAGGAACAGTGTGGGTCAGCAGAAGGTGCTGGGTGGAAATGCTGCCATCTGGCCCCAGAGCCCCACTTGTCGGCTGTCGGCTCATCTCAAAAGCTCTTCCCCTTCCATTCACCGAGTTCAGAGAGAATGGAAGTCTCCTCTGGTTAGATTCATTGGCTTTCTCATCTCTGTTTCTTTCCCTGTAGTGCTCGTTAAGAAGCTTAAAGCCATCCGCTTTTTTTCTTTCCTCTTCCTTTTCCTCTCCTTTCCTTCCTTTTTTAAAACCAGCCTCGTTTGGCCTGACACTTGATTCAGAAGTTGTCTTTAAAGACGTCCACTAGCAGTCTCACACTAACTTAGAACGCCTCACTCTGGAGGGTCCAGGTTTTCCCCAATTGGCCACTGGGGCTTTAAAGCCTAGAACATGTGTTTACCGGCTCATGTGGACATGGAACAAGATGGAAATCTCTCCTCTCAAGGCAGTTTGGATTCCTGACCGTGATACCTAATATCTTGAGACTGGGCTTTGGCCAGCTGTGGCCTTGTCCGGTGCCATTTCCCATCTGGTCATCCTTTCATGTTTTATTTTGGAGTTGCTGCTGGGAGGTTTTCTTCAGGCATTAGAGGGGCAGGCAGGGTGTGAGGAGGGGAGCGGGGGGAGGCTCCCCCACCACGTCTACGTCAGTGACCCTCAACACTGGCTGTGCGTTAGAATCACTGGAGGAGCTTTAAAAAGTTCCCCAACTCAGGCTACACTCCAGACCCAATAATCAGGCTCTGAGGATGGGGGGTCAGGTATTAGTGTTTTTTTTAAAGGCCCTCACAAGACTCCAGTGCACGACAAAGACCGAGAAGATTGCTCAAAATCGGGAGAATCCATAGGAAGCAGGGCCGAGAGATCTAGGGCAGCCAGGTGGGGGAGCAGGTACTTGGAGGGTAGGCTGGGAGTGGAGTCTGGTCCCACCTGTCACTCCTGCGTGACCTTCTGCAAGCCACTTCCCTACTCTGGGACTGTTCCTCACTGGGCAAGTGGTCGATAAGTGGTCTTGCCTTTCCATTGATGTCCTTGCTCTTCAGAGTCCCTGGGAAATGCAGAATCTCAGTGCCCACCCCGAATCTGAATGTGGTTTAATAAGCTCCCCAGGTGATTTGGATGTGTGATAAGGTTGCCAAAGCCCTGCTCTGTATGACTGATTTGACTCAGCATCTCTCAGTTTGTGCTGCATACAGTGTCCCCC
Organism: Ursus arctos; assembly: GCF_023065955.2. Lineage (NCBI taxonomy): Eukaryota > Metazoa > Chordata > Mammalia > Carnivora > Ursidae > Ursus > Ursus arctos. The sequence continues at coordinate 59,529,518 of NW_026622819.1, forward strand.
GCTTGGAGATTCAGAACTTGTGTGTACCTTTCTAAAGGCACTGAGAAGTCCTGCATGAGAGGAAGCCGAGTCACTTGGTTCAGCCCAGGTTTGCCAGACTGATTGTCGAAGCCACCCTGTTGCTCACAAGGCGCCCAGTACCATTTCTCAGAATACGGTGTGGGAAACAGCGCTAAGTGATCCTTTAAGGAACTAGTGATTAGCCTAATTGTCTGTTGTCAACTTTACCATTCAGGTCTGTTAACTTAATTACATTGGTTATATATGCAGGAAAAGTATAGGACAGGGAAAAAAAAAAAACCCACCCTCTAACACTAGATGTATTTGTTTTTAAAAGTCTTGGCCCTTGGGAGAGGCCGGAGAAACTCAGGGTTCCCTGCTCCTGCCGAGACGTAGGGCCTACGGAGGTGCTTTACATATCTACTCAGCCTGAGTGGGGAGTGGGCATTATTGTTCCTGTTTTACATCCAGGGAGAGCGACCTCGGAGATGATGGATCGCACAGCTGGTGCTTCAAGGGGCCCTGGGGACTCGTGTACACCTGCCAGTGGAATCTTCCCCTTGCAACCCCTTCCTCCTGTAACCCACTGGGCAGCACAGCTGAACAGGAGGCAAGATCCCTTTGAAATGGATTAAATGTTCTGTTTCTCCAAAAGGTGGAAACCCTATTGGAGATGAGAAGCCTGGCTGTTATGAAACCAAAGTACAGTGACGGGTCCCTGAGACATTGGGTGCTAATGTTGTGGCAGGAGCCCCTCCATGGCGTTCGCTTGTCTTTCTTGCCTTCCAGTCCAGGGCTGGAACGTCTTTGGAGGAGGAAGGGAGGCAGTACTCATCTTACTAGTAGTGCCTGACAGTTCCTCGGCTTGTGATGGGTGGAGTGCTGTGCTGGGCATGTCTTTGGATTGAAAAGTCACCCTGACCCCACAAGATAGACACAATTATTAGTAATTTCTTTTCTTTAGTTTCTTTTTTAAATCATACAGTACATTGACTTTTGGTATACTCCTCTATGAAATTCAAGACATTCTCTCGTAGAACCACCCCTGCCCCCATGTAGATATGGGACAGTCTGTCACTGTAGGAAACTCTCATGCTATCACTGTATGGGTCGCACTGCTAATTCAGTTCTTTAAAAATTGTGGTAAGGACGCTTAAGAGGAGATCTACCCTCTTCACACATTTTTAAGCATGCAGTAGTGTTAACTATAGGTTGTACGGCAGACCTCTAGAACTTACTCATCTTGTATTGACCAGAACTTTATACCTCTGGAAGGGCAGCTTTCCCCAGCCCTGGCACCCACCATTCTAGTCTCTATTTCTACAAGTTTAATTGTGTCAGATACATCACGTAAGTGGATATCATGTAGTTATTTGTCCTTCTGTGGCTGGCCTGTTTCACTTAGCATAACACCCTCAAGGTTCATCCATCTTGTTACTTGTGGCAGAATTTTCTTTTTTAAGGCTGAATAATACTCCACTCTTTGCCTGTACCACATTTTCTTTTTTTCTTTTAAAGATTTTATTTATTTATTCGACAGAGATAGAGACAGCCAGCGAGAGAGGGAACACAAGCAGGGGGAGTGGGAGAGGAAGAAGCAAGCTCCCAGTGGAGGAGCCTGATGTGGGGCTCGATCCCATAACGCCGGGATCATGTCCTGAGCCGAAGGCAGACGCTTAACCACTGTGCCACCCAGGCGCCCCATGCCTGTACCACATTTTCTTGTTCCGGTCATCTGTCCGTGGACGTTTAGGTTGTCTCCACATCTTGGCTATTGTGACCAGTGCTGCACTGAGCATGGGGGTGCAGATATCTCTTCAAGGTCCTGATTTCAGTTCTTTTGTACAAATACCCAGTCGCAGGATTGCTGGATCATAGGGTGTTCCCATTTTTAACCTTTGAGGAGCCTCCATACTGTTTCCCCGAGTGGCTGCACCAGTTTGCGGTGCCACCAGCAGTGCACGAGCCTTCCTCTTTCTCCACATCCTCGCCAACACTTTTGTCTGACAGCGGCGGTCCTAACAGGTGTGAGGTGCTATCTCATTGTGGTTTTGTTTTGCATTTCCCTGATGACCAGTGACGTTGAACAGCTTTTCGTGTACTTGTTGGCCATTTGTATATGTTCTTGGGAGAAATGTCTACATATAGCTCGGTGGTGAGAGAGTCAACGGTCGGTCACATACCCTGGAGCCCCCAGGGCCCAGGCAGGTACCTTGGTGGGTGATTTGGTGCGGGCTGTGGTCCATGCGAGCGCGACACTCCATCGGGAAGGGGCAGCTCCAGTGCTGCTCTGTTTTTTGTTACACCTCAGATTTCCCAATTTTTCAGGAAATGATGCAAATCTTCTAAATTGTGTGAAAATAGTTAGGAATCATTTCTGATTTTATTTTTGTTGAACATGATACTGGGCCAAACCAACGCCTTCCTGGGGCCGACAGTGGTCTGTGGCTGGCAGCAGGCCGCCCGTGTGTCACACAGACCAGTGTGACCAAGTGCTGGCTGGGTGGACAGGACTTGGGGCAGAGTCCCAGGACTGTTGGAGGTGGTCTAGTGGGCTTGGAGCCCGAGGCAGAGAAAGGAGGGATCTGTGGGCTTGGGCAGAGGCGGCCTTGGGGATTGGGGCTTCCCTCCTCTGGGTGGTGCTGGGACGGCTTGGCCAGCCCCACCCCGGGACCCAGCCTTCCTCTCCAGCTTAACTTGAGTGACACTCCCTTGCTTCAGACCCTTTAATACCTTCAGCCTCCAGGGTGTATCTTGAAGGTGACCTCCCAGGACTGTGTTGTGATAACAAGAGTGCCCGCCATTGTCCCCATTTAGCAAGTGCCTGGCTAAAAGCCTTCCTTGGATTCCCTCAGTTGATCCTCATATTGGGTAAGAGCTATTTATTTATTATTCCCGTTGGTCTGGTGAGGGTGCTGGGCAGAAAGAAGGGACAGGACTTGGCCGAGGCCTCACAGACTACGGGTAAGGCAGCTGAGACTTGAGGACTCACCTGTGATGCAGAGCTGACTTTTTTTTTTTTTTTAAGATTTTATTTATTTATTTGACAAGGAGAGAGACGGCCAGCGAGAGAGGGAACACAAGCAGGGGGAGTGGGAGAGGAAGAAGCAGGCTCCCAGCGGAGGAGCCCGATGTGGGGCTCGATCCCAGAACGCTGGGATCACACCCTGAGCCGAAGGCAGACGCTTAACGACTAAGCCACCCAGGTGCCCCCAGAGCTGACTCTTAACCACACTCTTGTGCTGTGGAAGCAAGTTCTTTCGCCTTGGTGTGCCTGATGTTGCTTGCCATCCTTTTTTTTTTTTTTTTTTAATTCAATTAATTAACATAGAGTGTATTATTAGTTTCAGAGGTAGCGTTCAGTGAGTCGTCACTCTTATCGAACACCCAGTGCTCATTCCATCACGTGCCCTCCTTAATGCCTATCACCCAGTTACCCCATGCCCCCACCCACCTCCTCTCCAGCAACCCTCAGTTTGTTTCCTATGATTAAGAGTCTCTTATGGTTTGTCTTGCTCTCTGGTTTCATCTTGTTTTATTTTCCCCCCCTTGCCCTACGCTTCTCTGTTCTGTTTCTTAAATTCCACATATGAGTGAAATCATATGATAATTGTCTTTCTCTGATTGACTTATTTTGCTTAGCATAATACCCTCTAGTTCCACCCACGTCGTTGCAAATGGCAAGACTGCATTTGTTTGATGGCTGAGTAGTACTCCAGTGTATACGTACACCACATCTCCTTTATCCAGTCACCTGTCGATGGACATCTGGGCTCTTTCCATAGTTTGGGTGTTGTGGACGTTGCTGCTATAAACATTGGGGTGTAGGTGCCCCTTTGGATCACTACATTTGTATCTTTGGGGTAAATACCCAGTAGTGCAATTCCTGGGTCATAGCGTAGCTTTATTTTCAACTTTTTGAGGAACCTCCATACTGTTTTCCAGGGTGGTTGCACCAGCTTACATTCCCACCAGCAGCGTAAGAGGGTTCTCCTTTCTCCAAATCCTCGCCAACATCTGTTCTTTCCTGACTTGTTAATTTTAGCCATTCTGACTGGTGTGAGGTGGTATCTCATTGTGGTTTTGATTTGTATTTCCCTGATGCCGAGGGATGTGGAGCATTTTTTCATGTGTCTGTTGGCCATTTGCATGTCTTCTTTGGAGAAATGTCTGTTCATGTCTTCTGCCCATTACTGGATGGGATTATTTGTCTTTTGGGTGTTGAGTTTGATAAGTTCTTTATAGATTTTGGATACTAGCCCTTTATCTGATATGTCATTTGCAAATATCTTCTCCCGTTCTCTTGATTGTCTTTTGGTTTTGTTGACTGTTACCTCTGCTATGCAAAAGCTTTTTATCTTGAGGAAGTCCCAATAGTTCATTTTTGCTGTTGTTTCCGTTGCCTTTGGAGACGTGTCTAGCCAGAAGTTGCTGCAGCCGTTGTTACCTGTCATCTAGTTCGTTGTGTTTACAGTTTGTTTCTCTGGAAGCCTTGGAAGGATTCTGGGTCACTGTAGAGGAGGCCAAGGCTGGGTGATCATTTCCTGTTGCCATACACATCTGTGGGCAGATTACCACCAGCGAGCCCCTGCTGGGGAGCCACGCAGAGGGGTGCAACCCTTCCAGTGGGGAGCAGGTGGGCTGGTCTCTGGAGCCCCCATCAGCAGGCAGGAGTGGGCTGCCGTGATGGAGCCAGTTGTTCATCGAACATATTTATTGGGGCCCTACTGTGTGCCAGGCTCAGTTCTAGAAGCTGGGGATATATGGTACTGGGACAAACAGAAATCCTCCCCTCCCCAACCCCCAAACTCATGAGACTTGTTTTCGTTCTGGCATTTGCTTCTCTTTCTCTCTCGCTCTTTTTAATTAAATACACTTTTTATTTTGGCATAATTTAGATTTACAGAGAAGTTGTAAAGATAGTACAGTTACCCCATCTGGCCTTCCCCATGGTTCACACCAAGGATTACCACATCTGTCACAGCTAAAAAATTGATATTGGTACGTTAGTATTAACTAAAATCCAGACTTTATTTGGATTTCACCTGTTTTCCACTCATGTCCTTTTACTGCTGCAGGATTCAATCCAAGATCCTACATTGCATCCAGCGGTCATATGTCCCCAGTTCCCTGTGGTTGGGGACAGTTCCTCAGTCCTTCTTGTTTTTCATGACCTTGGCAGGCTTGAGGAGCTCTGTCCAGGTGTCCTCAAGAATGGCCCCCAGTCTGGATTAGCCTGATGTTTTCTCATGATTAGACTGGAGTGTGAGTGGAGTGCCTTTCTCAGTGCGTCCTATCCAGGGTACCACGTGGTGTCCCTGGTGGCGTTCACCTTCAGCTGGCTCAGGCAGCATGGCCCGGCTGCCCCCGTATTGCCCCTCTTGATCAGCTGTCTTTTTCCCCACCTTGCTCACTGTGGAGCTGTCCTCCTGTAAGGAAGGGCACTGCACTGGGAACCCCCTAGCTCGGTGGAGGGAGTAGAGCTATCATCACGGCTTGGAGTGGTTGGACATTACCATCCACACTCTTTCCATTATACCCCGGGCTGAGAACAAGGCCTGTAGGAGAGCGAGGCCTGTAAGAGAAACCTTGAAACAACTGGGAGTATTTCATCCAGTGCAGAGAGGTGTTTCAAAGATTTGTCCCACAGTCCTTTAGGCCCCCTACAGTAGACAGGGTGGGGGGCCTGTCCTGAGCCCATTCCTGTGGATCCAGGTGGTGGCTCTTGGCTTGGATGAGACAGCATCTCCCTATTTGTTGCCACCAGCTGAAATCTCACCCACCATCTTCAGCCAGCCTTAAGCACCACCTCCTTCACGAAGCCCTTCCCGTTCTTCCTGAGTGGCGATGCCCCCCCTGACTGTGCCAGCCCCTCCCCTCTCCATCTGTCTCTGTGCTCCGTGCCTCCCTTGCTTCCTTCCTGTCTGGCTGCAGGGACTCCAGGCTGTGGCCGTGTCTCCCGTGTGCTCCCTCCTGCAGGACCCAGCCCGGGGGCTGGCATCTAGGGCCTGGCGGTCCCTGGGTGATGAGCTCAGCGGAGGCGCATGGCACTGCGGTAGAGGAAGGGCCTTGTCCATTTCCAGCAGTCCTGGCTTCAAGTTTCAGCTGCATTGCTTCCCAGACGTTTGACTTTGGCCAAGATGCTTCACACCTCTGAGCCTCGTTTGCCTCCTTGCAAGACAAGCCAAAGGATTAGTAGCGCCGGGCTCCCGGGATTGTCATGAAGGCTAATGGAGCTTGTCTCTGTAAAGCCCTTCAGACTGCCTGGCATCTGTTCGGTGCTCAGTAATTATTTGTTATGGAAAAAAAGGAAATCCAGACTGTCACAGAAGAGTTCCAGGTTGGCAGGAAGTTGGACTAGACATGCCTCCTTTATATTAGCCCAAGTCAGCGAATTGCCATAAACAACCTGAAAATCATAGTGATGGAATGCAGCAGAAATTCATTTCTAACTCATGTGAAGTCCTGGGGTGGCTGGAGATGCTCTGCCCCTCCCAAGTACCCGGAGACCCAGGTTCCTTCCATCTTGTGGCTCTGTCCTCCCTGAGGGTGTGTTGGGTCTTCTCCCAGGCCTGGCAGTGGGGAGAGAAGGGGAGGACGTGGAGGGCTGGGTGGGAAGTGTGGATACGGCACCATCACTTCCGTCCTGACTCGGGGACCCTATCCCACCCAGCTGTGGGAGCGGCCAGCAGATCCAGGCAGGCGAGTGCCCGGAGGAAGAGAGCAGGAGGGGCGTAGATGTGCCTGTCGCTGGCAGAGACGGTAACTCTGCTCCGTACTTTTCAGCCTTCCACCATTCTGGCACCAGCTGGGGGCATATTCCTAAGCAACGTATATTATTAGTCATTTTTCTTTAAAGTATTCAGTTTTTTTTCCACCATATTTTTATTTATAAAAGGTAGCTTTATAACATCTTTGAAAATGGTGAAGCGGTATCACCTGCCAGAAATAGATACCAATAATTGCAGGGTTGTTCCATCCTAGCTAGCTGGTGCCTGCCAAAGCTGTTGAGTGGTGGGGGTGGTTATTGGCCAGTGCAGGAAGGATGAGAGGTCGACCACGGAGTAGCACTGCCTGAGACTTCCTTGATGTTCTCAGCATGTTCAAGTGAGAACTCAGCGGGGATTAACCACACTGTGCAGCCTAACGCCATTTAACCACCAGCTCCGCATATTACCTGAAATCACCCTGGGTCACACCAGTGGCCCAGGTGCCACACTTTGGGAAATTTTGCCTTCGGGGACAACTCGCACACAATATGTACACATCCAAAACTTGGTGCCGGGAGAGGTGGATAAGAGTCACCACTTTACCTCGTAGCACTTAGCACTTTACAGTTTGCACCTTGATCTGTGAGGGAGGAATTAAGAGTGTCACTTGGCTAATGGGGAAACTGAGGCCCAGGGTAGGACGTGACCCTCTCCACTCACCTCCCAGCCCCCCCGACCCCCACTCGGAGGGCCACACAACAGACTTGAGCACCCCTTCCTTCCACTGTCCCTGGCTGCTGTCTTTGGTTGGGGAAGGCTTCCTCCTGTAGGTGCGACTACACGGGGCCAGGAGCCTGTGTATTCAGGCTGCTCTCCAAGCTCTCTGTCCCTGGCACCCATCGCCTGCCTGGTGCATGTGGCTGTGTTTGCAGAGGAATGCCAGCCTCCCAGGCCTGCTTCAAGGAGCCAGGAAATCAGAAGGCAGCCCTGGGCCTGTTTGGGAACTTGTCACCCACTCACTGGCCCATTGGGTGACATCAATTTCTCCGGTGACAGCATTGGTTGGTGCTGGCACCTGGGGGATTGCTTAGCTGCATGCTGTTGAAGAGAGGGCTCCCCTTGTGCCCTGTCATGCCTTTTTGACGTTGTTTTGTCATCTGGGCTGGGCGGAGTCCTCCAGTGATCTGTTCACGGATTCGAGGTGTCAGCTTCCTCTCCTAATTCTCCTCCGAGGTCCCACCACCTCGGTTATAACAGCATCAAGCCCCGCCCGCTGAAAACAGGCAGTGCCCAGGACTGCCAGCCACCTGGCCCAGAGGTATTGTTATTTCCATAGCGGAGGTGAGGAGGTGGAGGCCCTGGGAAGTGGGGTTCGTTTGTTCATTCACTCATTCATTCATTCATTCATTCATCCATTCATTTAAAGATTTATTGGGGGAGGATTCCAGGGAAAACAAGACTGACTTTGTCTTTACCTTCATGATGCTTCCAGGCTAGTGGGGGATAAATATGGGCTGACAGGAATGAACAAACGATGGCAGAAAAGGTTATTTTTCATTGTGGTGAGTACTGAGAAAGCAGGAAAAGTAGATGCGGTGGTAAAGAGTTTGTAGCGGAGGAAGTAACTGGAGTAGCATGGCCATCTGGTACTCTTCCTCCAAAAAGATCCTCCCAGACCGCCTCTTCAGTCTGATTTGGGTCGCCCCCACCCCCTCCCTGGCTGAACCTTTTTATCATACCTGGGCACAGCCTTCAGATCACTCAGCACAGTTGCGGTGATCTGTGTGTGCCCTTTGTCATTGAATATTCTGTGTCGATGGAGTCGAAGCTCTTGAGAGCAGGGACCAAATCTATTTGCCCGTCACCAGGTCCTGGTGCTGAGGCCAGGGTCGGCATACAGCAGGTGCTCAGAAAATATTTATCAAAGGAAGGAAGGAGAGAGGCAGGGAGGAAGGGGCCAGTCCAGCTAGAGTTGGATCCCAAGCCTGGGGATGCGGGACCCATGCTCTCCCCACCTCACACCTTCCACGAAGCAGCTCAGAACCACCAACAAGCTGAGACTCCCTCCCACCCCCGCCCCAGCACCTGGCAGAGGGCTCCGACTCTACCAGGACTGGGTGCTTTGTTGCCATATCTCTGTGTTTGGAAATGTTTCTAGTTTTGTCCCAAAGATGTAAGTGCATCTGAAAGGATTTATTTCTCCAGCAGTGAGAATGGAAAATTTTTCCTACTGACTTTGTCCTGGGGAATTGGGAAATCAGACATTACTCAGGCTCTGCCCAAAGTGGGAATGGGCTGCTGGCTGCCTACCCTAATGGGACACCAGCGGGTACCCCTCCCCACCCACCATCCTCCCTGATTTGATTCTGGAGTCGGGAAGTTGGGAAGGAGAGGACACCCGACATGCCATGCTCACCCCAGCATAGGGGTTAGGCCTTATTGTCCCCATTTTGAACCAATAGGCTCAGAGCGGTTGGGGCTGGGCCCAAACTCACATAGCTAGCAAAGTAAGAACCAGCCCCTAAACTCAAGACTTTCTGATCTCCAGAAAGTGATGCCTTCTGTCAAATACCTGTCCTTGGAAGCTCAGCTTGCCCATTTTTCAGTTTCAGTGGAGCAATTCTGTTCAATCTAGAATGGGCAGGTTTCTCTCATCACCTGGGGCCTGTGTCCCACCCCACAGCTCTCTAGTCCAGGATGGGCCTAGCATTCTATATTTCCAGAGTGTCCTCAGTGATTCTTAGGGTCCGGTAGGCTGGGAAAAGCCTGAGGAAGTCTTTACCGTTATGATTCAAATATAATCCTAAGGCTGAGCACGAATCTGAATTAACTTAATTGACAACGATCATGAAAGTGTTCCGTGGGACTTGAGAGTATAGAAAGCCCTTAGAAGATGAAGTGTGGTCTGGGGATGATTGTTTTCTCTGTAGATGAGGACACGAGGTTTGGAGGGTTCATGCATCTGGAAAGGGACTGCAGGAGCACGACTTTTCCTGAACTCAAATCCCATCCTTGTTTAGTTTGCTATAGGAAACTTTTGCATCTTGTTTTGTGACTGCTAGTTAGGGGCTCAGATCCTTCCCAGTGTCAGAGCTGTGGGTTTGGACCCCTCCGTGTCTCCGGTACAAAGAACTAGACCTGACCTGTTCTGTGCAGTCAGATATTTCTGGAAGGAAGGAAGTGAGAAGTTGCAGGTGCGAGATGGTGGGGGGTGGGGGTGATAGTGGAAGTAAATGTTTATTGAGCGTCTCCTGGGCATTGGGCCTTGTGCAAATATGTCATCTTACGTCTCACAACGAAGCCATGCAGTGGGGGCTTCTACTTCCCCATTTTGCAGGTGGAGACAACTGAGTCGAGTGATTTGCCCCAGTGTTGGTGCATCTTAAGGTTCTGGGCTGATTAGAATCCATAAATAAGGGAGCTGGGAGGGCCTCGAGATGGATGGAGCCAGCCTCTTGTTTTTGGAGCTGAGGGGGATCCCGAGGTTCTGAGAGCTGAGGGGCTCTGCCCAAGTTCACCCCACAAGCCAGGTGGCAGGGGGCTGGTTTTGCTCTCACACCTGCCTGACTTTCCCTACCCTAGTTTTGGTTGTCCAAGCTATGAAACTGGGTCCCGCTCAAAGCCAGGTGCTTTGTCAGAGCTGAGTTAAGCCTGAGTCAAAGGAGCTATGAGAGGGTTCACCCACCCGTCTCCACCCCGTCCTGGGTCAGGCCCCTGGCAGTGGGGCCATACTGGCACGTCACCCCACTTGGACTGCCGCCTGCCCCGCAGTCACTGGAGCACGACAAGTCAGCCACCCCGGACTCGGCGTGTTCTAGAGCTGCTGTCGCGTGCTGCACCTGGGACGGCTGGGCTTTGGGTCCTGGCACATCCACGCGTGCCGGGTGTGTCCTTGGGGGGCTCACTTCACCTCTCTGAGCCTGCTTTCTGGTCTACAAATGGGGACATGGATCCTGACACCACCCCCCCCCAACCACCAGGGTTGCTGGTAGAGTTAAGGAGAGACTCTTGCACAGCTCCTGGCGCACAGGAGGTCCCAGTTCAGTGTTGTGGCCCCTGTACTTTCCTTCCCCTATTTATGAAACTTCCTGACAGGCTTGATCTGCTATCGCCGAGACTAAACTGGTAACACTAGGGGTCGAACTCTGCCCCCTCACAGATATTATTTCATCCTCACATTCTTTTAAACAAATTGAATTAAATGCCAGCACTTGCAAGTTAGGGGACTTCAGATAAAAATCGATTACCATTGCCTCTAGAAAAGTGGGGCTCCCTGGCCTCCCTGGCCAGGTGGCAGACGTACCTCTCATTAAGGAGTGGCCACATGCTCCCCCACTCCCTGTTGCCTGGTCCCCAGCTGTCTCCCCTTCATTTATGAGACCTGCATCCTAGTTCTTAACAGGCCAGCTTCTGGGCACAGGGGAATCTGGGAGGAAACAGGCTGCAGGCAGAAGCTGGGCTGGGCTGGGCAGAGCCCTGGGACCATAAGTGGGTGGGGAGTTGCATGGGCTGGGCAGGGAGGTGAGTCCGGTTAGGGGCTTCAGGCATCCTGCAAACCTCTCTGAAACGTGAAGACACTCTTGCAAAGCAGCCAAATTGATTTGACCTAATGGAGGTTAGGAGTCCAGATTCCTGTGAAAGACTGCCTGGGCTCACAGGTTCCACTTGCCAGCTCTGTGACTTCGGGCAAGTTACTAAACCTCTCTGTGCCTCATTTTCCTCATTTGCAAAATGAGAATAATAGGTTGTTCATATGCGTGCCCTGGCCCATGGTAAGCATTCTACATGTCAGTGGCTAATAACCCCATCCCCAAATAGGAAATTTGTCTAAGATCTTCCTTAAGAAATGGTCTGGAAAGGTTCCTGGAGAATCGGCCTGGGTCTGGAAATCCCAAACAGAGACTGGTATAATCGAGTCTATTTCTGCTAAAAGAAAATTGCCAAAGAATCGGGTGTAATTGTCGTCATTGCTGGAGGGGGGTGGTTTTGCATTTCTCATGCCTCCATTTTGAACCCAATGCTTAGAGATTCTATTAAAGGACACTCCATGGAGAAGGAGTAGAGTGGAGGAGAGTGAGGCCCAGAGGTAGATTTTCATTTTTCAAAATGCTGGTGCATTCTGCCCAGGTGCCCTGTGTCGGCAGGTTAGCCTGCAGGACCTGGTTTCTGCTGGCCGATGTTACCTACTACCGCATAGGGTCTTCCTGTGGGCCTCATGCCCACACTGGACACCAACGACCCGGGCAGGGAGATCTCCCTTGGAAGGAGTCAGTGGACTTTGGGATACACCAGAAACCAGGGTTAAGAGTTTGGTCTCTGAGTCTCCCACCAGGCTGCTCGTTCCTTGCTCTGCCTTGGTCGCTGCTGGGTCCCCTATGCCTAGGACAGTACTGGGCACGCTAAAAAAAAATGTGTCGGATAGTAAATGAACAGAATTCGAATCCCAGCTGTGTTTAAACAACAGCTCTGCTACTTGCAGGCTCTCTGATTTCCCAGCGCTTTACCGGCATCGTCAGTGGGGATAGTGCTGGGACCTTCTTCCTGGGGGACAGGAGCACTTCAATGACATAATGGTGGTAAGTTGCCCAGCGTGGCACCCTGCCGTTGGAAGGGCCCAGCACCTATGGCTGGGATTATTTTTGAGTTTGCATAGGTATTTGAAGCTTGATACAGATTACCACATCGGCCTCTGGTCCTGTGGGTGGCAGTGTTGGAATCTTTACGTGAGCATATTGGAGGCCCAGAGAGGGTGCGCGGGTTTGGCCAAGGCAGAGGAGCTCTGGGGAGAGCCACCCCTGTTTGTCAGAAAAGAGCCCGTGTGTACTTATATGTGTGTGTGAGTGTAGCATGCGTGTGAGTGTGTACGTATGTGAAAATGTGTTCACGTCTTTGCTGAAGGCCCGGGGGTGGCCATCGTTGCCTCAGCTGGTGTCACATGTCGGGCTCCCAGGTGTGGGGATGTGGGTTGTGGACTTGGCGTCCACCCTCTCACCTGGCTTAACTGGTTTGCCGTGAGCACTTGTTGCCTGGAAAGATATTGCATAGGAGCTATGATATGTACGAATGTCTAGCAAGTGAGCTGGACCCAGCAAGGTCAGTGACTTGTGAGTGGCTCCTGGGTCTGCTTCTTCCTCAGGGGAACCTTCTGCCAGGTACCTCTCCACTGGTTTTAGAACACATTCCAAACATTTCCCTCACTTGGTCCCCCATCGCAGCCCCGTGGGGAAGGAGTTGCCCATTTCACAGATGGGAAAATTGAGGCCCAGGGGATCACAGTCTGCCCGGCTGGCTAAGGGCAATTCGCTGGTTCAAATGCAGGTTCCCATGGCCCCACCTGGAGTTTGCGATGTGGGGCAGCAGGGCCCTGGCCTCTGTATTTTAAACACCCTCTCTGGTGCATTGTAATGATCAGGAGAGTGGACCCCCAAGCAGGAACTCCAGGTTTTTGCCCCGGCCCTGTTGTTTGCTCAGTCTGGCCAATCGTGGCACCTTTCTGGGATTGATTCAATTTCCTCAGCTGTGAGGTGGGGAGAGCAATGGTGAACTTCTAGTAATGTGAAAATTCTAGACGCAGTCATGTAGCACTCTTAGGGTCCAGTGAATACACATTTGTTGGTGTTATTCCATATGTGATTTGTTACAAAAGCAATTTAAGATACACAAGGGGCGCATGGGTGCTCAGTCGGTTGAGCGTCCGACTCTTGGTTTTGGTTCAGGTCCTGATCTCATGAGGTCATGAGATCCAGCCCCATGTTGTGCTCCACGCTCAACAAGAGTCTGCTTGGATATTCTCTCTCTCTAAAATAAGTGAATAGATCTTTAAAAAAAAAGGGGGGGGGAGAAACGAAATGCAATCTGTGTGTATAATACATGGAGGTTACAGGTCACCCTACTCCCCCACCCCGTCCGCTGAGTAGTGTTCTCCGAACACTAGGAAGCACTGCTGGGCAGGGATGGGGATGCTGGTTTCCAGTGGGGACAGGAGAGGAAGCACACTCACCTGCCTGTGTACCTGGTCTGGATCCAGGGAACATGTCCCTTGACGGGCCCCCACGCCCCTCTGCTGGCAGTTTGGCTGGGCCAAAATTTCCACCCAGCACTTTGGAGATGGTGTCATTCCCCGCTAGCACCTTGTTCGCTGCTTTGCTCACTCATGCATGAACTGTCACCGTTGAGCCCCTGCTCTGTGCCACCCACGGTGCTGGAGCTGGGGTGTGAAGCCAGACGCCGCGGACGCGGTACCTACTCATGGAGCATCCGTTCCAATAGGGAAGATGGACAGTTACATGAGCAAGATTTTTCTGAGTGAGAACATCCAGAGAACTCTGGGGATTCTGATCGAACTTTTCGCAGGGCTGGAGGAGGGCCTCCCCACGGTGTCACCCCCGAGACCTTAGTGGTGAGCAGAACCAGGTGGATGCCAGGGCGAGGGGTCCAGTCCTGCCCAGAGGCAGGGGCAGGAGTGAAGTGTCAGCACACAGCGAACCGGAAAAGGCATCTGGGGCACGATGAGAATGTGCCCTTGACCCTCAGCGCAGTGAGGACGGGTTTGAGCAGGGGAGCCAAGTTCGATTTGTGGTGTGGGCTGTGCTGTAGAGACGGGCCAGGGTGCAGCCCAGCAGGGGCCAGGCGAGCCAGCTGCTGGCTCTTGTGGTGTTTAGTCTCTTCTGCCAAGAAGCTGCTTTGATTCATATTTTCCACATGGACTTGATGTTTGGAAAATGTTGACCTTCAACTAATCAAATGTCACTTATTATATTGTAAGTCACATCCTATTCAATTAAAAAAAAAAAGACAATGGACCTGTGACTTCGTTCGCGGCCTGTTGGCAGGAGGCAGCTTGACGGTACTTGAGGCCAGAGAAAAGGCCTCAAGTTATCAGTGACCTCCCCCTGCCACCATGTCCCTGGGGGTGGGCCGTGTGTTGTTCCTGCGAGAGGCTGGCTGGACTGACAGTGAGGCTGGGTGAGCAGCCGGCTGGAGAAGCTCAGACAAGGCTGCAGTGCCAGCCCAGGCGGGTGGAATTGAGCGCCGCTCGCGGGAAGCAGAGTCCTGTTGGGAAGGTGGGGTCTGTTCACACAGGCTGGGGAGGCGTGGAGGCTACGTGGCTGATAGTGCTTGACCGGAAAGCAGCAGATGGCAGAACATGCCTAAGCAGGGTGTGAATTAGGGGGCTTCCTAGAGGAGGGACTCTTGAAGAGATGAGCTGGGGTCGATCCGTGAAGGGGAAGGGATGGCATTCTAGAGGGGCACTGCAGCCTGATGACAGATTGGGAGGCAGGGATAGTGGTGTCAGAAAGAGTGGGGGTAACAACAGTTTGTGGACCTGGCTCACGGTCCTGCCCATTTTCGCCTCAGGCAGTGGGGAGCCCTAGCAGGTTCTTGAGGAAAGGCAGTGTTTAGGACAAAGAAAGGGATCGAGTGAATGTAAGAACTCCCCAGGGCATGGAGGAAGGGGAACTGAAAGCCTGTTGGCCTGGGTTCGTATATTTCCCAGGGAGGGCGAGTGAGTGTTCTCCCTGATGGGATGCCTGCTCGTTATTCACACTCTCACGGAGGCCAACCTGAGACCGAATTCATACACATGAAATCCCTAAAGCACACTGCGGGCATACAGGCGGCCATGGAATTGGGGCCCCTGAAGACCCCACCGCAGGACATTCACAGTTGGGGAATTGAAAAGCTTTTTGGAAAATAGCACTGGGGCCCCAAGGCCACTCGTAGACGTGAGGAACATGTTGATATATTTGAAGTTCATCAGAATAATACAGGAAAGAGAAAACTCGTGATGTTTTAGGCATCTTAAACTAGGAATAACAGGGACTTCTTTCAGCTGCATGTCCTCATCTGCAAAACGGGCCCAGTGATAAGTGCCAGCTTCACGGGGCCATTCTGGGGATCACAGGGGCTAATGTGGGTGAGACGCTTGACACTGGACTTGGCTAGAGTAGTTCTCCGTTGATATGCCTGGAACAAGCCAATTCATTCTCGCTTACCATGCTGACTTGCTACCAGTGTAAGCATTTCTGTTCCAGCAGTTTCAGGGCGATGCTAATAAATGTGTCCCCCTTTCTTGCAGGGATGCCCTGCGTAAGAGACTTTTCCCCCTTTAGTCTAGAACTCACTGCCTGTGTGAACAGTCACTTCCCTGGCCCCACCCCCTCCCAGCTGCGGGACCTCAGGCGGGTCCTTCATCCCCCGGGGACTCAGTTTCCTCATCTGTAACAATGGGCTAATAATAGTGCTCCCCCTCAGCATTGTGTGAGGCAGAATGAGATCATGTACGTGAATTGTCAGCAGGCGCTCCTCCGTGGCCACCGGGTCACTGACCCCCTCCTCCTAGGGTCCTGTGTACCCCCAGGACCCAAGGCAGCCCACCCCTCTTACACATAACTCGGCTTCCTCCCCGTGTTCTTGTCTTCCATCTTCTATTAGAGTCCCTAGAGTAGGAATAATCAAATCTAGGTCTCCCCATCTGCTCTGGCTTTACTTCCCTTTTCATTTCCATCCCCCAAGGCGGTTTGTTTCACCGTTCATTTATTCATTCATTCACTCGTTTGCTTGCACATACTCATGCTGGTCATTGCACTCGGCACTTGGGGTCCAGTGATGAACAGGAGGGGTGTAGCCCCTGCCATCACGGAGTCTTTGGTTTCGACAATGAAATCAAACACCCAGTTACATTTGTAGTTCTCAACTGGTATGAGGACTGCATAGGAGAACGCAGAGGGCTCTAGGACCTGAGTCTTCTCGGGATCAAGGAAACGTCACTGCAGTGACTGAGTGGCTCTCTGACATGCTTAGGTTTGAGAGGGAGGGAGGCCCGGGCGGGTGAAGGGCACAGCCTGGAGGCAGGGAGGGCACTGTGGCTGGTGGAAGTAGGGCCAAGGAGTGCTGGGCTGGAGGTGTCAGCGGAGCCAGGCCCTGAGGGGCTCGTAGGGCATGGGTAGGAATCTGCCCTGTATCCTAAGAAGCCTTTGGCCTGGAAGGATTTTAAGATCTTGGTGAAAAGCTCACCCTGAACTGAAGGGGAGGAGCTGAGCAGGTGAGGTCTTTCTGCAGCGTTCAGGTGAGGGGGGCGGTGCTCCGTACAGTCACACACCCCGGGTCCTTCTTGAATCACGCACTGCAGGGGCCACTCAGCTGGGGTCCTCAAGGCCAGAATCGTTGTGTGGGTACGCAGGAAAGTCCCAGACACCGGGGTTGTGCGTCCCAGAAGCTGGGGGTAGGATGGAGGAGACTTTGAGGAATCACTGGCTACCATGTGTCCCCGAGGATTATAACGTAGGCCGCTCCCGATGAGCCCAGGGAAAGGCTGTTTATTTAGAGCCTTCTGCGTGCCCAGCAGGTCCAAGTTCATAATCTCAGCTAACCTTCACAGCACTCTGCGGCCAGGGGTGGGAGTGCCCTGTTGTCCAAAGAGAGAAAACAGGGTTGGGCATTTGTGAGGGACGTGCCCCACATCCCGAGGCTCCTACCTGCCAGGTGTTTTGAGCCAAAGTCCGAGCTCCCCTGCCCTGTAGGTAACAGCGGGGCGAGCCGGCCTGTGAGCCTGAAGCACTGTGGACAGGTCACGCCCAGTTGGAAGTTCTGTAGGTGGCCCACGAGGCCTGTGGCTGGAGGAACACGCTATGAGGGCATGACTTCTGAGGTTCATGTTGCCTTCTTCATACACCACCTGGTCTAGGCTCCCCTTCAGACTCCCAGGATCCCCTGGGCCTGGGTGCACAGCAGGCGGCCTTCCTGGGAAGGGCTCTGTCCCCCTGCGTGCCCCCCTGCGTGCCCCCCGGTGTCCCCTCCCCCAGTCCATCCTTTCAGACCTTGGGTGGAGGCAAGGCTGTTCCCTGTAAATACCAGTCCCCTTACATGTGCATTTTTCCTCTATGATTTTTCCTGTTTTGATGAAACGCTGCTCTTGGCTGTTCAAGTTCCCAAGAGGGGACTGAGGCCCTGGCCCGGCCCGCCGGTCATTCAGGAACTTTGCTCCCGGGCCCAGCCCCACACCCAGCCCGCATTCCGCCCGGGCCATAACCTTCATGCTCTGTGTGAATGGGGCCCGTTCCTCCCCCACCCTCAATTCCCATGGTTCCCACGGACACCTCCTTATTGCTTTTTCCAGCTGACTGAAAAAGGCTGCATTCTGGCCCCAAATGACCACCCCCACCCCAGTCCTTTCTGTTTTCTGTTTTCTCCTAGACCTGAGGGTGTGAGAGTTTACAGTTCAAGGTCCCGCCTGCCTCTGAGCCCACTGCGTGGGGACCTGCCTTACAGGCTGCCTGTTAAAGAGGTTAGCCCAGTAGTTCTTTGGGCAGAAGCACTGAGGGCCTACTATGTGCCAGGCATTGCTGTAAGCACCGGGCTTAAAAGAGGAGAAAGTTAAGTATCGTGGAGCAGCACCGCCTGCGCGGGAGGGGAGGCGTGGCTGCGTCATTGGCTCCACTCTGCGGGCTGGAGCTGAGGCCTGGAGAAGCGGCGTAGGCTGCTCGGGGATGCTGGCCACTTCTCTGCCACCTCTGTGGGAACCGCTTCAAAAACTTCCCTGCTTCGGGGTGCCAGGAACCCTCTGCAGCCCCCACACCTCCTTCAGCTGAGCGGGGTCTAGTTTCCAGCCCTTGCTGTCTGCCCCGGTCAGGTGACCCTGTGCAGGGGACAGCCTGCCCATCTGTCCACGGTGGCCTTGCCAAGGCCGCAGCACAACCAGTAGGTGTTGGCTCCAGGATTCGGAAGCCAGGTTTCTCTACCTCCAAAGTCGAAAGTCTGTCCTTTGGGGTTCTTGATTATATGTTGGCCGGGTTGTCTCTGTTGCTTTTTCCCCCTTGTGCCTGCAGGCCTTGTCTTAATCACACGGCTCTGCCAGAGGCACTTTTGTTGAAAGTATTTGTCCTGAGTAATTATAAGCTTTTAATCTTACCTTTGACGTATATTTACCCATCCCATACTCATACATGTTTGTTCATTATTTATTCATTCTTTCGACAAACAGCATTTATTCAGCGCCGGGCCCCAAGCCAGGGAGGGGAGGGACAGGTGAGCCCGTGAGCTCACGGGTATATATGGCTCATTCCCCCCACAGCGGAGCAGAGGAGGGCGGGGGTAGGGGGGCCGTGATCATGGTAATGGGGAACACGGAAGCAGCATTCTCAGGGCACCCACGCCACTCTACCTTCTCGTACCTATGAACTCATTTCATCCTCACAGCCACCCCATGAGGTCATCAGGAGCTCACTTGCCCAGGGTCACCCGGCGAGTGGCAGAGGCAGGATTTGAACCCAGGCGTTCTGGCTCCCAAGTCCGTGCCCTTTACCTCAGCACCCTACTGCGGGAACGTGTGCTTGCTAGAGAAAGACATGGAAACAGCGCATGCAGACCTCAGTCCTGTGAAGGACTGCTCTGAGGTGTGTGGGCAGAATCGAGGCCTGCGGGCTCCTCAGGGGGAGCAGGCCTTGGGCTGGTGCCAAGCACGGGTCCCAGGCTCCAGTCTTTCCGGAGCAGGAGAGGCAGAGTGATCTCGTGTGAGGAAGAAGTCCGGGGCATTAGCCACACCCGTGTTTCTTTGTGAGCACAAAAACATATTCCAAAGCCAGACCCCGAGTTCCACGGTGTTTGGAGCTCTGCCCAGCGGCCTGGGCCGGTGCTGTGTGGAGGAAGAAGGGCCTGGCTGGGGCGGACGTAGACTAGGCCAGCCTCGCCTGGAGCCTGGCTCTGTTGTTGACCACTGGGGTCACTCTGGGTGAAACCTGGTCCGCCCTCCTGGGCACTCAGTACTGTGCTTCAGATCCACCGTGGAGAACAGTCCAGAGTCCTTTCCCCAGCCTGCAGGGCCCTGTGTGACCCATCCTCCCCGCTCCTCGCTGACCTCATCTAGGCCGCCTGCCCCTCCCTGTGCTTCCAGCCCTGGTGGCCACTGTGGCTCCTTCACCAGGTTGACTGCACCTTCCACCTCAGAGGCTTTGCTTGGAATGCCCTTCCCAGGCTGTCGGCATGGCCTGTGTCTCCCCTCCCCTTCAGGTCTCTGCTGGGAGAGGCCTGCACTAACCACTCGGCTGGAAGTGTCCCCGGTCACGGTCTGTCGGCTCCTTGTGTGTGCTTTGTTGTTCTTGGGACACTTCAAAACAATCACATCCCCTTTTTGCTGATCAAAAAATGTATCTGTCCCCTGAATGGCGATGTAAGTTCCTCAATTCACAGGCCTTGCCGCTCGTGTTCACCCCTGTTCCCCCAACACCACTAGTGGCGGCTGGCACTGCAAACACTACATAGTCGTTGGCTAAATGTATTAGTCTCGGCCTACTGATCTGTAAAATGGGAAGCATCCTGCTGACGTGCTAAAGTTGGTGTAAAGATGAGAGTGTATTTAGGTTACGGTGCCTAGTATAGTGCCTGGCACATAGTAGTTTCTTAGGATTGATAAATAGAGCAAGTGTGAGGCCCAGGTGTGAATTACCAGCCTAGTGCAAACTTAGTGTTACACTACAGAGCTGTTTTGGCACTGCTGGGCTAGCCGGGTGCTCCCCAGCTCTTAAGATCAAGGTGATGGGTGAGGCAGGATGAGGTGAGGGAAGGAAAGAAGAAAAGAGAAAAAAACAGGAAAGGTCTTGGGGTGCAGAAGACTGTTTATCGGCGGAAATGTAGGAAGAGATGGCTTATTTCAAGGCCAGCTTGGCCACTAGGAAGTTTGTAAATTTCTGCCGAGGACTTTTATTTTTAAAACCAAATAAAGGCACAGGTATTCCAATAATGAATGTAGAAAGAATGACAGAATTTGAAAATCACCTTAGAACACCATGATAATATGTGGCGCCTGGGTGGCTCACGTGGTTAAGCATCCGACTCTCACGGCTGTGGGATCAAGCCCCTCGTCGGGCTCCGCACCGAGTGTAGAGTCTGCTGAAGATTCTCTTCCTCCCTCCCCCTCTCCCCCTCCCCCTGCTCGTGTGCTCTCTCTCAAAATACATAAAATCTTAAAAAAAAAAAAAAAAGAACACCATGGTAATAATTGGTACAGTTAAAATCTGAGTCCTAGAAAATTAGTGGGTGAAAGTTTAAGCAGAAACAAGATATTTAGATAGCCTCAGCGTATTTCCCCCAAATATTTAGTAATCACAAAGGGGAGCATAGTTACTTACAGCAGTGAATCCTGGCAGATCCCATCTTAGCCAAGTGCTCAAGCCCAGCATTGCTGGTAATAAGACGTGGACGTCGCGTGCCCTGATGTGGCCCACTGACAAGGCCACATCGCAGGGCCTGGCCGAAAGCACTGGAAAACGTCAGACAAACCCAGTTTGAGAGAGGTTTTACAACATACCTGACCCACTCTTCAGAAGTGTCACAGTCGTGACAGATGAGGGAGGACTTGCTGCTGTCACACACTGGAGGACGCTGAGAGGACATAGCAGCTCAGTGCAGCGTGGGGCCCTGGCTTGGATCCGAGACCAGAAAAACGGGTGACATCCTGATTGTTTGCAATTTACTTGATAGTCTTGCTCCAAAGTTCGTTTCCTGTTTTGAGAATTTTTCTGTGGTTTTCTAGGGTTCTGGAACGTGTTCCCATTGGGGGAAGCTGGGTGAAGAGTGTACAGAGGGAACTTTCTGTACTATTTGCACAACTCCTCTGTGAGATTCAGATGATCTCGAAATGCAAAGCTTAGAAGGATGGCATGAGCTGAAGGGGAACTACAGTAGAGGAAAATGTAAGCGGAGGCGTCACTGTGGCATCGAGACTGCACAAGCGAATGTGTGTTTGTGGAAAGACCTGTTGATGGTGACAGGAGTTCAAAGGCACAGAGGTAGACACTTGCAATTGTAAAATCCTGGTTCCATGTTTCCAGGAAGACTTCTCTGTGCTGGTTGGCTGGTGGCCTTGACAATGCCTTTCCTTTATAAAACAGGTCTATTTCTCCCCTCCTGAGCTCTGTCGCCTCTTAGCAGGGAGCATGTCCTTTGATGACACTCACTGATGTCAGGATGTGCAGAGCTGAGGTGGGACTCCCTGGCCTCAGGTTCAGGGAGTCCTTAGCAGCGTTTGCCAAATCTCAACCACTCCTGGGCCGCTTTTACACTTTTTTGCCATATCTACCTTTGCCTTTACTATTATAAACTGCGTATGTTATTTAAATGGACCCACTGTAAAAAACTTGAATAGAGAGTTTTTTATTTTTATTTTTTATTTTTTTTAAAGATTTTATTTATTTATTTGACAGAGATAGAGACAGCCAGCGAGAGAGGGAACACAGCAGGGGGAGTGGGAGAGGAAGAAGCAGGCTCACAGCGGAGGAGCCTGATGTGGGGCTCGATCCCAGAACGCCGGGATCACGCCCTGAGCCAAAGGCAGACACTTAACTGCTGTGCCACCCAGGCGCCCCTGAATAGAGAGTTTTTTAAAAAAACATATTACCTCATCCCTGTGAAATGGAAAGCCAGTGTCACCCACCATGAATCCAGGGTATCCATAAAATTCAAAGCAGTGTCAAAAAAGTTTTACATTATGGCATTTGCTGGTAGAAGGTTCCAAGGCCTGTTCTTCTCTTTATCAAAAAGGGAGATTATTAGGTATTAAAAGACCTACCTAAATGAGACTTCTAAACTTGTTCAGGAGGGGGCCCTGGGTGGCTCAGTCGGTTAAGCATCTGCCTTCGGCTCAGGTCATGATCCCAGGGTCCTGGGATTGAGCCCCGCGTTGGGCTCCCTGCTCAGTGGGGAGTCTGCTTCTCCCTCTGCCACTCCCCCTGCTTGTGCTCTCTCTCTCTCTCTTTCTCTCAAATAAATAAAATCTTTAAACAGTAAATAAATAAATAAATAAATTTGTTCAAGAGACTTGAAAGAGAAGTGGAACAGGAGTAACTCCCTCGCCAGGTGATTCCTGCCATTTGCCGCCCAGCCTGGGTTCCACCTAGAACTGTCTTACTCAGGACCACTGTGAAGCTGCCCCAGAGTCACCCAGCTCCTTCCTGAGGGCCACCGCTGGCCACATTGTCAGGCCTCCTGGGGCCTGGCCCACCTCTTTCTTCAAGCCCAGGTGCTCAGGCCTGACCGTGTAAGTTGTAGGCCTGAAGCTGCTTCCCCCAGGCAGCTCTCCCTGATCTCCCCCAACTTCAGGGCACTTGGAACCTTAGAAAAAGAAGCATAACTTCCTGGAGGTATTGGAATTATTCTCCTAGTGCACTATTGTTCCTGCACAATTCTAAGAACTGGGCTTTGCCGCATCGAGCTGGTACCTGCTATGTCACGGGGCTGGGTAGGGTTCAGTGGAACAGGGCTTTTGAAGGCTTTTGACATTTACCCTCTCTAAGAAATACATTGTGTATTGCAGCCCAGCGTATAATGTATAAAAACTCAATAGAACAATGCTGCCTTTTATTGTAGGCAATGCAAACAGCTAATTTCTATTCTGTTGTAATCTCATTTTTTTTAAATGCTGGCTGCAGGCCACTAAATTGATTTTTCAACTCACTAACCAGTCATAACATACAGTTGGTAAAACATTGCTCTAGAGGGTTAAAGCATGAACCATACTAACGGGTCCCATTTTGGGGGAGGGGTCACCTAATATGTATGAGGCGCAGTGGTGAACACTGTCGTCTTTAATCTTTTTTTTTTTTTTTAAAGATTTTATTTATTTATTCGACAGAGAGAGAGACAGCCAGCGAGAGAGGGAACACAAGCAGGGGGAGTGGGAGAGGAAGAAGCAGGCTCATAGCGGAGGAGCCTGATGTGGGGCTCGATCCCATAACGCCGGGATCACGCCCTGAGCCGAAGGCAGGCGCTTAACCGCTGTGCCACCCAGGCGCCCCTGTCGTCTTTAATCTTGACCACATTTTGCACCTTAGGTCACCAGATCTCAGAGAGGGCATC
This sequence comes from Ursus arctos, assembly GCF_023065955.2. Taxonomy (NCBI): domain Eukaryota; kingdom Metazoa; phylum Chordata; class Mammalia; order Carnivora; family Ursidae; genus Ursus; species Ursus arctos. The sequence continues at coordinate 59,553,079 of NW_026622819.1, forward strand.
ACCTAGCCCAGTCACGCCACAAGTAAGGGCAGAGCCAGGATTCTCGTCTCGGTCAGCCTGACATTTGTGCGTGTTCCTGGGGCCATGGAACCCTTCCTCTGTGTATCTGCCATTACGCCTCGCTCGAGATTGTTCCCAGAGGAGATGTCAATAGATACATGAATGAGGGAATCAAATGTCAAGCTGATAGAGAAAGAAATTCAAAAACAGTCTCTTGACTATTATCCTGAGCCAGTGCAAAGGGTTTCCAAACGTGGCCAGTGATGAGATTTTTTTTTTTCTTTTTAAATTTTTAATTAAATTTTGAGGTATAGCGTAGCTTACTGTAAAATGTTCTCATCTTAAGCATATAGCTCGATGGCTTTTTGCGTACAGACAGCCACAGGGCCACCCCCAGGTCAGGACGCAGAACCTTCCCAGTACTTCAGAAGGCTCCCTTGTGCCCCTTCCTGGTCAGTACCCTCGCAGGGAGGGGGCCCTTCTTCTGACTTCCCTCATCACTGGTTAGTTTTGCCTCTTCCTTGTGGCACGTAAGTGGAATTATATATGATGCGTGGGGGTCTTCTTTCATTCAGTGTGACGTCTGTAGGACTTACCCACTTTGCATGTGTCTGAAATTCATTCTTTTCTGTTTTGTAGTGTCCGAGTACTTTTGGTACTTTTAAGCTTCTTAAAATTTTTTCATAGAATATTTTAGACATATAGCTTAGAGATTAATCCAATGTCCCCCCCACTGTAAGAAACAAACTTAGGCCCCCATGTTCCTTTTCTCTTCAGATTTCCATCTTTGATGCATCCCCACAGCCATCCCCGTCTAACTGCTCTCCTGAGTGTGCCGTTGATCTTCTGTGTGTGTCAGGAGATTTTTACTGCCTGTGTATGAATTCTTAACGGATCCTTAATTTCTGTGTATGCGTGTGTGCTTTTTTTTTTTTCCATTGCTGAGCCCAGGCTAAACTTATTTTTTTAGTGTTCCAGATCTTTCTGGAATTGGGAACCTCAGCTCTGTGCTGTTGAGGTCCAGAGAGCTGGAGTGGAGTCCAGAAGGAAAGGCCAGTTGGGGTGAAGCAGGGAGAGAGCAGAGGGGTCAAAGGTCTGGGCCTGGGAGGTCGGTGTGCAGGGAAGACACTCCCACCTGTGTGAAACAGCTGTCACCCAGGGGTCCCTGAGGCCCCTGTGTCTATCTCATCTTGGACTTACGGGGAGCTTGCGTGCCCCTCTTTCTGACCAGATTTCCTGGGCCCACTGGTGCCATCCCTGCCGAGGTAGTTCTCAGAGGGACTTGTTGGGGAGAACAAGGTTCTCCTTTGAGAAGAAGAAAATGCTTGTGGTCCTCTGTATCTCACACCCTCCAGCCAGTGACGGGTAAGGTGATGAGCACTCATTCATGGGGCCAGGCACCCTGCCAAGTAAGCACTTCTCACGTTCCAACACACGGACTCTCAGAGCAACCCAGTGAGATGGGCACTGTTTGACAGACTGCGAAACTGAGGCACCTGGCATTGAAAGAAGTTCCACAAGCCTACAGCTAGCAAGTGGCAGAACTGGGACCCCCAGCCAGAAAGGCCAGCTCCACACCCACCATGACCTGTATACTCCCCAGCCTCGATTCCGGTCGAGGGCAGAAAGTGTGTGAGCCATTCTTTCTGGCCACTCTCCTTCTCTGACTACACAGTGAGTGGGCCGCAGTGCAGATGCGGGGCCGTGAAAACCATCCATGGAGGGACCTTTGAGTGGAGTCTCTGCCAGCTCCAGGCTTGACTCCCAGCTGTGGGGAATCTGAAAGTCCGAGGTTTGGGTCCCAGCTCCAGGGCTCCCTCGTGGTGCCACCTTGGGCGGCCTTAACCTTCCTCATCTGGAAAGTGGGGATCCTGACAGTCCCTCCCCCCTGGGGTCCCTGGCACTGCATGGCAGGGTGTGACACACCACCGTCCGTTCTGGGTACAGGTGGGGCAGGGGGCCTCCCAGGTGGGCAGGTCCTGTTTGGGTGAAAGGCCAAGATGGTTTCGTGGGAGATTGCCAGAGTTCCTGTTCAGGCCCAGCAGTCCCGTGGAACTCGCTGGTGGGCACATTTGAGCTGTTTGATTGGTGCTGTCCCAGGACTTTTCCCCGTGTCCCTAGTTCCACCCCTTAGAGGCCACAGAAACAACGGCCAACTGGCCTTGGCCTCTGCCTCTGTGTTTCAGCCCTCTGCTGTCATCTGACACTCAGGGGACAGCTAGCCAGGCCTTGGCCGGCTGCAGAGGCGTTCCTGGCCCGCTCCTGGCTGACATCCCCTGGGTGCTGGCTAGGCAGGACAGCACTCCTTTTTCCTCGCACTCACTCGGCCTTGTAGACACCCTTCCTGGCCCTGGTACTAAGCAGCGGGTTTTCATCCCCATCCTCAGATACACCCACTGTTTACCTTCCCTGCGTGGTGCACTTAGCAGGGCTGTTCATAGGAAATGCTGGGGACCTCTCTGTCACAGCTGGGAACTAAGCTTTTGTGGGTGCCTCGTTGGTGCCACGGGCTCTTTCTGCATTCCACTTACTGATCTCCTCACCCTAGGAGGGGGATGCAATCCCACCCCAGCCCTGCTTTACAGATGAGTAAACTGAGCCACAGAGAGGTCTAGCCAGTTGCCTGAGCACAGTCAGATTTGAACCCCAGCCTGTGTGAGCCCAAAGCCCGGGTTGTCTCCACTTCCTCCCATGCTGCTCTGCAGAGAAGGCAGGAGTAAGCCCATGAATGCTAGTGACAGCCACAGGGCCAGTGATGATGACAACCGCAGCTAACGTCTGTCACGTGCTTGCTCCGTGCTGTGAGCTGTAATCAGCGCCCGGCATGCGCCTCCCCATGGGGTCCTCACTCCCATGAGGCTGTCAGCATTTTTATCCCCAGTTTACAAATGACAAACACTGGCAGTTCAGAGAAGAGTTTGTCCAAAGGCATGCGGCTAACTCGTGAGACGGTAGTGCCCCTGGTTCCGTGATCCACACCTTGGGGATTGAAAAACCAGGTACACCGTGACATCCAGACACTGCGATTTGCTCAGTGCGGGAAAGAGATGGGCTCTCAAGCCATGAAAAGGGACAGAGGAACCTTAAATGCATATTACTAAGTGAAAGAAGCCGATCAGAAAAGGCTGCGTACTGTATAACTCCGACCATGTGACATTCTGGAAAAGGTAAAAACATTCTGGAGAGAGTAAAAAGATCATTGTCAAGGGGGGAAGGAATGAATAGGCAGAAGACAGGATTTTCAGGGCAGTGAAGTTACTCTGTATGAAACTGTAATGATGCCATTGTCCATGTAAACTATAAAAATGTCATTATACTTTTGTCCAGACGCATGGAATGCACAACACCAGGAGTGACCCCTGATGTAGGCTGTGGACTCGGGGCGATAATGATGTGTCACTGCAGGTCCATCCAGCGCAACAAATGTCCCACTCGGGGGGGGGGGGGGATTCTGGTTCTCGGGGAGCCTGCGTGTGTGGGGAGCAGGGGTTGTATGGGAAATCTCTACCTTCTGCTCGGTTTTGCTGTGAAATCTAAAACTGCTCTAAATTGCAGTCTATTTTTAAAAAGCAGACAGGTACACAAGGTACTCGTTACTGCTTGGGCTGCCACGAGCCTGCCCCTTGACCTGTGTTCTTCCCACAACCCCAGCAGTGATATAAAGGGGGGGCTGCCCTGGCTAGATGATCTGCGGGCTAGCCTTTTCCAGGTGCTCATCCAGGCCTGCTGTCAGGTGTGGTTTGACATTGAATCTAGGAGCATGCCCGGCGTGGAGAGCCAGAGGGAGGGAATGGTGCAGTTGGGTGACCAGGGGAGGCCCGAGGGATGTCAGGACATGCCAGTGGGCTCTGCCAGGGGATGGACTGATGCTCCCATTTGGGGAGAAGGAAGGAGAAGGTAAGGGGAGGTGATAACCCCATTCTTTGATCCCATTCCCTGGGACAGCATGTGCTCAGAGGAGGCTGGCCTGGCTGCTGCCAGGGCATTGCAAAATTCAGGCTTAGTTGAATCAATGGCCTTTGGAAAAGTACATTTTGCTCAGGAGCCAAGTAAAACTGAAGACTCTGCCACCAGCACACTGAAGTCGAGAGCCCTGACTCACACTGAGTGGGAGGGAGGAGAGCTGAAGGCGGGCTGCGGGCCTCCAGTGGGCCCGGGCTCCCTCTGGTGCCAGGCCCCTCAGCCAGCTCAAGGCCCTCAGCCAGGACATGTGGGTGCCACGGGCAGCATCCTCAAATGGCTCTGTCGGGGCTCAGACCCCCTTCGTGGTGTAGAAAATATTCCGCCCCTAAGAAACCATGTAGAATGAATCACTGTAAAAATCTGATTTTATTGACTTGCGTTGTCCGTTTAAAGATGACGTCTCTCTAAGATGAGTCTCTAAGATGTTGATAACAGTTCCAAAAGCCTAAAGATTTTGGGGGCGTCTGCGTGTTGTGGGAAGAGCTCTGCCGGGACTCACACACAGTTCCCGCATGTGACATTAAGTGATTTAGGGTAGCTTCTTGGACCTCAGTTTTTCTGGCTTTAAGATGGATCTGGGCTAAATAAATTAGCCTTGCCAAATACCCAGGAAGCATGTCACTAGTGTCCCCATTGCCTGGCAGACATTGCTAATCCATCTCAGCCTTCACAGCTGGGCAGCCTGGACTTGATCCCAGAACCTTCTTTGCCACACGGGGACTCTGTGATCTCAGAGTTCTCTTCTAGCGCTGGAACATTTAGATCTCTTTGCCCTCTCCTGTCTTTATCGTTATACTGCGTATTCTGATACAAAAAAATCAACATTTAAGGCTAAGCTCACGAATTTATTGTCCCCAGGCCAAATCTGAGCCACAGAAGTATTTCCTTTGATTTGCATATTGTTTTACTTAAAAAAACAAAAAACCCATTACCATCATTTTTAAATTGGTGATTTCACATAGGACCCAAGATTTAGGGTTTTTTTTTTCCTGATTTTTGGCCACCCTAGGGCTCCTTGTTTCAGCCAAGGGCCAAGCTGGGGCCTTCTCTCCCTTTATTTTTAACTTTTATTTTATTGGTTTTATATTTTTATTTTCCCACGTGGGCTTTCCTTAAAGCAAAGGCTTAGATAACCTGTGGACTGTTGAGGAAAGCAGGGGTGAGGCACAATATGGGGTGGGGAGGAGGTCTCCTTTCCCTCCTTCCCTCTGTCACTCACTCCCTGCCTCCCCTAGGGCTCCTCTATGAAGTCTCATTGCTGGTGGGTGGTTAAGAAGCCCATGGCTTTCTAAGAGGACTCACCTGCACATCTCAGGTGAGCTCTTTGCCCACCAAAGACCCAGTCTTCTGTGGCCTGGTGGGCCTCTTGTTACTTAGAGGTGATGCATGCTCCCTCCTTAAGAGTCAGTGCCAGGTGCTAGGGAGCCCAAGATGCATAAGGCCAGTTCCTGCCCTGGGCGAGTTCTCAACTTCTAGGGGAAAACACAAATAGTATTAATGAGAGAGAGTGGGTTGTGTTGTTCATTCATGATTACGGTTCACACATGTTTAATAACAACACACCATGTGCCATATGATGACAGAGTGGAGCTCAAGAGCTGTGGGCAGCCCAGAAGGTGGTGCCTCAGCCAGCCTGGGGCTAATTAGAGATGGATTCTCAAAGAAAGGGGTGTGAGCTGAGTTTTAAAGAATTACTGGGTCCTCTGACCTCTCCTTCCACTCCAGCTGTGTCAGCCTCCTTACTGTTCCAGGAACCTGCCAAATATGCTTCCTGCCTCAGGGCCTTTGCACTTGCTATCCCTTCTGCCTGGATCATTCTTGCCTGGATATCCATGTGGCTGCTATCTTACTTCATTCAGATCTCCGTTTGCATGTCACCTTGTTAGATGGGGTTTCTCTGTTAGCCATTACCCCCCCCCATCCAAAACAGCACCTATATTATACTCTGTCTCCTAGATTGGTTTATTTTTCTTCATAATACTTAATCAGCATTAACATATTAGTTCATTTATTGTTTGTCTCATCTACTAGGATGTAAGCTAGGTAAAGGCAGGGAGTTTTGTTTCTGACCACTGTTGTATTCCCAGCACCTAGAAGTGTTTGGTACACAGTAGGTACTCAATCATGACAGAAAGAATGAGCTGGTGGAGGAGAAGAGAGAAGGGGTGATGCAAACAGAGGGCACAGTGCATGTAAATGAATGGAACTGGGACAGAATGGGCCTTTCTGGAACAAAGAGTGTTGGTGGGGCCACGACACGAGGTGGCTGGGAGGGAGGAAGGGCAGGTAATATACAGATAGGGGCAGTTCTCCTAAAGACCCTGCCTGTCTTTATTTTTCATTTATAACCTGTGTATTATGAAACAACTGTAAAGTACTAAGATGTGCCCAAATGAAAGCGGTCACCAAGGACCGTACTTTTCCTTATGCATTTTTCCATGGGATTGTCTGAAAAATTTCATCTTGTAATTTGTGAGCCAGGCCTCGCTTTCTAAAGCACACCACTGCTTCCCAGCCTGGCATAGCAACTTCGTGTGGGTGCAGGTCCCAGGTTCGCCTTGGGAGTGACCTTGGGCTTCTGGAGCCATGAACCTTAGCAAGAACTGTTGCTCTGCCTGAGACACCCTTCTGCCCCTTTTCTCACCCTCATTTCTGCTTGTCTTTCTAGGCTCAGGGTCTCAGCCCGAGAGTCGCCGACTTTACACAGTCTTTTCTGAGCCTTGGTTTCCTTTTCTGTAAAAAAAAAAAGGGCTGAATCTCGTTTTTGAATCTTGGATGGTTTTGGGGATTCAGTGAGCTGTCATGAGCACAGAGGCTGGCTTAATATATACTCTCTTTCCCTTTCCATGACATCACATCCACCTCCAGGTTTTTCTTTATTGTACTTTCTTTGACCTGCAAACCTCTTAAAATCTTGATCCTGTCTCAGGGCTTTTATCCCCAGGCCTTGCCAGAGCTCAGCCCTCACTTCTTAAGGTAGCTGAGAATGTTGTCCAAAAGACAGTCTCATAGCACGGGTAAAATTGAATCACACAGGCAGGTGCAGGTGGAGGTCAAGTGACATTTGGGCTCTCCCCAAAGGGGGCACCTTCCACAGATATCTTTCTCCCAAATACTCGGCTCTGAAACTTAAAAACACCGGCCCCAGTGATTTCTTCCTTTTAAATCTCTGTTGAAGACCGTGCCCTGGCTGGGAGCCGCAGGGATGAGAACCCAGTCCCCGGAATAGCTCCTGCCGCTCAGCATTTAAATGCCGTCTGTATTTTTATCCGATGATGGGTCATTTCTGAAAAACCCCCACTCATGTTCTGCCCCTCTAAGAATACATTTCCATTTATAGCTTCCACTCTCGGGATGATGTTGTGTCCTGGTGTAGGGCTGGCGGCTGCGTCCTGTTTCCAGTGATTTGGAAACACTTCGGGGGCCCTTGCTGTCCCCTGGCCTGTGCTCCCTGTGGCCTTGATAGTGGGAAGCCTGACTCCCAGCCAAACCCCGGCTGCCTGACGTCCTGCGGCTCTGACACCAGGCCTTTCCTCTTTCTGTGAGAGCGTGAGCTCATCGAGCTCTTGCAGCATGGGGGAGGCAAACGGGGATGCAGGGCCCCCATCCGGCTGTGTTCTGCCAGGGCCTCAGGGTGGCACGACACCACAGGTCCAAAGCTCTGCAGGATCCTTCCTCCTTTACTCACTCACCAAGTGCCCACGGCCTGCTGTGGGTGCCAGGCTCCGTGCAGGCATAGGAGGGCAATGCTGAGCGTGGACAGCCAAAGGCCCCAGGGGCTGGTGCAGAGCTTTTGGGAGGCTAAAGAGGGTCAGGGTGAGGGTCAGCCTCTGGGTCGGGCTGACCAGGGTTCTAGCCTAACTCTGCCTCTGGCTGGTTGTGTGAACTTAGGCAAGTGGCTCAGCCTCTGTAAGCCTCGGTTTACACATTTATTGATGGCATCTCATGAGTGGTAGGGAGGATTCAGTGGGATAGAGTAGGTCAAGTATACTATGTAGGGCTTGGCCTATCCCAGAAGCCCAGGAAATGCCAGTCCTTTTTCCCATCCTTCTGTTGACCTGAGGTAACTCAGGTGGGTACATGCTAAAAGTCTTAGGAAATAAATTTGAAGTTGGAAATCAACACACAGTGGATACCGTAGCAATTCCAGCATGCACCAGCATCTCCTGCAGTGCCCTTTTTTCACAAATGCCTGCCCTCCCTGCCACTATGCTGGTTTAGTTCATTCCTCAGCGGGGCCCTAGAATCTGCAAATTTAATCAGCTACCTGGTGGATTCTGAGACAGTGGTGCAAGGACCACACTTGGAGAAAAGCTGCCTCCTTCATCTATTCCAGAAATATTTCTGTGGACCTACTATGTGCCTGGCACTTTTCTAGGCTCTAGGGATATAGTGGAACTCAAAGGCAGACACGTTTCCTGCTCTCCAGTAACTTATATGCTAATGGCAGAATCAGGCAATGAACAAATGCACATAACACAATGTAAAATCAAGCAGTGATCTACAGTGCTACGAAGAAAAAGTAGAGTAAGGAGATGGAGAGAGGTGTTTTAGTTAGTGGCCAGGACAGGCCTTTCTAAGGAGGTAACATCTGAATACAGATGTAAATGAAGTGAGGCAGGAAGCATAAAGATATCTGAGGGAAGAACATTCCAGATACAGAGGACAGCAAGGGCAAAGGGTCTGAGATGGGAGCCAGCTTGCTTTACTTCTCAAGGAACAGATCGCATTAGGATTTAGAGCTATTACACTAGTTCCCCCTCCCTGCTGGGTGTGAGCTTTGTTCTCCCCCGACTAGCCCAGGTCCAGGTAACAGGTAAAGGGCATTGTCTGGCCCAGCGAGGCCTCTCCCGTTTTTCTAGTAGACCATCGAAAACACTCTTTGAGAGTATCTTGGTCATCCTCCTGATTAGCCGGTGTTAGTGTGTTGCTCAGCAGTGTGGCCCCTGCAGCCAGCACAGCACGTACACCTCACCACTTCTCTGCATTTGGAAACCCCAAGAGAATACAGACGGTGACTTGAAAAGAGTCAGGGGGCCTTGTCTCTCAACACAGAATGGCACTGCCCATTCTGTTTTACTGTAACTCTCTGAAGCTGCATGAGTTTGGATTCCATGATCCCTGATTCTTCTGGGATCCTAAGAACAGGTTTTGTATGAGAAGCTGTTGAGTTTTGTTCTGGACGTATCAAGTGTGAGGGGCAGGCGGGATGTGCCTGGGAACGAGGAAGCTCCTTGGCCATTAACATGTGAACTCTGAGAGGACAGGGACCACATCTGTCTTGCTGACTTTCTCCTGTCTCTCTGGAACTTGGCACAGTAAATTAAGGCATGGATGAGTTGGCTTTGGGAGCTAAAAGAGAAGTGGCCTGAACACAGACCCCTGGGGGCACACTCGGATGTCAGAGATAGCAGGAGGAAAAGGAGCAGACAGAGAGGGTGCCAGAGAGTGAGAATGCCACGGAACTTTAGGCAGCCAAGAGAAATCCAGGTGCAGTGCAGAGGCATACTGAGGAGAGCCAATGGCATCTGGCCCTTAGTGACTCTTGGGTGATCTTAGCTAGAGCAGGAAGAGAGACTGGAGGGGAGGCTGATGTTAGAGGCCAGACTGCTGTGGGATAAGGATTAAATGGAAGGTGAAATGTGAAGCTGTTCTGGGCCAATTATTAAGAAGTGTGCTGCGTACTTCCAATTGCATTGCATTGAAAGGTACCGAATAACTGGTTTTCTTCTTTTTAAGATACTAAGGTTATTATTGGGTTCAGGTGGCTGTAGCCTGGTCCATCTATTATTAAGTTTCTGATCATTGCTAAGATCCAGTGTTTTATCAAAGGATACACAGGGATGATTTTTCTAATTCTACTAGTCTTTCCACCTTATTCTGTGGAATTATTCTATAAAATAGAACTTTGCCTTTATCAACTACTTGGTTACCTAGAAAAGCATTTGTATACAAAAAAGTGTCAGAGTAAGTGCTTTCCCTTTATTTGCTAGTTTGAATAATGAGTTGCTGGTCTAGTATCTCCAAAGGTATCCAAAGAGGCATTTTTGTTTTCTGAAGTGCCGTTACAAACTTGTAGATTGCTTAATGTGTTTGATGTGTTTTAGCTATGGCCATCATTAAAATATTTTTAACAGTTTTACTTAGGTATAATTGACATACAATAAACTTCACATAACTAAAGGGTACCGTTTGAGGAATTTAACATGTATACACCCTTGAAACCATCATCACAATCAACATACTGAACGTATCCATCACCCCTTAAAGTTTCTGCATGTCCCTCTCTTCCTTTTTCCCTCGGCAACTGACAACCTGCGGTCGCTCCGGACTAATTTGTACTTGTCTAAAATTTTATACCTTCAAAAAGAAGCAGTAGAAGGGGTGACCAAAAGCTAACACAAATAGTTACTTTTTTTTTTTTTAGGTTATTTATTTATTTATTTGACAGAGAGAGAGAGAGAGAGACAGCCAGCGAAAGAGGGAACATAAGCAGGGGGATGGGAGAGGAAGAAGCAGGCTCCCAGCAGAGCAGAGAGCCCAATGCAGGGCTTGATCCCAGGATCCTGGGATCATGACCTGAGCCAAAGGCAGATGCTTAACGACTGAGCCACCCAGGCACCCCTAAATAGTTACTTTTATTCTTAGGAGATGCATAAATAATATTAAATATTTAGGGATAAATTTGACAAAAGCAGTTCAAGACCCATATACTGAAAACCATAAAACACTGCGGAGGATTTTACGTGGATAGAATCATACCACAGGTACCCTCGTTTGTCTTTCATTCAGCATAAGTATTTTGAGGATCACCCATGTTGTTGCTCATGTCAATACTTCATAGCTTTTCATTGCTGAGTAATAGTCCATTGTATGGGTACGCCATAATTTGTCTACCCATTGCCCACTGACGGGCGACTGTGGCTATTACAAATTAAATCTGTGGCTGTTACCTCTCAGATCTGAAGATGTAAGCAAGGGTGTAAGTTTGTTTTTATCACTACCCTCCCCACAAAACATATGCATAAAATTTAACAGAAGTCAGTGTTCTGCAGTTTGCTTTTTTTCTGTTACTGTATAGAGACCTTCCTCATTCCCCTTTACAGCTGTATCGTCCTCCACTCTATGGATGGTCTGTAGTTTATTAACTGGTCCCCTTGGATGGGCATTTAGATGGTATCCAGTTGTTTGCTCTTACAACTGGTGCTGTGATGAATAGACTGCGTGTATGTCATGTTGTATTTTCATCTGGAGTTTGCCGAATGACGTTAATGGGCCGAGCCCTGCAGGATCCACAGGAGACTGCGGAACAGATCGGACGCGTCTCAGTCTAGTAGGAATGGAGGACCCTACAGCCATCTTGGGGCCATGCCAGGAATGTATATGTCCACAGAGCCTGGGGAGGTTGGGGAGGCTGCCTGAGGAGGGGCCTTCTAGAAGCTCTTCTTCCTCTTTGGCCAGACTGGGTGGCTTGTGTGGGAAGGAGGAGAGGAGAAGGACCAAGACTTTGTGGTCAGAGAAGGTATTCTGGGCTGGGAAAGGTCACGGTGGAGGCAGCTGGAGCTGGGGGAACACCCTACAGATGGAGACCCCCACATAGGCACTGAGATTTAGGGAGAGAGCCACGGGGATGGGCCGGAGAGAGAGAATTATGCCTGTGGTACTGCTGTGTGCACAGAGGGCCACCACCCAGACCTCCACTCTTCCAGCTCCCGGCCTGTGACCCTTTTTCACGCAGGCATGTGGGACAGCAGTTAGGGCGTGTGTGCTGAAGGTAGACTGCAGGCCTTTGAGTCCTGCTCCCGCATCTTGGGCAGGTGAAACAGGAGGGAGGATGATATCTACCGCACAGGTTGTAAAAAGGATGTGCGCTAATGAATGTCCAGTCTGAGTCCCTGGCTGGTCATCCGTCACGATGCGGGGCAGGCGTGGTGGAGCTGCGATGGTTGTCATTCACTGTCTAAGCTCCTCTGTCTGGGGAGAGAGGGGGACTTTTTTTACTTTCTTTTGACAGAGGGGATTGGTGTGGGCTCATATTAGCAGCTTGAATGTCAAGGACAAGATTCATGCTGTGCTGTGTTCATTTACCTTTCTGTGCCCTCCGGCGTGCACGTGCACACGCATGCGTACACACACATACACACGCACCCCAGTAGTTCTCAGTAAGGTGGAAGAAATGAGTAAGTGAACAAACGGGCACACTTTTCACCTGACTCCCTGGGACTTGGCACCGAGGGCTCTGACGGGCTGGTGGGCAGGGGTGACCAGGCCAAAGCACCAACAAAAAGCCTTGCAGGCTATTTTTGGGATAAATGACCCACCACTTCCAATGACTTGCTCCTAAATGGCGTCTAATTTCATTAAGCCTTGGAAACAGTGACATCACGAGCGCCTGCCTGGTAGCCGCCCACAGATGGCGAACCACAGAGTGATCTGAGATTCGTCTGCGAGAGCAGGGGAGAAGTGAGGTCCCGAGCAGCAAAAGTTAAAATAGCAAAGCTGAGACATTCTGCTATGAAAAGAAATTACAGAAGAAATCCATTAGTCAGAGATTTCCAGCGGCAATTTCCTTGCTTGGGAGCAGAAGAAGAGTGATGTGTGTTTATTTTGGGTGAGGTTACACAGCCTTCCTCACTCAGTAGGCTACATGTGGCATGTAAAGTGCATTAATGTCGATGTATGTTTTGTCTTAAGGTAAAATGAGTTAGAGGCACAGATTCAGCACGTTTGATTAAAATAGTGACACTTGCACCTATCAGACCATCGTAGTAAGCCACAGGTCCAGGTAGATTCTTTTCTCTGTGGATTCCTTTGCCCAGGTCTCTCTAAGTGAGCTCTTCCTTCTCAGGCACAGAGCAGAAGGGAGAGGGAAAGACTGCTTAATCCAGATTCCTGGTCTCCGTGGGAGCAATTGAGGCCGTGGCCGTGAATTCTCCCAACAGCAGCAGAGGCAACTTGGCTGCCTTTCAGACAATGCAGACTCAGTGGGAGAATGAGCTTCCCACATGGGAAGTTTTGCTCTGCATACAACACAGTTTCTCAACTTAAGTTCTCTGGACATTTGGGGCCAGTAATCCTTTGTTTTGGATGGGGGACCATCCAGTACATTGTTGGGTAGTCGGATGTATTAGCATCCCTGGCCTCATCCCGTTAGGTACCAGGAATACCCCTACACAACCAGATGTCTGGGGGTAGGGGGTGCAAAATTGCCCCTGGTTAAGAACCACTACCATATGGCTTTTCAAGAGCCTAAGAGATGACACGGATTTCATAAGCTTTTTATTGTCTTGTTTTTGTTTAAAATATTTTGAGTTTAATGATACCTTGAAGTGGACAACTCACTCCTCTTCTTGGGGCTCCCATTTTCTCATCTGTAAAATGAATGGGTTGGATATAGTGATCTCAGAGTACCTTCTAGACCTGAGAGTGGACAGTGTCGAAGGCAGGAGGCCCCTGTGGGGTCTCTGTGTTTACATCCTGTCCAAGCAGGTGATACCTCTTGCCCACCCAGCCCCAGTCACTGGCTCCTGTTCTCCTGGCACTTGGCATCCAGATCAGTCCAGCTGATGGTTCTCTTTACTTTGATTCAAACCCACTTTTCCCGCTCCCTTTTCAAAGTGAAAATTTCTCAATATCCAGTACAAGGAACCCCTGAAGACCCAGCTTCCCCACTATCCATTTCATCTTAATCTTGTTAAGACCAGCCAGTGGGTCTTATCTTTGTGCAGATTCATTCATTGAGGTCAATTCCCCAAGGGCCTGAGTTGGGCAGGGCTGGGCAGCAAGAGGGCCCAGGTCCTGCCTTTGAGAAAATCACAGTCTAGCGGGAGGGCAGGAGAAGAGCGTTTTTTTTTGTTTGACAACAATAGAGAATCCATCTTTTCACTTTTTCTGTTTGAGGCTGAGCAATTCCTGTTCTTTAACCTTTTTTCCTAAGATGTATTTTCTGCTGAAATGGTCTTGGTTTGTCCCCCTCATTGTTGAGAAAAGCAGCAAGAAGATAAATTAAGCCTGGATTCAGATTGACAGGTGTGTGAGCTCAGCCAAACCACCAACTCTCTGAGCCTCATCTGTAAAATGGACTAAAATCCCTAACTTGAAAGTTGGCCGGGAGAATTGAGTGAGAACATGCCAGTCAAAGGCATTGCATGAGCTGAGCACACACTAGATATACAGTAAACATCCCTTCCCCCTCCTCCACTCTCTTTACCCTTTCCTCCATATTCTCTTGACACTGGGTGGCCACAGCTAATCGCATCACCACATCACCGCAATGAGGGACTGACTAATGTAAGTCAGAGAGGACGGCTCACTTCCCAGTCTGTCACATGCCTGGGTTCTCACCAGCCTTCCTGTGGCCCATTTGCTTAGCGACATTCACTGCTGACTCACTTGGCTTGTGGTCAGCTCTGAACCAAGGGTCTTTTTCGGCTCTCCCTTTACCCCACCACAGTTTAGATTTGTGGCATGGGAATGGGATAATTATTAGAGAACATTCTGTTTAGGTGGCCCTTCTCAAGGAGTCAAAAGCATTACTAGACTGGCAACTTCATGAAGGCAGGGCCCATGTCTACATTGACTACTTCCATTTTCCTACACCTAGCATATGGCCAGTAAGTACTTAGTAAATACCTGTTGAATGAATTAATGTATTCTGAGCTGGTCTCTGTCTTCCAGGAGATTCCCACCTGCTCTAGGGCAGCATCTGTGGGAAAGTAAGCAAAACTTTGAGACTTTAACTTACCAATGAGTGAACTCTATACTGATTCCCACAAGTATACAGGGCAGTGGAAGGACTATGACCTATGACTCAGACTTGGGTTTGAATCCCAGCTCTACTAGTCATGGGCTTGGTGACCTTGAGCAAGTTGCTTATAGCTTAGCCTTAATCTTCTCCGTGGAAAAATGGGATATCAGTGTCTGCCAGGGTTCTTGTAAGAATTAAATGTGAATGTGTGTGTCAAAGTGCCCAGCACAGGCTGGCTGTGATCTTGGTTTCACATCGGTGCCTCTCTCCAGAGCACCTCTTTCCTTTGATCACCATTGCCTCCTGTAGTTTGGTCCAAGTCTATCCTCCTCTCTTAGACCTTTGTTCACTCAGCCTTCCCCCTCTCTTCCCACCCCCAACAAAGCATACTCAACAAACACTTGTTAAGCCAGCACCTCAAAATCAGACGCTTACAGGGTTAGGTACGTGTGAAGAAAGCAGGCTGTGTGGGATTTTTATGTGAAATCTCTCCCCTCAATTGTTTTTCTTAAATTCCATTAAATTAAACAAAATTTTTTAAACTTTTTATTTTGCCGTAATTTCCGGCTTACAAAAAATTTGCAAAACTAATGCAAAGACTTCCCATATGCCCTTTACCCACGCTTCCCCAAATGTTACCATCTTACATAACCAAAATACCACTATCAAAACCAGGAAAATAACACTATACAGTAGTATCAACTGATACATGGATCCTGTTTGAACCCCAGCCTTTGTCCCACTGATGTCCTTTTTCTCGTCCAGGATATCCTGTGCGATTTTGTTGTCACGTCTCTTTAGTCTCCTCCAATCTCTGAGGGTTCTTTAGCCTTTACTTGTCTCCACGACCTTGATAACTTTGACAAGTACTGGCCACTCATGAGCCCTCAGTTTGGATCTGTGTGTTGCTGTCTCATGACTCATTTGAGGTTGTACGTTCTGAACGAGACCCCCGCAGGGGTTGATGGGGTGCCTTCCCCAGTGTGTCCGCTCAGGAGGCACATGATCTGTCTCCTTACTGGTGACACTCACTTTGGTCACTCGGTTAAGATGATGTCAGGTTTCTCAACTTTAAAGTTACTCTTTTTTCCCTTTGTAATTAAGAAGGATCTTGTGGGGAGGTACTTTGAAGAAATATCCTGTTCCTCATCAGACTTTGATTTATTCATTTCTTTATATAGATTTGTGGCTTCCTATTTTATCCAATGGGTTATAATCTATTCCTACGATTATCGATTTTAATGCTCACATTGTCCTTTCCTTGGCCATCGTTCTTTGAACACTTTCTCGCTTTCTGACATAAGAAGGTGCTCCAAGTTCATCTTGTTTTTTCCCTGCCTAGCCCTGGAACCAGCCATTTCTCCAAGTAAAGAATGATATTTAGAAGCCAACATTCGAGTACCAAATGCCCTCTTTGCTGTGTGACTGTCCCTGTTCCTGGACGCTCTCTATGGAGTGAGCTAGGAAATAATACGTGAATATGACGTGTGTTTCTGTATGTGTGTCTGTTGAAAATCACGAATTCGCAGTGAAACCTCCATGGGTTCTGTGTTTCTCTCCATGTATACCTCCCGTCCCCAACAGTGAGGCACCTGGCCCCCATTATCCTCACTATATTTACATATTCACTTAGGGTGTCCCCCCCACCCTCACCCCGTGTATCACTCTCCCATCGCTCCCTTCTTCACCCATAACCAGGTTCTGACACTCTGCCCCCAGCTACCCCCACCTACCCACCCTGAGCGGCCTCTGACTTCCCATGAAACTCCCAGTTTGGGAATGACGGTTCATATAGCTTTTAAACTGTGAGGCCCAGTTTCTGCCTGCGGGCCCTGGCTGGTGACCTGATCTTAACTGGACAGGGAAGCTGGATTGTAAGCCCCTCCCACCTCTCCGGTGCCTGGCCCTCCAGCCCATCCCGGCGCCATGTGCGGGTCACCTCCGTGCTCCAGCACGCCAAGCTCAGTCCTCTTTCTTGGCCTCTGCTCTCGCTGTTCTCCCTACCTGGACCACTTTATGCTTCCACCCAGCCTTCCTCCGATCCTCCTGCTCTGTTCAGCCATCACCTCTGCTGCTGGAAGCTTCGAGGATTACCCCAGGTGCCCTTCCTGGGTTCCTCCAGCATCTTCAGCAAACCCCGAGAGGGAGCACCACTGCATCCACCTTCCATTTCCTCGTTTGTCTCTGTTGCTGAATTATAGGCACATGGGGCCAAGGGCCGATTTGTATACCTCTGTTCCTAGTGCCTAAAAGAGGACTCAGCACATAGTAGGTGCTCATGAATGTTAGGTGAATATTAATAATAGTTACTGCAAATATTCTTATAGTACTTCCTGGGAACTAGGCATGGTCCTAAGTGCTTTATATGCATGAAGCCACTTGGTCCTAACTGCTGTGCTGTGAGATAATACCGTTGCCCCCATTTTACAGCCAGAGGAACTGAGGCACAGAGAGGTTATGTCAGTGACGTGCCCGAGGTCACACGAGTCACGTTTGAGCCCAGGTGGGATGTAATTCCACAGTTCTTACATTATGTTCTTACCTCTCATCTGTCTCTCGCAGCTACAGGGCTCAGGGGAGATGAGTAGGTCTGGATAGTTGAGTCACGTGGACCCCTCCCTCTTGACCACACTCCCAGCCCGATTCTAGTGCCCCTCAGGGGCCCAAGCACAGATGACTGGTAGCTGAGCAGGCAGGAGGGAAAGTGTTGCGTTTTAACTTGGCAGCCCCAGGAATATCTTCTCCCCTGAGGTGTTAGGAAACCCGGCACGTTTCACGGGCAATTAGAGTGAGCGCACGGTAGTCAAATGGCAGATCTTACGCAAGATCCCAAGTCATCGCAATGAGGTTAGCGGGGTGCTGACGGCTTTTCCCAGTCACCCAAGGGGAACCACATGCCAGCCGGTCACCCTGAGAGCTGGAGTCCTGCCGGAGAGCCGGGGACCACTGTGTGGACTTACAGCTCTGTTGATAGAGCTTCGCTTGGTGAGAACTGTCTCCTCGGGTTCAAGTGACAGGAAGGAAACCAAGTGTGTGAGGAGCCCCCTCTGAATGCCGTGTAAATCCGCTGCAGACCTTTATTTCCGGTACTCCCCTCGGGGGCCTGGCAGGGCCTGGTAGGAGTAGCCACGAACGAGGCAACTGAGGCTCAGAGCGGTGAAGCCGTTTGCCTAAAGTCACACAGCAAGGAAGACCAGCCCGAGATTTGAACCCAGGGTGGTCTGATTCCAAGGCCTTAACTCTTAATTACATAGCTGGCCAGAATGACCCCATGTCTGTCTGACTCCCAAGCCCCCCAAATCTTCTGCCACGCCCACGAGCCTCGTTTGCTCTGGTGGGACCCCTACAAAAGAAGGGAGCCTGCTCTGTGTGTAGGGAGGAAACCCACGTCAGAGAGGAGCCAGAGGCGAGCCTGTGGACCTCAGGCAGGATTTTTTGTTGACTCCACGCCTTGGAGTTAAAAAGAATCTCTGCAGGCAGGCTTCAGGAGCCGGGGCACGGGGAGTGGAAACAGGAGGGGGAAGGGGAGGCAGGAAAGGGAAGAGGGGGAGGAGAGGTGACTCTGGGCAAGAATGCAGTGCCGTCATGGAACGCAGGAAAGACTGCGTTTCCCTGTTTCCTTCATCGTTAGAGAAGCCCAAGACTCGGGTTCTGTTCATTCCACAAGTGCTTACTGAGTGTCTGCTATGCGCCAGGCCCATGCGGGGTCTGGGGACAAGGCAGAGGCCAAAACCTGAAAAGGTCCCTGCTCTTGTGGAGGTTCCATTGTGATGGGGGGGGGGGGAGACCAACCCAGAAATGTAACCAAACGAGAGCCCTCTAGGTAGTTCTAAGTGTTGTGAGGAAGTACTACCGGGAGGTGGGGCAGGGTCCCCTTAGAGGGGTGTCCGGGAGGCCTCCCCAAGGAGGTGGCCTGAAAGAGTGGGAGAAGCTGGTTCTGGGAAGAACTGTGGCTCACCGACCAGGTGGCATGCCGGCTGACACCATCTCCCCTACTGCCTGAGACCCGCCCCCTTGTACCCACCTCACCCCTGTCCCCTTTGCTCTCTGCAGGTTTGACATCTACAGGAAGGTGCCCAAGGACCTCACGCAGCCGACATACACCGGGGCCATTAGTGAGTAGTGTCCTTCTTGCCGTTGCGCCCTGCCCTTCCCCCCATCCCATACCTGGGCCTGCTCTCCCCGCGCAGAGCTGCTGAACCAGGGAGGAAAGAAGGGAGACATACGGAAAGGAGAAAGAATGGGCATCTTGCCAGCCCTTCCTGTATTTCCTCACCTCATCTGTCCACACCATAACCCTGCAAGGTGTACGCCTTGTCTGTTTCTGGAAGGATACACCTGAAATCATCAGTAGTAATTACCCCTGGGAGGGGAGACGGGGGCTCAGGGGTCGGGGGAGACTTAACTTTTCCCTTCATACCTTTTAGACTACTGGAGTTTTTTACATAAGCATGTTTTTAATCATTAAAAAATACTAATAAGTGTACCAGAGTTTGGTTTCTAAAACGCCAGTCTTCAGTGAAAGGACTTAAGGCTCCTTAAAGAAATAGCTGTTTCCAGGGCTGGGGCAGGAAGAGTATACAGAACAAGCGTGGAGCAACCTTGGGCCAAAAAGCAAAGAAGCGCCAGAGGAAAGAGAAGGCTGCAGGTGCATCAGCAGGACCCAGGTGCAGCGGGAAGGGGGCCAAAGAGCAGCACTGGGGCGGTCTGAGTAACAGAGCGCGGCGGGGCTGCCTCAGGTGCCGAAGAATTACGAAAACGGAGCATGAGTCTCTCGGGTGTAAATACAAGGGAGACGAGGCATGACGCTTCCTCACAGAGAATTCCAAATAGTGTATGTGACTAAATCCCCCTCCGGGAGGTCCGCCTGCACTGTCCTCTCCTGGAGGAGACGCACCTGCAAAGAGCAGAGAATGGAAAGGAGAGAGCAGCTTTCCCGTCGCGCTCCCCAGAGACAGCACCTCAACCAAGTGATGACGGTTGACGTCAACCAGTGAGAAGTCCTATGGACGCCACGCGTCCCCAGATGGGATGTGGTGGGAAGGGCACCTCCCCTCCGAGGGACCGTCCCAGAAAAGGACAAGCCTGTCTAATCATGGGAAAACGTCAGCCAGTCCCAGGTTGGGGGACATTCTGTGAGACACCTGCCGGTACTCTTCCAAAGTGACAAGGTCTTGAAAGCCAAGGAAAGAATGAGAAACTGTCCATGGATTCAAGACGAAGGACATAGGATGACTCAATGCAAAGTGGGATCCCAGGTCCCATCCAGGAACAGAAAAAGGGCGTTAGTGGGGCAACGGGGGAAACCTGAGTGCAGTCTGTGGCTTACTTAATGGTGCCGCACAGTGTTAATTTCTTCCTTTTGACAAACGTCCCCTGGTTATGGAAGATGTTAACGTAAGGAGAAGCTGGACGAAGGGCGTACAGGAACTCTGTGTGCTCTCTGTGCATCCATTATTACTCAACAACGAGAGGTTTATGAAAAACAAACTCAAAGCGCCATGTAAGCAGGAAGACTAAAGCCTCATATTCTAGATGCGAAAATGGGTCCAGAGAGGTGAAGTGACTTGTCTGAGGTTTCATAGCTTTCACAGGGTATGCCTCCCTGTAGCCCCCGCCAGACCCCCTTGCCTGCCTCTCCAGTGCTTGGTGTGGGAGAGGGACCCTCCCCGTGGACTGTCCCCTGAGCAGGGCCCTGGGGCTGGTCAGTCAGGTTGGAATCCATTGCTGCCTCCCAGGGTGGGCATGTCAGGGGTATGACCTTGGGGATGACCCCATCTGGTCCTGCCCAGCCCTCCCTCATTGATGTTGTGGGTGCCTTCTCCAGCCCTGGGTCTCCACATCCCTGGGGAAGGGAACAGAGCAGCCAGGTGACAGAACGCGTGTCCTACAGGCTTTAGGTCTCATAGGGCTGGGTTCATTCTCCCATCTAGTAGCTAGGTGACCTTGGGCAAATCACTTCCCTGCTCTCTGATCCTCGGTTTTCTGATCCGGGGAATAAATGAGTTCCCACCTGTCAAGTGTGAGATATGCCCTAAGTCCTCAGGGCTTGGACTACCCTCCTCTTGTCACTGACCTCCCGGAGCCCCCAGCCTGTGAAGGTCCGTGACAGCAGATGCTGTGACACTTGGTGCCTGCATCCAAGGCACGTCAGAGGCAAGGGGCTTGTTCATCTATCTGTTCTACTAATTTATGAGCCTGGTCACAAAAATTTAAGTGAGGTGTCCTGTCCCCTCCCTCCCACCAGCAAACAGTTCAGACCTCTGCTTCACGGTCTCTGTGGTCTCGCCCTTGTCAAGTACGTGTGACAGTCAGGTCTGTATCCTCCTAGAGTTTTTAAAAAATAGATGCGGGCTTGACTATAGCGATATCGTTGTCACAAGCAGAGAAGGGAGCATACCGTGCACACCACTCTTCCCTGCCCTTTTTCCAGCTGATATATCCTGGATACTTTCATACCGGCACATAAACGGCCCACTACATTCCTCCCTCCTGCTATGCCTGGCAACCCACAGTTGTCATCATCTGGGCGACCCACGGTTTATGTAACCAGTCTCCTGGGGTGGACATTCTTGATTCCGATTTATGGCTATTACAGACATCCTTGTCCATATATTTTTATATCCTTGTATGGTTATTTCTGTAAGGTAGCTTCCTAGAAGAGGAATTACTGGGTCAAAGGGCATGTGCATTGTAAAATTTAGAAGGTACTGCCAGATGGCCCTCCTGGGATATGGTCTGATTTGCAGTCCCAGCCACAGAATGCAAGACAGAAAATTCCTTTACACAAGAGGAAAAAGGCGTGAGGCATGGGAAGCCAGCCCTTAGTTACCATTTAATGAACAGATATTTATTAACTAGGTCCCGGGGCCAGGTCCCGTGCCAAGTCCCAGGATCGTGTTGATGAATGGGCTTTGGTCTTTGTCCTTGAGGAGCACACGGCCTAGCAGGGCAGCAGACACAAAACCATCCCGTCTCATTACGTTGCGATTGTGCTATTAATAACCGAAGGAAGCGGCAAGGGTGCTGGACACTCACAGATCAGAAATTCTGCCTCCTTCACTTAAGCGCCTGTTTGGCCCTTGACTTCCCAGAGTCTTGGATGTTGGGTCCTGGGTCCAGTGTCCCCCTTTGTGGACTGCACCGGGTTTCCCACTCGCACGTGTTCTCTAGGGGTCACAGTCCTACGGTCCACTGCCTGAGTCCGTTTCAGAAGTCTGGTATCAGAGAGCCTTAGCTTCTTGCCTAAACAGGGATGGAAAACCCCCATCAAGCTTTCAGTATCAGAAAGGCCTTTCTAGTTGAAATACTTCCTACCTGCCTTTATGTTTTTCATTCATTCATTCATTCAACAAATATGTATTTCGTACCTTCTCTGAGCCAGGCACTGTGCCAGACCCTGAGGCCACAGTGCTACTGAGACACTGGGTCTGTCCTAGTACGGGGCACTGGGAGGGTGAGCAGTCACAGAGCGTGTGTGATCAGGGCGATTGGACACTTGGGTTTAGCTGCGTAGGCTCAGCACTTGCCACATTCACCTGCCAGGCTGACCGGGCTTCATCCAGGCCTTGAACAGAGCGCGCGGATTTCCGTCCCTGTTCTACCACCCCTCCGATCCGGATTGAGTCAGATCTTTGGGCCCTTTTGTAGGCCTGGGGCAAGGAGGGCAGTTAGAAGACCTGGCTTGGTCTAGGTCAGCACTGACCTTCAGAAATACCTCCCTATTTCATGCCTGTTCATTACAGCATCCAGTGGGTTGCTGGGGCTTGAGAGTGGTTTAGGAGGGGTGAAAATGATGCTGAAACGCGGGTCCTATGTGATGCTAGAAGATTCCAGGTGAAGGGTGTTTTGCCTGGCAGTGGGATTTTTTTTTTTTTAATATTTTATTTATTTATTTATTTATTTATTTATTTATTTATTTATTTGACAGAGAGAGAGAGAGAGACAGCCAGCGAGAGAGGGAACACAAGCGGGGGAGTGGGAGAGGAAGAAGCAAGCTCCCAGTGCAGAGCATGGAGCCCAATGCGGGACTCGATCCCAGGACCCTGGGATCACGCCCTGAGCCGAAGGCAGACGCTTAACGACTGAGCCACCCAGGCGCCCCTGGCAGTGGGATTCTCTACCAGGCATCACCGCTGCAGTTTGCAAGGGAGAAAGAGAGGGACATGAGCCGGGAAGTTGGGACGGGTGGCTGCAGCAGGGCCGTGCATTGGTCCGGCAGCTGGGGAGGACATCTGAAATTTGTTTCTATGCCACGAAAGCAAGCAAGCAAACACGGCCCCTCCGTATAAACCGATGTGGCATGTATTTAGACACAGGTGGCTGGGTGAGCAAAGCATGGTTGCAAAGGATATCTATGTGATGCTGTTGTTTTCTTAGAGAAAAAAAGGATTTGTCTGTCTCTGCCTAAATGCCTGTGGAAGGGTGCCAGACCACAGTGCTGATACCTGTGGGCAGGGGACTGCAGATCGGGAGCGAGAAGGAGACTCAGCACACTCTGACTTTTTATGTAGCTTGACGGTTATGTGCATGGATTACCTCTTCTGAAAAGAAAAAAAATAAAACCCTTTAATACTGCCCCATATAGCTTTTTTAGTGTCTGAAGAATTGGGGAGTCATTCTAGGATCCGACAGGTTGGTCTGGTTTTAGAGGTATGGTGGGGACTCTGGGGGTGTCCTTGTCTTGGTCTTCACTTGGAGTCCTAGATTTTGGGGGTTTCTTTTCATAGGGCATTGGATCTAGAATTCACAGGTTCCAGGCCTGTCCCCCTTCCCCCCACCTACCTTCCAGTGTGTTCCTGGACCTGGCCTCTTCCTCTGTGAGCCACCATTTCTACCCACTTCACAAGGGCGTGTGCCCCTGTCAGGCGGGAACGTGAGATGACAGGGTGGGTGTTTATGCTCCCATGGCAGGGCACAGAGTAGGGGCCTAGCAAACACTTGTTCTCGTCCTTCTTCACTTGGGATTCATCTTTGTTCATTTTAAGGTAGGCAGGCAGGTAGGTAGGTAGGTAGATGGATGGATGGACTGATGGACGATGGATGGATAGATGGATGATGATTGATTTCAGCTTTTATCACAGTGCTTAGCCAGTCCCCGAGCAGACCGTCAAGAAGGTAGCAGAATCAGCAAGTGGCACCAGGAACTTTTTTTCTTTGCAGGAATCTAGGGGCCACCCCATTTGTCAGTCACCGTCCCCAAACCCTCCAAGGTCTCCTTGATGAAAGTCCTAATACTGAGCGAACGCTCTAGCCTTCCCGGCACTATTTCAAGCCCAGTCTCTATGTGATGGCAGTTCTCAGAGCAGCCCCATGAGTCATGTTGCCATTTAACAGGTGAGGAAACTGATGCAGGGAGAGGTAAATAACTTACCCAGAGACCCACAGCAGGTGAGCCGTGGGCCATACTTTGTAAGCCCTCGCCCACTGCACACCTCTATGAGAAGCCCAGAGAAGGCGTGGTCAGCCCTCATTCTGTACTCTTGGGGGTGACTCCCTGTCTGTTACTCCCTCCCGTATGCCCAGCTCTGGGCCAGGTACTAGAGCTGTGGAGTTTGTTTAGTGAGAGAAGAGAAGCAGCCACAAATAGCCAATAAAATGTGGAAAGTGTGAGAATAGATGCTGGGAACACAGAGGAAAGAGTGACGAGCTCCACCTCTCAGGATGAGGGGAGCTTCCCACCAGAAAAGTCATTTGAGCTGGGCTTTGGCCTGGGAGGACAGGGAGGAGTTCACCTCGAAGAGAAGACGAGGGGGAGGGGGAGGGGGAAGAAGGAGGAAAATGGGGAGGGGCAGGAACCTTAGGAACAAAGGCACAGCAATAAGGCACATATTTACAGAATGGCACGGGGCTCCCTGTGGCTGGGTGGTTAGATGTTGGGACAATATAGGAGATGGGGCTGGAGTTGAGGGCCAGGTCCTGGGGCACTGGTTATGTCTTGCCCCCAGGAGTGTCTCCAGTGGTCGCAGATTTCAACCTTGTCAGGGGCCCAGCAGACGAGATAAATAGGAGTGATGTGGGCCAACGCTGGAGCTCTGTTCTACTCTCTCTGCATTTCAGACTTGTATAAAGAATTCCTTTTGTACAGAATTGTCCCTTCTCTTGAAGCACAAGTGCTCAGTTATCCTCATTTTCTGACCTTTGATGAGGACATGGGCACAGTGTTGATGGTACTGCTGGGGGTGGCAATAAACGGTGACAGACAGTTGGCCCCAGCCTGCGAATCAGGGAGGCAGGAGGGAGTGGTGGGGCCTGTGGCAAACTGGCCAGCTCAGACCCCATGGGGGAGCAAGGGCTTGAGTGTGGTGGAGCAGCCAGCAATCTGGACTTTCATGTGAGATCATATCGTTCATTGTCAACTCCAGATTTTAAAATCCATACCATTTTTTGGGGCGCCTGGGTGGCACAGTCATTAAGCGTCTGCCTTCGGCTCAGGGCGTGATCCCGGAGTTCTGGGATCGAGTCCCACATCGGGCTCCTTCGCTGGGAGCCTGCTTCTTCCTCTCCCGCTCCCCTGCTGTGTTCCCTCTCTCGCTGGCTGTCTCTATCTCTGTCGAATAAATAAATTTTAAAAAAATCTTTAAAAAAATAAAAATAAAAAAATAAAATCCATACCATTTTTGCTGAACATTTGTGGGCCACCAATTTGCAACCTCTGTTGTTGACTGACCTCTGCATTAATATGCTCTCGTGGAAGGAAGCCAGGCTGGCCCCCCTGAGGACCTGTGTACCTGGGGGGGTCAGTCCCCACAGGAGGGTCATCTCCGTACCAAAGGCAATCTACCTTTCTGGGAACAGGGCTGCTTCGACTAAGAAGGGGCTTTGGAGGGTCGGTGGGGCCTCTCTCCCCCTCCCTCTAAGCAGCTTTCCTCAGAGGGCAGGGGGAAGGGAGGGGAGGGGAAGGGAAGGGCAGGGAAGGGCCAGCCCCCCTCAGCCAGCGCCCTCCACCCTTAACGGTGTGTCTCTGTGTTGTTCCTTGCAGTCTCTATCTGCTGCTGCCTCTTCATCCTCTTCCTCTTCCTCTCAGAGCTCACCGGATTCATAACGACGGAAGTGTAAGTTCCATTCCCCCTCAGGGGGCATTTTAGAGCTTTCTGGGACCCCAGATGAGAAGAAGGAGGGGCTTTAAAAAGGAGCGAGAACTCTGAACCTTCCAACCCTCTCATTTCCAAGCCCATGGCATCCATCACTTCTGTTTCTTAAAAGGGTTTTGAAGTTAGAGCAAAAGCAAACACCGTTTTGTTGAAGCTGAAGAGAACATTTGGGTTCCGTTCTGTGGGGGGGCCTCCTGGGTCCTCAGATGAACAGAAATCACGGACCCATCTTGCCGTCCCTTTGTTTGGCCAGTGGGCTTTTTTCCCTCTGAATCATCACAGGGTCATTTGATGTGAAAGCTGGAGGAGTTCAGAGAGACGGGTGCAGCTTCCTAGCCGAGGGGGGCGGGGCTGCTGACATCAGAGCCCGGCCCCCTCCACTAAGCCCCCTTCACTGCCCAGAGGCCCACACTCAGTGAGGAATCAGCGTGGGCTTCCTGGCAGCGCTTGACGCATTGTGAATCGATCCCTGATTTCTAGAATCATCCGTTGCCCAGATAACCTAGTAAATACTCCAGGGTGTGTGTAACACGGAATGCCATTGGGATTATTCAGTCACGGCCTCATCGGCCGCCCGAGGTGGAATTAGAGCCCCAGCTTCCTGCCTTGGCCACTGGCTCAAGCTTCCAAGCCCTTCATTCCTGTGTTTACAACCCAGAAAGTCATCACAGGGCTGGGTCCTGGCCACCCACTCCCCTGTCCAACACTGGAATTTTCTTTCTCGCTCATGGAATTTCTTGGTTTCTTTTGCCTCCCTCTCAGCCACAAGACAATAAGAAACGAGAAAAATGGTTGCCTGGCCCAAGACAGGCCTCGTAGCTGTGGAAGTGTTACCACCTTTAGTCCTCAAACAGCCCTTATCTCCTCTTTATAGTTGAGGAGAACCGAGGCTCAGAGAGGTGCAGGGACTTGCCCATGCTCATACACTGAGGAGGGGGCTCCCAAGGTCCACCAGTCTCCTGAGCCTACAGGTGTGTCGGTCTTGTCCGTTCCCCACCACCACCCGCCAGCCAGATCATGTCATTCCTGCCCTCCACTGGTATGGGACAGTTTGCCCTCCCTGTCCTTCTGATCCTGGTCTCAACCATAATGGCACCAAAGCCCGGGTGCTCGATTACCACTTTGCTCTGTGACCCTGGGCAGGTGGCCAAACCTCTCTGGCCCTCAGTATTGCTGGCCAAACAAGGGAGGGTGCACCAGAGTCAAAGCTTCCAGGTTTGGGGAGGCTTGTCTGCTTCCCAAGACATAACCCCCTGACCATGTAGGGGTCAGAGAAAGTTCTTTGTCTCACTCAGCTCCTAATGGGGGGTGGCTCTGTGCATATTTGGGGCACTGGATGTCTCAGGGGTCACCCCATCATGAGTTGGAGTTGGAAATAGGGACAGCAGCAAGATATTAAGACCTACTGTGTGCCATACACCTTCTGGTCTTTCCAGGCTGCACCCCATTCCCGGAGGGGGGGGGATGGCTACTGTACAGCCCCTCATGTTCTGAGCAAGGTGAGTGGGGGTATATGTGGGGTACATGTGTGACAGCAAGGAGGGAGCCCTAGCTGTGTCCCAGGCACCAAGGAGGCTTTATATATTCCAGACAGGGCCACTAGGAAGTGCAAAGGCCCTGAGGCTGGCATTAACCTGGTGTATGTGCAGAGAATATAAAGAGCTGGTGTGGCTTTGGAGCAAAGTGAGCAAGTGGGGAAGGTAGAATATGGAGTAGGTAGGACCAGGTTGGACTAGGTGCTATGCACTGTTGTATATTAACGGGACTCATTCTTGGTCCTGAGCTCCCAGAAATCAGAAACCAGGTCGGCCTCATTCATTGCTGTGTGGTTCCATGCTCAGAGGAACTGAAAATGCCAACAGCAGGCACAGGCCATGAACAAGTGAACAGAACTAAAATACATCGATTAGTGAAAAAGGCTCTGAAGAAAAACAAAGCAGGGCAGGAGACAGAGAAGGTGTGTGATATTTGGTGAGGTTTAAATAAGATCATTTACCAGAAAGGTACTCAATGTTGTACCTGATAGACTTTAATACCCATGGATCCGTGGCCCTTCGTGCATGCATTCATTTCATATTTAGTTCCCATCTAATGCTAAAAAGGTGGTAAGGCCACTCAGCACCTGCCATGTAGTGAGCATTCCATGAATGTTAATTTTCTCATCCCCTCCGCTGAGCTGAACAGCCTCCCTCACCTCCTGCTGGCATGGTGAGGGGCAGCTTATTTCGCTGTTCCTCAGCTCAGCCCATAGTGAGGTAGGGTGCTGAGCCAGGGGGCCCCAGACAGGTAAGTTGTGACATCAGAGCTTGCGACCGGAGCAGGTGGGGCACCACGGGCTGTGTTAGGGGCCCCTCAGGCAGCGTTCTGTTTAACTGGGACAGGGCTCACTCCTTTCCCCGGAACACAGGGTATCCCTGCTGCTCTGCCTTCTGCCCTGCTCCAGGACTTCCCCTTCCTGCCTCCCGGGGGCATCCTGGACACTCTGGCCCCAGCACCTCCCCGGAGAGGAAAAAAGATGAGGGGTGAGTGGAGTAATCAGACTGTAGGGCTGTTCGTGGTGTGTTTATCTTTTGTCCTCTGCTAGGCTCTTCATCTGCAGTGTGAGTGGCTGGAGGGAAGGAGGGAGGTAGGAGTGAGAAGAGAGACCTGTGGGTCAGGAGCCCAGGGGCAAGAAGCCCCATCTGTGATGACGCAGGGACCCTGATGCCCCCGGTCCCCCTGCTGCCACGTGACCATGGTGCGGAAGTGCCCAAAAGGAGTCTGTAGCGGGGAAGACTGTGGACTCCACAGAAAAATCCAGATGAAAAAGGATTATTCTGGTCTTCCTGCTATCAGAAGCTTCTCTGACCCCTGGGAAGGCCTGCTAGTTTGGGAAGAAGTGAAGGTCACAATTCTTCTTTAATGGATGGCTGGCCCTCCCTGGCAGTTTTGTGACCACAGTGGATTGACCCCCTCCACCCCCCACCATGAGATCGTATCCCAAGGAAATGAGGTCACTGCTGGTAGGATCAACATTGCTCCAACCCAGACCTGTGGTTATCAGTGACATAAGACACTATTCTGGCCCAGCCCGGTGGGGAAGGAGGCCTGTTTGTTTGGGTGGTTGGATTCTAACCTGGGCTTTAGACAGGCCATTAATTACCCTTGGGAAAGTGGCCCCATAGGGTGCTCTGCAGCTTCAGGTTTCCAGGGGAGCAGGCCCCCCCTCCACAGACAGCGTGGCTGCAAAACAGTCCAGCCTTTGACTGCCCAGGCTTGGCTGCTCTTAATTATTAACCCGGTAAGGATTTATAATAAGAAAACGTAGTAACTGGAACTCTCCATTGATAATTTAGGGTATAATACAATGTATTTTACTTTCTAGTTATGATTTATAATGGCCAACCGCATGCCTGCCAGCCACTCAGGTTAGCCCTTTACAGTGATCATCTCATTTAATCAACACAGAATCCCTTGAGGGAGGTTCTCCTATTAGCCTTAGCCCCACTGTACAGCTGGGGAAACGGAGGCGCCAGGAGGCTCAGACCACAATGAGGTTAGTCAGTGCTGGAGCCAGAGTCGAACCCAGGTCTGTCTGGCGCCGGAGCCCGGCCTCAGCACCCCTGCCCTGCCATACTACCCTTTTCCACCCAGAGCATTTGGGTCTCCAGGTGCATGGGAGCTGCTGCTTTTTGGTCTGAATGTTTGACTGGAAGACTTGGATACACCCTTCCAGGGTGAGGTGGCCAAGCAGGCAGCTGGAACTCCAGGAAGCCATTGCCCACCTAGCAGGAACTTGGAGCTTACCTTGAACTGTGTTCTCACATGCTCTGTAGCAGGCCAAGTGGGGAGGCCGGTAGCTTAACCAGGAGGGGGACCTGGCCGTGTCCCTCAGAGCCCAGGTTACTTGCTCTGAGGCCTGCGTTGGAACCGCGTGCCAGATAGAGAGACCCAGGGTTGTCGTGCAGAGAAGCACTGGTGGGCCCGAAGGCTTCCGAGCATGGAGTGACAGGACCGGGTTCACGCTGCAGCCAGATCACCTCTTGTGAGGATGAACTGGGGGCAGGGTGACCTTGGAGGCCAAGGCCCGGGGGAGGAGACTGGGCGATGGCGGTGGAGAAGGGGGTCCGGACTCGGTGACCAAGAAGGGATTTCTTGGCCCCCCACCTGGTAGGGAATAGGTGGGAATACTTATTTATACCTGGCATGGTCAGGATTTAAAAGAAGGTCCTAGAGAGTTTGCTTACATAACGTACATCCCTCTCCTTCTAGCCCAGGCCCTTCTGTGGGCCTCACTGCTGTGTAAGTTTCCATTAAATCAAATTATTAAGCACGGAAGTCAGCGACTTTGGGCAGGAATCTGAACTATTCAAGTGCTCTTCTAAAAGCAAATAAAATTGTTTTCCGTAGATGTCATCGGACTCACGCCTCAGCCTAGAATTTCAGGGCCCTTGGTTACATTCCACCTACACTCCCCCAACCCATACACCCCCCCAGTCCCTCTCTTTCTCTCCCTACATGGCCACCGCTCACTGACCCCCATGCAAGCCAGCCAACTCCCGGACGCTGTGTGGTGTCCCCCAACTGGAATGCGCCCCCCTCTCCTCCACCGGCACATGTTGGTTACCTCCCCTATTCATTCTGCAGGGGTTGTGATCTCGTGCTCTGCGCTCCTGGCTCGGGGAGCCCCTGTCCCAGTCGGTTGGGGAGTCAGATGTGGCAGCCCACCAGGGTGTGGCAGATGGAGGTGACCGAGGGAGGCTCGTGGGGCACAGAGGGAATGGACCCTATATACCTCTGTGCCCTGTGGGTATTTGGGCCATGGGAGGAGATGAGGTGGGCTTCTGAAGGTTATCAGAAAGCTGATGACACCTGTGTCACGGTCTGCCTGGGGACACTTGCCTCGCAGTTTTTCCCTGATTCCTTGTCCCATCCAGTTTAATGCAACAGAAGGAGCATGGCTGTGGGTTCCCATGGCTTGTATCTGTCTTCCTCCAGGCCCGGTTTCATCCTTGTGGAAAGAAAACAGTTACCCTACTAGACGTTGTCTTGCTGTGCCTATTAAATGAGACACCACATGTGAAAGGCCCTGGCGTAGTGCTGGGCACCGCTGGGTGCCCAGAACTGGAATATCTTCTTTGATTAGTTATAAGCAAAGCCACTTTTTATATGGGCCTTAGACTATACCAGGGGCTGTGAAGCACTTTCCGTCCCTGAACACGTTAATCCTTGTGACGAGAAAAGCAACCTTTGAGGAGAACAAACTTGGTTTTTCTGGGTTGCTGCCTAGGCATCTTACAGTGTGATAACCTTACTCACCCTCAGAGTCTGGACGCTGAGATAAGGACTTTTGAGTTGAGGATTCCCGCCATGAGTTCCCGCTTTTATTTTCCCCAGGGCACCTTTTCAAATGACTACTTAAGAATTAAGGCAGGAGGAGAGTTGGTGACCCCTGCCCCGATCATCTTACGAGTAATAAGTGCGTGCTACCCAGCTCTCTATCTCCTGCTCGCTCCTGCCCTCCCCCTGGCCCATGGCATGCACACCCCCACTCCGGGGATCTGTAAGTACTAAGTCTTGGGACTCTTGCTTCCTTTGTGTGGGTGTATTGAAACTGGGCCTTCAATCAAAACGACCCTGTGGGTTTCACTTCCCCAGAGTGGGAGCTCGGATGCTGAGGGAGCTACCTGGCAACACGGTGTGGGTGGCCTGTGCTCCCTCGTTCAGCTGGTCATCATCGACGTGTTCTCGATTTAATACACCAGCTGATGGCCCCTCAGCACAGTCCTTACCACGGTGCTGTGAGGTGGATACCTGCTCTTACCAACTCAGTAAACATGGGTGTTTGTAAGAACAATAAAGGTAGGGGACGCTTTCTTACCTAGCATTTATGTTTGACTAAGATTGTCCTCTGTCCGTGACTGTCCCTGGTGTACATCTGGGAGAACTGGGGCCGGTGGAGGCAAAGCCACTTGCATAAAGTCAATCAGCTAGAAGGTGGCAGAGCCAGGACTTGAACCCTGAGAGGCTGGACTTCACCATGATTCTCTATGCTCTTTACCAAGAAAGGCCCGCACAGGGCCCACAGAGAAGTGAGTAACGTACACACGCCTGTCCTGGGGCAGCCTGCAGCTTTACTGCTCACAGCCCTGGGAAGTAGCCTGAACCCTGACCCCTTTTTCTTTTTTGTTCTTTCTCTCTTCTTTCTCCCTCTCCTCTCTCCTGGTTTTCTTTTTGAGAGGTGTATGTAACTTAGAGACCGCAAAGTGCACAGACCTTAAAGGTGAGACTTGATGAATGCTTGCCTGTGCTTACACCCATGTCACCATCACCCCATCAAGACAACACCTTTCCACCGCCTGGAAGCTTCCTTTGTGCCCCCTCCCAGTCAGCATCTCCCACCACCACCACTCTTGTGACTTTTATTGCCAGAGATTAATTTTGCCTGTCTTCAGACTTCACAGAAAGCTTTCTCGGTTTTACCGTTAAGGAAACCAAGGCTCAGTGAAGCAACTTGTCCCACGTCCCCTAGCTTCTTAGCGGCAGAGCCAGGAGGTAAACCCATATCTGTCTGCCACTGCCCCATGGGTCTTCTCATCACCCTTGCTAGTGACAGGAGGAATCAGGCCCATGGGTCCCGAGACAGCAGTAAATCGACAAAAAGCTTTTATTGCCTCTCCAGATGGGCTGATTCCTGACTGTCCATTCACCTTCTAAAATCGGTTCAGCCCCAGGGGCACTGGCTGGCTCAGTCGGTTAAGCATCCGGCAGTTGATTTTGGGTCAGGTCATGATCTCAGGGTTGTGGGATCGAGCCCCACGTCAGGCTCCACACTCAGGGAGTCTGCTTGAGTTTCTCTCTCCCTTTGCCCCTCCCTCCCCTTAAATAAATAAATAAATCTTAAAAAAAGAAAATCCGTTCAACCCCAGCTGTTAACATTAGCTAGCCTTGGCAGGCATCTGCGGGTGGCTGGCTGTGGGCAGGCTTGCAGCGCTGGCTAGGGGTAGCAGGAAGCCAACAGCCCCGGAACATCTGCCTTGCATTCGGAAGGTCTGGGCCTCGTTGGGTAGGTGGTGCAGGTGACTGAACTGCGTGTATCTAGCAGCCCGGGGCCCTTCAGGAAGGCACCTGGGAGCAGCCAGTTCTAGTCTTACATAACCAGACTGGCCCGAGCTCCGCAGGCCAGTAGGCAGGCTTTCCACCTCTCCCGAGCACCTCAGCTTCTTTATTCCAGGTGGCACCAGGGAGCCTGGGCTCCGCGGGCTGGGAGAGGCCCCCTGGGGCCTCGAGGGTGAGCTCACCTTGGTGCCACACCTGGGATTCACCTCTCCCTGCACTGAGGTCACCTCCAGAGGAGTGCCAGGGGATGACATCATCCCACAATCCCTCAGTGACGTGCTGAGGCCCCACCTCCCGGGTGGGAAAAGTGAGTAGCTTCAAGGAAGCTTGTTTGGGAAGGGAAGCCCGAGAAGGGAAGCCAGGGTCTTCTCTGGATGGTGATGTTCTGTTAATCACCCAGCAATCTCATCACTCAACAACCTTTGGATTTGCAAAGCAAGGCTGGGGTAGAAATTGGGCGCTGAAGGCTGAGGAGGAGAATTTGGCTGTGGAGATAGCCATCCTCCGGCATGCCCCCTGTGCTCCTGCTTGCTTCTCTCCCACTGGCTCATTTGTTCTTTTGGTTCCCTGATAGAGGCCAACGCTATGAGCCTGCCAAGCACAGGCCCCTATCTTCCCTCCCCACACCCTGTGTGTAGCCACAGAGAGCCAGCCCTCCCACCCTGTTTTCGCCCTTGACCCTAGATGTTGAGAGCGAGAGCAAGGGAGATGGTGTGAGCCCTGAAAAGCCTGGGGCTCAGGCAGAAAGCAGACCTGGGTTGGGATTTTAGCTCTGCCATTTCCTGCTGTGTGACCTTGGAGATGGGACTCACCCTCTCTGAGCCTCAGTTTCCTGGTTCTAAAATGTGAATCAGGACATTTCACAGGAACAGATGGGATAATGTGAATGCACATAGGCCCAATTGGGACTTTCCCGGTTTAATGGGCTGGAGGCCCAACAACCTGTCACTCTTTTGTCCTCAGGAACATCTTTATGACTCCCACAAGGAAACAAGCCCCAGGTGACTTTTTGAGCCCACTCTTTGTTAACTGAGCATCAGACAGCACATTAGGTGCTAGGAGCATAAAGACAGGGTCTGAGTGAAAGCCAGATGCCTTGCAGTGGCCCACGCGTTCTTTCCCAAAGATGCAGCTCTTTCCAAGGCTTTCTGGGAGTCGAACTGCTTCGAGCTGCAAGCCTTTATCCTACAGCCTGTGGACAGGACTCTGGTTAATGTTCACAATAGCCCCAGCCCGGCCACCTCAAGCTGCCCCCGTAGCTGTTTGCTAGGCCAAGCCTTTACATTCGGTTCCTTCTCCCCACGGGGAGTGCCCTGGGAATCAGACATGGGCTTCAGACACGGCCATCCAGTGTCCACTCAGCAGCTCCTCGGGGATGTCTCCAAGACACTTCGAGCTCAGCACAGCCACATGGAACTCGGTACCTTTTCCTCCCCACTGCTTTTTTTCCAGGGGCTTCCAGTCCAACAGATGGTTCCAGAAAGAACGTGGCAGGCTGCCTATATGCCTCCATCGAGCCACCCCCACGCCCCACCCAGCAGCGAGTCCTCCCTGCTCTGGCACACCATATCTTCTGTCCCTCCCTCCTGTCCGTCCACCCCCCACACACACACCCAATCCAGGGCGCCATCTCTCACCACCATGCATCAGCTTCCCATGTGGTCTCCCCAGTGCCAGTGGCCCCTCCCGTCCGTCTTCCTTGCAGCAGCCAGAGGCAGCCTGTTAAGGTGTAAGCCTGGCCGTGCCGCTACACTGAGGATGAAAGGCCTTACTGCGGCCTCCGAGCCCACCTGACACAGCGCCTGTCCATTCTCCAGACGCGCCACACAGCCCACTTCCCTCTGCTCTGCAACCATGGGGTACCACTCTGTTCCCCAAATCCGCCACTGCCAGGCCTCTGCACACTCTGTCCCAGGGATTCCCCTCCCTCTTTGCTGGGACAGCCTCGTCCTTTGAGCTTCAACTCCCATCTCCTCAGAGAAGTCCTTCTGGCCCACTCTCCTCAGAGGTCGGTGGCCCTGTTCGTCCCTCCCGTGGCACCCCACAGCTTTCCAGCAGAGCAGCCATCATAACTGGTGGAAGGTATCTATTTAGGACCGAGCAGGGCCTGTAAGGTTGAGGAAGGCAGAGATCACGTCTGACTGGTTACCCATTGCCTCGAATGCCTGACAGGTAGTAGGCACTCCCAAAGTATTTGGGGCGTAAATTCATGGTGCTGACGGATCCCAGTGTGGCGCCCTTGTCCTGGATAGCAAGGTGGCATGGCTGTCCCTGGAGCCCCCTGCCCCCACACACAAAGACACCCACATCCCCATCCCTGAGACCTGTGAATGTGTCACCTGACGTGGCCAAAGGACTTGTATAAATGGGACTCCGTCGAGCATCTTGAGCTAGGGAGATGACCCTGGGTTTTCCGGTGGGCAAAGTGCAATGACAGAGTTGCTACAAGAGGGAGCTAGGAAGTCAGAGAGGAGCAAAGATGCTGTGTGGCTGTCCTGGGTTTGACGTGGAGGAGGGGCCGTGGGCCTCGATAGCCTCTAGAGACTCGGAAAAGCAAGATGAAGGATTCTGCCCTGGAGCCTCCAGAAGGAGCACGGCCCTGCAGACCCATGTTCCACTTCTGACCTCCAGAAGTGCAGCATAATAAGTGTGTGTTGTTCTCAGCCCCCAGCTTTCTGATAATTTGCTGCAGCAGCCACAGAACACTGTCAGTCTAGTCGTGTCTCTGACCTGGTGCGTGCCCCAGGGCTTTGTGGGCGCTGGACACCGAGGATGACCACCCGGGGAGTCCCCCTTTCCCAGTTGAGTGGGAGGGGGCTCAAGAGAGTAGGAGTAAGGTACCATGTGCCTGGTGGTGCCAGGCCCTGATGCCTAGTGAGAGTCCCATTTCTCAAGTGTTCAGACACCCCATTAATAGCGAGTGGTTGTATCCCATTTAATAGACGGGTTCACAGAGGTGAAGTTACCTACTGAGTTCACATAGAAAGTAGCAGAGCCAGGATTAGAACTTGAATGTGTCTGACTCTGAACGCCATGCCCTTATCACCCCCACCTCCCTCCCTCCCTCCCTCCCTCCCTCCCTCCCTCCCTCCCAAGGCCAGCATTTGGAGAGGGCCCTCCAGGTGGGAGCCCTGAGCCCCCGTGCCTGAGCAGGCACTCGCTTCCCCGAGATGAGAGTTCTAGTTATTTGAGCAGTGGTCACCAAGGGAAATGGCCCCTGGCTGGCCCCTGCAGCTGGGATGGGTGCCCCATCTCAACAAAGGCTTCTGTACTTGTCTCCCTTAGCGTGAATGAGCTCTACGTTGATGACCCGGACAAGGACAGTGGGGGCAAAATTGACGTCAGCCTGAACATCAGTTTACCCAATTTGCACTGCGAATGTGAGTATTCCCGACAGCCCTCTGCTCCAGCAAGACCCCTCTGTTAGGCAGAGCTGGGTGTGCAGAAATGACGAGATGACCAGGACGAGTCAGCAAACAGGGCCAGCTGCAAACAGCAGGTAGCCTAAGATTCTCCTTACTCTTTTTTGGGGGGGAAATGTGATCAACCATGCATGCATTTGGAGGTTTTCTGGAATACAGAGCCCATGAAATTACTTAACAGGGATTACCTCTGGAGAGTAGCCACGTTGGTGTGTTGGGGGCTGTCTCTCAGGTCAGGTTCCCAAGAGGCAGAGTCTGAGATTTTCTGCAAGTGAGGAGGAGTTCCTCGGGAGGAACTGGAAGGGTGTGGGGAATGCAAGAGGACAAGCAGAGATGTAAGTTCAGGGGAGATCTAATCACAGCCTGATTTCATGGGGAGCCGTGGCATATGCCACAGTTTGTCCTACCCAGTAGCAGGGGGCCGGGCTATTATTACCCATATCCCTGGCTAAAGGCTGCATGCAGGGCGATGTGCGGGGGAGGGGTGGGGGGGGTCACATAACCTCTCGAGCATCTCGAGGCAAGGAGACCTCCCACCAGCCAAGAGCCATCACCTGGAGAAGGATGCCACTCTGAGGTGTTAGCAGCTAGCAGGAAACTTGGTTTTTTACTTCATACTCTTGTTTGTTTGTTGCACTTGTTTTAACTGGGAGAATGAATTACTAGTATAAAACAAAACTCACTGGAAGTCTGGTTTGGAGTCAGAATCTGGCTCTTTTGCCCACTAAGATTGTGTGACCCTGGCGAAGGTGTGACCTCTCTGAGCCTGTTTCCTCATCTGTAAAAATGGGTTTAGTGCCGTTTGTTGCCTGAGGTTTCTGGGAGGATCTGATGAGCTGGTTCCTAAACTTATCAAGTAGACTGGGTGTCCCCTCCTGGCCTGGGGTTTTAGTGTCCCTTTGCCCCAGCCTGGCACGTAACCTTCTGCGGGCCGTTCTCCCACCCACTCCCTTCCTCCTGAAGGACAGAACATCGGGTGTGTCTGCGGGCAGAGATAGGGAGAGATTCAGTTCTGTTACTGCTTTTGGTGAGAATTACATCACAATTTTGAATTCACAGTGGGCCCTGAGCCAGGGAACCTGTTGAAATAGGTCAGTTTTATTTTTATTTTTTCTCTTTCTTTTAGAAAAATAATTCATCTGGCAGCTTCTCATTCAGGAGTTGGTCGTGTCTCTGGAACAAGGAAATTCTTAGTCAGGCCAGAGGACTGGGATGAGTGGGGCAGGGGAGGGAAGGGATGTGGTTCCCGGCTCTGTCCCAGTGATGGGCCGTGGCCCAGGAGGGGCCGGGCAACCTCAGGCTTCAGGCTTCATCAGCCCACCACGCCCTGCCGCTCTGCAGGGCCATAACCTGTACCCGGGCAGCTCCCGCTTGAGCTCTGCACCCTGGCTTCTCTTTAAAAGAACTTCACATTTTTATTAAAGAAAAAAAATGCACGCTCATCATTGTACCTTTGGAAAATCGGAGCAGCAGAGAGAAGAAATCCATAATCCCACCCCCGTGCTAGCATCTCTTGACATTTGACGCATCCCATCCTGTTGGCCTTCCTTTCTGTGCATTTCTAAACACGGCTGGGATCTGCTGCGTGTGCAATTTCATATCCTGGTTTAAAAAGTAATATTGTGAACTAATACAGGAGTATATTTTTTACTCAAAAAATCATGTTCAAAATGCAAAAATATATAAAGAAAAAAGTAAAAGAAATACATGTTCCCTGGGGGGCTATCCACACCAGAGGAAGCTTCTGCTAAGAGTTGGGACTCCTTCCCCACCCCTCTGTGTCTGTGTGTCTGCGTGTCTGTCTGTCTCTGTCTGCAAACACATATCATGTTTAGGTGGAGATGTTTTTTGGTTTTTGGTTTTTTTCTTTTTACATAATTGGGACTCAACTGCATGAGACCTTTCTGGGGTTTCTTGTTTTTTTTCCGCTAATATCTCGGAGCTGTTCTTACATTACTCATAATATTAGTAAGATGATAGCCCAGCTGCCATTTATTCCACTCCTACTCCAATCCAGGCTCTGTCCTGACTTCTTTGGCTGTGTTAGTGCATGAAGAGGAGAGGTGCTCTAGCCGAGTGGCCAAAGGGTGTGGCCTCTGGATTGAAACTCTATGGGTTCCAGTCCAAGCTCCATTGTTTCTTAGCTGTGCGATCTTAGGCAAGTTACTTAACCTCTCTGTGCCTTCGTGTTCCCCAGTATAGAATGGGTTTGATAATATCTTCCCCACAGGGAATCTCAGATGGTGCATTCTTATATAAAAAGCACTTAGAGGAGTGTCCAGCACATAGTGAGTGCTGTTTTAATTTTTTTTAATCCTCGCAAGCTTAGGGTAGGGGAGGAGACTGAGGGACAGGAAGGTTAGGTAACTTGCTCAAGGTCCCACAGCCGGGAAGGGGCGGAGCCAGGAACCACAGAAAGTGGCAGCCCCAGATCCCAAGCTCTTAGTCACTGGCCTGCTCTGAGCCGCCGCGCCCCACATGTGGATTTCGCTCCGTCCGTGTGCCCGCTGCAGAGCATTCGGAGGGGGTATTCCGTTGACCAGCCCCTGTTGACAGGCAGCTGGGCTGCCTGCAGGGGTCACAGTTTCAAATAAACTTGTCCAGAGCAGGCTTGCACACATGTCTGGACATGTGTGCATCTGGAGAACGGGCTCCTAGGGGTGGAGGTGCTGAGTCAAACAGGGACCCGTTTGCATTTCTTTTAAATCAAACATTACGGCATCAGCATTTCCCACATACTATAGACCCGCGGGCGTCATTTTAAATGCATCATATTTCCTTCTGTGGATGGGCCGTCACTCACTTCCCCATCCCCACGGAGGAATAGGATTGTTCCCATTTTTCCTTTTCAGGGTTGGCTCACATAAAATTGCTTCCAGCTGTTCTTCCTCTGTGTTGCAACCTCCTTTCCAGGGCTTCTTTTAGGGAATTTTCTGCATTTTCATAGTTTATAGACCCATGCCACTTAGACCATCTCGGGGAATGCAGTTGGTGTGGGCCTGCCCATTTTACAGATGGGGAAGCTGAGCCACAGGTGGAGAGTCACATTGGAGTCAAGGACCAGGACTCCCAGGCCCCAGGTTTCCCATTTGGTGTACTGAGGAACCCGGAAAAGTGCGTGAGTTCCAGGAGGGCAGGACCTGCAGGAATAGGCATTTGGTAAAAGAAGGTGTGAACGAATGAATGATGAGGGAAGCAAGTGAATGACTGCCTGGACCTGTTCGCCCAACGAATCCTGAGACTGAGACACACTGAGTGCCGCCATTCATGAGGCACGTGCCGTGTACTGTGTGCCAGACCCTGTTCTAAGCATTTTCTACACATCCGTTATTTGATCCACGTAATTCTCCAAGGAAGGTCTATTATCACCCCCATTTTCCAGAGAAAGAAATAGGCATCGAGGGGCTCTGTGCCTGGGCCAGGATTGCACAGCTGGTAAAAGGCAGGGCCAGGCTTCAGACAGCCTTTGAACCCGACGCTCTGCTTCTCCCTGTGGCCTTGCACTGAGCAGAGCCCTCACCCTGGCAGCCCACAATCCGCCATCCCTGGCCCCGTTAGCTGCTACCTCCCGCAGCTCTTTTCTTCTTTCTTTGTAGCCTCAGGCAGTGGCAGGGACGGGACCTTGTAGGCTTGCTCCCTTTTAGTCTGGCCATCACCTTCGCCGCCTCCTCTGTGGGCTCTGGGCCCCAGACTGTGAGCGCCTAGAGGGCCTGGGGCCCGCCTGTCCCTGGAGCAGATGGGGGCGTGGAGTGGACGGGAGTGGGGGTCCAGGGAGGAGAGGGCTGGCCCCACCCCCTCTGCTCTGGGCATATGTTTGTGACTCTCTCCTCTCCTTGTCCCCTGCAGTGGTCGGGCTCGACATACAGGATGAGATGGGCAGGCATGAGGTGGGGCACATCGACAATTCGATGAAGATCCCGCTGAACAACGGGGCCGGCTGCCGCTTTGAGGGGCAGTTCAGCATCAACAAGGTATGGAGACCCTGCATGGGCCCCTTTGACCCGCTCCCTGTCCCTTCAGTCCCTTTCCTCCCCAGAAACTGGATGGTAGAGCTCTGTGCTCCCTTGGCCCCCCTCCAGCCAGAGCCTAACAAGTATCAGGGTGCCCGGAGTTTCCTGCTGTGAATCTGGGTGGGGGTTCCAGGTTCCCCGAGGCGTGGAGCCCCTGCTGGCTAGTTGAGGAAGGGGCTACTCTTCTTCCCGACAGGGAAGACATCAGGTGATGAGAAGACCATGGGATTTACGGTCCTGAGTGTGCGTCCCAGCTCTACCCCTCTTGGCCACCCAGCACCCTCCAAGTCACTGCTCCCATCTTAGCCATCTGTAGGGGGAGGATGTGATGATGGTCGTGATAGAATGATACCACCCGGTTCACAAAGTTTGTATGAGGATGAAATGAGCTATTACACATTCACCCAAAAAACTTTGATGGGACACCTTCTGTATTCTAGGGTGGGCTTCTGGCTCTGGGGCTGCCCAGAATAGATGGAAGGGACTGGAATTGGTAGAATAAATGGGCAGAGTTCCCGTGCTGGCGGAGCTTCTGTGCTGGAGGGGGAGACAGAAAATATACTAACTGAGAAGCATTTTGGGGGGTGGTAGGCGCTGTGATGAGGAAGAAAGCAGGGGAAGGGGGGAGAGTGGGGTGGTTTGAAAGTACCTGGTAGGCCCCAAAGGACCACTCGGGCATTACTGTTGTTTTGTTGCTAGAACCAGGAACTTGAGCTCCTGGCTCAAGGATGTGAGCAGAGTGCATTTGGGAGCGCCGGGGAACCCCGGTGGGAACCAGCAGAGGTTGCTCCCTTTTCAGCTCTTCTTACGTATTATCACAGGGGAGCCTCTCAAGAACCCCGTGAGGTGGCATCATGTTACAGATGAGGAAGCTGAGACCCAGAGAGGTTGAGTGTCTTGCCCAAGATCACACAGCTATCTCCCTTGTTCCATAGCTCCCCTTCCCCAGTCCCAGCCAGACTGAGCCATTGCTCACTCCTGGCTTCTGCTTGCCCTCTTGTAGCCTCTGTCAGAACACCCTGCCTCTGGTCCCTGACATCTGAATCAGACATTGCGAACCCACTGGCCACACCCAGCCCAGAGACAGGTTATGTTTGTCCTGCACAGCATTCAAACACGTCAGAGCCAATATCTAAAGATTGGGAGTCGAGATTTTGGGCTTTTCAAAGTCAGAGGCTCTAGCCACCCTGGACCCATATCCCATTGGCAGCTGGCACATGCCCTCCCTTCCCACAGTTCCTGTGGATGGCTGCAAGGCTGGGCTGGGCTGGGCCACTGGTGTGACTGGACCTGTCTCTCTCCCGTGTAATCTCAGGGCCTCTCCTCTCCACATGGCTTCCATGTGTGTTCTTTCTGGCAGAGTGGCCTTCTTCCATGAGAGCTCAGGGCTCCCTGGAGTGCGAAAGCAGAGGATGTCACTTGTGCCACAGTTTAAGTTAAACTAAGTCACGAGGTCGGTGCTCTGCTCCGTGATTCAGATTTTATGGCAGTGGTGATGGGAAGCCGTTTGAGTTTTAAGCAGGGAAGCAATGCAATCAGATTTATGGTTTAGAACTATACTGTCCAATGTGGTAGCCATTAGCCATGTGGGGCTATTTAAATTGAAATTCCTTAAAATTAAATAAAACGAAAAATTCAGTCTTTCAGTCTTACTAGTCACATTTCAAGGACTTTATTAAGAGAGACTAGTGGCTACCATATTAGTGCTAAATAACATTTTTATCATCAGAGAAAGTTCTGTTGGACAGCAAAACTTCAGAAAGCTCACCATGACAGCTGTAGGGGAGCCCAGTGGAGGGGGCCAAGAGCAGAGGTCATGGTCCATGGTTGTGCAGCAGAATTGGAGAGAAGTGGCCAAATTAGGGATGTGGAGTCAACAAGCTTACTGATCAGTTGGAGGTGCGTGGTGAGGGCAAGAGTGGAATCAAAGCAACCTCTTCATTTTTGTCTGGACTACCAGGAGGTCCCATTTTCTAGATATAGAAGTTTGGGTGAACATGGATTCTGTAAATGATGGGGCTGGGAAACCGTAGTTCAGTTCTGGACGTGTTTCATTTGTGATCCCCCCAGAGATGTTAAATTGGAGGTGTGTTTCTGGGGTTCAAGAGAGTGTTCTGAGCTGGAATGTGAATATGGGAGTCATCAGTGAATAGAAGATGGTGGCAAAGGGTCCATGGCACCAAAATATAAGAACCCAAGGTCTTTTTTTTTTTTAAGATTTAATTTATTCTGAGAAAGAGAGTCAGAGTGAGAGAGCACACAAGCAGGGGGGAGGGAGAGGGAGAAGCAGACTCCCCGCTGAGCAGAGAGCCCCCGCATGGAGCTCAATACCAGGACCCTGGGATCATGACCTGAGGCGAAAGCAGATGCTTAACGACCGAGCCACCCAGGCACCCTAGAAACCCAGGGTCTTGATGCAAATGTGGTTTGAGGACTGATTTCTGGTACACTCCAGAGTTGAGGAGCAGGGAGATGAGGGGGTGACGAAAGGTAGGAGAAGGGGCAGCCAGGCAGGTAGGAGGG
The DNA here is from genome assembly GCF_023065955.2 of Ursus arctos. Classification (NCBI taxonomy): domain Eukaryota; kingdom Metazoa; phylum Chordata; class Mammalia; order Carnivora; family Ursidae; genus Ursus; species Ursus arctos. The sequence continues at coordinate 59,595,935 of NW_026622819.1, forward strand.
AACCAGGCCTAGGCGGGCCCTAGAATCTAGAAGAGAACATCCATCAAGGAGGAAGGCTGGTGCTGCGTGGGCGGGGTGGCTCACCGACCCGGGAGCTGCAGGGAAAGCCCATGACATGGGAGAGAACAGGGCTGCTGCACCACCAGCGCTTTGGGAAGTGCAGACGGCACAGGGTCCGGGCGGCAGTGGCGGGGTGGCCTTGGAGAGGCGACGGTGGGGTCTGCGCTCACAGGGAGATGGGTGAATTGGCGGTAGGCCCGGGCTCTGGCTCTGCCCACAACTATGCACCTGGAGAACTGCTGCTCGTCCACAGACCTCGTCGATGAGGGTCCCTCCGGAGTCCCTCCTCCCCCTTCCTCTGACCGCCTCCTCCATTCTGCCTCCTGTGTTGCTACCGTGCACTTCGCTGCTTGACTTCTTTTGACCGTCGTCCCCCACCCCTTGCTGATTGATTCATGCATCTCGCTATTGCACGTCGCGGCGTGCCGGGCTCCACGCCGGGCACTGGGACGCGGTGCTGAAGGAAACAGCCACGGTCCCTGACCTCGGCGGCACTGTGGTCGGCTACGGGGTGGTCGCCAACCACAGCTGAACACTCCAGCGAGTGTGTAGTCTCGATGAAGCGGCTGTGAAGAGAATGAAGGGGGTGCTATGGCGGAGGATCACGGAGGAACCCCACGGAGACGGGCGTAAGCGAAGGCCCGTCCGAGGGGTGACGGCTGAGGATGAACAGACACGCACACAGCTCCCAGTTGTGGGGGCCTCACCTTGGGGTATGATCACCCGGCTTAAATATTTGTGCCCCGGCCTGGGGTGGACACCGGAGAAGCAGGACCCCCACCCAGGAGATAGCCCAGCAGCACCGCCTCCTCCCCTCCGCAAACATGCCCAAGGCGGCAGTCAGCTCCCCTCAGACAGGCTGTGGCGGGGCCCCGGCTGGCTCTGGGGGAGGGGGGCTTGCTTTTTGGGGTCAGACAGACCTGTGCTTGAGAAGCCTGGCTACAGTGCTCGCTGACGGAATGTCTCTGGGCAGTTGAGCCCCTCTGAGCCTCAGTGTCCTCATCTGTAAAATGGAGATCCTAGTACTGCCCTCACAGGTTGTAAGACATGAGCAAATTAAAATACAAAGCACTTAACACCGTGGAAACGGGGACTCGCGGCGCTGCCCCTTCCCTGGCCTGCCCTGTCTCCTGTCAGTGGGAGCGCCCATGATTTCACCAGCCGGCACCCACTGTCACCCGGGTGCAAGTGTGCTCGTAGAATGTGCACGGATGTTGTTCAAGAAACGGGTCTTCTCTGGTCGGGGAGGGCCGGGGATTCTAGGAAAGTGTCACGCCAGCCCTCGCCTGTGGCTGCCACCTGTTGGGTTCCTACCTGGCCCTTTCCCAGATTACCTAGTTAGTCCTTGTAACAGCGCTGAGGAGACTGAGGCACAAGGAGTTAAGTGGAATTTGAACCTGGGCAGCCTGGCTCCGGGCCCCTGCTCTCCCCCTGCGTCCCCTGTCCCCTTGTTGCTCCTCCTTGCCAGCGTCTTGGTCATGTGAACTATGACCACTTGTGTCCATTCACTCCAGGTCACCGCTCAGGCCACCCTCTGCCGTTGTCCCTTTGCAGGGAGTGGAGACCCCCACTCTCGCTTGTTCCGGGCGCATGCCTCCTAGGAGCTCTCAGGCAGAAGGTGCTCGACGAGAAAGCCAGCAGCCGCGGTGTGCCCTGATGGTGGGTGAGCTTAGCAGCTGGCCCCCGCCCCTTTATCTCCCAGCATCAGGCTTGCCCTGTGGCCTCCTTATTTATCCATCAGGAAGTCGGCCAAAAGTCAGACGTCCAAGGTCGCATGATCCAAGCTGCATTGGCAGCCCCCAGCAGCCCAGACTCCTCGCTGAATCACCCAGCCCCCAGGAGGAGGGCAGGATGGGCCCGGGTTTGGGGCCTGGCTCCTTCTATATGTTTCTAAAATCTCTCAGAGACACTGACGTAGGTTCCCAAGTCACAGGCTCTAAAAGTGTCGTCTTTTCTTTCTTCAGCCCAGCGTGTGCCGGCATGAGTCAGCCACCTGTGCTGGATTCCTTGTGGAGGGGGAGTGGGTCACTGAGTCACAGCCTCGCGGGGAGGCAGCGGGTGGCGATGCGCGGGAGCCAGCCTCCTTGACTCACTGAACTCTGGGAGCGGGAGGCCCAGGCTCCAGACCCCATTCTGAACCCTGCCAGCCTGTGGGCCCCACTCCGTGGAGAAACTCCAGAGGACCCATGCCTGACGCTCTTGGTCTCTTACTTCCAGACGTGATAGACAACAGGGCCTGTAGTCCTCCCTTTATTGTGGGAATTTTTTTTTAAGATGTTATTTATTTATTTGTCAGAGAGAGAGAGAGAGCACACGCAGGGGGAGCGCAGGCAGAGGGAGCAGCAGGCTCCCCGCTGAGCAAGGAGCCTGATGCGGGGCTTGCTCCCAGGACCTCGGGATCGTGACCTGAGCTGAAGGCAGATGCTTAACTGACTGAGCCACACAAGCATCCCTGTGAATTTTTTATAATACACATTTGTATAATTAATTATTTAAATAAGTAAAAATGAAGTTAAGAAATTGTTTTAAGATACAGTGGTCTTTTCCCCATGCCCTGCCCGTGTACGTGCTGTCCTGAATTCCAGGAGGGTCCTTCTGTTCCCGGCTCCTTGTTCTGATGATGGACGTGTTCATTGTAGGAACCCAACCCAATAACGGCTGCCATGGGCTTTGCACGCCTCACCTCCTTTAATCCCCCAATAACCCTCTGTGGTTATCATCGCCATTTTGCCAGTGGGGAAACTGAGGCACAGAGAGGTTCCTGACCTTGCCCAAGGTACCCCCGCTGGGGGTGGGGCCAGACTGGAGTGTAGAACTCAGCTGCTGCTCTACCATGGGTCACTGGGCCCCTGAAGCCCGCGTTCGAGCCTGTGAGCTGAGGCCAGGCCATGCCCTATCAGCCTGGCTACCTTCCAGATCAGTCTGCAAAGCTCAGGCCCTCGTGAAGACAGGAAGATTTTTAGAAGCCCACGACTTTGTGCTCGAAACAGGCATGCTTACAAAATAAACGACTTTGATGGACTGCTGCTAAGCCAGAAGGTATAAGCCATATTTCTTCCTCTAATATAGCTTACCAAACCTCCGTTGAACTGGAATAAAGTAAACTCTGTTTTTCGCATGGCATTGGGCCTTTGCTGAACAGCCCCATCTCCCTCTAATGCTTCTTTGTTTCCTGATGCTACCACCCCCTGCGGGCCGTTCTCTTACTGCAGCTTCAGTACCAAACTCTTCTAGTTCCTTACAGATGCCCGCCAACTGGGCTGGGCAGTTTCTGACCTCCAAACTGATTCATGCTGTTCCATCTGACTACATGCCTTTCCCCTGTTCCCAAGTAATGCAGACTCATTAGCACAAGAGGGTCCTTTCTGCTGAGAAGCCCCCTCTGAACACTCCCAGCTGAATTGGGGGCCCTCCCCATGGCCCCCACGGTCTATACATCCCTCTGGTCCGTGTGGGTCGCACAGTCTCACTTTCTGTTCCAGGCTCTTGTCTGGCTATCTTCCCAAACCCAGCACGTCCCAAGGGATGGCTGCATGTGGCCATCAACCCAGGCCTGCTGAGGTACATGGTGGGAGGGAGTATCATGTCCTGCTTCAGTGTGCCGAGTCTGCAGTCCAGCAGCCATGAGTTCAAACCACAGCTCTTGACATGTTCCTTAGCAAGTGTCTTCACTGCTCTGAGCCTCAGTTTTCTTTTCTGTAAAATGGGAATTAACAGATGTAAAAATCAAAACTGCTATTTTAAGAATTAGTGCCATTCATGGGGCGCCTGGGTGGCTCAGTCGTTAAGCGTCTGCCTTCGGCTCAGGGCATGATCCCGGCGTTCTGGGGTCGAGCCCCACATCAGGCTCCTCCACTGGGAGCCCGCTTCTTCCTCTCCCACTCCCCTGCTTGTGTTCCCTCTCTCGCTGGCTGTCTCTCTCTGTCAAATAAATAAAAAAATCTAAAAAAAAAAAAAGAAGAAGAAGAATTAGTGCCATTCATCCTTTGTTCATTCATCCAGTACCTATTTTGTGGGGGATCTGCTGGGGTTTGGGGAGTGAGGATCAAATCAGACACATCTCCCCACAGGCATGGAGCCAACATTCTCTGGTGAGGAAACAGAATAGAACGAGATAAAGATCGGGTGGCAGGTGCTGCTGAGTGCTTTCTCAGCGGGGTTTGCGGAAGGGGGTTTGGGAGGCTCCCTGAGCAGAGGCCTGAGGGAGACCAGGGAGAGCTGCGTCAAAGAGGGTTCCAGGAAGGGGTCACAGCCACACAGGACCGAGGCGGGACCACACGGGCACTGTTCCCAGTGCCACAGGGAGGCTGGCATGGCCAGCGAGTGTGCAGAGGAGTCACACAATCAGATGTAGGGTTCAAAAGGACCCCTCTGGTTGCTGTTGGGGAAAGGCCTCGGGGTGCCAAGGGCAGACACTGGGAGCCCAGTGGGGAGGCTGCCCCCACTGTCCAGTCTAGGGGAGCACCGGAGGCTTGAGAAGTTCAGGTGCTGGGCGTCGTGAGGGTAGAGCGGACAGCCTTTCCGGGTGGGCAGGAGGTCAGGGGTGAGAGAAAGATGGGGCCAAGATGATGCCAAGGGTTTGGCCTGAGCTGCTTGGTGGAGAAGGGGCCTTTTGGTGCAGCAGAAGTGCCCCGGCAGAATCCACAGGATTGCCACAGGATATCAGTCCCTCTCCCTCTGCCAGGGCCTCAAGGCCCGGGGAGGAAAGGAAGCCACCATAGTCCTGCCTTCAAGGATCCCCCAGTCTGGGGTGGTGGGGCAAATGTGGGTAAGTAGTGTTGATTTGTATTTTGAGAAGGTTCAGTTGGTCTGTGGGCCTCAAGGTTCAACCCACCATAGGGCCAACAGCCAGAAAGTGGCCGGTGGGCAGGTGCCATTTCAAGCCCTGGCCTGTGCCAGGTGCCCAGCTATGTTCTTTGACCCCATAGTCCCGGCAGCCCCCTCGGGTAGCTTCTGTTCCTACCCCCATTCTACAAACGAGCAACCTGAGGCTCAGAGAAGGGCAGTAGGTCCTCCAAAGTCCCATGGCTCGGACCACGCTGGGATCCTGATCCAGATCTGTCTGACTCCTGGGTGAAGACCTGCCCCCCACCTCGGGGGCAGCCCACGAGACTCCTGAAACTCGCATCTCTCCCCCAGGTCCCGGGCAACTTCCACGTGTCTACACACAGTGCCACGGCCCAGCCACAGAACCCGGACATGACTCATGTCATCCACAAGCTGTCCTTTGGGGACACACTACAGGTGAGCAGGGTACACACAGGTGGCGTGGCTGGGAGTGGGTATACAGGGACTGGGTCACCTGGAGCCTTCTGTCCTCTCTGGGCACAAAGATAACATCTAGACGGGTCACCCCCTCTGAGTCTCTGTCAAACAGCGCTTCTGTATTATTCCTTCGGAGCGTGGGCCTGCGGTTTTGACGGTACCAGTGCACTTGGACCCTTGGGTTGAGACCCGGAGCCTGGGGAAAGGGACGCGCTTTTCACGAGCCAGTACTACGTGCTGGCGCTCTCTCCGTGCCAGTGTGGCCTTACGAGGTATGAGGGGGCCGCCACATGTGACAGCTGTGAAGCTGGGCCCAGAGAAGCCACTTGTCTAGGGTTCCCCAGCAGATCTGTCTGATGCCAGGCTCCAGCCTATGCCCCTCTACAGCCCCTTCTGCCTTCTAGCCCAGTGCCCACGCCCACCAAGTAGGGGTACCGTGGTGAAGGAAGCCTCCTGACAGTCCTCGGTGAGGAGGGAGAGGGCCACCTCCAGCAGGCCCAGCCCAGCAGCTTCCTACCCGCGGCAGCTGTGTAAGAACCCAGCACAAACCACCCGCTCTCCACCAGCGGCGGGCAGGGAAGCTAGGATGTTCTCTCTTCTCCACTACTCCCGGTGCTCCTGAAGCTAGATTCTGGAACTGAGGCTCAGAGTAGGGAGGTAACTGCCCCAGCCACAGTGCTGGGATCGGGAGCCCAGGTCCTGCCACCAAGCCTTGCTCGATGAGAATCCTGGTTCCTGGTTGAGATTATTGGAGGGTGGGGTTCCCCCCAGGGATGGTGGTGGTGTGCTCCTGGGGCTCACATAGGCCCACAAGCACAGCGCACACACCACTATGCCTTTTATGCACACACACATGTGCTCAGACTCACGCACACACTCATCAGACACACGCTCAGAGGTACGCCGACACACGCATGCTCACACATATACCCCGAGACCCATCTCTAAACACACACGCCAAGCGCACACACACCCAGACTCTTGCCCAGACACAGCGCACGCACACCACCCAGAGACGCGCACAGCTCGCCCATGTTGGCACATCCCACATACACACTCGTCCCCACGCTGCCCCACTCAGTGCACCTGCCAAGCACCGTTCTTCAGACGCAGGACCTTCTTTCACTCTCTAAGCAGCCCAAGAGGTGGGTACTTTGTTGTCTCCATTTTACAGGTGAGGAAGTTGAGGCACAGGGAAGGGCCGGTCTGTTGCAAGGCCTGAGTTCGAATCAAGAGTCTGGCTTCCGGCGGCGCTGCTGGTCCGGCCTCCCCCGTGCGCCCTCCCGAGGGCACACTGCCCCTCACGCACATGCACTCTCACAGCTCCTCTCCGCTCCACATTGCCTCTGCTTCCTTCCCTGTGGGCACCTTGTGTCCAGCCTGAGGGGCCAGTCATCACCTCTCCAGCCCCTTTGGAGGCCACAGAGATCTTCCTCTTGGAAACAGGGCTTAGGAACAGAGAAGGCCTGGCCGCCCCGGGTGCCGTGAGCCAGACTCCCTGCCTACATGCTTGGTGAAGCACAGCCTGCCCTGTGACCGGGGACCCCCTTCACGCAGGGCTCGCCAGCCACGGGGTCCCCGCTCTCCACTCAGGGTGTTGTCGTGTGTTGGCTCCCCAGCCTGCCTTTCCGGATCCAAAGCCAGATCCACCACTTACTAGTTGTGTGACCTTAACCGAAGAATTTATTCCCGCTGAGCCTCAGTTATCTCATCTGTACAATGGGGACAGTAAATAGTACCTGCCTCAGAGGACTGTAGTGAAGATAAAATGAATTCCTGCACATAAAGCCCTTAGATCAGTGCCAGGCACAGAGTAAGCGGTCGAGGAAATGAGCCATTACCACTGTCGTTGCTCTCTGCACCCTAACTCTGCACCAGGCCGTGCAAGACCAAGCGGGCTGCCAGCCTTTGAGGGGCTCACGCAGCCATGGAGAAGTCAGAATGCGGGGTAGTGATCACCCCCAGTGGGACGGGGGCTGACAAGTCACAGGCAGAGGTAGGCGGCAGGCCATCCATATTCTAAGCATTGGGCAGTGCCCTAGCTGCCTGTAGACCCACCAGCTCGGCAAACCCGCCCGCAGCCTTGGGAAAAAAGTCGCTGTGAACTCTGGTGTGCACAGGGGAAAACTGTCCAGGGTCACTCAGTTCTGCACAGCCAGAATTCAAACCCAGTCTTTGTACCACGCCACACTGCTTCCTCGTGGGAGCTGTGGACACCAGAAGCCTGCTCTTTCTTACCTAGAGAGCAACGTTACAGGTGACCCCAGGTTTAATCCTCACAAAGACTCCCTTAAGGGTCCTGGATGGCATATGTTGTTCCTGATGAGGAAACTGGGTCAGAGAGATTCAGTAACTTGCCCAAGGTCACACAGCTTATAAGAAACCAGGTATGTCTGGCCCCAGGTCTTCTATTACTGTGCTTCAGACAGTCTGGATTCATCAGACCCTCTTGAAATTTCTACTCTGTGCCAGGCCCTGGGACTACATGATGGGTAAACGATACCGGGTTCTTGCTTTCAGGAGAAGAGGTAAATAAATAAATGTGATAATATAGGACAAGGAAGGTTAAGGACAAGAGAGGCATAGGATTCTGGGTAGTGATATGGGAGCAGGGACAGGGTTCATCCTAGCCTGGGAAGTCAGGGAGGGCTTCCCAGAGGAGGGTGACCTCACAGGTGGCATGTAAGCCAATCCCTGAAGAGTGAGAAGGATTTGGCCAAGCTGACAGGGCAGTCTCGTGGGCAAGGGGCATCGACACATCTTCCACGGTGTGACACACCCAGCTGGTCATTTTCATATAAAAGACCTTCAAGGTTACTTTTAGAAAAAATGGGTCAGCAGATGTCCACGTCATCAGAATGATGTTCTGTCACAAGGCCTGGGAAGTGAGTGCTCCTCAGAGTTGGAGAGGACGCAGAAGGGGAGTAGGGAGTGGAGCTTTATGGGGGGCGAGGGACCCGTGTTAGATTCAGGCAGGTGGGGCTGCCTGGGGCAGGTTGTGTGAGAGCACCCACCTGCCGTGTGGAAGACGGGCCATGAGGCCAGACTGGTGAGCGAAGGGCTGCAGCCAAGGCCAGGCGAGACAGGGCAGCAGGGAGAAGGGAAGGGGACAGATGGGGGGGGGGCAGTCTTATGTTGCTATGTGCCCCTGGCAGAGCGAGACAGTAACAGCCTCTTGTTTGGTCTAATTATGGGCTAAATAGGATTTTCTTTAAATGAAAAAAATCTCCCCATCCATCATCCACATGACAAATATTTATTGAGCACCTGCTACGGACATTATGTGCCTTATGCACGTTGCCGAGGACAAGCATGGTCCCTGCCCGTGTGGAACTTACAGTCCGGAGGGGAAAACAGACGTTACTCAAATGATCGTACAAATGAATGTGAGGTAAAACCATGACAAGTGACTATGGGAGGGAACATCCTAGGTCTCGTCTCCGTAGCCACCATCCTCTTGGGTTCAGATTGTCATTCCCTAGGGCAGCAGGGGACAAACTTTCCTTTTCTTTGGGTTTGTTAAGAGTGTGCAGCTCTGTTACATGATCAGTAAACATCAGCCACCTGAGACCAGGATCAAGGATCAGGTGACCCAGCTGCTTCCCACTGTTCCGGCCCTCTCTGCAGGAGCCTTGTCCCCACCTACCTCACCCCCTTCCCCTGCCACACGGGCCTCTGTTTATCCCTCAGTCTCCCGGCTCATGCTTCAGAGATGCTGCTTGCCTGATTAACTTCCCACTTTCCTGCAGATCATAGCGTGTCACTTCTTCCAGGAAGCCCTCCAGGGTGACTAACTTGGCAGCCCCTGTTAACCATGCCCATGGTGGCATGCCCCATGGACCAGGCATGCATTGCCCTGCTTTCGATTTTCCTGTAGCTGACATGGTTTCCCCTCATCCTCAGAGAAGAGGTAGGATGTGGCCTTCAGCCCCACTCGACATCAGGCCCTGCCAGGGGCACACAGTGGGGCCAGCTGCCGTGAGGAGAGGGCTCTTCACAGCTGCTGTATGTTCTCTGCGGCAGATAGAGTGGGAGACCAGCAGCCCTGGGTGCTCAGAAGGCTGTAGGGGATCTCAGGAGGCGTGTCCTGGGACCCAGACCCACTTCTACTTGTATTTCCAAAGTGCCTTAGTGGAAAGAGCTCCGGCTTGAGGTCAGATACCTGAATTTGGAGTGTGGCTCAGCCATATATCAGCTGTCTGACACTGGACAAGCTTCAGCATTTCTCCAAGCCTTGGTCTACTCTTCTGTAAAATGGGCTCAACAGTACATCATTAGGGGCACTAAACGAGATGACTAGAAGTACTCAGGATGGAGTGGTCTATTACAGGGGCCCAAGATGGGAAGCAAGCTAATGCCCACCATGTGCCGGGCCCGGGCTGTGTTTGTTTCTTGCTCCCTACAACTTCTCTGTGAGATAGACCACGCTGGGTAAGGTCCCTACACCAGGTCGCACCTGACCATCCCCTCTCGGCCAGGCCCAGGCCCGGAGGACGTGGCATCCTGGGGTCAGTCCGCTCACTGTGCTTCTCCGCAGGTCCAGAATGTTCACGGAGCTTTCAACGCTCTCGGGGGAGCAGACAGACTCACCTCCAACCGTATGTATCCCGTATCCCAACTGGAGCAGGGAAAGGGGGAGAAGAAGGGAACGTGTATCAAGCACTCACTGTCAGCCGAGCCGTGAATGCTCCGTTCCCATAGCTGGCTTGTGGGGAGGGTGGAATTAGCCCTATCTGACAGGCAAGGGGAGAAAAGTGCCTTGTCCCCACCCTCCCTGGGGAAAGGATGTGACAGCCCCAGGCACATCATAGGAGCTCAGTGAGTGCCAGCTATTATCATCATTAGCGTTATCATTACTGTCGCACAATTGTTTTTACTTGAGATAATCACCCAAGATCCCACAGCGAGCCATGGCAGAGCCCAAATTCATCCTGGTTCCAGTGGCACTGTGAGAACAGGGCTGAGGGTGGCCCAGTCAGGTCTGACCCCACACTCTCCTCTTGCTGGAGCCCCTCCCACCCATAAATGCCCCCTTTCCTGAGCCCTCCACCCACTCAGCTCTCTGGCATCTTGGCCCCAACTAAAGAGGGCTCCGTGTCTTTACACACTGACACACCTCTGCACACACCTATCTGTTGGCTGATCTAATGAATTTTTGCACACCTTATATGCACGTGTGCACACACATGGGGCCTTGGATGTATGCACAGAATGGGTCCGGGAGACCTGTCTGCTTAAATGGAGTCACCCCCTGGATCCTGCAGGACAGATGACCTTGACTTTCCTTATTTCCTCACCTGAGCTCACCTTTTTTATCCGTAAGGCTTTTCTCATTGTTTCTTAAAATACATTCTGCTCCCTGATGGTCAGAAATTCAAGCAAAAGAAAACATCTCTCCATGACCGATCCCCCACTCACAACAAAGCACACTTTTCATTTCTCTGTGTCCCTGTGAACCCTCGTCCATCCGCAGAAGTCATCATCTCAAAGCCAGTAGATGGCGGTTTACCCTCTGATTTTTGTGCTTGACATTTTTAGGAGACCGCGGTTTTTGTAGGTGTTTGCAGTGGTGAGGAGGCACGGCTGCCCCTCTCGCAGCTCTGCCATGCTTTATTAAGCCGTTGTCTTCTCGTGGAAGACGTTCCTTGTTTTTTCCCATCACGGCAATGCTTGTGATATTTATGATATTTGCATTACATTGTCCGGTTGCTTTCCCGCTGGGTGCGGGCCGTCCTTGCCTCCTCCGGCAGCTAGCGACACGCAGCGGCGTCTCCTTGCCTTCAGGCCGATGTCTGATTCTAACAGAGGGAGGTGATCCTTCCCATGTTGGTGTCCTTGGTATAGTTCTGTGGGGGGGGCAGCACATTGCCCCAAGGTGGTGGTCTACACGCGCTCGCAGTTAGCACGGACCCCTCAGAGATGGACATAGAGCTGAGCTCGGAAGGACCCAGACTGTGGCAACTGGTAGAGGGTTTGGGCAGAAAACCCTGGCTGCTCTAGGGCTAGTGACGAGAGCCATCTCAGGCTGGCTTCCGTGGGAAGAAAATGCGTGAGACCAGACAATGGCAGCCAAGGGTAGGGCTGGCTTTCATTCCCTCAGCTCTTCAGCTTGGCCTCCCTGCTGGGCCTTTTTGCCTTTGCTGCCCCCTCTGCTCCCAGACCTTCCCATTGAGGGCTGCTTCTCATTACGTAGGTCTCAGCTCAAATGCCACCACCTCCGAGGGGCCCTCCCTGACCACCTTATCTAAAGGAACTCCCACTTCTAGTAACGGATTTTTCTTCCAGCACACACCACTCTCTTTGAAGATATAGAGGAGTGATTGTGGATGTTTTAGCCATGATGATGAGGACATTGTGGTTGTTGTGTTTTGTTTTGTTTTTTTATCTTTTATAGAGACATAACTAAAATATTTGTGGATGAATTGATGTGATGTCTGGGATTTGCTTCCAGATAAAATGGGGTAGGGTGAACGATGAGGCAAAATTGACTGTGTGTTGTTAATTGTTGAAATTGAGGAATGGGATACTGGTGTGTGGGGGGGTTCATTGTAGGATTCTCCATTTTTTATGTGTTTGAATTTTTCCATAGTAAGATGTTGGGAGGGAGGGAGGCTGTGAGCTCAAAGTGTATGTGGGCCTGCCTGGTTCAGGTCGGATCCAGCAGCCCCGAGGAGGGGTCCACTGACAAGCCATCCATGTGGGTGGAATTAGGTGCGGTGTCTCTAGTGGGCATTTGGCAAATTGTATTAAAGGCCTTAAAAATGGTCATTGCCTTTGAGTCATCATTTCTACTCATAGGAAAGTAAGCTAAGGAAATAATTAAGAGAGTGTGCAAAGATGTAGGAAAATCATGTTCATTAGGTCATTGTTTATAACAGTGAAAATGAGGAACAGCGTCAGTGTCTAGCCACGGGGGGTGGGTTGAGTACGTTTATGGGGCTATGCTGTGGGATACGTGCAGATGGGTCAGAACCTTGCCGGCATGCAGGCAACAGACATTTACTGAGCACCTACTACGTGCCAGCACTGTGCTCGGGGTTACTACAGCAAATAAAACAGTGGAGCTTCTTGCTTTCTGTGTCTGGGACCTCAAATGGTATCTGCGGTGTTTGGTTCTTAGAAAACGGTACAGTATGATGCCGTTTTAGGAAAACGTAAATATAAGTCTAGCAGTTTATACAGAAGAACGTGAATCCATGGTTTTCTGTGGATGGTAGATTTGTGGGTGGTTTTTATTTTTTTCTCTTTATGATCATCTGTATTTTGTACAAATTTTAACAGGCCTATTACGGGTGTGACTTTCATTAGGCTTTCAGCCTTTCGTTCCCTCAAGTTTTTAACCTAGGCCGATGGGCATTTGGGGCACGGTATCCCAAGTGTGATCTTTGGGCTGCCGGTTTAAAATGCAGATTCTGAGCCCCACTCCGGAACTATTGAGGAGGGATGAGGCCCAGGTGTCTGCCTTTTAAATCCTGGGTGCCTCTCCTGCTCCTGACACCTGAGGACCACTGTGGGCCTGAGCAGAGGGGTGTTGCGGTCATCGTGGGCTTCTCCCTGACGCTGCAGGGCTTTTCTGAGGTTTTCGGAGGAACCAGGTCTCAAGGCAGTTCAGGAAGCACTGCCCTTTCCTTACCAAGACGCAGTATAAGCAGGAAGAGGCCATAAATGCCGTGTGCACCCCTAACCTCTTACAGCGGGCAAGTCCAAGGACTCAGAACTGATTGAGCCGGTAGACCAGGATTAGAACACAGAAGATCAAAGTTCTGTGTGGTTTTAGCTCCTGACCGGACATTGTAGAAGGCAACGACCGAGGGGCCCTTGAGCTTCTCTTAGCGTCCCACGAGCATGATCCAAGGGAATTCTTACCTTTCCTGGGTGCTGGGTGGCAGCTGTGGGCCGGCCATCCTTCCATCTGTTCGTTCATTCAGTAAGCACTCGCTACTTTCAACCCCGGGCCAGGCCCTGTGCAGGGCTCTGGGACAAGAGATGAGGAAGGCTTTGTCCCTGCCCCCTGCAGCCTCCCCCCATCCAGCAGTGGTGGGTAAGAGTTACAGTGCAATATGACGGGGCCAGGTGGAGGGAAAATTGATTTCCCATTAATTGAAAATGAGGAAAGAAATGAATCAGTTCTTTATAAATGCAGTTTCTCTGGTTCATGGGCTCTTTTTTTTTTAATAAAAAAAAAATTTTTTTTAAGTGAGTTCTACACCCAACGTGGGGCTCGAACTTAGAACCCTGAGATCAAGAGTCGCGTGTTCTAACGATTGAGCCAGTCAGGCACCCCATCATGGGCTCTTTCTTTTTAAAACTGAAACCCAGCTTGTTTCAAAAGCAACAATATTCATACAGGACCGAGGGTGCACCATGAAATGTGATCTTTATCAAATCCTGCCTTCTTCCCCAGAGGCTAAAACTGCTAATAGTTTCTTGGGTATCTTTCCAGAAAATTCTATATATTCATGCCTATAGAGTGAGTCTTCCTGCCCCCAGTACATGGAAACATGTTATTCATTCCGTCCTGTAACTTGGTTCTTTTCACTTAACAATATCTTTTGGACAGTGGCTTCTCCCAGTACCCACTCTTCAATGTTTGCCCTATTGGTGGACATTGGGTCATTTCCAGAATTTTAATATCATATACAAGCAGGAATAAAGATCCTGATAGACGGAGTCTCTCTATTCCTGGTGTCCAAAGGGAGAAAAGGAAGAGGAGTTGTTTGGTGATGAAAATTTGAAAACAGCCCCCCAACAATGCTGAGCAGGTTTAGGATTGAAATGACACAAAGTTGCCAGCTGGGCAGTGCCTGTCCCCCTGCTTCATCCTTCTGTGTCCTTCCTGCAGCTCTCGCCTCCCACGACTACATCTTGAAGATCGTGCCCACGGTGTACGAGGACAAGAGCGGCAAGCAGCGGTATTCTTACCAGTACACCGTGGCCAACAAGGTACGTGGTCTATGGGCCCAGCTGTGTGCAATTGCGCCCTCTGCTGGCTGTAAGCAGAAGTGACAAGTATCCGAGTGGGATTTCCACTGGTTCCCTTCAGGGGGCCTGTTCTCCGGGGCTGCTCTGGCCCTGTCTGTCCCTGGATAGAGAGGCCAGGCTCAGAATCAAGGGGAGGAAATCTAAGCAGGAGATGGGGTGTGATCTGTTGAGAAAGAGCCTTGCATCTGGCCCCAGTCCTTCAGACTCAGGACACTGATTGGTCAACACACAACAGATGTTCTGGCTCCTGGGATACAAGCACTTTATCCAAAATCACCAGATGGCCAGTGGTTAACAGGAATGTCCTAGGACCCCAATACTCAAAGTCATGGAGAAGCAGGTAGGCCTTTATGGGAAGCAGAACACGGTCAGAGCCCGTGAAATGGGATGACTGACAGTCGTTTCAAGCTGAGACAGCCTCTAGCTTCCCAGGAGATGACCCTGCCAGTGGACGTGAATGCTTGAAACATGTTAGTTGAGGCACTCCCAGTGGATCCCTTTATCACCAGGACTGTCCTTTTCCTCCTGTTGTAGGGCTGCCCAAACCCCTTACGGGTGATACATTGTATGGCACAGTCGATCATTAGAATAGAATAGTAGGTACCATTTATTGAGCTCTTACTATGGGTTGGATATTATGCTAAGCTCTCTATCGCTACCATATTTTTGAGTCATGACAGCTCTGACTGGGACTGTCATTGTCCCCATTTTACAGATTTGGGGACAATGACACTGTCTTGGCACTGAGAGGTGGTCATAGAGCTACAAAGTGGCCAAGTGGGGGGTTGGAACCGGTTCCTCTCTGCCTCCAGAACCTGGCCTCTTGCTCACATCACGCACAGCCTGAACAGGGGCCGTTGAGTCTGTCGGGCTGGGAGCTGCTCTCTCCCAGATGACTTGGGGTCCTCTGTCTGGATCTACCGTGCTGACTGACGCTCCAGTGTGACTTTCCAAAGGGAGTCTGTTTCTTTCACCCACTGTCTCTTGAAGGGCATCTCATTGTATCTGGCAGGTGCTGACAGCATCTAAGGGCTGGGGTATGGATGCAGTCTGAGCAGAAAAGGTGGGGCTGGAGCCGACTGCTGGTGCAGACCCGGCTCAGTCACTTGCTAGCTGTGTGGCCTGGGACAAGTCGCATAACCACTCTGTGCCTCCGTTTACTCATTTGTAAAAGGGATGGTGCCCACCTCATAAGATTGCTATCAAATGAGGCAATGTTTTAAAAACCGCTTTGTCCACAAAGGAGACTTTGGGTAAATGGTACCTACTGCTGCTGTTTTCCATTATTCTCTATTCCTCCACTCTGGGCCTTGACCCAGACAGTCACCCTGCCCCATCCGCTCTCCCTGGAGAAAGCTGATCTTGTTTTGCCCAAGGCTCCTTCCCCTGAGGCTTTGGCAAAGACCCAGCAACCAGAACAGCTTGCTCAGCTCTCTCTGTGGCCTTGGCCGCAGCCTGCCCTGGGAAAAAGTGGGCCGTGCCTGTTAGAGCCGGCCGCAGTCCATCAGGGCGGGTAGGTCTTGGGTCATCCCTGGAGGAGCCTTAGAGCGTGGGTCCTAGCATTTGGGACTGGGGGCTCCCCCTGTGGTTTAGTCTGGTCTGCAGTTATTGCGGATGAATGAGAACAGCCCAGAAGTTTCCAGCCAATGCCCAGACCAGAGAGGACACACGTTAATTCAGCTCATTAGCACCCTTTTAATCGCACCCAGCCAGGTGCCTCTCAGGAAGCCTCGTGGGGGGTCCCTCTGTCTTCCTAGTTCTGTGTGTTCCTTCTCTGAAGATGCCCACTCCCCACGTGGCCTTTATACTCCTCTCTTTTACAGCCCCCCCACACACACCGCTCAGGATGTCATGTGTGGCGTAGAATGCCCCCTCCTTGCTAACCCTTCCAGATGGCCTGGGGCGAGTTGGTCATCCATCGCCAGCCCCCCCCCAGCACTCCAGGCTTCTGTGGCACGGCGTGGACAACGTGGCGGTGTTGTGGATAGCCTTCTCCATCTGCTCCTTCTCCAGATTGTCAACCCCCCCTCTGGGGATGGGGGAGAGCTTCCTCCCCTCAGGGTCCCCAGCAGCCAGCACGCACACACGACAGGTGCTCAGTAAACAATCAATGAGTAGATGAATGGGTTTTGCATGGCTGGGAGTTAGAGGGGAAATAGGCCTTTCCTCCGCTGGAGCCCAGAACATACCTGTCCTTTCACATCTCTGCTCTCAGATTCTGGTGCTGCTTCCAGGTCATATGGTCAATTTTCAAGCAGCCAAAAGGGTTGAAAATGTGCCCCCGGCAATGCTGCCCATCCAGATGCTGACAGCAGGGCCTCCAGAGGAAAGGGTGAGAGGAACTGGGGGAGTCTGGCTCCAGGCAAGAGAGAAGAAGGCCCCTTCCTGTGGGGTCGCCAGAGGACCCTCCACCCCCCACCCACCATGAGGCATGGTCTGTATGTCTGGTTCTCACATCCCCCTTCTCTCCTCCTCCACCGCAGGAGTACGTAGCCTATAGCCATACGGGCCGCATCATCCCCGCCATCTGGTTCCGCTATGACCTTAGCCCCATCACGGTCAAGTACACGGAGAGACGGCAACCTCTGTACAGGTTCATCACCACGGTGAGTCGGTGGGGCACCTGCCATGTGCCCCTTCTGGCACGCCTGCTGGTTCTCGAAGTAACGGGAGGCAGCCCGCAGGGCTGGGATCTCAGGCTGTACACAGGAGGTTGTGATCCCTCGGATGGTAAGAAATGTTATCAGAATCATGTCAATACCAATGGCGTGTCATCAAGAAAATATTTTCCAAGAGGAATGTCACTAAATGAATTTAATTTGTTAAGCAGATTTTTATATGGCTCAGTGAAATATTTGTGATTCTCTCCAGTGTTTTATTTTATGGGTTTATTAGCAGGGTTTATCCTTTTACAGTGAAGATATAACTCATTTTTTCCCCGTGTCTGTTTTCCAATTATAGCTGCTGGTGCTGTCAGGTTTCTTCTTTCTTTCCTGCCTGCTTGTTCTCTCTTCTTTTTTTTCTTTGATTTTTTTTATTTTTCCTTTTTTTTTTTTTTTTGCCATTGTCTCCATCAAGTCTGATTTTCTTTGGGGCAGCTGCAAGCTGATGTCATTTTTCTTTGATGCTGAGTATTTCTATCAAGGATGTTATTTCCTGGCCTCCCGTTCAAAGTGTCCTTGGGGGCAGAACAGCGGTCTCATGGCACCCTGTTTCAGCCAGGAGGCCCGAGATGTTTTATAAGCCCGAGTCAGCTGAGGTGGAAGAGATGGGGTGAGTATCCTCACCTCACAGATTTGGAAACTGAGGCCTGAAGGTCCTTATGCTTTTGTACATCTTCATACTTTTAATAATGATTCAAGATCAAGGGTGTAGTCCTGGATCTTTCATTCCTGGCTCTCACTAGATTTGTATTAGTCAGGACTCTGTTACAGGAAAGACAGAAGCCCACATCCGGCTGGCTTGATGTAAGTAAGCCTCAGGCATGGCTAGATCCAGGCACAAATGTTGTCCGGAATAGGCCTTTTTTTTTTTAGTCCTGTTTTCCTCTATACTGGCTTCATTGTCAGAAAGAATTTACAAATAGAAAGTGTCTCTTTCTCAGTAATTTGACCTGAGTCCTGGATATGACAGTACTGTCCTGGCCTCACGCAGCTCCCCTTCCAACCTTGGGGCCTAGGGAATGAAAGGAGTACCCCAGTTGGCCAGCCCCAGCCAGATCACAAGAACAAAGACTGTGAGGGGCTGGGGTTCCCCAAGAGAAAAATCAGGGGTCAGTTAGTAGAAAACAGAGGGGTGGATATTAAGAGGCAAAAAGTTCAGATGTCCGCAACAACGTCTCCATCTTACGATCCACTACGTAGCAATAACAGGCCCTAGTCTCTCTGCCTCCCAGGCCCCATGAGGCTCAAAGGACATCATCAAAGGGAAGCCCTTTGCCTGATAGAAAGCCACGTGGGTGCAAAGGGTGTCGGAGCCCTAGTGCTTATTTGAGCCTCACAACGGACTTTATGCTGCTTTCTGACTCCATACAAATTTGAAATTTCTAGTCAACAGAGGGCACCTACCATAAAGCTAAGACACCCGACACAGATTGGGAAAAGGTACACACATACAAGAAAGGAATAATCCTCAGAATTTATATAGAGAGGCTTCCTATAAGCCAGTAAGAAAAAGTTAAGCAACCAAAAAGAAAAAAGGGTGAGGACTTGACCATTCACGGAGGAGACCATACTGGCCGTGAAAAGATGCCCCGAGTTCCCTAGAGATTGGAGGAATTTGATTCAAAATATAAGACCCAGTTTGGTCCTATCAGAATGGCAGAAATTACAGACCCGCCACAATAGAGATCGGGAGATGCCCAGCAAGGGGTCCTGCGTCCACTGTCTGGTACACAGGGAGATTGGGTCAGCCACTGGGGGTGATGCACAAATCCTTTGACCCAAAAGCCAGGGGACTGGTGAGCAAGTGATTTTACCTAAGGCCCTACAGGGTAGCACCCCAAATGTTTTGGGGTTTTTTTGTTTTTTGTTTGTTTGCTTGTTTTTTACGCCAGTGCTCCCACTGCATACCCAGAGTAAGGAACTAAGACACAAGGAGGTGTGTTTGTGAAGGTGTGGTGTGCTTCTCAGAGGCCCTGGGGTCTTCGGCACTGGCAGTGGCAGTGGCAGAGAAATCCCTGGCAAAAGTTTAGCGAATAAATGAACTTGCTTCATTTCTCAGCCGCTTGCTAAACTTCTGCTAGAATTTGCCACATGCCAGGCCCTGTGCGGGGCAACAGAGAGAGCCGGCTTTGACTTTATCCTTGTCCTTAAACCGCTCCCAGCTGGTGGGGAAGGGGTGTGAGCACGCAGAGAACTGACGTCCCGTCCAGTGGGGGCTCCGCTGGAGCTGTGCACCGGGCACTGTGGTAGCAACGACTCCCTTTTGTTTGGAAAATTTGAAGAAGGAAACCCAGAGGTGGCTCTTGAAGGATGTAGAGACATTTTCTAGACTGGTGAGTGAAGCAGAGAGGGCCTTAGCCCTGGGGAGAGTACGTGCAGAGGTGCCCAACGGTAGCATGTTTTGTGAAGGCCACATGGCCCCTTTCGATGGGGGTGGACTTCTGAGAGCCGGAGGTCCCAAGAAGTCACAGGGGCAGAGCCTGTCCTTCGTAACCCAGAGGCCAGATGCTCCGTGACTGCCATTTCCTTCTCCTCCTGCCTTTGGCCCTCAGCCTCGCCTCCATCTCTGCCCCATCCACCTCCCCCCGAGCGTGGACCAGGCTGAGGGAACCTCCTGACATCACGAGCCTGGTGGTTTTTCTGAAGGCCCTGTGCCACCCTCATGGTTGCCACGGCAACCGTGGGGGTCAGCCCCAAGCGAGCCAGCCGGCTGTCCCTGGCAGATGGCGTCATTGTGGAGCTCCAAAGGCCCTTGTCACGAGGCAGCAGATGTGGGGATGACGTGCACACGCAGACACACGGCACAGAGAGCCCCGGGAGCCCGGGCAGGCCGGGGTGGGGCCGGGGTGGAAGTGGAGGCACCTGCTGCGACTTCTCTTTCTCTCTTTTTAAAATCAAACACTTGTGTGCAAAGCCCCCAAGCCCCAAGTGGGGGCCTCTGCAAATAGCTCCTCACAGGGGCTGCTTAAGAGAGGGCTTAGGCCGGAGGCCAGGATGTCGTCATGTGGCGGCTGCGGGGCTGCGGAGGCAGCTGTGGGTGGGCTGGAATGAGGTGGGGTGCAGCTCAAGGGGGTGTGGGTGTGGAGGGGACGGCGGGTGGGGCCTCCCTGACGCGTTTGTACCTATCAAGTACCTGGCTTATTCGAGGTTGCCCCTCTAGGGTCTCATGGTCTGCAAAGGACCTGGACCTCCCGAGTCTGAATGGAGGACGATCCCTCCTCCGGGAAGTCTCCATCAGGCTGCACGGGACTTCTGCCTCTGGGCACCCAGGGCACGTTGCTCAGACTTCCGCTCTGTGCTATTCCAGAAAATTCCGCCACTAAAGGAATAAACAGATGGTGTTTAACGACATGCAAGTGATCCCCTTCAAAGTGCCCCCTCCCACACACGCACATTTGTCCCCCGCCCCTGCCACTTGCTGGAGCCCCTTTTTTGGGATTGCCTTCAAGTGGGTTGTGGTGACAGATTGGATGACTTCAGAAGTGTCACATCACTCTCCTTGTGTATTTCATTTTATTAGGGAGGAACAGCCAGAAGTCAGAAAGTACCACATTGGGCCGGTTTGGCTGTGACAGTTTTTGCCCCCCAAGAAGTACCAGCTGGTAATGGCATGCTCCCGTTGGGCAGCAGGGTGGCTGAATTAGACACCGTGCCTGCCCTCCAGGTGCTTCTTGCCGGTGAAATAGTGCCCCAGACTTCAGGTTGCACTTTATGATTGCCAGGCCTACTTACGATAAGCTCCAGGTCTGATGTCCCTGTGTGTCCCCAGCATCCAGCACAGGGCCTATCCTGGATGCAGGTACTCAAATATGTACAAGACACAGCTGCTCGAAGTGATCGTATAGGTACGCTGATTAAGCATCTACTGTGTACCAAGTAATCTTATAATTACCTCCTTTAACTTTCCCAGGAACCCTCCAAGGTAGATGATATCATTCCTGTTTTATGTATGAATTAACTGAGGCCCAGAGAGGTAAAGAAACTCATCCAAGGTCACACAGCCAGTAAATGGCGAGGCTGGGACTTGACTCCAGAGCCTGCTTCTGTCACATCCTCACCCCACCTTCACCCCTCCACCACTTATCTTGGGAGCCTCCATCCTCCAAAACAAGGGCTCTCAAAGATGTCCCAGCAACCGAGTCCCCAGAAACCATGGAGCCCTTAGTAGGACAACAGGGTGACCTGATAACAGTGACTCCCTGCTGGAAATCGGGAAGAAATGTCACAGCAGGAAACAAGGTGACATTGTGAGCATGAGTGATAAAGTCACCGTCACACATACACAAACCATAAAAAAACAAAACAACAACAAATGACCAGCCCACATCAGCGGTCCAAAACTGGTTGGCTGGTCGTTTGCAAATTTTCCTGCCAGATCTGATTACCTTTCACTCTTCTATTTGGGTACCTGCAAGGATTTGCCATAGACAAAAGGCATCAGGTACTTGGGTGGGGAGTGGGGTGTGGGGGAGAGTGTAAAAACAATTGAGAAGAGACAAACTGAAAACTGGGGAGGTTTTGCCCAGTAAGGCAGTATGAGTAGGGAAGAGACCAGCTTTGTAGCTGGACCCGGATCTCGCCTACTCAGACTTCCCTTGGTGTGTCTCTCCCTCCTGGACCAGGAGCTCCAGGAAGACAGGGCAGGGCCTTAGTCAGCTCTGGTCTCCAGGCCTGGGGCAGCCGAGGGAGGTGATAAGTAGGCGTCAGATACTGAGCAGACGGATGGAGGGGTCTGCGCCTCGGCCCACCCCTCTACCACGGCAGTTTCTATTAGGTGAGCCGTAACATAGAGCCCACATTAGCAGCTCAGTACTCAGGGCCGGACATGTGTAAAAGACTTTGGTTCCGATCTTTACAGACCTTTGAGCATAGCTAGATCTTCTAGAACATTGTGTACCAGGGACAGATTGCTTAGCTGGGTCTGCACACAGATCTCTCGGTGGCCATGGAAGCTGCTGGTGCTTGCCGTTTGAAGGCAGATTCTGAGACATGTAAGGAATATTGGAATGGAGCGAGCTCCCTTTTACAAACTCACTTATTTCGACAGCCACACGAGCTTCTTCCTAAACTTTGTTGATGGGGTCCCCTTCGGGACATTCGATATGTAAAACCTAACAGAATTGAGAAAATAAATACAGAGAAGCCATCCATGCATGATACAGGGACTGGAGGAAGCCTCAGGTTGGGGGTGAAGCAGGGGTTCTAATAGAAAAAAGCAGGCCCTTTGCAGCCTTCCAGACCTGGATACTCCTCACCCTCGCCTATTTGGTATCTGTGTGACCTTGAACAAGCCAGTCCCTCTCTGAGCCTCTGCTTCCCCATCTGTGAAATGGGGGTCGCTCCATTTCCCTAGTACTTGTGCAGATCGAATGAGAAGGCAGAAGAAATTGCCAGCTCACGCCTGACACATAGTAGGTGCTTCACTGAGGTGGGTTTTGGGGGAGGGGAGCAGGTATCTTGCAACTGCAGCCATCGTAAGAGTGGTGGGGAGAGGACTCTGTTCTCCCCCAGGCTCCTGTCCCAGAGGGTGGGAGTGGGGGGTCTGGCAGACGTGACGCCCCTGGATGGAGACCACCACACCCTCTCCTGCCCCACATTTCCAGGGCCCAGTCATCATCAGCGTCCCTTCCACAACAGCCCCCACCCCTGCAAAGCCGCAGCCTCGGTGTTCTCATCCGCGGCTCCAGTCTGTCTGCCGCCACCGGCCTCTGATGGGACTCCGATTCATTATTTATTTCCTCATACTGTGCCTTTTCCATAAGCTTTTCGAGCATTGCTGCCTGGACGAGGACAGTGAATGAACAGTTCCCAGGCACTTGTGGCATAGCAGGCGGCCAGACAGAGGTCATCTTGGTCCTCACGGGGGGGCCCCATTGTACAGATGAGAGAAACTGAGGCTCAGAGGGGTGACCTGGCTTTCCTGGCCACAGTGGCTGGGCTGGGATCTGCCCGCAGGAATGTTTACTCCAGAGCCCACAGTCTCCACCCCCACCCCAGGGTCGGTGTGTGTGTGTGTGTCGTGCTTCTCCACTGCCCACTGTGAAAAGTAGATGGGGGGAGGGGCAACAGATTGGGAAAACATCAGTGTCAGTGGAACAACGGACGGATTCAGCTCTCCAGCCAGTGCGGTTGGAACACGTCCTTTCCATATTATAAGGAATTAAGAGCCGTAATTAAACTGTAAGGGAAACACACACACACACACCTTTTCAAGGTAGACAAGCTGACTTCATTCTAGCCATAGTGGGAGGTTGGGAAGCTGGTAGAACCACAGAAAGTCTCTGCTAAAGAACAAAGGGGCATTATTGATGACTTCTGATGAAAGTAAAGTAATGCACTCCTCTCAGACTCACCGGGGCCTGGGTATCGAATATTCCTTGTTTCCATTTCCGGAGCCAGGGCTGCTGACCAGAGTAGGGTTGCATGTGCTGGCTGTGGTGGCCCTTCCTGACTCAGTGGCCCTGCTCCTTCACCACCCTCCCCTGAGCTTGTCCCCCTGCCTCAGGGGCTGGTTGGGATACCAAAACATGGCAGGAGTGAGGAAGCAAGGGAACAGGCGTTCATGGCGGTGTGTGTGACACACTCATTCCGTCTGACAGCAGTCCTGAGGGGTGAGGATTAGTCTTCCTGTTTTTTAAAGTAAGGAAACGGAGGTATGGAAGTAAGGATGACACAAGGGCACACGACAGGAGGGGTTCCAGCCAGAAGTACCTTTGTATCAGGAACTTCTGATATCTTCTTGGCGTTTGGGGTTGAGGTAGAGTCTTGGGGAGATTGAAGAGCTCCCTGGCTGGCCAAAGAATGGAAATAACCTCTAGCCTAGGTACTCTGCCCCCGAGGGGTATGCTTCATCACAAACACTTCTTGGCACTTAGCTGAGGAAATATCCTGCTGAGGTCTCAGCTACCCCATCTGTAGAAGGGGCCCTTGCAGTGCTTGGGACCTGGGCCACTGCAAAGAATCTGCATGTGGTGCCTGGGACACCTTCGCTGTCCTGTCTTTCTATGAATTGGCTTGTTCTCAGCTAACAGAAAAAGGGAAATGGAGACCCAGAGTCTGGTTCTGGGAAATAAGTGGTATTTTACCCATTGTTCTTCTTAGAAGGGGTCTCAGAGAGGTTTCGAAAATCTCAGATCTTAGCAACAAGGTCGGAGCCTTCCGGTCAACTGCAAGATTAGGTTAAGTGGCATTTACTGAGCACCTACTAAGTTCTGGGAGCTCCAGAGGCATTTCCTGCAGTAGGACAATTGGCAGGGGTAGGGGTGGTTTCCCCACGTCATAGATGAAAAAAGCTGAGGCCCGGAAAGACCCTCTCTGGCTAGAGTGAGCGAGGGACAACCATGACTTGGCCTCCCAAGGCTGAGCCCTTTCTGTCACCATGGCAGACCCCCCCAGCATCACCTCATCCCCACCATGCTCAGGGCTCCCTGCTGCACGTCCAGTGACAAGGTGTATGGTTGGCTTTACCTTCACTTTTAGTCATTTGTATTCATGTTGGCGCATCCCCGTGGGTCAGCAAGGTGCCGGGCCACCATCTTCCCTTTCAGCAGCCCTTTCCTTAGTCTCTTCTTGAGATCTGCTCTAAAGATGGGGTGAAGCCTGTTACCTCGCCATCAATGTAGGGCCTGCACCCCATCAGGTGCAGCCTCTTGACTTCATGTATTTCTGTGTTTCAGACGCAGGAGCTGTGGCCTCCTCAGGACCCAAGGCGGCCATGATTGGCACCAGCTTGGAGGGTCCAGATGTGGTCACCTCTTGGGGTTGGGGGTTTCTGTGGCCACCCACATGTCAGAATCCAGGGAGCACTACAGCCTGAGAGCACCCCAGGACCCCTCTCCTCATGACCCCTGCTTCATCTCACACCAGGCACCACCTATGAATATGAGTGCGTCAGGAAGGTCCCAGCCAACTAATGGCAAAATCATGAAAGCAGGGGGCCCTAGCAGCATCAAGCAGGCTGCTAGGTTTCCTTCAGCTTTTGAGGTGCCTCGCCCCACCCTGGAATGTGCTAGAAATCCCCCTCCTCATTTGACCAGTGACCAGCACCTTTGACAGAAGTCGGACAAGGGGAGATGTGCTGCTGAGCTGGGTAGTACCGGGAGGCGCACATGGGGGCTCACTGCGGGGCCTCCTTACGCTCAGGCTGACAGCAGCTCACTTGGCTGGGGTCAGTTGCTTAGTGGCTTGTGTGCCCCAGGGCCCCAGCTTCCCCGCAGCTGTGTGTTTCTTGTGTACCTCAATGCATGTGTTGTCTCCTGCCCCTGGCCGGCCCAGGAAAAGGAGGCTCCAGACTGGGCGCCAGGTGTTTGTGAATCATAGGCATGCTCGGGTTCCAAAGCGTGTGTGTGTGGATATAGGGCGTGGAGTGTGTGTGTCTGTGTGTGGTTTTTTTTCTTTTTCTTTTTCTTTTTTTTTAATTATTTGCTGCATTGCACTTAAGTCACAATTTCCTCTTCTCTGATCCAAGCTCTAAAAGCATTTTGCGGTGTAAAATCTCCTATCATCTGATCCACTCTACCGAAATAAACCAGCTCCCCTGCCGTCATCTTCCTTGAAAAGTGCCCCTGCGTCATACTCTGAGGCTGGCAGGGAGAGGCCTTGCCTGCTGAAAACACTTCATAATAATCCCTCCAGCGCCCCCCAGCCTCTTCACTCCCTGGGGGGCTGCTCTGGTTTCCTGGGCTGTTCTTACTGGAGTGCCAGCTGTTCCACTTACAGCCCGTCCGTGCAGACCCGCTCTGTCTGCCGTGGGCCTCACAGCCCTCTGCTTAGCTCATCTCGTGGAAATATCATTTTAAAAATAAACACTGGTTCGATGCGCACTTCCCTCTCACCTCCGCTGTGTCTCCTGGCCTCCTCCGCTGGGCACCACAGGGTCCATTAAGGCACCACTGTCTCTCGGAGTTCTCCAGTGGTCGGGGCTCAGCGGCTGGCCGGCCACCCAGTGGTGCCTCCGGGGCGGGCTCCGGAGCCTTCTGCACTGTTCCGCTGGACTTCCTCTTAGTCCTGTGGTCATCTAAGCGCTCCTTCAATGTGGCAGGGGGAAAGAGTGAGCGCTCTGGAGGCGGACAGACGTCACTGTGCCACACACTTACTGTGTGACCTTGGAAAAGTGATTTCCTCTTCTGGGCCCCCAGGTGCATGGCGGAGGTGTGGCCCACAGGTGATGGGTCGTATGGGTTCTTGTGAAGGCATAAAGTATGCACTCAAGACGAAGACTCCATTTAAAGTTGCCTTGCAAACCTTCTGTGAACTTCTTTTACCTGACATTGTCTATACTTTGATTCTTTTATGGAACCAGAAAGCAACCGATAGGCCAGAAAATTTTGAGTAAAGCATCGCATTACTTTGATATGTCACAAGTGGAGTCCTGACAACTTCGAAGCAAAGTTAGTCACTCGGTTCGGCGGAGAAGCTTCATGCCTGAGAAGCAGCGGAGTGCCGTGTTGAGTGCAGACTCCAGAGTTTTAAACTGTCAGTTCGACCACGAATTACGGTGGCATTGGACAAGTAGTACAATGTCTCTGTGCCTCGGTTTCCTTGGCTGTCACATATGTATAAGAGTAGGACTTTCTAGGATTGGCCTTGGGATTCAGGAGGGAGGAGGGAGGGGCAGAGCACTCAAGCCCTGCCTGGCATAGAGAAAGTGCTGTGTGAGCTCTGCTCCGTCATACAGGACGTCATGAGCTCAGACATACAACAGGGGCAGTTTTCACCTCCAGGAGACACGTGACTGCATTTGGAGACATTTTGGTTGTCGTGACAGGTGGGAAAGGGTACTCCTGGCAATCCCTGGGCAGAGGCCCCCGAGACGCTGCTAATTAACGTGCCGCAGCACCCAGGACAACGAAGTTTCTGGTCCCCCAAAGTAGATAGCGCCATAAGAAACTCTGCCAATACAAGCTTTCTGGTAGCACTATAGGCCCCCTGTGCTCTGTAGTGCTTGCCTTGGTTGTAATTTTGCATTTGATGATATGATTATTTGGTTACTACCTGTCCCCTGGATTCAGTGCAAGTTTCTGAGAGTGAGAGATTATTTCTCGCCCCAGTCCATCCAGGCCGGTGCTGCCTCTTCGGCCCCTCCCGGAGCTCCGTCACAGGCAGCACCAGGCCCGTACCTGTCCCATCCGGTTCAA
The DNA here is from genome assembly GCF_023065955.2 of Ursus arctos. NCBI lineage: Eukaryota > Metazoa > Chordata > Mammalia > Carnivora > Ursidae > Ursus > Ursus arctos. Next base: position 59,623,041 of record NW_026622819.1, read on the forward strand.
GTCCCAGGATTGCCACTTCCTGGCTGTGTGACCTTGGGCCAGTGGCACTGCCTTTCTGAACCTCCATTCCTTCATCTGCAAACGGGATTGTAAAACTCTGATTAAGTTTAGGGTGGAAGTTAAGACCACAGGCTCCAGGGTGAAGACAGAGCTGAGGTCAAGTCACCACTCTGCTACATACTGTGTGAACTTACTTACGTAACTAAACCTTGGTTTCCTCACCTATGAAATGGGTCTAATATTCCCCTTCCTCATTCAGAAGGCGATTAAGGGATTTAAAGGACCTGATAATGATTACTTTTATTGTTAAATTCGTCATCCAGTAAGTGCGGTTTTTTGAGCCCTGCGTATGTTCCAGACCCCATTAGTCATGGGGCAGAGCATCTGTACTCCCATAGCTCATTGTCTCATGATCTGGGAGGGAGCTGGCCTGGCGCTGCAGCCAGCACTGACCTCTGACCACCCCCCCCCTTCCAGATCTGTGCCATCATCGGTGGGACCTTCACTGTGGCCGGCATTCTGGACTCCTGTATCTTCACAGCCTCGGAGGCCTGGAAGAAGATCCAGCTGGGCAAGATGCATTGACGACCCACCCGGCCCAATGGCCGAGGACCCAGGGAGACCGCCAGCCCTGTTTCCAGCGCCCTGTCTCCTCCTGCCCTCTTATCTGGCCCAGGATCTGGCTGCGTCCCAAAGTGGGGGTTGGGGGAGGTAGGGGGTGGCTCACGGTTTTGCAGCTACCTCTTTTCCCCATCTTTAATTTTACATGAATTACACTGCCTGAAGTGGTGGTGCCCCTTTTTCTGGGGAGCCCCAAGACCAGAGTCAGGCAGGGTGGGTTCGGGGATATCGGGGACCACTCCCGGGAGGGCTGCAGTCCCTTCCTTCTTAGGGGAACAGCCCAGAATCCACGTCGACCAGCTCTCAGCCAGGCTTTCACAATCTTGAAGCTCCCACCATTTGGATGCACCAATCACTTGGTTTCTGCCCTGGGCAGCCAGCCCGCAGACCAGGGCTCTCTGCTTTGGGTCACGCTGCCCAAAGCTGCCTCTCCTCGGCACCTTCAACAAAGGACGGTACTTCCCAGGCGAGCCCCTGAGGTGTGGCGCCGTAGAAGGAACCCTCGCTTTTGCTCTTCCCTTCTCGCCCATCCCAGAGCCCAGGCTCACGTCCCTCACCCCCACCCATATCTTCTTCTCCTGAGAAGCAGATGCCCAGCGGTCAGGTAGCAGCGGTGGAGACTTGGGTCTGCCCATTGGAAACTGGGCAGGTGGCGAGTTCCCTTTCCTCTCTTCCCCTTGTTTCTCGGAACCCCCCACCAATTGTGCCTCAGCCCCTGTGCTGTGTGGCAACAGCATCTCTTGGTGGAGGGGCTGGTTTTAAATGGGGAGTCATCCTTTGAACAACAGACATGGTTTGTGCGCTTATGTCCAGACAGAAAGCATCCTTCTCTGCGGCCCTAATAAAATCATGTCTCACCATCTCCCACACACTTGCCATCAATCCCAAGGGCTTCAGTTGGGGAAGCAAAGCAGACCAGTCCTTCTCCTGTCGTTGGAGATGGGGCCACACACCAACATGTTTCTGGTCCCTAGGGCAGTTCCATTGTCTCCCCACTTGCTCCTGAGCTGGGTCCCTCCCCTGTTGCTCACCCTCATCCTTCCCCTTTAGCCCTGAGAGGGAGCGGCAGTGGTCCAGGCATGAGTTCCACCCAGGGAATTTTAGGTATGCCCTTGTGTCCCAGGGAGAGAGCTGCCTGCCTGTTTTCCGTTTATACCAAGATTGTTTGCATACTTTTGTAATTAAGGGGAGTGTCTGGTGGAGGTTTTTAAATTATCTGTATAGCTCAAGTCTGCCATTTGTAATTTTTGGCTCTGGATTCCAATTAGAAAAGTGTCCCCTTCTGCATATGAGTTGACTGATGTTGTGAGCGTAAACTGCATTTGGTTATCTCTGGTATCTGTGGCCACTTGGATGGATTTTTTTTCCCATATTCTGTTCCCCAGTTACTGAAAGGAATCTCTTTGGTGTGTGAATACCTGCACCTGTAGAGGGTGGGCAGGGTGGGGCGGGGAAATGTGTGGCATGCACAGGAGTTGAAATTCCACTTTTATGCTTTTTAAAAAACAAACTCTTGAGGACATGGGGGGTGTCAGTTTCCTATGGAAGAGACACCTCTGACCCTTTATTCTTATAAACAGTCTCAAGGGGGAAAAATGATTTCGTTCTTTCCCCACTCGTTGGGCTCAAATAGATTAAAAGGCTGATTTTCAGAAGTATTGCTGTGTGTTTCTTTCTTCTTGATTGTGGCTGGCTAGCCTGGAGGCTGGGATCACAGGCAGAATGGAATTTAATTCTAGAGGAGAAAAGTTGAGAAATGTGGAAAAGATCGGTGAAGATGATCAGAAAGTCAAGACCCCATGGAGCCAGCCCTTCTTTTATTGAATCCCTACAGAATATGCCTGGATCTGCCGGTGTCTAGCTGTGCGACCTCAGGCCAGGTCCTTACCACTCAGCACCCCTTTCTTTCTCAGCTGAAAACGGAGAGAGTAATAAAACAATCTCGTGGGCTGTTGTTGAAATTAAACCTATAATATGTGCAAGTAAGTCATACCGGATCAGAATGAGTTCATGTATGCAGAAAAGGGGTCCGTGGTGTATCTTCAATAATGGGAGTTGTTCCATATAGGCATTCCGAAATAGGGTATAATCTCTTTGAGAACAGGGCTGACGTGTTTTCCCACAGCTTTGAACCAAGGGCTGCATAAATGAAAAGTGTTTCATAAACATTTCTTAATTTCCAAGGATCTGGCATTCCTTGTTCAGTCTTCAGCTCCGCAAAGGGAGACCATCATCGGCTATGAGAAGGAGACTGACGTGGCTATTTACCGTCCTGTTGTTCGGTCCTTCGAGGCCCTCACCTGGAACAGCACAAATGTGGATCATTCCATCAAGGGTGAATGTGGGAGTGAACCAGTCTGCAGGAAACTCTTCACTTGATTCTCCCCGTTCTTCTCTCTTTAACATCCTGATACTAGAGTTACCGTGGCCCTCAGAGCTAGAGGTCAAGCGTAGTGTGCCTGCTGGTTGTCAGTACACGTGTTCCCAAACCGGTTCATGTCATCTGTGCTTTATGCTGTAATGCTGGGACTTAGCTAACCAGTGAAATAGGATTGAAAAATGAAAAAATCTAGTCCAACTAAGTCGTATACTTTGCAGAGACCTGATAATGGTGAGTTGCTACCCTTTCCTCAAAATGCTCCCGAATTAGATATGAGCAAGACTCTACTGAAAAGACTTGGGGCAGGGGTGGAGGGGGGTGGGGTGGACAGCGGGACGTCCTTGAGGATTCTACTGAGGGTCTCAGTTCTCACTCCACGTTAAAGTCACCCAAAACTGGAACTCTCGGGTTGGTTTCTGTAAGGACACGTTTATGCAAGGAAAGTGAAGGAGAACTCCAACAGAGTTTCTCAATGAGAAAACCTTGCCTCAGGGTCAAAAGATTGATGAACGTTTTTTAAGTGGACACAAAACGTTTAAGGTATGTGTCATTTTTATGATTCCCCTCTTAAACCAGTTCTTTCGATTGTCTAACCAAGAGCAGATGACAGCGTTTTCGTGTAAGAGGATTTCTCAATCAGGGATTATAGCACAGACTCATAGAGAGGGGTGGTGATAGGTCGGGGGCTGTGCCGGCTCAGGCAGGGGGAGGGGCTGCGGTTGCACAGGAGGTGAAGTTACAGAGGTGTATCAGGGAAGAGAGCCGCTCATCACGCTGCCTGAGGGGGGCAGGTACCACAGCGCGCGTGTGAAGCTTGGGAAGAAGTAGCATGTAGCAATGGCACTTACAAGGGACAGCTGTCGTTCGTTTTTATTACTCTATGTCACAGATTCATTTTTGATTCTTGCCAGAAACAAAGAGACACACTTTCCTAATGTGGCAGGCCACCGGAGGTCCTAATCCCTTCTTAAGAAATTGGCTCATTAGCTGTTCCAGTAGATAGCTGCCGTGGTCCAGGAATGTGAGAGGGGGACTGTATGAAGGACAACATTCTCCCAGGACCTTTTTCCCTCCCCAGCAGTTGTCTTTGGTCAGTCATGTAGTGATGAGGTCATGCACTTTATTCCGACCAAAATAAGTTATTATCTTAAGTCTTGTAGAAATAGCTACCAATGGTTGGGCATTCTCCACGTGCCAGGCAAGGAGTGATTGTTCAGACCTTGTCCTTCCCAATCCTCACAGCCATCCTACCCGGTGGGTGTTCCCTCCTTTTTACAAAGGACAAAACAGATTTAGTAACTTTGCTCCATCACACAGCCAGCAGGCGGTAAAGTTGGAATTCAAACTCATGTTCGCCTGACTCCAGGGTTATGAAGAATCGTACGGTTCTGCCTCAGTCCCCAAGAGCATCTTATCCGCCTCCAAAGAGGGAACTGACCCCCACCCCCCAAAAAGGGGGAAATTGAAAGTGGTGAGGGTACTTTTGTTTTTGTTTTCTTCCTTTTTTTTTTTTTAAAGATTTTATTTATTTATTTGACAGAGATAGAGACAGCCAGCGAGAGAGGGAACACAGCAGGGGGAGTGGGAGAGGAAGAAGCAGGCTCATAGCAGAGGAGCCTGATGTGGGGCTCAATCCCATAACGCCGGGATCACGCCCTGAGCCGAAGGCAGATGCTTAACCGCTGTGCCACCCAGGCGCCCCTGTTTTCTTCCTTTTTAAACAGCCTGCAAAGGAAGCCAAATTGAACATTTGGGAATCCTCTTAAAAAATGTAAAGCCCTTAAAACATTTTAATTACACAAATAATACATGCTCATGGTCCCACTGGAGGAAAACCAGAAAAGAGCAAAAAGGAAAAATTAAAGTGGGCCCTGATTCCACTAATCAGAGGTAGTCATTGTTAACACTGTAGTGATAGCCTTCCATAAACAAAATGGGGTCACGCTGTTCATAGTATTTTGTAGTTTACTCTTTTCCACAATAGACCACTTCCTGTGTTAACGACTGTGGATCTCATCATTATCTTCATTGGCTGCCAGATAACAATAAGTGTATTGAGTATCTAATGGTGGACTGTGTTCATCCTCTCCTCCCGTCTCATTTAGAACCTATTTGGGGCACCTGGCTGGCTCAGTTGGTAGAGCACGCACCTCTTGATCCCAGCGTCATGAGTTCAAGCCCCACAGTAGGTGTGGAGGCTACTTAAAAAAAAATTAAAATCATTCAGAACCTGTTTTTTTTCCTTAAAGATTTATTTATTTGAGAGCATGTGTGGGAGTGCAGACTCGAGGTCGGGGTAGGGACAGAGGGAGAGAGAGAATCATGGAGCAGACTCCCCGCTGAGCAGGGAGCTGGACAGGGCTCCATCTCATGACCCTGAGATCATGACCCGAGCCAAAATCGAGAGTGGGACACAACTGACTGAGCCACCCAGGCACCCCACAGAACCTGTTCTTTCGCCTGTAAAAGGAACAATTCAGAGGATTGTTTACCTGATTAAGGTGACATCTGTAAAACTTGGCACAATGCCTGACATTAAATGCTCAGCCAAGTAAGATTAGCCATTACTATTCATTTAATAATAATTTCTACTATTTATTAAGTGCTTACTTTGTGCCAGGTATTGTGCTAAGGGTTCATTTAATCCTGGCACCAAGCCAATGAGGTAAATATTATTATTCCCATTTCTCTGATGAGGAAAGTGTCAAGAGGCTAAATATCTTACCCAAAGCTACACAGCCAGGAAGTGATGGAGAGCCAAACCCAGGCAATCAGAATCTGGGCTCACATTTTTCCCCATGTACCACCCTCTGCCTCAGAGACATAAAAATATTCCCTGGGCATTTCCTCTGTGCTAGCCCTGTCCTAGGTCCCGGGGTTCAGTACCAATTCCTGTGCATGTTTCCAAGGGTGGACATGAGGCAAGATACCATCCGATCCCACTGAGTCCTCATTGAGAGTAACAGAGCCTCAGGCTCTCAAGGTCTTATCTGGTGATGTCATTGCACCTGTCTTAATTTTACTGAGTGTGGGGTGAGGGGTGTAAAGACATACCTCCCCGCCCTGGTTGATCATGACCATACCTTGATTATCCCGGGTTGAATGATCTGTCCTCATGGTGACCTATAATACTGTGAGTTTAAGGTGCGCAAAGGTTGAGTTGATACACTCAGGTATTGCAAAATGATTACCATAGTAGCTCAGTTTACACTTCCATCACCTCACGTAATTGCCATTTCTTTTTTGTGGTGAAGACATTAAAGATCCTCCTTATGCTTCCCCCCCCCAACCTCCCCCCAGCCTCCTTACTCTTGGAGCCTGATGGCCTTTTGGTTGCTATTGCCTCAACAAGTTTCACACCGCTTACCCTGCTGCCATGGCTTCTCCAACCAGCCCAGGTGTTGGCCATCCTGAGTCTGAGAGCCAGAAGTCACCAACACCTACTGCGGGTGGGATGTGTGTGTGTGTGTGTGTGTGTGTGTGTGTGTGTGTCTGGAATGAAACCTAAAATAGGACCCGGCAGGTTCAGGGATCACGGCAGATGCCCTGGTTGACCATGAGTATGAGTAAATGCTGGTGTTTAACAATTGCATCACCATATGCCTGAAGACACTAATAAATGGAGAGCAGGGGACCTGCCCGATTCTGGCAAGACAAGCTTCTCTCTGAATTTCAGGGTGTCCATCTGTTAACTGAGCACCACAAAGTGTTCTATCTGACATGTGGCACAAAGTAGGTGCTTAATACATATGAACTGAATGAATGAATCAATTCTTTCAATGATTAAGTCCATCAATCACTGGAAGTCTCCCGCACAGCGAGACCTTTCATTCCCAAGGGCCTCGCGGGGTGTCTTAGCCTGACTAGCCGGCGGGTGGCGCCCGCGTCTCCGGGCGTTCTTCCCGGGATGGGAGGCGGAGCTGGTACACGGCCGGGCGGGGCGGGGCGGGGCGGGGCGGGGCTGCGGAGGGCCCGGGGTGGGCGGGGCCGGGACGAGTGGGGCGGGGCAGTGGCCACCAACCCGCAGGCGAGCTCCTGCAGCAGAGGCCCGGGAAGTTTTTCTTCCAAGGTCCGTGGACCGTGTTTACATGAAACACAGAAATCTTACAGTTTGCCTCATCGGGAGTTAATGGCGATAGTCTGAAAGTGAGGACTCGTGGATGTGAGGCCCAGCTTTAGGGCTGTCCTGGAGCAAGCCCCTATGCTTTCATTAGGAATAACGGCTTACTGTAATTGAGCTCTAAACACTTCCAGCGGATTAACTCATTTAATCCTCTTAACAACTCTACGAGTCACCTGCTAAGATCATCCCCATTTCACAGATGTGAAAACTGAGGCTCAGAAATATGGAGGCATCTCCCCAAGGTCCAGCCACATGAAGAGGCACTTGGATCCAGGCCTGATTCTACAACCGCAGCTCTCCCCAATGATGTGGGAAACAAAGGCAGAAGAAAAATTATTAAATTTCCTTATTACCAATAGCCCATTGACAAGTCCTTGAAACAGGCAGAGTGACATTCCTCTAGGGACTCAACTGCCTCGATGTAAATACTCGCTAAGGGCAAAAGACAATCCAGCCTGGACCCCTCCCCCCAATCCTGTAAGTCTACTTTAACATTTAAAAATTCCTTTGGAAACTTCCGTTATCTCTAAACCCCCCAAGATACGTGTTGGTAATCATCCCCCAAGCATATGGCCCACTGTATACATTCCAAGGGTCTCATGACTAAGGTTGTATTAGAGGGTAATAAATGACCTTTTCCCAACAACAGTCAGCCCCCTCAAGGTCCTAGAAATCTTGCTTGCAAAATTCCTTAGAGACTTATGCTATCCCGAACCCCCTCCCAACTTGAAAGTATATAATGGGCCACTTCTCATGACCCCAGTGCACCCCTTTCTGCCCATGGGTCCTGTCCCCTTGCTTTAATAAAACCACCTTTTTGCACCAAAGACGTCTCAAGAATTCTTTCTTGGCTCTGGCTTCAAAACCTAATGTCTTTCCTACATCACCCAGCAGGGGTAAAAAACTGGGGGGAAGTTTTGCAAGACCAGGTGGTTGGTTCTCACGCTCTCCATTGTTGCACCTCAAAATCTTTGGGTGGGCGGGAGGAGGAGAGAGCTTGCTTTAATACCCAGACCTACCAGTGCCTGCTTTCCTAGGACTGTGATGGAGCACAAAAATTTTGCATTTTGAGCAAGTTTCTCAGTGACTTTGAAGGAGCAAATCAGTGGATTGTATTTGGATCATCATGAATGCCCAAAGCAACCAACAACATAATTAAACCAATCACCTCAGCCGAGGGCAACAAGAGGCAAAGCAAGAGTTTGGGATAAGAAAGGGACTCTTGGTGTGCCTATTTTTAAAACACCAGTAGGCCTCTATTGCAGGCCCTAGAGAAGTATGCTCCTTCTCCCCGGCGGTGCCAACTCTTGTTTGGGTCCTGGCGGAACCCTCGAAGCCTCACAGCCCTGAAATGCCCCCCTTGGAGTGAGGCACTGCGATCCCACCCCAAGTCGCAGGGGGCGCCACTCAGTCTCGTTGGGGCAGGAACGGGGCTCCGCTTCCTTTCTACGCTTGCGCGGCAAGGAAGCCCTCACTTCCGGCCTTGCGCGCTCGCGGCCTGAGCCTACCGGGCGCGAGGTAAGTAGATAGAGGCTGGTGTTTTGTCCGAGTGAGAAGCTCTCGGCCCGGGTGGATCCTTCCCCGACGTGCCGCGGGGCCGCCCACCTCCCCAGAGACCTCTCTTTGGGACCTCCGAGCGGGCTTTCTTCTCCTGCTCGAATCTTCCTCCCACAGTCAGCTTCGAGGTCCCAGTGCCGTCCTCTTCCCACGACCCCTCTGGTCAGGCAGGCGCTCCCCACGCTTGCCTTACTCTGTGTAACACCCAGACCCTTCGCTTCCCCCATTCTCCTCCCTCAGCCACCTTCTTCCGAGGCCACCTCCGCCCGTGGAGCCCTTGTGCAGCGATGGGGAGGAGTGTCCTGGATGGAGAGCAGGCCCTGGTACCCAACCGAGCATCCATCCCCCTCTTCCCACGCCTCTCTTTGCAGACGGTCAACATGAAGTTCAACCCCTTCGTTACCTCGGACCGCAGCAAAAACCGCAAACGCCACTTCAATGCCCCCTCGCACGTGCGCAGGAAGATCACGTCTTCCCCACTGTCCGAGGAGCTGCGGCAGAAATACAGCGTCCGCTCCATGCCCATACGCGAGGACGACGAGGTCCAGGTTGGTCTCCCTCAGGCTCCCGTGACCTAGCTGCATGTCGCTCTGGTGCCGCCTAAGAATGTCACGTGTGCGTGGACGTGGGGAAGTCGTAGACTCACATGCCCTCACCACCCTGGCGAGTAATGTCACCCTGCAGATGTGTGGGACCAGAGATGGGGCCACCAGCGTGTCTACCCAGCTTAACTGAGGGCATTCAGATGCAATTCTTTAATGGTAATGATTGTTTAAAAAATAGTATACCGGCCAAGCAAAACTTTGCTTTTCGATTTAGTCCCTTGCCTGCAAGTTTCCCAGGCATTGCTCAGGGTGGCTCTTTGAACCAGATTCTCCGGGAGAAAGTGCGGTAAGAGTAGTGTTTAAGTAGTGTTGGGTTTAGCGGAGGCTGGGCATTTGGTGGTACTGGATTTGGCAGAGAGAATAGAAAAGGAGCAAGTCAGAAGCATGAAATTATGAAAGAGAATGATCCTTGTGAGAAAGTATAAGACGTCTGTTCTTCCTAGAGCTTGTGGTGTGTGGTAAGAAAGGGAAAGTGGGGGACGACTGAAATAGACTGGGTAGATTAACTCCTTAAAGGAGTATTTATGGAGCAGGCACTGTTCTCGGCTCTAGCAGTAAGCAGGACTGACAAGACACCTGTCGCCATGCAGCTCAACATTCTAGAGCAGGGATTCCCAGCCTCAGCACTGTTGACATCTTGGACTGGGTACTTCTTTGTTGTGGGGAGCTCTCCTGTGCATGGTGGGATGTTTAGCTGCATCCCTGGCCTCTCCTCACTAGATGCCAGTAGTACTTCCTCACATTTGTGACAAGCAAAAATATTTCCAGATATTGTCAAGTGTCCCCGGGGGGCAAGATCCACCCCCCCTTCCCTTAATTGAGAACCATTGTTTTAGAGAATGAAAGGGGATGAGGCTAAGGGATTTAATGTGTCTTCTAAGGCACTGGGCACTTTGAAGCTTTGAGGAACATTTTGAGGAGTAGCTTGAAACCAGGGGATAATTTGGCTTGAGGAATGACAGGAATAGAGTGGAAAGAATCGTTCAGAGGTATGATCAACAGTTGCAACTTCTCTTCTAGGTCCTTCCCATCAGACGTGTTCTAGAATGGGGGAATTGCAAATACATGTAAGGGCTAGGTAGGCAAATTACAAAAGGGAAGTTGGCTGATGGCAAGAAAATAGCAACTGGGGGCGCCTGGGTGGCTCAGTCCTTAAGCATCTGCCTTCGGCTCAGGGCATGATCTTAGGGTTCTGGGATCGAGCCCCGCATCGGGCTCCCTGCTGCGCTGGGAGCCTGCGTCTTCCTCTCCCACTCCCCCTGCTTGTGTTCCCTCTCGCTGGCTGTCTCTCTCTCTGTCAAATAAATAAATAAAATCTAGAAAGAAAGAAGGGAAGGGAAGGGAAAAGAAAAGGGAGGGAAAGAAGGAAGGGAGGGAGGGAGGGAGGAAGGAAGGAAATAAATAGCAACTGGAAAGCTCATGCCTCATTTAAAGGATATTGTGTACCTTTAACCCATTGCTACCGTGGGGAAATGCAGGCTCCTTGTTGTCAGATTCTTGATTTTGCAAGAAAACTGGAAAGTTTAGATTCTCTTTCCGGCCCCCCCATTTCTTTCCAGTACTGCTCTCTGTTCCACATGAATAGCCAGCACCTTCAAAAGGGTTGTCTACACTTCCTCACCCCCCCCCCCATTTATACCTAGACCCTCTCTAACCTGAACTGTATCTCACTACTTTTTAGAAACTGCTTTTGGCTGAGGTAACCAGTAACTTGTTTGTGACTAAATCCGGTGGAGACACCTTGGTCTCATCATGCTTGACTTTTTCAGCAGCATTTGGCATAGGTAGCCCTGCCTTACTTCTTGAAATAGTTTGGCTTTTTGGCTTCTGTGACCATTCGGGCTCAGTTTACTTTTGACTTCTCAGATTCCTATGCTGGCTGTTTCTCCTCTGATCTCTAAATGGTGGAGTTTGTCAGGGTCTGCACCTGGTCTAACATCTCATCTTGCCTGCATTGCCTATCTGGGTGATAATATCTCTTCCGAGATCTAAACATCTGCCCTGTGCTCACAACTCCCTCTTTTATATCCCAGTCCAAACCACTTTCCAGAGCACAGACCGTAGCTCTAACCGCGCATGGAACATCCTTATTTAAACACCTCGTAGCTGTCTCAAGCTTCTAATCCGGGAGTACTCTTGATCGGACGCTGCTACTGTCTGTAATCTGCTTTTCCTCCCATATTTCACACTTCGATAAGCAACACTTTTTCACTTGCCTGTGCCATAAACCTTTAAATTCTCCCTAACATCTCTCTCTTCCTAATCCATTTCTAATCCATTACTTAATTTTATTGATTCTGTCTCTAAAATTAGTCTTAATTCTGACCACTTCTTTACATTTCCAGGTTAGTTCAAGGCATTCCAGCTTCCACTCTTGCCCTGGTCAGGCATTCTCCACAGAGGGGCATTTTTGCAAATTAGATTCTGCTTAGAACCTATCATTGGTGCTTGATTACTTACTATCAATCTAAAATCATTGACAACAAGGCCCTGTGTGCCCCAGTCCTGGTCTACTTGTTCACCCTCGTCTTACCCTGTTATGCCCCCACATGCTCTGTACTTCAGACACACTGGCCTTTTCAGGGCCCTAAGTATGCCTTGATCTTTCCTCCCTCAGGGTCTTTGCCCAGAAGGCTCCCTCTGCCTGGAATGCTCTTTCTTCTCCCATTTACCTGACCAACTCCTCATTGTTCAAATGTTACCTTGAATGTCAGTTCCTCAGAAAAGCCTTCCCAGATACATTAATCAGCGTGGTATCATAGCACCCTCTTATTTATATTTGCTTCCTAGCAGTGAACACGATTTGATTTTATTTCTTTTTAAACTGAGGCATACTGGGCCCACCTGCAGCTGCTGGAGCTCGTCTTCCTCCAGACCATGTACCCTGACATCCGCCTGTGCCAGTGCCTGTCTGCGCTCACCCTGCTCCGAGTCCAGGATCCAGGTGTGGTTCCAGAACAGGCATGCCAAGTCACGGCATCACAACTGGAATTCCTTTCGACCTTCAGCCAGGCCGGAGCTTTGACTCCACCACTCTGCTCGTGGAACTGAAGCAAAATGATTGAAGTCCCAGCTGCCTCTTGAGATAATGTGAACTGCCTGCCACATCCCAGCAGGGTTGGAGAGGGCATCTCTGCCCTAGCTCTCAAAGTCAGAATTTTGAAACCTATTCTCTGAAGACACTGATCCAAAGCTGGACTCATGGGACGAACACATCTTTTCTGCCTTTGGTAACTCTTGAGGATTCTAGGTGAGTTCAGGGTAAGCTCAGAGGAGCCATGACTGACAGCCAAGGAGACACACATCAGAATACTGTCCTTTCTGGCTTCCATGTTAAGGCCATATCGAGGTTCTCCTCGATGAGGATTTGCCAGTTCTCTGGCCTGTGAACCTTTACCCTTGCCTAGTTCTTCTTTCCCTGCAGCACACTGCTTCCCCTCCCCCGAAACTGTGGCATTCATTTTGACCTGTGCACCTCCAGAAGTGGACATTTGATTCAGTTTGCATTCCTGCTCCTTGCCAGTCCTCTTTATTTTTTGGATTGGTTTTTTAGAACTCATTATCTGCTTTGCAAGAACACTTCAGCTTGGCCCAATTTCCCCTTGTGCCTGGCAGCTGCCTCCTTCTTGTGCTTCTTCCAAGGCTGGTATGCTTAAACTTTCTCTAAGCCATCTCCTTCATCCACATCCTGGGCCCAGGATTTACTGTTTTTTTAATGGGCCTGTCTTCTTTACGTTCACTTATAGCTCCAGTGACTCTCTATCCAGATTATTTCAGGAACCCCTGCCTCTAGCTTCTCAACTTTTTACACACTGTTCTCTTTAGAAACCTGTAGTAGCCTCCGGTTGCTACCAAATGATGAAAACCTTTTGGTTCCTCTCCCAGACAGCTAACTGCTATCTCTAGCCAACAGGGCAGTTTTGCAGATCTTCACATGGTCACCCGTGCACAATATATGTCTGTCTCAGAGCCACTCCTTTCCATTTGGGAACCAAATGAATACCTTTTTCTTTCAGAGTACTTGCAGTCTCCGCTCCGCCCCCTTCTGAAGTCTGAAACTTCTGTAATCATGATTTTGTACCTGTTACTTCAGTCACTCCAACACTCCCCTTCGCCCTTGTTATTGTACTTCTGTGCAACGTTAGTGAATTATTAAATGTCTCCACAAATGAAAAATAAATAAAACCGAGGCATAATTTACATATAGTAAAACGCACAGGTGGGTTTCGGCAGATGAAAAGCCGCGTAGCCATCACCATAATTACGATCCAGTAAGTTCCCTGTGCCGTGTTCCAGGTAGTGAGCATATGTATTTGCATGTTCATTAGTTAACAGCTTGTTGTCACATTTGTTCCGTCATCCTTCCTGTAGTTGACCATTCCATGGCATTTGACATTCTTTCCTTGGCTGCAGTAACCCCACATTCCCCGTTTCCCATTCTCTGTGGCCACCTCAGTCTGCCTTATAAGCTTTTCCAAAATGTTGGCTTTTCTTGGATTTCTGCATTCTGCCCTCGTCCCATAAGCTCCCTGAGCAAAATCAGGCTCTGAATCGCCATCTTTGGAGGATTCCCAGGTCTTTGTTGTCAGCTCAGTTGTCTTCCAGCTGTGTGTGGAATTCTCCACTAGAGTGTTACGAGATGCCTCAGACTCAGCATGTTCCCAGCTACGCTGTTTTCTGCTAACGTGTTTCTTCCCCCATGTTCCATGCCTCTGGGAAAGGCATATCTGTCCATCCAGTTGCTCAACCAGATTTTGGATACAATCTTTGCCTTTTCTCCCTCCCCTTTCCAACCAGGTTAGTCTTGTCCTGTCCCTCTCCTCGCTGGTCTAGTGTTTGTCCAGTTCTCTTTAACCAGGGTGTTCCTTTGGACTCACTTTACTAACCTCTTTCTTCAGTCTTGATGATGGTTAAGGGGCTTTTTCACAGACTCTTGCATGTAAGAGTCTCTCTGGTCATACAGAGTGTGGTGGATTTTCAGTGAGGCCTGGCTGTTCTCTTTTCAACCTGAAAATCACCTTGGTAAGTAAGCTGAACAATCTAAATAGACATCTTAGGAGTATTGAGATTCTCTAGTTTTTTATATGGTATTTCCTTAATTTTACTATATCAGCACCAGCTGTATTGTGGCTCCTGTTTAATAGGCTTGTGCCTTCAGGGAAATCATAACCTGGTTGGTTTTGAATAGTGTTGAAGTGTGAGTAGATTTTTAGTATGTGAAGACAGCCCAAGAGATTTTAATTTAACAATTTAATTTTTTTCTGACTGTAAAATATTTGTGCTAATTATAGAAATCTTGAAATTTGGGGGCACCTGGGTAGCTCAGTTGGTTGAGTGTCTGACTCTTGATCTCAGCTCAGGTCTTGATTGCAAGGTCGTGAGTTCAAGTCCCACAAAAAAAGTCTTGGAATTTGGAAGAATAGTACATTTTTTAAAAAGTCATCTATAGTCCTTCTGGGCAACCATTATTGACACTTAGATATATTTCCACCCCATCTTGTTACATGCCGTATATCTGAAACATACATATACAAGATTCAGACTATCTTTCATCTAAAGCTTTGTTTTCTTTTTTTTTTTTTTTTAAGGTCCTGTCTTCAGCATTTTCCTAGGTCATAAATTATTTTCGAAAACAGATTTTAAATGGTTGCATGAGAGTCTCAGTATAATATCTTTATTTATTTATTTATTTATTTTATTTTTTTTTTTTTTTTTTAAAGATTTTATTTATTTATGTGACAGAGAGACAGCCAGCGAGAGAGGGATACACAGCAGGGGGAGTGGGAGAGGAAGAAGCAGGCTCACAGCGGAGGAGCCTGATGTGGGACTCGATCCCAGTACGCCGGGATCATGCCCTGAGCCGAAGGCAGACGCTTTAACGACTGCGCTACCCAGGCGCCCCTCAGTATAATATCTTTAACCATCCTTCTCCATTTAATCACTTAAGAGCAATTATATTTTTTCTTTCTTAAATTTTACTTTTATTTAACTGAGATACAATTGATATATAAGATTGTGTTAGTTTTGGGTGTATAGCGATTATACTTTTTTACTCTTGGGACTAGTTCTGTGATGACCATGTTAGTTTAAGGAATTTTTTGTTTCAGATAAGAAAAAAATTCAGGTGAAGAATTTTCACCTGACTTAGGACAACACAGAGCAGGTTTATAGCCAAAAAATAGCTGACTTTTGACTGCTAGGGTTCATCTGCTTTTGTGCAACAAGTTATATGTTAGTCTGTGTGTTCCTGATAATTAGTTTCCTCTCTGTGATGTTCACATATTTGAATGGGGGGAAAATTCTCTTTTGTGTTTTCTCTTAGGTGGTTCGAGGACACTACAAAGGGCAGCAAATTGGCAAGGTAGTCCAGGTGTACAGAAAGAAGTACGTCATCTATATCGAGCGGGTGCAGCGTGAGAAGGCTAATGGCACAGCTGTCCACGTGGGCATTCACCCGAGCAAGGTATGTCCTGGGACTGAGCGGTGGTAGCAGCTGTGTAGCTTAGCGCTGTTATTGGAGTTCTCAGTGCGTTGGTACTATCTACTCAGGTGGCCCAGGCAAAGACTTCTAGAGGAAGGTCAGGCAGGCTTGATCCGTTCACTGGCCTGTGATACCATCAGGGATCCAGATTCTTTTCTTGTCTGTTTTGTCATCCTTGCCGAAGGCTCTGTCTTCGAGCAGGTTGCAAGAGGGTTCCAGGTATTGTGGGCATCGCTTTCCCACTGGATGATGTCCAAAGGGAGAATTGAGAACGTCTCTTACTGTGGCCTGCACACCCACCTCTTGGAATAGGCTGTTCCTCATTTGCACTCCTATTTCATGCACTGTATTGTAGGGTCTTTCTCCTCCAGAGTTACAGATAAGGGCAGAGTGATGAGGGTCTTACTTATCCTTATGATCTATGGTCCAGTAGCTGGTGGGAATGCAGATGTTTTTTAAAAAACAATGCATTTTGCCAGCCAAGGGGTGATAGACAAACCAGAAACGTCTTGGTAGTATAATTTTTCCCAGCCCAAATGGTATTTGATATCACTAATATCTAACTGGTCTCTTACATCCTCAGGAGTAAGAGGGTAGGAGGGTGGGTAGCAGAAGGAACCCAAACTGCTATTGTTGGGAAAAGCTGTTCTTTTTTTTTTTTTTTTTAAAGATTTTATTTATTTATTTGACAGAGAGAGACAGCCAGCGAGAGAGGGAACACAAGCAGGGGGAGTGGGAGAGGAAGAAGCAGGCTCTTAGTGGAGGAGCCTGATGTGGGGCTCGAACCCAGAACACTGGGATCACGCCCTGAGCCAAAGGCAGATGCTTAACCACTGCGCTACCCAGGCGCCCCTGGGAAAAGCTGTTCTGTACAAAATAATTGTAGTTATAAATCCTTTCCTTAAAAAAAATAAATAAATAAAGATCTGTTTTCTTACTCTTTAACAGGTGGTTATCACCAGGCTAAATTTAGCTGGACAAAGATCGGAAAAAAATTCTCGAACGCAAAGCCAAATCTCGACAGTTTGGAAAAGAGAAAGGCAAATATAAGGAAGAACTTATTGAGAAAATGCAGGAGTGATTGTAACCTATTGTGCAAGCGCGGTTTAACTGTAGACCTTTAGCCTGGTGTGTGTTCCTTTGAAACTTCTCAAGATGTCTGCCAAACATTTCATCTCCTTCCTGTTTTGCTATTGATAATGTAGCTTTGTAAATCCGCTTTTGCTGTTTTAATTAATAATTTTATGACTAACATTGAAAATGTTTCCTAATTCCAAGGGGAATTTGCATTGTTTTATAGATAAAATTCATCTTACTGTCAATTTCTTGATGCCATTTTTTCTGTGTTTAATGTACTGAGCAATAGAATAGCAGCGGCAGGATGGCTCTGGTCCTGCCTGGACCTCATGCTGATTGGGTGGACAGGACAGGGCTCTGGTCCCTAATTCAGGGGTTTGTCCCACTTAGTGGTAGTCGTGATGTAAACTGGCACCTGTAAGACCTTGTTCAGTGGCTGGTGCTGCTCTGTACTCCTGTCTCAAGTCTGATGGATTGCTCCATGGCCTGCTTCCTCTCCCTTGTGCTCCAGCCAAACCAAATGGCATGCAGCTCCCTGACCACGTTGCCCTTCCCAAGGTCTTGACTTTGCAAGTGCATTTCCAAATGACTGAAATGTCCTTCCTCTCACCTGGAGCTAACTCAGGAAACTCCAGACTGACACAGTCTGGAGGCAGGATTTGGTTCACAGATTATGTTTGTCCTTCTGTTTTCATAATTTTAATAGGTCAATTTCCAACATTTAAAAGTTGAGGGATTTCATGGAGAAATCCAGATCTTGCTTCATCTGGTTGCATGGGGCCCCGATTCCACACAGCATCAGTTGTGTGGAGCTCAGAGGCTGGCTGCTTCCCATCCAGCACCATTCCTGTACACAACTTGCTGGGCCCCCACTGGCATCTTGAGTTTTCAACTCCAGATCTAACTGCAACCAAACTAATGTGAGTTCACTCCTTAGTGAGTTATAGGTAGAGAGTACATCAGGGGTTGTTATACAAAGGAAACTATTTGCAGCAAATAAGATCACAGGGAATAGCTTCCAAATCCGTGACTCCCCAGGTAGGGGTGAATAGGTTTCTTTTATTTAGGGTTATGATGAATATTCAGAAAGGAGTTTCTTCACTGTAGGTAGAGGTGGGCATAAGGTTGTGCACATGTCTTAAGGAAACATGCCTATGCAAACATTGTATGTTATATTAATGAGGTTTGTCCTTCTCCTTGGGTGGGGATTTTAACATTATAATGAGCAGAGGTAACTGTTGGACAAGAGGAGAGGCCTATGGGCAAGCTCTGAGAGCCAATATAAACTGGATTGGGTCTTGGGCTCCTTATCTCAGGGAAGGAATGCAGGGCCTTGCTTACTTTTGAAACAGCCCTGGGAGTTTTGCCACTGATTTATTATCTCTGATATGGTTAGGCTGTTTCCTGGCCTACTAGAATCTGTTAGTTTTTGCATTCTCTTTGTTCCCTTAAAATCCTTAACTATTGAGGTTTTTGTTTTTCTTTGTAATTCTGACACCTCCTAGGAAGTTCTGCAAGAAGTGTGCTAGGGCAAGAAGAACCAGCTGGGCATAGATCATGGAAAGTAGCTGGGGCCTAAAATGACTTCTCTTTGTTTTTCCGAGGACCCCTAACTCTTTCTGGTTCCATCACTTCTAGTTACCCTTCAAGAGTTAGCTCCGGATCCGCATCCAAAATCCTCCCGTGGGGTGCCTGGGTGGCTCAGTCAGTTAAGCATCTGACTCTTGATCTCAGCTCAGGTCTCAGTCCCAAGGTTGTGAGTTCAAGCCCCCCATTGGGCATGGAGCCTACTTAAAAAAAATAAAAAGTAAATAAAAACCTCCCTTGCTTCGGTAATAAATTATTGATTAAAATTCATAAATGATGAAAATGCATAAAATTATAATATGCCTTTTATAGTGACACGTGGCCTGATACATTGGAGTTTCTTAGTAAATGTTGATTGAATCTGTTATTTCCCAGTTTGCCTGATGAAGAAAAATGAGCTTAGATTAATTGTCCAGATCCCAGAGAGCACAAGAGATAGAGTCAGAATTTGAACCCAGGCCTGACTACATCAAAGACCACCCACATCCCACTTTAGCCATCCGTCTCTGGTGTTCCTTCTTTCACCCTGTGAGCCCTGTACCAGAGTCTGACAAGAGACTGGACATCTGTGTGCAGGGATAAGAACCCATATATTTGCAGCAGTGGTCCTGCTTAGCGGGCATCTCTGCCCACTGGACATTGTCACCGTCTCTGCCACAGGACAGAGACGTAAGCCTTTGCGCAAGTTGCTTGCCTCTGAGCTGCCATTCTCTCAGTAGTAAAGCATATAGTTAATACCTGCACTGCCTTCCTGTCTCAGGGGAAATGGTAGGATCAGATAGGCTCTGAGGAGTCTGAAAAGTGTGAGTGTACAAATGCTAATATTGCTATTGTTTACTTGTGTTTCCCATTCTGACCCGCATTTTGCACCGAAAGAGGTAATGATTTTTCACACACACACACACAAAAAATCAATGGAATCACAAACTACAAAATTCAGTATGCATTCTCTGATTTGAGGGCATTGATTTCAGAGTAGGCAGAACGATACTGTCTTGGCTCTGAAGCCAGAGGGATCTGGCTTCAAATTCTGCTTTGGTTTTTGGGCATTTTTAATGAGCTTGTTTCCCTATCTAGGTAAGGAACTCAAAATGCTTCTCTTTGTGAAAATGCTTATTGGGCGCCTGGATGGCTCAGCCATTAAGCGTTAAGCGTCTGCCTTCGGCTCAGGGCGTGATCCTGGCGTTCTGGGATCGAGCCCCACATCGGGCTCCTCCCCTGGGAGCCTGCTTCTTCCTCTCCCTCTCCCCCTGCTTGTGTTTCTCTCTCTCGCTGGCTGTCTTGCTCTCTGTCAAATAAATAAATCAAAAAAAAAAAAAAAAAAAAAAGGAAAAGAAAGTGCTTATCAAATGTTGAAACTAAAGCAGTGGTCCAGCAGACTCTCCTGACTTTAGGAGTCACTTCGATGCTTGCTTGGTAGTGATTCCTTGACGTAGTAATTCTGGAGACAGACCTCTTCAAGTCTTGAGTGCATGTATATTTCTGGCATGGCTCTTGTGTGATCCTTACAACCAGTTAACTTTGGGAAATTGTGGATTATCATATATGTAAAGTAGGGGCAGCTGGGTGGCTCAGTTCGTTAAGCATCTTACTCTTAATTTCGGCTCCAGTCGTGATCTCAGGGTCTTAAGATGGAGCCTTGAGTTGGGCTCGCTCTGGTCGTGGAACCTGTTTGGAATTCTCTCCCTCTCCTTCTGCCCCTCTTTCCCCCTCCTCTCTGCCTCAAAAAGAAAACAAAATGTATATATGCATGCAGCATGTAAAGTAGGTGTGCGTTATATATGCATGCGGCATGTAAAGTAGGTGTGCGTTATATATGCATGCGGCATGTAAAGTAGGTGTGCGTCATCCTTAGTAACCTAGTGAGAAGGTAGATCTGTAGTTTGTTTTTTCTAATTTTCAGTTTTATCTTGATTCTCAACACATAATTTAGTATCCCAAAAGTTGCATAAAAGTTGGATTTCATACTACATTAAATTTATAGTAAGGATGACATATTCTGATACCCTCGTCTGGGCCCTAGGCTCCAGCCATTATTCTCATCAATAAACTTAAATTATGATGTTTCCTGGAAGTCGGACTTGGCTTGTTTTCAGCAACGTGTTCAATACAAATGATAGATAAGAGGTTTGAGAGGTGTAATCCTCACCGCCAGCCCTCACCAGATTCTACCCGACTACTTAAAACTGAGCTGGTTGAGTCATGGTGCATGGTCAAGAGCGGGAGCTCAGCATCACATGTGAGTTCTTTTTTTTTTTTTTTTTAAAGATTTTATTTATTTATTTGACAGAGAGACAGCCAGCGAGAGAGGGAACACAAGCAGGGGGAGTGGGAGAGGAAGAAGCAGGCTCCCAGCAGAGGAGCCTGATGTGGGGCTCGATCCCAGAACACCGGGATCACGCCCTGAGCCGAAGGCAGACGCTTAACCGCTGTGCCACCCAGGCGCCCCTCACATGTGAGTTCTAATCCCAGCTCTGTCAGTTTCTAGTTGTGTGACCTCGGGCATGTGCTTCACCTCTGGCCCTCAGTTTTGTCATTTAGAAGATGAGACTAAAAAGAGTGCCTTCTTCGTGGAGTTGTCAGACTCGAGATACTGCGCGGGAAGCACAGAGAGCTCAGCAAATTTTAGCTGCTGTGTTTTAGAGGAGATTGGCAGGGAGTTTGTAAGAGCAGAGGGACAGGTTTTTCTCAGGAGTTCAGATATACACTGGTTTTTAGGGGGCTTTTGGGGGGCATGTGTGTGTGTGTGTTTAAGATTTTGAGTAATCTCAACACCCAACGTGGGGCTCAAACTCACAACCCCAAGATCAAGAGTCACATGCTCTACCAGCTGAGCCAGCCAGACTCCTCAAATACTGGTTCTTGAATGAAGGGGAGGATTAAGGGCAGTAATACTGTATTGGGGCTGCTGCAGGAAATGGGGACTGGAGAATGCCAGATGGGTGGGTCTGCCTATAAAGATTCAGGCCCAAGGATTTTAGCATGTTTCCTGGAATGATTTTGAATTAAGCAGTTTCCTACTAACCTTTTCATTGAATTTGCAGGTGCTCACTCACTTGAGTGAGTCCCCTGTGGTATTTTGGGAAGCCTCCACACTTTTAAACTTCAGATAACTGCTTCTGAATGTCTGCTTTCATATGGTACTCAGGCATGAGATATTCACCTAAAGAGCTCTCAGTGTGAGTTGGGCAGGCAAGTAATTAATTGAATATATTGGGAACAGGGCAGAACTCTGTTAACCAAGAGTCTACCATACTCTGCTGATACTATGGACTTTGAGCACTTCCCATCTGGTGGCTTGTGTTTCTGTTCATTGTTCTGTTAAATTAGTTTTTTTAAAAGAAGTAATACTTACATATGGTAAGGTACAAAAATTACATAGTGAAAAGTAAGTTTCCTTGTCACTGTGATTCTTGGTTACTCAGCTCCCCCAGAAGCAGTCACTGTTTCCAGTTCCTTTTGTATCCTTCCAGAAATATTCTGTGCATATATGACTGGGTGCTTACTAAAAGTCTGATCCATGAAGAAGTCTTCATAAGAAAGGCAGGTCATCCAAATGTAAACAGCTCTATAATATAAAGTTGATTACTGCTTGAACACCATAATTACGATATAAATAGACACAAATATTAAATAAAATACTCTTTGGCCTTCAGAAATAACTAAGTCAACCATATCATAGCCTACCCCTAGCAGGAGAGCAGCTGGTTCTAGAATAGGCTTTCACAGGTCTCATCTTATGAATTAGATGTCACTGTCTTGTTAAGCTGTGTATAATTTAGGGTTTTTTGGTTGACTTGCTGTCTGAAATAGGCAGTATGGCTTAGAGGGAAGAACAGGAGCTGTGAAGACCTACATTTATTTATTTTTAAAGATTTTATTTGAGAGCGGGCGAGCAAGTGCAAGAGCAGGGGGGAGAGGGAGAAGCAGACCCCCTGCTGAGCAGGGATTCAGATGCAGGACTCCATCCCAGGGATCATGACTTGAGCTGAAGGCAGACGCTTAACCAACTGAGCCACTCAGGCACCCGAAAAACTACTTTTAGATCCCAGTTCTGTTTACATAAAACAGACTTTGGGCAAGTTACAAACCTGAGCCTCTCTTTCCTAATATGTAAAATGGATTTAATATGATCATAATAGGTGTTGTGAACATTGAATGAGAGGTCATTCAAAGCACATGGTTCAATGGCATATGGCTGCCACTCAAGAAATGAATAGTGGTCACCCACAGGACATGTTCTGTATATATGTGCTGAGCAAATGAGTTGTAAAGCATGCTGGAGGGGCGCCTGGGTGGTGCAGTCATTAAGTGTCTGCCTTCGGCTCAGGGCGTGATCCTGGCGTTCTGGGATCAGGCCCCACATCAGGCTCCTCTGCTAGGAGCCTGCTTCTTCCTCTCCCACTCCCCCTGCTTGTGTTCCCTCTCTCGCTGGCTGTCTCTCTCTGTCAAATAAATAAATAAATAAAATCTTAAAAAAAAAAAAAAAAAGCATGCTGGAGCTTTCAGCTTCTCCAGTAACTTCCAGCCTTCCAGATCAGCTTGGAAAGGAGCTTTATGACTACATGGCTTTGTGACTCTGCCTGCCTGTTTTTATTTACAGGGCTGGGCTTAAGAAAGAGGGGATTGGTGGGCTTGCATTGTAGTGTTTCAGTGAGTTCTTATTTACTTTATCCTTTTGGGGTTGCCTTGGAGGTTTTTCCTCTAGGAGTTGAAGTCAGACTTTTTGGTCTCAATACCTGTTTACAAATTTAAAAATTATTGTGGACCCAAAATCTTACTTTTATGTGGGTTATATTGATCATAAAATTTACTGTATTATAAATTAGAACAAAAATTTAACATTTATTTTAGATTCATTTTAAATAACAATAATAAACCTATAATACATGAACAGAAATAGCATTTTTTATGAAAAATAACTCTTTTCCGAGTCAAAATTTAAAAATGTAGTGGGAGACGCCTGGGTGTCTCAGTTGGTTGAACGTCTGCCTTTGGCTAGGGTCATGATCTCAGGGTTCTGGGATTGAGTTCCGCATCGGTCTCCTTGCTCAGCAGGGAGACTGCTTCTCCCTCTGCCTGCTGCTCCCCCTGCTTTACACTGTCTCTCACCCTCTCTCTCTCTCTGACAAAATCTTTTAAATATAAAAAATAAAAATGTCGTGGGAAGAATGACATTCTGTTACATTTTTGCAAAATTCCTTAATGTCTGGCTTAATAGAAGACAAATGGATTCTTTTTTTTTTTTTAAGATTTTATTCATTTATTTATTTATTTATTTGACAGAGATAGAGACAGCCAGCGAGAGAGGGAACACAAGCAGGATGAGTGGGAGAGGAAGAAGCAGGCTCACAGCGGAGGAGCCTGATGTGGGGCTCGATCCCATAACGCTGGGATCACGCCCTGAGCCGAAGGCAGACGCTTAACCACTGTGCCACCCAGGCGCCCCGACAAATGGATTCTTAATAATGCTTCTGCGTTCAATCTGTTGCAACATGTTTTGGGTAAAGCATAGGAAGAAAATTCAGCTTCACACAGATTGGTAGTTAGAACAGAGAGGCCCTTACAGACCGGCTGGGAGAGTCCCAGGTCCTCCCCTGGGGTCCTTGAGCCATACTGACATTTTCTGAGGTAGACTTTAAGTGCCTTGAAGGCAGAGAATATTTCTTCATTTGGTGGGTCACTGAGTCTTAGATCCTGGCCTTGGATGGTTTTTCTTTGGACTGTGTGATAAAATGTTTTTGACAGACTGACTGATAGAGGGAGCTATTGGCCAATACTAGCCCGAACTATAATATCAAGATTAGGGAATTTTCTCATTTCACAAAGGATGAAAAAGATTTACACAACGCTGATGTCTGAGCAGGCACATCCCTGTGCTCCCCAACACCTGGTTTTTAAAGAAGTTGCCAAGAAGGTGAGGCTAAAGTTAGACTTAATGGGATCAACTTAAAATACTTGCCTTTACTTAAGAGACAGGAAAAAATCCACAATAGCTAAAAAATGGAAGCAACTCAAATATCTCTCTTCGGATGAATGGAGAAACAAAATGTGGCATATACATACAGTAGAACGTTGTTATTCAGCTTTAAAAAGGAAGGAGATTCTGACATGCTACAACGTGGATCAAGCTTGAGGATATTATGCTAAGTGAATCAAGGCAGTCACAAAAAGAAAAATATTGTATGATTCCACTTATATCAGGTATCTAGAGTAGTCAAACTTAACAGAAGGTAGGATGGGGTTTGCCAGGGGCTGGGGGAAGGGAGAATGGGGAGTTGTTCCATGGGTATGAAAAAGTTCTGGAGATTGGATACACAACAATGTGAATATACTTAATCCTACTGGACTTTACACTTCACGGCTAAGATGGTGAATTTTATGTATATTTTACCACAGTTGAAAACAAATTAAGAAAAAAATAGAAGGAGTAGACATTTTTGTCTTAGTTCTGGCTGACCTCACCCTTTCTTGATTAGTTCAGTTACAGGTGTTTATTGAGCACCTCCTATGTGTAAGTCCTCCTGAGGAGCAATGATCTGTTAAACAGTGGCTGTCCTTTAGTTTGCCCCAGTGGAAGGTTGGTTAAGATATACGTCCACAAGAGACACGCTAACATAATGAAATAGGTCTTGGAGAAGGCAGCGCTTGGACTGGAACTTAGTAAAATTTTTGCTTAGGCTGTTTTGGGGGAGCAGTGTGAACACAAAGATGACCATCTAGTTTCCTGTATTACTGGCCCCGTGAAAGTTTGGAATTATGTTTTTGAAGAGTTGGTACAGGTTGTTAAAGGTTATTGGTCCAACTTCCCTTTTAATCCAGAAATCCATTCTGCTTAATGAAGAAACAAACCAGGTGGTAATTCGAGTTAAGGACACAGGGCTATTGCACGGAAACTAGGGTCCATATGTAAAGTACACGGGATTGAGGAAGGGGCGGAGTCCGGCGCGCGGGTCACGTGGGGCGCGGGAGGCGGGTCTCTGCGCGCGCTGGTCACGCGGCCCGGTGTTGACACTTCCGGGTGGGACCAAAGTGAGGCGGCCGGGCAGGGGCTGGTATCTCCGTCGGCAACCATGGCGTATAACGGCCTCACGGTGCCTCTCATCGTGATGAGCGTGTTCTGGGGCTTCGTCGGCTTCTGCGTGCCCTGGTTCATCCCTAAGGGTCCCAACCGGGGGTAAGTGCGCCAGGCCCGCCTTGGGAAGAACGCGCGGTGAGGACCCGCCGGGCCGGGCGGGGGAGGGGGGCGACCTGCACCGGTCAGAGACCTTGCGGCGCGGCCCCGCACTCCAGAGTCAGGCCCCGACGTCCTGCAGCTCCCCGACTTCTTTACCGCGGCAGCTTCAGGGTTCCCCGGTCCGAGGGTGAGGAGGGTGACTCCCGACGGACCCTCCTTGGGAAGGGGTTACAGGGGGATTTTTTTTCTCATCACCGGCCTCTCTGGGAAGGGTGCATCGGACATGGGTTTATACCGACTCGAGGAGAAGTAGTGGTTTGTCCCTAGACGACTTTCACCCCTTTAGCCCTGCCCTCCACTCAGATGAGGCCTAAACTTTAAAGGAAAGGATCAAATAAAACAGAAATTGCCCTCTGTGCCTCACGTGTTGTCGCAGTTGCACGGGACACAAGCCTGTGCAGCAGCGTGGAGCCCAGGCCTTGCATCTAGTGGGCGCCAGGTAGTTTGGGCCTGATCTAAAGCGAGATTAATTACCAAAGAGCAGGAGGTATTGTTTAGAAACCCCTGCGTCATACCTTTTGGAGGGCGCTCCTGCGCTTGTATGTGAGTGTACCAACTTCTTAGAATGATTGACCGAGACTCTTCCCCTGGACTTTTTTGTTAAATAGACCTTTATCTATGTTGTAAGTAAATCTTTTCTACTGTAGTATGAGATAGAGCCTTGTCTTCAAAAGCGCTTTGAACACCCTCTTTCTGGTTCCTCTTTTGCCTTTTAGTCATTTTTTCTCAGCCCAAGATCATGTGGAATGAAACTTAGGCTGAAGTCAGAGCTTGGCCAGAACACCATCTCTTGCTTTATTCTTTGAAACAAATTGGTGGCTTTCCGGTGCTTTGCATGCGTAGTAGGTATTCAGTAAATACCAGTCGAGTGGATAATTCTATTGCCTTTATTAAGGGAAAGAAAATGCTATGACTTCCTTAATATTTTGCGACCCAGATCCCTTTTGCTGTCTGGAATAAACTTGTATTAGACTTGGTATTTCTATCTGGCTTGAAAGTAAATCACAATTTGTTTAAAAAGGAAAAATGGTAGATGAATTTCTATCATTTGGTAGCATTGGGTTTCCCCTCCCTCTCCCCCGTCCCGATAACAGCAGTTACAGAGGGTCATCTCTCCAGACTATAATAAATGATGCAGAGTGTTGGAATTCTAGGATTATTGAAACAGTTTGTATTAACCAAATTTAATTTCTTAGACCTGTTTCTCCTACTGGAGTTAGAGAACAACAAAGTACTTCTTTGTTGTGTTTCTTCTTCTTTTTTTTTTTTTAAAGATTTTATTTATTCATTTGACAGAGATAGAGACAGCCAGCGAGAGAGGGAACACAAGCAGGGGGAGTGGGAGAGGAAGAAGCAGGCTTCCAGCAGAGGAGCCTGATGCGGGGCTCGATCCCAGATCGCCGGGATCATGCCCTGAGCTGAAGGCAGACGCTTAACCACTGCGCCACCCAGGCGCCCCTCTGTTGTGTTTCTCTCTTCAACTATTTGATTACCCTACTGTCTGCCTTTCCAGTCTAAATACTCAAAAAAGCATTTATTAATGCACTTGTAATACTCCCTGCTCCTTTCTTAAAGACCCCATTTGGACCCACCATGCCCAGCCTTGAGACTTGATGCCACTGCTGTTATCCAGGGTAATGAAATGTCTCCTATAGTATATGGACTACTCAGTTTCTAGCTCTAGTGTCAAGATTCAGGTTTGACCTGGTAGTGATGGGTTATCTGGGTCTAATTCACAGCCTCCACCCCAATCCTTGTATTTCCTGCTCTTGGCAGGATTGAGCAGTTCTTGAAACACAGTGTCTACCAGAAGTTATTGTATTACACTTTGAGGAACACTGCTGCTAGCTGGATGATGCTTGTGACCTTGGACAATTCAGTTAACTTTTCACTGTTCTCATTTCCTCATTGTAAAATGGAAGGAAATATTAGTATTGAATTAGTACTAGTTCCCCTTTATCTCCTGAAAGGCTGCAAAAGAGTTTGTTTTTTAATACATGAAGGAGCTTAATTGCTTCAAGGACTAGGTTAATTTTTAATCAGAGCATTTCTGATTTGAAAGATTAAAAACATCTTCATTAATGGGGCGCCTGGGTGGCTCATTCTGTAAGTGTCTGCCTTCAGCTCAGGGTGTGATCCCAGGGTCCTAGGATCGAGCCCCGCGTCGGGCTCCCTGCTCTGCTGGGAAGCCTGCTTCCTCTCCCACTCCCCCTGCTTGTGTTCTCTCTCTCGCTGGCTGTCTCTCTCTCTTTGTCAAATAAATAAATAAAATCTTAAAAAAAAAATCTTCATTAAGGAGTTAAGTAAAGGTGCTATGTGGCAAGGGAAGAAGAGAGACTTCGATGTTAAATCCTTTTCCCTGCAAGACCCATGCAATGTGGTTTTGGAATATAGGTAAAGTTCGCTGGGGTGGGGTCCGGAGTGGGGTGGGGTCCAGAGCCGATGGCCAAGAAACAATTCTTGAGATGTCTTTGGTGTAACAATGTAGTTTTATTAAAGCACGGGGACAGGACCTGTGGGCAGAAAGAGCTGCTGCAGTGGGATTATGAAGGGTGGCTGGTTATATACTTGGGAATTGGGGGAGGTAGGGAAAAGGGAGATTTCAAAAGAACTTTCATGTGCTAAAGAGGACCTACAAGATACCAGAGGCCTTGCCACTGTCAAGTTAAGGTTGTTCTCCCCGCCCCCCAGCAAGGCATTACCTTTAAGATAGTTGGGAGCTTCCTGGAGGATTGTCACACAGATCCCATCCAGAAGTTGGGGGGGTGGGGGAAGCTGCAGGGTGTCAGCTTGTGCTTTGTCCTCAGCTAGCCTTCTGCTCCTTTATCACACACACATCGGAATGCAGAAAAATCTCTGTGTAACCTAAAGCAAACCCATTGCTCTCTTTCTTTTCTACAACTGAAAATGGGCCAAATAAAAACAAGTTTGTGTTTGGAATCAGCTTTCCTGACTTTTCATGTTTTTCATGATTTCCCTCTCTTTAGGAATCCACAGATGCTCTAAAATCTTCCGTTTTTTTTCTCTGTGGCTCCTTTAGGGGTAGATGTGGGGGAGGGGATGGAGCTAGCTCACAGGGAGTTCAGTCAGCTCCAGTTTTTTCAAGAATACAGAACATTTTCAGACGTACAGAAAGGCAGAAAGAATAGTAAGAGTACTGTATTCCATCGCTTAGATATAATAATTGTTAACATACTCATATTTGCTTTGTATCTATGAATATGTGTGAGTGTATGTGTGTAAGTACACAAAATTTTGCTGAACCGTTTGAAAGTAAATTGCATTCATCGTGACACTTCACCTCAAACACTTCGGCATGCAACAACTAAGTGGCCTATTTGGAGGAGATATTTTATTTATTTTTGTTTAAGTTTATTTATTTATTTAAGTAATCTCTATCTCCGGTGTAGGGCTTGAACTCATGACTCCAGAGATTCAGGAGTCCCACACTCTTCTTCCTACTTAGCCAGCCAGGCCGGAGGTGATATTTTAATGAGGGGCTTTAGATATGAACATAGTAGGCAGGGAACACAGAGAGCCTCAGCAGTTTTGGCTCTCTGAGGTGGTCTTTGGGGAGGATAGAAGACAGAGGGCTTCCAAATTGAGGCAGAGGAAAGGAGGAAAATGAACAAAAGCTGGGAATGGAGAATAGTAAACTTGATGTGTTTGGGGGGACAGTGAGGCCACCTGCTTTTGGAAGTGGAAGGTGGCTGTTTGAAAGTGGACAGTGCTGAGGATGAGCGAAGGGAACTGATTACAGACAAGGAGCTGGACTTGATTGTGTAGCTCTTCAAAAATCAAACATTTTTATTACGCAGCTGTCAGAATTTTGTAGCACAAACTCCCATGCATACTTATTTATGTATTATAAGCATAATGTATAAGATATTTTGAAGAAGGTGCCTTCACAATATATCCAGAGTCTGACCAGTTCTCACTGCGTCTGCTGCTACCAGCCTGGTCCATGGATTATTGCAATTCACCCCGCCCCAAACTGGTTTCTCAGCTTTTCCCTTTGTCTCTCTTCCCCCCAGTTTGTTTCTACTCTGTGGAGAGGTCCTCTTAGAATCTGAATCAGATGTTGTCAGTCCTGTCCTCAGATCTCTCCAAATAGCTTCCCTTTTCCTTTGGAAGCTGCCAAGACACTGCTCTTCGTCCTCCTGAGTGTCAGAAATGGCAGAACTACCGTTGAACTATTTTAAAGGTGTTTCCAATTCTGGTCTATGTTCTCCCCTTCCCTGACCTCACTTCTTACTAGGCTCGCCTGGCTCTGCTCAGCTACATGTGCCTCTGTTTTCTTCTGTCCTCTTTTAACTCCTGGTACCATAGAGCCTTTGCATTTGCTCTTCCGCCTGTCTGGAACACTCCCTCACCTTCAGGTCTGGACTCACTTGCGACGTCCTCAGCAAGCCCTTTCCTGACTGCCCTCATTAAAATTGCAAGCACAGCCTCCAACCCGTGTATACCCTTATCCTCTTTCCCTGCTTTATTTTTCTGCATTAGCACTTACTGACCACCTGGCATACTAATGGTACCTAAGTAAATAGTTCTTGTTTCATGTTCAGCTTCTTTGTTGTCCGTCCCGTCGCTCTACCCCCCCAATCATGTAAACTTCACCGTGGCCCAGGTTTTCATCCGTTTTATTTACTCCTTTTTCCCCAGAGCCTGGTACGTACTGGGCACACATTGAAAATCTGCTGAATGAATGAATGGATGTGCCAGTATTGACCACAGAAAGTACATGCACACACACATAACTTCTAAAGGATAAGTTGAAAATATAAACAGGAATTCTGATATTTGCTACTTGCATTGTAGGAGATGGTCTTCCTTAATCTGTGGGGTGTGGAGACGCCCTCTTTGGAAATTACTCCTATGGAGGATGGAGAGCATTGAAAGGTGTTCAGCTGCAGAGTGATGTGATGAAAGAATTATTTTAGAAAGATGACTGTGAGGTGATTGTGGTAGGATGAAAGGGAAGGAAGAAAATTTTGAATCTGCTAGCATTTGGTGAGTAAGGGTGCAGAGGAGGCGTGAACAAAACGATGACAGATTTGAGGAGTGGGTCGGATGGGTGGAAGTGACAGAGCTGCTTCTGGGGCTGCAGGAATTGGGAAGAAGAGCCTTTGGAAAGAGAAATGGGAAGAGGAGATACCATGAATTCAATTTTTTAAATGTTGAGATTCAGCTGATCAGAGATCCAGATTTAACTATTTTTCGGACAGGAATAGAGATGGGAGAGGTCAATACTGGAAAGATACATAGATATCTATCTATCTTCTGTCTATATAAGAATCATCTTTTCATCTTTTCATTGTAAATCGATGGAGTTCTGACTTTTTTTTTAAAGTTTATTTATTTTTAGTAATCTCTATCCCCATCATGGGGCTTGAACTCATGACCCTGAGATCAAGAGTCACATGCTCTCCCAACTGAGCCAGCCAGGCGCTCCTAGAAAGTTAAATTTTTACAAGTATAGTGTCATTTCATTGCAGAGAAAATTACCAGATAGGTAGTTTCTTGGATGTCAAAACTAATTGTCACTGCAGTCTTTTGTGTTCAGTTGTAGATGGGTTTGGCTGTGGCCTCAATACTACCCCTTCAAATACAGATGTTCATTACTTAAACTTCTAAGTGCAGTCCCTTGGTGTTTGAGCAGATTCAGTTCCCTTTTCTTGGTGCACAGACCTTGCCAGTTTGTAATTTGGGAAGGAAGCTTAAACCATTTGACAGTGTCTCCTTAGTTTGCTGGTTATCTAATGATGGTTTTTTTTGTTTTGTTTTGTTTCGGTTTTTTTTAGAGTTATCATCACCATGCTGGTAACCTGTTCAGTTTGCTGCTATCTCTTGTAAGTATGTTTCTCTTGTAAGTAGCTTTTTTCCCAAGATAATAGGAAATTACTCTTGGTATTTATAATGTATGTGATTGAAAAATAAATTCGTGGAACATGATCGTTGTGAAATTTTACAGTTTTGTGTCTTTGGAGCTTGTCCCTTATGTAACATCTAGAAATAGTATCCTAAGATGGAAAAGAGCACACTATTTCTCTGTTCAATACATTTACATAAAAACTGTACAGATGCTCTGTGCTTTTGGCAATACAAGTGTAAATTATTTGGCACAAATTTAAATCTTATAATTAGCTGGAAATTGCCCTTGTCCTACTTTATATTTTACTATTGTGAAGAATTTAGACATACTCATTTCATTTAAATATCACTATGAAGCCAGTAAAGCCATTCTTGATTATGACTTTTGTTTATCTGATGAACAGAAGTTGAGCTAGAATTGTAATCAAGTAAAGACAATTTTTTTTAACAATCGTGTTATATCAGTGTATGATAATTAACACATTTAAGTAGATTATATAGTTTGTGCAAACTGTTGGTTGAAAACTATTTTAAGATATGTAAGTGAATTCATCAACATATATTTTTGGAAAACCATTCTTAATCCTCATGAGTGTCAGAAATGACTGGACTGCTGTTAAACTATTGTAAAGGTTTCCAGATCTTGCCTACATTCTCCTCTTCTCTGAGGAGTGGGACAAGGACAAGTCAAGCCCCAGAAAAAAAACCAAGTACTAATCAGTTCCTGGAGAGGATAGCCACTTCAGAGTATTCAAAGGCCTAATGGTTTGTTTGTTTCTTTCTTTTTTAATTGAGATCTAGTTCACATACCATACAATTTATCCTTTCATGGATTTCCTTTTAGAGTTTAGAACCAGTAGTTCTTTTTTCTTAAAGAGAGCTGTGTAGCTTCCTGAGGCTTCTTTATGTGGAAAGTGTTGGTGTTGGCCAGGCTTTTGTTTAGTGCCCACATGACATAGGAAACAGCAGTTCTTTTTTTTTTTCTTTTTTTTTTCCTTCAAATTTTTATTTACATTCTAGTTAGTTAACATACAGTGCAATACTGGTTTCAGGAGTAGAATTCAGTGATTCATCACTTAAATACAACACCCAGCGCTCATCTTAACAAGTGCCCTCAAAACCCATCATTCATCTAGCCCATCCCCCACCTACTTCCCTTCAGCAACCCTGAGTTTGTTCTCTATCTTTTTTTTAAAATTTTTTATGTTAGTCACCATACAGTACATCCTTAGTTTTTGATGTAGTGTTCCATGATTCATTGTTTGCATATAGCACCCAGTGCTCCATGCAATATGTGCCCTCCTTAATACCCATCACCGGCCTATCCCAGTCCCCCACCCCCCTCCCCTCTGAAGCTCTCAGTTTCTTTCCCAGAGTCCATACTCTCTCGTGGTTCATTACCCCTTCTGTTTACCCCCCCTTCATTCTTCCCTTCCTTCTCCTACCAATTTCCCTGCTATTTCTTATGTTCCATAAATGAGTGAAACCATATGATAATTGTCTTTCTCTGCTTGACTTATTTCACTTAGCATAATCTCCTCCAGTCCCGTCCATGTTGCTGCAAATGTTGGGTAATCGTTCTTTCTGATGGCTGAGTAATATTCCATTGTATATATGGACCACAACTTCTTAATCCAGTCATCTGTTGAAGGGCATCTCGGCTCCTTCCACAATTTAGCTATTGTGGACAGTGCTGCTATGAACATTGGGGTGCATATGGCCCTTCTCTTCACTACGTATGTATCTTTGGGGTAAATACCCAGTAGTGCAATTGCTGGATCATAGGGTAGCTCTATTTTTAACTTTTCAAGGGACCGCCACACTGTTTTCCAAGGTGGCTGTACCAACTTGCATTCCCACCAACAGTGTAAGAGGGTTCCCCTTTCTCCACATCCTCTCCAACATTTGTTGTTTCTTGCCTTGTCAATTTTTGCCATTCTAACTGGCGTAAGGTGGTATCTCAATGTGGTTTTGATTTGGATTTCCCTGATGGCTAATGATTTTGAACATTTTTGCATGTGACTGTTAGCCATTTGTATGTCTTCATTGGAAAAGTGTCTGTTCAGATCTTCTGCCCATTTTTTGATTTGATTATTTGTTTCCCGTGTATTGAGTTTGAGAAGTTCTTTGTAGATCTTGGATACCAGTCTTTTATCTGTAGTGTCATTTGCAAATATATTCTCCCATTCCGTGGGCTGCCTCTTAGTTTTTTTGACTGTTTCCTTGGCTGTGCAGAAGCTTTTTATCTTGATGAAGTACCACAAGTTCATTTTTTCTTTTGTTTCTCTTGCCTTTGGAGATGTGTCATGAAAAAAGTTGCTGTGGCCGATGTCAAAGAGGTTGCAGCCTATGTTCTCCTCTATGATTTTGATGGATTCCTGTCTCACATCGAGGTCTTTCATCCATTTGGAGTTTATCTTTGTGTATGGTGTGAGAGAGTGGTCAAGTTTCATTCTTTTGCATATAGCTGTCCAGTTTTCCCAGCACCATTTATTGAAGAGACTGTCTTTTTTCCACTGGATGTTTTTTCCTGCTTTGTCAAAGATTAGTTGCCCAAAGAGCCGAGGGTCCATTTCTGGGTTCTTTGTTCTGTTCCATTGGTCTATGTGTCTGTTTTTGTGCCAGTACCATGCTGTCTTTGTGATCACAGCTTTGTAGTATAGCTTGAAATCCGGCAACGTGATGCCCCCAGCTTTGTTTTTCCTTTTCAACAATTCCTTGGTGATTTGGGGCCTTTTCTGGTTCCACACAAATTTAAGGGCTGTTTGTTCCAGTTCTTTGAAAAATGTCATTGGTATTTTGATCGGGATGTCATTGAAAGTGTAGATTGCTCTGGGTAGCATAGACATTTTAACTATGTTTATTCTTCCGATCCATGAGCATGGAATATTTTTCCATCTTTTTGTGTCTTCTTCAATGTCTTTCAAGAGTGATTTGTAGTTTCTAGAATATAGATCCTTTACCTCTCTGGTTAAGTTAATTCCAAGATATCGTATAATTTTTGGTGCTATTGTAAATGGAATGGATTGCCTAATTTCTCTTTCTTCAGTCTCATTGTTCGTGTATAGAAATGCAACTGATTTCTGAGCATTGATTTTGTATCCCGCCACATTACTGAATTGTTCTATAAGTTCTAGTAATTTGGGGGTGGAGTCTCTTGGGTTTTCCATATAGAGTATCATGTCGTCTGTGAAGAGAGACAGTTTGACGTCTTTGCCCATTTGAATACCTTTTATCTCTTTTTGTTGTCTGATTGCTGTTGAAAGGACTTCTAGTACTATGTTGAATATTAATGGTGAGAGTGGGCATCCTTGTCGTGTTCCTGATCTTAAGGGAAAGGCTTTCAGCTCTTCCCCATTGAGAATGATACTCGCTGTAGGCTTTTCATAGATGGTTTTTATGAAATTGGGGAATGTACCCTCTATCCCTACACTCCGAAGGATTTTAATCAGGAAAGGATGCTGTATTTTGTCAAATGCTTTTTCTGCATCTATTGAGAGAATCATATGGTTCTTGACTCTTGTCTTGTTGATATGATCTGTCACACTGATCGATTTGCAAATGTTGAACCACGCTTGCATCCCAGGGATGAATCCCACTTGGTCGTGATGGATAATCCTTTTAATGTACTTTTGGATCCTATTAGCTAGGATCTTGTTGAGAATTTTGGCGTCCATATTCATCAGGGAAATCGGTCTGTAATTCTCCTTTTTGATGGGGTCTTTGCCTGGTTTGGGGATCAAGGTAATACTGGCCGCATAGAATGGGTTTGGTAGTTTTCCTTCTGTTTCTATTTTTTGAAATAGCTTTAGGAGAATAGGTATTATTTCTTCTTTGAATGTTTGGTAGAATTCCCCGGGAATCCGTCAGGCCCTGGACTCTTGTTTTGGGGGAGGTTTTTGATCACTGCTTCAATCTCTTAGTTAATCAGTCTGTTTAATCAGTCTCACACCATGCACAAAGATAAAATCCAATCAGTAATAATCAATTTCTTCCTGTTTCAGTCTTGGTGGTTTATAGGTTTCCAGGAAGGCATCCATTTCTTCCAGGTTGTTTAATTTATTGGCATATAGTTGTTGATAATAGTTTCTAATGATCCTTCCTATTTCTTTGGTGTTGGTCGTGATCTCTCCCCTTTCATTCATAATTTTATTTATTTTTTATTTATTTTTTATAATAATTTTTTAAGATTTTATTTATTTATTTATTTTTAAAGATTTTATTTATTTATTCGACAGAGATAGAGACAGCCAGCGAGAGAGGGAACACAAGCAGGGAGAGTGGGAGAGGAAGAAGCAGGCTCATTTCGGAGGAGCCTGACATGGGGCTCGATCCCATAACGCCAGGATCACACCCTGAGCCGAAGGCAGATGCCTAACTGCTGTGCCACCCAGGCGCCCCAAGATTGTATTTATTTATTTGACAGAAAGACAGCCAGTGAGAGAGGGAACACAGGCAGGGGGAGTGGGAGAGGAAGAAGCAGGCTTCTGGCAGAGGAGCCTGATGTGGGACTCGATCCTGGAACGCCGGGATCACGCCCTGAGCCGAAGGCAGACGCTTAAAGACTGCTCTACCCAGGCGCCCCTCATTCATAATTTTATTAATTTGGGTCCTTTCTCTATTCTTTTGAATAAGTCTGGCCAGTGGCTTATCGATCTTATTTATTCTTTCAAAGAACCAGCTTCTAGTTCTGTAGATCTGCTCTACTCTGCTCCTGGTTTCTAATTCATTGCTCTCTGCTCTAATCTTGATCACCTGCCTTCTCGTGCGTGGGTTAGGCCTGTTCTTCTGTTCCAGCTCCAGCTTCTTGAGGTGAGAATATAAAAACTGCATTTTAGATTTTTCTATTCTTTTGAGTGAGGCTGGGATGGCTATGTATTTTCACCTTAGGACTGCCTTTGCAGTGTCCCACAGGTTTTGGACCAATGTGTTTTCGTTCTCATTGGTTTCCATAAATTGCTTAAGCTCATTTTTAATTCCCTGGTTTACCCAGTCATTCTTAAGCAGGGTGCTTCTTAGGGGAAACAGCAGTTCTAACCGTGCGATGAAAGGCCGTGGCTCTTCACAGCTGTGAGTCTGTTAATTTCTTATCTCCCGGGGCTTTTGCGCTGAGGTTTTTCAAAGAGGTTTGTGGGGATGAGCCAATTCTAGTTGTCGGCATAGATCAAAATCTGCCCCGACAAAAAGTTATCACCATGAATTTTAGGTATGTGGCCATTCAGTCACTTGTTCGAGCACAACTTGAAGTGCTTAAAGCTGAATCATAATGCACTGTGGAAGTTTTTCTGAATGGTGATGGTGTTGTTTGCCTCAGCACTAGGGCTTAGATGATAAGACTTTCTACAGTTGGCTTGTTCACTCTGTTTCTTCTAGTGAGAAGGATAACTTTTTCAGGTGATACAGCTCAGCTTCCAGAGGGGAAGTCTGACAGGTAACATGTGGAGAGAATTCTTACACAAGCTGTGTATAGCTTTACAGAGTAAAGGGGAAGTACGTGCATCATCCACAATTTCTCGTTTTGGTAAGGGTGATTGAGCTTCAGTCTGTAGCACTGAATCTCCTCTAGAAAGCCCAGCAAAGGAGCTCTTTCAGTCCAGGAGCCAAGGAGTGATCCTGTGATCAAAAAGGCCTTTGTTTTTTATTCCTTTGAAGATCTCCGTTGCCCGATCAGCAAGGTTGGTGGTAGGATCTTAAAAATGAGAAAATTACTGTGCAGAAGAATGACTTGAGATTAAGAAGATGGGGCAGAAATGTTTTGTGACTTTCTGGTCCTCCACTGTCCTTGAAATTTGCTTCATTTTCATGATATATTTTTTTTTAACGAACAAGAAACCTTTTCTAGTCGGTCCCATACTTCTTATTTTCATTTTCAGGTGTAAAATGAATACTGGACATGGTTGGAAACTATACCTCTTTGAGTCTTAGTGACTCAGTTGAGGAGTATCTGTGAGCCTTTCCCTCTCATTGTCTAGATTTTTTTCCTTTGTCCCAGACATGCCGGTGACTTCTCTGTTGACCGTGGATTCGTACTGTCATCAGTGTATTAATAAGGATAGCACACAGTGTTCCAACATTACATGATTTGGATGCCATCATATGGGAAGATGAGCTGTGTAGTATAGACCTTATGAAATTGGTGTTTTTCTTTTGTTTATTTGAAACCTGATCATATATCCTATTTAGCAAAATGTCGGCCTGGAACATGGGTGAGCGAATTGAATTCAAATCCCAAATACTTTATTCCACAAAGGGACAGGATTCTATAATAAATTTGAAATTCAAAGAAAACTTCACTGTTTGCCATTAGTAAGTACATGTTTTTGAAGATACCTCTTGAAATAAATCACACCCAAACTGGATTTCCTAAGCAAAGTCACATTTTGAAATACATTCATGGACTTTTAGAGTGCCTTCAGTTTATGGCAGTTTTTTCCCTTTCCAGTTTGTTCTGGTTTAAGGTTAGATTCATGGGGCATAACTTGTTCGAGCTCTGAAAAATCAGGATCTCTGCCAGTGCAACCAGTTTGTGTTAATAGTTCAGCAGCGGAATGTCTGAATGTTATATATCGGGTTCCCTCCTTGAGGCACAAGGTCACTTTTGTTCCTTAAGCATACAATCCTGTTAGTTACTGTTGCATACTTCTTTTGGTCTTAGGTTAGTTTTTAATGTTGAATTATGTAGCTTACCCAGAGTTACAAACCTTACGTCATCGGGTAAATTAGAAATTTAGTGCAGTATTGTGAAGGTACAGTTGCTTCTTGGAAAACATGCTTTATCTTTATAACTTGACTAATTTTAAATCTTACCAGCAGAGTGATACAGAAAAGGAAATATTGACCAAAAGGCAGGAGTCCTTGGTTCTTCTAGGCTGAATGTATGTTCTTCTAGGCTGATTACATGGTAGTATGGTTTCATGAATTTTAAATTGAGATGCTGTGTGTGAAAACTTGTAACAACAAGAAAAATATAAAGTAATGCTATCATTGGTTTGTTAAAATAAATTATTTTAATTCAGAGAACTATGAGTTACTTACAAGCACAATTTTCTTACAAGGCTATCGTAGCGTGTATTTTATTGATCTTTACTAGAGTTCATTCACTCATCATATTTATTTAGGGCCTACTTTGTGCCAAGCACTGGATCTATAGCAGTGAATAAATAAGACAGACATAGTCCCCTGCCCGCTTTAGTGAGGCGAGACAGACAGTAAACAAATAAAAAGCCAGAAAAGCCTCAGTCACTTCCCAAAGTGGTTCCCTCATCTACTTATTCCCATAGGCCCTATTCTGTGACCCTAAACGAGTTCCCCTCACTCACCTCTCCAGCCCCCTAATACTGCCCATCGCACAAGGACCTACACAGCCTACAGGAACTTTGTCCCACTTGTGCAAGAATGTGCAGATCCACAGCTGAGCCCAGCCTTGCTTTGGTCCTGGCTCTAGAGCAGTTTGGGCACAAGATGTGATCACCTCCCAAGGTGTTCGACTTTGATTTCCAACCAAGTAGCCACAGGCTGGTCAGTTTCTGGGATGCTCTTTACTATAGCACTTTTTTTTTTTTTTTTAACTTTCTGCTTTTGAACTTTTAAAACCTGCTATATGCTCTTTACAAAAATTTGTCTACCTACCTGTCACTCATATTCAAAAATTGCCAACTCATGGCCAATCCTATTCCATCTCCACACACTTTCCCACTCTACCCCAGATTATTTTGAGCTTATAAGTATTTCAATAGATATGTCTAAAAGATGATCATTCTTTTTCCATGTGTAACTACAATACTATTATCACACACAGAAAAAGTTAATCCCTTTACATCATCAAATATGTTTAAATTGCCCTAGTTGTCTCACTATTTATTTTACAATGTATTTGAATGAAGATGTTTATAAAGACCACACATTGCATCTGGTGAATGTGCCTCCCAAGTCTCTCTTTATCGGTTTCTTCTCCATTTGTCTGTCCGTCCGTCTGTCTGTCTGTCTTTCTTTTTTGCACATGTTAATAGAAAAAAACCAGGTGGTTTGTCGCATAGTTCTTCAGAGAGTGGTCCTTGTTAATTGCACACCCGTGGTGTTATTTAACGTATTGTTCTTTGTTCTTTGTTTTTTTCCTGTAAGTTGGTAGTCATCTAGGGGCTAGATCACATTCAGGTTCATTTTTTTGGTAAGTCTGTTTCATAAATGGTGTTGATACCTCCATCAGGGGATACATAATGTCTCATTTGTGTTGTTGGTATCACTGATGATATTATCTATCTATAATTTGTTTATTCATTAGCTAGAATACATCCGTAAATATTTACTTCATCTACAATTTCATTATCCAGATAACTGAAAACTGTTCATAAAGGAATGCTAGGTTCTATGTGTGGTTTTCTCTTTACTTACCAGTTTTCAAAATAATGAATTGGGTTCCCTAGCATCTTCTAAGGGTGGACAGTGATTTTCGTTTTGTATTTATATCATTATGACCTGATACATTTAGACATATTTGATGTATTTCAATACAGTATAATTAATGTCCTCGTTGATCTTCATATTGCCCCATCTTTGGTCAGAGGAAGTATGTGTTTTATTTGGCCTTCTGTTAGCTGTCTCTGTCTTCACCTCTAGCTTTGAGGTTCCTTCAGGAAATGTATTTTTATAGGTGAGACGTCTCTCTCTGTCTCTCCACAGATTAGTGATTTTTTTGTGTCTCCTACCTCATTTGGTGATGTCTGCTAATAAAAGGAAGTGGTGT
Organism: Ursus arctos; assembly: GCF_023065955.2. Taxonomy (NCBI): domain Eukaryota; kingdom Metazoa; phylum Chordata; class Mammalia; order Carnivora; family Ursidae; genus Ursus; species Ursus arctos. Next base: position 59,663,323 of record NW_026622819.1, read on the forward strand.
CATCAATAATGGCAAACAGTGGGTATCTCAAATTAAATTTGTTCCTGAAGTATGAGGCCCTGCTGCTCTTAATCCTTTCAGCTTAGAACTCCCACATGACGGGGGGCGCCTGACTCAGTTGATTGAGAGTCTTAACTCTTGGTTTCAGCTCAGGTCATGATCTCAGGGTTAGGAGATCGAACCTGGCATCAGGCTCTGCACTCAGGAGGGAGCCTGCTTGAAATTCTCTCACTCTCCCCCTGCCCCTCCTCTCCTCAAATGAATAAATAAATCTTAAAAAAAAAAAAAAAAAAAGGAATTCTCACAAGATGTATGAAGGGATGAGAAGGTAGTAAAATCTGCAGGCATGGACCCCAAAGGAGAAGTCAGGTTTTCACAAGAGTGAGAGAGAATTGTGTGGAGGCAGCACAGGGGAGCAAAGAAGTTACCCCATTGCCAAAGCCTAGGTTATCTGGTATAAGAATAACTTCTGCTTGAGAGAGTCTCAGGGGGAGGGGGAGGCAATGGGAAGTGTTAGAATAGAAGGAAGTATGTCAGTGAGTGGTGGATCATTAAGCAAGTTACAGAGAACATAATGGAAGGATTTGGAAGAAAGGGAAGAGTAGAAGTTGGGTCTAGTGGTGAGACGAGCAGAGTAGTCCGGGGATGGAATTGGGTCATAACAGATGGTCCGGGAAGGTTTGGGGGGGGGGGGGATTGAGGTAAACAAAGATATGGGACCTGTTGAACTGAGTTCTTGAAGTTCCATTACTGGGTGAGGATTTGGACATGAAGGCTGTCCATGACAGGTTGACACTTGGAGAGATTTTGGCAGTTAGGTATGACTGCTTGCAAAGGTCACAGGCACTAGAACGGTGGGGCCAAGCTTTGTTTTTTCATTGCTGTTGGTTTGTTTTGGTGGTATGGATATTCAGTTGTTGCTGCATTGTGGGCTGGAAAGATCTTCCTTTCTCCATTAAACTGCTTTGGCATCTTAGTTCAAAGCGATTTGACCATATATGTATGAATCTATTTCTGGATGATCTCTTCTGTTTTTTAATCTCTGTCTAGCCTTATCACAATACCATACGCTCGAGTATTTAGTTTTATATTGAAGTCAAGAAGTTGAAGTCCTCCATGTTCGTCCTTTAAGATTATTTGGCTATTCTAAAATACCCATATAAATTTTTAGAAACATCTTGTTGGTTTCTACCCCAAAAACGCCTGTTGATTTTAGTTGGCATTGTGCTGAATCTATAGATGAGTTTGGAGAGAACGGACATTAACAATACTGAGTCTGCTGATCCTGAACATGGTATATATTTCCATTCATTTAGATTTTCTTTTTATTTATTTCCTTCCTTCTCATGAATTTGGGTTTAATTTGCTCTTTTTCTAACTTCTTACAGTGGAGACTAGATAAATGATTTTAAACCTTCATTGTTTTTTAAATGTAAGCAGTTAATGCAATAAAATTCCTTCTAAGTATTGCTTTAGCCACAGCCTACAAATTTTGATGACACTGTGTTTTTCATTAATTTTTAAATATTTGGTGCTTTTCTGGATACCTTATCCGAATATATACTGTGTAAGATTCCAGTCTTACGCAATTGGGGCTCGTCTTACAGCCTAGCATAATGGTTTATCATGATGATCATTTCGTGTGTACTTCAGAAGATTGTCTATTTTGCAGTTGTTGAGTGTGGTGTGTTTTATAAATGTCAGGTCAAGGTAGTTCAAATCTTCTATATCTTTGTTGAGTTTTTTGGTCACTTTTAGTAATTACTGAAAGAAGGTGTTAAACTCATTAGTTATTGCATATTTTTCTGTATTTCGCTTTTTAATTTCCATTTTTGTTTTATATGTTTGAAGCTATGTTATTAGGAGCATGTACATTCACGATTGTTATGTCTTCCAATGAATTGACATTTTTATCATTGTAAAGTATCCCTGTCTATCCTTGGTAATACTCCTTGACTCAATTTTTACTTTGTCTGATATTGATAATCATACCACCTTTCTTATGGTCATTATATCTGTCTTTATATTTAAAAAGTGCCTTTTTACATACGGCATATAGCTCTGTCTTTTTTGTCCATTCTGACTGCCTTTGCCTTTTGATTGGATATTTCATATATAATTAATGTAATTGTTGACATAGCTAGGTTTGGGTCCACTGTTTTGTTGTTTTCTGTTTGTCTCATCTAGTTTTTTGTTCCTCTGTTCTTTTATGCCTTATTATTAGTTTCAGAGGTAGAGTTGAGCGATTCATCAGTCTTTTTTTTTTTTTTTTTAAGATTATTTATTTATTTATTTGACAGAGAGAGAGAGAGACACAGCCAGCGAGAGAGGGAACACAAGCAGGGGGAGTGGGAGAGGAAGAAGCAGGCTCCCAGCGGAGCAAGGAGCCCAATGTGGGGCTCCGTTCCAGGACCCTGGGATCACGCCCTGGGCCAAAGGCAGACACTTAACAACTGAGCCACCCAGGCATCCCAGTGATTCATCAGTCTTATATAACACCCAGCGTTCATTACATTGCCCTCCTTGTGTGCTTTATTTTGCATTAATGGATTATTTTTGCTGTGCTTTTTAGCATTTTTCTTTTTAGTGTTGCTCTAGAGATTACAATATGTGTTGTTAACTTTTCATAGAGTACTTAGAGTTAATACCGAACCACTTCAGATAAAATATAACAGCTTTGCAACAATATAATTCCATTTACTCTACATCATTTGTGCCATGATTATGATATATTTTACATCTATGTATGTAGCAAAACACTGCAGTGTTTCAATTTTTACTTTAAAGAATCATGTCTTATAAAGAAATTAAGAGAGAAAGTCTTCTGTATTTGCCCACATGTTTACCCTTTCTCTAGAGTTCCTTATTTTTGTAGATTCAAGTTTCTATCTGACATCCTCTTAGTCTGAATTTTTATCTGCTATCTCTTTAGTCTGAAGAACTTCCTATAGTATTTGTTGTAGGACAGGTATGCTGATAACAAATTCACTCATCTTTCATTTACCTGAAAATGTCTTTTTTTCATGCTTATTTTTGAAGGATAGTTTTTCTGAATATAGAATTCTGAGTTGACAGGATTTTTTTTCCCTTTTAGATGACTTTAAAGATGCTCTTCCGTTGTCTTCTGGACTCCGTTGTTTCTGCTGAGAATTCAGCTGTAATCTGAATAATTGTTCCTCCTTATGCATTCTTTTTCCTCTGAATGTTATCAAGATTTTCTCTTTATCTTTGGTTTTAGCAATTTGACTATGATGTGTTTAGGTGTAGTCTTCTTTGAGTTTATTCTCATTGGAGTTTGCTGAGCTATATGAATCTGTAAGTTAATGTTTTCCATCAAATTTGAGAAAATTTCAGCCTGTGTGTCTTTTGTTTTCTTCTGCTGTATTGTTTTTCTCCTGAGACTCCGGTTGCACCTATGTTTGACTGATTTTTTTTTTCCAATATTTTTTCCTCTTATTTCTTCAGATTAGATAGTTTCTGTTGATCTGTCTTTAGGTTCACTGACTGTTTCTTCTGCTTTCTCCAGAGAGTTTTAGTTTGTGTATTATACCTTTTAGTTCTAGAAGCTCCATTTGGGTTTTTTTGTGGTTTTAATTTATGTTCTGACATTCCCAATCTGTTCTTTATAGTGAGTTTTTCTTTTAGGCTTTAAACAGATTTGTAATAGCTGCTATAAAATCATTATTTTTTAATGACAACATCTGTATTATTTTGGAATGGTGTGGAATTCTGTTGATCCCTTTGTTCTTGATTATTGATTATATTTCTTTTGGGGGGGCATGACTGTTGTTTACTAAATACTGTATATTGTAGATGACAGAGACTCTGGATTCTACTTTGTTCCTCTGAGAAAGATTAAATTTTGTTGTAACAGTTAAATTATTAATTGATCACCTTAAACTTGTGGAGAGTTGGTTTTTTACTTTGTTGGGGGCAGATCTATGTCAGTTTTGCCCTTAGATTAGAATTGAATTCTCCATTAAAGTGTACCCCTTCTGGTTCTGGGATTTCAATGGAAAATCTGAGGTGTTTACCAAGTCCTTCTAACTTCAGACTCTGAATACTCTTTCTTCTGGTGGTAGGCAGCAGCTGAAATTTCCCCTCCATCCTTTCAGACTTCCAGGTGTTTTCCGCAGTCCTTGGCATTTTCCTAGAGTTCAGGGATCAGCCAAGGGTTAAGGGAAATTTATACACAGACTTTGGGGCTCCCCTTTGTGGCACCTTCCTTTTTGAGATTTCCCTTTTTTATTTCTAGCTGTTCTGGCAGCTCTGAACTTCATCTTCTGATACCCAAGCCAATAAAACTGCAGCTTCTTGCTTGAGTTTCAATTATCTTGCCCCACACGTGGACTGGACAGTGTTTTCAGGAGAAATGCTATAGAAAGGTATTGGTGTGGCTTCTTTCTTTTTTTTTTCTTCTTTCTTCCTTTTTTTCTTTCTGATAGAGAGGGCACGAGTGCATGCACAAGCAGTGGGGCAGGGGAGAGAGAATCTTAAGCAGGCTCCACACCCAGTGCGGAGCCCGACACGGGGCTCAATCTCATGACCCTGAGATCATGACCTGAGTTGAAAGTCAGATGCTTAACCAGTTGAGCCACCCAGGAACCCTGGTGTGACTTCTTTCTTTAAGGATTGAATCCCCTCTAGTTTCTACCTGCTTTTGGACATTCTCTAGTACCATCAAGTAGTTGTTTTTCATATTTTGTTAAGAGTTTATAATCACTATAGGATGAGTATGGTATAAGCTACTCTGCTTTATCAGAGCAGAACTTCACCACTTGCCTTTTTTTATTTTCAGGTATTGTATTTTTCATTTCTGTAGGTGTTCTTTTTTGCTGCTTTTACAGTTTTGATATCCCCCCTCCTCCCTCCTTTCCCCATTTCTCCCTGTTCATATTTCATACTTATTTCTTGAAACATAGCAGACAGCTTATCTGTAATCCATGTCTGGTGTCAGCTCTCTGCTCTCTTTGGTCCCTCTCACTCATGGTGCCATATGTATTTTATAATATTTTGTAGCCATCTGTTCTATAGTTCCATGTGTATGACTTTTTTGAGGCCTACTATGAAAGTGGGCTTCTCCAGAAAAGATTTACATTGCTTCTACCAAGTGCCAAAGGCCTCACCCGTGTGGGATCAAATTAAGTAAAATTTTTTGTTATGTGGGTTTGTTTGGTTTTTTTTTAAATATGTAGTATGAATTTGAGTTACAAACTTCCATTAAGGCTAATTTTCAGTGGCAGTGTTTTTCTACTTCCTTCTTGATGCTTATATTTGAGACGGTTGATTTTCCTATCATTCTTCTTCAGGGATTCTGACTGATTTATCTGTACCTTGAGATATAGCCCTTTGGCACCTCAGCTTTGTGGGGATGGGATGTGAAACTTGTATTAGATTCTCTACCTTAAGTGGGCCCTGGGCTTTGTCTACTGTTTCCCATGCCCTGGGAGGTCTGAAGATAAAAGCTCAAGTTATCTGGTTTTAGTCTGTGCTCTCAAGGTGCGGAAGGCAACCTATAATCACTTTGTTTTCCTCTCTGGGTACTTGCCTTCACTCAGTTTCTTGGTCTGAGAACTGCTTACATATCTATCATGGATATATTAAAAATAGCTGGACATCTTGACTGTTTATAGTGGGAGAGAAATCTAGGAATCTGGCCCAGCATATTCTCATCTGCTGTATGAAAAAGTATACTTTTCTTACTTTGACTTTATACTGTTTTCCTTTATAATTTGGGAGAAAAGGGGATTGTTACAGACTTTGAACTGGAAGTCCTGGTATAGAAAGTATGGAGAAAAGAAACGATATTTCAAGTATAGAGCTGGCAAAAATAGGGCATATTCCTATGGTAGTGAAAGGGCCCTGATAGAGATAAGGTTGGGATAAGGTTAGTGGAAGGTTTGTGCCTTCTCATCTGGAGTTTGTGGCCCGTCTTTAAGCTCCTGTGGCTGTGGCAGAATTCAGTTCCTTTGAATTGGTTGTTGGACTGAGGTCCCTTTTCCTTGCTGGCTACTAGTTGGTCACTGCTCTCAGTTCCTAGTTTTCCATGTGGCCCTTGCATCTTCAAAGTGAACGATAGAGAATCTCCTTTGTGTCAAATCTTTCTCATCCTGTAATGATCTGGAGGTAGAAATAACTAGGAGATAGAAACCACACAGTAGGTTAAATGGGAAATTTAACGTAATTACTATTCAGTACAACAAAAGAGTAACTGTAAGATATAAGGAAACTATTTATGGTACTCTAGGGCTGAGGGAGAGTACCCAAGGAAGGACAAACTTGGAAGGGAATCAGACCTTGTTGGAGAAAGTGTGGTTCAGCCCACTTGATAGCAGAGAATTTCATTGGTTTGGGCGGGCTGGAGTTGGTCTGGAGTTGGTGGACAAGCAGTAGGCCACCCTCTGGAGTACAGGCAGGAGAGTGGGCAGTCTGTGGATGGGTGGGATTCCCTGTGCCAGTGCGAGCGGGAGGCCTTCAGAGCATGTAGGCCATGCAGGGGCTCTGGTTTCCCTGTCAGGAGGACTGCAGGAAGTTTATTTCCAGGCTGAGGCTACCAGATCTAAGCGTGACTGTGTTCCAGGCCTGAGTCTATGCAGGCTCCACGGAATATTCACACACCAACTCTACCAACTTCCAGCCCACGCCCGCCGTGTCCCTCCAGCTCCCTCTACTGAGAAAGCTGAATGTCATGTTACTGTAAAGGAGAGAAGGGAATTCAGTTGCTTATTACAGAGCACCTATTAAAGGGTGTGTTCAGAACTGATCGGCAATAAATGCATAAATGATACACATGCTCCTAAGTTCTTTGATCGGGGAGAGCGTCCCACCCCTTTTAAGGGCTCACCTGATTAGGTCGGGTCCACTCAGGGTAATTTCCCTTAAAGCCAGCAGTACAATCTAACACAACCTAGTCTTGGGAGTGACTGTCCCACCTCACTCACCACGCTGGGTTTAGACAGGGTGTGTCCCATACCAGGGAATGGGAATCTTGGGGGAATATCTTAGAATTCTGCCTACCACAGAGGGCTGGGGGTGGAGATGAGATGACTCATTGTTACATGAGAAACTCCTTTGTAAAGTAAATAGGTTGTATTTCATTCTGTGGCTGTCTCACAGAGAAGAAGAAGGAATAACTAGTACTTAGAACATCTAGTTGTCCGCTACTACACAGAGCAGTTTCATGTATTATCTGTTTAATTCTTAACATCTTGAGACAGGTTATAATCTTCACTTTACAAAAGGGGAAACTGAAGCTCAGTTTGTAAGGTCACTTGCCTGGAGTCACTCCACTAATATTTGGTGTAGCTGGAATTGAAATGTGGTTTTGTCTAATATTGAATTTCATATTTTTTTCTGCCTCTCTATAGTAATAATAAAAGCTTTCATTTTTAAAATTCAATTTATTTAAAACAAAAACACGCAATTCACCCCTCTCTCTCATCCCCTACACCCCGCCTCTGGCAACCACTAATCTGTTCTCTGTTATCGATGAGCTTGTTTTTTTTAATACATATAAAATATGTAAGAGAGATCATATAGTATTTATCTTTCTCTGACTTATTTCACTTAGCATAATGCCCTCGAAGTCCATTCATGTTGTCATAACTGGCAAGATCTCATTCTTTTTTATGGCTGAATAATACTCCTGTGTGTGTGTGTGTGTGTGTGTGTGTATATACTGTAATCTTTTTATTCATTCATCCATTGATAAAGGCTATATTTTCTAGTGGTGTCTAATAATATTGCTGCCCATGAAAGAATTTGTGTCGTTTGGGATGAGGGGATATGACAGAGGTCATTTCAGTGGAGATAAGGCAAATCCCTCTCCTGCATCTCTGCTTTTTCTTCAGGAGCCCACTGATAGAGGTCATTCCTATCCTGGCCCTCACTGGGGGGACAGTGGGTTCAGAAGAGAAGTCCTAGCCGGACTTAACCCATTCCAACAGGGAAGCCAGACAGTTACCCACTTGATGTCTGCATCACCAAGAAGTAACCATTCCTTTGTTCCCTGTTCTCATGTCTGAGTGTGGAACAAAAAAAAACAAAGCAAGATTTGAGAGATCTGGATATAGCCTTTTCAGTGGGGAGGGCGTATTTTGCGCTTGGAGAATTCTAATAACCAAGAGCTGAGCTCATGATAAGTGTGCAGGGAGTGTTTGTAGAATAAACGCTCCCATGCATATGTTATTTAAAGCACACTCTGCTGCTAACCTTGCCTTGTCTCTCACAGGCTCATGAGCCCCTGGAGGGTTGGCCCCTTAACCAGTTAATCTTTGCATTGGTAAATGGTTGTGGAATTAATTAGGAGCTCCGGGGCTGCTTGATTTGTTTTGCCCTTAGTATGCTGTGGAAGCAGCCTGACGTAGTGGGACTCAGGAGTTGTGGGTTCCTCTTCCAACGTTATCACTGATTCACTGTGGGGTGTTAAGCTCCCTAGCACTTAGTTTCTTCCTCATTAAAATGAGGAACATGGACTTGACCTCTGGTCCATTCCAGCCCTGCAGTTCTCTGAAATATGTTACCACACCATAACTGCCTCAATAGTTTGAATAATTTCAGATGGTTAGTTATTAGGCTGGCCTTCAGCTTATGGAGAGATGTGGAATAGTTTGAGCAAATGTGAAGGGTACACTTAGTTCTCTTTTCTTGGACACATGAAATAATAGATTCATTGGAATATGATCTCTTCCTCCACCCACTTCCATCAATTCAGAGTGGATTTTTTTTCTCCTTCCAATTTTCCACCGTGTTTATCAGCTTTGAAGGGAAATTTTAAGTCAGGCGGTAGTCAGAAGGGCAGGCACAGAGCTCAGCTGGTTAGAGGGGGAAAATTCCTCCATGAAATTTCAAGTGAACTGACCTGGGCTTTTTCCAAGGAATTTTCTTGAATTGTAGTTTGTTGGTTTGTTTTGATTTGTTTTGTTTTTAAGTGAGATGTTTTGCTTGATTTGAAACATTAAGAGTAGTATGTAAAATTAAATTTTAGAAAGTTTCTGAATCCTGATCTGAACAAGCAAAGTAGACTTTGTTCTTGATTTAGGATATTCTTGCTTTACCTCAGGTAACAAAGGCTTGTGATGGACTTCTTCAGCAATCAGCAGATGGATTCTTTGTCTCCTTAACTCCCAGACAGATTAGATATAGTTAAATGGATGCCTCCTGAAATGTTGTCCATTAAAAAATATTTCAGAAGATAACTTTTGTAGGGGGAACATTAGTCTAACCTCATTCTGGTTCAGGAGCTACTACCACCTGCTTAATATTATAACCACAGGCAAACCATTTAACCTCTCTCTGCCTCGGTTTCCTTAACTGTATTGTGGGAGAATTAAAAGAAAGATTACAGGTGAAGCATAGCATCCGTATGTTTTAAAGCTCCCTGGGTGATTACAATGAGCAGCCAGGATTGAGGCGCACTGCTATTCAGCATCATACGAAGTGCCGGGAGGTGGTGCTTTTATTTCATTCTATACATTTTTTCGATGAAAAAAAGAGATCAGTTTAGGTTCTAGCATAGTTTTTATCTAGTACTTCTATGCATTGGCCAGTTATTTCAGTCTCTTACGAAAGGATGAACGACTGTTTTTACAGTCAGCCTCTATTGCCTGCTGGGATTGGGGAAGTCCTGGGTCTGTGTGGAATTTTCCATGACTCTTAGCTCCGCACCATTAGTGTTCACTGCAGTCACAGAGCTTTTCAACGTGTCTGCCTCTGCTATCCTCTTTCTTTGTTTCACAGTGTCAGATGTGACCTCAGCTACAAGTCTGGGTATTTTGTTTGTGTTTAATATTCTCATTCTAAGGACCGATCAGAGCGTCTCATCTGAATTAGCTTTTTGTTTATAAAGTGAGTCAGCCTGGGGTATCTGTTTTGGCCTGATTTCCTCAGGTATCGGGTTTCCTGTCACAAAACCACCTTCTGTGGGGTGGGGCGGGGGGGGCGGGTACATTTGTTTCTGTAGGTGCAAGCTTCGGGCGGGCGCAGTGCTGGCAGATTCTCCAGCAGTCTGGTCATTGGTGATCAGAATCAGCTGTTTGATCCTTTGACTGGAAGAGTTCTAAAAATGACAGCAACTGGAAGAAAAGAGATGTAACCGGGTAACAGCCTGGTTGGGTTTGGCTGGTTCCTCTCTTATAGGGGAATTTAAAGTGCTAAAATTTTAGAAGGAGACTCCTGTAGCAGTATCTCTCCTTTTCCTTGGAAAGCAGTTCCCCCCATTCTGTGCACAGAGAATAGCTGCGTCAGATTATATTACGAACATCTCCTCTCCCAGATCAGTCGATGGAGGCTGGGCTTGTTTACCATACCTTCTCCCTGCAAAATGAGAGAGATTCTCTAATCACTTCATGTATATTACAGAGAGGTGAAAGACAGTGTGTATTCTGCTTCATTCTGCTCTCGGCTCTAATGTTACCTCCTTGGAGAGGCCTTTCCTGATGACTACCTCCATCATTCTCTATTCCTTCATCCTACTGTATTTCCTTCCTGACATTCTATTATATAAACTTTGTGAAGGTAGTGACAGTTCATTTTCTCCTTTGTATCCCTGGGCCTGGAACCTAGTAGGTGCTCATTAAATATTTGTTTAATAAGTAAAACAGGGAATGGTTTGAATGGCCAGATATTTGTGCATTATCTTCCTTTTTGTTCTTTGATTTGGTCTTAGCTCAGTGATTCTCAGACTTCGCTGGTTGTATGTATCACTGTATCAGACATAAAACCATTTATTCAGAACTTGGCGAGCTGTAGAAGAAAATTTTAAAGACAGTTTTGACTATGTGCTTTTTTCACTTTTAACCTTGAGGTAGTGTGTAACACCACTGTGCTTCCTCCATAATTAGTCTGTATAGTACAGAGGAATGCGTTGTTGCTTAGGTTCTCAAGTAAGCTGGGAGAATTAAATACCCATCTGGTTCAGCTCCACTGGGACCAAGAGATGTGTTACATATTTTAGTGGTGATGGTGATTAGAGAAGGGGAGCTCCAGTGTTACAGCCTAATTGAAAGATGGTGGGCTGAAATTTAACCTGGGCGCTCTCAGTAAAAATGGGCGTGTCCTTTTGGTTGTGGGTCTTAGCGTTTGGAGAATGGATAAAGTAACACCCGTTCTTCCTGATCTTGGAAGTTGTGATGATGCTAAACTGAAGTTAGGTAAAGATATTCTGAGGTAAAGATCTCCTATGAATGCGGGAAATCTTAGATACTTGGAATTAAGATGATGAGAGAAAAGACAACTATGGTGAAGTTTCACTGCTTGGTCACTATGTATTGAAACAAAGGCAGGGTGTACTCTTTGAAACATGGGTTATAAGACATGCTCCCATTAGCACCATGTGTTTTTTGAACTTAAGTGTATGGAAGGTTTGGTCTGAGCAGAGTAGATTTAAATTTTACTAAAGCATTCATTTTCATCCTGCTTGAAAATGGTTATGTTCCAGCATAAGTTCACCACTTTCTGTTGTTGCTTTTCCTCCCCCATCATTCTTTCAGTTGGCTGATTGCAATTCTGGCCCAACTCAACCCTCTCTTTGGACCACAGTTGAAAAATGAAACCATCTGGTACCTCAAGTATCACTGGCCTTAAGGAGGAAGACCTGCTCTCCAGGGCTCCATCATTGAGGTGACTATACCCTTGACCTTTCACATCAGTGTTGCAGCTAGAGGTTGCCTTGACTTTTCCTCAGAAAACTACAGCCATTTTAACACTTGGCAAGGGCAGACTGCTAAAAGTAAACATCTGCAAAGCAGAAATAAATTTGGAACTTAGGCCATTCACTTTACCAAAGGATTTATTCATAAGAGTCTTTTAAATTCTGCTGTTACCCAGCCACTTAAATAAAGTTTGCATGCAGTCTTCCAGACACAGGAACATGACTATACTTGACATTGTAGGATTCTTAAAGTTGCTGACAGATTTTAAATGAAGGGCATTTCTGAGTGCTTTGGATAGAGAGGGACAGGTGCTCTTTGAAAACTGGAGTTAAAATTTTAGGTTTTATTTGGTTTAGAAGATCAGAGAGGTAAGGAGTGGTATCGTGGAAAGATTTATTCACTGGCCGAGAGTCAGAAAACCTGTCATTTAGTTTGTTCCTCTTTCTCCATTATTTTGATAAATGGAAGTCAGCACTGAATGCTTGCCTAGATTCTGGTTCTGCTTTTTGGCAAGAGCGTTTTCTTAGGTGGTACTGTGAACTCATATCAAGAGACACATGGTATCTGACTCTCCTTTTTTCATGATGCTATGATGATCAGTGGGTTCAGGTAACAGCAGCCTGGTTCCTCCAGTTGCAAAGTTCTCTGCCACCTTTATCTTCGGATTTTATCCATTGATGATCTTAGCCTGAAGTAAACATTTCAGTAGAAAGTGCAAAATGGTGATTTTCTAGTTCCATCATTACATCTACATTTGATTAGATGAAATGTTTCTATAAAGGTGAACTTAACCTCATTCTAGGGTTATTTAGTAACCTTGAAATATAGATCATACAGGAAAAGCAGTATACATATTTAATTCTTTTCTTTTAATTTTCAGAGTAAGATGTTAGTGCCCAAGTCACTTCCAGGGTATCCAGAGAGGTTTTCTTTTCTTCCCTTTTGAATTTTAATCAATTACATTTACTACCCTTTTAATGTTCAATTGTTCTTTCTTTGGCCTGTGGGAGCCTGTCTGGACTGGCTTCTGTGTCCTTTTGATATTAGTCTTTGGTAGTTTCCTTACTTACTGGCAACATCAAGGTATCCCAGACCTCTCTGTGTGTTTCCTGTCTCAGACTTGGAATCAGCTGTTCCTCAGATTGCTTTCTAAATTTCCCACTGACAGGATCCCTGGGTCACTGGTCGGCCCTCAAGCCCAGCTGGCTGTGGTTCCTTTCAGTGGGAAATGGATTTAAAAACCAAGATCTGATTGTTAGGTGCATTCACTTCTGCTGGGGTGTTGTTGCTTCTAAGCCTTTACAGTGGACAGAGCCAGGAAGTATGTTCTAAGAAGAAAAAGATCATGAGTTCATGTTAGTTCTTCCTTCCTTCCTTCCTTCTTTCCTTCCTTCCTTCCTTCCTTCCTTCCTTTCTTTCTTTTTTTTTTTTAAAGATTTTATGTATTTATTTGACAGAGAGAGGGAGAGAGCGCAAGCGGGAGAGCAGCAGACAGAGGGAGAGGAAAAAGCAGGCACCCAGCTGCGCAGGGAGCCCAATGCAGGGCTCGATCCCAGGACCCTGGGATCATGACCTGAGCTGAAGGCAGACGCTTAACCGACTGAGCCACCCAGGTGCCCCTCATGTTAGTACTTTTAATTCAAATTAAACATTACGTGGTTTTTACTTTTTTGGTTTTATACTTGAGTACCATTCACATATGCTGAAAATCTTCGCTCCTACAGACAATAATTACTTATCTTCATTATCCTGTAATACATACAGTTTCCTTTTTTTTTTTTTTAAGATTTTATTTATTTATTTGACAGAGAGAGACAGCCAGCAAGAGAGGGAACACAAGCAGGGGGAGTGGGAGAGGAAGAAGCAGGCTCCCAGCGGAGCAGGGAGCCTGATGCAGGGCTTGATCCCAGGACCCTGGGATCACGCCCTGGGCTGAAGGCAGACGCTTAAAGGCTGAGCCACCCAGGCGCCCCTGCAATACATATAGTTTCAAAATAACACCAGTATAGCTAACTAACTAAGTTTATTTATCTTTTTTTGTTTTTTTTTTTAAGATTTATTTATTTACTTATTTATTTGACAGAGAGAGAGAGAGAGAGAGACAGTGAGAGAGGGAACACAAGCCGGGGGAGTGGGAGAGGGAGAAGCAGGCTTCCCACTGAGCAGGGAGCCTGATGCGGCGCTCGATCCCAGGACCCTGGGATCATGACCCTAGCCGAAGGCAGACATTTAACGACTAAGCCATCCAGGCACCCCTAACTCTAAGTTTATTGAATGCAGTTTAGGATTTCTTTGCTGCTTTATTTGTCCTTATAACAAATAAAGAAAAAAATGTCGTTTTCTGAGGTCACTTGGAATAATTATTTTCTGTCATCATTATCAATTTAATATATAATTAGATTGTTTTATTTTGTGTTCAATTCATAGTAATTTTTTTATTTGCTACTGTCTTTTGAATATGTAAAACATATTTCCAAAGTCAAAATTATAAACAAGTTACATTCAGAGAGGTCTCTTCTTCCTGTGTTTTGTTTTGCCAAGATAAGCAAATACATACATATATAGATTTATATGTATGTACGTATATATACATACGAGTGTATGTCCCCCCCCACAGCTCTTACAGAAGAGATGTCGTATTGTATATACTATTCTGTACCTTGCTTTTTTTCACTGAACAATATATCCTAGAGATTGCTCTTATCGATGTATAGAGATCTTCCTCAATTCTTTTTATATAGCCATTGGATTGTTACAGCTTTTGGATTGTTTCTAGTCTTTTGCTATTATTGATAAAAGTACAATATAATTCTAAACATATGACATTTTATATTTTGGTGATGATGTTTGGATTACATTCCATGAAAATTGAATCTGGTTTAAAGGTATATATGCTTTTTGTACCTATTACTACGTGACCTTCTTATAGGGATTATACCATTTTTACATTCCCACTAACAAGCCTGGATTTTTGCCAATCTGATAGGTAAGTAGTCAGGTTTGTTTTTTTTTCTTCCTTAGAGTTCGGTCTTTGCTCAAAGGGCAAAGTATTGTCTGATTTACAAGATTTTTTTTTTTTACCTCCCCCCCCATAAATTTCTCCTATTTGTTATCCTTCCTTTCAACTACAGTGGATATTAGGTAAAGATGTTGATTGGGGTTTCAAGCAGAGACTTTCAGGCCTCAGTTGGATCTCCTTCCAGCATTGCCTTTCATTTAGCTTCTCTGAGCCTCATTTCCTTCCCTTGTAATAAAAGAGAAATGGGCCCTTTGGGTCAGAAGAACAGTGAGTGTGTGGATCTGAAGGTTTCGTTTGTCTTAACTCTCAAACGCAGGTTAACCTGATTGACAAATTTCTTGTTTGCACTCTGGTCCACAGCATAAACCAGGGCTGCTTGAAACCCTTATATTAAAGGTGGTTCCTTTACAAGCAAATGCCAGGAAGCAGGAAGGCATAAGCCAGGAGAACCCTAACTAGGAATGTCCTGTCACATTTATTCTGCATTTGAGGTAGTGATTATGGTAGTACCATAACTGTAGGCCTTTGGAGTTATCACATAAAGAGATCTAATCTCTGCCTAACATGGGAGCAAACTGTTCCTGTGACAAGACTTCACTTTTCTTTGTGGTAAATCAAAAGACTGAGCTAAATTCCCTTTTGAACTTTGTGCTTTTACACAACAGTGGGATGATAACGGAGTCCAGAAACCAGAT
The DNA here is from genome assembly GCF_023065955.2 of Ursus arctos. Classification (NCBI taxonomy): domain Eukaryota; kingdom Metazoa; phylum Chordata; class Mammalia; order Carnivora; family Ursidae; genus Ursus; species Ursus arctos. The sequence goes on from NW_026622819.1 coordinate 59,678,688, forward strand.
TTAGGCCTGTCTTCATCTGGTAAGGAAAAGCGTTTGATTTTGTGCGTGATTAGAGGCCAGATTTTGGAAGGTAGGCGGTGTAAGCCAGACATGGTATTCAGCAGAGGAAAATGAGGAACAGTCATGAAAGCTTTAGAATAATTTTATATGGATGGAATTGACTTGATTTCAGCAGCACAGTTAAACACCTAGCTGATCTTTTGCTACTTTAATCGCCACGATTTTCTTTCGTGTGTTGATGATAGACTGAGTTACAGCACATTGTGTTTACTGGCTGGAAATCTTGCTGGTACTTCTAAGAACAGCGCTCATTCCATCTCTGCCCCCTGCCAGCCTTGTCTGCCTCTCCTAGATTCCTAAGATGCTTCCGGAACGGTCACATCAAGATTGCTGTTTTTATCACGGCCCTTCTTCCTAGAGCCTTGGGGGTGTGATGCTAGTTTGCAAGCTCCTTGGAGTGGATTTGGCTTTAGCCCCAATATCCTTTAAATTAGTTGGTTTACCACATCATTATAATATTTTAGTTGAGTTTATATGGCTTACTGTGGTCCTGAAGGGCAGACATTCTATTTTATTACAGAGTCTGGACGGGAGAGGAATAAAGTGTAGTGGTAATTAGGCCTCAGCCCAGGGGGAGCTGTTTTTCTATGCATTCCAAAAATATTTGAGTGCTCATGAGGTGCATGGTCCTGAGTAGGGATTTCAGGGACGGCTGTGGGCTCTGAAGAGGTTTGTGATTTGTTGAGAGGTTGGAATTGAGCCATATTTGTGAAGAGTTGAACGGTGCAAGGTGTTTTTTGGTTAAAAAGTGTATCTTTTACTCTGCTGTCTCTGACCGGATATGCTGCTGCCACTTCAAACTGTTATGTCTTTGTTTCAATTCCTGAGGTTACAGGGTTCGCTGTCACTAAGAGTCAGAACCTATTTGATCACTTCCTTCTCCTCTTCCTTGAAGCCGGTTGATCCTGTTAATGGCTCTTACGTCTGCTCTTCCTCCCTGTTCTTCCTTCGGGCACCCTAATTTCTGACTCAGATCATTGCAGCTCCGAGTTATTACAGTGGCTGTTCATCAGGTCCCCCTTCTCTACAGTCACCGTATCTACCAAACAGCACCCTGTTTGTCTTCCTGTTGCAGCACTTCCTGAAAGAGATCACTGCTTGCCCCAGAAGCTTTCAGTAGTTCTCCATAGGCTACTGCAGGTTTTTTGTTTTTTTTTTAAACTTGAAGTCCCTGAGTTTAGTGGGTACCTGCCCCTTGGAATGCTCTGTAACATGAGGTAAGCACAGTTTTTGTCAGGGTTACCAAATTAAGTTCCCATGAGCCACAAAAGGTAAGAATGGCTAACCTGCAGGTTATGTCCAGCTTCCTAAGTTGGCGGGCAAGGCCTTCCGAGTTGCCTTCAAACCACTTTTGCAGCCATTTCCATGTTCTTGATCTAATGAAATTTGCTTAGCCTTTCCTCTCAGTGCCCTACGACATTCGTTAATTTAGGAGGCAGATTAGTAAACACACTATTCTGCAGACATTCTCTCTGCTCTTTTGCTTCCATTCACCTATTCTCTCCATTCTTTCTGATGTTTTCTCTTTGAGTGTCCAGTTTGCAAATCCTTGTACTTTCTCTTCTGGCCACTTGGTCTCAAAGTGATTTCCTTTCTCCCTAGATGTATTTAGCTCTCCAGTTTTTCCCCTTCATTTTGTGCATTGCCTTGACATGTTAAATACACATAGCTTTCGTTTGCTTAAATATCTCTTGTAGTTAATCTACAATAAACACATATCTTACACATAATTGTAAAGAAGGAATTCTTTTGTGAATATATCTAAAATGAAAAAATATAGATAAAAATGAAACCTGTTCTTTGATTAAAAAAAATATTCACTGGGGCGCCTGGGTAGCGCAGTCGTTAAGCGTCTGCCTTCAGCTCAGGGCGTGATCCCGGCGTTCCGGGATCGAGTCCCACATCGGGCTCCTCCACTGGGAGCCTGCTGCTTCCTCTCCCACTCCCCTTCTGTGTTCCCTTTCTCACTGGCTGTCTCTCTGTCACATAAATAAATAAAATCTTTTAAAAAAAAAAATATTCTCTGATCCTCCCCTGAACAGATTTGCTTGTTCTTCCCTTAATATGTTTCATGTTGTCTTCATTCACCCGTCGTATCTGAACGTAGCCTTAGCGATTTCCTTATTTTATAAAATGAGAACATGGACACTTCGGTTGAGTTCCTCCCCACCCACCCCCAAATGGCTACTTCATGTCAAGAGAGACAATTAGAATATGTGCTTCTTTAATTCACTCCCGAATCAAACCACAAGTCCATGCCGTTTAACATAACGCTCACTCACATTTATCTCAAACTAGTATCATTGAGCTTAAGTGAAGATTACTCTGTTTCTGTATGGTTTTCCAAAGGTGAAGACATTTTTCCCTTTTGTTGTTGTTCATGTGTCCAAAAAGGTCTAAACAATGAGGAGGTCTAACCTGTGTGCTTCATAAAAAATTAACAAAAAACATCTGTATTCACTGCTTCAGTGTTCTCAAGTTATATTTATCATCTGCCTAGAACTCAGGTCTGTGCAGATGGATTGCTCTGCTGGCCTAAGGAGGAGAAGAGGAAATGATCATTAGATTAAAGGTTTTATGAGGCCGTGAGGCCACAAGAAACCAGTAGCTCTGGTAATTGCCCCTCCCTGGCCCAATGTGGTTATTTTCCTAGTACATTGTAAAAACAGTCCTCTGATTATATCTTGAGTTGAATATATTTTGTTAGCAGTGTCCCTCCTTAGTGGGTCCAGCAGCCTGGTGCTTTCCATATTGAGGGTGATTGGACTGCTCCAGCTGGCTCCAGTAAAACTTACCAGCAGCCTTGTGTTTGTTTCTGGGCATTAGGGACCCCGGGCCTTGGGAAACCTATCATTTTACCACACTGCTCTGTGGATTCTCCTGGTTGTGCCCACTGATTGGGAAAACCTCAAAGGCTTATCGGATCCCCTATGTACTATGTGACCTTCAGTCTTGTCAGACATGCCTGGCTGTAAACCATGTCTCTTGCCAGTTTAACTAGCTTCTCGCCCACCTGGACCTAACCCTCAACATTCTGACAGATTGTGTGTCATAACCAGCTTGCCTTCTTTTTTCTTTTTTAAGGATTTTATTTATTTGAGAGTGAGAGAGCACGAGTAGTAGGGAAGGGGCAGAGGGAGAAGCAGACTCCCCGCTGAGCAGGGAACCTGATGCGGGCTCCATCCCAGGACCCCAGGATCATGACCTGAGCTGAAGGCAGACTCTTTTTTTTTTTTAAATTTTTTTTGTTATATTATGAAAGTCACCATACAGTACATCCCCGGTTTCCAATGTAAAGTTCGATGATTCATTAGTTGCGTATAACACCCAGTGCACCATGCAATACGTGCCCTCCTTACTACCCATCACCAGTCTATCCCATTCCCCCACCCCCTCCCCTCTGAAGCCCTCAGTTTGTTTCTCAGAGTCCATAGTCTCTCATGCTTCATTCCCCCTTCTGATTACCCCCCCCTTTCTTTATCCCTTTCTTCCCCTACCGATCTTCCTAGTTCTTATGTTCCATAGATGAGAGAAATCATATGATAATTGTCTTTCTCTGCTTGACTTATTTCACTTAGCATAATCTCCTCCAGTGCAGTCCATGTTGCAGCAAATGTTGAGAATTCGTTCTTTCTGAGAGCTGAGTAATATTCCATTGTATATATGGACCACAACTTCTTAATCTAGTCATCTGTTGAAGGGCATCTCGGTTCCTTCCACGCTTTGGCTATTGTGGACAATGCTACTATGAACATTGGGGTGCATATGGCCCGTCTCTTCACTACGTCTGTATCTTTGTGGTAAATACCCAGTAATGCAATGGCTGGATCATAGGGTAGCTCAATTTTTAACTTTTTAAGGGACCTCCACACTGTTTTCCAGAGTGGCTGTACCAACTTGCATTCCCACCAACAATGTAGGAGGGATCCCCTTTCTCCACGTCCTCTCCAACAATTGTTGTTTCTTGCCTTGTCTATTTTTGCCATTCTAACTGGCGTAAGGTGGTATCTCAATGTGGTTTTGATTTGGATTTCCCTGATGGCTAATGATTTTGAACATTTTTTCACGTGTCTCTTAGCCATTTGTATGTCTTCATTGGAAAAGTGTCTCTTCATATCTTCTGCCCATTTTTTGATTTGTTTATTTGTTTCTCGTGTATTGAGTTTGAGAAGTTCTTTGTAGATCTTGGATACCAGTCTTTTATCTGTAGTGTCATTTGCAAATATATTCTCCCATTCCGTGGGCTGCCTCTTAGTTTTTTTGACTGTTTCCTTGGCTGTGCAGAAGCTTTTTATCTTGATGAAGTCCCACAAGTTCATTTTATCTTTTGTTTCTCTTGCCTTTGGAGATGTGTCATGAAAAAGTTTGCTTTGGCAGATGTCGTAGAGGTTGCTGCCTATGTTCTCCTCTAGGATTTTGATGGATTCCTGTCTCACATCGAGATCTTTCATCCATTTGGAGTTTATTTTTGTGTATGGTGCGAGAGAGTGGTCAGGTTTCATTCTTTTGCATGTAGCTGTCCAATTTTCCCAGCACCATTTATTGAAGAGACTGTCTTTTTTCCACCGGATGTTTTTCCTGCTTTATCAAAGGTTAGTTGCCCAAAGAGCCGAGGGTCCATTTCTGGGTTCTTTGTTCTGTTCCATTGGTCTATGTGTCTGTTTTTGTGCCAGTATCATGCTGTCTTTGTGATCACAGCTTTGTAGTACAGCTCGAAATCCGGCATTGTGATGCCCCCAGCTTTGTTTTTCCTTTTCAATAATTCCTTGGAGATTCGGGGCCTTTTCTGGTTCCATACAAATTTAAGGACTATTTGTTCCAGTTCTTTGAAAAATGTCATCGGTATTTTGATGGGAGAGGATTGAAAGTGTAGATTGCTCTGGGTAGCATGGACATTTTAACTATGTTTATTCTTCTGATCCATGAGCATGAAATATTTTTCCATCTTTTTGTGTCTTCCTCAATGTCTTTCAAGAGTGATTTATAGTTTCTAGAATATAGATCCTTTACGTCTCTGGTTAAGTTAATTCCAAGGTAACGTATGGTTTTTGGTGCTATTGTAAATGGAATGGATTCCCTAATTTCTCTTTCTTCAGTCTCATTATTCGTGTATAGAAATGCTACTGATTTCTGAGCATTGATTTTTGTATCCCGCCACATTACTGAATTACTCTATAACTTCTAATCATTTGGGAGTGGATTCTTTTGGGTTTTCCATATAGAGTATCATGTCATCTGCTGAAGACAGACAGTTTGACTTCTTCTTTGCCAATTTGGATACCTTTTATCCCTTTTTGTTGTCTGATTGCTGTTGCAAGGACTTCTAGTACTATGTTGAATAATAGTGGCGAGAGTGGGCATCCTTGTCGTGTTCCTGATCTTAAGGGAAAGGCTTCCAGCTTTTCCCCATTGAGAATAATGTTTGCTGTAGGCTTTTCATAGATGGCTTTTATGAGATATAGAAATGTACCCTCTATTCCTACACTCTGAAGGGTTTTAATCAGGAAAGGATGCTGTATTTTGTCAAATGCTTTTTCTGCATCAATTGAGAGGATCATATGGTTCCTGAGTCTTGTCTTGTTGATATGATGTATCATGCTGATCGATTTGCGAATGTTGAACCACGCTTGCATCCCAGGGATGAATCCCACTTGGTCATGATGGATAATCCTTTTAATGTACTGTTGGATTCTATTAGCCAGGATCTTGTTGAGGATTTTGACGTCCGTATTCATTAGGGAAATCGGTCTGTAATTCTCCTTTTTGATGGGGTCTTTGCCTGGTTTGGGGATCAAGGTAATATTGGCCTCATAGAATGAGTTTGGTAGCTTTCCTTCTGTTTCTATTTTTTGAAATAGCTTTAGGAGAATAGGTATTATTTTTTTTTTTGAATGTTTGGTAGAATTCCCCAGGAAAACCATCTGGGCCTGGAGTTTTGTTATTTGGAAGGTTGTTTATCACTGACTCAATCTCTTCATAATTAATTGGCCTGTTTAAAAAATCAGTTTCTTCCTCTTTCAGTCTTGGTGGTTTATAGGTTTCCAGGAAGGCCTCCATCTCTTCCAGATTGCTTAATTTATTGGCATATAGCTATTGATAAAAGTTTCTAGTAATCCTTCCAATTTCATTGGTGTTGGTCGTGACCTCTCCTTTTTCATTCATAATTCTATTAATTTGGGTCCTTTCTCTATTCTTTTGGATAAGTCTTGTCAGCGGTTTGTCAATTTTATTGGTTCTCTCAAAGAACCAGCTTCTAGTCCTGTTGATCTGCTCTACTGTACTCCTGGTTTCTAATTCATTGATTTCTGCTCTAATCTTGGTCAACTGTGAAGGAAGACTGTTAACTGACGGAGCCACCCAGGCGCCCCGTAGCCAGCTTTTCTTTTCCAGTGACTCAGGCTTTGTGTGGAAATTTCCTTTGAAAGCCACTATTTACTTAATTTTTATATTCTCGTTATTGGTTTTTCATTTTGAAAGCAGCATATGTGGCTTTGTTTATATAGTCCTTTATTTTTTCTTTTTTTAAGATTTATTTATTTGACAGAGAGAGGGCACAGGCAAAGGGGGGAGGAGCAGACTCCCCACTGAGCAGGGAGCCCGATGCGGGGCTTGATCCCAGGACCCTGAAATCGTGACCTGAGCCCAAGGCAGACGATTAACTGACTGAGCCACCCCAGCACCCCTGTACGGTCCTTTAAGCTTTATATAAGGGAGTTTATGCAACCTCTGCTATCAGTTTGATCCGTGACGATTCCTATTTTAAATGTTTGCAAACTGTAAGAGGAAAGGGGCAAATACAGATTCTTGACATGCACTCATTAGATTCCAGTAGGATCAGTCTGAGTCAGCTTCCTGCTTTCCATGACACAAACTGTTACTTGTGATCCTGGGTTCAGCAATGTCCTCGGTAATCGGACCTATTGTCACAGCCCTGCAAAACCTGCCCAAACTGGGACATTACTTGAGCCCACTTTTCATTCAAGTATTTATTGAGTAGCTATATATTTTTAAATTAGTGGCCTGATTGACTTTTCTCGATGTTACTAACCTTTTGCCCTCTTAAGGACGGCGTAAGGATCAGTTACTAGAACGGCTTTGTTTTGCAGGTCACGAAGAGAATTCCTCTAGATGCAAAATCAACTCCAAACCCAGACCACCTTCTTTGACTCGCCTCTTTTGGCCATCAGCTGCCTTAAATATTCACACCGCATTTGAATATTTTATTCTACAATGCAGTATTTTTTCCTGTCACCTTTTTTACATTTTGACAAATTATGTGCCTACTTAACCTAAACTGTGCTGACTCTGTAAAATGTTTATGCACCTTCTGACATAGAAGGTGCTATTCTTCTGAGAAATACATTGCTCTCTCCTTGGAACCTGTGAGCTTGAAGATGACTCCTGCCTGGTCACAACATGGGAATCAGCAAAGCGTTTAAACTGTCACAAGACAGAACCCAGTGGGGCAGTCAGTAGGAGAGTATGTTCAGAGGGAATATCTGTCCCAACAGAATTACACCAAAGTATATTTTCAGGATGACTTTCTTATTTCTGCCATCTACTGGAATAAATTATTTTTCTGCTTTCTGTGGAAATCTGGTTTCAGTGTTTATTAAGTTCATTTTTGTTCGCTTTTCTGTCTCTAGATCATGCCCTTAAAAAAAATGATTTTTGTAGTTCAAACTGAGGTTGGAAATGTAAGCCTGGTCATGTAGTTTGACATACCTGAGGAGACTGGTGAGTACTCTCTTAATCATTAGTCATCATTTGAGCGCTTACTATAGCCAAGGCACTGGAGGAATCAAAGGTGTGGAAATCGAGGTCCCTACAAGTTCAAGAGGTGATGCACAGTCTGGAGAGGTAAGGTCGGTCTGTAGACCATAGAACTGTAAGACAAGGCCGTGTGAGACCATTGTCCGTAGAACAGGGGTTACGATGGCGAGCTGCTAGAGAGTCTGTACTCGGCACAGGCACAGGTGGAACCGGCAATTCCTTGTACCATCCCACCCTCACAGTTAGGACTGGAGAAATCAGGACGGATTAAAAAGCCTGGGATGGGACAGGAATTCTGTGTTTTGGTAGCGGTCATCTGAATAATTCACTAATTTGGGGACTTTATTAGCTTTAAGAAATTAAAAATTTAAATGGATCTGAGTTTTCACCAGCCCATGGCTTTTTGACAGCCAGCCAAGCCAAGAATGGATTTCCTGTTTTGCAGTTTGTGCTTTTCTATTCCTCCCAAACTGTCTGAACTCGTTGCTTTGCTGTTCTTAAAACAGAAGAGTTTCAAGTTGAAAGGACTGTCCTGCTTTCGTTTCTTTCTTTCCATTCTTGACTTTTATTTTGAACTTTGAATTTTCCTGAGAGGCAACTCCATACTTTACATTTTCAGCAAAGGGTCTTTTTAGCTAATTTCATGGAATCCATAAAACACTGAAGATCTAACGCTGGAGGGATCATAGGGGCAAACACTAGCTAACCCCAGTGGTTTTACCGGTAAGGCATCTGAGCCCAGACGGGGAGATTGCTTGCCTAGTTTAATGCAGTTGCTCAGAGGCAGAGCAGGGAGTAGGATCCGTGTTTTGTAATTTCCCCTCTGGAGCCCTTCTCACTTGCCACTCTGCTTTTCCCAGAGTTGGAGCCAATGTTGGGTTTCGGGTATTAGGGAAGAATTCTGCCAGGCTGTCTCCCATCAGAGCAATTCACTTGACCTTAGTATTTGTCATCGAAGAAAGCAATGCTGGTGGTTACTGTAGGTACATAAAGGGTGCCACAGTCTCTGAACCCTAACCATGGGGGAAGTGTGACTCCATTGCAGCTATCTACCCAGATTCTTCAAGTCAGGCCCTGCATCCCATTAGCACTGGGGGTCAGCCTAAAGTCTTCCCAACTACCACTCTGCAGTGCTTTCTTGCAAAGCACCATGGTTTTGAAGCTGAGGCTTGTGATGTCTCTGTTGTAATGGTGCTTCCTTTGGGTGTTGCTTTCGCCTGTCTTGAGTTCAGCATATGGCTTAGCTGATAGGGAGCCCACGTTGTTTCAGCACAGCAGACCTTAGCTGTGGCGTGCTTGCGGCAGTGATGGAAGACAGCGTTCATGATCGTGGTTGGGCACAGTTCCAATTTAATGGCATAGCTGAAAGCAGAGGTCATAAGCCTAGCTGACCCAAGTCCCTGAATGCTGCCTTATTCTGTTACTTTGTGCTGATCCATTTTGTACTTCCCATTTGCTCTCAGACATTTTGGGAAGTCAACTGGATTACATTACTTTTTGCATTTGGACTTGCCACTTTGGGATCCAATTCCTACGGGCACAAGTCAGGAAGATTAGTGTGTTGGCTGCATTAATAACCCTGAGAAACACAAGGGTGTGAGTACTGAAGGGACTGATTCTGTGCCAGGGACCATCCTGCTCAGTAAGCCTTCTAGGGAAGTAAAAGGCCCTAATTGCCGCTCAGGCCTGAACCTGGAGGCTCCTCTCCAAACCCTAGTGGGACTTATTGCTAGTGAGGCCCTAATGGCCTCAGCACAAAGCCTATGAAGAAGAAAGCTCATGTCCTAGCCAAGTTGGAGATCAGAGACTTCCCAGGAAGATTGATCACAAGCCCCTAAAGGCCGGGTACTGTGACTCACCACCTAGCTTTATGGCCATTGTTGACATGAGGGAATGAGGAGATCAACTTATTTTTTGTGAGGGAAACTTGCTAAGTTCTCTTTCTCCAGGAAGTCACATAACCCTTGGGCCTGTTTCCTCATTTATAACATTTTTGAGAATATTAAATACAACTAATATGTAAACTCGGATACATGTTTTCTCCCCACTTCATTCCTAGTAATTGACCCCTTTTGTTACAACATGGCCCATCCTCTGAGATGGATGGATGGCTGTGAATCACATTTCCTTTGACAGTTCTCTTGCTTCAGTGATTGCCGGGACCCCAGCTTGGAAGGAGCCCCATGCAGCCCTTTAAAAGGATATTGGAAATATCCTGCTCCTCCAAAGCCTGTCCAGATGAACATGGTGTGGACTGCTGGCGTGATCATTAGACTCGGAGAGGCCCCAGGTTTGCAGTCTTACTCCATCAGTTGCAAGTGGTATTCACTTGGAGCAAATCATTTAACTTCTGAGCCTCAGTTTTTTCATCTACGAAGTGGGGATAATACCTGCCTTTTCTGCTATACAAGCTTGTTACCAAGTGAGATGTTGTCGGTGAAGATGAATTGTAACTTTTAATAACACACAAAGAGTATTCTCTAAAGAAATGACAAAACTGCTAGGATCCCCTGATGACTTTTCTATAAAGACAGCCCCTAGAGGGGCAGCCAGCTGGTTTTTTTTTTTTTTTTTTCCTATGTGTGGTTTCCCTTTTGACTGGTCATTTGTACTTGGGTTACAGAAAAATCAAAGACATACACCAGGCTCCAGGCCTGACCTCTGAGCAGGGAGATAGATCTCTTAGAAACAGTCCTAGCATAAGTGTCTGGACCACATCCTTCCTGCCCTTCCAGGTTCTATGTGAGCCCTCTAAGCTCTTCTACCAGAACGGGAGTATTTTTGGCATGATTTAAGATGTAGTCTGAATGTCATTGTTTTCTCTGAACAGTGTTTTTGTTGTTTTCTTTAAACATATTATGATGTCTGTACCCTTATCACTGACCCAACGATATTTTATCATATCTTACTTTGGCATTACTTCAGAAGTAGTGTCTTTTGGCTCATTTCTGCTGGCCAGTTTTTTAACAATGGTAAGTGTTAAAATTGAGAAATGATGTTTTTAGAAGATTTATTTATTTTAGAGTGTGCGTGTGAGTGGGGGGAGGGGCAGAGAGAGGGAGAGAAAGAGCATCTCAAGCAGACTCCCCACCGAGTGCGTGCAGAGCCCCAGGGGGGCTCACTCTTAAGACCCTGAGATCATGACCTGAGCCAAAACCAAGAGTCCAGTGCACAACCCACTGAGCCCCCCCCAAGCGCCCCGAGAAATGATTTTAAATTGTTGCTTGGACTCATGGAAGATTTGGTCCTGGATTTCATCTTCCAAAAATTTGAACAGTCAATTGCTCCTTTACTAACTATATTTAAATTATATCTTAAAATACATATCTAGGCATTCTAAAAGAATGGTTTCACTACCCCATCCTTCTATGCAAGTGCTCTCTTCTGTTTGAAGAACAAATATATTTAAAATGAAGATAGGACCTTAGGCAAAACTTACGTGTTACTTTCTTTCCTGCTCCTTTATTTCACCTTTCTCTCAAGAGTTGAATGGATGGAATTAATTGTAGAAAATCCTTAATTTTCAAAGAAGAAAAAAAGCACAGTGTAAAATAACCACCATAAAGGATATTTATCATAGCACAATTAATGGAAAGCAACCTGAATGCCCAACATAAGGAGACGCTCAAATAAGTCATACTGCATCCGACTACAGGAGTGCGGTACATTTAGTAATTTCTTTTTTTCTGCAATGTATGCCTAGAAATGAGATTGAAAAGATAAAAGTACTAGCACTGCCTCTGGATGGGAACTGCAGATGATTCAAATTTTTTTTCCTTTTTAGCATTTTCTTCAATGAAAAGGTATTACCTGTGTAAAAAGAAGAAACGATAAAAATTATTTTAATAACAAAAAATAATAAAATATTAAGGAAAAAAGACAGGGTTTTAAACTTATGTACATAGTAAAAAGCCTGGTGAGAGAGAGACCAAAATGTTGATAATTTCTTTTGCAACTTTTTATATTTTTCACAAAGAGCATGTATTACATTTATAATCGGGGGGAAAAGGTGTTTTGGAGGGGACCATTGTCAGAATAGTGTTAATACCTCCTGCATCCATTATATACCCCCCCCACACACACAGGTTGTTGTTCGTTTGTTTGTTTGTTTGTTTGTTTGTTTGTTTGTTTTAAGAGTAATTCAGGGTCAGGGGAAACAAAGTCAGCTAGATTAAAACACTGAAGCTATTCTGAATCAATGAAAATCCGCGAGTTCACACAGCAGTTCTAATTGACTGTTTCCATTGTGCAGGACAGAGTACAGAGCATTCGGCTTGTAACACTCTGGCCTCCTTTTGTGTAGGTGCTCACAGTGACGGCATGGTGAAATGAAAAGGGAGCATTGATTTTGATTCTGCCCACACAGGAAAGTGGAAGCCTGGGATATTGATGTTCCGGGGTCCCACGTGGGTTAGAATAAGCCCCACTGTTCTTTCCCTCCCAAGTGCTCCAAGCAAGTCTTTCATGCAGGCTGTGTCTCTGCTTCAGTTAAAACCCCCTCCTTGTGAAATGTATTGGCCCTGTGTTACCCCAACTCTCACCTACCCCTCCCCACCCCCCGGCCAATTCCAAAACAGGAGTATTCTAGTGGCTAAGGGTGCTCAGTGACTACCACCGCTACCCACATGAATCCAGTCAGGATTTGACTGAAGTTGCTGTCAGGATTTTGACACGGTTGCCATAGTTTCCTTACACTGTCCAAAGTGTGGTACTACACTGTGGGCTGCCACTCCAAAACAGAACCAGCAGAGCAGATGTTCTGTAAAAGTAGGCGATGTAATTGAGGAAGCATGAGTTGGGAAGCTGAGTGTGACTTTCCAAGCCACAAAAGCTTTTCAACAACATTCAACAGGTATTTTCAGCTCCTGTTCTTTATCCTGATGTTAGCCGCTTGAGACAGTGGGAAGCAGAAGAGACTCAGCCCTGAGCTGGAGTTTAGAGTTTAGCAGCGAGAGACAATTGGCTCCCAGGTGCTCCTGGTGGGTGGAGCCCACGGTAGCCAGGTGCCGAGCCTTGGACATACTGGTTGCTGAGTAACAGCACTAGAAACACTAATGGTAGGGGGAGGCTTCTTGAAGGAAATGCACTTTAAGAGTAAACCCAGAGGATGATTAAGAGCTAGGTGAACAATTGATGAAGCTGTTGCAGGAGTCCCAAAGGAAGAAGTATCCTGGATTATGGTGATAGGAATGAAATGGAGTTAGAGAAGTAGTGTATTGGGGGCTAGCACGTATTAGCACATACAGATGATTGAATGGATGTTGGGGGAGGGAGGTTGTTAAGGGACATGAAGGAGTCAACGACTGCAGGCAGGTTCCCTGCTGGGTGGACATTGGAGTCTTTCACTGAGATGGGGGCAGTGATGAGTTCAGTTGCGGACAATGAGAATTTGCAGGTGCCAGAGGTATGCGGATACCCAGTGGGCCATTGTTATGTGGGTCTGGAAGTTGGGCAGGAAGACTGGGCTGGAGGTGGAGCATGAGGCACCAGCATGGATATTACTGAACCTGTGGGTGTGGATAAGGGGGCCAGGAAGAGTGTGTAGAGTGAGAAGAGACGCAGTCTAGGCTTGAGACCTTACAAGCACCCACTCTTAAGTGGTGGGCAAAGAAAGAAGAGGAATCTAGAGATCTAAGGTAAACGCCATGGCTTGAACAGCAGTCAGCGCCACCCTCACCTCCAGCTTCCTAACATACATTGTCGTATGAATAAGTGGGACATAATCCTGTTTTATGGCTGGAGGCGCTAAGGTTATGTGACTTAGTTTCACCCTGAAATTATCTGGGAAATTAGGTGTGTGTATACTTATATGTGTTTTTCTGGGGAACAAGTATATGGCTTTCATCAGACCCCTAGAAAGGTTGAGAACCATTGTTAATAATATCAACAATAGGGACATCTGGCTGGCTCAGTTGGTGGGGCATGCAACTATTGATCTCGGGGCGTGGGTTTGAGCCCTACATTGGGCGTGGAGTTAACCTAATACAAATAATATCAACAATAGCTGACCCTTCCCTGTTTCTTGCTGTATGCCAGGCCCTAAGGACTTTACCCTTCACCAGACTATAACGCAGGCAGGACTCGGCAAGGAGGAGCATTGCACATCTCTCTCCTCTCTATTAGTCCCAACTTCTTTGTGTCCCTCAAACCGCAGGGAGGAGAAAAGACCACCAACCTGGTCCTCTTTTCTCCCATGGTGTTTACAGGAACCTAAACCTGTTAATACTTCCTTTGTTAGAAGGAGAGGAGAACTGCCCCTTACTTTGTCCTAATCTCACTTCAGTTTCCACCCCTACTCCCAGTTTTCCCAAAGGCGACTTCCTCCTTTACCAAGTTGGGAAGAGATGCTTGGATAAATGGGCAGGAAGCCCCTTCATGTGGAGCCAGCTGGTTGTAGGGGCACCAGTGAAGTCCTGGCCAGCTTACCAGGACTCCTGCAGCCATAATCCTTCTGGCTTTTGCCTGAGTGACAGGTGTGCTGCCCAGGTTGACAAGGTGCCCTGAGGCTCTGTATGGAAAGGCAGGCAGCCCCACAGGATCCTAGGTGGGCACTGAGGTATGGGGGCCGAGGAGTGCGGCTTCCTCCTGGGACTGCCCTTCCTAACAGGATAGTATCTGCAGTTGCCATTCAGGTTTGTTAACGAGCTTTAGGTCTCCCTGCCGACTGGTGTGTGAAAACAGGTGCAGAATATGGCACCTGTTTCTTTTACACCTCTCATTCTTGGGCTGGACCCTGTGAAGACAGGAGGAAAACTCAGCACTGGTGGGCACCATCCCTGGTTTCGTTGTCGCACGAGGGAAATTTATGACATTGTGAATTTGTGGGGAAAACAAAAACCTTGGATACACAGGACCCCCTAACTTCACTTTCAGTTCTCTGAACTTTTTATTATTACTCCTTTCTTTTAGCAACCCCTCTGGACTGTTCACTTCCTGGATGTGGAAATCCAGCTTCATAGTTTTAGCCTGGATTCGCTCTTTGGGAGCGTGCTTCCATCTGTAGTTCAACAAACTGTTATCACAACTACAGGGCTTGCTTCCTGCTGCTTATCGATCTGTTCCTCTACTTTCTGTTTTTATCGGCCTACTTCGGGCCTCACCAACAAGAATGTCTTATTGTACCTGTCCTTTGGGAGTATTTCCTACAACAAATGCTAGATTGTTCTCACTCCCTGGCTTCCTGGCTTGCTATCAGTTTGAGTTGCTGAAACTAACAGTGTATGTTCAGCTTAGCGCTGACAAAAAACAAAACCAAACCAGAAACAAAACCCCACAGGAGCTACTAGTTGTCCTAGAAGTTTTCAGTCTTCACGAAACAGACAAAACAATTTTGATAGGAATGCTGCCTTGGAAGGTAATGGAATCTCAAAACAGTCTGAGTTGCTGGCTGCCTTCTCTTGCTGTTACTTTCCCTTTGCTGCTGCTTCTCCTCTAAGAAGCTTCTAGCCACATTCCTTCCTGGAAGGTGGGGGGGGGGGGGGGCAACACCGTTGCCTGCCGTTATGCACCGGGTTCTACATTTGATGTTCAGAATCAACCTGGTGCACGAGAGAGATCAAGAACAGTCAGCTTAGTATCTTGCTCAAATAAGTTAGCAAGAAAGTGGCCCGGAAACACATAGCTATCATGTTAACCCCTGCAACAGGGCCTCCCGTCGTACAAACTCTGTTGTTCTGTTGTAAGCTTTCCACGTCACTCTCCTTCAGGTTCTGAGTTCCTCCAAGGCGAGGACTGTGTCTTCGTGCACACATCAGACACTCCACAGGGGTCAGTTTATTTCTATCTCTTGTCTTCCACTACCCATCCCTAAACACAGGCTTGAGTATGCTGTCTGATGACGTGCCTTTCATTCTCCATAATTCAAGGATGTATTAGTGTTACACCACTTGCTTTAATTGAGGACATAATAGCACACATCCTATGAATAGTACAGAGCAATAAGTACTTGAAGTGCTCAGTTGGATGGTAGAGGAAAGGATATTAATGAGGCAGTAATAGACGTGGTAGAAATAGACTTCATCAAAGATGTGGGATCTTGAGTCGTGGAGGATGAGTGGGAATTTGACCGCAGCGATTATTAAGTTCCTATCTCACGGCAGACCTAGTTCTGCGTACAGGGAGTGAGGAATCAGGGTAAATAACGGATAGACTAGAGAAGAGCCTTGGGACTGAACTTGGTACTTTCCAAGAGAAGTAAGAAACCAAAGCTCAGAGCTGTAACATAAAGGATACTGCATCCTATTGAGAGGTTAAGGCAAGGGGAAGAGCTGGACTCTTCTTCCCCCCAAGAATGTTTTGTAGGAGAGGTGAATGAGGGATGGGTGCCAATTGCCAACCATCAGTTAGTATCTTTTAGATTCACCCTCAGCAATGCGCCAGTCTCCTCAGGAAGAAAAATCAGTTTTTAAAAGTGTGAGAAGGACACAGCTTTTCCTGGAGATCTTCCAGCTTTGAGTTAATTAATCTCACTTCTGAAGCTGTGAAATGTTAAGGTATCACACAGGTCCAGAGGGGCGCGGAAAGAAAACACTTAGACTCGAAAGGATGACACGCATTCAGATGTGTTCCTAATGAGCAGGCAGAGCTCAGTCTGTGCTCTAAGGAAGAACCGCAAACTTTAGGTCGTAAGGAAAGTTAGGACTGGTGGCAACTCTTTTAATTATTTTCAGGAGAACTCAGTGTTAAAAGTTAGAAGGTTGGTGAGAACATCCAGTTCTAGTCCAGATTCCTCATGGTGAAGAAAGGGGAACCCAGAGAGGTCCCGCCCCTCATCCTGGATCTCAGAGTCAGTAGAGCTCAAATTGAAATCTTGGGTCCAAGAACATCATTTCAGATACTTCGAGGTTTAAAGTGCGTGAAATGTCAGCATATCAGAAAATACCGCGGGGAGGATACACAAAGCATGGGTGCTTGTTAAGCGGGGAAAATGAGTGGCCAGGGAACAGGGGTGGGAGGGAGATTTAATACTGAATATCTTTTTGTACCTTTTGAATTTTGTGCTGTGTATATGTTACCTAATCAAAAAATAAATAATTTATTTTTAAGAGTTCAATGGAGTCCTAACTATTGCTTTGTTTCCTGCATTGTGTCATGTTTGTGTAACACATACTTTTTGACTCAGGCTCTTGATTCTGCAGAAGCAAGGTTAAGCACTTTGGAAGAGGTGATGGCAGCTGGTTCCTACTTTGTGGCTAGAATAAGAAGAGTCTCCTGAACCTCAAGCCAAGGCTATTCCAGAGTCCCCATTTCCTGCCAATTTTGATTGTGGCATAATCTGGCAGATGAAACCCAGAGAGACACACATCAATTAGCAGTTAGTGATTTCATTCACTTCAGAGCAGGATATGGTCATTAACAAACCGTGATGGAAAGGTGTCCGTTACCTAAAACTGTCCTTTCTGAGACGGGAAAATGCAAAGGTGGGAATCCAACATAACTCACTAGTGAGCTCCTTCAGTGGCAGAGCCACGTGCTAGAAGAATCAGGCTGCTCCTTGACCCCTGCAGACTGTTGGCCAGAAGTATGAAAATGACCGTCAGAAGGGCAGTGGAATCGTGGAAGAGCTAGCCATCTGCTGGAGTTTTTCCAAGCATAGTATTACAAGAAAGGATAGTCTGTAATGTATTCCATGGGGATTTAATGCAGGAATCAAATATGAACGAGTAAGTGGAAACTGGCTCCAACTTCCCAAGCCAGTTTTTCTTTTGGTGTTTCAATTTTAAACTCCCATCGATATGGAAAATTAGAATGTGGTATGTTAGACTTAAAAAAGAAAATGGTAATCCTGGTACTTCCTGTGCAGTAGGGAAAATACTCCTTCATTGGGTACTGAGACCCCAAGGCATTTTGAAGGATGCAGAGGTGAGATTTACTTTACTTTCCCCTTAGGTATCTACACATACCCACCTATTAGTACTGTTTACACAAGTATTATTTTAGTGACTGTTAAACTGCTAAAGTCTAGAATTATCCTTACTTGCTATTTAGCTTACAGTACATCTTCTAAATGATGTCTTTGAAACAATCTAATAATGCTACCATTCATTAAATGCTCACTATATGCGACACACTGTGGTAAGTGCTTCATATGAATTTTTCCACTCAATTCTCACATCAACCCCATGAGGTACTTACAGAGGAGCCTGACAGAAGTTAAATAATTTGTGCTGGTTAACACGTGGTAGAGCAAAGATTCAAATCCAGGCTGTTATTCAACCAGTATTTAATGACTGCCTGTGTGGCAGGCATGAAAAGGAGAGGAGAAACAGCAGGGCTAATCCCTGCCCTCTTGAAGCTTATGATCTTTAGAAGTCTTTCTGATTCCAAAGTCCATGGTTTTGACATTAACATTATAATACTTCCCTAGGTCTGTGCAAGGGAGAGCCGCGATTTCTAAGGCAATTACTCCTAAGAGAAAACTGACATCCTGAGGGAATCTTGCCAAGCATTTCTGTTCTCTAATCCTCCTTTCTCCATGCTTACTAAAATCGTATTTCTGTTCTGTGCTCAGAAGATAAATTCTGTGCCCTTAAGTATAAAGAGCAGTCTGGTAGCACAGGCTGTGGCAACAGACCTGGGTTCTGGGCCCAGCTGGTTCATTTACTAGCAGCCTGACCTTGAGCAAGTTATCCCTCTGAGCCTTAATTTGCCCGTCTGCAAAAATCGGTATATTACCATTGCGTGTACCTGTAGGGTTAACTAAATGAGATGATGAGCCTACCACATAGTACACGTTCAGTAGCAAAGGGTCGCTGTTGTTATTAAGAGGATTATATAGCACAAGGAAACTTCGGGCACATGAATAACGAAGTCTGTCTGCCTAGGCGCTTCTAGTAGCATTCTGTTTGTATAGTTGTGTACAGGTATTCTTTCTCTTAAAGGTGCACGCAATCTGATTGATCCCAATGTCTCGGGCTTACGTACGCAATAAATAATAGTTGAATGAACGAATGACTGAAGGCAAGGTCAGTCTCAGCGAATTAAGAGGTTCAGATGTGGAGGACTTACATAAAACAAAGTTGATAAAATTCCTCTCAAGTTAATGCCCTCTGTTCCCGTAGCCCCTTTCAAGTTTCACTGAACTTAGAATGTAAATACAAATGGGCATAAATATAAATGGCTATACGGACACTTCGGGCCTCACCGTGCAGTTGTGAGAGCAGATAAAACGCTGGATGAGAAAGCTTTCGTAAACGAACCTCCTCTACAAACGTGAGTCTGGCTCTGTATCAAAGACGGCCCACGCCCACGCTGCAGTGGCAGGCGCCGAGCCCCCGCTCCGCCCTCTCTTCCTGGTTTTTCCCGGCAATCCGCCCCTCCGGCGTCATGTGACAGGGGTGCCCAAGCCGGGACGAGCTCCTGATTGGCCGGGTTGCAGGACGCCTCCCGATTGGCCGGAGGCCGGCGGGCCCCCGCCTCCCTCCTCCTCCTCGCCGCGGCCCACGTGAGGGGGGCGAGTCACGCGATTTCCGGGAACCCGTCAGGAAGGACATAAACAAAACAAACCGAGGCAGCATGGAGAGGGGCCGCGGCCCCTGCAGCGGAACCGGACCCAGCCCCTGAGCCGCCCCCACACCCACAGGTGAGCTCCGCTGCTCTCCGCCCGGAGCCCGCAGGGGTCTGGGCTGGGGGAGTAGCCGGGTGGGGGGCGGAGGAGGGCCGCTGGCCTACGAGGCAGCAGCGCCGGGGCTCTGAGCCGGGCCGGCGCGGGGCGGCCGGGACCAGGGCCGAGTCTGGGGGCGCGCGGGCCTCAGGCTGCCGCCTGCCGGTCACGGGGTCTTCGGTTCCCCTCCCCCACCCCCGGCCCGGGACGGTTATATAAAAGCGCGGGGCGGCGGTACAGGGGACCCACGGGTGGGCGGCAGGCTAGGCCAGGGGTGGGCAACGCCAGGCGTCTGCCCTGCCAGGCCGCCCGGCCCTTCAGTGCTGCCTCCGAGCCCGGGGCCGTGGCTGCCGGCAACCGGCCTGTCAGAGAAGCGAGCGGGTGGGAGGGGCCGGGGAAGGGAGGGGAGGCGAGGCTGGCGGGGGAGGAGAGAGAGGGGCGTGTGAGGAAGGGCCGGGGCCACGAAGGTTGGAACGGGGCAAGCAGGAGACGAGGAAGCGCTGGCTGGGGGTGGGGGGGGGGTTCCAGGCAGGGGTGTCTCTGGGGTAGCCGCTCCCCCTTCCCGTCTCCGCCCCAGAGACGGGCGAGAGGGGCCTCCCTCCGGGATTTGTTTATATGTCTTCTCAAAGCAGCTTGAAGCGGCTCGTAGGCGGAGCCCTCAGCGCGGAGTGGCAGGCCATGCCGTCCAATGGGACAGGCGTATGGAGGCTGCTGCGCCAATGGACGTGGGGGAGGCGGTGCCGCGGGCTCCCCAATTGGTTAGGCTGTGCCGGGGGTGGGCCGGGTGGGGCGGCCATGTTAGATGGGAGGGGACCAGTGGTGGTGGGTCACTGAGAGGGGAGGAGACAGGGCAAAGGGCGAGGGAGCCGGGCCGGGGGCGTTTCGGGTGTCCGAAGGCGAGTCCGATCGGACCAGGAAGTAGCTCAGGGGAGCCAGACCCCGACCCACCGCTCTCCCCTCTCGAGCAGAGGAGGCAGGGAAGTACCGAGGGCAGTCTAGCCGCCCCTGGGGGTGGTTCCTGGGACTAGATGGAGCTCAGTCTCTGGATTCTCCCTCTTTCTCGGCCCTACCCTTCCTGACAAACACGGCCGCCAAACCCTGTAATTGCTCTCCTCTAACCCAAGAAAGCAAACCTTTTTGCTGTTTCTGAGCGGGCTTGAGCCTTAAGACTACCTTAAGAAGGTACTTGGATAACTAGCGGTCTGAATTTCGGCACAAGGCCTCACATAGAGGCAGGCAGTGAGGAGGAAGTTCTGCTTTTCTGGATTTTGCACAGAAAACCAGGACTAGAAAAAGCCGAGAAAGTTAAGAGCTGGGTGGGGTTTCCATTTTTTCATCAGAGTACCTTCTAAAGCTCGCCCTCGCACTTTGGAGTCCTAGTCCTAGTAGTAATTTGCCCCTCCTGCTTACATAGATTTGTAGCTCATGTGAATCAACTTCATAAGAAAACTGAGCCTTGAGAAAATTATTTAGTTTTGAAGGTTCTTTAGGACTTTGTGAATATCCTGCAGGTGAGGAATAGGATCAAAATCTGACTGACTTCTTTTTAAAAAGCAGGAAATAAGACTTTTATGTAAATCTGGTAATCTGTGGTAAACTGGTTGTCACTTGATTGTACTTCTAAATATTTTTTTCCCATTTTTTTTTTATCCAAAATCGCTGGGAAAACACCAAAGATGAAGGGGGAAATGGTATCAGTAATTAGAAAATCAGTTATTTTGCTTTGTTTTCTGATTATTTTGGCATCCTGTCAGCCTTATTAAATGCTTGATTTAGCTTTATATTAACATCACCTTACAACCTGTGACTGCACTGGTATTGTCAAGGGTACCAGGCTGTTGATGCACTTTGGTTAAGCACTTGGGTATCACGTAGAGGCCATTCAGGAGTTGGCTGCATTTATTTAGGAGTTTGCATTATCTCCTATTTTGTTAACCGGAGAAGAAGAATAATCGGTAAATAAATGATTTGTCGATTTCTGTATTGTTTTGACATACTTGACTCGGTTCTGTTAAGAATGATATGTAAATATCACATATGTAAATATAATTACCCTGTTTTTTTATAGGCTTCCGTTTTTAAATATAACTTTTACAGCAAATAAAGGTATTAGTTTATTAATTTATTGATTTTTCTTAAGAATGGCAAATAGGCGCCTGGCTAGCTCAGTTGGTAGAGTATACAACTCTTAATCTCCGGTCCTGAGTTAAAGCACCACATTTGGCCTAGGGCTTACTTCAAAAAATAAAATAAGAATGGCAGATAGATCCGATAGGACTTACTTGGGTGTAATTCTTATATGTGACTTATATACCAGCTTTGGAATTCTTAGAGTAGTTAGTATAGAAGAGGCTAAATACATCCAGAAGGAGAGATTTTGGGTGTTCCACTTACCATCCCATTCTCTATCATGACAAGTGAAAACAGACTCTTAGACTATGTCCTGCTTGGTTTACTAGTTCATTCTGTATGGGTTCTTGGATGCCAGTTTAAGGACTGAAAAATGAACTTGTATGGTTCCCTGCTGGTGGTTAGCAATACAAGTGACCGTGAAAGTACGAGTTTGTATGTTTATTAACGTAGCACAGTTTTTAAAAAAGTTAAGCTAAATCCACCATTTGCTTTTAAAGTATAGTTTGTAGTCAGGATTGACACTTACGTGACTTGGAATTAATCAGCAGAGGTTTGTTTCCCTGTGGGTTTTGACTTGGATGTTTGGGAGGAAAATCTTTCATTGTATTCAGTAGTTCATCTTCCAGGCTAGATAAACTCAGGCTAGACATAATTTGTCAGGTTATTAGTCTGATGATTTTAAGATAGGGGTTGACAAGACTTCTTCTGTTCATGGTCAAACAGTAAATATTTAGGCTTTGTGGGCCATATAGTCTCCGTCTCAGCTCTGCAAATGGTAGCATGAAAACAATCATAGATAATATGTTTGGGGCTGTATTCTAATAAAATTTATTTACAAGAACTGGCTGTGGTTGAAGGTTGTAGTTTGTTTAGCAACCCCTGTTCTAAGACATCAGTCACTGGGTTTTAATTACTTAGATGTAAAGATACTGCAGAATATATAAATATGCACTTCAGGTAGTAATTTGAGCCCTTGCAGAATGTACATTATCTCTTGCCCTGAAGAATTTTTAGAATAAGAGCACATAGCAGCATTGTATTCTATATTATTTCACTTGCAAATAGATGTTTTCCTGAAAAAAAAACCACTTTTATTTTTTTTACTTTTTTAAAGTAGGCTCCACGTCCAGTGTGGAGCCCAACACAGGGCTCAAACACATGACCCTGACATCAGGATCTGAGTGGAGATCAGGAGTCAGATGCTTAACCCACTGAGCCACCCAGGTGCCCCTGAAAAAAATGTTTTAAAGCAAATGTTGGAATATTAAATCCTGTTTATCTTAGAGATGCATTCTGAGTGAAAAGTTCTTGCTTTTTAAGGTATGATACTTAAGAACCTTAATATAGTCAAGGGTATGGTCCTATTGAGGGTCTAAAAGTTCATTTAGTGTATCATTCCTAGCAAAACTGTTTACAGCTGTTTGAAGAGATGTTAGTCAAATGAGTAAATACTTAACCCTCTGAGTTCTTATGTATATCATGCAGTTAATTTGGAAGCCATACCAATGGTGCCGTCATTGTCTGAGATGTTTGTAGAATTACCTAAATACGGTAGGATACTTTTTCAGACAAGATCCCAAGAGATACATGTTGCTGCCCGTCCCCTTCCTTGGAAAATGTGAAGTGGTACTAAGTGCCCACTGAAGCGGAGATGCTAAAACTCTAAAAATATTACATGGGCAAATACTTAGTTTTTTCATGGGTAGCTTTTTGCTTTGTTTCTATGCAGTATTTCTCCAGTTCTGTTGACTTAAACTGGGTTTTAAGTGCCAACATGACAGTTGAGAAAGGAGAATATATTGACCCTTAAAACAGAAAAGCATCATGTGGCCTGTAATCTTGTTTCTAGTTCTAGTTAGCCTGCTATTCGGCTGGGTGACGGTGGGTAATTCAGTTTATTTGTAATGGGAGAGATTAATGATGTTTTCTGTCTCATAGTGGGATATTGGGAAATTGTCAGTTATTGTATTCTCAGCTCTCGTACTTTGAATATGCTAATACTTCTGCCTGCTTAGAACCACCTCTCAAATCTCTATTCAGTTTTCTTTTTCATAGTTTAATGACCTCTCAGTTTACCCTCATTAGCACGTGTACCGCAGTATAGTATTTACCCATTTCTGTCCTCTACCTGATGAGCGGCTTGAGGTCAGAGCCCGCCTCTTTATTTTTACATCCCCAGCGCCTCACCCTGTGCCTGACACCTTTTAGTGCCTCTGAACTTCCTAAATACATGAGTGCATTGCTAAAAACCGCTTATCTGGAAGGTAATAAGTCAGTCTACTCTTAGTAGAGATGCTGGGCTTAGTTGGAAGGGAGGAATTAATCACCATCTGCTGAAACAAAAAGCTTTCGTTTAAAAATTGACCCTTTTCTTTTGAGAAAGTTTATGGAAAAGCTATTTTGATGATGTCTAAAAATCCCTTGAATTCTTTTGTTAATTTTTTTCAGATACATTCCATTAGTTATACTTGTTAAATATTTCTTCTAAGCATGCCCATACACACACACACACACACACACACACACACACACACACGCAACCTGCGCTTTTTCCTTTCGATTTGTCATTAGCTCTTGGCACATTTGGATCTCTGGGTGTTTGGCAAATGTGAGTGGAACCTCTTATTTCTTAGAGGTTTGGACAATTATTCGTCTGTATAGCAGTGTTTCTCGTCTTGGGGAAGTACTGTAAAATCATTCTTGTTAATAAGTCTGATTCACCCCAGTGGGGAGGACTAGACGTGGGGAGAGTTTGTTGCAGGGGACTGCAGTGGTACTTGGTGACTGCAGTACCATCTCATTGTGTTGCTAGCCAAGCCTTGTATGCTTTTTCACCAGTTCATGACCTTTCTTCCAAAATCTATATTGGAACTCTCCTCCCCAGACAACTTTTTAAATCACTCATTTCCCCGCTAATTCCTAGCAACTCTGTTCATCCTGCTATTCTGTCCTTTTAACACCAAACCTACTTTTACATCTTTTGTTACAAAGTCATGTTTTACTTATTTGTCTTTGGGTATTGTTGACATTGATAGTTTCCCATGAAAGCATTATGAGCTTGCTGATTTTGTGTCCTGCAGTTTTCTTCAGATTCTTCTTGTACACTTATTTTCTTTAGTATATAATGTTCTGCTCTTGAGAGGTTAGGTGCTTTTATTTTTATTTTAGAGAGGGATTTCCTTCTTTGACAGCTGCATACTATTCCTGATGCAGTTTGCCTTCTCTATCATATTTTTTCCATTCAACAGAAATTTAAAGCATTACAAAAATAAAACTTTAAGGAAAGGTCCTTGATGGTATGGGGAGAAACTAGGGGTAAGGTGCCTGTACTCTTGTTCAAAGGATTCACTGTAGAATTCCTTTAAGCAGCAAGGCTTCTAGCTTCCTACTTGTGTTGTATAAGATGTATAAAATTTTTTACTTGTGAAAGGACTTGATAGTTTTGTGAAATGTTTGTTAGTTCGTGTTTTCATCCTTATTATTGAATCCTCTACTGGAGTTGCCCATAGATTACTAGAGGAAACAAGACCTTGCAGTTTAACAGTAGGATAATTTTTAGAACAACGTGTTCTGAAAATACGGAAGAGGGACTAGTAACTCTGCCTGAGAAAGTTGGAGGAAAGTTGGAGAAGCTTTACAGAAAAGGTCCATTTGAACTGTGTTTTGAAGACGAGTGAAGGAAGCATTCCAGTCCAGTCAAGGAGGTATAAAAGATATATGCAGGGCGCCTGGCTGGCTCAGTCAGTGGAGCATGACTCTTGATCTTGGAGTCATGAGTTTGAGCCCCACATTGGGCATAGAGCCTACTTAAAAAATAAAATAAAAGATGTATGTGATGTGTATATGTGGGGCTTGGATATGAGAAGGCTTCACCTAGGACATGGCCATGGAGAGGGGATAGAGGGAGGAGGAGGAGGAGACTACTAGGTGAGATTTGGGAGGAAAGGGCTCTTTTGTTTTCCTCTGTCCTCTACTCCTAGGCCTGCTCTACACTGTCAGGTCTCTGGTCCCTTTACTCTCTGGCTTTGACTTTTATTAGATGGTCTCTTTTCCCATAGTTTTTGGTTTTTCTTTTAGTCCTTCATCAAAGTCTGACACACCTCTCTTCTCTCTTGTAATCTGTCAGTACCAAGATACTTTTTATTCTGACCTAATGGGTCCCTTTGCCTTTATCTCACCTCCTTGTTTCCACCCCTTTCTTTATTCCCTTTGGGTTTCTTTCCCCTTTTTTTGACTCTTTATTTTTTTTTTAAGATTTTATTTATTTGTCAGAGAGAGCACGCACAAACAGGGGGAGTGGGAAGCAGAGGGAGAAGCAGGCTCCCCACTGAGCAAGGAGCCCAATGCGGGACTCGATCCCAGGACCCTGGGGTCACAACCTGAGCCCAAGGCAGAGACCTAACCGACTGAGCCACCCAGGCGTCCCTTGACCCTTACTTTTCCTCTTCATTTTGCTTTATTTAAAAACAAAACAAAAACATTCTTTCACACTGTCTGCTGCTTTGCATTTGAACAGCAACCTATGTCTGAGTTGATTCCTTTTTGGAAAATTGTGTGAGATCAACTTGGCTTTGATAGCTTTCCAAGTACTAATTGTCCATCTCTATGAATTTCCTTTTCTGAAGCATTTTCCTTTGTATTCAGAGATGCCATTTCTCACAGACTCCAGTGCAGAATATAACCACTTATATGCTGTATTTTCTACTTAATTCACCTTAAAATTGTCCTGTGACAAGATTCAATTCAAATCTCGCCTTTTCCTGAAACTTTCCCAGACTTACCCAGGTAGAGATAGTACTTTTCTCTGTAGTTTTATAGTGTTTTCTAACACCTCGGTTTTGCTGAGGTGTAATTTATGTAAAATAAAATTTACCTAATTTTTAGTTTTGACAAATCTATGCAGTCATCTAACTACCTCTACAGTCATGATATGGAACATTTCCATCACCACAAAAAATTCCCTCATGACCCTGCTTCACCCCTGGCCCCAATCACTGATTCACTTCCCATCACTGTAGTTTTGTCTTTCCTGGAATTTCATTTAAATGCAGTCATAGAATGCGTTGTCTTTTGAGTCTCATTGCTTTTAATGTTAATATTTTTGAGATTTCATGTCATTTTGAGTATCGCTTGAGTACTTGTTATTTTTATGGATATACCACAGTCTATCCATCCATTTTGGGTTTGCTTCCAGATTTTAGGCCATTGTGAATAAAGCTACTAAAAACAGTCATGTACAGGTCTTTTAAATACCTCTCTTATCGTTAACTGTTTTTTATTTGGAGGTCCAGTTGCGGAATGCTTAAGAGTCAAAGTCCTGAAGTTAACTGTATTCACAAATAGGCTTTTTACTAGTGCTGTGGTTTTGACAGCACGTCATCTGTCAGCTTTGGCACCTCATCTGTGAAATGGAACTAGTGGAGATTGGAGCAAGCTGGGGAGCACAGGCTAGTTTAAAGGGATAATTCATTTCAATTCGAGTGATTCAAGTGATCTTGCTGGGAATATATACCCAATGATTTTTTTTCCCCCAGGAGAGTGGCATTTGTTAACAGGACTCAGAAATTTTATATGAAATTTCCAATTTAAATGCTGGCTGTTAAAATTTAATATTTTAAGAACACCAGTGAGTGAGCCGAACAAAACCCATATGTAGGCATTGATTTGTGGCTTCAGTCCAGTTTGAGGCCTTTACTTTAAATCTTCAGTTAACTTTGTATTTCCTTTTAAAATGTATGTAGTCCTGGTAGAGTGAACTTGTTGGGACTTTGCTACCTAATAGCTTAGCATTGTAACTTGCTGGTTGTCCAACTTCCCAAGTTAAAAAAACTAATGAATTACTGTAAATGAATTTTATTCTTTCCTCTGCTAGGAGGGATATAAGAATTCTAAGTATCTGATGGGAGGGTGGGATCAGGTTCTTGTTACTTTTTGTGCTTCTCTGGTAACTGCTGATTCTATTCATAGTTACGTTTTCCCAGCAATTGGGGTAGTCCATCTTCTTTGTTTGGTTTATTCTGAATCCCGTTGAGACAAATATATAAGTTTTGTGTTTGTATTTATTAGAAACTGTGTAAGGTGTTACAAATATAAAGATAAATTTTGTGTAAATCCATTCCCTTGGGTTACCCATAATCTCTGGTGAAGCCAGTATAACTAACTGTAAAAAAGAGATTAGCTGTATGTAATTGTTTGAACAATTAGAGCAATAATCTCTCTGAAGAAGCCCTTTCCCCTTGTAATTTACTTGCCAAGTCTTTTTTTTTTTTTTAAGATTTAAAAAAAAATTTTAGGGGCGCCTGGGTGGCACAGCGGTTAAGCGTCTGCCTCTGGCTCAGGGCGTGATCCCGGCGTTATGGGATCGAGCCCCACGTCAGGCTCCTCCGCTATGAGCCTGCTTCTTCCTCTCCCGCTCCCCCTGCTTGTGTTCCCTCTCTCGCTGGCTGTCTCTATCTCTGTTGAATAAATAAATAAAATCTTAAAAATATATATATATAAAGATGCTTTAAAAAAAATAAAAAATAAAAAGAATTAAAAAATTTTTAAGTAATTTCTACACCCAATGTGGGGCTCGAACTCACACCTTGAGTTCAAGAGTCGCCTGTTCCATAGACTGAGCCAGCCAGGAGCCCCTACTTGCCAGTTCTTTATTGTGTACAGAGATGACTAGTTTGAAGCTTTATGAATTTGTGAATCCAAAGATTCTTTTGCTGATTAAACCAGCATAATTGATATTGACCCTCATGAACCAGGGCAGGGATGTTAAATGACCTGTGTTGCCTGCAGATCCCTTATCTACCCTAGTTCTAAGCAGTTGGGTTTTTGTGATAATTAAGTGTGGAATTTAGACAATCTAGGAGTCTGAGTTCAGGTTTATATTTTCAGTAGCTGCAACACTCCAGGAACATCTTATAATAAGAAAGGAATTTTAGAATAAAAAAAATAGCCACAATTTATTGAGTATCTGTTTTGTGTCAGGGCACGTATTATTGTGAATCACAAAATCCCTGCAAAGTAAGACGGGGATTTCTTGTATTTACAAATAAAAGAATCTGGAATAAAATTCCGAATACTCATAAAGCAGAACCTTTTATCTTGACTCTAGAGTTTGCTTCTCACAGAGCAAGCCTTTAGGAGTATCAGAGCCAAAGAGGCAGCCAGTCTTTCTCAGTGTTGACATAAATGATTGCAAAACTGTACTCACAACCTCTTTGTAGCCGTATGCCCGTAACCCTGTACCAGCTGTTCTATGGCCCTATGCCAGTGGTACAGCCCAGTTCACACGATAGGAAGGAACATGAAGACAATTTCAAAATTGTTGTATATATTCTTGCTACTTTTGTAAAGTGTCAAATCTCAGAAAGGAGGGAGGAGACAATAAAGTTTGAGGAAGAGTCTAGATCTCTGATAACTGGAGTGCTGAAGTTGTTAGGGTACATCCAGAGTGTCTTGGGATCTTGCAGTATGGCTCAAATGTGTTCGCCTACAACATTGCCTGTTTCTATGCTGCTGCCTTTAATTCTGCTGTTCCCTTTTTACATTTTGTAGATTTCTGCTGAATAGCTCAGAAAACTAAATGATTTTTTAAATTTCAGTATTTAATCTGCATAAAAGATTTTGTTTCAGTTAAAATGGGCATGGGGAGAGAAAGAACAGTATAACCTGGATCAGTCTGGTGCCTGGATTCAGTTGGTTTAAATAAATTTTAATCCTACTCCTTCTTCTACCCTCTCCTCACTAGACAAGAATTCTCTCAGATCTTCAGAATCAACTGAAATTCAAATAATACTTTTCCTGGAAGTGTAAAAGAAAATTCAGGAGTATCATTTTAAATATTTTTATTATATGATACTATAGTGGTTCAAGACTCAAATTAACAAGCTAACTACTAGATAATTTCAGAGCATGTAAAAGATGCTCGATAAATACACAGTTGACCTTTGAACAACATGGGGGTTAAGGGCACCAGCCCCCCCCCCCCCCGGCCCATGCCGCTGAAACTCATACATAACTTTTGACTCTCCCAAAACTTAACTGCTAATAGCCTGCTATTGACCAGAAGCCTTACGGAGAACATAAATAGTTGATTAACACGTATTTTGTATGTTACATATATTATATACTGTATTCTGAGAATAAAGTAAGCTGGAGAAAATGTTAAGAAAATCATAAGGAAAAGAACATACATGTACAATGCTAATACTGTACTTACTGAAAAAAATCCACATACAAGTGGACCCACACTGTTCAAACCTGTTATCCAAGGGTCAGCTGTACACTAAATGACTGACTTCTTTGCAGTGTCCTCTTTGTATATGAGGAAAGTTGGACCTCTGACTCCTTATTCAGAAGGACCTGTGGTCTTAGGGGATTTCCCCTTCATTGTCAGTAGGCTTTTGTGTGGATGGCTATGCTGGGCAAGGCATTGCTTTTGGCACTATAGCGAGATAGAGATGAGATATAATGGTTGTTCTCAAAAGACTTTACAGTCTGATAGTGGAGACAATGGATTAAGGAGGAGGAAAAGAAAAACCATTGTGGGCAAAGGCATGAAAGGCCAGAGCCTCACTGTTGGAAATTCTGAGTGGAGTGAAGTGTGATTTTAAGTACCTCAAGGATTTGGTGAAATTGTAAGATCAAGCTAATACTAGTGTTATAGAACAGTAGTGGAAGATGAGATTGGAAAGATAGTTTCATTGTGTCTGAGTATTTTGAACATTATCCAAGAAAGCTTTGGGAGTTGCTGAAAACTTATGAGCACAGTGCTAATACCAAGTGGTGGTTTAGGGAGAAAATACAATGGAACACAAGAACTTGAGAGAGAGGAGCTGGTTACAGGAAGATCTGTAGGGCAAGTACTGGAATGGTAAATACATAATAATGAGGCCCAAGTGTTGAGAAGGTGGGAGGGGCAAAGACGAACAGATACATGTGTGCTGGGTACAAGGTAAGTTGTCAGTATATCTTTGTTAAAGAGAACTGGCATGATTTAACAAAGAATTGGGGAGGAGAAAGGAAAGTGTCAGTGTTGAGATCAGTGTTCCGTGCCTGGATGTCTGAGAATGATGGTACTACTGACAGAATGGAAATATTTGAAGAGGGAGGTGGAATGTTGTGTCAGGTCATGGGATGTGAACAAACATGGAAATACCTAGTTCTCAGATGGTAAGGCTCATGCATTATGCGTTTAGACTGAAGATGTAGATTTGGGAGTCCTCTGGAGAAGAGGCACTGCAATTAGAGATGGTCTCTATAATGGTGGGTTTTCACAGAGGCATTTCCTGAATGACCTCAGATAAATCTCTTATCCCTGTTGAACTTTTTTTTATTAATGTAAAAATGGTCGGACAGAGGGTAGGGGATGGCAGTGATACTAATATGTACCCTAACTACTTCACCAAGTTGTTTTATGACAGGACATAGCAATGTGCTTGTGGTCTATAAACAGTGATACAAATATAAACCATGAATATTTTGTTGCCAGTGGTAACCAAGTGTGGCTAGGGTTAGAAATGCGTTCTTTGGTTCTGTCTAAAACTGTCCCATGCTCTTATCTTGCGCTCTGAACAACTTAATTGACAGGTATCAATGCTGCAGAAAGCCCCTAGTATCTTGTAATTGATAGTGTTCAGAAATAAAAAGTAGCTCTTCCTGTTCAGCTCACATTGATCCAGACACCTACTTTAGTGGTCTTTCTTTTTGGTTCCCAAAGGGTTTTAACCAAGCTCCCATGTGTTTTTCTGTAGGCGAAAGATTAAAGTTCGCGAGAAGTCTTTGGAAAGGAATGGAATAAAATTCTCAGAGGTCTTGTGTCTTCCTCCAAGATTGCATTCTAAGGAGAGATATTTTTGAGATTTGGTATCTTTTCTTAGCTCCTCAGGATTTTTAGTAAAATGTAATTATTTTGTTTAAATGTTTATGGCAAACCCAACTCAACTCCCATATTTTTAAAACTCTCTGAGTGTGAGGATAAAAGGGGGACCATTGGATTGACCCAGGGATAAAGAGTCCACAAAGTGGTATGGTAAAAGGATCATATCTGCTTATAGGGTCATGATGAGTACTGCTTGGCTAGGAAAATGATCTTTTCTCACCCAGTCTGAGGGAAAAGATATGTCTTCTCTCTCTTTAGCCTCTTCTTTTCTTCAAGGCCAGCAGTAGCAGGGTTTGGAAAATAAATAATGGGGGTCTTCCACTACTAATTCCAGACATAAACTATAATCATCTAGTTTGAAGTGTACTTACCTGTTTTCTATATTTTGTAGTCCAGAGAACTGCTGTTGAAGGATAGAGAATAGGGATTCACCTGAAGTTGTGTTCAGAGGATTTATATTGCATATTAAAGGGAGAATGTGGTGCTTACCATTCACCCAGTGTGTTTCTCGCATGAGCAACATATGCTTCCTCAGTGGTTTGGGGATTTTCGGATCTCTGATTTCTGCTGTGCCATGAAACAGGTAGTGGCTTGATTCAGTAAACATCTGAAGAACTATTTTGTTCAACAAAACTGTTTTGTTCACTATTTTGCTGTGCAATTTTCAGAAGGAAAGGAATTGTTGAGTTGGACATGTGAAATATGGCAGGATGGATGGAATGTGGCTCATGGGTCCTGGTCTGCTAAGAAGCTTGGGCAAACTGATAAACTTTCTTGCCAAACAGGAATCTCGTGGGGTATATATATGATGTATAAACTTAAATTACCAAGTGGTCCTTCCTCCCTTCCCTTCCCTTTCTTCCCTTTCTTTCATCTTTACTTGGGGATCAAGCCTCAGGAGAAATGACTTATTTAAGTTAGAGGGTCAGGACTGTTACCACATCTTAGAACTTGTGGATCTGGTACAGTTTAAAGACAGCAGAGAGAGAACCCAGGAACTCTGCACACATGAAAGAAATGATGAGCACGAACCAGCAAAGATTAGGAAAGATCAAAATAAACTATAGTATATGAATTATATAAAGGTATAAATGTGTTGGCATTTCTTACCTCAAAAAAATTTTTAGATACTTTTTGTTGTAAATTTTTCCATTTAAACCATTTTTAAGTGTACAGTTCAATGGCATTAAGTATATTGACAATCTTGTTTATCTGTTTCTAGAACATTTTCCTCATCTTAGAAACTCTGCCCATTAAACAGTTACTCTCCCAGTGTCTGATAACCTCTGTTCTACTTTCTGTTCCATGAGTTTGCCTATTCTGGTACCTCATATAAGTAGGATCATGTAATATTTGTCCTTTTGTGTCTGGTTTATTTCACTCAGCGTAATGTTTTTAAGATTCATCCATGATCAGAATTTCATTCCTTTTTATGGCTGAATAATGTTCCATTGTATGAATTATTATATTTTGTTTATCCATTCATTTGTTGATGGCCGCTAGGGTTGTTGTCACCTTTTGACTACTGTGAATAACTTAGCTGTGAATATGGGTGTGCATGTATCTGATTACCTGCTTTCAGTTCTTTTGGGTATATAATCCAGATGGGGAATTGCTGAATGATATGGTAGTTCCATGTTTAACTTTGTGTGGAACTGCTAAAGATTCCCAGCCGCACCACTTTACATTCTTACCAGCATTGCACAAGGGTTCCAGTTTTTTCATGTCCTCCTCAATATCCTCGACTTGTTATTTTCCATTTTTTGGATAATAACCATCCTAATGGGTGTGTCAAAAATTTTTTAGCATCTACTCTGATGAGTGTTGGATGACTCAAAAGTGCTACTTACTGTTGTGAGGAGCCAGTTCCCTTGAGTTAACTAAAAGGCAACAGTGCCCTAAGCCAGTGCCATATAAAAGGGGAGCTGTAGCAATTTTGGCTATCATATATATAGTATCTGCTTTTTCATGACATTTGCATTTATAAATTGGTTTATATTTTTCAACCTTTGAAAAATATGTGGATTCTCAAAAATGAGCTGAAACTCTCAGCAGATTCAGAAGCAGCACACTTTAGGGGCTCTTAGATGTGTGTAAGCTGCCTGGGGCACTCTAGTCAGCTCTTAGGTTTGGCTTTCAGAGTTTAGTGGTTTAAGCAGTCCCAGAGATGAGCTTTTGTAAAAGTCCTTTGGCTTTACCTATCATCTTCACCTTTTGCCTTTCCTAGTGTACACAGTAAGCCTCAACATATTTTCAAGTGGAGAACCAAAACCAAAACCAAAACAAAACAAAAAACCCAGGGAAGGACCTGGTAAAAAAAGCTATGAAAAGATATTGAGCTGTGGCCATCTTCAAGTGATACCATTACTGCTCATAGATCAGTCATTGGCTCCATATCATTTGTAGGGGAGGAAAACTTTTCCTCTCTTCCCTTCTAGGTTCTTTGGCTGGTCTGATATAATTAAATTGACACCAGACAGATTGACAGGAGAAAAATTTTAATTTCATATTTATGGGAACTCATCAAAATATGAGATTCAAAGAAGTGACCAAAGCAGGCAGCTTTTATACCTTTTAGACCAAGAAACAATAAATCAGTTAAGAGTTGACAAGACAAAGATGTTTGGGTTTGGGATAGCAAATTAATGAAGAAATAGCAAGGTTTATTTATATAGCCTTCTTGGCCCTGAATTGCCTATCTCTGGCAGTAAGGATGCTTTCTATCTCCCAGGTGCAGGGAGGGTGCCTCTCACATGGGGAAATTTATTTCTTGCTTTCAGGGGGACAGAGGAAGGTCACAGTGTCTTTCTTGCACTACCTCTTTCTTGAGTAACTTCGATTAAAAATAATATGCAATGGTGGCATATTTTGGGGCAGCTTGCCCTGAACCCCATCACATTGCTTCAGAGAGCTAGTTTTCTGTTAACAGAGTATTTTTCCAGTGCCTAGGAGCTGTTGTTGAATAGTTTTGAATGAGCCCAGGTACAGAAAATCTGTAGCAAATATTTCTGGTGGACCGTAGTCTTCTCTCCCTTGAGAAACCCACAAAACTGTATTGAGAACTGGTGGTCCAGAGCTGTGAAAAAAAGGAATTCATAGGGTGCCTGGGTGGCTCAGTTGGTTCAGCATCTGCCTTTGGCTCTGGTCATGATCCTGGGGTCCTGGGATAGGGCCACGTGTTGGTCTCTGCTTAGCGGGGAGTCCGCTTCTCCCTCTCCTTCTGTGCACTCTCTCAAGTAAATAAAAATCTTTGGGGAAAAAAAGGAATTCATAACTAGGGAAATTGATTTAGCCTTTCCTTTAGGGTATTGTGGGGTTTTTTTGTTGTTGTTTCTAATAACACTAGTCTTGAGGTCTGCTTGAGGGCAGAGTAGAGGATTTTAGGATCAAGTAAGTTTGGGAAATCGTATCTGCTCTAGTCACCTATTGGTGATTTATGATGCACATTAGCACCTAGCACCTTAAAGTTTGCAAGAAGCCCTACGTAGAGTCAGTATATCAGTTTTATTTAACGTGGTGTTTTCCAAACCTTATAACCCTTTTGTTGAATAACCATTTCTTGGAAAAAATATTTCTTAGGTTACACATTGAGAAATTAGACCATTGCTTTTAATGTACATAGCTTTACTATCAAAGCTTTGAGTAAAATATGGATATTCTTGAGCACAAAAAAGTGTGAAGGCATCCTGAAGAGCAAGTTGTTACACCTTCCTCTTGTTATTTGGCCATCTAAACATCAATGTACCTTTTGTATACAGCTCCCTGGTATAGGAGATTATTTGGGAGCAGTGTTTCATTATGAAAGATTCTGTGCAATGGTAATTGCTTTATTCTTTTTTCTTTTCTTTCTACTTTTGGGTGGGGAATTTTGTTGTTCATGGTTATTTCACAATAAATGTTTGGAATGGTACCAAGCATTTTGGAAAATGGGTGCAAAACCTTGGGTGTAAAGATAATTGGTTGTGACCTTGGGTCATTAGTTTTAGAGAATGAAAAGACCTTCTGTTGCTTGGAGGGGTAGAATTGGCCCTTCCCCCATCCTGTTTGCTGCTACCTGAGAGACTGGGAGAAGCAGCTAAGGACCTTTATCCCAGGAGGATGTGCTCAACTCTTAACATGGTGGATATCCTCTCTTTGGCAATTGGTGTATGTAAAACATTCAGCCTTGCTGCCGATAGTTGTCACAGATGTTGAGTTTCTGAGATGGACTAGCTGTGGAACAAAAGAAAGCATTGGCAAAATATACCTATTGATAATAATCACCTTTCAAATTTATTTTATTAGTACATCCTAATTTAATATTTCATTCAGTTCTCATAACATCCCTGTTATAGTTAAAGGAGAATAATTGTGATTCCTTAGTCTGGTGCTAAGGCATAAATTTAAATAACTTGCTCAAATTGATAAGACTGCTTAGTTTAATTATGGGATCAAAACTGGATTCCAGGTCTCCTGTCAGGTGCTCTAAACAGATGCTCCTTTTGCTAACTGCATTGACAACCTAGTTTTTGATGTCAAGTGTTTATAAGTTTTTTAATAAAAAAAGATTTCTCCTGCTACGTAAAAGTAGAGTGCTCCTACATGCAACCTTTTGTAAGCTGAAATGGCATAAAGTGGAGAAACACTCACCATTAATTATGTAGGAAAATTTTGAGCATTCCCAGACCCAGAAAATAACCTCTCATAGGATTTTCTGATACCTTAGGATACATCTTGCTAATGCATGCACAAAATAAATTGAGATAAAGCACAGATGTTCACAGACACAGTTCAGAACAGTGGCAGCTTGGTGCTGAGATGCTGCGTGGTTCCTGGGGAAGGAGCTGGGCGGGGCACTTGCCGCTCTGCTTGGGATGTGCTCTGCCTCTGTAAGGGCCCAAAGCACAACAAACGCTTAACACTATTTTCACCTATTTTCATAAAAGCAAAAATCCTCTTCAGATTTCCTTCAGTTAGCAAAAGGAGGTGCCAGTGTAGGTCTTTGTAAAAGCGACATGGTGTAACATGAACTTCAAAAAGTGGGGTTACTTCTATTTGCATTTGTATTTTATGGTTTTATGGCTTTGAAAATTCGGTGGCTAGGAGACTCGTATTATTAGTAGTATTGTTTTCTTTCTAGAAATGAGGAAAATGAGGCTTAGAAAGATTGACCTACCCAGTGTTACATAGTTGGCAAGTGAGAGCTGCAGAGTGTTCCCCGATAAACCAAGCTGTTGGTAGATGGTGTCTTTAGTTGATGACAATGAGTATTTGTTGAATAGAACTTAATCTTTTCTCGAGTCTTCAGCCCTTTGCTTAGTAAGGGTAAACTTCAGATTTTAGAGAGTATCAAACTTTTCTCCCAGATCCAGATTATAGACCAGGACTATACTGACCCACTTCATTGAATGCATCACTTGAATCATACACCTTTTTGGAGCTGAAGTAATAGATGTAGGAAAGGCAGCTGACCGGGGGCGCCTAGATGGCTCAGTCAGTTAAGCATCTGACTCTGGATTTCAGCTCAGGTCATGATCTCAGGGTTGTGAGATCGAGCCCCACATTGCTAAGATTCTCTCTCTCCTTCTCCCTCTGCCCCTCCCCACAGAGAGAGAGAGAGAGAGAGAGAGGGAAGGAAGGATAGAAGGAAAGAAGAAAGGCAACTGACCTTGTTTCTCATAGGAATCAAGGGAAGAATTGGGACTGAGATTATTTATCAGCAGTAGGATCAAGGCATGAGGCCCATAAGGAGGAACTGGACCAGAACTGGCCTTCGTCAGGAGCCTAAACTGTAGCATGGGATTGAGATGCATAGTTAATTCTGTTTGTAGGCCCAGGCTGGGCACTTGATGCTATTTCCTAGGCTAGAACAGCAAGGTAGGAATGACAGCCCACCAGAGGGGAGAGCCCAGCAAAGATCCAGGAAATACAAACGGTTGTCAATTTACTAATCTAATTAAGTGGAACAATTATTGAATTTCTTGTTGACAGTCTCTTGTTCTGCAGAGGCTTTTGAAATTGATGTACCACTCTAACCCACTAGTCCAGATATGCTAAGTATGGAGCAGCTCGGCTGAAATTGGCTCTTCACATCAATCTAAGAAAGGCTGTTGCAACTAGACTGAATGAGAGCAAGGTGTTGAGTGTAGGACAGTGGTTCTCAAATTTTAGGGAGAGTCAGAATCGCCTAGAGGGCTTGTTAAAACACATAACTGAGAGAAACACTTCCAGAGTTTCTGCGTTAGTTGGTCTGGGCTGGAGCCCAAAATTTTGCAATTGTAACACAATCCAAGTTGATGCTGCTGCTGCTGGTCTTGGGATCACACTTTGAGGACCACTGATGTAGGAAAACATGATGAAGTGGGTATAGCTGTTTAGTCCCTCTTAATTAAGGTCTTCACAGAGGAGGGAAAAGGGAATTAACATTTAAATTTAAGGCTCTACCACAGTCAAGACTCTGTGCCAGGTGATTTACAATCATTATTTAACCCTTGAAACCCCTCTGCAGAGGTATTTTCCTATTTCCCCCCAGCATAAACATGTTAAAAACTTATTGGAATAATTCTTTTTTCTTTTTAACAACTTTTTTTTTTTTTAAAGATTTTATTTATTTGTCAGAGAGAGAGAGTGCAAGCGAGCACACAAGCATGGGGAGCGGCAGGCTGAGGGAGAAGCAAGCTCTCCACTGAGCAAGGAACCTGATGGGGACTCAGTCTCAGGACTCGGATCATGACCTGAGCCGAAGGCAGATGCCTAACCAACTGAGCCACCCAGGCGCCCTCCATTGTTGACTTTTATGTATTCATTACTCTTCTTATAGATTTAGGATATATAAAATGTAAATTAAATTTGCAGTAATGATTATACAATAGATGGAATTAAATGTTGAGACATATCTTCTCATACAAAACATAAAGTGAATGGGAGGTTTACTTTAACATTAGATACAATACATCTTTCAGATCACAGGAAAAGATAGGCCTCAGTTAATTTTGTCAGAGTGGTGGTGCTGTTTTTTTTTTTTTTCCCCAGTGTTGCCAATTGGTTATTGACCTGTCCTTTTTTAGAAACAAATGAAGAGAGGAATAGTGAATTTCAGAATAGTTGGTACTAAGAAATGACCAAATTCTTGAGATTGCAACCATATGATTTACTCCTTGAGAGTGTTCTTTGTTAATGTCATTTTTGAAAGGTCAACTTGTTTTTAATGGTGCCCAGTGAAGTTACTTTGTGTTGTGTTTGACAGATTCACACAGAAATATTAAAAAATAAATAAAAAGCAGTGATCCAAGCATTTGAATTGAAGGCATTCTGGGAAAACCTGCCATTTATTGTGAAAATCGTCTTTGATCTTGAAATTAAAAGTAAAGCTGGAAAAGAATTTACAAACGAGGAAAAAAAAAAGTTTGGGATCGGACTCACAGGATCTGGGCTTGGAAATGCCTCAGGTAAATCATACAGAGTAGGTGCAAAATTTTGTATTTTCCCACTGCAGAAAGTCAGTACCATTGGTTCTGTAAGTTCTCTGAATCTTAACACAACTTGACAGACTCCCTTTTTAAGACATTTTATTTCTATCTCTGCTAGTTTTGAATACATGTCTTTCCTTCCATTGCTTCTATTTCCTCCTTTACTACAGCTTTGAAATTTAATGAGCTTGACGCGGGAAACATGGCGAATAAAAAGTTGGTTAGAAGGGGGACAGATCTGCTAGCTTTAGGACAGATCTGCTAGCTCACCCACCACCCCTGAAAATTAATCTGCCACAGAAAGCCTTCTTCCATCTCCTTGCCCACTTCCTGTTTCCCAGTTACTTCTTTCCATTTATGCCTTTTGAATTTAAAAGTAGTTAAGAGGAAATGGTGAGAGAGTTCAACCTTTCTCTCTCATACACACACATATACTCCCATATATATATTTTTTTTTCCACAAAAGATTACTGAGAATAATTAGATCTATTTATATTATGGTAACTGCTTTGAATTGATCAGTCCTGGTTTGAGGCAGTCTCTGAAATAATAAAAGAAGCCCTGTTTGTCCCCACTGCACATCCAGACTTCTTCCTGTTCTCCTCCAGTGGTTAGCTCTTACCCCTTTCCCTCTTTGGGTTCAGTGCTGAGGAGCAACCTAGAAATAAGGAGAGGGCAGGGATTCTTGGGTGGCTTCCTGTAGGGCCAGGCAGAATTATGCCTTGAGCACAGAAAATAAGCAACTTGCTGGGATTGTCCAGTGGCTCAGAGGCAGGCAGCAGAGGCAAACAAAGGTGATTTACTAGCTGATATTAAGAACACCAGTGGCCTAGCTCCACCCCAATCTCTGGGCCAAGTGGACTACACATACTGATTTGGAGTTCTTTCCCATTCAGAGTTTAATTTGCTACTTGCGGAATACTTGAAGTTAGAGCTATAACACACTTATTTTGAGCTTGCAGCCTGGTAGGATTGGGGAAAATCAGAGAAAGAAAAGAATGGGTTGGGAAGTACCAGTGAAGAAAAACATGATAGGAAAGTGTGTAAGAAGGTCAGTTTGTGGTAGGTAGAAGGTATATGAATAGAGAAATGTAAGCAAGTAGGCTAATAGAATTTTTTAAAGTTTCAGCAGAAACTTGAAGAATAAGAACAAAAGAGCAAAGAAGGAATTTTTATCCTTTCACATCTCCTTCCTTCATCCAAGTTAGATTTCAGAGTGAGGCCTTTCACTTGTTTGGGCTGCTTTAGGAGTGTGGGCCCTGACTTCCCTCTGGAGGGATTTATATAGATGTTGAAATGGAAAAGTGGAATGGAGAGAAAAGAAGGAGCATCAACTCTGGCTGCCAAGTCTTTTTTCCCTTATGTATTACAGAATGAATTGTACCCTTTTCTGGGATCAGGATTAAGGCTGCTGAGCTCATACCCAAGTTTCTGGTCTCTTCAGTAAGATTTTTGGGTAT
This sequence comes from Ursus arctos, assembly GCF_023065955.2. Taxonomy (NCBI): domain Eukaryota; kingdom Metazoa; phylum Chordata; class Mammalia; order Carnivora; family Ursidae; genus Ursus; species Ursus arctos. The sequence continues at coordinate 59,719,038 of NW_026622819.1, forward strand.
TTGGCTGATCTGTCTTCATTACCACGTTCCTGGAGGTTGCACAAGGGTGCCCAAATTGTCTTCCAGATTGTTTGGGGAAAAAGACACTGGACTCACTTAGGAGTACAGAATGAGACCGACTTGTTATCTCTGTAGACCCCAGGAAATAGGGAATTCTCCATGTTGGGGAGATGGAGTGTTGTTAGAGATGGATTTGAAAAAATGTTATATAGCCAAATAAAAATACTCATTAGGTAGTGAATGCTGATTCTAGTGGCTAAATAAGCTTTAGTTTTTAGAAGTTAGGTGTTATTAACGGTTGCCACTATTTCTTTTTCTATTTTTAATGCATCTTCTTTATTTTCCCATTTTAAGTTCACAATTTAATGCTAGAAAATCTCTCAAATGTGCTAAAGAGTAGAAAATACACAGAAAATATACAGAATATATAGTAAAAAATATACAGAATGTGCAAAAGAGTAGAAAATATACAGAATAATAAGTTAGTAGGTATGAGAGTGGGACTTATATGTAATAAATTGGTCTTGGAGTAGTCTTGAACTTTCTAAAGTTAAAATCACTCTGTTGTAGCCTAGTGTAAGCGGAATGGATCCGCCTTTTGGGGATGCCTTTCGAAGCCACACCTTTTCAGAACAGACTCTGATGAGCACAGATCTCTTAGCAAACAGTTCAGATCCAGATTTCATGTATGAACTGGTAAGTAACATTTTCTTGGATTTTGCTTTAATTGATTTGGGGTAAAAATATTGTGCTATAATTTTTTATTTTAAACTTTTAAATGCCTGAAAAGAAAAAAGAATGTCATTTGATTCTTGTGACTGTCAGTCTAGTAATTTTAGAAGGCTGTGTGAACCCATTGAAAATAGTAAGAGCAGGGGAGGTGGATGAGGGGATGGGTGAAACAGGTGAAGGGAATTAAGAGTACACTTACCATGATGAGCACTGACTGAGTAATGTGTAGAATTGTTGGATCACTATATTGTACACCTAAAACTAATATAACACTATATGTTAATTACGCTGGAGTTATAAAATATGTATATGGTTACAAAAATAATTGTGTTATTTTTATAAAAAAAGATGCACATACACATGAGAGAAAATAGTAAGGAGAATTTATCTAAATATCTTGAAGTCCAGTTTTTGATGATGAGGATGGGAAGTTGTCTTTTTTGATATGCCTGACTGCTAAAGGACTCTTCAACTGGGATATTTAGGAATGATAATATGGAGCAAAGCGTATGACACAGAGAATATGAGGTAAAAATAGCACTTCCAAGCAGTATACATATCACTTATTGTTGAGGTAAATAGACACCTAAGATTCCTAAGAAAAACATTTAAAAAATAATTTTAATTACGTACAGCTTAAGCAACATGGAAGTATATAAAAACTGCAAAACTAAATATACAAATCTTAATTTACTAAAAAATCATTGCATTGTACACTTAATACAGGTGAATTTTTCAGTCTGCAAACTGTAGTTCCTTAAACTCTTAGAACACAGAGACACACACCCGTAAGCAAAAACAAAACAAGAAAAGCCCCAAAGGGAAAAATCAAAACAAACTGGAAAAATGAAAATGTCCTCGTTTCCTTCCTGGACCTCCACCTTCTAAACCTTTTCCCCAAGGATAAGTACTCCTAACAGAGCCTTTCTATTCATGTATAAATACATGAGTATTTTAAATTGGATTACACATTCATAGGTACAGTATTCTGTAACTTAATCCTTTTAATGTAAGACATCTGATGAGTAGCCTCTCATGCTAGTACATTAGACTTTAACTGCATTCTTTTTAATGGCTGCATGGTCTCACTAACATATTTTAAAATCCTATCTCCATTCATGAGGAGTATCACACTCATGAGGAGTATTGTAGTCCCCATGCCAAGCGTTGTTAACAAGGTCTTACCAAAGATCTTATCCTTCTGTGGTGGAATTTCAACTCTTTTTTGGTTTGCACTTTGCCTCTGTGTTTAAGTTCTCACTTAAGAAGACAGTCTTCTGTGATGAAGGTAAGGTCTTCATTATTTGCTTTGTAACTGAAGCTTGTTTTAAAGGAGATCCCCAAATCCTTCTAAGTCAAAGATCAGGAAACGTAAACCTTTTTCAGGAAGACTGTTTATAGTAAAGTTTAAGAGCCCTTGATATTTAGACCATACCTTGGCCTCTCAAGGGGCATATGTTCCCCTTTTTTTCCTTGCCCAAGGAAATGATATTATAGGGACTGGTAAAGTGACATGTAAATAGCCTTTATCTTAAAATAAAACAAACCAGAGGTCAAGTACTGATTTATCAATTTGGTACATGGATGTGAGGATAGAGGTGAATATTTCTTTCCTAAAATATAGTGTGTGGTTTTTGTTTTTTTTTTTTAACTTTTCTCAGGATAGAGAGATGAACTATCAACAGAATCCTAGAGACAACTTCCTTTCTTTGGAGGACTGCAAAGACATTGAAAATCTGGAGTCTTTCACAGATGTCCTGGATAATGAGGGTGCTTTAACCTCAAACTGGGAACAGTGGGATACATACTGTGAAGACTTAACAAAGTATACCAAACTAACCAGCTGTGACATCTGGGGAACAAAAGAAGTGGATTACTTGGGTCTTGATGACTTTTCTAGCCCTTACCAAGATGAAGAGGTCATAAGTAAAACTCCAACTCTGGCGCAGCTTAATAGTGAGGACTCTCAGTCTGTTTCCGATTCCCTTTATTACCCTGATTCACTTTTCAGTGTCAAACAAAATCCCTTGCCCTCTTCATTCCCTAGTAAAAAGATCTCAAGCAGAGCAGCTGCCCCTGTGTGTTCTTCTAAAACTCTTCAGGCTGAGGTCCCTCTGTCAGACTGTGTCCAAAAAGCAAGTAAACCCACTTCAAGCACACAGATCATGGTGAAGACCAACATGTATCATAATGAAAAGGTGAACTTTCATGTTGAATGTAAAGACTATGTAAAAAAGGCAAAGGTAAAGATCAACCCAGCGCAGCAGAGCCGGCCCTTGTTGAGCCAGATTCACGCAGATGCAGCAAAGGAGAATACCTGCTACTGTGGGGCAGTAGCAAAGAGACCTGAGAAAAAAGGGGTGGAGCCTCTTCAGGGTCATGCCACTCCAGCTTTGCCTTTTAAAGAAACCCAGGAACTATTACTCAGTCCCCTGTCCCAGGAGGGTCCTGGGTCAATTGCAGCAGGAGAGAGTAGCAGCCTTTCTGCCAGCACATTGGTCTCAGATTCATCCCAGAAAAAAGAAGAGCACAATTACTCCCTTTTTGTCTCTGACAACTTGGGTGAACAGCCAACCAAATGCAGTCCTGAAGAAGATGAGGAAGACGAGGAGGATGTTGATGATGAGGACCATGATGAAGGATTTGGTAGCGAGCACGAACTGTCTGAAAATGAGGAGGAGGAAGAGGAGGAAGAGGATTATGAAGATGACAAAGATGATGATATTAGTGACACTTTCTCTGAGCCAGGTATGGTAATGGTTGGAGGCTTACCAAACTGACCTTTCTCCTATCTTGAGATATGAATGTTTTCTTTGTCTTAGTTTGGGGATTAAATGACTTAATAGCTTGGCTCAGATATGTAATTGCTTTTTTCTATTTAAGCAGTTCTAAAATAATCACTTTTGCCCATATAGTGATTCATAGGCTGATTCTTTGAGGACTTCTTCTTAATTTATCTTATGTTAAGGGACCTAATTTGTTACTCTCTTGAGCAGCTGTACAAAGATGCCAAGAATGGATTGATTTAAAAATATTCCTATTTATATACATGTCCCTCTATTATAGTTGAGGCAAGTTAGGAGTGCCCACAGTGGTAAACCAAGTGATGATGGTTTATATGACTCATGCTTATAACCAACAAGGCCTACTTAATGAATAATGTAAAAAAGAGCTTTTTCTTTGTGTGTGCCCCATCTTTCATTCACATTTCATTCTGTAATTTAATGAGCATGAAGGATACTCTGCTTTATTTATATATAGCACATGTAAATAAAAGGGAGAAAGAAAATGAAACCTGTGGGAACTGGTTCACTTCATTCAGCATTTACATGCTTGGGCTGTTGCCACTGTTGGCTTGTGCAGTATTTATGAAAATGGTATTGCCAAGTGGCACACAGTTTAAAATGCACAAAGAAGTGAAGATCATCAAATTTAAGCAAAAGTTATTTTCTTCAAAAATAATGTTGATGCTGTAACTTGTACATTAAAAAAACTAAGTTATTTTTAAAACCTTAGAAATTGTCAAAGAGAGCCCTTTTGTTACAATTGCTGGAATTTTTGGCAGTATAAAGATTGGTATTTAATTTTCAGAAAGGTTTTTAAGCCATAGTAGATATATTGTAGCTGGTGAAGCACTATTATTGCTGAAAGACTTTGCTTTAGTGAAATCTTTCTATTACACAAATGCTTAGATTTGTGTATTTGATACAACCAAGTTGTTTGACTCCGGTGGAGTTTCAAGTAAGGGAAAGTACTTTAATCTGGAGAAAAAGGGCTTATGCCTTTTTTTGGTTTACTTTAGAACTCTGCATAGTCTAGATAGAACAATTATTTTTTCTACTTAGGAAAATTTACCTCTCAGCAAATTAATAAAATTTGCTTTGAGGGGCACTTGGCTGGCTCAGCCAGTAGAGCATGCGATTCTTGATCTTTGAGGTTGTGAGTTCGAGCCTCATGTTGGGTTTAGAGATTACTTTTTAAAGAATCTTTTAAAAATCTGCTTTGAGATGTTTCAGGGAAAGTTGTCTTTGCGGCTAGTGGTAAGTTATATAGCTCCCTCCATGGGAAGACCAGAGTGCCATCTACGAGTAGTCTTCAAGGTCTGACTGATCAGCCCTATTGCTTTGAGTTCCATATTTAGGATCAGGGGAAGAGGTTAGGGGAAGGGTGAGACAAAGGGAAGATGGGTAATAACTAAGGGAAATGGAAAGTGTGGAGAAAGAGATGCTTTCCCCAGTAGGTGCTTAAAGGAACATGTAAATCAGAGGGAGTCAGTAAATCCCGGTGTCACCCCACTTCTGGCTGTAGTTTTGCTTGTCTTTGGCTTTCAACTGCATTTTAAATTCATCCTTTATCTTTTAATGTGTTTTTACCTGGATAAATGTGTTGAGAGATGACTAGGTCTGTGAAGAGAGAGCACTTAGTAAGTTGACCCTCATTTCCATTTTGTCAACTGTTTGACTCTCATGGGGGCGTCCCGGGAGGGCCAGTGTTGTAGTTGGTGTTGTCCTGTCATGCATGCCACATTCCCTTGCCTTGTCTCCTATAGAAGAAGCCTGATTTGTGAGCTTGTTGGTGTTAACCAACACTGCTTTGAAACAGAGATGCATTGGCTGCGTAAAACTCTCCTGTTGGCTATGTTTAACAATGCTAAATGTTTGGATGGCATTTAATTCGCTCACTTCCAGTTGACTTGAAGTAAAGCCTCTTTGGTTAGTATTACTTGGACAGTTCTCACTAATGTTAATGAATGACATGATTTAACCACAAAATCAACACAATTTCGTGGTATTATTTGGGCTTTATTCACATTTGCTAATGAAAATTTCCCGTTTTCTTGGAAGAAAGAGCTAAACAAGTGACTTCAGGAATGCAAAAGTGAATTATTGGTGAGAAGCAGGAAGAAATTCTTTGAAGCAGAAAAGTGGGGATAGTTATAGTTTCTTCAGAGTGCTAGTTTTAGAGTGGGTTGATTGGTTTAATTTGCAGCAGTTTACAAAGGCCCTTTTGTGACGACTAGCTCCCTTGATGCTGTTTCTTGGCAGTTAGCTACAACAGTGCCTGAGCCTACAAAGCTCCAGGAAAGGTGTAAAATGGAGTTTCAGTCCCTACTCTGGCCTTGCTCCCAAGTTTTAATAGAGCCTATTCTGTGGACAGGCTATGACTGTTCGGGGTCATTGGGATTACATGGTTGTAATACTAAGAATTGGGCCCCCAGAATGAAAGTGTATTTTGTAATCCCTACTAAACATTTTCACGATTGACTTTACCAGTAGTCTGCACTAACCAAAGATGTGTGATTAGAATTTTACATAATAAATGTGGCCTTTTTGACTTCCATTTGATAATCATGTCAGGAAGGAATGAATTAGATCAGTATGGTGGTCCAGCAAATGAAAAGAAAAGGGAAAAGGCTTCATGGGAAATGTATTAAACAAATAATGGATTTGTTAAAAGAGAAAAATTTTTGAGTGCCTACTTTTGTTTTAGGCACTGTGTGTATTAGATATTGCCTATCCAGAGATGAACAAAACAGACATGATCCCTGTCTTGATGGAGCTTAGAGTTGAGTGGGTTTTTTTACTGTTACGATTTCTTCATCTTTTAATCTGCTTGTGTGTAGTGTGACTTGGCAAGAGAAAGATGCAGGATGTGAGTTTCTTAAACCTTATTTGATCGCAGAACTCACGTGGGGGTGAAGGCGTATCTTATGATAATAATGTTCCTTAGAACATACTTTGAGAGATATTTAATAACCTTAAATGCTAGACCAGTGATCTGGGAATATAATTTTTCTGCATTCTACATGCTCATGGCGGTCTCTGTATTAAAAAGTAACCATCTTTAAGAGACCTGTTGTGTGTGTATGACTCTGTGTGTTATGGTGAATTTATGGTATATGTTATTAGAAAGTGTTAAAATGCTAGGTCACAGAGAACTGCTGGCCCTTGAATGCTTTTTTGGAAAAGGCTGAACATACATAAATAAATAAAGCTGGTAACTAATTTGAGTGGGATGGAAGAAATCAAAATCTTCATTATTCTTTCAATATAAACTGGGATATATGTAAAGAAAAATCCATTTAGACCATTTAACTAGGTGGGTACAGGAAAAGTGAGAAGCCTAAGAGAAGCTAGACTCCTTGAGTCATAGGATTTGAGTCCGTTCCAGCTCTGCCAAATCACTTAAAGCCTCCATGAGCATGTTTCTTTTGTAAATGGGGTTAATAACATCTTTTTTACTGGGCTCTTCGAAGTCTCAAATGAAATACCTGTAAGTGAAATATGTAAGTACATTAAATGAGAAGGACAGTGTTTTGCCAGAAATCCAGGCCACCTGAGGAGAGTTGCTAAGTAGGGGAGAGTATCAAGTAAATTGACAGAGGGGTGGGATGCCTGAGGAAGCTGTATATGAAAAAGTTTCCTTTATGCTTTGGGCTAGGGTAGATTTAAATATGGAACACTATTTCTTTTATTTTTTTATTGAAGTGTAGCTGACATACAAGGTCCTCTTAGTTTCAGGTGTGCATCATAATGATTCCATGTTTTTATACATTACACCATGATCCCCATAATAAGTTTAGTTACTGTCTGCCACCATACAAAGGGTTGGGTTTTTTCTTTTTGACTTATTTTTTAAATTTGTATTTAGTTTTAAGTAGAGTTGATATATTAGTTTCAGTGTGTAATATAGTAATTGAGTATTTATATACATTACAAAATGATCCCCACATTAAGTCTGGTTACCATCTGTCACCATATAAAATTATTACAATATTATTGATTATTCCCTAAGTTGTACTTTATATCCCACAACTTAATTATTTTATAACTGGAAATTTATACCTCTTAATCCCCCGTACCTATTTCCCCCTCTGTATCTTGTATCTGGTTTGTTTCTTGTATTTGTGAGTCTGTTTCGGTTTCGGTTTCGGTTGTTTTGTTTTGTTTGTGGAATACCAGTTCTTGACATTGGTAGGAGGTTGGGAGTGTTTTTGTTGGTCCATCTGCCTGTGTTGGGGTGTTCCGAGCCATACTAGGTTAATCTCTGTGAGCCAGTAGTTACTTCGAGCCAGTAAGTTTTTCTTGGCCTGGTGGAGCCAGATGTTTCGAAAACACCATTTCTGGTGGCACTGTGTGGCCCTTGCATCTTTCCCAAAGCTAGATTGATCACTGGAACAAGATGAAATCCTTAATTTGAAGTGTCACATTGGCACAAGTAAATAGGCCAAAGTCATTATTGCTTTATGCATCTAACACAATTTTTAAAAAACAGACTTCTAGAAATGATTGTGTGACTCAACGTGTGCATCATTTCTTAAGAAGAAACTAAAGTTCACTGTCACACTCCTTGTCATATTGTTTTAAACTACCACATGTGCACTTTAATGCTGGTAATACCAGCAAAGCTACAGAAGCTTCTCTTGTTGCCCTGAAATCATTCTGGTCTCCAAATTGATTCTCTTTTAAAAGGTCATGTTTATTGAAGTATAACAAGTGTTAAGTAGGAAATTCACCCTTCTTTAAGGGTACACTTCTGTGAGTTTTGACAAGTGCATGTAGTGCTGGTAACCACTGCCACCATCAAGATACAGAAGAATTTGATCACCCCCTAAATTTCCCTTGTGTTTCTTTATTATTTTTAAAATATTTTATTTATTTATTTGACAGAGAGAGTGCACAAGCAGGGGGAGCAGCAGGCAGAGGGAGAGGGAGAAGCAGGCTCCCTGCTCGATGTGGGACTTGATGTGGGGCTCCATCCCAGAGCCCTGAGATCATGACCTGAGCCGAAGGCAGACACTTAACGACTGAGCCACCCAGGTGTCCCAAAGTGGTCATTTTGCTTGGCCAGTGCTGCCCAAGTGTTCCTGACCACCTTAGTGTGGAGCCCATCTCCACTCCCCCATGTCCTTAGCTGTAATGATGTGGAGTACACTAAGATGGGCATTCCCTGAGGGTATTTTAGATTTGTAGGTCATCCTGCATGAGGTCTGACCAACAGTTCTAGTAGCTCAGAATTAAGTATTTTCTGAAACTCCCCATAAGTAAGGAAAATAAGTTCTTAAAAAAGTGAAGTAAATGCGAATTGCTTCTAGTAAAATATTAGACTAGGCATATACGTTTTTATTTGAGAGCCTACGTGAGAACTCTCATTTTTGTACTTTTACAGAAGGGGTAGGGTGGGAGGTAGGCAGAAAACCACTACTGCCTCACAAAATTCTGTCTGGTAGGATACCATCATAGAAATGCACACACCTGTCTGTCTGGGTATGTTTTGGATGCATAAATTTTAGGAGGAAGGAATTCAAATCACAGTGTAGAGTCTTAGTACCATGATTTCTAATGGTACATTTGACATTCCTGGAGCTATATTTCATTACTCTCAATGAGTGCCTATGTGAAGATACAAAAAAAGATGTCATACACTAACTTATATGAACCAAAGAGAACTATAAGGAGGATAAACGGTAAAGTTATCTATGTTTATTAATCTCTGAATATTTTATGATTTAGAGATCTCCATATTAAAAATCATATTGTAGACCTGGTCTGTTATTTTTGACATGCCAGTGATATTTTAGATCAAAGGAAATATATGAAGCGACAAATAGAAGAGATCTTTTTATTTGCCCTCATTGCTTTATTGAAATTTATGGAACTTAAGAAATTGGGGACGGGGGGGCTTTCCTTTTTTTTTTTTTTTTAAAGGCTATGAAAATGATTCTGTGGAAGACTTGAAGGAGATGACTTCAGTATCCTCTCGGAAGAGAGGTAAAAGAAGGTACTTCTGGGAGTACAGTGAACAGCTCACCCCATCACAGCAAGAGAGGATGCTAAGGCCATCTGAATGGAACCGAGACACTTTGCCAAGTAACATGTATCAGAAAAATGGCTTACATCATGGTAAGAGGGAATTGTGGTCAGACATTTCGTGTCACTTTAAATAGAGATCATAAACCATAATGTTTACTCAGTGTATCTACATATTCAGCAGTCACCCTTGAAAAGTGGAGAGGGGAACAATAGAGCTGCTATATTTGCTATCACTGCAGAGATACTCACAAATAGCATTTACCAGTGGTGAGAGCCATCCCTTAAATAGGGAGGAAGCTCTATGCAGAAACGATTTCTGGTCACTTCCTATTCTACTTATGCTACCCAGGAAATGACCAGGAGACTGTTGATTGATTCCTGACCTGCCACAGTTATGATAAACCAGAAGGGTTGAGGAGAAAGGGAATGGGTCCAGCATCTTTCTCTTCCATTCTTGTCCAGTCTCCAGGCTGAAATGTAGAGAGATTGGAATCAAATGGTGGTGGGAAGAAAAGAGGAGGGAGAGGAAAGGGAATAATTGTAGAGAAAAGAAATGGAGAGAGAAGAGTTGAATGGTAGGAGTCGGGAGAAGCTTATAATCTTAGGCAGACGAAGTTTACAATTGTGAACCTAGATAGATGTAATTAAGTAGAATTTCTTCTTTTATTTTGTATGATCCAAAATCTGTACTGAAAAGGGGGAGGGCGCTAGTAAGTTTGGCACTAAATGAACAGTTTTAGTAATCTCTCATGCTACAGATGTAAGTTGCTAAGCAATTTTGTTTTGACACAGGAATTATATCAGAAGTATATTTGTGCCTCATTTTCCCTTTCCACTGGCACTCAGTCTGTACTCTACTGTTTCTTAGTGAATAGACCTAGTTTTTGCCTTCAGATCAGTTTTCTCCGAGAAATGAAAAGACAGGTCCAATAAATAGCTTTAGGTAGCACATGGTGAGTACTAGGAGAGTTGTTTGGTATATTGTAGTTCAGAGGATCTGTCCATCCCACTTCCCTGCAGTGTTACAGCAAGATCCCCGAGTCTTCTGTAATGTTATTTATCAAACTAACCAAAGAAGAGCTTTCAAAAAAGGCAGTCCTTATTTGTTGGCCTTTTGAGTCCAGCACCAAAGCATATGTCTGTGAAATTTTCAGTCATAGCATCAAAACATCTTGGTTTAAGTAAAATCTCTTGTTTCTTTTCTGGGTGTATACTCTACCCTAGCCCTGATTTTTAGATGCAGTGAACCTCCACTCCAGTCCTGAGGTTTGCGATGCTTATTAGCAACATGCATATAATTAAGATTCTGTCATACCAGGGTTAGAAACTTTAAGGTGGAGAAGGATTTGGCAAAGACTGGAGCTGTGCCATATTTCCCCAATTTCTTGCAGGCACACAGTGGGAAGGAGAGGAGGCTAGCCCTTTGAGCATATCGTGCTGAGACTTCTGAAACATGCCAAGACTTCTAAAAAAGAAAAAAGAGGGGAGGGAGAAATGTGGTTTTAAAATATGGCTGTAGAATGTATCTTTGGTGAATTAAAGTGATCTAACTTAAACTTTTAAACCATCTGTAGGAAAATACGCAGTAAAGAAGTCACGGAGAACTGACGTAGAAGACCTGACTCCAAATCCTAAAAAACTACTCCAGATAGGCAATGAACTACGGAAGCTGAATAAGGTGATTAGTGATCTGACTCCAGTCAGTGAGCTTCCCTTAACAGCCCGGCCAAGGTCAAGGAAGGAAAAAAATAAGCTGGCTTCCAGGTAAATGATAATCATGTTCACCGGTGTAAATAAAGTCTAGGTGGTGAGGTTTTAGACTTTCAGTGAGCTTTTAGAGATGACCATCACCATTTATTCAGAAATACACTTTTATAAATATTATAATGAGAGTATTTTAATTTTTCCTTTGAAAATAAAAGATGGTATTTATGCCTTATGCTTCATAATACCAAAAGATGGTGTTATGCTTTTACAGGGGAGAGGTGAATGGACTCAAGTGGATTATATTATAAAAATGAAAAAAATTTATCATAGTTTTATTTTTTCTTTGTTTTGTGGTTTTTTATTGGGGTATGATTTACTTGAGGTAAAATGTATACCTTTTAATGTAAACTTTTATGGGGTTTTGAAAGAGAGAAAGAGAGCGAGCGCATGCAAGCAGGGGGTGGGGCAGAGGGAGAGGGAGAGAGAGAATCCCAAGCAGACTCCGAGTTGAGCATTGGAGCTTGATGTGGAGCCCGATCTCACAACCCTGAAATCACGACCTAAGCCAAAACCAAGAGTCTGTTGCTTAACCAACTGAGCCACCCAGGCCCCTCTGCAGTACACTTTTATGGGTTTTGATAAAGGTATCCAATCATATAAACACCACCACAATCAAGATAATATTTTCCATCATTCATTTAAAAAATTTCCTCATGCCTCCTTGTAAAGGGAACCCCTTCTTCCACCCACCAACCACTGATCTGTTTCCTGTCCCCACAGTTTTGCCTTTTCTAGAATGTCATATAGGTGGAATCATAATATATGTAGCCTTTTGAGTCTGGCTTCTTTGGTTTAACATGGTTTATTTGAGATTCATGTTGATCCATGTTGTTGAGTGGGGTAATAGTTTGTTCCTTTTTATTGCTGAATAGTATTCCTTTGTGGGATATACTACACTTTATCCATTCCCAATTGAAGGACATTGGGACTGCTTCCACTTTTTGCCAATTATGAATAAAGCCATCATAAACATTCACTTATAGGTGTTTGCTTGAACATAAGTTTGCATTTCTCTTAGGTAAATACCCAGGAGTATATGTTTAACTTTATAAGAAATTGCCAAAGTAGCTATTTCTGAAATAATAAATTTTTTAAAAAATTACTGTTTTTCAGAGTAGCAATATGTAGTATTTTATATCCCAATTAGCAACATATGATGTTTCTACTTACTTTACATTTTCTTGGTATTATCAGTTTTTGTTTATTTTAGTGTATTCGTCATAATTTTATTTTTGGATGTATGCTAAAATTTTTTAAAATCAGTTTGGATTAATGATATATTGCATATTTTTTGGAAACTGAGTTCCTTGATATAAACATCAATGGGCAGTGATTTTTGGTTGCTATTAGAATATGTTTGACAGCAGCAAGAAGAAGTATATTCTGAATGTTCACTTAAAAAAAGAAGTGAACTAATTGCTCCTTCCTTTCACAGGGCTTGTCGATTAAAGAAAAAAGCCCAGTATGAAGCTAATAAAGTGAAATTATGGGGCCTCAACACAGAATATGGTAAACCTAAACTTTTAAGAATTTGATTAATCTCCTATTACTTTGCCGACCACTCTCTTTTTCTTTGGTTTTGTTATTTGCTTTCCCTGTATCTTGCCAAGTTTTAGGCCAGCCTCCTTTTTGTTCGTTCATTCAGTAAGCTACGTACTCATTCTTATTCCTTCATGTTCTTTTAGTGATTGTTTGTATCTGTGGCTCCCTGTGCCAAATCTCCTCTCTACCCTAAAGAGCTTGTCTACTTGTGACCACAGTAAACTCCTACTTCATTTTACAATTGTGTTGCCGTGTTAGCCAGTTTTAGTGACTAGTGTTTATTTTAATCTCTGAGTGGATAATTTAGGTCTGTATTTTACAAATTTGACTGCTCATTAGAATTATCTGTGTACATGTTAAAAGTACAGATTTCTGGGCTTCTCCCCAGATCCCATGAATTGGAATTTGTGCAAGTAGAACTCAACAGTCCACATTTTTAACACTACCCCATATTACTCCTAGGCAACTATCTTAGCACTTATTTGGGAATTGTTGGTTTAGATCTGTACCTCCCACTCTTTCACAGCATGGCACATGTAAAAATTACCATCTCTAAGGCATCCTGGAATTTATCAGAGTAGGCTGCTCATGGGAGCAGAGGCCCTTATGGACTGAAAGGATTTTGTGTGTTAAACACCTGCAACCCTTTTACAGCACACTAGAGGTTTGGAAAGCTCTGGTTTTGATCTTCTGTAATAAGAATCACCTTTCCTTTCCTCCTTGCTGTCTTACTGTTCCGTAAGCCTGGTATCATAATTGTCTTCTTCACTGTATAGCTTATAGGAATAAGTTGTATCTGAAAGTGGATGAGTGGCAAAATGATCAGTTATTATTTGTTTTCAGAGATTTTCTGAAGTCCAACATGACATTTGGCACATAGGTGCTCAGTAAACTTTGTGTAGTTTTCTTAATTCTTTGTCTTGATTATCTTGTTTCCATTTATGAGGACAGAAAGAGGATTTCCTATTGTGAAGTTTACAACTTGTGAAATGAGCTGATGGTTTTATATATTAATGGTCACTCAGGAATTCTCATCAGGTAAATGAATTAGGTAAAACAATAGTTGGTTTGTTGAAAAGGAACTCTACCCATTTTCCTATTATTCTTTCTTGCTGTTGAAGCATTCTGACCTTGAGCTCTGTGAGTATATATACACATAATGATTACAATATCCTAGGCATTCTTATTCCATTTTAGAACCAGATAACTTAGGCTGCAGGGAGATGTGGTTGGCCATTGGGAGCCTTCTGGGTCTGTGTTTCCTTGGACAGTTGTAGGCATCTATCTGTGTGTTGTTCAGTTAATGTATTTATCCATAATTATGTATATATGTATATCCATAATTATGTATAGCCAGATATTTTTGCATTTGTATATATGCTAATGCACCCCCACACACACACATGCTTTGGTCTGTGACGTAAATATATTCTGGGGTAGGGAACACCTGGGGAGTTGGTAAGGGCCAGGAATATGTGTGTTTCTGGATGTGTTGTTCTATCTCAAATTGAGTTATGATAGCTGTCTTAAATTTTTCTTGTTTCTAAAGCTGATTTAAAGCATCTTATATTTTCATGTAGGAAAAGGCCCATCTTTAAAAAGGTACCATTTTCTTCTCAGTTAGCATGAAGGAAGAGGATCTTCTCATTCATTTATTTGTCTTCACTTCTGTTTTACTAGCTCCTCTTCCCCAGTTTCTGGGAAAGAACAGCCAGCCTTAACTATTTGTTTAGAAGTCATTTCAGAACCCATGAGATGCTCTCATGCAGTTTGCCACATGTAGTTTGAAAATTCTTCCTGGAGTTTCTGGTACATCTCTCAAGAGAATGGTGCCCTCAATTCCTCGAAATACCTGTCAGTTGGTCTGTTATTGTTTTGTGGAACGCTTACTATACACTGCCCACCTATTAACCCAATAGTTTCTGTGATTTGTAATTCACAAGTCAGTGACATTTGAAAAAGAATTTGGGATTTGGGAACTATAGGGTTGCCAACTTTATATTTTGCCAGGTGAAGACTTTAAGAAGAACGTCATCTACAACTACTGTAATTTCATACAAGGAGAGGGATATTGTAGCATTAAAAAATTGAAACAGGAAGAATCTTGAAATAAACTTTATGAAACATTTACTCCGTTATCCTTATTCTTTTTGTTTACTTATTTATATTCTGAAGATCTTAGTTATTCTGCATTATATGTTTTGTACTACATAGAATTAAGCACAGCACAATACCCTGCCTAACTCCTTTATTTTAGAATTAAACAATTTATACCATTTAAGATGTTACAGTGGAACTTACTTGGCAGTTAGAGGGAGAAGGGTTAGCAAACAGTATGTAAACACAGGAGTTAATGAATTCATCATCATTTCTGCTAAAGCTCAAGTGCCTAAGTAAATATAAAAGACCACACTGAGAAGGGACGTCCCTTAGACATCCCCAGTTGGAAAATGAACCAAGTTATGGAAAACTGGGGTAACCCCAAGAGCTACCAAAGAGCAAACATTTTTAATTTTGATGAACTCCAATTTGCCAGTTTTTCTTTTTATATTTCATATTTTTAGTGTTCTTAAAAACTTTGCCGACTCCAAAATGCAAACATTTTCTTGTATGTTTTCTCCTAGAATTCATATAGTTTTAGGTTTTGCATTTAAGTTTATGATCCGTTTTAGGTTAATTTTTATTAATGGTGTGGGGTGAGAGTTGATGTTTGTTTTTTTCCATATGAGTACCCAGTTGATCAAAGAATTTCCTTTTCCTGTTTAGTTGTTTTCTCACCTTTGTCAAATCAGTTGACCCTATACGTATGAGTCTACTTTTGGACTCTCTCTTCTGTTCATTGATCATTTGTCTACCTTTATGCAGATACAAACTATTTTGATTACTGTAGTTCTATAGTAAATCTTAAGTCAGGTAAGTGTAGTTCTTTTTTAATCCTACAGTTTTGTTTTTTCAAAGTTGCATTGGCTATTCTAGGTCATTTACATGACCATAAAAATTTTGGAATCACTTTTTACAAAAAAGCTTACCAAAATTTTGATTAGGACTGCTTTCAATCTGTAGATTAATTTGGAGAAATATTACCATTTTAACAAAATGGAGTCTTTAATCCATGAACTTAGTATCTCTTTCCATTTGTTAAGTCTCCTTTAATTTGTGCCTTGTTTATAGTTTTCAGTGTAGAATGCTTAACATCTTTGTTAGATCTATTACTGGGTATTTTATATTTTTTGGCGCTCTGTTAATGGAATCATTTTTGAAATTTTATTTTTTAACTTTGCTGCTAATATATAAAATGGGTTTTTGCATATTATTCTTGTATCTCATTATCTTGCTAAATTTGTTTTTTAGTTCCAGTGGTAGGTGTGTAGATGCCCTATGATTTTCTATTTAAGCAATCATCATCTGCAAATAGGGATGGCTTTATTTCTTTTTTTTTTATATTTATGCCTCTGCAAACAAGGCAATCACCATGTCTGTCCAATGTCCTAGATATTGCAATAAGGCAAAAAAAAAAAAAAATCAATCTCGGGGGTGGGGAGCCTTTCACCTTAAAGTATGATGTTGGCAGTAGGCTTTTTTGTAAGATGAGATGCCCTCTATCACTTCAAGTTCTCTTTTTTTTCTAGTTTCATTTATCATGAATGGGTGTTGAATATTGTCATACGGTCTTTTCATCTGTTGGAGCAATCATATTGTTCTCCTTTATTCTGGTAATATATTACATACTTACCTCTTAATATGGTAAGTTACATTAACTGATTTTTGAATATTAAACCAACATTGTATTCTTGGAATAAGCTCTATTGGTTGTGATATATTGTCCTTTTTATTTTAGAGTCTATTGCAAATATTCTGTAAGATTCTAAAACTTTAAGTTGGATTCTTTTGTTAATATTTTGTTAAGGATTTGTGTGTCTATATTCAAGAGGGATATTGGTCTGTGTTTTTCTTTTTTTGTAATGTCTTTGTCAGGTTTTGGTATTTGGGCTATTTTGGCCTTATAGAGTGAATTGTGCCATGATCATCATCTTTTTTGAAAAGTTTAATAAGATCAATTTTATTTCTTCATTGTATATTTGATACACTTTTCCATTAAAACCCTTTGGGTTTTCCTTTGGGAATATTTTTGGATAAATTAATTCCTTTACTTGAAATAAGCTGTTCAGATTTTTCATTTCTTCTTGTGTCAATTTTTTTAAGTTACATTTTCAAGAAATGTGACCATTTTTATCAAGTTGTTGAATTTGTTGGCGTAGCATTTTCTTATTATCCTTTCAATAGCTCTAGATTCTTAAGTGATAACCCCCTTTTCATTCCAGATATAGGTGATCGATCTGTTTAGCTACGGATGGGGGTGGGAGTGGATATCAATTTTGTTTTCTTTTTAAGGAACCACTTTCAGCTTTGTTAACTTTCTCTGTATTATGTTTCTGCTGTTTTACTGATTTCTGCTCTTTATTATTTACCTCCTTCTATTTACTTTTGGTTGACTCTCTTAAACTGGGGATAGTTTTTAAAGTTTTGTCTTTGGAGGACTTGAAGGACTTCATTTGATTTATTTAATAAACATTTATTAAGATCCTATGATTCAATATACAGGCACTATCATAGGTCTTAAAGCCATGAAGACAATTAAGTCAAGTTGCTTACAGCATAGTAGACATTGATAACGTGTCTACAGTGTGTCATCAAAACCGACACATCATTTGAAATTAGTTTCTTTGGATAAAAAAAGCTTATAACCAAACTCAACATCTGAAACTAATGATATACTATATGTTGGCTAATCAAATTTTAAAAAAAGCTTATAACCATCACTACTTTATATTTTCTTACAAATTCTCCATTTTTTAACTGAGTAACTGTTATTACACAGTAAGAAGCAAATTCTTCCATGTTAGTGACATGTTCCAAGTGTCTTGTTCTGTCTTCCAGATAATTTATTGTTTGTAATCAACTCCATCAAGCAAGAGATTGTAAACCGAGTACAGAATCCAAGAGAGGAGAGAGGACCCAACATGGGGCAGAAGCTTGAAATGCTCATTAAAGATACTCTTGGTAAGAAGAATATTGGATAAATTTGTAACAGTAACATGTAGTGTAAGATATATGATTTAAAGAGATACTAAACATTCTTTTAAGGAAAAACTCAAATATTCTTATTGTAGTTACTTTTCTTTACAAGTTGTTTTGTCCTTTTGAGATTTTGCATTCATAAACATGTACTGCTAGTTACCACAATACGTTATTTAGACTTCATCACTGAACTGTTTTAACACTTAGGATAGGTGAACTTCTAGCAACTTTAATCTTTTATGGGAAAAATAAAGATCCCTGAGCTGTCAAGCCTACAATTTATACTTTGGTTGAGGTTCTTACCTATATGTTATACTCAGTAATACAGTTCACAGGATTCTAATAAACTTAATTATCTGGGTTTTTTTCCCTGAACAGATTATATAACATGAGGAGGAACAGAGGCAGAGCATTACCTGACAGGGAGGGGAGAGGTAGCTAATACAAACATGAGAACTCTAGAGGTGCAAGAGCTTAGCTGCCATAGGAGCAGATCACCTTACAGATGAGTAGCATCCCAAGGACATTGCAGTATAGTGCAATCTATGAAAACCCTGAAGCATCATAAAATTAGCTCAGCTGTTTTATATATTCTTTGTTTAGCAATATTTATTCTAGGGCTGTCTTTAAAAACTGGTTCTTATGTAGTCATTGTGTAGAGTGGCCAAACTTCAGTTACCTGAGAATTTTCTTCCAGTTCATTTTTCCCAGGATACTGACTTTGTATTGAATCAGGTCACTTAAAGGAATTGAGCTTACTTTTTAATAATTATTTAGATACTTACCTGAATTTTAGAGTAACAAACACTATAAATTGTTCTATTTTTTAAAAATTGTAAATATCTTGGAATTTTTTTGTGTTTCCGTTAAGACAATTCTTCTTCCAGTTACTATAAATTCATTCATCAAAGTTTCTTCAATGCCTACTATATGTCAGGTGTTGGGGGATACAGGGATGAATAATAGAGATTTGGTCACTACTCTTAGGAAGCTTGTAGTCTAAAAATGGAAGGCGAAGAATAAACGGGAAAAAAAATTACAAATGGTGGCAATTGCTGTGAAGAAACCAGGATGTTTAGATGGAGGAGAGTGAGCAATAGTTTATTTCTGTTTACACAGAAATACTTCTCACAGGTACCAAAATGATTGCATTTTCTTTAATTAAAAAATAAATATACATTGAATGCTTCCATGCACTTATTAGTAAGTTTCACATGCCTTTGCAATTACTAGTTTCTCTTGTAAGCATTGTGTTCATACTGAATGTGAAGTATTCTGGTGTTTTGAAGAATAATTTGGAATCTTTAATAAAATTAACAATGCATATAGAGTTTCTTGAATGACAGCATTCATGTTTGAAGGCCAAAGGAGAAGATTTAAAGGAGAGATCAAGAGCCCGGAAAGAATTCCTTAGGTGTTAGGAAGGGATAAACAGCTAACGTTTACTGGGTATTTACTGTGATCCAGGATCTGTCTGTTAAGGTTGGTTAGTCATCTACTTTCACAGTTCTGTGAAGGAGGTATTATTCTGATTTTTACAAACGAGGAATTAGAAACACAGCAAGGTATTAAAGTAACTTGCCATGTCTTACAGTTAATAAATGGCCGAACCAGGCATAGAAGTAAGTTCTTCGAGTTCCAGTGCTCACAGTACCTCCACATGCCGTCACTTAGCCCTATAATCTGACACCCATCTCTGTAGAATTTGACCTGAGTAGTTCACCTGTGGCCCGCTAATCACTTCATCCAGTAGGCTTACTTGAGAATTTCTTTGTCTTGACATTCTTTGTAACATTTAACACTTTTGAGCATTTATCTTCATTCTTGAAACATTTCTTTATTTTAAGGTACCTTAGATGTGCATGCCTTGTTTCCTATCTTTTTACCAAAAAAGGCTAGGTTTCTCTGTGACTCTAGCAGTAACCACTGGTCTAAAAATTAAAATCATATTTTCAAAAAACAAAAGCTTGTTTGTTGTAGTGGTTAAAATCAGAGCATTTAATCAGTTTTAGATTTAACTCCTGGCCCTGCCACTTACTACGTGAGGACCCTAGGGAAATGACTTCACTTCCCTCAGCCTAATTTTATTCATCTGTAAAATACGGACAGTGGGTGGATTAAATGGAAAGAGTGCATATAAAGCACTTAGCACCCTGCTGATCACATAAATTCGCAATACTCAATAAGTATTAGTTGTCGATGTTACCATATTACATCTTCAGCATTTAGATTTTTTTTTAAGTTCCCTTTGTTCCTTCCTGTCTTTTTTTTTTTTAAGATTTTATTTATTTATTTGACAGAGAGACAGCCCGTGAGAGAGGGAACACAAGCAGGGGGAGTGGGAGAGGAAGAAGCAGGCTCGCAGCGGGGGAGCTTGATGTGGGGCTCGATCCCAGGACTCTGATCACACCCTGAGCCGAAGGCAGAAGCTTAACGACTGAGCCACCCAGGCGTCCCAGCATTTAGATTTTTTTAAAAAGAGTTTTATTTCCACCTTGTTCCTGTAAGCCATCATTCATGTTTTAGAAAATTGAAGATTTTGTTCATGACAAAGCCAGTTAAAATTAGTCAAATGCGGGGCACCTGGGTAGCGCAGTCGTTAAGCGTCTGCCTTCGGCTCAGGGCGTGATCCTGGCGTTCCAGGATCGAGTCCCACATCGGGCTCCTGGGCTGGGAGCCTGCTTCTTCCTCTCCCACTCCCCTGCTGTGTTCCCTCTCTCGCTGGCTGTCTGTCACATAAATAAATAAAATCTTTAAAAAAAAAAAATTAGTCAAATGCTTAAGTTGCATGTTTACAACATAGTATTAACTTGATGATTCTTTGTGATATAATTGACTAACAAAATAGATACAATTTTTCTGTTTCAGTATTCCAAATGGTGTGGCATTTCAGTGATTATTTCTTATCAGTAGTTAATTCTTTTTGCTAAGCTTTGGAAAATGACTTATAAATAGTGACCAGGTAACTTCATAGAATAGTAGAATGAATTGAAAATGCAAAAGTAGAGTTGTAAATACATATCAAAATAGAGTACGTATAAAATGAAACAAAACTAAGGACAGTATATTTATACAAAAAATTAACACTCTGAAAGGTCAAAAGTCTATTTTGAACAAAGCTATATTTATATGGAGAATAATCTTAGGCAAAGAAAGAGTAGATCCTAAATATCAATACTTTCCTAAACACCAGTTACTTTTTTTTTTTTTTTTAAAGATTTTATTTATTCGACAGAGATAGAGACAACCAGTGAGAGAGGGAACACAAGCAGGAGGAGTGGGAGAGGAAGAAGCAGGCTCATAGCAGAGGAGCCTGATGTGGGGCTCGATTCCATAACGCCGGGATCACGCCCTGAGCCGAAGGCAGACGCTTAACCGCTGTGCCACCCAGGCGCCCCAACACCAGTTACTTTTTACCTCTACGTAGATTAATTCAGTACCCAAATAGGAAGTCCTGGTGAATTTGCTTGACATTTTCTTCAAATGGATTGATGCTTTTTTAATATTTTTATGTATTCGTTCAGTGCATTCCTTTCATGTTCTTTAAAATCATTTTCAGTTCCTTTATCAGGTAGAGGGAGGAACTTAACACTACAAGTAAAGATTCTTTTTACCTTTTTATTTTTAAATATAAAGGCCTTGTATATTGATAAGTTTGTATATTCTTTTTACATCCAAAAGTCAGTTTTAGCAGATTCAAAATCCTTGACTCACATTTTCTTTCCTTATTTTAAATTTGTTTTACTGTTTTTCTTTTGGCTTAAAATGTTGCTATTAAAAAGCTGATAATTGGGGGGGGGGGGAAAGCTAATAGTTGCCCAACTTTTTTTTGCTTATAACTCATTTGCTATTTTTGCCAAGATGTCAACAGGATTTTTTCTTTTTCTTTAATTCCCAGTAATTTCGCTAGACTTTGTCTTGGGGTTAGTCGTTTTAGGTTGATATTCTCATGTGTGCACTGTGCTCTTTCAATATGTAGTTCAGATCTTTTTAGTATTTGACCTGTTTCCTTGCTTTGGTTTTGTTTTTTTAAGCTGGGCGTGGTCTCCAGTGCAGGGCTTGAACTCATGACCCTGATCAAGACCTGAGCTGAGATCGAGAGACGCTTAACTCACTGACTCACCCAGGCACCCTCCTTGCTTTGTTTGTTGTTGTTGTTGTTGTTGTTCAGGGACTTATTATTTGTGGGGTGGATCTTCTTTGCCTATATTTAGTATTTTCTGAGGTAAATTGACTTTTGATCAATTTTTTAATCTCTTAATTTCTTTTTTATTTTAAAGCTCTTTCTCCTTTACACCTGTTTCTCTTAAAAACGTGTTTATTTGCTGCTCTTGTGGGGTTTTTTTGGTTTTGTCTTTTTAAAAAATTATTTAAATGTAAACTAAATTTAAATTTAGTTTACATTTACTGTATTATTAGTTTCAGACATAGAATTTAGTTAAATGTAAAATTATTTAAATGTAAACTAAATTTAAATTTAGTTTACATTTACTGTATTATTAGTTTCAGACATAGAATTTAGTGATACAACTGATGCATCAGTTGTCCTCCTTAATGCCCATCATCCAATTACCCCATCCCCCCACCCACCTCCCCTCCAGCAATCTTCACTTTGTTTCCTAGAGTGCAGTGTCTCTTATGGTTTGCCTCTCTCTATTTTCATCTTATTTTATTTTTCCTTCCCTTTCACTATGTTCATGTATTTTGTTTCTTAAATTCCACATATGAGTGAAATCATGTGGTATTTGTCTTTCTCTGACTGACTTATTTCACTTAGCATAATACCCTCTAGTTCCTTCCACATTGTTGCAAATGGCAAGATTTCATTCTTTTTGATGGCTGAGTAATAGTCCATTGTGTGTGTGTGTGTGTGTGTGTGTGTGTGTATGTATATATATATATGTGTGTGTGTGTGTGTGTGTGTATATATATATATATACACACATACATACATGTGTGTGTGTATACATACCACATCTTCTTTATTCATCTGTTGATGGACATCTGGGCTCTTTCCATATTTTGGCTATTGTGGACATGGGTGCTATAAACATTGGGGTGTACGTGCCCCTTGGAATCACTGTGTGTGTATCCTTTGGATAAATACCTAGTAGTGCAATTGCTGGATCATAGGGTAGTTCTATTTTTAACTTTTTGAGGAACTTCCATGCTGTTTTCCAAAGTGGCTGCACCATTTTGCATTCCCACCAACACTGTAAGAGGGTTCCCCTTCAGCAACATCTGTTGTTTCCTGAGTTGTTCATTTTAGCCATTTTGACCAGTGTAAGTTGGTAGTATCTTATTGTGGTTTTGATTTGTATTTCCCTGATGCCGAGTGATGTTGAGCATTTTGTCCTGTGTCTGTTAGCCATTTGTATTTCTTCTTGGAGAAATGTCTCTTCATGTCTTCTGCCTATTTCTTGACTGGATTATTTGTTTTTTGGTTTTTGAGTTTGATAAGTTCTTTACAGATTTTGGATACTAGCCCTTTATCTGGTAAGATATTTGCAAATATTGTCTTCCATTCCATAGGTTGCCATTTTCTTTTAGTTTTGTCTTAATTTCAGGAATTAATTTTTTTTTTTTTTAAAGATTTTATTTTTATTTATTTATTTGACAGAGATAGCCAGCGAGAGAGGGAACACAAGCAGGGGGAGTGGGAGAGGAAGAAGCAGGCTCACAGCAGAGGAGCCCGATGTGGGGCTCGATCCCATAACGCCGGGATCACGCCCTGAGCCGAAGGCAGGCGCTCAACCGCTGTGCCACCCAGGCGCCCCCAGGAATTAATTTTTTATCCCAATTCTTTTCTGAGTTTTTCTATTTCTGATTTTTGTTCTTTCATGTTACATTTTCTTTATTGTCTTTTAGTTCATTTTGAAAATCATTGAGTTCATTCTGAAATAATAGTGGGTTGTGACCATTTGGGATAATAATAGTGGGATATGGTCATATCTTTCAGGCACACTTTCATTGTTTGTAGGAATCTTCTTCTTTTTTATCTTATAATAACATTTTTAAAAAAGATTTTATTTATCCATTTGAAAGGGAGAGAGAGAGAACATGAGTAGGGGGTGGGGACAGAGGGAGAGGGAGAAGCAGACTCCCTGCTGAGCAGGGAGCCCAACGCAGGCTTGATCCCAGGACCCTGAGATCATGACCTGAGCCATAGGCAGATGCTTAACTGACTGAACCACCCAGGCGCCCCACTTACAATAACTTTTTATGGGATTTTTGACTTTAATACATGTAAAACTTTTTTCTAAACCTTGAAAAGAAAGTTTAGTTCGGGATTGCTTTCCTAACTTCAAATTTTAGAGTCCTCTGTTTTATATTCGTTTATGAGATGGTCATTCAATCGAACCTAAGAAGGGGACACAGGAGAGGAGCAGGAAGAAAGTTTACCCTAGAGAAATGAAGTCCCCACATGCTAGAAGGGAGCCACATGGAGGGAGCAGTAAGAGAGAGGGTTCGACAAAGCAGGAGTGGAGGAGACAGACAGAGCTAGTGGGAGAAAAACAAAGGAACCTGTGGGCAAGTGCTTTTATTGGAGGTAGCAGTGATGTTCAAAAGCAGGTTTGAGGGGAATTCTTTGGTACATTTGTATGTCACTAGCCCACAGTCAAGCAAGGGCAAGAAGAGGAACTTGTGGCAGGGCAGGTGTACGTGGTAGCCTGCTTTCTGAAATTCCTTGTTCTGTGCTCCTCTCCCATTTTATCTGGACCAGCTTTTTATTTCATATCTGTTGTTCCTGTCTTTCCCAATTTTGATTCTTACCAATCCTGGCTCCTGTCCTGCAAGGGAGTCCTGGTTGGTCAGTTTTTAGTTCACACAGCTAGACTGCTCTAGCCCCTCAGCATCTTACTGTTGTCCTCTCACACTCACCTTGTACTCCATTCATTTGGACAGTCTTTAATAGCTTCAGCTGTTCTCATGTTGGTCTCCTGTGGCTTCCAGTGAGTAACCTGTGTTGGCTGTTTTCAACTTCTTTTGTTCTCAGGTCCGTTAGTCCCCTTGATTCATCCTGCACAAATATTGGTAATGTTAATGCCATACAGGTCTTGTAACTTTCGGTAATTTGTTTCCACCCTTTTGAATTTTGGGGTTTGTGGAGATATGTTGTCACTTGTTAATGTTTTCCATGGGTTTATGGTTTTTCTGTTTATTTTCTGTTTTTATATGGGGCATTGAGGAGTTTAAAAATCTATGCTACCATACAACAGTCTTTCCAGAATTCCCCTCTGGACCACTTTAAAGCAATTGGAGTTTAACTTTCTTAAATATTTGGTAGAATAATACTCTTTGAAACTATCTGGTCCAGTGTGTTTTTGTGATTAACTCTTTGAAAACTTTATCTATGTCCTCTGTGATAATTTGTATGTCAGATTACAAGCTCTTCTGGAGTCAGTTTGATAATTTGTATATTCCTAGAAAATTATCCACTTCGTCCATGCCCTCAGATTTATTAAAATTGTCTTTGTTTTTTTAATAGCCTCTGTATCAGTGGCTAGTGCTTCATTTTCATTTCTTACTTTATGTCTACTGTGTTTGCCTTCGCTGCTTGAATTGGTTAATTACATGTGGTTCTACTTTCCCCCCAAAGAACCAGCTCTTGAATTCGTCAGTTCTTCTAATTTCTTCAGGTCGATGCTTAATTCAGTTCTTTTTTATTCTTTCTTGTTCATTAATATAATTAAAAACCCTTGAAATTCTGAGAGCTGCCTTAGCTATATGTCATAAATTCTAATGTGTCCTATTTGTTTTCTGAATACTTTGAAATGTTAGGTTTGATTTACTCTGTGGCCCAAGAGTTGTTTGAGGAAGATTTAAAATTTTCCAGTTATTTTCTAGTTTTGTTATTAACTTCTCTTTTTTGTGATTTATTAAGATTTTTGTAGCTACCTAACATGGTTACATTCATTTATATTTGTTATGTTTATTACAACCTAATTAAATGTTCTGTGGACATTTGAAAAGTAGATGTATTTTCTGTTTTATGTTAAGACTCCATTATATGTTGATTAGGTAATCTTAATTGGGTCTTTTTTTCCTTTTTATTTTTGTAAAAGGTGTCCATTTACTCTCTGTAAAACTGAGAAAGGTCCCTGCTAATGTGTTTCAGTTTTCTCATATTTTCTGTGGTTTTGCTTGAATAGGATTCCTTACTGCTAGATCTTCATTATTTATTATCATCTTTATCATCACAAAGCATACTTCTTTGGCCTTGTTTATAACTTTTTCTCTGAATTCAGATCTGTCTGATATTGCAATCGTGAATATAGCTTTCTTATTATTTATATTTGCTTAGTATCCCTTTGCCTACCCTTTAATTTTCAATCTTTCTGAATCACCCTATACTAGATGTATCTCTTTTAAAAACATTTTAAATTAAAATTTAATTTTGATAAGTATAGCATAAAATTCACTTTTAGATTTTTATACATAGCATAAAGTTGGATTTTATTAGACTGGGAGGTTTTTTTTTTTTTAATAGGTGAGTTTGGGTCATTTTTTATTGATACATGTTTGATTTTAGTTTTGTCATCAAAAGATGTTAGGCTTTGTTCATATGGCTTTTTCCTTTTTATATCATTCACTGTATGATCCACTATTATAGTTTCAGTTTTGTATGTGTTCTCTGATAATTTGTAAGCTCTTCATTTTTGACTTGTGAGTTGAATCTTTAACATAACATGTATATTTAATTTTTTCCCCTTAACTTTTCATTTAAGATTTCAATCCTATAAGAAAAGTAGAAATGGTATGAACTTCTGCGTATCATTCAACTAGATTCACCAGTTGTTAATATTTTGGTGCATTTGTTTTATTTTTGTCTGTATCTACATATTTTTATTCCTAAGTATTTGAAAGTAACTTCTGAACAGATCCTTCATCTGTAACTACTTTAGGCATGTGTTTTTCAAGAACAAGGACATTTTCTTACTTAGGCACAGTCCCAGTATCACACCCAAGTACTTCAACACTCTTATAGTGTCTATATGGAGTCCATATAGAAACCTCTCCATTTGTCTCAATGATGTCCTTTATAGCCTTTTTGTTTGTTTGTTAAGGATCATGCATTGCATTTATTTATATCTTTTTGTCTCCTTTAGATCAGTCTACCAGCCTTTTTTTTTTCCATGAAAAATTCAGGTAGTTGATCCTGTAAAATGTCCCAGCATCTGGAGTTGTCTGTTTCCTGACTAGATGCAGTTAAATTTTTTTGGCAAGAATCATCATAGGTGATTATCCTTGTCATTCCATCAGTCAAGAGGTACATATTATCAGTTTGTCCCATGATTGGTCATGCTACCTTTAATCACATGGCTGAGATAGCATCAGTTCTCTATTTTTTACAGTATCTTTTGACTTCTTCCTATGAGCAACGACTAGATATTTTTCTATTTCCATTTCATTTTAATCATTTATTTTCTCATTACTTTTAAAACATGCTTATACCTCCATTATTTGACTTACTGATTTGAAGTATCTTTGACCTCAGCTGTAGAAGATGAGGAAGACAAAAAAATTAAACTTACACACTCTCCTACCTTTTTTCCCTCTTCTCTTCCAACTTTGTTTATTCATTCACTTTTCTTTAAAATGATGAAAAAGAAACATAAACTTAATCCAGGAGTTATAAAACATACTTCAGGTCAGTTTTTTCAGTTGGGTGGGTAAAGGCCACCCATGGGACGCACTGAGGCTGGAGCAGTCGGAAGAGACTGGCTGGCAAAACAGGGCGAATATGGTCAGTTGAGGAACAACAGTGCTTGTTGATAGGTGTGGGGTTTGGGTTTGGACTATTATTTGGACTGCTGCTGCTTGTCATCTACCGCACTTGAAAATGCTGATTAACGATTCTTCATTCTTGGTTTGACCTTTCTAATGTAAAAAATTGTAAGCTCTAATCTGGTGAGTAGAATTAATTTCTGGCTTGCAGTAGCGAGCAGCTGAGAGTACTTGGCTGGGACCCAGTATCAAGCTTGGGGGCCACCCCTGATCCCCAGATCTGCCTACTCCTAACCTTCCTTTCATGCCCTCTCCGTATCTGTGCCTGAGTGTGCCTTATTTCTTTTTCCTCAGGTCTCCCAGTTGCTGGGCAAACCTCAGAATTTGTTAACCAAGTGTTAGAGAAGACTGCAGAAGGCAATCCCACTGGAGGCCTTGTAGGACTAAGGATACCAACATCAAAAGTGTAATCAGCCTCATTGGACCACTGGTCAGAAATGTCTGTGTTTGTCATGTTATTCATTGTAAATTTTCATTCTGTTTTGCATGTCAGTTTAGCATTATGTAAACATTTACGATTAGGTTACATTGTTTTAAGAACTAAGTAGCATAAGTGAAGCATGATCCAAAATACTTGATTATTGCATTTTCAGAGCATAAACCATGGTTAAAACTGCTACCGGCATCAGAATCGAAACACACTTTTAAGTAAATGTTTAGCTACAGATTGCAAAAATCTGTTAAAGTAAAACATTTGGGAGGAGCGAAGATACTAGTAAATGCCAAATATTGTGGCAGGTTTATGCTCTGAACCACACACAAAAAAATTGAGGAAGCATTTTTTTAAACAGTCAGTTTAGATTGTTTTTAGAATTATTCCTTTTGTTCTAATTTTCCACAACCATTAATCTCACTTGTACATGGCACAACCCAGCACTCACGCCCATGTGCCATATTAGAAGTTCATTTTCCGAGCTCAATATGGTATATATAAATATATATAAATATATATATAATGTCTGTGCAAGTAAGAAAAAAAAGCATATTCTTTGTGCCTTGTATTTTGGGGAAACTATAAAACTGGTAATATTTTGTATGATGAAAACCCTAATGAGGAAACACAAGATATATAGATGGAAAAATTATGGGGTTTAAATGTTTTTTTGTTCCAACTCTTTTTCAAATTTTTTGAATGTATATAGGACTATGTTGAAATGTAGATATATGCCACAGAGTCTGTGTATTGTATAAAAAACAAAACAAAAAACAAACAAAAAAAAGATGGCTCTAGAAAACTCATATTTCGGTACTTGACCGGAAGAAGACAAATACTTGCACATTATTGCGATTGTTTTATTTTTTGTACCAAAGACAAATGCAACTGATATGGCAAACTGCCAGTCTAAGTAAAGTTTTGCACAGCTTACATGATACTGTATGAATGTATGAAAAAAAAAAAGGAGAAAAAAAAGAAAAATGAAAAGGTCAGGGTTAGGGATCTTACTGAACTGTGAATTTTATTTCTGTTTGGGTCCAATTATCTACAGAAGGAGCATCCACACACACAAATATTATTTTGCTGTTCCTCTAGTTCGCTTCCATAGTAGATAAGTTGGTGGCCATTTAGATGTCTGTAAGTCTTTTTATTTCTGCACTTATTGTAGGAAATTTTAATATATTTCATTTTAGTAAGCTATTGGTAAAATAGTTTTTGACCTTGAAAATTAAAAAGTTTATTTAGCTTATTGTAGTATACTTCCACCAAACAACCAAAATACAGATTATTTTTATTGTATTATGTATATATATATATGTAAAGAAAGAAAAAAGCTAAAAATATCTAATTCTTTAGTTGCCACTTTTCCAATTGATGTATTATTGTGCATGTAATATTTTCAAAGATCAACACAAGCTTAAAACAAAAACAATTTATAGATTTTTATATTTTTGTACAGGTATTTTCAAACTAGCTTCTTCAAACTTACATGTGACTTCTTCTATAGTTTCTAGAACTGAGAAATATTAACACATTTAGTTTTTAGGTGCTCTTTTTTGCTCACATAAAACAGCTTCATTAGTCAGTGTTTTAACTGCGTTAAAGCTTTACCTCTTGATGAGAAATTTCTTGTGTCAAGGCAGCATTATAAACCTTCCCCACAGATCTTTCCATTCTGTCTCTCTTACTGTTTGATCTCAAATCTTGTGTTTTGAACTCTGAAAACTGGTGGCTTAAAAACTATACTTTAAAATAGATCCTATCTAGCCAGAAAAAAAAAACAAACCAAAAATTTCAGACCTAGCTGCTGGAAAATTATCTATTTCTCCAACTGTTTCTCCATTACCCCCTGGAGAATTTATTCCTTAATTATATTTTGTCTTTTAGTGTGTTTCCTTTTCTTCTACTTTATCCCCTTCCCCCTCCTGCCCCCCATTTGTAAGCCATAGCATATGAAGCTATAGCTTATAAAGTTTGATTCTAAAACACACAGTAACAACTGAACAATGTTGCTTATATGCTTCTTTGACATCATGAAAAGGAAACTCCTAGAAGGACTGTCTTAACACCTTAGCCGAACTGTGATGCACAAGATTTTCCCGTGTGCTTGCTGGAAATGTACCTGGTTAGTGCATTCGTGCTAAACAGATGAGAAGCTCAGAGCTAATGGTTTAAAAGAATGTAAGCTCATTGTTTAAAGTTTTTCCTTTTTAGATGGGAGAAGGCAAGGCACAGGCTTATAACTTAGAAGTACGTGAAGTTTTGACAGAGTGTGTTTAGTAAATTGAAACATGTTCCAAAATGTGGCAGTTTTGCAATCAGGTGAAAATCACTTCATGATAGAGATTCAGCTGATGAGGTTTATAAAATTGCCCCTTTCTAGCTGCTCTGTTAGGAATTCTGGTTTTTGATACTTTTTCCTGTCTGCAAACCAGAATTTGATTTTTTGGTCTTGCATTTCAAAAAAAAAAAAAAAAAGACTTTGAATCTGTTTTAGTAGATTCCATATCCTTGCATTTCAGTGTTTTATATGTACTACTTAAGTTAAATAGTTAAAAGCTTTTAAATAGTTGAGCTTTTTAATGTTGACACTTTATTTTGTACCTATTTATATATGTATGTATATCTTAGAAAAGCACTTTGTTAAAAAAAATTGCATTTTATATGATTCCTGCCATTTGCTGCTAAATCTGGGCTGGTCAGAATGCTGCAGCGATACTTGATCTAAATAAAAACCTGGCAGTAAAATGTAGAGTGAAAGTTAAATCCTCTTGCTGTTTTAACTTTATCATAAAGATGACATAGGCAAGCTGTGCAGCTTTACATTTTAACCAGGGGACTCTGTGGCATTTAAAACCGTCTAGAAATGGTTGTACTTTAATGCCAGTAATAATCTGCTTCCTCTATTGTCATTAAAATATATACGTTTAGTGTATCACACAAACAAATCTTATAAGGGTAACGTAAAAACCCCAACAATTGTACATGTTCTGTTTTTGAAAATTGTGGCATGTATTTTTGGGTGAAGATCATTAGAGAAGAGCTCTCTAAAGGTTTTCTGTGTTCATACATGGTATACAGATAGCTCATAATGAAGTCCAGAATCTTACTTTAAGTGAAGGCATTGTGAATTCACCTCAGATAAACCCATTGTTCCAAAAGCAATTATAAACTTTGACTCTAGTACTACTATGATTTAAAAAAAAATACAAAAAACGTTCTTCCTCGTTTCAGATACACTGGATTCTTTATAGAGTTTGTCTCCATATGAAAGCATGCTGTCCAGTTGTTCTTGTTAAGATCTTGTCTGAGTTTTGAATTGGGTGCCACACTTTTTCAGTCAATATGATTGCTTGTTCTACTGTACCATGTATGATTCTTGTCCTTTCCTATATCCTTCATGACAGATTATGATGTGGCTTTATATTGTGCCTTACTTGTACATTTAAACTTAACGTCTTCATTCCCTTCCACTCCCTAAATCTTTCACTTTGACCTTTTTGGTAAGAGAATCAGAGCAATTATAAAAACATCATGAAGGATTTCAGATGGGTATGGTTTCCAATTCCCTCTCTTTATAGTTATTTTATATTTGTATGAAAGACCAGTTTTGAATGGTCTTTAAATATGAGAGGGAAAGACTAGCAGTAATTTCACTACATCCCTTGTTTCTGACTTTCATGAATTTGTCCTACATCTTCTTTCTGATGCTTGACTTGATTTGCTCCTTAGCAATAGTCTGCATTTAAAGAAAGGTGTGTTCAGTTCATCAGCTTGAAATTGACTATTTCATCTTTCCAGAATTTTTTAGGAGAAGAATACCCGTTTTGTTTGTTTTATAAAACAGATGACAAGTCTCTTTAAAAGAAACAGAAGTACAGTACTTTTGAAATACAATGCTGTTAGTTTGGATTTCTTTTTTTATATATAATATTCATACAATTATCTGATGTTTGCCTTCATTAATAAAGCTGTTAGTTTATTCACCAAAATGTCAAGAATGGATGTGCTTTTCTTTATTCCATACATTTAAAAATATTTTAGCTGCTAAGATTTAGTTAACTTTCTAAGAAACAAATTCAAGTTGCCTTCAGCAGGAATTAACAAAAGCTTATGTTCCCTTTCTTTATATAGTCTTCCTACAATTCTGTTCAAGTATTTTCTAATTAATTATGTAAGAGAATGTTAGCATCTCTCCAAATCTTGAAACTTGAATTTTGAGAATGCATTGAATTATGCTTTCAGTGTTAAAGTAAAAGGTTTCAATTATCCTTCTAGTGAAGTCTATTGTGGAATACCATTTCCCATGGAACTGAGGCCATTTCCACAACTTTGCACAGAAATGCAGTCTTGTTCTTCCCTTGGATCATGACAAATAAGTCTCACACAGTGCCGTAATACTTGTGGATTCTTTTGTAATCTTTGTAATCTTAATAAGGGCATTATGAGAAGATGACTCCATGTTTTTTTAATATTTCAAACACATTGGGATGTAACAATGAATGTCAACTGTAGGAATGGTTGTTTCGTTTTAAGGAATAAGCATGTTGGGGAAAGATGATGAAAATGTACTACTGACAGTTTTACACTTCCATAGGCAAGTGGGATTATGTGTTGAAGCATAATCCTCATGCTTAGTAAACTGACCGCAAATTGTAGAAATTACACCTAGGAACTGAATTATGCCAAATTGCCATTTTTCTTTAGAAAAAGAGAGGTTAGGGTGTAGTAGGAGGGAGTAGACCCTTAAAACTACTTCCAAATAGTATTTTGGAATTGAAGACTTGGTGATTAGTAAAGCACATCAGAGTTGGATATTTCAGTGTGCCAAGTTTGGGTGAACTAGGTTTGCCTCTTTCGTAACAATGTAAACACAATGGTGTAGTTAATTAAATTTTGGGTGGATGGGAGCGGGACTGATTACTGTGTCTTGCCCTGCACCCTTTGTTTTTTTCGGAACCAAATAACAGAAATGTGTATGTGTGTACTGTATCTGCCTTTCCACCACATTTTTATGACACTGTATTCCACTGCCTGCTTTTTTTTTTTTTTTTACCTTCTTTCCCTAGGATTTGTCCTATAACTTAGCATTTGTGATTAACAGTGATACTAGGGCTGACTGCACATAAGAAGTCACAAAAGAAGAGCGGAAGGGCAAGAATTCAGAGCATTTGTTCATACAATGTGGCAACCTCTTTTGCATAGTGGCGTAGGATCCTGTTTGTAATGCTATCATAAATATTCTGTAGTTTTGTTTCCCCATTCCCCCAACTGGAGCTATGAAACTTTTTATTGGATTCAGTCTTGTCTTTTGTCTAGAAAGAATTTTATCTTGTTGACGCATGAGCTGTTTAAAAATTATTCTATTAAATGTTGGTTAATAGTTGTGCAGTTTTTCTTTTCAGAAGAAAAGGCAATTCAAATGTTGCCTTTGTTTTCTGTCACCTTCCAACCCCTCAGCACTTCTAGTCAGATACAGATTCATCAGTGTATGCAACATCCTTTGTAATTTAAAATAAAAAAAGATGAAAAGGTTTTGAATTGTTTGCCTCCTGTTTTCGCCCTTTCTCTGTTGCTTTTCTGTCCCTTACCAAGGTAACCGGCTGCTCCTCTTCAAGATAACCCACTGCAGAGAAATCCCAGACTGCAGACAGCCTGCGACTAGCTGTGAACTGTGGATTGTGCTGCCCCTCTCTTGGTGTAGGGCATAAAGAGCTAACATTTGGGACACTTGGGGCTGATTTTTCAGTACTCTAGTGAAATGTGGCTATTACAGAGAATTCTTTGTTGATGAAAACATTTGCATTCTTCATAGTTTGGAGCACAGTTTAGTTTACCCGTATTTTTTCCTCTTTGATTCTTTGGGTAAGCAAGGGAAATAAACTGTTTTGAGTCTCTCCTGACTTAAACATTTGTATGTGTTTAATAATTCAAAGTAAGTCTCTGAGATAGGCTGGGCATATACACAGAGTCGTCTTTTTTTTTTTTTTTTTTTAAGATTTTATTTATTTGAGAGAGCATGAGCAGGGGGAGGGGGAGAGGGAGAAGCACTCTCCCCCACTGAGCAGGGAGCCCGGGACCCTAGAATCATGACCTGAGCTGAAGGCAGACCTTTAACCAACTGAGCCACCCTGGTGCCCCCATATATACAGAGTCTTAAGTCAGGACCTGAATGAACACCACTGAAGCAGTGTGCTCCTTCAAAGCTCTGCCAAGACTTATGCTAGGTACTGGACTATAAGGAGATTTGAGAGACATCCAGGAACTCACAGTTTGCTGAGGGGAGGCAGGATGTGAATAAGACGAGCTGTTACACATGCAAAGGGTTCTGGGTACATTATTGCCGAGATACTTGAAAGGACACAGGTACCACATCCAGTAAGGTATGCTAGAGAAGAATTGACAGGCTTGTGTTCATGACATCCCAGGATTCTCGAAGTTCTTTTTGCTTCATTTGAGTGACATTGTCAGAAAGCAGAGTGGAGATAGCCTCTCATGGACTTGACCTCCATTGAGACCACTCCTCACAGGAGCCTCCATCATGGTCTGGGAACTTTTAAGGAGCTGGGTGAGCCAGGTCAGTACAGTCCTTAGGAAACTAAACATTTTGTGGATAGCACCTATTTAAAGGGTCATTCAGTTGCCCCTCGTGATGCACAGCGATTCCAGAACCAGGAGAGCTCTTTAGCCAGAAACACCAAGTTCAGAAGTGCTTTAATATCCCAGCTGAAAGGTTTCGAATAATAAGAGTGTTAGGAAGTCTAGAAGGCGGGGGTGGCTGGCATTCATCAAACCCCTGCTAGGTGCTTTCCTGTCCGGTAACTCAGCTCTCAAAGGCGCAGTGATGGTGGTGGGTGGTGATGTCCATTTTACAAAAGAGAATAGACTTAGATAAGGGGACTCACCTCAGACCCAGCTTTTATGTGATAGCCCCAATTCAAACCCTGGGCTGCTCCTGCACTCAGAGACAATTCATGCTCCTAAAGGACCAGGCCACATCACGGGCAGTAATTGAATGGATATCTGTGTAGGGGAGAGATAATGGGCTTAGAATCTGAAAACCAGAACTAAACCCAAAAACTAGCAGATGTAGTAACCAAAAGCTAATCTCAGGATCTGTGGGTAAAGGTGACGGAAGCAAAATAGCATTGGCAGGAGTCAGTGATTGAAAGTGTGGGTCACCACACTGTACATCTATCCCTCGAAGATAGCCTCTAGCTTAAGGGCTTAGAATTGGGTCTCTTTGTTAGACGGGAGCACGTCTGAGAGTGGAGAAAAAGGGAGCTATGTTCTCTTCTTTAATTGCTGCATAGGGACTATAGAGAGACTGTCAGTTGCTAGGAATTTCCAGCAAGAAGCCAGATGTGAAAGGGGCCCAAGGTCATGTGTCGTAAAATAGGGAGCTTCTATCTGAAGGACACAGAAGACTTGAACAAATGGAAAGAAAGACCCAAGTTCTTGAACTGAAGCGGCCAACAACATGAAGCTGTCAGTCCTCAAAATTAAATTAAAATTTAATGCTATCTCAAAATATACCAATGGGGTTAAAAAAAAAACCACTTAAAGTTCATAGGGGAAAAAAATAATAGCTAGAAGATGCTGCGGGGGGCAGAAAGATTTAATCCAAACACATTAAAACACATAAAACTATAAACAAAACTGTCATTTGGGGGCATAAATAAATGGGCCAATAGAACAGAATGGAAGGTCTAGAAATAGATTCAAACATAATTTATTATGGTAAATGTAGCATCCAGAACCAGTGAGAAGAAAATGGACTCTTCAGAAAACAGGGTGGGAACAACTGGGAGACTCTGGAGAAAAAAGTTGGCTCTGTGCCAATATATATCTCAAAATGTATAAATGAACGGGTAACAGAAGGAAATGTGGGCAATTCCTTTAAAACCTGTGAGGCGGGGGTGGGGAGGCCTTTCTAACTTGAATCCCAAATCCAGGAGCCAAAAATGAAGATTGAGGGGGCGCCTGGGTGGCACAGCGGTTAAGCGTCTGCCTTCAGCTCAGGGCGTGGTCCCGGAGTTCTGGGATCGAGCCCCACATCAGGCTCCTCCGCTGGAAGCCTGCTTCTTCCTCTCCCACTCCCCTTGCTTTTGTTCCCTCTCTCGCTGGCTGTCTCTATCTCTGTCAAATAAATAAATAAAATCTTTTAAAAAAATGAAGATTGATAAATTCTATGTGAAACAAAAATTTAAAAAAAAGAAATTCCATAGACTATGCAAAAAGCTCATCTCTAAGGGCTAATCCTACTGGAAACTGATATGTGAAAGAACAACTACCCAATAGAGAAATGAGAAAGTAAATACAAATAGCACTCAAACTCCTTCATGATAAGAGCAATGCAAATTAGAAGATGGCATTTTTCACGTAATCAAATTGGCAAAAATCCTAGGATTTGTTAACACAGCACGTTGGCAAGACCGTGGGAAAGCAGGCATTTGTACCGCACTGCTGTGGGAGTGTAAATTGATAGAACCTCTCTGAAGAGCAATTTGGTAGTATGTATCTAAATTTTAAAATGCACATATTCTTCGACTAGCACTTCCATTTGCACTGGGCAAGTCATACTCTTTGCCTGTTTCTTCACGTGTAAAATGTGGATAGTTCTGCCTCATAGGGTTGTCATGAGAGTTAAATTAGATGACACACATTAAGAACTTAGTACAAAGTGCCTGGCACATAGGAAGTGCTCCAGAAATATTGGTAATGTCATAGCAGCTAATGCCCATTGAGTTCTGAAACACGTGCCACATTACTGCACTGTGCTTGGCGCTTTTATGTACTAACCTCATTTAGTCCTCCAACCAACCCTGTGATTACCACCAGTTAGCCTCAGGATTCTGAGGCACAGAGATGTGAAGTGGGTTGTCCAGCAGGATTCAAGCAGGGTCGACTCCCAAGCCTGCAATACACCGCCTAGTAGGTGAAGTGGGGTGATGAGCACCTTAAGGGGTGGTGTGTGGAGCACTGGAGAAACAAAGATGGGCAAGCTACATAGCCCTGTGTGTACAACACTACCCAAGGGGCCATATTTGGTTTTTGAGGGAAGACATGGCTCTCAGTGAAGGCTCTGCCACTGTTTCAAGCTGGGTAACTCTGGGGCAGGGATGTTCAATTTTGGTTTGTTTCACTTCGATCTACTTACTCTTAGTCCATCTACTGATCTGTAAAACGGGGGTATTGCCTATTTCAAGTAGGGTTGAAGGATTAAGAGAATTACACAGCTAGGCATTCAGGTCTTCATAATTTATGCTTGCTGATGTGAACAAAAGTACATGGGGTGGGAGCAAGAGGGGGTAAGCATTCTAAGAAAAGGGAACAGCCCATTCCAAAGCTACAGATCCAAAAAGAGCTTGAGGAATCCAGGAGAGGGATGGGGTGAGGTGGCTGATGGCCTTGAAGAACAGCTAAGAAACTTGGACTATTTAATAATAAAAATAAAACAAAAGAGCCACCATTTGTTGAGGGTCGGCTCTTCATTATTTCCATCAAAACTACTCTAGCGAGGTAGATTTAATAAATCCAACTGTACACAAAAGGAAACTGCCAGGAGCCGTAGAAGAGGTACAGGCAGGAAGGGGACTTCATCAGTTGTGATTTTAGAACCCTTGGACCATGTGTTGAACTGACACGGAGTGCTCTAAGAGACCTGCCTTGAATTCCATGCATTTAAAGTAGTAATAACATTTTTCATTTTTTCATTTGCTCTACAATTTATATTCACTGTACAACATATGAAAAATATAAGAAAATTTAAACACATACAAAAAAATCTTAACTCCACCTTCCAGAAACATCCCAGTTGATACTTTCCTTCCCGTCTCTTTTTCCCCTCTATGCAAAAAATATGTAGTCATTAGAATGGGCTCTTAGATAGTAGATGGGGGAAAGCCACTGCTGAAACGCCTATGATACTCCTTCTCTTCTTCCTCTTTGTTTTGTTAGGACCACACCAAGAGGCGAGGCTGAGCCCACCCGAGTTTTCAGCGAAGTCCCCAGGCCTTACCGCCTCTACCCTCGCTGGCCTCAGGCCGGTCTCTAGAGGGCGCTGCCGAAAGACCGGGCACGGAAGGAACGTGACGCGGAAACGCGCTCAAATTTGGGCACCGCCGCTGCCCGTAGCCGGCGTCCTCAACATGGCGGCTCCCCAAGATGTCCACGTCCGTATCTGTAACCAAGAGATTGTCAAATTCGACCTGGAGGTGAAGGCGCTTATCCAGGTACTAATTCCCGGGACTCCTGCCGGGCTCCAGCAGCCCTAATCCCAGGCTCCGCTGGCCTCCTGTGAGCTCGGCGGTCTCACTCCGAGGCTTTCCCCACTTGGTCAAGTCTCTGAGGTCGTTGGTCCCGCCCCATGGCCGGCTACCCGGTTGTGGTCCCCCTTTGGTCCCGTCTCCTTGACCGTTGGCCCTGGTTCTCCATCCACTTGCTGTTGTCTAGCCCTCTTCTGGACACTTCCATGTTCCCTGGTCCTAGACCAGGCTTACCCTTTGTGGCCCCCGTTGGCCCCTCCCCCACACACTTCTCGACTGGGACCACCACGCAACATACCTGTCACTGTGGTTCGCCCCCCCTTCTGACACCGCCCTCCCCATCATTTGGTGGCGTCCTGGGGGCCATTAGCCCCTCCCCCTCCTGGCCAGCTGAGCTGGGTGCGGTGTCCCGTGATACCAAAGGCCGCCTGACGCGGGAGGCACCCGGTGAAATGAACTTAACCTAGACTGTAGTTGTGACTTTGTCAATAAGGAAATCGGGTAAAGTGCCAAGGCCTGAATCAGAAGGCAGATGGTGGCAAAACTGCGACCGGACGGGGAAAGTCAGCCTAGAAAAGGGACCTAGCGAGTATCTACAACTTCGTTTAACAGATGGGGTAATTGAGATGCTTTGCCTTAAGCCATTTAAGGGTAGAAGGCAGCAGAGCAATAACCAATTGGCATAGGCAAGAGTTAGGAATGTAGAAATAGTTCCTTGAATTTAGCAAAACAAAACAAAACACAACAACAACCCAGGAGTTTTTTTTTTTTTTTTAAAGATTTTATTTATTTATTTGACACAGACAGCCAGTGAGAGAGGGAACACAGGCAGGGGGAGCAGGAGAGGAAGAAGCAGGCTCCCAACGGAGGAGCCTGCTGTGGGGCTCGATCCCAGGACTCTGAGCCAAAGGCAGACGCTTAATGACTGAGCCAACCAGGTGCCCCAACCCAGGAGTTTTAAACCTTGGTTTTAGGCAAGTCACTTCCCTTTCCAACAAATGTTACCAAACATGAGATGTAGACTCAGAATTTGCAACCAGCTGTGGTAAAAAAGTGAAAGAAGGTAGGATTCCCCGTGGAAACTAGATGCAGAATAAACCAAAGTAGTGCCTTATCGTGGTGCAAGGAAGTGTGATTTAACGAGTAAGCCAGAGAACAAATGAGGAAACTTGATGCAATCATTTAAACTTCTTCAACTTCGCTTCTTCTCCGTACACATTGCAAAACTTCTGGGATGAGTCTAGAAAAGTAAATTTAGGATTCATACAAATACAATTGCCTTTTCACATAATCTAAGTTGCTTAAGTCCCCTTTTGTACTCTAATATTTGGGTTCTGGATTCTCATTACTGCTAATGAGAAAGATTGATTTTACCTAGATTTACTGTGCTCTTACTGTGTTCCAGCTCCTCTGCAGCATGCTTTATGTACATATATGGTCTGTGTGGTAGGCAGTGTGATGAGGAAACTGAGGCACAGAGAACTCAAGTGACTTTTTGTTACACAGCCAATAAATTGCTACAGCCAGAATTTGAAACCACATACTCTGGCTCTAGGGCCTGCTCTAAAACCTGACCCCAGTAATTTTGAATGTCCAGAAACAAATTCTAAATCAATCCTTGGACATGTCTGCCAATACTGTGATTTATAATAGATGGTTTGTAAAATCAGGTTGAAGTTAACCTTGTCCTATGATGCCAGGAATTGAGCATCCTGATTTTCAAGTTGGAAAGATCTAAAGTTAAAAGTATCACTTTTGGATGTCCATTCTTGTAGGACATACGAGCTGCTTTAAGCCTTTTTATACTAACCCGGTGGCGTTTTGTTAAACTTTAGAAACTAATAAGTAAAGACACTGTGTTTCT
Organism: Ursus arctos; assembly: GCF_023065955.2. Classification (NCBI taxonomy): domain Eukaryota; kingdom Metazoa; phylum Chordata; class Mammalia; order Carnivora; family Ursidae; genus Ursus; species Ursus arctos. Next base: position 59,759,328 of record NW_026622819.1, read on the forward strand.
TTTTATGCTTTTATATTACCTGCTCAAAATTAAAGAGGTGTGAGAGAAATGTAAATGATAATGTTTTTGCCTGTGTTGCAGAGGTAAGCAGCAAAGATCAGGACAAATTACAGTCAGTAGGCCAGCCTTAGTTGTGGTCTGAGCCAACTCTCTCACTGTACAGATGGTATCATTTCATTTCATTGCCTCGAGAAAGGCCTCTTCACCTTTTCAATGTCTCCTAGGATATTCGAGATTGTTCAGGACCATTAAGTGCACTTACTGAACTGAATACTAAAGTGAAAGAGAAGTTTCAGCATTTGCGACGCAGAATACAGGTGAGTAGCTGCAGAGCTGAGATGTGGAGATTGGGTAACAATGAGGAGGCTCCGTCCTGGGAATCACCTCTGCTTGAGAGCTGTCCAGGTTCTTTAGTAAAAATTTGGACAGTGACGATAACTGTACTACCGTGTTCTCAAGGTAAAAGTGAGGAATTTTTGAATGCATCGCAGTGTCTCCTGGGGTTCTTTTCATGCTGCGCTTTGCCTAGCTGCTTCCTTCCTGTTTCTGAGGTCTCCAGTCACTTCATATGCACATATAGCACTCCTGAATCCAGCTAAGGTATATATGCTATCTCGAAAACCACTGGAGTGGGAAGTACCCATTTGCATAGACTGTTTCTGCTGCTGTGCCCTAGTGAGAATAAGGTGGGTGCATGGATCTGCCCATCCCTGAGTGGGTCTTGGGGCACCTGGTATCACTGCTCGTGGTACTGGTATTTAAAGACCTGTGCTTTTCCTGTGACGTGGCCCCAAATGCCAGCCAACAACTTTTGTTGTTTAACAGAAGACAGTCTGTTTCAAAGCTGGAAGAAAAACTGGCCATTCGGAAATAGTATGTTTGGGTCCTGTGTGTTGCCTTCCTAAGGGATTTTCAAGGCAATTGTGAAAATAAGTAGTTTTTGTCCTAAGAGTTCACTTTAGAATTTTAACAATGTCACTGAACCTAGGTGATCTTTTTGCCTCCATCTCTAGCCCTGATTTAATCATTTAATTTTTTATTTTTGAAAGGCTGTTACTTTCATATGTTTTATATATATGAATGTAGGCATGTGAATATGGGCACAGAGTGAAACCTTCAAATTGTTTGCTACCAGTCGATAATGAAATAGGTACAGGGATTGAGAGTGAACATTTAGACATGTAGCAATTTGATATTTCCATTATTTCTCAAAGCGGAACCAGGGGGTTCCTATTTAGTCATTTTTTATTCCCTTTTCATTCCAGGTGTGCCCTAGATTACAGGAGTGAATCTCCCATTCCAGGGCAGCCATGCATTGCTCAAGGGCTGACCACTCTGGTTCTTAGTTCCCTTCTGTCCTTGGGGCCCTGGGGATTATCCTTACTTTCTTGCAAGTCAGCTATATATTTAGAAGGATGTTTGTTCTGTGTTACCTGGCATTCCCAAGTGTTCTCTTTTAGGAGGGTTTTCAAGTGCTATTGTATAGCCTGCCTAGAAAGAGAAGTGCTCTTTGGTTTTTATATTGGCTTTTAAAATCATTTTAATATAGAACTCTTTTCCCCCAAAGGAGCTTGAGCAGTCAGCTAAAGAGCAAGACAAAGAGTCAGAGAAGCAAGTTCTGCTCCAGGAAGTGGAGAATCACAAAAAGCAGTTGCTCAGGTAGGTGGGGCCCGTTCTGTGTCACTTGCTCCCGGGACGCTTGTGCAAGGTTTGCCTCACAAACCTGGCTTAATGATGTAATTGTGTCATTTATACACGGACTGAATGTCCTCTCTAGAGCAGTAGTTCTCAGAGCAGGGGCCAGCAGGGGTTGTTGGTGGGTCAAATTGTGTATAGTTTACAAAAGCCTATTTACCATTATACTGTATTTTATATTTTTAAGACAAAACCAAAAAAGTGGTTGCTTTTGTAATACAGGGTCCTTTTTCTTTAAGGATAATTGCTACCAGAGAAAGTCCTACTTAAGACGGACCAAAATTTAGAAAGCTTTGAATGGGACTTACCTTAAAAATGAAACCCAAAAAAATGTGAATAAGGTTAAGCTATGTTAAATAAAATGGCGGTTATCGTTGTAGCTGTGTGCTAACCTTTGATTATGTGATTGAGGTATGTGCTATTTCTGGGTATTGAGTTGGAGGACTTTCCAACAAAATTGTCTGATGGCATGAAACAGTACCGTCCCTTCAATTTGACTTTTGTACCGTAATCATAAAGAGGGTTGTTTTGGCAAAAATCTTTAAGGGCTCCATCAGCTTTCCCAATCCTCTGGTAGCCAGGTCATTCTCTTTTGAAGCCCCTGCTCAGTCATCCTTCTAAGTGTTCCCTTCATCCTTAGTAATTGCTCTAGCTCTGCCAGACCTATATTTGTCCATGGTTTTGCTTCTGATTTGAATAATTCTCCGGCATCATCCTTGCTGACAGCAGCTGTGTTTATAACACCCAGCAACAGGAAGAGACTGACAAAGACGTGGGCATGGTAGAGGATAGAGTAAGTAGGGAGGGATGTGTGAGTGGCAACCAGTGTTAAAGTGCGTGGCTCAGTCGTAATACTTTGTGTCATGATGGTGTTTGATTTCCCTCGGCCACCAAGGATACTCAGATTATAAACACTGAGTCAAGAGGACCCCTTGTATAAAGTATAGTAAGTTACACCAGATAAGTTGGGCTTACCATGGGTTGAAAGTTGAGAATGACCATTCATGATGTGGAGTTACAGGGGAGAGAGAGAAAGCAGTAAATGGATGCTTTGGCAGCTGTGTGTGAAAACTGGTTGTGCTTGCCTGGGTTATCATGCTTATCACACTGTACAGCAGATACTTGTTTGCTTGTCTTTCTCGCCAGTAAATGTGAGCCCCTTGAGGGCAGCCACTGTGACTCCCTCATCTCTGTGTTACAAGGCCCAGCAGAACCCCCTTCCTAAGAGTTCAAAAATGTAATTGATTCTTTTTACGTATCAGGTGTGAAATGGCATAGCAGGTGCTGTTCCAGTGGCAGAGAGCTCGTTTGAATGTTTTAAGCTCCGAGGTGCTCTTAGAAAAACACCCCGTCATTTCCCTTGCCCTGTGTTTGACTGTAAATATCTCAGGGGTTAGCGCAATTGATATGAACCAGCTGCCTAAGAGTTCTAGTGCTTGAGTTTGATTCTCCAGGGGCCCAATTAACATTTTTATAGTCCATCCACAAAGGCTGCACTGCTAGCCCCAGGGAGCTGTTCACCAAATTTGAGTTGTCTCCTGTAAGGGGGATCAGGTAAAGAATGTAAATAAGTCCCATCAAACTGGGCCTGCTAATACATTGTGTGTATCTTGTTCATGGTTGTTCTGGGTGTGTAAAGAACAGCAAATCCTACAGAAATATTGAGCAAAAGCAAAGTGCTGAATCACTGTCCTGTACACCTGAAACTAAAGACACTCTATGTGAGCTAACTGGAATTTAAATAAAAACTTAGGGGCACCTGGCTCACGGCTCAGTTGGTTGAGTCACCAACTCTTGATTTCGGCTCAGGTCATGATCTCAGAGTCCTGGGATCGAGCCCTGTGTCAGGCTCTGCACTGAGCATGGAGCCTGCTTGGGATTTTCTCTCCCTCTCTCTCCCTCTGCCTCTCCCTCTGCTCTTGCAGTTTCTGTCTCTCTATGATTTTTCTACCTATCATAATACCTATTGATTGGCTAATGGGCCAGAAGCTGTTGTTCTAGGTACTGGTGATCCAAAGATGAGTAAGACTTGGTTCTCAAGAAATGGAACCAACCAGCGCACCAGGCAGAGAGCATTAAAATGTTAGCGATGACTTGACAGAACAGGGCCTCGTGCGCCTAAGGCTAGTTTGAAGTCTGAAGCCATTGCTGGCTGTAAACACAGGAAAGGGACAGCCACAGGCAGTAGGATGGTAGGAGAACGTCCCAGAGGCGCCTCCAGGGTCCAGACCAGAGATGCTGTGGCCTGAGCTAGAGGAGTTGCTGGGGCAACCAAGAGGAGGAAATGGCGGGAGGTGCAGATGGACTCTGTGGACCACTTCTGGGTGGCCTTTCCTGTCACTCCTTTGCCAGAAGGAGGAACTGCTGTGACTTGATCTGACTGACAGAAACTCATGCATGACCCTTCTGATTCCAGCAATCAGACCTCATGGAGGAAGGCTAATCTTACTTGCAAAATTGCTATCGACAATCTAGAGAAAGCAGAACTTCTCCAGGGAGGAGACCTCTTAAGGCAAAGGTATCTGTCTTTTTGTCTTTCTGGGCCCTGATGATAGAACAGATAGCAGTTGGCAAGGTGCAAAACCCTCGTAGGGAACCCCTTCTTGTTTTCAATGTAAAACTGGTACTTAATTTTATCATATAGGCAATATTTTTTGAAGTATGAAAGAAATACATGCTTATTTGTAATAAACTGGTAAAATAAAAACATCAATGACAAAATGAAACCATACTGTCATTGTGTTGCACGCGTTTTGATAAATTGCCTCCCACCATTTTTTTTTACGAAGTCAGAATCATACCATATATAAAACTTAGTGCCCTGCTCTTCTTCACATGGTATTATAGCACAAAGCCTTGCTTGCTGTTCTAGAAAACTCTGCCAACAAAGTCTTAAGAGTACATAGTATCCCCTTGTATTAGCTGATTCCGTTTGTGTGTGTTTACATTTCTAGTTTGTCAGTAATGTAAATAATACACAAGGCCATATCTTAGGACATAAGGCTTTGTCCACATTTTGGATATGTCCTTTGGAGAGATTCCCAGGGATGAGATTATTGGACCAAAGGCATAAATGTTCCTAAGGCTCCTAATACTCCTAACACGTATTGCCAAATTGCTTTACAGAAGGTAGCACCAGTTTGCGTTCCTGCTAGCAGTCTTCAGGAGTGTGGTGTCAGCATGCCCCTGCTGGTGTTGACTGTGATCATCGATATTTAAATATATGTTATTTTGATGGATAAAAAAATGGAATCTCATTTGAAGATGGGGTTTTCTTACACCCAGGCTTTTGCTGACATTCCTCCTCCCACTCCGGACTTTTAGGAAAACCACCAAAGAGAGCCTGGCCCAGACCTCCAGTGGCATCACGGAGAGCCTCATGGGGATCAGCAGGATGATGTCCCAGCAGGTCCAGCAGAGTGAGGAAGCCATGCAGACGCTAGGTAAAGCCGGACCTGGAGTTAGAAGCTTCTCCCAGACACTCCAGCTCCAGAGCCCTTGCCCTGGCACCTGCCACCAGGCTCTTCCACCTTTGCCCCCTATCCCCACCCTCACCCCCAAGCTTAATGACTTGCGTGTCTTCTCACTTCTTCGACAGTGTGGTGTTGCCCAGAGTGCGGCGTGTTGCTCTCACCTCTCTTTTGGATTTTTGTGCTTGTACTAGAAGATCTGCACGGCCTGTCGAAGTGTTTCTCCGGCAGAAGCACTCCCGGGGTCTTACGTGAAAAGCAGAAATCCCCAGGCCTTTTCCTGGAGACTGGGTTCCCGCAGGGCTGGGGAAGGGGCCTGAGAGTCTGTTTTTTTTCTCTGGAGTTCTGTGCACCCATGGCCAGGCAAGTTGGGGAATCATTGCTTGGGAAGATGTTTAGTGTATCGGCTGCTGGCTAGTCTGCTAGGGCCTCAGCTTACAATTATACCGTCCAGTGTTATTTTTACCGTGAACTCCTTTTAAAAGATACAATCAGAGGCCACAAAAGAAGCTGCTCGAGCATCTGGTTCTCTCCAGCAGCTTTCCTATGGTGTCTGCCTTTTAATGCGGAAGAGAATTGGCCCTCTTCAGGGTCCTCTGTATTGGAAAACAGAAGGAGAGAGTTTGCTGTTTGAGACAGTTTTGGAAGATCTCACAAAGAGACAAAAGCAGAGAGCATGGTACGCAGTTGTCAGCTTATGGCCAATCTGGTTTCAGCTCCACCCTTCCTGGGCCTCCGTCTGGATTATTTCAAAGCAAATCACAGACATCATCTATAAATATCTCAATATGTCTCTCTAAAAGATAAGAGACTCTTGAAACAAAAAACAAACAAAACCAAACCACAATACCATTATCCCCTTAAAAAGTATCTATAATTTTGAGCCACTTCTTTTACAGTGTGCTATTCAAACAGGAGGAAGGAAAAGGAAAGCAAGCAACTTGTCCCCAAGGTCAGTCCCTGTGTTTGAAACTTATCTGGGCATTTAGGCTCAGGACCAGCCAGTCACCTTCGCTACATGCGTGCTGGGGGTGGGTCTTAGTCCTTGGGAGAGGCCTGGGAGAATGTGCAAAATAGCAGGCCACCTGGCCTTTGAATGGAGGGCTTTTCTGCTTTGATGCAGGTGACAGACACCCCCCTCACCCCACACACACATATCAAAAATAGATGATACAGTTAAGTGGTGAGAAGGGTGCACAGATGCTGATGGCTTCTGGGGTGTTGAGGGCTGTTCTTTTTTTTTTTTAAGATTTTATTTATTTATTTGACAGAGATAGAGACAGCCAGCAAGAGAGGGAACACAAGCAGGGGGGGTGGGAGAGGAAGAAGCAGGCTCATAGCGGAGGAGCCTGATGTGGGGCTCGATCCCAGAACGCGGGGATCACGCCCTGAGCCGAAGGCAGACGCTTAACCGCTGTGCCACCCAGGCGCCCCGAGGGCTGTTCTTAGGGCCCATTTTGTAAGAGAGAAAACTGTTGAAGAAAGAAGAATGCAATTCTTAGTCCTTTTCCTTACAACTCACAAATTCAGCTTGATTTAAGAGCCTATTAGGACTACAGTTTTTTAAAAAAAAACATATTGGGGATATAATTTCTGGAATTTGCTGCAACTGGGTGGGGTAGTATGGGGACAGGAGTGCCAGGGGGTTGGTGGTTCTTGGGTATGGGTGATGGGCACAGGGCATTTCATGATACTGTTCTGTCTCCTTCGGTGATGCTTTAAAATTCTCTGTAATAGGAAGTTGAAAAAGGCCTATTAGATTGTTTTGAACAGGCTCTTACTTAGGTTTTTGGGATGGCAGTAGGCATATGGAGAAAGGGCCCAGAGGGTTTTTGTTATCCGAGTGTTTATTTTTCCCTTTCATCTGCCTTTATATAAATGCTGCTCTGTTTCCTCTGGTAATTTCTTTTACTTACTGACTTTTAATTTTGTGAAAAGGTAAAACGCATTACCTGGTTAAGAAAAAAACCTCTAGGCCTGCATCGTCCAATAGAAATATAATGTGAGCCACATATTTAACTTTAAATTTTCCAGTCGGGCACATTAAAAAAGGTAAAATGAAACCTATGAATTTATTGAACCCTTTACATATGAAATGCTACCATTTCAGTATGTAATTAATGTGAAAAACTATTGAGCTATCTTACCTTCCTTTTTCTCACACTAAGTCTTTGAAATCGTGTGTACTTTACACCTAGGGATATCTCGGTTTGGTTTGGCCACATACACGTGCTCAAGTGCCACCTGTGTCTCGGGGCTGCCATCTTGGACTGCACAGCCCTGGGCAGTACAAGAGAGGAATCAAAAGATAGCTCTCTCCTCTGACCTCCCCCTGACCCCTGGCCATCAGGTCTCCTCCCTAAGGATAACTGCTGTTACCAGTTGCTCTTATATCCCTCTGAGACCCTCCAAGCACATATAGCACAAGCAAATTAAATATTGTTTATTCTTCTCTTTTACGTAAATGGAAATTTTCACATATGCTCTTTCACACCTCACTTTTCCACTTAACAGCATATTTTATTCTGTGGATGTTCTGATGATGTTAGGCTTTGGGAGAGGATCTTGCCAGGTACACCTTCTTACCCAAGTGTCAGGCTCAGATACCCATACTCCGAAGTATATTTGACTCCTGGGCACAGTGAGCCTTAAGGCACATGTACCTCCCCTTAGATTTCATACAGTGGCCAGAGCATAGGCGTGACGTCTTTAAAACTACAGCAGTGTCCCAGGACTGAAGCACTGATATGTGTGGGGGCTGGTGGCAGGGCCCAGCCCAACTTGTTAGGGTCCCACCAAGAGCAGATCTGACTCTCAGGGGTCCTGGCAGGGTGCACCTCAGGTGGAAAGCCTTGGGTAACTCCTAGCGTCTGCCCCCAAAAGACCGCATAGTGCCTGGCCACAGTCACCTGGGTTTGTTTTGGGGCTGGTGGTTCTCACCAGCACCTGCTTTGGAAAACTGAGATTAATGGGCAGGAAAGGGAAAGGAACTCTATTCTTTTTTCGTTGGTGATGTTCACATTGGAGAACGCCTAGTTGTGGCCCTGTGACATTGTATATAAACAAACCACATCACTCAGAGCTGGATGGGACCTAGGGAGGTGCTTTCCTTAAAATACCCTTGTTCCGTGGTCCTCTGGATCGTCTCTGCTCACATCTTTGCTTACGGCTGACGGGAACTTGCTACAGAGTGCAGTGTTATTTGCTGGTAACCCAGCCAGCAGAGCAACGTCTTTGGATTTGGTGCTCTTCAGTCTCTGAGTCAGGCTCCCTCCCTCTTTTGTTTCAGCCAATTCTTCCCGGACTATCCTGGATGCAAATGAAGAGTTTAAGTCCATGTCAGGGACCATCCAGTTGGGACGGAAGCTTATCACAAAATATAATCGCCGAGAGCTGACGGACAAGCTTCTCATTTTCCTTGCCCTGGCCCTTTTCCTTGCTACGGTCCTCTATATTGTAAAAAAGCGGCTCTTTCCGTTTTTGTAAGATCTGGAATTACCAGCTTTTGCCCTTTAAGCTCCAGTGCCAGGATCCGGCCATGCTCCTGAGCTCTGGCCCAGGCCGCCAAACCAATGCACACCTCTGCAGCCTGCTCCAGTTGCTCAGCGGGTGGACTGCGGACACAGCCCCCCAGCTTTCTGCAGGCAGCTGGTTGGCCTGTAAAGGACCAGTAGAGCAAGGGGAGGGAGGCCTGTCATCGAGACACCTACACGACACAGGGACTCCAGGAGCTATCGCACAGTGCGTGTGGCTGTCACATGGGGCACGCAGAGGCCAGCCTTCAGAATTGGATCCTCCTCTCTCTCCTTCCCCTGCTGTAGCCTTAATGCCAGATCTGGTGGAAGGAAGAGAGAAGTGGGGAGAAGAAGGATAAGGAGAACTTATGTCCATTCCTTGAATAAACTTGACTATATTTAATAGAATGAAATGCATGTGGATTTATAAGGTATCCTTCTAGGAATCTGTGTCCTGTTTTTGATGTCCAGGTTTCTAGGACATGAACTTAGATCATTTATTTGTTCCTTCAACAAAGGAGTATTAAGCAACAGCCACATGCTGTTGCATTATAGACACTGCCGACCGTTACAAATGCTTGGTAAAGCAGCTGTGGTTCCTCCCTCAGGGAGCAAGAAGAACAAGATCTCGTAGGCTCTAAAAAAGCAAGTTACAAAAAGCCCCCACTGGAGGTGGCTGACACTACATCTGAAAAGGCTCAGGCAGACATCCCTCTCCTGCTATGTACAGTGGTGGGCCTGGCCTGGGGGTGTGCCGTGTCTTGGGGGCTGGCCCGTGTCTTTCTCTTTGAGGTCCAGAACTAAATATAACCATGAGAGCGGGGCTAGTGATAAGCTGAGGCCTGTCTGGGCCTGAGTTCTGGGGGGTAGTAGGGCTCGGGCTGGGAGATGTTAGTGTCTCCTTGTGCTATAGGCCTGGCTGGCCTCACACATGAAATCCCAGCCTCCCCACTATTTATAGCTCCAGAGGCCCTAGAAGGTGTAATGTGGAGGCAGAGGGGAAAGTGGAAAAAACATGGACTCTGAACCTCGGTTTTGAGTCTTGGCTCTACTATTAAAGGACCATATGACCATGGGCAAGTTACCTTTTGTCACTAAGCCTCAGTTTCCCCACCTGTAAAGTGGGGGTGGTAGTCCATGTAGACATTTGTAGAGTCAATATGAGAATCAAACAAGAATGTAAAGTAACAAGTGCAGCTTCTGTCTGACTGGACAGTGGGCTTCCCAAATGGGGCCACCTCCAGGACGCTGGGCCTCAGTGAAAACTGGCCTGGGCGCCAGAAGTTCTGTTTAGATCTCCTCGAGCACAGGGAGGGTGTCAGCAGTTAAGGCTTCAGTTAGGAAGTGCCAGATTGTCACAGGACCAAGTGTGTAAGAGATTGGCTGCACACCTCAGACTGACTAATGGGCATGTTCTAAGTTAAAAGTGTGTGTGTGCAGACACACACACACTTCTATATATATCATTCTTAAACAATTTCTGGCCTCAGAAGACAGTGCAAAATGTGCATGCATGTGTCTTATTTATAGTCAAATTAAAGCTGAGAATAAAGCACAGATGGGAAATTCCCACTCAGATTCCAGCTGTAAGTGCAGCAGATGGATGTTATCAATTTAGGATTTTCTTGTCTTAACATTTTTCTTTACTACTTCCCACTAATTGTCAACATCCTCCTTACAATATGGGAATGTGTGGGCTCTGTACTCCTTAAAAAATCTCCCTTTGACTTTATTCTTCTTTGACTTGCTTCCTTCTGCAAATAGGTTGAACTTGAAATGTCATCAATAGCATTATATCTTGCGACCCCAATCAGCCAGCCACCAGGATTCAAAATCATCGCCAAGTTGGCTGGCTGGGCAGAAAGCAGCCATCGCCACGTTCGACCATGAGGGGGCAGTGTTCACATTTGCTCTGTGGTCTTGCTGTGTTCAGGACTCTCCATCAGTCCATGTGGAATGCGCTTATGGATTTTTTTTTTTTTCAGATACCAGACTTAGAAAAAAAAAAGCCATACAAATGTACAAAGTTTACAGTTTTAGAAGATGTTTCATAAATGGTATCAATTTTTACTGTTACCAGTAAGGCAAACTTGTATTCTACCTTTTGCTTGGATGATGGTCAGGGAGTTAAAGGGATAGAGCACCTGTCAAGAGGGCATCCATTCAGGTATTTACTGAGCACCTGCTCTGTACCAGGCACTGCGTTAGGTACAGTCAGTGACAAAAACAAAGATTCCCTGTCGTCATGGAACTTACAGTATGTGGGGGAGCATGGGCAGATGATAAACAATTAAGATACTAAATAAATTATTCGTTCTCTTAGAAAATAAGTGCTTTAGGGAAAAGTGAAGCCAGCTAACGGAAACCTGGAATGTAGGTGCGGGCATAGGTTTGCAGTATCAAGTAGGGTGGTCAGAGCTGGCCTCGTTGAGGAGGTAAGATCTGAGCAACGGCTTGTTGGGGAGGGAGACACCTTAGCCATGTGGACTGCTGAGGGCGGAGGGTTCCACACGGAGCCAGCTGGAGCTAGCACAAAGGCCTACGGTGGGACCATCTGCGATACTGTGATTTATCATCAGAAATACAGATTTGGTGTGTCCGGTCCCGGCACAGAGCTGCTAAAGCCCTTGGACTTTGGTGCAATGAGAGTGATAAAGGTTTCTTTTATTATCTTCTTGAGGTGACTTGGAAAGCACTAAGGTTGGGGCTGGTTGCCAGTGGGCTCAGAGGAAGGGAGAGGGGCTGGAGATTGAGTTCAGTCACCAGTGGCCAGCGATTTAATCAGTCGTGCTTGTGTCATGAAGTCTCCACAAAAACCTGAAAGGACTGGGTTCAGAGATCTTCTGGGTTGGTGAGCATGTGGAGATGGAGGGAGGGGGGCACACCTGGAGAGGGCATGGAAGCTGTGCGTCCTTTCCTCATGCCTTGCCCCGACATCTCTTCCTTCTGGCTGTTCCTGAGTTATAGCCTCTTGTAATAAACGGGTAATCTAGTAAGTAAAATGTTTCCTTCATTTCTGTGAACCTCTCTAGTGAATTAGTGAAACCCATGGAGGAGGTGATCATGGGAACCTCCCATCTATGGCCTGTTGGTCAGAAGCACCCATGACAACCTAGACTTGTGATGGGCAGCTGAAGGGGGGGTGAGGTTGCAGTTTTGTGGGACTGAGCCCCTAACCTGTGGGATCTGATGACCAGGTAGGTAGTGCTCGAATTGAGTTGAATTATAGGACACCCTGCTGGAATTGCTTGTTGTGGGGAAACCCCACCCATCAGAAGTGTATCCGTGCGTGCACCGGAGCATGACTGCTGGGGGAATAGCAAGGAAGCCAGTGTGGCTAGAGCAGAGTGTGAGGAGTGGTAGAGAAGAAGCACAGGGGAGCAGACAGAGTGGGAACAAAATCATGAAAAGCCTTGTAGGTCACTGGAATGATTGAGCTTGTACTTTGAGGGACATGGGGAGCCATTGAAGCAGACGAGTGACTTGATATGACCTACGCGTTGATAACAAAGTGAACGAGACAAGTGCAGAGCAGGGTGGCCAGCTGCGAGGACCGTTGCAGATGTCCAGGTGGCAGATGATGGTGGCTTGTGCCTGGTGAGAAGCAGTCATATTCTGGCTATATTTTGAAGATAGAATCAATAGGATAAGGTTTCTCGAAGGCCTGGATCTCATTTTTGAAGGAGTGAGAGCCAAAACTATGAAATTCCTTTTTTAAAAATGTCCTTTTATTTTTAAGTAATCTGTACACCCAACATGGGGCTTGAACTCACAACCCTGAGATCAAGAGTCACATGCTCTACCAAGTGAGCCAGCCAGGTGCCCCAAAACTATGGAATTCTTGGCCTAAGTAACTGAAGGAGGAAAAGGTCAGGAGTTGGGTTTTGGACATGTTGGGCTTGAGATGTCTGTTAGACCCCCTAGTCAAGATGCCAGGTACACACGTGGTTATGTGTGAGTCTGGGGTTCGGGAGAGCAGTCAGGGCTCGTGGTATAAATTTGGAAGAGGGCACATAGATAGGATTTAAAGCCATGAGGTTGGATGAGATCGCCCAGAGATATGAGTATAGATAAAGAAGAAATAACGGCAAAAAAGAGGAACCAGCACATGAGACTGAGGAGGAATGCCCGGAGACAGAGGAGCCACTCTTACCGGTTAGACTTCTTAGGGAGTCTGTTCTTTTACTCCCCAAAACAGGAGACTTCCTGATCTACAACAACCTATATCGTCTTCATCATCATTGTCACTGTCATCATCATCGAAAGCGTCTACTGTCTGTTGAGTTCCGCTGCGTGTTAGATGCCTGAGGACTGCACGTAAATGTGTGCCCCCCCCCTTGCCTTTAAGGACACCACAGAATGACAGTGGTGCCTGTGCACTGGCTGCCATAGGGACATGTGGAGGGAGGGCGCATTGGCCTGCGACAGGACGTGGAAGGAGGTGCCTTCCCCCTTGAGCCACTGCTCGGTCTTCTCCCCTTTACGGCTCAACTCCTGTGACACAGTCTGTCTCCTCACCTCCCACTCCCCGGCCCACTGCTGCTTTCTGCTGTCGTCACTCCTATAAACAAGCCTCCCCGGGGTCACCAGTTCCCTCCAGGCTGTTCATCTGAAGGATGTGTGCCCCCCCCCACCTCATCCTTAGCAGTTGTCCACCATGGTGGGCATTGGTTCCTGCCAGAGACCTCCTGCTTCTGTGATTCCACACTCTCGGTTTTCCTCTTGTTCTCTGGCAACTCCTGCTCACTCTTCTGCCTTCATCTCTTCAGCCTGAAGTGCTGGCTTACTAGAGCTTCTTCCCTCTTCTCCTTCTATGTGTTCTCTCACAGGCAAGGTCATCCTTATCCCCCCAGTTTAACAGTCATCCCGAGCATCCCTGTCAGTAATTTCCAAGTTCTGTCTCCATTACAGACTCTCCGATGAGCTCCAGATCTCTGTCAGCTCCGCCTTCTATCATCTCGGTTCAGCTGTCCTGTTTCTGAGACTCCTCCGCTTGGGGAGGGACCTCTCTCTCCCAGGCACTGGCCCGGCTCTTCTCCAGCCTCCCTGACTTCCCTGACACACCTCCCATTTCCCCTCCCAGGCTTCCTTTTCCCTTCACCAAGCCCATCTGCTTCACACCTCTTGCCACCAGCCCAAGAGATGAGACTTCATTCAAAGGTCAATATTGTCCTGGAGGAGGCAGATATATTGTGTTAGTGGATTTAGGAGGTCAGAAGACTCTGCTAGAGGCAATTTGGCAGGGTGACCCAATTTGGATATTTTTCTAAGGAAAATAAGATGGTAGTAAAATGTAAAAGAAATTCCTTGACTAATGGTGGTCTCCCCCTGGGGCCCTGCCTGAGGGTTTGCCCAAGCTGTGTTTCTTCCCTAAACAAGGGCAGAATAAAAATAGCTGGGGGCTAATCTAAGAGATACCAGCCAGGAGTCTCAGCAGTTGTCAGGAATGAAGGGCTGCAGGCTGGGGTGAGGGGAGGGGTGGGTGTTATCTACCCCCCCAACCCCCCTCCACCCCAGTCCCCAACAGCAGAGCCCCAGGGCTCGTGGTACAGGTCAACTTGCATTTTCAATGGCCCTACAGCGCACAGGGCCCCAAATCTGCCCTTTGGTGACAGAGGGACCTGGGTTCTAATTGTAGTCTTCCTGGCCATACGCCCCTGGGGAGGGATCGCCCCTCTGTTGTTTCCTCATCTGGAACACTGGGATACCTAATAACATTGACTTCTTAGGGGTGCTGGGAGATTAAAAGACAAAAGTCACCCAAGAACTCACAGAGTGGAGCTCACACAGTCATCCGGTTGGCCACTGCATTCGTTCCCAGAAGAACGTGGCGTGACCTCATTCCCCTTTCTTTTTGAAGCTTTGTTTTTGGGGGAAATGGTGGTTAGGTGAGGAGGATGCTGGGGTTGGCACGGAATCAGGCCCAAGGATGGAGCAGAGTTTCTTGAATGGCAGAGAGCTGAGTGGGACAGAGCAGGCGGTGGCAAACTGGCCGTCTTTCTCAAAACCTCCAAAAAAAAAAAAAAAAGTCAGTGGGTAGAATTAGCTCAATGTCAAATGTTCTGTTTATTATTATTAAATCTTTGCTCTTCTCCCCCCGCAATCTTATTCACTGGCAAAGAGTGCTCCTGGATAAAATAAATCCATAAAGTAGTAAATGAACATGGACTGGAAAATGAAGAAATGGTCAATCAGGTTGAATCTGACAGCTTAACTGGTATGAACAACAGGAGGGCTCCTGACAGAAACGTCGGTTTCTAAGAAAGGAGTTCTTAGTTTGCAGATGGCTCTGCCGTTGCATTCTCTGCCACTACCTGAACAGGTTTGCAGACCAGTGGATTCAGGGACCGAGGGGAGCTCCTGGCTGCCTTGCGGAAATGACCTCAACCCGCTCCACCCCCAGTCCGTTCCAGAATCGTACTGTGTGCTTCAGCTGCGCTCTGTGCTGGGCACTCGGGACAGAAGAATGAGACTCCACCAGCCTCGCGGAGCCCACAGCCTGTCGGAGACAGAGCTGGAGCTAGATAGTTACCCCAGAAGGTGGTAAGTGTCCTAAAGGGAGCCACAGGGGCCCTGGGAGCACAAAGTGACAACTCCTTTAGACTGCTTAGAAGCAGCAGATGGCGGTCAAGATAAAATGAATAATAAGCAATTATAATGAGGTCCAAAAGCAGTGCTTGGTGAGGTGTTCAGTAGGTGATGATGTTAATAAGTGTACTGAGTGCTTACTAGGTGCCAGGCACTGTGCATTATTTCACTTAATCCAGGATTCTGCCAAGAGTTCGTGTTCTTACAGCCGAGGCAACTGAGACCCAGAGAGGTCCAGAAACATACTCAAGGTCACACAGCTAGTAACTGGAGGAACTAGGGTTCAAACCCAGACGGCCAGGCTCAAGAGTCTCTGGACTTCTCCCAACAGTAGGAATGAGAGGCCGACAAAGTTCTGGGGGCAGAGGCCCATCGATGCAGACCCTGCCCAGCAACCATAATGATGTAAAGGGGAGGGGAGGGATGGAGGAGTGGAGGGTGCAGGGTTCGCAGATCCCTGCTGAGCCTGGTCAGCACTGGAGGTTCAGGAACGGAACAGTCACGCCAGCAAAAGAAAGAATTCACTGGCTCCCGTAATGGTAAGTGGCTTTAGACACACAGCTGGATCCAGGTGCGCTAACAAAGATGTTAGAAACTCGTCTCCTTTGGTCTCTTCCCCTATTTCCCTCCACTTGGCTTTCTTCTGAGGTGGACTCTGACCAGGTGGCAGGTTTCCCCCTTCCTCCATGGGCAGCTTCAGACTTATATCCACTTAGCTCAGAGTCCCTGAAGAAAGAGCCTTTTCCTTAAGAGTTCCTGAAAATCCCTCGGTGGGTCCCTGCACGAGTTCCTGTGGCCAGGAGCCCAGGATGTCCTGACTGGTGAGGCCCTGGGCCCACGGCCAGCATGGGTGTGGAGTCCGCCCCGCTTGGACCAACCACAGAGTGGAAGGTGGGAGGGGGTGGTTCCTGCGAAGAAATAAGAGCAGTTGGGAGGCCTTTTTGCCAGTACAGTGGTGTTCGTGCCGCAGGACGTGTGGGGGCTGAGGCTTATGTCCTTTGTACGAAGGAGCATACTTTTACCAGTGGATTCTTTTATTAGGAAAGCAATATCTGTTCATTGCAGGGAAATTAGAAAACATGTTTAAGCCACACAAACTCCTTCTTCCAAAGATGTGAATTTATAATCCCGTCTAGAGAGAATTGCCGGAAACATTTGGGAGTGGATGCTGTATTTTTTTTCTTTCTTCTTTTCTACCTTCAACATATATGGGGTCATGTTGTGTACCCTGGTTTGTTTGTTTACTTTTAAAAAATAGATCAAGATATAATTTATAATAAACTGCACATAAACTGTACAATTTGATGATGTTTGTCATGGGTACCACTGCAATCAAGGTAATGAGCATATCCATTACCCCCCAGAATGTTCTGGTGACCCTTGGTAATCTTTAGTACGTGTGCTGCCGATGTGAGCACATGCCCCGTTGTAATCTGTTTGCCGCCACTGCTCCCCCGCTTTCTCCAGATGACCACTGATCTGCTTTCTATCACTACAGACTAGATCGTACTTTTCACCACTTTATACAAATGGATCATACATGTACTGTTTTGGGGATGTGGCTTTTGTCACTCAGTGTAATTATTGGCCTTTTACCTCAGGATAATTATTTTGAAGTTCATTTGTGTTGTTGAATGTGTCGATAGTTCCTTTTTGTTGTTGAGTACTATTCTATGATATGGACTTTGTTTATCCGAACTGGATAATGGGCTTGCACAGCCATGTCCATAGCAGCATTATTCCCAGTAGCCTAAAGGTGGAAATAACCCAAGTGTCCCATCAGTGGATGAATGGATAAACAAAATGTGGTTATACATACAGTGGAATATTACTAAGCCTTAAAAAGGAATGAAATTCTGCGACACGCTCCATGGATGCCATACTTTGACGACATGACACTGAGTGAAATAAGCCAGACATGAGAGGACAAGTACTGTATGATCTCACTTATACGGGGTACCTTTCGTAGTCAGATTCATAGAGACAGAGTAGAAGGGTGCTGCTGTTGGGGGAGGGAGAAGAGACAATGGGGAGTTACAGTTTAATGTTTCATGAGGACAGAGTTTCCATTTAGGGTGATTCAGTTTAGGAAAAGGTCTGGAGATGGTTGGTGGTGGTGATCGTACAGTAGTGTCAATGTGCTTAATGCCACTGACTTGTATACTCAAAAAGGGTTAAAATGATAAATTTTGTCTTATGTATGTTTTACCACAAAGAAATTGTTTTAAAGGAGAGGGTGGATTTCCCGGTCTCCCCCTGGAGCGGCTCCAGATCTGAAGGAGAGCTGTCAGAGCCTGGGCAGCTCTGGGACCGCGTCCTGACAAGCCCTGACTCCTGCACTCGTGGTCCCAGCACCGTGCCCCTGCTACCTCCTGTCTCTGCTCCTCTCTGGAAGGCTTCATTCGGCCTCTCAGCCTCTTCCCCTCAGCAGGACACGTGACCACTCCCTCCTCTGGGATTTAGGAAGCCAGAATTTACCCACATTTAGTAAGAAAGATACTAAGGAAGGGTCCATGGAACGCAGACACCAGAAACCTCAAAGTCATGTTCAAAACTCCCTTTTTCATCTCCATATTGTCACCTCCAAGGGTGTGGCCATTCTTTTCCAAAGTGAACTTCCCTTTGGCTCTCCCTTTTCCTACTGCCGCAATTGGACTTGGGCTGGCCTATTGCAGTAACTTTTTTTTTGAAGGGGGTGAGGGCAGAGGGAGAGAGAATCTTAAGCAGGCTCCATGCTAGTGCAGAACCTGACCTGGGGTTTGATCTTGATCTCTCGACCCTGAGATCACGACCTGAGCTGAAATCAAGAGGCAGATGCTTAACCAACTGAGCCACCAAGGTGCCCCACGCAATAACTTTCTGAATGGTCTCCCTACCCTAGGCTCTGAGGAATGCGCTTATTTAAGGTGAAGAAACTTACTACATCTCAAGAATGTGAGGGTGAATGGAGAGGAAGGTAGGCAAGGTCATGGAGGAAGTGAGGGGAGAGGGTTCACCTTGGGAAGGGGGTTCAGGTTCCACTGTAAGAACATTTCGAGAGAGTGTGTGTATGTGTGGAGACATCTGCTGTCTCTGGTTTCTCTTTCATGACGGTTCATGGTGGGGTTAGGGGTGCTGAGAAGATGGACAAGACGGACTCGTGGAGTGGTGGGTAGGATGGCTGGTAATGCTGGAGCATTATGGAGGTTCTGGGAACTTTAGTTCAGGAAACCACTGTGCAATCACTTTAAAAGATGTTTGCAAATTTCTTGACATTCTTCCCATCAAACGGTATAGTCTAAGTCCTCTCCCCTTGAATATGGGCTGACTTTCATGACATGCTTCTAATAACAGACTGCAGTGGAGGTGACGCTGTGTGACATCTGAGACTAGATCATAAGACAATGTAGCATCCATCTGGCTCTCTCTTGGGACACTCAACCTTAGAACCCAGCCACCGTGCTATGAAGATGCCCAGGCCAAACAGGAAGGCCACTTGCTAGTGTGGGAGCCCAGCTGAGGTCACTGCTGACAGCCAGCATCAAACACCAGGCATGTGAATGATGAGGACTTCAAACTGCTCCAGCACCAGCCACCATCTGACTGCAACTGCATGAACATGAGAGGCCCCAAGGAGGAAACGTCCAGCTGAAGCCCACGGACCCCCAGAACCATGAGACAAAGTAACAATGGGTGAGGGTTTTGCGCCACTGTCTGGGGTGATCTGTTACGCAGCCGTAGTAGCTGGAGCATGCAGCCAGACTGTCCTCAGAACGTCAGTTCCTGTGGTTGACATTGTCCTTATTGAAGGGACATTCATTTTTTCATGGTAAAGTGATTCATTCGATGGTAAAAGCAATACAGGGTCATGTGAGAAAATTTGGAAAACACTGACAAATTCAAAGAAGAAAAAATTACCTGAAAACCTACTACCCAAGAGAATCCCTAGCACATAACAGGCACTCAATAAATATTTACTGAGGAAGTGAATGAACCTGATGACTTGCCCCCCGCCCCCGACCTCCATTTTGGGGCATTTAGGTTGTTTGCCATTTTTTGGAATGGTAGGTTTTTGACTTCTGGAGTTTACTGTGCCAAGCAAGATGGAAGCAGGGCAAGGTGAATCGGTTGGGCAAGCCATTCTAAGGTTTGCAACCTTAACATTTGTCTTTCCCAGGTAGAAAAACATTTCCTGGAGCTTTCAGCTTCCTCTCTTCTGGGGCGTTGACTCACCCCAGCTCAGAAAAGAGATCGCAAACATCTTCCTTCTGGAAAATGGATTTACATAGGAAGGTGAGCTTTCAGGGATAATATTTATATCCATCTTTCAGCCATGCTGCTCATGTTACTCAGCGTCATGCTGACTTCAAACACTTCTCTCCAGCAAGTATAGACATTGCCATCAGCTATTCTCAGGAACAAATGTGGTCATGTAATCCCAGGGCCTACAAAGAATGTGGCAGCAACTGAAACCAAATTATTTAACCATTTTCTGAACCAAAAACTGGAAAGCAAATAGCAGAGGTACTTTTGAGCAGATAATATTAGTGACCCAGAATTTTATCAATCCTCTGACCAAAATACATCCAGTTCCTTCTGACTTGAAAGAGTCCACTCCCAAGGTTAATGTTTTTCCTTATATATTTTAACACACTCAACATTGCTTTCTTCCCTAGTGTCTTGCAGTGATGTAACTGGTAGAAACAGAGCAGAGTTTAAGGGGGAGGCCTCCCCGGTTAAGCAGGCCTTACCTCCCTCCTTTCTTTAGGGATGGGAAGTAGGTATAGCTAAGCACAGATGCGGTTATTTGGTTGTGGTAGGAAATCATCTGGGAGTAGGACCCATACTCTTTCCCTTGGGCAGGGAAAGGATGTCCCTCTCCTCCAGCCTCAAGGTTGAGAGGCAGATTCCCCATGGTAGGCATCTGCTCTGTTTGTCCTACATCTATTCCGCTTCATCTGGGAATACCCCACCTCTGCCAGTTTTTCTTTGGGGGACCACCATTCCCCACTTTCAGTCCACATGGTTAGAGTGGAGCTCACCCAACCCTTGATACCAGGGTTGGAGATGTGACCTGGACAATCAGGGTCAGGTTAGCTCAGTGATTGGCTCATATAACCAAAGCCAGGCCACCGAGCATCAGTCCTGGAATGTTTGCTGGAATTCTCCAGAAAGAAACGTTCTCTTTTTCTGGATTGCTAAGCTCATAGGAAGGGACCCTGGAACTACGATCTTGGGGGGAGCCTGTCTAAAAGAGAGCTGAGAGACAGAGGGGCAGAGAGACAGCATCCTCCTGACATAATGTAAGCCCCGGGATCCAGCTATGCCTGAAGCCAGCTGTAGCTCTGGTCTTCCTATTTAGGTCATCCAAAAATTAACTTATATTACTTTGGGTTCTGTCACTTGCAACACAAAGGGTTCTTACTCATACAGCCCCTGTGTATTGGACGAGGGAGAAATTAAAGAGGGAGGGAACTGGCAAGCAAGCCCCCTTCCCAAAAAGGCTTCTAGACAAGGGCCCTCCACTTCAGTATGGCCTAAAGCATAATAGTTTTTGTCCAGACTTTTTCCTACAAAGGCCCCAGACCCCATTGGCCTTGTGGTTTACTTTGACCACCAGTTGTTCAGTTGACTGTGAACTGGTCTTAACCCAGAGATGGGATGTTAATTGCCCCAAAGTCTGGGATTTGGCCCTTGTTGACGTTAAGCTGACCCTTGGCTTACCACAGGTTTTTGTTCCAAGACCAGGCGCTACTTAACCACAGAGATGAGTATGGGATGTCTGCTTAAATCTGACCACTGACCAAGAATAAAGAAACTGGGTGTCAAAAGCTTTACCATCCCCAGTGTGTTCCCTATTTAGGTTGCAACCTCGTCACCATCACGCAGCTTCCCTACCCTGTCACTGGCCCCCAGTGCCCAAGCCAGAAACTCAACTTTCTTCCCATCTCCTTTGTCTTATCTCTTCTGATTGGTCACGAGCCCCCCTCCACTTCCACAGAAATACCTGATATGAAGATATGTGACCGGATTCAAAATCTGAATAATTTCCTATAATTGCCAAATGAAAGAAAAGAGAGGTTCTTTATTTTTTTTTATTATGTTAGTCATACAGTACTTCATTAGTTTTTGATGCAATGTTCCATGCTTCATTGTTTGTGTATAACACCCAGTGCTCATTGCAATAGTGCCCTCCTTAATACCCATCACAGGGGTAACCTATCCCCCCAACCCCCTCCTCTCTGAAGCCCTGTTTGTTTCCCGGAGTCCATAGTCTCTCATGGCTTGTCTCCCCCTCTGATTCCCCCCACCCCACCTTCATTTTTCCCTTCCTTCTCCTAATGTCCTCCATGCTATCCCTTATGTTCCACATATAAGTGAAATCATATGATAATTGTCTTTTTCTGGTTGATTTACTTCACTTAGCATAATCCCCTCCCATTCCATCCATGTCAATGCAAATGATGGGTATTCATTCTTTCTGATGGCTGAGGAATATTACATCATATATATGGACCATATCTTCTTTATCCATTTGTCTGTTGAAGGGCATCTCAACTCGTTCCACAGTTTGACTATTGTGGATATTGCTGCTATGAAAATTGGGGTACACGTGCCCCTTCTTTTCACTGCATCTGTATCTTTGGGGTAAATACCCGGTAGTGTAATTGCTGGGTCATAGGGTAGCTCTATTTTTAACTTTCTGAGGAACCTCCATACTATTTTCCAAAGTGGCTGTACCAACTTACATTCCCACCAACAGTATAGGAGGGTTCCCCTTTCTCTACATCCTCGCCAACATTTGTTGTTTCCTGCCTTATTAATTTTTGCCATTCTAACTGGTGTAAGGTGGCATCTCAAGGTGGTTTTGATTTGAATTTCCCTGATGGCTAATGATGTTGAACATTTTTTCATGTGTCTGTTAGCCATTCGTATGTCTTCTTTGGAGAAGTGTCTGTTCATGTCTTCTGCCCATTTTTTGATTTGATTATTTGTTTTGAGTTTGAGAAGTTCTTTATAGATCTTAATACCAGCCCTTTATCTGCAATGTCAGTTGCAAATATCTTCTCCCATTTTCGTGGGTTGCCTCGAAAAGAGAGGCTCTTTAAATGTAGTTTTGACCATTGTAAATCTTTTGAGATGGAAAGACAAAATTTTCTAAGCCTTTTTTTTTTAACTGCATATATTGTGAAAGCAAAACCTCTTGGCAGTGCTTTGACTCTCAAGAATTGGACGCACTCGTCAGTAAAGCAGGGATTGCAGGCGGCCATGGGCCTGAAGCCTGACATGAAAGTTACATTCATGGAAGGAAATTCTCAGTCAGATTTTGGACAGTATCTCATTCTAGTTTCCTGTTAAGTAAGTTTCCTCCTCTTCATAATTTATTTTTAAATCAGAGTTACAGCGTATGAAAGTGTGGTGAATTTTTTCACGAAGCCCCAGAGAGAGAGGTCTGAAACCCCTCTTGTCTGCTGCAGCTGCCGTAGCAACATTACCATCTTGGTAAAACTACTTCCTCCCCTTTGGTGTGTCTGATGTATCTCTTTAAAAAATCTGACAACTAGGAATCCAGAAGCTCGGATCATCCTTATTGCCATCATCTTTCTAATCCAGACCCAGCACATTCTTTGCATTTTCTCCACTGTACCCACCTCAGGATCCTCCTGAAAGCCCGCAGCTAGCCCACTGGGAGAGTGAAAAGCAAAACCATGTCAACCACGGAGTTTAATGTCGTTGCATGTGGAATGGAGGTGCAATGCCTGTCTCTTCTCTACTTTTCAAATTGGTAAGAATAGTCTGATTATCTCTTGAATCAAACTGACATATAGATATTCTCTTATATGCAAATTCTATATGGAAGAAGCCCCATTTCCAAAACCCGTGTGAGAACAAGATGATTTCCCTTTAGAAAAGTGACTGCATGGCACGTGAGAACACAAAACCTGAAGTCTTTGCAGATTGTAACTCCATGGCAGATGTGTGCCAGATCACAGAGGAGCTTAAAACCACATGTTCACTTGGGCATTTAGCCCAGAAAAATGGAAGTCGACATCCTCACAGAAACCCATAGACGAGCGTTCAGAGTGGCTTTAATAGCCCCAAACCAGAAACAACTTAAATGTCCTCCAATGGGTGAATGGTTAATCAAATTCTAGTACACCCTTACAGTAGAGCACTACTCAGCAACACCAGGGTTCACACCATCCATCTGTGCAACAACCCCGGGCGGCTGTCATGGGAATGATGCTTCGTGAAGAAAGCCAGTCTCAAAGGTCTGCATGCCCTGTGAGTCCACTGATATAACATTCTCAAAATGACAAAACTATGGAGATGGTGAACAGAGTAGAGACCGCCAAGGGACAGGTGTGGGGGGCTGTGGCTGTGAAGGGGTAGCATGAGGGAATTCCTATGTGGGGATGGAATGGGTCCGTGTCTTGATTACAGTGGTGGTTACATCAGTCTATCCATGGGATAAGATAACACAGAAACACAGAAATAAACACATAAAAGCTGGTGCAGAATAAGGTCAGTGGTCTAGTCAACCATGCTATATCCACATCAGTCTCCTTAGATGTTGGACTACTGCTCTAGAAGATGTTACCATTGGGGGAGGCTGGGTGAAGGGTCCATGGAATCCTGTGTACTATTTTTGCAACTTCCCGGGAGTCTATAATGATTTCCAAATACAAAGTTTCTAAAAACCCTAAACATTAGGGATTACTGCAGATGAATATAAATCAGAAAGGAGGGCTTCTCGCTAGACTCTGGGGTTCAGGTTACTTGTGCTTGACTCACTAAGTACTGTTCAGGGGCACAAGTCCAAGTGCAGAGTGTCATGTGCTTTATGGGTTTGTAAATTTGAGTCGTCCGTTCCCCCTAGAAAAGATCAGGCTGCAGCTCATCAACTGAAATGAGACGTGGCTTTAATTTCTGGACTCTCAGTCCCCTCCAGCCCTACAGTCATCCATTTGGTTGGGGACCAGAGGTCAACTGATAGCGGAAGTGCATCTCTCCGGTCTCATTTCTCACCCTCCTGGCAGGGGCCGTGGCTCCTTTTAACAGAGTGGCCCTTCCAGGTGTGGCCCCCTGTGGCCCCTGTCTTCCCCTCGCTGGCTGTGGTGCTCACTCAGGAGAACATCCAGTGCCCTCATCACTGGCTTCAAAGGCGGCCCTTTCAAGGAAGCAGACAGAGTTCAGCTGTCCGTGCCCTGTGAATGGTTATGAATTGGAGCAGGAACTCTGGAGAATCACAAGCAGCTCCAATTCCCATGCTTAGGGCCACTCACACCACCTGGCTTTAAAGCCCCAGCTGGGGTGTCTGTGCAGCTTCCAGCAGATCAGAGTTCAGGGAAAGAAAACATATGGCTGAGTCATTAGCAGAGGACAGGGGACAACATCCTCAGGCCAAGAGTCTAGAGCTCTGGATGGGTTTCAGCATCCCCTGGGGAAGCTCTGAGCCTCTGGAGGAATAATCTAGGGATGCTTCCAGCCTCAATGGCACCTTTGGTGAGTTAGAAAAGTGTGCTCCTTGGGGGGAGGGGGTCATGGGTCCTCGGCCCAGAGCTGGCCAGCAAGTGGCACCTCGTGTGAGAATATTTCAGCCGGTTCAGGAAGAGCGCGGATGGCCAGAGGAGAAGGCTGGAATGCAGGCTGGGACAGGCTGTGAAGAACTTTGATTTTCATGCCAAGGGGTTTGGACCTCATTCTGTGCTTGAGCAGAGGGCCAGGTGTTGTCAGTCAAGTGAGGCATACCCCAAAACCTAGACCTGAGGGAAATCTGACTTTCTACCTATTGGAGGTAATTGACTCTGGTGATTTTGAAACACAGCCATGGTCCTCTGATACTTCTCTTTTGGAGGAGGAATCTCTGTCTATGTCCATAGGCTCCATGTCTTTCCTTTTGAAACTCTGAGGGCTTGGGATTGTTTTGATGATGGAGTACAGTAGAGGTGATTCTATATGACTTCTAAGGATAAGTGATGAAAGGTGGTACAGCTTCCACCTGGTGCTCCAGAGCCCTTGTCCTTGGAAAACTGAGCTGCCATGTAAGAAGTTCAACTGTCCTGAGGCCACCATGCTATGAGGATCCCAATCCACATGGAGAAGCCAGTGTAGATGCTTGGGCTATCAGTTCCCACTAGGGCCAATCTTTGGGTCATCCCAGCCTAAGCACCAGACAAATGAGTGAAGAAGGTTGCAGGTGGTCCCAGCCCCTTGCCATTGCAGTCTTTCCAGCTGGGGCCTCAGACATCATGGAGTAGAGACAAGTCATCCATACCATGCCTCATCTGGATTCTTGGCCCACAGAAGAGTTAAATGGTGGTTGTTGTCTTATGGCACTAAGTTTGGGGTGGATTGTTACACAGCAATAGGTAACTGGAACATTACCAATAATCTGAGTAAGCCAGACATCTTAACCTCAGATACTTTCACTTGGGCAAGGCATGAAGTAAGAATGTGAGAATGGGGCCTAGTGAGGGAGTAGTGGGGCCAGGAAAAACACTCTACCTGGCAAAACACCCACCTGACGGCCCTGGGGTGAGGCCTTTGTGGCATCTGGAGGAAACTGATATCATGTTGGTAAATGTGAACGAAGAGTTGGGGCACACCCCAAACTCCAACCAACGTCATCTGGGGTGATCTCAGGGAGGCCCAACTGTTGGATGGGACTGTAGTTTGTGACACAGAAGCCTCATCTATTGTGTTGTGCCCACCTAGAGAAACAAGCTGGTGATGGCTTCAGCCATGAGGATAGGAAGGAGCTGCCCCCCTCGAGGCCTCACCTCACAGTACCCCCAACTCATCCATCAGGGAGGAGTGGATCCTCACCTCCCTTGCCTCTGGTTCCAGTCTCACCCATAAATGCCTCTTCATGATGGTAGTGCCCTTGTCCTCTCACCTCTGGCCCAAGCTCTTCACAAGCCTACTTACTACTAACTGCCTCCACCATCTGAGCCTCCAGGCCTCCACATGTGTCTCCAGGACTTAGCACAGTGCCTACACATAGTAGTAGAAGACTTCAAACAACACAAAATTACTGTTGTACAATTCTAGAGGCTAGAAGTCTGAAATCAAGTTGTTAACAAGGCCATGATCCTCTGACAGCTTGAGGGGAGATTCCTTCCTTGCTTCTTCTAGCTTCTAGTAGTTGCCAGCAATCTCTGACTCTCCTTAACTTGTAGATGCATCACTCCAATCTTGGCTACACCACCACATGGCCATCCTCTCCCTCTGTGTCGTCACATAGTCTAATCCCTGTGCACGTCTATCTCTGTGTCCAATTTACCCTTTTAATAAGGAGACCAATCACACTGGATAGGGCCTACCCTAATGACCCATCTTCATTAATCACACGAGCAATGGCCCTATTTTCAAATAAGGTTACATTCTGAGGTGCTATTTGTCAGGACTTC
Source organism: Ursus arctos (assembly GCF_023065955.2). Lineage (NCBI taxonomy): Eukaryota > Metazoa > Chordata > Mammalia > Carnivora > Ursidae > Ursus > Ursus arctos. The sequence continues at coordinate 59,785,989 of NW_026622819.1, forward strand.
ATGTATCTTTGTGGGGAGGGGGCAAAATTCAACCTATAACAGCTTAGATAACCTAAGTCCAGCCCTGAGATAAGGATCTGCTCCCAGGATGCTGATCAAAAGCCTTTTGAACCAGCAGGATGAGGATGAGGATGAGAACCTAGTCTGGGGGGTTCACCAGGAGCCCAGTGGAGCACCCGTGGTGCTCAGGCACCCCGATGCATCAGCGACACCATGAGCTCATCACCCCATGGAAAGGTACCCCCTTTTATTGCCTATCAGCACATCTCTTCATGGGGCAACACTCACTACAGCTTGTCATTATTTTATTCACTATAAGCTTGAAAGGGGCAGGGTCCTTTCGTATCTTATTAACCCTTAATCCCCAGTTCCCAGCACAGTGTCTCAGTAAATACTGATGGAGTGCCTACATGAATGAGCAAATGAATAGTGACTTGCTGGCGGGAAAAAAGGTTCCAGAAAGCTCCCTTGGAAGCACTGTGGAGGGCAGAGACCGAAATTAAGGGGACCAAGGAGGCGGGAGCAGCCACAGTCTGGTACATAGAAGGCGTTTGAAAACTGACCTGAAAGCAGAATTGCTGCCCACACGGCCCAGGAGACGGGGCGCCTCATGCAGCGGCACTGACCCCTGAGGCCAGGGCAGTGCTGGGTAGGGGTCGGCACATGCCTGCGGCCACCGACAGACTGGTGCGTGCGAAATATAGGACAGCACGAAAGCAGGCAGTGGCCTGCCCCTGGCTCCCTCCTTTCCAACTGTGTGATGATCACAGATGACCCAGTGAGGCTTGGTAACTCACCCTTTCCAGAACTGTCTTGCCCAAGGTGAGCAGGGGCAGGGACAGCAGAGCAGACGTATTCACTCAGCAAACCCTCTGGCAAGAAACAGTCATACCAGCCAGCTGCTAGCCCATGAACAGATAGAAAACATTAGAGGATCTTCCTGTTCAAACTACATAACACAAACTCCCCTCAGTGATTTCCAAACCCTCTAACTAGTCCCGTTTAGTAAGCGCGTCCACACACAGCAGCTCTGTGAGGCAGCGCGTCGTCACCCCAGTGACATGAGAACCTGAGGTACGACAGAGAGAAATGCCTTGACCAAGGTCACGTAGCTGGTAAGCAGCCCCCAGGCTGTCCGTGTCCAAAGCCTATCCTCTACCCATACTGCAACCCGACCTCCAGTTCCACCCACTTGAGATTGTCTGTGAGGAATCTCCGTTTTGGAGCCTCAGACGGAAACTACCTTAGGCTTGAGACAACAACCCATGGAAAGTGGGGAAGGGAACTGACATTTGTTGAGCTGACATCTGTATTATCCCATTTTATACTCCAAAAACATGGTGTGGGGGGCTTTAATAGTCCCATTTAACAATCAGGGAAATCAAGTCCCAAGTTGTTTCATTATGCTAGAGCTAGGATACTAACATGGGCCAGTGGGTACTAAAAGCAGTGCTTTTGCTACTACCCCATGGTCCTTTCCAGAAGAAGACTTCCCCGCACCTCCCTGTGTACTCTGCCAGACAACAGATCCTTGTCCATCCCATAGGCCCTGCTTGCCTGTGGCTGTAGGATCTGGCCGGTCCTCCCACCCAGGACTGGGCTTTGTGGAGATCAGAGGATGGGGACTGTTGGGCCTGGTTGGGCTGGGTGGCATTTAGGGGTGGGAACAGCCCTTATGCTGGCCAAGGCCCAGCTGTAGAGAGACCCCAGGTGACCATAGCCCTCAGGACCCTTTCTTGTAGATTCAGAGTGAGGATACTCTGCAGACATCCAATGAAGGTTGACAAGGCCCTGGGATGAGACAGCCTTAGAGATGGCCCCTGAGCCCCAGTGGCCTACCTTGTTCACCAGATGTTCACCCAGCCCTGGGCAGAGGGGAGGAGAAGGGAGGAAGGGAAGAAGGAGGAGAGGGCAGGTACAGAGACTGAATGCTTGGGTTCTTAAGTCACACTGCCTGGTCTCGCATTCTGGCTCTAATTGTGATGCTGCCATCACCACATTTGCCGTGTCCTCTTATCCCGGCTATTTGCAATTCTTTCTTTCTCTGTCAGTTGACTATGGCCACAATAATGCTGCTTGACAACAACAAAACCACGGAACCTTAGTGGCTCTCAACAATAAGCATTAAATTAACACTATGGCTCTTATGGGCCAGCTGGGTCTGGCAGGTGGTGGGGGTGGACTGTTGTGGGCTGGCTGGCCCCACTCCATGTGTCTCTCCCCTCCTTCAGCAACCAGCAGGCCAGCCTGGGCTTGCTGTTCTCATGGAGAAGGCAGAAACGCAGGAGCACAAGACCAACCATGCTAGTGCCCCTCCAGCCTCTGCTGCCATTTCATTTGCTAACATCCTATTGGCCAAGCAAGTCACATGACTCAAGTACAGAGTCAGGGGCCAGGGATGTCCGCTTTGCCCATGGAAGTAGGGGGATGAGAGCAAATATATGGGAATAATAAGCCGATCCACCACACATCCCCTCCACACTATAAGTTCCAGTGGGATGCTTATTGACTGCTGGATTTCTAGTCGCTGTCATAGGGCTGGACACAGAATAGGTTCTCAAAAGATGAATAATGAGAGCTAATATTTAAGAGCGCTTAAATGTAAGATAAGAGGACCTACTATGTGTCGGGCACTGTGCTAACAGCTTTACTTCTCTGTTCTCATGTAAATGTCTTACTGTGATGTAGGTCCTAATAGTCCCATTCTACAGATGAGAGCACAGAGGTCCAGGGAAGCTAAGTGACCTGAGCCCTAGGTCCCACGGCTGTGTAGGTGAGAATCAGAACACAGTCTAGGCAGCCTGGCATCAGAGTGTGAGCTCCTACAAACTATAAAATGAGCCCAGGGGAGAGAATGCTGAGCTTAGCTGGGGCAGGTGGCAGTGGCCTGGTAGAGGCCATACTTTGCCCTGGATTTGAAGAATGGAGTCAGCCTGGGGAGCGCATTCCAGACACAGGGAAGGGTATGCAAAGGCACAGGGGAGTGACAGTTTGTGGGAGAGCAAATTTCTGACACACACAGGTGGGAGATGAGGCTGGAGAGATAAGCAGGGTAATTAGATGGCAGAAATTGCTCATTCTCTCTGCTTTGTACTTGTAACAATTTTTAGGTGGATACGAGCATAGATACCAACTTACCTACATTTGTCAGCCTTCCTTGCAGCTGGATAGGTATGGCGAAGCAACCACTTTCAGATAATGGGACAAGAATGAAAGTTCTAAGTGAAACTTCTAGATTGTGTCCTTAAAGGAAGACAAGGGCCCCTGTCTACTTTTCCCTCATCCCCCTGACTAGAAGGCAGATGGGACGGTGGAGCCATCTCAGACCAGGAAGTGGCTGCTGCATATTGAGAACAAATTGCAGAACAAGATAGAAAGAGCCCAAATTCCCAATGCCATCAAATCATACATTGGAACAAGCTTGGCATGTAAGAGAAATTAACTTCCCATTTGCTCAAGCCATTCTAGTTTGGGGAGCTTTGTTATAGCCACCTTTGATCCTACCTATTGTATCATGCAGTTTCGTTATACCCTGCAGAGGAGTTTAGCTCTCTCCCCAGATCAGGGGATACAAACTCATTGGCTTGTAGACGCCAGGCCGGCCATGCAGCTGAGTAAGGCAGACTGGGTGCTTCCTTTCACCAAGAAACATCTGCTTTTCTGTTTGAAATACAGGATCCTCTTCACCTAGCTTTATTTTGTCCAATTTTGCAAGACAAGGACATAATCTTTCTCTGTTCTCAACTCTGCTGTAAGAGGAACAGCTGGAGCCACGTCATTGTTGGGGGCAATAGGGGGTAGTGGGGACTGAGGTGAACTGGAGAGCAGATGCCTCAGTCAAGGGGCAGCTGCTACTCAGCCTCTCCTAGCGGCCGCCCCAGGGGAACACGAGCCGCCATGGCCGGATAACTCAATTTCTCAAATTTAATAATCTGGGTTTTTAATGTAGCGCCACCTGTATAGTGGAGGGGCACAGAGCCTCGTGAGAGAGCAGCGAACTCAGAGGTCCAGCGGACGGCCCTGCGGCTCTGCATCTCCTCCAAACGGTAGCACGAGGCCACCTGGGACCAAAATGACATGGGACAAATAGCAGATAGCCTCGACCAGCACTGTCTCGAGCTTCACCGCTAGGATAAGGAGGGACGGTAAGACATTTATTTTCCGAGCTCCTGGCATAATCTTTACAGGTGTTACATAAATAATTCAGGAAAGTCACATACATCGTGTTCATTTAAGAAGAGAGAACCGTTTGTGGGCTAAACATTCCAGTTTACAACCTCAACTCTAGTGACAGGGAAGCACGATAGAATCTTGAATAAGGACCTTGTGGGGAGACATTCGTGTGGAGAACGGACTGGAGAGGGAGAGACAGGGTCAGTGTCCCAGGCTGGTAGGAGGCAATGGAGCCTGGCGAAGGGGGTGACCGTGGGCACAGGGAGGACAGGCCAGAGCCCCCGGCCGCTGCCAGCGGGGGAGTGGACTGGCCTCGTCCCTGGCTGGCCTCGGCCTGTGCTTTGCGAGGCGCTCGGGCTGGCCCCGCGGGGCGGGCCTGGAAAGGTCTGGGGGTGCTCTCTCAGGGGCCTCCTCCCCGATGTGCTGCACGCACCTCGGGCATCAGCAGCCCAGTCGGAAGCTGCCCAGGCGCGCGGCGGGCGTGAAGGCCACGGTTCCCGCAACGTGGTTCCTGCGGGGTGAGGCGCAGGTCCCTGAGGGCACGCAAGACAATTTTAGATGGCGCACAGGAAACGTTTTCTCTTCAGTAGCTCTGTCCTGATTCTCACGTACGTCGGGGAAACGTGCGGTTTCACAGGTGTTGTTGAGGGCAGTGAGTCACTGAAGGTGAACTTGGGGAGAATGTCAAGTCGATAACCATCCAAGCTGGGGGGTGAGTGGACTTGGGGGAGATGGCGAGAGTGAGGCTCGAGGGATGCGGCTGGCTGGCCTCCCAGGCTCCAGTTCGGCCAACCATCTTTGCTCGCCTCTGGTGGTTTCAGCAGGCTGGATACCGGCTCGGTGTGTGCACACGAATCAGGTCACTTACTGCTCACAAGTCGGCCTGCTCAGTTGTTTTTGTCCTCTTCTGAGGACAAGAAAGCCTAAATGTCAAGTACTGGTCTGGACACGGACTCTAAGCCCAGTGTCTGGTGGTTTCGGACAGTGTGACAGGGGCCATTTTTCTGCGAACGAGTCTAAGAGGCCGGGCTGGAGTAGGGCTCACGTGGCTCAGGGGCTGACCTGGGCCCTCCAGGGAAGAACACTGACCACATGCGGTGTTGAGCACGTATGAGGGTTGTTCTGAAGACCCTTTTGGGGACAGCCAGACTTTGTTTTACTTTTCATCATAAAATGTGTTTTTTTCAGTTTCTCAAGGAAATATATGATCATTCCAAAAATTCAGAAAGAAGGAAGAAATCAGACACACAGAATCCCACCAGAGATGATCATTGTTAATGATAGCCGGACATTTTGGTCCAGGTTCATAGTCTCAGAATCTAGCAGAGAGCATCTTCTCTCTGTAGGAGAAATGTCTCCCCATATGCCCCGCTTTTCTGGTACCCCATCAGCTTGCCTCCCAAACATCAACAAAAATTGACAGGTCCAAGGACTTTTCTTCATCTAAGAGAATGTTCTGGTTTCTACTCCTCAGTGCCTGGTATTCCCACACTGTCATGCTCTGTTGTCTCTCCTCCCTTCTGGCTGTCCCAACCCCATCGGTCCGTGCTGCGAGGCCACAGAGCTTGGCCTGACAGCTTGGCATTGAAAATGCCTGACTTCCAGTGCCCTCTGAAGAGGGCGATGCTCCTGGCCCAGCTCAGAACAAAATACGGAGTGTTTCTGGTAAAGAGATTAAGAACATAAAAAGGAGCAAGTGTCTGGGCATGGGAGCTAATTGCTTGCGAGGCCTTGCCTGCCACAGGCCCTGTGGCTCACCCCACACTTGACTCTGGACCGCAGGTCCCAGAGGCTGCGGATGAAAGAGCGGAGAGGATGAATTCCAGCATCTTGATTTCAGCCCACAGCTCGGACAGCTGCATGACGCAGGCCCCTGGCTCCACCAGGGGAAGGCGGCCCAGCCATCTGGTTGGTGGGAGTCAGGGGCACGATTAGCTGCTTCTAACTGCTGTGCTTAAGCCAGGTTCTCTGGCTTTGAAGATGACTCCTGCAGGACCGAAGAGTTCATTTCCTTGAGGGGAAACACTGTCAAATTTAAAAGCCATCATTCTCCAGGGAGGCCGGGTGGCTCTCTACTCATCTGTAAACACTGTTAAGGAGGGGCTTGGTTTCTGTTCTAACAGCTCCTTGAGCTTTACACTTAATGGGAGCGGGGTGGCACAGGGAACAGATGGACAGTGGGGCCATCGATGGCCCCCAGACAATTTGGTCTTGTCATCTTTTGGTTGTCATTTTATTTCAACCAATGCAGCTGTGCTCTCTGCTGCATGACTACTGTTCTTTCGATCGGGGCACGGTGTTCTCAGCCCTGGCACCACACCTCCAGAGAACACCCAATGTTTGCCATGCATTTATTGAACGGCTACTGTGTGCCAGGTGGTACGAACCAAACAGAGCAGTGGAGTTCAGAGGTAAGAAGCATGGGCTCTGGACCAAACCTGCCTGGGTCCTGAGCTCAGTCCTGGCCCTGCCTCTTACTCTCCATGTCCTATGTGCTAAGACTTCGGGCCTGATCGGTTGCAGGAAGAGAATGATGGTGTCTGTCTACAGGGTTATGGTGGGGATAAATGGGATGTTGCAAGTGCAGCCTGACGCTTTGTAACTGCTCCATGAGTATGGACTACGATGGCATAGTCCCCGCCCTGCATGGTGCTTAGTCTAGAAGGGATGACAACAAACCAGTGCACATGCAAATGTATGGGACAGACTGTGAGAAGGGGAGCTAAAATAGAGGACACGGAAGCGTGCAACTTAGACGAGGGCTCGGGAAGGCCCTTTCTGAGAAAATTGCAAGGAGGAGTGGGTGATGCAGCTGGAGGCACGGACAGGACTTGCTGCCCAGGCAGGGTTCCGGATTGCCTACAAGCACTGGGGAACACTGGGGGGCCTTGTGCAGGGAAGTGACAGCGTCCGACTTCTGGACCCCTGCCTACTGTGTGGGCACTAGACTGTTGGGAAGCGTGTTCATTTTCTATTATCGCAAACTCAGCGGCTTCAAACAATACAAATGTATTCTCTTACAGTTCTGGAAGTTGGGAGTTCTAAAATCAAGGTGTCAGCAGGGCTGCATTCCTTCTGGAGGCTCCAGGGAGAATCTGTTCCTTGCCTTTTCTAGTTTCTAGAGGCTGCCCAACTTCATCAGCCCCCGGGTGCACTCACTGCCGCCTCTGCCCCCATTGTTGTATTTCTCTCTCTGACTCCGAAACGCCTGTCTCTTATAAGGCCCCTGGTGATGACATTGAGCCCACCCAGATAATCCAGGATAATCGGCCCATTTCAATGGGCAGATTTCAAGACTCTTAACCTAATCACACCTGTAAAGGTTTTAATGTACACTGTCTGGGTTTGGTTTTGGTTTTGTTTTTGCCACATGAAGCAGCATTTCCACAGGTTCTGGGGATTAGGACATAAACATTTTGGACATCATTGTGGGAGACTGTTATTCTGTCTAACACCAGGATCAGGAAAGGAAAAGAGGACACTGGCTGGGAGGCCACTGTGATCCTACAGGCGAGAGAGAACGGTAGCCTGGACCAGGTTGGGAGCAGTGGAAGTGGAGAGAAGCAAGTGAAATTAGAGAGATTTATTGGTCGCCCTGGCAGAGGAAAAATGAGAGATCGAGTAGCGTTCTGGTTCTTAAAGCTTTCCTCTGGAATTGTCATGTTGATATCACTTCTGCTCACAAGGGACATGGCCACGCTAACTTTAAGGTGGTGGGGAAACGCAATCATGTTATGTGCCCCACAGGAAGACAAAGAGAATGTGTGTGACTGCTACGTCTGTTGTAGAGACACCGGAGCTAGGGGCCATCTAAGGCAGCATTCATCCAGCTGGCTTCTCTTGCCCCTTGAAATAAAACCCCAACTTCCTACAGTGGCTTCATATTAGTTAACGATAGCCAAAATAATGCCGCGAAACAATCCCTTTCCACCAATCCGGTGGCTTAAAACCATCAGGGTGTTTTTCTTTCATACATCTTTGGGCTGGCTCGAGTTTGGCTGAGGTTGGGTGGGCTTTGGGCCAGGCTCTGGGTTAGGCCCAGGCCTGCTCCAGGTGTCTCTCATCCTCCTTGAACCAGTGGGCTGGCAGAAGCCCAAGACAGCAAGCGCCTCCATAAAAGCATATGTCAAGCCTCTGCTACGTCCTATCTGCTAACATCTCATTCGTCAAAACAACTCCCCTGGGCAAGCCCAAAGTCAAGAGTCAGGGAAGTTCATGGACAGATGTAAGTACCATACAGGGGAGTGAAGACTTATGACCAATCTGCCCCACATCCACCGGCTGACTTCTCCCACCCCACATGTAGTCTTCCACCCATCCACTGACCCAACCATCCAAGGGCTCACTAAGCGGCGATCACACTTGTTTCTTTAACATGCCAAAGTCATTCCCACCTCAGGACCTTTGCACAAGCTGCTCCCTCTGTCTTGAACTCTCTTTCCCAGACCCTTCCTTCCATGGCTTCTCCATCTAAAAACTCAGGACTTAACTAAAATGTTACTTCTAATATATGGCCTAACCAGACCACAATGCTTAAAACACCTCTCTCCCTCCCCTCCCCCATCCCCCCCACTGCAAAGCACCCTCTATCATGTCCCCCAGCTGAATTTTTTTTTCTTAGTACTACAACCTCAAATGATCTCCTATATGTATCGGTTTATTTGTTTATTGTCAGCCCTCCCTCCAGAACCAAAATTCATGATGACAGAGATCTTGCTCACTGTTGGGCTCCCTAGTGCCCTACACATGTTTAATAAATGTGTATCGAAGGAATTTCAGCAATGCCAGGGAAGAGCGGTGGGGGGCGGGGGGGGTTGAAAGGGTGATGAGTAAATTGCAGGCAGTCATATTTTTTTAATTCTGTCCCCAGAAGTACATTGCTGTATCTTGAAAGTCAGAGTTATTGAATGGCCTCTTTCATGCAGGCCGTACATATTTATGATATGCTTACAATGATGCAGGCTCTGTACAAGGTGAGCGTCTTTCTGCCAGGGAGCCTGTGATTTAACAACAATACAGGATGGCAACCAGATTCACAAATGCCATGACTGTCACAGAAAGCAAGTGCAGGAGATTATGAGTCTGCAGGCCTCCCTGCTTCCTGCGTACAGGCTTCATTCATTCACTTACTCACGCATTCAGCACATTTGAGGGCCCACTACCTAGTGTGTTCTATCGTAAGCAGCGTGGGTATAGAGGTGCGTCAGATTTCCCACGCTAACCACCACATTACAAAGTCACTTTCGAACAGTGGGGAATGCTTCTCAGAAAGGGTAGACCACATGACGCGGACCTTGATGGTGAGTCAGAGTTCACCAGGTAGAAAGGAGCAACTTCAGACGCAAGAGTGCAAGTGTATACAAGAGAAAGTGCTGGTTTTGAGACCATGAGAACAGAGGGTCATCATTTTTTAAGGAAAACTCATGCTAGAGAAAAGGGCTATTTAAAATAAATGGAGTCCAAAATGTGAAAACAAATTCTGAAAGAAGAAAATAAAAAAGATTAGTTTGGGACGTTGTCTTAAAGAAAAGAAATGAAAAATTAGGAAAATAAACTCATCTAATAGTGAACAAAAGTTGTTAGATTGACAGTTATTTTCATTCTTCTTCTTTTAATTTAAGATTTTATTTATTTATTTGAGAGTGAGCACAGAGAAAAAGTGAGAGGGAGAAGCAGACTCCCCAGTGAGCAGGGAGCTCGATGTAGGACTCGATCCCAGGACCCTGAGATCGTGACCTGAGTCTAGGGCAGACCCTTAACCGACTGAGCCACCCAGGCGCCCCACAGTTGTTTTAATTCTTAAAGGAAACCCAAATGGAATCCAGTGTTGATTTTGGGAAAGATGCAATTTTTCTGGCCAAGTTCGCCACATCCTTCACTTTGCATTTGATTTCAGAGCACGGGGCACTGGGCGGGTGGGTTTCCTCAGGGCCTGCCTTTCCCCCTCTGGCATGTTGAAGCATTCCTGTTTGAAGCTGCCTGTCTCAGTATTTTCCTTATCATGTTTCTCTTTGTGGATGGTTGTCCACTCTCCTTCCTTCTCAGACCCCAATTGTCCAGGACTGAGCTGGCGTCTGTGAGGTCCCCTCAATGTCATGACCTCCCGTGTCCTTTGCAAGACTTGTCTTCTTGTTTGGATCTTGATTTGCACCATCTCTTCAGAATGCTTGTCAACCAACTCACAAAGATTAGCAAGATTACCGGCGGCCTTGATGGGGACCAGGGGATGGGTCGAGGCAGGTAGGACACTTGTGTCAGGGTGAATTTGATACCTGGTCTGCTTCCCTGTGCCTCACTATAGGAACTCGCACATTGCAGACCCTCCGTAGTCGCTGTCTGGGGCTTAGGGCATGGGTGTGAGGACACGGGTGAGGCTGAGAACGGAGAGAGGCAAGCTCTGGCAGCTTCACACGCCTGCTTTTCCCTGAGGGTAACAGGAGCCCTGAAGAGTATAAACAAGGTGAGACCAGGTCAGATTGGACTTCAGGAACCTCCTCCTCTGAGACAACCACTTGGCTTGGAGGGGGCAGAGAGGGGCATGGAGTCCCAGCCAGACTGGGACTTCTCAGAGCTGCCCTCTCCCATGGTGGCTGGTGGCCCAGGAGACCTCCCTTGTGCAGCCTCAGGTCCCTCTTTTGTATGAGTTAGACCTGAAGAACAGATGCCCACCCTCGGCTGAGAAGGGGCTCTTCTGGAATCAGGAACTGTCAAAGTAGGCGATACAGAGAAGAAGTTAGAAAGGGGGTTGATTATTTTGGATAGGGTGGTCAGAGAAACCACTCCGAGGAGTACTCCTTAAACAGGAAACCAGAAGGTTGAGAAGAGGCCAGTCAGGCAATGGGTATGTGGAAGGAGCTCCCAGAAGAGAGCATATGGGCAAAGGTCCTGAGGCAGGAAGGGGCTTTGCTGGTTCAAGAGACAGACTGCAGATCAGTTACCTCATGCAAGAAGAGGATGGGCTAGGATAAAGCTGGAGAAACAGACAGGGGCTGGAGCAGCAGGTCCAAGAATTTGGTCCTAATTGGGAGAGTGATGTAATTTCATCTGATTTGTGTCTTTGCAGGATTCCTCTGGCTAGAGGTGGGCAGAGGGGAGCAGGGAGACTGGAGCCTGTGGCTAGAATCCCAGTGGGACCAGATAGTTCCTTGGCCCCTGATGGGGGCAGTGGAAATGGGAAAAAATGGAACAGATGTGAGATGTAGTTTAGAGGATCACCCAGCTGGACCTTCTAACGTCTGCCCCCAAATCTGTCCGCATCTCAGCTCCACCTCTCACCTCTGCAACAGAGTGTGCCGAAAACATCATGGGTTTCAGAGTGAGACCGGCCTGGGCTACACTTACTCCAGAGTGGAGCCAGTCCTTTCACCTATCTGAAACTTGTTTTTCTTTTTTTAAGATTTTGTCTATTTATTTGAAAGATCGCAACAGATGGGGCGCCTGGGTGGGACAGCCGTTAGCGTCTGCCTTCGGCTCAGGGCATGATCCCGGCGTTCTGGGATCGAGCCCCACATCAGGCTCCTCTGCTATGAGCCTGCTTCTTCCTCTCCCACTCCCCCTGCTTGTGTTCCCTCTCTCACTGGCTGTCTCTATCTCTATCGAATAAATAAATAAAATCTTAAAAAAAAAAAAAAGAAAGATCACAACAGAGATAGCGAGAGAGAGCACAAGTGGGGAGGAGAGGGACAAGGGGCTTGATCCCAGGACCCTGGGGTCATGACCTGAGCCAAAGGCAGATGCTTAGCTGGCTGAGCCCCCAGGTGCCCCTGAGACTTTGTTTTCTCATCTGTAAAATGCCAATGACCTCCTCAAAAAAAATTACCATATGATCCAGCAATTCTGCTCCTAGGTATATACCCAAAGGAATTGAAAGCAGGGGCCCAAACAGCTGTATACTCATGTTCATGGCTGTATTATTCACAGTAGCCTAAAGGTGGAAACAGCCCAAGTGTCCATTGACATGAGTGGTTAAGCAAAATGTCATATATACACACAATGGGATCCTATTCAGTCACAGGAGGGCATGACATTCTGACACGTGCTACAACATGGATGAACCTTGCAAACCTTATGCTAAGTGAAACAAACCAGACACAAAGACAAATACTGTACGATTCCACTTTTTTAAGGTGTGTGGAGGAGGCAAATTCATAGAGACAGAAAGTAGAATAGAGGTCTACCAGGGGCTGGGGTAAGTGGGAATGGGGAGTTATTGCTCAATGGGTTCAGAGTTCCTGTTTCTGATGATGAAAAGTTCTACAAGTGCATTGTGCTGATGTTTGTATGACATTGTAGGTATGCTTAGCACCATTGAATCGTACACCTAAAAATGATTAAAATGGTAAAATTTTCTTATGTATATTTTACCACAATAAAAAAACAAAACCAAACCAAACCTGGGCACCTGGCTGGCTCAGTCAGAAGAGCATGCAACTCTTGGTCTCAGGGTCTTGAGTTCGAGCCCCATGTTGGGTGTAGAGATTACTAAAAAAAAAAAAAAAATTAAATTAAAATTTAAAAACAAACAGCAGTGCCTTCCTGGAGGGAATTTGTGAAGATTCAGAGAGGCCCCAACCCATCACCCGGTGTGGCCCCGTGCAGGTGGAATGAATCAGGAGAGGCCTCCCTGTCCAGCATGTGGAGACCATGGGCACCCAGTGCCGGGGAGGCGGTCCCATTGGGAGCTTTTGTTGGAGCAGAGAAGAAACAACTGAGGCAGAATGCATGATAAAGATCACATTAGTTATCAAAGCAGACAGTAAGGTAATCAAAACAGGATTGTGGCAAGAGCGTGCCAGTTGGTTAGAGGATGGAAGAGGAATATCTTTGGTATCTGTCTTTTGGGAAAAGTTCTTAATGGGGTTCATGTCTGGATCTAAAGGGCAGGGTTGGGTTAGGCTTCGACCAGCTTGCCTGGAGCAGAGGGAAGGTGCTCCCCAATCTCAGGTCTGGGGACACCTCGACCTGCTGAGAAGATGAGTTGAAAACACTGAGATGCCATTTGCTGCTTGGGAGGTGGGCAAAGATGAAACTGGATCCACAGGCAGTAACACCTGGTGTGCGGCAGGGCCCCCCACTCCTGGAGGAAGCAGCAACCGGGGCCACGTTCTCCAGGGCGACTGGCATCACGCAGGCTCAAGTCTTAAACCTATGTATAAGGTTCTACTTCAATGTATCTAGAAAGATATTCATCACAGTGTTGGTTATGAGAGAACAAGTGTCCCCATATATTTTAAGCTAGGAGGCTAGTTAAACAAATTATGCTATATCCGAACAACACAATTACTCACCGCAGCCAATAAAAGCAGTGTCTTCCACTGAACATCACGGAAAGATGGCGATATGAGTGCTTACGAACAGCGCCAGGCACTGTTCCAGGTGCTTTATGTAAACAACCAGTCTGCTCCTCCCCACAGCTGAAGGCATAGGAACTAGTATGATCCCCGTTGCGCTCTCGAGGAAAATAAGGCACAGGGAGGCTAAGTAAGCTGCCCGAGGTGATACAGCTCTAAGTGGCAGAACTGGCATTGAAATCAGGAATGGTGGGTCCAGACTCTCAAACACCTTCATGATGTACTGTTAGGTGAAGGGACATGCCTGGGTTTTTTCCTTAAAGCAATTAAAGACAAAAGACATGCCTAGAAAAATCATTGGAAGGGAAAAATGATGTTGCCTGGTTCTCTCTGGGTGGCATCATGGGTAATTTCTACCTCTCCAGCATTTTCTAAGTTTGCTGTAATAAAATGTATTAATTTTATAGTAAGGAATACTTTTAAAAATGAAGATTTTGGTTTTTAAGCAGTTTTAGTTTCACAGCAACATTGAGTAGAAGGTACAGAGAGTTCCCAAATATCACCACTATCAAGAGCGGGGCAGTTGTTACAACTGGGGAACCGACACTGACACATCATGGTCACCCACCCAAAGTCCCTAGTTTGCATTAGGGTTCAGTCCTGCTGCTGTACATTCTCTGTGTTTGGACAAATGTATGATGACATGTCTCCAGCACTATAGCATCATACAGAATAGTTGCACTGCCCTAAAAATCCTCTGTGCCCCACCTAATCATCACTCCCTCCCCAACCCCTGACAACCGCTGATCTTTTTAATGTCTCTGTAGTTTTGCCCTTTCCAGAATGTCATAGAGTTGGAATCATATAGTGTGTAGCCTTTTCTGACTGGCTTCTTTTGCTTAGTAATATGCATGTAAGGTTCTCCATGTCTTTTTTATGGCTTAGTAGCTTATTTCTTTTTAGGGATGAATAATATTCCATCGTCTGGATATACCAAAGTTTACTTATCCATTCACCTACTGAAGGACATCTTGGTTGCTTTCAAGTTTTAGCAATTAGGAATAAAGCTGCTCTAAGTATCTGTGTGCACTTTTTTATGTGGACATACATTTTCCACTTCTTTGGGTAAACACCAAGGGCACAATTGCTAGTATAATGAGTATGCTTAGTTTGGTAAGAAACTGCCACACTGTTCCGAAGCTGCTGTACCGTTTTGCGTTCCCACCAGCAATGAACGAGAATTCCGGTTGCTCCACACCCTCACCAGCATTTGGTACCGTCAGTGTTTTGGATGTTGGCACTTTCATTTTTTAAAGAAAGAATGATGTCCCTGCCAGGCACTCCTTGGCCACCCCAGGGTCCCTTTGAGGATTCCTTGCTCCTCTTGGTGGTAGGTGCTGGTTGACAGGGCTGCCTGGCTCATGATGCCCCCCTCTCTGGGAACAGCTGCAATGCCCAGGGTGAGCCCTGAGTTCCCTCTGGCCCAGTTGATGGATCTGGGGAGCAAAATCGGACCTACCTCGGCCTGTCAGCTGCTCTCCCAGGTACCTGAGCATGGATGGAGCTTTCACAGGCTGCAGTCATAGGGGCTGAGTGGCTTTTGAACATCGCCCTCCAAAGAGCAGGGCTGTGCTGTGAACTATTCCTCCAGGCGGGCCCTCAGGCTGCACTGGTTCTGCACCTCCTGGACCTTGTTGTTTAGATCCCCCTCTTGGGTTTGACAAGCTGCTCTAAGATCTGTTCAATGAAGTCCTCTTTTGGGCTTGTTTAGCCAGAGACGGCTTCTGTCGTCTGCTACCATCGAACCGTAAGCCAATACCACTTCATTTCTTGTAACTGCAGCTAAATGATATAAGATATTACAGAAATTAAAAACCCATAAAATGCAGGCTGTAATTATGAAACATATGCCTTCCGGAGTTGGAACTTGAAAAACCCTATTAAAACACACGATCAAGAAACATTCCGTGTTAAGATAGCAGTTGCCAGAATAAAAAAAGAAAAGATCTTGGGGGGCCTGGGTGGCTCAGTCAGTTAAGCATCCGACTCTTGATTTTGGCTCAGGCTATGATCTCAGGGTCGTGAGACAGAGCCCTGTGTCGGGCTCTGAGCTTGGCAGGAACTGGCCTGAGATTCTCTCCCTCTCCCTCTGCGCTTCCCCCACCCTCCCCTCACGTGCATTCTCTCTCTCTCTCTTCTTTAAATAAATAAACCAATCCTTAAAAAAAGAAAAGATCTTGAGGCACTGTGGCAAAATGTCATCATTAAAAATCTCTATCTTATAGACATAATCATACACAATGGCATATTAATAGTTACTGTAGCATCATGTGCAAGACAAAAAAGCTGGAAACAACCTAAATATCGATCAATGAGTAACTAAATAAATGGTACGTCCATGCAGTGAGACGGTAGGTAGTTATAATACAAAGAATAAGGTCTTTAGTGACTGGATATGGAACAATCTCCAAAAACTATACAGTAAGAAAAGCGAGGTGCAGAACAGTGAGTCTAAAATCTGCCATGTATGTAAGGGGGGGGAAGAACCCCATGTATTTGCTTGTTTATGCATCAGGTATCTCTGCAAGGATGCAGTTTGTCACCATATATCCTTTTGTGCTTTGTGAGATTTTTCTAAATATTTAGAAAATGATTAGATATAACATTCAGACAGAAGAGACTTAAAACACGTATGTGCAGTTTTACTTATAGCAGAAAACAACACCCATGTAATTGCCACCCAGGTCAAGAAATATAATATTGTTGGGGCACCTGGGTGGCTCAGTCGTTAGGTGTCTGCCTTCGGCTCAGGGCGTGATCCCGGCGTTGTGGGATCGAGCCCCACATCAGGCTCCTCTGCTGGGAGCCTGCTTCTTCCTCTCCCACTCCCCCTGCTTATGTTCCCTCTCTCGATGGCTGTCTCTCTCTCTGTCAAATAAATAAATAAAATCTTAAAAAAAAAAAGAAATATAATATTGTTGGAAAAATCTACAATTGATCAAAACTTCTCCCTTTTTTCTGGAGCTTAACACACTTGACCTCCATTTCACTGCTCCTGTTGGATAAGTTACTGTTGTCTGGTATTGTAATTCTTGCCCTTCCTGTTTCTTAACCCCACATCTTACATTCAATGTTTACTTATATTTGCCCACGTAGTTACATCTTTCTTTGCTTTTCACTTGTGTTCTATCTCAAACCCCATATGAGCTTATTGCAATTTTTAAATGAATTAATAAGTATTTAAAAAATCATCACTCTTAATTTCTAATATGATAAATATCAATAAATATAACCAACCCAAACTAAAGCTCTTTGGGGTCTTCAATAATTTTTAAGAAGTGTAAATTGTTCCTGGGACCAAATTGTTTGAGAACCACTGGTGTAGTGGATTTTTACTATTTCACCAGTCACTCCTTGATTTTCTCTCTTTCTGCAATGAATTGGGCGCACCCTGCCAGGTCCTCATCTACCTCTTGCCTTGGGTGTAAATGGAACAACACTTCAACAATTTCCTCGGCTTTCAGAAAGCTGGCAACTTCTATTTCTCCCCTTCTTTCTCCTCCTCCTCCTCCTTTCCCTCCCCCTCCTCCTCCTCCACCTCCTCCTCCTCCCCCTTCTTCTTCTTTTTACTTTTGGGACTTATTTTTTTTAAGATTTTATTAATTTAATAAGAGAGAGAGACAGAGAGAGAGCAAGAGCAGAGGAAGGGGCAGAGGGAGAGGGAGAAGCAGACTCCCCGCTGAGGATCCTGGGATCCTGACATGAGCTGAAGGCAGACATTTAATGGACTGAGCAATCCAGGTGCCCTGGTACTTAATTTTGTAATTGTGATAAAATATACATAACATGTAACTTAACATTTTAACTAGTGTTACAGTTCAGTGGCATCAAGTACATTGACGTTGTTGTGCGACCATCACTATTATCCATCTCCAGAACTTTTTCATCTTCCCAAACTAAAACTCTGTATCCATTAAACACTAACTCCTCGTTCCTCCTCCCCCAGCCCCTGGCAGCCCACACGTTACTTCCGGCCTCTATAAATCTGACTACTCTAGGTACTCATATGAATGGAACCATACGATATCTTTCCTTTTGTGTCCGGCTTATTTGACTTAGCATAATGTCTTCCAGGTTCATTCATGTTTTCGCACGTGTCAATACTCCCTTCCTTTTTAAGGCTCAATAATATTTCATTGTATGTGTAGATCAGATTTGGTTCATTCATTCATCAGTGAATGCTGGGGTTGCTTCTCTTAGCTATTGTGAATAATG
Source organism: Ursus arctos (assembly GCF_023065955.2). Taxonomy (NCBI): domain Eukaryota; kingdom Metazoa; phylum Chordata; class Mammalia; order Carnivora; family Ursidae; genus Ursus; species Ursus arctos. Next base: position 59,803,727 of record NW_026622819.1, read on the forward strand.
CTGCTACGAACACTGGCGTACAAATAGCTGTTTGAGTTGCTCCTTCTCCTTCTTTTGGGTGTCGATCCCGACGTCGAATTATGCATCGAATGGATATTCCACGTTTCAGTTTTTGAAGAATTGCCGTATTATTTCCCGCAGGCGCTGCGCCATCTTACGTTGCCATATTTCTCCACATCCGTACCAACACTTGTTATGTTCTGTTCTTTTCATAGTAGCCACACTCATGGGCGTGAAATCATTGTGATTTCTATTTGCGTTTCCCTGATGATTAATGATATTGACATCTTTTCATGTCCTTATTGGCCATTTGTATCTTCTTTGGAGGAATGTCTACTTGGGTCTTTGAGCATTTTTGAATTGAAATTCTACATCGTTTGTGGAATTTATTGTTTCATTTTGTAATTGAATAGCCTTACAGAGTTGCACAGTGCTGACCGACTGCCACTGGACGCTGCTTGGGACAAAGACCTCGACTGGGTGGCTATGGTTCTCCTGGTTTACACTTGCAAGAATTTCTCTAGAGTATGTACCTGGATGTAGAAATGCTGTTTAAATGAGGACTTTTTTTTTCAAGATTTTATGTTTAAGTAATTTCTACACCCAACGTGGGGCTTGAACCCTTAGATCAAGGATCACATGTTCCACCAACAAAGCCAGCCAGACATCCCAAATGAGGCCTACTTTTTAAAGTGGTTAGTTCATTAGTCATTATTTTTATTTTCTGGGGACTTATGGCTTCTTCTTTTTTTTTTTAAGATATTATTTATTTGTTAAACAGAGAGAGAGACAGCAAGAGAGGGAACACAAGCGGGGGCAGAGGGAGAGGGAGAAGTAGGCTTCCTGCTGAGTAGGGAGCCCGATGCGGGGCTTGATCCCAGGACCCTGGGATCATGACCTGAGCCAAAGGCAGACGCTTAAAGACTGAGCCTCCCAGGCACCCCGAGGACTTATGGCTTCTTATGAAAGTGATTTGGATAATGAATACTTAATGAAAGGACTCTGATACAGTGTTGTGGGGTATTTCTGTTTGTTCGAACTGGTCTTCTGAAACACGGATACCTCTCCCTTCCTCTTAAAGACTTTCTTTTTTTTTTTCTTTTTTAGGAGGAGGAGATTTATTGAGCCCCTTCTTTTATACCAAGAACTTTCCTTATACCAAGTTACCTCTTTAATCGTTATGAACCTCCAGCAAGTTCTTTTTTTCTCTCTTTTTTTTAATTAAATTTTATTTTTTTTCCATTTTAAAAATTTTAAATTCAGTTGATTAACATATAATGTGTTATTGGTTTCAGAGGTAGAGGTCAGTGATTCATCAGTCTTATATAATACCCAGTGCTCATCACATCTCCTGCCCTCCCCAATGTCCATCACCCAGTTACCCCTTCCCCCCACTCCCCTCCCCTCCAGCAACCCTCAGTTTGTTTTCTATGATGAAGAGTCTCTTATGGTTTGTCTTCCTCTCTCATTTTGTCTTGTTTTATTTTTTCTTCTCTACCCCTATTATCCTCTATTTTATTTCTTAAAATCCACATACGAGTGAGATCATATGATAATTGTCTTTTTCTCATTGAATTATTTAGCTTAGCATAATGCCCTCTAATTCCATCCATGTCATTGCAAATGGCAAGATTTCTTTGTTTTTGATGGCTGAGTAGTATTCCATTGTATATATGGACCACATCTTCTTTATCCATTCATCTGTTTATAGTCATTGTTGCTATAAACATTGGGGTGCAGGTGCCTCTAAGACTTTCTTTTAGACACGCCCAAGGCTGGGCATCTCCTGACTCCAGGAGAATTAAGGATGAAGTTCTTGGAAGTAGGACTCACACCCCCAGATATTCTTCAAGTTTCAGCACAGACCACGAGCCGTGTTGCCGGAACACTGGGATCAGCCCTATTTCCGGGGCCTCATCCTGGAAATGGATCTGAATCCTAATCCCTAGGGCGGAGGAGGGGCTGGGCGTCTCAGCATGAAGGTCACGTTTAGGAAACTGAGAATGAATGTAAAAGCCCTGAGTGCTCAATATGTAGCCCCGTTATGTGAGGAACTATTCCAGATACTGAGAATTCCAAACCCCCTACCCTCATGGAACTTCTGCTGTGAACGATGGAGACCATGAGTCATTTCTGGGAAGGATAATGCCGCGGTTTCTCTCTGTCTGGCTTTGATCTCTAGCTCATAGTTTCCAGGCCTCTTGGCGAAAGGGCCTCCACATACTGCTGTCTCTCTCCCTACTTACATGTTCAAACTTTGATTTTCTGATGCTCATTGTAGTAGACTTAGGATATAGAGAAATCAGAGTTTGTATCTTACATCGTATATAAATTTGAATCATATGCTTTTGAGGTAGAACAATACCCAAAAGAATCACTTCCCTTTAAGTGCAAGACTTGATACATGAATTGTACTTTCCATTGAATCCTATTGCAAGCCAGGCTTGAATTATTTGAAGTCCTAAGAAAGCCTTCCTGGTATAAAATTTGAGATGACCCCTGGCCAGGCACATATTGGTGTATTCTCTTCCCTTCCCACTTCCCTCCATTGCCCACCCTGGTTTGTTGTGATGGAGGGGGTAAGGTGGTAGCCTGTAAGCTGAGTGACTTGCTTGGCTCACTTCACCTCCGTCTCCTCAGTTGAAGTAGTACCTGGATCCATTTCACAGAACTGTCTGGAGGCCTGAATGGGCATAAGACTCTCACGGGCTCAGTGCACAGCAGACTAAATAACATCTGACAGCTGGAAAACAATGATCAATAGATAATATGAAATAATATATACCATAGTATATAATATAAAATAATAAGTATATACTATTTTTTTACATACTTGAGATGGTCCTGGAAGCACAGTTTTCATCTTGCTTTCTTTCACTTGGAAATATATCTTGGACAGAGCCCCCTTTTTCTAAGGCTAAGTCCTGAAATACAGGACACCATGATTGATTTTGGCGGTGCACTGTAAAATTGTCAAATATAGTATTTTATATACATAGACAAAATAATATTATAATTTGCAAAATTCAGTTGACCATTTAAGATTTATGCACTTCACTGTAAGTCATATCTCAATTGAAAAGTTAAATAATAAAATAAAAATAAAGAGCATATATATGTATAAAGAATAATCAAATGAACTCATTGAGTACCCATCACCCAGACCAAGTACTTCACAAGACCCCACTGAAAGCTCCCTCCTTTTGCATTCCTCATTCTCTCCCCAGAGGCAACCACTATCTCAATTTTGAGTTAATCATTCACTTGCTTTTCTTTTTTTTTGAAGAGTTACTTATTTGAAAGAGAGAGAGACAGCATGCACATATGCATGCAAGTGTGGGGGGAGGGGCAGAGGGAGAGAATCTTCAAGCAGACTCCCTGCTGAGGGCAGACCCTGCTGGGGGGGGCTCTATCCCCCAACCCATGAGATCACAACCCATACTGGAGCCACGAGTTGGAGGCTCAACCAACTGAGCTTTGCACGTGCCCCACACTTACTTTTCTTTATAGTTCTGACATCTCGGTACACATCCTGACTAACACATCATTTGTTTTGCCCACTTTCACCATTATGTAAATGGAATCGCATTGTCTATATTCTTCAGCCACTTGCTTCTTTTGCTCACCTTTGAGCATTGATTCATCTTTGAGATTGATTCATGTTGACAAGTGTGGTACCTTCATTTTCACTGTTGTATAATATTCCACTGTGTCAATCTCCTACATCTTGTTTATCCATCCAACTATTGATAAGCATTTGGGTTGTTTCTAGTCCATACTATTACACACAAGGCTATTTTGAACTTAATTACATAATTACATATGTCTCCAGGTACACATACATAAGAATATCCCTGGGATATGTGCCTAGAAATAGAATTACTGGTTCTAGGGTGGGCTCGTATTCAACTTTACTAAGTTGTGCCAAACTGTCTTCTAAAGTCTTTCTGCTTGGTCGCACCTCTTCCAGGGGAATAATTCCCTTGATGCTTACTCTCCCAATTTCTGGTACTCATGGCTAATTTTTGCCAGTCTGGTGGGTGAGTTATAGTACGTCATCATGACTTTTTGTTTGTCCCTGGGAGTGCAGTTTTAAATAGAGCAGCCAGTGTCAGCCTCATGATAAGGACATTTGAGTAAAGACTTAAAATAGATGAGGCAGGACAGCTGGGTGGCTCAGTCGGTTAAGCATCTGCTGTCAGCTCAGGTCATGATCCCAGGGTCCTGGGATCAAGTCCCGAGGTGGGCTTCTTGCTCAGCGGGGAGCCTGCTTCTCCCTCTGCCTGCCACTCCCCTGGCTTGTCTCGCTCTCTCTGACAAATACATAAATAAATAAAATCTTTTAAAAAGCAAAAACAAAACAAAAACCCCCAAAAAACAGATGAGGCATTAGCCACGAAAATAATCTGAGAGAATATCATTCCAAGCCAAGAGAATAGCCAGTGTAAGGGCCCTGAGGCAGAAGTGTATAACAGGTTTGTGTGACAAACAACAAGGAAGCCAGAGAGGCCTGGAGTACAGCGTTGAGGAAGAATTTTAGGATGTCATTATATATTCTGCATACTCATGTTTTGTTGGCTACATGCTTGTAAATATCTAATGTAGAAAATCTTTTCCTTTAAGCTTATGCTTTTTGGAGTCATATTTAAGTAACCTTTTCCTAGCATAAGATCATAAAATATTTTCTTACATCGTCTTCTAAATGTTACATAGGTTTGCTTTTCACATTAACCCTGATTTAATTTTTGTGAATGGTGTGAGGTAGGGGTCTAATTTCATTTGTTTTTTGTCTCATGAAGCAGTATTTTATAGGAAAGTCCACCCTTTCCTTACTGATCTTCAAAAATAACTGTGTTGTGGATCTTATATGTACAGATCTGATTTTAGGGGCCCTGTTCTGTTCCATTAGTTTATTTGTCTGCCCTTGTGCCAATACCACACTGGGTTAACTACCATAGCTTTAAAAGCCCTGTTATAGGAAAAGATCCTCCCCACCTTATTTTCCTTACTGAAGAATATCTTGGCTTTTCTTTACAGTTCCATGTGAGTTTTCTCATCAGCTTGTCAAGCTACACTATACACATTTGCACTACTAGCATTTTGATTGGGATTGCATTGAATCTATATAATACTTAGGGACTTTTTAAACCATCATTTCTTTCTTTCTTTCTTTCTTTTTTTAGGATTTTATTTATTTATTTTTCAGAGAGAGAGAGTGCAAAAGCAGGGGGAAGGAGCAGTAGGCAGAGACTGCATCCCAGGACCCTGGGATCATGACCTGAGCCAAAGGCAGACACTTAACTGACTGAGCCACCCAGGCGCCCCTAAACCATCATTTCTTTATTTACATGTTTTAAACTTCAAATCTTTCCAGGTGGCTCTTGAGGTGCTTAGCTAGGTGGCTAGGAAATCTGAATCATGGAAATAAGTCAAATAACGACCAGCGCGGACAAACATGGTGAAAACTGAGCCTCATATTTGCCTGGAGTTGGAGAAAAGGGGAAACTCTTCTTTTTCATTTGTAAGGAAAGAGCTAACCTAAGGTCATGACAAGGTATGTTTCCTATTGTTGCAACTACACGAGGATTTATGACGGGCCACAGAAGAACAATAATGGATGATTACTGTTGCATTCATTGAAAATGAGAACTCCTTTCTATCTAGCAGCTTTTATAAAAGACCTCCACTAAAAAGCTGAGGACAGAGGAAACCAGTTTGGGGTGGGGTGGAGCTAATGCGAGTCAACGCTGCACTTGAGATTTCTGTAAACTGGAGTTTGGGTGCAGTGGGGATAGTTGAGGGTGTACCGGAAAGAAGAGGGCTTGGTGTTAGAACTCAGCTTGGCTACTTCCTAGCTATTGGGACAACTCACAAAATCTTTGAAAGCCTCACTTTCTTCATCTGTAAAATGGAGCCCATGAGGATCAATTAATTGTGAGGCTTGGATGGCTTCACACAGACGGGGCTGGCGGAAAGGCTGGCACACTTTAAACCCCTATTGAGGCTGATTTCCCCTAACTCCACTAACTGTGGGACCTCAAGGTGGAGCTTAGAGTACGGACAGACAGATGGACTGTTTCTGAATAGTCCCCCCAAATTTCTCTTCTCTCCTATTGCGGTACTGGCAGGCACTGGGTGGTGTAACCCACAGGGATGGCTTTGTGGTCTGTGCCACACTCTGTGTCCCAGAGACCTCTCCCCATCTCTCCCCTCTCGGTTTTACCTCTTTCTGCCCTCTCCCCTGCTCCCAGGGTCCCCAAGACTGCCTGGCTTGTGCTGTAGCCACTATATCACTGCAAACATGCAGAGACCCTGAGATGGAAAAGCAGGGCCCAGAGAGAGGAAATCTGACTCCAGTTTCTCCCAGGCGCTCAAGAGCCAGAGCCTGAAGGGTCTGGGGCCTCTGTGAGTTGCGGTTGTGCTGCAACTTGCCAGATGACGAGAATCACCTGGTTATAAATGCGGTTTTTTAGAGCCCCGTCCCTGGGAGTCCAATTCAAGGGAGACGGGGCAAGCAGGGATTTGGGTTGGTCCTAGCCTCCAGCAGTTTGTGTCTTTAGGCAAGTTGGAGAGCTGCTGAGAATGGTTCAAAGCCAGAGCTCTGCAGGCATCATCTGATTCAAGCACAGGCTCCCCCGGTCCACACTGGCAGAGTGGCCTTAGATAGGCAATGTCCTTAACTTCTTTGGGTTTCAATTTCCTCCTTAGGAAACAACAGAATGAGATTTGCAGGTTTAGCACTTAGCCCTGGGCCTGGCACAAAGCAAGCAAGAACAGATGTTAGGCAGTAATCTGTGTTGTTATCCCGTGCAGCTGTGGGTTGGAGCAGGGTAGCGAGCCCGTGGTGCCTCTGGGTGACCAGCCTGTGAGGGGTGCTCATTTTCCACCCTGTTCTGCAGTAAGGTCTCCTGAGATGCAGCACAGTGGCGTGAGGGGGTCCAGATTGGCCCCCTGAAATCCCAGCTGCTATGCCTGCCCCACTGTGAGATCTTGGGTGGGTCACATCTCTCTGTGCCCGTTTCCTCTTCTGCCCAAAGTGAAGAATAATTGTGCCTATCTCATAGGCTTGTTATGCCTGGCACATAAAAGCCTTCTAGCTGATATTACTACTGTACTATTTAATCAATTGGCAAACACTTCTTGGTGCCTACTCTTTGAACTGGGGCTGGAATGGTGCTGAGCACTCAGGCTTCAGAGCCAGCCTACTCTGAAGTTTTTAACCCAGCTCTGGCACTGATCAGCTGTGTGACCTTGGGGGAGTTATTCCTCTTTTTTTTTTAATGTTTTTATTTTTAAGAGTTTTATTTATTTATTTGAGAGAGAGTGAGAACGAGAGAGATCACAGAGAGAGAGGGAGAAGCAGACCCGCCACTGAGCAGGGAGCCTGGTGTGGGTCTCAGTCCCAGGACCCTGGGATCATGACCTGAGCTGAAGGCAGAAGCTTAACCAAATGAGCCACCCAGGCACTCCTACTCTTCTTTTTTGAACCCAAGATTGATTCTTCATCCATTTCCTCAGTAGGACTCAGAGATGTGAAAGAGGATTAGATGGGTTCACTTTGTAAAGAGCTCAGGACAGTGCATGACGTGCGGTAAGCTCCAGCAGTGATAACTAAATGAAATCCAAGCCGTAGACCCCCTTTCAAGGAGCCCAGTATAAGGAGCAAGTAGGCAAGACCTGGGGACTGCGACTCCCACACAGGGGCGTGGGCCCTCGAGGCTAGGCGCTTGGCTCAGGAAGGGCGGGCTTTCCAAGGAGCAGGGCAGAGTTTCTGGCTGGTGTCAAGTTCTCTGGTCGGCTGAGAGCCCTAAGGGTTCTGTGTGTTCTTTTATTTATTTTTATTTATTTATTTATTTATTTAAAAAGATTTTATTTATTTATTCGACAGGATAGAGACAGCCAGCGAGAGAGGAAACACAAGCAGGGGGAGTGGGAGAGGAAGAAGCAGGCTCCCAGCGGAGGAGCCTGATGTGGGGCTCGATCCCAGAACGCCGGGATCACGCCCTGAGCCGAAGGCAGACGCTTAACCGCTGTGCCACCCAGGCGCCCTATTTTTATTTATTTTTTATTATGTTAGTCACCATACAGTACTTCATTAGTTTTTGACGTGGTCTTTTAAAAACAGGGATTGAGGGATGCCTGGGTGGCTCAGTCAGTTAAGGGACTGCCTTTGGCTCAGGTCGTGATCCCGGGTTCTGGGATCATGTACGTATTGAGCTCCCCGCTTAGCCGGGAGCCTGCTTCTCCCTCTGCCTGCTGCTCCCCATGCCTGTACTCTGGAGCTCTCTCTCTGGCAAATAAATAAATAAATAAATAAATAAATAAATAAATATCTTTAAAAAAAATAAACACAGGTATTGAGATACACAACATGGCTTTGATTTAAAGGGTATCTATACAAAATAAGAAGATGGGAGCTATTCTGATTTGGCAAAACTTTATCTGCTGCAGGGGAGAGGACATCCGGGCCAGAACAGGGCCTGACCGGGAGGGATGAAGTGTCCTGGCCTCTCTTTCTCGGGAGGGCGAATAGGGGAGGGGGGACACGCACCCGGGTCGGGTCCCTCCATCGCCAGCCTGCGCTGGGTGGCGCCGCGCTGCGGGAACCACCGCACCCACCCCAGCCCGGGGAAGCTAGCTTTTTTTCTATTTAATATCATTGTGTATCTCTCATTGTTTTTTTTTAACTGCGGCGTCCTTTTTGCTTTTTAAAAATTAAATATAACTAGTACCCTATGTGTTCCCCCTGGCGTTTCGGGAATGCGGGGCCAGCCTGAGCCACCCCAATCTCTGCGCGCTTGGATACATCGCAAGTGACCGGCACTTATCTATTTTTTACTTTTCTGTGCTGTTTGAATTTTCTCACTGCGCGCGTCGTTTATGTAATAATTGAAAAAACAAACACTACCGATTTAACTTGGGAAGGGATCGCTGTGTAAACGCGGGCGTTGTTAGTTTAGGATACTTCTGACCCTGCGGTCCCCCGCCCCCTGGCTCCCAGATCTGACACCCTGGCGAGAGCAGTCTGTGCCTGCGGGCTGGCCTACAATCTCCCAAAGCTCCACGCACTCGTTTGCCCCGTAATGAGCCTGAATATGAAGCCTGACACCTTCACGCTACTGGTGAGAGTGGGGCAGGCCCTGTGCCTTGGCCAGAAGCAGGGTCCCGCTGCGTCTTTCAGGAAGAGAGCGACCCAACGTGGCAGGCTCTCGTTTCTTCAACACGCCACCCCCTCTGCCCTTCGGTAAATCCTGATGGGTTTCCCAGCTCCACACTAGGGGAATGTATGACCTTGACCTTGGGCCCTCAGTTTCATGGTCTGCAAATTGAGATGGATTAGAGAACTCCTATAAAGCATTTAGCCTGGAGTCCCAGCGGTTGGTGAGCCCGAGGCCAACTAGCCATTGTTATCTGTTTGTGAGAGACATTGGGGTCACTCAGCTGGTCCCTGAAGGGACATGATAGAGAGAGAGTCATCTCAGAAAAATCCTGGCGGGGATTCACCAGGCTGGCTCAGTCGCTTGAGCATGCAGCTCTTGATCTCAGGTGGTGAGTGCAAACCCCACCTTGGGAGTAGAGAGTTTACTTAAAATAAATAATTAAAAAAAAAAGAAAAAGAAAAATCCTCACGATATAATGTTAAGTGAAAGAAATATTTTCTCTAATGTTACTGTAGACTTGTGTAAGATGAAAAAGGCCAACAGATGTGCAGGACTCCAGGGGGTTGTGGGCTAATATATTGACCTGATTAACAGCGAGAACGTGGGTGAGTTCCAGACAGAAGGATTTCCCTAGGTGTGTGAGTTAGGCCACCTGCAGGCCAGGGACGCATGGTAGGAGAGCGCAGTCTGGTTTCAGAGCTGGTCTGATGGCCTGGTGGATCCTCAGTGTGCCCCTCTGTGAGATGGGACCAAGGCACCCATCACCGAGAGGGATAGAGAGCACTGAGAGCGCTGGAGGTAAAGGCTCGCTCGAAGCGGGGTGATAGGCCCAGAACGTGCAATGCTGGGCCTGAACTGAACACATTTTCCTCCCTGGGGGCGCTTGCCAGCTGAGCTTGGACTTTACAGCAGAGGGAATAAATCTTGGGGCCCAGAGTCAAGCCCTGGCTCAGCCCTTTCCCCTCCTTCGTGGAGCTGAGTGCATAACCCCGAGATGGTCGATTGTGTGCTCGTGGTGGTGTCCAGCTCATCACCTTGCTCGGCTCTGGCAGGCGGTGGAAACTCCTGGCATCTTCCCCTCTTCCACCAGTGGGTGTGGTGAGCCTGGGGGCAGCACTTACCTGAAGAGGCAACAAGACAGGCACTGGAAGAGCTGCACGGCCCGGCATGGCAGGAGGAAGGCTCCTGGTTGCACCAAGCCTAACTCTTCCCGGCTTTAGGCAAGAGGCACTTTAAGTCACATTTGGTCTCTGAACGCCACAAGCAATGTTTTGGCTGTGACCAGGAGCTCTAGGCCAAATGGCTTAAGTCCTGAGAGGCCAGCCTAGTGCTTCCTGGGGAAAATCTCAGAAAAACCCGTATTCCACAGGAGCTCAAAGCTCCGACTCCCTCCCACTTTCATCCCTTTCAAAGAAGTGCAGTTAATTCCTCCTGGCCCTGGAGGCTGGGGATAGAGGAGTCTGAGGTCAGGTCTGAGACCCAGTGGACTGGTGGGACCTGGGCTCGGGGCAAGGTATTCTGGTTATCCTCATTTTACAAACAGCGTGTTCAGCGCGCAAGTCTCACAGCAAGCAGGTTTTTAGCTTATTTCCTCGAGCCTATTTTCTCATTTGTAAAACCTGAACAGTAGCATTTGTTGATCAAGACGATGGCAAAATTCATTAAATGCAGAGAGGAGAGGACAGCCATCACGTTTGGGTGGGAGGTTCCCTGCCCATGTGAATTCTTGTGGCCGAGCCACAGCTGGAGGGGCAGTTGACAAGACACCTCTCCGTGGAGCCCACCAGCTGGTGAGGCTGGGGCCACAGGACCCCAGGCCTTCTTCCTGGTTGGGCAAGGGAATTCAGGGAAGCTTAACAGGAGTTTGGGTTCTAGGTTTTCCCGTCTGTAAAATGGAGTAAGATGTTCTTTGAAGCAGGATGAATTATGGTGTGCTCCCGTTGCAGAGGGCCCAGGTCCCTTTGCTCTCCATGTAATGCCCAGCACCTCAACTGTGCCTGACATGCAGTAGGGTTCGAGGAAGTAAGAGTGGGGAGCTCTGGGCAAGTGCCCTCTGTCTGTGAAGTGAGACCTGGAACGGAACCTCTCTTCTACCACTACTGGCTGTTTGCTCAGGGGCAGGTCATCAAGCCCCTGCAGGCCTCCGTTTGCTAAACTTTAAAATAGGACCTCTTTGGGGGGAAGTTATTGAAGATTACGTGAGACAATGCCAGGAAGTATCTAACAAAGGACCCGGGACGAGTTTATTACTATTATTACCGATTTGCTCAGTGAATGCCTGTACCTGCGGCTCAGCCGGCAGCCCGGCTCTGCTTTCTCAAATGCAGTTCTGAAGCGCCGCAAGCTGAAAGAAGGACACAGGCGGGATCAGCGCACTCTCTTTAATGAGAAGGGGATCCCCATTTCTTACAGCAACAGGTAAAAACATAAATACGGGTGGGTGGGCAGCGGCAAGGCAGCAAGGGCCCGGGCGCCGGGCCCAGGCTCGAAGAAAGGTGCACCCGGGCTCCTGGGCCCAACTGGCCCATGTTTAGCCGGTTGGGGGTGCCCGTGAGCGTTTGGAGGGCACTCTGGGGGCGACGGCTAAGGCACCAGGCTGCGGGATCAATCGCCGCAAGCTCTGTAAACGCGGCCACAAACTCTCCCGCGCTTGGGGACAAAGGCGCCTGGGACGGAAAGAGCTCCGAGGCCCCTGCGGGAGTGAATGTGAGATCCAAGGGACGTGGAGACACGTCAGGGAACCTCCCTCCCCCGAGGCTCAGTGTCCCTCTCTAGAGCTGGGATCGGTGGCGGCGCCCCAGGTAGGGCCCTTCCCTACCAGGCTCGGATACCGTGCAGCGTGGACACTCCCGAGTTGCCCTGCGGGATCCCGGAGCTCTGCACCGCGTTCAAGTCCCCGACGCCAAAGTTCACGAAGTTGTTGTTGGTGGCGGCCGTAGCCGACTGCGCCGGGGGCGGACCGGCCGGGTAAGCAGCGGCGCAGCTGTAGCCAGGGTTGCAGGCCGCGCTGCCGTAACCCGGGTAGGCGGGGTAGGCGTTGTAGCCGTAGGCATTGAGGCCCACACCGTACGCTGGCGCGTAGGGCGCCGAGTCCCCTAGGCAGGGCTTGCCGTCGCGCACTAGCACTGGCACCGCGATCCTGCGGGCCGGCGGCGGCGGCGGCGGGGGCAGCCCCACCAGCTCCAGAGTCTGGTCCTGCCGCTGCCGCTTGCACTTGTAGCGCCGGTTCTGGAACCAGATCTTAACCTGCGTGGACGTGAGCTTCAGCACGCTGGCCAGCTGGTCGCGCTCAGGCGCCGACAGGTACCGCTGCTGCTTGAAGCGCCTCTCCAGCTCGTAGACCTGCGCCTGCGAGAAGAGCACGCGCGGCTTCCTCCGCCGTCGCGCCCGGGGTCGCTCCGCGCCGTCGGCCTCCGGCTTCTCCAGCTCCACCGCCTTCTGCAGTGAGCACAGCTCTGCGCGGAAACAGAGGGGCAGAGGGACGCTCGGTCAGGTCAGAGCCGCCCGATCCGCGGAGCGCCTGGCGGGTAATTAGCCCTAGTGGGTGTCATCCCGTGCTGCCTGGAGCGCCCAGCTGGGCGCCGCGGACAGCTCTGTTTCCAACCTGCAGTCAATTAGCATTTGTTGAATGCTTACTATACGCCAAGCATGGCTCTAGGCACTGTAGAACCTAACACAAGGGAGGTCCGTGCCCTCGGGGAGTTCAGATTCTGGTGTGGGAGATGGGCAGTGATTTAAGATTTCAGGCTGCAAAGAAAATAAAACCGGATGATGCCCGGGGGTGAATTAAATTAGGGCTACAGTGGTTTGAGAATTTAAATGAAGGGAGACCAAGGCCTCTCTCCAGGATCAGTCACACTGTCTCAAAATTATGGAACCCTGAAGAAACACAAGGTGTTGGTTTGCTGATTTAAGACTCCCGCGCAGCCGCCACGGGGTTTGTTCAGCGCCCAAGAAGCCGCGGGTGGGCAGGCAGCCTCGGATCCTGCCCTGCCCGCCTACTCGAGTTGGATTCGAATTGGTAGCGGTCAATTGAATTGACCCGCCGGCAGCTGTCCCCAGGCCTTCCCTCTGCTCCTAGACAAACATTTCTAGGCTAGAAAGATCTCTTCTGGGTTCACGGCGGCCCTTCGCCCAGCGCACCCTGCCACCTCGGATTCGCGCGGACCCTGTGTTGGGACAGGGTCTTCCCAACGTGCCCATTCTGCGGCCCCGCACGCCTCTCCCCTCTCCCCAACCCGGGGCTGGCTTGTGCGACGATCCCATCACCTTCTGCGGTCCTCTCCTCCATTGCCTCTAGACTTGAGTCGCGCAGCATTTTCTATTTTCCAGAAGAGAACCCCTCGACCCTGGTAGCGTCTAATCAGCTGCTAATCAGTTCCCAAGAGTCCGAAGTATCTCGTTTTTAAATCAAGGCCTTTGTGCCCACAGATTCCACTGTCCTGGCACAAAGGAGGAAAAGCCCCAGAAACCCGGGTTACGGGTAGGATAGAGAAGGTCCTGGACCCTTCTCCAGTTGTGAGCAAAAGTTTGTCTGGCGTGTGGCATTTTAACTTCTGTTTAGCTGCTTTCGGCAGATCCTGAAAAAGACCCTTAAATCCAAAAGGGATTTTTTAAAAACCCCAAAACCCTGATATAGAGAATATCTCGTTATCTGTTATACTACAAACCGATCGCTAACTTCGTTGAGCAAGGCTGCTGCCTCCTGGGGCTTTGTTAGGCCAAATAAAAAATTGTATTTCTCTTGTTTCTGATCGTCTCAATCCAGCATTTCTTCTAAACCTCCGATTGGACGCGGGGCTCAGGGGCCCTGACTACGACCTCGCTTCTCACACTCGGAGCCCCCTGTGTTCGGCCCTCCGCCCAGGCACTCGCGTCTCCTCCACCCAGGCCAGAATTTCTCGGCGGCGGTTGGGGACACAAAAGCGACCCCAGGAGGGAGAAGGGGCTTGTGTTTCCTCCTCACCTTTCTTATCAGCTCGAGGGTCCTTGGCGGGGTCGGGGTCGCCATAGGCACGCGGATAGAAGGCGGGGGCGCCTGGGAAGGCAGGAGCACACTTGGCGGGCGAGGGCGCGGGGCCCAGCTCGGCGCGTAGCTCCGGCAGGGCGGGCGCGGCGGCCTCCGGCCCCGCGTAGGCCTCGGGCTTGAAGGCGGCCAGCATGCAGGAGGCGGGCGCCAGCGTGGCCTCCAGGCGCGCCGAGAGCTCCCCGGCAGCCAGGCTGCGCTGCTGCTGCTCCAGGTTCAGGATGTCTTTGACCGAGAACGGCGTGGGCGTGAGCGCAGGGCTGGGGAACATGGTGGCAGCGCGCGTCTCACAGCGCCAGGTGGGCGGCAGAGAGCAGCGCTGCCCACGGCCTTTGGCAGCCTCCCTGCATGGTGCCCGCCGCCCGCCCGCGCACCCGCCTTCCAGCTCGGGTTGTGGCCAGGCGGCAGGTAGTGCGGAGCACAAGGGGCAGCAGAGGCGGGACCAGGCCAGAGGAGGGGGACTCAGCCTGCCATTGGGCCAGGGGCCCCGATGACAGGAGCGATGAGCAGTTTCGTGTCACCTAATATAGTCATAGGGCTCAAAAAAAAAAAAAAAAAATCCTGTTCAGCTTTTTAAAGGGGCCGCGAGGCATTTGGAAGGCTCTCCCATTGCTCCTGCAGCCTGACATTTCTCCATAGTACTAGCCTGAAAACCCCATCGAAGAGCATACCCGGGAAAGGACCTGATTCTTCTCCAAATCTGGCCTCTGGGTGGATCTGGGATTTGAAGAAATTTTCCTCAGCACCTAAAGCAGAATGGGAGAGTGAAGGATTGGTGTGGGATCTGGAGGAGGGGAGTCACTTCCAGGAGTCTTAAAGGCTTTTTTATGCAAGGAAGAGTTTGTATAAGAAGAGAAGCATGGGGGAGAAGGTTTGCTTTGGGGTGATGACAGGAGGGGGAGATTCTGGACAATTTTGGGGTCCTGTTTGGCTTGACTTACAGGGCCAGTCCTGCCCCGGTAGTCCCCCTTTCCCCAGCAGCCCAGGCCCTGGGGGCAAGGTGGGTGGTTATGGGGTGGTGGGTGGCCACCTTCTATAATAGTAGTGCAAGTTATACACACACACACACACACTCCAGGGGGCGTCAGTCACTATCAATCTCCTCTTAAAGAAATGACCCTCCCCTTAATAATGAAACAAATCCAGAATCCCACCCAGTAAGCTCAGCTTCCTAGAAGAGATCTGTCTTCTAGGGCATCCTGGCTTCCAGCCGCTTAGTTGATCCTTTTTTGGGACCCACCATTCCTGCCTCTCACTTGCCCCTGCCCCTTTGCCTAGTAGCAAGGCTTCCAGGCCTCTGTGGCCCCAGGCCCACTGGCGTGGCCCAGGTTTAGCTCTCAGGCAGGTGGGGCTCCCTGGAGCCCAGCCTGGCCCGATTTCTCAGAGGTCTCTGGGCTGGGTCCTAGTTGGGAACCTGGTGGCAGCTGATCCAGGTGCTCCGGGGAAGGGCAAGGCCAACCGGGTGTTAATTTTTAGCCCTGGGGTCAGTAAGGTAGGGAATCTCCTGTCAGACAAATGGAGCTGCGGGGCAGATCCTGTGCTGATCCCCCTCACCCCTCTGGATCCCTTGGGAGATCTGATGACAGCTTGGGCCATCCCCTCTCCCCCAGAACACTGCAGAGAGGCAGTTTATTTTGTGTAGTTTCAGGATCCAGGAAGGTAGAATGGCCCCCAGGTTAAGGTCGCCTCCTTACTCTATACCTGGGGTTGGCAAGGCTTGTCAGGGGAAAAGCTTCGATTTTCACAAGCCACGACCCAGGTTTGTGATGGGAAGGTGCAGGTGGGGCTCGGGTCCTTGCTAAGAATGGAGACTTGGACGGCTCGGTTCTTAGTGGAAGATGAGTTGGGGACTAGGGAAGAATTGCTTGGACTAGAAGAAAGGTGCGCGGGGAGCGGGGGGGGGGCGGGCAAAGGCAAGCCAAGGCCGCAGCTCACAGCCCGCAACTCTGTAATTCGCGCTCAAAGTGCCAAGGAAAAGCACACAGTAGAGGGACACGGTGGTGTCTGTCCTGAACATGGACCTTTGGGTGCTCAGGCGGGACTACGAGCCTTCCGGCAGCGCCGCCGGGAAGGATGCAACCCGAGTAAGCACGGGCCTAACACTAGGACCTCTACAGCCCCTCATCAAATCCATACTTCTAGGACCTGTGGCCTCCGGGCTAGGGCGATGGAGTGTGGACCACTGCGCGGCTCTCCCGGAGGCTCAGAGCACTCAGACCCCGACTGCTGGAGCCAGGCGCCAGCACCAGGCCTGGGCCTTCGCCACGGAATCTCGCTTCGAATTTTCTAGCCAGGGTCTATGCGCAGTTCTGGAATTGTTAGCTGGGTTTGTGGAGAGCTGCCTTTTTCAAATGTGCGTGTATGGGGGGGGGGCGGGGGGTGGAGCTCTCAAGCCCTAGGAACCCTTCTCATCTACCCACCTCCTAAACCTCCAATTCGAGAATTCGCGTTCTCCCACGACGGACCTGCAGATCAGTGGCCTCTCTTCCTCCCTTCCTCCCCATGCTTTTGGACAATGTTAGTTATTGCCTTCAACTACCCAGGCTTGGGGGCCTAGCTCGCCTTTGAAGATTTTGGGGGGGAGTGGGAAAGGATGCCTATCGCCTAGGCGGTGACGTCTGGCAAACGAGCCACATCCGATTCAATTAAATGTCTCATTCAAAAGAGCCCTGAGCGAGGGTCCTGGGAGCGCTGTTAAGTGAATGGGCTGGTCGGGCGGCTTGCGATGACAGTTTGAAAGATTAGTGTGAGCCGACGCCTGAAATATTTAATGGGGGACATCGAGGCTGCATCCGGGATCCCTGTTTTTAGTTTTTAGGTTTTTTTATTATTATTATTATTATCATCGCTGTGTGTGTATGTGTGTGTGTGTGTTTAAGAGATAGTTCTAGAGGAAGAAAAAAAAAAACCCACAAAACCCTGGCATTTCCTCTGCAAAACAAAGCCTAAGATTTATCACCTATTTTCGGCTATGGTTCCCAGGACTGACAGATAGACCTGTGGGTCAGGTGTCATGAAAAGGGGAGGAAAGAAAATCTCCCTTTTCGGACGAAGTGACTTCTCCATTCCCTCTACTCTCGGTGAATCCGGTAATAATTTCCCTTGGCTCTAAAACAGGCCTTAGCGTTGCCGAAGAGAGGAAATCCAGGCAAAAGCGAAATTGGGGCGACCCACGCTGGTCTCCACAGAGAAATATCCAAGAGCAATTGCTAACTTTTATTTGCAGTTCTCACTTTCTGAGTAAAACTTTTTGTTTTCTTTAAATAGAAGTTGCAGTGGCTGGGGGTGGGGAGGTACGAAACTTGATTCTCCAGCCTCACTAGGGACACATCTTCCTTCCCAAGGGCGGCTGACCCAACCTGGCCGCCTCTCTAAGCCGCACTTTGGCCAAACCAGCAGGACAAACAAACAGCCTTCAGCCTAGAGAAAAGGAAAGAGAGAGAGAGAGAAAAGGAGGCAGAGAGGAGAGCTCGAAAATGTATTCATCTGTTTCCTTGCCTTTTAAAGAATTGGGCCTCTGAGTCAAATTCCAGATGACTTGGGCGCATTCTCCACGCATAAAATATTATTAATTGAAAAAGCGATCGGCACGGCCCAAGCCGGCCCCCCTTTCCTGCAATCAGCAGGGCCCGCCGCAAAAGGTATATATGATTAATTGAAAGATAAGCGGGAACTATCACCGGGAATGTCATTAATGCGCCGGGGAGACGTCCATTGGAGACAGGCGGCGTTATCCGCGGCTTTATCTTCAACAACGCCTCGCTCTCCGCCCGCGCCGGGGAAACAGATGGGGGTTTCTGTCTGGGACGCTCGCCCCATGTTTATATTTTGGGAAGAATCGCAACTCGTGGGAGTCCCCGGCGGGCCCCCTGATAAATGAACATTAGCACTTTTTCGGACTACTGTATCAACAAAGGGGCTGCGGCGCGGCAATAATTGGCGAGAAAGCAAACAGAGGGCCGAGAGCGCGCCTCTGCTCTTCGTCCGGCTGATGGATGAGCAGCGGTGGCTGCGGGCCCGGCTCCCGGCCCTCAACCCGGCTCCGCGGTCTGGCTGCGGGGCCCCTCCGCCGCCCTGGCTTCCTTCCGGGCCCGGGGTTGGGGGCGGGGGACGACTCTGAGGGCTACCGCTCTAGTCCTTGGCTCCTGAAGACTCCAGGCTGCTTCCATGGCCCTGGATTTTTGCTGCCCCGGGACTCGCCTCATTCAGGTGGCTCAGCGGGTATCAAATCCTCCTTTTGCCACTGTTTCTAGGGCTCTCACTGGGCGAGCCACACACTCTCACCTATGTCATCGCTGATCTACTTATCTCAAGTACTAGGCGGAGGAGAAAGAGGCTCAGAGAAGTGAGGTGACTTGCTCAAGGTCACACAGATGGAAAGTGACAGTGTTAAGATTCGAACCCAGGACTCACAACAGAGTCGTGAATGTTTTCTTCTGTTGCACGTCGCTGCGTCCTAGAGCCACAGGAACTGGAGAAGAAGCAAGACACTACCCCCCCCCCACTCCCTAAGCTGGAGAAGAGGACCGGGCTGATTCAGGTTTCCCCAAAAATCTTCATCAACGAGGAGGGGCCTCCCGCAATAAGATTGGTTGAGAGAGAGAAAGAGAGGGAGAAATTTAAGATTCTTCCTCCTCCTCTTCTTTTAGTACCATCTGCATTGAGATTTAATAGATGTGAATCACACGCTGTACAACTCATCCCTCAAAGTATTCAACTCAATCATATTCAGTAAAACCATGGAGTTGTGCAACCAGCACTCAATTAATTTTAGGACATTTTCATCACTTCTTAAAGAGACCTGTGGGCTTTAGCCATCAACCCCACCCTCTCCCCCACACCCTCCCTCCCCAGCTCTGGACAACCACAAATCAGTCTACTTTCTGTCTCTATCGATTTGCCTATCGTGGACATGTCATTCCAATGGAATCATATTTCCATTTCACTTAGCATAATGTTTTCAAGGTTCACCCATGCTGTTGTATGTACCAGTACGTTGTTCCTTTTTATGGTGGAATTATATTCTACCGGACGGATAAACCACATTCTGTTTCTACATTCAGCAGTTGATGGACATTTGGGTCGTTTCCACCTTTGTCTGCTATTATGACTATAATGAAAGCAAAACCCCCAGCCTACTTTACTCTAAAATCTAAAGCTTTGGAGGACTGAGGACTCTTCTCTTTCCTTCCTTGATAATTAACCCTATCCTTCCCGGAAGGCTGGCTTAAAGTGCCCTGTGCTCTGCTGTTGCTGTCTCGAAATTCTTGAGAAATTTTGAACAAGAAGTACTACATTTTCATTTTGCACAGGTCCCCACAAATTACGGAGCTGGTCTTGCTTTTGGGCAGTCTGAACAGAGCCCTGGAAATACTATCTTCATGTTCCCCTGTTATCTGTCTGGCTTTTGCCCTCTGCTGGATCAGCCTCTGCTAGCTAGCTAGGACAGGCAGGAAGTCCCCTGAAGTGCTTTAAGGGCTGTCTATTGAAAGTTGCTTGGCCATGGGAAGGGCCTGGGGCCCACAGAAGGGGAAGCAGGGAACAGATTTACCTGGCTGGTGAATATTGTGTATGTATATGTATGAGTGTCTGTCTTCATGGCGGGGGGGGGGGGGGGGGGGGGGGGAGAGCAGTGAGGAGAAAAGCTGAAAGAGTGGGCCAGAATAACCCCCCAGCCTCCAAGTGACTCCACAGCCCAGTCACTATTGGATGCCGGGCATGATTTCCTGTATTTCTTCACCCACACTGACTGGGTGCCCACCATGCACCAGAAGCTGGGATTGCACAGCCCGAGTCACACAGACCCTGAAGGAGGCCGACTTGTACCAGAAAGAGTACTGGACTATGCGCCAGTACTGGGTTCTGGTTTTGCCTCTCTCACTGATCGGCGGACCCTGAGCACATCCTTTCCCCCTCTCTGATCCCTCATTTCATGTTTTTCTTTTTGGCACTATTGGGTGTGCCTAAGGTCCCTCCCCAGCTGTGCTATTCTGGGAAGGATCCCAGGTTGCTAAGTGGACTCCCCTGAGCAGTGGGTCCAGTGAAGAGGCATGTTGGTGGTTGTCTACCCTACAAAGTGAAACTGGTCAAGATGGGAAATAAGGTCTCTGCTAGTTGTGATATTACACTATTTGGGGGAGTGTAGTACACATTTAAAATAAAGTGAAAGTGGTGTTAGAGGGAAATGGATTATTCTTACACCAAATACATTCAATTGCAGATAGGTTAAAACTTTAAACCTAAGAATCAAAACACAAAAGTACTATAGATGATTAAGATAATAATTTTGGAGTGTTGGTATATTAGGGAGGGTGGATGAGGAGAACTAAAACCTAGAAACCATAAAAGACAAATTACATAAACCTGATGGCATAAAAAGAAACTGTGCACAGCAAAAACAAACAACAAAACACATAAATAGAATCAAAGAAAGAAAAATATACAGGTTAACTGCTAGAAATAATGACAACAAAAATTAATTTCCACAATATGGAAAGAGTTCCCATAAATCAATAAGAAAATGACTCAAGACAATTGAAAAATTGGCCATGAGTAGCAGAAGCTTGTTGATAAAGTGAGAATAAGAAAGAAAGGATGAAAGGAAGGAAGGAAAGCAAACTAAAACACAAAGAGGCAAATGTTTTCACTTAGCAGATTGGCAAGGATCAAAATGTTGGATAAATACACCGCTTGGTCACTTTTACGTTGTTGATTGGAAATGCAAATTGCTGGATCTCTTTGGAACGGCTTGGTACTATCAAAATGAAAAATGCATCAGCCCTTTGAAGTAGTATTTCCACTTCTAGGACTCTGTTCTGCGGGTAATGCATACAAGAAGTGTATATTTTTTTAAAGGTTTATTTATCCATTTATTTTAGAGAATGAGCGAAAGAGAGTGTAATGGAGAGGGAGGCAGATGGAGAGGAAGAGAGAGAATCCTCAAGCAGACTCCCCGCTGACTGGGGAAGCCCATGTGGGGCTCAATCCCAGGCCCCTGGGATCATGACCTGAGCCAAAATCAAGAGTCAGATGCTTAACGGACTGAGCCACCTGGGAGCCCCATGAAAAGTATTTTTGTTGCAGTTTTAATTTTTTAAGAATTTAAAAAATTATTTAAAAAGAATTTTAAAAAACCCAATATATCTATCTCAGGGGAATAGTTAAAAACAGGTTATATTCGCCAGTAGAACAGAATACTAGCAGCCACAAGAAATAATTACATTTATATGTATTCTTTTTTTAAAAAAGATATTATTTACTTATTTATTTTAGAGAGAGAAAAAGAGAGAGAGAGAGAGTGCGGAGAGGAGAGGGAGAGGGAGGGAGAAAGAATCTCAAGCAGACTCTGCCCTGAGCATGAAAACCCCCCACACCCGTGGGGCTTGATCTCACCACCCTGAGATTGAGCTGAAATCAAGAGTCCAAGGCTTAGCCAACTGAGCTACGCAGGCGTCCCTAGTTACATTTGTATCTCTTCTTATGGATACATTTTGAGTACATTAAATATCAAACAGGGTTGCAGAATTTGTATTTTATATATGGGCATATGTACAAATATAGTTATATGGATTTTTTGGGGGGAAGGAGAAACGAATGGTGATGAAAGCTTCTGGGGAAGAGAACTGGGGGAGTGGGGTCAGGAATAAATGATATTTTCCACAATACATCTTTAAAGACAATTTCCTTCTTTTGTTTTTATTTACTGTAAGCTTGTATTGCCTTGAAGAGATTTTAAACACCACAGTCAAGATAAGCCCCAAAGGTAATGAACAAAGTGGTGCCTTTATAGACGAGAAGAGATTCAGGGTTGTGGACAGATCTAGGCCAGTATCTCCTGTGGCACATGTTTAAAATGCACATTTCTGAGCCTCACTCCTCAACTTGGAGTTTACTAATCAAAGGTGTGTACAGTTTGAGATGGCAGCCCAAGTGACAGTCCAGTGAAATCTCACCACACATGAAGGGACTGGAACTAATCCACCAGCGGTAAGAAATCTGAGTGGGGTGGTCAGCGGAGCCCCAGAGAGAGGGGGGAGTGGGACTTTGTCCCACACTATGGGGGGACAGAACCTCAAAGGTCCTGACAGCCACTCAGCGAATTTGCCCTCTTGATTTTCCCCCTAACCTGTCCCAGCAGCAGACCCACGTCTTGGGGTCACTGGGAATGCAGCCCCCTCCCATTTTATCCTGTACACTGGCTGGCTGGTTGAAGGTCCTATGGTTCTGTGGCTGAGTGGGGTGGCAGATGAGGTTGGCTGGTGGTCTTAGTAACCTCACCCAGGCCCTGTCCTGAGGCCAGCAGAAAAGTCTGGCAGCTGCTAGTTTTCCTGGCCCCTGGTCTCTGGCCCACTGTCTGTCTGTCTCTTGAAGGCCAGTCTGGAAAAACTTTTCTGAAATAGCTTTGAATCTGAACCAGATCGGAATCTGTCCTAACAAAGCCAAGTGACCCTTCCTTATCTTCTAGGGCATTAAATGGAGATATTTCATACCTAGTCCCCCCAGAGGTGGGACCCTTGCAGTTACTGCCTGCCCGATGGGGAGCTGGGCCAGATCGAGCCCTGAAGCTGTGGATTTGGTGGCTCATAGTGGCCATGCCTCGGACCTCGCAGGCCACTAAGGACCCTACCTGCACGCTTAGCCGTTGGAGCCTCCGCTTCCACCCTGGGTAGGACTTGAGCCTTCCTGTGGCAGCTCGGCGGGCCTCCACGTCTTTGCTTTAAGCGGGATAGTGCGCTGCCCGCGGGAGCGGAGCCACTTCGTCCAGGACAACTCCCTCCTGCTCCTGTGACTTTCTATGGTGTGCTTCTGTGGCCCTCCTGCCCTGAGAGTCCTCAAGGAGATGACAGCCACTCACACCACTCATAAGCGCCGGAAAAGTTCTGGGTGTTCGTTTTTCGTTGGTGTATTAAACATATGACC
Source organism: Ursus arctos (assembly GCF_023065955.2). Taxonomy (NCBI): domain Eukaryota; kingdom Metazoa; phylum Chordata; class Mammalia; order Carnivora; family Ursidae; genus Ursus; species Ursus arctos. The sequence continues at coordinate 59,826,833 of NW_026622819.1, forward strand.
AACAACCAAGGAAGGCAAATCTGAACATTAAAGATAATCGCCCCTTCCAAAATATCTTCTGGTCTTGGACAGAGCATGCTTTTTCTTATCCCTACAGTGGGTGTACAAACACCTCTGTTTTTGCTTTTGTTGGTTTCTTTAACAATTGTTTTATATTCACATCACTGGATATCCTAATTACATATTTTTCAATAAGTATTACACGGTAAAAACCAAGACAAAAACCAAAACAAACAGCTAAAAAAGGGTACAGTGTAAAGTGTCCCATGCCTCTCTCCCAGCTACCCAGTTTCCTTCCCTAAAGGCAAAGTTGTTAGTAGGTTTATTTTTAAAATCAACTTTATTAAGGCGGACAGTACCTACAACAAAATGAACCCAGCTTAAGTGGACATACAGTTCGATGAGTCTTGACACATTGACAAGCCCCTGTAAGAACCGCCACAATCAAGATACGAAAACATTGGCATCGCCCCAGAAGGTCTCCTCCCGCCTCTTCTCAGTTAATTTCCATCCCCACTCAGGAGGTCACCAGTTTTTAAAAAGTGTATCTTTCTAGAGACATTTCCTGCGGATTTCAGTATTATCATACATTGGTGTTTTTTCTTTTCTAAGAGCATCTACATTTTTCTAAGAGCAACTCCTTTGTATTTTTGCCGTGGACAGTTTTCTTGTTAGTGTCTTTGTGTAAATCACTTTCTCACGCTTTGGCGGGGGGAGTATGTTTCTAAAACCGAATTTATCTTGCATCCGTAGATATGACCCGCTTTAAAACTCGTGTTAGGAATCGTCAGATCGGAGGGAGTCGTTTTCAAACTTCCGTTGTCGTTTTCTGTTAATTTGGTGCTTTCTTCTTGGTGTTCCTGCTGCTCCCCCCACCCCCACCCCCCACGCCCCACCGCTGCAAACCGCTGTAGAGAAAAGAGCGCGCAGAGGCTGAGAGAGCCCGGAGGCTCGGAGGCTCGAATACGTCCCTCAGGGTCCAGTCACTGAAGGTCACAGCTGGAAAAATCAGATGACGTTTGAGTCAGATGGACGAAGATTCGAAACACCACGAAAAGGAAGACGGATTTTCTAGGGACGATCCACACCCGCCTGGCGTGGGTGCAGCTTGGGGAGCCGCCCTGGAAGAACCCCGGCCGTGGGCGCGCAAGGCTGGGAGAAGCCGAGCTGGGCCAACGGCCGGCCACCCGTTTTTGTCCAAAGCGCGGGGGGCTAGCGAGGCCTAGGGCAGCGCGGCTTCCCGGAGGGAGAAGAGTCGCGCCCTGATCTGGGCGGCGTCCCGGGCTCTGGTGGACGCTCGGGCCGCCGCGCCCGGAGCTCCCACCCTGGGTTGCTGCGGCCTGGTTTGTGTTGAATTTCAGCTGGAAATTAAGCGATCGATCGAACCTTCCTACGGCCGCCCCCCTTCCTTCCCCGGCATCTTCCTTTCTCGTCTTGTCTTCCAACGTGTCCCGCGGAACGCTGCGAAGTTTTCACGGTCCGGCGGAGCACAATGCAAACGCGTAGATGGCAAACTGCTGCATAGGAAAAACCTTTCGATTCCGTGCATTCGGCTCAATCAGTATTTATTGAGAGCCTCCCCAGGGTATGGCTCAGGGAACCCAGAGGCCAAAAGCTGCGGGATTCCGGAGCAAATTCAGTGCCATCAGGGATATCGCCGAGGACATTCTACGGCCCCAGCAAATTGGCGAAATGCGGGAATTCAGACACAAAATGCGTGCACTCTAAAGGGTTGTGTTAATACACCCCCATATTTTAAGCGAACACAGGACAATTGTAGACCTTCAAGCCCTTAAAAGGAGGACAGCGGAGCATTTACGTTGTAGACATGTGTGTGGAATACGTTCCCAGCGACCAGTAACCCGCTTGAACATGCTTACTGGTGCGCTTTAAATATGCTGAAACGACATGGATACACGTAACTCTCGTACTTCAAGGGCACACTTTCTTTGTGTGTGTTTTAAGTGCACACGCTCAAAAAGTTTCAAAGGGTACAGAGGATGAGCCTTTGAAATGCCCCTTCGTCCCCTCTCTGCTCCCGCTGCCCTCCAGAGCAGTTCTTGGCACGCAGGCATTTGTGCACTCCGCGGTGTAAATGTGTCTCTGCTCTCCCTGCACCCTAATTGGACGCCGCTTGTGCAGATCCTCCGTTGTGTGGAAGGCTGTGGCCTTGTATCTCTGGGTAGGGAACATCTTTTGTCTCTCGGCAAGAAGCTTTCCTCTGGGAAAGATAAAGTAATCGATAGGGTCTTTTAAATAGCTCCGCGTTTCCTGTCGGGAGAGGAGTATCAGCGCGCGCACCAAATCTGCTCTGGTATGTCACCTTATCTCCCGTCCCCGCTGTTGTCCCCAAACGCCGCCTGTCAAGGGAGACGCCACCCGCATTAGGACCCAGACTGGGGCCCTTCCGCTCGGGGTCACACGCAGCGCCCTTGGCCAGGCCCCGCCGCCCCTTGGGGGTCTGGGACGGAGAGGAGGGAGCCCGCGTGAAGGTGTGGGGGCCCTAGACTCCCAACCCCGCCCTAGAGGAAACTAACAAGCTGAAATCCACGGGTCTAGGGGAAGCCTTGGGAGGCAAGCCTCGCCTCGCCAGGAGAGGGGACTTCTTTTTTTTCCCCCCTAACCGGGAAAGAGTTGATCTGCGCTATAGGTTAGTGACAGCAGCGCTTTGGCGACTACGGGCAACCTTGCTTGACCGCGTCTGGAGGGAAATCAGGTTTAGTGGTCTCCAGGAGACTCGTGTCGGGTCGAGGGGCGCACTCTGGAGCCCTAGGGGTCAGCGAGACCACCGAATCTGGCCACTGTCCGAGCCCCCGCAGGCTTCACCTCCTCAGCCAGCCAGTTGGAGTCGGAGCTGATTCTAGCCGGGCCCCGGGGCAGGGTGCAGCCTGGGTTGTCGACCTCAGTGACCTTCCCCGGTGGATTCTTCCGCGCGGATCTTCTGCAAGCCGAGCCGTGCACCGAAGTGTTTCTAGGTGTGGGTGGACCTTGGGCCTCCCGTCATATCTAAGTCGTATCTAAGCACTGTTAACTTGCAACTTCTATTTTATCTCTTTCTATATTGAAGTCGGTTGCATCCAGCTTAAAAAAAAATTTTTTTTTAAAGAAAAATAATCTGAACAACAATACCAAAAAGATTTCAACCCCCTCCTCCTTCCCACCCCAAAGGCAAGCACACAACCACCAACCATCTGGATAAGGTGGGATCCTGCCGCCCTTTATTTCCAGCCTCACCACGAACCACAGGTTTCCTTTCTCCTGGGAAGCTGGTGCGGGGAAAAATTACTTCTTGGCTTCAATACAGACTTGCTCCCTTCCAAGTTGCCCAGGATCATCTGGATTATCCCAACTGCTGAGAGAGGACCACCCACCAAAACACATCTAGGGGAGAATGCACGCCTTGGGAAAAATTGGGTTCTCGTTTATCAGGGTTTATTTATCCAAATAGGAACTCCTGTGGGGAAATTAAGTAAGGGGAAAACATCACCTTTCTCCCTCATAGGGAGGAGGCATTTCTGAATCTTCACATCCTTTAAGGTCCTGGTCTCGGCCTTCCTATTCCCTGTGGGCCTTTCCATATGATCTCAGCCTTAATAGAAAAAATACTGAATTTGATTGTTATCCATAATAAAGGTTGGTGGCTGGGGAGGGGAGACTCTAGCTCTCTTTTCTTGCAGAGTGTTCTATGTATCACATGCTATGCTGAAACTAGCAGAATGTGAACAGCACACTGCCATGCTATCTTTGAACCAATGGCTGGATGTCCTTCATCTCCTGGCCATTGGAGTTCCTCTGCTGACCTAGTTATTCAGTCCTGGGTAGACCAGGAGATAGCCCTCCAACATGCGGAGGGCTGCCTCCCCCATTCTTCCAGGACAGGGGAACCTCATAGAGGGCTTCGTCTGAATGAACACTTTGGTGATTTATTTCTTTTCTTCTGACAAATGCGTGGGGTGAGAGATGGGGAAGTTGGGACATTTAGCATTGAGAGTGGCTACAACAGCCATGGAAGGAATCAGGTATGGACCCCCAGTTCGTTACCCTCTCCCTAGATGTGGCAGTCAACTGCCACAAGCTCGCAGCCCTTTTCCTAATGGGAAGCTGTACTTCCTGTTCATTAGAAGGGGCACCAGGTGGCACTGGGAACAGTCCTCAGTCAGTTACAGGATCCTGAGCTTGGCAGTGACACTTGGAGTAAGAAAGTGAGCTCTGCTTGTGCCTGGGACAGCCCCTGGGGTCACTCAAGCCCCTGACCCAGTCCAGCAGTGCACCTGCTGAGCATGAGTGTGTGGCTTTGCAGCCTTCCTCGTTTTTGGAAATGTTTTATTCCAGCATCACACAGAAATGCACAAAATAAAAATGAGCAGCCTGGTGATTTTCACAATCCGAACACCGCTCTGTAACTGGCACCCAGTTCAAGAAGTGGAACATTACTAGTACCTAGAAGCCTCCTCCTTTTCCCCCTGTAAAATTGCTCTTCTGACTTCTAACAACATAGATTAGTTTTGCCCGTTTTTGAACTTCATACGTATCTAATGATACAGAATGTAGACTCTTTGTGTCTGGCAATTTGTACCCAATATATGCTTGTGAGATTCTTCTCCATTGTTCATAATTGTGGTTAGCTCCTTTCAACTTCTGGGTAACATCTCATTGTATGACTATACTGCTATTGACCCCTTCTCTCTTGATGCACCTTTGAGCGGTTTCCAGCTTTTGTCTGTCGTGATCGTGAGTGCTACTGCATACAAACACTTTGGTATGCGTCTTTTGGTGAGTACATGCACATTTTTATCGGGTGTATATCTAGGAGTGAAATTGCTGGGCCACAGGATATGCATAAATGCAGCTTCAGTGGATTCTAGACAACAGTCTGCTGGTGTACGACTGCTGTACCAACTTACACCGGCAGTGTATCAGGGCTACAGTTGTTCCACACCTTCATCGACACTTATATTGTCAGTTTTTAATTTTAAGCCATTCTGGTGGGAGTGTAGGACTGGTTCCATGTGCTTTTATTGTTTTACCTTTCCCTGCCAACTGATGAAAATAAGCACCCTTTCCAATCTTCACTGGCTTTTTGAATATCCTCTTTTGTGAAGTGCCCTTTAAATCTTTTGCCTTCTTCTCACTGATTTGTGGGAATTCCTTATATATTTGGATATGAATCCCTTGTTGGGTATATGCTTATTTGGTGTATCATCTCCCAGTCTGGTTTGCGTTTTTACTCTCTTAACGCAGAGCCCCCATTGTTGCCTCTGGTCTAGTGACATGTTTTTGACCTTGAGGTAGCAGCATAGCTGGTTTTTATATCTGGGGTATTTGTGGCTGAAGTACCTTCTTGGGCTCTGGGCAACCAGACCTTCTGTCCACAGTAAACGCCTTGGAGACAGAAGCGGGGTCCAAGTCTGCTTGCTTTCCTACAGATGCTAGAGTGTTGTCTTTTCTGAGAATATTTCATCCATTAAATAGGGGAAATTCCAATAGGAAGGACCCTTTGGAGCTGAATTCATGCTCTTATATCCCTTCTCATGCATAGTGCTAGGTCAAATATCTATGGAGCAGTTTAAGCAGAAGAATTTAATTTCTAGGGGTTTTTCAAACATAGACGGTATAAATGTAGCAGCGCAGCTGAGACTTCCTGCCCCTCTTACAGTCCCAGCCCAGTTCTGCCTCCCCCAGCGGGTCTTCCCTGATTGCTGCAGCCCAGGAAGAGCCACTGTCCTCTTGGAACAGAAGTGAAACACGAATGAACACAGTTTTGTACATTCCTTCAGGAAGGCAATCCGGAAATTCTCATCTTAAGAATCTTTGCTAATATGTACACTGAAAACAGCATATTATAATTATTTTAAATTATTTTTATTATTTTCAAATGTCTGTAATCCACCTGTATTCTTTTTAATCTATCACCTGCTTCCATCTTCTGACTGCTTATCTATTGAGATCGTAGTTTCGTCTTATTGATTTCTATGAGCTCTTTATATTAGTAACCCTTTGTCATTTTATTTTAAGCTACAGATACTTTTACCATGTTCCCATTTGTCTTCTTAAAGCGTGCATTTGTATTTTTAGGCACCTGATGATTATGTATAAAGGGGATACTCAAACACTGGTGAGGTTTTGATTCCCAACCAGGACTGGCCAAGTGTCAATGGCAGAGTGAAGACTGGGTACCCTAGCAGCTGCCCTGAGGCAGTGGGGATTCCAAGCAGTGGGGATTCCAAAGGACAAAAGTCATTCCTACTCTGGCCTAGTAGAGCGTGAAGAGCTCATAAGTAGCTGACATTAGAGACTGGTAGAACTCAGAGGCTGCCTTTCTTGAAATTTCCATCCCAGGCCCTGAGGCTGGAGAAGCTGGGATGGAGGTGGGGACAGAAGGAAATTCAGAGCAGGTAAACCAACAGAAAGAGGTGAGGAAAGAAGGGTCGTGGAATTTGGGCTGGGGAGATTGGGGAGCATCCAGAACAAAGGAAGGCACCAGAAATGATAGGCAGTGAGTCATGTGGGCAATGATTTGGAGCTCAGGCTCTGGAGTAGGCTGCTTGAAACTCAATGTTCTCATCTGTAAAATGGGGATGTAATTCATACTCCCTCTAAAGGTTATCATGTGGGAATGAAACAAGATAGTATTAGAAATGATAGCCCCAGATTCTTAGCCATTCCTCCCATTGAGAGGTGGGGTCTATGTCCTTGACCTTTGAATACAGGCAGATTTGCCCCTGCTTTGACCAAAACATCAACAAAATACATACAGTGACACCATGTGACTTTTGTAGCGAGGTCAGAAGAAGCCATGTAACTTCTTTCCTATTTGCTGAAGCACTTGCTCTTGGAACCTTGAGCGACCACGTAAGAAGTCTGCCTACCCTCAGGCCTCCGTCAGGAAGCTCAAACCACATGAAGAAGCCACATATGGGCACAGTGGTTGACAGTTCCAGCTCAACCAGCCTTCTATTCATATCAGCTTGGATGCCAGACCTGTGAGTGATGAAGCCTCCAGATGAATCCAGCACCTAGCTGGCCCAGTTTTCAAAGCTAAGGCCCTAGACTTCACAGAGCAAAGACAAACCATGCCTGCTGTGTGTTGCCCAAATTCCTGACCCACAGAATCAGTGAACATAATAAAATGTCTTTTTTTTCATACCACTGTGGTTCAGGATGGTTTGTTACGCAGCAGAAGATAAACAGAACAGTGTTCGAGCAAAATGACCTGCATACTGTTTGCTTGTTACCAAGTGCTTGATAAACAGTGGCTTTTGGCAGTATTATTGGCAACAGAGTTGTCCCAGAGTGGAGAACAAATGGCTTGAGGCAGAAAAACCAGAGAGGCCTGCTATAGAAACATTGATCCAAGATGACCTTAGGCCTTCAACCTGGACTGTGTCTTTATTTCGGCTCCAAACTTAGCTCTCCTTTCCCTACCTTCAGAGTTCGAAACTGCAAATGGCCACAAAAGGAGGTGATCAGAGGGCCTTAGCGTTTTCTCTTTTTGCACCCCTCTCCCCTTTAAAAAATTTCTGGTGTGTTGTTGGCAAGTGTAGGCTGGAGTGGAGCTTGGGGAATCGGGTGGGGAGCAGAGCAGGTGTGATAGACAGACAGATAGATAGAGCCAGCGCCGTCAAGGGAAAGGGAAGTTTCCAAGTCCAGGGGAATGTGCCCAGCAGGCCTGGGAGGGCTGTGGTGGGTGTGGGGAAAAGGAGAACTGCTAGCTCTCTCACCACAGGGAGACTGACAGCGGCCAGGTGTCAGGAGAGGAGAGTGGGCATCAGAGTATTAAAGGACATTTAGCTTTGATGAAAACGTTCATCTGCTTGTTTAACTATTGTGAGGAGGCCTTTCTTTTAACCAGCAAGATGTGGCTGAGTGGGGGGTGAAGTGAGTGGTGAATCATTTTGTGTCAGAGGGAACTCTTGTGTGCGAAGCAGGGGAAGAGCACGGCTGAGGAATCATCCAGGGGATAACCTGTCTCTCACCAGCTTTGTGAGCCCGTTGTGACCTGGGACGAGCAACAGCACCGCCTTCTCTGCTTGTCATGAGAATTCACTCTGATCCCTGCGCCACCACCTGCCTCAGGACCCGGCACAGAGGAAGGGCTCAGCCCACCTTAGCATCTTCCCCCGCCCTCCTGTCTCTTAACTCTCCCAGCCTCCTGTCCTTTTTTGTGAAACGGGGAAAATTGCACCTGTCAACTTGACTGGGGGTTGAGATGGTAGGAGGGCTCATTGCGTACAAAGGTGTTATGGGCATGTAAGCAATAATTTTTCACTATTGACAGTACGTTTTTGAAGAAATTGCCCCCCCAACCATTGAATTGCACATTGGATTATTTAAAAAGAAGTAAGCAAAAACATGTAATAAACAAAACCAAAACCAAATAGACATAAGACCTCACCTTGCAGGAGAAACTTCCACCCAGATGTCTCAATGTCATCTTTGGGATGGTGGAAAGAGAAATAACCTTTTGCATTCCCAAATAGGGACAGGGGCTGAGGGAGGGCTCTGGTCCCCCAGGCGGGGCTCTCTCTGATTTGGAGGGTAGGTGCCAGGCTAACTTTGGACAAGGCTGTCATTACCAGGGGATGGCCTGCTTTTTAGTTGTGGGCTCTGGAAGCATCATTCAGTAAGTACTGTGACAGAAGAGTAGCCTTCCTCTGGGGTGAGGCAGGGGAAGGCCCAAGTGTTGGGATTTCCTGTCTTCCACTTTTTGTCAGCTCGGTTCTGGGTGGAGTCAGATTCTAGCCAGGAATCTGGCAGTGGAAAGTTGGCTAGAAGAGAATGGCATCCCTTTGTATCTTAGTTGGGTTTAGAATTCTCTTGGAGTTCTTGTGTATTGCAGAGTCTTGGACCCTACCTCACCAATCCTTATTTTGTAAGGCTCAGGTGTCTGCATTTTAAAACTAGCACCCCCCGGTGTTTTTTTTTTTTTTTAAATACACTGGTTTCCCCATCTGTACTTTGTCAGGGCTTCAATCTGAATACTCTAGAACACTGCCTTGCTCTCTGAGGTAACAGACTTGTCATGGAGGCACCATGGCTTCCTGTTTCTAGATAGGGAAGCAAGCAAGGAGACCCCCAGGAAGCTTGCTTTTGGCTGCTGGCCCTAGGCTAGTACAGTCCCGGAGTCAGCCAGCCAGCCCCTGGGGCTGATGGGGATCAAATTTTTAAAAATGCAAACACTCTTCTCTGATGAATTGATTCAAATACTATGTTCCTTCACAGCTCATTTATGGACTGTTTGTTTCAAATCTCATGTTCTGGTTCCTTATTTTTAAAATTTCAGATTTTTATTATTTTATAAAATGACACGTATAAGTGAATATATTCTCACTGCAACAGTTTCTAATCCTACACAAGTCACTTCATTTCTCCAACCCCAGTTCCCTCTCCAGAGATAAGTCTAGTTATGTAGTATGCACCCTTCTAGCCTTGACCTGTTCCATAATACTGTAGCTAGAAGCCACATGTGGCCACGGAGCCCTTGAAATGTGGCTAGTAAGAATTGAGATTGCTGTAAGCATAATTTTGAGTCACACTAAAATATGTCACTAACGTTAGTTACATTTTGATAATGATGTATATAATATTTTGGATACATTCGTTTACATAAAATAAATATCACTTTCTAAAAATATGGATATAAGAAAATTATAAATTACATATGTGACTCGTGTTATATTTCTATTGCACGGTGTAGTTCTAGACCTTTCTCTATGCATTTTTATACATGGATCTATATGTCTACACGTACAGTTACAAGAAAAGATAACTGGGATCATTCATGTTGCATCGATAACAGTTTGCTTCTTCTCTTACCAATCTGCCTTGGAGATCTTTCCACGTCAGTCCATGCAGATGCATTTTTCTTTTGAATCAGTCCATAGTATTCCATATTGATAAGACTTGATTTATTAAACCATTTCCTACTGACAGACAATTGGCTGGTTCCCATGTTTTCCCTGTTACAAACCAAACCAATGAACATCATTATCCATTGGCTTTTTTTTTTTTAATTGAAATATGTTTGATCTCTTTGCCTTTTAAATCCCTGCATGTCTTGGCTTGCAGGGCTACCTGAGGTTTTCCAGATTCTTACTGAAGAGCAAAGGTGGTGACTGGGCCAAAGAGAAATTGACTGTATAGTCTATTGTTCATAAGGGGACTTTTGAGAGGGAAAGGCAGTGATATCAGTAATGATTCTGGGGTAACAGGAGGTACAAACTATGACTGTCCTGCACAGAGCAGGGCATATGGTCACCAGTGCCATAGAAAGAGCCCCAGTATGTGTCTTAATCATGGATTACTTTACAAGAGGTTCTGAAGCCAGTCTGAACCCTTGTCTCAAACAAATGCTGCATTCTAGTGTCCATTTCCACCCCCTCTTTCTATCGGATCATCTGTGGGCACTGGGGCCATCTTCAGAGGCTGGGGGTGGGAAATGGATCAAAATCTCTAAAGAGGAAGTTCAGTGATGGGGAGACCCATTTACTGAAGGCTCGGCCTCACGTAACTCTTTGTACAGTAGATAGTGGAGAAGTTAGCAGAGGGTTTGAAGAGGTTGATTTTACTCTTGACCGCTCATTGCTAACTCAGGGACAATCTGAGCTGCTGTGACCTCGGGGTGAAACACCCCAGATCTTGTTACTGGTTCCTTCAGGAAACCTCCACTGTCTTCCCGCCCTCCTTTCTGTGACTAATTTCTGAAATCTCTGTAACCGAGAAGGCATTGGATGAGGTTTCCCACTCTGGGAGGGCTGTGGGTGCCAGACTGGGCTGGGGGGTGGTGACGGTGGGTGAGGGGTAAGACCCCTGTGCACCTCACATGCCATCCCTCAAGAGCAGAAGCAGAGGCCTCCGGATTGGGTGGCAGCAGCTGGTGGGGTGTTGGGATAATCTTGCTGATGACTGGGTAGATATGAACCTCTTGTGTTAGTGGATTCCAGAAAGCAACGTGCTCCTTGATGAAAAGGCCATGGTCATTGTCTTGTGGGATCTGCCTGGCCCGGCTTTGACAGTTCTCAGCTGCTCCATAAATCTCCCATCAGTTCCATCTGGCCAAAAAGATGTCATCACCATTTTCTCATAGCGATGAAGAGGAAAGGTCAGCAATGAAACAGCTCTGCCACCCCTGTTCAAACCCAGGAAGATGAACTTGAATTTTTTCAGTGGGATGGGAGGTTAGTGTTATGTTGGGGTGTTTATGCTACGGTGATAGTTTATATTCACGCATTAGAGATGATGGCAATGAGGGTGGTTATGGTTTAGGTACTATTGGGTACTCCGTGCACTGAGATACTTAGTTCACAAGAAACTTGGAATCTGAATGCTGGAAAGAACATTAGTAGTCGTCCTGCTAGTTGTTTTCAAAGTTTTGTTTTAGAGCAATGGAACCCTTATCACAAATGATTTTTTATGCAGAATCCCAATTCATGAGACAGAAGGACTGAGTGTAGGGGACCCTCCTGGCCTCACGATGCTCCTGCTTGGACGGCATAGTGCTTAAATTCTCTATCCAGTCCCTAAGTCCCCACAGGAGCATTCCCAACCATTGGTTTTTAAATGTCCTGGTTCCGGCTGGCATAACTCCAGTGAGAGGAGATTAGTGCCTGGGGAAGCTGCCTCTCCTATGCCAGGAGCAGGCCAATGGGCAGAAAGATTACTTTAATGCCAACAAAGTCTTCTTATCCCCTTGTCTTCCAAGTCTGCCTCCAGGAGGTCCAGTAGCTCATTTCGTGTCCACCCTGGAGATGGTGAATATCTCAGGCTGCCTTGCCAGTTCTGTGCTTAAACAATGACTGAATCCTTTTGTTGGACTGTGTGGTTTGTCAGGGATCTAGTAATGTTCATCTTGTCTTGGATCAAATGGACCCTGTAAAGAGCCCTTGGAGGTCACGCATCTCCCTCCTTAAGAGCTTGAAGACCTGGCTGGCTCTGGGTGGAAGGTTCCTGGGGGGTTGGAGAGGTTACTGTTCTTGCAGTAACTCCTCCAGCCCGAGGCTTCCCTGGTTCACAGGGTCAGCCTTGGGCTTCAGTGTTTCCCTGGGTAGTACTCTCAGCTGGAGGTATTCAGGTCACAAACTGTCTCAGTAAGTTCCAGAATAAACAAAAACAACAAACCAGGAGCATAGTCATCGGAGAGGGATCACAGGTAGCTTGGGAACTTGACTGTGTCCTACCTCTGGTTTCGCCCCGGGGCCGCAGAGTATGGAAGACAGGGATTTTATTGCCCTCTGTGTACTAACGGCTGGCAGTCACCAGTAGTGGTTTGGTCTGATCTTACTTCTTGATCAATGATGTACATTTAAGTTCTGGTCTGAGGACTAATGGACTCTGCTAGTATTTTTTTTTTTTTTTGGCCTTAAAAATTGTTTTATTTAACATTAACGTTTGTTCCCCTGCTAGTATTTCCAGTAGCAAAAACAAACAAAAAGTCCTCTGGTCCCTCCCTTCCAGCTCTCGAGGAGGGTTGCCTGCCTTTCTAACCAGTGCTGGCTTCCCCTCCGGCCCCCTCCTGCCCCGCCCGCCCGCTCTGTTGGGCCACAGCAGCCACTCAGCTTCCAGCCCACCTGTGGACCACTGACATGTTTCCGTTAGGGTAAGGATTGTTCCTGTGAAACTCCATCATTAAAGACAGAGCTTTGTCCTCGGGTGAATGGCCAGGGACCCAGGGACAGGTGGGCAGAGAGAGGGAGAGACGCTGTGGCCTCAGTTGGATTGGGCAGGGCCTGAGAATTTGCATTTCTAACCTGGTCTCAGGTGATGCTCATGCTTCAGGCCCCGCTTTGAGAACCACTAGCTTAGAGCTGTCCTCTGAGCTGTGGAGCTCCAGTGGAAACGTATTTAATCTTACTTCTTGTAGTAGATTATTTCCAAGTCACAAATTCCTCCCAGCCCAGTATATACACTGTTTTGAATGTGACTTTGCTGCTCCCCCCCAGCAGACGTGGAGTCTATTCCTACATTGCCTACAATCAGGGCTGACTTCTGACTTGCTTTGGCCAATACAATGTGATGGAGGCCACTGCGGGTGAGTTTCAGAGTCCAGATCTCAAAAGGTCTTGCAGCTTTCACCTTCACTCCCTTGGTACTCTGCCCTGAGACCATGATGTAAGGAAGCCGGTCTGGCCTACTGGATGGAGGACTAGAGGCCACATGGAGGAGAACTGAGGCCCCTAGCCAATGGCCATCACCAATCCAGATGTGTGAGTGAGGGCATCTTAAATTTTCCAGCTCTGTTGATCCTCTAGCTTGGGTTTCTCAACCTTGGCTCTATTGACATTTGGTTCCAGATAGTTCTTTGTTGCAGGGGGCTGTCCTATATACCATAAGATGTTTTGCAGCATTCCTGTCCTCTACCCATTAGATGAAAAGAGCACCACCAGTGATGTCTCCAGACATTCCCAAATGTTCCCTGGGGGGGAAGTCCACCCCTGGTTGAGCACCCCTGCTCTAACTGAATGTAGCCACATAAGTGAGTTTGGGGAGAACCAGCAAAGGAACCACCCAGCCAACCCACAAAATCATGACAAATAATAAATTATTGTTCCTTTAAACCAGTAAGTTTTGGGTGGTCTGTTTTTCAGGGATAACTGAGATCCTTCTTTTCTGGTCATTTCTCCCAGTGCTCTTCCTCTCCGTAAGCCTCAGCATCATACACTAAAAATACAAATTCTTTTTGTTGAAGTGTTTGCTACTTTTTCTTTCCACTTTCATGTTTGTCGTTTGACTTTCCTGTGAAGTAGTTTGTGAGCATTGAAGAATCTGTCCCTAGCAGAGGGACGAAATGAAAAACAAGACCTTGAGTAAGTACTGAAGGTCACACAGTGCCTTGGAAAAGCCAACCTCCCTGATTCCTAGTCCAGCATAAGCCAGACCCTGAGGTCAGGCTGATATAAACCTTACTCTGTTACTTGAGACAAACACAATCTTGGGCAAGTCACTCAACTTACCTGACCCTCAGTTTTTTCACCTATAAAATGAGGCAAGTAATATCACTTACCTTACAGGTTCTTCCATTTTTTAAATTAAAAATTTTCATTTCTTTTTTTTCCCCTCATGTGGTTCTTATGAGGTTTTAATGAGATAGAACATAGTAGGTTGGCAAAGATTTTCTGGAAAGTACCAGATGGCAAATATTTTCAGCTTTGCAGACCATATGGTTTCTGGTACAAGCCCTCAGCTGCTGCTGGAGGTGAAAGTAACCGTAGACAGTATGTATTCGAATGGGTGTGGCCGTGTTCTCTGAAGACTGCATTCACACAGTCAGGTGTAGGCCAGATTGCTCCCGTGGATCACAGCTCGTCGACCACTAAGGTAGAGCATGGAGACATCTTGGCCTTTGTCTGGGACAAGGGAAGTGTTCAATAAATGATGACTATTATTGTTACTATTATACTTTATTTACTTCCTTTTTATTCTTTATTCTTTATTATTACTTCATTCCTTCAGTGGTCTCTTTCTTCTGCTTTCCATTTTTGTGCTTTCTCTTTCAGCATTGTTAATTGGTTCCATCTATTGGAATGTGAGGAGAAATTCAGTTCTGTTCTGGCCAACTGTGGTGGCCAGCTCCCAAGATAGCCCCCAGGGGTCCTTGCTTCTTGGTATTCTGGAAGGATACAAGGCCATGCGGAGAAGACTTGAGCCCCACATCCCCTCCCTAAATGACTAGGGCTGACCTGGTGGCCAATAGGGTATTGTAGAAATGACTGTGTATGACCTCCGATGCTTGGTCTTAAAAGACACTGGGACCGCCTCCTTGCTCTCTTTTAGAGCACTGGCTTTGGGGGGAACTAGCTACCGTGATGTGAGGACACTCAGCCCTGTGGTCTTGGTGGCAAGGAACTGAGGCCAACAGCTGGTTTGAACCTGGTGACCATGTGAGCAATCTTGAAAGTGAATCTTCTAGCCTTGGTTAAGCCTTCAGATGACAGCAACTGGCTTCAATCTCAGGAGAAACTCTAAGCCAGAACAGCCCAGCTAAGCCGTTCCTGTGTTTCTGACCCAATTACTATAGGAGATAATACATGTTCATTAGTTTTTTAAGCTGTCAATATTTGGGGTAATTTGCTATGCAGCAATAGATAATTAATACACCAACTGTAATAACTGAGAGTTGCCCTATATTAGCCAATTGCTGTTTAGCTTGCAAGAGAAAAGAAGCTGGCTTTCAGAAGAGAGTTTGCTGATCACCTAATGCCTTCAGTGATAGGATAATTAGCAAAACTGTGATCACTTGGCCACTGCTGCTATGATTTTGAGGGTCCCTTGGCCTCAAATGATCTGACTCCAACCTGACCATCTAGTTACATCTTCCAGAAACTTCTCATGCCACCCATATTGTAACCAAGCCAAATTATTAAAACTGTTGTTTTTATCTATCTATCTATCTATCTATCTATCTATCTATCTATCTATCTATCATCTATCTATCATCTATTTATTTATTTAAAGTAGGCTCCATGCCCAGTGTGGAGCCCATTGTGGGGCTTGAACTCATGACCCTGAGATCAAGACCTGAACTGAAATCAACATTTGGACACTTAATTGACTGAGCCACCCAGGTGCCCCAGTTATACATGTATTAATATCAATAAAACTACCATTTATTCCATACTTGCAGTGTGCTATGCCTATTCTCATTTAATTATCAGGACAGCCCTACGAAGAATATACTAGTTATTAATTCCAGTTTGCTCAGATTAGGAAACTACTTTTCCAAAGGTGACCGAGCTAGGGGCTAAGCTAGAATTTGAACTGAGCATGCCTGCCTTTAGGCTCTGAGCTTCTCAATACTCCATGCTTTTTGTCTTTGCTTCTCTGTCTTTGCACATGTAGTTGGTTCCCTCTTCTGGGTGTTCCCTTCCTCCTTCTCTAGCAGGTGAACACTTACTTATATTTCAAGACCCAGCTCAAGTATCACCTCCCCTGTGACATATTCCCTGACATTCATAGCTAGTGACACATATTTCTTGAAGGCCTGTTAACTGACAGTCACTGGTCCACAAGTCGGAGATGCACCAGTAAAAATAAATCAAACAAACCCCAAAAGAACAACAAAGTTCCTGCATTTAAAAAGATAACATTCTGGTGGGAGAAAATGAACAAACAGATTCCAAAGTAGAAATAACATCATTTTCTGGAAGTAGAGCCCACTGATATGCTGATGGATTGGTTTGGGGGGATAAAGGAAGGAGAAGACTTGAGGCTAACACCTCGGTACTAAGTACCTGGCTTATGTAATTACTATCATTTCTTGGGGTGGGGAAATGTTTAGTCTTACCTTTTATTTCCTAGAACATGGTATGCATAGTTACTTAAAAGTGTTTGATAACTTCAAAATCCAGAGCCTCTGTGGGTCTCTTTCTATTTTTTGTTGATTTTTTAATTTTTCCTTTTTTTTTTAAGATTTTATTTATTTGTCAGAGAAAGAGAGCACAAGCAGGGGGAGCACAAGCAGGGGGAGTGGCTGAGCAACGAGCCCAATGTGGACTCGATCATGACCTGAGCCGAAGGCAGAGGCTTAACTGACTGAGCCACACAGATGTCTATTTTTCCTTTTTAAAAATACTGCTTTGTGCCTTAGTATTTTTTATTGTGTTTTGGGCATTGTATTTGAAAGCTGCATGCAGGATTAATTTGAAGCCTCTGATGATATTTTCTTCCCAAGATTTGTGTTTGTTTCTACCAGGCTTTGGGGGCACGGATGATCCAGGAGTACTTAAATCTAATTTTAGGGCTTTAGAATACTTGAAGCCAAACTGTGGTCCCTGCAAGCGCCTGTCTTCTGGTTCACACTTCCTTGCAGAGAGGATCCTTTCGGAGCTACGATCCTTTCAAGTCCCAAACTCTTGGTGGGCCTTAGATACAATCTGCCCCTCTATCCCCGTGAAGCTGTCCAAAGTGCCACTCAGCCTCTCAGCCACCCTTGGTAGAATTAGCAAATGCCCCCATGTCTTCAAGCAGCTCAAAGAATGGACTTACTTCTTCAGCACCTCTTTCTTACCTTGGATCCTGGCTGCTATTTCGCCATTATTTTGTTAGCTCTCTGGTATCTTTAAGCAGGTTTTTTTGTTTGTTACTCTGGATAATCATCAGTTCTATTAAAAGCATAAAACAAATGTTCCTAAACAATGAAGTAAGA
The DNA here is from genome assembly GCF_023065955.2 of Ursus arctos. Classification (NCBI taxonomy): domain Eukaryota; kingdom Metazoa; phylum Chordata; class Mammalia; order Carnivora; family Ursidae; genus Ursus; species Ursus arctos. The sequence goes on from NW_026622819.1 coordinate 59,843,973, forward strand.
TGACAGTATATTTCACTGGATTTATCCATTTTCTTTCTCAAAAGGTATTTTGGCAGACAAAATTCTCACAAAGAAACCACTTCCCAAAGAGGCACATATAGATTTTCTTTCGGTTTATTTTACCTTTGCATGCCTTAGTAATCAATCCTCATAGCTAAGGCAAGGTGATCACTATTTAGGATTAATAATAATAATAATAATAATAATAATAATAATAATAAATACTTACTATTACATTTACTGAGAAGAGTGGCTGGGTAACATGTTCCTGCCTTTGAGTCTCCTGATAATCTCTCAGTTTAAAATGTGCTGGGTAGGGGCACTTGGGTGGCACAGCAGTTAAGCGTCTGCCTTCGGCTCAGGGCGCGATCCTGGCGTTATGGGATCGAGCCCCACATCAGGCTCCTCCGCTATGAGCCTGCTTCTTCCTCTCCCACTCCCCCTGCTTGTGTTCACTCTCTCGCTGGCTGTCTCTATCTCTGTCAAATAATAAATAAATAAAATGTGCTGGGTAAAGTAACAGAACTTAGCAATATTCCCCTTCTTTATATGTTCCAAGAAAATTCGTTAATTTCTTCCATTTGTGCAGTTAAGGATTTGCTGTTTCTACAACTTTTATATTTGTCCTCAGCAGAATGGGGTTTGGTCTGAATTACCTAGCCTGCTATTACTGGTGACAGGTGTTCACTCTTCCAGATTTGGTTCTAGTCTCATGAATTAGTTGTAGGACCGTGGGTCCCATGTACTTTGGTTTCCTCATTAGTTAGAAGAAGACAATAACCCTGGGCTTCCTTGCCTTGCAGATTACTGTGGGAGCAAATAAGATAAGCTACATGGAGACATGCCACCCAGTCCATGCCAAGTGCTAAAGTCCATTTCCCCTTGATCCTCATCCTAGGATTTCCAGAGGCATCTGAACTCCTTGGAAAGAAGGGCCTGCTGACTCCCAGCCCTGGGTGGTGGTGCCCAAGGCAGTTTGCGTCAGGCAGTCCCTCTGTGACTTTTGAAACCTCAGGTTGGCTAATGGTACGCTGTTCATTAAAGCAGGGCAAACCTGAACTCTGGATCAGCAGGTGAGCTTTTATCATGCCTTTTTTCATTCCTTTTTCCAATTCCTTGCATTTCAGGAAGCATCCCTGGCCTCTTTCTTTAGTTTTTGTCCCTAACAGCTTTCCCTGAGCAGACCCACAAAGTGCAGCAGCCAGGAACCTCGACTCAGCTAACGGAAAGCCCCCAAGCCTTGACCTCCCTCGGCCAGCCACCCCCAAGGGCCCCTCTGGGTCTCACTTTTATTTTGGCCTTTGTGAACTATGCAGAACCAGGGCTGACCCCGCCGATCTGTGGATGTGTGGCCGAGACAGGTCCCAGTGTCCTGCCGGGGCTGTGCGTGTGAGGGGAGTCTGTGATGCAACGTGATGGCATTTGTGACAGGGTGAGGGAAAGAGATTGCTGGCTGGGGCTTCAAGGGGTGCGATTAGATTACAGCTGGAGTTGCCTGTCTGGCAGACATGGAAGACCTGGTCCTGTCCCTCGCGTATGCCTTGGAAGCCATGTTTCCATGCCGGCCAGAGGGGTTCATTTCGGAGCAGGAGGCAGCAGCCCAACAAACACAGAGCCAAGAAGCTGATTCCACAGCACTGCCCTGGGCATTTGCTTTTTATCCTGGACTTCGTTTCCTTATCTGGCTTTCTTTGTCTGAGCTTATGTGTCTCCCCAGTGCTAAAATGTCTGGTGAGAAAGATTGTCAACCACCTGGACTCTCGTCCATCTCAGCTCATCTTCTTACCCCCTCCTCACTTTCTGTGCACACACACGCCCTTGCCGAGGCAGGGAGCAGTGTGGTTCGGTGCAAAGTCCTTGGGCTTTGGCTTCGGAGTCACCAGATTGGGATCTTGGCTTGGCTACTTCTAGTCGGGTGACCTTTCATGAATTAGCCAGCCTCTCTGGGGCTCAGTTTTCTCATCTGTGAAATGGAGAGTGTGATATTTCAGTTGTTGTGGGGGTGGCGTTCTGTGAAACACATCCTGTTTCTAATATAATTTTTGGTGCAGAGTGTGTGTTTGGTGAGTGGCATTTTCCTTCTCTTTTTATCCTCTCATTTTTGGGTTCATTTTCTGTTGAACTTATATAAGGAAAAATTTTTCGTTGGGGAATAAGAGATTCAACTATAGTTGGGATGCATTGTATTGTGTTATTATGCCAACTGTCATCTTTGATCTCAGTTCGGGTGGCTGTTCCCAAGGATCTGTAGTGTGTGAGCAGGGTCTGGACCAGCGTTGAAGCTCTGAATCAGGAGGAGACTCCAGATGGAGCCTCATGGATTCACCTGGGGATGAACAGTGCCCTCAGCGCTGCCCTCCAGTAGGGGCCCGCCGGCCCGCCGTGTGCTCCTGGTGGAGCTCCGTCCCTCCCTCCCGTCTTCTGTGTGGATCCCTCTCTGTGTCGGAATCTGAAGGGTGGAAATGGGTTCTCCCCCACCAAGTCAGACATTTGTACATGTCTTTCAAGTTTTTAAAAAATTCATACACTCATTTAGTGTTTCCTAAACTTTAGTTGTTTGTCATAGTTAGGCAATATCTCCCTTATTTTTTATTTACTATTTTAATTTAAATGGACTCACTTTTTTTTTTAACTTGAAAACTTATTTTCAGCCTTGACCTAAGCAATCCTATCTAAGAAATCATGGATTTCTCTAATGCACAGGTGACTGTCAGGTCGTATGTCCCTTTTTTAGAAGGGTAAGAAAGTGGGGGAGAAACCCAGTTTTCTTTCACAAGAAAGAAGGAAAAAAATATAATCTTACTAAGCAGTGACAAGCATAGACTGTGCTCAGACGTGTGGCTTTCCATTATCTTTTTATATGTTTACTTTACATAAGTGAGATCACATCATATGCAATTTCTGTCCTGATTTTTATATTTAATATACAATTATAAGCATTTTCCCCTGTCATTGAATACTCTCTTCAGACTTGTTCTTGGCGGCAGAGCCTCCTGTGATGGCCCAGGGTGGCATTTCAACCTCACACACCCCTCTTTTGACAGGTGGGTTGAGGGGACTCTGAGGTGGGCAAACGCTCCATCAACTCCATCAACTCCTTCAGCTCGAGGCTCAGAGATTCGTGCAGCTCATGGTTTGCTTTTCACCGAAATATTTGTGGCTAATCTCTATGAGCTCGTTAGGGGTAGAGAACACAGTGACTTTCATCTGTGGTTGATTATATGGAGCTCTTGTGTGATAGGTGACGTGAAACTCCCAACAAAAATAACACTATTCCTAATGAGTTGGGTTCTCCAATCTAGAGAATCAGAGAACAGCCTCTCAGAAACCAGTCAGGAGGAGACTTGTTCACTGCCACCTCTAGAATGTGTGGAGATGACAAGTGATTCCACCTCCCGTTGTTTCTGGGTTGCTCTGGAATGTTCCTCTCCCCTTTTTCTCTCCATACAAAGGTTGGTAATTACAGCTCCATAGGGAATCAGCTGTCTCAGGGAGGCCCAGCCCTATTGCTTCTGAGTACCTCTGTGGCCTGGTCCCATTACTGTCCTTCCACAGTGGCCCAGCCTGAGCTGACCTCGTGGCTGCCAGCCTCTGTCTGCGTTGTCTGAGAGAGAGCATGCCTCATGACCCGTCAGAAGGGATTGGAGTATCCAGGGCCCTTCAGAGGCGCAACTGAGGAGCTGGGACAAAGCACAGAGTGTGAGGAAAGACACGACTGACGGCTGGGGATTGCTTGTCCATCATCTGGCAGCTAGAGAATCAAGGAACGCATTAAGTATGACAGAGGAGGCCTGAGCTCTTTGCACCATCTCAACAAGCCCTAATTAAATGTCTTATTTGAGCAAAATGGCTGGAGACAGGAAGCCTGGCAGCTTTTCCCGGACGAGTGGTGGTTGCCACCGGAGCAGTGGCTGCCAGGTGTCCTGTGGAAGTGCAGAAGGAACCCTGGGTGTGTCAGCCTGGCAGAACTGAGGTCCGGAGCCTGGAGTTGGTGGCCACAGATCCGCCACCTTGGTGCTGGGAGCCAGAATGTGGGAGAAGTATGGGAGAGGCCCCCGCCCTCCCAGGCTGTAGGACGGTAACAAGACCAGCGATGATCATAATGCCTGGAAGTTAAACAAAACAAACCCCCAAACTAGATGATTCCATGTATATCATCAGATCGCAACTGAGACCAGGGAGACCAGGTTCACATTGCTGCAAGCTCAGAATTTTCACGGTGCTTCTAGAAAACTCATCTCTTCCCAGGCAGAGCTGCGATCCGAGGTGTTTTTCATCAGGTCTCTTTCTTCCAGTTGCTCCGTGCTCCCCAGCTTTGTTCTGGCTTACATGCTCGGCCCAGGCCACCCAGGGGCAGTGGGCTGCTGATGGGGGCAGCCCCGGCAGCTGCTGCCTCCAAATTCTCTGGGATTCCAGGCCGGGCGCTGGGTGATTACACTGCTGTTATCTGGGATTAGCTATTTTCGCTCCCTGTATTTATATCATGGAAGCTGCAGCGTGATGCTGCCAGATGCCAACACAGGCAGACTGTGCCTTCCTTCTGGACCCACCTGCTGTTCTGCTCACACCCGGCAAGGTGGCAGTTGGTGGGGACCAGACCTGCCAAGCCCTCCGCCTCCTCCCCAAATGTCCCCAGTGGTGCACTGAGACCTAGGGAGAGGCTGTGGCTCAGGGGCTCTGGCTCCGCAGGCAGGACCGTTCAGGGAGGGCTGGACCCAGGCGTGGGGGAGGGGGGCGGGGGCTGGCAGCGTTCCCTGCACAAGACGCCTGTCACTTCCCTAATCCCCTGAAGTCTTGGAGTCTAGGAACCCTCTTGCCTGCCCCCACCCCTGCTCCACTCCCACCCCATGTGTGGCTTTCCAACTTGCACGTGAGGAGTGCTGAAGGGCCCTCATTTTAGGCTGCCCAGAAAAGCACCAAGTGCGTGAGCCTTCCAAACTTAAGTGCAGGGGGATTAAAAGGCCCTGGTCTGTTTAACTTGGTCCATCTTTGTTTCCATCACTTTTCCCTCCCCCCCCCCCCCCCCCGCTTGGAGGAAGTGGGGATCCTACTTTGTGAGGTCCTTTTCCAGGAAATGGAGAGGCTTCTTGAAGATACGTTATGTCTCGCTAGGATTGGACCCAATGACCTCAGCAAGTGACTTAAAAATGCAGTCTGTTATTTAGTGAGTGGGATTTGCTCCCGGCCGTGCTGCGTGCTGAGTGAAGCTTCTTTCGCTGTGCCTGGGAAGGTGGCTTGCAGACTCATTCCCTCTCCTGGGTTAGAGTGGACAACACCAGGCCTTAGCCCCAACGTTGGGATCTTTCAGACAGGGTAAAAGATGCCCGGATAGAGGCAGATGGAATTCTGCCCTAATGGAATTCACTGGGGAAAGCAGCACATTGAGCGTGGTCTTCCGCTGAGATGCCTGCCGGTTTCCCGTAGGCCCACGGCGGAGCTCCACCGCTCTCTGTGCTTCTCCGCCCGGGCCCACCTGTCGGGGTAGGAATCTCGAGAACGGCAATGAGTATCCCTCCCAGATATGTATTAAAACTTAAAAAAAGTTAAGACCCTGATTTAGAGTTTCCTAAACCTCAGTTGTTTGCCATAGCCAGGTAAGATAAATAATGTGTAAACACATACAAATAATGATAAATGAACATATTACGCACATAACATATTTATTGAAATAATATTTTTTGAAATAGATGTGCTTTGTTTTTACTTGAAAACTTATTTTAGCCTTGACCCAAGTAATAATATCCAATAAATCAGGGGTTTGAGGCCCTAGTTGTATTTTACCTTAATACACTTATCGAAAAGTCAATTTTGTATTTTATCTTAATATACTTAATAATTTTTAAAAATCCAGGTACTACCATGCATTGGAAAATTCTGGCCTAACTAAAAGAAACATGGAAAAGTGGGGAGAACTCAGGAAGCCCTGGTGGGTTGGTACGAAGCGGGAGGGGAGGGGGACATATCTGGATGGGGGCTAACGGGTGGACGTGGGCTTTGGGAGAGAGAGAGGTGGGCTTGGCGGAGGAGACACGTCTGGATGGACAGGAGAAGGTAGAGCTGCATCTTGTTTGAGGAACATCCATGCCGTAGGGTGGAAGGAGTGGAAGGAGAGGTAGAATGGAAGCTCCAAACCACTAATACAAACGCTCTGATGCGGCTGCCTTAACCTGCGATGGCGAGTTCCCAGCGCCAGCTACACTGAACTGGAGGTCATCAGGCGAGCAAGCTGAGCAGAAGCAAAGAAATACCAGCCTCAAGGCCTGGCCTGAGGAGTTCCTATTTCCAAAGCGGAGGAAAGGAAAGTGCAACTCAGCCCTGACTCTCTCCCACTTCAGTCACCCTTACACATAAGGCGCCTAGAAGCCTGGGAAGAATCTCTGGAAGGAGGTGGGAGATACGTTGCTATCCCTCCCCTCCTCCCCCCTCCCCTATTATATAAAAGAATTGAGCAACTTTTCATGTGTCTGTTAGCCAGCGGGATGTCTTCTTTGGAAAAATGTCTATTCATGTCTTCGGCCTATTTCTAAGATGGATTATTTGTTTTTTTGGGTGTTGAGTTTAATAAGTTCTTTATAGATTTGGGATACTTGCCCTTTACCTGGTATGTCATTTGCAAATATCTTCTTCCATTCTGTACACTGCCTTTTAGTTTTGTTGACTGTTTCCATCCCTGTGCAGAAGCTGTTTATCTTGATGAGGTCCCAACATCACCCAGCATCAGGGAAATACAAATCAAATCCATGATGAGATACCCCCTCACACCGGTCAGAATGGCTAAAATTAACAACACAGGAGACAACAGGTGTTGTTGAGGATGAGGAGAAAGGAGAACCCTCTTGCACTGTTGGCAGGAATGCACACTGGTGCAGCCACTCTGGAGAACAGTATGGAGATTCCTCAAAAAGCTAAATACGGAACCACCGTATGATCCGGCAATTGCACCACTAGGTCTTTACCCAAAGGACGCAAAAATACACATTCGAAGGAGTACATGCCCCCGGATGTTTATAGCAGCATTATCAACAATAGTCAAACTATGGAGAGAGCCCAAATGCCCATCGACTGATGAATAGATAAAGATAAATAGATTATATGTATATAGTGGAATATTACTCAGCCATCTAAAAGAATGAAAGCTTGCCATTTGAAATGACTTGGATGGAGCTAGAGTATATTATGCTAAGCGAAATAAGTCAATCAGAGAAAGACAAACACCATATGATCTCACTCATATGTGGAATTTAAGAAAAAAATGGGTGAACATTCAGGAGGGGGGAAAGAGAGAGAGGGAAACAAATCATAAGAGGCTGTTAACTGTGGAGAACAGACGGAGGGTTGATGAATGGAGGTGAGTGGGGAATGGGCTAGATGGGTGATGGGTATAAAGGTGGGCACTTGTTGTGATGAGCACTGGGTGTCATATGTAAATGATGAACCACTGAACTACTCCTGAAACCAATATTGAACTGTATGTCAACTAACTAGAATTTAAATAATAAAAAAAAAAAAGAATCACAAACTCTTTGTTGTCATTTCGGGAAACAGAGAAGAAAAAGAAAAAATAATTTTGCCAGTTGAGAAAAGTACTACCAATATTTAGTTGTGGTGTTTTCCATTTTCTTTCTTTCTTTCTTTCTTTCTTTCTTTCTTTCTTTCTTTCTTTCTTTCTTTCTTTCTTTCTTTCTTTCTCTTTCTTTCTTTCGTTTTCTTTCTTTCTTTCTTTCTTTCTTTCTTTCTTTCTTTCTTTCTTTCTTTCTTCTTTTTCTTCCTTCCTTCCTTTTCTTTTCTTTTTTTTTTTTTAAAGATTTTATTTATTTATTTTGGCAGAGAGAGAGAGCACAAGCAGGGGGAGGGGCAGAGGCAGAGGGAGAAACAGGCTCCCCGCTGAGCAAGGAACCCGATGCTTGACTCCATCCCAGGACCCCAGGATCATGACCTGAACCGAAGGCAGATGCCCAACCAACTGAGCCCCCCAGGCATCCCTCCATTTACCTTCTTTTTTTTTTTTTAAAGATTTTATTTATTTGACAGAAGAGACACAACAAGAGAGGGAACACAAGCAGGGGGAGTGGGAGAGGGAGAAGCAGGCTCCTGGTGGAGCAGGGAGCCCGATGTGGGGCTCGATCCCAGGACCCTGGGATCATGACCTGAGCTGAAGGCAGACGGCTTAACGACTGAGACCCCAGGCGCCCCCCACTTACCTTCTGTACACGTTGTACACGGCCAAGGGCACACTGCATGCTATTGGTGACCTGATCCTTCTACGTAATATAAAATCATAAACATCTTCCCATGCTGTCGAATGGTATCAACGAAGACAAATGCTGTTTATAAACAGTCTCGATAGCTGTTTCCTGTTTTTCTGTGTTAAGGTCCTCCCTCTTTTTAAAACTAGTATAAATAAGGACTTCTAGGTGGCTCAGTCGGTTAAACGTCTGCCGTCAGCTCAGGTCCTGATCCCAGGTCTTGGGATCGAATCCCGCCTTGGTCTCCTTGCTTAGCAGGGAGGCTGCTTCTCCTTCTACCTGCTGCAACTGCTGCTTGTGCTGTCTCTCTCTGATAAATAAATAAATAAATAAATAAATAAATAAATAAATAAAATCTTAAAAAAAAACTAATATAAATAATGCTGCAATTGATATCTTTGGTCATACAGCAAAATTTCTAGTTATTTTCTAAGAACAGATTCCCAGAACTGGTAACAGGATGCAAAATGTGGAAATCTATATTTTGTGTAAATAAGATGCAAATATAAGCACCTATATTTGTGTGTGCATGAAGACATTATTGAAGTATCAATAAGAAATGAAGAACAATGGTTACCTGGGGGCAGAGAGAGGGGTGGAGCTAGCCAGGTGAACTTAGAATCAAGCAAGACTTCTGAGGGTATACATTTTCGCATATCTTGGGTTTTGAAGCATGTGTATATATTACCCATAAAAATTCATTAGGGACAGACCCTAATAGCTACTTGATCATGGAACTGAAGCCGGAGTCCCTCTATAACTTGCTCCCATGTTTTCCCGTCCTGCCCAGTGCCGTGCGCCCACGGTCAGCAGTTGGACTGGATAGGCTGGGGCTCTCTGTAGCTGGGCCATGGGACAGGGAGGGAGCTCGGCCCCACTAAGTCATCTGGGGCCCCAGGTTCCTTCTGTCTTGTTGGTCACCATGTCCGTGCCCCAGCTTGTGTGATGGGGGCTGGGGGTGGGAGAGAAAGAGAGTGGAAGGCAGGCAGTTTTCTTTTGAGGGGGTGATGTGGAAGTGCACACATCACATCTTCTCACCGTCTTAGGTGAGCACTTGGTCAGGGCCACCCCCAGCTACCAAGGAGGCTGGGAAATGTGGCCTCTGCTTGGGCAGCCAAAGCGAGGGCAGGGGTTCTGTGATGAAAGAAAGAAGGGGAAAATGAGACTGGTAGATAAGTAGTGGCTTCGGCCAGGGGCTTCTATTTAAAAAGAATGGCTAGAAATTGTTGACTGCACACGATTATTATTTTGCAGTCTTTTACGTTAACCAAACCCATAAAACTCTGTTACTGTGGGGACAATGAAATGACGTAGTAGTAATGCTATCACTACAATGGCATTATCTCTATTTTCCAGTAATTATCCCTCAGTGAAATACCTTCTCTCACAAGAGCAGCTGTAATGGGGGTTGTAACAACCAATTATTCAGTTTGGCAGCTTTGTCAAATGATATCCTTTTCACATACTTTGTTGGTTGCTGGGTGGGTTACAAAAGGAGCAAACGACACAGCCTCTGGCCCCCCTCCCCTTCCAAGATGCCGCTCATGCCAAATGGGGAATGAGAAGGGACCTGCCAATTGTTTACTATCTAGGAAGGCCTTGTGTCCTTGTTACTACTAGGTAGGGATTATTAACACAGACGAAACAGGCCAAAGAAGAGAAAGAATTCACTCAAGGTCACGCTTCAAGCTTGAAAATGGCAGAACCAGGTCGAACCCGTGTCTTGACTTCAAAACCAGTGCACTTAAAACAATTTAAAAAATTTTGTCAAAGTTATCATGCTTTATCTCCCCCAGCCCACCCAACTAATGCTGACCCCCCTTCTCCCAGAAACAACAATTTCCAACCCATTTATCTATTTATTATTGCTTTCAATTCCAAATAATATGTATCTCTTGATTCATCAACTTGACCATTATTGCTTGACTTCCAGTTAACGGCACATGAAGATTTCAGCTCACTTTTATTTTCTTGTTCTCTTCTCCCCCAGTATAATTTATCTCAATATTTTATAAAAGCTTTAGTCAGTACTTACATTATCACGACATTGTAAACTTTATTCACTGTTGAATCCGATAGTCTACTGTGATTAAATTTCCTTTCTTGTACAACTTTTCTGTCTGCTTAGTTTTCTTCCAGTATCTGACCAGCCATGCCCTGCTCTTCAATAGCTCTGTAAATTTCTCCATATAATTTTCTATGTGGTCACATCTATCAGGTAATCGATCACTTGAGTGGTTTTCTCAAAGCCCTCCCTCCTTCCCCACAGCTGTTGGCTCTCCTGGCATTTCCTTTCACTGTTACCTGGGATATCCGTTTGCCTTTCTCTCATGTTGGTTCCTTTCCCCCTTGATCCTTTAACTTCCTTGTTTTCTTGGAGAATATCCTTCAGCAATTTTCTTAGAAAAGATGTACAAGAGGTGAATTCTTTAAATCTCGCAGACCCAAAATGTCTGACTTTTAATCTTTTCATTGGATTATATTCTGGTTAGATTTAGAGGCTGAAATTAATTTTTAAAAATATTTTATCTATTTATTTGTCAGAGAGAGAGAGAGAGAGAACACAAGCAGGGGGAGCAGCAGAGGGAGAAGCAGACTCCCTGCTGAGCAAGGAGCCTGATGCGGGACTTGATCCCAGGATCAAGGCAGATGCTCAACCAACTGAGCCACCCAAGTGTCCCGGAAATTAATTTTTCTTAAAATTTCGAAGTCATTTTTCCATTTTTTCTCTAGCTGTTGAGAAGTTGGCTACATTTTATTTCCTTTTTTTAATAATAATTTTTTTATTATGTTATGTTAGTCACCATACAGTACATCCCAAGTTTTTGATGTAAAGTTCCATGATTCATTACTTGCATATAACACCCAGTGCACCATGCAATACGTGCCCTCCTTAATACCCATCGCTGGCCTATCCCATTCTCCCACCCCCCTCCCCTCTGAAGCCCTCAGTTTGTTTCCCAGAGTCCATAGTCTCTCATGGTTCATTCCCCCTTCTGATTACCCCCCCTTCCTTCTTCCCTTTCTTCTCTTACTGATCTTCCTACTTCTTATGTTCCATAAATGAGTGAAACCATATGATAATTGCCTTTCTCTGCTTGACTTATTTCACATAGCGAAATCTCCTCCAGTCCTGTCCATGTTGCTGCAAATGTTGTGAAATCATTCTTTTTGATGGCTGAGTAACATTCCATTGTATATATGGACCACATCTTCTTAATCCAGTCATCTGTTGAAGGGCATCTTGGCTCCTTCCACAATTTAGCTATTGTGGACAATGCTGCTATGAACATTGGGGTGCGTATGGCCCTTCTCTTCACTACATCTGTATCTTTGGGGTAAATACCCAGTAGTGCAATGGCTGGGTCATAGGGTAGCTCAATTTTTAACTTTTCAAGGGACCTCCACACTGTTTTCCAAAGTGGCTGTACCAACTTGCATTCCCACCAACAATGTAAGGGGGATCCCCTTTCTCCACATCCTCTCCAACATTTGTTGTTTCTTGCCTTGTCAATTTTTGCCATTCTAACTGGTGTAAGGTGGTATCTCAAGGTGGTTTTGATTTGAATTTCCCTGATGGCTAATGATTTTGAACATTTTTTCATGTGTCTGTTAGCCATTTGTATGTCTTCATTGGAAAAGTGTCTGTTCATATCTTCTGCCCATTTATTGATTTGATTATTTGTTTCCCATGTATTGAGTTTGAGAAGTTCTTTGTAGATCCTGGATACTAATCTTTTATCTGTAGTGTCATTTGCAAATATCTTCTCCCATTCCGTGGGCTGCCTTTCAGTTTTTTTGACTGTTTCCTTGGCTGTGCAGAAGCTTTTTATCTTGATGAAGTCCCACAAGTTAATTTTTTCTTTTGTTTCTCTTGCCTTTGGAGATGTGTCATGAAAAAAAGTTGCTGTGGCTGATGTCAAAGAGGTTGCTGCTTATGTTCTCCTTTAGGATTTTGATGGATTCCTGTCTCACATCGAGGTCTTTCATCCATTTGGAGTTTATCTTTGTGTATGGTGTGAGAGAGTGGTCAAGTTTCATTCTTTTGCATGTAGCTGTCCAATTTTCTCAGCACCATTTATTGAAGAGACTGTCTTTTTTCCACCGGATGTTTTTTCCTGCTTTGTCAAAGATTAGTTGCCCAAAGAGCCGAGGGTCCATTTCTGGGTTCTCTGTTCTGTTCCATTGGTCTATGTTTCTGTTTTTGTGCCAGTACCATGCTGTCTTTGTGATCACAGCTTTGTAGTATAGCTTGAAATCCGGCAACGTGATGCCCCCAGCTTTGTTTTTCCTTTTCAACAGTTCCTTGGTGATTTGGGGCCTTTTCTGGTTCCACACAAATTTAAGGGCTGTTTGTTCCAGTTCTTTGAAAAATATCATTGGTATTTTGATCGGGATGGCATTGAAAGTGTAGATTGCTCTGGGTAGCATAGACATTTTAACTATGTTTATTCTTCCGATCCATGAGCATGGAATATTTTTCCATCTTTTTGTGTCTTCTTCAATGTCTTTCAAGAGTGATTTGTAGTTTCTAGAATATAGATCCTTTACATCTCTGGTTAAGTTAATTCCAAGATAACGTATGATTTTTGGTGCTATTGTAAATGGAATGGATTCCCTAATTTCTCTGTCTTCGGTCTCATTGTTCGTGTATAGAAATGCAACTGATTTCTGAGCATTGATTTTGTATCCCGCCACGTTACTGAATTACTCTATAACTTCTAGTAGTTTGGGGGTGGAGTCTTTTGGGTTTTCCATATAGAGTATCATGTCATCTGCGAAGAGAGACAGTTTGACTTCTTCTTTGCCGATTTGAATACCATTTTATTTCTTGATCTCCTCATATGTGACTTGTTTTTTTTCTCTGTGGATACTTGTAGTATCTTTAGGCTCGCTGCTGTGAAATTACAGAATGATGTTCCTTGGAACAGTTATCATTTATTGTGCTGGGAACTTGGAGGGCTTTTAAAAACCTAGAGACTCATGTCTTATGATTTTGTGAAATTTTCTTGTATTTTTTTGGTGATAATTTCCACCTTGCCATTTTATTTGCTCTCATCTTCCAGAAATCTTATTGCTTGGATTTTCACTGTAGGCTTCCTGAATTGGTTCTCTGATTTCATTTTAGTCTTTTCCCACCTTTTGTCATTTCTTTGATTTTCTACTGGGGGAGGGTATTTCAGAGGGATAGACTTACCTTGATCCTCCAATCCTTTCTTTGAAGAGTTTATTTCAACAATAATTAAACAAAAAAAATTATTCTGAGAAATTGCTTGTTCTTTGGCTTTTCCTTTTGTGTGGTATGCTGCTCTTTCATGGGAGCAGAGGATAGTAATTAGCAATCTTTGAAGTTTTCTTGGGCTCTGAATCATCTCTGTTTGCTATGAGTTTCTTCACTGACTTCGTATGTTTTGGTCTCTGTCTTTTATGGTCAAGGTGTTTCAAGATTCTGGCAATCTTTGCCTCTCAGTTCATACTTAAGTCAGAAGAAACTGTAAGCTCTGTGTACTCTTTTTGAAAAAAATTGAGTATACACAAAATTTATCCCTTTAGTGTCCAATTCAGTTGCTTTTAGTGTATTTATAAGGCTGTACAACCATCACCACTCATTCCAGAACATTTTCATCACCCCAAAGAGAAACCTTGTACCCATTAGCAGTCACTCCTCACTTTCCCCTCCTCCAGCCTCTGGCAACCACTGATATGCTCTGTCTCTAAGATTTGCCTATTCTGGACATTTTATATAAGCAGAATCATTCAGTATGTGGTCTCTTGCATCTGGCTTCTTTCCCTTAGCATTGTTTTCAAGTTTCATGCGTAGCATAGCCTAAATCTGGACTTCATTCCTTTTGCTGGCTGAGTAATATTCCACTAGATGCATATCTATCACGTTTTGTTGATCTATTCATCAGTTGATGGGCTCTATGTACTCTTTAAAGAGATTTTTCAAACAATTCCTATTTTCACTCTCTTTTCTTATGTGAGAAATTGATGCCTCCTATTCCTGAGCCTTTTGTCAGTTTTATAGAACAAAGTATGGGTCCCTCCACTAGACCCTGCAAGCCCTTGAGTCGGACATGCTTCTTTGCTCCAGGGTCATTTACATTTCCAAGTGGCTGTGGTTTTATACACTGGGGTTAAGGGTTATGGATGTCTCCTGGTTTCACTGAAGATGTGGTTTGTGCCTGTTCTCATCCTCATGCGATTTCTGAGAGGGAGATTTTTTGTTCCACCATTTTGAAACTGGAAGTCCAGTGATGTGCCTTTCATTAGGCTGTGCGGCTTCATTTAAAGGATAGTATGTGGATCACATGGTAAGTGCCCCAAAGAGCCATTCCTTCAACAGATATTTATCCATCACCTATTACATCTGGGCAGTGAGCTAGGCCCTGGGGAGTTGGGGACAATAAGAGACATGTGTCCCTACCCTCCAGGAGAGCACATGTTAGGGAGCGATCTGGACAAGGAAATAGACAATTGTAGTACCGCCGAACGTACTCAGATGGTAAGGTCAGAGAACGCGTGCACATGGGGGAAGCACTTAGCCCAGGCTTGGAATAAAGCTCTAACTTTCCAGAACACTTTCATACATTCCAAAGAACCCCGGTTAAATTCAGAGATGAGAAAGCAACCCTCTATCGTGTCCCTCCTGCCGTCCAATAGCATCTTCCTGCAGCATGAAGAGAGCTCCCTGAGAGGTCCCAGCTCCCTGCAGCCTCTGGGAGATAAAGATACTTAAGACGCCAACTTTGCTTCTGTGGGAAGTTGGCACAGGGCCAGGTCCACCCCTGGATGCGGTGAGGACTCAGTGATGACGGTTGACGGAGGGGTGTTCGCGCATCTAGGTGAGCCTGGCTTATGTGGTACAGGCTGTGCGGACAGAAATGTGTTTTGAACCCAGCCCTGTTTGCTCCATTTATTCTCAGTGCCTGAATGTGCTAGAAAAGGACGGTGACAGTGCAGAATCCTTGGAACAGACACCAGGACAGAGGCCTCACTGTCAGGGAGAACGAGTGGGGGACAGAGGCTAAGACATCAACCAGGGTCTCACACTGAGATTTTTCACTTCACAAAGGGTCCAAACACAGCTGTCCTTTTTCTTTTCAATATTGTGCCTTCCCTGTATTTCCCCCCACTTGGTCAATGTCAGACAAAGGGGGAGCATTTTGCACTGATACTGGCCCAGCTCAGGGAAGTGGCAGGGCCCAGCTGGACCCCTGCTCCCCGTTCTGGACTTCTGGGGCCCGGGGATTCTGAGCATGAGGGGGCTTGGTGGGGGCAGGCGGAGGGCTCCGAGGGCACAGGCGCTCAGCTCGGAGGCGCTGCTGAGTGCGAGAGGGGCTGGCTTCATTCTGTCTCTCTTCCAGGGCAGAAATAGACCTGGGGGAGGATGTATGGTGTGCCAGCCAGATTTAGCCAAATATCTTAGGAAGACATTTCTAATCATGAATGTCTTCATGAAAGAACAGACTGCCCCATGGAGCAAGGACGGCCCCTTCGAAGTTTAAACAGAGACTGGAAGTTGTTACCGGATGTTGGACCAGGTCACCCTGGTCTTTCCGAGGCTGGGCTCTATGGTCTCAACAGCAGGAACTAATATCTACAAGTGCAGACCGGGTGTCGCTTTACGTATATTAACTTACTTAACTCTCACAACAACCCTCTGAAGTACGTATTATTATTTTAGCCCATTTTACAGATGAAGACCCTGAGGTTCAGAGAAGTTGCTTGTTTTGTCTTTGTTCTTTTTTACCATCTAAGTGGCCTGGCCCAGTGAAAGACACTATACTGTAGTGTCTGAGAGCTTGGGCTCCATGGGCTTGGACTCCGGAGTCTGTCATACTTCCCCAGCTGCGTGGCCTTAGAAAAGTTCCTTCCTGTCTCTGAGCTTTGGTTTTCTTATCTGTGAAACTGGTATAACACCAGAGCCTCCCTGCCAGGACTCCACCTAACACACAGACGGTAGCCAAAACCCAGCCCAGCCCAACCCAAATTGTGTCCTGTGGGAAGTCCTTTCTTTTGGCACATTTGCAGACTGGCTGACACCATCTTCGTGGGTTCTGCTCCCGTGAGTTCTAGGGAAACGTGGTTTGAACTCAACTGTTTGACCTTGGAGCTTTCACACGTAGGCAGGACTCTGGCTTTAGGTGCCAGTGAGCTGTGTCCTCTCACCTGTCGGTGCTAAGAGGCAGGAAACCCAGAGAGAAGGAGCAGCTGAGAAAGCAAAGAGTGGAAACCGGGACCCACGAGCATCTTCTGAAGACCCTCCCCTGCACAGCCTCCTGCCAATCAAATGCTTTGTTTTAATTCCAGAAGCAAAAGTGCCCGGAAGCTGCTGGCACATAGATGTCATTCCTGTTGCCATTGGGATGAAGACAAGGGTCTCTGGTGGAGCTTTTTGCCCCTTGCTGGGTGTCTAAGGCCAAACCCAGGTCCTGTCCCTCCTAGGGCCCTGCTGGGTGTCCTCTGGCTATGTGTGTGTGTGGCAGAAGGAGTGAGGGCTTTGGGAAGGGGCACATCTGGGTTCAAATCCTGGACACCCATAAGCTATGCGACTTTGGGCAAATGGTTTCTCACGGCCTCTATTTTTCACCTATGAACGGAGGAAATTAACACCTATCTCATGAGATTGTTTAGTCATCGAAGGAGGAACATACATGGAGTGCCCGGTGTACTGTTCGGCGCCTAATAAATGGGAATGCGTCATAAATGGCCAATTCTTCTTCTGATGACACACGCAGGAGAGAAACCAGTTCTGCTCAAATAAGGGAGCACTATTCTGGAATACTATCTCCTTCCATCATCTTCTGTTTACTTCCCCTCATGTTGAAATTCTGCTTTTCTACAGGAAAGAGAGCTACCCTATGAAACACACACGTTCTTATTTTCCAAAGTGCTTGAACGAACCACAGAACAGTCCTTGTCCCCTCCTACAGGCTGAACGTTTTCTTAGCTACTCTCTAGAGCCCATTTGTCTCTTAACCCACAGAGGCTTAGAAGTGACTTCAGGGCAAGAAGCCCCAGGACTGTGGCATTATCAAATCTGCGTGTTTTCTGCCCCATGGTGCTGTGCCAACACCCACTAACAGTCCCGAGGATTCAAAAGGGACTGACTAGTATGAATGCCAGACAGAAAGTATGGAAAAAGTAACTTATAGTCTTATTACCTCAGCAATTCCATTTCTATTTCCATTTCCTTTGCTTCTTTCCTACAAGGATATATAATTTTCCGATGGCCGCCATATATAGAACAAAATTTGCATCTGCTCTCTGTTTCTGTAATTGTCCCAAGTTGCTGGATAATATTCATCCTTAGAATTCAACATGTCCGTTCAAGTGGATGCGGCATGATTTACTTAGCCATCACTGTCATCTGCATCGCTTGCAGTTTTTTATTATCCATAGCTAGGTCTCCGAAGGTGCACGTAGCTGCCCAGGACCTTGCCTTATTTTTGGTCTCCTTATCTTCTGACATCAGCTCGTACCACTTTTAGGGTTAGCACGTTTCATACTTTTACTCACGAGGGGCAAGTAGCATGTTTCTACTTTACCTGTAGAATCGCTCTCCGCGGGTAAAGAGGAGCCCGGTTTTCAGTCTGTGATTTGGCCCATGAGGCTGGAGAATTGAGGAGATGGGGGAGCGCGCCCGGGCGGGTTGAAATCCGAAGCTCAATATTGCCTCCAAGTGAGAATACGCGGAACTGCAGGTTTGGTAGGCGGCGTTGGTGCCTTGAACGGGGGACGCTTTGGTTTCAGATGTAGGATTCAGAGAGGAGCAGGGCGTCCTCTCCAATTTTGAGGAGACACTGATCTGGTTCAGAGATGGACCTGGGGCAATTAGATGACAATTGCCAGGCTGGAGACTTTCTGCATTCAGTTTTCATTCCATTCGGTTTATGGTTGATTTCCTTTCTAGAAGAAGGTAATATTGATGGTAATGAGTATGGTCACTATTAAGTAAGTTCCTGTTACATGCCAATCTTTTTGTTAGGTGGTTTGTATACATCAATGCTAAGTTTTATAACAAAGCTCTTATAACTGCTATTTTGCACATGAGAGAATTGAAGCTCAGAGAGGTCAAGTTTTTCACCTAGAGTCACCCAGCTGTCAGATGCACGAGCCAGGTTCAAAGTCAAATCGGTTGGGTTCTAAAGCCCTGCCCATTTTATTAGACCAGGCCCTTCTGCTGATGAACCTGTTAGGGCAGCATTGACCCAAGCCCAGGTTGGATTGGCAGATCCCAAGGTCATACTGATGCCTTTGCAACTCCGTGGTCTTACTATTCTCCCAGAGCTCTATATCACAGGCCCTGCTGGGAAGTTCCATTTTCTATGTCATCAGGCCAGAGGGCTTTCCTAGTTGGGACTGTAGTACCAAGCACCAAGCTCTTAGTACCCAGTGGCCGTGTCCTGGTTCCTCAAAGGAGGCCGCCAAAAATCGAATGGTGCCAGCTTTCCGGTAGCTCAGGGTGTCTTGGGCCCTGTGCTCCAGGGTGGAGCTTGCCACTGTGCCCTGGAGAGAGAGGGGCAACATGGAGCCCACCTCTGCCAGCTGCCCTCCCCTGATGCTGGGGGCTAAGGAGGCAGGGCCAGCAGCAAGCCCTACACAGCTGCTCTCCTCCTCCTTTATAAACTGTATAGATTAGGTTAAAAAACTAAAAGCAGGCGAAAAAAGAAAAGCAAATAAATAAGTCTCCAGAAATCCTAATTTCCAGACCCACTTTGTTAATTAAAAAAAAAATCAATACATTCCAATGGCAAAAAATAATTCAAACAGCACAGAAAGGCAGAAAAGAAAAAGTAAAGCTCCTTCTTCCAGAGGTAGCCTTAAAACAGCTACTCGGATTTCTTTTAAGAATTTTCTTTTGTATGGACTAGCAAACAAATAATACATATACTTATTTACATGTATTTAAAATTTACACAAATGAGGGGCGCCTGCGTGGCTCAGTCGTTAAGCGTCTTCCTTCGGCTCAGGGCTTGATCCCGGCGTTCTGGAATCGAGCCCCACATCAGGATCCTCCGCTGGGAGCCTGCTTCTTTCTCTCTGACTCCCCCTGCTTGTGTTCCCTCTCTCGCTGGCTGTCTCTCTCTCTGTCAAATAAATAAATAAATAAATAAAATCTTTAAAAAAAATTTACACAAATGAGGTCACACTATGCACGTGTTGAACACGCTGCTTTTTCTTATTTGATGTATGTTGGGGACTTTCTGCGTCAGCAGGGGCCCCATTCTTCATAAAGGCTGCGCAGGGCTAAGCTCTACCTGTTGTGATTGTTTTAAGCTGCCCCCTAATGGCAGGCACTGATATATTGGTTATTCCAGTGTTTTCTGAAGCAAGTCCAGCATAGTGACCCCACCCCATCAGCAGGTGCATGAATGAACGTGCTGCGAGGGGGCCGGGGCCGGCCACCTGGCGGAATCATCTCCCCCAGCAGCAGCCTCTGGCTCCAGCCCTGCCGGCCTGGGTGGGGTGGATACCAGGAGATGCTGAACTGCTGCCCCCTTGTGGCCTGGCAAGGGGGAGCCTCTTGCTAACCGGGTGTGTCCCAGGAAAACCGAATCCCACCTAAATCCTCTCCATGGAACCTCATCTCATCAGCCTGTTCTTGGTGTGAAGGAGGGAGGAGGAGAATCTATCTTTGGGCCTTACCTCTCATGGCTCACCCATACCTGTGGCTGAATCTAGCCCCGGTCTTGGAACAAGAATGCTCAGGGGCTACTATGCGTGGGAGGGAATGTTTGGCAGTGATTGAGGGCCTGCAGCGTGCCTACTGTGGGTGCTAAAAACCAGGATCTCCCTCATGCTCAAATGGAAAGATCTTGTTGGAGTCAGGTAAGCCTGGGTCTGCCACTGACTTGCTCTCCATCCATCCATCCATCCATCCATCCATCCATCCATTCTTTCAATCATTCAAATTTATTTACTGAGTGAAACTATCCTGAGTGCTAAGCTCTGTGACCTTAGACGAGTTACTTCACCTCTCTGAACTTTAGTTTCCACATCTGTACATTGAACATACTGACATTTATTTTTTATTTTATTTTTTAAACGTTTTTTTTTTTTTTTAAGTAATCTCTTCCCCCCCAACGTGGGGCTTGAACTCACAACCCCGAGATCAGGAGACTCATGCCCTTCCGACTGAGCCGGCTGGGCGCCCCTGAGAGTACTGGCGCTTAAATCATGTTGGGAAGAGTAAATGAAATAATGTAGGTGAAACACGGGGTGTACAGTATGGACTCAGTAACTGATATTTAGTGGATCTGAGAATTAGAAGATGCCGAATCTTCCAGAAGCTTACACTTTAGTCAGGGGGACCTGATATAGGTACATAAAGCAGGCAGGGACTTCTAGCAAGAGCAAAATACTGTAACACCATTGTGTGTGCCCGTGTGTGTGCACATGTGTGTCCAAGGTGTAGGCCTGCAGGCTGAAGTGGTACAAAATCGGGGATAGAGGGGCGCCTGGGTGGCTCAGTCGGTTAAGTGACTGCCTTCAGCTCAGGTCATGATCCTGGGGTCCTGGGATCGAGCCCCACATTGGGCTCCTTGCTCAGCAGGGAGCCTGCTTCTCCCTCTGCCCCTGCCTGCTCTGCCTGCCGCTCCCCCTGCTTGGGCTCTCTCTCTCTCTCTGACAAATAAATAAATAAAATCTTTAAAAAAAAAAATCAGGGATAGACCGCAGTGGGCTTCCTGGAGAGACAACCCTTTAGTCAGTCTTTGAAGGATCAGGATTGCTAGAGAGAAAAGACAATGTGCCGGGAGGAAGGGACTGCACAAACAAAAGTCCTTTCTCCCACAGAATTGCCATGCCATGGTTGTACTTACACTGCAGCCTATTAGCCACTGCATCTGCCCCTGAAAAAATGGCGGGCCCTGTCAAGACCACTTGTTTCCTGGGGCAGTGAGGCAGCCAGCCTATGCCAAGCTCAGCGTCGGTTGCAGCCATTTCTTACCACCCGAATCAGTCAATTAATTGGTCACTAAATGCTTGCAGCAACATTGCCCCAGGAGCCCCCCTGGGAATCCAGACAGACTTCGTTAGATTAATTGCAGAGGAGAGTTCAAGGATTCTGATTTAGCCAAAGATTGCTGAGCACTTGCTATGTGCCGTGCGTTGTGCTGGATCCTTCACATAGCTGCCAGGTCGAATTATTACACTCATTTTCAGAGGAAAAGACTGAGGGTCAGAGAGGAGTAATGACTTGCCCAGAACCACAAAGCTAATAATTGTAGAGTCAAGATTCTTTTTTTTTATTTTAATGTTTTTTTATTATATTATGTTAGTCACCATGCAGTACATCCCTGGTTTCTGATGTAAAGTTCGATGATTCATTAGTTGCATATAACACCCAGTGCACCATGCAATACGTGCCCTCCTTACTAGCCATCACCAGCCTATCCCAGTCCCCCACCCCCCTCCCCTCTGAAGCCCTCAGTTTGTTTCTCAGAGTCCATAGTCTCTCATGCTTCATTCCCCCTTCTGATTACCCCCCCTTTCTTTATCCCTTTCTTCTCCTACCAATCTTCCTAGTTCTTATGTTCCATAGATGAGAGAAACCATATAATTGTCTTTCTCTGCTTGACTTATTTCACTTAGCATTATCTCCTCCAGTGCCATCCATGTTGCAGCAAACGTTGAGAAACCGTTCTTTTTGATAGCTGAGTAATATTCCATTGTATATATGGACCACAGCTTCTTAATCCAGTCATCTGTTGAAGGGTATCTCAGCTCCTTCCACAATTTAGCTATTGTGGACAATGCTGCTATGAACATTGGGGCACGTATGGCCCTTCTCTTCACTACATCTGTATCTTTGGGGTAAATACCCAGTAGTGCAATTGCTGGATCATAGAGTAGCTCAATTTTTAACTTTTTAAGGGACCTCCACACTGTTTTCCAGAGTGGTTGTACCAACTTGCATTCCCACCAACAATGTAGGAGGGATCCCCTTTCTCCACATCCTCTCCAGCAATTGTTGTTTCTTGCCTTGTCCATTTTTGCCATTCTAACTGGTCTAAGGTGGTATCTCAGTGTGGTTTTGATTTGAATTTCCCTGATGGCTAATGATTTTGAACATTTTTTCATGTGTCTGTTAGCCATTTGTATGCCATCATTGGAAAAATGTCTGTTCATATCTTCTGCCCATTTTATGATTTGTTTATTTGTTTCTCGTGTATTGAGTTTGAGAAGTTCTCTGTAGATCTTGGATACCAGTCTTATATCTGTAGCATCATTTGCAAATATATTCTCCCATTCCGTGGGCTGCCTCTTAGTTTTTTTGACTCTTTCCTTGGCTGTGCAGAAGCTTTTTATCTTGATGAAGTCCCACAAGTTCATTTTATCTTTTGTTTCTCTTGCCTTTGGAGATGTGTCATGAAAAAGGTTGCTTTGGCAGATGTCAAAGAGGTTGCTGCCTATGTTCTCCTCTAGGATTTTGATGGATTCCTATCTCACATCGAGGTCTTTCATCCATTTGGAGTTTATCTTTGTGTATGGTGTGAGAGAGTGGTCAAGTTTCATTCTTTTGCATGTAGCTGTCCAATTTTCTCAGCACCATTTATTGAAGAGACTGTCTTTTTTCCACCGGATGTTTTTTCCTGCTTTGTCAAAGATTAGTTGCCCAAAGAGCCGAGGGTCCATTTCTGGGTTCTCTATTCTGTTCCATTGGTCTATGTGTCTGTTTTTGTGCCAGTACCATGCTGTCTTCATGATCACAGCTTTGTAGTACAGCTTGAAATCTGGCACTGTGATGCCCCCAGCTTTGTTTTTCCTTTTCAACAATTCCTTGGTGATTTGGGGCCTTTTCTGGTTCCACACAAATTTAAGGGCTGTTTGTTCCAGTTCTTTGAAAAATGTCATCGGTATTTTGATTGGGAGAGGATTGAAAGTGTAGATTGCTCTGGGTAGCATGGACATTTTAACTATGTTAATTCTTCCGATCCATGAGCATGGAATATTTTTCCATCTTTTTGTGTCTTCCTCAATGTCTTTTTGTGTCTTCCTCAATGTCTTTCAATGTCTTTCAAGAGTGATTTATAGTTTCTAGAATATAGATCCTTTACGTCTCTGGTTAAGTTAATTCCAAGGTAATGTGTGGTTTTTGGTGCTATTGTAAATGGGATGGATTCCCTAATTTCTCTTTCTTCAGTCTCATTATTCGTGTATAGAAATGCAACTGATTTCTGAGCATTGATTTTGTATCCCGCCACATTACTGAATTGCTCTATAACTTCTAATAGTTTGGGAGTGGATTCTTTTGGGTTTTCCATATAGAGTATCATGTCATCTGCGAAGAGAGACAGTTTGACTTCTTTGCCGATTTGGATACCTTTTATCACTTTTTGCTGTCTGATTGCTGTTGCAAGGACTTCTAGTACTATGTTGAATAATAGTGGCGAGAGTGGGTATCCTTGTCGTGTTCCTGATCTTAAGGGAAAGGCTTCCAGCTTTTCCCCATTGAGAATAATATTTGCTGTAGGCTTTTCATAGATGGCTTTTATGAGCTTGAGAAATGTACCCTCTATTCCTACACTCTGAAGGGTTTTAATCAGGAAAGGATGCTGTATTTTGTCAAATGCTTTTTCTGCATCAGTTGAGAGGATCATATGGTTCCTGAGTCTTTTCTTGTTGAAATGATGTATCACGCTGATCGATTTGCGAATGTTGAACCACGCTTGCATCCCAGGGATGAATTCCACTTGGTCATGATGGATAATCCTTTTAATGTACTGTTGGATTCTATTAGCCAGGATCTTGTTGAGGATTTTGGCGTCCATATTCATTAGGGAAATCAGTCTGTAATTCTCCTTTTTGATGGGGTCTTTGCCTGGTTTGGGGATCAAGGTAATATTGGCCTCATAGAATGAGTTTGGTAGCTTTCCTTCTGTTTCTATTTTTTGAAATAGCTTTAGGAGAATAGGTATTATTATTATTTTTTTTGAATGTTTGGTAGAATTCCCCAGGAAAACCGTCCAGGCCTGGAGTTTTGTTATTTGGAAGGTTGTTTATCACTGACTCAATCTCTTCATAATTAATTGGCCTGTTTAAAAAATCAATTTCTTCCTGTTTCAGTCTTGGTAGTTTATAGGTTTCCAGGAAGGCCTCCATCTCCTCCAAATTGCTTAATTTTTTGGCATATAGCTGTTGATAAAAGTTTCTAATAATCCTTCCAATTTCATTGGTGTTGGTCGTGACCTCTCCTTTTTCATTCATAATTCTATTAATTTGGGTCCTTTCTCTATTCTTTTGGATAAGTCTTGCCAGTGGTTTGTCAATTTCATTGATTCTCTCAAAGAACCAGCTTCTAGTCCTGTTGATCTGCTCTACTGTACTCCTGGTTTCTAATTCATTGATTTCTGCTCTAATCTTGGTCAACTGCTTCCTTGTGCATGGATTAGGCCTGTCCCTCTGTTGCTGTTCCAGCTTCTTGAGGTGAGAATATAAAAACTGCATTTTAGATTTTTTCATTCTTTTGAGCGAGGCTTGGATGGCTATGTATTTCCCCCTTAGGACTGCCTTTGCAGTATCCCATAGATTTTGGACCGTTGTGTTTTCATTCTTGTTGGTCTCCATAAATTGTTTAAATTGATTTTTGATTTCCTGGTTTATCGAGTCATTCCTGAGCAGGATGGTTCTTAGTCTCCAAGTGTTTGAGTTTCTTCCAAATTTTTCCTTGTGGTTGAGTTCCAATTTCAGAGCGTTGTGGTCTGAGAATATGCAGGGGATAATTTCAGTCTTTTGATATTGGTAGAGACCTGTTTTGTGTCCCAGAACATGGTCTATTCTTGAGAATGTTCCATGGGCATTAGAATAGAATGAGTATTCTTTGGTTCTGGGGTGTAGTGTTCTATATATATCTATGAGGTCCAACTCGTCGAGTATGGCATTCAAAGCTCTTGTTTCTTTTTTTTTTTTTTTTTAAAGATTTTATTTATTTATTTGACAGAGATAGAGACAGCCAGCGAGAGAGGGAACACAAGCAGGGGGAGTGGGAGAGGGAGAAGCAGGCTCATAACGGAGGAGCCTGATGTGGGGCTCGATCCCATAACGCCGGGATCATGCCCTGAGCCGAAGGCAGGCGCTTAACCGCTGTGCCACCCAGGCACCCCCAAAGCTCTTGTTTCTATGTTGGTTTTCTGCTCCGGTGCTCTGTCTATTGCTGATAGTGGAGTGTTGAGGTCCCCTACTATTAACGTATTTTTATCTATATGTCTCTTTATTCTGGTTAAGAGTTGGCTTGTGTATCTTGCTGCTCCCCTGGTGGGGGTATATATATTTATAATTGTCATATCCACTTGTTGGATACATCCTTTAAGTATAATATAGTGCCCTTCTGTGTCTCTAACTATAGTCTTTAGTTTAAAATCCAATCTGTCTGATATGAGAATTGCTACCCAAGCTTTCTTTTGAGGTCCATTGGCGTGAAAGATGGTATTCCATCCCTTTACTTTCAGTCTGAATGTATCTTTAGGTTCAAAATGAGTCTCTTGTAGACAGCAAATGGATGGGTCATGTCTTTTTATCCAATCTGCAACCCTCTGGCATTATGGGAGCATTTAGGCCATTTACATTGAGACTGATTATTGAGAGAGATGATTTTAATGATGCCATGTTGCCAGTAAAGTCTTTGTTTCTATAGATTGTGACTTTCTGTTCTGTATCACTCTTGGGGCCTTTTTACTCTTATAGAACCCCCCTTAATATCTCCTGTAGGGCTGGTTTCGTGGTTACAAAATTGGTCAATGACTGGTGATTCTGGAAGGTCTTTGTTTCTCCATCCATTCTGAATGACAGCCTTGCTGGATAGAGGATCCTTGGCTGCATATTTTTCTCTGAAAGAGCTTTGAAAATGCCCCCCCAACCCTTTCTCTCATTCCAGGTCTGTGTAGACAGGTCTGACGTAATTCTGATACCTTTGCCTTGGTACATGAGAAATTTCTTTGCCCTGGACGCTTTCGTACTGTATCCTTGGATCTAATATTTGCGAAATGCACTATGATGTGACGTGGCGTAGGTTTGTCGTGGTTGAGCTTGGGAGGGGTCCTTTCTGCCTCTTGGACACGAATGTTTGTTTCCCTTGCTAGATTAGGCAAGTTTTCAGCTACAATTTGTTCAAACATCTCTTCTAGGCCTCTGTTTTTCTCCACCCCCTTGGGGATGCCAATGATTCTGACACTGGAACGTTTCATTGAGTCAGTAATCTCCCGTAACCTACATTCTTGACATTGGATTTTTTTTTGAGCCCAGTTTCTATTTTAGCTTTCTCTTCTACTAACCCATCCTCCAATTCGCCGATACGTTCTTCTGCCTCATTCACCCTGGCTGTCAGAGCCTCTAGTTTTGACTGCATTTGGTTCGTAGAATTTTTAATTTCTGCCAGATTCGCTCTCATTTCCGCCCTTAGAGATTCTATATTCTCATTAACATTTTCGTTAATACTTTTTTCAAGTCTACACATCATCTTGACCATTGTTACTCTGAATTCCATTTCTGATAATTTGGTTACATCCATATCCATTAGTTCTGTGGCAGAGGCCACAGACTCATTGTCTTTTCTTTGCTGGGGGGGAATTTCTCCTTCTCGTCATTCTGACGAGGAGAGGGTGCGGGGTTGTCCAGAGCCCAAATTATTGACCAGAGCCCAAATTATTGACCGGGACCCAGGCCGTGCGCCCTTGTTTTATAGGGATCTTAGGGATGTGGGCTTCTTGATTTTTGAGCCTGCCTCCTGGGGGAGGGGCCTGCCACGCCGATACTCAGGCAACCCTGTTTGGGTAGAGTCTCTGTGTCCCCTGCGAGGGGGGATGGGGATGGGCACACTCTGTGCCGGTATTTCCAGGCTTTTGTTCTCTGGCGGCTTTCCCTGGCGGTTTGCTGTGCCTCTTCTGAGAGTCTGAGCAGCAGTGGCCGAATTTCAGCCTCTGTCACAGAACAGAGGGATTGCGGCCCGTTCTCTACTAATGTTCTGGCCACTTTAACTCTGTTACTGTTGGTGCTGCTCAACCCTGCAGCGTCCCGGGATGTGCACCCCACACCCAGCGTCCCAGCCCTCACTTCCAGGGCCGGCGCGTCTCTGTCCTTTGTGTCTCTAACACCGCCAGCCGCCAGCCGCCCCGCGCGCGCTCCCGGATCTCCCGGTCTCAGTCTGGATCCAGTGAGCGCACCGGGATTCCGGTGTTCCGCGAGATGCCTGGTGGCGCGCGCACCCGGCTCACGGTCTCAGTCTGCTGTTTTGTGGGTGCCCACCACGAGCCCGCCCACTCCCCCGTGCAGGTGGCTACCGCTTCCCAGCACCCAAACGTGGAGGCTCCCTCCCCCTTCCGTTTATCTTCCGATATCTGTGCACAGTTTCGTGGCTCCCCGCTTCGTACCTCAATACTCAGCGCTGGAGATGTTCATTTGTAGAGATCCAGATGCATCTTCCTGCATCTCAGGCTGATTCCGTGGGTGTTCAGGCTGGTCTGGTACCTACCCAGCTCGACTCAGGGGACCGGCTGAAAAAGGGGTCCCCTATTCCTCCGCCATCTTAACTCCTCCCCCTAGAGTCAAGACTCTAACCCAAGCCTCCTGACTCACTGGTTTCCCCTCTATTTCCTGTCCTCTCCCATACTTTCTCCTGGAATTTAGCTCTAGGTACAAATTAATTCCCCATAATTGGGTCTTCCGTGTTGTTGGCTGAGTCTTCCTCCCCACTGGGGAGGACATAGGTGGCCTCACCCCCTCCAGGTGATTGGACGGCACTCAGGAAAACTCCAGGGGCTTCCCTGTCTTGAAAGGTAACCCTAAGCACAGCTCTGAATTTCAGTCCTGGAGTCTTTTAAATAACTACACACACACACACTATTGTGGTAAGTCGTGGTATCTTTGTGGGTCACAGGGATGTTTTTATTAGTTCGTGATGTTGACCTTAGGTTTCTTCACTTTTCTTAGTAAATACATTTTTAAAATAAAAAAATAACTTGAAAAAAAAATCAAAGAAGATGAAAGGACTCATAATTTCACCAGCCCTTCTGACTCTAAGCATCAGCCATATAGAAACCTCCACCGCCCCCACCCCCTCCCCGGTCCCCGGAGTGAGCAGAGTCAGGCACAGAGATACTCCCCATTTTCTGCTTGTGTCAGTGAAAAAACTGGAAGGCACATCCATCTACAAGGGACTGCTTGGAAATATAACAAAACTCTGTGGCAACATTAGTAAGAATACAGTAGCATATGCTGCCATGGAAGGACCTGATTCGAGAGAGATTCGTGCAGAAGGTAGAAGTCATGTGCATCTGATTCCAATTTCATAAGCAACACACTGCATGTAATTTCTGGTTTTGTGTATAGAAATAATTACTTAGTTGAATATGCACCAAATTACTTATGGGCATGGGGAGCATTGTTCATTTTCTATATTTTTAATATTTCTCTAATTTTAAAATTCTGTGTCAGGTGAGGGGCCGGCCTGCAGTGTCTGCTGGCCAGTGCAGGCAGGCGGTCTCCATCCTGGGGGGTGTGGAGCTGCAGTGAGCAGGGCCTCGGGTATACAGGTTTCAGGGTGTGTGTGTGTGTGTGTGTCTTGACATCCCTGGCTGTGTGAGCAGAAATACTGAAAACTACAAAGATTAGGGTTTCAGGTACAGCTGTATCTGGGTGCTCAAATGGTGTTACTAAAGATCTGCCTTCTCCCTCTCTCAGTTCCTCTTTTCCTTGTCCTGGCTCAAACCCCGGTGGGCTCTTTCCACATGGGAGCAAGACAGCCCTCAGCATGCCTTAATTTCTTTCCGTGGAAAGCTGCCTTACAGGCTGGACTTCAACTCAGTCTGAATCTCAGTGAAGCCAGAGCTGGGACCAGTGAGTCAGGAACCTCATTCTGCATCAAGCCCCCAAAGTGGGGGCCCAGAGAGGCGCTTTGTTTGGTCTGCACAATGTTTTTATTTACTTATTTATTTTGCATTTAAAAATTTATTTTGCACAGTGTTTTTAAAAACGTTGCGTTTAGTTGCCAACATTTGAAAATCAGATTTCATGTTAAATTCATATTTCTAGCTTCTTTTGAACGAAATGGAGTCCTCGTCCCCGTAAGGCAGTACATTGGCTGGTGGCTGCCCCCTCCCATCTGGGTGTGCTGTTTCCAGTACACCACAATCCCCACCGCTCCTTTGTGTCTCCTCTCCCTGGTCTGCTTCACTCCTCGCCTGAGGTATGAGCCACAGACATAGTAGTAACAGCGTGGACCTGAGCCAGAGAGTCTGGGTTTGAATTCTACCTACTGGCTGTGTACCTTAGACAAGTTAGCTAACTCTTTGCTGCCTTAGTTTACAAACCTGTGAAATGGGACCAATAAAAGCACCTATCTCATGAAGCTGTTTTGAGAAGCTTAAATGAGTTAATATATAAAAAGCGCCTGGTACACTGACCACATTTCATACATGCTTAACTGTTATTAGAATTGCTTTCTGGCTGTAACTATTGGCGTTTTTTGGACCGCTGCTTTCCCCTTACAGCGACACACATTTTTTCCTTCTTGAACTATGAAACCATCTCGATCCAATCCAATAGGACAGTTTGCAGAGAGGCTTACAAACTCGTTCGAGATGTTGGCCAAAGCCAGGGAAACGGAGAAAGGATGCCAGTGTGAACCTCCCACCCTGGCTGTGCCTTTGGGGGCTGCTGCTCCCGGCCGGGAACCTGCCGTGACCTGGGGAACCACTGAGCCGGCTGTCACGCCGCGTCCCCAACACCCTGGCCTGTCAGGGGGAGCCCGGCCCCTTCTGCTCTGCACCAGACACCTTCGGACCCTGGAGTCGGGAGTCAACCGCACCAAAGGCGTTTATCTGGCCCGGCTCTCCTGCTGCTCAGCGGGGCTGCTCGGCCCTGCTCTGGACAGGCTCAGATGACAGAGGCAGAATTTAGAGCCCTTCTGGATGGCAGCTGGGATTCAAGCTGTCAACCGGAGGCGAGTCGACACAGTCGGGCTGCAGAGACCGGGCTGGCGTGCGGACGGGCAGGAGGTGACGCTGTGCAGATCTCCCGCCCCTGCGCTCTCTTCTATTTATAATTCCCCTTGATAATAGGGCACAGTCATCCCCCTGCAGGCCACTAATTGCTCTGGAGCGAAGGGATGACAGCCTAATTATTCACTTCACAAAAATTAAAGTTGGGCCGTGTCAACAAAGTCCATTCACTGTCACCCAGATGCAATTCGTTGCCCTTCATTGGGGCAAAGGGCAGCTGGAAAAAACCCCCAGCCCCTGGCCTGCTTCCAGTGCGAGCCGACTTTTATTTTCTGGCCTCAAATGATCTCCGGGAGGTTCTGTTTCGAGGAGACAGAATGCCTCTTCCTCTCGGCCATAAACTGCGGCCAGCTGGTCACTGCTCCCCTGACAAGAGGCGACATTTTGGTCCCTGGAAATGAGGCATCTGAGAGAAGGAGCGAGATTAAAAACCAGCAACTACTGGGCCCAGTTCAGCCCACGGATATGTTTTATTTGGCTAGCAGAGTGTTTAAAAAACTAACCCCCCCCCGCAAAAAAACCAACTAAAAACATTGAGATAACGTTCACATTACATAAAATTAACCATTTTGAAGCGCACAGTTCAGCGGCATTAAGCACGTTCGCAATGTTGCCCCACCTCCATCTGGTTCCAGACAGTGTTCCTCAGCCAGAAGGAAACCCCAGTCACTCCCCATTCCCCCTTCCCGTCAGACCCCGGCAGCCCCCGCCTGCTTGTGACCTGCTAGTCTGGACATTTCACGTAAATGCAGCCATAGAACAGGTGGCCTTTTGTGACTGGCTTCTTGCACTTTCCCTAATGTTTTCAAGGTCGACCCCTGCTGTGGTGTGTGTCAGGACTTTATTCCTTTCAAGGCTGAATAATTTCAGAAAGATCCGGATTAGTGCATAACAGCCTTACTGAGAAATAGTCCACACGCCGCCCAGCTCACTTCCTGAAGCAGTCAACTCCATGCGTGTCACAACGGCGTGCACGACTCACAGAGGTGTGCAACCATCCGCACACTTAAACGAGCTTTTAACATGGAAAAATCCGGAGATTTCACAGAGCGCCTTGGCGAACCAAGAGATGTGGTCACACCAAGCCCCTAGTCACAGCACAGAACTGCAGCCCGGCCCTCTGGATGAGACCTGTGCTCGCTCCATCTTGTGTGGAACCAGCCACTTCCCTGGTTTGCTTACAGCGTGGTCCTAGAGGCATGTGAGCGTGAGAGCCTGTCCAACGCCTGCATGGACAGGTGAAGAAACCAAGACCCAGCCAGGCCAGGCTGCTTACTCAAGGACAAATGAGTTGAGCTGCACGTAGCGTGCAGGCCTCCCACCTCCCAGCTCCACCCTCCTCCCGCTACTTGTGGCTCTTTCCACAGGTGTGGGAGCTAATTGTCAGAATCTCTGTCTAAAGGGAGGTGTGACCCTGTGTTTGTGACAGGCTTTACACCACGTTATTTGATTAATGTATGCACTGGGGATGACTGCCATTTCTTCCTTCCTCTGGTAACTGTGCTCTAAGCTTTCTTTGGGGAACTATCCCAAATAATCACATGGTTTAGGTGGGGCAGGCCCTGAGCACCCCTGTTGTAGGGGAGTGCTTGTAACTTCCCAAGCCTGACAGTCAGACTCTTGCTGTAGTGTTTGAATCAGGGCTGAGGAACTTCTGTTCGATTATTGGAAAAGAGAAGCTCCTTCCCAGGTAAGGGTCCCAAGATGGTGAAATGGGCGTGGAGGTCTGCTGAGGGCTGTCTCACTACTGTTAGAAAAAGTCTGCCTGAGACTTGAGCCAGCATAGGGGAAAAAAGAACTGAGAGATGGAGAAAGCAGATCTTCAGTAACATTGAAGCACCCTGATACAGCTGTGCCTGAAACCCTAATCTTTTCAGTTTTTGGTGTTGTAACTTAATTGCCTCTCTTTTTTCTTAAATCAGATTGAGCTGGGTTTCTGGCACTTGCATTGAACTGCTCCATCCTAAGTATATGAAACACTATTCACTCAGAGAACATTTATTGAGCACTTATTCCATATCCGTGTTTTCACATACATGAGATCATGTGAGGTAGGTAGCTACGATGATTTCTCATTTACAGAGGACAGGATGGGAGGGTAGGGAGGTGACTTACCCAGAGATATTCAGACTGAGTGGGTGACCTGGGCTTTTAACCTCATGTTGGAAGCTAGTTCCGACACCACAGATCCCCAGTGCATCACGGGAAACATTTGCCATTTTCCAAAGAGCTTAAGCATATTTTCTGCCCCCCACCCCCATGATAAATTGTGGAAAAGTTGGAATATATACAGAGTATACAAAAAATTCTTCCACTTGCATATAACCCTCGTGAACATTTTAACGTATATAATATGTCCAGGTTTTTAAAGTACAATTTTGTAACATATGAAAGTTTATATAGAAAAAATTAGAGATCAGCCGGTATATACAATTTCATATTCGATCTTTATCATTTAAAATGATGTCGTAAGAATGGGGACAGCTTTCCGTGTGTTTCCTCCTGGGTCAGAGGAAAGAGGCAGCTTTGGGGTAGACCTGGGGCTGACCAGCCACTCCACTGAAGGGCCAGCGTTCGCTGGTCCGTCCTGGACTCTGCTCTGCAGCCGCCAGCACCGCGGGAAACCACGGAGCGAGGAGGGGAAGGCTTCCGTGTCTGTTTCCTACGGGGGCAGGGTGCGTTGGAGTGAAGTCAGAGCAAATGTGCGTCCCGGGCGGAGGTGGAGCCGGCTGTGCGGGCAGCGCTGGTTTTGCTCTCGGTGTGACATTGCGATCACCTCCGGACCGAGGAGGCGCGGAGCCTGTTCTCCCTTAGCCCACTCGGTCGAAAGCACGCTGTGCTCTCTATGGCCGCCAGGTGGCGCTATGGAATAGGAAACGAATTCGCGGCTCTAGCTACGGGAGGAGAAAAACAGGCAGAGGGAGATGAGATCTTCGGAGAAGAGAAGCAAGCTGACAATGTCCAGCGGCTGAGGGTGCACCATGCAGGGAGAGGAGGGCAGGTGAGAGCCCAGACAGAAGTGATAAAACGGTAACGAATCAATGACCATGTCGTCATTGAAATGAGAGGCTGCTGATGTAAAGGGAATGCCTGTGGGTTGGGGGGGGGGTCACACAGACTGAGTGTGGATCCACTTTCAGTCACTTACTGGCGTGATCAGAGCAAGTCACTCCGTTTCTGAGCCTGAGTTTCTTCGTCTGTAAAAGGTACGTGAGCCTACCTCTGGGCTGCAGGGCAGATGAGAAAAGGTGGAAGGGGGCTCTTGTCTGGATGGCTCCCGTTGCCCGCCTGTTGGAAAGGTGTGATGAACTCAAGGTTCTGCATGGTGTTTCGGTCCTCTGTGCGCTCACAGGGTGGTGTCATTTTTGCATAAGGCCTGTCCTGCTGCCTCGTACATAGAAAGCGCCCAGCACATTGTGTATTACATTGAATCAGTTGAGTGAATGTACACTACAGACCATGACTATGGGTTTCAAACTGTGAGATGGACAGTGGATCCTGGCCATCAGATCAAGAAAGGCTTCTTGGAGCATGTGAAGCTTAGAAACAGGGGAGGACTGAATAGGGAGATGAGAATCTCAGTGTTCTGGATTAGGGGGCAGCATGAGCAAAGGCCCTGAGGTGGAACTGGGGGAATGGATGCAGTGCAGGATGGAACTGCCTTGCTGGTGCTGGGAGAAGAGTGAGGAGCTGGAGCAGCTAGGATGGTGGAAGCTCCAGGAGCCTAGCTGTGAAGTGCTTGGATTTGGCTTGGCTGGTGCAGGCAGGCCACTGGGCGGTCGGGTCCAGGACACCTGTCCTTGGGCTAGTCACCAAATCAAGCCTGTTTTGGTTCTAGACCCTCCTGCCTTGCCCAGAGGCTTAAGGCCTAGAGGGGCTGCTGTCAGTATAGGCACCTGCCGGGTCTGAAGGGTGTCAGTGCTGGCAGTCGGCATGGATCTCCAATTGAGGTTCAAGGCCTCCTGTTCTCCCTCATCTGTAAGGAGTGGGGAAGAGAGGTTAGGGGGCTGTTCTGAGAGCTTTGGAGGGACCATGGTAGACTGACATACTCTCTTCCGTTGGATAACTCCTGGGAAATGGGAGTGACTACAACAGCCCTCCTCCTTGAGGTGTGTGGGGCAAGGAGCCAGGACACCAGGACCAGGGGCCCTTGACCGGGTGAGTGCTAAATAGGCCTGTGCAAATGGCAGAGCTCTGGGACCAGGAATGAGCTGGAGGATCCATGTGTGCTTGTGAACAGGCAGCTCCCGGACCCTGGCTGTGGTTTGTTGTAATTCAGTGGTTTGTTGTAAGGACCTCAGTGCTTCTGGACTGTTCTGGGAAGAAAATGTCAGATTGACTTGGTAGGATCTCCTGAGACGGGGAACTGAAGCTAGCGTGCACCTGTTTTGTGCCAGGAATGCATATATTATCTTGTTTAACCCTTTTCGAGCCTTGTGAGTTAGGTATTATTTGCCCCATTTTAAAAGAGCCGAAATGGGGCTCAGAGAGAGTAAAGTGACTTGCCTAAAGTCACACAACTAGTAAGTGGCAGTGACCCAGGCCTGCCTGTTCCAAGGCCTCCTTCTATCGTTACAATAATGGTTTTGATAACAATGATCACACACACACACACACACACACACACACACACACAGTGGTCTTCTAATAACAGTTTGGGGAGATATAATTCACACACCATACGATTCACCCATTTAAAGTCTACGGTTCTTCCATGACAATTAATATTTGTATAGTATTGCTTTTCCAAAAGTGCTTCTCCATCTAGATATTGTTTTAGTAACAGTTCTGACACTTACCTAGTACTTTAAAATGCACAGAATGCTTTTGCTCAATTCTCTCTCTTAGTCTGTTTTTTAATCCTATGATACCCTGTGAGCAAGTAAGGCAGTTTTAAAAAAAATCATCACTCTCATTTTACAAGTAAGGAATTGGAGGCACAGGGACGTTGTGGCTGGTGTAGGAAGCAGCTGACTAGTGAGAGGAGGGAACAGAAGCAGCTGGAGTCCACAGACCCCAGGTCGGCTCGCGGCTGTCATGCGATGACAGGCGGGGCCAGGCCGCAGTTCTTGCTCCTGCTGGAGGCCTGGTGCAGTCTGGAGTTCTCAAGAAGGGCGTGTGTGCATGCTCGGGCTGGTGGGCAAGAGCGCCTCCAGCCTGGGCCCTGGAAGGCACGGAGGGCAGGATTTTGGCTCTGGGTGAAGGGAATGCAACTTGCCTACTGTTGTCTCATTAAGGTTACCTTTGGCAACAAGTAACAGGAAACCCACCAACAATGGCTTGAGCTACAGAGAATTTAATTATCTCGTGGACAAAGAGTCTGGAGAAGGCAGTTCCACGTTTGGCTCAGTAGCCCCACCATGGCCTCGAAGATCAAGGGCCTCTCTTTCTTTACACTCCACCATCTTTAGCATGTTGGCATGTGGGCCTTCCATGTGACCTCTAGGTCACTAGATGGCTGCTGCTGCTCCGGGCTGCACATCCTCCCAGAGCAGGATGCCAAAGGGGGCATTGCCCGCTGTGCTCATTTTTTGGTCAGCAACCTCAGAAAATCTTGGCAGACTTCTTACGTCTCATTGACCAGAGGTGGGTCACATGACTGTTGCTGGACTCTCACTGGCAAAGAGGAACAGGATGGCCAAGATTGGCTTAGACATAGCAGAATTTATCTGCTGGGCCTGGGAGAGGGAGTGGCTTTACTTGGCAAGATGTCTGAACAATGGCCATTTTTGTTATCCAGGAGGAAGGGGCGGGCAGATGGGGGTGACATAGAGGAATGTTTGCTGGGTAGGAGGCCAGCGTGTCTCCCTCAGTTGTGTGGGGCTGGGTCTAGCCTGGCTTGGTGGGGGTCCTGGTTAGGGCAGGGGAGGGGCTGCCACAGCAGGTGTGTACCTGTGATACAGTGGGCCCCCCAATGAGTGAGGGCCTGGGTAGCCCCTAACTCAGCTGCCAGCAGGATAGCACAGGTGGGGGCCCGTGCGGTGGCCTTTGCCTTGCAGTGGATTCAATAAATCTATATATACATACATATTTTGACATGAGGCCACAGCCCCTTTAATGGGAGAGACAGCAGGTCTGGAACTTGGCATTTCAGACTCTGTTCATCCTTCTTTGGGCTTTGCCACTTGCTTTCCTGATCACTCTATAGCTTTGTCTCAATGTCAGGGGCAAAGCTTGGGTGGAGGCAGCCAAGGTGAAAGAGATACAGTTGGTGGAGAGCACCCAGCGGGGACCGATGCATCCCAGGGGGGTGGCATAAGGCTGCCCAGGCTGCTCACTGCACAACCTAAGGGGCTGCTACTGGCAGAGGTCATAGCATTTAAGGGCCCCCTGGAGCTGTGCGGGCACCATCTGTAACACCTGATGAAGCCATCCATGCCACCTGCAGCGTGCGGACACAGGCGAGGATTCGGGATGGTTGGAGACACTTGGTGGATTGTAATCTCCATCTGTCCTCTTCGTTCCATCCATCATCTTGCCCTTCCCTGCCTCTCAGCCACCTTTCCCTGCACCTCTGTATTCCTGCTGTTCTCTTCCACTCCCTGGAGCCACTACTCCCTTCTTTGGTCACCTTTGCCCACAAGGGAAGGCTCTGCTGTTGGAACCCGGAGTCCAGGCCTACTGGTGTGAAGATAGGGACCATTTCCAGTCCTTCCTGGATTTTCTCCATCTGTCTGTGCGCTAACACCTCTGCGCAGCCTCCCTCTCACCTTCTGTTCCTCTCAGTCTCCATGCCGGGGGTCCAGCTCTGTTCGAACACCAGTGAGTCCGGGGATGGGTGGTGCTCGGGCCCCGTGCTGCCGAGGTGGCCTGAGGTCCTTCCCCTTGCCTGCTAGACTGCTCTCTTCATCTCAGGTCAAGGGCTGTCCTCTCGATTTCTCCAGCTGGCCCACCAATGGGCCCCACTATTCTTGGGCAAATGGGGGGATGCAGGTGGAGGAGCTTGGTGAAGGATCTGCACAAATTCCTCTCCAGGGCTTGATGAGGCTTCTGTGCTTACGGCCGCAGACCCGTCATGTCATCTTTATAGAGGAGGAATGACGCCCTGCTGCCACATGGCCCCTGGACCACCTTGGCTCTTTTGTTGTCTACAAGACCCCTCGGAAAATGTGGTGAGGGATCTGTGTCAGATAACAGCACCGGTGGCACTGCCGTCAGCGCCAGCCAGCCCTGGGGACCCGAGTGGAGCCTGGCGGGAGCTCCCCGGGCGCGCGCCCCTTTGATCGGATGCCGGCGTTTGCGCATCGGTCTGTTTGAACCACTGTCTGGTGTTAGCTTTTCCTGTTTCTTTGACTTTTAACGTCCACTTGTGTATTGCTGATCAACAGAGGGCAGATATTTGGGCCGTGTTGCAAAGAAGGTGCCCAGGAGACAAGGAAGGAGAAAGATGGGAATGATCAACGAGTGATAAAGGAACGTCAAAGGAACAATAAAACTCTTAAGTGGTAAGCGGCCTCTTGAATTTGGATTTTGAAATACTTTGCTGGACACCTCTTTTCACCCATGAGCCTGATGATGATGATGATGATGATAAACAATGACAACAACGACAGTGACAGCAGGGACCATCACCGAGTGATTTTTATGTGCTGGCCGCTGAGCTCATGTAATTGAACACAGCAGCTTTTCTTTTTTTAAAGATTTTATTTATTTATTTGACAGAGAGAGACAGCCAGCGAGAGAGGGAACACAAGCAGGGGAGTGGGAGGGGAAGAAGCAGGCTCCCAGGGGAGAAGCCCGATGTGGGGCTCGATCCCAGAACGCCAGGATCACGCCCTGAGCCGAAGGCAGACGCTTAACGAATGGCCACCCAGGCGCCCCCACGGCAGCTATTGTGATCACCATTTTATAGATGGCAAAACTGAGGCCCAGAAAGGGAAAATGACTCGCTCAAAGTCACACAGCTAATCGAGACTTGGAGGCAGTATTTGAACTCAGGCAAGACGGCTCTAAGACGCAGGTCCTGAACTCAGCCGCATGGCCGCCTCCCCGCGAGCTGTACTGAGGAATTCTGAATCACAGAAGGCCAGAGATGCCAGAGGTCTGCTGCCAGGGGTGGACCTGAGGAGGAAGAGTAGAAGTCTTTGCCCCCCGGGCTCCCGGGTGGGCTGTTCTTGCTCTGGGGGGACCCTGTGGTTGGTGGGTGGAGCGGTGGGGGAGCCCCGAAGCTTCTCTCTGCTCACGGCTCTCGCTGCCATCTCTGCCGGATCCTAGCCCCCCAAGGCCCCGCCACTGCTCGGAGGGCACCGGTGGTCACTCCAACTTTCCAAACTAGGAGATGAGACCCGCCCAAAGCCCTGCAAGCCAGAAACGACAGGAAGCTGGAGTCATCTGTCACGGCTGGTCTGCAGACCCTCTGTGCGAGCACACCTCCCTGCTCTGCGGCTCTGCTTGTGTTCGGGCCGGGCTGGAGGGGGTTCTCGGTGAAAAGAATCGCTTGAAGAGGCAAGACAAGGCAAGGAAGGGCCTCCCAGAATTGGTGGCCTGCTCTTTCTTCCTTGTGACTGCCCCTCACTGGATTCCCACCCACATCTGGGCCATGATTACTGTCATCGTGTGGCCCTTTCCAGGAACAGTGGGTGGAGTTATCCTGATGTTTTTCTGAATTCAAAGAATCTCTCCAATCTCCTAGAACTCAGGGTTGGCCTTGACTTGGCCTGTGAGCTCCCCGGCTGTGTTTCTCTGGCCTTTACTGAGGATCAGATTCTGAAGGTCGCTTCTCTATCTCTTCCCTCTGCTTCCCTTTCCTGTTCCCACCTTCTTCACCTGGCAGCCCCCATCCGTTCCCGTCTTGATGCTTCCACACCAGGGATGTGTGCTCGGGGGCTCTGCATTTGGCTTCCCCGGTGGTCCTTTTCCTGGCCCTGTGGTTCTTGATAGCTCAAGATGCCTCGGGTGGAAACTCGTGCTCCAGCCCCAGCCCCTAGGAATCCCACCCCAGCCTCAGCCCCTCGGGGGCACCTGGCAGGCCCCATCCCTGCCTCCCAGCCTCAGCTGCAAGATGGGGCACATTGAAGTGAATGGAGGGATGGGTGTCATGAGGCCCTATAGCCCGGCCCCTTTCCATCTCTCTACTGCAGCCCTTCCCGGGGCACTGCGTAGTGCTGAGGGGTAGCTAGCCTCTGGCAGCCTTAAGGTAGAAACAGGGTAAAGGGAAACTAAAGGAAGAAACAAATGGGAGATAGAAAAAGGAATAGCAGCACTAATGCTGCGTGCTCCGTGCTAGCTACTGTACAAAGGTCATCTCGCTCTGTCTCCATAGCAGCCCCTGCAGCGGGCACTGTCAACCCCATTCACAGGTGAGGAAACAGAGGTTCACAGTGGGATATTCACAGCGGGACACTGACTCCTTCAAGGCCCCACAGCTGGGCAATGGCAAAGCTGGCAATCCTGGCTCTATCTTTATCCCAATGAATCCCTTTTAAATCTCCAGTCCAACCCTTTCTCTCAGAGTTCCGGACTCATATCAGACACTTCCTATGTGGTTCTGTTCTGAGCAGTGTATTTCTTCTCCCTGGCCACAGTGACTGTGGAAAAAACAAAAAAACAAAAAAACAAAAAATGGGCCAGTGAGAACCCTTGGGAAGGAGAAACTCTTTTTTCCTCTGTGAATGCCAGTAGGAAGGAGGCTGTAAGCCTGCAGCATCCAAGGGATGCCACATGGAACCTAGGATGAAGCTGGCACGGAGAGAGTCGGGCCTGAGAGATGGAGAGGAGGTGGCTGAGTCCTCATGGCACCGTCTGAGCCTGGATCCAACTATGCCTGAAGCTGGAACCCTGACCTTTTTAGCCAGTATATTCCGTTTGCTGGCTTAAACCAGTTTGAATTGGGCTGCTGCCACTGGCAACCAAAATTGTCTAATACAATTGCCAGAACTTGCCCTAATTCCCATTTTAGTGATTTTGTTAGGTCTGTCCTTTTGAAGCACCTTGTATACAAAGGCCTTATAGTTAGTCTTGCTCCAAAGTGGGGTCTGGCCTTGCTAAGTAGTTGTATGCTCCCAAGCCTGGCGCATAAAACGTGCTTTATCCAGACTTTTTTTCTTTTAATTTTCTCTCTTTCTAATTATTGTTACTTTTCTAAGGAATAACTTTTGAGTTCTAGACTACCAGCCAGGAACCACCTCCCTCTTGCCTGTTCTGACCTAGCCATATATTTAGTTCTTTTCATCCTTCTCCTTAAACTTTGTGGCCTCTCCATCTCCCTGTTGTTGCTGTCTTTATAAATATATGTAATGCTCTGAGCGGCAGGTCGTGAATCCTCAGAGGTGTTCCCAGACACAATGTAGGAGCCTAGGCCCTAGAGTTTTGGGGCACTGTGGGCTGCCCTGCTCTGGCCCTTCTGCCAGCCTCTGGTCTCCTCTTAGAAATGCTTAGGGAGCCATAAGCCTACAGCTGGTGGCTGCGTCCTCCAGATTTCTGCTTTATCCAGTGCCCCGCGTAGACCCAGAACTGAAGATGCAAGCTGGGCCAGACTGCGGTTCTCTCTCCTAAGGTGGGGTTGGGAGTCTAGAAAGTTCTAGAAAGTCCCACCCAGCAGAACCTGGATGGAGAACTGTATCAAAGCCTGGCTCACTTTCTTGAAATGATCTTTTTCAGCCCCATTTTACCAATGGGAAAACTGAGGCAGAAACCAAAAAATGACCTGCTCGGAGTCCTGACTGAGAGTCTGACCTTTGGACTCGGAATCCCACGCTGAGCTTTTCTGCACACGTAATTCCCCCTGCTGCTTTATTTGGTCTCTTCCCTTCAGAGCGAGGAGGGGGGGAACACAGCTGTTGGAGCTTTGGGGGAGGATGTAATGCTTATTAAGACCCCCGCTCCCCAGGCAGTGGTTCAGCGGGTGAACTCCTGACCCCTGGGCTGCTGCAGGAAGTGTGACATACTGGCTCCGGCTGGATTCTGAGGTCTGTGGGGAGAGGCAGACAAGCCGGATTGAATTCTTTCGTCCAGGAGGTTAAAAATGGGTAAGGGAATGGCAGAGCGAGAACTGCTGATGCCCTCCTCTGGGCTCCCGCAGGCATGCGCTCTGCTGGAAGGACATGTGAGCATCCGTGTGCCTGCTGCTGGCAGGGCCCTGGTGGGGTCTGGTGGCCGCAGAGGATGCAGGTGTGGGCTCCGGGCCTCCGGGGCCGCTGTTGGACACCTGCAGGCCTCCCTGCTGGTGGTGGGGAGACTCCACAGCTGGCAGTCTTGGCCAGAGCAGGTGGCGGGCTGCAAGGGGGGGAGGGGAGTGGGGCAGATCTGTCCTGGCTCTGGGAGCCCCAAGCTCTCTTCAGGAACTTCGGCTTTCACTTGGGACTCTCCTGCGGGGAGGCAGGGAGCTGGGTACCTTCCTACGACTGCCTTGTGGGAGGGGGGTCATTAGATGGAGTGTTGGACTCCAGATGCAGGAACCATTAGTGTGAAGTCCACCCAGCCTCCCATCACTCCGCTACTTGTGCCTGTAGGGTTCTGCTGAGCTTTGCTGCCTAGTGTCCATTCCCCTTTCTCTTGGCAGCGGCATCTTGACTTCCTTTGGGGAAATCTCCTACCGCATGATTAGGGTGGGGTTGGCCTTCCTCCATGATTCCCGGGGTGAGCCCGTGACTCAGCCTAGCCAATCAGAGCACCACACCTTGCTGGCTGCAGGGGTGAGTCTGTGTCCCCAGGTAAACTAAGGACACATGTCTTAGTGAGGGTACTCCAGGCGAAGCCGAAGCAGTGGCAAATCCACCCCTGTAATTTCTTTACAACCACAGTATTTTTTTTTTTTAATCCCCTCTCAACTACCTGCTCTCTTCCTACGGGGGTGACAAAACTGTAAGGTCTAAGTCTAGGAAGCCACCTTTGAGGGAGCCTGCCTTAGAATGAAGCCAACACAGAGGAGAGCAGAATGGAGAGAGGCAGTTTCCTGATAACCTGTCATTCGAGCACCTGGATCTAGCCGTGCCTGCGTCCCATCGCCTGAGCAATACAGTGGCCCTATTCTTTTCTCTTTCATCCCTTCTCTCCCCTCCCTCCCTCCCTCCCTCCCTCCCTCCCTGCCTTCCTTCCTTTTTATTTTCTTGTTGGGCTTAAGCTACTTTGAACTAGATTGCTGTTGCTCGAACCAAAATTACTCTACTATGTAAGTCCAAATTCTTTTTCTCCTACAGGCTGTTTCAAAACTCCCCTTCTCTAAGATCAATGGCTCCTCTTTCTGATTCACTTGTATTTTCAATACTTCCTCAGAATTTACAACTTTTCTTTGCATGGCATCATTTCGTGCTTATTTATATATTCTCATTTTCTCATACAGTTCTTTTTAAAATTCCATGACTAGATTATTTTCAAGCCACGTCAAAAACAAAGATACTTACCGGGCTCTTCTGAGTAAATGGCATTGTGCTGGGTGGTGGGGTGGAGTGAGGGTAAGTCACTTGAAAACAACAATAGAACATTTGAATTGGGTCAGAGATAAAACTCATGCATTAGGAAGGCCCATTCAAGCCGGAGGAGTCCAGAAAGGGGTGATGCAGGAGCAGGGGCTTTGTTCTGGCTGCTGTCATGGTCTCAGGGCTGGTTCGGAGGTCCCTTGCTTAGCCTCTGATGATTTGGAGAAGGGGGACCTGTAAGCAGAGGGAAGGAGGTGGGGAACCAGGCAGCCTGAATTGCCTCCCAGGCTCCCAGTCCTGTAGCCTGTGAACCTTGGAAGCTGCCTCAGCGGCAGCCCCAGATATCGATCCCATGACCTGTCAGGGAGTGTGAAAATTCTCTAAGGTCTCTCTGGCTGAGTCAGCATTATATCACCTTGCTCTGACCTGGAGCTCAGCAGGCCTGTTTCCTGATGACCAAGTCTCGACTGACTTCTCCCTGGATCTCTTGCCCCATAGGGGATTCTTCCTGGGCGTGGGGTCCTGCCTTGACCTGGGTCTCTGCTGGTGTTGAGCCCTGGCCTGGGTCCCTCCTGCGGGCTTCTACATACTCCGCCTTGCCCTCTGCTTATTTCTGTCTACCAGGTTCTCCCTAACCTGCCTGCCACTTTCCTGTCGGGCCGTCTGGGCTCTGGGCTTTGGGTGGTCCGCAGGGGCCCATTGCATCCAGACAGATCTGGCCAAGATGGGTTCGGTGGGGGTGGGCAGTAAGCTCTTTCTGCGCTCTGCCAAATTGCCTCCGTCTCCCTGAGAACCATCTGCTTCTCCCCCGGACCTGGGGTTCAGGGAGAGGAAATGACTGTCCCAAAGTCACTCGTGGGGTCTGCAGTTTTACCTAGAAATGTTGGTGAAACATGTTGAGATCCTCGGACGGGAGGCAGCGGATAACTATCCTTAAAGCAGCAGAGAATGACTTTTCCTTCTGGTTTCGGAGAGATTGGAAGGGAAAGGCTTAGAATTCTATACGCTCAGGCTCGTAGCCCAGGCTTGACAAAAGCCCTTTTCAGGATTGAAATAACTCGGCAGCTCCCAGCTCGGCAGCGCGTTTCTGGTACAGCAGCATTTTCTCTTTGTCTGCAGACTGCTGCGCTGGTGTTTGCAGAGGGGTTCCTGCCGGCCGACTGTGTACTCTCGCAGCCCTGCAGAAAGCAGCTTCCTAGGAAACAGGGCCTCTCATCCCACCGGGCCCCCCTGTTGTTTATCTTGTCTTCAGATGAGTCACTGCTTCTTGTGACTTATTGACAGGCCTGATGTGGCCCTGCAGAGAATCCAAAAGCTGCGGGTGGCCGCCAGGCCCCTTGGAGGAGCGCCTGTCTCGTGGAGGAGAGAAACCGGGACTCGGTCTCGGGGATTCCTGAGGTCAAGTCTCGGCAACTGCTGTGGTGACCTGGGGAAGTTGCTTAACTTCTGGGCGTCTCTTTCTTTATCTGTAAAGGAGGAATAACAATTTCCATCTTTCCAGGGCACCGTGCAACTCTCTCTTTTTCGAACACCAGTCTAAATGTGGAAGTTGAGGAAAGATTTCGGAGCTTGGGGCTCCCGGCAAGGTTGTTGTCAAGCAGTTGCTCGGTCGGGCGG
The DNA here is from genome assembly GCF_023065955.2 of Ursus arctos. Lineage (NCBI taxonomy): Eukaryota > Metazoa > Chordata > Mammalia > Carnivora > Ursidae > Ursus > Ursus arctos. The sequence continues at coordinate 59,888,193 of NW_026622819.1, forward strand.
TAGGTTATTACTTCGTGCGTGCCACCCAATGCCTTCTCTCCATCAGGCCAGCTTCTCGGGGATCCTTCTGCGGGCCTGCTTCCGGGCGCCGGGCCCTGGCCGGAGGCTCGAGATGCCATGCCTGCTCTCACGAGGTGTTTTCAGCCACCTGCCCGGGTGTGTCCTCAGGACCAATGAGCCTGCCATGCTGGGCCACCAAGCAAAACCACTCTTTACGGGACTGGTGGCTGCTTGTGCTATTTCTTTCCTTTTAGATTTTAACTTTTAGCTAAGTAGTACCTATATATAGTTAAAAATTTTAAACACAAGTTCTGTTGGCAGAGCCTCCTTTTTCCATGGCTGGCACATGGCTTTCCAGAACAGAGATGATCTTTTTCCAGCGTCCCTTACAATGAGGAGTGACCATGGGACTTAGTTCTGGCCAGTGAGATTGACACAGAAGTGTTGTGTGCTCACGTCAGGGGAACATCCTGAAAAGACAACGGGGATGCACCCTTTTTCCATCCTGCTGGCAGGAATACGGATTTGATGGCTGGAGCTGGAGCAGTCGCGTTGAACTCTAAGGTGATCTTGAAACCAGAGGCCGCGTGTGTGGAATAGTAACAAGAAAAGGGGGCCAGAGTCTTTGAGAACTTTGTGGAGCTGCCCTGAGTTACTTATCTTCAGACTTTTACCTGGCACAGAAATGCATTTCTGGTTTAATGAAGGGATTTTGTTTTGCGTTTCTGTTTCCTTCTGCCAAACCCAATTCTAGCAGATCCAAATTACCTGCCCCACCCCTCCCCACCAACGACCGCTTGCTGTCCTTTAGCTCTTTCTTCCAGTATTTTCCTCCAGATGTCTGGATAACCTGCCTCGCTGCTATGTCTTTATTTGATTTTAGACATTATCTCTGACTCCCTACTATGAAATATTAGAATTTAGCTCTCTTTGCTCATCCCCTAACCCTCAGCTACCCTCCCATACACACTGCCCTCCTGCCTATCCAGCCAGTATGGCTTCTGGTTGAATCCATGGGTCGTGTATCTATCCATTATCACCACCAGGTAATTGCTGTTTATAGCTGAGCTCAGTCTATACTACAGGGAGTGTGCCACGATTACATTTTCTTTTTAAATATAACTTTTTACTTTTCATGGAATTAATGATGCCTCTTTTTGATTTGTTTAGTTTCCTTTCAAGACTTTATTGAGGAATAAATCGCATGTAGTAAAACGTAAGTACCTCAAGTGTCCGGCTTAACGACTCTCACCCACAATACATCAGACCTATGGCATCCCAGAAGGTTCCCTCGTGCCCCTGTCAGTGAGCACCTGCCTGTCCCTGCCTCCTCCCCGCAAGAGATAACCACTATTTTGAATTTCAACTCCATAGACTTGTTTTTCCTGTTTTTAACCTTCTATCACTAGACTCATCCCGCATGTATTCTTTTCTGACTGGCTTCTTACCCTTCTCATGCTTTAAAGATTCATCTGTGTGACTGTGTGTCTCAGTCATTTGTTCCTTTTTAATGCTGAGTGGAAGTCCTCGGATGGAAATACCACACTTTGTTTATCTGTGGACATTTGGCTGGTTCCAGTTCTTGGCAGTTACACATAAAGCTACTCTGAATATTCTTGTACTAGCATTTTTCTGGCTCTGTGTACTCATTTCTGTAGACATGTTCCTAGGCGTGGGGTTGCAGCCATAGGATGGATAGATATTTACCTGTAGGAGCTTTCCAGAGTGGTCATAAGGCACCGTTTGTGCCCCCAGGTGCAGCATATAAAAGGGCCGGTTGCTTCACCGCTTTCTCAGCACTTGGGATTGTCTGTCGTTCTTAATTTGTCAATTCTTCTGGGTGGACAGTGATTCTCCTTGTGGCCTTAATTTGCATTTTCCCAATGACTAATGTTGTTGGTGTCTTTTTCATGTGCTTATTAGCTATTTGGACGTCTTCTTTTGTCAAATGCCTGTTCACGCCTTTTGCTCATTTTTGGTTTGCTTCGTTTCTTGTAACTAATTTAACCATCACTAACTCACCCCTAAGTCCCCTGACAGTACCATGAAGTGGTCACCTGCAGTCCCCTCTGTCCCCTGCTCTGCTTCCCCTGGACCCTTCTTACGGTCATCCTGGGAAGTCCCTTCCCTTTCTCCTGTGCTAGATCTCTGCTTCCTGGATCTGATTATGTCTTTGTTCTCACTTTACTCCCTCATTCTGGTGGAGCACAGCCTCCAGGAACTTCCTGTGGAAGGATATTTGAGAAGGAAATTTTTGGAGACTTTGCATGTTTTATAAAATATCTGGATTGTACTCCCACTTAATTGATGATCGGACTGGGTGTAGAATTACTTCCTTCAGCATGCTGAAGCCTTGCTCCTTTGTCTTTTGGCTTCTAAAACTTCAAGAAGTTTTGAGAAGTCCGGGGCCATGCTGATTCTTGATTCTTTTTATGTAACTCCTCCCCCTGCTTCTTAGAAGCTTCTGGGATTTTTCTCCTTTATTCCTAGGAGTTTAGAAATGTCACAAAAATGCATCTTGTGGGGTAGTTTTTCATTCACTGTCTTGGGTCCTCCTTAGGCCTTTTCAGTCTGACAAGGCCTGTCCTTCAGTTCTATACTGTTTCTTTTCTCCCTACTATTTCCTCTCTTCCCTTATTCTAGAATTCCTGCTGTTTGGATGTTAAGTCTCCGAGACTGATCTCCTTTCTTATATTTTTTCTTCCATAATTCAACTCTTCCTGAGGGATTTTTCCAAATCGATCTCTCAGTTGTTTTATTGTTTTTCTTGCTTGTATTTGAATTTCCTGGCACTCTGTTTAGGTTTTCTGAATGTGCCTCTTTATATCCCCATAAGAAATGGAATAACCGTGAATGGCTTGGATGCATCCATGAGTGTAGGCAGGTGGTCTACGGGGGCCAGGCTCATCAAGTATGTTAGTGCAACAGGTAGGGTGTAAGACAATAGGGAGTGGTAAGGACTGTGGTAAACTGAAAAGAAGACTTGGGATTGGTGGATGTTTTTATTCTTGAAGAAAAGCTGGAAATCTGGATTTTTATGGCTTGTACGTGCTGGCCACTAATTTGGCTTTTAAAAAAATCAACATGTGAGTCAAACCAAATACATGTACAGGCAATATTTGACCTGTGAGCCACAATTTTGTGAACCTCTAGTGTGGGTCTTCTAGCTTGAAAATTAATCTTATATTCATTCTCTTATTCGTTTCTCACAATAACCCGTGGAGCCTCTTGCCCAAGGGCTGGGCTTGGGTAGGACCATGCTCAAGGACTGAGTATAGTGCCCTACTCAAAGCTGTTTTAAAAAGTGTGGGCCATGAAGTCGCGGCAGGAGCACGCTGCCCAGCTCTCCCTGCTGTACAGTGTGGGCAGCTCAGCCTCCACCTCCCTCTCCTTTGGGGCCCATCACAGCGTCCAGGCTAAGCCACCCTCCCCCCAGGCTGCTCTCAGCAATGACTGACACACGGGGATCGGGAACTGAGCTGGACATTCCTGCTCAACACAGCCCCCCTCTAGCGGCACGCCTCGCGCTGCGGTCCCCATACCCTGACTGTCACTTTCTCAGAGCATCACTGCAGTCTCACCCAGCCCTCCTTCCTCCTCCCCCTTTGCAGGTGTCAGGCCTGCACTGTGGTCTGAGGCTCTGCCTGCCGGCTCCAGCTCCAGCCTTTTCCCAACAAATCTCTGGCACATTCAATTCCGTCTCTGCTTCCCCTACATGACACAGCTTCTGAGGCCACAGGCCCTGGAAACATATGTATGGAGGTTACTTCCGTCTCTGCCTGTGGGTGTCTTTGTAGAAACCCAGAGGCTGGTAGAAGACTCCCAGGACATTCATGCCCAGCAGGGAAGGGCCTTGAGAGGGCAGCTGGCCCATTTCCTCTGCAGAGCCACAGCCACTAGGAGGCCAGAGGGCCTCCCACCCCCAGTCCCCAAGTCCCCTTCCCATGCCGGTAGTTGTTTGAATGGGTCAGAGGAATGGCTTCTCTTCTTGAAGATTTTGGGATGATGTAGGGTCTCGGGGGAGGGCAGGAATTCTCTGCTGGTTTCCTATTTTCTGTCAGAATGTAGGGGATATAATCAGGGCGTTTTCTTACAAGGGGCAGGGGAGGACTTGCTCCAGGACAGTTGGGGCAGTGGGGTTTGATCCGCTGGCCCCTCCCGGGGTCTTCCTCTGTATCCTGCTCCCTGCCAGACTGGCTTCTGCATCCTCCCAGGAAGACACCCGTGGATGGTTTCCCCAGTGACAGGAAGCCCTGCATAAGAGGAGGCTGGCAGAGCCTTAAAACAGTGGCAGGATTGACAGACCCTGTGAGGGGTTACAGTTCTTAGCCCATACTGAGCTGAACTCTTCCTCCCAACCTCCCCTTTTCTGGAAATATGAGTTTCTACGGAGTTCCATGCCTGGGAGGAGGCGGAACCCCCTCGTGAACCCAGCACTTACCAGATGACCCAGGGGAAGGGAGACGCAGAGCTGGGCTTCTCTTCATTCTCCCATCTCTTTTCATTATCATGCTTGCTCTCCACTGAATATTTCAAGATGAAGCTTTTGCAATCGGGGTCATCTGACCTTGGCTGTCGGAGGGGAGGGAGTGTGTCAGCCTCTGAGGAGGGTGCCTCCTTCCACCCCCCTCCCTTGCGGGGGCCCCCGATGGTTTTGTGGATGTAAGAGAGCGAGGGAGGAGTCCTAGGGCACTCCAGCCCCTGTGAGGTGCCCGACCGAGCCCCAGGTCACCTTTGTCCCCGACTCCTCTGTCACAGAACTCACTCCATTGTCCGAATCAAAAGTGTGGAGAAGCTTCCGACCTGCTGGGTGGCTTTCAGCATCTCTCCTGCAGAGGTGGGCACCAGCCCCTGAGGACCACAGACCTGGCTGGCCCCGAAGACTCTCTTCATTTTCGTGGTGTTATTCTTGGTTTGGAAACCCTAGTGAGCTCTCAAGCTTGTTGCAGCTTCGTCCCACTTCCTCTGAGAAGGCATTTGGACCCCATCCTGCGGCTCCATTTTGTTCCTTTGTGCCTTTCATCGTTTCGCTTTTTAAAAATACATTTCTCTTCATTTCAGCTGAGTCATTTTCCTCCTCCTCCTTCTCTTCTTCTTGACACTCCCGGGAGCCGGAAGGAGCCCTGTCCCAAATCCTTGGCTCCACCAGGCCAGATCTTTTCCAAATGTCAAACTCTCAGGAGCCTTGGCACGGAGCAGAGCGGAGTGGGCCCTGGCCCTGAATCTCTTCTCTCCCTCATCTCTGTCAGCCTCTGCTTTCCTTTCTCATTAAGGAGTTGTATGAACTGGCTTTTCTGTGGGTACCTTGCCTTGAGGTTTGCAGACAGAGCCTGGCAGGAAGGCCTCTGTTCCCTAGCATGGTCCTGCCACTGCCTGGCCAAGCCTGCCGCTCGGAGCTCCCCTTGGAACTCACGGCTGGTGGGAGGTGCGGCTTCGGGGAGCTGGTCAGCAGCCACTGTCGCATCTAGAGAGGGGCCGGGCCTTGCTCAGGGTCCCCACCTGGTTGCTGGTTGGCCTCGGACCCTCATGCCTGGTTCAGGCAGGTTCCCACCCTGTGCGGCTCCCCTGCACCCCAATCCTGGCCATGAAAGTCATCGTAGCTGCCTCGTAGAACCACCAGGACAGGGGCACCTGGGTGACTCAGTTGTTAAGCGTCTGCCTTCGGCTCAGGTCATGATCTCAGGGTCCTGGGATCGGGCTCTCTGCTCAGTGGGGAGCCTGCTTCTCCCTCTCCCACTCCCACTCCCACTGCTTGTGTTCCCTCTCTAGCTGTCTCTCTCTCTGTGTCAAATAAATAAATAAAATCTTTAAAAAAAAAAGAACCACCAGGACAGTGGAAAGGTTGGGTAGCTCTTCTCATCTGTACTCTGGGCTGTAGGGGGGAGCCTTCCAAAATGCGGGAGAAATAATACCCACCGTTTACAGGACAGTTCACGTCCTTCAAAGCATTTCCTATGTATTGTGACTCTTGCAGCTGGGCTATTTTATCCTCACCCACCCCTGTGAGGGAGGCAGGGGAGCTGTTAGTTTCCTTATTTTGTGGCTGAAGAAAGTTTAACTGATTTACCAAAATCTTGGTCCTGATTTATTTTTTCAGCTGTTATTATAAAAGAGAGAGAGAGATTTACCTAGTGCAAGACAAGGAAGATCCGCGTTCCTGTCTATATCTCCTGATTCCCAAATTACAGGATCCTCAGGGACGTTCGATTTTGATGCCATGTGGATGCCCCTTACAAGGGCAGAAGGTCATATTTACTTGAGAAGCGAGTTGAAATTTATCTGATTTGACAACTTGGCACTCTTTTAGACATTCACTCATTCATTCATTAATTCATTCACTCTGTGCAATGGCTGGCTGCTGGGCAAACATGAAACTGTGTACAAGTGATGTGGTCTCTTCTCTCACGGCATTCAGGTCCTGTGGTTGTTATGATACCAAGGATGAAATAAAAATCCTAGTTTGGAGTTGAAGAATGTGTGCAGCATTCTCTAAGTTCTCTTAGGGCAGCCCGTCAGTGTCTGTCACCCTGAGGGAGCCATGCTTTGAGGAGTCTTGGGGGACGAGGGGCCACATGGAAAGACAAGAGAGAGAGGCCAGAAGCCACGGAGTCACCATTCTGAAGGGGCCACCAGGGAAGGGGACCCATCAGCCCTGGTGGCCCCAGCGGATGCCATGTGGATAAGAAACCGACCACCTAACTGAGCCCTTTCTAAATTTCTGACCCACAAAATGGGGAGCAAAAGAAAGTTGATGGTTTTAATTTACTCAGTTTCAGAGAGAGCTTATCAACATAGCAGTAAACCCCTGGGGCAGAATTCTAGGGCCGGATCATCTATCCTGTGCAAAGCCATCTTTGGAAGCCTCCGTCCTTTGCTGAGTGTTATTCCGGACTCAGGAGGGCCAGCAGGCGGACGGTCCCCGTCCTCGTTAGCAGCTGGCTCCTCCTGTACGTGGGCACTCCCCTTCACTTGAAGAACCATAAAAAAATCCTGGGAACTATCTAAGGAAAAAGGGAACCGGCTGCTTTTCCTCTGCACCTTGTGAACAATGGCCCTGCCTCTGAGCATTCCTCGGGGGAGCTTTTCTTGTCCCTCCCGGTTTCAGTCCGCCTGGGCAGATGCTACACGGTGGCTGGGAGAGTGCACTCAGGGGCCACGAGGCTTGGGTTCTGTTGAGCAAGTGTTGGGGTTCATCCTGGTGGGGCCCAGTTCATGCATCAGCTTAGGTTGGCTTTGTGGGGTTTTTTTTTTTCCCCCGTTCTCTTTGGGGAGTGACTTTGTGTGTGTGTGTTCTTTTTGGGGAGTGAGAAAAGCTGAGCTGCTTATGCAAGCAGCAACGCATGACTCCTAGCCCAAGGCTTCTGTTGCTCTTTTCTTCTCTTCTCCGCCCACAAAAAATAATTTCACATGAAACCTGTTCTCTGGCCAAGGCTTGTCCCCTCCTCAGCAGGGGGCTTTCTCCTTTGTTGACTTTAGAACAAATTCAGATTTCTGTCTCCAGATTTTGGGGCGCGCAGCTCCAGCTTCCTTTGGAAACTTTGCTTAAATACCAGCATACTTGGAAGCCCTTCTGCCTTCTTCCTCCCACAGTCTAATAATTCCTGTGCTGATGGATTGGAGCGGCCCGAGGCTTGCGGGGAGCCAGCTGCCATGTTGGAATGTGGTGTGTTTCACCCACCTTTTCACACCCCAGGGGGAGATGGTGCAAGTAAGACTGAGCAGAGTGAACCCTGGGGTGGGGTGGCATGCCACCTCTAGAGCTCGCTGGCCTTGGACGAGCTCCCGGCGTGTTAAGATGCCTTTGAGCCTCAGTTTCTCCACGTGCAAAATGGGGTTCAGAAATAATGCCTGTAAAGAGCATGGGGGGGGGACCCATGATAGATTCACAAGAAGCCGCAGGTGTCATGAGGAGGGTGGTGACGGTGGTAATGATTTCAGGGGAGGCTAGCTTCGCAGCAGAGCTGGCCACTGGGTGGGCTCCGCAGAGAGAGCTCTAGCCGGGTATTCACACAGGCCAGCTGCTCCCCAAAGCTTCCCTCAGCCGCACCTGAGAACCTTTAGAACAATTACCGATGGGCACAGCAAAGTGATGAGACTCCATGATTCTTCTGCTCTCCCTTATCTGAACCAAGATTTGAGCCTTTGCAGAGAGGAAAGGTGAGAGCAACAATTTGCCTTTCTGTTCTAAAGCAGAGCTCCTCGGAGGTGCTATAAACGTAAGAGTATAATTATTCTTTCTCTAAGCCTTGTGTAAAATAGGAATAATACTGATTGGTTTAAATTAAGAATAAATCAAATGTGGAGATTCTAAGGCTGAAGTGGGGGAAAGCAGATGGGGTTAGAGTCAGAGATCTGGGTTTGCCTGCAAACCCCCCCCCCCACCCCGGCTCACTAGCCACATGGTTTAGTTTGGGATCAGCTGCTTTACCTTTTCCCATCTCAGTTTCTTCGCCTGTAAAATGGGGATAATACCCACTACTCGTAGGACGTGGTCAGGGTGAGAGGATGTATGTGAAATGGGAACACCGTGGGAAACCAGGGCGTCCGGCTCTGTTTTGCTGTGGCGAGGATGAACTGGGGAGGAGGCAGTGAGCTTCCCTGCTGGTGCCAGGCCACTGAGCTGTCGTGCTGGTGGCATCTGCCACAGGTTTGGTCTGAAGGAAAGTGTGGCCAGGCTACAGGGGAGACTCCCAGGGGAGAGCAGAGGGCGCTGTGAGGACGTCCCTCATGGCTGGGGGGGTGACACCTGCAGCCAGGCTGCATGCAGTTCATTTTCCGCTTTGTCTTGGTGACTCAGGCAGTGTTTTGGACCGAGTCCCTCTAACGGAGAAGAAACCCAGGATGGTTGTCTTTACCTGGTGTCCCTTCCTGTAAACTGAGCTTCCAGCATTTTAAACAGACTCAAAACTCGCTTGCGCACTGCCATTCCCCCTACGTGCTGGCTGTCCAAAGCGCTCTCAGACAATAATGCTACTCAAGGGAAAGCCGTTTATTTAAAATCTTTATTAATGAATGGAGAAAAATAATGCCATGTGACAATGCCCGGGTCCTGCTGCCTAAATCCATAACAGAAACAGACATGATGACTTAACAAGCTCCCGGGGTGCCAATTCTGAGATCAGATGAGGTTGTTCTTCCTTAGGAAATGGGCTCTGGTAGCATTGTTTTTCCATGTTGTTCTAGCAAAGCCTTTTACTTGGTTCAAGTTTAAATTTCTCTCTTTGTGTGTGTGTGTGTGTGTGTGTGTGTGTGTGTGTATCTAAGTATGCCTACAGCTCTCGACTGGTGTTTGCTATTTATTTGGTTTCAGGTGTCAGCATTTTGCTGTACGAGGTTGGTCCTCCCCTCTCAGAAGAATAGCGCTATTTATTGATACAAAGGAGAGGTGTTCAGATCATCTTGTTAAGATGTAAAGCCCAAAATAAACATCATATCTTTATTTGGAAATCCACATCCTTCCTTAAAGGAAGGCTCATGAGTAAATTTGTATGAAGTACGAAGCCCAAGTCGAGTGTCTATTTTTAATGACCACTGTGCTTACATTTTAGATTGTACAAATGCCTCTCAACTCTTACGGGAATTTGGACTTTACTCCATTTCGAGCCAAAGAACCTTTGCAATAAATACTATTGTATGCTTCAAAACATTAAGAGCCAGAATGAAATGAGGTCTCCCCGACTTTGAGAAGCAACACACTAGTGGTATAAAAATATACAACAGAGATCAGTGAAGGGGTTCAGATGGACACGGTAAGCAATTTTATGCCTCGGGGGAAAACACTGAGATAATAAATACAAATGACAAATATTTACAATAGAAGCAACAAATGGGACATCAGTAGGCGAACACATAAAACATTTACACTGAGGAAAATATAAAAGTGATGCCTTTCACACATTGAGCCCAGGAGCCGGCGAACAAATGAACAGCTGACCCAGCAACGCGGGAGAATGTTATTGCTTCAGCTTTTGAGTGATGTGAGTGAAACAGTCAACGTGCTGCAGTGGCCCATGGCGTGAGCCAGCCACGGTTTACGTTCGGTTCCCATGGCAGAGCCTGACACACCGGTCCTCCTCCCCCCGAGGCCAGAGCTGGATTAAGTGCACCATCTCTTCTGCTTTCTGCAGCTCTAGCTCTTTCTAGGTGCTTCTCCCAGCGTTTTGTCCCCTTTTCCCCCCACACCCAAATGGTTTCTTCCTAACGTGGATCACGAAAGATTGGGGAGCTGACTTTCCAGCACCATATCCTGGCACTGATGAGATTGGGTTTGGGGTATATAAATACTAGCTGGGTTTTGGGTAAGGGCCTTCCCTGGAACAAATTACTGCAGAGTAGATAAATTTAGCTCCTTTATCTCTGGCCTCAGCTTGCTCTGAGGGAGAGTTATAAGCTGATATAAACGGAGGATGCTTACTTTTTTGCCAACTTACTAGAATGGGCATCAGAAAACTCAGGCCCAAGAGCCAGATCCAGGTGGGCACCTGTTAAATGCAGTTTTCCTGGCACGGAGCCCGGCCTGGTGGTGACCCGTTGTCTGTGTATGCCTGCTTTCCCGCGCAGCGGCAGAGCTACGAGTACCTGCGACAGAAAACACACGACCCGCCAAACAGTAGTGTAAGTTACTATCTGGACCTTTACAGAAAAAGTTTGCTGACCACTGCTCTAGAACGAACTAGCCCAGAACACCTGTCTACTCCTTGTAACACGGGCCTCCTGTTCGAGTACTGGCTGCAAGAGAGGAGAATTTAATATGATAACCCAGTAGGCGAGACAGAAAAGGCCTATCTGTGGAACGTTCTGAACAACCACAAGAGCCCCACCGCTGACCCTTTTTACGGTCCTCTCCCTCCTTGCCTTGGATTCTTAGTTCTGCCCCTCCCCTCTACCTTTCTTTTGTCCACTCTGACTCCTTTCTTCGTTGCTACATTTCCAATCTGGATCTGGAAAATCCTGTCCCTCAGGGCTTCCTGGCGGTCTCCTCCATTTATGTAAAAGGTCTGGAAATCACAGCCATCTTGGCTCTCTTCTCCCCCTTTCCATCCTGCACACCAAGAAACCCCCGTTTCGGACTTGGCCTCAGGGCGTCAGGTACCGGGCTTTCTGGATCTTGGCTGAGGGTCAAGGTGGGGTAACAAAACGCTAAGGAAAACTCTGTCAAATGCACTCCTCTCGTGTGCATCTTCCTCCAGGCGTGTGGTTTGTCCTGAGCGGCTGCGAGCCCACGCCAGGCCAGCAGACGCTCGGCTACATCGCTCTTCGATTCCTTTTAAAAGAGCACTCAAAAGAAAAAAAAATCAGCCCCAAAAGATGGGCTGTATTTCTTTTTCCTTTGAGCTGGTTTTAATGACCCAGTTGCTTTGTTTGAAAGCCATTTATTTAGACGACAGGCATGCAGATGTAACTGGATAAATAAAGTGAAATAGAGCTTCCAAGCAGTGGTTAATATACAAACACACAGGGACCGCTCCCTTGCACATGGTCCCCCAGACAGAACAATGGCTCAGAAATGACACTTAGAACCCTTGCCCTCCCCATCCCCAGCAGCTCCAAACCTCAAGGTCCCATGCAAGACACTGAACTTCTGTTTGGCACCAAGCACCCACACAGCCCCCGGCTCCTCTCCACCCTTCTGACTCCCAGCGCGGTTTTCACATTCACTCCTGTGCCCGGACCTAGCCCGCCCTCCGCCAAGACGTCACCAGAAGCTGCGGGGCCGGGGCCCAGCACCGAGTGCGAGGTCCAGTGCGGCAGGCCTGCCGCCCCCCGCCCGTGTCCGGCCCACCTCCCCCACAGCAGAGCAGACCGCAGGCCGCCGCCCAGTGGCTCCACGGATGGAAAGAAGACAAAGTTGCAAGGAGGCCGCGTGGCGCTCACTTCGGGGTATGCAAGTGTGGAACCCCCCAGGGCACAGCTGAGACCTCGCTGCCGCCTCGGCCGCCGCCGCCTCACCTGTTCATTCTGCTAGCACACACCTTCATCAAGTCCGCAATCCCCACCAAATCCTGCGCGAGACATCCCCCCTCTTTAATGGCAAATGTTCTGGAATGTCCATAGAGAAGAAAATGGACGGCATGGAGGAAAGATTTCCCGGCCAGGCCTCTCGTTTCACCTCCGGATATCGGAATACTCAGACCGTTCCTCCTCCCACTCGCTGCTTCCAGAAGTTCCCTGGCCCCCGTGGCCGGCTGCTTGGCCCCGGGCATGGGCGTTTGGGTGGCTTTTGCCACCTCGCTCGCCCTTGGCACCTCGGCCGGTCTCCCGACTACTGGGCTCCGAGAGGTGGTGACCTGCCTCCCCGTGGTGGGCCCTGGAGAGCTTGGCTCCGTCCACGGGGAGCTGGCGCTCAGGGGGCACCGTGGGGGGCCTCTGGATGGCTGAGGTGCAGAAGCTCAGGATGGAGCAGAGGCTGCCCCAGTTCTGCTCACACTGCGCCTGGACGCTGTGCGTGACGGCCTCCTTCACGTCCTCGCCGCAGGTCAGCAGGAGGTTCACCAGGTCCACGTACGGCCTAGAGGTGGAGAGCAGAGAGAAAGGGAATGGAACCAGCCCCGAGCGGGTCACAGAGGGCAGTGAGGATACCAGGCAAGCAACACATGCCCGAGGCCCGGCTGCCCTTTAGTTTGGGGAAAGAGCTTTCAGGAATTGCTTCAAGCCGTTATCCATACCCTAAGGAGCGCCGGCCTCAGCCACTATTTACTAGACGGCCATTACCTCCCAGGCTCCATGCCAGGCATCAGAGAGAGGTAGGTGACTGAGCCCACCACCAGGAAAAGGACTGGTCACAATTTGCAGGTGCATACCATAAAAGAAGAGCCTCTGAGGAAGGTGGGTGAGAATGCCAGGTAGGGCAGCTGTGCGAGTGTTGAAAAGCAGTGTAGCAGAGCTCTGGGCATGTTTTGGGCATGCCAGCTAGAAGGTTTCAGTGGGAGGAGTATCTGAAGTGTTTTGGGGGCCAATGGATAAAAGGCAAATGGTGACGGGTTGGAAATACCAAACCGAGCAATCTCTTTGGCAGGGGAGGAGTAGCCGTCAAAGATTTGGGGCTGGAGAGCTCCCCGTCGCCCTCCTGCCATGTGGTGTCAGTGGGGCTGGCTGGCTTTGCACTTGGTGCCACTCTCCTGGGTTAAGTCTTCTCTAAGTGAGGCTCCTGAGAAACCGTTTCCCCATGTCTGTGTTTGCCCCTGGTTTGGGCTCATGATGAAGAAGGGAGTCTTTGGAAGGTATGGGTGTGCTTCCCTCTGTACTCAGAGGGGTCTGGAACAGGTGGAGAAGGGTGGGAGGCAGACCACCACCCTGTGAAGTCACTTCCCGTGGAGCTCCCCCTTTTCCTGGTACTAAAGGTTGAAGAGGGGGAGTGGCTATCCAAGCACCTCTATTCTTCCAGTCTGGGCTTGCCTAGAACTGGAGGTGAGGGCTGGCCGCAAGGGGCCTAGGTGTGGGGATGAGGGCCAGCAATCTGAAATACACACACCCGGTTCTTGCTCAGGCCATCCAGCTGCCCTGGGTCTTTGGGAAAAGTGCCGGAGGGAGAATGACCACATCATGCCCTCGTGGGGGTGAGAGGTGTGTGCCGCAGGCAGGAACCCTGTGCCTGCTCTTTATGGGCCCATCTGGTAGGAGGTGTCCCCAGCAATGGGCTCTCATGGCCCACTCACTGAGCCCTTCTTACAGCTCACCGGCCTTCTGAAATCCCCCAGGAGGGCGAAGGATGCTTCATGTGTCTAACCAGCTTTCTTTAGCATCCTTGGCTAGCAAATTTTCTGGATATATCTGACCACTGCAGCTCTGGCCCATCACCTTGGGCAGGGAAATCACTGTGGAATGTGAGATCATTTGTAAGAAGGAACAAGACTTTTTCCTCTGTGAGCCTGGACCCACCTGGGTGGCTGCCTGTTAGCCCACTTCATCTTCTCTTTGCAAGTTGGCAGTGGTTGCTGGGCAGAAGAGCAGACTGTGTTTTCGGACTTGTGAAAGTAGTTCACTGCCATTTTTATGAATTAGTCCTCAAGTTGTAGCTGAACTGTCCTCATGTCATAGATGTAAAAATGGAGATGGCTGGTGGTGGGGGCAGGGCGGGGGAGAGGAGAAAGTAGTTTTTGGAAGCTTCTGGGCTGGGAAGGCCTAGAGCTCAGCTGAGAGCAGAGAAGAGGAATGTTCTGGCTGATAGAGATCAAGCTGCCTTTTAAGGCCTACTTGATGCCTTTGGAGTCAGAGAGTCTGTGCATGGCTGATGGACAGGGTGTTTAAACTCTCTAAGGCAGGCCCCTAATAGTGACAAGGACAGTGATAACACTCCTCTTCTCGGGCTGGGAGAGGGGGCCATGGGGCGACACAGAAGAAATGCTGCCCGCATATTTGTTTCCTTCCATCTTTTGACAACTAGCAACTGACTGCCTCAGGGAGCTCAAGGTCACGGAGTATATCTGCTACAGCAGCATCAGGATTTCAGGGCCTGATTTGTACCTGCCCCCCCACCCCCACGGCGACATGAGCACATTGCGGGGGCTGAGAATCTGTCTTTTTGGGACTAGCCCGATGCTCTTCTTTGAGTTTCTCTCCCCAGAGTAAGGGGAGGGCTCTCTCGGGAATGTACGGACTGCCTCCTGGCCTCCTTTGCCAGGGCAGTCTGCCTGCCAGATGACTCTCAGAACCCCAAGGCGGATCCGAGAAGGCTGGACTAGTCCACACTCTCTCCTGCCTTTGGCGCTCTCTCTGGAGGAGAAAGCTGTGAGCCATGGGGAGGGGTGTGTGTTAATCTAAGCCGTGTTTTGAGCTGGCATGGTGCCCTCTCAGGCTGCAAGCTCAGCCCGTGTCTAATGACAAAGCCCAGCTTTCTCAACTGGGTGTCAGCAAGGCTAAAGGATTTTTAAAAATACTTGGAGGGGGACGTGCCTGGAGGCCGCCAGCACCCAGTGACAGGGTGTGTGGTAGCCAAGGCAGTTGATGTGGAGAGAGTGGGGCGGGAAGGGGTGAGAAGAACACAGGGAAGCAGAGAGCTTGAAGGGAGCCACTTTAACCAGACCGGAGTGTTTGGGGGTGGCTAGGGATTGGGCTGAGGAATGGGGGAGATGTGGATTCTGGAGCGACTATCATTTCCTCTTCTCTAAAGGGAAAAGCAAATTCGGTTCTCATTTTCTTATCTGTGATCAATGCCATACATTCTTAAATGGTCTTCCTGATATTTGGGGACCGACGGGATCTTCTGTGCCCAAATCAGTGAAGACAGTTAAAGAACAATGCCATCAATTCAGCTCAAGGTTCCAGTGGATGCACTGCGTAGTCACGGCTTCAGAAGGAAGGTAGTGGGGTTCTGGGGAAGGTGGTGTTAGGCGAGACCCGCTGCCTCGAGGGGCCAGCTTAGCAAGAGGAAAGAGGACTTGTGCGCAGGCACAGTGAGTGTTCTTACAAGAGGCCCAGGCTAACTTATGGGGTGAGTCATCCGCATTCCCAGAGTGGGCTGGGGTGGAGGGCTACGTGTTCATTCTAAATGATGCGAGGAGCCCTCGGGAAGTAAAAATCTCATGGCCCCATGGGCCATGTTTCCATGGAGGAGGTACCAGAAAAGCTACAGTGTTTTACCCCTTCTTAAATTCCAGAGGGAGCAAAAAACCCTTCAAAACCTTCAGTTTTCCCAAAGAAGACTTTTCTCTAATCTTGAAGAAGACAAAGTCTTCTTGCACTCCAGGAATATATCACTGACTTATAAACTCACGCCCATCATCCACTCTTGAGGCCAACGAGCTATAGTGGATGACAGCGGACTGAGGACAAAGGAGCTTCAGGAGTCTCTCAGCCATGGGGCATTTTAGGGGCAGCTCGAAGGAACGGAATTTTACAGGGCTCTCCCTGTGTAATGGGGGTGTAGTTGAGAAAGGGGAAGAACGCCTGCTACATCTGGGGGCCAGGGAGCCTTTAGCAGGTCTAGCAGGGAGAGAGCAGGTCAGGAGCACGGAGGTTTCATGTCTGTTCCTGATAACCAGCTTCGGTCGTACACATTGCCAGCTCCCAAGCTGGATAGTAGGGATCAGACCTCAGAGCCAGGTCTTGAACCTCCTAGCTGCCCTTTTCTCCTCTGTGAGGTGGGGACAGTAGTCTCTACCTTGCAGCCCTACTGGGAACGATCAATGAGATCGTCCAGGTTAAGTCCCCAGCCCAGGGCCTGGCCCACTCCCAAAACGATAGCTGTTATCATCATTGTTATAGAAGCTGTTGTTGCTGTTTCTTTACAGGTATTTGGAAGAGTGGTAACTATTTTATCGGGCATTAGTATGACTAAGGAGAAGACGTTACTTTGCGCTTGGCAAGGGCTGCCTGTAGAGATTCACAGTGAATCTTCGAATTCTAACACTGCACTGGGGCTGTCGCAAGATACCTAGACGCTCATAA
This sequence comes from Ursus arctos, assembly GCF_023065955.2. Taxonomy (NCBI): domain Eukaryota; kingdom Metazoa; phylum Chordata; class Mammalia; order Carnivora; family Ursidae; genus Ursus; species Ursus arctos. Next base: position 59,904,579 of record NW_026622819.1, read on the forward strand.
CCTGGTGGGACGTGGTGGGCGATGGCTGTTGTCCCCCGTGATCTAAGCAGGGTGTGCGTGTACGGGGGGAGTAGCCAGCTTAGTGGCATAGCTGGGGGAAGGCCATGGCCCCAGCTGAGGAGCAAGAGTTCATAAAACTGTACTGATCCGGCCCCATGAGTCACTGTGTAAAGACCAATGGTGCCATCAAGCTGGCGGTGCCTTGTAGCAGTCTGCTCCGCTAGTGGCCTGCTTTCTGCCCTCGGTCTCCGAGGAAGTCGCCATCGTGACCTACCGCCCATGCTTCACGTCAGAGCACTTGTGCACCACACCCTTTATCACTTTGCAAAGTTTAGGATCCTACAGATGAGGTTTTTTTTTTTTTTTTTAAGGAATAAGATGTCCAGGGTTTATTACTGAATTGCAAGTCTTTGAATAAGCAAGTTCATATTTACCCACTTTGGCAAAAAGGTGTTTAGCTGATTAAAGTTTTTGACATGGGTCTTGTGTTTTCTCTGGGAGGGCATTAATGTGTTAGAGAAGGTGAGGGAAAGGAGGGCCATGGAGGCAGGAAAAAGGCTATTGCTCTCAGCTCTTGGCCTTTAAGTCCTGGAGCTGGACTGCCTGGCTCTTGACTCTGGCTTTGCCTCTCATTGTCTGTATGACTTGTACTTCAGTGAATCTCAGTTTTCTGATCTGTAAAATGGACGTGAGAATGGCACCTTGCTCACAGGGCTGCTGTGAGGATCCGGTCAAAGATCCCCGTAAAGCACCAAGCACAATGCCTGGCACTTAGTAAACGCTCAGCCACTGTGGTTAGCTCTCACTGTCTGTTAGGGCATCTGCATGGCCACTTGGAATACTCAGAACTGTTGGGAGCTGGGCTGAGGGGAAGGTGAAGCGTATTTCCGAATCCTACACATTTCACGCCTAGTACAGTACTTTCTGTTTCTATTGCTTATGCTTTTGAAACCAATGGTGGACATTTCTTTCACTTCCCTGAAGGCCAGCAGGAAAGGGCCTCCCATGGGAGTCAGCACATCTTTCTGAGGTAGAGTGCAACCTTTCCCATATGATGGGAGTTCGGCCTCCACAAACAAGCCCCTCAGACTCCTCCAACACCAGCCTGAGGAGCGGGCCCCTCCTTCCCATGGCCCCTGTGGGGCGGCACTCACTCGTGCAGCAGTAAGTCCTTGAAGTGAATCATCTCCACCATCACCCGGGTGTTCTCCTGGGCGGCTGAGCACAGATCGTGTTTGAGGTAGCATTCCCGTTGTAACTGGAACACCATTTCCTTAATGGCGGGGCACTTCCGGCTTATGCAGCCGAATCTGTGCCGCAGAGCATGGGCCTTACACTTCAAGGCATCTTTGATGAACGATTTGCCCTGAGAACAGAGAGGACAGAGAAGAGAGAGAGGGGCAGAAGAGACAAGTCCTTGTCAGAAGCTTAGACACTAACATTTCTTGGTCTTACACAGGATTTTTATTTGACAACTGAACCCCAAGGTCTTGCCTCAGACCGACGTCCATGCAGGCGACTGGCTGACGCTACGTCAGGAGGTACGTCTAGAGTGACATGATACCTCCGGCATTTGGCCAAAAAGGATGTTACTTCGGGAGACTAACAAACCGGCCTCCTTCCTCCCCAGCTGCTCTACTAGTTTTCCTTGTCCTGGGGCTTCCGTGGCCGTCTGGCCTCCAGGCAGCCCAGGGTTGGCTGTTTGGTGGCAACTTTTCTGGAACATGAGGGGAATGTGGCCAGACGTAAATCCCGAACTCCCAGCCGGAGAGTGTTTCCCAAGTAGAAGGTGCTTGCTGATCCAAGTCTCACACCATTGCTTTTTCCTCCAACCCCAGGAGTGACATCAAGGTTGGGTGCTATCTGTGCCTCAGGGCCTCCCACTGCCCCCAACCCACACTCATATCTCCTCCTATCCTTCCAGGAGCATTCTTTTCCTTTTTGAAAACAATTCGACTCCTTTAAACTGTTAGGATTATTGCCTCTAAAAGGCCCGCCTGGCACACTGCCTGGCAGCATCTGGAGTCTGAACTGCCCAACTGACAGCCCCTCCCCCACACTCCCTGCCTCTGAGTGGCTAAGGCAGCCAGGCATACATCTGGCCCACAGTTCTCTTTCCTGGCAACCCCATTAGACTGTTCTTATCCTAGAAAGGAGACAGCTGTTGGGGGTGTGGAGGCAGGCTGAGGCTTGAGCTCCCTTATCAACCTCTCGGGGCAGAAAGGCATTACGGAATACCTACCTAGGGATCCCCATTCCCCCATTACTATAGAAACAAGCTGTGGTTGGAGAGGTCACCCCTCTGTTTTTAGACAGGCCTGGAAGTAGCTGAGTGGAGAAAGAAAACGGGTTTAGGTTGGAAGTGGGAAGCCAGCCAGCATATTTAATTCAGTTCTTCCTTTAGAAGCAACTGAAATGTCTACAGATAGTGTCTGGTTGCTGAAAAACCCCTCCCCGTGGCCCCTTTTGCTCTGACTTTCCAGTGGGAGCCAAAGAGGATGGAGGGTAGGGTGTGCCAGTTTATGAAATAGTCACATGCTGGGAACCAGCTTGAAAAGGGATGCTTCTCACTTGAGAACATACTCCTGTTGGTTGAGAGAAAAAGGAAGATTAATTTATTCGAGGGCTGCAGCAATCTGTTTTGGTATTCTTCCCTGACATCCTGTGGGATCGCCCTTAAATACACATCTTTCCTCCGGATTTCCTATTACGTTTCCTAATTCCAGTTAATCCAGAAGGGATGCTTTATTAGGGAGCCTCGAGGAGTTCAAACGTTCTACTCTTTCCTTCCCTGGTTTCTAGTTCCCCCCCTGCCACCCCACATCCTCTACAGCGTCGGCTGCCAGCCCTGTCGCATCCCTTTCTGGTTCCCAGGCATGGCTTTGTCAGGCTGTCTATAGGATGTCAGTGGATGGTGACGGGTGGCATTTCATAAGTCACACCATAACTGTTGGCCTTCTCCAAACGTTGTCCCCGCTCTCCAGTGATATGGGAGAGAAAGCTGAAGAGCTACAACAACAGAGGGCTTTGTGATGCACATACATATTGGCCGGGGAGAACATGAAGAAGGGGAACCTGATGCCACTTGCCACCTGAAACGTATTTGGATTGTCAGCACTGGAATCACAGGGTAGCTTGTTGGGGTCTTGCCCTACCCCAAGCAACAGCTAGGCCTTTCCCACCCTGGCGACTCTGGGATGGCTGGAGTGGATCAGGCGTTGTCAGAGGGTTCTGCAGGGCAGGACTCATTCAGAGCACTTGGGCTGGGAGAGGAGGGTCTCCTACTTTGAAGGAATAAGTCTCTTATCCTGGAGGTCCTGAATTATTCGTGTTGCCTGCTCACACACCCATTGGAGATGATGAATCTCTACGAAGTTTCTGTCTCATTGATTTTTCCCTAGTAGGTGACAACAGGTCTTGGAATGTATAATTGGAGTCCCTGTCCTCCCCCCACAAACCTACTGTTTCTAACGTGATGGGCCTTGCAGACGGAATTCTGGGGGGCCAGATATAGTCTGTCCCCTTACAAGATGCTTATTATTTGTTATGCCTTTTGTGTTCTCTGCTAAGAGTCCTTAGATGATTGTTCAACTTGCTCTCCATCCCCCTCTGCCTGTGTCAACACAGGAGAAGGATTTCACCTATATGACAGTTCTGGAGAGCAGAACCCCTGCTCTGCACCAAGAACGTGTCTTGCAAACGCTAAACACACCATAAACATCAGCTAAGGAAACCTGTTCACAAGTCCTTCCAACGAACATTTCAGTCATGCAACGCCAACCTAAAACATTTTGTGCTCTATGGGGTTTTTACCTGGGCATCAAATTTTCCAGCGTTGTGCAGAAAAGTCATGCAAATCCCATGTAAGCCTCGAATCTCACAAGAGTTGTTCTCGAAACATTCAAACACACCACACCCCACATCGCCAGCGTTGACCAAACAGTGTTGGATTTCCGCTAAAATGAGAATTACATGCAAATATATACAAAATTCTCAGCCACACTGGGGAATGCAGAGAGATCGGCTGAAATAAAAGTTAGTAATGACTAAAAGAAAATTTAAGAAGATAAAGTTAGAAATGACTATTTCAGGATCGAAAAAGCTAGGGCAAGAAAATGTCATCATTTAATCTACTTAGGAAAATGTCAGTATTTGTAAATACTGTATCTGTAAAAAAATCAGCCTAAACTATGTTACAAAAATCACAATCAGAATTTAGGTCTGAGCTCTCCACTTTTCATCCTTCCCTTCTTCCAGTCTTTGTGGAAATAGTTTGAAAGCAGAAGCAATTTCAGCTTTCTAAACCCACAGACACAAGTAAGATTTTAAATGATTAGCTTGCTCTCTCCCTTCTGTACTCCATCAATGAAATACCCTTCTCTACTTGGAACTCAAAGCCGCTGCTACTAAATCACAGCCATTTCCTTCCTGACCCCCAAACGCGAGCTTCCAAAAAGCAGTTTCAATTCAGCTTTATGATTCAACACCTAAAAATCAAAACAAAATTCCTATTAAGGCAGCGCCTCCAAACCATTCAGCGTTAAAAATACCAGGCTAGGGGAGCTGCGGTTGCGAGCAGGCTCAGGAGTCAGATGGGGGCTAGCCTGCAGAAACGCAATCGTCACAGTTAGAGGCTCCTTTTAAAGAGAGATCCGGTCTGAGATATCACTTAATCCCCTAGAAATTCCCGCGACCCGGGAGTTTGCTGCCCTCGGGAGTTTGCTGCCCTCCTTCGCAGAATGTGGCCCTAATTCATCTCTCCAAAAGGATAGACTGAGGGAGTTAACTGTCAGGCTGCCGCGTTCAAGAGACTCTCTTCCGTCCCTTCCACCCCCCCCCCCCACAATTCACTGATTTAAGCCAACCACAAAATTACATCAGGAAAGTATATTTTGGAAGAAGGGCGGGGTCCGAGTAGATAATCCGCATTCAGATTAAATCGACCGAGAGAATGAGGGGAGTGTATTTGTTGAGGTCACCAACTACCGAGAATCACGTTCAATTCTCAGGGAAAGCACTGGAGAGGGGGAAGGGTGGGCGCAGGTCAGAGGCTGAGCCCCTGGCGGGCTGGGGGTGCGGACCCTAGCGCCTGGAGGGGGGAGACTCCCGGATGATCCCACGCGCGGCCCCGGCGCGCCAGGCAGGAGCGCGCAGGGCGGCGATACACTCGCTCCGGGCGTCCCTAATGGGCACTCGTGCATTCCTGCTCGTGCGGTGAGCGCACGCACGCTGCCGCTGGGTTTCAGGCCCCCAAATAAAGGCGGCGGCGCGGGGTGGGGGGTGGGCGCCGAGCGAAGGAGCTCCAGGCAGATTGTCTTGTCTCTCCCAGGAGCTGGGAAGAGGGCCAGCCCCCTGCCCTGCACGCCGGGCTCTGCTCGGCAGCTTGCCGGTGAACGGAGAGCCGGTGGAGCAGCAGCCGCCGCGCACGGTTCGGGCCGTGTCACCATTTCTGCGCCTGCTGACCTGCCCTGGAGAGGGAGAAGGCGGCAGCACCTCAGAGGTACGCTTTGCGCCATCTCCCCCGACCCCTCCCGGGAAAGCAATGCCCCCAAGGGGGAAGTTCACAATGCAATCGGTCTCGCCTACAAAGTTCTTGGATGTCGGGCATCTTTTGGGGAGGTGGCACAGCGGTCCTGTAGCGGCTGGCCGGCTGGGCAGAGAAGTTCTCCGGGTACAGGGCGCAGGCCGGCCTCGGAGACCCTCCTTGCCTCCCGCGGGCCGGCCAGGATGGAGCGGGGAGCTTTGCCCCGGACCGGGGACTCTGGGGCCGGCACTGGCCGTGTCAGGCGCTGCCTCTTTTATCCTCGACTCGGGGAGGACAGCAACAAGTCCTGCTCCAACCATTTCATCACCCTGCCAGCACGTGCGGATTCCCAGGGCGCGGAGCCTGGCGCGGACCGCGTCTCGCCTAGCCTCGCGCTTTCCTTTGCACGTCCCGCGCCACCCCAAGAGTTTGCGCGGCCCTAGGTGGGCTCTCAGTTCCGGGCAAAGCGCCCGGACCGCGCTGCGTGGGTGCACGGTGTTGTCTCGCACTTACCTGTGTTCTGCAGGGACAGGCGGCCTTTCTGCTGGGAGCTCCGGTCTTGGGGACCGTCCGGCGGGTTGGTGGCGTCGGTCCCCCGCGCCGGGTCGAAGGTGGCCAATACCAAAGCCAGGGTCACGAACTGGCCCAGCCGCTCGGCACACATGGTTCTTGGTGTAAACGTCCCGCCCGGAGACCTGGATTCTTTGTGCTCCCCTCCTCCTCTTCCTCCTGCTTGGCCGCTTCCCCTCCTCCTCCCACTCTTCCTCCTTGCTCGCTTTTTCCCTCCTCCTCGCGGCCGCAGCTCAGATAGAGGTTACCCAGCGCCCTCCCGTAGCTCTCTGGAGAGCATGTGACCAGGCCGTTAGCAGCGCCGCGAGTGCCCGGCAATGGCAGGGATGGTGCCTCAAATATCCCTGGAAGCTCTGGTGTCACTTGAATGAAGGAGTCGAGCAGGTGTTGTCCCAGCGGCTGGACCAATCCGAGACCCCGGCCCGTTTGACAACACGGCTGGGAGGCGGGGCCTGCGCCCAACTACTACAGGAGGAAGCGGAGCTCCGCCGGGAGCGCCCGACAAAGTTGCCGACCTGGCGGCGGCCACGCGTTTGCGTGCGTGTATGAGTGTGTGTGAGCGCGGCCGGAGATGCGTGTGCGGGTGATCCAGGGCAATGGCCGAACGCACTTTAAAAAATAAAAGCGAATACCAGCTCTGATTGCCCCTAAAGAAGGGCGGGAGGAGACGGTCTGCGCCGGGACGGCACCCCCCCCCCCCCCGCACCCCCCCCCCCCGGCCCCCGTCTCGCATCACAAGCACATCGTGCTGGGAAAGTTTCCTCTTTCTGTCGTTTGGACTTCAGAGAGCTGCTCAGCCCCGAAGCCTTGACAGACTGTTGTTTCCTGGGCACAGTGACGCTGGGGGCAAGCTGAGCACATATGGGAATTCCTGGCTTTGTGACGCTTTGCATTAAGAAAAAAACCTCTCAAACTAAGATAGGAGGAGCACTAGATAGGACTTGGTCTGAGCAACTGCCCCATCTCCCCTCTTTCTTTTTGCCCCGATTTGGTGGGCCGTGCAGCACTTAAGTGTGCCAGTTCCTCGCCCATCCCCCAATCCAGACGGATTCCGGGCTGGGCTGCAGGGATCCAGGTGACCGACTGGACTTGCATCATTTCCAGGAGGGTGGCAGGGAGGCCCAGGCCGCCCTGAGTCAGCCCGCCGCGGAGCATCGCTTGCCCCGGAGGTCGGAGCTTGAAAGGCAACTTTACGCGTCTCCAAACACACTCTTCCATTTCCCCAAAGCGCTACTCGCTGCCCCGCTCCGGGTTCCCTTTAGTCTCCAGTCATCGATGGAAATGGGTAAAAAACAAAAACAAAAACAAAACCCTTAAACCAAACCCGGGGGAATTCTCTCCATCTCTTCCGTCTTGTTGGAGCTTCCTCCCCAAGCACGGCCCGGGCTCGATCGCCCCGGCTGCTTTCTCTCCCGGCCCGCGGAAGCAGGGAGAAAGTTGGGCGCCGCTCTGAGCGCCTCTTCCCCCGCTGTGTGTGTACGTGTGCACGCTCACGTCTCCCCGGCGCCGGGGCCGGGGACAGGAACTGCTCTGGGCACCGCCAGTCCGACGGCGCAGCTCCGGGGGCTCGCGCGGCTGGGGAGGGCGGGGACGCAAGCGCCGCGGCCGAGCGCCCCGCCGCACGCACGCACCCGGGTCGGCCCTCCCCCGCCGTCCCCACCCTTCTCCCGGAGAACAGGTGAGCTCGGGTACCAGCTCCCACCCCCCACCCCCGCCCCGCTGCCCGCCCGCGCCCTCTGCGGTAATGCGCCGGGGAGGTTTCATCACCCACTGCCCGCGGCGACGCGGCCTTGGGTCTCCGCGGCGGGACGCACTGCTGCGCCTCGTTGGGGCCGCCTTGTGACACGGGTGGGGGAGGGGGTGCGGAGACGCTGGGGCCAGGTCGTCCTCGGGCCGCCGCCCCAGGGTCCCGGTTGCACTCGGGCGTAGGGAAGGCGGAGGCGGGAGGCCGGGGTGGCCGCCGCCGGCCACAGCTGTCCTGCGCGTCGGGAGTCTGAGAGGAGGGCGTGGGGAGGGCGCCTTCGGAGCGGGAAGTCCCCCATCCCCGCCCGACTTTCAGAGCCCCCAGTAAGTGGTCACTTTGAAGGTTTGAGTCTGCAGCCTGGACCAGAAACCGAGCGCTCTTGTCCAGGATTCCAACAGCAATTACTTTTTGCAGCCTCAGATCTTTTTTGGAAGGAGGTGGGGTACAAGTACATTAAAATGGGTGGTTCACATCTCCCACCCTGCTTTTGTTTGCATAGTTAACGTAGCTTCCTTTATTATTTTATGAAAAATACTCTCCTGTAGATCCTTAAGAGACAAAACATGAACAAACAGTGGCATCCTGGCCTCTACGAGCTCCGTAAGCCCCTGAATTTCGTGGGTCGGCTTTCTTTCCATGAAGCCTCTTTTGTAGGTGAGAACATGAGCAATATTGGCGCTAAAAAAGGGGTCTGGTCACTTGGCTCTTTGAGCAACAGAAATAGGAGAGGGCCAGGGGGCAGGAGCAAGCCCACCTTTGCTGGATGCAGACGCTGTGAGTCTACTTGACAGAAGGCTCCCAGGGCATCTGGAGCAACAGGTAGGCAGGTGCAGGTCTCTCGGCTCCCACTTCCCCACTGCCTTTGGTTAGGCACTACCTGGTGCCATGGGGCTGCCCTCAGGGGACCTGCGTTGTTCAAATCTTCATCTTGAGGCTATTTGCTCCAGGCCCACAGGGGACATTCCTGTCTCCCACCTGAGCCAAGTGCCTCTTTAGAAGGAAAAGTAGTAGCTAGATTTTGAGGCCTTGTAAGCACAGGTAGTCGTTTTTCAAGGTTTCATCTCCAGGCCACTTGGCTGGGGCCAAACATCCAGAGAAGAATGCCCATCCTGTTCAGTCCCATCATGGCTGAGAAAATTCTGTGGAACTAGTAGGCAGTTTCCTGGGGTGGGAGCTGGGAGGGGAGAGCGACTAGTGACTTTGTTGTAACTGTCCTCATTCTTCTGGCTCTAGAACTCTAGCCTCATTTGGCAGATTGTGGCTGATGACAGTAGGGGTGGGGAGAAGACAGTAATGATTTTATTATTATAAAGCTAATGTGAATTGAGAACAGACACGGTGCCACACAGCGAGTTGGTGGCTTTGGTGTCTCTCTAGACCTGAGTCCACCCTAGATGGGAACTGGGACTTGGGAGGAGGAAGGACAGACCAGCCGGTATTGTCCCAATGTTCAGCAGGGAGTCTGGCTGAATGGGCCCTCCTCACTTTAAGACCCAACCAGTGGCAGGAACAATGAGGCAGGACTGCCTGGGCTTCTTTGGCTGATGCTCTGTACCCACGTTTTCCTCTCTGATTCACCAGTTAAGTTCAGCTAAACACTTAGTGAGTAGTGTTTTGTGGGGAGGATATTTGGGTTAGACTTTGAGAGGTAGGAGAGGATATTGACAAGTAGAGGTAAGGAAAAGAGAGAGGGCATCACAGCAGAGAGGACCAGCAGGAGTAAATGAATGGATGAGACACGGTGGGATTTGTATCAGGAATAGGAGTTTCTCAGTTTGGTGTTAAAGCGGGAGGTAATTGGCGAGCGCATCTGGGGCCCCGCTGTCAAGGCCTTTGGGACAGAACTGTGCTCACCATAGAAGATCTTGTTTTCTCTGTGATGGTATTTAAGGGTGGGACTCCAGCACGCCCTTAGACTAGATTCGCCTTTGGAATTCGGAAACGTGGGAGGCCCAGCGCTGATGTGCAGGAGAAGGTGGAAGAGAGGAACGGGAAGTAATTAGTAGAATCCTGATTTGGTTTGCCATGCCCTGTAGAGGTGTTCTTGCTCGGGTGTGAGCAGGTGGGGCGGTGGAGGATAGAACAGCCCTTAGGTGATGAGGCAGTGATGTGTAGGTTGGGACAGGCTGTCTAGTTCAGGCTTTCTGTGAGTTCCAGAGCCTGAGTGGAAAACGTGGCTTCCACGTGGAGAGCTCCTCCTACTGCACACCCGCCCCCTCGGGGGCTGCCTGTCTGGGCTGATGGCACCACCTTATGGTCAGAGAGGGAACTGTCTGACCACATAGTGGACTCTTCCTGACTCTAGGGCCTGGGGCACTAATATTGGGTCTCCTACCCTCTTTTCAGTTTCCTTGGCAAATCAATTCATGCAGTCTCCTCATAACAACTGCTTTAGTTGCCTCCTCAAGGAAATCTCTTTTATTTATTTTATTTTTTAATTATTCTTTTTATTATTATATTATGTTAGTCACCATACAGTACATCCTTAGTTTTTGATGCAGTGTTCCATGATTCATTGTTTGCGTATAACACCCAGTGCTCCATGCAATACGTGCCCTCCTTACTACCCTTCACTGGGCTAGCCCATCCCCCCACCTCCTCCCCTGTGAAACCCTGTTTGTTTCCCAGAGTCTATAGTCTCTCATGGTTCATCTCCCCCTCTGCTCCCCCCCTTCATTTTTTCCCTTCCTTCTCCTAATGTCTTCCCGGCTATAAGGAAATCTCTTTTCAGCTTTTTGCTTTTCCTCCCCCATGCTTTGCTATCCTGCTGTGTGAGCCCCAAATCTACCCTCATCCTGGCTTCTTCGGCATCATGCCTGTATGAAGGAAAATGTGGGCAGACACAATAGCAAACTGCTGCTATCAGCCTCCAACATTCTTGAAAGCAGAAGTCTGTCCCTAGAAAGTCTCCATCTTTCCCCTTGTCTTCTTTCATTGAAGTGGTTGTTAAATTAGATAAACTTCAGGATAAAGGAGACTATGTCTTCAATATTTGGGTTTGTTAGTGCTACTACAAAATTGCTTTCTGCTAGTTTTTACTGTAAAAGTACAGGGCTTCAACAGTGTTATGAGTTAAGGCTTTTGTGGGGCTGGCTTGGAAACCTCACCATCGTTTATAATGTTATTTACCGAAGGAAAATAAATTCTGAGTTCCCCAAACAACCAACTCCCAAAGATTTGGAACGCATCACTTTTGTGAATTGGACATTTCCTCTGTGTCATAGATTAATAGTCAAAGTGTATTCATGGATTGACTGGAAACACGAAAAATGAAAAAGGGTTTTTAAAAAACCCCAAGAGAATAGGAACATTGTCTCCCTCACCATTAATTCATTTACTGGAAAGAATATAAAGCAGTACACGTCGGGTGTCTGATCGTGGTCTGAGTTTTGTTGGTGCCTTGCTCTGAAGCCTGAATAGTATTCCGGAAGTCCTCTCTGTTTTCCTTGGGTCATCAGTTTTGCTTCCTCATTGTGTGCCAAGACGAACTCCAGGAGAAAATGTCCCAGGCGAGGGGCTGCTTAGCCTCCATGGGGGCCACTGACGGAACCCACACTGTTGGAGAACTGCGTAGCTCTCGTGGCTGGTTTCAACGTTGGTCTGAGAACTGGTGGATTTCAAGTGGGTGAGGAAAGAGTCTTTTTGTGGGGTGCCTTTCCAGTGGGCTAGATTTTGAAAGTCTTCGTGAAATAATCAAATCTGTAAATATGATATAACTGTCAGTGTATAGTCAGGGTCCATTGGACCTAGTTTTGGTTTCTCAGTTTTTTTTTCCCTTTGGCAGTTCTAACTATTTGTAAAGGTTCATGTTTCGTGACTTTTGTTCTTTTTAAAGAAATCTTCCAAATATCAAAGAAAACATTTACTTTTTAACAAAAACAGAATAAGACTCATTCTCTTTTGAATTTACCATATGGGACCATCAGAGCCATTTATAAACCTAAGGTACTTCATGGGATCTTAGTGATCTTATATTTCTTATATGTTGAAAGACTTTCTATTTTATTATCCTAGGAATTATTTCATCAGTACTCATCAATTATTGCTAATTGTTTTATGCTAAAAACACTAAAATATTAAGAAAACAGAAGAGTGAGAGAATCACCACCTAGAAGGGTGATTCGACAGTGAAATAAACCATCACTACTGCGTCATCTGTTTTCTTATTACATTCCTTAGCGTATTACATCATCTCGCAAGAAGGTATAGAAGATGGAAGACACCATTTTCGTTTCTTTCACTGCATCCAGTTGAGAATCCAGAATCTTTCGTTTCCTATACAAGATGGTAAAGAGAAGAAAATGGACAAAAGAAAATGTTTTATCATAGTCAGACACATCAGAAGGGACAGCAGTGCTGTTGGCTCTAATAATGCTCATGAAATTGCTTTTATAAGCAAAATCTCAGACTATGAGTCTTACAAGATAACAATCTGGATGAATTTTTCTCAAACTTCTGAATCGATGAATAAACAGTATCTTTCCGAGGACAAAGAGAAACTATGATATTCTCATCCAGTTAGTCATTCGTCAGGAATGATTTCATCACCCAATATTTTGCAACAAGAACCTGGACCATCCTGTTTTGCTCAAAGTATGGGAGCCAATATTCTTTTTACCTCTTGTGGTGTTTGGTTACCAGAATGTCCCTGATACAGTTTGCAGGGAACAAATGATGAAGTCAGATGTGTTTACAAAGGCAATCAAAAGGAAATAGATGATATAGAAATGGAAAAAAAATATTGGACTAGTTCTTGCTGGTGTTTATACACATAGAAGTGCTTTGCAAGTTTGGAAAAAAGAAGATGCTCGTCTCTTTAGCAAATTTATGAGCCACCAGAGGTTTGAAAAGTAACTGGTTTTGTCACGCAGGTGCAAGAAGAACCAGAAATAGTGATAAGGTAGAACTTACTGGAGATGTACTTGAGATCTGGAATCAGTACTGAGAGGACGGATCTGTCCCAGGTTCCCGCATAACAGCTGATGAGCAGTTAGTTGCGTATAGAGGACATTGTACATTTTGAGTTTATTTACCTTCAAAGTCAAGAAAAAGGGAATGAAAATTTGCTTTATTTATTTATTAAAAGATTTAATTATTTATTTGACAGAGAGAGACAGCCAGCGAGAGAGGGAACACAAGCAGGGGGAGTGGGAGAGAAAGAAGCAGGCTCCCAGCAGAGGAGCCTGATGCGGGGCTCGATCCCAGAACACCGGGATCACGCCCTGATCTGAAGGCAGACGCTTAATGACTGAGCCACCCAGGCACCCCGAAAATTTGCTATATATAAACCATTAAATTTTGTAATAAAGTTTTATTAAAAAAATTTTTTTTGAGAGAGCGAGAGTGCACATGCGCTGGGGGGGGGAAGGGCAGAGGGAGAATCCCAAGCAGGCTCTACACCCAGCATGGAGCCTGATAAGGGCTTCAGTCTCACAACCCTGAGATCATGACCTGAGCCCCCATCAAGAGTTGGACGCTTAACCAGCTGAGCCACCCAGGCTCCCCAGATTTTGTAATAAAGTTTTAAACACTATCCCTTTATTATTATTTCCATAAATTACTCATAAAAATAAAAAGGCTCCATTGGACACTGATGGTAAGTGATGCTGACAATTTTTTCCTGGTGTACTGGGGGTTAAGGTCACCGAGGCAAAATATTAATAACAAAAATTAAGTAAACCCCCCGGTTGTAGTGTCCGTCCACTCCCAGCCATTTCCCTATCCCATCTTCCCATACATGCTCACCATTAAGGACTGATGGTTGTTTTAAAGCAGGTGATTTGAATGAGAGACATTGTCATATAGCCTCTCAGGTGATTCTCCCCTTTAGTGGAACTTAGTGCTTTTCAAAGTTCAATGGGGATAAGAATTACTGTACGGGACGCATAACGTGGATACTGTATTTTAATGTATGGTGTACAGGACTTTTAAGATTAATTTTGACCACTGAAGGCTTTCACTTTGAAACCTTTAGAACCTGATTGTCTTAGTCTCTCGGGGCTGCTGTAGGAGAATACCATCGACTGTGTGACTTACAAGCAGACATTTCTTTCTCAGGTTCTGGAGGCTGGAAGTCTGAGATCTGGGTGCCAGCGTGGTTGGGGTCCTGGTGAGAGCCTGCTTCCTGGTTATAGCTGCATATGGCTTTCTTGGAGTGTGCCTCAGGAGAGAGAGAGAGAGAACGAGAGCACGAGCGAGCAGGTAAGTTATAAGCTGGATGGTTTGGTGTGGCTGGGCAGGATGGTGTTCGTGGAGGAGAGGACTCACAATTGTGCGTTGACCAGGCCTAGAGCCCAAGGGCCTGAGGTGTCTGCCTTCAGCAAGTAACCAAAAGCCCGATGCAAAAGTCTTTAGCAACAGAGGCCAGCACATTACCCCCCATTCCAGGAAGTCCTGGGGTGTGGGGCTAGTGTGGGTGCAGCAGATGGATTGAAGGGGGAGACTGCTGAGGAAGGAACACGCTGAGAAATCAAGTGGCAAATTAGAGACAGAAAGGAAGAGGTGATTTTGAGAAGCTTGTAGGGACAAACTGGCAAGATGACCAGCTTGTGCACGTGAGGAGTAAGTGGGGAAAGTGATGGAAGTTTAGGACTCTCTTACCATTCCCTCCTGCACCTGCACCCCTGTCCCTCCCCAGCTTCTCAGTCAGTGCCTTCACCACTGTTTCTGGTTGCTCCAGCAACACCCACCCCCCACCAGGAGTTGTCTTTGATATGAAGATAAGTCTTTTCCTCCTTCTTTCATGCTTCTTTGTGGAATTTACCACAGACTCTTACTCCTGACTGCAAAATCCTTGTGCTTCCATTCACCTCCCTCCATTGCTACCACCCGGGTCATCTTTGTCTTGTATCCTGCTGTGGGATTGACCAGTTGGTCTTCTGCTTCTCCTTTTGCTCACCAGCACTCTCTCCAGTCCAAATTCTCTGCACTGTAGCCAGATTGAAGAAAAACCAAACCAAACCAACCGACAAAAATAAACCCCAGACCAAATCATAGCACTCAGTTGCTTAACTCTAGAAGCCTCCTTAGAATCAGTTCCACACTCCTGACCATGGGCTGGACGGCACTGCAAAATCTGGCCCTGCTGGTTTTGGAGGCCTTCTGGGAGCCTCTCTCACCCTTCCTCATTCCCTTCCAGCACCTTCTTTTTCTATATTGCAAATAGGCCAACCTCTTCCCTGCCTTAGGGCCTTCATGCAGGCTGTTCCCACAGATCAAGGGCTTTGCCCAGTTATTACCTTGTTTATTTACTTAAATTGTTTGTTGTGTCCTATTCTTTCTCCCACTCAAAATGAATTATAAGTGCCCTGAAGGAGATGTTGTCTGCCATGGTCAAAGTTCAGTCCTTAGCACCTGCTTGAGTCCCTAACTCACAGCAGATTAAGTGTGTTGTCTGGTGTGTGTGTATGTGTGATTATTGGGTGACAAAATGCCTCCTGGTTCCATTAGCAGAACTGGGACTTAGGGAGGGGAAGCCCAGGTTGGTGGGGAGGGGTGAGTTGAAGGATTAGTGGGTATCCTTCCAACTTTTGTGGCATTTCATAGTTCATCCAAGGCCCTGATCCTATACTGCTTTGTGCTGGAATTATTCGTAGGTTGAAAGTGCTTTCATACATATCGCTCCTTTAAACCTCTCTATAAACCTTGGGAGGGATAGAATTATTATTCCCATTTTACTGATGAAAATCTCAAGCTCGGAGATTCTTGCCCAAGACACACACAGCTGGAAAGGTCCCAGTCCAGAATTGGACATGAGTATTCAAGCTCCCAATTCTTTGTATTTTATTATCGTCCTGGAAGTCATAACCCACTCCTCCGTCCCTCCCGGTGAACAATAAGGGTTTTGGACCATATTGCAAAACACTTTCATTTTGATGCTGGTCTAAGTGATTTTGGTTATCTTGATGGTCAAGGAATTCAGTACCTATGTATAGATATGTAACACTTCGTATCTGTTCTCCCTAGGATCTTAAAACCTTGAAGAAGGCAGAACAACTGGGAAGAGAAAGAAGTAAAAGAGAGAAAAAATAAAAACCTCAAAGCAAAGAGATGGAAAGGAACAAAGGTAAGATTATAATCTAAAAGGAAGCCAAAGAATATTTTCCAAAACTTCTTGTTTTTTTGGCAAGGTTGCAAACTAAGGAAAAGGGTAACAAGATGAATTAGCCCGAAGCAAGACGGCTGATAATTGGTGAGAAAAAAGGGAGAAAAGCGCCCCCCAGACAGAGGACAGGAGAGGCAGGCCGGAGGGGGGAGGGGGCAACTCTGTGAGCAGCATGTGTTTGCTATCACCAACTGCGTGATGTTCATTGTAGGCCTGGCCTGTGGGGCCCGTTTAGGAGAGACAGAAAGAGGAAGGTGTTGGGCCCTTGGTGTCAGTTAGCTGATGGCAGAGATGAAGAATAAGGAGAGTTAATCTATGGGGTGTGCAGGTGGGGAATACCTTCTGGGTGGGTGGGGAGGGCAGGGGCTTTGGATCAAGATGCTATGAGGGTCCCATCTCAGCTTGATACTGATTAGCTGTGTGACTGAGGCCAGGTTACTTAGCCTCTCTGAACTTCAGTCTGTTGAACATAAGCTGAGGGATAATACCATGTACTTCAAAAGGTTGTTGTAGGATTAAATGAGATAGTGTGTCACAATGCCTTGCTCTGCCTGGCACCTGGCAGGCACTGAATAGCCATTGTTTCCCCCAATGTTCAAAGTAGGAGACGGTGGCCAATCTCTGACCCACATTCGAGTCTCCGTAGAAACTGTGACCTTCTGTTGCTTTGGGTACCCTGAGATCCTCAGAAGGCAGGAAACAGAGTTGGGGAGCTGTCCCCTCCTCCCACCTTGGTTCAAGTGGCTGCATCTAGATATGAGATTGGGGTGGGTTTCACCTGGGGGCAGCTGTGTGGGTAGTTTTTATTCGCGGGTTACTGTGTGCAGTAACTTCTCACATTTGCTTTTTAAAAATGCCTTAATGGACTGCTATAGTAGAGGGAGAAAAATCTTTCATTCGTATGTGTATGTCATTCAAATGGTATTTTTAAAGATTTATTTTTGTGTGTTCACGATGTTCTTGAATAATGTTTCCATAAGTACGGTCAAAGATAAAACTTGCACGGTGCGCAAAATCTGGTCATGCATATTTTAGAGTGTGACCGTCTTTTGGCCAGCCTCGGGCTCCATTTGCCGAGCTCTTCACTGGCCATGTTTCCTCAGGAGGGCTTGCTTGAGCTGGCTCGCCGGACCAGGAAACTTCTGAACACAGGCTAAGCTGATGGCGGTGTCGTCCCTCTCCCCTTTCCCGCCAAGAGCCCTGCTCTCTGACTGAACTGGTGGAGGCCAGACTCTTGTTTCCTAGTCATTTGTTCGACAGACATCTGATGAACGTCTCTGATGTGCCAGGTGCTGTGCTGGGCTCTGTGGGAGGTAGTGGTGGATAAGACGGGCAAGGTCGCTGGTCTCATGCAGCAAAGGAAGTAATGAGAAGCTACAGCGTCTGAGAGCCTATGTCAGGGAGGGTGGTCTGGGATGACCTCCCTGCAGAGGGACTGTTTTTTGAATGACACAAAAAACTTGAATGATACAAAACGACCGCCATGGGAGGGTCAGGAGAGGCTGCTTCCAGGCAGAAGCAGGTAAGTACAAGGCCTTGAGGTTGGCATTCAGTTTGGCTAGCTCACCGAACTGAAAAGAGGCCAGTGTGGCTGGAGCCTAGTGAGTGATGTCTGGAGAGAGGCAGGAGATGAGTACTTTGGGGCCCATGGCCAGGGTAAGGAGAATGCATGTCTTAGTTAGCTCAGGCTGCCACAACAAGATACCATATACTGGGCAGCTTAACCACCAGACACGTATTTTCTCCCAGTTCTGGAGACTGGAAGTCTGAGTTCAGGCAGCCAGCATGGTTGGGTTGAGAGCACGTTTCCTGGCTTGCTGATGGCTGTCTTCTTGCTGTGTCCTCACGTGGTAGAGAAAGAACGAGAAGAAGCTCTCCGGTGTCTGTTCTTATAAGGGCACCAATCCCATCCTGAAGGCCCCACCCACACGACCAAGTACCTCCCAAAGGCCTCACCTCCGGGCGCCTTCACAGGGCACCAAAAGGCACCCAAAGGTGTCAACTCTCAAGATTTAGAGGAAAACGCAGCAGTTGTGAATGCCTGCCTCTGTTCCTGCTCAGTCATGCTCTGCTCTCCGGATTCCTGAGTCAGCTTCAGATTGCAAAGGAAGACAAGTCTCTCACAGACCGAGCAGCCTTAGGAGTTGGAGAGCGGGGAGCACCCCCTCAGGAAAGCAGAGAATTGGTGGAAGCTGGCTAGCGAATGGCCTTCAGTCAGGCCTGACCAGACAGAGCCGAGGTTCCCTGCGTCACCCGAGAAGAGCCTTCCGTGCGGGCTCAGGGCAGCCCGGGAAATGACTCCTTGGTGTCCCTCCTTTTCTCACGCTCTTAGAAGCTCCAGCCTCTGGTGGCTTTCTCTGCCGTCAGGACGGCACCAGGGGCCCAAAGTGACTTCCTGGGAGCCAGGTGGTGAGGTCATCATGGAAGGAATGTGTCAGGGCTCTTTTGTTCTGAAGTGGATCTCTGTCCCTCCTGAGCCCCGCCTCTGGCATCACCCCAACCAGTCCTGGGGTCCTTTTTCTTGTCGCTGCTGCCACCGCTGTCCATCTGCTTCCCTTCTGTACAGACTGTTTTGCTTCAGTCTGTAGCAGTTTCTGCACATGGAGACCTGTTCTTTCCAACAAGTGAACGATAAGCTTCCTCAAGTCGGGTTCCTTCTGCGTGATGCTACAGTCCTGGACGCGCCAGCAGCTCTTGGTAAACATTTGTCTGTTGAATCACTTGGGGATTCTGACCCGTCCTCAATTAACCAAGGACCAAGGTGGGTCTGTGGCTGGGTCTGCATTTAAGCAATTTATGTCAGGATCACCAGCCATCAGTCGTTAGCTTATCCCCTCTGTGGTTTTTCGCCAGGCGTGCATTCCACCATGCAATTCCTTGCTTTCTACTTTCCTTTAAATTGGCGCATGTTTTTCCCCGACAAAATGAATTTCAGCAGAAAACCTGATAGCATGACTGTGTGTGAAAACTACTATCGCTTCCCATAAATAAAAGGTGATTGTAAAAAGAAATCCAAATCTCTGAAATAGAAAGCACGTGTTTCCTGCCCCGTGAATCATCTCAAGGAGTCTAGTAATCTGCACATCACACTTCGGGGGAATTGTGATTTATATGACAGGGGAGGATGCATTTAGGAAAATGACAGCCATCCCTGCACATACTTCTGGATCTCGGGCACCTTCCCGTCCCATGCACTGTGGGCATGACAGCCGGGGACTGCCACGTGCCACGAGTTGCACAGGGAGGCAGTGGGTGACCAGTGAGCAGTACTTTGGTGCCATTCTCCTGTCTTTGGAGACCCCCTGCTCCTTGACCTTCTGCCCCGCTGCAGGCTCCTCCTGGGGCTAGGACTCAGTCCTCTTCCTCCATTAGCTGCTCCTCCTGAGAACAGCTGTGGAGGACGGCAGAGGAGGGGGATGGGAGGGGACCGGAAGGGGAGGGGGAGGAGGTAGGAGTGGGTGCAATGGGAAGGGGAACTGGCTGTGGAGCAAAGGCTGATCAGTAGCTGCAGGAGAGGGCAGGATGCGGGGGTCGGAAAGGGGAGGGGAGGGGCTGAGAGGTGCGCCTCACAGCGGGAAAGTGGTTTTGGCAGAGAACCAGGAGACAGTGAAGTGTGTATTTGTCCCTTGAGCCTCCAGTCGCTGGCTGGGTGGACGAGCACAAAAGCAGCACTTTATTCTTCCACTGCAATATGTAACCCTCTGTAGGATGAAAGATTTTAAGAGGAAAAGGCAAGGCACGAGTGTAAAAGTAGTATGATTATTATTTGGGTAATGACTTTCATTCTCTCTGCGTTCGATGTTTGCACTTGGCTTAATGGCCAGTTTGGATCAAATGACACAGCAGATTGTCCCTAAGCCTCCAGATTCTAAGTCGGCTGTGTCCTGACTCACCGTAGATGCAAAGACTCAGAGGTGACAGGGACCTTGGTGGGGAGCCTCTCCCCAGAGCCCCTTGACCATGCCACTCCCAGCATGTCTGACCTCCCCAGAATCTGAACGTAAGTCTGGTGAGGGGGCTTCCTAGCAGGCGACCCCCTAGCTTCACAGGGCACGTGTAGCATCGTGCAGGCTGCTGATGCCCAAAGCTGCAGCCTCTGCCCTCTGAGCTCTGGGCTTCTCTGCAGACATCATCCTGGTTTGGGACCAATTTTTGCGAGGATGTTGGGAACCAGTGTGCCTGGGGGAGGACCTGGAGGAGGCATTGCTGGCTTTTTCCACCTCTACATCAGGTTGCTCCTAGGGTTGACCCATGCCGGTTTGCCTCCCGATGGGCAAACCAGCCACTATATATATATATGCTTATGGCCTGCATTGGAGTCCTGAATTTATCTCCTTGCTTTATGGTTTCATACAAGTCATTTCACCCTTCACACCTCAGTTGACTAGTTTGAATCCCAGCTTTGCCCCTTGCTAGCTGTGCGACTTCGGGCAAGTTGTTAACCTCTCTGTTCCTCCATTTCTCTGTCTGGAAAATGGTGGTAATAACCATACCTCTCTCTTAGGGTCGTGATGATCAAGAGACTTGACGTGTGCGAGTCTGTAGAGCCCTGAGAGCCGTGTCTGGTGGGCAGGAAGCACTGTGTGGAAGTGCGAGCCGTTGACATCATCTGGGGGTGCTGTCTCCACTGCCCAGTCACACTGGGCAGGTGCCCGAAGTGTTTGCTGGTGTCTGCCTGCTGATACTATGGCCACACTGGCCTTCCATTCTTGCTCTGAGCCTGGGCCTCTGATATCCTGATGCATGTGGATCATCTGATTTGCACCTGCCCCCTCCCCTCCTTTAACACCCTCAGGCACAAGACTGTGTCCCCCCACCCAGTCCTCTTGTCTTCCCTCCACCATCACCTCCCTCACCCTTTCTCCCAGTTTACTCCCTGTTATCTATTTCCCCACTTTCAGTAATACCCCTGATCCCATTCTATGCAGTGTCCAGGTGTTAACTGGACCCCAGAAGGGCTGGATCCTCCAGAAAGAGTCTTCTAGGCTATGTCTCTGTGTCAGTCCCTCCTTGACTGTATGTCCTCATGCCCTTGGCTGCAGACTTTCTCTCACACTTCCCCTGAGGGGCCGGCTCATCTGTAGTCCAGGGTCACTCCTGGCCCCTCGGTCACTGTGCCGCTTCTCCATGTTTAAGGCCTTTTCCGAGGACACCCTGGTCCTCCCCGCAGCCCTCACCTCTCCCCTCCCCTGTGTGGCCTGGCTGGTGTGTGTTGACGATCCGGTTCTGTCCCCTTGGTTTCTGGTGCTCGGTTGGATCCACTCTTTGAGACTCATCTCTCTGGCCTTTTTTCTTTTCAGTCTCTCCCTCTGAGACGCCACCAGTTACCACGGTTTTGGTGGTTTTCTGCGCTGCGTGTGGCTGTGTGTTGCCGGTGTTCCAAGTCACTGTACCCTCAAAACGTGGTGACCCAGACTCCTCGTCCTGCCCTCTGCTCTGCCTCCTCCTGATTTTGCCCCTGCTGCGGGCCTACCTCACCGCCCCCCGCCCCCCAAACCGCGCTTCTCAGTGTCCCCAGCCATCCCCAGGCTCCAGCCAGCTGGTGCTGCAACCTTGAACAAACCCCGGGGCCAGGCCCAGGCCCAGGTCCTCTTAGCGAGAGTCCAAAGTCCTGCCCCTGCTGACTCCCAGATAGCACTCCCGCTTTGCAGCCCCTGCGTTCAGCTCGCTGTCTTCAGCGCTCTGTCATGCCATCGTCTCCTGGGCCAGCCTGCCTCTGTGCCCCTCGTCCTGCTCTTCCTTGCTCCTGATCCAATGCCTCTTGTCAGGTTAGCTTTACGGATTAGCCCTTGGCCAGGTCACAGTACCCAGTCTTGACTCAAACGTTGATCTTAGTGTTGCTGCAGTGGTATTTTGTAGCTGTGGTTAACATCTGCACTTAGTGGCCATTAAGTAAAGAATATTACCCTTGAAGTTGTGTGTCTGTGGGGGGGCTTGAAGTCACCCGAAGGCTGTAGGAGCAAAACTGAGGTCTTGTAGGGAAGGAATTCTGCTTCGAGACTCTGGCATCGATGCCTGTGTGTTTCTAGCCTGCTGGCCCCTCCGAGAGTTCAGCTGTACCAGCTCCCCATGACCACACGAGCCAGTTCCTCCCAAGAAATCAGTGCGTGTGCATGTGTGTCTGTGAATTTAGATACACACATATATCTGTGTGCATGTATGAGCAGTCTCGAGTTGTCCTCGGTTTCGCTTTCCATGGCTTCCGTTACTTTCGGTCAACTGTGGTCTGGAAGCAGATGACCCTCCCTCCCATGTGTCATCAGAAGGTGGGGAGCAGCCTTCCGCTATGTCTCAAGGCCTGCGTCATTCACCCATGTCATCTCCTCTTGCAGGCGTTGTCATCTCATATCTTCACAAGAAGCGAAGTATAGTACAGTATTTTGAGAGAGAGAGAGACCACGTTTGCATAACTTTATCATAGTATGTTGTTACAGTTGTTCTGTTTTATTAGTATTATTGTTTGTCTTTTACCATCTCCAGTTTATAAAGTAAACACTATCATAGGCATGTGCACGCAGGAAAAACATAGTGTATACAGGGTTTAATACCACCAGCAGTGTCCGCATCCGCAGGGGGTCTTGGAATTTAACTGCTGTGGATGAGGGGACTTGCGTATATCCACATGTATGTATGTATTACGGGCTCTGTTTCTCCGGAGATCCCTTACGTAGCCCCTCCGGCATGGCCCAAGCCTCACTTTCTGGAATCCTTCTCTGAGTACCCAGCCTCCGGGAGCTGCGCCCTCCTTCCATGTCTCTCGTGCAGTGATTGTCGGGATGTCCCCTTGACTTGGCTCCCATGGTGTCTGGTGGGGTTACGTAGCTTTAAGGTTGTGTACCCATTTCATATTCGTACTTCTCTGGAGCTCCCTCAGCTCCCAGGGAGAACAGGGCACATAGTAGGTGGTTACCAGATATTTGCTGGCTGAATGCATGTGGTGGGACTCGGCAGTAAGTTGGGGATTATAAACACTTCCCTGGATTCGCAGGGGGAGAATCAAGAGTATCTAGCCCAAGGTCATACTTCAAAGAGTTGGCTTATTCTTTTCGTATTTGAGGCCTAAGGCTCTAAAATATACCTTAACTACATTTCTTTCCCCTTGTTCTCCCTCTCCCTGCCCAGCATGGTTTCCAGAACATAAAATACAAGTTCAGACATGGCAGAGGAGACCAGAACATGAAATTCCTGAGCTTTCAGATGGTTATTTGGTTGGTAGACACAGCTCGATTGTTGTTGTGCTTGGTAGAACTATGTCTTGCTCATGGTGGGATATTCTGGGATGTGTCTCCTAAGTGGCCATCCCTTGGGTATCTTCAAGTAGTTCCAAGTGGAAAACCACACAAGTGCCCATATAAATGCAGACAGCTGAGTGGACTTCAGACTAGTGGCATCCTTGGGACCCGGAGGCCAGCCTCCACCATGTAGGCTGGCCCCTTCTGTGTCCCTGGCGATGCTTTACCCCATGACCTGGCAACCACGGTGAACATTCACTCAAGAGGTTCCTGCCTTGAGCTAGGGAGCTTTTCAGTTTTAACAAAAGCCAAGGCCTTCCTGGAATTTTCTTTTTAAAGTCCCAGTACATAACCCTGCTTTACCTCTACTGGGACTTTTTGGAATTGACAGCGCTTTCTCTTTTAACCAAAAACACCACTCTTCTTGGTGGGCGAGGCGGAGTTAATGAGCACAAGGAAGGCATTGCAAATGAGTTTTGAAATGGCAAAAATTCCTTTTATTTTGTCGTTTTTATGGAAAGGTCAAATAGTTGAAAAAAAAATGTCCTCGATGGGGAGTTATACTTAGGGTTTACAAAAAAGCACACTTTTTTGATAAAATATGAACTGTTTGAAAGATTTGTAAGAGTCTAAAATCCTGCATAGCCCTTCAGAATTTGAAGCAGCAGGAAACCACTGTGATATTTTTAAAACAAGTATTTATAAAAGTAATTGGGTACTCTTGATGTGGAATAAGGAGGGAAAAAAACTGCTAAGGAAGCTATATTGGACTTGACATAAAAGCGAGGTATGTAATTTGGGAGCAGAACGAAGGGTGAGGAACGTGTTCGCACAGTACCTGCCGGCCAGTCTCGCTCAGAGGAGCTGGAGGCAGCAACGAGTGCGGCTGCCCCCCGGCGCGGGGAGAGAGGGCGGCTCTGCGGGGCCTGCGGGCAGCGCCAGGTAGAGCAGCTCACTGCTGAAACCCCAGTTTAAAACTCCGAGGCCCTCTGAAACTGATGACATGCAAACAGGACAGAAAACACATGTTTCTGAGAACATTTTGGTTAAAATTAAAAATGTGGCAGAAACAGTGCCAATAATTTACTCGAGAATATCTGAACCAGATGCTGCTAGCCCGTAATTCCGAGTAATTTGCCAAAATTATGTATTTACTTTAATCCCAGAGATGAAGCTAAAATATGCATGGTTTTTGTTATTTGTGATGCAAAAAAAGAAAAAAAATCTGAGGGGACTTCAGCACATATTGGAGAGAGAACGAGAAATGGACAGGATGTCTTGAGCTGTGGCTCGAACCTGCTCGAGGTTAAGCAAAGGGCTGTCAGAAATGGATCCTCAGAAAGCATGATACCCTAGGAGGTTAGGTAGACATTTTTGAGTAGGTAATTTATGAAATGACAACTTGCATTAAGACCGTGTTTCTCCTGGTGACAGCTCCCGAGCAGCTCCCACTCATGGGCATATCATCTTGCTGATGTGAGGCCAAACATCTGGATGCAAATGGAAAAAGAAATTGGTTAGCTCTCTGGGTTCCTGTTCTCCGTGCAGTCAGATAATCGAATAGTGGGGCCAGTTGGTCATTAGACAACAGTTTTTTGTTCCTGTTTGGATAGCATCTAACTGGACAGAGGCAGTTTAGTGTAGTGGGTAAGCATGCAGGCTTTGAAGTCAGACCTCCTGGGTTTAAATCCTATCTTTGGGGTGCCAGTTATAGGGTAGTTCCTTAAGTTCTCTGTGCTTAGTGTTCTCATCTGTAAAATGGGCACGATAACGATATTTACCCTGTAGGGTCTTTGCGAGCGTTAAATAAGTTAATACAAGTATGATACCTGAACACCGTAATTGTCCTCAATAAACGTTACTCGTTTTCATTTCATTTCATTTCACTAGTATTTGAGAAGCATTGAGACCTAGGGGAGGTCCTTGAATTTATGCCTTTTGTCCTTTTGACAATTAAGTAGTGTTATTTGGAGGGGGAGAGGTTTATTTTTTTTTGTGAAATATACAAAATAAACTTCACCTTTTTCACTATTTTTTAATGTATTGAACTATACATCAAGTATATTCACATTGTTGTGCGATCATCACCATGTCTACAGAAGAGAAATTTTTTAAATTATAAAAATAATCTCTAGAATCCATGGCTGACTGTTCACACCTCAGTTTGGCCCTTGTCATCTCTCCCCTGCACTGTTATACTGGCCAGGTGATGGGCTTCTTGCTCTTGTCTAGTCCATATATGGCTCTAGAGCAGTCTTTCTAAAATGCAGATCTGATCTCTGTTAGCCTTTGAGGATCTTTCCACACCCCTCACACCGTGTATCATTCCTACAGGGTAAAGGTTGGCCTCACCAGCAGGCCTTTTCGGCGTTTAAAACTTTATTCCTGATGGCCCGGTACCTGGTAGGCTCCAAGAAGTGTTTGGGGGCCTCTGAGTATGTGCTGCCCTGGGGATAAGGGATCCAGGAATCATGCCCATTTTACAGATGAGAAGTGGTGTCAGCTTCAGCCTGGGATGGTGCCCCACTTATGACTGGGTGCTCTTTGGAGTCTATCTTATTGTGCACAATTTGTGGGGTACCAGGATCCAGCCAACATTCTCTGCTTCCAAACTCCTGCTTGGGGTTGGCCCTTGCACGCACAATGGTGCTACCAGTGAGTTGGACTCAAGGAGATGTGGGTTCTAGTCCTGCCTCTGCCGTTCATTTGTGGCGGGACCTGACTCTCGTCTCTCAGCGCTTACATGAGGACATCGGGCCTTGCTGGTCTCTGTGGGAGTGGGTGAGGCCTGGGAGGGTGAGGGGTGCTTCCTCAGAAGGGGGGAGAGACATGGTCAGAGGGAGAAAGACAGACCTTCTTATTTACCACTTTGCTTGGTGATCTGGTACCTGCTCACATTCAGAAAACGTGCAGCCCAGGGGCTGGTCCGGCGCAGATGCCAGGTAGGTATCTGTGGAGTAAAGGGATGGTCTTGAACCTCAGCGACACTTTGGACAGTCACTCACTGGTGAACAGCACTCTTTTCTTCGGCTCTCATAATGGACTCCCCAACGCCATCTCCCTCTGCATTAGCTATTATGCCCCGCATCCATTATTTTGGAAATGATCCCAGAGTTCTCCAGCTTTATGGGTGGGACAGGGATCTCTGTGGTGGGGTGGGACTTTCAGATTCCCCCGAACCTGCGGAGAGGCTGCTCTCCCGCTCACTTCACTTCCACATTAAGCTGCTCCTGGGGAAGGCTTTGCCTGTTGTCTTGAGTCTAGAAAAGGCTGCAGAACTACTTTTTTTTTTTTTTTAGTACTCGAAAGATGCTGTCAGGTTGTTGATGTTAGAGCCCTGCTTGCTAAGAAGTTACTACCAGGTTTCGCCTTTCTGGTGTTTGCTTGGTTCCCGGGAAGGCACCCAAAGTGCGACCCCATCCCATGGAGTCAAGAATGGTACCACCTGTAGGACAGACCTGAGTGATGTGTGTGACCGCTGTCTCAGCTGGAGGAGCCCAGCTCAGGAGTGCACGGGTTAGATTGTACACCCCAGCGGAAGGGGAGGTTGGGGAGGCCGCCTCCCTTTGGTACACAGACAGTTGGACCACACAGGGCTGCCTGGGCCCCTGCTTCACGGCGATGGTCAGACCCTAGGCATCTGCACGGAGGCTGGAATGAGCAAGCTTTTTCCTTCTTTCAAATCTGAGGAATGTGTGAAAGGCGAGTGTCAGACCAGAAAGGAGCGCCATTAACTGTGCCTCTGGTGCTGCCAACCGGCCTGCCCCGCCACAACCCTGCTTGCTGTCAGTGTGTCAACAAGTCGGCCAGAGCCGCTCTGCCCGGGGCCGTGCCGGGGGAGGCACCAGGAGACATCTGCTGCCTCCAGGCAGGGCGGAGGGCCGGCTCCCAGGAGGCCGTTTATTTCGGAGGAGGAATTTTGCTGGCGATTAGGCCAGGTTGCCGCTGGGAAAACACAAGTGCGTTGGTGATGGTGTGGGCAGTCAGGCTTCCTGTGGGTGTGGCCGCTTGTGGGGCGCGCAGGCGCACGGGCGCAGCGCACGGACGCGGACGCGCACACGCTAGCATGTGCGGACACATGCGTGCACCACACCCTCACGCACGTAAGTGCATCCTGGGCACACGTGCCTCCCACAGAAGCACATGCCCGCACGCACGAGCACGTGCTCACACACACGGGGATACACACTCACCACGCCGCTCCTTTATTAAGCCGGCGAACTTGGAAGCATCAAACAGCCTATTTATAGAAACAACAAAGCTGGCAAAAATCAATAAAATAAATGCCAATGCAAAATTTTATCTTTTTCTCTCTACTCCACCTCTATTAACACTTTGTCTTTTCCCTTCTTTATTTGTCGTTCTGCTTTGAGAAGACAGGCCACTTCCTCCTCTTACCTTGTAGGCTTCGAAAGCTGCCCTTGAGTGTGATTCTCAGCTCTCTGACCAGAACGGAAGTACTCACTCTGCCTTCTCATGACACAGTGTCGTTTTATGGCATCTGGAATCAGGCTGTCTAGACTCATAGGCCAATTCCGACACTTACTGGCTGTGTGACCTGGGGAAAGTCACCTAACTTTCTGTGTCTCAGTGTCCTTGTCTGTAAATGGGGATAATAATAGCCCCATCTTTTGGGGAGCATTGTGAGAATTAATAAATGCTGAGCCCAGTGCTTGGCACGTAGTAAGTATACGGTGCACACTAATGATTTTTAGCTGGCCCTGATTATTTTCTGGAGATACTCTTGGCTATCTTGGAGTTTTAGCCTCTTGCGCTCAACTATGCAAGTTTTTGTGTCTTTCTTTTCCACGGGAGCTGGAGAAGAAGGAACCAGCAAGGTTAGACATAGACCCCATGATTTCTTTCTCCAATCCATGGGCATCTGTCTACCTGACTGCCCCTGTTTGTACCCTTTGGAGCTATAGTTGGGATTATTCCTAATTTGCTTTGCATGGTTCCTTAGCAACACTCACTAATATAGGATTAGGTACAAAAATACTTTTGGTTAGAATTTCAAGGATCTTGATTTATTATAGACCATTGCTTTAAAAAATAATTACTTTGATTTCCCCTTCCTTATTTCAAAATCAATTGTAAAATATTTAGGATACCTAGATGATCAGAAAGAATAAAAGTCACCCTCTGTCAGCATCTTCGTGTATATATACTTTTAAGAGTATATATACACATGCACCTGTCAAAACAGGAATCATTGTACATGTCCTTTTTGTGAATAGCTCCCCCCACATTTCACAATGTCCATCTGCCTGTAATGTTTTGAAATGATTTTTTAAAAAGAACATGATATTTCCAGTCAGATGAAGTGTGGCTTCTCCAGGAAGAACGTGGTACCTGTGTACGCTCTTCGTGGGGGGGACGTGGCTGTGTGGTGGCAGAGGGCTGGATCGGCGGGTGCGTGGCCACAGGGGCACCCCAGCAGTGCACACCTGTGGGAGGGGCAGGGAAGATGCAGTTAGGTCACGAGTGGGAACAACATCTCTTTATCCTGATTTTTCTCCTGCAACCAGAGTTGGCTTTCAGCCCAGGTGTGGTGGAATGGGTGGACGGCCTGCTGCCACTGTCATTTCTGGACACTGGGGCAGTTGCAGGGGAATGTGAACCCCTTGGGACCTGGACAAGGAGCAGAGGGGTCCAGGGCTGACCTTCCAGGGAGGCAGGCGAAGGTTAGGCACGCAGACACTGGCACCAGACTGTCTCTGTTCAAGTCCTACTACTGTTGCTTGTTAGCTTTGTGACATTGGGCAAATGGCCTCCTATTTCTCTGTGCCTCAGATTTCTCATCCACAAAATGGGGATCATCACTGTAGCTATCTCCCAATGCACTGTGTGCATTAAGGTAGCGTGCACGTACAAAACGTCTTTAAAGCCAGCAATGGTGAGTCGAGTCTTGCCTCAGCACGGCTCTGATCTCTTCTGCTTCCTTCTTCCCCTGTTAAGGACCTTGTTACTTTGGGCCCACCTGGATAATTCAGGATACTCTCTTTATTTTAAGGTCAGCCGATCAGCAACCTTAATTCCATCTGCAACCTTAATTGCCCTTTGCTGCATAGGGTGACATAGCCACAGGTTCTGGGGATGAGGATGTGGACATCTTCGGGGACCCTTTTTCTACCACATCTACAACATCTGTTGTCTTGAACGAGTCTTTGTGTCTTCTGTAGTGATTCATCTGGGGTGACGTGCTTGGAGCGCATCTCCCTCCCCAGCCGTGAACTCCTGGAAGACTGAAATTGTGTCCTGTTCTTGTCTGAATTCTCTATGACCTGATGTGCAGACCTGGGCTACGGGTACCCCTCTAGGTGTGGGAGAACTTTCCAAGGGGCTATGGGCAAAGGTAGTTTTAAAGGGACCCATTTACGAATGCACCTGCTATGGAGGTCAGTTTTCCTTTTCTCCTACGCTTTCCAGATACTTTTCTCTCACTTTCACAAAGAAAGACTCAGCCTTCCCTCACCCTGAAATATATAGTGCCAAATAGTGGCATTCAAAATACTGGTGTCTGAGAAGCCTCCATACCTCCCTTCATCCTAATTAAGACACGTATTTTCAATAAATTGTATGTGTGTACTTAACACATATGAAGCAACCTTTGTGATATATCTGTTTTGCCTTGATCAAACGTGTACAAATAATAATTGCAATGATGGCTCAATCCAGAGGAAGAATTTTCAACACCCAGAGAGCCCCATTTTGTAGAAAAGAAAGAGTAAATGAGAATTTCAGTTTCTGTACATTTTTCTTCCATAGAATTATGATAAGGTGAATAATTAACGACATGCTACCATAAAAATTATATTACAATGACATTGTGTAAGGAAAAATAAATATGCTTTCAAGGAGGAAAAAGGAAAAACTGTAAACTTTTCTGACT
The DNA here is from genome assembly GCF_023065955.2 of Ursus arctos. Classification (NCBI taxonomy): domain Eukaryota; kingdom Metazoa; phylum Chordata; class Mammalia; order Carnivora; family Ursidae; genus Ursus; species Ursus arctos. Next base: position 59,934,645 of record NW_026622819.1, read on the forward strand.
CCTAAAGAAGAGTTTGTTTATGTATTTTTTAAAATAACTGATGTGGGTATCAAATTGCTATGGCATTTAAATTCCATTGGAAACATTTAAGAGAGTGATGTAACAGTTTTATATTGATAAAATGTCAATATTTATAATACAGTAGGAATTGCAGCCTTTGCATTGTTTAAATTTATGATAAAAACTTTTCGATGTTAACCAAAAATGTGCAGGGGCCTACATAGTATATGAAAATTCCTTTAGGAGGAATATGAGCTGGAATATTTGAAGACCATCTGCTTCTGGCACCTTCCACGTAGTAGGGGCTTCAAATGTTTGTATTCGAGGAGGGATTTCAGTGAAGTTTGTAAAACATTAGAAAGGATAAGAGTAGAGTGATCATACAAGCTTTCAATGAGAAAGTTTGAATGAATAACATTCTCGGATGGATGGCTTAGGTGTGCACCTCTTAGCAGCCCAGGAGCATCTTTGGGGTCTCTGTGTGTTTCATTGTCCCCCAAACAATCAGCTCTTCAGTTCTCTGATACCAGTTGGGGGGGGGGCCCACAATCCCCTTCAGTTCTGACACCAACTGTGAAGAGGGGCGCAGACCCTGCAGGTTGACCTCAGTCCTCCAACACTGCCCCCACTCCAGGTGCAAATGGGGTCCCCAGGCTACCTGCACTTCTGCGTGACTAACTACACATTTGTGGGGTTTCATGACCTTCATGCCCCTCCACTTCCATAATTTGCTAGAATGACTCATGGAACTCAGGAAAGTGCTATACTTAGGATTATCGTTTTACTTTAAAGGATACAAGTAGGGAATAGCCAGATGCTAGAGCAAAGCTGGTGAGGGTGGGGTAGGGACAGAGCTTCCATGCCCTTTTTGAGGTACTATCTTCCCAGCACCACCACGTGTCCACTAACCTGAAAGCTCCCCTAACCCTGTTTCAGAATTTTGGTCAATTTTATTTCAGTCGGCACGACTGATTAAATCATTGGCCATTGTTGATTGAGCTCAATCCCTGGTGGCACTCCCCTCCCCAGAGGTGAGGCTGTGCAGGGTTGAGGGGAGTTCCTTGGGCATCCAACGCCTATCCAGCAACCCTTGAGGGGGCCTGCTAAAGGTTACCTCAGCGAAAATTCAGGTATGGTCAGCGGGGCTCGTTAGGAATCACAAAAGACCCCATCACTCACAGAATTCCACAGTTTTTAGGAGCTCCATGCCAGCAACCCAGGACAAAGACCATATATATATGTATTATAACTCAGTGGGATTCTAAGAAATCATTTACTTTCTTTCTTAGTTTGAGCAGTTGGGGATTGGCTCAAGGTAGCAGGGGCAACTGTGACTTTATGGCCATTGCCAAGTCCCAGAGGAATAGCATGTGGGAAGGGGATTTGGGGCTCTCGTTAGAGATTTTAGTTGTTCATTTACCCAACTGACCAACCAACCAACCAACTCACCAACTTTACAGAGTGCTAAGTGCTCAGCTAGGAGCCCAGGGGCCTGGAAGTAGAGGTCAGAGGGGAGGCAGGAAGTACACAGTTGATTTAAGTGCAATTCCTGTCCCGGAGGAAGCTGCAGTCCATGGTGAAATGCATGGCCTCTTGCCTTCCCAAGCTTTTCCTGGGGACCATTTCTTTCTGCTTTCCTTTATTCCTTTTAGGATCATGTTTCGCTGATAGAGCTTGCCTCTGTGGAAGGGAATTTTGCTGCACACTAGCAGCCATCGGGAGCTGGGTCTCCAGCCTGGCAGCTGTTCCTCCTCTTGCCCTCTGCACACCCCCCTGGATGACTCCCGTACCCTCCCTCACCTATGCTCCGGGTTGCCTTAGTCTCTTGATTCCTCCTTAGCAGGAATGAGTCCATTTTTAGGAGTGATGAGTGGATGGAAAAATGTCACCAATCACTCATGACAGATGTCGCCAAAGCTTAATTAAGACCAGACAGTTTCAGCTCAGCGACTGTGGAGATGATGTCGAAAGAATGCTGGACCACAGAGCAAAGATTCAGGGTCTCAGGCAAGATTCTGTTATCTTTGTCTCACGTTTGTGCGAAGAGGTCCGCTTTACAATGTGGGGAATGCAAAACATATAAGATGGAGTTTCTGCCCTCATGGAGGTTATAATTACACATTTAAAAAATTTGTGTGTGAAAAGAAATAAGATAAAACATGACATTGTATTCATACTCCTGCTGCCTTTGCCTCTCTAGAGGGGAGCGGGGGCAGGGGGTGGAGAGAGATAGAGAGAGAGGGAGACAGAGAGAGAGAAAGAGAGAGGATTCTGGAATCTGTCCCTGGCTGTTCAGGCTCTGTCTTCTCTCTCCGCTCAGGGAGGCTGTGGGTCTGCCAGCTAGGCTCTGGAAGAAGGTGTAGGGGGTGAAGGCATCAAGAGCCTTAGGCTAGGGTTTTGGGAGAGATTCTGATGGGGAATCAGCCAAGGCTGAGCTGAGGAGGGAGGATGCTGAGAAAGGTGTGGGGTAGAAGGGACAAGAGCTGAGGAGGGGAGTAGTGGGGAAAGACGGTTTGATTGAGTGTTGGTATGGACTGTGAATTAGATCCCTTTTGAGCTTCTAGAAGTTTGGAATGATTTTTCTGGAAAGATTGGAATGACTTTGAATTACTTTTGGTTTCTAGACCACATTTTCTAAAATGTGGATACTGGAGCAATACAATAAAAATAATAACTTCCAGTTTAGACTGAGGCCAGCAACGCTATTGGAGAATATCCTCAAGATGAAATGTAAATTGAATCAAACAACTCTTATGTTTCCATTTGCACTTGAAGTGAAATACCATCTCCTTTCGGTGGCTTCAGGATAGGCCTCTGTCCACCCCTCCCAGGACATCTCGGGCCATTTTACTCACTATGCTCTGGCCACACCGGCCTTCTGTCAGTCTCTGGGGCACTGTCCACTCAGCTGCTTGCCCGGGCCTTTGCACAGATTGCGCCCCCAGTCAGCAGTGCCTTTGTCCCTGTTCCCACTTCTCTACCCTGCATAATATGTTCTTCCCCATTCTTCAGGTCTCAGCTTAAATCTCACCACCTAGAAGGCCCCCCTAATACCCCTCTGATCTAAAATCAGTTACCCTGTTATTATTTCTTACAGTATAGTATAGTGGGTGGCCCCCAAAAGGTAGGTCTTGGAAACGTGAATGTGACCTTATTTTGAAAAAGGGTCTTTAAAGGTGTAATTAAGTTAAGGGTCTCGAAACGAGATCATCCTGGATTACCTGGGTGGTCCCGAAATCCAAAGTGTCCTTGTAAGAGACAAACAGAGGAGAGACACATGGGGACAAGACTTGAGCAGGCCATGAGGCCATGTGACAATAGAGACCTTTGCCTTAAGTGCCATAAGCCAGGAAACACCTGGGACCACCCCAAGATGAAAGAAGTAAGGAATGGTTCTTCCTAGCGCCTTTGGAGGGAGTGTGGCCTTGCAGACACTTTGATTTCAGACCTCTGGTCTCCGGAACTGTAAGACGATCAATTTCTGTGGTTTTAAGCCACCCAGGTCAAGGTACATTGTCACAGCAGCCACGAGGGACTCATACACAGCATCTGGTTCCTTTCCTTCATCTTGTTTATGACGACTTAATTTCACATCACAGACTTGGTGATCTGCTTATGCTCTACCTCTCCCTCCCCCTCAGGACCGCACGACACTGTCGGATCCAGGTCCTTTCCGTTCCCCACTGTATCCGCAGTGTCCAACACAGTATGTGACACACGGCCGATGCTGGAGAGACATTTATTGAATGAATGAAAATAAGTAGCACACCTCGTTTAGAATTGTTGACGAAAACACCAGCTTCTTGGAGAACCTCAGGCCCATTGAGGGTGGAATGTGTGCTTCTCAAGTACCTGAGGTCACCTGCAGATACCAGGTGACAAAGGAGTGCAGCTAAGGGCTGCAAGGGGTAGAACCATTCCCTCTGAACTTGTGCCTGCGTGTACTTTTCCTTGCTAATCCTTTCTTTATGGAAAGGGAGACATTTAGCTTCCCGTGGTCCTTGTCCAAATGACCCCAGATGACAGTGTGACAGGGACAGCCTAGCTCTGGGCTTGGAGGTGACGTGCAGGAGGCCTGGGCGCAGCACGTTTCAGCAGGGGTCCGTGCCGAAGAAAACACATTCTTTGAAGAGAAGGGTAACTGTTGAAGGCTTTGTCTAATGTGAAGGCAGAGGGGATGGACCATTTGAACTGGTTTAGTATTCATGATAATATATGGTTCAGGACGCAATAAAAGGGTATAATTCTATTGAGGGATTCCACTGAGCTCATAAACCACGGGAGTGTGGCTCGTCAGCAGAACGCAGAGATTGGGTTACCACGGAGCTTGTCAACAGGGACCACTCGGGGCTGTTGATCACTCCCAAGAAAGGATTATCATGGGGCTCCTCTGGACTGCAGGCCTAGAAAAGTCAGTACCCAAATAATTTAGTTAAATTGTCTGTGTGTCTGTGGTCCCAAAGGATACCAAGGATCACAGTGGAACAAATGGTTTCATTGTGTGGTATTTGTTAATGAAATTTATGTACAAAAATTTTGGTCTCTAAAGATGCCATGAATGAGAAACTGGGTGTTTCCCGAACTTGGGTGAAACAGCCTTTACCTTTACTCAGGAATCATGACAGCAAATATGCAAGTGGCATGGTATTAGGGTAACAGGGAATAGTGGGGCCCATGGTCAGTAAGAAGGTAAATGTCTGGCTTCAACCTGGGGTTTGCTAAGCAAGACATGTCTGAAGGCCTTGGTTTACATGTTTATCTTTCCTGTAGACCAGGAGTTCACAAGCTACAGCCCTTGGCTCAAATTCTGGCCCGCCACTTGTTTTTGTAAATAAAGTTTTATTTGAGTGCAGCCACGCCCATTTGTGTGTGTGCTATCTATGTTTGCTTTCGAGCTGCAGTGACAGAGTTGAGCAGTTGTGCAAGAGAACAAATGACCTTCAAAGCCCCAAATATTTATCGCCTGTCCTTTTACAAAAAAAGTTTGCTAATTCTTGCACTAGACTATGAGCTTCTGGAAGGCAACTTGGCACATATTCTAAACTCAGTAATTATTTATTTTGAGGAGGGGATTTTGTATTTTCCAAAGCAGGTACAGTGGGTTGTTTACCCAACAGCCATTCCCTGTTCTTTGCTAACAGGGGCAGCCGTGGACTTTGAGGGTGGCGGATGGACTTCTCCCCAGCTCCCAGAGGGTGGACTTTGATTAGCTCAAGTGAACTGTGGTTATTCTCTCCTCCAGCTAATTCTGTGGTTTAGACACAGGCTTGTGATGGGATTGTGGCCAATGAGATGTGTGTGGGCAAGTGCTGACTTCCCCCACGGTGGAAGTCTACTGGAGGTTTCTGAGAAGGTAGGTCTAGGGGCTGGTTTCACACTCTTAAAAAGGAGCCCAAGGAGCTCTCTGTCTTTCCTTCTTTTGCCTCTGGACCTTGTTGAAGGCGGATGGTGCTTACAACAGCTGTAGCATCTTGGGACCAGCCAAGACCAAAAGCCAAAGGTGAGGATCACAGGGTGAAAATAGAGTGTGGGTTCTCAGTGACACAGTGAAAACCAAATTAACCAGTCCAGATCTGCCCTACTTTGTGTGTGTGTCCCTGTGTGTGTGTGTTTACATGTCTTTTTTGCTGGGGCATCTGGGTGGCTCAGTCGGTTAAGCATCTGCCTTCAGCTCAGGTCATGATCCCAGGGTCCTGGGATCATAGCCCCATGTCGGGCTCCCGGCTCGTCAGGGAGCCTGCTTCTTCCTCTGCCGCTCCCCCTGCTTCTGCACTCTTGCGTTCTCTTTCTCTCTGTCTAATAATTTTTTTAAAAATGTCTTTTTTGCTTATTCACTTTTAATTGGGTTGATTTAAAAACTTGCATGCTAAGTAATTAGAAATGTTTTGTTGTACTGCTGTAACTGAAGTGTTTGCTATTTCTCAAAAAAGAACTTAAAGTAACATGAAGATCTTTGCCAGAAGTTATCAGTTTTAAGACAAACCATATCATGTAAGGGAAACAACAGCCTTGCTAAGTATATTTAACCTGGCCCATCCCAAGGACAGATATTAGGTTATTTCCTGGTCCTAATTAAGAATGTTGAAAGGAAAAAAATAAGTGAAAATTTATCAACATCTTGCACTGGCTTTAAGGAAACAGTTTGATTTTGAACTGCAGAAGTTCCTCATATCTGAAGATAATTGGTACCGGGAAACAGCCTTTCAAGTATATTTTGTCATATATGCGACCAAAGATTAGTATCAGGCATGTAAGAAGAATACCCTCAAATCAACAAGAAAAGAAAATAGGAATCACGGGCAAAAGATGTGAACAGGTACTTTTCAGAAGAGGGAGCACAAGCAGCTGATACGTTTACGAACTCTTGCTCATATGGTTAGGGTCAGGGAAATTCGGATCAAGATCTCAATGAGATTCTCCCATCACGCCCATTTAATTGGGAAAAATGTACCATACACTTAACCGAAATAGTTTATAATTGCAACTGTGCACTAACGCTTAGAACATGCAGAGTAAAGGTCAAATGTTGAACTTTTTGGATATAATATTTTTAAGACCGGAAGATGTGCAATTTTTAAAACATTGTAAGATAGCACTAGTCCATAAGAGTCATCTTATAACAAGGACCGATGTTGACAAACATATTTGAGGACATCGAGTTCTGATGTTTAAATCACTCTTTTAAAGACTTCTTATTTTAGTACCATCCCTGCGGACTTTTCCTTTTGAGTTATGACCGGGCTAACTTTGGCCAGATGCCCCTCATTTGGTTTAAGCAGCTCTCCACCATCACTTCTCTGGAATTCATGACTTCTTGCCTCTTTGTCAGTGTCGCTTTGCAATCTGTTGGCGATGAAATCATGTGGCATTATAGAGCCTTTGCAGTTTCCCTGGGACACGGACAAAGAATTTGACTTAACAACTGATGATATTGGAAAGACGGGAGTACATTGGCAGCTGGAGTGGCTTACCGTTGCTTTTGTCTCTCCAGTAATCATTTTCCCCTTTTTAGAAATAGTGTCCTGATTTTCATGGGGAGACTTACTCTCTTCCAGCTCTCAGTCCATATGGTTTGACTGAGGCTGCTCCCACCCCCAGCTCCAGGGTTGGGCATGTGCCCCAGGCCTGGCCAGTCAGAACAGTGCCATTGCCTTGGTCACATTGATTGGTTCAGGGATGGTCATGTGACTGAAACCAGGCCAGTGGAATTCCTCTCCGTGGCTTTTGATGGAACCCTTGGAAAAGAGGGTGTTCCTTTCTCCTGGGGCTGCTGAGCTGCCGGAGTATAAGCCTGGACATGCTGTGGCGACCACTTTGCTGTCACTAGGGGAAAGCAGATCCGAGAACAGAGCCAACAAATAGCAGCATGCTGTCACAGAGGGAGAGAGTTTCTTCTTGACATTTTTTGGCAACATGGAGAGGTTTTTATTTCTATTTTTCACATCAGTTGTGTGAGTTGGATTTCTTTCACTGGCCCTCAAAAGAGGCTAGGATGGCAGAATAGGATGGTAGGATTTAGACTCGAGCACCCACTCCTTAGTCCTAGGTCACTGCATTCTCCACCACACTTGGATGCTTCCCCCGGGAGTCACTTGTTCAATTTGCATAGCTCCTGGATTTGTGGTCTAGTGAGAGGGGATGTTATCACCTGTGGGAGAATTTGCCATCTCTGCTGACAGAACCCAGCCCACATCAGCCAACCAGTTATCTGGGAAAACATTTGTTCCATGGGAGGGTGGGCCACACGGCAGACTTGTACAGTACCTTCAGAATGAAACTGCATCAGAGAGAGTGACTGGGAACCAGAGCCAGCAGGGGAAAGTGTAGGCCCTTGAAGAGGGTTAGAAGAACTGCTGTGTGGGCCCCACTTCAGCTCACATGTGCTCAGTAAGAGGCAGGGAAACATGGTGGGGATTTCTTTCTCTTCTTTCTGTCTTACTAGATTCTGTCCCACTAAACATGGCCAAAAATGGTAGTTGTAAGTTTGGGAGGAAAATAAGCAATTTGGTGGGGTGCCTGGATGGCTCAGTCGGTTAAGTGTCTGCCTTTGGCTCAGGTCATGATCCTGGAGTCCTGGGACTGAGCCCTGCAGTCAGGTTCCCTGCTCACTGGGGAGACTGCTTCTCCCTCTTCCTCTGCACCTCCTCCCCCGTTTGTGCGCTCGCTCTCTCTCGCATGTTCTCTCTTTCTCTCTCAAATACAATAAATAAACACATAAATAAAAATCTTTAAAAAAATAAGCAATTTGACAAAACACCAAGTACTTCTAATCATGCAAAGTTCTGAAGAGTAAAGGGTATGACCCTAGGGTGAATGTATCAGTCAGGTTAGGCTAGGTTTCGCTGCAATAACAAAGAATCCCTAAATCCCAGGAGGTTTTAACAGCAAAGGTTTCGTTCTTTCTCATGCTACACGTCCACTGTGGGTTAGCAAGGGTACCCAGGTACCCACCTCCATTATGGCCAGTCACCATCCCAGATGGGAAAAGAGAAATTAAATGGCATGTGTCTGTTTCACTCAACTTATGGGCCAGAACTAGGCTCTTCCCAACCATAAGGGGACCAGAAAGTATACTCCTCCTATGAATTAGAGGAGGAGAACTGGATATATTTGGTGAACAGCACTCACTCATGTCCAAGGTAGGTAAGTTCCAGCCTTGTGTTTGATAAGCTTGTGTTAAAGGTTATCTGAGGGGGGAATAAAAGGGGCACCAATCCTGTGGGGCAGGAAGAAGGGTGAGGGTGGGGGCTGCTGGGTGTGATGAACAGGCCTCAGGGTCATTTGAGTGTGGGATACAGTCTGCTGAACCTTAAGTTACCATTTGTTGCTTAAAAATACAGCATTTCACACCTCACCCCAGACTGGACTGAATTAGAATCTGCATTTTAATAAGATCCCCAGGCAGTTTGTATGCACAAAGTTTGAAAAGTCTGACATGTACAACAAATGAGAGTATTTTAGGTGGCATATGGGCATATTTTGTCTTGGTAATTATTAAATACCTATTTTCATAATATTTGATAGTTATTTGTTTTATTACAGTCTTTCCACGTCTTCACCCCAGCCATCCCTCCTCCCATATTCCCTGCCTCCCCCCAACTCCCTGTGTGCTTGTGGAGTCATCTGTGACCAGCCTCTAGAAGTCACGGGTAGAAGGTGACTGGACAGAGACACAGCGGGGGTCTGCTCATGGGGAGGGAAATGGCCATTCCAGTTCAAACTATCTGGGTGGTAGGGGGAGTTATCTGGCAATATCAGGCCTAATAAATATTAGGATCATGAATCATTCAGCTAGTTTCCTCATTTCCCAGGCACTGCGTATGCATATGCGTATGTAGCCTCAGAATTCTCTCTGTTAAAGGTTATCAGACTAAAATAGAAAATCTCGAATGAGAGCAATGATGTTCAAAACCATCCTCTGCTAGTTTCCCATTTTAAGCTGGTCCATTACAGAGAGTGTCTTTCTGAGTCCTTAATGGTGGGTGATGGTGCCTTTATAAGGTGATGCGTTTTTTATCTCTTTGATGTGGTAGTGCCTCCCCTCAAATGTCCATGTCCTGATCCCCCAAACCTGTGACTGTGTTACATTACGTGGCAAAAATGACTTTACAGGTGTGATTGCGACTCTTGAGATGGGAAGATTATCCTGGATTATCCAGACGGGCCCAGGATAAACACAGGAGTCTTATAAGAGGGAGGCAAGGGTCACAGGCAGAGAGGAGACGTGATGGTGGGAACAGATGTTGCTTTACTGGGCTCTGAAGGTGGAAGAAGAGTCCACTCACCAAGAGTTGTAGGAAGCCTCTAAAAGCTGGAAAAGACAAAGAAACAGATTTTCCCCTAGAGCTTCCAGAAGAAACGTAGACTTGATGACATCTTGATTTTAGCCACGTAAGGCTCATTTTGGACTTCTGACTTCCAGAATATGTGGAGGAGAAATTTGCTTTGTATTAAGCCACTGAGTTTGTGGCACTTTGTTATAGTGGCAAGAGGAAGCCAGTCTACCTCAACCCCCACTGCGGGAGCAGAGGGCTAGGTAGGTGCAGACTCCAGCAGCCCAGGGGGACGACCACAGGGCCACCTTCTCAACGGAGACCCCCAGGTGGCCCCTATCCCATGAGCTGGGCTCCCACCCCCACCCCCACCCAATAACTTGCACGGTCACGTGCTCCTCACAAGGAAAACTCACTTGAGTGCATATGCCCGTTTTAATGCTGTGGGTGTCCGTGGGCGTGATGGACAAGCTGGACCAAAAGATACCTCCTTTCCAAAGATCCTGTTAGCAAAAAACATAACCTTTGAAATCACTCCCACAGCAGTGTCCAAACATGACGAGCTGGCCCTGGTGGAGGTGGGGTGGGGGGGTTCCATCTTCCTGCCCCAAATCTAAGTAGGATTTTGTGCATTTAGGGAGAAGAATGCATGGTGGCTTCCTCAGAATTCCCCCAATTCTCCTCGTCCCATTTTGCACTTTATTTTTAAATTTTAACAATGTTTTTGTGTGTGTGTTTTCCCATGGACCCAGAGGCTGAAGGTCATTTATTTCCTGCTTTCCAACAATAGTATTAGATTCATATGAAATTAACTCACACATCCTACTTTTGTTTCTTGAAGTAGACCAAGCAAAATGGTGTGCTGGGGCTTTTTCCACACAGAGATCCAAGTTTGTTTTCCCACTGCGTCCCTCTCAGCTTGTGACTTTGAGGAAGTCACCATACTGCTCAGAGCCTTGTTTCCTCATCTATAAAACAGGAGTGACAATTCCAAATTCTAAGCGTTGCTGTGAGGATTCAGTTAGTGAAGGATGTGATGTAGAGAAAGCACCCACATCTGTGTTCAGCCGACGTGCTCAGTAAATAAGAACTATGATGGAACTTTCCTCCTGAATTACGTGTGATCTCATCTTACAGTTTTGACTTAAGAGACTGGACATTTTGTGAGATGTCCCCCTGGATTCCCAGGCACAGTGGTATCTTACTGTGCTGCCCCTGCCCCTCCATAGTAGGCATTGTCGGCTAAGTACCCAGCATTTACTCCTCCTTTCTCCACTGCAACAGAACTGGTTTTCTGGTTTCCACTTCTTCCTGGAGGAATATCTGAGTCCCCCCCCCCCCAAGGGCTCAGTTGGCCTAGGATGATTCCCAATAATTGGTTTTGGGATTTGCATTTGAGCCAGTGATCATGTGGCATTGCCCTAGCAACACTTATTGGATCAGGATGGGTATGTGCCAAAGCTGGAGTGAGATATGGCATCCTTTCTGTCTCCCCTGATACAGGACAAGTGAACAAGTTCATTTGCTGCAGGCTGCCATGAAGGAAGCCAGCTCGAGGTGCAGTCAACATGTGGAGGAGGACTAAGCCCAGAGACCCACAGAGAAGTTCAGATAGAACCCTGATCATACCATGCCTGAAGCCCACACTGTCTCTCGACTCCCTGTTACGAGGGATAGTGTGCCTTCTGACTATTCAAATCAGTGTGCCTTAGGGTCAAGCTAGTGGACTCTCCATAGAAAAATTTCCTCCTCTATGTAAGTGGGCAGTTGCTGTACAAAAACACAATTTTCCATGTTGTTCCAAGCCTGAAGAGTTCCCTTTAAGGGGTTGGGGTGGGGCTGACAACTACAAGGCTAGGTGAATTTAACAAAAAGATCCGGACGATTATGCTTTCTCCTCACCGTGGTAAGAAGTCCATTGAAGATGGGATGATGACAGATCCTCAGAGAGCTTCAGTGGGAAGTGAAGTGAGACACTAATTTACCCCTTTTTACCCCTCTGAGAAGAAGCATGGCTTGGTGGGAAGAATCAGTCAGAATCCAGACTCCCAATTTGGACTCTCCCACTCCCTAGCTGTGTACCTTTGGACAGTCACTAATTTTCTCTAATTTACCATTTATTAAATGTCTTTGAATGTTTTCTGTGTGCTGTTCTAGGTTCTTTCTGTGGATTAGCTCACTTTATCTTCCTGCCCAATAGGGAAATGGGCTCAGAGAAATGAGTAACTCACCCAGAATCACAGAGCGGCAAGCAGTGATGCTGGGTTTTGAATCCAGACAGTGGGATACGAGAGACACATGGTCAGACCCAACCACCACATTGTACTCCCACCAAGCTTTGGAGAAGCAGGAGTGGCTGGTCACCTCTAAGCAGGAAGCTGAGGACAAGTGACAGGGAAGCTCCAATACCCAAAGCTCCAACATTCTTTTATTTTATTATTATTGTTATTTTTTTTAAAAAAGATTTTATTTATTAATTTGAGAGAGAGAGCACATGCATGTGTGCACGAGCAGGGGGAGGGGCAGAGGGACAAGCAGACTCCCCACTGAATGGGGAGACCTATGCAGGGCTTGATCCCAGGACCCTGAGATCATAACCTGAGCTTAAGGCAGACACTTAACTGACTGAGCCACCCAGGGCCCCTCCATCCTTTTATTTTTAACTTACCTCTATAGACATCCCCAAGGCTAGGATGATTTACTTTCAGCTTTCCAATTTACAGCATGGCACATGTGCTTGTGACCCCCTAAGTCAAGCATGGCAGGGACATAGAAAGCTGAGTTTCCCTGCAGTGACACTTCCCCAGTTCCATTAACACCCTTAAGTAAGACCTGTGCACACTCAGCAACAGAAAACTCCCCCTGAGAGGCCCCCAGTGAGGCCGAGAGACCAAGCTCGCTCTTTAGAGGCTCTGGGTTCCCATGCATCTCATGTGCCTGGTCAATCCTGAGCACCATTCTGCTCTCTAGCTCGGGGGCCAACCATAGCCTGCCAGCCCACGCTGCAGACCGGCAAAGTGAGTCCCACCCCTGCCAGGGAAGCCCCAGCCAGGTCAGCATCTCTAACTGGAAAATAAGACCTAGAGATGCTGGGCCCACCCTCACCAGATGCCAGCCGGTCCTTTCCATCTAATAAGTGGGAGGGGTGATAGAGGTCTGCCCTCCTCACACTGTGTAAGGAGGACGGTATGTGTGAGAACACTTTGTAGACTAGAAAGTGCTCTCTGAATGTGATGGTTGCATGACTAGTAGTAATGTGGCCATTTCAAACTCCTCATTTTCATGCATCTTGAAAAAGGGCAACAGAAAGGCCACCAGATCTGCATGAGACAGCAGATCACAAGGGTAAAGGTACAGGCCCTGGGGTCCGGCAGAGTTAGGCACTTACCAGCTGAGTGATGTTGGGACATCGATGAGGCTCAGGTGCCCAGCTTTCTTGTGTGGAAAAGGGAGTGGTGATGCCCTGTCGTGCTTGCGAAGATCCATTTGGACTTAAAGTGCTGTTTGAACATCTGTTTCGCCAGAGCCATCACCAATCACTACCCCTTGTTCTAGAAGCAACACCTTGATTTCCCTCAAGGGTGCATCCCTACTGCATGCAGTCTTAGTGGGGTTGCCACTCAGAGTGCCGTGGCCTCCCCTTGCTGATGGTGCACCCCGACCCAGTCGCACCATAGCCTTCCTGAAACCTGTGTGACAAGAAGATGGGAAATGTTGGAGCTGAAGAGGCTGTCATTCAATCCTGCCACCTACAGCCCGGGAGCTGACCGCCTTCCACTGGGAGGCCTGCTTCATCTGCTCTTCCTCTCGTTCTGGGAGCTCCCCTGGAATCTCCCAGTATCACCCATTTTTGCTTGTTGGCCAGGGTGGACTTCTGTTGCTGACCTCCTGAGCAGCCTACCTACCCATCTGAAGGCTTCACGTAAGAGCTTAGCAGGGACATACCTCACGCAAAACAAATCGTAGCTCTAGACTCAGCAGACTGAGTCACACACTCACGGGACCCTGAGGCCTGTTCATCCCACCCCCTGTTCCCTCACCCTCACCTTTCTTTCCTCCTTCATATGATTGGTGCCCTTTTTATTCCCCTTCTACATGTTACTCACGCCCCCTTAAAGACAAGGCCGAGGCCCAGAACTTACCTACTCTAGGCATCATGAGTGCTGCTCACCAACGTTTTTAGTTCTCTGCCTTCTAACATGTGGCACGATTGCGCTTCCTGGTCTCCTTATGGTGGGATGGGGCCTAGTTCTGACAGATGAGTTGTGATTGGGAATGATGTGTGTGATTTAACTGCCGGGAGGTGACTCCCCCCCCCCCCCAGAGTTTTAATGCTCTCTGGGATGCTGACCAACTATATTCGAGACAGTGGCTGGATACCATTGCAACTCATAGTGGATGTGGCACGTGAGAAAGAAAGAAACCTTTTTATGGTTAAAAGCCACTGGGGGTTAGGGATTCTCTGTTACTGCAGCAGAACCTAGCCTAACCCAACTAATACATATGCCCACTTTTCCTTTCAGCACTTTGCATGTGGGAAGCACTTGATAAGTGTTTGTCAGATTGCTTATTTTCAAAAAAAAAAAAAGATTGCTTATTTTCCTTCTTAAATCTATAACCACCATATTGGCATTCTTTTCTTTTTTATTTTATTTATTTATTTTTTAAAGATTTTATTTATTTATTCAACAGAGATAGAGACAGCCAGCGAGAGAGGGAATACAAGCAGGGGGAGTGGGTGAGGAAGAAGCAGGCTCATAGTAGAAGAGCCTGATGTGGGGCTCGATCCCATAACACCGGGATCACGCCCTGAGCCGAAGGCAGACGCTTAACCACTGTGCCACCCAGGGGCCCCGGCATTCTTTTCTTTTTTAAAGATTTTATTTATTTTTGGAGAGATAGCATGAGCATGAGTGGGGGGGCGGGGGAGGGGCAGAGGGGGACGAAGAGGGAGAGAAACAAACTCCCTGTTGAACACAGAGCCCTATGGGGGGCTTGATCTCACAAACCTGAGATTATTATGACCTGAGCCAAAATCAAGAGTCAGGCACTTAACTGACCGAGCCACCCAGGAGCCCCCATATTGGCATTCTTATATCATTTTTGGCCATATTCAGTGACATTGAATTTGATGAAACAGGAAGAAGAGAAAGAAGGCCCAATCCTATTTCCTTGCTGCTTACTTTGAGTCATGAGGGTGTGCACCACACTTCAGGACTCACTGCGGTGGGGTCATGAAGATGATGGGGTTTGCAGGTGGACTTTGACCCCATCATTCTAGTGGGGACTCATTTAGCCAACATGTACTGACCCAGAACTCTGCACTGGCTTTTGTACTAAGTGTAGGCAGGTAGGGGAAGATGTGAGTGGGAAAACCAACAATCTCAGCTCAGTGCTCCTCTGGGCATAAGCCACATGGCTCAGGAGTAGAGAGGTAGGAATGACTAACCCCAGTTTTGGAGATTCAGGTAACGTTTGAGTTGAGTCCTTAAAGAAAGCGGGACTTACCTGGGCCAAAAATAGCTTTGGAGCAACGCCAAGGGCACCAGTGTATTGGTGGGGAGATTTCTTGGCTTCCAGCTCCCCATGTGCAGTAGATAGTGAACCCCCTGGAACCATGGTGTTCTGAAAATATGTGTGCACTGAGCAAGTCATTTCTTCTAGGACTTTTTTGTTGAGGGATGGGGTATGGGCAGCTGAGGAAGCAAGTATTTAGAAGAGACCAGGACTTGATCTAACACAATGCCAAAAGGAATGGGAACAACTAGAGCCAGATTTTCCCTGTGGTGCTTAGAGGAAACTAGCAGCTCTAGGAGCCAAGAGGGTGTCAGGCTGGGACTCAGGGGTGAAGAGTACACGAGATGGAGAGGCTTGGGCATTGCCACGGTTTCGGGTTTCAGGCAGAGTTGAGCCACATGGCCACATCACATCAGAGTTGCTGTTTTAACAGAATGTTTCAAGAGACTGACAGATCATAGGAGTGAAGGTTTTGTGTCCAGAGGGGAGGCCCCTCTAATTTTGGCAGATCCGGGAACAGCCCCTGCAGTAAACCAGTTTACTTGAAAGAAAATATACCCTCCCCTCATCTTGTGCACAACAAGCATGAAGTTTCTCAGTAAGATGAAGTTAATACCCTTTAGCGATATCAGTGCCAATGAATGTATGGAAATGTGCTCAACCTTGTCAGTAATCAGGGAAATGAAGAGCTGCGATTTCATGCTCATGCTGTTACATTGAATTCTCCAGTTTGTGCAGGATCCATTGAAATATAGGTTGTGTTCTTTCCTGCTGGACTGGAACCTGAGAGGGTATAGGCTGATGTTGTTGCAGCCATCTTGCCACCATGAGGGGAGAGCTTGTCTGAGAATGGAGCCATGCCAGAGGAAGGAGAGATTAGAGATGGAGAGAGAGGGAGAGACGGGGGCCTGCCAGAGCCATTGATTCTCTGGATCAAGTTGTCCCTGAGGCTGGGGCTCCCCTAGACTTTTCAGCTATGTGAACTAGGTTGGAGCTCAGATTTTCTATTGTCAGTAAGAGTTCTAGCTGACACAAGCATAGTGATGGAGGGAGAAAGGCTCATGGTATCTCTCACTTACTGAGTGTTCACTACACACTGTTCTAAGCACTTTGTGTGTCTTACTTCGTTTAACCCTCTCAAGAAGGCTCTGAGGTAAGGCACTCTAATCCTCCTTTTACAGGATGCGAGGAAACTGAGGCATATATAGCTAAAAAGCTCGCCCAAGGTCCCACAACCAAGCTTGGAGCTAGGCTTAGGTGGTCCAGCTCGCGAGCCCGTATTCTTAACCACGTCCTCACTGGCACCCTTGAGCACAAGTCAGGAAAGTTTGGTGCTTTCTCTGGGGCTGACTGAGGCTGCCTTGGCCTGCACGTTTGCATATGCAAGTTCTGCCAGTGGGGTCCTGGACATTCAGTCTGTGAGGAGAACCCACAAGATGTTTTCAAATCCATTATCCTTCTCCATTGAGACGCTGCTGCTGATTCTCCATCCTGCAGGACAGTGAGATGGGATTAATTTGGTAATTAAATGTTTGTGGCTGGCGATGAATAAATTGTCCCTCCTCACTAGGAGATCTTGCCATCTCACTTTGAAGTTGGAGAAGCAAGTCGCCTGCTTGCTTGCTGTGACATTCACTTACCCTTTGTAACTTCGTGTAATATATGCTGACCATATTTCCCCGGTTGTATTCTCTGGGAAGATGTTATTTACTGTCCCTAATGGCAGAGGGAAAAAAAAATTAGGTCATTGCCTCACACATCTTTCTTAAACCATCCTAGCACGTGCTTCGTTAGGCAAAGATGTATTTTCTGAAGAAGAGAAAACCAATCCTGTCTTTTTTCAGTTCTAGCGCAAATTTCCCCCCAGACTGCTGTGTTCTCGAATGTTTGCAGATAACATTCTGAAATGATGTCAGATATGTTCCTTATTCTTTTTTTCTTTTTTTTAAGGTTTTTTATTTACTTACTTGACAGAGATAGAGGGAGAGAGTAGCAGCAGGCAGAGGGAGAAGCAGACTCTCTGCTGAGCAGGGAGCCCGATGCGGGACTCGATCCCAGGACCCTGGGATCAAGACCCGAGCCCAGGGCAGATGCTCAACTGACTGAGCCACCCAGGAGCCCCGTTTCTTATTCTTTTATAAAGTGTGTGACTGCAGTCTCATGCTCAGCTGTGACATCACCGTATTTTAGGAAGTCCTGAAGTCATCTCGCCCCTGGAGCATTGACTCTATGCAGCTCTTCTCCCTCTTGCCATTGGAGGCCATCTCCAAGATGTGCAGGCAGCTAGCCTGCCCTTGCCCCGCCGGGGACATCTCCGACATGGCCACGGTTCGCACTGCACACTGCACACAGCCCGGGTGGACAGACTGGTGCAGGTGAACTCTTCTGAAAGCTGCCTATACTGGTGTTTTGTGGATGACGCTTTATAAGAAGAGTCGCTGGTCCACCTTGTTACTACCAAATTTATACCAATATAGAGTTAAACGTTTTGTTTTTGTGTTTGGTGGGGGGGAAATCATTTGAAATAATTTACTTAAAAAATACATGAGACATTGGAATGTGTTTTTTTCGACTCTTATTGTACCCTAAAATAGTGTAGAACTTCCATCACTTCTGAAAAAAAATCATGTTGCATGAAGATCAGTCATTCAAGTCCCTTTGGAATCCCACGTAACATTTATTCTCAAAATATTTTGCTTGGGGTGGGGGGGACACTGAGTGAGCATACATATGTAGGTTTTTGAGTCCAACAGATTGGGGTCAAATCCAAGGGCCTTACTTAGTAGCTGTGGGACTTTGGGCAAAATACTCCATATCCCAAGCCTCAGTTTCCCTCCTCCGTAAAACAAGGAAAATAGTATCTCTGTGAAAGCGATGAATAGTAATATGAGTATCCGAGACATAAGAGGTACTCGTTGAGTGAAAGCAGCTTTAATTATTGCCCTCCTTTGTGGCTTCTTCCCTTAGGTGAGATCCCCACAGGAACTTAAATGTCGACATGACACTTAAGATGGGGAAGCAGGGGTAAGAGGTAGCATCACGCCCATGTATACTTTGTGCTAAGCAATACTTCACGAAAATGAGGACTCAGGAGCAAAACACAGTGAAAAGATGTTGGAAGCAATCACTTGCTTCCAGAAAGATCCTTCCTTGAGCTGTAAACTTTCCTGATTTATTTAAAACATGAGTGCATTTTCATGCCACTTTTGGGAATGTATTTCAGACATCTGGGGTCTGTTTTCCAGGGCATTGCCCTGGACCTAGAAGATCCTGGGCTTCTCTTGAAAAGCAGATTTAAGGTAGAAGCCAGGACATTACTGGTTCATAGGAGGAGACAGAAGAACAGAAGGGATTTAGAGGGAAGAGGGAAGAGAAGCGGACCTGGAGGAGGGGCAGCCTTGGAAAGCAGAAGCGTCTCTGAAGGAGACCCTGGAGGAGGATCTGTAGACGGGCGGGAGAGGGAGAGGAGAGGCCGGGAGAGAGGGGCCCTACGGCTGTGTGAGGAAGGCCGTACACAAATGGTTAAAATATTGCTTGCTTCTATTATATCGTGAAAAAAAGGGCAGTGACCAGAGCTGCCTGGATTAGGAAGAAAGGGTGTAATTCCATCTTGGGGCTTCTGGTGAGTTGAGCTTGTGGTTCTGTGGCTTATGATGTCACCAGAACCCCTGGCTGGAATTACAGCCTTTTAATTTACAACTTGGTAAGTGGGGAGGCCGAGGGTCCATCATGCCTGCTGGAAATGTGGTGAGGACCCAAGGGTCGAGGTTGGCTTGGGAGGTCAAGTTCTGGAGGCTGGCCCCTTCTGTCCTTAGTGGGTAGTCTTGGTGAAGCCACTTTTCCTGTTCTGTCCTCTGTTTCTTCTCTCCCTGTCTTCCCATCCCTCCCTCTTCATTTCCCCAAGTCGCACAGCTTGATTTTCCCATGATTTATTTTATAAAACACCCAAGTTAGCCAGATTCCTCTGGCCTTCCCTCACAATTCAAACCTTTCCATCTTAAAATGCACCCAAGAAAGGCTCGAATGTGACACCTCTGACTTTTGGAGGAAGAGCCCTACTGTGAATTGGGTGGCTCACTTCTGTCTTTTGTTCTGCCTCCGACCTCCCACTTTATGGTACAATGCGTCAAGGTCAGGAAGTGATGGTTGAACCTCAATAGAGTGACTGCTATGGCCGCCTCAGACATGGCGGCATGTTGCTACCACAGTGCCTTTGGTTATCCTCGTTCCTCAGCCTCCATTTATATTAACCGTAACAAAAGTTACCTGAATATTTCTTACTGGCAGGACATGCTAGGGTGAGATCTGGGGATCTAATAGAAGACAAGATAGAGGTGATTGCTGTTCTCATGAAGGCTTCACTTGCCTGCCTGACGTGGCCGTTTCGGGGTTGCAGAGATCTCGGAATTAGTATGTCTCAGCCCTTGTCTCCAAATCTGCTCCTCCTCAGGTGTTCCCCATTTAGTTTCTGCCACTAGCATTGCCTGGTTGCTCAAGCCATTGTTCTAGGAGTGTCCTGCCTAGTGCCTCCTTTTCCCTCATCCCCAACCTCCAGTCCAAGAGCTGGTCTTGTCCGTGGTATCTCCAAAATAGAACTATAGATCACCTTCCCCCCCCACTGAGATCATTTGATTCCACCAGCTCTTAACAATTGCAGCAGCACCCGAGTGGCACCTCCCCCCCTTTTTATTGTTCTTTCTAACCCAAGAGTTCTCCAAGTGGGGTCCCCTGGACCAGGAGCAGCCGCATCACGAGGGAACTGTTAGAAATCCATCTTCATGGGCCTCCCCCAACCTATTGCATCAGAATCTCCGGTGGTGGGGCCCAGCAATCTTGAGTTTAACAAACACCCTAGGTTATTTTGATACGAGCTCACATTTCACAGCATCGTCTGTCCATTTGCCAGTCAGGCAAGTCACTCAGAGCTTTTTATGCCTTCTCTTATTTACTCTCATTTTACAGGTGAAGGGACTGGGGTCTGAACTTGGAGAGTAGATTGGGTTGTATCACGTCCAAGCTGAAAACCCTGCCGAAGTTTCCCACTAACTTTTCCACAGCCTGTAAGATGCTATCCCATCTGAGCCCGGACATGCTAGAGAGCCCGGAGGCTCCCTCCCCAGCCTCCCATTGAACACTTTTCCTTGGACTCACTTGCTTTAAGACATTTTAATCTTTCATTTTCAGGAACACACAGTTCCCTTTTCAGCCTCAGGGCCTTTGCTCGTACTGTTCCCTGTGCCTAGAACAGTCACTGTCCCGTCCTTTACATGGCTAGCACCTTCACTTCATCATTCAGGCCCAGGAAAAGTGTCACCTCCTCAAAAAGATTGCCCCTGACTATCCTAAAATAGGTTTCTCTGGAATTCTCCATTTTTGTTCCTTTATATGTCTCTACACAGCATGTACAATTAGTAATAACTTCATTCATTCATTTTTTAAAAAATGTCTCCTCCACTGGGAGGTAAGCTCTTTGAAGGTAGGAGATATGTTTATTCACCACAAAATTCCTAGTGCCTACCATAGTCCAAAATACATAGTATGGAACAAATGAATGAGTGAATGAATGAATAAACGAACAAAAGTAGTCCAGATTATTTTGTTTTGTCAACAAAATCCTTTCTTGTCCTTAAGCTCTCAGGCCAAATGCTACCTTCTCCAGGGAGCCTTCCCTTGTTGCCCTTGCAAAATTAATTCTGTACTCTTCCAGGGTTCTGGACGACACCATCATGGAACTCATTTTCTTGTGACGCAGCGGGGGCAGTGGGAAGGCGAGAGTGTAGGCTTTGAGGCACAGAGACCTGAGTCCATAAAACGGCCTGTGTCACTTCCCGGCTGCTTGCCATCTTGTCTCTGAGTTCTCGCATTTGTAAGATGGAGAGTCTTTTCTGAGGATGGGGATCATGTGCCCAGCACAGGGCAGGCCCTTGAGAAGTGGTGGCTGTTACTGTTTCAGAGCTAGTTACTCACATAACTCTCTCCCTCAAGAGAGAATGAGAGAAGGAGCTCCTGGAGCACTGGCCTCAGCCTTGTTACCCGTGCTGGTTGAGGGTGGAGGCAGCGCGAGTCCTCTGCCCGCCCCTCCCCATGCACGCCCATGGCATGGTTTTGGTGGCCAGCCGGCCAGAGGACAGTGAGAAGGCTGTCTGTGTCTGTGGGTGAGCCTGGCCTATGACTCACAGGCAAAGGGAACACAACTGGTTTCAAAAGCAAGACCTATTTACTGATGGCCCCTCCAATGAACATCACAGATAGATGAGCCAAAAACGCAAAGACAACCGTGGGATCCTAGCTTGAGCCGAGTGTCCCATTTGCCACAGGAGGCCACCGAGTTGTTTTGCAACACCATTTGGAAAGGCCCAGCGGGCTTCTTTTCCACCCAAAACGTCTTCCTTCCAGCACTTGGCCTCGGCTGCGTGGGTGGCAGGGATGCTGGAGACTTTGGCTTCCTGGTAGGCCACCGGGTATCTGCCCTATCCTCACTGGGAGATTAGTGAAGTTTGCTTTTCTCTCACCGAGAATCCTGGCCTCTCAGGAGACGCTGATGACGGCCAGTCCCTTCTCCCTGCTGCGGACCGCTCTCTTCCCTGGCTCTTCCTGAGCTGCTCTGCCCAGTGCTGACCTCCGCCCGCACCCGTTGACCAGGGGACCCACCTCCAAGTGCCGTAGCATCTGTCATCTTGTGCTGAGTTCAGTTGCAGGGGGCACATTGAGGGCTTGGCTTCTTCTGGAAGCAGGACTTTGCCATTGGTCAGCTTCCTGAGTGCTGCCTGGCCACAGCACACGTTCGTGGGACTTCTGCCTCCAGGCCCCCCCTTAGTGTCTCCCACATTTGAGTCTTTTGGATCTTACCTTCGTGATTTCTGCCATAGTATGTTTGCAACTGATATTGTTACTTCATATTTTTCTTCGAATCGACTCACTGTTTAATATCAATAGACGTTTTACATGGATAATTTATACCTCTATCACAGATAGAAAACCAGTGTCAGTTGCCATTTAATAATAATAATAATAATAATAATAATAATAATAATACAAAGGTAAAAACCACTTTATTTCAGCTAGATCTTTCTGCCTGTCCTAGACTTGAGCTTGGCGCCTGCTTTCTCTCTGTTAAGAGGGAGAACAGAAAGTTTTAGAGATGTGTTAAAGTCATATTCACATTAAACTGTGACCTTTTCCTTGATATAGAAAATTTGAAAGAGAATTGCGGACAAAGTCATTCCTTGATTTAATGTTATTTAAGACTGTGTGTGGGTACCACCAAAACCATTTTAGGTATAGTGATTTTAGTCAATAATACTGTGTTCTATATTTCAAAACTCCTAAGCCGCTAGATCGCAGATGGTCTTTCCACAATAGAGAAATGACAGTTATGTGCCCCGATAGAGATGTTAGCTAAAGCTACAGTGGTAATCGTATTGCATTATATAAATGTGCCAAATCACCATGTTGTGTATCTAAATGGATACAATACTCTATGTAAATTGTATCTAAGAAAACCCCTAATACTTACATAGCGAAGGCCTTAAGTGTTTTGCAGAGATTAACTCTGTTTTTTTTACAGCAACTCTATGATGTGATTATAATGACCCCCATTTCACAGATTAGGATATTGAGGCATTGAGAGGCTAACTTGCCTCTTCATAAAGCTTGCGAGTACTAGTGGAGGCAGAATTGGAACCTAGCTGTCCGATTCTAGAAGTCTTTTTTTTTTTCTTAAGATTTTATTTATTTATTTGACACAGAGACAGCCAGTGAGAGAGGGAACACAAGCAGGGGGAGTGGGAGAGGAAGAAGCAGGCTCCCAGCAGAGGACCCTGTTGTGGGGCTCGATCCCAGAACACTGGGATCACGCCCTGAGCCGAAGGCAGACGCTTAACGACTGAGCCACCCAAGCGCCCCTGATTCTAGAAGTCTTGATCTCAAATGCTAGTCTCCGTGGCCTTTTGAAGTGGTCACTTGTCCCAGCACCGCGGGAGATGCCAGCCCTGTGAATGTTGCAGATAGGTTGTGAGGTCTCAGCTTTGAGCAAGTGGGGTCTGGCGTTGCTTCCTCCTGGGGCTGGGCGCTGTAGTGTTCTTGTGTCTTTAGGTCTCTTTGTTGAGTGCCTGCTGTGGGCGTGGCGCTGTGCTGGGCACGGGGTTGTGGACACAAGTGTCCCCAAGGCCTTACCCTCAGGGAACTCCAGTCAGGGGAGGGGAGCATGTTAATGGCACGGACACAACCGCGTGATGGAGTTCTATGATAGAGGGGAGCCGTGGGGTGAGATGGGCTGTACGTCCTTCCCTCAGGTTGGGTGGGGTTTGGAAAATGCCGTTTGAAATGAAGAAGGATGCAAAGGTTGTGCGGAGCACAGGGAAAGCTTGAGGAAAGGCCTAGGGCTGACCAGCCGGGAATGGGGAGGGCAGCCTGCTTCTCGACTCCCTTGAAGAGTGTAAGCCAGCCCCTGAAAATCCTGCGCAGCACTGCAGGGAAGAAGTTGTGCAGACTCTTCTCTGTCATTGATTTTTCAGAGGACACAGATCTGGGATTTGTGCATGGTGACCAGTGAAGACCTCTGGCTCAACAGAGAAAACATGGAGGCTTTGGTCCCCCGCCATTCCCCAGAGAACCACAGATGACTGCAGCCTCTGTCCCACTGTCACAACCTGTGACTCTGAGGTGCAAATTTGGCCGTGCCGGAGAGGTAATTTTAGGGGTAAGTTTGTTTATTTGAAACCCCACGCTGGCAATTGGGTCAGGTTTTTATGTGAGCATTTCGTGTTCGGCATATAAGGAAGTACTGCTCGTTAGCTGCTACAAATGTGCCCAAACCTCTCTCTCCAGAATAAACTCGTGCTTTGCAGATGAAATGAAACATACTGGGGCCACACTCAGAATAGAACGTCCTTGGCTGGGCGTTGTAATCCCTGGTGCGGCGCTGACAAGAACCCTGGAGCGGGAACGGCCGCACTCCATACTTGGAGCTCCTCACCGATTGCAGGAGGCTTCAGAACGCGGAGCTGAAGGGCCGTGATGAATGGCAGGCTGTGAACGTTTTGGGGGAGATGCAAATGCTCCCTGGACTATTTCAAGGACGCACATACTCACGGGCAGCATTTGATAAGCGGCGGTGGAGGGCTAGTTTTGGCGCAAGCGGGGAGGGAAAATAGTCGGAATTCAGACGGTCTAACCGGAGCATCCTCGGTTGTATCTCCACGGAAAGTGGAAATTATTTGGGAATCTGTTCAGGAAGCAGAGGCAGGTGGGAATCCGGACCACCTCTAATGCCCTGAAAGACAGTGGCTGTGTTGCCTAACCTTTCTAGACAACTGTGTCCTCTTTTTTTTTTTTTTTCCTTATAAAATGAGGAGGCGAGGCCATTTGGGAAGCTTTCAGGCCACTTTCAGATTTTAAGTCCAGTGATTATCTGGGGACAGTAAGTAGGAATTGGCTGAGGTGGTTTTGCTGCATGTATTGGGCAGGTTATAGAGATACTGTGGGAGTTCATCAGCAGGACGTGAGTGCGCTCACAGGATCGAAAGCAAAGCTGAGTGCCTGAGTCATGCACGGGAGGGGAGCTGGGGCGATGCTGGGGAGCTGGGGAGCTGGGCTGGAATACTGTCTCCTGGGGCTTCAGTGATAAGTCCATCGAGCCTAACCTTTTTGGGTCTTGTATTACTCTACTTTAGCCGCAAAATTCCTGGGTGGGGGAGGGCCTAATTGACCTATCTTGGGTCCAGTATCCCCTCCTTGGGCAAGGGAACACAGGGTACCTGGAATCACGGGCCCATCAAGACTGTGTGCAGTGGGGGGTGGTCTGGGAGGGATGGGGCAAGAAGAGAAGGCGAAAGGAAAGTGCATTGTTACTTAAAAAAAGGGGGCATAGATACAGGACGGGCCGAAATCACAGATTTTCATTACTCTGACATAATGAATGAAAAGGAGATAATTTGGACTGTTACAATGCCTATCTTTAAGGTCCTATTTGAGCAAGGCAACTGCTCTTCTCAGCCCGATCCTATCAAACATCGGCTTTAATATCCCACCTGGCTGCGTAGAGACAAGTGTTTCTACGTGTGGCCCATGAGCTGGCCGTGGAAGGATCCTGGCTCTCGCAGCCGTTCGCCCGGTCCATCCATGAGCAGAGCTGAACACACAGGAGTAAGTGGAGCTGAAATGACTGCAGTGGTAATAGTGGGGTGTGTGTATTCGCAGTTTTGGAGTCATAACCACAATCGTTTGCGCATGTTCCTTGGACCAGAAGGAACAAAAGGAAGAGGAGGAATACGAAGGGAGTCGATAGCAAGCCCGAAACCCTTGGTTTACTTTATTCCTTTGCCCTCTTGGGTTAGGTGAGCAAGGGGAGCAAGTTATATTGTTAAATTTCCACTAAGTACTGTTCTTACTACATACTGGCAGTGGAGAAACAGCTTCGAGCAGCCTTTTCCAAAGCTGTTCTATGGGATCTAGGCTTTGAGAGTCTCAAAACAAACAAACAAACAAACAACAACAAATAAAAAACCCAAAACCTAAAAAACAACAACAAAAAAGGAAAAAAAGAAGAAAAAGAATGTTTTGTAGTCAATAGCCTTGGAATAAATTGAAAATTATATTGTCTTTTGATTATTCATGGTATGCATTGGCACTGATAAGTCCTGCAGCATACAAGCCTGTTTAATTTAGTCTAATTGGCATTTCCCAAATGTTCTTGACCATGCAGATTTTAAAATAATACCTATTACCAGGTACCATCTTTGGCTTTGAGAAATGCTCACAGTGCCCTTGTACTTGCATTGATCAGGAACGTGTGGGGTCATTGGTCACCTCTTCATCTTCTTGGCACATAGAGATTTCTATACAGTGACTTCAGAGACCATGTTTACTTGTATTCGATAATTCTAAAGCAAGCCTGGGGCCTCAAAACATACTTACATGTTGCTCCAGATTTTCTGTGACAAGGTTCATTTACCCTCCCACCGAATGTTTGTCAGATGCCAAGATGCAGTGTTCTAGGAGGCACAGTTGGAAGCAGAGAAATGAATAATGGATGGGTGCCTCCTTAAAGAGCCTCTGGGCTCCCGGGGCAAGAGTGCATGCAAACAGATCACAAAAAAGAGGTAGGAGCAAAGACCATGAAAAGATGCTCTGTGCCAGCTCTGGGAGGGGCTTGGTGTCTTAGACGCCTGCTAAGACACACAAATTTGGTACATGGTACCTAAAGCCCAGCGACTCTGCTCTATGGGTGTTATGTTCCCTTTTTACAGTTAGGAGAACTGAAGTTTAGAGAGGTCTGTCTCTTGCCTGATTATGTGTGTGAATGATGGGAGACAAGGTTCGAACTGGCTCTATCTGACTCTGAAGCCCAGGGTCTTCCCCAAACACCCCGCATTGCTGCCATTTACTCACCAGATTTCCCATATCCCAACACCAGGTCATTTCATAGACTGTCAAATATTAGAGGGGGCTCAACTTGAAATGAGTATTGTCTCAGAAAACCTGAGCCGCGGTCTTTGTCATGGGAATTGAGAGGAGGGCAACTTTCACCTCTAAAAAAAGTGATGTCTAATTGTGTGACCGATTCATAAATGCCCTCATCAGGAGTAAAAATATTGCTGCAGACAAGCTAAAGTATAGCTGCTGAGCCTGGCCTCCTCTTCCCCAAAGGTAAACCGTGTGATCAGTTCGGGATGTATCCCTCCAAGCCTTTCTCAGTGTATTATTTAGGTACAAATGGATGTAATAGGGGAAGTATTCCACTGAGTGAATTATCTTGCACATTTTTTTTCACTTAACAGTATATTTGGAGCTCTTTCCATGCTAGAACACAACACTTTTTTTTTAACGACTTTTCCTTGTGAAGCAGTAACTTTTTTTAAAAAAGATTTATTTATTTGAGAGAGAAAGAGAGAGAGAGCGCAAGCAGGGGGAGGGTCAGAGGGAGAGGATCTTCAAGCAGACTCCCTGCTGAGCACGGAGCCCTACGCAGGGCTCCATCCCTGGACCCTGACGTCATGACCTGAACCAAAACCAAGAGTTGGCCGCTTAACCAACTCAGCCACCCAGGAGCCCCTGAAAAGATAACTTCTTATTTTGAAATATAAAAGTTGCATAATAGAATGAATAGTTCAAAGAATCTTTAAATACCTTTTAATGTTTTGCCCTATCTGCTATCTGTCTGTGTATATATAATGTATATACACACGTGTTATATGTGTAATGTGGTTTTCTTTTCTGAATCATTTGAGGGGAAGCAGTGTACATTATGCTCCTTTCCCCCTAAATACTTCACTGTATATTTCCTAAGAGTAGAGATATTCTCCTAAATAGCCATAGTCCTTATCAGTGTCTCTAAATTTAATATTGATATGCTGCTTTTAGGCAGCCTATCATCTATATTCCATTTTTTGTCAGTTAGTTTTCCATTTTTTTGTCAATAATGCCCTTTGTCGTATTTCTCCCTGCGATCTAGGCTGCCATCTAGGATCAGATATTGTCCTAGTCGTCATGTCTATTTGTTCTTTTATTAAGATGGAACATTTTTTCCAGTCTTTCTTTGCGTTTTATGATATTGACACTTTTGAAGAATACAAGGCACCTTTTTACGAAATGGACTGTTTCTTTTTTGGGGTTTTCTAATGTTCTGCCCTGACTAGATTGACGAGTGGATGCAAGGCTTGCATTCTCAGCCGGGATATTGTAGAGGCGGTGAGTCCTTCTCAGGGTGCCGCGTCGGCGCACGCGGTGCCCGCCCCTTGTTGGTGATGTTCATTCTGATCGCCTGGTCAAGGGGTTGTCCCATTTGTCTCCCATGAAGTTACTGTTTTTTTCCCCTTGCAACTAATATGCATTCTGTTGGGAGACACTTAAGACTCTGCAGGCAGTCTGCTCCTCATCAGTATCTCTCCCCAGATTTAGCATCCATTGATGATGCTAGCCCGAGCCAGTCTGTATTATGATGGTGGCAAAATGATGATTATCCAGCTGTAACAATCCCTCCACATACACCCGTGGGCTTGGCATTCTGCTGTAAGCCAGGGCCCTCCTTTCCCCCCCCCTCTGTATTTGTTTCCCTCTTTACTGTGGACTCACGGGTTCTAATTTTTTAATGGCCTCTAATTTGTTACTATCCTTAATTATTTTGGTGCTCAAATTGTCTCCCATTTGCCCGGTGGAAGTCCCTTCCTGTGTCCTTGTGACATGTACTCATCATTTTTTTTTAGTACTTTTTTACTTTCTGGCATTACAGAATGTTCCAGGCTCATCTTGTACCTACCCCGTCTCAACCCCAGAGTGAGCCATTTCTCCAAGGAGCTCTGGTTTCTTTTAATAGGGAATGGAGACCAAGCTCTGCACACTGACATGCTCCTTGCCATGCAGATTCTAGCTCCTATATTCTTTTTACTCACTGCCTGGTATTTCACAGAAGGGCTGCATAGTAGCTTATTTATCTGTTGCCCTATTGATGGATGTTTAGGTTGCTTCCCGTTTGTCCCTATTTCAAGCAACTCTCAATGCATAGTCTTGTCAGTGCTCTTGGTGCATTTGTAGAAGGAGTAGCTCTCCAAGGGTGAGTGACAAGAAGTGGAATTTGCTTGCTCGTGAGGTGTGTATGTTTACCATTTTACTACATACAGCCAGTTTATTCTCCACAGTGGCTCCACCAGCGTAGTGCCCAATAAACAGGATATGAACATCTTTATTTTTCCACACCCTTTCTGATGTCTGGTATTGCTCAATATTTTGTTTTTACACAATTTCAATGATGAAAAGTGTTCTCGTATTGTCTTAATGTTCATTTTCCTGATTGTGAGGGCGAGCGTCTCTCATGTGTTGACTGGCCATTTGCTTTCTCATCGGGGGAAATAGAGAAAGCTTTATGAGGGATATAACAGTCGAGCCAGACTTCACTAGAGGAGAAGGCTTTTAGGAGGTAGGCAAGACAGAGAAGCTGTTTCAGACGTAGGAAACAACAGAGCAAACCACAGAGTCGTTAGGGCCAACTGGTCGTAGACTTTGGATCCCCCACTTTCCTGGGGTGGAGCCTGCTAGTTCATCCCAGTGCCGCCAGGTTCATGGTCATCCCTATGACAAGCTTTGGAAGAGATGGGAGGGCAGCTCCCCGGCCTTCTATTTTAAGGTCATTTTAGAATTCACACACACCTTCCTTGTCTGAGTGAAATTTAACTGGGGCTGAGGTAGCCAGATGTTTTTCTTAGGTGGTAAAACCAATCGCGCTCACCAAAAATCAGATCAAGTGAGGGCACAGCTGATGGAGGAAGGAATACAGGCTAGATGACCTGTGGTGGGAAACAGATTGGTTGTTCAGTGATATCAAGCAAACCAAACACCACCCAGAAATGACAGGGGGAAACCCAACACGATGTGTGTGTAGGATCAGGACTGAATGAAAGGCTAGCTTTTCATCGTGGCCCAGTGGCTGGAGGCTTGGAGGAAAAGCAAGAGAGTGTCGAAGAAAGAACATCTTGCCGTGATCATTTTGCTGTCTGTACATACGTCAGATCATTATGTTATACACCTGAAACCGATACCATGTTGTGTGTCAGTTAGGTCTCGATAAAGCTGGACCAAAAAACTTAACTTAAAAAAAGAGAGAGAGAGAACAGTGATGGTGTTCTGCCAAGAGACGGGTGCGGGGTAATTTAATAAGGGTTAGGCAAGACTTCTTTCATAGAAAGAGGGGCTTCTGTGGGAGGAAGGGCAAGGGGAAGGGATTTCATCTGGAGTGTGAGGGATTCAAGTGGGACACTTGGAACCGCTGGGAACGATCTCAACTATCGAAGTGATTTGTCGGGGGAGTTTGTGGAAGGTCCTCTTCCTCTTTGATAAAGACATAGATTCTCTTCCACTGGAATGATTTGAGGCATCGTGTGTGAAAGCCCCCCAGGCCTGGCTTCTCTGCCCAGCCAGGGTCTTTGTGGGTGACTTCAGGTGTAGTGCCTGTGGGCAGGCGTGAGGTTACTGCTCACACACCCGCGGACTTTCTCTGTCAAGGAGAGGAGAGGGGCCTACCCAGCAGGACCTGAAGCTTTCACAGGGTAAATGGCTTTTGGGACTGCAGATGTACTTGGGAAAATGGCACAGCAATTTTTTTTTTTCCTAATTGGTATCTCAACTTACTTCTAACAATACCACGATATAGGGATTTTTATTCTTTTTTCCCCAACATTTTAGTATGGCAAATTTTAAACTCGCAGAAAGTTGAAGGTCCAGTATGAACACTGCTGTATTTATCGCCTAGATTCAACAATTTTGTCTCTATTGCCTTTGTCTCGATATGAGTTTGTGTATCTGCGTGTCTGTTAGAGCCATACGTACATGCATTTGTGTTTCTATACTTTTTTTTTCTCTTGGCTGAATCTTTCTAAAGCAAGTTGCAAACATTGTGACACTTCACCTGTTTGGGAGAGAGAAACCACACCTCTTCGAATGGAGAGAATTTACTCTCATGACTTAATGAGGCATAAAGTTATAACCAGGTAACTGAAGGAATAGGAAGAGAGCTCTAAGGAGTCATGGAGGAGGCCATTTCAGGAAGCAGGTACCATCTTTACGGCTGGTGGCATAAAGGTGAAAGGCTGGGATTATTAAACTAGAAGCTAGAGGGGAGGCGACTTGGCCAGCGCTGGCTTCTGAGCTGTGGGGCTGGGACTCAGAGCTCTGAAAAGGAAAGAAGTGCTGCCGCTAGGGTGAGGAAGCATCGCTGAGGGCAGAGCAGGAACAGGAAGCAGACAGGAGGGAGCAAATCCCTTCTTCCGCCTTCAGCCTTGCAGGCTCTCTCTCTCTAGCGCCCCCTTTTGGCAGAGCCTATCATAGGGTTTGCAGAGTCCCAGACCCAGCATCAGGGGCCAAGTATAGAAGAGTGAGTCTGGAGTCAAGAGAGAACATTTTGCTAACAGGCACAGACCTTAAATACCTTAGCGTGTATCTCCTAAATTCAGAAGGCACTCCTACCTATACACAGTATCATTAGCATGCCTAAGAAACAGCAATTTCCTAATATCTAATGTGCAATCCATGTTACAGTTTCCCCATTAGTCTCCCGAATGGTTTTATGGCTGTGATTTTAATCTTTTAGGGAGTAGAATCCAATCAGGATTCCTGCACTGCATTTGCTCCATATACTTTGGTCTCAGTCTAGAGCAGTCTACTGCCTCCCTCTCCTTTTAAAAATTACTCTGATGAGAGGCTAGGCTGACTGAGTTGTACAAAGTATTTCTTCATCGTGTTTCTTTACCTATTCTTCTGTCCCCAGTATTTCCTGTATCCTAGAAGTTAAGTCTGAAGGCTTGATTGGATTCATTCATTTTGGTCTGGAATACTTCATGGGGGTGTTGTGTTCTTCATTGCAATATCTATTTTAGCATATGAATTCTAGTGTCGTCTTTTAAGACACTTATTAACTTCAGATACACTTGTATCCTAGGGAGCAAAAGGGGAGGAGGACAACCATTTTCATCGTGGCAGATGCTGTTATTAGTTCTGGTAGAACTTGGCCTTACCTCCCCCCTCCCCCGCCCCCACCACACCCCTTGAATGAGCCCTCCCTGGCCATCCTCCTGCGTCATCTGGAGATGTTCTGTACTATGTACTGGAACTTCTGCTCGCTGAGACTGGGTTTTATCCCCGAGCATCCTGTGTTGCAATCCTTTGGGTTCCCCACATGACCTGCCAATGTGAGTGGCATCACCACTTCCCTGCGCGTGCCGGGCTTGGCTCTCTGCTGCCCCTGAGCGCTCGGCTGCAGAGCCAGTTTGCTAATTACCTGTGAAAGGAAAGTTTTCTCTTCTTTTCTTGCCTACAGTTGATTCTTTGTGAGTTCCTCTGGGGGCTACCTTGCCAGCCCCGCACTATGTCATACCCTGCCTCTTCTGTGGACATGACTTTCTCACCACAGATTCTGGACTCTCTCAGCATTCCTCATGTTCTCTCTGCCTTGTCATTCACCACTTGGGATCTTGGCCATCCTGACCTCTCTTTGGCATCACCAAACAGAGCCTTCACCCACAGCTTTGGATCCTCTTTCTGGGTTCTATTTTCATCAAATCCAGTTTGCCTTCCCATGTGCACGAGTGGAAAGGTCAGGCATGCTTGTTCTGAGCCAAGTCATAGGATCGGAGTTTTAGGTTTACTTCTTTAACCCTAAAGGGTTCCAGGTATAGTGAGGTTTTGAGGAAGACCAGATGTAAGAAAACCAGGAGTTCAAGTTAAAGGAGAGACGGCACCTGACCCCCAGTTTCTGCGAGGTAGGAATGATGGTGAACTGGAGAGGCCATGGGAGAAATAGGCGTAGCCTCCGTGTAGCTTCTCCTGTCAAGAGATGAAGTATTTAGGTAACCCTTGAATCTGACTGACGTGTTTTGCTTCAACCAATGAGACATTAATAAAAGGCATGTAGGCAGAGGCTTGAAAAATGCTTGCGTATTGGGGCTTGCCCTCTTCCCTGATGGGAGAACATGGAGCTAGCCTGCTGCACAGGCCATGCAGAAGAGAACTGAGGTATCCCATCCCACACCTGTCAGCTTCTGACCACAGCCATGTGTGTGAGCCTAGGCGAGACCAGCTGAAGGAACACTGAGTTGGGCCCACTCCAAATTGCAGATACTCATAGCTCATAAGTGAGTATTGTTTCATGCCGCTAAGATTTGGGGTGGTTTCTTACACAGGAAGGACAAACTAGTGCATGCACTATGGGATGGGGGCAGCGCCCGCTCAGCGCCGGCCTAGAGTTGCCATGCCAGAATATGGGCCCAGGATCGTCATATCTTCCAGTTTTCCGGAGAAGAGAAAAATTCAGGATTAGTTTCATGTGAAGTGTTCTAACTTTTAAATTGGCTTCAGTGTTTGCCCCACATCATTCTTGATCCAGGGGAAGTGGTCATTTGAGGGGGGACACATGAGCCAGCAGTATTCTCTAGGGACCCATGGCTGAGGGCTGGAATGGGAGCAAAGGCATCTTGGCCTGCCTTGGAGCACTGAGTCAGTAACAGACGTTTGTGGCAGGAAGAGGATGCCTCTGAAAAGATCCCTGAGAAGGGCATTTCTTCTGCTTATTCTTCGAGACTCAAACAAAATGCCATCTCCTGTGAGCTTCTCTACCACGTAGTTCATTCCTCCATCAGGGCACATAAATCCTGTGCCCTTCCCCCACCATCTGCCTCCCTCACTGGACTTGGGGGAGCTTCTGGAGGGCCGTATCTGGGGGACTTATTTACCTTCCCACCCTAACGGCCAGGCTGGCGCATGTTGAAGGAACAGGTGACTTGGTGGATGCCTGGAATGTTCTTGTGTGCCCCTCCTCTCTTCGGGGCAGGCTGCATCTTGTCACTGTCCCAGTCACTGAAGCCTTGCATCAGAGTGAATCATTGAGCACAAATGTTCATCTAGCTAAGGAACTCTAGAAAATGGAATTTTCTTACATTTTTGTCAGTTTATGGAAAAGCAACAAATAAGCCAAAAACAAACCCCCAAACCAAACACAAAGGTCCTCCCCACGTCAAGTGTGTCAGAGGTTAAGCCCCAGAGATGGAGTGTCGAGCTGGCTCTTGGCCTGGGGAGAGTATTAGCCTCCTTGGGGTCTTGGAGCTGGTACAATCACAGGGCAGGTGATGCGGGCCTCTGAGTGAGGCGATTTACCCCGCGTGGGGACTGCAGCATTCTGTGGGGCCTGTGTAATCCGAGCCAGCCCAAACATCTGGCTGATTATGGAAGATAAAGCCTCCCCTAATTCCTCGTGCTCCCATTGAGAGAGCGAGTGCACACTTTTTCCATTTTCATTTACATATTTGACATCTCATAGTCCCAGACGCGGCGTGATCAGGGTAGGCCAGAAAAACTTTGTGTGAAGGTCATCAGAGACCCTCAGGGGAAGCCTGGGGAGAAACAAATGTGCCTGGCCGGGCCTCCTTCTCCTTTCTGCAGTAGTCCCCTCTACCCAGCTGGTGGAGGGCTGCTTTGACTCTGCGGCGCGGGGACTGGAGCCCGGCTGGGAGGCGCACAGCTTTCCTCTCTCCACTAGGGGGTGGGGGAGTTTGGATGTCCAGCTAGGAGGCTGCCGGCCTTAAGCTCAACTGGACTAGGAAACCAAGCGGCTCAGAGCACGAGTGAGCCGCAGGGACCCGATGAGGTTGAGGCCTTTTGATGAGTTGCTTGTTGGAGGCAGGTCTGGTTCCTGGGGAAGAGTGGGCTATTTTGGGTCTGGCTCAGGTTGGCCCAAGGCAGGCCAGTGAGGGCAGCTACTCTAGGCTGTGACTCCTGCAGCCCCGACCTCCGGGCTAGCCTCCATCAGTGACGGCTCTGTCCCTTGCATAGACCAGCCCTAAAAGGTGACTGTGAGCTGGGTGGAGGGCACAGGGATGGGCTTCCTCTTCTTCCCCATACCCTGCAGTGTGGGGCCTGAGGCTTTCCCATGGCAGGGCAGTCAGGGTGCCAGGAAGGAAGCCTGCTGCCATTGAGAGAGTATTTCCCCAGCCTCCTGCTAACTGCCTGAATGCCCTGCATTCGAAGAAATTTTGTTCCTTTGAGTCAAGGTGTGGGTGCTTCCCTGTGGTGTCTTTTAAAAATGCATCTCTCTCTGAGAGAAGGAATATGTTAACAAAGGGCGGCATAGTTGCCTTAGAATGAGTGAATTTATCACATTTCCTGCACCTCCCCCCTGCCCCCCTGCCAGGGCCCCTTACTGTAAAGAGGGCCAGAGGGAGCTGAAGGGAGGGAAGGACAAAGACCAGAGCCTGGGGGGCCAACCACATTAGGAGATCTGGGACAAGTAGGGAAGAGTGATGTAGAGGCCTCTTGGCAGTCTTCTAGGGAGGGAAAAGATGGAGTAGACAGAGAATTTTTGGAATGCAGGAGGGAGCTGAAGCATGAAGGGCTGGGACATTGACAAAAGCATTCCGTAATTTAACCTCATGCTGCCTTTCTGTCAGAGCTCCTGGAATTCTGAGCCGAATGTTTTGTTTCTCACCCTTCCCAACGTCCCCGTCGCTTGTCACTTGCTGAGGGATTGACTGAAAGCTTGAAATGCAAACTCAAGTGAGTTCATTTTCCAAGTCTGGCTTTTCTTGTTGGTAAAATGGAGAGAACTCCACTCATCTTTATGCACAGAAGCGTCCAAGCATAGCATCTGCGAGGAAATACTCGTTTCCTGATGCCATAGAAGAAAATCTAGGGCGCCTCCCTTTACCCCTAATATGGAGGAGTACTACAAATAAGAAGGCTGCCCTCTCTGGGAGGTTGCAATAAGGGGTCTGGTGAGAGTGGGAGGCCAGGAAGATGCTGACTTCAGCTGGTCAATCGCCCATCCAGTTGGACCGGTTGTTGCCATCAGCTGAGAGTAGAGAAGAAGGGCCAGATTTGGCTTCTGGATTTTCAGAGAAGTGCCTCAACTTTAAGATTTTATTTAGGTGGGCTACATGTAGACCCAGGTTGTAAGGACACAAGAATTAAAGAAAAAAAATTCCCCAAACTAAAATAGACAAGCAATATACAAACACCTCTTTCAGTGATTTACACCCAAATAGTTTCAGAAAACCAAAATCTACTATAAGTATAAAAAGCACACAACGTAAAAATGCATGGCATTTCTCCCTGGGACAAGCACGATGTCTGTTTTTCTATGTGCAGGCAGGCCTTTCCCACCCTGTGGCCCACGTGGTCTCCCCTGCTCCTTCTTCATGGAAGGAAGAGAAGGGTTGAAAGATCTATGGATCATCCCTCCTTCATTTAGGAGACCTTGGGGTGAACTCACAGAACACAACAGGACAACCTATGTAAAGACA
Organism: Ursus arctos; assembly: GCF_023065955.2. Lineage (NCBI taxonomy): Eukaryota > Metazoa > Chordata > Mammalia > Carnivora > Ursidae > Ursus > Ursus arctos. Next base: position 59,970,715 of record NW_026622819.1, read on the forward strand.
GATGTGAGAGTGAAGAGGAGCTGGGGTGACACAGGAGAGCCTGCCGGGGGTAGACTTGTATGCAGACCCTTGAGCCTTAAAGTCCCGTGCTGTTTCTGAAGACGAGCCACACATCTGGCTCTGAGCGCAGCGGTGGCCAAAGCAAAGACGGAAATAGGGTCTTTAAGAGACCTCACACTGTCCAGCACCCGGACCCAAGCCAGCTCACTTAGCAGAAGCACAGTTCTTGCTGGAACCAAACATCTGGCTGATTATGGAAGAGTAGAAGTTTCTCCCCCGGGCTCTCATGGAGAAAACACTGTGTGAGGAAGTCGAGGACCTCTTTTCCACAGCTCTGTAATGCACGGAGCAGGGAGTTTTATACATGTCACCAAAAAATTCCCTCATGGAGGCAGATGCCAGGTAAGCAAGGCCTTTCCAATGAAAACGATCACACCAGAACCCAAGACACTCTGACCCAAACATTGAGCTTTTTCATGGTTGGATTTTGCCCAAAGGTAAAATTTAGAAAATGTGGAGCAGTAACTTGCAAGGTGTGTCCTGTGGGATAATAATACGCATGATGTGAAAAAGGTTAAGCAAAGGTAAGCAGGCTATTTTTGTAGCTGCGAACCCTCTCAGAACCTTTCCTGGCCTGATGCACTTAGACCTCTCCGTTTGCAGTCTGTCCAAAACCTATTTAACTGCTTAACTCTGTGTGTGTCTGTAGGACGTTGGGCATCCAGCGGAAGGGGGAAGCCTGAAAACAAAGAAAACTCCCCAAAGGCCAGGAGTGAGAGCTGCATCGCCTTGTTCCCCAACTACACCCCTGCCTCAGACTTGTGTTTGCAAGGGAAGCTTGTGCGGTGTCACCTTGGGAAGTGCTCGTCTCTCTGAAGCAATGTTTCGTGGCTTGGCTGTAATTGTCCTGGGAAATGGAAATAAATAATCTAAATAAATTTATAACTACTTTAACAATGAATTTTCAACTAAGCCCTATCTGAAATGATCTTGCATCTCTGCAGTGGTGAACCGGCCCACCGCCCTCTGGCCATCTAGCTCTGGGTGGGTGGGTGGGGGTATGGACCACCGCAGGCTTTTCCATGAATCCTCTGTGCATTCAGGGTCTCGCCCCGGAGACGGTAGGGGAGTTGGCAGAGAAGAGTCAGTAGTTATTCTGTGGCCCGGCCTTGGACTATCGCAGTCCTGGGTTTGGCATGCCCGGTGACGAGCTGACTCATTTGCTCCGGACTGGCATGGCGTGTGAGGCAGGGAGGACGTGGAAAGACGTTCAGAGTCAAAACCTGATAGTGCTTGCCCCTACTGGGTATCAGCTCGGAAATGAACATTATTCCCAATTTCTTAAACTGCCCAGCGCGTCCACTTCTTTTTCTCCTTTGTTTACGTCTTTTTTTGTCTTCTTCAGGGGGAGATTTGCAGATGGGATCCTTCAGGTTGTATGACAGGGGATCAGGTTCATATCCTATCAGATCTTCAGCATTCCCCCAGTTTGGTGGCCAAATGTTTGGAAATGTTTGCTTTCCAAAGGCAGCCATTCATTTCTCTCTTTATGCAGCAAACATATCTTCGGTGCTGACCATATGCAAAGCTCGAGCGAGCAGATGCTGACAAATATATACAAAAGTCATCTGAAAGTTACATAAATCTCCGTATAAATAGTATAAACCACATTTCCAGCCCGAAATGGCAAGCGTCATGTATTTGACAAAGAACATTTATACAACAAACCCTATTCTTTTAGTAAAGTGGTTTTTAAATAATTTACGCTCAAAGATTGTTGCTTACCAAGCCCATCTGATGATGAAATACGGGCATCCCGATTTGGGACAAAGTGATGTGGTCAAGTTTTTGACTTTCCTATGTCTGGTTTGGAGTGTCCTCCCGCTGCTCTGGACAGAAGGCCTTTTTCTGTCCTTTTCCTTTATGCTATTGCTCGGGACTCGCACCCTTCCCGTAGTAGCGTAATCCTGTTCCACAATCGTTTACACGCCGCGGGAGCTCAGCGTCTTCACACTGGACCAACTTTCATCCCATCCCCTCCAAAAACCTCTGGAACCCACCTCGTGTATGAAATCTTTCTCTCAGGAAATTTTTTCTTTAGCTTGCCGCCAGACAGGTCTCTAAAAGAACACAGAACACCCCCTTCTGGGGGAATGATGGTGAAGAGAGGTTTAGCTGCACATCATTTCCAAGCGAGACGATGTCCTGTGCTCAGAGCCGTCTGAACAGTCTGTGATTTGGTTGGTAGGAAATGCACAAACAGCGGAAAGAATCCCCATGGTGGTTAAAAGCCAGTGAAGATAAATTTCTTTTACAATCCCATTCTTCAGTTAAAAAATAGTACATCAGGAATGAAATTCTCTCTCCATGGGAGGTCAAAGATCAGAAGGGGCTCTTGTCTGGATCCTGGCGAAGACCCACAATACAATAACAGGAGACATAATTCTGGTGTGCAGATAGTCGCTCATTAGGTTATAGGACAACTTCATTTGTGAAAGTCTTTCTGACTTGCCCAAAGGACATGACTGGACAGTGAGACTTTCTTCCCAGCACATGGATGTGTCTGACAAGGAGTAATTAATCTTGGCTTCAGTATTCTGGAGGTAAATGCCTACTTAGGAGGACTCTGTAGAGACAGTGGAGAAGAGGCATCAGTGGATTAAGCCATTAACATCCTGTTGACCCTTTTCTCATGTGTCTAACTTTCCACTTCATTGAGATATTGTATGGTCCTACCCTGTCTTAGTCCTGTGGCCTCAGTGTTTTGTGCTGGCCTCCACTGAGAGGGAAAATATTTCTGGTTGAGGATGCGAGGTCAAATAGGAGTTGAGAGACAAACCTAGTGAAATCAGCACGATCCAGCCAGTATTTCCTGGGCAGCTACTGTGTGTGTGCCTGCTAACCCTAGAAGGGCTCCAGGGGACAGCGAGGCTCTCTAGTTCCCCTCGTTGATATCTCTTTTCTTGCCATGGCACATTGCTATTTTGCAGCCTGCACATGGCATTTTCTCCTCAAGCAGACCCCTTTCTTTATTTGAAAAATCTGAATTTCACACTGGCACAAAGCAGTATCAGTGGTCAACCAAGCCGTCGTGCTCCCAGAGCCCCGTGAAATCTGCCTTTCCACCTTGAGTTTTAAAGATGCATTTGTTTTTTTCTTGGAAAATAAGGGAGAAAGCTTCTTTTCTTCTTTTCTGTGGGTAAGAGTAGGTTATGATTTTAGAATGTTGTCCTGGTCCAGCAAGTTTTGCAACGCAATGACCTCATCTGTATGAACTCATATTCTGTGGTCTTACAAAAAAAGACAGAAAATTAATTGGAGGGTTTATTTGGAACAATTGATACTACTTTATCTTGTTTGATATGCCTTTGGTTCTTAACTTGTTGACTTAAAGATGTTTGTTTCCTGATTGATTACTTGAGAACGATTCTTGGATGTGTTTCAGCACTGGTATTTTAAATTAAAAGCTACAGATTTTTAATTATAAAAAATGCAGAAAAACATAAAGGAGAAAATTAAAATAGCCTATAATATATATATATATATATCAGCACTGAATTTTTAAATACACAATTTATCTTTAAATACACACCTATCTTTATTTATGCAAGTGAGTTCATATTGTACAAACTATTTGTAATCAGTGTTTTCCGCTGACTGTATCAAGAACATTTCCATGTTGTTTCATATTTTTCTTTATCATCATTTTAATGGCTGCATAGTTATTCCATGTGTATAATGCTGTAATATATTAAACCAGTCCTTCATTGTTTGGACAGTGAGGCTATTTCCAACTTTTTGCTTTTATAAACAATGCTTCACTTGACATCCAAATACATGTATCTTTAGCTATGATGATTTTCCTTAGGGATAAATGCTTAGAAGTGGAATTTCTGTGTCAAAGTTTATGCATATTTTAACAGTTATTAATAGGTTTTGCAATATTGCTCTCCAAAAAGGTTTAACGAATTTATCCTTCAGTGAACAAGATTGAGGTTGTTTGCCTGTCTGTCCTCTTATCAACAAATATTATAAAAAAGTTTGAAACATATTTGCTAGTTTGGGAAGCAAAAATTTGATCTGATTTCCATCATGTGCCCTCAGTGGTTAGTGGTGATGAATATTTATGTTTACTGGCTACTTGTAATTTTTTCTTTTATGAATTGCTTATTTATTGTAATTATTTCCCCCTCCTATCATAGCTTTATGATAAAGGAATTTCTTTTTTTACAAATAGATAATTTTCAGTTTTATGCAGTTAAGTTTATCAGTCTTTCCCTCTGTGGTTTTTGCCTTTACCACATGCTTAGCTCATGGTGTGTGTATATATCTGCATTTTAGCCTTTATTTTAATTTTAATTTTTAATTTTTTTTTAGGGAGAGAGAAGGGGGAGGGGCAGAGGGAGAGATTGAGAGAGAGAGAGAGAGAGAGAGAGAATCCTAAGCAAGCACCCTTTCCAGTGCAGAGCCCTAAACGGGGCTGGATCCCACAATCCTGAGATTATGACCTGAGCTGAAATCAAGAGTCAGACGCCCAACTGACTGAGCCACCCAGAAGCCCCATTTTTAGCCTTTCCTTTAAACATTGTAAATGCAATGTATGCATGTTCCTTAGGAAGGTTGCAAATGGTGGATATGAGTGTAAAATAAAGGCGTTCTCTCTGCCTCCCACTCTGCAGTCCCATACTCCAGAGTAACTACTGTTTGCCGTTTGGAAGCCCTTGGTCTTCCAAACAGGTATGGTTGGTCTTTGGTCAATGGAAGGATCATTTGCACATGTTTCTGGTGTGATGGTGTGTAGAGCTGGTCGTGGTGACCCCCCCCCCCCCTTCAGTTAGCTTCCCATTCTCCCCTCTGCATTTTCTTTCTTCAGGCCCTAGGAATGGTATGTCAGCATGTGTTTACAGCTGGGGGGCCTCTCAGCAGACAGGCCCTTCGGTTCCTGCCCTGGGACCCTGAAGGTAGCTCGTCTAGAGGCTGAGCTGCAATGAGAATGGCACAGTCCTGCTGGCCCAGGCACTTTCTTCCGGACCAGGAAATTTGGTGTTAGATGCTTTTGTGCAGCACTAGGCCTTCTAGAAGGGGACACGTGCAAAGGGCCCCTCCATGGCTAGCATCAGGTGGGCTGCGTCAGGCTGTCTGGGAGCCATACCTGCCCTTGACTGCTGCTGACCACAGCCCCAGAGTCCTGTGCCTGTGCTCAAGGCTCGGTCCACCCAGCTGGTGCTTTTAGGCTGTATTACTCTAATAGATCAATCCTTGAAATGCTTTTGTCAATGTGAAGGGAACTCAATGTTCTGAAAGTCTCATAGTCATCTTTATAGAGGGTTAAAATAAAATAACATTTTTTTTTTTTTGCCACATTAAAAAGAAGCCAGCCTCCATTTTTCACACAGTGTTCCTTAGAACGCTATTACATACTTCACCGAGCCACGCAGGGGGGTAAAACGCTCTTTCCTGAATGTCTTTTCAAATAAAGAATTTGGATTGGATGAACATTGGTTCCATGCACAGAACATTTTGATGTCTGATTTTTGTGCCTGTTCTGTGGTCTTAGAAAATACTCAGGTTTTAGTCCAGGTTCAAACCTGTCTGCTATTTTTTCCCCCCTGGGTGGTGGGGGGGGAACCACTTTGGTTTGTTTTACTCTTTGATAACAAACTTAATTTGGGGGCTCAGCTCAGGGTTGAGCTAGAGTATGGGTTGTTTTGGTTATAGACTGACAGCGTGAGCTCTTGATTTGGAGTGTATTTCTTCTGTTCCAGGGGGAGAATCACTCATCTGTTAGTCAGCAGGCTTCACAGAATTCCCTGGGGATGGGGCCTCCTCTCCGGGCCAAGTGGTGAACAGGGCTCTGTGCAGAGGGGATGGGGCTGGGCAGAGCAGACATAACTGGGGGGCTGGGGGGAAGCCATCAGCAGGGCCCTTGCCCCTCCACTCACAGACCTGCGCTGCCTGGATCCCTGTCCTGGGATACTTGGCTGGGTGACCGCTGGCAAGTGACTTATTTTCTTTGAGCTTCTGTGCCTCATCTTTAAAGTGGGGATAATGAGAGAATAACCATCCTGTACCTTCAGGATAGCTGTGAGTGTCATATAGGAGCCTGCACGTAATGGGTTTAGCACAGGGCCTGGAATATGGTAATGTCTTAGCTACTCTTAGGAATTTTGGGGAGACCCAGCACATATACATGGACTGTGGTCTAAAAATATCAAGGCAGTGTAAGAACCAGTGAGTGGTTCTTGGACAGGTAAGTGTTGCAGAAATTCAGAGCAGGGAGGAATTCCCAAGGGTTCGGGAGAGAGGGGCAGGGTTCCCAGAGGTTTGAACTAGACTTTTAAAAACAATCTCAATTAGCCAACATATAGTACATCATTCGTTTTTGATGCATTGTTCATTGATTCATTAGTTGCGTATCACACCCAGCTTTTGAAGAGAATTCTGTGGAAGGTCAAGGCAGAGCAGACTTAGTGTTTTCTGCTCAGAGCCTGGGAAGAGATGTATGTCACCTCTCCACCCCCTTTGTTTTAGATGTTAGGGCCTTGACCAAAGCCAGATGACGAATGAGTGGCAGAGCTCTTGCGGGAGGCAGTTTCTTCTTTCATACTTTATCTGTTGGTATTTCTCTTAGTTACTGTGTTTTTGGGTGCAAGTGACAGAAAAAGTCCAATTCATGCTGGCTTAAGCAGAAAACCAAAAGAAAGCAACAAGAACAAAATCCTATCAACAGGGAAGGGAATGCATTGACTTCACTCTTAAACAGATCCTCCCCATGGCGGCTCCTGGCATTTGTAGGCTTAAGTGCTCCTAGCCTCACATCCAACAGAAAGGAAACATTCCTATCCCCCAAGTCTCCCATCAGGTCTCACTGGCCTGGCTGTGCTCATGGATCCACCCCCAACCAACCACTGTGGCCAAGGCTCCCCATGGAACCTTCACAATGACATGGTCTAGGAGGTTCTTGCTGGTAGGAGGGGGAGTGGCTCTGGAGAAGACAAAAGTGGCTGTGCTCAATGCTGGGACAAGGCTTACACACTTCCTGTGGTCAGGTTGTCCACAAACTTAGGAGGGGCACTGTAGAGTGGCCAAGAGTTGAGGGCTTCCTTTCTCTGGAGTTCTGAGTTACAGTTTATCTAGTGGCAGCAAAAGAAACTGGGCTCTGGCTGTCTGTGCCCCCAGGAGTAGATGAAATCGGAGTGCCCATTGTATGGGGGACCAATCCAAGATGGGTCTGGAGAGCTGCCTGGTGGAGTTCTGGGTCCGGACTGTGGTAGTTGACCTGGTGACTGCTGCACATTCCAGAGGCCATTCCAGAAGCCATTCTAGAGGCACTGCGGTAAGACAAGGAGAGCTCGAAGAGGGGAGGAATCTTGGTGCCTTGAGTCCAGGGCTCAGAAGGAGGATGAAAGCCTGAGTGCCTGAGTGGCCCGTGTCACCCCCACTGTCTTTCTTCTCAATCAGGGAGCCAAGTTAGTTTCCCTTCCTGTGTGACAGCCCCAGTGGTGGGTATTTGGGCGGGGGGCAGCTTCCTCACTGCTCTGTGGCTGCCAGGAGGAGGCGGAAGGCAGCAGCCTGTGCTTCTGCAGGCGGTCTCCTGAGCGTTGCTGGGAAGATGACCTCCAGGCACCATGACCCCTTGCTCTTCGGGGGTGTGCAGAGCGCACCTGGCCTGGCCTGTTTTGCTCTGGTGTCCTAAGTAACGTCCCTCAGAGGATCTGTGTGTGGTTGATATATGAAGTGAGTGCTCCCGAGAGAAGGCAGTTAGGGACGGGAAGCAGGACCTGAAGCCAAGCAGGAGAGTGATTTTAGACAGAATGCACGAGGGTGGCTTCAGCTCCATCCTGCAGGGGACTCGGGTGTAATCTACCTCTCAGAGTTGGTTCTGAGCAAGAGAGCTAGGCTCTCATACCCCCACGACTTTCAGGCATTGGCTTCGGGCCACCTAGAGGAATGTAAACTCCCACACACTTTTTGCAAGCTCAGGATTTTGTAAACAAAAGCACACGGGGGCTGGGTACCAGAAAGAACAAGAGGCACTGGGGTAGAGGTGTAGTCTGGATGCAGCAGAGACACTGTCTAGCCCTGCAGTTTCTTCTGTTCACAGAACGCTACCACACGTGTTCTTGCTGAGAGCCCATGAGCACCATTCCTCCCCATGGGGAAGAGTCTAGGAAACACCCAGGGCTGGATCTGCAGGGTCCCTGTGTTAACTGGGTCCAAGTACACTGAGCTAAACATAATTAGCTCATCACACTGAGCAGGACGGGATAGGTCTAGCTTCAGGCATGGCTGCATCCAGATGTCCAAATGGTACACCCGGGATTCTCACTGTCTCTTGCCTCTTTCTCTGCGCTGGCTCCATCCTCAGGCGGGTACTGTCCTCATGGTGGGAGGATGGCTGCCAGTGGCACTGGGAAGACTTAGGTCCAGTGGAAGAGAGTACTTAGCTCTTAGGCCTCTAGTAAGGGTGTTAGGATGAATTCTGATTGCGATACACGCTTGTCTCTGAACGAATCTCTAATGTTCTGCGTGGCTAGGCCCAGGCCCCTCACCCCTGGCGATGTGTGTGCGTGTGCCTTCCCAAGGAACGTCAGGGAGAGGGAGAGGAGACTAGGTTAATGAGGGGGTTCAGGCCCCAAAGCCAGGCCTGGGGGACTGTGTGGTTACCCCCCAAGGACCTCTTGCCCTCTCCTGATGCTCATGGGGACCGTCCCGGACTTCAGAGGCTGGAACCTGGGGCTCAGATCTGAGCGGCCAGAGTCTCCTGGAATGGCGTGCGGTATGCATTCATTCACTTTAGCTTTTCAATTTAATATTATAAAAGTTATATGTAGGAATATTATAACATCGAATAATATATAACTCATATAAACTTAAAATATATATATATGTTTTAAATATATAAAATATAAAAGTATTTGTCTTATCTATTATCTATTATTACATGTATTTATATTTATTTTACACACATATAAAATATAAAATGCAAGTTACTCATAATCTCAGCCCCAGAGGAAATCACTCTTAGTAGCTTTGGGGAAAATCACTTTCTAGATACCCCTCTCCCCAGCTCAGTGACCCAAATTTCTACTTCTTTCTTTTTTTTTTTTTCAAAGATTTTATTTATTTATGTGACAGGGATAGAGACAGCCAGCGAGAGAGGGAACACAGCAGGGGAGTAGGAGAGGAAGAAGCAGGCTCCCAGCGGAGGAGCCTGATGTGGGGCTCGATCCCAGAACGCGGGGATCACGCCCTGAGCCGAAGGCAGACGCTTAACCACTGTGCCACCCAGGCGCCCCCTCTACCTCTTTCTTTAATATCCGGATGAAATCACTCCAGCCCCTAACTTCTGTGACAACGAGAAATCCCATTTTACCTAAGGAGTCACTCATCGCTTCTTGCTCTGCGCCCATCCATCCCTGTGTCCCTTCATGTAATTTTTACTGAGTGCCTGTTAGAGGTCATTTGAGATGTACTGGTGATTAAAAGAGGCTAAGATCCTGCCCTCGTAGGGTTCAGGTAGTAAACGATGGACCTAACAACCAACCAATGATCTCACCTACGGAAAGACGCTAGCGCTCTGGAAAGGGGAAGGGCTGGAGCAGCGCGAGGGGCAAGGGCGGGGGCTGCAGGTGACTGGTCGCAGTGGCATCTGAGGGAGGGCCTCCCCAGGCCTGCTCCAGGGTTGGAGCAGGGACTTGAAGGAGGAGGGTGGCCATCTGGGTGAAAAGCATCCCAGGCAGAGGGAATAGCCAGTGCAAAAAAGTTGGGAAAGTGTCTGGAATGTTCTAGGAAGAGAAAGGGGGCTGGGCGGAGGGAGCCAAGTGAATGGCAGGGTCTGTGTGCAGGCAGTGGGCCAGGTGGGTAGCCGAGTGGGGTAGGGCCACACAGTGGGAGTCTGGAAGGCTGTGAGGACATTGGCCTTAATGACACAGAATAGCGAGCCAGGGGCACGTTCTGCTGGAGGAGAGAAGCCTCTGACTCGTGCACCCTCGATGGGGGCTCCATATTTCCCCTGGGCTTCCTCCTGCTGCAGTGGCCCGCAAACTGGGCAGGGCTCCCTCCTCCATTCCCCACGGGAGGACTGAGCCCAGGCTGGCTAGGGGTTTCAGAGGCTAAGTGGCTTTATCACCATTGAAATACAATATGGGCATGTGTGTGATGCGTGTGTAATGCAGAGATATGTGCATGGAAGGCTAAAAAAGGCCAGGAGGTTATACAGTGCTGGGCAGGAAGCAGGACTTGGTGCAAAGAAGGGGAGACTTCCTTGACTCACATCTGTACTGTGCCTGCCACCTTGTCAAAGGCTGTGGCTCGAGCAAGGTGCTTCTATCTGGGTTCCCGCAGCGCCTGCAGCTGCCACTTGGCCTGTCCACACCTCACTGCTTCTGCTTGTGGCTGGCTTTCTCGACCTCTCTCTCTCCTCCCCCTCCCCAGCTGCTGACTCTCTCTGTAAGTCTCCTATTCACTTTCCCCAAGATCAAGGATCTGTGTGGTTCAATTAGCCACCCTTGACCCTACTCCAGGCTATGTGGTAGATCATTAAATTGGCTCTGAATAAAATAGAAAGGTGCCAGTGTGCTATTCCAGCCCAGGGGAGAGCGTGCGCGAGATGTGGGGTTCCTGTCCTACTCTCCAGGTGGTAGCTAGGGGTCCGTGTGCATGGTAGGGAAGACAATGTGGCTCTGTTCCTTGGGGGGAAATTCTGCTTTGCTTTGCACCTGTAGCCACTGTCCAAAGAGTCTGTTGCTTCATGATTCTGGTTTGTACTTGCTTAATCACCCAGCAGGTGCTTTTGGAGCATCAAGGCCCTGTGCTGGAAGTTGGAAGCATACGGACGATTTTAATCAGAATCTTGACCCCTGGGTGACACATCCTTGGAAGCTGGGGGAAGTGTTCCTGTGTACGGGGTTGTCATCATCATCATCATCATTATAATCGCCATCACCTTCTTCATCATTTCCACTGATATTTATCCTAATTTGTCTAAGCATTCCACGTGCGTTAACTTACTTACTCCTTACAACCAATTCTAGGAAGCAGGTGCTATTATGACTCCCATTTTACAGATGAGAAAATCAAAGCACAGAGAGATTTAGTAATGTGCCCAAGGTCATACCACTAAAGAGTGCCAGAACAGGGATTTGAATGCTGGTGATTTGGATTCCAGAACCAGAGAAGTAGCTGTGGTCCTCAGTGCATTACTGTGTCATTCAATATTCTGATGAACATTGGTTTCATGAGATGTTAATAGACATTCCAGAAGAAAAAGGGGTAGTTAAATGGTTTAGGAAATGCTGGGCCAAATAAGGAAATAAACAGCTTTTTTATTGCAGGCCTTCTCAGAGCCTTTAATTTGCTAAGGTATGAATCTCTAGTGGTAGCAATTTCCAAACTTAGCATGCTTTTGGGGGTGGGAACACCTATCAACATTGCGTGTGACTGCTATTTCATTGAATGAAATTTAAGAAAGACTGCTTTGTAGCTTGTTTTTCCTTGCCATTCCTACTTGTAGTTTTCTTACTTTATCTTTCTATGACGGCTGCTAGGGTATTCTTTTACCACTCATTCTACTCATGTGACCCACCTAGTGTGGGTGGAGGATTTCATGCAGAAGATACTGTTCTGACACTTGATGCTTGATAGCATTTGTCACTGGCAGTAACGACACTGGTGTGGAGTGTAGTCAAGCCCTGAGCTGGACTGCTGGAGTGGCCCAGAAGCGCAGGAGGGCACCAGGAGGTCAGCTAATACAGGCCACGTGTGGTCTACTGAAATCCCATGTGGCAAGGCAGGGGCCACGCTTGGGGTCCCAGATAAGGTGTGGGGTCCAGGCTGTGGTTTGGCCTTAGTATCCAGGAAGGACCTGAGAAGCAGGATGTCCACGTGTCTGTAGGTCTATCCAGGCCGTGGCTTCATCCGCCAATGGGGCTCACTGTTAATCCCAGCTGGAGTGGCTTTGCCCTGCCCTGGCTTTTGGCACCTTCTCTAGGGTGGACCATAAAGGCTGGAAGATTTATGCTGATCCCTGAATGAAGCAGGAATGATGCAAGACTCAAGTTTTGCTTTCAAGTTGCACTTACAGGAATCTTCCTGGGACAGTTTCCACGCCTGGTTTTAAGATCTTCAGAGCAAAGGAGAAGGCTCATGGGGCAGGGGTTTAAGGCAAGATGTGGTCCTGAATGGCTGAGAATGAAGTTTGAATTCAGTCTGGTGGTCCAACTTCTTGTAATCCAGCTCTGAGAAAGAAAGAATAAAGGATAGCAAGTGAATTTTCAAGAAGAGGGATATGAGACCTGAAATTATTTTTCTTGCTTGCTTGCTTTCTTTCAAATTTGTATTTAAATTCTAGTTTGTTAACATATAGTGTAATATTGGTTTCAGGAGTAGAATTTAGTGATTCATCACTTACATGTAACACCCAGTGCTCATCATAAGTGAGAACTGAAATTCTTTAGAGAAAGAGCAGGCAGGACTGTGTGAGAGTTGGAGTGTAGGAACTGGAGGCCTCTATGGGAAGCAGTCAGGTGCAGTCATCATTGAGGCTGAGATGGCCAGTGTCACAGATGACACTTCCCATGTCCCTCTTCCCTTTCACGAAGGATTGCTGCCTAGCAAGTCCCAGCCTCCCTTGCAGCTAGGTGAGGTCATCTGACTAAATTCTGCCCTCTGAAGTATAAGGAGTATTGTGTAGTAATTCAGAAAATGACCATAAATGGGAGGGGAGACCCTTCATCTCCTCTTTGTTCTTCTGGCTGCTTGGAATGCAGACACGATGCCTGGACTTGAGCAGCCATCTTGGATTGTGAGGTGACATGCCAAGGATGATGAAATACAAAGACAGAAGGTGACAGTGTGGAGCCACCACACCAACTGTAGGCTGTCTATCTCCAGACTATTTGTATGTAAAAGAGAAATATATTTCTGCCTTTTTTAAAGCCACTGTTTTTTGCAGGGGGTTGACGGGGATAGTTCTATATATCAATGAAACAGAGACAGCCATAACTGTACCTTCCTGTCCTCGATGGGTGGTGGCCTGCTAGAGATCGGAGGTCAGAGTAGAAACCCTGAAGGCCTGGGGTGGTGATAGGTTCTCCTGACTGGCTCGGGCTGCTGCTGTCCACAGCCTCAGGGCACTCCTCCTTTTTGGCCAAAGCACTGAAAGAGATGGACATGGGAAGGGGCAGGGGAGAGGGCTGGGAGCTATGAACAGTCCTCGTGAGACCGAGCTGCCAAATGTCTTGTTCTGAAAAGGGAACAGGTTTCACGTGGACAAGATGGAAGGACTGCTTGTTCCCTCTGGAAAGTTCTATTAAAATGACCAACCCAGACACACTTTAATATTAATGGGAAATTCCTCCCGTTGTTTATGAAATCATCTTAGAGTTGATTTTAAAAAGAGAGGAGAGAGAGAAAAAGCCGTTTGTTAGCTAAACGAAGCCCAGACAATTATTTATAGACGCATCGGAGTGGCTTGTTTTAACATGGAGCAACTGTCTGAAAAGACTCCACTTTGACACCGGTAAGCACCCCTGGCACTAAGAATAAATTTATGAATGTCTTTTATGAGAGTCAACACACTAGACAAATAGCCCCACAGACCGCCCTTCACATCGAGAACCAGAACAAAGACAGTCGTATTCGCCATTTGCTGGGGGCAGGCACGGCGCCCAGCAGCGCAGCCCTCCCGGGGCCGCCGGATGTTCCCCTCCAGCTAATGTGATTCCTCCGGGCACTGCCACGGTGGCAGGCAGACGCCTGGTTTATTTCCATTGCTCCACTTCTCCGATTTGTTTGGGTAGCTAAATATCTCTTTCCCAGGAGAACATCTGCTCTTTTAAAAACGGAAAAAAAGCAGGAAGACCTCCAAACCGTTAGGCTGGAACTCACCCTCTGGTGAGACAGACCAGAACCTCATCTCATGTGGCTTCTGGGGTCCGTGCCACATCGCAAGAGAGGGTGCGTGCTACCCGAGCGTCTGTAGGGCTCCTGGAACTGCACTCGGTTGCACGGAACTTCCAGGCAGCTCACGTTCTGTGCTGGGATGCGTTAGGCTTATTCCTTGCTTTGACCAGGTGCGGGTCATTTTTCCTGCTGTCTCCTTTATGGATGACTTCATACCGTCAGTAACACCATGGTTGGTTGGAAATGAACCCACAACAATTCAGGGGTGCAGAAAAATATGGTGGGAAACCCTCACACTTGTCAGTTAAAGGTAACTTAAATGCTTCTGAGTGAAAACAGTCTCTTGGAGGGAAAATAGTCTTTCAGAGCTTTTTTCTCTCGTCCCCTCCTACCCTTTCCTGGGGCGCTCCAGGGGCTAGGGGATGCTCCCAGAGCCCTGGGGCAGCGTGGGGGACTTGCTGCTGCAGCCGGCCCGTGGGCCCTGCTGTGGTGTGGCTGATCTGGCCTGGTCCCTGGTGCCCTGACTGGGTCATGCCGAGGGAGCTGGGACTGCTCACCCTTCCTGGCCAGTCTGTGGGTCACGCCAGCACCCACTAGTGAATTCTCTGATCTCTCCATTTCCTTCAGTGGTGAGGTGTCAGTGTTTGGATGCACCCTGGTCCCCCCACCTTGCGGGCCAGTGTGGGTTCACTGGTACTCATTCCTAGGAGCACCTAACATGCCAGGTGACGTTTCTGTTTTGCTTGGTTTCTCCTGTGGCCTCTCTCCTTGGATTGCAGGTGGCAGCCTTCTCCCTGTGTCTTCACAGGGTCGTCTCTCTGTTTACTGATACCTGTGCTGACTCTTCCTCTTCTTATAAGGACACCAGTCAGATTGGATTAGGGCCTTATTCTAATAGCCTCATATTTTTAAAGAAGATTTTATGATTTATTTATTTAGAGAGCGCAAGTGGGGGGAGGAGCAGAGGGGGAGGGGAAGGGAGAGGGAGGGGAAAGATGCTCAAGCGGACTCCATGCTGAGACTCCATGCTGGATCCCACGACCCTGACATTATGCACGACCTGAGCTGAAACCAAGAGTCAACGCTTAGCTGACTGAGCCACCCAGATGCCCCTCTAATAGCCTCATTTTAATGCAGTAACCACTTTAAAAACCTTATCTCCAAATATAATTACATTTGAGATACATTTTGAGACTTAAACCTATGACTTTGAAGGGACATGAACACAGCCCAGAGCAGTTCCCTTCCCCTCCATGTATCCGGGCTTTCTGGGCTTTCTCTTCTCTTGCTGGGCCCTCCCTGGCCGAGGCCCAGGCAGGGGTGGGGCTGCAGGGTCTTTCAGAGGCCAGGCACCATCCGGCCTCATCTGCATCTGTCTCTGGTCCTCCAGACCAGAAGGGCTTTTCCTCCTTCCTGCTGGACAGGAAACCTGGAGAGCTCCCCTCCTGTCAAATCCCGACTTTTCTCTAAATATAGCTAATATGTTCAGACCACCATGTGTCCTTTGCAGGGGAAGCAGTTTGGAATGTAGAGATTCCCTTTCTCAACAAAGCCTGACTTTCAGAATGGTTTTCTTGCTGTTGCCATTACAAATCTTGTTGGAAATTCACAGCTCAGCAACTGCGTGGCCCTCTGAAGCAGTGAGTGGGGAGGGAGCTGCAGGACAACTTGATTTATAGGGAATGCAAAATAAATCAGTAGGATATTGTCAGAATTACAGTTTCTGCTTCATATGTCATGTGACTCAATTTATTATTATTTTTAGTTCAGATTTTAAGTTTATTTTCTCTTTTTTTTAATAATATTTTTTAAATTTTATTATGTTAGTCACCATACAGTACATCCCTGGTTTTTGATGTAAAGTTCGATGATTCATTAGTTGCGTATAACACCGAGTGCACCATGCAATACGTGCCCTCCTTACTACCCATCACCAGTCTATCCCATTCCCCCACCCCCTCCCCTCTGAGGCCCTCAGTTTGTTTCTCAGAGTCCATAGTCTCTCATGCTTCATTCCCCCTTCTGATTACCCCCCCCTTTCTTTATCCCTTTCTTCTCCTACCGATCTTCCTAGTTCTTATGTTCCATAGATGAGAGAAACCATATGATAATTGTCTTTCTCTGCTTGACTTATTTCACTTAGCATTATCTCCTCCTAGTTTATTTTCTCTTATTGTGGAAAAACAATACATGTTCATTTTAGGAAATTTGTTAAATAAGTTCAAAGAAAAAAAATCATGCTTAGGCTTAACATACAAAAGACACTGTTATCATTTTGACCTATTTCCTTCCAATTTTTCTCCTCTGGATAAATTTTACTTTATTTTTAATTTATTTTTATTTATTTCTTTTTAAGGATATATTTATTTTTTAGAAAGATTTCGTTATCATTTTGACCTATTTCCTTCCAATTTTTCTCCTCTGGATGAATTTTACTTTATTTTTAATTTATTTTTATTTATTTCTTTTTAAAGATATATATATATATTTTAAAAGATTTCACTTATTAGAGAGAGAGAGAGCAAGTGGGAGGGGCAGAGGGAGAGAGAAAATCTCAAGCAGACTCTGGGCTGAGCACAGAGCCTGACGTGGAGCTTGATCTCATGGCCCCGAGATCATGTCCTGAGCTGAAATCAAGAGTCGGACGCTTAACTGACTGAGCCACTCAGGTGCCCCTTGGCTTTAATTTTAATTTACTTTGTATTTTAAAAACTGGCAATACTTTCAAATGGTTAGAAAATAAAAACAATATACGAAAGTATACAGTGAGAAGCCCTGCGTACACTCTAATTTCCCCCCTTTCTTACGCAAAAGTTCTTAGTGTTCCAGAGTGTTCTGTACCTGGAGAACTTCCCACATCAGCATTTCTGTCATCACTTCCTGCAGCCCGGACACCCAGCACTCTTCCTCCCAAGCTGTGACACTTTGGGCAAACACCTTCATCTGCGTGGGTCGAGCTTCGGCAGTGATGTAGGTCTTTGAATTTTGGGAAGCTAATGCTACTTGTCCCCTTTTCCCGCCTTCTAGTAACAAACCTTGCCAGCTGCTGTCCCACTGTAGCCCCGGTCACAAGTGCAAGTCTGGGCAATCCGATCATTGCTCTGCTGGCAGTCATTGGTTCTGGGATGGTCATGTGACTCTTGGTCCTGGTGGGAACGCCTGTCTCTTGCCTCCCTGGGCTTGCTGTGTTGGTGTGCTATGAACTTGGGGCTGCGCGTAGCCATTTTCCCCATTGTGTGGAGGGCCCATCACTGGTAGGACAGACGTGGCCAACATTCAGAGAGAAGCAGAGGAGAGATGTAAAATGCCCTGACGACTCCTTGGAGTCCTGGATTCAAGGCTGCTGTAGTATCCACCCCTCTTTCCGAGTTGTGAGGGTTTCAGCTGCACTTTTGTCACGTCTGGGAGAGTCCTAGCTTGTACGAAGTTCATTGAAGCCATTCAGGGACACAGGGGTGTTCACTGAGAGGGGAGGGTTAAGGGCATAGGCTCTGGAGTCAGACTGGCTGGGTCCACATCCTGCCTCCACGACTCAGTATGTGGCCTTGGGCAAACTGTGTAACCTTGCCACATCTGTTTTCACACTTGCAGGGTGACGTGATTGGATGAGCTGATGTATGTCAAGTGTGCAGCCCTGGGTCATGGTAAACCAGTAATGTTATTGTTGTAGCCACCTGTTCGCATTTCCCAGATGCCCTTGCATGCTCACCAGCCCCACGTGCATCCTGCCCGATCTCACCCTTCCTTCTCGCCAGCCCAGCGGTGAACGTTCACTTGACTTGTACCAGGCAGGCAGCATCATGACAGTAGGAAGTGATGGCTGAGATTTTTCAGTCAGTGGACTTCCAAGGCTGGGCAAACAGACAAAGACCAGTTTCAAATGAAAAGCCCTAAAATAGAGCAAAATTTTAAGGATGGACTGAGAATGTACAGCCCCAGTATTCACACACAGGAGACCATCTTTCCTCCTTCGGGAGTTCTCTTCCTTCAGGAAGGGCCTCTTATCGGATGATTTTCCCAATACCAATCTGTTTACTTATTTATTTTGAAAAATCTCCCTATATTAGTTCGCGAGGGTTGCCATTCAAAGTGCCACAGACTGGGTGATTTAAACAACAGACATGTATGTCCTCACAGTTCTGAAGGCTCGAAGTCTCTTTCCTTGGCTTGTAGATGGCTGCCTTCTCCCTGTGTCCTCACATGGGCTTCCCTCTGTGCACGTGTCCATGTCCTAATCTCTTGTGAGGACACGGGTCATATCGGACGAGGGCCCACCCTACTAACTTCATTTTAACTTAATTACTTTTTAAAGGCCCTGTCTCCAGATACAGTCCTCTTCTGAGGTACTGGGGGTTAGGACTTCCACATACAGATTGGGGGGACATGGAGTTCAGCTCATAACACTCCCCGAAAGGGGCTCTTCACTGCTGCCCCACTTCTCAGATGTCTCTCCTGCTTGGCACCCCAGTTCCCTGTTCCCGAACCCCAGACAGAGACCACAGCATGGTATTTTGGTAGAGGCAGCAAAGGGGCTTTCATCGGTGTCTTGGACTCCTGAAGAGTGAGCACTGTGAAAAGCCCTCCTGAAGCCGGTGGGCGTGGAGAAGAGGTGTGGGCAGGAGTATTTTGGGACTGTTTGTCCTTCACATGTATTAAAGGCTGGCTTAGTTTAAAATGGAGTCTTTCCTATTTTTTTTTTTTTAAATTGTAGTTTTGAAAGAGGGTGGGTGATTAGTGTGTGTGCACAGGAGTCTGTCTTGGGGTAAAAAATAAGCCAGTGGACAGTGTCCATAACTGGGTGTAGACGATCTCAGGGTGCTGAATAAAAGATTCTTGCCCTTCTGTTTTCTAATTTCTTCCGAATATTTTTAGTTGATCTGTCATTTTTAGCTTAGAATCATAGGAGGGATGGTTTCATTTAGTTTTGTCACCAGGAGAGCTAAGATAGTTGTCATCGTGACACAGTGCGGATAAGGGACCAAGAGCACCCTTTTGTTTGGACTGCTAGGAGCTGAACGTGCAGCCTGGAGAACATGACTGAGTCGGGCCGGCACCTGCAGGCTCGTGTGTGAACTTCCCCAACTTCTCCCTCCGCTCCGCCTTCCTTTTCCATACCCATAACTTCAGTCTCTTTTTTGTTAGATTAGATATATTTGTATCAGCTGTCTTCAGATCCATTTGTCTGTCCATCTCTCCATTATATAAAAATTAATATGTATATAAAAATGTATATAGATATATACAAATATATATAAATGTATATAAGTATTTGGGAATATTTTCCTGTATCTCGATATGATGTTGGAAGCAATCCAGCTTTAACCTTATAATTGGAGGTGGAGCCTCATAGATATTGTATCCAACCGTGTTTAGTAGTATCTTTCAGATTGAGATTAAGAATAAAAATCCAAGTGCTTTCGTTGGCTCTGAAACATACTCTTTGTGTAGATATCTCTGACCATACACATCTGCAAATATACGTATATACGAACATAAATATATTGCACGATATATTTAGGATTCTGTCACATGGCATGATTAGGATTTGTGAGATGTTTTGGTTAGTGGCATGGTCTGGTTAAGAGTGAAATTTTTTTATGCCATGTAAAAACTATCAATTGAAACAAGAATGCAATAAAACATCTAACTCTGAAGTTAGACTGCAGAATTGGACCTTTCTCTGTCATTCAGAGGGACTTCACTCTTGGAATGATGCATGTAGCTGTGTCAATGGACTGGAGATAAACTATGTAATTCTGGACCTTTCTGTTAAGTTAGAGGAATATATACCAGAAATTGCAAATGTGTGGTTTTGGGCTGTGTTTTATACTGATGGTACAGTGTTTGAATTTTTTTCTACAGTGTTTGAAATTTAAAAAAAAATGTTTTCTTATGTTATGTTAGCCACCATACAGTACATCATTAGTTTTTGATGTAGTGTTCCATGATTCATTGTTTGCGTATAACACCCAGTGCTCCATGCAATACGTGCCCTCTTTTTTAAAAATTAAAAAAAAAAATTTATTTGACAGAGAGAGAGAGAGAGCCAGCGAGAGAAGGAACACAAGTAGAGGGAGTGGGAGAGGAAGAAGCAGGCTCCCAGTGGAGCAGGGAGCCTGATGTGGGGCTCGATCCCAGGACCCTGGGATCACTCATGCCCTGAGCTGAAGGCAGATGCTTAACAACTGAGCCACCCAGGCACCCCAATATGTGCCCTCCTTAATACCCATCACCGGGCTAGTCCCCACACCCCTACCCTCTGAAACCCTCAGTTTGTTTCCCAGAGTCCATAGTCTCTTGTGGTTCATTCCCCCTTCTGTTTACCCCCCCTTCATTCTTCCCTTCCTTCTACCGATCTCCCTGCTATTCCTTGTGTTCCACAAATGAGTGAAACCATATGATAATTGTCTTTCTCTGCTTGACTTATTTCACTTAGCATTATCTCCTCTAGTCCCATCCATGTTGCTGCAAATGTTGGGTAATCGTTCTTTCTGATGGCTGAGTAATATTCCATTGTATATATGGACCACATCTCCTTAATCCAGTCATCTGTTGAAGGGCATCTCGGCTCCTTCCACAGTTTAGCTATTGTGGACAATGCTAGTGTTTGAAATTTTTTAAATGAGATGCCAACATTTAAAAATCGAGAACTCACATAATCTAGATTTGAAGCTAATCTTGAGTGATCAGTGGTCCTAGACTCCAGAGGCCCGATCTCCCTGGTCCCCCGTTGTGTTTGAGATCACAACACCTGAACATGTCTTCCTAGTTCATTGTAAGTTCTTAATAAGCAATGATTAAATTCTTAAAATAATCTGTGTTTTACATCTATTTATTTATTTTTCAAAAGAGTGTCAAATCCATTGTCTCCTGGTTGCAGCCCTGTGGGACCGGCAGAGCAATAGCATTGCACCCATTTCCCAGATGGAGAAGTTAGGATTCCAGGACAGGAGATAGCACTGTCCATATTTGATGGTCCCTAATGCTCTTCGGGAAGCAGTTTGGAGTTTTGTCATTCATGAATTTATAAAACCTCTTTTGGACTCTTAACTCCAGGAAACAATCTGAGGGTTGCTGGAAGGGTGGCGGGTGGGGGGATGGGATATCTGGGTGATGGGCATTAAAGAGGGCAGTTGATGTAATGAGCACTGGGTGTTATATGCAACCGATGAATCACTGAATTCTACCCCTGAAACTAATAATACACTACATGTTAATTCATTTTTCTGATTATATAAACAATACATTCTCAAAGTAAAAAAGCTTAATGAATGTGGAAGTAAATAAAAGGAAAGTAAAAATTACCCAAAATGTCTTCACACAGAGATAATCACTGTTAGTTTGGTAAACTTACTTCAGAACCTTCCCGAACATATCTGCAGATGTTTGTAGATATGTAAATTTACCTAAATGAGATAATATTAATGCTGGATTTTATAACCTACTTTTTATTTCAGTCAGAAATACATCACAGACAGCTTTCTTTATCTGTACAATGAGATATATGTATCATTTTTTAAAAATTTTATTTATTTGAGAGAGAGCGAGAGAGAGCACGCATGAGCAGGGGGAGGGACAGAGGGAGAGGGAGAAGCGGACTCCCTGTTGAGCAGGGAGCCCAATGCAGGGCTCAATCCCAGCACCCCAGGATCATGACCTGAGCCGAAGGCAGACACTTAACCAACTGAGCCACCCAGGTGCCCCCCTGCATGTATCATTTTTAAAGCACCCCAGCATTTTATGTTAGGCACGTACCGAGATATTTTTGCCGAGCCATCTTTAATCAGTCCTCCCTGGTCAGCCATGTAGGATGCTTCCATTTTTCCATTATTTATAAACAAGGCTGTAACGAACATCCTTGTATATGTATCTTTGTCCACCTGTTCAGTGAACCCATAAGGGGTAAATTACTAGTTTGAAACTGTGTACCTGTGCACATTTGAACTGTTGACAACTCTGGACAGAATGGTCTTCAAATCCATGTGAGCTCTTAGATTCGAGGAACAAGTTAATATTGCTGGTGTTCGAATTTCTCCAAGTACAGGTTTGTGACCAAGGGCATTAAAAAATTTAACAAAGCTTTATTGACTATCTTTTACATATACTAAGCAATATATAAAGGCAAATAGAACACGGTTCTGGTCTTTCTTGAGCTTGACCCCTAGTGCAGAAGCACACGCCCACACACACACTCTCACACACACACAATTAACTATAATACAATATGGTAAGTGCTGAACTTCCAGGAAAATGAGTCAGAAGGCAAAATGGGTAATTATGCCTGGGAAAGTCTGAAGTGATAACATTCCTGCTAAGCCTTGAAGGATGAATAGCGTGGTTACAGCAAGCAGAGATGACCAAAGGCATCTCAGATGGAAAGAAACACGGGACAGCCTGATGGTTCAGAGGTCTGGGGAGATGCGTTGATATCCTGGTAGGGCTCGATCTTGGCAGTGAGATGTGAAGAGCCTTCCCTGGGGAGTGGGTTTGTAAAGACCCCTGGGTCTCATCTTTCTCATTCATGTAGGTAATAATATTGCCTTTTTCACAGGGTTGGAGGATTTAAAAAGGGAGTGGGCATAAGGTGCTTAACATGGTGTCTGGCACATACTAACTGCTCAGTAAATGTGGTCCCTTTGATTGTTATTATCTGTTCCCTTCACAGTTTATCTGAACTCTCCTTGCAGCCGCTAGCTTTGTGAGCGGAAGTCCAGTCATCTCCCAGGGCAGAGCTCCTGTCCCCACTCCTCCAGGGGATCTCTCTGGACCTCCTCCAGCTCCATGGTGACCGTCCCTGAGACCTCCAGGTTCAGATGTGGGGGAAGAGAGCAGAGAGGCTCACCGTATTTGGTTTCAATATCTTAACTCTGAAAAGTTTGTTTCTGTGCTGGAGACTCTTGGACATCAAAGTGGACTTCTGATTTGGAAATGTGGAAAATCCATATAATTCAAATATTTTCCATGACGTGCTATAAATTTTTAGGGCCAGACAATAGTGTTGTCTCAGGGTGATGAAATGGAAAAACCCGCTGTTTCTTTTGCGTGGGAGACTTTGTTTTGCCACAAGCCACAGCTGTGCAATTTCAGACAATGCCTTCATCTCCCCAGGCTTTAGCTTCCTCATGCTGTTGACGACGGTGATGATGGTGGTGATGGTGCTGAGGATGAAGAGGAGGAAGAAACAGAAGCAGCGTACCCACCATAGCGACAGAGGCACGTGCCAGGCTCTCAACATAGGTTATTTAATCGTATTTAATACTTGCCACAGCCCTAAGGCGTTGGGACTATTATCCCCATTTTTCTAATGAGGAAACTATGTCCCAAAGGCAATAACTCAAGTTGTTTAAGACCATGTAACTAGTAAATGTCCAAGTCAAGTTCAAATTCAGGGCAATTAGCAGCACCACTGTCTCTCAGTGTTTTTTTTTGTGTGTTGGGGGGAAGATAAAGAGATTTGGTGAGATGACGTCAAAGGGTGCTTTAAAATCTACAATCCACAGTCTATGGAAATGTGCCCACCACCGTCCAAAGGTCGTTGGTGTTATTGAATACAGTGCGGGATCTCTGTCACAAACCTGTTGTTCTAGCCCCCTGGCGGAGCAGGGTAGGACAGCACGCACGGAGGAGGGAAAGTTGGTGTCATAGGCACCTGTATTCACTCTGTCTCAGAGTAGGAACGGTAGAGGGGACGGTTCCTGTCCACACTCGCTGGTGCCCCGTGGAATTAAATTCGTCGTTTGATTTGGGAGGTTTTGTTCCTACTGGTTTGAGCCACACCTTCTGTGGTAGCTGCTTTTTATAGACAAGGTTGCTGGGGTGTGTTCTGTAGGCAGAGCCGCTCCACAGGCACCTGGGAGCCAGTGAGGACTCAGGAGGGACGCCGGTCCTAAGTTATCCAGGTTGTTTGGCTCTTGGAGCTTCTCTGGTAAAGAGAGGCCAGCAGCTGTGGCTCTCCCTGGCAGGATGGGGGCTGTTCTCAGCCCAAGCAGAACCCAACTTACTGGCTTTATTAGAGAGGGGTTGCTTTATCGGCGTGTGTAGGGGGTTTTATTTCTGGCCTCTGGATTCACAAACCTGCGTGTGAGTCCAGGATCTGTCACACTGCCCAGTGAAGTACCTGGATGTGGACGTGCTTCCTAACTGAAAAACGTATTTAGGACTCTTCACATCAGTGGGGCTCATTTCTTAAACTGAGATGTAACATGCATGCGTAAAGTGTAATGATCTTTTTGTGTGTGGTAATACATAGGTAACATAATACTTACCATTTTAGCCATTGGTAAATACACCATTCAGTGACATTGGGTACATTCACAGTGTTACGTAGCCAACACCACTCTCTATACTCGAACTTCTTTCATCTTCTCCAGCCAGAACTCTGCCTGTTAACCAGTAACTCCCTTTTCCTCCCTCTCCCAGCCCCTGGGAAGCTCTGTTCCACTTTCTGCTTCTGTGAATGTGCCTATTTTAGTTACCTCATAGAAGGAGAGTCATGCAATATTTGTGCCTATTTTAGTTACCTCATAGAAGGAGAGTCATGCAATATTTGTGCCTATTTTAGTTACCTCATAGAAGTAGAGTCGTGCAATATTTGTGCCTATTTTAGTTACCTCATAGAAGTAGAGTCGTGCAATATTTGTGCCTATTTTAGTTACCTCATAGAAAGAGAGTCATGCAATATTTGTGCCTATTTTAGTTACCTCATAGAAAGAGAGTCATGCAATATTTGTGCCTATTTTAGTTACCTCATAGAAGGAGAGTCATGCAATATTTGTGCCTATTTTAGTTACCTCATAGAAGGAGAGTCATGCAATATTTGTGCCTATTTTAGTTACCTCATAGAAGGAGAGTCATGCAATATTTGTGCCTATTTTAGTTACCTCATAGGAGAGTCATGCAATATTTGTGCCTATTTTAGTTACCTCATAGAAGGAGAGTCATGCAATATTTGTGCCTATTTTAGTTACCTCATAGAAGGAGAGTCATGCAATATTTGTGCCTATTTTAGTTACCTCATAGAAGGAGAGTCATGCAATATTTGGCCTTCTGTGTCTGGCTTACTTCCTCAGCATGATGTCTTCAAGGTCCGTCTGCATTGCAGAAAGATAAAAATTTCATTCCTCATAGCTGCATAATATTCCATTCATTGTATGTATATACTGCATTTTTCCCCTCATTTTTTTTTACTGTGGTGAAAAATATCTAACACAAAATTAATCATCTTAAATATTTTTAATGGATAGTGATTATTTTATTTTACTTTAATGTTTAAAAAAGTTAGTATTTAAATTCCAGTGAGTGAATAGACAGTGTTAAATTGGAACCAGTTCTGCCCAGTTCAGTGGTAAATACATTCTCACTGTTGTGCAGTCCGCGCCACCATCCGTCTCCAGGGCTCTTTTTGGTTTCTCTCCCCGTTAGACAATATCTCTCCATTCTCCCCTCACCGCTGCCCCTGGCGACCTCCACCCTCCTCTGTCTCCGTGAGTCTGACCACTGGGGGAAACTCATAGAAGTGGAATCATACAGTGTTTGTCTCTTTGTGACTGACTTATTTCTCTCCGTGTAATGTCTTCAAGGTTCGTTCATGTTGCAGCAGGTGTCAGAGTTTCCTTCCTTTTTAAGGCTGAATAATATTTCATTGTATGTATGCACTACATTTTGCTTATCTGTTCATCGGTTCATGGACACGTGGGTTGTTTCCACTTTCGGGGTATTGTGAATCATGCTGCTGTGAACATGGGTGTGCAAATATCTGTTTGGGTTCTTGCTTTCAGTTGTTTTGGAAATATACCTAGGTTTGGAGTTGCCAGGTGGGATGTCCCAATCTTAAATATACAACTTGAAGTTTTACATATGTTTACATTTGTGGAACCACTACTCAGATCAAGATATAGAATATTTCTATTATTCCAGAAGGTTCCCTCATGCCCTCTGACAGGACATCCTTGCTCCTGTCCCCAAGGTAAGCATCATTCGTTCATATTCGCAGCCTCAGGGCTCCTCACTGGCCAGCTATAGAGACTCTGGAGGGTTAAACAAGGCTAACGGATGAAAGGGGCACACACATGTGCACACACATGCACATACAGACATGTACACACTCACAGCTGGTCTCTCTGTCACCTTGTAGCCAAAGAAATACTTTTATTTATCTATTTATTTATTTATTTGTTTATTTATGAGCGAGTGACAGAGCACAAGCAGGTGGAGCTGCAGGCAGAGGGAGAGGGAGAAGCAGGCTCCCCACTGAGCAGAGTGCCTGTTGTGGGGCTGGATCCCAGGACCCTGGGATCATGACCTGAGCAGAAAGCAGACACGTAACCATCTGAACCACCCAGGCATCCCTTAGTCTCACATTTTTTTTTATTAATGATTTTTTATTATATTATGTTAGTCACCATACAGTACATCCCCGGTTTCCGATGTAAAGTTCGATGATTCATTAGTTGCGTATAACACCCAGTGCACCATGCAATACGTGCCCTCCTTACTACCCATCACCGGTCTATCTCATTCCCCCACCCCTCTCCCCTCTGAGGCCCTCAGCTTGTTTCTCATAGTCCACAGTCTCTCATGTTTCATTCCCCCTTCTGATTACCCCCCCCCTTTCTTTATCCCTTTCTTCCCCTACCGATCTTCCTAGTTCTTATGTTCCATAGATGAGAGAAACCATGTGATAATTGTCTTTCTCTGCTTGACTTATTTCACTTAGCGTTGTTCTCATTATTTCTGCCTTCTCTCCTGCCTCTGGATTCCTGTGGACCTCAGTGAATTCTCGGTGAACGGTGTCCATCACTCCCAGTATAGTTATTAATTCCAGTGTGGTTGTTACATATTGGTCTATTTTACTGAGATACAATTGACAGGTAACACCGTGTAAGTTTAAGGTGTACAACCGATCGGTGTGATACATTTGTATGTTGCCATGAGATTCCCATCATAGCCTCAGCTAACACCTCTATTCCCATAAGCATTTCTTCTATGTGATGAGAGCAATAAAGGTCTAATATCCTAGTGATTTTGAAGTTTATAGTGCGGTGTTATCACCGTAACCACCATGTGTGCACCGGATCTGTAGAACGTATGTAGCTACTACTTGGAGCTTGTGCCTTCAAACCCCATCTGCCAACCTCCACCAGCCCCAGCCCCTGGTAACCGCCCTTCTGCTCTGTTTTTATGAGTTTGGCTTGTTTAGATTTCACATATAAGTGATGCCATGCAGTATTTGTCTTTCTCTGTCTGACTGGTCTCACTTAGCATAATGCCCTCAAGGTCCATCCACGTTGGGTTGTCCTTGGGCAGTGGCAAGCTGGGGGTGGGGGCAAAGGAACTGGGGTCCAGGCATATAGCGTGCTCAGTGGAGATGGGTTATTCTGCATTCTCTGTCTCTTGGGAGCAATCCTGGGACTTCGTTCCCTCATCCATCCCTCCCCATGCCTCTCCCAGGCTCCTGGGGGAAGCTGTAGGGTTTCCATCTTGAAAATTCAGTCTTTCATGCCCAGCCAGATTGGGACCCTGGCACAGTCAGATATTGCTTGCTCTTTTGTGAGTGGCCACGGGCTGTGAGACCCACATCTTGAGTCTCCAAACTCTAGAGCTGGCGTCCGGAAACCTGAATTCTAGTCCTGAGTCCACCGTTGAATCATTTAAGCTTCCCTGTCCCCGAAGAGGTGAGAGGTTCACAAGCTTTCTGAGGTATTTGTGGAGTGCCGATGGTTTGCCCACGGCAGTGTCCTGGGCTGTGGGGAAAAGTAAACCGAGGTGATCTACACAAGGCGCCCCCTCTGCCCTTGGGGGCTTTGCAGTTGTGCACGGACACGGGATTTGGACACAGGGAGCTCTCCCAGGCCTCAGAGCTCAGGGCTGGGAGCATCTGCTGTGGGCCAGGCCCCATGCCACGTGCTCCGTTTGCAAGCCTGCTTATTCCTCCCCACACTGGAGGTTGGTATCTCGGCCCCCACTACTAGATGTGGGGTCCTGAGGCCCAGAGGCTTGGAGTGACTTGGCCAGGGCCGTAGAGCCACTGAGGCCGCAGAGCCGGCATCTGGACGCCAGCCCCCCTGCACTGCTGTGCCCTTTGTCTTCATTCAGCTGACTGCGAATTCCTCATCTCTGCTCTCTAGCTTCCATATGACCCATCTCCTTTGTGGGAAAGGAAGTTGCGGGGGACAGGAGTGTTAAACAAACAAAGAAACAAAAACAAGTAAGGAGGATTGGAGCCTAGGGAGCCAGCCCAGACCTGCTGCCGCGGGACGCAGAGGCTGTCTCAGTCCCAGTTCCTTGGGGGAAAAGAGTTGTTGAATATTGTTAGTGTGAAGATTTTGTTTTTCTTGTGTGGGCGGCGGGGCAGGGAGTGTCTTCTCCGTAATGCACCTGCATGTCCATTAAGGAAATATTTATCAAATTCTACTTACTCTGTGTGAGCCACACAGTGCCGAGAGCCAGACAGAGATTTGGGTCAATGATTTCTTGAGACGCCTCCAGTCTAGAGCACAACAGTGGCGATCTTGTAGGAAAGGACGTGATCTTTATCTCGTGAGAAATAATAATAGTGATAACAATGAAAATATTAATGGCAGCCACCAGCAGAGAGTGTCCTTCACGTCTGGCTGTGCCCCTGCTGTTCTGTATATGCTAACTCATGGTTAGAGCAACCCTGAGAGGGAGGTTTTGTTACTTCCCGTGTTTCATAGGTGAGGAAGCTGAATCGAGAGGCAGGTGACTCGTTCACGGGCATACAGAGTAAGTCGGAAGCGGTCATTGGAGCCCCAGCACACAGGCTCCAAAGTCCACTCTGTGAGCACAGCTGCACTCCGCCTCTCTCCGCGCCCCAAGCACTCAGAAAACTAAGTTCATCTCCCAGCTCGGGAGAGTCTGAGCAGGCTTTTGGGAGGAAGGAGCTTAGAGCTGGCCGGGCTGGGGGGAGGGAAAGAAGGGGACTTCCTCTTGTGGACATGTGGGGGCAGCCACACCAGGCCACTGGGAAGCCCTTCACCCCCTCCTGCCCTCTGTGGCAGGAACTGAAACCTGATGTTTTATTTCTCCAAAGAGCTGCACCATCTCACAGAAGTGCACTAGCGTGAACAGTCATACACTGGCTACACCTTTAAAATGTGGCCCGTCGCAGATAATGTGGGATCGCAGGAACGGATCCTATGATGCGTCTGAAGGCCTTTCCTTCATTGCTTCTACATCTCCTTCAACTCCTGGGAGTGACCGTGTGTGCTTATACGGTAGGACAGGATAAACGTGATTCACTGGGGGGCTTTCCCTCTGTCCTTTGATTTGGAACCCCTTTGGAGCACTCGTGTGTATCTTTTGAAGGCTAAAATGTGTCAGATCATTCTGCCTCGCTCCCTGAGGTCGTGGGTCTCCCTCCCTCCTG
This sequence comes from Ursus arctos, assembly GCF_023065955.2. Taxonomy (NCBI): domain Eukaryota; kingdom Metazoa; phylum Chordata; class Mammalia; order Carnivora; family Ursidae; genus Ursus; species Ursus arctos. The sequence goes on from NW_026622819.1 coordinate 60,000,008, forward strand.
CATGCACGTCTGCATGTGGTGCCTCCTCCGGGCTAAGCACCATGTGAGGTGCTGGCAGCTGGAGGGAAGGACACCTCCTGACCACAGAGAGGTTAGAATTACCGGGGACAGTGTTGTGCAGTCAGGTTATCTCAAACCGAGGTCATACTCGCTTGGAGGCACGGAGAACATGGACACTGATCAGGGGCCGGGGTGGGCTTCAGTTTTGGGGGTGATGGCAGGCTTCCAGGAGAGGTGAATGTGTGACTCAGCAGGGACAGACGGGCAGATAAGGTGCAGTCGTGTGTTCCAGGAGTTACAGAATCAGTGCACTCCCAACAGGCCGTGAGCGGCGACAGGAGGGGACACTCAGTGGAGGAGGGGGTTTGACCGGTCACCAAATCCCGTGTGGGTCACACCTCAGTCCCCATTCTTCCCCCCAGGTGAGGCAGGAAATGCGGGTTCTGATGACTCCTCAGCGTGCTTGGGCCCTGGTTTCCCTTCTCTCTCTCTCCCCACCAGCCCGAGACAGTGGCAGAGCCTAGAGCAGAAGCTGGGCCATGGCAGCAGTAAGTGGAATGTCTTCATGCGCTGAGAGCAGCGACCGGCAGACAATTTGGAAATCCACTTGAAAGAAGGCTCCAGCGGAGAAACAGATGCATATTTTGTCTTATTTTTGGTAAAATGCATTGCAGAGGAACGATTCCCTGATGCACCACGTGCGGACACATCCTGTTCCTGACGTGGGATGGGCAGAGCCCCTTCTCCCCACGCAGCCCCTCCCCACATTCCACCAGCAGGTAGCTCGGAATTCTGACTGTTTCCCATCAGGGTTGCCCTCGGCCCTGTGATATGAGCCAGGTTCTTCCCCCACCCTCAGCTGCAGAGTTCAGCGTTGTCTGGAGAGACCAGGCAGAGGGCTTTGCTGGGAAGGAGGACTTAAACCGGAGAATGCCCATGAGAGGAGCAGAACCTCTGTGCTCTAGAAGCAGGGATAATTTTAGGGATGTGACCTTGTACTGTTGGGGGAGCTGGTGCAACAGATGCTTTGTAAGGCATTGCTTCTGTGTCTGGCGCTGGGCCTGAGGTCAGCAGGGCTGGAAGTCAGAGCGAAGGTGGATGGGAGGTGGGGGAAGCCAGGGCGAACTGGGACCTGCAAGGATGGACTGGACTCAGAGGGCTGCTTGGGACCCATGAGGATGGGGACAGTGGCATCCCCAAGGACAAGCTGGGACTGCACCAGTCTCATCCACTCCAAACATCCCACCTCCAAGCTGGGGATGCCCCGCAGGAGAAGCGGGTGCCTTTGGCCGTGGAGCGGCAGGCCTGGCCCAGGATGCAGAGACGCGGAAGGAGGAGGCCTAGCGCGAGCTGAAGAGGCCCCAGCCTGCCCGCCGCCTCGCACCACCAAAGCTGGTGAGCATGTGCTCACTGCGCGGCACTTGACCGCACGCTGTCTTTGCAGCTGGAACACGGCTGCGGCTTCACGGCGGCCTTCCAGGTCTCTCATGAGCTTCTCTTGTGGCCCAGAATCAGACAGACATGGAAGAGAATTCTGGGAAAGGTTGTTCCAGCTGGGCTACATTGCCACGGTACAGGGTGTCATCACTTGGGGTCATTCCAACCACAATCCGCTCTCTCCCTATGACCTGTGGTTAGTTTCCTCTGAATTTCCTAAGGGCAAACACCCCTCAGCTCCGTGCAGGCCACGGAAAATAACGCCATGACTGCCACTTTGCTCCCAGTGACGACACAGCCCCATTGCCCGTGAGGAAAGCCTATCCTTCCCATCAGCAACACAGTAACCCTTCCACATGAAGCGGTAACCCTGCAGGAGACGGTAGGTTTTCCTCGGGCTTGTCTTCAGTCTGAAGAGTCCTCCACATTAGCTCGGATTGCTTCCAGTAGTTTCTCCACGATGCCCACACTTCTGCCTGAGAGGCTCCCTGCAGACGACTGTACCAGTGCCTGTCCTGGTTCATCTGATGTACTGGCTTGACTGGCACAGCGGGCTGTGCCCCGTTCCGCCGCCTGCTTGGCCTGAGCAGAAGACAGGTGGGTCCCAGAGAATGACTGTGGGTCCCATGAGCTTAGCCAGGTGGGGACTCTACCTGCAGCTCGAGTGCCAGATGTGGTGTCATCGCTTGAGCACTTTCACACGTCCCCTGGTGCCCGGTATGCGGCCCGCCGTGTGGCGAACGCCTTTTTCTCCTCCTCCATCTGTCAGGCCCACCGGAAGCAGGTTGCCTTCTGCTGGTGAGGCCGGCAGTGTCCGTTCGCTGTCCTGCCTCAGGGGCCTGTCAGCGGTCCCGCCCGGGGTCATTATTGGGTGTGCAAGGCTCTCGATTGCCTCTCCGTTCCACGGGACCTCACCCTGGGCCGGTACATGGATGACGTCATTGCACCTCGTGAGCGAGATATAGCAGGTCCTCTAGGCTCGTGGTAAGACTTCTGCACGTCAGGGATGGGAACTAAATCTCACTAAGATTCAGGGGTTGTCTACCTCATTGAAATGTCTAGGGGCCCAGTGGTGTGGGCCATGTGGAGATATCTTTTCTAAGCTGAGGGACATGTTGTTGCATCTGGCCTGTCCTACAGCCAAGAGGGAGGCACAACGCCTAGTGAGCCTCTTTGGATTTGGGGGGCAGCACATTCCTCATTCAGGTGTGTGGCTATGGCTCATTTACGAAGTGAGCCCCCCAAGCTGCTTGGTTTGAGTGGGGCCCGGAGCAAGAACACGAGAAGGCTCTGCAGGAGGTTCGGGCTGCTGGGCAAGCTGCTCTGCCCCTTGGGCAGACGATCCAGGGGGTTCTGGGGTGCCTGATGTGGTGGTGGCAGACGGGATGCTTTTGGGAGCCTGTGGCGGGGCCCTCGAGGGAAATCCCAGCACCGGCCTTTGGGATTCTGGAACAAGGCCCTGCCATCTTCTGCAGATAACTACTCCCCTTTTGAGAAACAGCTCTTAGGCTGCCACTGGGTCTTAGTACTTAAATTAACCGTGGGCCATTAAGTTACCATAGGACCTGAGGTGCCCATCATCAACGGGCTGTTATTTGACCCACTAAGCCATAAAGTTGGGTGTGCCGAGCAATACTTCATCGTCAGGATAGAAGTGGTACGTACGTGATTGGGCCCAAGCAGGTCCTGAAGGCACACGTAAGTTACACGACGGAGGGGCCCAAATGCCCTTGGCTGTCACTTCCGCTACGGCGCCTTCTGTCTCTCGGGGCATACCTGTGGCCTTCTGGGGAACTCCCTATGATCTGTTGACAAAGAAGAAGACTTGGGCCTGGTTTACAGATGATTCTGCACAAAGTATAGGCAAAACCCAAAAGCCATGAGCTGCAGCATGAAAGCCCTTTTCTGGGATATCCCTGAGGGATGGTGGTGAAGGGAAATCCTCCCAATGGGGAGAGCTTTGAACGGGGCACCTGGTTGTTCACTTTGCTTAGAAGGAGAAGTGGCCAGATGTACAATTATATATTGATTCATGGGCTCTGGTCAATGGCCTCGATGGTCAGGGACTTGGAAGGAACATAATTAGAAAATTGGTGACAAAGGAATTTGGGGAAGACTTATGTGGATAGACTTCTCTGAATGGGCAAAAACCATGAAGATATTTGTGTCCCATGTGAATGCTCATCAAAGGGTGACCTTAGCCGAGGAGGATTTTGATAATGTAGTGGCTAGAATGATCTGTTCTGTTGGATAGCAGTCAGCGTTTTTCTCTAGCCACCTCTGGCAGTGCCCAGTGGGCTCGTGAACAAAGTGGCCATGGTGGCAGAGGTGGCAGTTATGCCTGGGCTCAGCCACATGGACTTCAACTCACCAAGGTTGACCTGGTGTCCCTGCTCCTAGATGCCCAATCTGCCAGCAACAGACACCAACACTGAGTCCCCAGTACAGCACCATTCCCCAGGGTGGTTGGTAAGTCAGCTACTTGGTGGCGGTTGGATTACATTGGACCACTTCCATGGAACCGAGGGATGGCATTTTGTCCTTATGGGATTGGACACACAGGATATGGATTTGCCTTCCCTGCATACAGTGCATCTGCCAAAGCCACCATCCATGGACCTTCCTTGCAGGATGCTTTATCCACCATCGTGGTCTTCCACGCAGCACTGCTTTTTTTTTTTATAATAATTTTTTATTATGTTAGTCACCATAGAGTACATCCTTAGTTTTTGATGTAGTGTTCCGTGATTCATTGTTTGTGTATAACACCCAGTGCTCCATGCAGTACGTGCCCTCCTTAATACCCATCACCTGCCTATCCCAGTTCCCCACCCCCCTCCCCTCTGAAGCCCTCAGTTCGTTTCCCAGAGTCCATAGTCTCTCGTGGTTCATTCCCCCTTCTGTTTACCCCCCTTCATTCTTCCCTTCATTCTCCTACTGATCTTCCTATTTCTTATGTTCCATAAATGAGTGAAACCATATGATAATTGTCTTTCTCTGCTTGACTTATTTCACTTAGTATTATCTCCTCCAGTCCTGTCCATGTTGCTGCAAATGTTGGTAATCGTTCTTTCTGATGGCTGAGTAATATTCCATTGTATATATGGACCACATCTTCTTTATCTGTTCATCTGTTGAAGGGCATCTCGGCTCCTTCCACAATTTAGCTATTGTGGACAATGCTGCTACGAACATTGGGGTGCATATGGCCCTTCTCTTCACTACATCCGTATCTTTGGGGTAAATACCCAGTAGTGCAATGGCTGGATCATAGGGTAGCTCTATTTTTAACTTTTTAAGGGACCTCCACACTGTTTTCCAGAGTGGCTGTACCAACTTGCATTCCCACCAACAGTGTAAGAGGGATCCCCTTTCTCCACATCCTCTCCAACATTTGTTGTTTCTTGCCTTGTCAATTTTTGCCATTCTAACTGGCATAAGGTGGTATCTCAATGTGGTTTTGATTTGAATTTCCCTGATGGCTAATGATTTTGAACATTTTTTCATGTGTCTGTTAGCCATTCGCATGTCTTCATTGGAAAAGTGTCTGTTCGTATCTTCTGCCCATTTTTTGATTTGATTATTTGTTTCTTGTGTATTGAGTTTGAGAAGTTCTTTGTAGATCTTGGATACCAGTCTTTTATCTTAGTTTTTTTTAACTGTTTCCTTGGCTGTGCAGAAGCTTTTTATCTTGATGAAGTCCTGCAAGTTCATTTTTTCTTTTGTTTCTCTTGCCTTTGGAGATGTGTCATTAAAAAAGTTGCTGTGGCTGATGTCAAAGAGGTTGCAGCCTGATCAAGCTATTCATGTCACAGCGAAAGAAGTACGGTAATGGTCCGATGCTCATGGAATTCACTGGTATTACCATGACCTCACTATCCTGAAGCAGCTGTCTTTTTAAAAAAAGATGTATTTATTTATTTGAGAGAGTGAGAGAGAGCACAGGGGAGCAGCAACGGGAGAGGGAGAGAGAGAATCTCAAGCAGGCTCCACACCCAGCACAGAGCCCAACTCGGGGCTTGATCTCACTACACTGAGATCAGGACCTGAGCTGAAATCAAGAGTCAGACTCTTAATGGACAGAGCCACCCGGGCAGTCCTGCAATTGTCTTGCTAGAATGGCCTTTGGAAGACTCAGTTACAGTAACAGATAGGTGGCAATACCTTGTAGGAACTTCGTAGGGCTGGGTCAGGGTTCTTCAGAAGGCTGGATATGCTCTGAATCCAGTATGTGCTGCTGTTTCTCCAATAGCCTGGATTCACGGGTCCAGGAAGCAAGGGGTGGAAATAGGAATGGCTCCACTCATTATTACTCACAGGGACCCACTAGCAATATTTTTGCTTCTTGTTCCCACAACTTTATGTTCTATTGGCCTAGAGGTCTTTGTTCTAGAGGAAAGAGTACTTCCACTAGAAGACACAACAATGATACTGTTAAATTGCAAGTTAAGACTGCTACCTGGCCACTTTGGCTCTTCATACTTCTGAATCAAGAAGAAAGTTATGGTGTTGGCTAGTGTGATTGATTCTGACTATCAAGGGGAAGTTGTACTACTGTTCCACAGTGGAGGGAAGGAAGAGTGTGTTTGGAATACAAGAGATCCCTTACCATGCCCTGTGGTTAAGGCCCATGGAAAACCACAGCAACTCAATCCAGGTAGGACTACTAATAGCCCAGATCCCTTAAGAATGTTGGTTTGGGTCACCCCACCAGGTAAAGAACCACAACTGGTTGAAGGTAAAGGGAACACAGAATGGGTAGAAGAAGAAGGTAGTTATAAATACCAGCTATGACCATGTGGCTAGTTATAGAAACAAGGACTAAAATTGTCATGAGTATTTTCTCCTTATTTTGTTATAAATACGTGTATCTATCTATCTATCTATCTATCTATCTATCTATCTAATATGTATCTCAAATATCTTTGTTATGTCTTTGTTTTTTTCTCTCTTTTATTCCCTTATCATATAATGTAAGATGTATTGACCTTATATCTTAGTCCTTAAGTATTACTAATTTTACATCGTAGGTTTAAGTTATGGGATATCAAGAAGAGTAAACATCACACAAGGACTTTACCTCCTCTTTTGGGGAAGGGGTTGATGCGTTTTGGGTTGTATGCAGCATAGTTGTGTCATGTTACGTGGAATTATGTTATTGGTGATGTCTTTATTTGTAAGACTCTCCTCCTTGGGCCCCTGCTCCCTCTCAACCTTCTCTTTTCCCACTCACCGCTCACGCACCCCTCTAGAGCCTCATGGCTCCTTTTGGCTCCTTGGACACTTTGAACTTTGCACTTGCCCTGCCCTCCTCCTAGACGACTAGATAAAGTGGCCTCCCCACTTACTCAATGGCTTTTCACCTGTTTATTGCCCTTCTAGCTCTCATCAGTCTCTATTTGCTTGTGTTAATTACCTGTCTCCCCTACTAGAATGCAGCCCCTTGAAAGCTTAGCCTTATCTGCCCTATTGACTCTGGTTTGTCCTCTTGCCTAGCAGATGTTGAAGGTACTCGATAAACATTGTTCAAATTGTTGAGTGGAGAATGTGGTGATGCGGTGGAGAACTTGTGACAAACACGGGTGCGGATCGGAGCCGGGGGAGAGGATGTGTTAATGCTTCTGTTGGTCAGCCACATCATGGGATGCCTGCTGGCTCAGATCCCAAACAGGCCCTTGAAAGCTTGCAGTGCAGCTTTTTAGTATGAGAGCAAATATCACAAACCTGACATTCCAAATGAATACCCTGGTTATATGAGCCATGAGTAATTTCTCATGCCAGTAACCATAATATGATTAGCGCATGTTTACTGAGTGTTTACTATTACTCTGCTTTGGCTGTGTAATAAACAAACACAGAATCTCAGGGGTGTTCAGCTCACACATCTGCAGGTCAGCTGGTATTTGCCTGATCTACGTGGGGTTTGGCTGTGTTGGGCTCTGGCTGTAGTTTGGTTCCAGACCTATTCATGTGATGCGCATCCTCCTTTCACTAGCTGTGTCCTTGGGCCAAGGCAGGATCACAAGAGGGCAATGCCAGTTATGCAGGCACATTTCAAGCCATTGCTAGCGTCTCATTGGTCAAAGCCAGTGACATAGTCAAGTCCAAAGTCAAGAGCAGGGGATGTTCCTCCATACCCCCTGTAGCCATGTAAGGGTTGGGTGTATAACACTACCATAGGGGCATGGAGAAATGTGGTCAGTAGCTCAGTCTTTGTCAAGTATGTAACTTAATTCACCAACAACCCTATAAGGGTTATTATTATTGTATTACTATTATATTATTATATATTATATTATATACTGTATTATTATATTATTATTATATTTTACTATACTGTATTATGCTATCATGTACAGCATAGTATATATAAACTTGTATATAGTATAATATATGTAAGTATAACATTGCATAACGTATATATGTATAACATGTAATGTATAGTTAATATATGTTTTTACATATAATACAGTATAATATATACTATAATATATAGTATAATATTGTATATGTAGTATAATGTACCATGTATGCATATACATTATGTATTATTTATAATATACGTGTATATATTTTATGTTACACTACATAATATAGTTTAGTGGTGTATATGGTATATGTATAGTATATTATACTATTTATTATAGTATACTATAATATATACATATAGTATAATACATACTGGTATGTACAGTATTGTATACTAGATAGTATATTAAGGTATATAGTAAAGTATATATTATACTATATTAATAGCATAGTGTATGTATTTTATAACATTATCCCACAAGTTCTTGTTATTATCCTCTTTCTGCAGGTAAGCATTGAAAAGATTTGCACAGGGTCACACAGTTAGAGGCAGAGCTGGAGTCTGGACCTAGGATGTCAGATTTTAGAGCTTATTCAGAGCCCACGCTGCTGCCTTTCATTATTTTGATAAAAGAAGCAAAGTGCCTCCCGATTGAGATGCAAGAAATGTTGGATGCTGGTGTCCTTGTATCTCAAGTTCGGGTTCTTTGCTCTGCCTACTTGCTGGTGTCTTAGAGTGTTCCTTGGTCTGGTATTTCTACAAAGCCCTCTTTTCCTCTCGTTAAGGTGTGCACACCCAGGGCTTCATCTCTGCAAGGTCTCTAACACCCCAGGAGTCAATGGCCAGTAATGACTTAAGAGATAATTTTCTTGCATTTTCAAGACCCTAAATCCAAAGGCTTGACCACTGTGGGAATTTTAGCCTCCAGGCAGATTCATGGGAGAAGTAGTAGGAAATAAGAAAGCTTTTGGGGATCCTTAAATCACTTTCAAATTGGGAAGTTTATTTACTTGCTTGGAACACTTTCAACAGAGTCAAGATTTCCTTAGCATTTAGTCCTCAGTAATCTGCAGAGAAAGAGAGTGAGATGGAGAGTAAAGAGAGCAAGAAGCCTCAAGATTGATGCTGTGGGTCCACATACATAGATATGCACTTACATAAAGGCATTCCATGCTGTGCAGAGGGCAAAGCCACTGTCTGCTGAGAATCTGCTTCAATTATGATGGAACATTTCATCCATCATTTGGCACAGTCTTTAACCAGAGGTCTTTCGGCACAAGACAGGCTGGTGGGAAAAGGATCTGCTTGGAGGACTTAATGCCATGCCCTGTTCTGTGTGCATCTGTGTTTGTGTGTTTATAGAAAAATTCAATACTTAATTGTATGCTTGGTCTGCTCACCACTAGTTTCTAAAAGAGGCATTCTGTAGCCTTGGTTAGGTTTGCTCATATCTCATAAAAGCCATAATTTGACTGTGGGCTCCCAGAACTTATCCTGTGTGGAGACGGGGCTAGCAGTCACCTGGGAGGGTTTGAAGTTCTGGAAGACCCACTTTGCTGAGAATTACTGGTCATCTTCCTAGCATCCATTTCCCTTCCTCCATCCTAAAAGGACTAAATTTCCCAGCATGTGGTTTGGTTGGCTGCACCCCCAGGTCCAGAAGTGGGTCTTTATCAGTTGAAGGCAATTAGCTTAATTACTGCTATTTTTTTAAGAGATTTTATTTGTATGAGGGAGTGAGAGAAAGAGAGAGCACCAGCAGGGGGGAGGGGTAGAGGGAGAAGGAGACTCCCCTCTGAGCAGGGAGCCCAACTTGGGATTCGATCCCAGGACCCTGGGATCATGACCTGAGGTGAAGGCAGAAGCTTCACTGACTGAGCCACCCAGGCATGCTAATTACTGCTACTCTGAGTTGGTTCAGGACTGGGAAGGTGGTGAGAGTGGCTCCAAAAAGAGGAAGCCTAGGAGTTCTTTGAAGGTTGGGAGGGGAAGAGAAACTCTCTACCCCTTGAGATGTGAATGAGAAAGATGAACCCTGTTATAGCTCTCTTGTGACTGTGAGAGGAGTCAGACTTAAGATGAAGCTGATGCTGGGGTAGGTCCATAATGAGATGGAAGGAAATGGATGCTGAGTGACATTGTTCAGCTACTGGATCAGACCATACCTGAAGCTTGTTTTACCTCCAAAATCCTTAGTTCCTTTAAAGGTTGAGCCTTGGTTGGGTTTTCTGTTACTTGGAGCTAAAATAACCTGCACTGCTAAACCCAGCCAGCCACAATGTTATCCTTTGCTGGTCTGCTCTGGTACTGGAAACATCTAATAAAATCCCAGCTCTGAGACAAATCATGCTCCCCAAAAGTCCTCATGAAGCACTTTAAAACATTACCCTGGAATTCCAACTCATCCCAAGAAGAGTTCCTAGTCTTGTGGAGGAGACAGATGTGTCATCTCATGACAGGATGATGTATGAGCTCTAAGATGGAGATGGACGTGTGACGTGTGTGCACAGAGTGAACAATGACCCCAGAGCATAATCTAGCCCCATGCTGCCTCCCATTATTTTGATAAAAGAAGAAAAGTGGCTCCAAAGTGGAATATAATCTCTTCCCAGAGGACAATGGGAGGGTTTCACTCACAATATTTATGGAGTATCCATCAGCCCCCAAGCACTGTTCTAGGTAGTGGAGATCTCACAGTCAGTGTTAGTCAGCTCAGACTATGGTAACAAAACACCATCGATTAAGTGGCTTACCAACAAACACTTAATTCTCAAAGTTTTGGAGGCTGGGAAGTCTAAGATCAAGGTGCTGGCCCATTTTGTTCCCAGGGAGGGCTGCCTTCTTGCTGTGTCCTCACATGATGGAAGAGAGAGAAAGAACAGGCTGTCTGGTCTCTTCTTATAAGGATATGAAACTCATCATGAGGACCCTACCCTCATGACCTCATCTAAACAAATTACCAAAGGCTCATCTCCAAATACCACCACATTGAGGATTATGGCTTCAACATATGAATCTGGGGGACACGAACATTCAGTCTATAGCATGCAGTGAGCAAAACAAAACCCCTATCCTCATGGGTCTTGAATTCTGTTAAAGGAGGCAGATGGTAAAGAAATAAGCAATATACAATTGATGACAGAGGAGTATAGAAATGCTATGAAGAAAAATAAGGCAAAGTAAGGGGGATTAGGAAGTGGCAGGAGTATTAAGAGGTAATAGTGGAGAAAAGACTTGAAAAGAACTAGGAAGGACAAAAACCCAGAGCTGGGGTGAAATGGGGATGGGGTGGGGAGGGGGGCTGCTGCAAAGAGAGGGAGGGGCAGGGGGCAGGTGATGAGGTTAGAGAGTTAGTGGGGACTATGTCCTAGGGTCTTCTTGGCCATGTTGAGGACCTCTGATTTCACTGATGAGATGAGAGCTTATGGAGGGCTTTAAGGCATGACATGATGTGATGAAAGGTTTTAAAGGCCCTTGACTGGGTGCTATATGGAGAACAGACTCTGGAGAGGTTTAGTGTGTTGGACGATGCCCCCCCAGCAAAGGATATCCTCATCCTCACCACCAGAATCTGTGAATGTAAGCTTATTTGGAAAAAGGGTCTCTGCAGATGTAGTTAAGTGATGGTATCTTGAGATGAACTCATCCTGGGTTATCTGGGTGCGACCTATTCCAGTCCAATGACAAGTGTTCTTAAAAAAGAGACCGAAGAAGAGAAGACACGGACATGGAGGAGAAGGCCACGTGAGGGTGGAGGCAGAGATTTGAGTGCTGTAGCCATAAGCCAAGGGATGCCAGAAGCCACCAGAAGCCTGAATAGGCGAGGAGGCATTCTCTCCTGAAGCCTGTGGAGGAAGCATGGCTTTGCTGACACCTTGATTTTGTACTTCTGCCTTCCAGAACTGTGAGAGAATAAATTCTTATTGTTTTAAGCCACCCAGATTGAGGACATTTGCTGTGGCAGCCACAGGAAACTAATGTGAGAGGCAAGAATGGAGCAGGGAATCTGGGAGAAGGCTGTTGCCATAATTCAGGTGAAAAATGGAGCTTCCTTGGTCTGGGCTGGGACCGGTGAAGGGGCAAGAGGTTGTCATGTTGTGAAGGTAGGCTTTGCTGAGAGATGAGATGTGGTGTGTGTGTGAGAGAATGGTGTCAAGGAGGACTCGCAAGGGTTTTGGTCTGAGTAACTGTGAATGAATAGGACGCCTTCTGAAAGGGCATTGACTGAGAGAATCTGGTTTATTTGTGCGGGAAGATCAGGGGCTTGAGATGCCTCTTAGATGTCACCCAGGTGGCAATGCCAAGTGGGTAGTGGTTATATGAGCTTGTTACCCGAGCTTGCTGGTTCTTAAAGCCAAGAGCACAGACGAGCGTGCCAAGGACTCAGAGTAGATGGGAGGAGGAGAAGTGGATGGAGCTTTTGGACACACAAGGCCAGGGAGGCAAGAAGGACCCTGGTGAAGGGCACTGAGAAGGAACAGCTGGAGAGGTAGGGGGAAAACCTGGTGAGCGTGGTGTCCCGATGTAGGTGGAGAGAGTACTGACCAATTCCAGATAAATCGAACATAACAAGAATTTTATTATTCAGTAATCAAAATAAAAATTTTAGGACTCAAGAATCTTGGTTTATGCTACCTTTTCCAACCTCGAGGACATGAAAAAGTGTATCATGGCTGCCATTTCAATCATTTAACTGTGATACGCCACACAGGCCTAGGGTAAATACCTTCCAGGATCGATATGTGTCATGGGACAGGAGGGGAGCATGTTGAGCATTGATAAGATGATAAGCAGTAACTGTGATAACTGTGATAATTCCTTGAAGAATAGGTTTTAACTACCCATTCATATATGATTAGTTACTGAGTAATACATTTTTCAAAGCATCTGATTCTTTTTGGATCATGCTGTATTTTAAGAGGCGGGCATGGTCAATGCCAATGGTAGGTCAGGGTAACGGGGACTGGGTATTGACTGCTGGATTGAGCACCACGGGGGCCTTTGGTGGCCCTCGAAAGAGCCATTCCAGGGGGATGGCAAGGCTGAGAGCTGATTCGAATGGACCTCAGAATGAGAGGGGAGAAACTAGACAGTGTGAGTTCAGGGAACATTTTAGAAAATCTACTCTGTGAAGAAGAAGAAAGAAATGGCAATAGCTGGAGGGGAATGCGGGGGTCAAAGTAGTTAAAAAGTATTTTTTAAGATAGAAGGAAGAACAGCATGTATGTAGGATGATGGAGATGATTTAGCAAAGAGGGAAAACCCAATAATGCAGGAACCAGGGGTTTAATTGCTGGAGTAATGTCCTCAAAGATGTGAGAGGTGATGGCATCTGCGGCCTAGGGCAGCAGCTGGCCTTTGCAGAGAGGAAGTGACAGAGGAAGGCAGGAAGATGGGTCAGAGGCAGGTGGGTTAGTAGTCAGTGGGGGTTGCATGAGGAGGCTCTCCGTGGACTGCTTCTGCTTACTCAGAGTGCAAAGACAAGGGGATTAGTTGAGAGTGAGGAGGAGGGAGTAAGCATTGGACGTTTGAAGAGAAGGTCCAGAGAATAGTCTCCAGGTGAGGGTACTGACCAAGGAAATGCAGGATTGCTGGGCATGGCCAGGGGATGTTTCAGTGAGGCCTGTCAGCACAGCTGGGTGTGTGTCTCCACCAAGTTCAGAGGCTAGGAGCAGACACAGAGTGGGTAGGTGGGTGGGCTTAACCAAAGTTGTGTTTTGCTAGGCAACAAGGAGGAAGGAACTATAGGCACTGGGATTGAAGGTGTATGAAAGGGGGTGTAGACCCTGGAATCTAACCAGGCAAGGTGGGCAGATTCTGTTGGTGGTTGGGTCAATGATGGAGGTCTTGGTGGATTTTTAAGAAGATTAAATGGATTCGTGGAGGGGGAAAACTGAAAAGACTGGGGAGAGTGGTTTGTGGCTGTGGTGTTTGATATTGGGATTATAGAGAAAGTGAAGGGGATTAGTCTGTTAGGCCTGCCATAACAAAATACCACGGGCTGGGTGGCTTACACAGTAGACATTTAAATCTCACAGCTCTGGAGGCTGGAAGTCCAAGGTCAAAGTGTTGGCAAGGCAGACTTTATTCTGCAGCCTCTGTTCTTGCTTTGTGGGAGATCTCCATCTCATTGTGTGCTCCTGTGGCCTCCTCTTTGTGTGCGTGAAGGAGGGAGAGAGAGAGAAGGAGAGGGCCTGGGGAAGGGAGAGAGGAACGAGAGAACACGCACGTGAGCTCTCTGGTGTCTCTTCTCATGGGACACCGATCCCATTCATGGGGCTCTACCCTCATAGCCTCATCCAACGCTGATTCTCTCCCAAAGGCCCCATCTCCAAATACAGTCATAAGGGAATTAGGGCTTCAACATACGGATTTTGGGGGGACATAAGCATTAAGTCCATAACATGCGGTTATTGCCAATGACCTGATCTAAGCATTTGGCTAAGGTTATAGGGTTATAGGATGAAGAACAGGATAACTGGAGGCAAGGAGGCCAAGGAACTAAGTGGGAAGGGTGCTAGGAGAATTGTCTTCATGGAATTGAAATCGCTAAGCATTATGACAGGCATGATTTTAGAAAGAGAGTCAGTGAGGCAGGTGCTAAAATTTTCAAGGAAGGAGGGTGAGCAGAGGGTGCCACCATATCTGAGAGTGAGTGGGTGGGTGGAGGTGGTGAAGAGGCCAGACTCCAGTGCAGGTTTCCTGAATGTGAGTCTTATCTGTGTGGTCTTGGCAAACTGCTTAACCTCTCTGTGCCTCGTTTTCCTCATTTGTGAAATGAGGGTGATCATCATACCTACTTCATGGGTGTTTTATGAGGTTTAAACGAATTAATGAATGAAAAGCACAACAAGGTTGGGACAGGAAGGGGCTGGGTGGCCTAGTCTAGTGGTGTGAGCTTCTAGGTCCATGAGTTTTTTCAGGGAAACAGGAGAGAGTAAGTCCTGAACATGGCGAGGAGGCTATCTTGTCCGTCTGTGGGTCAGTGGCAGAAGGGGTTTGAGCAAGAGAAGAGCTACCCTTGAGCAGGCAGAAGAGGTGGCAGAGTTTTTAGGAGAGAACTGGGTTTTGGGTAGGGGAAGGGGAAGGGGAGCTCCAGGGAAGGGGTTGAGAATAGAGAATTGTGCTGAAAATGGACAGTGAAAGGCACAGGGCCCATGAGAAGGCTGGGGCGCTGGGGAGGGACAGCAAGCTGGGTCATAGCAGTGTGTGCACAAAGCCGTTTGGGGATGGAAGAACAGGTGATGTGGGAGGATTGGCTGGGACCGTGGGCTCCAGGCAGGGGCTGAGCATGATGGAATTGGTCTTGAGGATTTCTTAGACTGCCGTGTTGAGATAGCGTGCTGGGATATGGGTGTGGTGGTGGCAGGGGAGCTGCCTTGCCAAGAGCTCTGTGGCTCTCTGCTCTGGAACACCAGTGGCACTGTTGAGACCACCTGTCGAGCTGAGCAAAGGGTGAGCATGTCACTGGAGCTGGAGTCAGGTGTCCCTGGGGACGCACGGGGGATGGGAGTGCTTGGCCTGGTGACCTGATGGGGACCCATATCATGAAAAGCCCCCTGTGCGTTTTTCACAATGCAGACCTGTAGCCTAAGAGTCTGATCTATGTTTTATAAGCATCACTGAGAACGAGGGTAGATGGTGGGTGATGGAACAGGGAGAAATCCTTCTGCATCATAGGGACCAGTTAAGGGGGTATTGTAGTGGATGAGGCAGCAGATTATGGAGGCCAGAAACCAGCAGGTGGAGGGGACGGGAGGATGGAGGGCAGGGCAGCAGGCTTGAAAGAAATTTCAAGGACCTGTTTCTTGGAGATATTTGGAAATCTCTGGACAAACAGGCCCCAGTAGAGTCCTTGGGACCCAAAGTTGCGGAAAGGAGGCAGAAAAGGAGCAAGAAATATGAAAACCTGGCTCTTTAGGGGACCCCTCACCAAGTCAGTCAGTTGTCACTTGTAATGATTCTCCCAAGTTTTCCGGTGCCTCAGTTTCCCTGACTATTGCACTAGCACAAGAATATATCCAGCTTCCCCTGGCATTTTGGCAATGGGGAATGAGTGGATGGGATATTGTTATGCATTTGAGCACTTCCGTGAAAGATGCTTTCTCTTTGCAGAGCATATTCCTGTCCTTCATCTCATGCAGTGCTCACAATTCTGTCAGTCAGTTGACGCAGATGATGGTGGTGAAGGTCATGATGAAGGCAGCTGATGTTTATAGCGTCCTTGTGAGTTCCAGTCACTGTACTAAGCATTTGCCAACATGGTTTTGATTCCCACAGCAATCCCTTAAGGTACATAATATTTACTGTCTCCATTTTAAAGATGAAAATCCTGGCGCACAGAGAGGTTAGCAAATTTCCTGAGGTTGCACATTTAGTCAGGGCCTGGAACTGGGTTTTGGACTCGGGCGGTAAGTGAACCCCACGATCAGTTAACCACTTCTGCCATATATGTCATCATTCTTGCATTAGAGGAAGGGTTGGCAGGCCAAACTCAGCCCACTGATTGCTTTGTAAATAAAGTTTGATTGGAATCCAGTCATGCCCGTTCACATATGTATTGTCTGTGGCTGCTTTCCTTGGTGGTGGCAGGGTTGAGTATCATGACAGAGATTGCATGACTCGCAAAGCCTAAAATATTTACCTTCTGGCCCTTTGCAGAAAGTTTCTTGAGCTCTATACCAGACTATTTTTTTTTTTTTGGTCTGTTTCTTCTTCCTTTTCCTTCTTGCTTTTTTCTTCCTCCCAGCCATACAATAATATATAAAACATTGAAGTGAAGGAACATTATTCCTAATGTAGCATCCCATTTTCATGGGCATTTTACCAATGGCAAGTTGAGAAAGAGCAGTTAATGTGTCATCTGGTGAATTTCTTGATGAGGACTAATTTTTTTTTTTTAAGATTTTTAAATTTACTTGAAAGACAGAGAGAGAGTGGGGGGGGGGAGGGCAGAGGGAGAGACTCCCCAAGCCGACTTCCTGCTGCGTGCAGGGCCTGATCCCACAACCCATGAGATCACGACCTGAGCAGAAACCAAGAGTCAGATGCTTAACTGACTGAACCACCCAGGCACCCCAATGAGGTCTGCTCTTAAAGTAATGACAAGGATAAAAAATGACACCTAATTCTCATGAAATATTTATGATGTACCTGCTGTATACCAGGCACTATTCTAAATAGTTGTTCGGATTTCCCCCATCTGTAAAGTGAAGGGATTGAAATTAGAGACTCTAGATTAGGGTCTTCCCATCTCTAACACATCCCACGCTGTTTTTAAAAGAAGCCCTCTGTCTCTAAGCAGCTGTAATGTGTACACAAGTGACATACACAATCAAATACACCCAGGGGAAGGTCCGCCTTTTTAGAGATTAGTTCATAAAGTGGGCTAGATCACACACAGGCAGGTACTGGGTCACAGGAAATGTGTTTTAGCTCATTTGGCCACAGCAAGAGCAGAGAAGGAGACCTGCCTTTCCTCCTGACACACTTGGCAAAATCAAACCCAACTAAATGAAGGTCGCCAGCAACCGTCGGGCATCCTGTGCTGGGACTCACAGAAAAAGTTGTAGTGTCACCTCCTGGCCACTAGAGGACTTCATCCTGTTTAAGCAGAGAAAGACTTGCAAGCGGCCTTTCCGCCCTGGGGGAGGATTGCTCATCTTTCCCTCGCTGAACTCTGCCCGTGGCCTTGGGGGCGGGGGGGAGGTAGGGGGATGCTTCGTGAGCTATAAAGCATCAGAGGGGTTTATGACAGGGAGCCATCCGGTGCAGAGTTGCTGAGGCGCATACCTCCAGCCTGCTTGATAGGGAGACAGCTCTGGAGTTACAGTCTTTATTATTTTGAGCCCAAATCCGTCTCTTGCAACTTCCACCAGTTGGGTACCCTCAATGTGAGGTTTGTCGGGCTTCTCCATCACGTTCCCTTCCAAGATGTCCCCTCCCCCACCCAGTGGAGAAGACACAGTGAAATGGCTTGTATTTAACACATGCTTACATAGCACTTACTGTGCACTAGGCACAAAGTACTTTACAAATGCTAACTTAGTCCTCACGGGCACCCTATGAATCAGGTGCTCTTATCAGCCCCAACTTACAGAAACTGGGGAAACGGAAATACAGATACTTAACTAACTCATAGGGCAGCCATGCCACTATTAGGTGGTAGGGCTGGGATTTGAACTCTGTGAAGCTTCAGAAACTCCTACTTTTAACTAGCATGCTCTGCTTTGCCGCCTCCCAGGAGAGGGGCCAGATAAACAATGAGATATTTTAAAAACATTTTCACCAATTTTTTTCACCGTAAGTACATAACAGGAAGTTTGGAACATCCAAAGAGAAGAAAAATCACCCAGGCTTACCACAATCACAGCCAGTACTCTCGTATTTTTGCTTTCTTTCTTTTTTTTTTTTTTAGGTGCATGTGTGTTTTTTCCAGTCTCTGTGTGTGCAGTTTGCATTCTGCTTTTCTGCTTAACGTGTCATGTCCTAATGTTATTACATACTTTTCATAACCACTATTCTGAATATTGCAAGAATGCGTGGGTGCAGTGACCTAATCAAAGCTCTCGAGGAGCTGGTAGACAAGAATGGTCAAAGAAGGGAGGGAGCAGGACAAACTGTCAAGGCCACGGATGGAGAATGAACTCGCATGAAGACCACAAAGGCCACTGTGCTGACACTAGGAGGCTGAGCTAGGAGGTGGCAGCTGGTGAGCCCATGCCTCGCAGCATTTGGGGACTAAAAACAGCTCTGTGAGGTAGCAACGTGTGGTGAAGACTCCATGGGGAGAAACGGCATGTGTTCGTTGGGGTGTCTTTTCCTCACGTGTATGTGGATTCCGAGAAGCCCCCGAGTTCCAGTTCCGGCCTCGTTAGCTCTGTGAAGGTGGATACATCAGTTTGTTTCTCTGAGTGTCAGTGTTCTTAACTATCTCATGGGAACAGTAACATGGGTCAAAATGATAATTGTGTCCGTTAGGGATGCTTTTGGCTGCAAGTGACAGCAAATCTGATTTACAAGGGATCAAGCAAGAAAGACTTTGAATTAGCTCACATAACAAGAAATTTGGAGCTGAGTAGTCCAAGGCTCGTGCAAGGGCTCAGCAGTGTCAGCAGGGAAGCCCAGACTTTCTCTCTTTGCAATACACCGTTCTTAGCGTGTTGGCTGTAGTTCTTGTTTTTGAGTACATGTCGATGACCAGGTCCACGGTGCAGTGATTGTAACCCTTCCTTATAGAAGTTCAGTTTCAGGGAGACGCTCTTGTTCTATCTGAACCTTCCAGCATGTGCTGAGAACTACTTCTAAAACTATTGTCTTAGCCTGTTCTAAGACTAAGTGAGTACCACTACACACACACATACACACACTCACATGCACACACATACACACACCCCATAAAACAGAAATTAAAATGAAAATAATGAGACATGTGCAAGACCAGTAATGATCAAGTCCTCTCTCCCCTGGGCATGTAGTCTCTATCTTGGAGACCTGTGGTCTAGGGCATTTCAGAGGTGGAGACAAATGATTTTGACTTATAAAATATAGTCTCAGTGCTTTTGTTTGGCAGTTGATTTGGGGGGGAGGGGGGTTTAAATTTCAAATTGGTTTTTCTTTTTTTTTTAAGATTTTATTTATTTATTTGACAGAGAGAGAGAGAGCACAAGTAGGCAGCGTGGCAGGCAGAGGGAAAAGCAGGCTCTCTGCTGAGCAGGGAACCTGATGCAGGGCTCAATCCCAGGACCCTGGGATCATGACCTGAGCCGAAGGCAGACGCTTAACGACTGAGCCACCCAGGTGCCCCTCGAATTGGTTTTTCTACTAAAATATTTTCGTAATAGAAATTCATATACATGATAAAATTTTAAAGTCTATAGAGAAAAGTATGAAGTGAGATATACATCTCTGTTTTTCCTCCAACAGTGCTATGGGTTGAAATTTGCCTCCCTCCCCCAATTTATATGTTGAAGTACTGACCCCTGGTACTTCAGAATGTGATCTTATTTGGAGATAGGGTCTTTACAGAGGTAATGAAGTTAAAATGAGGTCATTAGGGGGGGTTCTAATCCAATATGACTGGTATCCTTATTAAAATAGTGGCGAGAGGATGCCCACTCTCCCCACTATTATTCAACATAGTAGTAGAAGTCCTTGCAACAGTAATCAGACAACAAAAAGGGATAAAAGGTATCCAAATCGGCAAAGAAGTCAAACTGTCTCTCTTCGCAGATGACATGATACTCTATATGGAAAACCCAAGAGACTCCACTCCCACTATTAGAAGTTATAGAGCAATTCAGTAATGTGGCGGGATACAAAATCAATGCTCAGAAATCAATTGCATTTCTATACACAAACAATGAGACTGAAGAAAGAGAAATTAGGGAATCCATCCCATTTACAATAGCACCAAAAAACATACGTTACCTTGGAATTAACTTAACCAGAGATGTAAAGGATCTATATTCTAGAAACTATAAATCACTCTTGAAAGATATTGAGGAAGACACAAAAAGATGGAAAAATATTCCATGCTCATGGATCGGAAGAATTAACATAGTTAAAATGTCCATGCTACCCAGAGAAATCTACACTTTCAATGCTCTCCCAATCAAAATACTGATGACATTTTTCAAAGAACTGGAACAAATAGTCCTTAAATTTGGATGGAACCAGAAAAGGCCCCGAATCGCCAAGGAACTGTTGAAAAGGAAAAACAAAGCTGGGGGCATCACAATGCCGGATTTCGAGCTGTACTACAAAGCTGTGATCACAAAGACAGCATGGTACTGGCACAAAAACAGACACACAGACCAATGGAACAGAATAGAGAACCCAGAAATGGACCCTCGGCTCTTTGGGCAACTAATCTTTGATAAAGCAGGAAAAACATCCGGTGGAAAAAAGACAGTCTCTTCAATAAATGGTGCTGGGAAAATTGGACAGCTACATGCAAAAGAATGAAACTTGACCACTCTCTCACACCATACACAAAAATAAACTCCAAATGGATGAAAGACCTCAATGTGAGACAGGACTCCATCAAAATCCTAGAGGAGAACACAGGCAGCAACCTCTACGACATCGGCCAAAGCAACCTTTTTCATGACACATCTCCAAAGGCAAGAGAAACAAAAGATAAAATGAACTTGTGGGACTTCATCAAGACAAAAAGCTTCTGCACGGCCAAGGAAACAGTCAAAAAAACTAAGAGGCAGCCCACGGAATGGGAGAATATATTTGCAAATGACACTACAGATAAAAGACTGGTATCCAAGATCTACAAAGAACTTCTCAAACTCAATACACGAGAAACAAATAAACAAATCATAAAATGGGCAGAAGATATGAACAGACACTTTTCCAATGATGACATACAAATGGCTAACAGACACATGAAAAAATGTTCAAAATCATTAGCCATCAGGGAAATTCAAATCAAAACCACACTAAGATACCACCTTATGCTAGTTAGAATGGCAAAAATGGACAAGGCAAGAAACAACAATTGCTGGAGAGGATGTGGAGAAAGGGGATCTCTCCTACATTGTTGGTGGGAATGCAAGTTGGTACAGCCACTCTGGAAAACAGTGTGGAAGTCCCTTAAAAAGTTAAAAATAGAGCTACCCTATGACCCAGCTATTGCACAACTGGGTATTTACTCCAAAGATACAGACGTAGTGAAGAGAAGGGCCATATGCACCCCAATGTTCATAGCAGCATTGTCCACGATAGCCAAATCGTGGAAGGAACCGAGATGCCCTTCAACAGATGACTGGATTAAGAAGTTGTGGTCCATAGATACAATGGAATATTACTCAGCTATCAGAAAGAACGATTTCTCAACATTTGCTGCAACATGGACGGCACTGGAGGAGATTATGCTAAGTGAAATAAGTCAAGCAGAGAAAGACAATTATTATATGATTTCTCTCATCTATGGAACATAAGAACTAGGATGATCGGTAGGGGAAGAAAGGGATAAAGAAAGGGGGGGTAAACAGAAGGGGGAATGAAGCATGAGAGACTGTGGACTCTGAGAAACAAACTGAGGGCTTCAGAGGGGAGGGGGGTGGGGGAATGGGATAGACCGGTGATGGGTAGTAAGGAGGGCACGTATTGCATGGTGCACTGGGTGTTGTACGTAACTAATGAATCATCGAACTTTACATCAGAAACCAGGGATGTACTGTATGGTGACTAACATAATATAATTAAAAAAAAATAAAAAAAATAAAGGGGGACATTTGGACACAGAGACACATAGAGGGAAGCCTGTGTGAAGAGACAGGGAGAGAAGGCAGCCATGCACAAGCCGAGGAGAGAGACCTGAAACACATCCTTCCATCACAGTCCTCAGGGGGACCCAACCCTGTCAGCACCTTATTCTCAGACTTCCAGCCTCCACACTGTGAGACAATACATTTGTGCTGTTTAAGCTGCTCCATTTGTGGTGCTTTGGTATGACATCCCTAGATAACTAACACAAATGATAGTTTTTTGTGTGTCCTTCCAAAAAATACCCCCTGCATATACCCATCTATGTGCGTTGTTTTATTCTGACATAAATGGATCATTTAATACTATGTTTCTATACGTGGGTCTGTTCACTTTCCGGTTTATTGTGCTAATCTTTGTATGTAGGCACGTGTGGCTGCATTAAACTCCTTTTAGCAGCCGCATAATATTCTGCAGTGTGGAGAAACCACACTTAATTTAACGGCTCTTGTGTTAATGGACAGGTTGTGTGCTTTGAGGAATCCTAGGAGTGTATCAAATGCCTGAGCCTTGAGTGCGGTCAGGTTGCTGAAGGATGGACGGACAGCAAGTGTTCGGGGCCCAGGCAGGAGAGCAGCACAAAAAACAAAACAGCCTCGGCTTTATTTGCTGCTTCTGTAACATTGACTACAGCCCATGCTTCGGGCCCCGGCTGAGAGCTCTTCCCTGTCATGAGCCAGAGCACTGTGCTTCTCCCTGCTCTTAGCAGAGTTGAGGTTTTCACTGGTCGGTGTGGTTTTCTGAATATCTGTCTTGCTCCCCAGATGTTCTGACATTGCTTTTTGGTGTGTCTGGCACCTCGGACATCATCTTGTTTGATCAGAGTAGGTCCTCAAGAACTACTTATCAAATGAAAGAATCTTTGTAAAGTGTGGACTTTTAGGCAAATGCATGATGGAATCAATGCAAAGGTAAAGCAGTTCCCCAATGACTTAGGAGAGGCATCAGATCAGATCATATGAGCTTCCTCGAGGTCAAGGTCTTGCAAGGCCCCAGTCCCTTGAGCACCCCCATGTACACTATCATTTGGCCCTTGCCTTTTGCTACGGTGGACTGTTTGGAATTTGCAGTGGCAACCAGCAACGGCTTCCCACAGCTGTCCCCTGTCCTCCTGCATGGCACTGATTGCATGTGTCATTGAAAGATTGAGTTCAGCGTACATTTTAGAAACAAAGCAGTTGGTTAGAATTTTTGGACGCAGAGACATCTAGAAGGCTAAGTGAGCACACCCACTGAGGAAGGTGGGGTCAAGAGTTACCATAGCAAGGGGCGCCTGGGTGGCTCAGTCGGTTAAGCGTCTTACTCTCGGTTTCGGCTCAGGTCATGATCTCAGGGTCGTGACATTGAGCCCCGTGTCGGGCTCTGTGGTGAGCGTGGAGCCTGTTTGCGATTCTCTCCCTCTGCTCCTCCCCCCACTCACACATGCGGTCTCTCTCTAAAATAAATAAATAAAATCTTAAAAAAAAAAAAAGAGTTACCACAGCAAGAACATAAACTGGGAATCAGGAAACCTGGTCAGTACTCATGGGACCTGGGCAAGTTATTTAATAAGAATAAGAGAACAATATCCACAATAGCTGCTAGCATTTATTGAGCACTTAACGTGTGCCAGGCACTGCACTTGACATGTGTTATGCAGCTTAACTCTCACAGCAACCCTGAGATAGACACTGTTCCTATCTCCGTTTTGCAAAGATGCAAAAAACAAAAACAAGAACACAGCTCGGAGAGGCCACGAGGCACCCCCGTGGTCACACAGCTGGTGAGTGGCAGTCAGGTTTTCATTCCAGATTTGCCCACCTCCTATTTCTGAACCACTGCAGTGTCCCTCTGGGGACCTCTGTTTCCTCCTCTGAAATGGGGAAGGTAGTACTAATCACTTAGGAGCTGCAGGCCCCTGTGGTTTTGAAGGGAGATCTGTCTTAGAAGAAGTTGGGCCATTTGTAACAAGTTGGTTAGGCACCAAGGATCATGTATCTTCAAAGTAAAATACACCCACCTCTGAAACCTTAGGAACCAGAAAGCAGAAAGTTATAGCATTGGCCACGGCAACCAGAGTAGCAGTTAAAACCAAAACCACAAGGAGAGATCGTCTCACACAGGCACTGGGTTGGCCACTGTAAACAACAACCACCCCCACCACCGGGAAATCAGTGTGGTCGAGGCCGTGGAGAGATTGGAACTCTTGCTCACTACCGGTGGGAATGTAAAATAGTGCAGCCGCTCTGAAGACCAGTACGACCATTTCTCAGAAGATTAAACGCGGAACTACCACACGAGCTGGCAGGCAAACCTCTGGGTACAGAGCCGACAAAACAGACGAAGAGAGACCAGCACTCCCGTGTTGGTGGCAGCGCTCTTCATGTGGCCAAGACGTGGAAACAAACCAGATGTCCATCAGGAGGTGGCTAGCTAAAGGAAGTGCGGCACATACCGGAAAGGGAATGTTATTCCAGGGTGGACATGACGGACTGTGGACTCTGGGAAACAAGCTGCGGGCTTCAGAGGGGAGGAGGTGGGGGAATGGGATAGACCGGTGATGGATAGTAAGGAGGGCACGTATTGCATGGTGCACTGGGTGTTATACGCAACTAATGAATCATCGAACTTTACATCAAAAACCAGGGATGTACTGTATGGTGACTAACATAATATAATAAAAAACATTATTATAAAAATAAATAAATAAATAAATATTTCTTGAATGAAAAAAAAATAAATAAAAAGGTGGACACTCTGACACCTGATAGCACACGGAGGAACCTCATGGACATCATGCTGAGATGAAACAAGCTAGAAACAAAAAGACAAATACTGTACAATTCCATTTATATGAAGTACCTGGAATAGTTTATTCAAGAGACAGAAAGTAGAGCGGTGGTGATTGCCAGGGGCGGGGGAGTTGTTGTTTAAAATGGATGCAGAGGGGACACCTGGGTGGCTCCATCGGTTAAGCATCTGCCATCGGCTCAGGTCATGATCTCAGGGTCCTGGGATTGAGTCCCACATCAGGCTCCTTGCTCAGCGGGGAGCCTGCCTCTCCCTCTGCCGTGCCCCCTGCTTGTGCTCTCTCTCTCTCTGACAAATAAATAAACAAAATCTTGAAAAAAAAATAAAATGGGTGCAGAATTCCAGGTTTGCAAGATGAAAAAGTTTGGGGATTCGGTATTAACACTACTGCACTGGACACTTACAAACGGTTAAGATGGTAAACTACGCGATGTGTGTTTTCTTACCATTTAAAACATTAAAAAAAAGAATGATGGTAATGACTGTGACCTCAAGGGGTAGCCACTGCCAGTACAGAGAGCCACAAGGGCTTTGCTGGAGCCTCAGGAGCGTGACTCTGGGTGGGGGTGGGAGGGCTGAGTCTTGTCTTGGGGACTTTCTGAACGAGCCTTTGCTTGCGCCGCTGGCCCGTTCGTCTGTGACAGCTGAGCAGGGAGCCCTCAAGAGCCGAGGCTACTCTCATGCCTTACGTGAGCCCTATGGCATCTGCACTGCCCGTATCATTTCAGGAACTTGAGGACGGCAAGTGGGGAGCCCTGACAGCTGGCCTGGGGGATGGCCGGAAGGGGAGGACGTTCTTCAGATGGCCCTCAATCAGCAGCCGATGGCATTTGGCCTGCTGCATGCATTTGTGGCATTGCTGTGGAATGCATTTCAGGGGAGAGGACCCTCTGTGATAAGATAGTTTCCTTTCATTTTGAAGGGGGTTGGCTTGATTGGCTTTTAACTCTCTAAAGTTCAGAAATATCTGATTCAACTTTGGCATATTCCTGAACACTGATGGAGGCAGGGAAATGAGGCGATGACATGCTCAGGTTCCATCCCCCCCTAAGAAAAATGAAAGGGTAGCCTCTTACTGAGAAAATAATAAGTGTGTGCATACAAACAGATGCTATGCAGTATTCCTGACCAACGATGATGGCCTCCGCCACTCTCAAGGATTTGGAACTGCCGGCCCAACAAAATGGCAGAGGCCAGCCGCAGAAATGCCAATGGATGGGCATGAAAATTCTATGCCCTTTCTTAACATGAAACAGACCTCAAAGAAGCAAGGACGAGAGGAGTGATGGCACAGAGTGCCTGACCAAGTGAGCATCTTCAGTGGGGGAGGGAAAGAACCCAACTTCACTGGCTGAAGAAACAATAAGAAATTTATGGGCTCATACATCTAAGGTGTTCAGGATACTATTAATTCAAGGCCAGCTGGATCCAGGTGTTCACACAAAGGCTTTAGACATCTGCTTCTTTCCATCTGTTCGCCCTGGCTTTCCTCTGTGTTTGCTTCATTTGTGGGCAGTCTGTTTGTATGTGGGGGCTCCAGCATCTCCGAGCCCAAATCTTACCAGAAAGAGCTCCTCATCCCAAGTGGTTCCTGTAGGAGTCACCTGGTTGGCCCTTTTGGGTCTGGCTTGGGTCATATGTCCATCCCTGACCCACTCACTGTGGCCAGGGTAATGGCCTATGCTGAATATATGAGCTCCTGCCTAGAGCCAGAGATCAGGGGGCCCTTCCTAAGCCACGGGGCTGATGGGGAGGGTGTGGTGGCTCCCCAGACGGAAGATGGGGGCTGGTGCAAGAGGGAGGGCAAAGGGACGCGAGGCAGGCAAGCCCGGTCGTTCACCACATGGGGCATGTGAGGCAGAAGCAGGGCGCATCCAGGATTCTCATTCATTTCCTTGGGGCATCATCGTTGCCAAGTGCTGTGGGGTTATTGATGGAGTGGCTGCTCCTCTCTCTTCTGTCCTGCAAGGATGGCAGTCTATTTAAAAAAAAAAATTATCGTCCTTTTTCTCCCAGCTTTATTGAGATGTAATTAACATATAACATTGTATAAGTTTTAGGTATATAATGAAATGATTTGATACACTGGTACATTGTGAAATGATTCCCACCGTGAGATTAGTTAACACATTCATCACCTCACATAGTTACCTTTGTGTGTGTGTGTATGTGCGGTTAAGAACTTTTATAATCTACTTTCTTAGCAACTTTCAAATATATGATACAGTCTTGTTAACTATAGTCACCAAGTCACCGTGCTGTCTATCATTTCCCCAGGACTTATTCATCTCATAATTGGAAGTTTGTGCCCTTTGACCATCTCGTCCATATGCCCCACTCCCGTCCCCCGTCCCTGATAACCACCGGTCTGGTCTCTGTGTCTATGAGTTCAGTCGTTTTAGATTCCATGTGCAAGTGAGAGCACATAGCACTTGTCTTTCTCTGTCTGACTTATTTCACTTAGCATAATGCCCTCCAGATTCATTCATATTGTCTCAAATGACAAGATTGCCTTCTTTTTTGTGGCTGAATCATGGCAGATCATGAAAGTGTAGAGGGGCAAACCGAACTATGCCAATCCTGGGAGAGTTCCTCTTGTGTCACATCTACTAATAGTACTTTGGCCAAAGCAAAGCACATAGCCAAGCCCGGTGTCAGTGCGGTGAGGATGTGCTCTGTGTGTCGCCCTGCTCGGCAAAGCCATGTGACAGAGGCAGGGGAGAAGAAACAGGAGCAACTGTTCAGTCTTCCATGTGCTTCCTTCATGAGAATTCATGTGTCAGGCATCCTGCCCAGAATTAGCTTCATGGCCCATCCAGTCCTTTCTGCGTCCGATGGTGATGGTGATAAAGGGATGGTTTTGCAAGAGTTTGAGTTTTCTCCTTGAGGTCAGAATCAGGGTTGAGATGGGTACCCAGGTATTGCTCCACTTAGTGTGTAATGGGATGGTCTTCATGTTAACCTGTCTGGAGTCCCTGCTGGATAGGCAGATGACCAAGGTAAGGGTCAGCTGAGTGCAGGGCTGGGAGAGGCCTGACCAGAAGGCTGCAGAGCATGGGACCAAAGGTGAGCTGGGAGAGCCAAATCAACAGTCAGGAAGCCAGTCTGGCTAAGGTGCCTGTCTGGAGGGGCAGGCAGAACAAGATTGAATCAGGGCAATTGGACAGAGCCCAGGGGACAGGCCAAAGCAAGAGGGTGCTGGACAGATTGGGGGTGGGGGCTCAAGAAAGTTCCCAAGCAACAGGAATTCTCAGCCCAGAAGGGAAGGAAGTGTTTAGATTTAAGATGTGACCCACTTCTTCACCCCAAGGAGGAAAGAGTTGCTGGGCAGTCAGTTTCCCCTCTGATTCCTGCCTTGGCAAATTCCTTTAAACTGTTTGGAAATATCCATATCCATCACCCCTGTAAGAAGCTCATATACCATAGAAACATTTGCAAAGAAATAGAGCGTGGTAGTTATTTTTCTGTTTTAGCTCCTGGTGAAGGCTGAATGTTTTACAAGATGAATGGTTACTACTGAAATTATCTTTCCAGAACTCTGAGTTTTTTCCTTATAATTAACTTCAGTATTGCCGGGGTTGGTGTGTTACATTAGAGTGATGGAGGCACAGGGTAGCTGCAGCTGCGGGAAAAAGGCACAGTTACTGTAAACGGGTATTTCTGTTGTAACGGAGCTGCTCTGCGTAGTTCTGTTACCTGTCGGGAGTCTGGGGGCAGGGGGTAGGGGCAGAGCAGGTGGAGGGAGGGAAGAGAGGGCTCTTGGAGGGCAGACAGCGGGTTTTTCCTGCAGGGAATGTGGGGCCTTCTGCACAGCTGGGCGTCCGCAAATGGCAAGGATCACATTTCTGGATCTGCTGTGAGCCCAGGAGGAGCAGAAGGCCTCTACTTTTCTGTGCAGTTGGAGGTTGATACCAGATGGGCGAGAACTCACGTATTATTATTAATGGTAATACCAAGATCTGTGAGGAGCTTACTGTCCACCACAGAGTGGGTTCAGACTGTACATGCTTTATCTCTTGAAGATAACCCAATACAGTAGGTACTATTATTAGTCCCATTTTACAGATAAGAAAACCGAGGGTGAATGGGGTGAAATAACCTACTCAGGGTTATATATCCAGTAAGTGGTAAAGCAGGAATCCAAATCCAGGCGCCACTAAAGCTCATGGTGACTCATCCAATATAAGCCCCCAGCATGGCACGACTGTAAAAGTCACAGGTCAGCCTTAGCCAGTGTTTCTAGATGCCCAGGGTACTGACATAGGCACAGTGGCTCCCCACGGGCTGAGTGCTGGAGAGGGCAGCCAGACCACAAGTGGCCCAGGGATCCTACCTGCGAAGGATCAGGGGAAGGGACTGGAGTTTACGACCAAAAAAGGAGAACCATAGAGTGGACATGGTGGTTGGTGGTTGTCTCTCCCACATTCACTATGCCCTTCTCTTTTTGTGTAACACCAGTAGTGGGGGGAGGGAGAGGGGGTTTGGTAGATTGACCCACAGCTTGGATGGACTCTGGCTGATCTATAACTAAGCCAATCACAGAAGTCCCATCCCCCTTGCCTCTGTGATTGTCTTAGAGATGGCAGATCTAAGACATTGCAGGCCAATGAAATGCAAGGAGGGGTTTGGTAGGGGCTTCTAGGAAAGGAAGTCTATCCTTTGATGAAAGGGTTCAGGAAAGGGCCAGCTCTCTGTCTACCCCTCCCCTCAACAGTAAGCAAGAAAGCAAGTAGCTTTGCTGGCTATTGGCAGCCACCCTGTAACCACAAGGGCATCTAGCCCTGGGAGACAGCAGAGCCACTAGATCAATCCCCCTCCCTTGCACAAACCCACACCAACTCAGGGCAGCCTCTCAGGCAAGTCTATAAATCTCCTTATTGTTTTATCCTCCTTAAGCTGCATGTTTTCTTGATGCTACAGCATTTTAACTGGCATATCCTGGCCTACAAAGGAAGATAAGCTCAATGTCTTTGTTCCCAGGAAAGCAGATGAGAACTATGGGGAGCTAGGTATCTGTGTCAATGGAAGGAGCTCCCTTGTAGTGAGTGCTCTAGCATTTGAAGCATCCAAGCTGAGGCTGGGGAATCTTCAAGAGATTTCTAAGAGGGAGGAGAGAGACGTGGTTACTGGTATGCTCACCACCATCAAGGTAGGGACCCCTGCACCACTTAAGAGTGGGAGAGGGACTCTGAGGCAGGGGGTTCATGCTGAATGCCCCTCCCTGCTACAGGACAACATCTTCAGGACAACTGAGGGCACCCATGTAGTTTCTCCTGCGTTGTCTTCAAAAGAGACCAGAATTTTAAAAGTCATTTTCCCCAAAACTCCACATATTAAGAAGTTGAGTCAAAGTGGTGCTCATGTCACATGTATTATAACTAACATATCGGCTGTAGGTCAAGTTCGTGGTGCAGTTGCATTGCATTTTTTTTAGTTTTTTGTATGCTTTAGAGTAAAATGGGACTTTTCATATAATTAATGCCACTGATGCAGCAATGTCCATCATATCGGGCATGTCAATTCTTAGCATGGCAAACTATCGTAAAGGTTTATGGTTGTGGTATCTTTGCTTTCCTGACGTATTGAGTCATGCTTATGATTTAATTATTGTGGAGTCCCCAGTTAGGAACACTTTGTAACCTTGCCACAGCAATATTGTTTTTGTGGGGAAGAGGGAGGCCAATCCGTTTTAGTCATTGTGCTAATTTATAAACACATGGCCTGCCCTAGGTTCCTTTCACAATCCCTTCTGGATCTGTCATCTATGAATTTATTTGAACATTTAAAAAGCATTGACTGTTTCCGGGGTGTACCACCCACTTGCTATGAGAAGCCATGCTTCTTTTTATTTATCCTAAACCTGTATTTCCTGAGATGCCAGTGTCCTCAGTGTCCCCCACTTTGGATTACTGTCCTGGAGCATGGCAAGCACAGGATGCAAGCAGCAGTGGCCTTTGTCATTCTCACCTAATGCCACCTTAACTTTGTTTTGTATAAGTGGCTCATTTACTCTCCTTCACTGGGTCTCAGAGAAAATTAACAGTATCACGGGATTTTGCTCAATGAAAATGGAATTAAGCAGAGACCACGGGATATAGTGGTGCCACTTTGGCAGCCTTTTCCGTGGTGAAATGAGGGAGAACTTGGCTCCTGGATGCCTTGCCTGGCATGTGACTTTATGCAGGAGGATGGGTGAAAGGAGGGTCATATTGCAAGCAGTGTGTTCTGGGTCGTTACTGAGTCCCAGCTTTTTAGTTCCCAGAGAGAATGGCTATTCCTCAGTTGTCAGGTTCTTGTTTTTATTTTGTGACCTGGAAGATGGGCACAGGGCAGGAAGAATCAGGCATGTTCTCAAATGTCTCAAATGTCTTTATTAGGCATCATTTTCTTAAATTATTTCTGCTTCATGTAGAATTAGTTATTTGAGCTCCCAGTTCTCTGGATCTCTTCCTAGCTGCCCCGAAGCAGGCATGTTGCACCCCTTTCTTAGTCCAGAGATGTAAATGTATGTCTGAGGTCTTTTCTTCTTGCCCAGTGCCAGAGAGAGACCACACAAACTGCTTAAGGTTGGCCCAAGGGGCTGGGCCCAGTTTGTGGCCATCAGCCACAATGCTCTGCGTGCCTAGCTCCACACTAAGCCTCCCGTTCCTGTTATAGAACTTAGGAAAACGAGACTGTTTGCAACTTGAAAGGCTGTCCCTGGCCAGGGCACTTGCTAGCAGAGATCTAGAGGAATTAAGGACTTCAGCAGCATACCCCAGTTCCAGCTTTTGCTCTCCAGCCCAGAGGAGACACTCTGTGTGCATTTTTGTGCACACTTGTCTTTCTCTCCATTTGATAGCACAGATTGCTGGTCCTTATCAAGGGCTGACTTTGACCATGCATTCACTTTCTCTAAAGCTCCCAACCACCCAACAGGGTCTGTGCCGTTCCTCCGTTGGATGGTTGAGGGAACTCATGCTTCAGGGAAGGAAGCATCTAGCCTAGAGTTATGCTGCTTTGGGGTGGCAGAAGTGGGATTTCCAATGCTGAAATGCCACTGTCTAGTGATTTGCTTATATGAGATTGGAGAAGCACTTTAAAAAAGATGAGAAAAAGTAATAATGTGTTTGTTTTAAGTTCCTTGCCTTTAACACCTGATTTGGCTTTTCATTTCTTCAGGTTTTGACACTTTTGTAAAGGCAAGACCCATGGTTTGTTCTCTGTCCCATAAAGTCTCCTTAGGCAGAACAGGGAGCAGTGGGCTCCTAGTACCCAGGGAGGTGATGCATTACCCAGAGGATTATTGACCCTTATTTAGTGAAGGGCCTTGGGGCTGAGCCTGAGGAGACTAGGGTTCTCTGCATGGTCTCAGGAAGGGGTGAATTTAGTTCTGTTGCTTCTTTGAATGTGAAGATAAATCTTGGTGGGCTTCCTTTTCCTGCCTCTCTCTCTCCCTCTCACTACCCTTGTGTATATTGGCCTGTCTTACTCGATCACCATTTCCCCCATGGTTTTAGTGATCATTTTTATTCCTTCTCTTGTAAATGATCAGTTTGTGTTTTCCAGCACCAATTCTAAGCCGGCATCAGTAACACAGAGAGGTCTCTCTGTTTGAAAGGCTGTATTTGCTTTCTATCTCTGGCCTCCTTTCTGGCCAGAATAATAGGCATTCTGGAAAACATGCCCCCCCTAAGACATTCTTCCTGCCTCTCCTACTGGCATTGCTGGGTTTTCTCTCCTCACAGCTTTTTCATTAGTGGCAATTTCTCTGTTCCTTGACTCATGATGGTGCACCAAGGAATCCTCTCGCCACTTAACAAGACTCTACCCGTGTTTGAAAGGCCATCTCAAATGCTGTTGCCTCCATGAGGTTCTCCCTGAGTTACCCTCAACTGGCTATATCCTTGCCCTTCTTGATACCCTCAGCACTGATATTCTTTCTTTTTTTTAAGTTTTTATTTAAATTCTAGTTAGTTCACATAACATGTAATATTGGTTTTAGGAGTAGAATTTAGTGATTCATCAGTTACATATGCCACCTAGAACTTATCACAAGTGCCCATCACCTATTTAGCTCATCCCCCACAAAGATATTTTCATTAAAAAAAATTTTTTTTGGCATCAGCTCAGTAAGACACACTGAAAATACTCCAGTAGACATTGAGAATATATAACCTTATCCTACCTCATTCACTTGTTTCTTGGTCCACTCTGTCCACTCCTTGTTTTTTTTTTCTTTTTTATAATAATTTTTATTATGCTATGTTAGTCACCATACAGTATATCCTTAGTTTTTGATGTAATGTTCCATGATTCCTTACTTGTGTATAACACGCAATGCAACATGCAATATGTGCCCTCCTTAATACCCATCACCGGCCTATCCCAGTCCCCCACCCCCTCCCCTCTGAAGCCCTCAGTTTGTTTCCCGGAGTCCACAGTCTCTCATGGTTCATTCCCCCTTCTGTTTACCCCCCTTCATTCTTCCCTTCCTTCTCCTACCGATCTTCCTGCTATGTCTTATGATCCATAAATGAGTGAAACCATGTGATAATCGTCTTTCTCTGCTTGACTTATTTCACTTAGCATAATCTCCTCTAGTCCCATCCATGTTGCTGCAAATGTTGGGTAATCATTCTTTCTGATGGCTGAGTAATATTCCATCGTATATATGGACCATATCTTCTTAATCCAGTCATCTGTTGAAGGGCATCTCGGCTCCTTCCACAATTTAGCTATTGTGGACAATGCTGCTATGAACATTGGGGTGCATATGGCCCTTCTCTTCACTACGTCTGTATCTTTGGGGTAAATACCCAGTAATGCAATTGCTGGATCATAGGGTAGCTCTATTTTTAACTTTTTAAGGGACCTCCACACTGTTTTCCAGAGTGGCTGTACCAACTTATATTCCCACCAACAGTGTAAGAGGGATCCCCTTTCTCCACATCCTCTCCAGCAATTGTTGTTTCTTGCCTTGTCCATTTTTGCCATTCTAACTGGCGTAAGGTGGTATCTCATTGTGGTTTGATTTGAATTTCCCTGATGGCTAATGATTTTGAACATTTTTTCATGTGTCTGTTAGCCATTTATATGTCTTCATTGGAAAAGTGTCTGTTCATATCTTCTGCCCATTTTTTGATTTGATTATTTGTTTCTCGTGTATTGAGTTTGAGAAGTTCTTTGTAGATCTTGGATACCAGTCTTTTATCTTAGTTTTTTTTGACTGTTTCCTTGGCTGTGCAGAAGCTATTTATCTTGATGAAGTCCCACAAGTTTATTTTTGCTTTTGTTTCTCTTGCCTTTGGAGACATGTCATGAAAAAAGTTGCTGTGGCCGATGTCAAAGAGGTTACAGCCTATGTTCTCCTCTATGATTTTGATGGATTCCTGTCTCACATCAAGGTCTTTCATCCATTTGGAGTTTATTTTTGTGTATGGTGTGAAAGAGTGGTCAAGTTTCATTCTTTTGCATATAGCGGTCCAATTATTCCAGCACCATTTATTGAAGAGACTTTTTTCCACTGGATGTTTTTTCCTGCTTTGTCAAAGATTAGTTGCCCAAATAGCCGAGGGTCCATTTTTGGGTTCTCTATTCTGTTCCATTGGTCTGTGTGTCTGTTTTGTGCCAGTACCATGCTGTCTTTATGATCACAGCTTTGTAGTATAGCTTGAAATACGGCATTGTGATGCCCCCAGCTTTGTTTTTCCTTTTCAACAATTCCTTGGCAATTCGGGGCCTTTTCTGGTTCCATACAAATTTAAGGGCTGTTTGTTCCAGTACTTTGAAAAATGTCATTGGTATTTTGATCGGGATGGCATTGAAAGTGTAGATTGCTCTGGGTAGCATAGACATTTTAAGAAAAATATCAGTGCTGATATTCTGTCTTTAATCATTTTTTCTTTAAAACATGCTCTTTTTCCATATTTCTCTAGTTGTGAAATTAGCACATATCCATCATAGAAAGTGGAAAATACAGAAAGGCACAAAGAAGAAAATAAGAATTAGTGCGATAATGATAAGCTTTAGCATTGGGAGTGTCGAATGTAGGCGCTCTTCAAAGCCCTTCATGTACGTTCACCCAGCTCATTTTCACAGCTGCTCCTGGAGGGTGCTATTATCAGAATCCTGATTTTGCACACAAGGAAATGATGTTCCAGGCGGTCATGACCTGTGTCTTAGATGTCATCTGGGCCCCATGTGACATGGAGACCCTGCTGAACTCCGCCGAGCACATTCCATGGCTGTGAGAATTGGGGAGTCCTGGGCCGAGCCCCTGGGCTTCTCCTGCTTCCTGCTCTGGACTCCGCACAGCCTGGGGAGCTGCTTGGATGTCCAGTTGGATGCTGGCTGTCAGGAGACGGCAACTTTCAGATGCCACTTCTGTGTGTTACTTTCTTCCTGCCTCTCCTTGTGCGACTTCTCCGTGGGTCAGACAGAGGCCGCCACACAGAAAGAGAAGCCGGTTTTAATTGTGGGAATAAAAAGCACAAGAAGTAATACCCACAGCAAACATTTACGGAGTGCTTACCACGTGCCAAACCCTGTTCTGGGAGCTGTGTGTGTGTGTGTGTGTGTGTGTGTGTGTGTGGACTCCTTTCCTCCTCACATAACAGCTGCGTTCTGGCTGAAGGGACTTCAGCACAGAGAGGTTAAGAAACTTGACCAAGTTACACAGCTAGAACGCAGTGTGATTCAAGCTCAGGTGGATTTATTATTTCTGTAACCTTATAATTAGGTGTCCCTGGGCTGGAGGGAGGACTAGGAAAGAGTGGGTGTGGGGCTGAGTACAAGATGGGGGGACCTGACTGAGGTCCAGGCAGAGAGGGGAAGGTCAGCAGTGAAAGACTGTCAGGGGCAGCCTGGGAGCTGACCCGAAGCCCACAGGGGAGTCCTGAAAGCTCTTCATCTAGTCACTGCAGCCTGTATCCTTTGAGACACTTGTGGATCATCAATCAGAACAACATTCCCCTGAGGCCTCAGACTTGCCAAGTTCCATCTAAACAGCCCTGTGTGGACAGCCCTGTTCTTTCAAGGTGTGAAACCTGTAGCCCCTGGAGATGGAGGTCAGGGGGTCTTGACACCCAGGGGGATGGTAGCTGTGCTCTTGAACTTGGGTCCAAAAGGCATTGAAATCCATCACCTCTTCTGATATTCAAGGGACAGAGTGAACACCTTTCAGGTCATGGAAAGTCAGAAACAGACATTCATGTGGGTGAAGGCTGGAAAGACTTCTTAGCCTGGTTCTAGAATGACAGAGACAAATTCACCTGGAGGAGGAGTGAGGACGGAGCACACACCAGGCCGAGGAGAAGGGGTGAGAGAGGGGAGTGGCTCGGCATCCAGGGATACAGACTGAGAGGACCCTCCAGAAGCCGGTTGGGGTAGATGGTAGATCATGTATTATCTGGGATGGGGGATGGGATGAGGTCAGGGAGAAGTGTGGGTATGAGAATCAGACAGGCCTGGGCTTGAATCCTAGCTCTGCTACGTATTAGTTGTCAGATTTCTGGCAAGTCACATGTCCTACCCTCACCCTAACCTCAGTTTCTTCATTTGTAAGATGGAAGCTGTAGCACCTACCTAAGGAAGCCCCAAGCAGGACTTCGTGAGATCATAAACAGACAGCGCCTGGCCCAGTGCCTGGCAAGTATGTAGGACTTGCTTAACAAATGGTATTCATTACTGTTTCTCCGCTAGGAAATCTCCTCCAACTGCTGCTTTGTTTTATAAAACAATGCTTTGTTTTATAACACACCTCATGCAATGTCCCCAAGTAAGCAGTCCCCAAGAAGACACATGCTAGTCTCCACATCTGAAACAAAGGGGGAAAATCTTAGTGGATGTTCAGCTAGAGGAAAATTATACAGTAGGCATAAAGGAAATGGGGGGATGCCATTCTTCCATCTTAATTTGCTTTTGGTTTTGCTTTTCATGGCAAGCTGTATTCATCTGAGTAGTTTTCCTGGCAAACATTGGAAACATATGTCTGGTTCCTTCTTGCACAACAGGGATGCTTCTGGCTTCCGTCCGTGGATCGACCAGGGTTCAGGAGCGCTGTTTGTCTTGTGCTGGGGGGGGATTTGCCCTGATCCAACCCGCTGCCCCCTCCTCAGCCCATTTCTGGGAAATGGAAGCTGATGGACCCATGCTGCTGCCTCTGTCCTCAGCCCTTCCCAGTGACTGCTGCCCCACCCAGACCCACTCCGGGAGCTGGCTGGCCTGCAAATGAGGCAGCCGCAGAGAAGCTCCCAGGTGAAGGTGAAATTTGCCAGGGGAAATGATTACGGGCCAGATTGCTTTAACTAAGGAGCGTTTACATCAGAGTAACAAATATTCAGATGAGTCCAGTGCTCAGTGACAGCACCAAGCTGAGTCAGACTTCAGTGGGAAATTGGAGGTCATTTGCCCGAGCCTCTACTTGTCTCCCCCAGCAGAGGCGTCCACACGAAGACCCTCTGTCTTCTAGGAAGTGTCTGTGTCTATGTTTTCTTCAAAGTAAACCCAGAAAGTTGGGCCTGCACTCGCTTCTGCAGATAGCACTGAAGGCTTTAAAAAGCAAAGCCAACGTCTGGTTTTCCTGCCCCGCTCCCTGGCCCCAGCCATCATTTTGTGGCCGTGTTCACACCTGATGAATGGCTCCCAGGGTGTGTAGCCAGTGCCAGGCACGTAGTCGGCATCCAGTAGGTGCTGAGTGCTGCATGTGGAGGCCAAAGGTCATTTCAAACGTTTCAAACGTCTCGTTTATCTTTACTGCACTTCTTCATGTTTCTATGGACCACCTTTGCTGGTCCTCCCATCGGAGGCATCTGTGTTAAAGATCATCTAACCTGATATCCGAACCTCGTTCGCCCATGTGTCACTTTCACAGTTATTTGTAATATTTAGGTACTAACAGACATTATCAAATAGATTCTTTTTCTTTTTTTTACAGTTTTGGAAAGAGTGAATTCATTTTTTTTTAATTTTAATTTTATTTTTTTTATAAAAATTTTTTATTATGTTATGTTAATCACCATATAGTATATCCTTAGTTTTTGAGGTAATGTTCCATGATTCATTATTTGTGTATAACACCCAGTGCACCATGCAATACATGCCCTCCTTAATACTCATCACCGGCCTATCCCAATCCCCTACCTCCCTCCCCTCTGAAGCCCTCAGTTTGTTTCCCAGAGTCCATAGTCTCTTGTGGTTCATTCCCCCTTCTGTTTACCCCCCTTCATTCTTCCCTTCCTTCTCCTACTGATCTTCCTGCTATGTCTTATGTTCCATAAATGAGTGAAACCATATGATAATTGTCTTTCTCTTCTTGACTTATTTCACTTAACATGGATGGGACTGGAGGAGATTATTTTTTTTTAATTTTAATTCCAGTATAGTTAACATACAATGTTATATTAGTTTCAGGTGTTGAATATAGTGATTCAACAATTCTGTACATGACTCAGTGCTCATCTTAAGTGTGCTTTTAAATCCCCTTCAGTTATTTCACCCATCCCCCCACCACCCCTCAAACAGATTCTTAAAATTAACTTTTTAAAAAGCTTAATCTCATTTTAAAGGAAAACTTCAAGGGTTTGAT
Organism: Ursus arctos; assembly: GCF_023065955.2. Lineage (NCBI taxonomy): Eukaryota > Metazoa > Chordata > Mammalia > Carnivora > Ursidae > Ursus > Ursus arctos. Next base: position 60,038,392 of record NW_026622819.1, read on the forward strand.
GAGCTAGTTACATTTTTATAAGCAGAAAAATAAATCTGTATCAATTTGAATGAAATAAAATTAAAGTGTTCATTTGCATTCCACCTGTGGAATCTGTCTCACATTTGGCAGGTACAGTTATGAGTGAACCTCTTCATGGTGCCAGTGAGGAAACTGAGGCCTGGTGGAATGAAGTTACTTGCTCAAGGCCACACTGCTGGCCAGTGGCTGAGCTTGGACTTGAACCAGATCGTCTGAGTTATTTATGCATCTTGGCAGCCATCTATCCCTCTGATTCATGTGGTCCCACGAAAATGTTTGGAGTGCAAGCACAGCTCCAGGTGTTGTGGCAGATGCAAAGAGTACAATGGAGGGCCTGTTCTGGTAGACGCAGGATTTGGTGGGGGAGACAGTGTTCCAACAAGCCATCTCAGTGCTGAGTTATGTGACAAGAGCTATGATAGAGACAGGCAAAAAGGATCATGGGAGAAAGGAGCTCAGGGTCTGGGATTGTGCATCCGGATTCTCGTGCTGCCCTTATCCAGGGTTAAGGTGATACCACTCTCCCTGCAATAAATAACACTCAGCCACCCCGTTTCCTGCCCCACAGTCCTGTTTGTGGCATAGTGTGTTGGCTAAGAGAGAGCACCACCTCTGGGATCCCTCCAACCTGAGTTCAGATTGGGTGTGCTAATCACTAGCTCTGTGACATAGTCACCTCTCAGATGCTAGTTTCCTTCTATAAGATGAGGTTTACATGACCTGCCTGTAATTTATAGATGTGAAAAGGAAATGAAGTCATGTATGTAAAGCACTGAACATTGCCTGGCCTATTATAGATACCCAGGAAATGAGAGTTCTTAATGTGTTCTAGACAGATAGTTGCTACACATGCCTGCCATATCCCTTCCTCACACCAAATCATGGGCACCTTTTTCCTCTTCCCACCAATCTGTTTCATAGTGCAGAGCCCGGGTGTGAGGGTCTTTAAAACAGCCTCTCATGTGATCTAGGGCCCTCCAGTCAGAGTTCTGGGATGTCCTTTGTCAAAGCACTCATCTCTCTTGCACATGCAGATGAGAATTCAGCCCTTAAACACAACTTGGGAAGTGACTCCCATTAACAAAAGTCAGCATAAAAACATGGTGGCCTTATGGTCTTTGGGCCAGGCAATTGGAAGTTGGGTTGAGTCTGTCTGACTTCATTTCTGGAGGCAAACGTAGCTCCAACATTACCCAAATTGGGCAGTGAGGGAATTCTCATGTTCCCAACACTTTCAACAATGTCCCATTATGCTTGGTGAGTCACAATTGGGCCCTTGTCCACGGAACAGCATGTGTCTCTCTGTAGTGAGTACAGTGCCTTGCTGTATGTTTGAACTAATTTCATAGGCTTGTCTCCACCACGGATGTTACTTGCCTCCTTTTCTGATGGTTGCTGGAAACTTGTTGTATCAGAGAAAGCCAGAAAAGGAAAGTGCTATGATTCTTTCCACTGGGCAACTGAGCATGTTGGAGGTAGTGCCCGGGAAGGAAAGTTGGGTTCAAGATGAATTAAAAGTGAAGTCTTGGGTATCTGCAAAAAGGCACTTACCTTAGTTGGCAGGTCAAAGAAAACTCTCAGGTCACCTGTAATTGTTTTGGTTAATGCTAAGGGCTTGCTTTCCCTTGACAGGCAGAGGAAGGGGCAGCCAAATATTGAAACAGCTCCCTGGACATGCCAGGGTCAAGGAGGCACCGCAGACTGTGTGCAGAGACAGCTGATTTGCTTCTTGTGTTGTTATGATGGTGAACTTGGACAATTTCGTAGACAACAGAGAACCCCGGGAATACAGCCTTGATTTCTAACATTCCAAAGGGAGGGAAGAACTGCTGGCATCTACTAAGTTCCAAGGACACCCTAGCCTGTTGCTTTTTCCCACTGCCTGGCCCACATGCATTGACTGTGCTGAGCGTCAGCCACTTAGAAGGGCTGCATGAGGCAGGTGAGCCCAGGGCCAGCCTTGCTTGTAACATTTCAGACCTCTGCGCCCTTGCCGATACTGGAATACGCACATCCCCTCGGTTCCCTGGTGAACTGGTGAACTGCTAGCAGCCAGTGGAGACTACGGTTTCCCCAGCAGGCCTCTTGACCTCCCATCCTTTGGGTAGCTGCCTCTGGTCCCCTCATGGGTTTACATTCCCTATTGTAGTCCTAAGACTGAGTTAAAGCTCCTTGGCAAGGTCTTTGCTGATTGCTGTCTCCTCAGCTAGATAGTGGGCTTTCTGAGAGCAGGGACCTTTGGCTGTCTTGCTCACTCTCGTATTCTTAGCACACAGGACACTTCCTGGCAGGCAGAAGGCACTCAGTAAAAGCTCAAGTGCCACACGAAGACATGAATGAATGAAGAGCATCCATGGGTAATACTCTGAGGCGTCGTCAGTTTCCAGGAGACCCAAAACTCCTGCAAATAGCCATTCTAATGTGTTACTATACTGTTACTAGAAGGCGCCCTTTGAAAGTTCCATCTGTGACCTGTTCTTACTCCTCAGTACCTTAGCATGAGTGAGTTTGTAGGATTACAAGGTACCTGAGGAAATAGAATGGGCTTGGTACGATTTTGGGGTGGAAGGAGGGCGGTATAAGTGTGTGAGGCAAGGAGTGAGTAAGAAAGATCTGGAATGAGGCTGTGGTGTACCAGCCAAGCAGGTCCCTGAACTGAGGAGCTCCTTCTGGGCATGACACATAGGACAGTGTCCTTGATAGGGAAGAGCACTGGGAAGGAGAAGGCAAGAAGTCAAATGTTCCTATTAGCCCGAGGCCAAACCTGGGGGGACCTTATACCTGGGGAGGTGGGGGGGAGGTGTTCCATGTGAGTTCCTGGTCCTTGTTTCTGGCTTCTTAGACAAGGTAATTCCCTAACCCACTTCCATTCATTTGTTAATTTATCTGTTGACCTAAACCATACTGACCATTTAGCTATTCTAGCTGTCAGGGTATGGTGAGAACCAAAATGGGCAAGTTTCCTGTCCTTACGGAGCTTATGGTTTAGGTAGGGAGAAAGAGATGCTAAACAAACAACGATGCCAGAAAGCCATTAAGTGTCCTGAAGAGAAATGGAGCAGGGAAGGCCAGTGGTAAGCGATGGGTGCTGTTTTAGATAGGGTGGTCAGTGTGGCTTCGTTGAGGGGGGGACACCAGGGCAGAGAATAAAGGAAGGGAGCCCGCTATGTGGCCTGGTCACTGGTGGGAGACAAAGAGACTGAATGCAAGCCCAGCTCCCTTGCTTTTGGCAAGAATGTAGGATTGGGAGAAATATGTTCCCTTTGGAAGGAATTCTTTCATCTGAGCTTAACGGGGGCCTTTGACAGGTGCTTATGCTGGGCGTCCTTGGCTTTGAGTCGGCTACAACACTTCCCACCAAGCCTCAGGTCACTCCTTTGTGAAGGGGGGACGGCTCAGATCTCCTTCACAGGGCTCTCTTGAAGGTTCAGTGAGCTGACTTGGGGACTGTGAGGGACCGTGCCCAGGAGTATGATCTAAATGTTTCCCACTTGTCAGCCTTTCGGGTGTGGAAGCTTCACAGCAGTTGGTGACCTGCTGATTCTGGAGAACTGTTGGACACCCTCCCTCATGCCCTCAAGCCCGACCCCCTGACCTCTGCCCCAGGACTCCCATTAGGGTTAGGTTCTGACAATTGAGAGGTTAAACTTAACAGCCGTATGACCTGGGGCATGTTACCGTCCCCTTGCTGTTTCCGTATCCGTAAAACAGGATCAGAGCAGTACTGTGACACGGGGTGTGAGGAGAACAGAACGGATCGTGCCAAGGGTTCTGAAGCCATGCCTACCACGTCGCCCTAAGTAGGTGTCCGCCATTCTGCCCACTACTTCTGTGCCTCCCCAGTGCCACTGGGACTTCCTGTGGAGAAGAGGCCTGTTCCATTCATCTCTTGGTTCCCAGTGGCTTTGTCAGGCTCGGAAGAAGGGAGGCCCTCAATAAATGTCGGATGGATGTGTGGCTGGATGGATAGGTGGAAAAGTGGGGGGTGAGCTTCTTGTATTTCTCCTAAACTTTATGATCGAGGCCCTGAAGGTGATGAAAGAAAACGTGGAGGGGGCTGACGGTAGAGTCTGGAGAAGGGGCAGAGCACGATGCAAGCTTTTCTGCAGACCTATCTGAGGATGGAGGGGAGAGGGCACCTGGCCCCCTCAGCTGGTCCCGCCAACAGCTGACTGGGTGTGGGCTCTGTGCTCAGCAGGGCACAACACTCCTCACAGACGCCCTTAGGGGAAAGTAGTAGTACCACTTCCCTCTTACAGGTGAGGAAGCTGCTTGGAGAAGTGAACTTTCTTAAGGCCACACCCAGGACTGCTGATTCCGGAACCTTTGCCCTCAACCCTTATGCTCCACTGTTGGGTCTGTTCCTCCGCCACATTATGAACAGTTCTGCTACATGGCGCTGAGCTAAGAACTTATACTTTGGAAATTTCTCTTTCATTTGAGGTGAATGGGACTTTTGGCAGGCGAATATGCCAGCTCTGAGCGCTAGGCATTCTCAAGTTGGGGTTGCTTACCCCACCCTCTTCTTGGGGAAATTCTATGATCTCTCTAGAGCAGTTTGGCTGAGTTCATTCAACTCACAGGTACTGATAAAGCTGGTGTCTGGTAATGTACACCCTGAATTCAGAAATGTGATCGTAGAGATGTGAAATTGAGAAAAAGGGGGGGTGGGATCTTAGAATGGAGGAAACACAGTGTTTATTGAGTGCTTATAATACGCCAGCACCTTGTATATTTTCTCAATAGTCTTTACTAATAAGGGCTCCTCCTAAGATTTGAATCTGAGTCTCTTAGGCTTCCAAACCCTGCCCCTTAGACTGGAAATGTGCAGTTGGTTGTGGTGAAGGCGGGGTTCCCTGAGGTTCAAAACTCTCTGTGCACACAGTGTCCTGTTAGAAGTCTAAATTGCATAAGTTCAAATTGCTATGTTTTCCAGTCATTTGACAGCTCTTTCATTTACTCAATCTCAGAGAATGCTGGGTTTTCTCTATCCACCTCTACCTTTCAGGGGAAATTTCACTGCTTGAAAGATAGCCCAAAGAATCGAAAGCAAGGACTCCAAGAGATATTTGTGAACCCATGTTCATAGCAGCATTTTTCATAACAGCCAAAAGGTGGAAGCAACACAAGTGTCCATCGATGGATGAATGGATAAGGAAAATGTGGTACATACATACAGTGGAAGGTTGTTCATCCTTAACAAGAAAGCACATTCTGACACATGCTACAGCATGATGGATCTGGAGGACACAATGCTGACTGGCGCAAGACAGACACACAAGGACAGATGCTGTATGACTCTACTCACATGATGTACTTAGTCAAATTCACAGAGATGGAAAGAAGGATGATGGTTGCCAGGGCCTGACGGGGAGGAAATGGGGAGCTGTTGGTTAATGGGTATAGAGCTTCATTTTTTCAAGATGAAAAGAGTTACGGAGACGGGTGGTGGTGATGGTGGCGCAAATGTGCTTAATGCCACTGAACTGTACGCTTAAATATACTTACAATGGTAAATTTTGTGTTATGTGTATTTTATCACAATAATAACAACACAAGAAATCCCAGGTGTGTGGGTGCAATCTAAGATTCTCTGGTGGGAAGGATTTGAATTTCACTTCAAGGAGCTTACCTCTTTCTGATCCTTACCAGCTATGGGTAGGAAGTGGGGGTAAGGTGGAATTCTGTTGGGTTTCTCGAAGTAAAGCGGTACTTCAGTAACTCTGAGATTCCTGGACAAGGTTCTCATGGGTGGAAAATCTCCCTCCCTCCCTCCCTCCCTTCCTCCCTCCCTCCCTTCCTGACCTGTTTATCAAATGCCTACCATGGCCATCCACTCTGCCAGACACTGGACATGGTGATATGTGATTTGTGCCCAAATATGCTCGCATTTTCTTCCATCTTTGCTATGTTTTTGTCAGTGCGTATGCTGTTTTGCTTAATATTGATTCATGCTCCATTGATTTTCTATGCTGTTTTTTTTTCCCCCAGAGCAGAATCGAACAGTTGCTTCTGCTTTAATTTCTGATGCTTTACGAAGGCAGAGCTGAAGGCTGCACCACCAGGAACTTGGTAAGTGTGGGTGACTGGCCTTGGCTGGGAAGCTGCTGAGAAGTTCAAGTGGGAAGCGCCCCAGAGAGTCAAGTGAGTGCTTTCAGTGTGCAGAGTCTGGCATCGTGGGAATTTGCCTGGCCTGCTGGATGGAGAGAGGCTGACTTGAATTCTGTGGGCTTGGAAAGACACTCAAAAGACTCTTCCTTTCCCTGAAATAGCCATGCATTTGTTTAAAGACTTGAAATGGTTCTGATGCTGGAATTTCCCTCTGTGTTTATTTTCACATCTGGGTGATGGTCTTCTGCCACTGAAGGACTTTTAATGAATCACTTCAGAGATTGCTTTTAATGTTTCCCAGATGAGAGGGGGCTGGCGCTTGTCTTTTTTCTGAGGCCTTACGGGGCAGGACTGACTTGGCTTCCCGGCTGGCCGCCTGGAGCTGCTCCTTGGGGTAGGCAGACAGACATTTTTCGTTTTTCTGGGAAACCTGTTCCTGCACAGGTCCTCATCACAGGGCTCTCCTTCCAAGTGAGGAAGGGGGAAAAGGTGGACTGGAATATAAATGAAAGAGATAGACTGGTTTTTATTAGTTCAAGATGTTCTAGGTTGCGCTCGCTTCGGTAGCCATTGGCAGACACCACCCCTCTGCGTTCCCAGGCTCTTGTCTGCAGGGGTGGGAGCTCCAGGAAACAACAGCGGCTGGGGTGGGCTTCCAGAGCACAGCTTGGGAGGCTTGGGAAGGTGTTGGCTTAGCTCAGGCATCATTTGATGGATGCCTGTTCCCAGGGCCCTCAGCAAAGGCCAGCAGTGGCCAGAGTCTCTATGACCACTTGAGGTCAATGGTTTCCACTCACCCTTAGCCTGACAGACGGGCTCCTTTGTGGTCACATCACTGCCATGTCCCTCAGTCACCTCTCACCCCGACCCATCCTCCGTGTTCCAGCCCCATTTCACACACTCTGTTGAGTACTTTCCAGTTGCCCCCACCCCAGATCCGCCCTCCACTCTGCCCAGCTCTAAGCCCCAGGAAGTGGTACTTGGGGTACATCACCGGGGCTCCCCTGCCCTGCCCTCTGGCTTCCCAGTTGGACTTGGTGGCTGGGGAGCCCCGTAGTAGGAGAATCTGAGGAGGAAGGGAGAGAGAGGTGGAGGTATTTATTTCCTTGGCTCCCATTCTGTGGGGTCATCTCAGGCTGGCTGGGTGCCTTAGAAGTCTCAGATCCTCTCAAGGTGGCCCTCTGTCTATAATTTTCTCTCTCTGTCTTCAGGTAGCTGCTACCTGCCTTCATCCTTCGGCATTCGGGGGATGGCGGTACACCCCTGGAGTCCTACACTATCTCTTGTGGTTTCCCTGTCTCTTGTCATACCTTTGTCAGTCGTCTGTTTACTAAACTCTTCCTGAATTCTCTTAATTTGAGTATTCCTGCTGGCGATTAGACTGATACATACACAGAGTCATTTTATACACTTGGATCCTCCCCATGCTGTTTCTTCTACCAAGAATTCCGTTCTTTGCCTTGGCTGCCTATTGAACTACTCCACGTCCTTCAAAATTCCACTGAAATGTCACCTCTGTGAAAACTATCTTGAATTCCTCATAAGAGTTCATTACTGCCCCCCTTGGCCTTCCATCTCTCTTTGTGGTGTGAGTCTTGTTCATAAACCCTCCATTCCCATCCTAACCCCTTGCTAACAGACATGTCCAGATGTATCTCTCATCAAAATTTTATAATGTTTAATTCCTTCAAAGTCTGATCCAGTGACTGTCTCAAGTGCTTGCTTCAGTGTGAGGCTCAGAGTAGATGCTTACTAAATGGTAGCTCTTATCAGCCTACTTCATACTAAAATGTGAATGGCTGTGTGGTTTAATGCATTATCCCTCCCAGGAGCAGCTGGCATTTAGAGTTAATATGCACTTTTAGAGTTAATATTCCCTTCAGTGAATCTCTAAATTGGCAGAGGGGTGGAAGGTCAGGGGATCTGTCTCTGAGGCTTCTCAAATTATATCAAGCCCAAAGCCTCTCTGTTTGTAGGTTTGAGAAAACAGAGAATCACTTCAGGTCCGTGTTCAGCATACAGAGGCTGCTTGGAAAGGGGACAGGTTGCTCAATAGTGGCCTGGGGGAGCAGCGTCTGTGGAAAAAGACAGATGTGACTGGACACATCTCTGCTCAGCTAATATACCCTTCTCGTGCTACTGGAATGTGATTTTCTAAATTGTGACTGGCTGACTTTCTTCTCTTGTGGTTGAGTTTGTAATAACATAGACTATGACTCTAGTTTTGCCAAAGTGGAAAAAAATGCCATCCAATGGATTTTTATGGTGGTTCTTAAACATTTTTTAAAATATTATTAAAGATGTAGCTCAATAAGTCTTTAATGTCCTGCTTGGGGGCTGACGAGCCAAGGCACAGACTTACGAGGCTGGGTGTGGGCAGCTGAGGGCCGCTACACCTGGGAGGTGCCAACACTGGTTTCGTTGCTCTGTGCAATTTTGCCTAAAAATGGAGCTCCCTACGTAAGTACAAATCCAGAGTATTTTGATCGTCCATGGCTTGGGGCAGAGATCAAAGCTAAGGTCTCACTCCTCGTTAAATTCAAGAAGCCAGGGAAGCTGCTCTGTTCCAAGATGTCCAAATACATCTTTCCTGGACTTGGGAGGATCATAGCTCATGGCTTAGGCAGTGGAGAGGCAGGCTGAGTGGAACCACCTCTTGCAAAGCTGGCCCCCTCCCTGCTCTGTGGAGAAGAGGGGCCAATGTGACATAGTTCCATAATCAAGACATTCGGGGACATGTTTTCATAAAAGCGTCCATGCAGCGGGCAAAACAGCAGGATTCTTGAGAAGAACCAGAAGTGGTGTTTGCTGAATATCTCGGAGTGGTTATGGGGCAGAAGGTCTCTCAGGGGGGTGATAACCTCAGGTGAACAGCATGGAAGGCCCAGGCACCCTGTATTTGCTACTCCCCCACTCCTCCCACCAGCTTCTTGTGTCATCAGTGTCCCGAATTCTCCCTGTACCAGGAACTTCCATGGAGCCACCATGAGGTCCCAAAACCTGGGAAGGGAGGCTTGTGACCTGGACTGCAAAGGGGGTCTGTCCCACCTGGAATGGCAGCCCGAGTTGACCTGCTGCTGACCTGAGCTCTCCAGCTCCTCTGTGGTCATGGCCGCTACCACCCAGCATGGCTGCGGTGCACACCCCTTCTGTCGCTCTCTGCTTGCACCTCAGTACTCAGGAGATGCTCAGGAAACGTTTGTCAACGGAATAACTGAACTTCACCCTGGTAGGCTCTTCGTTGTCCTAAGATGCAGTTCGTTTCACCTCCTCTTCTCAGCGTTTTCTTTTCTTGGGCTGGGCCCCGTCTCGGGAGGCCACTTCCATTGGTCAGAGGGGAGTGACACTCTTGTTTTGTGTCTCTGGCCTCTGGATGGCGTTTCTGGAATTCTAGCTTTATGACTTCTGGCTCTCGGACTCTGGACCTTCATTGCACGTTGCAGTGTGGAACAGGGCAAATCCCCTTTGTTTCAAAGAACTGCACATAAATATATTCAAGACATTTCAGAAATTTCCAGTCAAAACATTTTGGGAAGAACAGCCAGATTTTCTAAAGAAAAAAAAAAAAGGGCAGTTTAATGGGCAAAGATATTCTGAGTAATTCTACGCTTGGGTGACTGTCCAAGTCAAGAGGCTGTTTGACGAGCATTTTCAGGAATCACAGGCTCCAGGCTGGCTTGTCGTCAGAGCGGCTTCTGTGGGTCCCGTGGAAGGGCCCTGCTCCTCTCACTGAGTGGTTGTCCTTGCCCCGCCCTCCCACGACCCCCACCCCCGCTGTGGGTTTCTACATCAGGAAGGTGACAGGTGACACTGATGGGCTAAGCACCGCCTTGGTCTTTCCTTCCCCCACACCTGGAGGCAGGAGCGCCTTCCCTGGAGAGCACGGCCAGAGCGACAGAGAGCTGTGTGCCCACCCGGAGGCAGTGGGATGGAGTGAACGCCCGTAGGAAGCTGGCACTGCAGTTCCTGGGGCGTTCTCCCTCCTCACCTGAGCGCACCTGCTGCCGGCTTCTGACCGCCTGTCCCCCGGCGCAGGTGCACTGGGTAAAGATGGCAAAGCTACTGCTCCTGACTTTTACATCTGTGGAACATTCTCTGACCTGAGGCAGGTCTCTTTACACCTTTGTGCCTCAGTTTCTCTCTTCATATGGCATAATATGACAAATGTTCTGGTGCAGCCAGTGGGACATCATGTTCTGAAAAGGGCTCTGTCCTCACCCTACCCCGTTTCCTCCCATCTCCTCAGTGGTCGCTTTTCATCTCTTCTTACTTCTCAGTTCTGTTTTACTCTCAGCTGGTTGCCAATTTCTCTCCCTCTTAGATGCATGTTGATAATAACTTGAGGAGTATTTTCTTTAAAGACACCCTAAACATAAAAGAGGATTCTGGAAGGCCAGAAGCCTTCAAGATGCAGACAAACAGATCTCCAGTGATATTTCGCAGAGATTTTTTTTTTCCCCGAGGGAGTTTTTCTAAAATGCCTTACTTCCCATCATGGTGGCAGAGGAAACTTTATATAATTGAAATCATATAGTTTGCTTTTCCTGCTTCATATTTTAACATCACTATATTTTCTTGTCATTAATCATTTTATAGGCATCTACTTTTCTAACATTTTCTTATAAAAATATTTAAACAATGCAGAAGAATTGAAGGATTTTTAGAGGGAGCCTCACATACTTGTCACTCAGAGTCTACATGTATTAATATTTTAAAAAATTTGTTTTTATTTATTTTTATATTAATAATTATTTTCATTTTTTATTTTTAAAATTTATTTTATTTTAATATTTAAAGTTTTTTTTTAAAAAAGATTATATGCATTAGTATTTGACTGTGCATGGTTTTATCATGTTTCTCTCCATCCAGCCCTTCCTGTCTACATCCGTCCATCTGTAATTTTGGGGGTGTATTTCAGAGTAAGTTGCAGCCATTAGTACACACCCTTAGTATACTTCAGCATGTCTGTTATTAGAGTTCATTATTTGCTTATGGTTTTTTCTGAACGCACAATAAAATACACACATCTCAAGTATACTGTTTGTAGACATTAATTTCTTAAAATGTCATTTCTGCTTTAGTCGTGGATTCCCACACTTCTCTACCGAACAGTTAATTAATTAACGGTGGCCAAGTGACTACTCTGTATTCCGCACGTGGAAGCTGGAGGCCTGGGCTCCTTTCTTCTTCAGCAAGGAGAAGTAATTGTTGCCTCACCCGATTCCCACCCAGTGTGATCTCTCAACGTCCATGCAAGGGAGGCAGACCCCTCCCCTCTCCTCCTCCCCCTCCAACCCTTGGTCGAGGGGGCCCAGAGCCACTTCCTGGGCCCCTGTGCTGCAGCCTGGACTCATCCAGCCAAACCCAGGGATGCTGACTCTGTAGCCCCGATATAGTTAAATAATTGTAGACATCAGCTACTATGCCAGCGGTTGTGAGGTCCTTCCAGTTTCTGAAGAGCTCCCCTTCTTGTTCTTTCATTCAGACCTCACGCAGCTCATCGGGGTCCCAGTATGGCAGCACCGGGGCTCCGAGCGGGGAGGTCATGCAGCTCGGACCTGTGTGGCTTCACATGCTGAGCTGTTCCTGTGGCCCCACAGAGCTTTCACCGGCACTGAATTCCCAGGCTGTGAAGTAGGGGTGCACATCACTAAATATATGTCATCGTAACTTTCTGGGAAGTTTGATTTGGGCACAGTGTTAAACTGGCCCGGGCATGGGGGGTGGTTGCAGACATAATGACATAATGTGCTGGTCACGTGACAGGGAGATGTGTAGTCCGGTGGAGAGACCATTGGTTTTGGAAGCAGCTGACATGGGTTCTTTGGTCCAAGCTGTGTGACTTCACGCAAGTCACTGATCAGGAGCCACTATTTTTTTGAATGTTTACTATCTGCCCAGTGGGGTACATACATAATCTCATTTAACTCCCCTCCCAGTGCCCTACCATTATTTTCAACTTTGCTTTATAGATGAAGAAACTGAGGCACCGAGAGAGGAAGTGACTTGTCCAAGGTCACACGGCTGAGGAACCCAGACACTGCACAGCATCTCTAACCTGGGGATAACCAGGGGTGCCTTTGGGACCGTGAGGTCAGATCTGTGAAAAATTTTTGTTTTTTTAAGATTTATTTATTTATTTGAGGGAGAGAGAGAGCATGAGTAGGGGGAGGGGCAGAGGGAGAAGCAGACTCCCCGCTGAGCAGGGAGCCCGACACGGGGCTTGATCCCAAAAGCCTGGGATCATGACCCAAGCAGATAGTAGGTGCTTAGCTGACTGAGCCACCCGCCCCAGATGTGTGCAGTTTTCTCTCCAGAGAGAAGTAAGCTTCAGTCCCTGCCTTCATGGTTCAGGCACAGAGGCTACAACTGATGCCCCTGGGCCAAATTTGGTCCACATGGTATTAACTTGGATTGTCACCACTTAATAATTGAGAGAATGTACATAACAACATCTTTTTCCAGCTTAGCTTAAAAAATCTGAACGTGTGGACAGAACAGGTCTGTGTTTAGGCATGAAGCAGCTGGCTGGCTCTGAGGCAGCTGGCAGTTGCTTCCTAGTTCTCCACAGTCCCCACCATTCTCTCTTGTCTCCCACTTCCTGAGGCCAAGCGTCAGTGGCCATTTCTCATCCTTCTTGCATTGTGGTTTTGCTGACACAGGCCCACTTGACTCACTGTCTGCCTGGCCCCTGTGGGCATGTGGGTTTGTAGACAGAGCAAAGACCAAATAGCTCATGGGGCACATCCTTATTATTTTCCAGAAGGGAGCCACAGCTCGGGTCATTTGCTATCTATGAGAATCAAAGGTCAGGGTGTTCTCATGGCAGTAAACACATGCAGGTACTGAGGAATATTCAGAAGGTGTTTACTTCCCAGCTAGTCACACACCGGTGGTCATACAGAGCTTTGGGTGAATGCTGTGGCTGTATCTAGGGCTGTCAGTTTGGGGTCTTCCAGGCATTTTCAGCACATACGCCATTCTGGCCTGTATTTTCCAGGTGGTTGCCCATGGTATGGCAAAGGTCCCTCCCTCCCGATCGTGCACCCTATTCCCTAGGACTTTAGTCTGGGAGCAGCGACAGTAACACAGCATTTCCCCAAGTGGGGCAAGCATTTAGCTAAGACACAAGCATTTTTTAAAAATGTTAATTGTTAGGTTTTTTTTTTTCGTAAGTACTAGAAAAATAGAACTAGCACATCAAGTCTCTGATTTTTATTTTCTAAAGATTATTTATTTATTTATTTGAGAGACAGAGAGAACAAGCAAGGGGAGGGGCAGAGGGAGAGGGAGAAACAGTCTCCCTGCTGAGCAGGGAGCCCGGAGCGGGACTTGATCCCAGGACCCTGGGATCATGACCTGAGCCAAAAGCAGACGCCCAACTGACTGAGCCACCCAGGTGCCCCAAGTCTCTGATTTTAAGAATATTATTGCTTAGGAGGAAGCTACGTTTTAAAAAGAGTTATTTTATTTTATTTTATTTTTTTTAAGTAGGCTTCACACAGCGTGGGGCTCAAACTCACAACCCTAAGATCAAGACCTGAGTGAGCTGAGGTCAGGAGTTGGACGCTTAACCGACTGAAGAGTTATTTTAAAGTTGATTTACAGAGAAAAGGCCAGTCAGTGCTGCTAGAGGTGAAAAGTTACCTCAGAAGCACACGGTGTTTGACTCATCAATGACTGAAGTTTGGGAAAAACTGCATGGGGCCTTCGTCATCCTCTCCACAGTCCTGGGGACACGTCCAGAGGCAGGAGACAGGGTCCTCTCTCATCCCTTGCTGCACCTCCCTCACTTCCCCGAGTCTGGGGAACCTTGACCTGGGCCTGATGGGAAGCTTTGCTTCTTCTAATCACAGCTTCTCCTAAGTCTATCATGTTGCCTTTGCAAAGAGGCCCTTCACGGGCCTTGAAGGCAGCATGCCTTTGAAACTCAAGGCAGGAAAAGATTCCCATCGTGTGTCATGTCTTCCTCAGGGTAGAGGATACAGAACACGCTGGCTGCTGCATGAATGGGGGAATTATCCTGGGGTAATGGGAAATTGCAGGAGACAGACAAAACCAGCCAAACAAAACCCTTACCAGTTAGTAGTTTTGAGGAAACATCCCCTCATAGGTGGACGTGGCAACTCTGTGTATGAATAGCAGTTGTTGGAAAGAACGTAAGGATTGAGTCAAGTAAATGAACTTGGCTGAATTTCTTCACCTCTCTGGGGAGCGACATGTAGACACATTCAATAAATGGTTGCCTCTGTGAGGATGATGACAAGCCAGGATCTTTCTTCCAGGGCTCTTCCAGTGTTAATTCAGAGAGAAAGAGGAGTTGCATCTTGAGGTTTGTGTTGGAGTTTTGGCCCAGGAGAACATCTTGACAGAGAGCAGTCTGTTGACATATTAACGGCCATGCCTAGGGGCACCATTTTCCTATGCTTTTCTTTGGTCTGTGGGGACTGGGAACATTCTATTCTGTTGGTCATAAGGCCAGACAGTGGGAGGAGAGGGCAGCTCTAGGCACTTGGCTACTTTCTAGGTTGGGTAAAAGCCGGTGAGGACTGCCTACAGCTCTCCCACCTGGCTGCCGTGCATGAATGCAGTTAGAATTTACTAAGTCCCAGCTGAGGGTCCAGTGGAGGGAAGGGGACACGTGAGTGTATTACCTTGAGTGGAGATCACTAGAATTCTCTCCAATGCTGTAGTAACACAAAGGTCAGAAATGGCCCAAAGAAACTAGCTCGGCTTCTCCCAGAGAGAACTCCCCATTGAACATGCATTCTTCTTTTTGGTGGGTTTTTATGTAATTTGCAGTTACTGTCCTTGATTTTGCAATAACGACATTTTCTTTTTTCTGTATTTTGATGCTCCCCTCAGTGGTCCCAAAAGAACCCAGCCCCACCGACATCTTAACTTTAGCTGGTGAGACAGTTTTCAGACTCTTGGCCTTCTGGAATTGTAAGAGAACAAATTTCTGGGGTTTTTATTGTTGTTGTTGTTTGTTTGTTTTTTAAGGCACTGAGTTTGTGGTAATTTGTTGCATTGGCCCCAGGAAAGTAGTACACAAAGCTTTCCTTCACTCAGTCAATACATCTTTGATGTGATCATCTGTGAGGTCTCGGCCATCCTTTCTCTGTACAGTGCTTCTGTGGGGGAGGGTGCCAGTGGGAGACACCACATCCCATCTAGTTATAGCTGAGTTGGTGACTGGTGGAGGAATATTTACCTCCCTGCTTCTCAGAGGCTTTTGCTGGCTCTCCTTGGTCAGCAGGGCTCTGAGCCTGAGCTCAGGGGTCCCATCTGGAAGAGGGGAAGGGCCGGCGTGTCTGGGAGCTGTGAGATGGGGACACTGTCGTGTACTGGTAGCATCTTCCCAGGCACGAAGACCAGAGCCCAGCTTGGGCTGAGCACAAGCAGCTACTGCTGGTGTCTGGATGCAATTATTGCAAAACCCAGGACAATAACTGCAAATTACATTAGTTTCCTGGTACCAGAAAGGTAGCGGCTTAAAAGGTAGTGGCTTAAAACAGCACAGATTGATTTTTATTTTTATTTTTTTTTTACAGTTCTGGAGACTGGAAGTCCGAAATCAGGCAAGGTGCTGGCCTTCTGGAGGCCTTCGAGGAGAATCCGTGTTCTTGGCTTTCCCACCTGCTGAAGCCACTTGCATGGCTATGCTGCTGGGCCCTGGCTCCATCTGCAGAGTGCATCACCCCAGCCTCTGGCCTGTCATCACACGGCCTTCTTCTCTGACTCTGACTCTGACTCCCCTCGTGCTCCTCTTACAAGGAGCCTTGGGATGACGCTGGGCCCACCGGGATACTCCAGGTATGGGGGGGTGGGGACATCTCCCCATCTTAAGATCTTGGACTTCATCACATCTGCAGGGCCCTTTGTTCCAAGGTCAAAATTGCAGGTCCTGGGAATTAGGACAGGGCCATCTTCGGGCCTTGCTACTTAGGGCCATTATTCAGCCTACTGCCGACCCCCTTAGAGCAGAGGTTGCAAATGCGCTGTGAGCTTCAGCAGAAGCCTGCCCCACAGCTGTCTCTCTGGAAGGTGACGGTTGGTATTCAGAGCCTGAGGCCAGCCTTTTTCTGTGTACTCGTGAGCACCACATGGCTTGAGAGCCTCATGTAGCCACCCCTTGGCCTTCGCTGTGCACTTACCTGGTTCTGGGTAATGGGGTCTTCAGTTGCCTTTGCAGAAAAGAACAGAGAAGTGTGATCATGAGATTTTGTGAAAAGCACTCAGTAATTACTGTAGGACCCAGGAGCTGTCTGGGAAGGATTCGAAAACACTTGTGACAGATGCCTGTTGATTGTCTTTCCACAGTGCTTGAACTGCTGCTTTTTCTGAGCACTTCCTAACTAATCTGAAGCCAAGCTGAGCATTAGTCTAAAGCCCCAGGTATGTCCATTTGATCAGGACTCCGGTTCTTGGTTTCTCACCGCGAGAACATAATGTATAGCAACTGGAGTTTGCATTCCTCTTAAAAAAGCTCTTGGGCCACAGCGATTTTGCCAGATTTAAAGGTCCATGGGCTTAATGGATGTGGGTGGGGTCTGTAGTCACAGCTTTGCGAACAACTGGAGTTCACAGTGAGGGGAGAGGATGGAAAGAGGGGCAGCATTGTGAATGCTGCATCCTTTTAAAGATAAGCAGTGTTTGGAAAGAGTAGATGGTAGAGCCCAAGCTATTTCTCAACTGCCGTGATTGCGTGTGCTATGTGCAGGGATAGGCTAGGTAGGGGAGACCTAGGCAGCCTTTACTTACAAATTAGCCAGGATTGGCTGAACTTGATAGAAATATAACTGGTTTAAGCAAAAGAAAAAAAAAGGAAAAATTTTGATTCAAATATCCTCAAGCTCGCATAGATAGAGGCTGCTTTCAGGCATAGCTGGATCCGGGGGTCCAAATGTGTCCAAATGTGTCATCAAGACTCCATCTTTCCCTGTCTCTCAGTTCTGCTATCTTCCCATTAGCACCGAGGTCCTCTGGACTTGTATCCTATCAGCTAAGCAACCTCAGTGGGAAAGAACAGTGTTTTTCCCAAAAATTTCGACAGAAGTTGTTGAACTGATTCCCATTGGCCTGGTTTGAGCTGTATGGCCATCCTTAAGCCAATTAACATGTGACCAGGAGGGTGTGATGCTCTGATTGTCTGGGTCTGGGTCACCTGTCTCTTTTGTCCTGCAGTCATGACAGGGGGTCAGACCTAACTGAACCACCAGCCCTGAGAGTGGAGGAAAGTTGGCTCCCCAGGGAAAATTGGTTGTTGTTAACAGAAAACGGAGGAGCAGGTGCTGGTGAAGCAGAAATAGCAGAATGTCCATGGCAACTTAGCCCTGGAAGGGCCTGTTGAAAGGCTGTTCGATTACTTTCTAGAAGGAAAAGAGCATGTGTGTTGCTGTTACAGATCTTCCTGAGAACGTTTGTGTCGTCATCCTTGGCCCTGATCCGCAGTTAGGAGGGCATATGTCATTAGACTTCAGACGACTGGGGTTTATTTCATGAAGTTTACAAAGTAGAGAACAAAACACTGGCTTTGTAAAAAAACAAAAAACAAAAAAACAAAAAACATTTGGAGACCCTGAAAGTTCAGAGCATTATCTTTCCCAAGGGAGCTTCAAGGGACACAAAATGAACCAAAAAATTCTTATTGATATGTCTAAACTGTGCCCAGAAATACCATTCATTAAATGTTATCTCCAGTGAGAGACTCTGGGAAGGTCTTAATACTCTGGGACACTCAGGCTCTCCCACTTAATAAGGGAGGGCTTGTTCTGGCCGTGGTCCAAAGGAGCTTGCTACATTCTATCTCCCAAATTCCCTTTCCATTTCCTGTGGAATTCTTCCCTTTTTTCTTTTTCTTTTCCTTTCATCTTTTTTTTTTTTAAAGAAATTGTTAAAATTCCTTTTCCAGCCTGAATCTGCTTCCTGGTTATTTATAAGAGCTGTGTGCCACCCAGAGGTGGCTGGTTTTTCAGACAGAGACATGCACGTTTTATCTTTAGGGTTCCTCCTTAATTTGAATGTGGAGTGAAATGTGACCAGACCCAGGGTTTGGTCAGGTGTCGCCATGTCTAGAGGATGACAGTAGCGGTCAGGACGCTTTGCTTTGAAAGTAAAAAAAACCCAGCTCAGACTGGCTGAAATGCTACAGGAATTTATTGGCTCAGGTAGCTCAAATGTCTAGGGATTATCAAGCTGCAGGCATCGTTTGATCAGGCATTTTTCACCTGCTTTAGTCACTGATGTAATGACCTAGGCACTTAGAGCACTGTTCAGAATAGTAAATATTTTTTGAATGAAGAAAATTATTCTGACTCTGCCTTTTTCCGTGGGTTGGTTTGTGGGTGAAGAGGCAAAATCTTCTTTCTGTCTGTCTCTCCTTCTCTCTCTCCTCTCCCCTCTGCCAACAGTGCTCCCACTTGCATTACTATTTTGCTAAATCCTCACAAATGCCCAAGGCCTCTAGCATTTTACAGCAAAGGAAACCAAGGCCAGAACTCTGAAAGAATGTGCCCCTGGACAGTCCTTTCACCCTCCTATAGAGCTCTGATGGCAGATATTTCTCTTCTAATTTCTCAGCCCATACCTTTTGTTTCTATCCCGAATGAGCCGCTGCCCCTCAGCCAGCAGGATAAGGAGCTGAAATTCATTTTCTAGTCCAGCTGGTCTATATATTTTCAAATTGGCAGCAGAATCCTTTTCTAATCATAACTGCTGTTAGTTTGTGAAATGGGAACATGTGGCAGCTCGAGCAATGCATGGGGAGAGTGGTGAACCCTGGGCCTCCCTGGGGAGAAGCATTGCTGCCCCCCCACCCCCACCCCAGGCCGGGTCTCTACAGCATGGGAGCTGTGCCGATTCTAGCTTTTCTGAATTTAGACCTTTTATACCTCCAGAGCATCCCAAAGCTCACATGGTCGTCTTTCTTCCTCTTTTTTTTTTAAGGTCTTTTTTTTTTATGTTCAATTAACCACACTGTCTTTTTTCAAATGACCAAATGCACTCTGATTGTGTGTAAACTGGATTTCCAGTTATTTATTTCAAACAGTTAATTTTTTTCATTCTCTTATTTAAAAATGTCTCATGTCCTTGGGCTGAACCTCCTGATGGAGGAGGTTCTCCTGCTCTCCTGCTACTCCTTATGGATTGTACATCAAAGAGATGCATGTTGGGCCCTGATGCCCTTCTGGAGGACAGGCTTAGGTGAGCCAAGTCCAAGGTGAGAAAGAGGACAAACAGAGCCCGACTAAAAATTACGTGGTTTGAACTTCAATCAAGACCCCAAAATCAAAGGCGGTGTGTGACAGGTCCCACACAGTTGCCAGGATTTTTTAAATGGGCCTCTCTTACCAGGCTGAGGATCCACAGAGGCTGGCCAGAGATAACACTGAAGAGAAGCCAGGAGTCTCTCCAGTTGTGGTGTGGGATCTGCACCAGTAGCCTGGGCCAGGGCCCACAGCATTGCATGTGTTCTCCCCTGGGTCAATTCACCGCACCACATCGCCTAGCCCTTTGTGAACCCAGACAAGAAGACACCCTTAGCAGCCCGATTGCCAAGTTGTTCCTTCCTCTCAACCCCCAGGTTGGATATTATCTGCACAGGTAAGATGGGGAACCGTGTAACGGAAGGCAGAGCAGGTAGGTTTGCACGCACCTGCTTGAGAACTCTTGATAAATGGGCGGAGGCCCACCTGCATGGAGGTCTTTCTTCGTCCTGCATTGTCATTAGTGGTCTCAACAGAGAGATGTGAGGGAGGGAGGCTTAGCACATTTGCAGCTGAAACGAAGCCAGGACAGCTCTATAGATGACAGAAGGAAAGCTTCAAGAGGTCTCAGGCTCCATCCAAGCGTGAAATATACCAGGGAGCAGTGTCAAGTCTTAGGTTTAGATCCATGAAATCAATTCCCTCATCCCCACATCAGCAGGAAGCCCAGCCTTTAACTCCCTTCCTGAGGTTCCAACTCTGAATATCTCTCTATTTGCTCAGAGACGTTCCTTCAGGTCTGCAGACCTTCCCCATGGATCCCTTTCGTCCCTGAAGTGGTTTCTGGGGCTGTATGGGAATGCTCTGCCCCACCCCATGCCCTCTTGTGCCAGTACCATCCAGCACTGTGGGACCCACGGGGGGACCGAGTGGGGACTGTGGTTTCCAGAGCCACACATAGGACATGAAGCTCCCTAGACTGGGGACCAGGCAGAGGCTGCACAGGACTTGGGGCAGGCTGTGCTGCTGAGCAGGGGCTGGCCTCCGCACGCCGACCGTTCCTGGCTGTGGACTGGGCCTTCGAGGCTGCCGTAGACCTTGCTCCTCACGCGACTGCCCGTGCCCAGACTACCTGCTCTCCAGCTTTGGAGTGCTGGGGTTTTCACGGCTCTGCTCTCTTTATCACCTGCTTCTTTATCACAGCTAAAGATTTTGTTTTAGGGGGATGTATATGAGTAGTTTCAATGTTCTCTGATAGTTCTGTTTTTTATTTATATTTTCTTCTCTCCCAATTCAATATATATATATATATATATATATATATATATATATATATGTAAAACCTGTGCAGCCTTCTGTGAATATTCTGTGAATATTGAATATGGAAGCAATTACTCGAGGTTGCAGTAATTACTTTTACACAACTAGAGCTGGAGACTGGTGAATCAATTCCATGCCCATTAGCAATGTATGCTGGAGCCAAGATTTTCTTTTCCTTTCTTTTTTTAATAGGACTGGACAGTGTTGAATCCTTGAAAAAAAAAAAAACCACTTTTTAATTTTTTTTTAAGCTGACAGCACATTCCGTCTACTCGGCAATGTAGAACTAATGAAGATGTAAGTGTAAGAAAACCTAGAATTGAATGCAGCACGTAGCAAGCATAGTTTAACACAAAGCACACCCAGCTGAAATCACATGTACTAGCTAGCGGTCTAATCCTGTCAGGGCAGCCAGCGCTAGGAAATATTTCTGGATTGTGTCTCAGGCGGTGTTTGCTCTCCATGTAGCCAAGGCGGAATAAAAATGGCTTCAAGCTAAGTCAGGGAACACCCGACGTGCCTTTGATAAGGTTGCCCTTTGGTGGATTATTTAAAGGGTAACGATAGGAAAAATAATCCTGAGAAACTGAGGTGTTTGGATGAGAGATCTTCTCAGAACTTTCCTTCCATTTCCCTTGACAATGTTTGTCAGCTCCCTGCGTAGTGGCCAGAGGTGTGTCTCTTCCCACATTGCAGAATTGGGGCAGTCCCTCAGGGACGTGCCTTTTGGTCCCAGCCCTCGGGTTTCCAGCATTCAGGGCCTGATCAACCCAGCTGACTAGTTCCCTGCATCCGAGGACCCCTTTGATGTGTGGTCAGCGTGGGAGGGAGACTAGAGTGGAAATATGTGTTTTCCTTTCAAAATTCTTGATTGGTGATTCACTGCCAGGTGTCCCCAATGCCCCCAGCTGCTCTGTCCCCTGCAGTTGCTCCCTGGGGATGAGCGCTCCTGATGCCTCGTTCTTGGCTCTGCCTTGCTTCCTGGCTGCGGAGGGAAACTTCGGCATAGCCCCCAGAAACTGTGCTCTGAATTGGTGCCTGCCAAAGGCAGGCAGGCGTGTTCCTTTGTGAGCCTCTCAGACCAGCCAGCCTCACGGAAGGAGCACCGGGCTACAAAGGGCTTGAAGCTGAATGCCTCTGCTTGGCTCCTCTAGGGCCCCCCACTCCCTGTTGTTTCCCACCCAGCCATATTTGGGTTCTTTGTTGCTCCCCGCCCCTCCTTGACTGAGATCACTGGAGCTGTGCTTATGTGGAAACTGTAACAGATTTATACTGTGACACCCACTACCAGGCTGCCCCCGCTCTGTCCCCAGTCCCTTGGGTTGAGGGCATGCTTTGCTGCCTGGCCCCAGGAGCAATGGCATTCTGCTCCCAGTCTGTGGAAGGTAGCATGACCTTCCGGGCTGGGCCCTGGGGAACCGGGCCAGATGTGCTGCCAGGCCCTGTCCCCAGGACCTCAGAGGCCTGTGTTTGGGGCTGCAGGGAAGCCCCTGGGTGTCTGCTGAGCAGGCGGCCTCCGTCTGGACACCCAGCCCTTTCAGCTGTTGAGCCCTAGTTGGAAGAGGCATTCCAGGGACATTCCTTCTGTCTGGATCAGCGACTTGGCCTGAACTGTGAACCAAAAACCGGAACAAACTGCACCAGTTTGCTCAACCTCGAACCAAATCCAAATAGTTTTTATATCACTAAGAACCAAACCAGAGTTCTGGGGTTTGGTTTGGTTTGTTTTCCCACCAGAGAACATTCAGTGAACAAGGCCAAACTGGAACAGGACTCGTCTACCTCCTCAGGCGACTGAGAGGGAACACGAAGAGAACCTCAGCATGGATTTTGGACCCAGTTGGCTCATGGGCCGGAACACACTAGAAGGCAGGGTTAGAGCTGCAGGGATTGCACTAGGTTGACTCCAGGATGAGGAGCTGTGGTGAGAGACCTCTGCTCAGAAGACAGGCGAAGTACAGATCCACATCTCTGTGGACGGTGCTCTGTGGCGTGGGTGGCCCAGAGACTTGCTACGGGGCAGCCATGATGACTGCAGGATGCCACAGATGGGCACAGCACCATGCAACAGGTAGGGACTTAAATAAAATGACGTTGATTTTTCAGAAGTTTTTTACGGTCTATTCCGGGTAAATCCGTAGGCAGTTTCAGTTAGCTTCCAGCCCATGCTAAGGCACATCCCAAAGAAGTAACAACCGCACGACTCCTGCTATCTTGGAGCCCACGGGACACCTTGGGGGTGTATGTGATACTACAGTGCACTGAAGAGAGCTGCAGTGGTTTAAATAGTGCACCCCCCCCCACATTTGTATCTGGCTGGAAACCTAGAAGGTACCTTTTTCAGGAAATTGGGTCTTTGCAGATGTCATTAGTTGTGGGTCTTGAGATGAAATCATCCTGGATTTAGGGTGGGCCCTGAATCCAATGACTAGAGAATTGTGGAGAGAAGAAGACCATGTGAGGACAGAGGCAGAGGTAGGAGAGAGGCGGCCACAAGCCAGGGGACCAGGTGCTGGAAGAGGCAAGAAAGGAATCTCCTGTGGTGCCTCTGCGGGGAGCACAGCCCTGGTGACACCTTGATCTCAGACCTCTAGCCTCCTGTATTGTGCGGGAGAGTAAATGTCTGTTGTACTGAAGCCATCCGATGTGTGATGCTTTGTCATGGCGGCCATAGGACGCTCCTACGGAAGCCCTGGAGACACCAAGCGCCTGCCACACCCACACCTCCTCTCTGAGGAAAATGGACCTTCTGTGTCCTGTGGCTTCACTACCCTTGTCACACACGATTGGACCAAGGATTGGCCGGACGCATGACAGTGGCCGCCCATGTGGGGCCTGGTTCCTCTAGATGGGAAGGCCTTCTACCAACCGTCCTTTGACCAAGGGAGACACATACACCCCATAGGGGCATGGTGGGAAGAGAAGTGGAGCCAGGAGGCAGAAAGCATGAGGCAAGCAGAGCAGGAGAGAGAAGGAGAGAAAAAGGAAGGCTGTGTTGAGAGGGACAGTGTCACAAGAATCAGCAGCCGCATGGCCCCCTCTAGGAGGACAGGTCCCTGTGACACTCCACAGAAGCCTGAGTCTGGTTACTGTGATTGTGTTTGCTTTCTGGGCCCTTCACTTCCTCTGGATTCTTACAATTCATCCCCAAGTCCACAGAGAACTGGAGCATTTCTCTGTCCTCTTCAATCTGAAACAGCCCAACCAACACACAAACACCACAGAAGTGAGACCACCACAGAAGAATAAGAGCTCGGGTGTGGTTGTGTTTAATCCAAGGCTTGTCCCTAGAAATTGCTTGCTGGCTGTGTTACCCTGTGCAGGTTTCTTAACCTCTCTGAGTTGCGGCGTCCTCTTGTATCAGATGGGATTAATGTCATCCTCCAGAGGGTTTTGTTGAGGGTTAAATAAGCCACAGAAAGTGACATATCCACTACGATGCCTAGCACAAAGCATGCCCTTGATAGTTTCCTTCCCTTCAAGTGACTGTACCTGAGACTGGACTTCGGTCTGGGCCTGTGGTGTTGGAAACAGATGTGTGCTTCCAGTTGAACCAGTCTGGCATGCGATGTTTTGAAAATGCTTTGGTTGGGTTTAATAACAAAATTTAAGTTTAGTTTGTTTGGAAATTTAGCAGATGAGTGTGGTTTTGGGTCCTCCCCACCCTCTTTATGTTTGTTGGTTTATGGCTTGATTCAGTCGATGTCCCTGAAAGAACGCACCCATATAACCTTAATTTAATCAGCAGAAATCTTGCAGAAATAGATTTTTGGAAACCACTAGTCTGCCAAAACATTCCCTGGCTTATCAAATATTTTTTACAAGTCTGATAACACTCAATACACCATTGGACCTTAACAGTACTCTGCAGCCAAATCAGCATTGACCTCACCCACCTTTCCCCAGCGCTGTGCCCTTCTCTCTTCCTCCAGCCCTGAGGCCTCCCGCTTCCCGTCCCTTAGTTCCTTAAGAGAAGGAAGAACATGAGATTTCTTGAACGTTGGCGTTTTCAACCTGAGCACAGCGACTTAGCAACAACAAAAGAGAGTTTGGACAAAACAGATGACATGATCTGTTGCTGCATATTTTGTCTTTGGAAGGTTGAAACGCATTTCAAGCCCTAGCCTATATTTTTCATCCTTTCTCCCCTCCACACCCCACTCCTCTTCCTAACAGCTGTGCTCAGCAGGCCTGTTCTCTGGCTGAGCAGCTCTGGGAGGTGGGTCTCCTCCGGCACACCCTCTTTGATACGGTCACCTGCTGCTGCACTCCAACAGAGCCGAGTGGAAGGCAGGACAGAAGAGCCTGGTGTGAACAGCTGAGAATACCTGTCAGCTAGAGGCAGGTGAGGGGCAGTGTGACAAAGGGTGAGCATGTGTGCAGAGGCTGCAAGGGGTTCAGCCATATTTTCTTTAAAAAAAAAAAAGATGTGTGGCAAACATGGCGTAATGCTAAGACTTGATAAAATTAGTTAGAGGTTACAGTCTGCACTAATATCCTCCAGACTTGCCTAAATGTTTGAAATAACTTGTCATGAAACTTTGTTTTAACAGTACTTTCAAAGAGAGGTTTTGGACTTAAAAAGAAAAAGAAATGAAAGCATCTGCTGTGTTAAGAAAGGCTTCAGTTGGGGGCACCTGGGTGGCACAGCGGTTGGGCGTCTGCCTTCGGCTCAGAGCGTGGTCCCGGCGTTATGAGATCGAGCCCCACATCGGGCTCCTCTGCTGTGAGCCTGCTTCTTCCTCTCCCACTCCTCCTGCTTGTGTTCCCTCTCTTCGCTGGCTGTCTCTATCTCTGTCGAATAAATAAATAAAATCTTTAAAAAAAAAAAAAAAGGCTTCAGTTGGGGCACATGGGTGGCTCAGTCGGTTAAGCGTCTGCCTTCGGCTCGGGTCATGATCCCAGGGTCGTGGGATCGAGTCCCGTGTCAGGCTCCCTGCTCAGTGGGGTGTCTGCTTCTCCCTCTGCCACTCCCCCTGTGTTCGCTCGCTCTCAAATAAATACATAAAATCTTTTAAAAAAGGAAAAAGAGAAAGTCTTCAGTTGTAGCAGTCCATACAGAATTTGCCGTGTGTCAGTGGGAACTGGGGTATTGAAATGGGCCTCACATTTGAATGACTTTCCTGAGCATGTTTTGAGATCAAGGTCAAAGTAGTTTTTGTTCCCCCCCCCCAAACAAAGCCACGCATCCAACCCATGGACCCAATGTTGACCCTTGAAGGATTCGATCATGTATGAAAGTTTCTTCAAATAGAACCTTCTTCGTAGTGGTATTTTTTATACTTTCCATCCAGAGCCAGTTTATTTCTCAAGATTGTTCCCTGCTGGATCAAAAGAGAAGTATCTGTTCCATCGTTGCCCATGGCCAGGACACTGGTTCCTGGTGAGGTTTGTGAGGTTCCAGGACAATGTGTGTCATGCGAGGGCCACTGCACGCTCCCCTGTATGTGAGAGAGCATACGTGTTCCTGGGTCTTGGTCTGCCGGTCATCCATGGTACTCTCAGTGAAGCCCCATGGAGCGCCAGGGGTGGGGCAGGGCAGCGAGTTCATGCCCAGCACCGCGGCAAGCCTTAATTTGCTCCTGAGATGGTTGAGGACCAGGGTAGCACTATTTATAGACGAACCACTTCATGATGACCCAGTGCTGCTCACATATTTTTCGTTTCTCCATTGAAGTATATAATTACCCTTTCCTTGGCTATGAACTTTCAGAATATGCAGCAGCCACACGCACAAGGACCTCCTACGACCAGTGGTGACTTCTTTGACTTTCTTGGAGGAGCTGCTCGGTGATCTCAACCTGTCTTCCGGGCAGCAGCAAAGGACCCAGGGTGGGCTAAGTGTGTGCAGTGGGGGTTTGGAAGTCAGAGGTGGGCTGTCATGTGCTGGACTTTCTGGTCACTTGAATGGACTGCCTTTTTCTTATCTTTCTCATGGCAGTGATAGTATCCAAAGATGTTGCTAAGTAAATGAAAGTGCCCCTGGTGGCCAAAGCTGGCATAAATTGAGCAACAAAACGAAGTAGTGTTGCTTTATTACCCAAAGTATGAAATAAATATCCATGAGTGCATATGATATAAAAAATGATTGATAAAGCAACAAACGAGGTAGAAGAAACAACTCACCTGTACAGATAAATTCCAGATAATAAATGTAGATACTTCATCTTAAAGGAGGGGAGAGCCACACATAGCAACTTTCTTCCAAAGACATTAAGCAAAAGGAGAAAAAAGACAAACTTCCCAGTGGAGACACCTGAAAAACAGCTCCTCTGCCAGGAGATCAAGGTCAGCATCAACAATCAAAAATCATGTCAATAGCACGTGCCCTTAATATTGTTGTAATGAAAATAGCATTCCACCTCTGTGGTCTTTCTCTCCCAAACCCATAACCTCAACCTAATCATGAGAAAAACACTAGACAGATACCAATAGTAGGACATCCTGCACTGTACCTGACCAGTGCTCTTCAAAACTGTCACGGTCATAAGAAACAAGGAAAGTCTGAGAAGCTGTTACAGTCAAGAGGACCCTGAGGAGATGGGACTGCTAAATATAATGTGGCATCCTAGATGGGATCCAGAACTGAAGGGCATTAGTTTAAAACCAAGGAAACTGAGGTGCCTGGATGGCTCAGTTGGTTAAGCATCTGACTATTTATTTCGGCTCAGGTCATGTCATCGTTGTGAGCTCGAGCCCCATGTGGGGCTCCATTCTGGGCATGGAGCCTGCTTAAGATTCTCTATCTTCCTGTGCCCCCCTGTCCCCCACCTCTCCCTAAGAAACAAACAAAAAACCCAAGGAAATCCGAATAAATGATTAAATTAATTAAGTAATTAGGCATCAGTATTCATTCTTTAATTGTGACAAATGGAGCTCCTGGGTGTCTCAGTTGGTTAAACGTATGCCTTGGGTTCAGGTCATGATCCCAGGGTCCTGCCAGCCCTACGTTGGGCTCCACTCAGCAGGTAGTTTGCTTCTCCCTGTGCCCCTCCCCCCTGCTTGTATGCACTCTCTCTCTCAAAAATAAGAATAAATAAAATCTTAAAAAAAAACCCATTAATTATGACAAATATACGATACCAATGTGAGATGCTAATAATGGGGGAACTGTATGTGGGGAGAAGGAATATATGGGAACTCTATAGTATCTTTGTAATCTTTCTGTAAATCTAAAACTATTCTAAAAAATGAAGCCTATTAATTTTTAAAAAATTAAAATAGAAAATGTATACAGACATCATTGCAAACATTTGTGTTCCACACATGTGTAAATTGTTAAGATATTGTCATATTTATTTCAAGTTTGTTTGTTTGTTTATTTTAAAGACTTTATTTATTTGAGAGACAGAGAAAGTGAGCATAATCAGGGGAGGGGCAGAGGGAAAAGGAGAAGCAGACTCCCCATGGAGCAGGGAGCCTGATGCGGGGCTTGATCCTAGGACTCTGAGATCATGACCTGAGCCAAAGGCAGATGCTTAAACGACTGACCCACCCAGGCGCCCCTATTTGAAGCTTATTTAAAAAATAAATTTTTAAAACTGAAAAACATTATTGGGAAGAGCAAATACGGATTTGAAAGTACTACAGCATCTATGGTGGGTCAGAGATAGTCACGAGCACTTTGTCTATCTCCACACCCAGGGGTGGGATTTATTTCTTCACCTCCTCAAATCAGGGCAGAAACGATGGTGTGCCAGTGCAAGGCCCAGCCTTGACAAGCCTGGTGGTTTCTGCTTTCTCTCTGCTGGTGTCCCGCCGCCATGCTGGGAGACAGCCCAAGCAGCCACTTGGAGAGGCCCATGATTCTTCTCTACTTGTTGGTAGCCTAACTGAGCTCCCACCCAACAGCCAGCACCAATTTGCCAGCCATCTGAGTGAATCACTTGGAAAACGCATCTTCCAGCTCCAGCCAACCTGCTCTCAGTGATCCCACATGTAGCGGAGGTGAACTGCCCCCACTAAACCCTGCCCAAGTAAACAAATGTTGTTTTAAGCAACTAAGTTTAGGGATGATTTGTTACATGGCAATAGATAACCAAAACAGCACTGTACAATAAGAAAGATTTGACCCCATATCCTGTCTTTTACTTTTTAACTAAAAAATAATTCTTCCATAGGTTAAGATGTTTTCCAAAATGCCTCACCAATTTTCTGGGATGATACCTTTTATAATTTGTTGTAGAGACTCTCATGTTTTATCTCTTAACCTAGTGGGAAGGTTTTAGCCATGGGTCTCTTTTTAGGGCAGTGTTTCCTGAAGAGTGCCCTGCAGAACAGAAGACCCACATAAGTCACTAGAGCTGCATTGTCCAAAATGGTAGTCATATGTGACTACTGAGCACTTGACATGTGGCTGGACTGAACTGAGATGTGCTGAAAGCATACAAAACCCACCAGATTTTAAAGCCTTATCACTAGTCTTCAAAAAAGAATGGAAAATATCTCAATAATTTTATATTGATTATGTGTTGAATTGATAATATTTGGGTGTATTGTATTGAATAAAACATTTTCAAAATTAGTTTCACCTATTTCTTTTTATTTATTTTAATATGGCTACTAAAAGTTTTTAAATTATGCATGTGGCTGGCATTAGGTTTCTGTTGGACAGTACTGCTCTAGAGAAAAAGATTCTGGGTCAAAGTAGTTTAGGAAATGCTACTTAGTTATTCCTTCCTGAGGACTTATATGGTATGCACATTTTCTTTTTTCTAGTCTATTCAACTGTTTATATATGATTGGTGCCATTTCTTCCCCAAATATTTAGAGGAACTTACTTAGGGGAAAGCCATTTATACCTGGTGATCTCTTTATGTAGATATTTTAACTACATCTTCAACGTTTTGATAGGTGTAGGACTATGTTAGGTTTTTTATTTTCTCTTGTGTCAGTTTTTGTTAGTTTTTCTAAGGATTTTTCATTTTATCTAAAATTTAAAATTTATTAATAATAAATTATTCATAATATATTGTAATTATCTTTTAAATATCTGTAGCATATGAACTGATGTCCTCATTTCAGTTGAACTGGTAATTTGTGCCTTCTTTATTATTCTCCTGTCAGACTTCTTAGAAACCTAATACTTTTATTATTCTTTTATAAGTGCCAACTTTTAGGCATGTTGATTTTCTCTTGAATGTTTGTTTTATATTTCATCAATTTCTGCTCTTAGTTTTTATTATTTCTTTCTTTCTATTTTCTTTAGGTTCAATTTGCTATTTTTCTTATTTTTGAGATAAATAACTAGATTTTTCATTTCTATTCTTTTTTCTTTTTAAATACATGCATTTAAGTCCATAAATTTTCTCTTAGCAGAGGTTTAGCCACATCCCTTGTGTTTTGATATGTTGTATCTTCATGATTTCCAATTTCCACTGAAATTTTTTTCTTTGACCTATTTAAAAGTATATTGCTAAATTCCCAAGAAATTGAAGAATTTTTACTCATTTCAAAAATTTATTTCCAGCTTGATGCTTTTGTGGTCAGAGAACATACTCTGAGTGATTTCAATCCTTTGAAACTTGTTGAAACTTCTTTTATGGCCAGCATAAATGTTCCATGGACACTTGAAGAGAATGTGCATTCTTTTCTCCAGTGTTCTGTACATGCCAATATATCAAATTTGTTAATTGTGTTGTTTATATCTTATATAGCCTTACTGATTTTTTCTCCTTGCTGTACATTTTATTGAGAGAGGTGTGTTA
The DNA here is from genome assembly GCF_023065955.2 of Ursus arctos. NCBI lineage: Eukaryota > Metazoa > Chordata > Mammalia > Carnivora > Ursidae > Ursus > Ursus arctos. The sequence goes on from NW_026622819.1 coordinate 60,068,759, forward strand.
ACGTTTCCCATTATGAGGGTGGATTTGCCCCTATTTATAATTCTGTCAATTTTTCTTTATATATTTTGAAGCTATGATTTTTACATACATATAAATTGAGAATTTAATATTTTCTTGGAGAATTATCCCTTTTATCATTATGAAACCTGTATCTTTATACCAATTATGCGTTTTGCCTTGAGTCTACTTTGCTATCGGTATAGCTATTCCAGCTTTCTTTTGGGTAGTGTTTGCATGGTATATATTTTTTAATCATCTTTAATTTTTAATTACTCTATGTCTTATGTTTAACTTATATCTCTTGTAAGCAGCATATATTGGATTTTTTAAATTTGGTGAATAATTATAGACTTTTAATTGAACTACTTAATCCATTTACATTTAATTACTGATATATTTGGGTTTATATCTACTATCATTCTACTTGGCCAATCTACTGGATCATAAATGGAAATTTATTTTCACCCCTCCTTCCTCTTTTTTTACTTCTCTCTCTCATTGCTCTTTCTACCTCATTTATTAACTGCTTCTATTTTTGTTTTTCTTGCTGTGCTTCTCTCTTTTCCCAAACTTCTAAATATTGGAGTTCCTCTTGCCCAATTCTCAGAATCAATTCTTCTCTACTCATTCCTTAAGTGATCTTATTCATTCTCAAGACTTTATATAGACTGCCAACTCCCAAATTTATAGCTCTACCCTGGACCTCTTCCTGGAACTCCAAATACACATATCCAATGTCATCCATCACCATTTGGATGTCTAATAGACATCACAAAACTCATGTTTCCAAGATTAAGGTCCTTGCATAGAGCTTCCATGTTAGTTTTTTGCAGTTTTCCTCATCTCAGGAAGTAGCAAGTCCATCTTATCACTTCTTAGGTCAAAAACTTAGGGCCATTTTTGACTCCTCTCTTTCTCTTTCAGTTGACATTTAATCCATCCAGGAGGCTTGTTAACGTTACCTTCAAAATATATCCATAATCTGATCACTTTTCACCACCTCCTCTGCTATCGGCTTGGTCCAACCCTGTGTCAGCTCTCACCTGTTTTATTGCAGTAGTCTCCTCCCTGGTCTTCTCGCTTCCAGTGTAGCCTCTGAGAAGCTTACTCACATAGCTGCTGGAATGATCTTTACAAAGTGTATGCCACATTGCATCACTCTTTGTTTAAGACAAAAATGGCTTTCTTTTTTTTTTCTCAATTCTTATCCTTTTATTGATTAAAAGAATGTTTATTAAAATTTTTTAAAATTTTTTTATTATATTATGTTAGTCACCATACAGTACATCCCTGGTTTCTGATGTAAAGTTCGATGATTCATTAGTTACGTACAACACCCAGTGCACCATGCAATACGTGCCCTCCCCACCACCCGTCACCAGCCTATTCCATTCCCCCACCCCCCTCTGAAGCCCTCAGTTTGTTTCTCAGAGTCCATAGTCTCTCATGCTTCATTCTATCTTATTCAGAGTAAAAGCCAAAATATTTTCCATGGACCATAGAGCTCTTATTGATTTAGTCCCATGTCACTTTTCTGACCTCATCATCTACCACCGTTTTTTCATTCACTCTGCTCCAGCCAATCTGACCTCCCTGCTATTGCTCATAAATACCAAGCATACGCTCCCCTTCAGGACCTTTCAAATGCTATACTTCCTCTTCCCGCATATCTTTGTATGGCCCACTCACTTACTTCAGGTCTCTCTTCCAATACCCTTTTCTGGACCATCTTTTTTTTTTTTAAGATTTTGTTTATTTATTTGACAGAGAGAGAGAGAGACAGCCAGCGAGAGAGGGAACACAAACAGGGGGAGTGGGAGAGGAAGAAGCAGGCTTCCCGCTGAGCAGGGAGCCTGATGCAGGGCTCGATCCCAGGACCCTGGGATCATGACCTGAGCCGAAGGCAGATGCTTAACTACTGAGCCACCCTGGCACCCCTGGACCATCTTATATAAGATATTAAAGGGCCCTCATCTTTTTTACCCTGTGACATTTTTTTCCACATAGCTGTCACCACCACCTGATGTATTGTGTATTCATCTTTGGATTTATTTACAGTCTGTTTCCTCCAACCATAAACTCTGAGACATAGGAAGTTTGTTTTATTCCCGGATGTATCTCCAGAACCTAGGTCAAGTTCTGGCAAATTGTAGACTCCCCATAAATGTTATTGAATGACAACAAAATGCGTTTTTACAACAATCCTGTGAAGTTGAGAAGGTGAATATTGTTATCTGCTTACCAAAGAGGAAGCTGAAGCTCAGAGCCTTGAGCTGATTTATAGAAACCACATAGCCATTAAGTGGCTTAGTTGGAATTCAGACACATCTTTTTCTGCTCAGTTTAGGATTTATTCCACAGTAGCACATATCTCAACCATGGCAGATTCCCTACTGACAGCCAATGATGACAAACATTGGAAATAAGAGTCGGGCAGCGTCTGGAAGTCACCTTTGTTCCAGTTTCTACATATCAGCAATACCAAAAAAAGAAGGAAAAAAAGGCCTTGTGATGTATGTGGCTTCTTCACATTTTCCCTGGGTGGAAAAGAAGTGGGTGCTGAGTGAGCAAGTTAGTGAGCATTTGGAAAAGGTGTGGCTTGTGGTCAGGATGCCCTTCCGGGGACTGGGGAGATAGGATCGTCTATAATGAGGCAGGGAAGAGTTTTTTCAACATCAAATATGAACTCCCTATTCAGATTCTAAGACTGAAGGAAAAATCATACATTCATTCAACAAATATTTATTGGGTAACCCACAATGTACCAAGCATGCTGTTCTAGGCACTGGCATTAGAGTACTGAATAAAACAGACAAGTCCTTGCCATCCTCTAATGGAGAAACAGTAAGGTCTAAGTGCATTATCACCAGATGAAAGAACTGGAGAAGAACATGAGGTTTCCTACTGAGAGCACATTCAGTAACTTTTCAAATTACCTCCTTGTTGGAAGGAAGGACTTGTACTTAGAGGCCAGAATTAGGAAACTGTGAGATATCACATTGGAGCTGTAGCTAAATGGACACATGTCAAGCCACAGAGGAGCAGGTTAGGGAGGGGAGTCAGTGGAAGAGATGAGTAGTAACTGGTATCTGGCAGGTCCAATTAAAACATCTGGGTGGGATAGAATTCTCTAACAATCTAGAAAAATCCATTTGTCCCTTCTGCCTGGCATATAGACTACATTCCTTCCCTTCCCTTCATATATGGTCATATCACTGAGTTCTAACCAATGAAATCTGGGTGGAAGTATTGAATGCCATTTGCAGGTCTGGCCCTTAAATTCTCTTTGGAAGCCTTTTCAGTATGGCAGAATGGCCACCAGCCTGAGTCCCAGAATGACTGTATGAAATGTAAGTGTTGCTGACTTGAATCCCCACCTTAAATTGCTACATAGAAAGGATTACACTTCATATTCCAGTTTAGAAATTTGGAATGTTTGGAGTTTTGGAATTCTTTAAAAGTCCCACAGACTTTTTGGAGTCTTTGAAAGAGATTTGTGGTGGGCACTAAGTTCCATGAGTTTTTCTCCATTTCCCAGGCTCCCTTGCAGTAATTGTGGTCATGGGGCTCAGTTCTATACAGTAGACTAGGGGGGAAAGAATATATGCTACCTCCAACCTTAGGCCATAAAAATCTCCCGTAAAACTATCCATTTCTAGCTAGCTGCTACCAGGGCAACTTTGAAGCTACAAGATGGCAGAGCCACAGTATTAAAGGAGTCTGGGTTCCTGGATGAGCATTTGAAGAAGAGCCACCCAAGAATATGGCCATCAGACTTTGTATAAGAGATTAATCTGTTTTTATTACTTTTAGTCCCTGAAATCTGAGGTTGTTTCTAATGCAGCCTACCTGGCTAAGGCAGTCTATCTGTTGCTGTCCTGTAGTCTACTGTAACTAATGCACCAAGTGTGCAACGGGCCCAGCCCCAAGATAAGAGAGTCCCGGCTGATACTAGACTGAACTGTGGAAGAAGGGACAGGGGCTGTTCTATTTAACACTCTGTCCCCACTGCGTAGCATGGTACCTGGCACATAGTAGGTCCTCAAAAGTGTATGTTGAAATGATGATGAATGACCAGATGTCTGTTTTGTAATGTTTTTGACATATTCTGACTAACACCCAAAATCTAGCTCCAGGGTTCATGATATTCATGAGACAATTAAATTGTTTATAATGTGACTTTTAAAGAGTTACGTAAAAGACTTTGGAGTCAGACAATCCTCAATCTGTTTGTGACCTTGAAAGCATGTAACCTCTCTGGGCCTCAGTGCCCCAATTTGCCAAACAGGGATTTAGCTCCCCACCTTACAGGTGTATGGCGGGGCTGAATGGGGTCATGTCTGTAGAGAGTCTGGCTCTGCGTCTACCACCAAGTAAGTCTCTCTTGTTTGCACATGGTACAACTAGCAGGCATCATGGGATTCTTCGAGGAGATCGGGATGGTCAAGGGATTCCATGACAGGGCTTATGAAGCAAGTCCAGTTACTTAAGACATTCCATGAGATCAGAGGAGGCAGGAGTGTTCTTAAGCACGTGAGAGGCTCACTCATAGAATGAGATCATGCGAGGCAGTCTGGAGCGAAAGAGTTGGCTCTGGAGCCAGACCTGGGTTTGAATCTTGTTCATTTTATACTCAACCACTTTTTCCTGAGGGCTTATTCTGTGCAGCAGCTGTTCTGGGCACCGGGGATCCAACAACGAAAAAGACAAAGGTTCTAGAATGCCTCCTGGCACTTTCGGTTCTGTGCGGGAGAGCTAGAATAATGAAAACTATCACATCTGTGCTATGAAGAAAAAGTAACTAGCTTACTAACTCTGTGGCCTTGAACAGGCTATTTTTATCTCCATGAGCCTCAGTTTTCCTCATCAGTAAACTAAGAAATGTAGTCTCCATCTTCCTCTTTGTAAAGATTACAATGCTATATGTACAGCAACTAGAACAGGCTCATGGCTAATGAGGAGTCAACTGTAGCTGTTGCTGTTACCGTTATCACTGTTGAGCTCAGGATTAGTGGCCATACATGACCTGATGCCAAATCTCCTGACTCTGATTGCCTTCATTGTCCCTTATTATTAAGGACGCCTTACAGGGTTGCTTGTAAAAGATGTTAGCAGAAAAGTGTCTTTCTTGGGTGTGTGTCTGCTGTGAATATTTCAGTAACAGTTGATAGAAACTTTAACTCAAAATGGCTTAAACAATAAAAGGAGTGTATTGGTTCACATTACTGATCAGTCCAGAGGTGGGTCTTACTTACTTCAGGTATGGCTTGATCCAGCTCTCAAACCAATGTTCCGGTTTATTTATTTTTTAGTCTGTTCACCCCTCAGTCATTCACCTGTAACTAAAACTGTCAGTCCTTTTTGTTGGAAGATGACTTCCAAGACCTATGTGCTTTCTTGTTATATCCAAGTTGTGAGAAGCATCCTTCTTCGTAATGAGAAAACATTTCCCCCCAGAAATCCCACCAGAAGGTGTTTTATGTCTCCTTTGTCTAGGCTGGGTCATCTTCCCATCCCTTAGCTAATGACTACAACCTATTATGGCTTATTGATTTGCTGGAACTGAGGGGGGGATTGACTAATCAAACTGCATGTGGGGAGGGTGTTTTCCTCAAGGAAATGGGTGGGGGGCTCTTTTACTACAAAGAAGAAACAGATCAACAGCCAACAACTGGTATCCACTCAGTTTTTCAGGAAGCTGAGATACAGACGGGCTCCCCCTCCAAGGTTGCTTCTCTCTTTGACTTACTCCCTAATACTCCTTCTTTATCCAGAACCTATTTAAAGCCGAGGGCCATTTCATTCTCTCTGTCATCAGCCTCTGGTTACATCTGATTTAACTTGGGCCAGTTAATTAAGTTATGCTGGTTTTTCCAGACACGGGGAAGAGGTAAAGTCATATCAAATGCTGCTGTAAACCTCCAGCTTGAGGTAACTTTGTTCTGAGCAGACTTAGCTGGACCTTTCAGGAGGCAGAAGAAAATAAATATCTTGAGGACCCCTAACACCTAATACTTAGGAGTAGGAAGTCCTGATGCTTTTCAAAAGAGAGAGAGAGAAATGAACGAGAGGGGCAGACTGACCCACGGCCAAATGCTAGGCTTGTCTCCATGGTGATCTGATGCACTTCTCCTAAGACAAATATCAGTGGCAGTCCACAGTGCTGGAGATACAAGAATTACACCATCCTGAGTTACCAGCCACCAGGCAAAGTACAAAAGCATCTGTAGTGAGCACTGGAACATCATCTTGGGCTATGGAGAGTGTGTTTCTGTGGATGAGGCCTGTGTCTCCATCCCTCCAGCAGCTCTGATACTGGGAACACTTGTTGCAAGTAGACTACTAATTCAGGTGCCCTTGATTCCCAGCTTCGGGCTTCTCCCCTCCCCTGGATTCTGTTGTTTTTAGTAACCCAAGGAGTCAGCCTCTTATATCAAGAACCTTAGAATCTGAGATTCTAACTTCGGGCAGAACTCAATTGGACGTAGGGTGAGGACTCTATTTGCCAGGGAGGGAATGTACCAGATCTATGTGTACTTTTAGTCTGTGGCTTGTCTTTTCATGCTCTTAGCTGTGTCTTTTAGAGAGCAAACGTTTCAAGTTATAATGAGGTTCAGCTTACCAGGTTTTTCATTTATGGACCATGCTTTTGTTGTGAATCTAAAAAGTCTTTGACCAACACAAGGTCACAAAGGCTGATGCACTCAGTTGCTTTTGCAGCTCTGTTGAAAATCAGTTGTTCAAATGTATGCGGGCTTGATCTATTTGTCAATTTTTGTGGCAATACCACACTGTCTTAATTACTCTTACAATCTGAAGCAGTGTTAGTCCTCCAAATACATTCTTTTTGAAATTTGTTTTGGCTATTCTAGATCATTCACATTTAATTATTAATTTAGAATCAGCTTGTTAATATCTGTAAGAATTGCTGGGATTTTACTTAGGATTTCAATGAATCTCTTAAAAATTTGGCACCTTAACAATATTGAGTCTTCTGATTCATGAACATATTATATCTCTCTCAATACTGATTTTTAACTTTCAGTATAAATACGCCTTGTCAGATTCAGCTCCAAAGATTTAATATTTTGTACAATTGTAAGTGTATTTTTTAAAATTTTAATTTCCGATGGTTTATAGCTAGTATACCAAATACCATTAATTTTTGGATATTGATCTCATAATTCTGTACCCTTGCTAAACTTAATTATAAGTTCTAGTATCTTTTTTTTTTTTTTTTGTAGATCTCGTATTCTCTGGATAGATGATCATGCTTGCAAATAGAGTTTAACTTTTTCCTTTCTGACGTGGAAGCCTTCTGTTTCTTTTTCTTGCCCTATTGCACTGCATAGAACCCTTAGTACAAAATTAAGTAGAAATCATGAGAGTGAACATTCTTTTTTTTTTTAAGATTTTATTTATTTATTTGACAGAGAGAGAGACAGCAAGAGAGGGAACACAAGCAGGGGGAGTGTGAGAGGGAAAAACAGGCTTCCCACTGAGCAGGGAGCCTGATGAGGGGCTCCATCCCAGGACCCTGGGATCATGACCTGAGCTGAAGTCAGATGCTTAATGACTAAGCCCCAAGAGAGTGAACATTCTTGATTTATTCCTGATCTTAAGGGGAATGCATTCAGTCTTTCACCATTAAGTTTGATAGTAGCTGTAGAGTTTGAGAAAGATTTTTTTTTTTTTGCTTTTCTGAGATTTTGTCAGGAATGGATATTGGTTGTTTTTTTTAAATGCTACTTCTGTATTTGTTGAGGTGATTATATGGACTTCATTTTTATTTTGCTAATATGGTGAATTACATGGATTGTTTTTTAATATTTTATTGAGGGTTGGTTTATTTATACTCATGAAAGATATTGGTCTCTAGTTTTCTTTTTTCTTTTTTTTTTATTATGTTCAGTTAGCCAACATATAGCACATCATTAGTTTTTGATGTAGTGTTCAACAATTCATTAGTTGCCTATAACACCCAGTGCTCATCAGCACATGTGCACTCCTTAATGCCCATCACCCGGTTAGCCTTCTACTTTTCTTATAATGTCTCTGTCTGGTTTTGGTATCAGTGTGCCCTCATATTTGAGTTGGGAAGTACTCCCTTATCTTTAATTTTTTAGAAGAGATTATGTAGAACTGGTAGGAATTCTTCCTTAAACGTGGGTAGAACTCACTCTGAAGCTATCTGAGCCTAGAGCTTGCTTGCCTGAAGGTTTTAAACTACAAATTCAGTGTTTTTTTTGTTAGATGTAGATTATCTATTTATTCTTTTTTTTTTAAGATTTTATTTATTTTTTCGACAGAGATAGAGACAGCCAGCAAAAGAGGGAACACAAGCAGGGGGAGTGGGAGAGGAAGAAGCAGGCTCATAGCAGAGGAGCCTGATGTGGGGCTCGATCCCATAACGCCGGGATCACGCCCTGAGCCGAAGGCAGACGCTTAACCGCTGTGCCACCCAGGCGCCCCTATTTTCTAGTTTCTTAAAATGAAAACTGGTGTCATTGGTTTGAGACTTCTCTTCTTAGGCATCTTCTTCTTAAGCAGTCTTACAAATTGTGGTCGTGTTGTATTTTCTCTCAGTTCAAATGCTTTATAATTTTCCTGTTGGTTTATTCTTTAACTCATGGGTTAATTAGGAGGAGTGTATCATTTGGTTTCCAAGTGTTTGGATATTGATTTCTAATTTAATCAAGCCCATTGCTGTCAGAGAACATACTTTATATGGCTTGAATTTTTAAAAATTTATTAAGATTTCGTTCAAGCCCAAGAGTGTGGTCTGTCTTGGTAAATCTTCTATGTGCACGTGAAAAGAATGCATATTCTACAATTGTTGAATAGAGTGTCTTTAGAAGTCTATTAGATCAGATTGGTTGATAGTATTATTATTTATTTATTTATTTTTGGCGGGCAACAAAGCAAAGTTTATTGAGCGATAGTACAAAGCCCCTAAGAAGGAGGGGGACCTGAGAGGGTTGCCCTAGTTGATAGTATTATTGAAGTCTTCTATATCCATACTGATTTTTTTATATAGTTGTTCCATCAATTATTAAAAAAGAGTATCAAAATCTCCAACTATAATTATGGATTTGTTTATTCCTCCTTTCAGTTCTGGAAGTTTTTGCTTTATGTATTTTGCAGCTTTATTGTTAGATACATACATGTTTATTTTTATTTTTTTATTTTTTATTTTTTTTTAAAGATTTTATTTGTTTATTTGACAGAGAGAGACAGCCAGCGAGAGAGGGAACACAAGCAGGGGGAGTGGGAGAGGAAGAAGCAGGCTCATAGCAGAGGAGCCTGATGTGGGGCTCAATCCCATAACGCTACGATCACGCCCTGAGCCGAAGGCAGAGGCTTAATGACTGAGCCACCCAGGCACCCCCAGATACATACATGTTTAAGATTATGGTCTTTTAAAATGAATTGACTGTATTATCATTTTGAAATGAATGTTATTTTCCCTGGGATTATTCTTTGCTCTGAAATCTACTTTGTCAGATACTAATATAGCCACTGCAGATTTAAAAAAAATTAATTTTAGCATGGTATGGTTTCTATCCATTAATTTTTAATCTAGTTGTGTCTTTATAGTGAAAGTTAATTTCTTGTGGACAACATACATTTGTCTTGCTTTTTTGTTTTTTATCCTACCTGACAATTTCTGCTTTTTAATGGGGACTGTTTTTGTTTTATTGTTTCTATTTAATATGATTATTTATATGGTTAGGTATAAATCTACCATCTTCCTGTTTGTTTTCTTGTTTCCCTTGCGCTCTTTGTTCATTTTTTCCTCCTTTTCTGATTTCCTTTGGATTGAGTATTTTTATTACACATTTTATCTCCTTTGTTTACTATTAGCTGTCATTCTTTTTTGTTATTTTTGTGGTTGCTTTAGGCTTAATACTATTCATCTGTATCTTATCACAGTCTGTCTTCAAGTGGTATTATATTGCTTGGTGCATAGTATAAGAATCTCACCATAGTATATTTCCATTTCTCCTCTCCAACTTTTATGCTGTTGTTGTCATTTTGTACATATATTAGAAACCCACCAATACCAGGGTATTATTTCAGTTTAAACAATCAATTAAAAGACATTTAAGTATTAGGAAAAAACATATTTATCCACATAGTTAGCATTTCTGGTGTTTTTTATTTCTTTGTATAAATCCATATTACCATCTTGTTACTGGTTACTTTCTATCTGAAATAATTCCTTTAACTTTTCTTGTAGTGCAGATCTTCTGGTGATAATTTTTTTCCAGTTTTTGTATGAAGTCTTTATGTTTTCACTAGGTATAGAATTTTAGGTTGACAGGTTTTTTTCTCTTAGTACTTTAAAGATGTTGCTCCTCTACCTTCTAGCTTGCATGAGTTCTGATGAGAAATGTGCATCAGAAACCAGGGACGTACTGTATGGTGACTAACGTAATATAATAAAAAAACATTAAAAAAAAAGATATGTGCTGTGCTCCTACCTTTGTTCCTCCTTATATTATGTATCTGTTTTTCTCTGGCTGCTTTTAAGATGTTCTCTTTATTGTTGGTTTTGGGCAATTGGGTTATGATATATTATGAAATGGTTTTCTTCATATTTCTTGTTCTGGGAGTTTTTTGACCTTCTAGTTAGTTGTGATTTTTACTTTTCAACAGATTTGGATAATATTTTACTGTTATTTCCTTGTATCTTTTTTTCTGTCTTCATTCCCCTCCTTTGGAGTTTAAATTACACATATATTAGGCTGTTTGAAGTTGTCCCATAACTAAAAAATACTGTCAATTTTTATTGTATTTTTTTCCTGTCTGTGCTTTACTCTGAATATTTTCTATTGCTGTGTTTTCAAGTTCATGAATCTTCCTCAGTGTCTAATCTGTCATTAATCCCATATATTGTATTTTTAATCTCAGACATTGTAGTTTTCATTTCCAGATGTTTGATTTGTTATCTTTTCATGTATCTTCCATGTTTCTACTCAACATGTTCATGTTGCCTCTAGCTTTGAACATATGGAATGCAGTTATAATAACTGTTGGCATGTTCTCTTCTGGTAATTTTAACACCTGTGATATCTCTGGTCATTTTCAATTAATTTCTCTATTCCCTGTGGGCCATATTTTCCTGTTCCTTTGAATGTCTGTCTGGTAATTGATTGAGCGACAGACATGATAAATTCTACCTTCTTGGTTGCCAGATATTTTTATATTCCTGTAAATATTTTTGAGCTTTATTCGAGGATGAGGTTAAGTTGTTTGGACACAGTTTGATCCTTTCAGATCTTGCTTTTAAATTTCTTTTAGGCTGGACCAGAGCAGCATTTTGTCTAGGTCTAGTCATTCTCTGCTACTTAGGTAAGTACTGTTCTTAGTACTTTACCCAATACCCCATGAAGTATGAGGTTTTCTGGACTGGCTGACTATACCAGGTCCTGTTCCCTCTCATCCTTTTAGGTGATTCTTTCCCCAGCTTTATGCAGTTTCTTCAGAAACATACGCTGATCATTATTCTGCTGAATACTCAAGGACACCCGTAGAGATTTCTGGGGATTCTCTGTGCAGCTCGCTCCTGTCCACTGTTGTGCCCTGCAAACTCTAGCTGCCGTGCTCTCTCTGTACCTTATCTTCTAAACTCAGATAGTACTGTGGGCTCCACTTGGTTCCCCCTACCTATGCCATAGCCTGGAAATGCCCTCAAAGCAGTAACTCGGGATGATGAGAGGGCTTACCTCATTGTTTTCCACTCTTGCTGGAGTCATTATGTTTTGTTGCATGGTTGTCTAATGTCTTGAAAACCATTGTTTCTTTTTTGTCCAGTTTCATAGTTATTTCAGGCATGAGGGTAAGTCTGGTCCCCATTGTTCCATCATGGCCAGAACTGGAAGTCTCTACTTGGATAGTTTTGATTGTTTGGGCTGTCTGTGTTATTGTTCAACTCTTGAGTCATGTTGACTTACAAAGCCCCTGATGGTCAGGATTGGGGTTTATGATGCTCATAAATACTTCAAAGAGCAAAGAGGGCACACCAGGTCACCTCATTTTGCTAATTTAAAACCATTTCTAAAGTATAATCGTTGTGTGGGGCCCTGAGAAAGATACAGTTCCAGGCCAATGAATGTTCTAATGGAGTTTTATTATGAGAAAGAGACAGATTTCTTCCCTTATAACTTGCTTTAATAATAAAAGCTAAACTAGTTTATAAACTTTTAAATAGCCAAATACAGAATCATTGTTTAAACATTTAAGTAGAAGTATATAAAACTAAAAGTAAAACTTTTGTATATGAGGCAAAGTGTGAATCAATCGTCTAATCCCCCGAATTTTACTGCCCAAAAGTCATTATGGTGACACTATGGTGAAACCTTTCACTGTCACTGAACTTTAGAGGGGAGAATTTAAAGGTTCATTCTGTTTCTATTCAGTCAACTTTGTGTATAAGGGAGGAATTGTCTTCTGTTCCCTTCACGGCCTTGCCGTCTACTTCACTGCATGAAGCTTCTGTTCTCCTAAACAGTGATTGCTCGGACACCAGTTTCTTCATCCAGGGAAGAAGAAACCTCTGGAATGTCCATTTCTCATTTTGGGCACTACATCACAAAGGGGACCAGAGGCCTTGTAGATGGAGTGCCAGATCGATTCACTGGCATTCTGTGGCTCAGTTTATCTCACTTTGCTTGCAGACAGGCTGAGAGCTATCCAGAGAAGTTTGAAAAGTTCTTCGGAAATGGGAAATATACTACAAGATCTGAAGTCTTTCTCACCATGGTAATCTGCAGACCTAATCATTCTATCAGAATCCCAGCAGCTCTGCCTCACCTCTGCGTGCTGATTCTATTACCAAGGGCTGCTGAAGGGGTCTCAATTCCGCAATGCTTCATTGCTCTCACTGAGTACGCTGCTTTACCCAAGATGTAACTGCAAACAACTAGAAATAAATTAAACTTGTCAAAGTAGTAAAGAAGAGTCCTTTAAAAGGATGAGTTATCCTGAACATCCCTTTCAAACAGAAACAGCTTTCTGTTTCTTGACCTCTATGTTTTGGCCATGGCCAAAAAGATTTGATAATGATTAGGTCTTATTAGCATTGCCATTTAAATATCTATCCATCAAACTCAGCAAATAGCAAGCAGGCTTCTTGACATACAGATTATTTGGTGTTTGCCATTGGCAACTTGCTTTTGCAAATAAAGGGATGTCACAGTTCTGAGTTGGAGGGACATAGGAGCATCCAAAATGCCATATCATGGTTCAAATGTGTAGCAAAAGAGATAACCTGCACAGCCCTACCTGTACTAAAGAAATTTAATTTCGTTAAAAATTTTCCCACAAAGACACCTTATACTCAAAGTACTGCTGAATTGCTAAATTATGAGGAGAGATGCTGTGTTTATATATCCATTCTATTCTCCCCTAACTGGTCCAGTGATTCAACAAAATTTAAATCAAAATCTTGCAGGCCTTTTGGAAGAAATTGACAAGCTGATTTTAAAATTCATATGAAAATGCAAGTGACCTAAAGAACCAGAACATGTTTGGAAAAAGAAGAATGAAGTTGAGAGATTTACATTATTGACTTGAAGACTTATTATAAAGCTACAGTGATCAAGCCAGTGAGGTATTAGCATCATGGCACGCAAATAGGTCAATGGAACAGGATCGCGTCTATGGGTAGGTGCACACATAAATGGCCGATTGCTTTTTAACAAGGTGTCAAGGAAACCGAATGGTCTGTCTTTTCAACAAATGGTGCTGGAACAATTGGATATGTATATTTTCTACACATATATAAAATCTTTAGTTCACACTTTGCCTCATACACAAAAGTTAAGTAAAAATAGATTACATAACTAAATATAAAGCTGAAAACTATGAAACATTGTGAGGAGAACACAGGAGACTGGAGCTCAGCTGGGCTCACCCACTTCCATGTGTGCTCCCCAGACCTGGCTGTACACCAGAGGCCCCTGGGGTGATTATTACAACACAGATGTCTCAGCCTCACGCCAGACTTAAGGAGGCCACATCTCCAAGAGAAGGGCATAGGAATCTCTGTACTAACTGCTCACTGATGGTTAAGATCCTTCAAATTCAGGAAACACTGCTTCTAAGGTCTCCAGGCCTTCTGGTCATTTGTCACCTGTTTCCCAGGCCCCAGCGCACTTCCTCCTGACCTTCTCTTCTGTGCCATAGACCACTTACGAAGAATTACAGGAAAGTTTTCTTTTGCATTCTGAAAATCTCTATGAGTTTGGATTACTTTTTAGTTTAACTGGATTTTATTGTCATTAGTACTGTCACTATTGCTACGTAGCACTGCACTATAGGAACCCTGCAAGGTGGGTGATGCCTTCCCCATTGTACAAAGAAGGAAGCTAAGGCTCCCATGCGAAAATGGCTTGTTCAAGCACACCCAGCTTGTAAATGATTAGACCAAGGATGTAAAAAAATTATGTAGACCAAGTTTTACCTGATTCTAAAACCCACCTTCTTAACCATCACACCTGCAATAATTTAGAGGCACTGGGAACTCCCTCCCACAGCGTTGGTTCATGTACTCATTCCTGTTATAAATATACCTACTAGGGGGACACCTGGGTGGCTCAGCTGGTTAAGCGTCTGCCTTCAGCTCAGGTCATGATCCCAGTGTCCTGGAGTCGAGTCCTGCATCGGGCTCCCTGCTCAGTGGGGAACCTTCTTCTCCCTCTGCCTCTGCCCCTCCCCCTGCTTGTGTATGCTCTCTCTCTCTCTCACAAATAAATAAATAAATAAAATCTTAAGAAAAACAAAACAAAAAGCCCCACAAATATACCTACTTGGTTCTGGCACTTCATAGATAACAAAGGTGAGTGTAACGTTCTCATCTTGCCCTGAGTAGTTTCTGACTCTCTGGAGATATAGATTGTGATATTGTGATTTATAATAAGAAATATGTGTTTGGTCTTTGACCCAGTTTCTGGCACCGAGCCCCTAAAACCTTGGAATTTCCTAAGTGAGGAGAATGACAGAGGTGTCTCTTGTTATGTTAGTGAAGTGGCTTTTGGATTCCCCCCGCCCTCCCCAAGGATGGGTGCGTTGCCAGCAGAACCAACCATGTGATTAAAGGTTGAAACTTTCAGTTTCAGCCCCCTGGTTTCTGGGGAGGGGAGAGGGGCTGGAGGGTTGACTCACTTGCCAGTGGCTCATGATTTAATCAACCGTGCCTATGTAATGAAGCCTTCATAAAAACCCAGAGAGCTTCCAGGTTGGTAAACCAGAATGCTCCCACATTCCAGGTTCAAATTCCGTGAGGACAAAAACTTCTTTGTTTAGGACCTCTCCCTCTATCTCTTCATCTGGCTGTTGATTCATACCCTGTGCTACCCTTTGTAACCTGGTAATCTAGTGAGCAAGAAGGCTTCCTGAATTCTGTGAGCAGCTCAAGCCAAGTACTCAAATCCAGGTTGGGGGTCCTGGGAACCCCTGAGGAATAGCCAGTCAGACACACAGGTGATAACCTGGACTGCTGACTGGCATCTGAAGTGGAGATCAGGCTTGTGGGACCAGGCCCTCAGCCTGTGGGATCTGACCCTATCTCTGGGTAGGTAGGGCCAGAATTGAGTTTGATGGTAGGACACCCAGCTGGGGTCAGAGAACTGGTCTGTGGGGGGAAAATCCGCACACATACTGGAATTGGGTACCAGAATCCTTACAGATAACAAACAGAAAAATAAGACAAAATAAAATAAAAAGAACATCAGACTTGGTTATTAGGTACCGTAACAGAAATTGCTGACAATTGGAGAGAAAATGAACAAGACCTGTAGGAAGGAAGAAAGTAGGTGAGGAAGGGGGACAGGTGCCATCTGCCGTGAGCCCAGAGTTTGCCCATGTGGATGGGGCTGTGCCTTGTGGCTTTGCTCACACTGATGAGAAGCTGGACACCTCTAGATAGCTACCAGTCGGGGAAGGGTGAGCAAAGGAATTGTGGCCCATCAAAACTGAAAATATTCCACCCCTGTGTACGAGATGCATTTGGTTTTGTCTACCAGTGATGGAAGCCATGATGCCTTGTTAGGGAAGGAAGTGTGTATTGTAGGGTCCCAGTTTTGCAAAAACTAGCAGGTCTAAGCCAAGAGGTTGACTGTGCACACATTTGTGTATATTTATGTGAGCAGGAGAGAAGGATGGTTACACCCCAACATGTTTTAGGCATGGGAAAGGCAGATGAAAAGGGAATTGGGAGAGGTGATGAGGTTTTTTCCTACTATAGCTGTGTAGGGCAGACACGTTACTTTTGTAAAGTTTGAAGAAAAATTTACTAAGAGGAAAAAAAAAGCTTGTCCAGCATAACAGGTGATCAGAAGTAGAGGAATGATCCGTTACCAAAATGACACCAGGAACAAGATGGATGGCTTTCTAACTCTTCTTAGTGACAAATGGGGTGGTGAGACTCCGGAGCGAGCAGGCCCCATTTTATAGGTGAGACTTCAGCAGACTTGTGATGTCTAAGTGGGGAGGTTGTGCGTCCTGGGCTCAGGGCTGGAGGCGTTTTCTGTAAGTGACAGTGACAGGAGGGAGCCAGCAGCCTGCTGGGGACGGCAGGGTGTCGGCAGGAGCACATGCACACCTGCACCTCTTCAGGTGGCAGGAAGAGAGAGGCACCCCTGGGAGTGCTCAGAGGCTGGGAGGCTGGGCGAGTTGCCCATCCCTGGGGCTGCTGCAGGGAGGCGGCATGGGGAAGGGGGAAGCCTGCAGGCAGCTGTTGACTCGGGGCCATTCCTGGGCCTTGGGAGTGCAGCAGGTGGCTGTGCAGACACAGACCCCCTGGAACAGTAAATCCTCCCAGCACCGGGGCTTGGGGAGAAAGGCTTCCAGCGAAATTGAACTCTGGTTCACAGAGGATTGTGCAGAACTCACTCTGTTTCCAGCCTGCTAAGCCTCTTCTCTTCCCCCTGGCAGACCCCTCTGTAGTCCAGTACGAGGCAGTGTACGGTGAAGGGAGAGGCACCTGCCTTCTGGGACGATCTTCTCTTAGCTCTCTCACACACAGTCCTTACCTAGAACACACCTGCTGACTCCGACTCCCAGGGCATGTCCCTCGGGAGGAGTCCTGCACTCTGTTTACCCAGTTCCCAGCTGGCTCACAGGTCAGAGACGTGGGCTTTTCCTGGAAGTACCCCCTTGTGTCACTGCGGAAGGTGGCCTTCCCCTTTGTGGACCCTCTTCATCTTCTTTCCTCTCCGCGAAGCCCCCTGAAGCCCTTTGCTGTGCTCCCTCCACCCCCTGCCTGCCGCTCCCCTCCCTGGAATCTATTTCTTCTTGCATGGAGCCTGCAGGGGGGTGTGGTGGTGGGGGGCGTCTTTCAGCCTCACTTCCTTCTAGCCCACCTTCTGCCGGGACTATCTTTCTTCCTGGGCCCTGAGTGCTTACCACTTGCCTGGCAGACCCCTGGCCTTGGGGTGTGCCTGGCAGACCACCCTGCCTCTGCAGGGAATAGAATTCATAGCCACAGACTTATACTCTGGAAAGGAAGTTCTTGGCGAGTCCAGACACCTAGGTTTCCCTCTAGGCCCCCTACACCAACTCCCTGCATGCTGAGATGGTTTGTTGTTGTTGTGCTGTTGGCTTCCAAAAACAAAGTATTAGATCAGGACCTGAGAACCCCAGTGTGGGGTTGCCCCCAAGTTGGCATAGGCCCAGCTTGGCATTTGAGAGCTCCTGAGAAGCTGAGCTGCCTCTGGTAGCTGCCCTACCCCTAGCTCAGATCCCTGAAAGATTTCAGGTAGAGAAGAGACCCCCCCCCACACACTGGTATGTGGCCTTGCTGTCCACAGTAGCATGCTGTCTTTCTCTGTTCATGTAATGGCTCCTGGAAAATACAAAAATCTTCTCGCGCCCAAATCTGCTGCTTATGCTCTTGTCTCTCTGCCTCTGCTTCTCCACCTTTTTTTAAAAAAAGGTTTTATTTTTATTTATTTGACAGAGAGAGAGAGAGAGCACAAGCAGGGGGAGGGGCAGAAGGAGAGGGAGAGGGAGAAACAGGCTCCTGGCTGAGCAGGGAGCCCAAATCTGGGCTCCATCCCAGGACCCTGAGATCATGATCTGAGCTGAAGGCAAACGCTTAAGCGACTGAGCCACCCAGGCGCCCCCAAAGTTGATTTTCTAATGTGGGTTTACTCTGACCCTAATATCCTCCCCTCTGATGCTTCCCAGTTCCCTATGCAGAATCTTCCATGAGCTACGACGACATCTTCCACTGGCATCTGTAACTTGGCACTCAAGCTCTCAGCTCATCGCTTTCCAAAGAAATACCCTCAGAGCTGTGAGCAGATTCACTGCCCTTAGTCTTTTCCCATCTTCCCCTCCATTAAGAGCCCCAGTTTTGCCCATGAGGAATCAAAGCCAACTGTGGCAATCCCATTCTCCTTAGTCAGTGATTGGCCTAGGAGTGAGCATTATCGCCAAAGTCTGAGCAAGGGATGTAAGGGAAAGTCGGCTAGGAGGCTTCTGAGAACAGTTCTCTTCCCTCATACGAAGATAGGGTCCTTCATATATAAGGGTCAAGTGCACATTCGGGGTTTGAGTCTGCAACAGCCATCTTAGGACCATGAAGGTTGACCTGCCGTCAAATGGGAAGACCTGAGACCTTCGGAACCAATGCTGCCCTTTCTGGGCTTCTTGCAAAGTGACATGGTAAGGGTCAATACTGTTTCGGCCCCCCTTCATTTGGTAATCCGCAGCTGAAAGCATTCCAAGTGATACACAGGGTACCCGGACAAGTCCATCATTGATCTGCCCCCACCGCTTTATAGCCATCCTCTACTTGGTAGCAAAATTGTTTCTGCAACAAGACCTTAGTCAGGTCACTTCCCTTATCCAGAGCTGCTAGAAGTTTCTGACGTTTTACCAGTTTGAGCTGCAACTCTTCAGCAGGTCTGGCTTGAATAGAGACTCTCTCATTTGGACCCTGTGGGTAAGGAAGTCACAATGATGGCCACTACAGCCTTAAAGGTCCATATAGATACTTGTGACACTGGCCATTAGAGGCTGTCACTGAGACCTGCAGAAGTGATTTTCAACTGTGCATCAGAATCCCCTGGAGGGCTTGTTAAAAGCAGATTGTCGGGGCTTATCACTGAGGTTCTGACTTGGTAGGTCTGAGGCAAGGTCAATTTACAGCCATATTTTAAAGTCCATGGCCAGGATTTGGGTGCCTTTCTTAGTGTGGTGGGGACTTGTTAGAGGGTTTTAAACAGCAGGGCACATGGGCCCGGGGTTGGCTTTAAGATGATGTATCCTGGCTTTGTCCACTCACTCAGGAAATTATAGAGGATGTCTACCCAGTGCTTGAAAAGGGCTCAGCCTTTGACCATGAACATGCTAGGTGCTGCTCTCAGAACAAGCACCCCTGTTTTCCCTGCAAGAGTACCAAGGTGTGAATTCCTTCATTCGTTCAGAAACTTGAAGTCGGCTGAACCTCACTGCTGGGCTCTTTACAGATAAGAGCCCGCACACACATGTCCTGATTGGACGAACCCTGTAAGATGGCAAGAAGGGCATTATGATCCAGATGATGACAGAGGACTTGATGAGGATGAAAGAGGTGAGGCAGAACCAGGATTTGGACCCAGGTCATGCTTTTGAAGCCCACTGTTCTTTCTGCTATAGTCTGTTGCTTTTTCTCCACATCCTGGGTGGGACCAGGCTGCCCCTTCGGCCTCTGACGGGCACTTCTGGTATCTGATTTCCATGAAGAGGCTACCTCATGCTGATGGGGTGTATCCAGGTGCGCAGGCCCAAGGACAGAGAATTCTCTGCTTTGTGCACACAGAGGAGAATTTATAAACCCACCGCAAAGCCTAGCTAAACATGCAGTCTCTCTGCGGCGTGTCCACGTGGAGAGCACCCAAGAGCTCTGCCGACCATGTCCGGCCCCATGCCTCTTGCCCGATGGACTCTGGCAGCTACCGCAGAGGCAGTGCCCTGGTCATCTATTTCAATGCTCTAATGAAAAAGTCAAAACCAAACCACTCTGGCCACCTTGTACCTACTGTTTGCGTTTATGCGCAATACATGCTGTACTTTTCTCAGGCCCAAAGGGGGAGGAAAAAACCCCCCAACCCTCTTAGCCTATTTGAAGAAGGCAGGAGCGCTTAGAGAAGCCTTCTGGAAGCATGTTTGCACTGGCCTGGAAAAATGTCTCTGAGTGTTTGCCGATGGAGGCCTTGGAGGCCGAAATTCCATAGACTTGAACAGGAATAGTCAGCGGCAGGCCCACATGTCTTGTTGTTTCTGAACCTTGGACAAAATTGGGAGCAGCTGCTCCGGGCCAAGTAGGAATGCTTTATGATGTGCTGACACATCCAGGAGATATTACAAGGAGCACGGGGTGCCATCCCTGGAGGCTGCAATTTTATGAGTTTCCTGTTTGGAGACCCCAGAATGCAGGCTCCCCACATGCTGGCTGCTGACAGCGAAAAGGGAATCTGGTAAGAGTCACTTCTGCCCAGGGTCTGGCCATGCCCAGACCCTATTCTTCGAGGTTTTGGCCATCAGAGGAAAGAGCAAATCTTCCCTTGGCAGCACACGCTGCTTCCCTCCGATGGTTCCAATGCTCTGATAGAGATGCTTCATTGGTCATTTCTGATGGAAAGACGCATCGTGGCTTATGAATGAAGCCAGCTCGGGCCTGAGCTCCAATCCCGAATCTGCCCCTTGCTAGCTATGTGACCTGGGCAAGCCACCTTGGTTTCTTCATCCTTAAAATAGGGCCATAGAGCCTCCCCTCTACAATAGCAGTCAGTAGCTGATATTGATTGAGAGCATAAGTGATGCCACACATTGTGCTAACCTATTCTCATGGATTATTTAACTTGTTATTCACCAGGCTCCCACGATAGACACCATTTTCCAGAAAAGGAAATGAGGCCCAGAGAGGTTAGGAAACTTGCCTGAGGTCACACAGCTAGCAGGATTGAATTCTGCCAGAATGCAGGGCTGACCATCACAATCACCAGTCTCCCTAGATTTTCTGTTGAACTGTTGTGAGGATCAGATGTCACTCAAATTAAATGTCACTCAAGGCCTGGCTTGAGCTGCCACTCCATTTATATTTGTTCCCTTGCCTGCTGCCCAGATCCGGAATGAAGAAGACAGACACTGTGGGTCAGAGCTGGCAGGGAGCCCAGTGGGGCTCAGCTTCCCCTGAGGGCCTGTGTTAGGCTGAGCAGCTTTTGTTTTCTTAGGCTTGAACAATAGCCTTCGAGAGCTGAGTGACATCATGGTTAGGAGCCAATATGCGATAGTCCCGGGCATGTTAATTTGCTCCTGTGTACCCCAGTTTCCTCATCTGCACAATGGGCTGATGACTGTCCTTACTCTTCAGGGCAGCTGAGAGACCCAATAAGACAGAGCATAGAGTGCACGTAGCATTGCATCTGGCTTATAATGAGCACTCAGTTGAGGGGAGTTATCATTATCCTACCCTGAGGACTCCAGATGAGAGTGGGGAACTGAGCCTTCATTATGAAAATATTTTAGGAAACAGAAAGGCAAAAATCAAAGAAAGACACAACTGTAATTTTACACCCAACAGACGTCCCCCGTCTTTCTGTCCTTCATTCTCTGTGTATCTATTTTGAACCTTCCTTTTAAATGAAGCAAGAAGTCCCATCCCCAGGACAACCTAAGGGAAATATGGCAGATTCGAAAGATGCTGCTGATGTCCAGCTTCTGCTGAGAAAGGCGGAGCATTGCATCCCTGAGAGCACGGGCTGTCCCGTACTCTAAGTACCCTGGTCAGAGTTTGCTGTGTGTTATGTTTAAGGCACATAATTAGTTATGCCCTTTCCCTGAGGCCTTTTAGAGAAATTCTTAAATTCCCACAGAGTCCACTTAAATCTTCTGAACAGTAAAATTCTTTTTTGCATTAACCTTAAGGGAACTGAGTGGTTTGTAGAAATGTCTGAGAAGCAGTCATTTTATGGGGGCTGAACTCTGTCATTGGGCCCACACCAAGAATCCTACCCGACAGTGTAGCAGAATTCTATTGCCCATGGATGACAGGCATTGTTCATGACTGACACTGTATCCATGTCCCCCTTCCTTGCTGACAGCACCTTGGTTCAGAGCACCAGTGAACTCAGTCCCCAGTGATACACTCACTTCCTCACGCATCCTTGCAACTAGAGGCAGTAACGTAACATATTCTGGACATGCGCACATGGGAGAGTTATGGGAGCTCTGTGGACGCGTGTGTTGTCTGCCTTCTCCCTTATTTCTACCTTGAGCACAGACGTGATAAGTGGAACCATAGCTGATATCTTGTAAACAAGATGAAAAAGAGAAAAGAATTGCAGAGACAGTGGTCCTGACATCACTGAGCTGCTGAATAATAACCAGCACGTTCTATCTGCAGGTGTATATCATGTGGGAAAAACAAACTTCGTCCTTGGTGAGGGAGAGGGCTGTGGTAGGAGTTGGGCTGACCAGATGACTGAACTGCTCTGGGGCAGATCTATGAAATGAGGGCATTGTGGGTTAGGGGGAAACCCCAGATGCCAGCATTTCTACCTTACCCTCGCCCTTCCTGCCCCACAGGGAAAACAGTTGTTTAAGTCACTTTAGTTGAATTTTTTGTTACTTGCAGCCTAAAGTATTCCTAACTGTTAAGTAGAACTCCAGGTGACCTTTGGAAATCTAGTTAAGGAAAACTGGGAGGGAAATTCAGGGCTGAATATTTACTCTCTGACCATGGTGTCTCCGCTCTTTCTGGGTTAGAGCTTGGCTGAATGAACACTTAGAGTGCAGCAGGGCATGATCAGAAAATCTAGATCAGGAATTCTAGTTGTGTCACAGACAAGAAAAGAGAAGGTGATGAGGATCCCTGGGTCACAAACTGATAGCCTTTCATGGGGAGAATGTTCTGTCAGAGAGCATCTGGGTCCACATCCCTCCCTACCCCCTGGGCTTCCATTCACTGTTGTCTAATTAATCACCCTTTCCCGAACATTCTATGATTT
Source organism: Ursus arctos (assembly GCF_023065955.2). NCBI lineage: Eukaryota > Metazoa > Chordata > Mammalia > Carnivora > Ursidae > Ursus > Ursus arctos. The sequence continues at coordinate 60,091,759 of NW_026622819.1, forward strand.
GGCTGATCCATTTCCTTGACTCTAAAGTTCTCATCACTTCCTCTTCCACCCTCCCTTTTGACTTACCTTCCAAGGCCCCACTTTGTGATCTCATCTTTCAGGTCCTTGTGACCACTGCCATGCCTTCCCACCCACACAGGATGCATTGCTTCTTCTGCTAGGCCATCTTAGTTCCCTCCTCTGACATTGGTTCCAGCCCTCCCTCATCCATTAAGCACCTGTCCCTTGACACCAGGCTAGACACTTAACGTATGATATTACAGTTCACTGTAGATATGCTGATGTCACCTGCCGGAGTAGGATTTCTTTGAGGGCAGGATCTATCTAATTTGGCCACTTACATGTTTTCCAGAGCTCAGAATGATACTTGCAATGAGTGCTTGAGTGTTCAAGTCTGTGCTTCCAACAGTGTGTGCTTTGGATCACCAGTTTCCTAGGATGATCTTAGGAATTGCACACCAGAAGGATTCCATGGTCCAACAGGTGTGGAGAATGGTAGACTGTATGAGATTTTGCAAAGCCCTACCCATATAGGGAACCACCAAGAAGGAGACTTGAGTATGCAAAGCTTCTCCAGTGGACTTGATCATGGGGTCTCTTTTTCATGGAGAACCTCGAGGGACTAAAATGTTGAGGAATGCATTTTAGAAACCCTAAGTCAGACAACTCCTTTATTTGAAAAGGACAGCATAAGCCAGTGCCTTTCTTAAAGTCTACCAGCTGTTTGGAGGTGTAGATGAACTCTGAGATTGAAAGCCCTTGAAGGCATACCATGGGTGACCTCAGGGGTCACTAGACAGTCAGTGAGCTGTGGTTTCTAAGGCAGCAGTTTGAAGGGTCAAGAAGACCTGGGCTCAGATCTGGATTTTCCACTTTCTACCTGCGTCACCATGAGCAAACACTCCAACCTCTCTGTCTCCGGTTTCTCATCTGTAAAACGTAGCTAATAGTGCCTATCTTGTGTGGCACTTGTGATGTCTGAAGGGTATACACCATGTAACAAAGGCTCAGTGAGTGGTTACTGTGGAAGCCAACTGATTCTCCAGACTTCCAGGGATGTGAGGAAAGATCCTACAGATATTAGAGGTAAGCATTAAAGATGAATTAACAGCATTTTGGGTACATGTACTAGTGATATGTAGAGATATAGCCAGGAAAGGTGCTCCAGGTGAGAGTAAGGACTCTCCAGCCCAATATTATCAGTAGGACAAGGGCCTGTTCATTCTGGAATCTTCCTTCCTGCACCTGGGGACTGGCAGGTGAAACAAAACCCTAAGATCCCTCTGTCCTCCAAACCAACTTCCTTCCCCACCCTAGTGGCCATCGTTCCCTGGCCCTCCACACCCCAGAGTGGGCAGCAATGCAGCCGGACCTGCACATTCCTCCCTTCTTCCTCAGTCTGCCATGATTTGGCCTCTGTCCATCTCTTTGCCTCTTCTTTCTTTCCTCTCTCTGTCACACTCTGCCTCAGTGACACTGAATCTCCCTCATCTCCCAGCACCCTCTGGGCTCCTCCCTCCCACCTCAGGGCCTTCGCTGTGTTCTTTCCTCCATCTGGAACCCTTCCCTTCTCTCTTTCGATTGAACTCTTCTCCAGATCTTATCTCAAACGTCACCACCTCGAGAGAAACCTTCCCCGAAATGCCACCATGACCAGTACCTCCACTATTATCTGCTCACATCCTTTCCTCTGCTTTTTCTTCACCCTAAACACGATTCTTAAGGATACATTTGTGTGATTAAAAAAAAAAAACCACAAAAAAACACAATGTCTAGCCCCTATTCTAGAAGCCAGGCTTCATGAGGTTTGCTTTGCTGACCATTGTGTCCCCGGGGCCTACACTGGCTTGGGCACAGCAGTAGGTGCCCAAAAATACTAGGTGAACTGACTAGACAACATTTCTGGCTTATTTGAGGGCTCCGTGGGTCCCACAGTTTTCTGAACGGGGTCGTTTTCTCTGTGGGCCTGGGAGGGACAGGCTGGGAGGGCTGGCGTTTGAGCCTCGCATGGCCGGGCAGGGGAAGCACTGCAGGAGGCCCTGTCAGTGGGAGCCTGTAGTTGTCTCTAAAGTGGTCCCCTTTAGGGACTCGTGGGAGAAAATTCTTCCAGCCTTCAGTAGAGCATTTTCCGCATACCTCTGACACATTCCATTCTTTACTCTGCAAATTTTGGAAGAGCTCATGTCTTCCGTTGTGCTTCAGCTGCCGGGAAGCTCCCTTGAATTTACAGCCACTTCGCAGAATCAAATGACAGCTCAAAGCTTGCAGTTTGCATGCTAACCGCACCCAGATTCATTTTCTTTTCCTACCCCCATTTTCCTTTCATCCCAATTTCTTACTGTAGTCATTTTGTATCCTGATGCAGGTATGGGGCACTGGGAGCCCCATCAAACCCTTACTGCAGTGATTTGGATATTTTTAAAAATCGAGGTGAAATTCATACATAAAATTCACCATTTTAAAGTACACAGGTGGGTGGCATTTGGTACATTTGCAGTGGTGTGCAGCTCGCACCTCTATCTAATTTCTAAACATTTTCATCACTCCCAAAGAAAACCCCTTGCCCTTTAAGCAATCACTCCGCATTCCCCTCCCCCCCCCCCCCCCCCCCCCGGTCCCATTCTGTTTCCTTCAGATGGAATTCTACAACACGCGGCCATTGGTGTCTGGCTTCTTCCACCGTGCACCACATTGTAGCATGAATGGACACTTCATTCCTCTTTGTGATTTGTTTTGATAGATCGATTGGTTACAAATGTGGGTCAGCAGAGGCGGGGAACATTTAGGTTCCTCTAACATGTGAGAGGAGAAACAAAATCTCTCCAAGTCTCTGTAGAGTACATAATAGACAGTTCCACCCAGAGAGCGGGTGCTGGTCCAATATTACAATTCCAGAGGTCTTGAGACCTGGGCACCGGCTGCTTCTCTCCAGAGATACTCTCCCAGAATAGAAAGAGGTGTCAGTCAGCATTAAAATAACCTTGGCAGGAGTCCCCATGCCAGAAAGATAGCCACAAATGTCAGTGCCAAGGTACATGGCAGCAGGAAGGGGGGCTCTAAATTAAGTCTTGGACGGTGAGTAATATTGACTCGGGTCTGGTGGGGGCTGACCGGTCACTTCTACCCCCTTGGATGCATGTCCCTGATTTGGCAGGTGGTGGGTGAGAAGGGCTTTGGGAAGGCTGAGGTGGAAATGCCGCCAAGAAACGTTGTATGATGTCCAGCACTAAGGCACTCCATCCAGGCCAGAAGGCAGTTGAGGTGGGAGAAATACAGGGAGGCACAGGGATCCCAGCTCCTTGAGCGGAACTTAGGAAAGCAGACATCATGGTCGTTCAGCTCATGGAAAGGGGCTCCGTTTTAATGTGTTGATTATTGACGCTGGAGATGATCAGAGAGATGACAGGGGACTGACTTAGTTGAAAATGGCTGCGGCCCGACCTGGTTTCTTTCTGTGACACGACCTGAGGTTCTTTATCTTTTAAAATTTCATTAAAGTTTTGAAAATGGTACTTTTGACATTCTGGGGAGGCTTAGGTCTAAGATCACCCTGGGAACAGAGTCCAGTCATATTATCTCTAGTTATGTCAGCTTGGGTAAATTTCCTCTCTGACCCTTAGTTTTCTCATCTGTAAAATGGAGTGATAGCCTGGTTACTCAAGGAGCTACCATGTGGATTAAATGCAGGTGAGACATTGGCATTGAGATAGGTGTTCCTTAAAGGTTTGTTCTCTTCTTCCTTTTCCCTCTTCTAAATATTAAGGAAAAACCCAGATCTTTAGGGGAATCCAGTGATCAGTGATGCAGTGTGAGGCCCAAAAGTGGGATGTGAGTGAGAAAGTGCAAGGGTAAGGCATGGTGAACGCTTTACAGTGGAGAAGACTTCAAGATGTCAGGTTGGGAGAGACAAAATAAACTGATGTGAGAATCAATTTCAGGAAAACCCATGAGGGCATAACAAATGTGAAGTGCTGTGCATGGTCCGTTACCGTCAGTTGGTGTGTTTTTTCTGGAGAGCCTTGTCTTAAGCGGCAATGGGCGAGCGCCATTTTCCAGAGCTCTCCATCCCAACACTGACACGTCATGTCAAAGGGACCTATTTGTGACCTGGGCCTCCCTCCTCCAGCCTACTGTGGAAATTTCCTGGCACATACACACTTTCTAAATACTTTGTTAGCATTGAATGAATACTTCCCATGGAAGAGGGCCTGCGCTAAGCTCTTTGTCCTGACCATCTCCTTTTTTCGTTATGGTAGCCCTAGAATGTAGGTCATTGTATTGACAGAGGAAAGACACAAGGCTCTGAGGCAGAACACACTTGCCCAAGGTGACCAGGGTAGCAAGTGGCAGAGCTGCCCTTTGACCCAGGCAGCTGGACTTAGGAGTTACTGTTCCAGATCTCAGGTTCTGGTGATGGCTTTCAGCACTCTTGCCTCCTGGGTGCGGGAAGAAGGGAATCAGGGTCAGTGTGGGCCTGAGTGGTTGTTGAGGAAGACTCTGAGAGCACGTGGTGACATTGCCAGACATATTCACAATGAAGGGCCTGCATGACCGCAGGAGACACACAGGGAGACCAGGAGCTTTCCAGGGACAGCAAGTTGTAATAAACACTGAGAGCAGCGAAAGTGGGCAGCAGCAGTAGGAGGACTGAGGAAGCTTCTGTCAGCAGGCCTCAGCATCCCCAGAGAAGCTCTTGCTCCATCGCTCAAGCTAGGGAGCACCGACATCATGCCAGCTGGGCAGCTATGGGGTGGGCATGGCAGGGAGTGGGAAGGACACCTACCACTTAGAAAGGCAGCTTGAGGTCAGAGGACTCAGGAGGGGATGCCATCCATCCCTGGAGCCACACCTGGATTTGAGAGCTGCGTCAGCCACTTCCTGGCTGGGGACTGAGAAAGTTCCCTTTCACCTCAGGACTGCAGGTTTTTTACCTCTAACATAAGGATAGAGACCCAATGGGATTATCCCCAGGGTTAGAGAGAATGATCACAGCATAATAAGTACAGCTCTGGCCCCTGCCCATAGATGTAAATGCTTGTTCCCGTTGTTAGTAATAGTGGTAATGAGTGGTATTAATATGAGTGTTCCTGTTGGCACAATATTAAACCTATGTTTCCTTTGAATGGCCTTGCCAATTCATCGTGAGAACCAAGAGTACCCACCTCTTTAGATAGAGCTTTGGAATCAACCTTAGAATCTAAGGTGAAGAAAATTGGTGTGTGTGTGTGTGTGTGTGCGTGTGCACACGCGTGCATGTTAGCGTGTGTGCACATCTGCATGCACATGCGTGTACCCACGTGTGTCTTGTGGAGCTGGGGAGAGTTTCAAACCTGGCAGAAGGATACGATGGTGCTCAGACCAGGCACAGTGTGTAACAAGCGCTGTGAGGACACCAAGGAGGAACTTGGCGCTGTGAAGGAATGGGCGAGGCTTCCAGAGCTTGCGATGTCGGCATTGGCCCTTGGCAGATGGGAAGAAGTCAGCTGGGTAAAGAGGCGAGAGGAAGACAAAGGCACCGCATCTTGGCAGAGCTTGCCTGGTTCAAGGAACACGTTCAGAAGCAGCAGAGGCTGGGTGCTGGGAAGAGGTACCATGGCCCATGGCTGAAAAGGGGGGCCCTCTCCCGACTCCAGCCCGAGCCAGAGCCTTACTTTCTCTCCAAAGGTCCCCCCAGGACACTCTACCATGGTTGGCCCAATGTGGACAGCTCCGTGTTCAGACAGTCACGCATTCCTGGTTATGTGTCTGTCCCAAGGACCTTGGGAGGGAGGAGCATAGGTGAATGAAGGGGGAAGGAGCCAGCAGGCAGGCAAAGACTCAGGGAAGGGAGCCGAGAAGACAATGCTCTTTGAGAGACCAGACCTTGGAGGGCCGACACCGTCTCCGTGGTGAGCCCGGCCAGGGTGACCTCCGGCAGTCTGCACTGTCTCTGTGGACGTGGGCCATGGAAATCCAGGGTGGAGATAGTTCTTGGCGAGGCACGTCATGGTCTGGTACATCTCATAATTTCCCTTGGAGGCCTCCCTGGGTATGCTGTCTCTCACGGAGAAGGATGTCCACAGGGGCCCCCATCACTTCTGACTTGTTTTCCCAAAAGTGCAGCTGGATTTGCTCAGTGCCATCTGCACTATCTCACTGGCCACCCCGCCTGCTCATCTGTTTACAGGCCGTCAGACAGCTGGCCGGGCGAGGGGGACACTGTGACCACAGAACGCACAGTGTTGACTCCTCCGATGGGAGGACCCTGGGGCCTTTACCTTGCTTGCCCTGGGGTCCCAGCTGAGAGATGGGCCACCAGTTAGCTCCACAGTGAGCTTGACCTATGTTAACCACAATAACAAAAATACCATGATGAATTGAGGGCTAATTAGGTACCAGGTATCATACAAACATCTCATGGAATCCTGCAACCATGTGAGATCAGGGCGGGTCATTAATCTCTTCTTCCTGATGGGGAAGCTGAGGCCCAGAGAAGTCATGTAAATTGCCCAGGGATCCACACCCAAAGGGCAGAGCTGGAAGTAAGCTCCTGGAGGCACGGGACCCTCCAAACAGGAAAGAGCCCCCTCCTCCAGGCATTCAAGGCCCTTTGGGTTGTGTACTGACCTACCTATCTGGCTTCAGACCCTGCCTGGCCCTCATCCCCCCAGCAGAGCCGCAACGTCCTGCTGCCTATTCCTGATGCCCTATCTGATTTCCAGCTTCCACGCCTTTGTCCCTGTGGTTTTCCCTGCCTGGCTCTGGGAAGTATCTTGGAGGGACCCCACCTGGTCTACAGGGTCAGGAAAGACTTTCTCTTTTTCTCATGTCTAGGGTCCAGCACTGCAGAGTCAGTGATGACATTTTTTATTCTAAAGATACCTCCTGCTCATTATTAAAGGTCCCCAGAATACAAAAGTTGGTGAAGTCGAACTGTCCTTTCTAATATCTTCATCACCCCAAATTTCACTCCCAGAGAAAGCCGCTGGTGGGTGGTGTGCTGTGTATCCTCAGATGTTTTCATGCATGTGAAAAGATATAGTATATTTATATATACACATAAGTGGGATCAAACCACATTTCTGGAGGCTTTTCTCCATTTGCCTCCCCTCCCCTGTCCCTCAACTATTCTCCATCTCTCTGCCCTGCTCTGTGTCTGGGAGGCCAGTCCCTACAGACAGCAGCGCCTTGGCTCCTGGGGGCTCTGGCTTCTGAGTGGGATGGCCAATGGGCAGCACTGGCAAGAGATAAGAGGACCAGAGGAGAAGAGGCTGAGGTGTTTACTCCCCACTCCCCTTCTGCTTCTGCCTTAGCTCCCTGTGGTGCTTGAAGTGGCCAGACTCCCTGAGGCCACAGGCCACTTTGGACCTTTCTTCCGCAGTCCAGCTATCTCTGGGCTCCAGCAACCTTGGGCCTTCTCTTGTCCCCTGAGGCTGAGGTGGATGGTGACCTCCTGCTGTTGGTGCTACCACAGCCCCCGATGGGTCTCTTACCCTTGCCCCAGCACCATACCAGCTTCCCCATGACACCTTTGTTCACACCCTTGCACGCTCTTCAGTATGGCCTCTGCTTGCTGCTGGAACTCTGACACACATACCATTCTGGAACTTCTCTGCCCCTTAGCACCATGCTGTCGGCATATTTGCAATATATGTAGCTGTGTATCTGTTCTTTTTTTGTTTTGTTTTGTTTCAATTCTTTATTTAAATTCAATTTAGTTGACATATAGTGTATTATTAGTTCCAGGAGTAGAGTTCAGTGATCATCAGTTGCATGTAACACCCAGTGCTCATTACTTCGGGTGCCTTCCTTAATGCCCATTACCCAGTTACCCCATCCTCCCACCCCCCCTCCCCTCCAGCAACTCTCAGTTTGTTTCCTAGAATTAAGCATCTCTTATGGTTGGCCTCCCTCTCTCTTTTCATCTTATTTTGTTGTTCCTTAAAGCATGCACGGTACTTCTTTCTGGAAAAATTATAATCTAGAGCTTGAGATCCAAAATAAACAATGACCAGGTAAATGTAACGGTAGAGAGGACTGTGGAAGGCTTGAGCGAGTTGCCATGATAGAGACAAATAGGGGTGATCTGCTGGCTGGTCTCCTGTCACACGGATGGACCACAATTTCGGCTGTGTCCATTGATGGACATTTAGGATTTGTCCACAGTTTAACTCCCTCCAACAATGCTGCAGCAAACATTCTTGCTCCTGCATCTTTGTGCCTTTGTCCCAGCATATCTGGAAAGGAATTTTCTAGATGTGGAACTGCTGGAAAGAGGTGTAGGTGGATTTAAAGTTTGCCAGATTCAATAAATGATGTTGAAGGAGCACCTCTTCCCCAGGGCAGCCCACGCAAGATGAAGCCAGACCTTCTTTGCCCTCTGGGGAGCTGGAGGAAATCTTGTCCAGGAGAGGGCTTGATGGGAGCAGAATCTCTTCAGCCTTCCTGGAACTAAAACCTCATCACGGCCTTTCTCCTTTTATTCAAAGTGGCAATAATGCAACGTGCCCACCATCCCTTCCCCTGCCCTCCACAGCTATCTTTCTTCCAAGGAACCTTGGAGTTGATGGAAGAATGTTGCAAGCAAATACCACAGAGATTTTTTAGGAAAATGAGATCCAAGAGAAAAGCCTGGATGCAATTACGACTTCAACCTTTGTGGTGATTCAGTTTGAGTAAATGTTTAAAGAACACCTGGCCTGCGTTAGTTCTGTGCTGGTCTGAGGAGAACAGGAATGGAGACGGTGTGGTCCCCTCCACCCCCCGAGGAACTCACAGTCTGGGGAGGGAGGAGGAGTTAATACGCTGTTTTCTAAAGTTGTCAAGGGACCCGGTGCATTAGAATTACTTAGGAGCTTTTCAAAAATTCAGGTCCCAGAGGTCCACCCTGGGGACTTTCTTGTTCATCGGGTCTCAAGTAGAGTCTGGGACTCCATGGGATGAAAAGCCCTCCAGATGGCTGATGTTCAGGGTGGGTTGTGACCTATGGCTGTAACATGTCCACCCTGGGACATGATGTGGTCACTTGTGTAGTGTAGGGGTGGCAGGCCTTCATGGCCAAACCTGGTACTTTGTGTGGCCTATAGTTTGCACTTGCACATTTCAAAAAAAAAAAAAGTCAGTTTCCAGCCTCTAATAATCAGAAGATACCGCATTAAATTTTGGATTTCATCTCTTTGAAAAATCCTAACCACTTGTTATGGTACTTGGCCTTTTGGATGGGGCGCACATCATCCAGTTTTCTGCAACCCCAGAACTCCCCTGGTGTCTCTCTTGTAACACTGTTGCCATGTTGTTGCTGGACTAACGCTACTCTTTTTCTTATGGTAGAATGAAGGCAAATGAAATACTTCTGTGCTGTTATCTACATCAAAATTCAAAGACCGTAAGACAGATCAAGAAGAGTGTGTGTGTGTGTGTGTGTGTGTGTGTGTCTCTGTGTGTGTGTCTCTGTGTGTGTGTGTCTCTGTGTGTGTGTCTCTGTGTGTGTGTGTCTGTGTGTCTCTGTGTGTGTGTCTGTGTGTGTGTGTCTCTGTGTGTGTGTGTCTGTGTGTGTGTGTCTGTGTGTGTGTCTGTGTATGTGTGTCTGTGTGTCTCTGTGTGTGTGTCTGTGCGTGTGTATGTGTCTCTGTGTGTGTGTCTCTGTGTGTGTGTCTGTGTGTGTGTGTCTTTGTGTGTGTGTGTGTCTCTGTGTGTGTGTGTGTCTGTGTGTGTGTGTGTGTGTGTGTGTGTGTTAGGTGAGAGACAGCATATTTCTTTATGGACCTGTTCGATGGGCACATCAAGCGTGTCAAAGGAATATGAGCTCAGCCTGTTTCCTTCCTCTATGCTCCAGGCTGAGCGAGCCCCACGCGCCAGTGCCAAGAACAGCAGATCAGAGGTGGGGGGTGTGGGAATCAAGAACCTGGATCCCTCCGGCCCCTTTGGCAATTAACTCACTGTGTCACCTTGGGCACAATATTTAATTCCTCTTGGTTGTCTTGTAAAACAGTGGTTTTCAACTGGGGGAAATTTTACCCTCCCTCCAAAGGGACAGTCAGTGTTGTGCAACATATTTTGTTGTCACAATTGGAGGGAGAAGTTGCCATTGGCCTCTAAGCAAAGGTCGGGGATGCTGATAAACATACTACAATGGACAGGACAGTCTCCCACATGACAGGATTATCCTGCCCAAATGTTCACAGCGTTGGGTTGAGAAACCCTATTATAAATGGAGGAGCCTATCCCTCTTAGCTCTGAAAATCTGAAATGTTACCCTCAGGAAACACACACCCACACAGCACACAACTTTCAGTTTTGTGGGTGGATAAAGCCTCAGGAATAGGTAGAATCTTGAAGGGTGAGTAGGATGAGAGACAGGGAGGGGTATTCCATTAAGTGGGAGCCATGAGCAGAGGTAGGGGAAGACAAGTACGGAGCACGGTCATGGTCACAGCATGGTAAGTGGTCTGTTTGCCCGGTTGATGGGGGTGATATAGAAATCCAAGCCTGGAAAGGCTGGGGACCAATGGCTTGGGGCAGTGTTATCAGTGCATGGGGTGGAATGCAAGTCTGTACGGCTGATCCACAACTATTCCAGCTCTTTCTCCTTCCAAGATATGGTAGGATTGTACTCCCTGCTCGGGTGAAGTCAGGGCTGGCCATGGGACTTGAGTTGGCCCTTGAATCGTGAGCAGAAGTGGAGAGACTCCAGTGTTGGGTGCCTCCAGTGTGTTCTTTGGATTACTCTCTCCTTTCCCTCTGGCACAAGGACCCTCAACATTCAAGATGGTGTCTGCTTCGTTGGCCTGGAAGTCTGAGCAGCAAGAATGAGTGTGGACCCTGCCAACTCACAGTGAACACGGGCAAGAAGTAACCTTTGTGTTTTAGGCTGCGGAGATTGGAAGGTTGTCTGTGACTACCACAGAACGTGGCTGTGCTGACTGATTTAGATGGAAGTTACTGGTGGCAACTACCATGATTGTAGATGGTACAGAGAGGTGGCGTGACATTGTACCACATTCCTCCGTGAGAGTACTTAACTCTCTGGATAACTCTAAGGAGTAAGTGTTGGTATGGTACTAGACTGCCTTGAACACCTGTCTGATATATCTGATGCTCCCTTTTTTAACAGAGAGTGGGCACAGGCCCAAGTTTCTGTATTTAGCCAAAATTTCATAGCATGGTTTTAAAATTGCATTTGATTTTAGGGTTGCCTTCTATTTGTGGCAAGTCTTCCATTTATAGTAGTGATATAAAATTTTAAAAAATGGTTAAGTAAAAAAAGCGAGTCATTCTAAAGACTTACATAAAGCCAATAAAACATAGGTGGTACATGCATATGGCAGAACTCAGAAGTATGGTTTACAAATGACTGAAGTTGGAGAGTAGAGCTCATAGCATGTGGCAAAATCACTTGTAGAGGTGAAAGGGATGTATCAAGGCAAAAGGTGTAATCACAACAACAAACACAATATCAACAATAATATTTCCAGGCATTCTTTTTTTATAATAATTTTTTATTATGTTATGTTAGTCACCATACAGTACATCCCTAGTTTTTTATGTAAAGTTCCGTGATTCATTACTTGTGTATAACACCCAGTGCACCATGCAATACGTGCCCTCCTTAATAACCATCACCGGCCTATCCCAATCCCCCACCCCCCTCCCCTCTGAAGCCCTCAGTTTGTTTCCCGGAGTCCATAGTCTCTCATGGCTCATTCCCCCTTCTGTTTACCCCCCTTTCTTCTTTCCTTTCTTCTCCTACCGATCTTCCTACTTCTTATGTTCCATAAATGAGTGAAACCATATGATAATTGTCTTTCTCTGCTTGACTTACTTCACTTAGCATTATCTCCTCCAGTCCCGTCCATGTTGCAGCAAACGTTGAGAAATCATTCTTTTTGATGGCTGAGTAATATTCCATTGTATATATGGACCACACCTTCTTAATCCAGTCATCTGTTGAAGGGCATCTCGGCTCCTTCCATGATTTAGCTATTGTGGACAATGCTGCTATGAACATTGGGGTGCATATGGCCCTTCTCTTCACTACGTCTGAATCTTGGGGTAAATACCCAGTAGTGCAATGGCTGGATCATAGGGTAGCTCAATTTTTAACTTTTTAAGGGAGCTCCACACTGTTTTCCAAAGTGGCTGTACCAACTCGCATTCCCACCAACAATGTAAGAGGGATCCCTTTCTCCACATCCTCTCCAACTCCAGGCATTCTTCTAACAACAACCTGAAAGCAGCTGTCACACGATAGGATTCAGAGGGGCAGAGAATGTTGTCCATGTTCTCCATGCCAACCCGTGCCTGGCGCAAGTAGATTCCCGACCAATAATTATGGAACGAGTGATCAGTGGGCAGGACTTGGTGTAATTCTATGCTCACTTAGGTGGGTGGGCTGCCGTCTTGGGAAGGCCTTTGCTCTGCTCAGCCTGTTGAAAAGCTTCTGTGAGCACATCTGGGAGACGAGGCAGAGTGCTAATAACTCTGCAAACAGAGGGTAGGAAAGTAAGGATCCCTAGGTGTGGGGCTTGGGGGATAGGAAGAAGGAGCCCTGGAGGCTGGGGCTGCTAGCCAGGAGAAAAGGAATCCCAGGCAGTGTGTGTGCATGCGTGGGCAGGGGTGGGGTGGGGGGCAGTTGGAAAGGACCGTGGAGAACAGACATTTCTAATATGAGTTTTGCAAAGCCCAGCTCTGACTCAGCAAGGGAGAAGGGGAGATTGCGGAAACGTCTGGGAAGCTTGGGCTTTCCAAAATGCACTAAAAGGCTATCAGTTCACTTTCCCTCTAACTCATTACAGCCCCACTTCTCTGTCCAGCTTCAGTGGTTGGGGAAGAAATTGCTCCTGGTGAAGTCCACCTTCATTTAAGTCCCAGTCCTGGATGGAGGCAGCATGTTGGCCTACATTGTTTTTCAAGTGCTGTCCAGTGTGTTTCCTTTGGTTCACCCAAAGCTGTTTCGCAATTGCTGTTAAAAATTATAACTCTGAGGAGGATTTATAAGGAGCCAAGAGTTTGCCTACTTGGACAACACTGGTGGGCAATGTCCAGCTCAGGCAGTTGTCTCCTGGCTGAGAAGGAATCACACTGCATTCTGGGGGCAGGAGGCCAGCTCCTTTCCACAGAGGATCATGCCTATGTCTTAAGAGCAAAATCATTGCATTCTGGGGTCTTGCAGCCCTTGGAGGTTTCCCTGACATGCTTCCTAAAAGTTGTTGGGAACACCTGTTGACTATGACATGGCAGGAATAATTAAAAGAGGCTAAATTGTGCTATGGGGAAGGGATCTCTCTGTGAGAAACAGTCATGGCAAGTCAACTGGGAAAACGCCGCCAACCAGAGCCTTGGCAAGAGGGAGTCCAGTTCAGCTATTCCCTTTTACTGGAAGGATAGTTGGTAAGTTTCAAGTTTCCCAAAGCAGAGAAGTATGCAGCTAATTCATTTTACATAACCTGACATCTCAATCTCAAGATGCAGTTCTTGCTGACATATAAAAGTGTGTGAGCTGGTGCCACCTATGGGGAAGTTGTGGTGCTGCAGCCTAGCTCTATTAGATACTGTGTCCAGACAAAAAGCACAATGAAGTCAGTACATAAAACGTGCAAGGGAGTTTTTAAAATATACAGTTGCAAATGTTTGTTTGCATAGTTTGTTTTACAAGGAAGTAATACAAGCTCTTGGAACTGGAGACAGAAATCATTAAATCGTATGCAAGAGGACGGAGAAAATTGTACTATAGGAATTTCTTCCAGAAAAAATTCTGTGTGTACAGGAAAGGAATTCTCTGATAAATCTTTTTGGTTGTGGAGTAAGATGCCAGAGGCCATGCTCCCCGCAGAGTAGATGTTGTACTGCCTACTGAGGGAGGCGGGTCCTGTTAACTGGCTATAATTGACCTGTATAGGGTAGACATGGTGGAGGGCAAAGCTGCATTGCTTGACCCAACGGAAAGGAGATGGAGCATTTTTAGGGGAGTATACAAGAGGAAGACTACCAGGGGAAGCATGAGAGAGTGGGAACTGGGAGGATGGGTGTGTCTGATGAGGAACAGAGGAAGTGTGCTGTGAGGGGTACAGGGTACCATGTCTCCTGCATTTCCCCCATGGAAAATCCGGTTGGATTTCTTTGTGGAAAATGGATAAGGGGTGAAAGCCTGGGTTGACATGAGTTCTTAATAGAATCTTGGAGTTGAAAGTGATTTTAAGAGGTCACCAAGCCCATTTCCACCCAAAGTAGAAGCCCCTTCCCTGATCTCCATGGGGGTGTGAGCAGTCCGGTTCAAACACATCCAGTCTGGTTCAAACACATCTAGGCTTAGTTCTTTGGGAGGCAGACAGGGCCGGTGAGAACTTCCTGTCTTTGGTTTGTTGTCTTTGTTTAATTCAGAGGAATTGTAAATGAGGAAGTGACTGCACTAGGGGAGGGCATAACAGTAAGGTCATCATAGTTACTGGGGCCAGTGTTCTTATTGGTGCCAAGCACTTAACTTACATGATCTCATTAGAGCCCCTGGGGAAAGTCATTCCTTCTGCTTTGGATACAGAGAGGTCTTGCACATCCTGCTGGCCAACCTGTAGTCGTACAGCGAGTGCGAGGGGGAGCACGTGTTTCAACTCACGTGTCTTGAGCATGTGGCCCTGTCACCATTGCTTCCCTGTGTGTTTTGCCGGGAAATCTGCCCCTGACAATGTGTGTGAGAGAACCCATGCTCTGCAGAGTGATGGACTGTGGTCTCCCAACTCAGGAGGAACAGAACTTCTGAAGTGGTCAACCTGTTCGCAGAGGAAACTTGCAGAGTATATAATCTCTGAAAAAACACTCAAAAGAACTGGGATGATTTCCCTTGGAGAAGGCAGATTATGTAATGGGGCTTCAGGTTTATGAAAGATTTTTAGAGACACTGGACACCAGCTGTTCTTCATCTCCACTCTGTATCAGGGAGGAGGAAATTGGCTTAAGCTGCAGCCTGAGGGTGTCTATATGGAAGAACTTCCTGACCCTGGAATGGATCAGTTTGGAATTAAAAAAAAAAAAAAAAAGCAGGTCCTTTTTCTGAGGACATCAAATGGAGACAAGCGTCATCTTGGTGTATGGGGGCTATTTCGAAACCAATGTCTTTCTGCCTTACTAATCAGACTCACTAGGTGTGCCTCAAGAGTTTGTCTGTAGAAGCACTCAGGGTTGGAGGGGGATGTTGTGGGATCCCTTGAGCATCTTCTCTAAGAGCTGTGCCCCTGTTATAGCCCAGGACCTCTTAATAATGCTGGACCTTGCCAAATACTAGGGCATTATGCATAAGTAAGTGCCAAGACTCTGTACCACTGCTCTGCTCCTGGCAGTTTTCTGGTCCCTACAATGGGCTACCGGTATCTTGTGGGATTCTGGGGAGGGGGCAAGGAAATAATGTACGTGTAGGTCTAGCAGAGTGCTTGGCATGTCGTGGCACTGAGTAAATGAGAGGCTTCTGCTACCACAACCCAAATCTCTAGAATTTCTGTGAAGTCTAAATAAACTCCATTTTTTGGACAGTAAAATGAGTTGATTGTGAGTTGAGTTTTACAAGATCACTGTCAGACCTAGGCAAAGATTCAAGGTGCACACCTTACGCGGTATGTGGTAAAGTATGAAATAAAATCCCGCAGCCCTGCTGTATGGATGGAATCCGAATACACAAAGCACCTGGCGTTAGGTCTTGTGGCAACTGCCAAGAGAAGGTGGAGCCTAAGGCCTGTCGTGGGATGTGTTCTCAACTCTTGGCCATACCCAAAGCTCCTGGGAGCCCTTCCTGGGTCTGTCAGACTCCGGAGACTTATGGACAACCTGAACTGACCTGTATATGGAGGGGAGGAACGTCCTCCCTGTTGGCAGAAGTGCTAGAAAGGGAGCTTCCGCTACCTTCTCCTTTGCCTTAGTTTTCCCGGAGCAGCTACTCTGATTGCCCAGCGCTGGGCACAGGAGGCGGGCTCACTGATGACGTGCTACGCGGGTGTGTGGCTCCGCCTCTGGCTGGCTGTGTGCTTTCTGGAAGAAATCTCTGTCGCAGAAGGTGAGTTTAGACTTTGACACCCCCGGACAGCAGGTGTCACCCTTTGGGGAGGGGGAGGGGCGACTAAATGCTTCCTTAGCCATTAATTAATCCAGGGTTTCTCGGCTTCAGACCTATTGACATTTTAGGCGGGAAAATTCTTCCTTGCATACATTATAGGATGTTTAGCAACATCCCTGGCCTCTACCCATTAGATGCCAGTAGCATTCCTACCTCAGCTGTGACAGCCAACAATGTCTCCAAATGTTGCCAGCTGTCGGCTGGCAGGTAAAGTCGCCCCTGGTTGAGAGCCAGCCTCTATCAAAGGCTTGGGTAGTGAGTCCGGTATCGGACTCAAAAGAGGGAGAAGGGAATTTTATTCCCACTAACGCTTGAACTCTTCAGCTTTGCTACAGGGTGGCTAAGAGAGACTCTTTCTTTAGTGTCTTCATAGCGAGAGAAACAGCAAGAAATAGTGAACAGGAGAGAGGCAGAAAGGGAAACTGAGGCAGGAGCCAGCAGTGAGTGACTTCCATGAAATTCCCAAAGGTGCCGCCGGTGTAGGAGCAGAGGAGCTGTCAGGGCCGCCCCGTGCCTGGCAAATACGCTGTCTGGGGTGGAAGGGCCGGCTGGTAAATATTAGTGACCATTTATGTTGCAGCTACTGGGGGACTAAAGTGAGGGGAAAGACACACAGTCCCTTGTGCAGAAACCACATTTTTCTTCCTTCTGGCTCCTACCCCAGCAAGACCTGCAAACTGCCCTGGCCGGTCCTCGCCTGCCCAGACCCTCTGCCCGGGGTCATCCACCGCCGCCAGCTGCCCTAGTCAATTCCAGTGCTGGTGCGGGAACCCAGGCTTGCAGAGACGGGGCAAAGGAAGCGAAACTCCCCAGTACTGGGCCATTGAAAATAATCACTGCCTTTTCAAAGGCCGACTTTGCCCGGTGCCAAGGCAAGAACTGTCTGTCTCGCCACCTTTCAGTTCTTGTTAAAAAGCAGAAGGCATGTCAGGGCCGGGCCGGGCCACAGGACAGAGAGGGCTTTCTTTGCGGTGCTGGATGAAGCTCAGTGCTTTAATGAAAGCTCTTATTAGCTCCAGCTGGTGTCCCATTTTCCTGAGCTGGAATAAAAAATTGCCTTGGTCATCCTTTCCCAGGCTAATTTCAAAAGCATAATTACCATCATCATAATTGATTACTATTTATTTTGGTCATTGATAGTCATGCACCCCCCCCTTGTTACATGTGAATTAAATGGTCCAAGAATATTTATGGCACGTGGCAGCCGTGTTTGTTTTCTGGGATTCCTCAAGACCCCAGTCCCTTTCAGGGTAACCCCTTGATTTCATGACACCCAGGGAGTCCTTCTCTGGCTTGAATATTGAAACTACTGAGCTGTGGTGACTGGTGAGAGTTGGGGTGAAAATTCGGGAGTTCAGAAAAGATGCAGAGAGAGTGCTAGGGGGATAGTAATATCAGAGTGCAAAGGGGTGTGCTTCCACACTGGTGTTGGAGGTGGGGGCAAGGGAGGGGGCGCAAGGGTGATAAAATGGACAGTTAGAAGATTGTTGTTTGTTCTCTCTGGCCCCTTGAAGGAGGAGGTTACCAAGCATCCATGGGAAGTTAATTTGGGAAGAGAATTGTTATTTTCTGCCTTCAAGACAGAGAGCTTGGAAGCTGCCAGTGTGTGACTGCAGAAGGGTCATAATGTCCCCCAAATAGTCAAAATATGAATATAGCCCCCACTTTGCCAAAACTCTTAAGATCTCATCAAATGAAAATCCCAGAGGAGGCTAGTTTCATTCACACCCGCTCTTGAATTGGAGCAATTTTACTCCCATGTTGCCCCGCCTACCGTTCTACTGTTAGGTATTTAGTGCTCCCGAAGGGCTCTGGAAGTTACAAAAAGGAACGGCAAATAAGTAAGGGCTAAAAGCCTTCAACTCCCCAAAGGCTACATCTCCTACCTCCTACTAGGCAAACATACTCCGTATCTGATTCAGGCTAAGGCAAAGGTAGTGCCCGCCTCTGAGCCATCTGGTTTCTTGATTGGTGGAAGGATGAGCACCAAGCTCAAATATGCCAATCAGAGCGGAACCAATAAAAGCACCAGTCAGTCCCTCCTTGGCTGGAAGTAAGGAACCATTCACAGACATAAATGAAACCAGCCCACCAGTGGGAAGGATTTGGTCAATATTCAGAGAGAAACCCATTTGGAGAGAGAGTCGTGGTGACATTTGAGACCCTGCTTTCAGTTATTCCTGAAACCTGGAGGGGGGAGACACTGAAAAGAGCTAGAAAGTTGTGTTCTGCACCACACCAGGAGGTGCTATTCACATGGCTGCCATGTGATATAGTGCCCCCCGGGGTTGTGCAGTGTGCAGCTTGCACAACCGTACATGGTGACCCCATCTGGAAGTGTCCCTGCCCTTTCTTCATCTTGCTTGGAGATACTCCAATGCCCTGTTATTAAACTCTTCTTTTTGCCAAATCCATTTAGAATTGGATTTATGCCACTTAAACCAAATGAGATCCAAATAATACGGTAATAGTTATCTATAACCACAAAGAAAAAAAAAAAGCTGTGACTCCCTCACCCCCACCACCCAACTTATTCTAGATAGCAAGAAAGAAGTACCTGTTTTTCTTACCTATTCTCAATTTACTAGTCATTCATGGACTCAGGGAAGAGGAAAAGAAAGTGTGCCTTCCCACCCCAGCCACAGTCCTGGGGTTCCAGGCCTTGCAGAACTGCCAGGCTGTACAGAAGGCGCGTGAATGCAAACAATTTCCGGAAGGCCTTTGGGCTGGCTGTGTGGGAACAGCTGCACGGCTTCCTAATGGGTGTCAATGTCAACGCAGACTCAACATTTTCCAGGGGAATGGGGCTGAGGGAATGCTGTGCTCCAGCCAGACGGTGCCCTGGAGGGGTGGGGGCATGTGGAGAGAAACAAGGATGGTTGCCAGGGAGAATAACTGCATGTCCAGACCCTGGGGACAGAGGATGAGGAAGAGTCTTGAAGAAACTTTAATTCATAGCTCCTGCATTCCGCCCCTGTCAGGGCTTTCTGAGTCTCCCTAGTAAAATATGTGGACACTTAATTTCAGGAACGAACAATAATGAAAGGATTTTCTTAGGGGTGAGGGGAGGAGGAACACTGGCGGAGTTCTTTATAAGAAAGGCAGAGGGAAGAGAATTCAAACGATCCCAAGGAATGTAAATAAGTGTTCTCTAAAGAGACGTGGATGGTGCAGTGGGATTAGTGTGGATTTGAATTTAGCCTGGTGTGGGTTCACGTCCTGGCTTTGTGGGACTGTAGGGAAGCCACATCAGTGCTGGGAGGCTGCGTCTCCTCATCAGAAACAGGGATGATATGGGGCGCCTGGGTGGCTCAGTCGTTAAGCGTCTGCCTTCGGCTCAGGGCGTGATCCCAGCGTTCTGGGATCGAGCCCCACGTCAGGCTCATCCTCTGGGAGCCTGCTTCTTCCTCTCCCACTCCCCCTGCTTGTGTTCCCCCTCTCGCTGGCTGTTTCTCTGTCAAATAAATAAATAAAATCTTTAAAAAAAAAAAAAAAGAAACAGGGATGATAATAGCTGATTGAGTGTGAGTTTAGCACCAGACATAATAAATACATGTTAATTAGGACCTGAGCTAGAGTTGCCTAGGAAGACAGTGCGGTGCCAGAATGTGAGCTGTTGGGTTTGCCTTTGTTATTATTTTCTCCCCTTACTGTGTTCTGGACACTGCGCTAGGTTCTTCAATGCATCTTGTCTAATACAACTCGCTTCTCGGCTTTCATCCTCAGGCTAAATGGTTTTGGAAATACGTAACATGGTCCGCTTGCTAATAGAAGTACTCGGACTCAGTGGCCATTTCTTGAATTTTTTACCTTGGTCCTGCCCTCCCCACCACCATCTGGCCTTTTGTGTATCCTTTGGTTTTGCTTCGTCATTACTGTTTTCATCTTTTTCTCACTGCCCGTTTGTATTAGTTATCCATTGCCGTGTAACAAATGATACCAAAATGGAGTGACTTGGAACAAGGATCGTGCATTATCTCACAGTTTCCGCAGCAGGGACTGGAGCATCTGGGTGGTTCTAATTCAGTGTGTCATATGAGACTGTGAGACTGCAGGCAGCTGTGGGCCCAGGTTTCAGGGACCCAAAGGCTTGCCTGGGGCTGTGGGGCCCTCTTCTGATTCAGCTCAGTCACTGGCTGTTGGCAGAAGGACTCAGCCCTTCCCTACATGGACCTCTCCACAGGTTGCTCGAGCATCCTCACAAGGCGGCAGTGGGAAAAGCCCCCTTGTCCCCATTGTCACCACCTGCGTCCAGTTTCGGTTTTGTGCCGTCTACCGTAGAAGTCTCTTAATTCAGCCCTTTGTGATTTCTTACCTAGAGGATCTCAACAACTTCCTGTGATTTATAATGAGAAATCGATATGGGGGCTTCCTCCCTGTTGCTGGCACAGAGCTCCCCAAAACCCTTGGAATTTCCTAAGTGAAAAGAGACATAAAGATGAAGAGAGTATCAATTTTTATTCACAATGCACCCCTTTCTACCACACCTAGGTTTATGTTAACGTGGTGACTTTTGGAAAGCCCCTAAGGATGGGGGAAACCAGTCATAGGATTAGAGGGTTGGCACTTTCAGCCCCATGCCCCTGGCTTCCTGGAAGGGGAGAGGAACTAGAGATTGGGCTAGTCACCAATGGCTAGTGATTTAATCAGTCATGCCTACATAACGAAGCCTCCATAGAAACCTAAAAGGACAGGGTTCAGAGAGCTTCTAGGATGGTGAACATGTGGAGGTGTCAGGAGGCTGGTGTACCTGGAGAGGTTATGGAATCATGGAAGCACCACATACCCTCCCCCAACCTTGCCCTCTGCATCGCTTTCTCTGGCCGTTGTATTAAAAAAAAAAAAAAAATATATATATATATATATATATATGTATATGTATATGGAGAGAGAGAGAGAGAGAGAGAGAGAGATTTTATTTATTTGTGAGACAGAGAGAGAGAACAAGTGAGGGGAAGGGGCATAGGAAGAGGGAGAAGCAGACTCCCCGCTGAGCAGGGAGCCCAACATGGGGCTCGATCCCAGGACCTTGGGATCATGACCTGAGCTGAAGGCAGATGCTTAACCGACTGAGTCACCCAGGCACCCCTGGCTGTTGTAGTTCTTATAATAAATTGATAAACATAAAGTGCCTTCTTGAATTTTGTGAACCATTTTAGCAAATTATTGAACCTGAGGAAGGGGTTGTGGGATTCCCTGACTTATAGCCAGTCGATCAGAAGTATAGGAAGCCTGGGATTTGTGATTGGCATCTGAAGTCAGGGGGCAGTCTCGTGGGACTGAGCACTTAACCTGTGGGATGTGACACTAAGTGCAGGTAGATAGTGTCAGAAGTGAATTGAACTGTAGGACAGCTTGGTGTCTACCTAGAACTGGAGAACTGGTCGGTGTGGGACAGACCCCACACACCTGATGTTGGAAGTGGTGTGTGAGTCTAAAGAAACCAAACCTGGTTTCCTCACAGCACTTTCTCCTTCTATTCATCTGTTGAGCAAGGGTTTCTTAGCCTTGGCGCTAGTGACATTTTGGGCCACATAATTCTTGTTAAGTTGTTGAACAAATCCTTTGTTGTTGTCATTCTGCACTCTGTACATTGCAGGAAGTCCAGCAGCTTCCCTGGTCTTTACCTACTAGATGCCAGGAGCTCCCCCTCCCCTGAGTTGTGACAATCAAAGATACATCCAGACCTTATCAAATGTCCCCTGGGATGGGGCCTGAGGAGGGCAAAACTGCCCTTAGTTGAGAACCACTGTGTTAAGCTAACTCTAGAGTTTCATCATAAAATATGTCAACTATAAAATATACTTAGGGTATTGTGTGCAACGCACCAGGCTGTTGATGATTGGGCCAGTTTGTGCCTTTCTCTCATGTTGTGTTTTTTTTTCCTAGTTGAGGTTATACATAGACACAGTTCAACTAGTTCTACAAGGTTTGTTAAGACAAACAACATCCTTAGTTCTCCTCCCATCCCATTTCCTCTTCTCCAGGGATACCGTTTTCAACTCTTTTAATATCTACTCCGTATTTCTGTATATACTTGAACTGCTAATTCTGGCTTTTTCAGTTTTTGGCCTCATCCATTAATTTATCCGTTAATGGTGGAACATAAGGACTTATCACGCTTTCCTCCTTTCACTTCCACCACTTCCCACCCCCGCCCTTCCCATATATTTATATTGTAATTTTGGCTTGATAAACAATCATTGTTTCTTATACATGTTTATATATGCCTTACAGAGCTGTGATTATGAACTCATCTTTTGTTTTTCCCGGAATTAACAATTGCCTTTTTATTGTCACTGTTGTTTATTTGTTCAATTTTCTATGTATTTATCATTAATTGAACCCCTAAATCTCAATTTCACCTCCCTGAAAAAATCTAATGACATCTAACCTGCCCAGTGTGGGCTGGTGGCCCTGTACTCTAGTATAGAGTTGTCAGCCTGAGCTAGTCTTTTGCCATCATCCACATTATCACCTGTTTCTGTATGCTGCACTGGATTAAATATTGTCATCCCCCTACATAAATTTATGTGTTTCCCAGAACCTTAGAATGTTAACATTATTTGGAAATAGCCTGAGTGTAGATGTAATTAGTTAAGATGAGGTCATATTGGAGCAGGGAGGGGCCTTAACTCTATAGAACCCTGTATGTCCTTATAGAAAGAGAAGAAGAGATACAGAGACAGACATGCACAGAGGGAAGACTGCCATATGGAGATGGAGGCAGAGATTGGAGTTCTGCTACCGGAAGCCAAAGAAAGCATGGGCTCACCAGAAGCTGGAGAAGGTAAGGAAGAGTGTTCTCCTCCAGGTTTTGAAGAAAGTATGGCCCTGTTGACACCAAGATTTTGGATTTCTAGCCTCTAGGACTGTGAGACAATAGATTTCTGTTGTTTTAGACCACTCAGTTTGTGGTGCATTGCTATGGCAGCCCTAGGGAGCTAATACATAAGCATGTCTTTTGTTTTTTCATAGTTTACTCCTTCATTTGGTAGAATATACCAGTGGCCTCCTGGAGAAAAGCATGCAGCAGTTACATTTTTTGAGAATTTGCATATCAGAATTATTTTTATTCTATTCTTACATATGAGTGATAATTGGGCTAGATATAGAATTCTAGGTTGGAAATAATTTTCTTTTGGAATTTTGAAGTCACTGCCCCATTGTCTTTTGTTTGTTTTTCTCCCTGTATGCTGTTAAGAATTCTTAATTTATTCTAATTTCTGATCTGTTGCATGTGGGCCTGTTTGTTCTACCCTTCAGAAGCTTGGAGGATGTTTTCTTTATTCTGAGAATGTTCGGAAATTTCATAACGACGTACCTTGGTGTGGGTATGTTTTTTCCATGATGCTGAGAACTTGAAGTCCCCTTCCAATCTGGAGATTTTTGTTCTTTAAGTTTGAAAAATATTCTTTTATTATTTTGTTGATCAGTATCTCCTCAGTTTTCACTGTTCTTTCTTTGTGGTACTCTCCTTCTTTGCATGTAAGACTTCTTGGACGGGTCTTCTAATTATTTTTTCTATTCTTCCCTGTTTTCTATTTGTCTTTCTGATTTCCTTTCTGAAACTTTTCTCAATTTTATTTTCCAATCTTGTACAAAGCTTTTTACTTCTATTTTCACATTTTTAATTTTCAAGATATATTTTTTGTTCTGTAAATTTTTTTTCTATAGCTTTCTGTTCTTCTTTCATTGATGCGATGTCTTATCTTGCAAGGTGATCAATGAGTTTTGGGACATTTTCTTCTCCTTGCAAAATTTCTGTTTTTTCCAAGTTGTTTTTACTTGTTTTCTGACTTGTCTCATAGAGGCTTTCCTCAGATGTCTTTTCATCTATGATTGTCTGAATGAGTGGAGTTTCTTGACTGTGAACTTTATTGTGGAGTGCTATGCTGTGCCAATTTTTGGAAAGGCCCTGTGTCAATATCTTCAAGTCTTTCCACCTGAGTTTGTTAGACATAGTAGAGAGGTTTCTTCCAAACTCCTTTCCAGAGAGCAAAAGCCTGGATTCCAGCATTTTGGAAGCTCAATAGGAGAAGCAGGGTGGGAGAGGGTCATGTTCATAGTTACTGAATCACTCTATTTATAATAGATACCCCAGGTGTCAGACCCATCAACTGGGTCTGATGTCACGTAGTCCAGAGTCCCTATATTTTATTCTTCTTGGAAAGCAAATGGCCAGTTTTCTGCCAGAGTGGGGAAGGGGCCCAGCAGTGTGGAGTGAGGGAGGATGTCCAGGCATCTAACTACTACTAAACAGATTTCAACCAGCCCCTATTATTTTACCCCTTCCCTCCCATAGCTTTGCTCTCAGTTCCAGAAGTACTGTGTGTCATAGATTCCTGAGTTTTTCTGAGCATTCCCTTGTATAATCCTTGTGGCTCATGAATTATCTTGCTATGAGCTTGGAATTCAGCTCTGTCAGGGCTGCTTAGTCAAATAATTCTTATCCACAGACTTTCTGGATCCCAAAGTTTTGTTATTTTTACCTCTCTCATTTTCCCTTGTACTTTTATGTCTTTAAAAAAATCCCATCATGATCGTTTTAGTGAGGTTTCGTTAGGGACTGCAGTCCGATGCCACATTCAACCTGACCTCTTTACTCACAAGGCCCTAGTTTGCACTTGCCACCTTATTTTGGGTGTTACTTGGGAAGAGGGGTGGTGTCTGTCTCAAATGTGTTCTGGAATGCCTCCCTCAGCATTACTTGGTCCAGAACAGCATTTTGGACCCATCATGTGCTATCCAGCAAAAAACCATGGAATATATTTATTTATATAATAGGATCTTCCTATGAACCAAAGGAATCATATTTCCATCAGATGCTTTCCTTGAGCACTTTGCCCCTTCTTTCTACCTCTCCTGCACCTGATCTGAGGATAGCTTATTCCAGAGCTGATACTGAGAGGAAATAAGGAGAACGGGGTGGAGGTGAGGGAGGTTTGGTGGTTTATTGTTTCATGACACATGCAGTCAAAAGGCAACTTGGGGACTTGTTTTATTTGGGATGGCCAGGAAAACCTGCTTTGATGAGGTGGTGTGTGAGCAGAGACCAGAAGAGTGAAAGAATAAGGCATGCAGGCAAGGGGTGGGGGGGGTTTCAGGAAGGAGAACAATAGGGCCAAGGGCTCTAGGAGGGAAAGCAGGAGGCCGGTGAGGCTGGAGAGGAAGAGTGGGGAGCAGTGTGGTGGGGGACTGGCTCGGTGGGCCCGTGATTAGGCATTAGCATTTTCTCTGGGGGAGGTGGAAGTGGAGGGAGTCTGGATTAGAGTTACCTGTTGCATCCTGGGTTGTTCTGGCTACAGCAGGAGAAGACAATCACAGGCAAGAGCAGAAGCAGAGGCCCAGTGAGGAGGCCACTGGATGCACGTAGGGGAAGGACAGTGTTGACTGGACCAGGTAGCTGGAGAGGTGATGGTGTTGGACTAGCTGCTGGACATGTTTTAAAGGTAAAGCTCAGAGGATTTGCAGGTGAGTTAAATGTGGGGTGCACGGGGAAGAGAGGAGCCCAGGATGACTCCGAAATTTTTGACTTCAGCTTCCGGAAGGACAAAGTTGCCAGGTGTTAGGGTGAGCAAGAGTGGGGGGAGAGCAGCCCTAGGAGGGAAGGTCAGGAGTTCAGCTTTGGCTATGCCAAATTTGAGCGGCTTGTTCAATGTCAAGGCCAAGATGCTGAGCAGGCGTGGAGAGGTGGTAGAAGGGACAAAAATGCCCAGGGCTTACAGAGCTCTCCTAGTGTGCCAAGCACCCTCTGTGTGCTTTACTCATATCGTTTGTTTGTCCCATCTCAGCTGCAGCCTGCTGAGGGATTATTCTCTTTGTGGGTGGATGGGGGAGCAAAGGCACAGAAAGGTTAAGTAACTTGCCCATGGCCACACTATGAGTAAACGTTGGAGCTGGATTCAGACCTGAGCCGTCTGGCCCCTGAGCTTGTCCTCCCAACCGCTGTGCTCCTTGCGTCCCGCCCCCCGCCCCGGAGTATGCATTCCGATCTTCGGAGTTTGACATGGGCAGCAGGATTCTGATGAGGTCTGTATGGAGTAGTGAAGGCTCAGGAAAGGCAGGCAACAGATTCAGATTCCCTGTGGGGCCAGTCGGAGCTGGGTTTGAATCTCTGTCACACACTAACCCCGAGGAACTTATTTGCCCTCTTGTCCTCAATCCTCTCTTCTGTAAAATGGGGATGGGAGCGGGACTACTTCATAGGGTCATTGGAGGTTGGAATGAAGCAATGCATAGAAAGTGTTCAATCCAGGTCATCTGGTATTGTCACCACTGATATTAAAAGGCAAAAGACCCCCACCCCATCCTCAGTCCACCATAAGGTGCTGTGTTGGGCGGGAGGTGGGATTGGTGGAAGGGAGCTTGGTAGTCTCCTGGGCTATAGTAGAGTTTATAGGACCTTCAGGAATGGCCTCTCTCTCTCTATCAGAAGCCAGGAATGGTCCAGGGCTTTACTTAAACCCCATGATGTTAAGGAGACTCTCTGGCCAGTAAAACCATCTACGATTCTTCTGGCCCAATAGTCTCTACTTACTTTCCGTTACTCCAGGACCCCAGCGATGGGGGCTACAGGAGGGAAGGGTCCTCCTGGCTGGAGTTCAGAAGCTTCTTGCTTCCCTAGGCCAGCTGAACTCCCACTTGGAGGATGCTGGGATATAGCTTTAATTTGGCCCATCTCACCACACAACATGCCTGCAGCCTGGAATGTTTCCTTAGACGAGACAGTCTCCGACTTACAGGAATGAAGAGTCACCTTTAATTCCTGGGTCCAGAAGGATCCCAAATGAATTTAGAACAACTAAAGCCTCTCAGTTCAGAGGGACACTTTAAAAAGCAACCAATAATTACAGTTTGGGAGCCATGAAGTAGCCTGCAGAGACCAAGGCCTGTCCATACTAGACCAAAGAAAGAATTTTATTTACCAACTTTTCATTTATGCTCCACCCACTTCCAAGAATTTGGGGTGGCTGACTGGAGAAGGCAAACAAGAAGCCCATCTCCAAGCCTTTCCCTGCTGGTAAAACTCCTGAGATAGATCTACGGAAGTGGGTTATTTTGCCAAGAGGAAACAGAGACAGATCACAGAACCCCATAAGTCACGTGAAGGGCCCACTACTCACACACATAATCTACACTGAAAGAGAGACCATTCCAGCTGCTTCTTTTCCTAGCAACATCAAGGAATGAAAGTTTTCATCAAATGTTGCCATATTTAAATTCCCCATTCCTCTCTGTTCTATGCGCTGGAATTCTAACATTAGAATTCTTAATGCAGATGTTTCAGGAAGGTGACTGGAGTAAATGTATTAATATATCAGGTAGTTTCCGTGGTGGTGGTTGGTCTCGGAGTAGATGTAGTTTGAGCAGAAGAGTTGAGAGTCTAGATTCTGGGGAAAGACAGGAGGGTTTGGGGGTGGGGCAGCACGGGTGAAGTGGATTGACTGTACAGGGAAGTCTGGTGCCTTGAGCAGGGGACGTGGTAATAAGAGAGTGTCGGCCCTTGTTTTTGTGGGGGCGAGAAACTCACATTTATTGAACATCTATTTTAGGTTTAGGCTTTTCAAATGTGATCTCTGGAACAACCCAGTGAGATCAATATTATTTATTCTTGATTTTACTTAAGGAGGACACTGAGGCTCAGAGAGGTACAGTGATGGGCCTAAGTCACACAGCAGGAAAGGAAATGAGTCCTGATTCGTTCATAACATGATCCAGGAGCACCTGATCTAAAATTGTGGCACGTGTTGAATCCTCAGCTCTAGGCCTGGGGAAGCTTTCAGGATTCTCTTCGTCAAACCTCCTCCTTTGATGGGCAAGGAAGCAAAAAGCCCAGAGAGACCTAAGCAGAGACTTACCCTAAAACTTGGCTCTAAAGTCCCAGGTCCTGCTTTGTGTTGATGATGCACAACTTCATGGGGCTGGTCAGCTGCCGTGACTTGGCCCTACAGGAGGGCTCCCTAAAATTCTCCAAGCTCACAAAACCATTTTCAGAAACGGAAGAGTGCGGCAGCCACACCCGCTGGGAAGTGGAGTCTATTTTGTGCTGGAAGCCACATTACTTACCAATACCCGACCCCGGTCTGTGTCAGAGCACATTCTGAAGGCTCTGGAGGCACACAGGTCAAATCCTGTTACAACCAGCACCCAGGGGCTGGGGTGCTTCCTTGAGTCAAGTATTTGCAGGTAGAAGTGGCCTGAGGCTTGGAAATATTTTTGACATAGTGTGCTTTTTGTTGCTTATGGGATTGGATTTTTTTAGGTAAATAGCATGAATTCCAGTGCAAACACAGAGTTCCTTGTATCATTTGCAGGTAGATTAACCTCACTTTTCTTAGCGTTCTATTGACAAACGCTGCCAAACTGAGGCGGCTGGCCTACTGGAAATCAATTTATTTAGAAGCCGCTGTGACATATATTAAATGGAGTTAAACCAAAGGCAGGTAGGCAGTTCTTTTGGGAGTGGGAAGAAAGAAGGTAATGGTGAGTTCAAGTGTAGAACTATACAACCAGGGGGCCAAGAGCTGCCATTTTTTGAGCGTCTTCTTTGTGTCGAACACAAGTTATCATTTAATGAGAACCAGTCAGACTGCCTGAGTTTGACTCTCAGCGTTGCCATTTTCCAACTGTGTGACCGAGGACAACCTCCTTACCCTCTCTGTGCCTCCTCTTTCCTCCTCAGTAAAATGGAGATAACAGTGGTCCTCATCCTTGTGGCAGGATTGGGGGAGTAGAAGGTTATCTTCATGAGGCATTTAGCACTGAAGTGGGCTTACAGGAAGCACTCAGTACACATTAGCAGCTCCTACCTTTTGCTTTCATGAATATACCGAGTAAGATTTCTCTTACTCATTTTGTGAAAGTCTGCTGTGGGCTCAGGGAGGATTAACACACTGCCAGAGCCACACAGCTCATTTGGGGCAGAGCTGGGACTTGAACTCAGACCTCTCTACCTGTGGAACTAAACCCAGTGAAGAAGCAGAGCAGGCCTGTCTGTGATCTCAAGCAGGTGTATGGTGGAAGGAGGTGAGGTGGCTTTGAGCTGTAGGCCACTCCCACATCTTTTCTTCTGGGGTTGGTGTGGGACCTTCTATTTCACAAACGTGAGAAGAAAAACATTACTGTTACCTAAAAATCGGTTGGTCTAAGAGGAATTCCATTTTAGGAAAAAACGGCTCCTGTGTGTTAGGAGAACACTTCAGTGTGCCTGTTTGGTTTGAAATGTGAGGCCCGCTGGGCAGAGCCCATCACACTGGCTCTTACCCTTCCAGACCCAGTGGCTCCTTCTTATGGGAAATACTTTGTCAATCCCCTTGACCATCCTGAAATGAAATGAAATGTACCTGAACACATAATTCCTTCCCCCAAATTCATATGATGCCCTAGAATAGTAAAGAGGAAAAAAGGTAATTTATGATAAAAGAACATGGGCATCATCAGTGCTTAGCCACACGGGCAGGGCCACACTCGGGGATGTATTTGAAGTGGTCAGATATGTGCTCCAATAATGTGTAAGTTTAGATTTAAGAGAGGTAAACAAGAATCAAATGAAGATCGTTGAAACTTCTTTCATAGTTAATAGCCCGAATTAAGAGTCAACTAAGTATATATGTCTGCTTAAAACATAGAATCATCTAGAAATGTAGACAGACACAGGTGGGTTATATGGGTTACTCATGTACCTCGAGCAGCGTTGCTGTCAGGGACAGATTTTTTTCTGAAATGATGATTCAAATCTTGGTAACGTTCCAAATAAAACAAAATAAAATCTTCTCTAAATTTACACAGGAGTTATATTCTGGGAAACTCAGTGTATATTAAACTGTGTAAAAAAAAAACCCACACATTTTGTGTTTATGTGTAAAGCTGAGCTGGGTTCCCAGTCAGATCATTATAAACAGGTTTTTCAGCTACACGGATGTCTGATGGATCATTCAAAAGGTGTGTGGGATTAGAAATCAAAATATGAAAGGTGAAACTAGAAAACTCTATAAGGAAACAAAGGGGTAGGCAAAGATTACTTGGGAGCAAAAATTATTCACCCTGAAGGAAGAGATGATGAATTTTACTGTCTTGAGATTCGGTCTCATCAAAGGACACTTTGAGGAACACGGAAAGACAAGAATGAGAGAGATACTTGTAATCACCTATTCATGGGAGAAGTCACATACAGAATGTATAAGGAACTACAGATTAATAAAAGCAAAGGCAAACAGCCCTACAGAAAGTGAGGCGGAAGAGTTGAGCCAACAGTTCACAGAAAAGGCTATCCAAATGGCCAGTGACCGCGGTGCGATAGCACAGTACGCCCTCCAGAATGGCCACCATGAGACAGACAATGTAAATGTTGGCAAATAAGTGGGCAACAGGGAACTCTCCTACTGTGTGTGGGAATGTCAACTGCCACACCAGTTTTGGGAAACTCTTTGGCAATAGGTACCAAGGCCATGAAATGCCTGTCCCATGATCCAGCTATTCACTCTTAGGTGTCTGCCCAGCATAAATGGGTACACCAATGAATCAAGACATGTGTGCAAGAATGTCTGAAGCAGCACTATTCCTAAGAGCCCCAAACTGGAAACAGCCCATGTGCCCATCAAGACCTATATGCAGCCACATGGAGGCATCTCGCAAGCATGATGGCAAGTGGAAGACACCAGACACAAAAGAGTACACACGGCAAATGGCATGCAGCCATTCCCAGGAAGTTCAAATAAAGGTGGGGGAGGGCAGATTCCTAGTGTTAGAAGTCAGGGTGGTGGTTTTCCGTGGCTGCAGGGGTTCCAAAGGAGCTTTGAGGGTTCTGATCCGTTCTGATGTGGATCTGGCTGCTGGTTCCATGGATGTGCTCACTTTGTGCACATGCATTGAGTGGACGCTTGGGTAGGTGTGGTCTTCCACGTGCATGCCATAGTTCAGTCAGTGTACAGTAAATATTGGAAAAAATTAAACCCCGCTAAGTGCCCCTGGCTCCCTGACAATCATTGGAACACCTAAAAATGCTGCACGGATTTCCAAAAATGTTCCCAACGATCCCCCCTGTGAGAACCACTGGCCCAAACGAAGGGGTAACACAAAGAAATGGGCAAAATCTCAACATGAGCAAGTCACAGGGATTGAGGGGTTTATTGGCTCACACCCAGGAGGAGATGGGAGGAAGAGTCTATAGAGGAACCCTAGAAGCAAGGATGGGGCCTGGAGCTTGGAGGGGTGGCTCCAAACCAACCTGGGGTGAGTCCCATATATTGGGCTGTGCAGTCTGGAGTAGCAGGGGCGCCACTGGGGGTGATCTGGTGGCCATGCCCTGTGCCTACGTGGCATGGATACGGAGGGCCAAGCACTGGAGGTGGTGGTCCACCAGATTAGTGGGCCCAGTGGGGTACAGAGTGAGAGTCTCTGGGGTCTGCATCCACTGGGTGTCTAGGGGACCAAATCAGTGCGGGGGATGGCCAGTACCTTCTGGGATATTTCTCAGCCAGGAGTTCACCAGTCCCTGGTGGGAGTATCAGAGTCAGCAGACCACCAGCAACTGGCTGGGAAGGAACATGGCTCTGGATGCTAGCAGGTCCGAGCCAGTACCCAGGCCAGGACCCCTCCCTTCCCATGCCAGGATGGTATATGGAGGAGTGTGTGGCCCCTCCCACACACACTCACTTGCAGAGGTGCCTTGTGGGCATCACGAGTCTGAGCAAACACTAGGCAGGTGAGTTAGAGCCAAGTCTTAGACCCTCACCTCCCTGGGCGTTAAGCCTCTAGTTGCTGGGTTATGTGAACCTGAGCGTTACAAGGGAGCAACCAGGGATAGACTGGAGCGCACTAATGGGACTCAAAACAACTGTTTACAACCTGCATGGTGGTGTTTAAAATTTATCAGCCAGTACAAGTGTGCATTTCTATATTGGCTGATGATCAGCCCAGCCTGAGTACTGTCTGGAAGAGAACCAAAGAGAACCCGGGAGAGGTCATCTGAAAGACATTTTTATCCAAGAGTCACTCAGGCAGCATACACTTTTGTCTTATAAACAATTGTAGAAACCACCTGAAGTTGAATGAGAATTCAAGAAACAGAACATTCTGGCCCACCAACTGAGGCAGTTCACTGGATGTCAGTTTTACATGGACTGAGAGAGGAAGAGGCATCTCAGCCAGAAGAGACGGTCTCTCGGTTAAGATTAAGTTCAGCTGCTGTGAAAGCACCATGCCCAGAAGAGCAGTAGTTTATACAAAATAATGCTGACTTTTCTCTCATTTAAAACAGCTCTACAAGTAGTTAGTCCAGGGCTGTGTGGTTGTTCACGGTCTTTGAGTTGCCAGGTTCCATCACCATTTCTGCTTCACCAGCCTCAGCCTTTGCTTTCATGCTTAGTTTGCCTCATGGCCCAAGGAGGCTGTTGGAGCCCCAGCTATCTCTTATGTATTCCAGAAAGGAGGATGGAAGGAAGGGCAAAGGGATACTCCATCTCACTGTTCCCCTTTGAAGCAGTGTCCTTGACCTTGCCTAATGAAGATTTGGAGTAATTTCCAGGATATCACAGGAAGAGTGAGAGCAGCAAGCCCACACAAAAACAGAGATGCCTTACAGGTAGTCATATCTGGAGCAAGCATTTCGCAGAGCATATGGGAGGGAAATGGAGCCTCTTAGAAATCAGTAGTTTTGTACTCAGTGATTTAAAATGAGCCCAGGGGGATGCAGTTAGCAATGAGAGCTCTGGGCCCATAAAGCAACCTGGCAGAGGGCAGAGGGTAGAGGGCAGAAGGTTAGGCTCAGCTGTTTCTGGATCCTGGAAAAGAAAGAGGATCCAGTCAGATACGAGCAGCAAGTGGCCTCGGTTGCATCTGTCAGGGGGCTCCCTGATCCTTGGCAATTCGGATCCAGTGTGAATGCCAGTTCAGCACCATGTGACACATGTGCCTGCGTCCAAGTCATCCCATTACCAGTGCCCCGGGTATCCAGCTTCCTGGAGTCCTTCCTGAGCCCTTTCCCAAGACATCCAGAACTCTCAGACCCAGGGGAGTAGTTCCATCACACACTGAAGTCTCTTAGGTTTAACCAGTGCAAAACTATGTTCGCTCAGTGGTGGGCTGTGACACATAACTTTTCCTTTGTGATGCTGAGACATTCTGGAGCCTTGGGAAAGTCTATCATCTGGCTTCTTCTGATAGCTGAGCATGAGGACAGTCTTACCATCCCTGTGCCACAAGCACTTGAGTAAGAATCCAGCCCCACTACCGAGCAGGTGTAAGAAGTCTCATAGCCATTGGCCCCTAACCCCACCATTGTCCCCAACCCCAACCTCACAGCTCATTGTTCCCCTGATATCTTCTGTGCCACCAGCAGTGTTCTAGGTGCTGGTGGGCAGGTCTGTCCCTGAAAATGCAGGGCCCAGGCAGAATTATGAAGGGAGGTCCCCATATCATCTGTCTCAACAGTTAAGAGTTCTCATCAAGCTAACAAGCCATTAAGTACAATATGCTCTAAGGACTTCTCTTGAAAAATGTGCTTTCATAACTTTCTGGAAAATCAGCTTCACATTCAGGGTCCTTGGATGTCTTGAAGCTCCAGTTGGAGTGCGGCCCCCATGGAGAGTCAGCTCCCCACAATGGCGGCCACCTTCTCTTTCCATCCCTGCTGCATCGCACACTGCAGGGGGCTCCATGCACAGTGTGTGACACCTACGTGCTGTCCTTGCCTCCTGTGCGCAGCCATCCTTGGCCATGCCCTAGCCTAAGGGGCCGCACAAACTGGGGCACTTCCCAGCCCTACAATCCTGGAAATGGGCTTGAGCCTTTTGGGGTCTAGAATCAGTCTCATCTAAAATTCCAGGTCCAATAGGATTTGGAGATGATTTGGGGCTATTTGCCACTTGAACCTCTGCCCTTCGCTAATCTGGGAGATGAAGGGCAGGATTACGGCTAGGCATGCCTCCCTTGGGTGGCCTGCCCCAAACCAGGGCCAATTGCAGTTGCATGGCTCCCCTGCTCAATTGCATTCCTTCTGTGTACCTCCTTTTCCTCCACCTCCTAGCACCCGTGTGCCTGACCTTCCTACTCTGTACCTGTGAGTTCTAGCCTTGGACTACAGGATGCGTAGGCCCTTTGTAGGGTACTCAGGACAGAGCCACTTGTGGATCAGTACTGAGACTTGGATTCGCTACAGCTCAGAGTGGCGTGGGTGACTGGGAAGACCCCAGACCCCATGGAGGCAGACAGACCTGGGTTTGGTGGTGGTCTCTACCTCGTACCCGGTGGCCTGGTATATGGCCCTTCATTTCCAAGAACTGTTTTCCTTACATGTTCCTTCATAAGCTTTGAGGGGATTAAAAGGGATGCCCTTGTGAGGACCCTAGCCCAAATGCCCAGGGTCCCCTTCTCCCTATGTCCTTCTCTTTAGTTTTAGATTTTCCTGCTAATTCTCTATTTAATTATTAATAATTCTTACTTATTTTTTAAATTTTTCTAATGATTTTTTAGTAATATTTTTTTATTATATTATGTTAGTCACTATACAGTACATCCCTAGTTTTTGATGTAAAGTTCGATGATTCATTAGTTGCGTACAACACCCAGTGCACCATGCAATATGTGCCCTCCTTACTACCCATCACCAGCCTATCCCATTCCTCCACCCCCTCCCCTCTGAAGCCCTCAGTTTGTTTCCCAGAGTCCATAGTCTCTCATGGTTCATTCTTATTGAACGTTATTTGTTAGGCACTTTTCAAAGCACTTTATATATGTTAATACTTTTAATATTTACCGTGGCTCTTTCAAAGAGAGGTAGGCCAATGTGTAGGCACATATTTTAAACTCTGCCTGTAGTAAGTTTGCCTTTAACTATGCACAAGGGCAGTTTCAAAGTGCGCTCGGCAGATTAGTGATCACATGTGAACTTGCTAAAACGCATTCTCAGGTCCCAGTCCAGACCCACTGAACTGTGCGGTTAGGGCCCAGCCATCTGTGTGCAACATGACCTCCAGGTGACCTTGATGTGCACTCAAATTTGAGAACCACTGGCCTCATCTTTCCCTGGGTTCAGCTGCCCTGTGTAATGATTAATAATAACCATTGCTAACACTTATTTGACTTTTAGTATGTGCCAGGGCCTGGCTAAATGCTTTGACATGGGTTGCCTCCGTCTTTCCCAAAGTATTCTATGAGGCTATTAATATCCCCATTTTATAGGCAAGGAAACTAAGGCATGGAAAGATTGTTCAAGGTCACCCAGGCCTGAACTCCAGTATCTGCTTCTGTGTTTTCACAGTGGTTGTAATGATGATACAGTGGCATGGCAACATATTATACAATTTTTAAAAAATCTATTCCCTGAAATCCTTGCAACCTCAAGGGTTTTTCTTAAATAGTGGTTGACCAGAAAATGTGACTGATGGGAACTGGCCTGTTCTCAGGGTATCTGACTAATCTAGGCTTTCCTTTGGTCTGGGTGGCATATCCAGATGCCCAAGGGGGAGGCAGGTGACATCGCAGGCATGACAGGTGACAGGCAGGTGGTCCCAAGGTGAGGCAATAGGGCTTGGTGAGGACTGTGGTGAGCTGGGGTGTATGCCCAGTCCAAAGGTGGAGACCACTCCACAGCCCCAGAGAGATGTTACCATGTGATGACATAGGCTCCTTTCACCCCATTTTATAAGCAAAAACAGAAATCTGGATTTTACGTGAAGTCTTCCAATTTTAAAACTGACCCCCGATTCAGGTTTTCAGACACCATGAAGGCTGAACAGAAGACATCTGGGGGCCAGATCTGGCCCAGGGGTTGCTCCATGGACACTTCTGTGTAACTCTCTTCAAGAAGGTAGTCTGCACTGGTCAGTATTTTCCCAGATCAGTCTCCCGAATTAATTACTGAATTCTATGCATTTTCAGTGTCACCCTGGGGCCAACAGCCAGCCAGCTATGCAGGCGAAAAAAGAAGGGAGCAGGGAGTTGAGTAGGATGTCGGAGATCCCAGAACTTCTGCACAGGGGTTGGCAGGTTCTTTTCAGCCCACAGTGGCGGAGGTCATGCGGCCCTGCGGTCCCGCGGTCCCGCGGTCCAGCGGTTCGGAGCGGTGCCTGCAGGGCCGACAAGGAGGTGTTGCGAGCGCCCCCTAGTGGGAAGTGAAAGGCACTGCCGACAGCTTGAGGACTGCGGGCGTGAACTTCTGACGGCCAGGTCCAGGTGGGGAAGCTGGAACATTGAAAAATGACCCGGGTGGTGGTGGTAAGTCGGGGGGGGGGGGAGGGCGAGCTGGAAGGCAGCCGGCTCCCTGCAATCCCAGAACTACTCGAAATGTTAAAGATATCAGTAATAATAATAAGAATGACATAATAGTTGGTATTTAACAGCTGAAGATTTACAGTTCAGAAGAGGTTTTTCTTACTGTGTCTATTTAATCATTAAAAACACAACACTCTGGTAACACATAAATGTATTTTCATTGAGCAAGGTTCAAGCGGTATGGAAGAACGTACTACAAATATTTTTAAGGTCTTTAGAAAACTTTCTTTCTTTCTTTCTTTCTTTCTTTCTTTCTTTCTTTCTTTCTTTCTTTCTTTCTTTCTTTCTTTCTTTCGAGGGAGAGAAAGGTGGGGGTGGGGGTGCAGAGGGAAAGGGATCGTAAGAATCTTAAGCAGGCTGTACCCCCAGCACAAAGCTCGAGGCAGACTCCATCTCCCAGCCCTGAGATCATGACCTGAGCCAGAATCAAGAGTGTGACGCCAGTCCGACACTTAACCAAGTGAGCCACCCAGGCGCCCCTAGAAAACTTTCATTTTGAAATAATTCTGAATTTACTAAGAAGTTGCAGGAATAGCACGAACTTTCCATACACCTTTTATCTGCTTCATCAGTTGTTAATATTTTGCCACATTTGTTTCTTGAGCATTTGCTCTCTCTAAATACATATTACTATTTTTAAGAGCTGAGCCATTTGACAGAAAGTTGTAGCATGAGACTCCTTCACCCATAAGTAGCTCCGTGGGTATTTCCCAAGAACAGGGTTATCCTTTGCTGTGGCCCCTGTCCAGTTATCAGAATCAGAAACATTACCATGGAGGAAATACTATGTCATCTGCAGACCTTATTCAGATTTCACCAATTGTTGCAGTAATGTCCCTTGTAACATTTTTTGTTGATCCCTATTACAAAATATGAAAGTACAGAAGTTTTCCTCACCCTCTCCCTTGGCCAGAGGTACCCCTCCCAGTCCTTGCTCTCTTCCAGCCTCACTGGCTTCCTTGCTGTTGCTTGAACGCACAAGCACACTTCTACCTCAGGGGTTTTGTCTGGCTGTTCCCTCTGCCTGGAATGTTCTCTCTGACACTCCCATTGCTCTACCTCTTCCTTTATGACTTAGTGAACTGTCATCGTTGAGTGAAGCTTCCCCCTAATTGTTCATTCATTCAATACATTTATTCATTTCTTCAACAAATATTTGTCGAGGGTCTACTTTGTGACAGGCACCACTCTAGGTACAGAGGAAATATCTTTAACAAGATTCTCACCCACATGGAGAAAGACTATAAACAATAAGATAACAGGTCAATGATAACTATTTAAAAGGGGGAGGTGAGCAGGCAAGGGAAATTGGGTGTGCTGGAGGAGTTGCAATTTAAAATTGGGTAATTGGGGCAATTCATAAATGCCATTTGAACAAAATTTTGAAGAGGTGAGGGCTTGGGTCCTGAGGACACCTGGGGGAAGAGCATGATAGGTAGAGGGAACAGCCAGTGCAAAGGCCCTTAGGCAGGGAACATTCCTGCAGTTTCACAGAACAGGAAGAACTCCAATGTGGCTGGAGTAGATGAACAAGGAGAAGCAGTAGGACACAGGAGGACAGAGGAGGAAGGAAGTTTGTGGGGGTGAAAGACGATGGTGTCCAGATCTTTATTGTGAGTAAAGCACTAGAGAGCAAACACCCTCCTCCTTGCCAGTGCTCACGCTCCCTGCCTTGTTCTGTTATCATCACTCAGCAAACTTACATGCCAGGGCCTTTTCTAGGTTCAGGGGACACAAGAGGCTGTTGCTGGTGGCTGCCCTCAAAGACTCCCCAGGCGAGCAGAAGGGACAGAGGAAGGATGAATGGACAGGGAGCTAAGTGGAGGGCTTCGTGGTGTGATATGGTCCGAGAGACCTGGCTGTCTGTTAGCTCATGGTTGTGGTGGCCAGGCCAAGGGGCTTCATCAGGGAGCCGGGCAGGCTGCAGCCCATCCCCAGTGGGAGTGTTGACCAGGGTCTATGGAGATGGGTGTGCTGACAGAAGTGGGGTATTCCTTGCTCAGAGAAGGAGGGCAGAGGGGACATGCAATCACCTGTGCACGTGTAACCCAGAGTGCTTGCAGCCCCTGTGGTCTCCCTGCTCTGTGCCGGGGCACAGAGAGCGTGCTAGAGGGGCTGAGCTGTCCCCACCAATCCCTGAATCCCAGAGGGGAGTGGGGGCAGAAAAGAAAGGGCTGGTGCGCCCCTCTCCCAGGTTCTTTGCTTTGTTCTCCATGCTTTATGAGACACTATCCCCAGATACCATGCTCCCTGAGACTCCAAGACTGTGGGCCATGAAACTCTGCTCCCTGAGGAGTTTTGTCCCTGGGGGACCCGAGTCTCAGCCCTCAGTCCTGCTGGAGCTGTTGTAGAAAAGTGACCACTGCTGTCCTGGGAGCCAGGGTTGATGTCCGCTGGGTCACGGGAGGGGTTCGATTCCTGAAGACCGCAAGCTTCCCTGCTTCATAGCGTCTCAGCTGGGAATTGAGAGTGCCAGCCCCATAGTCTGTCAGCCTTTCATTCCTGCCACGCCTCCTGCTGGACCCTCTGCGGGGCTCGGGAAACAGAAACGAAAAGGCACAAGTCGGCCAGGGTTGGCTGGAGAAGGCCAGCAGGCAAGCAGGTCTGGGGCGGTGTGAGCAGTGCCGTGAGTTAGGACCAGTGGCAGTGTGGCTCAGATGGGGCCACCAAGGCAGACTCTGGTCGGGAAAGGCTTCAGATTAGTTTTCTATGCCTGCTGTTATAAGTTGCCACAAACTTAATGGCTGCAAGCAGCATACATTTATCCCCTTTCTGTTCTGGAGGCCGGAAGTCTGAGATCAGTCTCACTGGCTAAGGTCGGGGTGTTGGCAGCTCTGGCCCCTTCTGGAGCCACCAAGGGTAGAAAATGTTCCTTGCCTTTTTTCAGCTTCTAGAGACTGACCCTACTATACCCCCTTCTCTATCTTCAAAGCGTGTCATCCCAATCTCTGCTCTGTCAGAGCATGGCCTGCTCCCCTGTGGTCAAATGTCCCTCTGCCTCCCTCTTTAAGGGTGCTAGTGATGATATTTAGGGCCCACCTGGATAACGTGTGACAATCTTCTGGCATCAAGATCCATAACTTACCACACGTGCAGAGACGGCCATATGTGGCGGCATGAGTTCGGGGGTTCAGCCGCGGACATCTGGCGGCCTAGCACCGCTTCCCGGAGCAGACGACTGTGAGATGGGGCGAGATGGGTGAGGATACTCCTGCTTGGGGGACGGGCACGAGCAAAGGCCAGGAGGCATAGAAAAGGCTGGCACAGTTAGTGAGGGCAGAGGCCAGACGTCGAAGGGCCTGGGGCACCAAGTGACAGGAAGCCTGGCTTTGTCCTGGGGGAGGTGGTCTGCCCTGAAACTGAAACGTGGACAAAAGGTGTTTGTCTGGACCAGGGCCTCTCAGGACACAGATGTCACTCTCGGAGGGGCTGTTTACAAAGGGGTGGATGGGGTTCTGGAAGACCAACAGGGATGGGGCCTACTTGGGACAGGGCAGTGATACGTGACCACCTCTTTGGGAAGGTGTCACCACCCGCAGGAGGCAGACAGGGAGGGATGGTCACTACCAGAGGGGGTGGCCCTGTGGCCAAGAATCTGTGGGAAAGGGGTGCAGCTGACCCGTGTGACCTGGAAGGGAAGGAGCTGCGTTATGGATGCCCCGAGCCCACTCTCCTCTTGCCCTCCCTACGGCCTGCTGATGCTCCCCTACGGGGCAGAGCAGAGAGGAGAAGGACGGGGCGGGGGCCCGGCCGGCATGGTTGTCACAGGGGCGGTGGCCCCACTGGGTCACTTATGAGAAAGATCACTCTGGCCACACGTAGGAGGATGGACCTGAGTGGGAAAGAGGGCCAGCTCATTCCAGATGATCAAAACGGTACTTTTAAAAGATAGATTCCCCCAACTGGGGGTCTGTTTACCCTGTGGGGTGTCTGGGAGGGTTTTGGAATCAGCTGGAATCAGTCTGATGGGGTAAAATTCACCCCATGCTGCCATCTTACAGGGCACTAAATGCCTCCCCGCCAAAGATGCTGCACGGGGCGGGGGGGGGGGGCAGGCTCAGGCGGGCTTGGCTGTGAACCACGGAAACCACCCGCGGTGAGTTTAAGCAGACACGGAATTGATCCCCAGATGGTGGGGGGCTCCCAGCATCTCTTGATCAGGCCAGGGACCAAGCTGAGAGGCCCTGCAGTGGGACATGGCCCAAATACACCACTTCAGGGTAGCTCCAGGGAGCAATCCTGTGAGCCCCGAGATGGCCTGGGCACCACCCTGGGTCCTCTTGCCATGGGAAGTGGCTTTATCCTCTTGCTGCTGCCCACTGGGGCCACTAACCACTGAGCATGGTCACATGCCTGTACCCTAGTTCTGGAAACAGAGTTTCTGGCTTCTCTGTGGAGTCAGACACCCAGAAGGAGGGAATTCTCCAAAGCTAAGATGGGTGTTCAAGGATGCTGGACACATAGAAGGACACAGATATATTAGGAGTAAGCAAAGTAAATTATTTTACCTCATCCTCTGGACAGCATGCATGTGAGCGGCTTCTGTCATTAGGGAGAATGGTATCTCCATGTTGTTCCTCCAGTATGAAAATCCTATCCAGGGCCCTCCCCCTGAGGGGTATAGGCACCGCGAGGCATGCCCTAGCTCTGGTCCATGTTGCTTTGTCATGAAGTGTACAGCCTTTTCGTGGCCCATGCAGGCCAGTGGGCAGGGTGGAGTATTGATTGAGTGCTCCTCTTGGGTACCCTTCACTTCCCTCCCCTTCCTCAGAAACATATTGAGGGCCTAGTCTGCTCTAGACTCTGGGGGGACATGAACATGATGTTGCCTGACTCCCAAGCTCTCTCAGACCCAATCTAGGAATCAGCAGGAGCCACAACCCTCTACCTACCACAGCTCCACGGAGGCCAGTTGCTGAATGAGACCTGCCCAGAGGCCAAGGACAGGCCCACGTGTCCTGATTCTCCCATATGTGTAATGAGTGAGATACCTTCAGTGGAGGATCCCAATACCTGGACTTGCCTGGAAACCTCCCTGCTAGATCATCCCATTTGATAGGTACATTCTCTACTTTCCATGTTGCTGCAGGTTTGCTAAATTTCTGCCTCTCCACAACAGAAGCCCCCTTTCTTCAGTTTTCAGTATATTTTCCTTTAAATCCTCACCACCACCCCCCTCTGGCAATCTGATGCTGTTGTTGAGACTTTCTCGGACACTTCCTTCAGAGGCCTCCCAGCTTCTGCTGGATTAGGTTTATGTTCCAGGGGCACCCCAGGCCTGGTATCCAACTTTATCCTGGTTATCGACTGCCGCGTAACAGACTACCCCCAAACCTAGCAGCTTAAAACAACAGCAAACATTGATTAGCTTTCACAGTTTCTGTGAGTCAGCTTAGTTGGGTGGTCCGGCTCTGGTGTTCTCAAGAGGTTGTCGTCAAAATGTCAGCTGGAGTGGCTGTCATCTGAAGGCTGGATCGGGGCTGGAGGACCCACTTCCAAGGTGGCTTGCTCAGATGGTTGGCAAGTTGGTGCTGGCTGTGTTAAAGCCCTCACTTCTTCTCCACGTGGCTCTCTCCATCCGGCTGCTTGAGCAACCTCGTAACATGGCAGCAGGCTTCCCCCAGAGCAAGAGGTCCGAGAGAACAGGTGGCAGTCACAGCATCCTATGACTTAGTCTTGGACCTCATACACCATCCCTTCTGCAGTGTTTTGTTGTTCACACTGACCAGCTCTGATTCAGTGTGAGGGGAGAACACACAGTTGCATGGATGCCAGGATGTGGGGCTCATGGAGGGCCATCTTGGAGCTGGTGACCACAAACAGTTAAAGAGAAAGAGAGAAAATATACATTATATATACATGTTTTTCATTATAAAAGTAACATTTATAGAAATTTAGGAAAATTCAGATTAGTAAAAGGAAGATGGTAAAAACTATCCCATAATAGCTCCACTCTGAGAAAAACCACTGTCAACATTTTGGGAGTATATCTTATCAGTCTGAGCTTTAAAATTTTTTACAAAAATTGGATAATAGTGGCCAAAATTGTTCATGACATCTATTATTTCATTTAATAGTACAGTCACAATATGTTCTGATACATCTTTTTAAATGGGAACATTGTATTCCTGGGAGCTTTGAAAACCTGAGGCCTAGGTCCTACCTCCAGAGACTCTGATGTGATTGGTTTCGTGGAAGGGTAGGCTTAGCAGGTTTTTAAAGCCCCCAGATGGTTCAGATATGCTGCCAAGGTTGAGGACTGCTGCTCTAGGATATCTGGTCCTGCACAGGTGTGTGTGTGTGTGTGTGTGTGTGTGTGTGTCCCAGATACCTTCAAGTTTGCATATTCCCAAGGTCACAATTCTGGGGTCTTCCTTCCTGAGAACCCTGTTCCATGTATTATGGA
The DNA here is from genome assembly GCF_023065955.2 of Ursus arctos. Taxonomy (NCBI): domain Eukaryota; kingdom Metazoa; phylum Chordata; class Mammalia; order Carnivora; family Ursidae; genus Ursus; species Ursus arctos. The sequence continues at coordinate 60,134,517 of NW_026622819.1, forward strand.
AGAGCCTGGAGATCTTTCCCAAATGTTTCCCGATCCCACCCTTGACCCCCAGTCAGCCCTCCCTGCACCCCATTGCCCCTCCCCCACTCCACCTCACTCCCCACCACAGGGGCTTATGCCTTACTGGTCGCTTCCTGCCTCTGATTTCCTGTTCATGCTGAGCACTCAGTCCCATTCCTGTCTGTCCCCTAGGACTGTTTCCTTCTTTCTTTCTGTCCATGTCAACTTAGTGCTGGTTTTCACTGACCACGAGCACACAGCTGTCAAGTTTTGCAGATGTTTCCTGAAGGTCAGCAGTTAATGAAGGGTGTTGTTCCCAGAGTTAAATTACTCTGCCCTAAAGTCCTGGGGTTGACTCCTGCAAAGCCTGCTTCCTCCAGTGGTCAGCAGGCAGTGGCTGGCCAGATTCCAAACTGCTGTTCCTTCGTAATCAGAACAATTCAACTCTCTTTTTCTATGCATCTCCCCTACATCCACGTAGTTCCAAAAGAGATGCAGTCTCCCTGTGAAGAATGGAGTGACGCTGTAGTCCTCCTAGGCGAGCTGGCTCCAGCTGCAGCCAGTGTTAAAAAAAATAGCATCTCCTTTTCCCTTCTATTTGTGCAAATCTTCAGGGATTCTAACAAGTTATCTTAATAGTTAGAGGATGCTGTTGACTTCGGTGCAAGTATTCTGACCGAGATCCAGGGTTCTTAGATGAAACCCAATAGTTAGAGGGGTCAGGGGTTCCCTGGTTCTGGAGAAAGGCAGCTGGTGTCTCAGCAGATGTTCCTAAAGATTTGGGCTTGGGCCACATCTGTTCTGAGGGGAGAACAGGAGAAAGGGAGGAAGGGAACAGGAGAGAGAGCAAAGGAAGCTAACGATTAAAATAGAACAATATGGTTCCCCCTAATGTTAAATTCTCTCATCCCGGAAAAAGCATGTAGAGAATCGAGGAGGTGGAATCGTGGTGACTCCAAGGCCGGGTGGCCCACCCTCCTTCAGATCCTAGTATCTGCAGCCTGCCTTGGCTGTATGGGAGGGACACTTTCCAGCCAAGCTGCCTGGGAAGCCAGCTGCCTCTTCCTTTCCTTCCCTTATATTTTCCCAAGAGGGGAGAGGGCTTTGCTTGAAAAGTTCAATGTCAGACTTCACTGTGTATACTCACCAGATGAGTGAAAATTCGAGGGTCGTCTGATGCCCACTGTTGGCCATAGTGCAGGTGCAAGGGCAACCCTGCTGCTCTGCAAGGGAGTGAGGACAGGTGCTGCTACTCTGCAGAGCAGCCTCGCCTTCTGGTGCTGGTTCAAGGTCACTGTGGGAATCCCCTGCTGCTGACCAGGCCAGCCTGCCACCCCTTGGTATTCAGGCCAGAGACACTCTGTCCTAGGGGCACATGTTGAGGATGCTCATTCAGTGCTGTTCGTGGCAGGGGAGTAGCAGGCCACTGAGAACGCCGTCCCTGGAGGCTCCCATCAGGCAGAGCAAAGGAGGTGATGCACACACACAAACTGACATACTCTATAGAACAGACTACATTGAAATTCAAGGATGCACATGAAACACATAAGAGGAAAGGGATTGCAAGTGGGACCTGGGGGTTGATGAGGATTAAAGGTAGCTCTGAATGCATGAGCGTTGCTTCCTTCCAGAGCTGGGCTGATACCTCTGGGGTGGGGGGCGCTCTGGCTGGCTAATAGAGTACAGCAGAAGCAATGTGCTATCAGTTTCTGGGGCTGGGCCTTATGAGATTGGTAGTTTCCACCCCCTCTCTCATGGAAGTTGGTCTCTGGGAGCTCTGAGCCACCATGCAGTAAATCGACTACCCTGGCCACCCCAAATTGGCACTCTGGTTTGTGATCGTAACTGAGCCCAGCCATCCAGTCAGCCCTGACCCCCCAAGGTCACCAGATGTATAAAGCCATCTTGCATGCTCTAGACCAGCCCACCTAAGCTGATTACCACTGACTGTAGTGGATGCCACATGGGGCAGAAGAATCCACCACATGTGTCCTGCTAAATTCCTGATTCACAAAATGTGATATGATAATAACATCCTTGAGTTTGGGGGCATTTTGTTGTCCAGCAGTAAATACCTGGAAAAAGATAAAGGGCATTAGACCTTGAAAGCCCTTGCCCTGAGCAATGATGAGGCTTGGTGGCACAGAAGTGTACAGAGTCCCATGAACTGAGCCCTCCTGCCACATTCTGGGCAAGGGAGGAAATTCCTGGATCTATCCATGCAACACCAGTGCTATGGGCAAGGAGGGGGAGGCCAGCCGATCCTTGGAGACAATACTGCACAGATTCTGTGCAGCTGACAAGGAGGGAATTTACTTTCTCAGTCGTTAGTTCCACAGCCTAGAAGTGGCACACACCTGGTCAACTTGGCCACCATTAAAAATGTGATGGCAATATTAACATGTTTTCAGAGTTAAAATCATTTGAGATTAGAAATACATTGAAATGTAATTCTTAAGGCAAGAGATAGCACATCAGCTCACCTGAATAAGAACTGACCAATATTCAGTAAATACTCATGGTATATCAGGCACAGTACCAGCACTGGGCCTAGAAATGAAATAAGACACAGGTCTTCCCTGGGGGTACACAAAGAACAACATTAAATAATGAGCTTGCACTCCTCACCTGTTACAGACCACTTTGTGAACTTGGAGTTCCTAGAATTTCCTTAAGGGTGTGATAATCTCCTACTATTATAGTATTTTAAAAAAATTTTAGTGGGTTTTTCTAGGATGAAATCTATTTATATATTGCCCTTCTTCCAAAGCATCATTTTGAAGGATGGTGGTTGCTACCAATATTTGATAGATAATTGCTAGATCATCAGGAATCTTGTGATGTTGTTTTTGTTTGTTTGTTTGTTTGTTTTTGTTTTTTTTTTTTGCCCCTAAAATTTCTACACCAGAAGATTCATTGTCACAATTCAGGACTTCTTTTTTTTTTTTCTTAAGATTTTATTTATTCATTTGACAGAGGTAGAGACAGCCAGCAAGAGAGGGAACACAAGCAGGGGGAGTGGGAGAGGAAGAAGCAGGCTCCCAGTGGAGGAGCCTGATGTGGGGCTCGATCCCGGGACTCCTGGATCACGCCCTAAGGCAGACGCCAAACGACTGAGCCACCCAGGCGCCCCACAATTCAGGACTTCTGAGTGAATTGGAAAAAAAAAAAAGGACTGTATTAATAGGGTATGAGTTTTATTTCTAAATGTGTTAATTTCGATTCCATCTTATTGCAAAATGATTTGGGATAGCTGACATAAATATACACCACATGAACTATTACAAGTCAATAATGAAATGACAAGCCAATTAAAAAATGGGCAAAGCATTTCGAGTAGACAGCTCTTCAAAGAAGATGTAGACGTGGCCAGTAAGCCCATGAAAAGATGTTCAGTGTCATTAGTCATGAGGAAAATGGAAATCAAAACCCCAGTGACTTCATACCCACGAGGATGGCTATAATCAAAGATCAATCAGAACACGTCTTGGGAAGAAGGTGGAGAAACGAGAACCCTGATAGACTGCTGGTGGGAATAGAAATGGTGCAGCACTTTGGAAACCAGTCTGGCAGGTCCTGAAATGGTTAAACTGAGAGTCACCGAATGATCTAGCAATTCCGCTCCTCGGTATACACCCAAGAGAAACAGCAACATATATCCCCACAAAAACTTGGATGGTACACAAATGTTCAAGGAAGCATTATTCATAATAGGAAAAAGTGGGAATAACCCAAGAGTCCACCCACTGAGGAATGGAGAAATAAAATGTGGTGTATCCATACAATGGAATATTATTTGGCAATAAATTAAGAAAGTACTGATAGGTGTTACACAACATGGATGAACTTTGAAAACATGCTAGTTGCAAAGGGCCACATATCGTGTGATTCATTTATATGTTAATAGGCAAGTTAGGCAAATTTAGAATAGGTAGGGCTGGGGGCTGCTGTATCATCTGTGTTTCAAAATAGTCCACAGGATATTAGCAGGACACAAGTCATAAACATTATTATTATTATTAATTTACCACTCATAGAGTCCAGTAGGAACCAGTGGAGAATCTCAGCTCCTTATGAAGTCTCTGACTTAGTCTAGGAGCCATGCAGTAAACATTGAACAGGGTAGTGGCCCCAGACCCTTGGGAGCTCCTTTAAGAATGCCTGACGAAGGGGTGCCTGGGTGGCTCAGTTGGTTAAACGTCTGATTCTTGATTTTGACTCAGTTTATGATCTTAGGGTCATGAGATCAAGCCCTGCTGTGGCTCCATGCTCAGCGGGGAGCCTTTCTCTCCCTCGCCCTTTACCCCTCCTCTTCACTCACATGAGTATGCTCTCAATAAATAAATAAATAGACAAATTATATATATATATATAAAGAATGCCTGAGGAAGACTGAGACATATTTGTGTGTCTGTCTTTGGATCAATGACAGGCTTGATAGACTGAACTTGTATAGCCATCTCCAAAGGGGGAAGCCAAACAGATAAGCATAGAAGTCTATAAACTAGACTGTAGGACCAGCTAAGATGCTGAGGCTGGTAAGAAGGTGATGGAGGAAGAAGGCAAACAAGGAAAACAAAAGGTAAAACTAAAACCATTCATTTTTTAAAATAAACTTTAAATTGTCAGTTTTAGATCAACAGAAACATTGTAAGGGCAATACAGAGAGTTTTCACATATTCCACACTCATTTAACTCCACTATGAACATCTATTAGCATGGTACATTCTTCACAATAAATGAACAAATATTGATACACTATTATTAACTAATATTAACACAGATTTCTTTAGTTTTTATGTAATGCCCTTTGTCTGTTCCGGGATCCCATCCAGGACTCCACAGAGCAATTAGCAACCATGTCTTTTTAGGCTCCTCTTGGCTGTGGCAGTTTCTCAGACTTTCCTTTTCCATCTGGTTTTCGATGACCTGACAGTTTAAGGAGTATTGGTCAGGGATTTTGTAGAATGTCCCCACACTGAATTTGTCTGTTATTTTTCTCATGAGTAAAATGAGGTGGTAGGTTTTGGGAGGAAGACCACAGGAGGTCAAGTGCCACACACATCACATCATGTCAGGGGAACATACCGTCAACATGACTTCTGTTGTTGTTGACCTTGATCGCCTGGCCAAGCTAGGCTTTGTCAGGTTTCTCCTCTGTTGGGTTACCCTGTCCTGCTGTTTCCATACCTCCTCTTTGGAGGAAATCACTGCATGCAGCCCACACTTAAAAGAGCCAGGAGTTACGGTCCCCCTCCTGGAGGGTTGGGTAGCTACATCGATTATTTGGAATTCTGAACAGGAGACTGGAATATTCATTTAGAATCTGTTCTCAACCAAAGGGGGAAGTGGGGCAGGGAACATAGGTCTCCAGGTTTGAAATTGGTCTTCTATCCTTTAGGGAAGAAGGGGGAGCTGGTGCCACTCAGGGAAAAGGGAGAGAGGAAGGAGAGCTTGCTGGGCTTCTCCCTTCCTCACAAACCTCGTGAAAGAGGGGTGCTATGTTCCTGACTCTGGTGCCCCAGGCTATCTCCACTGTACCACTCCTGCTGATGACGTGCCCAGGAATCTTGACATGATACATTCATGAGTTTCTCAAGCAATAATGGAAAAGTTTTCTTTCTTTTGCTCTGAGCAGATTGTTTAAAACAGAAAGAAAAGGTCAGTTATAAAACCACAACAAAATAATCTGTCCCAAGAGTGTTTCTCCTCCTTCCTGCCCTCTTTGAGTGAGTGGCCAGCACTGAGCTGCGTGCCTAGACCTCTTGAGATGACGTGCTATCCAGCGAAGGCCCCAGAATCACCTGACCAGGGCATATGGGGCCCTTGGGACTCGTGAGTGGGTGGGTCCCAGGTCTGGGAAAATGCCACCAAGAATTTTTCCACTCTGTGATGAAAGGAAAGACTCTTCTGGGTTGGATTGTTTAATGAAAGGCAAAAGTAATTTGGAAAAAACAAGATCTGGCCACTAAATTGAAAGATTATTTTTACTGCAGAGGGCCAGCCATCTAATAAAATGCCACCATTGCCCAAGTTTGTCTCTCCCCCATCCCAGGAAACTTTACGGGCACCCAAGTGTCTGTCCTTTTGATTAGGCTGTGAATGTCTCGGGGAGTTCAGTGAGAGCCTGGCCAAGGTCATGGAGTCCCTGCCAGTGGATTTGGTGTCACCTAAGGGCTGAGGTTTATTTCCAGAAGGAGAGACTGAGGTTTCCGTTTGTGAGAGTCACATAATGCTTCCTCAGTGCTGTCCTGCCCAGGCCATGAGCTGCGCCCACACGACAGCTCGGGGGCTGCAGGACACTTCGCACGAAGTCTTGGTGGTTCTGTTCTGGAGCTGCCTGCTGACACTGAGGGGTGAGATTCAGTTTTGTCCTGAGTTCATGTGTCTCGTGCACAAATCCCTTGCAGCCGGACAGCAAATATTCTCTGACGGCGGTCTGTAGACACGTTTAGGGCTGAGCACGGTGTCTGCGTTTCTGAACCCTGACTTGAGATATCAGATAAGCCATGGCATTCCTGATAGGTATTTGAAATCAGCTTTCAGACTTCCCCCAGCGCTCGCTGCATGCCTCCCCTCCTCTTCCAGAGAGACCAGCAGAGAGGTGGCAAGACTGGGTTAGCATCCTACATTTATCACTACTTACTATTTGACCTTGGACAATTCAGCAGCACCTCTCTGCCCCTCTGTTTCTATAATTTCAAGAGGGGATGATAGGACGCGATGACTGCACGATGTCTGCACAATGTCTGAGAAACAGTGGCTTGCACAAAATAAAGCGAGTGAATGGTAAAGAATACATTTCTTCTTCTGACACAGAGCCCCAGCTCTTGAATCTTAAAAAAACTCAATGATTTACTTTTCTACTACTTTAAAAAAAAAAAAACAAAAGAAAAGAAAGACCTTAATTTTTTACAGCAGTTTTACGTCCAACACGAAATTGAGAGGTCGGTAGAGATTTCCCACATATCCTCTAACTCCCCGCCCACACAGCCTCCCCCACCATCAGTGTCACTCACCGGCGTGGGACAGTTGTGACCAAGGACAGATCTACCCATTATAATCATCCAAAGTTTGTGCTTTACCTCAGGGGTCACCCTTGGTGTTGTGCATTCTATGGGTTTGGACAAAAGCATAATGACACATAACCCACCGCTGTCCTATCATACAGAGTCTTTTGCCTGCCATATAAGTCCTCTGTGCTCTGCCTGTTCATCTCCCCGCCCCCAACCCTGGCAAACACTGATCTTTGTACTGTCTCCATAGTTTTGCCTTTTCCAGAACGTCATAGAGTTGGAGTCCTTACCAGACTGGCTTCTTTCACGGGATAATCTGCATTGACGTCCCCTCCGTGTCTTTTCATGGCTGGATAGCTCACATCGTTGTAGGCCTGAATGCTATTCCAGTGTCTGGATGCCCCACAGTGTACTTATCCACGCACCCCCTGAAGGACATCTTGGTCACTTCCAAGTTTTGGCAATTATGAGTAAAGCTGCTATAAACATCCGCGCGTGGGTTTTTGTGTAGACGTGAGTTTTCAAGTCCTTCGGGTGAATACCTAAAGTGCGCTGTTCCTGGACTGTATGGTAAGATTATGTTTAGTTTTGTAGGAAGCAGCCAAACTGTCTTCCCAAGTGGCCGTGTCATTTTGCATTCCTGCCAGAAGTGCGTGAGAGCTCCTGTCGCTCCACGTCCTCGCCAGCATTTGGTGTCAGTGTTTTAGATTTTGGTCATTCTAACAGGTGTGTGGTGATATCTCCTTGTTATAAACCATTTCTTTTTTTAAAAAGCATACATTGCAACAGATTATTGATATGGTTTTTAAAGATCCTAATCTTCCCACAAATCTGAACATGGTAATTTATCACGGACCCTAAACAATGGCTCTGCCTTGGGTTTTCACTTTAAAAAGCATTTTATGAGAGAACCACTAAAGTCTCACCCTATGCTCTGTGGCTGTTTAGGGGTGCCTATGCCCTTGTGTGCTGGGACTATACTAAAAGAGTAGCCAGTCTGAAGGGCTAAAAAACACTTTCATATGAAGTTGCTTAACAGCTAGACAGAAGCATTCGTACCCTGTGGAACTGATATGACCTATACCAAGAGCTTAGGGTACGAATCTGGTAATATTTCTTTTTTTCTTTCTTTTTTTTTTTAAGATTTTATTTATTTATTCGACAGGATAGAGACAGCCAGCGAGAGAGGGAACACAAGCAGGGGGAGTGGGAGAGGAAGAAGCAGGCTCATAGCAGAAGAGCCTGATGTGGGGCTCGATCCCATAACGCCGAGATCATGCCCTGAGCCGAAGGCAGACGTTTAACCGCTGTGCCACCCAGGCACCCCTATTTCTTTTTTTCTAATTCATCACTTGAATACTCGCCCCCCTCAAACTCTGTTGTTACAAAGTTTAATATCTTGCTTTTATTTTTCCAAAAACCCCAGGGCCTTACTTAGTCCTCCTTTTGAAATACCAGATGCAGGGGGACCTGGAGAGTGGAAATCCTCTTTTGCTCTTGCCTGTCTCTACCACAAGGTGGCGCTGTTGAACAGCAGGCCTACACAGCCCTGCGGAGGGGAGGCCCTTACTCTTCTCTGTCTGCTGTCCCTGCAGTGATGTTCTGCTCTCAGGCCCCAGAGTCTGCTCCCTTGGTTCATGTGCAGATATTATTCCCCCAAATGAGACCCTGGGCAGCACCTACCAGCTTTCGGGTGTGGAGCCTGAATCATCCACCACCTAGACTCCCATGTTTTTCCTGGTAAGCATGATGGACTGAATGTTTTGTCCCCATTCCCTGCTGCCCCCCCCCACCTCCACCCCCAATTCATACATTGAAGCCCTAAACCCCAGTACGACTGTATTTGCAGATAGAGGCTTTGTGGAAGGGACTAAGTTTGGTAAGGTCCTGATCTGATAGGATTAGGGCCCTTCCAGGGAGAGACACCAGAGAGCCTGATGTCTGTCTTCCTCAGTGAGGCACTGAGGAAAATGTGTGGGGGCAGGAAGAAGTCAGCACTGTGCAAGCCGGGAAGAGGGCCCTCCCCGGCACCCTGACCTTGGACTTCCAGCCTCCGGAGCTGTGAGAAAGTAGATCTCTGTTGTTTAAGCCCCCAGTCTGGGGTAGCTTGTGATGGCAGCTGGGGTGGACTGCCAGAGTGAGCTGCTCACTGGGTGTTGCAGGGAATGGCCTCTGTGGCGCTCCCAGTGTCCAGTCCTGTCAACATCCTTTGATCAGGGGCACCCCTGTCTTACCTGCCAAAGCTGCTTGGAAAGGGGATGCTCGCACACTGAGTTCCCAGGCCACGGTCTAGCGGGAGCGGGAAGGGAGGAGCGTGGGACCCAGGTGGGCATGTCCTTGGCCCTTGCCCTGGGGGAGAGCATGGTCGGAGGAGGGGCATAGCAGGGGCCTCTAGAATGTGTGGCCCGGGCTAGGGGTCCTTTCCCCCGGCCTAACGCCGGGCTGCCTGGGCTGGATCCTGGGTCCACCACCCACTAACTGTGAGCCTGGGGGCAGGTTCTTTATTCTCTTTGTGCCTAATTTTCCTCACCTGGAAAAGTGCGGCGGGTCGGGGGAAGGGGGTAATAATGGGACCAACCTCCCAAAATCTTCGTGAAGATTAGATGCATCAGTGGCGTGAAGTGTGTGAATAATGCCCGCTATACGGTAGCTATTACTTAACAACACCCCAGCCCCTGTGGGAGCTTGCACAATCGTCCCCCCGCACATGAGCAGCGCCTGTCACTGCAGACTTTACTCAAGGGTGGGGACGTGGGCCAGGGGCCTGGGGTTGCATCGTGCTCTCCACATTAAAAACCCTAAAGGTCTCCTTCTCTCATGTTCTCTTTGGTCATCCTGCCACCAGGCTGTGTCTCTCTGGCCCATAGCCCTGGGGGTCCCCAGCCTTCCCATGTCTGTTATCTAGTCCTGACTTCCCTTCCCCCTGCGAGAGGACACCTTCCTTTCCCTGTCTCCTCATCCCCGTGCTAGTCAGTCATGTCCTTGTTCATTTGTACAGGAGCTAAGAGTCTCACCCTCCATCCCAATCATTCTGTCAAAATATTTCTTTCAAAGAAATAAAATGTCCTCCCTGGTGGATCCAGGTGGAGGATGTTTTCTCCAGCCTTCCATGTACGGAACTGAGAGCGGGGCTAAGGTGTGCTTGGGGAGCCCTGCTACCCTCTTTCATTTCTGTGTCTGTAGCCCTCATGGAAAAGTGAGTTCCCCGAAGACAGGGATGACACCTTATTTGTGACAGCGGGGCCTGGCTCCAGGGGCACGATGACGTGTGGGTAGGGTGAGGGAGTGCCGCCTTTGCTCTCTGCCGCGTCCCTCAGTAAGGCCTTCCTGGGCCTTTCCTCTACTCTCATGAGGGGATGGTTCTGCACACCCTGACACGCTCTGAGCTCCAGGCTCCCTCCTGGGAATGGTGCTTTTCTAGCACCCACTAGTCATCTCCACTTTTATCTTCGCCCTTGGGCTTCTGAGAAGCTTGCTCTGAGCTTTTCCCTAGCAACACAGAACATCGCAGCTTTGGCGTTTAAAATTACCGCCTTCAGGTCGTTTCGCCTTACACAGAAAGAAAGCAAGGAGACTCAAGTGCCAAGACTAAGTGGACACCCCTCCCCGCCAACGTTATGGACCAAGGCCTGACGTCAATCTCTTATATAAACCAAATATAAATGAAGAATTTATGTGCATTTATCCACCCACAAGCAACCAAGAGGTAATGCTTATATCAGTTTGGTCAGATGCTAGCTTAGAAATGCACACTTCTAAAGGTATACACAACTGTGACTTGTTCCAGAAATAGAGACAGTTATAAAGTAGAGTTATAAACTCATATATACATATAGAGAGAGTTCGGGTTTTTTTTTAACAAACACTTATTTGGGGGGCATGTGGGTGGCTCAGTTGGTTAAGCATCTGACTCTTGATTTCAGCTCAGGTCATGATCTCAGGGTCGTGAGGTCCATCCCTGTGTTGGGCTCCGTGCTCAGTGGGCAGTCTGCTTGAGATTCCCTCTCTCCTTGACTTCTGCCCTTCCCCCACCCTCTCTTAAAAAGCAAGCAAGCAAACAGACAAACAAACAAATTTCACTTATTTGGAACCCATTCTGTGGCAGGATATGTTCTAAGAAGGCTACAGATGCTGACTCACTGGCTCCTCATGTCGACCCTGTGAGGTGGGCGCTATTAGAATCCCCATTTTACAGATGAGAACACCGAGGTACAGAAGAATGAGGTAACTCACTCAAAACACGTTGCTGGTAATGGGCAGCCAGGAATCCAGGCAGTGCGGCTTCAGGGTCCCTGTGTTTAGCACCTACACTATGCTTCCAGAACCTCAGGGAGCCTAGGAAGAAATCTGTGCTTCCCTGTGTGTGCAATCACGGAGCGGGCTCGCGGTGGTCCCCACTGCTGTGCCGGGTCCGCCTAGGGCGCTGGCCACCCTGGAGGGACCGCGTCTGGGGGCCGCCTTCACCGGGCAGAGGGGCTGAGTGCGGCATCAGGACCCCAGCCCCAGGAGCGCCTCTGCGGGGCGTGAGCCTCGGGCTCGCCGCCGAAGCTCTCGTCTCTGTTTCTTCAACTGTTGCGTGAGCCTCAGGCCCCCGACCCTCTCAGGCCGTTTGGGGGCCGGGACGAACTGGTGCTTGGGAAGGGGCTGGCAGAGTACTGACGGACGCCTGCTCAGCCCCCCGGCCTCCTTCAGAGAGACGTCGCCCGTTCGGTTCGGCCTCCGTGTCCACCTGCAGAGTCGGGGGACACGCGCTCGTTTGGTGCTGTGGGAGCGCGTGCTCGGCGCGGGCGGAGAGCGCAAGGCTGAGCCTGAGAAGCGTCGCGGGCTGACTCCAGGGCAGGCAGAAGTGATTTTCCAGCCTGCAGCAGGGCTGAACGCCGAGGCGTGGACTCTGACAGCTCCGGGATTCGGGGCTGGCGGTTTATGAGAGGCGGGTTCTTGAGCTGAGCTGGCGCCGGGCCCCGGGGCGGTGCGGGCCTTAAAGGAGACGGGTGTGTAAGGCGCCGGTGTGCCCTGCTGTCCGAACCGCCGTGTGGTCCGAGTGGGGGCGAGGCGGGCGGGATGCACAGGTGCTCCCTGTGGGGAGGGCACATGCTCAGAAGGAAGACCCCAGGGCCGGGGGTGGCGAGGCCCCACGGAGGGTGGACGGGACGGAAGTCGGGGACACCGCCTGGACGCCCTCCGGCTTTCTGAGCCTCACTTGTCGCTCTGCCTGGCCGGGGGTCTTTCACGGCCCACCCTGCCCTTGGCTTTGGTTCTTATTGACGTCCAATCAGGCTGCCACCCTCCACCTGACCTCTTGCGAGGCCGGCGGCCTTGAGGGCCACCAGCGAGCAGGTGTTTGCTTACACGGCCTCAGTCTGTTTATAGCAGTGGCGCTGCTGAGACGGGCGCTGTGGTTGGGCCGGGGTGGCTGCCCCACAAAGACAGCTTTCAGGCCACACTCAGCTGGAAATCTGGGGACAAAAGCTGGGTGAGATAGAAGGCAAGGTCAGGCCCGGATTGGGTTCAGGCTGAGAGGGAAACTGGCAGGCCTCGACAGTGTTTTCGGCCCTTACTACATGCCAGGCTGCGCTAGGGGCCTCACGTGCACCATCCCAGCTGGTTACTCCGCAGAGACGCTGAGAAACTGGCCTCGGGCTGCTTAGCCACTTTTCTGGAGAGCTGGGATTTGAGCCCTGATCTCTCTGCGGGTCTGTGCGCTCTTCCCCTTGGTTACTCTGCCTCCCCAGCTGAAATGAATATCAGCAGTTTCTGTTTAAAGATTGTCTATAGTCCCCAAAGCACTGTTCTAGATAAGGAGACTAAGGTTCAGAGGGGACCAGTGACTTGCTCGTGGTCACACAACTAGGAAGTGACAGAGCTGGGGCACATGACCCAAGGAGCCTGGCTTTCTGACCAGGAAGGTCTCTTCTGACAGACACTTTTCCTTCAGGAAAACACACGGCGTGCCCCTCCTGACCTGCCTTACAGGTCGTCTCCCTGGCTCCCTCTTCCGGTGTGCTGCATGGGGTGTGTCTGAGGAGGACGGAAGTCTGGCCTCCATCTCTGCCCTCGGCTCAGCCATCTCCAGCTCCATGACAGGTGATGCTAGGTCACCCAGCTATGGAGGGGTCCACACGCTGGACTATCCTAGGGGGCTTTCACTACAGAGCTCGGATGGTGGCTGCTGCCTCCTACCTCCTGCAGACCCTCAAATTCCGAGGACCTCTCTGTTCCCTTCCCTATGCCCATTGTACCCTCGCCGGCAGGTAAGCCTGCTTCTGACCCACTTTCCCCTCAGATCTGCCTCCTCTCTTGCACACCCCTGCCCCGTCCGTGCGCCACCTTTTCCATCTCTCTGTCTCCTGTCCCCAAGTCTTTTGGAGCCTGGCTGCAAGATAAAGTCCATGCCTTCAGCTGGGCTCCTGGAACCTCCTGCAGGAGACCAGCCCTTCCTTCGGCTCTGCTGCCCTCAGGCCAGTGGGACAACTTGGGCCAGATGGCTTCACAGCCCAGGGCCTCAGTTTCTCCATCTGGAAAATGGGGGGATGATGGCTGCTCTGCATTCTGGGGTGTTTCATGGCTGCTGCCCTGGCAGCCATTTCTAGGGGCAATAACAATATTTAATGAGCCCTTACTGTGTCATTAGTGGCTGGTGCTCTCAGGCACCATCTCATTCCCTAAATGATGGAAAGAGGCAGGTTGAGTGGCATGGGTGTTTCTGAGCTTCCTATTCTTGCTGTTTCCTCTCCCTCTTTCCCTTCTACTCCTTCTTCCTCTTCCCCTTCCTCTCCTATCCCTCTTCTGTTCCCAGAGAGCCTGGCCATGAGAGAACTGCCACACTTCAGAGCCCACGGAACAAGAAAAGCTGCCAGATAACAAAGGTAGAGGTTGAGGTGACCCTGTTCCTTGAGGATGTGGTTGTATCACTCCTCCCAAACAGATGGGCCTCAAGTCCCTGGCCAGTGCCGCATCGGGGCACTTGGAAACCATCCCCAAGGCAGCCGCTGGGAACTGCACACCTCCTGTTTCTTTCTTTTTTTCTTTTTCTTTTGAGAGAGAGAGAGAAAGAGAGCGCGTGCACAGGGGAGGGGCAGAGGGAGAGGGAGAGAGAGAATCTTGAGCAGACTCCCTGTTGAACATGGAGCCTGACGCGGGGCTCGATCTCACAACCCTGAGATCATGACCTGAGCCTAAATTGAGAGTCAGATGCTTAACCCATTGCTACCCAGACGCCCCACACACCTCCTGTTTGTGGCTCTTACAACAACCCCTGACAGATTTGCAGAAGGTCTGCTCCTGCCTCCCTGGGTCCCTGTACCTTCCTTCACCCCACCCAGGGGCTGATCCCACGAAGGACACCCCAATCACCAGGGGAATGAGTGCTGTAGGAACTGGTCAAATTCCAGGGCCCCTGTTGGGCCACAGGGCTAGTGTGGCGTCACTGGTGTCCACTCACAGGCCCAGTGCCCTTGGTCGTCACCTTTCTCTGCCCACCCATGAGATTAGCGTGGCACAGAGCTGACTCTGCTACCTCAGAGCAGGCCCGGGCATCTTCCTTCTCTTTCTTTTCTGCCTGGGAGGCAAGCACGGAGAGCAAGGCCTGGAAGAGTCCTCGCCATTTCTCATGTTGTCCCTCCCTCCCTGTGGCCACTGAGCATGGGACTTTCCCTGGCCTGACATGTCCTGGGTTCAGTTCAGCTGCACTCTGGAACTGGGGGCCCATGAGCCTCTCTTGTGGTCCTTCCTCTCTCTCTTACGCCTCAGGTGGGGGAGGGGGCACCTTGCAGCTCCCTGGCGTGACAAATTCTGGGGAGTAGGGTTTGGGCATGGGGAAACAGGCAGAGATGGCCTTCCTAAAGCTGATTTTTGTTCAAGACCATGTCATCCCGGAACTGGCTTGGGCAAATAGCACCCCGTATTGTCCGGCTTGTTTCCCTGGAGTTCTGTGTCAGGGCTGTGACCACAGGCTCTGCAGATAGTCAAGGACCATTTTACTAATGTCGACCATATAAACATGTCCTTTCAGGGATGTGGGAGGCAGGAGGCTGGGCCAAGGAAGGACAGAATTGGTCCTGGGTCTCCAGGTCAGATGGGACTGGTTTACAACTGCAAACCACAGGCTGTTCTCAGCACGGACTTAATGAGGGGAAGTGGAATGATGTATTACAATACTCCTTTTATGGGGGTTTTATCCAGTAATGTTCACTGAGTTTCCATCCACCCCTGCCCAAGCGTTTATGGGGAGATGTGTGCTTGGGATGGAATTAATAAGATCCCAGCCTATTAATAACTTATGGACTATAAATAAGTTTTTGTGAGTTTCCACAGCTTGTGCAAATGGCAGCGTGGCCTTTCACCCCATCTGGTGGGCATGTGTGAGGCGGTCTTGCTGGGTGTATGAAGAATAAGTTACGGGCAGGCCTGAGAAGGACAGGTGGCCTGCTACCTGAGTGGCTGACACGGAGCCCCAGCAAGAGACAAAAGGCAGTTGGGGTTGGGGGGAGAGACAATAAGATAACGTGAACAAAGAGAATACAAAGGGCTAGCTTGACCCCCAAACCTGTTCTTTGTCTCTCTGCTCTGCTCTCCTGCACTGTCCAGGAGGCAACCCCACTGTTTCCCCTTGTAGCCAAGCCTGGAGATGGCTGAGCCACCTGCCCTGCCTGGCAGGGGTTGTCACGTGGTGATGATTCACTGTGTCAGCCATTTCATCTCTTCATTGTCACCACCTCGTGGTGACTGTCACCACCCCTGGCCAGCTCCTTCCCAGGCAGGACTTGTCTGTTCATAATCATCTGACCTTTAGGCAGGGCTCGGACCAGAGGTTTGCAAACAGTTACCGAGCTGCGAGGTCAGCATCCGTGGAGATGGGGCAGGGGGCAGGAGGCCAGCATGGGCTGTCAGAACGGGCGAGGGGCCGTCTGTGTGGGTTCGAGGTGTTGGCGGTGACAGGAGGTGGTTCTGTATAGAGGTGACCGATCCGGTGTAAATGTAAGGAGGATAGTGGGAGAGGCTAGAGGAAGAATGAAAATTAAGGGAAGGAAAAAAAACTTGAATGCACCCCAGGAGGGCGTGGGAGCGGGGGCACATCCGGCACTCAGTGGGATTTTAAATACCAGACAAAGGAATCAAAGATTCTTGGAGAAATGGCAGATTCCAGGGCAGGAGCAGGAAAAGCAGGAGATAAGCCTAGACCTCCTCCTTGGGTCAGAAATTAAGGAGGTGCTCAAGGACAGACGTGGAATGTCGCAGGATACAAAAGCCAGCCCAAAAGGCTGCCCACTAACCAAATCTGGGACAACCTGATGCCAAGTGAGGTAATGATAGCCCTGGATTGTATAACACATTGAGTAAAATAGGAATCTATGGTCCATGCAGATAGAAATAAACAAGTGAATCAATAAACAGGGACAAGAAAAAGCTTTTTATTATAGTAGGATGCCAATTAATGAGCGCAGAAGGAACGATGGGATTGCAAAATGCCCACTTGGCCGTGGTTGGTTCAACAGAGCTATGTCAATGGGCATGAATGTTGGATGAAGAGCAGGACATGTACAAAATCTCGAAGTCCCTCCCCACAAAATACTAATTTATTACAGATGGACTCAAGAGGGATCTGGCCGACACCACTTTAATCAAGTGATGAAAGTTAACGTCAGCCAAAAAGGGACAGAGCTAACCATGTGTCTCATAGGACGCTGTGACAAGAATGCATCATCGCTCCTGTGATGTTCCTATCCAAGATGCAAGATCAGAATCTCATCATGAGAAATCGTCAGACGAACCCAGTTGAAGAGCGGTTCTATGCAAGATCTGGCCTGGAATCTTCGAGAGGGACTGCAGATTAAAGGAGACAGAAGACATGCGGCCACTAAATACACCATGTGATTCTGAACCGAATCCCTTCACTGCACAGAACACAATCGGGCCCGACCGGCAGAACCCCAGGGAGGTCTGAGGATGAGGTGGTAGCACTCAGTGAGCGATCAGCCAGTCGCGGAGCACAAATGCGGTACGGCTCCACTTACGTGGGGTGCCTGCAGTCCTCAAACTCACAGAGATGGTGGTAGAATGGTGGTTATGGGGGCTGTGGAGGGGGAATGGCGAGCTGGTGGCAATGGGGACAGAGCTGGAATTCGGGAAGGGTAAAAGTTCTGGAGATGGACGGTGGTGACAATTGAATAACAATGTGAATGTACTTCATGGGAACTGGACACTTAATTAAGATAGTAAATTTTATGTATATTTTACTGCAGTAAAAAAAAATGGGGGAAAATTGCGTGGCTTTGGAGATGAACAGAGCAAGGTTGGACTCTCAGCTCTACTTGTCACTGGATGATCTCGGGTGAGTGCTTCTTTCATTGTCAGCAGGGACAATGACCCCGTCTCCCTGCAGGGACGCCCTTTAGTGAGTGGCTGCAGTGGCCTGCACGTGGCAAGCACTCAGACAGAACAGGCTGCCTCCTCTTATCTGATCATTGTGCATCGGTGACTCCGTAGCTGCAAGCTGGCTGCCATTTTGCCCATCACCTCCACCCCCAGCCCACCCCTGTGTCCTGCTGGCCACTCAGAGCTCCTATGCCCGCGATCATCTTCTCTCCAGGAACTTCTCATGGGGGCAGTTGGAGAGGTAGAGAGGGTCCCAGCTAAGGACAGTTATAGGAGCTGATGTGCTTGTGCACGCATGAGCCGTCTCCGGAGGGGTGAGTACGGACCTGGTACTGTGGCGGTTGCTGCTGGGAGGGTATCTGGGAGGGACGTTGGTGGGGAACTTCTTCCTATGAAACCGTTCATGCCCTTAGTATGTCTCCCCACATATAAGCATTGTCTATGTAAATAAAATAAATAAACACACAGCTCCATCATTACCAAAGAGGTGCTGGAGAGGGGCCCCCATTCCCTCCTCTGTCTCCTCAATGCTCTGCCTTCTGGCAGCGGCCCCCCTGGCTTTCCAGCTGAAACTGCTGTGGTCTTTGTTGATGAATTCAGTGGATTTATCCCTCTTCCCCTCAGCTCTGTGACATTTCGAAACACCGCTTCCCCCCACTTCCCCCAAAACCAGTGAAATATATTTGTGATTTGGGGAAGGGCCACGTCTCTCATGGCCACTGTTGTAATCCCACAGTGAAGGGCACTGCCTGACATACTTGTAAGTGTGCAAAAAGATTTTTTTTTTGAATGAACAAATCATTCAACAAAGGAATAAAATGTTTTAAAATGTAATGACTAGCCTTGATGCAGAAGGAAGCTCAAATATCATGGCACTGACGAACTCACGAAACTATTTTGATGTGCAAATAGCCAGAAATAAAGACAAAGGCCATCGTTTTTAAATAAAGCAGTCCTGGCTGTGGGATTATATTATTTTGTTGTACAGTGTTACCAATGGAAAAACCAGGTAAATATCAATGTTTACACAGGCGCTGTCAGTATTATTTCTTATAACTACATGTGAATCGAAGTATTACAAAATAAAGAGCTTAATTTAGGTAATGTAGGAAGTGCAAGCCCGATCTCAGATGAAGACACATCTGTCAATTGGGGGATCGTTCATGGACAAGTCAATCACATGTCATCAAAAGGCTGGTCAGGGCATTTTCGAGTTGTAAGCTGCAAAAATGCAAATAAATCAACCTACGTAAAAGTAGTATGCCCTGGGCAGCAGTAGCTCAGGGGCGGGTCTTGTACCTAATGAACTTGTGGCTCTAGGGGAGAGGCGGGCAAATGGATTTTTCATAGCATCGTATGGTTGACGTTGCCTGCACTCGGCCAGGTCTTACAAGAAAGACATGAGATCAGAAGCGAGCGCAGAGAACACTCAAGTGACAAAGGCCTCCATGCAACGATCAAATTAAGGATGTGGTGCCCTGGCCAACTTTTCAGCTGGACAGAATGGCTCAGGGAAAAAAGTGTAAGGCTTAGCTATTGCACGGACTCAAAGTTCCCATCGAGAGAGAGGGATGAGAGCAACGGAGCAGAGGAGTACAACAGATTTATGAGTGGAGTCTCGAAAAAAATTGTGAGTGTGGCTTCTGGCCCACGTTGCTGGTTGAACTGTGTCAGGTAAAACTCCTACTATGTCTGTAAGATAGCCATTCTGACCCAAACCCCCATGAGCCCCAGGCTCCCAAAGCCTCAGCTCAGAACTTAAAATGACCCTTGGGCTCTAGTCTCCTAGAGCAGGACGGGGATTAGGAAAGCTGATTCCCCAAGAGTGTGGAGTGGCCAGAGTGCGCTGAGAAACGCAGTGGCTGTGGAAGAACCTCCCAGAAGGTGGCGCGAGAGGTCACAGAGAACAGCAGGTGGAGCCCAGCCTACAAGGGACACCTGCCATGCTGGGTTCCGTGGCTTCACAGCAGAACTGCAGTTTTCCCTTCTTCCCTTTTGTAGTTAATCCTCTATTAACGATTGGGTGGGATATTAGGCGATGACTTCTCTCTTTAGTTCTGAGGTCTAATAGAGGAAGCGGTGCCCAACCGCTAACGCGGGGACCTCCTGGGCGTCGAGCTGGATGAGGTCACTACATGGTCCTTTGAGACCATCTTCCGTGGAGCAGGATCAGGACCTCTGCGGGAAGACACAGTATATGCAGTGGTCAGAAAGGCACACTGAGGCGGCCTTCTGGGACTCAGCCACATTTGGTTCTCCTCTCCTTCTGGGCACGTGAGTGTGTGTACCTCTCGGTGCCCTTGCAGTTGGGTATGACCACGTGCCCAGTGAAAGCCACGGTAACCCTTGCAGGCTGTATCCTTCATCCTTCACGTGAGACCTTCCGTGGTTCTCTTCCTCTGCTGTGCTCTTAGGGAAGAGGTCTTGGGTTAAAATGGTGAGCTAAAAGCTTGAACCAGCCAAGATGCTCAATGTCGCCTTGAAGACTTGCCTTGGAGCGTTGCCCGGATCACAGCCATTTTGTGTGAGGAACTTGTGGGAGGTTGATGAGATGTTGGACCCTCTGTTCACGTACTGTAGCAGAAACAGAATCTATCATCACTAAGGTTGCCCCAGAGCCCAAGTGGCAGAGTCACGACTGGAACTTGGAGCCTTGAACCAGCACACCGTATGAGCTCATAGATTGTTGTGAGGACGGCCGTCATTAGGACTCGGGGCTGGGCTGAGTCTGACAGACTTCTCCCACCTGCCTACAGAATCGCCTCTACGGAGACCGAGTGCTGCTTCCTTCAGAGTGCTGTGTAAGCTTTGCCGCATTCAAATGCCCACCCTGACCGTTGTTTAACTTCTGCCATATCCAAGCTATTGCTCTTGTAGGGGGGTGGAAATGGTTTCCTCTCTACCCCCCAAGTACTTGGCTGAGACCCCTGTAATAAAAGATTAACAAACGAAAAACAGAAGTTTCTTAACATGTGTACCTCATGTCGCCATGGAAACACCCAGGGAAAAAGAACTCCCCGGGGTGGCTTAGAATTCAGGATTAAATTAAACAGGGATGGAAGAGGGGGTAGGTAGGCCTCTTAGGGGAGTCAGTGATTTTTTAGGAAAGATGAATGGGCCTTTAGAAGAACAGATAGGAAAGTATAATAGTTTGTGATGAAATTTGTCAGGGTGCGGGGTTGACTTCTGGTCTCTTCTCTTGTGGTGTCAGTCCTCCCTGGTTGATGCATCTTCCGGGAGGGGGATCTGTGACCATGGTGTTCCTTTGCGGTATCTGCCTTCAGGCAGATAAAAGGAATTCAGTGAAAGCCTCTCCCTGTATTTGCTGTTTTCCAAGTGTCTGCAGCTCTAAGTAATCTATATATCAGAGGCGAATTTGCGGGTAGCATGTCCTGAACTCCTGCGGTCATATTTTGAGGTGGCATAGTCTGCCACCCTTTGCGCTCTCATTTGCAAGACTTGAAGCTTCACACATTGATTAGGCTACACAGACATGCCCTCTTCCGGCTTCAGCCCTGGCGAGACTGCTACTCAGGGTGAGTCTGAGGGGCTTCTGAGAATACTGTGTGCTGGTTCTCTCAGTCTGCGTCCTGGCTGACCTGAGCCCACCTCTACGTGCAATGTTCTGTGACCTTCCCTCATCATTGGATAGGTTCAATCTGGACACCCACAGAGAGGTTAGACTCCATTCCAGGCTTGAAAATTCTGGAGCCCAACTCAGGTAGCTGAAAATCTAGTCTCCATGAAAATCAGCCTAGAAGATCTGGCCCTCTAGCTAGGGATGTTTTGAATAATCTTAATCACAGGACGATGACACTCTCGGGCAAGTATCTCCAACATCCCCAGGGGCCAGCCCGGTGATGGAAACGAGAAGGCAGCCAGTGGCATCGGCATGTCCCACATGCTGTCTAAAGTGGAGAGTTGCTGCAGAGTTCTGGCAGACTGTTATCCAGCGGGAATACAAACAGGTTGCCAAACCTTGACATTTTTCATTAGGAGCCAGAAAGAGAGCTCTATACGGAATTCTCCCCATTTTGAAATACTGGTAATTAATTAAAAACAAAACAACAGACAACAGTTACAACTCCGTGGTCAATAGAACATGCCTGGAGGGCAGTCAGTTGGCAAACTCTGCCCTGTGATAGACATTTGAGTGAGGGGAGCAGACTGGCTAGAGCTAAAGGTACTCATTGAGATGTGGCAAGAGGTCAAGCTGACTTGATTTTGGCCTTCATTTGGAATGAAGGATGAACCCCAAAGGACTGACAAGTTTGACCTGTTAATGAGGAGGCAGAGTAGCAAAGGGGTGGGGTGTGGAGGGTAATGTGAGCTTTGAGTTCAGAAGCTTGGGTTCTAACCCTGCTCCCCTATGTAATAGTTGTATAATGAGTTTGTTGTTTCACCTGAGTCTAGGTTGCCTCAACTACAGAATGGAGGATAAATCCGAACAGGGTCATGAGAATTAAATTTATGCATGAGAAAATGCCTGCCACCTGGTTGGTGCCTAGCTTGTCTACTTCCTTTCAAAGGTTCCAGAGTGAGGAAGAGATTTGATAAAAGCAGTGTTTCTGGAAGGATGGCCAAATGGCAGTTTGGACACTGGAGACAGAAAGACTGGCTAGGTCTCAGGCAGTGTGACCAATTTGAGAGGACGAGTAATTACTACCATGTGGCTTTGGAGCCAAGCCCATCCCCAGTGACAAGACCATAAAAGTAGACCTCCTGGCTCCTTCACGGGTAAGGTGATGGACAGGGCACGATATGTAGTGCCAACAAAAGCTTGGCTGTGCCAGCTGTCCTGTCTGCTCCCACCCTGTCCTCAGCCTCCCTAGGGCAGCCAAGAGGGGCAGGGCCTGGCCCCCCGTCAGGGCTGACCCAGGTGCAGTTTTCAAACTGGACCTCAGTGCCAGCCTCAGGCCCACGCTGGAACCTGACCTTTGCTGGGTCCCAACGACATCGCTCCTCTATCTTGAATAGCCAGTGAGTGTCTGCAGAGTTCTCACCAATGTTCTGAACTGCTTAGCAAACATCTTCAGAAGACACTTCTTTTGAAAGACGAGAAGGTGTAAGTTACATGCAGGCATTTCTGCGTCAAAATGCCCCAAAGCGGAGTCCTTGCAAGGAATTAAAAAAACAAAACAAAAACCTCAATAGTCTCGCCCCTCAGGAGCTGTTGGAAGAGACCTGTTTACACACTAATCACAAACTGTCATTGCCAGTCAACATCACCAGCTTCCCAAAAATGGTCCTTAAGAGAAAATGATTTTTCCTGTGCAGAGAATCACTGGAGGGCTTGCTGGGCCCCTCCACGAGTCTCAAAATCTGGGCTGGGGTGGGGGCTACGTTTCTAGCAAGTTCCAGGGCGATGCTGCTGTGCTGCTGGTCAGGGACTCTGCCTTCAGCAGCACTGCTGTCACGGGCCTGTGAGTACTTACTGCAGTGCCAGTGAGCGATCCAGAATACACGGGAACCTATTTCCCCTCGATGATTAAACAGAAGCTGAGGTTAAATGGCAGAGACAGGGTAAACCAATGCCTGAACATCTGACGTAAGAGCCACAAACTTCACTATAAGCCAAGAAATGGCAAAGGTGGAGGCGGGTCATTCTAACAGGGAACCAGCTAAATAGGTTACAATTTATTGGATGAACAATAGCCAGCGACAGATTCAACTAAGAACCAAAACTCTTGGGTATCAGCTTTGGTATTCTTCAAGGCTTGCCGTACCCAGTGTTTGCCAAGGGCCGGCAGCATGAGCACCCCCTGGAGCATGAGAAACAGGCTCGGATCCCACCCCAGAACTTCGGGTCAGAATATGCACCTTTCCAAGACGCCTGGGTGATGCTGCTGCCGTACACTTGGGTTCGAGAAAAATGGAGAGATCGCGCTGCCCTCAGCGAGTGACAGGCAGCGGTCGTGGTCCCGGGGAGAAGAGGACTGCCTGCCCACTTCCAGTGCCACCTGCTAGCTTCAGGGAGTGGGCAGCTTCAAGTCACGCTCACCCATCCCTCCCCCGGCCACTACTCCTGTGCGGGCACAGGAACAGCAGGCAGAGGACAAAGGTTACTCTTCACAGGTTCACAGGCCTAGAGGCTATAGTCAGTTGAGGCTTCTGAGTAAGAGTATCAAATGATTTTATTACAAAACTTAAGCTATTTATTGATCATTCAACTTTTCTAAAAAACACAAACGTGAGAATAAAATAAACACGCCCAAGACTCACTAGCCCTTGCAGGATAAGCAGCAGCAGCCCTGGACAGAGAGCCTGCAAATGTTTTTCCTTCTCCCTGATGTCTGTACTTCTTCACACATTCTAGGGTCCCATGTGTTGTCACCTCTCACAGAGGAAAGGAAAGCAAAGCTTCAAGATTCACGTACAAGAGGGTCATGACAACTTTAGAGCTATGTGGTGCTGATGGCTGATACATCCTAGTTGACAAATAAGCACTAATTCCTACTCCATGCTAACCTTTACTGTCATCTCTGGAACTGGTCATGTTCCTTCACTGTAGCTACAGCCCCTCTAGGGATCCCGGAACACAAACCCTAAAATCACAGTCTTCAAGTTCAAGTATAAAGGTCTGTTTCAGGACAACCCCAGACTGATGTAGTGTTTCTTTATATCTCTGTAGTGTCTACCGGGTGTCATCCCCTTCGGCGGGCTGACCAGATGGCAGCACGGTGAGGGGGCACACGTGGTCAGCTCTGCTACTGCCTGTCCCATCTGGACACTGCCCCACAGTCAAGGCTGAATGCTGAAATCAGTGGCGACCTCGGCCTGTCTTCATTCTGAAGTTGTACTCTTAAGTAAGCAAATCCATTTCTTCATGGTTAATTCAAAGGAGCTTCCAAAAGGCGCCAGACATACTCTAAAAAGAGAATCAGATCAAGATGCTTTTTGATAAGAGACTACATTTAATTTTATGTTCTTAAAAGAATTTACAATTAAACTAGAATACTGGTAATGTTTTATACTCCATAATGGAAGTGAGTTTTTTCCCCCCAGTACAGGCACAGATAGACACCCCCCCCTTTAAGGCAGTGCCCCACCCGAGCTCTGTGCTCTTGCTCTGTTCACTCACTGATGCTTTCCTATCAAAACTAATAAACATCTTAATGAATCTTACAGACAGAACACCCAAGGGCAATGAGGGGACAGGTTACTAACAATGGCTAGTTAACGATCCACTGCTCACCTGCTGGTCACTGCTCACATTTACTAATGTCTCAAAGCCTGCAAAAAGCATTGCTTTGTGCATCTGTAGCTGACTTGTAAGATTAAATTAAATCCCAAATGTAATAAGAAGAGGCATGCGCATAACAGAAGAATCCCATGGTAGCTGACAGTGGTAAACTCAAATCTCTAAACACAACGAAATCCAGCAGGGCTTAAAGCAGACCGTGAGTCCCATTTAGGGTGCCACTTTAGAACGCACTGTCTGATTTTATATTCAAATTGCAAACCCAAGTTTAACTCACGTCCAGGCGCGAGACTCATTTAATCAATTTCAGAAAAACAGGACTTGCATTTGAATTTCTCTTGTGCACAACAATCATCCCAGTTGGTTTCTAATGAAGCCTCTATCCGCAGTTTAGATGTTTAGCTCTGGTCGCACAGAAGATCATACTGACACAGGAGAATGCTACTCATTAGTTCCCGGTAAAAAATGACTCTTGAACAGTAGCTGAAGTCTATTTGCAGGAAATGCTTTTCTGAATATATAAAGAACATGATCCCCAGCAATGGCTTACCCCTTTTCTATCCATTTTATATATCTATAAGCCAGAGATGAATGCTCCTGGACAAAAGACGGGATACTGGACCTTAGGAAGCATCCTGGGAGGGGGCGGGGGGGTCCTGGCTCTCCGGCTCTGGGGGGGGCGCTGGTACAGCTTCCTTCTTCTTGGCCGCCAGGAACTCGTGAATTGCTCTTTCTATCTGTGGTCTGAAGATGTGGTTTAGTTTGGGATCCACCACTTGAGAAATGATTCTGTCCACTCCAGCTTCCAACATCCCTGACCTTGTGGAGACAAACAGACCATTCTTTGAAGGCCCGTGCACCCCTCCCCCCGTCACCCCCGTCTGCACCATGCATACCTGCAGTACAGTATCAAAACTCGGAAAACGACACCAGTACAATCCAGCCTGGCTTCGTCTTCACACATGTAGCTGCACGCCGTTGCGTGTTTGCACAGGTAGCCCTGGGCCATTTTACCACAGGAGTGACTTCAGGTAACCACCACCACGATGAAGATCTTACCTCCAGCACCACAGCATCCCCTGGTGTGACCCCTTTCAGGTCACACTCACCCCCCTCCTCCTGCCCCTAAGCCCAGGCAACCCCTAATCTTGTCCCCATCGCTGTCACTGTTCGTTCACCAATGTTACATATATGGAATCAGCACCACGCATCTTTTTAATACTGGCTTTTTTCACTCAGCATAATTCTCTGATATTTCTATTTCTAAAGAGGTAGGCTTCACAAACTTTTAGATATTCCAGGAGAGTTCACTGGATCAAGACCTGAACATGAGTGCTAGTAACAAGAGCAAAAAAAGATCACGAGCAGATTAGAAAAAGCCAGATGCCATGACCCACCTCCACTGTTGTGCCCAGTGACACTAAGTCACTTGGGTGAGCTAGCAGTAGCACCTTATTAACTAAGGTTCAGTTTGTGACTGTGAAGGACATGCTTTAACAAGACTGCATGCCTTCCTAAAAGCTGCCGTTACACTTTAGACCTCTCGACCAAGATCCAAACACTGCTCTTGGTATAAAACTCCCACGTACGTGCCGACTACACTGAAAACTTCAAGCAGCAGGGAATTATCTTTTGTAATTTGGAGTATCTTTCAATGCACCGGTAGAGTTTACACAGGAGGCCTGTGGAGGCTGGATCAACTAGCAGGAATGTCAGTGGAGTCCTTTGCTTACTTGCACCTTAACTTTAGGTGGTAATAAAGGGGTGGACTGCTGCGACTCGCGTGTCGGATGTGCGGTGAAGTACCATCCACCTTGACCTAATAATGACGTGGATCGGCTTTCTCACGCATCATGCTGTGATTACCGCCTTTCCACTCTTAATTCTAGCTACTTACTGAACCACACTCTGCCTCAGACCATTTCGCAGCTGGTTTTTGTTCATTGTAGGATTCCATTCCTGCTTGTCCAGATGTGTTGACACAAAATTATCCACTTTCTGCCTCAGGTTTTGGTAAGCTGGCTGAAACATTAAAAAGAAGAGGCAAGGTAAGAAGTTACAGGCACCAAAATTTTAGAAATCAGTCATTCAAGAACACTGCTTTCCACAGAAATGTGGATGTTTCAAGTCCTTCGGGACACTTGCACCATGACGACGAAGCCGGCCCTGCAGCACAGCAGACATGAATTCACGAGCAACCCAGTGCTCACTTTATGGTGGGCAGGCACCAGGCCAGACGCTTTATCATCCATTTACTTCCCAAGGAACGGTACAGGAAGGTTCTGTTAACTCTCTCCTGCCCCCATGCTAGAGAGTAGAAACTTATGCTTAGCAAAAGTAAACAACTTGTCCACATGGCCAAAATGTGGCAAAGCCAAGATTCGATCTAGTCTGTTTTGAATCAGGAACTGGGTTCTAGCCTGGCACCATAACTAACCGGCTGCCTGACTTTCAGCAAGTCACCAACCCTTCAGTCTCAGTTATTTCCACTTGTAAACCTGAAATGTTACTGTCCCCCTTACCTCGCAGAGTACCCTCAGCAATAAATAGGGGCTCAGGAAAACCCCCTGCATAAAATGAAGGGCCACCCAAACCTCAGCAGGATGTGAGAATGGAGACTGAAGTCAAAGCCTATGGAATGCCAGGAAAGGCTGAGGGGGAAGCACAGCTTAAGTCCAAAAATGGAGCTTGAGGCTCTTACTGGCTTCAAATGTTTTAGACCCAACTATGATTAGAACAAAATTAGAAGGCACTTGGTGGACACATGGAATATGTATTCTCAACCTCTAAGACCTTCTGGTATGATCAGCTGATCTTCTTCAAACCAGGTATAATAGTGTGCATTGCTGTTAGGCATCACCCCTGCCCCCTCTGCCTGGACAGTGACTGCTTCCCTACCCCAGTGATGTGTCTTAGCAATGCGACATGGTCTGGTCAATGGAGTGCTAGTGACAAGAGGCCTTAAATGTGGTTGTCCTCTGTCTGGCTTGGTTCTTGTGCTCCGGTGGCCCTCTACGAGGGCATGTCCTGGGACCTAAGATGAATTTATATGTAGCCAAGCTAAACCCAGCCCAGGCCACCTGAGCCACCCAGCTGAAGCCTACTTAGATTAGCTGAACTTTAGCTGACCTGCAGCCCTACCGGCATGAGAATGAGTGCTTATCATAAGTCACTGTGACTGGGTTTATTATGCAGTGTTACTGTGGGCAAAAGTTTGCTAGCAGTCAGGTAAATGAAATTGACAAAAAAAATCAGCAGGCTGAAGCCTGCTGTTGAAACTATAGGTGGACTCTTCCAAAAGGCCAAGAGAACTGACTCACAAACACCCACATACTATCTACCTAGCAACTCCTTCCTCCTCTCCTGACAAGGGTAGGGCAGAGGGTGCCATGTTCTCCTGACCGCAAATGTGGTGCCTGACCCATGCTAAGACGAGCCGATGTTCCCTGGGATTTTCTGAATAGGAATTGAGGGTCCCTTTCTAGAGAAAGAAGATGTAAGATGTAATCAAAATACTAGTAAACAAACAGATGACTCTGCTCTGCAGTGACAATAAACTAGTTATTATAAAAAGCAGAGATGAAAGCCCTTGTGGAGCATCCCTGGTTCCAAATGCATCCCTACTCTTCTGGAAGTTTGCTCAGTCAGTCCTTTCTTGGGTTGCCCAAGTCAACAGACTCACCCCTTTGCTTAAAGAAACTAGAATTAGTTGTCACTTGGAACTATGTATGCATCCTGATATTAAAATTTCAACTCTTCCAAATAAGTCATCCAGTTTGAAATGATAGTTATTGTTTACTGAAAAAGCACAAAGGACAGCAAATGTCACCACCAACCCTGAACAGATCTTGACAACATAAAATAATCCCTTCAGTTCTTGAAGTGAAAGGACAGAATGTGCCTGCCATTAACATTTTATTGCATTATCTATCCCTCACTTGATTTACTTCTCGGTTTGTTCTATTCATTTGTATTTTGGGAGCACTGCAAAGTAAATTACAAACATCATCAGTACACTTTTCCCAAAATATTTAAGCAGTCTGGAAAAGGGCCTAGGAATATACAATTCTAACAGGTTCTCAGGTGATGTTGATGCTGCTGATCCAAGAGCCACACTGAGAACCATGGGGCTAAAGCAACAGTGCCTGAAAACACACTCTTTCCAGAATTAAAACCACCCAGTAACTAATGGAAGGAACATCTAAGGTGTTACATGGGGAAGGCTCCAACTCTCCTTCCCCCAACAGCTTTACAATACTAATTTTCTTTCTTTCTTTAAAAAATAACATGCATACTACATTGATTTAGCTGCACAAAACAGAACATAAGAGATATAAGTGGAGAACTTGTGATGGAAAGTTGAGAACACCCAGAATCCTGGGAAGGGTGGAAGCTCAGTTGATACATATCTGTGACCCTTAAATAAGGAAAATTAAGCATTAAATACTAAGCACTTCTAACACCACGTACTGTATATATTATCTGGTCTACATGTCATTGTTCTACCCTAGAGTACAAGCTTTGAGGACTGGTAGTGACTTGTTCCTGTATCCACACAGTCCACATGCTATTGGCCAGTAAATGTTCAATGAATAAATGGACGATGTCTTTCCCTATCTTTGAGTTGTAATTTTAAGTTCACAATCTTGCTGTTACGTAGGCAGATTTTCTCAGAGAGGAGGAATCACTTCCCTAGAGGCTGTCAGTAACAGAGCCTCCCAAACCTACAACCCTAGTCTTGCTAGCAAAGCTTCTCAAAAGGGAGAAAATGGAACATTCCAGCAACTACTGTACGTCTGAAACTTAACACACCTGACTTCATTCCGTCCCCACGACTTTGGCAAGTACTAGGGGGTTGACCTATGGCATTAGGATCTAAAATTGGCACCAAATCCCCTTTAATCCACGATGGGGTAGAAGATAAGGGTTCTGCACCAGTGTACCTTAATTCAACTGGATACTCAAGCCCACCAATCACTGAGCTGGAGAAAAGGAGGGAACAAATAGCTACAACGTTCTGATAATTGTGCATTCAAACCATTCTCGCTTCCTTATGGCTTTCTCCAATGTTCTTAACACCCAGAGGTTTGATACTGAGGGGCTTAAAAAAGTCTCAGCTTGGGAAAGATAGGATACAGGCTCTGCAACCGGTACTGAATCCCCAAGTTCAGAGAAATGACTGGACTGTCACACAGCTAACAGTGATGGGGCTGGGAACCCAACCCACGTGCACACTACTCAGAAATCTCCTGTACTGCCTCAAGCGGTCTAATACCTCACTGCCGAGATTTTTTTTGAAGTATCTTTTGTTTTTCTCTCCGCTTTAGAAAAGCCAGCCCGACCCCGTCGCCCCGGCTACCTTGGTGTCCACGTCCGCCAGACAGTCCCGGCGGAAGCTGTCAAACAAGCCCCGGCTCTTGAGCTGCTCCACGATGAGAGCGATGAGCTGTGGGTCGCCCGGAGGCAGTGAGGCCGGGTTGATGGGACCGCCGCTCCCACCGGCCCCCGTCGCGCCTGTCGCCGACCCCGCTGAAGCCTGACCCGCTCCGCCGCCGCCCACCGAGCCCGTGCCCCCGCCGCCGCCACCGTCCGCCATGGCTGCGCCCTGGGCCCACAAAGGAAACTGAACACGACTTCTCAGAAATACAGGACCTGAGTCGTGTAGAGGTGGCACAAGCGCCCAAGAAGAAGGCGGGGGTAGTTGAGGAGAAGGAGGGGAGGGAGGGGGCGGCGGCGGAGGAGGTCTGCTCTGATGCAGCAGAGGTGGTGGTAGGAGAGGTAGAAACGGCCCGCTCCATCCCGGGCGCTCTGCAGACGACGTCACCAATGGCCTTTGCATTGTGGGGCGGGAAGTTTTCGACAGTCATCTCCGCCTTTCTTATAGGTAGAGGTCTGGCTGACGGAAACTACAACTCCCGGCAGCTCCGGCTCGTTCGGCGGCAGTTTGCGGGGCAGTGTGGGAATTGTAGGCTCAGCCGCTCGTGATTGCCAGAAGCTGCGCTGGCCTTCCTCGTCGAGTCACTGCAGCGCTCGCTTTGAATCAGCAGGTCCCAGCAAGTGCCCGGTTATAAGAACCATCTGTGAGACTGAGTAAAAGTATACATTAACAGGTTTGTCCCCGAGATGTTCGGATTCACTGTTTCTCGGTCGGGACCTAGGAATCTGCTTTTAACATGCACACCCACGCCCTCCTTGAACAATAGGAACCAGGGAAATTTGGGCAAAAAGGGACTAATCAAATTTATATTATGCCAAAACCTGTAGGTACTTTTTCTTCCTTCAAATTTTAATAGCAGTACATACTTATTTTAAAAAGTTGGAAAATAACAGAACATTGTGATGAAGAAGATTAAAGTTTCCCTGAATTCTTACGTGTGTGGATTTGGTTCCAGAAAATAGACACTGCCGATAATAATGTGATAATAATGATAATAACGGTGATAATAATAATAATAATAATAATAATAAACTAATATCAAGTAAATGGAGTATGCAGGCCTGATGCAAAGCCCTTTACACCCACTACTTGACAAGAAACTAAAAAGCAGATACTCTTATTGCTGTTTTACAGATGCAACAATGGAGACAGAGTTTGTTGCCCTGGTCACAAAGCTAAAGGCTGAAGAGGAGGCTTTGAACTCAGGTTTTCTGAATACAGATCTTGCAGCGTTTAACCCAAGCTATGCTACCTCCTGAGATCTAGCGGGCATCACACACTAGGTAAGGGTTTTTATCCTGATTTGTTTTGAGCCGCAGTTCACCATGGGAACCCCATGGCTGCCACCACTATCCTCTCCTCCTTTCAGCCTTTTGCCTATTATTAGCTCAACTCCTGTCCACCTGGGGCAATTAGGTCCCCCGTTGTTATTTCCTCATTTACATAAACAGTGGAGGGGATGCAAGTAATAAATTCTGCAGTATCCTTGGTTACTGGGAAGAGGCAGAATAGACAGAGCTGGGATGCTCTCTGCATTAACATTTCTTACTCAAGAGAGTTTAAGTTCATCCTCAAACTAAATATTCAGGTGTTAGTTTATACTCATCCTTTAACATCAGCTCAGTCTTTCTCAATTAATGGCAAACATTAATGTTAGTGGCATTCTGTTAATATCTTACCATCCTTGAGATGATCCAATGCCTATTCTTACTAACTGACCTCACACTTACCATCTTTAGCCCCAGGAGAAGCCTAGTTCGGGCCGCCTGGGCCCCATATTCATTCTCCTCCAAGCTCTCCAATCACTTTCACCAGCCTTTTCTCCATTTTGGCACAGCACACCTTACTCTCTTTCCTCAGGGAGCATTTCTGACCCTCAGACCTAATCTGCCTTTGGTCTCACTGATACAGACTCTCAGAGCAAACTCTTGTAGCAGTTATTATAATTAAAAATGGATCATTAATAGACTAATTAGCCACTTGTTTCCCCTATTAGAGTGTAAGCTTTAGAGCTGGGACCACGACTTGTTGTTCATCACTGTGTCCCCAGCCCGTAGCACAAAACCTAGCTCAAAGTGATATGTACGTTCCTGTCTTTCCGGTAGTTTTAGGATAGGGTCAGAATGTGTGTGTAGAGGGGGCGGTATCACTTAAGCCACAAGGTCCAGAAAAGAGAGAGGCATTATAGCAGGAAATGATGCATTAATCTATTGGTCTAAGGGGAGAGTGATCCTGGAGATTGGCAGTAGGTTGTTCACCCTTTAGCAATCTGTGTGGGGACCCTTGTGTCCTGGTTGATGGAATTCTGAACCTTAAGAAGATGCTACACCATATATCTGTGACTTTGCCTCTGAAATTGATATAAATGGTGTGGGGTGGGGGTTTGAGGAGCCAAGGTTATGAAGCCTAGAGGAGGCTGATTATTCATCCGGACTTAGAATAGGAAGCCACCGCGTAAATCCAGAATGCTCTCATCCCCAGTCAAGGAATGTGTATTTCACAGTGCACTAGGGGGCACCATTGCTCTGTTAATAATCCAGGACCTTTAGAAATTCTACGCAGATTATTGCTTTTATTTTGGCCCAGGTAGTCTCATTTTCAGGTATTCTTGAGGAAAAAATAGTTGTTGAATCTCGGTTTTAAAATTGGTCTTTAACAAGTTTCCCAATCCCAGTGAATTGCACTGGGTTCTGGAATATTTTATATCAAAGACAGCATAAAAGAGTGGAAACTCTATTAAGCCCAAACCCAGGTCTCAAAGGAGAAAGGGCAGGACCTGGAAAGAATTGAGATCTATAGGTTGTCAGGGGGGATCTGAAGAAGCAGCCAAGTGCATGCATGGGCTTTTTGCATGATTTTGCATCAGGTGGTGCAGGATTGGAATTCCAGCTGTCACTTTGGGGCAGTGTGACTTTGGGAAAGCTGAATCACCTCTCCAAGCCTCCACTCCTCAGGACCTTGGAGAGGATTAAGCGCCATTTTGGCAATCCATTTAGTATAATTCCTGGTCCTTAGCAAATGTTTAATAACATTTTAGTTGCAGATTTACCTTTGAATGGGGGGTTATTTGATTTAACTCTGTCTCCCCTACTGACCTCTAAATTCCATGAATGGATTGTCTGTTTCACCTGGAACAGTGCCTGGCGTATACAGGCTCTTGGAAAATGTATGATGGATGAACGAAAAAATAATGAATGAAGGGGAAAATTGCTCTTCTAAGTATGAATAAGTTGATACTGCCTTCAGTCAAATGTCAGAATATAGCCAATATTCAGGGGAGTCAGGTACAGTCCAGTAAACTGTCCATAATATATGTGTGAATGTTCCATAGTATGTCTACAGGGACTAGGAGACTGGGCCAGGGAGCAGACCCCAGGGTTAGAAGTCAATCGGTGGGTTGCCTTGGTAACCTTCCAGCCATGTAATCCAAGATCCTGGTCCCTAAGCAAGAGCATCCGAGAGCTCTAAGAACCAAATCCAGGGCTGCATTTAGACACCGCAGCCACTTGGGGTAGACACGTTGTTGATTTTTATTCATGTTCATGGTGTGACCCTTTTTCTTCTTCTTTCTGTGTCGTCATCCAGAGAGCTCTGCCAATTCTTGGCTGGACAGCTGTTCATTTCCTAATTAACAGCATCCAGAGTTTCTCAAGATTGCCTGTCTGGAGTGTGTCGGCTACATCTATACCATGTGATCTTGGCTGCTTCATTTTGTTTGTTTCTTTCTGATATCTTCCAGCATATCTAATGACAAAATGGATCCAAATATACACTAAAAAACAGGGCTTTAATAAGCAGGAGTTCTCAGCACCAATTGATACGATCACTGCCTTTCCTACCAGACACGCATGTTAGATAACATTTCAGGCTTCGGTGTTTTTAACACGTTGTCACTTCAAATTATTATTACTAAAAGATTTCTAGTGAAAGAGGCAACCTGAGATCATATTGAGGAAAGAGTGAGAAGTTAGGAATCTGGGTTGGGTTTGGACACTTACCTCTGCATATTGGCTATGTGACTTCGGGTCATCCATTAACCCATATGAGCCTTGGTTTGCTCATCTGTGAAATGGAGATGATATTAATACCTACCTTTTGTTGTCCTGAAAACCAGCGCTCATATGTATGCAGAACCTGGTACATGGTAGACCCTTAATAGCTACCGATATGGCCTGGATACGACACTCTGGTGTACTCAATTGTA
This sequence comes from Ursus arctos, assembly GCF_023065955.2. NCBI lineage: Eukaryota > Metazoa > Chordata > Mammalia > Carnivora > Ursidae > Ursus > Ursus arctos. The sequence goes on from NW_026622819.1 coordinate 60,168,749, forward strand.
GTCTACGAGTCGGGCAGAGATCTTGATTAATATGTATCCAGAATTAACATACATGTTACTTTAGTAGTTTTAATCTTGCGATGACCTAGGAAACCACTTAGCCAACCTCTACATTGATGAGCTCAATAAAGCCAAGTTCACAGTCAAGCCCTCCATGCTGTTGTTGCTGGGGTCTGGACCCATCAGCTACCTTTGTCGTCATACTTCTAACACCGTCTCTCATTCTCCAGTGACACTCCCTATCTCCCCAGCTCCAACTCCCAACCCCCGGCCTTGTTCCCAGGTGGCCACTTTGACCTAAAAGCAGTTACCTTTGGTAGAGGTTCCCTTGACTATGTCAGTGACATCTCCTCCCCGACCCTTGTATCTCTAATCTGTCAAAAGAAGGGAGTTGAACCAGGGTGGCCAGGAGAGCCTTCTGTGAAGGGTCAGCACTTAACAGTCAAACGTCTCACACACACACGTCACACAGCATAATGTGATTGTGCTGCTTCTAAGATAACACAGGCTTAACACATACGTGATGCATAGAAATTCGTAAGTGTGCCCCATGCCCTGTGGTAAACCATCAGACAAAGTTTAAAGCCCTGAGACAGTTATTGTCTTTGTTTCTTCGGTGTTTCTCTGGGACTATACATTTAGCCTTATTTGGAGAGAATATGTAAATTTGAGGATTGGATCCTGACGCCCAGGGAATGGCCCTCTGACATTCCCCCACCCTCCCATATCATGACAGGTCCAGGAGAGGCAGAAAGAGGCCTGGTGTTTGGGTGTCTGGGGCCACTTTCTGTGGCCAGGCTCGGTCAGAGCAAGCAGCAGTCTCTGAGCGGAGGGGGGGCCCTTCCATTTCTGAGAGCAGAGCTGGCTTTAGGCTGTGCTGGTCTTCATGGAAAGCGCTGGAGTGCCAACGATTTATGACAAGAGGACAGGCAGAACGGCAGGTTGCCCGGGCCAGAGGAAGGGAAGTAATATTTATTGAGCGCCAACTCTCTACCGGCCCTGGTGGAGACTCCTTACCCCCACTACCTGTAGTTGGGCCAACGGCTCTGCGAGGCTGACAGACATCCTTCTTGTTTTATAGATGAGGACGCTGACGTACAGGGAGGGGAAGTCCGAATCAAAGCTCAGACTAGGGCTGCCCGATTCTAAAGCCCGGCTTCCACCTTCTGCAGTGTTTTAGGAGAACTGTGATCTCTGGAGACGGGTGTGGGAGAGAATTCTGGCCCACCACATCGTGGCTATGAATTATGGGTCATCTCTCCTGTTGGACCTCAGTTTCCTCATGTGTGACATGACAGTAGTGATAGGACCTACCTCATAAGGATGGTGTGAGAATTATGTGAGACAGTGCCTGACAGAACAATCGCTACCTGCGACTGTTCTACAGAGAAGACCGGTGGCAGTTTGTTGAACAGGGAAAGGCCCGTGCAGGGGTGAGGAGGTATGTGCATGTAGATTTTATTGTTCCTGAGCTCAGGAAGCCTTCTCAGGGCAGAGAGGGTTGTCGTTCAGCGTGGCCCTTGAGTGGTTGAGCTGCCCTGCCCTATGACAGCCTGCTGCATTCACCCCTCCCTCTGCCTCTACCCGCTGTCCCCTAACCCCCCACCCCTGCCCTGGTGGCTGCTCTGCTGGGCATTCCAGGCTACACTGGGACATTCATATCCTTCTGGGCTCAAGGACAGGGGTGCGTGGGGAGCCCCTAGGAGCTCCCGTACCCTGTGTCCTTCTCTCCCCTGAGACAAAGTAAGCAAGAGGGCTCTAGATGGTGCCCATGGGCTTACAGAGGAAGTGAGTGCCGGGCCAGTCCCCTGATCTCCTTCCATTGCCTTCTCTGGCCAACCCTATGAGGTACCCGTGGGTTTGGGGCACAGTCAGCAGTGTGGGCTGAGTATCTTTAGCAAGTTACTTAACTTCCCAGATGGGCCTCACTTTCCCCACCTGCAAAAGAGAGGATCAAAATCATGCTACTTGCTGTAGTTTTTGTGAATTAATAAAATATGGTGCATAAAGTACGCAGGATGGAAGTCAGTGTGCAGTAAGTGCTCAATACGTCATGGTTCTTATTACCCTTTGTCCTTCTGGCAACATAGGCTTGCTAGCGGAGCTAAGCCACTTGTTTGTTCACTCAGAAATGATGGTATCTGCTAGGTCTGGAGGGGTACAGGGGAGAGACGGGAGATACCCACATGAACTTGGCCTTGGTCCTCATGCTGGAGGAGTTCAAAAGCTGGAGGGAGATCATGAATAGAGTGCCTGAGGAGGCAGGTGGGCACAGAGGGAAGAGAGGGGCTGCAGGTAACTGCTCGAGGCCGCCTTGGGAATATCACAAAGAGGCAGTATTCGAGCGGGGTCCTAAAGCGTGCAGTGGGCTTTGGCCCTGCCTTGTAGAAGAAGTTCCTTTGAAGACGCCCAGCTTATAAGTCTCGGCAGGAAACATAGAGGCCAGGGACTTGATTTCTTAGCTTCCCAAAATGTGTCCTGGACTCCAGCCGTCAGAGACCAGCCACCCAGGCAGTCTGATGCAGCAGGACGCATGTGACCAAGCAAGGGGGAGGTGGCGTCCCCTTCAGAGGGGGCCATGGTGGAGTTCCCGCATGGGTCCAAAGACACCTGCTGCCTTTTCTGTCCCAGCAGCGGGGGGAGGAGGGGCAGGGTCACCACGGAACACCTCATAGTGTGACTTTGGGTGTGGCTCCTGTCCATGTCACCCTCAAGCCTGGATCTCTGGCCCTCCCAGAGATTCTGGGAGCCACACTGTCATGTACAACGTACCTTTACTGCATAAATCAGCCAGAATTCATTTGTGTTGCGATTAAGAACATTTCCTGGATAAGTAGCGAGGCTCGGAGTCCCAGGCAGAGGGTACGGCTTCAGCAAAGGCCCAGAGATGTGAAGAGCACGGATATATTCTGAGAAGAGTTGCCAGCCCATGAGCTCTGTGGGGCTGCAGAGCATGTATCACGGGGTGTGGTGGGGACCAGCAAGAGGTGAGGTTGATGAAGTAGGCTGGAGCCTCAAATGCCATGCTTTCAGAGGGTGAATTTGACCTTGGTGTGGGGACAGTGAGTTTTAAATAGGGCAGGACCGGCCTCCGATGTGCGGTTTGCAAAAATTTCTCTAGGACAGCACAGAGTGGGATTGGACTGGGTGAAGCTGGAGGCAGGGAGACCAATGAGGAGGCTGCAAGAGTCCTCTCACGTGGCAGATGTTGGCTAGGGCTTCCTGCCCCTTGGGGTCCAGCTGAGACCGCTCACCCCGCTGCCCCCACCCTGGCCATCCTGGGCCCTGCAGAAGGCCCTGCCTGACCCCTTCCACAGTTTCTGCAGAATCTCCACGGTCACCTCTGCTTTGGAGATCCCGCCTTTACCATATTCATTGTAGCTTGGGGATTTTTGTAGGAGACTCATCACCTTGATTCTTTGGTACTGACTAGAATTCCAGAGGTATCAGAGGAGGCACTGGCCTTTCAGCAACGTTGAAAACAAACTGCAGATTGTCCTCTCAACCTTCTTGTTCTTAGAGGACTTTCCATGTCCTGAGGGATTCGTGGTCAGCTTTTTCTCCTCACGAGTGCACTAGCCTCTGGCCAACTTATTATCTCCTGGCTCCTCTCCCCGTGCCCCGTCGCCTCTTCACTCCCACCCTCATGGTTTGCCAGCAGAATGCCAACTTTTTGTGATGGGACGCGCTGCGAGTCAGCTCTCTTCAGCTCCTTTTTCCAAACAGCCCTGGGCCCACTTTTGCATCTCCCAGCCCTTCAAGGAGGTCGTCCAAACAGGAAGGTGATCAAGCTCCACACTTCCTTGAAGACAGGAGTGGTTAACATGATTTTCCTGCTTCTGCTATAGCTGTTCACAGTTGTGTTTTGCTGCTAATAACTGTTAACCACAAAATAACAGCAGCTTATGCAAGACAAGAGTTTGTCTCACGTAAAAGTCTGGAGGAAGGCAGTCCTGGGCGGATAGGGTGGCTCCATGACCACCTTAAGCTCCACCGTCTTGAAAGTGCTGCCTCATGATCCAAGATGGCTGCCCTAGGCTCCTGGCCCTAGTCTTGGAGCTTTCCGGTATAGCCTCCAGTTAAAAATTGGGGTTCATATTATTAAGGAAGAAGTGGCACCTGTATACTGGGAGGAACTAGTGGTCTGTGCTGTATCTGTGTATCTCCTACTTCTCTCAGAAGCTACAGCTGCACTTTTCCCTGGACTGGGCGTCGACGGGAGCTTTGGTGTTTAGTATGTTGGTCATTGGTCAATAGTAATTGTTGTCATTCCTTGTAGAAGTGTCAACCTTGCGACTCTAGGAAGGGCTGTGTGGCTAGTCGGACTGGGGTGTGTGAGGCCCTTCAGAGATGCCGGCAGATCCTCGCTCTCGATGCCTGGCTTCTCTGCATTTTTCTGGGACTCTGCTTGCCTGTCGTCTCTCTGTGACAGAGGTGGATTAGGGCCCAGTGGCCTGTAGATGTCCCAGCTCCTGCTGCCTGTCAGCCAGTTGCAAGCAGAGGGTTTATTTCCAGAGAGAACGTAGAGCTACGGAGAAGTGCCCGTCTTTCTGGGGAGGCGATGCAGTGGCTCAGGAGCCAGTGAGCGAGGATGAGGCTGCCTGAGCTCCATCCAGGAGCCTGCTCTCGGCTTCCTGCGCCGATCCCTCCTGGCACTTCTGGTGTGTCGTGATAGACTGAGCTCTAGACATTTGCTGCTGCTGCTTGCCTTCTGTGACCATACCCCAAAGTGGGGGGTTGCTCGAGCCTCTGGGGATGCTTGGGGAATACACAGATCTTCGCAGCTCTACCTGGAATGAAACTCTGGTCTGTTTCAGTGCCTTTTTCTTCTGTTCTTTCCCTCGATGGGCTGTGGTTGGCAGGCTTCGGGGTAGCCGACTGTGGGCATCATTCATACTATTCTCCAGATACTACACCCGAGGCAGGGTTGCACCTGCTGGCCCCAAGGCAGGGCCATGTGAGTAGTCCAGCCAATGAGCCATGAGTAGAAGCGACATGTGCCACTTCTAGACTTGGACCTTTAAAAATTGCTGCTTCAAATCTCCCTTTCTGTTGGGGTGACAGTGGGCAGTATTTGAAATGGGGGATGCTCTAGGCTAAGGGTGACCTGAAGCCGAGCCCCCAGCTGGCCCTTGGTGCATCTATAGATTGAATAAGAGAGAAATCTTTAGTGTCTGAAGCCGCTCAGATTTAGGATTTTTGTGATCACAGCGTTACCTAGCCTGCCTGACCAGTGGTGCATGTTCATCGTTTGTGGTTGCCGGGCATCCCAGTGCCCTTCCTGTTTGGGACTTTGTTCCACTGTCTGAGACTTGTCGAGAGGCAGAGCCTTCCTGTAGAAGGTGAAAATGCCAGATATGCACCCACTTTCCCAGCCTCCCTTGCCGCTCAGGGGCCGGCACAGGACCAGCGCCAGCAGAGATGGTCCCGAGCTTTGTGTCGGGGGCTGTGCGTTCGTAGGAGCTGCGGCGGAGACGGTGCTGGGCTGGTTCTGTAGCAAGGGTTTGGGTTATGCTTCTGGCTGTGTGACCTCCCTTTTTTCTTGCCTGCTTCCTAAGCCTCATTTTCCAGCCTTCCCATCTGTTCTGTGAGCTGCCCAGTATCTTTCTATAATTTCCCTTTCGGCTTAAATCACCCAGCACCCATTCATGCTGCTGGAGACGAGGAGCCTTGGACCAATAAAGCCAATTAGGGGGCGGTTGTGAGGCTGCAGGAAGGCAGGAGGGAAGGGACTGGCCGGATGCGACTAGCTTCTCTTCCCCTTCACGAGCTGCTTCCCTGGGAGCAATCCTTGTCTGTCTTAGCCCAGAGCAAGCCAAAGGGGACTGGGCTCGTGGGTTCTGGTCAGACGCGGGCCACCTTGAGGCACGTGAATCATATACTCCTTATCTGTAACAGGGGGCAGTGATAGGCCCTCACTTAGGGGGTGGGTGGCGAGGAATGTATTTGAAAGAAAATAGGTTTGGGAGAGTGCTGGAAACCCTAAATCAAACCCCCAGTGCAAGTGTACCACTTTATCCTCGTGTTACCTTGTTGAGCAGATCCTGCTGGAGACGCTGGGGTGGCATGACTGTAAAATGGAGGCTGCCTGTCGTGACGTGGTTCTGTCACTCACCCCTTGGGTGGTCGCAGCGCAGTCCTCTCAATTCGGACCCATCTGAGCTTCTGCCCAAGAGACGGGAGACCTCACGTTTAAGGTAATGAAAGGATTCCTGATGAGCTCAGAAAAAGCAGAGAAGCATAAAGGTGGGAAAGGACACTTGGGGATTATTTTCTTCAATCCTCTCAATTTCCAGAGCTCAGAGAGGGAGGCCTCCTGACCCAGAGCCACACAGCAACTCTGTCGCTGAGCTTGGGGTTGGGATGCAGATCTTTCACCCTGACAGTGCGTCTTAATCCAGAAGTGTACTTGTGCTGTCATCACATTGGCAAAAATGATTTGGAAAGACAGCAACTCTCCCTCAAATCTACAAGCCCCATTTCATAGCAGCCTGTGATCACCTGATCCTTATCCCCCCCTAGAGAAGGATCCTTACAGTACACTACTTTTTTTGCTTTCTCAGCCATTTAAAACACTTTATTGCGGAAGGGTGAAAAATTGCTGAATTGATCTTTTTAAATTAACATGGGATCCAAATGAAAGAAATTTGGAAGAAGAGAACTTTCTCCTCCAAGTGGCTGCCAGCACCCAGCCCCACCTCCCCCAGCTGAAGTGTCCCTTGTTCTTGCGTGCTCTGCCCCAGATTCATGGGCCGCTCTCCGAATCGTTGGCAATTTTCTCTGCACTGTCCTGACAACCTCGGGCCATGAAATTAAAAAGCTAGTTACCGAATCTTGCTCCGAATGGCTTTGTCCTTGCCAGCGATTCGACAGAGAAATCTGGAAGAGGGAGCCTCCGCTATGCCTGCAGTGGGCTGAAATGCCACCAGAATGACAATGGGCTTCACCGAGGGAGGGGGAGAGAATGCGCAATTTGCCAGGAATGAATGCATGAAAGAGAGAGAGAGAAAGAGCGAACTTTGGGCTTCAAATTGAAAAATTCCAGTGTCTCAGCAGAGGTCTTGGTGCCTCTGCTCCGGGACCTGCTACAAAATGCTGAGCAGGGCACATTTCCCCACACCAGTGCCCTCTGGTCCTCGGCCAGGGTCCGGAGCTCACAGCTGGAGAGCTGGGAAGTCAGAATTTGGGGAGGAAATGGCTCCAGACTGCGGCAAGCCCTCCCTGGGAGGCCAGCCCACCTAGCCAGCTTGCCTGTGGCGAAGCCCCCCTCCCCACCTGCCACCTCCAGCTTCAAGTCTCTACCCTGAATGTAGACGCCAGTGCTCATGCCACATACTATCACCACCTACCCGCACTCCCAAGGAATTTTAAGAAATCTCAAAACTGGAAGAATTTTAGTTACCTTTAAAGAAGAAAAATCTTTATAGAAGACGACTGTGGTGTGGCTCACTGCAGCATGGGTGTCCCTGAGCTGCAGGTGGGTGGGGCTCAGTCTCTTGGCCGTGGCACCTACACAGAGCAAGGGCCTGGGAGATCCTGACCGGGTGAAGGAATAGGAACAGCTCTCTCAGAGGACAGCTCTCTTTCCTGTGTTGCCCGCTTTGGGCACGGCTTACAGACTGACAGGTGGATATATAGGGAAGCGGGAAAGAGGCATTTGAGCCCTGGGTCACCAGGGAGGCCGAATGAGGTCCTTGACTTCATAGCCCAAGACCTTGATCACGTTGCCTCACCTCCCCAGGTAGGACTCCTTATCTGTGAAATGGGAGTCACCGTGGTGGCCACTCAGAGGGAGGCTCTGAGTTAGTCGGTGTTGAGTAAAAATAAAAACTTACCAGGGCCTGGACCCAGAGCCCATCCTGACCGGCAGGTTCTTCTTGAGAGCTCTGGCCTCACTGTCCCAGGGGACTTGGGGTTAGTGTCATTACTGGACAGGCCTGGCACTGAATGGCCCCTGGCAAGCTGTGTTGGTCCCTCGCTATTTAACTGAACACAGGCACCCACTCAGTTCCCGGTCGCTTATTCATTTATCTGTACTAGGACTTATCAGGTGCCTTCTCTGTGCTGCCCTGTGCTGGGACTTGGGCTAAGGGAGTAGGTGAAAGGTGGCATGGGCTCGGTTTTTGGAGCTTACAAGCAAGTGAGAAATAAACAAGCAAAATCAAGCTCAAAGTCATTGTGGAGTTCAGATCAGGTGGTGGTCAGGGAAGTCTTTGGAGACACGTTGTTTGAACTGAGACCTGAGCATGAGAAGGAGCTGCCTACGCTCAGACCTGAGGAAGGAGGGTCCCGGGGGAGGGAGCAATAGTATAAAGGCTTGGAAGTGAGAACGAGCCTGCCCGGAGGCTTAGTGTGTCCACGGTTGATGGAGTAGCGGGACAAGGGTGGCAGATGGGTTCATTGGAGAAGTCTTTCCACAGGAAGCCTAGCCGGAGGTTTGGTGCTGGGCCTGTAGTCCAGAACACGTGCTGGGGGTGGAATACTTTCACCAGTGTCTTCCCTGAGGCTTGCTCCATCCCCCTCTGTGTCCTGCACCTGCTGTGACTGCTTTAGAGGACAGGTTGTGCAAAACGGGGAGGTGGCTCCACCAGGTATGGCCCACCTTCTCAAAAGTGCATGTCTCCCTGACCTTGGGGTCATGCCTGGGTCAGGGGGCTGTCCTTTCCTGCCTGCCACCAGACTCTCCTGTTGCCCACCCTGTGTGGGGCACACGCTGGTGCTGGCTGCTGGGGCTAGAGGCTGCTGAAGTCAGAGCTGCTCTTCCTGACGTGTGTCCTGAATGGGACAGTGGTCAAGTAAGCTCCATGGTGGGCCTGCCCTCCAGGCCCCCAGCCTGAGCTCACCCTTATGACCAAGCCTCCCCTGGTCTGATCTGTGCCAAACGAGGACCTGCAGCCCCCCTGGAGGTCAGATCTGGGGTCCCAACACCCTGCTGACATGACTAGCCAACACACAAAGGGCTGTCCACTTGGGGTCAGGCAGCCAAGGGACCTCTGGTGATATGGAGTCTGAGATTTTTTCTGTTGCAAGGAGCTAAGAAGCTAGGAGGCATTTAATCCAGCTCCATTCATTTGTTCATTCAGAAAATGTGCAGCACCTGCCATGTGCCGTGATTATATTAATGCCAGGTCATAGACTATTCTTGGGGAACTATGCAGTGAACAAAACAGAAGTGGTTCTGGTCTTTATGGACATCATTATTTTTAGGAGGCTGAATAGACACAAGATAAGTAAGCCAAAAATACATAATCCTGAGCCGTGATAAGTGAGAGAAAAGACAAGAACAAGACCTGTTGCATATGTCACAGGCTCGCCTGTGGTCGAACCTGACCTCACGGTACAGGTATGAATGCTCAAGTTAGATTCAAGTCACACATAAATATCCAGAACGCTCGAATCATCTGTGAGGTTCATTATTATTAGTAATACTTGCCAGAAAAAAAAAACCAAACAAATACGAAAACCATGTTGTAGAGAAAGTCTGAAATCTGGCCAGTCTTGAGATCAGCTGGCGAACCCTGGTGTTAATGAAGTCGTTAAGTGTGATGGTCGTTGACGGTGTTTGTAAACTCAGAGATGTGAACAGGTGACACGTGTGTGGAACGTCTCCTGTGCCGAGCACTGCAGTGGGCATGGGAGGCCCCCAGGGTGTTCACCGTCGACTGGGAACCTGCCCGCCTGTCTGCTTGGCGCCCCATCCCAGTGCTGGGCTGCGCCACGTGAGAGACGGCTGGGCTGCAGGTCCTGGTTGTTCTGTTTTGCTTCAAGATTTGGTTTTGTCACCAGATTTCTGTGGAGATTAACCTGACAGAGCCCCGAATGTAGTTCCTTCTGTGGTGGGTTGGGTTTTCCTACTCGACGAAGTCAATTAGACCTACATCTTGGTGAAGCAGGCACAGAAGGGGAGGTTTGTATCGCAGAAAAATCTCTTTTTAGATTAGGCAAAATAGAATTCGTGCTTGAAAAAAGAGCGCTATTTCTGTCATCAATCTGATTTTGTACCCATTTCAGTTTTAAGCTCTGTGTCCCATTCCAGAGCAAAATCTTCCTCCCCGTTCCTGTCCCTCCTCCCCCACCTCCTCCTCCACCTCCTTTCCCTCCTCAGATCTTCCCCATCCTCCCCTCCCCCTCCCAGTCTCCTCCCCTCCTCCCCCTCTTCATCATCCTTCCCCTCATTTCCTCTCCCTCCACCCTTCCCCCTCCTTCCTCTCCTCAACTCTTCCCCATCATCCTCCTCCTCCCTCTCATTATCCCCTCCGCTTTTCCCCATCCCCTGCTTTTCCTTCTCCTCATCTCCTCTGCCCCTCCTTGTCTCTCCCTTCTCTCTCCTCCCCCTCCTCTCTCTTTCCTCCCACCTCCTGTTTTCTACTCCTTCCTTCCTCTCTCCCCACTCTTCCTTCGTAAATCAATCCATGTTTATTTGCCTTTGATCTGAGGTGCAGTACTGATCAGGAGACTTACTGTTAGAAGTCAGAGAACTCTGGAGCAGCTGACCTCATTTATAGGAGTTCCTCTGTTTTCTCTACACAATGGGAACAGTTCGACAGCACACGTATTGACTTGAGCCTGTGTTTGTTTTTGCCAGGCTTCTGGGTTCTGTGAAGAAGAAAAGAGGAATAAAGAGGACAGCATCCTCCCTTTTAGCAACTTCCTCTCTCAGTGGGAGCCTGCTGTGTGATGGGAACTTTCTGTCTGGAGACGTTCGAGACAGACCACAGTATGTGACTGTGTGTATGCAGTTCATAGCCAGAGAGAGCGGCTCAGGCCACAAATGCTACTAGACACCAGGGTCAGTGTGGGCTGGAGGAAGGCTCCACAGATAGTGTGGTGCTTAAACTGAGCCTTGGAGTTTGGAATGATCTGGAATTGGAAGGGCGGGCACTCCTGATTCTGATCATGGGACCAACCCGTCTCTCCCCAGATTTCCGTTCCTGCCCTGTGTAGACCTGCCTTCTTGTTTTCTTGCCCCTCTCCTCTTCATGGCAGCCCCCAACCCCTAAGTCTTTCTGGCATTGGACCTTTCCTCCCCTCTTCCCTCTCAGTGGAAGTAACCAGCCCTGTCACTCATGCTCACGGGTCAGATGTTTCCCTTGGCGCTCCCAGGAGACCCTGACGTCCTCGTGCGGCAGAAGTAATGTGGTGACAGATCAGGCGTGCACTGGAGTTCACACTGACCTGAGTCTGGATCGTCTTCTGCTCGGGACTCGTGGACCTGGGCAAGCTGATCAACAGGATTGGGTCTCTATATCATCTCCGGTACCGGGGGCTGATGATCCCTACTTCAGGGCTATTTTCTGGATGACGTGAGATAATGCATGGGTAAAAGGTCTAGTGCAAGTAGAAACACCCCCAAAATACTGGTCCCAGCTTTGCCCCAGTTCGTTTCAGCCAAGTCTGACGGCAGAGGGGACCAGTGGGGGAGAGAGAAGTGTGAAAGCATTCATGCTGGGGAGTCTGATCACACTGGCGTTGGTCCTGGTTCCCGATTCTAGGAGAGGTGTCTTTTGGACAAGTGACTTATCCAGTGTCTTCCCAATTGCTGTGCCCTGCGTGAAACTGGATAATGTATGTGAAGGGTCTCACGCAGTGGCTGACATGTAGAAAGTCCGAGCATCACCGTCATGGCTGAGCCCAGGCCACAGAAACTGAACCCCTTGGCGGCATCAGATAGACCATGTATACCAACCTTAGGAAGAGGATGAAACACTTTGGAAATGATGGATCGTCTCCGTGAAGTCTTCACACAGAGTTGTTCTCCAACTCTAGTAGAGGTCCCTGTGGGCGAGAAGCATCTGGAAAGAGGACGTGGGAGCCCCAACGTGACTGATTTCCTTGAGTTGCCCTTTGGAACTCACACACAACATTGCGTCCTCAGAGCTCACACAATGCCGAGTATCATCGCGTATCAAGAACAGAGTAACCAAACCCGGGGCAGCTGGCATCGTGGGGCGCTTTGTTTGCTAACCTGACAAACAAACCCAGCGCACTGACAACACCCCGCCAGCCTGCTTCAGGCAGCACAGAGCCCAGGGACCGGGCCGTCTCCTCGCCTGCTTGTTGGAGTGACAGCAGCAGAGATCAAAGTTTAATGCACCGATTATCTTTCTGTTTTCAGGGGCCCAGCAGGGTTGAATGGGCTGCCTCATCCAAGGAGGCCGCAGACAGTGGCCGGGCGGAACTGAAAAAGGAAGGAGACTCGGCTGAGACAAGGCCCACCCCACCGCATTTTTCATCAGGCTCTGAGTGCCGGGGGGCCTTCCCGGGGACTCGGCTGTAGGGCCTGCTTCCATTATCCTCAGCCTGTTCTGGTCCACGAAGGTTTGGCAGCAGGAGGCGCAGAACAGAGGGACCCAACTGAATAAACCCTCAGAAATAGAACTGCTTGCAGGAAAACCAAAGAAATATCTGGACATCTTTTCGTGCTTCTAGACCTGCTTAAAATGCATGCTGCTAACAGAGCCTCTGCCCTTACTGTTGGAAAATGGACCATGCAGCTGATACCAGGCAGGAATATGCTCACTCCCTCGCCCTTGATGATATGTCACGACAGTAATTATGATGATGATAGTAACAACAAAGGCAGCTCACACACATTGAGTGCTTACTGTATGCCAGGCAGTCTACCGAGCACTTCATGTATGTTAATGCAGGCAGTTCTGGTTTTAATCTTGATTTTCTTTATGAATTTGCCCTGTGTCCTTGAGGAAGTTACCCACCTTCTCTAAACAAAGAGATATTTACATGCGTTTTATAGGTTTTGGGAGAGAATTAAGTATAATTATGTAAAGTGTGAAGTATATAGCAGGTGCTCTGTGATGGTTTCAGGGGCCCAGCAGGGTTGAATGGGCTGCCTCATCCAAGGAGGCCACAGAGGGTGGCCGGGCGGAACTGAAAAAGGAGGGAGACTCGGCTGAGACAAGGCCCACCCCACCACATTTTTCATCAGACTCTGAGTGCCAGGGGACCAATATAATTTTTATTAATAATGTGAACTTTCCTGTTTATTTATTTATTTATTTTTGTACCTGTTTCCAAAGGTCTTGCCTTCCTAGGACCTGTCCTTCTGAAACAGGGAATGTAGAGATCCACCTTCTCTTTCTGGATGAACTCCTACTCAACCCTCAAGACCCATTTCAAAGGTTTCCTACACTGTGAAACCTTTGCCAGTTTCCACAGTACAAAACATACTGCACTCTTTGCCATGCTTCCATCCTGGCCCTCATCACGTCGTAATTGGGTCTGTTTATGGTCTGTCTTCTTGGAAAGCTTGAAAGTTTCCGGAGGTGCAATCAGTATCTGCTGTGCTCCCCTAGCTTAGCGGTTTTCCTGGTGTGGTCTGCAGACTTCTGGGGGTCTGCGAAACTCTTTCAGGGGGTCCTTGAGGTCATTACTGTTTTCATAACTCTGGGACATTATTTGCATTTTTCATTCTATTGACATTTGTAGTCGTGGTGGGTAAGACTGCTGGCATTGATTTCAACCAAGGATATGACATCAAAATGTACGAGGAATCGTATCCATCACCATCATACAGTTAATGTTAAAACACATGCCAATTTCACTTAAGAATGCCCTTAATGAAGTAGTAAAATGATGAACTTTATGATATCTCGACCCCTGCCTTTTTAATAATCTGTATAGAGAAAAGTGGGAAGTACCTATAAAGCACTATGGCTGCATACGAAAGCGCCGTGGTTGTGAAGGTAATGTCAAGGAAACGCACATGTGTGTGATTGAATTGTGAGCTGAATTAGTCGTTGTGTGTTCATGACACATGCTTTTTACTTGAAAGAACCCAACTGACAAACACCGTGGTTGTTCAGATTTGGGCATTTGGCAATTGTTCTCTCAAAAATGAATTCAGTGAGGGGGCACCTGGGTGGCGCAGCGGTTAAGCGCCTGCCTTCGGCTCAGGGCGTGATCCCGGTGTTGTGGGATCAAGCCCCACATCAGGCTCCTCTGTTATGAGCCTGCTTCTTCCTCTCCCACTCCCCCTGCTTGTGTTCCCTCTCTCGCTGGCTGTCTCTGTCAAATAAATAAATAAAATCTTTAAAAAAAAAAAATGAATTCAGTGAGCCTGTCACTTTTAAGGAAAGCAGTGTTTGTTACCAGTGAGAAAGTTCAAGCTCGGTGGGAATCAGAAGTTTGGAAAACGTGGTTTGCCGTTCTGAACTTGACATCTTCTCGTTACATGTCCTCGAAGAGAACTGCAGCGATACTAGTGAGTCGGAATTTTTGATGCTGTATATTGAAATGTGTAAATGTTTGGAAGATCTGCATGAGTCTGAGGCAGTTGTTTTCAAATTGAACACTCAGGATGTTATAAAATCCCTGATGGGTAAAAGACGCGAGATAGGGCGCCTGGGTGGTGCAGTCAGTCGAACGTCCAACTCTCGGTTTTGGCTCTGGTTGTGAGCTCGGGGTCATGAGATCCGGCCCCACGTCAGGCTCCACGCTCAGCATGGAGTCCGCTGAAGACTCTCTCCCCTCTCCCTCTGTCCCATGCCCTCAACGCATGTGCGCCCCCCCCCCAAATGAATAAATAAATCTTAAAAAAAAAAAAAAGTGCAAGATGGACCAGTGGATTTTACTGTGGCAGAGTAGAAAAGTTCAGCAACACGATTTCAGATTTTATATCACAACAACCCGTAACAAAAACTTGTCACGTGTGTCTGTTGTACCAAAGAATATCCATCGTTATCTGAAAAGGCTATTAAAACAGTGCTCCCTTTTCCAACCATATATCTGTGTGAGGGTAGGTTTTCTCTCTACATTTTCACCGGAACAAGCTATTAGAGCAGACTGAGTGCAGAAGCAGATCTGAGGGTCCCGCTGTCTTCCGTTAAGCTGGACATTAAAGAGACTGGAAGGTGTGTAAAACAATGTTGCTCTTCTCACTAAACTTCTTCATTCTGTAAACTAGAGTTTATTTTTGTACAATATGAAAATATTTTTATTTCATAAAATAGGCGACACGTTGACGTGTAGTGGGTTGGTTATTGTTATTTTTTTTTAAAGATTTTATTTATTTATTCGACAGGATAGAGACAGCCAGCGAGAGAGGGAACACAAGCAGGGGGAGTGGGAGAGGAAGAAGCAGGCTCACAGCGGAGGAGCCTGATGTGGGGCTCGATCCCACAATGCCGAGATCACGCCCTGAGCCGAAGGCAGACGCTCAACTGCTGTGCCACCCAGGCGCCCCGGTTATTGTTATTTTTAAATGAATAAATGAATACTCATGCGGTTCTTCAGTGTTAATTTCTTATATGATACACAGCAGCAAAAGCATTGTGGGGTCTTTCCTCAATAATTTTTGAGCGTATGGAAGACCAGAGAGGTTGAGAGCCACGACTCACGGCCTGGCACATAGTAGGTACTCACCAAATAGCTGTGGTATCCAGGCCTTTGGAGGTGATGACAGACCAGGCTGCCTGGTCCTGATGTTTTTCTGCTTCTCTGTTCTTCGAAGGACCGTGTCTGGACTGCCTGGCCCTTACTCCTGTGACTCGGAGAGGGCTGGATGTGACCTCAGAGCTCGTTCAGACTGAGTCCCACTGCCTGGTTTATGCTCAGTAGGATTACTCCTGAGTCCTCCCATCCACATCCCAGAAGCACCCCTGCAGACTACAGGTTCTAATTCCATTTGTTTTCTGCCTTTATCGCTGGGTTTAGGCTATAGTAGGAAGCCTATGGAATTGCTGAGACAGTAATTTGCAATTAAATTTAAGAAATGTTAGGGGTCAAATCCGGGGTAGACATAGGCTATTTTTAAAGACAGGCCATTTAAGAATAGAGCAAAGGTGGGTCACTTACCACTCAGGCCCTCCTCTGCCCGGCTCGGAAAGATGCCTCCTTAAGGAGGGGAAATGCTGATTGCTCTCCCCTTGCTCAAAGGCAGACAAAGGTAGGGGAGCAGTGACCCTTCCCTGACACCCCGTAATCCAATCCCCCCCTCCTTCCTCTCTCCTGCCCTGGCCGATCCCTGTGGGCCTGAGAGAGAGCATCCTTCTGGGCCAGCCCATGTGGCTGCCTGTCATTAGAGCCGAGACCACGATACACTTGAGGAAATGGTAATGGGGCCTGGAAACAAAGATAATTAGCTAATGCATGAAAACATATAAATAAAGAAACCCAACCACCTCTAAGGCTTTTAGGGCTTGTGGAGGTTGAGGTGACCCCGGGGCTTTAGTACCACCAAGAGCCTTGGGGAAGGGCCAATGCACTGGGGCTTCTTTCGCTTGGGTCTCAGTTGGGGAGGGACTGCTGGGAATAAGGGCTGGTTGCAGCTTTGGATGGGACACATGCTTCTCTACAGTATCTTAGGTGGTGTTTCCCAGGCAGCAGACTCGGTGGCATTTGGGGGGTCAGGCCCGGGAACCACACCTGTGAGGGAGCATGGGGAGCAGGCCTGGCAGGGGCTGTTGGTCTGTGGAGCAGTTGCGACAGGGGCCTCAGCCAACCTGCGGGGAGCCTGGAGCCGGGGCAGCCCCCACAGTGGTCCTGAAGCAATACAAGAGGCCTTCGTGTTGTTCTCTCACAGTGCTCTGTCCTGGTTGCCAGCTGTGCCCACCCCAGCCGGAGGGAGGGAGCGGACCTGAAGGCCACATGGTTCCCCTCGGTCTAGTGCAGTTTCCAGAGAAGGGCTCATTGCGGGCCATCTGTAGCCTGGAAGCCGGAGGAACAGGTGCCTGCATTCTGAGGGGTGACCTGGCCAGGACATTGTGGCACAGCCCACAGAGGCAGCAGGAAGCCATGAGGATGCCGGGAGCGAAGGATGTAAGTCAAAGGGCGGACAGAGCCAGAAACAGCGTCGTAGTTCTTCACACAAACAAGCCCTGCTTCGAAGGAAAGGGAAGGAAACATAAAAGATACTGAATGTAGTATGGTTGGAAGAATGGAGAAAGTAATGACATCGTGTATGGGAAACATATATAAAGGGGATAAGTTAGCTCTTGGGCAGGTATTTAACCTTTCTGTACCTCAGTTTTCTCATCTGTAAAATGGGAATATAATAATGGTACCATCGTCATTGATGTTTTTGTGAGGATTAAATAACTTGATATGTTAAAATGCTTAGAAAAGGGTCCACTATACAATAAGAACTATGCATTTGCTGTGATGGTGATTGTTGCTCTTGTGGGGGTTGTGGTTGTTACTGTCATGCAACGTGCTCTCCCACCATGACAGCGCCTAGGTACAGCCATGGAGTCCATCATCTCCCAAGAACACAATTACAAACCAGT
This sequence comes from Ursus arctos, assembly GCF_023065955.2. Taxonomy (NCBI): domain Eukaryota; kingdom Metazoa; phylum Chordata; class Mammalia; order Carnivora; family Ursidae; genus Ursus; species Ursus arctos. The sequence continues at coordinate 60,185,992 of NW_026622819.1, forward strand.
AATTTGCAGGAAACCATGGAGGCACACACGTGGTTTGGGGCCATCTTGGGATTTGGCTGGGACAGAGTTTCTCAAAGCGTGGGGACCCCAGTATCTAGGGTTTCTTTAGTGGGGGGATACATGAAGCATTAAAGCAAGTGTTTCTCTTGTTTCCGTCCTGACTCGATCCTGATTATCTCAAGGGGAAAGTCTCAGGCTGGTGCTGGGGTGTCCCTAATGCCCCTCTAACACTTGCTGTTCTCTCTTGTTAATGACGGGAGCACGGGCTGCAGACTCTGGTACTTCCCCGGGCGGCAGAACTGTGGCTGGATTGCAGTAGGATTATCTTGCTTTTAACGTTCTTATTTTTCTAGTGACCATCTACTTATAAGCGAAATCTATTTTTTAATTACTGTTGTGAGAGAAAGCTTCTTCTTAACATAAGTTTTATAAAAATCAGTATGCCCACATAAAGAAAAATGTGGAATAGATATGCGAGGGGGTTATACGAATGACTGGTTTGAGATGCGCTGGGTTTAAGGGAACAGGAAGTGTTCGGGAGGCAGGATCAGCAGGGCTGGAACCCGCCTGCATTCCTTGGCACACCGTTTATGCCACAGAGAATGCCCCTGCCCTCTCCTCTCTGTGTGGCTCTGATCTGACACACCTTTCCCAGCCTCGCTTCATGGCCACTTCCTTCACAGACTTTTCCCCAATTCCTCCCAGGTGAGTCATGTCTCTCTTTCTCCGCTCCGTTCCCATAGCACTTTGGGGACAATAAGACGCTTCTGTTCTGATGGAGCAATGCAGACCAAATTCCAGTTGTCTGTGCCCAGCACATCACAGAGCACGTACACGGCAGGTACTCGGATGTTCGCTGTGAGTCTGCACGTCCCTGAACCGTGGCCAGATGAGAAGCGTGTGCACTGATCCAGGCAAATGTAGCCAGAGACGGAAACTGCAACAAAGGGCCACGGGACCCCCAGCTGCCAGGGGATGGGCCTGTGATTTGAGCCTTTGCCATGATCATACTTACCTCAAGCTAAACTTGATAGGAGGAGGGTGTGAGGGCTGGGTGGTGAGGACAGAAGTGGGCAGCCGCCATCCCCACGTGTGTGAGGGGTCTGTTAGAGCTGATATCTGCAGCAGCCTTGTTTTTTCCCCGGGAGCCATCTCCTTGCATCAGAGCCACACACTCTCCTCTTCCCCTCCTTGTGACCCTGTCAAATCCTTCTCCCCATCATAATGTGATCAGCCCTTTGTGCTCCTTGTGGGATCCGGAAGATCACACAGTGCTGATCAGGAAGAAAGAGGGTCTCTGGATCAACAGTCTTCTTTCAACATGACAATGACCTTTTGTCTGTTTCCACCTGGGGAGAGAGAGTTTGGCCGGGTGGAAGGCTCTCCAGGGTGTTCTGATGTACAGACTGGGATTTGAACCTCCGGGTCCCCCACCGATGGCTCTGTGACCTCGGCCAAGTGACCATCCCTCTGGTAGCCTCAGGTCTCTCACTGTGATCCCTGCCTCCACGGTGTGGCTGGCACAGTGCTGGGCAGGTGGCAGGAGCTCCAGCAAGTTCTGGCACTGCTGCCTGCTCTGCTCTGCTCCAAGGTTGCCATGTGGTGATGGGCTGGCATGTCTGGGGAGAAAATGTGAAAGGGAAGGTGCTCCCACCCCCCCCATTGTAATGGATGCAGATGAAAGGTGAGACCCCATTGAAATGGAAAATCCAGGATTTGTAGTTCTCAGATTTTAGTAAGCATAAGCACTTAAGGATCCTTGTTAAGATGCAGATTCCGGGGTGCTGGCTCCAGAGATTCTCCATGCAGCCAGAGAATGCATTTGAAATAACCCTCTCAGGTATCTCGTGTGTGTGTGTGTGTGTGTGTGTGTGTGTGTGTGTGTGTGTGTGGTTCCTAGATTGCGGGGCTGGACAGTCTAGTCTAGAGGTCACAGACGGGGGACGACTACTCAAAATGGAGTTTTCCATTCATATCAAGATTTCTTCTTCTTTGGGAAAATTGGAAACATGGCAATACTGGGTCTGCTTTTCTACCTGACAAGGGGCCAGAGCTCAGTTGTTCCTGCTGCCTTCAAACAGGGCAGTGGTCTTTATTTAAAGTCCTGGCGCAAATTCTCGTGTCGTTGGAGTTTGCGGCCTCTGGCTGGAAACTGAAGCCCAGAGCCAAATGGCTTAAGTGTGGAGAGCCAGCTTTGGACGCGCAGGTCAGAGGTGACCTTTGAAGATCTGCTTTGTCCACTGTGATCAGAGGGGGTAAACAGAAGCAGCGAGTGGAAGAGGAGAAAGTCGGTGCAGGGCGCTCCCAGGAGGGGAAAAGCATGTGTGAAGACCCCCAGGGCCGAGGGCGCAGCCTGTTGGTGGGGCCCAGAGAGGCTGAGGGAGGCCGTGAGAGGTGAGGGGCAGATCCAAAGCTGCTGAGCCCTGATGAGTGGCACAGTCTGGGGATGGAGAGCTAACTACAGTGTGGTAGATGGGAGGTGCGGGGCCAGCATGGCCACAGGATGGGGACGAGGGAGGGAGGAAGGAAGGAAGGAAGGAAGGAGGAGGCCCTTCTGCATAACCAGTCCTCCTTGAGGCTGCAGAAAGCAAAACCCAGAGATGGGAGCAGGAAGAGAGAGAGAGAGAGAGAGAATTCTCGTGGTATTACTTGAACTCCCAGATCCAGCTCGTTTTCATGAGTTAGTAAGTACCCACCCCACGTAGGCCTGCCAGACAAGATACAGGTTGGCCAGTTAAATTTGAGTTTCTGACACACTGAGTGTTTTGGGGTTTTTTTTTTTGTTGTTGTTGTTGTTTATTTATTTTTTATTTTTTTAGCATAAATATTTGAGAACTACCTGTATAGAAACTTCGTTGTTGTTTATCTGAAATTCACATTTAACTGGGCATCTTCTATTTTTATTTCCTAAATCTGCGACCCTAACCTCAGCCGTCCTTTGGGCTTACGCTTGCCTGGTTGGATTTCTGAGTTTTGTAACGAAAGGGATCTCACTGAGAGCAGACAGTTGAGAGGTGACTCAGCTTGCCCGGGGTCACAAGGCCAGTGAGCGGCTGGATTAGAACACAGGTCTGTGACTCAGAAACCTGTGATTACCCCTCCGAGAGCCTGGGGGATGGCAGAGAACAGATGATCTGAAGCTCCTGCGACAGAATTGGGTCTGAACAGAGTGTGCATCAGGAAGGGGAGAGAAAAGGGAACTGGGCGTCACAGTTTTGTTGACTGACAGAGATGACATTCATTTTTTATAGTACGTGCAAATTGCCTCGCCAGATATTTGTCAAGTACCTGCCAGGTGCGGGGCTCCATGCTTGTTAATCTGATATCTGCAGTGAGTTCATGGGATCATTGTTTATCCTTCCCATTTTGCAGATGGGAGAGTGAGGCTCAGAGAGACCAAGGGTCCTGGAGCCCCGGGGAGCTGGGGTTTCCGGGGCCTGCCCTGAGTGGCATGCCCCACCCCGCCAGCCCACACCAAGGCCCGTCTACCCCAGCGCTTGCTGTGTGTTGAAACCCAACTCCCCACCCCCTGTCTGAGCAAAGCAGTGAAACCGAAATTGTGAGTAAATGTTCAGTGTGTCTGCCCTTGGCAGGTAGGTCTGTGGTGATATATCTGATGTTTAATCCTGTCACCCTGTGCCCTATGTCTGGCCACAGCCCTCCTTGCACGTCCCCAGGGTGCTGTGTTGTGGGGTGGAGGCTGCTGGGGAGGGGGACAGGAGCTCAGGGCCTCAGTGGTGCCGGAAGTTGGATCCGGGCCTCTGGTGCCATGGTGACGGTTACTATAGAAACGCAAGGGTTGCACTCAGCAGGACGACCAGGATCTGTGCGGGTTTTCGGGTTTTCGTAGACTGAAGCCAGCAGAGAGGGGGATCTTGGTAGTGCCTAGAGACCCCCCGCCACACACACTCCAGAGCGAGGGCCCGGTCTCGTCTTGGGGCTGTCCCACCTGTGTCTCCCTCTTCCTCTCCTGCCACTTCTCTCTCATCCCCTCTCCTCATGCCATGCAGCCTCTAGTTTCAGTGGCTATGGCCGCTGCTGTCTCCTCCTGGAATTCCCATTCTGGCTTCTTCACTTGGCTAATTCCTACTTACCTTCCAGGCCTCATCCTGATGCTTTCTTTTGTTCAACAAATATGGAGTGTCTCCTTAGTACAGGCCACTGTTGTGGTCCCTGGAGACAAGGGCCCTGCTCTCACAGAGCCACCAGTCTAGCTAGACAGACACAGGCATGAAGGAAGCATGCAAGTGACTGAACGAGAATACGTTCAGAGGGTGCTGTGGAGGGAGCAAAGGAGGGTCACGAGGCAGACGGTCCTGGCTTGTGGGAATTGGAGGCCAGGGAAGATGTCTAAGGAGCAGTATCTGTCCTCCCTGAGCCCTCCGGTTCTCCTCACCTGCATCTTCTGTCCCTGAATCACAGCACTGATACAATGTCACCGCCTGTCTCCCACCCTCAAGTGCCTTTTCCTCCAAGGCAGGAGCAAAGTCTCATTTGTCCCTCTGTCCCCAGGGTCTGGTACATAGCAGGGACTTGATGAGGCACACACATTACAGAGTGTGACCCATGGGTCGGGCAGTGTCACAGCTCTCATTTCCCCTTTATAGTGATTCCATGACACGAGTGTGATTTGGTCACATCTGATCCCTTTAGAGGTTCAGGAACCAAGCTCAACCAGGTGTAGTATCAGCTTCCAGTCCGCATAGTAGGGCTGACATTCCAACCCAGCCTGCCCCTGCATGCTCCTTTTGTGCAGCGTGGTGACAACTTTACGGGGATGGAATTCACACGCCATGCAATCTGCCTTTTTAAAGTAGGCAAGTTAATGGTTTTTAGTCTATTCATAGAGTTGTGCCAGCATCAGAACAGCTGAAGTTAGAACAGCCCAGAACACAACTGAATTCCTTCAGGCAAGGCCCTCAACCTCAGCCTCGTAGGAGGACCTGAAGTTCAGAAGTCGGCCAGAGTCGTGAATTTACAGCTGAGGAGTTCTGTGTGGGCTGGCTGCCTTTCTCTTGGCATATCAATAATGAGCTCTTGCTTATTGGCATTTTAAATGTATATGCTCGGCCTCTCTGAATTAAGACCCCGATTCTCCACTAGAAATCTCAAACCACCTACGGACAAATAAATTGAATTCCAGAAGGCCCTCAAGAGGGCTTTCCTAGCTGAAACACGGGGCGTGCGGTCCATGCAGCCACTCAGAATGTCTGGAATTCACCAGGCCCTGAGTTTGTAAAGCCCGAGAGGCTTTATGGAAGCCTGACTTTGTGGCATGTGCTGGCCCAGAAGCTTCAGCCAGGGGGAACCGGGGCCTCTGAACCCGGGACCACTCTGCCCCCTCCTTCCTGAGGAGCCCGTAGCGCTCAGTTTAACCTGCATGGCCGCTTCACTGAGCCCCAGAACCAGTGGGTAGAGTAGGCGATTGATTTTTCCTTTTCCCAGTGGGATGGGCTCCATTGTCACACATTTTCCCATCCTTCCCTCACCACAAGTGCCTGGATTTCACTTCTGAAGATGTAGTCATTCAAGTGTTGAAGGGGAATGGGTAAAACTTTTTCCCCCAGCCGGGTGTGCAGAAAAGGTCTCTTGTCTTTTCACCACGCACATCAAAGCCCCAGGGGCGCAATTTGGCAGAATGTTCAGAACCTGTCTCCCAGCCCCATCCCTCCCTCTGAACCCACGTTCTTCAGCAGTCTCCAGAGGGCAGGCTGCAGTCCAAGGTGGGTGAAGGGGAGTGTGGAGACCCTCGTCAGTTCTTGCAACCTCTTGCTCCCGGCTAGCTCCGCATCTCTCTCCATACTCGGAGACACGAACCAAACTGGCCAGTTGAAGCAGAAAAATGTTTCTTAGAAGTTGTTTGTGGGGGAGCTTTGAGAGTCATTCGGTGGGCCAGGCACTCAGGCTTGGGGATCACTCAGCTAGGAACAACTTGCTAAACAATACGACTGTCCTCTGCCGGGCACAGACCCTGCCACCCGCACCTCCCACACTGGCAGGGCCGGGCCCCGGAGCTGGGGGCTGACCTGGCCTCTGGACCCCTGCTTCAGCTTCTGGGCGCCACCCTTGCCGGCATGGGTTCTATGCAGTCCCTGCTTCTCAGTAGTGACCACGTTCATCTCCTGAGAGGGCACGTGTGGTAGGAGAAGCCTGGCTTATCTGCTGTCTCTCTAGCTACAGAGGAGGCTGGAAAATGAGTTTTGACTTTTGTAGTGGGAGGTGGGCTCTGCCCACCAGGTAGACTCCTGAGGCGGAGAATTCTCCCCAAAATGAGCAACCCGCACAAATAACCAGTTACCTGTGGATCCTAGTAGGCAAATTTGCCCATCTCTGCCCTGGACCTCTATACCATGGGATTTAGAGAGGGACAGCCGTCAGCCCCCAAATAAATCTTCTTCCCCCTTCCCCCAAGACTGTGGATGTCTGTTTGCCTGCTATGAATAAATAGAGAAATAAAGAAGCTTGCTCCAAGATGACCATAAACCCACATGGACACAAGTGGGAAGAGCTGTTCCCCGAAGGAAACCAGGGTGCTCTTTCCAAAAGAAGGGATTCTGGGCGGGAAAAACAACTCATGGTCACCGCAGCTGGGAAATTGCAGAGGATTTTATTTTATCTTATTGATTTAAACTTACACTGAATTTTATCTTAATGTATAGAGACCCAAGTTAAGTCCCAAAAGTGGAATTTCTGGGTTGGAGGTCATGTATATTTTAAATTTGAACAGACATTACCAATATTTCCAAAAAAGCTTCATAGTAATTCTCGTCCCTTCTAGTAACCTGTGAGAGTGTCTTTTTCCTGCTCTTCCCAGCCCTTCAGGATTTCTTTTTGCCAAGCTGAGAAAGTGATGTAGGCTTGCTGTGCTCTGTATGCTCCAGGGACAGCATCTGTGTGTGTCTGCACTTCTCTATTTGTTATCTGTCTCGTTTCCCCACCTTTCTTCTTCTTCCCAGCCTGGTGAGCTCCTACTTGGCTTTCAGAACCCAGCCACAGGCCCTGTACTTGGGAGGCTTCCCTACTCCTCCAGAGTCAGCTTGCCTTCCTCCCTACCACCTGCTCTCTCTCTCTCACCCCTACCAGACCCATCACCGGGTACAAACAGGATTTGGGTATCTGGAAGTCTTCCCCAGAGGACCGTAACCTTCTAGAAGAGAAGGAACACATCACGATCTTCTCTCGGTCCCCTCTGCCTGAACTGCGCCCGGTGCAGAACAGTGGCCCAGGAAATGTTTGCTTTTTAAACGCCATTATAACAAAGCTTGTCCACAAATGTTCGCGGAATGAGGGAAGGGATTTTGAGAAAGGGGACTGGTGCTTGTAGCTGTGCGGGCAGGGTGAGCTGGAAGGAATGTGCAAGGACGGAATCTGTGGGCAGAGCAACTCAGGGCCAGAGGGACCCTGAGGGCACCGTGTAGGCCTTGATCAGTTTAGAATGCCTGCGATTCTGACATTCTCTGTTCTTCCTAGACTCGGGCGTCCAAGGTCACCTCATTATGGCTCCGTGTGAAGACAGCTCCCCAAAGGGGCCATCGATTTGGAACATCTGATCAGCTTTCTGAGTCAGATCCAGTAGCTTGTAAAATCCAATAAATGTCAAAGATCTGTCAGGCCTGTTAACCTCTGGAGGTCTAGTAAAAGACTGCGTTTGCTAAGGAGATTCTGTTTCTGTCACACAGATGCCAGGGCCGCCAATTTGAAAAACTCCTGAATTTCGGAAGTTAGGAAGGGGACAGATTTAAAAAGGAACAACCAGGGCTCTATTAGTTTTGTCTTAAGACCCTGCCATTTCTTCCACACTGGTCCATACAGAGCACCTGCTAATTTGACCAGCCCTGTGGTAGGTATATGGGTAGGGGTCTGCTCCAGGAAACATTCCAGAACTTCTTTACCAGGCTCCAAGAAAATGACCCCAATCCCTCCCTCATAATGCCCTGTGCACATCTCTGTTTTATCCCATATGCCACGGAAACATCATTATTTGCTGCACGTGGGCCCCCTCTGCTAGATTGTGAGTGCCTCAGGAACAGTGTTGGTAGGGATTCCCTTTGATAGGAGGTGAGGTAAAACCTGAACCCAAATTACTTTAGCAAAAAAGGAAATTTGCTTGACGCACCTGTCACAAGCCCTTTCCATACTTGGCTGGAGGGCCACTGGCAGATTCCATGTGATGGCAAGCCTGCGTCCGGCAGCTCCAGGCATCCTGCTGCCAACATAACAGCCCTGTGAAAAAGCCTTTCTCTCCCAGGAGAGCCAGCCAGTCTCCCAGGCTGATTCCCACTGGTCCGCTGATGGGCCACTTGCCAATCCCAGGGCATTCTTCTAGCAAAGCAGTAATGGTAAAACAACATGGTAATGTTGTGCTGTAGCTACGCTTTACTTGACTGTTTCCATCCAGAACTATGAATTCCTTGGTAGGTGGAACCAACTTCAGCTTCCCAGTGCCTAGTTTAAGGCCTGGATCACAACAAGGGCTTACTGAATGTGTGTAGGATGGATGAATGAATGAATGAATGAACGAAACATTGTTAAAGGGCTCCAGTGTGGAAATCCATCTGTTGGACATTGTGTTTCCAAAGTGGCTACAAAAATATTCCCTACCTCCCATGCTTTTTTGTGAGGAGGACTTCTACGTCCACCTCAAGAGGCAGAGTCCGTCTGCCCTTCCCATCAATCCTTGGGGCTGGCACCTGTTATGATCAGTAGAATGTGAGGGAGGTGATGCTGGTTAACTTCTGGACCTTTAGAGAGCTGTAGCTTTTGTCTTCACCTCTTGGAACAGCCCTCCCGGCCACGCTATGAGGAAGCACAGGCAGCCATGTGGAGAGGTGCACAGAGGAGAGCCAGAATTCCCACCCAGCAACTCCACGGGGCTCCCAGCTGGTGGTCAGAGCTAACGATGCCAGTCATGTGAGCGAGGCCACTTTGGACCTTCGAGCCATCCCTGGGCCTCAGCTCACACCATGTGAAGCGAAAGAACCACCCGGTCAACCTACAAAATCAGGAAACAGAAATAATAATAATAATAATAATAATAATAATAATGAAAATTTCTCTTCACATCGTTCCCATGGAAGTAGAGGCTCACAGGCTCAGAGCCCTTAAATAAATAGCTTCCTTAAAATCACACAGTCCTTAGACAGGAGAGCAGTAGACTTGTAGCCAGGATGTGCTCAGGGAAACTGATTTGGCCAGCACTTAATGACGGGAATCAGTAATAGGAAGGCAGACCATTTGGCAAAATCACAAATGCATTTCTGAGCCAGGCGCTGGGTTTGGGTCGACTCTCTTCGAGGGCTTTGGCATAGTAGCTAGGTGTGAGGACACAAGGTTGGGGCTACAACAGTGGCCACAGTGTGAAGGATGTAGGCGGCAGTGATTTACAGGGAGGGGGTGGTGTGGACTCTGGTGGTCAGGAGGGCGCATGCCCAGCTCAAAGAGACAGCCCCGCCTATTGCTGCTAAGTGTGTACGTTGGCCCAAGGCCAGCAGATCCTTCAGTACATCAAAAGCACTAAGGATTCAAATACTTTAGTTTTGTTGAGTCGGGAGGAAGGGGGATAGACAAGACATTTGAATGCCTGATCTGACCCACAGAACCCCAAATTTCGACTTTTTTTCAAAAGAACTATCCCAGTTTAAGCTCTAGAAAGGGAAACATCCCCACCGCCTTTGTTCCAGCAGAAAAAAAGCCATTTCTTTTTCATTATGAGCTCCATAAAGGGTTTCAAGATGTTGCAGGGTTTTTTTCATGCTTAAGATAATTCACTGGGGACTCCTGGCCCATCTTCCGCCTCCCAACTGGCTTTTGCTTCTCTGAGCTGTCATCATCCTGTGAAATGCTGCTGCTTCCTGGGGGGGCAGGGGAGGGAGTCAGGGAAATTCCATACTGAAAGGAAGGCAGCTCCTGATTTCTTAGGCTTGGCCAGCCATGGGTCCATATCCCACCTGGAGCTTGGGCCCTCGCAGGTGCGGGGTCCCTGGCGATCTGGCAGGATGTCATACTCTCTGCATACTGGTGGCCCCGTGGCACCATCCCAGGCCGGAAAGCATCTCACTGAATGACCTTACTCACTGGGTCCAGGACCTGAAGGCGGGACTTCCCCAAGGAGGCTGAGCCAGGCCTACGGTGGCCGCAGAGCTGCCTCATTCCTCACCTTTCTTATGGCCAGCCTCAAGCTCACAGCCCTTATTTCTGTTTTCTTCTGCCCTTTAACAGAGCGGTGAAAACCTTCCCTGCTTCTCTCTGTCTCATGATGCCTCGTGCTGCTGCCTGGGTAGCTTTTCGCAGCTACATGGACTATCTCACATCCATGAACTCATTTACCAATTACTGCAGCCCCCCCACCCCCATTTTGTAGTGGTGCCGGACCAGGGCTCCGAGAAGCAGGGGACTTATTCAAGATCGTACAGCTGGTGGACATAGTTGGCCTGGATATTCTACAGTTATTTATACTTTTATGGTTATTTATATTTTTCACTCAGCAGATTTTAAAAATAATTCCTTTGTTAATAATTGAAACGTCCCCTTTCTTACCCTGATTCTCACATGCCCAGTCTTCTCCCCACAGGCAGCCATTCCTACTGCTTTTTTGTATGTATCGAAAGTAATGAAGGTGTGTGAAGTTGGGATGGGTTGGGATCAGCCAAGCTCAAGTGGCCACTTGATCATTACCTCTTGGTGAGAGCCCGGCGCTCGCTCGGGGGGCAGCACTGTCCACATGAGGCTCATCTCCAGGGTGCCTCAGAGGACCGGGCACTTGCCCTGGGCATCGGAGCCCCCAGAGACCCAGCTCTCTGAGCTCTCAGGTGCCTGGGCTTGCTTAGCGTTGAGCTCAGAGTCACCCCAGCCTAGTGTGTGGGCAGTGGTGTAGCAAAGAGACTCCTCGCGGTCCCCGCGTTCAGGCAGACTGGGTGGGTGTATGACCCTAGCAAGTGCCTGAGCCTCCACGAGCCTCAGTTTCCCTACCTGTGCTTCAGGAACGTAGCTGCTTGGGTTGTGTCTACAAAGAGGCACGTATTTGCACCACGTTTGCATGGGATAGGTTTTACCGATTTACTGTACTACCAACTGATCTTTCACTCATTCCACGCTGTACCTCCAGCACCTGGAATGGCGTCTGGTACATCGTAGGCCTTCAATAAATATTTGTTGCCTAAATGAACGAATGAGCCATTGACCCATTTTCTGGGGCTGCTGCTGACAAACTAGGTGACTTTAGACTGGTCCCTTCTCTTCTAGCCTCAGTTTCCTCATCTCTGAGGACACGGGTCCCTCCCTCTGGGTCTCAACCCACGCAGCCCACTTCTCATCTGAACCAGCCTTCTGGGGCCTGTGAGAAGCCCAGGAAAGTTGTCCTTCTGTTTCCCTGAATATTAATCTTCAAATTAAATCCATTTTGGAGTATTCAGCGTTGCCATGGTATCACAACTGTTCTCTCGTTCTCTCTCTTTTTCCTTCTCTCTCACTTCCCCTCTCTCCCTTCCTCTTCCCTGCATTTCCTACCCCACCCCAGCAGACAGCCCAAGGGCCTTAAAGGGCCAGCTCTGTAGTCCCCAGAGAAAGATGCTTTCTGAAGTCACAGGAAGGTTGTTCCTTCCTGCAAGGAATTCGTTTGATTCAATCCTTTGGGGAGGCAAATTGTAGCTAGGAGCTGTGGAGTCAGCTCCCCAAGGAAGGAGAGGCTCTCCCCAGGCTGCAAGTGGTGACTATGTCTGAAAGGTGAGAACCCCATGCTCCCCATCCATTTCTCCTACCAGTACGGCCCCAGTACAGCCCCAGAAACAAGCTGAGGCAGAAATGGGAGTGATCTCCAGTCAGGCTCGTGGAAGGGAAGAACCTGGTTCTGCCGAAGGTCAGAGCACAGCAGACATAAAGCCACTCGTGGGACAGTAATTAATGTCTAAAACGTGATGCTTAAATTTAGTTACGGTTGTCCACAGAGACCACTGCCATGGCTTTGAGAATGAAAATTCTTTCTTTTTCCCTAGCTTCATTGAGATGTAACCGACATATAACATTGTGTAAGTTTAAGATGTACAACGTGATGGTTTCATATGTGCATATATTGCAAAACGTTGACCATAATAAGATTAGTTAACACATTCCCCACCTCACGTAATTACCATGTTGTTGGTATGGTGAGAACATTTAAGATGTACTCTTGTAACAACTTGTAGTATACACGGTACGGTATTACTGACTACGGTTAGCATGCAGTATACTGGATATTCCAAAACTTACTCAGCTTCTAACTGGCAGTTTGTGCCCTTAGACCAGCATCTCCCCATTTCCCCCACCTCCTAGCCCCTGACAGACATCAGTCTACCCTCTGTTTCTAGGAGTTCACCATCTTTCGATTCCACATATAAGTGAGATCATACAGTATTTGTCTATCTCTGTCTGACTTACTAGGGATGGAAATTCTTTTTTTTTCCTAGGGATGGAAATTCTTGAAGGCACTGCCACGATAAGAGGGAAGGGCCAAAGTTTCCATAAGTAACAAAGATTCTGGCAATGGTTAGTAAATAACATCAATAATAATTGCTATATAATTGAGAATTATGATAAATAATTGTGTGCCTGTTGGGACCCCATTTCGCTGCTGAGGAAACACCTGTTCAGAGGGGTCTTAAACCTGACTATGGTGGTTTGTACTGCGTTGATGTGGTCAGGCTGAAACTGTGTTGTCCAGAATGCCCTTCCCCATGTGCTTCTGGGTGTGAGCTGGCTGTGAGCTGGCATGGGCACAAAAATCCAGAGGTGGAGATGAGGAGTGGCCACACTCTGAGGTGTGTGACCTCAACGGATGTGGGGACAGTGAGATGCAGAGGTGCCAGTGGCACCCATGGACCTTTACTCTTTTGGGCTCCATGTCTAACTCTTCTCCCCCAGACCCTTGCAGTAGACCCCCGGAGGCAACAGCTCCCCTTCCCAGTCCCACTCAGCTTCCAGATCAACTGGCCAGGGAGCCCTCCAATCCACTGCCTCATCCAGATCTTCCTTCACCCACACTGTATAAGGCCAAACTCCAATAATAAACCCTTATTCCATGCCCCTTAGTGGCCTTCTCTCCGCTGGAACCCTGACCAATACCTTGGCAAAGGCACAGCTACTGAGAGATGGAAGGAACCTCAGTGTAAGCCCAGCTGTGCCTGGGAAATCTGTCATTCTCTCCATGATGTCCTCTAAGATGTTGAGAAATAGTTATTGGGCACCCAAGTGCTTAGCACTATGTTAGAGTGTGGATGACACCAAAGAAGAAGAAGCCAGACTTGCTCTCAGGGAGCTTTTAGAGATAGGAAATGAACAGACATGTTAGGGTTTTCCTAGCAGAGATGTGTCAGTCACTATAGTTTAATTCCCTAAGCTTTCGTGTAAGACAGAATGGCATGCCCTGGAGGGCCTGCAAAGGTGATGGACACGGAGCTGGCTGAGTGGGGTAACTAGTCATAGAGATGTGCGTCTCAAGGTGTACACGCAGACTCGCATCTGCTGTGCGCTTGGCCGGCGTCCAAGTCCTGTTCTACCAGAACTTTGTTCCCTTGGGGAAAGATGTCTTCTCTAGTCTCATCCCATGTGGTCTGGGCTGGGCCGACCCTTCTCTATGACCACAGTGCGTGGTTCCGGGTTGAGAACATGCCCCAGGTCAGCCTGCTGAGAGTTCATTTGCTAGAACCATGAGAAAGGGGCCCTCACGACTCATTGCTCACCTAGCTGGCTTGGGTTCCAGAGCATTACAGAGTCGGAAGTTTCTCTGCCTCAGAGGAGAGGGTTGGGTGACTCAGATAAACCAGGGCCAGCAGGAGGCTCCCCTGTGTTCTGTAGAGGGAGGGAGCCAACCCCATCAGGCCAGGAGGTCAGGAACCCTCTTCTGGTTCCAGGGCTCTCCGTGCTTTTCTTCTGCACTCCCCATCACTGACGTGATCACCCCGTTGGAGGATTATCTGATAACTGTCTGTCCCTCTCAGATGCTGCAGGACTACAGGGACCGGGAGCTAAATGAAATGAGGGTCAGTCCACAGGGCGTGATGGACTCTGTGATGGGCTGCCGAGTTTGAGGCAATTGATGCCAAGTAATAATGGAATCTTCTCGTTTTTCAAGAAGAAGCCAGAAGCCTAGACTTTGATGTAAAATTGCCTGACTTTCAATGTTGGAAGCCATTTTCTTTTAAGATAAAATGAAACACACCCAGGGACCAGGTTCTGCTAGCACTCGGCCTGTATGTCCTGCACCAGCTCTAAGTACCGTAAGGACAGCACCAGTGCTGGGCCTGGATATGGAAGGAATGCCGGGAGTGCTTGCTGAATGAATGAAGGGGTGGACAAATGTTTTTCGCGGTATGTTTCTGGCTGGGCCATGGTGTGAGGATCCAAAGGATCCCCCTTTCTTGGCTGCGCTGCCAGAACTGCCAGGGGTCTCTGGTTGGCCCACTGGCCTGGAGTCATCATGAGTAAGAACACCAATCCCTTTGCCTCTCGGGCAGTGGCAGAAATGCTATGAGCATCGCACAGGTCTGTTTACTCTTCCCTGACTTCCTCCATCAAGAAGGAGCCCCCTCTCCACTGTCTTCCCTAGCTGCCTGGCCAGGATTTCTGGAGCCCGAGGAAGGTGTGGGCCCACTGCGCCAGTTTCTGGGGCCCCACTGAGCCATGGGCAGCTTTGGGCAGCAAAGCACGTGCAAGAGACAGAGATGCCACCCAGTGTGTGGCAGGCATCGGCACCTCCCAAATGAGTGACCTTTCCTCAGCCTGCTTCTTTCGTCAGCAGCTCAAACCTGCCAGTGTAGAGAGGGGCCCTCCGCGAGCCCACGGCCAGCTGGTCATTTTCCAAAGCCTGCCCACACCGGGGAAGAAGCAAGCCACGGCACCGCGCCCATCCCCGGGAGACTGCCAGGGTCATCCCTTGCATCCCTCAGTGTGGTGACTGAGACCCTCCCAGGATCTGTCCCTCCCGCTCGCTCACATACCCCAGCTCTGCCACATCTCCGAGCACGTTAGCCTGTCCCCATCCATTCTTTTTTTTTTTTTTTAAAGATTTTATTTATTTATTCGACAGAGATAGAGACAGCCAGCGAGAGAGGGAACACAGCAGGGGGAGTGGGAGAGGAAGAAGCAGGCTCACAGCGGAGGAGCCTGATGTGGGGCTCGATCCCAGAACGCCGGGATCACGCCCTGAGCCGAAGGCAGACGCCTAACCGCTGTGCCACCCAGGCGCCCCTGTCCCCATCCATTCTGCAAAGTTTTACTGCAGGCACGCTACACACGGGAACTTGGGTGGGGGGGTGACAGTATCTACCCTCCTGTAGCTCCAGGTGTCAGATCAAATAGTCACAGACAGCTGTGCGGCAGTGCAAACTTTGCTGAATGTCAGGGAGGGAAAGAACAGTGTGTCATGAAGCATTAAACAGGGCATCTGACTTTGTCCGGGGGTGGGCGTCTTTGTCAGGGGAGAGTGTTCGAGCTGACTCCTGAAGAGCAGTTTTTTTTTTTTTTAAAGATTTTATTTATTTATTCAACAGAGATAGAGACAGCCAGCGAGAGAGGGAACACAAGCAGGGGGAGTGGGAGAGGAAGAAGCAGACTCAGCAGAGGAGCCTGATGTGGGACTCGATCCCAGAACGTCAGGACCACGCCCTGAGCCAAAGGCAGACGCTTAACCGCTGTGCCACCCAGGCGCCCCCTGAAGAGCAGTTTTAAGCAGGGAGTCCGATGTGCAGAAATGAAGGTCATTCGGGCTGCTCCGGGAGAACAGGGTGGTGGGTGGTGGGTGCCCCCGGTGGGTGCAGGGGAACTGTCAGGAGGCTGTGACAGTAGTCCAGGAGGAGATGGTGGGTGCTGGAAGGAGGGTGGCGGCGGCAAAGATGGGGTGGAGAAGTGGGCAGATGCAGGCTATATTTAGGAGGAATTGGTGACAGTTTGGACGAGTGAGTGGGCAGGTGCCAGGGTGCTGCCTGTATTTGTGGCTCGTGCACCTGGGGGGCTGGCAGTGCCTCAGCTGGGATGGGGAATCCTAGGGGCGACGCAGGCTGGGGGAGGGGCACTGTGGAGAGCAGGGGACATCTGAGCCAGCCCAGAGACGTCACCCGGCTTTCCCAAATGTGCCCTGCTTCTCACACCGCCGTGCTTTTCCGCATAGCACTTTCTCTGCCTGGAAAACGATTTCGTTCTGCTGTTCGTGCTCCGAGGTCCCGGTCAACTGCCCCCTTCCCTGTGCCACTCAGCTGCAACCCTTGCGGGAGCTTAGCACCTCGCTTCACCCCTAGCATCAGTCACATACAGGACCTGAAGGAACATTTCAGCTGGGGAGGAGGGACGTGGTGAAGCTGAGTGTTGGTCACCTCGGCTTCTGGGCACAGGAGGGCAGGATGTGTGTGTGTGTGTGTGTGTGTGTGTGAGAGAGAGAGAGAGAGTATACAAAGGAGGGGGCGTGTGCGAGTGTATATGGACGGCGTATGAGTGTGCACAGGAGAGAGACAGTGTGCACTGTGCGCGCTGGCCTGAGGGAGGCAGGGGGAAGGCCAGCCTCGCCCATCTCCACCACATCTGAGCAGGCTGTTCGTGCCGTGGTGCTCGGCGTCTTGGGCTCTGCAGCCAGGTGCACCTGGATTTGAGTCTGGGCTCTTCCGTGTAAGAAGCTCTGCAGCCTTGGGCAAACACTGCCTCTCTAAGCCTGAGGAGACTCACCTATGCTAGATTTGTGACAGCGTCTGCCCCCTGGGCTGCTGTGAGGCATGGATCAGATGCTGCCTGTAAAAACACTTAGCCGGGACCTGGCCTGTGAAAGGCGCTGGAACGTCATGAACGTTCACCCTAACTTCCCCCATGCCCCAGGGTCGACGTCTTGACTCACCACACAGGTCTTATCTCCTGGTTATTCCCCCACACGGGAGCCTGTACCCGTGCACTCCTGGGGGCAGTCAACAAAGGGACAACCTGGCATTTATTTGTGTGTTTAGTGGTTCTCTTTGAGTGCCAAGAGATCTGGAGTGGCGTCTTGCTTTGCTTGCCATTGTCTGCCTGGCACCCAGCGTGAGCTGGAACATAGTGGGGTGCGACAGGCATTGATCGAATCAATGAATGAATGTGGAATGGCAGTCTCCTCCTTCCCTTTCTCCTTCCCCCACTCTTTCCGGTTTCTCGGAGCCCCGCCCCCACCCCTCCTGACAGAGCTGAGCCTCCCTGCCCGCTCTGGGTGGCATGAAGCTGATAGCCAGAACCAAGAAGGGAAGTGAGATGGCCGAGACAGATCTGACACTGCATGGTGTGGTCAGCGTCTGTCAAAGAGCTGGCACATCTTCATTTAACTGGTGGCTGCTGTCACCTTTCACACCTCTGAGTGCACTTGAGAGATGATACTTTCTTTTTTTTTTTTAATCCCCAGGGCCCGTTATTATTTTTATTACTTTTAAGATCTCATCCCCTGTTTTAAGCAGTCAGCCATATGGTGAATTTTCTGATTTGTTAATCGTTGTTAAACTTTCACCTGTTATAAGATTTTACCAGAAGGTGTCCTGTTGCTTGGAGAACCCTTAAAATCGTCTATGAATTTGTCCCTTCTCCCGAGTCCCACTGGATAAAACAAATGCAGGAAAACATCCCACTGCCATCTGAAAGACCAGCACTCATCCTCCTGGAATCAAGCCGCTTCTTTCCCTTTATCTTTTGGAGCTGAGGCTAAAGACGTTTATATGGAAAACAAGGAGCAGCAAGCAGTTTGATTCCCCCCCCCCTTTTTTTTCCTTCAGGAAATTGCTCTCTTATGCAAGAGAAATGCAAGTTCACCCACAGCAGAGCAGTCATATGATAAGAAATCTGTTTGCGAGAGAGGGAAGCTCATGTCCCCCTTTGAGAAGCTGCATTTGTTTGAGGGAGACAAGGAGAGGGAAAGCAGTTTTGCTGGGGGACAGGGAAGGGATTAAGGCATCATGACAAGCACATGGTTTAGAAATGAGCCCAATTAAAAAAACATGAACCTATCTGACCCTCATATGAAAATCGGAGCTGTCACTGTCCACTGCTTCATTTGAGAGACCAGCACAATTATTCTGGAGATCATTAAGATTCTGGTGGAATGAATTTTCTGGTCTTGGTTGTGATTTCCATTTTCTCATTACTGACAGAAGCTGCATGTATGGATCTTTCTCTTTTAAACAGGAGCTTCTCAGACTAATTTTTTAAAAATTGGCCTCCCCAAAAGGTATAAAGCCAAAGCTTAAATGGGCTCGTCTCGGCCGGTTCCATGAGAACTATATCCCTTCCCACCCTCCACTAACATCTAAAAAAAAATTTTTTTTTCTTTTTTTTTTTGCCTTTGGAGATGGGATTCACAGCCATGGCAGGCAATTAGATTTCAAAGCTGGAGAACTCTGTTGCCCTTTGCCAGGAACTGCTGAAGCAAGCAAGACAGCCCATGGGTTTTGAATGCCTGGCCCGGAAGCAGGCTCTCCTGATGCAGCTCTCCCAGGATGGGCTAGAGGAGCGTGTTTGTCTTTGTTCTGCAAAGGGAAATCTAATTTCATCCCCCGAGCCCTATCTGCGTGGTAATTCCGTAGCTAGGCGACACTGGCGTTCAAAAGGCTGGGAGATTGTCTAGTTTGTGAAATGCTGAGAGTTGGTGTGGTCCAGGAGAGGGTCAGCTTCCACTGAGCGGGTCAGCCCCCGGGCTTGCTCCTCAGCCTTCCTCTGTGGCTCCATTCCTTGGTGGGCTGCTCTGTCGTTGAAGACTGAGGGTACCCTTGTGTCCCCAACCCAGCCTTCTGTCTTGCTGCTGGCTGAGTCACAGGGTTTAGGAATGAGATCCGATTTCCAAAGCTGCTGAGAAAATGCCAACACTTGTTCAAGAAGCAGGCTGGTGCTGTGGCTGGAACTCTGGACTGGGAGCTGCCTGGAGACAAACCTGGAATTGGGGGGTCATGTCTGTGACCCCAGACAGTGCTGCTGCTCTCATGGAGCTTATCTTCTCACAGGGGAAGGAAAGTACACAACTAAATAACCAGAAAGATACTGGCTAGTGATAAATGTTGTGATCAAAGTGAAACTGAGCGATGTGAAAGAGCAAGACTGGAGGGCTTCCCTGTGGAGGTGACATTCAAGGTGAGACCAGATGAGAAGGAGCAAGCTCTGCAGACATCTGGAGGAATAGCATCCTAGGCAGCGGGAACAGCAAGTACAAAGCACCTGAGCAGGGAGAGATCTTGGCACATCTGTGAAGCAGTGAGAAAGCAGGTGTGGCCAGAGACTGGTGAGCAATGATGAGAGGGCTGGAGATGAAGTCAGAGAGGTAGGCACAATGATAGGAAGGAGGTTGGGAGGGGTGCTGAATATTTTGTAGCAGTTTTGGAGGCAGGGGAGAGACAGGCGATCTGATTCGTGTTTTAGGAGCCTCACTCTGCTTTCTGGATGGAGAATGGATGGGAGGGGCACAAGGCAGGAAGCGGGGCTGTAGGCCCGAAAGCTACCGTAGCACTCCTCGTGGGAGAGTGGGGCGGGTTTGTCTTCCAGCGACAGAAGGCACCGTCCACAAAACAAGTAGGCTACCCTTCTTCAAGAAGATCCGTCTAGGGTTTTTGCTTATTCTGGACGTTGAGAGCGTCAATCCAGTAGAGAGCCAGATGGAGGTTATAAGTGCCCTCTGGAGTATGTTTTACTAACTGGGCCCCAGAAACTCACCTGCGTGCGCAGATCTGCCCTCGGGAACAGCAGCAGCCCTGCAGTAACAGGCCAGTGAGAACGGAATTGAGCACGGCCTATAGTCAAAGCGAACCCCCGTTGGAATGCCAGAAAGGCCACGTGGGGCACCTATGACGGACGGCGTTGTATAACTGTGAGCAAGGCAACGTAATACACTCCCGTGTCTGATTTTCAGGGATGCGTTCCAGGCCACGGGCCCGTGCCTAGCTGTCTATGGAAATCAGCACAAACAGGGATCCGGGTGACGCATGCCGTGGCCTTATGCCCTACATATTCGTAGCATTCCAAAGTGGTTATCAATCACAGCACACAAAAAGGAGCAAATCATGCCCATTTTATTGTGTGTGAGGTTGTCTACCATTCAGACTTCTTAAATTCTTTGTAACTTAGGGAGTCCCTCACAGAGCTGCCATCGTCTGACGAGCAGAAGAACTGCCCAGGCAAGTCGGGCTCAAACTGTAGAATTATCTGCAAGTAAATGAGGACTGTTTCAAATCGCTAAGTTTGGGGTGGTTTGTCACACAGCCGTTGATAACTGATACAACTAACAATAGGGAAAAGCATTACCATCCCCAGGTCTGAAGAGCATACAGCTGCTGGAGACATGTGCTTTAGGGAGGTGGGAGCAGGGGAGAAATACGCCCAACTCTCCTCCCTCCCCGATTCTTTTCAAAGCCTTCCACTGGGCAAACTTAACCAGAAACCAGAGGTCGAGAGAGACTGGCTGATGCAGTCCTGAAAGGTCGACCTTCCAGGACTAGGAATCCATCTGGGGGAATCCAATGGAAAGTAGCCAGCATCTAGGGATGAGCATTGAGTCCTCTCACTTACTCCCAACGAGCCCCTGGCCCCTGTGGTCCTGCGGAGCCCTCCATCCTCAGAAAACCCAAACATGCACAGGGCCCATTTTTTCCAGACATCACTTGATTTCCTGAAGAAGGGAAAACAATTTGAGACCACTCTGTTTGTTAGTGTTTTTCCCCGAGCTTTCTGTGGGTGATTTTCTCCACAGACCATGCCATGTGGACCATGGCCGGACGCAACCCCCCCCCCCCCCCGCCCATTGCCCCTGAAATATGAGAAGTGAGAATACAGTGTTCTCCAACGGGACCAGGAATGTTGTCTGTCACCCTCGCCCCCCAAACCGTGTTCCCCTGGGAGAGCTTTTCAGTCCTCCTCCAAAGTTTGAAAGAACTCCCGGGTTCCCTTGCTAGTGTGCACCACTGTCCCAGTACT
The DNA here is from genome assembly GCF_023065955.2 of Ursus arctos. Classification (NCBI taxonomy): domain Eukaryota; kingdom Metazoa; phylum Chordata; class Mammalia; order Carnivora; family Ursidae; genus Ursus; species Ursus arctos. Next base: position 60,206,920 of record NW_026622819.1, read on the forward strand.
GTCCTTTCTCCAGGACTCTGCACCCCTGTTCTGCACAATCCTACTGGCCGGGTGACCAAACAATCACAAAGTCAGTGACCTGCGGGAAAGAAAGCATCTTTTTTTTTTTTTTTAAGATTTTATTTATTTATTTGACAGAGAGAGACAGCCAGTGAGAGAGGGAACACAGCAGGGGGAGTGGGAGAGGAAGAAGCAGGCTCCCAGCGGAGGAACCTGATGTGGGGTTCGATCCCAGAACACCGAGATCACACCCTGAGCCGAAAGCAGACGCCCAATGACTGAGCCACCCAGGCGCCCCAGAAAGAAAGCATCTTGGCGTGGCCGATGGACACCAAAGTTCTGTTCTGGGGCTCGGAAGGAACCAGAGAGGCTTTTCTTTGAGTGGGCGCCCTGGCAGCAGGAAAAATGAAACCACATTTTCACCACTGCCCTTTCCCAGTCGGCTTTCAAGGTGGTGACAATTTAAATTTCATTCTGGAAATGTGTAAGAGATCATCTGTTCTTGCTGTTTTACCCCAAAACGATGAGCAGATGAGAGAGTTGCCTAGCTTCTGAGAGTAGTAGGGCAAGGCTCCTGGCAGGGCAGGGGTGGAGGAAAAAGCCTGAAGGATCTCTCTCTCTCTCTCTTTTTTTTTTTTTAAAGATGTTTTAAATTTATTTGGTAGAGCACACAGGCAGGTGGAGCAGCAGTCAGAGGAGCAGGAGAAGCAGGCTCCCCGCTGAGCAGGGAGCCCGATGGGGGGCTCGATTCCAGGACCTGGGGATCATGACCTGAGCCAAAGGCAGATGCTCAACTGACCGAGCCACCCAGGTGCCCCAAGGCTGAGGGATCCAAGCAGGTGGACTGATTGAGGAGCAGGACAGTTTGCAGCAAAACCTGGAAGACAAATCAAGCCAAAGTAACTCTTTAGTTTCTCACAGAAGAGCTCAGAAGAGGGCCAGCTGAAGGGAGGGCTGAAGGCAGGCTGCCTGAAGATGATGGGGCAGAAACACAGCCCATTCTACCAGAGGTAGAGCCTGACTCCGGGAGGGGCGGGAGCCTCATCTCCGAATTGGAAAAGCAATAGAAGGAATTCGAAAAGCAGCTGCTCTCCTGGGAGACAGACCTAATAGGCCCATTTCATCTTGGGCCTTATGAAGCTGGGGTCCTGTTTCAGGTAGTGACTCCTTAATGAGGCCCAGCGTGGAGAGGCTGCACAGCTGAGTTATCTATCACGCAGGGAGAAACAGGGCTCCTCTGTTTCTTTTTCTGCTACAGAATCCAGTCCTATCCATCCTCCTAAGTGACGACCCATGGTCAACACCCCGTTTTTCCCATCTACGGCTGGAGGATAATGATGCCGGTTCTCATTGTGCTTCTAGACCTTGGGACCCGAGGGACAAGGCTTTCTTTCCTGCCAGAGATAGGGAAAGGACGGGCCAGTGTTTGAAACAAATACCTTTCTTCCAGTTGAATGGATGTGGGGAGGAATGTGGAAAGGGGGAGAGGCAGCCTCGAAGGCCCCGCAGCCAGGCCAAGAGGAGCATTCAATCAGGGACCTGACATTTGCCTATTGCCCTCTTATCGGACTTGCTAAGTCATTGGGCCCTTTGTGCGGCGGAATTGGGAAGGAAGGAATGGCCCGGCCCAGCCAATCCTGCACCCGGCTCCCCTCCATAGCATCTCCCTGACATCTGACTGATCTCTTCATTTCACTTCCGTAAACAGGCCACCTCAAGGCCAAGGTGACGGTGACCTCTGGCGCAGCAAGCAGCCCGGGATTGTCCCTGGAGGCCCCGGTAAAGCACTTTGTCAGAGGCCAGGCCTCTTATTTCCCACCGCCACCGCTCCGATTAGTGCCAACAAAAAAAATAAATAAATAACCGGCCAGCAGGATAGACAGCAGGGCTCTGGGCAGAGAAAGCGAGGTGAGGAAGGGCAGCAGGGAGGGTGGGGGCGAGGCAGAGGGGGAGGTCTCCCTTAGAAGGCTACGCGAAGAACAATGCAGCTGCCCGGGAAGTGCCCGGGAGAGGCAGCCCGGCTATTAATAGGCTGCAGCACGCGGGGGGCCAAGCTGCCGCATTTCTGATGTTTAAACCTCCAGCGCGAAGTGGCTTGCAGGCTCCGATTCTGCAAAGACAATTAAATATAGTTTCGGTGGGGTGAGGGTTGGGAAGGGTGTGGGTGGAATGGAAGCCTGTGCTGCGATGCAACTGAATCCTGAATATTTCAGTTGGATCTGTGCACACGCCGCACAGACATACGGGAGTACACGCGGCGTGCCGCGCGCCAGGTACACCCCGATGAGCACACACGGCCCCCGGGACCCCGTGGGGAGGGTTGCCATCACTGCTTCCTACAGGGGTCAGGCAAACAGCATACATGAATGAGGCAGACAGGGTGTAAAACTGTAGGGAGTGGCGGGGTCTGCATGAAAAGCGTAGCTATGTTCTCTGTACAGGCATGGGGGAGCGACTCAGCACCCCCATCGTTGTGACTGCATAGGACTAACTGCCCAGTATTGCTATGCCTTGTGATTTTTAAACGCAAGATATGTATTTGGAATTTTGTGTGATTTTTTTTTTCCCCCTGGGTTTAAAAAATAACTATGAAGGCCAAACATACCACCTCTGCAGGCCTGTTGGGCCCAGGTGAGATCTTACAATAACAAATGATAAGGGTTGAAATAGAAGAAATCCCAGAAGCTTATGAGAGCCTGGAGGTGGGGCTTTTGACCCATCCAGGGTGGGGATGGGTAGGTCTTCCTGGTGAAGGGGAACTGAGGCTTGTATGGTGGTAATGATGGCATAAATCATGGCACAAAGTTTGGGGGAGCCATTCCAGGAAGAGGAGTAGAAATTGTGCCGGATACATTGCACCCACCAGCTAAAGACTGTTCTCAGCCTTCCTTGTGACCAAGGGTGGCCATCTGACAAACGGTGTCTGTCTCCTGACCTTAACGCGTGGAGAGGGGTGGGCCAGCCTGGGTTCCTCCTGTCCTCCCTGCTTCCATCTTGCTGGCAGGCACGGCCATCGAGAGCACAGATTGCGCAGCTCGTGATTAAACCTCTTTGGCTTTGGTTTCTGTAAAATTGAGATAATATTATCTACCCCACAGGGAGATAGGTTGAAGGATTACTGTCTACGAAGTATCTAGAACAGTGCCTGGCCTGTACGTGCACTGCCAAGGCGCGAATCCGTCAGTGCGGTTCTGCTGACGAGATGATTGTGCAGTGCTCTGGGGGGGCAGAGCCGTGAGAGAGCTGGCGCCCGGGCCCCAGCCCTGGCCTTGCACCTGCACTCGGACGCTCTCGTGTTGAGTCCTGTGTGCTGGGCCTGCCTGCTCAGCGGGGAGTCTCTTTCTTTCTCCCTCTCCTATACCCTCCCCCTTTTTAAGCTCTCGCTTTTTCTCTCAAATAAATAAATACAATCTTTTTTTAAAAAAGATTGTATTTATTTATTTGACAGAGAGAGGGAGCACAAGCAGGGGGAGCAGCAGGTAGAGGGAGAGGGACAAGAAGACTCCCTGCTGAGCAGGGAGCCTGATGCGGGACTCAGTCTCAGGACCCTGGGATCCTGACCTGAGCCCAAGGCAGATGCTTAACCGACTGAGCCACCCAGGAGCGCCTAAATAAAATCTTTAAAAAAAAAAATCTGGAGGGATGCTAATACCCAGTCGCTTGTGGCTCCTGAAACTTGGGACCCCGGCTTTCTCTTGGGCCACCGTGTCCCACGCCGCATCATGCCCTGGAGTTCCCACATCAGTGGCAACAACCACGTACCCACGGGAAGCTTGGGTGGGCTGAGTTGGCTTTCCTGAAAGAGGAGACAGAGCTCCTGGTGGAGCAGGGCACGTAACCATCACGCACACTTTGGTCCCCCTGCTGGACCCCCATATCTCCCTCTCCCCCACCCCAGGAGCCCAGTTTTTCCAGTTTGCCTGTGAAAGCCACCCAGTGCCCCTATAGTCCTCTGCTTTCAGGCTGCCCAAGGGACCAGGGCCCCCCGCTGTGTCTGTGTGGAGGCGTTGCCCCCTACCCCGTGACTGAGCGAGGCCGGGGTACTAAGGCAGACCCCCACATGCACAACTCCTCTGACAGTAGACTTTGGTGCAAGGATGGCCCTACCAAACCTTTGAGATGGCACAGCAGCCCAGAACCTTCCCACCCAGTCGTTCCCTCCTCTCCTTCGCTCAGAATTCCATTGCATCATGGTCTGACTGCTCTCTGAGCCTTGGCGTTTCCCTTAATACAACCCCTGTACATTTTTTTCTGTCTTGGCATCTGCTCCCCTGGTAAGAATACGCTGCCTAAGTTTCTTGGAAGAAGAAAGAGATATGATTAGTTCTTTCACACTTAGGGGATTTATTCCATCCCAGGACCATTTGCATATCTAAAGAGAACAATGCCCCCCTAAGAGTGGTATTTCAGGCACCGGAATACATTTTACTATTGGTGGAGCCCTCCCAGCTGCCCTTAAATGTAAGGGTCTGCTCTGTTTTTAAGCAACTGGGAGAGTGGGAGTGCCGTGTTTGGGGGTTGGGAAAGGCCTAGAGCTTTGACTACACCTGTTTTAGTCTCTAAGAGGAAAAGGCAACTGATCTCATATACCAGTTAGGATGCTTTGGGTAGCAGGTAACACAAACCCCAACTCAAAATGGCTAAAACACTAAGGAAGATCTGTGATCCAGGGAGGATATCTTCAGGACTGGTTAACTCCACAGTTCTCCATGTTATCATGCATCTGGTTTCCTTCTGTTCCACCACTCTGGTTCCTAGCCTGTCAGTCCTGCCCCAGGCCTCTTCCCTCATGGTGCCACGGTGGCTGCCACAGCCCGGTCATCATACTAGATGCAACAACTTTTTGCCAGAAGCAAAAAGAGACTGGCTTTTTCTATGTTTCTCATTTTAAGAGTGAGCAAACTTTCTCCAGAGTCCTGCAGCAGGACTGTGGTCAGAATTGTATCACATGCAATTTTGTATTCATCATTGTCGGAGGGAGTGGGACTGCATATTTCCCTTGGACAACTGGGATTTAGTGATATCTGCCAAGGGGAAAGGAAGGCAGAGTGGTAGGATACTTCTTTGTTGACTCTAGGCTAGAAGATCTTAAAAAGCCTTCTAGCTCTAATGTTCTCTGGCTCTTATTTTCCCCTTCTTAAAAATCTCAGTTTATGCTGAGATTTTTAAAAAGCAATCTAGTGCAGTTAGAAAATTGGCCTCTGATGGACCTGGGTAGCTGTGTGAGCTTAGGCCTGTGTTTCTTCAGACACAATATTACTTTGCCACTAGGGTTCCTCCATGGATACAGAGCCAGAAAGAAAATCTTGGTGTGTATCTCTTTACAATTACAAATTAATATGTCCTGCTTTGGGTTTTATAGATTAATATAAATATAGGTACGGATACAGACATAGAGGTATGAATAGTGTGCATGTAAATACATCTACATTTGGCACATACATGTGCATATATCCTTGTATGTCTAGAAAGCATACCTAATGCATACTAATTCATTCACTCAGCCATTCAATACAGAGGAGGTGTGTGGAATAGGAAAACTCGTAGGGACAGAAAGCAGAATGTGGTTTCCAGGGGCTGGGGGAAGGGGAATAGGGAGTTGCTGTTTCATGGGGACAGAGTTTCAGTTTTACAGGATGAAAGAGTTCTAGAGATGGCTGGTGGTGATGGTTGCACAGCAGTATAAATGTGCTTAATGCACTGAACTGTACACTTAGGAACGGGGAAGATGATAAATATTGTGATGTATCTTTTACTACACACAACAAACTCTGACATGTCTGTTTAGAATACAGGTGTTCCCGGTTCCTGCCTCACTGCGTGTATGCAGTAGGTGCTCAATGAATGAATATGCGCTGTCACTGATGTAAACTACATGTCTGATGATTCCTTCTTCATATGTGCAGACTTAGGCTCAGCCTGGACTCAGAATCCGGCCCTCTTGCTGCTACTCGCTCACATAAAAATCCATTTGCACAGATTTTACTGATGATTTGTGTGATCGAGGGGTGGGGTGGGGCAGAGTCTCATCCCATAATAGTTCACAGCAAAACCTTGAAGATTTTGACCACTGATTAGTTTCCCCTCTCTGCCCTGTCTCCCTTCTGGCATGCAGAGGAATATTGCTCCCTTCACTGTATCAGAATCTGTAAATTCTTGGGGCTCCATAAACAAAGTGCCTTCAGGAAACCCACCTTTGCCAGGAGGTCGTTTAGGGGCCACATTTGTTACCAGAATATTCCTCATTTGGGGGTCTCCTCAGTACCTCTGTAGAGCACAACTCCAGGGGGCAGTACTCATGGTGTATTCTGGAGTTGTGCTCCAGGAAATGGCCCCTGGAATTCTGTGATAGCAGTCCTGGTCAGCTCTACCCATCACCCACTGTCCTTCAAACATTTGTTTCAACTCCTCTAGCCTTCCCTGAATGCAGTTCCAGTGGATTTCATCATCTTGTTCCAGCCATGGACATGCGTCTTTCTTTTTTGTCATGGGTTTTTATATTGAATGGCATCTGATATCCTTCTAGCAAGAGATGAATTGCTGATAACTAGATACTTGCTAAGCCGATGAAGCGTGAAAAGCACTTTGTGATAAAGTCAATCTAAATTCTCATGAAGAGTTAGATTTCACCACGGATTTGGCAATGTTAGGGAGCCTCCTGTCTCCAGGTGACTGGGCCCAGCGAGACAGGCCACAGCTCTCTCAACACTAGCCAGGGTGGATTCAGTAATGCCACATTTGGTTAAATAAATAAATAAATAAATAAATAAATAAAACCCAAAAGTTCCAGTGTTATCACTAAGTCAAGCCTCAAAATGCTAGCAGGTGTTAAAGTCAGTCAGGACTCAGCCTACTTTTAATGGAGCCATACATATCTGACCTGACCCAAGCCCAAGTCCAATGACCCCATACATGCCTCCAAACCTCTTTGTGACAGGATAGTCTGTTTTTAAAGCCACAATGTATCAGTGGTTTTCAAAGTGCACTTGCACTGTCTTTCTGTCTCAAAAGTCTGAAGCCTCTACCCCCATGTTTCACAGCTCTGGGGGGATGTCTCAAACCTGGCCATGTCCCTGTATCTTACCTACATCTGCACACCTTTCCATATCGGCACTTCCTGCTCCCAAAATAGAGATTGCTTAAAGCCTTCCTCCCTTTTGTAGGGAGAAACCCTTAGCTTCTTTTACTACAACCAATTCTGCCAACCTGACTTGAGGATTAGATGGGCTGGGGTGGGGGTGGGGTAAAGGCTTTGCTACTCAGTGTGTGGGCCAGAGCGGTTAGGAATGCAGACTCCTGGGGCCCCAGCTACTGAGTCAGGCTCTGTTTCGACAAGCTCTCCAAGTGGTTTGTTCACCCATCAGTATTTTTTTTTAAATTGAGATAGAATTGACATATAATATAACGTTGTGTAAGTTTAAAGAGTACCGTATGTTGATTTGATACGTTTATTATATTTATGACAATATGATCACCCCCATAGTGTGTTAGCTAACTCCTCCATCGCATCATATCACATAATAATCATTTCCTTTTTGTAGCAAGAGCATTGAAGATCTGGTTTCTTAGCAACTTCCAAGTATATAATATGGTAGCATTGGCTCTAACCACAATATTGTGCATTAGATCTCCAGAAATGACTCATCTACTAACTGCAGGTTTGTGCCCTTTGACCGGCATCTCCCAGTTCCCCCACCCCAGTCCCTGGTTACCACTGTTCTGCTCTGTCCCTCTGAGTTCAGCTTGTCTAGATTCCACATAAGGGATATCGTACAGTATTTATCTTTCTCTAACTGATCTCACTTAGCATTGTAAATACCTTCAAGGTCCATGCATGTCGCAAATGGCAGGATTTCCTTCTTTCTCGTGGCTGAGTAGTATTCCAGTGGGGTGTGTGTGTGTGTGTGTGTGTGTGTGTGTAATATCTCACATCTTTATCCATTCATCTGTTGACGGACACTCAGGTTGTTTCCATATCTTGGCCATTGTGAACAATGCTGCAATGAACATGGGGTACAGATATCTTTTCGAGATCCTGTTTTTACCTCCTTTGGATAAATACCCAGAGATCAGATTGCTAAGTAAATCTTACTCAACAAGTGGGAATCTATGAAACTAAAAAGCTTCCGCACAGCCGAAGAAGCAGTCAACAAAATGAAAAGGCAGAATGGGAGAAAATATCTGCAAACCATCTATCTGGTAAGGGGTTAATATCCGAAATACATAGAGAACTCATACAGCTCCATAACAGACGAAAAACATTGATGAAAAACAGGATTACAAATAGAACTGCCGCAGGTCAGCCGTGGAGCAGCCCTGGTGTAAGCCCGTGGCACGGATCCAGGCGCACAGCAAGTGCTCGATGAAATGTTAGTTCATGATTGCGGGAGGTTGGACCTATTATTTTTATGAAGAAAGAATCTCAAATTCTCCGGTGATGTAAATAGTCTTAAAGGCCCTTTAAAGTCACTGTCTTATCTAAAACAAAAGTAGAAAGAAAACAAGAAATGAGCAAATGAGAGACTCAAATTCTTTGAAGCAAAAAAAAAAAAAAAAGGACGAGGGGGGTGGGGAGAAAGAAAAGAAAAATATATTGAGTGTTTCCTAGGCCATCTGTGTGAAGAAATAACAAAACCAGCCTTGAAATACCGGCAGGAGAGAACACTGGAGTGTTTTACTTGACAGAATTATTGGAAATGCCTCTTCCTGGTTCAGGGAAAAAAATATTTCAAATATATTTGTCATTCTTTTTCCTAGCATACTTATAACTCCCGGTAAAGCCAACAACCAGTTTTCTACTCTTTTTGATTCTACTTACCCTGTGGTTAATAATTTCCAGTTTACCCAGCAGGCTACGTAGCCACCCCTTTCCTGGGAAAGAATTTCTGCGCTCTGGCTGGCAGCGAACCTGGTTTCTTAGCAGCTGCCCAGCCCACCCAGCCCTCCCCGCCTGCTCTCCAACAGGGTCCCTCCCGGTGGGTGTCAGGAACAGTGACTTAGTGTTCCATACAGGGGAGAGGGGAGAAGAGGGGGCTGTCTCCCAGAACGGTGAGGCTCTTCTTTTGTAATCCGGCCATGAGAAGAATTTTCTCCCTGTTTCCTGGGAAATAGCTGATAAAGGACAGTTTGTGTGCTGCTATTTATGTATACCTAGGCCGAACCAATCCCCCAACCCTTCTCTCCCCAGCCCCCTCCGGAGCTGGCACTTGGAAAACAATAATGAAAGCCAAGAGCGGGCACCGCAGAATCTCCCCTTCCTCCTCCCGCCCGCTGCTGAAAGCTCCAACAGCTGCAGCCACCAGCCAGGGGTTGGCTTCTAGAAATGCTTCCTTTGGGGGGCGGGGGTGGCACGAGGGGCTGTTTGAGAAAGGGAGTGAGAATAATCAGAGGGCACATCCCTGCAGCCTGTGGCACCACCCAGCCACCTGCCCCCTCCCTGGGTGCAAATCTTGGCCCAACAGCTTTGCTATCTTGGAGCATTGCCGGCGTGGGGGGTGGGCTGCAAACGGGCTCAGTGACTTTCCGATAATCCTCTCCCAAGTTTATCTGCATGAGCCGAATGGTGGCAGAACAACGCAGCCAACCCCAGGGTGGCCTGCAGAGTGTACCTGCAACTTCCTGTTTACAAGCTCAGTGTGAGAAGCCCCTGGGACCAGCTCTGCGCGTGTCAGTTTTCTTTCTGCTTCCTCTGAGATCCCTGACGTGCTAGGGCAAAGGCCTTCCCTTCTGCCGACAGGAAAAATAATACTCTGGGAACAGGAGCTTGAATGTGAAGGCTGTTAAAAACAACAACAACAAAAACTAACTTGCAAGTTGGGGTTTGGGCCTAAGGTTGACTTGGCCTCAGTTCTTTGGTCCCCCTGGGAGCAGCCCCTATCCCAAATGGGCTCACGATCGCAATCTGGGACCGCATGAGTTAACCCACTTGGTGACTTAAGGGGGTCAGCCTTAGGGAGTGGGGAAGGCAGCTGCAAAGGCATAGACCTCTAATCCCCCCCCCCACCCCTGTGTGTTCCTTGCTTGCCATGTTTTCCTTTCCTGGACAAAAACAAAATAGGCATTCTGGAAGGGCTTCCAACCTTTATCATGGGGACACCCGGTAAGTAGTCCTGCCAAGAACACCTGAATGACCTGGAAGATATTCTTTCCAGGTAGCCAGGCAGCAGGGGTGGTGGGACCCGAGCTGTAGGGTCTCCCTTGCCTGTTGTGGGGATGTCAGAGGCTACTGTAGGAACATTGTGCAGGGACCAGCACCATGGTCTTCCCCTGGGGGCCTGTTAGAATGCAGAGGCTCAGGCCCCTTCCCCCCACCAGACCCCTTCCCCCCACCATCCCAGAGGCTTCCTGAACACATTAAAACTGGAGAAGCACTGCCCTAGAGGACCCAGCCCTGTGGCCTTGTTATGAGGAGGCCTCTCTGACTTTGGACAACCTGTGCTTTGAAAAATCTCATGGGCACCTCGACTTTTGCAATTGATCTTGTTTCTCTCTTTGCTAAGAAAAGCAGGTTTGGTTTAACTGAAGTGTTGGCTTATTTGGCCTCGTAGATGAGGCATACCACATATCAGAGACCTAATAAGTACACACGGGAGAGGAGAGTTTCTTAAATGAATATGACGCAACCCGAGACCAGAAAAATCAAATGCCAGAGGGGCCAGGCAGGTGACAAGGATGCATGAAGTGCGCCAGCTGGGCCTATGGGGACTGGAGAGCCTGGGTCCTGCCTGAAGGGGCAACTGCTCCTCGAGCCTGGCTCATCTTCGTCATGGAAGACTCAGGCCAATGTGGCCAGATCATGAGATTTTTCAAGAAGAGCCTGAATTTGAATTTTTAAAAGCATTTTTGAAAACAAGAATCAAAACGTGGGGTAAACCTAACCAGGCATGTCATAGAGCGTTTTGGGGTCCTGGGTCTGCAACCTCAGATTGACCCTTTGCCTCCTGGAGGAGCTCACAGACTAGTGGGGGAGATGGAAAATTTCAATATAATAGTGCAAGGGAACAGGTGTTCCTGGAGCCCAGAAAAGGGGCACTGAGTTTAACCTAAGGGCCTCTTCAAATTGTCCATTTATTATTCAGAAGTGTTTATTGATTGCCTAGTATGAGCCAGGCTTTATGCTGAGACCAGGGATAAAACAGTGAACCAGGCAGACACAGTCCCTGCCCTCAAAGGGTATGCCGGCTGGAAAGTAAGACAGAGAGGCTAGGAGATGGGGATGGTGTTCCAGGCAGGGCGACTTGCGTATGCAAAGGCCCTGAGGTGCAAACAACATGTTTTAGGTGGGAAGCTACTGCCAGATCAGTGCTAGGGGAGCTTGGTGTGTGATTGAGGAAGGGGTATGAGGTGAGGCCAGAAAAGACGGTGCCAGATGACAGGGGTCTGTACTGTCCATACCATTAAGGAGCTTGAATTTGGACCCATGGTTCCCGAAGGGTCCTAAGTAGGGAAACGATGTGGCTGGGATTCAGTTTTCCTAAATTCATATTAACTGTTGAGGGGCGGATGCGTTTAATGAGCAGGGAGCTGGGAAAATACTAGAACTCCAAAGAGCAGTCAAGGGTACTTGGGCCGTGGTCCGGGAGCAAGGAGGTGATGAAGGCCTGAACTGGGGCATCATGCTGGGATGGAGAGGTGGGCGTAAACTTGAGGACTCTGCAGGGGTTGAAGTCAGCAGAGCGATGCTAACTTGATGAGGACCTTAGGGAAGGAGGAACCGGTGTTTCTGGCCTGTGTGCTTGGTGGGTGCAGATTGTCATCCTTGGTAGACTCAGAATCCGTCGGAGTTGAAATCCCAGATCCCCCCCTACCCTTACTCTGTGAGTGACCTGGGCCAAGTACTTCAACCCTCTGAGCCTCAGGTTTCCCATCTGGGGAAGGGGGGCCAGAGTGCTTGGCTTAGTTACCGTGGGGCAAAAATGGGAGAGATTGTGGAAAGCAGTCAGCACATTGCCTGACACACAGTAGGTGCTCAGCGATGGCATGCTGCTATTTCTCCAGGCCACCGTCACCAACCCACCAGGTTGGCATGCGCTGTAAAAACTATTATGCCCGAGCAATAGGTCGTAGTTCAGAATACTCTAAAATGGTGAACAAGGTATCTGTAATGGGCTGAATGGTGGCCCACCCTAAATGATAGGCTCCCATCCTAATCCCTGGAACCTGTGAATGTGACCTTATTTGGAAATAGCGTCTTTGCAGTTGTAATTCAGGGAAGCATGTCGAGATGAGGAGATCGTCCTGGTCCTGGATCGTTTGTGTGGCCCCTTCATTCAGTGACAGGTGTCCCTATAAGGGACACCCAGAGATGACCAGAGAGGAGGCAATAACTATAGGTAGAGGTGAAGTGAGCCAAGAGATGCCACGGCCACCAGAAGCTTGAAGCGGAAACAAGTGTTCTCTCCTGGAACCTTCCAAGAGAGCATGGCCCTGCGAACACCTTGATTTCAAAGTGAGAGAACAGAAGTGTTGTGCTCGGCCACCCAGTTTGTGGTTATTTGTTACAGCAGCTGCAGGACATGCAGACGGTGTCCTTGCACAGCTTCTCGCCTCGGAACCACCTGACACATAGGTGAAGTAGACAGGCGGCACAGGCCACCCCCATTTTATAGGGTGGGACACTAAGGCTCCGGGGGGTGGGGTGCAGAAGGAGATGCTCATAGCCACACAACCAGTGAGCTTCATGAGTGGTGAGCCTGGAATCCGGGTCTCCTGAGTCCTTCTCCACCCACTGGCCTTTCTGGAACATTCCCCCATCCTTCTTTCCTCCCTCCCACCTTCCTCTCTCCCTCCCTCCCTCCCTTCCTTCCCTCCCTCCCTCCTTCCCTCCCACCGTGCATTTTGAGTTACCTTTCACTCGTTCACTCATTCCTAAATTCTCTAGCCTGGGCAGATTGACAGGGGTCCAAAAGCAGCTTCTTTCAAAGACCAGGCAAACAGCCCGTGGGGGTGAGGGATGAATTCTCCTTCTGAGAATGTAGGAAGGAGCAGCTAGCTGTCAAAGGGTGTCTGCCCTGTGTGACCTCATTTGCGGGGAGCCCTATGGAGGGGCTCACAGAGATAGCCTCCTAGAAACACAGCACTGAAGAACCAAGCCGGTAAAACATTCCTGTTGGCTGGTGAAAGGTGCTACTTTGAATAACTTAACAATATTTGTCATGCAGATAGACCTGGCAGTCTTCATTTTTCCTAAAACAAGGTGGGGTCTAACAAACACCCAATAAGCAAATAAGAAGAAAGCAATACATAAGTAGATGTTCTGGTCCTGAATGTTTGTAGTTGACTTTGCCTTCACCGAACGTTGTGTTGTGAATATACATGCGTCAGAAGGAAGGACTTGTATGGTAACCAGCTCTCATTTACGGAGGACTTGGGAAGGGCTGGGCCCCATGCATTTTACCTGCCATCTCAGGGAGTCTCCTTATCGTCTCGTCCTCGCGAGCATATAGTATTATGCCCATTTTTTCGCAAATGGAAAGTCCTGCACCTTGCAGGGCTGTACTTAGAAGTAAGTGCAGGGACTTCAGCGGGGACTTCAGCCAAGCCTGTCTGACCCAGAGCTTTCACTTTTGATGGAAGCCCCTGGTTCTCAACCCTGGCTCCACACTAGAAGCGGCTGGGGAGCTTTACATAATCCTCCCGCTACCCCCCCCCCACCCCCGCCCTGGGTTGCCATCCCCCAGTGAGTCTGAAGCAGTTGGTCTGAGCTATGGCCCTGCATTGGAGTTTTCAGCCCTCCCCAGGCCCCAGGAGATTCGAATGTGCAGCCAGGATGGAGAACCCCTGCTTGAACCCCTTTCACACGCTGTGGGACTGCCTCCTACTTCGGAAAGCCAGGGAGCCCTACAACAACAAGGGCCAACAGTCCCTTCTTGATTGTGCCGTCGGTAATCCCAAATTGCCACCCACCAAGGGTGGCCTAAAGGGAAATATGCTGCCGTCTTTTATAAACAAAACACAACACAGCGGTTGAGATCGATGGACGTGGACTGTGAACCCGAACCAGACACTGCTTATCGGGATCCCGACGTGATGTAATGTCGACTTCAGGACACTGTCCTCATTTTACAGAGGAGGAAACTGAGGCGGCCCAGGGGTGTGGGCTCGTTTGTACAGGTCACAGGGTTGGTGGGTGGAGGCCCTCGGATTCAGACTCTGGGTCCCCTTGCCTGTCCAGCACTGGTAACCGCTGTGCTGTGTGCTGACAGACACACCCGGCAGCCTACACAGCCTCTATTTCTGCTCATGAAGATTGTGACATGGGCCTCAGAGGGGTCGGGATGTGGGTAGCAAGTGGGGGTCACCACACCAGCCTCCAGGGCAGGGCTGAGAAGGAGCAGGACATGTCACCCCGAGGCCTGGCCTCCTCTCTCACCTCTGTTCTCCCTCTGGGCCCATCAGGTTTGGCCACCCCAGGTGTGGTGGGAGAAGGGGCTGAAGGACAGAGAATCCTGTGGCTTCGCTTGAGGTTCTTTCTGCCTTTGGACTCTCACCTTCAATGTGAAGGCTATGTGTGACAGGATAATAATAATTAAAAATGTAAGAAATATGGATTTTGCCTTTGTTGTGAGTTTGACACGTGTATGCAGGAAGAACCAGCAAGTAGTAAGAATCAGCACTGTCATTCAGTTCTCCTACCCCGCCAGAGAGAATGGCAAAGTTAACTCCATTTTACTGATCAGGAAAGCGGAGGCTAATGTTACTTTCTTCAAATTGTCACATGTCTAGGAACTGGCCAGATTGGTCTTTCTACCTGTACCGCTCAATGCTACGCCTACTCTGCTACAAACCAGAGATTGCTTTGTCTTGCCCGTTCAGCTAACCCCCCTTCCGGCTATGCTGCCCAGTGCTGGAGAAATGACGGGTGTCGACTGTGCTACGGGTAGACCCAGGGCTTGCAGAAGCACGCTTGTGGGCTCCCACCCCGCATCAGAGCTGACCTTGGGAAGCCGGAAACAACCTCTGCCCTTATCTGCAGATGACTTGCTTGGCGATGGGGGAACTGAGGCCCAGGAGACAAAGGGCTTGCCCAGAGTTATGCAGCCAGTCAGCTCTGGGCTGGGACTGGAACCCCGGTCCCTGGGATTGACATCGGGTTCTCTGTCCGCTCCAAGTCTGCTAGGTCCGCCTGTTCATTCTTTCAGTGATTCACGCTTTCCTATGTTCAGGGGGGTGAGCAGTATTTCGCTGCGTGTGCAAATTCACTTGCCGATATTTTTTCATTTGATTCTCAAAACAACCATGTGGGCTGAGTTATATTATAATCCTTACTACAGATGAGGAAACTGAGTTCGAGAGAGCTGAAGTGAGCTGGCCGGGGCTCTAGCAGGCAAGTGGCAGAGCTAGGATTTGAAGCCAGTCTTCTGAGAAAGGGAAGTAGCTGGGGCGTGATGAAGGGGGTAGGTCGGGGCAGCAGCAAGGGTAGACCAGGAGCTGCCCTCACCCTCTGTGGGCTTTGCCTCTGTTCTGGGGGTGAGGGGTGAAGTCATTGGGCTGGGGTTGGAGGTAGGGATGGGGATGGGCCGGTGGGCTAAGGGAGGCCATGGAAACAGGTGTCCCTAGGGTGGGGCCATGGGAAGGATGATAGGATGGTTCTTCCTGAGAGTTGTCTGGCCAGGAGTCTGAAGAGAGCACTCTGGGCACAGCCATCTTCTGAGGGAGGGTGGTCCTGCCCACTGAGCCACACCAGGGGCCACATGGCTGGGCAGTGCCCCTCCCAGGAGGGTCGTCCCCGTTTGCACCATTGGGCGGGAGTAGCTCAGATAGGACAGGCGGAGAGGCCTATGGTTCATGTGTGATCATGTCTACTTGTGCTAAAGAGTTGATAAATTCAGGGCACTGGGACGTTGTAGAGCTGGAAACGGCTTACGAGGTAATCGGGGCCAACATTTCCCACGGTGCAGGGCTCGTAGCTGGGATGAGTACCTGTGATCTGCAGGAACAGGGAGGCGGTCTGCACCCCGATGCTAGATAACATTGAATTAACCAACAAGGATTTATGCCCTTTGCAGCTTTCCTTCCATCCTTGTGATTATGTGGGGGAGAGTCCCACCTTGGTGCCGGGATATCTTTATCACCTCTTAGAATGTTCGCTGGCCTCCTCCTGACCCCCTCACTCCTAGGCCTAGACCCAGTCTTCAGGAACCAATAGCATCTAACTAGAGATGTATAACCTTGTTTTGTTTTCATTTTATTTGTACAGCTGTCTCCTATCAGTGGCAAATGGTACTGACTCTTCAGTGATGGTAGTGTTATAAAGTTTTTGTTTAAATTCGTGAATTTAAACGCCTGGGTGCCTCAGTCGGTTAAGCATCTGCCTTTGGCTCAGGTCATGAGCCTGGAGTCCTGGGATGGAGTCCTGCATCGGGCTCCTTGCTCAGCGGGGAGCCTGCTTCTCCCTCTGCCTGCCGCTCCCCTGCTTGTGCTCTCTCTCTCTGACAAATAAATAAAATCTTTAAAAAAAAATTAAAAAGTAAAAAAGTAAATTAGTGAATTCGATTTTGAAAAGAGGGCAGTTTTAAAGATAGGTATTAAGTCAGGAATCGTGTAGCCTTCTGTGGCTTTGACAGCCTGGGAAGTAGAAAGGAGGTGACTAAGGCGGGGACCCTGAGCCAGTGCCCCACTCCTCTGCGGATGGAGCCGCCGACGGGAAGGGCCTTAGCCCAGAGGCATGTGGCGAGGCACCTTCCACATCTCTTTCTCTTCTGCCTCAGAGCCACGATTTGGTGGACGCAGCTCTCCAGTACAGTGTCCCTTTATCCCAGCATTCTTGGACATAGCTGTGCCTTCTGATCTTGTCTCGGACGTGAGAAGCCCAGCGTTTGGGCAGATTGCCCACTGGTCTAGGCAGCAGGTGTCTGCTGCCTCTCAGGGGACTCCCGAAGCCCAGCGCGGCGCCTGTCTCTGACTTCTGGGCTCTGCTTCTGCGGTCGCTCTCCTACGTAATCCCACCGCACGCTCCCAAACTCAGATGTAGTGTCACCTCCTCTTGGACGATCTCCTGGGTCCCCAAGGCCAGGGCGCCCCGCTCTGTGCACTCAGCACCTCCTCCCCTCCTCTGCTCCTCTCTTTACTCACAAAACTCATCCCGGGATATTGTCATTCTTAGTTACCCATTTGCACCCCCATTGCATTATATACTCCTTAAAGGCAGGGACAGGGACAGCATCATCAGAGTCTGGGGCCTGGCACCCTGCAGGCCCACGGTGAAGTTTGTCGCACAATATATTAACAATAGTAATAATAATAATAAACAACTGCTATTTATTGAACACTGTGTCAGACATTACATGATGAAATTTGCAATATTTCATTTAATCCTCACAACAACCTCAAGAGATTGAAACACTCACTATGCCCATTTTCTGAGTGAGGACACTGAACTCAGAGACATTAAGTATCTTGCTCAAGGACACACAGCAAATGACAGAACTGAAACTTGAACCAAGGCGGCCTCCAGAGGCCATGTTCTCAGGCAGTGATGGGAAAGTGCCAGTGACAGCCAGCGTCTCTCTGTTCCTCTCTGTCTTTACACACACACACACACACATACACACACACACGCATGCACGGTAACACTGCGGGGCTGGAGAGACAGGTGCACAATAACATTTGCTGAGGCGGCCTCTCCCTTCCAGGGCCGGTACTGTGGTGGCCTGTGGGCGCACCACCCTCACCACGTGGACTTGCCAGGCGGCCCACCAGGGCCCGGCTGCCCACCGGGAGCACATTAGTCAAGTCATCCTACGGCAGGATTACGCCTTTGCCACGGCGATTTCGAGGCCCAGCTGCCAGGCCCGTGTGCAAATTTGTGCTGATTTGATTAGCTTGTTTAGTCATCGCTGCTGATGAGAGCGGGCTGCGGCCACCAAATGACATTCTGCTGCCTGCAACTCTATAATCGCTTTTGGAAGGGATATTATGTTAATATCTCACACGAGAGCCTCTGATCACGCAGAACGACGGGGCGACCAGGCCCAGGCCATATGGTGCCTCTGAGGCCCTCCTTTGTAATCCTGGGTAATTGAAATCCTCGGGCTTATTCAACGGAAAGCTTCCCATCTGATGGGTAGCAGAGGGCCCTTTAGCAATTTACTCGCCAGTCCTTTTGGGAACATTATTTGGAGGATGATGGTAGGGATTCATGCCAGAGAAACTTGACCCTTTTTTAAGAACACAAATCCCTGGTACCTGATTGTTTAAGAAGAAAACTAACGATAGTAATAGTAACTACCAATTACCGAGCTCTTCCAGTGTCCCAGACCCTGAGATCATTGTATCTGCTGCCTTACTGTGAAGTCAAATAGTACTCCCATTTCACAGATGAGGAAGCTGAGCCCCAGACAGCCGCCCGCTTGCCCAAGTCCATTGGCTAGAAGTGGAGGCACAGAGACTTCTCCCAGGTCTGTCAACCCCAAGCTCTGCCCTCTGCCAGCAGTCAGATTGGGAGCTGGAGGGGGTTTTGAGAATATCGGTAACGCCCATATAGCTACTTAATGCAGTGCTTTGCAAACTGGAGCAAGTGTCAGAAACCCCTAGAGGTCTCATTAAAACTAACAAATTGCTGGGCCCCACCCCAGAGTTATAATTCAGTAGATCTGGGGCAGATCCCGAGAATTTGCATTTTGAGCATTCCCAGGTGATGCTGCTGCTGGTCCAGGGACCCCTACTTAGAGACCTGCTGAGCTAGGGAATACCTACTGTAAACTTTCTACCCCCCAAGGAGGGGAGGTATTCCCATTCTCATTTTTCTGAAAGGGAAGTAGAGACTTGGGTAAGTGGATTCACTTTCCGGAAGTCTCTCAGCTAGTGTGTGGGATTTGAAGGTGGTGCCTTGTCCACAGCAGGAAGCTCACAGAGCCCCGGTTTCTGATTTGCCATCTGAAGATACGGCTTCAGGGAGGCAGATGTCACATTTTGCCTTTGCATCTACCAGAAAGAGTGTAGGAAGTGGTATCCGTGCTTGCTTCTAACATGTTATCTCCTGCAGGGCCCCGGGAGCCTGGTCATGTTCCCCTGCAGGCTTGGCCTGGGCCCCAGTGGGCCCCTGATGAGAGGCTGTGTGCACAGGCCAGCTGGTCCTTTCTGAAGGCTGCTTGGGTCTCCCCTTGAAACCAACCTGTGCTTGCATGGGGGGACCCCAGGCTGGGACGGGCAGCCAGAGGGGACAGCACCTGGGCAGGCGAGTAGCTGGGAGGCTCAGGGCAGAGCGTGTGTGCTTGGCTCAGTTGCACTGTCCGTGGTATTGCATGCTTTGCAGAGAACCTGGTGACGGGTTAATTAGAGGTTCTTCCTTTCTTACCTGGTGACCAGGGTCTGCCCAGGCTGGCCAGCCAGATGACCCCTAATCAATCTCCCCTCCTTCTCCCCCACTCCCTGCCCTCCATATTCCCGCCAAGGGAAGGAAAAGGAAACTGATCATGGAGGATCCCCCCAGGCCAGGCACAGACCCACACACTGTTGTGTGTAAGGTGTAGTATTCCCATCATTCCCATTTTACAGATGCGCACACTGGGTCTTGGAGAGGCTCTCACCAAAAGCCACCCAGCCAGTAAGTAGGACAGAGCAAGGATTTAGAAGTGAGGCATGGCCAACCCCAAACCCAGGCCTCTGTCCACTTCCCTGACTACCTCCTTCCTCCCAGTCCCTTTCCTTAAAACGCTGGTGAGGATTTGTCAGTTTCCTATAGGACGAGTGTTGTTTTCAGTGATTCCCAAGCATATTTGTTGGTTGAAACTTTTTTCTTTTGTTCCTTTTTTTTTTTTAAATGGGGCACCTTGTGAAAATTAGATACTAGGGAGTTGAGGTTTCCTGACTCACCTGCTTGACTCCGAAGCCCCAGCCTTCCCGCTCAGACAGCTGGTGCCTGGGATGTGCTCGCCTGGCTTGGACCTGTTGAAGGAGCCAGGAGGGGTCCTGTCTGCAGTGTCTCATGCTGTATCCCCAAGGCCGGCACTGCACTGGGCACATGGCTGGTGCTTGATATATATGCTTGTTTGTTGGTGCAAACATTTATATCCTGTAGCTCAAAGTACTCAGCAGGGCCTCCCTCCGCTAGCCAGCCTCTGTGGGTGACCTGGAGAAATGAATGCCTCTTCTGCCAGGAGCTTGGGGCACAAGGGCCCATAAGTGGAAAGCAAGAGCTCCTTGGAAACCACACGGGCTCCGGCCTCAGAGGCCTCTCAGGGGCCTCAATTCCCATTCCATCCTTCGGTGCTGAGAGACCTTGGAAAAGTCACCTCTCCTCCCTGGGCCGCAGGTATTCTCCTGCAAGCCTCCCTCCCAGGCTATCTGCCAGTTCAGCAGGCATGAAGTGAAAGGTTTCTGTGGCCGTGGAGCATGCCGGGGGTGGGGTGAGCTGTGGCCATGCTGCTTTGGAGAGAGAGAGAAGGAATTTGGACTAAAGGAGGGAGAAGTCGGCACTGTCCGAAGTGGCAGCCCCTTACCACACGTGCCTCTTCAATGTAAGCTGATTAATGGGTTTATTTTTATGTGTTTTTTTAAATGGAAAATAAAATTTAATTTTGTATATAT
This sequence comes from Ursus arctos, assembly GCF_023065955.2. Classification (NCBI taxonomy): domain Eukaryota; kingdom Metazoa; phylum Chordata; class Mammalia; order Carnivora; family Ursidae; genus Ursus; species Ursus arctos. The sequence continues at coordinate 60,227,449 of NW_026622819.1, forward strand.
GGGGAAGCCACAGAGACATGAAGTCGCAAAGAGAGGCACCATCTAAGCTAATTTAAATGAAATAAAATTAGCCATACAGTTCCTCCAGTGCAGTGGCTGTGTTTCAAGTGCTTGAGAGCCACATGTGGCTGGTGGCGCCGTGTGGGGCAGCAGAGGTGGGGGACACGTCCGCTGTGGTAGAAGGCCCGGCTGGACGGTGCTGAGGAGGTTGGGTGGCCGCATCTCGAAGTCCCCAGATACTTGGTGTTTTCCCGTCCTAACGTGACGAATGACACTTAGCCTTTTGGAAGTCCTCCAGGACCCGCTTTAAGAAGGATGAGGGAAACAGGCATTTGAAATCACCCGCTACGTGACTTAATTAGCTCCCACTTTTTAAGAAGCACCAGATCATGTGAAACACCTTAGTTGAGTGAGGTTAGTATGCTCCACACCCCCTCCACGCCTTCTTAGCTCTGCAAACCCTTTTGACACCTAGGACGGCCTGGACCAGGCTCAGCCCAAGCCAGGTGAGCAGTGTCCTGCATTAGTGACATCAGATGACTGAAGCGTTTACTCTATATCCTGGGCTGCCACCTCTGGCCTCCCGACAGCATCGAGATTGCAGGGCCCTCTCTCCCCCGGAACCCAGCCCCATGCGGGTCCCACTGCCACCATCCCGCACACACCTTGCAGGCCCAGGGTGACCTGCTGACCTTCTGACTCACAGCCTGTGACTTCCAGTCTCTCCAGGAGCGCCACTGGTGTCCAGTAGAGCCGCTGGCACCACCCTATTAGCAGTGGTGGCCAGTGCATTTGTGGGTCTAACTGGCCTTCAAATTCTACCTCTGTGACTGCTTAGCAGAGTGACATGGGCGTGTGACTTACCCTTATTAAAGCTCAGTTTCCTCTTCTGAAAGTGGGAGTCACATCATCTTGCTCACGTGTGGTGGTGAGTTTGCATGTGCTAGGATAGCGGTTCGCAGCCTTTTCCAGGCTATGTCCTCTTTCGCTAAACACAAAAATGTCCCCCTCCGAGGCTCCGCCTCTCCGTGGCCTGCTGATAAGTATCTCGTGCACACCCACCAGCCAAGAACACTTGGATCAGCTTTCCCACATTCTGTATTACGAGATAAAAGGTTTTCTCAAAAAATATAAATTACGATGCTAGCTCTGTTGTTTTGAACTATACACATCCCCCCCTCTCTTCTCCCCATCTTGGTTCCGGTACAGCCCCTAGAAGGCTGGGACCCCTTCTCCCGCTTCTACAGCGAGTGTAACAGCTGAGCAGTGCCTGGTGATGAGCTGCACGTTACGGGCACTCATTAAACAGTGGTTCCCTGCCCCCCCCCCGCCGCCCCACGGGGGAAATATGACCAGGACGATTAATGGCCAAACAGTGTGGTTTCAGGCAGCACCCCCGCAGACACCCAAGTGTAGGTCAGGCTCCCTATCAGAGTCTTTGAGCTGGCTTCACTTTTTTTAATAGACTTTATTTTTCAGAGCAGTTTTAGATTTGCAGAAAGACTGCATAGAGTTCCCTTGTACCCCCTTCCCCCCTCCCAGATTTCCCTATTATGAGCATCTTGCATTAGGGTGATATACTTGTTATAACTGCTGAGCCGATACCAATATATTATTAGTTACATGAGGGCTCACTCTCTGTGTTGTACATTCTATGGGTTTTCACAAGTGCATAGCGTCTATACCCACCAGTACAGTAGTGTATGGAATAGCTTCCCTGCCCTAAAAATGCCCTGTGTTCCACCCATTTGTTCCTCTCCCCTCCTTCTGAACCCAGTTTTTGGTTGGTTTTTTTTTTTTTCCACTTTTTCATCAGTGCCCTTGTTACAGGTTATAATGATAAAATTGTAGGATTACTGGATTGCAGTCTGCCTCCCCCACGGGGCTGAAAGGAGCTTCACGGAAGCAGCCACTTCACTGGATCTTTTCTCCACCACATTTTAACACCATGAACACTGTAGGTTGGTTGCTTGAAAACTCTTTGTGGAATGAATGAATGAATGAATGAATGGGTAGATGGAGGAGAAGTGAAGTGGCGGGAACGCAGGAGGCTGGAGGGCTCCTGGAACAGGCTGGAGGGAGGGGGGTAGTATCAGGGCAGGAGCAGGAAGCAGCACCCAAATTAACTACCTGTCCTGGTCACCTCCCCGTTAGGGCAGGACATGGCAAAGAGAAACTGTTGTGGAGCAAAGCAGCTGTGCCACCTGGGGGTTATCGGGGCGTGAGTGCAGTCCAGCCCGTGCTGGGATGACAAGGACGATGGGCACAGGGACCTGATGTCATAGGCCCAATCTATCACTGTCTTCATCATCATGACTTTTGGAGTCACCTCCAGATTTTTTGGCCCAGTAAATGATTAAGCAGTTAAATAAAGACGGGCTCATTAAGGGAACATGCTTCCCTGCGTATCTGCCCCAGTTACTCCTAAATTTAATCTGTCCATGAGCCAATTTCCAGGACAAACACATACTGTCTTTTTTATCTCCCGAGCCTTAACCTTGAAGCCATTCATTGCCTGTGGCTTTTCCTGCGATCCCTTTCCCACTACCCGTCTCCTCTGAGGCCTGATGAAGGGGTCCCTTCCCCACCCCCACACCCAGGCTGGCCAAGGGGCCAGCAGGTCCCGTGGGGCCTCTTAGAGCGAGGGCAGGGCCCCTGCAGGGCCCGTTCTGCCAGCAGGCAGGACCAGGTCCATGAAAGCGCCCTTTCTTCTCTGTCACAAGGCTGCTCCGGCCACGGGGGCTCCGGGGCATAATCGGATTGAGTTTCCTTGGCCGACAGGCTGGCTTTGTGCTGCTGTCCAGATTTGCGTCTGCTTGACTCCTTGAGTTGCTTCTCGAATGCTCTCTGACCTGGTTTCACTGAGGACACATCAGGCCTTTGCAAGGGTCCATAGGGGTGGTCAGATCCCAGGGCAAGGTGAGGGTTGGGTGGGCTTCAGGGGGAAGGTAGGCAGTGGGGAGCCAGGCCAGCCCATGCAACATTTTCTTCTGTCAAGTCATACATCCCCCGCCCTGCTTTCTGCTTCCTTTCCCTGTGCCCTGAGTCCCATTCCCCTTGAAGAGGAAGGACATGACCCTCCTTGAGTTTTCTTGAGTGGCCTAGTTGCCCACTCCCCAAGGCTCTGTGGCTCCCCTGAGCAGTCCAGGCATCATGTCCACACTCCCTCAGCCGGTTCTAGGGCTCTCCATGGGTTAGGTGTATGGAAGGTTCTGTTGGATAAAAAATACCAAGTGGAAACCTCTTTCCCCCCGAATACCAAATACAAAGCTGTTAAGAGAAGTGTTCTTTGTAGCCTAGTTGGATCCTGGGTAATGACCCTGACCTTGCTCAAAAAAGAGGAGCTGCCCAGGCCATGATGAATTTCCAGAGAGGAGGCAGGGACCCCTGAGGCTTATTCCATTGCTTGGCACACACAGGGCCCTGGTAGCACATGAAACTGTCATCGCAAGTGGGTTGGCCTGCTCACAATCCCCCACTCTGGCTGAGGTGGGCAAGGGATCTCTGTGCGGTCCCCCTCCTGGGAACAGATACAGCCTTAGTAACTAGAGGCTGAGGCCCCCGCACCTCCCTGGGCCAGCGCCAACCTCCCCTGGCCGCTGGTATTGCTCAGGAAAGGACAGGGGGCCCAGCCTGAGCTCCTCGGCACCCTTCCCTGGGCCTATCAGGATCCTTCCCTGCTCGTTACGTAGTTTGTTTGCATGTTTTGTTTTTTAACGGAAATTGGTGGATCTGTCGAAAGGCGAAGTGAGAGCTGCAGGCAGCCATGTTCTTGCCCCTCTTGAGCTAAGAGAAAGAAGGCCACACATACAGCGACATCAAGGTAAGGATGGAGAGGTTTCTGGTAGTGTTCCCCCCTCCCTGGGACCCAGGGAACCCCGAGGTCCGCTTCCTACCTGGCTTCAGGATTTATTTCTGTCAGTCAGTAAGTCCCCCTTTTTTGCTTACATTCATTCAGGTCCTGTTTCTTTTCTTTGCATGTAAGGAAATGCTTTGGGATTCAGGAATGGGCAGGAGGCGGCTCTCTTCTTGCATGACATGAGTGGCCGAATGGCGGGGAGGACAGGAGCCCGGCGGCTTGGGTTTGACGTCTGCTCGCAGCATGCACTACTCCGGGCAAGCTCCCGCCTTCCTGTGCCTCACTTTCTCATCTAGAAAATGGGGCTACAGTAGTACCCACCTCATGCAGTCAGTTGTGAAGGTTGCGTCAGTACACAGGGAAGGTGCTTCGAGTGGCGCCTGGTGTGCGGCCAGCTCAATGGCTGGTAGGATTCCGTCTCCCTCGGACCCAGTGGCCTGTGATCACAGCCTGCCTAGGCCCGAGCACGGAAGGAAGTGGAACAAGCCCAGAGTGGCACTCTCTTGTGACCTAATTACGGGGCAGCTGGAGGAGTGCTGGTGAACAGGGCCGTCGGGGAGCCGGCTGAGTGCTGGGAAATGGCTGAGGGGCCGGCCTGGGCCTGCCTGCACCGGGCTGCCGCACTCAGCTCCAGCAGGCTGGCATCCGGAGGCTGATGTGGGGGCTGCTGGGCCCGGCTTGGGACAGAGAAGTGGAAAGAGCACGGGGCCCTACAACCCAGCAAGTCCACCCCCAAGGTTTCCTAGAGAAACCTGTGCACGTGTGTTGTGGGAGGCATGCACAAGGATGCCTGTTGTGGCGTCGCTCGCGATGGCTTAGGGCTGGCCACCACACAGCGGCTCGGCAGCAGAAGAAGAGACAAAGCAGGTGGGAGACATGCAAACAGTGAACGTACCATATACTCGCGAGAGCAAAATCGTTGCCGCTTCGTGCGTCAGCATGGGGGATTGCAGGTTAAATCCATAACCTTAGATTTAAAACTGCAAGAGGCAGAAGGGCCTAAGGTGCATTTTTTCCCCAAGGTTTTATTTATTTGAGAGAGAGAGAGAGTGAGCCCAAGCAGGGGTAGAGGGAGAGGGAGAAGCAGGCTCCCCGCTGAGCAGGGAGCCCAGTGTGGGCCTGGATCCCAGGACCCTGAGGTCATGACCTGAGCCGAAGGCAGACACTTAATCGACTGAGCCATCCAGGCTCCCCTAAGGTACATTTTTAATAAAACTTGAAAATAAGCAAATCAAGCATTATATTGTTTAGGGACACATTTATATGTTGTAAACAGAGAAGATGAAGAGAAAGAGACCAAAGTGAAATTCAGAGCATAGTTAGCTCTTGGTGGGGGTTGGGGGGGTTGGGGTGGGGGTGGGGGCTGGAGGGAGCATCAGTGCAGACCGCACCTCAGCTCTGATCACCTCAACAGGTTCCAGTTCTTGCATCATTGAGTGGTGGGGTCACAGGTGTTTTATGATCATGCTTTAGAGCTTAATATAAACTGCATACGTTCCTTGGTATGTAGTTATTTCATAATTAAACATTTTAAGAAGAAAACATTGGGCTTGACTTTGCTGTTAGAGATGTTTCTCACCACCTACCTTCACTCTTTGCTTTATCCTTTTTTTTCTTTTATTTTCTTCCTTTTCTTTCTTCTTCCTTTTTTTTTTTTTTTGTTTGTTTTTTGCTCTTAATGAGCAAGGATAATTTTGCCTCCGAAAAGATATTAAACAATTTCATAGCCCTGGGCTTGGCGTAGCCCCCTCCCAGTCCTGCTATGGCCCGGACGCCCACAGGCCTCCCTGCTGCCTCCATCCTTGTCCCCTCCACTTGGGCCTCAACTCAGCCCCAGAGCCATCTTTGAAACCATCAAACTTACTGTACTTCCTGGAAGCCTGAGGCCATCTGGGCCCCTGTTCTCTTCTTCAACCATGTCAAACCCCGACTGTAGCCAGACGTAGGGTTCCCTGAACCAAAGACATGCCTCTTGCTTCTGGGCCTTTGCTCGAGCTGTATTTGGGGGAGCAAGTCAGGTCTGGACAGCTTGGTTGAGTCTCAGAGCACAGCAGCCCAGAGGGGCCAGGTTTGGGCTACTTCCCCAGCTGTGAATTCAACCTGGGTTGATGTTCTTGCCCCTGGCTGATCCTGCAGGGACCGTTTCAGGTACCTCCCCCTCCAGGAATCTTTCCCTGATGCCTACCCTCTGTTAGCGCCTCTGCTAACAGCTGTCAGGGCACCCTGAACTTGCCACAGTGCTTTGAAATGTTCTGTATCTGTTTCTCCTCCAACTGCCTCAAGCTCCCCAAAGACAAGACCTGGGTCTTAGTTTTGTGTCAGTAGTGACTGCACGGGCTCTGGCACTGTGACACACGAATGTCAGCTCCACGAGGGCAGGGACTCTGTCTGTTTCGTTCAGCTACGTATTCAGAGGCCTGGACCCGTGCCTGGATCACGTGGGTGTGCCGTAAATGTCGATTGAATGAATGGAGGTTAAAATCTACGGAGGAGAATTCGACCACTGAGCAGCTGTAGGAGTGTGGGGCAGACAGGGAACCGCTCTGAGCCTCCCTTTCTCTCTCTCTAACTGGGGATATTAATAGTCCTATTCTCGAAGGGTCTCTATGGGGATTGGTGGAAAGACACATGTGAAAGTGCTCAGCAAATGTCAGACACACAAGCCAAGCTGGTTGCATATGAATCTAAGTCTGACCCCAGAGGCCAGGGACAAATGCCCTGTGGGCTTTGAGGTTGGCCATCTGAGTTCAGGATCTCTTGTCACCCTCCCTGTGTGGTCCAGGGGCAAAGGGATCACAGATCTGTGCTGCTTCTCCTCGGCCAAGGGCCAGTGACCTCTGGGGCTGACCTCTGACTGCTGGGTCAGCGGATCTATTGTGCTGGGGCTGTCAATGGCTGGGCAGCTCCACCGAGTCCCCAGAGCCCAGCTGGTCTGTGCAGCCACGGTCATGGTCCCCATTCCCTGAATGGCTCTTTCTTGAACTAGAGGCAAACTCACTCAGCCAGCTGTCCGGCCATTCTGTCAGGTCCCCTCGGGTCCTGAAATGCTAGGAAGGAGAAAGCACAGGGGTGAAATCATGCAGGGCTGGGATCCAGCGCTGCCTTCCCCCACTTCTGGCTGTGTGACCCTGGGCAAGCGACTTCACATCTCTGAGCCTTAGTCTCTACATCTGTGAAATGGGGAAACAGTGGGGCTTTTGTGAGGAGTAGGGACAATGCATAGAAGTTTCCTGGTGCAGTTTCACTCACTGAAGAGTTACATAAATATCAAGTATAGGACATAATACAAAAATATAAGATGTGATAGTTATATAATCGAGAAGGTGCTGATGTTGATGGCTGCATTTCAGTGGACGACTGCCTTATGTAGAACTGAGTGTCAAGGAGAAGAAGGAAGCGCTACGCACGTGTGCTGGTGCGTGTGTGAGTGTGTCTGTGTATTTATATATCGACAGACACATATGGTGTATAAATATACACTTTGTCTATATAAGAAAAAATGACATCACGGGAAAAATACATGTTTTAGTGAGCGTATTGGTATATAGGAATGAACGGAGAAACGTTTAGGATGCCAGCTCGGGGGCACCCAAAGAAAGCACTCCTGGTCATGGCCTCCCAGCTCCGAGCTGCCTGCACCCCTGTCCCACGCTCTCCCGCCTTCTTGCTGCTGCCGCCACGCTGGCCTTTTCCTGTCCCTCACATCAAGACCAGTCTCCCTGTGACAGGCCTTCACAGCGCTGCTGATTTCCCCTTCAAGGCTCTTGTCACGGTTGATATTTTAGTTATTTGTAAGCGTCTGTTTACACGTCTCTGCCACCAGACCGCACTGTTAGTTGAAGTGAGGGCAGAAGTGCCGTCTGATTTCGCTTTCCATTTTATCCCCAGCACCCGGCTGGAGCGTGTGGTCCAGTGTAGATGGCTTGATGGGATGGATGGAGGGATGGATGGCAGGGTACCACAGACTTGCCCTTGAGGAACTCACTGTCCATGTGGAGTCACAAGATCTCGACCCAGAAGATGGTCAGTAGTAAGTCAAGGCCCTTTTTGGTCAAGCGTCTTGCACGCAGTGATGGAAGGACCTAGTTCTGTGAGGGAAGTGGGCAGGGGAGGGCCGGTGACCGGCAAGGGTGGAGGAAGGCTGGTGATCATCTCACTGAAGGACTGCCCTTGTATGTATGAGATAGGAGATAGCTTCTCAAAGACCCAAGGACAACCGCTTCCAATGGTGAATAGCCTGTGTCTTTATTGAAACTGTTTTCGGATCTTCCAGTGTTTAATAGCTGTTTCTCATGCCAGGCCCTGCACCAGGTTCTGATCACACAGACACACTAGAGGGTCCTTGTCTGAGAGCCTCAGGGTCTGGGAGACAGATCTACAAACACAAAACAGCCAGGCAGGCCAGAGCAGAGAGCACAGAGGGGTACAAAAACAACCGAGCCACTTTGGTGGGAAAGGGGTCAGGGACGAGGCTGATTCCCAAAGGACCAGTGGGGGTTGTCCTGCTGGAGGAAGAAGAACAGGCAAAGTGGGAGGACCAGGTGAGAGCTTGCGGCTTCTTGGCCCAAGTGCCCACTGCTTACGGAGATGGTGAGACATAAGGTTGGGTTGGTGGGCCCCACCTGGTTGGCCAAGGCCTTAAGCTTTATTCTGAAGGTGACAGGGAACTCTTGAAGATGTTTCGGCAGCCAGGAGACCTGGTCAAGCAGGAGGCAGGGTGGAAAAGGGACAGAAGGGTATGAAATGGAGGTGGGGAGGCTGGCTGGGGGAACATGGCAAGTTTGAAAGTGGTGAAGGTCGAAATAGAGGATCAAAGGGGGATGCCCCAAATATCTCAGACAGGACAGCCTCATGTATTCATCTCTGCAAGTGGGGGGGGGGAGGCAGCTAAAGATCTTTTATCCCGCCATCCAGAGCAACCCATGGGAGTGGGTGGTGGTGATCATCCTTGGGCTGGTCCAAGGAACTCAGAAAATCCAATCACTTTGCCCCCCAGTGAATATGGCACTTAGCGATGCTGTCTGTCCTTGGATCCTCTGGGCCCCCAGATGCAGACAGCAAGGCATGACACACAGAGCTGCAGAGGGGTCTGGGCGGAGCACTGGGCCAGCTTCCGCAGGGAGGAGGGGTGGAGAGGCCCTCGGTGGGCAGGAGCAGGAGTTGGGGTGGGGAAGGGAAAGAACCTGGAAGAATGAGGACCTTAATGCTTGGCAAGATCCAGAAGAAAAAGAAGAGGAGAAGTGGGGAATGCAAAGAAAAGGCCCAACTACGATGACAGGCAGGATTTTCTATTTCCGAGTGGATGCAGGGAGGAAGATTTCAGAGGGAACACCGTTGCCAGGAGAGTTGGAGAGACATGACTCAGGATTACATAACAACAGGTAACATGGTACTGAGGGGGTGGAGCGTGTATACAGCTTTATCCCCTAAAACATTTTTTACAAAGGAGACACTCCAGGGCCAGAATCATAAACACGTGCCTCCAGGACAGGGCAGGTTGTGTAAAGGAGGGAAGTGGGCCACATATTCACAACACGGTAGCTCCAGCCTGGTGGTTGACTGCAGGTGACACCAGGTGACACCAGACTGCTGTGTCCCTGAGACAGTAGAGAGGGGTGGGGACTGTGGCAAACTGGAGACCACAGGGCCAGCCCGAGGGAGCAGCACCAGGTCAGCTCCAACTGCTTGTTGCCATGTGAGAATACAGGCCGAGGGTGGCCACCATTTCTGATGTTTCTCCCAAAATTCAGATATTTGGATTTTTATATGAAACCACCTGATTTGTAAGTTACAGCAACTAGTTTAGATATTTTTCAAAACATCATGCTGTCTACTCTGTACAAATGAGTGAAGCCCATCGAGCCATCCAGCCTGTGGCATACCCATGTGCCCCTCCACCCTGGGCCAACCTTGCAATCAACAGAAAATGCACAGGGTGTGGGGCCTGCTGCCTCCAGCAGTGCGCAGGCCTCTTCCCAGAGGAGGTCTGGTGGCAGAACTGGGCTGTGGGTCCGGGTGTGACATTTACCTCTAATGGGGATCCTTCAATCCCTCCAGGCCTCAGTTTACCCTACCTGTGTAATGGCAGGAAGATCTCTAAGGACCCCTTTGGCTGAAATTCTCTTCTCTTTTCTCAGCTTCCCCAAATCACTACTACCTTCCATCGGCTGAGACCCTACTATGTGCCAGGCCCTATGCTTCCTCTCCCAAGATCACATGGCTATTAATATGGCAGAGGCTGGCTTCCCAACCAGAGCTGTCTGACTCCAAAGGCCATGCACTGAAGCACTCTGTTCCACTGTTTTCAGTGAAAGCAAATCATTAAATAATTCAGGTCATGCTCAGGGGACAGGGAAACATATTCAGTTGCTTTTAAGGCTGCTACCCGATTTCTAGCAGACCTGAACAGCTATTTTCCACAGCTCATGGGCCAGTATAGATTTTAGAGGATTCTCTCCAGCCTTCCAAAAGGCAGGGGACTGGAGGGCCTTAACAGAACGTGAGAGCAATGAACAATAAATACCAGACGCACTAGGGGTCTCGGCTTGGCAGCCTAACGGGGGCTCACACAGGCCTGGGCAGGCCGATGGGGCATCAGTTTGCATGAAGGGGTGACTCTTCAGGCAGCTTGTGCTTGCTCCTTTATTCAAATGCGGGCACCAGGGAAGGAAACCAGCAGGCCTATTTAATTAAAATGCTTCCCCCTCCCCAATCGCTTTTTCTTCAGTGATTTCAAACGGCACCACTTTCTCCTTAGTTGTTGAAGTCAGAAACGTGGGATTCTTCTTCTCTTCCTTTCCCTCAAGCTCCACATTCAATCTGCTGCCGCATTCTGTGGCTCCCCCAAAACGTCTCGTGAATACGTTAACTTCACGCGCCCGTGCCTGCGTTCCACAGCCTCCCACAGCTCTCCGCCTTCACCCTTGCTCCTTTCCAATCTCTTCTTGATATGGTGGCCGGAGGAATTTTTATAAAATGCAGATCTGGCCTTGTCACTCCTCTGCATTAAAAAGCTGCTGGTGGCTCCCCAGGGCACCATTAATAAAACCCAGGCTTCTCTCCATGACCTACAAATCCCTCCATTATCCGGCCCTCACACGCTATGTTCCAGCCACCCTGCCCTATTTTCAGGGCTTCAGATACTTTGAGTTCTTTCCGGCTTTGGAGTCTTACAGACCTGGATTTGAGTCCCTATAACCTTGGGCGAGCGACTGCACCCCTTGGAGTCCCATTCTGCTTGTCTCTGAAATGGGTATAATCGGGTGACCTATGTCAAGGCTTAACCAATACGACATCTATGGAGGACTCTTTTGCTTGAAACCTATAGGTTTCTCATGGAAGAGGGAGGAGAGAGGGATTAATTTCGTCTGCTGACAATTTTCCTTGCGTTCTCTACTTTGACAACAAAATAACCCAGAGATGTTCATAAATTTTGGCTTCTTTTTAAGTGGTTTATACATACAACCAAGTATCAGCTACTTTCACCTTTGTTTTCAGGTACAAAGTCTATGCCACCTTACTTTGAACTGTGTTAATTAGTTGCTCAACAGACAGGAATATTTTGTGTTTTAATAGATACAATGAGGTTACTTTTCAAGAAGTCACTTGTCGTGCCCCCTTGCTTTCCCATGTGGCTTTCTTTGCTCCTGACTTCCCTGGTCCTGGCCGCTCACCCCACCTTGCCACCCAAGTTCACCCAGAAGTTAGGTACATCCTGCTCTCATTCCCAGGAGGCCCAGTTCCCGGGCGTGTAGGTGCCCCCACGCAGTCTCCTTATTCTCGGGAAGCAATTCCAGCCCCACTCCCCACTCGCCTGCACGTACTGCACCACCTTCTTCCAGCGGCTCAGCGAGGCCAGGTCTGGTCTGGTGAGGAGGCTTCAGGAACAGAAGCAGAGAAAGGGCAGGGGAAGGTGGAGAGAGGAGGGAAGTGACTATTGGAGCAAGAGCACCTTCTCATTCCCCTCCGGGTCCCCTTTCTGTTCCGATTGCCTTATACCTAATGTGGTACTAATGATGATGGTAACAGTCATAGCAACAGCAACAACAAAAATAAGAGTCAACATTTAGAGCCAGGATTCTCAGGGCGCCTGGGTGGCTCCTTTGGTTAAGCGTCTGCCTTCGGCTCAGGTCATGATCCCAGGTCCTGGGATCAAGCACCCTGGGATCAAGCACCCCGGCATCTGGCTCCCTGCTCAGCGGGGAGTCTGCTTCTCCCTCTCCTTCTGCCTCTCTCCCCTCCTCCCTCTCCTGCTCTCTTGCTCTCTGTCCTCTCAAATAAAGAAATAAAATTTAAAGCAGTGATTCTCACCATGGGGAGATTTTGCCCCCCAGGGGACCTTTGGCAATGCCTGGAGACATGTTGTCACAACTCGGATGGGGGCGCTGTTGGCATCCAGTGCTGCTGAACACCCTGTACTGCACAGGGCGGCCCCCAGCCACACACACAGCAAAGAATTGTCTGGCCCCAGATGTCCGCAGCATCAAGGTTGAGAAATCCTGGTTTAGAGCGTGCTTACTGTGGGGTGAGAGCTGGGCTCGGGGTGCTATGTGTATTATCTAATTCAGTCCTCTGTGCTGTTCTTTGAGCTAGGTATTATCATCATACCCACTTTATAGATGAGCACACTGAGGCTTAGGGGGGTGAAGTGCCCTGCTCAAGACCCACAGCTGTGGCCTGCTTGAGGGAGCCCTTGAACTCTGCTCTGCTTGACTCCATCATCCCAAATGGTCTCTGGTTCCCCCTTCTCTCCCTTGTCCCTGTGACTGAGTGCCAGTGGGTCAACTGGCTGTGTGCTATAGCAGCAGATGGGGTGTCTAATACAAACCATGTGCCAAAGACTTGTGGGGGGGGCCTGGGGTGATAGCCGTGCCTCCCAGGAACCTCTGGGAGAGCAGAGGGGAGGTCTCCTTCTGATGCCCCCAGCCCCTGAGCTCCTTGGTGGGGCCAGGGAAGGGAGTGACAGGGGGCAAGCGTGTCTTCCTCTCTGTGGCTCAGACTCAGCTTCTGAGCTGGGATGAGCTGGGCTGCTGGCAGCAGAAGGGACACCTGAGAGGGGGATCCTGTTATGGCTGATGTGACATTTCCAAGCCAAAGATGGGCTGTTCTGTACTGCAGCTGGGAATATGTATTTGCATCCTCCGTGTGTGTGTGTGTGTGTGTGTGTGTGTCTGAGATCACCTATGTGTGTACTTATCTCTGTGTGTCAGAATGGATCTCTGGATGTGCATGTAAGTGTGAAGTGGCTGTGTGTCTTTGTGCATATGTCTCTTTGTGTATGCGGTGTCTTTCTCCCTCCATGTGTTTGCCCATGTTTGGATATTCAGGCCGACATGTCTGCATGCCTGTTTAGCTCCGTGTGAAGGTGGCATGAACACGTGCACACAGATATGTAGGGGACCGTGAGCATGGTTATTGTGTCTATGTGTGTATGAAATGACATGAAGGTGTGTTGCTGTTTTTATGTGTACATTTTTTGTGAGGTATGTGTGTCTCTCTCTACAGCTCTGTCTTGGAGTCAGTGTGTCTGTGGGTAAATGTGTACTTGTGAGTGTGTCGGCCACGTGTCTGTGCATACAAATGGAGGTGACCGTGCTCCGTGATTGTGCGTGTGTGTGTGTGACTCTAGGATATTACCAACACAGAAGAAGCTGCAAACACTGCCCCTCATTTGTTCCTTGTAGCCCCCAAGAGTCTCAGCACGTTACCTCTGCCTAGATTAGGAGAGGTCACCAGGGGGAGGAGAGGGACCCAGGCTTTCCCTCCCCTCCCCTCCCCCATTGCCCCAGCTGGCTCCCATGGTGCCAGCTGTCAGGGACAGAGGTCCTCGGGGCCTTGCACCCCTGCCAGCCAGTCACTGAGGCTAAACATTTACCAAGGCCTGAGGCCGTGTTTGCTTAAACTCTGGGGTCACTGCACACATGCGATTTCTGGTTCAAGTGCTTCCCCTCTGCAGGCTGAGGAGAGCAGGTGCTGGCTTAGCAAGTTACCTGGGGCTGCAGTTTCCCTCCACAAACAGGCGGGCTTCATCACGGTTTGCGCCACCTCAAGAAGAATGTGACCTTGGCAATGCAGTCACTGCGCTGCTCTTTTCTAACTGTGTCCCGGACTCCGTACGTGTACGCCGTGTCTGTACATCTCCTGTAACTGTTAACTTACTTGGCATTAAAAAAATTGACCTGCTTTGAAAAATGTAAATACCTATTTAAGCTTTAGTCAAAGCCATTGTAACGAATGTAATCAAGGGTTAGCTATGCTAATTATAAATTTGAATTAAAAATGTATTTCGTACATACTAAAATAATAAGCTTTGATTCCTCTACTCCCTAACATCACCTTGCTTGCCCCATGTTGGGGTGAGAATGCTTCTGAAGTGCCCTCTTGTCTTCTGCTGTGTGGAGGTTCTCATTTCCATACAGCCTGCTCAGGAAGACACTGTTTGCATACAAACGGGCAGGTCTTGTGTACCTGCCATCCGTTACTGGGAGAGAGGTTTCCACATCCGCGATGGAAAATGCTTTGTTTCCTGGGTCAGGGCAGCCCGGGGATGCAGTGCAGGTGGCTGGCTGCAAAGAAGCTTCTAGGGGAGCTCAGTGCCTCCTCCTCCTCGGTCTGGATCCTCCCCTGGGGACCCAGCGGCTCAGTGGTGTCACTGCCTTGGTGATCCTGAGCAGGGTTGCAGGCACAAAATTCCCCTTGCAGGTGGAGAGGATAGGAGGGGAGGGGAGGGAGGGGGGAAAGGGGACAGATGCCCAGACAGATGGGCCTGGCCGCCAGCTCTGCCCGGCCTAATGAATTTCCTTCTCCGGCCCTCAGGCAGGTCAGTAAATGAGACCAGCGACAGCATCTGGGATGATTCCAGGATGAGGCTAATAAATCAGGCCTAGGATGAATCCTGCTTCCCTGGAGATGGAGGGAGGCGGGCCAGGCAGAGGAAACGTGGGAGGGACCTTCGAGCCTGGCAGCAGCCAGCCTTCGGGTGAAGGAGTTTGGAAGGAACTCCCTGGTGACAAGTCAGTGGCCTCGGAGGCCCTGGCTGTGCAGCACTGTGTCCCCAGAGGCAATCGGTGGGCAGAATGAGCTCTCCCAGTGGCCTGGCTTACTGACCTCGGGGCCTCAGCACCACAGCGACCTCCCACACTCCATTTCTTCCTACAAATCCACTGGTGTCAGGAAAGGCCCTGATTCCTCTTTGGGGAAGTCTTGCAGGACCCTGAGGGGCCCACCCATGTGTTCCTAAGGGTCGCCTTCGGCCCACTGACCACACCCCGGCTGTGGTTTGTCTGCTTCTCTTCTGGAAAGCGAGATTGTAAGGGTGGAGATGGCCTACACCCATTGTGCCTGGTGCAGTGCCGGGCACCTAGTAGGTGTTCCTCGATATTAGCTGAAAGAAGGAAAGGAGAGAGACACTAGGTAGCTAGAAGGGTTGTACTTCTCTAGGGCAGCGAACCGAGCCTGCTGATGGAGGCAGGAGGCTGGATGTCTGTGCCCCTCTGGCAACTGGTGACCTTGGGGACACTCGGGTGCTCAAGGCTGGCCCCATCTCCCTGAGCCTCTAGGCTCCTGTCTGGGTCATGTGAATCCAATCAGGTAAACTATTTGGAAATGCTTTGATAAGTATCAGAGTTTTCACACCTGCCGAGTGTCAGCTGTGAAATCCCCCAATCCCTGAGCTGAAGGAAACATGAGAGAATATTTCCTTTACCTTCGTTTTGCAGATGAGCAAGCTCAGTCCTGAGACGGGCAGGGAACTTGCCCTCCCAGACGGTCTTATGGAGCATGGCACTGATGGTCCAAGTTCTGGAACCAAACAGCCTGGGCCAGAACCTGGCTGTGACTCGTGGCTGTGTGCCCGAGTCAGCCACTAACCTCCTAAGTCCCCACTGTCTGGTTTGTAAGATGCGAGTCCAAGTGGTCCCAGCCTCACAGTGTGGTCAGGAGTATGAAGTGAGGTGTCCCAAAGACCACATTTTTATTGATCGCCTGGGACGTGCCAGGCACTGTAGTACTGGAAATTTAGCAGTCAACAGAACAGAAAAAAACAAAGCTCTGCCTTCAGGGGGCATGTATTCTAGAGTCTAGGAATAAACCATGGATAAGACGTTTCTTAAAATTAAAATCTTGAGTATTTAGTGATTCTTTCTCTCTATATGATACGTCCATTTGCAGAATCGGCCAGACTGTATACAAGATGTAAATATATGATGAACCACGAGAGGTGCAGAGAGCACACTTACAGAAGCCAATGAGATCACTTTCTACATCCAAGGATAAAGAGTTAAAAATATAAAAGTAAGAAACACATGCCATTTTTGAAATATAAAATGACTTTTACGTACATAGGTGCATGGAGCTGTCCACAGAAGCTCGGGGGCACGGATGCACCCATCTCTGCATGCATGCACATACGCCTGTGTGTGTGTGTATTAAAGAGGGTGGGGTTTGCAAGGTCAGGCTGGAGAGGGCCTTCTGGAGAAGGTCTTTTGAGTAAAGCTTGCTTAGCACAGGGCTGGCACGAGGGTGTTCAGCCAAGGGAGCCATTAGTTCACTAAAGAAGCAGAGCCACCTCCTCTCTGCATCGTTATGGGTATAAAGCACATTTCTGCTTCTGCCACATGTCCCTCCCCTCCCCTAGCCCACCATCCGTTACTGACTTCCTCCCGCTCTCTTGACTTTGCACCTTCTGGGGGACAGGTCCTTCCCAGGCAAAGTCAGCTGCCCCGCAGAAGAGGCACGTGGGAGTGTGAATGTGAGTGTGCATGTGACAGCGTGGGCATCAGCAGGTGCTCCTGTGCCCACGTGCCCGATGGGGTGAGTGTGCGTGCGTATGAGTGGAGGTGTGAGGTCTGCCTTCAAGGACACGAGCGTACTCTGTGATGTCCGGATTTGTGTCTGTAAGTGGGGCTGTGAGAGGGAGAGCAGGCATGGATCTGCGCATGTGCACAGCGTGGCTGTGTGCCCGGCGCACACAGGACCGGCCTCCGAAGACGGGGGAGCAGATCTAGGTGGGAGAGGCTCTTCTGGGGGTGGATTTCAGATGCAAAGAGAACACCTCTGGGCTCAGCCACAAATTCTGAATTTTGCCATTCCAGGCCCAGCTGGGTGCAATTCAGGCCAGGGAAAGGCTGGAGAGTAAAACCTATGAGAGGTTGTGGGACCAAAGGGAGGGTGACCCGTGTGTGGGCAGCATCTCCACAGAGAAATCCCCGGGAGAGGTGGGCTGTGGCACTGAACAAGGGCGTCCACACAGGAGGCCCCCATCTCAGCCCCACGTGTCCTCAGGGACCCACGGCAGGTTGTCCCAACCTTCCAATGTCTCTCTGAATGTGTTACCTCTTGATTCTTGAGTTGAACCGCTTGCACATCGTTTCACCAGAGAGGGACTAACTGACCTCCTCCCTCAGTTCCCATTCAGAAGCTCCTGGACAAGGTCTCTGATTGCTCTGGATTGGACCAATCCAAGCTTGGGCTTGAAGTAGGCGTGGACGGTGACTGGCTCAGTTTAGGCTAATTGACAGAGACTGGGGAGCGGGGTTCTATGAGATATGGCCTCCCAGCTAGACGTCCGTGGCTGGAGTGGGGACAGAGTAGTTCCCGGGAAATGGGCCTGGCACTGGGTAGGTGGGGTGATCATTATCCATTATACCCAGTCTTCAACCCAGATGCTTCAATTTCCTTCAGAGGTTTACATTCATTGGACCCCTACGAGGTGTTTCAGTCTCCAGAGGCTCCTGTTAAAACTACTAAACTCACACTGAAGTTGAAATTTGCTACCAAGGATCTGAAATCCTATGGGAATAGGATAAGACCAGATGCCTCTCTGGGATGGCTTTGCAGTTTGGCTCCAGGGCCTGCCAATGCCTGCTTGAAACATGAAGAAAAACAGCTTGGGAAAAACGCAGGCTTTGGAGTCAAGCAGAGCTGGGATCAGATCTCTGCCCACCTCTCCCAAGAGCTGGTTCTGTGGCCAAGGGCAAGTTACGTCCCCTTTCTGAGCCCCTGTAAGATCAGGAAATTAAAGCAACGGAGCTGTTACCTGAGGCCTCCGGATGAGGCCGGTTGCCTCATTGGCTCCTTCTAGGTGCTCACAAAACAGGGGCAGTAGGGTGTTTTCTGTAAGTCAGCCTGGTTAGTCCTTATCCTCTGATGACTAGACCACCAATCTTGTGAGCTAACCAGAAAACGAGACCGCTTCTCCTGGGCGAGGCAGGTACCTTGTTTCCTGATTTCCCGGGTTCGGTTCAGGGCAGCAGGGAGAAGCTTCTGCTGACACAGGCTCTGAAGTCAGACAGAACTGGGCTGAAAGCCCACCCCTGCCGTCAACGAGATGTGTAACCACGGCACGTCACTTCTCGTCTCTTGCCTGATCTGTCATTTTCCCTCCGTAGCGCGTATGAGGGTTCGATACATTAACACGCATACCTGCCCAGCGTACGGTGCCGCTGCCCCGTCACTGATTTTTAAAAACCAGATTGAGCGCCTACTATTCATTCAGTTATTTGGCAGGTATTTATGAATGGCCTCCCATGTGCGGGAATCCTACCAGGTGCTCACAGTCATGTACATGACAGACGGTCTCTCGTCATCACAGTCTGGCATATGTGACAGAGAGAGACAATAAATCAATACATGTGTAAATATCTGATGTCAGGTAGGGACATGTTCTTTGAGGAAAAACAAAGGGTAGGAGGACAGCAAGCAATGGGGTGGGTGTGGGGAGCAGAGGATGTGACAGGGCTTCAGATCCTGTGTGCCAGTTGATGGAATCGCCAGGGGTACACAGAGACCCAGCGCCTTCCTTCCAGGTACCGGCACCCCCGTGGGGAGACAGACAGAAAGCAGACGGTGTGACTGGACTGGAATGGGAGTGTGCAGAGTAATGCTCACTGCAGACCCCTGTGCTTCGCGAATCCTGGCTCTGTCCGCAGCGCCCCTTCTCTCTTGGGAGGGAGCTAACCCTTCTCATGATCTGTGTGGGATTCAGAGATCCACTTAGCGGCCTCGTGGTCCCCTGACTACTCCAGGTCCCCCAAGCATTTCTTGGGACACCTGTGGGATCCCATTCCCCTTCTCCTCTCCCACTCACCTGCCAGTCCTCCACCTCCAGGGCACCCTGGGCAGAGAGGCAGGAGGGCTTCACATTCAGTGAGTTAGAGTCAGAACCGGTTCTCACCTGGCTCGGTGCCTACCGGCTGCGTGACCTTGGGCAGGGCCCTTTACTTAGCTGAACCTCACATTCCTCATCTGGGAACGGGGACGATGATGGCCCAGAGTGATCGAGCGCCTCTCAAACTCCTCTTCCCCGGGGTCCAGCCAGTGAGTGTCTCCACTCCCCTGCCCTCCTTCTCCATCCCCCTCTCCTCCCCTCCCCCTCTGCCCTTGTTTGTGCTCTCTACCATCTGGCAAACAGGTCTGTGTTCCCCTTCAGCATTCCATGAGATATTGAGGACAGGAGAGGGTGTGGCGTTTTGAGTCAGAAAACAAAGTGTGTGTTGGCTTTGTCATTCAGCTGTGTGAACTGGGGCACTCCCTCGCCCTCTCTGTCCCTTAACTTCCTCAACCGGCAGTCACGAGGGATAGTACGCCTCCCAGGCAGGTGGTGTGGTCAGGGACTCTCACCCAGAGACAGGGCCTGGAACATCTCAGATGCCTGACGAGTGGCAGCTGCTGTCTTTCATGTCCAGGCCTCAGCGCTGCATCCGAAAATGAGGGACGTTTATGCAGCACTCGCCAGGTAGTAGGCTTTGCCTGTGTGACCCCACCCAGCGTGGTTTGTATTTTCATCCTCTGCCTTCTATTTGAGGTACCTGAGCCCGGGGTGCTGTGTAACTTGCCCCGAGTCCCCTCAGCTGGTAAGTGATGGCTCCATCACTTAGGCAGATCTGGCCATCCATCCCCCATAGTCCTGTCTTCCTCTTGCACGTCACGTCAGTCTGACCGTCGTTCGGGCACGGCACCGCGCTCTGAGGAGAAGCTGCGTGGAGGGCCCCGGGGAGGGCCTGTCAAACTGCCCCATCCCAGTACACCCCTTGAGTTCTCTGCAGAGCATCTGTCACTGCCACTGTGTCAGGCACGATGCCTCCCTGCCCTCAAGGAGCTCAGGGTCTGGTGGCAGAACATGCTAGCGTGGCTGAGCGGGGCTGAGCAGGCTCGAAGTCTGGCCGCCTGGCTCTGACGCTCAGCTCCGGCACTTCAGGGCTGTGTGCCTTTGGGGAGGTCTCTGAGCCTCAGTTTCCACATCTGCAAAAAATCGGATAGTACCACTAGTGCCCCCCAGAGGGTTGTCCTAGGGGTGAGTGACGGGGTGGAAAGCACTTAGAAAAGTACTTGGTCCGCGGGGAGTGCCCAGCCCGGTCCCTCTTAGAGTAGCAAAGGGCCAGAATGCTCTTCTCTCTACACGGGGCAGAATGGCATGTGTGCTCAAAGACTAGGCCCTGCCAACACGCAGGCCAGGAGGTTTATTAAACACCCATTAAGTGTCCCCTACTTAACCATTATAATCCCATCTGATCTTTACAGTAACTCTCTGAAGTCTTGCCCAAGGTCGCACAGCGGGGCTTGAGGGAGGGCAGGCTCATCTCGCTGCACCCGTGTCCCCTAAGAAGAAGGGCTTCTCAGGGACGAGCCTTTGCTCCTTGGCTGGACTTGCGTGGTGTTGCTAGCCAACCCTCTTTTTTTTTTCTTGTTGGCTTCTTGTCTCTCACGCCCCAGGCCTGGTCCCCAGGGATCCGTTGCAGGATCTGCTCTTCTCACTAGGGAGCTTGTCTACTCTCAGAGCTCCCGACGGGACCCCTCTTATTTCAGGTTCTGTGTTCCTCAGTGCGTCTAGCCCATTTCCCCCTAGATGCCACGCAACTAAGTACAATCGAGCCGGGTCCCATTGAGAACTCATCATTGTGCTCCAGAACCTTCTTGTCATTCCTGTCACCATCCATAGCCGCTACCATTCATGTTCCCCAGGGCCCCAGCCTCGCAGTTTAGCTGACCAACTTGGCTTCCATCTCCTGGGCTCCCCACCATCTGCAGTCAAGTGCAATTAGTCCTATCTATTATCAGTGTAAGAGTCAGCCCTTCTCCCTCCCCTGCCGCCAGCCCGGCTGGGACCTAGCCTGGCCCACCCCATACTCAACCTAGGTCTGATTGAAAGCCCCCTCCTCCCCTGTTCCACATTCCAGTGTCTCAGATATCTGACGACAAGAAAGACCTTCCTCAGGTGCCACCTTGACTTTGCCGCACTCCTTCTTTACACACTGCCTTTATTCCTGACTCTTGCAGAAAGCAAATTTGTTTTTCTCCTATTTATTCAAGAAGCAGCTAATGAAAATAAAAATCTATTGTATTAGTCAGGGTTCTCCAGAGAAGTAAAACCAGTGGGATGTGTATGTCTGTATATCTGTGTGTGTGTGTGTGTGTGTGTGTAGAGAGAGGGAGGGAGGGAGCGAAGGAGGGAGAGGAAGAGAAATGTATTATAAGGAATTGGCTGACAAATCCCAACTCTGCAGTGTGGGCTGGTAGACTAAAGACCCAGGAAAACCAGTGGTGCAGATGAATTCCAAAGGTGGTCTTCTGGAGAATTCCCTCTTGTTTGGGGGGCAGCCTTCAACTGATTTGATGAGGCTCACCCACATTATCAAGGGCACTCAGTTTTACTCAGAGTTCACTGACTTAAATGTTATCCTCATCCAAGAATACCCTCCAGGTTGACACACAGAATTAACATGACATCTATTATCTGTCCAATGCTCTGCTCCAGGCTAAGGAGAATATCAAAGAAAAAAAAGATTCCTGACATCCCACAGCTCAAAGTTTAGTGAAGATCCGGATTCTGTTACCACTCTCCCCCTGGGCTTCAGGCTCTTCGCCTGCTCCGTGTCACCCACTGCACTTGGGTTTTCTTTTTTTTTTTTTTATTTTTTTTAAAGATTTTATTTATTTATGTGACAGAGAGACAGCCAGCGAGAGAGGGAACACAAGCAGGGGGAGTGGGAGAGGAAGAAGCAGGCTCCCAGTGGAGGAGCCTGATGTGGGGCTCGATCCCGGAACGCCAGGATCACGCCCTGAGCCGAAGGCAGACGCTTTAACCACTGCGCTACCCAGACGCCCCATGCACTTGGGTTTTCTAAGGAGGAAAGTGATCCTAGTGTTGCTTCCCACACAATCCTCTCTCTCAGTCCTGGCTCCTAGACATCATGCTGTCCTGAAGGGGACAACCAGTGCTATCTTCCCAGCCCTTGACCCACTGCTCCCCTGCTCCTACCACTTGATCTAGGAATCCTGCCCTCCTCCAGACCAGGAGGGACCATGTGACCCAGGTTGGGCCCATCTAAGACCTGCCTGCCCTGGGAGTTTAGAAATGAATACTAAAGTAAGGGGCAAAGAGTCCTTCTCTGTGGTAAAGCTGGGACATGTGAGCTTGGGGCCCGATAGCTGCCCTGGCTCCTGTCCCATAGAGTTGATGCGGCTAGAGAAGCAACAATGAGACATGAGGACAGAACGTTCTGGTGATATTTCAGTAGCTGATTCTGTTTCTCCCTGAGACCCAGCCTTACCCTTGCCTTTCCCATATTTTGGTTACGTAAGCCAATAGTACACCTTCACCCACCTGTCTCTGTCTTACTCTAGCACAGCGGTTCTCAAACAGGGATGAGTTTGCCCCCACCTTTGCCCCCCCAAGGGGGGGGCAAGCATCTTGGCGATGTCTGAAGAGGTTTTTGATTGTCACATTCATGGGATGTTAATGGCATCTCGTGGGCAGAGACCAGGGATGTCGTAAGCATCGTACAATGCACAGGATAGTCTCCCGCAACAATCATCCTGATCAAAACGTCTGAGACATCAGGAAACCGCAGGAGCAGACCTCCCTACCAAGACCATCCCCACTATTCAAACCACTTCCCATGATCCTATTCTCAGATTGGATTCCAAGCTCTGCAGTGTGCGAGCTGGGTGAGCTGAGGCAAAGCATATCACATAGCCAAGCCTCCACTTCCAAGATTAGAACTGCGATGTCCAGCGTGTTAGCCATGTGCCTACCAAGTACTTGGAATGTGCTCATCCAAACTGAGATGTCCTGTGAGGATAAAAGACACACGGGATTTCCAGGACCTAGTAAGAAAAAGAATATAAAATGCTCCATTATAATCAATTTGTATATTGATTACATGTTGAAATGATAATATTTTATACCTGGTGGTTTTGGACTCAATAGACTATATGATTAAAATTAATTTCACCAGTTTCTTCTTACGTTTATTAATGTGGCTACTAGAAACATTAAATATAGCTACATGGCTGAGTTTGAAATGGCAAGGAGAGACCAGGACCTTTATGAGGTGGCTAAGATGATTGACGTGGAGCCGTCTTCCTAATGCCAGGTACCTAGCGCTGATGAACCTTCTGGGGAACTTGAAAATCTATTGAAGACCTCCCTTCCATGAAGTCTTCTCTAATCTGGGTTCCAGCTGCTTCCATCCCATTGATAACTAGGTCCCATCTTTTTTTTTTTTTTTTTAAGATTTTATTTATTTATTTGACAGAGATAGAGACAGCCAGCGAGAGAGGGAACACAAGCAGGGGGAGTGGGAGAGGAAGAAGCAGGCTCATCAGGCTCCATCCCAGACCGCCGGGATCACGCCCTGAGCCGAAGGCAGACGCTTAACCGCTGTGCCACCCAGGCGCCCCTAGGTCCCATCTTTTGTCTCATCTCCTTAGCCTCTCATTTCTAGCACCAGACCCAGAGCAACAATGTAACGGTGCACGTGATTTCAACAGGATAGCGATCCCTGTTCTTCCTATCCCAACACAGGTAACTCTTAGGAACGTTGCTTTCCCGCGGCCTGAATTTGGGTCGATCCCTTGTCTTTTTGCTGCCTTCTTGGTTAACCCAAAAGGTAGGAATCATAACTGGCCCTCCTTGTCAGCTCCCTGCAGCTTCCGGGTGCAGTTTTCTGTCCGTGGCTCTCACTTCCCAAACATGTTTTCAGTGGCTCTGCTGCTGTTATAGAAAATTCAGGGGTGATTTGGATGTTGATGTCGCTTGGTTGTCATGGCAATGCCAGCTGCTCTGCCTTCGCAGCAAGGCATATCGGCCACGGGGCTGGCAAGATGTGATTTGAGCTTCTGACAACAAAACATGCGAGGCCCTTCCAGCGTCTTCTAACACCCACCTTCCTCCCAGACCCTCACTGCCACCTCCTGCTTCTCTGGGGGCTGGGGTGGGGTGGGGCCTCCTATGGCTGATCTGCTGGTACAATGAGACAAGTGCCTCTGGGTGGAAGTGGAGTCCTGCCATTGCCTTGCCAGTCACCCCAGAGGGACGGGAAGACCTACTCCACGACATGGATAGAGTCGTTAGTGAGTTCACCTCCGGAGCCAGCATTCACATATGGACACAGGGCCCCACCCCATCGGCCTGTTTCCCTAGCTGCTGGCATGGGCCATGTCCCGTTTGGGGAAGAGAGCTCTTCTGCAGCTAGCGTGATGCCATCTTTTCTGATTCCTGGATGATGAAAGAAAATTACCTTTGACGGACTGAGTGGTATTCCTAAAAGAGTGAAAGGTCGGTAGCTTGGGTATCTTCAGGGTCTTTGCGTCTGGGCGGCCCAGAAAGCATGCTCCGTGAAGAGCTGCTAATGGCCATGGAGCACTTTGGAGGCACCTGGCTTACCTCACCTGACATTCACCGCAGCCTCATGAGGCGGATATTATCATTATTCCCGTTTTATAAGAGACGGGCTCAGCGAAGCCAAGGGGGGCACCCAGGGTGTCACTGCTGGCAGGGCCGGGACCTCAATCAGGACATCATCTTCCAGAGCCCTGGCGTTTACACAATGTTGAGGCTCTACTATGAACAAATGTGGGGAGTGGCAATTATCACCCTCAATTTACAGGCGAGGAAACAGAAGCTGCCTGGAGGTCACATGCCCAAGGTTGTAGAGCAATGTTGCAAAGCCAGTGTTTGAAACTCAGTCTATTGGTTCCAAATTTTGCCTATCCTGCCTGGTCAAAAGAATCTGCACAACAGCATCTCAGACACGGGAAGGTGCCGTCGGCCATGAGGGGGCACTTCTCAAGCAGAAAGCTCCCTCATGAATCTTCGGACAGGCCCAGAACGTGCTATGAATTGTCCTGCCGGGCTGGAGGCCTGTGGGGCCCACGATGCGAGCACAGGCGAGCAGCTGCCACCACGGGGCCCGGGCTGACTCAGGAGCAGGTGATGCTGCCGAGAAGGGCTGAGAATGCCGGGCCTGCTGCAGCAGCCACTTCGGTGGGCCACGGGGGCCCCACACTTGCTCACAGAGTTAGTCATAGCTCCTTGGCCCACACAGACACAGCCAAGTCCTGACTCCTGAAATTCCTCCTTCACAGGCCCGACATTTCCAGGGAAATAGCGGGGCTCTCTTGCTATGAACTACCTGGACCTTGCAAGGAGGAGAGTCACTCGGGAGAGATTATCTGAGGACTGTCAGAGGCAGGTGGCCTCAGATGGCCTGGGTTCGGGGGCTGGTTTGCTTTCTAAGGGGTTTATACCAAAGAAAAGAAAGGAAGAACACAAAGAGGCAAAATATAAGAGTTCCAAATTTGTCAGGCTTCTGCTGTCCCCCTGTGCTTTCACATCTGAAATGACGCCTTGGGTCCCTGTCCCGGTACATCGCTCGGGGACGTGCCTGTCCCCTAGCCAGCCCGAGGCCAAGCCTTGTCTCCATTCTTCACTGTCTCCCTCCTGTTCCTCTCAATCTCTCCTAGCTCCAGAACGGCCCCACCCCTTCCCTCATTTTCCCCTGGGAAGGAAACAGGCTTTTGGATTCACCCCGACCCAAACTGGCATCCCCGTTCCGCCATTCTTCTGTGTCTGAACTTCGAGTGGTCTGCTTCACTTCTGGAAGCTTTCATTTTCTCCTCTGTAAAATAAAGTGAATTATACCTGTTTCTCTAGGCAGTTGGGAGGAGGACATGAGAGAGTAGAGGTGAAAGTCCCAGCTTAGCACCTGGCCCATGGCCAGGATTCCGCACAGTTCTCTTTACCATCTGCCCTTCCCCCATTCTAGGGCCAACGCGTGTGGTCTGGAGCCAGCTAGACACTGAGCTGGTGGCCCCACCAGAGCCCTCCTGCAGGCTCCTCTCTACCCCAGGGCCTCTCCTTGTCCCAGCCAGCACACTTCTCATTACGGAGTCGGCCTGTAATTAGGCCGCTGCCCGGCTTTGGAGAACGTGCCTGTCAGCACCCCTGGCTCCCTTGCTTCTGTGGGGCTCCTTTCCTTGTTGACGAGACCTCATCTGTGTGCCAGGGGGCGTCCTTGGAAATGAGGCCGTGGCATTCTTCCTGCGGCCCTTCTGAACTCAAGGGCAGCTGACGCGAGTCCTGTGTGACATAGTGAAGAGTGGATCACGGAGGTGGCTCCTGTCATGCCGGGACCCAGGCTGTCCGTCCTGACGGGGAGGGGGGCAAGGAAGAGGGTAGTAGAAGAAAACTCTAAAAGGTCCTCCATCAAGCTGCCAGGCTCCCTCCTTGCAGATGCTGGAACAAATGAGGGTTCCTTGGGGTTCCTTGGCGTGACTGTCCTTATCCTGACATCTCAACCTCAGCCAGAGGAGTGCAGGGTACAAGAGGCAGCCAGACCTAGTCTCAACACTAACTCTGCCTCTAACCAGTTGTGTGACCTTTGGCAAGTGACTTCACTGTTCCAAGTCTCAAATTCTCCATCCATAAAATGGAGAAAATGATACTTCAGCAGTTCCTTGTGATGGATATAAATATGTGGGCGTACATCACTCTGAACAATAAATCGTAGCTATTATTATATTTTTGAGCTTGGTTTCATCCAGTTTCCTCCCAAAATAGGCCTTGCACGTGGCTGTTCCTGTACCCAGAAGACTAAGCTCCTACATGCCTTGCTTAGCAAACTCCTATTGATTTTCCAAGGCCCAACTCAGATGTTACCTCCTCTGTGAAGCCTTCCCTGATTCCAAGCAGTTAGTCTCTTTCCCCATTGTACTCCCACAGTCATTTGTTATGCTTTTGATACAATCCCAACACCTTGCATGGTACCCGTCATAACTGCCCTGCCCAACTATGCCCTGACCCCTTGGCTAAGCTGTGAGCTCGCGGAACACAGGGTCTTGATTTGTTCTTGTAATCGCAGAGCAGGTACTTAGTAATTGTTTAGTCAAGTGAATGAATGACTGCATGGAACAAAGAAATGATGGATGGATGATTATAGAAAAGAGAGCATTAGACATTAACAAAAGAAAAATACAGGGAGGTCAGAGAAAACCTTGACCTTTTAAACCGCATTTGGGTTTACTTAAGCCCAGGCCGGGCCAAGAGCTCAGGAATAGAAGGAGGCACGTACTCTGCCTAGAGAGAGACTACTGAGGATGGACCACAGCCAGAAATGAAAGAAGGCCGAATTCGAGAGCCATCTGCCCCGGGGACCTGCTGAGCGACATCACGCCAGTCTCTTAGCCTTTCTCTGCTCTAGCACCGAAGGCTTCATAAGGCCCCCCAGCCCTGTGGCTGGGAGAAGAAACACATGATCTGAAGAATGTCAGAGGCCCTGCTAAGGACGCCATTCCCCAGGTGAAGGACAGAGGGTGGGGACCAGGTCACGGCTGCTGTTCTCTGGTGAAGGCTGTGCTCCTTGACCAGTGACGGCAGGGACTGGTGACATGTGCTCAGCCCCACCCAGAATGAAGAGGCCCTTGACTATAGTCACAGCTGTCTGTGAGCTGGAATGTTTCCAAGAGGCCCCTGGTAGGGAGCTGACACTAGCTGCCGGAGTGAACTCTGAACCCTACCTTATGGATGTGGGCCGTGTAGGCCTGGGCCTGACCATGCCCCCAGCCTCATCGGAGCCCCATGCGTCCTGGTCCACGAGACCCCCAGGCATCTGCCTCACGGTTCCATTCTGTCCAGCTCTCGAGGCTTTGCTCTTCCTTGCCTCTCTGACTACACTGTAAATTCATCTCCTCAGAGGCCTTCCCTGCCACCCCATCTAAAGATGTCACCCCCACCACCCTTCAGCCACTCATTTTACCGTCTACACAGCATTCGTCCCCACCAAACTGCCTCATCCACTTCTTTGTTTATTGTCCGCCTCTCCTTTTAGACCCTCAGCCCTGTGAGGCCGTAACTGGGTTTCTGCTGCTCAAGGTTGTACCCCCCGGGTCTTAGTACAGGGCCGGGCACAGCATGGGGCGTAGGGGTTAGGTGAATGAATGAATGGGCCAAACTCATTGGGTCTGAGTAGGCATGAAGGTTGTAGATCACAGGGAAGCTTCCCTCCTCTGGGCTCCACAGCCCCATGCAGAAAGACCCCCCTCCCATCCTAGCATTCAGCACACGGACTATAAGTGCAAAAGAGTAAATCATAAAATCTTTCTCCCATGTTGTCTTTCAAGTACCCCTTCTCCGGAAGGCAGCTAGTGCTATCAGTTTTTTGGGTATTCTTCCAGCGATGTTCTGTACATATATAAGTAACATGTATATTTTTCCCTTTGCCCATTTTCCCACTAATTGTTGCATACAGTATCAAGTGCCTTACTCTTGTCAGACAGAGATTTCGCATGACAGTCTGTAAAGAGTATCTTCACCTTTTTCATGACAGCATAGGATTCCACTGTATGGCTCTACCACAGAGATAGTCCCCAGCTGATGGACATATAGGTGGTTTTCAATTTATAAATAATCTTGCAATAATTTAGTTTGTATACATCATTTCAAAACTGAGGGAGCCTATTGGCAACATAAATTCATATGAATGAAACTGCTAGGTCAAAAGGTCACACTATTCTAACATGACCAGGCATGAAGCCCCAGGCCACCCCACCTGTCCTGTCTGAGCTCCTCCCTACTCCTGCCCAGGGATGCAGACCTGGATGACACTCCTGTGATTGGCTGTGCTCAGACATGTGGCCCCTGGTGTGGCTCAGTAGGCAGGAACCCCACCTCCCTCAGAGGATGGCAGCGTCCAGAGTGCTCTCCTCAAACTCTTGGCCAGACTGCTCTCAGGAAGGATTCTCCGGTGCCCCACCTCAGGGACACCTGTCTTCATGGCCTCTCTTTGCCCATCAGTCCAGTCTCTCTCTTACCCTCAACTCCAGCCCAGTGACTTCACCCCTGACTCCCAGAACAGAGGCAAACTCCACAGCAGGCTGAGGAAGTTGTGGTAGCTCGCCAAAGATGTCCGTGTCCTAGTTCGTGAAACTTGTGAATATGTTGCTTTACATGACAAACGGGACTTTACAGATGTGATGGAGTTAGGGATCTTGAGGTGGGGAGGTAATCCTGCATTCTCCACGTGGGCCTAATTAACTACAAGGGTCCTTAAAAGGCGGAAGAAGGAGAGTCAGAGAGAGACCAGTAGATGCTCTGCTGCTGGCTTTGAAGATGGAGGAAGGCGCCATGAGCCAAGGGATAGACGTCACTTCTAGAAATGAGAAAAGATGAAAGAAATATTCCCTAAAGCCTCCAGAAGGAACACAGCCTAGCCACTTACCTTGATTTTAGCCCAGTGAGACCTAGTCTGGACTTCTGACCTCCAGAACTGTAGGATAATACATTTGGGTTGATTTAAGCCACTATGTCCATGGTAATTTGTTACAGCCTCCATTGGACGCTAACACCACAGTC
This sequence comes from Ursus arctos, assembly GCF_023065955.2. Taxonomy (NCBI): domain Eukaryota; kingdom Metazoa; phylum Chordata; class Mammalia; order Carnivora; family Ursidae; genus Ursus; species Ursus arctos. The sequence continues at coordinate 60,256,938 of NW_026622819.1, forward strand.
CCCGACCTACCCACGCAGTAGCCCGGTACTGCCCCTCCCCTGAGTCTCCAGCCTCCACCCCGCTCTCAGAAGAGCTGGCTTTAAGTCCCACGGGGTGCTCCTGGGCACCCGCAACTTTTCTTTGAGATTTGATTCTGTCCTCTTCAAAATGCAGCTCATTATCAAACTGGCCTCCCAGGCTGGCTGTGAGGGTTCAATGAAATGACACTTGTGACGTCTCTTAGCAACCGTGCCTGGCACAAAATTGGTGCTTGACGATATTTTTAGTCGTTGAAGATAATTCTGAATCTTTCACTTGTGCTGCTAGAATCCCCTCCTGCTCTGGTCCTGGTAAGGGCCCCAGCTCTCCCTGAGGGGCAGCTCTTCCCAGCAGTGCTTCGAACAGCAGGACCCTCAGGGAGCTCCACTCTGTCCTTCCCATAAGCCCTGGGGGCAAACAAGGGCCCGAGCACCGTGCTCACTGCCAGAAGGAAACTCAGCCTGGGTTCACCTCCTTTCACTGAGACTTCCCAGCTGTGTGATGTCGGGGGAGTTGCTTCACCCCTCTGAGGCTCAGTTCACTCATTTGTGGAATGCTCACAATGAGGCCGGGCCCAGGGTGTTGGTGTGAGGGTTCAGTGTGCTCTTGGCTTAGCGGGTAGCTGATGCTCAACAGCTGATCTCCCAAACTGAGGCGGGGCTTCCTTTTCACCAGGACCCAGACCAGGTTCAGCGGACCCTGGAGCCCCTACAAGAGGGAACACCTCTTTAAGAAACAGCGTCCATCTTGGACTTCATAGGCACTTGTAGCAAGGTTTCAGGACACAAGGTTAATATATGAAAGTCGATTGCTGGGGTGCCTGGGTGGCTCAGTCGGTTAAGCGTCTGCCTTCGACTCAAGTCATGATCCCAGGGTCCTGGGATTGAGCCCCCATCGGGCTCCCTGCTCTGAAGGGAGCCTGCTTCTCCCTCTCCCTCTGCCTGCCGCTCCCCCAGCTTGTACTCTCTCTGCCCCTCTCTCTCTCCCTAATAAATAAATAAATAAAATCTTTAAAAAAAATAAAAGTTCATTGCTTTCCTACATACTAAAAATAAACATGGAATTTGAAGTTAAAAACACAATTCCATTTACATTAGCACCCCTCGAGATGAAATACTTGGGTATAAATCTAACAAAATATGTATAAGATTTACATGAGGAAAACAACAGAGCTCTGATGAATGAAGTCAAAGAACTAAACATATGTCCATGGGTAGGAAGACTTGATATTGTCAGAATGTTAGTTCTGCAGATTCAATGCAACCGCAATCAGAATCCCAGAAAATTATCTTGTCAGTATTGACAAAATGATTTTAAAGTTTATACAAAGAGGCAAAAGACCCAGAATAACCAACATTGTATTGAAGGGGGAAAAAAGTTGGAGGATTGACACTACCTGACCTCAAGACTTACTTGAAAGCTAAAAAGAGCTACAGTCATCAAGACAGTGTTGTGTTGGCAAAAGAACAGACAAATAGATCAATGAAACAGAACAGAGAGGCCAGAAATAGACCCCCATAAATACAGTCAACTGATCTTTGACAAAAGACCAAAGACAATACGGTGGAGAAAAGATAGTTTTCAAAAAATGGTGCTAAAAACTGGACATCCACATGCAAAAAAAATATATATATAGACACAGACCTTACACCTTTCACAAAAATCACTCAAAATGAATCACAGCCCTAAATATAAAACTCAAAGTTATAAAACTCGTAGAAGACAACAGAGGAGAAAATCTGCATGACCTCGGGTATGGTGATGCCTTTTCAGATACGGTACCAAAAACAGGACCATGAAAGAAATCACGGCTAATCTGGACTTCATGAGAATTAAAAACTTCCGCTCTGCAAAAGACAGTATCAAGAGAATGAGAAGACCAGTCACAGACAGGGAGAAAGATTTGCAAAAGGCACATCTGATAAAAGATCATTATTCAAAATATACAAAGAACACTTAAAACTCAACAATAAGGAAACAAACAGCCTAATTAAACCGTGGGCCAGAGACTTTAACAGACACTCACCAAAGAAAAGATACATATTGCAAGTAAGCATTTGAAAAGATACTCCAACATCGTATGTCTTCATGGAAATGCAAATTAAAACAAGAATGAGGGGCTCCTGAGTGGCTCAGTCAGTTAAGTATCTGGCTCTTGATTTCGGCTCAGATCATGATCTCAGGGTTGTGAGACCAAGCCCCGAATCGGGCTCTGCACTGGGTGTGGAACCTGCTTAAGATTCTCTCTCCCTCTGAACACCACCCCTCTAAAAAAAACAAAACAAAAAAAAAGAATGAGACATCACTACACATCTGTTAGAATGGCCAAAATCCAGAACACTGACACCCCCGAATGCTGACAAGGTTGAGGAGAGCAGCAGGAACTCCTGTTCACTGCTGGTGGGAAGGCAGACTGGTACTACTGCCACTTTGGTCCACAGTTTGGTGGTTTCTTATAAAACTAAATATATTCTTGCCATAGGATCCAGCAGTCGAGCTCCTTGATATTTATGCAGAGGAGTTGAAAACTTATGTCTACACAAAAACCTACACAAAGATGTTTACTGCAGCTTTATTCATAATTGTCAAAACTTGGAAGCAACCAAGATGTCCTCCGGTAGGTGAACGAATACATAAACTGTAGCATATGCCGACAACGGAACATGATTCAGCCCTAAAGAGAAATGAGCTATCAAGCCATGAGAAGACATGGAGGGACCTAAATGCGTACTCCTAAGTGAAGGACACCGGTCTGGAAAGGTCTGGAAAGGTCTGGAAAGGCTATATACTATATAATTCTCTGCTCTCAATCCCTTCTCCTTCATGGTGCCTGTGCCAACCAGCTTCCCGAAAAGTCGCTTGCACCCAGCCTGGGTAACTTTCAAGGGCAGTGACCACCTCGGCCTTCAGCAGTCTCCAAGCACTCTTGGTAAGGGAGCAAGACGGATGGCACAAATGTTAAATCTCTCCCGGATGAGATCAGCTCCTTAGGATGGAGGGAACAGTTAATCTCCTCCTTGCTCTGACGGGAGGGTTGTCAGATTTAGCAAATAAAAATATGGGGCACATAATTAAATTTGAACTTCAGATAAACAACATATAATTGGTTAGTATAAGGATGGCACATTTTGCGTGGGGCATTTACTCGGGTGTCCTGTATTCTCTGTGGCCGCCCGGTCTAACAGGGACTCAGCAAGGTCAGGATTAGTGCCACGGGAAACAAAATTGATTCTAGTGGTGGAGCTCCTGACCCTTCTTTCCGAGGCAAGGATGTGGCTATTCAAATTCAGGGTGGTTTTCAGAAGTGTCCCTGATCTGGAAGTGGCCGGACAGTACCCTGTGACAGAAGGGAATATGGGGCAGCTGCCCCCCCAAGCAGGTCGGTGGCTCCGAGTCAGACTGCCCTGTCTCTGAATAATAGACCTGAATTTGTGAGAATCTCACCTCTCCTCTGTGACTCCCTTTTTCCACCTGTAAAATGACAGTTCCGATGTCCTTGGGCAGTGTGAGCGTTAAATATGAACACATAGGTGTAAAATGTATGCCTAGAAATCAGTAGTGATTTTTCCTAAGTTAGCTTTTTATTGTCAGCCATTTAGAAAAAAAGACATTTTCCCCAACTGTTGGCACTGCTCTGCTGAAACTGGCAGCCAGAGAATGTCAAGTGCACATACGTGGTCGCTGACTGGGCACTCCTCCGTGTGGAACCCTTTGTGCTGCGTTGAACATGCCTCCCGTCTTTGTTCCTGCAGTAGGTGCTGGCAGGTGGCCCGCCGGACTGTTTTTCCAGGGAGCCACGGTGGAGCCCCACCCTCGCCTGGCCTCTGACAGCTGCGGGCTCTGTGGCCCCAGAGCGTAAGCGGCTGGCGCCCATCTCCCGCCCGCCCAGGCTGGCCAGTCCTGCCCTCAGACACACCAGGCATGTCCCCGAGGCTGCTTCCACCTGCCCCTGCAGAGTGTCCACGGCTTACTGAGACGCGGGTGGCCCTAGACAGGGTATGGTGCATCTCCAGGGAGCCCAGCAGCCACCCGCTCGGACATCAGCACACCCATTTCTGCAGAGGTGGAAACCGAAACGCAGGGAAAGAACAGCTACTCCGTGCTGGCATCGTCTTCAAGTTTAGGGCAGGCAGGGGTCGTTGTTGTTACCCCATGAATGTAATGCATTCAAGCCTTAGAGAAGTATAATGGTATGAAAACTAAGTCTCCTTCCTCACATTCCAGAGCCCTTCTTTCTCTCCACAGTAGGCTTCTCTCAGCCTCAGCACTATGGACATCTGGGACCAGATGGTTCTTTGCTGGGGAGAGCTCTCCTGTGCGTTGTAGGATGTCAGGCAGCCGCCTTGGCCTCTGTGCCCTAGACGCCGGTGCCACTCCCCCACCTTCCCAGTTGTGACAACCAGAAATGTCTCCAGGTTTTGGCAGGTGTCCCTGCGGGCAGAATCACCCCTGTCAAGAACCACCACTGTAATCACTGTTAATAGTTTCCTGTAAATCTTTTTAGACTATTTCTAAGCACATGCGTATGCCTTTTTTTTTTTTAAACAAAAATGGAGGAACGTATACAGCTCTTCTACCACTTGCTTTTCTACTCTATATTGTGTCCATCTTTCTGCACACACACAAACTTGTGTTCCGCCTTCCAGCAGCTGCATGCTATTTCTTTGTGGGTCCTGCCACCATCGATAGGACCAGTTCCCTGACAATGGGCATTTGAGTTCTTTCCAGTGTTTTGCGGTTTGAAGTGATGCTTCAATCAGCATCCTCTCACATAAATCTTGATAGGTCCGTGGGATAAACTCCTGAAAGTGGAATTGCTGAGCCAGAGGTAAGGGCATTTGAAATTTGATCTGCCACACTGTTATCCAAAATCGTTCGTACCAAATATACCCCACTGCCACTAATATCTTGATTTAAAGTACCAAATATTGAATGAGCACTTACTGTATTTCATGTGCCGTGCTAAGCAATTTACAGGGGCTATCTTGTTTACTTCTATATGATTCTATTTGGTAAATACTGTTACTATTTCCATGTTACAGATTAAAGAACGATTAGAGAGATTTAAAATGTTTTCTGTCGCACTGGAACCCCCACCCAGAGCTGTCTCACACTAAAACCTGTCTCTTAGTTTTGGTAACCATCTTGGGAGGTGGGTCCGACTATTCTCATTTTCTAATGAGACTACTGAGACCCAGAGTCAGTAAAGTCACTTGCTCAGGGCCACAGAATCCCATCACAAATCTGAGCTTGCCTCCAGAATCTATGCTCTTCCATTGGGGTTCCAGTGGTCCCTTTTCCAGAAAGCTCTCTGGGATTACTCCTGGGATCTTAGCATCTGACCTCCAGCAGCAGCACCTTGGGAGTCCTGGAAATCTGCAGCAGGCACTCTACCCCAGAGTGAGGCGGTGTGTGGGTGTATGGGGCCTCACTGGCATTGGCGTCATACAGAGCTCCGTGAGGATCCCCCTCTGCCCTCTCCCCACTGCGAGTGAACTTGGGCAAGAGACCTCCCTACTCAGGGCCTTACTCACTCATCATGGTGACTCTTGTTATTGCTGTCATTAAAAGTACTCATGATAACAGCAGTTACCACTTATGGAGTACCTTCTCTGTAGCACATTTTGCAGTGGACAGTGTCTTCGTTTGGGTCCCCGAGAAGCAGGGGCGTCCCCAAGACAAGGAGTTGGGACAAGTATTTATTTGAGAGGCTGCCCCAGGAGGCTTGGTGAGGGAGTGAGGAAGTGACACAGGGAAGGGAGGGAAACCACGGGATGGGGCAAGCTGAGCAGGCTCGGGCTCCATCCCGCTGGGGACCTCTGAGAAATCATGTGCCTCACACTCTTCAGTGTCACACGGAGGGAACCCCCCCACTCCTGTCCCTCCCTGGTTGGAAGTTGCTCGTGCTTTCTTGACCGCAAGGCGTTCCTGCAGCCTCAGGTGAGCAGGGGAACCATCTGCAGGTGACCGAAGGCAGAGCGTCCCTGCAGGCGGCTGGCAGGAGCTTTAGAACGAGCACTTAATTACCACTGACCTTGTGTTCTTGCTGCTTGCTCTGTAACCCTTTCTGTGGGTCTCTGCCTTATTGCTTCGTCTAGGCTTTTTACATCCCGTGCTGGGTATGGAGAAAACCTCCATAAACTGAGGCTGACCAGTTGCTTCCTTCAGTCAGCAAGGACGTACTGGGCACCTGCTATGTGCTAGGTGTTTGTTTTGTTTTGTTTTAATTAGTAGACTATTTCTTGAGCAGTGTTAGGTTTACAGAAAAATGAGTGGAAAGTGTCAGAGAGTCCCCATACCCCCCCATGCCCGCCGCCTGCCGTTTCTCCTATTATTAAGAGGAGAATAGGCATTTGCTACAATTGATGAGCTAACATTATTATATTATTATTAACTAAACTTCATAGTTCATCCACTTTTCTGTGTTGTAAGTCTATGTGTTTGAACAAACGCTAGTGGCACGTCTCCACCATTACAGCGTCATGCAGAATGGTTTCACTGCCCTCGAAATCCCTCGTGCTGCACCTGCTGTCCCTCCCGCCCGTCCCCCATCGCCTGGCCTAAGTGCTGGCGCCCCGATCCAGCGGGGACAAACTGAAGTTTCTGTCTTCACGGACCTGACATTCTAGTGGGAGAGATGAACAGTAAACAAGCAAATCACATGTGAGTTCAGGTGGTAAGAGCGTATTTGGGGGGGAATGGGGCTGCTTCTTTAGACAGGGTCGTCAGCAAAGGCCTCTTTGAGGAGGTGGCCCTGGACCAGGCCCTGCCTGCCTGTGAATGGCCACAGAGGCTGCTGGGAGCCCTGAGCCCAGAAGCCTCTGTCCCTGAGAGGCCGGCCAGAGCGTGACGCCCCGAAAGGCACCCTGACCCCTCACAGCACGGGGAAGGGCTATGGGCTGAATAATATTCCGCCTAAATGCATGTGTGGAAGTCCTAACCCCTAGTACTTCAGGATGGGGCTGGATTTGGAGAAAGCTTGCTCAGTTAAAATGAGGCCATATTGGGCGGTCCTCATCCAATATGCCTGACATCCTTACAAAGAGAGGAAATAAGCACACAGACACGCACAGAGAGGACGCGGAGACGAGATGGCTGTCCACAAGCCAAGGAGAGAGGCCTCAGAGGAAACCAATCCCGCCAACACTTTGGTCTTGGACTCATAGTCTCCAGAACTGTGAGGAGCTAAGTGTCTGGTGTTCGGGCCACCCAGTCTGTGGTACTTGGTTGCGGTAGCCCTGGGAACTAACGCAGGGGCTGAGAAACCTGCCCCTCCACTCCCTGGCTTTCCCATCCCGCTCAGAGCTCAGGGGTGTTAGTGAGGGCAGTCTGCTATGACCCAAATAACTTGGGTACAAAAGTCTGCATTGTAGTGGCCTTCCTATCCTTCTGGGGGTAGCAGAGCTGTCCTCTCTGTTCTAGTCAGTCAGTGGCTGCTGGTTGTGGTGGCCACTTACCGAGGACCCACCAGGCACCAGGCATGCCCAGAACAGCACTGTGATTAAGAGCACAGAAATCTGGAGTCTGACAGACAGACGGGGGTCAAGGTCCCCCTTTTCCTTCCATTTCCTTCCTTCCTTCCTTCCAGCTGCGTGACCTTGAGGGAGTGATTTCACCTCCACAGGCTTCAGTTTCCATATGTGTCAAATGAGGGGAAACGATGGCTCCCGCCTGCTGTGGCTGTTGGGCCCAAATGAGCGAATGTTTGGGAAGCGCTCGGCACCATGCCTGCCACACAGATGAGGTGAGCAGCTCTTCTGTTCCAGGTAGTAGCCATCTTTCAGCAAGTCTGGGACGGAGGAGTGATTCTCATTTCATGGCAAGGAAACTGACCTGAGGGCACGTGACGCTGATCAGCTCGTCCGTCCACAACCTCGAAGACAGGGCCAAGCAGGGGCCAAAAATCCTTTGGGGGAACCGACATCACTGGGGTCGAAGCTGTGGACCCTGGCCTTGTAAATAAGCCTTAAAAATCCTAATCCTACTGCCTCTCCGTCACTAGCCCCTCGAGTCAGCAGTATTGGCCTTGGAAGAGCTCAACAACAGACTTTCTGTGACATTTCCAGCTCTTTTTCTACTTCCGTTTTAAGTTACCTTGGTCCGTTCCTCTGGAAAAGGAAGTTTAGAATTCGGTGATTTTCAAGGCTCCTCCCAGCAGCAGAACCATCCTGGGCCTTCAAATGCCACTGGAGGATGCCATCCCATGGCCCATGGTGACGGTCACACTTGATGAAAGCTAGTCTTGACTGGGCATCTCCTGGGTTGGGCACTTTTCAAATGTCATCTCCTTTTACAGCTGACAAAGGGCCTTTTGAGTGGGCAGTATTGTCCCTATTTTATAGATGAGAAGACTGAGGTCCAGGGATGTGCCGTGACGTGTTCAGGGTCTCTGGGCCCACGCAGGGCAGAGCTGGAATTTGAACTCAGGTCTGTGTGGGTTCAACGCCTATCCGTCTGGCACCCCTCCCTTGCCCCCCGCAGTCACACACCTCATGGCTTGCGTTTTGGGTGTTTTGTTTTATTTTTAAGTAAAACATTGTTTTGTCTGGGCTACAATTCAATTCAGGTTTATGGACAAAATAACATTTATAATGACACAGGTGACCTTCCTGTTTTAGCCTCAAGCTCAGTGCCTGGGGCATGATTTTTTTTACCAACCCCACTCTTCCTTTCCTCTTCCTTATGAGGGGAAGGCCCCTGTGCCGTGAGTGTTTGCTTTAATGCCCACAAAAAGAACCTGGAGGCAGGTACACTTCTCCAGCTGTCCTTTGAAATGGGGGAGTGAAGAACAGAGATATTATTGAGTCTGGGGGGCTGAAATTTAAGGGCAAGCTGAAATCTCGGAGAGGTTACCTGTGCTGATTTCCTCTAGACCTTAAAAAACCTGTCAGAAAGATGCTAATTGTCAAGCTTCCCAGAGCTCAGAGGAGCTTTCCAGAATGCGCTGCAAGAGAGGAGGACAAAGGCAAAATAGACAAGGTGGCCTGGACCCAATTATCTTTGTTCTGCATGTGGCTTCAAATCGGGGGTTGAGGCAGCCTGGCCTGATGGGAGCAGATACATGGGAGAACACTTTGTACACTAGATTGTGCGACGAGGAAGAGACCAGAAGGCCCGGATTCAGGCTCAGCTAGCTGCCAGCTACCTGTGTGACCTGAGGAAGCTGCTTCCTCAGGGTCCCAAAGTCTCAGTCATGAAGAAATGGTTGAACACTAGACTCTCTCATTGTTCCACTGGGGCCTGACGGAGATGACCTTGGCCAATACCACACGTCCTTCTGTTTCCTCACCCTGAACAGCAGCAGTGATAATAAATGTTTGTTGGGCACTTGGTGTGGGCCAAGCACTGTGCAAATTGTTTTGCAGGGCTTGTCTCACTTGCGTCCCACCCTAAACGCGAGACCTGGGTACTTTTTTGTATCCTCGCACTAAAGATAAGGAAAGTGTGGCTCAGAGAGGCTAAGTGATTTGCTTACATCCCAGAGCTGGCAAGTGGCCGATTTGGGTCAAACCAGGCACTTCCTTTCAAGGGAAGTTTCAAGGAGAAACAATAGTCCCTCACGCTGGGGTCTCCAGCAAGCCGAATCCTGACCTCCCTCAACCAGCTTAGGCGGGCATCGCTGGAGTGTAGCCCGATCTGCTTAGAGAAGCCCCAGTTAGTGCCGGTCACTCAATCAGAAACCCGAGCTGTTGGTGAGCAGCAGCCCCCACTCCTCCTCCTCCTCATCCCTTGGTCCCTTTGGCTGATCCAGCACCTGCGTCAGGTTGGCACGGCAGAAGTTTCAGGTGGGAGGAATGCCCAGGTGCGGAGTCCGTTTCATTCTTACATGTACATTACTTGCAAGCTCAAACCACAGCCTGCCTGAAAATCCCAGGCCCCGAAGCTGACCTGGTCAAATATTCATGGACACCAATGGGTTGTCATCGTCATGAGTCCCACGATCTGCGTTCATTGCTTTGGCACTGTTTTGTGAGCATTACTTCCCCCCTCGGCTCTGTGCTGCGTTTTCAACACCCTCCAAGAAAATCCAGCTTAGAGCAACTTACACCTCTGTGGCTTATCAACATCGTGCTCAGGCCTCAACTTGGGAGAGGGAAGATGGCTGAAAAATAATTTATCAGGCATTGATAACAGGGATGGAACGACTAAAATCTTTGTAGATGTGCAGGGTATGGTAGAAAGAACCTTCTAATCAGAGACCTGGCTTTGAGTCCCAAAGCTGCCCTTTGCAACAACATAATAACAGCTTACAGTTAGTCAGGGTTTATTACATGCCAGAGAACTCACACGACAAATCTATGAGCTAGATGCTATTACTGCCACCTCCATTTTTCAGATAAGGAAACTGAGGCACCGAGAAGTAACTTGCCCAAGCTCTCATAATTGCAAAAGGCAGTTTGCTAAGCTCAGTTTCCCTTAATTATCATCCCCAAAATAAGAGATGATAATTCCCAATTTTCATCAGTACTTGGGAAGATTAGATTCTGTAAGGGAGGAGTGCTTAGCACATAGAATATTCACCTTCATTCCTCCCTCCCTCCTTCTTTCTTTCTAATATTGATCGAAGACTGCCATTTGTCAAGTCTGGTGCTAGGTCCTGCAGGGATAGCTTAACAGGCAGAGTGTCCTCACCCTTTCTCTCTCCCTGAAGCCTGCCATGTTACAGGGCGGGGGTGGTGGCAAAAATAATGACCCTTGAATTGTCTCATTCTCCCGGGGTGCCAAGGGACGATTATTATTTCTCCTCATACAGCTTCTGCCTCCTCCCTGATTCTGGAGGGAGCAGTGATTCTTATTGGCAGGCAGAATCAGAGAATCTTTGTCATCTGTTACCCCTTCCTTAGCATGTTGTGTGCTTAAAACTCTGGCCCAGGCAGAGGCCCGGAGAAGTAGAAATATTTGCCCAAGGTCACACAGGGAGTAAGCAGCTAAGTGAGGATTTGAATAAGGTGTGTCTGACCCAAACCCCACGGTAAGGCAGTGCATTCCAAACTCAGGCAACTGGGCTGGGTTCAAAGTCCCTACTCTGAGCCCAAATCTCCAGCCTGCCATTTGCATCCAACAGTCTCCAGTGTTGGATCCAACATTGCGTACAACACTCCCAAAATAGCAGTCACTCTTTTCAACACCACTCTGGGAAATGTTTGGCATCATGACTCTCTCCTCCCTCAAGATCCCCTATTTCTTCAACCTTCTTGTTAGGAAGGATGGTGAGTTGTCTTCCCCTTCCTGTGGCTCTTACTGGAATGTGCTACCCTTTATCAAAGTCCCCCTTTAAGCAAGATGCCTGAAGTCAAATGGGCCACTGTAGAGGAGGGCTGAAGTGCAGGGAGGAGCCTTCCCACCTTCCATACGGAGGGCTCACTCTGTCAGCCTTCCCGTTGGGCACACCCAGCTCAACATGATCTTGAGTCAGCTAGAATCCCCCGGTGACAGGCACACCTGCTGCTACTCAGGCAAAGGTGTGCAGGCACCAGTGTGCACTGAGCACCTCCTGGATTCCAGGCTCAGTTCACATATGGCTGTGCTTTAAACCTTCACCACACTTCTCCAAGGCAGGTCTTATTAGCCCCATTTTGCAGATGAGGCAACTGAGGCTCAGAGAGGGACTATACCTAGAAGCACAGAACTAAGTAAAATCCCCTATCTCGTGCCCACGTGATCAAGTTTTGAGCCCCAGTGGGCAAGACCTATGACTACCCCTGTGAACATCATGTGATTGGATTCAGTCTCTCACACATGCCACTCACCGTATTTTTGGGTTCCAAATGTTTCAGGACCCAGGGTTGGGCTATGACCCCTACCTCTGTAATTCCCCTGAATTCAATGATCATGACATTCATGAGTGTCATGAATAGGACACTGTTGATTTCAGAGTCCTAAAGTCTCCCCTGGAGACCTACCCCCCTCCAGCCTCTACCATCTCACTGACCACCATTCTCTGAGACTTAACCCAAGGACAGTAAAGAATTCAGCAAACATGCTCTCATTCCCCCTCAAACTTCTACAGCTCGTCCAAACGAACATTGTGTGAGACTGCAATGGCGGACATTAGTTGTTTTTAACTTGCATCTATTTCTCTTTGGATATTAGCGTATTTATTTTCCTTTGAGGAATAGAGTAGATTGGAATACCGCTTCTAATTCTTCATTCCCACATGACAGGATTATGCATCAGAACCATTAACCTCTTGGATTTGCAGTGCTTCTCAGCAGACTGGCTGGAGATGGTCTCCTTATGGCGCTATTGTTGAACTTGGTCAAGAGACTTGCGCTGACAGGGGGGATGTGGGTGGGCAGGGGCTCGAAATGTGCTTGCGTGGTTCAGTCTTGTGTACTCCTGTTGTTGACGATGAAAAAAGCACGGCTCCTGATCCACAAGGGGTGAGGAGCACATGGCGCAGACCCAGCTCGACCTGCAGCCTGGAGCCAAGCCCAGGCAGCCCCAGCAGGAGCATGATTTATCCTCAGATTCATGAGCAAGAAAAAAATGCTTGTTAGTGTCAGCCACTGGGTTTGGTGGTTGTTACACAGAATTAGTGCAGTAATTGCCAATTTCTACACAGAAGCATCCCCTTCCCCTCGCCATTGTTTGATGGGGCTTGGCACCACCCAAGGAGGAAACCATGACCCAGGTGCAGTCAGCAGGTGAACCTGTGCTGGTGGCTGTCCATTTGCCAACCCCCCACCATCCACTCTCTGCCCAACTCCTGTGTGCTCCAAGCCCAGGGCCCCTTCCTCATTTGTGGTCCCTCCTGGATTGGTAACACTATTACCTTTCCTTGCTCGTCAGGCCAACAGGAGGTTAGAGACTCTCCCTGAGCCAGTACCAGCTGCCTCAGTGCCCCTGTCGCCTCCCTAACTCACTCCACATCCCCGTGAACAGACCTTGGGTCCCCCCTGCGTGTACCCTCTACTTCCAGCTGGGATTTGGCCTGGTCCAGTGCCATGCTCCTGGATGCTCTTGGGCAAGTTACTTAAATGTTATTTTTTTCCCCAATTGACAAAATAGGGATTATACTGTTGTGAGAGAGAAATCAGATCATGCACTGTCAGTGCCTCGCCTTGCACTTAACCTGTGGGGGTTGAGAGACAGGTTAATTCTCCCAGCCCAGCTTGCTGGGGACAGCATCTAATGTAGTTCCAGGCACACACTAAAGCATTAATAAATATTTGTAGTTTGAAAATCCCTATGGTAGATTTTTTTTCCTTTGACCTTTTGCTTATTTTCTCTCTTGAAATAGCAGAATAAGGCCCCTAGTGCCATGGTGACCGTCTCTATAGAAATCATAGCTTGTTCGGAGCACACCTACGGATGCCAGTGGGAGGCTGGCATAGATTTGGACCAATAGAGAGAAGGCATGCTTAGCCTTGTCCTGGTTACAAAGAACATTTTTTTTCTTTCAAATGGACCTTCCTGTCCCCAATTCAGCATCACCTAGCTCTCTCCTAATGTGGGTTAATTTTCCACCAGCTCCTAGAAAGAGTATATTTCCAGTCTCTCCTGGGACAGACAGAGGAGTTTCAAACAGGGTAAAGCAAGTTTTGGTGGAGAATATTCGGAGTCAGGCTGCTCTGATGGCATTTGTGCCAGGGAGTGGGGGGAGGGGTGGGGCTGTGTTTGCTTGGAACAGGTAATCCTTTTGGGCACTGTAATCTGAGGTTAGAAACAGGCTTGGGTTGCAACCAGAAATCCCTGCTGTTCTGGCCTTTGCTTTGTCAGTCTTGCTGGACAGGTTGGGAACGTATTGGTTGAGGAATGAGGGTCCTTTACTGAAACCAAGGAGGGCCTCTGTCCCTTTAAGAGGGTCCTTAAAGAGGGACAGTCAGAGAATCACAGAGATGAAGGCCAGATGGCCAGTAAACAGGATGGCGGTGAGTTAGGGAGATGACCAGCTGGGCCGTCTGCTTTGGTCACCTTGCAGTGGAGAAGACTTCGGTCAGTGGCTGCAGTTGGGGATTTGGTGAAGGCCGAGCACCCCTATCCAGGGCCCTCCGAATGGTCCAACTGGCCCCACCTCCTCAGAGTTCTAGACCCGGGAGGCAGTGGGGAAGCAACAGAAGTATGGGCTGTGAGGCCAGATAGGTCCGGATTCAAAGCCTAGTTGTGTTTCCCAGACAGTGATGTACTCTGTCTGGACTTCCATTTCCTCATCTGTAAAATGGGATGAATATCCCATCAAACAGGAGCTCTGTGACGTTAAGTACAGATAATATGAGTTGAGTGCAGTGCATGGGGGAAAGGAGGTGCTCAGGGAATCTTAGTCCCCCCTCTCCTCTGGAGAGCATACTAATAACTTTTTAATAAGAAGGCCATAAGGGAAAATCTCCGAGAGTCTGGAGTCTTGGCAATTTTAAAATGAAATCCCCAAATCCTGCTTATTAAATATCTTACTGAGAATGTGGGTATATCACTTAGGACTAGTATCAGCTACCTGTAACAGAAAACCCAGATAATAGTGGCTTAAAGAAAATAAGGATTTCTTTTGTATAAAAGCAGTTCTGATGCAAATAGTCAAGGGCTGACTCCCCTGTCATCCCCTCCAAGGAACCAAGTCTCCTTCTATCTGTGCTCTTATCCTTAGAATGTAGTTTCCATCATCGAGGTCATTGGGTGGCTGTAGAATGTTGCTGCAGCTCCAGCCATTATGCCTACATTCCAGGTATGGAAAGGAAAGGAGAAGTGCAAGAGTGTGTACCTCTTAGATGAGTCTGAACTTAAAACAAAATAAAACAAAATGACAAGAACGTCCACCTGATGACTTTTAGCTTATTGGCCACCCCCTAAAGCAAGGGAGGCTGGGAAATGTATTGGGCGGGGAGACACTCCCAAAAGGAGAATGTTGTCCCTGCCATACTAGCCAATACCACAGCTTCTTTAGTTTCACTGGACAGGTCTGCCTGGACCAACGTCGGGAGTATTTCCCCCAGGGACAAGTAAGCATCTCAGTATTCTGCCTTCTCTACCATTGGTTTTTACCCAGCGGACCAGCTGTTTCTGGAAAGACCACTCACTGGTGAGAGTGATATCAGAGGGCTGTGGTAGGCAGCTGACCTCAAAAGCAGAGATCCTGGCCGCACGTCTTACTGGCCGGCTGTCTCTGGCTGGGTTACCTAACTGCACTCCTTCAAGGTGGGCGGATTCCCGTAAGGACCGATGAGATACTTAAGGCAGCACACCCAGCAAGGGCCTGGTGCTCAATAGGTTGTCAGCAAAGGTCATTCCTGTCCCTTCCACCCTCCCATTGCCCACCCACTGGGCTGATGTTAGTAAATCAGACATCCTCTTACACCCAATGTCGGATGGTATGTAGGTCTTATGAGTCAGAAAGGTTCAGAATCAGGAGCTCAGCTGGATGACACATCGGGCCCGGGCTGAACACTTACATGGAGCAGCTGAAAACCGCAAGGATAACCAACAATCGAAAATGTTCTGTATTCTCTCCAACCTGCCTGATCAGCTGCATCAGTTATCTACAGCTGTGTGACAAATGGCCCCAAAACTTAGTGGCTTAGAAAACAACACAGGTTTATTACATCACAGTTTCTGTGGGTTGGGAATCCGGGTGTGGCTCGACTGCATCCATCAGCGTCTCTCACAAGACTGCAGTCATCTGGGGCTGCCGTCATCTCGAGGTTCCTCTCGGGGTGACTTGGCCTCCGAGCTCACTCATGTGGTTGTTGGCAGGATTCGGCTCCTCCCTGGCTGTTGGCTGGAGGCTCCCTCAGTCTCTTGCCACGTGGGCTCCTCTGTAGGATAGCTCACAACATGGCAGCTCGCTTCATCAGGACAAACAAGTGAGAAAGTCAGAGAGTGTGAACAAGAAGGAAGTCTTTTATAAGCTACCCTCAGAAGAGGCACACCATTGCTATTTTAGTCTATTCTAGAAGCAAGTCACTGGGTCCAGCCCAACCTCAAGGGGAAGGAGGGGGGCATTTTAGAAACAGCAGTCAATGTACTGTTTCAGCCACCTTTCACTCACAGTGTTCTAGCCATAGGGGCCTATTTTCTTCCATGAACAAGTCCACACTTTCCTACCACAGGACCTTTGCAAAGCGGTTCTATCTGCCTGGTAACCCCTCCCTCCCTGCCTAGTTCTACTTATTTTCAGTTTTCATCTCTGGTCTCATTTTTGCAGAGAAGCCTTTCCTGATCATCCTTTTCTTGAGACACAGGAAGGAGAGGGGCCCAAAACATGACTCAATATCGGGTAGCCCATTACCTTCAGACCTGGTCGCTGATTGTCCACCTCTCATCCTTGTATGGCGTACTGTGGTGGGACTCTCCAGCGGTAACTCTAATCCTCAGACAGACAGACTTTAGATCTGGTTCGTGGATTCTTGGTGTATCGTGTTGGACTGCTCTAGCAGTCAAAATAGAGGAAAGAGACAGACCCCTGTTTCAGGCATGGTCCCCGCTCTGAATACGTGTGCTTTTCTGGCTGAGTTGTTGTTACCGTCTGTGTTCATGGATTCAGTTGGAATGGGTATGATCGTCAGTCCATGAACTCAGGTTCATGGGACAAATATAATTTCTCTTCCACCTAACTGAATTCAATTTCTATTTTGAGCGTCCATTTGGTTGGGATAGGTAGCAGCTCAGTTGCAGTCTGTCCACCCCCTCCCTTTCCCCAGAGACAGTATCTGTGCTTGGTGTGGAAAGGTGATGGGAGGAAAGCCACCTGGTCTTTTATGTCACCCGTCTGTGGCATTTATCATTCTGAGTCACTGGTCAATACAGGTCTCCATGGAACTGTCCCCATTTCCTATCTCCAGCCTGTCTAAGGTCAGGTGACTCTGTTACCTCTATGATATTCTGGGGTTCGTGGGAACATGGTATTATTTTTGGCGCCTCACAGGATTGTGGGAAACTAAGAAATATCTGAGCCCCCATCGCCTAGATGCCATGTGGCGGCTTCTGCTATTTCCTGCCTTCCTGCCTCCCTGGGACTGCCTCTTCCCTTCTGCTTGGAGACCCCACAGACTCCCACAGACTCTGGGACTTTGCCCCTGCCCCACACCTGGCCCTGGGAACCAAGCGTGAGGGCCTCCCACAGGAGCGTGGGCACGCTCGTCACTCCCCCTCCCAGCCCTTTGCACATCACTCCCGGGAACATTCTTCTGTCTGCAGGGGAGAGGGGAACACCCTGCTTTGCTCCTGATTGCCTTCCTCCACATGTTTTTGGCTAAGCCATGAGTTCTTTCTGCTCTTCTGAGACTCTGGTCTTGGAAGCTCCGAAGCCAAGGAAGACTGCTGAGCCAGCGTGGTATGGGACACCGGAGGGTGTGGAGGCACAGAGGAGGCACCCCATCTGTGCTGACCATCCGGGAGAGGTGGGCCTGGGAGGCCAGAGCTGAGCTGAGGGATGAGTGGAGTTACATAAGCAAGGAAAGGGCAGCTCAGCTGAGAGCAGAGCCTGTTCAAAGGTGGGAGGTCTGGAGGCGGGCCTCTGAGTGGCTGCCCTGTGTCCGTGTGATGGGAACACAGGTTGTGTCTCTGGAGTAGCTGCAGATAAGTTCGGAGAAATAAGCAGGGTTCTGGTAACGAAAGTTCTTGGATGTCAGGCCCAGGCATTCGGATTTTATCTTCAGGAAATGTAGATCCATGGGAGTATTTTTAAACATGCAGTGATGTGGCCAGCTTTGTACATTAGAATGTTCTCTCTGAGCCAAGGTGGAGGACAGGCTGAAGTCAGCATGCTAGAGAGGAGCCTGCTGCAGCCAGCCGGGCATGGAAAAACAGGGCTGCGGTGGGAAGATGGAGTTGGGCTGCAGGGGACAGATTCAGCGCTTGGTGTCTGAGGGGATGTGGAGGCACAGAGAGCTAAGACTCCAGAACGACTACATGGCCGCTGATGGTTGTTATTTCCTGAGCTGGCAGGATGGCAACCCCAAGAGAAAGAGGTCGGAGAGGAGACAAGAGTTAGTTTAGTCTGAAGTCCAGGATTCTGTGGATAAGGAACCTTTTGGCTGTCCGGTTCTGAAACTCAGCAGAAGACTTCTGGAGCAGAAAAGCCCACATCAGAAGTATATGAAAGAGGCAGGCTCAGAACTCCAGTACTTTCTAACTGTTACTACGGACTGTGGTCAACGAGGCGCTTCAATAGCAGATGACCGTAAAATGCCGATGACTGTGACCCAGATACAGCCAGACATCGGGACTCATTGAGGAAAAGAGGTCAAGGGCTGCTTTCAGGGGCTCAGCTTTCCCATCAGGGACCCAGCTGTCATTTGCTTTCGGCTCCACCACGCTCTGGACTCCCGGTCTTCCCGCTGATCCCTCTTGCTAGCAGATGCATGCCACATCCTAAATTTCAGTGTTTCAGAGAAATAGACCCGTGTTCCAGGAAACAGGACACGTTTCCCAGTTCAGCCACTGTGTTGGCATTGGCACTTGAGATGACCTTTCTTCGTCATCCCAGCGTGAGCAAAGTGTGGCGTGTCTCGCAACATTTTAGGAGGACTGTAAACCATTTGGGAGGTAACTGGGACCCAAGGGAAGAATGTCACCGTTGGGGCCAAACAGACCTGAATCCTGGCCTTTCTGTGAACGTGGAGTAGGTCACTTCCCCTCTCTAAATGTCCCTTTTAGCGTCTCTGAGATGGAGACAGTCAGGGGCTGTAAGTGTTCGGGGAAATGACTCCTATCGAGTGCCTGGCACAGTTCCTGGCACGCAGTAGCCTCTCCTTAACCACTTTAGCACCCCTCCCTCCCCACTCACCTTACTCCACACAAGGGGACATATTGCTGTTTTCAAGAACCGCCCCAGGAGAAGACCCGGTCCAGCCCCATGAAATGAACGGCTAGTGGTAGAATTTCACGCAGATGCTGAGGGGGACAGGGGTTTGAGATGACAAGGACAGGGAAAATCTGGGTTGCTTGATATATATATATATATATATAGCTTAGATCCACTCTGTTCACATGGGGCTGTCCCAATGAATAGAGTCCTAACTGGGAAGCAAGAGAGTGATTTAAAAAAAAAGTCTTGAAAGCCACCTGTGTCATGTTAGAGTTCAAGCTAGCAGAAATAGCGCTTCCCTGGCCCTCAGATGCCTCTGTTCTCCTGCTTGTTAGCCTGGCAAAGCTGTGAGTAAGCTCCGAGCCTGCTTGCAGGGGGAGAGTGGCTGCCTGGCGTGCCCGATGAGTCACTGCCGCCTGCCCCGGTCCCCTGCCTGCCAGGTGGCCACTATCTTTGGACATTTTTATTTTCCTTTGTGGGGAAGGATAATTAGGGCCTCAGTGGCCTGTGGCTGTATCCATTCTGCCTGCCCAGACAGAGGCAGAGATCTTTCACAAAACCCTCTGTTTTTAGGGAAACTGGGGATGGTGGGGGTGGGAGGTGGGGGGATTTGAGCATGTCTGAGGTGTGCAGAAGCATGGGGGTACAAGTAAGAACCTTTCAGGATTTGCAAAACGCGTACCTGTGCACTCAAGCACGGCCCAATAGAGTTGTTATGTAAAGTAGCTTAACTGGCCTACAGGTTGGTTGAGCTGTTTTTCTTTGTTGTTTTGTTTTGTTTTTTAAGTAATCTCCAGACCTGGAGATCAAGACTGTCCTAATAGCAAGAGTCAGACACGGAACCAACTGAGCCACCCAGGCACCCCCAGGTTAGTTTTACACCCAGGGATTGTACTAATGCAAGAGAGAGGAAAACAGATTTGACAAATTCAGGATGGGGGCTGTGTGGTTTACACAGACACAGAAGAAAAACCCCTGGGGACAGAATGGCCTCAAATGGAAAATGGTCCGGTGATTAGAACAGATGGGTGGATGGGTGGCTGTTAACTCTAGAGAGAGCAAGGGGAAATGCAGACACCAGCAGCTTTTGGATTACTTATGTGTAAAATGCAACCCCGTGGGCATATGAAAGGTGTTCTGGATGGATGCTGAAGGCTGAGAAGTCAACCCAGGATGGAAGATAAAATGTCGACTGAGGCGGAAGAGTTACTCCGCACCTGAATCAGGCAGAGTTGGCTGTAGAAGTCATCAGTCAAGTGGTGTCACTGGTGGAAAGTATTTATGCGTGGAGTCTACAGTGGGTAGGTTCTGGGCGTGCATTTAGCAATCATCGCCACCCCAGGAAGTAACCTTGGGTAAATTATTTAACTTCCCTGGATCTCCGTTTCCTCATCTTCAAATGAACCCCCGTTTGACGGAGAGGATGGAATGGGGTGATAGAGTTAGGGCGCGTAGTTCGAACTCGGTCCGTGGTTGTGATTACACTTTCGTGTATTACCTTTTTCAACACGCTTTAACTGTGAGGGAGCACTTTGTGCCAGGCCCGTGCTAGACACTAAGGATATAGACTTCTTTGATTCATTTCACAAATATTCGCTGAGAGCCTACTATGTGCCTGGCAGACACTGCTGAGTCCTGGAGGACGGACTTAGGGGGACGCAGACGAGCCGCCTGACCACAAAGTGCTCTCTAGCCTGGTGAGGAAGACGGATGCTTGAATAGCTAGAGTACTTAGCCTGGACCGGTTCTTGCTGAAGGCCAGAATGTCAAGGGGTTCCAGTCTAATGGTCTCATCACAAGGACTGTCAACCCCTCTGCAGATGGGAAAACTGAAGCGCAGAAGGGTGAGACTCGCCCAGGTCCCTGCACTTCGTGAGTGGGAGAGCCTCGGCTGGAACCCACACCGGCCTGACTCCAACGTCTGCGTCCTTTCTCAACAGCACACGGTTGCCAGGGTGTGTTCCAAGCTTCTGGATGAAGACATCAGGCCAGGCAGAGTTGAGAAAATGCACAGACACGGAGGTATTCATTTTTCAGTCTCCAATTTGGGAAAGATGTAATTTCAGGGATACAGAGGAGCGGATTTGAGAAGAGTCAGCACCTCCTGCCACCGAGGGGTGCTGGGTGTGTCTTGGTGTGTGTGTGTGTCTGTGAGCAGATGCGTGTGTCTACGCGTGTTTCTGTGAATGTGTGTGCGCGTGTATCTCTGTCCCTGTGTGTGTGTGCGTATGTCATCTGCCTGTGGAGGGGAGGCAAGCAGGTGTGCCTGTCTGTGTGTGTCTCTGTATTTGTGTGTGTTACTCTGTGTGTCTGTATATCTCTGTATTTATGTGTGTGTCTCCATATTCTACGTGTGTGTGTGTGTGTCTGTGCTAGTGACCCTGTGTGTGTGTCTGAGCTGGGGGTATGTGGGTGCATTGGTGTGTATGTACGTATATGTATTTGTCTGTCTCTCTCAACCTGCACGTGTGTCTTTGGAGGCGTGTGTGTGTATTTGTGCACGTGGGTGCTTTTCGGTATCAGTCCTTCCGTGTGCGTTAATCCGTCTTTGTGCCTCTGTGCCTTTTGGATATGTGCGTCAGTGTCCGTGATTGTCTGTGTGTGTGCATGCCTCTGTGGGGGGTAGGGTGTGCGTGCTCTCCCCCCCCCCTTGTTTCTGTGGGGCTGCTCTAACTTGTCCTTCAGAATTGGGGACACGGCAACGGCAGTGACTTTCGCCTTATCTCGCAGCCTGCCACTCTGTCAGAGGAAATTAGATTTGCTTGGCACAGCCTGCTCCTTATGATGTCATTTTGGCTGTGACCTGCATGTCCTGCTCTCCTAGGTATTTGTCTTTTGATTGCCTGATGAATACCTGCCAATGCA
Source organism: Ursus arctos (assembly GCF_023065955.2). Taxonomy (NCBI): domain Eukaryota; kingdom Metazoa; phylum Chordata; class Mammalia; order Carnivora; family Ursidae; genus Ursus; species Ursus arctos. Next base: position 60,278,564 of record NW_026622819.1, read on the forward strand.
GAGATTAAGAGAACATGACTTTGGGGGTTTTTTTGCTTTGTTTTTTTTTAAAGAATCATACCAGCGGTGGAACGTTAGCTGTTGGTTTCTTTGCTGTGGACATGGAAGCCATGGTAAAGGAGTAGAGCCTTGGCTTTGAAATGGAAAGACCTGGGCTCGAGTCTTCAGTTGGCCCTTTCAAAAGCTGTGTGACCTTGGAAAGGACACTTTACCTCTCTGAGCCACGGTTCTTTTTCTGCTAAATTCAGAAAGTTCTTTGGAGGGACAAATATAATAACAGATGAAAATGTTCTCAGAAATCCACAAAGTACTTGGATGGCATGAGGTCAAGGCAGAAAGGCCCAGCAGGAGGACCCTGGGCTCAGACATCAGGCAAACTCTGGGTTTGGGTCCTGGCTCCATTCTTTTCCCAATGTATGATCTAGAGCAAGTTACTGTATGTCTCTGAGCTTCAGATTGCTTCTCCGCTAAATACAGCATTATATATAAAGCATTTAGCTCACAGCTAGCCACCAAGAGGGCCCCAAAATGAAAACTGTTAATATTTTTAATAATACAACAAGGATGATAGCAGTATTAATATTTGCCCACTTTCAAACTTTCAGTGAGCATAATAAGCAAGATAAAGCCTTTGGAAGTACAGGGTGACATGGGCAGCGTGATAGAAGTGATTTACTATTATTTATTTTTACTATTTCAAGATGCAGCATCAGCAGAGTGCTCTTGGCATCACCATATTCTTGGCAAGTGCTTTGTATTTCATCTAGAGCTGAGAGACCGTTCTCGTTGCACAAAAGGCTGCGAACAAGACAGCCTCCAGCCCAGAGTGGTCTGGGCCGACTACTGGGGGCTGACTTCCCCAGGACCTCTCCCCAGCCCCTCCAACCGCGTCCCTTCTATACGATCCCCTCTTTCCAGCCTCAATCCCCCTTGCCTTGGAAGATGCTCTTCCCTCCCCTGGAATATTCCTCACCACCGCTCTAACCTCAGATCACCTGGGCTGGGCTCCAGGTGCCTCTGCCCAGGCTAAGTCCCTGCTCTGTGCCCCCAGGGCCCCGTGCATTCACCCCACCATGCATGACGTCCAGGGTGTTCGAATGCTCTGCTCTGTGCCTGGCTCCCTCCCAAACAGGCCCTCCAGGAGGGCAGGGACAGGGACCACAGAGCCCTACGTGGACGTTTGCAGAGTGAACACATGGAGATTAAACGTCTCCTCTCATGTTCTGTCCCCATCTCCTTCAGATCCAAAACCTTCAGATAGCAATACATTCGCTTCATCTGGACCCACTTCTGACAACCATTTTGTTCGATAACAGAGATCTGGAAAGATGTGCCTGTTGATTTTGGTTGGGTTTGCTTTTCAAGCAGATGGGCTTATCGCCTCGGGGCTGCTTGTCTCCAATAACAGTGCCACGCAGGCCAGAGGACAAAAGATTCCCAAGTGTTTGACCTGCTTCAGCCTGTGTTTGGGGGCTAACGTGTGGGTTTGCTGCAGTGGCCCTGGGCGTCCACGTGGGCCTGCAGCATCAGTTTTGGAGGGCGGTTGGAGGCCCAGAGTCTGGGATTGGCCTGATTCCAAGCCCCAGAAGTATTGAACTCCTTTATATCTCAGTCTCCTCATCTGTAAAATGGGGATACATAATAATACATGGCTGCCACACCTGGGTTTAATCTCAGCGTTAAATGAGACCCCTCAGGTAAAGCCCTTAACCCAGTGCACGGTGTAGAGGGAGTGTTCAGTGAAGGTGGGCTAGTGTTCCTATTGTGTTACACTTGTAACCAATGGAAATATCAGACCAGGACCTCCACTGTGCCCGGAACAGAGACTGAGCATTTGGAATCAAACATCTGCCTCCATTTTGCAGAGCTGGGTTCCCAGGACTAGATGTTGGAATTACTCTGCAATGTCAGATGAGTCTTTTTATGGTCAGGTGGGCATCACTCAAGGAGATGTTCAGTCTATCTGCCTGATGAGGTGTGAGGCTTTCAGTGTGAGCCTTTCTCTCACTTAACAGCCACCTGGCTCTCCTAGTTGACAATCTACTTGGCACGTGGGCCACCTCATAGTGTAGAGCAGGGGTCAACAAATGATATCCCTCAAGTGAAATCTGGCCCACAACCTATTTTTGTAAATAAAGTTTTATTGGAACACAGCCCTGCCCATTCATTTACATCTTGTCTATGGCTGCTTTTGAACTCTAATGGCAGAATTGAGTAATTATAACAGAGACCATAAGGCTTGCAAAGTCTAAAATATTTTCTATTTGGACTTCGCGGGAAAAATTCAGCGACACCTGGTGTTCAGTTGAAACGGGATTTAAAGAACAATCCGGTTGAGCTAAATCAGTAACCTGAGCCTCATCCCATCTCCTCACTCTCCCTCAGCCCTGACTTCAGGCTGACCACCGAGACCAGATTACTTTGCTCCGCTCTATCTCACATGTTTTCCCCTCATCTCTTTCTCAAAGGCTACTTGTCTTAGTTTAGCTCTGACTCCACCCCTCTTGACTATCACGCATGAGGGCCACCACCAGCCTGTAAGGTGTCTGGGTGATTAGATAAAGATGTCTTTTCTGGGTGGCTACAGCTCCACGACACATATGGTGAACAGCAGGACTGCCTCTGTGCAGGAAAAAAGCCACCTAACCGTATTGATTATACCCAATCAGTTATGGCTCTTATGCCTACTGGTTACATCTATTGATCATACATTCTCCTTGCCTCCCTATCCAGGTAGTCCTTCACCCTAGAGCTAGAAAGATCTTTCTAACAGGCTGTGTCCCTCTCCCTCTCATCCCCTCCATAGCTTCCCTCGTCCTCATGACAGAGCCCATGTGCATGATATTCAACGCCTGTCATGGTCTGGTCTTTGCCGGTCTCCCAGTCCCATGCCTCACCACCTGCTCAGCCTACCTCACACCTGAGCAACTGTCCTACAACTTGGAGTACCCTTGACCTAGATCTCCATGCTGTTCATACTGTGGGGGCTAGCACAGTTTTGTCCTTCACGGAATACTTTATTTCTCCTTTTCTCCATCTGAAAACTTCCTAGTCTTCCTTCGGGTCCACCACAAGCATCTCAAACTTCTTCACACACCAGGGTTCATGGTGTAAGCACAGGTCAGAAAATCAGGGTGGTGGATCTTGACCAGTTTGAAAGATGCACTAGTCTAGAAAACATGGGAGTGGACCACTCTTGGTCAGGTGCTGTCATAGCGTAGGATGAATAGCACAGGCTCTGGGGCCATACCGCCCGGGGTCAAGTCTGGCTCTGCATTTTATTAGCAATGACCGTGGGCAAGTGATTTAATTAGCGTGCCTCAGTTTCTTCACGTAGAAAACAATGATAATGGTAGACAGCACTGTCTTCGTGGCTTGTCATGAAGGGTAAGTGAATATATTAATATATATGCATAAATTGTGTACACCACTTAGAAAGCTACCTGGCAACGCGGCAAATGCTGTGAACGTTGTTGAGCAGGTGCGCGCGTGCTTGGGGGCCTGTGCGCGTGCCTGTGGTTCTGAGGAGAACTCATCGAAAGCTGCTTCTCAGGCTGGCATCTATTCTGATCCTTATTAAGCCAATTATTTGACTATATTATGATTTTAAAACATTATTTTGCTTTTCTCTCCTTTACTAGACAGGGAGCTCCTGGAGGGCAGCAAGTACGTCTTATTATCTGCCTTCCAAGCGCCCAGCACCGTGCTTAGTTGATTTTTTTTAATAAATGAGAAAAATGAGACCTAGGTCCTGAAGCTGAGCCACTATGGGGCCTCCTTCCTATAGTTACAGGGGCCAGAATCCTCTTGCCCCTCGCCCCCCACCTTCCACCTCCACCGTCTCCGGTGAGAAAGATGCCAAGCTTGTGTGGCGTTGGGGCGACTTTCTCAGGCTGTCTGTTCTCCACGATGAGATGAGAATACGTGACCACGTCTCACCGTCAGCGAGAGGGAGGAGGGCACAAGGGACCCTCGAGCAAGAAATGGAGCTTCCAAACTGATTCCGAGGAAAATGGAAACTCCAGCTGACCTAAGAGATTTCTGTAATGAGAGAAAACCAATTTAAATGCAAATAGCCCAAAGCATAGTTGGGGAAAGGCGTTGTGCTGCAGAAAAAGGCTGGGAAAACAAACATAGCCCTCATCACGAGGCCAGTCCACCGTTGGACGGGAGGGCTGCTTTATCCATTTAGGATTAAAGTCTAAACGAGGGACAAAGAGTCGCATGCATTGCTGGCGGCGTTCCCTGGGGCTTCGTGGTGCCCACTGAGACATGGGCGTCCCTGAGGGAGCCAGCCACTGGCCACTACCATTTACGGAGCCCCCGGCGGGTGTCAGTGGCTCTGCAAGGCATAGAGAACAAAAGATGTCCCCTTGGGGCGCCTGGGTGGCACAGTGGTTAAGCGTCTGCCTTCGGCTCAGGGCGTGATCCCGGCGTTATGGGATCGAGCCCCACATCAGGCTCCTCCGCTATGAGCCTGCTTCTTCCTCTCCTACTCCCCCTGCTTGTGTTCCCTCTCTCGCTGGCTGTCTCTATCTCTGTCCAATAAATAAATAAAATCTTAAAAAAAAAAAAAAGATGTCCCCTAGATAAGCACGGCCTCTGCGGGGCTCACAGCCTCGGGGAGCCATTAGAACCTGAAGTCGCTGGGGCGCCTGGGTGGCACAGCGGTTAAGCGTCTGCCTTCAGCTCAGGGCGTGATCCCGGTGTTCTGGGATCGAGCCCCACATCAGGCTCCTCCGCTGTGAGCCTGCTTCTTCCTCTCCCACTCCCCCTGCTTGTGTTCCCTCTCTTGCTGGCTGTCTCTATCTCTGTCAAATAAATAAATAAAATCTTTAAAAAAAAAAAAAAAAAAAGAACCTGAAGTCGCTTCTGGCCCCACCACCGGTACTAACATTTTATTGGGCATTTACTTTGTACCAAGCCCCGGGCTAAATACTGTTTGCGATGGTAATCCATCAGATTCTCACAGTGACCCTGTGAGGGAGGTTTGTTAGCATTCCCATTTGACAGACAAGGCCACTGAGGTTCCAGGAGGTGAGAAACTTGCCCCCGATTGTTTCAGACCCGGACAGAATGGGTCCAGGGCTCTGGCTCACCCTCGTCCTGAGGAGCTGAGAAGAGACCCCGGTGCAGAGCAGAGGTGGCCCACAGTCAGGATGCCCTGGGACAGAGTTTCTCGCTGGCTTTGGCCCAGAGCAGTCAAATAACCCCATGCGAGGAATCCGTGTGGATTGCTCCGCCACTCACTGTGTGACCTTGACGGTTACTTTCCCTCTCTGGGCCCCATTTGCCTATATAAAATGAAGGGGGTGGCCTAAAATTATTTTACGCCATAAATTTATATTATTCTAGGACTCCAGCTGCCCTCAAGCATAGCCGTTGTCCAGTCAATAAAACACCTCCTCTGTCCTTCTTTATGCCCCACCCCCCCGGCCTCTACCCTTGCGGGCCCATAGCGGTTACGACGGTGCACTTTAATTTCCTCCTTTGGTTTCATAATTCAAGGACAGCACCATCTGCCACATTAAATCCACGTTCCCTGCTAGCCTCCTTCTCAAAACAAGAGATGGATAAAGGCTTCATCCGGTTTATTTCCCGGATGGAGCAAGAGCTGGCAAAACCGAACGGGGATAGCTTTGGCCTTGCAAGCTGTATTAATCCCCTAATCTCCTGGTAGGGCCGCAGAGCCCATTCTGTCATCCTCAGCGACTGCCCCAGCCAAGTCATGGTGATGATGATGATGGTAGATGACATTTACCAAGGCTCTTCTGAGTCAGGCCCTTTCTTAAGGTTTTTTTGTGGAATCATTTATTTCGCCCCCATTTCATCTCTGCAAGGAAGGGGCTAGTAGTAATAGCCCCACTTTACAGATGCAGAAACGGAGGCCCAGGAGGCTTAAGAAATTTGCCGAAGACCACGCAGCTTGCAAACAGCACAGGCTGAATTGAATTGGCTGGGGGAAGTAGTCACGTACACACAGAGACGGCCAGCCCGAGAGGAGCCAGGCTTCCCGGCTGAGCTTTCTGACCTCTGATATTTGAGGTGTCGAGGGCACTCTCCTTTATTAAACATTCACTTGACGCATTTTTCCTGAGCAGCCCATAGTGTGCCAGACGCTGCTCTCCCTGCTGAGCGGCCAACAGAGAACAAGGCCCACCGGGGTCCTCTCTCAGGGCTGAACGTCCAGTACGAGCGCAAACAGACGCGATCGTTGTAGGTGATGGTAAAATGCCACAAAGAAAATATACGAGGGAGCATGAGAGGGAGAAATGGGTGATGCGCAGGGCAGGTGTCCTGGAGCAGAGGGCCTCTGAGCAGAGATGTGGGCATTCGGCAATGCCTCGGGCTTTCTCAGCCTCAGCACTGCAGAGATCGTGGGCCCGGTAATTGTTATGGGGCCTATCCTGGGCACGAACGGCCGTGGAGCAGCATCGCTGGCCTCCACCCACGAGATGCCAGTAGTAGCCCCTCTCTGGTATGACATTGCCAAATGTCCCTGAAGGGCAAAATCACCCCCTGTTGCGAAGCCCTGAGTCATGAGATCAGCAAAGCAAGTGGCGTGGGTGGAAGGGCTAGCAAGGCGGCCGAGTGTTTGAGAAGCAGGAAGAAGACTGCTTTGGCTGGAGGGCAGGGGGCCAGGGCAAGGGGGGCAGGATCGTCACAGCTCTTGCAAATTCTCTAGAAAGCACTCAGCACACTTACAGAGTTTCTTGTCTGTGCCAGGCATTGTACCAGCTGTGTCCAAGGACACGGTGCATGCCCCACGGTGATCACAGTCGGGGCGGCGGGATGAGACACTTGTGTCCGGGAAGGCAGCTGTCAGCACGGGGCTGTCCGTGGTAACAGAATATTCCGGTCCGAAGGCAAGCGGAGAGGGGCTGCGAAGGCGCAGTGACCACAGTGCAGGAGGTCTGAGCCCTCCTCTTGAAGAGGAGATAGGGATGAGGGAAGCTTTCACCTTCTCAGCATCCCGGCCCTTCCGTCTTCTGTCAGCAACCATTCCGCCCCCCACCCCCGCCGGCCGCATACCGCGCAATTTTCGTGGAATTTCTAATCACGGTGTCCCCCCTCCCCCCAGTCAAGCCAAGGGGCTGGCGTGAGACCCAAGCTTGGCTATCAGATTCTTTCTTCCTGGAATTAGGATACTGGGCAGAGAAACCCAAGGGCAGAGAATGGCTAGAGTCCATTTTTCTAATGAAAACGAACAAGGCAAGTTCTTTTGTTCTGGCATTATTTTCTCCTCTCTCAACAACCTAAGAAGCAATTGTTTCTCTCTCTCTTCCAAAGCCTAGTTTCTTAGCTTTTCCTTCTAATGCTTTTTCAATATATATCCATTTCGTTCACCACAGTGGATTTCTGATGCTTGAAACCCCAATTAAAATAGAAACAGTGCAATGTGGAAAGGGAAAAGAGAGTGTCAATTTCTGATTCACTGCACTCACCACTTTATATTAAATAAGCTGTATGTCCCTCTCTCTCCTAGCAACCAGCAGCTTCTCCAGGGCCGGGAGAAGGCTTTTCCTCGCAGCACTCAGCTCAGAGCTGGCTTCTGGCTTTGCTCTTGCCCTGGTTTATAACTACCCATTTCTTTGTGGAATCATTTGCTCGATGCCATCCTCCCCCACCATGCCGGAGCCCCATTGAAGACAGAGTATAGGGAGCCTACCCCAATAAGGGGACCGATCTTCCCAATCTGCCTTTGTCCCCCGGGGGTTTCCTGGGACAGGGACTTCCTGTGCTAAAACCAGGAAAATCCCCAGCAAATCAAGACAGTGGCCACCGTACCAGGGCCTGGCATAGAAGAAGCCTTCGAGCACCATTTGTCCCTGACATTCAAGAAATATATGTTGAAATGAACCATAGAGGCAGCCCAGCAGAAGGCATATTCTTTCATTCCTTATTTCTTCACACGGACCGTGTGCCCAGGAACCAGCTTGTCAGAAGCAGGGGATTCAAGGAAGGGTGTCCCAGCAGCCAGGACTGGAGACGCAAATTGGAACTAGACTGGAGACGGGGTCTCCAATGCTGGGCTCAGAAATCTGGATGCCACGCAGGTGCAGCAGATCCCAGCTGATTGAGAAACAGGGAGGAGGCATGAAAACGGGAATAGTTTAGGGGTGACGCCTCAGAGGCTGCCCCCCAGGCTCTCTGATAAAGGAAGCATCTGCAGGGGCTGCTGAGCAGGGGACACAGCCTGAAATCCGTGTGAGCTGTTTGCTCGTTTTCTTCCCAGGGTCTAGGCTAGGCACAGAGGAGTTTGGGCTACCTCCTTTTTCAACTCAAGCACAGCCATCTGCTCGACTCAACAAGCAGAAAATCCACCCCCAGGAAACGTGAATTTATTTGTGGATATGTGATGAATCCCACAGCTCTGCTCCTTGTGGAGATCCAGCAACCTGAACCGTGCCACGAGGCTGTCCTCCGGGTGGACGGCACCCCTGACCCACCGGCAGGCAAGAAAACATCCATGCACAGCCGGGCATGCTTTTCCGATGAGGCCTCCCAGACTCTGAGGACCTGAAAATCCTCTGAGAAGAACATTTCTCCCATTCACCTCCCTCAATTCAGAGAGGGGGAAGGAATGTTCCTAAAGTGACCTAGTAAGTGAGAAACAGAGGGCGGGCGGCTCCCTCCTTAGCTTTTCTCAATAAAGAACTGAATCACGTAAAAGGGGGCCCCCTTGCTCCTGGCAGACAGGAGAAAGTTCTAGAAGGGGAACAAACAAGGAGATAAAAACATTCAATTGTGAGGTTCGAGAATTTTTTCCTCTTTGAATTCTCTTTCTGTCCTTCTTACCACACCAAGAAGGCAATCTCACTTCCTACTAACAGGTCTTTAGCACCTCTCTGAAACTTTAACACCTCTCCAGATCCCCCTTTTAAATGGAAATCAAACAGGCCTCAAGCCCAGAGTCTTCAATGGGCACCCCTATTCCCCCAGAATTCAGTAATATTGCTTTATTTTCCTGGTATTTCTTTTTATGGATAGCTTCTTTTTGTGGCAGGTGGTATTGGCTTTCCATTTATGGTAATGAGAACATTTCCCTTTTGAACAAATGTATTTAAGTTTTAAATGTGAGACGAGTTAAAGAAAAATAATGAGGGAGAGACGAGGCCAAGTGGCATGCAGCTGCCGCCCCAGGATTGGTGGTCCTCGGTGATGGACGTTTGAACGCTGGGGTGGGGATCGGAGGTGTGGTGACTCCAGGAGCGTGCTCGCCAGAGCAAATGTCAAACTTGAAGTTGAAAAGGTGGCTTCTTCTCTGAATTAGAAACAGAGACTTTGGAAACTCTTCACGAGACCTTGAACAGACAGAAACAGAGGACCCTCCTCATGGGTAAGGGGTCTCCTCCGTAAAGGAAAAGATGGGCAGTGAATTTGTGTAGGTTTCTTACGAACAACTACCAAAGGGGTAATAAAAGCAGGAAGCGTGGTGGAAGGGCAGGAGCAGCTGCCGCCTGTGGGCACCCTGTGCTAAGCTTTTCATATGCTTCCCAAAGCCTCTCAGTCCCTTCACCAGCCCTGTGATGCTCACCTGCCAGCGACGTCTAAGGAGCACGTAGCACGTGCCAAGACCTCTTCAGGGCACTTTATCCATCCATGTAGTCCTCACACCATCCTTTGGAGGCAGGTATTATCACCCCCACTTTATAGATAAGAAAACTGAAGTATGGAGAGACTGAGGAGCTCCGCAAGGTCACAGCTGGCAGGAGGTAGAAGCAGGTTCAAGCCCAGGCCGTCTGGCTCCCAGTGTGCCCCTAACTGTTACACTTCACGGAGGTGAGCGACCATACACTTTATCTCCATTTCACAGAGGAGGACTCAGGCTTGCCGGGTGGAATAATTCACCGAAGATCACACAGCTACTGAATTGTGAAGCCAGCGAAACCGCCTCCCAAGAGTGGTGTTTTTCCGAAAGCAAGTGATTTTGTTCATTCAACAGATGCTGATTGAGTGTCTGTCCTGAGCGAAGGCCCCTCTTCCAGCACAAGTGCTCTTGGGGGCTGTGGGTCCATCCCTGCCCTCCCACAGGCAGGGGGGTCGTCCTATGCGCTTCTTCCTGGGATCTCTGGATTTCTGGCTAAATCTAAGCCAGACCAGCCCACAGGCACGGCTCTGTGGCAGAATCAGGAAGCCTGGGCAAGGCTTCTAGAACCTCCACTCTGGCCTCAGTTGTGCCGTTTTCTGCCGGGGCCTCTTTGCCCCTTCCAGCCTCAGCTTCCTCACCTACCAAATGGAACGAAGTAAAATGATCTGACTCCACTCACAGGGTTATTGGGAAAATCCAACGAGAGTGTGTAGCTGACAGACTTTTCACCCCGGAGCCCCATGTTAGTGGTCGCCGTCGGTTCACACTGCTCTCTGGCAAGGTATCTTAAAATAGAAATTACCAGTTTTTTTCTAATCACGAAAGTTTGGGAATTACACAAGAGCACACAGAAAAAATACAAATGGTTCATGACCCCCTACCCATTGGTGACCTCTATTAACCCCTTGGTGTATTTCCTTCTGGTTCATAAATATAAGATAAACGTAAATATATTCATTGCCTGACTTAAAATCCAGCAGCTTCCCACTGCAGTGGGACTAGCTCCAAACTCCGTACAAACACCTCACCTTGGCTTTCATCCCTGTGTTGTGTGGCCTGTGCCTGCCTCCCTCCCACCTCTTCTCTCCCCACTCGCTCACCATGTCTCTTGATTTATTTATTTTTTTCTAAAACTGCAGTTGCATCACCGCTCAAGGCCTTTGTCCCTTTGTCTGAAATGCTCTTCCCTGGATCCTCATGAATGGCTGTTTTTCAACACGCAGGTCGAGATCGGAAGGTCACCTCATCAGACGTCCTTCCTCGTCGCTCCGTCTAAACCAGCCCATCTTACGCCCAGTCCGTGGCATCGCACTACCCCTGGAATTGTCTTGTTTGTACTCTGACTTCGCCCCAGACGGTACGCTGAACTCGTTCCCTTCCGTATCGCCGTGCCCAGAATATTGCCCGACACGCGGCACATTATTCAATAAGGGAATAGATTAGATTAGAGCACTTCCAAGCTGGGATCATCCTAGATCGATATGGTGCGACTTGGTTTTTTCACTTAATATGATGTGACCACAATGACTTTAATGGCAGTGTGGGACGCCGTTATACGGATGCATCATCATTTTTAACCAAGCCCCTTTATTGATTAGTTGGGGCATTTCTCATTGGTGTGCTTGTAAGTACCGTTACAGCGACCATCCTTGCACACACACGGAGGCTTCGCACACGTCCCTGATCTTTTCCCTAGGCTTAATTCCTGCTGGTGAAACCCTGGGATCAAAGGGGGCAGAGCTTCAATCCTCTTCATCCGTATTGCCAGACTGACTTGAGGAGAAGCCCTACTGTCTCCAGATTTGTTTTAACGACCCATAGTGTGCGCTGTTCTTAGCAGACTCCTCGGAAGGCCAAGGGAATGTCATTGCCCCCTTACCCAGGAGAGCTAAGGTTGAGGCCATTGGGCAAGACAGGTCATATGCCCTTATTCCGCAGAAACCTCCTCCCTTCCCGACAACAGCTACACCTTTGAGCCCTACTGACCAGGCCCAAAACGTGACACAGGGATCCTCGCAGGTGGTGAGGCACAGAGGCTAGAAGTCCCTTTAGCCAGGCCGAGGCATTTCTCATTCTGGAAATGAATGAGAGCCTGGCCCAGCCAGACTTTGTGAACTGGATGTTCCTTGTTCTTGCTCTCCAAAACACACCTGGGATGGGCCAGCAGGCCTCTTGCCGAACCTTGCCCATACCTGGCCAAGGCCTCTGTGCCTCTGCTCGCCTGCCTTCTCTGTGCCCTGCTCCATCTCCTGTCCCAAGGCCTAGTGCTACTCCCCTCCCCACTCCCCCAGTTCAGAAAACCCCTCAGCGGTCCCCCTCCAGCCCAGAACCGCTACAACTCTGACCACCAGCGTCTCCTTTGGCATTGAATCATCTCCCTGCCTGACACTGTTTCTGCACCTGTGTGTCTGAATAAGGTTCAGTGTCCAAGTGCGGGCTTTTCTCCCTCTGGGAGCTCGTCCGCAGTCTGAGAGTCAGAACGTGTGGGCGAATCAGGCCTGGGATGGAGCCTGGTCTCTGGTACCTACTTGCTCTGTGCATTTCACAACATCTTTACTCCTTCCGGACCTCAGTTTCCCCATCCACAAAACGCAGATTGTAATCATACTGACCTGGAGGAGTTGTTCTGGGGATTCACATAAAGCCCTTAGCTTCGTGCCCGGCACAGAGCAATTGCTAAGCGCAACGACAGAAAGGAGTATTTCTGAATTGTTCTTCTGTACCCTGCGCAGGCTGAGCCGGTGACATGCACACCGATAACGGAAGCATTTGTGGAATGGAATGAACGGACGTCATGTGGGCACTCACTGTGTGTGTATTTCACTCGCCAGCGCTCAGGGAAACCAGAACCAGGCGTCTCGGGCGCCGGGGGCCGGCGGAGAAAGGATCTATCTCTACGGGTAGCTGAACCGTCACCCAGACGTAAGCCCAGAGCTCTTGCAGAGTGAAGATAGGTTATCTGATTCAATCTCCACACCAGCCTGACAGGAAGATAGTCACATGTCTCTCTGACAATAACACCTACCATTTGTTGGTCACCTGGCGTGTGTCAGGCCTTTGCGAGACACTTTTTAAAAATGTGATTTCATTTAAACCTTCACACTATCTCAGGGAGATAAGGATTATTATTACCGAGGAGGGAACAAGGTCAGAAAGTTTAAGTAAACTGCCCAAGGGCTAAGGGGTAGTCAGAGAAGAGGAGAGGCCAGGATTTGAAACAACAACAACAAAACCCAGAAAATTCCGTTATACCACCTGACTGACTGACATTTGCACAGAACGTCCAGACCTCTGCATTCAGTAGGCGCTTAACAGAAACTGGACTGCAAATGCATGGTGATATTGGGCCTTTTAACAGAAGCCTCAGAGGGAGCAGTTTCTATTTCCGGTGCCCACCTCAATCTCCATCTCGGGGAGGCTGCTCCCCACCCCCCGCTCTGCTGTCATGATGTTCTTGTTTTTCTCCAGGCTCTGTGACTCAGCACGCAGCTCCAGATGGCTTCCTGCCTTTCCAGTCTTGTTGGCTGGGGTGCCGGGGCCCTGGTGCAGTAAACTAAAACCGAAAACATGTTGCAACGAAGAGTGGAAACCCTCCCTCCTCTGTCTGCTAACATGAAGCCTGGGGTCTGCTACTCATGGCGGTGGCTCCCTCCACGGCCTCCCCTTGACACAGTCCCTCTTCTCTAGCCCCGAGATCCTCTTACTCCACCCCAGCCTATCCTTGATGCCTCGAAGGTGCCACCGAGGCGGGGGAAGCAGGGACCAGCACAGGGGAAGGGCCCGGTTCTGACATCCCCTTGGTCTGTTGACCTTTAGCAATTTACTTTCTGAGCCTCAGTGGTCAAATGGAGGGTTATGCCTGGCTCTGAGGGTTATAGTTAGGGTTGCCAGATAAGATGCAGATTGTCCGGTGCTGTGGCCTGTGTCCCACCCAAATTCATGTGTTCAGTCCTAATGCCCAGTGTGATGGCAAGCAGAAGGTGGGGCCTTTGGGAGGTCTTAGGTCATGGTGGCTCTAGGGAGCTCTCTCGCCCCTTCCACCATGGGAGGACACAGAAGAGGCAGCTGTTTGTGAGCCAGAGAGAGGGTTCTCACCAGACACCAAATCTGTTGGCGCCTTGATCTGGGACTTCCCAGTCTCCAGAACTATGAGAAATAAAGTTTGTTTTTAAGCTAGTCTATGGGAATTTGTTATCGCAGCCCAAATACACCAAACTAAACCAAATTTAACACCCAGTTAAATTTGAATTTCAGAGAAACGGGTTTTTTTCTTAATATAATTGCGTCTCAAATATGGCATTCAGATTTAACTGGATGTCCTGTAACTTCACTCGCTAAACCTACACCTCTGTGTAGAGTAGAGAGATAACAGATGTGAAGATGCTTGATCACCTGTCAAGAGCTGTGCACTTAGTAATATCTTCCCATGACACATACGCATATCTACCCGTGGGCCACCAGCCTGGCCTGGAGCAGAGAACAGAGAGTCTTACGGTCAGGTGATGGAAAATACGTAACACCTCAGCCTGTGAATTGGATACCTGTGTCTTGTTTGTCAATTGATTGATCTTTGGGGCTTCGGTGCTTCCATGTTTAATTCCCCCAAATGCTAGAATGAAAACATGGAAGCAGCAGGTACCCAGAACTTCGCCTATTGCTGATTGACTGACCCATTTCTGGACCAGATGTCCTTTTGACTACATAGCTGAAGAAGAAAACAGCATGACTTGTGAGTAAATTACTCAATGAAGGTTGTATTTGGCTCCCAACTAGTTTACTCTATATAGACTACTTGTTTATTTGGGGTGTGGGGTGTCTCCTCCTGTCAGAGTTCTGGGAAGAGAGGGATTTTTGTCTGTTTTGTTCGCCAGTATTATTTGTTGCCTAGCCGAGGAAAGGTGGGATAGTTGATCCCCTGAAACCATTTTAGCTGACTGGTTAAAGATAAATACATGCATAATCTATTGGAAAGGGACTTTTCTGAAGTCAGTCCACCTCCCTCCTTGTTAAGGAGATGACAGTCATGGCCCCAAGTTTTTTGGAGCAGAATTTCCACCTCTCCACAGAATTTCCCCCAATCAGTGACCTGAACTCAAGTGCCCCATGACTAGGGCCCAAGGGCTAGTTCATTTGGTCTGTATTCCCCCAAACTCCCCAGAGTTCTGCTGCCACATTTTTGTTTTTTAATGAGCTTGTCACCGGTTACCAAGACACTAATGAATGCCCAGTACCCGGTGAGTGTTTGGACTCTGATTGCCTGGCTCCGCCAATAAAGGAAGGGCAGGCTGACTTTAGGAACTTCTTAGCAGCCAGAAAACCCTACAAGCCATCTTGAGGTTTGCCTCTTAGAAGCACCTCTCTCGTGGGGGAGCCCGACATTGTTGGTGACTTGGGACTGGCCCACCAATTTTTACAGCTGCATTTGGGTCCCCTCACCTCAGCGAGACCCTTCATTCGGTTCTACATTAACTGTTGCCGTTTCTGCACCCCCTTCCATGGTTGTCACAGCTGCTCCCCTCTTCTCCATCCGTATCACCAGGCTTCCCCGTTTCTCCCAGAACTAGAGCTTCCATACTTGCATCCCCAAGTCCATCTTCCTACTGCCCCAGAGTGATCCCTTTATAAGCCAGGTGCCAGCTACCGTCAGCTTGTCCCGCATCTCCCATTCAATGAAATTTAGGAAGCCTGATGCTCATCCTAAAATCTTTCCAAGTTTCTTTATGGCAGGTGGGAGGAGACGGGGGTTATTCTCTTCGTGGCCATTTCTTGCTCTGAATACCTGTTTCTGCTGGAAGGAGTCCAGCATAAGGATTGAATACCTTGCCTGCACACCCACAGTCACACCCACCCACTGGTGGGTGCAATCGTGTATCACATCAGCCCAGATGTGGCTTTGGTCCTTTCCCCTCTTTTCCACCCCAGAAAACTCATACCAGTCATCTTTGTGACATTCAGACTTGCCCAAATTTGTTTTGGATGGAGTGATTTACATGTCAGCAAGACGTCAACTTAAGTTATTTTAATTATGCACTTTTAAATAAATATGAAATGAATAAATTCCTTCTCATTAAAAAAAAAATAAAGTGAAAGCATCAGAGATAATGCTAAGGAGGAAGAACAGGAAAATGGAGGAACGTGGTTTCTTGACATCACCACCGAGTTGCCAGCAGCCCTGAACTGCTTACCTCTTGGACTTCCTGTTGCACGATATAAATAAACGCCTGTATGTTAGGCTACCATGCGTCAGGTTTTCTGCTGTATGCAGCTGAACACATCCTATCTGACACACTCCCCGCCTGGCACCGAGCCTCCCCCTTCTCATCACTTTCTGATCCCGTAACCACTTAAATTTTTCTACCTAGCACTTCATCATGAGCTGAAAAGATATTCTTCCTTAATGGCTCACAAGTGTGCTATCTGGTTTCCCAGGAGAATGTAGGCTGCACATGGGGAAGGATTTGGTCTTGCTCTCATGATTTCCCGTAGGGTCTAACGTCATACTTGGCACGTAGTAGGTGCTCAATAAAGATTTGTCACTAAATGAGTGAGTGCAAATTTGATCACGTCCTTCCCCATTTAGAGGATAAAATCCGAACTACTCCGATGGGCCGTCAAGGTCATTTATGCCCTGGACTCTGCCTGCCCCATCTCCCCTGTCCCAATCCAGTTTGTACTGCTGTCTCTATGTGCACCCTCCCCCGAGCCTTTGCACAAGCTGCGCTCTCATGGACACACACATATTACTGAGCACCTGCTATATGCCACTCTTCGGTGTAGGAGAAAACTCAATGAAGCAGACACACAGAGTGCCCACGACTGTGGAGCTCAGCAGAAAGGATAGACATTGGCCAAGTTAACTACAGTGTAGTCAGGCTTGATTAAAGGGAATATCGGAGTTATGAGAGTTCCTCAATCTCTACGTAGCAAACTCCTAGTAATCCTTTAAGGCCCAGCTCCAATGTCACTTTCTCTAGGAAGCCTTCTCCATGGCCCTGGGCTAGGGAGGTGGCTCCTGGGGCTCCCACCGACTCTTGCTAGACAAATCAAGCCACGGAGCTGAGCCCACTCTACGGTCTTTGCCTTTGTCTGAGCCTGCTTGTAAGCCTGTGGAGCCAGGAGCCCTGCCTTATTGATCTCTGTATCCCCAAGGTCCAGTGCAGGGCTTGGCACGCAACTTTTTATTGAGTTCAGCAATTGACCTGTCCCTTCCTTGGCCTGCCTCCTTCTTTCTCCCCAGTCCTGTTTCCTGTGCTCAAGTCCCAGGCTGCCTTGGTCTCCCCATTGCACACTTAGCTCCCTAGACATATCTTCATCTTGTTCTGATTTGACCCTTCCCCTCCCCAGGCAAGCTGCAGAATGGGGAGGCACCAGCTTCCTTTTGGGCTGCCTGTCTAAGCAAAGCTTAGATAAAAGGCCAGGAAAAGCCATTCAAACATTAGGGATCACTTTTCTGCTTTTCTTCTCCTTTATTCGTCAGGTAAATCACCCCTTCTCCCCCTCGCCTTCCTTGTCCCACTTTGTCCCCCACTACAGTCTCTTCCCAGAACCTGGCAGATTTCTCACGCCTCTGCGCCTCTGCACATGCTGTTCCACTCTGCCAGAAATGCTGTTGCCCTGCCATCCTTCCTGACAAAAGGTGCCACACCCTTTGAAGCCCAGCTTGTGTTCTCTCTTCAGTGTGGCTTTCCCATGCCCCCTCCTCCATCCCCAAGCAGAATGAATTGTTCTAATGGTGCTCCTTGGCTGTGGCCTCAACCCACAACATTTCGTTGGTTTGTCCACGGTCCGCGTGCTCTCAGGCAGTGAGATTTCACCATCTGGATCAGTGGCAAGTCTGTGCCTAATCTCTGTCCTTCCAGTGCTTATCCTAGGGCTTGGCACACTGCAAAATCAAATAAATAACTTGTTGCTTTGGGTGGCTGAGGTCTTGGGAAGCAGGTGAGAAGAGGGAGCTACCCCTTCTGGGTAACAACACCTTGGTTTGTCTCTGGGGATCATCTTACCCCTTTCCATCCATCTAGATTGGGTGGAACTGACCAAGACCCAGGGCTGAGGCTATGACGTGGCAATCCCATCAGATAGCACATCTCCTGACCTCAGTGACTATACAGCGATGGGCATGTGAGCCTAGCCCAGCCAATGAGAGCATGGCAGCAAAATTAAAGATGGGGATGGAAACTGGGGGAAAGGAAAATGAAGGCAGAAGAAAAATGATGGGCCAAAAGGAGAGTTAGCATCCCTAAAGGGGTCCACGAAGTCCAAAATATTTGACAGGGTCTGGCTATCCCCATGACTCCGTGCTTCCGAACACAAAAACGTTCCCACCTCAATACCTGCTGTGGAGAAACAAGACCCACCTAGAATTAAAAGAAGCAGGATGAAGCTGTGGTCAAAGAGCACACACTTTGGAGTCCGAACATCTGAGTTCGAATCCTAGTTCTGTTGCCTACTGGCTCTGTACAAGCCCCTTAACTCTCTGACCCTGTCTCTATCAGTAAGATGCGGACATCAATTTGTGGGGTCGCCATAATAAACAGGACGTGCGTGCAGGTGGCAGCAGGACCCCAGCTATCGTTACTCTGTTGTCACCCTTAGCTGATGGTCTGGTACGACAATCCAGGGTAGAGACGTCAAGGCCAACGACGAGGCTTCAACTAGGGCAGAGAGAGTGAGAACAGAGAGGAAGATGGATGGAGTAAACATTAACCAGATGGTGTTAGTGAGAAATCTTTTGTCTGCAAATGACAAAAACCCAACTTCAAAATCTGCTTGAGCAGAGAGGATTCGTCCGTGTCGCTGGAAAGTGAGAGGTACATTTTGAGTGTCGTGAGTGACTGGAAGTCTGGGTCTCCTCCTTGTCTATTTTCTTGGTACTGCTTTTCCCTGGGCTGGCCTCGTTCTCAGGCAACCACAATGCCCATGGAGGCCCCAGTTCCTCCAGGCCGAGAGAGTCACCCGGTTGGCAATCCTTATAGGAAAAGAGAGGGTCTCTTCCCCCACATTTCTGATGAAAGTCTTGGAACCGAGTCTCGTTTGCTATGCTTCCCCATGTTCCCATCCTGGAGCCAATCACAGGCGTGAGGGAACGTTCTGAGTGGATGGGCCTGGGCCCTGTGACCATCCTTGGTGTTTGGGGGGGCAGAGAGTCCGACTTCACCCGGGCTGAGGGTGGGAAAGAGGATCTTTAAGGAAAATTGGGGTGCTGTCACACAAACACAGGAGGGTATGCTGGGGAAAACGCAGCTGTGCCTTACAGAAGGGAATTAGCGGGGCCCAAGGAAGGATTGGCGTGGAAGGCCAGGGAGTCAACGGGAGCAGCGCTAACGGGGCGCTTTTGAGCTTGTGGCCTCTGACTTTGGTCCCCAGCAGGCCTCAGGAGCGTGACTCAGCAGTGAAGCTGCCACACGCAGGGTTTTGCAACCGACCTTTCCCCTCCTCCCCAGCCCAGCATTGGTGTGTCCCTGGGGTTGGGCCCAGCTCCTGGCTGGAAATGTCCCTGCCCGGGGCCTCCTCTGGTCCCTGGGAGAGGGAGGGTCTCCTCAGCCCAGCTCTGCCATTTCCCTCTTGCTCCTCGCCCCAGGGCAAAGTCTGGAGATTGCTGAGAAAAAGGTCAAATGCCACCTTGCTCTAGGTTGGGCGTCCAGTGCCAGGTGCTGCTGTGGCTGCCCTGCCCCCAGCCAAGCAAGGGAAAGACCAGAATTGCTTTACACTGGCCCCAGCCCCCAGAGACAAGAATGGTCGAGTGCTTCTCAACGTTATGAGCGATACAATGGGGATAAGACGAGCTGTCCCCGTAAGTCCTCCTCCTTGGGAAAATAAATAGCAAATAAGGTCGTGCTGAGGGCACACCCTTTGAAAGAGGGGGCTCCCACCCTCAGCTGACCTCTCCTGAGCACCTACTGCATTTCAGGCCCAAAGTGCATGATGGAACAGAGAGGAGAATAAAATCCAGCCCCTAGCCCCAAGTCTGTGAGTTACAGTAGGAAACAGACCGGTAGCCATCAGCCTGCAGTGTCCAGAGTTCTTTTACGAAGGAAGCACGGGGCTTGGGGAGAACAGGGAGGCACAGAGGATAGAGTCTGGGGGCAGCTGGGAGGGACTGGAGGACAGGGACCTAGCTGGTTCCCGAAGAACAAAGAGCTGGCTGGGTCAGGAAAGGAGGGAAAGGGCATCCTGGGGGAAGAAGCATGTGCAAGAGTGAAAGGTTGCCTCAGAAGCTGAAGGGGAGCCCAGGGCACAGGGAGATATCATGGGAAGAGATGAGCCCGCAATGGCAGATGGAACAAATGTTTGGAAAGAAGTTCCAAATGGGGGAGTGTCTAGGTCTGATAGACACCACTAGTTCAGATCATGTAACGGGAAATAAACAGAAGCTCCGGCAGAGTGAAGGTCTCTCTTCAGTAGGAGATCAACTTAGCGAAGATTTGGGCTCCCTGAGAAAGATGCAGAGAAACCCAACTTTCCGAGAAACCTCATCCCAGCCTCTTGTATCCAATGGCGCACCGGGATGCCAGTTTTAATTTCCTGTGTTGTCACCCCCACCGCCCCTAAAGCACCTTTCTGAGAAGTCATGGCGCAGTGGATGTTTGCACTGTAGCAGTGGCCAGGCAGAGAGGAACGTGGCCCCTGCTGACCCCAGCTGCCCCGGGGAAATCAGCCAGGCAGATAGATGCCTAGCCAGGAACATCTGTATGTGCTAAAGGGACCTTCCAGGAGGGCCAGAAACATTTCTCTCTGTCCCCCCCCCCCCTTTTTTTGGTCACTTCAAAGTTAACTTGCCATTCCTGGCTGTATGACTTTGGTGAAAGCGTCATGAGCCTGAGTTTTCTCAGCTGAAAAGGTGATGCGAGGGTGGCCCTAGATGCCGCACATGAAGCACCCATGTGAGGTGGAGGATGCCCACGCTCGCTCCCTTCTCCCAACTCCCTGGGCCCAGAAGTCTAGGCTATTCTCACCCCTGCAGACCCTGCTGGAGGCCACATAGGGCAGCAGGGTCTGCTCTGGACAGCACTCACTCCAGATGGGGTTACAAACCTAGTCTAAATATTTCAAAAGTTATAAATCAAGTTAATAAACTAGTAAATAAAATGTATTTTATTGCCTGATAGGACAGAGCTTCCTAATGACCTGGAATTGGGCCCAACCCTGGAGTTTCACACCAGCACCTGGCAGCTGCCGCCCTCATTCTGTTTTCCTGCATTGTGAGGGGCCTCTGGGCCGATAGCCCGCACATTCCCCCACCCCAGCAAACAGCACCCACTGGCTGCCTGGTCTACCCTAGTGAAAACAGGATGGGGGAGAGGCCTATGAAAGCCCAGAAGCGGGCTCAGACATTTAATGAGGAATCCCAGGATCTTGGGAACCTGGGGCATTATCTGGAAGGCAGCTGCCTGGGCCCCAACTGCACGGAATCCTTGTCCCCCCAGATTCCTCACTTGGGCAGGGGAAGGGCTGGAGCCCCTCTTGCCCTGGTCAGAGGATGCAGGACAGGGAACCAGGAAACAAAATTATGTTCTTGGTTCAGTTATTTTCAAAAGAGATCTTTGGTCAGTCCTGGTACCTCTCTGTACCCCAGGCTCCCCAACTGCAAAATGACCCCCCAATCTATTTAGTCTCTGAGTTTCCTTCTGGCTCTGACCTAGGGTCCTGCAGCTGACTCTGTCCTCCCTCAGGCCAGTGGGTGTGGGTCACCAACTTCTCTGGGCCTTCCTGCCTGGGGCAGCCCCTCCAGGTCCACCGTAATCCTTGAAATTGAGCTCTTCACTTCCCTAAACAGCAAGCCGGGAACTAAGAAGCCAACAAACTAACAAAAACCTTTAACTGATTTCATTTGTGACCTGGAATCATAAAAGTAGTCAAATCTCAACCAGGCTTGCCAATACAGGCTTCTAGGTCAACTAGGCGGGCTAGACCTTCTTTATGCCTGTTGACAGCCAGATCAGCCCTCCCAAGCCAGTCTGTAATCAGGATCTTTAAAGAAAATAAGTGAATTAGGCAAATTGAGAAGACAGAAGGTTCCTTTGAGTTTTGGAGCTTGGGGACAGCCCTGGTGAGAACAGATAAGACTAGCGGAGGAGTGAGGGGAGGGGAAGGGAGGAGAGGGCATTGGGGGGAGGGGCACAGGAGGAAGAAGGGAATCCTTATTAGCATTTAGAGAGTTTTACCACCAGCCATGACCTGTGCCAAAACTTTTACATACATTTTCTCAATGATTTAAGGATTTCATAGACCAGTAAAATCCCGTCCTTTCCAGTGCCCAATTTTGGGAGCTGAAAATGAATGAGTTTCTGGCTCCACCCCCCCCCCCCCCGCCGCCCCCTGCCAAGGAAAGATTAAAAAACAAGTATCCATTCCATTGTTTATTCATTTGACAAATATTTATTGAGAGCCTGCTATGTGCCAGGCATTATTTCAGGTCCTGGAGCAGAGCTGTGAACCAGATAGACAAAGATGCCTGCTGTCCAGGGGAAAGTCAGACAGTGGACCCAAACAGGAGAAAAGTAATAGGTCTGACTGACAGTGGTTATGTGCTATGAAGGAGAAACTGTTGGGGAAGGGGGAAGGTCTGGGGCCCTTGGGGATGGATTGTATTTTAAACAGGGTGCTCAGGAAACGTGTCCTTGAGAAAGGCTGCCTTCGGCTCAGGTCCTGATCCCAGGGTCCTGGGATTGAGCCCTGCATCAGGCTTCCCGCTCAGCAGGAAGTCTGCTTCTCCCTCTCCCTCTGCCTGCTGCTTCCCCTACTTGTGCTCTCTCTCTCTGTCAAGTAAATAAATAAAATCTTAAAACAAGGAAGGAAGGAAGAAAAAAAGAGAAAGAAAGAAAGTCTTCTGAATAAAGTTCTGGAGCCGGTGAGGGGGTGAGTCTCGGATTGGTGGGTGCGTTAAGGATTCTAGGCAGTGGCAACTGTAAGCACAAATGCCTGTCGCCTTCCACTTACAGAATAGAAATAGAGTGAGGATAACATCTCAGAGTGCAGGCGAGTCCTTCTCCAGGGAGGGTAACCGGTAACCTACTCTGGTCCATGCGCACCGCGTCCGTATCTGTTTAGCCAGCTAGCTATCGCCATACAGGTACACGTGTACCCGTGCATGTGTTCTCGGTCCTGATTTTTCTTACTGTGCCATAAAAGGGTGAGCACATGTCTCAGGTCAGTATCTGCCTGCAGGTTAACCCGTGGGCATGGATGGTTACTGCATCTTCAGGGGAGGCATCTGAGCCTCAGAGAGGGAGTGGCCTTGTCTAGGGTCACAACCACCGGTACCCACCAAGTCGGTATTTGAACCCAGACCCAGGTCCTTTGCTCTTAACCATAAGCGATCCTGGTCTGCGTTGCGGCCACTCCTCTGGCCGACCCCAGCCCCAGGCTCCACAGGTGCTTAGGAGAAGAACGGCTGGGCCATCTGGTTAAACCTGATTTCCCCTCCTTCTTTTCCTTCCCCAGGAGGCGGGGGCAGTGTGCTCAGCCATGAGCTGGCAGGATTGAGGATGGGCGGGTGGGGCCACAGACTTTGCTCCTTTCTGGAGATCCATGGGCAGTTCCCTGGCCCCCGGCCTGCTGGGGCCTTTGTGTTGGCATGTGCCCCATCAGGAAGCCAGGCTCTGCAGGCTGGGTCTGGCCTGGGAGACAGCATTGCTTCAAAGCAATCCATGCCAGCGAGCATGCTCCAGGCAGCTGCTCTGCGCCCAGCTCTGTCCTGGGAACTCTGTGGGTCATTGTGCTGAGATGAACCCTGTCAGTGACCATGAAGGGCAGGCAAGAGGGCTGTTCATTTGTTCATTCAGTCATTCCCACCTCCGTTCGACCAGAATTTGCTGAACACCGGCTCTTTTCAGAGAATGTGGTCTGAGTCTCTAAGATGTGCCAAGCAGTAGGCCAGGCGCTTGTGTTCTTATTTAAAAAGGTATTAAATTAGCATATGATGTAGGGAGAGAGTCTTTGGGGTGGTGGAGGGATTTATTTAGATTGGAGGAGAACTGGAGATGTTTTGAAAGGAAGTGAGATCTGGGTTGGGCCCTGCAAAGCCAGGGGCCTTGGATCGTGTAGGGCTGGGAAAGGGCATTCAGGCAGGGGGGCAGCCTGCATAAAGGCTGGGCAGTCAGATAAAAAAAGGGTGTGTTTACGAAGCAAGAGCCCTGGAATAGAGTTTCCCTGCAGGCTAGTGGAGAAAGAAAGTTCGCCAACTGGTGTCTGAGCGACCCTGCGCCAGTCATCTGCGTCTCTGACTCTCAGTTTGCCGTCCTGTAAATCAGCTTTAAGGATCCTCATCCCACCTGTCTTAGGGGGAAGTTTGAAGGTGGAAGGGACCAGAGATTTGGCTATGTAGGGAGGGTTCACTTGCCTCCTTACGTTTAGGGGTGCTCCTTTATGCTCCCATGACCCCGTTAAACCTCTGTCCTGGTGGGCACATAGGTTCTGGGTTTCAGTGGTTTCCTTGGAGTTCACCTTCAGCCGCAGCCCTCCAGGCCCATGAGGTGCT
Organism: Ursus arctos; assembly: GCF_023065955.2. Classification (NCBI taxonomy): domain Eukaryota; kingdom Metazoa; phylum Chordata; class Mammalia; order Carnivora; family Ursidae; genus Ursus; species Ursus arctos. The sequence goes on from NW_026622819.1 coordinate 60,302,635, forward strand.
CCCGGACGTCGGGGGTGTTACCTGCTCATGTGCACCCTGGGGGCGCAGCTTGCACAGGGCCTTTGCATGAGGTAGGTGGCCTGAGCACAAGCTGTGGGGTCAGCCTCACCCTAGTCTGACTCCTCAGTCAGGTGCAGATCGTCCGTGTGACCCCCAGCAAATCAATTCTTTTTTTTTTTTTTAATTTTTATTTATTTGTTTGATGGAGAGAGAGAGATAGCCAGTGAGAGAGGGAACACAAGCAGGGGGAGTGGGAGAAGAAGAAGCAGACTCCCAGCGGAGGAGCCTGATGTGGGGCTCGATCCCAGAACGCCGGGATCACGCCCTGAGCCAAAGGCAGACGCTTCACGACTGAGCCACCCAGGCGCCCCCCAGCAAATCAATTCTGCCTCTGAGACTGTTTCCTTGTTGGTGAAATGGGTTGATAACAGGGCTGTTGTGAGACTTCATAAGCACAACGGTCAGTGGGGACCCTCCAGCTTGACCTATTCCGGAGAGTCCCCCATGATGGGCTGCAGTCACTGGCGCCAGCTGGGGCCCTTGCCACCTGTCCCAGGAATCGGGGACCAGGAAGGCTGCTGCTGGTCCAACTGAGAGGATTCAGAGGGCAGGAGCGGGGACCACTGAAAGTCACACCCATCACTCATTGTTTGTTCACTCACTCATGCCTTCAACAAATGTTTACTGAGCACCATCGAAACACCCAGCACAACTCTGAGTGCTTTGTCGACACAGAACGTTTAAGGCAAAGTTTCTAAACCTCAAGAGAGAATATATAAGAGAATTAAAATTAGCAGGTAGTGTATAACTCTGTGTCCCCTGGATGGGGCAGGCAGTGCTCTGTTGGCTTCAGAGAGGAAAAGACACAGAAATTAGGAGGTAGGGGTGTGATAGGGGCATGCGTTAGGGAAGACCTCCTGGAGGCAGTGGCCTGCAGCAGGGTCTGCTGATGGCAGGGAGGGGAACATTCCAGGTAAAGGGAGCTGCCCACTGAGCCGAGGTGCAGAGGAAGGAACAGGTTTGGCAATCAGACCTGCTTTGCCGGATGGAATGGGTGGCATCTGGTTGTATAGTTGGCTGGGCTTGGGCGGCAGAAGGCTAAGAGGCTGAGCACTTCTGGTGGCCTGGGATTCCAGGCTGTTGACAGGACAACGCTGTGGCACCATCGACCTCACAGGCTCTGAGGAAGAACCTGGCACGTGCTGTGGTGGGAGGGTCAGCGATGGGCTCCTCTCCACGCCTGCCAGGCTGCCTGTCCCATTGGATAGAACCCGGGGCGGGAAGAGAACTGTGTTCCAGAATGGCCTCCACCTCCAGTTCACTGTGTGACGTCAGGTAGGTCACTGTGTTTCTTGGAACCTTGGTTTCCAAACGTGTAAAACTGGAGTGAGTGGGCCAGATCATCTCAATGGACTTTTTAGCTCTGGATTCTAAATCCTCTCACTGTTGGTTCCAGACACGTGTGTCCTTGCAAAGCCACCCATCCAGTTGCTTGGCAATCACCCTCTCCACCCGCCAGCCACATGGTTGGACGAGGTGGCTGCATTTATGCCATGTGACCCCTCTCCTCTGGCTGAACTAATCGGACCGGATTCCAGAAGATTCCTGACCCTGGAGGGACAAACTCCATAGCAATCAGATTAATCCTTTGGAGAATTTCGACCAAAAGATCCAGGCCCTGTATCAATTAGACAGTGTTAGTCCATAGTTGTAACGTTCTAGGAAAATAACTGATATTTGTTGAACATCTGTTCTCCCGTGAACTTTATTTCATTCGTACACACGGAGTAGACTCTAGTAGTAACCCCATTTTACAGATGGGGAAGCAGAGTTTCAGTGAAGCATCCTATTTGTCACATTATATAACATGCTGCTGGTTGAGAGACATCCCAATTTTCTAAGAAAAAAGAAATTAGAAGAAAATGTCCCATCATCCATATATTGAAAACAACTGTAAGATTTTGTAGAAGAAACTGTATTATTTTGTTCATGCAAATATAATAGACTGTGAACCGGAATTCCAGTAGGAAATTCCAAATAAGTTCTACCAATTCTGAAACCGTGTTTCTTGGAACTAGCACAAAAGATTAAGGGTTTGAGAAATGACGCAAAGGTGGGTTTGTATACTGGGCAGACCCCTCCATTGAGACCCTGTGAGTGTGGATCTCCCGTTCAGCTTGCCCATTATCTTAAGCTTTCACGATGTCCACTCATCAATAATACGGGCACATGGGATATATTTAGCGGGTGGAGGGGCGGGAGGGATGTGGATGCAGACTGTGTCTACACTGTTACTCCATCGGCAAATACAGTAACAAAGTTCCACAGACAGGATGTGACTTGGGCCTTTATCATTTCGCACTCCTGCCGCCCCAAGAGTTGGTGGAGAGCGGATCGGGAAACAGAAAGGGGGAACCTGTGGACGTCGTTGGTCTGCAGAGAGAGAGCGGGGCGGCGATCAGAGAGAAGCAGGAGATGGTAAGGCTGCTTTCACCTTGATGGCCGGTCCCCTTCAATGTGAACTTTTCAGAGTAAAATTCAATTCCTGATGAAAACCTCAAGTCTTCCGATTAATAGGACCTCGTGTCCTATGAGTAAATGTCATCGGGTATGAAGCCCACTCCATAAGCAAGACTGTGCAATCAATAAATGTTACATTCTTTTGTTTCCTCCAATTCTGAGTCTGACCCTCCATTCACATTTAATTCAATCTCAGCTGTTAGTGAGGTGAGAGGACCCCTCCTCTTTAGAGCAGTCCACACCTGGGAGGCTCCCATCTGAAATGGGTCTTCAGCCCAACCTTCCAGCCATGGCTACTATTGATGTCCTCTTGGTTCCCACTGCCACCACTGTGCTGGGGGCTGGTCTCCCTAAGTTAAATGTGCCACCGAGCCACCTTTGCGCACACTGCCAGCCTCCCCCCCCCCCCCGCCCCAGTGTAGAGGAATCCCCCATCTCACTGCATTCAGAGGAGCCTGGCTCTTTCTCTTCTGCCTGCGGCATAAAAGCTTCAATTGAACATAGATAACCAGGGGGCAGCCCGCCGGCGAGTGTCACGTGTTCATAGCACGGGCTACCTGTTTGCCCTGGAGGAAGGCAGAGTGAGTAGAGGAGCATGGAACCGCGAGTGACACCCCAAACAGTTTTGCTGACATTCGGCTAAGGGCCATGGCACCCACTGCGTCTGGTGTCCTCCCTTCTCCAGGAGGACCGGTGGCCACCATACTTAGACCGTCCACTGACGTCTGTGTGTTTCTGGAATTCCTGTCTGCAGCCCTGGCTCTGAGTGGTGGAGATGGAGAAGCAGCCATTGGGTCCTGGTCCCCGTGCCCACCTCCTAGAGAGGACGTGCCCTGGCAGTCGTGGTCAGCGTGAGGACCCAGCAGCCTTCCTCAGACACGCTTCCCAGAGACACCCTTCCCAGCCCGGGCCACTGCCACTTCCCCTGGGTTCTTCCCCAGGGTAGCTCTGGGTTTATTTTTATTGGATGTGCAAGTCACTCTGTTTAAGCTCGGTGCTGGCCTTCTCATTCCCTTGTCTAAAACCCCAGCCTGGGGAGAAATCCCACACGCTTCAGTGTGGCTTCCAAGGCCTCGTGCCAGCTGGTCCTCGCTTGCTTTCTTAGCCTCAGTCCTCGGCCCCGCCCTCTTCACATTCACTGTGCTCCGGAATCACACACGTACTTGTTCTGTCTTTCCGGGCCTTTGGTGACACGGTGCCTTCTGCCTGGGACAGTCTCCCGGGCAGCCTCACACGCTGACTCTGGAGCTAACCTTCGGTGTCAGGGAGCACTGGGAACCATGGCCCTGAAGTGCCCAGGCCTGGGTCCGAATGCCAGCTCCTCTACTGGCTGGATGTACGGCCTTTTAGTCTCTGAGCCTCAAGGGTCTCATCTGTAAACTGGGTCTCGTTAAACCAACTCGCAGGGCTGAGGTGATGATTCAGTGAGGACATGGGCATAAGGCACAGGCTAGCTAGGAAATGCGCCACCCTGCTATGTGCCCGGGACAGAAGACTCTCATCCTATGACTGACAGTCCCTCTTTGCACTCTGCACCTGTCTGAAAAGCAGAGTGTAGCTGATTGAGCGGAAGACGTGGCCGACAATGAAAGTCTTGGTCAGGAGTTTGAATACTAGAGTGAAAAGAATGAGAGCACCAGGCACAATGTATTCACACCTCGCAGGAGTACGTACCGTGTGAAGGGCTGCAAGACGTTAGGTCGTTTTATTCACTCGTCCCCCAGGAGCCGGGAGTTTCTGTTTGGTTATCTGTTTTTACTGGCAACAACACAGAGGCTCCGAGGTGATCAGTGCGTTATCCACCGTCCTACAGCTTATAAGTGGCACAGTCCAATCGGAACTGAATCCAGATCTGAGTCCAAAGATTGTGCGATTAAACACACCCATGCATGGGTACTGATGGGGTTCAGGACAGGCCACCCCAAAATACGCTACTTTGCCATATTGATTATTTTGATTCAAAGTTACTTAAGAAACAATCTGTGCAAAAAGGACACAATGACTCTCCTTTGTCCCCTGGAAAGCAGGAAATACATTTCCCATGTGAAGGGTCCCCTCCCTGCACCAGGAGAGAAGTCCTTATCGCTAGAGATGGGAAATTTAGGGCAAGAAAGCTGTATAAACAGACATTGTTACTTCTCCACTCATTTATTATCCCAAACCCAAACTTACTTGTCTTGTCAAGTCTTCACGAATGTATTGTCTCTTTGTCTAAAAGCTGCTTTGGCCACTTCTTTGAGTCTCATATTTTTGTGAAATACGAGACTCCCATACATGCGAAATTAAATTTGTTTTTCTTCGTAAATCTCTCTTATGTCCATTTGATTGTTAATCTCTTTATTAATTATTAATTATTTAATTATTAGAAGAGCCAAAGAACCTAGAAGGGAAGAAAGGAAAAGCTTTCCTTCCCTACAGTATGCACAGTCACACATGTACAAGCTTCCACACCCACACCCATACACATATGTACACACACACACACACACACACATTCTGTTGTGCCCTTCCCGATACCACTAGACAATTAACTCGTTTCTCAGTGGACACTGACTGGGTGTCCTACAATTTAACTCAGTTCTGGCATTATCTTCCAGGAGTCGCATGGGTTACGGGCTCAGTCCTACAAGACTGTCGCCCACTTCAGATGTCGTTTGTGAGTCTTGGTGGCCACTATGCTTCTGGTGGACAGGCTATAAATTGGAGGTTCCCTCAATCCCCTCCTCAGGTATGTTTAATTTTCTAGAGCTGCTCATGGAATGCAGAAGAACTGTTTACCTACTAGATTACTGGTTTTTTGTAAAAGACTCTGACTCAACAGCCAGAGAGAAGAGATGCACAGGGCGAGGTGTGGGGGAGGGAGTGAGGGGCTTCCCTGCTCCCTGGAGCACACCGCTCTCCCCAGGTCTCTGTGTGTTCACCAGCCTGGAAGCTGTCTGGGGCTCTGTCCTTTGGGGTTTTAGGGAGGCTTCCTTACATGGGCACGGTGGATTAAATATCGGCCGTTCATGGTTAATTCAAAGTCTCTCCACTCCTTCTTCCCTCCCAGGAGGTTAGGGGTTGGGACTGAAAGTTCCGATCTAATCATGGTTAGTTCCCAGGTCACAAGGCCGCTAGCTCCCATCCTTAGGGGCTTTCCAGAAGTTCCCTCATTAACAAACTTAGGTGTAGTTGAAAGGGGTTTGTTATGAATAACAAAAACCTTTATCAGTCTTTCACTTAGAAAATTCCAAACGTCTTAGGAGCTCTGTGCCCAAAGCAGGGATGAAGATGAGGATATAGGTTTATTACAAATCACAGGATCGCAGACATACATACTCATAAACACATATACACCCCCCACCCCCCAACAAGGGCAAGGAGGGAGCACAAAGACAGGATGTTCAGGGGATTGGACCTATGGCTGGCCTGGAAAGAGGAAGAAGACATGAATAGCAAAGGGAAAGAGTAACATCCTTTGAGTCCCAAGTAGGGAGGGGACCAGGCTTAATGCAGGAGTCCTGGCCTCTCCCCCAACCTTGCTGCCCTCGTGCTGTTGTTTTCTTGGGACTTAAGGGGCTGCTTTCTCTCCTGAAATACTCTTCCCCTTCACAACAGTGCTGGTGACTAGGCCCTTCGAAGAGTACTACTCCAACCACAGTAGTTAGGGCTCCCTGGGGGAATGGGGAGACGGGGTCCTCGTTCCCAGGGCACCCCAAACCTTCGCCTTATCAGACTTCAGCGGAGCAGACCCACTGACAGATCAGTGGAACGCTTCTCTGATTTCTCTCTTTATTTAACCTCAGTCTCTAACTTCCTGATGCTTTGATGATTGTGCAGACGCTTTCATTTCCAAGGACTGCGGTGTACGTGTTACTTTTATAAATTTTGATTTAAAAAAAGAGAGAAATTTAAAAAAATAACGTCTGTGAATGCCTGTCGGCGTTTTAGTGTTTCAAATATGTACTCATTTTAGAAGTGACTAGTCTTGTGCCCAGCAGGCTGGCCCATCTGCTGTGTCATCCCTTCATTCATTTTAAAATGCTGATGGGGCGCCTGCTGTAAGCTGGACTGTTACAGTCACCGTGATAACAATAGTGAACCCAACAGACAAGATTCCTGCACCCACTGGAGAAAGGTGGCAAACAAGTTAGCAAACCAAGGAATAAGCAACAATAAGGAATGTCCTTAATGCCACTGAAACATACACTTAAAATGGTTAAAATGGTCATTTCTATGTTACCATTTTATGTTAAATTTTGCCAAAGTAAAAAGTACTGATTTTTTTTTGTTTTGTTTTTAACAGGGAAGAGGTGGGCTAATTTCCCCGAGATGGTTGGGGAAGGCCTTTCTGGAGGAAGGACCTCTGATGAGAGGTGGACAGAGTGGAGGGCGGACAGGACCCAGCTGGCTTGGCTGCACCGCGATTGTGGGCCAGGTGGTCGGGGGCAGCAGCCCGTGAGACATCGGAGGCTAGGGGAGGGAGGGCGAGCAGAGGGAAACGATGGGAAAGACTGTAGCTGTGGGAGCGACCTAATCTGGGTTACACATTGAAAAGACCACTCCGGCTGCCATGTGGCACAGAACCGACCCAGGAAACGCAGAGGCAGCCATGGGAGGCGATGTGGCAGTCTGGGCAAGAGGTGAGGTCTTGCCCCTTGAGCATCGCGGCCCCCTTACCCCGTTTCCCTGACTGTCCCCGCATCACGGGGCCAGCTGGTCACATGTTGGAAAGGAAGATGATGAAATCAGTGTTGAAATCTGCTGGTGTCTGTGTCAGTGGCAAAGGCTCCACTTCTCCGGCTGGGGCGTGGCCTGCGCAGCCCCTCCGCGAGCCTGCTTCCCCCCACTGGCAGGATGAGGAGAGGGGCAGGGGCCAAGGGCGGGAGGGGAGTGGCTTACAAGAGCCTGGGCCTGAGAGTCTGGCAAGTGAGCTCACCTCCCTGGGCCTCAGTTTCCTCATCTGAAAAAGCAGGGTAATAACAGGATTCACATTGCAAGCTCATTGCAAAGGTTCAATAAGGTAATGAGTGTCAAGCTTGCCCCATAAGGTCCAGCATAGGGTAAGCACTCAGTGAAAGATGTTGTCATCATCATCATCACCATCATTATTTTGCTTTGGAAATCTAACACATTTATTCAGTCTGCTCTGGGTACCTTAAGACCCTGAGACTTCCCCATCTGAAGGTTACAAATAGAGTGTAAGTCCCTTTGATTAATAAGGTTAGCTACTTTTTTATACTCCATGAGCATCTCAGGGTCAGGTTCTGGAACTTCATCTTGTTTTCCTCCTTTGGGTCACACAAGAGGCTCTCCTATCTATGTCCCTTAACGCCCTGGTCTTTATACGCTCACAGCATCCAGAGTTAGGTGTTCAGTGTCTGTGTTTCCTGCTAGACATGCTCCCTTAAGAAAGGACCACCCCTCCCCCAGGTATTCTGAACCGGTGTCCTGCTAACACAGGGATCTGTGGACTTCATGTATAAATCCAAAATAGTCGAAAGCAGGATCTTGAAGGGATATTTGCACATTCATGTTCATGGCTGCATTATTTGCAATAGCCAAGAGGTGAAAGCAACCAAATGCCTGTCAACAGATGAATGGATAAGCAAAACGTGGTGTGTGCAAACAACGAAATATTATTCTGCCTAAGAGGGAAGGAAACTCTGACAGATTGCTACCACACGGATGAATCTTGAAGACATTATGCTAATAAACCAGTCACAGGACAAATACTGCAGGATTCCATTCGAGGTATATGAGGTATTCAAAGTAGTCAAATTCATAGAAACAGAAAGTAGAATGATGGTTGCCACAAGCTCAGGAAAGGGGGAAGTGGGGAATGGCTTAATAGGTACAGAGTTTCAGTTTTGCGGGATGAAAAAGTTCTGGATATTGGTTGCACAGCGATGTGAATACACTGAACACCACTGAACCGTACTCTTCAAAATGATTACAATGGGAAGTTTTATGTTAGGTGTTTTTTATCACATTTAAAAAAAAAACTCCAGGCTTCTGAGAAGAGAGGCCTAAGTGACCCCCTGAACTCCAACACAACAGCTGTACCGATGAGTATCGCATCAGATATTCACGTAAGACTCAATGTTTGGCACATGGTAGGTACTTAATAAACGTTATCTTGGCTTTTATTTTCATTAAGTGCTTGATAAGTATCTGCCGGAATGAATGAATGAAGCAAATATGTGAAGAGTAAGTAACTCTGACTCATCACAAGGGGACTTGTGTTTGGAGCCATTGTTAGTCTTCCCCATTCCAGTGAAGTCCCCTCCCTAAACCTGGGATGGCCTCTCCCATTGCTAAAACCAATGGTCCCATTTGACTATCAGTGGTGATTGTCACAGTTGTTCATTCTTTCCTTCTTGAAACCTTTTCTTCTCCTGGCTTCAGGGGCATCACTTAACCTCTTAGTCTCCTTTGCTGGATTCCTCTCATCTCCCTGACCTCTCAGTACTAATGAACCCAGTGATGGCTTTTCTCTTTTCTTCTCTTTTCTTCTCTTTTCTTCTCTTTTCTTCTCTTCTCTTCTCTTCTCTTCTCTTCTCTTCGATCTCCTCTCCTCTCCTCTCCCCTCCTCTCTCCTCTCTCCTCTCTTCTCTCTTCTTTCTCTTCTCTTCTCTTCTCTTCTCTTCTCTTCTCTTCTCTTCTCTCTCTTCTCTTCTCTTCTCTTCTCTTCTCTTCTCTTCTCTCCTCTCCTCTCTCTTCTCTTCTTCTCTTCTCTTCTTCTCTCTCTTCTCTCCCTTTTCTTCCCTTCCCTTCCCTTCCCTTCCCTTCCCTTCCCTTCCCTTCCCTTCCCTTCCCCTCTCTTCTTTCTACACTCACTCCCTAGAGAACCTCAGCCAAACTTGTGGCTTCACATACCATTCATACACTGATGACTCCTAAATTTATGTCGCCACACTGGACCTCTCCCCTGAAATCCAGACTCATATATTCCCTCCCTACTCGATGTCTCCATATAGATGTCTAAATCAACATTTTGGTAAACAAGTAGGAGAAGTCCAATTTAATATAATCTAAAATAAACTTCCCATCTCAGTAAATGGCAAGTCCACTTCCAATTCTTCAGGCCAAAAACCTTGAAGTCATCCTTAACTTTTCTCTCTCTCCCATGTTCCCCATTCAATCTGTCAGTAAATCCCATCTGTTCAGCCTTCAGAATATATCTAGAAACTACCCACTTTCTTCTACTGCTACCATCTTGCTTCTAGCTTCAAAACTCCTTGCCTGGATTATTGCTATTGCCCGTGAGTTGTCTCCCTGCTTCTATCTTGAGTCCCTCTCTCTCAATAACTTAATCCCAAAACAGCAACCAGAGGGATTTAAAAATGTAAGTAAGAAAATATGAAAAGCCAAAAGTGAGTATCATACTCAATGGTAGAAGGCTGAAAGCTTTCCCTCTAAGATCAAGAACAAGGCAAGGATGCCTGCTTTTGCTATTTCTATAAATGTAGCACTGGAAGTTCTGGCCTGAGTAATCAAGCAAGAAAAAGAAATAAAAGGTATCCAAATTAGAAAGGAAAAAGTAAAATTATCTGCTTGCAGATGATAGAGCTCACATATAGAAAACTGTCAAGATTCTCCAAAAAAGAACTTTTAAAACTAATAAATGAATTTGGCAAAGTAGCAGGATACAAAGTCAACACACAAAAATCAGATGCATTTTCATACGCTAACAATGAACAACCTGAAAAAGAAATTACAAACACAACCTCAGTTACTGTAGTGTCAGAAAGAATAGAACACTTCAGAATTAATTTAACCAAGGAGATAAGAGACTGGTACAACGAAAACTGTAAGACATTGCTGAAAGAAATCTAGGAAGACATAAACAAATGGAAACACTTCCCCTGTTCATAGATTAGAAGGCTTAATACTGTTAAAACTTTAATACAATCAGAAATGATTTACAGATTCAATGCAATTCCTATGAAAATCCCCATGACCTTTTTTTTTTTCTTTTCGCAGAAATAGAATAATCCATCCTAAAATTCGTATGGAATCTCCAGGGACCTCGAATAGCACAATCTTGAAATAGAAGAAAAAAGCTGAAGGAGTCACACTCAATACTTACTACAAAGCAACAGAAATCAAAACCGTGTGGCCCCGGCACAGACGAGCATATAGACCAATGGACTGGGGTAGAGAGCCCAGAAGCAAACCCTCATCTGTACGGTCAAATGGTGTTTGACAAGGGTGCCAAGATTATTCAATGGGCAAAGGACAGTCTTTTCAACAAATGGTGCTAGGAAAACTGGATAGCCACATGCAAAAGTTATACACCTAACACCATACACAAAAATTAACTCAAAATGGATCAAAGACGTAAATGTGAGACTCAAAACACTAAAACTCTTAGAAGGAAACAGAGGACAAAAGCTTCCCAACATTGGACTTGGCAATGATTTCTTGGCTATGACACCGAAAGCACGGGTAACAAATGGAAAAATGGACAAAACGGATTTCATGAAAATTTTACAGTTCTGTGCACCAAAAACACTATTAGCAGAGTAAAAAGGCAACCCACAGAATAGAAGGTATTTGCAAATCATACATCTGATAAGGGATTCATATCCAAAATATATACAGAACTCCTACAACTCAGCAAAAAACAAAAACCAGCCTGGTTCAAAAATGAGCAAAGGACTTAAATAGCCATTTCCCCAACGCAGAGAAGATGTAAAGATGGTCAGTGCACCCGTGAAAAGGTGCTCAGCATCACTAACGCCATGATCTGAATGGGAAGTCATGAGGGTGGAGCCCTGTGGATGGGATTAGTGCCCTTATGAGAGAGGTTCCAGAGAGCTCCCGAGCTCCTTTGGCCACGTGAGGGCATAGCGAGAATACCGTGGCCTGGAAAAGAGCCCTGACCACACCAGGCTGGCACCCTGACGTCTCACTTCCAGCCTCCAGAAAGTGAGAAATAAATTCCTGTTGTTTATAAATGGCCCACTCTGAGGCATTTCGTTATAGCAGCCAGAAGGAACCAAGACACTAATCATTAGGGAAATGCACATCGAAAGTACAATTAGATACCACCTCATGCTCACTAGGATGACTAGTATTTTTTAAAAACCCTCAAAACAAAAACCAAAACCCCAGAAAACTAGTGTTGGTGAGGAAGTAGAGACACTGGAAGCTTGCGCACTGTTGGAGGAAATGTAAAGTGGGAATAGCCGCTGTGGAGAACAGTATGGCGGTTCCTCAAAAAATTAAAAATAGAATTACCATATGATCTGACAATTCCACTTCTGGGTACATACCCAAAAGAATTGAGAACGGTCTTAAAGAGATATTGGTAGACCCATGTTCATAGCAGCATTATTTACAATAGCTAAAATGTGGAAGAAGTCCAAGAGTTCACTGGCAGATGAATAGATGAGCAAAATGTGGTATATACATACAATGGAATATTATTCAATTCCAGAAAGGAAGGAAATCCTGTAATGTGCCATAACATAGGTGAAACTTGAGGACATTATGCTAAGTGAAATAAGCCAGTCACAGAAAGACAAATACTCTATGATCTCACTTATATGAGGTACTTAAAGTTGTCAAAATCCTAGTGACGGAAAGCAGAATGGTGGTTGCCAGGGGATGGGAGGGATAGGGAGTTGTTGAATGTGCATAGGGTTTCAGCTTTTATAAATGAAAAGAACTGTGGAGCTGGATGGCGGTGGGGGTTGTAAAACATTAGCAATGCATTTAACATACTTAAAATGGCTAAGACGGTAAATCCAAATTAAATTCCATTTTTAACTTAAATTTAATAAATTCTTTTTTTCTAAGATTTTATTTATTTATTTGAGAGAGAGAGAGATAGCAAGAGAGAGCATAAGCAGGGGGGAAAGGGAGAAGCAGGGTCCCTGCTGAGCAGGGAGCCCAATGTGGGGCTCAATCCCGGGACCCCAGGATCACGACCTGAGCCGAAGGCAGACACCTCACTCGCTGAGTCACCCAGGGGACCCAATAAATTCTATTTTTAATTTAAATTTAATGTCATGTGTATTTTGCCACGATAAAAATTTTCAAAAAAACATACAAGTGAAATCATGCGTCTTCTGTGAGCAAACCCCCAACGACCTCTCCCTTCACTCAGGGTGAAAGCAAAGTTCTGACGGAGGCCTTCAGGGTCCCCATAATTTGGCACTGCGATCTCGGTGACCTTAACTCCTACCACCATCCCACTGGTCCACTCTGCTCCAGCCTCTCTGGCCTTGCTGTAGTTCTTTGAACACGCTCAGTGGGCCTCTCCTCCAGGGCCTTTGCACTTCCACTCCCTCTGCCCAGAATCCTCTTCCTGCTGAGATCTGTATGGTGTGCTCCCTCCATTTTCTCAGATCTCTACTCATGGATCATCTTATCCACGAGGACTTCCTGCCTCTTATAAGGAGTAACACCGCTCCACCAATTGCCCACCTCCCTCTCTGCCCTGACCTTGCTCTGTTTTTCTGCATAGCATCTACCACTGTTTGCCATGCTCTGTATGTCACTTATTAATCTTGTTCGTTGTTAATGCTCCCCCTGAAATGTCAGCAGTATAAAGGCAGGGATGCTGCCCGACTCTTGCACTGCTGTCTTCCCAGAGCCCATCTCAAGCGTACGTAGGTCTGTAGTAAATATGTGGCCCGTGAATGAATAAATGGGTTCAGTGCCCTCCTCTGTAAACAGGGGGGAATCTGCAGGGGCTCTTGAGCTGTAAGTCTATGAACGGTTGAGATTCGCTGTGCTGGGTCTTTCTTAGAGGAAGGTCATCACTGTCTTAATCAGCTCAGAGCCAACTGCTTCGGGGGAGCTTCCTGGGTAATCCCATGGCCCCAGACCAAACTGGAGAATAAGACTTACTGGGTCTTTTCCCCATTTCTGCCTTGACTGACTCAAGTCCCTGTCTCATAGCCAGCCCCTCCAGCTGGTGCCTTTACTAACAGGGTGCTGTTTGCTCATGGTACCAGGGTGGACTCCTGGATCCTGTGGAAAAGGGCAGTAGAAACGCGCAGGCTCATCCCCAGGAGACTGGCTTTGCTGGTCGCCTGCAGCAGAATAAACAGCGAATTCTTTGCAAGCAGAGCACACACCTCCCTGCCCCTTCCCCATTTAGGCTGCGATTCTTCCTTCCTGTGTGCCATGGCAAGGCTGTCCCGGCCACGGCAGCTGGCAGCGTTTCCCCGATTCCCTGGCTTTCTCTCTCCGTTGCCACGGAAATGGGCCCCGGGCACTTCAGAAAGACATATTCCAGTGGCGCTCACTCACACGTCCAATTGCCCCCGCGGAGGGCTGAGTATACACACTCACACACACGCATGCACACGCACACATACACTGACCTCCGTGCAATCGCTCAACGGCCCCGTGACACCACGGGCATGAGAATGACTGTCACATGGCAGGTACTTAAGCCTCACGTGGGCTGCTGGTGTGGCTCACGCGCCAAGATGAAGGGGATATAACCTCGATTCACAAATGCGATAATCTTTGCAAGAATCTCTCGCCCTCACCCCCTGGCCTTCAGCTAAGAGGCACAACCAGGGGAGGGGCCTTTTGCTGTAAAGCAAATCACATCATTGTTCTAGGGCTCCTCAGTGGGGAGAAGGCAGACCAACACCTCGCTCCACTTAAGGGCGGCCGTGATCACTTTCCCCTCGCAGTGCGCCTGCTGCTCCCGACATACAGCGGTAAGAAGGGGGTGTCATGCTTCCCGGGCTGCTGAGGGCCACTAGGGACTCGGGTTTTTTTTGCTTCCCTTGACTTACCAGAGGGGCCTTCAAAGTGCTGCAAGGAGTCTTGTGTACTGGAGCAAGTGGAGCCACGGGAGACACGGATGGTTTGGCATTTACAGATGAGATCTGTACACGCACGCACAGCCCGCGTCCGTGCTTCACGCCAATGTGCACACAATGCGTGTGTCTCCAGCGATCATATCCACATACCACACACATGTACAGGTGTATGTGTCCATGTGTCCATCCATGCGTGTATATGCCTAAATGCATATCCCAGCCCCCCCCCCCACACTCCGCAGGCACGAATGGACCCACACACGCGTACCTTCTTCCCTGATACTTACCAAGCACACACCCGCATGTGTAGCACGTTTGCCTAACAACAGAGCAAAATGGGATCCTTTCTGCGATAATTTGACAGAGATCCCAAGACACTGAAACAACAGGTGACACATTCCCCAGCCACTGCGAGGTGAGGAGCCATTCCACCTATGCAGGTCTTACTAAGGTGATGGGGGCGAACCTAGCTTTTCAACCCTGAGCCCTTTACACTTGAGGGTGTAAGGGTGTTGAGGTTGAAGAGATTTGGGGGAAAGGCACTTCTAGGAAAAATTGCTGGAATGCTCTGGCATTTTCTCTTGGCCTCCCCTCCAGACGGGAGATGGATGTGCTTTCTTGTCATCGCAAGCCTGTGGGTTATGCAGCTGTAAGAAGGACCAGAGGAGAGCTTGGCCTGTCCCTGGAGTTTGAGGGAACACATGGGGCTGCCGTTGGCCCTTCATCTGAGTGGCCTACAGGCAAGAGGAGGCTGGACTAAGAGGAGAGGAGAGGAAGGAGAGGAAGCTGGGAATGGCCCACACTCCAGTGTCTGCCAAGGCGGAGAATACATGGGTATTTTTTGTGGATATGTGGACCACGCAGGACAGCTTTACCCAAAAAGGCCGCCCAGGTGCCATGACCCGAATGATGAGTCTCCAGTGGGTGAGGGGGGCTGGTACACCAGTCAGCAGGGAGAGTCCCTGCCTCACAGAAATTGCAGTTGGGAGACACCCCAGGGACAAGAACCTACAGAGTACCCAGGAGAGAAAGTCAGGTGTAAACCTCGGCCAAAGCCAGAGGAAACCACAGCCAAGGTCCGTGGGTGCCAGGGAGATCAGCTCTCCCCCGCCCCACCCTCCATTTCACCTGAAGGAGCAAGAGGAAACCTAGGCAGTGGCCTCCCCGTCCCTCAGGAGGCCCTGATTGGGTGAGGAGACATGCCATCACTTTAAATAAAATTTGGAGTTTCTTCAATTACCCAGACTGGAAATTTTAATTATGGAAATGAGAGTATTCTTGGGACTCTAAGTGTCTGGGGAAGATCTGTTATTATGTAAGATGAGTGACCAAAGAAATTATGGCTGAGTTTCCACCCCTCAAAGCTTTCAACCAAAGTGGCAGGGAGAAAGGAGTCGAGCCAGTTTACAAGGGCAGGCATAAGAAAAACTGAGGTTCCTTGGCCGATGTCTGGAACCTGAGGGATTGTGCTTTTCTACCGGGATTATGCTTGCTACAGAGTCAGCCTGATGAGAAGATCCAGGGCTAAGCCTTCTGTCCCAACCCACACTCCCATTAACCAGCATCCCCTGCCTCTTTGTGACTCTGGGCAATACACTCATTTGATTTCTCCACCTAAACCACACACACACACACACACACACACACACACACACACACACCACTAATGCTATGCATTTGCTGCAAATCGATCATAGCCAAACTAGGAAAGAGGTTTTCAGAAACCACTACAAAAATACATATTCTTTTTCCTTTTAGACTTATGGATAACATGCGAAAAAAATTTTGTGGTTGGGACCCCAGATGATAATGTCTTATTTTTCAACATTTTTTATCTTTGGCCAAAAAAAGTTGCAGTGTGACCTTAGACCGTATGTTGGATTGAACCATGGAAATTGCAATGACTTACAAAACTATTCCATAGGTTTTGACCTAATACCATATCTTTTTGAGATTCTGTATATAAAATGAGGGTGACAACTCATACCCCGCAGGACCGTTGTGGAGATTAAATGAAGGACAAATACCAGGACCTAACCTGGTAGCCAAATCCACCGGTTTCCAGATGTATCTTGGCCACAGATGAACAGGAATACGGTACCCTGCTGCCTAGAGCTCGTTGCTTGGTTTCCGGTGTGCTATCCTCCCTAGACTCTGGGGAGGCCACAGCCTTTTGAGCCCCATGATCCCAGTCTCATTTTTCACAAGGGTTCTTTCTTATTCTTTGAGCTTTCATTTTTATAGCCTCAATCTTTGCGATGTAACTCCTCTCTTCCTGAGAAAATCATTGCTATTGTTTTCCTTGTTGTTCCTTGGCAGTATTCCATGGCAGACAATGCTTCTATATCGTCTCTGTCACTCTTGGGTCCCCTCTTTTCTATTTGGCTTGTTCCAGAGGCTTTGTTTGGCTGTCTGTAGCTTTGGCTGGTGTACATATCTAATAGCTGGAAAGCTGTTCGGGAGCTCGTCAGTGAGGCTTGTTATTGGTGAGTTTCACTATTACGTAAAGAAATAGTGAAGTGGTTTTGTTCTTAGGCTCATTGGCTTCCCTAGAATGGAGTCCTTCAATCTCCTGCCTGGGGATTATTACCCTGGCACCCAGTACAGATCTCTGCATTTAGTATGGAGACTTTGATTTGCTATCCTTGGAAAATAAAGTCTTTTGCCCTATTCTTAGCTGTGATAGTGTCTCTCCAGCTCCACTTCAAAAAACCATCGAGGCTTTGTTGTGTTAGAGGAGAGACATTTGTCTGGATTTAGCAGCTGATGGAGGGAGTGGTGGTGTGACGGTGGTATTGGTGATGACGGTGACGGTGGTGGTGATGAGGGGAGATAAATGTGCTGGTGGTGCTGGTGGTAGCGACGGTTCTTGCTGTCTCCTGCTTTTTCAACCATCCCTACTATTTTCAGCTCTACTCTTCATTCAACCTCTGAGCTACCCAGTGTCTCCAATTCCTGCGATGTTCTGGGGGCCTCCGGCTTTTCTCTTGTAGGGTTAGGTTATAGCTTTCTCTAGTTGGCAAAGCCGGTGACTATTCACCCATCTGCTTTCATAAAATTAATTGACGTATCTAAGCTTCTATTCTTTTTGTTTTTGTAAATTTATATTTTGTATACGCCTTTGTCATGTTAGTGGTGTTTGAGAAAGAAGCAGATATAAGTGGATGGATTTGATCTCCATTGCCCTTTAAAAACCTAGATTTTGCTTTTTTTCATCTTATTTTCTGCTTTTTCCCCATTTTTTTTTATTTTCCACATGAAGAATTGAAAGCACATGGAACACTCCAAAATAGCTAAGAGCTATGAGCTTATCTCTATCCTATATAAGCTCAGACACCAGGGGCCCAGATTTCTCAGGGAATAAAAGGGACCTGAACCACTTCAATTTTTTTTTTTTGTATTTCTGAGTACATTTTTTAAAAATGAAGACATGCTGGAACAAAAGTTAAGAAAATGGAGATATTTTTTAAACAATTGCATTTATCAAATTCATGGTTTCCACACTGAAAAAAAATGACAAAGCAATATAATTATGCCATTCACAAGATAATTACGGGATTTATTAAAAATATTAATTCATAACACAGAGGCAGATTGGTACAGTAAGGAGATGTAAGCTTAAAGCAGTGTGATGACTATCTTCCTTGCATCCTACCTCTACTCGGGGAGAGATAACATCGGCCTACCGGGTCTGAGGACCCCCGTGGATATGGTGGCCACGCTATGCTTCTACCTTCCCTGTGCCCCTGCTTCCACCCAGAACACACCCCCCATGAGGAGATGCACCCCGGAACAGCAACGGTGCAGCTTCCACGGAAGGCAGCGAGCAGAGAGGCAGGGGTTGTCCCCGTACAACGGGCCAGGTGGGCCAGGCATGGGCAGCAAGGCCACATCGCAGCAGACACTTTGCTCCGGGCGTTGAGCACAAGCCTGGGACTTGCCCACGATGGTCCCTCTGGAACTGAACGCTCCTTGGGCCTTCGTAGGTAACTAGAAAAGGAGGTAAGTGATCAGCATGGCTTGCTCCCTTTAAGATATTCAGGCTACCAGGACTCAGCTCTAGAAGGACTTGGAACCTAGGTGAAGTCTTCTCTTCTCAGCCCTCCCTAGCAGTTAAAGAAATTGTATACAGAACAAGAGAAAAATTACCCACCATCTTACTCTTCACCAGCCAAGCAGATCGTCCATTTCCATTTCTCCGTGTTTTCTTCCTATTTATCTACCAGTCATAGGTCGATGCATACCCACGCACGCGCACGTATCTTGAAATAGACAACACTGGTCTGAAAGTCCGGCAGAGCTGGATTCAAACGCTGTCTCCTCTTCTTTACCAAATGCATGGCCTTGGGTGTGTGACCACTGCCCTGGGATCATTCCTCATCTGTACGAATGGGATAACAATAGGACCAACATCAAAAGATTATCAGTATAAAATCATGTGATATACTACGTGGCAAAGGCCAGTCACAATGCGTGCCACACAGTAGGTGCTCAATAAACAGAAGCCAACATTATTGCCATCGATTCTTTAATTCTACAAACATTTATTAAGCATTTACTAAGTGCCAGGCAGCAAGGAGAGAGAAAACAGAGACCCTGACCTCCAAAAATGTATCCCCCAGAGCTAGACACGAACACGCAGACGGACAGGGAGCGTCTCTGTGCCAGCACGCGTGCTAGCGACGAGGAGGCCTGAACGGAGCCGGACCGCCGGACCAGGACACGGGAAGGAGATACCAGGCTGGTCAGGATTTGGTTAACGCAGACTTGGCGGGGAGGCCTGGGAGAACGGGCAAAGAGACGGGCCGGGGTTCTGTCTTTTTATACCGAACACCAAATCACGAGCACTTGAGACGTTTCGACAAAATCTTCCCGTCCTTTGTAATGACTGCATAATATTACACTGCTACGGGGGGTGCCGTACTTGCCCTCACCTCTCCCGTCACTTGGGTTTAAGGTCACCAGTTTGGAGCTATTAGTGACATCACCACAATGAACATGACTGTGACAGTTTTTCCTTTCAGGAATTACTCCCGTAGGATAAATTCTAGGTCAGAGGGGATGGACGGGTTTTAATAGCTCGCGCAACTCCCTGCAAAGCTGTTGTCAGAAGGTTCACATACTGGATATCAGCATAATTGTATGCATTTTGTCAGAATAGACAAAATTGGGATTCAGTGTTGTTTCAAGTTTCATTTCTTTGCTGAGTTGTAGAGTGGAGGCAATTGAATTAGGATGAGTACTTCAGGCAGGTATAAGGGAAGGGGAGTGCGGGAAATTGTGGCTGCGGGTTCGGGTTTGGGACTCGGATTTGGGGCCCGGGATTTCTGGGATTTCTGGGATTTCTGCAAGCCCAGGCTTGGGGAGGTGCGGGAGGAGAAGAGGCTTCCTGCTGACTCAGTTGCATTTCTTAATTACATTGTTTGTATCTCCCCTCTCTTCCGTGGCTGACTAAATGAATAATTAACATCATAATAATCACCACTGAATGTATGCAACAGGGAAAAAAGTGTCACTTCTAATGCTGACTGCCTTTTCAGGCAGGTGGTAACTATTAAAGGGGGACCCCTTATTCTTTGGAGCACTTTGAAAGGTTTGGAAAAGCAATCGAAACCAGGATAATCCGTGTGGATCTTCATTACTGATGGGCAAGGTGTTGGGGTTGCTGCTGTTGTCGCCTGCACCTGTCTATCCTGGTCTCCGGGAAGGGCAAGGGGAAGGCCACCCCATGATAGAGGAGAGAATTAGACTTTCATGAAGAGGTGAGGAAGGGGAGGCCAGTGCCCCCTGCTCGCTTGTGATTGTTCTGCCAGGAAGATGGATGGTGGTGGGAGCATGAGGCCAGAAGGACCATGTGCCCAGTTTCCCCAGATCAGAGAGGATCCCTAAAAGAGGGTATGGGGGAAACACCCAGGTAGGACGGAGGATCCTAAGAATATGGGCGGTGGGGGGGGGGAGAAGGGGTGCTTGTGGCGGACACGGTGAGCAGGCGATGCTGTAGGAGGGGGCACTGCACAAGGCTGCATCCGGTTGTGCAGGGACAGCTGTGCAGCCCGCGCAGGAATAAGTGGCCAGAAAAATGAGCCTGAGGCAGCAGGAGACATGCAAGGTTTCTGTGAGTTCCCGGGGCCCCAGCAAGGAATGCAGAGACACTGAGAAGGGCTAGTGTGGGTGGACTTTGAAATCAGAGGTGAGTGGCCAGGACCATGGACTTCAGCGATGGGTGGGCCCACAATGCCCCAAAGGCCAGTCGAAGTGATCGGCCACAGCAGGCAGCCGCCCGCGGACCAGACCAAACCGCCAGGCAGCTCAGGCTGGTACAAGGGACCACCACTGACCGGGTGGCTTAAACAGCAAACGTTTGTTTCCCACATTTCTGGAGGCTGACACACCCAAGGTCAGGATGCCAGTGTCTGACAAGCATTCTTCCCCTGCTTGGTTGTCTTCTCCGTGTGTCCTATGGTGGAGAGCAGAGAGAGAGAAAGAACAAGCTCTCTTCCTCTTCTTGTAGGGACACTGATCCCATCATGGGGCTCCACCCTCATGACCCAATCACTGTCCAGCCCCACCTGCTGCTACCATTCCCTTGGGAGTAAGGGTTTCCACCCATGAATTTGGGGGGGGGGTGCACAAGCACTCGAGCCATAACAGAAGAGAAGAGCCAGCTTAAGAGCCAGCAAGATGTCAGAGGGTCATGTGCTTTGAAGGGATCTTCCTCCCTTTGACCTTCAAATGTCCCAGAATCTACTCGGCTAACTTAATTGCTTAAGTTGAAGTTTCGTGAAAACCAGTAATGAGGCTCAGTTTCCAGTCCAGATGGATGTGAAGTGGGCAGGAGGCTGGCGTGCAGCAGCGGGAGCCCCTGAGGGCCGGGAAGGCGCAGGCCCACAGAAATGTCCAAACTGAATGGAGACGGGCTGTAGTTTTCAAGCCTGTGACATTGGGTTGCTCCAGCCCCAATGCACAGGCTGTGCACAGAACAAGGGGCATCGGACTTCGGCTGCAAGAGCAAATGGGGCTGAAATCCCCAGACAAGCTGCCTTTTCCTAATATGCTTATGGTCCAGCCCTTCACAGGGTTGGGCGGGGTGGGGGAAACTGGAGTATCTGGCCTGTCGCCTCTGGCCTCAATGAGGCGCAACTATTTACCCCAGGATACCATATACACATCATCATTTCCTCTGTGCGCTGTGACTCGAAAATGTTTGGGAAGTCCTACCCTAAAGCTGCCATGTCCACTTCATAGAAACGTGTGTCTAGTATAAATTGAGATGTGCTGTAAGTGTAAAATACGTCCCAGATTTCAAAACCTTAAAAATAAGAAACTCACTAATAAGTTGCTTTATATTGATTACATACTGCGATGTTAATATTTGGAATGTATTGGGGCACCTGGGTGGCTCAGTCAGTTAAGCGTCTGCCTTAGGCTCAGGTCATGATCCCAGAGTCTTAGGATCGAGCCCCATGTGGGGCTCCTTGCTCAGCGGGAAGTCTGCTTCTCCCTCTCCCTCTGCCCCACCCCTGCCCTTTCTCTGTCTATCGCTCCCTCTCTCTCTCTCAAATAAATAAATAAAATCTTTAAAAATATATTTTGAATATATTAAATGTGCTGCTGAAATTATGGGCATTACTTTCTTTTTACTTTGTCAATACGGCTACTAGAAAATTAAACTGACCTATGTGACTTCCATTATAGTAGCGACAGTGCTGCCCTGGGAAGAAAGTTAACATTCTGCACAAAGAGTTAATGGTTGTGTCTGTCTGCAAGGTGTGTGTGTGTGTGTGTGTGTGTGTGTGTGTTGGTGAGGTGTGTCTATGTGCATGTGTGTGAGGGTGAGCGTAGATGTGTATGTGTGTGTGCATACTGATGTGTGAGACAGTGTGTGTCTATGTGTGTATGAGAGTGAGTATATATGTGTTGTGTGTGTGTGTATCTGTGTGAGAGCAAGTGTATGTGTGTGTGAGAGTGAGTGTATAGGTGTGTATGTGTGTGTGTCTGTGTCTGAGAAAGCAAGTGCTTGTGCGTGCACACGTGTGTCTGTGGATGTGTGCGAGCGTATCTGTACGTGTGTGTGAGTGTGAGTGTGGCTGAGCCACTGAAGGGAGGCAGAGGAGGCCCGGGGGCAGGCGGTTCAGCAGCTGTGCGAGGCCGCCTGGCCCGATGAGACGGTTTGGCACGGCGCCGAAAAGCAGAGTGAAGGCGACACCGGGGCTCTCACGAGTCCCCAGAGCCCCGAGAAGCAGTGCAGTGGAACTGAAAGGGGAGACGGCCGACAGTGGCGTGGCCCACGCTCACACCACCAATTTTCAGGCACGGACTAGCCTCGTGGTTAAAGATGGGCTTTGGAGCCAGATGGCTCAGTTCAAATCCTGACTTCTCTGCTAACTACCCGTGTGACCTCGAGTAAGTTAGTTAACGTTGCTGGGTCTCAGTTTATTTATCTGTAAAGAGGGCTTTTATTTATCATTTGTAACTATGCCATTGGGTTATGAGGCATGAGTGTGTCCGTAGCTGTGAAGTGCTTCGAGCAGTGTCTCTTGGGTCCTGCTTGGCCTCACTTTGCCTGGAGAGTCTTATAATTAGATTAGCCTGAGTCTGGTGCCCAGCTCAGGTGACAGGCAGGCGGCTGGGTCTGTCACCCCAAGAAAGGGGAGAGGCAGGGAAGTGTGCCAGCAGCTGCCCCATCCACTCCACCCTCTTGGCTCTGTGACCTTGGGCAAGTGGCTCAATGAATCAGAAGCCCAACTTCCACATTGTAAAAGCTTCCTAGAGAAATTAGGAGGATGACAGAATCGTGGCCCCACCGAAGGCGACCAGTGAATAACTTAAGGCGACGCTGCCGTCACCGGCAGTGAAGAGCTGACTTTCAGTTTGGGCTAGACAATGACCCAAACTTGGGAGCTGTCCTTTCTGGGGATCAGATCACACCTCAGACTCTCAACTCAGTGTCAACAGAAAGGTCAGCTGGCACTTTTGGACTGAGACCTGCTGGGTGGGTCCTGGCCCGAGTCTGTTTAATAAACATCCCCTAGCCTCCTGGAAGGCTTCTTTCACTTGCTATGCAGTTTTGGTCCAACCTGTTCTCCTTTTGTAGCTGGGGTTTTGTAAGAGGCCAAATTCCAGGCTGGGGCAGGATAAACAAGATTGCATGGCTAATGATTGGTGAGTTGGCCTGGAATGCAATTTACCGCAGTTTGCAATGGAGGGGAGTTGGCCACCCCCCGGACAGTTTAGAGGGAGGTTGTTAAAACAGGAAGCAGGGTCCCCGCTCTGCAGGATGGCTGCTTGGCATTTTTCTCTACTCTTTTTTTAAGGAATGGAGACACCTGCTACCAACTGGGAGTTCTCTGCCTCAAACTCATGTACAAA
The DNA here is from genome assembly GCF_023065955.2 of Ursus arctos. NCBI lineage: Eukaryota > Metazoa > Chordata > Mammalia > Carnivora > Ursidae > Ursus > Ursus arctos. The sequence continues at coordinate 60,326,298 of NW_026622819.1, forward strand.
GAAGTAAACGCCTCTCGATCAAAGCCTTACATTTGTCGAACATTTTGTAGCTTACTCAATTCTACCACCACTCCAGTTTTGCAGGTGGGGAAATTGGAGCTCAGAGAGGGGAAGTAACTTGCACAAGGACACACAGCCAGGAAATAGCAGGGCCAGGATTCTAAAATTTTCCACAAACCAAATGAGGCAAAAATAGTGTTTGTGCTGAATCTTCTGGATCCAAAGCTAACGCTTCCCTCTGGCTAGGGCCACTTGAATGGAATGAAATCCGAGAGTGAGGGGAACTGGATGGTCTAATGTGGGTATCATTATGATGGGGAAAGCTTTTTCTTTTTTCCTAGCTCAGAATTTTAGAAATCTGTTTTCTTGACCTCACACTGTTCCTCTCTGCTCAAATGAAGCCCCTGTCTCTCCAACCCAGCTCTGGTGCCTCACCCATTTCTAAAGGGTTTGCACGGTACACAGGCCGAAGGGGAGAGATCCGGGTTCAGTTCCTGCTGCCTGACTCGGGCAAATCACTCCCTTTCTCTGGACCTCAGTTTTCTGATCTGAAAAAGGGGTATGTAGAGTCTAGATGAGCTCTGGAAGCCCACCCGTGCTTCTAAAGCTTCGTGGCCCCTTGCCTGCAGCTCTGCCACAGAAGAGCCACTGCCCAGGGCCACGTCTGGCCCTTCCCTGCTCATTGGTGCCCTGTCCTGCTGGGGACATGTGCAAGTCTCCCCGGGCCTCCAAGGATGGCCCCAGCTGCCCTCTCTGGTGAGCTCAGCACAGCATTCGTGAGAACTGATGGTGGAGATAAAGATAGACATGCTGAAATGAGGCACTCTCTCTCTCTCTCTGCCCCACGCAGCCTTCCTCCCTCAAGGCAGCTGCAGACTGGCCTGGGGGAGGACTGGTTGCCATTCCAGAAGGAGCAAAACTCGGGGTGGGCGGGTTCCATTAGCTCATTCTTCTAATTGTTCTGGCTGCTTATTGCTTCTCCTGATTTATTTCCAATTAGCACTAGGGAGCCCAGCTTGGGTTTGATTCTGCCAGTTTCCCGGAGCCAGTTCTCAGCTATTTCTGGCTTGGCCAGACCCAAAGCCTTCCTGCTTCCATGCTAGCTGCCACTCGGGGAGGGCCCTCTGGGCACTTACACCCCATTGCCGCCCTCACGACAGCCCTTGTGAAACTGGTCGCATTGTCACCATTTTATGAAAGTGGAAACTGAGGCTCAGTGAAGCAGAGGGACTTGCCCAGGTTCCCGCCGGCAGTAAGTGAACAGTGAAGGTGCATGCCGCCTTCCAGATGGCCAAACGCACGCGCGTATCAGCACGACAGAGGTTGCCGTGCGCTTCTCTTATTGTGCCTAACGCACTGCCTTGCCCTTCCATTACTTGAACTATTTAGAAACAATCAATCCACAAATAAACCCCGGGCCTTGTCTTCCCATTGGAAAACCCAGATTCTGTGACATTCCAGCCCTTTCTGAGCTAGCCGGGAAATCTCCTGGTCCTATTAGGAATAAGCAAAGCCATTTGGGTTTTAATAACATGGTGAGAAAATGGTGTGACTTTAAAGTCTTTATTAGCCCTGGAATGCATTTTCCAAAGCAGGAATTAGCTGACACAGGCAGAGTGTCAGCTGGAAAAACAAGGTCTGGGTTAGGTGGCCCAGAAAAAAACCTGCCTCGGTGCCCAGAGCCTCCCATTGATTTCAATTGCTGGTTAGCACAGACCGGCAGAATAATTGTCCCATCGGTGAACGTGCCATTAGAAATGACCCTACACAGCTAATGGGGGTTTAATACTGGCTTGCTTGGTCCTTGGTATGGTTCCTGTTCTCATTCTTAGTAAGAAAATTACCTGTCTGTCATTCCCTTTAAACTCGCACAGTAATAATTAGCCAGGCCCCAAAGAGAAGCTGGTTACCTTTAACCTCGGCTGGATGAAGGCTCAGTGACCCATTAAAGTCTGTGAAGTCATTTCACTCTGGCTGGCTAGGGAGGTAATGTAGCAGATATTTGATAGAAAATGGTTATAGTAACTCCCATTCGTTCATCATTTCACAATCTTCAGAGCTCGGGGTAACCTTGGGGTCATGAGCAAGAATTCTCACCAAGGGGTCAGCAAACCATGGCCCACTGGCCAATCCGGCCCACCTCCGATTTTTGCAAATAAAGTGTTATTGGAATACCTCTGTGCCCATTCGTTTGCATTGTCTGTGGCTGCTTTTGCTTCAGAGATTGTATGGCCTCAAAGCCTAAAATATTCACTGTTTGACCCTTGACAGAAAGAGTTTGCTGACCTCTGCTCTAATTCACAAAAGCCAAGTTTGAATCCTGGATCGAGCATTCACCAGTTGTGTGATCTTGGGTACACTGCTTTATCTCCATTCTCTGCTTCAGTTTCTTCACCTGTTAATTAAAGGTAATAATAGTATCTGTGTGGCAGAGGCTACCAGCCCTCACCGACTCCTTCAGTAGCACCCACCCCCTTAAACTTGGGCATGAGCGGGGGACTTACCTCGAGCCAGGAAGTGTAAGTGAAATTCCTGTGCATCACTTCCGGACAGAAACATTTAGAGCTGGGGTGGGCTTCCCTGCCACATTGACCAAGGTGACCACGTGGCCTGGGTTGCCAATGACAGGATGGGCAGCTGGTTTCTTGAATGATTAAAATGGTTAGAGAGCCTCCCCCATGCCAACTCCCAAAGGATGTTTGAGTGAGAAATAAATCTTTGATGAGATTTGAGCATTGTCACTTCAACAAAACCTAGCTTATGGTAACTGACCCACTTAACGGTTTTTTTGTTCACATTAGGTGAATTAGGCGTGTAAGTCCTTTAGAATAGTGGCTGGCGTATAGTAACTACTCCATGTTAGCCGAAATTACTAATATCATGATGTCAATTGCTATTAATAAAAATGTATACTATTTTTCATAAATTACCTCATTTTCAAGCTTGCAATGACTATGAGGTGGTGACTGTTATCTTCATTTATCTGTTCAGTAAGCATCTAATGGGCACCTGTTTTATGGTAGGTAATACACTAGACTCTAGGGTCTAGAAATAAATCAGAGAAGCTTTTGGCTCATAGAGGGGAGATCTGTCTAACTCAGACTTTGGAGTGGAAGTGATATTATAGGAAGGCATCGCAGAGCTGAATCTTGGAAGGTAAGTGGGGTTTTACCAGATGGGGAAGGGAAGGAAAGGCATGCCAGGCAGAGGGAACCAGCATATGCAATGACATAGAAGCTGAAATTATATGCTCTTTTGGGGGAACATTGAGTGGATTTGGTGTGTGAGACAAAATTTTGATTAGGAATATAGCAGACAATGTTGCCTGGCCACTCAACAGACATTTGCAATCCACTTCCGCCTCACGAACTATACCACATAGAGAAAAGCAAGATATATGCTTTATCAGAATTCACCTTGCTAGAGATGACCGTGTGACACCGTCTCATCCAAAAAGATGTCAAGAGAAGATTCCTGGGGGAGCTTCAGATTAAAGCAAAGAAGCCAATTGAAGAGATCTCCTCACTGTTATGCATGAGTGTCATGTCTGGAGCTGTGGCAGCCATCTTGTGACAAGAGGAAAGACAGGAGAACTGGAGAGAGATGGACCCAATATCTGGACCTTGAAGTGCTGCTAAAGCAACCCCGGAAGCGCATACCCCCAGACATCCCGACAAGTAAACAATATATGTCTTTGTGATTTAAGGGACTGCTCATCTGTTATTTGAAGTCCAAAGGGAATTGTGGGAAATAAGGCTGGAGAAGTTAGCAGGGCCTAGATTAGGCGGGATCCCTAAAGACAATTGGGGCACATGAAGGACTTTGCATAGGGAAAAGAAATTCAGGTTTACAGAAGGTAAGTCACTACTCAGGATCCAGCTGCTAATAGGTGTCAGAGCTGGGATTTGCACAAAGATCTGCCAAGCCATAGACCAAGCCTCTTCCCCCTGCTGTGTAGGGCATTTTCCTCTCCAACTTGCTCATGGCTTGTTTTGGCCCATGGGTTATTTCTAACTGCATGCTGGATGAATTGAGATTTTGCCAAAGCTTCTTCCTAATTTGAAACTAGATCTGTGAATTTCGTAAATAAGGAGACTTGAGGAGGTGGGGGAAGAAATTGCAGAAAGTGAGAAGGTGAAGCAACTTAGGGCCAAATTGGCTTGGGGGAGAGACTCACAAAGACAGGACACGGGGGAACTGGAAACAGGAAGAATGGTGCCAAACCTTCCACCATCTTGGTTTCATTGGCTGAGAAGTAAGTTACAGCCACAGCATTCTCTCCTGACTCTCCATGGTTTGCATCTCTCTGACACACATTGCTCTGACAGGCATCTAGGAGACCCTGAGCTCCTCAGGGCCAGGACAGTGCCTGACACATCTGTGTCTCTCAGAGCTTGGCTTCGTGTGTGACCCAGAGTAGGCATTTACCAGAATCTGCCCCATGTAAATACAACTTAAGATAAGGTGAAATTAGGGGTATCCTCATCTCTAGAGTGGCTACCTCTTCAAAAGATTTTTCTCCCCCAGTTTTCTTGAGCCAGGTGGACCCAACTCACATACCAGATCCCTCCCCCTGCCCCCCCCCAAATCCAGCACCAAAACCCAGCTGATAATCTAGTTTAAGAGTTAAGAAGGCCAGTTACAAGACGCAAATGGCCTGTTTCTGCCACTTATAAGCGTGACTGTGGGCAAATAATTTACTACCTCTAGGTCTCAGTTCTCTCATCTGTATTAAGAAAGGATTGATTTTATATACTTGTGAGGATGGAGTGAATTAATACTAGGAAATGCTGACATGTGCTAAGCACTTGATACATGACGTTATTATCGTTGTATTATGATTTTATCAGTTGTTACTGGTAGCATCATGCTTCAAGGCAGCCCTCAGGACCCTGACCCTTACTTAGACTCCGCTCCAGTTTATGGTACACAAATCGAGTCTTGGCCAGGGTACTCCTAGCTTCTGGCACACATCCTGCCATTACCTGCTCTGGATTTGGAATCAATGTTCTTGCCTCAGGGCTTGGAGACCAGCATTCCCCTCTGGATCCTGGTTTATCCAGTCCCTCAGGCCCAGTGTCCCCTGTTGCCCCAGGTAGGACCTGCCCTGACCCCATTCCCTGCACACACACACCGCCCCCCGCGCCACCCACCCCAGGCTCGCCCCTTCCACTTGCTCTGCACTCTCACGGGTGGGGGAGGGGAAGTGTGCCCCGGTGGCCCTGCCACGCTCAGCCTTGTCTGTGTATTCCCACCTTCACGCTTCAGTCGCTGTGGCCCCTGACTCATCAGTTAGTTAACAAGCTCCAGAACCATTCCTCTTCCCTGTGGCAACTCAACAAACAGCCCATCTCGCCTGTGAGAGTGCGGGCTCCGTGGGGATAGTTCTGTGGGAGAACTCTGCTTGTCTGGTTTTCTATGCGTCTGTCCTCCCGTTCTCACTGCTCCGAGCATCTCAAGGGCACGGGCTCTGTGTCTTCTTTCTTTCGCAGTTTGTATGTACGGAGAATTTTGCTTTTCACAGAGGGGAGTCGTGGGCCATCTGGCTGGCTGATCAGGAAGGTTATCTGTTTTAACAATAATAATAATGGCTCACATTTACTGAGCACTTATTATAAGCCAGGCAGTCTAAAAAGCACTTTATGTGAATTAACTTGGAGAATGTTTGTAATAACCTTGGGAGGGCAGATGGGTTTTTATTTAATCACTATTTTCCAGATAAACACACTGCAGCTCAGAGAATTACTTGCCCACATCAGGCAACCAGTAAGTGACAAAGGTAGGATCTGACACCAGCCTGCCTTCCTGAGTCCAAATCTGTGTCCTAAATCCGTGCTTCTCAAACTTTTTGGGACATACAGATCACTTGCAGACCTCGTTAAAATGCAGATCTGGGTTAGGACTTCAGATTCAGTATTTCTAAGAAGCTCTCATGTGATGATATGGCTGATAGGAGCACAGACTTTAAGTACCGAAGATCTAGAAAATTATATTTCTTCCTGCTATAGGATATTCACTTAACTTTTTTCTGGAAGGAATTTCCTGAAATAAGTCACGGAAAAGGCTCGTGGCTAAGAGTCCTGGGTGTGAATTCCAGCAATGACTTAGTGATCATGACCTCGGGCAACTTCCACTCAGAAACCCTGTTTCCTCATCTGTAGCATGAGGCTGAGTACCACTCGATGGATGATTATGAAGGATCAGATGAGATCCCGCCCCTGAAAAGGGCTCTCTGTAGACGCTACAGAGAGTATGGGTGTTAAAGTAATTGCTATTAAAGTACTAAAAACCAAAATAATAGTATTACTAATTATAACTCCCAGCTGAATAGACCATCGTAGAGTCCTATGTCACGGTCATTCAAGTTGTCACTCATTCCCCAAACTCTCTGTTTTTGTTTGTTTGTTTGTTTGTTTGTTTGTTTGTTTTTTGCCATCTGATCATCAAGGGTGAAGGGATTCATCAGTGTTTTATTACACCAATTAGGAGCTTTCACTACCTCAGCATGTGAGCCTTACAGAACTTCCTATGAAGTGTTTTATACCCATAAACTGATTCCCCCGAGCCCCTTCCATCTTTGGCATTGTGGCTGAAACAGGAAGAAAGCGTTGGTCCAAAAATGAGATCACAAGAAGGGCATGACTGAGTAGGAACGCGGAGCAAAGCTGACGCCCACCACTGAATTCCCAGCCATGCAGGTCCAGCATGGAGAGCAAAGATGGCTGCCACAGGCATCGCTAATGTGACCAACCGACAGACCAGCAGGATTTTCGGTATTTCTCATTAGGTCCCTTAATTTGTCCTCTGTAATAAACTAGAGGCGGTGGGTTAATGATAGCTACAAATTCTCTGTTACTCCTCCTATTAAGAGGTGAAACCTAGCTCCTGTGTCCTGGCATCTAGGCTGGGCTCGAGACTTGGTTTATACCAATAGAATGTGGCAAAGTGATATTCTAGGCCTTCCAAAGCCAGGCCTTAAAAGGAAAACCGACAGCTTCTGAGTTCTCCCTCTCAGAAGCCAGCTGCTTCCAAGAAGCTTAGGCCAGACTACTGAGGCGTGAGAAGCCATGGCATGGGAAGAGGCCTTGAGGGTGAGAGACCATCTTGGGTGTCGTGACGGTTCCAGCCCTCAGCTCTGGAGTCCTACGCGGGGCTCTCATGATCCTGACATCACGATCTGAATCAAAATCAAAAGTTGGCCGCTGGGGCGCCTGGGTGACTCAGCCGTTAAGCGTCTGCCTTCGGCCAGGTCATGATCCCGGGGTCCTGGGATCGAGCCCCGCATTGGGCTCCCTGCTCTGCGGGAAACCTGCTTCTCCCTCTCACACTCCCCGTGCTTGTGTTCCCTCTCTCGCTGCCTCTCTCTATCAAATAAATAAATAAAATCTTGAAAAAAAAAAAAGTTAGCTGCTTAGCCAACTGAGCCACCCAGGTGCCCCATATTATTGCTGTTTTAAACTCCTACATTTGGGGATGGCAAGTTACACAATTCATCACTAAAACACTAGACATTTCTTGAATCTATTTTTTTCTAATTTTCCTTCAATTTATTCCTTTAAGTATTTCCCATGTGTGAAGCCAGTAGCCCTTGGCAAAGTCCCTCCGCCGGCAGTGTCACCATCGCTCAGAAACTTGTTAGAAATGCAGGTTCTGAGCCCCACCTCAGATCTGCGGCCTCAGGAATGCTGAGGTGGGACCCAGCAACCTGGATTAGCAAGCCCTTTGAGTTATTCTGACACAACCCTCAAATTACAGCACCACTGGGCTACGCCAGGGGTTCTCTACCCTAACTGTGCGTCTTAATCTCCTGGGAACTCAACATACACTGGCTTCAGAGAATGCCCCGGAAGTCCTGAGTGAGGCGAGGTCAGACGTGTGTGACACATATAGAGTTTCGTGCTGACTCTGGTCCACCATGTCCCGTGCAGGAATTAAAAACATCCCTCACGAAGTAGGACCCTGTAGACCAGGGCTTAATGCATAAAGGTGCAAATGATTTACCTGAGGCCTTGGTAAAAAGGCAGATGCTGATTCGGTAGATGTGGGGTTGGGTCGGAGATATGACTTCTCCTCATCCTTTCCCAGCTGCCACGGATGCTGCAAACGTCACCTAAAGCAGCAAAGCTCAAGGGAGTCACCGTCACCATCTCCTCTGAAGGGTAAATGGCTTAAAAGGCAGTTTTATGTCACACAGCCACACACAGAAACCCACGCATGCCCTTCTAGAAAGCTTCAATCTGAGGTAGCTACCCCACCGCTGTGGGGAGGGGGGCGCTCCACTGCACAGACCCTGAGCCCCTGCGGGAGATGCCGTCTGAGCTTCGCCCCGAAAGACGACAGATGAAAAGGACTTTGTCCAACCTGGAGACGAGGAACATTCTTCTTTTTTTCCCCCCAATTCTTTTTTATTGTGATAAATATGTATAAAAAAAAAAGTACCATCTGAACCATGTTTAAGTGTACAGTTCCGTGTTAGTAGGTACATTCATGGTGCTGTGCAACCATCACCACCGTCCATCTCCGTAATTCTTTCATTTTATTGAAGCGGAGACTCTATACCCAAGACACACCGATCTCCGTTCCTCTCCCCCCACCGCCAGCGCCTGGCAACCTCTGTTCTACTCGCTGTGTCTATGATATTCACGCCTCAGTGTGCCTCAGAGAAGTCCAGTCTATGTCCTCGTGTGACTGGCTTATCTCACGTACCACAATATCCTCAAGTTTCACCCCCGTTGTAGCCTGTGTCGGGGTGTCCCTCTGGTTGGAGAATACGCCACTGTACGTACCCGCCATGTTCTATCTATCCACTCATCTGTCATTGGACACGGGGTTGCTTCCATGTTTTCACCATCGTAAACGATGCTGCTGTGAGCACGGTGTACAAACATCTCGTCGAGACCCTGCTTTGAGTTCTTTTGGGGATGTACCCAGAAGTGCAATTGCTGGATCATACGGTAATTCTATTTTTAATTTTTGGAAGAACTGCCATACCGTTTTCCACAGCAGCTGTCCCATGTTACATTCCCACCAACGGTGCGCAAGGGTTCCAATTTCTTCACATCCTCACCAACACTTGTTAGTTTTCTGGGTTTTTTGATAGTGGCCATCCTAATGGGCGTGAGGCCGGGGAAGGGCATTCTAAGGCCACGGGAAGAGCCTTGTTAAGGAAGCTCCGAAGAGCCCCTCAGCGTAGCCAGGCAGCATGGGGACAGGGAAATAAAGCCAGAGAGGGTTTGTGGCTAGATTATGAATGACCTTGAACATTAGGCTAAAAAATCTGAATTTTATCCCATGGGCCGTGGGGAGCCATGGAAGTTTCTTTAGCAGGGACGTGACATCTGTGCAATCGCACCCTGGTTCCCACAGAAGGCGGAAGGGCCGCCCTGATTGCCATCACACCCGCAAGGTTTGTATAATGAGACCCGGCAGCCCCAGAAAGACTTGAGGGCTTGGTGTCAAATGCAACAGACCAAGCTTTTGAAATTGTGGTGGCTTGCCTGCCTTTAAAGAGAACACTTCTCCAATCAGTTTGAGGAATTGTCTGAAGGGCAAGGAACAGCAAGGTTTCCACTCGCAGAGAGCCCAGCTCTGCTCACATGTTCCAATAAGTAATGTTCTCCTTGCCATGATGAACAGAAGAATGTGCCTGATGGAATGAAAATCCCCATTGCCCGCCTCGGTTACTATGGAAGATTCCGGATGAAAGTCAGCAGGCGAGTTTCCGAGCTGGCGACTATTATTAATAGGACCTTCGGCCTTGCTCTGACATTCCAGATTGGGCTCTTTCATATGTCATTCCACAAGCCAGGTGATTAAAGCCCTATGTTTTTTAAAAGCAAAGAGAATGCACCCACCTTCGCCAGACTGACTACCCTCTTTAATAACCCACGCGCTCCTGCTCAGTTAGCATGAGAACAAAACTGCAACCATGAAATTATTTTAACAAGACCATAAAAAAAACAATTTGCTTGAGTGATGTTTAGGAAGGGGGGGAACCCACCCTCTCTCTAAACTAATTAAACTGTACTATATGTCCTTGTGTAGTTCCTGACATTTTTCTGGTTCACTCAGTTTGAATGGTTGCACAAGGATCGGCGCCAAGCTCCCAAATGGCTAACTCGAAACAAAAGCAGGGTCTCCAGAGTCTTCTTGAGCATTCAGCAAATTGAGGGAAAGTTATTTTGGGTTAATCAATGTACTTCAGTTGCAATCACATCTTGCCTCATAGAAAAGACCAAAACAAAGAATCACTGTTTGAAGTCCAATTCAGGATGAACTGGAAAGTGACATTGACCTTACTGCATTCATTCTATTTTTTATATTTTATATTATGTTATATTTAGTTTTCTATGCTAGGCTATACTATGCTGTTCTATTCTTAAAAATCACACCGTGCTTTGGATGAAACTATTGACAATGGTCCCTCATTTCCTGGCCATTCAACACCACCCCCCTGATAATTTATGTCTTTCCCACTCACACCAGTTATTACCGGAAGCCACTGGCGGTTTCCTTGAACATCTTTACAGGCAAGTGGTCTATTCTCAGCCTGGTAGGGACTAGACATTGATTAATGGCTGGGAACTTTGGTTTCTGGCAAGACGAGCCTCAGTTTCAGCTGGAGAGGCCTTTGGGTGTCGGTCAGGCTCTCGTCAGGGTCAAACTGAAAACCACAATAAGTGTCTTGGATGCAACACAGTTGTGTACGTGTTAGATATGAAGCCTTCTTCTGAGAAATGAGCCCGAATATCATGCCCTTACACTCTTTCAAACTAATGTTTGCCCACTGGAGTTTAAAGAAAATATTCCCCTTTGAAGAGCTCTTTAACATTGACAGGGCACTAAAATTTGTGGAGTATCAGGTCCCTTTAAATTCCAAAGAACTGTGAAGCACAGATAAAACGTGTAATTCAATTCATTTCCGGTTAGGCAACATACAGCGAGCACCTGCCATGTGTGAGATACTGATGGGGACTATCCTTTGGGTGAACAGGATGAAACTGATAGAGATGTTTCCTCACTTCCCGGAAATTAGGCTGTCCAAATTTAAGAGGAGAATTGGGATGATAAATGGTACAGCTGCTACAGCTGCTCATTGATAAGCCGTAACATTTTCATAACCCTCTGTAATACGCAAAGTACACGCATATACGTGTATGTGCGCATCCAGCGACAAGGCTCTTTATCTCCTGGTGGTAGATGCTCCTGGTCTCTAACTGCTCTCCTACTGGTTCATCCAAATCCGTGGGGGAAAAATCAGCCAGAGTCACAGGGTCACTCTAGAGGTGAAAATGACTAGGTGATGGGTAAGAGAGTAAGGACCTTTGGAGTCCACCAGAGATGTGAGTCCTGGCCGTGCCACTCACCAGCTCTGAGCTCGTCAAATAAGAGACACGATGCCCACCTCTCAGGGTTGTTGAGAGGCATCTCCAAGATAAAATATCTTAACCCAACCCATGGTAGGTGGCTGGCTCTCAATGCCTGTCCTGTTCCTTCCCCTCCCGTGCCAGACTTGCTTCATCAGCCCCAAGTGGGCCTTGTGCGAGGTGATGGGCCATGCAGAAGCCCTGCCATGCTGACCCTTCCCGGGTCCCCTAATCAGTGCCATTGCACACTCAGTCTTCCGCCCCAGAGCTCCACAAAGGGTGTTGTCTCACTCTGTGGAAGAGCTGCCTCGCCTGTTTTTCTGAAGGAGGGGTTGCCAGGAAGAGAAGCTGCCAGGAAGAAGAGCAACCCACATTGGGCTCCTTCCTGTTTTGAAATGCAAGGACCTGCTTGCAACCAAGGATGAGTAGCAGCAGCTGGGGATGACAGTACCAGTACCCCAGACATAAAGGGCTGCCTGTCGCCGGGGCTGGCGTGACTGACTGGTGGTGTGCTCTTGAGCCCGCTTCTGGCTTCACCACACACCCTCCCTCTATGGCATGCATTTTCTTAGAAATCCGAGATCCAAGAAGGGCGTTGCTTGACCTGGGGTGGGAAAGACAGCCTGTTAATTGGGTTTCTACGTGAACCCGTGGCATGTTACTTCACCTTTGCTCCTCTGGTGTTCTCCTTCCCTATCACAGGGGGGAGAAGCAGGAGAGCTACTAGTACAGTTGAGAGTCCTCAGTACTCACGGCCCACAGCTTACCAGAAGCGCAGTGTCTAAACTTCAGCTCTACCACCACCGTCATCACCTTCTGGTCAACTGCTGTCATCCATTGCTCAGACACCTGCAATGGTCTCCTAATCACCGCTTCCCACGTGTTCACCCTTGCCTTCCCACAACCCCTAGTCCACACAGCAGTCAGTATCAATCCTCAGAACAGAATTCTGACCCACCTCTGGCCAAGTGGAGTACACCATGCCCCTGGCCAGCGTGCCTAGTTCAGGGATGGGCTGTAATCCAAGCCAGTGAGGAGTTAAAGTGCTCATCTATTAAGCACCTGCCATGTGCCTGATGCGGGACAAGACCCTTTACCAGCAGCATCTCACTTCTTCAGCCTCACAATAATCTTGTGAGCTATTATTATTAGAGTGAGTGAGGAATTTGCCAAAGGAACCCAGTGAGGGCACGACCAAAGAATTGAACTCAATTCTTCCCAACTCCAGAACCCACCCTTGCACTCAAGTGTAAGCATGGACACAGAGCACCATGTGGATGTTTTCTCCAAACAATAGAATTTGTGGTTTTAAGACTTTGTCTTCTAGTGTGGCCAGCATTGTGGAGCAGTATGAACAAAATGAAGGAGAATAGGGTCCTGCAGCACAGCCTGGCTGCCCAGGGTGTGCCCCTCTCCTCCTCCCACCAGCAATGTGAGGGCAACATGTTTTCTGTCTGATGATATGGGTATTTTGTTTTTTTCTGGATAAAATGCCACCCCGTTATAGCAATCTGCTGGATTTTGGTCCATCTTGGTGGATTGATCAGTTTCTCCCTCTGGAACTGATGTGGACATTTTTGTGCATTCATCCTGGGATGACATCTCCTGCAAGATTCTTCCTTTTTGGTTCAATATGAAACAAAATTGGCCTTGTGACCATTACTCACACCCTCAATGCATTGAACAGACTCCCCCGAGAGAGGAAGAGTCTCGTGCTTCAGAGCAGGAATCTGAGGTCGGGAGGACGAGTGTTAAGAGCTCTCTGATCTCCAGCAAGGTACAGAAACTAGCTAAGCCCATCAGTCGATGGAATGATAATCCTACCTCTCAGGTCTGGTGGGGAACTGAGCTCGTGTAGGTCACCTGCTTAGCATAGTGCCTGGCATTATAAGAAAGATTCAGTAAACTGTAGCTCTTTCTATTCATTTTTCTACTGAGAGGAAGAGTTGATTTTTTAAACTTAGGATTACTTGATTAATTTATAACCTCAAGTCCAAACGCATGTTGCTGAAGCATAAGCAGCCCCATCCTTCTTCCTCATGCCTCTCTTTCCCAATCAAAACATAGTTCTTGGGCGCCTGGTGGCTCAGTCAGTTAAGCATCCAACTCTTGGTTTCGGCTCAGGTCATGATCTCAGGGTTGTGAGATTGAGCCCTGCGTTGGACTCTGGGCTGGGTGTGAAGCCTGCTTAAGATTCTTTCTCCCCGGGGCGCCTGGGTGGCACAGCGGTTAAGCGTCTGCCTTCGGCTCAGGGTGTGATCCCGGCGTTATGGGATCGAGCCCCACATCAGGCTCCTCCGCTGGGAGCCTGCATCTTCCTCTCCCACTCCCCCTGCTTGTGTTCCCTCTCTTGCTGGCTGTCTCTATCTCTGTCAAATAAATAAAATCTTAAAAAAAAAAAAATTCTTTCTCCCTTTCCCTCCACCACTTGCCCTCCTCTCTAAAAAAGTCAAAAATAAAAATAAATAAAATTAAGTTTTTCTCTCATAAAATGATTGCTAATACAACTGATTTCTATATTTTTAATTGGAAACATGCACATGGCATCACTTAGTTGTCTCTCTATAAAAAACCCACGTGAGACACTTCTCTCCAAGTTGGATGCCAAGGCAAGTTTTTCTCCTGAGATATTAGATACTTATTTCTTATAGAATGTAAATAATGTGGCTGGTCATGTTTCTTTTTTGGTCTGACCATGAGGAAACTCAAAGCCAACTTTGGGGCTCAACTTTGATAAAGGCCTGGAACCCTCTGCTTGTTTATGTTATAATCGCCTTGCTGGTCTTGGTCTTTAAATCTACCTTTACCCGATCTTGATTTAGTCTCTACTTATAGTTTTCTGCTCTTTACTGTATTATTTTATTGCATCATATTATTGCACATACATAATATTTAATGTATTATTATAAGCTTTCCATAGAACGGGGTCAATTATACACAGTCATTGGGAAGATAATTTATCAAAATATTAAATATTTTTTTAATCTGCCATAATCACATAATCTGGCCAACCCAGATGGTCATGAAACAGGTTGTAGGAGGGGAAGGTGTGTGTGTGTGTGTGTGTGTGTGTGTGTGTGTGTGTGTATGTATGTGTGTGTGTTTGAGAGACAGACAGAAGCCTCAACCACAGCATATATGACTCTACAGTGGGCTTGAGCCCCTGGTGAGTTTGTCACCTAGGACAGTTGGTGAGCTTTATCTGCTATCTTCTGATAAACCTGGGTGACACATCTCTTGCTGGTCTGTGCACTTGTCCCACCCTCTGGCCACTCCCCGGACTCCAGAATGGGCACCTTTAATCCACATACTACTGGATTCCTGAGTAGTTTTCTTTTTGTCTTTAATGCAAATATGGGCATGTGACTCTCCTGCTTGAGCCTTTCAGTGTTACCCACAAAGTAAACCTTAAAACTTCCTAATTCAGGCAATCCCTTCATTTTATAATTGAGAAGAATAAGAGCCAGAGAGGCAAAAGGACTTTCCTAAGGTCACGCAGTGAGTAGCAGCGTGGGGACAAGAACTGAGGTTTGATTCCTTTGTTCATTCATTCCTACATGCATAATCTATTTATTCAAAAGACACTTCTGCAGACAAAGAGGCATCAGGCATTTTGTAGGCTCCAGAGACACAGCATGGGTGAGACTGACGCAGCGCCTGCTGTCTTGGGCTCACGGGTGAGAGGGGCGGATTCATGCAGAAATGGACAGGTTGTGCTAAGTGTCAAACAGGCCACAAAGGCGCACCGTGCGAGAGAGTGAGTGGGCCGGTGTGGGGAGGTGGCCGAGGCCCCGTCAGCTAGAGTGGTCGGCGAGGGCCACTTTGGCAGGAACATTCGAGCCAGCAGCCAGCCCTGGGAACATCTGGCTCTGGGCATGTGCGTGAGGTCCTGGAGAGGGCACTGGCTTGGCCGCATGGGAAACATGCTCAGCACGGCTGGACAGAGCACAGGGAGAGGGCCTGAAAAAGGCGGCTGGAGGCTGGAGAAGAGGTTGAAGAGGACGCAGGGCCCTGGGAAGGCCTGCTCTGCCATCACAGCGCGGGTCTCAGAAGCTCGTCATAGGCTCAGGTGCGCTTTCAGAACAAAGGCCTTTGAAAAATCGCAGAGGAGCAGGAGAGGGGCCTTTCCTTCCCTACCCAACCCAACCACCGCTCACCCCTTCTCACTGGATCAGATTTACACCCGGTGGTATTTTTAGCCTTCTCTCTCGAGCTCAGTGAATGCACCCCACATGAAAGAGGAGACAAATTTATCTCTGTGGTTGAGAAATACTCACATGTGAGAGGCACGTGATGGCAGGAAAGAGCACGGGCTTTGGAAGGGAGGGAAGCTGGGTTTGAACCTCAGCTCTGTCAGTAAGGAATGTGCTGTCCTTCAGCAAGATTACCTCACTTCTCTGCACCTCGGGGTCCCACCTGTAAATAGCATTAGTAAGAACCAGCGTTTGTGTAACGCTTAGGCTGAGGCAGGCACTGTTCCGGGTCCTTTATAAATAGTATCTCAATTCATCTTCCTTTGAACCCTCTTCTTGCACTATTCTCATCAAGCCCATTAGACTGATGGGGAAACTGAGACCCAGAAAGGATGACCTGGCATTCAAATTCAAGCATTCCCATGTCTTATGTGCGATGCTGTGGTCGGGGAATCTTAAAGGAACCAGAGCCCAGGCTGGGCCCTCCCAGCATTTAATCAATCTTCTGTTTACCGCGAGGAAGCAGATGGATAGTGTCACAACCAGATGCTTAATAGTTGCAAAAGGGAGGCAGTGGAGGGGGGCAAAGCTGGTCCGCCGTGTTGCTCACCGGCTTCCTGACCCAGCAGCTAGATGCCCGGGATAGTCCTCCTGCCTTTCTGCCATGGGAAAGTAAATGGGTTTCCTCCCACTCACCTAGCGGTCCCTCAGCACTGACATTTTCCTCTGGGTGACAATATATTCCAAGGGCACTGGGTCCCAGGCAGAGCATGTCCCTCCTCTGGGCTCGCACGGCACCGTGTCCATCCCATAGCACAGCCCTTATAAAACCATACGGTAATTACCTTACTTGCCCAGGGCAAGAGCAGAAATAGAGACCCACATATCATATGTCTAAATATTCAAAGGTATAAATCAAGCTAACAAACTGTTAAATGAAATATGTTCCATCCGCATACCTTGATAAATATATATGCCTAACAATCCGGAAGGCCCAGATGGAATGAGGACTCTCAGATGCCTCAGGATTTTGTAACTGAATCTGGTGACATAGGACGGCTGCTTCCAGCCTGGGGCCTGGCCCCTGCCCCCAACCTTGGTCTCTGTCCTATCCCGAGGTGAGCCTTGGACAGGCAGACACCTGAGGCGACTTCAGCCTCACGTCCAGACTGCATCGTCCAATCCCCCCCCTCCCCACCCCGCCACAGCTGCCCTTTGGCCTCCGCTGGGCTTCGGGATTTGCATAAGGGCGGCTGGTGCTCAGCCTTCGGGAGGATGGACCTGAGAGAGAACTCTATGCAGTTTCCAGAAATAGGCTTTTAGCCGTTTGAGCATGGCATCCGTGGTCCCCGCTATGCATGCACAGAGCATGCTCCAGAACAGCGTTGTCTGATTGAAATACAGCATGAGCCCCACGTGCGAGCCACGTGCGGAATTTAAATTTTGCTCTTAGCTCACATTAGAAAACAAAGAAGTAAAAAGAAACAGGCAGCATGAATTTTAGCGATGGAGTCACCTAATATTTCCAAACTACCGTCATTTGAACATGTAATCAATTATAAACAATTATTTCTGAGGAATCGGACATCGCGGTAGGATTCCGCTTTGACGGCACATCCGCGTCGGGTCTCGCCGCATTTCAGGAGCTCGGCAGCTACTTACCAGCTAGTGGCTGCCTCATCCCGCGGTTCCGATGTGCGCCTCTGCCGCTCCGGGCGTGCTCCGAGGACCAGCAGCATCTTACCTGCAGAACCAGCATTTTAGCAAGATCCCCAAGTGATGGAGATGGACACGAAAGCTTAACAGGCTGGCTTCTATAGAAGGCTCCCTGACCCGCTGACTCCAGCCAGAGAGGGCCAGAGCCGGACTGGGAGCAGGGCAGGGGTGCTTCCTAACGCTGGCTTTGCCAGACTGTTCCTGTTGGTCTACACCGCCTCCCCGGAGGCCCTTCCAGCTGGGCAGAAAGGCAGCACCGTGTAGACAAGGAAAATGTGGGGGGGGGGGGCTTGGAGAGTAAGAAAAGGGCACATAGGAAGTAGGAGTGGAGGCATCTGTGTAAAGGGAAGAAGAGGAGGAAGCACATGGCCGCAGGGGGACAGCAGGCAAGTCTGGGGAAGGACGCTCTGAGGAGCCTGTTTCTGCTGGGAGAAATTGGGAGATAAATAGTTTGTACTGGTTTCTGAGCCTGACTGTATGGGTGTCTAGTAAATGAGAGAGGTCCAAGGTGGGACAGGGGAGTCTTCTGAAAAGACCTGTACAGGAATTTTTTTTTTTTTTTTGAGAGAGAGAGAGGGAGGGAGTGTACATGGTGGGAGGGGCAGAGGAGGGAGAGAGAGAGAGAGAGAATCTCAAGCAGACACCCCGATGAGCATGGAGCCAGAGAGGAAGCTTGATCCCACAAACCTGAGATCATGACCTGAGCTGAAATCGAGAGTCAGATGCTTAATCGACTGAGCCATCCAAGCGCCCCGTGCAGGGGAATTCTTGATCACAGGCCCTTACACTGCAAAATCGGAGCTGTGTCTCAACAGATTAAATTTGCCAGTGGTTTGAAGTGACATTTTGTCCTGAAGCTAGAAGCCAGTCCCATCATGTACTTTTCATGGAGATTTCTCAAACATGCTGGAGATGAGAGGTTCTATTAGAAGTTACATAGTGGAGGGGCGCCTGGGTGGCACAGCGGTTAAGCGTCTGCCTTCGGCTCAGGGTGTGATCCTGGCGTTATGGGATCGAGTCCCACATCAGGGTCCTCCGCTGGGAGCCTGCTTCTTCCTCTCCCACTCCCCCTGCTTGTGTTCCCTCTCTCGCTGGCTGTCTCTATCTCTGTCAAATAAATAAATAAAATCTTTAAAAAAAAAAAAAAGAAGTTACGTAGTGGAAATTTCATTGTCTTTGCTCTTAGCGTAATGGATATTTTTTTGAGAAATGCATCCTGGGTGTATTGCAGACTGTTAGTTCAAGCTGGACCTGTATCAGGTTGGCATGGGAGGAGAACACCTGGAATGAAAATGAAAGACAATGAAAGAAACAAAGGTCTACCAGTACTATGGCTTTGCTAGTCACATATGGGATGTCCATGAATGGCCAAATGCTTCTCTCAAGTAAGTATCATTTTATCTGCTGGGGTTTTCATCAGCAAGTAATAGGATATGCAGCTAACAGTGGCTTAAAGAGTGGTTCTCAAGATGTGGTTTACCAGCATCATCAGCGTCACAGGAACTTGTCAGAAATGCACGTTCTTGGGCCCACTGCAGACCTATTGAATTAGAAACTCGGGGATAGGGCCAACAATCTGTGTTTTAATATGCCCTCCAGGTAATTCTGATGCATGCTCGAGTTTGAGAAAGAATGGCTTAAACCATCAGGACATTTACTGTTTCTTCTTGAAATGTCTAGAAGCAGACTCCACACTGCCAGGACTGTGGAGCAGCATTTCTGGGATTCTCTTGACTTTTCCCTCATTGTCACAAAATGGCTGCCTTAGCTTGAAGCATCATGTACTGTACTCACCTTGCAGTGTCCCAACTGGGAAGGACAAGGTGATGGCAGAAAGGGGGCTCCTCTTCCTTAACACCTTCTCTTTTATCAGGGAGGAAAAACATCTCAGGAACCTCCTCAGCAGACTTCCCTTCTCAATTCATTGCCCAAACCTGGGTCTCATACCTGTCCCCAGGCAAATCATTGGCAAAGTGGGATAGAGTCTGACAAAAACTTAAACTAGCACAGCTCAACCCCTTGAGTTCACTGCTGTTCTTCTAGTGCCTGAACAAAATCTTTCTCTATTAGCAAGAACAAATCAGGGGTGGGGATAGGGGATGGTTGCATGCAGGTAACCAACAGTGTCTGTTACAATGATTGTCCCCATTTTACAGACATGGAAAATAAAAGCTCAGGGAACACCACATACCTAGGAAATAGTGGAGCTGAGATCCAAACTCACTTCTTTCTGACTCCCCAAATGTTTCCATTGCCTCATTCCACCTATGGATTTACAATTGCCCAGAACTGGTAAGGCAGAAAAGATTGATTCTGTGACTTCCTGCAGTGGCAAACATTCCGGTATGGATTATCATTCGGAACACATGATGTCAGTAGAAGAGAGGTCACCAGCGGGACACCTGCGGGCCTGTGCTTTATTTGGCAAGAGATTTTTTAAATTTTATAATTCATGTTCAATATTTAATACTGGGAAATTTCACATTCAAATTCCAACTTGTAGGTGTATCTGAAGAAACATGAGAAGCTCTTGCCACAGACCCAACATCCCTTCGTGGCAAGAATCGGTAGGAGCTGAGTGGCCTAATTTTTCTCATCCTCCACCATTCTCCACCACTTTACCCTTGAGTCAGTTCACCTATTTGTATCACTGGACTTGGCCCACTTGGCATTTTGCATGCTCCCCCACCCAGGCCTGTCCCCGTGGGGCCAATGCCTGCAACACTGATGGTGGGATGTCTTCTTCACCCCAACCCCCCCAAATCTGCAGCCAAGAGTCCTTGGGGAAGGGCAAGGATGGGGTGGTGGGAGCTTTTGAAGGTACATCTGAGTATTCCCCTGGGACCAGCAGCACTGGAACTCCGTAGGAATTCTCTATGGTCCCAGTGCTTCTGGCTGAAACATGGCCCCAGGAGGTAGGTGTGGGAGACCCCCACACACACCCCCAGGTGTATGGCATGGGAGTGGACCCCAAGGCTGCAAGTGGTTTGGGCAAGGGATCTGAAATCAAGGTGGTAGGACCAGCTGGGCTACTTTACCTCCCAGAAGCCGGTTTCTGCTGAAAACTCCCCAATGTTCTTGTGCAATGTCCTGTTCCTCAGGGTCGCTGATGTGTCCTCTAGGACTTGTTTTAGTTGCAAACACTACCTGGGGACTAATTGTCCTCTCACTTAAACCACTACCAGAGGAAATTGTATATAAACTTTGGGCCTATTTATTTTCTTTTTCAATTCTGAAATACTGTTGGTTTATTTTTTCTTTAGGACACTTAGGGCTTTTTATGGACAGTGTTGCCCCAGGAGCACTCCGTTACAAAAGGAGAAGCCACAGCAATAATAAAAATGCTGATGATAAAAATGCTGATGATAAATAAGAAATGAGGTAATGCACGGGAAAAGTCCTAGCTCAGCTCTGTGCCAGCTCTGAGGACACAAATACTCAGGGAATTCTCCGTCAGTCCGGTGGGAGACCCAGACACATAAACAGGCCATTACAATGGAATCTGACGAGGGCGGCTCCAGAAGTAAGCAGAGGGTGTTCTCAGATCTGGAAGGATCAGCACCTAACCTGAGATGGGAAAGCCTCTGGAGGAGGCGACAATTGAATCTTAATGGAAGAATCAGCCAAGGGAGGAAGAGGAGAAGGATGATCAAGCAAAGGGAGGCCTGGGAGCAAAGCCTGAAATAGGTAAGAATGTGGTGCATGGTGGCCCCTGCATGTTCTTGGAACTCACAGGGAAAGGTATGGAGGGAGGTGGGGGAGGAGGCTGGAGGAGTAAGGAGCAAGTCATGAGGTCTGCAGATTTCTCCTGGGAGAATGGAGATGCCATGAAGGGTCTTCAGTAGAGACGCGACTCATCGCGTTCATTGGAACGATCGCCCAGTCTTCAGATATTCTGAGAGTAGAAGACAGAAGGCAGTGGATTTGAACCCAGCAAATGCTGAGTACTATTTCCTGCTAAGGAAAGAGGGAATTGATATTTGACCTCTGTCTCCAAGGTTCTCCATCTCTGTATTCCCAAGGTGTGAAAATGGAAGTTCCAGATGTCCTGAGGCCCAGCCTTGGGGGTTCCACAATTCGCTTCTACTGGATTCTATTCATCAGAGCAAACCACAGGCCAATCCAGGTTCTAAATAGACTCCACCTCTTCATGGAAGAAGACGTAAAACTTAGCAGCCATCTTTATGCACCATCCGTTGCTTGCCTATCCTCTGAAATCATCTGCTACAGAATAGGATGCATGATAGGTGCTTAAGAAATATTTGTTAGGGACTGATTGATTGACTGATTGATCAATTGGTTAAATCACTTACTCATTAATTTATGTAGGAATTACTGACCATGAAATAGATCAGTAGTCTTCTTGGAATAAGGGAGAGGGCAGCTCCATGTACTGAGGAGAGCCAGAGAGACCTGTGGTCAGACCTTGTCTGTCTTATGACCCTAGAGAAAGTCACTCCATCTTTCTGGAACTCACTTGGCTCATCTGTGAAATGAGGATAACCACACCTACAGTTGAGTGTCGCAACACCCGCCTCACAAGGTATGTCTGGGTTTCATTGGTCATGCATCCTAGCCTTCCTGGTCAGCCTTAAGGTGGTAGGACTGAGTGGAAGAAAAGAGTAGTTGGTCCCCAGAGAAACAAGTTTTATTTTGAGGAGGAAAAAAACTTCTTGAATTACTTTAGAGCACTTTCATTTGGAATAAATAGTTGGAACATTACCAGCAAAGAAGACATTGATCTTTTGATTTACAAAGATAGTTAATTGAAGAAAACCCATAACAGAGGTTGCCTCTCGGGGACCAAGAATTAGAACTGGAAAGGAAATACATGTTTTACTGTTTACTTTTTGACATCATCTGAATATTTTTCTCCCGTATATGTATTCTTTTTCTAGCAAAATAATTCAAATATGAGAAATTCAAGCACCATTGAAACGATGTCTTCCCATCACAAGGACTTTGATGAGCCCAGAGTTGGTCGTTAATATAATTCACAGCTTACGGAAACATGAATTCCATTTTTCCTATAGTGGGAAGTCTTGAAAAGAATAGGGTAGAACCCCCAGGGTCTTTCTTCTCTCTGTACCCTGACTCAGTTTCCTTCTGGACGCTCTACTCTTGGACCACTTTGGGATTTGTTCATTACATGCTTGCTCAGGCTGGGGACGGCTCAGGTGATGCCCTGTCTTCGCTGCACACGATGCTGACTACACAGTCACGGCCTCCTCACCACACACCCACCTCAGCCACCCCCGCTGCTGCTGGGCTTGATTGTTTGATTTGTGAGTTCCAGGCAGCCTAACGTCTGTGCTGCTTTTGTAAGCAAGATCATGATATGGGAGCCAGTCAAGGAGGAGAGAGGAAGCCTGAAAGAGGAAGAGACAGAAGAAAGGGAAGAAGGAAAGAAGGAAGAGGGAGGAAGGAAAGGAGGGAGGGAGAAGTGCTGATTCTTGCGGTTGTGTAGAATGCCTCTCCAAAGCCTCTCTTCCTCCCGACCCCTCCCCATTTGCCCCAAGCTTCTCTTGTCCCTCCGCCTTGGCCCTCTCTTGCTCTTGCATATTGCACGGACTAGCACAGATCAATAAATATTACTCTGAAAGACAAGAAGAAGGGTTCTATTTTTTTTTTAAGGCTTCCACATCCCCAGTCACTGCACCTGCAGGTGCTGTTAGGTCTGTGAGGATGGCGATTAGCCCCACCACCCACTTCTCTAAGTCCCCACCACCGCCAGCCTTGTCAGTCTAAATGGGACCATGAGCTGATGTGAGCTGATGTGTGAAAACATCACCTGCGGTCATTTAAAAAAGAAAGAAGGAAAGAAGGAAAGGAAGAGAAAAGAAAGGAAGAAAGAGAGAGAGGGAGGGAGGGGGGATGTTTGCTGTAGCTCTTGATCCTTTTCTTTTCTTAAATCATTTTTCCTGAGCCATTCTCCAAGTGGGATTCCCCCCAAGTCGATCCCCAGACTTCAGTGAGAGCTCTGCTGTTGGTCAAATTGTGTCCCTCAAAAAGCTATGTTGAAGTCCTGACCCCCAGTACCTTGGAAAGTGACCTTATTTGGAAATAGGGCTGTTGACAGTGTAATTAGTTGAGGTCAAACTGGAGGTGGGTGGCCCTTATTCCAATAGGACTAAGTACCTTACCAGGAGAGGAGGGAGACACACAGACTCACAGGGTGAAGGCCAGGTGAGTACAGAGGCGGAGGCTGGAGCGAGGCAGCGGCAAGCCAAGGAAGGCCAGAGATTACTGCTGGCACCCCAAGTCGGGGAGAGGCAAGGAAGGATCCTATGCAGACTGTCAGAGGGAGCACAGCCCTGCTGACACGGTGACTTTGGACTTGTGGCCGCCAGAACTGGGGGAGAACACATACCTGTCGTTTTAAGCACCCAGGGTACGTATTACGTTATGGCAGCCCGAGGAAACTTAGTTAACAGGGCTCCCCACAGCTGTCTTTGGATCTTCAGTAGGACAAGAGGCTCAAAAGGAACCAGGTGACTGATTTCAATTGGGTCAACTGGCATAGAATCTTGGAAGTGAAACACACACACTCGCACTGGATTCTAAAAAAGGCCCGTTCCGTTCTCTTAAAAACGCAGAGACATTTGAAGATACAGTGTGGCTCCCTTTTTCTTTTCCTAAACAAACAGACAAACAACAAGTTCTCAGGATAACAGGGGGTGGGAGGGCAGAATGACAAAGAGTGGACAGAGGGAGAACGTGGCATCTCAGAGGGGCCGCTCCTCCCCAGGCGGAGCAGTTAGGGTCCTGGGGGGAAGGCCATGCCCTTCCCGTGGTTCTGATGAGGAGATCCACGGGAAAGGACCACAGAGAGGGCGAGGAGACAAACCAGGGATGGTGAGGCAACAGAAGGAAGCTGGGACCAGCCATCGGGCCCAGGGGACAAAGGGAGGAAACCGTGTTATTGGGAACCGTAGTCATGGAGGTCCGTAGCTCCTTGTAGACACATGTTCAAGCAGGTAGGGGTGAGGACGAAAGACGTCAACCTTTCTCTTAGTTCTTTTTTTTTTTCCAACCTTCTCTTCATTCTGAACTTAGTTTTTTTGTTTTTGTTTTTTCTCTACCAAACGGCGATAAGACCACTGACCCGATAGGCTTGTGAGAAGTTAACCAGTGCGATGCTTGGCACAGAGATGTGTCCTCAATAAACACCTTGTGAATTAACAATGATGGATGGAATGAATACTTTTATAAAGCACACACAATAATTTTTTTAGCAAAAAAAAAAAAAAGCCTCAAATGATAGACTTGGATAAGTTATGCCTCTACTCCATGTCATAAAAGGTACAGAGGGAATCGTACAGCATATTAGAGATAATTAACTCCAAGTTGAATCAGGGCTGCCAGAATTCAGGAAGGATTCCTCTAGTCAATCTTGCCCTAAAAAGGCACCGAGGCACACGCACAGGAAGGAAAATAGAAGCCAATTAATTCAAAACATTTGGTACCTTGTGGCCTCAAGAGGTTTAGACGGAGCACTCAGTGACCGTGACTGAAGTAGCGAGTGCTTGGGCTGCATGGCAGGGTGGGCCGAGCTGACTCGGCCACCGTCCAGAGCAGTCCTCTTCTAGGGACTGTGGACTCAAAGGCAAAGGCAAGATGGGGTTTCCTTAGGGCCAGTGGGTTTGGAAGGGGGAGATTTGAAACCGAAGGCTCTTTCTCTGGGGCACTAGGTTCGAGTCTTTCCCCAGTTGCAAGACAGAAAGAAGGGCACCACTGGGCCCCTCCTGACGTGCTGAGTGCTGGGCTAGAAGGCTCCTGCACATGGCCTCAGCGGATCCTCACAGCGCCCAGGAGAGGCACAAGAAGAGACAGGTGCGTGGAGGACAGGGGTCTTGTCTAAGGTCCCATCGCTGCTGAGTGGCCCAAAACAAATGCAAACTTAGGTTGTTTTCACTCTACGGGGTGTGTGTCAAACACATCTGCTCTGCTTTAAGGACTGACAGAGCAGTGACACATGAAAGGACCCTGGGTCCTGATGACACCGTTGAGCAATGCCCTGTCCTCCCACACATGAACGTCCTTTCTATTTGAGAACTCCCAGCTTGGGGAGGTCTGAAATGTTCTTATCATCTTAGCCACCTTGCATTTGGGTTTTTTGTTACTTTGAGCTGAAGTCATCCCGCCTTATGCATACAGCCTTTTGTTCTGGCTGGCCTTCTCCTCCCAGCTGGTTCCGTCTCATCCTCAGGTCCAGCTCCGAGGCCACTCCCAGTCACCTCCCTGCTGGACTTGCCTCCTGCCAGTCCCTCCATTCCACCCTGTTCTAGTCCCTGCAGAACCCTTAAATTGCTCTTTTTTAGGGAGAGCACGCCCCTCCCCCACTAGAATATAGGCCCCGGGAGGGCACGGACGTGTCTGTCTTATTCATCTCGTGTTCCCAGGACCTCACTCAGTGCCTGGCACATAGTAGTCACTCACTAAATCATTTCCGGATGAGTGAGACGTGGAGAGCTGGCATTCTAAACTGAAGCACCTCCCCCCTTGCTAGACACCGCCTCTCAGAACCCTTCCCTCCCTCCTTTTGGATTCGGGTGCCTTGTTTCCCTAGCAGCACAGACTGCATGGCTCACAGAGGCACCATCCAGTCGATTCGCCTCCCAGGCATCTCCCCCTCACCATCAGCATTCTCTCTTTGCATCTGAACTCTAAGAAAACAGCCAACACACAGGCTGCTTCCTGGTGGGCAGTTCATTTCTCCACCCAGAACTGATGACCGCACTCTCTAGGTGGAGACCTGGGGCACGGAATTAGAATGGCCTTCCCATCCCCCTGGTCCACCTCCCCACCTTCTCTGCCATAGCCCCCACCTAACCTGCTGCTGGATGAAAAAGTCATGTTGGCGATAACATCATGGAGCCCGAGAATTCCTCAGAAGATGGAAATTACAGCTCCGACAGGGAAAGCGATCGGGTCATAGGCAGTGAGTGGAAGACACGGCAACAGAACCTATTTCCTTTCTTTTTCCATGTCCCAAGACCTTTTCAATAATTGGTCCCTTCTCTTAGATGGAGACAGAGAGAACCAGGATCAGATCCCAGAGTTGCCAATACCTCCAGGGTAACCTAGAGCATGTCGTGTAAATTCTGTGAGCTGCAGTTTACCCATCTGCAGACTGGGGTGCTCAACCAGCCTGCTCTGGTGTGTGTGTGTGTGTGTGTGTGTGGGCTTCAGTGCTGATACAAGGGTTAAAAAATGTTAAAGCAGCTTGTCCTCTAAGTCCAGGTTCGAGGGACCACCTAAATCGGGCATTTAAAAATTTGACTTCTTACAAACTTGCAGCCCTGTCCTTAGCAAGACACTTAACCCAAAGCATCGTCATCTGCTTGCCTTGTCTGATGGGCCATCTATCCCAGCCCCTGGACATTTGGTGCCTGCGGCCAATCCATTAGCTGCCTTGCCTGACCCCAGAGCAGAGTGATCTGTCCTCCGCCACCATCCAGGCCACCATGAAATATTCAAGCGTCCCTGACAGCAGATAGCTTACTTTGACTGGATTCTGCTAGGGTCGTAGGTTGGGTTACAGATGAGAAGTCTGACCAACTAAGAGAAGTCAGAGGTCTGGAGCAGGGCTACTTGCAAAATGAGGAATGAACACTCAAAAGTAAATCAGAACTCAGGATGCCGCTCTTTAAACAGATGCAACTTGGCGGGCTAGAACTTGCTACAGGCTCCTGAAGAAGGAGCCGAGGCCCGAGAACCGATTCCAGGCAGTGGAGGATTACAGGCTTGAGTCATAAGGATCTGGGTTCGAATCCAGTGTGGCCGCTTCCTAGCTATAGTCTTTTGGTAAGTTAGTGAATTTCACTTCGACTCGGTTTTTCTACACTGAACTGGGAGAAAATAAGGCCTACCTTCCTTGAATACAATACAGTATTTGGAGGGACTTGGTAGATATATACATTATGCAAGTTTCCTCCTCTTTTCTAATCAGGGGCTTCTTTTTATGTAGGTCAACTTTAGGAGTGATAGAGAGCCAGGCATCATCTGATGGATATAGGGTGACCGCATTAAGGGTCATATGACACTGGAACAAGATTCACTCTATCCAGGCACTTAGAACGTACCTCCATTCCTAGAATTTCTTCACCATTCACCTCATGAGGTGGTTTACTATGAAGTGTGTTTATATATACTACCGTTAATAAAACAGGAGTGGGAATGATAACAGCTAATGTTTACAGAATGCGTGCTATATACCAAGTGCTGAGTTAAGTGACTTACCCGCATTAATGTTTTTTCAAAGATAAGGGGAAAAAAAAAAAAGCAACATCCTGGCAAGCAGGTGGGAACGTATCTGCTAAGCCTTGATGGCCCTTTCTGGCTTTAACACCAGCACAACCATGAGTCCTGGGTCATAGTTATAAAAGAAATGGTTTCAGTGGGAGCAAGAACAAAAAAGGGGGTTTTGCACTAGAGCTCTTTAGAGTCACAATAATAAAAATAATTTCTCCTACAGGAGTCCCAGCAGTCAAGCTGTTTCTGTAGCTGCGAGTTCATAGCAGTAAGAGCTAAATGTCAGTAGCTCTAGGACCGTCAGAATAAGTGCCACCCCCCTTATGGCCACCAGCTCTCGCTTCAGTGTAAAGCATCATATATATATATATATATATATATATATATATATATATATATATACGTATATATATATATACATATACATATATATATGTATATATATATATACGTATATATATATATATATTTTTTTTTACCTTGTTGATCCTCTTTTCCAGCCAATGATAAAGTCTCAAAGCAAATGTCACAACTTCAAAGCCTTTCACCTATGGCCCCTTTGGTTCCCCAGGGGACCCCGTGAAGCCAGCTGTATCCGGTAAATAATCCACTGGGTTATATCCAGTTTGTATCATGGACACTCACACTGCAAGAGAATAGCCTGTGGCTGAGGGTCTGAAGTGTCTCTGAGCTCCCTAGCAGCCCCTTCCCAAAGGGAAACTCAATGAAGTCTGGAGGGGGCTCTCCCTCCCTAAAGGGAGGAAGCCCACATTTGGGGGGATTGTTGCTTTGGCTTGGTTCCTTAGAAGTGGGATGCCATCTAATAGGTTGTAAGGTTGCTTCTTGCTTCTCTGGTTGTGGTTACTGTAGGGTAAATGCAGGGTCTGTCTTTCCTGCTCAGTGCAGACTGCTCGTAGGATCTGGCAGGCCCTCGGTTCCCTCCCGCCTCACCCCAGAACGTGCCAGACAGTGTCTACATGCATGGATTCCACACACTCCATTCACACATTCCACTGACAACCTTGCTGTGAGGTAGACAGTACAATCCCCATTCGACAGCAGAGGAGAAGGAGGCTCAGAGAGATAAGGTGTGCTGCCGAGCTCGCACAGTCCCCAAGGGCAGAGCCGCGGCCAGACCCCAGGGCTCCTGACTCCAGCTGCAGCTTCAGAAGGGTAATGATGTGCTTGATCTCACACGGTGAGCACGTCACAGAGCTGGGACTCAAACTCAGGACTCTAGACTCCAAGTCCAGTGCTCACTCCACAACACTCCACAGCATCCAGCTTCCAGTCATCCATTTAATAAATATTTACTGCCCACCTCCCAGGCACCAGGAGCTACTGGAAGTCCTAAGGATACAGCTGTGAGTAGGACAGACAGGATCTGTGTCCACATGGGCTCACCTTCTAGTAAGGGAGACAGACTACTAATAAGGAAGCCAATAGGTTAGCAAAATCATTCTGGTTGAGATGCGTTTCATGGTAGAAATATTCAAGGGCTGAAGAGGGAAGAAGGGTTGGGGTGTGGGGTCACTGATTTAGACGAGGAGGGTCAGGAGAGGCTTCTCTGAGGAGGTGACGTTATCTGAGAGCTGCATGATAAGTAGGAGGCAGACACAGAGGAGAGAACAAGACGGTGAGGGCCTGGAGCTGTGAAGCCTCTGTGACAGGGACTGATAGAAGGGTGGTGTGGCGGGAAGGTCATGGATGAAGAAACCAAGAGCTTTGGGTCAAGCCGGACAGCAGTTCACTACAGGCCTTGAGGACAGGTGGAGGGTTGATATTTTCCTAAGAGCATCACAGAAGCACTGAAAGGTTTTGGCATGGAGGTGACAGGACCTCAATTTGCAGTTTAGAAAGATTACTCTTAGCTGCTGTGTGCACGTGTGTGTGTGTGTGTGTATGTGTGTGTGTGTGTGTGTACGCGCGCACGTGCTCACTCATGCATGCACCCTGAGGATGGGGGTGGGGTTGCAAGTGGGGGTCAAGGAAGCCCGCAAGATGCTGCTGTGGGGTCTCCAGCAGGCCTGGACTAGGGTAGTAGTGATGAGAATGCAGGAAGGGAGGAGATTTGGATCATGTTTAAAAACAAAGTCATCAGAGCCTGTGGATGGCTTGAAAGTGAGCAGTGGTGGGGGTTGGTGTTCAGAACGACTTCCAGGACCCAAGCTCCCTTGAGCATACCAGGTGAAGAATAGGACCATCTCTTTGGGGCTGCTGGAGCAGGACTTCGAGGGCAAGACCTGGGGGCAGAGGGAGGGCCGTGTGACAAGGCCCGAGTCTCCAGTCCCACCCCGTAGCAGGAGCCCTTCCAGCCCCAAGCAGATCTCTCCGCCCGCGAAGCAGGCAGATAACAATCCCCACTGTGCCCAGAGCCTTCCGGGGGCCCCAGCCAGCCAGGCCCTGCTGTAGCCAGAGCACTGCACTCTCTAGATTGGGTTCCTAGAAAAACTGCTCAATTATTGATAAGGAGCCCTCCTGACATCACTGAAAGACGATGAGGCTTGCTCCTCGCTTAAGTAATGCCTCCAGCTTAAGTAACCCTCCAGCTCGGCAGTGGGGATACGGGGGAGGTGAAGAAGAGGATGCGACAGTTGAAAGGCAGCCATAAGGGAAACACTCAGCATGTAATAATGAAGATGATAATACTGTAATAATAAACATTTCCTCAACACTTGCTAGGTGCCAGGCAGGGCTCCCAGGGACCATACTCTTCTTGAGAACTCTAAGACGGATGTCCTATAATTATGCTCACTTTACAGGTGAGAAAACTGAGGCAAAAGGAGGTTAAGTACGTTGCCCCAGGTCATCCAGCTTAACAATGGCAAATCCAGGTTTAAATGCCACTAGCCTGGCTCCAGACTCCATGGAAACACCTACTACTCTGAATTGTCTCCATGCGCTATCCCAGGTAGGGTGTTGGAGCTGGTAGCAGAAGAGGCTACTTTGCTTTTTCTCATTTAAAATGAATTAATTAGATTGAACAATGTGGGAAGCATTTAACTAAATCCCTGTTAGGGGCTTCTAGTTACTACTTTACTAGATTTACCAACCCCCTATGAAATGGGGCCTCTCGTCAGCCTATTTTACAGATGAGAAAACAGAGGTTCAGGGAGAGAAGAGGTTTTATCTAAGGCTGGGCAGCTAGGGAAGGACAGACCTAGAATTTGAACCTTGGTCATTTAACTCCAGGGCCGGTGACTTCTCTAACTGCACTGTGCCTAGTCATTTATGGAAACCGTATGTCTACATTGCTCAAGTTCGTTGAGAAGAATATTACTGTTTCAAGATAGAGCGCACGTGCTGCACACGGCGTCCTGATGCGACTGGGCTTGCCATGCCCCTAGAAAGCCTGGTGAAAGATTCATCCGAAGCCAAAATTCCAGCTGCTTCCATGTTTCTTTCTCTGATCTTGGGTTTTGTTTTGTTTTTTTTCATGACCTTAGAAGAAAGGAAGTTAGACGCTAGCCCATTTCTTTAATCTTCCATCAATTTACTGCTTTCAAATAGTCTATTGTTTCTTTTTTATTTTGCTGTCTTTGAATTTTTTCAATATCCCTCTTTCTTCTCCTCCCTGCCTTCCTTCCTTTGTCATTGAGCCAATATCTATCGCGCACGTGCTCAGCGGCGGCGATGTTGCAGAGAATCAGGGGCAGAACCGGCCAGTGCTCACTGCCTTTGACTACCTAGCTCTGTGCCTTTGGACAGTTCTTTCCCCCTCCAGCCTCAGCATCCCCATCTGTAAAATGGGCTAATCCTGCCATGTACTCCTCACGGGTGGTCACAAAAAAGCAGCATAGTCACAGTGGCGAACGTGTCTGATAGGGAACTTGGCATGCGATGGTGCTCGGTCCATGCTGATGGACACTGAGACTTTGGGTGTGAGAGGAGGCTGAGGATGGGCCACAGACCCCACCCCTGGAGAGCCCCCTGCCTAGAGAGGGAGATAGGGCAGAAACAAGGCAGGCTGTGACAGGGCCATAGGAAGGGGAAGATAAATGTCCTGAGGGTTAGCAGAAGGAGAAAGGCTTGTCATGAAAATGCCTTAGGTTCCACAGAACAGCCTAGAAACACATTCCTCTTTCTCTTTCTCTACCTCTCTCTGTCTTTCTCTGAGGGGTCAGAATGATGTTTTTCTAGGCCAGATCTGAATCTGCCCTGAATCCTCAGTAAAATAGGGCAGAAGGTAATGAGAAGAAATCGAGGTGATCCTACCTGTGATTGAGGCCAGCGGGCTTAGACACCTGAGAAAGCTCCCTCGGGCTGCTCACTTCCACTGGCAAGAGCCACAAGTCCAAGTCTGCCCTGAGCCTGGCTCTGCCACTTCCTAACCGTGTGACTTTGGACAAGTGGACCACCATCCTACAGCCCATCACCTACAAAATATGACCAACAATGGTTCCTATCTTTAGGGCCGTTATGTAGACAGAACTATACACAAATTCAGGGCATATGGAATACGTATAAGGACCAGCTTTTAACTTTCTTTCTCTTCCTGGTAAGTGGGGGCCTGTTGGGGGGCTCTTCTGAGACAGGTGGATTTTATTGGCTTATTAGAATTTGGCAGCTCCCGAACAACTAAAGGGTAAGCGCCTGACAATCTTATGTTTTCGATGTTGAACAGAGGACACTCTCAGAAACAGGTGTGTGTTGAATCAATGGGAGCAAGTTACTTAGGAGAGAGCCAGGCTCCCACACCCAAAAGCCGAGGTTAGGAGCAGCACCCATCTGACTTGCTCTCGTGTTCACCTTGCAGGGTGGTTTTAAGATCGACTTGATGGGGAGGATATTCAGGAGCACTTTTTTGGCTGCAACCATCAAACTGGGCAAGCCCTGTGTGAGGGCAGCACCAGCAATGACGTACAGAGCTTCACAAAGCGCACACACACAGGCTCCCCTGGGCTCATTCACACAGTCAGCTCATGCGTATGCTTCAAGTAACTGTCCAATGACTAATCAAGGGACATCTTCTGAGCAGGAAAGGAAAGGCCATTCCACCAGGGAAGCAGACCTCTGTTCAAATCCAGGCTCGACCTCTTTCATCTCTCTGAGCCTCAGTTTCCTCATTTGTAAAGATAAGGATAACAGCTAGGGCTGTGGGGAATATTATGTTAGAGAACTGAGATGAAAGTGACCTGACACAGCACTTGGAAAGTAGTAGGGGCTTACTAAATGCTGGTTAAATTGGAATCTGTCGAGGACTACAGGGAGATAAAGATCGAATGCATATTTTGGGGGGTCCTAAGGAATATCAGCCTTGTGTCAGGTTCTGGGCATACGGAGATGAATAAAACACGCCATCGTGGGGTTTTTATTTTAGGCAATGGGAGGGACATACACAAACATCAGAAAAGAAGTCACAGAAGAAGTCGACTTTATGCCAGTTTTAAAGGACATGAATGGGTTTGCAGGCAGGGATACTCCTGAGCTTGCAAGGTCCTCTTTGGTTATTTCTGACTTTGAGGAACATAGCCATAAAGAAAAATGAAATTCAATACTGCATTCAGTTCCAGTTGGTGAAGAGACCCCATCCAAAGTAAGGGACTCAGGGTGATGTCAGGCTCCTGGCTCCAGTCCCATTGTCCACCCTCTTCCACCCTGTGCTGTGCCCGGGAGGTTGATGTAGGTGGATTGAATCAATGGAGCCCACTTGCCCTCTGGTTCCTGGTTGGGCTCAAACAATGGGGAGCCTGAGCAGGCGATGGGAAGGAGGGAGGAGAGCAAGGTTTTTATTTATTTATTCCCCTGCCTCCGCCTTGCTGGGCCACTGTGGGTTGGCTGGGTCCCTCTACCAAAAGCCACAGCTCCTGCCAGGTGGGCCTCTCCACACAGTACTGTCTCAGGGTTCAGGTCACCACTCTGTCCCCTCTCTCTTCAGGCCAAGGGGAGGTGACAGCACTCAGCTATTACCAGCCCCAGGGAACTGCACTAGCCCTGTGGTTTCCCCACATCTTTGTAAATAGCTCCTTTATTCAACTCTTCTCGAATCACTAATTTAAGTGTGCCATCTGTTTCCTGCCAGCCCCTGACTGACACCTCCAGGTTCTCAGCCTGGATACTGCTTTACTCTGTGCATATATTTTTCTGGACCAGTGGAAAATAAGGCTGGAAATTTGGCCATGACAAGGTTGTCCTTCCAAATCTTTGCGCATCCTGTTTGCTGTTCAGTTTGGGCCAGTCATAAGAGTCATTTTTCCTCCCAGTTCTGAGGCAAAGTGGTTTTCAGGCCTAATCTGAGATCAGTAATCTCAGATGTATATGGGGACAGAATTCACATGAGCCCCTGGGGCATATTGACCTACCGTATATGGTGCTTCTCAAGACTAATTAGCAATTACACACACCAGGCCCTCAGGAGCACCCCGACACACACAGTAGGTACTGTTAACCTTACTTGGTAATGTCATCGGCCTGACTTTATTCCCTAATGATTCACAAAGATAGTGTCCCAAACAATCTCTGCTCTGTAGTTCTGTCATTTATAGATCTGCAACGTGAAGAAACATAGTTCACATTTCTTTGGACTCTACTGGGTGCCAGGTACTTCAGGCCATGTGGTAGAGAGTGGAACTGACACAGTGAACGGACATACTTTCTCTACCCACTTGCTGCCTTATCCATTGACTAGCTTCTAACCTTAAGCCAGCCACTTAAGAACCCCCCATTAATGCCTCAGCTTCCCCATATATAAAATCCATATAAT
Organism: Ursus arctos; assembly: GCF_023065955.2. NCBI lineage: Eukaryota > Metazoa > Chordata > Mammalia > Carnivora > Ursidae > Ursus > Ursus arctos. The sequence continues at coordinate 60,360,530 of NW_026622819.1, forward strand.
AATCGTCCTCTTAGAGTTGCTGGGAGGATTAAAGCAGTAAGATGTATAAAGCACTTACACATGTTTATGATGATTATGGACATGATCTCATCTAATCTTCATCACAATCCTTGAGTGTATGTGACTGTCTCAACTTCGCAGGTCTGTCTGATCTCAGAGCCTGGTTCCAGCACACTGTGTCTGTGGAGATGATGTGGGGGAAAGGAGTTCGGGAGGGGGTGTAAGAATATATTAACAATGGCCGCCAGTGTCAGGCCGTTACTATGTGCCCGGAACCATGCTAAAGCTCCTTACATACATTATCCCAATTCAAACTTAAAATTATGCAACGAGGGGGCGCCTGGATGGCGCAGTCGTTAAGCGTTTGTCTTCGGCTCAGGGCGTGATCCTGGCGTTATGGCATCGAGCCCCAGATCAGGCTCTTCAGCTATGAGCCTGCTTCTTCCTCTCCCACTCCCCCTGCTTGTGTTCCCTCTCTCGCTGGCTGTCTCTCTCCCTGTCAAATAAATAGATAAATAAATAAAATCTTTAAAATTATGCAACGAGGAAACTATTATCAACCTTATTTTACACTGGGAAACCGGGGCATCAGGGGTTAAGTTACACGCCTAGGGGTCATGCGAACTGCCTGGCTGGGGGGGTGGGTGGATGGAATCCTGGTGTCCCCCACCCAGACATTCGTGTCCTTAACCATGAGGAGAAGAAAATGCCACACTTTTCAATTGACAAAACTTGGGGATCCCGCAGAAACCCATCTGGGGAAGGGGTTCTGCACTGGGAGCTCCATTCCACTATAAACCAGATGGGTGTCCTCGGCTGCAGCAGTGAGAAGCTAGCTTAGCGCCGAGGCTGGCAAATGCAGGATCTGATGTAATCTATTCCATTACTGAGTGTGCAGTAGCTCATGTTTAAAAAAAAAAAAAAAAAAAGGAAAAGGAAAGAAAGAAGGAAAATGGCTGTAGAAATGGTCGGAAGGGGGGAGGCGTAGAAGCCGGCCAACTGAGAAGCAGCAGCTGGCTGTACAGAAGCCGATCACAGTGGCCATCAAACAGGAAGCAGGGGAGGACCCTAACCGTCCAGGTCATCCGAATTCCCTCCTGCAGGACAATGGAAGATGAGGCCACTTTGACAAGGCCCTGTTCAGAGAGGCTCCCACAGCCAGGCTGGGTTGTACAAAGCAGTGTCACTGCCTTAGAGGAGACCATGGGGGCGGGGGGATGAGAACCCCCGTATATAGTTCCTCCTCGGGGTGTGCTGTCTTCTCCAGCTCCGCCTCCGCTTGCTGCCAGCACAAGCGCGGTGGGGCGGGGGGGACTGCCCAATATCCCCATGAAAGGCATTCACTCAGGGAGGAGACAGAAGAACAATAAGCAAGGGGGAAATAAGATCTGGCTTCGTCCACCACAAAAGGGCAATGTGTGTCAAACCTGCCATGAAAGCGGTTGGGGACGAGGCTGATGAGGTGGGGACCCTCCTGAGAGAGATGGTCAGTGGGACCTAACAGGAGGCAGCTGCCACTTTGTAGGGCTGAAATCTTGCTGTAACTAGCTCAACTATAGGTTGAAATCTGTCTCAGATGGCTTCAGGGACAGGCAGCCCTGGATTCCACACCTAGCTCAGTCTCCTGCCTGGGCTTCCAGCCACCATCCAGTACTCTGTGACCCCGCCCCTGGACACGTTTGATTGGGCCGAGGGAAGAGGTCAGCTGACCTCAGATAGACCAATCAGAATGTCACTGGAAGGGGACCCTTCCCCCCCCCCCCAGGGTTTGTTTTGATGTGTCTTGTTTCTTTTTCCCCCCTATTTTGTGCACTGCTATATCCCAAATGTCAACGATAATGCCTGGCAATGTAGTAGGTACTGCGTGTATATTTAACTGAAACTCTCCTCACTTCGAACTGGGATTCTGCCGACTGGTCTCTGCAGAGCTGGCGCTGAGGTGCCTGCCCTAACTTGGGATCTGAGGCAGTCACATTCTGCAAAAATGGATTCAGGAATGTGCAGAGGGAAAAGGAGGAGTAAGAAACGGAAACCAGAGGGATGGAAGCAGAGAGAGTCCGGACAGGCGACAGGAACATATGCCTGTATCTTCTTGATAACGTTTCCTTTTCACCCTAAGCTGGCTTGAGTGGGTCTTGATATTTAAAACCAAATCATTCTAACCAAAACAGCATGTCTCCTCGGAGTCCCTCCCTAAAGGGATTGCTGAGAATTCCTATGCACTCTTGAAGTATTTTTAGCCGAGTGCACTTGGAGGCATGAAGGACAACTTTAATCCTTCACCAAATACCTTGTCTGATCTGCCTACTGAGACACTGAGGTGGGTAGGCGGTAGGGCAACTCTAGGGCCCCACTACCTGGCTCCAAATACTGGCTCCCTCCCACCATCCTGCAACCTATGGCAGGCTATCTAACTTTGCTGAACCTCAATTTCCCTCTTTGCAAAATGGACATGTTAGTAGCATTTACCTCCACAGGTTATTTGAAAATCTAAAGTGCTTTGCACAGTGCTTAGCACAGGGTTAGTGCTGGATAAGTAATAATAATGCATCCAATACATTGAACAAGCAGGATTCCTATAAAAGCAATTTTATTTTGTTTATCATTTCCCTTTATACCTACCCATTGTGTGCAATCTGTCCTTGCTCCAGAATGAGAATATGATCAATCGCATGAGTTTCCTAACCACTGTTAGGTAATAGAAGGTCCTGTGATCACTTTAACTGGGGACACTGCCTCAATTCAGTACTTATGTCTTCTCCCCCTCTTCCCCATAGGGCTTGCTGCCAGCATTTCTGCTCCCCTATTATTTGCTATCCTATTTTCTGGATCTTCCAAGGAGCATGTGGGACTAGAGAAGGACGGTAATGGGGATAGGAAAGTTCTCAATTGTTCATATACTGTTAAAGGCTGGCTTTGCACTCTCTGAGTGTGACAGATGTTTCAGGTTCACAGATTTGCACCCAAGATTTTCTGGAGACGTCCCTGCCGGACCACCTGTGATGACAACCTCTCACCTGCCATGGTAGGGTCAAGTCCCTACCTTCCCTGTTCTGCTGCCATCAGCCACTGTGAGCGTGCGTCGACCCAGGGGCACCGCATCCCCCACTGCAGGGCCCTCAAAACAAGCTCTCCAGGAGTCCCTGAATGACAAAGGGCTAAGGCTGAAGCACAAACTCTTTTTCCAAAGACATTTTCACAAAATCTTCCCTAAATCTCAATCACCCAACCCCGTTCTATCCTCCGAAGTGGTGAAGAGATTTAAGAGGTGTGGGACTGGTTTTGGGATTTTTCTTTTGTAAATTCTTTACTTGACGGTCCCTGCCCTGCCTGTGGAATGCAGCCGCTGTTGTACCTTGATGCCTCTGCTAAAACTCCCATTTTGATCTCCTGTTAATAATAAACTGACGTGTATGTTTAACCTTTCCGTTCACAAAATGTGATCAGGTGCATTGCTCAATTCCTCACAGCAACTCTATCAAGGTGGCAATTCCGCTCTCCCCATTTTATGGATGAGGAAATGTGACGCACAGAGAGGTCAAAGAGCCTATCGGAGATCACACAGCTGAAGATTTGAAGGCACATTTGCACTGACTGCCTGACTCCTTTCCATAGCGGCACACAGCTTCCTGAATGAGGAAGGCATGGGAGGGCTCTGTGCCCTTGCTCTGTGCTGCCTGGCACTTGGGCTGTGAGCCTTCCGTGGCCCAGAGCACTGCTGATTCAAGGGATGTCCTAGAGGCCAGCTCTGCAAGGCAGCAGCCTCCTCGGTACAAAACTCAAACACAGACCGAGACTTCCTTATGTGGATCGAGGCGGCCAGCCCTGTGACTGGCAGCTGGGTTCAGAGAACCAGCCAAAGAAAAGCCTTGCTTCCTTTGCACATAAAGCACCCATTCTCAGCCACACACACTGGCACAAACACTCACAGACCAGAGCCTCAAAGGCCCGGACAATAAAACAGACACAGGCAAGAGCAAGAGATTTTTTTTTTAATTTCCAAATGCAAAACCCAGATAATACTCAACACTTATATACAATTTGCATATGAGCTGAAATTTTTATAGGAAAGGCAGAGATTTCTTGTGCCAGAGTTTTGGGGGCAGATGGTTGGGGGAGGTGTCTATAAAGACAGCTTTATAGCCTGTGGCCACTTCCTCATGGTGATCAGCACATGGGCCCAAAATACACCAGCTCCCTTTTCCCCCATGTTGCTCGTCTTCTACCCATCTTCCTTTCTCCTAGACCCTCTCTCTCCTTGATTGATACCTTCCTAGTGGCCAGCCCTGGGCTAGCTGCAGAGATGAGTGATAGTCCAACCTGCCCTCTAGGGCCTCGGAGTCAGGTAGGGAGGCAGGAAACGAAAAACCAACACTGAAAATCCAGGATAATAAAGATAGAGATACATGCAGAGCACTGTGGGACCATGGAGTGGGCAGGAGGGGGGAGGGATCGAGGAGATTTTCGAGATATTTTATGACTGGTACAGACAGACAAGGCTGAGTGGTTGCCTAATGCGTCAGAACAGATCCCAGCCTTTACACAGAATTGAGCTAATGTCGGCCCGTACTGGACGGAGAGAGAGCATCTTGGAGGAGGAGATGCTTGAGCTGAATTGTGACAGCACGTTCATTAGACAGACAGACTGCAAGAGGGGAAACTACAGGCGGAAGCAACAGTCAGGGCAGAGAGGCAGGAGAGAGAGAGTCTGGTGTGTGATTTCAACACAACGAAGTTCCTAAATGCAAGCCTGTACTTCATTGGAGGCTCAATCAAAGAAATAGTGATCTGGTCCAACAATGGAAACTAAACAATCTTACTGTATGACGCACATCTGATGGGCAAGTCAAGGAAGTTTCAAGGGTGGTATTTACAATACTCAATGCAGTATAAGCTGTGAAATTTAATGCCCCAGTAAGGTGCAGTTGTGCTGTGTACAGCTTCCCAGGCTAGAAATGGGTCAGCTGGTCTTCAGGTTAAAGGCCCTTAGCTTGGTGGTCATCCTTATGCCCCTTTGTCCTTGGACTATCTGGAACCTTCTGATTCTTAGTGGCCCAAATACCTAGATTTTGTCCAAAACCCAGTACTGGTTTTCCCAGATGTAGGAACACAATGAAAATCTAATTGACCCCACTCTGGTCTTGGGATGCTAGCCTCTGATTCTCAACTGCCCCAGTCTTTGTGTAATTAACTTCTTGACCGCAGAAATGAAGGCTCCATAACAGAATTGGAAGGCCCTCTCCAGGACAAGAAGGAGCGTCAGAGCTGAGACCTTTTCTGTTTACCATCTGAATGTCAAAACTCAATCGAGTATAACAGCCATTGCTTGGATCCATAATTCTAAAGTGACCCAGCCTGACGGGTACCAAATAACATCCAAATTATACCCTACACAGTGAGAAAGAAAGAAAACTAAAATCGGGCTCCTTCATCATTTTTCTCTCATGAACGCCTCTTATGAATATTTTGCTTTAAAAGACTAATGTGCTGAGGACTTGGGAAAACGTATTTGTGTGCATTCATTAAGTCTCCAACTCAGAAACACATTCTGGGACTAATTATTTTTTAACTAACTAATCAGCATGTTTCATTCATAAATTGGGATTTATCAGTATAGCACATGAAAGGAGAGAACATATTATTATTTTAATTTGGTTAATATGCAAAAACGCTCCGTGTTTGTAATGACCTGCTTTCACTGAATAGAAGCAGCCTGGAAACAGTGGCGGCTTCCTCTAATGAGGGTGCTGGCTCCCGGCCCCAGCTGTTCGCCACTAGACACTCTGATTGCTCCCTGACCGTCAGCGCTTGTGTGTCTCCTGCAAAGAGGCAGGAGCGAGTTCCTCGCGTGGGGAAAAACTGAATGCCACTGTGTTTGTTCTGCTGATAGAACCAGTTACATACGCTTTGTTAGTGGGAAGAAAAAGCCTGGAGCACGAGGGTGGAGTGTGGTGGGAAGGAGTGTTCACTTTTGTTGGCTATAAAACACACACACACACACACACACACACGCATATGCACACGCACACGCATGCACGCTCGTGCACACACACCCTGAACCCATCAGGAATAGGGCCCAAATCCATTAATGAGAGATTCCGCTGTGATCTGGTGATTCTTGTCTCCTCTCACCCTATTGTGCCTGCCATCCCATGTGCTGTTTGTCTGTCATGCAAATAAATCCTGTGCTGAAGTCCCCTGATAAAGGGATTTATTTATCAGCCTGACCTGAGTATCCCATTTGTTCCTGCAAATGAGCGGCTCCTCCTTGCTCCCACGCACCCTGATTTAGAGCCCTGGAACCAGGGCTGCAGGTTCACCCAGTTTATCAGGAGCCTGGATTATCTCCCCACCCCTCCAACTGTCAGGTCCTGCTTTGAACCAGAATCCTCTTGCCCCTCTGAATTGCTCTGGCCTCACACAGAAGCGCGGCGTGGGGAGGGATGGGGGCAGAAGTCATCGCTGGCCTTTCTGTGACATACTGGAGCAGGGTCCAGCTGCATTCTTTCTGTCCAGCCCTGGTGCCAGTCTGCCTCGGTCTCCGCCCGGGGACATCCTGATGTGGCACATTCTAGAGCCAGGCGCTGCTTTTGTGTTTTAAAGAAGGACATTTCCTCTTCCGTTTTTTTTTTTTTTTTTAATTTTTACTCTAGGAGCTATTTTTAAGTTATGAAAGAAATACACACGCTCATTGTAGAAAATTCAGGAAAAGCAGAAAACGGACTATTAAAACAAGTCTATACTCCCACTACCAAGAGACAACCGGCACATACATTCCCATCTGGGTGTTTCCTTGTGCCCCTTTGTGGCTGTGGCAGAACAGACCCTCTCCGTGAGCGACAGCAGTCTGGGCTTCCTCTATTTGTGAAACAATGCTGTAAAGCAGGATGGGAAAAACTGTGCTGTATTTTAAATGTTTACATGCAACAATCAGAGTCACATGATTGTTAAATGGCAAGAGTATATCTGTGACTATGCGTAACTATTCAGAGTATCCCTGTGATTACTTATAAAACTGCATTTAGAGATCATGTCAAAAGGCTAAATTTGAGACCTTAAGGAAACATGAGACCCAGTCAAATTGCTCTCTGGGGTCGCCCACCCCCCCACCCGGGGTTTGTATATGTGTGTTTGTGCTTTTATTATATTAGAGATCATACTATCTTCACATTTTTCTATTCTGACTTAATTGTACTTTGTTAACATTTTTACGACTCAAAAAAAAATTCGTCTGCAACCGAGTTTTGATGGCTTCCCAACATTCCATATGCAAACTTACCACCTAAGGTTTTACCCGTTATTGAACAGTTCAGAGGATTCCTTTTTGCCCCACTATGATAAATAATACTGCATCGAACATCTTTATAGGAAAGCCTTTGTGAGTCCCTGGGGTGACTTCCTTTGGATGGATTTCTGAAAGGAAAATGACTGAGTCACAGGGTAGGAACATTGCAGTGTCTTGTTTCATGTTGCTCAATTTGTTCCCAAATCGGTGGTAGTGATTTACCACGAAAGTTAGAACATTTTCGTTGTTTTAATTAGTCTTCAATCGCAGAAGTAATTCACAGAATACGGGCTCCTTGTAAAGGAATTTAAAAGGTAAGGCCAGAATCTCTTTCACCCACCTCCTCCAATCTCTGAATCCCTCAGAGGCAGCCGCGGTTGGCAGCTTGGCAAACGTCCTCTGGTAACGCATTTAATTTGTTATCTGAGTGCTTCTATGAAATGAGTACCTCTGAACAAGTAAAAACTTGTATGTCTCTGTAACTATAGAAAACACGATATTTTTTGTGTCCACAAAATGTAAAAATCACTTTTTTACACGAATGATATCATATTGTATGTGTGTTACTTGCCTTTTTTCCCCCTTCAGCTGTCTGTCTTGGAGTCTTTACTGGGTATATATAAATCTACCTCATTCTAACTTTCCATACAGTTTCGTGATAGATATAGCCTTGTTTTTTTGTTTTTTGTTTTTTTTTTAAGATTTTATTTATTTATTTAACAGAGAGAGACAGCCAGCGAGAGAGGGAACACAAGCAGGGGGAGTGGGAGAGGAAGAAGCAGGCTCCCAGCGGAGGAGCCTGATGTGGGGCTCGATCCCAGGACTCTGGGATCACGCCCTGAGCCGAAGGCAGATGCTTAACGACTGAGCCACCCAGGCGCCCTGATATAGCCTTGTTTTGACAACCATTAATCTATGCATAAATATTTTGGGTGATCCTAATTTCTTTTTCATTTTTACAAATAGTGCTGTGATGTGTACCCTTTTACACAAGTAAGTTATTTGAACAAGTTTTTTTTTTATACAACGGAAACCAAGAACTAGAATTTCTGGGTCATGGGCTGTGCACATTTTTGATAGATACTGCCAAATGACAGAGGGCATTTTCAATTACTTTTATTAGGGATATTCTAGAATGCCTCGGACTTAGGCTTCATTATCAGGATGTAGATCTGAAATGTTCTTTTTTTTTTTTTTTAAAGATTTTATTTATTTATGTGACAGAGAGACAGCCAGCGAGAGAGGGAACACAGCAGGGGGAGTGGGAGAGGAAGAAGCAGGCTCATAGCGGAGGAGCCCGATGTGGGACTCGATCCCGGTACGCCGGGATCACGCCCTGAGCTGAAGGCAGACGCTTTAACGACTGCGCTACCCAGGCGCCCCCAGATCTGAAATGTTCTATCAGGTGGCATGTCACCCAAAGGTCTATTGATGTATTCATTCATTAGCCCGTCCATCTCTAGCTTCTGAGGACCCAGCACGGCCCTTCAATACAGAGTACACAGTCATCAATGAATGTGGGTTAGGTGCTCTTCTCTTCACCAGCCACACCCTCGAGGGGCTCCAACCTGACACCCGATTCCTTTCCACACCTGCCAACCTCTAGCTCAGCTTTCCAGACAGTGCTCAAATTTCCCCTCTTCTTGGAAGCCCTCCCTGGAGCCCAGGCTGAGTAAGGCAGCCTCTCTCCCGTGTCCCCACGGCACCCTTATTTACGGGCTTGTCATGCTTACTGCAATTTGGAATTCAGTCATCTCTCCCCTGTTGCACTGGATAGTCTCGGGATCTTGTTGGCGCACGGCTTTGGGGCATCACCTGATACACGTGTGCGGACTGCTGACTGAACCACAAGCACGTATCCATGGCAGTGTGTCAGCTTCGAAAGGGAACGGGCCAAGTGTATGCAGCATTTTTCATGCAGACCTTCACAGGAAAGGGTTGTAAACAATTAGATGGCTAATAGTTGACCTTTGATGGTGGTCATGGTGTGGATAACAACGATGAACGATCGGTAAGTAGAGTACATCACGAACCCCTCACACACACACATTTAGAACCATGTCTTTCACCTCTCTGGAAAGTGTTCATAACACTCCTCACTTCAATACTTCTCCACGAAATCGAGAAGTTTCTTCGGCAATTTATCTTTTAAAATGCATCGCAGGGATGACAGACGGCAGCAGAAAACCTGCTCAAATAGTTGGAGTGTGGCAGCTTCCCGTCGTCAGTCTCTGGGTAGGGTCTCAACTCTGAAAAGAAATGGAGGAAAAAAGACTGGAAATAAAGATATCGAAATGTGAATAATGGTGGCATCAGTGGAGTTAGGGCAAGGTGTGAGGTTCTTTTTGCTTTTTTAAACCTTTCGGATTATTTTGCTGTGTGTATAAATTCATTTTAAACCAGAAAACTAGAAATCACCAAAAAAAGTCTAGTGATTGATGGCATTTTCTTCTATTTTTTTAAAGATTTTATTTATTTATTTGACAGAGAGAGAGAGCATAAGCAGGGGGACCAGCAGAGGGAGAAGCAGGCTCCCCACTGAGTAGGGAGTCCAATGTGGGGCTCAATCCCAGGACCCTGAGATCATGACCTGAGTCAAAGGCAGAGGCTTAACCAACTGAGCCACCCAGGTGTCCCCAATTAATGGCATTTAAAGAGAAAATTTAAAATAATTGTGATGTGTTTACATGTCTGAGAGAAGAAAATAATTCCAACAGGACTAAGCTGAGATATCAGCTCTCAGATTACTTAGTCACTCATTCAATATTCACTGGCTACCTGGGGAGGACTGTGCTAGGGGCAGAGTCCACACTCATGACACTCACACCTAGCGGGAGCCATACACTCGAGTACTAATGGGGGTCAGGCAGCAAAAAGAAAGAAGTGAAATCCACCCAGTGGCCTGCTCCTAATATTTGCTAACATTTGCAAGCCCAGGGAAAGAGTATAAATGGAAGTCCATCTACCATATGTCTAAATACTTATGTTATAAATAGAATTAACAAACTGAAGTATGGTCTAGTCTCCAACCTTGACAAATAGATTTTTATAATGACCTGGAAGGCCAAGTTCAACGTTAGAATTCTCAGACTTCTCAGACTTCCTCACCTGAAGATGATAACAGGGTCCCTAGCCCAAGGTGCCCCCCGGCAACACACCATCCACTCTTCTGCTCCTCCCTTGCCTGACTCCAGCTCATACAGCAAAGGACTTTGCGCAAGTGGATGGGCACCTTGGCCTGCACATTCAAACTTCATTCCCTTCCCTCCCCACCAAAACACCCCAGCTTTCTCTCGGCCACCTCTAAGGCCCAGGGTATGTAGTCTAGCAGTGCTATTCACCTTGGGAAGAACTAACTGAGAAAGAGGTCTCTGCAGGCTGTGGAAGCAGATACAGGTCACATGGGCAGGGAATCCAGGGTCCCTTGGCGCCAGCAGTATGATCTAAAAGAGGCAGCACAGGCGTCCCTTGGCTCCATGAACTCCTGGGGGAAGGGTACCTTTGGAGAGGGGCAGAGTGGTGCCTCTAGGGCATGGGGCCAAAGGAAGGGCCCCACCTGTCTGGTTCCTAAGGCAGCACTATCAGCTGGATGGGTAGAGACTATGGTGAACTGGATGATGAACTCCCCATCTTACAAGCAACTACTTAACTCCAGCCCCAAATTGCCATACGTGGGAATCTAAATGGCCACATCTTCCTTTTTTTTTTTTTTTTAAGATACAAATCTGGGTTTTCTTATAACATTGCATAATTTCTACATGTTAGCAAGTAATAACTTTACAAAAGTCGATTACTCTGCAGGCTCAATCTAAAATATCTGTGAACCACCTGCCTGTGACCTTGATGGAAGGAAAGAAAATTAAAATTCCATTTACACGTTGCTTGACTACTGTTTGGCTTTGAAAATGATATTCACCAATTCATTAGTGTCACTGAAACCCATAAGTAAATGATGATATGTCTCCATTGCTGTATATATGTTTGAATGGCATGCATCTTCTGTTCTCCAGCAGAAATCCAATTTACCTGGTACCTTTCAGGACTGATGAATGTCCCTGTAACCCAGCAGGAAAGGCCTGATGTATGGATTTGCACCTCTTGCTTTCGTGATGCTGGCTGTCCTCATGTTCTGCTCTGGCCTGCCATCGTAACCTGAGTGCATGCACCTCTCACTGCACTTCCCCTATACTGCTGTCATTAGCTCGTTATGCCTGTCACTTCGAGAATTATCTCCATATCTGCAAGGCCGACCACAGAGCCTGTCACAGGGTAGACACCTAATCTATTTTGTTTGTTCTGAACTGAATTTGTTGGTGGTTGGTGCTCTGTAATCACCCATGTCTCCCCGATCACAAATTAATAATAATCATAGCTGACATTTCTTGGACATTTGCTATAGGTTAGGCACTGTGCCAAGAGCTTTACATGGTCTGCCTCATATTATCCTCTCAACTAACTGCTTAACAATTTTTATCCCCATTTTCCAGATGCAGAAACTGAGGCTCAGAGAGATGAACAGACCTGCTCAGGAGTCATTCAGCAAACAGCAAATGGCACTCTGGTAAATGGCAGAGATGGGGTTTAACTAATCTTGCCTGATTCAAAAGGTGTGTGTTCTTAACCAGTAAGCAAGTATTTCCCTAAAAGTGCCACTAACAGTCCTTGAGACGCTTTCAGGTGGTGCATAGGGGAACACTGAATCACTAGGCATTTGTTCGACTCTGTATGTATTTATTTCAGTGTGTTGTCAGGAAAAAATAAATGGCAGCGTCTGTTTATGACATGACATTGATTTTTCTGCTTACATTAGTGATATAAAATTTTCCTTTTAAACTTATTTAGTTAAGTTCTAAAAAATGGAGTCCATTTACAAATAACGGGCGAATAGTAAGATAGGTAATATAATAATACAGCAAAAATCATGTGCTTGAGTATATAAAAAAAAGACTAGAATTGAAAAACTCTGCCTCATAAACCACCACATAGGGATTCAACAGAAACACACACACACGATGAAACGAATGTTTAAACTCTCACCATGCACTTACAAGTTTGTAAAACGTTGCTTAGAAAATGCATCCCAGACCTTGCCTAATGAGGGCTCCAACCAGCCTCTAAACTTCTAAATTTGAAGCATGTTTATTTCTTTTTCCTTTTTCTATTTTTGGAACTTCAATGGCCGAATGGATTTAAAAAATTGCCTCTAAATAAAAAATGAGCTAGGGGCCTGGAGCTCTCCTCTGCCTCATTTCAACTCCGAGCAAATGGTGAATTACAACACCCCTGGACATAGGGGTTTCTAACTGCCAAGCTGCCAGGCTTTTAAATAACAGCCGCACAGAAGTGTGGCCATAATGCTACCTATTTCCCTTGCTAAATTATTTATGCATTTATTTTATTTTACATGGGCTGTTGAACCTGGAGGTACTTCTGTGGGGGCCAGGTCATTTCAAGAAACCCATTACTGAGAATCAACTCAACCACATTAGAAACTGGCACATCGAACTGTATGTGATACTGTTCGTTAATATTATATAATTACTGCCTCCGCAGTTGTTTTTGGGTGGTGATAACTTTACGTGTATGCATGTGTGTGTGTGTGCACTATCCAATGGCTTCGAGGCAATCCACTTCATTAAGAAGCTGTTTAACATTGAGGATATATCAATAGAGACTCGCTTAATGCAATCGTGGAACTGTACCGAAACGGACTCAGCCAAATGAAGCTATTACCATGTATAATGTGTTTTACACAAGATTGAAGCAGTTTACTAAGTTTATAAACCACTCTCCAGGATTTACAGTGACTGATTTGCCAGAAGGTCAGCAGTGTGGTAGAAGTGTTATGCCAATAGTAACTTGATGTATGCTAATAGGGGATTGCTGTATTTTTCATAGAACAACACAAAATAGCCACAATAAAGTCTGTAATTTGTAAGATTTTCCAAAGTATGCTTATTGTTAAATTCAACCTAACATGTATTACTTTGGGTATACTTGTGAATTGTATATGTGAAGGGAAAAAAAATTGATTAATTCAACCTTATTTCAACATACACTCAGTAAAGGCCTACTATGTGCTGGCATAATACCAGGCCCAGAGGATACAAGAGAGAAAAGAGTACCTGACCCACAGGAGCAAGTCTAGTGAGTGGGGTCTAAATAATCATTTACATAATAGTCAATTATATGGCTGAGTGTCTCTGCCAAGTGAGGAGAAGACACCCACCTTTGCAGGGAGGTCAAAGAAGGCCAATGAAGGTGCTTGAGTAGGAGCCCCCTGGCAAACAAAGTAGGTGTTCTTGGCAAACAGACACACATGGAAAGGCCCAAGGAAGTTGTGTAGTGAGCACAGGAGACACTTTTTGACTTCTCCAAAGACTCTCCCTTTACATTTGCTGGCACAATTCTCATTTGGGGTTATGTTTCATATTGGAGATTCTTTAGTGTCAGGGATGGTGGGCCCAGGTCTGGTCTAGATTGTGGTATGTAACCCAGTTCTGACCCAAAAGATGTAACAGGAAGTGTGCTGAAGGGTCCTTGGGAAAGACCTTCTCTCCTTGATCAGAGGAAAGCTCATGACTAGAAAGAAACTCAACTTTTTGAAGCCCTTGATTTCTTGCCTCTGAAAGCCACAGTGTGATGACCTGGTCTGTGGCAGACATCTTAAGATCCTGAAGGCAAGGCCAAGAACATCTAGAGATTCCAACCCAGAGTCCTGACATGACTGACCAGCCAGCACGAGCAACCATCCACCTCTAGACACCTTGATGTGTGAAAAAAATAACCTCTTGTTGCTTAGGTCATTCTTACTCATGCATTCTGTTACTTGCAGCAAATAGGATTCATGACTGATGGCAAGTTCGTGGAACCTCAAGTTTTTCAGGGTGCTTGGAACAGTGTTCTGGGAGAGCGGTACAAAACGATGCTGAAAGGTCATCCATCTCGTCAGGTGCATGGGCTGGCATGTTAAGGAGACTGGCAGTGCTCTTCAGACAGTAGGTCCCTTTCCAGTGGGTACACAAGATGATTGCAGGTGGCACCCAGACAAGGCAGTGCGTACTCTTACATTGCACAGGGAGAAATTTAGTTCCCTTTCCATTCTCTGTCAGTCCCTCTAATGATGTAAAGAAGACCTTTCAAGATTGGGCTAGTAAGACTTTAGCACCTTTCTAACCTTATTAGTCTTCCTTTTTAACAGAAACATTAGAGCCTTTGAAATGCATACAGGATCTAGGAGGAATTCATACCATTATTTTGTTTTCAATATTTAAACATGACAATTACTTTTTAGTTGTAAGTGATCACTGTTTTTCATTTTGAGTGGTAAATCACATTGCCTTAAACAAGTTTTTAAGTTTTTTAGAAGGTAAGCCAACTTATGGACACACTAAATGTGTGACGGTGCAGGCACTATACCAATATGGCAAAAATTGTGATGCTGGAATGAAAACCACTTAAGTTTGAAAAATATAGTTGAGGGGGTGCCAGGGTGGTGCAGTAGGTTAAGCGTCTGACTCTTGGTTTTGACTCAAGTAGTGATCTCAGGGTTCTGAGATCAAGCACCCTATTGGGCCCAGTGCGGTGTCTGCTTGGGTTTCTCTCTCCTTCTCCCTCTGCCCCTCCACCCTCCAGTCTCTCTCTTTCTCTCTCAAATAAATAAATAAATCTTTAAAAAAGAAAAAGACAAATACAGTTGAATACATCAGGAAGCACTGAAAGTGTTTGAACAACGGAGTAAGGTAAGTAGACTCCCCATTTGGAAAGATTCAATGAGCAAGGCCAGATACGAAGCCCGAAGATAGCACCCACAAAAAGAATCCAGGTGAGAAATGATCAGACTTGAACCAAAGCAGGAGATGGAGAGAAGGAGGAGATGCTGAAGGGAGAAATGAAGAAAACCTGGGGACCAACTAGAAAAGGATGGAGGAGGAGAAGGAGAAGTTTAGGATGACTCTTACATTTGGCTTAGCAAACTGAGAGAATGAACCATGGTGCCACTGAGTAAACCAGAGGAAAGGGAAGGAGGACTAAGGCTGGCCACACAGAACTGACGGCCCTTCTTCATCCCAGGTGGGCGTGTTCTGTGGATCACTGGCTCTCAAAGCATGCTCATCAAGCCAGTGGCATCAGCGCCTGAAAACTTGTTAGAAACACAGATTCTTGGCTCTACCCCATACCTATTCAATCAGAGACTCTAGTTTGTTTTAACTCGTCCTCCAGGTAATTCTGAAGCATGCTAAAATTTGAGGACCACTGGGTAGAGGAAGAGTTCTGAATCAAGATACCTGGGCAAAATAACTGAATTATTTTAGACAAGGCCCCTCCCTGGACCTGTTTCCTCAACTGCAAAATGAAGGCATTGACTTGGCTATAAGACTCAGGTCAGTCACTAAACTTCTCTAGGCCCAAGTGCCTTACCCATCAGTATCCACCTCCCCTTTTCTTCACTGGTAATAGAATGTCACTTTTTAACTAGGTACATGCGTGTGAAATAAAGACCATACTTCCCAACCTCTTTTGCCCAAGTCGTGCCCATAGGGCCAAACTCCTGCCAGTGGGAGGAGAATGGAAGTGATATGTATGTCTTCTGAAAAGCTTCCTCAAAGAGAAGGGTCATGTTCCTTCTTCATCTTTCTCCTTCTTAGTTCAGTCTAAAACACAGGCATGATGGCTGGGGCTTGATCAACTATCTTGGATCATAGGCAGAGGTTACATTTTGAGGAGGGAAGCAATGGGATAGACGGAAACTGGCTTCTGATGACATCTTGAAACCACCCCACCAGCCTTGTATTGACTCTCCCAAACCTCTTTTATATAAGAAAGGAATTTTTCTGTTTTAGCCATTCTTAGTTTGGTTTTCCAGTGTTCTTATACTATTTTGAGAAAATCTCTTAAAGTTTAAAATTTTATGAGAAAATAGTATGAGAAAACTTAATCAGAATATCTTGGGGGGCCAGGGTTTGGAAATCTGCATTTGATGGGCTCCTATTGGGGACCGACGCACAGTCAAGTGTAAGGTTGGATGCTTGTGAATCAACTCTTATAACTGTTCTTCAGGAATATATATACTCTGAGAATAGAGGACCAGGAAATTTGGACATAAAAGAAAAGGAGCATCTTTAATAACTTTTTTTAATAGATGCCTTTCTTTGAACCTTTATTCCTTCAAGTTTCCAAAGTGAAACTGCTTAGGTAGTAAAAATTCTGGCCAAAAGGAAAGCATCAGGCAAATTGAACCAGTATCTATGAATTTATGGATATGTTGGGGCTAGAATTTTGGTCTCTGACTCCTAGTCTCTGACCTCTGGACCCTGAAACTTCCCTGCAAGCTGTAAAAAGCTATTCTTTTCCAGTATCACAGGTGAAAATCCTCCAGCCTAGCCACAGCGTGTGAGATTGCAGCTGTTCGGCAGTATGGCCGGGGTTCGGTGCAGGGAAGTGAAGTGTGTCCAATCAAAACAGTAAGGGGTAATCTAGGTCAGCAGCCCATCCACATAGGTGGCCGAGGCCACGAAAGAATCCAAGTCATCCCATGTGATGCATGTCACAGTTTGGAAGGTCAACCCCCTGTTCCCGCTCACCTAAATCTTTGCCAGGATAAGGCAATTTCAAGTGAAGCATGTCTGTGTCTTGGACCTTTCCAAGCCATTTATTCAGTAACAATGCATTGGAGGAACTGGCTTCACCACCCCCACCAAAATGGCTTGTTAACTATGGACTCTATGTGAATGATAATACCTTAAATGGGAAAGCAGAAGGAAAACAGTATTTAAAGTGCAGAGGGTTTGTGCAGATTATAAAACAACATACAAGAAGGGAAAATATAACCCAGCAATTAACTGTAAAAAAAACGCAAAACACAGTGGTGTTTTCTAAGTAAACGTGCACACTTCTCAATATTAAAACAGGGTGAAGAGCAGAGAGGTGAGGTTTAATAAAGCCTGCTTTCAGGCCTTGGCTTTGTTTCTTTCTGTCCAGCTTGCTTTCTGGGAGTGAGCGTCCAGAGACTTTTGGAAAAGAAGATATTCCAAAAGTAATTCCACTCTTCTCTCTTCCTCTACCTTCATAGGACCTGCCCTTAAATATTATTGTTATATTTTTTAAATTTCAGCAAAATATATATTCCACCACTACACGAGAAGGCTTATTAACAAAGCTAGGCAAAGCAACGGCTGGGTATTAATCTCTTAGGGGACGGGACCGTGGACCTGCCCAGACTTGTCTTCTTGCTACAGTTCACTACTCAACAACACCAAGGACACTGTGTCCTTCAATTCCATCACAGAAAGCTCCAGGGCCACCAACTCTAAACTCTAAACGGACCAACCGCTTTAAATATTTCTGCATGCGACGACCGTGTGCTCATGTAATTTATGATGGCACCTAGTCGCTTTTTTGTATGGGTGTCATATTTCCATAAGGTGCCTCTGTTTTACTCAGATTAACTGAAGCAGAGCTGCCACATTGTACAACTCCAGGGGGTGGCATTCACATAATAGTCTGTTGTGCCCTGTGGAGTTGTATAGTGCACAACATGAGCGGCCTTGGGTGGCAGCCCTAGTTACTAAAGTCACCAGGCAGGCCCTGGGGAGTTGAGTATGTGCTGTTGGGAGAAGGCTGACAAATGCTTCAAGGGCAGTGGTGGAGGACATCAGAATTAGAATGGGGCATTCTGTGTGGTTATGAGGTGAGATTTATATCACCTGCCAAGCTTTAAAAGAGGCTGGTGAAAGAGATATTAGGGCCATGCTTCCTGGGAGGCTTGGGTTTGGGGTGTGGTTGACCTCAAACCCCAGAGGGGGCTGGGCAGTAGCCAACAGGGTACATGCATTCACTAGTCTACGAGTTCTCTGAAGATGTGTCAACCCCTTGCTGGACAGGGAGGGAGGTTTTTTGTTTCGTTTTGTTGTTGTTGTTTTTATCTGGTAGCACCTTAATGTTTAGACAGAGCTTGCTTTCTCGGCAACCTGAAAGGTTCCCAGTGAGTATGCTTCATGGAGGGGCTCTCTTCTGCCAGCAGAGCGTTCAAGCCAGCACTCATCTGCAACTGTAGATCCCTTTGCAGATCCTAAATGGAGCTGCTGAATTGTTGTCATGGTTACCTGGGCCAGTTTCTGAGGCCAGAATGTTTTTAAGGAGGGCAGCCCTGAGCTGGGTATCCTGGGTTTCTGAGCAGACAACTGACCCAAAAGAATTGTCTCCCCCTTCGCTCTCTCATGCTCCTACTCCCTAACCGGAAGCCTGATGTCTACAGTGATCATCTTAGCTTCAGTCCAGCCCCAACCTACTGCCCACATTTGATTTAGTCTTAAAAGATCAGGCTGACCTAGCAGCATCCTGACTGTGGCTTGGGTGTGCGTCCTCCTCTACAAACCAACACAGGTTCCTGGATTCAGTCATGCACACAGCTGCTTCAAGGCAGAAGACACTTGTAAAGTACAAGTTCTCTACGCTTCATATGTTAATAAGGAACTAATATTTTTTTAAAACCTCAGTCCAGCACTTTACATGTAGCTCATGTAATTTACCATCCTAGTGAGAGAGGAAATATCGTTCACATTTTATCCATGAGGAACTAAGGGCTGGTAGAGGTAAAGCCCAGGGCAGGACAACTAGGAAGTAGCAGAGGTAAGATTCAAATTACAACGTTGGGTTCCAAAGGTAGTCCTTTCTCTTTCAAGTCATGGCTGCCATTTTAGCCACTGAGAACCGGTAGCTGCAAAAGACTCGACCATCTCCTGGATACTGAACATTCATTCATTCACTCATTTGCTCAATGATGTTCTGAGTCTGCTTTGTGCCAGCTCCTATGCTGGCCACGAGGGACACAAAGACAAGGCAGATAAAGCTGCCCTTAAGAAACTAACCCACTGACAACTAGTAGTAATTTAAAGAGGGGAATCTGCAAGATTTTAGAGAGAGGGGCAGTCAGGGAAACCATTCTGGAGGAATGACACCTAACTGAACCAGCAAGTCTCAAGGTATGTCCAGTCGTGGGGAATAAACAACAGAGTAAGACCCAGTCCCTAAGCTCAAAGAACTCGAAGTAGAGTTGCAGAGGTAAGACTCATGGTCATAATATAAGAAAAGAGAATAAAAATCACTTCTTAAGGCTCTAAACAGGTATTCTACATGGAAGTGTTGGCAGATTGAGGAACTGACGCAGTAGAAGTTAGGGCCATTCAGGGAGGGCTATAGAAATGAAATGGAAGCCACCTTTGTTCATAAGATTCTTCTTTAAAGTCTTTGATGTCTCTTTGTTTTCCTACTCTGGCTCTACCGTGATTTCTTCTCTTCATTTTTCATTTTTCATTTCCTTCTAAAGGAAAACACTTATTCAACGTCTTTAGAGTGTGTGCTGAGAGCAAGGCATTACCCCGGTCCCTGATGGTGGTCTTAAGTGGGAACATACAAAGATGAACAAGACACACTCGGGAGCAGCTAATGAAAACCTAAACAATAAAAGTTTCAGAGCTGTGAACTCCAAATCAAACAGCAGAAGTAATGAAATAATTCAGACTTGGAAAAGCGACTGTCATTCAAGGTAACTCCACTGTAGTTCGTTTGTTGATTCGTTTTTTTCAGCATTCACTCAGCAATGCCTCCTATCCACAAGGTCCTCTCCTCAACGAGCCCACAGTGGAGCCCAGGTCTGGCGGACATAAGCAGCCATTACAATAGGGTGACAAACAAGCATGAGAGACCTACACAGGACTTACGAGCCGTGTATGCTCTTAAGAGAGAATTCAGAAGGCAGAGCTGGTAGCGTTTGAACAGATTCGTAAAACGAAACAGGAGTCTACCAAGTGGGGAAGAAAGGAAAGGGCATGTTAAAAGGCACTGAGAGTATCTCTGGAGCAGCTTGGTGTGGGGCATTTGTTCCGAGAGGAGGTGTTAGGATGCACTGCCCACAGAGCGGAAAGGCCTTGAATACCGGACCAAGGAGTTTGGCCTCTTTCATAGAAAGAGATCTCAACAGGTGAGGATCACGATAAGATTTTCGTTGGAAACGTCCCTCTGGTACAGCCTGTACCGTGGGCTGGAATAGGATGCAGAAGAGGACTCAACGCCGTACGCCTACAGCAGTTATATCTTGCGCCTGAGGGACTGCACCAGACGGGTAACTAAGCCAAGCTGGGGAGTGGGGGTGGGGGGAATGGAAGGTGAAGGGAGAGTCCCGCGTGAGGACTCCAGGCAGGACAAGGACGTACGCAGTTCTAGGCTCCGCACAGCGGCTAGGGAGACCCGCCCCCCCCCTTCCAGATCCCTCTGGGGAGGAGCTCGGGCCAAAGCATGTGACGCCTGCGGACCCACCTTTACTGTGGGCAGGCCTCCCCTTCATCCGCGGTTTCACCGGTCGCCCTTTGGATCTCCTTTGGACTCTTTCTTTAGTGCTCGAGGGATCCGTTCTCTTCCGTGCATCCCTATATGCAATCCTCCAAAGCGTGCTGAGGGGAGAGAAATGGCGAAGGAGTCTCTTGCCCACACTAAAGATGGCAACCTGCTGCGCTCACTCTGGGTGGGGGACCGGGTTCCAGGCGCCAGGCCTCACTGGGCGAGGCGCAGACGGAAGAGGCGTCTCTCGAGCTAAGTTTTCGACCTTCCTAGGAGGGGACCTGAGCCGGGGGCGTGGCCTCGCCTAAATTCTAACAGCTGATTGGTACTTCGACAGGTGGGCGGAGTGCCCTCCGTACCCCACCCCTCCCTCTTCGAACCGGAAGTGTCTCTCGGTCTTTCCAGCTGGTTGTCATTTCACTCGGCTCGGTCCTGAGGAGAAGGACTCAGCCGCGGCTGCGGGACCCGGGCACCGGGAGGCGGTGGCGGCGGCGGCGGCGGCGGCATCGGCGACAGCAGAGGAGGAAGAGGAGGAAGAAGGAGAGAAAAAGAAGAGCCAGGCGGAGTCCTCAACAACGACAGCGGGGACTGCGGGACCGGGGTAAAGCGGCGGCGGCGGCGGCGACGACGACGGCGGCCCAGCAACCGTGAGGAGAAACAAAAGCCTTCTAAATTATAGATTTTTCTAAAATCTGGGGGGAAAAAGAGAGAGAGCACAAAGGGGGGAGGCCCTTCTCTTTTAGAATAACTACACTAGCGGGTTTTCCCTTTTTTTCCTCTTTTTTTCCCCCTGCGGAGAATCGAACTGAGAGAACTGAACAAACCGCCCCTGGGTCCCATGAGGGAAAAAAACCCCGGAGCCGCAGAGAGGGGAAGAGGCCGAAACCGCAGGACCTTCCAGGTCGCCCCGTTGGTCCCCGCACCCCCGGGCCGCCAGCTCGCCCTCGTCGAGTCTCGCTAATCCTTCCTGATCGCGATCCCCCCAAGAGAGAGAAACGGGTGTTTTCAACCCATTTCATGGGGGAGAGGAGGCCGGGGGGAGCCCAGGAACAGCGACCGCAACAAGATCTGCACCCAAAGCCTCAGGAACAGCCCCAGAGGCCAAAACTGCACCCTGTGAAAGAGCAGAAACAGGACCAGGAACAGCAGAAACCTCCCTGCAATCATCTTTCCATTAGTCAATGCTGATTTCCTCTCCCGCAACCAGGAATTCACCTCCCACCCCAGATAACTAATATAATCTATATATATATAAATATATAATATATAATGTTCTTAAATTATTCCTGATTTTTTTTAACCAAGCTGCCAAGAAAAGAACGTATTCTCCTCTTAGCCCTATTCTAATTTTTATGTGAGTGAATCTAAACTGCTGAGGAAGACCATATGTGATTGTTAAATTATATATATATATATTTTTACTCCGCGCAATGCTTATTCTTCTACATCCATAGATGCTTGAGAAGCTGTGTTTTTGTCATTCATGTACATTTTCCTTTGGAAAAAGAAAGCGCCTATTTTACTAACCAAAGACTTGATTTTTACCCTCTTCGTTTTTATTCCCTCCTAGAAATAAGCCCAGTTGGATTCATGTCAATGTTTTAAGAGATTCTTTTTTTTTAGTTTTTTTTTCCTTTCAGAGACCAGAATTCCAAATCAGAGCTATTTCAAGTGATAAGCTGCGATTTTTGAGCTAGCTATAAATAAGACATTTCAAACAAACAACTTAAATTTTGGGTAGAGGATACAAAGACGTGAGACATCAGGTTGTCATTTTTTATTGTAAGCATCTGATCCTAAAAATAATAAATGGGGGATTACGGGTTTGGAGTGCTAGTGCAAAGCAATACTGGGAATAAATCTGCTTTTCCAGTCAGATTCCATCCACATCTGCAGCCTCCACACCATCACCAAAATGCCACCCCCAGCCCTGCTGCTTTTATAAATAATAACACAGCTGCCAATGGCAGCAGTGCCGGGTCAGCTTGGCTCTTTCCTGCTCCAGCTACCCATAACATTCAGGATGAGATCTTGGGGTCGGAAAAAGCAAAAAGTCAGCAACAGGAACAGCAAGACCCTTTAGAAAAGCAGCAGCTCTCCCCCAGTCCAGGTCAGGAAGCTGGAATACTGCCTGAACCCGAGAAGGCAAAATCAGAAGAAAATCAAGGGGACAATTCTTCAGAAAATGGCAATGGGAAGGAGAAAATGAGAATCGAGTCACCAGTGTTGACAGGGTTTGATTATCAAGAAGCCACGGGGCTAGGTACTTCGACCCAACCCTTGACGTCTAGTGCATCGTCTCTTACTGGTTTCAGTAACTGGTCAGCAGCGATAGCACCTTCTTCCTCCACAATCATCAATGAAGATGCAAGTTTCTTTCACCAGGGAGGGGTCCCGGCTGCTTCGGCTAATAACGGTGCTCTGTTGTTTCAAAATTTTCCCCACCATGTCAGCCCTGGCTTTGGAGGCAGCTTCTCCCCTCAGATCGGGCCTCTCTCACAGCACCACCCTCATCACCCTCATTTCCAGCATCATCACAGCCAGCATCAGCAGCAGAGGAGGTCTCCTGCCAGTCCCCATCCCCCACCTTTCACACATAGAAATGCTGCTTTTAACCAGCTGCCTCATTTGGCGAATAATCTTAACAAACCCCCCTCTCCATGGAGCAGCTACCAGAGTCCCTCTCCGACACCATCTTCTTCGTGGAGCCCGGGAGGTGGTGGATATGGGGGCTGGGGAGGTTCCCAAGGCCGAGATCACCGCAGAGGGCTGAATGGAGGAATAACGCCCCTGAATTCCATCTCGCCTTTGAAGAAAAATTTTGCAAGCAATCATATTCAGCTGCAGAAGTACGCTCGCCCCAGCTCTGCCTTTGCTCCTAAATCCTGGATGGAAGATAGCTTGAACAGAGCTGACAACATTTTTCCTTTTCCGGTAAGAATATGTTCCATTAATAGATTAAGATGAATAAGGAAATTGCATGGTGTAATGTCTATTTAACTCAGAGAGTTTGAATGGTCCATGTACATATCAGAACTCTTCTTAAAAAATGAGTTAATTACCAGACGTTATTTTGGCAGGACAGGAGTATAATTTGGAACAAAATATTTAGCTGTTTCTTTGATAAATTTCT
Source organism: Ursus arctos (assembly GCF_023065955.2). Taxonomy (NCBI): domain Eukaryota; kingdom Metazoa; phylum Chordata; class Mammalia; order Carnivora; family Ursidae; genus Ursus; species Ursus arctos. The sequence goes on from NW_026622819.1 coordinate 60,384,286, forward strand.
AATTGTAATCTTCCCCATAGATGATAGCATGAGTTGGTATAATCATGAATATCAGGTAGCTAGTAATGTCATAATTATTAACTATAATATCTTTCTAGCCTGACAGGATCATCAGGGTTGGTTTTTCCCTACTTTTTAGGTGAGAATAAATAATGTATAGATATAAGTATACTTCATTGTGGAAACTGATGATCATTTTCTGCCCGGATGAAGTAACTGTATAACAAAAAAATTCATTTTTTTCCTCCACTGTAGGATAGTGATTCACTGAAAACCAACTATTGAATTACAGTTTTCTCACTGGTTACACTTTAAACCTGGAACCTTTCTGAACCTTGCAGTCTGAACAGTCTGAATTCATCAATTCAGCAATTCCTCTTAAACCTCTTTGCAAATTCTGGCCTGCCCTGTGTCAGTAAGGACTGGTACAGAAATGATCTAAATGTTTTCTTCATCCCCATTTATTTTCAAATACCATGAAACTGTTGATCTCAGAGTGACTCTTTTATGATGACTTTCATCCATTTGTTTACTTTCCAGTGTTAACACTAGGGGTGTAGATAAACCGTTCCTAAAAATAGATCCAGGCAAAGATCAACTTGTCTTTTTTGCCACCAGTGTATCCTTATTCTGCAAGAGTCACATGGTTTGATGTTTTTGAATTAATGAGCAGCCAGTCTAGTTGATAGATACGAGATAAGGGAATTTCATAGTTAATTGAACATCAGATGCCCCACTGAGTTTGTATATTTGAGGGTATGATTATTTATATGTGTTTAGGAAATTTTTATGGGATAATAAGCTAACATTGAATCAGTCCTCACAGTGACCTCACAAGGTAAGTTCTATTATTACCCCCATTTTGCAGATGAGAAAATTGAGTATCAGAAAGATATAACTTGCCCAAAAGCACACAGCTGAGAGTACAAACTCCAGGTTAAAAAACAAGGATTAAAATACGTATCTGTATACATGTGCGCCACAGATAGAGGGTTATTTTAGAGATCTTTTTGCGAGGGTTAAAACAGATTTCAAAACAATTGCAATGTCCCCAAATATGATGTCAGCACAAGCAGAACTATCTGTTTTGATTAATAATTTGCTTAGTGGGGGGGGCAAGTTTGCTAAGAGAATCCTATGTCATTCCAAGGAATTAAATGCCCCTTCCCTGAAGGATTCAGGTAGAATAGTTAGGATGTATCTTAAAACATTTGATTAAGTTTAGTTTTAGATTTTTAAAAATAATTTTTTGCCTAAGTATCAAAAAGCTGTTGGCTTTTGCTTTTAAAAAGGGTTTTTACTCAAACTGAAAAGTAATTATCTTGTGTTAGTGGCTAGGTAAAAGGTTTTTAGACATTGGCAATTTCATGAAGTCTATTTTTAAAAAGTTGCTTTTAATATTTTGAACATAAATTTAAAGAAAATTTAGTGCAAAGGTGACTTTTTTGAATTACTCATGTTGCTAAGTTTTAAATCTAAGGTGGCATTCTATACATTTTAACTGGGTGAAGATTCGCTCAGAATTGAATACCCTTTTTTTATTTTGCTACAGTTCACTGAAAGAACGAACTTACATGACTGAACTTATATGACTTCATGGTTTATTTTCTGTTCTCAGTTTATTGACTTTTGATGAAGGTTTGCTTTGGGAAAAATAAAAATTTCAGAAAATGAGGAAACTATATACATGCATATTATCAATATTTTGGGGGGTTAATGGAATGTGTTTACATGTGAAATCTTTTGGATCAGTTGGAGATGAAGCTGGTTTATGAGATAATAATAAAATTAAGGTTGATACTAAAAATACTGTTAGACACTAACTCTTCCCTTAGAATTGTTGTCTATTATGCTGAGGATGGAAAAAAGGTGAGTCCATATACCTGGCTCAAATATGGTAGGATTAGAAAGTAAATTGCTGATTTCTGCTCATCATCGCCCACCATTTTTAGGAACAGGAGGGAGGCTTCAGGGAGCCAGGAGCAAGTGTGGGGGTGATTTGAAAGTCACAATAGGGTTTGGGTTTTGAAAGAAAAAAACACAAGAAGTTAGTAAACTGAGTACTTACGTGAATGTAGTTCTGTGTTTGTGCGTGTGTATGTTTTAACAGTTACTCTTTTGAATTGGTTTTTGGCAAAAAAGAAAAAATACAATTTGGGGTTGGTATGAATTACTTGGTTAAGTTTGATGTGAAAAACTTGAAGGCACATTTATTTGACTAGGAGCCTGGAGACCTATGTGTGCTCTTGGCCCTATCAGTATAGCATTTGGGGGGCCTCAGTTTCTCCGTAAAATGTGTGGGGTGACAGAGGTGATGTCTAAGTTCCTTATGGTCCTGAGGTGAGCTACTGTGAAATTGAAATTGCTGCAACCACAACCACACTCTTTCCGTACCGCTGCCATCTTATTTAAATTTATTACCCTAAGCACTATTAATTTTAGGAAAGAAATTTTACAGATATTAGTAATTCAGTTTTAATGGCTGTTGTCAAGAATTCCTTAGGTGTTATAGAGAGATCTGGAAATATACCACAGAAATGACAGGATCCAGTTTACATGGCTACATTATAATATTAGTATTATTGAAAGGAAAGAATTTACCTGATATGTAACTAATACCGAGCAATGTTTGTTTTATTTTGAAATTAATCTGGATGGTTTTTACATTTGCTTAATGCAGATTTGGGTACATATAGTGAATTAAAATTAATGATCACATTTTTAGTTCGTTTTTTTGGTGCAGTCTTAACATTCTCTTTTATCTATGTTTGTGGAGCAAGACCAGAGATTTCAAATATGTGAATAATCCTCTAAATAATTGATATGGCAAAGCAATGTATTTTGGGAATTTTTTTATATTACAAAAAAATGAGTTCTTTTTCTAGTTTTTTTTCTTTTTTTGTTTAGTTTAAAGCTTTCATTATATGAACTCAAATGACATGCCTCAACTCCTGTTTTCAGATACAACTAAATTAATATGCATTGAATAATAGCTAACATGCTTATGGTTTCTAAATGTTTTATATTTATTAACTCATTTATTTTATTCAACAGTCCTGTGAGGTAGAAATTATTATTACTATTCACATACAAGATTTGTCTTTTAACCGATATACTGCACATAAACATAGTACAGGTGTGTGGGGGTTGGGAAGGGAATGCCTCCCAGAAGCAAGTAAGATGAGAGGAAACATTTTATAGTTTGAATGAGTGATGCATGATAATCAAAAGATGACTATAAATAAAGTTTTAAAAGTGGAAAAATAATAGAAAATAATAGAATATACTTATCAACTTTAAAATGTTAAACTTGGAAAATATTCAAGTCAAAAACAATTCTTTTTTTTACTTTTAGTACATACTATATACCAGGCACTGAGCTAGGTACTTTTACATGTTATCTCACATCCTATGAGGTTTGGTTTGATTGTCTCAATTTCAAAATGAAGAAACAAGGTCCGTATTCATGTGACTAAAGGCATGATTTGACCCTTACATTAAGGAGAAAAAAATTCTCCATGTCCTGCCAAACACATCCTAGAATTCCAATGTCCAAACCAAATAATATATTGGGGCACTTGCCAATAATTTTATTTGAATACAGCACTTCTTTGGAGGGGTGCCTAGATCTTCTGTCCTTACCAGAAAGTAAAGGAGAATTATGTAGCTTATATTCTGATAATCTCTTATCTTAAACTCAGTTATGCTCACACCTCCATTGGCTAAAAACCAGGAAATAGGAAACAACAACAAAAAATAATAAAAATAAAAAAGAGGATGGTGGACAAAATCTTTCACAAACACCATCATAAAACTTGATAGGGAGACATTTTAGGATTTAGAGCCCATTTGCTCTTGACACAGTCAGTCACCATGGATTTGTTAAGTTGTCTTAACCAGGCAAATAATTCATGTCACTTTAATAACTCTGCTTGTGTTATCAGTTTATTGATACTTAAAATTATATATGGCACCTTATATTTGAAAATAGAAAGTTACTGCATTGCTTCAGTTCTGAAAGTCATGGTGAATTATTACAATTGTCCAAGTATAACCTCATTACACTTTTTGTTTTTTAATATAGTCCCAGGAGGGATCTTTGTATGGGAAACATTTTCTTTGACTTTTTATTTATTTATATTAGAAGAAGGGAAATTAATTTCTTCATTATAAAGTATGGGTTGGGTGGTTTGGGCTCCAGCAGGATTGAGATATTGGAAAAACTTTGGGAAAGCATACCAAATACAATGTTATGCCTTTTTGTAGAAAGCCTTTGAACTACGTTTAATTGCTTCTCTGATGGAATCAAAACTTAGGCAGGGTAGAGTTTTTTGATTACTTTTTGTTGTCTTCACAGAAGCCATGGAATATGATCAACACATTGTTCCACATCTTTCAGGGAAAACCTATTAATAGCAAGCTTAGTGAATGTGGTTGTTGCTAGTTTCAACTAGAAAGATGCTTAGTTCATGGGTTTATGCTTTTAAGAATAATCCTTGTTGGTGTTCATGAGCAAGAAATGGAAAAGTAGTCTTAGAGTTAACATATGCCTAGTTTAAATTTTACAGCCTATATTTATTTTTTAATGACTCTTACTATAAGGAAAATTAGCTTGAAGATCCATTATCACATTTTTTTCAGCACTACATTGTACCTCAGTTTTTGGTCCCGTCACAGATAAGATAATGTGTATAATGTGTTTCTCTTTAAGGCAGGGAGCCCATAACATGAGCATTTGTTTTAATATTTCCTGGCAAACTCATTTTATATTTAATTGTTCAAAGAAAATTACTCTTGCAGAAGTTAAAGTATATTTTTACCATGATAAATTTATAGCAATATGTGATTTTTTTTTTTACTTCCAATTTAGTATAAATTCTCATCACATTTTATATTATTGGGACGGAAGGAACTCCACTTTCAGGTTTTGAGAATATTCTTAGTAGATAGAATAATAAAGGTGTAGTCCTATCTTTAATCAGTTTCCGAAGGTGAAACTTGAATTACTGAGATAGTCTATTTTATGAGGCCAAACATGTAGTAGAGTGAAGCATAAGCTCTGGATCCAAGCAGACTTGAGTTTGACTCTGCACTCTAATTACCTTGAGCAAATCGCTTAAATTCAGGAAGAAAGGCTCATCAAGGTAATAATACCCAATAGGGAAGGGTTTTTGTGAGGTACCTTAAGTATGTGGCCATAGTAGGTAGTTTAAATTTTATTTTTAATTTAAAGTATGGCTCTCTAAAATTTGTAAAATAATGAAATTAATCACAAATATAGTATCTATGAAAGATTTTGAACAGTCCTTTGTAGTGCTTATCTATTATATATACTTCACTTCTTAGAGTACTCCTTTTGAATAAGCTAGATGCAACCTAGGACAGATAAACATTTAGCAGAATTATCAGTTTTCTTGAGAAGTTTCATAATTGTATATATCTAAACTTTCATTAGTGTTGGCAGACTACATCTTTCAGTATTTTGAAAGATTTTGCCTATGGTTATTTTAAGAAATTTAGAACATTTGATTGCTTTTGTATACATTAAAGGAGACTATTTCAAAGGAGAATTTGTGATTTTTTTGGGTAAGAGATAGGAAAAGGTACCATATATTTGAATTATATATATATTTGAATTGGATTATATTATATTATGTAATATAGATATTATAGCTTTTTTCCTGGAATTCAGTTTTGTTTTTATATTTTAATTAACTTATTTGGTACATATTTATTGAGTACTGCCTATGTTATGGACTAGGGACAAGGCTAGATATCTCATAAACGTTGTTTTGGTTTGATTTATAATGTATTTCTGATCCGTGCTAATCCCTGAATGATACTAACCATGCTTTTTCCCCTCATTATAAACAAATTAACAACTGATAGTTTCCTGTCATTTTAATCCATGAGTTGTTTAAACTTTAAGGCAAATTAACAGATCCAGCTTTAGGTATAACCAAAACAATGCGGTATTTTCAAATATTTTATTAATGGTCACATTTATAAATGTATTACTTGTATGTGGCATGTGCTTGTTTAAATTTTGTGGCAAAATGGTACCACAAAAGGCAAACTTTACCCTATGGGTAGCAGAGTTCAAGTCTCATTGCATGTCAAGGAAGAAACGCCATCAGCCACTTATAGGTCCTCTCTCATGTTTGCAAACTGAATTATTAAAGTTCAAAGTCTTAAGATGTACAAGTACTTTTCATTTTATAGAGTATTTAGTTTGGGCAATTTTTGTTTGCTGAATGTTTCCCAGAAATATCCCAATAATTATTTTTTTATACGTCTAAACTAAGATATAGTTGATCCCTCAGTACTATACATTCTAAAGCCATATTTATATTTTAATATTAGGTAACATACTTTTGATAGTAGTCCTTCCAGGTGTTTTTGAAGAATGCATCTAGTGCTAATCAGTAAAATAGCTATTGTGATCTTACATCTGTAAGAACCTTAAAAAAAGAGTCAGCATAAGAATGTTGCTATTCAGAAAAATCTCCTAATTATAGTATGGAAGTCAGATCTGGGTTCCAAATATGGGTCGCCACTTACTAACTATATGATCTAGGGCAAGCTACTTAACCTTCCTGATCCTTCATTTTCTCATTTTTTTTTTGACTGGTCATCAAATAGAAATATTAATTCAAAATCTTGAAAATAGTACATATTCTTAAAATATGAAATATGTTATAACTTGTGTGTGGTAATTTGAGCTTTATGTTAAAGAAGAATTTCATAAACCGAACTATAATTTTTTAAAATAAAGTGACTATACTTAAATAATAGTGGGAATCAGGCTAGATCATGTCCTCATTTTCTTGAACACTGCTAAAAAAATTTAGTGACCAACCATTTTTTTTTCTTTTTTTTTCCTGTCTCTATTTTGGTAAAGTGTTTTCCCTCATGTCTTTTAAATTTTTTATTAGGGAAAAATTTAAGTATATTCAATAATAGACAAAATAGTATAACACACTCCCATGTGCATGTCATCTGGCTTCAACAATGATCGACTTCTGGACAAACTCCTGTATCTTCTTCCTCTCTCCCCTTTCATGTTATTTTAAAGCAGTTCCCAGATATTGTATCATCCCAATCGTAAGTGCTTTAGTATGTGTCTGTAAAAGATTAGGAGTCTTTTTTCCCCCATAAAAACAACAACAAAGAAATTTCCTAGTGGTTTTTAAGAAAAGATAGTGAGAAACCGAAGCAAGGCCCACATTTCTGTTGCACCTGCTCAGCTTGTTTCACCACTCAAGCTGGTACTAATCTCTAAGGAAATCACTGCTGGCCTCATCTCCCTTCTGGGCAGAGAAGTATGCTGGTGGTCACATGGCCATAAAAAATAATAATAATAATAAAAAATAAGGGAGGGGTGAGAGATCCAACAAAAGTGCCAAAACATTAATTGGTGACTGAAAATTTGGGAGGAGATTCTCTAGTTTTCCTTTCTCCAGCTTATTCTTACCTTCTTAGCCCAGGTTAGGGCTTCCATGGACTTGTGGGAAGGATCTCTGAAAGGAGAGTGAATAGGACAGGACTGGGAGCTCTTTGGTTGTATTTTTGTTTGTCTGGTTTTGTTTTTAAAAGAAGAATTTAGAGGTTTGGGGCCTTTTGCTGGCCTTTGGACTGCAACAAACTTTTTCATCTCTTGCTGTCTTTCAACCTACAGATGTTTGATACTTTCAGTGGCCCATATGCTGAGAATAAGTGACCAAGGCAAGCATGCCCCTTTTTCCTCATGATGTATACAGTCTGGTGACCTCTTTGTACCTGAGTGTTTAGAAGTGCCCTCTGCTCAGGAAACTCTGGAGAGCTAAGGATATGAGGGTGGGAATTGTGAGGGCCAGAAAGGCTGACACGGGGTATAGGCTGATTTTTGACATTGCTCTCAAGGCTCACAAGAGAGATTTCATGCGTTATATAGGACACAAGCAAGCCTCAGTTTAGGAATAAAAATTGTGCATTTGGGTGACCATTTTCTTTGCTGGCTCTGGACCCTGATCAGGCGCAGCAGACATGGAACAGAGGAACTCTGACGGCCAGTAAGCAGCCAAAGACAGAGGAAGGGCCAGAAGGGTCTAAATGACTTCATTCCTTAGAGTTGAGTTTAGTAGTATTTACCTATTTTCCTGAAACTAGTGACTTCTTGCCCTGAGTAGCTTATTAAGTAGGAGGAATGTTTTTTTCTATTTCATTTGCCTATGAAAATGAGCTATAGGAAATAGCACAGAGCAGCTGAATTATTCAGATATAACAATATCTAATTTAATACGTTAATTTCAGGCTCTTTTGCCATTTCACCAGAGAGAGAAGGGGCAGACGGAATGTTTCTTGAATGGGTCTACTAACTGCTGCACATTTTGTACAATCTCTCAGATACCTTATCTCATTTCTCCTCCCCAGTTCTATAAGGGAGGGGTATCATCCTCATTTTGTTGATGAAACCAAGGTTCAGAGATGCTGCAGCATCAAGACCACTTGTCTAGTAAATGGTAATTTAAACTCAGGTCTTGGAATAGAATAGTTTGTTGTTGTTGTTGTTGTTGTTGTTGTTGTTGTTTAGAGAGAGAGCATGAGAGTTCATGTTGCGGGGAAAGAGGGAGAGGAAGAGGGAGAGAATCTTAAGGAGGCTCCACACCCAGTGCCGAGCCTGACGTAGGGCTTGATCTCATGACCCTGAGATCATAGCTTGAGCTGATATCAAGAGTCGAATGCTTAACCAACTGAGCCACTCAGGTGTCCCTTGGAATAGAATAGATTTTAATTATTTCTCTCTGCCAGGCAAGGTGAGAATGCACACATAGTCAAGAGAAGAAGTGGTCTGTTGATCCAGGAACTGACTAATCAATCCTGGAATGGCAGTTTGTTTTTTAAATTCAGTTAAGTGGTGACAAGAAATGTTTACCATTTCAAGGATTTCTAGCCCTCAAAATGGGTATGGTTTATTTAATGAAGGTGGAATTAAAGAAAGTTTTCTCAAAGGCTTTCTGAAGAGATCTGATTCATCAGTTCACATGGAAGCAAATGGACCTCTTGCTCCAATCAGAGTAATACGCCAAAGACATTCATTTATTTAGTTATAATTTTTTATAGGGAGCACTTGGTAGCCTACGATCTATAAGATTCTGCCTTCATTATTTAGCCATCGTAATGAGAAAGTACTGACTGAAGAGGGAACATGTTAAGAAATACAAGATGCTACTGAATGTGGTTTCGTTTACTTTAGATAATTACCTCTTTGACTTTAACCTCTGACCCTCGTTCTCAACATTCAGGCCCCCTATATAGTGAAGTACATCATACCTGCCAGGTGTTTGTTTATAAATTGAAATTTCTAGGTCATGATGAAACTTATTTAAATGAACCATTTTTCTGAGCTTCTGCTATGAAGTCTGACGCCTCCACTTACTGTATGACTTTGAGGGCAATTAGTTAACTTCTCATAGCATTATTTGCCTAAAATGGGGATACTTGTATATACTTTACGTGATGATTGTGAGGAGCTAATTTTTATGTAAATCATACATAATTCATGTGAGATGCACAACACTGAACCAGGAGGAACATGTTAGCCACTTCAATAATGGTGGTGGTGGCGATGATGGACTGACAGTATGCTACACATATGCTACAGTCTGTGGCTGTGGAGAGACGAGTGGTGCGCGCAATGCACTCGGGGAATAGCTGTAAGGGAACTTGTCAACATCATATGGGATGGCATCACACTAGGGGGTGAGGGAAAAAGGGACTTGTGCCTGCACAGGGATGTAAGGGTCATCTGGAAGTGGAATCTTGAAAGTTGACTATGTAGTCAATTTTTGATGGCCTGTGGGCTTAAATATTTTATCCAAGAAGAGCATTTATATTTTGGCAAATCTCAGATTAAAACTCCTGTAGTACCTTTGATTAATTATGGGTTCACTGGCATTTCAACCTTCCTATTTATTTTTGCAGCTGACATACTGGCATATACTTTCCTTTCAAACCAAAATATTTTCTTTTCCCTTCTTCACTAGGGAAAGTTTAAGCCAGAAAGAGAAACCTCATCGGCTGATACAGATACATAGCTGTCTGGGAAGTGACGGTCACAGTAATATCTGTCTTTATAGAGAGAGAGTGAGTAAAGGGAGTAGCTGACCTTTGGCTTTGGTTCTTAATAATGTGGTTATATTCGGTTAAGTACTTTTTGTGTTTTAGACCCAGTCTAGTGATGCGAAAACATACTAACTCAAATACAAAAAGACAAGACCAATAATAGAGTGGTTGTGGTGGTTGATTTGTTGAAATTGAACTTGATTGTAATCTTTTTCCAAGTTAGGCATCTCAGAGCTTTGAGAGGGCTTTGTTTTGGGTTCTGAGAGCAAAGGCTACCTCTTCATGCAGAAACCTTAAAATGGTGGATGTAGAATATTTAAGCTGGACTGTATCATGGCCAGTCAGCTACAAGTCACAAAGCTACGTATCTAAGGAAAATTAACCTGTTGAATGTAAGTGCTCAACTCAGTGCTTCTCAAAGTGTGGTCCGTGGCATCACTTAGAAACTTCTTAGAAATGTGAATTCTTGGACCCTACCCATACCTACCGAGTGAGACACTTTACGGGTAATCTATGATTTGACAAGACCTCCAGATGATTCTTACATGCTGTCAAGTATGAGAAACACTGTCTTAGAGTATCCATCTGGATGGTTAAAAAAAAAAAAAAAAGCCACGAATGATGGTTTTGGTTTGTGGTATAATTGCAGTGTAGTTGTTCTTCCTGTTGGTAATAAATAGATCCACAGGTTCATGTGTTTCTTTGGGCTACTTCTGGCATGTTGTGAAAAGTCATGTCGTCAGTATTTGCTGATGTAAGTCTTCCTATCTTGCCATGGCAGTCAGGATTACTCAGGTGTAAATTAAAAGGATGGGTTCTGATTTTTGAAATACTAATTTGTTTTATCGGAACACTATTATTATTATTATTACTTTTACCAACTTTGATTTCCATATTGACTTGTATGGTTTTTCCTTTGGAAATTGTCCTGTAAAGTAGAGATGACAGAAACCGAAGCCAACCAGTTACTGACATGCAATTCAATATATTAAATACAACAGTTAAGATTACAAAGTAAAATGAGGTCTAAGTATGGTAATCATGTTTGCTTTGCTGAGCCTTGAAGAAAGAGAGTTGGTGCTCTTCTGTTTTCATTCATGATTATTAAGCTCACATGCTGTAGAGTCAGAAGGCCTAGGTTCAGATTCTACCCCTCCACTTACTTTGCACTGATAGAGTTATTTAATCACTCTCAACTTCCATTTCTTCATCTGTGAAATGGGATAATTACTGAACATACCTAATTGTGTAGGATTTTTGTGAGGAATAAGTAAGATCACGCATGTAAAGCGTTGGAGCTTGATAAGTATTAGCTGCTGATATTATGATTATTATTACTACTCTTACTACCACTTCTACTTCTGTGATTGGCAGTAGATAACCTAGAGAGGTATTTGTGGTAGCTTTCTAATTTGTGCACCTCCTTAGGAAGAAGGAAGATAAGGCTTCTTATCTTTTTAGTACCTCTGATATCATTCCTATATTATTCTTATATATACATTTTGTTCTTTTTTTGATTTATTGAGAAATATTTGAGTGCCTGCTGTTTGCTGGGCACTTGCCAGCGTGTTCCTGCTCCCAGGACCTTTACAGCAGAGTGTCTCATTCATTCATATGTATGTCTTAATTAGTGTGGTCCTTTGACTTCCATGACCATTACCTTACCCAAGGAATTATCGCCTGCTCTGGAGGGAGACTTAGGCTTGAATCCCAGCTAAGCTGCTGAACTATGCAGTAACTTGTCTGTGCAGTAATTATGGAATTTTCCTTGGTCTTAGTTTTCATCATTAAAACAAGAATAATGCCATCTAACTTATACGGACATATTAATTAAAACAGTATTAATAAAGTACCTAAAATAATGTGGGTACTTAGTAGATGCTCAATAAAAGGTAGTTCTGTTTTTCTATCTTTTCTCCCTTTAGGCTGCCAAGAGAAACTGGCGATGGTGGGTTGAAGCAAATTTGGTTGCTGGTGTTTTTGTTTCATGATAGATTTTTTGCCCTATTATCTGAAATCAGGACATCCCACTTCAAGCAATTGTTTTAAGGAAAATTTTTTATCTAAAAAGCTTGTCATTTTGCATTATGAATAGCTTAAGAAGATGTAGTGATTGTCATAAGACGCTAAGGGTTCATTTTCTTATTAACCTGTGATGGCCCTCACCTTTTTGTGGGCACAAAGTGATGAGTTTTCATTAGTCGTTCTCCTTTATGCTTTGCTTCCTGCCATACTCATCACTATAATTTAAACTAAATCTTGGGAGAGCACAAGCTAAGGATACCAGAAAGCTAGAATACAAATATATTTTGGAGTTAGGAAAAGGACATTAGAGATGTAATCAAACTCTTTTTCAGACCAGCAAAGAGGTCTAGACTATGAAAGGGCCCAAGCTCACATGACAGTGCTGGAGTTGGGGCTTCCTAGTGTCTAATGCTCATTTTTCTGATTTATGCTGATGTTCATATTTTGGTTATCAGCTCACATTCAGCCAGAGAGTTGTCACTTAGCAAGGTTTCTATTTTGTAGTTAGTTTACTTTCTGGGAAATGGATCCAAGAAAACAGATAAGTGATTATGATATTTGGCCCAATTAGCAATCAAAAAGGGTAAAATCAGAGAATGAAATATGGAAATCAGAGCCCTCTTGATTTGGCACTGTTTATCGGGTATGAAAACCAGCATGATTTGTGCTGCTGTTCTTATTCCTTGGGTTTATTTATTTGTGTCTACTCCTCTACCTACTTCCTAGTGGCACACTTACATTTGAGTTTTTTTGTTTTTGTTTTTAGTTCGAGGTTAAAAATGGATGGAAAAGATCAGTGAGAGGGAGTAAATCAGGAGGGATAAACTTCAGACCCTCTCTGAGAACAGAATGTTTACTTGAACAAAATATGTGGCTTTTGAACTCTTTGAATTGCCAAAGCATTGTAAGAAATAAAATGTTATACAAATGTAGTCATTTATAATAATTATAATAAGGTTGGACTGTGGGGAAGAATACATATTAGGCAAGGGTTGGCAAGAATGTAGTAACTGCGCCATAGGATCCCTTACTTTGCACTTAAATCATCAGCAGTCTGTCCAGTCACTGTTCCCTTCTGAATCCATACAGAACCTGAAAATCCTTCCCGACACATTGCATCTGAGGGTTGATACCAGTTGATCAGAGTTTGTATATTGGTGTTTATTTGTCACTCTTGTATTAAATCATGACAAACTGTAAAAAGGATAGAGGGTTTGTTTTTAATCCCATAAAGCATTACTTGAAAATTTAAAAATGTCATTTAGGATTTTAATTTTAATGTATTTCACCAATTAGAAGTCAGGGGTTCTCTTAGCAAAAATCTTATGTTTCAGGCAATATGTGGGGGAGAGGGGCAACGAGAAGTGGCTTTGCTTAAATTCCAGTACCACATTTAGAAACTTACAGGAAAAAAGGAAGCTTCTTTATTTAATGGACACAGCTGTCATAAACCAAAACACACTATGTAATATTCTTTATCAACTGCTTCTCTTCCGTGATCTTGTGATTCAGTGCTTGGCAAAATGCAAGTTCTGGAAATTCACAAGGTTGCTTACTGCTTTAGTTGCATTAAAACAAAACAAAACAAAACAAAAATTGAGTACCCCCTACCCCACTACCCATTACAGTTATTTTGCAAAAGAAAATGTACAACTCTACAGCAGGAAAGGGAAAATGTAAAAACAAATCTTAAGGAAGTAGAAGGAAAGAGGTATTTTAAACATTTAAAAATTACTTGAAGGAATTCATTTATTCATTGCTTTAGCAAACAAGTGTGTCTTCTACCTGTCAGGTCCTGTGTGAGGCACAGTGATACAGAAATGTAGGACAAGGCTTCTCAACCTGTGTCCCCTAATGGCACACCTAGAAAACATAATATTGCAGCAGGAATCATCTGCTAGGGAGTTCCTGCCACATCTGTCAGTCCCGTGGGCTTAGGAGATGAATATCTTGGCATGCTGTCACCCTTTGGTGTTGTGTACATTGGGAACATTTGATGTAAGACATAACTTCCTACCCTTGGGAAACTGGCTGAAGACATAGGCAAGTTACTAGACACTGAGAATTATCGCCTCTAAGATTGGTTTTGTATTGGAGATAATAGAGTGGCTGGCCTGGTTATGGGTGTGGTTCATAGATTTCAGAACAGAGGACAAATCTAGTAACTGTAGAATGAGATAGTGGAATTTTATATTAATTTCTTTCGCAAATTTTGCCTCAAATCCAGTTTGCTTCCAGAAGAATATGCAGTACAAATTTTGATTTAATTCAGTGCTTAAGATGAAGAAGGAAAAAACAGAACAGTATTTTCTTTTTTGTGAACACTAACCTTTAGAAATTCTGATTCTGACCATGTGTCCTCCTGCTTCTCTATTGATCATGTTGAGTAGATGAAGATGATGAGGAAAGAATCAAGAAGAAAAGTGGGGAAGATGTTCTGGAGGGTGTCATACCAGTTCAGAGCAGAATAGCACCTGCTCCCCATCCCCATCTTCATCCTCTCCACACCCCCCACCCCCAGAAAAATCCTGTAATATTCTCTGTTTTAAATATTGGTTTATATCCAAATATAACTGTCTTTGGACTCCTGAGTTTGCAGGGGTGGAAAAAAATGGTATCGTAAAACAATTCATTCAGTGAACATTCTGATTATCTGCATGGTGGAGTGGGGTCAGGAGAAGTGATTCCTATTTCAGGGAAGTAAGATAAGTAGTGTTATGGAAGGACAGAGGAGAAATGTCAGGTTGATCAAAAAATGCTCTCCAGTGGAGAATGTGCTCTATCAGCCTTAAGATGCTAGAAGTTAGCTAGGAAAGAGGGAAAGTGAGATTCAACAAGTTTAAAAAAAGAGGTGGGGGGTAAAATCAGGTGAACTTTTTTAAAAAGCCAGAGCTTTGAGTTAAAAAGTAATATAAGAGAAAATAAAGCTGAAAAGAAGGTTATAGAATTCTGCTTGGCAAATTCCTGTGGAAACCCCTCTTTCTTTAATATTCTTGCAGTTGTGTCCACGTGTGTACCAGTTTTATTCTTCAGGTGGGTCAGGAATCTGTATTACTGCTTCCTTTCAGAGTTTAATTTTAAAATGTTTTCATCTCCTGCTTTTCATTTATCAAGCCACACTTTAATTGTAGTTATTTCTAGTACTTTTCCTCCGGAAGAATGCCAGAGCAGTTGGGTCGTTGTATATTTTAAGATTCCTCACCCACTCTTGAAATGCATTTTGTTAAGCCAGGGTTTAGACCAACAGTGTTGACACCCTGTCTTCCCCTTAATTTTAATGGCAACAAAATCGAGACTACTTTGCCACTTAGTGGTCTTACGGACCTTGGTTAACTATTTTCACACTTTGGTTTATAAGAAAATATAGCTATTCTGAATAACTCTTCTGAACGTTGCTATTCAGTAGCAGTATCTGCTGAATGCCAGCCTAGTACAGAACTGCTGGAGCAAGTTTGGGAAGTTTTGCCATGATACTTCAATCTTAAATGGCAGACAAGGACTGTGAATTTTATTTTACATTTGTTTCATGTTGTTGACTATATGGAAATTGGTTTTAGTTGCCTCTGCTTTATTGGTAAAAATAATGCTTTTCTTGAAATAATAATTAGAAATCAAATCACTCTTTGCTGAGCCCTGGCTACTTTTGTGGTTTGGATGTTTCGTAAGTGTTAAAAATAAAATGCGGTAATAACGTACCTTATACACAGAGGGAGGTTTTGATCTATGTCCCATTGAATGCAGCTTATTGTCTCCTTTTATAATGAAAAGCTATTTTAAAAGTGGTTTCTGGCTGTTTGTGTTTACAGGATCGCCCCAGAACATTTGATATGCACTCACTGGAGAGTTCACTCATTGACATTATGAGAGCTGAAAATGATTCCATTAAAGGTAATTTTAAAAATCTAACTATTTGATTTAATGAATAGTTAAAATTTTGTATTTTGTATATAATCTCATGAGCAGTATGACAAATATTATGGATTTATATTTTATATGTAGTCAGTTCCGTCAATTTTAGACATGTACGTCTCTTATTAAAAACTCAGACATATTTGATGGGCATCCACTGTACGCCCATCACAATACCAATTAAGAGAACTACAAGAGTACTCATTACTAAGGGTGAGCAGTTAACTGGAAAGACATGAACCATATGCCTCATTTTTTTATATCTGAGGAAAAAAAATGTTCAGTGCCTCAAACCTGTATGTCTCTCCACCCATGACAGTGACTATACACTAGTAAGAGTTCAAATGTTGATAGAGTTTTTGGTCTAGTTTCACATTTTAAAGAATGGCCAATAGTTTCAAAGTTGAGATGAAGTTGTGTTGATGAAATATTTTCTATGGATCATGTTAAGAAAAAATAGTGCTATTTCTACTTGGATTCTGGTCTCAATTCTAATACTAACTGGCTGTGTTATCTTGAATAAGACATTTCATTTTGACTAGCATCAATTTCTTTTCTCTTTTCTTTCTTTCTTTCTTTTCTTTCTTTTTTTTTTTTTTTTGAAGATTTTACTTATTTATTTTGTGAGAGAGAGTGAGCGCGCATGAGCACGAATGTGGGGAGGGGCAGAGGGAGAGGGAGAAGCAGGCTCCACCTTGAGATTCCGGGACCCTGAGATCATGACCTGAGCCAAAGGCAGACACTTAACCGACTGAGCCAACCAGGCACCCCAAGGCCTCAATTTCTAATCTTTATAATAAGGGACTTAGAATCACTGTTGCAGTAAAGGACTTATAATGGAGAGCTTTAAAAATAAAATATAGATGCCTGGGCCCCATTCCAGGTGTGGGGTAGGGCTTGGCATGTTAGTTTTTAATGTCTCATGTGATGCTCATGGGTAACCAGGATTGAGAATTACCAGAGGAGGTATTCTCTAAGGGCCCTTCCGGCTCTGATTTTGTGAAAACTACCCCCACAAAATAAAATATTTTTCTGCACAAAAATCTTTTAATTAGAAAGGGGGATCTTTTTTTCTTTGCTTGTATTTTTAGAAATTTGGAATGTTTGGTATATTTGGTTATCCCACTTGTTTATTTGTTCGTTCATTCATTCATTCATTCGGTATTTATGATCCTACTTTGTGCCAGACATAGCTTTGCATTGGGGTCAAAGGTGGCAAAACAGCCTGTACTTTAAGTGGTGACCAGCCTGGCCTGGTTTTCCTTTGAGTTTGGTTTATTACGTTACTAATGTAGTGGAACTTTTAGGTATTTTTCAACAGACCAACAATGGTAAATTTTTTAATGAGGAGAGCTGTTTGAGGCCTGGAGAGATGAAAATTAATATGTGATAAAAGTATGCATCCAGCTGTTGAGATAACTTGGAAATAAAAATATTTTGAAGATCTTTACTGAATTCCTCCTGGAATTCTGATGGGTTACTCTAATCGGAATACACACTCTGTTTCTGAGGAAAGATGATCTCTCATTCAGAGTTGGCTTTATTTTTGCCATTTCTTAGCACTCTGACTTTGGGTAGTATTTCAGCCTCTTTGACCCTTCTTTTTGTTTTCTCATCAGTAAAGTGAGGAGAGTCTAAGGCCCTTTCTAGCACCAGAAAAACTGCACACTCTTAAAAAAAAGTAGCTAAAGGAGAAATTTGAATATGGTCTGTGGATTGATTGTACCAATGTCAGTTTCCTGGTTTGTACTATAGTTATGTAAGATGTCACCACTTGAAGACACTGGGTAAGGGGTATATAGGATTTCTCTGTACTGTTTTTTGCAACTTGCTGTGAATCTGCAATTATTTCAAAATTAAAAGCTAAGTACAGAAAAAGTAGTTAAAGGTAAAGGACATTTGTTTATTCTTAATGTATTAAATGCCTTCAGCAACTCTTCTTTTCCTTTCTTTTTTCTTTCTCTCTTTCCTTTCTTCTTTCTTTCTTTCTTTCTTTCTTTCTTTCTTTCTTTCTTTCTTTCTTTCTTTCTCTTTTGAGAACCTCTTATGTACCTGATACTAGGGATAATTAATTAGAACTCATTTTCATGAAAAGAGCCCACTTCTTTTTATTTCAGGATATTTTATTTTATTTATTTTATTTCATGATAAGGGGCTTTCAGAGAAAACACAGTTTACAAACAGTAGCAGATATAAATCATTTATTATGTATTGCTTCTAAGAAGCAAGCCTCTAACTAGTACTTAGGTTAGATATAAGAGTTGCACACATTATTCTAAAAAGATTAACAGTAGCATGTCCTTGATTTATCAGATATAGCCAGGACATCTCTCAGGTTTATTTCTATTTCTTCTCCTACTTTGCTAAATCATTGTGTGAAGTTCTGCTTTTATTCTATATTCCCTTTTTAATTTCTTCTACCAAATTTTACTTAAATTAAGTTTCTTTAAGCTGACTCTGTAGGGATAATGAAAAGTTAAGTCTAATGACAGAAAACATTAAATCTGATTGGCCTAGTCTGGGAACATAAAGGTTTTGTAAAATGGTTATTTATAAAAGGAAGTGTAGCAGAGTGGAAAGGCCATGGGTTTCGGAGTCAGGTAGATCTGGATTTAAATTGCCATTCTGCCACTACAGTTTGTGGTGGTTGTTTAGGATCAAATGGTATGATGTATCTAGGAAATGCAGCATACTGCATAGTTTATAGAAAACACTCAGTAAATGGTATAGATTATTACTAAATATCTATTAAGTCTGTTTTCATGCTTATCAAATGAGAAAGTCAGCTTTGACATAAGCTTAAGTGCCAAAGTGACTTAAGTACATTAAAGAACTTTGTGCCTTTTTTTTCCTTCAAAGAGAAGTAAAGAATTCATAGGTAGTTCATGGTCCTAAAATGCCAGATTGTAGTTATGCTTGATTTCTTTGTAAACCAAGATGATGAACTTTATATCACTGTAATCTGTCACTACCAAAATGTAGTTTGGCTCAAGGGAATACTTCATTTCTGGTCAAACTCTCCTTTGATTTAGATAGCTATTAAGAAAGCTATGCTTGATTTTAACAGTGATTCTATTGTGAGATTTTGTTTAAAGGTGATAACAAAAGTTGAATGTCTTTTTTTTTTTTTTTTTTTTTTTTGTCTTTTGCATTCCAAGTTTTATTTTTTTTATTTTTTTTTTTTTTATTTATTTATTTTTTTTATTAATAATGATTTTTTATTATATTATGTTAGTCACCATACAGTACATCCCCGGTTTTCGATGTAAGGCTCGATGATTCATTAGTTGTGTATAACACCCAGTGCACCATGCAATATGTGCCCTCCTTACTACCCATCACCGGTCTATCCCATTCCCCCACCCCCCTCCCCTCTGTAGCCCTCAGTTTGTTTCTCATAGTCCATAGTCTCTCATGTTTCATTCCCCCTTCTGATTACCCCCCCTTTCTTTATCCCTTTCTTCCCCTACTGATCATTCTAGTTCTTATGTTCCATAGATGAGAGAAATCATATGATAGTTGTCTTTCTCTGCTTGACTTATTTCACTAAGCATTATCTCCTCCAGTGCCGTCCATGTTGTAGCAAATGTTGAGAACTCATTCTTTCTGATTGCTGAGTAATATTCCATTGTATATATGGACCACAACTTCTTAATCCAGTCATCTGTTGAAGGGCATCTCGGCTCCTTCCACGATTTAGCTATTGTGGACATTGCTGCTATGAACATTGGGGTGCATATGGCCCTTCTCTTCACTACGTCTGTATCTTTGGGGTAAACACCCAGTAGTGCAATGGCTGGATCATAGGGTAGCTCAATTTTTAACTTTTTAAGGGACCTCCACACGGTTTTCCAGAGTGGCTGTACCAACTTGCATTCCCACCAACAATGTAGGAGGGATCCCCTTTCTCCACATCCTCTCCAACAATTGTTGTTTCTTGCCTTGTCTATTTTTGCCATTCTAACTGGCGTAAGGTGGTATCTCAGTGTGGTTTTGATTTGAATTTCCTTGATGGCTAATGATTTTGAACATTTTTTCATGTGTCTGTTAGCCATTTGTATGTCTTCATTGGAAAAGTGTCTGTTCATATCTTCTGCCCATTTTTTGATTTGTTTATTTGTTTCTCGTGTATTGAGTTTGAGAAGTTCTTTGTAGATCTTGGATACCAGTCCTTTATCTGTAGTGTCATTTGCAAATATATTCTCCCATTCCGTGGGCTGCCTCTTAGTTTTTCTGACTGTTTCCTTGGATGTGCAGAAACTTTTAATCTTGATGAAGTCCCATAAATTCATTTTATCTTTTGTTTCTTTTGCCTTTGGGGATGTGTCATGAAAAAGGTTGCTTAGGCTGATGTCGTAGAGGTTGCTGCCTATGTTCTCCTCTAGAATTTTGATGGATTCCTGTCTCACATCGAGGTCTTTCATCCATTTGGAGTTTATTTTTGTGTATGGTGTGAGATAGTGGTCAAGTTTCATTCTTTTGCACGTAGCTGTCCAATTTTCCCAGCACCATTTATTGAAGAGACTGTCTTTTTCCCACCGGATGTTTTTTCCTGCTTTATCAAATATTAGTTGCCCAAAGAGCTGAGGGTCCATTTCTGGGCTCTCTATTCTGTTCCATTGGTCTATGTGTCTGTTTTTGTGCCAGTACCATGCTGTCTTTGTGATCACAGCTTTGTAGTACAGCTCGAAATCCGGCATTGTGATGCCCCCAGCTTTGTTTTTCCTTTTCAACAGTTCCTTGGAGATTCGGGGTCTTTTCTGGTTCCATACAAATTTAAGGACTATTTGTTCCAGTTCTTTGAAAAACGTTCTCGGTATTTTGATCGGGATAGCATTGAAAGTGTAGATTGCTCTGGGTAGCATGGACATTTTAACTATGTTAATTCTTCCGATCCATGAGCATGGAATATCTTTCCATCTTTTTATGTCTTCCTCAATGTCCAAAAGTTGAATGTCTTAAAAACAACAACATGTTGTCCTTTTAAAATAAGTCTATAAAACCTGCCAACCCATTTTGAAAATAAAAACCCTTCCATGTGCTCTGCTACCTTAGAAATGAAGAAAACAGAAAGTGGACATTGGTTCTGTGAGACTAGAATATAATATGCCTCTCAGAAAAAAATTATAAGACTTCAATTAAAAGTATTAATTTGAAAACTGTTTTAAAAATGAGCCCATCATAGGCAGGCAAATTTCATATTTGGGTTTATTTTATCTTAAAAATAATTTCATAAAGTATATTACGAATGACCTCATTTATTTTTATCCTACATTTGCAGTTCCTCATTGAAATATGATTTGTTGTATGTGTTCAAATAATAAAGCCTAGACTTGATACAAGAACTACAAGTCGAATGGATTGATATGGCTATATTATTCATTTAAATTTAAAATACAAACAGAAAACAGAATTTTGCTTTTCCTTTTGGGGAAAAAAAAAATCTCCCTTAATGTAGTGCAGTTTAAAATTTTATTTTTGCAATGACAAAATGCTTAATATGCCGAGGAACCTTCAAATATAGCTTTTGAGTTTCTTTATGAATGTGTTATTGATTCCAACTGGCTTGCTTGAAAACCTTTCGTTTTTTTTTTAACATTTTAACAAATGTGCAAAAGGAGTACCTGGGTTTCATTTCATGATTTATATTAGTGTTCCTTATTGTTTAAATAGTTTCTCTAAGAATTGTAAGGCTACTATAATTTTCTCCATACAGGGGATTAGCTCTTTGGGAGGAAAAGTGTCCTCTCCCTACCTTATCTCCGTGTCCTTTCTCTGATCAGCTGGCATGTCTGTATGTTATTTTTATCCACGAAATTGTATATTGCCTTCTCCATAACCAATGCCGGTAACAGTCTGCAGAAGCTCTTCCCCTGAGACTGATTTCATTTTCTTTACTGCACACCAGTCTCGTAAGCTAAGAGCCTAAGCTACAGACAGATTCTGAATTTTGATATCCCAGGTGGCAGCTTGCTCATTGCTGCAAAATTATTAGGCTTATCAAGTATTTTCTTCACCTGGACAGAAGAATCTTTTACTGTTATAGGTAGTCAGCTCATCATTTGGGGAATATCGTATCTTATTTGTGCCTTTGCTTGCCTGTGAAATTGGTACTTACTGTTTAGAAATGGAGCAGCATGAAATACATTAAAACCACATGCGAGAACATCTGTTTTCAGCCTTCTGAAGCATAGGTTGGACACAGTGAAATAAAGATTCATGAAATGGTATTATATCCAGTGTATAGTAGGAAAGACCTTGGAAAATTAAGGAGCCTTTTTTTTCTTTTCTGTGCGGGAAGGAAATATAAGACTATAGATATAAACCAAGAAATAGCAGTTATGGAGTGGAAGCAGAGGGAGACCACACTGGAATAAAGAGGGAAAAAAAAATAGTACTTGAAAATTATCAGATGTCAAATGGAGTAGAACAATCCAGAGTTTCATAATAGTGGCTGAGTATTTTAAATCCTATATATGAAAACAATTTAGTGTCCACTTTGCTTCATTTCACTAGAAAGTCAAATGAGACAGCAAAATTATTGAGAGAAAGAAGGCAATCTATAAATTGTCAAAACATTGTAATTGTTCTTTAGATATTAATTAACTAAATTATAAGTCAGAATAACATCTTATTTTTCCTCAGAATATTGTGAAATTGGTTTCTCTTCATATTGTTATAGAATGTGTCTTGCTTTCATTTTTTGGAAGAGGGAGCTCAACATATCCACCCAATCCCCTGGAGTTTCAGGCATTTTGAATACTTGCTTTGAACGTAAGCAATAATGATTGCATTCAGAAATGCAAGTTGTTTCAAGTGCCAGTCTTTTACATATCCCATGGTGCCCAAGAAACCTATTGCATATGGAGAGTAAGTAGTGGGAGTATGTTACACAGTTAGACATTACTGCCACACTTGTTTCATGCATTCATTTAATCAGAATTTATTTTAAAAGCTGGATCTGCTCCAAAGATGCTATGTATTTAATTCCTGACTGCCAAAGGTATTGTGACCTTGTGTTTTAAAATATTTTTGATGTATGTTTTTCCTTTTTTATTACACATTAAATTTGGGGGCCCTTCCCCCACTAGTTTTCATTGCTGTGGATTTGTTTGAAACAAATGCTTAAATGAGTAGGCAAGCCATGATTCCATCTGTGCCTCTTTTCTTTGTTGCTAAGCAAAAGAATTTATAATGATCTCTCTAGAAGAAAATCATGAAACTGTTGAAAGTTTAGTACACAAAGCCTGTTTCATTTATTTTGTGTGAGATTTTTTTATGTTACTGTAAGAGAATGACCGTTGGGATAATTTAAATTCTTTATCTTTACAGTAGGGGGAGGAAAAAGTTAGTGCTACTTAAAAAAAGATACCGTAAAAAACAACCAGGAAACCTTAAATTTTCCTTTGAGGAACATTTTTTTTTTTTAACTATTTCTATATTCCAAATTGCAGCCACATAGTTCTCTATTTTAAAGAGCAGTTGTTGCAGACCGATACAGATGTTTTAGAACGTATATCGCATACCGATTTTATGTAGGCTGAGATAGCTCCAAAAACTTTCTATGAGAGTTGCTGAAAATAGGCCTAATTTAATATCATTGTTATAGATTTGAATTTTGAGGAGTAACTAAAAATATAAAAACAAAAGGAGCTCTTACTAAGTTCTGTTGCTGTAATATTAAAATGATTTATTTCAAATGGTGGTGAGAGGTATCATTTCTTACAGTATTTAACCTTTTTCTAGTTGAATCGGTTTGCCTCTGGCAATTTGAGAAAAGACTGCTATGCACTACTCTGCACCCCACTTACTCCTCCATCGCTTTTGTAAGGGACTAGATGGACATTTTCCTTGAAGGGAGGTGTAACGGAGCAGGATACAAAGTACCATAAAGAAGAAATGGATAGTGCAAACCAGCTAATTTTACTTGTGATTCTTAATCAAATTTCACCTTCCAAGTAAATTACCATTACTTGATGTCAGATGTCTTCTGGTGAATTCCGGGATCTTTAAATATTACCCTTCTTGAAGATTAAGAGTCCGCCAGGCAGCTGCTCTGAAAGCCCTGCTGGAGCCTTCCTGAACTCGGCTGGTTCCTTCTAGCTCTGTTTGGATGATACCAAGTAACTCAAACCAGCAAGCAGGGGAGTGGGCGAGGCCACTGGAGAGCCGAATCTTGCCTTACTTCTAGAAGCTTCATGAGAAATGGAGTAAGGTACATAGCAAAGAAGGCAGTTTAAACTCGGCTACAACGAACTTCGTGTGTGGCTGTTTAGAAGTGAAGTGGTTCCTTCTCCTTTTGCGCTCTCCCTGTTATGACTGCTGAAATGGAACATCCTAAACAGTCTTTTCTCTTTTGCTTGGCTTAGCTGTGCCGCAGGATGGGACCTGGGCTTCTGTGTTGAGGTAATTCTTTTGTGAGCAAGGAGAGGACAAAGTAGAGGGGCATGATTTTCTTTGTATTACAGATGCAGGGTGTGTTCTTAATTTTGAATCACCGTCTCCTTTCTGGTTTCCTACTGGTCAGAATTTGTTGGATTCCTCACAGCACTGTATAGGGAGAGCTTACAAAGGTGTGGATTTTGAACAGTGTGATTACACTTCTTCAGATTGGGGATTGCTGTTGTTTTTGGTTTTGTTGTTTTGTTTTGTTTTGTTTGAAGTGGGGGAGGGGAAGCCTAGGAGAACAAAATGTGATGTTTGTGAACACTGATGTGCTCATAGCATTGGCTTGAAGTCCCCTTCACTCTAATCTCTGAACTGAAACCAGCTCAGTTCACACTAAACACTCCTCGTGTGGTGTCCAGATCCTCCTCTGCCCAAGTTATTGACTTTACATGTACTGGTAAGTAGAAAGTAGTGATCCTTTGCCCTCTATCCTCCATACATTTGTGATAGAATATTGACCCTTGTTTTTATTTGTTCTGAAAGCCATGTAAGCAGTTGTCACAAAGGGGGGGTTTGTTTTATGTCATCCATGATGTGGGTCCATAATTACTAAAGCAGTCCTCTTAATCCTGAACAAGGAGCACAAAGAATCTTATTTTGAATCCGTGAAAATTGAGTGGTCCTCTTAAAACATTGTTAATCTCTGATTTTACCTGGGTGAGAGGTGAGGGTAAAGGGGGTGGGGGTTGGGGGTAAGTGAGAGTGAACTTTTTATGATACTAGAAGGTTCAAGATCCTAAACATTTCTTTAAAAGAGGCTTTTAACTTATTAACTTGTTTTTTTCCTTTACAAATGGTGTTAAGGCTCACATATTTTAGGGCTGTTGTGACTTGATTTTGTTGGACACACATTCAGAATGGGCACTGGTGAAGGAATAAACTACACGTGATAGTTAACACTTAGAAAGTGTTAAGAAGAAAATAATAACTTAGAAAACAAGCAGCAATCAGGTAGCAAATTAATAGGTGCTTTTCCGTAATGTTTCACCCTTTCACAGTGTTGTGTACAACTTAGTAAGTATAGGTATTACAATATGGACAGAAATTATTGTTATTTTCCACTCAGAAATGAAATCAGGATGGCATTTCAATCGTAAGGTTTTCAGACTTTGTCAACAGTTTGTCAGTGTTAAATATTAGGGACCTCCCTATACTATAAAAATCGTAGAAGGAGGTCCAGAGTATTTATAGAGATCCATTTTGTTTCTGCTCTGCATCCAATTTAATAATAGTATATGTGCACCTTTTGGTACTGTCACTTACTATTTTTCTGTTTTCCCCTTCTGTATTATAAAATTCTATGGAGAATTGACTTGCTCTCTGATTTTGTGACAGGTACTAAACCAGCCTGTATACTAATATCTGCATAATGAAAGAACGCTCTCTTGATAGTGGAGTAATACAATAACGAGCTGTGAAGGTCTTAAGACTTTCCTTGATCCTGTTATATAATCGTTGAATGTTATTTGCTGACTTTGAGGGAGGGAAGCGATGCCACCTGATTCATAGCTGTCATAAAAATACCCAAGATTCTCTTTGCATTCAGTTTAGTAACAGGAAAGACGGAACCATTGCACAATTGTGCCACAAAATTATTTCTTCCTTGATATGCATGGAATTTCTACCTGAATATTGTATGCAGTTGATTCATTTATCACCTGTGTATGCCTTATACAGTGAATTTCTCTACCCCAGAAAAATTTTCCCCTCACGTTGCCACTGCCCTCACTACTAAAATTAAAAGATGGAAAAGAGAAAAAACTCCATGAATTTGTTGTTGTTCAGCAGTAAAAATATGCAAAAGAAATACTTTTTAACTAATTTTGAACTAGTTACTACTTTTTTTCAGTCAGGTATTGAGATGGCCAGGCTGCCTTTGGGCTTCATTGTTTTGTCTAATTGACTGATTCTGAATTCAGTCCCACGCCAGTGCACTCAGTTCTAAAAGCACGGCTTTGTTTTATTCCGGGGATTACCTGGTAACCAGTCAATTAAGAACATTAGTGGAACTCTGAAGGGAAAGCAGTTCTACAATCTCTTTGGAATCCAATTGGGCTGGGGCCAGTTGCTATACATTGGGAAAGAGAAGGAGGAATCAACCAATTAGAGGACCCTTTTTTAATTCTCAAAAAACCAACAATAAGTGCAAATCTTAATTCTCAAGAGCAGCCATGATTAATTGAAGTATAAAGAACTTAAAAAAAAATCTAACTTCTACTAGCTCTAATATTCCAAATAAGAAGTGCCTGATATGGTTAATTAAATACAGATATTTAAATTAGCCACTCAGTCTCTTTGTTGTAAATGATCAGTAGGTGTTAGCTTATAACAGACTTTCCCAAATTGTAGGAGGTAAAAGGAGAAGCATTTAGGATTGTGTTTGAACCTGGCCCTGCCATTAGCAGTTATATGGCCTTACGTCTATCACTTGTCCCTAGATCTTGGTTTCCTCACCTGGGAATGGAAGGATTGAACATAATGACTTTTAAATTACTAGTAGCAATTCCATACAGTCTCTCTGACATGGTATTCCTGAGTGACAAAATTGAAGGTTTTTGTAGTTTAATGACTAAAAGTAGTGTATGAATTTCATGTGAGTTTGGGTGTGGCAGTTTTTAATACTGAGTAGTTACAGAAAGGGTATACCAGAAATCGGTCAAATGTAGTCAGTTGAATGAAGGCTTTGTTTTTAGAGAGCATCTTTTCTTTTTAGATAGACCTAAAAATATGTTTAAGAAGCAGTTGTTTAAACTTAGCCTCATGGAGTGTTTTTGTTCTCAGTCTGTGGACCACGGGAATTATTTGATGGCGCCTGTGAATCCGGTAGGACTAAGCATTCTGTTAGGTGATAGATATGTCATTTACATATGAAGGATTATCTTTCAAAACCATGTGAATGCTGATGTAATGCAATTAAAATACATTTAAAGGTATTGCTAAATTCACAGGCCTTGTATTAAGGTTGTTTGTTGTTTTACTTGTAGTATTCACTGGAGTGGGGGTTGGGGACCTCAGTTTTAGCATGGTGGGGAGGCTCTTTGAAATATTTTGATTAAAGTAGGTCCTGGGGCGCCTGGATGGCACAGCGGTTAAGCGCCTGCCTTCGGCTCAGGGCGTGATCCTGGCGTTATGGGATCGAGCCCCACATCAGGCTCCTCCGCTATGAGCCTGCTTCTTCCTCTCCCACTCCCCCTGCTTGTGTTCTCTCTCTCGCTGGCTATCTCTGTCAAATAAATAAATAAAATCTTAAAAAAAAAAAAGTAGGTCTTAATAATTACAGAAGTTTATGAAACACTGCCCTAGAGAACTTATCTAATTGTTCTGCTTTAAACCGCCATTACAGTGTACACCATTACCAACAAGAACATAGCGTAAGAAGGAGTTAAGTAGAGGAAATGGTGAGGATGAAGACAGAAGAGGGAGGAGGTCACTTGCCCTATCCTAGATTATTATCTCCATCAAATAGCATTTTGGAACTTTGTCTCTGACATCTAAAACCATCTCTTTGCCCTATGAATTAGGGCTAGGAGTGTGGGCTGTTGAGGCTGCATCTGGCACGATGCTGGGGTGCAGGGGGGAGCCATATGACAAGAGGAATGCACCCTGGAGTTGGGTGTTAGGGGGAGACAGCGTTCTTGAAGTCACATGGTTTGGAAGTATCTTGTATTTTCGCTCCTGCTTATATTCCAGTTCCACAAATATTTGAACACACACTACCTGGTACGGTAGTAGTAGATCAGAGGACACATTTGGTGCCAGTCTATATTTTTCTTTTTTGAGCTAGACCTGGACATTCTGTATAGAAAGCAGTGTTAACAACCAGTTCCAAGTGAAAGAGCACTTACTTCTGATACTATTTCTCTGACTTTTACTCTGTACCCTTTCTGAGATTTATATAACTTAAATCCTTACAATAACCTTTTATGTGAGTTTTGTGATCTCCATTTTACAGCTGGAGAAATTGAAGTTCAGAGAGACACAACAGCTTCTGTAGTCACTCAACTAACTGGTACCTGGAGGATCAAGATAGGAACACACAGCTTCTGACTTCCTGATTCAGTCACTTGGATATTTATTGTGTAGCATTTAAGAAGGAAACAACATAAAAAAAAACTTAAACATTTTTTTTTTAAGTATGCTTTAGACAGAATAGGCATTAAAGTTTCTTAATTTCTACTTAGGAGACTGGGTATAGAATTTAAGATCTGTACTTTATCATAGTCTGTAAAAGATTCAGATCTCACTCACATCTGTTGGTATCTTATTGAAGGGTACAATATTGGGGGTGGAGGTCAAAATAGAATCACTGAGGGAACTTTTCCAAACTGGCTTGTTCTTTTCCCTGATTCTGATTCACCAGGTCTGTCATGAGACTTAAGCATGTGTGTTCTCCAAGTCATCCAAATACACTGCTCTCCTGCCCCACCCCCATCTTCACTCCCTTTGTGAACCACTTTAATATAAAGCCATGGGAGGCCATTCATACAGCAAATACATACCAAGAATCAACCACGTGCCAGGCACTATTTTAGGCTATTGGAATGTATTAGGGAATAAAAACAAAGACTCCTGGCCTTGTGCACCTTAACCTTCAAATAATTAGCAGATTATCTTTGGATGGCTTGTTTATTATTTAGTTTTGAAGGCTAATAAGTAAGAGGAAGACTCTGTGCCTTGAATATAGATAGGAGAAAATCTAAACTAGGCCTTCTGAGAAATAACAAAAGGTGAAATTACAACAGGTATGAAATTCAGGCACATTCTTCATTAAGATTCAATAAGTCATCAGAATTTGTATTAAATAAGTGATTAGAGTTGATGATAGGTATGTATGCAGAAAGCCAACTAATGACTTTACTGATTGCTTTTTGGGGTTGGACTTCAGTAACCAGTTTTAAGAGCAGTTTACCACTCTTCTTTCTAAAGTTCTCAATATTTTACAAGCACTTGGCTCATGGTCCCTAGAGATTTCCTAAGTTTGGCTTGATCTTTTATGTTCATGTCAGTACAGAGAGCCATTTCTCAAAAATCATTTTTACCTTGGGGCCAGATCTACAACTCTTTGTGTTTATTCACTGGTTCTTCTCAAATGTGTCTCTTGTAACACATGCCTTTTTTAATCAACCTTTTTCTGCAAGGTAGGAGAATTTTAGCTTACCGCCTTGACTTTTTTCTAGATAACTTAAAACTTTTCTACTACCCGTTTGTCTGTTTTTCCACTTCCCTTTCCATTATATTATCCTTTTTTTTTTTAACTGGCTTTTGTTAGTTTAAATTTGGACAAAAACTCTGCCTAGTGTTTTAAGCTTAAAAAATTGTCATTAATCACTGGTATCATAACATCCTCTTAAGGCAAGTTATCTTGTTTCTCTGTCCTCTAAATGTAGCATCCAGAGTCAGAAGGCCTCTGGCAGGGATAAAAATAGCCTTCCTGCTTGCTGGCTTGTTGTTGGTTTACTGGCAGTAGGAAATCTTTTGAATTCCTTAATTGGGTCAGCTCTTCGCTAGTTTCTCTCTAGACATTCCCTTCTGCCTGAAATTCTTAGATGCTTTTAGATCTCGCAACTTTGTACCTGCCCTGACTTACAGTCAAAGCCGTCCTTCTTTTATATGAAACCTTCTGTAATCTATAGAAACTTACCCATTGACTTTCCTTATCTTATGGATAATTTTTTTCCCCACTATTACAGTCTCATATCACAATTGAAAAAGTAAATTTGAGCCATTGGTACAAAAGGAAGACCTCCTTAGTTTTTTTTAAAAGGAACATTTTCCAGTTGAATTTTCAGTTTTCATTTCCTAAAATACTTCGGCTACTTTGCCAGTTTGGCTATTATAAAAGTAAGGAGTTTGATTTTGTTCCCTCTTTCTTCCCCTAAAGAATTATATCCATTTGTAACTAAGAACACTAGCAAACTCTGATTTTTCTGAAGCTGAAAAATCCCCCAGATGGCCACTCCTTTCTCCCAAGTTTTCAGTTTGGATTTTATTTGGCTAAAATGAATCCTTCCTCTTTCTTTCACAAGTGGAAATCATTAGTTATCTCTGGCTTATATTCTGAGAGGGGAAAAGCTTTAATATTAATAAAGCACCTATTCTATACCGGGGGAATTTCCTGAGCATTCTGCAAAAATGGTCTCATGAATTTCTCAACAGCCTTGTGAAGTAAATGGAAATATTTGTTTTACTGAGGTTCATACAAGCTAAGTAATTTGACCTAGCTCACAAGATGGCATTGGTCTGACTCTACTCTTTCCACTGCATGTTCAGTGGCAGAGAGACCACCAGTTGCTGGCTTTGCTTCATTCATTCATTCAACAGCTTTTTATTAAGCATTTTTGCTCCAAGCTCTGAGTTGCAAAACCCAAAGTTTATCCTTAAAGATTTTGTTGCCTTAGAGAAAGAGAGTTTAGAAATAGGTAACTTAAATATAGTGTAGTAAGTGTAAAGGGTATTGTATGGAGCGCATGGGGTCATCTGAACCAGAGAACAGATGGTTTGGGGCAGAGAGGACTTTCTGTAGGATGTGAGGCCCGAGATAGAAGGTACCTGGGCAAAAGGGTAGTGGCATGAGTGGTGAAACATTGGGAACAAAGAGAGGAGGCCATTCCAGACAGAAGGAGGAACCCAGAAGTAAAAATTAATGGGCCGGTAGTTCTGAATGTCTGGAGTACCTAATGTGGGAAGGGAAATGGTGGTGTGGAGAGATGAACCTGGAGAGGTAGGCAAGAGGAGTCAAGAATTTTTAGTAAGCCCTGGCTTTGAAAAAACTGAAAGCCACATCTTTACCGGAGAGGGGTTTTGTTTAGCCTAAAATGTATATGTGTGTGTGATTTAAATGGCTCTTTGAGTAGGTTAGGGGCAAGATTCTCCAGCTGATGTCAGTCCCAGCCAGCTCCTCCTTTGTGATTTTGCATGGAAACATCTTTACTGGAAGTTAGTTATATCACAGATAGGTAGAATAAGGTACCGATTTTGATTTGGGGAGCTATTTTTAGGTCAATAGAATAATTTATTAAAAATAATTATCTTTATATAATTAAGTGATAGAATATATTGAACACATTTTATTAGTTCATATTGATATGTATTCTGCATCTGTAGAAGTATAAACTTGCTATTCAGTAACTGAATTTATTCACATTTCTTGAGCCTTGCTCTGTGTTGTCCAGGTCCCCACAGCGCCATCTTGCTGCAGGTCTCAGGCAGTGTTGGTAAAAACAGATGCAGAAAGACAGGTGGAGCAGCACCTCCTTTAAACAGTTATTTGTGGCAGTACAGCTTTGACTTACTTAAATGTGAACTAAGAAAAACTAGCAGGAGCAGAAAGAGGAGGAACTCTTCTAGCTAAACAACAACAAATGTATGTGTATGTTTATGTATGTATGCGTGTGTGGTGTGTGTAAATCTTTGCTCTGCCTTAAAAATGGGCCTAAGCCCATGCTTACCTTTTCCTGTTAGAAATTTTTAATGGTGTCCACTGAAAACCCTTCCATTTTCTTTGGAGTATCCAAATTTTTATAGTGTAAGTCAATTAAAAAATTAACTTAGAATTTCACATTACTTATTATTTTATAGGACTGTATGCTGTATTTTGGATAACCTTGCAGTTATTCCATGTTACCATTCCTTAACCACACACATCACCAACAATGCTAGTATGACTGAAAAAGAGAAGGTCACAGCATGAGATCTAATAGCTCTGTAGAACATTTGATATTTTTCAGTGTTTGTATATTTGAAATAGCATTTATTATATCAATTCCTGCTGAATCATCAGTAGCAATAATATCTGGGTTACATTTTGGAAAATAACTTTTTCTGTAATTTTGAAAAGAATACATGCATTTATATACTCTGATGTATTAGAATATTTCCTTCTAGTCCTTCCTCCTTTCATCTCATTGACTAGGTTACTTTAGTTTTAGTCTTAAAAGAATATGATAGTACATAGTGTTCTTTTGGGCACTTACTCACCCAAGCAGTTCTTAGTCTGGTTGGTAAATATTGGTTCTCCAACTTGCAAATGCCTGGCATAGAATTGCCTAGTTGAAGTACGGATCTTTTCTGGGCTGTAGAATTTGGTAGTGTAGTTCCCCAGAGTCACACTGTATCAGTTGCCTATATTTGGCTAGGTTGAGTCATATCACCAAATATAGTCTATGCCTTCTGCATGATGGATGCCAGGCTTCTGGCTCCAAAGGCCACAGCTGGCCTCCAGAGACTACTACTTTCCTGTCATAATGTCCTGTCATAAGATTAGGACTGCTGATCAGGCAGTATTTCTTTATACTTGTAACACAATCAATACCAAGAGCCTTCAAAGATTGAATTTTATCCACCAGATAGGGTTCACTTGCCTGAAATCCCAAAGCCCTCCTTCTCCTTGAGAAATTCAATTCTAGATGTGCTAAAACCTGGGTTATATTTATAGTTAGATGAGTTATCAAAAACAAACAAAACCCACAAACACTGGATTATATTCAGCTTCAGAGAGCTTGTTTATTTTTATTTTATTTCTCTTTATTCATTTGTGAAATGCTGGTGTTTTAAGTTCAGTGGAATGAACTCATTGAATGCTTACCTGGTACTCAAACAGGAAACTCAAGGTACCTAGGTAAAAAAAAAGCTCTTATTCTTAAAGGGGGCTATTATGGTTAAGAGAGAAAAAAGTTAGTAGCTAAAATGATTACCTAAGAAGGTTGACTTTTGCAACATAGCTAGAAAGAAAAGTTGGTGAATTAATCTAAAAAGGGGGTTGCGTTTTTGGGAAAGTTGCCCTGAAAGAGGTGAATCTGAAGGGGGAAAAAAAAAAAGAGAACCTCCACTGAGAACAAAGGAAGAGGGCACTGTCTCAGACAAGAGAGGGGACTGTCAGTGATCTAGCTGTGGGATAGAAAATGCAGAAATGCCTGTGTAAATTGGCATCTATAGAACAGAGAGGATCTTAGAGCAGAAATGAAGGGTGTACAAGGAGAATGAAAAGGTGTACAAGGAGAATGAAAGGAAGACTTGCAAGTCCCACGGTGGTTATAATGAGAGTTTACAGATTTCCAGAAAGGAAGTGATATGGGTTATCCGTAATAGATGTCGTGAATGGATGACTCTAGATATTTTAATCGTAGGAAAAATTTACAGCGGGATGGGACAGGCAGGTTAAGAAAGCATTATGAAGTTAAAAAAGAGTTTTTTTAAAAAAAATGTCATTGCTTATATTTTTAAAACTGAAATAGAAAGCATTACTGATCAGTTAACAAAATGTCACAGGTGTATTTATTTGTTACTCAGAGGCCAAAATTGATTCCAGCCTGACAGGACTCATATCACAAGACCAGGTTAGAAAATTAAAAACAAGTATCACTTTCAGAGTTAAACTATGAACTTTGCCAATGATTCTTTAGTGCTCTATTGTCTTGGCTGAGGGGTAGAATTACTGCATTCAGAAATCTGAAGTGCAGAAAAAGTATCAAAGGTCACCTGCCTTGGCGGTAGAGGGTGGATCTCTTCAGGAGCTGTGCATTGAGGCGAACTCTGAGAACTGAGTTAAGGGACATTTTTGTGCCTGTCAAGTTGAAATAGTCTTCTTATCTCTCTCTCCTTAAAAGAGGTACCCGAAAGGTGAGTTTTTGATAAGGTGGAACTTGATTTGTTTAAACTGGGCGAGCCAGTTTGGTAATTTGTCTTTTGGATTCTCATTGTTGATTATCCCTTCTTGGCATCAGATGAGAAGCATTTAGTTCATATGGAACAGTTCTGGTTTCAGTTGAAATGTTAGCATTAAAAAAATTAGAATATCTTCTTTGAATAAAAAGTGTCCTCTTAAACTTTGTTTAATATAGTTAAATACTTTTGTTTGTGTATTGACCTACATCAACTTAAAAAAATGTTTTATGGTAAATAAAAATGGTATGTGTGATACTTCTGTTAGTTTATTTACTAGAGGGTTTTTACAGCTATAAAATTATGCATGTGTTCCATTCCAGAAAATCAGCTGCTACTTTGAGTTAACTGATTCGGAAACACTACTCACCCCCTCCTGACTTTTGTAACAGTTAAGGTCATGTTCTTTTTCGAGTAGTTCCAGTCTGTGCTTTTTAAAAAATAAAATGTGCTTGTGACAGGTCATACGATCCAGGTTTATAGTTGAAAACAGTTCAGATGGAATTCACTAGATTTGGATACTTGGCTCTGTATATTAGCCTTAAGTAATTGAGCCAGTTTTTAGGAAGAAATTGAAATATCAAAATTAATTTTTGCCATCTCCTTCCCCATCTCCATCCCTACCTTCACTCTAAGTAGGAACAAGCTGAAATTGAAGTGAACTAATTAACGACTTAATAACCCTTGTATTTGGTTTTAAATTGTAGGAAAATTGTTAAGTTCAGATTTTGTTTCATATTAGACCCCCAAGCTTTGGATATGGGTTAATTAAAGCTATTAGCAATAGAAAACGGTTTTCTTTTTTGATGGTGTGAGTTCATTTCTTTAGAGACTATTTCAAAGAAGCAGAATTTTGGAAAGTTGAAGGAGAGTTGAGGCCTAACATTCCTTTCTAAAGAATTGTAAATATATGGCTGGTGGATTGGTAGGACCACATATTAGCTCTGGTTCCCATAGTGTTCAGTGGAACTAGATAGAGCCTTCCTGACATTTTGGAAGGCTTGCCTCAGCCTTAAGGCATGGGAGAACCTCTGCTTCCCCACTTTTTCCACAGCTTTGAGTCTGCTGTGTTTCTGTGGGATTAGAGTTTAGGCTGCTGTTTCCTAATGGAATGCCTGTAATTACGAATCAATTTTAAATTCTCACACTACCCAATTTACAGAGTGCTGATTGTGGTAGTAAATTAACAGTCACATTCTCCTATTCATTCTCTAGATGAGCAAGACTTGTAGAGGGGTTTCCATCATTTTTATGAAGGTGGGTGTAGATGTAGAATATGGAGACTTAAAAATGTTGCCCTAATGATTTTTATAACTCACAGCATAGAACTAGGCATATGGTATGGTACTCAGAAGGAGGATATAGTATATGGTCTGGATACCTCAGCTCAGTGTGTAGAAACTCTTCCAAAACAGAAATGTAATTCCTGATAAAGCGAGAAATCCCAGTGCTGTTTCCCCTCTTTATTTGTGGCTACCAATTTGGAAAGATGTTGCATCCTCCAAAAATTTAATACCGTCACAAATTCTTTTAATGGGACATCTTGGGTGTCCATTTCAGGTTCAAAACTAGATTTTGAACCACTTCAAAATTAGAAGGAAACTAACCCAGCATTATTTGAGTACGTGCTGTGCTCTGGGCATTGTGCTATGTGGTTTGATATTTTCTGTCGCATGTAAGTACAGTGATGTGTTTTTCTTTACTTTCTATACTTGTCCTCCAAAGTGAGAATTTAAACCCATTAGTGTGTCTGTACATGTAGGCATAAGCCTGGCACTTTTGTTATGAATTATATAGAGAAATCTTCCTGCTAATTATGTGCTTTTAAAAAACAAAAATTACACACATGAAAACATTTTCACATTTATGGGACAAAAAAACTATTATTATGAGTTTCTATTAGAATATAATGTTATAAAGAAAGTTACTTTGTATGAGAATTGGGAAATTAGAGACCAAATAGTTAAATATGAGGGATATTTTATTTTCCCACTTTCAAATTTGCCCTTTGTGGATGTTTGTGAACATGCTGATTGCTATGTCCTCTGACACATTGTGTTCATTAGCACAGCAAAGTCTTATCCCGTAATAAAGCTTTTTAAAAATACCTTACCTATTAAAGCTATTAATTCAGCTTTGTTACTGAATACATTTAAACCATCTATGAAAAAATAAATTTAGTAACGGCCTTCTTTTACCTTCAGGTCGTCTAAACTATTCATATCC
Organism: Ursus arctos; assembly: GCF_023065955.2. Classification (NCBI taxonomy): domain Eukaryota; kingdom Metazoa; phylum Chordata; class Mammalia; order Carnivora; family Ursidae; genus Ursus; species Ursus arctos. Next base: position 60,420,658 of record NW_026622819.1, read on the forward strand.
AGGATCCGATAGCTCTCTGCTTATTAATGGTAAGTGATAATTGATTTACCCTAGTGAAGTTCCCAGAACTGAAACAAGTTAGTCCTAGATGAGAAAATATAGTAGGTATGCTTTGACAAGTGGAAAAATGACATTAGTTTATTCTGTAATGATAATTGCAAGTTGCTATTAATTTATTGGCTGTATAATGAATCATTATTTTTCCTCCAAATTGCAGCAGTAACTTCTTTGAACTTTGAGAACTAACTTATAACTTAGTCTCTGTCTTGAAATTGATGACAGAATAAATTAGAATCCCATAATGATACATGAAGAATGGTTTAATCTACCATTAGATTCTGTAGAGTGACCTTTGAAATGTCAACATGAAAACCATTTCCATGTAGTTAGAAAAATGTTCCAGGAGAAAGGGAGGGTAATCAGAGATCTGAAACCAGAAAAAGCAGTCTGAGACCACAGGGCTTGACATTGTAAAGGACAAGGTCATTCACTATTTGCTGTCTAATGAGAACAAGAAAAATGAAGTTTTATTGGCTTTTGCGGTGCCTTTGGTAAATTCTCCTTTCTGGTTCTAAATATTACCAATGTGCTGTTGAGTTCTCTTTTATGTGCGTATGCTGCAGAAGACTAAATTTCACAAGGAAGGGGCATTTCCTCATAGAAGGAATTAAAGAATCAAAAAGTATCTGTTTTGTACTACTATAGTTTAATTGGGTAAAATACAGAAGTCTATTTACTTCTCTTCTACTCATCACTATTGAATATGGATTTTTAATTTGTGTGTTCACAATGCCTTCCATCTGTCAAAGCTCATTGTAAGTCCCACCACCTCTAAGAAGTGTTCTTGGCTAAACAGCTATATTCTCATGATGCCGAAAACAAAACAAAACAAAACACCCCAAAAATCAAAACAGAAAAACAAATCTTGTACTCCTTGTCGATGGTATATTGTAATGGAGGATTAAAAATTATTTTTATGACTGGATCTACTTTTGGTTAGTATTTGACATCAGTGTTCTGTAGAACATAGGATTGTTGAGCCAGGAAAAGTTAAAAGGAAATTTGATTTATGAGAGTTGCCGTGGGTGCATCAGATCCTCTGAAGACTATATAGTTTATAAAAGCCTCACTTATTCATCAGACTTTGGTTTTTTCATGCTACAGCTACCAGAAATAATGCCAAAATATAATATTTCAGGATAATGTGTGTAGACCGAAAACCAAACCCAGTGGTGATAATGGCATCAAGATAAGGGGAAATAATATAAAGGTTGCCATTATAGCAGGATTTTAGCTTTTCCTGTGGAACAAGTTCCCGAGTCTGTGTGCTGGAAATGGTAATGAACCCAAGACTTGAGATGCTGATGTGCGCTCTTAGGCAAAGTGGTCACTCTTCTTTGTCTCAGTTTCCTCACGCAGTTGCTAAATTAGATCAGTTGCCCCTGGAGTCCATCTTTGTTGAGGTGAGACTTTCTAATGAGTTTTCCTTAAAGCTAATTCAGTTCATTTTTTTTAAGAGTCTATTATTGTGAGATTGCATTCTCTGCTCTTGCCATTAATATCCTTTCTTTTATGATTGGATTATTTTCTGTGACCCTTACTTGGCAAAGAAAAATAAAGGTAATTTTTCCCCCAAATAATTATGTTTCGAGATTTTACTAGTCCATAGACTCTAGAAAGGAACTGGATGGTTTTTGCTGTCACGTACATGGAAATACACGGTAAAGAACAAAGAGTTGTCAAAGAGGGAGAACTTGCTGGTTCCTTAAGCATAATCCCAGATGGGTTATGACTGCCATGGTCTCAGATCCAGTGTTCATCTCAGAGGATCCTAGAACTTGATTTTACCAGATTTGATCAAGTGTTAGTTCTTAATAACCAACCAACTAGGACCACATGCCAATTCATACAATTTTAATTAGGAATAAAACTAGGTAGACCAGATGCTGGTGGTGACTGACAGAATCATTCTTTCTCCAATAGCAAAGTCCAGATTATAGCAGGTTACTTTAAAATCATGAAATTAAAGCAAGGTGGGGGTGGAGGGATGTTGAGGCAATTTTTAGTCATGTTGGTGTGGGTGTAGGCATTGCCCATTCTCTTCAGTCAAATTTACGAAACCTCTTCTATGGTGGACTGCTTCTATAGATAAATTAATCTCATTTGTGTATTAATATTTTAGTAACTTTGCTGGCAATTTAGTTCATGTTTTGGGGATACCCATCTTATAAATCTAGTGTAAAGCACTGTTTGTGTTTAATGAAGGTAAACTTTGGACTCACAAATACTACCCATTTCAAAGAATTGTGATGAAGATGAAATGCACGTACATCACTTAGAGTAGAGCTGCTACATAGATAAAAGAATTAGAATGGTTAGGAATATTTGTGGCTAGGAATATTAGTGCTAATATACACACATATGTTTTGGTTAGGAATATTAGTGGTAAAAATTTATGAGGAAAAAACAAAACGGAATTAAGATGAGTGTAAAAATCATCTATAATTGAACATGCTGTCTTTGGCTGATTATTAAAATAGATAACATAAAAATTACTATATTCATTTTTAAATGCGGTCCCTTCGTATCTCATATCCACGCAGTGTTTTCTTAAAACTGAAAATAAAAGCCTAGTACATTGTTTTGCTTTACGTTCATTATTCAGTTTTAAAACTTTAAGGAACTCTATAAGGAGCTGTTCTTCCGTGTCCACCATAAATAATCTATTCAGGCTTAAAAACCTTTAGAAAGGTGATTATTTATATAGCTACTTTACTTTGTCTCTACTGTAAGTTTCAGAGCTTTTTCTTCCAAGCTGCTGTTTAGCTGAAAGCTATTTCTTTTTTGTTTAGATAAAAATATGTGAGAACTGTTTACTTTCTCCAGATGAACATCTGAATTTCGACTATGATTTTCATTGTATAACTTGTTTTGAAAATTTCGAGCAATCTCAAAGCTTTTTGGAAAAGAAGTGAGGTTTAAATCCTGAATAAATAAAAAGAAAGAAGAATTCAGAGTAGTCTACCAGCTTCAGCAGTTTATACTGGAGTAGTGTTGGGATTTGCGCGTGCAAAGATAAGAAGGGCTTACTCATGGAGTGGATCAGATTACTTTTCCCCTTGGCCACGCGCAGTCATCAGTTTTTGTGCAATGCAGTGACCTTCATATACCACTCATGACTTTCGAAAGACACTGCCAGTGTAATTCAACAAATTATAATTGATAACTGTGTTACGAATGTTGTGGTGCACATTCTGGGGAAATTATTCAGTTCATTGCTGTTATTAGTTGTAGAGATTTTTTTAGAGGCCATTCTTGAGGGAAATCCTTGGATTTTAAGTATATAAAAAACCCAAACTTCATAGCTCCTTTCTGGATGCTGTATTAGTTTGCTAGAGCTGCCTTAACAAGTACCACAGACTCATGGCTTGAACAGAAATTTCAGCTTCTGGTCCTGGAGGTTAGAAGTTTAAGATCAAAGTGCCAGCAAGGTTGATTTCTTCTGAGGCCTCTCTCCTTGGTTTGTAGATGGCTGTCTTCTCCCTGTGTTCACATGATTTTCCCTCTGTGCACGAATGATGTCCTAATCTCTTCTTTTAAAGACATCAGCCATATTGGATTAGGGCCTACCTCAATGACCTCATTTGACCTTAATTACCTTTTCAAAGACCCTGTTGCCAAATACAGTCCTACTGTGAGGTTCTGGAGGTTAGGACTTTAGCATATGAATTTTGAGGAGGGAAAACAATTCATCCCAGAACAGATACCTTTCCTAGTAAATTTTATGTAATAGGAATATAGTTAGAACATCCATTTTATGATTATGAAAAGCAAGCCTGAAACTGATTCAGTTTCTCAGCCAAGTCAGGAAGGAGTGCTAAGCCTGGGCCAGACTTACCTCAGATTCCTTTGGTATGTCTTGGTGTAGCTTTGAGATAGACATCAGATTGAAAGGTTAATTTTCCCTTTACCCATCTTGAAAACTTACTTTGCCTTAGAAAACTAACATGCAGTTGCAACCACCTCTGTATAAAAGTGCTCATGCATAGTGCTTTTTTCCCCAACCTTCCATTCCATTGCGTTAGCCCATAGGATTAACTGCTTCAAAAATGAAACTTCTGGCAGGGAAAGTTATGGAATAACAGCAAAACATATTAGGTTTTAACAGAATCATGTATGTATTTCCTTTTTTCTGTGGATGTCTTTCACTTGGAAACATCCACTAAAATATTTGCTTGTCCCAGAGGAGGAGATTAGTTAAGAGATGCTTTAAAAGAAGGTTAGCATAGAACAACTCTTAATTATAGTTCTTTGGAATGAAAGGAGGAAGATTGTTTGCTTAAGGGTTGGGGGGGGTGGTACACAGAAATCTATGAAAGGGGGGAGTGTATAATGTACCCATGAGAAATGTAGATTATAGTCACTTACTGAAAATGTATATAATGTGGTTCTAGTTACTACAATGAGGAGGATGTTGAAAGATGCCTTTATGAAAAAGAAAATATGAAAACATATTGTAAATTCTAAAGTGCTCTGCAATTGTTAGTCTTAGAATAGTAATGAAAAGCTGAGAGTAATTATTGAAGACCAACCTCAGAATATAGACACAGGAGTTTACTTTTGCGGAAAGGAAAAAATTACTACTTACTGAACATCTGACTGTGTGGTCATCATGTATACATAGGGTATCTTTTGTTATTCTCTCATCGGCTCTCCATTTTTGTAAAAAACTGAGGATTAGGGATGTAGAGAAACTAGAGTCCCATTCTCTGCCCTTTTCTAAGCTCTTTACAAAGAATATCTTTGTCTCATCTTTATTGTATCTTATCAACATTCTTTGAATATTGTACCAACAAGTTAGCATAAACACAAGCCAATGTGACATATGAAATTCTAACCACTAGGCATATATTTAAAATAATTTTGTGACAGTGAGTCAGTCCATTACATTAGGGATTGATTTGTAAGATCATTTAAAATAATTCTTTGCATCTTTGTTGGATTGTATGCCCTGGTCTTTATGATGATTGTCTGCTTTTTGGTTCTTATCATCTTTATTCTTCTGTTAACAGATAAATTTCTTTCAGCCTCCAGCTTTTGACGTATATCTTTTTAAGTATAATTTGACTAATTCCCCTACATACTTTTTTTTTTTTTTTAGTCCTACTGGAAAAAATCAGTTATTTGATAACATCTTTTAATCTGGGCCCTCTCCCCTTGTTTTTTCCAAATAGAATTGCTATCTGCTTTCTCAATTTGAGCGCGATGAGAGGTAGATGGAGGGCCTGAGGTGGGCCGGAGTAGCTTGAGTATGATCAGTCTTTCATTGCCTACTAAAATCTAGTAATATCTTATCCCTCATCTTCTTTACAAAGATGATTAGGTCTTCTTATGTAGGAAAGGATTACTTTCTTCAGTAAAGTGGTAAAGATTTGTGTTACAAGTGTGGCATCATAATAATCTTAAGCCAAGTATAATCTGAAATAGTTGGGAAAAAGGTGCTTAGTATATCTTTCACGTGTAGGATAAAGGGGCACCATTTACCATTTTGTTACTGTCTGGGTTCTGGTTACATAGGTATGTTCATGTTATCAGAAATTCATTGAATTCTGTACTTACGCTCTGTGTACTTTTCTGTATACATGTCATGTCAAAATCTACATTAAAAATAATGTATAGTTATTAACAGCATTATAATAAGTAGAATTTTTAAAAATTAAACACTCTCATTTTGTGTGTTCCAGAGTATCATTGTTTTTATTTTTTTGGTGCTAATTTATATTAATTTCCCTTTCTGATTTGGCAGCCTTTATGGTTGTAAGCATTTTACACCTGTAACTTATTTTCTTTTAATGTGGGAACACATTTCTAGGTAGTTTTCAGAATTTAACCATGAATTCTTTTATATTAACCAGCTTAATTTTGTGGTACAAGATCAAAGTTTGAAAGTACGCATTTAAAGATTTTGAGATTTATTTGATTTTTGCCTTTAATCTGTAGCACTTACTATTCCTGAAACTATATTTATTTTTGATAAATGGAAGCTGTGAGCTTTATGTTAATTTTGTAGCTTTTAAAAGTCTGTTCTTTTCAAATGTTTGTTTTCTTAGAAATCTAAGCAGCATCAATCAACTTTTTAATTGACAGAACCAAGATTTTCAAATCATTCATTTTCCCAAACTCCCTTATCATTGAAGCAGTCATAGGAATAGAATGTTCTTAAGCATCTGTTTTTTACGATATCTTTTGTTTTTTTAGCCTGTGTCAGGTTGACTGAGAAAATACCCCCCCCCACCCCAAATTTAAGACCTCTAGCAAAGTGAAATCTTAGCTGAGGGAAATTTTATGTGGTTTTAATCCATTTGTTCAAGTACTTTGATGAAATTCAATGTATCTAGTAATGGGAGAAAATATATTTTAGTATGAGATTATTTTGGAAAATACGCACATGGTACTTCTAAGTTATAACTCAGTTATAACTGACGTATACATATTGAGCATTTCTCTAGCGGGCTAAGAATTAAAACCCTGACCAGTCTGTATAATGACTTCTTAAAGGTGCTACACTTTCTAACTCCGCAATCTGTCCCAGCTTCCTGTTTGAACACTCCTCTCTAGCCAAACCCTCACTAGGTCCATATGCTTCTGTTCTAGGCATCTTTCCCTGAACATTACAACACCCTTCTTTGCTGCATTGCCAGGCCTGCGATGCTTTTTCTCTGTTTTTTCCTTTTTTTTAATAATAATTTTTTATTTTGTTATGTTAGTCACCATACAGTACATCCCTGGTTTTTGATGTAAAGTTCGATGATTCATTATTTGCGTATAACACCCAGTGCACCATGCAATATGTGCCCTCCTTAATACCCATCACCGGCCTATCCCAATCCCCCACCCCCCTCCCCTCTGAAGCCCTCAGTTTGTTTCTCAGAGTCCACAGTCTCTCATGGGTCATTCCCCCTTCTGTTTACCCCCCCTTCATTCTTCCCTTCCTTCTCCTACTGATCTTCCTATTATGTTCCATAAATGAGTGAAACCATATGATAATTGTCTTTCTCTGCTTGACTTATTTCACTTAGCATAATCTCCTCCAGTCCCGTCCATGTTGCTGCAAATGTTGTGTGATCGTTCCTTCCGATGGCTGAGTAATATTCCATTGTATATATGGACTGCAGCTTCTTAATCCAGTCATCCTTAAGGTCTCAAATGCCGTCCTATCTCCTCCTCAAATGCCACACCCCCCTCTCTGATTCTTTAATGAGAGCCAGTTGCTTCTCCTCCTCTGTTCTTGTTGCCCCTAACACGTAACTTCAGTAGCAGTAGGCATGCTGCATTGTCATGATTTGCTTATGTGGCTGTCTGGCATTTAAGGTTGCTAGTTCCGTGTAGTCAAGGACCTGTGCTGTTTCTCCATAGTCCCTAGCAAGATCAGGCATTTCAGCAATGTTTGTTGAATAGGATTGAGGTAATTGGACAAGCTGGGCTTGTAAGTGCCAGTTTGTTTCAGGGAAGACATTTTCTCAAAAGTTTCTTGATTGGAAGTTTGTACTGCCATTTCCCAAGTATTCAGGGAAATACATATAAATATATTATATTATATACTTCTCTTCTCAGCTGTAACCTACTTGGCAATAAAATGCCAAACCTTTTACTTTTCAGCATTTGGGACATGGTGGAAAATTTGACAAGGGACAAGAAACTTCCTTTGCCTAAAAGGAAATTTATAAATTGCCTAAAGATTTCATTTGTTATGATTTTCTTTATTAGGGATTAATCATAAAGTCATGGTATAAAATTGCTGTTTATCCTGTAGTGGTGAAAAAGTCATGAATTAAATATTGAAATATTTACTAAATATTGCAATATTTACTGAATTGCTAGTTAGCAGGGAATTCTGGGAGCATTTAAGATCAGTATGGTAGGAATTGGTTTAGCTCATGTTACATATTACCTTAGTGTCATACTAGTCTGGATCCTGGGTGACAGTTACAGCCAACTACTTCTCTTAACAAGTAAAAGTCAATACGGCTTTACAGTGTCCTTGAAGAACTTAAAAAAAATAAAAAAGCGTGCATTAAATTGACCTCTCACCATCCAAATTCCTTGTTTTTGAGACATTTACTAGAAAATGAGGAACATAGCCAATTTTTTTTCAGTTTCAAAAGCTGGTAGATGAAATCACAGTTGATTCTTTTGACAATGTTTGAAAGGTTGTTTTTTTTTTTTTTTCTCATTTGACATGCAGCAAGGACATATGGGCGAAGGAGAGGTAACATTATTGTTTCTAACTTTTGAATGTACCAGTTGTATTTGGAGAGGACCCGAGTTTGCTCAATTTCTTACCCTTGTGGGAAAGGAGGGGAGGGGGAAATGCAACGTAGCTTTGATCCATACATACTTTATATGTCATGGTTAAGATTATAGACTTTGTAATTTGAAGGAGTCAGAATGGTAGGATTTGGATTTGAATTAATAATGTCCCTGAATTATACTCAACTTATTTATATCTGAAGATTTATTTCTCCTTTTTCTTTTCTGAAAGGAATTTCTTGAGAGAAGAAAAATTAAAGATCTTTGAAAAGGAAAATATAACGTGTGACTAGTCTCAAAGTACTTGATTATATTGGAAGCTCAATTATACTTGAAAACCTTATGTCTACTTTTTTTGCTAAGTCAACATGATACATTTGGTTTAAAATGAGATTAGCTAAATAAATGACTATTCCTATAAATTTCAAACATTGGGGGAAAAAGCTCTAGAAATTTTAGAGAATTTTAAAGAATCATTTCCTAGAGGTGCCTGAATGAACCTTATTTTTGCCTCCTGTGATAGCTTTGCCTTTTTAAAAGCAAGTAAATTAGATAGTCAAATAGCTCAACTTTGAAATATAAGGGACTTCTAAACATTATTTAGGAAATAATTACCTCCAATTTTATAGTCATTTTTATCTTCATTCTATAACTCTTGAGCTGTAGTTTTGTAGGGTAAATTCATAACAAAAATATACTGTTATTACTTGCGTTTAGTTAGGAAAGTTGAAAGGAAGACAAGTGTGGCAACAAAGGACATGGAATGTTTCAGTAAAGGAAGAGCACTGAAGCTACACTTCTATAGGATCCATTAACAAACCTCTTCTCTAGTACCGAGAGTAAATTGGCAGCCTGAAAAGTGACAAAACAGTGCTTGAGAGATTCTAGTTATTTGTAGCTCTGTGTTTTGCTTGTGATTTCCAAAGTTCATATTTTGTTGTCAGGTAAACATGGGAATAATATTAACCACATTGACATCTCTGGTCTTTTTTGCTTATATATCCTGTATGATAGGATTTTCAAATAGCAAACTTAATGACTAGTTTTTAGAATTAGATAGTACCAGTGGCAGCTGGTAATTAGTCAGCTAAAAGAAAATATATCTTTAGCTTGCCTAAAAATCTTAAATTCTATAAGACTAGACAGTGAGGTTGGATAAGAGCGTTAAATGGGTTTTGGTTATATCCCATTAAGGTAAACCACGATGAGTGCTCACTTTAAAAATCGACTTGTTCATTTTAAGGACAGTCTTAGAGGAAATTGTGTAGGCTGTATTATTTGGTGTTTTAAAAAAAATTTAAGTGATCTAGCATCTTGATAGTCAAATTTAATACTTAGTGTACATGTCTAGGCTGCCTGTGGCCATGGGGCCCTGCTCAGGCAATGCAGTCTACTGCCAACTGCTTTCAAAAGAGTGCTCCCTCCTTCTGTACTTCCATTTCACCTCACTGACATTTCTGGATCCCAGAGGGATAGTTGAGCAGCCTTCTATTTAACCATGTACTTTCTCTCTGACTCCAGTGAGACTTTAAAGTGATGGGAATTCAAGAGCATATCTAAGTGATTTGTTATTCAGTGAGAAAAATAAAAGCCGTTTTATTAAATCTGCCGTTTTCCTTGTTTCTTGTGTAAGGTCAGCATTGGCAAGGAACCTTTGCTCTTAGCTTTTTTTCCTGCTTTCTATTCCAGGTCAGTCTTCACTGTTTCCAATGGAAGATGGATTCTTGGATGATGGCCGTGGGGATCAACCTCTTCATAGTGGCCTGGGTTCACCTCACTGCTTCACTCACCAGAATGGAGAAAGAGTGGAACGATATTCTCGCAAGGTGTTTGTGGGCGGATTACCTCCTGACATCGATGAAGGTATATTTACAAAGAACCATTAATTGCACAGTGCACATAGTAGGTAACTCATACATAGTGGTTGCTGCTATTAAAATAACAATCTTATCTGCCTCCAAGTATTCAGTTTTGATTGCATTGGTCTCTTGTCCTCTTTCTATCATGGCATATAAGATTAGTTTACAGAGGAAGGGGCACAGGACTTTGGGAGCCAGCTGAAGCAAGTGATTGGACTAAATGAAAAGAGTAACTGTCATTGGGAAACCGTCTCAAGGGGTCTCTTGTGGGCAAACATAGTGCTTACTGAGTTTTTGTCTGTGTGCTGCCTTAGCCAGATTCAGTATGTTTTCCTACTGGCTCCAGAAATGTAGTTAATTGAAAATTTGAAATCTTAGATTAAGGATGAACTTTTGAAAAATAAACCCTAAAGTTGTACCACAAGAAAGAAAATCTCAAGAGTTTTATCATTTTCTGAATATTTTTTCACTTAACAAATATTTATAGGCTTTTTAAAAGTCACGCACTGGTCTTAGACTTGTTTACAGTATAACCAAGGTAGAAAGTCTTTGTGTGCATAGAATTTCAATTCTAGTAGGGGAAGACAGATACTAAGTGTGTAATCATGCAAGAAAAATATCCGAGAGTAAGTATTGAAAAGAAAATAGCATGATATTGCACTATTTTGTGATATAACAGGATATCTTCTTAGATTAGGTGGTTAAGGAAAGCCTCATTTTTTTCTTTTTCTTCTCCTTTTTTCTTTCTTTCTTTCTTTTTATTTTTAAGTAGGCTCCATGCCAAGTGTGGAGCCCAATGTGGGGCTTGAACTCATAACCCTGAGATCAAGACCTGAGCTGATATCAAGATTTGGACGCCTGACTGAGCCACCCAGGCGCCCCAAGGAAATCCTCTTTTAGGAAGTGATATTTGAGCTGAGACCTGCATTAGGAGCCAGCCAAAGGTTTAGAGGATTAGTGTTCAGTAATATTTTCTTCATCTATGGGTCTAAGTGACCCTGGTTCAAGTTCAGAATAAAATTCAAGTAGCAGACCATAGAGCAACCATATATCCTTAGTGATGGTCGTCATGGTGGTTGTTTTCTTAACCTCTTTTGTCTTGGTTTCCTAAATGGAAATGGCAATAAACCAATTAATGTTATGGAGAATAGAATAGTTTTCTCTAAAAATCTATAAGGTCTAATAATAAGGTTTAATAACTTCCAATTTAGACTGAGATTAAATGTATTGAGTCACTTCATTTTCCTTAAGATGGTCAAACTTTTGGAAGGTTGAGACCAAAAAAGTTTTCAAAAAGCCAAAGATTGAAATAAACACAGTTTTTTTTTGTTTTGTTTAATCTATGAAAAATTATCTCGGGTGGAGTCTGTGTTGGGATTTCAGGCTAGACTGAATCAGTCTTCATCCTGTTCTCAGAGGACCTAGCTTTCCAAAGTGTTCATCCTGGGCTGACCGTGTGGTCACAATATTGGCCTCTCTAATAAGCTCCTGGGTGTGGCCTGCTCTTTTCTTTGCCTGGAATCCTCATTTTCCTTAGTACTGTGGATTCTTGGTTTTTTGACCCTTGAAAGTCAAGTCTTTAGTCCACATGGTGTTTAATGAATGAATTATATGCTTACATACAAAAAGAGAAAGAAGACTGAATTTTATCTGACCTAGCCTGGAATAAACTCCTTCTCTGGCCCAGATAATCTATATCTTTTTGGAAAATTACTGAGCAATCTTAAATGTGCAATTTCTAAAATCCTTAGGAGCACAGGTAAATATGACTAGTCTGGCAAAGGAGATGGTAAGGTTTCTGGGGAAATAGTACCAAATAATTCAGAACCCAATGAGCTTTGTACTGGAAGCACTAACAAAAACAGAATTAATACCTTGGAAATAACTTGGACAATTTAGGCAAGTAGCTCAGTGTGGTTAGAGGCTGCCTCAAGGAATACTGAAAATGCACAAAACCAACAGAGCAGAAATGCTGTCTTGCAGGCTTTGAGGTAGTACAGATGTAACCGGACCTCTGAGCACCTGAGAAAGTGCACACTCCCAGGAGATGAGAGCCCTGCAAGGTTGGGAGTGTAGCTCTCTAGCAAGAGAGCCCTGGTTGCTGTGCTCCTTTTTCACTTCCTTATAAGAGAGTAGGAGGGCTCCTGCCTGCGTATCAGACAAGCTAGGGGCTCTTTCTTTTCCTGATGAAGGTTATAATTCTACTCCCACTATGCTAGCTCACTTTGCCCAGGAATAATCATTTACGAACCAGTACAACTGCCAGGTTATAGCAATTTTATTCCTCTGTTTACCAGTCTCTCTTACATGAGCTAAATGGTACTGCAGAAATGGGCAGCAGAGCAGAGCAAACTGTACTGTTTCACAATCTGGAAGAAAGGAAAATAGTTCTACCAGCTTGGAGTTTGAACACATCTCCCATCTCTTCTTTTCCTCTGTCCTGCCCTCCTCCCAGGTCTTATCTATACATGTTTACCTACTCTTTCCAGAAGTTCTTTGGAAATTTATTTTCCTATAGTCTACTCATGAGTCTGGTCATGAGGAACTGGTACAGGCTGGGAGTCATCCTACAGAATGAATTGGCCTATATACTTTTAGTACTGTCAAAGATGTAAAAGATAGAAAAGAATGAGACACTGTTCCAAAACTGAAGAATATGGATACGCTAGGGACGGGACATCTAAGTGTACCATGTGTCCTGGATAGGATTCTGGATCAGAAAGGGGAAAAGAGATAGTATTGGGTTAGTTTGAAATTTGGGTAGAGTCTGTGAATTGGGGAGTAATGTATGAATATTGAGTTCCTGATTGGGAGGGTTCCATGGTAGTATATGAGGAAGTGACCTTGCTTTGAGCAGGTGCCAGTGGTTATATTTCTGGGTTATAGAGCATCACATTAGAAAAAAAATGATAGGTAGGTAGGTAGATAGGTTGAATCATGCATACATGGAGATAGAAAGAAGGGCAAAGAAGAAGGAAGAAAGGGAAGGCAAATGTGTAAAATAGTAACAGTTGGGGGAGTCTAGGTGAAGGGGATGCGGGAGTTCTTTGTATTGTTCTTGTAAATAGTAGATGTGAAACTTGTTTCTAAACTACTTTCCCAAAATGATTATAAAAATATTTAAATTTACTTTTTTAAAAATTTTACTTTGTTGTTCATTAGATGAGATCACAGCTAGTTTTCGTCGCTTTGGCCCTTTGATTGTGGATTGGCCTCACAAAGCAGAGAGCAAATCCTATTTTCCTCCTAAAGGTAATTCTCAAGATTCACTATACATGTACAGTGTATCCTTTTATTGTTTAATGTTTAGACTTTTCATAAATGTTTACCTTTGCTGTAAGATTTTCCATTGTTAAACTTCCATTTTCCCAAATGCATCTTTAAAATTTATACCTAATACATACTTTCAGTTCAAATTTAGTTTTACTTTAAAAGATGTTCCAGGATATCAAACTGAACTTAATGTTGATACTATCAGACTTCGGGTAGGAAGATACAAATTTTCTTAATTTTTTTTTTACTCTTTTTCCCTTCCTTAGTTTCAGCTTATACTTCCTTTCTGTTGAAAAATTAGAAAAAAAATTAGGGAACAAATAAGCCTTTTTTCTCCTTTTTATCAGGCTATGCATTCCTGCTCTTTCAAGATGAAAGCTCTGTTCAGGCTCTGATTGATGCATGTATTGAAGAAGATGGAAAACTCTACCTGTGTGTGTCAAGTCCCACTATCAAAGATAAGCCAGTGAGTGCTAACATGAAAATAACGTCTTGTTTTTCCCTTTATCTCTGCTTTGTTTGAAAACCCACAGACATCTTGATGTATCTGTTAATTGACGTGTTTGTAATCTACTTATGAACTGCTGTTGTTGTCAACCTCCTGATGTTGACATTCTATATTATTTACACACATTATTTTTACATTGAATTTTTTGGTCAATTAAAATATTGTTAAGTCTTTACCATGAAAAGATTTAACTTGATAATGCATTTGATAAGATAAAGTAGCTGAATTTCCTCTGAATAATAGAACTCAAAAATCACAAATAGATATTTGTCTGTCTCCTTCCTCTCTTTGATCAAAATTTTACCCAATACTATCCTTAACTTTTTGCACAAGGTATTCTCCCAAAGTAAAATGAATTATGCATATACAGAAATGTATATGGCATACTGTTTTTTCTTTTTGAAAAAGTTTATCATAAAATTTAGTCTTTAGGAATGGTAGCAACTGGCCTGTTTTGACGAATCTGGCAAATCAACAATTTATTATCACTCAGCCAGATCTAGTTTGTTCAGAATGGAGCTGCCTGTGGGTTCAGCTCAAGCAATAATTAATGGAGCTCCTCTTGGCGTCTTGGGATTGTCTAAGTCCGGAGCACTTTTCCCAGAGTTTCCATAGCATAGATTCTTTATACTTGATTTGTTTATGTTCCCTTGCAGTCCCCATAGGTATTTGAATTTGGGACCTCTGGCTTAGGACTTTGTTGATGTGCATATTGGGAATATCCTACTATGAACCCATCCATAGCCTTTGGTATGGGCATTTGTAACAATTAATAAATGCAAACAATTAAAATAAGGTACACGATTCTTGGTTGACTAAAGCAGCGGATACATTGAAGTGTTTTATCATAAGTTTACTGCAGATATCAACATTTTTACTTTGAAATGCTTTTTGAAATAATGCAACAGGTTTGTTAGTATCAGGAGTCGTTTGCATTTGTAGGATTGGGCACATAATCCTCGTTTACTTAGCACTATATTCTGATCAACATCAAATACTGTGCTAACTTACTGTTATGTGGATATTGGGGATTGGGTAGGATAGAAGCCCAAATAATTTGAAAAACAGCTAATTAACTTACCAGTGCTGAAAGACATGTTAGGGATTTAGCTTATAAGACAATAAAAATTGAACTTTTGACTTTGGTTCACTTAAAAATGGTTCACTTAAAAAAATCACTTGGTTTACTCTTAAAAATGAAATGAAGGGTTGGGCTATGCTATGTGTGTAAGTCTTATTTTACAGTTTTATTGATTTATAATGATGTGGATTATTGTTGCTCTTAAAATAAAATACTCTGCAATAATTTTAAACTTATTTCCTCATAAATTGTCTGCATTAAGAATGAAACATTTTGGTTTGTCTGCTCCCTAGGTACAGATTCGGCCTTGGAATCTCAGTGACAGTGACTTTGTGATGGATGGTTCACAGCCTCTTGACCCACGAAAAACTATATTTGTTGGTGGTGTTCCTCGACCATTACGAGCTGGTATGATGAAACAAACAGAAATACCCCTTTACCCTTTAGCATAAGAAATCCCTTATAAAGATTTTTAGGAAAAATTCTCCACAAGCATTGGAGTTAATGTCCAAGAGCGAGAGTTCTAGAATCAAAGTATCGGGGTTCGAATTCATGTGCTCTGCTCTCAGTTAATAGTTGAGTGATGTTGGACAAATTATTCTCCCTAATTTTCAATTTCCGCAGCAGTCAAATGGAGTGTATGTGCTTCATATAGAGTTGTTCTGAGGATTAGATGGGAAAGTGCCAAGTGCTTTGTGTGGTGTTAGTGAGCATTGCTCTCATCATCATCTGGAAAAACCCTTCAAGAGTAGATTATATGTCAAGAATTTCGGGGTTTGTTTCCCATGCCTTCATTTGCTTACCAGCTGTTTACTGAGCTCTGAAATATAGTAGGGTTCTCAACAGTGCATCATGTTTTTAATAGTACTTACGGGAGAAATTTCATCCCCAACTTCAAGTAGAATGAGGTTATTGATATAAGTGAGAAAAATAACATAAAATGAATAAGAACGCAGTTTTAAAATTGTAATATTTCATGGAGAACACGATACATGCATTATTTCAGGTTTTTATATAAAAAATCGGTGAATAGCTAAACTGTAGGGAACGGTAACAAGGATTTGATGGAGATAATCTAGAAGGACCTCCACACAAAGTCTGCCAGTCAATTTTCTAGTGTTCACGTGATTGTTTATATTAAGCAATACATTATTAACTATGAATCTATGGTGGCAACATGGTATAGAGCATCAGACCAGGGTCCCAAGCCCAGCACTATCACTTAACTGTCTGTGCCTTGATTTCCCCAGGAAATTGCTACCCACTTCCTAGGGTCGTTGTGAAGCTTAAGAGAGAACATATGTGAAGCACCCAGCAGAGCCCCTGCCCTTACTTAAAAGATTAAAGATTAATGATTGATTTAGTAATTATTATAAGGATGTGAGCTCAGAATACAGATGAATTGCTTTAGATGGAATCTTTGGTGAACTAGATGGCTTTTCCTGATTTCAAATACCCTCTTTGTTTCTTTCTCATTTAGTGGAGCTTGCCATGATAATGGATCGTCTTTATGGAGGTGTATGCTATGCTGGGATTGATACCGACCCGGAGCTGAAATACCCAAAAGGAGCTGGGCGAGTCGCATTCTCTAATCAACAGAGTTACATAGCTGCTATCAGTGCCCGCTTTGTTCAGCTGCAGCATGGAGAGATAGATAAACGGGTAAGTCCTAGATTATATTCTGGAAAGTTCTAGAAATGGCCCTCTCAGTGTGTCATTACCAAGATTGGAATGGGGGATTTTATATGACAGTAAAATTGGCAGCTGACAGCTATGCCTCTAGGACCAATTAGGTGTATGCTTTGTAATACATCTAAGGATTCCTATGAGTTTTCCTATCCCTTAGTGTTTTGAGTAGCCTAACCAGAATGCTGTATCAATTTACTTGGGGCAATTTAATCTCCTAAGCTATCGCCTCCATTCATTCATTTATTCAGTTAGTCAATCATTCAGTATATATCATTATATCAAGTACAAACACCAATGCCCTTGAGATCCCCTGACCTTTTTTTAAAAATCATGAATACCTCAGTAAGCCCTATTTTTCCAGTGCGCTATGTAACAAATGACTGAATAAATTCACTTGTAGGACTGCGTATCTTAGAAATATTTCATTATAACAGATTAAGTATAAGAAATCATAATCTTTCTATTTGTAGTGTATTCCTCCACCTGAAATTAGGTCTAGTAATTAGCATTATTTTCAGCACTTTAAATTCCTCTTTGTCGGTTTAGCTTCTGAATTAAAAAGCTGGAGAAAACCTCAGAGATAGTGTTCTCCTCTGTTTTCTAAGATCCTGTATTTGAAACTCTGTGTTCCGTTATCCATCTTACTTCTTTGCATTCACAGATTTGTTTCTTATCTTCATGTTTCATGCATTCAACAAATGTTTTAGCCCCTAGGACAAGAAGTCCCTGTCCTCAGGAGTTTGTGTTCTGATAAATATAATTGTATCTTATACCGAAACTACTCAAAGTGTGGCCTGGGTAGCGACTTCCAGCAGTCGATGGTTACTAGCTTGTGGTGAGATAGGAATTTACACCAGAATGTGAATCAGCTACATTAGTAAGCATAATGTTTAGTTCAGCTGACTTTTTTGTTTTTTGTTTTTTCCTCCCTGTAGAAAGACCCTCTTGATGAGAGAAGCAGTGCGTTGATTTATATTCTGGTGTCAGCTCCTTATTTCATGGGAGACTGGCACTTTCATTAGGACTGACTTAGATATCAACACTCTGAGCATTGTGCTCAAAAAGGTCCTTATTGATTGATTGTATTGTGCTGTTCCCAATTCATTATGTAGAAACTATCAAGTCAATAGTGGTTTACACTTATTGCTTATGTTTCATTCCATGTGTATGCTCCTTCAGTGTCAGTCTAAAATACAAGATTCACAATACTGTATTGTGACTCTATAAAAAGAAAGATATAGATTCTATTATAAACACAGGGGAAGAGGGCAAGACAAGTTGCAGTATACATTAACAAGCCCACTTGTTTTTTATGCACACTAAAAAAACATCTACGTCCCCGCAAGCAGTGTCTTCTGCCTTGCTGCGTCATCCCACCGAAGGTGTCGGAGGTGTAAGGTTCGTCATTGGAAATGCAGACTTCATTTGTATTTCTCTGCAATCAGATCTTTGACCAGTGTTCTTGCCACTCCACAGACGTTGTGGAATGGCCTCAGGGCCAGAAGGCTAATGCTCTAGTTTCATCTGCTCTTCCTGTCTTCATGTCACTCGTCGTCTTTTGTTCACCGCCAACCTTTGTCAGAATTCCTTGTCAGAACTGGATGGCACGAGTGGTAGTGATAGCTTGGTATAGGGAATTGAGCCGTGAGTCTCTCCAAGACTAAAAATAACCAACTCTTTTCTCACTGGTGAATTAATAGCCAGGTTATTTTTAATGCTTGAGAGACTCAAATGACAGGTTGGCCTATTGAACACTGGAACAGACCCAGTTTTATAAATTCACCTCTGACTTCTAGACTGAAGTCAACCATTCTTACTGACAAAGAACAAAGCAAGGTTTTGGATTGTGAGTACCATGGCCGCATCTTGTTTTCTCAGAGTTCTGAGTTTGTGATTATAACCCCAGATGTGTACACTGTAAATAGAAACCCTGACCCAGGCTTTATTACAACTTAGAAGCTTATGACGCAGAAGCCAGGCGTCTTCCCTCTGATGTGAATATTGAAGTGCTGTTTTGTGGAACTGGGAAGCTCTTAGTTGGTTTGTTTAAATTATAACTCCACATATGACAAAAATCCAGGTCCACTAATTAAAGTGACGGTTTGTGTCTATAAATACTCTCCTGTGGGTTTAATCTCATAACATTCTAAACAGTTGGCTTGCCTTTTTTATTTCTGGTAGAATCCCATTTTCTTTCGAAAAGTGGCTATTTAATAAGACAGAAATGTAAAATGATGGGTATAAAAGCCTTACCAGGTTCTTAGGAGATGGATTATCTTAATTTCAATAGAAGAGTTATTGACCCTTGTTTCTGGGCAGCCTGGCATAGATTCACTCAGACAGCGGATGGGAATGTACACACCATAGTCCGAGTTGCCTGGGCCATTCACTGAAAAATGTAAACTCGTTTCTTTTATTTTTGATTGCAGGTGGAAGTTAAGCCATATGTCTTGGATGATCAGCTGTGTGATGAATGTCAGGGGGCCCGTTGTGGGGGAAAATTTGCTCCATTTTTCTGTGCTAATGTTACCTGTCTGCAGTATTACTGTGAATATTGCTGGGCTGCTATTCATTCTCGTGCTGGCAGGGAATTCCACAAGCCCCTGGTGAAGGAAGGCGGTGACCGTCCGCGACATATTTCATTCCGCTGGAACTAAAGGGTAACTACAGTGCTCATTTTCAGGCCTCAGAATAAGTGCACTCTTCTGTTAATTCTGACCCCTTCCTCAACCTCTTCACGCTGGCATGTCCTTTTGTAGCAGCCCATAACTTAACAATAGTATAATGAAAAGAATGACCTATAATATAGGTGTTTTGTAGATTCTTGTGTCACTGAAAACAATATGTAAGAACTCCTTTTTCATATTGCCATCGTGTTGCACGGAAGTTTTGTTCTCTTGTTTTGCTGGAGACCAAGAGGATCCAAACTTCCTGTAACATTTTCTTAGAGGAGAAAGAGAAATATTAAAAGAGAAATGAAACAATAGAGTATTTTGGGTTTTTAATTAAATTATTGTTAATAATATAACATATAAGAATACTTTTATTAAAATTAACCATGCACCAATAACACTATCAGTCTGGCCTGACACAGGTTTTCCCCAGAGAAGTGCTTTTGCCTCTTCCTTTCTTTCTTTCTTTTTTGCCTCTCGTTTTTCCGTCCCCCCCTTTTTTGTTCATTTAACAGCAGTGGAGGAAGTTAACAATTATTAACAGGAAAGAGCATGCTAAAGCAAACACAAATGCATGAGCAAGATTGAAGCAGCATTAGAACAAATCGTAAGGGTTTAGAGGCCGAAGAGAATTTCATGACGCCTCGGAGTTACTACCACATCGGAAAAAAAAAGAAATACTAAAGTAGGCAGAGCTAGGTTTACTTTCTTTTCAACCATTTTTAAAACTTCAGAATGTAAAAATTGGGTAAATTTACTACTGAGGGGAGTGCACTTATTTCTTTTTTGAACTTCCTTATCTGGTCACAGCCCCAGGAAACCTACCAAAGCTAGAATTAACGACAACTGGTGGGAAAACTAGCATTTCCTCTCCTGAAGAACAAATGTATAAATTTTATTTTTGATGTTATATAGAAACTCTATTTCCTAATTTACCAACACTCATCAGGTGTCAGCCTTTGCTCTCCATTTTGACGTTAAAAACCAGACAAAACAGACCGGATCTAGAGATACCTCAAGGATATCATTTTTGATTTTGTGTTAGAGTACAATTGTAGCCAAAACTGGACGACAAACCAATATACAAATTGGCTGCTGATTGGCTTACTTGTAGATTTAAAGTCACTTTGGGTATCCTGTAATTTAGTTGTAACATAGAAAATGAAAAAAAAAGTTAAAAAAAAAGTTAAGTAGTTGCAAAGTGTTTTGCACTGTTGAACTAAGTAACTGTGTAAATCTGTGCAAAGGTACGTATGTTTATCTTACTCTTCCTATAAAATAACATTACTGTTTCAGAACTTAGCATGGGACATAGTCAGTGTTTGAAGTGCCAACTTCATCAAGTAATGCATGCTTTATTATAAATAAAATTCTAGCTTTGAAAGGCGTTATTATGTGTTGAACAGTATGCTTCAGGGGTAAATTTAAAATAGTCTCTTGAAGCCCTGGTCATGGAAGTAACTTTTATTTTAATTGACATTCTCTTATCAAATGCCCTACCCACCATTAAAAGGATTATTACCAGTGTGCAAAACGTTAAAAAAAAAAAAAATCTAATGGCAATCTTGCTAGTTGTGCTACCTAACAGTACCATCTTGGATCCTTCAAAACCAAAGACTTGCCCCAGCACTACGGTGGAACCACCTGGCTGATGACCCCTACTGATTATCGTTAGGAAAAGCAGTCCTTTATTTTGAGTACGGGCTTTAATGAACTATATACCTGTTAAGTTCCAAAGGTCAAAATGGAGGCATATGCTGTCTAATGGTCAGACATAGAAAGGGAGCTGCTTTTAAAGAATTCCCTGCAAATATTGAAAGCAGTCATGCGAATGGAGGGTGCTCTTGTGTAGCTGGTCAGGGACTTTTTTTTCTTTTCTCCTGAACTACATAATTCTAATCGAAATGTTCATTTGCCTCTTCTTATTCTTTTAAATGCTTGTAGGTGGCTTGGGGTGTGCTATTGTGCTGTTCCTACTCAGTAAACAGGTGTGATGAGTTAACAAGAAATAACACTGTTTGAGAACTAGCTTTGAATAATAATTTTTCCCTTTGTACATGACCTGCTGAATTTCGGTACAGTGTTTTTGTAGCTAACTTATTTTGTCATGCACATAATGTATATTTGTTATGCACTACTTTTGTATATCTTGTTTTTCCAACAGTGAACATTTTTAGGCACACTTTTCACTGACGGGATATCTCTTTATGCAATACCTCAATTTTTCATATTGCAAAGAGTAGCTTTTTGTACTTTTATTACTGAGAGATCTTCATATACTTCATTTTTTAATATAAATAATTTTAATAAATTTTATTTTCTTATATTCTGCTTTTTATACATTTCAGTGCTCTGCATACATTTTAAATTATGAATGTTGTGCACTGGCAATGCTATTTTAGAGTCTGCAGAGAAGAGAAAGCATGTTGCTTAAACATCCTTCCCCAGCACCAGCTATTGGTGTACCTATAATTTAAGAAATAGTTTATGTAAAGTCACAAATTAATGAAAAAAATTCGCATGAAAATGACAGATAACACTGTAGTTCCTAAAAAGAAAAAAAAAATTAAATGCATAAGCATAGGGTAGAAATTTAAAATAACAAAATTGTCTACAGCTTCTTACTAAGTTTTTAAAATTATTCATAACGCAGACATTCTTGGTGAATGTTTAGCCATTTTTAATATTAATAAATTGATGTTAAGTGTTTGATTCAGAGATGTCTGCTCTTTTAATTATATATAAAGAAAAAAAAATAGCCTGCCGTGGGACAGGTGTGTAATGTTAGTATGCATGACTAATGTAAGAAATTGTTATTCTACTAATATTTACTTGTGATTGTGTGACAAGCGTGTTTACAGATTATTTGGTTACACTTCAATTTACAGGGCATAAACAATTATTATCTATTACTCTGAACTTTATTGATTACATGTCCTTCAGATTACATGGGATTGTAGTTGGGAGTTACCATGTAACTCAAAACATAATTAACATGTAATTAGTTTACAGATTTTAGGGTGTCACTTCAATTTACCAAGCATGTAGTTCTAGCGCACTAGCATGGCACCAGCCATGTACTTACAATGTAGTTACAGAGTAATTACATGGTTATTTTTGCAATGTAAAATAAAGTGTTTCTGATTATTTTCTATGTAAAGGAACCCTCTCCCTTGCCCTTCTGGTCCCCACGCTTTGGTATAATATATATACTTCTCCATACACAGACCTCTGCAGAATGCAAAATAAAACTTGCAGTGAATGAATTTAGCATTTTATGAGAGTGCTGTTGGAAAGACTTGATAATTCACCCCTTTTGTTTTGAAGAGTTGAATCTTCTGTTAAAAGGTGATTTAAAACTTGAATGTGATGAATTGTGGCAAGTTAACTTCAAGTTATGTGCAATACTTATTTCAAACTTTTGAAAGATCTTTGCAGTGTAATTCTTTGTTTTTAATTGCAGACATTTAAAAATGTCATTTTCTACTGTTAAGAGTAATCCTCTTTCTTGCTGGTGTTTCTAAAGAAAAGAATCAGAAATCAATCTTTCTACTAATGTAAATTTGAGATTATTTTTAAAAATGGAATAAAAGAGGTTTTGGTCATTTGCTTTATTTTATTATCTTATTTTAAAGCTACTGTGATTGATAGCATTGTAAGAATTGGGACAATATTGTATTCAACTGTTTTATTTTTTATATTTTTAAAATTTAAAGTATAATTAGTTTTTATAATTTTCATCAGATTTTTGTTATATTTTTTGGAAGTGAAACTTTTAGCAAGTGGGTGTCTAGTTTTTACTAATCCCTAATGTTTTTTTTTCCAGTGTATTGCTCATATTATCAGAAGGAAAAGTTATTTAAGTATGTCAGTTAATTGTACTACTTGGCTGAATTTCCATATAGTTTTTACTGTGTATGGGGAGGTTGTAGTATTTATTATAGCATTTTAAATAAGGGTAATTCATTTTTTATTAAAGTCATTTTCACGTTAAGTTCCTATTTTTGTATGTTCTACTCTTAAGTTATATAACACAGTTCCTTTTTTAAAAGAGTTCATTTGTTGAAGTGCTAGTGGAAAATTAATGTTATTAAATAGTTTGCAAATGACTATTTATACCAGTATGCATATAATTTTTAAATATTTGTAATGTGAGATGTTGAATGAATAAAACTTTTAACTCAGCTTTCTTTTAATATACTTATTTATTGTCAACATAAGTAGATTATGCTTCCATGATTAGGACTGTATCATTCAAAAATATTAGGTATATACTCTTGGGCCAAGGCAGAACAAACTGATAGGAAAAGGTGTCCGGTCAGATAAGTACTAGGGGCAAGTGTGCCCTGCTTATGTAAGTTTGTAAGTGTCGGTGGGCTGCTGTCTTTGATCTGCTCTATTCCTTCACACACTGCCCTGCAGAGTCCTTTTTTTTTCTTTCTTTCTTTTTTTCTTTCTTTCTTTTTCTTTCTTTCTTTCTTTCTTTCTTTCTTTCTTTCTTTCTTTCTTTCTTTCTTTTTCTTTCTTTCTTTCTTTTTCTTTCTTTCTTTCTTTCTTTCTTTTTTTCTTTTCTTTCTTTCTCTCTCTCTCTCTCTCTCTCTCTCTCTCTTTCTCTCTCTCTTTCTTTCTTTCTTTCTTTCTTTCTTTCTTTCTTTCAGCCTTCGGTATGTGTGCGAGGCCTCAGTCAGGATCCAAGCTTAAGGCCAAGTGACCTGTGTAAGGCCAAATGTCCAACAAAAGTAAGGGAACACGTGTTTTCATAGAGAAGGTCACTATCTAAGAGGTTTAGTTTGTGGTCTTTGCTAATGAAGAGCCTTGATTTTTGGCCACCGTGCAAGAGGATCATGGTTTGACTTTCAACCCTCAGTTCCTCCTGAGATCCTAACATCATAGGATATGACCTCTAGGATAATAATCTCTATAGCATGTGAATTGAAAGTACTATCTTTGATTTGGTCCATGAGTCGTGTGGACTACTGAGTATGTGATGTATTAGTATTTACATTTTAAACTGCATTTTCAGACTTTTAACGTAACGATTTATTATGACATAAAGTATGACACGGAGGATATTCTGTTTTGTCAAATTTGATTTCTGTTCTTTCTCACCTTGAGTATAGTATTCTTAAGCCTAGAAGAAGCAATTCTCGTTCTGAGACAAATGGACTATAGAGGTCTTTTGCGTCTAAATTTGTCTTTTCCCAATATGCCGCGCTCTGAACTGTAGGGGGCGCCTGAGGGGCTGAACCAGCAGTGCATGGGATCTCCCAGGGATACCAGGTCACAGAAGCTTTGGCTGACAGTAGCCCAAACTTCTGTTTCAGAGTTCACTGAAGGGCCCCTAAGGAAGCCCCAGGGACATTGGAGATGGGGTTGCCACCTTCGACAACATCCCTTGGCATTCTGGGTCGGTTTAGGCACTTGAAGAGGAAAAAAAAAAAAACAAAAAAAACCCCGAGTAGATTGTGTTTATTTTAGAAATATTTATTTTAGGCAAGTGCCTATTGACTATAAGTGATGTAACAACTAAATCTTGAAATAATCTTGATGTAACAACTGAATCTTGAAATAATGTGTAGGTGCAGTACTTTGGTGTTTTGAATCACAGAATGGTGAATCTGAAAAGGGTGTGAGAGGCCATCTAGGCTGTGTTTCCTTACTCACTGGTAGTTCACCCAAACTTGCCCAAAAAGGAAAGTTCTCTACCCCATTCTTAACAATTAAGTTATTTCATAACCTCTTTTGGTAATGGCTTTGTATCCATACCCAGCTCAAAAGGAAAATAATTATTTTAGGAATTTTTTTTTTTTAAGTTTGATAAATAGTCCCTTAAGGTCTGGTCAAAAGTCATGGGGAAAGTAAATTTCTGATTTTAAAAATTAAAGAACTGTGAAGATGTCAATGAAATAAAAACATTGAAAGAGTAATTCTTTTTCTGAAGTATGTAATGATGGGATGATAAATAAGAAACTCTTAATATTTATTTCACAAATTGTGATCTTCAGAGCACTCAGGTAGTTCTCTACAAGAAACAGACAAAAAAAATTTTAAGTTCTGTCTTTAAATAAACTTAGAAAATAGGGTACGCTGTTTCATAGAAAATCAAAATATGCAACTAGCTTATTAAGGCTTTGAGAAGTTGTACGGTGAAGAAATCTATTTTCTTTGTTTAGAGTGTCTCCCCCCACTCCCACCTAATTTCTCTGCCCACAGTCTCTGATTACAGATAACATGGGATCCCACGGGACATATTTGGGATACATTGCTTTACATTTTGGTATGTTTACTGGCATCAGGAAGTCAAAGAATCTCACTTTGTTTTTTTGTTCTGCAAGGGCTCTTGGTCCTGTCCCTCTTGTCCCTCGCTAGTCATACCCAGGGCTGTTGTCATCGCCCACATTTGACTTTGCAGGGTTTCCACACAGTTGCCTTGCTTCTGACCCCTGCACCATTTCCAGTTCAGCTCCTTAATTCCCCTCCCTCTACTCCCAGTTCCAGAAGAGAGAAACTGCTTTGCAGAATGAACCATCCTGCCTTGCAAAGCTATTTTGATTATGCCACTCCCTGGCTCAGATCAGCCCTTATTTCTCATGAGGGCCACCCCACGTGGTGCTTCAGACAAGCAGCTCGTTTGAACCTGCCCTTCATGACATGCCATCTTTCTGATCATTTATATAATTTCCCTCCTTTGAAAATTTTCCCTTGGAAAGGTCCCCCTGCACCCCTGCTGATGCTCTGAGAATAGGGACCACAGGCTTTGCATAAACTCCAAGAATTCAGAAAATGAACATTCGTGCCCTTCTACGAGCTCTTCGGCAGTACCAATTCAGTCTCTCTTATTAAAGAACATTTTGTTTTGGCATGCCTGAATCTTGTCGAGATATTTTAAGTTCGAATCTTTTTCTAGTCAAGTTGGGTGTCATCGTTGACTGGCTGGAAAAAGTGTCGTATTGTGATCCAGTGTGGTGACCAGACGTGGAAAAGTACAGTTTGTCTCAATTGGAAGTTAAAAATGAACAGTGGCGTCCAAACCCAGTGCATGCGCAAGCCACCAGTGTTTTCTACTGGGTGTAATGTGATGAAGTGTCAGTGAAAAACTGCTGGTGGGTAGGTGGGGGGTGGAGGGTGGTGAATCAGTGAATACAAATGCCAGAAGCGAAGCTTGAGCTTGCTTTATCCTTTTCATTGGAGTTCTATTTCAGTAAGCAGGGCTTGGATGCCATAAAAATGTCAACGTGATGAAGCAAATGTCACCATTTTAAAGAGATTATTTTCAACTCCTCTCTCACCCCCCCTCCAACACCAAAAGAGAGAGAAAAGAACCAAACATACCCCCAGGAACGACCCTTCCACACCCGCCCTGCTGCAGAGCCCACTGAGGGCGACACAGGGCATTTAACATTTGTTCTGAAATGAGTTACCCAGGATGAGACCTGGTGGTCATCAGGATCTGTGAAACCGCATGAAAGGTTTCAGGCAGGGTCCAGTACAGACCTGAGCCTCCTTATTTGAATGAACGGAGGCATCATTCACCTCTCAGAGCCGAGGGAAAAGTGAACAGCCCCTTGTGTGTTTAACTGCTCGCTGAGGATTTGATTCCAAAGACTGGCCACGGGGTGGGGGGTGAAGGTGGGGGCTGGGCTGTGGAATGGCCTCATCTGTCAGGGGACTCTTCGCTCTCCTAACTCAGCAATGGTTCTGGAAGAGGAGACCAGTAATTGCCGAGCACCTTGGCAGGTCAGGTACTTACATACTTCAGCATAATTAGCACCCACGTGAGGCGCTGAACAGAACACAGAACTATCTCCAGGAAAAGTTGGTGACATGCAAGGTTACACAGCCAGTGTGTATGTGGTAAAGGCTGGATTCAATCCCCATCTACCAAATCCCACGCTTTTCCCCTATAAACTTCACTGCCAGGGGAGTAGGAATGGATGGGATTTTTTTTGTTTTTTTTCAATAGGTGTTTGCTTTTTTTTTTTTTTTTTTTAAAGAGTTTATTTATTTGAAAGAGAGAGAGAGAGAGTGCCCAAGCAGGGGGAGGGGCAGAGGCAGAGGGAGAAGCAGACTCCCCCACTGAGCAGGGAGCCTGAGACAGGGCTCAATCCCGGGATCCTGAGATCATGACCTGAGCCGAAGGCAGATGCTTAACTGACTGAGCCACCCAGGAGCCCCCGGTATTTGCTTTTAAAACAGAAGCTTCATTCTTAAAATTAATCTGGGTGTTAGGTATCATGTTTGAAAGTATAGAGACAAGAAGATGAAACTAAAGTTGCAGGAGAGAACGGGAGTTTTGAGTCTGAGTTCTAACATGAGGCTACTTGCTTCCGAAGAACTGACTCTTGCTTGAGGGATTCACTCAAGGTCATGGAGTGGGGTAGTGGAGACCAGGTAAGGAGGCCAGATGGAAGCCCTTCTTCTGTCATCAAGCCTGGGTGGCTCTGGCTACCTCTATGGTTCTTGCCTGCCTACTGGCTTCCCTTAAGTGTGAGTCTGTGGTTCGGCAGCCAGACTTGGAGTACCGTTCATTCCAGGAGTAGGGGCAAGAGTGGAAGTGTCATTTCTATTCACTCTGAGGAACTTCTTCATGCAGATCTTTTCAGATCAGTCCAGGACAGGAAACAAAGAAAAACGACCGTTTTCTCTAGTACTATGAACCTCCAAATTCCAGAACCACAAGCAGTTCTGGAAGTGAGAAGGTCAACAGTAATTACAACAACAACCGGCATGGATGCCGTGCTTACCAAGTGCCAGGCATCTTGCTCGATAGAGGGGTTTCCTCTTTTCGACGTCCCGTAACTGCATGCGATAGGTACTGTTAGTGTGGTCACTTTCAGGAGGCTAACGGTCAGAAAGGTTAACTCATCCGCAAAGCCAGGATTCAGACCCGGGCACACACATTCCAGGTCCTGTTTCACCTTGCCCCTTTTGAGTTTCCAACCAGCCAAAGAGGAATTTCGTGAAGATTTCACCAAGAAGTTACACTGAAAGGCTACCATTTTACAAATGCATCACAAAATCATTTCCCTTTATTTTGTCTGACGAGGATGTTTTTAACAATACTGTGATGGCTATTTTTTTGTGGTAGTTATGTCATCTCCTAAATTGAGAGAACTGAGGAGTGGCGCAACCAACCAAATCACGTGGGTGCCAAGAAAGGATATCTAACTAGCCAGACGGATGGACGGATGGGTGGGCGGGTAAGTAGGTAAGCAGGCAGACAGACGGACAGGTTTACATACATATTATAGACATACATCCTTTTTTTTTTTTTTTTTAGATTCAAGGAAAATCCCACCCAAGAGAAAGGGTTTTATCTCTTCCCGTGGAACTATAATTGAACACGTTGTATATATAGAAATCAAGCCTTCCCTCACGCATCTTTCTTTGAGATTCGGCAAAGTCTCTGTAATCTCGCAAAAATAGTCCTGAAATCCAAAAGAGCAGGGAGAGGCTTTCTTACTGATGCATTTTCCTGGTGAATTTTAAAAGAGCACTTGAATATTTTGCTTTTGGACTGAGATGTCAGAATCATTCAAATAGATTTCTGCAGAGATTATATATTTATATATATTTCTTGATTTTTATATATACATTTAAAAAGAGAAAGAGTAGTGTTTGCCATTGTTAGAGCCCTGCAGAGCTTCGATCATTGCTGCAGCCTGAACAGCTCTTCCTGAACAGATGTGATGCCGTGGAGCCTAGAAGAACCCACGTAGAATGTTCGAACATAGCCTTGTCTGCCGCAGAAGGCCCTTCTGAGGGAGACATTAAGGCCACAGCCAAATACAGTCGTCAGCAGCTTCCTTTTTCTTTGCCACCCAAAGAATTCAAATCTAACAAAGACCAAACACAACATTCTAAAATTGGAAGAGATACAAATGGGGACCCAGATTTGGTCCCCTAAGGTGTCCTACTCACGTCAGAATCGGCAGGCCTCCCTGAGGGGTGTCCCAGGGTCGGGGGAACGAGGGTGGGTGAAGGTGGGCAGTAGGGGGAATGGGAAGGACAGGGGGAGAAGCGGAGTGGAACTCAGTTATCAAACACAGTTTTGTGTCGGAAGTCAGCAGCACCTCCTCCACACGCAAGGCCGGCATCTGGGGCCACAGCCTTCCACACCATCTCCTCTCTCCTCCAGAACGAGGACATTTTGCACTGATGGCAGTAGTCGCCCACGGTGGCAGAAAATGGGAATCTTTCTTGGCTCTCATTATACTTATTTTATAGTACTTTCCCCTTTGAGTTGATATGGAGAGCGCAGCTCCGGGACCTTCGCAAGCGGGGTCTGGGCATGTCTTAATCTGTTCCCGATAGCGGCTAGTGCCCTGGGTATATGTTAACTATTACGATTAGCATCCTCATGATTCTTGTTGCTACTATTATCTGTACATTTACCAAGTGCCAGTCCCTGTGCTGGGTGGGAGGCAGGAGCGGGTGGCAGGGTGACTGCGTGTGGCAGGCAGGAGCCCTCTGCTGCCCCATCCCACATCGTTTCCCTTCTGCGTCTTCTCTGGGTTCTGCCCCATCCAGCCTGCCAGAGTTGCCATGGTGACAGAGAAAGTGTGGAGGCTCCCGGCCAAGTGCCTGCCGTTGCTGCACCCTGTTCTTGCTGTCTCCTTTGCGCGCTGGGAACGGGACTGGGAATGGGATTCCTCCCACGTGGGAAGCCATACGCTGCAGCAGAGGGTCAGGAATCTGGGCTGCCGATCTGAGCACAAACTCCCAGGGACTGTGCCCTGGAACAGTAACACTCCTTAGCTGGACTGGCACACGAATCTGGCTTTACCAAGCCCTCCAACACCATCCCAATGGCCCTGGAGATAAATCTGCATCTGTTTTCTCAAGCCCGCAGGCCCTGTGGCGTCTGGTCCCGGCCTCCATCCCCACCCCCTCTCCACTGTGCACTCCAGCCACACTGTGGCCCTCTCTCTGTTCCTCTGATGCAAGGCCCCTCTCCTGCGGCAGGGTCTTCTCCCCGTCCCACCCTCTGCCCCTGTCCCATTGTTTCCTAAATGAGAAATTATCTGCCTGCCCCACTGCCCTGTCTCCCCAACTTCGGGTTCAGCTCATCTCCCCTTTTGCCCTGCAGGACTTAGCTTAGACATCACCTCTGAGAAGAACTTGCTGGGTCATTCTTTCTAAAGCACCCCCCCCCCCCCCCCCCGCCGTCACACTTTGTTATCAGAAGCACTCCCTCTGACTAGTACTTCTTACAGTGTGTAATTAGCATTATATGTAATTTGTTTACCTGGCTTTTCTGGGCGGGGGAGATAAATATTGTCTTCGGCATATTTGTGTCCTCAGGACCAGTCATGTGCTTTGTACATCATAAGTGTTTAATAAATGTTTACTGAACCAGTGACTCACGGGATCCGGTCATTAGTTCTCTTTCCTAGACCTGCTCTCAAAACAGCCACTAGAGGATCTGTGCCTCAAAAGGGGGGGGGGGGCAGCTGACAGCTAATGCGGCCCCAAGGCTCAGGTATTTCACAAGTAAAATAGAAATCAGAATGCCAAAGGAAGGTAGCTCAGAGCCCTGCAGTGCTCCTGGGCACCAAGTCCATCTGGGGATGTGGTTCCAGCGCCAGTTCTGATTCAGCATGGCTGGGCGCCTGAGACCCTGCCTTTCTAACCAGCTCTCAGGCGAACCTGACCCTGCTGCTTCTGAGACCATACGGAAAAGCAAGAACTCAGTCCTTGCGAGAACCTTGGATTTTTAAACCTTGGAGTACCAAGGACAGGGTGAGCGGAGTGGCTGGGACAGCAGACCTGGACTGGGTTGTGGCTGCACATCCTAGCTGGAAGCTGCTGGCACCCAGGACCCAGGGGCCGGGAGGGGACAGAGCAGACCAGCCAGATGGGGTGAGAGGCTGGAATGTGCCTTAGACTTCTATCCAGGAGTTTGCTCATCATGTATCCACTCCTTTCTCCAGCAAATATCTGCACATTACTTATCATGACAACACTGTGGGGACAGGAGAGGTAAAGTCTCTGTCCTCTTGGCATTAACATCCTAGAAACAAAGACCTGGATTTGAGACCTCAAGTGTGTGTGTGTGTGTGTGTGTGTGTGTGTGTGTGTGATTTGGGTGAGTCATTTCAGCTTTTGAGCCCTGATGAAACGTGATGCCTGTTCCCAGCACAGGGAGTTGCCGGAGATTCTCAGGAGATAGCCCCTGACAAAGGTAATGCATTATTATTATGCACGGAACCACTCATCTGAATGGTGAACTTGCTCTCTGTAAGCCAAAGGTGGAAATCTGCAAAGGAGAATTAAATGGAGGGGTTTCCTTGTTCATTCAATCATTCATCCAAGTGTTTGTACTATTCCAGGCTCTGGGAATATTGTGGGGGCAAAGCCAGCAAAGCCTCTGTCCTGTTGGCATTTACATTCGGAAAGGGAAATCAGATAACCAACAAGAAAACGCATAAATAAACAAGAAAATGTTCCAAGTGTCATGAGGAAAATAAAACTGGATAATTCGAGGAGACAAGAAGTGCAGCTGCTTTCATTGGGAGGTTAGAGAAGGCATTTCTGACCTGTGAGATTTAAGCCCAGACCCGAGTAATGAGAAAAACAAGCCACAGTGAAATGTGAGGGAAAAGTACTTTGGGCAGAGGGAAGAGCCCATGCAGGAGTCCTGAGGCAGGACCAAGCTTGGGAAAGGAAGAGCGGTGCGGCTGGACACAGGGACAAGAGGAAGAGGTCATAATATGAGCTCAGAGAGGCCAAAGGGCCAGAGAAGGCAGAGCCGTGTGAGCCACGGTAGAGCCTTTGGGCTTTATTTTAAATTAGATGGACAGCCACTGAAGAGTAGCTGCAGGGGGAGGACGGGACCTGATTTAGGATCACGCTGGTGATGGCGTGGAGAAGAGTTTGTAGGGGAGCAAGAATGGGAGCAGAAGAACGACTTAGGAGGGATGGCCGTGTGCTTGAGTGAGGAGGACGGTGGATGTTGGCAGATGTGGGTGGTGTGGGACAGGTTGACGGCAGAACAGAGAGAGGTGGGCACGTTAGGGCTACAGGCTGCAGTGACAAATACGGGAGAATGGCTTGGGTTTTGGCAAAATCCCACATGCTGTGCTATTTTTGGAGGAAACACAATTTACCATGCAGTACTAATCCCACTCCCCTGGAACACTTCAGCAAAAGCAAAACCTTCGTGGAACCAGAAGGAAACAAGGCCGTTCTAATCCTACCTAGACACACAGAAGCTTCAAAAGGAGGATATCGATTACAAAGGGAAATTTTTACCCCATTCCCCTCCCTGTCCTCGGAGGTCTCATTGAAATTCTTTGCTGGTTTGAAAGGGCACGAGATCCCGCTTTAACAAGTAATGAATGCACTTCGACGCCTTGAGCAGGCTCTAATTCTGATTAAGCATTATTTTAATTCAGAGGGGTTGTGTGGAAGGAAGATGAGATAGATGGGTGACACAGACAATTTAATTAATCTTAGAGACGGGCTTAACAACCAGGGGCCGAGGTGTGTGTGCACGCATGCGTGCGTGTGAGAGCCTGTGTTGAGTCGGTGGTGGTGAGGCGGCAGGGGAGGGAGGGAATGCTCAATTTCCCCGTGACCGGGTCTAGCAAAGTTTCTCCGCATTCCCCACAGGGCAGGGTCCTCCCATTCATTCGGTTGCAACAAACTGGGTGTTGAGCTAGGTCCCCTGGGGCACAAGGTTCTCTCATTCACAAAGGGCCACTAAAACAGAGACAGTAGACATTATCTCAGGGTAAACAATGGCCATAGAGATCCGCCGACAGGTGTGAGAATAGAACCATCATACGTATTTATGCTTGGGTACCATTATCACGTCCTCCGTCCTCTGCCCTGAACACATAAAGAATCCAGTCTTAAAAAGGAATGCCTTTTTTTCTCGAGAAACACATAATTCTGTTCTGTCCTATTTTGGGAGTTAAAGCTTTGTTTGTTTAATGTAAGCAGTTTTAAATATATCATAATTTCTTCATGTTAAAAATTGTAGCTTCCCTCTCTCTTGCTTCCTTCCCCCTGAGATGGAATTGGCCTGGGTCCCTTTCTTCCTCAAGAAGTCCTGGGGTTAGCTGTTTGAAAGTTGGGGCTGGCTGAGCAGCAGGGACCATGCCAGGTCCCCCACCCTTTCTACTCCCAGGAACGTGGTGGAAGGTGCAGGAAGGCCTTGTCAGAACCAGGGGATGGTGAAGGAACCGCACTTCAGGCACAGATGAGGTGGGAAGGCCCTTTTCCGGCAGTCCTCTGCGGCTGTCTCCTTGGGGGACCATATGTCCCCACGCCTTCGGCTGGCCAAATGAAATTCATGACTAGGGATATGCAGCCCTTGTTTTTCTCTCAGCTCCTGCAGCTGTTTGAGGAGGGGTGAGGGGGGAGGAGCAAATGCTCTCTTCTGTGGGCTGCGATGACATCTTATACAATTGCTCCTGGTCTTTCTATGCAGTGCACTACCCAAGCCGGCCCCCTGCACCGGCAGCCCGGGCCACTCACCCCATGGGGCATAGGGATTGGAAATGTA
Source organism: Ursus arctos (assembly GCF_023065955.2). Classification (NCBI taxonomy): domain Eukaryota; kingdom Metazoa; phylum Chordata; class Mammalia; order Carnivora; family Ursidae; genus Ursus; species Ursus arctos. The sequence goes on from NW_026622819.1 coordinate 60,454,562, forward strand.
TTTTCTCCAAGTGTTATTTTCAAAAAGCTCAAATGAAAGAGCCGTGGTTTGAATTCAGGCCACTTACTCTTGGTAAAAATAAAAATCGAGTTGTTTCTCTTTTAAAGGGTGGGGAGAAAAAAAGGGAGATTCTTTTTTATATGGGAGCTGTGACTGCCACCTGGTGGATGATGTTAGCTGAGCAACTTCCTTCTGTTGGCCTTTTCTAACGTGTCTAGTCATTCATTTACGTATTTCTTTAAAGCTACAGCACATGAGTCTGGAATGCCTGTGTCAGGTACTGTGTTAAGTGCTTGGGGACATGTTGTGGGAACAAAAGGGTCAAGGTCCTTGCTTTCATGTAGCAGTTGTAGGGTTTGTGGCGTGACAATCAAGAAGTAAGTCATTAAATTAGATATTTTCTAAAAATGTGGTGAAGACAATGTGTGAGGAAGGGACTGGGGACAGGGAGAGAGGGACCCAGGGTGGCTCCTTCTCAGGTTCTGGCTTTGTGAATTCCTTTCCCCTGCCAGGCTCTCCTGACATCCCACTGGTGATCCTGTCAGTGGACGTCCCCATTGACTGCTAGGGGTGCGCTGGGTGGGCCCCAGGGGACAGGGGCTGTGAGAGTGAAATCTGTGTTTGTGCCACGTGGGTAGGCCACGATACGCTCACGAGGTACAGTAGCCTTGGTCTTCTCCGTTCCCTGCATCTGCCCCTTTCTTGCTATGGCCAGAGGGCGCTAGTTTGTGTCAGATCCATTGTCCCTCCTGCCAAGAAAATCATCAAACACTGGATTAAAAAGGAACAATGAATCTGTTCAAAAGGACTGGAGAGCTTGGGCTGAGGTGAGAGGACCTCAAGGGGTCAAGATTCCAGGGACAAGAAAAGCACCAAGGTGACTGTACACTGGAGCTTTCCCCCACCAGATGCTGCCCAGTTTATGAGTGGCAGCCTGGTGTTCAGGGTTACCCAAGGAGGCTCTAGTAAGTGCCCTAGACTTTAAGTTGGGACACCTGAGGAGAGCAGATTAGATAGTACTAAAAAGAGGATTAGTGGACTAGTCTACAGATGAGTAGAAAATAACCAGACAGAAGCACTGAGAGAAACAAGGACAGAAACCACAGAAAAGAGCAAAAGAGATATACAGAGCAGGGTAAAAAGATTTAACATGTGTAGTGGGGTCTCAGGGAAAAAGGGAAAGAATGAAGCAGAAGCAAGAGCCAAAGAAATAATAGCCTAGAACTGACCAGAACTGATAAATGGTATCAAATCACACATTCAAGAAGAACTATGCAGCCCAAGCAGGATAGATGAAAAGCCCATCATAATGAGTCATTTCACATAAAACCGCTAAAAAGCAAAGACAAAAGGAAAACCTGAAAAACAGGCAGAGGGAAAAGATGCATTACTTTTAAACGGGCAGCAATATGACTGACAGCTGACTTCTTAAAAGAAATAGAAATTGGAGAACAATAGAATGTCTTCGATGTGCTGAAAGAAAATAGCTGACAGCCTTGAATTTGATTCCCAGCAAAAATATTCTTTAAAAATCGTTACAAAAAGACATATCAGATAAACAAATACTAAGGGAATTCATCACCAATACAACCGTACTAACGTAAAATGTTCAGGCTTTCCTATAGGAAGAGGGAAGATAATCCCATTTGGAAAAATGGAAATGTAGAAATGAATAGAAACACAATGGAGAGGGTAAATATATCAAAAATCAATAAATCAAAATGAATATTGACTATTTAAAACAGTGATAATATTAATGTCTCACGATGTTTAAAATACATTGTAGAATTACCGAAATAATCTATATGCTGCTTACAACGGGTAATATAAACACAAGAATGAAGAAAGGCTGAAAGTAAAATAATGAAAAAGATACACCATGAAACACTAACTACCAGAATATATGCCAAGAAGCATCATTAGAGGTAAAGAGAAACTCATTAAAATAAACGGGTCAAATTACCAGAAGATACAGCAATTCTAAATGTGTAGGCACCTAACAGCAGTTAAAGACATACTAAGCAAATATTCATAGAACTAAAAGAACAAATAAAAAATCCAGAGCTATAGAGGATGATTTTCAGCATACCTTTGTCAGTAGCTGATAGAACAGTCTGACTTAATTTAGCTGATAGTACAAAATAGATTAAAAGAAATCAACAGGACACATTGATTAAGAAACCTAGATAAGACACTTCACAAGTTTGATCAAATTGTTATATATAGAACACTAGACCCAACAACTACAGAATACACGTACTTTTCAAATGCATAGTTAGTTCCCGAAAGTAGACCACATGCTGCATTTTAATGCAAGTCTCAGAAAATTTCAAAGGACTGAAATCATTCAGAGTATGGTCATTGACCACTAAGAAATTAAGCTAAAAACAAATAACAAAACTGAAAACTCCCCAATGTTTGGAAATGAAACAATATACTTACACATAATCCACATGCCTAAAAAATTATAATTAAAATATCTTGAATTGAATAATGAAAATGTAACATACAAAACTTGTGGCATGTTGCTAAAGCTATGCTCAGAGGAAAACGTGTAGCTTTACAAGCCTGCATTAGAAAAAAAGTCTCAACATCAATGATTTAAATATCCATCTCAATATGTTATAAAAAGAATTAGGGAACAATAGTGGGAACTGACAAAGTCAAAAGTTGATTCTTTGAACAGATTAATAAAATTGATAACCCACTGTTGAGAACAAGTCAGATAAAAAGAGTACATAAATTATCAATATCATGAATAAAAAGGGGGATATCCCAATGCTCCTAGAGACATTAAGAAAATAATGAGGGAATATTTGAACAATTTTTGCTACCGAGTTTTAAATGATAGAAGGAATGGACAAATCCTAGAACACAGTTTACTAAACTGACCCAAAAAGAAATAGAAAATCTGAATAATCCTATAACTACTAAAGACCTTCTCACAAAGAAAACTCGATGTCCTAGATGTTTTCATCAATAAATTCTACCAAATACATAAGAAGTTGTAAGCCATTCTCTCTCATGAACGTAGAAGTGAAAAGTCTAAAGAAAACATTAAAAAAAAAAATCAAATTTAGAGGTATAGCAATCATATAGTATGATAATATGTCACAAGTAAGTAGGATTTATCCCAGACAGAGGGTTGGTTTAACATTAGAATTCGATCAATGCAATTCACCACATTTACAGAATAAGGGAGTAAAATTATATAATCATCTCAATAGATTATAGACAAAGTATTGGATAAAATTTTAACACCAAACTAAACTCAAAATAGAAGGGAACTTCCTTAATCTGATAAATATTATGATAAAAAACCAAATTTATAGCAAATATTATACTTAATAATAAAACACTGAAACTTTCCTTTGAGATCAGAAATAAGACAAGGATATTAACTATCATCATTTGTATTCACCTTATATTGGAGGTTTTTGCCAAAGTGAACTGGATATCCATATAAACAAATAATTAATCTTGACTCTCTACATCATACCATTCATAAAAATCAGTTCCAGGTAGACTGAATATTTAAAATGTAAAGATAAAACAATAGGGGCGCCTGGGTGGCTCAGTCCGTTAAGCGTCTGCCTTCGGCTCAGGGCGTGATCCCGGCATTATGGGATCGAGGCCCACATCAGGCTCTTCCGCTATGAGCCTGCTTCTTCCTCTCCTACTCCCCCTGCTTGTGTTCCCTCTCTCACTGACTGTCTCTCTCTCAAATAAATAAAATCTTAAAAAAAAAAAAAGGAAAAAGGAAAAAAAGAAAGATAAAACAATAAAACTTCTAGAAGATAACAGAGGAGAATATCTTGGAATACAAAAAGATTTATTAAACCAAATGCATAATGTATAATTCTAAAGAAAAATACTGATATATTGGACTACTTCAAAGTTAGAAAACTTTTCAGAGTTCATAGAAGAAAAGGTGAGTCACAGATGAGAAAAAAATTTGCAATACATACAACTAACAAACAGCTAATACACAGAAAATATAAAAAACACCTCAATGATTGAGAACAGGATGAAAACCCCATATAGAAATAGACAAGAGATTTATTTTTTTAATTTTTTAAAGATTTTATTTATTTACTTGAGAGACAGAGCAAGCAAGCGAGAGAACAGAGTGGTGGAGAGGGGCAGAGGGAGAGGGAGAAGCAGACGCCCCACTGAGCAGGGAGCTGGATGTGGGGGCTCGATCCCAGGACCCCGGGACCATGACCTGAGTCAAAGGCAGATGCCTAATGGACTGAGCCACCCAGGTGCCCCTAGACAAGAGATTTAAACAAAAAGATGATATCCAAATAGCCAATGAGCCCAACTTCCTGTCATCAGGGAAATGCAAATTATAGGAAAGCAATACCACATTGTGTCGGTTAATTTTATGTGTCAAGTTGCCTTGGCCACAGTACCCAGATATTTGGTCAAACATTACTGTAGATGTTTCTGTGAAGGTATTTTTGATGACATTAACATTTAGATGAGTAGACTTTGAATACAGCAGATTACCCTCCATAGTATGGTTGGACCTCATCCAATCACTTAAAGGACTTAATAGAAAAAGAATGACCTCTCTTGAAGAAGGGGGAATTCTGCCAGCAGTCTTCAGACTTGAACTGCAGCATCAACGCTTCCCTGGGTCTCCAGCCTGCTGGCGTATCCTTAGCAGCCTGCATATTTATGTAAGCCAACTCCTTAAACCGCCCCCTACACACACACACACACACACACACACACACACACACACACACACACATCTTTATTGACTCTATTTCTCTGGAAACCCCTAATACACATATCCACCACGATGGCTAAAATGAAAAACACTGACAATGCCAAGTGGTGTTGCACATGTAAGCAACTGGAATTTGCGTGCTCGGCTAGTGGAAGTGAAAATTTGTACAACCACTTCAGGTACCTGCTTGTTGGTAGCTACGAAAGCTGAACCTATGACTACCCTAAGCAATTCCACACTAAAGTATATACCTTGTAATGCATGTTCAACAAAAGATATATATATAACGTTCCCAGCAGCACTATTCGTAATGGCCTCAACCAAACGTCCATCAACAATGGAATAGAGAAATAAATGGTCTTATAGTCAAATGATGTCAAACTCATATAATAACTTGTATCTCACAAACATAGCTTGAGTGAAGGAAGTCAAACAAGGGGCGCACCTCACTGATGCTGTTTCAATCTGAAAGAAAGCAAAGGGATTGGGCCTGGGCGAGGACATGAGGTGCTTCTGCAGTGCACATTTCTTCATCTGGGTGGATATTATATGGATATATTTAGTGTGTGAAAATTCATCCATCTCTGTTTTCTGCACATATTTATAATTCAATTTAAAAGATTCATTTTAAGAAAGTATGTCTCCGTCACTGCCTATGACTTTGGGGAAGTCACGGATTTTGGAACCTCAGTTCCTCTGCTGTAAAGTGCTGCATGGATTTAAAAGGATGGTCCATGCATCCTTTCGGTATGGGAGATGGTGTGGGAAAACCATTTGTGAAGATACTGCCACATGCACTTCATAGTGTATGTCCTCAATAAACGTGACATGAAGGTCAAGTCGAAGGGAGCTCTATGTGCCAGATGCCTCCTATGCCTTATTTTGCTTTAAGCACCTGAATTTACTTCCGAGGAGACCGCAGGCTTAGAGAGGAAAAGCAGCTTGCCCAAATAATCCAGCTGGGCAGCGGCGGAACCACGATGGGCCTCAAGTCGGTGTGAGTAAGACGCTGGCCTCAGGCCCATGGCCCAGCACCACATAATCCAGGCCAAGGTCCCTCTGGAATGCTCTGGCAGCAAAGGGTGCTGTCTCGTCTCCCCTTCCCCAGGCCCCCAACTTCACTGACCCACACTCCAGTTTGGTCAAGTCCAGGGTCAGCTCCTCACTCTAAAACCCGCACACCCAGTGGGGGAGAGGGGTGCCCCAGTGGCTTGCTCCCTTTCCCCCCACCCTCTTCTTGGTTCAGCTCATTTCTTCGGAGGGCTGTGCCCCCACAGTCTGCTCCCTACCCCCAGTGATCCGGTCCCCCAAACCTTAACACCGCTTTCCAGCCGAGTGGTCCATCGCCGCTACTAAACCCTTCCCGCTCCCTGGCTCTGCAGGTTGGTGGGCCCCAGACGCCATCTCCCGCCGCGTCCACTGGGCGTGCCCCAGCCTCGCGCACCCCACCTGCCCGCGCCCCGCCCAGCCCCGCCCCGCCGACCCGCGGCAGCGCGCGCCCCTCCCCCCCGCACGTGCACAGTGGCTCCGCCCCCGCGGCCCCGCCCCCGCCGCCAGCCCGCATTCCCGCGCTCCGACAGCCCCAGCGTGCGCTCCGCGGGTCGCTGAGGAAACTCGGCGGCGGTCCCGCGACCAGGGCGGCGATGGCGGCGGCCGGCCGGGAGCAGGAGCGGGACCTGGCGCGCTTCGTCTACGTGACACGCTTCGGCTCGCACCGGTGCGGCGGCGTCTTGCAGCTGGGCGGCCGCCGGGCTCAGGGCCCGAGGAGCCGCGGGCGCGGGGCCGGGTGCAGCTCCGAGGAGCCGCGAGCGGCGGCGGCCCCGGCCGGCGCGGAGCTGACCCCCGGCCCTCAGTCCCGGGCCCCCGCGGCCTCCCCACGGGCTCGGGCGTCGAGCGCGCGGAGCGGTCCGCGGTCGGCGGCGCGAGCAGGTGGCGTCTAGGGGGCGGCGGGCGGGCGGGATGTCAGGGCGGTGGGCGCCTCAGCCCTCGGCCTCCTGTCGGCGCCCTGTCAGCTTTCCCGCCCAGCTGCGGCGGGGCCTCCTGGAGTCAGTCCCCCCACGGTAACCCCGCGTGGCCTGCGGCCTGGGGGCCCCCCGGGCCGTGGGCGGCCAGGCCCGGCCCCCTGTCAGCCCAGCCGCCTGCGCGGGGTGGGAACACGAGCCCCGGCCGGTCCCAGGCTTCACACGTGTCCCGGAAAGGGCGCCGAAGGGCCCGTGCAGATCATGTAAAGTCAGCCAGACTGACAGAAGAGGTCACTGGAGGGAGCCACTTGCGTCCCCCACGATGAGGGGGGCCATGGCGTGCTTGTTGGTATTCCTAGTGGTCACTGAGTTTCTATATTAGCTTAAGGAGAACTGACGTCCCTACCAGGCTGAGGCACTGGTGTTTCTCTAAAAATAGGACGTCTTTCCATTTGTTCAACCTGCTTTTCTGTCTTTGGGGAATGTTCTAGATTTGAAATTTTCCTATAGGTTTTGTGTATATCTTGGCTACATTTATTACTTGGTGTTTGATTTTCTGTTGTAAATGGGGTTTCCTTGTCCATAATCCTCTCTGTTTACTGTTCGTATATAGGGAGCTTCTTGATCTTTCTTTATTTGAGCGAGCGAGAGAGAACAAGCAGGGGGAGAAGCTGAGAGAGAGGGACAAGCAGACTCCGTGCTAAGGCCGCAGCCTGAGGTGGGGCTTGATCTCAGGACCCTGAGATCATGACCTGAGCTGAAATCAAGAGTGGGAAGCTCAACCAACTGAGCCACCCAGGAGCCCCACTTCTTGATCTCTAAAAAAAAAAAAACCAAAAAAAAACCAAACAAACCCACAACTGTATTTAGGATTGATTTTATATACGTTTTGAGGAGGTTTGATAAAGTTATATCTCTAGTAACACACCACCACAATTAAGATAAAGAGCATTTCTGTCTCCTGCAAAAGTCCTCTGTTTTGAGAGCTTATTCCTCCACCTGTGCTTTTTAAAGAGTTTATGGAGATACTCACAGTTCATTCAACTCATCTATTTAACGTGCACAACTCAATGCTTTTCACAGAGTCGTGCCACCATCACCACACTCAATTTTGGAACATTTCTAATACCCCCAAATAAAACCTGTACCTACTAGTACTGTACCCTGTACCCATTAACACTCACTATTCCCTCTCACCCCAGCACTAAGCAAGCACTAAACTTTCTGTCTTCATAGATTTGCCTATTCTGGACATCTCATATAAGCTTTCTCGAATATCTTCTTTCACTTAGCCTATTGGTTTTTGTATGTTAACTTTAGATCCTAGTACTTCACTGCATTCTTTTATTATTAGAGTAAGTTTTATCATTGATACTAATGATTGTCCAGGTATACTATGCTGCTAATTATAAATACAGGTAATTTCATTTCTTTTTTTACCCATTCCTATGCCTGCAGTAAATTTGTTTTGTCTTACTGCATGCTTCAGCTAATACGTCTAGTACAACGTTGAATAGTAGTAGAGATTGTGGGCATCCTTGCCTTATTCCTGATCTTAGGGGAAATGCCTCTAGTGTTCTCATTAAATAAGGTACTGGCTTTAGGACTCAAGGCATATATATTTATGAAAAAATATTCCTCAATTTTTATTTTGTTCAGTGTTTTTTTTTATCGTAAATTGGTGTTGAATTTTGTCAAAGGTTTTCTCAGATCTATGGAGATAAACACATTTATTAGTATGGTATATGATATAAATGGATTTTCTAATATTGAACCAACCTTGCATTCCTGAAATAAATCCTACTTGGTTATGATGTATTATTTTCTTAAAGTAGCTTGGACTCTGTTAATTATTTGTTTAGATTTTACATTGGCATTCATGAGAGATAGTGATCTGTAGTTTTTCTTTCTTTGTATATCTTCATCTGGTTTAGGTATTAGAGTTATACTTATTTCATAGAAGGAATTACAAACTTTTCCTTTTTCAGTGCTCTGGAAAAATTTATAGAACAGTGGGACTACCTGCTGTTTGAAGGTTTTGTAGAATTCTTCTGTGACATCATCTGGGTCTAGTGCTTTTTGTGACATAATTCCTTAACAACTTTTTCTATGTCTTCTATAAAATTGCTCTTTTTAAGCTTTCTAATTCTAATGGGTCAATTTTGGTAGTCTGTGTATCCCTAGGAAATTCTCTATTTCATCTGTGTTTCTAAATCTATTTGCATAGAAGTCTGCAAAGTAGTGTCTTACGATTTTAAAAAATTTCTTGTATTTCAATGACTATTTCCCAGCTGTCATTTTTTGTATGTATGTGTATTCCCTCTTTTTCCTGATAAAGTTAGCCAGTGTTTTGTTTGTTTTAATTTTTAAAAGACAGGATTTCAACTTATTAATGAGATATCTTGTTTTTCTGGTCTCTTCCTCATTAAAAAATAAAGATAAATAATAACGATGAAACTTTATTATCTCCTTACATGTGCTTTCTTTTGGTTTACTTTGTTCTTTTTATACTTTTTTTCAGCAGAGCATTTCATTCATTTATTTTTGTTCCTCCTTTTTATTGATAAGTGTTTAGTGCAATGCATTTTCTTCTAAACACTACTTTAAATCCCACAGATTCTAATATGTAGTGTTTCCATTGTCACTATTTTTTAAATTCTGTAATTTCAGTTTGTCTTACCCTTCTCACTCTAGAGTTGCTTAATAGATTAAAAATATTTTTGTTTAATTTCCAGGACTTTTCTATTTTGTTTTGTTAGTAAACTCTGTTTTATTGCATTATAATCAAAGTGTTTGCAAGGTCTCCACTTTTATGGGTGCTACTGATGTTTTCTTTGTGACCTCATTTATGATCCTTGCATTTTGTTCTTTTTCTTCCCTGGAAGCCATGCAATTGGAAGGCTGTACCTTTAAATCATGCTTGCCCCTTTAAACTGAGTCAGTTTCATTAAATGGCATGCTTGGTACTTTATGTGGTGTCTGGCCCTTTAAATTGTATATTGAAATCCCTTCTCTGTAGTTTGTGTTCTAATCTGTAGGGTTTTGTTTTAGTATTTTCAGATTTAGGGTGGATTTGATCTTTCTGTTGGTTGTTCCAGCTCTCCTGAAGGCACTTTTTCTAGTGTCCCTTTCTTCCCTGCTAGCCAGCCACAAAGTCCTGTTTGGGGTGGGGCTGGAGCATATGGGATCATAGCCCTGGGATTGAATGATTTTTCTTATGGTACTTAAACAGTTCTTTTACAGTTTCAGTGTTCTCTGTCTTCTGAGGGTGTGGTTTTGTGTAGACTTTTCAAAATGTGAAGTTGTTTGGCATGAAATTTTGGGACGTCAGCTACTCTACATTTCCCATTGTCTTCAGTGACTAAGAAAATACAAAACTGAAGGTTTTTGAACAAGAGAAGTGAGGGGTACCTGGGCGACTCAGTCCTTTAATTGACTGACTCTTGGTTTCAGCTCAGATCATGATCTCAGGGTTGTGGGATCGAGCCCCACATGGGGCTCTGTGCTCTGCACAGAGTTTGTGTCTCCTTCTCCCTCTGCTTCTCCTCTTCCTCCCCCTTCTCTCGCTCTCTCTCAAATAAAGAAAGAAAAGAGAGAAGTGACAGGGTTAGATTTACTTAGGCCATGCTATATAAGGGAGATTGAATTGGAAGCAGGCAAGATTGAAGCCCAAGTTGAGGAATATATAAATATTTTGTTTGGTATCCTTCCAGACTAAATTTACTTTGATAATGTAGATGTGTAAAATGGTACTCTGTGTGACTTGATTGACTCCTGAGAATGAGCTGTGGTGGAAATCTTCAGAGGTACCTAAGCAGGGTCATTATTTTGAACTCCAAGCCCCTGTAATGGCCTCATTGTTAAAAGGTATTCAGGTTTTTATTTTGTTTTGTTTTCTGGCCCCTCTGCCAGGGGTCAACAAATCCACGGATAGTATAAGACACTTTAGCCCTGGGTTTCCAGCTTCCTTGAATAGTCAGAACAGGATAAAAGGTTTATTTTAGGAAGAGGAGAGAGTAAGGTGGTGATGGTAGTGGTGGTGAGGAACTCTACAGCTTAGGCGAGAAGCCAGGAAAAAATACAGTGGATTTGACTAAGAGCCTGAATTGCTTTAGTGCCACAAATCAAAGGACAAATAATAGTCCATCAGCAAGATAGTGGATTTCAGTGAAGAACACTGAAAGCAGATGAAGAAGCTCTCAGGGAGGGAGTGGGGGGGTTAGCAGAGGAGTGGAAGGGATGCATGAATTCGTGCTGGAGATCCCCACCTATGCAGGTTAGGAGTAACTGGGTAGCCGAGATTATGAAACCAGTGTTGTGCTGTTGTAGTTTTATGCTGTGCAGACCTAGGATGGCTTTCCTCTGGTTGGCTTCTCTGCTGGGGTGGGAAAAGACAATAATGCAGTTTTCCCTGAAGTTTGGTTTTGAAATTTTGGGATTTTTGCTGCTTCTTTGTGGTGGGGGTGACATGATCAGATCTGGAGGAAGGAGAACTAAGATGGAATTGGGCTGGGAGAGATTGGAGGCCAGAGTCCTGTTAGAGGGCAGTCACAGTAGTCCAGTGCAAAGATAAAAGGTCTGACCTAAGGCAGCAGCAATACAGAATGCACAGGATCAATGACTGACTAAAAGATGGAGAAGGAAGGGTTGATGCCAACTCTGAAATTTCTGTGCTAGGCAGCTGGGCAGATGATGGAGCCATTAACTTCAGAGCCCCCTTGCTGCGCTTGTGAGATCAGGAATAGAGTCTAGATTTATATTTAAACCATGCCAGAAGGTGCTTAAGTTTTACTCAGTTTGCGGTGTATTTAATATTAATATTAAAGGGATGTTTATTAAATACTTATGCCTGGAGCTCAGTGGGGAAGTAGGTGAATTATTTATGCACTCGACGGCATTGAACGTCTTCCACACCATGGGCTCTAGATTAGGTGCTAGTGACATAGGTGAATCAGACGAATATTCTGCTGTCAAGGAACTTGTAAGTGAATAATATGAATACAAGCTAGTAGACGTGAATGCTATAAGAGAGACACCTTAGAAAGGCTTTGATACTTTAGGGAAAGGAGAGGCATAAAGGCAGGAAATCAGGGAACATGAATAGAGAAATTGCTAGTGGAAGGTAGAGATTATCAAGAGCACTGGCTTTGAAATCAGAAAAACATAATTTTGGCTCTGTCATTTATTACTAGTGTAATATTGGCCAAGTGCTCTGATTCTCCGTTTCCTTATATGTAAAATGGGGATAATAGTTCTTACCACAACAAGTTACCGCGAAGACTAAGTGAAGTACAGAATACATGCAGAGTGCCCAGCACAGTGTTTGATATAAAATAAATGAGCAGAGATGGCTTGGAGGAAACGGGGGGTTATCCCAGTGAGTAGTATATAGTGGGCCTGACTAAATATTTACTGAATGAATGAAAAGTAAGTTTTGGACCAGATTGTGGAATGCCTTGGAATGCATTTTATAGTCACTGAAGATTTTTGAATGCTGGAGTGAAGTGATCAGGGAAGGTACACTTCTGGAAGATATTCTTGTAAGCTGTTTTTGTAAGATGTAGTGGAGTTTAGAAATCCAGCGGCAGGCAAATCAGGAAACTCTTCTGACATTTCAAGCAAGACTAATAAATCAATTCTCACAAAACTTGGGAGATATATTCATAATTTATATGCAATAGAGGATGACAAGTGCTTTTGTGGAAATACAAATAAATGCTTTGGAAGTGGTGAGTAATTTCGGGATGAGGGAATCAGAGAAGGCTTCACAGTGGCAGGAGCTCTGTGAGAGTCACATATGTTGCTGAGCTAGGAGGGAATTACAGGTGGGAAGAATGTGTGAGCATAGCCCTGGGTATGGATCCATGATGGAGAGTGATTAGGGAAGAACACTATGTCAAAAGCTAATGATGTACTCTGTGGTGACTAACATAACATAACAACAACAAAAAGAAACAGTGTGTAGAAAGAAGGCTAGAGGAAGATTGGAAACATTAAGTTGGGACAATGTCTTTGGTAGATAATGGAGCTACCCTTAGTGAGGTATGTAAAGCAAGTAGAAGAAATGATTTTGTCTTTTTTTCTTTCTCACATCTTCTATACTCCTTGACATATTTTAGATCCCCAGTAATTACAGGTAGACTTGATGGCTCCTATCCTGACCTTAAGGAGTAATATCTAGGTTAGGTAAGACTTACAAATGGAAAACACTTGAGAAGGATGCAAATATAGTATTCCAAGGGCGTAGGCATTTAGAGGGAAAGGTACATGTGGGTATATGAAGAACAGAGGTTCTCAGACTTGAGTTATTTTCCTATGCTATATCTGCATAGCATCTGTACTATCATTTACTTAATATACTTATTTAAATATGTGCATTTTTTCCTCTCAACTAAATTTCTTTTTAGAACACTTTACATCATTATCTCAGTGACAAACCTGTACCATTTGCCACAAATAGAAATTAATTAAAAACAATTTAATAAAGGCAAAACAATATTATTAAATTCTAGCCAAATAGCTTGTCTAACAAAGGTTGTCTGTAGTCATAAAGAGAGAGAAGCAAATCTCAGAGAAGTCTTAATGACATACTAGTTCCAAACTCAGACTTTCTCCCTGGTGTAATCAGATTGAAAAATAATGGGAAAGAGAATGAGTTTCTCACTGTGTGTTTTAAGGTTCTTTAGTGCTAGGTCTGTGCCCCACCCAGAATCAGTGGCATGCTTCTCACAAATTGGGAAATGCCATTTTTAGAACATACTCTAATTCACTAACAAATGGAATACTTATTGCATATCTAATGTGTATGGTATTAGATACTGGATCTCAAATGAAGAATAAAACATACTCCTCAAGTAAACAACATCATAAACCTTATGATAACTGAGCATAAGGTACTATGTGAAATCAAAGAAGGTTCCTGGAAAGCTAAATATTGAATGAGTGGAAGAAAGCCAGGTATAGAGTGGTAGTGGTAGGGCAGGGATAAGGTGGGTAACTGTTTGGGTGGGCAGATTACAAATATAAAGGCTTTCAGGGAACACATGCTTAGTGTTTTATGATTTTGTCCTTGGATACACAAGCCCTTGGGTTTTCTTCTAACACTTAATATTTGGGAAGGCAGCATGGTTTGGTGAGTAGAGAGAGGAAGCTTATTCACTCTGACAAACCTTTATTAGTACCTACTATGTGTCTGGTAGTGTGGGTAGAAAGATGACGAAGACACACATAGCTATTGCCCTCAGGGAGGTCACAGCCTAGTGGAGGAAACACATTATAAATATGTGATATAAAAGTGTGCTAAGTGCTGTGACCTCAGTGTTCTTGGAGCTAGTGCCGTGCGGGGGACTGTAGAGAGGAGGTGATGGTGTGAGTTAAGTCTTGAAGAGCACATAGAAGTTTGCCTGGCAGGTAGGGGTGTGTGTGTGTGTGTGTGTGTGTGTGTGTGTACATACGTACGTACGTACAAGCCATAAAGAACATCATGCATAAAGACTGGGGAAGATAAGAACAAGGCATTTGAGGAACCACAGGTTTTTGAAAGAGTTGAAAGCATAATGTGTGTCTGGAGTTGAACAGAGAAGAAAGGAAACTGTAGAGATGCATTGGGTCAAGATGTGGCTTCTGGTATTTGTTTGATGTTGCTGACTTTTTGGGGACTCATTTCAAATCAGTAAAGAGAAGAGATTTCCTAGGCATTTCCAAGGTAGTTTCTTAGTTTTCTCCCCCAGCATAGTATTAGCTAATTGGTAAACTGGTATTATCTAGTGAACAGAAATATACCAACAAGTGTTAAAATCCCCAAAGACAACTCGAGAGACATTTATAATTGTCTCTATTCTCAGGATAGTGAATCTTTTAAAATATGCGCTGGCCTTGATCTTTTACCTTTTCACTCTCTCTCTTTTTTAAATTAGGTTTAACCCAGAAGAATTTAGCTAAAAAGTTTGATTTCCCTATCCCTTTGAATGAAGCTTCCAAAATAATGAAGAAAAAGAAAAAGGTATATTATCAAGGAGAATAAGCAATATTTGACTTTTAGATTAACCTCTCTAAATACAAATGTGTGAAGATACTCTCCAGTAAAAATAGTTCCATCTTTTGAAAATTTAATTTACTGAAATGAAAAAATAGAATTAATTTAGCAGAAATGGAACTGGGTTTGGAAATATTTATTAACTGTAGAGAACAGTCCAACCAGTGTTTGAAGATATAAACATATTTTAATCAGAATGTAATGGGAGATTTTTCAAAGCATGAAAATATGTTTCATAAACCATAGCAAACTTTGATAGATGGTGTAATACAAAGAGAAAACCATGGATTTCACAGAAAAAAATAATGTATCTATATTGGTGTCATATTGCTCTTTTAAAAATAAGGGATATACATTTAGTTTATAGAAGGAAAGCTAACAAGGATGAACCTTTACTGCTGAAACATTTTCACCTCTGGTTGTCTAAATGGCATGGTAACTTGAGTGTTTTAAACATGTTCAAGATCACTAGCTCTACAAATCTTTGTTTTCCACCATGTATTTTACACTTTGGTTTAAAGAAACTATTGATAATGGCACATAAAATTGTATTGTTTCTGAACTTTGAGTTTGTATGAGTTACAACCCATGCATACTATAAAACAGCATTCAAGGTGATTAATCCTAAATGTATTTTGAATGTGCATCAAATCTTCCCGCTGTACTAAGAGCTATTTCTTCCAAGAACCAATTCCTTTTGGGTGAGGAGAACAGAGCAATAGCCAATGTTTACTTATTAGTACTACATGCCACACACTGGGGTCCGTGCTTTACATATATTTTTCATTAATTCTAATAACTCAGTATATGAAGTTTTACTAAATGAGATGTAAAACACTTGCCAATGTCAAGCAACTTACATGGCAAAGCCAGAATCTGAGCCTAGATCTCTTTGCTTCCATAGTTCTCATTCTTTCTATTCTGGTATATTCATGCTGTCTAGTAATTTTGCTTTGGTATGTCCTAGGAGAAATCTTTAATTCTTAACTAGAATAAAATATATTAAAAAATCTCGAGAAATTCACTATTTTTATAACTGTTGAAAACAAAATTGAATGTGTTGGAACAACTTAGGTAGGACTTTATAGACATTGTCTTCATCCAGGAGAGTTAATGCAAATACTACAGAGAGGAAATGCTAGGAAGTTAGCAGAAGAGATCACTGATTATGGGAAAACAATTGCATTTAAGTTTTAGGTCTCCAAGTGCTAATATTGTTTTATAGTGATATTGGTTGACATGCAACATGGTTGAGTCACTGCCAGTTGCCTCTCTCAAAATGTATTCCTGCTTCTCTGCTCAGTGTTCCTTAACTGTGCTTATACTTTTAAGGTTTCAGTATGGAATAGAGTGTACAAAGTCATTTCTAGAATGCTTGAAGAAAATGAAAAATATAGACTCAGGCTGAAATACCAACAACTATCTTGTGAAAGTAAGTTGACACAATTTTGATTGTATTAAAGAAGACTGGCTTCCCTAACCATCTAGTCACCCTTGGGTCACATTAGTCTAGTACTTTTCCTAATTGTCACATTCAATGTGCAAAACTGTAGAAACACGGTTACTATATTATCACTGTTCATTATAATTAAAAGTACAGAACATTTTAAAGCACTGAGTTATAGACTAGACCATAGGCGTAGGTGTGAGTGGAGGAGAGCAGAAGGTAAAAGTTGACTAAATTTACTGAACCAAAGGAACACATTTGTCTGTTCCTGAATTTTAATGCCAGCTTTTTAATACAGATTACAAAACTCATCCATATTGACGGAAAAAAACCATTTTAACTGCAATTTTGTGTTACTTCATATAGTTACTTCTTTCCATGGATGCTGCAGTCTAATATAATGCATTTAACAAAACTGCCCTTGAATTATGGCCTTGATGTCATTAATTCATTTCTGGGAAACAAGTCATAAATTAAACCAGGTTCTAAAGCTGTGTAAGTATTGAATTGATATTGTGGGCAGAGCAAAATTAGATGTAATCTAGAATACTTATTAACATAATGGGAAGTTCTGGATTCTCAAACAATTAAGTTGGAAAAAATTTATGAAACTAATAATGCCACATGAATTAATAGATCATAATAGTTGTTTCCTTTCCTTCACATACTTGTCCTAATACACATGTTACCATGCTGAACACTTCTGTGGGTTCTTAGTACAGTCGCTTGATGACAGCTTCTATTTTGACAGTCAGTAAATCTGCAGAATTGAGTTTTGTGAAGAATATTTTAATAAGATGATAATTAGAATAGAATGCCTTTTTGTAGGCAGTGTTACACTGGAAACTCACTACTGTTTGTGTAATATTGCATTAATAGTAGCATAAATTGTTTACAATAATGACATCTAAACCAATGCTCAGATTGTGATACTCTATTTTATTTATTCAATTAAGAAGGAGAATGAGACAGAAGTGGAGATTAGGAGGAAAAAAGTAGTCTGTGGTTTTTTAGGTGAAAAGGATGTTTGAATAGGCAGAGCAATGCACAAAAACCCTGGACATTGTTCTGAGTGTTAATCCATATCCAGTTACTTTAATAAACAGATCACATCTAACTTTGCTCTGGCCATAACCTTAAACTTGTCAGTTCTCTTGTGACATTTACTACTCACCATCAAGTAATCTTGTAAGGCTTATTTGGCAACTTAAAATAATATTTTGTGTTTTCCAGAAATAACCTGTTATAAACAAGTACCCTTGCAATTTATTATTTTGCATTACAATTTTAAACCAGTTTACAAAACTAATAATGTTTTAGAAATGTCTTACAATTCTTATTTCTTAATATGTATTATTAATGGGAAAACCAGTGCTAGAGGCCAACTTGAATTTTCTGTATATTTTATGTTGTTCCTAGACTCAAATTACACAAGATGAATCTTCTTATCATCTTCTGGTAAGAATCCATTTATATAACAATTATAAAGTATGGGCTTTATTTCTTTCCCTTTTACATCTTACCTTCTCCAATCTTTAGTGTATGCCCATTGCTAATTCCAGCCTGTTTTCTTCCTTAAACCCAGTGTTTGGCACATAGTAAGCACTCATTAAATATTTATTGAAATTTAATAAACTTCTTTTGGGCCCCATATTCACAGTGCTATTGCAACTACTTTTCCATGGTCCATGGTTTTTATTTTTGTGGGTTGTTTGTTCGTTCATATCTCCTAGTTTCCTTTTCTCTTTGAACTTGTCACGTTTAATGTTATCTTACTACTACTTTCAATTTTTCTTCTTTCTTAGTGTCCTGGAGGTTATGACATGGTTCTCTTTCTGCCTTTCTGACCTATTTTATGTGTATTTTTTATTTGTCCCTTTCGCTATTATTTAAAAAGAAATGCTGCCCTAGGAGTAATTGTTGGTTCTATTCTCTCTTTACATATTTATTCTGAGATAACATACCCATTTTTAAAAGTTATTTATGTATTTATTTGACAGAAAAAGAGAGAGAGAGCACAGGCAGGGGGAGTGGTAGGCAAAGGGAGAGGAAGGAGCAGGCTTCCTGCTGAGCAAGGAGGTCGACCTGGGCTTTGATCCCAGGACTTTGGGATCTTGACCTGAGGTGAAGGCAGACACTTAACTGGCTGAGCCTCCCAGGCTCCTCAACATACCCATTTTTATACCTTCAATTACTCTGTGTGTATGACCCTTAAGACTTCCTTTTACCTTTGTCTTCTGATTTCTTTAGGTGATTCTACAGTTATTTTTAAAATATTATATGTTTTGAATCAAGTGAATTATCTTTTCTCTTTTCATTTCAATTGTGCCTTGGTTTGCTAATTATCTGGATTCATTGACTTTCTAGGGAGAGATTACATCCAGGTTGGTGGGGCTTGGAAGGTACTAGAAAAGTAAGATGGGTGTTGGGAAAGAAATCAGACTTTTGTACATGGGAATGTGGGGAGGGGTGTATATTTTAGACATGGACATGAACAAGTTCATGGAGTCCAAGAAAATGTTCAGGAATGTATAGTTTGATCAAACCTTGCTTACTATAGTCATTGTGAAGAAAGGTATAAAAGTATACTGAGACTATATTTCAGAGAGTCTTATGTCAGTAATATTTGTACTCCATTAAGTAGGCAATAAAGAAACATGAAACATCTTCTTAACCCTTTATTCTAAATGATTTCAAAAGTACAGAAAAGTTGCAAGAATAATACAAAGAACTCCAGCACACCCTTTACCTAGTTTCCCTGATTTTTAACATCTTGTCATACTTGCTTTCTGATTCTTAGACACTTTCTCTCTTTCTATGCGTGTGTATAAAATATTATCCCTTAAGGGGTGCCTGGGTAGCTCAGTCAGTTAAACATCTGACTCTTAATTTTGGCTCAGGTCATGGTCTCAGCGTGTTGAGATCAAGCTCTGTGACAGGCTGCATGCTGAGTGTGGAGTCTGCTTGAGATTCTCTCTCTCCCTCTTCCCCTCACCCCAAGCTATCTCTTTCTCTAAAAATGTATGTATTTATGTATACTATATAAATATCCCTTAATACTTTAGTGTGTATATCCTAAGGACAAAGATATCTTTTATATAACCACGTGACAATGATCAAATTCAGGAAATTTATTTTTCCTTTTGTAATTAAAAAGTATTTTATGGAAACATAATAAAAGACTATGCAAATATCTTGTATATCATCAGTATAGAACATATTAAAGCAGTGGATTGATGAACTCTGCATTTTAGAAAGAATCTGATGTTATTTTGTAGAAAGATTTGGAATGGAGGCAAGACAGGAAGTGAAAAAAAATCTGGGGATTATTCTAACAGGGTCCAGGTCAAAGTGAAATGCACTTAAATGGGAGTAGCAGAGTGGGTGGAGAAGAGACAGGATGCACTGTAGGGGATAAGAAAGATGATCCCAAGTTATGTGAATGAGTAGATAAGAAAGAAGGAAGTCAAGAAGAAGAAATGGTTTTGTGAAGCTACTGAATTTTATTTTGGCATGTTGAATTTTAGTGGTAGTGAGGTATTCGGGTGAAAATTCCAAGGGAGCAGCTGGAAGTATCCTATTGGAGCTAGTGTACAATCTATGCTGCATGAAGGTCATAGGCAGTTGTGGCAGTAGATGCGCTTGAAAACCTCAATGTGAGGATGGAGGGGGGAGAGTACTGAGAACACAATGTTGGTGATGTCTAGGATGAAGAGGAATTCTCAGTTTCAAAGAGTGATTTTAGGAGCTTAATCGGAAGTAATGAAGGGGCAGAGCGGGGTACAAATGAAGCTTGCAGGAAATTAGGGGCTTGGCAGTTCAAAGGGTTGCAATGGCCTTGTTCAGTGACAGTGTAGGGGGACAAAAAGTAGGAGTATAGAAATAGATCAGCTGGGAACAATTTAAGAGTTTCCGTACCTAGAAGTAAAGCAGAAGTGCCAAGTGATGACATTGTCCAAAGCAATAACCCTGCTTGTGAGTGGCTTGAAGTGGCCTGGAGATAAAGGACTATGATATAGTGTTTTTGTGACACAGTTTCTATAAATGGAGCTGTGGAAGTCATCAAGATTATTGGCAGGAGCTGGAATGGAGAAGAAAAATATGAGTTACACATTGAGTGCTTTAGAAGCTTTTTATGGTTAACTAGAGAAAATAAAATTTATCAAAATAGTAAATACAAGGGAGTGACTAACTGTTGCTTAGCAGTCTTAGAAATGTTAAAATATTTCAGTGACTACTGATCATGACATTTTATCTTAACAAGATTAAATTTTGTCATCTTTTATTTAGGATTAACCTGTCTTTGGATCTGTTTACCAAAGAAGACTGTGAAGAGTTTAAAGATGGAACTTTAAATTGAATCATAATTATATGTTAATGTTGGTGTGTTTTGCTGGAATTGGGATTTTCATAATTGAATAGAAAAACTACCTTCACTAAAATAAATTATGTATTTTTTGCAAGTTAATACAAATTTTTAAAAATATTATCATATGCACACGAGTGTTATGCAAGTCTTATTCAAGTGTGAATTAATACTTATTCCATATCTTTTTAAGTTAATCTTGTAAAATATACAATTTTACTATAAAATTTAAATTTAAATAGTAATATAATTGCAGGCATTTACAATTGCCAACTTTTCCCTTTTATTAATGAGTCTGCAACCACCACTTTATTCATCCTTCATTTAGATGTAAATGATTTAAATTAAACTTGGATTCCATTTAAATTGTTTTTGGCTTCCTTACTCTTTCTAAATTTCTCAATTGTTTTATCATAAAAATCTACAATTTACATAGTGATGATTAGTTTGGGTGTTAAAACTAATGGTTAAGCCATCTTTTCATTCTAAGGAAAATTAGAAAATTTGTGCAAATTCTAAATTGTAATATGGAGTATTTTAGGAAAATTTGGAAGCAAAAATCAGAGGAGACATTCTCCTTTCTAAACCCCTAATTATTAGATACATTATTTTTTTCAGTCAATAAATAAGAGATTTAGTACTTTGAAAATAATTTAGAAATGTTTCGCAGTGAAGTCCCATTATTTTCTACACAGTATTAAATAGTAACCATTGCCTAGATCATTTTTTTCTGCTTTTTGCTGATGCAGTCTTTCTTCCAAAATTGTATCAAAGACCTAGGTAGAACTGAAAACTTAGGAGGAAAAGACAAAAAGAGGTTTGCCCATAATTAAGGCAAATAAAACAAAACAAAGAAACCCCACATGCATACTGTATTCTTTACCACAAAAATTGAAGTACATTCATGGTCGACCTTTTTGGTTCTAGAGGCAGTACATTCCTCACCTAGAAATATTGACCAGGCCCTTATGTTAGGAGACACAAAATGTTGCCAACTTTGATTGGGACCCAGTGCAGGAAAGGGCTCTGCAGTAGGTCCAGCCTGGGGTATAAGCAGGGGTCATATGATTTGGAAAGACCCTGTGGTGTGGAGATCTCATTTTTGGGAAAAGATGTAATATGAAGCTTATGGAAAGCCAACCGCAGACACCATAATGGAATTATAAATCTAGGCCATCCTGTCTACAACATAAAATTAAATGCCTTTTGAGAGATAGTTTTGACATGTTGGCTCTTGTGGAGACAAATTGCTTGGCCATGAGGCAAACAAACAAACAAACAAACAAACAAAAAAAATACCACCAGCAGACTGCCATAAAGTGGAAATAGCACATCTGGGAAGGCAGACTTTCCAGCAGGAGGTTCCTAAGTGGGACCAGAGAGCACAAGTAGGCTATATAAGCAGGTAGTCCAATCCTCAGGTTACCCACATCAGTTGTACTCTCCCCCCTCCTGCTTGTACCTATGGCCACATGAGCAGTCCCATACAATCAGATGAAAGAGGAGGAAATGTCTGAGCTTTGGCTTATGAATGGATTGGTTCAATTGTGGGTACAAAACAATAGAGATGTTGGCAGTACTATGACCATATTCCAGAGTGACCCTGAAAGACACTGGAAAGGGAAAAGGGTGGAGTTGCAAGCCACACACCTGATCATCCACTTTGTGTGATAGGGGGAGTGTCTCAAGGTGAGAATCTTTGTGGATTCCTGGGCTGTAGCCAATGGCCTGGCCATTTTTTCTGGAGCCTGGTGGGAAAGGCTGGAATATTGCAGACAAAAAAGTAAGGTATAGAGTAGAGGCATATGGATGGAAATATGGGAAGGGACAAAGTGTGAAGATTTTTCTATCACATGCTAACACGCATGAGAAGAGACACTGAACTACTAAGTAGACAGAATGATGACCAGTTGATGTTAGCTGTCATCATTGGCTACCCAGGAACTTGATTGTCTTTCTGTTTTCAATTTCTTTAATTTCAGCTATTATTTTTTTCCCTTGTGCCTGTTTTGGGTTTGTTTGTTTATTTGTTTGTTTGTTTATAGATCCTTAAACTGGAGACTTAGATTATTGATTTAAGACTTTTCCTCTCTTCTAATGTATAAATTTAGTGCCATAATTTTTCCTCTCAGCACTGCTTTAACTATGTCCCATGGATTTTGATACGTTGCATTTTTGTTTATTTAATTATAAAATTGTCTATTCTTTAAGTTCTATCAGCTTCTTCTTCACACATTTTGTATATTATTTGGTGCACAGATATTTAGTTTTGCTATGTGTTCTTGGTAAATTGACACTTTTATCATTATATAAGGATCCCCACTGTCTCTGGTAATTTTCTTTGCTCTTAAGTCTACTTGATAGGATCTTAATATAACTATTTCTGCTTTATTTTAATTAATACATCTTTTTCCATCCTTGACTTTCAATTTGCCTGTATCATTCATTACATTTGAAATGTTGCTTGTACACAGCATATAGTTGTGTACACTCAACCAATCTTTGTCCTTCAATTGATACATTTAAATACACTCAACCAATCTTTGTCCTTCAATTGATACATTTTTACCATTTATATTTAATGTAGTTCTTGATATATGAAGGTTTAACTCTTCCATTTTATTTTATGTTTTGTCCTTTTTCTTCATTTCTCTGTTTTCTTTTTCCTGCCTTCCTGCTTCTCATATGATCTCCATTGACACTTGAGTCAGTAATGGAAGGGGTGGTCAGGGGAGTATGGGAAGAACGATAAGGCTCATTACTTGCCAGTGGGGTTGAAAATTCTGGCTCCCTTCTTGGCTCCCTACTTCTGACATAATCTCATTGGGTTATGAGGGAGCACTTCAGTTCAGGGGAGAGTTGAGTGTCTGGGGTCCCCACTCAGCCTTTGCTGCCATGGGTGTTGTTTGGGATCCAGTTTTTTCTGTGGTGTTTGGCTGGTGAAGAGAAGTTATTAAAATGTTCTGTCTTTCTAGGCTATCCTTTTCCAGATGGAGCAGGCTTTTATTGGGACTTTTTTGTTTGTGCTCATTGGCATTTCCAGGCTGCTGGCTTCCTCAGCTGCAAGTCTGGGATATATATTTGAGACCAAAAAACAAAACAAAACCCCAGGAACTTACTACTGTGTTGTTACTTGGGTGCTGAGGTCCTTAGCTGATTTGTCTTTTTCTTTACATGTTTCAGAGTCTTCTTCTGTTTGTTTTATATATAATAACCAAGGTTTTTAGTTTAATACTTGTGGGAGGAATAGGGAAAAGTATATCTATTTTATTTTCCTAGAAGCACTAAGTCTCAATTGATATTTTACAAAGGAAATATACAAAAGCAATTCAGTGAAGAAAAGTAGTCATTTCAATAAACAGTTCTGAAACAATTGGACATCCATGTGCAAAAATATGAACCTCTACCTAAACCTCACACCTTATATAAAAGAATAACTCAAAATGGATCATACATGTAAATGTAAAATGTAAAACCATAAGATGTTTAGAAGAAAATACAGGGGAAAGTCTTAATAATATAGGATTAAGAAAAGAGTTCAAAGTGGATAAGTTTGATTTCATCAAATAAAAAAGTACATATATATTTATAGCATCTTTATTTGTAATAGCCAAAAATTGAAAACAACTCAGATGTCCTTCAGTGGATGAATAATTAAACAAACTGTGGTCTCCATACCACAGAATACTACTCAACAATAAGAAGAAGCAAACTACTGATAAACACGGGGCCTGGGTGGCACAGCGGTTAAGCATCTGCCTTCGGCTCAGGGCGTGATCCCAGCGTTATGGGATCGAGCCCCACATCAGGCTCCTCTGCTATGAGCCTGCTTCTTCCTCTCCCACTCCCCCTGCTTGTGTTCCCTCTCTCGCTGGCTGTCTATCTCTGTCAAATAAATAAATAAAATCTTTAAAAAAAAAGAAAAAAAAACTGATAAACACAAAAACCTGAATGACTCTCCAGAGAATTGTGCTGAATGAAAAAAGCCAATCACAAAATACTGTATTGTTCCATTTATGTAGCATTCTTGAAATGGGAAAATTATAGAAATAAGGAACAGATTAGTAGTTTCCACGGTTTAAGTAGGGGGTGGGGCTTGAAATAAGTGCATGAAGCTATAAAAAGGTGAATTATATTGATTGATTATAAAACTTTAAGCAAGCCTTGCATTCCTGAAATAAACCCTGCTTGGTTATAATGTAATACATTTATATGTATTATTGGAATTGATTTGCTATTCTGTTGAGGATTTTTGCCTTATATTCATGAAGGATATTTGTTTATAGTTTTATTGTAATTTTTATCCGGTTTTAGTATCAAGGTAATGATGTTCTCATGCAGTGTTAGGTGCATACACATTTAGACATAAATCATTGTTATGACCTATGATAAAGGTCAAATCAGCAACTTTATCATTAGGTAATATCTTTCTGTATTGTTCTGTAATAGTCCTTGTTCTGAGGTTTACTTTGATATTAACATAGGTATGTCAGCCTTCTTTTGATTAGCACTTGCATAGTATATCATTTTCCAACCTATTACTTTCAACATGTCTGTGTTTATATTCAAGGTCTATTTCTTGTAGAAAGCCTATCACTTTTAAATCCAATTTGGCAAGTTTTGTCTTTTAATTGGTATGTTTAGATTATTTACAGTATATACAGTTATTGGTATGGTTGTATTAAAGTCTGTCACCTAGATAGCTATTTTCTGTTGATTCTCTTTTGGCTCTATTTTTCTGTTTTCTTTTGGATTGGGTATTTTTTATTACTCCAGTTTATCTAAACTATTAGCTTAAGTATTAGTCATCTATTGCTACATACCCAAAACTTAGTGATTTAAAACCATACACATTTATTATCTCACAATTTCTATAGGTCAGGAATATAGACACAACTGAACTGAATCCTCTGCTTTATGGTCTCTTCCAAGGCTTCAAAGTATCAGCTTAGTATCTCTGGTCTTACATGAAGTCTCAACTGGAGAAAGATCTTCTTTCAAGTTTACTCACTGGTTATTGGCAACATTAAGTTTCTTGCTAGTTGTTGGCTTATAGCCACCCTCAGTTTATTGCCATTTGGGCCTTTCTAAAATAGAATCTGTAGCAAAGTGGAAGTTGTGGTCTTTTATCACATAAGTGATATTACATTACTTTTGTCAAATTATATTTTGACAAATTAGTTTGAAGCATGTCACTAGTTTCCTCTCATTCAAGGGGAAGCAATTACACAAAGAAGTGATTACAAAAGAGGAGATCATTAGGGGCCATCTTAGACATCTGCCTACCACAGCTTATTCTGTATTACCTCTTTTAAAAATAATTTAGTAGTTAAAATATCAATACTACCCAAAGCAATCTACACATTTAATACAATCCCTATCAAAATACTAACAGAATTTTTCACAGAGCTAGAACAACAATCCTAAAATTTGTATGGAACCACAAAAGACCCCAAATAGCCAAAGCAATCCTGAAAAAGAAAAGCAAAATTGGAGGCATCACAATTCTGGACTTCAAGCTATATTGCAAAGTTGTAGTCATCAAGACAGTATGGTACAGGCACAAAAACAGACACATAGATCAATGGAACAGACTAGAAAACCCAGAAATGGACCCATAACTATATGGCTAATTAATCTTCAACAAAGCATGAAAGAATATCCAATAGAGAAAAGATAGTCTCTTCAACAAATAGTGTTGGAAAAACTGGACAGCCACATGCAGAAGAATGAAGTTGGACCACTTTCTTAACACTATACACAGAAATAAATTCAAAGTGGATGAAAGACCTAAATGTGAGACAGACAACCATCAAAATCCTAGAGGAGAACACAGGCAGCAGCCTCTTTGACAGCAACTTCTGGCTAGACACATTTCCAAAGGGAAGGGAAGCAAAGGCGAAAATGAGCTATTGGAACTTTATCAAGATAAAAACCTTTTGCACAGCAAACAGTTGACAAAACTAAAAGGCAACCTACAGAATGGAAGAAGATATTTGCAAATGATGTATCTCATAAAGGGTTAGTATCTAAAATCTAAAGAACTTATCAAACTCAACACACACACACAAAATAATACAGTTAAAAAATGGGCAAAAGACACAAACAGACATTTTTCCAAAGCAGCTATCCAGGTGGCTAGCAGACACATGAAAAGATGCTCAACATTATTCATCATCAGGGAAATACAAATTGAACCCATAGTGAGATACCACCTCACACCAGTCAGAATGACTAAAATTAGCAGCACAAGAAACAACAAGTGTTGGCAAGGATGTGGACAAAGGGGAAGCCTCTTGTGCTGCTGGCAGGAAGGCAAACTGGTGCAGCCACTCTGGAAAGCAGAATGGAGGTTCCTCAAAAAGTTAAAAATAGAACTACCCCATGATCCAGTAAATGCATTACTAGTTATTTACCCAAGGGATACCAAAATACAGAGTTGAAGGGGTACACACCCCAGTGTTTATAACCATTAACAATAATCAAACTATGTAAAGATCTGAAATGTCCATCAACTGATGAATGAATAAAGAAGACACACACACACACACACACACACACACACACACACACAGGAATATTACTCAGCCACGAAAAAGAATGAAATCTTTCCATTTACAATGATGTGGATAGAGCTAGAGTTTATTATGCTAAGTGAAATAGTCAGTCAGAGAAAGACAAATACCATGTGATTTCACTCATATTTGGAATTTCAGAAATAAAACAGGTGAACACATGGGAGGGGGAAAAGAGAGAGAGAGGGAAACAAACCATAAGAGACTGAACAATAGAGAATAAACTGAGGGTAGGTGGAGGGAGAAGGGCGGAGGATGGCCTAGATGGGTGATGGGTATTAAGGAGGACACTTGTGATGTTCACTGGGTGTTGTATGTAAGTGATGAACCACTGAATTGTATTCTTGAAGATTTCAGTTTGTTAGCTAACTGGAATTTAAATAAAAATTTGAAAAAAAAATTAGTGATCTCTTTCAGGTTTTCGGTATACATTTTAAATTATTTGGTGTACCTTCAAATAGTCTTTTAGAGCAATTAAAAGTAATTTAAAAATGAATTATATGTCTACCTTAATTTATGCCATGTCTGTGATGTCTTCATTTATTTGTGTAGGTTCAAATTTCTGTTGGCTATCATCCTGATTGGAGAACTTCCTTTAGCATTTTTTGTAGTGCATGTCCGCTGGCAATGATTACTCTTATTTTTGTATCGCTGAAAAAAAAATCTCTATTTTGTCTTTATTTTTGGAGAGTATTTTCCCTGTGTAGAACTCTGGGTTACATTTTCTTTTTAAGAGTGTTAAGGATGACGATGACACTCCATTGTCTTCTAGCTTGAATAGTTTCTGATGAGAAGTCTGTTGTTATTTCTTTCTTTATTCCTTTGTATGTAAAGTTTTTTTTTGTCTCTGGGTGCCTTTAAGAGTTTCCCTGCTTTTGGTCTTCAGAAGTTTGAATATGATGTGTCTAAGTTGTTTCAGTTTGTTTGTTTTTATTTTTATCCCTGGTGTCTTTTGAACTTTTTGTAGGTTTGGTTTGGTGTCTTTCATTACTTTTGGAAAAATTTGCCATTATCTGTTCAAATATTTCTTACATTTTGTGTTTTCTTTCTTCTCCTTTTGGTATTCCAGTTACACATATATTAGACATTTCATATTGTCCTACAGCTTGTGAATGCTCTGTTCTATTTTTTCCATTTGTCTGTATCTTTGTCTTTCAGGGCAATTTTTATTGATTTATCTTCAAGTTCATTAATTCTTTCCACTACTGTTTCAAGTCTACTGATGAGCCTTCAGAGGCTATTCTTCATCTCTGTTTACTAGCATTAACATTTTTGTATTCTAGCATTTTTTTGTTCCTAATATTTTCACTTGATTTTTTCTTATACTTTTAATTTTTCTGATGAAATTTCTCATCTGGTCATGCATGGTTTCAATCTTCTCCACTAAAGATAGGGAAGAAAGATAGAACAGAACTTTGTGCCTTTCTTGTAGTGCTGTTACTTTCCTATCCAAGTTCTACACCATGAAGGAGGATTTCTCTAGCCTTTTGCTCTGTCCATAATCTTTCTTGTGAGCACCTGGTAAAATATGTGGAGAAGACCTGTGAATGGGTGAAAATTCTCACGTCTGTTGTTCCTGGGGATTCTATACTCTCATACTGCCTCAAATTCAGCTTTTAGCAATCCATTTAAATTTTAGTTATTCTTAGCAACTTGTACAGTGTCTGGCATCTATCCCAGATAAGCAAGTGCTGGCATGCCTGTCTTTCCTAGCTTTCAAGTAAGTTGGTTGCACTCTAACCTCTGCACTCTGATGGGTTAAAGAAAAATTGTGATTTTTGTAGATATCCAGGTTTTTTTTTTTTCATTTTAGAATGGGAGTGATACTCTTTCCATACTAAGCTGAATCCAGAAATTTGGGCCATTGGCTATTTCTTGACTATTTAATTTCATGTCATCATGAAATTTTGATCACCATGTCTCATCCCTGTCGAATTTATGGATCTCAAGAATACAGATTTCTTTAATGATTAATCTTTGGTTCATGACATTGTCATTGATCTTTGCATGGTCTGCTTTTATTTAGTTATTTTAAATAATACAATAAGCAACTGTGAACTTACCCCCACAATATCTTGAAAATAAATTATATCTAATCACATTGTTCAATATCTTCAACCCATCCTCCCTGCCTTTCCTATTCAAGATAACCATCCTACCGATTCTATGCATATGATTCTCTACTTTCCTTTTTATGTAGTTTTATTATAATCATATGTCCCCTGGAACTTGCATTATAAATCTAGGTGTTTAATTTTCTAATGAGGACATGCTGCATTAATCTTTTTGGACTTTTAATATTACATTAATATTACTTTTTAACATTACATTGCTGACATTCATGCATATTGTTGACTTTCATTGTGGCTTGTTTTACTCTGTACTTTTTAAAAGTTAAACGTGGGAAAATATCCACATTTCTGGGAATAACACGACTTGAGCCTAGGTTTTCCTACTTTTCCTTATTATAAAGACATTGACCACTTGTTTAATCTGCTTAATTTTATTTATTTATTTATTTTTTTAATAATAATATTTTTTTATTATACTATGTTAGTCACCATACAGTATATCCCTGGTTTTTGATGTAAAGTTCGATGATTCATTAGTTGCATATAACACCCAGTGCACCATGCAATACATGCCCTCCTTACTACCCATCACCAGCCTATCCCATTCCCCCATCCCCTCCCCTCTGAAGCCCTCAGTTTGTTTCTCAGAGTCCATAATCTGCTTAATTTTATTGATGATAAATGATAATAATCCTAAACAAGTTCTCTGGTTTCTATGCTTTTAGAAATCTGATTGTGTGTATAGAAATACTTTGTATTCCAGAGGAGTTCAGATGGTGGAGGAGTAGGAGACGCCTTTTTTAGCCAGTCCCGAGTAGAGTTGGATAGGTACCAGACCATCCTGAACATCCACGGAATCAGCCTGAGACACAGGAAGATACATCTGGATCTCTATAAACAAACATCTCCAGCGCTGAGTATTGAGGTACGAAGTGGGGAGCCATGAAACCGTGCACAGATATTGGAAGATAAACGGAAGGGGGAAGGAGCCGCCACATTTGGGCACCGGGAAGTGGTAGCCACCTGCAAGGGGGAACGGGCGGACTCGCAGACCGGCACCCCCGAGAGAGCAGACTGAGACCGTGAGCCAGGGAATGCGCATGACCAGACTTCTCACGGAGCTCCGGTGTGCTCACTGGAACCAGACTGAGACAGGGAGCTCCAGATAGCGCGGGCGTGGCTGGCAGCTGACAGTGTTAGAAACACAAAGGACAGAGACGTGCCAGCCCTGGAAGTGAGGGCTGGGACGCCGGGTGTGGGGCACACATCCCTGGACGCTGCAGGGTTGAGCTGCACCAACAGAAACAGAGTTAAAGTGGCCAGAACACCAGTGGAGAGTGGTCTGCGATCCCTCTGTTCTGAGAGAGGCTGAGATTCGGCTTCTGCTGCTCTGACTCTCAGAAGAGGCACAGCAAACCGCCAGGGAAAGCCACCAGAGAACAAGAGCCTGGAAATACTGGCTCACAGTGTGCCTATCCCCATCGCCCCCCCCGCAGGGGACATGGAGACTCTACCCAAACAGGGTTGCCTGAGTATCGGTGCGGCAGGCCCCTCCCCCAGAAGGCAGGCTGAAAAATCAAGAAGCCCACATCCCTAAGATCCCTATAAAACAAGTGCGCACTGCCTGAGTCCCGGTCAATAATTTGGGCTCTGGACAACCTCACAACCTCTCCTCATCAGAATGACGAGAAGGAGAAATCCCCCCCAGCAAAGAAAAGACAATGAGTCTGTGGCCTCTGCCACAGAACTAATGGATATGGATATAACCAAATTATCAGAAATGGAATTCAGAGTAACAATGGTCGAGATGATGTGTAGACTTGAAAAAAGTATTAACAAAAATGTTAATGAGAATATAGAATCTCTAAGGGTGGAAATGAGAGCAAATCTGGCAGAAATTAAAAATTCTATGAGCCAAATGCAGTCAAAACTAGAGGCTCTGATGGCCAGGGTCACTGAGGCAGAAGAACGTATTGGCGAATTGGAGGATGGGTTAGTAGAAGAGGAAGCTAAAATAGAATCTGGGTTCAAAAAAATCCAATCTCAAGAATGTAGGTTACGGGATATTACTGACTCAATGAAATGTTCCAATGTCAGAATCACCGGCATCCCCGAGGGGGTGGAGAAAAACAGAGGCCTAGAAGAGATGTTTGAACAAATTGTAGCTGAAAACTTCCCTAATCTAGCAAAGGAAACAAGCTTTCGTGTCCAAGAGGCAGAGAGGACCCCTCCCAAACTCATCCATGACAAACCTACGCCACATCACGTCATAGTGCATTTCACAAATATTAGATCCAAAGATACAGTATTGAAAGCGGCCAGGGCAAAGAAATTTCTCACGTACCAAGGCAAAGGTATCAGAATTATGTCAGACCTGTCTACACAGACCTGGAATGAGAGAAAGGGTTGGGGGGGGGGCATTTTTTAATGCTCTTTCAGAGAAAAACATGCAGCCAAGGATCCTTTATCCAGCAAGGCTGTCATTCAGAATTGATGGAGAAATAAAGACTTTTCAGAATCGCCAGTCATTGACCAATTTTGTAACCACGAAATCAGCCCTACAGGAGATATTAAGGGGGGTTCTATAAAAGTAAAAAGGCCCAAGAGTGATACAGAACAGAAAGTCACCATCTATAGAAACAAAAGACTTTACTGGCAACATGGCATCATTAAAATCATATCTCTCAGTAATCAGTCTCAATGTAAATGGCCTAAATGTTCCCATAAAAACGCCACAGGGTTGCAGATTGGATAAAAAGACACGACCCATCCATTTGCTGTCTACAAGAGACTCATTTTGAACCTAAAGATACATTCAGACTGAAAGTAAAGGGATGGAATACCACCTTTCATGCCAATGGACCTCAAAAGAAAGCTGGGGTAGCAATTCTTAGACAGATTGGATTTTAAACTAAAGACTATAGTTAGAGACACAGAAGGGCACTATATTATTCTTAAAGGATGTATCCAACAAGTGGATATGACAATTATAAATATATATGCCCCCAACAGGGGAGCAGCAAGATACACAAGCCAACTCTTAACCAGAATGAAGAGACATATAGATAAAAATACGTTAATAGTAGGGGACCTCAACACTCCACTATCAGCAATAGACAGAGCACCGGAGCAG
This sequence comes from Ursus arctos, assembly GCF_023065955.2. Classification (NCBI taxonomy): domain Eukaryota; kingdom Metazoa; phylum Chordata; class Mammalia; order Carnivora; family Ursidae; genus Ursus; species Ursus arctos. The sequence goes on from NW_026622819.1 coordinate 60,486,889, forward strand.
AAAACCAACATAGAAACAAGAGCTTTGAAAGGCATACTCGACGACTTGGACCTCATAGATATATATAGAACACTACACTCCAGAACCATAGAATACTCATTCTATTCTAATGCCCATGGAACATTCTCAAGAATAGACCATGTTCTGAGACACAAAACAGGTCTCGGCTGATACCAAAAGACTGAAATTATTCCCTGCATATTCTAAGACCACAACGCTTTGAAATTGGAACTCAACCACAAGGAAAAATTTGGAAGAAACTCAAACACTTGGAGACTAAGAACCATCCTGCTCAAGAATGATTCGATAAACCAGGAAATCAAAAATCAATTTAAACAATTTATGGAGACCAACGAGAATGAAAACACAACGGTCCAAAACCTATGGGATACTGCAAAGGCAGTCCTAAGGGAAAAATACATAGCCATCCAAGCCTCACTCAAAAGAATAGAAAAATCCAAAATGCAGTTTTTATATTCTCACCTAAAGAAGCTGTAACAGCAACAGAGGAACAGGCCTAATCCATGCACGAGAAAGCAGTTGACCAAGATCAGAGCAGAAATCAATGAATTAGAAACCAGGAGTACAGTAGAGCATATCAATAGAACTAGAAGCTGGTTCTTTGAAAGAATAAATAAAATTGGCAGACCACTGGCAAGACTTATCCAAAAGAATAGAGAAAGGACCCAAATTAATAAAATTATGAATGAAAAGGGAGAGGTCACAACCAACACCAATGAAATAGGAAGGATTATTAGAAACTTTTATCAACAGCCTTATGCCAATAAATTAAGCAATCTGGAAGAGATGGAGGACTTCCTGGAAACCTATAAACTACCAAGACTGAAACAGGAAGAAATTGATTTTTTAAACAGGCCAATTAATTATGAAGAGATTGAAACAGTGATAAAAAAAACCTTCCAAAAAACAAAACTCCAGGAATGGATGGTTTTCCTGGGGAATTCTACCAAACATTCAAAGAAGAAATAATACCTATTCTCCTAAAGCTATTTCAAAAAATAGAAACATGGGGCACCTGGGTGGCACAGCGGTTAAGTGTCTGCCTTCGGCTCAGGGCGTGATCCCGGCGTTATGGGATCGAGCCCCACATCAGGCTCCTCTGCTATGAGCCTGCTTCTTGCTCTCCCACCCCCCCTGCTCGCTGGCTGACTCTATCTCTGTCAAATAAATAAATAAAATCTTAAAAAAAAAAAAAATAGAAACAGAAGGAAAGCTACCAAACTCATTCTATGAGGCCAATATTACCTTGATCCCCAAACCAGGCAAAGTCCCCATCAAAAAGGAGAATTACAGACCGATTTCCCTAACGAATATGGACGCCAAAACTCTCAACAAGATCCTGGCTAATAGAATCCAACAGTACATTAAAAGGATTATCCATCATGACTAAGTGGGATTCATCCCTGGGATGCAAGGGTGGTTCCACATTCGCAAAACTATCAGTGTCTTAGATTTTATCCAGAAGGAAAAAGCCAGAAATCATATGATTCTCTCAATAGATGCAGAAAAAGCATTTGACAAAATACAGCATCCTTTCCTGATTAAAACCCTTCAGAGTTTAGGGATAGAGGGTACATTCCTCAATCTCATAAAAACCATCTATGAAAAGCCTACAGCAAATATCATTCTCAATGGGGAAAAGCTGGAAGCCCTTCCCTTAAGATCAGGAACATGACAAGGATGCCCACTCTCACCACTATTATTCAACATAGTACTAGAAGTCCTTGCAACAGCAATCAGACAACAAAAAGGGATAAAAGGTATCCAAATCGGCAAAGAAGAAGTCAAACTCTCTCTTCGCAGATGACATGGTACTCTATATGGGAAACCCAAAAGAATCCACTCCCAAACTATTAGAAGTTATAGAGCAATTCAGTAATGTGGCGGGATACAAAATCAATGCTCAGAAATCAGTTGCATTTCTATACACGAATAATGAGACTGAAGAAAGAGAAATTAGGGAATCCATCCCATTTACAATAGCACCAAAAACCATACGTTACCTTGGAATTAACTTAACCAGAGACGTAAAGGACCTATATTCTAGAAACTATAAATCACTCTTGAAAGACATTGAAGAAGACACAAAAAGATGGAAAAATATTCCATGCTCATGGATTGGAAGAATTAACATAGTTAAAATGTCCATGCTACCCAGAGCAATCTACACTTTCAATGCCATCCCGATCAAAATACCAATGATATTTTTCAAAGAACTGGAACAAATAGTCCTTAAATTTGTATGGAACCAGAAAAGGCCCCAAATCACCAAGGAACTGTTGAAAAGGAAAAATAAAGCTGGGGGCATCACAATGCCAGATTTCGAGCTGTACTACAAAGCTGTGATCACAAAGACAGCATGGTACTGGCACAAAAACAGACACATAGACCAATGGAACAGAATAGAGAACCCAGAAATGGACCCTCGGCTCTTTAGGTAACTAATCTTTGATAAAGCAGGAGAAAACATCCGGTGGAAAAAAGACAGTCTCTTCAATAAATGGTGCTGGGAAAATTGGACAGCTACATGCAAAAGAATGAAACTTGACCACTCTCTCACACCATACACAACGATAAACTCCAAATGGATGAAAGACCTCGATGTGAGACAGGAATCCATCAAAATCCTAGAGGAGAACACAGGCAGCAACCTCTACGACATCAGCCAAAGCAACCTTTTCCATGACACATCTCCAAAGGCAAGAGAAACAAAAGATAAAATGAACTTGTGGGACTTCATCAAGATAAAAAGCTTCTCACAGCCAAGGAAACAGTAAAAAAAACTAAGAGGCAGCCCACAGAATGGGAGAATATATTTGCAAATGATACTACAGATAAAAGACTGGTATCCAAGATCTACAAAGAATTTCTCAAACTCAATATGCGAGAAACAAATAAACAAATCGTAAAATGGGCAGAAGATATGAACAGACATTTTTCCAATGATGACATACAAATGGCTAACAGACACATGAAAAAATGTTCAAAATCATTAGCCATCAGGGAAATGCAAATCAAAACCACACTAAGATACCACCTTACGCCAGTTAGAATGGCAAAAATGGACAAGGCAAGAAACCACAATTGCTGGAGAGGATGTGGAGAAAGGGGATCCCTCCTACATTGTTGGTGGGAATGCAAGTTGGTACAGCCACTCTGGAAAACAGTGTGGAGGTCCCTTAAAAAGTTAAAAATTGAGCTACCCTATGACCCAGCCATTGCACTACTGGGTATTTACCCCAAAGATACAGACGTAGTGAAGAGAAGGGCCATATGCACCCCAATGTTCATAGCAGCATTGTCCACAATAGCTAAATCATGGAAGGAGCCGAGATGCCCTTCAACAGATGACTGGATTAAGAAGTTGCGGTCCATATATACAATGGAATATTACTCAGCTATCAAAAAGAACGATTTCTCAACATTTGCTGCAACATGGACGGCACTGGAGGAGATAATGCTAAGTGAAATAAGTCAAGCAGAGAAAGACAATTAGCATATGGTTTCTCTCATCTATGGAACATAAGAACTAGGAAGATCGGTAGGGGAAGAAAGGGATAAAGAAAGGGGGGTAATCAGAAGGGGGAATGAAGCATGTGAGACTATGGACTCTGAGAAACAGACTGAGGGCTTCAGAGGGGAGGGGGGTGGGGGAATGGGATAGGCTGGTGATGGGTAGTAAGGAGGGCACGTATTGCATGGTGCACTGTGTGTTATATGCAATTAATGAATAATCGAACTTTACATAAAAAATCAGGGATGTACTGTATGGTGACTAACATAATATAATAAAAATTTTTTTAAAAAAAGAAATACTTTGTATTCCTAGGATAGTTACAGAATGAAATCAAATTAATCTGAAGGACCTGAATTGCTGCATCAGAAATAGCTTCATTTACCTTATTCTGTACTTTCTAAGAATCTGAGTATGAGGGAGATTTTTTTATATTTCTGGAAGTGCTCCAGTAGAATCTCAAATGGCTCCATTTAATTGTCAATCGTCATATTGGCCTTTTTGTGACCCTAATGTGTCTTCTTTGGACCCTATTATTGCAGGAATCTGGTGAAGTTTAGATACATTTTTCAAACAACATGAAATAGCCTAGTTGATTTTGGGTGACTATTAGTCCCAATATTTTAGTATACATGTTATGTAATTTTTTGTTTTCATTTTAAACAATCACCCCAAAATTGATCCTGTATGTCAAGAGACAGAGACCAGTTGAAAACTGAAATTATCCGAACAAAAGGCAGTGCCATGTAGTTCACAAATGTGTACTACTCACTCCTTCCTGAAGGTGGGAGTCTTCAATTACGTAACAGCCCAGGACAGAGATTATGGAGGAGCAGTGACATCCAGTCAAAGGTCTTCTGCCTTTGTGAGTCAGGTTCTAGTGGGACATTCATTCATTCACTCAGTTTTATTTATGTAATAGTTATTGAGTACATATGTTCCAGATTCTGTTCCAGGCCCTGGGGGAACAGAAGTGAACAAAACATGCAAAAAAATCTTTGTCTTCAGTAGAAGACAGATAATAACCAAAATAAATAAATAATGTTAAAAAATACTATGGAGAAAAATAAAGGAGATGGAGGTGTGTCAAGGGATGCAGTATTAAGTAGGGATGTGAAGTGAAGGCCTCACATAGAAGGTAACATTTAAGTAAAAACCTGAAGTAAGGAAGCCAGACATGCAGATATGTGAGGAAAAAACATAAGATTTTGTATAGAAGCCAGTGTCCTAAGGCTGAAGAACAGGGAGGAAAAAAAGAGGTCCAGGGGAGTGAGTGGGAGAGGGTAGTAGATGCGGTGAGAGGGTAACAAAGACCAGATTACATTGTGCCGGCTGGAGGATTCTCTTTTTCTTCAGAGTTAGATGAAAAACTACTGAATGGTTTTGAGCAGAGGATTCAGGAGCCAACTAACATTTAACAGAACTACCTCGGCAACTGTTTTTAACATTGACTGAGAGGAAGCAAGGGCCTTCTTACCTTGTATGAGTCAGTGAGGGATGACTTTTCCTCAGTTCTTTAAACATTAAATAAGCAAGTAGAACTTCTCTACTGAAAGGAAATTTTCACGGGGAATTTTCAAATACTGTAAGTTTTCATTCCTTGGCAGAGATATATAGTTCATATCTTGAGAAGAGCCACTCACATCCTTGTTGCACTTTGTTTAAGGACAGCAGGTATATTGGACAGCCACATGCAGAAGAATGAAACTGGACCATTTTCTCTCACCATACACAAAAATAAATTCAAAATGGATGAAAGACCTAAATGTGAGGCAGGAATCCATCAAAATCCTAGAAGAGAACACAGGCAGCAACGTCTTTGACCTCGGCCACAACTTCTGGCTAGACATGTCTCCAAAGGCAAGGGAAACAAAGGCAAAAATGAGCTATTGGGACTTCATCAAGATAAAAAGCTTTTGCACAGCAAAGGAAACAGTCAACAAAACCAAAAGACAACCTACAGAATGGGAGAAGATGTTTGCAAATCTTCTATCAGATAAAGGGTTAATATCCAAAATCTATAAATACTTCTCAAACTCAACACCCAAAGAACAAATAATCCAGTCAAGAAATGGGCAGAAGACATGAACAGACATTTCTCCAAAGAAGACATACAAATGGCCAACAGACACAAAAAAATGCTCAACATCCCTCGGCATCAGGGAAATACAAATCAAAACTGCAATGAGACACCACCTCACACCAGTCAGAATGGCTAAAATTAACAAGTCAGGAAACGACAGATGTTGACAAGGATGCAGAGTAAGGGGAACCCTCTTACACTGCTGGTGGGAATGCAAGCTGGTGCAACCACTCTGGAAAACAGTATGGAGGTCCCTCAAAAAGTTAAAAATAGAGTTATGCTATGACCCAGCAACTGCACTGCTAGACATTTACCCCAAAAATACAAATGTAGTGATCCAAAGGGACATCTGTACCCTGATGTTTATAACAGCAATGTCCACAATAGCCAAACTATGGAAAGAGCCGAGATGTCCATTGACAGATGAATGGATAAAGAAGATGTGATACACACACACACACAGTGGAATATTACTCAGCTATCAAAAAATTGAAATCTTGCCTTTTGCAATGATGTGTATGAGACTAGAGAGTACTGTGCTAAGCAAAATAAGTCAATCAGAGAAAGACAATCATGATTTCACTCATATGTGGAATTTAAGAAACAAAACAGTGGAGCATAGAGGAAGGGAGGGAAAAATAAAACAAGATGAAACCAGAGAGGGAGACAAACCATGAGACTCATAACCATAAGAAACAAACTGAGGGTTGCTGGAAGGGGGGGTGGAGGATAGGATAACTGGGTGATGGACATTAATGAGGGCACGTGATGTCATGAACACTGGTGTTATATTCAACTGATGAATCACTGAACTGTATCTCTCAAACTAATAATACACTGTATGTTAATTAATTGAACAAAAATATAAAATTAAAAATAAAGCAAAAAAGACTTACTGCATAAATAATAAAAGTAAGAGCTAACATTAAAAAAAACCCCAAACAAACAAAAGAACAACAGGTATATAAAAAATGCTAACCATTACTAATCATCAGGGAAATGCAAATAAAAATCACAATGAGATATCACTTCACATCTGTTAGAATAGCTAAAATAAAAAAAGATAACAGGTGTCAGTGAGCATATGGAGGAAAAAGAACCCTTGTGCGCTATTGATGGGAATGTAAAATAGGTAGAGCCATTATGGAAAACAGTATGGAGCTTCCTCAAAAAATTAAAAATGGAACTATCATATGATCCAGCAATCCCACTTCTAGGTATATATCCAAAGGAAATGAAGTCACTGTCTCTAAGAGATATCTGCTCTCACATGATCACTGCAGCATTAGTCACTATAGCCCAGTTATAGAATCAACCTGTGCCCATCAATGGATGAATGGAAAAGAAAATGTGACATATATATACACGTATGTACAGTTAACCCTTGAACAACATGGGTTTGAACAGCATAGGTCCACTTATACAGTTTTTTTTTATTATTACAGGAAAGTACTATAAACGTATTTTCTCTTATGATTTTCCTAAAATTTTCTTTAGCTTACTTTATTGTGAGAATACAGTATATAATACAGCATATAAAATATGTGCTAATTGACTGTTTATGTTATCAGTAAGGCTACTGGTCAATAGTAGATTATTAGTACAGTAGTTAAGTTTTTGGGGAGTCAGAAGTTATACCTAGATTTTTGACTGCTTGGGGGATCAGTGCCCAATCCCTGCATTGTCCAAGGGTCAGTTGTATGTATGTATACACATACATGGAATATTATTCAGTCTTAAGAAGGAAATTCTGTCATTTATAGCAACATGATTGAACTTGGAGGACATTATTCTAAGTGTTTAAGCTGGGCACAGAAAGACAAATACTGCATGATCTCATTTATATGTGAAATGTAAAGAAGTTGAACTCATAGAAGCAGAGAGTAGAATGGTGGTGTCCAGGGGCAGGGGAGTGGGGGAAATGGAGAGATGTTGGTCAAAGGATACAAAGTTTACAAAATGATGCAGTTTGCAGTTATGCAAAATGAATATGTTCTGGAAATCTAATGCACAGCATGGTTACTATAATTAATAATACCATACTGTATATTTGAAATTTGCTGAGAGTAGACTTTCTAAAAAGATTTTATTTATTTATTTGAGAGAGAGCATGAATGGAGGGGAGGGGCAGAGGGAGAGGGAGAGGGAGAAGCAGGCTCCCTGCTGAGGGGCTGGATCCCAGGACCCTGGGATCATGACTTGAGCCAAATGCAGATACTTAACCGACTGAGCCACCCAGGCACCCTGAGAACAGATCTTAAATGTCTTCACCACACATAGAAAAAAGTGGTAACTATATGAGGTGATGGGTATGTTAGTTTGATGATGGTGATCATTTCACAATGTATACGCATATAACACATTGTACACCTTAAATATTTGCACTACTTATTAATTATATTTCGATAAGTTTGGAAGAAAAAATAACAATAGATGTTTACAGCCTGTTAATCCTTTCTGGTGTGTCAGAGAGGAATAAAAGGAATTTTCCATAAGGTGTTCATAACATCCAGTAAACCTATACTCAACTATTTGATTTCACCACGTCAGTTTACTTATCTCTTATGAATTACTGTTTTTAAAAAAAAGCTTGTTTTTTTTAGAACTCAGTAGATTTTTTTTTCTCTAGCAGAAAATTATTCATTTTTCCTCATTGATTTAAAAATAAATTATGTTTTGGGGAGATGAGCAAAGAAGTGTTAAGAAAAGAATGAAAATCAGCCAAAAAATCATGCAGAAAAAAAACCTATAAATATTTTTATGTTTTTCAGTCTTTTTTATTGAAATATAATTTGACATATAACATTGTATAAATTTAAGGTATACAACATGTTAATTTGATACATTTATATGTTGTAATATGATTGCCATTGTAGCAATAATTAGCACCTCTGTCACATTTCATAATTCTTTCTTTTTTTAATTTATAGTTAAGAGAGGGAGGAGGAGGGGCAAAGGGAGAGGGAGAGAGAGAATATTTTTGTTTTTTTTAGATTTTATTTATTTATTTCAGAGTGAGCGAGCACATGCAGGGGGAGGGGAAGAGGGAGAAGGACAAGCAGACACCCCACCAACTGGGGAGCCTGATGTGGGGCTCCATCCCAGGATCCTGAGATCACAACCTAAGCTGAAGTCAGACGCTTAACTGACCGAGCCACCCAGGGGCCCTGAAAGAGAATCTTAAGCAGGCTCTATGCCCAGCACAGAGTTTCACACGGGGCTGGATCTCACAACCCTGAGATCATGACCTGAGCTGAAATCAAGAGTCAGATACTTAACTGACTGAGCCACTCGGATGTCCCCATTGTTTCTCTTTAGTAGTTGGTATTCAGTCTTTATATTTTCACATAGCCAAAATCATAATGTCTCTAAGATTTTGATTCCTCTTTTTATTCAACATTACAAACATTTCCCATGTTACCTAAAATTCTATGACATCATTTTTAATGACTGCATAATATTTCATATGACGTGAATTAAAATTTACCCATCTACCCCCTGGCTGTTGATATTTAGGTCCCTACTCTCATTAAACCATAATTACACAAATAATCATATAATTTTTAAGAATTATAGGTATTTCAACATAGAAAAACAGAGTCCTACGGGAGTGCAAGGGGAGTCAAATATAGTCTGGGGTCTCAGGGGAGATTTCTCTGAGAAAGTAATATTTAAGTGACTCTGAAGGATAATAAGAAATTAATTATAGAAATATGAAAGAGCACTCCCTGAAGAGGGAGTCACAGAGGAAACAGCACGTGAAGTCTCTGGGTTGGGAAGAAGTATGTTTGGGAGGTCAGGGAAGCTGGAGCATAGCTGTAGGGGGAAGGGTGGCACGAGGTGAAGCTCATGGAATAGGCAGGGGACAAACCATCAAATCCTTTCAGACTAAGTTTGAGATTTTGGTCTTTATCTTTAAAAAGAAGGAGGAGGAAGAGGGGGAGAAGAAGAAGGAGAAGAAGAAGAAGAAAAGCTTCTGAGGAATTCAAAGCAAGGAAGTAACATTATCAGACTTGTCATTTTACAGAAATTGCTTGGACTATGGTATAAAGAATAGATTGGTGGGGAGGAAAACACACCCGTGAGGAGACTTGTTAGATGGGGAGACAGAGTGGACTCAGGACTCATGGAGAGAGAAGGGTGGGCTGATGTGAGAGATATTTGGGAGGGAGAATGATCAGGACTTGGTGATTAGACATAGGAGTGAGGAATAAGATGTCAAGAATTCTTCTCAGTTTTTTCGTTGGGTAATGGATGGATGATGGCACATTTCACCAAGAGGCAAAGTAGGAGGAGGTGCACATCTGAGGTGAGAGATGAGGAGTTCAGCTTTGGACATGTTGAGCATCAAGTGCCCTTTAACCATTGGAATGGAGATGTCAAGGAAACAGTTGTATATATGAGTCTGCAGTCCAGAAGAAATCTCTGTGCTCAAGATGTAAATCCAGGAGTTATCAGTATATGAATGGTATTTGAAGTCACAGGGTGTGACTGTCAAGTGAGGGAGCATGAGGACAGCCTAGGATGGAGCTTGTGGTGGGTGCTGTGCTGTCCAGTTAGATTCCCCTACAGGACTGAAAGTCTTTTGCCCCTCAGGTGTTGGCTGACAGCCTTAGCTATTAGCCCTCTCCAGGAATTTCCCTTGGCTGAAGAGAGCTGTCTTGCTCAAAGTCTTGCCCTCTTGGAGAAGAGTGTCCACCTGCATCTGAATTCAAGAAAACTAAGAAAGGTCATCCCGGCTTCACAGGTGCTTATGAGATTGTCTGAGTGCTTTGTTGAGATTGTATCACAGTTCAAGTTCTCCCTCTGGTCAATTCTGCTTCCTTCCCTTCCTTTCTTCATCCTGAGCATTCTTTAATGAGTTTCTTGCATTCAAATCTCTCAGAATCTGCTTTTGGGGGAACCTGTTCTACAACCAAAAATTTCCACTCAACTGTGACTCATTTTACAAAATAGACTGGGAAACCTTTTGCTGGAAAAGGCAGATGGATGGATCATTTAACAGGAGAAAGTCCTCTGGAATACATTTTAAAGACATATACGTCTAAGCAAAATTTAAAACTTTTTAAAAAAGGCTTTATTCTTATCAACTTATTTCTAAGCGGATCCCCAGACTTAACTGGAAGGGTTCTTCATTAGTCATCCTGCTTGCATTAAGCTGATGTCAGTGTTCATCCCCAGGGCTTGCCTCCTTTATTTAGAAAGTCTTCTTATCTGTTTCTAGCCAATCTGAGGAGAAATGTGGACTGGTCTTTCTGTCTTTTGCCTTTTGGCCCATCTATTGTCCGTTTTTCCTTAAATCAAAAGTAGGCAATGCCCTCTTCCCTTTTTAAGAAGAAAGAGAATCTCGTGCTTTTCATAGCTTTCTGACTGCTGTTGTTTGAAATTTAAATACAGAGCTCCTAGCAATAGTGTGAGCATAGCTTCCTTTTATGCTGGCCTCTGGGAGATTCTTAGAACAGATTTCTAAAAAGCTTATATTCCTATCACACCATTACATTTTGAATAACATTCTTAAACTGACAACTTAAGAAGATTTATAATGAGACATTTAAAGTGCTTTTATCATCTCTTTCATTGGAGGTATATCTTATACATGGAAACAAAACAAAACATTAAATGCTAAGATGTAATGAAAACCTATCACAGAAACATTGCAGATCCTTTGAAACTTATGTATGTAAAGTAATTATTTTCAGATAAAGTATCATTGAGCCCTTTGGGAAAAGACTCACACTGTATTCGCTTTTCTCCCACTGTGAATCCTGACAAGAATGTCTCAGGCAATGGAAGTAAGATGGGAAAATGTGCATCAGTGAAAATAAAGACTTGGGTTTAATATCTGGTGAATATGGGAGAAATGAGAGGCAGGAAAAGGAGGAGAAAAAATGTGATGTGATGTGAAAAAAAATGATGTATGCTAATCATCTCATTTTGCATGGGAGGATATCTAAAGATTTTGTTTTATTCTTGAGGCTGGGAGACGAATGCTGATTCAAATATGTTTTTGGTATGTTAAAAAATAACTGAATTTTAAAACATACATGCCTTCCAAATTATTGGAGAAAAAATTTATGTAAAAAACATACATTTTAAAACATACGTGCCTTCCAAATTATTGGAGAAAAAATTTATGTAAAAAACAATGAAGGAAGTGAGGAAATCATAAGGAACAATAAACATTATGACAAGTATAAGACAATACATATCATCATAAGAGTTCATTTTAAGGAGTTGAATTTTCACTTTAAAAAGGTTACTTATAATGACCTATGTAAAAATTAAAGTCCAATTATAAAAGGCTGGAAAGAGCAATTACAATCATAGAAAGAAAAGAATTTGCATTTGTATTTTAGATAGAGAGGAATTCAAATCACAAAGCACTAAAAAGCAATAAAAAGGTCATTTTATATCTATAAAAGCAAAATTCACAAGAAGATGTAACATCATGAAGCTATATGTCACATACATAGCTTTAATGCAAGGAGAAATATCACAACAGTAATAGAAAATAGCAACACCTGTCTTTCATTTCCTTTTTTTTTTAAGATTTATTTATTTTAGAGAGATAGAGAGTGAGAGTGAGGGGAAAAGGGAAAGGGAGAGAGAATCTGAAGCAGATTCCCTGCTGAATGCAGAGTCCCACATAGGGCTTGATCCCATGACCCTGAGATCATGAACTGAGCTGAAACCAAGAGTCAGATGCCTAACTGACTGAGCCACCTGGGCGTCTCTGTCTTTCATTTCTTGACAGATCAAGCAAGTGAAAAATCAGTTAGGGTATAGAACATCTAAGTATCTTATGTAACAGATTTGACTTAATAGTTATGTATAAAAATCAAATGTATTTAAATAGAAAATGACTTATTTCCTTATGCTCAGAAAATTGAACAGAAATAGTTCATATGCTAGGCCACAAAGGAAATTTAATACATTCTGCAAAATAAAAAATTTACAGAGAACACTCTTGGACTACACACAGCAAAACTAGAAACTGGTCTCAAAAGATACAAATTAGTAATGATGAAAAGTAAGCACGTAGAAATTAAAATAAAACAAAACTATTTACCAAATGATTTAAGCCAGAGAAACAAATCTTCAGTTATAAGATATTTGGAGAATAATAATGAAAGAGCTGCAGTAATCTGCGGTAAATTAAAATAATAGCATTAACTTCCCATTTTCAAACAGGAAGAAAGCAAATCAATAAACCAGATATTTGTTCCAGGAAGTTCAAAAGAGAAAAATGAGATATATTTAAGGAAATCAGGAAAAAGAAAAAATTTTAAAAGTGTAAATTAGGAAAGTAAAACCAAAACTGATTAACATAGGAGCTAGGTCTAAAAAATGTGTAATAATTGAATAACATGAGTAAGTATTTGTTTTGCACATACAGGTGTTGTTCTAAGCACTTTACATACATTAACTCCTTATAATGACCGTGTGCAGTGAGTATTGGTAGTATCACTATTTATAATGAGGAAACTGAGGCACAGAAAAGTAAAGTAACTTACCCAAGACCAGAAATCTAGCAAGTGGCAAGGCTGAGATTTGACCCCAGACAGTCTGGCTCTAAAGACTGTGTCCTTAATTTCCATAGTATACACACAATTATTAAGAGAAATGGTTACAAATTCATAGAAACAATAAATACCAATTAAAGCATTTATAAGTGAAAAATGCCTATGACATTATGCTAAAAATATGGGTGTTTTAAAAATATTCTTTTTTTTTAAAGATTTTATTTATTTATTCGACAGAGATAGAGACAGCCAGCGAGAGAGGGAACACAAGCAGGGGGAGTGGGAGAGGAAGAAGCAGGCTCATAGCGGAGGAGCCTGATGTGGGGCTCGATCCCATAACGCTGGGATCACTCCCTGAGCCTAAGACAGACGCTCAACAGCTGTGCCAGCCAGGCGCCCCTAAAAATATTCTTTATAAGTAACTTATGGTGCAAGCCATCTAGAATTGTTAGATAATGTTCAAAAGAATAATTATTTCTTTGTTTCATCCAGGACAATGCCAATATGCTGTCTTAAGTGTATACTAGTAAGGTAAGGGTGAAGTTCATAAAGTTTAAACTCTTCAGCATGTTTTATGGTATTTAGATATCTGTTGTTTTGAGTGATCCACATTCCTTCTCACTTTTTGGAAATGATCCCTTTTTTCTTCCAGGAGATGTTTTTGTCCACTTCAACCACATGGTTTGAATGGAAGTTGTCATCTTTTTCAAATTTTGTTTCCCTTGTAAGAAGTGGGCACTGGAGTCTACTAGGGCTCATAAGAGCTCTTCTCTGGGAATTTTGAATGTAGGACCTGAGAGGGCAAGTCTCAAATTCTTGTTTGGTATGATGGAGAGGCTTGTTTTAGCAATACTTCTAAACTGAGAACAGTTAAAATTTTGGCTAAAATAGAAACAGCTATTTGAAACAATGAGAAAACAGCTATTTGAAACTGGTTAAAATCCAAAACACTGACAACACTAAATGCTAGTAAGGTTGTGGAGCAACAGGAACTCTCATTCATTGCTCCTGAAGTTGCAAAATAATACAAATACTTTGGAAGAACTTGGCAGTTTTTTACAAAACTGACCATACTCTTTTCATATGATCTAGCATTTCCTTTCCTTGGTATTTACCCAAATGAGTTGAAAACATGTTTACATAAAAACCTGCACACACACGTTTAAAGTGGCTCTATTCATAATTGCTGAAGCTTGAAAGCAATAAAGATGTCTTTCACTAGGTGAATGGATAAATAAATTGTGGTATATCCAAACAATGGACTACTATTCAGTGGTAAAAACTAATATGCTATTAAGTCATGAAAAACATGGAGGACATGCAAGTGCATATTGCTAAGTGAAAGGACCCTATCTGAAAAGGCAACATAATGTATAATTCCAACTATATGACATTCTGAAAAAGGCAAATTTATAAGCGTGGTTGCCAGGGGTTTGGAGGGAAGGAGGGAGGGATAAATAGGTAGAGCACAAGGGATTTTTAGGACTGTGAAACTCTTCTGTATGATATTGTAGTGATTAATGTATTCTATACATGTAATGGTGGATACATTATACATTTGCCAAAACTCACAGAGTGCACAATACAAAGTAAACCCTAACGTAAACTATGGATTTTAGTTAATAATAATGTATCATTGTGGCTCATCAATTGTAATAAATATTTCACACTTATCTCAGATGTTAATAATAGGAGAAACTATGTGTATTTGCACAGGGGGTGGTGGCAGGGGTATATGGGAACTTTGTACTTTCCACTCAATTTTTCTGTAAACCCAAAGCTGCTTTAAAAAATAAATTTCATTAACTAAAAGTAAAACAAACAAAACAGCTGTTTGAAGGAGAGGGACGAGTGAAGCAAGGACTTGGGGAGCTACGGTTCCAGAGAGAAATTAATAATGGATTGAGGCAAACCCCAAATCCTCACTGCTTTTCCCCTTTACACTGCCAATTCTTAATGACATGCTTAGAAGCTTAGTAGAAAGCTATGGTCTAGAGTTTTCATCAGTCTCTTGGAGCTGGGGAGACAAACTTTGGAGTTCTTTGCTACCAAAATATCCAGAACTGGAAGGGACAAGATCCTAGAAAAAAGGAAACAGCTAGGAAGAGAGTCTAACCTTTCCTACCATATTTTACCTCCAGATATTTTTTGATTTCTAATCTGTACTTGAAGGTGATAACCCAAATAGAAAGTAGGTATGAAAAGCCTAAGAAACTTAAATTGAACCTATGAAGCCTCATGGTACCAAAGAGAAACAACAATTGGAGTTCAGTGTCTGCCATGGAGGAAGGGTCCTGATTAATACCCTAGGTTTTCATTTGAGACCCCTAAGGGACAGTTCAAACCAAAAATAGACAAGACCTTACAAGAACTGAAAACTGGCCTCTAATTACCTCAATCCCTAATTGAATAAAAATGAATTTGCCCCTATTTAACTACCTGTCTGAATAAAATTAAATTCTATCTTTAGGAAGGTAATAGAATCCAGAGCCTCTATAATTTTTTTCATACATAGTGTAAAATAAACAATAAAAAATTAACAGGCATGTCAGAGTCAACCAAGGGAGAAGAAAAAGGTAATAGACCCAGATCCACATGTGATCTTGATACTAAAATTATCAAAGATGAACTTTAAAATATTTGTAAACAATATCATTAAGAAAGCAGGTGACAAAATGCAGAATATCACCAAAGACCTGAAATCTGCAAGAACTATAAAGATCATCTCTAAATAACTAAAATTAACTAACTCAATAGACAATTTACCAGCAAATTGTATAGGTTAAACGAACAACAAAAACAAAACCCCCAAAAATTGGATGAGCAGATTAAAGAATTGAAAGGCAGTTCAAATAGAAAATATCTAGATTAAAGCATGAAGAGGAAAAAGGAAAACAGATGGTCAATACAGAAAAGGCCATAAGAGATGTTGGGAAAAGGTCTAACATACATGTATTTAGCATCCCGGAAAATAAGGAGAGAGAAAACAGGGCCAATACATACCTGAAGAGGTAAAATGAAAAGGAATCAGTAAGGAAAATCAATAAAACCAAAAGCTGGTTCTTAAAAAGATTAATAAAATTAAGAAGCTTCTGACCAGGCTAACTGAAAAGAAAAAAAAAAAAAAGAGGGAAGACACAAATTACTATGATCAGAAATGAAAGAGGAGACATCACTACAATTCCCTATACATTAAAAGAATAATAAAGGAGTACTACAAACAGCTTTATGCCCACACATTTAATAATGTAGATAAAATGGACCAATTCCATAAAAGACACACTGTGCCAAAATTCACACAAGGAAATAGAGAATCTGAATAAATCTATATCTCTTAATGAAATGGAATCAATAATTAATAACCTTTCAAAACAGGAAGCACCAGGCCCAGATAGATTCACTGGTGATTTCTACCAAATATTAAAGGAAGAAATCATACCAATTATCTATCTTTTTCAGAAGATGGGAGCAGAGGGTATATGTCCTAACTCACTCTGTAAGTCCAGAATTCCTAATGCCAAAATCAGACAAAGAGATTACAAAAGAAGAAAACTACAGATTAATATCCTTCATGAATATAGACGTAAAAATCCTCAACAAAATATTAGCAAATTAAATCCAATAATGTATAAAAATAATTATATACACAACCAATTATATACACAGCCATTTAGCCCAGGTATGCAAGGCTGGTTCAACTTTTGGAAATCACTTAATGTAATCCGTCACATCAACAGGCTTAAGAAGAAAAATTGCATGTTCATTTTAATACGTGTTGGTAAAGCATCTGACAAGATTCAACACCCATTTATGATAAAAACTTTCAGTAAGAGGGGAACTTCTTAACTTGATAAAGAACATTGTCAAAAAACCCTACAGCTGACATCATAATTAATGGCAACAAACTGGAAATTTGCCCACTAAGATCAAGAACAAGGCAAGGATACCTTATATGATACATTTCAACATCATACTGGAAGTCCTATAAAATGCAATAAAGGCATGAAAAGGAAATAAAAGGTACACAGATTGGGAAGGAAGCAATAAAACTGTCTTTGTTCATAGATGACATGATAGTCTCTGTAGAAAATCTGAAAGAATCAACAACCAAACTCCTGGAACTAATAAGCAGTTGTAGCAAAGTTACAGGTTACAAAGTTAATATACAAAAGTCAATTGCTTTCCTATATACCAGCAATGAACAAGTAGAATTTGAAATTAAAAACACAATACCATTTACAGTATCACCAAAAGATGAAATGCTAAGGTATAAGCTAACAAAATACATCGAATATATGAGGAAAACAAAAATGCGATGAAAGAAATCAATGAAGATCTAGATAAATGGAGACATATTCCATGTTCATGGATAGGGACTCTCAATATTGTAAATGTGTCAGTTTTTTCCAAGATGCCAGATTTTCTATTGATCAATAGGATCAATGCCATCTCAATAAAAATCTTAGCAAGTTATTTTATGGATATCAACAAACTAATGCTGAAGTTTGTATAGAGAGGCAAAAGATCCAGAATAGCCAAAGTGAACAAGAAGGACAAGGTTGGAAGACTGACACTATCTGACTTCAAGAATTACTGTAACTCTTTAGTAATCAAGGTAGTGTGTTATTGGAGAAAGAATGGACAAATAGATCAATAGAACACAATAGAGAGCCCAGAAATAAGCCTAAATATATATAGTCAACCAATCTTTGATAAAGAGCAAAGGCAATACAATGGACAAAAGACAGTCTTTTCAACAAATGGTGCTGGAACAACTGGATGTCCACTTACAAAATAATTAATCTAGGTGCACACCTTACACACTGCACAAAGATTAACTCAACATGGATCACAGACCTAAATGTAAAATGTAAAACTATAAAATCCCTGGAAGACAACATAGGAGAAAAATCTAGATGACCTTGGGTTTGGTGGTGGTGTTTTAGATACAACACCAAAGGCATGAAACATGGAAGAAATAATTGACAAGCTGGACTTAATCAACATTAAAAAATTCTGCTCTGCAGAAGATACTGTCAAGAAGCTAAAAAGATTAGTCGCAGACTGGGAGAAAATATTTGCAAAAGACATGTTTGATGAGGGACTGTTATCCAAAATATACAATAATTCTTAAAACTCAACAATAAGAAAGCAACCTAATTTAAAAATGAGCCAAAGACATTAATAGACACTTAACTAAAGAGGACATATAGATGGCAAATAAACATATGAGATTTTCCATATCATATATCATCATGGAGATATAAATTAAAGAACAATGAGGTGCTACTCCATACCTATTAAAATGGCCAAGTTCAAGAGTCTTGAAATCAACAAATGTTGGCAAGGATATGAAATAACAGGAACTTTCATTGCTCCTGGGAATGAACAATGGTACAGACACTTTGGAAGATAGTTTGACAGTTTCCTACAAAACTAAACATACTCTTACCATATCATCCAGGACTTGCAGTCCTTGGTTTTTACCTAAAGGAGTAAAAAACTAATGTCCACACAAAAACCTGCACACAAATGTTTATAGCAGCCACATTCATAATTGCCAAAATGCGGAGGCGACCACAATGTCCTTTAGTAGGTGAGTGGATAAACTGTGGTACACCCAGACAATGAAATCTTACTCACTGCTAAAAAAAAGGTGATCTCACAGGTCATCTTTTGAAGAGATGGAGGACACATAAATGCATTTTACTATCTGAAAGAACCAATCTGAAAAGGCAACTTAATGTATGATTCCAATATGTGACATTCAGGAAAGGCAAAACTATGGAGACAGTAAAAAGATCAGTAGTTGCTAAGGATTAGGGGAGAGTGAGGGATAAGTAGGTGAAGCACAGAGGATTTTTAGGGCAGTGAGAGTATTCTGTATGATAGCCTGATGGTGGAGACATGTCATTACATGTTTGTCCAAATCCATAGAATGTACAACACATTCTATGTGAGCTCTAATGTAAACTAGGAACTCTGGATGATAATGCTAAGTGTGGATTTAAGTCTATGATTTCATGTTTTCTGCTTGTTTCCTTTGTTTTCGTTGTTGTTGTTCCTGTTTTTTCTTTCTTGCCATTTTTGGGTTATTTGACTTTTTTAAGTATTCCGTTTATATTTCTTTATTGCAGTTTTGACCTATGTCTGTATATTTTTGGTTATTCTGGGGATTAGAATAGATATAGCTAACTTTTCACTGTTTAGTGGGAATCAATACTTTACACGTAGAGTACAGAAATGTTACCACTGTAGTGGTCCCTTTATCCTTTCCTCTTCATGTTGCAGTTATCCTATATATTACATCTGCACACATGGAAAACCTCACAAAAATGTCTTATTTTTGTTTTTAACTGTCAAGCATATTTCTTAGAACCCAACAGGAGAATAATAGTCTATTATATTAAGCACCTCTCAATATCATTTCCCCATAAGGGGCTTTTCCACATCACTCCAGCCCCGTTTCTTCCTGCAGCCTCTCTCCTGGCTTCACCTACCAGGAAGCCTGGATTTCCCATTGCCATGAGACAGGTGCTTCTCCTGGACCTTTTACTAAACTATCAGGACCTCTAGCTTGGTGTTATTAAAGGCGTGATTTCTGCTTGTGAATCAATCATGAGCTGTGTCAAAGAGACTTTTTTTTCCTTTGGAGGCAGCAATAATTGGATCAGACACAAGTGTTCACAACTGACTCCACGTGGGTGTCTACATTAGATGATACTTGCACCTGAAAGTCATCCTGGTCTTCGGAAAGGAGAGAGTGAGAAACTAATATTAGAGTAGCTTCCTCTCATATATATGAATACTTCTATTAATAGATCCCTGTGCAGCTCTGATATGTTATAGGCTTTATTGTCTCAGAAACACCTCTCTTTACACACATACATGTGTACATGCACACACATGTCCATTTCATTACTGAACAATACAGATAATATACATGTTTTCTCCTGGCCTTAGAGCTAGTAGAGTGTATGCTCATCATGTGAGTACTAATTGAGATGACCAAACAATTTATCATGGGAATCAGGATATTTTTGAAAGTGAAAGGGGATGCTATTACTAATGCCAAGACCACTGGACCTCATGATGTGTACCATAAACAGCACTGCAGCTGGGGATAAGTGACCAACAGTGATTTGAACCACAGCAAAGAGAAACCTGTGGCAATAGTCTTAATCTCAGAGGATTCTAAGAGTGTAAAAGCAATCCCCATAGGTGAAATAATTCAGCCATTCAGAACCTTGTCCCTGAGCTAAAAGAGGTTTCCTTGAGCACAGTCTTATCTTATTCACAACCATCCTGCAGGGGTGGTATTATTATCCCCACACCATAGGTAAAGAAATGGAAGCTTGGGGAGGGAATACAAAGTGTCCAAGATCTCCACCGTCAGACCTTCATGGAGCTGATACTAGGACTTCGCCTACCCTGATTCCAGACACCAACCTGGAAGCCCTACAAAGTTGTGGACCACATGCAAACATCAGTGGCCGTGGCTCAAGGCTCAAGTTCCAGCTCCTGGTGCTCTACCAGCTATGCGACCTTAGCTGACCTGTGTGATTACAGTGGCATTGTGAGAATAGTAGCTTTTCACATGCAGTGCTTGACACGTGCCCTGCTCTGAGTGTTTTCCTGTTGTGATCACATTCCCACCTCCCACTAACCCCAACACATTTTGCAAATGAGGGACATAATCTGAAAGAGCTTGGAAAAGTGCCCACTGTGTGGGAAATAATAAATATAAGTTTCCCTTCACTCCTTACTATAGGTCAGAGCACAGTGCAGGTCCCGTACCATTTTGGGTTTCATAATATTGCCCTGGAAGATTTTAAAAGGTGATCCCTTCTAATGAATCTGTCTCCTTCTTCTGTTTTTCTAAAGACTCAAGGATTGCTTATTATATGGTTATTATTATTATTATTATTATGGCCAGAATCCCTCCCACTTTCTTGAAACCATTTTGTCCCATGCCCTGGTTGTGGCCATGCATGAGAAACAGCAGGTGGTGCCAGATGACAGATGGTGCGGGAGCCCGTTCCCCGGTGGGAGGGGGCGCGAGCGAGGGAGCAGGCAGGCAGCTGCCAGGAGCTCTTCCCCTCTCGCTCGCGCCTCGCTCTCAGAAACTCCCAATCCAGTCACAGGCAAGGCGCTGTCCTTTCAGCACCACAAGCTCGGGCTGAGGAGGGAGGACTCCTGGCCGTCCTCCTCCTCTTCAAATTGGCTTGAATCTGCTCTGACCCCCCAAGAGTGCATCACAGTAAGTAGGCATTTGTTTTTGCTATAACCACTCCTCAATATCCTCTGACCCTTTACCATCCCTTTCATCTCCACAACAATCCTATTTTGTCTAATAATGTTCCATCAGCAGGATTGACAAGAGAAATTCAGTTGTCTGGGCTTCTAGGGGTGGGGTGGGAGCACTGTTTGACTTCCAAGGGAGCTTGAGAGAAATAAATGTGATTTGTTTATTTAGTTGGCAATCTTGCAATACGGGGGTTGCTAACTTTCCATGGAAGCAAAAAAAAAAAAAAAATGGCCCTTCGCTATTGAGGAAATGGAGGCATTCCATGGCTGAATAACAGGATCAGGTTCAAGCCAGCCTTTTTTTGTTTTAGGAAATTGTATCTCCTGACAACCTACATATCATGTGAAAGGATACAGTACACAGAGAGACACTGAATGTATTTATTGTGGTTCAGGGAGATTGCTGAAGAAAAGCCAACATAATAAAATATCAAGGTGGTAAGGTGTGGTGGTAAGGTGAAATTTATCATACTGCAGGGTGACCCAGAATAATAGGATTTAATTTTGCAGTAAGAATAAGCTTTCACTGAGATTATATGACAGTATTGGTTCTAGTGTCTTGGATTTTTTTTTTAAAGCTTGTATGTTATTTGTGTAAGTCTGGGATTTCCTTGAGTTTTCCTGAATTTGAGAGCTGTCAAACCCCACGGGCAGGTGGCATATTTTGACGATTAAAGAAGTTTTTCTGGATAGTGAGAATCATTATCAGAATCAAATCTAGCAGAAGATAGAGAGATGACTGATCTCTACACTGAAAGCCGAGTGGACCCTTTGAGGACACTGCTGTTTTCTCTGTCGTCAGCCCTCTCTTTCCCTGCTTCACCTCCCACTGTAACTAGAACCCCACTGCTTGCCTTAGGTCTGGGAAGAAAGGCGTAAGGATGGTGAAGCTGAACAGTAACCCCAGTGAGAAGGGAACCAAGCCGCCTTCGGTTGAGGATGGCTTCCAGACCGTCCCTCTCATCACTCCCTTGGAGGTTAACCACTTACAGCTGCCTGCTCCGGAAAAGGTAAAGCAGTTGCTCTTCTCCCCATCAGTCCCTCATGCTCCCCCCATCTCAGGAAATAAAGCAGTAAAAAAATTCCACCTCTCCAAACCCTTTCATTCCCTCAGCCAAATATGTCCCCTTTCTCGTAAAATGTAGTCATTCCTTTCAGAGACATGACATCTCTTGTGTTACTTCAGGTTTATGGTAAGTGTTTACTCATTTTTTGTTCACATATGTGTACATGGGCAAGAAAATTAATCTTTTTTTAAAGTTTTATCATAGCAATGAATACTAATAAGCTTGTAGATGGTGAGAGAGAAAATTGTCTTGATTATTGGGGAAAGTGTTTAAAAAATTCACTGGTATATATTTGAGGACAGAAAATTGGATGCAGCCCAACAAGCATTTAGTTTGCACCTGCTAAGGCCCTATCCCTGTGCTACAAGTTGGTTATGAAAAGACAAATAGCAAAATCCCTATCTAGTGTAATGCTTAATATAATGCTTAATATAATGAATGCTTAAATGCTATACCTGAGAATTTCACAGGTTAGTAGAGCACAGGGGTGGAAACAATTAAATTCTCTTGGGATGGGAGGGGACTGGAAAGACAGGTGAGGTAAACTGCAGAGGAGAACATTTGAATTTGGCTTGTAAAGGTAAGTAAAAACCTTCCAGATAGACCATAGGAGGAAAAGATATTTAAGACATATACAAAGCATGGAGAGCTTTTGAGAAATAGCATGACTAGAGTAGAGCATCTCTGGGGAGGCGTGGCTGGAAATGAATGACTGGCTGATGGCACATCTCCTGACATGGGAGTAGTCCATGAAGAATGGAGGTGGGCATTTATACAAAGGTGGGCACTGATACAAAAGTTATCCCACGGACAGAGCTGGGAGAAACATTATTGTTTAAGATCCAGTTGAGAGAATTTGGGGTTTATAATGTGAGCTTTTGCACAATGTAAGAGATAGATTTGGAGGTAAATGATGGAGTTCCCTGGCTGAAGAGCAAACAATGGATCATTCCATCTGTTTGATTTTCTCATTGGCATCTTCAGGAGGGCATTGTGTGTCTTAACCAATTGGCTCTATCCAATGAACAGAAGAGGAGCCAAAGCTAGATAAAGGGCCTGGCTGATTGGCTGGGGGTTGAGTCATCTGTTTTGAAAGTGCAGAGGTTGTCAATATGAGAATGTGCATGGGGGTGGCAGAAATAAAGCATTCTTGAGCCATCCTGTGAGACTGATAAGGCTTTTAAAAATAAAATGTGAACAGGCACTTCACACTAAAGAAATGTGAAAGAACAGTATTGATTAGGTATCTGCTACACGGATAGCAGAAGCTCTCAGTTTTGGGCTGCATGTTAGAATCACCTGGGGGATCCTTTGAAAATCCTGATATCTAGGCTACACCCCAGAACAATGATATTAGAAGCTCTGGGGGCGAGACCCAGGCATCAGTATTAATTAACCCCCCCCCCAGGTGACTCATACATGCAGCCGAAGTTGAGAACCACTGTGCTAGATGCATGTTTCCCCATGGGAATCAGGGATTATGCACTCAAATTTAGAGGTGAAAAGGTGAAGGATCAGAGAAATTTGGTTAGTTATCCAAGCTTACAGAAGGAGTAAGTGGCAATGCTGGAATTTGAACCCAGATGTAATGGAAATTGGGGAGGAGAAGGAGGATATTTTCTTGAGGTTTTGTGAGGCTTCAGGAAGATTCTTTACCCTCTCCCAACAGCTACAGCCTGGAAGATCTGCATGTACCTAAAAGGTGTGCAAGGAAAAGGGACTGTGGTGAGATCACCCTCCCCCCATTCCTAGACACACTGCAAGTCACCCAGACATACCACGGCCTCTGTCTCCCCTTTCTCCCCCCATCCCACCCTTTTGCCTTCAAGGGCTTCCTTCTCTGCTTTAGAGAGGAAGAGGCACAATGACCTTTGAGTGTCCTGTCCCAAAGCCTGAAGGACAAATACACTGGGGACCTGCATTCATGGAAAGGGAAAGCAATGTGTCCTGAAAGACGCAAAGCCCTACAGGGACATATCCTCACAGGGGCACATTACAGACTCTTTCTGATGTTCATGACCAAGTCTTCACACCAGGCAACTCCATTTCCTCCTTGGTGAAGGTGAGGAGGACCACCCTTACCTTGAAATGGTCAGAACAAAGTTAGAAACGGCCTCATATGTAAAGTGCCTGGCACAAAAGTAACTATAAAAGAATAATAATGATCATTTTCAAGTGCTTCCTACATACTAAATTCTGTTCTCAGCCATATATGTACGTGCATGCAGATACACGCACATGCGCGCGCACACACACAGACACACACAGACACACAAACACACTTTTCTTTCAACCTATCAGTAGTTTATGGGACCCAATAAGGAAATCGCTTTTTTTTTTAAAGATTTTATTTATTTATTTGACAGAGAGAGACAGCCAGCGAGAGAGGGAACACAGCAGGGGAGTGGGAGAGGAAGAAGCAGGCTCCTAGCGGAGGAGCCTGATGTGGGGCTCGATCCCAGAACGCTGGGATCACGCCCTGAGCCAAAGGCAGATGCTTAACGACTGCGCCACTCAGGCGCCCCCGCTATTTTAATCCAATTTTTGAAGATGACAAAACTCAGGCATGGAGTGGTAAAGTAACTTCCCAAAGCACATAGTAAGCATCCTGGCAATGTGTAGAGGACCCAGAACCCAGCCAGTGTTGTTCCAGAAACTTCCACTTCAGCAGGCACAAGAAGCCAGCTGGCCTGGGGGTCCATAGACTTGGGCTTTAGCTCAAACTCAGTTGCTGACCCACAGTGTGATTCGTGTGACTTGTTTCTCCTCCCTCAGACCTCTGAGTACTCCTTTCTGAGTTGGAAACTATAGTAGTGGTTTTCTGTGCCGGTATTTTGATTTTATATTTACAAGAGTAAACAAGCTTTCCCCCGACATTAGAACAGATGTGTTAGAAGTGAATTCCACTCAAGAAGCCAAGTGGGTCCTCCAATGCTTAGTTAGCAGCACAGAGCCTGAAGCTACCTTTCCAGGAGGGTTCACATCTCTGCCCCACCTTTGATGATTTTACCTTGGCTGATGACTTGAAGCGAGTTTCCTAAGCTGCCTCAGCCTCCTCATTGTAAAGTGGGGATGATAACATTGGGACTCAGGTCACAGGACTGTAGGGAAGGTAGGTGAGCCCTGACACCGTTGTCAGCTCTTTGGTTAGGTTCCAGACAGATGGTGAGTTTTTGAAGCCAAAATCTTCATCAGAAAGAAGTATATTTGACCCAATGTTAAATCATGTTGTTGTTTTTTTAAATGTAAAATACAGAGTGTACTTGGTGTGTGATACTAATAATCATCTTTAGATTTGCTCGCTAAATACACTTTAATATGGAGTCTGTGAGTTTCAGGGGAAAAAAACCTTTCGGAGGCCAAATGGAGAAATGAGCATGTCTGAAGCCCTTGCGTTGGGCTGGGAATGGGCCACAGAAGGCATTCATATCTGTTGTTTCAGTTAATCTTCCCAATGGCCCTGTGAGGGGGGTTTAGTGGACCCATTTCACTGATGGGGAAATTGAGGCTCAGATCAATGGAGTGATTTGCCCAAGTGTCACAGAGATGGAGTGGGAGAGCTGGGGTTGAAATCCCAGTGCACCTGAAACCCCAATTTTCCCCTCTGCACTGTGCTGCCCTCAATAACGAGAAGCCTCCCATATGCAAGAGTGCTTCCTCAAACTCTACACCGCTCGTCTGTGACCACGCTCCTCCTTGGACCCCCTGGACCAGCTGGTGGGGTCTGGGTGCGATCCTCCAGACAGAACATCCCAGCCTCCGATGCTTCCTCCCTGACCAGTACTGGAGGGATTGGTGCCTGCCTCAGGAGAGGAGATGGGCTAGATTCCCACCTTGTCTAGTGCTCTAATCAAATCCTCCACACTGTACCTGAGGGAACATCCCCAGAGTTGGGACCAGGTCCTTCTCCCATGGAAACCTTTCTCAGTCATCTCCACAGGCTACAATCTCAAATCTTTACCTTGGCAAATCCTTCTCTGTCCCATTGGCTTCCATTCCCACCCCTCCCACTTTGTACCTTGAACACCAGCATGTCAGACCTACCCAGAGCAGTGGAGGGTGATCCCCCCCGCCCCAAGGGGACATTTCACAATGTCTGGAGACGTTTTTTGGTAGTGAAAACTGTAGGGGGGAGGGACACTATTGGTGTCTAGTGGGTAGAGGCCAGGAATGCTGCTGAATACCTACGGTGCGTAGGACGCACCCTGCCTCCAAACTGAAAGAATTATCCTGCCCCAAACGTCAATAGTGCCAAGGTTGAGAAACCCTGCCTTAGCGTTCTCCACACTTTCCAGCGTGGTTCACGCTCCCTCCTCCTTGCACATGCCATTCCTTGTGCCCAGAATGCCCTTGTCACCCCTTGCCTGTCTGTTAAGCCAGTACTCAGCTTCCTAAACCCAGCTCCAATGGCAGCTCTTCTGAGCGCCTTCCCTACCCACCCAGAATTATAGCTGTGGTTTTACTTATCACTATGGAAGGTATCTACTCATTCACTCACTCTCTCATCCAGCACATCTTGTTGGGCACCTTCTATGTGCTAGGCACTGTGCCAGGCTATGCATCTCCAGCCATAGAAAGTCAGGCCTGGCCACTGCTTTCACAGAGCTTCCAGTTCAGTGGGGAAGAGGGACTTCAAATAAGGCATCATACAAACAGACGCACAGGACACAAGCTGAAAGAAGGGCTATTAGGGAAAGAATGCAGAGCTGTGATGTGAGAGAGGATAAGACTGGAGAGATCTAATTGTGATGGAAGCTCCTGAGGAAGGAGCCCCACCTGAGACCTGGAGGTTGGGTGGTAAAGGGACTAGGGGCAAAGGGCCTAGTATGTGGACAGGCATTGAAGGACTTGGAGGAATAGACAGGAGAGTAGGTTGGCTGGGCACACTGAGTGAGGGGGAGAGATTTGGGCAATGAGGGGAGGTGAGCACCAGTTCATAGGGGGCTCAATGTATTTTTTTGGAGGGGTTTTAAGCAGAAGAGAAACGGGATCCAATTTCTATTTAAGGAAGATTCCTCTGGCTGCGGTGGGCCACCCTAGGGATGAGGGACTCATGCTGGGTCTCCTCTTCCTCATTCCTTCTAATGTATCCCCCTCGCAGCACCAGAGTAATTTCCCCAAGACAGAGGTGACTGGTTTCCCACATTATGCCCACCATGAGTGGTAGAAGTAGAGAAAAGAGTGGAAGGCAGGCGGTCAGCTAGAAGGCCACGGCTGTGTTCATAAAGGAGGAGGTGGTGGTGGTGGGCGCTGGCAATGGCAGTGGGAAGGGGCAGGTGGGTGGATTTAGGCTGGCTTGGTGTCTGGTTGGCACTGAGGAGATTTGCCCGCTAGGTCCGAGGACCCTGGCTCTGCCTTATTGTCCATCCTGGCATGCAATGGGCAGTGGGAAGTGCTGGCTGAGAGAGGCCCGTTGTCCCTTACATAGCCTAAAGCTGGGCTTTGTTTCTCCACTTGACAGATGTGGGAATAGACTTGAACCTAAGCAGTTGGGTGACTTTTTCAGGCCGTGAGCTCATGCTCTCGAGAAGCTGGAACATCGATCTGCAGATACCAAATTCTAAGATGGCCCTTGGGGCCTCGCTGCCTTTGGTGTATCTAAGTGACCACAGTTAACCCGGGTATCCCCACAACCCATCTGTGAGGTTGCAACCATTATTGCCATTTTACAGATGCAGAAACAGACTCAGAGAGGTGAAATGCTATCCTAGGACACCCAAAAGAAAACAGTGCAGCCGAGATCTGCACACAGGTGTGCTGGGAGATGCCAGCTAATGGGCAGCAGGTCTGCAGAAAGCAAACCACAAACGGGCACAACCCCACCTTGGCAAAGCCCCAGATGAACCACGTATTTGGCAAGCCAGAAACCAAGCTGTGGGCAAATATTCCTTTTCTTTCTACTGATGACTAAATCTTTACGTGTCCTGGATTAGGTTGGCTCACCTGCTTGTGGGAGGAAAAGAATGCAGATGTTTGGAGATCCAGTGTTGAGGTTTGATACACTTCGTATTTTCCATGGTAAACCACATGTGCTTTGCCATCCTAGAGACCTGGGTTGAGATCTCAGCTAAGCTGTTTCCTCACCATGTGGCTTTAGGCAAGTCGCTCAGCATCTCTGGGCTTTGTTTTTTTGGTTTTTTTTGCCTTTTTTCCCAACTGCAAAATGATCATAATATCTACCTACCAGGATTATTGTGAGGAAAAAGCATGAAAGCTGTCTAATGGCACACAAATGGTGCTTTATTGATATAGTTTCCTATCTTTCACCGGACATCCAGAATATGTGTCCTGAAGTTCACATTTTTGAAAGACGACTGTCAAAATGAAACATGCTATGAATGGGGTTTCCAAGGTGAGGGTACAGAGGATCCAACAGGGTGGACCTGGATGGATGTGGCCAAAGGAGATGCCTCTCCTGTCACCGAGTCCTGTGTGCCTTCTTGGCTTCTCTTGTGGCTTAATCAGAGGGTTCTTTCTCTCCCTGAAGAACAGGGTCAGAGAACTGTCAGCCATTCCCTAGGGAGCACCAGAAATGCATGTCTGTGCAGATCTGAGGTTCACAGAGCCCCCTTGTTCAGCTCTTGAGACACTCTCAAGAGACAGATTATAAAGCACCATGAATTGGGGCAAAGGCTGACAGGCAATTCCAGGAAATAGATATAAAAATGACCACTAAGCATATTTAAAATTCTTTATAATATAAAAATACAATTTTAAACAAAATGTAACTTTTTACCTATTAGATTGGCAAAAAAAACCCCGAAAAAACAAAACAAAAACCCCGACCCCACAACGTTTGATAATGCCCAGTGTTGCTAGCCCTGAGGCAGAGCAGATCTCAATACACTTTTGTCGGTTATGTAATTTGGTGCAATGTTTTGCAGAGGGTATTTTGACATTGTTTATAAAATTTAAACTATAAGTACCATTCGATTGGTAAGCTTCCTACTGGTAGGAAGTTACCTTATGGGTATATTCTTTCAAGTATGCAAAGGGTTATGTATAAAGAAAACCTGTGAACAACTGGAATGTTCCATGCGACTGGGCTGGTTAGATGAACCCTAGCGCATGGATGTGGAATACTAAGTGGTTGCTAGGAGAACGAAGCATTCTTGCTTGTGCTAATGTGGGAGGAGCCACAGACACACAGCTCCTTTAATCAGCTCTAAAGAGCATGGCACGGAGTCACCCCATTTGTGGAAACACATCTGTGTGTATGTTTTGTTCTTACCATTCATAAAACAATTTTGGATAGATGTACAAGAAACCATTAAATGTTGAGGGAGTAGGGATAGGGGTTGGAGGACACACTGTTTAAAGACTTTCATTCCATATTTTTCATACTTTATTTTTATCACGAGCATGCATCAAATTTTCTACTTTTAAAAAAATCACCCCCATTCTCACAGATGGTGAGACAGTCTTGGAGCACGGAAGTGACTTGCTCACACTCACAGACGGAGCGACCCGGTGTTCCCGCATGTAGAGGATCATTACAGCACTTTGAATTTGAACCCTAACTCTACCACCTACTTGCTGTGTGACCCTGGGCGGGTTTCCTCGCTGCTAAAATGAGGACAATAATCTCCTCCTATAAGAACTGTTTGAAGGGTGAAATGAGAAAATGCATGTCGAGAGTCCACCTGTGTCCAGCACAGAGTAGATGCTAGTGCAAGGCTCTTGTTATTACTGTTGTTGCTTATTGCCATTCTCATCAGTTTGGTCCCAGAATCAGGATCACTGCTTGTGGGAGAGCACGGAGCTGGCCCCAGGACTTGAGGAGCGCTGAGCAATGAAGTGCGCTGGGTCTCTGGATCACAGAGGACGGGCTCAGAGGCAGATCTGTGGATCTCTACTATAAAGATTCCAGCCCTGGCAGCTAGTTTCCACTCAGAATAGGAGCTGGAGCCCTCCCCATGCCCCCAACCCCAGAGAGGACCATATGGAGAGTCCCTCAATTCCCTGCATGCTATGCACTGCCATGGAGTTGGACAGTCATAGGCTTAGCGGGCTGGCTGGTGCATTTGAGGACATACCAGCCTACCTTCCATTCTGCCTCTGAAAAAGTAAAAGCCCAGCAAGGAAAAGAGACCTGATCCTGTGGGAAAAGCCCTAGACTGGGAGTGAGCAGGCCTTTACGAGTCTGGCTTCTGACCCAGTCTTGCTATCTGACCTATAGAAAATCCCTTCCCCTCTCTGGGCTCCCATATCCCCATTTGTGAGTTGTTGGCGTTGGGAAACACTATCACTAATGTCCTCTAAGCACTGACATTTTACCCAGTGTTCTGGGGCCTTACCAAGCTTTGAGGGCCCAGAGAGACTCAAAACCAAAAAGATGGAGTATGGGTTGAGAGGTGAGCAGGGGAAATGGGGGAAAGTTCCAAACTAAGTATTCAATTTCACCTTGTCTCTTTATAGATAGGATTCATTCATTCAACAGTGTGTATGGATCCCCTTATGTGTATCAGGTGCCGCAAGATCAGAGTTTGAGTGTGATGATTCTTGAATGGTGACATTCCTAGTGGGTGGCACTTGGATCTGAGCCAGAAGCTTAGAGTCAAGGTTTGGCTCTGCTTCTTAGTGGCCATGTGAGGCTATGAGGTTATTTCTGCTCTCCAAGACTCAGGTTCCTCATCTGTAGAATGGGGATAATCATTCCTACTTCAGAGTGATTGAGAGGGTTTCCTGTGATATTGGATGTAAAGCTTTTGGCACAGTGGTAGCAGATACCCATTTTATTTTATTTTATTTATTTTATTTTATTTAAAAATTTTTAAAGATTTTATTTGTTTTGGGGGGGGCAGAGAGAGAGAGAGAAAGAGAGAGGAGGGTCAGAGGGAGAGAATCTCAAGCAGACTCCCTGCTGAGCACAGAGCCCAGCTTGGGGCTGGATCCTAGGACCCTCAGATTGTGACCTGAGCAGAAATCAAGAGTCAGATGCTTAACTGACTGAGCCACCCAAGCGCTCCTGGGTACCCATTTTAAAACAATGACAGGAAAGACCAGGGTAATCTTGAGTTTGAATGGTCAGTTCAACCACTTACCAGTCATTTGATCATAGGCAAGTGGCTGAATTCTCTGAGGCTAAATTGTCTCATTTGAGAAAAGGGAATAATGATGATTTTACGGTAGATACATGAAGATTGGAGCGAAGGTTGTGAGGAGAGTTATGAGAATTAACCAAGTACACATCTGTAGGCTCCTAGAGCAGTGCCTGGCACATAGTAGGTGCTCATCTGATTCGCTGTCCTGCTCTGAACTCCTCTCTCAGCAGCAGGGATGAGCCGCAGGGTACAGCTTAGGTCTATTTTTGGCCTGTGCAAGTCCAGCTCATAAAAATACAATCTTGCTCCTTGTCAGCACTTCTGCACTTTTATTTATTGTTCTTGCCAATCCTGGGGCCTCTCCATGTGGGAACCTCTTCATTATTGATAATCCCGGGAAGTAGTATTTTAAATTTTTATGATCTGTACTTTGAGCCATCTGAACTGCCATGTATTATCTGGCCTTGCCAGTGAAGGGGGAATATATCCAGACGAGGGGTCCTTTTGGGATGAATAATTTATCCCATTTTCACAATGCCAATTATGTTAAATTATGTTCTTCATATCAGCCACTGACAGGACAATGGGGACTGATGTGTAAATATGAAAACAAATTTATATCTTTGCCCATATCCACAATGGTATTTGAAAATCTGGAGGTTCATTTTTCCAAATATTTGTAAAACCCCACTTTAAATGATAAAAAGCGTAGAAAGGATTTTTCCTCTTCTGTCTCCCCTCCCCCTCCCCCTTTCTGTTATTAATCAAGAGCTCGGGGCTCCATTTTTCCCCACTTTTTTTTTCAACTGCAGAGAATAGAGCCTTTCTTTGCAAATGTATTTTCTCTTCTCTCTTTCTTTGCTTATGTAAGCTGATTCCTCCAAGGTACAATTAATGATTGGCTAACATTTCTTATGCTTTCCCCTTTATAGTACTAAAAAAAAAAAAGGCGTCTGTTGCCATATCTTCTTTTATAGAAAGAAAATGTTTCTGGCTCCCCTCCATGGGAATAGAACACCAAATTTCATGACACGCCCAATAGCTGGTTGATTCCAGTAATTCTGTAGGATTGTATTTCTCCTGTTCTCTACATCTTCCCAGCGTATCTCATTGCAGCCAGAGGCTTCTCCGTTACCTGTAATACACATCTGGAAAGACACTGCCGGTTTATAATCCTTCCTTGGCTTCTCACTGCTTTCAAGTTAATCTTCAAGATGCTCTGTATGGCATTCGGAGCCTCTGTTTACCCCTCACTTCACCTGTCCTATGCCCTGGCCACTCAAAACCGCTCACTGCGGCTCCTCCACGCGCCAGCCCCCTGAGTGTCTTCTGAATGTCTGCTGGTATATGCTGTTCCCTCAGTCTAGAAAACCTTTTTCCCTAAGTGTGGGGAGGCAAGAATGGAAACAAGAAGCTGGCCAGAGAACTATTCATGGAGAGATGACGATGCTCTGGGCTAGGGTGGCGGCAGTGTGCCTGGACAAACGGGTTGATTTGAGAGGAGTTTTTGAGAAGCAGGAGCTGGTGCTGAAATGGATTTAGAGAGTGAAGGGAAGGAAGGGGTCATGGGAGAATTCCTGTATTCGATTTGATATAAGCGCTGGCATGGATAATGCTGCTATTTTCGGGGGATGACTTGGGGAAGAAAAGTTGAGGGGCAGGTGGAACCAGGAACCCAAGAGCTTTGCTGCAGACATGGTATATTTAGGTGGGTTGGCCTAAGGGCAAATATCCAGTAGGGTAATCTGAGTGCTGGATGAGGTCCGAATTAAGTTATAAGGATAAAGATGGACTTCGAAGTAATAGGAGTGTGAACACTCAGAGGGGGTGTGTAGGAGGGAAGCGTGCCCATGACCTCACTCTGAGCAATTTTAACATTGAGAGGTCAAGCAGAAGGGGAGGATCTTGAAAAGGAAACTGAGAAGAGCTGGTCCTTGAACAGAAAGAGAACCAAGAGAGATACAGCCATGGACACAAGGGAGAAGGACATTTCAAGGGGTAGGGAGCAAACAAGCCTACTGCTGACAGGTCAAAGAACAGGCCTTGTTCTTGTTCTAGGCAAATGGGCAAAGACCTGCTTTTGATGTGGAGATGGGGTTCTAAAGAGCTAACACTTCCTTAAGGGTGAAGGTAAAATACTAAGCAACTTGGGTTGCTTTTGGGGAAAATGTGGCTTAGCTAAAGAGAGGAGAAGACTGAGGACCAGCGTGGGTCAGGGACTCACCTGACCTGTGTCCTGTGTTTGAACTTGGTGGTTTGAGGAATGGGGCTCCAAAACCAAAATAACTTTTTTCATTAGAAAGTCACTCAGGGCATAAGCAGCCTGTCATAGGGGTTCAGGGCAAAGCAGGACATGGATTTGAAGGAAGGCTATGACCTCAACTCTACCTAAACTCAACACGCCCTCCCATTACTGCAAATGGTAAATGGGATACTCTAAAAAGAAATAGTATATATATAATTATAAATATTACATGTTATTTATGTATTTATTATAAACATATATAAATCATATAAGTAAATGATATATAAATTTATCTATATATATTTTGAACTTGATATGAATGGAATCATATAATATACAAAAGAATTTTGTGTCAGGTTTCTTTTGGTCAAGGTAATGTCTGTAAGATTCACCCATGTGTGTGGCATTCCATCTTATGAATAAACCACAATATATGCATTCTCTTATTAATGGACATTTGGATTGTTCTCAGTTCAGGGATATTATAAAAAAGTGGCCATGAACATTTTTATTTGCATCTTTTGGTGGATCCATTATATTTTGAGGTGATTTTTTTTTTTTTTTTTTTTGCTGGTGCCAGAAAAAAATCTACTGATTTTGTTATGCTTATTTAGTATTTGGCCATCTTACTAAATTCTAATAGCTTTTCAGTTCATTTTTCTTGGAGCACATTTTTAGGAGATAGAGCTTTTTATCTCAAGTAACAGAAAACCTAACCCAAATTGAATTAAGGCCAAGAGTGTATATTGGCCCCTGTAACTGTAGAATTCAGTGTGAACTTCAGGCAGGGTGTGATTCAGAGGGCAGTGTGTTCTGAGGGCCCATCTCCATTTCTCTAGGGTCCTCTTGGCTCTGCCCCCCTTCATACGCTACCTTTGACTTCATCTTGACTCCTTCTTATTGTGACAACAATCTCTGCAGAATTTTCAAAACTCAAGTCCTCACCACACCAGCCAAAGGAAGAGCATGCTTCCTTTGGAAGAGGAATGCCCATAAAGAGCAAGGAGGCTTCTTTCCCCAAGTCCCTAGTCAATATTGCCTCATATCTCATGGTCCGCATTTTGAGCCAATCAAATTTTGTGATCAAGAGGATAGTAGGCCCTGATTGGCTTAACCTAATTAGGGACCATTCCCATTATGAAGGGAGGCATCAATCCCACCAAACCACGTGGCTGCCACACAAAGGGACAGGGGTGAGCTCCCAAAAACAATATCTGGGGACTTTTGATCTAAATGGATGCTAGGGAAGCAACCACAAAATGTTTAGTATGATATTCAGAATGATATTGCCTATGATTATTCATTGTCCCATTCCAACAGTTATATTTTTTATTTTTTTAACATTCAATACATTTTTATTGAAAAAATGGAAAATGTGTAAACTTTACATGACTATGTTATAAAAATATGGTTGATGACTTTAAGCAATGTCTTTTATTTATTTATTTTTATTTTTTCATTATGTTATGTTATTCACCATACAGTTATATTTTTAAAGTTCTATCACCTGTCTCAAAATGTCGGCGATGCTTAGGGTCTTTTAAATTTTTGTGGGATGACAAAAATGGTTCTGAGATTTTTGAGAAGCTTTGGAAAAAATGTTTATAGAAATTGAGGGGCAGAGGGAAGGACTAAGAAGCAAATGCTTCCTAACATTTGCTGTGTGATGTGTAGATGCCTGAGATCTGATTGCTAAGGATCTAGCAGCAAAGGATCAACCCAAGAGATGGTTGGTGGTTGAGACAAAGTTGGCTGTGCGGGAAAACATGTCAGTTTTCTATCTTTGTACAACAGATTTCCAAAAATGTAGTGGCTTAAAACAACACAAATATATTATCTCCCAGTTTTCATAGGCCAGAGGTCCAGGCACAGGTTAGCTGTGTTCTCTGCTTGGAGTCTCAAGGGTCTGAAGTCAAGGCATTGGCCAGGCTGTCCTCTCGTTTGGCTCTAAGGGTCCTCTTCCAAGCCCGCTGAGGTTGTTACCAGAATTCAGTTACTTGTGGTTGTAGGACTGAAGTCCCCACCTTCTTGAGGGACCTGGCTGTCAGCTGGGGTCACTTTCAGCATCTATAGTCTGCCTTCCAGCTGCATGGCCTTCCTGTAACATGTCAGCTCACTTCTTCAAGGCCAGCAGGAGAATGTTTCTCCAGTCTGCTATGATGGAGTTTTATAATAGCATAACATAATCGTGGGAGTGACTATGCCATAATCCTTTCTACACTATTGAAAGAGGAGATTATACTGCACATGGACATGGGGTTGGAAAGTTGGGGGACTGAGAATGCCACTTACCATAAAAGGTAAAGGCAATTATTGCCCCAAGGCTTATGGGTTACATGACACAATGACCCGGAAATTCACACTGCCTAGAAATAAATACTGAGATGCATTATAATATGCACACACACACATATCATATATATATATAATATACATATATACATATATACACATATAAATATACATATATACAACATGGAGAATAGGAAAAATAAATTATAATTCCAAGTTTGTGAATATTTCTAAAAATGTGGATTCAGAATGATCAGACATCTACATTTTCTTTTCTTTTTTTTTAAGATTTTATCTATTTATTTGTCAGAGAGAGAGAGAGAGAGCTCAAGCAGGGGGAGCAGCAGGCAGAGGCAGAAGCAGGTTCCCTGCTGAGCAAGGAGCCCGAGGCATGACTGGATCCCACGACCCTGGGATCATGACCTGAGCCAAAGGCAGACGCTTAATTGACTGAGCCACCCAGGCATCCCAACATCTACATTTTCTATACCACTTTATAACCTGACAGTTGATCTAGTGATATCCAAAATATTTGGAATCATTAAAATTTATAGAATAGCCTTTAAGTTTACAATGCACCTATACATACATTATTCTCTTCGGCCCTTCCCAGAACATTGAGTTAGGTAGTAATAGAAATACCTAGCCTGGGGGAGCCTGGGTGGCTCAGTCGGTTAAGTGTCTGCCTTCGGCTCAGGTTCTGATCCCAGTGTCCTGGGATCAAGTCCTGCATCTGGATTCCTGCTTGGCAGGGAGTCTGCTTCTCCCTCTCCCTCTGCTCCTCTCCTCTGCTCATGCTTGCTTGTGCTCTCTCTCATGCTCTGTGTCCCCCTCTCAAATAAATAAATAAAGTCTTAAAAAAAAAAAAAGAAAGAAAGAGAGAAGGAAATACCGAGCCTGTGAGCTATGATGCTTTAAGTGTTGCTTACTTAGTTACATTGGCTCCTGACTCTCACATACCCACGAAAACTCACATGACAGCAAACAGCAAACCTTGTAGACTACGTGTTATGTCACACATTTCTGTCTTTGGCCTTGTGGTTCACTCTGCGGAAAATGTCTTTCCTTGGCTTGCTCACCTAGTAAATTCCTTTTTTTCTTTTTAGAGGTGGGGGATCCAGAGGGAGAGAATCTCAAGTAGACTCCCCACTGAGAGTGAAGTCCGGTGGGGGGCTCGATTCCACAGCCCTGAGATCATGACCTGACCCAAAACCAAGAGTCAGATGCTTAACTGACTGAACCACCCAGGCACCCGTCACCCAGTAAACTTCTATTCATCCATCACTCCCTACTTCTTTTTTTCCAGACAAGGAGGTCAGGAGCATGCTCAAACAGCATTGTTCTTGAGAAGTCCTTGTCTTGATAGGCTGAGTAGGGAAGACCTGTGGGCTGACAGGTGCAGGCCAGGCTCCATTCCACATCTCCTTTGAGCATCCGTGGGAGAAAATTTGACAGCACTCAGAGGCAGTGTTCAAATAAACATTTGTTATTGAATGAATGGTTTGAGTGCTTATCTTCTGTGAACTCATTTAAGCCTCACAACAACCCAATGAGGTATTTATGGTTATTGTCCCACTTTATAGATGAGAAAACAAAGACAGAGAAGGCTTAGTAGTAGAGATAGTGTTCAAACCCAGCACATACCCTTACACCTTCCTACAGTACTGACAGTATCAGTGTCTGCCCCACAGGATAGAATGAAGTGAGATATGCACATCAATTGTTCAGTGCCTGCTATATGGTAAAATTGCAAAAAATGAAACTTATTTTTATTACCTGTGCCAAAGAAGCTTCTGCTTTCCTATTCTTCAGAATAGGAGCTAGAAAGAAAATAAAAATAACAGAACAACCCACTCCACCTCCCAAAAGACCCTCACCCTTATGTGGCTGCCCCACTTGCTTATTTGAAGGAGCCAGGGCTCACTTCCATTGTTTGGAGGAGCAGACTACCGAGAGGGGTGGGACACAAGAGCAGAACTGACGTCTGCATATTTTGGGTTCTACAGGATGGAGAGGAAGAAAAGTGCGAGGCGGGCTGGTCCCCGAGCCTCCTTAACCGACACATGTTAAGTGCCACACGGAAGATGTTTGGTAATAGCAGTCCTTTCCCCATCCTTTCCTTGTTGAGCTACATTTGGTCAATGGCATGCCTCACAGACTTAAAGACTATTCTTCATAGGAGAATTTTTTGCTTGAGTCAGTACACTTGACTGCTGTCTCCAGGAAAACGTGGTGGGAGTCTTCAATGAAAATTCAGTTAATTTAAGCTCCAGTGAGAAGTAAGAGTGATCATGGTTAGAAGACAGCTTCCTTTTAGCTGGGTGACTTTGGAGAAGTGACTTAGTATCTCTGAGCTTCAGTGTCCTTGTCCGAAGAACGGAAATAGTAGTGGTATGTTGATAAAGGCATGTGAAGTGTCTGTTCTAGTTCTGGCACATAATAAATAATTCCAGAAATATTACCCATTATCATCTCATTTAACCTTCAAAACAACCTTGTTAAATAAGGATGATGATTATGATTATTGCCCGTATTTTACAGGTGAGGCCCTGAGTCTCAGACAGCTTCTGTGTTCCCCCTGACCCTGTGGCATTCGGCCATGGTTATTGATTATCTGTCAGGTTCTTTTTTCTTCCACTTTGCCTACACAGTGGGAAGGAGTTCCATAAATGTCTTGGCAGGTTGACAGCCTATCTTGATAAGATATTAACCACCTCTGCAAAATATTCAGGCGTTAGGAAAACAAGATGATACAAGAGATTCCAAGACCTTTATGTTTTTCTCTGTGCAAGTCCCTAAGTCAAATTGGAGTCAAGTATATGTATAAAGGTTGAGCTACAAGATGTTCATCATAACTTGTTTACATAAATGTTCAACCGTAGAAACTCACTGGATTCATGGTAGTGTATGCATACAGTGAAATATTGTGCTCCATCAAAAGGCAAAACACAATTGGGTATTTGTCTACATAAAAATGTTAGTATATTGTTGTATGTTTAAAGTAGGTTATAATTCATGAAGTATGAATCTGTCATGTAAAAAAGAAATAATGTCTATGTAAATAGCACACATATATCTAATCTATGCATATATATGCATATAGAAACGTCTGGAAAGGTGCGAACTAAATCGTCACCTATGGTTGTCTCTATTGGAATGGGGAAGTATGGGTAATTTGAATTTTCTACTTTCTTGTGTGTTTGAGAGCGAAGTTCTTTATTTTCTGACCTTTATGCAATGTATACAGATTCTAGCTACTGAGAAAAAGACCAAAAAAGCGTTTCGAGTCTCCATTTATGCTAACAGTAGTTGAACATTTCAGGTGATTGTGAAGACAAGAACAGAATATCAGCCCGAACAGAAGAACAAAGGGAAGTTCCGGGTGCCGAAAATTGCCGAATTTACGGTCAGTTTCTTTACACAAATTGTAAAGGTAAGGCTGGCTTCGGCCAGCTCAAAACTCCTCGTGCTAGTCGGGCAGGTGCTCCTGGGGGGTGGGAAATGATACAGGCTGTTTCCAGAGGATTTCTGGAGGCCATGCTATCTGGCTCACTGAGTCTAATCAAATAACAAAAGGTGGCCTCCTGAGGACTACTTACGCTCTCTTCTGCTCTGGAATCCTCAGATAATTTGAAAATTGTTAAATGTGCCTCCTTTCTTCTTTTTGCCCCTGTCCCCATCTCTCTACCTTTCCCTCACAATCTCCAGGAAATATGATAGGAAATGTATTAAAAAAAAAAAACCCTTAAATTTTAGTCAGTGGATGGTTGTAACAATACAAAAAAGACAAAGGGGGGGTTAAAAGCTGACTTCTTAGTGGAAAAAACCCAAATGGTTGACTTTCTATTTCTTGGTGGAGGGGTCCCTAGGAAGACTGATAAATATATATCACTGTGATAAGTCGATGAAGGAGTCATGAAGCATGCTCTGCAAGGACGAAGGGAGAAACTTCAGGGAAGTACCCTGGAGAAGTCACTTAGGTAGCTGAGAAGAGCACAGCTTGT
This sequence comes from Ursus arctos, assembly GCF_023065955.2. Classification (NCBI taxonomy): domain Eukaryota; kingdom Metazoa; phylum Chordata; class Mammalia; order Carnivora; family Ursidae; genus Ursus; species Ursus arctos. Next base: position 60,526,989 of record NW_026622819.1, read on the forward strand.
GCAAAGGCCCTGAAGCTAGTCCCAACTCTGAATAGGAATAAGGGCAGCGAGGCTAGGCTCTTAGAAGGGGGTAGGGAGTAGGCAGATATGAGACAGGAGAAGTGGGCAGAAAGCAGACAATTCTAGGTCGTGTAGACTCTGTGGAGGAATTTAGGTTTTATATTAGAAGCATAAAGGAAGCCTCTGAAGGACTTCAAGAAGGGAAGAGACATGATTTAATTGGGTTTTAAATAAAGCATACTGGCTTTTATGTGGCCGGTGGACTGTGGCAGGCAAGACGGAATGTGGGGAGACTGTTAGGCTATTGCAATCATCCAGGTAGAAAGAGATGCTGGCTCTAACAAGAATGGTGAACAGGTGGAGAGACACGGGAAGACCTAAAAGATATTTAGGAGGCAAAATCAGCCATGCTTTTACTAGAACAAGTGATTCCTTAGATGCACATTGGAGCAGTCTGACTGGGTATGAGCCCTGTTTCCACCTAATACCAGCCAAGTGGCCACTGCAAGTCTGAAAACCTCATGTATCAGATGGAGGTAACAGTAGGGTCACTGTGAGGGTCAAGTGCAGAAGACATGCAGAGCACTGCGATCTGTACATGGTAAGTACACAACCAACAGCAGCTCTTCAGCGTCCGCTGGGACTGGGGGCACTGAGAGTGAAAACAGCCCTTGGTTGGAGTGTGTACATGGATAAACGTGTGGTCTGTTCCCGTCCCTCCCTATCTCCCTGCTAAATCTGGGTTAAGCAGCTGGGTGTGTGAGCCTGAAAGGGAGTGTGGCCCCTCTGTATGCATCCCTCGGAGTGTGGGAGTTCCCTGGATGCTGACACCTGCTTTGAGGGCAGGGGCTGTTCCTATTTTTGGTTGTAGCTTCAGTGTCTGGTTCTCAGCATGAGCCTAGTGAGTATGGACCTGGCCTGAACTGCATACCCACAAGAATGAGCTCGGAGCTTCAAGGGGGGGCGGGGGTAACTTGGTGCATGAAGTATATACACTGGGCCAGAGAGGAAGCTGACCTGTGCTCCTGGCAGCGGAGAACATTAGAAATATGCCCAGATTCACTCTAAATTATGGGCTTCTGTGATATCGTTCATCTTCTTTTTACTTTCCTTTTTACTTCCTTTACTTTCCTGTGCTTTCCAAATTTGATATGAGCATGCATGATTTTGATAATTAGAAAAAAAGTAGAATTATTTAAAAAATTTTTTTTTTACCAAATAGAGTGTTACAAGCTTCTGATGAAATTATTCTTTACTTATCAGTCGCTTTACAATGATGGTTATGAAGACACACAATAATTTGGGCAAATACTTCACAGGGAGAGTTGAGTGAAGAAAGCAGGGATTCAGATTGTGTGTTTTCCAGGATTGGAACTATGCAAAAAACCACAGGTAAACAGAGGAAAAAGGACATGGCAGGAATGTATCAACATATGACATCTGTGGCCGTATTATAACAGTGGGGTTGGATGATTTTCTTCTCTTCTTCGACCACGTTCGGTGATGTTGCTATTTAATCGTATTTAATGCCCACAAGCCCCTGACAGACTGATGTAATCCTCCGTTTCTCAAAGGGGAGCCATGGCTCAGAGCAGTGATGTGATCTGCTCCTCTAGCCAGTACGTAGCAGGGCCAGGGCCCAGAGCTGAGCCAGGGCGGCCTTTCTGTTCAGCCACGCCGCCTGCGGTGGTCACTCCCCATTCAAACAGAACAGAAGTGAGTCAACTAAGACAAAGGGAGGGGCTCAGTCAGGGTCTGGGGCTGCAGAATTCCCCTCCCCCCACCCATGAGCTTGACTCGATTGGTCCTGGGGGTCAAAAGGAAGAGAAAATGGGGATAGCAGTCCTTTGTCAGCACTGCTGTCAGGGGTGGGCAGAGGGCCCTGCCACTTGGAACAAAATGGGAGGAATGGAGCAAATCCATTTGTTTACGTAAACCCGTGAGCATTCAGTAGCTTTTTTTGCTTTCTTAAAGAGAGCTGCCTTTGGGTTGTGTGAACGATATATCTGTTGGGGTGAGGGTGGCTTGAGGGCCTGGTAGGAGGTTTGGGGGGAGAGTCTGAGGGTCTGACCTGCGGGCTGCAGCAAGTTTTGGGGGCCCAGGTGGGCTGTTCTGAAGATGGAATTTATAGGACTTGTTCCTGGTGGGGAGAAGGGGGGCGGTTATGGGTGTCCTTGGTGTTTGGCTTGGCTGGATGGCAGGAGGATGCTGTCCACTGAAGTAGGAACTGACAGACCTAGGTTGGGGGCATGCATTGAATGAGAGGTGCCTGGAGCCTATGGGCCATGGATGGTGGTCTGGTCACCCTTGTATGTAAATGGCCTGGGGCTCAGGATGGAGCTCTGTGCTGGAGAACCAGGGCTGGAAGTCAGAGAATTCCCGGTTAGCCTTAGAGAGGGTGGTGCTGGTAAGCAGTGGCGGGGCTGCCTCCCGAGGATATTGCTCATGGAGGAGGTAACTGTGGGGATGGCCAAGATGCATCTGTCCCTCGTTCCAATAGTCTCACAGAGGTGCACCAGCTTATTACTAAACATCTCAGAGCTGACCTGGACAGGGCGGCTCAAAGCCATGTGAGAGAGAAGGAGAGGAGAGAACGGCGGGGCAGGGGGAAATGAATTGAGAAAGGTTGGCTGAAAGAATTGCCTGGACTTTTTGTGTTTTCTAAAACCAAGAAGGCTCTTGTGAGAGGTCACAGACTTGAGAAAGTGTTCAGCAGGCTATTTAAGAAGACAGGAGCATGCAGAGAGGAGCCCCTCCTTCTTTCTTAGTCTCGGGAGCTGGGTGCTCCTGTAAAGCTGATTTTGTCATGGAAGGTGCTGTGCAGGGTGCTGGTCTCTGCTGGGTGCTGGTCTGTGCAGGTGCTGGTGCTGTGCAGGTGCTGTTCTGTGCAGGGTGCTGGTGCTGTGCAGGTGCTGGTCTCTGCTGGGTGCTGGTCTCTGCTGGCTGCTGGTGCTGTGCAGGGTGCTGGTCTGTGCAGGGTGCTGGTCTCTGCTGGGTGCTGGTGCTGTGCAGGGTGCTGGTGCTGTGCAGGTGCTGGTGCTGTGCAGGGTGCTGGTCTCTGCTGGGTGCTGGTCTGTGCAGGTGCTGGTGCTGTGCAGGTGCTGGTCTGTGCAGGGTGCTGGTGCTGTGCAGGGTGCTGGTCTGTGCAGGGTGCTGGTCTCTGCAGGGTGCTGGTCTGTGCAGGTGCTGGTGCTGTGCAGGGTGCTGGTGCTGTGCAGGGTGCTGGTGCTGTGCAGGTGCTGGTGCTGTGCAGGTGCTGGTCTGTGCAGGGTGCTGGTCTCTGCTGGGTGCTGGTCTGTGCAGGTGCTGGTGCTGTGCAGGTGCTGGTGCTGTGCAGGTGCTGGTCTGTGCAGGGTGCTGGTCTCTGCTGGGTGCTGGTCTCTGCTGGGTGCTGGTGCTGTGCAGGTGCTGGTCTGTGCAGGGTGCTGGTGCTGTGCAGGTGCTGGTCTCTGCTGGGTGCTGGTGCTGTGCAGGTGCTGGTGCTGTGCAGGTGCTGGTGCTGTGCAGGGTGCTGGTGCTATGCAGGTGCTGGTGCTGTGCAGGGTGCTGGTGCTGTGCAGGGTGCTGATCTGTGCAGGGTGCTGGTGCTGTGCAGGTGCTGGTGCTGTGCAGGGTGCTGGTGCTGTGCAGGTGCTGGTGCTGTGCAGGGTGCTGGTGCTGTGCAGGGTGCTGGTCTCTGCAGGGTGCTGGTCTCTGCTGGGTGCTGGTGCTCTGCAGGGTGCTGGTGCTGTGCAGGATGCTGGTCTCTGCTGGGTGCTGGTGCTGTGCAGGGTGCTGGTGCTGTGCAGGGTGCTGGTCTCTGCTGGGTGCTGTTGCTGTGCAGGGTGCTGTTGCTGTGCAGGTGCTGGTGCTGTGCAGGGTGCTGGTGCTGTGCAGGGTGCTGGTCTGTGCAGGGTGCTGCTCTCTGCTGGATGCTGGTCTGTGCAGGGTGCTGGTCTCTGCAGGGTGCTGGTCTGTGCATGGCGCTGGTCTCTGCAGGGTGCTGGTGCACCTGTCCATGCTGTCAGACCTGGCTGTCCCCCAGGCTGGTGTGAGAAGGAACTGAGTGTTGTATCTGGAGCCCAGTGTGTTAGGTTGATGAGAGGTGTTCTAGGGCTTTGGGGCTAGAATGACCTGGGAAGCTGAGATCACATCTCTGTGACCTCTTAGCTATATGACCTTGGGAAAGTCCCTTCACCTTTCTGAGCTCCCGATTCCTCACCAATAAACCAGGACACACTGTTGACATAACAAATAGTGTAAGTCCTTGGCACACTCTAGATCTTAATGAATGATCGTTTTATTTCCTTCTTGTTCAGATCCCCTTTCTTCCTCCAGGGTTCTTAGCTTCCTGCCTAATTAGCCAGCTTTTGTCTGTTGGTTGAGACAAACCTGGGCCTCCCTTTCCGGCTTTCTCCCTTGGGAACAGGGCTGGGGAAATGTGCAGAATTGTTCAAGGGTGGCCAGTTCAAGGTCAGGATTCATGCGCTGCCCCTGGCTGTCTACCACGACCTCTGGAGCAACCTCTTTGCCTACTAGGGAGTGTAGGCAATTTTTTTGGTAGGCTATTTCTCAACACATTGGTTATAACACGAGTAATCCTGGTATCTGTTAAAAAAACGCTTTTAATCCACTTTTCAGCCTAGTAACAACCCATAGGTATGCCTATTGTTATCCCCATTTTACAGATGAGGAATCTGATGCTCAGAGAAGTGAAGTGGCTTCCAAGGCCATTCAGCCCGGATGTGTTAGAGCAAGATAGGAACCAGCTATATCCCACTCTCTCTGCCACACCTCAATGCCACCGTGCCATTGTCCTTGCCCATTCTGTGGCTGGCTTGCCTTCTTTCCTTCCTTTTTCCCCCTCTTATTTTATTTTATTTTATTTTATTTTATTTTATTTTATTTTATTTTTTTGTCTTTATTAATATTTGTTCTGGGCTGGGCCAAGTGCCTATTGCTGGGAGAAACAAAGATGCATAGGACAAAATCCTTGCACTGGAGGAGCTCACAAACGTGGGTTAGTGGAGAACATTCTGGCCACCTTCTCAGCTATACTTGCCTCTAGGTTCAGCTCCTTTGGGATGCTTCCCCTGATCCTCTCAGCTGGGTTTGTTGCCACCTTTTGGCTCTGCAGGTCATACAGGGGCCTTGGCTGCCACTGTACTATAACTGGCTGCTCCTGCAGCTGCAGCCCTGCCCCCAGCTTCTGATCCCTGGAGGACAAGGTCACTTTGGGCCTACCCACCTGTCTCCAGTTCCCAGCACAGGGCCTGGTATAGAGTGGGTGTCTGGTGTGTGGCCACTGGAGCCCCAGTCTTTTGGGACTTCCTCAGTATTCATCTCCGATCACACCCTGATTCGGGGTCCAGAAAGTGTGACTCTGGTGGCTATGGCCTGGGCAAGCTCAGACTGGGGGCTGTCCAAGTGCATGGGGATGTCGGCAGATCAGACCCAGAACACAGTCAGTGGGAGAAGTCAGAATGGCAGGGATGCTTTAGTGCTAAGGGACCAGAACTCACCATTCCTGTCAGGCAAATGGACACATTCACAGGAAACCAGGTGCGGGAGTAATTCTTAGTGAACAGGGGGGGTCTGTGGGCTATTACTAAAAACAAGCAACAATGAACAAACAACACAAAATAAACAAAAGTCCCTTTGAAACTTTAGGCCTAACATTATAAGGTGTTGATTTTTCACTATTTCATCTATCTGCTGTGATCTACTCAGTTCTTTTGGATTCCTGCTCTGCTCCTGACCTGTGATTGGTGCCTTATGCATGTTATCTCACTGAATGATCCCAGCGCACGGGGCTGGTCAGCTCATCACCCCACTTACAGGTGAGGGAAAGAGGCTCAGAGAGGCTGGTGCTTTCCCCAAGTTTCACACCAGGAGGTTGAGTGGCTGGGCTGGGCTCCAAGGTGGCCCTAAGCAGGGTGTCGGGAGTCAGGAAAGGCTGTCTGCAGTGGAATGGGGGCTGGGCTACCAGTGCGTATCTCTCTGGGGATGCTGCTGAGCCAATTTACCTGCCAGTTGTTCTTTCCTCCTTCTCCTTCTCTTCTGTCTGTCTTGCCAAGGGATGGGGCCTTGGTGCTCCGTCTCAGGCCTCTGCTCCGCTAACGTGTCCTCCCACACCAGTATGGGAAAAGACATGGGGCAGCGCCAGAACCAGCTTTGCCAGGCTCTGTTGCCACCTCTAAAAGCTGACAGAGTCCAGGCCCCTCTCCCTCCTGAAAGTCTCCAATAACTGTACCTTCTCTGTTCACCCATCCTCTTGTGGCCCAGCCTCGTCCTGGCTCCCTCTGCCTCCTTTCTCAGGCTCCTGTCTGTTGTTCTCACCACCCCAGAGGAGGACTCTTCCTAAAACACATATCCCATGAGGGTTTTGCCCCCCTTTAAAGCCCTTCTGCAGCTCCGCAGCTCACCTGCCTCTCCCACAAGCCCTCTGCCCAAAGCACTTCCCTCAGGACACCGTACAAGGTATGCCTCCCTGTCTTTGTTCGTGCTTCCTTCCAGCTGGAATGCCTTTCCTGCCTTCACCACTGGGCATAGTCCCTACTCGCCCCTCAACACCCACCCCAAGTGGCCCTTGCCTGTGCAGTCTTGCCGGCTTGCCCACGTGGTCTGCCCTTCCTCCTTGGGTTTCCCGCACCTGCTGTACAAACCTCCATTCCAGCACCGGTTACACAGTGTTGGCGTCATCGACTTACCTGCCATGTCTTGCACTGACTTGGGACTGGGATGATGTCTTCTTCATCTTTGCACCCCAAGAGCCTAGCCAGTGTCCGGCCACATTAGGAACCAGAAGATGCCTTTAATAGCTGAATGAACAGGTGAATGAGTAAACAAAAAAATCCACCTAGCTGACCAAGAAACTCGGCATTTAAATAACACCAGAGCCCTGGCTGCCTCGTTTTTAAAACATCTTTATTTAAAATCAGGGCCTTATCTCTGTTCCTAAGCTTCTTGACGATGACACATTCTCATAAATGTCTTCTTCTTGATGCCACATCCCGAGGGAGGTGAGACCCCATTTATACCTCTGCCACTTGCTTCTGCCAATTTTTCATCAAAACCGCAGGGGCTGCCTTCCTTGGGTGGGATTCTAATCTTTGCTGACAGCAGCAAATGGAGATAAGACATTTTACTTTATTATCTGTTGCCTTGGTTTTTATTGCTCTCCTATTTTTTTTTAATTTTTTTATTCCGAAGAACATTCTAGGTGAGTTATTAAAAACATTGCCTGCTGGGTTAAGAGCAGAGTCATTATCTGGCAAGGAAGGGAAGAATTTGCATATGAGTACTTGGTGGAGAAAGGCCCTGATAGTATTTGATGTTTATTATTGCATTTCTGGCTAGGGTTTTATTGAAAATCAGAATAAAGATGCTGGCCTGTTTTTGTCTGGGTGCTTTCTCCGGGACTGATAGAATTGTACTGTTAGAGTAACTTTCAGAAATATATATATTGTTATCAATTGATCATTGAAAAGCGAATGTGGCTTTTTTTTTTTTTTTTAACTAAAACCCCCATGGTGCTGTCTCAGAAGTAATGTGCTCAGGGTTTCAGTGAGGGCCTGGGTGGCTGGGTGGCTCAGTGACCACTCCACAGCCCAATAACACAAGCTGCTTTTAATTGCTGACTTCTCATGCTTGTTGGTTCAAACAAACACTGGTAAGTAAATCCTGCAGTAAAGCAAGTGACTTGTTAATACATTGGATGTACAAGAAGGCTGCTAGAGTTTAGGGAATATTCTTCTTTCCTATGGGACTCCACAGCGAGGGCTGAGGCTGGCTCACACCCTCTCCTGAGGGCCAGTTATTAAAAGTCGTTGTTAAACTGTTGCAAACTTGTAACCAACCATAGCCGGAGTATTTACACCACGGATATGGGCAAACAGGACAGATTAGTCCCCCCTGCCCCCAAAAGCAATATGAAAGGCAATATGGAAGAAGGGGGAATGCATGGGTCGGAGATCAGGTCATTTCACCTGTCTGAACCCCTGTTTCCCAATCTGTAAAATGGGACAGTGACATCTACATTATAAGCCGGGTGTGAGGACTGAGTGAGATAATAGAAACTCACACTCTCCCATGGGAGCTCAGTAAATGAGAGCTTCCTCTTGTACTTACATAATAGTTGCATTTCTGGGTAGTTGCTCATCTGATCCGATAGAACACATCCACCTAGGTTGGGCCTCCAGGAGGAAGCCTGCCTCATTCCATCTCAGTGAGCTCTCCATCTCAACTGACATTGCCTTGGCACACCTTTCCCTCCTCACTCGCGCTTTCCACTGTGCTAGCTTTTGACCTTCCATCTCCATCCCATCCCCTTCCACCCATTAGGAGCAACATCAGGTTGGATCATTGATCTTGTCTGAGAAATCTTCAGCAGCTCCCTCCTTCCTACAGGCAACAGCATGAGATCCTCAGTAGGGCATTGCAGGCCCATCCAAAGGTGGTCCTTGCTGCTGGTTCCAGTCCCTGTGCCACTGACCTCCTGCACTCCCAGGACTTCCACCTTCTCATAGCTCTGTAAAGCCACCACGCCTTTTCTCACCTCCAGGTCTTTGCCCGTGCAGCCTCCCCCCACCGCCTCTATCCCATGTTCTCTGCCTTGTGACCCAACTCAAATGTCACCTCCTGCAGAAACCAGTCCTCGATTCCCCAAGTCAGTTTCTCATCTGGGAAGCCCGTGGTCCCAGCATTGGCCACGGTCCCTGTACCTGTCTCTGCTTGGGCAGAGTTCTCCTGCTACCTGGTTGGGTTGCTGAAGGTAGCACTGAAGGCAGGGCTTCCTAATATTTTCTTGAATCCCATGTGGGGGTAGTAAGAGGAAGTTGTTCATAGAAAGTAAAGCAGTATTTAAAATGATTTATAATTAATTAACAACAATCACTTTCATTTTATTGAACATCTTTATGTGTCAGGTAGTTTGCTAGTCATTTTTCATCTCATCTTTACTATAGCTCATGAAGTAGGCATCATTTTTGAGGAGGAGAAAACTGGGATCAGAGAGGTTAGTTAAGGTGCCTAAGATCGCACAGCCAAAAAGGGGCAGATCAGACTTTTCTGACCCAGAGTGGTGTGTGTGACTGTGGATGTTTTTGAGTGTATGTGTGAGTGTGTGTATGTGCTCTTTTGTCTATACCCATCTTCCAAATTGGGAAACCCTGCACATTTTGGGAATTGGCTAAATTAAACTAAACTGAAAAGTGGTTGTTAGAACTCTAAATTTTGCTGCCTCTCCTTGCTATTTGCCAAGAATTAGGCTAATTTTGCTTTGGCTCTTTTCTTCTTTCTTTTCTTTGAATACACTGTTTGGCCAGCCCCTGAAGTGCATTGATCCAAAAGAGAAAAAAAAAAAAAAAAAAGCAGCAAAATTTCCCAAGGGAGAAATGCCGTTTTCCTCACTGCTCGTCATGTGGCTTGCCTCATGGTCCCATCACACGGTGGGAGGGTTAATCTCCTGACTTTCTCGCTCTCTGGGCCTCCACTGCTGCAATGCGTGATTATATTAAATGTGATTAAAAAACATTTATGATGTTTAAGCTCCTGGAACTGTCAGAGGCAGACAGGTCTTAACAAAGTGACTGTATGTGCAGCTCGTGTGTCACCACCATGTTCTATAATTATAAGAAAACTAGTTGCCATAGCAACTTCCATAGAGGCCTAGCTTCTTCCTGGAGATGCTGACAAGCTCCTCAGCTCCGTGATCCGAGAAATTGGGAGGGAATTTGGTTCTCTGAGGAAGTTCAACTCTCACTTGGGTGTTAATCGTGAGCTCACTCTAATTCTCCACAACTTGAACTCAGTCATGTTATGCAATCAGACAGATGTGGGTTCGAATCTGGTTCTAGAACTCACTGGCTGTTTGACCTTGGGCAAGTCACCTTACGTCCATGAGCCTCAGTTTCCTCCTTCGCAAAATGGGGATACTAATGGCCACTTCAGAGGATTGTTGTGATGATTATGTTTGTGATGTACCTGTCAGGGGGCTTGGCACACAGTAGCCCCTGATATATATTAGATATGTTCCCCTACGCTCTTCACTGTGAACAAATGAAAAATGAAAAATACTGAATTAGCGAGGGTGATTGTTTTAATAATAACAGAATTATAATAATAATAATTTTGGTAGCATTTGGGGCTAAAAAACCAAATTAGTAAATAGAAATTCTAGGATGAATCATGTATATGAGGGAAAGAAAGAGAGATGGAAAGAGAGAAAAGAGAGAGAAAAGATAAATGAATATGCACCTAGGTGAAATTGACTTAATGAAAATTCTGCCAATTTTTTTTAACCACATTTCTTTGAAGCGAAGAACAAGGTCTCCTGTCTCCAAAAAATCTCTAACCTGTGTGCGGAAACCTAGCTTCCAGTCTCAGTCTCTGAACCTCAGTTTTCCCATCTGTAAAATGAGGCAGTTGGGTGGGATTGCCCCCAAGGGCTCTCCCGTCTTTGATGCTCTTACGGTGCTTCTCCACCAGGGATGATTTTACAACAAGGGGACACGGGGCAATGTATGGAGACATTTACAGTCGTCACAGCTGTGGCGTGTGTGTGTGCAAGTGTGTGTGCATAGTACTGGCATTGAGTAGGTAGAGGCCAGAGATGATGCTAAACACCCCGTAATGCGCTGGAGGACCCCCTGCAACGAAGAACTATCCTGCTCCAGATGTCATGGGTGTCGAGGCTGAGAAACATTGGTCTAGGACTTACCACCATGTTTAACGGTCTAAAAACAGGAATCATGCCACTGTCGCCCCACTGAGATGTGTCAGCTTTGTCAAGTATTCAGTTCCTTTTTTCTTTTTAAAGATTTTATTTATTTATTTGACAGAGAGAGAGAGAGCCAGCGAGAGAGGAAACACAAGCAGGGGGAGTGGGAGAGGAAGAAGCAGGCTCCCAGTGGGGCAAGGAGCCCGATGTGGGGCTTGATCCCAGGACCCTGGGATCACACCCTGAGCCGAAGTCAGACGCTTAACGACTGAGCCACCCAGGCGCCCCAAGAGTATTCAGTTTCTTATCCTAGCCATCTCCTGGAGATTTGAAGCCCTAGAAAAATTAGTTAAGGTAAAGACAAAGACTTCTCAAGATCCCGGGGGCTTAATAAAAAATGAGAAGGCCTTGGAGGTAGGAAAAATACGGTCCTGTGAATTTTCTTTTTCCTGGGTACTGCATAACTCTAAACAGGCCAAATGTGATTGTTTCATGGGCAAACAGAGTGCAATTTTAGACCCATAAGTAGCTTTATTATTATTTCTGTATAGAGAATAAAAATAAGTCTTGTATATGTTTCAACTGCACCCTCATTTCTAGCTTCAGCCTTTGATTTTGACATTCCAAGTCACAGCCAGTGTGTGTCTCTTCTCAAAGTCATTGTGATCACTCCTTACTCCTGCTTAATATCATTTTGGGGCTTTCCCTGGCCTTCAGGGTGAAATCTGAACCCCTTAGTTCATTGTACCTGGTCCTCAGAACCTGTCTTTTGCTCATCTCTTTAATCTCCCTTCATTCCTGCTTCCAAACTCCTCCTGCCAACCTGCATTACCCACGGAATCCTGGGTAATCTGCCCTATCTCCTCCACTCCTCAGCTTAGCTGCCTCCTGCACCCTGAATACTTTTCCCTCCCCCATGGTCTAGTGCACACCTGTTCATCTCATTGGCCCTGCTCAAACATCACCTCCTGGATGAAGTCAGTCCTGGTAGCCCATCCTCTCTTCCTTGCTGTCAATTGTGGAACTGACCGTTTCCTCTGGGATCTTCCTCACTGGACAGTTTGTCAACTTGACCTCCTTCGTGCAGTTACTTCCTTACCTGCGATTTTCCATGGCCCTGTGAAAGCCTGGGCTCTTGGAGACAGACGTCACCGCTGGCTGAGTTCTACATCCCCTATAGCTATTGACCCTGGGAACTTGAAAACAATAGGTGGTCAGTAAGTTTTCTTTTTAAATAAGAGTAACACATCTGGGTGTGCAAAATATTCACAGTATAGAAAGGCGTAGACTGAAAAACGTCTCCTTTTCTCTCCCTTTCTAATCCTTCTCACTTCGAAAACCCATCATCTCTATCTGTGCTGTCCAGATTAGAAGCCTCTAGTCAGATGTGGCTATACTCATTTAAATTTATCAAAATGAAATAAAATTCAGAATCTAATACCTCAGTCACACAAGCTACATTTCCAGTGCTCAACAGCCACAGGCGTTCAGTGGCTACCATATTGGAGAGCGCAGATTTACAGGACGTTTCCATAATTGCAGAAAGCTCCTTTGGATGGCCCAGGAATAATTTATGTTCCCATCTAGAGACATTTTCTACATGTCAGCATATATAGATTTATATATGCATGTATACATTTGATATCGTTTTTGTTTTTTCAAATGGGACCATTTTATATATATTCTTCTGTACCTTGCTTTTTTTCTTTTAATAATATAGCTTAGAGATCTTTCCACATCAGCACATTGAGATCCTTTTATGTTCTTGGTAATTACTGTAGACTGAGAGTTTTCATAATCTTCCTCAATCAGTCTCTTATTGTTGTTCTGGCTCTCAGTCTTTTGTCATTAAAAACCCTGCCTGTTGTTAAAAACTTCCTAGTGTGTGTGTCTACACACACACACACACACACACACACACACACCTTTCACATATTTTACAAATACACTTGTAGGCTATGAGAATCTTCATCTTACAAACTTTGCCAGAGAGTCTGTGAATCTTCAATTTTAATAGATTTGGCCAAATTATCTACCAAAAATTTTCCCACCCATCTATGCTTCTTCCGTCATGCTACAAGTGTGTTATTCCCCACATTGCTAGTTTTAACAATCTTTAAAAGCTTTACCAAGCTGATAATAGAGAAAATGGCGCCTCTTCTTTGTTTAAGTTTTTATGTCTTTCATCGTCAGTGAGATAGAGCCCCTTTCTGTGTACTAATTGACTGTTTGACCTTTGCTTCCTACCTGGAAAACATCCTATTTGGTTGGACCACTTGCTGTTCCTTCCTACTGATTTGTGTGCCCTCTTCCCAAAGCTAAGAACTTAGTCATTCTCACTTATTTGGTACTTTCTTAGTTGTCCTTTGCCTTTTTGTTTTGTTTATGGCATAACTTCTTTTTTAAGCCTGCAGAATTTCCTACTTTTGCTTTAACTTAGATTAATCACCAACTCCAGAAGGCATAAAGGAAAATATTGATATATTTGACTCTATAAAAATCAAGGTCTTCTCCCACCCTAAGCTCATGTTTTCTTCTGGTACTTTTATGATTTTATTTTCTATGTTAAAACTTTGATCCATCTGGAATTTGCAAAGAGTAAGGTAGGAATCCAACTTTCTCTCTTTGTGAATTGAATGACAGTTTGCAATTTGTTCCACATTCGCTAGTTAATCCTTCCTCTCTCTGACTTGACATGCCACCATTTTTAGATAGTGCATTCCCATTTGTATTTGAGTTTACTTCTGGGTTCTCTTTTCTTCCATTGATCTGACAATTATTTGATATCGAAAATTGAGACAATACCAACTTGTCTCAATTACATAGTTTTATTATTTATTATTATTTATTATTATTTTTAAGTAGGCTCCACACCCAGCATGGAGCTCAGTGTGGAGCTTGAACTCACAACCCTGAGATCAAGACCTGAGCTGAAATCAAGAGTCACATGCTTAACCGACTGAGCCACCCAGACGCCCCTCAATTACAGAGTTTTATAATATCTTGTAATCTGTGTAAACTGTTCTTCCCTCATTCCTTTGACTTTTCAGAAACCCCTTACCCATTCTATCATGTGTGTTTTTCCAGATAAATACGAGTATATTTTTTAGGTTCTAAAAACTCATGCTACTTTTTCATTTGGGTTATAAGAATTTATAGATCAATTTGAGGAGAAACTACATCTTTAAAATATTGAGTTGATGTAGACACAAATTTTTTTTTTAAAGATTTTATTTATTTATTTGACAGAGATAGAGACAGCCAGCGAGAGAGGGAACACAAGCAGGGGGAGTGGGAGAGGAAGAAGCAGGCTCATAGCAGAGGAGCCTGATGTGGGGCTCGATCCCATTATGCTGGGATCACGCCCTGAGCCGAAGGCAGACGCTTAACTGCTCTGCCACCCAGGCGCCCCTGATGTAGACACAGATTTAACTTTGCATCTGCTGAAGTCTTTTTTAGAGGTTCTGGTTGAACTTTAAAATCATCTTTATGGTTCTTATTGAATTTATTCCAAAATATTTTACCTATTTTTTGTTGATATTATAAGAGGGACCTTTTCTTCCATTATATTTTCTAACTGGTCATTATTTACACTTAATAAAAATGCTTTTGAATTTTGTACCTTTATTTGCCACCAGGCAGTTACTCACATCTCTTGTTGTTTTTACTATTTGTTTAAAAACATAACCCTTTGGGTTCTCTACGTATATAATTGTACCATCTGCCAATAATGCTGATATTGTTCCCCTTTCTGATATTTAGTTTTCTTGTGTTGCTTCTTCCTTGAAGTTTGTTTTTAGACTCCTAATGTTATTTCCTTGGCTCAATATGTTCAGGTCTGCTATTTCTAACATTTTGCCATTTGCACTTTTTAAAAATTTATTTTAGAGAGATGGGGGAGGCGCAGAGGGAGAGGGAGAAAGAGTCTCAAGCAGACTCCTCGCTGAGTCAGAGCCTGACATGGGGCTCAATCTCACAACCCTGAGAACATGACCTGAACAGAAACCAAGAGGAGTCAGACGCTTAACCAACCGTGCCACCCAGGTGCCCCTTTGTCATTTACAATTTGATGGATTTTTTTTCCTCCCCAAATGCCTTTTCTGCATGTATGGAAAGGATCCTATGGATTGTCTTCTTTGGCCTGGCATTATGGTGAATTATATGAGTAGATTTTTAAATACTAAGCCATTCGTACATGTCCACATTTGGTCATGGTGTAAGACTGAATTCTGTTTGATAATATATTCTTTGGAAATTTTGCTTTAGTCATGTTGTGAGCTTGTGTTGAGTAATTTCAAGTGTGTGCTGTCTTTCTCAGGTTCAGTATTATTATGCTGCCTTTGTAAAGAAAATGCGCCTTTTTCTTTCTCCATGCTCCAGAAAATTTGAAAGAATAGAGCAATACTGTTTCTTTGAGGTTTTTTTTTTTTTTTTAAAGAAGTAACGCATAAAGTCATCTGGCTTAGAGTTATCGGGAAAGTGTGGGTAGTTTTCAGTAAATATGTGAAGAACTAATAAATTTCATTTGTACCCAGCTTCTTCTCTAAAGCTTTGAAAGCTTATCTTTTGAAATGCGCCCATTGTCATTCTCTTAATTGTAACCCCCTTCAGCAGTTTTTCTCTAAGTGGCCCCATTCAGTCAATAAATATTTACAGAATAGCCACCGTGACCCAGGCCTTGGGGTAGGTGGTGGGTGATTCATGGAATTACCCGACTTGGCCCACAATCTAATGTTCCCGGCACACAGTTAAAACCTCCATTCCTGTGCATTTATTTGATTTTAAAGCAACAACATTTATCATTGAATATTAATAGAGCTTGGGGCTCTGTATTTATAGTTCGCCCTTTAGGCATACATGGATTATTTTTGGCTCTAGAGTGCAACATCTCACTCCATCCCACAGCAAATTGTCTCTCCTCTTTGTGTTGGAGCCTGCTGCCGTCTCTGACTCTGGTCCGCGGAGCAGGGCCACGCTGAACTTCAGCGGTGGACCTCCTGGTGTTACTCACCTCTCTTTACTTCTCTGAGCTAGGTTTTTTTGTTCGTGTGTTTGTTTGTTTTTAATTTGTAAAATGGAGATACCAATCTTGTTCTGTGATAGGTGGGAAGACATTTGTAAAGCATCAAAATGTGCTGGGCACCCAGTAAACCTGGGTTTATCTCCTTATTTTGATTTCCCCAGATACCTAGCTCAGTACTAGGCTAGGAAGAAGCTGCTCATGGAATTTTCGTTCAGGTCTGGATTATTTTTAGAGCCCTTGACTGGTCTTTCTGCCTCCCAGTTTTACCACCTCCAATTCAATTCCATCTAGACTGCCGGAGTAATATTTAATGCTCAGATGGAACCACATCAGTGAACATCGGATATTAAATATAGGTTAGCTCTCTGGTTCTACCAATAAACTCTAGTCTGACACCATGCTCCTTCTTGAGCTTTCCTCTGTTTACCTTTCAAGCTTCCCCTTTCACCATCACGTACCATCCACACCCCCGTACCTTTGCACAGGCTGTTCTCTCTGCCTGCATCACCCTTCCGCACCTCCTTCCAGGCTGGCTTAGGAGCCCTCTTGCCTGGTGCTGTCTGCATCACAGCTTACCTTCTAAAGGGCTCTCCTGAAGGTCGAGACCACGTATCTGTCATCCCTACTTCCCATGTGCCTGGCCCTGGGTCTGCTATGGACTAGGTGTTCTGCCAATATCTGTTGTCAGGTGCGTGATTAGTCTTTGGGTTACATGGTAAAATATGAATGAGATTTTCTCCATTCCAGTTCTCAGAGGAGCCCTGGGGAAATCGTTCTTTAAAACATGAAAATGAGGCCAGGAAAATCAATTGCATTTCTCGGCTACAGGAGATGACGGAAAGCGTGACTTTCGTGGGCCTCCCAGGGCACGGCACTATAATGGGGAGCTGGAGGCACCTTTCATTTAACGTGGATTTCAAGCAGGGCTCAGGCTGGAACTCACCAAACCATTCAGCCACCCACTGCTCATGAAATTCAGAAGCAGGCGTGCTTGAAAAGCCCTGAGACGCCCTTGCACAGCTCTTTTCTTCTTTTTAAGTAATAATGAGGTGGCTGGGCAGCCTTGCCAATGATTTTACAGTTAAACACCCACACTCCAAGATGCCTCCTTCAATAAGTGGATGGAGCAAAAAGGTCAGAGAAGAGACAAGAGGGTGAATATTGATGGAGTGTCTTCTGGGTTCCAGACACTGGGCTTGCTGTCTTTATCATCTCCTGGACCTTCCTAAACTGCCCTGTGATAGGGGCATTACTGCTCTCTTTGTACAGAGGAAGAAACAGGGTGAGAGAGAGGTGACTTGCCTAAGGCCACACAAGTCAGCTAGGGACCATTCGTGCATCTTCTGAGCAGTCGGGTTTTTTGTTTTGTTTTGTTTTGTTTTAATCTTCTGGACTCTGAATGTTCTAACTGATCCAGTCCCTTTCTTTGGTCAGGCTCTAGTAAACATAGAGCCAATTTTCTCCCCCTGCGCTGAGTAAGAGTACTGTTACAATACCTGTTTCCAATTTATGCCCATGTTTGTCCCTTCCACTTACTTCATTACTATTTTCCTCATCTGTAAAATGGGGATAAACATAATAATTCCCATCACAGAGGATTCTTGTGAAGACACACTGGAGAAACCAGGTAATGTACTCAAGGCAGAACTTGGCACATCGTGAGCATTCGATGAACGGTGGTGATTATCATGTAGCTTGTAAGTTGCCTTAAATCATTTCTGGAAAAAGATGGGGGGGTGTCATAAAAAATCAGATGAATGAAACTAGTTAGATGGCATTTCTCTACTCAGCGCAGATGTATTGAACACTGACTGCAGTCAAGCCCCAGCCCGATACAGGGGCTGCCAAGATGAATCCTCAAGGCTGGGGACCCTCAAGAAACAAACAGCACAGGCAAATGTCAAACCGGCTTTCTTAGCCCTGGAGCCTGTCGCTAAGAACATTCTACACTCTGCAGCTTCTGCCCTGCTTGATTTGTGTGTCCAGGAAGCAGCCCTGACCTGAACCTCACTCCCAACCTGCTGGTGTTCTGCAATCCTGCAAAGAGCAGCATACAGGAAATGACACTGACCCTTCCCTCTGGGTCACAACGCCCAGCTCCTCTGACCAGGACTGCTGGGAGGGGTAGGGCTGAGGTCACTGTTGAATAAGCACACAAACAGGGGCCCAGATTCTAATCCCTTTAGGGAACTCAGCAGAGGGGGTTAATTTCATTAGGTTCCAAGCCCTTGCATTAGTGTTGTGCAGAGAGGTCTCTCTGTGGTCCTGCAGGCTGGCTGTGTGCTCAACCTTGTGTGTCTACTGGGTGATTTGCTCATCTTTGTAGAGTCAGAGCAATTTATAAGGGACATGTGCTTCCATTGTTTGGAGTCAGAGAGGGTGGGCGAAATGCAAGGGTCTGATTCCTGCCCTAAGAACACCATGCAAAAGTTAATTAAGGCTCTGACTCACCAGACCATTTTGATGAAATTAAGAGGTTCAGCTAAGCATCGACTATTTCAGTGACAGGAAGTCAAGCAGTTGGCTCTGCAGGTGACTGCTTAAGGAATGTATTTCAGTAGTAATGACAGTAAAGATATCCAACGTTGTTGGATCCAGTGTCTTTGGGAGTCCTTCCAACGTGCCTGCTAGGTAGCTGTTATGATAATTCCATTTCTGCAGATAGGAGATGGAGGCTCAGAGAGGTGGCGCTACTTGCTCAAGGTCACACAGCCAGAAAATGGTGGAGCAGAGAGACTGGGTCCCAGGCCAGTCTGGTGTTAGAGCCTGGCTCCTTTTCCCACGTCCCACTGCTTCCCTTTGAAAGCCCTGCATCTTAGTCTCTACAAAGCCAAACCTGAACTGTTATAATACTCCTTGTACCCCGATCCCTTGGAAGCCTTTTGTTTTCTTCATAATAAATTAAAATCATAATCACGACAGCAGTACATCAACTTCCTGACCTATCTGCTCAAAGCCCATTTGCCTGCGTGTTGGGACAGAGTTGTAGCTACAATCACTCCTTGTGGAAACAGCGAGGCTTGTGTGACATCTAAACCAGAGTTTCCCCTGGTGCAAAAGAGCCCGGGCAAGATTTGTGAGGGTCTCCTTGTCTGGACCATATTTACAAAATGCTGGTGAGTGACAAGGTTGCAGGGGGAGCTCCAGGGTTCCCCTGGCTCGGCAGCCCAGGCAGGAGGAAGGCCCAGGTGTGCTGAGCAAATGTTAGGAAGAAGACCTTGACCTGGCCTTGCTGTGGGACCCTGGGAAGTCCCCTAGCTTGACCTCAATAAGACAGGGACAATACCATCTTCATCAAACTGTTGTTCTGTGGACTTGAGAGAGCAACGTATGCAAAACCCAGTGCCTGGCTCATAGCAGATGCTCAATAAATTCTTCTCCACACCCCCAAATCCCTGCCTTTCCTGTGGTAGAAGCTGCTGGGCCTCTTTGAATATGTGTTGTGGACACACGCGCCGAACCCCTTGAACCCCCCACCTGTCCTGTGCTGTAACTGGTCATCACCTCCCTCAGAACTGATTGGGGCAAGTCCCACGTTCAACCTTTGCTGCTATCTGACCCTGAACCAACTGTTTTTGGAGCCTGATTTCCTGTAAAATAGGATTTAAAAGACCAGTTTTATAAGGAAACATTTAAAATGCATAATGAAAGAAAACATGGTTTCGTATCTGCTGCCTCCAATTTAAACATTGGGAAGTTTCACTTAAAGTTCAGAACCTCCGTCTTTTCTTGAGAAAGCAGAAGATCAGCTGTGATAGGCCTTCATTCCTGGCCTTGATGGCACTTGCCTGGGGCTGAGCCGCTGCTGTGCGGGTGGACGGCGCATCCCTCCAGTGCCTGCCCCTGGCCCTCTTCCCTTATTTATGTTGCTTGTCTGCTTTGTGCTTGCGCAGGGGGGGGCTCGGAAGCCTTGACTGCCCCCCCCACACATCGTTTAGATCAAGTTGCAATTGTTCACATCTCTATTCTGCATGTGTCTTTATCAGCTTAGAAAGACGCAACCTTGTGAAGTAAGGCCTCAGCCTCTCCATCCTGCAAGAGCATTACCGTCTTAACATCCTCTGGTCCAAAACGAACAATGGCTTGAACTTCCGAAATGAAAAATACTTCAGGAGGCCAGAGATTTGTCTCCCACATAAACTGGGCCCCCAGACCCTCACTTCTTCGTTCTAATGACTATGCCAATAGCAAATTACATTGAGAAAGAAGTTATTGCTTTGGAGTGTTCCAGTTTAAATTGTGCTCTTTTTTTTTTTCTTTCAAGCGTCCACAACTATTAATGAATTCCTGGCTCGAGCTGGGTACACACTTGGGTACCACTCCTTCCGTGGGGGAATGTTCCTTCCTGGTTCTGAAAGAGACTCTCAGATTATTTTGCTCATATGAAGTTTGAGGCCACAGATGTTTCCTTTTCCTTTCGAAAGGCAATTTGCTGAACGGGATTCATTTGGGGACCTAGAGGATAGGCTTCTCTAATGGGTTTTTGGGGGCTTCCACAGGGAGCTGGCCAAACAGTATAATAGAGCAATCTTTTTGGTTTAGGGATGGAGAGAACCTTTGTCTTCCAAACAGCCACGCTTCCAGCAGCCATTCCAGAGGAAGTAGAATGAGTAGAAGGTACACACAGCCTTTGGGATCACACCTGAGTTCAAATTCTGCTTCTTAATTCATTATTTGAGTTTACCTAGGCAAGCGACTTAACTTCTTAGGGTCTTATGGTCCTCATTTATAAAACAGGAAAAATGAGAAGACCTACCTTATAGGGTTGGTTTTAAAAAGTTATCAACAAGAAATAAAGTTAAAACAACCAACTGCATTTAATAATTCTTACTGCCCACCTTAAACCTTTCCAATGAAATCATCTTGGATATGGAAGCCTGGCCCATAAGCACAGCCAACTCGCTCTCCAGGAACTGACTCCCACAGAGGAAACAAACAGAATATGGGAGTGAACAAAACACATGCCTGCTCTCCAGACCTGTCCTGCCACCTTAGGGTCAGCGTTTCTACCTCAGAAGTAATATGACAGAAATTGTTCTGCCGTCTGCTGGACGTGTCCTGCTTCAGACTGAAGCTGGGCCGGTGACCTGTGTGACCGCACAGTACTTTTCGGTACTTTCCAGTGCTTCGGCCTTTTCAAGGCTAAGGATCATCCTAACTCCCATCTTTAGATGGAGAAACTGAGGCTTAGAGACATCACAGAACTTGTCCAAAGTCATGCAGAAAGCAGGGGGAGGAGCTGGAAGTGGAGAGCACGTCTGTTCTGCGTCTGCACGGCCCTCAGACGGGCCCTGGACACTAGTGATGGCTGTCTTGAGTCTTGTCCGGATATTTCATAAAACCCAAACAACTTCTTTTCTTCTGATTAAGCCAAACAGACCCATGAAGACATCAGGGGTGTTTGTTTTGGTCACTCTGGTTATCTCTCATTCACAGGTGTGTCCAAGGAATCCAAAATAGGAGAGTGAATTCGTTAGTATTCGATGAACGCGGTTTGTTTAGCATGAAAAAAAAAATCATTCAAAACATAGAACTGTGGGACAGTCAGAGGAAATCAGATTTTAGATCCTGAGGCATCTTTATTATTTTCAGATCCTTGGTGAGGAGGAAGAATGGGCTGGACAGCTCTGGGCCCTGGCCCTGTGCCAGGCATTGGGCTCAGTATTTCCACACAGTGGTCTCATTTTATCCTCACCCTAGTGCTTCAAGGTCATTATTATGATCCCAATTTCCAGATGAGAAAGCTGAGGCCTGGGAAATCTAAATGGGACCACCACTGCATTTTTCTCTCTTTATTGGGATGGAACAGACTGATGGTAAAATGTTCCGCCTGAGGCCACACTGAAACATCCTTGGCTGACCTGAGACTATTTGGGCCTGGAGGGCAGACTCAGCTCCTAGGTGTGACCTGAAGGTGGGACTGGTGAGCATCCTACTGGGCCACGTGGCTGTGGAGCCAGCTTACATACCCACATGTGAACTTGGCCAAGAACTGGGAAGACGAACGTTTTGGTGCCAGAATCCTTCCACTCTTTCCTTTTGAGGCTCCCTGCCAAGGACATCTGTGCGTAAGGAGGCAAAGTGCCCCTGGAGAGCACCCCATAACCCGAGAGACAGCTTCTTCCATGAGCAAAGCGGGTGTGAGGCTGTTGGTGGGAGGCCTCGAAGAGTCTCTGGCTTCTCGCCTTGGCCTCCTCACCCTCACCGCAAGGAGGGACCTGGTACTACACTTTGAGAGAAGGGCGGTCCAAAGCACACTTGCCACCATCGGAGGGAAAATGTGAGCTGGGAGATAGGAGAGAGAGTGTTTGTTTCCAAATCCTAACGTCAGGCTCACCCAGTGATGACCCGGGTCAAGATGCCCCAAGGAGGGAGGTATAGACCTGAAAAGAGATAGCACAGGGTCCTCCTGGGCAGGAAGAAGATCCTTAGCCTGCCTTGATCCTTGGGGCAAGAAGTGAAGAAAAGCCATTCAGGGGGCCTGAACTGGGGGGCAGGAAGGGAAAGGTTCAAGGCTGGAACCTGGTGCCTGTCTTTAAGGCATAAGGTCCATAGTAAAGCACAGACATTTCTTCCGGGCTCTGAATAATAAGGTCCATGATGCCTCTTCTTCAGGGGAGCCAGAAAGGGGGACAGTGAGGGGAGCCATACTGGGGGTCCCTGAGACTACCCCCAGGCTGGTGACTCAGGAGAAGGACTCACAGGACCCAGCGTATGGCTGTATTCAGCACTATGCTTTATTACAGTGAAAAGGAGACAAGGCACAGTCAGCAAAGGAGAAAGGTCCACAGTCAAGCGTAGGCTTCCAGACCCCTCTCCTTGTGGAGTCACACTGGACACAGCTCCCCCAGCAATGAGTTGTGACATACCAGGCACCTCAGTAGAGACTCAGTGCTCAGGTTTTTCACTGGGAGCTGGTCACGTAGGCACCACTGCCCAGGACATACCCATGTTCCAGACCCTCAGAAGGCAGGTGTTCAGCATCACCCGTACTGTCTGTGTAGTTTCGGCACAGTGAGCCACTCTTACCTGTTTTGGGAATGTGCCAGTTCCCAGACACCTGCCAAGTGCCAACCTTGCAAATAGACCTCCCAAAGGTAAAGGTCTCAGGCCTGGAGGTTTAACGCTTTTCTGTGAGTCTCTTTTCCAAGACTCCTGCAGGTGGGGAGGCACATGTCTGTGTGTCTGTGTGTCCGTGTGTCCGTATGTGGGGCGGGAGGGGAGAGCAGGTAGAAGATGGGGGTAGAGATTCCTTCTTCCTCACAGACAAAGGCAGCAAATTGAGGAGAGGAGCAGAAATGCCACCCCTGCCAAGCGCAGCTGACTTCTGTCCGAGGACCCTCTGTGGCGGGGCTGTTGTGGTTTTGGCAGACATGGTTTGCACCCTTGCAAGATTTATAGGAAGACGTGGAGAGGCTTGTCTGGCTCCGAAACCCCACTGGCATTCCTAGCAGTGCCACACATTGGAACTTGGAGGATGATTTCTAATTTTCCAAACCAATTTTGCTGACCTGATTCTCTCTCTCTCTCTTTTTTTAAATCAACTCTTCTGCCAAGAAAGGGGATTGAGGAATGAAAGTAGCTTAATGGAACCGGGTATTTGGGCTGCAGGGCTGGCGTCTCCATGGAGATGGGGGTTGCAGGGTTGGCTGGGATGCAGGGAGACAGCTGTGTGCCTCTCACAGTGGCTGTGATGTGCTCGGAAGGCCCTCTGGGTGGGGGAGACCCGCCCTGCTCTGGGGTCCGGCTCCAGGAGTGGCTAAAGCACGTGGGTGTGAGTCCTTCACAGCTCCCTCCTCTGTTCTTCGTGGCAGGGCCAGGACAAGAACTGGGCAGGTCACTGAGGCACGGCCCCTGCCCTTGAAAAGCTCATGGTCTAGTGGAGGAGGCTGATGGGGCAAGATGTCATGACGACACAGAACGCTAAGTGACCTTGGCCAGAACCCAGCACTTGGGAGCTGCTGGGAGGCCTCACTCCTGAGGGAAAAAGGTCTGGGATGGCTTCCTAGTGTGTGCTGTGGGCCACCCTCCAGGGGGGAGGCAGTGGAAAGGCTTGCCAGCAGCAGAAGTCGAAAATTCTCAGGAAGTAAGGAGAGACAGAGGGAGAGAGAGGGAGAGAGTGTGTGTGTGTATCTGTGTGTGTCTGTGTGTGTCAGTACATAGGTCTCTGTGTGTGTCCGTGTGTGTGTCTACATGTGTCAGTATGTTGGTGTCTGTGTGTCTGTCTCTGTGTGTGTGCGAGCGAGGGTTCCTGGGCCAGTAGTACCTGGCGACGTGGGACAGGTCAGCAGAGGCCAGATGATGCAGACGATGCAGTGCTGAGGAAAGAAAATGTGTTTTGGATCCAAACAGATCTGCCTTCTAAGTCTTGCTCCCCTACTGATGAGCTGGAAAATTCTGGCAACTTACCCAATGCCTGCAATCCTCAGGTCCATCCTCTGGACAGCAGGAATATCGGCCACACCCACTTTCTGGGATCCTGGGTAGGACTGAGCGAGCTAATATTTGTCAAGTGCTGAGTACTTGCCAGTCAAGGATGTGAGCTCTTTGCTCTCTTCTCTTAGGGGCCAGGCAAAGAGTTTTGGTATTTGGCTTGATCTAAGTATAGTTTCCATTCACTTGAAACCCGGGAACTGTTGGGCTTGTGTGGAAGTGCTGGGTTCTGGGAATCAGGGAAGACTGAGGGAGCCGGAAGCCCGGGGTGTAAGGTCCGGGACCCTGCATCGGCTCCGTTCCTCGGATGGCTCTGTTGCTCCGTGAACAGTAGACGCACCGCGTTTGGACCTGAGGTCAGCCCCACAGTGGGCCGAGATGGGATCTGCAGCCACTCCCACAAAGTGTGCTGAGGAATAATTTAGGAAGATCCCTTTGGAGGCCAGCAGAGATGATGGATTGGGAGGGGAAGGCAGGAAAAGCCAGAGAAAAGATGACCGCCATGAGAGGTGACTTTCTGTCCCGTCAACTAGAATCACCGGTGGGACCCTCACGCCCTTAGAAGCCCAAAGGCAGACAGCACTGGCCTTGAGGGGCTGTCAGTCAGGAAGGACCGGTCACAGGTGATGACAACACATGCAACACCCAGTGGTCCTGGTGCTGCGGAAGCCCCTGGACCAAACTCAGCTCTAAGGATGCGCGATTGTAACAATAAAAAAGATGCCACGAGAAGCACGAGTCGTCACTTGCACAGTTACACGGCACTTTGGCCTTTTGCGTTGTTCATCCTGGTCGTACTTCGTGACAGGTTTGTGTAGGTTAGTGTAATGACTTAGAGCCATTTGGCAGGTGGTAAAGTGGAGGTCTGCCTGTGCTGGGAGGGGCCGGACTTGCTGTGCGGGGATTCTTTCTGTGTGATCGTAGAAAGCTGGATGGGCCACGAATGGGTAAAATGGGAAGAAGCGGAAGGAATCAAGATTTGTGCAGGGATGCACGTGGATAAGAATAAATAGAAAGTGTGTAAAAACAGACTTGGAGATGATGGCAGGATTGTAATGGGTGTTTTCCTCTTGGATTTCCAATGTTGTTCTTATTATAATGGTGCAGCACACTTTGAATAAAAATAAACTCTAACACAGTTACAGATTTATCAGCAGTATAACATATGGTAAGGCAGCTGTATTTCTGAGTTAGACCTGAGTTTAAATATTCATTCTGTCTTCATATATGTAAAGTCATTGCCATCTGTAAAATGGGCACATTGCTAGTACCTTTCCCGTGGAGTTTTGAGGCCATGAAATGATGTAACCCATGTATGTGCTCCATGGGTGCTAACTAAGGTCATTACCATGGGCCAGGCCTATCCCGAAGGCTTCATGCAGTGCCACGTTCTGTCTTACAATAGCCAGTATGACGTAGCCATCAGTACCACCCCCGTTTTAGAGAGAAATAGGTCAGGGATTCCAAAGGTCAAGCAACTTGCCCAGGGTCACACAGCAACTTAGTGACGGAGCTGGGCTTTCGGTCTAGACATTCTGGCTCTAAAGCTCCACTCCATTAAGTGCTTGGTGCTAGGGACAGGGCCAGGGAAACCAGGATGTCACTGAGGAAGGATTTATGGAGAATTTACCATCCCCTTGCACTTCCCACTCAGGCCCTATTGTCAGGATCTTTGGGACCGAGCCAGGAGCAAGGCACCGGGTGGCCTAATTCTGTCTCTGGAGGTTCCAGCTGTCACATACAAAAGATGAATGTCTGTCGGGCAGCTCTGTTTTTATCTCCCCACAAAGTTTAATTTCCCCGATGTGAGTGGTTCGATTGCTTTGAGGTTTCCAGGCTTTGCATTCTTCATAAAAAGGGTGGTTTCCTGGGCATTGTGCAGTACGTGAAGTGAATGAAATTCACGTTTCCTGCCATAATGAGGGTCCTAGATCAGCGTCCTGGCTCAGCAGACAGTGGGAGGCTTTTGTTCTTCTCTTCTGTCTTCCTAACTCCTGGGATTTCCACGTCTAGGTGACATACCCCCTAGAATAAGTTAATAGTATATATTGTCTTCTTCCATTGCATTATTGCAAGCAAGGGCAGCAGCAGAACAGAGAAATGTTTACCAAAGTCTGCTTAAGGCAGTGGTTAGGATTGAGAACTTTGGAATCAGATATACCAGAGTTCCAATCAAGCTCTGCGGCTTCAATAACCAGGTGACCTCAAGCAGGCTACCCAGTGCCTCTGCGCCTCTGTTTGCACAGCTATAAAATGGGGGTAATATCTGGGTTTATGGGTTTCTCGCGAAAGATTTAAAAAAGATAATACATACAAAGTGCTGGACACAGTACCCGGTGCATTGCCGAATAATCCGTAAGTGATTGCTGTTATTGGTTGAGCCCGTGCACCAGGACAGCCCTGGGCAATTTTACAGACAGCACCTCAGTGAATCCTCACAAAAGTCCTGTGGGCTGGGAGTTTTGTCCCCATCTAGCAGATAAGGAAATGGGCTCAGGGAGGTGAAGCATCCTGTCATACAGCTCATCAGAGGCAGACACAGGCTGAGAGCCCTTTCGGGATGGGGCCACCATTGTTGCACAGAACTTCATGGTCGGTGCCCAGAATGGCGGGGCCGGTCCTCCCAGCCATCAGAGAGATGCCTCTCATCTTTGACGGGCACAGCAGACAGACAAGGAGATCACTTCAGGGGCAGCCAAGAATTCTTCCAGCATCAGACGAACTACTCAGATGACCCTATGCAGTGATTTCATCCAGTCACCCCGCAAGGCAGTGAAACAGTTAAGAAGGGCCCTGAAAATTTGCTGCTGGTAGTGCTTTGTGCCAAAGATGATGAAGAGGGTGTGCGGTAGGGAATGTGGGATATGCGTTAGCATCCCCTCTACCCTGTGCCAGCTCATGAGCCTGAAGCTGGGACCACAGACGCTAACAAGGTATGGTCCCTGCCCCATGACACATACGTGGGAACAGACAGTCGTGGTCTGGGGCTGAGTGCTAAGTGGTGGAGGAAAGAAAGTGTGGTGAGAGCACAAGTAAGCAAGGGAAGGCTCGCCGGGGAAGGCAGCACGCTGTGAGTCGGGTTTGGAAGCAGGCCTAGGGGTTCACTAAGGGAGGAAAGGCTGACAAGGTGCATAAGAGCAACACATGTTGAGAAAAATGGCAGTCTTCTGGAGTGGCTGGAGTTTTTGGGGTATGTGCTGAGGAGCATGGCAGAGGATGTGGAGAAATCAAGGCGCCCCCAGGTGCAGCCCTGCCAGGCTCTGCGGGAGGGCATCTCTCAGTCTCCTGGGGCTGGCATAGCAAACGACTGCTGACCGTGTGGCTTAATGCAATGGAAATGTACCCCCACAGTTCTGGAGACCAGAAGTCCACTCAAGGCAGGGTTATACACCCTGCAAAGGGTCTTTCCTTGCTTCTAGATTCTGGAGCCTCCAGGTATTCCCCGGGCTTGCAGGCATATCATTCCAGTTTCTGCCTCCCCATTCAGATGGCCCCCTCTCCTCCTTGTGGGTTTGTCTTCGTCTGCGTGTCTCTGATAAGGGCACTTGCTCTTGGATTTAGAGCCCACCTGCCTAGGCCTGGATGATTTCATCTTAAGATCTTTAACGTAATTGCATCTACAAAGGCTTCATTTCCAAATAAGGTCATATTTACAGGTTCCAGAGGTGAGGACATGGACATCTGTCTTGGGGGTGAGTCAGCTCACTACAGGACTTCACGTGCATTATCTGATTCAATCCTCAGAACTCTGAGGGGCAGATACTCTTATTATTTTCCTTTTACAGAGGAGGAAACTCACTCGAAGGGGTGGGAGGTGAAGTATATGAGAGCAGGGCTCTCGCCTGTCCTCCTCAACATTTGCCCATGTGTGGAATTATTTCTGGCACATTGTAGGTGCTCAGCTAATATTTAGTGAATAAATGCTTTACGAGGAATACAGCACGGGCGAAGAGCCCAGGCCAATACTTCATTGAATTAGACTCCGGACTGTATTATTTAATTAGCTGTGTGACTCTGAGAAAATTAGGTAACCTCTCTGTGCCTTAGTCTCCTCATGTAAAACAATGAAGATGAACGTACCTCATAGGGCTGTTGTGAGGTTTACAAGAATAAATCCATGTCCAGTGCCAAGAACAGCGCCTGGCACATAATCAGTGCGTAGTCAATGGAAATGTGAAGTGTTACTCCACACTGCCTCTCACAAGGGGAAGCAGACCATGGTGGTTAATGATGTGCACTGAGAAAAGTGTCAGGGAGCTGTGAGCAGCCAGCGGAGGGGCTGAGTACTGCCTGGAGGCTTTGGGGGAAGACTTCTGGAGAAGAAGAGGTACTTGATTTGGGCCTAGGATGAGCTGCAGGACCAGCAAATATAAGGGTGTGGGGGTGGGGAAATGAGGGTGCATTCAAGCAGTGGAGGTAAGGGGCTGAGTCCCGTGGGACCCTGAACACAAATCCCACTGAGGCAGACGACACCGTGGGTGGTCCTGGAATGGAGAGTTCAAGGTGTCCTTGGGACGCCTCACTGAATTGTCTGAACCTATCTTTTACTAACTGTGGGATCTTAGGCAAGTCATTTAACCTGTCAGAGCCTCAGTCTCTCCATCAGCAAAGTGGGCATAATAATTCTACTTGCAGCATATGATTGTGCTATTAGTAGATAGTAAGTTCCGAATAACTCTTAGCACCTATGATTTTTTAAAAGATTTTATTTATTTGAGGGTGGGGGAGAGAGAGAGAGCACAAGTGGCAGGGAGAGGCAGGGGAGCCTGGACCTGGGGCTCGATACCAGGACCCCGGGATCATGACCTGAGCTGAAGGCAGACACTTAACCAACTGAGCCACCCAGGCGCCCCAGCACCTCTGATTTATATCAGTATTACTACCACTGCTACTATTACCGTTTGGACGTCCGGCCCGTGGTGGGTGGTCATTACGGCCCCCGTCCCGGCATGGCTTTGCCGGAATTGTGGGCTGTGGGCTCTGTGTTGGGTTCTTCCTCTGTTCTCTCTCTGACTGATGCCCAAAAGCGTGAGGAGAAATCTTGGGCAGGTCTTTCCAGATTCCGACCTAAACTCTGGCCCTTTTCAAGGTTCAGGTGCTTTGGTTTGAGTGTGTTCGGGATTGTGGTGGATGCGATTGAGAATAGGGGGTGGGAAAGAACAGAAGGCCAAGTGTGGGTATCTCAGTGCTCTATTCTAGATAAAAGCAATGTGGTTGGGACCAGGTTGCCTGCTCGGGTGTGTCTGGGGAAGAGTGTGTGTGTGTGTGTGTGTGTGTGCACGTGTGCACTGTGCACTCTCACTTCGATTCAGCATTTCGGTTCAGATGTTTACGGTCTCCCGCTGTAGAGTCATGGCGCTGGGCACAGAGTAAATGATGAGATGTGCTTGGTGTCCAAGGCATTCCCCGGGAAAGGGAGGGTTCCGAGGTATGAAGAGGTCACGATGACAGAAGGAGCACCCTGAGAGTGGCCGACGCAGGCCCTGGTGCAGAGCCGAGCAGGGCAGGGAGAGCAGCGCTGGGCCGGAAGGCTGAGGACCATTCTCCGTGGTGAGGAAGGACATGCCGGAGTTCCAGGCTGAGAAGCCTGAGTGCAGGAGGGCTCAGTGGGCTGGGCGTGGCTGGAGGGGACCGTGCGGGCTAGGGAGTGGCGGCCTGCGTGGCTGGGGGTGGCAGGGACAGGCCAAGCTGAGCAGGACGTTACCTGAAATATGGGATAGATGTTGTGGGAAGCGGCTCTCCTGGGCCGGACAAAGGTGATCTTGGTCTCAAGGCGCTGTGGCAGCTCATCTCAGCCTTCTCTCCCTTGGCCCCTGTCTCAGCTACACTGCTCCTTCCAGACCCACTGGGACCCAGCTACTCCCTTAGTGGGTCTTCGGGCTGGCGCCTCATCCTGGCCACTTTGGCCGGAGTCCTCTTATGCGGGCCTCCTTCTCCCACCCTGCTACGTGCCGTTCCAGATCCCACTCTGGGCTTGTTGTAGAATTCCTTCTTTGTGATGTGCTTGTTCGGCGTCTGACCCTGTCTCTGCCATGAGCTCCCGAGGCGATGACCGCAGGGCAGCATCTGGCTTGGGTGGGCCCCTCTCAAATCCGTGCTGAGTGGAGGCCCGGATGAATGCGTGAGGGGCGGGCCTGGGGATGGGAGCGGGGGCTACGTCCAGTGGCAAGGACTGCATCTCCAAGGAAACCCAAACCTAGCACGGGGTTTATTTCTAGTTCCAGGCTGCTACATCAGGAAGCGAAGCCGGGGGCTGCGGGGCCTCTCTGGGGTTATGCAAACCAGTGTGCGGCCAGGCTCTCACATTGCGAGGTGCTCTGTGGGGAAGCGGGAGCTTCTCTCTGGGGTCCTCTCTGAGGCCACCCCTCTGCGCTGGGCGCTGTACTGTAGGGAACGAAGCACTAACGACCTGCCAGAAAGGGAGAGGCTGCTGAGGATGGCCAGTTCCACAGAAGCCCCGGGGAGAGCCGTCCTCAGGGAGTATGTCACCCAGGGCCCCAGTCAGAAACTTGGTCTACTCCCTGCTTCCCTTCCAACAACCAATGCTGTTCACAAGAATTCAGACCGGCCCAATGTCACCCATCATCCCCAGAGTCAGCCCCTCGCTCCTCCCCTCTCACATCACCCTTCTCACCTCCTAGGAGCTTCTCAAACCATGCACCCCTTTCCACCCTCGCTGCCCCACGTCCAGCTTCAGCATTTGGGGCACGTCCTAGTGCATCAGCCTCCCCACTGGCCTCTCTGCCTCTAGCCGTGCCCTTGCAAACCTGCCTCCACGTTGCCTCCAGAGACAGCTTTCCAAAACATAATTTGTATCCCATCACTTCCCTCCTTAAAGCCTTCAGGGGCTCCCTGTTACCTGGGAGATGAAGTCCAAGTTTTAGCCTGGTCCTTCCTTGTCTGTTCTCTTGCCACCTACTCACTGCCCAGACCCCTCTCTCCCACACTCGTACCCTCTGGGCCAACCAAGTCAAACCATATGATGTTTCCAGAACAGCCCCAGTTTCCACTCCACGGCAGATATGACTTCTCTGCCCAGAACCTTCTTCCTTCCCTATCCTGTTTTCTTCCCTGAAGTCACTTCCAACATTGCCTCCCCTGGGAGGCCTTCCGTGATCCCCTACCTCCAGGCTGATTAGGCCCAGCAGTCCCCTGTGCTGATGCCCTCACTCGTGGTGCCACCTGGTGGGCACATACCCACCTCCATCTGTCCAGCTCTCCCACACCCTCTAGGCTGCGAGGCTCCAAGGGAGGGCCTGTGCTTTAGTCACAGCCCGGTATTCTCTGACCTCCACAGGTTCTCAGGGAATGACTGGCCTCTAGCTGCAGAAGTTACCAAGATTCAGGACAGGGAGGCAAAGTCTCCTTCCCTTAAAATGGTCTCTGCTCAACCTCGTTCCGGGGCTCGTTAGCCTCGCTCAGCAAAATCCCTTGAGTGGCCGTACTCCCGACACCCTCGTCAGCACCAGACCCTGGTCTCTGACAGTGATATAGGGCACCTTGCCCACTGTCGACGTGCCACAGTCTTCTCAACCCTGCCTGTGCACGACGGCCACCTTGGGGCTTGGACTCCACCGTCAGAGACTTGCTGTGATGGCTCTGGGGCAGGTCCAGAGCATCAGGATTGTTCAAAACGCTGCCCAGGTGATTCTAAGAATGTGTAACCAGCTTGAGAACCACTCAGGCCCAGTCATCCTAGAGTAGTGGTCCTCGTCCTTGGTTGTATGTTATAATCACCCGGAGAGTTCATAAGACCGACTGCCCGTGTCCTGGACCTACCATCCCTGACCCAATACATCAGAATCCACTGGGCTGGTAGCAATCTTGGCATCAGCATTAAACCCAGGATCCTCCCTCCCTCTCTCCTTCACTCCCTCCCTCTCTTTTCACGTTCCAGAAACATTTGCTGGGCTTACCTGTTGAGTTCTGGGAGCACTGAAGTGATTCAGACCCTGTCCCTCCTACGTGGGGGCTTAACAAGGCTCAACTCGGGGCTGTTAGGAAGGGACGAGCTCCCTGCTCCTTAAGGGGAACGTGTCCCGTGGTTGGGTGTGCTGCGCCCTGCACCGGCTCCCAGTGCCTCCTCCTTTTCATCAACCGGCTGTTCCCCCGGGGACGCCCATGCTGGGTCAGCCCAGAGACTGGGTCTCTGCTCGGTCAGGTCACATTAGGATGGGGGCTTTCCGGGGACTGCCCCTGACCCTGCCTCAGGCTGGCCGTAGAGGCAGCGTGGGGCTGCGGGGCTCTGCTTTCTCCTTGGCACATGCGAGGTCTGCAGCCATCCTTTGTCCACGGCTGCACCTGCAAGCACGTCTGTGTCTCAGTCCCACGCACGGTCCCTTTGATGGAAAGAATCCACCTGGGCACTTTAAAAAATTTTTTTTAAAAATTGAGGTGAAATTCACATATAAAATTAACTGAAGTGAAAACTTCAGTGCCGTTTAGTGCATTCACAATATTGGGCAAGTGCCACCCTGTCTAGTTCCAAAACCTTTTCCTCACCCCGAGAGGAAACTCTGTTCCCATTCCCCTTACCCCCAGTCCCTGGCAACCACCAATCTGCATTCTGTCTCTATGAACTGGTCTATTCTGGATATTTCTATAAATGGAGTCCTACAATATGTAGCCTTTTATGTCTGGTGTCTTTCACTTAGCATGTTTGCTGGGTCCGCTGACATGTAGTATCTCCCAGTACTTCCTTCCTTTTGATGGATGAGTAATATTCTGTTGTATGGTTGGACAATGTGTTACTCACTTATCAGTCCAGGGACACCTGGGCTGTTTCTGGCTGTAGCTACTGGGAAGTCTGGGCACTGACAATTCTGTACATCTATACTCCAAACATCCCCTGACCGGGTATTAGCCAGTGGTCTGTGGTGGCCCCCTTCCCTGTACTAATCAAATACTATCTTCGAGGTCCCTGAGGGGGTGTATGCATACTTCGGACGTCTCTTGCTCCAGCTTCCAGCCTCCGCTGACATCTCCACCTCTCTCCATGTCCTACCCGGGTGCTTCTAGCCCGGTCTCTGCACTATCCCCCCCAGGCCCCCCACCCGAATCTTGGGCAGGAGGCTGGTACGCGTGCAACAGGCTGCAGCTGAGGGTTCAGCGTGCAAATGGAGGGGGCGGACAGCACACTGTGCCGACAAGGGCTTGGAAGTAAATTTTGCATGTCACCCTCTGAAAGGAAAAATTGCTTTTTCTCCATCCTTCCACAGCACTTCCGACATCAAACGTGCGAGGTTTTCCCCACAGCAGGTAATTCTCCAATTCTCAGTGGACGGTGACGAGATGTTCTATAATTTAACTCACCTCTGGCACGACTGCTGGAGCTGGCGAGCACCCCGCAGGTGAAGGGCTCCGTCCCGCAGACTGCCCCAGTTCAGAGGCCAGGCCCAAGTCCCAGGCTGCCTCTGTGCTCCGACCAACTGGCTGCTCACTGGCGGCTCCTACCACCTCCCCCTCAGTTTTAATAATTTGCTAGAACAGCTCACGGAACTCAGGGAAAGCGCTTCACTTAGTCTTACTGACTCACTACGAAGGACACAAAGGAATGCCCCCTGAAGAGACACACAGGCGAAGTGTGGAAGGGTCCTGCGCACGGGGGCTTCTGTCCCCGTGTAGAGTAATGGGGTGAGCCACACTCCTGGCATATGCACACGTTCTTGTTCACCAGTCTGGGAACTCTCTAGATCCCTTCAGTTAAGGTTTTTATAGAGGCTTCATTACATAGGCATGTTTGATGAAATCGTTGGCTATTAGTCTGAACTCAATCTCTCCCCTCCCTGTGGGTGAGTAAGGGGGTGGGGCTGAAAGTTCCAACCCTCTAATCCCATGGCTGGCTCCCTGGTGACTGGCTCCCCTCCTTAGAGGCTTTCCAAATGTCACATCATTCACATAAACTCACATGTGGTTGAAAGGGGCTCGTTATGAATAATAAAAGACACTCCTTTCATCTTTATGGATCTGGGCACAAAACCCAAATATTAGAACAAAAGATGCTTCTAGTGCACCCATCATTTAGGAAATTATAAGGGTTTTAGGGGCCCTGTGCTGGGAATTGGGAACAAGGCCCATATATATATTTTTCTTCTATCAGAACAGTGCACTGCCCTAAAACTCCATACACGCATGCACGGGGTATTTCTCACCGACAGTGTCTGTCTGTCAATCGGGTTTGGACAGACACCTCCCATCTCCGTCTTCCTCTTGCCGCTTTCCAGTGCCTCCTGCCCAGTATTTAAAGCTGCCAACTTCTGTCTTCTCTGGTCCTTGTAAAGCATGACCTGGGGTGGGACAGAGATGCGATGGGCACCCCCGAGGTTGATTTTATTTTTCTTCTGAATCGAAAGAAACCTCCTCTCCGTGAGAGGAATTCTGCCATGTTTCTGGGCTAACTGGCTCATAAAAGCCACCAGCTTTTAAAAAGAGCATGAGAAACAATTCTGTGTGTAACACGAGGTGCCCCATGTCATGGGGGTTACCCTACCGCTTTGGACACGGGGAGCGGGATGGGGCGGGAGCAAGCCCGGAGGGGCCTCTGCAATTAACCATCTACTCCTTTCTGGTAAATCCTGTCTGTTTCGTCTTCTATTATTTTTTTAAAGTTTGCTCGTAGATAATGGTTAGGAGCTGGGCTTTCACTGGGAGCAGTTTGGAGACTATTGAATGCTTCTGAGCAGACAAGAGACATGCTCCTTAGATTTTGGAAGGACCTCCCTGGTTGCTGCATGTGACCACATGGTAGGGGCGAGAAGGCTGCCAGTCAGAGGCTGCTTTGGGATCGCAGGTGAGAGGTGGTGATGACTCGGCCGGGTTGGAGACACCGGGAGGTCGGAAGCCATCAGACTATGGATGATTCTGAAGGCATAGCTTCTGTTGGAGGACTGGATGTAGAATATGGGATAGGGTCAAGGATGACTCCGAGATGTCTGGCCGGAGTGATTGAAAGGCGGGCTTGGGGGCAAATGTAGGCTTAACAGATGTGGGAGCGAGGAGCAGGGGTTTGGTGGGTTCAGTGTGTCTAAGGTGCCTGCTGCGTGTCCCCACAGAGGTGAAAGAGGCAGGTGTACCCGACATTGCAATTCAGGAGAGCTAGGGACGGTGGTGGTGACGGAAGGCGGAAGCACCAGAAGTGACGGGTGGGTTAACGATTCCCTCCACACACACCCTGCGCCCCCTGCTTCCGGCTCTGCACTGGAGCTCGCACACACACTTACCCGGAAAAGTGAAAAACAAAAACAGGAAAAGTAAATGAGGGGGGAAATCACACATTGAGCCAAGAAGGAGCTTCAGAAAGTATCGAGCAGAAGGGGGAACCTGAGGCCCAAAGAGTACAGGTGCTTTGCTCCAGGTCACACCACAGCATAGCCCAGGCTGCCCCTGCTCTTTCTGACCCGCCATGTTGCCCACCGGCTCAGGATTCGAAGGCTGCCTGTGTGCTGGGCTGAGGGCGGTAGGGCTGAGGCTGGATGACTCTCAGCGTTGTTTCCCTCCAGGTCACCATCCTCGTCAGCCTGGCCCTCGCTTTCCTCGCCTGCATCGTGTTCCTGGTGGTCTACAAAGCCTTCACCTATGACCACAGCTGCCCAGAGGGATTCGTCTATAAGGTAAGGGGCTTCTGGCAGGTGAGTGGCCCCAGGTGACTGCCAACCTCAGTTAGAGGGTTATCAACGTCTTCTTTTCACTGGCATCCAAATTCGGGTGACCTCCCTGCACACTATTGGAAGTGTAGTGTGTGTCAGGCAAGGACTTTCACAGAGGACTAGGTTTCCTTCCAGTAGGCAGTAGACTGCTTCCTCCCAGATGGTGCTTTCCAGAGTCGGGAGTCAAGAGATGGTCCAGCTTCGGGCTGGAGGGCAGCGGTCAGGGAGAGCTCGCTTCCGCTTGGGATAGGCTGGTCCATCTTCAGAAAGCTCTGCCCTGGCACCCGTCTTCCTGGTTTGATGTCTCATTCCCTGTGGTGGGAGCTGGTGCTTTTGAAGTCTCCCGAGTCCTTCTGTCGGGCCCTTCCCACTGAACCCTGCTCTGAGCGCACTCCTTCCTTTGAAGAACCCAACCAGCTGCGTGACTCTGGGGGCATCTCCCCCCCCCCCCAACCTCAGTTCTCTTGCCTGCAAAATGGGCATTGGTAATACCTGCCCACAGGATTTTTGTGAGGCCTTAAGGAGAGAATTTAAGTTAGCCAAGGACCTATTAGATAATGGGCTCTCAATGAATATTAACTGTAATAAAGACAGACTGTCTACAGCAAAAACAGGTGATACAAATGTTTATAAATTGCCATTTACTGAACACCTATTATAAGTCACAGCCTTTCCTAGATATTTTCATAAACACTATCTCAATTGTGCTGTACACGTATTCTGAAAAATAGGTTTTATTGCCTCCATTTTACGTACGAGGAAACAGAGCAAGAAAGTATAGGATAAGAGAGTTTTCTAAATCGTCACATTACATTTCTAAGTGAGGGGGTCAAATGCAGGATGTTCTGTCTTGGAAACACGTGTCCTTCAGGGCTGCTACGTGACTTCCTCAGACTACATTCCTGGTAGTTAAAAGCTGAGGTTCTCAAAGAGGCAACAACTCTCAAGAGGGGACAGTTGAATGAACGATGACGTGTTCACAGGAGGGATTTCTGCGCAACCGTGAAAATGGGTGAGGAAGGTCTCCAGACCCGGGCCTTGAATATCCTGCAGGACACTTATAAAGAGAAAAAGGCCTGCCTTTGTGTGAGGAAAAGGGGAAGGGAAGGATATTTGCTTATATTTTCAAAAAGAGACTCTAGAAAGATAAATGAAAAAACTAGGAAAACGGTTACTTGGTGGCGGGGGTGGGGTTAGGAAAGAGAGTAGAGGGGACAGGAAGGAGGAGCAAGGCTTCATCTTGCTACCCGTTTGTCCTTGGTGTCTGTAAATGTCTGACATTTCTAAAAAATAAGTAAGAAAAAGTCATTCCTGAAGCTCAAACGCGAGCTCCACAAAGAACCGAGCTCTGTACCCATCTGGGGACATGAACGTACAAAGAAAATACATATTCCAAATGGCCACCACGCACTGACTGGACACCCGCAGGGGATATAGCCTAAGGGTACAGAAAGTGGCAGAGAGATCTTCAAGTTGATTCAATAATCTAACTCTTGGTCGTAATATTCGTGTGATTTCGTGACCCTTTGATGTATTTGTAGGATAACACAGCTAGACCATTCAGTCGAGGTTGTGGGCAACCAAAGATTTTGATCAAAGAGAGAGGAGTCACATATAAAACCAAAGAAATGAAACGGGCAGCCATAGGCCAGAGCCGTGGCCCAGCAAGGCAGCTGGGATGGGAGAATGCGCCGGACCAAGAGGTCTGGGGACCCCCAGTAGTGTCCTCATAGCCTCGCAGTCACTGAGCAGAGGACCAGGAATTAGCCCCCGCCTTGGGTTTCTTTCTCTCTTTGTAAACGGAGGGATAATTGACATGTAACATTGTGTTAGTTTCAAGAATCAACGTGATGATTCGCTATTTGCAGATATTTTTAAGCGTAAGTCTAGGTAACACCCATCACCACACAGCTACAAAATTTGTTTTTCTTCTGATAAGAATTCTTAAGATCAACTCTCAGCAACTTTCGAATATGCAATACAGTGTTTTTCACCATAGTCACCATTGTCCATGACATCCCCAGGGCCTCTTTACTTTATAACTGGAAGGCTGTGCCTTTTAACCACTTTCACCACCTTCACGCCCCCATCCCCCAGCCTCTAGCATCGGGTTTCTTTTTCTTTTTTTTTTTTTTTTAAGATTTTATTTATTTGTTTGACAGAGACAGCCAGTGAGAGAGGGAACACAAGCAGGGGAGTGGGAGAGGAAGAAGCAGGCTCCCAGCGGAGAAGCCTGATGTGGGGCTCAATCCCGGAATGCTGGGATCACACCCTGAGCCAAATAAGGACTGTGCCACCCAGGCGCCCCCAGGTTTATTTTTTCTGTTTCGAGCAGGTGGCAGCATTGAGATGGTGGTGGTGATGATGTTGGGGAAAGAGTGCTGAGGCCCAGGCCTGGCCAGGTGACATCGCCTGCCCTCTGGCTCAGAGCCTCTGGTGGCCGTGGCGCCGGTCGGGTGGGAAGCGGTCCGCTGAGCCCCGCCTGACTCTGTCTCTCGTCCTCAGCACAAGCGCTGTATCCCGGCCTCCCTGGATGCGTACTACTCATCCCAGGACCCCAACTCCAGAAGCCGCTTCTACACAGTCATCAGCCACTACAGCGTGGCCAAGCAGAGCACCGCTCGGGCCATCGGGCCATGGCTGTCGGCGGCGGCTGTCATCCATGAGCCCAAGCCGCCCAAGACCCAGGGCCATTAGAGGCCCACCCCCAGCCAGAATGGGGGGCACAGAAGGGGGCCCCCTGTCGGCTAAGCCAAGCTCCAGTTACAAGACACCACTGTACTCCTGGGATATGGGGGTGGGGGCGGGGCCGGGGTGGGTGGGGGGGATCTCACCGAAAATATCGTGCACTGGAGTTGTCTGAATCGATATTTCTTTTTGTCCTTTGGTATTGTTGATTCGTCCCCAAGTCAGGATTATGTACAAAGGCATGTTTCGTGTTGATTGTTCCCATGTAAGATATTTTCAAAGCCACTGCTTATTACTTGTTAGGAAAATTTAAAAACAGAAAAGGAAACAAAATGAACAAGGAAGGATTAAACTGGCTGCATCGGGAAGACGTTGGCAGAGTGAGGCCCACAGACTCTGGGCTTCCTCGGTGAGAAGCCGTAGTTTCAGTGGCGGGGGGGTGGGGTTTGGAAGGTACAGAAAATGTGAGTGATGCAGACTGGGGCTCTGTGGTTGGCCTCTGGTCTGCAGGAGAGGAAGACAGCAAGTCAGGACTGGCCTAGTTGGCGAGGAGGGATGATTTCGGTGTTGTTAAGCCCAGGATGCCCAGAGCCCAAAGTCAAGAGCACCCACTGTGGGTGTGTTTTGCTGAGTTAGCACAAATTGTCCATACGGGAATCGGAGCTGGGGCTCGGGCGGACTCTCGCGGCCTGGGGGTGCCTAGATGCAATCAAACACTTTCTCTCTGTCTTGCGTGTCTAGGTCGACCCCTGGATACTGCCTGTGTTTAAGGGACAACAGGGGCAGGAAGGGAGAGAGGCGAGGCCGCGGGACCAAGCAGGGCATGGGACAGGCATATCACATGTGGCCAAGCTATAAACACAGGCACCACATTTTAAAAGTCTTGTTTGCTTGTTACTTCCCAAAGTGCTAATAACAATTGAAGAGTGATAAGGGTCATAGTCGGGAACCTCAAGTGACAGCCAGGGAGACTTTAAGATTGGGGCTGCAACAATGCCAAATCACCCCTAAAGCAAGCTGAGAAAGGTGACCATCTGTTGCCTACCTGTTTACCGACAGCCGCTGGATAAGCACCCAAAGTCCCCAGTCTAGTTCTCGAAGCTGACTGGGGGGCAGCGTCTGGCATTGACTGGGCCTCCTGCTGGCTCTGGGACCACATCAGGAACTCCCACACAGTGCTCCTGCAAAGATTGCCAGGAGGCCCGCTCCGTGGGATGTGGCTCCAGGCCTGCAGGGCCAGAACTGCCTGGGAAAGTTGGTTATTCGAGAGGTAGTATTCTTTGCCCCACGAAGCCGCGACAGGCCGTTTAATGGACATTTTCTCCTGGCTTGCTATGTTGCTGAAATCATCGTACACAACAGCTGGGTAATAAGACTAGCATAGCTCAAACTCTCCTGCCAGACACTATCATCTGACTTTCCTCCTCCCACCCCGTCACCTCGAGTCACCTGTAAATTCATTTGTCATCCGAAGCGGAATAACAAATCGTCCCTAGCAAAACCGCTGAGCGCTTCATAATTTTGTGGTGTATTTTTGTCAGTAGGTAGCAGAGGCTGAAGTATTTTTTGGTGTAATTCTTGAACTTTTCTGACAGGAAACAAATAAAGATAGATGTGTCTGAAATTCTCGACCTTCCTTTGCAACTTTCCTCACCTTTTGCTCAGTGAGCCTGATGGGAAGATCCTGAGGGAATCGGTCCCCGAGAACGGGGTGGGCTCTGGGGGCAGACTGTCTTGTGAGGCTGGGGCTGGAATAGGGCTGTGGGGAGATCTCCATCCTCAGGCAGGTCGGCCCTGAAATGATGCTGTGGTCAGAAGCAAGGACTAAGAGATACACACGGCCACTTGGCTCACGGTGCAATGTCCTTCACCCCGTGAGTATCTGCTGAGCCCCCACGGAGGGCCGGGCTGTGCTGGGCACGGAGCATTCAGTGACAAATGATGCGTGGTCACCACCCTGACATCTGGAGATGGCATTGGATGTGGACAGAGATGCTGGAAAAGAAGAGTTTGAGGATGCCACTGGTATGATACAATCGCCTGTTAGCCAACAGCTCGAGGAGGAAGGTGATGAGCGATCAGTGGGGTCCTCTTTATAATTAGCTCTAAGATTTATTATAACCATGGCAGGGGGTAGTTATTGACCCCCATTTCACAGATAGGGAGACTGAGGCTCAGAGGGATGGAGAAGTGTCCCAGAGCCGTAGCAGATGAGCTGGGATTTGGACTCAGTTGTGTACGGCTCCTTTGCCTCCAGCCTGCTTCTCCAAGACCCTGAGCAACCCTGTCAAGGTGATAGTTCATTCCCCTCTAAAGTCAAGTCACTGTTATTGTAAAAGCAAACCAGCTTACTCTCAGCCAGAACTCAGTATCAATGGTTAATGTGAAGAATAGCAAACATGTGGGGCGCCTGGCTGGCTCAGTTGGTAGAGAATGCGGTTCTTGATTTTGGGATTGTGATTTGGAATCCCACCCCTCCCCCCCCCGCCGCCCAAAAAAAGACTAGCAAACACGTGAATGCCCCTTGCTCCGTGCCAGGTACTATGTGTGTCCTATAACCCTCCATCAGCTCCATGAGATAAGCACCCCCATCATCAACGTCACTGTCGTCACCCCCACTTTGGGATGGAGGAGTGCAGGCATGGAGCAGTGCAGCCTCCTGTACGAGGTCACGTGGTTAGGAAGCCGTGATTCCAGCCCACAGGGTTTGGGACCGGTGTCCTAAGCACGGTGCCATTCAGCAGTAACCGCTCTCATCCCTATATTTTGCTTGGTAGTTTATGGTTTGTGTTCACAGCTCTTCTCAAACTCAGATGACAGGGTGTTTGAGGGAAAGGCTGGGATTGACTTCGGGCAGAGCTGGAGGCTGAGGCTCCAAGTTCATTGCTGCCCTGGGGATTGCGGCCATTCAGGCACGCCTAGCAGGAAGGAGAGGAAGACAGCCGGGCTCCTGCCCTCTGGGGCGGCCCCCGCAGCTGAGCTCCGGCGTTAGACAACCCTACCCGCGCCCGCGGGGCCGTGGAATTGAGCCTGTCTTCAGGGCGGGGTGAAGCCAGGGCAGGGATCTGGGCGGGCAGCCCGCGTTGAGGCAGGCTGATCCATATGGCCAACGCGTAAACACCCACTATTTTTTTCAATTACACAAAGTCAACTAAAGACTTAATGAACACATGTTCAAACATTCTGTCATAAATGGATTTGCCACTCCATTGCCTCAAAAAATAAACCAGAGCCATCTTTTCTCTGGAATGAACGGGCTACGGGTGTGTGACTGGAAAGAAGGGAGAGGGTGGGGGGCAGGTGATGGGCGACAGACACTTCTGTTTTTAGGGGCAACCCTGGGGCCATGTGCTATTCTTGGTAGGGTCATACCTTTCTCTGCAGAAAAAAAGAGGGTACCTGACTCTTCCCACAAGACCCAAGGAGTGGGAGATGAGTTCTAGAAGAGTTTAAGCAGAGGGGATTGGTCAGGGAAAAGCTGCTCTGGTTTTGGAGGGTGGGGTTTTGCAGAGCGCCGCGGGCTGATGGAGAGTCGGGAGGAGACAGGAAATCACGGTAAAACAGCACCTTGGTTTGTAGAATAAGCTCCGTCTGTGGCTTTTGCACCCTTTTTAACCTCCTCACCGACACTGGGAACCGCTCTCTTGAGAGGCTCCCGCTGACAGGGAGAGAGGACAGAGGGAAGGTGCGCAGGAGAGGTGGAGGGGAGGGCGGGACAGTGCGGCTGTCAGCCAGGGGTCCTTGGAGCACCGGGCCTTAGACCCGGGCCTCGAAGGACCGCTCGCGTTTTGACGGAGAGAATTCGAGAAGACGCCAGGGAGCAGACAGCACTCCCAGGGAAGGGGAAGAGCATCACAGAGGTGCGGAGGAGAGACGGCCCGGGGCTGCTCCTTACACCGGCTGCTGGAGGCCGAGAGGAAACCAGCACAGGACGGGACGCAGCGGCTGCTCCCCCGCGGCCCCCGGGCCAGGCTGGGGGGTGTGTGGGGGGGCAGACGCCTGAAGACACCCTGGCTGCTCCTGGGGGAGAGGCTGAGATGGCGCCAGGGTAATCCCAGCCGGCCATCAGGCCCGGAGATACTTAGAGAGGTGTACATTTTTCTTGGAAAATCGAGAGACTACCTGTCCGAACTGCTGTTGATCAATTTATCCTGAGCCCCTCACCCCTCCATGGTGTTCTAATCCGACTGGGGAGTCATGTGGAAGAAGGAGAAGAAGAGGAAAGAAATCCCTGATAATTTTTCCAAGAAGCACACATCGCCATCTCTTTAGAAAAAGAGCGCTCCTGAACAGTGGAGGGAAACAGACTGGTTTCCATGGCAACATCAATGTCCTTCCCCATAGATCAGCCTCAAATCTGGCACCGCGGACTGTTTATCTGATTCTGTCCTTTTCTCAGAAGTGATCTGCTTCTGAGAACCCAGACCCAGAGTTCATTCGTCAAAGGTGCCCTCAAAGGTGGCCATCCCCTCTCTGGACACTCGGCCTCTCTCTCCTCTCTGTCTTTCTCTGTCTCTGCCTTTCTGCCTCCTTCCAAGGGAAGGATGTCTGGAGGCTGTGGACTGAATTGATGTAATTTATATTTCGATTTGAGGCCCCTGGTGAGCGCTGTGCTGGGCGTGGGTGGCAGAGGGGGAAACAGAGTCCCTGGGAGGGGCCCAGCCTCCCCGTGCCGTCCTTCCCGGATCTGCGGCCTCGGCTAGCTTCCTCCCCCCTCTCAGCTTCAGCCTCCCCATCTTTAAAATGGGGACAATAATTGTACCTGCCTTATTTTGCCAGAATTTAATGAGATAATATTTAAAGATTTACCCATGGGCAGCTTTCAACAAATTCTTGCTGCCATATCTTGAACAACTCCCTTCCTCAGGCTCAGTTTTCTCATTGTAAATCGGAATTATTTATTAAAACAAAAACAATAGCCTTCCCCTCACAGGACTGCTGTGGTTTAAAATAAGGCAGTGCTGTGAAGTGCCCATGACACAGAAATGGGTCACCTCCCACCTGCCCTTAGGAAGCCTGTGGAACCCGCCCCTTTCCTTCCAGGCATCCCTTACCTCGAAACCACACGTGCCCTAACACAGACCTCACGTCCCATTTTCCTCGTGTCTTCCAACAGGTTTTCATTTGTCAATTTAGTCACACAAATCTATCACTTATTTTAAACAAATTTATCATTTTAATGATAACATTCATTTAGGCCATTTTGATTCAACTCTTTCCATGAATGTTTTAAACAGTATTACACTACAGACTTTATTCAGATTTCACCAATTTTCTACTAAAATTCTTTTCCTTTTCCAGGATCTGTTCCAGGACCCCACACTGCATTCGGCTCTCTCACCTCCTTCGGTTTGTGACAGTCCCTCAGTCTTACCTTGTCTTTCACAACCTTGACATTTCTGAAGGTGCAGGTCAGGTGTTTGGTAGACTGTCCCTCTGTGCGGGTTTGTCTGATGTTTCTCACAGGTATGCTGAGGATGCAGATTTGGGGGAAGAATTGCACAGAGGGGACTGCTGTTCTCAGAGCATCACGTGGGAGGGTGCATGACATTGGTCTTACCCTGGTGATGGTAACCTTGGTCTTCACTTTAGGTGGTATTTGTTTCTCCATTGCGATGTTACTATTTTTCCCTTTGCAATTCGTTAAAATTTGGGGTAGGTGCTTTGAGAAAGTGTAAATGCCCCATCTCCCCTCCCACCTGCACGGACTCATCTTAGCATCCATCCGCAGATCTTGCCAGCAGCAATTACTACTGTAGTTTCTAATCGTCATTTTCTATTTCCCCATTTCTTCTACAGTTAACAATTGGAATTCTTCTGTAAAAAAAAGTTGTCCCTTCTCATTCATTCGCTGATTCAATCATTTATTTATAATAGTAATGACTATATATTAATACAGTATATGATAGTATATACTATAATAGTATATTTATTTATACTTGTTACAATCAAATACTATATTATTTATTTTGTTGCTCAAATTGTTTCAGCTTTTGTCTTTGGAAGTGCTTCCAGGTTAGCTCCTGTGATCTTTTACACGTTCCACTTTTTGGGTGGGGTGGGGCACTTCCTTATTTTCTGACACCATGGGATGTCCCAGGCCCATCTTGTATTCCCTTTCCCCGATCTGGAATCAATCCTGTTTCCAAGGAACCCTGGTTCCCTTTTTGAGGAATGGTATTTAGAAACCAAGATCTGGGTGTTCGGTGTGTGTATTGCTAGAGAGGTGTCGTTGCTTCCAGACCCTCTCAGTGGACAGAGTTAGGTAACTCTAAATTTGTATTAACTCATGTGTATATCTCTCTCTGTCTCTTTTTGTCCATCTATCATCTGTCTATCTATCTATCATCTATCATCTATCTGTCTATCATTTATCTACCATCTACCTATCGTCTGCTCATCTATAACAATAAAAAATGAATTTATTTTGATATTTCTGTTTCCAATGCAAAACCAAAG
Source organism: Ursus arctos (assembly GCF_023065955.2). Lineage (NCBI taxonomy): Eukaryota > Metazoa > Chordata > Mammalia > Carnivora > Ursidae > Ursus > Ursus arctos. The sequence continues at coordinate 60,571,936 of NW_026622819.1, forward strand.
GGTTCATCCCTTCTTTGCTTGCTTGTAACTTCTATCTCTGACAGTGGAAAATATGACTCTATTATCTACCATGTATTTCCTGACTTATTTATTTCTAGTATACAGGTAAAGCCGTTTCGGGTACATGCATTTTTTTGACGTTTAGAATTTCTAACACCACTGGAGACAATTTGCAATCATTAACTTTGTGTTTTCGAGTATATCACTTTCCTCTGTGCTTAATTTATAAAGACTCACCGGTAGAGCCATTTGCTTTCGGAAGGTTAACGCTTTAGGAGGTCAATGCATTGTGTTCTGTTTAAGCTGAGTCTCCCGAGGCCTCACCGCTCTAATGATGGGATCTTATTAACAACAATACCTTAAATGTCATAAACACATGCCTCCACCGGCTCATGGAGGATTCAGCTCCTGGTAAAGACCTTCTTCCCCAGCCCAGCTGGAGCCTCCAGTGGGCTTAAGAACAGATATGAACCTCCTGGGTTCTGCTGAGCTCCATGGGTGTCCCAGATGTTCTCAGATGCTGATGGGTGCTGCCACAGATACCCGAGAGGCCACATGTGGCTTTGATTTCTCAGGCTCTGGTGGAGTAAGGGGAGACGGTGTTCTGTGCCCTTTGAACGTCACCCTATTTTCAGGGGCCCACTGCAGGACTGCTCATGCCTCCAGAGCCTGACAGAGTTTTAACCAAAATAGTTCTCTTTATTTTTTTATTGTATCTTTGGCACTCCTACCCTCCCTGTGCCCCACACGGGACCACTGTGTCAATCCATGAGGTCTGCACTGAAAGACAAATGGGAGTAGCACGCTTGGGTGCTAGGGGGATGGCCAGCACCCTCGTTGCTCTTGTCCGCACCCACAGTAGATGGTGAATTTTTTGTGTGTCTCTCTCATGAGGCCTGCTGGAGCCAAGGCATCTCTCCCTACACCAGTTCTCCACACTCCCTCTACTGCTTGATTTGATGTTGTTGGTGGCAGACATTGCTGGCTCTCTAAAACGTCCCACGACCCCCTCCCAGAGCGTGGAGTTATCACTAGGAGGGCCTTGACTGGTGAGGGGTCATCTTTCCCAGCCCCCCTCCTATCCAAGCTTGATTACGCACTAGTTTTCATCCTTCAAATGTAAGTAGAAGTGATGTGTGTCACGGAGGTTGGTACTTTGAAGCAGGTGATGGGGCTTCTCTACTCTCTTCCCTCCCACTCCTCCCCACCCTGCGACGTCTTGAAGCCGAGGACTCTCAGGACTTGGGGTAATGGAAGGAGCCTGGATTCCTGAATCTCCGGGTGGAGGAGAGCCACCTGCCTGCATTGGGTTATTACATATGAAAAACAACTTTTATGGTGTCGTTAACCAAATTTTTGGTTTTATTTGTTATGGCAGAAAGAATTGCCCAGAACAATACACAGATGAAATCCATTTTCCATTTGGACACCATGCCTTATTTAGGGTTGACCGCAACAGTGGCTAGGCCTTACACTGGCCTGTGCTCATGACACCAGCTCCACGATCCCTCAGGGGAGCTCTCTCTGGAAAGCTCCGCAGCTTCCGATCTCTCTCACCCATCAGGCACACTCTAGGTCATGCTTCAGGAAGCAGACATCACTGTTCTGTGAAGTCTTCCTCTCTCTCCCAAAACTGGGTTGGGTCCTCCACGGCCATGCTCCCAAACCCTGTGCATCCCTGTGTTACAGGGGCGCACAATCTATTTTTATCATCAGATGACTTATCTGTGAACTCCTGGGTGGATGGTTACATCGATGGATGAAAAAAGTCTCTACGGCAGTAACTCCTAAATGTCCATCGCCCGTCCGGATCTTCCCCCCGAGAGTCCCCCCCACGTGCCCCTCCTCCTGTTGGCCGTGTCTAACGAGACCTAGCCTGCACCTCACACTCAACACGCTCCCAAAACCGTCATCGTATTCTACCCAAATATGCCGCATTTTTCGTGTCCCTTAAATTGGGCAATGACTTCATCAACTCCTCAGCTTTCCAGACTGGGAACCTGAGTTTCATTTTAGATGCCCTCTCCCCCACCAAATCAATCAACATTTGGTCAGCTGCTAAGTTCTGTCCATTCCACTTTTGAAGTGTGACTCGATTCTGCCCCTTCCTCCGCCGGAACCCGAGGTCATGTCCTGCTCCCTTCTCTCTTAACGGGGCCTCACAGTCTCCCTCCGCCCCTCTCGAGGGCTTGCATCAATCCTGTCACCCTCCTGCCTACAGTCCCTCACTGGCTTCTCCTGGCCCTCAGGATTAAATCCAGCCTCTTTATCTTCTCATCAGAAGCCCATTGCAGCCCAAACCTGATTTCTCGTACGCCCTTACGTCTTCTATGGACAGCCCACCCCTCCCACCCACACTCAGTTCCACCAAGCTGGCCCTTCACAGCACCCACAGCCTCAAATGGCCTTTGAGCTGGGATAATGTTTTGGGGATTAAGGTTTCATTTTCCCCCTTTTCTCCAACCTCCTCACCATGCCTGATTGAAATAGGTAATTGTCTTTGTGCTCATTGTGTGGGAAAGGGATCGAGCAGGGCATGAAGCGGAGAGTGCCTTCCTGACCTTCTTGCTTTTGTTTCTAAAATCTATACCTCAGAGGGGAGATAATTCCTGCATACAGATGAAGTGTCTTGAAGAAACAGGGAGAAAGATTTGTCTCATTCCAGAACAGATCATCTGGGCTGAAGGGAGCAGGGGGTGGAACAGACAGTTCTGTGTGTCATGGAGAGAAGACAGCCACGCATGCCGCTCAACCCCACCAAGGGGGGACCCCCACCAAGGGGCACTGAGGCCCCAGAGAGGCCTGGCTATGGCGTGTCTCTGTGTCCGGGAGGATGGGTGGGCTCCCGAAGACTGTAGGTGTCCATCGGTAGCTCAGAAGAGGACTGAGAGAGGCCCCGGAGACAGGCACACTTGTTTCTAAGAGTTGCCTAAGATTCCAGAACCAATTCCCTCAAAGAACTGAGGTTACCTCTCCTGCTGGCCCAGCAGAATGGGGGCTCAGGTAGAAATTGCGTTGAGTTTGGGGGGAAAAAGAGAGAGATCTTGTCCCCCTGAATTTACGGAGTGGGGTTCACACTCTTTCTGCCCTTCTCACCACCTCCAGCTCGTCCCTGTTTCCACGCTCACTCTGCGGGAGCCCCTCCTCTGCGTCCCCCCCTGCATCTCCTCTCTCCGTCTAGTGTATTCCTTCTTTTATAATTGTTTATTCACTCAATAGACTATGCAGTAGGTATTATCGTTATGATTTCAGTTTATAGATGAAGAAATGGAGGCTCCGAGAGGTCAAGTGTGGCATTTGAACAAGCCCGGCGGCTCGAACTCCTGGGTGTTGGCCTTGCCCCCTCGTGTGGAGTCACCGGCACCCACCCATGCCGTCCTCCGTCCTCCTCACGGCCCTCTGTCCTCTGGCTTGGAGGCCCCTGCAGGACAGAGAGCATCTGCTGACTGTGAGTGGGGCTGGGCTTTTCTCCCTGCAGCTTTAAACAAACACATTTGATGAGGGGGATGTGTCTCTCTGTGTTGGCAATTTACTCCCTTCTATGCACATTGTCCAACTAATTAATAAAGAAAAAAAAAGACACAGTTCAGGTCAGCGATGTCTTGAAAGAGAAAACGAGGGAGCTGTCAACACATCAGTGGCACCCAAATAGTCCTGGGCTTGGGTGTGAAGCCGGGATCCACTGACGGCTGCCCTTGGGAGCTGGGCAGGGCACCCCACCAGCCTGCGCCTCACTTTCCGCGTCCACGGAGCCACGGTGCTGCTCCCTACTTCACGGGGTTGCTGGGAAGGTCATTTGAGAAAGTATCCCAAGGTTTGGGAACTCCGCGATGCTATGGAAATAGGAGTTCAGGAAGAAGAGTCCTTTACATTAAATCGCAGAAAAGCGCTCAAGGGGCCCGCGCCTCCGCTTGAAGACCCTAGAGCCTACGGGCGCACCGCTAGAAACTCATGGAGTCATGACCGCGTGGTCTCTTAGCTCTGTTGTGGCTTGAAGTGGGTCCCCCACCTAAAAGATACGCTGAAATCTTAGCCCCTAGGACCCCAGAATGCGATCTTATTGGGAAATGGGTATTACAGAGGTAGTCCAGTTTAAACGAGGCCATCAACATGGGCCCTAATGCAGTACAACGAATCCTTCTAGAAAGGGGGAATTCGGATACAGAAGCACAGACACGGGGCGAACAGCTTGTGAAGGCAGAGGTTTGGAGCGACGCCTGTCCGAAGCAAAGCGCTCCCGAGATGCCAGCAAGCCCGCCGAAGCCCGCGAGGGGCCGGGCACCTTCTCCCGGGGGCCGCGGACTGCGGGCTCCTCGCCTGCACCTTGACCTCCGACGTCCAGCTCCGGAGCCGCGGGGCACATTTCTGTTATTTCCAGCGCCTGGGGCTGCGGAACTTGTTCACGGCAGCCCTGGCCAACTAACAGAGCCCCGGGGGCTGCGCTCTCCTCGAAGCGGCTTGCGACCACTGTTGCTTGCGTGGCTGTTGTCATAAGTGAGTACTGATGGGAGTGAGTCTGTCCAACTCGCTGTTCAGTCCACACAACCGCGTGCCAGGTCTCTGCGAGCAGCTGGGGCGCCAGGGATGACCACACACGCACACCCCACCTTCGAGGTGAGAGCGAAGATGCCCGACACGTACAGCGCCCAAGGGGTGCCCTGCTTTCTTGTCAGCACCCCCCCACCCCCTCAGGCAGTGCCCGCGCCCCTGCAGAGCCGCCGGGAACTCGCCCAGGGGAGGACTCCGCCTCCGCCGCGGCCTCCGGTGCCCGGGGCCTCCCAGCGTGGTGACGGGGAGCACAGCCCCCAGATAAAGACAACTGTTACCAGGCCGAGGGGCACACCGACGACAGCCAACCCTGTGCTGGCCACGAGGAAAAAAAAAATAATTAAAAAAAGGAGCGAACCTTCATGTGGACTAGATGCGCTGGGAACAGCCCCTTTCCCTCATATGTTTGCTGTGAGCCTCCAGCGCCTTTGCAATCCTGAGTTAGATAAAATATCAGCAATTTGGGCTTGAAAATCAGCGAAGGTAGTTGGCATCTAATTGGGTTTGGAAAGAAAACAGAGGAAAAATCTTTTAAAGACATTATTGCATTTTCTCTAGCGTGAGAAGTGGTGCGTTTAATGAGTTCTTCTTTGACCCCCTTCTCAGGCGAAGCCTGGTGGGGCCGGACTCACGCCAGCCCCCGGGGCAGCCCCGTCTACTCGGGGCTAGTGCAGGGGCTGCCCCTGGTGCGGCGAGCGGAGGGGGGAAGCAGCGGGGGTCGGGCGGGGGTGGGGGGGGGCCCTCCCGGCCCTCCCAGGGAAGATGGTCAGGGCCTGGGGACTCAGCCTTTGCTTTCGGCTTGCAGCCCCTTCCTGCAGCTCTGGGAAGAAAGCCTCTTTCAGCCGAGGCCTGGAAAAGATGTGGGGGCCAGAGGTGTGCCCCTTGAGTCTGCACCCCTGTGATAGGTCTGTCTTTTATCCGACTGCGCAGACAGCTTTGCTGTGGCTGATGGAATCTTTTGCAAATGAATTTCTTTTTCCAAAAGCAAAGGGACAGTTTTGTTATTTTTTTTCCTTGCTGCAATGAGATAGGGAGAAGTCAATTTGCCAGATTCCCTTCTAAGAAGAGCACTGTATTTATTTGGAAGAAACACCTTGAGCAAGCAGCTCGGATGGATGAAGCGTGACATCCCAAGGCAGAGGGCTTCAAAATATTTTACTCCAAGTCACCCTAAGACAATAATAATTTTAAAAGCATTGTTTTCCCTTGCACATTTTTAGGTTGGTATGTAAATCACGAGAGAAGCAGCTTGCTACTTATTGTATGCTGAGTATATGCTTTAAATCTATTTTCTTTGGAACCTTGAAGCTGCACATTTAAGCTCTTTCAGTTCTGAAAATGTCTGTCACCTCGCTTAAATGGCAAGGCCATTTATTTCAACTAGCGGCTGAATCACACTATCAGAAAACACCTGACTTCACTATTTAATTCAAAAAACTTGACCTTGACACAACTCTCCCCCTCTGAACTCCAGTTCTAACTAAGCTAGCTAGCTAGCTAGATGTAAATGGACGGATAAATAGACACTTGAATAAAGTCAGGGGGGAAGCCCTATACGGAATTTGCTCCAGTGTTCGTCACTGATCCTTCTCCAGTCTTTCCCTTGATTTGGGCATGGCCACCTTGGCCCCCTGTGGCACAGCGCTGCAGTCATAATTAGGCTGGAGGGGAAGCAGGCCGGTGTGGGAAAGGGGAGAGGAAGGAGAGCAGAGACCCCAGAGGCTGGCAGAGGGCCCATTTTAGGAACAGACTGGAGCTCTGCCAGCCGATTCCCTAAAACACTCCCACGTCTTTGTGTATCCCCAGGGCTCTGCTTCCCCAGGTTGAAGATTCCCAGATAGTGGAAGGCATTTGAAAAAGGGATTGATGACAATTTGCTAAGAGGGTCCCGGTTCATTGACGGGGCCCGAGACCCCAACTCCAGGCTCAGCTTTCTGGACAGCACTCAAAACCATGCTGCAGGGGGCCCGATACGGAGGCCGATTCTCTTAACTCCCTGCAACAGCCGCAGGCCAGGGACCCTCCTCTCTCAGCCCAGATGGTTCCGCCTTGACGTTAAGTAGGTCAAACATTTTCAGGGTAGATAAAAGAATACGCTGGCATGGATGCTGAAATTTTCCACATTTGTAAGTCTTTTTTGTTCCAAGAAACTACTGTCTAAAGCAAGAATGGAGCTTTCTCTCTCTGAGCTCCGTCTGGTGTCCTGGTGATGGTTTGGGGTTATCCGGAACAGACGCGGACAATCAAGATCATGCTGCCATATATATATATATATATATATATATATATATATATATATATGTTTTTTTTTTTTTTAAACAGAGGTTTTGTGACCTGGGAGGTGCTTGTCCAGCCTCTGTCACCGTGCTCCAGAACATTGCAAAGTCCTCCCAGTCGGTCATCTGCCTGGTCTGTGGCCTTTTTCTTCCAGTCCATCTTCCCCAAAGGCCACCAGAGTGACCTTCCTTTTTCAGTACATTAGGAAATTGTTGGTAGGAATATGGAATGATACAACTACTTTGGAAAAAGTTCTGGAACTTTTCAAGTGAAAGTAAACATAACCCTACCCTACGGCCAGCAATGGCACTCTTAAGAAACATGAAGGCCCACGTCCAACCAAAGACCCGTGTAGGGTTCTCCATAGCTGCATTTTTCACAACAGCCGAAACATAGGGGAGAGCACAGGTGTGCGTCAGTGGGAGACTGCGGAAAGGAACACGATGGGATCTACTAGGAAGCCAAAGGAAGGAACACTGGTCTACACAATAATATGGAGGAGTCTCAGAAGCGTCATGCATAGTGAAAGTAGCTTGCCTCAAAGAGGATAGACCGATATATTTATGTCAAGTTTGTCAACAGCCCAAACTAGTTCCTAATGATAGAAATTAGGACAATGGCTGCCTTGGAGGCTGTGTAGGTATGGAAATGGACTGGGAAGGAGCCTGATAGAAGGTTCTGGGGTGATGGACATGTTCTGTGTCTTGACAGTTGCTTATGTTTCACAGAGGTACCGTTTGTCAAAACCCATCAACAGGTACTTTTCAGATTTGTGCATTTCGCCGTATGAAAGTTTACCTCACAATAAAAAAAAAGCTATAAATAGATACCAAACACTGGTTAATAATATGCACACTGAAATGTTTAGGAGGAAGTGCATTTCGAAATGCATAAACAATAAGATGGAATAATGACAGGATGGAGAGGATGGCTGGCTGGAGAGATATGTGAGAAAGGAAATGGAGCAAAGCTAGTGACCTCGAGGGGGTGGGTGCATGGCTGTGCACTGTGCAACTCCTTTAAGGGAGGCTTGTCTTCAACATCATTCTATACCCGGGGCTTAGCACAGTGCCTGCTATGAGCTACTTCTCCGGCATTTTGCTCATCGAGTCATCGTAACCATCTTATGAAGCACGCACTACCTGAGGTTACAGATGAGAACACAGAGGGTCATGGGTCAAGTCACAGAGTTGGTCCGATGTGAACCTGGATTGCAGCCCAGGGTTCCGCCTCTGGAACCCACATTTTAAGCACCTCACCAAGCCCATTCTTCTGGACGTCAGTAGCTATTTTAAGTTCTGGGAAAGAAAGCTGGATAAATCCAAGTGTTTCTTGTGCTCTGGCTATGGACGATGAGGACCTCGCCGAGCCTGATTGACCTCGGTGCAATGCGTTCTGTTCCCTTACATGGCCCCTGCTGTTTCTCTTTTGGACATTCTGATTTTGAGACAATGACCCTTATGAGTTGAACGGTGTCCCCAAGTTCATGCGTTGAAGTCCTAACCCCTAGAATCTCAGAATGTGACCTTATTTGGAAATAGGGTCTTTACAGATGATCAAGTTACAATGAGGTCATTGGGATGGGCTCTAATCCAATATGACTGCCGTCTCAATAAAAAGGGGACATTTGGACACAGAGACAGACACGTCCATTGGAAGAATGCCGTTTAAACATGAAGCAGAGAGAGGTACGCCTACAAGTCAAGGAAGGCCGAAGATACCCCGCAAACCATCCGGGATCTAGGGGAGAGGCATGGAGTAAGTTCTTCCTCAGAGCCGACAGAGGGAACCAGCCTCACCACCATGTTGGTCTCAGGCTTCTGGCTTCCGGAAGTACAAGACCATACATCTGTGTGGGGTAAGCCGCCCTCCGTGCGTGACTTCGTCCCGGCAGTCTTAGGAGACGCGTACCACATCCAGGCCGTTGTATCCTGTGGCTTGTTCCGAGAGCCATCTCGCACGCATACCCCAGCGTGTGATATTGTGTGCTTAGCTGAGTTCTTAAAGATGATACGGCTTAGAAATATGCTCCCAGAGAAACTTGACCGATAGCATAATGAGGGCCAGGGGAAGACAAGATTTAATTTATAGAAATGTATTTTCCAGGTGACCTTTCAGGAATTAATCTGTATGTGACATCCTCCCAGAAAGATTCTGGGAATGAAAATAAAACTGCTTAATAAAACCATAAAATTTTCTCTGCATTATGCTGAGTATCAATATGTCCGGGGAAAAAGTAGTTCACGCTCATTTAAAGTAATGAGGCTTAAGGGTGAAGAGCAATTTTTTTCCCGCCTAAAGGCAGAGGATAGGGCTCATTCTCTGCCCCTGTTGCCTTTTCCTTCCTTCTTTCCCTCCCTCAACCGAGCTCCCACAGCATGTCCAGCCCTGTGCCGGCTGCTGGTGACAGACAGGGTACAGCAGACACTGGCCCCCTTCCAGGGTGCAAGAAAGCAGCTGCTGAGCTCTGGACCACATTGCCCAGCCCTCCTTGCTTCTAGGAGGGGCTCATATGATTGAGTTCTGGACAACAGAATATGGGAGGAAGGGATGTAGGCCGCTTTAAGTTTGGTTCTTAACGATAAATTAGAACAATTGTCCCTTAAGTGAAGATACTTGACTTTGTTATGATGCTTTCAGTTGCAGTGATCAGAAACCTATAAGCAGACATAGACTAAGGAGAAAGAAAGTAAAAAGCTTGTCAGGGGACAGTGAGGGGAGTCGCTGACTTTTAAAGATATCACTGGGACCAGGAGGTGTTTTAGGAGGTTGGAGAAAAGACATTCGCTAACATTGAATCACACCAAGAAAAGGTTATTCTTTATGTATGTCTCTATAAATCCTGATCACATTAGGAGGAAAGTCCCGGTTCGGGTCACTCTGTCTGAAGGCACTCTACAGGGCTCTGTCTCCAGCTGGCGTTGGCATTGTTCTAATTGTATTTGCTTCCATCGTCACCTCAACGGAGAGTGAGTGGTGCTTACTTTCTGTTCGTCGTCTCGATAGAAAGTTTTCTCTTGAAATTGCAAAGTTGTAAGCAAACGTATCTGGTCAATGGACGTGAAGGATTAAGTAGGGGCAGCAGAGGCGGTCGACGGATAAGGCAGAGATGAAGATGGTGTTTGAGGGCCGAAACGTTGCTTTTTGTGAGGCCATTGGGGAGCACAGGTCAGAAAGCTGCTGAGCCGTCCCCCGGGGGGGCTGAGCCTCAGGAGCCGGAGGATGGGAAGGGAAATCATGACACCCTCCAGGTCTGTCCTCCCTCTGCCTCTCGCCTCCTGTCTGTTACATGTTGGGGTCTGCCTGCAGGCCAGCATTATCGCAATAAAAAAATGGTCATCAACAGCTCCCAAGTGTGACCGCCACTAAGGGCAGGGATCGATTGATTTGCTCTCAGTCCCACTGTCACCTTCCTCAGGAATGGGATCTGTGGCCCAGTGGGGTGAGGTGCCTGCCTGTCTGGGCACCAATCCCAGAGGCACATGGCTGTCTCAGCTGAAGTCATACGGTTGGGACCAGGAGTAAGCTGGGGGGACTAAAAGGGGTCCTGACAAGCCAGAGAGCAAACATGGATGGATTTGATGTTAAAATAGAGGGTAGTCTCTCTCAGTGAAGGATTTCACCAGAAAAGTGTGTGACAAACGACAGGCTGAGTAAAGAGTGTTGCAGTATCCCTTGCCAACAAATGGCGAGACCTGCGCTCTAGAAAGAACTCCTATGATCCAATTAAAAAGAAAATACAGAACTCAGGACACAGGACAAAGATGAACACTTCCTTCATAGAAGGGGACTTGGACAGGCTGAGCGACATGTGAGGAAGGGGTCACTCTCACTAGCCATGGGGGAGGTGGCAGCGAGAAGGACACTGTGATAATCAGTGTATGTGTATGAGTGTGGCGAGCATTAGTCAGCGAATAATCCCACCTGCTGGGGAGGGTGTGGGGAGACCCGAACGCTCGTGCTTGGGAGCAAGAGCGCGTGTTGGCAGAGTTCTGGAAAGAGCTCTGCAGCACGTAGCAAAAATGAAGGATCGCATGTGTCTTATGTCCCAGTTAATACATTCCTATCAGCTCGGATCAGTTCTTTCCAAGTCTGCAGGGGAAGGTGTCCTAGGACCGTCGTCGCTAGGCTGTGGGTGGAAGGGGAAGAGAGGATCTCGGGTGCCCATTAGGGGCAGGCACACGTAGGAAGTGTGGTGGATTCACATGTGGAACACGCTACGGGAGCCAGACGCCACGGAGCGGGTGCAGATACCGCTGCATGGAGAGATCTCCGTGCAAAAAAGCTGAGCGACAGAAGGGAAACCCAACGGCGGCAATAGCATAATACTATTTATTTAAGTTAAAACACATTCCCTACAAAGCGACATTACTTAGCGGATAAGAGTCGATGCATAGTTAAGGCCGTATATGGACACACCAGGCTGGGTGCCAAGAGGAGTGATGGTAATAAAGCATCGGGAAGAAAGAGAGAAGAAGTAGGCAATCAGCAAGATGTCTGAGCACTGGCCTGGTGGTGTATGCATTAGGTGATGTTCGGGCCAGGGCTGGGGCAGAGGACCCAGTCAGGGCGCCATGATAATAGCTGGGGTGAAGGAAAAGAAGACTCGAACCAAATTAGGTAGTAAGGCTGGAGGGACGGCAACTGATTGAAGAGATACATGGGAGGAAGTAGAAATGATGGAACACGGGACAAATTGGATGTGGCGGGTGAGGGGGAGGGAAGAGTCTAGAACAGTTCTTTGTTTCTGGACACCTAAGTAAACTAGGCTGGCATTACTAGGACAGGAAACCAGAAGGAGAACCAGGTTTGGAGTGGAAATAATGACTTCTCTTTTGGTTGTCAATATGTGACGGTCCATGACGAAGTGTCTAAATGTTTTATTGCATTTAAACACTTGGGCAGCCCATTGGAGTGGATTCCCGGCTTAATACTACACACGCCACCCTGCGAAATTAGCCTTTAAAAAAAAAATAGTGAGGATGACTTAGTAAAACAAATTTCTGGACTCAAGAAGAAAGCAAATAATATTTATACTCCAAGGAAGGTTAGAAATTGGGCAGGCCCACACTGCGTAAGAGATTTTCATTTGAAGTGTGAACCGAAATGCTGGGGTTCGTTCTTAAATCTCAAAATTTGCAATCTGTGCAAAGCTTTTTATTCTGTTGACTCCAAATCATGAGGAATACCAATATTTTAGAGCCTGCATAATACAATGCCAGAGCTGACTGAAGGAAATAAATACTCATGGCAGCGATCAGAAGTTCATTGCCCAAATCCTCAATCCACGTAGCAGTTGGCGACAGCTAGGGCTGAGGGCTTGGGACATGAATGTGACCATTTGCAAGGATTCCCCCCCGACACATGCACAAAGAATGGCCTCCCCCACAGGGAGGACTCCTCTTTGGGTGATATCCTGGACGCCACAAGGGTCTTGCTAGGTGTTTGGGGGTAGCAGAGAGACAGCTATAAGAGACGCAGGGGAAGAGCACGGAGCTCACTGCTAAGGGGCCTAGGTTCCAGTTTTGCTGAGAACCCCCTGGGCGGCCGGGGGCCAGTCACCTCCCCCCTGCAGTCCCTGGTTTAATCCTTATAGCAAGCCAGTGTGGACACAGAGAAGTTAAGAGGCTTGGCTGAAGGTCACCCTGCTGCTCAGGGGCAGAGTGGAGATTTGAGCGGATTGCTGGCCCTCTCGCCCCCCACGCCATACCACCTCTCGGTGGAAGGCAGGACGGAAAGAGCATTGTCACAGTCATTGTGTCCTTTTTAGAAACATATCTCCCAAGCTTCTTTGGGGCTTCCTCCAGCCTCTGGGCATGCCTCCACCTGGCACCCTCCACAGAACGACTGTCATCATGGGATCATCGCCGATCTAGGTCTCCATCTCTCTTACTAGAATGTACGCCCCTCGGGAGCTGCTTCTGTCTGCTTTCTCGGTCTTCAGCCCTGGGCACAGGGTGTGCCCTGCAAATCTCTGACAGTGACCATTCCGCACCGGGCCCATGTATTTCTCATCCCGCTGTGCCCCGGCTGTCCCAAGCTCACTTGCCTCTGGGCCATGTCATACACAGCCTTTTGCCCTCCCCTCTTCCTGGCTCAGTGGTCCCTGCCCCTTAAAGTTCATCACATCCTCCAGGTGGGCTGTCCTTGCTGCAGGGACTCAGCCTGTCAGTTATGCTCCTATCACAGCAGCAATGTCACTGGGGGCCACGGTCTGCTGACACAGCAGCCTCCCTCACCAGACTGGGGACACCAGGGGGACTGGGGTCACATCCTGTTAATCTCTATACCCTTCATATCCAGAACCCAAAACAGAGCGGACACTAAGTGAGGGCTAGATATATAATGCTAGGATCTTTTTATTACCACTCCAGCCAACATCTATTGGGAACCCACGGTGGGCCAGGTGCTGCTCTCTCAGTTAACAAAAAGCAGGGCTGACTTTTGAAGCCAGAGAGTTGGGTTCCGGAGCCCACCCTCGCAAATACTAAGCTGTGTCTGCAAAGGTCCAACAAGCTCTCTGGGGCCTGCCTCAAGCCACCAGCCCCCTTTGCGGGAGGGTGGGCGGCTTCTCCGTGTGCCGGGGGCAGCCCTCTGGCTGTATTGGTTATTCCTGCTTGGGCGTGGGGACCGTCACACAAGCATCCTTGGCCCACACCCTCAGAGCCACTGCTGGGATGGGTGCAGGGGTAAGGCTCCAGCAGGGCTCACGTCTGTGAATTCTCTGGATGTTTGGAGAAGAGAATTTGCATCTGGCTGTTTCCAATTCACTCAATTTATGAACTTCCAAGATCTCATCAAAAATACCTAGGGATTTTGCCGTTTGTTCATTCATCCGTTAATTCACTCATTCATTGACCAGTTCTTTACGGAGCCCTTACTCTAGCGACCGCTATGCAGAGGGCATTGTAGACTCCCCTCCTGCAATCCCGGCAGCCAGCATGCAGGCGTTGTCATTTTCAGTACAGGTGCAAACGCTCGGGTTCGGGGGCTTAGGGGCTCAGCTACCTCGGTGGAGGTAGGGTTCCAATCCAGGCCTGCTTGACACGAACCCCTCCAGTGAACGTGCCTTTGAGATAAACAGTGAACTGGCCACTACTCACTAAGGATGACAGCCCGCGAGTGGGAGGCAGCACCGCCCATTCAGTGACGTATTTGTTCAGCCGGGGTGATGCCCAGTCATTCACTCATTCATCACATCAAGGAGAATCTAGTGTGTTCTAAGAACTCTGCTGGGGGGTGACCTGGGGGAGAGGGGCTGAGAGATATGGACCAGGAGGTTCTCTAAGCAGAGTGAGACAGAGGATGTCTCTGAATATCTCTGTGCTCCCCCCGTCACGAGTCCTGGCAAACCCCCTCCAGCTTTGCCCGTGCCAGGGCGAACGTGTCTGGGATGCTCTTCGTCCCCCTCCCCTCCCCCCAGCATACCCAGCCTCTCATAATCGCAGTTACTTAATTCACTCACATGCTCGTACAGGCATTTGTTCAATCGATACTTTCCAAGCACTTCCGCTGTGCCAAGCACTCATCCAGGTTTGGGCATGCAGTGGTGAACAAGAGCGACGGGATTCCTGCCCTCAGGGAGCTTCCATTCTCATGGGGGCGTGGGGGGGCTACTTTGGGGGGCGGTGTTGGGGGGTGCCTGGAGCTGAAGGAGGGGGGGCCAGTCCTGTGAAAAGCCAAGGGCAGGGTGTCTCAGAGAGAGCAACTTCAAGTTTGGAGGTCCTAAAAAGGCAGAGTCTGAGAGGGTTCTGGTAGCTGCGGAGGCAGAATTCACTGCCCCCCCCCCCCCTAAAGAGAATGAGCCAGCTTTCCATCTGTGTTCCCACAGCACTGTGCTTGCTTCTGCTCGAGTTTGTGCCATATGGTAACTATTGATTCATGTCTTTGTCCCCGCTACGGACCTCTGAGTGCCTCTGGGTCAGGGACCATCTGTAACGTGCAGTTGGTAATAGTGCAAGCCTTACAAACCTCCCAGGGTCTTGGGAAGATTAAGGAGATCATCTGTATGAAGAGTTTAGCGCAGTTTCTGGAACAATAAATGCTTGATAAATATTAATTATTATTATTGATAGTAACAAGTGCCCACCAGCCCAGGTGCAACACAGAGAAAGGATGAAATGCTATTTAAGAATGCCCAGGGATGAAGGAAGCAGGTGAGCTGGTCCAGTGGCAAAGTCACTGAAGACATTGATGGGTCACCTCCTATTAGCTGGGGCTTTCCGTTTCAAGGAAGCTGTGACGACTGTGAATCCCAGGTCACAAAATTAGTGCAAAAAACAATTTCACTTTCTATCATTTATATTACTTCTATTTTTAGCTCTTTTTTTAGGGTGGTAGACACAATCAATATTCCCCCACTATTTCCTCAGATGGCACCTAAAATCTGGAGAACTCAAATATTATTCAGGGATGAAGGAGCTGCTCTTCTGGTCTTTGATAACATCCATCAAGACTCAGGACTCCACTCGATGGGCCCTTGGTTAGCTGTCAACATGGGCAATTTATTCATTCGATCAATATCCATCAATCACACATAGTGTGTCAGGTGCTGTCCTAAGGACCAGGGATAGGGACATGAAAGAAATAGACAAAGTCATCCTCTCAGATCTGGTACTCAGGTGATGTTTGAGCTAGAATGATTTAAAGGAGCAAGCTCCATGTCAGCTGGAAATATTCTTGCTCATGTGCAAAGGCCCTGAGGTGGGCTGTAAGCTCAGTGTGTTGGAGGAATAGCCAGGAGAAGACTGGGGGATGAGGTCCTAGAAATAAACAGGTAAGACCTTGCAGGTCACGGAGGGAATCCGCATTTTGCACCGAGTGAACTGAGAACTTGCTGTCGGATTCTGAGCAGAAGAGGACTGTCATGATCTAAACTTGTTTTTAAAAGATCACCCTGACTGCTGTGGGCAGAAAGAACCGTCGTGGGGTAAGGGTAGAAGTAAGTTAGGAGACTACCGTGGCAGGTCAGGTGAGAGACGGTGGTGGGGTCCGGGGTGTGCGGGTGGTGAGAATGGCAACAGAAATAATAATACTGGTGGGACAATGCCTTTCATCCTTAGGTTCTGAAGGATCAATCCAAGATTTGCTGATGGTGTGTGTGTGTGTGTGTGTGTGTGTGTGTGTGTGTGTGTGTCTGTGCAAGAGAGACAGAGACAGACAGAGAGGGGGAAGGAGGGAGGGAGGAAAGGAGGCAGAGTGGGGGCAGGGGATAAGGCTGCTTTCTTTCAGTTGTGCTGAATACGCTGGGCCCTGGGCTCAGTCTTGCCTCTCTGGGTGCTGGAAATCGGTTCCCTGCTTCCACAGCTCCCAGTCACTGCACCTCGTGCGAGGCTGTGCGCAGCTTGTTTCTAGGTCACGCCTGTGTCCGTTCTGTGGCTTCTCTCACCTCTCTGGGGCTCCCCGTGGGAAGCCAGGGGCGAGTGCTGTCTCTCTGGGACCCACCAACCCCTTAGGGATTTGGCCACCCTCTGGGAGGGCTCAGCCTGGAGAGAGACCAGGACCCTTTCTTGTTTTTCCTCTAAGATCTTCCCTCCGGGGGAGAGACACCCCCAGTCTGAAGAAATCAGTTCTGATTGTAGGGGTGGCAAGCTACAAAGAAAGGGGAGACCTTGTTCATAAGGCCTTGTGTTTTCTCCTAAATATTTCGTCTGTGCTGTGAGATGTCCTTCCCCGGGGGGCTTAGGTTTTTGAAAGTTGGAAACTACAAACCAGAAGAAAGCTCCTTTTCTCTGCTTTAGGCACCTGGCTAGGTCCCTGAGGCAGCGGCCTGCCAGGACCAGGGCCTGAGGCAGGGGAGGGGACGGCAGGGAGCAGGGAAAGGAGGGGGAGGTGGGCATCCGTTCCACTGTCCTAAGATTATCCCCCTGAAAAGCAAGAGGAGGAGCATGCTTCGGATCTGAGCACACATTCTGAAGTGACCGCGCTCGTTCACTTTGTTACCAGATAAAATACACGTCAATGTTTGGCCAGGAGGCTGTTGTGTTTCTCTTTTTTGAAAGAAAGTAGATTATGAATGCCATTTCCTCAGGGGAGGAGGCTGCAAAGGGCAAAGGGCGGGAGTCCAGCCTGGAGGCCGAGGTAGACGGAGGTGCCCCTCCCTCCCTCGCCGCCGAGCCTCTGGGTCTTTCTTCAAGAGTTGGAGGATTGAGAGCCTATCTAGGGCGGAGGAAGGCAAGCTAGTTTATTCTCCTCTGCATCTCTGCTTTTTGGAGTATCCTCGTTCCTGGAGGAAGCCCAATACTCTGTAAAGTGCAAAGATAGAGTCGTAATAATACATAATTGATGAAAATAATGATAAGTAAAGCGCATGAATCTGAGAAAACACGCTGTGATTTCAGCAGAGTCTTTTCAAGGGAAGAAAAATTCATGGAAGAGCCTCAGTATCTTCCCCCATGTTGAGCCTTTTAAAGGCCGCATTCCACCTTACCTTCCACGCCCTGGCGCCCCCCTCTGTGCTTGGGGCACAGGCTGCGGCAGGTGAGGCTTAGTTGTCCCTCCCTTCTGGGTCCCAAATCTCCGTTCATAACCTCCGCACCAAGCCTCCTGCGGGGCCTCCCCGTGGTTCTCCGGAGCCTGTTGTGCGAGTCAGTCGAGCGCACATCGACCGTGGCTCTCCCTGGGGCTTCCTGCCCCCACAGTCCCAGTTCCCCTCAAGGCAACGTGGAGACATCTCACTGTCTGGGGGAAGGTCAGTAGAGTCCAGACTGTGAGCGCACCCCCAAATGACCATTTAGACACACCGCTCTGCTCCCTGTGTACCCGCTCTCTGAGCACAGTAGGGGATCAACAGCCGGGGACCCCCTCCCTTTCCCCTTCCTTCCGAAGGAGATTTCTGGGCAGCATGAGCCAAGCCCTTCTTTGGTCAGCCAGGCCGTTGGCTTGGCTGGAGGACGAGTAGGTGCAGTGGGGGATTTTAAAACAGACTAACCTAGCTCTCTACAGGCCTGTCACTCCCTCTCTCTGAGCCTCAGTATCCTCATCTATAAAGGGAAGATAATACTTCCTCTGTCCTCGAAAAGTCAGCTTCCTCTCTCATTGGCGTATAATCAGCCAATGCATGTGATTTTTTTATAATTGTAAGGTGCCATTCAAAGGTGAGTATTATTCCTGAGAGTTGATTGATTAGTTCGATGTGTTTATTTGTTTGTTTCTCCTGAATCAACCAATTACTTCAGAAGCTAAGCAGTGACATCATGGGCATGGTGACCACCACAGTGTCACCTTATCCCTTCCCTGTGTCAACCAGTGACCCAGGTCTGTTCAGTCTGCTGGGAATTTCCTGGAAAGTATATTTTCCATAATAAGAAGGAGGCATGTGGGGGTAAACTCTTTGGCCCTTGTCACTACTGCCCTCTGCCTTCTGTCTATGAATATGGTCAAGGGAGGCCATGATGCCTGGTGCTGTGGCAGTCATTTTGCAACCATGAGGAGGACAAGAGAATCAAAGGGATAGTGATGTAGCTTACTCACGTTGTGGAGCTGATACACCAACCCTAAGCCACTGACCTCCTGATTTCTTCTAATGAGAGAGAAATAGATGTCCTTAGTATGGGAGTCACAGCCAGTAGGGTTCTCTTTCACTTCAACTGAAAGCCACCCAGCTGCACACTTATTAAGAGTTATCTTCAATCTCACCATCCTCAACTTCCCATTAGGCTCAAGTTCTTGCCCATCCTTTTAGCCAGTCCATCCTTCTGTGAGAGGCCCAAGAAGGAAGCAAAGAGAAGGCTGCTGCCTGAGGTCTTTGTGCCTCTGTATGACCTGCACAAAAGCCTTGTCAGGTTAAAAAAAAAAAAAAAAAAAAAAAGATCATTTCTACATAGTGGACTCCAGCCACACTTCCCTTCTTATTGCACCTCAAACACACATCCTGCTTTCTGCCTCAAGACCTTTGTCACTGTGGTGCCCTCTTCCAGTCACACGACCCTGCCTGGGTGCAGACCGTCTCCCTGCATGCCCGGGAGGAGAGAGAAAAGGGTCCGGGGAGCACCCGGCCTGTCTTCTCCGTACTGGCCGATGCAGCCCACCTTCACAGCATTGACCCGCTGTCAGTCGTGTCTTGCTAGGCTGGACAACTCATTTTTGGGTTTATCTTTGGGCTCAAGCAGGAGACGGTCCTGCCACTCTGCACCGTGAGGGTATGATTGCTTGGTCTTCTCAACAAACTTAGATGGAGTAAACGTTAGATAATCAGACACTATACTCGGCATGAAAATACAGGCATGGAAGTTGATGTCACAGTGAACAGGGTCACGCTCACCATCTAAAAACACATGCATTTTGCAAACATTTGTTGAGTACCCATGCTGGGCCCAGTGAGGAAGAAATGGCCACGGGCTCTGCCACATGGTGACGTGGACCCAAATGATGGATCTGATCTACTCAGTCTTCACTTCCTAGTGTGACGCTGGTGTGAAAAAGTCCACCTCTGACTCGGCTTTCTCATCTGTAAAATGAAGATGATCGTAAGTCACGATTCAGCGATCTTGCACAGAAGACACCCAGAGTAGGAGCTCTCCTTGAGGGTTCAGTTACTGGGCTGTTCCTTTCTTTTAAGAGTGCGAACAGTCTGCTCTGAAATTCTCCTTTTAAATCCAAAGCTTTTTCTAGCCATTGGTGCCGGAAGAGAGGGAGCAGGTCAAGGCTTAGATCTCCTCATTTTGCATGCACAAGAGGGAAAATGGTGCCTGAACCCAGGAATGAGGGAGGATTTAAAATCTTTCATGTTACCATAAACAGCATGGAAGAAAAAAGATGGCTCGTTCTCTTTGCGACTGACATTTCGACAAGACTGGATTTGGCAGCGAGGAAGAGGCCCATGGAGGTGAGCTCCGAGGGCAGCGTTTTGGTCTTCCGAACTGCACCACACTGCACGGGGGACCCATAAACAGCAGTAATTTACTGCTGACAGTTCTGGTGGCTGGAAGTCCAAGGTCAACGTGCCAGCATGGCTCCTTTCTGGCAAGGGCCGTCTGCCTGGTGCATAGCCTGTGTCCTCACATGATGGGAGGGGCTAGGGTCTCTCTGGAGCTTTTATAAGGCACTCATCTCATTCATGAGGGCTCCCCTCGCTTGACTTAGGCAAAAAGCCTTCCTTCCTGATACCATCACTTTCAGGGGTTAGGAGTTCAACATATGAATTTGGGGGAACACATTCCGAGCATAGCAGGCGGCGTGTTTTTGCCCCTTGCTCCTTTCTTCTCTTCCCCTCCTTTTCACACCTGTCTCCCTTGTGTCTTCAGGGAGGTAGGTGATATAAGGTGAGGAAATTGAGCTTTGAAGTTAGAAAGAACCGGGTTTGATTCCTGGCCTTGCCCTATGTGTGAAAACTTGGACACGGTTTTCCAGAAGTGGTCTTCCTGCCATCTGACCCCACCACGCCCTGCCCAGCAATCAGAGCTCCCTTCCGTTCTCATGGTGAAGCACGCGAGTCCCGACCTGATTTCAGATAATCCCTCCCGCCGCCCCTCTCCCAGCAGAACCCTGGGAACCCTGTGCTGCAGAATGTGTCCTACCGCGAATGCATCCTGTTGTTCAACACTTTGCTCCTTCGTACACACAGCTTCCTCAGCCACCTGGCCAACTCCTACGCATCCCTCAAGGCCCATTTCAAATTTCTCCTGAGGGAAGCCTTCCTGGACACCATGGAAGCAACGTTCCGACCCCTTCTTGTTTTGTCCCTGTTCATTTGTTATCACGGCCCTGATGGCACAGAATTGATACCATCCTTCTACTTGTCTGTTGTTCCCCACCAGGCAGAAGTTCTTTGGGGGTGGAAGCTGTACTTTTTCACCATTTATTTAGAAATTCATTCAGCAGACATGTATTCCACATCTCATATCCCTGGTCCGGGCTGGCGCTGACAACAGGGTGGGGAACAAGATGGACAAGGTCCCTGTTCTGACAGGAAAGTGCAGACAGCAAACAAATGACAAGAAATGTCTGACCGCAGTAAGCACCAGAGAAGGGGTATATCTGACTAAGAAATGTCTGACCGCAGTAAGCACCAGAGAAGGGGTATATCTGACTAAGAAATGTCTGACCGCAGTAAGCACCAGAGAAGGGGTATATCTGACTAAGAAATGTCTGACCGCAGTAAGCACCAGAGAAGGGGTATATCTGACTAAGAAATGTCTGACCGCAGTAAGCACCAGAGAAGGGGTATATCTGACTAAGAAATGTCCGACCGCAGTAAGCACCAGAGAAGGGATATATCGGTAGGAGACAGCAGAGAGGGGTGGGGCGTGTTGGGTGAGCTGGTAAAGCCTGTCTGTATCTTCCATAGAAGGCACTAGAATGCTTGTTGACAGAAACCAGGAGGAGGGGGAGGGAGGATGGGGGCACGTCCCTCTTTCTGATGCACATGGCCTTGTGACCAGCAGCAAGTTCATTCACGGGGAGTCAGAGGTTCTGAGAGTGCCCTTGGTCAATATTTTTCCAGAATGACAATTCTCAGTTTGGATTCGAGTCTTAATGAAGCTGACAACCACAAGCTTTCTCACCACAGCCACTGTGATTAACCCATGGGTGGGAAGACCCAGTGCACAGGTGCTAGAGGGGAGCAAATATGGGTTCAATTTCAGAGAAAGCTCCGGAACAATTAGTGTGACATCCTCATAATAAGGACAATTATGACAAAAATAACCCTCGCCATCCGCATGCATCTCAAGATTACATCCATAGCCAATATCCTATTTGAATCTCCCTGTGGACCTGTGAGATCATGAGCTCTATTTATGGAAAAGGAAGCTGAAACTCACAGGAGGGAAGCAGGTTTCCAGGGTCATCCGCTGCACCGGATGTCCAAGTCAGGGCTCTAATTCCAGAATCTGGTTCCAGAAAGGGTTGTCTTGGGAGGTGGTAAGCTCTCCGTCAGTGGAGGTATGCAAAGGGAGGCTGAGCATCCCTTCAGCAAAGAAACAGAGGAGGTGGGACTGTGGCCTCTTCTGTCCCTGCTCGGATGCTGGCTTTTTCACCCTAAGACAGCACGAAGAATGTATTGCCAGGTACGTAAAGTGTCCCCTCGACCCCTACCTTTTTTTTTTGGAAATCATCCCCAAAGCGAGCCTGCTCCTTGCCATGCTCCAGCTAGGGGGACTCGAGCCTTCTGCTGGGGGCAAGAATGTCGGTGAAAGCTAGCCCCCATTTTAGCAGCTGACCCCGAAGCCTTTGCATTTTCCAGTTTGATGTGCCTCACACGGATGATGGCATGTGAGTCTAGTGCATTCTGTCATCCTTGCACTGTTAAGACCCAGGACAAAGGGCCAGAAGAGATGCGTTTCTTGGTAACCATTTGAAAACCAGAGCCACGATGGCAGGCCCCTCCGGTGCTTCCCAGAATGCCACGGGCCATCGTGACATCTCGGTGAGCTGGGCACCGGCGTGACCCAGACATAGCTGACGGTGCTTGCACTCGCTCCAGGGCCTTTGGCCTTACTCAGATCTGGAGGCTTTCCCGTGAATACAGGACACTGGATGGTGTGGGGCTCAGGGAGGTTGTCCGCAGCCCCATGTGCTAGAACCCTACAACCACACGGGACCCCTGGCTTCTGGGGGAATCTGTGAGTCCCCATGCCCCTGAAAGGCAGGGAGGAGAGTGTTCTAGAGATGCAGCCCAAAAGGAGTGCCCCTGTCTGTAGGGCAGGCGTTCAGTTCCTGCCACAGCCAGCACTCGCCCTTCTGGACGGTTCTGAGGGGCGAGGGGCAGGGACAGGGGGGGTGTCCACTCTCGAAGCCATTCTTAGCAGCGGCTGTTATGTCAGACAGAGCAGATTTGTGTCCTGTCTCCACTGCTTACTCACTGGGGACTTCGACCATCGCGTTCTGCCCTCTGGGCTTCAACTCCTCACCTGTCACTGGACCCGATGTTCCTACAAGCCAGGGTCCGTGTGCGTGAGGCACTCTGCAGAACAGGGGCTCTGTGCCTGCTAGGGGCTGCCTGCTCTTCTGGCGGCTGGTATTTATGTCTCTTGGGATTCTGGACTCTTCTGCTTTGAAGGGAGAGGCTGGGAATCCCTCAGCTGAAAGTCTTCCCTAGCAAAGCAGCGGCGCTGACTCTCGATGGCCGCAGGGCCTAGCTTCTCGTGGCAGAGGGTGTCATTGGCGGGACACCGGGCAAGGCCCGGATGTTTTGGTCTTACTTCAAGTTTTTGGAAATGAAAGGAAACCCTTTATAAGAAATACTAATAATAACAGCTGATATTTCCTGGGTGTTCAATACATGCCAGGCACTGTGTTAAACACTCCCCGATCGGTAAGTCATTTCATCTTTTCAACAACACTGTACGCACGCTCTGACCAAACCGTCTTACAGCTGAGGAAACGGAGGCAGTGAGAGGGGGAGAGATGGACTCTGGGCTACTGCATGCGTCACCATCGCCCCTCCTCGCCCCTTGTCCGCTAGCTCAGTTTCTGCGGGGCAGGAATCCCGGGCGGGATGAGCTGGGTGGCTCCGGGCTGGGTCTGTCCTGAGGCGGTCGTCAAGGTGTCGCCAATGCTGCCGGCCCCGAGGGACGGATGGTGCGGGATCCACTTGCAGGGGGCTCACTCACGGGGCAGGAGGCCTCAGTGCCTCGTCTCGACACCTCTGCTCAGGACGTGGCAGCTGTCTCTCTCCAGCACGAGTCCCCCAAGACCGAGGACAAGGCAAGCTGGAGCACCCCTTGTGACCTGCCCTCAGAAGTCGCACCCCGTCATGTCCTCTTAATGTGTATGCTTCCATTTCTTAGAGCAGATGCCCCCGTCCAGCCCGCGTGCCAGGGCAGGGGCCTTCGGTTCCCGCTTCAGAGGGACTCCCAAAGGCTGTGTGCCCATCCTGGAAAGCTTGCGTTGTGAGTGGCTTCGCTGGGACTCAAGCCTAAGTCGTCACGGTTCACAAGCTGGGGGACCTTCTTCTTCACCTCCCCCCCCAGGACTAACGTCACACGGTGGCCGGGCTCACTGGGGTAAGTAGGTATTGACTGATCTGAGTGTGACTGGAGGGTCCAGCATCAGGGCAGGGCTGCCCCTGCCATGGCACTTAGGCCGTGTGTTCCCTGGAGGACGGCTGGGCTGTAGTCGCTATGGTTCCCAGCTGTGCTCAGCTCGTCTGTCACCAGGGAGCAAGGAGAAGCTCTGTCACCCACTGTCAAGAGGGAAAAGTGTGTGTGTGTCTGTGAGTGAGGGTGTGCGTGTGTGTCTGTGAGGGTGTGCGTGTGTGTCTGTAAGTGAGGGTGTGCGTGTGTGTTTGTGTGTGTGTCTGTGAGTGAGGGTGTGCGTGTGTGTCTGTGAGGGTGTGCGTGTGTGTCTGTAAGTGAGGGTGTGTGTGTGTTTGTGTGTGTGTCTGTGAGTGAGGGTGTGCGTGTGTGTCTGTGAGTGAGTGTGTGCATGTGTGTCTGTGAGTGAGTGTGTGTGTGTGTCTGTGAGTGAGGGTGTGCGTGTGTGTCTGTGAGGGTGTGCGTGTGTGTCTGTAAGTGAGGGTGTGCGTGTGTGTTTGTGTGTGTGTCTGTGAGTGAGGGTGTGCGTGTGTGTCTGTGAGTGAGTGTGTGCGTGTGTGTCTGTGAGTGAGTGTGTGTGTGTCTGTGAGTGAGGGTGTGCGTGTGTGTCTGTGAGGGTGTGCGTGTGTGTCTGTGAGTGAGGGTGTGCGTGTGTTTGTGTGTGTGTCTGTGAGTGAGGGTGTGCGTGTGTGTCTGTGAGTGAGGGTGTGCGTGTGTTTGTGTGTGTGTCTGTGAGTGAGGGTGTGCGTGTGTGTCTGTGAGTGAGGGGGTGTGTGTGTGTGTGTCTGTGAGTGAGGGTGTGCATGTGTGTCTGTGAGTGAGGGTGTTTGTGTGTGTGTCTGTGAGTGAGGGTGTGTGTGTGTCTGTGAGTGAGGGTGTGCATGTGTGTCTGTGAGTGAGGGTGTTTGTGTGTGTGTCTGTGAGTGAGGGTGTGTGTGTGTCTGTGAGTGAGGGTGTGCGTGTGTGTTTGTGTGTGTCTGTGAGTGAGGGTGTGCGTGTGTGTGTGTCTGTGAGTGAGTGTGTGCGTGTGTGCTTGTGTGTGTGTGAGTGAGGGTGTGCATGTGTGTCTGTGAGTGAGGGTGTGCGTGTGTGTGTGTGTGTGCACGTGATGAGCTGTAGGCACTGGGACTGGATTGTAGGGGCCTTGCAGACCCTGGTAAGAGTCTGGGCTTTGTGTTGTGGTAGGTGGGGGCATATAGGGGTCAAAGCCAGGAGCCCCATGCCAAGGTCCCTCAGGCATGTGGAAGGTACCACATGGAGGAGAGAGGGTGAGGTTGGGGGGCAGGCACACTGCCCAAGACAGAAGAGCTAGGAGGACAGCAGGAGAAGGGGACAGTTGCTGGGATTTTGTGACTGTTTGGTCTTGAGGTCGAGGAGGTTGGGAAGGGCCCAGGATGGCAGCTGCTTTACTAGACACCGTGTGGTAGTGTTACTGAGGAGAAGGCCCAGGGGGAGCAGGACCTGGATGAGGGAGGATGAGGAGGCCAGCTCTGGTCATCCTGAGTGAGGGGCCATGGCTCAGCTGTGGGGGGCCAGGAGGGCTTGGCCATTTGGCTCTAGAGCTCTGTAAAGAGGTGAGGGCAGGGGAGCAGGATCCGGGAGGCCCCCTGTGGCATGGTCAAAGGGCATGGTCTTGAGACAGACTTGAACTTCCGCTGTTAGTCTTCTCCGGGCCTCCGTGTCCTCAGGTGTAACTTGGGGAAAACATCGCTCTGAAGACTGTGAACACAGCATGTTGCAGAGTGCTCTGGCCTACAGTCGGCACATAATCAACTCCAAGTCTTCTCCTTGCCCCAGAAGGCCCAGAGGACTGTGAGGGCATAGGCCTCGTAGGAGAGAAGGAGGGAGCTAGAATTGGGGGCTGGGCCCTGCCTAGATCCTTGCCAAAAACAAGGCCCTTCTCCCACCAGTTCCCAGAACTGGCTGTGAGTCATTGCTGCTGCCTTTGTTTGACTGCTGCCTGATGTGGCCTGGCTCTGCAATGATGCCGCTGCTGATGCTGTTGCTAGGCAACCGAGCTCCAGCGCAAATCCTCTGAGGCCTCTTGCCACTCACCCCTCAACCCAGAGCTGCTGACGGTGGTTGATCTGGAGCTGGCTATAAAAATGGGGACGGGCTCCTCTGCAAGTCCAAGGCTATGTTAAGGTGGAGTGTGTTTATGTGCATGACAGGGACAAAAAGGTAGCAATGGTAATAGTTTCCATTTATTGAGTGCTTGTCCTATGCTAGCCTCTGTCAATGAATTAGCTCATTTAATTTTTATAATCTGCCCAAGATGCCTGTTCTAACTACTCCCACTTTACAGATGAGAAACCCAAAACTTAAGAGGGGAAGTGGTGTTCCCAAGTCCGCTCAAATGCTCAGTGGTGCGGCCGAGATTTGAACCTGGGTCTGTCTGATTCCAGAGCTCAGGAGAGGAAGTGGCTTTGCTTTCTCGCCTGATTTGATTTCAGCATTCCCTGCTTCATCCATTGTCTGCTGCAGTTCATTCTCTGCAAAGCAACCAGAAATCACACCATGAGCTCCTGGAACAGCCCGCCCCTCTGCCCAGCGCCCTCGGCGCACCCCTTAAATACTACCACTGGGTGTGGCCTGACGTGGCCCCACCCTCCTGCTGCTGCGCTTCCCCTCCCAATTCACGCTTCCTGCTCCTTCCTTTTTGTTCACGCTTTTTCTCTAAGCTTCATGCTCTAAGCAGGTGACATCCCCCACCTTGCCCTTGGGAGTTCTTCCTCCAGGTTTTAGCTCGGACCCCCTTCCCTCCCCAGCAGCCTTCCCTGTGGCCAAGGGTGGGGACAATTGCCCCCAGGTTACCCTGCTTACCCTCTCTGCCATTCACAGGACCCTCCTCCACCAGGCACTGGGATTCCCCGTCTTGCTCTCTACTTTATCCACTCTAGAATCTGACCCAAAAAGTACTCTCTGAATGAATTAACATCTGATAAGTGGGTGATTGAATCTGTGAAATGACTTTTCCCTGGGGTCTTTGGTCTTGCCTTCATTTGGGAAAAAAGCAGAGCATTCATGTTGATCTGCCCCTGTTTCGGGCCAGACTTTGTGCTGGGCACATCCCTAGGTTAGCATTCACGCCTCACCAGTAGCCCAGAGCCTGAGGCTCAGAGACAGGAAGCCACTTGCCCGAGACAGCACAGCGTGTAATTAACGGAGCCCGGATCCAAGCACGAGTGGATCTGGTCCCACAGCTCGGCTGGGAAGTTCCAGGTCTCTGAAGAGCATTTACAATGAAACGGTGCAGAGATGCGAGCCCTGACATTTCCACATATCCACAGTATTCTCAGACACCTTCCATTCCAAGACAGCACCCGCCAGAGAACGAAAAGGCCAATTGAAGGCGGGAGTAGAGGAGTGTGGAGAACGGCAGGGTGAAGGATGATGGCGAAAGCATAGCGAGTGCAGCTCTGCCCTGCTGGGAGCCGGCCCTCCCCCTGCCCCCCAGCATGCTCCACGGGACCCCAACCAAGGTGCCCTGCACAGTGAAAAATCGATGGGCCTGCTGCCTTTGCTTCTGCACATTCTGGCACTCTGACCCTGCGCCCCGGGGATGGAGCAAGGCCTTTCCGGCTGAGAAGGGGCCTCAACCATCCCTGGGCTGCAGGGGCTGTCCTCAGCAAGTGGGGCTGGAGATGCCTGGGGCCTGGCGTAGCATGTGGGTGTGTATGGGGTGGGGGTGGGGGCTCTGGGACGGCCAGAGTGCTATGTGGGGGGGGGGGGTCAGACCAAAGGGACAGTTTGTGCCTCTTCAGGGTGGCATCAGAGGCAACTTTCTCTATCCATGATCTCCATGAGCTCATTCCGTTTTACCCAAGGAGCCCTAATTAGCTCTGTTTACAGAGAACCTGGAACCTCTGTTGTTCATTGAGTCATGCATCCCACACGTTTACTGACCACGAGGTGAACACTGGATGTCTCCACTCAGGTGCCTTCCGGGCATGGCAGACTCTCCCCCAAACCCGGCCCACTTCCAGTCTTCCCGTCTCGTAGCTCTCCACCTGCAGCCCCAGGAATGGGAGCCAGTCTCCATTCTTCTTTTCTCTATCCAGCCCATTTGTGTCTACTGCTTCCTCCGCCCTCCACGTCCAATATACGTTTGGTCTGGATTCATTGTCTCCGATTCCAAAACCCACTCCCTGGTCCCGGTGGCCCCTTATCTCCAGCCAGGGTGACTGCGTCAGCCTCCCGATTGATCCCTGCTTGCTCCATCCCCTTTAGTGATCACAAATCGAATCATGTCTCGCCACTGATGGAAATCTTCCATGGCATCCAGAACCACTTAGAACCATGCTGTCCTTATCTGGGCCTGCATACCCATGATGCCTTGCCTTCTGACTATTTCTTGGCACACTCATGCCTGCCCCAGGGCCCTTGCTTTTGTGTTCTTCCTGTAACACCCTACCCAGTGTTTGGACAGTTGACATTCATGCCTCAGCTCATGTCGCTGTAGCCATGAGGACTTCCCTCTCCTGGAAAATATTACATTGTCCTATTTTTTTTATTGGGAACTTATTTATTGTCTTCAT
This sequence comes from Ursus arctos, assembly GCF_023065955.2. Lineage (NCBI taxonomy): Eukaryota > Metazoa > Chordata > Mammalia > Carnivora > Ursidae > Ursus > Ursus arctos. Next base: position 60,600,275 of record NW_026622819.1, read on the forward strand.
TATTCCCCCTCTCTACTATGATATAAGCTCCATGAGAGCAGGAATTGGGCCTGTTTATAGCACCTAGAACAATGCCAGGCACTATGCTGGCAGGCCTGATGTACTGTATGACTCCAAGGAGCATGATTCGCATCTCAGTCTATATGGAGGATGCTCTGGAATAGTGCAGTGCACAACTTATACAACTGTATTTGGCAGCCCTGGGGATATGATAGTAAACAAGAAAGAAACAGTTTGTGATCTTATAGACCCTACAGTCTAGGGGGCTGAATTCAACAATCTGAACCTTTATAATACTAAGTGCCAGACACACTAACAGACACTTCACATTTATAATCCACATTTTCCCAAACAAAAGCCACCCATTCATAGGTTAGGAAACTGAGGCTCAGAGAAGTAAAATGGTCTGCGTTAAGGTCACCTGTCTAGTCAGGGGCAGAGCCAGGACATGAACGCACTTCAGTCGGGTGGCAAAGTCCAAGATCTTGGAGATGCCCAAGATAGAAGGCCCCTGTCCTCACAGAGCTCACCATCTTCTTGGGGTGGGGGCCTAATCTTTATTGTGCAGTTCACATGTGCCAGTCATAATGACAAGCAGTTTACGTGTGTTTTCTTCTCATATTTGAAACCTCACAACAGTGGGGACCAGAAACCCAAAGAGAAAAGGGGACTTGCCCAAGGTCATGCGTAGCCAGCCGTAACGTTAGGAAAGGGAGCCCCAAACCGTCTGATCTCCTGCTTCTCCCTCCTTCATGGCACTGACTGGGAATGACCATATTGAAACGGGGCAGTTGCTGTAACTGAGGAATGAACAGGATGCTGAAGTGGGGGGAGGAAAATATCCACCTCCGCTGGGAGCAAGATGGGAGTCACAGAAAACGGCCTTGGAATGAGCAGAGACCCCAGGCAGGCTGGGGGCCCTCCAGGGGACGGGCCTGGAGAAGTTGACTCCGGGATTGTGCCCATCATTAGACGCAGCCCCAGACCGGAGCCCAGACCCCTGACTTCGAGCCTGGCTGTTTGCTTCACCCAGGACCCCGCGTGTTTTAAATATTCATCTCCTCGCCCTCCTGGGCCCTCATTAGACATCGGCTGGGATCAAAAAGGAGGGTGATTTCCCAGCAATCTCAGCCCTGCTAAGGGCTCTTGTAAGTCCTGTTTCCATTTCTTTCCAGATGCTTCCACCATCTAAATAAGGGTCCTTGAAATGTAATAGCTGGGACATGAGGGAAAGGGGACAGATGGGGAACTCTGTCTCCAAAGGTTTCAAGTACTTGTCAAGATCTCTCTGCTATGAGATTGTGGGCGGGCATTGATGCCAGGACTCCTGCTTTCAGGGGACTTCTAATTGTCCCCTCCCTCCATGATGTCCCAGCTCATCTCCCAGCAAATGGCAGCATCTTGCACCCTGGCATATAGCAGAGAGCTGGGAGTACTCATGCCTTCTTCCTCTAGCATCCTGCGTCTGTTTCATCTCCCCATTCTATACAGTCTGCCTTCCAATAAGGCCCAGCCCTGGGCATGGTCCCCATCCTGCAGGTCTTTCCCTCCAAAGTTCCTTCTAGGAGGGGATGTTGCTGATACATAGTCAGTTATAATTCCAGGAGGAGCTGCTATGAGGGAGCCATGGGTAGGAGGAGAGAGTCACTAGCTCTTTCTGAGGTGGGACAAAGTGTTGGGAGTTAGTTGGACAGTTAGGTAGTCAGGGCCACGGTCCCCAACAAGCAAATACGGAGTCAGGACACCTAAAATAAAGCAGCACTGACATCCTGTTTTGTGGCTTAGACAGGACGGCACGGACATTCTGCTTTGCAGCCTCTGTAGAAATGACTTCTGCAAAACGTCCTAGAATAAGACAATTAACCACAAAAGCATTTGTCCCTATCACGGGCAAGGGGCAGTTAAGACCTAAGCCCCCAGATGTCAGCAGAAAAAGACCCCCAGCACGCAGACATTAACCTAATAGGTAGGCAGATACGTGACCAAAGCCCTGACTGGCACGACTCAATACAGCCTGATTGCTTGAGAAAGTTCCACGAAAGAGCTCATGAAAACCCCTAAACTTAGAAACTCTGAGGGCAACCCACTTGGGTCCCCCTCCCTCTCTGGGAGCTTTGAACTCTTGGTCAATCAACTTTGCTTTGCTGCCCACCACTCTTCGTCTGGTCTGCCTCTTCATTCTTTGAAGCAGTGTGACCAAGAACCCTGGAATTAAGGGGACACAAATCCTGTAACAAAAGGGGAGACTTTTGGGCCTCACCTGGAAGATGGGGTGAAGAGGTGGTCATCAATTCCAAAGGAGCTTCTGACTGAAGGCCCCAGGAAGTTCTAGAACCCAGCACAGCTACCCAACCGTATCGCCCCTGCCCCAGGTAGACAGAGAAGGCACAGAACAAGGTTCTACGTGTGGGAAAGAGGGGATGTCCTCATCCCAGTTTCCTGGTCTGCACAGTGGGTGGGATCGCATCTGCCCCCGTGCCCTCCCCCCCAGGCCTGTGGGAGGATTGCGGGGTCATGGCTGACTGTGTCCTGCAGGAGGCAAGGAGACTTGGGTGGGCATGGAGAGGGCCTGGGCCTGGGGTCGCGCACCGGGGGCTTCCTTGCCCTGGAAGGTGGGTCTGGGAGCCCAACTGCAGGCTTTGAATCCCTTCTACCACTGCCCAGCGAGTGACCTCCAGGGAACGGGCTGCCCTGCTGCTTCCCACCATTTCCCATCTCAGGGCCACACAGAAAGCTCAGATTCGTTGTCACCCTGGAGTGGACAGATGAGTTCACTCCCGGTCATGGACTCGGACTATCGCCAACACTGAGGGCATCAGTACTATCTCAGACACCCCGAACCCACGAGGGGCACTTGGTGGGAAGCCAGACACACGTCTCGGAGCCCCAGACTTCTCATCTGTGCCTGGGGATGTTGATAAGAATAGCACTCGCCTCCTGGAGTTGTAGTGAGGGCACAATGTGGAAATCTGTGGAAAGTGCTCCTGCCATAGGAGGGCTTCCACACACGTTCACTATTCTCGTCCGTTCTCTCCCCTCGCTCTGCTGCTGAGATCGGTCCCTTCCCTGGCCCTCTCTGCCTTAAGCTGGCTTCTGATGACCCCCAAGAGTGTCCTCACACGTGGCCCAGCCCCTCTGTCTCAGGGGATGACAGAAGAGACTGGTGGTCTACGCATCCAGCTCTGGTGGGTCTGACGGATTCGAGCCCAGTCAGCTGCAGGTGCCCTCAGCAGCTCATGTTTCTGGTCTTGCCAAGCTGCGGCAAGGCTTCTGACTGTGGCGGGGGTATGATTTACACACACACACACACACACACACACACACACACACGGGGGGGGGTGAGGGGGAGATGGAGGGGGTCTGTGGCAGTGGGTGCTCGGTCCTGAGCTCACTATTGAAGCCTTATCTAGGCTGCTTCAAGCCTTGCCCATGCGCGCAAGGCCTTGGTCAGACACTTGGTTGGTTCTGGCTACACACGGAACCTGGGGCTCCCCTTCCCGAGCTTTCTGCTTTCCCGGATTTCTCCCTTCCCTTTCTGGTGGCTGGGGCCGCCCTAGGCTCTGTCTTTTTGTTCCTCAGGCCATGAAAATGGTAGTTTTGTTTGTTCTTTTGAATCAGAGCTATGGTTGCCTCACAGGACTCCAGATTCCCGCCCATCCTCAGACCAAAGCTGCAAACATGAGGCTTTCACCCTGGGCCAGTCCTTGCTCTGTTTTGACTCCCCTCCCAAACTGGCTGCTTTGACCTTTGACCATCCTCCAGACCCTTCCATGCAGCTGCGTGTTCCATGTAGATTACCTTTTGTATCGTGCCCACGGTCGATAGTTACTATTTCCGTGAGGACTGACGTCCACTAGGAGTTAACGCACCATATTCTAAGCAGAATTCTAAGCTGGATTTTATTTATTTTTTTTTAAAGATTTTTATTTATTTATTTGGAAGAGAGCCAAAGTGGGAGAGATCACAGAGGGAGAGGGAAAAGCAGACTGGCCGCTGAGCGGAGAGCCCGACGTGGGGGCTCGATCCCAGGACTCTGGGATCATGACCTGAGCTGAAGGCAGATGCTTAACTGACTGAGCCACCCAGGCATCCCTGAGCTGGATTTTAAAGGGAAAGGAAAAGTTCTTTATGTACAAATAGGGGGAAAGAGCATTGAAGGGTATCTGCGTGTACAGAGGAATGGAAGGAGAAAATGTGATAAGCTGAGGTCTCCCTTACGATAGCTTTCCTTGGATAAATATACAAGGGAAAAGGCTTGCAAGCAGATACAGCTCCAGTTTTTGGCATCCCTACAGCCTACTTTTCCCCTAGAGAGAAGAACTGGGATCATGAATGCATTAAATTCTTCTTTCTGAATACAGATCAAATCCTACCACACACAAGCTCTTGCACACGGTCCTTGAGCTAAGAGTCCTGAAGGCTAGTGCTGAATTTCCAGCCCATTGCTTGAGACGAGGTCCAGAAACTTATTTCTGGCATCCAGATATTGTCAAAAGGAATAGATCATTTTCCATCTCTTTAAAATTCCTTGCAGATTTCTGTGACATATACATGAACTTATCCAGAAACAGATTTGCAGCAAGCTCAAAGTCAATGATTTTAAATGTGTCCCTCTTTAGGCCCCCCCCTGCATATCTCTCCACCCACCCCAATAGGGCACACGCTTCAGGAAAGCAGTCTCCACCATAAACAAGGCTGTGTGCTGGAAATGTAACCAGAGACTACTGCGTTCATTCCTAGGAAACTCACACGTGTGCCATTGCAGAGTGAAAAACAGAAATGAAAAACAATGAGTTTCACCTGACTCATGCATTTCCGACCTTAGTGAAAATAGTTTTTGAAATCTAAATTTTTAATGGGTAAAAAAATTGATTGCTGTTTTTGCTCATTTTTTCAAAGATTTTTTAAAGTTTATTTTACAAATGGCGGGGGGGATGCAGAGGGAAAGAGACTAACAGACTCCCTGCTGAGCTTGGAGCCCAACAAGGGGCTGGAGGTGGGGTTCCAGCCAGGGCTTGATCCCATGACCCTGGGGTCATGACCTGAGCCAAAATCAAGACTCAGACGCTTAACTGACTGAGACTCAGGCGCCCCTATTTCTGCTCATTTTTTAAAAGTAAATAAGCAAACCTGGAGGTTTGTTTCTACTTTACACACATCTGCCTGTAGTACTGGGGAAAAGTGAAGTCAGAATGGATTCACAGAAGACAAGTGTGATGTTTTATTTATGGAAGTGTTGGCTGACTCTGCTTTTACCAGTTAGGATTTACTAGGAAATGCATGTTCTGGGGTGTGTGTGTGTGTGTGTGTGTGTGTCTCCTTTCCCTGCTTAACCTCTTCCTCTGACAGTTGCACTAGGCTGCAGAGACATTTGCGGGTTACACGTCCTGCTCCTGGCCCCTCTCTCTCAATGGGAACCCGGGATGTGGTGTTCAGTCCTGAGGGCAGGGTGCACACACCTGCCTCTCCTCTGATTTGGGCTTCCATGGAAGCTACTCCCCTCTCAGCACCCTGAGGGTAGTGGAGGGGTGGCCAGGGAAGTGTTGGAGCCACTCTCAATTCCTGGCTGTGCCCATCTCAGCCGGCATGCCCTTGGGTCTGTGAGGTGGAGGCAGCACGGGTTAGTGGGAAAACTCTGGGCTGTGGAAGGTCAGGTTCACCTCTGACCCTTCTTGGCTGTTCAAGCACTCTTGCATGCTTCTACCTCAGGACGTTTGCACATGCTGTTTCACTGCCTGGATTATGTGTCTCATTCTCATTTTGTCTCTCCAGTGTCAGCTCTTCATAGAGGCCCTCTCTGATTACTTTCTGCCTCCTTACCAGTCTTCTTTTGCCTTCCAAGCCCTTGTCACCCTCTGACCTATTTTCTTTTTATTCGCTCACGGTATGTCTCTCCCCACAAGAATATTAGCTCCACAAGGGCAGGGACTTTGTTTTGCTTATTGCTATATCGTTCTTTGAATAGTGCCTGCTCCATGGTAGGTAACATTCAAAAACTACCTCACCATTGGGGGTCCTGTCTACTCTCTCCACCCTTTGTGCCCTCCTGTCTGGGGACATTGAACAAGTCCTTGAAGATGTTAAGTATCACCTATCTGGCTAAGCTTCCCATGACCTGCCCAAATCAACGGACTCCTCCCTCCTCGGAGCCTCCGTAGAATGGCTGCCCCCAGGAGTCCGATGTGCCTGCCTTCAGTTCTTGGCCCCCTTCCTAGCCACTGCCATGTGGCCCAGGCAAGGTGTTTCACCCATCGGAGCCTGTTTTCTGTAGGTGACCATATGTAACACCTCCTTCTCAGCGTTGTTGGAAGATAAATTAAATAACTCAGGTCAAGTTTCTGGCACATAGTAGGTGCTCCGTATGGAACGAACTACTCCTTGTCATCACGATTGCCTCCTCTTTGCTCCCTCTTACCACAGCGCACCACCGTCTGTCTTCACGTCCGTACTCTGACCTCCATGAGGGCACCTGGGTCTTCTCCCTTGTGTCCCAGGGTGCGGAGCGGGAGTGAGCACAGCCCAGCCACACCCCCGTGTGTTTCCATATTGTCTGTGCTGCAACAGCAGCATTGAGGGCTTGTCACAGAAACCGTATGACCCACAAAGCCTTAAAGATTCACTATCTTGCCATTTACAGAGAAAGTTTGCTGATTCTGTCCTAGAACAAGGCTAAAACCTAATAGATGCTCGTAAATGCTTGTTTCAAGAATGAATGAATGAATGAGTGAGTGAATGAATGAATGAGTGAATGAAGGGTCTGTAACCATGTGCTAGAGACTAGGCACCATGGGCTGTGGTAATGGGTTAGCTCAACTGGACTTTTCCTCTTGTTAAGTTTTTTGTTTTTGGCAAGTAGGTTGTCTCCCTTGAGTTAATTGATATTTAAAGCTGACACCCTGATTATTAACTTCATCAGAACATGGCTGGCTGTGTGGGTGGTGAAGCCCTGGAGAGAAGAAAATGAGAGGAGGAATAAACAGGGAAGAGGGAGGAGGCACAGAAGCTGCCCCCTTGCCCTTTTCTCCTGCACTGGCCCTGGTCAGGCCCTCTTCACATTAAGCCTGGACCATTGCAGTAGCCCAGCCCACGGCCTGGCATGTGGGGAGACACTCGGTAGACTTACCGAGTGAGTGAGTGGAGCCCTGGAAAGAGCACAGGTGTGGAACCCAGAGACCGAGTTCACGTTCCAACCTTACCTGGCTGAGTGACCACAAGCAGGCCAGTGTCTCTGTGCTCCAGTGGGAACACGGATCCTTGCCCTGCTTCCCTCCTAGGAGTGCAGAGTGCAAGGCTTAGTAGGTACCAGAAGGAAGAAAACTCATTTCTGGCACAGTTAGCATGTGCTGGACACAAAGGAGGACATTCTGTATATTTTCGATAGTCACGACGAAGCCGTGAGGTAGAGATGACCAGCCAATTTTATAGATGGAAATCTGAGGCCTGGGAGCCTAGGTAATTGTCTTCATGTCTCTTTCAGCTTTATGATCTGGGCCTCTCCCAGGCAAGGGGAGTGACTTCCGGGTCTAAGAGGTGACCTTCTTATCTAGACACTGGGGGAGAACATATGGAGAGGAGTTGACAATGTACCCAGAGCACGCACAGTTTATCACCTTAATTCAACGAGCTACTACAAATACGAAGATGCAAAATAGAAAACATGCTAGCACTGAGTGGATGTTTACGTTGTGCCAGGCACGCTAGGACGTGCTTTGACATGCGTTATTTTGTTAACCTCCCAGGATGGTATGAAGGAAGCCATTTCATCCCCATTCTACAGATGAGGAAACTGAGACTCAGAAGTCAGGTGACGTGTCCAAGGTCGCAGAGCTGGTCGGCACAGGACCGGGACTGGAACTGTCATCTGGGTGACTCAGACTACTGAGCTAACTGCCTCCCGTTCTGCTACTTATTGGCTGTTGAGAAAGGGTTTGCTCTGTCTTCTTCCAGAAAAAGGTCCCCACTTAGTGCTTCGAGGGTAACATGATTGATTATGATAATTATAATACTGTGCAAGTAGAGTTTTCAGGGCAGTTAAGTCCAGCACCACAAACAGCCGAGCAGCCCGACTCTTTTGAAAAGAGCGGATAATTAGGTTCTTATAATTGCACACCCTGTTTTCACGGAGATGCAAAGGGAAAAAAAAGGATTTCTTAGGTTGAGGGAAATTTCTTTACCAACTGTCGGAAAGAACTATTTTAACGGAACTGGGGAAAATGCAAAATGTGAAAACATGCCTTCAGGGGCTGGGGTACATGGAGCGTGTGGCCAATGGCTTGGAGTCTAGGTGTTTTTTTACTTTTAGTGACTATAACTAAAACACAAAAAAGCTTAGGCAAGACTAAATTTTAGATTGGATTTCACCGAATACAGTCAGTGTCAAAGGCAAATATTTGATTCCAGTGTGTCTCGGGGTTACACTGGGCTACGGCCCTGGGTACCGGTCTCCCTGGCAGGTACTCCTCCTTCTTCAGGTGCGAGAGCTCCGTGTGGGGGTACACCCCTCCCCCACTCAAAGTCCTTAGGCTGTGAAGAGTGGAACCTGGGGCGTAGCAGGTGATCTGGGCAAGCAAGCTGATCTCAGGTTCCCGATCTGGGCAGCAGGCAAAGTGATCAGGTCTGCACAACGGAACTGCGGGGAGGGTTAAAAATGAGAAAACCCGTCCAAGCCTGGCATGCAGCAAATGCTCAGAAATGTTAGCTGTGATACTAATTATTACTGCTTGTCATGGTTTATGAAGCTACAGTCCTATTCTTTAAGCCGTGGAGTTAAACGCAGGCGGGTTCTGACAAATTCCTCTGAGGATTACAGTCATCAGTGCCTCCTTGCCTGGGAGCTGGGTACGTGCCTCAGTTTCCTTATTCTGTCCTCTACGTTTCATGCCTGGCCTCTTTCCAAGCTTCAAGCCACCTTGCCCAGGCTGTCACCTCAGTGCAAAGGGGGCCAGTTAACCAAGACACAGAACGACAGCGGCTCAGGTTGGCCCAAGTACTTCTCATTAACACCTTTGGGAAGGCTGGATCGACTACTGCTTTTCCTCAAGAAATCAAAATCAATATTTTTGGTGAGCCCCAACCCTGGGGAAGAAACCCACTTGAGCACTGGAACTCTGCAGGAAATTAGAAATTCTCCTTGAGTTTGGTGGTGGAAAGGAGATATAGAAAATCTTTAGTCCGACGAATCTTCAGCCAGGGTGTGCAGGGGGAATTTATGAGATCAAGCTTGTGGAAAAATGCAAATTCCACGACTGCCGTCCCAGAAGCCACGAATGGTGCTGGCTGCAGAGTCCTGACTTGTCCTTGACGTGGGGATTTGGGGATTCCATTATTCAGGAAATGGAAACCAAGACCCAGAGGAGAAAAATGGCCCCAGGCCCACAGGCTAGGTTGTTCAAGAATTGTTGAAAACTTCTGGGAAGAAGCAATGACCCCTGCCTCGCAGGAGGGAGCATGGAGGCTGCTCCTGACCCTGGGAGGTCACTAATCAGAAGGAAGTGTCCATAATGGGCGTCTGCACAGGAGTCCTGATCCAGTGAGTGTTTGTGGAGTGCCTACGGAGTCAGGCACGCTTCTGGGTGCTGGAGAGAGGACAGACCGTGACCAAACGCAGTCCTCGCCCTCCCTCATTCCAGTGGGAAGCATGGAGTTTGGTGTATGAAATAATGACGCCATAAAAGCCGAGGAGTGGGAAGCACACGGTAGATGGATGCTCAGAGGCTGCCGTGTGGTTCTGGCTTCTCAGGGGAACGCTGTCTGAGGCTCAGTGGCCTCGGCGTCCACGTGACCCACTTCGGTTGGGAGCTCTGAATTCCGCCGTTGGGCTGGATGGGCTGGATAGGAGTGGGGAAAAGTGCTAAGGAATGTCACAAGAACGGAGCCCAGGGGTGAAGGCAGTCCCAGGACCTGGGTGGTCAGCGGCGTGAGGGCCAGTTTCCAGAAGGCCAGGCAAAGACTTGGAATCGTCCCCAGAGGGAATGGACTGCTCCTGGGGACAGCAGACAGGCTGGCGGGGAGAGCCTTCTGAGCTTCCCAGAGCTCCAGATCTATTTTGCTGGCATCCAGGGTCTTTTCTGTGGTGTATGACGGAGTTGTTCTTTTTTTAAAAAAAAATTTTCCTGAACACTTATTACTGGATGCATAACATCAAGAAATGCATGAATACATTTTCAGCATGAAGGATTAAAATAATCTAGAATACAGAACAAAATGGGAAATTTTTTCACACCCCCTCCCCATTCCAGTTCCCTCCCGCAAAATATCTGTTGGGAACAGGCTCACATCCACCTTCTAGACTCTTCTGTGTCTTACGTCCCAACAGGACGTGCATCTTAAATCAGAAGTGGAATTACAGTAGGCGAATTGTTCCATGACTTAGCTCGTTTCGCTTTACAATAGGCATTGGGAATCTTCCATGTCCATACGTATCTTTTTCATTATTTTTTAATGATTACATTCAATAAGTTCTTAAATATCAGCCACACTTTTTCCTAGTGAGAAAGACATCCTGTTTATTGAGAAGTCCATGTGTTATCATGAAAGAAAATTCCCAAGCGTATAAGGGTTGGTCTTCGTATTTTCTGTTTTGTTCTATTTATTGTCTATTTCAGAGCCACTAAACACACTGTTTTACAACTGTGGTTTTATAGTGTGTTTTAATATGTGGTAGAGCAAGTTATATATCATTCTTCTTTTTGAAAAGTTTTCTAATAATCTTTATGCATTTTCTATGTCAAGTTCAGAATCCACTTACCAAGTTTTATTAAACATCACACTGAAATTATGATTAGGATTACATTAAATATGAAGATTATATGGGCAGAACTGACAACTTTGTAATTTGCCTTTCATCCAGGATTATGGCACGAATCTCCATGGTATAGGACTTTTCATTGTTGTTAGCATTCATTTCATTAGGTTTAATAATTTTCTTTATGTAGGTTGTGCATAGTTCTTATCAGTTTATTCCTAGATATTGTGTGTGTTTCTTTGTTTTTTCTTGTTATTAACGGGAACTTTAATTGTCTTTTAGAGTTCGTTATTATGTAGTAAAGGAAATTGTTAATTTTTAAATGTTGTGTAATATCTACCTCCTCCCCCTTCATTGATATCTCTTGCGAGTTCTGTTATTTTATTAGTTCATTTTCTAGGGAGAGAATAATATTGCCTACAAATAATGACAATTTTCTTTGTTAAGAATTTTGATGTTTGGGAAACACTGGCTACTTTACATCATTACTTTATTACAGCAGAAGCAGGTGTTTAATTTTATTATGCTTTTGTAGCGTCTGTTAAAACAATCATATGATTTTCTTCCCTTATCTGTTAAGCGAGTAACATATATAAATAGATTTTTCTAGTATTGAATAGATATTGAATAGTACAATATCCTTATAATTATAATATTAATATACTAGATATGATTTGCTCATATGTATGTTCCTGAGTGAGTATGGCCTACTCTTCCCTTGTTTTAATATTAATATCAGGATTTGCTCAGAGGCTAGGGAGAGATAATTTCCATCTTAATCTATGTGCTGGAACAGTTTGTATATCATAAATAACCTTTTTTTTTTTTTAATTTGGTGGAACTCATCATAAACCATTTGAGTTTATTTTCTTTTTAAGGGACAGGCCTTTGGTTACTTTAAAGTTTTCTTCTGTTTGTTGATCTATTAGGTTTTCTCTTTCTTTTTTTTTTAAGATTTTATTTATTTGAGAGCGAGTGAGAGAGATCACGAACAGGAACAGGGGCAGGAGCAGAGGGAGAAGCGGACTCCCTCCTGGCAGGGAGCCCTACAACAATGGACTCAATCTTAGGACCCTGGGATCATGGCCTGAGCGGAGGGCAGACACTTAACCGACTGAGCCACCCAGGTGCCCCTCTATTTAGGTTCTCTACCGCTTTTTGAATTAATTTTGATAATTTATATTTTCCTAAAAAGTCATTCATTTCATGGAGATGCTCACATTCGTTGATGTGAACTTGTTCCTAGCTTTCTTAAATGCATTTTTATTATCACTCTTATCTAGAGTTCTTGGACTTCTTTCATTTCCAAAGTTATTTTTTAATATCTTCTCTCCGATTTTCTTGATAAGAGTTGCCAGAAATTTGTCTGTAATATTGGTCTTTTCTAAAGACCATGTCAGGTTGCATTGATCCAATCTGCTGATTCTGTTTTGCTTGCATTCTATTTTATTAATTTCTGCTGTCATCTTTCTTAATTGTCTCCTTCAGTTTAGAGAGTGAGCTATTTTGTTCTTTTCTGCCTTTTTAAGATGCAAGCTAAGTCCTTTTCTTGTCAACCTTTGTGGTTCTTAATAAATGCATGTAAGGCCACAGATATTCCTCCAAGTGGGTGGACTGGCCGGAGATGTTAGCGGTGCTGAACAAGATAAGACTAATCCTGCTAATTCTGGAACTTGCCTGGATAACCATGCCATGAGCCGGGTCATTGTCCAACATTAGATCAGACTTGTTTATATCATGCAAATCATGTTCCAACAACTCCAAAGAGATTTTCAAATCGGAAAGTAGCTCATTCCTGCACCACCTCTTGCTGGTTTAGCCTAAAACAAGTTTTAGTCACATTTGCATGCTCTCCTCTTTCCACTGTCCGTCTGTGTGTTTGTGTATGTGAATGGGTCAGTCGGCCAGTTCAAAATTCCTCAGCGTCTGCTGTGCGCTGACATCGTAGTCCTGCACCAGCTGTGGTCCCTGGGCTTACAGTGTTCACAGTCCCTAGGTAATCTCAGTAAATGAAGAAAGTGGAGTCTAGATATTTTCAGGGCCAAGAGGAGAGTTGGACTAAGTCTGCATGGAGGTGGAGGAGACCAGAAATGAGGGAAGATCTCCCAGGGACGGTGGCACGGGCTGAAATTGGATGTTCAGCTAGGAGTTTATGCCGTGGCTCGTAGGGAAGAAGGGTACTGTTCCAGGCAGAGCAATCAACTTAAGTCAAAGGAAAAGAAGTAAAAGGAGCAGGAACCGTTTGGTTAGCCACACAGAGCTCAGACTGGCTGGAGCGTGGGCTCCTTTCTGGGGGGTGATACTGGAAGGTCTACGGCGAATCCACCAGCGCAGGGCCCAGAGGCCGATGCTAAGGAGATTGGACGTTATCTTGTGCTGTCTCGCCAGAGGCGGGAGGACGCGGCCAGACATATTTGCACAGATTCTGTGGCCTCAGCGAAGGGGGACTCAGGATGAAGAGATGGAAGTTAGAGAAACAAAAACAGAGGAAGCTCAAGGAATCCAGTCGGAAATGGCATGAATGTGGATTCCAGAGACATCTGGAATCCGGGCTACGTCCGGGTTTGCATCAGCACACCTGGGGGTAGAGGGCCAAGAAGACATCCAGCGTCCCTTCCCTCCTCCACAGGCACCTGGCTCCTAAATCTGGCACTGAAGCCATCATCACGGGTTCCCAGGAGGGGTTCCGGGAGGGCATGTAGGCGAGGTGTCTTGGGCTGAGCAGGTCCTTGGTTCTGTGCCCTGAGGGGGCTGCTGGCCTCTCCTGACCTCCGTTTCCTCTTCTGTGAAGAGGCAGCTGGGAGGGTTTAATGTAAAGTCCTTATTGTTTTTTGTAGTGTTGTGGTGGTTCACACATCGGCGTGTATTTTCCAGTTTGCAGACTGGGCTCTGAGGTACATTTTATTAGTTTTGTTGTTTTTTCCCCTTAGGAAAGAAAAGCCTTAGTTGGTCTGATGTAATGAAACGGTTTGTGTATTTTCTTTACGAGGGAAGAAAAAGCCCCTGCTACACACAGGGCGTCTGCTCGGAGCAGACACTGCACAGCCCTACACGTCTCCTTTTGTTTGCTGCTCCCCCTCGCAGCCCTAATGACATTCCCGAAGGTGGCAAAGGAGAGCTCCGGGTTGCCATGGGAACTGGGTGCCAGCGAGAACCGAGAATTCTAGCCCTTGGAAGGCGGCAGATTTATCCCCCGTTGCTCAGGAGGCAGAGCTGGCTGCAAGGCTTGGGGGTGGGGGCGGTGGAGATGCCGCTCTAGGTCTTTCCATGCCCCCCCCCCGGAGGAAAAGGAGGTACTAGGGGGCCCAAGCTGTTGTCGGGGAGGACCCAGGGCCCTCTTCGGAGCCATCTCTGTTCCCTTTCCTTTGAATCACATCCAAACCCAAATATAACCCGGAGATGGGGAAGGAGCGAAGGAGGGAGGGAATTCTCGCAGCAGCCTCCGGCAGCCTGCACCCACACCCCGCACCCTGCGCAGACCCGGGCTGTTCTGGGCTCCCCGTTCTCTGCAGGGACTTTGCCAGGGGCTTGTCGGAGACGCCAACATCCCCACGATCTCCGATCATCTCATCACCACCCAGGCTGCTCTCACAGTTGACAAACCTTTCCAAATGTGTAACTCCTCAGCTCTTCAAACAGCCCTGCAAAGGGAGGGTTGAATCCTGTGCCCATTGCACAGATGCAGACTAGAAGCCTTGCTCAGGAAAGCAGAGGTGAACCCTTAGTCCTGATGTCTGTCATTCAAGGAAGCATCTGCCTCCAGGAGAGAGAGGGGGCCACCAGCAAGAGTGGGGAAAGGCTCCTAAGGTGGAAAATAGCGAATGTAGCAGCCTCTGCAGCAAGAGAGGTTTAGAAAGGAGGCAAATTGCCTCAGGTATTGGACGGAGAGGTCCCAGTGGAAATGAAGCAAAGCCCAGAACCTTCCTCCATCTGCTTCGAGGATGCCAGCCACATACCACACCTTACCTCCAAAAGCCTCACAAAGTCACCTTGCAGGGATGGGATTTCTATACCCACTTCACAGGTGTGGGAACTGAGGCCCAGAGAAAAGCAATGAGGCTCAAGTCACATGTGAGCATGGAACCGTCTGGACCAACTAAGGGTTCTGTCTGACTGTACACCCTGGTTTAGGCCACCACCTGAGGGGTGATGAGGGGATAACTGAGGCTGACACCCCGTGGCCAGAGGAGGACCCCTGCACACACACAGGCTGTCTCTCATACATGTGCACTGGCACACTCTCTCATACATGTGTGCTCACACACACACACACATTCATACACACGCACTCTTACGCATACACACAACTCTCCCAGCACTCTTGCACATCCATACTCATGCTCATGCACAACTTACTCACGCACCCAGCCCCGTGTTGGGTGGGGGGTTTGCCACTCGTGCTGACAGTGGGCACTGAGGCCTCCCAGCCACTCTTGAGGCGCAAATATGCCCACACCCCCTGGACACCTTCCCTTCTCCGTGCACCTCTGGCTCTGACTCTCAGCCTCTCTGCAGACCCTCTTCTCCAAGGAAGCCATTCAAGCATCCGCCAGCAAGGCCTCTCCATGGGAGCACCTGGCCCCCACCACCTGGCCTGGGACTCACACCACAGTGCTCAGCCAAGCCCTCAGAAAGAGCTAGGGCCATTTCCTGTACCTGGGTCCCTGCCAATCCCCAGGCACCCACCTGGCCCCGGGATCTCATCCATCACCCCGCCTGCTATAACCACTGCCCTGGGCTGCGGCCCCTCTGCTGTGGGGCTGGCCACTCTGCCCTCCCCTCCCCTCCCCCCCCTCCCCTCCCATCCTCCCTCCTCTCATTGGCCCCTTCCCTGGCTCTGAGCCCACCTAAAGGAGTTCCATGCACTGGCAGCAGAGCTGTTCAAATTCTGGGTCACAACCCTGTAGTTACTACGAAATCCATTTAGCATAAGAGATCAGCATTTTAAAACTGATAGTATGGAATAGAATAGGAAATAAAAGACATTTTTTAAAAATTATAAGGGCCAGTATTATTTATCGAGACTGTTATTTCTGTTATATTCAGACACGAATGCGTGGATCCTGGATCATGGTGTGAGATATGTTTCCTTTTCTGGGGTATGGCTGAGACTTTTGGAAGTCGGTGGATTAAGTGAAAATTCATCCAAGCTCCTGCAAACTTCCACTTGCTCAGCTGCAGAACATTCTGGGTTCCTGCTCCTCCCAGCCGCCTTCAGAGCTGTGCCTCTCATCCCCCCCAGCCACGCATGCCTCCCCCTCCACCCGCCACTCTTTCCTATAGAACCCACTCTCAAGTTTCTCTGTCCTTCTCTTCTTTCCCTTAAAGACCTCGTTCCCCAGGCCTGTTCACATGCCGGTCATTTGATGTCACTGTGAGCAGCGCTTGTCCTTTTCTCCCACCAGACTTAATTCCATCCGGAAATACAGAAGGATGGCCGCGCCTGGCCTAACAGCAGTTCACGAACAGACCCTCCGCCTTCGTGAAGGATCTGGTGGCAGAGGCGGAAAATGGGCAAGTCAGCAAATGGAAAGCATCACAGAAATTTTGCTGAGTGCTCCAAAGGGAAGTGGGGGTGGCTACTTTAAATAGGGTTGTCAGACAAACCCCCAAATCTCAGGGGCTTAATAAATCAGAGTCCGTTTCTCTATTATTACATCGGATCCTGGCACTACCGGGGGTGGTGGCTGTGCTCCATGTCCTCACACATGGTCATATCTAGTCACTTCTCTGCTTAAAACCTCCCAGGGTATAATGGAGGCAGACAGTTTCAGGTCTGTTTCGGCAGACAGCAGCCCCGACACCTTCCAGCACGTGGCTTCCAAGTCATCTGGTGTCCACTTCTGGGAGAAGGACAGAGGGTGGAGGGGCATTATCGGACGTGTCTCTGGGCATGGGCTGTCCCGGGCACGCAGGGCTTGCCGTCACGTTTCATGGGTTCCAGCTCAGTGACATGGTCAGCTTCCCCGGGCCTCCAGGACCCAGTGCTACAGACTGGGTGGCTTAGGCGACAGAAATGGACTGTCTTGCAGTCTGGAGCCTGGAAGTCCAAGACCAAGGTGTTGGCGTGTTGGCTCTTTCTCAGGGTTTGTGATGGAGAATGTGTTCCACGCTCCTGTCCACATTCCGTGAGTTGCATGCCGTGTCTCTGGTCTTCTAGCTTCTGATGATTTGCTGGCAATCTTTGGCGTTGCCTTCCCTTGTGGAAGCACCACCGCCTTCATCTCCACGTGATGTTCTCCCTGCATGTGCGTCTGTGTCCAAATTGGCCCTTTCTGTAAGGAACCTGTCATGTTGGCTTAGGGACCCACCCTACTTCAGTCTGACTTCATCATTACTACTTATACCTGCAATGATCCTATTTCCAAATAAGGTCACACGCTAAGGTCCTGGGGGTTAAGTCCCAAGTCTTCAACATACAAGTTTTTATGGGATGCCATTCAACACTTAGCACATAGTAATACCTACTTGCAAAAGGGGCTGGGAAATGTGGTTCAGTTGTGCGCCAGCGAGACGAGGAAACCCACTTGGGGAAGAGTGAGCTGCCTCCATTACACCCTGGAAGGTTTTAAGCAGAGGAGCGCCCAGATCTGACCTGCCCGAGCCTGTGCTCACCTCAAGGGCGGGGCTCGTTCAGAACTGCCCCTGAGGCGCCCGGCACCGACCAGCCGCCAGCGTTCGGACAGGTGTGCAGTGAGTGTCTGCTGAACTCAACTGGCTTCAGAGTTTCCTTGTGGGGAGGAGGGGAGCAGGTGGTACAAAGTTAGAGGAGGGGGCATTTATAAGCTGAGTGGTTAAAACGATCCAGCAACCGAAGCCGTATGTGTGTATGCTCATGTGTGTTAACTGCTTTATGATTCTGGCTGGAAACCCAAGGCAATTCTGCCAACTCCGACTGGAGCCAAAAGGAAACAGCTAGGGGATGCAAAGGAAATGTGTTTTGCGAATTTGCTTTTGGTATCTCCCTTGCTAAGGCATCCCCAGATGAGGACAAGGAATTTGGGTTTAGGGTAGATGAGCCTTTGCCTTCAATTTCTCACATCTCACAGACCCAGCTCCTCACCAGCTATCCACCCTGCAAGCACAAAGGCTCGAGGAAAGCAAGTCCTTTCACGGCTGAGGGACAGTCCATTGGGAGGGGATGGGTCGGCCTGATATTCTTCCGACGTTACGAAAGATCTGCACGGATATTAGTGAAAGATCTGGGGGTTGACTTCTTGCCTGGAAGCCTTTATTTAAAACACACAAGCAACTCTGATGACCTTGAGGACCCTCCAATGCCCAGCCGAATGGCCACATTCTCACAATGTGTGACAAGGGCTGCCGTTTTCTGAATGCTGCAAATGTTCCAGAAACTGGACCATGTGTGCACAGACTGGCTGAGTCTCTGAAAGAGCATTGCCATTATTTTCTCTTTTCCTGGGTGAGAAACTGGAACATCAGAGAGGTGTGGTGACTTGCTCAAGGTCATACAGCACGGAGTCAAACACAGGTCCTCTGACAGCAGAGCCACACTGCTGTTGCTCCCGCAGGCTTCCCAGAACCACTCCGGTCCCCTTTGCCTTGGGCTTTGGTCCCGGGAACCTGTCTAATGTGGTGGCTGAGAGCGCCCCATTGACTCAGACCTCCTGGGTTTGAATCCTGGTCCCTCTGCTTCCCGGTGGGTGGATCACTTGACCTCTTTAAGCCTCAATTTCTTTATCTATCAAATGGGCCTAATCATAGCAATTACTTCAAAGGGCTGTTCTAAGGATTAGTTTAACTTAACACAGTACTTACCCAGCAGCACATAGTCAGGTGAAAATACCTGTTTCCAGTATCTCTAGAAAACTGGCAGGGCTAGAATCACATTCGTACATGGTGATCGGGGGCCGGTGGGGGCGGGGGTCAAGGGCAGCTGTGTCCTTTCGAGAGGCCCGAGCTCGGTAATTTACCAGAGGCCCCCTGTGCCCTATTGTCTGACACCCAGCAAGCACTATTCACTTTTCCACTTGGTCCCCATGGAAACTGGAATTGGCGACCCTTGCTTTAGGTCTAAAATTGCAGCAACAATAAGAAATGTATTTAGAAATTGGCATATTAAATGCGCATAGCTGGCAAAGTGCAGCAGCTCCTTGGGAAGTCAAAGCCACATGGACTGATAACTGTTTGGTCAAGAACAAACCCCGTGCAGATAACTGGTGACTTTTTCTTTTTTAATCAGATATGCATCAATCCTCATGGGCCGGACCATCCAGGACCTCGGGCTTCCAGAAATAGTCCTCCATGGGCTGTTGGAGAAATGTGAACACTGTGCAAGGGGGAGTGGGAGGCCCAGGGTGTCGGGGGAAATTGCCTCAGCCATTTGTTCAATTCTGTTTGCGGTCTGAGTGATTTTGTGCAGAGCCTTGCAAGGAAGACTTAAAAGAACTGAGCAAAAATGTTCTTGCACCATAAAATGTCTTTCCTGTCCTGGCGGCAAGAGGAATGAGGCCGTAGAAATGCTGTTCTGACCAGACCAAGTCGGCAGGTACGTTTCAGTCCCTGAATAAACATCCCTTCTTTCCTCAAAGGCAATGCTGAAAGAGGAACCGTCTTCGAAGAGCTGTGATCGTACTCTGTGCTCATCTCTTCTTATAGGAACCCTCTGAGGCCGGGCTCTGATCGCCATTTTTCAGAGGCGGAAACAGACACACAGAAGGGAAGTGACTTGTCCAAGGTCATTCAACTGGGGTGCCACACAGTAGGATAGGAATTGAAACGTACTCATTAGTGGCCAGGCTGGAGCCTTTGCCCTGCTACCTGACCCTGAGGACAGGGTACCCCCTGGTTCCTTTCTCCATGTGGCCGCCTTCAATCTGCCAGTGATGCGGGTGGGGGCAGGGGTCAAGAGCCTGCTTTCAGGTTATTGCCCTCCCAGAACTGACTCCATGGCCCTAACCTTCCTTCCTGAGTCCAGCTGTTCTCCACCTGTCCATCCCATAGCTCACCTGACCGTCTGCCCCCCACACTCTTAGCACCATCTTTGCTGCCTGATCATACATCACCTGACTTCCCAACATCTGAAAAACCTCCTTGTGTTTCCTGCAAATAACCCTGAACTTGAGGTCTCTCTGATACCTCTTGCCATTCCATTCATCATTAGGTTATACTGATATTTTTTCTTACAATCTTTCCCCCAGATGCCTCCTCACCCACATCCTCCTTACCCTGCCTGGTCCAGGCCTCCTGATTTCTCCCTAGGGTCATGTACAAGCATCCACACCCTATCTCACCCCACCCGGTGGCTTCAGAAGGATCTTACGAAACTGCTAAACCTTTCAAAGCTCCCTGAAGTCAGAGGTTACCATCAAGTGCTTTAGGGGGACAGCAGGTCTCTGCCACCTGGTCACTGTCCGTCCCTCAGGTCTCTTCTCCCTTCCGGTCCCTCTGTGAGTTCTAGCTTCTAGTCCATTTGGATTCCATGCTGTTTTCTAGAACAACTCTCAGTGGTCCTACTTCTGAGCTTGGCTTGTGTGGCTCCTTCTGCTTAGAACTCCTTTCCTATCCACTCTTAGTCTAACAGGACCATGTTCCTTCTTTTTGACCAGCCTCTAAAGTCCCATCTTTTAAAGGACATTCCTCCCTAATCTATGGAAACCTGCATTAGAAAGAGGAAGATGCAGGATTTGAACCTCTGCTTTGCAACCTGGCTCTGGAAATCATTTTCCTGAGCTCCAGTTCCTCCATCAGTAATGTTGGGGTAATAACTTCTAGCTCCTAGGGTTTGGGAAGGATTAAATGATTCTAGTAAAGGCTTGGAACATGATAAGTCCTCAGTAAATGGTAGTTTCCTTCTCTCTAGAGTTCTTAAAACTCTGAACACATTTCAAGCTGCTGAATATCTAAGTCAGGGTGGGAGCAGATGCATTAACCAGAAGTTCTTGGTGGTAGGTGATGGCAACTCAATACCAACTGACGTAGCAAAGAAGAAATATATTGACTCATGCAAACGATAAGCACGGGGATAGGGCTAGCTTCAGGCACAGCTGGATCCAGGGCCTCAAAAGATGTCACCGAGTAGTTTTCTTTCTCCTGCTTGTCCTTTCTTTTCATGTCTCCCCATTGTTTTTCTTCCATTTTAGCTTTCTTGGTTTCCTATTTATACTCTTGCCATGTGGGGACGCTGCACAGCTCCCGCTTACATCCCACTAGCAAGCAACCCTTAGAGAGCCTGTTTTTCCAAACTTCTAACCAATCGCCCCAGGACTGACTTTCCCTGCACTGGCTGGGTCACATGCCTATCCCTGACCCAGTCACTGCCAAGGTGCCCTGTGCAAGCAGAGAGGTATGGTCCATCTCACTAGAACCACATGGGCTGAGGATGAGCAAGCACTGGTTTCCAAAGCAAAATCGGGGTGTGGACCTGGAGGAGTAGGGCATGGATGCTGGGCAGGCAGAGACAGATGTACACACAGTGGATGGAAACAGAATCAATGTGCAGTTAGTTACATGTGTAGACAATTGTACACGGGTGTGCTTTCTCCCCCTGGGTCTGTGAGGGAAGAGCCCATCTTCCAAGCGCGTGCCTCGCGTGATCGCCTGAAGCATGCCTGCGGAACACAAGGTCACCTCTCCTCCCCAGTCTCTTCTGACAGCCTCACTGCTGCCCCATCACCCCTCACACTCCTCCCTACCTACTGTCCCCACTTGCTGGTGTCTGTCCCTGAGTAACAGAGTCCTGGGTTCTAGTTCTGTTGGCCACTTACTCACCGTGTGGCCTCAAGAAAACTACTGGACCTTTCTGAAATACTACTTTCTTTACATGTAGAGAGCTCCAGTAAGAAAATGGCCAGTTCCCCAACACTAGGGAAGGAAATCACGACGCCAGTGGGTAACAGGTACTCCCATGCTCATGAGGCCGGGCACCTGTCACGTGCCTTCCATGCAGGACCTCACTGAACCTCTCAACTAGTCTGGGAGGAAGGGGCTATTGTTGCAACCACCCCTGTCTTGTAGATGAGACGGCTGACCCCGGAGAGGCTAAGCACCACACCACGCAAGCTGGAGATGCTAGAATTTGAACCACACATGTCTGTCTCTAGAGTCTCCGTCCTTCCTCGCTGCAGCCATTTATTCCATCAACCTGTGTTAAACGACTACTACGTACCAGGTGCTGTTTGAGGCGCTGGGGGATATGGCAGTGAACAAAACCAACACAAATCCTCACCCACACAGAATCTGTGTTCTAGGGGAGCGTGGGGGTGGGAAGATAGCTTTAACGAGTGAGTTCGAGAATGTTCCTGTGGTGAGCGCGTCTGCGGAGCGGTCATGTGGCAAGGCCGTGAGAACGGCCCCTAGGAGCTGCGAGCAGCCCCCAGGCAATAGCCAGCAGACAAATGGGGACCTCAGTCCCACCTGCCATCACAAGGGAATGAATTCTATTAATAGCCACAGACCTCTGATAAGACCCCAGCTGACAATCTTGAGCCTCCGGAGACCTGGAGCAGAAGCTCGGGCTACGCTGGGCCTAGACGTGTAGGTCCCTGACGACGTAGCCGTGGACAGCTCCTGCAGGGAGGACAGCTCTCTCCTGAGGCCGTCGGGGGAACGGGCGGCACACGCAGTGCTCCGTGAAGGGGCTAGAACACCGCGAGTGACTAATAAAGGGCAGTTGTTGTCATGAGAAAAATATGTCTGTACATGATATTTGTGTGTTTCTCTATTGCCAGTAAGTGCTAGGAAGACAAATAAAGCAGGAAAGGCAGTGATAAGGCGTTCTTGGGAGCGTGTGCATGCTGTGTGTGTGAGAGAGAGAGAGAGAGAGAGAGACAGAGAGAGCGAAGGGGGTGTTCGTTTTGGGGAGAGGGGGCGGTGTTCATTTCTGAATAGGGTGGTCAGGGAGTGGTTTACCGAGAAGGGAACATTTGAGTCATGATCTGAGAGAGGAGGAGAGGAAGCACAGCAGGAGGAGTGAGAGGAGGAGGAGGAGGGAGCGTATGGATTTCTGGGGGAGGAATGGTTTGGAGCAGAGGGAACGGTAAGCTGAGCAAACAGTAGGGCAACCAGGTTTGTCAGTTTGGATTGGAACCTTCCCTTGGCCCACCTGCCCCATCCCCAAGCCCCCACTGCTGCCTCCGGCCCCAGCATCGCGGGTCATTTCCTCCCCAGGCTCAGCGGCCGCGTGGGCCCGCAGATCCAGCCGGTGGCGTGGGCCGTGGCAAGTTCGGGGCAGGTGCCGCACAGTGAGCTTCTGGAGAGGGCCATGGGCCTGCGCGGGTGGGAACAGGGGTAGATGAGAACAGGTGCCGGGGGTCTGGGGGATTAGGGTAACAATGCATTATTACCCTGCTCCAGGCTTTGCCATCACGACACTTCCCAGGTAATTCCCAGGCATCTTTCTGCTGGACGTTATGCTCAAAGAGTCTGGGGTTATCCTGACACCTTCCGGGGGTCCAGCGGGGGTCTCACAATGGAGAGCATCCCCCACCCACAGAAGCCAGGGTGAGAGCAGGCCTTTGGCCCCAGGGCAGATCAGGGGGCCGAACCCTCCATCTCTCTGCAGGACACCAGTAAGACGCTAATGAAGACACGTGGGCCTGGAGGACAGTCTGGCCCAGCATCATCTTCCCCACCTGCCCACTGCCTGCTTCTTCCTCTGTCCAGAGGCTTCCTTTGTCAAGAGGGGCAGCTGGGGTGGCACCCTCTCTTTGGAGCATCCGGGTGGCATCCCACAAAGTGGCCCCACTGGTGCAGTCAGAGAAAGCATCGTAGCCCCTGAGAGCCCCACACCCCACAGCACACGGAGCCCACTTCCGGGCTGACTGTGTTTTGTTTCTGAGGTGCAAATGAGGAAAAGGAGAATTTCTGAGTCTAAAAGAAATCTGAGACTCTAATAGAATCACAGTTTTCGTTGGCCTCGGCTCGTTCTCTTCTGGAAATATGCCCAGCATGGCTTAATTATGCCAATGCCATTCAGCTGCTGAAGAGCCTGGGGATGGGGCTGCTGATCCTCCCACAGAGGAGATGACAGGACTCCAGGAAGGAGGTGGCCAGGGTCACCTGTGCCAGGAGGGTTTCTGAACCGTTTGCTGATTCAGAAACCCAACCTCCCCTTTTGAACGTTCTTAGATGAGAACTTACTGCCCACAGAATAAAGTTCAAACTCCGGCATGGCCTTCAAAGCCCTTGGTGAGGGGGTTCCACATCCCCTTTCAGCCCTTTCCCACGCTACCCTCTCATTCTGTGGTCCCACAACCCTAGGCCTGCCAAATCCCATGGCAGCGTGGTTGTGTATATTAGTCCCAACACCGAGAGATTTGCCCAAGAATTCCTACCCTTCCTTCAAGTTCCACCTCAAATGTTCCCTCCTCTACGAGATTTTCCCTGGCCTCCAAATGGCGAACCTTCATACTGTGTGTTCCTATGGCATGGGACTGTCGTGACTCACCCAGCTTGTATTCACTAGGTTTTTCAGTTGCAAATATCAGAAGCGCAGCTCTGGCCAGCCTTAACAACAGAGTTGCATCTTCAGGCATGGCGTGATCCAGGTGCCAATGTGAAATAAATGAGAAGTCGCTTCATCATATCGGGCTCATTCTCACATAGCCATCGCAACTTTCAACTTGTATTCCCCCAAATAAGCAATACCTTTGGGAAAAGAAAACTTCCAGAAAATTTCCAGGACTAGTGTTTGCTGGCCTGGTTCAGGTCAGGTGCCTAAGCTGATTCAATCACTGTGCCTTCAACTGGCCAGGAAAAGGACACATGCCCATCTTGGGGAGATTTCCCAAGGGAAAATCAAGGGCAGTGACCTAAGGAAGGAGAGTCGGGTGCTAGACAGAATACAACACCAATAACAACCACAACATCTAGGTATCCATCAGACTTCATTTCCCCCATGTGTCGTGAATACGTCAGGGCAGTGCCTGAGTCTGGGCACCCAGCACAAGATTTGGTGCCACTGAATGTGGAATAACCAAAGGAGTGCATTACTAAGGAACTTTGCACAGAACAAAAGACAGATATCAGTGTTCTCACAGAGTGGGGCCTGGCATAGGGTATTTCCAAACATAGTTTTCCCTAGGAGCCTGGGTCCACCATGATTGAGCTGTGTGACTTGAGGCAAGTTACACAGCCTCTCTGTGCCTCAGTGTCCTCCTCTGTTAAAGTATGAACTAACATGCAGGGTCACCATGGAAGGAAGGATGAGATAATGTGTGCTGAAGTTCTTCATAAATTCTAGAGCGATATTCTCATTTTTTCCCTCCAGGATGTCTGGGTGCTGTCGCCAGCCGAAGAGAGAACCCAACTAGCGCCCGATATAAAAAGGCTCGAAGGTTAACAAATCTCCATTTTGGTTTGTTCAATGAGGCTGCAAGCATTGGAGGAATCCTTTTCGTTACACTCGTTCATCTCTCCGCTTGGGATTTTATTCTTTCAAATATTGACTGTCTTCCCTGCTCTGGAAGGTGTCATACAAGCACCGGGGATGCAGAGGCGAGCAAACATGGCATGGTGCCCATCCTCATGAAGCTTATAACCCCTCCGGAAGACGAGCGAGTAAATACTGGAAGAAAGAAATTCCAGATGATGATAATGTTATGTGAGGAAAAGGAGAGAGAATCTCAGGGTGGCGGGGTGTGCGAGGTGATGGGGGGCGTGGAGGCCACAGAGGAGGCCTCTGAGGAGGGACGAGAAGGAGGAGGCAGGCGTGGGGGATTTGGAAGCAAGGCCCTACACACCGAGGACGCGGCAAGTATCAGAGTCCTTAGGAAGCACGTGTTTGGGGGGGTCCAAGGAACAGAGAGAAGGAGGGCGTCGGGGGGGAAGGGGCTGGGGCCCCGGCGAGGGAGAGAGGTGGAGGAGTCAGATGCGCTCAGCGGACTAGCGTGGGCCAGAGCTGGGTTCCGGGGCCCCTGCCGAAGGGACTTTGGCTTCTGTGGTAGAGGGATGGCAGCTACTGGAGGCTTTTAACCTGGAGAGTGACCCCGAGATTGTGTCGGCATTTAATGAGTCTTTTTCACAGCCCTGTCGCTTTGTTTCGTCTGTCCCTCACAAACCCTCTGAGGTCACTTCAGGATTATTGCCTGTTTGACTGATGGAAACCAGAGCAGAGAAGAGGTGCCGTGGACCCGTGGGTGGTGGCAGAGGCCCCCGCTGCCTCAGGTCTGCCGTTCACGCAGGGCCTTGACGTTCGTGAAGTGCTTTCCATATGTCGCCCGTCTTAGCCTCCTGCAACCTGGAGGACTGGGTGGGGACGCCCATTAGCTCCCTGAAGCCCCCGGGCACACCATGCCGTGGGCTCCGCCAAGCCTTTGCCCCGTGTGCCCATGATTCCCTCGCAGAGGCTCGAAGTACCTGCCGCCAGAGGGGCCCCGATCCACCAGCTTGACCTGACGTGATGCCGCCTTATCAGACTGGGGGGGGGGACGTTCTCCTGGCTGGGCCTGAAAAGTAAGCTGGCCAAGACGGACCAACAGGAGAAGAGCAGACTAGTTGTGTTGAATTCGCACGTGGACACCGAAGCCTTCACAAGAGGATGAAGACCTGAGGAAGTGACCAGAAACAGGGAGCTTTTATGCCTTCTCGACAAAGAAACAACTGAAGAACTGATGAGACGAAGGGGTTTGGGCTAGAGGAATGAACGGTGAAGAAGGGACTGGGAGGACAAGGTTAACATGTCTTGGTCCCAAGTTCTCTGTCTTCCTTCCCCCGGGTCCCAGGAGGCTACCTTTCCCATGGGAGTTTTACAGTCTGTTTCAGGGAAGAAGGGCAGGGGGTTGGGGGTGTCAGAGTGACCTTCCTGCTTTTGCCATTTTCTCAAACTCCTTCAGCTCAAGATATTCAGTATTCCAAGGTGTCATATTTCGAGGTAGCTTGTCCTGAACGCCACCATATACAATGGGGTGTTTTCACTTCCATCTCCCCAGGTGATCTTGGGTTATCCCAGTGGGCCCAGTGTAATTCCTAGGAGGACACAGGGAGATGTGGTGACCGGAGCAGATTGGAGTCACGTGGCCACAAGCTAGGAATGAGGGTGGCTTCTAGAAGCTCAGAGAGAAGAGAACAGAGGCTCCCCTGAAGCCTCCAGATGAGCCGGCCCTGCCAACGCCTCGATTTTAGCCCAGTAACACTGAGTTTGGACTTCTGACCTCCGGAACGCTAAGAGAATAAATTTGAGTTTTAAGCAGCCAAGTTTATAGTAATTTGTTACAACAGCCATAGGAAATGAGTGCACCCGCCATGCCCTTTGTCTTAGAAGTGAGCTTTTCATAGCAAGGAAAAGGGACCGTGTCTTAGTCGTTTCACCAAAAGGTCAAGATCACGCGGTATGGCTGTTTTAAAACATCTGTCTTTCTGTTAACCCTGATGCTTTGCGCTCCCAGCCCAATGTCGGAGTGGCAGCGGCCAACCCCAGACTAGCCAGCTTCCCCGCTGCCCCGGCGATGGTGGGACAATTCCATCACGTGCTTGGACTGGCCAGGGTGGTCGTCTTCTACTTCACCGAAACCAAAACCATGGAATCAGATGAACTGCGGGAGCCCCAGGGGCCTGGGCAGCGGCTCTGTATGTCCTTGACCATTGTCAGAGCACTGATGGGGACCCTTCCCAGCTGGCCTCCAAGCCTAGACGCCAGGTCCCGGGAGGACGCCGTGATGATGGCAAGATGAAGGTAGGTCTGCGAGGCTCTCCCAGTTGGCCAAAGGCCATTATTTGGGCCACGGCTGTCTCTTCCTTCACGTCTATCTCTGCTGTTCTGTTATTTAAAGTAACGTAATCTTTCTTGGGTAAGTGGCAGAGATTTGTGGTGGCTCCTATTGCTTTTGAGAGACCCACAAGCCCAAGACAGGAGGAAGGCCGTGGGACAGCTGGAGCTGCTCCCTCCAATGGATACGTGCTTTGAAGGCAGAGATCACTTTGCTGGTAAGAGGGTAAGACCAGGCTGGGGGCGTGCATGTTTCCAGACAGGATGAATCCGGAGTTTTAAAACCATTGTGGGGGGGCTGGAGGCAGCCGGCACGGTGGCCTTCCTGAGACAACACTGTGGCTGGGACACATCCCAGCATTGCTGGTGGAGAAGGAGGCCGCCTGGGGGCTCCCATCTCCTCCCGCCCCCCTCTCGCTTCCTGTTGGGCTTGCAGCAGCTCCTGAGTGAGCCGGCTCTGCAGGGCCTTTGCCTCAGGGGGTCTCCCCCTGTGGCCTTTCAGGGCTGAGGGTGGGCAAACGGCTCCCCCACCTCCCCAGAGGGAAACATCCTCCGTGATTTCCAGAGGGGAAGCTGTGGAAGGCCGAAGCCAGAACAAATACATTCTTACGTTGGCATTAATTTAATGGGGACAAGAGACAACCTTTCCCCGCCTGGGACAATAATCACCACCAGGGACCTAAGTGAATGTCAGGCACAGAGGGGTTCTTTTCGAGGTTGGCATGCTAGGAATTGGTTTTACACACAGACACACACACACACACAGAACCAAAACAGATCCCAAAGCATCATAAACCACATTCCAAAACTTGTGGGTCCCAGTGGCTACACTTGGGCCACTGCCCCAAATAGCAGGTTCCAAGTCAGGACCTGGGGTTCCTTAACCCCACTTGAACTCCGATGGTCTTCTCTTATCCTTATGGTGCCAGAAGTTTCTTGTCTCTGACTCTACTACTGAGTAGGGTGGTCCTGCCCCAGACTAGAGCCAGGGTCCTCCCATCCCTCTAAGAGTCAGACTATCCCTCGTTCACCACAAATTGCCACACACCAACGCCTAGAGACATCTGAGCAGTCCTGCCGTGTTTCCCCCCGACTCTCACGAAGAAGCAGGAGCACCAAGGCCAGTTATTGAAATGAACCCGCCAGGGCTAATTTAACACTTACTGTGCGACAGCCTGTTACGGGGTAATAACGACCCCTTATTGAGCCTTTATTATAATTTTTTAAAACCCAAAATAATTACATCTTTTTTTTTTAAGATTTCATTTATTTATTTGACAGAGAGATAGACAGCCAGTGAGAGAGGGAACACAAGCAGGGGGAGTGGGAGAGGAAGAAGCAGGCTCCTAGCGGTGGAGCCTGATGTGGGGCTCGATCCCAGAACGCTGGGATCATGCCCTGAGCCGAAGGCAGATGCTTAAAGACTGAGCCACCCAGGCGCCCCCCAAAATAATTACTTCTTATCTAAAACAGAAAACTGACAAGGAATGATTTGTCCACAGTCCCCACCTAGAAGGGTTATGATGGGACTTGAACCCATGCAGCTGAGCTCCGGAAGTCAGGGGCTCACCATTGTTCAATGTCCCAGTCTTGGCACCAGCACCTTCGATTCTCACAGAAGTGGTGCAGGTGAGATGTGTTTGGAGAGGTCGGGGGTGTCTAAAATGGGCCACAGCTAGGAAGGAGCAGCCCGAGGCTCCCAGGGCCATAGCCCTTTCCCGGCCCACCTTGCCTTGGCCTCAGCCTCTGCCATTTGCCTACCGATGGCGGCAGGCTTCCCCAGCAATACTGGTCCACATCTGCTCTTCCGTCTGTGAACAGCATCGACAAACAGTAATTTCCCCAGGACTGATCGCTTTTGTCTAACATCTGGTACTCAGCGAGCAACACATCTGTTTCTTTGAAGGGCTAGGCACTCCGGTAAAGGTTATCAGTTCCTCCTCGAAGCTGGCTGGTCCTAGAGACATGAGGGCCCTCCCGGACCCCTCCTATCAGAGCGGAGGAAGCTGACACCCCGGAAGGGCGTTGGTCAAGCCAGAACCCAGATCTCTGAGTCTTAGTCCGGGACTCTTGCTTCGTACCACCAAATGTCGTAGTTTGCTTATCTATTGACCACCGAATCAGATAAGCCTGAGCCCAGAGCAGAGCACAGCACAGCACATCAGAGCTGTGAAATATTTCTCAAACGGATGGATGAATCCAGCCTCCACGCACCAGACAGGGAACACCTACTCTGTGCTTGACCTTGTGTAGGGCAGAGAGGAATGGGGTGCTTTGCGTCCAGGACCAGTCAGGAGCTCGCGTTCGAGGAAAGAAAGGCGAGTAGACACTTGCTACTGGCTTTGATAAATAAGGAGGCTGGATGGAAGTCTGTGTGGACTACAGTGAATTAACCAACAGTTCAAGGAACGGGCTGCCTGCCTGGCCTGCTTAGGGGACAGGAGATTAATGAAATTGCTCCGACCGCTTGCCAATTAGCACTGAACTCCTCTTGGCCCCTGACCCTCTCACTTGAAATACTGCCCTTAAATAATATATTCTGAGAAAGAAAGAGTCCTTTTCCCAACTTCAGAGGGAGAAATTGAATAGAGCCCCAAGACCCGTCTTAGCTCTTTCTTTACTCACCGAGGCTTCCAAGTAAACTTAAGCAGGACATTCAATGGGGATTGTGTTGGGGGCTGGGTCATGGCATTTGCTGAGTGCAGCAGAAGCCACGTCACCCTCAACACCTCTGCAGCCCAGATAGGTGTGTAACGGGGCTTGGAGGAGAAAGATCTTACCAGGGCTGGGAGCAGCAGACCTGGACTCCTACCCATCTCTTCCACGCTAGCAGTCAGGGATCTCGGCCAAGTCTCCTTCCCTCGAAGTCTTGGTCACATCATTCGCAACGTGCGGATCTAATAACGCTGGTTTCTACAAGGCAAAAGGCCAGAAGCTGTCAAAATCCACTGCAGAAGTTCCTCACTCCAAAAGCACAAAGACACACACACACCCACACGCACATACACACACGCGCACACGGGGAGTTCGCCCATTGTTTTATAGCAGTGGGAACAGAAACGACGCAATGTTCGGAATAGAGCGTGCTTACAAATGTTCTTCCACGTTATGAATTATTTTGCGGCTCTCAGAACAAAGTCGTCTTCTGTGTTCCGACAAGGAAAGATCTCTAAAGTGTATTATGAACTGGGAAAAGCTGGTCTCAGATCAATATATGTAATTTGACTTCATGATGAAAAAGAACCCAGAAGCCCCCAAACCCGACCAGTCGGGAAGTCAGTTACGTGACGGTGTGAGAAGAGGAGGCCTCTGATTGTTCCTGTGCGTGGATGGAGGGCCTTTCTGGTCTCCGGCACAACTTTCCTCATCTTCCACAGCTTACCTCACGGCTTGGGAGGGGTGCTCATGCAGGCCCTAGGAGGTTGTGGGGGTGGTGGGTCGCCCAGGTGGACAAGATGGGGGCCGGTGCAGGTGGATGCTGTGAAGGCTGCGGGCGATGGGCACGCTTCAGTCTCATGGACAGCTAACCCAGGTTCTTGATGGTGACAGTCAACAGTGCCCACTGCTACAGAAACTGGACAGTCTGTGGTGCGGAGCAGGCCCCAGGCAAATACAAGCGGCTGAGCCAGCTTCTGCCAGCAACCCCTGGGTTGGCTTTCTGTCGTGGGCTCTCTCTAAACCTGTGTCCTTTGTTGTCCTTGCTTGTCACCTGCCCTCCCCTCCCACTGATGCGGAAACTACAGGAGTGGGAAAATGGGCCCTGACCATTCGTCTTTATTCTATACATTATTTATTATTATTGTATTTTATTTATTATTTGGAAATGCAAAAGCCTAGAATTGGATGCATGTGTTCTCTGTCCTGCTGTGATGATCTGTCCTGGGATCAATAGTTAAAGGATGTTCATACCAAATTGCATGAGCGGGGGACGGGCACCCCCATAACAGAAGAAGGAAGGAGACACTCTGATTACAATATCCGAGTTTTATTACTAACATCCACTCTCCTGCTTGAGCTTTACAGTGCCCAGAGTGAAGTGCACACAACTTCGGCCCCTCCCGGAGACTCCTGCACCTGCTTCCTGCGTGTCCCATCTTGGAGACGCTTGCGCTCCAAAATCCACTCGTGGTCATCAGCTGATCTAGAGTGCCCTGAGTTCAACGAAACTCTCAGTCTTGTTCTCAGCAATGACGATGAGTCGCCTGGGTATTTAGATGCCGTGAGAAAATGTGGCTCCCTGCTGCCTGCTCGGGAGAGGAAGTGAGCCAAATCCCGTAGCCTGCCCACGGCGTTCCCCTCCCCGGCTCCCATGCTCCCACCTGTCACTCCCAGCACCCTATTCCTGCATCCACACTCTGCTTCCCACAGGGCTTTGTCCGGTACTTCTTCCCAGAGCCGCCGAGACATCTTTTCAAAACAGGCTCTAGGTGATGTCACTTCCATCGAAACCCCTTTGGTCACGCCAATAGTATCCAATAAGAGGATAAAGATCAGAATCTTCAGCCGGGTTCCAGGCCCTGCACAGCCGGCCTCTGCCACCTTCTCCTGATTCCACCTGCCCCTGGCAGATTGCTGATCTCTTGCTGTGTCCTCACATGGCACAAAGAAGGCAAGGGAGCCCTGTGGGGCACCTTTCGTCCTGGCACTAGCCCCCTTCCTGAGGGCCCCACCCTCCATCACCTTCCAAAGCCCCACCCCGAACACCATCGCACTGGGGCTGAGGTTTCAGCATGTGAATTCTGGGGGACGCACCATTCAGTCCATAACAGCCCTGTGCTCACCCCAGGACTAGTTTGATTTCTCCTCCTCTTCCTTCCCACCCCACCTCTGGGATGAATGTCTTATCCCTGGGTGACCCCAACCTGGAATCCACATTTTTGTTCACCTGTAACACACCACACCCTCTAAACTGTGCCACTGTCAGCTGATTTGTCTGCTGGGCAAGCATGTCTTTTAAACAATAAGACTGGCCACCGGCCTTAAGATTAGGATTATGATTAAGCACTAACTGTATGCCAGGATTCTAAATACACCATCTCATTTAATCCTTGAATCAGCCCTTCAGGGATATTATCATCCCCAGCATCTGTAGGGGACATGAGCATAAGGGATAAGGGGGTTTGCCCAGCATCTCATGGCTGGTGGTGCCCAGAGAGGGATCAGACCTAGGTCTGCCTGGCTCCAAGCTGCATTTGGCCCCCAGTCCACTGAGGGCCACAGCTATGTCTTACTCATCTCTGCCTCCTTGATGTGTGCTATCCCCCTTAGCTGACACAGTCTGCCAGCCAGATGCACTCTGTCAGCCAAGAATAGGGGCGCCTGGCTGGCTCAGTCAGTAGAGCATTCAACTCTTGATCTCAGGGTTGTAGGTTCGAGTCTCATGTTGGGTGTAGAGGTTACTTAATAATAAAATCTAAAAAGAAAGAAAGAAAGAAAGAAAGAAAGAAAGAAAGAAAGAAAGAAAGAAAGAAAGAAAGAAAGAAAGAAAAAGAAAGAAAGAAAGAAAGAAAGAAAGAAAGAAAGAAAGAAAGAAAGAAAGATGAAGAGGCAAAGACAAGCAATTTCTGAGCATAACCAGGCCGGTGGAACTCCATGCGTTCTCAGCAGGAGGGAAACCCCTCAGTGGGGTATGAAAGCACGGGGGGAACAGAGCTGCCTGTGTCCCCTGGAGGCGAGCCTGGGCTTCCACAGCCCCTTGGCCGAGCCTTCCATTCCTCTCTGTGGAACCGTGGTCATTTACTCTATTTTTTCAAGCATTGGTATCCTCAAATCTAAAATGGAACGACATTACTTTGCGTTAATGAGAGGGACGTTTATGAAGCACCTGACAAATTATAGGTACCGACAACGCAGCTTGCTTTTCTTGATCTGCGGCGTGTCACTCTTTTTTGCACATAATTCAGAGCTGCATTAATATGAAAGCTTTCATCATTCTGCCCCCCAGATTCACCAGCCAGTTAGTTCCCTTACGAGGACCCCCTCGCCCCCAGGTGGATACATACTGAGGCCCTGACGCAGTTTTGCTCAGTCCTCAAGCCACTCCCCCTGGCGTCCACGGAGCCCCTAAACTCCTCCACATCTCACTTCTGTCTGCTTTGTCTTCGAGGCTTTGTAAGCTGTGGGAGGGAACTCTTCATTATGGAACAACAGACATTGGAGATTTTTTTAAAAATGCCACAAGCCCCAAAATAACCACGCAGAGAATGTGTCCTCACGGACCCAGCCAGCTCTTTTCCTGTTGGCCTCAAGAATGTGGTGTTCTGCCAGCCCCACCTGAGCCGGCTTCCTGGCCCCTTCTGCAAGGAGCCACCTCCGTCACAGCACCGATAGCGGGAGACAAAGGACCTCCCCGCGTGCTCTGAAGCCAGGAGCTCCTTGGGCTCCTCTCAGGAGCGGTCAATGGGCTGAGAGACCAGCTTCCTTTATCTGAAGAGCGTGC
Source organism: Ursus arctos (assembly GCF_023065955.2). NCBI lineage: Eukaryota > Metazoa > Chordata > Mammalia > Carnivora > Ursidae > Ursus > Ursus arctos. The sequence goes on from NW_026622819.1 coordinate 60,634,124, forward strand.
ACCAACCCTTAACCAGAAATCACGACTACAAACCCTTGAGGTGTCCTGCCTCCCCTGCCCATCGAGGGTGTGAAGGGAGCTTGCTGGGGTTCTGTTCTGCGGTGTCAGTCTCCAACCTGGAGACGAGGGCTGAGGGAAAGCGGGCATCCCATGTGCTTCCTCCGGCTGTTCTCAGCAGGACGTTCTGAGCAGGGGCTGTGGGCCGGGCCCAGCGTGGGTGCTGACATGGTCCTTGCCTCGGGGAGCCAGCAGCAAGGCCAGAGCAGGAAACCGGCCTTTATCCAGCCCTTGGCAAGCTGCCGAGGCTCTGGCATGCGCGTAAAAGCAATGATGGCCATAAGATCAACAACCACGAGACTAGAAGGCAAGCTCCGTGCGAGCGGGACTCGCCTTGCTCTCTGCTGTCTCCCGGGATAGCACCCCACAGGGGCTCAGAAAATGTGAAAACTTGGAGCAGAGATGGTCCTGATGGAAGTCCCAGGGGGTGGCAGGCCTTGTGCTGGGCCCTCCATTGAATCCACCTGACATCACCCTAGACAGCGAGCAAGGCCCCCTTCCCCACCACGTGGGAAACAGAGCCACAGAGAGGTGGTCAAAGCACCAGAGACACACAGCTCGTGCATGGCCAGACCGGGATTCCAAGGCGTCTCTGTCCAATGCCGGGGCCTGTCAGTGAGCCCTGTTGCCTCTGAGACTTGCCGATGAGTGCCTGTCACTCTCTATGGCTTGGGTTATAACAGGTCCAGATCAGGGTGGGAATGCTGGGGAGGGAAGGGTGAACTCAGCCTGGTGCAGGGAGAGGAAGGAAACAACCTGCTTACATCTTGATTTTGGACTTGTAGACTCCAGAACTGTAAATAAAATACATTTCTGTCGTGTCAAGCCACCAAGTCTATGGTATATGGCTATAGCAGACCTGGCAAAAGAACACACCCCCCCCACCCCCTGCCTGGCTGGTGTCCTGGGCAAGGGGGGAGGTCACCTCTCAGAGGCTGTTGTCTCATCTACAAAATGGGGGTAATGATCCCTTCTTCACAGATGACTACGAGTCCTTGGCACGTGTCAGAGGCTTGTGGCTTCGGGTCTGAGAGATTTGAGTCTGCTCCTTGGCAGACCCAGAAGACCTCAGTTTGGATCCTAAGAAAGAAATTGACTTTAGCCACCAAAGAGATTTTTCCAGTGTCTTATATAACCAAGGCCAAGGCCATTCAGCTGAGTGGATGGTTGGAGGCCTGGGTTCTCTCTCACTTCTGCCATAAATTGGAGGCCTTTTAACCTTCTTTGGCCTCAGTTGGGGAGAGGACTGGATACGATGATCTCTAACAATACTCTGACTCTAATATTCTGTACTTTGCTTTGAGGAAGATAATCAGACAAATATATTCATTCTAAGCAAACAAGCCCATCCAAAGAAGTCCACAGATTTTTCTAAAGCTGGTGCTTCCTTGGAAATGATTCTCAGAGGAGTGACTTGGAAAGAGGAAGCCCAGAAATTCATCTATCTGCATAGATAAACCACTCTGTCAAAAAAACCCCTAAAATTAGTTGCTTACCTATAGCTGCTGTACTTACTCAATCGCCCCTGAACCCTATTACCCGGGAGGAGGGTTAAGACGTGGCAATACTTCTTCCAAGCCTTGCGTGGCTGAGACTGTGGCGTTAGGTCAACAAACATGGGTCTCAGGGACGGTCATACATGGAGTCGCTCCCACCCAACAGAGTCCCGGCCCTGTCCCACGGTCACAGGAGGCTTCGGATACATTACTCCACATTTCTGGAGCATAACATAATAATCATAATCATAATCATAATCATAATCATAATAACAACATCTGTTTCCCAGGCTGGGGTGGGATTAGAGGTGACAGCGTGCACCAAGGATCTGGCACCCAGTAAGAGCTCGGGAGAGGTGGCTGTTTCATTTGCACGATGTCATTTCTTCTCTGGTGGCCGTCTTAAGAACAAGGCTCCAGCACATCCTTTCAGGAGTGAGAAGATCTAATTAGTGTCTGGGCCTGCTGCTTCCAGTTCTGTCCTGGCCTGTGAGTCATCATCTATTACCCAGCCGCCGGGGACCAGAGCAGAGCCTGGCAAGGCAGGACAGAGCATACCAGGGTGGGGACAATATGTCAGTCACCTGGGTGTCTGTCACAAAGCAGGGGCAGGAGGTGGGGAGCAGAAGGAGCACAGACCTGAAGGATAACGTCTGTGTCCTCCCTTCTCTGGGTCTCAGATATCCCCTCTGGGAATAAAGGTGACCTCTGAGGCCCGGGTCAGGGCTCACGCTCTGGGAGTCTAGTCAGCTGCTGTTGAGGAACAGTTTAGACATCATTTTTTTTTTAAATTTTAAGTGTGGTGAAACACACAGAACATAAAATTTACCATCTTAACCATTTTTAAGTGTAGAGTTCAGTGGTATTAAGTGTGTTCCCACTGTTGTGCCGCTATCCCAGAACTTTCCGTCTTGTAAAACGGAAACTGTGCCCATCAAACCCCGAGTCCCCATTGCCCCTCCAGCCCCGGCAGCCGCCATTCTGCTTTTTGTCTCTGGGAGTGGGGCCACTACCTCATCTCAGTGCAATCGTGCAGTACTGGTCTTTTTCCTGACCGGCTTATTTCACTCCGCATAATGGCCTCAAGGTTCATCCAAGCTGCAGCAGGTGTCAGAATGCCCTTTTTTATGGATGCTAAATAATATTCTATTTTTATATGTGTGTGCCACATTTTCTCTATCTGCTCATCTATCACTGGACACTTGGGTTGCTTTGACCTTTTGGCTGTCGTGAATAATGCGGCTGTGAGCATGAGTGTATGAATGTCTCTCTAAGATCCTGCTTTTAATTCTTTGGGGCGCACACTCAGAAGAGGAGTTGCTGGACCATATGGTAGTCCTGTCTTTAACTGTTTGAGGAATGATCACACTGTGGCCCATCGCAGCTGCACCACTGTGCATTCCTTCCAGCAGTGCACAGACGTTCCAGGTCTCCACATCCTTCTTGCCATCACTTCTGTTCTGGTGTTCTTTTCTTTTCTTTTTTCTCTTCTTTTCTTTTCTTTTTTTCTTTTCTTTTCTTTTCTTTTCTTTTCTTTTCTTTTCTTTTCTTTTTTCTTTTCCCTTCTCCTTCCCCTTTCCGTTCCCCTCCCCTCCCTTCCTTTCCCTTCCCCCTTCCCTTCCCTTCTTTTTCTTTTCCCTTTTTTTTCTTTTTCTTTTGTTGTTAGAAGCCACCGTAAGGACATGAGGTGGAGATTTAGAAATCTTGACTTGGCCTGTTCTTTGCGAAGCCAACCATCCTTGTTGGCTAGTGGAAGCATGGGGTGGACATGGCTTTCTGTAATACGATGGAACTATTTACCGTCTTCTTGGAGTTACCAGTCTGCTAAGTGATGGAAAGGGGCTCACAGTTCATGCAGTGGCTTTCCTGCCCTGGAGTCATGTCGAAGTGGAGAGATTGAACAGTGCAATGATGGCGTGCTCCGGTCCCCCCCGTCGGCCTGCACTGGCACTCCCTGGGCCGTCTTTGTCTCCACTGTCGAGCACGTGAGCTCCTGCTTAATCATCAGGCCAGTCAGTGTCTCAGCCGCTGAGGACAGAATCCACCCTAGAGCAGGATTTATCAGAAGGGGTAAAGTTGCACAGAATCTCTAGAAAGGCCTGAGAACAGAGGTAGGTGTCTCACATCCGGGGACAATGCACCAGGAGAAATACGGACCACTTGGGACGTACTCAGTGGAAACGCACCACTGTCCATGCTGCCGGCCACTTGGCCCTGCAGTGCGGGGACCGGAAACTGTAAATCTCCTCCCAGCTGCCCCGGAAGAAGCAGACCCTTCCCCAGCCCTTCTCGCCACTGGATACATCCTCCCCCGAAGGCCTTCTCTTGTGCCCTGCAAGGCAGCTGGGGAAGGGGGTGGCACCTTGCGAGCCTCATCTACAGTAGAGGTAGGACAGCCATCAGGGAGTTGAACGAGGCAGTGAGACAGCAGACTTCAAGCGCCATCACCCACCACTCCTGAGGAAAAGCCCTTTACACATCTTTGAGCCACTCTCAGGCACCCCTGAGAGACCTTCTGTCCAGTCATGCCACATAGCTTCCCAGCTCTGGGGGTCGTCACCCCCCAGGGCCCTACCCAGAAAATCGGTCATGGCGCCCACTGCTACCAGATCTGGGGATTCCATCTTCTTTCCTGCTCTGGAGAGAATCCACAGTAAGCCTTCTAGGGGACCCACTGACTTCTAAGCTCTCCTCTTGTCTGCCCCAACTCCTCCTCACACACCCAGGAGAATCTTGGTCTGGCTTTGCTGGTGGGGATGCAGTTCTTCTGTATCTCTGTTGTATTCTCCCGCATGTATTGTGTTTTCTTGAATTGTTGCACGTTCTCCAGAAGGTCTCGACTTTGGAAGCTTTAAGACTTCTGCTTGGCATTCCTTCTTGGAAGTAATGAGCACAGTGTGCCCACCTGAGCTGTGTGGATGAGTGGGGACCAGGGCTACTAAGGAAATGCAAGGTCAAGAAAAATCTTGGTTTATCCTTCAAGATATGATTCTGGCAAGTTCTGTCGTGTCCTTCCCATGTGTCTCGTCTATCACCAATACAATCCTTATAGGTTGAGAACTCTTAGCAGAGGAAGGAAAGACGGCACACACCCTAGGCAGCGTGGGCAGGGCCCAGGTGGCTGTGTGGGGGGCATCCGATCTCCACCGCCCTGCAGGGCTCGTGCCATCAGCTCATATTCTAGATGGGGAAAAGCTCAGCTTACAGAGATTACACAGGGACAGGGCAAGAGCTAGAATTCTCTACCCTATATCTGTCTAATTCCAAACCTGGAGCCTTTGCCAAGAGCTCTCTTTGTGAATTCATTTGTTTTGAACTTTCTGACATAAAGCAAAATTCATTTTTTTTAATCATCTCTGCCTTGTTGAAGTGGGAATCCAAGAGCGCTACACATTTAGAGTCTCAAGGCTAAATTCCTCTTTGAGTTCTTTAGATAATTCTGATTTGCACTCATGCCCCTGGCAGAGAAAGGCAGGAGCGTAATTAGAACTGTGAAATCTGAAGATAAAGGAAAATTCTCTTTCCCTCTCCTGGGTCTACGTTTGGCATTCCTGGCAGATGTCAAAGCAATGGGTCGTCGGGGGAAGCGCAGGGGAACAGTGGCATAGGCCTGCTCGTACAGTGCCCTTGTGACATCTCTGCTTCTTTCCCACATTCCCTTCCGTAGGTAATGGCCAGCTGATCTGCACCCTTGGCGTGTGCAGGGGGCCAGTGCGAGTGCTCACCGACGCCTGGCTCTGTTTCCCTTTCAAAGCATAGCACGCTGCTCTTCTCTGGCCCCTGCTGTTGGCTCCAGTCCTAGCCAGTGAAACATGAAGGGAAGTGACAGCATCCCTTCTGGGCCAAGATACTGAAAGTCCTTCCCTGGTCGCCTTCTTTCTAGAACATGGCAAATGTGGAGGGGACCTTGTGTCAGGGCGGCACAGCCACAAGCTCAAAGCGGCCCAGACTGCTGAGTTGTAGATCATTCTCCTGAGAAAAATGCCCAGAGCCCACTGGACTTGGCAAAAAGCATAAAACAGGTCTTCGCTATATTGAGTCTCTGAGATTTGAGTAACTGTGAATGACGTCAGTGTAACCCTGCTTGTCTGGACTAACGCTGCATGCCAACGTAAGATTTCCCCAATTTTCCCTACGTGCTAGGCTGCGGGAGCTTTATCTCGAGCCTGCCCAGGGCCCAGCACCAGCCATACAGACCCCAGCCTGGGGGCTGGCCAGAACTGCTCCCTTCCCAGCTAACGTGCGAGGACTAGAAGGCAACTTCTTGTCCATGGGAATATCAGTAATTGTTGGTCCTTGTGGTAGGCTGACAAATGCCGCCCCCTGCCCCCCAGAGATGCTCACATTCTAGTCTCCAAAACCTTATATGACAAAAGGGTTTTGCAGATTTGCAGAAGTGAAGGGTCTTGAGACGTGAGATGATCCTAGCAGCCTGATGTGCTCCCTGGGCTCCCTGTGCTCCTGATAAAAGGGGCACGGGAGGAATCAGTCAGAGGGGACAATCCACTGCAACTAGAAACAGAGGCCCAAGCGACACGCTTTGAAGGGGGAGCAAGGGGTCAGCCGCTGAGGAACGCAGGCGGCCTCCAGAAGCTGGGAAGTCAGGGAGCAGCTTCTCCCCTCAGACCTTCCAGAAGGGACCGGTCCTGCTGACATTTTGACTTTTAGCCCAGTGAGACTGGGCTCATAACCGTAAGAGAACAAATTTAGATGGTTTTGAGCCGCTAAGTTTGTGGTAATTGATTCCAGCAGCAATAGGAGACGGATACGCTCATCGAGCCAACAAATGCCCTTATTACGGAGTCAGCCACGTGATGAAATTCAGGCCATTTTGTGCCTTCTAGGTAATCTCGAAGCTGGAACAACCTGGAGGCGACCCGCAGTCTCAGGGCAAGGGGGTTGAGGATGGTGTAAAGGAAGGATCGTTATGATTGACCATGGCATTTAGACAGAGGGAAGAGGGGAGGTGAAGGAGTAAGGGACAAAGAGAAGTTGGTAAGACTGTAGGCCCTGCTGCATGGAGGGCTGGGGGTTTGGGGACCTGGAGGGCCTGAGCTGAAAAGTCAGGGGATAGGGAAGGAAGATGAAGTACCCCAAACCTCCTTCACCCCTGGGATTTCTGCTTTCCCACCTCTGTGATGTTGGTCATATCATTCCCTCCACGTGGAACACATTCCCAAGACACACTTTCTGCGGATACCTGTAGATTGGATAATTCTCCAGTCTCCAATCCCCTTTCCCAGGTGTACCTAAATTTCCTGGCTGTTGAAGTTTAGTTGAGATTGACCCCACCCATGGCTCCAAGGTTGAGCCCTTACTGGCTTGAGTCTTGCCACAGTGATATCTTCAAGGATGGGCATATAACTTAACTCAAGCAGGTCAGAGCCAATATGGCTCACCTTTAGGTTACTGGTTCATGTTAATTAGTAAGGCAGATTGTCTTTACTACTAAATTTGCATATGGAAGCACATGACCCAGGAAGTTGCTGTCGGGCAACTTGCAACCCTGAGCCTATGAGACCGAAACCATTCTGAGGAGGCAGAAATGTAAGATGCGACGTTACATTATTAGAGCGGCTGGATCGTGCCTCTCCTGAAGGTGACACTGAACAGTTCAGTTAGGCAAGACAGTCCGTTCTTTTTATTGTTAATGGTTATTCTCTTCCCCACCAGCGCTCTCCCAAATCCTCTTGAAAGGGGAGACCCCTTTTTCCTTTGATAATCACCCATCTTTTGGCTTTAGAATCCCAGGACGTAAGCAAATAAAGTCACTGAGAAATTTCTCTTTCCTACAACATTTCTCTTCAAAAACAAAAATCCACGAAGATATTAAAACGGACTCCTGAGACTACAAATACCTATGTAACAGAACTTTGTTTTTTATTTATATTCACCAATTCTTTCAAAGGAGAATGAAAAGACCAGAAGGGAAAGGAATGGATCCTGTTAAATGAAGCTGGAGAGAAGTGAAATGAATCCTGTTAGATGAAGCAGGAGCTGGAGAGAAGTGAATTATTCTGCTTAATGGAGGGAGAAGATTTTTGAGTTTTCAGAGCAGTTCAAGAGGAAAGGGACAGAATGACACGAGGATGCAGATGCTGTAGGGAAGAGGCTGTCAGCAGAAATTCTCCACGGGCAGCCAGAGGTTGGGGGGGGGCACGCTGGGAGAGAAGGAAGTTTGTAAGGACCTTGCTCTGTTCCAATCAGTACTCCCCATTTGAGTCCAGTCTACGGCACCCACAGGATGGGTGCTAATAAATATTTATTAAATAAATAAACGAGTGGATGAACAAATCAACAAAAGTTACAAGGACTTCACAAATGAACACCAAGAAAAATAACTCCGGGGTTAAGCAATTTCTAGGCAATAAACCTTGAAGGTGTCAGCTTCAATAAGGAGGTGAGGGAGGAACCCACGCAAACGCTATTCCAAAATGTGGATAAATCTGCCTGAACTTACACCCTAATCCCAGATGCCTCATAATAGGAAGACAGAATGAAAGAAATAGAATTGAAATGACGCAGGGTCTCTTTCCATAGAGAACCACCGGCAGCTGACTTCCCTAACCAGTCAGTTCCCGCCGAGGGTGACAAGACTGGAACCTGGGGTCCCCCGGGCCAGGGGCCACAGGACGAAAAGCCGCAGAAGCAGCTTAGGCATTTTTCAGGACAAAATTCCTTCACTCACTCAACCGCATCAGCGTACGAAAGGCTCACAATCTCTACACTCACGAAGTGTGTACGCTGCTGGGAGCAGCGGCAAGCAATCACAAACACAGATGTAAAGATTTAAAAGTTTACTTTATAAAAATCAACGATAAATGCCCAGAGAGGGATGGACACGTCTGGCTTCAGCCTGGGGCACCAGGGAAGACTTCCCCGAGGGACATGGACAGAATCACGTTGTGACGCTCATGGGTCCTAAGCACTTTCGCCTCCTGGGGCCCCTTCCTCCATTAAAACATTTATACATATTAGAAAATTTTATGACTATGTGGGTATGTTGGTAAAAAAAAAACAATATAATTCACAATGGATTCATAATTATATATTCATATTATCTTATCATTTTTTCGTATTTTAAAATTAAGTAAAAAGAAAACTTTCCCTCTGGACTTTATTGAGGAATAATCAACACATATAATTGTACATATTTAAAATGTACAACTTGGTTTGCAATACATGCATGTTGTGGAACTATTACCAAGATTGAGAAAGAGAACACATCCATCACCACCTCACATAGTCAACTTATGTGCGCGTGTGTGAGCGTGTGTGAGCGCGTGCGCGAGCGTGTGCGAGCACATGTGCGTGCGCGTGGGTTGAGAACACTTGAGATCTACTCTGAGCCACTTTCAAGCCCATAATACCATAATGTCAACAATAGTGGCCATGCTGCACATTAGATCCTCAGAACTTACTCTTCTCCTGACTGAAAGCGTGCACTTTTTGACCTGCTTCTCCCCGTTTCCCTGTAGCTCTGGGCAACCGCCGTTCTATTTTCTGTTTCCCTGAAATTGGCTTCTTAGTTTTTTAAGATTCCACATATAAGTGACACCATGCAATGTTGGTCTTTGTCTGTCTGCCTTATTTCGTTTAGTTTAATGCCCTTCAGGTCCATTCACTCTGTCACAAATGGCAACTTTCCTTCTTCTTTGTGGCTGAATAGTATTCCGTTGCGTATATATACTATGTTAAGTGGAAAACATTTTGTGCGTACATGCTGCTTTTAGGGCACCATGGCTCCTGTACTGAATGGGCACTCTGGCTCTGGGAAAGGTCTGAGTTGAGATGGTAAGAGAATCAGGCTAGGCCTGTACAAGGAGCCTTCATTGAGGGAGTCTGGAGGGGCGGAGAGGGGTGAGGTGAGGCGGAAAAGCCCCACAGTGGCCACACTGTAGGAATGGGAATAGCTTTTTGTGATTACTCCGGCCCCAAACACAGCACAATCCTTCTGCCTTCAAGGTCCACCTCGAATCTTCCCATCCTGGACAGCTCTCCATTCCTTCTTTTTTTTTTTTTTTTAACATTTTATTTATTTATTTGACAGAGATAGAGACAGCCAGCGAGAGAGGGAACACAAGCAGGGGGAGTGGGAGAGGAAGAAGCAGGCTCATAGCGGAGAAGCCTGATGTGGGGCTCGATCCCGTAACGCCAGGATCACGCCCTGAGCCGAAGGCAGACGCTTAACCACTGTGCCCCCCAGGCGCCCCCATTCCTTCTTTCTTTAAGCGACCGCACCCTCCGATCTGTCTTGCCACGGTCCGAGACCTGTCACAGCTATGTGTACGTAATCTATGTGAACTTGTCCGGACTGCTTATGTTTCACAGGCATAGGCAGTAAAGGGAACTTCCTGGCTCCAGTTTCATATGGTGGCATCAGCTTGCAGCCCCGTCTCCTGTGCGGCCTTCCTCCTCAGGAGCTCCCATCTCAGCTCCTTGCTGTCTGTGGGGGTGAGAAGCCACCACGGAATGGCCTCAGAAAGGTCACAGAATTGCTTCTGGCAGGTTGCCTGCCCACCTGACCCAATCATGGGGTGAGGAGATAGGGTGCTCCGTTTGGCCACACCTGGTCCTACCCTCATCGCTTGACCCAGGAGAGGAGTTCTCCCAAAGCTGACGGACGGAGCTCAGGGGAAAGGATTTTCCCAGGTGAAGATGGAGGTGCCATTCCCAGCAGAGGGGGGGCACGCACGGGCAGGCAGAGCAATACACAGACAGCTGTTTGGTGCTCTTGTGGTCAGGGGCCCTCAAGAGACAGCAGCCACACTACTCATCTCAGACGCTTGGAGAAGCCATGACCACACTGTGTCCAAAGTCCAGCCCATATTCCCAGTAGAGAAGATACCATCCTGGCCTCTTACAACTTAGGAAACCCCCCAGACTCTGGTTCTACTCTAACGAGATGCCTCTAACCTGCTCGGTGACCCAAGGTCGGTTTCTTAAAATCTTGTGGGGGGGCTGGGGTGCCTGGGTGACGCAGTCGTTGGACATCTGCCTTCGGCTCAGGGCGTGATCCTGGCTTTCTGGGATCGAGCCCCACATCGGGCTCCACCGCTAGGAGCCTGCTTCTTCCTCTCCCACTCCCCCTGCTTGTGTTCCCTCTCTCACTGGTGGTCTCTCTCTGTCAAATAAATAAATAAATAAATAAATAATCTTTAAAATCTTGTGGGGCTCTATTTCCCTGTCCATAAAATAGGGATGCGAACAAAGGCCTGAATGGACACACTGGGGAAATGTCATTGCTTCCCCTACGTCTACACGGGGATGTTGGTGTGGTCATCTCCCCAGTGACTGTTTGGAGCCCTTGGGGTCGCGAATTGCATATTGTTCATCTCCAAACCTCAGTTCTCTCACCTGTAAAGTGGGGATAGCTCCCTCCTTGGAAGATGACTGGGAGAGTTACATGAAATAATGCATGCAATGTGCTGATTGAAAAAGAATGCAAGAGAGCACCTGAAGGGCTCAGTCGGTTAAGCGTCTGCCTTCAGCTCAGGTCATGATCCCAGGGTCCTGGGATGGAGCCCCACATCGGGGCCCAGTGAGGAGTCTGCTTCTCCCTTGCCCTTCATCCTGCTTGTGCTCTCTCTCAAATAAATAAAATCTTAAAAAAAGAAAGAAGAAAGAAAGAAAGAAAGAAAGAAAGAAAGAAAGAAAGAAAGAAAGAAAAGAAAGAAAGAAAGGGAATGAAAGAATGGGAATGGAAAGAATGCACAAATCCATGAAACATGAAAATTATGCTAAGACAGGATGAAGGAAGGGGACGGGAGTGGGAGGAGGAGGGGGAAAGAACCAGAATGATTTCCCTCTCTGTTTTCTGCAGTGACAAGCAAAGGCAGCCCCCAGATCTCAGGCTTCCGCGGGGTGTGGACTGCCAGCAAAGCTGTGATTCCCAGGCTGTTAATTGCTGGAGTGTTTGCTTCTCTCCCCAAGGCATTTTGGCTCCAGTTTGATCGTTTCTCCCCCGTTTAAGAAGTTTCAAATGTGTAAATATCTCAGAGAACGTTATATCCCTACAGGAGGGAAGGGTGGAGGGAGGAGATGGTAGGACTGTGTTGGGGAAGAGAGGATGGGTGTGGGGAGGTGAGTAGAATGGCAGGTGGGCAGAGTCCCCTCGGCAGGTGGCGCTGCCCCGCCCAGCCCCCACCCTTCCTGCGGGCCCTGCGGAGTGGGTAGTACAGAGTAGAGCGGCTACCACGGTAACCTAGGCCGCCCGGCCCCGATTTTCCGACAACCGTTTGGAATCATGGAGTAGCTTGGAAGATAACGCAACGGAAACAAAATTCAACTCTTAGAATTTTAAGAGATTTCCTTCATGATAATTGTTATGTGGGCTGACCTTCAATGAGAGCTCCCTGTTTGCCAGAAACTCTTCCTCAATTTCCAGAAACATGACGGAGCCTAGGGTGGGGCTGGTGAGGGGCCAGGACGGCCAATCTAAGAAGGGCTCACTGGGTACACAGTGAGAGTGAGTGCCTTCTTTTTTATTTTTTATAAGATTTTATTTATTTATTTGACACACAGAGAGAGAGAAAACACACAAGCAGGGGAGCTGAAGGAGAGGGAGAAGCAGGCTCCCCCCTGAGCAGGGAGCCTGATAAGGGGCTCAAGCCCAGGACCCTAATATCATGACCTGAGCTCACCAACTGAGCCACCCAGGTGCCCCGACGGAGTGCCATCTTAAATTTTGTGCCCTCTTGTCACAGTCTTGGTCTTGTTCACAAAAACCTCTTCAGACAAGATCCCTATTCCCTTTCTTCAGATGGGAAGGCTGAGGCACAGAGAGGTTGAGTAAGTACTGCAAGGTCACACAGAAGGTGGGAGATCCAAGATTCAAACCCCCACTGGCAGCAGCAAACCTTCACCCGTGACTCAATATGGCCAGAGTGCCCTGCCCCAGGACAGACCTTCTGAAGCAGAAGGATTGCAAAAACATTTCTCCTCCCTCTGCGACATTCTGTGATTTTCCCTCCATTGCATCTCCCTCACAACTCCCCAAGGGGATAGGAATTGTGGCATGGGGCAACTGGGAGGGCATGAGCCAGAGACAGGACCCCTCCTCCTGGAAGGCCTCCCCTCATCACCCTGCCAGCACTCCTCACAGAGGCCTTCAGGTTGACCCTGGCTCAGGACTCCCTCCCTCTCCTATGTCCCAAGTCCCCTGCTCAAGTAAACATCTAGAATTTTATAGGACTTATCTGCCAGCTGGAAAGAAAGGGAAGCATTCCAAAACAGAGGCAGAGTGCCTTTTTAAAAAGCAGTTGATTGAGATACAGTTCACCCATTTGGCTTGTAAAATTCACCACTTACTCTATTTTATATAATATATATAATATGTCATATTTTATATATTACAATATTCACCACTATCAATTTGAGAACATTTTCATCACCCCGAAAAGAAGCCCTGCACCCCTTAGCTGTCACCCACCAAACCTCCCAGGCCCTGTCAACCACTAATCTACTAATCTTCTTTCTGTCTCTATTTGCCTATTCTGGATCTTTCCTATGAATGGAACTATACAGTACGTGGTCCTTTGAGTCGGGTTTCTTTCCCGTGGCATGTTTCCGAGGTTCATCCATGGGGTAGAACGTGGCTGTACTTCCTTCCTTTTTGTGGCCAAATACTATTCCATTATATGGATATGCACTTAAAAAAAAAATCATTCACCAGCTAATGGACATTTGGATCATTTGGTGGCTTTTTTATGGGTAAGACAATGCATACACTTGGCAGAGGGAGGACTGCCTGGAAAATGGTTTGATCCTAGAGTCGCTTCAACTCCACACTTCCCGAGTTTAACCAGTGAGCCCAGGACAACTCTCTGCCCTCGAGCAAAGCTTCTGCACCCGCTGGTGGCCCCACGCTAGCGATCAGCACACCGAGTCCCAGGAAGACAGGACACTTGCGCTCCAGGTCCTGTAAGTGCCACAAAGCCGGGGAGTGCAGATGGGTATTCTAGACCTCAGGCCACCCCAGCCATCTTGCCAGCTCATCATTCCATTCCAGAAAATCTAAGACACCATGGGCTGTGAAACACGTTTCTCTAAGGAAGAGAAAATGCTGCCAGCAGAACGATGACACGTGGCTTTCTGGACACATCACGCATAGAACGCATTCTAATTTCAGAGATGTTGCCGTGTGAGAGAATAGGGGTCCTGGAGCTGAGGAATATGGTTTCCTGTCAGCAGGTGCTGGGTGATTCTAAACATGTCTGCTCATCCTCTCTCCCTCAACCCACTCCCACTTTCTTCATTCTGATGCTTGTCCTAACATGTTCCATGGCCTCCCTCGTAGTCTCAGAGTCTCCCTTTGTCCCCTCGTTCCCGCTTTTTCCCACCTCATCAGTCACCTCTCCTGGCAAGGGCTCCGCACAGTGGCCAAACCCTCTCCATCTTGACTGCCAGGGCCCTGCCTCTGGTCTCTTCCTGGTCTATCAGCACTCCTGCAGCCTTTCCCATCCTCTGCACTGCTCGAATCACCACAGCAGTGGGACCACACTCCCACTGAGCTTCTGCTCCCAGTAAGCCTCTGACGTGGTTCCCCCGCACCTACAGAACAGAATAGAAACTCCCTGGCACCGTGGCCAGAGCCAGACTTGCCTCTGGGATCTCCACCAGGCTCGAGTGTGGGTCCCAGACTTGCTGTTGGAGGAGAAGGCCCTGGACTCCCTGCCTTCGCCCAGGGTCACCCCACCAGGAATGCTCTTCCCTTTATTCCCACTTGGGACATCTGGGTCAAATGGCTCTGCTTCTGTCTCCTTTTCCTCGCTGACCTGCTGGCACCCTTCACTTGACTCTGAAGCTCCTGGCACAGGCCCCTGGGACCACATCTCACTGCGTTATGGCGCACAAAGGAGATACCGGTTGTTGGAACTTGAATCTCGCTCCACGGTTCAAGCACCATGTGACACAGGCGAGGTTACAGGATCTCTGGGAGCTCTGGCTGGAGTATTGGCCCTCAGTGTGTACTGGAAAAAAAAGAGCTTAGCTCCTGCTCCTTGCACACTGCTCTCTTGGTTAGAATCCCGTAGGGGCGAAGGTGACAGCAGGGCTGGACTGACATATTCCTGGAGCTCCATCCAGATGCTACCTGCGTACCAGCAGAACACCTCCTCTCACCTTGAACGGTAACCACATCACTCCCGCCACCACCCTCCACTTCACCCTCCTCACCCAGGCCTCCCTGTGCAGACTGCGGCCGCCTCCAGGAAACCTGCATCTTGCCGGTCCCTGTCCGTGCACAGCCTTCCTGCCGCAGAGGGGCGCTCCACATGCTGGCAGATGTGAAGCCCAGGATTTGGGCAGAACTGCCCAAAGGGACAAATGGGACGCTGTTCTGGAACACGTCTTGTTGGACTGTTGTGGGGGAGGGGACTGCCATGCAAATCATTGAGGAAGTATGACTCTGACCTGTGACATCTGCATTTCCAACCGGCTTGCGTCTCCTCTGAGTGGTGTGGACCCGCACATCACAGGCTCCACCTGCCTGGAGCCCTGGGTGTCCCTTTGTCTTCCACGATGAAATCCAACCCCTTCGCCTCTTTATCAAACTGCAGCTCTTGGCATCTCCTGTTGCTTGTGAATTTGATGAACTCTGGGAACCGGGGAGGTCCAGGGAGCCCTAGTGACTCCCATACACATACAGTTTATGCAGGAGGAACATGAGAGAACGTATAGAAGAAGGAAGGATAGCTGTAACATTTCTGGACTTCAGGCCCTCCTTGTTCTCTCCCCTTGGAGAGTTCTGAGATAAATGAGACTGATCCACACTGTTCTAACAGTTGGCATTCCTTGTGGAGGCTTCTGTTTGGCTGGGACAATTGTGAAGAGCACGGGGACGATGAGACCAGACTGGGTGGGCTCCATTTTGCCTGGTAACTGCCCTTGGATTGGTGCCTCTCAAGATTGACAGTAGAGACCAGTAAGACTTGAACTTGTCTTGGATGCTCGCAAAACCTCACTTTGGCTCGAGCTGACCTTTAGCTAAGGACCCATACATATATCCAGTTCTACCCAAATACCCACTAGGTCTGTGAACTTACCATGTGTCCATTGGACTGTCCTTCTCGTTCCCCAGTCATCTTCTCAGGGCTAAATAGAATCGCCATTTATGTGGCTGCTCATTTAGAACCCGGAGAGTTATTAAGAGAGTCTTCTTCCCCAACTTCTGAGCATGTGGTAATGTTCTGGGTCCCTGTCCTCCTGTCCCCCCCAACTTTGTTCCCCCTCCCCCTGCTCGGCACCCCCTCCGCCCGACACAGCTTAGACACATTTCCCATGCTCCTGTGCAGCTCATTGTGGTCATGTGACTGACTTCTAGCCAATGGGATGTAGAAGCGCTATCGCTACTTCCGGGAGGTCTGATCCAAGAAACTCCTTGCACTGGGAACCCTTTCTTGTATTTCCTGTTCACCTGCTTGGACAGGGACTCTGAGGGCCTTGGGGATAGCAGGGCTCAAAAAGGAGGGTCTGGGTCCCTGAACGATTACGTGGAGTATAGTCACCAACTGGATTTTATATAAGTGAGAGATCATTTAAGTAGCTGAGGTTTGGGGATTTATCACAGCAAGTGTTACTGGGTCTAAAATACTCTCTAAACATAATCGGATCCAAAAGCCTGAATTAAGGTGCAGAATAATACTCTTAAATATGTCCCCGCCTTGCAGTCTTTCCCATGACTACCTCACTCTTCTCATGGAGCCGTTTAATCAACCTCCTGTCTTGTACCACCATCCTGTACCCCCAACCCACTCTCTACCTCCCTCTGATTTTGTCTGTCATCGTCTCCCTCCACCTTGACGATTAAAAGCCTCTTTTTGTCAGGCAGGACAAGGCCCAATGTCAAACACCAAGACTCCCCAGCCACCCCGTGGTCATCCCCACGCCGCCCATTCTCCTGGAAGCACTAGACTACTTTCTGCCTCTTCAGTCTAGAACGCCTTCCCCAGCTCGTTCTCCAGACAAGTATTCATCTTTTGAAAACTTGCTTTTGAAATCACTTGCTGGTAGCTTCTCTCTGACATCCCGAAATAGAAATAATCACCCTTACTTTTCCCGTCACTTCTCTCCTTGTCTTAGGACACTGACTCCCTGCGTTATTATCTTCTGTGCCTGTTTCTCCCCCGTAGACAATGCATTTCATTTTGGCCTCCCATTGCCTAGCCCGTTGCCCAAGGAGCAATGCTCAGCAGAAATTTGCAAATGAATGAATAGATGCAGAGGGAAGCAGGGATTTCAGCTTGAGCCTGTTTGCCTCCCTGCTCAGTTTCAGCCTGGATGTCTCTGTGACGCTCATAGGACAGCTGTGACAGGCATTGCGTGGTTGGAGGTTGCTGTCTAAACAGCTGGCTGGGAGGTCAGTCAGCAGGCTGACAATGAAACAGGGTAGGATACTGGTATACTGCCAAGAAAATATGCCTTGCAAGGGGTGCTCTTAAGTGTCGTTGCCTTGAAGCTGCTTTTGGTTCTGAATTCTCTGCTCCTTACCCAGTATATCTAAGGAAATCATCAGAGGCTAATTGCTGCTGCTGGAGCCATATATGGATCTTGTCTGGTTTCCCAACCAGACAAGACTGAACTTACCCTCTCAAGTACCCTCAGAGGCCAGATAATAATGAGAATGATTGAAGAGAGTCTAGGGCAAGGTAGTAGGGAGTGGTGGGGACTATGGCAAACTGGAGTGCCATATACCTCATTCAAAAGGAGCAACAGCCTCTCAGTTCTCTAGCCAATAGCTGCCATTGTATTACCAGACTATCTGAGTTTTTGGGTGGGAGCTCAAGAGAGAGCTTTTGGGGAGGGGGAAGTGCAAACACCATATCTCATCAAATTTAAGATGTCATCTATTACAAGCTGCATCATTATTTTATGTCCCATTAAGAAAGAAAATTTTATCAGTTGAACTATGACACAGGACTTTCTTATCACGAAAGATTTATTTTATACATCTAGAAAGAGCTATTTTAGACTTCTTTAGACACAAAATTTCTGTCATATATCAGGCTTGTGCACACGTGAAAAGGAAATCGAATGCAAAATTAACTCGTTAAAGTTCTTTGGAAAATCCTCCCATTTAGAATCTGCTTCGTGTCACTTCTCCGCCAGCATTGTGGCAATCTGCATTCTGCCACCAAGATCATCCTCTGTGCCTGCTCTCCTGTTGCCTCCAGAATTCTTCTGCAAGCTGCTAATACCCATTCTGCAAGCAGTGACGGAACACGCGCAGGCAACGATGTGTCACAGCTGATGCGTCCCCGACAGTGACTTTAACATGCATCTTCATTTCAGGGATGCTAAAATGAGAAAAAGGGGGAAAAAAAAAAAAGAAATACAGTAATTCAAATTAAAAAAAAAAGAGAAAAAGAAGCAAACAAGCATGGGAAGCATTGACATTACATGGAAAGAAATAGTACATCTCTGGGCCAGATTTGGCCACACAGCTGGCAGTGTGAAGGCCTGATGAGTCAGCAGCGCCTCAGAAAGTCTGTGGGTTCCCAGGGAAATGGCCTACTGCCTTCATCCGCTGGTTTCTCCAGGCCTCACCAGCCCTCCCCCACCGCGAGCAAGCGAGGATGTGGTGGTGACGTCCACTGTCGACTGGACTTGCAAGTAGCATCAAAAGCCGGCTGGCTAGCAGGGACAAAGGCACTGTGACCGGAGGGGGCAGGACGGCACGTGGGGAAGCTCCGCAGCTTTGGAATTAGAAAGCACGGCCTCCGCCTCCTGGCCCTGCCACTTACTCGCAAGGTGATCGTAGGCTATTATTTCCTCATCTATAAAATGGGGAAAACAATAATACTTTCTTTTGAGGTTTATTGTGAAGACTGAATGAGGTCTTGCCCATAAGGCATGTGGCACGTGGCACTGACTGGGTGCTCAGTGCGTGCTACAATCGTTATTCACTTCTGATCCCAGGTGTTTGGCTGAGTAGAGGAGATTCTGGGAGTCAGGACTACGTATAAAGGGCCTCGTTTTTTATCTTCTGCCACATGTGCCCTTCTTGCCGAGTGTGGGGAGCTGAACCCAGTCTCCCTGATGTCCATATAAGGTAACATTGACAGGTGCTGGGGATGAGGACATGGGTATCTTTGGGGGCCACCAGTCATACTCTGGTGGTCAGCATGGAGGAGGGGCCATGGCTGGTGCCTGGCCAAGCGGGTCAGCGGGATCAGGGCAGCTGCAGCAGCCAGTCTGGGCTACTCAAAGAGCGCCTGTGAAGTCCTCTCTGAAAAAGACTTAGCTGGGACTAGGGACGGGCAGAAGAGAGGTACTGCTGGAGCAGAAGGGACAAATGAGGCAGTGTATACACGTGCCGGGCAACGGTGATAAGCCAGTAACTTAGCCTTTACAAGAAGCCTGTCAACTCCAGAGTGGAGACATTTTTCTAGATCTTAGGATAATGTGAGGAGAAAAGGGAAGACAGGGTCCCCTCTCCTGAGTGCTGGCAACACATGTTTTAGTGCGGAGAGCGGGAGGCCATCTCCGGCAAAGCTGACCTGGGATTGCTGCTTCGCTGAGCTCAGCTAATGGAAGGCCCTGGGCCACCTTGGCCTCGCATCCCTGATCAGCCTCCCAGACAGAACGCTCATCTCAGGCCCCCTGAAAGGCCCAGCGTAGGCAATAGAACCAATTAATTAGAGAAAGTGGTCTCCACATGCACACTTTCTAGAGAGAAGATAATTGGATTTCTGTGGTTACAAAGACAAACTCGGTTCAGGCTCCTCCAAGAATGGGGCCATTTTCATGAGGAACACAGCAGACTTCCTCCGGTTTCATTAGATACGATTCCACCATATGATGGGGTCTTTGGTTTATAATGGGAGGTGAAGACTGTCAGGGGCCCGAGGTACAGTGACAAAGGTCTCCTGCAACTCCAGAGTGAGGTCACGTCTCTAGGGGGATGGAAGAACTTTCCTAATGTCAAGCCCACATAGGGATCTGTCTCTGTAAGACAGGTATATTTAGGTGACTCCAGTTGTTGTGGAGTAATGAGTCGTTGTATGCTTGTCTGATGGCCATGTTCCGTTCTTGCGGTAGCAGCTCCTGATTCTAATTTGGGGACCGGTCCTGACCCCATGCAATTTGCTGGGACTTCGCTTTCAATCTCAGAAGTGGAACTCCTCTGGGCTGGTCAACAAATTCCATCCCCAAGGCCCTCCTGCGCACAGTAACCAGCTCAAGGATTGGGCACAGGCCTTGGGCCAACACAATCAAATTGGGTCAGAGCAAACCCAGGGGCTATGCTTATGGCCCCCAGAGGAAGCATTTATACGTTTCCTGCTGGTTGTAGAAATGAGAGGGTATGAGCAAGTGAGCACAGGAGCCATTGGACAGAACTTGCTGCTGGGATGGAAAGACTGTGGGATATGGAGTCAAGAGCCAGACGCCCTGGAGCTATTTGAGCCCCTGGATCACATAGTACCTGAAGCTGTTAATGCCAGACTTTTTAATTATAAGGCCAGTAAATTCCTTTTTTTTTTCCCTACTTTGGTAGTTTTTAAGTCAGTTTGGGGTGGGTTTTCTGTTCTTGGTAAAGTCTATCTGGTAAAAGAACTTGTGGCTTTCTTAGGGCTTACCAGGAGCCACTCACTGTGTGAGTCTGGGATGCACTGCAGACTTTCATCGCCATTTCAAGCCTGTCAGGATGGGTGAGGTGCAGGGGCACATGGCCGAGCAGGGCAGAGCTGAGCCAGGTTGGTCCTGCTCTAATACCATCATCCTCTGAAGCACAAAAAGGACAAAATCTGCCCTAAACCCGAACCTCGGCTCCTACCACCTCATCCCCTGAACTGTCTGCCTGGCCAGGATGCGCACACCTGGCTGAGAGAGCAGAGCAATTAATGGGGTACCAAGGGTCTCTCACCTCGGGGCCCGAGGCCCACTCTGGAGTTCTCAGGGGGACCACCTCTTCTCCCCGTGCCTCGCTCTCAAGGATTGGTGACAGGGCAGAGGACAGAGCCCTCCAGGGCTAGCCTTCTCTGGGGGGTCACGGAGGCCGTCACATTACTTGTTCGGGCGTGTGCAGCTGCTGGGGCCTGGATGAGCTCGGAATCCCGGAGGGGCTTCACGCTGCCTGGGGAAGAACACGAGTTCACTTAGTTCTCCTGCCTTGTAGGCAGCGTCTCCATTTTTCTGATGAGCAAACAGAGACTCAGAAAGGGGAGGTTTACGTTCCCACAGCAGGACAGGGGGCAGAGTCGGAGACTGCCCCAGACCCAGAAAACCGAGGCCATGCTCCTGGGAGCTGGGAGCAGCGGGTCAGGCTTGTGCCCAAGATGACAGGTATGGGAGCTAGCAGAACTTGACTTCACTCACTGAGCCAGGCTGGATGGCTGGAGACCTGGGTCTGGACTGAGGTGGGGGGTTCTGTGTTCTCAGAGCCTTTATGTTTCAGCCTCCCCCAACCCTGGGGGATGGCCTGCTTTGCTGATGGCGCTGGATTCCCCGCAGCAGGGCCGGCCCTGAAGCAGGGTCAGCTGGTGCTCTGACATCATCCTCAGCTCCAGCCAGCTTCGGCTCCCAGGGCAGGGCACAGGGCTGCATACGCATCACAGGCTGGGGTCCTACCAAGGGCAGAAAGCCCATCTGGAGCCCCACAGCGCTACCTAAGGCACCTGCCCTGCATCAGCTCTCCACCTGCATCTCTCTTCCTGCGATCCTTGGAGCAGGCATCCCTCCCACCTCTTCCAGATGAGGAAACCATGCCACACAGGTGAGGCGAGTGCCCAGGCCGTGCCCAAGTTGGAAGAGGGAGGGCAGCATCTATACCTGACCCGGACCCCACAGCGTTCCCCCCTCCTCTGCAGTCCCTGAAGGCTTTCTCCAGGAGGGGGCAGCTGCACCCACAGGGGCTCCTTGCCTCCGCATGTCAGCTGGAGCTGAGCAGCTGAGAACCGTGTTGCTGTGGGCTCATGAGCTGGCAGGGCCAGAGACCAGGATAGAAACCAGCCCCAGCAGCGATTTCTAGTTCTCTCCGCCTTGTAGAGGAAGCAGCCAGCAGCTGGCCAGGACCCTGAGTGTGGGCAGGGCGCACACAGCCTCTGAGCCCCCAGGCTGAGCAGGCTGGAGGGCTCTGGAGAGGCCGGGCTAAGCACCACCACCCCTCCTAGGTTTCCAGCTAAGAACAAGGAACCCCTCTGGCCCTGGTCTTCCGGGCTCATACTTAATGGCCAAGAAATTGGCCTGAGTCCCCATCACACACTTTGAGGACTTCCTCTGGGAATTCCTAAAGGTTGTCTTCATGTCTTCCATTCTCTTAATGTCCCTTATGCCTCTCCTGCCCCAACACAATTAGTGACCCCCATTAGCTCATCGGCCCCAGCCTGCTGCCCCCCTCTGCCCCTTCCTTCCCACCTCCAGCCCCGCTAACACTGACTGCGGTGTGTTAACAGATGTGTCTTGAACCTGTGTGTTTGGGGGCAGGGGAGTCGTCACAACGACCTTAGAGCTCAGAGCAGGAAACAAGTTATTCCAACCCCTGCTCTCAAACCTTCCACCTGCACACTGGGTCTCTCCTGGAGCCACCTTCTCCCCACGGCCCAGCCTGCTCCCCTGTGGTTGGCACCTTCTTTCTCCCCAGACCCTTTTCCCTGTTTTTCTGGATCCCCAGACCCTTCCTCCTTGCCTTCTGGTTGCCTAGAGAAAGCTCCTCATTCCTCTGACTTGATTATGCAGAGAAACGTAGTATCTTTCTGGGCCTCAGATAAACCTCTGAGTGTCCTTGCCTTAAACCCCAAAGGACCCAGAATGCATTTTTCTGAATAAAACAGTCATCCACCCTGGGCCTTTGCCCTATGAAATGTGGGAACTGCAAGTCATTTTGAAAGCACGATTGTCTTTTATTTGTATCAGGTCAAATTCTTAGGCAGGCCTTCCTCCTCCAGCAGCTAGACAAAATCCCTTATGGGAAGCTTTCCTCTCACTCCCACCCGCACCCCTGGACACCATGGGGAGGCAGGGCCTAGGGCGGGCATGGGGTCCTAGGGCCTGCGGCAGCCCTCTTGCCAGGGCACCAGGCAGAAGGTGGGGTTTGAGTCAAGGCCACAGGGCAGAAACCGGAGGAGAGAAAGAAGATTCAATCTCAAAGGTGGCAGAGCTTGGAGAAGGCCCCAGAGCCGGATCAAGTAGCTAGCCGGGTTTGCTGGAGGTGTCTGCTGGATCAGAACACAGGATTAGATGGGGGTGCGGGGGCTTCATTTGGAGAGCTGCTCTTGAACATGGAAGGAGTGCACCCTGTGGACAAGGTAGGATGGGGAACAAAGGACAAAAGATAGGAAGTGTCGAAGGTATAGGGTCTGGAGAAATACGGTATAGGGATGGGTTTTGCACAGCTCCACATGTTCTCAGCTGTTTCACTGTCCTGGAAAAACGAAAAAAGAGAAAATCCACAGCCTGACTTTCAAAGTCCTATCAGAATTGAAATCCACTGAAAGCAAGAGCCTGCCAACGCCAGACAGGTAGCTCATGTGGGACCTGATGGCCCCTGGAAAGGCCATGGGAACAGGACGTGGGTCAGGCACCATCGAAAGACATCCGAAGTGAAAATACTTAGAAGCACTGAGCCAGGCAAACACACACGGAGGGCAAATTCGAGCGGCCACGCGTCCAGTACGATCTCAGTGTAAAGGCCCACATAGCACAGGCTAAGAAGGGGAGACGTGGAGCTGGCTGGCCAGGGAGTCACCACTCCTGCAGGCGCTGTGCTTCCCAGCGGCGCGTCGGCAGCGATGCGACTGTCCTGCGGGGAAGGGCTGAGTTTGGTCGGAAGCAGGCGGATCCTTTCGGATACACGATTTCCTATTTCCGAATTCACGGCTCAGGAGAATCTGCATGCACGCATCCATTCGTATTCAGATAACACCCGGGGCCTCCTACCCTTCTATTCCGTCCACCTCAGACGTGCCATCGCCACCGGCTGTCGCCGGCAGACATTTGCGGGGCCCCTGCTCAAGATAGGACACCAGCGGTGGGCGGGCCTACTTTATCCCACTTCTTGGAGGAAGTGAGAATTTCCTCATCCAGCCTTCCTTTCATATTGGGAACTAGGTATGCTTGTTGAGATGTGAGTGGGGGTTAACTCGACTGGGAGGGAGCCTGTTTGTCTCCTGTTTCCCCCATACGCTATCTGCTTCCTCTTACTGCCAACTCGGGGTAACAGCTGATACCTCCAGCATCCAGCCAGGACCAGGATATAACTGGGAGAATAGAAGCTCCATACAAGTTCTTAACGACATCAGACCAGCTTTGCAGTATCCACCCCCATATTTCTTTGATGTGAGAGAACTGTATTTCTATCTTTTTAAAGCCTTTTTTTTTTTCACTTTTCTATTTGGAGCAGCTGAACATAATACTGATAGCCTGAATAGGTGTTGTTTCTGCCCCACATCCATTCACTCTGCTTGTAGCCTTGCCCCAGTTTCCCTCCGGGCGGGCCTGTGTCTTTCTGGAGGAGTTGACTGACCCGGGACTGAGTAATCCAAGTGGCATAACCCCTCGTGATAAGGATTGATGGGCTTGGGTGTCAGCATATATCCTAAAATTTCCAATCAGAACAGATCCCAGGATTTGCTAAGAAGACCGCCACAGTGAGGCTTACATATTTCTGCTGGCTTTGTATTTGGATGCCTGAGCCCTGAGAGCTCACATTGGTTATTTATGGCCACAGGGGGACAGCCCGCAGAGAAGGAAGCCACGCTGAAGAAAACAGAGCTAACAAATGGACAGAGAGGTTCATTCTAGTCATATAATTTTGGGCCTGGATCAAGCCTGGCCTGAAGCCTCCAGACTATTTAGTTATGTGAGCCTGTAAATTCCTATTATTTACTTAAATACATGTGGGAAGGATTTTCCTGTCATGGGCAATGGAAAAAGCTAAGATTGATGATACATTCGTTGAAAACCAAAATAGTGTTCCAATAGGCCAAATAGAGGAATTTCAAAGGAAAAGATACTCTGGTCCACTTGGAGTATCACTGGGAAACAGAGATCAGTTGGCTCTCCTCAGGGCACTTTTGAGTGATAGGACAGGGTGCCCAAAGCTGGGATGGCGGTTCCAATCCCATGATGTGTGGGGGTCCAGGCAGGAGAGGATGTGTCCCCCTCCACGTCACCCTTGCAGTGTACTGAAACGTCGGCTTCTCAGGCAGTAGGGACCTTTAAGATAGTGAGGGAACAGCTCCGCCCAGAGCCTGTGGGGAGACTCTGGTGGGAGGAAGTAGGCTGAGGAGGGAGACAGGAAGGAGAATTGCCAAACTACACAAAGACCTGCCCGTCTGTGCCCCAGGGGGATTTTCCTCTCACACAGCAAATATTACAGTCTTTCCCAAAGCCTGGCTCAAATAATACCTTGCTGGTTAATAGGGTAATTTTTGGTGGTACATGAATTTAAACATTTTTTCTTGAAGTCTTGGGTTGGGTCATTTAAAAATCCTGTTTTTTCTATTTCAAGTAAGACTATAGCCTTTTCTCCTAAAACACATTGATTAAAAGAAAATATTCAGTCATTAGCCTCGAAAGAGGTACAGCATTTTGGCGAGATTGGGATAGCATTGTGCTAATGACTGAGGTCCGAGAAAAGCACATTACTTCTTTCAGTGTTTACGGCAATCCTGCTCTTCTGTGGAGAATATCACACCCATTTCACAGAGCAGGACAATGAAGCCCAGAGCTTATATGAGACTTCAGAGACCTCCATCTTCCGATTAGCCCCCAGTGCTGGGGCGCAGGACCTCTGTCTGCTACCCCCGTGAGAAAGCCTGGCCGCACAGACCCCTCCCCTGGGAACCCATGACAGGGATAGCACGAGACTCCAGAGCCGTGGGCCCTCACGGAGTGGGCCTGCTGCAGAAAAGAACGAAAAGCCTGACGTTCTTGGGGAACTGCGCAAGCCTTGGTTTGAGCGGTTTCCAGGGAAGCCTAATTAATCCCATTGTTGATGCTAATACGCTGCTTTTTTTAAGACTCAGAGTTGATGCTGCAAGCCAATTTCTCTTTGATTTAAGGCTTTGGAAAGAAGACAGAGGTTTTATCAAACGTGCCTGGATTATGCTGCGGGCTCCCTGCGCTGAGAGATGAAGGCCCTTTTAGCTGTGGCAGGGTGGCCAGCCCCCCTAAAAACACCGCTCCTTACGGCGGCCACTTTCCAAAGACCTTTCTCTGCTTGGGTTTTCTTTGGTGAATTTTCACTCTGTTGACTTGTTTTACAAACATATGGACTAAGAGTCAGGCCACCACATACATTTTGTACCCATGACAGCAAAATCCTGGTAATAATAACAGTAATTACAATGATAGCAGTAGCTACCATTTATTTAATTCTTACACATGCGGACATTTAAATATTTGGAAACAGTCGAGATATAAGAAACATTTCCTGAATGTTAATTCTGTGCTGGGCATACAGAAATGAGTGAGATCTCGTATGTAGGGAAGAATGAGATACAGACTCTCTCCCCAGCAGGCGGGGGATCTTCAGCCCCGCTGCTCGGGTTGGAGGGGGGAGGCCTGCTGCCATCCCCACTGGTTCCCCCCTGGGGAGGAGTCTGCGCGACCACACAGAGGGTCTGCGTCCTAGGACTGGGGGCTAACGGAAAGGTCAGGGTCTTTGATGTCCCATGTAAACTCTGCCTTTTATGTCTCCGGGCTTCATGGTCCTCCTTTGTAAAATGGGTGTGATATTCCGGACAGCAAGGTTGTCATAAAGTTTAAATAAGATAATGTAGTTTTCCCAATTCAGTCATTGGCACATAACTATCCCAGTAAGTAAGGAAGTGGATTCGCGGCACTCTGACAAAGTCAAGGACGGCTTCCCTAAAGTGGGGCCCTTGGGATTGGGCATTGAGGCATGACTAGGAGTATGCTATCCGAAGAGTAAGTGTAAGGGGCATTCCACGTCTGCGAGAAACTTATGCAAAAGATCACAGGGTGGGAGTGTAAAGTCACATAGCTGTTAAGGGACAGACCAGGGATTTAAATTCGGGTTTCTTGACTCCAAAGTCTGGGCTGATGGGCAGCACGCTGTTCCGTGGAGGAGGTAGGATTGACACCGCTTGAGGGAGAACCCCTAGGAAGGACGGAGGCTCCACTTTGCTGTGTCACGGTCCGCATGTGCTTGCCCTAGTGTCCGTTCTCTCCCTCCTCTTCAGTGATAAAACCTCCAATTTTTTGTTGGATATCTGGAATAGAGGCTATATTTCTTGGCATCCCTGGAGATAGATGTGGCATGGGGTTAACTTCCGGACAATGGGCTTATGCAAACGAGTTGTATGGCAGCTTCTGGAAAATGTTTTTAAAATATAGCTGGCCCATTTGTCCCCCTTTCCCTCCTTCCGCATCCCGCTATTTGGAATATGGATGTGATGGCTAGGACTCCATCTTGGACCATGAGGCTGAGCGCGGATCCCGGGGGTTGGTGAAGAAGAAAGCTGGAAATAGTCTGGGCCCAAGACCAAGGTGCAGCCACCCCACCGGCCCTGGATGGCTTCTTCTGGACTCGCTGGATGTGAAAGAGAAAGACAAGTTCTGTGTCTACTCCCTTGACTGAGATGGCATGACATAGAACCATCTAGTTGCTCGGTTATAAACCTTGGAGTCACCTCAGACTCCTTTCTTTCACTCCACATGCATTCCTGGTGGCTCTACTTTCAAAACATATCCAGTGTCCAAGCATTTGTGTCCGCCTCCACCGCCATCGCCCCGGTCTGAGCCACCATCGCCCTGTGGTAGGAGCCTCCTAAGTGAGCTTGCCGCTACCACCTCTGCCCCCTACAGTCTATTCTTAGCGTAGCAGCCAGGGGGACCCTAAAGCCAGTCCCATCGCGTCCCTCTTCGGCTCAGAGCTCAGCATTACTCCCACCCGTTGAGGGTAAAAACCAAGTCCTTACACGGGCCTTACGCGATCTTCGCCTGGTCCCCAAACCTCTCTAATCTATACTTTTTCAAACTCACTTCACTCCAGCCATGCTCGTGTCCTTGCTGTTGGTCAAACGTAGCAGGCACACTCCTGCCTCTTGCCTTCGCTTTGGCCATGACCTCTCCCAGACTTGGACACCTGACACCCACTGGCTAACTCCCTCCTCTCTGGCCGGGTCTTCACACAGGTGTCCCTACCACTCAGTTCAAAGTGACAACCCACTCCCTCTCTAACTCCCAACCCCGCTTAGTCCATTCACAGTTTCTCCTGTGGTTTTAAACATAATCAGAATCATGGTCTCTCTCCCCTCCGATCCCCCGAATGGGAGCTCCAGGAAGGCAGGAATCTTTGTTCTGTTGCTGATGTATTTCAAGCACCTAGACGAGTGCACAACGTATGATAGGTGCTGGACAAAGTGTTTCCTAATGATTCTTGCTGAAGACATTATTTTTCAAAGTTTAGAAAATGACGGTATATTTCAAATACCCATAAACAGCTAGAGAGAGAATAGTGTACCCACCATCCAACTCTGACGACTGTCCGTCATGAACAACCTTTGTCATCTACACTGCCTTCCAACTGCACCCTGGAGGACTTGGGTTGTGTTTTTTCTTTTTAAAGATATTCTTTATTTATTTGTCAGAGAGAGTGAGCACAAGTACGGGGAGCAGCAGGCAGAGGCAGAGGGAGAAGCAGGCTCCCCTCAGAGCAAAGAGCTGGATGCTGGGCTCGATCCCAGGGCCCTGGGCTCATGACCTGAGCTGAAGGCAGACGCTTAAAGAGCTAAGCCACCCAGGCGTCCCACCCTGGATGATTTTGAAGTGAATCCCAAATGTCCTATCACTTCATCTGCAAATATTTCAGTGTGCCTCTCGAAAAGCAAAAACTCCTATTTTATTTTAACAGCTTTATTGAGATATTACTGACATATAAAACTCGTGTGTGTGTGTGTGTGTGTGTGTGTGTGTGTAGTGAGAGGATTTAAAATCGATCCTCTTAGCAATTTCAAGTATACATTAGATCTCTAGAACTTATTCATCCTGCATAACTGAAACTGTGTACCCTTTGACCAATATCTTCCGATTTTCCCCTCCCCCAGGCCCCGGCAGCTACCATCCTACGCTGTTTCCAGGACAAACACTCCCCTTTTAAAATAAAATCACAATACCATCATCATAGCCCAGAGCAGTCAGTAGTAATTTCTTCATATCATTAATCATCTCGTCAGTGTTTATACTTCCCAATTGTTTTATGTATGTTTTTTTAAGTTTATTTGTTTGAATTGGGATCCAAATAAAATCCACTCAGTGATCAGTTAGTGTGTCTCCTAAGACTCTTTTTAAACCGTAGATTCTTTCTCCATCATCTTGCAATTTGTTGTTGCTGAAGGAATGAGTCATTTGCCCTCTTCAGTTTCCCACAGTCTGAACTTTGCTAACTGCACTCCCTTGGTGGCATTTAGTAAGTTCCTCTGTCCTCTGTCTTTCCTGTCAGTCGGTGGTGGGCTTGAGAAGCTTCACAGGTCAGCACTGCCGCTGGGGCAGCCCTGCTGGGTACGAGGAACTGTGCCCAGGAAGCAGCTCAGACCCGACTGTCTCTCTTCCTGGGGTTAATGTCTTCTCGTTATTAATGCCCACATTCATCCTTGCATTAGGGGCTGCAAAATGGCGATCATCCAATTCTACCTTCCCTCCTCACCCGGCTAGAAAGAGGAGTTTCGCCGCAGGGAGATGCAGTACGTGTAGAACTTCTCGGGGTTTGTACTTGTGTCCCAACCAGATCCAATCCCTCTAGATGGTGAGGCCACTACACCTGCTGTGAGAGGAGCAAGCTGGGGGTGGGGGAGGGAGAGGCGACAACTTCAGGGTTTGTGTCACAGGCCGAGGCGGCTTTGTTCGTTCTCAGAGTGACCTCGATGAGGCCAGAGCCAGAGGCCGTGTCGCGCCATCCTCAGTGTCTGGTTGGTAGAAGTCAAGGAATGGGCATTGCCCGGCCCAGGGCAGCTGCTTTCTGTTGATAAATGGTTGGGTGGACGGATGGACGGACGGACAAAGCTGGGGGTGACTGTCCTACACAAGGTGGTTATAATCGAGAGATTGTGTAAGGACAGAGTAGAGAAAAGCCGTTATCCCCGCACTCAGACTCTAATCCTCTTTACAACAACTCAACAGAGAGGAATAGAAAAGACTTTTAGGTTTAATATTTTTTCCCTCAGAAACTCAATTTTCTTTATTTTATTTTTTCCCCTTGAATCTAGAGCTTCCATAACATTTCCCTTTAAAAGGGCTAGTTAAATTCCCAAGGCCAAGAGTGCGTCCTTGACCTGCAAAACAGCTCTGACTTGGCTGCAGGCTCCTCCATCCTCGTAGCTCTTGATCCGGGTAATGCAGAGTAGAGACCGGCCATAACGTGCCCTGGCTCCCCAGTAAAGGGTAACAGCTTGGTAGCTTTGGGGAATAATCGGCAGATTTGCAGCGATCTGATCTAGACGGAGGCAGAGAGAAAGAAAGAGACGTAGGCTCCACTGATGAACAAGAGGTGAAATGATCCTGGTCAGTCTCTGCCTAGTGACAGCCCTACTCACACTGTAGGAGCAGAAAGGGCAGGGCTTTCTGCTACCTGTTCCTGGGGATGCCAGGGATGACCGCACGCCACGGGCTGGCAACAGGGCGAATTGCTCTCAGTCCCTGCCGGGCCAGGCACTGGGCCAGGTGCTCAACATGCGTTGAGAAGCCATACGGCCTGGTAGGTAAAAATCTGACCTTTGCATATGATGAACTGGACTCAAATTCTCACCGTTGGTTGGGCCAGACATGCAATCTCCCTGAGCCTTGATGTTCTCATC
Source organism: Ursus arctos (assembly GCF_023065955.2). Taxonomy (NCBI): domain Eukaryota; kingdom Metazoa; phylum Chordata; class Mammalia; order Carnivora; family Ursidae; genus Ursus; species Ursus arctos. The sequence goes on from NW_026622819.1 coordinate 60,664,434, forward strand.
TGCAAAAGAGGAGAAATAATCCCTACCTCGTTACGTTTTTGAAATGGTCAAATAAGAAAATTCAAGTTAAACACCTAATGTGGATGAATCGATAGTAGTTGTTTCTGTCGTCGTCTCCTGTCCTGAATTGTGCTTTTTAAGCTATGATACTCAGCCGCCCGGAAGGGGATTCTGACGGTGTTTTAGAAGATGGATATATACATTTGCAGGCTGAAATTCTTCCTAAAGCTTTGGTTTTTCAAAAGAAAATTATGTTGAGGGAAATTTTCAATGATTGGGAAAAAAAGGTGCTATATGATGGGCTAGAATATACACTTTATATTCATTTTTTATCATGGCTTGTGCTTCGAGATTATTTCATATACGCAGTTGCTGCTTTAAACTGCTCCTCCAACCTTCTAGAATTGCCCATGCATTCCTGTCTGCCTACTACTCCCAAAAAAGCTTGAAAAATCGTCTTTGCACAATCTGGTGCCACAGATATCACAACTGTCCCCATTCTGCAGACAAAGGAGTCTCAGACATTCGATAAGGTGGGAGCCAGGTTTCAAACTTCACTAGGAAGTCCACACCCTTCCCCACGCCTGCCACTATACCAGAGCTGAGAAGAGCTATGAAGTGTGTCAGTCAGGGTTCTCCAGAGAAACAGAACCAACAGGGTACAGGGTAGATGTAGATAGATAGAAAGAGATTTTCCAGGAGGAGCTGGCTCATGTAGTTATGGAGGCTGCGAAGTTCTACGATCTGCCGTCTGCAAGCTGGAGGCCCCGGGAAGCCAGTGGTGGAGTCCCAGCCTGCGTGGGAAGGTCTGAGGGCCCGGAGCGCTGAAGGCTGAGGACAGGAGGAGATGGATGATGGAACTCAGGCAGAGAGCAAATTTGTCCTCCCTCCATCTTTTGGTTCTATTCAGACCCTCAAGGAATTGGATGATGGCCATGCACACTGGTGACGGTCATCTTCTTTACTCAGTCTACCTGAAACAATCTCACAGACACACCAAGAGATAATGCTTTGCCAGCTATGTGGGCACCCCTTAGCCTAGTCAGGCTGACACATAAAATTAAGCTTCACAGGAAGCATTCCCAACCTGCCTCTGGGCCGAGTCACTTGGTTTCGGTCCCAGCTGCTGCTGTCTCAGCGACACCTAGCACTGTTTACACATCTGTAAAGCCCAGGCTGCCATTGCTGGGGACTCAGAGTCTAAGCTGGCTGTGGTGTCAGTTTTCCTCCATCACGTCCTCTGTGGTGCCCGCTGTAGTGGGGAACACCTCAGTGCTAGCAGCCCAGACCCACAGAGGCTGCAGAAGCCAGGTGACACCCTCGAAAAGTGGAGAGTTTGAGGCCCGTAGGGGATGGAAGTGGGCGGTAGAATTACGTCACTCTCCTGACACTGATAGAAACTTCTGAGACCCAAATGAGTCCGTATGGTCTTCCAGAATGTTCCAAGTGACCAACTAATGGTAATGAACCAAGCTAAGCAGATTGCACTGGCTTTTTCTCTTTCCCTACCTCACTTTCATGACCCTCATGGTGTCTCTTTGACATTGCAGCCCCTTGGACCCCCCATGGAATATTAGCACAATTTTCCTCCGGCTCCATTTTCTAGGAGACCTAGTTTACTATTGCAAACTGAGCCTCTTTTCTAACTGGATGTCCTCAGGCTGGTTCATATCTCGTCTACGTTGTCAATGGTTTCTATACTTTTGTGAGGCTTGAATATAGTAAAATAGGCGTGATTACGGAAAGAACAGAGCAGTATTAGAGTTAGGGATCTATCCTGCCCTCTTTGATTTACTAGCTGCATGACTTTGGGCAAGTGGCTTCTGCCCACTTCAGTTTCCTTAGCTCTAGGGGGTGGAGGGTGGGCGGCCAGTGTGAAGTGTAGAAAGACTTTCAGGTGAGACAGACATGGGTTCGAGTCCTGGCTTTGTCACCTTCTTGCTGTGTGCCTTTGAGCATATTACTTAATTTCTCTGAGCTTCAGTTTCCTCTTTTATTAAAAATAAAAATGATAATCTACCTACCCGTGAGTTTGCTCAGAAGATGACATGAGGCAATGCAGGTAAAAGCCTAAACAAACAATGGACCTTCCGTCCATGTAAAGAAGTAAAGGGATTAAGTGGCTCAAGGGTTTCTGAATTCTTCAGCAAGGATCCCTTTTATTTCTCCCCAATTATTTTGACAGAGTCTACTTGCCAAAGAAAACTACTCAGCAAGAGTAGTTGTTCTCTCGTTCACTCACTTTATTTTTTTTTTAAAGATTTTATTTATTTATTTGACAGAGAGAGAGGGAACACAAGCAGGGGGAGTGGGAGAGGAAGAAACAGGCTTCCAGGGGAGCAGGGAGCCCGATGCGGGGCTCGATCCCAGGATCCTGGGATCACGCCCTGAGCTGACGGCAGACAACTTAACGACTGAGAGACCCAGGTGCCCCGTCGTTCACTCACATTAAAGCAAAGATGCTTTGGAGTGCCTCATTAGCATAACGTAACCAACGTGACACCACAGAACGTACGCCGTTTCTAGGCTGTGGCAAAACCACCTTCCTCCCTCTCCGCCTTCTTCCCGCTGTGTGCTGGCTCTGTGCTGGGTGCGAAGCTACAGGAACGACCCAGAGCGGACATGACTCCTGCCCTCATGGAGCTTAGCATCTAGAGCACAGTTAGGTGTTCGTCCAATCTCCCATAAACCGTATCGTCACAAGAACTGCACAGGAGGGACATACAAATCAAGAGGGACTAGAAACCAGAGACCTGAGAAAGAGTGCTAGAGGTAACAGAGCTTGAGCTGGGCGCTAGGATGAGTAGGAGTTGATAAACAGAGAAGGGAGGAAAAATTATTCCAGGCAGAGGGAACAGCATGGTCAAAGGCCCTGTGGTGGAAGGGAGCCTGACGTGTAGAGGAAACTAATAAAAAGGCAGAGGGGCTGGAACGCAGCAACAAGGGGCCACGTGGTGAGAGACGAGGCTGGAGTCTGGTCTTGTAAGGCCCTGGGCCCTGTCAAGGATTACGTTCTTCATCGTAAGATGTGAAAACATTGATGTGTTTTAAGGGGAGGAACGACGTGGTCAGATTTGTCGTGCCAAACGTTTATACTTCAGCTGCAGTGTGGGAGGAGTTTGGAGCAGACAAGGGAGAATGGAAGCAGAGACCGGGTAAGAAACTTTACAGTTGCCTCTTTGAGTGATTTTTGGAGTGGGGTGAAGTCCAAAGGAATGGAGGCGGCAAATGTTTTATGAAGATGTTAGGAAGGGAAATCGACAGCACCTGGTGATCTGTTAGATATGCAAAGAAAGGGAGAGAGTGTTGCCAAGGGGGACTTATAGGGTTCTGTTGTATGTGGTTCAATAGAGGCAATTACCTCGTGCATCTTGCGCAAGAGGAGAATGCCAGAGAAGAGTCTGATCGTGGGGGCCGTGAGTAACAGGGAGGAGGTGAGCTGAGTTGGAATGCCTTGAGAGCTGCAAGAGGAGCGGCAGTGTGGACAAGCTTGGATTCAGACCTGGATTCTGGAAAGGGGGTCTGTGCTGGAGGCAGAAGCCGGTGAGTCACGGCTGTGAAGTGGTGGATGGAGCTGGGGGTGGATGAGCTCACCGCCTGACATTTCAGGGAGCAGTCAGTAAACGGAGAAGTGCTATTAAGCTTTGTAAAATATTTAAAAATAGCTTCTGTTCTACCACCTCTCCTACCCCCATCCCATCAAGAACTGAGAAGATTTTAGAGGGCCAGGTCTGAAACCAATAACCTGTTGGGTTTCCCAACTGACTTTGGCGGTGGGATTTTCTATTCATATCAATAAGCCCCATAAAAGACAAAGTGCACAAAGTAAAAACAACAGGTTTGGTTAAGGGCAGGATGGTGAAGGGTAGGTTCCCTGCCGCTCAGGCTTCTCCCGCTCACAGGTGTCTCTGGGGATTCTCTGGGTTTCAAGAAAATCAGCGTGCGACCTGCGGGCCTGGACGGTTTCCTGTTTGCCTCCACCTCTGAGGGGTTCTGAGTCTTCGATGGTCAGATGAGAGTGTGCTGACCATCATCAGTCTGTCCGAGATGGCGCGCAAGGACCCCAGGATCGCGGCAGAGCTCTGGGTCATCTTAGCAAACCTCAGTTATCCCCATCCCTGAACTTCAGACACTTGACTTCCAGCCGACAGAACTCCAAGCAGGCCAGGTTTTACACAAGATGCAATTTAGAAACCCAGCTTTTGTCAGTCGAGAGTCTCCTTGACAGTGAAGGCCTGTTGGGTTTCCCGAGTGGCAGCCTCATTTAAACAAATGCAATTTAGCTGTTAGCGGAACTAAGGGCTCGGTGGCATTGATTCTGCAGCGACAAAGAAGTGGAGGATGCCAGGAGAAGCTGGTGGGTCTGGGAAGAAGAGGGAAGGGTGGCATTTGGGGAGGCTGCCAGTGCTAAATTGCTCCATCTGTTGCATTAATAACCAATCGGTCCAGGGGGCTGGGAAAATGGGTAATTGAAGCATACGGTACCTATTAGGACCTATCTGCACATATGTAAACTGCTCATTTCATCTGTACAAATGACTGCTTACTTATGCAAATGGCAGGTCTGCATGCCCATGGTGGGGAATTCTACTAGGAAAGCATTTCCCATGGAAAGGCTATATTCAAACCCCGAAAACGCGGAAAAGTCTAGGACCCGTGACACCACGCATGCAAAAAAGAAACAGCTACAAGCAAGGTGGAAAGAGTAAAGTCCTGTTGGAAGGATGAGGAATCGGAGGCTATGCTCTTCCGAAAGCTGGTGACCATAGCTTACATTGGCCACGGCACGGGGTAAGGTAAAGCCACAGCACTCAAAGCAAAGATCACTGAGGGACTGAGGGTCCAAAATTTGGGAGTGGTTCGGCCAAATAGCCCAGTGTGATCTGTGGTACAGACACAGGTATAGGAATGGTAACATAACTAGTCACGTGACCCCGATACCACCTGGGGCTCCCTACTGCCGAGACTGCCGTGCTGAAGACTTAGAGACCACGTGTCTCTTCTGATTTGGGGGACAGTCATGGGGAATTGTGATTCCTTCGTCTTCATACACCTGCTTTCTTGTGTGCTGTTATTTCACCCTCTGATAGTGAGTCAGCTCTGTCACTGGTTTCTACAAGTGGTCCGCATTTTGTGGCTTTTGGTCACTGTACCGGAGTGGGGAGATGTGGGGACTGCCGAGTAGAAGGTCTGACAGCATGCAGTTCCTAGCTTTCAGCCATCTCCTCACTTCCTTCCCCCCATTTTCCCTCTTATCCTACCACTTGATACCCTCCCAAGCACCAACAACAGCCTCTCCTCTGTTCTGCCCGAGCTCAAATGTTTCCCATTCTCTGCTGTGACCTCAAACACTTATCAAACCATTTTTTCCACTAAGACCACGATCACTTTCTAAGAGGAGTTCTGGTAAATGCAATTTTCTCTAATTTGTTACATAAAAATGGCCCCGATTTAAAATCTAATATAAGCTTCTATGTATAACGTTGACCGTTCCTCTATTTCTGTTGCTGGAAAGAAAAGTGGGTTTGGCTAAACATTTTCAGGTCTTGGACAGGAGGTGACTTAGGGTACTTTGGCTCCAATTCAAATTAAATGATAAGGCAATTTATATCTCACCTCAGAAGAACTCTGGAAGTGAGGCAGCTCTCTCTGGGCTGGCTAACTCGGTAGCTCAGTTATCTAATTAAAGACCCATATTTTTCCACCCTCCACTCTGCCACTTTCAGTAAGTGAAATTCGTTCTTACGTCGACTCTCCAAATGCTCACTAAACGGTAAAACACTTTCCAGACGTGACAAGACACAACCATGTTCAGAGAGGAAAGGAGGCCATGCCTTCTTCATGTCTCTTTGGAAGAGCAAGGAAACCATTTTGCAAAATTCGATAGGAGACACTCCTTCCTGTGCCAGTGGACCAGTAATCTGCCATATGCTTATGATAACCGTTCACTGGTGTGGTAAACTGGCTCATCCTGACTTGCCTGGTTTAATCAGAACCCAATCTTTGCAACTTAAAGGGCAGAGATCGCCTCCTAAAGCCCAAGGGGAGGCGAGTCCCTAGAGCAAATCTGGGCTCTGTTGAGAAGGAGAGAAGGAGGAAATAAACACTGAGTAGACAACCAATTTTATCTGCTCCAGGAAAGGTAACTTAGTGGAAAACAGAAAGAAGTTGCCATAGGGCTGTGGGCAATGCTGTTTCTATGGTTCTGGAAACTACTATAGGTTCTTCCATAGGTACACATGAAGATACAGAATTGAACTTCTTTCTCTCTGGACCATGAATGCTGGGGTTTGAGCAAATCTTTGACCTTATCTTATCTGCCAGACAAGCCCAGTACCTCCTTGATTTTGTTCTTTTCGATTACCAGGCCTGTAGCTTCATCAATGACCACCCATTCCCATCCCAACCTTGGGCATGATGGATCCCATAGAGCTCATGGATTCTGATACATAACTGGATTTGCCAAAATGGGCATGGCCAGGATGCATTACGGCATTAAAACCAGGAATGGTAGGCTGAAAAATGGCCCCACCCCACAGATATCCAAGACCTGATCCCCAAAACCTGTGAATATTACATTATATGATGAAAGAGGTGATAAGGTTAAGGATCTTGAGCTGGGGAGATTATCCTGGATTGTCCAGGTGGGCTCTAAATACAACGGAATATGTCCTTATAACAGAGCCTCAGAGGGAGATTTGAGGCAAAAGAGGAGAAGACAGTGTGACCAGGAAGCAGGATTTGAAGGTGCTCGCCTGGAAGACGGGGATGAGCAGCTAAAAGCCAAGGAAGGTGGCAGCCTCCAGTAGCTAGAAGAGACAAAGCCCAGCTTCTCCCTTCGAGGCCCCAATAGGAGTGCAAACCTGTTGACATTTTGATTTTATCTCAATGAAACCGATTTTGGACTTCTGGCCTCCAGAAGTGTGGGAGCCTAGATCTCTACCAAGTTTGTCTTCACTTGTGACAACAGCCATAGGGACCAATATACTAGATCTAATCAGAATGAGAGTTGGTGTGGGAGGTGTGGGTGGGCAGGTCATGATACCTTTGTTTTTTTTTAGGGGTTCAATCTTCAGGATACCAGGAACAGATGAATGAGACTGACATAGATTGAATCCTGATTGTTTGACCAATGCCCTGTGGAGATGCCCACCTGCACAGATCATAGATCATACAAGACACAGGAGATGTTGGAGCTCTGGTCCCACTACCTGAACAGCAAGGGATGGCCACCAGGCCATTGGAGAAAGTGGCCAAAGGGACAAACGCCCTTCTATATCCAAGGGAAACATGCCCTGCATCACCACAAGTCAGAGGAAGGCATGGAGGGGGCTTCTTAGCAGTGTAGCTTGTGAGAAGGAGCCAGAAATTCCATTTGGGGGAGTGAGAGCTGAGACCTCAGTGCACTTCCCTGGTTCATGGAGTTTCAGAGGGTATTTGTTACTTGGGTAACAAATTGATAGCGGCTGCTTAGAATGCCACGTTGAGAAGGGTTTTGAAAAAGATGCCCATGACTGCTATGACTGAAGATTGAGGTCCCTTGTTGACCTGGCAGGGAGAGGGGCAGCCCTCCCAGCAGGTGTCCATCCTTAGAGTTCCTGGTGCATTGTCATAGAGCAATACCTCCCTTTAGTTCAGAAACTAAGCTCCATCTGACTAAGTTATTGACCCATTGGTCAGAATCACAGAGCACATCTATGTTCTAAGACCTGTGCTAAGAGTTGTAACAAAGAAAGTCCTTTGAGGTCCATGCTGTCCAGAGGTCACATCCAACTGGAGGTATGTCCTTTTTGCATTCTAAGGTGTCCTACTGTTCATCTGGGATCCCTGAAACAGGGAGTCGAAGAGACTCCCCAGTGGGGATTTATTTCACTGCTTTCTACACCTGTAGATTTCGTGGAGTAACAAAAAAATAACGAAAACATTCATTTTGGCCAAGCGATGGCAGAACAGTAACTCTACCAAGTAGTATGACAAAAGGGTAATCTATGATGATAAAAAGTGGAGTAAGTTTAGAATTATAAAGACTTTTCTACCCTGTCCTTTCTTTTCTCAGTTTACTTCAAACCACTGGCAAGTTGCTCGTGGGCTGGCACTGGAGTAGCATTTGGGGCCACGGAAACTTCCTCAGGCTGCCATAACAAAATACGACAAACAGGATGACTTCAATAACAGAAATTTCGTGTCCCGGAGTTCTGGAGGCTGGAAGACCAGGATCAAGGTGCTGGCAGAGCTGGCTGCCTCTGAGGGCTGTGAGGGAGAATCTGGTCTGTTCTTCTCTCCTGTCTCCTGGTAGCTACAGGCGTCCTCGGCTTGTAGGTGGCCTTCTCCTGCATCCTCACACCATCTCCCTCTTGTGTGTCTAAATTTCTCCTTCTTACAAGGACATCTGTCCTATTGGGTTCGCATCTACCTTAACGAGCTCACCTTACTGTGACCGTCTGCCCGGACCCTATTGCCAAATGAGGAGACATTCCCAGGTACTGCAGGTTAGGACTTGAACGTTCTTTAAGGGGACACAATTCAACCCGTAACGGGAGTCATTGGTCACACAGTTTATGAAGTATTTTCATAGCCGTTAACACATTCTCCTAACCATGGTGTGGGGCTCTTAAATTAGGTATGCCCATTTTACAGATGATGACTCTGAGGCCCACATCCTGCACAAACCCATATCCACCAGTCAGTGTCCCGACAAGGACCGAGACCCAGAACCCAGTGCGCTCCTTCGCCAGGGTTCTTTCTGGAGTCCACGCTGACGAGGGAGCAGAAGGCAAGCTGAAGACAAACACAGGCTGACACCTCACAACCTCTCGACCCCCTCACTCCCAGGTGGGATCTGTGTGACCTTCCTCAGGCACTCCTGGCTGCCCTAAAACTAAGGGAGGGAAAAACAGGTGGTTCACTAATAGAGATCACAGTCCTGCCGGACATGAGTCTCTATCAGTTTACCAGTGTCTTAGTGAGTTACAAGGAAAAAGCATTCTTATCCATAGCCTGACTTCCAGAGACCCATAACTCAATTTCCTGGAGCCCTAATATCACCTACCCTCCACAGTGATGTGGGAAACAAAGATAGAGGAAAAGTAAACAAAATAAAATTGTGTTATAACCTGCAGCCCACTGACAACTACTTGAAGAGGGAAGACTATAACCTTCCTCCAGGAAGCTCCCAACTGTCTTAAGGTCACTGCTGTGCTAGAGGAAAACACAACCTTAGCTTGACAATAGCAAGGCCTCCAGGAGCCTGTAAATCTTCTTTAGCATATGAAAGTCCTTTTGGACACCTCCCTTTTTCCTTACCTCCCCCAGCCCCCAAGTACATGATCAGCCATTCCTCACAACAAGGGGGCAGCCGCTCTTTCTGCCCATGGGTACTGTCCCTGTGCTTTAATAAGTCAAGCAGAGAAAGACAATTATCATATGGTTTCACTCATTTATGGAACATAAGAAATAGCAGGGAGATCAGTAGAAGAAGAAAGGGAAGAAGAAGGGGGGGGGGTAAACAGAAAGGGGAATGAACCCTGAGAGACTATGGACTCTGGGAAACAAACTGAGGGCTTGGGGTGGGGGAATGGGATAGGCTGGTGATGGGTAGTAAGGGGGGGCACGTATTGCATGGAGCACCGGGTGTTATACACAAGTAATGAATCATGGAACTTTACATCAAAAACTAGGGATGTACTGTATGGTGACTAACATAATATAATAAAAAAATATTATTATTAAAAAAAAAACACCCTTTTTGCACCAAAGACGTCTCAAGAATTCTTTCTCGGCCGGCAGCTCTGGACCTCACCAATGTTCCAGAAACTACATCACATGCTGCTTCTGTCCTAGGAACAATCTGGCAGGAGACCACCTGAATGGCAACTAGTGACCCAGAGGCAGGCACCAGAGCTGACGAAGTTTCCATCTGAAACCATGTTTGTTCCAGGAGGGTTAACCAGCCGAGTTACCTCTTTCCCAGACCAAAGCCAGTTAGAAATGGAGGAAGTTGCTGGGATACCTTTGGTGTTTGGTCTTGCCTTAACCTTTTCTCCCACTGTGGGACTAGAGGGTTTCTGGTCCTGTGCCCTGTAAATTATTTGGCTGATTAATTTCCCCATCCCCCTTCCATCTCCGGTGGCTGTCAGGAAACTCATGGCTACATGATAAGTGGGTAGAAGCCCATGATCCACACACCCACACCCCAACCTCCTTGCTGTTCTTGACTTTCTCGTGGGATGCATATTTTCTTTGGCCCCGGTTTTTTATTTATAACCTCTACTTTATTGAAAGCATTCATGTAAGCTGCCTCTGTTCTTTAGTGGATTGAAACAGGGTATAAAGAAATACAATATTATTTTTTTCCAGAAAAAAAAAAAGATGTTTTGGAAAATGAAAGCCTTTTTTTTCATGATAGAAACAGAAGATAAGGGAAAGATTATCCAATTTCGGAGGCTTTGTGCTCTGGGGAATACAGGCCGATCATGCTCGCTATTAAATGCATGGGCTACAGCGTAAATTTCTACAATTGGAATAATTGTGCCAATGTTGTTATTTTCATCTCCATTAGCACTTTTACGTGTTGTTATTGGAGGCGGGGAAGAGTAGGATTTGAATTCTTTCATCCTTTTTATTCAAAGTCAGGTTTATTGAGATTTAATTTGCAAAGAGTAAAATTTATCCTTCTTGAGTGTGCCAACTCAGTGCGTTTTGATAAAGGTTTAGAATCGTGTAACCACCACCACAGTCCCAGGCAGAGAACATTTCCATCACTCCAGAAAGTTCCCTAGTGACCCTTTGTAGTCAATGCCCTCTCCTCCTCTCCCCTGCGTCTGCTCCGGTCCACTCAGCTGATTTCTGTCCCCGTAGTTCTGTTTTTTCCTCCAAGGAACGTATAAGTGAAATCATACCTTATGTAGCGTTTTGTGTCTGGCTTCTTTCAATCAACATAATGTGTTTTGAGAATCATTCATTCATTGCATGTATACTGCAGTAGCTGGTCCCCTTTGATAGCTTAATAGGATTTCATTGGGTAGATATTTATTCATCCGTTGAAGGGTATTCGGGTTGTTTCTAGTTTTTGAGGAATATGAATAGAACCGCTGTGCACATCTATATACAGGTCTTTTGTGGACATAGCATTTTTTTTTAAAGATTTTATTTATTTATTTGACAGAGATAGAGACAGCCAGCAAGAGAGGGAACACAAGCAGGGGAGTGGGAGAGGAAGAAGCAGGCTCACAGCAGAGGAGCCTGATGTGGGGCTCGATCCCATAACGCCGGGATCACGCCCTGAGCCGAAGGCAGACGCCCAACCGCTGTGCCACCCAGGCGCCCCGTGGACATAGCATTTTTCTTGGGTAAACATCTAGAGTAAAATTCCTGGGTCGTACGTAAAATTGGTGTGCAACTGTAAAAAATTGCCTGTCGTTTTTCCAAAGTGGCTGGGTGTACCATTTTGCATTCCTGCCGGCGACGTAGTTCTGTCCCAAACGCTCTGCATTCTTACGAGGGGTTTGTCCTGGTCCCTTCAGGCTGCTAGAACCAAGTAGAGCCGACCGGGTGGCTCATACACCAAGAAACTTATTGCTGGAGGCGTGAGATCAGGGTGCCAGCCTGGTGGGCTGAGAATCTTCCTCGGGGTTGAAGATTTCTCCTTGCGTCTTCCTGGGGTGGAGGGTGTGAGGGAGCTCTGTAGGCTCTCTTTTAGAAGAGCACTGCTCCCGTTCACGAGGACTTCACCTTTATGACCTAATCACATCCCAAAGACCCCACCCACTAATACCATCACCTTTGGGGGTTAGGATTTCAACGTATGAATTTTGGGCGGGGCGGAGGGGGGACCCAAACATTTAGACCACGGCATTCTTGGTGGGTTTTGTTTGTTTGCTTTTACCATTCTAATAGGTGTGCAGAGCTATAGCCTTGTGGTTTTAATTTGAGTTTAGTGAACGGCCAATGATGGTGAGCATTTTTTCAGGTGCTTGTTTGCCATCTGTAGTTTTACTTTGAGTAAGTGTCTGTTCAAATCTTTTACCCATTTTTGAATAGTGTGTATCTTTCAATCATTGAGCGGTAAGAGTTCTTTATACATTCTGGACACGGCCAATTACCAGATAAGCGTTTCACAAATACTTTCTCCCAGGCTGTGGCTTGTCTTTTCGTTTTCTTAACAGTGCTTTCTGAAGAGCGGAAGTTTTTATTTTAATATAGTCCATTTTATCAATTTTTTTTCTCAGCTTTTGCTTTTTGTGTCCTATCTTCTATAAAAATGTTTGCCTAAACCAAGGTCACAAAAATTTTCTCTAATTTTCTTCTAGATGTTTTATGGTCTCAGGTTTACATTGAAATCTATGATTAATTTGGAGTTGACTTTTGTATATGGTGTGAGCTGAGCGTTCACATTCATTTTTCCCATATGGGCATCTAATTGTTCCGGCACCATTTGTCGGAAAGTCTCTTTCTCCTTTGACTTACCCTGGTGCCTTTGTGAATTCTCTCATTCTTGATTTGGAATGAGATGCTGTCATTCACATCCTGCCCTTGCTTTCCAAGTCTCAGCCTGGCACTGAGCCTAGATGGAGACTTTTGTTGCATTAGGTAACCATCTGTAAAGGGGAAAATGTTTGCTGTAAGTGACTAATAAAAAAGCCTCCTAAAGCCTGATGAATTGGCCTCGACATCTAAGTGCTTCCCCCAGGTTTTAAAAGAGAAAGCTGAAAGACATCCAGTCTCACCTGCTCAAATGAAATTCAGCTTCCTCTGATTGGATGGTCATAAAATCTGCTTTTATCTGCCGCCCTAGCCTTTTCTGAAAGAAATCCAATTTAGCAAGTAGAATATAAAGCCATTCCAGCTGATAAATACAAGCTGGTGGCAAGTCATGGAGAGATTCTCTGCTCTGGCAACTGAAGACCGGCTGAGATGAAGGTGGCGTGACCAAGTCCGTGGTGGGACATCTGTCTTGGGGCCTGGGGCCACCTGGGGCCATCAGAGCTGTGATGATGGAAACTACAGCGTCCAGAGTCATCAGGTTCTGTCACGGCTGCATTCTCTGATCTTTGTAAATTGCTTCCCCTTTGTGAACCTGTTTCCCCACCTGTAAACTGGGGATAGAAGGACCCCGTGTCAGGGTGAAGAGGAGACGCAATGCAAAAGAGATCATGCAGGTGCCGGTCTAATGCTCGTACTTAAGAAATTCTCAATGATGATAACCTGGTAAAAGAAAAAACTCAGGTGGACTTGGGGAGCGGTGCGGAGGTTTAAATCCTTGTAGGGTGACTTGCTAGGTATGTGACGATGGAGGGCTCTCTTCTCTAATCCTACTGCTTGTAGGGTTGCTGAGCGGATGAAGAAGAATCCTAGTCCAGCGTTCTTAGCAGTGGAAGCACGTGATTAAGGGAAGTAGTAGGTGTTGCTATTTATGTGAGACTCACTGGTGCCCCTCCCCCTAGGATGTCCACGTCCTCACCCTTGGAAACTTACACAGCAAATGAGACTTTGCTGATGTGATGATGTTAAGGTTCTTGAGATGGGGAGATTGTCTTGGGTTATCCAGGTGAGCCCTACATGTAATCACAAGGGTCCTTATGGAAGGGAGTCAGGAGGGTTGGGGACAGAAAAGGTGGTGTGGTAAGAGCAGAGAAAGATCGGAAGATGCTACGCAGCTGGTTTTGAAGATCGAGGATGGGATTATGAGCCAAGGAATGCAGGCAGCTTCCAGAAGCTGCAAAAGACAAGGAATGGGAGCCTACAGAAAGAATGCAGCTCTGCTGACACCTTGATTTTAAGATTTCTGACCTCCAGAACTTTAAGCAGATGACTTTGCCTTGTTTCAAGTAACTAAGTTGGTGGCCGTTTGGTATAACACCAATAGGAAGCTCATACATTATTATTATTATTATTATTTATATTAATTATCAAAGAAGTTACAGACCTTCTCCAGTGGTTAGCAATTCTATAGTGTTCTCTCTGCCTTGGAATATTAATTACATGGCTATTTGTCTCAAGGGCCACCTTTCTGTTGTTGCCATGTTAAGGCTTCCAGACTCTGGGCTCCATGCTTTGAACGGTGGATCATCATAAAAATGTACTTTTAGCTTAGTACAGATGGGCTGGGAGTGGGACCCAAAGATGACCCTTCAGTGGGTTGAATGACTCAGAGGTGGACCCCTGTGGTGGCGGATGCCTTGAGTAACCCCGCCCCAATGGTTTTCTCTCTGACCAGCATTCCTGGGGGCCACATGCAGACTAGAAAGAGCACAGACTTAGGGATCAGATCTGGGTCTGGCTTCTCCTCCACCATCACAGCCTGAGTGAAGTTACTTAATTTGTCCCTGCCTCAGTTTCTTTCTCTGTCCTACGGACAAGTGATTCTAACCTTTCAGGGGAGGATGATGGGTCCCTCAAGACAGCGTCTCTGGGACGGCTAGCACGGAGGGCTGCAGGATGGGCAAGCGCCAGGGGCATCCCCATGCACTGTGCCATCTGCTGGGCATGGTCGGGCCTTATAGAGCCTGGTCTGGAGGATTCCACCACTTGGGTTGCTGTGATCATACCTTCTGTTCCCTCACAGCTGGAGGCCCATGGTCACATTTAAGACCAGTGCTAGACCAGGAGAGCTTTCTGTGGTGAAGGAAATGGCCAAAACTCTTGCACAGATAGAACTGCACGAAGGCATTGAGCTCTCGGAGCGTGGCTAGTGAAGCTGAGCAACCGAGTGCTTACTTTATGTAATTGCATCAGTGTAAATTTAAATAGCCAGCCCAAGACTTGGAAAGTCATGGCAACCTCTCATAGCAGGGTCAAGAATGAGGAAAACCACAAAGGTGCCAGGGTAAATAATGAGGAAAGCGGGGATTTTTCACCAAACAGTTGCTGGATATCCGTATTTATAAAAAGGAAAAGAAAAAAAAAAAGAAGAGGCAATTTTAATTTAACTTTTTTTTTTTTTTAAAGATTTTATTTATTTATGTGACAGAGAGACAGCCAGCGAGAGAGGGAACAGAGCAGGCGAGTGAGAGAGGAAGAAGCAGGCTCCCAGCAGAGGAGCCCGATGTGGGACTCGATCCCAGAACGCCGGGATCACGCCCTGAGCCGAAGGCAGACGCTTTAACGACTGCACTACCCAGGCGCCCCTAATTTAACTTTTAATCAGTTAAAATGAAACAAAAGTTGACATTTATTTTCTCACACTAGTTGCATTTCAAGGGCCCAGCGGCCACACACGGCGAGCGGCTACTGCGTTGGGCAGTGCACAGTAGAAATTTCTATCATCCATAGACCGTTTCCATCTCCCAGATGGTTCTTACTGGATGGTGTTGACCAATAGAAGACCCATCCCAGATCTTGCAGTTTGGGGTGGCTTTACAGAGTACTAACTCGGATCCTTTGCAGTGGCTGTTGGTGGGCTGTGTTGAGAAGGATTCTGAGTTGGAGTCTGGGAGGGGCAGGAAGGAGCACAGGGGTAGGTTAGCAAAATCTGCCCTGGGCATGGATAAAGACCACCGGCCAGGGCCTCTCCTGTTTGTGCAACTTGCCCTGGAAGCTGGGCCTTTGCCCGCACTCAGCTCGTTCCTTTCCTCCCTGGCCACGTCCCTGAGTGCCGCGAACCCCGGCCATCTGCGTCAGCCAGAGCCACCAAGCTCCCTACCGGCGACTCTTGAGTCTCCTGGGAGCACTGGCCTCGCCTTCAGCCTTAGCTAGTTGGTCCGTTTCTGAAACCCAGAGCGCACCTGGGCGTGCTAATCCCCCTGGAAAGTGTTCTCCAGCCAACTATTTGTATTTAGGAATGTCTGAGTGTCTCCTCGGCTATTTATCAGAGTGGAAAGCGCTCCCTGCAATTCTCAGGGCAGATGCTGCCTGAGACTACAGGCTTAGTATGCTTGAACGTTTCCGAATCACACAGCTGCCTGTAAAATTCCACTTGGGCTTTGCTGGGGACTAAAGGCCCCCACGGACGGCTTCCTGTACACTGAGCTCACAGCCCAGGAGGTCAGAACATGAGCTGAATTCTGTTCCTCCTTCCTTCCCTGCTCCCGTCTTTCCTCCCTCCCTCCCTCTCTTCCATTGGTTAGCACTGATGGATCCCACAGTGTTGCTAGGAACTTTATGTCTCTTCTTTTGTGAGCCTTGCAATAGCCCTGTGAGATACCTTTTCTTCTTAGATGAAGAAATACTTTCATGACAGTAAGTTGGGGAGACAAGATTCCAGCCAGCTCTATTTCACAAGCGGGGCAAGGGAAGGTGCTGGAGAGGCGGTGTCGCTGTGCCCTAACAGGACATGCGGGATGCTGGGGCCTGTGAGCAACCAGGGGAGCCGAGGACCAGTGGGTATAAGGTAGGAAAGGGAGAGGCAATGAGTTTGAAGAGAGAAAATGGCATCAGCTTTGGAGAACAATGAAGGGCAGGCCGAAGAAATGGAGACTTCACTGTGCCCACACCGGGAGGCACTGAGGATTTTCAAGCAGCAGTCTGAATACTGATGTTTGAATGTAAGAAACATCGTGTAGGGTGTGGGCGGAAGGAAGAGGCAAGAGGTAGGTAAACCTATGAATCAAACAATTTATCAGTGGATAAGAAAGGAAAGGAGGGAAAGAGAAAAAACAAACGAGTCAAACGGGCTAATTGGGAGTATCTTCCTCTGGAATGGGACTTTGTGGCTGGTATTTCTGAGATGCAGAGATAGGCACACAAGCTCCATGCCAGGCTGTGGGGCCGGCTCCATTGACAAGTAAAGAGCTGGTAGTAAAGGGAAGACAAGCCATTTAATGGGCCTTCCAGGGTCTTGTACAGGTCATAAAATTCAGGGTATATATGAAATATCTGGGGCTCTTGTTAAATTGTGTAGGTCTGAGAGAGGGCCTAAGAACTTGCATTCCTAATGAGCACTCAAGTCAAGTGGAGTCTCTTGGTCTGCGGGCCACATTAGCAAGACTGAGTCCTAACCTAGCATAGTTAGAGACAGGAATTATATAGCACATTTTCCATTTAGGAAAACCCCATCGGTGTGTAAGGATACACCTACTGGGTATCATCATCTGCCACTCTACTTCCCTGTACAGGTGCAGAAATCGAGTAGCCCGTGCTGTAGGAACATGGGTCTCTACTTCAAAGAAGACGGAGTCTGACAGATGCAGGTTTAAATCCCGGTCCCTCTTCTTCACGGCTACGTGACCTTGGGCAAATCACGTATGCTCCCCGAGTCTTCCATCCTTATTGGTAAAATGGGGCTACTAATCCTCATTCTAAAAATAAACGGGACAGCAGGTATAAATCACACGTGTGCTCACCATATACACGTGTTCCCGAGTTGGAAGCATTCACACGACACCTCTTTGCTTTTAGGAAAGACCTACATTAGTGCCTGTTTTTGCTTAATGGAAAGAAATCAGAAAAGGATTTTTCTTTAATGGGAACAAGGAAACAAGTGAAAGCAGTGTTCTGTTCGTTGTGCCGTGAGCCATTGTAGAGGCAGCGCCCCCCACCTCGGGGGCAGGGAGAGCGGCCCCACCGAGCGCCCCCCCCCGCCCCTCCCCCAGCCACAGCTCAGCATCTCAGCGTCAAACCGCCAGAACTCTGAACTGTGTCTCTGAGCCTCTGGGCTTTATCTCGATTTATTTTGTGCATCCGTTAGGAAAATGGGTCCTAAGGTATCAGAAAAGGCGAAGAGAGGTGATTTTGGGGGTCTGGGAATGCTCAAAAATATTTTCCATGTAGACGAATGGTAAGCGCTTCTTCGATGTATGCTATTGAGGCTTGTGAAAGGTTTCATGGGAGCGCGCTATCTTCAGGTAGCAGGGCCACCTCTAGCGGTGTCTGGGCCACGGGAACTGTGGGGTAACATGCGTGTGTACAGCCCTAACCGCCTTACCCACGGCACACACAGACTCTGGCTGCTCCCCTGCCTTGGGCCGTATGGATTCGCATGGGTCCCACAGGCCCCCAGGGAAGGACGCCTCTGCACCACAGAATACAGTTTTTGCAAAGCCCAAAAGCTGCAAGATAAGCATTCTGCTTGGTTGGCCAAAGCATCCTGGAGAGATAAGGAAAACAGATGACAGGCCCCCAAAGCAAGACTCCTTGGGTCAACTAACCATGATGTGATTTAGAACAGCTTGGAGATGGGATGTACTTTCCGTAGTGGAGAAGGGAATCAACTGCATATCCAGCAATTCTCATCCCACTCTCCAATCGCTGAGCGTGTGGACAAAATGGGAGAGAAAATAAAGAAATAAAACCTCGTCATCTTTCGCCGGGCGGCCAGCAGCAGGGCGCCGTGCCTACACATCAGCGTGGCGCTGAGGGTCCGCTCTCACGCCGGCTGGGCCATCTCGGGTGAGCAACTTCATTTCTCTAAGTCTTGTTTCGTTATCTGGGAAGTGGCGATAACACCAGCGCACTCCCAGAGTTGCTGGACACGAGATCACGCAGGAGGGAAGCCGTGCCAGGCGCCAGGAATGCCCGACAAGGCTCTCGGAGTGAAAGACTTCATGTTACCAGGCTCGCTGTAAACGCCTGGAGGGCAGCAACAGCTTTGTTCATCATTTACAGCCCACTGCCTTAGACATAGTAATTGCTCAATAAATGCCTTTTGAGTTAAATTGATGCATCTGTTTCTTCGAGACTGAAAATATTCTAGGGCTGGGGAAAGTGGGTCTTTTTTACTGTCTCGAGATCAGAGTCATTTTCTTTCCGCACAATTCTAAGCCTGGCAGCTCCTGCACGCAGGCCGGAATGTCTCCCCAGCCTACAGCAGGGGTGCTCAACCGATTTCCATCTTCACGTTCCAGCTCGGATTGATTGGCTATGGCTCCCAGAGTGCTGTGCGGGGAAGGCTTCTGGGCTTAGCGGGAAAGATGCAGCGGCAGATTCATGATCTCAGGCATGGGTGTAGCAGGGGACGGTGATGGTACATGTACCAGAATTGGACATCGCTGGCCTACAGAATAAAATCTGTGAACATTTAGAATTAAAAAAAACTTTGGAATAACTTATGACTTCATAAAGATGAATTCCTAAAGAAAAATTAAAAAATACTTAGAATTGAGTGATAATAAAAGTACTATGTTACAAAATGTGGGATGCAATTAAATTGCTTTTTAGAAGGAATTTTATAGCTTTAAATGATTATGTTAGAAAAGGAAAAAATGAGAGGGAAACAAATGAGCTAAGCATCCCACTTAAGAAATCAGGAAAAGCACAAACAAATAAACTCAAAGCAATCAGAAAGAATGGATGGATATAAAAATAAAAGCAAAAATAAGAAAAATAAGAGGAAAAAAGATATAATGAAACCCCAAATCAGTTTTTCAAAAACTCTAAAAAAATTCATAAACTTCTAGCAATATTGACAAATCCCAAACAAGACAGAAGACTCAAATTTTAAAAAGCATTTAAAATGGGAAAATAGACAAATGCTGATTCAGCAGAGACTTAAACAATAAAAAAATAAGAGACCCTAGCAATAATTTTATCTTAATAAATGTCAAAGCAGGCATAATGGACAAATACTAGAAAAATAAAAATGATTAAAAATGACTCAAAAAAACAGAAAACCTGGACGGCCCACTGATTATTATGGGAGTGGATGCCTGGGTGGATTATGGGAGTTGATAAGATAAAAAATTTTTTCATAATGGGAACAGATGTTTTCAAATTCCACACACGTTCAAAGAGGAAACACTCCCCAACTCACTTTCTGAAGTTCTTGCAACCTGACATCTAAACCGGACAATGTTTAAAAAGCTAAATATGGGGATGCCTGGATGGCTCAGTCGGTTAAGCGTCTGCCTTTGGCTCAGGGCATGATCCCAGGGTCCTGGGATCGAGTCCCACATCGGGCTCCTTGCTCAGCAAGGAGCTTGCTTCTCCCCCTGCCTGCTGCCCCGCCGTTTGTGCTCTCTGTCTCTCTCTGACAAATAAATAAATAAAACCTTACCAAAAAAAAAAAAAAAAAAAGCAAATATGGACCTGTCTTA
Source organism: Ursus arctos (assembly GCF_023065955.2). NCBI lineage: Eukaryota > Metazoa > Chordata > Mammalia > Carnivora > Ursidae > Ursus > Ursus arctos. The sequence continues at coordinate 60,684,401 of NW_026622819.1, forward strand.
TTCAAGCATTTAACTGAAAAAATTCCTACATCAAATCAAATCCCTCAATCAAATTTAGAAAATAGAATCCAACGATGGATAAAAAAGGTAATATACCGTAATTAGGTTGGTTTTATTTCAAGAAAGCAAGGTTGATTCAATGGCAAGAAGACCTATTTATGTAAATTACCAGATTAACAGATTAAAGGGGAAAAAAATCACTTCATCATCCTATTCGATGCAGGAGCAGGGTTTGACAAAACTGAGCCCCTTCATGATTAAAAATGAAACAAAGCTTTTTTAGAAATAAAATTAACTTCCTTTGCCTGATAAAGTTTATATAAAACAAAAGAAACAAAACAACACAACAATGGCAAAAAATAACTACTGAAAATGTCCTCTCAAAGGCGCCATGTTAACAGCATATCCTTTTTATCTGTAATAAAACAAGTGAGTTTGCTATCTCCACTAAGCAGCTCATACTGAAGAAACATAAATGGGAAGGTGTGAAAAATAGCAACAAAGAAACTGTCATTATCTGTAGATGATGTGGGTCTATTTAAAAAAAAGTATGTAGGGGCGCCTGGGTGGCTCAGTCTGTGGAGTGTCTGCCTTAGGCTCAGGTCATGATCCCAGGGTCCTGGGATCGAGTCCCGCATCGGGCTCCCTGCTCAGCGGAGAGCCTGCTTCTCCCCCTCCCCCTGCTGCTCCCCCTGCTTGTGCTCTCTCTCTCTCTCAAATAAATAAAATCTTTAAAAAAAGTATGTAAAATTATTAATGAAAATGTCTAGCACTGTTGGACATACCCCCAAAATATAGAATCAACTATGTACGTTGGCAACGATTAGAAATTTTTAATTTAAAAGATAAGACCTATGGAAGTATAAAATTTATAAAGATATGCCGGGACTGTATGTAAAAAAAAAAACATGAAGACAATCATACTTTGATAAATATATATTTTTAAAGACCCAAGTAAGCGGGATGACATACTGTGCTTATAGATAGGAAGAATCACTGTTCTAAATACATCAATTTTCCCCAAGTTGATCTCTGGACTTGATGGCTTACCCATCAAAATGCCAGCATAATTTTTCATGGACATTGACAAGCTGATTCTAACATGAGAAAGCAAAGGGCCGAGAGCAGCGGAGCCATTTCTGAAGAATGGTAAGATGGGGGACTTGCCCAACCAATAGCAAGATGGTTTGATGTGACAGAGGGACAAACACATAGCTCGGTGGGAAAGGAGAGAGGATCCTGGAGGCCCTGAGTCACCCTGCACATGTACGACAACTTGCTAGACGGCAGAGATGGATTGTGGAAGAACTCAACAGTGAGTGCCATGACGGGTCGTTACCCACATGGGAAGGATGAAATTGGATGACTTCCTCGTAGAAAAACCACACTGGGATGGATTTAAGATTTAAATGGGAAAGGAAAAGTGTTAAACTTAGAATAAATTTAGGAACTTAGAGGAGGGAAACGTTTTAAATATAAAATAAAAATGCCAGCTGTGTGATGTGATGGGCGTTAAGGAGCGCACGTGATGTGATGAGCACTGAGTATCATATGCAACTGACGAATCGCTGAACTAACGTTCTACTGTATGTTGGCTGCCTGAATTTAAATAAAAATATGTGAGCTGTAAGGAGAATTTCTATAAGTTTAACCATACGAAATTAAGAAACTTTAATGAATGGAGGCAAATCACAAACAGAAAATTTATCTGAAACCTAAAAAGGTTTAGCGTACGGAATAGCTACAGAACTTGCAGGCATCAATAAGAAAACGCCGTCACCACCCGCCCCAGGCAAGCAACCTCCTGGAACAAGAGACAGAAAATCTGGATACACGATGCTGAGATGAGGAAATACAAATGGTCAAAAAGCATATGGAAAGATGGTCAATCTTATAAGTAATCAGGGAAATGCAAAATAAAACCACAATGAGATACCATTCAATACCCAAAGCATTTACAAAAATTTTTTAATCATCAGTTATTATCAAATATTGGACAACATGTGAAGCAACAGAGAAACTTATACTCCTGGTAAGAGTATAAACTGCTATGAATACTTTTGGAAAGCTTTTTATCTAGCGAGTCTTAATATGGCACACTGCGCGAGCCAGCAATCCCATTTCTCTGCATGTGCCCTAGACTAACTGGGCATGGCCAATCGTTTGCAACAGCAAATTCATGCAAACCACCCAAATGTCCTTTAGCAGGAGAACGAATACACAAGTTATGAGCTACTATGTGACAATGAAAATGAACCGTAGTTATATATAGCTACGTGGATGAGTATTAAAACCAAAATAGTGACCAAATATTGAAAAAATGACAAAGTATGATTCCATTAATTCAGAGAGCATGATTTTGTCCCTCTAAGAAACCCCCAATTGTAAAATATTGGTCAAAACTCCAAATATGTCAAATACTAATTTGGGATGCATATATAGATATTGAATAAACCTGTGAAGACACACAAGCGAATGGTTAACACAACATGTGGGGTTTAGGTAGCCTCAGGTGTCTGGGAAGGAGAAGGGTATGATGGGGGTTGCAGACTGCTCTCTAATGTACTGGTAATGTTCCCTTTGTTTAAACTGGGAGGTGGGGCATGTGTGTTAAACTTTACATTTTATGTTCTATAATATAAATGTGATATTATTATTTATATTCGTTATCATGTTATTTGTTATTGTACACAATAGATGAGGCACCGCATAATTTCCAGGATGAATGGGAGTGGGCGTGGAGGGTACCATATACAGTGACTTCCTGCCCTTTCTTGTCCACTGAACCATCTGACACACCAGCTACCTATTTCGATTTGGGTTCAGTATAACTGATTATTTTTTAACCTTATGTCCCAAGAAAACAACTTGATTTTCCTGTCTTCCCCTTTGATTTCTCTGTCTTTCATACCTGGACCAGACCCCAAAATGTATTTTCTGTGCAAACATCATATTACTTCGTAAATGGAATTAAACTGCACCTTCTCCCGGCAGGGTTATTTCTAAAAGTTTTTTTTCTTGCTTGCTTAGCAATTCGATTAGAAATAAACTGAAAGTGTTAACTTTTAGAGTGATTTGAAGTAGAACTACATGAGAGACTATGGACTATGAGAAACAAACTGAGGGCTTCAGAGGGGAGGGGGGTGGGGGAATGGGATAGGCTGGTGATGGGTAGTAAGGAGGGCACGTATTGCATGGTGCACTGGGTGTTATACGCAACTAATGAATCATCGAACTTCACATGGGAAACCGGGGATGTACTGTATGGTGACTAACATAATATAATAAAAAATCATTAAAAAAAAAAGGAATAGAACTACAAAATCTTGGAAGAGTCAAAACAAAACAAAAACAAAAGCAGCATTCTTTTGTGGAGAGCGGTGTACTTGAACTAGGAAAAGGCGGGGTCCGATCCCACCATGGCCTCTTGTGTGTCTGACTCCCCAAACCCCAGCTCTTAATCACTGCTCCGTAATCCCTAAATCGATTACCTTTTGAATCTCAGTCTCTTCATCTGTAAAATGGCACCTTATCTCTCTGAGTCCTATTCCCTCATCGTGATCCCCTTGTCACAGGTTGTTGTGAGAATAAATGAGAACATGTGTGTAGGTCAAACAGGACGGCAGTTCCTCAAAAAACTAAAAATAGAGTATGACCCAGCATTTCCACTTCTGGGTATGTACCCCAAAGAACTGAAAGCAGAATCTGGAAGAGAAGTTTGTACACCCGTGTTCACGGCAGCCTTAGTCACGTAGCCGATAGGCGGGAGCAACCCAAGTGTCCACTGATAGATGACTGGTTACACAAAACATGGTATTTACACCCAGTGCAAAGTTATTCAGCCTTAAAGGGGAAGGGTATGCTGACACGGGCCGCAAGGTGGATGAATCTTGAAGATCTTAAGTGAAACAAAATAAGCCAGTCACCAAAAAAACCAAATACCATATGATTTCACATACCTAAGTTCCTAGAGTAGTCAAATCCGTAGAGACAGAAAGCGGACTGGTGGTGGCTAGGGTCTGGGGGAGCTGGGGGATAGAACAGGGAATTGTTTAGTGGGTACAGAGTTTCACCTTTGGGAGACAAAAAGAGTTCTGGAGGGTAGTTGTCCAACAGTGTGAACGCACTTAACGTTACTGAGTTACTTAAAAATGGTTAAGATGGTAAATTATATGTTGTGTGGATTTCACCACAATTAAGAACATATATAAATGCATGTTGTCACAGTGCTTAGAGCATAGTAAGAATGCATCCTGCTCTGTCATTCGATCCTATTGTCATCCTTAGAAGCCGATTCTTTTTTCATGTTACGAGCTGGAATTCACACTGTCATGAAGACCATATGGTCATTTTTACTTTAGAAGTGCCATTAACAGATGACCTAACTTCTCCACTCGTGGCTATGATGTGAACAGAGGCAATTCTGTATAAGATGCTAAAACGTTTGTGCCTCTTCCGAAATCAGTTTTCGGGCTTCCACATGCCAGCTATTATGCTAACACTGGCATCTCTATTCATAATTGACAAGGCAGAGAGTGAATTAAAAATTCATTCGAAAGGCTTTGAAAGGAAATGGAGCTGATGTTTTTGTCTGACTGTTATCGTTGCTTGGCATGTTCAATGCCTCTGTTTAATCCTGGCTCAGAAGACTCTCAGTGGTCAAGCCAGCTTGACCACCTGTTTCTCTCTCATGCTTGAGGAAGACAGGGAGAGATTTCCCCAACTCATCGGATTACACTTAGGAATTGCTCCTCTTCGGAATGACCAAAAAAATGGTTCGGAAGACAAGCGCTGCTCCCTACTGTGTGCTGAAATGGCCAACCATGCTTTCCCCAAACAGGCTGTGTCCTCAGTATGATGCTCTCTGCAAATATTCCAGGACAAGGAAAAGGCCCCTGACTCTTTCTTCCTACTTCCTTCCTTGCTCCCATCCAAGAAGGAAGACTAACATGATTGCATAGAGACAGGTTCCTTAACAAGAGGGTAGGAGAGGCCATGCAAACTCTCTCTCAGCTGGAGGGCAAGCAACCCTGCCCTGACCTGTTGAGCGGCCATCTTGCTGTTCCGTCACTTCATGTGGCCAGCTCCCCCCTCACTCTGTGTGTGTTTGTATGTACACTTAAGCACGATGACTGCTGCATGTTCTGGTACCAGGTGGATCACGAGATACTGACAAGATTGAAAAATTTAGTTAAGCCTTAAGGAGAAACGCAAGTTCCAACTTAGGCCTTGAGGCTAAGCCACGTCCCTCAACCAACTTTCCCAACCAGCAGTCCAAGCACTGACAAAGTGGTATATACTATGGTTCTCCTTTGCTAAGTGTCCTTATGACAATAACCAAGTCTACAACCCTGTGGGAGATGAAGAGGCGGGCCAGGCACCCTGCAGGCACCCCTATGCTTGAGCCAATTACTGTCAACCTGATCTGAACCCTTCATAGTAAGTGTAGATCATATCAAATTATATCAAGAGAGAAAACGTTCCATGTTCTGTTTGTTGTTTGGCTGCAGATCAAGGAAAGAGTATGATAGAGTAGAAAGAGCAGTGTTACACCCAGACAGCTCTAACTTCACACTTGGGCTCTGTGTTTATTTGAGGGACCATAGAAAGTTCCTTCACCTTTCTGACATCAGTTTTATTATGTTGTAAGTGGAAAAAGTAATAGGCTATAACTCCAACTGTGGAGTTGGGAGTATTAAATAAAATAAGGCATGGAAATAGTTTGTGGGGTTCTCATTATTGGCAGCTGTTCATGTCACCATTATTACTGGGACCCAGAGCAGAAAGACTGAATGGACTCTGGCCAGTGATACGCGTGGCTTGTGTGATGATCACTGAAAATAACTGTCCTTCCTTCCAAGATGGTCTCTGAGAAGGGGACTACCTGCTGACCAACTTGTTGGGTGCTTATCTTACTCCTCCAAGAACTGGTTGAAAACCCTGTGTTTGCGTTGATCTAAGCGTCCTCTGAAAACCATTTCATCTCCAGTTGCCCAAAAACTAATGACTTGGGGGAAAGGGTGACCCTGACCTTATTCTTCTCAAACCTTCACATTATTCAGGCCCCATCTGTGTTTTCCTAGCAATATGCTACTTTTGGGTGTGTCTGTGCTTTTGGAGGGAGAAAGGGGATTTGGGTAATATTCACTCTTAAAATGAGGTATCTGGTCGAAGCAAAAATAAACACAGGCTCAAATTCTGGAAGAGGAGATTTTTCTTTGGACTTTTTTTCTTTCTTTTGGTATTATTATCACACAGGTAGAAAATGTTATTACGGGAAGATAAATTAAAAATTAAGGAGAAAAAGGAAAAAATCAAAACTCACATGTCCCTATCATTCAGAAATAACCACTGTTAATATTTTTAAACATGTTTTAAAGGATTTATTTATGTTAGAGAGAGAGCATGAGCACGTGGTGGAAGGGGCAGAGAGAGTGGGAGAGAATCTCAGGCAGACTCCATGGTGAGTGCAGTGTCTGATGAGGGGCTCGATCTCATGACCCTGAGATCATGACCTGAGCTGAAACCAAGAGTAGGACATTCAACCAACTGAGCCACCCACATGTCTCTGTTAATATTTTGGTATAGTCCTTTCAGAAATGTTTTGCTATCTATCTACCCATCCTTCCTTTGAGGAAAAAAAAAATGGGGATGCTTCCACATGAGCCATTTTATATCTTTTTATTTTTACTTTAACATTTCCCCACAGAAACAGATCTGTATAGCAACTATATGCAATGGCTGCAAGACATTTCATGATCCCATCTGTGGATATATACTCTGTAACTGGCCTACTGCCCTTGCATATTGTAATGGACAATCGTTAGTTGTTTACCCAGAATTCATGTAAGTATTTTTCTAATAGTTGTCTAATTTTCATTCAAGAGATCACATCTCCACCGTGTAGCTGAGGGACTGGGGGAAACTGATTGCACCCCCAGTTCGAGGAGTGGGTACCAATCAGCACGCTATATTCCCCCAGACAAAGCTCTTTGTGGTTGTCTTGTCGCCTCAGTTGGTCCAATTAGTCAGACTCATCTCACTGTTACTCTTATTTGGAATTCTAGAACAGATGTTTCCTCTCTTTTTCTCATGGATGAAAGAGCAGGTAGCCCTAAGAGATGTTGGCAACCGTCTTGCAACAACAAAGGGGAACCAGGCTTAAAATGTCATGTGCTGCCCGATTCCAAGGCTGAAAGGTGTTGTTTCATATATTTTGTAGTTTTTCTGTTGTTTCTGGTAGAAGGCTATATCCGCTCTCTGGCGCTCCATTTTGGCTAGAGGCGGAAATCTGAAGCATCTAAATGTCAGATGGAGGACGAAACTCTAATTGCTATCACATGGGTCATTCATTCTTTCCCGTGACCTAGATTATGGAGGAAAAAATGTCACCAAGGCCACATGGAGTGGACATGAGTTAGTTCATCAAGTGAAAGGGGCTCATCAGGCAAGCTCTGCCTATTTTAGCATCTTGCTGGATTGGCATGATGATTAATTGAGAAACTATATGCACAAGGATTAGCCTGGAAGGAGCAGGCATTTCTTTCAGCTATGTTTTGCAGTTTGAAGTAGTCTTTCATTTCTTGGTTAAGTTTATTCATAAGGATTCTATTCTTTTTGATGCTATTATAAATGGGATTATTTTCCTAATTCCCTTTCACATTTTCCATTGTGGATGTATAGAAAGACAACTGATTTTTGTGCGTTGATTGTATTCTGTAACTCAGCTGAATTTGTTTGTTAGTTCTAACAGATTTGTGTTCATTTGTTTTGGGTAGGGATCTTTAGGGTTTTGTACATGTTGAGATCATGTCTGTGTGAACAGAGATCACTTGACTTCTTTCTTTCCAATTTGGTCTTTCATTTCGTTTTCTTGCCTAATTGCTCTGGCTAGGATGTCTAGTACTATGATGAATAGAATACTGAGAATGGGCATCTTTGCCATTTCCTAATCTTAGAGAAAAGTTTCTTCATTTTTCACCATTGAGTGTAATATTAACTGTGGGCTCATTCAGCCTCCTACTCACTGCAAGAAGCCTCCTGTAGCACTCATAGTGGACGGCCCTTTAGCCTCTGCTTGAATAGTCCCATGAACAGGGAATTCACAACCTAGTGAAATACCCAGTTTTATTATTGAATAATTGATCCAACTCATCACGTATTCACCCAACCCACAGGGCCTTTACATGGAACTCATTCCCCTTGCCAAAACCTCCCCTCCTTCAAGTCTTTGCTTAAACATCACTGGTTTGGTGAGGCCCAACAGACCACCGTACTTAAATATAATCACCCCTCTATAACTCCTTAGCCCTTCCAACGTGAACTGTGGTTTGTTTGTTTGTTTTTTTTCCCATAGTACTTATCACTTTCTGACATACTCTCTACTCTCCTCTTTTTTTAAATTATGCTTATTTTCTGTTTGCTTTTATTAGAATATGAATTTCAGGAGGCAGGGATTTTTGTTTGTCTTGTTCCTTGATGTATTTCAAGTGCTTAGAGGAGTACCTGACATATAGTAGGCTTGATAACTACTTAATAAATGAATAAATTAATAAGCTTATTTTCACTTTCTCATATCATTTTTATTCCTTATCTATTTCTCAAGCCCTTATGAGTCCTGGGGGATAAAGGGTAGATGGGATACTATCTTGGCCATCAGGAAGCTCAGGGTTCTGTGGTGGGGACACGATGGAAATCACAAGGCTGTGGGATAAGCCTCAGTAGCAGCTCCCAACCCAGCTGGGCTGGAAACCCAGAAGGGGCATGATCCAAAGGGAGGTTCCTGCAGGTGAAGTTGCCTGCATTAAGTGTCCCAAAAGAATCAGGAGTTGCGCCATGGTAGGGTTCTCAATAAGCAAATTTCAAACAAATAGAGAACGGAAGGTCTTGAGAGAAGTATTACACCTTGTTTTTCTTTTTTCCTAACGGAAACAAAACAAAACAAAGCCCCACCAGCTATGATGATGACTGTAATTATCGTAATCATTATTTTGCTCCTCTGCCAAAGCATAGTTCAACCACTATAGTCAATGGGCTTATACTGTGGGACAGACGAGGGGGGTATTTTTCACTCTCTCATTATTAAGTGGGTTTTTTTTCCCCCTTCAAATGGAGATGCCATTGGAAGGTGACAGCAGAAAACACAGCCATGAATAATTCACTATGCCTAATCTCACCCGATTTCATTTTCTTTATGAGTTACTAATTAGCAAACACAGGTTATTTAAGGAACAGAAAATAGCTCTTTAAAGTCAGGTAAAAGGAAGTCCTATTCTCGTTTGTTTAAAAAGTAGGTAAATGAGACTACAAACAAACCCTCTTAAAATCCTAAAGGAGCTGGCTCCCTGGGCCTGGCTCCTTGCGGGCGCTTCCCGGGGCTGCAGTGCCCATGGAGAAGGAAGGCAATCGGAGTTAAGACACCATTCCTGGTGGCCCAAATGCCAATGCTTCTGTGAAATTCAGGCACTTGGCAGGATTTTAAATCAGTAGTGGCTTGAACATCCAAGATACTCTGTTTGCCGAAGGAGTTCGCGGCCTGCGACTGGGCAATCTGCATTAAGCATAATTACAATGCCTGGGGCTCTCCGTTAGGTGAGTGTTCCTGGGAACTCCCATCGCCCCCTACTCGGCATTCTTTCTGGGGGGACTACCATGAGTGGTGGCTGGGCAGAGATGGGCACCAAGGAGATCTGACAGCCAGTATCTCCTCTAAGTTTCTTATGTAGAGCTGTGGAGAAGAGCCAGTGAGATAAGAAACGTCACAGTTTTGGTTTTTAGCCCGACACCTGGGAAGTGCTAATTATTATATTTGTATTGTTAGAGGCAGAGATGTTCTTGGGGTTGCGCGATTGGGAGGGACAGTAAGATGAAAATACTAAGGGCCATCATGTTAGTCATTCTCTGCTTGTCCCTGTCCCCAGATCCTCTCCCCTCCTTGCCGAGCCTACACTGTATCTGGTTCCCTTCTGGCTCTCCACGTGCAGTCAATGGGATGCTCTGACCAAAGGAAAGAGGGGTCGAGCATTCACTTCCTCCCTCACTTACTTCCCGCGTCACTGCTTTTTGGTTCTTTCTCCTGCCATGGCCCCTGTTAGATGGCCTCTCTTTGCTTCCACAGCTGTCTCCAGGCTCTGTGTACGCTGTTCCCTTCCCTTGCTCCTTGGGCCTAGGAGGGTATGAGTCAGAGGAGTGGGATCAGCCCCTGTGGGTTCTTTTAACCCTGCCCACACCTCCATAAATAGCCTTTCCATTTGGTCCCCTCAGCTAAACCCTTGAGTCTGTGGTCTGTAGCCTGCAGGGACCCTGACTCATCAGTAATTTAAACCAAGTTCCCGCATAATCTTAAATATTAAGCAAAGAAGAAGCCAAATGTGGGACTAAGCCCGGAGGCTCTTGATTAATTCTGCCCAGTGTGTGGCTGCCATTTTGTCTGGGGCTGTTTTTGTTGGCCCAGTCTCAGCTGAATCTGTCTCGCTGTGTCTTCAAAGCATCACCTAGAATTGGCATCAGTGGATGTGTGAGTTAAGAAAGCTATGAGATGCAAGGAACAGAGCACCTGGCTGGCAGGAGCATAAGTACATATAGGACTGATTTTTCCAAACAGGAAGCCTGAAGGTGAGCAGGGCCGGCTTGGCCACACTTTGAAAGACCCAACTTCTCTGTCATTCCATTTCCCCTCGTAGCTTGTCGGCTTCTCATTCCATCGTAACATACTTAGCTGCTCGTGCAGGTTCCCATCCAGGCTCAAAGAAGGAAAGAATGGGAAAGGCGTGGTACCTGCGGTGTGTCGCTTTTATGTAGAAAACAGTACCTTTCTCTAAAACGAACTGGTAGATTAATACTTATGTCTCACTGGCCAGCGATCAGACACAAGCAACCCCTAACGGCTTAAATGGGAAAATTAATATTGATCTTCTGTGGTTGAAAATACCAAGGTCAGACCAAGCAGGCAACGACTGCTGGGTCACAGGAAGGTGGGCTCCCACCCCACTATCCACGCTCTCCAGCCCCCGACCCAACGCTCTGTGTAAAACTCAGCAGTGTCATTGTAACAGCGGTACCTATTGTGTGAGCATTGGCCAATATTGCCCTGACAATAAACAAACCCCCAGGTCAGCTGTGCCCACCTTGTCTGGCACAGCTCTCTACACCTGGTTGATGTTTAAAAAAATATCGACTGAATATAACCATGTAACCATGTAAATATTTTGTAAGTTCTTAATAGGAGCAAAGAGGCACACAAGGTGTATATAATTTCATCTTCTTTTTAAAACAGCTTATGAGAAGGGCTCCTGGGTGGCTCGGTTGGTTGAGCAGCTGGGATGGAATCTCGAGCCAGGCTCCCTGCTCGGTGGGGTCCTGTTTCTCCCTCTCCTCCCTGCTGGTGCTCTCTCTTGCTATCTCTGTCTCTCTGTCAAGTAAATAAATAAAACCTTAAAAAAAGGATAAAGTAAAACAGCTTATGAAAAAGGGCTTATTAATCCCATCTTAGAGATAAGGATACAGAGATCCTTTTTTTTTTTTTAAGATTATTTATTTATTTGTTTATTTGACAGAGAAAGAGACAGCCAGCAAGAGAGGGAACACAAGCAGGGGGAGTGGGAGAGGAAGAAGCAGGCTTCCCAGCAGAGCAGGGAGCTCGATGCAGGGCTCGATCCCAGGACCCTGGAATCAGGTCCTGGGCTGAAGGCAGACGCTCAATGACTGAGCCACCCAGGTGCCCCCAAGGAAACAGAGATTCAGAGGGATGAAATAATGAGCCCAGGACCCCAAGACCTGGAAGCCTGGCCAGACTGCTTCGTAGTCCAGTCCCTGGGTAGAGTGTGCTATGGTCTCTGATGGAGAGAAAACCAGAGAGGACTGAGAAATGGGGGTCTCCACAGAAAGCCTCAGGTCTCTGCTCTGGGGTGTGAGGAGAAGCTGTGTTTGGGGGTACAGTAATGCCCCTGTGGAATTCCTGAGTTGTGACTATGGATTAACACTGAAATGGCAAGAAAAGGAAAAAGAAAAAAAGAAAGAAGAAAGAAGGAACAGATAATGTGTAATGGACCACATTTTTTTTTTTAACTTTATGAGTTCATGAGAATTGATCTGTAGTACTGTCTCCATTGGATGCCCTGGCTCTCCCTCTAGGCTGTTTGGAGGAAGCCAGACACATCTGACTCCCTGGGAATCTAGCCCTTCTGGAGACTTCGAGACCATCGCTGCAATATTTGAAAGAAACTAGAGCTCTGATGAAACTCCTGGGGCAAATACTCTCTTGGTGGCTTGCCAGTTGACTCAAAACCCGCCCAGACTCCACAGAAAGCCTCCTTATCTCTGGGGTAGCGCTTGGTAATTAAAAAGGTATGATAGCTTACCCAAGGCCTGTCTTCCAATAGCACGGTACCTGGGGGCTGGGTCTGATGGCTGCACAAGGAAATTTGGCTTATCAGATTAGAAGCAAATGTGCTTCTGAGAGAGGGAAGAGAAATGTCTGGGAACACTGGAAATGCCAAAGCTCTTGACACAAAACAACCCTCTCTCTCCGTGTCTTTAACAAGAAGACTGTCAATGATGCCACAATCAGGCTTTGTACTTCGAAAGGGGCAGTCTGGAACTGCCACTTAACAGTTAGGTAAAACTCTTGTTCCCCAGCCAACTTCACTATCTATCCTGAATGCTCTGGCCATTATGTGGGAGGCTGGAGCTCTCAGCTATGCAAAGAAGCAGATGATGTTTCAAATGGATCAGTCACAGTCCGTCCATCTATCCATCCACCCACCCACCCTACACACCTGTACCTCATTCAAAAAGTCTACGCATCCTTAAAGCTACTCATCTATCAATTGGTTTATTAACTCATACATACTTACTTACATTCATTGATTGAAAAATCTGTCTGTCCATCCTCCCATCCATCTATCACCTGTCAATCAACTCATTCATTTATGAATATATACCTATACTTACTGATTGAAAAAGACATCTGTCCATCCATCCAAGCAGCTCTCTACCCACACACCCACCCAGCCACCCACCTACTCATCCAGCAACGACTGGTCCATTCATTTGACTAAACATCCATTCACTCTTTTATTCAACTAGCTTTTAGTAAGAACTAATATTAATGATAAACATTTTAAGATATGCCAGGCACTGTGCTAAGGACTTTATAGGGATTGCTTCACTTGACTCTCAAAACAAGACCCTGTGGAAGGTGCTATTATCATTTCCATTTTAGAGATGAGGAATCTGAGTTTCGGAGAGATTGAATACTTTTCCCAAGCGCACACAGCTATTAAGTGGCAGAGCCCATGTCCTTCCTCCCTACCTGCCGTCCTGCTAGAGGCAGGTCATAATCTGGGCCCCAAGAACATGGAATGACACAGTAGACAGCATGGTCTCCAAAATGCTTACAGTCCGTGGAAATGACAGACACGTTAAAAGAAAATTTAAACACAAACTTTTATTGCCTGTTTTTGACCAATGGGGACCTGACTTCAGAGAGGTTGACTTTCCTAAACTCACACACATGAGGGTCAAACTCAGGGCTGCCTTATTCCAAAGCCACCTTTCCACTCAGCCGGTGTCACCTAATCTTCATTCGTTAGATAACATCTTCACAATATTTTGCCGAACCTGTACCTCCAAATTCTTTAACATTTTTCTTCAACTCAAAATCTTAAGCATCACCCTGAGCGATATCATCTATGATATTGCGTTTTTAAAAAATATTTTGTTTGTTTTATTGTTTGTTTGTTTAGAGAGCATGACTGGGGGGAGGGGCAGAGGGAGAGAAGAGAGAGACTGTCAAGCAGACTCCACGCTGAGTGCAGAGCCTGATGCAGGACTTGATCTCTTGACCCTGTGATCATGACCTGAGCTGAAATCAAGAGTCAGACACTCAACTGACTGAGCCAACCAGGTGACCCTGATACTGCATTCTGATGTGCCAGTTGTCTATTTTTTCCTGGTACACATGTTTTCGTCTGCAAGGGTTGCCATAATGAAATACCACCAGAAGGGATGGCTTAAACCACAGAATGTATTTTCTCAGTTTTGGAGGCTGAAGTCCATGATCAATGGGCCGTCAGGGTTGGTTTCTGGTGGGGCCTCTTTCCCTGGCTTGCAGACGGCCACCTTTTCGCAATGTCCTCACATGGTCTATCCACTGTGCACGTACAACCCTGGTGTCCCCTCTTCTTATAAGGACACCAGCCCTACCGGATTAGGGCCCCACTGTACGACTTCATTTAACCTAATTACCTCCTTAAAGGCCCTGTCTCCAAATACAGTCACTGTGAAGTTTGAAGCTTCAACACACGAATTTGGGGGGAATGCAATTCAGTCTATAGCACTCATTAACGTTCAAGTCTGAAAATGTTCAACCACAGACCCTCCAAAATCATTCTACTCACCACCAACAGAATACTCAGGGGAATGTGGCACTCCCCAGTGTGGATGTTCATAAAACAGTGATCAAACAGCTGTTGGAAGTGCTTGGTGGATACAGGCATACACCCAGATGGAGGGAGAAAATTGGGGTAAAAAGGAATAAGAGTCCCCAGTGCAATAGGGAAGTCATAATTGCTGAGCTTCTCCCCAGGGACACTGATTAGCAGGAAAGGATGGAGCAAAACAGGTGTCTGGATAGATGGGACCCAAGCAAGGAGCCATATTTGGCTCTATTAGAAATGTTCTCATTTGCTACAAATTAGATGCCAGCCAGGTTGGAGCTGTGTTCTGCCCGCTGCAAAGTGGAGTGTGGGTCTTTGCTGCTGCCCTGTTTATCCTGCAGCTGTTGCCTTTCTGCTGTGGCCTGCATGGAACAAATGCTTGTTGTTCCCATAATGAAGCTGTCCCCATATCCCCTCCCTTGGTAGCAACTCGGTTCTCGATGGACTCTGTCACTGCAGGCCAGGGTCTTCTTGGATATTTCACTTGTACCTGCAATGCTTCCTGGAGTGTAAGCTGGAGGGGTCATCAGATTCTCAGCAGCACAAGAAAGGACTCAGAGCAGTTGGGGACTAACACAGGAGCTGGTCAGTGAAGCAAACCAGGGGATGAGAGCAATTCCTGTTGCTATTATTATCCTAGTCTCCATTGTTGGAAGGTCTATGACACGGTAGGCACTGGGCTGGGCTTTGTGTGTATTGGATCTCTAAGTCACGTGGCTTCAGGGGCCGCACCGCTGGTGAGACTGAAGGAGGAAAGCCAGGTGATGTGGGCTGGTGAGGACACGCTCCATCCGAATGGACCCCTGCTATGCAGCTGTGGGCAAACCTATGGGCCATGTTGGCATGTGGGCCACTGTGGCTAGAGCTTTCAGATTTTCAAGAGAGATCTGAAATCTGCATTTTTCTTTGACAGCTTGCTTTTTATGAAAATATTGGCAAGTACATTTTCAACATGTGAAGACATAGTGGTCCAAAGAAAGTACAGCTGTGGGCTGTATCTGCATTTTGGGTGTGTTCTTGCTCTCTGGAGCACTTCTCAGGACTACTGGCTTTGGCCCCAACTCTGTACCTCATGCCCCACCTTTCAGTGACCCGTTTTTTTCTTTGTCTTTTTCCTAGTCTGGCAGCAACCTGACACCTGGGACCAGGTCTTGTCTTCCATCTAGTCTTTGTGCCACTAGGACCAAGCACAGAAGGCATGCTAAATGAACACCTGTGCATTTAATTGAATTAAGCCCAGGGCTTGGATATGGAAGCACTGAGTCAGCCAGGCTTTCATTGGCTCTGGAAGGTTCTATGAAGGGTCATCCCAGCCAATCCTTACTTTGCCTGGGACTGGCTCTGCCAGGTGGGAGAGTCATCTAAGACTCTTATGCTTCCCTGACCACCCCTTGCCAGCTTCGATTACCTTATTGTCTCCTGACCCTGAGCCTTCACAAATGTTGTTCTTTTTGCTGGAAACACCCTTCCAGCATATTTTCTTTGCTTACCCAACTCCTACACATTCTTCAGAACTTAGCTTAGGCATATCCTCCTTTAAGATACTTTTACATGTCCTACCAGACAAAATTCATCCAACCTTCTACTCCAGAAAATACCACTTTGCCTTGTTACTGAATTCATCCCTCTACTAGATAGTGAGTTCCTTGAGGGCAGTGACTCATGTCTGAATAAATAAGCCGAGTATTGTCCTCAAATTGAATGTGATTTCAGTCACTGGGCTCTGCATGGGTCCTTTGGGGGAACTGAAGCTTACTCTTCGAATGCAATCACCTGGGATTTTTTTTTGCCTCCAAAAGCCGTGTCAGAAACAAGCAGGGGAGCTCTGGGGAGCCTGCATTGGAGGGCAAACAGATGTGCCCTTCGAGGACAGGGGAATGCACTGTTCACACTGTCAAGAACAGCCCTGCCTCTGTCCACTACGTGTCTGTTGAGCCCTGTGTGGCACCAACTCAGGTGGGAGTTCAACCAGTACTCTTCACCAAGCAAGTAAAGATAAATTGATAAAAATGTGTGATGAGGGGCGCTTGGGTGGCGTAGTGGTTAAGTGTCTGCCTTTGGCTCAGGGCGTGATCCCAGCGTTCTGGGATCGAGCCCCACATCAGGCTCCTCCACTAGGAGCCTGCTTCTTCCTCTCCCACTCCCCCTGCTTGTGTTCCCTCTCTCGCTGGCTGTCTCTGTCAAATAAATAAAATAAAATCTTTAAAAAAAATGTGTGATGGAGTATAGAGAACTAATGTCCTATATAACTCATTTTTATGAAACTCTCTTTAGGGTGGTTTGCTTGCTAACATAGCATGGTTCCCCCTCTCCCTGACCTTGGAGTTGAGACCTTCTCAACAAACTGGGGTGGTCATCTGGACCTGGCAGGAGCTGTCACCCAGGATTTTGTATACGTAGATACAGGGAAGTGGTCTTCCTTCCCCGTAAGCTGTCAGAGCAGTGGTTCTCAGACGATGCTCTGCCCACGACTCACTCTGACCTCGTTGCTGCTACTACTCTTGCTCCAGTGTCATTTTCCGCCCACGGGGCTGCCCCGATGAGCCAGGTTCGGTCAGATGTGGGGTGCTGAGGCCGCCGTGCCCTGGGGCTCCTCGGGATGGAGACCGTGCTCGGTCACCTTGATTCCCCCCAGTGTCAACGGGAGTTCTTGGCTTATTGCTTGTGCTCCATGAGCACTTAGCAAAATAAACCAAATTGCTATGAAAATTAGATAATCTAGTTTTCCCTCCCCTCCCCCCATCCCTGTTTGGCCTAATGAGTGAAAACAATGGCTGACACTTCTTGCACCAATTTTCTGCTTACCCTTCAAACCAGTTTTTACTGAGATTGGACACTAGCGGCATATGGGAATGCAAACAAAGCAAATCAAAATTAATGAGAAAACTTAGGAAACCCGCTTGGGCTTAATTTGGCCATTCCTTTTATAATTCATTATATTTCATAGCTTGACAATTAACTATATTTAAGCTTTATAAGTAACATAAAATTACTGGTCAGATTTCTGCCAACAATATCATTCCTGGTCCAGATGTCCCTTCTTCACGGTGCTCTGTGATGAGCCTATGACCTGCAGGGACTCCACCATCTAAAGAAGTTTAAGACCCTTTGTTTCCAGAAGCTTTTTGCCATTCCATCCTTTCTTTTTTCTGTATAAACTTTCTCTCTTTCTCTCTCTCTCTCTCTCTCTCTCTCTCTCACACACACACACACACACACACACACACACCCCACAGATGTTTAAAAATATCCCTGTAAAATGTTTTCCTGTGGACATCTTTGTTGAGAAATAGGATTAGCTTTTCTTATTTGGTCCATGACTTTTGAAGGTGTTGGAAAGCTTGCAGGCCAAGGCCATCCGTCTCTCCTTCACACTGGCTTTGGGACCCTGGCCACGACAGTGCATAAAATGTCCAGAACCGTAAAACAGGTGGTTGCCCTGAATGAATCTCTACAGAGAGAGCCAGAAGTCTAGGATTCACAGAAACTTTGAAGTCAGCTCAGGTACTGTTGCTCAAGAGAGCACATAGTGTTTGCAAACCCCAGGCCCCAACACAGACATTCAAAACATGAACTTCTTCTATTTGCCCTAAAACTGGCCTTAATATCTGTCTCCAGCCTCTGTTCTCCAGTCCATTGCGGGTATTTCCAATCCCAGCTGATTTCAGGTGATCTCATCAATTTGGAGTCTTATTAACCAAGTCGGGGGCTATCTTGCTCCCTCGCCTTCCCAATGTGTCTGAGTTCTTGGAGGCTTCTGTAGGGCCGTGGCATCATGGGCAGTGGGTCATCTGTTCTATGCCATGCTGGTGTGGTCCACGTGTCCCCCAGTGACCACCACTCCGTATCAACCTCACTTGTCCTCCTGTGCACATGTCACTGGTATCCTCACTGGTGTCCTCACTCCTAATGCCTCATTCCCTCCAGGTCCTACCCCATCAGCTCTCCTTCTGTCATGGGAATGGGAAAATTTCTGATCACAGGACATGCCACATGCTTATCTCTGTCCTTCCTCATCTAGCTGTGACACGTCACCATTTCTATCTACTCTGCTGTGCTTAGGGGACAAGTTACTGAACAAACTTGCCACCTCCCTGGGCCCTATCTGGAAAGCAGGGACTAGATCATGTCCACTCTCAGAGAGCCTGGCAGATTCACCTGCGCTTTCCGTGCCTTGTGGTCTGTTTCCTCCCCCAGGGCTCACCAACATCTTTGTCTCTGACCCTTCTCCACCCACCCGAGTCCTTGTTTCACATATTTATCTAGACTCCCAGCATAAGAAGGCAAGTAGTGCTGGTTTTGCCTGATGGCATGTTTTTCCAAATCTTTTTATCTCACCAGGCCTTCCGGCCTTTCCAAATCTAAGGCCTTGACTCTTTTGTTCCCGAGTTCCATTGTGTCAGTGTCCTCTTGAGATACTTGTGGCCCAGAGCCTTTAGATAAAAACCCCATATCTGCGAATATATCAAAATATCCTCCCACTGCGGCTTTATTTGGGGAACAGTGGCTGGAGTGAAAAGAGCCCATATCTGACAGTTCCCATTGTCTCACTCACATTTCCCGGTTCCTAAGCGGCTGTGAAATCTGCAGACGGAGCCACGTTTGCCAGAGGGTGATGTGCCATTCAAACCTGGCACGGTAGAGCTGGAGCTGAAACTGTGGGAGGAGGGGGGAGAGGGAATGCGTTTCCTCCCCTCCACACTCGAGGCTGTATTGCCACACCATCTGGAGCCAGAAGGGGAGAATGGGGCTGAATAAATATAAGGTGTAAACGCACAGAGCGTAAACGCATGAAATTGGCAATGACTAATTCATCATTTCACAAATCTGTCTTTACAAAGAGAAATAAAAATCAAGTCAGTTTGAGCAGTATGGACGGGATGCAGCTCTTCCAAGAATAGCTAATGAAAGGGGGGAGGGGAATGAGAAACTGATTGGAAAATATGCAAATTTATGAAATTGGCAGATTCAGATGACACTTCGGGGTGATTAGTATGCTGATTGGTGCGCTTTGGGGAGTACTAAGGAAACATCATATTGTTTCTTTTTTTAAGAAAAAAAATAATAGTGAAGCAGGATAAAAGAGCCCAGCGCTTCCTTACTGGAGGCCAAGTCTGCAATGTCAGCTGTGCCTTTGTGAATGGTGAGAAGTGCTTTGTGGGATCGCTCTCTCCATCATGGAGCTGTCTTAGATGCAAGGCTGGCATACGCTATTTTATTTACTTACTTATTCATTCAATAAAGGTTTGAGTGCAAGTACTGTATGCCAAGCACTGTGCTGGGTGTTTAGGGCACACGACGAATCGGGTACGTCCTCTGACCTTGAAGACCTCAGTGTCTGGTAAGAGACAGAATGTAAGTTAGGTCCACTGGAATAAGTACCACAATACGGGGATTTCAGCCAAGTGGGGCTACAGCACAGCAGAAGGAGAGATGCATTAACATAACAGAATGAGTTGGTGGTGATGGGGGGAAAGGAGGTGGAGAAGCTTCATAAAGAAGGCTGACATCTGAGCTGAATTTGAAGGATGCATAGATTTTATCCAGATGGAGAAGTAGGCAAAGGGTATTCGAGGCAGAAGTAACAGCATAAGCAAAAGCATGGAGGCATGAATGTACTTAACACAGTTTCTGGAATGACAAGATGCCTGGTAAATGGTTCTTCCTGAGCCTGCCCACCTGAGAGTCACCACCGGACGGACGGGTGAGGCAGGCTGCTTGGGCAGCTCACAGCTCCGCAGCACAAGTGCGGCAGAAATGTTCATGATGACAGCAGAGCTTGGGACCCACTGGTAGACTCATCAAACTTTCCAGCTTTCTGGACATTTGCGTTCCTGGAGGATAAGGATGGCCATCCTAAATTTTAATTTTTGCACATCTCCTAAAAATCCACAGGCCAACTAGAAGAGAAAAAACAACAAACAAACAAACAAAAAACCCCACCCCTAGTCTACAACAGCTGTAGTTTAACAAGGAGAAAGAGAAGATCACAATCTTCAACTTACACACGAATCTAGAAGCATGTCTTTGGGTTAACAAGAGCTGGAGTCAAATCCTGACCAGTGCAGAGAGAACTACGGGGACTCTGTGGAAGAACAGAGTATGAAGCAGGGGCCTAGCAGTGGCAGAACTCACGCCACATCAACAAGGTTCACCCAGAAAGAGAGAGAACGTCCCTCAGTGGGGAAGCACTGAGATCTGGTTTTAAATGTGGTGGGTGAGCAAAAGGGAAGGATTTGGAAGGACACAGAACCAGAGGGAATGTCGGTCATGGGAATACATTGTTTCTCTTAATCATATATATATATATATATATATGTGTGTGTGTGTGTGTGTGTGTGTGTATATATATATATATATATATTTTTCCCCCCTTAGGACTATCTCAGTTTTCATATTGAAAACCTCACATCCTGGGAACTCATTCCCAGACCAACTGGGAAGGTTGATGACCCCACTTTTCTGCACAAGAGATGGAAGAGGTTCAGAAGAAATTAAATCTCAACACAGAGAAGGGTGGGGCGATGGGGTAGCCGGGTGATGGGTATTAAGGAGGGCCCGTGTTGTGATGAGACTGGGTGTTACGTGCAACTAATGAATCGTTGAACACTACATCAAAAGTAGTGATGTACTTACTATGTTTTGGCTAACTGAACATAATAAAAAAAAAAACTTCCCTTCACTGTAGCACAAAGAATCTTTGAATTGAGAAACTGGAAAACTCACCCAAACCCCTCTTCCTCTACTCCTTTTGCCATGGGAACCACTGTTAATAACTAGTTCAGGAAACTCCAACACACTCAAATATGAAAAACAAAGAAACAAGACTTGAAAGATTCTGTAAGAAAAATGACAGAAGACGGGAGTAAAAACATTTCCAGAG
This sequence comes from Ursus arctos, assembly GCF_023065955.2. Lineage (NCBI taxonomy): Eukaryota > Metazoa > Chordata > Mammalia > Carnivora > Ursidae > Ursus > Ursus arctos. The sequence continues at coordinate 60,705,722 of NW_026622819.1, forward strand.
CAAAAGAACACCAGAAAAATCTCATGAAGAAGCAGAGGAAAATGGAAGCATAATAATCTAACCCAAATTTTAAAATAATTATATAAGCAGGGGTGCCTGGGTGGCTCAGTCCGTTAAGCATGTGCCTTTGGCTTGGGTCATGATCCCAGAGTCCCGGGATCGAGCCTCATGTCAGGCTCCCTGATCAGCAGGGAGTCTGTTTCTCCCTCTGCTCCTCCCCCCCGTAATGCTCTCTCTCTCTCGCTCTCTCTCACACAAATAAATAAATGAAATCTTTAAAAAAAAATTATATAAGCAGTTGCAAATATCTATAAAAGGACGCCACGGAACAGAAATGCAAAAACTTATAGAAATATGTAAAAAGGTAACTGACAAATTTCAAAACAAACGAAAAACAAAGACAAAATCATTTCAGAAATATAGACTAAATTTTAAGGTAAAGGGAGGATAAATATGTCTTAGCACTGTCAAGGGACTTAGAGTACAGAAGTGAGGAAAGCTGAGAAACTGAATCAGAAATACCGATAAAAAGATCAGAGAGGAGGTTTAGATATAGGAGACATTCAAAGAAGATTCAACAAGCGTAGAACTGGAATTCCAGAAGAAGAGAAACAAAGCACTTGGACATAATATTTAAAACTTTAATTCAAGAACACTATACCCATATAAAGACCCGCATCTCCATATTACAAGGGCACACCATGCACTTGGAGAAATTGACCAAAAGAAGCTAAACCCAAAACAGCCCGATAAAATTATTAGCCTTTCAATGTAAGGAAAAAAGTATTCTTTGGACCTCCAGTCAAAAAAACAAATAAAAACAAAAAAACAAATTTTTCTCCAAAAGTAAGAAAGTCAAGTTGTCATTAGTTTTCTCAAGAGCAAGAATGTGGGGGAGTATGTCCACAAGACATGTAAAGAGCGGGGCGCCTGGGGGGCTCCGTCGGTTAAGCATCTGACCTCGGTTCAGGTCAGGATCCCAGGGTGCTGGGTTTGAGCCCCACATTGGGCTCCCTGCTCAGCGGGGAGTCTGCTTCTCCCTCTCCCTTGGCCCCTCCCCCTGCTTGTGCTCTCTCTCTCTCTCTCAAGTGAATAAATAAAAATCTTAAAAAAAAAAAAAAGACACGTGAGAAGAAAAAATGAGTTAAGAATTTTGAATACAGCTAAACTCCTTCAAGTATCATGGTGAGAGAAAAAATAGTTTGAATATGCAAGAGCTGGGCGATAAATGTCCCCTTGCACTCTTCTTAAGGAATCTAGAAAATATCAAACTTGACCCAAGCACCTTGGGCAAATGACTGCTGGGAAGCACTGAGCGTGTTGAACAGTAAAAGTAACATGAAAAGAGCAGGCTGGAGTAAGGGGAGAGGAAGAGCAAGTCCATGTTAAACACCCTGACATGAGAAAAAATAACACAGCTCTTAAAATGGGAGAAGGCGGAAGTAAGAGGGAGAATGGGATCCGTTCACTGCTTGCCTTAAGGGTAATAGATGAGAAAATCAAAGAGCGTCACTTCAAGCTGACAAACCAAACAGCAGCAGGTTAAGTCTACCTAAGAATGGAAAGGTCAGCATAAGAAAGATAACTCAGCAGAGGAAAGTGGGTGGTGAAGGAGAGGGGAGGGAGGGGCAGGGCCTGCCGTCTAACACACACTGCTCCGAGTGGGGAGCCAGTAGACGCTGTCTCAAGGAAAAAGGTGAGTGCAGGCGTCATGTAAAGATAATAATGTAAAGGTAATCCCGGAGGCGAACAGACGCATCTTCGTAAATACTAAAAGAATTACAAAAATAAAATATAAAAAAGCAGAGACCATACGTGAAAAGGTTTTAAGATATTTATCTCGCAACAAAATGTATAAAATAACTGGAACTATGACCAGACAGAGTAATTGTATCAAAACACATAAACGGGCTGCACTGGGATATTCGATTTCTCCAGTTTCTTTTCCCTCTGGAAGGTATTGGAACAGGTACTGCTGAGCCCTTGAACTTAAATGAGGTCCCGGGAATTCTTCAACTTACTGATCGAGGGGGTGCTGGAATGCTGGGGAGGAAAAGGCATTCTTAGGAAGACAGGAAGTGACCTGCCTGTTGTAACCATTAGAGCCACAAATTTGTTTTTCACTTAGCTCATGAAATCTGACACACCAGTTAAGGTGAGACTGGGGTCTATACTGAGTGGGCTCCCCAGTTACCAGAAGCCAGCCCCCCGCTGGCATGTTCCAACCACAAGACAGGTCCCCAAGACCCCACATCACCAGTGTGCCCTTGAATTCAAACATCCTTTGCTCCTGGTGTTCCCCGTCCACTAGATTGTTCCCTCCAGCGGCACCTAACCCCATAAAGGACTTGGATTCATCTCTACTCTTTTAAGCACAAACATCAAAAACTCAACTGAAACAAACTGAAGGAAGGAAAGAAAATTTATTGGCTCATTTAACTGAAAAGTCTAGGGGTAACTCTGACGTTAGCCATGACCATTGTCTCACGTGATCCTTTCATTCTTAGACGGCCTTTTCCTAAGTGTAGGTGAGGATGACCACCGGCAGCTCCAAATCCAGCATGGGATCAGAGCCCTTCCGTCAAATTCCATCAGCTTCTTTTGAGTCACATGCGCATGAGAACCAATTGTCGCGACTTCGATCGACCAGGCTGGGTCATGTGTCCAACCCCAGCCTCCTAGTGGAATAGGTGAAGTCAGCCTCACTTGAGCCAAATGACCTGAGCGTGACGGGACGGCGATTCTCAGAAGAAAATCCAGGCTGAATGGAGCAGCTGGCCTCTATGATATGGTCGGAAGGACTTTGGGGCACCAAGTCTAAGTCTTAGCTTTGGCTCAGTTGCTGAAAGTCATATGACCTCTGGCAAGTCTCTTAACCTTTCGGAGGCCGAGTTTTTCTTCCTGTTAAAGTAGCTAATAATACATCACTTACGGCTATTATAAGTGGGTCTACTGTTCACGCTTACACACTAAATATAAGTTCTGCAATCCCAGCATGACTGCGGCCCAGGAAATGATGCCAACTTAGCTGGCTGGTGGCAGAGGAGAAAACACACGTCCCAACCCCACTGTCTCCGTGGTATAAACTCAGCCTACATTGGGATCGCTCCTCCCAGCCCGTCTGGAGTCATTTTCCTTTTTTTATACGGCAGGCGGAGGGTGTCAGCAAGGTGAGGGCGTATTTAGCAACATAATGGAACACCTCTCTGCAAGCCCTCGCTGACAGGGAAATCCTGTGTTGCCAACAATAAAAGTTAATTAAAAGTTTATCACATTCAGTCAAGCTGATATCCCTTTGGAGAGAATCACCAAAGGTGTTAATTAGTTACATTTTGAAGAGCCAGATTTTAATCATTCGTGCAGCAGTAATAACTCAAAAGGCAAAAGTTAACATTCTGGCTTCCCCAACTAAGCTTTGGCCAAGTAGCCACGCTTGTGGTCAGGATCTCACACGACCAAGGCCTTCACAGACGGCAACAAACACGTCCTACCCGGAAGAGGGAGACAGAACTCCCCGTCCTGGTCCAAGACGGGGTTCGGCTTCTCAATGTAACCGCTGCTGGCATCGAGACCACCGCAGACCTGTGCATATGCTTTCGACTCTTTCTTCATTACATTTGGGGCATTTCATACGCAGAATTTCTTGAACTGAAAAATGGGACTGCTATGGCTTGAATTGGGTCCCACTCTAAGTTCATGTGTTGAGGTTCTAATCCCCAGTACCTCAGGATGTAACCTTATTTGAAGACAGGGGAAACCGAGAGACACAGACACTTAGCAGAGAGACAGTCATCTACAAGCCAGGGCGAGAGGCCTGGACCAGATCCGCCCTCACAACCTTCAGAAGGGATGAAACTTGCCAGCACCTTGATCGAAGACATTTAGATTCCAGAACTGTGAGACAGATATCTGCTTAAGCCCCCTGATTTTGGGTTACAACAGCCCTAGCAAACGACTACAGGGACATATCTACTGATGTGTAAATAAAAGTGGAGACATTTTTGTCCACCGATAATTTCTCTAGAAGAATGCATGTAATTGCATTTGGCTGGGACCCCTAGTGTGGAGGATGAGGGCCCTGTTCCCCTAGGATATTTAAGCCACAAAAGATCTTTCCTTAACTTCTATGATCTTCTTGATCTCAGAACTTTGTGCTTGGTTTGAAGTGCAGTGGAGGGGGAAATGATGATTAAAAAACAACAACAACAACAACATGCCTGATTATGGCTAGAGCCTGCTAATGTCATTTACGTGTGGGCTGCTCTGTTGCAAAATGTTGAGGATATGGAGAGAGACTGGCAAGGGCAGAAAAATATAACACAGTGTAATAAGATTTTTTACAGTGGCTCACATTAGAGGAATGTGAATAGACCCTCTAGAACCACCATCTTATGTATTTATATTTTTAAGATTTTATTTATTTATTTGACAGAGAGAGACACAGCCAGCGAGAGAGGGAACACAAGCAGGGGGAGTGGGAGAGGAAGAAGCAGGCTCCCAGCAGAAGAGCCTGACATGGGGCTCGATCTGAGAACTCCGGGATCACGCCCTGAGCTGAAGGCAGACACTTAACTACTGAGCCACCCAGGCGCCCCTAGAACCACCATCATTTTTAGACCATAGTCTAGCGGTTCTGTTCGGATGGGATCCCCCTCCCCCGCCCCGTTCTCTTCTCTCTTCTCTTCCCACGGAATGCCCATTGCCAGAATGTCCCATTGTACGAACTCTTGAAGAAGCTCCTCCCAGGCTCCCCCCAAGGCACAGAACTAGAAGCTTCAGTCATCTCAATGCCCTCACCCCGCCCCCCCCCCCCCCCCCCCCCCGCCGTTGGAGAAAATGCCAACAGTTGGGTTTCTGCCCTCCTTTTCTTGCTCTCAGTCAGTGACTTGGCCGGACAAATGAAAGCCTGCCGCGGAGGACCGAGGCCCCTCGCTGGAGTCTCTCAGTCTGACAGCGCGTGCTGCTTGTCAGTCGCCCGCCACATGAAGAAGGCTGAGTTTGGGGAACTGAAAGAAACTGCATTTGCTGGGAAATAAGACAGGGGCATGATAGGAAATCCCTTTGAAAACATCCTCGGAGATGGAGATGAAGAAAAAGAGGTCTAAATGAATCTAAATATACTCCAAATGAACAAAAAGAAGACAGACACTGAGGAGTGAGTCATTTCTAAAACTGACATCCTTAGGGGCGCCTGGGGAGTGCAGCTGGTTAAGCATCCCACTCTTGGTTGCAGCTTAGGTCCCAATCTCAGCTCCCGTGTTGGGCTCTGCACTTGGCAGACAGACTGCTTGAGATTCTCTCTCTCTCTCCCCCTCTGCCCCTCTCCCCCACACACGTGCTCTCTCTCTCTCAAATAAATAAATACATCTTAAAAAAAAAAACAAAAAAACAGACTGAGATCCTTTAGCCCATACCCCTAATGGCTCTTTCAGTAAAGAGTTGTTGAGTCATAGGTGCCGTTAGGTCCCTTCTCGAACATCATCCCAAGCACGTGCCACAGCAAGGCAGGGGCAATTGGCTCCTCATTTCACAGACAAGGCAAGTAAGGTGAAGAAAGGTGCCCAGAGTCCCAGAGCTAGAGAGAGAGACAGAGGGCAAGGAACCCCATCTCAGACTCTGCTGCCAGGTCTTGGCTTCCTTTCGTGATGTTTCTATCAGCCAGGTGTCGGATTCGTTTCCAGGGCCACTGTATTTATCGAGTACCATACCCCGAGGGACTTAAAACAACAGAAATTCATCCCTTCCCAGTTCTGGAGGCCAGAAGCCTGAAATCAAGGTGTCAACAGGGTCATGCTCCTTCTTCAACTCTGAGTGGAACCCTTCCTTCCCTCTTCCTGGCTCCTGGCGCCGGCTGGGAATCTCGGGCATGCCTGGGCTGGCAACGACAGCGCTTGAATCTCTGCCTCCGCCATCCTGTGACCTCACATCCTCTTCTTACAAGGACACCAGTCATATTGGACTAGGGGCCCCCTACTCCAGCATGACCTCATCTTAACTGATGATATCCACAATGACCCTATTTCCAAATAAGGTCACATTCTGAGGTACCGGAGGTTAGGATTTCAGCATATCTTTTCGGGGACACAATTCAATCCCTAACAGTTCTCTTTCCTTTGCAAAGGGCAGAAACTCAACCCAGACAGACTTAAGCAAAAATGAAATTGGTTGGCTCATGTGACCCATGACTCTAGGGTTGAAATCTGATCAGAAACACATGGATCAGGGCGCCTGGGTGGCACAGTGGTTAAGCATCTGCCTTCGGCTCAGGGCGTGATCCCGGCATTGTGGGATCGAGCCCCACATCAGGCTCCTCCGCTATGAGCCTGCTTCTTCCTCTCCCACTCCCCCTGCTTGTGTTCCCTCTCTTGCTGGCTGTCTCTATCTCTGTTGAATAAATAAATAAAAATCTTAAAAAAAAAAAAAAGAATCACATGGATCTAAATACTCAAGTGGTATTGTGGGAACTCTGCCTTCCTCTCCCTCCCTTTCTTTTTTAGTATGTTTCTGTGCCATCTCCGCTTCTTCTATGGTTGTTATCCTGAAATGGTGGCCCCAAGCAATCCCATACTCACGTTCTGTTTCTGCTATTTAAAAATGCTTCTCTTTCCAAGTAGATACAACAGGATCCCAGAATGAAGCCTCACTGACAGGCTTGGGGCATGTGCCCATCTGGAAAAATCACTGCTACAGCCCAGAGAGGGATGGGGTGGGTCCCCAAGGAAAATCATTACTAGTCATAAAGAACAACTCAACAGATACTTTTAGAGATGACTTGTTTTATGAGTTTATGCATATAAGACATTCCTGGGAGCCCAGTGGAGCCAGCTTTCTTGGAATTGTTCATCAGAATAGAGCTCCGGAGGATTTTGCATGTGAGCAATCCCCCAGGCATCAAGGCTGGGTCCGTTTACCAAGATCCAGGCAAAGCTTTCTTATTAGTCACCTGTTCCCTTATCTCTATGGCAACTGGGAGAGGGGAGGCTTGTTTCTATGTGGGCCGTGCTGTTTTTATCCGGCACCACTTTGCAGCTATTCAGCTAAGGTTGAATTTGGGCTGCAGCTAAATTCATGGGGTGAGTAGGATATTCAGGACCAGCAAAATCACAGTAGGAGGGAAAAATACCAGTTCACTTCAGTTTCCGTCTCTTGGTGCCTCTCAAGCTGGAGGAAAGAAGAGCATTTCTATACCCTTGTTTCCTCAATTTTTTGAGACTCGCAGATAGCTGAGAATTAAAGAAAGGAAAATATTTGGAGAACAACTCTAACCTTAGAAGTATCTCTCAGGAACTCGTGAGAAATAGCTGGGGAAGTGGTTTCGGAGTCAGATGTAACAAAAGTAGTGTCCATTTTATGTGTATTCATGTGCCAAGGACTGTGCTAAGGAATTATGTATTAGTTAGCCAGTGCTGTATAACAAATTACTCCAAAACATAATAACTTAAAATAACACAATTTATGATGTCACTTTCTGTGGGTCAGGAATCTGGACATGGTTTAGCAGGGGCCTCTGTTTCACAGGATGCAATCAAGGTGTCCTCCAGGGCTGTAGACAACTCAAGGCTCAACTAGGGATGGATCTGCCACTAAGCTCACTCACATAGTTGTTGACAGGATTCAGTCCCTCATGGGTTGTTAGACTGAGGGCCTCAGTTCTTCACTGGCTGTTGACTGGTGGTCATGCTTATTTCCTTGCCTTGTGGGTTCTGCGTGATACTTGTTTCATCAAGTGAAGTATGAGGGAAGAGTCAGCAAGAGAAACAGGGGAAGAAGAAGAAGAAGAAGAAGAAGAAGAAGAAGAAGAAGAAGAAGAAGAAGAAGAGGAGGGGAGGAAGAAGGAGAAGGAGAAGGAGGAGAAGGAAGAGGAGGAGGAGAAGGAGAAGGAGGAGGAAGAGGAGGAGGAGGAGGAGGAGAAGGAGGAGGAGGAGGAGGAGGAGGAGGAGGAGGAGGAGGAGAAGGAGGAGGAGGAGGAGGAGAAGAAGAAGAAGAAGGAGAAGGAGAAGGAGAAGGAGGAGAAGGAAGAGGAGGAGGAGGAGAAGGAGAAGGAGAAGGAGGAGGAAGAGGAGGAGGAGGATGAGGAGAAGGAGGAGGAAGAGGAGGAGGAGGAGAAGGAGGAGGAGGAGGAGGAGGAGAAGAAGAAGAAGAAGGAGAAGGAGAAGGAGGAGAAGGAAGAGGAGGAGGAGGAGGAGGAAGAGGAGGAGGAGGAGGAGGAGAAGGAGGAGGAGAAGGAGAAGGAGAAGGAGGAGAAGGAGGAGAAGGAAGAGGAGGAGGAGGATGAGGAGAAGGAGGAGGAAGAGGAGGAGGAGGAGGAGGAGAAGAAGAGGAAGAAGAAGAAGAAGAAGAAGAAGAAGAAGAAGAAGAAGAAGAAGAAGGAGGAGGAGGAGGAGGAGGAGGAGGAGGAGGAGGAGGAGGAGGAGGAGGAGAAGGAGGAGGAAGAGAAGGAGGAGGAAGAGGAGGAAGAGGAGGAGGAAGAGGAGGAGGAGGAGAAGGGGATGGAGGAGGAGGAAGAGGAGAAGAAGAAGAAGAAGGAGAAGGAGGAGAAGGAGGAGAAGGAAGAGGAGGAGGAGGAGGAGGAAGAGAAGGAGAAGAAGAAAGTGAGCAAGTGCAAAATGGAAGTCACAGTCTTGTATAATCTTATTTTAGAAGTGGCATTCCGTCATTTATGCTATGTTCTATTCATTAGAAGCAAGCCACTAGGTCCATCCTACACTCAATGGGAGGGGATGACACCAGAGTGTGACTATCAGGGGGTGGGAATCATGGGAGTCAATTCAGAACTGCCTCCCACACCTAGGCAGACATTATAGAGTGTCAGCTCTCCACAACATCCTCTAGTACCCATGCTCCCACCGTCCATAGCCATCTTGCTTCCTAGACAAACCCAGGTGTAGAAATGAGCCTTTCTCTGGGCCATGACAATGAATCTCCCTCATACCAAAACATCAGTAGGAACTGAAAAGGAATCTGTATCTTTTCTCTGTGAAAGGACGTCCCCAGGGGACTCAGGCCCCTTTCTCCACCCTTTATTCTCTCCTCAGTTGGAAAGCTGGGGAGATGGTGCTGGCGCAGAGCTGTCTCCTCTGTCCTTCACATCTGCCTGGCTTCAGGAAGAGAGTATTTTGGTCTACTTGCTTGGCGATCTTAACGGAGCTCTGCCTGAAGTTTGGGCAAATAAATTCAATTCAGAGGTGCTTCAACAAACCATCTGTCACACCTAAGCCAAGTCCTCTGGCACAGCTTTTCCAGTAATAATGTGGCACTTCGATCTCCATCTCTCTGATTCCTGATTCTGTCTCAATAAGTGCAGGAGATAGATGGGGTTACCTTCAAAGAGCCATTTGATCTGACCCAGGTTTTCAAAGAATCTCTTTCTCTGTCCTGCTGGGACTAGACTGTAGGGGCAAGGGTAGAATCAGGGAGGCCCGAGAGGAGATTCTTGCAATCTTCCAGGCAAGAGCACATGATAGCTGGTCCAGCCTGATGAGTAGTGAGAAGCTCTGAGGATAGAAGCAACAGGAGTAGCTGGCAGATTGGAGGCAGGATGTGAGAAAGAGGGGGAGCCAAGTCTCTGTGACTTTGGAAAGTGAGGGATGGACTCATCATCAGCTCAGCTCAGACTGGGCTGGTTGTAGGTTGTGCTAGGATTGTGGGGTGGGGAAGAGCAGAAGTTTAGATGTGGACTTACCAAGTGCGAGATGCCCATTAGATGGTGTAACAGACAGAATAATGGTCCCTGAAGATGTCCACACCCTAATCTCCAGAACCTGGAAATATGTGACCTTACATGGCAAAGTGGAATGAAGGTTGCAGATGGAAATGTTTACTAATCAGCTGACTTCAAAATTGGAAGATTATCCTGGATCATTTGGATGAGCCCTATGTCATCGCAAGGCTCCTTAAAAGTAAGAGAAAGAGGCAGAAGAATTAGTGCCATGTGAGGACTCCACTGGCCACTGCTGCTTGGAGTTGGAGGAAGGGGCCACAAGCCAAGCCAAACAGGAAGCACCTAGAACCTGGAAAAAGCAAGGATAAGGTTCTCCTCTAGAGCTTTCAGGGGAACATAATCCTGCCAACACTATGATTTTAGCCCAGTGAGACATGGTTTGGACTTCTGACTTCCACAACAGTAAGACTAAACCTGTGCTGTTTTAAGCAGACACTTCCTGTCTGCTCCCTTTTTTAAGGTCAAGAAAGAGGAGGGAGAGGGAAGAGGACAAAAATCTCTGCTCCCCAGCTGCTCTTGTTCCCCCCTTCCTTTGATCACTACTGCTCTTTTGGCCCACATTTGTAGTAATTTGTTATAGTGGCCATTGGAAATTAATACCAACATCCAAGCGGTTGCCTAGGGCTGTGGGATAAATATGTAATACAAACTAAACACGCAGTGAGAAGCTGAAGGAGAGGTGAAAGATGGAGGGACAGAGACAGAGGGAACGAGGGCTGGAGATGGGGCCCTGGCTCTTGCAGAGCCTCCTTCAAGAGCTAACCATTATTCTTCCCTGATTATGTGAGTAGTAAATCCTTTCTCTGCTTGATCTAGTTTGAGTCAGTCACTCTAGTCCTGACTCACTCGTAAGTGTGTGGGGAGGTTTGAATGGGACACCATCTATAAGGTGCTTGGTGGATGTTCAGAGCTCTCCAAACAGGGCCGGTCATCAGAAGTCTGGCCTCAACTGTTTCAAACTACACCTTCTTCTCTGGCTTAAGTTCGATCTTTTCACTCTTTCTTCTGTTTTCCTTATCACTAGACTGGAGGCTTGGGGGACTCAAGAGTGGGGAGGGGGCGTAGTCTGCTCTTTGGTTCCTTCTCCTCTCCCTGACCTTGTAAGACAGTGAGCTGTTGCCATCTCTCTGAAGTCTTCCTGTCTGTTCCCTCTTCTAGAGTCAAGAAAGAGGAGGGAGAGGGAAGAGGACAAAAGTCTGTGCTCACTGGCTGCTCTTGTTCCCCTCAATCTTTTGTTCATCACTGCTCCTTTGGTCAACATTGATGGGGCTTCAATGGCCTCGGGGCGGAAGGTGTTGGAAGACTTCTCACAAGGGTACATGTTTGGGTCCTGGAGGAGAAGGGAGGAAGCCCCTGCACTCTGAACTCAGACAATGGCTCAAAACTCCAAAGATCTCTTCTTCCTTGCTTTCTTATCTTCCGCTTTATGTAGCCAGAGAGGTGTAGGAAAGGCTTGGGGTGGTTTTGTGGTGCCGATTCTGTCCTTCTTAGTAACTCCTCGAAGGCAGTCTAACCTTGGACATCTGAAGGGCCCAGTCAGTTGGCCCGGTGTAACTGCCTTCCCACACCCCGAGCTCTGAGATGGCGGGGAACCTGTCCACTACACTTCTGTGCCACGAGGCACGAAACAGATGCCAATGTGCGTTGCTGACTGAATAAACGAGTGCATGTAGTGGCTTTACGATGGAGAGAAATCAAAAGAAAACAGGTTGAGATGGATCCAAAGAAAGGGAACTCAGAAGTATCCATCATCTGCCAGAGACTTTGACAAATGATGGAAAAGCAAGTTCTAACCACACACAGCAGAAAGCAGGGATGGGAGAGAAAGGAGGCTTCATTTTTATATCCCCACCAGATCCACAAATATTTTAGAAAATGGTACATGACATGTATTATTTCAGTTAATTCTTGCAAACCTCCACCCCAAAGGCAGGTATTATTCAACCATTGTGCCATGTGAAAATGGGCTCAAGAGGCAAAGTGTCTGCCCAGGGTCACACAGATGGTGGCTCTGGTGTTCAAACTCACAGCTGCTGTCCCTAGACCTTTGAAGGCGCCAAGATGCTGCCATCAGCAAGAATCACCGAAGTCACTTAACTTACAAAGAAGACTCATCCTGGCAGCTCTCCGCAGCTCTTCTAGGAAGCCAGACAAGGCCAGGGCAGCTGTGTCAGAAAATATCTCTGCCTCAAGGCTTGAGGATCTAGGAGTTCTCTGACCTCAAACCTTCAGAGCCTCTGAAATGACTTAAAGAGACAGTTACAAGCTTCTCCAGCAGAGAGAAGATGTTTCCTGGGAACTCTCTATTCTTTATAATCTTACATTCTAGTTGGCTGTCTCCTAGCCCCCACCACTGCCACTTAGTTTTTTCTCTCAAGATGGTCTTAGGAATGGAGAAAGGCAGTGATTATCAAAGAAAAGTGTTAGTCTCTCCACTTTGGCATACGTGTGAGTATCTGGATTGGCTGAGGTCCTATAGCAAGGTGGATTGGTGACGTGTGATAGATGAGAACATGGCTGTCTGATTCTCATCATGGGAGAAATAGTATTTCTGAAGTCTGTTTAGGTCAGGAATCAGCAAACTACAGCCTGCCTATTTTTTTGCAAAGTTTTACTGGAACACAGCCAACTCTTTCATTATATATTTCTGTGGCTTCAAAGTGGGCTTCAAAGATAGTTGAGTAATTGTCACAGAGACCAAATGACCTACAATCCTCGATATTTACTATCTGGTCCCCCCCTTTTTTTAAGATTTCATTTTTATGTAATCTCTACACACAACGTGAGGCCCACCCAAACATCAAGAGTCAACCCTGAGATCAAGGGTCGCACATTCCACCAAATGAGCCAACCAGGTGCCCCTACTATCTGGTCCTTTAAAGGAATGTTTGCCAACTTCTGATTTAGATCTATGTTGATGAAGGAGAAGGAGAAGGAGAAGAAGGAGGAGGAGGAGGAGGAGGAGGAGGAGGAGGAGGAGGAGGAGGAGGAGGAGAAAAAGAAGAAGAAGGAGAAGGGGAAGAAGAAGAAGGAGAAGGAGAAGAAGAAGAAGGAGAAGAAGAAGGAGGAGGAGGAGGAGGAGGAGGAGGAGGAGGAGGGGGAGAAAAAGAAGAAGAAGGAGAAGGAGAAGAAGAAGAAGGAGAAGGAGAAGAAGAAGGAGAAGGAGAAGGAGAAGAAGAAGAAGGAGAAGGAGAAGAAGAAGAAGGAGAAGGAGAAGAAGGAGAAGGAGAAGAAGAAGGAGAAGGAGAAGGAGAAGAAGAAGAAGGAGAAGGAGAAGAAGAAGAAGGAGAAGGAGAAGAAGAAGGAGAAGGAGAAGGAGAAGAAGAAGGAGAAGGAGAAGAAGGAGGAGGAGGAAATGGTTGTGATGGGGACGATGCAGATACTGATGATGATGGTGATGATGACGAGGGCGGTGGTGGCGGTGGTGACGATGTACGCGTAAACCGTGTAGGGACCAAGGAATACGTGGGTGCTCTCTTAGGCCAGATGTGGTCCCAGCTGCTGAAAAGACCAGCTGGGAATGGCCTTCCATTCTGCCGAGCGGATCTTCTGGAAGAGGCAGCTAGCACTGGGTGCAGAGATAGTCTAGAAACCAGGGCCTAAGGAGAGATATCACCATTCTGGGAGTTAGGGCCAGGGGCGGTTCTAGCACAGGAGCCTCCTGAGAAGCCACAGGGGCACTCTTATAGAAAAAGTCGGCTTTAACCCCTGTGCCGGCCAGAGAATGCAAAGCTCCTTGTCATGTAGAAACCATTGCTTCCCCTTCCCTCTCCCTGATTCACCCCTGCTGGGATATGAAAGAGTGCTGGTGAGTGCATGGGTGAGCAGACATTATTATTTCCAGAACTAAAGCTGTGGCTGGGGTCCTTAAGTGGCCTAAGCGGCTACTACCCCAACCCCAGAGAAGCCCAGGGACCGCCCCGCTAATGCAGGGGACGAAAACAAAGTTATTTTCAGACCAGCTCCCATGAGTCAGTTCCATTCAGCAACCAATCAATAACCAGGAGGTCTTACTGACACCCACACGCTCTCCCCCACGTCGTGGACGCCTGGCCCTCACGACAAAGTCCATGACCTTCAAGATGACCGTCCTCTGATCCTACCTGTCTCAGTCTTTCTGTGGCTTGCTCGCTTTTGTGCTGAGCTCCAGTCCTGCAAATGCTGAGCCCTCGCTGGTCTCCCAGGACCAGGTCCTCCCTCTGCCAAGTGCTTCCCTCTCCTTCCCCTGGTGGCCTCCTCCTCAACCTTGGAAGGCTCCCTGCTTACCCAGTGTAAGGTGGCCACCCTCCCCGTCTCACTGATCCCCCTGCATGGCTCTTATCACCATCCCATGATGTCACTGCTGTGCAGTGCTTGCCATTGGTCTGCGTAGGCCTCTGCCCTCTTCCCACTGTGCCCCCAGCACTTAGCTCAGGGCCTGGCACGTAGCCGTGCTCTCTACGTGCAATCGCCTCTTCATAGTAGAGGTTCACATTTTTTCTTAAAGACATTGCAGGCCAAATAAAACCTGTGTCCAATCTGGATTCATTGCATAGCTGCCTGTTTTGGATGGATGTTCCAGGAAACTTTCTGAAATCCTAAAGAGAGGGCAAGGATCCATGCTGTCCAGAGCTCAGGAGGCCACAGGGAAAGGTCCAGAGGAGAAGAGATGGCAGGTGGAGAGAAACAGCGCGGCCGGAAGAAGGGGGCAGGCTCCAGGTCCAGGGCTCCTTCCAGAACAGCCTCTGTCTCAGTACCCCTTGTCCAATAACACAGTCTCTGCCATCGCCAAGAGCAACGGCCTGCTGGCCTCGGCTCCAACTCTCAGAAAGAATTCTGCTGTGAATCCAGAATGTTAGCACACTGGGTTTGTGATGCATGACCAGGACCCAAAATAGCATCTGTGCCCCCTCCCTTCCTCCCTGGAAAGCCCTAAGGTTCCACTTCATTATTTTGGTGTCATTGTCTGCAGTCTGCCCCGCTTTCTACTCCCTTTCTCCATCCTGCAGCCCCAGCTAAGTCTCAGTGGGAAAGCTGTGAACTCAATTCTTAATTAAGTTCCCTTTCTGCCAAAAATAATTAGACCTACGCACACGCACTCACATGCACACAGGCACATACACACACGCGCACACACAGACACACGCACACATGCAGATACACACGCATGCGGAGGCTCCGCTGGTCTTTTTCCCTGGGCATCTGAAGAAGCCGGATTTGGAGAAAAGAACATTGGAGTAAAGCCTACCACTCCCACCCCTCATTCTGCCCACTTTCCATCCCTCATCTCAACCCAGCCACATTTCAGGGCCAGGCAATGAGAGAGTTTGGGGTAGTGTCAGACTCTTTGGGTTCATACCAACCTCTGGTACTTTCGTGCTCTGTGTTCCTGGGCAAGTCACTCCACCTCTCTTAGCCTCTGTTTCCTCATCCATAGTGAAGAAGATGATACTTGCATGTCATGGCGTTAAATAGACGTGCAATTAAATGATAAAGGTCCAGTAAGGTGGCCCTGTTGACTCCCACTTTATAGAGGAGAAAATTGACTTGGGATGATGGAGGGACTTGCCCCCAGTCGTGTGGTGTCCTGGGGACTCCAGCTTGAATGCAGGTCCCTGGTCTGGTTGAAATCTGATCACGTCACTTAGCTGTTAAAACTTCTTCAGTGTTTCCCGCTGTTTTAGGCCAGAGACCAAAACCACTGCTAATCCTATCAGGCCCTACGTGGCCTGATTCTTCCTCCCTTACCCCTTTACACTGGAGCCCCATCTCTGGCCTCCTGTTTTTACCACTTTCTCCACCTTAGCTACACTGCTTTCATTTTCCTTGAATGTGCTATGTTCCCTCCTGCCTCAGGGCCTTTGCACATGCTGTTCCTCTGCCTGGATGCTATTCCCACATGGCCACCTCCCTTCCTCCACTCTTTATCCAACACCCCCTCACCCCTCCGCTCTCGGCTCAAACTCTCCTTTCCCAGAGAAACCAGCCCTATGGGTCTCCGGACAGGGTCTCATGTCTCTCTCTACTTCTTGACATCTGTACTTAAACTTCGTTTGTGGGATAATTAAGGTGGCTGTCACTCGCATTGGCCTGTGAGCTCCTCAAGAGCAGAAGTCACACAAATCTTGTTCACTGTTGATCTCTGGGCTTAGAGCTACGTCAGGCCCATGGTGGGGGCTCTTAGATAGTTGTCAGTATGCAGCGATGAGTGATGGGGTAGAGAAATGAATGTACCTGCATGCCCTCTGAGAGCAATTCGCCTGGCCTTGAAGCCCCCCATCCCTCAGCTGGGATCCCTCTGACACCAAAGCGTCCAGCTACCGCCTCATGAGATGACCGCATGTGCGCCCAACCCCTTGCAGATGAGCTCGCCTGGCAAGTCAAAGGACCTACTGATTACTAAGCACAGGCACTCTGGAAAAATACAGCTTGTGCAAATGCAGTGCCCGCCCCCCGCCCCCCAGTGGAGCCCCGGGCGACGTCCGCACGGCTCACCCACCCTGCCATGCCTCTCCCACCCCCGCCTCCTGCACAGGGCCCCGGCGCTAGCAGGGACTCTGAAGTCAGGGCAGGGGACGAAGGCTTGCTTTCGTCTTTTCCCTGACCAGCCAGCCCCAGTGGATCTCCTGCAGGGCTGCGGCTCCTGTAGTGCCAACGCCGGGAGGGAAATGGGATTTGGGCAGCAGGACCCACAGAGCTGGTAGAGGAAGCTGTGTGCTGGGGCTGCAGTTTTCTTAGCTTTCAGGAGCTGGGGAAGGATCCCTCCTTGTGTTCTCCCTGTCAAGATCACGACTACCGCCACCCACCACCACGTCACATCGGGAGGATTTGGGATAATAAATGGCAAAAATCTCCCACAAATCCAGTGCCCTAAGAGTACGCACTGCATATTTTGCAGGCTTGGACCACAGCTCTGGTTTTGCACAGCTGAGATCTCGGTGCAGAATCCGTTTTGCTTTCACATTGTTTCTTCAGTCAAGGTCACACCTAAGCAGTTCCCAGGTGGCTCCAGGATGCTTCCAATGATCCATGTCGACTGCTGCAGGATGCAGCTTCCCCTTGGTGGCTGTGCCCTTTCTCACCTGCCAGCCTCACCTCCCACCACTTCCAGACCCCATGACCCAAGTCCCTGCATCCTGGGCCTGCCATGGCCAGAGTTTGGGGGAGGACAGGGTCACTTGGGGCAAGCTGTGGGAACTTTCTGAGCCCCCCACCACCACCATGTCTACCTGGAGGACAGTAAGGGTGTCTTCCTCGCGGGCAGGGCTGCTGTGAGGATGCACCGAGCACATTGGTGTCCTAGCACTGCCATCACAATTAGCCACAGACCGGTGACTTCAAGCTACAGAAATGTGTTCTCTCACTGATCAGGGGCCACATGCTCTGCAGCGGTTGGCTCCTTCTGGAGGCTGCGAGGGAGACCCCATCCCACGCCTCGCTATTGGCGTCTGGTAGCTGCCAGGTAAGTGCTGTGAAGAATCTAGATGTTCCCTGGCCTATAGACACGTCTCGCTATTTCTACCTTCATCCTCATGTCACTTCCTCTGTGTCTCTGTGTCCTCTCCTCTTTTTATAAGGACACCACTCATGGAATTTAGCCAGGATGACTTCATCTTAAGGTCTAAAGAAACTTAAAACGACCCTATTTCCAAAGAAGGCCACATTCTAAGGTTCCAAGTGGACATGTGTTTTCAGAGGACACAACTGAACTCACGGGATGACACCAGGGACGTTATTAGCACCCACAAATCTATCAGTACCGGCGATGGCTGATGTTCAACACACACGGAGCCACTTAACCGGCTTTCTGGGGCAGAATTACGTACCAGGCTACCGCTGGCCTGGCAGAGCCCTCATCACCCATGCCAACATCAGAGCCCCTGGCAGAGCCCAGGACCCCGTGCAGGAGGTCAAGTGGAACGTGAAAGGTAGGGCAGTGGAGGGGAGGGAAACAGATATTCTTAGTGGCCCATGAAAAGGTTTCAATTTATTTTAAAATATAAGAGAAAAACGAATATTATCCAGTTGGAATTGTATTTATCATTATACCAATGTAGTCATAACATATAAGTTTTAAAATTATTTTAGGAGGAAGGGGCCCATGAAGGCAAGAATGCTTGGGACCCATGAGAGTTTCAACGGCAACCGCGCTCCTGTTGTAGGGCCCCGCGAGACGCATTTGCTGTCCTGTCTCATTACATCCTTACACCTTGGTAGGTATCATTGTTCCCATTTGGGGGGTGACTCTCAGGTTCTGTGAAGTTCATTGGTATTTACCCCAAGTTGGAAGTGACTCTGGAGATGTCTCCTCTGGCCACAGGGAAATGGCCAGCACGTTCACGGCCCTTGCTCCAGGCCGCATTGAATCAGGACAGAGCCAAGTCTCCACCTGGCTTTTCCTGACTCCAGGTCTTATGCTCACTGTACTTGTACTTGTTTCACCCGGAAGGTACACATCTCCGTAACTCAAAAAGACTCATGGGCCGCTTTCTCTGTAACTTCACCACCTGATCTACAGGCAGGGGGTGTCCCACCGAGCCCCCCTGAACCTCCCCTGCGGGGACGGGCACCCCTGGTGAGGACAGCGGTACTCACACTTGCTTGGCTAGGCCCAAGGGAGGCTAGACAGTCCACATCATCGGAAGAGCTCAATCTTCCTGCGGGGCCCCATGGATCTGTCCCCACACGGAGTTTAGGTCTCACCCTGTCCCCAGCCTGGGACACACAAATCAATCCCTTCTCTTCAAGACCCTTCAGTCATGTGGGGGGAGCACTGAGAGCTTCTCCAGGGGATGAGTGTTCAGGTGAGTCCTGAGTGGTGAGTAGGTGAAGAGAGAGAGAAAAAGAGTGTGTGTGTGTGTGTGTGTGTGTGTCAGATAGGGTCAGAGGGAGTCCATGTGTGAAAGGCAGGTAGGCACAGAACATTCCGGGAACAGCAGCTGCCAACTCTGGGGCAAGAAGACTGGGTCAGTGAGTTGGGGGAGAGAGGAGGAGGTGGAGGCCAGAGAGGTGGGTGGGAACCAGATCATGCCAGGTCTCGGGGGCTTTTCTAAGACCTTGGATTATATTCTGTGTAAAATGGAAGCTGCTGGAAAATTTTAAAGAGGGAAGCAGCACACTCTGAGCAAGGTTTCTCCGTGATAACTGTGACTGCCGGGGAGACCAGATTACAGGAGGTGAGAGGTGAGAAGGGGATATAGGGAGACCTGTTTGGTGACCCTTGTCATTAGGTGGGTGACAGGTGTGGGCTCAGCCGACAATGCTGGCAAAGATGCCAAAAAGCTGAAAGATTTGGGACATTTGGTAGAGGAGAAAGAGCAAGCGACTCTTCTGGGGAGACTGAACTCAGAGGATGAATCAGGGAACATTCGACAAAAGAAGTGGTGCTGAGTAGGGTTTTGAAGACCAAAGAAGTTTGCTTAACAGACGAAGGCTAAGAGGCTTCTCCCAACAGTGAGTATAGCACGGACACCACAGAGGGGCACCCCTCGGTGGCTGCAGAGTGCTGGAATACAGACTCAAGGGCAACACAGCAGGAGGAGAGAGAGCTGGAAAGTCAGGGCTCAAAGAGCCTTGAATGCCATGCCCACAGTTTGGACTTGGTCCCACAGAAGCCACATGTTTTGTTCACAGATTGCATTTCAATGCAAGGACTGGGAACCATCGTCCAAGCAGAAGGTGTGAATGAATTACTCCAACACACTGTCAAATCCATTTTAAAAAGTGAAGAGCTGATCATGGCCCCGAAGGAGTGCTCCCAGCTTCGCCTGACTCCTCTCTTCGCCGTTCCCTCCCACGTGTGTGAGTCCCGGTGGCGGAGCAACCAAAGCTGGCAGAGACCTCCAGGGAGAAGCAGCTGTCATGAGACCAGGCTGCCTGCCCTTGCCCTCAACCAACCCAAAGGGTCTGCCCGACCACTGTGAGAGCAGGCAGGATGACTGGCCATCATAACCCAGCTGAGTTTTTGAATTTGTAACAGAGACACTTTTTCTTGACATGTATAAGGAAAAAAAATAATTAGCTCATTAAAACCATTGTTGTACATCTCACGTTCCTAAGATGGAACTGGATTTACGGAAGTAGAAGACGACGAGAGTCAACTTAAAGAAAGACATGCGAACGACAGGAGATACTGGCTATAGCATAAGAGCTAAATTTGGGGAAACCCTGAGTTCAAATTTCTTTGGGGCTTGGGGGATTTGGGGCTGCAAGCCCCAGCTCAGTCTGGTGTGTGGGCCACGGCGGTCTGAGGTTCGCGAAGGCTGCTTTAGAAAGGAGCAGGACGGGGCGCGGACGTGGCAAGGCGGCGGTTGGAATTCAGTGGTCGTGGCCTTGCTCTTTGTGGACCCTCCCGGCCCGACTCCTATAGCAGGCTCTGAGTGATGCGTGCTCACACTTCACACACGCCCCGAGGTGCACAGCCAACTGTGGGGCTCTCTTCTCCGGAGCTCAGGCTCGAAGTGCTTGACACAGAGGCCCTTCCTATGGGAAGGACCCGCGCAGGGCACGGAAGGATGGAAAAACGTCTTCCCCTCTCATGCAGTAAAATGACAGTAACAACAGTAACAGCAAACACTTAATAACACGCTCATTCCAGGCTCTGTGCCCTTTACAGGCACTTCACAATCGATTCTTCCCCCAACCCAGTGACGTAAGCATTCTTACCCTTTTTTCACAAATGAGGAAACTGAGGCTCCGAGTGATCTGGCATGTTGCCTAGGTGACCTGCCTGTGGCAGTGCGAAGATTCCAGCCCAAATGTGTCGACACCAAAGCCCAGAGTTTGAATGGCAAGCTGGAGGCCATGCTGAGTTGCAGATGTGTTTGGTTTGGCTGGCTCAGTGTTTAATTCTTTTCTAATTGGTTGGCACTATCAAAGGACTGAGAGATTTCACATGAAAATCCATCATCCTGACTTCTCTAAGCAGAGCTGGGCGATCTGGCCACCTTCTCACCTGGCAACACGGGTGGGGCTTCCCCCACCTCCGACAGTCAGTGCCTTTGCTCTGTCCTTTCCCACAGGCCCCGCCCATCCCCATTGGCCCTCTCACCCCCGCCCACCACACGCATTTCTAGAACTACATGGGGCAGGCATCGGAGTTTGGGATGCCCACTCTGCCTTGTCCACGGTGGCACAGAGACAGTCCCTGTCTCCTTGGAAAGGGCTGCTTTATTTCTGCTCAGCCCTGGCTTCCTCTTTATGCCTGCCTATAAAGCTTCCCTGTGTCCACAGCCTCAATGGGGAAACAGAGGCCTAGAGAGGGGAAGGACTGCATTAGTTTCCTATCACTGCTGTAGAACTTTGCATGAATTTACTGCCTGAAAACAACACACATTTATTCTCTTATGGCTCTGGAGGCCAGAAATACAAAGCGAGTTTCACTGGATAGGAAGCTGTCTGGGGTCTCTTTTGTAGAAGCACTAATCCCACTGGGGAGGACGGAGGGACTTGGTCACCTCCCAAAGGCTCCAGCTCCTAATACCATTGCACTGGGGGTTAGGATTTCAGCATAGGAGGTTTGAGGGGACACACTGAGACCGTAGCAGACAGGATGTTTCCTTGCCTGTCCTAGCCTCCCGCGGCTACACGCACTCCTCGGCTTGCGGCTCCTTCTCTGTCTGCAAAGCCAGCAGCACGGCCTGGTCAAATCTTTCTCCTGCCCCCCCTTTCACAAAGACCCCCGTGATGACACTGGGCTGCCTGGATCATTTCTGCATCTCAAGATCTTTGACTCACCCCATCTGCACAGTCCCTTTCATGCCAAGTGACAGTCACAGATCCGGGTGATTAGCATGTGGACATCTTTGGGACCGTTATTCAGGACTCTTGGACACCTCCTAGCTTGGCCTGTCTCATCCCTCTGACCCACACTCCATAGGACTTTTCAGAAATGCAAATCTGAGTGCTTCCCTCTAAACCCACCATGGTTCTCAGGGTGAAATCCAAGGTCAGCATCCAGCATTCAAAGGACCCACAACTGGGCCCCACTGTCTCCACCTTCTGACCAGGGGATAGTGCTGGAGGAGGGGCCAGCGACCCAGTGCCTTGGTTGCCCTGACGGCATTGGACACATTCACATTTTGTGTATTATTCCTCAGCTACTTGAGCAAAACTTGGTGAGTGGTTGACTCCATTTAATAAATAGAAAGTGTCCAGAGAAGTAGAGTGGTTTCCCCAACATCACACAGCTAGTAAGAGGCAGACTTGAGGTTTGAACTTATGGGTCTTTATGTCCACTGCCTGGCGTGTGCTGTGGGCTTGATGGAGGAGTATAGAGGGTGGGAGGACTGCCGTGGACGCTTCCAGATGCCAGCAGCCTCCTGGCAGGCAGCATCGTCAATAGAAAGCCAGAGGTCACCAGCACCCGTCCTGGACAGTTACCTTGGAGGAATAATTCAAGGCACATGCCTGGGGCTTAAGACACAAGGCTGCCAGGATTCGGCTCTATGCAGGGCGCCCTGCCCTGCCCTGCCTTGGGATGCGGTTCGCAGCCCTGGCAGCTGGGGTGCAGATCGAGAGCACTGGGGGCAATCCTCTCCCTCCCGCAACCACGGTGAGGCCACAGCAAGCTGTCCCCCTCTCTGGGCTGACCCCTTCCTCTCCCCCCATGATTGCCTCTAGCTCTCGCAGAGGAACCAGCCAGATAGGAAGGAGGGGCAATCCAGACACTTGCAGACAGGGCAGCGTGAAAGTGGGGGTCGCCGCAGGCTTGCAGGGGACACTCAAGGCTCCAAACCCACCGGTCAGGGCAGCCTTTCCACTGACAACCCAGGCTCACCACATACCTCCTGATAGCCCGCTGCGCGCAGCTAGCAAGGTCACGGCTGGCTCGTCGGCATGGCTCACTTTACTGCCACCAGCTAGTGCTGTTACTTTCATGATCTCATTCGCCGGAGGAGGGGGCCCAGGACCAGGGCAGCCGACACAGGGCTGGGACATGGCAGCCTCAGCCTGGCCCTCTGCTCCACGTGGTCAAACTCTGGCCGTGTTCTTGGCTCGCCGCGCGCGCATGGGAACAGCGACACAGACACTCCAAATCCTCGCTCTACCATCTTCGTCTTCGTGTGGTTCACACCCCGAGATGCGTTTTACTAAGTCGACGATTTCAGTCCGTTCTATTTCTGCTATTAAAACATGCAAAATGTTTGCAATCTACAGACACGTCACTTCCTGTCTATAAACTCTTTCACCAAACACACATTAAAAGATGTCTTAATTCGTGCGCATCAGAAGTGTTCCTCCTTTTCCGGACTAGCCCGCATTCCTGGCCTGGGGGTGACGGGGAGGATGAGGATGATGTTACATGTTCCCTGGGCTTGTTCTGCGTTTTCAGTCATTCATTCAGCACCTTGGTTGCGTGGCAGGCGAAGTGCTCTATGCGGGGAATACCACGGGGGACAAGATTAACATCGTTCCTTTCACGTGGATCTCAGAGTTGAGAGGGGAGACACATGAGGAAGGGAGACTAGCCCGAGGGTCAGGTGCTGGCCCTCTGAAGAAGCAGATGGGAAGGCATAAGAGAGAGGGGGAGAATACTTGAGATCAGAGGTCAAGGCCTGGAGGAAGGGGGCGGGCAGCTTCCAGGTACAGCTCTGTGAGGTGAGACGGAACCTGCACTGGTCCCTCCCCTGCCCTGTGTCTCAGGTTTCTCCTCCGTGGAATGGGCAAGGCCTTTCTACTCTGCCAAGCTGTCTGAAGGTGAAAGGAGGAAACACACAGAAAGGCCGTTTCCAGCTGAAGGTAAGTGCTCACTACGGACCGAGTGTCACTTTTGGGTCTGTGTGTGGGGTGGGGGGGAGCAGCCGTGGAGACAGCCTGCCTGAGTTGAGATGCCAGCTCTGGGTTTTTTTGTTCTTTTTTTTTTTTTTAAAGATCTTATTTATTTATTTGACAGAGAGAGAGACAGCCAGAGAGAGAGGGCACACAGGCAGGGGGAGTGGGAGAGGAAGAAGCAGGCTCCCGAGATGCCAGCTCTGTTGATTGCCAAGTCGTCTTCCCCAGGGTAGGGTTCACCTTGGGTCTGTAAAGACCTCCCAGCCCAGGCCAGCTGCAGGAGACTGGGGACACTTGAGGGGCACCTCCAGGCACCAGGGCACCCCTGGGAACCCACAGAAAGATTGACCAGCAACGACCAAGCTGGGCCGCGGGGGCAGGGATGACTAAGATGTGGTGCTGGTCCAAATGGGTCTCTGTCCATAAAAAGACCTTCTTGGGCCCACACAGCACAGGGATAGATAGAGGCACTGGCTGCTCTCCCAGCCCAGGAGCCCAGGCAGCTTGGGGATTTCTAGGAAGGACCAGCTTCTGGGCTCCCTTTGGACGGAACAAGGAAGGGGGTGGGGAATCTACATTTGCACAGCACTGCACATAAGAGATGCTTTCACAGCCCAGAGGGGGCTGATGGAGGGAGGGCTGGGCCGAGGCCACCGAGCATCGATTTGCGTAAGCATAAGATGAAGTCTTCATGAAAGCCGAGAAACTGGGAAGATCTTTGAGCCAGGCCCTGGAAGATGGCAAGAAATGCAATTCATTTGCCAGGCAGAGTGGAGGAGGGCCGGGTGACGCAGGGGAGAGCTGCCGGGCGGCGGGCAGGCTCTGCGTCGTGCGGGGGCCTGTCCCGGGCTCATCGCCCGCGGGCACCGGGAGCGGGGGCTATGGCGTAAACACGGGTGCGGGAAGGGGGCCTCACCCGGACAAAGGCGGTCCGCGGGCGGCTGCGAGCGCGCGCTGCCCCCTGGTGGCGAGCCGCTCCCCTGCAGCCAGCGGCCGTCCCTTTGTTTTCCTGCGGCAGCTCCAGCCAAGGCTTGCTGAGGATTCTGGGCGAGGGGCGCCGCGAACCACGATGCCAGGGCGGTGCATGGGAGCCAGAACCGAATCCCGGCGCTGCGGCTCGCTGGCTACAAGACCGCTCACAGCCTCAGTTCCCCCCTATGTGAAATGGGGACGAGGAGCCACCCAACTCAAGGGTTAGTGGGGGGATTGGTGGTGCTCCAGATGCTGACTGAGGTCTTCTTGCCTCTAGCCCCGCCCCTCCCCCTCCCCCTCCCCCATCTCAACATCAGCTAATGGGGGTTGTCGCCCCCTGACCCTGGTTACAGCTCCTTTGCAGGTTCCATTAAGAAATCCATTCCCATGCACCATTTTGTGAGTTGGAGTGGAATTTTAGAGGAGATTTGGGGGCGGGTGGTCTCAGCACACAGAGTGTGGTCTCCCTCCCCTCCTCTTTTTCCCACCTTCATTCCTCTGAGCTTCCGCCATACCTTCCCCTTGTCTTGGAGCCATCCATTCAGAAAGCAGCGTCGCTGAGGCGTGGCCTCACGGTCTCACTCTGCACCCCCATCCCAAGCAGATGCCGAGCTCGTCCCTGAGAGGACTCAGGGAAGGTCCTGCATCCTGGCCTGTGGGACGTGTGTGGTGGCAGATCCATACTCATTAAATCCTTTCTGGAGACAAATCTGCCACCAGCTCACCCGTGGCCCCTGTTCCCTCTTTAACTTGATCATTTTCTGTCCCACCAGATAGAGGAGGACACAAGAGAGAGAGAGAATGAATTCGTTTGCTGGGGCTGCCGTAACTAGTATCACAGACTGAGGGGCCTTAAACAGTAGAGATTTATCTTTACACAGACCTGGAGGCCGGAAGTCCAACAACAAGGTACGAGCGGGGTTGGTTTGTTCTGAGCCTCTCCCCCGGGCTTGTAGATACATACCCATCTTCTTCCTGGGTCTTCACATGACCTTCCTTCTGTGGCTCTGTGTGGTAGTTTCTTCTTATAAAGACATGCCTCATATTGGACGAGGGCCCAACCTTGTTTTAACTCAGTTGTCTCTTTAAATACCCCATCTCCACGTACAGTCACATTCCGAGGTACTAAAGGTTCGGACTTCAACACAAGAAATTTTGGGGACACAACTCATCCCATAACTGAAAGAAAGAGAGAGGCAGGGTCGGGCCGGGGGGAAGAAAACAGTGTTGCCCCATATTGCCTCTTGCTTCCTCTTACTGGTATTCATACGTAGTGACTGACCATAGATGGTGGCTTGAGGACCAAAAACGACGTGCCAATGTGACTGACAACATTTGAAAGTCAGGCGATTTCACATGAAAATTTGGATCTCGATTTCCTCTTGAACATGGCGCCCTGAACGCACATTCCGACTGAGTGGAGTCCGTTTTGCTCAGGCTTTGCTGTTCCCCACGCTGCCCCCTGCCCACCCCGCTCATCACAGTGAAGGGGCCGCTTTGTCGTGGGAGCAGATGAGCCAGTGTGTGGCTCTCGGGGGGGGGGGGGGGGGATTGCTGCTAGACAGAGAGAACAGAGCATGCGGGATGTTTGAGGAGCGAGGAGAGGCTGGTGCCTCCAGACGGCCAGTTATGAGATGAATAAGCCCCGGGGATGTGATGGACAGCATGACGGCTGGCAGTAACGATGTTGTATTGCATATTTGAAAGTTGCTAAAAGTTCTCATCGCAAGAAAAAAATTGTAACCATGCAGGGTGATGGATGTTCATTAGACATGCTGTGGTGATCATTTTGCAATATATACAAATATTGAATCATTATGCTGTACACCAGAATCTAATATAATGTTGCATATCAAGTCTAGCTCTATTTAAAAAAGAAATAAAAGAAAAACAGAGAGCAGTGCCTGAGCCAGACGGAGCTGGGGGAGGGGATGGGGAGTTATCAGGGCAGATGGTGAGGCCCCTGTACGGCCAGGTGAGGACTTTGGATTTTACTTCAAGTGCGGTGGGAGCCACTGGAGAGCTCTGAGCTGCGGAAAGACAGGATCTGACTCCTCCCAATAGGACAAGACCGGTCCCCTGGAGGCAGCTGAGGGGGCCAGACCTGGGGATAACGTGGCTTACAGTTGGGGGTCATCATATGGGGTGAGCAGTGCTCAGGCTGGAGTTTGAGCCGCTGCATTTGCTGACTGACCAGATGTGGGGCAGGAGAGAAAGAGTGGAGAATGAGACAAGGTTTGGGCCCACGCTCCTGCAAGGGTGGAGCTGGGGGCCGCGGGAGGCAGCGTGTGCTCCCTTGCCCTGACGGCCTGTGTGCTGGGCGTTCACGTGTCTGTCCTGCTCCGTTGTCGGGGCAGCACTACAGGTGCGAGTTCCGAACACCCGTTTATTTATGGGGCATGGCGGAGGAGAGGCGCTCCCCAGCTTGGAACAGGAGCTGTGAGCTGAGCGGTGAAGATGGGCAATGAGAACGTCAGCATGGGCTCTTGTGCCAGTGCTCCCTGGCTCCTGGCACTCTGCTGAGGGCTCTCCCTGCGGATCCCCTGTCAGCCCCCCCCCCCCCCCCCCCCGCCGTGGTGCAGGGGCGGGCACGGTCCCTGGCTTGCGGATGAGAAAGCCAGGCTAGGAAACGGGACGGGGCCACCTGATGGCCAACCGCTGAGCTGGGTGGTCTCTCCAGGTGGGCCGCGCTGGACACCTAGAGTTTTGCTCGGCGCAACTTCCTAAATCTGGGTGAGGCTCAGGGACGCAGCGCTCCCAGGGTGCCTGCTGTTGTCGTCACGCTGAGCCGCTGCAAGGTGACAGACACCTGTCTCTGTTGCTCCGTAACATGGAAGGATGCTGCCCTGTAAGTGAAGACCCAACACCTCCGTGTGCGCATGCGCATGTGTGGGCGTGTGTGGGCGTGCCTGTGTGTGCGCGGGCGTGCGTGTGTGTGCGCGCGCGCATGTGCGTGCATGGGAGCATCTGATGGGAAGGATGCAAGGAGGGGCGTGTTGAAAGGCACCTTGCCAGACCCTCGGACCCTGCCAGGGAGCACCACTTGTGCTCAGGGGAAGAAACAGAGGCTCCCTCCTCAGACTGCAAGCCCATTGGGGCACATCCGGGGCGTTTACTCAGCACTGCGGCCAGGCCCTGTCTCCAGTTGGAGCACAATAAACGCGAGTTGAATGTGCGGCTTCTTTGTTTTGAAGCCCTGTGTACTCACTGTGGCCAAATCTCACCGAAACTCTGTGATCGCAAGTCTCGCTTTACAGGGAAGGGAACTCGACTGGGAGAGGGGACTGCTGAGCCCCAGGGAGCCCACCCAGGTGGGGGTGGAGGGGGATGGAGGGCAGTGGCCCAGGCCCCAGAGCAAGCTGCACACTCTCCTCTCTCTCTGTCCTCCCCTGCTGAGCTGAGTTAGGGAGGAGAGCCTTGCCCTGTCACCTAGGCCAGATGCAAGTTCTTGTTTGTCCCTACTCTGGGTGTAGCCTGGGGACAGTCACTACCCTTCTATGTCCCTTAGTCTTATAGTCTAGAAAATGGAAGATAAGAGCTCATACCTGGGAGGGAGAGATCGAGAACGGGACAGATCATCCCTGTGCCGCGTAAACTCCAGTAATAGCGCTAGCTGGCATTTGCTGAGGACTCACCCGGTGCCAGGCACCCTTCTAAGCTTGTTTAATCATCACAGCACCCTCTGAAGGCAGCACTAATATCCTCCCTGCTTTACAGATGAGGAAACGGGAGGCTCACAGTAGGGCAGTGACTTGTCATATGGCCCCTACGTGGAACCACTTGGCTTAAACGGTAACGCACTGTGTGGTTATTATCATTACTCCGTTCTTGAAATCAATGCTCGTTGAGTTTAAGAATGCTAAGGTTTGAGTCCTTCTCCCATCCTTTTCTCCCATAGCCCCGGGTGTGTGTGTGGGGGGGCGGGGAGGTCCTAGGGGCTGAGGAGCTGCTGGCTTAAAGCAGAGGCTGGGAGCTCCTTTGGAGAGCTTCTGGGTGGTGTGGGGGCTTTAGCTGTGGCAACACTGCCCTCCAGTGGTGAGGATGCAGCACAGTCCCTTGTGCAGTCTTGGGGCACACAGACCTCAGAACCCTTGAGAAGGGATGGTGTTCTGTGACAAGAACCACGGACTCCTGGATAATTGGAGCTGAAAGATCTCCCATGTGTTATTAAATGAATCTGCGTCCATGTCTTCAAGTAAGGGCTTCGGGAGACAATGCCTGCACCCCCCTTTGCAGCTCCTTGTGGCGATAACATGTTGATAATGGCTTCACAACTGACTTCCAGGGGGTAAAACCTTAACATGCCGCATTTGCCAGTTTCCGTGGTATAAATGCTGCCAACATGGCCACCCCTGAGTGACAAGCTCTCAGAGGAGTCCCTCGTGCTCGGGGCTGCAGAGCCTTCAGGTCTGAGCAGGCTTGGGGTTTAGCTTCTTAAACATTCCTCTGTGCTCTTCAAACATTCACATGTGCTCGGGCTTTTGTTTGACATAAATTGGGATGGAGCCTCACACATTTCTCTTCCATGTGCTATTTTTCCTGAAGGATCAGGCCCATCTCTCTGGTTGTTGTAGACAGATCTGTCTCCTGCTCTGTCACTGGTGCAAAGCAATCCATCGGAGGGATAACTTGGATTTATTTACCCAACACACCCCAAGGAGCTTTCCGGGTGCTGGCGTGGTGAATTCCTCCTCTCCTGTCTCCTAAGTCAATGTTGAAATATGAGTCTTCCAATTGTATTTTTATAATCTAGAGGATAGATTTTCAAGAGTGGGATTTCTGGGCCCAACAGTGTGTATGAACCTATCATGAACACTTCCAGAGCTCCTTCCAGAATGGTTGTCGCGGTTAGGGCTACCACGCCCATTGTAAGAGAATGACGATTGCCCCTCATCAGGATCCCTTCGCCATTTTTGTTTCAGCCTTGCAAATCAAATGAGCAACAACAATATTGCGTTTTATTCTGCGCTTCCCTGATGACAAATGAACTAGATTTGTCTTTGTACGTCCTTGGCTCATTTTTAGATGACATCGTTTGCTTTTTATTTATTAATTTGTAGGAGTTCTTCATATATTGGGGGAAATGGACTCTGTCACAGATGCCATGATTTCCCCAAACCTTCTGCCTTTGCGTGCGGTACTTTTTACTCCACAGAAGCTTGGGAAGGCAGCTCTGTTTCTTCTACTCTAAGGCATCTGGGTTTTCTGCTTGTTTAAGATGTTCGTCTCCAGGGGCGCCTGGGTGGCACAGCGGTTAAGCGTCTGCCTTCGGCTCAGGGCGTGATCCCGGTGTTAAGGGATCGAGCCCCACATCAGGCTCCTCCGCTGGGAGCCTGCTTCTTCCTCTCCCACTCCCCTGCTTGTGTTCCTTCTCTCGCTGCCTGTCTCTATCTCTGTTGAATAAATAAATAAAATCTTTAAAAAAAATTAAAAAAAAAAAGATGTTCGTCTCCATCCAAAGTCCTAAAGTTTTCCCAAAACATCATCTACTATTTTCACTTTGTTTTTTACATTTACATTCTGAATGCACTTTGAACCTTTCAAAAAAAAAATTAGCATGCTTAATATGGTCCAGTTTTTATTTTCTCAAATGGAAAATACCGTTTACTTCTCACTGCAACGAAATCTCACCATTTGAAATATTAAATTCCTGTGTGAACTTGGGTTTCTAAATACTGTACCCTGCATCACTGTTCTCTTGTTGGTCATTACCCTTTTGGACCTTTGCTGTACGTTGTGCTGGCTTTTTTAAAATTCTGGGGTCATACCATGCTGTCTTTTTATACTGGGTGTAGGATGAATAGAAATATTTTCTGTTTTCAAGAATATATTGCATTTTTTGACTTTGTTCTCCTTCCATGAGAACTTTAAAGTAATGTTGTCCTTTCCAAAAAATATTGAGATCTTAAGTGGAATTGAATTAAACAGTAAGAATTCGCATTTTTATGGTACTGCATCTTCCTCTGCAGGATGGAGAATTTCTCTCTGCTTATTGTCTTATTTTGTGTCCTCAGTAAGATTGTGGAGCTTTATTCATAGAGGTGCTGTCTCTTTTGTGTTAACTATCGTTAGGTATTTTATGATTTGTCTCTAATGTAAATAATTTCATTTTTTAAACATTTTTGCTTTTAAATGGTTAGCGCGAACGCAGACAAAAGCTATTGATTTTATGAATCTTTAAAGTAGAGTGTGGGGCTCCTGGGTGGCTCAGTGGGTTAAGCATCTGCCTTCGGCTCAGGTCATGATCTCAGGGTCCTGGGATCCAGCCCCAGGGCATCAGGTTCCCTGCTCAACAGGGAGCCTGCTTCTCCCTCTCCCTCTGCCTGCCACTCCCCTTGCTTGTGCGTGTTCTCTCTCTCTCTGTCAACATTTGCTGCAACGTGGACGGCACTGGAGGAGATAATGCTAAGTGAAATCTGTCAAATAAATAAATGAAATCTTTAAAATAAATAAAGTAGAGCGTAACTGGGGAGATTGTTTTCTCCCAGACCCTAGTTCAAGTCAGTAAGAGGAGCACTGGGCTTCAGCCGGCCCAGTTGGGGAGGGGCAGCGGTGATCACCTGCTGGGTCTGGCAGCTTCTCCAGCACCGGCAGCCCCTTACCTCCCCCAGCCCTGCCTTGCGGGCTCCCAGCAAGGCCCCGGGCAGGGAGCAGCCAGCATTCATGCCCTTACTAGAGCTGACCCTTGAACAACACGGGGGGGTTGGGGCACCAACTTGCCATACAGTCAAAACGACTTTTGACGCCCCCAGAACTTAACTACTAATAGCTTACTGTTGACCGGACACCCTACCAATAATATGTGTAACAGTCAACCCAATTTTTATGTTACTTATGTTATATACTGTATTCTTACAATAACGTGAGGGAAAAGGAAATGTTATTAAAATTATAAGGAAGAAAAATACATTTACAGTACTGTACTGTATTGTGTTTATCAGGAAAAAATTCATGTACAGGTGGACCCACTGAGTTCAAAGTCGTGTTCTGCAAGGATGTACTGTCACTCGCGAGCCGGGTGCCCTCGGCGGAGGTCTTCGCCTCTCCAGGTCTCTGTCTTCTCATCTGTACATCAGAGGTGATCAGCCTCGGACCACAGAGCTTCCCACACCATAGGAACCCAATACAATTCCCTTCCTGCCTCTCTTCTTTGATCAGGCAAAATCCGATCACTCCTTGGCACCCACGTCTGTCCCTCTGCTGTGCCGTGTCTGTAAATCATAGTCCTTGGGGGCACCTTCAGAGCCCCCTGTGTTGGAAGGGGAGATGCCTTCCCTCTGCACCAGCTTCAGCCGTGGGATGGAGGTGGCATGCTCCACATGGCTCTGGCCCCCGCTCACCAGCCACGGGCTGCCTTCAGACCTGAGGGAGTACAGAGCCGGCCCTGGCAGGTCATCAAAGTCCACAGTGGGCTCCGAATGACTTCCTGGGGACAGCAGTCACATCCTGTTCATGCTGTCTGGTGTGCAGGTCCCTAACCGGTAGATGGGAGAGACCATCATGGCTACATCAGGCTGCACGTTCTGTGAAAGGACTTCTATCGCCATGTGGGACTCAGAGCAAGCCTACCGTGGCTTTGGGAAGCACGGCTTGTCCCTCTGCCTGCTGGAAGAGACTAGAGAAGATCTGGGGGGGGGGGGGGTCTCACTTGTGGCTGCTGCTCCTGCTATTTTTCCTCCATTTGTCCATCCGTTCATTCATTCACTCTTGCCCTTCCTCGATCTTTCATTCACTAGCCAGTTAAGGAACACCGCCAGGTACCCCAGGTCCTGGAAGGGACGCAAAGGGGTTGAACCTTGGATAGTTCCTCCTACCACTATTTGTTGACTGAATGCATGAGTGAGTGAGTACATGTGACGATGAGGTTCACACTCTCAAGGGGAAGGCGGTGTCTTTGGGGTGAGTGCTGCTTGGACCAGGCAGCACATGACGATGCAGAAGCTGAGACCAGAGCAGCCAGGTGATGGAGCAGAGCGGTGACGAAGATTCTCCTCTTGACCAAGCTCCACACAGGCTCCTCTCAGCTCTTCTTCGACGAGGCCTTGGACGTCCGTGTTCACCTCTGCGTTGTCCACTTTTAGCAAGAATCCTGCGAAGTCGGTCTACCCAGCATCCCCCACCCGCAATATCCAAGCAGGTTCCTCCTCCTTCCACGCTCCCCCCGCTCTCCGTGACGTGCGCTCACCCTGGCCTGTCTTCAGCAGGAATCTGGTTGGGTCCATTTGGCCAGAATCCCTTGTTGAGAGTTTAGCTCAGCAGCTCCATGGTACTGCTGCGTCAGTATGCGTTCTGTGTGGTCAGGCAGCCCAGGGACGTGGGGTGGGGTGGGGGCCCTTCCCCCGCAGCTAGCCCCCCCCCCCCCCCCCCCCCCCCCGGCAAGCGCGTGCCCTAGATAGCAGATCCAAGTCACATGCAAATGTCAGCCTCCAGCTTCATTTCCCCAACAACCTTTGTGATCCAGGGTCACCCCTCCCTCCCAGCGCCCTGTACCTTCTGTACCCCTTCAATAAGACCCCTGGGCTCTTTTGGTGTGAATTGGCCAATCTGGCCCTAGCCCTGGCACCCCTCAAGGTGCACCCTGTGCCTCCCCCAGCACCTGTGAGTACTCAACTTCTCTATTTCAATTTCTCGTGGAGTCTGTTGTGAAACGGAGGCTCACCATCGGCCACCCCGTGCTCCACTTGACAAGGGCTCATTTAGCGGCCCTTACACCCCCCCGCCCCCCGAGCTGACGTGCTCACGTGCTGACCTCCACCCTGCTCCCTGGCTCTGAATTCGCACTTGCCTGTGCTGTATGCAGGGTCGAGCTCCTCTCTCTTCCCCGCTGTAAGACCCCATTGCAGCAGCCCTATACCTACCGACACGGCTCCTCTTAAGTAAAGTCCTCCTTCTCGGCTCCAGCAAATGTCACGGGGAAGACTGCAGGGCAGCAACTCACCCCATCCATGGACACACGGAGTCTACGGGTAGCTGTGCATAGTGTCCTCTGGGCTGGCTGAGGGACAGCCACACTTCTGGCAAACCCAGAAGAAAGCCACATCAGAACAGGCAGGAGAGGCTGGGACCCAGGCTTGCCAGAAACCCCGACCCCAGCGCAGCCATCCATAGCCACGGGGAACTGCAAACCCGGAGCTTCCGCCTGAAGGGCAAAGGGTTCCAACCTCACAACAGCCACCCCAACTTTGAAGACATACATTTGAGAGAAAACAAATAAATAAATAACAACAAATAAGAATCCTTTTTCTTAATCAGTGCCGCGGGTTTAGGAATGACAGCTGAGCCTTCAGTCTACAGCAGCCCCTCACTGGTTGTGTGGCCCTGGGCAAGTCATTTTACTTCCCTGAGTCTCTGTTTCAATACTGATGAAGCGAGGTTAGTAAACTTTATTTCGGGGACGCCTGAGTGGCTCAGTCGGTGAAGCATCTGCCTTCGACTCAGGCATCACCCCAGGGTCCTGGGATCGAGTCCCGTGTTGGGCTCCTTGCTCAGTGGGGAGCCTGCTTCTTCTTCTGCCTGCTGCTTCCCCTGCTTGTGTTCTCTATCTCTCTCTGATAAATCAATCAATCTTTTTTAAAAAAAGTTTACCTTGGGGTTGTGTGGAAAGGTTTTGGCTCAGGGATGTGTGTGTGGGAGCGGGGGGCTGGGTTATCAATGTGCTTCCTTCTCCAAGGCACAGGTGTGGGTACATCCAGCTGTGTGTGTGTGGGGGCGGGGGGGGGGGTTCTACTGGGTTCCTTTGCCTTCCTCCCCAGGCAGTCATCTCTTCCTTTCCCTGTGATGTGTCACGGTTGGTAGGACATTCTCTGAAATTTTATGTGCAGAGAATCCCCTTGCCTGGGCACTGTAAACACTTTTTTCCCTTTTCCTTTGCTGGTATGGATTTTTCTCTAATTTTATATCATTGTTTCACTTAAATCTTGGAAGGGCGTAAAAGCCTAAATTCCATTCCCCACTAAGAGAAACCAGAGCCCCTTGAAGTGATGTCTGACTCCAGGTCTGGGACGGGGAATGTGCATGATGAGTGTGAAATTTCTCGTCCTGCCTGAAAGTAAGTAGCTATCAAAGACGTCTAGACTGGGAGCGGAGCCAGTCTGAAGGCCCTCTCTCCTGTCTAAAGATGGGATGATTCTAGCCTCAGAAAGAACGACGGCTGCAATGGATGGAAATACAACAAACGCATAATGATGTTACTACCCTCTTTTGGAGGTTGCTAGGCTACCAGTTCATTATTCTGAAACTTGATAAATAAAGGGAAAGAATAAAACGTCATCTTGCCTTTCCTCCACAGAGGGTATTCCACGATGAGCAAATGGTTGATGAAGACATGTTCTCTCTAGTAGAATCAAAACTAGAAAAGGCAGGAGGAATGACAAAGTTGGAAAATGAACTTTGTGCAAATAAAGCACTCCATCTTGGCAACTGTGGTTAACGTCTGCAAAAACTCTCAAGGGACAGACTGACGCGCTAACTTCCACTAGATGCTGCGAAGAGGCTGACGGTACATTAACTCAGTGGACAATTGACTGTCATCGAAGTGGGGCCACCCTGACATGAGATGTCTCCAGACACAGTAGGAAGTCCACGGAACCACCCGTGAGGTATTCTTGCCAAAGTGACTCACCTGGGACTTCCTCATGCTTCCAGAACTGTTTCCAGGATACGTGTGGGAGGAAGGAAATTGTAGGCAGCATCAACCAATCCGCCAAAACCATAATGTGAGAAATTCTACCAGAAAAATGACGCTGCTTTTTCAAGAAATGAATGGCCAGCAGGGGGAGGTGGAGAGAATCACTAGAAAAAGAGAACCAAGAGACATACCAAAAAATGCAGTATTGGATCCTTTATTTGGATCCCAATTCCGACAAGCCAACTAGAGAATGACATTTGGAAGACAATTGGGGAAAAATGAATAAGTCCTTATGTGATAGAAACTCACACTGAATTAAAGGCCCGGGCTTTCTGGCTGGGCATTCGCTGGTGCTGGTTCTCCCATGGTGATATCTGGGTCCGGAGCTGCGTCATACCCACGGGGTTGGGAAGGAGAGGGATCCGAGGCTTTTCTGCTCCTCTGCCATATCCCTGCACTTCCCCGCCTGCAGACATCTAGATTCCATCTCCTTCTTTCCCTAACACCCCTGGTCTCACCCAGAGAACATCCTAACTGGGCTTCCCATGCCCACCGTTGGGCCCCGTTCAGTTCATTCTGCACTTAACAGCCAATAAGATCCTTTAAGCTTTGGCATATGAGTAGAGTGACACTGGCTGCTGTAAGAAATAAACTCGACAATTCTCCGTGTTCGCCCATGGAATTAATTCCACAGTGTTCTGTTTATGTCTTAGGTCATTGTCCAGCACAGGTGATTCTGGTTGGCAGGAGAATCCCCTCCTTGAGGTCATTCAGGAGACGAGGTGCCTTTCATTCTGAGGTTCTGTCTTCTTCTAGGGCCTGCAAACCCGCCTGCATCCTATCATGGAAGGAGACGTGAGCACAGAGGGGACCCTGATTTTTAAGCGCTCCATCCTAGAGATGTCAGACATTTCACTGGTGAGAACCAGGCATGTGGCCGCTGGTGGATGCAAGGCAGGCTGGGTCATGTAGTTCCTGGCTGGTCGGCGGCTCCCCAGGAACATCGTCCACAGGTGGAAGATGACCGCATGTGATAAAGTGTAGAGTGCTTAGAACCGTGCCTCGCCCACGGGAACACTTGATAAATGTTATCACTTATTATTATTTAACTAACATCCACACATTATTCTAAAAATTCAAACAGAACAAGAATATACAGTAGTGAATTCTCCCTTCCATCCCCAGCCATTTTGCCAAGTGTCACCAGTTTCTAGTACATTCTCCCGCCATGTGTTGGGTGTGTGTATGTACTCACAGATACAAATATACAATATGTACACATATATTTTTTAAACAAAAAGGATACCACTACATATATTTGCTCTGCTCCACTTAAGACTATATCTTGGGTATCATTGCAAATTTGCACAGCGGGATCAGCCCCATTCCCGTTAGCAGCTGTATCGTTTTCCACAGAATGGTGAAGACATCATTATTTAACCAGTCTTCTGCTGATGGGAAGGGTGTTTATGCAAATTCCATTTTTCTTTCCAGTTCGGTCAAAGGAAGATAAACTATTCATTTCTATGCTGTCTGAATACAAAATGAGAATAGAGGCCCTCATTTAGGGAGGGCAAGCAGTTGCCCCTGGGGGCAGGCCTGGGAGCTGCAGGTGCGTGCACCAGGCCTGACTCGGACATGGACAGGAATCTTTTTTTTTTTTTTTTTTTTTTTTTTTACTAATTCAACGAACCTTCCCTACTTCTTCAGTTTTAATGAAGTCATAATTTCTTGGCTGCTGGTTTGGTTCTCCCTCATGCAATGTGGCTGTTCCCCCAAAAGAGCAGCTGGGGAGAGGGAGAGGACATTTGTAATGGTCACTGGATGGCAGGGAACTTTTCAAAGTCCCCCACATCACAGCCTTCTCTTGGTGCTGCTTAGAAATGACTCACGCACTCACCCCCTCCCTTTACTTTCCTACTCCTGTGTTTCTCCATGGGTCTCTGCACCTCGGCCCGAGCCCAGCCCCACCATCCCTTACCCACTCATTCCTCGATCATTTCCTGACTACCCGCCACGCATCAGTGCTGAGCGGGCGGGGCTGAAACAAAGACCACGGCCGCACAGCAGCCACGACCCGGGCTCGGTGAGCACGCCCTGGGCACGGGCCCCACACTGTGCACTTGGACCTTCTGTGGCTGCTCCCCCAACCCGCTCCAGCGGGAGATGAGTGTAAGCTATTTGCTCTTGACCAACAGCTATTTTTCTTGTCTTTTCTTTGTAGGTAGACACTGTCCGCTGCAACTGAGGCTGAAAATGCCAGATATTCACTTCCCCAGCCTCCTTTGACCGAACTCTAGACAATGAGGGCAAGTTGGCTGGGGTGGAAACGCCCTCCACCCTTTTCTGCCTCTGGACACGGTTTGGTGAGGACACAGTGCGAGGAGCAGGCACAAACATCTGTGACCTGGAGGGGCAGGCTGAAAGAGTCACGAAGAAGCTGACCCAGGCCCTGACATTGTCATCTGCTGAATTATCCAAGCGTGGACCTGCCTGGTGCCTAAGGATCCCACGGCTAAAAGAGATGATCTGATGTGTCCAAGGAACCATGGCTGGTAGGGGGATACTGGGGTTATCATGATGACCCTGGGAGGCAGGAGTTCTATCTTTTCTTTTTTTCCAGAAGTTGTTTCTATTATGGTGCAGCAAAAGCTCAGAGGTTGTATAATTTCCACAAGGTCACACAACTTCCAACCCAGGTCTCCTAATCTGGGGAGAGGGGCCAAGTAAGACTCAGGACACCTACTTAAAATCAAATTTCAGATAAACAAGTTCTGTAAGTGTAAGCATGTCTTAGGCAATGTTTGGGATTTTTTACATTGTTTATGGGAAATTCAATTTAACTGTACATTCTATATATTTACTTACTAAAACCTCACAACCCTGTAGCCTGGGGATCTTGCTTTTGTGTCTCATTGCAAAGCTGCACTGAATTCACCCAGCATGTCAGCCACCTGCATAACATGGGATAGGAAAATGGGCCATATTATCAAGAAGCTAACTGGGACATAAGTTAAATGGGCCCAGAGTGCCTTTCCCCAAGCTATAGAGTGCAGGCTGGTGGCAGGCATACAAATTCATGCTGATCTTTCCCTGGGGCAAGCCCATTAACCGTCTTGGATCTCACTTACTCTTCTGGAAGTTAACAAAAATCTTAGTACCTAAGACAAAATGAGATCACATCTGCAAAACATTAGCTCAGTGCCTGGCACTAAGCGCTCTATACGAGCCTCTCCTCTTTCTTCTTCTCCTGCTAATGTCCTTCTGTACTATTTGTGTCACTGTTACTGTTTCAGTTGTTAGAATTAAGTGGCATGCCTTGCAGCCTGCACCAAAGACCTCTCCTGGCAGCCGCTTCTCTCTGTGCTGCCAGAAGAGGGCGCCATTGCCTGACAAAGAGGCAGCCACCAGGCCCAGCTGCCCCGCTCCACATCTGGGATAGGTTTCTCGCCCCGGTGCCTCTGTGCCCCAGGTTTTAGGTCACCCTGTGCTGCGTCAGACCTGTCACTGCCCTCCTTACCAGCACAGTCCTGTTCAGGGAGCCTCTGCCTGACCGCCCGTTTGGGAGCCTTTTCTATCAAGTTACCGTCGGACTATTTATTTCTTTTACCTCTTACCAGTCCATGCCCTGGTTTTTAATAAAAGTCCTGCTGGAGAATGATCAGAAGAGGTCTGTCGAGGTGCTGTCCGTGAGCCTTCCGAGTTCTTTCTCCTGGGTCTGTGAGCATGCGAGGGTCAGATGAGACGAATCCCTGCCTCTCCCGCTTCTCCAGTCACAGGCCATGCAATCCTGGGCTTCTGCTGAGCTCAGCACCCTACTGAACGTCCATTTCCTCGTCTGTGAAAAGGGAAAGGCCCCACCTGAGACGCGGGGAAGCTGATGGCAGCTGTGTTCGCCCCGTCCTGGGGTCTCGGTCAGCAGGGCATGTCTCGCCTTTCCCTCCATACTTCAGAGACTCTTCCTGAAAAGTCCGTGCAAGGAAGGTTCTAGGGACTCTAGTGACACCTGGTGACAGCTGGTGATGACAGTAATAATTGACGAGCCTGCCGTAGGTTCTCAAAAACGTCATCACATTTATTGCTTTAATCCTTACAAGAACTCCACAGAATAAGATGTTTTTTTACACCCATTTTAGAGCAAAAGTGTCGAGTTGGGGTGGGGGAGCATCTCCTCAAAGAAAGATGCACGGCTGTTCATTCAGAGCCTTGTGTTCTGGGTGGGACATCGCTGTCTCTGGCCTGTCTGTGGGGACGCGGACGGCCAGCAAGCGGCTTCTCTGAGCCTGGAGCTCAGATGGTTCTGGGTAGGCCCCATTCCGTTTATTCCTCGTGGCAGCCTTAAGACGTAGGGGGGGTTTCTGCGTCTGTTTTACAGCCCGAGAGATGGGGCTGAGGGAAGTCTAGGAAGTTGCTGGGGAGCCGGGGTTGGAAGGCAGGGTGTCTGCCTCCAGACTCATGCAGGGGCCACAGCCCACAAGAAGGGAATGGAAGGAAGGCACTCACACAAGCCGGGGAACCTGACCCCGACCCTCCCTCCGTGTGACCCTCTGAGATTGGGCCTCCCCATCTGCAGAGGAGAAAGGGCTGTGCTTCCTGCCAACTTAGGGGATTATCTGAAGCTCACATGAGAGAGTGGATAGAAAATTGTTTCCTAAACCAAGCTGGAGAGCGAGGATTGTAGCTGAGCCCACTCTGGAATTTGGACAAGCCCGGGCCTGTTTGGGGAAAGCCCGGGCAGGCCCCCAAGGAGTCAATTTCATGAGATTTTTGGTTGTTTGTTTGTGCCTAAAGGAGAACGAGGACGTGGCTTTGCACACCAGAGTCTCGGGAAGGCAGTGGCCGGGAGACCTGGGGTCTGTCCCGGATATTGTCCTGCGCGCTCAGCTGGGGCACCCGCCCTGTGTGCCCAGGGGCCAGAGGGGCTGCTGGGGGACTGCTTCGGCCAGGGGATCCCTGGGCCGGCCCGGAGCACCCACAGAGCCGACGTGGGACCAGGGCCCAAAGCGCCTTGGTGGCCGTGGGCCTCGAGGGGCGGCTGGCGCAGAGCGCGAGAGGACTGCACGTGAGCTCCAGCGGGCCCTTCAGTCCTCTGCGAAGTGTGTGCAGGCCTGGCGGGGGCTAGCAGCGAAGATGCCATCACTGCCACCGCGGGACACCAAGGTTAGGCCTGGGGAGATCCGAGCATCACCTTTCAAGGGCTGTGGTGGCGCGCTGGCTAATTTTTCATTCTCCAGAGAAAAGTCAGAAACGTGAAGCGCTCTCCTGGCCAGGTCTCCTGAGACGTGCCGCTCATAACGGGGTGTCCGCCCCTGTCCTGGCCCGACGCAGAGTGAAAGGCTTGGAGTCACCCAGCGCCGAATTCAAAGCTTCGCTCCCCCTTTTACAAGCAGGGTGGTCTCGCCTCTCTGGAGGCCGCTCCCCTCCCCTGTGAAATGTAGGTGAGGACGCGTGGCTGCCGGGGGCCTGGGGCTCCTCAGGGAGACGCTGAGTCATGATGCGCCTAACGCAGCAGGGGGTGCTCAGCCCTGCTCTCCAGTCTGTCTTTTTCCTCCCTCCCCAGTCCCTTTCCTTTCATTCATTCGGAGTAACGGGCAATGCGCTATAGGGCTCTCTGGGCTCTGGTCAGTGTCCTGACTCTTTGTAAATGCAATTCACAGCCACTGCACTCAAACGGCATCCTGGACATCATCGTCTCAGTGCCTCTGGTGGCCACAGTCTCAATGCAGCCCGTCGTGCCCTTCCAGAAACAAGACAGGCCAGGGATCTCCCTGAGCGAGCGTGGTCTGCTTCAGTTCCCCATGAAACGATTTTGGTCTGTTTCTTTTCTTTTTTTTTTTTTTATCACAGCTGAGCACAATCCTTTGTTCTTTCGTTTCTACTTCTCACATCCGCATGGCGTGGGGAGGCCAGCTGAGTATCTAGACTTCAGCGAAGTCAGCCTCCTGAAAAAGGATGCGGTTTGATGTGTGGAAATGAAGAGGAAAGCGTACAGAATGAAATCAGTAAGGCATCTATTTGGAGAGGACGGGAAGACACTAGTTTCTATGTTTGCCAACAGGCGAGGGCAGAGCTGTGCACATTCTCTGCGGCCAAAGGACAAAGGACGAGAGGAGGATGGCTTTCTCTGCAAAATCGTTTTCCTTTCCAAGAATGCAAAATCACATAGGGCTTCGTTTTAAAAAGTCAGATGCCTCTGACATCGAAGGCCATGTCCGGGTTGGCACAGGGAAGTGATGGCCAAGGCCATCCAGGGACTGCCATTCATTTGAAAATGCTGCTCCTTTTGTTATGGGAAGCGAGGGCCATACATAAAAACAAGGATAATACCACAGTGAAGGAAATACATTTTGACAAGGTCTTTTTTTTTAAATTCCTTTTCTCTCTCCAGCTGATAAACTGGATATTTCAAGAATACAATCGATGATTTAGGGAAAAGAACAAAGAAGATGAAAAAGGATGAGGAAATCTGGCCTATCCCTCTGTCCATTCAGACAGAGTGAATCTAAGGATGGCCTGGGTGGTGGCAGCTCAGGGAGAAGCAGGCGGAGGGGGCAGCATTGATAACTGGGCCCAGGGCAGTTGCTGAGCACACCCATTTTTAAAGCCAGATGGCCCTGGGTTTAAATCCCAGCAACACTGTTTGCCAACTCTCAGGCATTGGGGGAGCTTTTGTAACTTCTCTCAGCCTCAGTCTTCTCATCTGTAAAATGGGTAACCATGTTAACTACCTCCTAGGACCTCTGTGATATTAAAAAAGGTAAGAGTCCACAGAGAGCCCTCAGGAAGGGGGCATCACCATCATCGTAATTTGCAGAGCTGGTCGCTAGGGGGCTCTTTCTGCTTCTCTCTGTTCACTGGGCCCACCCTTCTTTCCCTCACTCAGCAAATCCTATTAAGACTTTCTTAAAAATATCTTCTGAATCCATCCTCTCCCTTGCATCCACCCTTCCACTGTCTGGCTTGGCTTACACGTCATGTCCCCTGGACTATTCCATAACGCCTGACCTGTGTGCCTCGTCCAGTCTCCCCGTCCAGCCCACCCCTCCCAGTGCACCAGGAGGGCTCCACCACAGAGATGTAATCACAACCTCGACTTAAAACCCTGTAGTGTCTCCGTCACCTTCTGAACAAGACCCAAGTGCCTTAGTAGGAGTATTGTGTTTATCAGACA
Source organism: Ursus arctos (assembly GCF_023065955.2). NCBI lineage: Eukaryota > Metazoa > Chordata > Mammalia > Carnivora > Ursidae > Ursus > Ursus arctos. The sequence continues at coordinate 60,747,965 of NW_026622819.1, forward strand.
TTGTTCAGTTGAAAAGTGACAGAAATCTACTGCAAACTGGCTTAAGGAAGTAATCCAAGGGGGTAGAAGGGTCAGTTCAGGTCCTCTGAGGAAGCAGATGCCAAGCTGGGAGTAGACTTAATAATGCAAGAGACCGATGCAGCTGGGAAGGTTCAAGGGGAGCGGCAAGTGATTTAGGTCTGCTCCTGTGAAGGAGAGAGGGAAAGAAGGAAAGAAGATGGGCTGAATGTAATGCAATTTCTAAATGTTCTGGCCCAGCCGGTGGGGAAATCCTACTGCCAAAGTCACCAGATAGAGGGGACCTGCAGGAATGGGACATGGGACAGTACTGGTGTCCCCACATGCTCAGTCATTGGCTGGAAGCAGCCCAGAGTTGCTGTGCAGGGTGGGAATGGGGGCGGGGGGCAAGGCTTGGCCTGGGAGTGAACGTGGTGGGGTCTGAGGGGCACATATTCATGACCGCCACAGGAAAAGACTTGGGTGCTCACACAACCCAAAAGTCCAGAAACAGCATTGCTCCAGGTCTGGCTCTATCTAGGTTTCTAGATGACATCTCTACCCTATTTCTCCATGTGGTGGCTCTGCTTCCCTTGGTATGGGCTCCGTTCTCTACAAGTTCTCTGCATGTGGTGGTAAGATGACCATTAACAGCTCCAGGCTTCCCTCCTCTCAGGTGCAATCCCGCGAAGGGGCCTACCTGTTTCCTTCCTGACCATTTGTATAAATGTCCCAGGAAGAGCTCCGATTGGCTCTGACTGGATCCTGTGCCCATCTCCGAACCAATCACCACGGCCAGGGGAAAGCCATGCTCAGATTGGCCAGTCCTGGGTGAAGTGCCCCCTGCAGGAGCCGGTGGGAGAGCAGCTTCACCCCCCACACCTGAGAGTGGGGGAAGGGCAGTTCCTCAAGGAACACTGGGGAAAAATTGGGGTGTATGGAAAAGAAGAACGGGAAATGAATGCAGAGTAAACACAACACAGGTTCTCTCTCCATAGATCATTCTTTACATTTCTCCCTGAGGTATATACAGTGGGGTTTCCCTTCTCTCTTGATGGACAGCAAACCAAGTCTAAACTTAGTGGCTTAACACAGAGTGAGCTATTACTGCTTATGGATTTGAGGGCTCACCGGGCAGTTACTCTGATGGTCTGGCCTTGGGCTGCTGGCAGGACTGCAGCCAGCTCAGCTTGCTCCTCACGGGCCTCCGCCCCTCGCCCTCCACGTATCATGGTTCAGCAGTCAGCTTGACCTTTTTCGCTTCAAGGTGCTGCTTTCCAGAGAGAGCATGGAGGACAAGGCTGGCCCCTGTCATTTCTGCCACACTGATGGCATTGGTCAAAGTAAGTCACAAGGACAGCCCAGAGTGAGGAGAGGAAGAGGGGCAACAGCCTCTGCGTCTCGAAGAAAGGAGCAGAGAAGAATTTGTGACCATTTTTAATCCTCAAAATGAAAATGGGATTGGGAGGTGGCTCGGATCTGGCCCAACAGCTGAAGGTTAGAAGGGGCTTCCCTCTGCCGCTTTCCTGGTTGGGGTTACAAACTGGCTTCTCAGTTTCGGCTTCTTTCTTCGGAGATTTGGGGTGTGACTGTGACACCTGGAGGGGGCATGCTGGGGACAGGCCCCGTGAACAAACCACAGAGGCATTGGTCCCCTAGTTCACCACTAGACTCTGAGCACTTGACAGGGAGGACACGGGGCATCCTTCATCCCAGGGCTGGGCCCAGGAATCCATAAGACAGGTGAGCACAAAGTCCCCATCCTGCCTGTGGCATTTGTGGGCATGAAAGCTCCCAGCAGCGAGACCCTGCCTGTCCACTCACAGCTATTTCCCCAGCACCCGGCACAGGGCCTGACACAGTAGGTGCTCAATAAATACTTGATGGCCAAGTGAATGAATCACCCTGAGCCTTATTTTCTTCATCTGAAACATCATGGTAACCACAGTAACAGTAACAACTAGCACAGTCAGGATGACGATGTCAAGACCCAAGCCCTCAACACTACCCGCGAAGCCCTGCCCGATCCGGCCTCTATGTATCTCTTCAGCCTCACTCCATACCAAGCTGTGTGGCTCTCTGCACTCCAGCCATTGAACCTAGTTCCGCTTTCTCATATTCACCCATGCCCTTACCCCAGGACATTTGCACATGCTGTTCTCTGTACTGGATGCTCTTCCCTCCCCTTCCTCACCTAATTAGCTGCTGGCCATCTTTAACATCCCGGCTTTAGGAGCCCTCCCTGGGAGAAGACATCCCTCAAGCCCTGGACAGTTGGGTATTCCTACTGCATGCTCTCAGAGCACTGTGTGCCTTTCTTCCTGGCTCTTCTTAGAGGTTGTCTTAGGGTTCTCGAGAGAACAAAACCAACAAAAACAGAACACACACACACACACACACACACACACACATCCTATTTATACATAGAAAGAGATTTATTGTAAGGAATTGACTCACATGATTTTGGAGGTTAAAAAGTCCACTGGTTTGTCATTTTTAAGCTGGAGGCCCATTAAAACCAGTGATTTGGTTCCAGTCTGAGTCCAAAGGCCTGGGAATCAGGAGAACTGATGGTTTGAGTCCCAGTGTGAGGGCAGGAGAAGACTGACGTCCCTGTTCAACAGTCAGGCAGAAAGAGAGCAAATTCTCCCTTTCTCTGCCTGTTTGTTCTAGTCAGGCCTTCCACGGACTGGATCAGGCTCATATGTGCTGGAAAGGGCGATCTGCTTTACTCAGCCTACCGATTCGCATGCTAATCTGATCTGGAAGCACCCTCACAGACACGCCTAGAAATAATGTCTCACCAAACAGGTGGGCTCCCCATGGCCAGGTCAAGGTGACACGTTCCATGAACCGTCACAGAGCTGGTAGCTGCAGTAAGCCTACCCTGGCCTGTCCTCGGCTTGGCAAGACTAGTGATGGGGCTGGTTCCAGAACTTACAGGTACCTGGCACATAGTAGGTGCTTCACACGTATTGGGCTAAATGGGCCAATGGGTGGATCAAAGGGTGATTGCCTGGCCTGGTGCATTGTGTCAAGAGGGCACTCAACCAACATCGGTCCCCTCAGGAGGTCTTAGTAAACTGTATTTAAGTAAATGAATGAATGAAGGAGCTAGTGAATGGCTGGAACCAATCTATTGTACAAATTTGTGGGAGAAGACAAAATCAGAAATGTAATTACAAAGCAATGAGCAAATGTCAGAAGAATTTAAACAAATAATTGTTACAGTTCCCCAGCTGTCCCTCTCATTGTTCTTAAAATAAAAGAATTTCTGCTAATGGGGGTTGGGGGGAATATGCGAAAACCACATGAATGAAAAGAAGTGACCCCAAGAGCTGGCATCCCAGGAGGACAAGCTGGAGCCATCAGTGACTTCATGACAGGCTGTCATCACCGTCACCATGAAAAGCCAGCAGAAGTCCCCTCCAGCCATCCCAGCCCCACAGAGCCAAAAATGTACCAACGTCATGTCTGCAGTTGACCTCGGTTCCCAGTGCCTTTCTTCACATTCTTGGGGAGGCACTTGTGAAACTCAAGCCAGATGCTGCACAAGGACAGGCGAGAGAGCACGTCTGAGAGTGAGTGCTCAGCCACATACCTTTCCCGGCTTCACGGCTGCAGACTGGCAGGCGCCTCCGCGGGGCCCGCGCCCACCCCAGAAACCACCCATGGCCCGGGCTGAGGCTTGAACCCCTACACAGCATGTTGGAGTCGGAAGGGGCCCCGGGAGCCTTCGGTCTGCTCCTTTTGGGCAGACTGGAAAACAGACCCAGAGAGGGAAAACGGACGCACAAGGTCACACAGCAAATGAGCTCAGCAGCGTCATGCCAAGTCAGAGCGGAGCCTGGGGCAAAAGGAGGGATCAGTAAAACGGGTTCTGTTTTTATTTCGAAATTTGGTATTTTGTTTATCAGGGATTTTTGCATTAACTTTGATGTTGGAAAACATTGAATTAAACTATTATGAATCTTGATCACTGAGTTTTTTTTTAATGCCCCCGTAAATTCTGCTCCCAAGGCAAGTGCCTCACCCCAGTGCCAGCCCTGGGAGTCAACCCATATTTCTTGGTTGGGAAGTCCACGGCCCCTTCTCAGACAGGAGGCGGGTGGGCGCATACTTCTGGGAAGAACTGGCTTTGTGGGCAGGCGCACCTGGGTCCTATACCTGCCTCTAGCACCCCCAGCCAGTGACCTCGAGCAGGTCACTGAGTGCCAATCTAGTGGCCAAGTATAATGGGACCAGGCACACAAATTGCCTGGGGCAGAGCCTGAGGCTAGGGCTCCGGGTCAGTATCACCCTCTCCTCTTTTCCTTTCCGAGGCAATAGACCCTTGGTGCTCAGTGTCCCCCAAACCAGCCTGCACCCTCCCAGCTGACTCACAACGGTCTCTGGCCCAGCGTAGGCTGGCCCCACTCTGCCCCGGCCGGGCAGAAATCTGACCTTCTTCCTCTTGCACCCTCCCTCCCTGCCAGCCGCATTCCCCGACTCTCGAGCCAGAGATAAGACCGCTGTCTCCTGCTTCTTTCTCTTCTGTCTGGCCTGGCCGAGCCAGTGTATATGGTCTTAGTTTTCTATATTTATAGCAACGGGGGTGGGGGGACGCGGGCAGGGGGTCGGGTGGCTGGCCCGGAGCTCCTGGGCCCGTGGAAGCCGCCGGCCACAGGGGGTATTTAGCTCTGGGCCCGCTGGTTGTAATTCTGGGGGTAGGAGCGCTGGTCGGGACCAGGTCCCTCTGGCTTCGATGACAGGCCTTCAGCAGGCACTATGATTGCAGAGCTGAAACCATTCATTTTCTCCCTGGCAAACTGTAGTTAAAGAGGTGCTAGCGGGCAGCCTGCTTGTCTGCAGGGAGGCTGATCAAAGGGCTCGAGGCATCTGTTTGGTCTCTGTTTTCTTTCCCCCACCCCCTTTGAAAAAAAATAGTTAAAAAGTAATTGATGAAAATGAATACCTGTCCTTCTCCGGAGGCTAAAAGGCAGCCACATATTAGAGATATTAAATATGCATTGGGTGTTTTTTACACTTTGGTCAGTTTTATAATGAGAAAATTGGGCCTAGAGAATACTCCCAATGTGTCTGCTCCCATTAAAACCTCTCAGCAGGGTTTTTATAATATCGCACCCGACGTTCTACACCCGAAGGATTTCTTGAAGAAGATTAAACTCTCCCCGCTCTGGCCTGTGATTGTCAACAGTGTCCCAGCCGGTCCCCAGCCCCGCAGGCCTCCCCACCCATGTCTCCCCGTGTCCTGGAGCCCAGCACAGAGGCTGCCCCATGCGACGTTGTCCGGGACTCCAGCCTCTCCCCGCTCACAGGGCCCTGAAGCTTTGGAACTTGCTCTTTGCTTGACTGCCCGAGAAAGGTTTTCAGCTTAAAAACACAAACTGAGGGCTACAGAGGGGAGGGGGGTGGGGGAATGGGATAGACCGGTGATGGGTAGTAAGGAGGGCACATATTGCATGGTGCACTGGGTGTTATACACAACTAATGAATCATCGAGCCTTACATCGAAAACCGGGGATGTACTGTATGGTGACTAACATAATATAATAAAAAATCATTATTAATGAAAAAAAAAAAAAAAAAAAAAAAAAAAAAAAAGAATGTTAGATATTAACCCAAGTATAAAATATAATTTTAAATACAAGTGATCTAAATAGGTCAATTTAAAAACAAATTTTCAGTGCATTAAGAAAGCAAGAATATACTTAAAGTATAAATGATATATATATATACTTTATATGTATCAGATATGTTGAAAGTAAAGAGGTAGAGAACAATACAAAAAAAAAAAAAAAAAAAAAAAAAAAAAACACACACACTTTACTCTTGCACACGTCTCACTTGGTTTTACAAGAAGATAAAGGCACTTAGGCCCGAGAATAAAATACCCCGAGCACAGTTGAAGAAGGACCTGCTTGGGATTCTCAGGAGGTGGGGTACATTTTAGGAGACTCTAAGAGAATAATTCATTAAAACAACAACAAACTGAAAACACATGTGATGTCTCTGAGCAGTGGGGAAGTGGGGAGAGGCCTCATGAGCCGTGCTCCACCCCGCACGCAGGCTGCGGCCTCGCTTGGAACCCGAGCTCGATTATTCATCCTCGCGGTTGTGTGCACATGGGAGCATTGCTGTGCCAGCCCAGGAGCTGGGAATACTGAGAAGTCCCGGTCTGCCGACACCACGTTGGAAGGGCTCACGGTGCTGGCTTAAAAGCTCCCTGTTTTGTGTTCCATTTACGGCCTTGTGTGCCAAGATTTTGCTAAGCCCTCTCTGGGCACCCAATAAGGACCAGCTGTACCCTGGGGCATTTCCAGCCTGCCACCTATAAGGCTTAATTCTGAACCCTCCTTGCCACCCTCCCTCTCCGTCTCCGAGTCCCTCTGGCAAAAGCAGAATGAAATCCTTTGTGCACGTCTGGACAGGGAATATATAGTTTTCCGAGTATTTTCATAGCCCTTGTTGCAGTAACATCCTCACCAGGATCCTTTGAAATAGGGATTGCTGTTCCCATTTCACAGATGGGGACAATCGGGACTCGCCAGGTCACGTGGCTAGTAGGTTGCAGTGCCCACATCCGGATAACTCCAAAACAAGTTCCCACATGACACCCAGATTCATGAGGGTTTTCCAGTGAAAGAACCCAGGCCTTGGCACCTGGCAGACCCTGGTTGGAAATTGACTCTGACCCTGGGCAGGTCACTTTTCTGTTCAGGGTTTGAAGGGGCCGCAGTAATCTGGAGCCTGGCGAAGGGAAAGCACTCGATAGATGTTATTGCCCTCCCTTTGAAGAGGTTTGCCTCAAGGGGCAAAAGTTGCTTATTGTGGGATCTCCCAGCCATGCTTGGCCATATGGTTTTCCCTTCCCTCCCCCTGGTCTGAATGCAGCCTTGGAAAATAGAACGAATCTCTCAAGCCTGTGGGCGTGGAGATGCCCAGGCTCTGGTCCATTCCTGACTTCATGCCCACTCACTCCCAGCAGGCCCAGCTGCTCATTAGCATAATTCCGCTGCCTATGGGTATGGGCCATGTGAACATTCTTTCTGGTTCCCCAACACCCCGAGGAAAGGAGGACATTAGATATGCCAGGAGGTCACTCCATGTGGAATGGTCTAGCCGGTTGAAATATTTCCTTCTAATGGGCTTTAATTTTCTTCTAGAATGAATACCTTAGCATGTCAGCTTTCCAGTCATTAGACTGGAGCCTCTGCCTGAGGAAGCTCAGCTGGGTTGAACGGAGACAGTCTCCCTCCCTCCCCAACATGCAACGCTGCCTGGGATGGATTTGGGGGCTCCCATCTTCGTCCCCTCTCAGCATCTGGGTGGAGACTTCTGGGTTGGTTAGCCTTCCAAGGACAATTCTTTGCCATGGGCCAGTCCAAACTGAAATGGGAGGAAAAACACTGAAGACCTACTATGTGTCAAGGGTTGTACTAAGCACTTCACAAATAATTACTCCATAATGATGTGCGATGTGTATTTAGTGCTTACTGTGTACCAGATCTTGAGGCAAATGCTTTCCATGTATTATTTCTCATTCAAGCCTCAGAAATATCCTTGAAACCTGTACTATTATTATCCACATTTTTTAAGGATGGAAACAGAGACTAGAATAATAACCTGCCCAGGATCAGTTAACAAGCAATAATACACCTAGGCTTGTGTGACTCAGAATCTTAGTACGCAAACCAATTTTACACTGTCAGCTAATGTGATCTTCCTAATACCCATGAGAATGAGGTCGTTAATTCCGTTTTATAAATGAGAAGACTAAGGCACATAAATGGTGTATAACTTGCGTGTGTCTCTGAAGTCATATGCCTGCTAAGTGGAAGGACAGGATTTGAATTCATGAAGCCTGACTTAAAAAGTGACACTCAAGGGGCGCTGGGTGGCGCAGTCGTTAAGCGTCTGCCTTCGGCTCAGGGCGTGATCCCGGCGTTCTGGGATCGAGCCCCACATCAGGCTCCTCCGCTATGAGCCTGCTTCTTCCTCTCCCACTCCCCCTGCTGTGTTTCCTCTCTCGCTGGCTGTCTCTCTCTCTGTCAAATAAATAAATAAAATCTTAAAAAAAAAAAAAAGTGACACTCAAGGACTAGGCTTTAAAGGCCCACCCGGTTCTTGAACTTCCAGTTCCCTTGTGGCTAAATGCTCTTTCTTTGCCTGACCTAAGTAGCGAGCTTCTATATATCCCTCAAGACCCTGTTCAAATGCCCCTCGTCAGGAAAGACTTCCCTAATTATTCCAAACACGTTTGTGCTCCCTTCTCTGTGTACTTAGAGAACCAAGGTTGCATATCCCATTGTCCGTTTTACTAGTATCCGTGTCCCTCATTAAACAGTAGCTCCTGAGGGTGGGTTACAAATCTTACTGGTCTGCATATCCTTAAACTTAGCACAGACTAGACACCAAGTAGTGATAGGGTATAGAGATTCGCGCCTTTCTTTGAGCCACTTTGGGATCTTTGAATATATTATTTGATATGTTATATCCATATAATCTACTTAGGACGTATAAATCAGGGATTTTTAATTGAGAGCGCACATCAGATCACACACGGAATTTGTAAAAGCTCAGATTCCAGGCCTAAAATCAAAACCACAAGAAACAAGCACTGGTGGAGATGTGGAGAATAAGAACGCTCGTGCACTGTTGGTGGGAATGCAGACTGGTGCAGCCTCTGTGGAAGACAGTACAGAGGTCCCTCAAAAATTAAAAATAGAACAACGCTATGATCCAGTAATTGCACTACTGGGTATTTACCTGAAGAATACAAAACACCAATTCAAATAACTAGTTACCAGAGGGGACGATGGGCCTGGGCGGATGGGGGAAGTAGGTGAAGGGATTAAGAGTACACTTATGATGAGCCCAGAATACCGTATGGAATTGCTGAATCACTATATTGTACACACAAAACAAATATAACACTGTATATTAACTACGCTGGAATTAAAATTTTAAAAAATGTTTAGATTGCAGGACCCTCTGTGAAGTCTACCAAATCATATACTATCATAGCTACTATCATATCTGTCCAGGACCCAGTCACCTTGTCACCATACCGGTAGGAAGGTCACCTACATTGAAGCCATCAGAGTCCTTCCCTGGGAATTTTCTGCTGGAGCCATAGAGAAGAGTTTTCTTTGTGCTTCCAGTCATAGAGCTGGGAAAACGGGACTGTGGCCGGCAGGAACTGTGCTCCCCAGCACCCGTGGAAAGCCTGTCTTCTGTAGGGCCTAGCATGGGCAGAGAGGGACATTGAGAGAAAGAAAGAGAGAGAACACCCAGCCATCCCCTAGGTCCACTCCAGTCTTGCCCTTTGGGAAGTTTGATGAAATGAGACCAAGGATTCGCCTCTTTTTTCTTAAGCAATTTTTTAAGAGGTTTCCGTCACTCTCGAGGTCTGTGTGGTGTGCATACGTTATGCGGTATTCACACATCGTAACGGGCTATAATGTTAGGCAGTACTTTTTATATGAAAAGATAAATAAGTGTGCAAATGCTCCTTATACCCTGACCCAGATAGCCCTTAGCTTGGGATACGTGCCCCTGTGCACGATGTCCTCTCACCCACAGGGTCCATGTGTGGGTCCCACACTGACAGAAAGAGTGGGGAGGGTTTCTCAGCCAGCACGACTGAGTGGAATCCACTTCAAGACAAGGCTCTTGAGGAGGACGCAATCTTGCTTCTTCAAAGAGAAAACTGGATGGAAAACTGAGGGCCACCACCAAAGATGGATTGAGAAAATCATCTATGACATTAGAGACACAAAGCTATGTTTTTGGTTATTTACGGGGATCGAAGAGATTTTCAATGTGAGTCTTGGTTGCTCCGACTTGTACTTTACTTGTTGATTTCACATTCGCTATGATCGGCCTCCACAGAATGTAATGGGGTGTCTCTTAATATTATCGGTCCATCGCTGGTGGCTTTTCAAGAATGTTACAAGCCACCTCGCAGCCCATCTGTCTCCTTCAGAATAATCTTCTGCCCCAAGTTTCTCCATACCTTTGTGTTCACTTGTCTTCTCTAATGAATGCAGGCCCATCCCTCATTAAGCCATTGGCTAAGCACCTGGTAGATGACAGGCCTTGCGCTGGGTTCTGTGACACCAACATGGATCAAAGGTGGCTCCTGCCCTCAGGGAGGTTGTAACTTCTTGTCTCTGAGAGGCAGACGAGGACATAGACAGGATATCATGTGCTGTGACGGAGGGATTGGTAAAGCGTGGTGCAAGCACAGAGGAGGGGTCCACTAGCATTAGCGGCAGGTGGGGGGGTCACAGCAGGGTAACTTGGATCCAGGCTTTGACGTATGTGTAGGAGTTTACCAAGTAGAGAGAGAAGAGCACCCTAAGGCTGCACTCAAATATTTCCCAATTCAGTGTCAAAAATTGTGTCCCCAGACACGTCCTTCACAGTAGAGCATCTTTTTTTTTTTTTAACCAAAAAAAATTTGGAGGAGGGAAGCATTTATATTCTACTTGGAGATTTGTCTGGGGCCTTTTCCTAACCTACACAGCGGCCTCCTGAGGAAAGGAGAATCTGGTAAAATATCTTATGTCTGAAAGCCACAAAAATATACAGAGCAGGAGCAAAGTTTGACATATAAATACATTATATAAACGCATTCACAGCTCAATTTCCTCACCCTCTGACTGCCAGTAATTTACTCCGACAGCTTCAGCTGAAACCATTCCTCACTTGCTATAATAATCTGGAAAGGTGTGTTAGAATTTTCTTCATTCTGCAGGACTTTATTTTTTCCTTGCCAAGAAAGCATTTATCCTTTAGCTCTGGCTTCTCTGATTTGAGGGAGGCGGGAAATAGACCCAATTCTCTCTGGCAGGAAAATCAAGTGATTTCTGCTTTTGTGGGTGTTTTCTTTCAGTTCAGTTTTGATTGATGTGTCCAATGCCTTAGAGCTCACACGAGGCTTTCACCCTTTGTTTACGATGACCCCGGGAGATGGACCTATGACTCAAAGGACAGAAGGACGAAGGGGAGAGAAAAATAAAGACCGAACGGGCTCTAGCTTTCGCAGGTACTTTCCACACGTAAGACCTGATAAGTCCTCCAAACAATCTTTAAAAGCAGGTGTTGCGGGCCTGTTTTACAGCTGAGGAAACCGATGTGAAATGAACCATTAGAGGTCAGCAAGGTCCCCATGGGACCCCAGGTCCCTCGCCAAGCCCCTGTTACCTTTGACACGATCCCACCACCTCCACAGGACTGCCCTGAGGACCTCCTACGTGCCTGTATCATCCGTTGGGGGAGATGAAGTAGGTGCGAGACGGATCCTCCCCTCCTGAACCCCGATCTCAATGAGAAGCAGGGAAAAAGAGAGACATTTCAGAAGGGGGACTGCCTCAGAAGAAAACTGCCACCTCTGTGAAGCCCTCACCCATGTCAGATGCTTGCTGAGGGAAGCATTTGGTCAATTCTCCTTAAAAAAAAAAAAAAGATTTTATTTATTTGTCTGAGAGAGAGAGAGCACAAAGGCAGGGGAAGCGGCAGGCAGAGGGAGAGGGAGAAGCAGTTTCCCCGCTGAGCAGGGAGCCCAATGCAGGGCTCCATCCCAGGACCCTGGGATCACGACCTGAGCCAAAGGCAGACGATTAGCCAACTGAACCACCCAGGAGGCCCTGGTCAATTCTCCTGATGGTCTGGGAGGTACATGTGAATATTACCCGAGATTTTTTTTTTTGTAAGATTTATTAATTTATTTATTTGAGAGAGAGAGAGAGAGAAAGCAGTGGGAGGGACAGAGGGAGAGGGAGAGTGAGAATCCACAAGCAGACTCCCCACTGAGTGTGGAACCCGACGCAGGGCTTGATCCCAGGACCCTGAGATCATGACCTGAGCCTAAACCAAGAGTTGGCTGCTTAACCGACTGAGCCACCCAGGTGCCCCATGATCTGAGTTTTACTGCCCAAAGCCGAATGCCTTGAAATCTGCAGTGGAGTTCAACACAGCCTGTTTGATTCCAAAGTGCAGCGAGAAGTCACAGAGCTTGCCTAGCCTTGGAGTCACTGCCCAGCTCCATGCCTGCTTCTGCCTCTCATTAGCTGTGTGTGCTTGGGCAAGTTACCTCCCGTCTCTGAGCCTCCATTTCCAAGGCTGTAAAGTGAGTAATTAACTCAAGGTGGTGTTGTGAGGATTACATGTTGAGCACCTTGTATTGTAAGAGCCACCTTCTGCCCTCGGGTCATTAGTGGTGGTGGGGGCCTTATCTGCATCCTGATCAGATACACTCTGAGAATGAGGGAAAGAGACACACCTTGAATGTTTGTCTTGGATTCTGGACCTGTTCTTCAGTTGTGGGCTGCCAGTCGCACTGGAGGTAGGGAGAGCTTGATGGAATGTTGCCTGTCTCCTACCCCACCCCTACCCGCACCCCCAGCTCGCCCACAACCAGCTTCCACAAAGGCAGCCAAAGGAAAAGAACTTTTTCTTCCTCTCTCAGGATTTGGTAGGTCCGACCCTCAGGAAAGGTTTGTTGGCAGGTGGGGGAGGCGAAAGCGTGTCTCAGCGAAATCTGCCTAAGAACCAAGCAGAAGGAGCTTTTCCCTAAAATGCCATTTGCATCTAGGAGGCAAGCTCATGGCTGGGTTACTTCTCTTAGGCATATCCCTCTTATTTATCCGAGGCAAGCAAAATAGATTAGCAGGACCATCCGATGGACTGTAATGAGGAGCCTGATTGTCTGTGGGGAAGCTGGAAGGACTCCCGTGGGGCCAGACGGACCACTGGGCTGCAATGAAACCCAGCTCAGCCACCTCGTCACGGCGTCACCTGCCTCTTACCCTGTCCAAGCCCCAGTTTCCTTTTCTGCAATGTGGGGGCAATAACTGTACCCGTTTCCTGGGGCTGTCATATAGCAAAGCACTGCCATCTAGGGGCTTTCGACAACAGAACTTTCTTCTCTCAGTTCTGGAGGCCAGAAGTTCAAAATCGAGGCATGGCAGGGCTACGTTCCCTCTGCAGGACTAAAGGGAGAATGCCTTCCTTGCCTCCGTCCTACCTGCTGGGGTTGCTGGCAATTCCTGGCGTTCTCTGGCTTGTAGACGATTCCTCCACCCTGTGTCTCCATCACCGTGGCGTTCTCCCTGTGGTCTGTGTCTCTCTTCTCAGGATCGGATGGGCCCACCCCAACGGCTTCCTCTTAGCATTTCCAAAGATCCTATTTCCAAAGAAGTTCTCTTCAAAGTATCTTTTTTTGGGGATGCAACTCAACTCATAATAATGTCGCATGATTTTGTGGAGGGTTGGAAAGCTACCTATCCCAAGGGCCCAGCCCAGAGTCGGGCCACTGGTTGCTTTCATGCTGGAGGCTTGTGAATTCATTGCTCCCACGTTCCACCCGTGTCCCCAGAAACATCTGTGCTCCATTCTGTTGTCTTTTTAACAAAATGCATTTGTTTATTTAATTACACAAGTTACCTTCTTGTAAAAGGACAAAAAACCTCAGAATACAAAAATATATTTATATGAAATGTCTAAAAAGGAAAATTGATAAAGACAGAAAGTGGATTAGTGAGTGCCTCCGGCTCGGGGGAGGGGGAGGATTGGGTGTGACTGCTAACGCGTGGGTATGAGATTCTTGCTGGAACGATGAAAATGCTCTCAAATTAGATTATGGTAATGGTTGCACAACTCTAAACACACTAAAAACATTGGACGGTATACTTTAGATGGAAAATTTTTATGGTATGTAAGTTGTGTCTCAATAAAGCTGTTTAAAATATATATATATACACACACACACATATATATATGTATATACACAGAAATATATATATATGGAAAGAGAATAAACCTCCCTTCCTTCTCCCATCCCTCCGACCCAACTCTGCTCCTCACAGGAGCCATTATAAATAACTTCACTTTATCGTTACGGGTGTGTTTCCTGCACATTTACATTCATGTATATGAATATATGTAAGTGTATAATTTGGGGGTACAGATTTTTTTTTGCATGAACTGGATCACCTCCCATGTATTATCTTTCAACATTTTTGTTATGATATGTTTGTTAAGATATGAAATGTTTTTTCCTTACTAATACACCTGGGACAAATTTCGTTCTTAGAACAAGCAGGGGGACCTCGTTCATTCTAGCAGCCACCTGGCACTCCATAGAAGACCGGAATACAAAGGTTTCAACATTCTCCTATTTGGGGGCGTTTTGATTGCCCCCGGTTTCTCACCGTGACAAAGACATGCCTGTACGTGCATGGGTGACTCACCCATGCTTCACTAGAAGCTTCCTTCCTGCTCCCTGATGGCCACTGTAACCGCCCCGCCCCCACCAGGTCTACAGAAGCTTCAGGGCTCCCCCACTGCTGAAGAAAAGGTAGTTGGAAATTCCAAATAATCAGAATCACAATTGACTGAGCGCAGTTCCCTAGCAGCAAGCCGCTCTGAGTTCGACCCGGAACATCTGCCGATGTCCTCCAAGGGCCTGTGCTACCCGGATGGGCGCCTTCAAAAGTGGTATCATTCCAGTAGAGCTGAGGACGTGGACGCTGCTGTGACGTCCGCACCAGCACCCTCTCTTGCCCTTCTGTCTCTTTCACTTCCTGCTAAATTGGATTTACCATGAGCCTCCCAACGCTTAAGAGCCATACTTCCTGGTCAAGAAACTCAGCAAAGTCCTGGAGAGGCATCCTTCTGTGGGAACCCAGACAGGCTGCTTTCCAGCCGGTCTAAGGGTGGGAGAGCTTGTAAGCAGATTAAAGCCTCTGGCAGGAAGACACAGCCCACTCAATTTTCCCATTCCCGGGACAAAGTGTTCAGCCGGGTCTCCAGCAGCACTTAACCTCCTGGGTCAAGAGAACTTGCTGAGTTTCAAAGGCCAGTCAGACTGGAAATGTGCTCATGTTGATACAGAGTTTTACCACAAGTCATTGGAGCACTACCCCTGCCTTCAGCTCACTTTCCAGAAGGCAAAGCCTCCATCTTGTGCGAAATCTACTTGTTACCCAATCACGAAAAATAAAAGGTGGACTTTGGTTATGGAATCAATTAGATTCCATCACCTTAGGGTAACACAAGCCCCATACACCATCCAGCAGACACCTCCTTCTTTATCCATCCACCAGTGCCTCCCAAAGCCTCGGATGAGTAGCCCTAGCTAAGTGCTGCCTGGTTTGGAGATCTCACTCATTCCCCAGGGTGAGGAAATGAACACGGCTTCCCTCACAGGGCAAACAAGGAGAAAGAGGCTCGAGGTTCACCCAGCTCACTTTTTCCTTCTTTTTCCCCAGTTTTACTGAGGTATGATTGACAAATGTGTACAATGTGAGGCTTTGATATACGAATACAGTGTGAAATAATACCTCTAATCCAGCTACATCACCTTCTCATCACCTTATTGTCCCTGTGTGTGTGTGGTCAGAACACTGAAGATCTACTCTCTTGGCAAAGTTCAAGCATCAAATACAGTACCAGCAGCTACAGTCACCATCAGATCCCGGAACTGACTCCTCTTGTGATAGAAGATTGTGCCATGTGACGAGCAGCTCCCCGTCTCCGCCACCCCGGCAGCCACCACTCTGCTCTCTGTTCCCATGACTTTGACTTGTTTCGATTGCCTCTGTAAGCAAGATCACGCAGCCTTTGTCTAAGCCCACGCTCCTTCTAGCGGCCTTCCCCAGTTTCTTTAAGGCTCCAGACAGATTTTTAAAAGTCATCTAATGAGTCATCGAACTTTATATCGGAAACCGGGGATGTACTGTATGGTGACTAACATAATATAATAAAAAATCATTAAAAAAAATAAATAAAAGTCATCGAAAAAAATTGTTATTAAAAATATGAAAATAAAGATCAAATTACTCTACCAAGCTAACGCAATCTCTGTTCATTTGGGGCTCTTGCCTCAATAATTACCTGTTCTGTCTCAGATATAGCACTGGTTGAATAGTTGGGCGGGTGGACAGATGGACAGATGGTTGGATAGATGGGTAATGGAAGGATGGATGGGTGGCATGTCCAGAACTTCCCATGGTCTAACCCCTTCTTATTTGAGCTTTACTCTACGCATACACTGCATTTCCCCAGTGCGACCTCCAGTCTGTCCCGTAGGTTGGTGGGACAGCGGGATAGAGGAGGCCACCTTCCCGGGGTTCTGAAGCACAATAAGCCGGCAGTTAGAACACAGGGCTGAAAACAGCCGCATATGCAGAGTCAAGGCCTTTCCAGGACCACTTGGCTACACGAGTGCTGATGTCATGGAGTAGTGTGGGCAGCTGAAGCCGAATGAGAAGGTTCCCAGGAAGGTGGGTGTTCCAAATGCGGTAAGCTAGAGCTCCTAGACCAGGAGGAGGTGCAAGCGGGCTCCAGCTCCCTCTCCTAGAGGCCACGAGTTGGAAGGATCTATAAATGCCATACAGTCGGCCTTGGAATTGATAGTCAGCCTTCCATCGGTTTCAGACTGTCTCCAACAGCAAGGCAGTTGGGTATAGTGGAAAGAGCACTGATTTATTTATTTATTTATTTATTTATTTATTTATTTATTATTTAAAATTGAGACTTTATTTTTTTAAATTTTTTAAAAATATTTTATTATATTATGTTAGTCACCATACAATACATCCCTGGTTTCTGATGTAAAGTTCGATGATTCTTTGGTTGCGTATAACACCGAGTGCACCATGCAATACGTGCCCTCCTTACTACCCATCACCAGCCTATCCCATTCCCCCACCCCCCTCCCCTCTGAAGCCCTCAGTTTGTTTCTCAGAGTCCATTGTCTCTCATGCTTCATTCCCCCTTCTGATTACCCCCCCTTTCTTTATCCCTTTCTTCCCCTACTGATCTTCCTAGTTCTTATGTTCCATAGATGAAAGAAACCATATAATTGTCTTTCTCTGCCTGACTTATTTCACTTAGCATTATCTCCTCCAGTGCCGTCCATGTTGCAGCAAATGTTGAGAATTCGTTCTTTCTGATGGCTGAGTAATATTCCATTGTATATATGGACCACAACTTCTTAATCTAGTCATCTGTTGAAGGGCATCTCGGTTCCTTCCACGATTTAGCTATTGTGGACAGAGCTGCTATGAACATTGAGGTGCGTATGGCCCTTCTCTTCACTATGTCTGTATCTTTGGGGTAAATACCCAGTAGTGCAATGGCTGGATCATAGGGTGGCTCAATTTTTAACTTTTTAAGGAACCTCCATACTGTTTTCCAGAGTGGCTGTACCAACTTGCATTCCCACCAACAATGTAGGAGGGATCCCCTTTCTCCACATCCTCTCCAACAATTGTTGTTTCTTGCCTTGTCTATTTTTGCCATTCTAACTGGCGTAAGGTGGTATCTTAGTGTGGTTTTGATTTGAATTTCCCTGATGGCTGATTTTGAACATTTTTTCATGTGTCTGTTAGCCATTTGTATGTCTTCATTGGAAAAGTGTCTGTTCATATCTTCTGCCCATTTTTTGATTTATTTGTTTCCCGTGTATTGAGTTTGAGAAGTTCTTTGTAGATCTTGGATACTAGTCTTTTATCTGTAGTGTCATTTGCAAATATATTCTCCCATTCCGTGGGCTGCCTCTTAGTTTTTTTGACTGTTTCCTTGGCTGTGCAGAAGCTTTTTATCTTGATGAAGTCCCACAAGTTCATTTTTTCTTTTGTTTCTCTTGCTTTTGGAGATGTGTCATGAAAAAGGTTGCTTTGGCCGATGTAGTAGAGGTCACAGCCTATGTTCTCCTGTAGGATTTTGATGGATTCCTGTCTCACATCGAGGTCTTTCATCCATTTGGAATTTATCTTTGTGTATGGTGTGAGAGAGTGGTCACGTTTCATTCTTTTGCATGTAGCTGTCCAATTTTCCCAGCACCATTTATTGAAGAGACTGTCTTTTTTTCCACCGGATGTTTTTTCCTGCTTTGTCAAAGATTAGTTGCCCAAAGAGCCGAGAGTCCATTTCTGGGTTCTCTGTTCTGTTCCTTTGGTGTATGTGTCTGTTTTTGTGCCAGTACCATGCTGTCTCTGTGATCACAGCTTTGTAGTACAGCTTGAAATCCGGCAGTGTGATGCCCCTAGCTTTTTCCTTTTCAACAATTCCTTGGCGATTCAGGGCCTTTTCTGTTTCCATACAAATTTAAGGGCTATTTGTTCCAGTTCTTTGAAAAATGTCATTGGTATTTTGATCAGGATAGCATCGAAGGTGTAGATTGCTCTGGGTAGCATGGGCATTTTAACTATGTTAATTCTTCCGATCCATGAGCATGGAATATTTTTCCATCTTTTTGTGTCTTCTTCAATGTCTTTCAAGAGTGATTTGTAGTTTCTAGAACATAGATCCTTTACGTCTCTGGTTAAGTTAATTCCAAGGTAACGTATGATTTTTGGTGTTATTGTAAATGGGATGGATTCCCTAATTTCTCTTTCTTCAGTCTCATTATTCGTGTATAGAAATGCAACTGATTTCTGAGCATTGATTTTGTATCCCGCCACATTACTGAATTGCTCTATAACTTCTAATAGTTTGGGAGTGGATTCTTTTGGGTTTTCCATATGGAGTATCATGTCATCTGCGAAGAGAGACATTTTGACTTCTTCTTTGCCGATTTGGATACCTTTGATCACTTTTTGTTGTCTGATTGCTGTTGCAAGGACTTCTAGTACTATGTTGAATAATAGTGGCGAGAGTGGGCATCCTTGTCGTGTTCCTGATCTTAAGGGAAAGGCTTCCAGCTTTTCCCCATTGAGAAGGATATTTGCTGTAGGCTTTTCATAGATGGTTTTTATGAGATTGAGGAATGTACCCTCTATCCCAAAACTCTGAAGGGTTTTAATCAGGAAAGGATGCTGTATTTTGTCAAATGATTTTTCTGCATCTATTGAGAGAATCATATGATTTTGGCTTTTTTTTTCCTGATAAAATTTATGACACTGATCGATTTGCAAATGTTGAACCACCCTTGCATCCCAGGGATGAATCCCACTTGGTCATGATGGATAATCCTTTTAATGTACTGTTGGATTCTATTAGCCAAGATCTTGTTGAGAATTTTGGTGTCCATATTAATTAGGGAGATCGGTCTGTAATTCTCCTTTTTGATGGGGTCTTTGCCTGGTTTGGGGATCAAGGTAATGTTGGCCTCATAGAATGAGTTTGCTAGCTTTCCTTCTGTTTCTGTTTTTTGAAATAGCTTTAAGAGAATAGGTATTATTTCTTCTTTGAATGTTTGGTAGAATTCCCCAGGAAAACCATCCGGGCCTGGAGTTTTGTTTTTTGGAAGGTTTTTTATCACTATTTCAATCTCTTCATAATTAATTGGCCTGTTTAAAAAATCAATTTCTTCCTGTTTCGGTCTTGGTAGTTTATAGGTTTCCAGGAAGGCCTCCATCTCTTCCAGATTGCTTAATTTATTGGCATAAAGCTGTTGATAAAAGTTTCTAATAATCCTTCCTATTTCATTGGTGTTGGTTGTGACCTCTCCCTTTTCATTCATAATTTTATTAATTTGGGTCCTTTCTCTATTCTTTTGGATAAGTCTTGCCAGTGGTCTGTCAATTTTATTAATTCTCTCAAAGAACCAGCTTCTAGTTCTGTTGATCTGCTCTACTGTACTCCTGGTTTCTAATTCATTGATTTCTGCTCTGATCTTGGTCAACTGCTTTCTTGTGCGTGGATTAGGCCTGTCCCTCTGTTGCTGTTCCAGCTTCTTGAGGTGAGAATATAAAAACTGCATTTTGGATTTTTCTATTCTTTTGAGTGAGGCTTGGATGACTATGTATTTTCCCCTTAGGACTGCCTTTGCAGTATCCCATAGGTTTTGGACCGTTGTGTTTTCATTCTCGTTGGTCTCCATAAATTGTTTAAATTGATTTTGATTTCCTGGTTTATTGAATCATTCCTGAGCAGGAAGGTTCTTAGTCTCCAAGTGTTTGAGTTTCTTCCAAATTTTTCCTTGTGTTTGAGTTCCAATTTCAAAGCGTTGTGGTCTGAGAATATGCAGAGAATAATTTCAGTCTTTTGGTATCAGTTGAGACCTGTTTTGTGACCCAGAACATGGTCTATTCTTGAGAATGTTCCATGGGCATTAGAATAGAATGAGTATTCTTTGGTTCTGGGGTGTAGTGTTCTATATATATCTATGAGGTCCAACTCGTCGAGTATGGCATTCAAAGCTCTTGTTTGTCGATTTTCTGCTTATGTACTTTGTCTATTTCTGATAGTGGAGTGTTGAGGTCCCCTACTACTAACGTATTTTTATCTATATGTCTCTTTATTCTGGTTAAGAGTTGGCTTGTGTATCTTGCTGCTCCCCTGTTGGGGGCATATATATTTAAAATTGTCATATCCACTTGTTGGATACATCCTTTAAGAATAATATAGTGCCCTTCTGTGTCTCTAACTATAGTCTTTAGTTTAAAACCCAATCTGTCTGATATGAGAATTGCTACCCCAGCTTTCTTTTGAGGTCCATTGGCATGAAAGATGGTATTTCATCCCTTTACTTTCAGTCTGAATGTATCTTTAGGTTCAAAATGAGTGTCTTGTAGACAGCAAATGGATGGGTCGTGTCTTTTTATCCAATCTGCAACCCTGTGGCGTTTTTATGGGAGCATTTAGGCCATTTACATTGAGACTGATTATTGAGAGATATGATTTTAATGATGCCATGTTGCCAGTAAAGTCTTTGTTTCTATAGATTGTGACTTTCTGTTCTGTATCCCTCTTGGGGACTTTTTACTTTTCTAGAACCCCCCTTAATATCTCCTGTAGGGCTGGTTTCATGGTTACGAAATTGGTCAGTGACTGGCGATTCTGGAAGGTCTTTATCTCTCCATTAATTCTGAATGACAGCCTTGCTGGATAGAGGATCCTTGGCTGCATGTTTTTCTCTGAAAGAGCTTTAAAAATGCCTCCCAACCCTTCCTCTCATTCCAGGTCTGTGTAGATAGGTCTGATGTAATTCTGATACCTTTGCCTTGGTACGTGAGAAATTTCTTTGCCCTGGCCGCTTTCAATACTGCATCCTTGGATTTAATGTTTGCGAATTGCACTATGACATGAAGTGGCATAGGTTTGTCGTGGCTGAGCTTGGGAGGGGTCCTCTCTGCCTTTTGGACACAAATGTTTGTTTCCCTTGCTAGATTAGGGAAGTTTTCAGCTACAATTTGTTCAAATATCTCTTCTAGTCCTCTGTTTTTCTCCACCCCGTCGGGGATGCTGATGATTCTGACATTGGAACGTTTCATTGAGTCAGTAGTCTTCTGTAACCTACATTCTTGAGATTGGATTTTTTTGAGCCACGTTTCTATTTAGCTTTCTCTTCTACTAACCCATCCTCTAATTCACTGATTTGTTCTTCTGCTTCATTCACCCTGGCCGTCAGAGCCTCTAGTTTTGTCTGCATTTGGTTCGTAGAATTTTTAATTTCTGCCAGATTTGCTCTTATTTCCGCCCTTAGAGATTCTATATTCTCATTAACATTTTCGTTAATACTTTTTTCAAGTCTACACATCATCTTGACCATTGTTACTCTGAATTCCATTTCTGATAATTTGGTTATATCCATATTCATTAGTTCTGTGGCAGAGGCCACAGACTCATTGTCTTTTCTTTGCTGGGGGGGAATTTCTCCTTCTCGTCATTCTGATGATGAGAGGTTGCGGGGTTGTCCAGAGCCCAAATTATTGACCGGCACCCAGGCCGTGTGCCCTTGTTTTATAGGGATCTTAGGGATGTGGGCTTCTTGATTTTTCCGCCTGCCTTCGGAGGGAGGGGCCTGCCACGCCGATACTCAGGCAACCCTGTTTGGGTAGAGTCTCCGCATCCCCTGGGAGGGGGGATGGGGATGGGCACTCTCTGAGCTGGTATTTCCAGGCTTTTGTTCTCTGGCGGCTTTCCTGGTGGTTTGCTGTGTCTCTTCTGAGAGTCAGAGCAGCAGTGGCCGAATCTCAGCCTCTGTCTCAGAACAGAGGGATTGCGGACCGTTCTCCACTGATGTTCTGGCCACTTTAACTCTGTTACTGTTGGTGCTGCTCAACCCTGCAGCGTCCCGGGATGTGAGCCCCACACCCGGCGTCCCAGCCCTCACTTCCAGGGCCGGCGCTGTCCTTTGTGTTTCTAACACCGCCAGCCGCCAGCCGCCCCTGCGCGCTCCCGGAGCTTCCGGTCTCAGTCTGGTTCCGGTGAGCGCACCAGAGCTCCGGTTTTCAGTCTGGTGGGCGCACCCGGCTCACGGTCTCAGTCTGCTCTCTCGTGGGTGCCGGTCCGTGAGTCCGCCCGCTCCCCCGTGCAGGTGGCTACCACTTCCCAGCGCCCGAACGTGGCGGCTCCCTCCCCCTTCCGTTTATCTTCCGATATCTGTGCCCGGTTTCATGGCTCCCCGCTTCGTACCTCAATACTCAGCGCTGGAGATGTTCATTTGTAGAGATCCAGATGCATCTTCCTGCGTCTCAGGCTGATTCCGTGGGTGTTCAGGATGGTCTGGTACCTATCCAGCTCGACTCAGGGGACCGGCTGAAAAAGGGGTCCCCTACTCCTCCGCCATCTTAACTCCTTCTCACCTGAAAGAGCACTGATTTAGGAGTCAAACAGACTTGTGTCATCTCCTAGCTTTGCCTCTGATCTTGGGAAAATTTCTTAGCCTTGCTGGGTCTCAATTTTGTCTGTATATTGAAAATAGTGGTCGTACCTACAATAGGGTTGTTGGGCTGGGAGGTGCATGTGCGGTGGGGGAAATGGTGAGGGCCACGCTGTGCAGAATGGACAAGGTGCCTGGCACAGAGCTGGGAATATGCTAGGTGTTCGATAGATGTTATTCTATCCATCCTGGCGCCACCAGCCTTTGCGGCTGGCTTCCGGAATTCAGAAATGGTGTAAATGCAGTCTGAGTTTCCTATTTCCTTATACACTGAATGGAAATTCGATGAGTTTGTTCTTGGTGTTTATTTCACTTGCTAGATCTTGTTTGGCTAAAGCTGAGGTCTCTCAGTGGCAACAGTTGGAAAGGACTCGAGCGTCAAAATGTTTAGAATAAGATTCTGAATTTGCTCCCATTTCCCACAATGATACAAAAAATTGGTTTTCTTCTTCCCACTCCACTGACTCGGCAAAGACGTGATCCTCTAAAATAACAGCCCCAGCCCAGGGAAGAGAGAATTCCACGCTCTCCATCTGTGATGTGTCACGAAAAGGAAAGGAAAAATAAAGAAACCTTTAACAATTTGCCATATTGTATGCTTTGGAAGAGCCTGGTAAACTTTCTAGCAAATTGCTTCTAATTATAGGAAACCTGCCTTTGGCTTCAGGAAGCACCCGCCAGCATCATCCAGCTCCCAGTTCTTGGCAGAAGGACCAGTGTCTCCCATTATTATTTCAGTTGGCTTGAGCTATCGACAATGCATTTATCAAGTGGGGCATGAAGTTGCCTCCACGGAATAACGTTCTAGAGAAGGCGGTGCTGCGCTGCTGGGGAGCCAGACGAAATAGGCCAACAGTCAACACAGTCTTGATGCGATTTCCAGAACCCGAGTCAGCTCATCAGCAATAATCATCTGCCCTTAATCAATTCCTATTTAAGAAGTTGCAGAATGCATACATGCTTATTATCTTAAAATCTACAGAAAAAAAAATCACAGTAAAATATCAGATTCCTACATCACCCCCTTCCCCAAGCCCAACCACTCCCCAGGGTGGTTCACCACTCCATCGACTTTTCCTGACAGTGCTCACACATAGCAAGAACCTTCCTGTTGACCACTGCTTGGTTGCAACGTCTGAGCACCCTGTGGTCCCAAACTCCTGGGACCCCTCTCAGATACTTCCCTCATCTTTCTCTTTGTGCTGTGTATATAGGTTTTTCTTTTTATCGGTTATGCATTTAGCTATGCAATTTGCTTTCTCAGTAGTGAGTTTATATTATCGATCATCCTTGACAGTACCTATAGGTGGACCTTACTCATTTAACAGTTGTATAAGAGTCTATAGTATCACAGCCCGGTAGAAGTATAATGACAGACACGTATGTGATTTTAAATTTTCTAGTGGTCACCTTCAACAAAATAAAACGAAACAGGTGAAATGAATTTTAACATCCCATACATCGTCAACCTTTCCTGATGCTGAGCCTACAAGCCAGGATCTTTTCCCAGCACAGCCACGGGAGAAGGTGGAAGATGGTGAGTCCTCGGGCAATGATTACTGTTGTCCCTGTTTCATCTGTTTCCAGGTCCTTCTTCCTCAGCAAGCAGTGAGCTCCTCTCGGTCATGGGCTGTGTTTCATTTAGCTTAGTAGCACTGGAGCCTACCGTAGGTTCCAGAACATGCAGACTTCCAGTTGTTGAATCAAAGGCTTCTTAAGAAAAAGCATATGTAAATGCTTAAATGGGCAGTAACTTTCCAAAAAAAAAAAAAAAAAAAAAAAACACCAGACTTACTGGGCTGATGCTGTCAATATATTTACCTTGCTCCCTTTCGAGGGATGGCTTATTTTGGTTATGGGCTTTCAGAATGTATTTTACATCACATAAAAGTTTTAAGGACAAAAGTTATTCTTCATTCAATATATTCTAGTTTATTCTATGTCTTTCTTTCATTTTTTTTTTTTAATTGAAAGCTGGTCATGAGCACCTCTATCGCTCATTGCCCTACCGATTTCACTACCCTGTCTGTTTTGTTGTATAGTTTGAAAACCACTGCCCTAGTCTATCTTGGGAAGAATACTTTTTCTAACTGCTCTCCAGCACCCCATTCATACGTGTCCCCAAATCAGCAGTGGGATGCTTCTCGCTCTATTGCTTGTCACCTGTGGGCATTCTGGGGTATCTCCTGGCCCCGTGGCTACCTGTGGAGAGGTGAATGTGGGTCCGCAGTGGGGGCAGGGGCAGAACTCTGGTCATCTAGGTCTCAAAGCCTGGGTCAAGTTGGCCTGAAGTCACCATTCAGAGCCCTGCAGGTCTTCCTCCCCACGGCTGGCTGTCTTGCTTTTCTGTCTGCCCAGTTGCTCGGAGGGCAAGTGCTGCCTCAGACTGACGTAGCTGCGTGTGTGTACACACATGCGAATGCATCCACCCACGTGCACCCACACAAGCCCCATAAACAAACATGAATCCTCAGAGAAAACGGAGTCTCAGGTCCTAAGGAGGAAAAGAAAGTTTTTCCTAACACCAAATAATCTGTACGGTGCCCCTCTCTCCAAGGAGTCAGTACTTTGTGTTCTATTTTGAGTTGTGTTTAATCACTAGTCTTCATGCATTTATCCTCATCCCACCTCCCAGCTGTGGCCCAAGAGGTCTGTGGGGAAGAGGAAAGCAGCCTACTCTGCCCCTCCTTGATGACTCTGTCCGTGCACGAAAGTTGACTGGAGCTGGGCATTCTGGGAAGAACTGGATTCTATTCCTGGCCAAGTGCCCACGCTGGCCTTGGCTTCTGTCTGTGGGGACAGATGGGATGATTCTTTTCCTTCAGACACATGGGGGAGATGAGAGAACTTTGCTGAGAATTGGGACTGAGCCCAAGAAGGCGAAGGAATGACGAATCCGTGGCGTCCTAGGGTGGTGGACCCAGGTGTCCACAGATGCCCCTAAGTGAGGGCCATGGGATGGTGTGTGTGAGCCCAGTAGCCAGCCGCCAGGCATTGGCTCAAGAGGGGGCGTTCTCTGCCCCACAGCTCTGCTGGACCCGTCAAAAATAAGAAGGGGAAAGAAATCGACAATTGTAACAGCAGACATGGTTCGAGCCACTGACTTAGGCAAGTCAAGTGCCCTGTGAGAGCCTCAGTCTCCCACTCCATAAAGTAAAGACCACACCTGGCCTGCCAGCTTCACAGGGTTGCAAGGAGGTGCTCATGAGACCCACATGGGATGATAATATATAATAGGGTATAGTTCCTTGTAAATGTAAATACTATGATTTTAAAAAGAATTATAGTCATAATTAATCATAAGGCCTATAACATGCACTTGCCTTCCACAAATGAGAGAAAGGAACTACCGTTTACACGAGGGCATTCAGCCGGGTGACTTCACAGACAATATCTCTCTTCATCTTCATAATGATAAATAATGTGAGGCAATTTATTTCCTCCCTGTCACAGAGGAAGACAAAGAGACACAGGGAGATGAGGTAACCTGCCCCATTTCACAGCACAGTAAGACACTGAGAGTCTGCGCGGGGAGGTTAGCGCGGACGGCTTGACCGCAGAGCTCTTGCTTCCTACTTCTAATCAATATCCATCAACCCCAAACAAGTCAGGGACGCCCAGGGCGGACCCCACGATACAAGGCAGAAATCCCACCAATGTCGAGCAGAAAGAACCTGCCAGTGTGGCTCTCTACAGAAGATTCCAGAACGAGCAAGCCCTGAGCAACTCGGATGCGTCTCCAACAGAATGCAAGTGTCTTCTAACCTCTCCTTCCCATCTGATCGTCATGGATTCCGATGATGACAGGAAATCAGGGAGGGCTGCTCCTGGAAGCCACTAGACTTTCTTAGTCCTGTCCTTGAGTGACATCCCTGACAGTGATCACAGAACTCCTATTCATTTTGTGGACTTACAAGTCAGTCTCTAAAACGCTTGACCTTGGCCTTCAGCTTCTAAACTGAAGAAGGAGCTCCTCGACGTGGCTTGGATCCCGAGGATGGAACTCTTGGATTTTGGAGACACCTCCCTGTTTTTGAAGAAGACTCTTTTATTTTTAAACGTTCCCTGATAGCAGTTACTTGAACACTGCCTGCTTCCTGGCCCCATTCCGGCAAGGGAGATGAGCTGCCTCGGAGAGGGTGCCTGAAGCTTGACGAGACGCCGCCGTCTAAAGCTGCTACATCCCGTTGGTCTGTTTTTAGCAGGCTCTTGAAGAGAGGAGATAAACTGCTTGGTGTCCCTGTTCATGATAAGAGGGTGGGACGCAGCCTGGCTGCCTGGACCAGATGGCAGGGGGAGCTGGGAGCTTAGGGACATTGAGGCTTAGTAGCAGCACCTGTCCCCTGACTCTGGCTCTAGGGCTCTACCGCCCTGTCTATGCCGGGCTGCCCTAGGAGCCATCTCTTTGAAACCACTAGACGCCAGTCACCATGTCCCTTATCTGTGCCCCCACAGCGCTCTGCTTATCCCGTCAAACCCCTGGCCGGGCAACGTGGGGATTCTCTGTTCTCCTGTCTCCTTCCCCACAAGGCAGCGAGTATGTTGAGGCAGGGACCGTGCACGATGCACCCTGACAGCCTCGGACGATTGCGGAGTCCAGCTCCTTGTACGGAGTAGACGTTTAGTGAATGTGAAAGGAGTCAGTAAGGAAGGGGAGGGAGGGAGGGAGGAGGGTGAAATATTTCGAAAGAAATAAAGTGTCTGTAGCTGCCTAAGTCCCTAGAACGCACTGAAGAGCGTGCTCCCAGCCCAGTCTGGGCCCAAACCCTGTGGAGGGCCGGCTGTGAGAACCTAGGCAGCTCGCCTAACCCCCCCCCCCCGGGCTTCAGCTTTCTCATCTGCACAGTGAGGCTGGCAAGATGGGTGAGGACGCATAGGGCCGTGGAGCCGTGGGTGTGAGTCACTTACAGACACGACAGGGCTAGGCGGGTAGGTAACACCAGCTGCTGTCACGATTCAGCCCCAAGCTCAGTGGCTCATGGCACGTCTCCCCCTCTGTGTCTCTCGGGGACCCAGGCTCCCTCTGTCTTGGTTCTGAGATTTCTCTCCCTTGAGCTCGCAAGTGAAGAAAGAAAGCAAGGATCGCAGGGAGAGAGGCCAGGTCTGGAAGGGGGTGGGGGTCATGCCACGGTCCAATGAGCAGAGGAGTGGCTCAAAGATGAGGGTCTCCCCTGGGCGCTGAGAGAAATGGGAAACACAAACGTGGGTGGGCGCTGGAGCTTCGGGCCTCACACTGGACTTAGCATGTTGTGAGCGTTCGATAAACATAGCTGCTGTTATTAACAAGGAGCAGACCTGCTGAAAAATACCTCTGCCATGGCACCTGCTGGAGCATGCGGACGCTCTGCAGGTGGCCAGGGGCTCCTCTCCCTCCCCCTCCCCCTCCCCTAGGCATGGGCTTTGGAATCAGCAATTTTTTTAGATTATTTATTTATTTATTTATGAGAGAGAGAGAGAGAGAGAGCACGCACACAACTAGGCAGAGCAGCTGGCAGAGGCAGAGGGAGAAGCAGGCTCCCCGCTGAGCAGGGAGCCCAATGCAGGTCCTGATCCCAGGGTCCTGGGATCCAGGACCCTGGGATCACGACCTGAGCACAAGGCAGACAGCTAACCGACTGAGCCACCCAGGCGCCCCTGGAATCAACGTTTTTTTTTTCAGTGCGTGTTCTGGAGGGATACTTGCTCAGTTACTTGCTTCCATCCTTATGGTGGAGATGGGTTTGAGCTCATTTTACTGGCAAGGAAACCATCTCAAAAAGGAGGAGTAATGTACTGAGATTGCATGGGGAGGTCGAGGCAGAGCAGGACCTAGGACATCATTCTAGAGATACACTCTGCATCTACGTCACCTCACCCGACTGCTGCAGATCCTGGCTTCTGCGTCCACAAAGTGTGGGGCGGGGAGGGAGATGTTTTGGCAAGGGTGATCTCAGAGCTTCCTTCTAGCTTTAAAAGGCTGTTCTGTGAAATGAGGTCAGTCAAGGGTCTTTATGAAAAGAAAGGACCGGTGGTGGTTCTATTGCCATTTGAGAAAAACCACTGGCGGACCCTGTATGTCATTGCAACAGTCCCACTTCTACAGAGAAAATCACGCTGATTTCTCCAGGGATCTGGCCACTGGTGGTGGTGTTTCTGCCCGGGGTGAGCGGTCTGTGCAGATTTGACGCAAATAGATTTTGTTGAATACTTTCCTCTACAGCATTTGTTTTTTAAAAAGTTAGTAATGGCAATTAAGAAATAGCTGACATTTAATTAATTAGCCGAAATAGACTCCATTGTCAACGAAAACGGCTCAGATCTTTGAAAGAAGCTGCAGGCTACAGGGCAGACTCAATGGGGTTTCAGTTTTACAAGGACACGGATGGTTTTCTTTGAAGTAGTTTCTCTCGAGAAGCTTGTGTTTGTCCAACACCCTAGCCTGTTAGTCTGATCTGGGGGTGCATCCTGGTGTCATGAAAGCTCAGTTTGTTTAAGCAATGCTCTGATTCCATTGTTCACCCTTCTGTAAGATTATTAAGTAGAAAGGCCTTTTTGGCAAATCATAGGCATCGGGTGTGCAAACAGTAGCTGGTTTGTTTCAGTTAGTTTAATCAAATTTGGGGAGCAAATGATTTAGAGGACCACGGATACCAAAGGACACCAGAATATTCCCAAAACTGTGTCACAAACAACGGACGACCAAATGTCCCTGATCAAAATGCCCCAGCTGACCTAACGACTTTTCCCGGGGCTTTAACGCTCAAAGGGCCTGCAAATGATTAGTTAGCCGGACCTCAGGGCTGGGCCAGAGCCGGGCTTGGAAGCTGAGATTAGGCAGTCACTCACTTTGTTTGTTTTTCATTAACAGTTTGAAGATTTTGAAAATGTTTGTGGGGTCGGGGAGAGGAAGAGAGAGCAGAACAAAGGGAACTCATAATCATCATGTGCCCAATTTGTAACGGTCAGGAATCTGGGCCACTGGCACCTTCAGTCTCTTGGCGTAAGAGCCGCCTTTCAGCCACATTTAAAGGGAAAAATGATTCTTTACTTGCTCTACAGACACAATCCCAACGTGCGTAGGGCTGAATGTGGAGGCAGGGTTTGGTGGAGAACTTTCTCCTGGTTGCCCTTCCCTTTCCTGAAGAGCTCAGCCAACTTTGCAAAGCAGACTGTAGAGTAGCATGGTTCATATACTCCGGCTGTGTTTCTTGAGCATCTCCGACGTTCTGGGTACTAGGTACGCATGGGAAAGATGCTTGAGGGCAAACCTAACAGGGCAGCGGCCCTCCGGAGCTTACAGATTCGTGCAGAAACTTAGTAATAAGGAGCCACCATACACGGCAAGGAAGGTGATGGGACTCATCTTTGGCTAGTCCATCTGCTTGGAGAGCAGGGAAGGGAAGCACTGGCTGAGACCTGAAGGAGGCTAGAGGTAGGCCAGGTAAAGACCCGGGAACCACATTACCAGCAGAGAAAACGGTGTAGGTAAAAGTAGTTGGAGGCAGCAGGACGTATTTGATCAACTCCGTGAAGGCCGGGGTGGTTTGGAAGAAGAGAGTAAAGGCTCTTGTAACACAACATAAGACAGAGATCAAACAGGACATAGGGAACCAGCTGGCATTTCTGGTTCCGTGAGAAGCCAAGGAAAGCTCACAACGTCAACAGAAGTCCTCATGGGGCGACAGACAGGTCTCAGGTCAAAATTAGGTTCCAGAACCTACCCATTCTGTGACCTTAGGTAAGTTTCTTCACACTTCAAGCCTCAGGTTCCTCATCTGTAAAAGGGGTGTAGGTCTGATTGTGAAAGGTCACTGGGGGAGACACAGCGAGAAAGCAAGTAAAACAATAGTTACTGTAGTGTCCGACAGCGGGTGTTTAACAGGTCAGGCTGAGAGCAAGAGAATCGACGGTATTTCTAACCTTCAGTATGGGAGCAGGTTTGCCAGCCTGCTTCTTCCCAGGGCGAGGACACTGAACTCAGCAAGGTCTACGGAACTAGAAACTATCCATTCCAGTGTTGGCTTTTGGGGAGGTAGAAAGATCTTTCCTTTTCCCCCTGGAATGATAGGCTCAGGAGTTACCAGGTGTGGAAAGGACTTTGAACGTGACAATGCCAACCCCCTACCGTCTAGTATTGCCACAATGCTTATTCAGTGTGAGGGTGGTGTCTCTTCTCCCTTCGCCTTGATCTCCTTTTGAGGAATTACGTCTTCCTTGTTAGATACAGCTTGATGGGGATACTTGAGGTCCCCATCCTGCCCTAGCCTAGGGGCCAGGATGATTCCTCAGTCAGCCCGGTGGACCCTCCCTACCTGGAAGCAGAATCTTAAACCAAGAAATGAAGGAAGTGAAACAGGACAGGGCTCTTCTCCACACCCAAGTGCCTCCTGGATGGATTGTTCCGTTACTAGGCCTCCCTCGAGGGTCTGCTTCCAGTCTCTGGAACTAAGAGTCCCGAATCCTTTCTGCGCCATGCCTGCTCTCCAGCTGTCCCTTGAGTCCATTGGCCCCATCAACCTTCCAAAATAACGTTCTTTTAATTGCCAGCTTCGAGCCAAAGCATACTAATTAATACAGCAGTAAAGAAATCGAAACCCGGAGAAACTAAGTGGTGAGCACAAGATCACTGCAAGTTTGTCAGATCTGGGGGCAGAGTCACTGAACTCCAAACCTGGAGCTCTTTGATCTACGGGGCGTCCAGAGATTTTCACACGTGGCATTCTGGGGGTGGGGAGGAGCAAACATTTTGATTTCTATCCTTTCACTAACTTCATAGAAGCCAGTGATGTTCTAGCTCAGAGCTTAAGGGGCTTCCTTTTGGGTCTGAAATTGTAGATGTTAATCCTGGAAATCAAGATCCCCCCCCACACACAATATAATCACCTCCCATCTCTAGCTTTACCTCCCACATGCAACTCTTGGCCTTACGTCCTATATTAAATGTCATCAGCCAAAAGTGCCCCCTTCTGGTCCCCAGGCATAGCCTGTCCTCTCTGGTCCTCACACTCTGCTCAGGCCACTCTTTACATCTTTTTCTCTTCCTTCTTTCTTTCAACATTATGGAGAGCTACTCTGTCCTGAGCCTGGGACGCTCAGCCGGAAGGAAAACACAGGCCTTCCCTCCAGGAGCTCCAGTATACTGGGAAAGCCAGGCAAATAGACTGGTCCAAGAGGGGCAGTGCTGGGGTTGTGGGGAGCACAGGGAAGGCCCCTAGCTTTGCTCTGGAGACTGGAGAAGGTTGCCTAGAAGAGAGATTTTGAGAATGAGTTCCCAAAGGATGAGTAGAAAGTGTAAGTAGAAAAGGGAAAATGTGCATAAAAGCAAAGAAAAAAAAAGAGGTAGATATAATGCCCAAAGTACAAGCAATAAAAGAAAAACAGATAAACTGGATATGGTCAGAATTAAAACTTTCTGTGCTTCAAAGGATGCCACCAAGAAAGGGAAAAAGCAGCTCCCAAAATGGGAGAAAATTTTTCTGAATCACATATCCGATGATAAATTTTATCTAGACCATGAAGAACTCTTCTAACTCGGTAATAAAAAAAGACCAATAATCCACTTAAAAATGGACAACCAATCTGAACAGACATTTCTAGGAAGATGTACGATTGGCCAATAAGCACCTGAAAAGATGCTGAACATCATTAGCCATCAGCGAAATGCAAATCAAAGCCCCAACAAGATACCGCTTTCTACTTACACTTTGGCTAGAATCAAAAGATGGAGAGTAACAAGAGTTGGCGAGGGATGTGTGGAAACTGGAACCCTCAGACACTGCTGGAGAGATTGTAAAATAGGGCAGCTACTGGGGAAAGTACGTTAAACGGGGAGCTACCGTGCGATCCGGCAGTCCCACGTCTAGGTAGATACCCAAGGGAAAGGGAAGCGTGTGTCCACACGCAAATTTGCACATCAGCGTCTTAGCAGCATTATTCACAATAGGCGAAGAGTGGAAGCAGCTCAAACCAACAAACAGATAAACAAAATGTGGTCTAGCCTCACAATTAAATATCATTCAGCCATAAAAAGGACCGACGTGCTACCTCCTGTTACAGCACGGATCACCTTTGAAAGCATTACACTACACAAAAGAAGCCAGCAAAACCATATGTTGTATGACTCCATTCCTACGCGATGCCAAAGAGGAAAAATCTATAGACAGATAGTAGGTTAATGCTCGTCAGGGGCAGAGGGTGGTGAGGAGATAGAGGGAACAATGGCTAAGAAGCGCCAAGTTTCTTTTTTGGGATAATGGAAGTGTTCTAGAATTGCAGACACGCCTGTGTGTTAGTTGTCCGTCTTTCCTGCCAGGCTGCAAACTCCATAAAAGCCCAGGCCTGCTCTTCACAGTGGCGTGCTCAGTACTAAGCCCAGAGTCAGCACCTAGGAGGGCTCAATAAGCCCTTGATCGGTTTGATCCGTTGATGAATTAGTTGGCAGTCTAAACGGGTAAGACCAAAGTCATTGGCTCAGGTATAAAGCCGGCAGCCAACTCAAAGGGCGTGGGGAGCCAGGTACTGTAACATGCAAACAGTGTCACTGCAAAACAATGAAAACCATGGTGCCGTTGGGCCAAACTGTAAAGTGTGTGGCTTAAGGACTCAAACTTAAATTTCAAAGGGTGATATTGGCCAAACGAAAGAAGCCTATGAGCAGATTCAGCCCAGAGGTCACCAGTTTGCCATCCTTGTGATAAGGGCTTGACCTTGACAATTCATCGAGGGCATGCCTTTTCCTTCTTAGATAAAACTTTCTATTCCAAGAGCTTGAAAAACATCTAGTTTTTAGTTTAAGAGTTGGAAATGTGAAAGGAACCTTGGAGAAAATCCATGTATGAATGAGAAAACGGACCTTTAGGGAGGCCACCTGTCTTGACAGTCACCGAGAAAGCTGGTGGGACCCCTGGGACTCCCAAGTCCCTGCATAAACGTGCAAAAGCCTCTCCTGAATTGCTGTTTATAAACACGTGCACATCCACACGTAGGCATAACCCCCCAAGTACGGTATTGCTTAAAAAAATTGGGGTAAAAGGATTAGGTGCAATAATACTGAGCAGCAAATTAAGAAAGCATGTTTTTGAAAAATATTTGGTAGCAGGTAGAGATGCACGTGATGCTAGAGGTATGATTCCCAATTTATAAAACTTACCTGTGTCCCGGGTGAGCCTGAGCCCCTGGGTGTAGACATGTCTCTGTGTTAAATGAACTTATGAGTGTCTAATCCATGAATTTATCTCAGTGGAGAAAAGGAGACACCAATGAGGAGATTTGGGGAAGAAATGGGGAGGAGCTGAGGGGAGGATAGCACACTCCCTGAGAGCCCCTCCGGCCCCGACCTGCCTTGAGGGTCCTGGGGTGAAAGGGGGCCTCTTGTGGCTGATGAAGGAGCCATGTGCCAGGACTCTGTGACCTGGGGCTGACCCGCAGAGGCAGTCTCAAAGGGCAAACTGGCACGTGGATGGAGGAGACGGGCCTTTCCCTCTTCAGCGATTCTGATCACCTGTTCCAATGTGTGTGGGTCTTTTCACACACCGGCGACAATTCTGTGACACCAGCTGGGTGTCCTGTAGTTCAACTCCGTTCCGACACGCCACCTAAAGATAGTGTCTGATCCCACAGGTTAAGGGCTCTGTCCTGAAAGGCTCCCCGTAACCCCACACACCTTCAGATGACGATCCTGAGTCCAGGTTGTCAGCTGGGCTTCTGACCAACAGGCTCTAACAACCCCCACTTGCTTGGGTTGGATTAATCTGTTAGAGCGGCGCACAGAGCTCAGGAAAACCGTTTATTTACTGGATAATCAGTTTGTCATGAAAGGAATACCCACCACTCTTCCCATATCCCAAGTGTTCACCAACCCAGAAACTCTTCAAACCTGTCCTTTTGGGTTTTAGGGAGGCCTTCTGACATAGACATGATGGATCAGATTGGCCATTGCGATGCAGTCAACCTCCCGCCCCCTCCCCTCCTCTGACATCAGGCGGGTGGGACTGAGAGTGTCAACCGTCTAATCCCTCCAGCAGCCAGTCCTCATTCTTAGGTGGGGGTCCTAGAGTCATCTCATTAACATAACACAAGACACCTTTCTCTCACCACCTACAAAGTTCCAAGGGTTTTCAGAGCTCTCTGCCAGAAATGACAAAAACCAAACCTATATTTCTTATTATAAATCACAGGATCACACTCTTCTCTGCACAGCCCTCTGGCCCAGGTCTAGTGAAGGTTCCTGGAACTCAGGATGCCTTCAGGTCCCCCAGAGGCATTAGAAAACAGGCTTTTGGCCCAGATGTCACCATTGTCTTAGAGGGCACTGACGGACAGCCATGACCAAGGTGGGAACTGCCCTAGACATCTTTCCTAAATAGGGCACAGAGTAATGCACACAGAATAGCAGAACAGGAGGGCCCTATTGTGAGCTTATCTGAGATTCCCTGGCTCCCTGAGATGCATCAGAGACTTCAGCAGATGGGCGCCTAGACAGCCGTAGTGAAGCTGATGTGACCTCATTTGTACACATAGGTTGGTTTGGAAACTTGGGGATATACTTGCGTTTCTATTGCTGATAATAAACATGTTGGAATATGAACAGTCTCTTTGGGCTGATAGAATGGTAGGAGATTTTCATTTTCTGCTGGTAGTTTGCATTTTATGATTTTTTTTCTAAAATGAACAGGTGTCTCTTTATAAAATTGTTATAAATAAGAAAATCCAAATTATATTATTTTAAATATACACAATTAATGAGATCAGACATTTTCAGCAATGACCCAGGAAACTGACTTCCAAAGGCGTGCCTGAGAAGTCTGGAAGAGGCTCAGATCCATTAAAGGTGACCAGGTGACACACCCAGCATTGAAAAGTCGTTAAGTGTTGTGATAGGAATTGGAAGCTCCCACTCCTGGCTGATTATTACACATCATTTTGTGGTTATTATTGCTTTTAATCCTTGAAATAGCTATGTAGCATATTATTAGCCATACTTTAGAAGTGGGGAAACTGAGTCTCAGAGCCCCTGGAGGGCTTTTATGATTATAGTATCATATCTAATCAGCAGTGAGATGAAGTTTCAAACCTGGGTTTTTCTATTATTTCCCTCTTATTTTTTAAGACAATTATTGTTCTCCAAACGCTGGCTTCCAAAGTCTGGGATCATCA
The DNA here is from genome assembly GCF_023065955.2 of Ursus arctos. Classification (NCBI taxonomy): domain Eukaryota; kingdom Metazoa; phylum Chordata; class Mammalia; order Carnivora; family Ursidae; genus Ursus; species Ursus arctos. The sequence goes on from NW_026622819.1 coordinate 60,783,717, forward strand.
CCTGGTCTCAAGAAGGCCTGTAAACTTTTTGAAATTAGATCCAGAATTTCGCATGTGTGCGCTTTTTCCAAAAAGATGATTCCCAGTTCTACCACCCCCTCCAAAATTAAGAACTGCTAATCCATATTGTCCAGAAAGCATCTGCATCAGACAAAGCTCTGGGAAACGCTTCTCCAATAGCAATGCCATGACAATCTAATGGCGAACAAACCAGCAACACGTGGATTGAATTTCCCTTAAATTACGCATGAACCAAATAATACGAACAATTTGGCAACATTTGCTTGGGGTTTTCTCAAACCCAAAATGTTTGAAAAGAAATGTTGGTATTTTTGACGAACCCCAAACAGGGCTTGTCTGGGGGATTATTTGTTGGGTGGGTGTGTTTGCGGTATGAATTCAGCACGGCGTGCTTTTGACTTGGGGGCACCGGTTCATGTGGGGTTGGAGGTTGCTGGATTTGCGGGGTGGTGGGTGTCCAGTGGTGTTGGTCGTGTCAATTAGGGTGAAGGAATGAATGATTACTCCACACCGCCCTCTACCACGGCGCATTCCAGGCTGTCTGTTGCTGAGAAGGGTTTGCCCACTGAAACCATCAGAGCCCAAAGGAGACCCGAAGCGGGTGGACCACAGCCTCTCCACCACATTGGCTGGGCCATGGAACTACATCGGCAAGGGGGGTTGGCGCCAGTACTTGGATGTGAGAGTGGGGATCACGAAGAGGTTCTTCTGCAGAAACTCAGTCGGGAACAAAGAAATAATAGTATTAATAATCCTTTAGGTTCTCAATGGTCATTGAGGGAGTGACCTGGTGATTAGAGTTGATAATATTCCAAGACACAATCAGGTACAGGTTAAGATTCACTGACCTTAACCACCTGTTCTATACCAGGGGCTCCCCTCCGGTAGCGGACAAAAGGAGGTGCCGCCCAGATCCCCCTTCGAGGCAGGACTTGCCGTCCAGCTGTGGGGATCTGATCCACCCACAGACTTGGTCCTGCTGTCAGCTCCTTCAGGGTCTGCCTCAGCTATAGAGAGCATCGTCCCCCGAGGCCACCCCTTCCCCCTGCTTGCGAACGGTGACTGAGCCAGGCAGGGGTGTAAAGACCTCGCTGTGGGGGATGCCGTAATAGCCATTCTCATCTCAAGCCCTCTGATCTGTTGACCGAGGCTCTGTTGGACCTGCACTGCCGTGTGCCTGTTCCCAGTGCCCTGGATGACTTCTCCTCTTTCTTCCACCAGTGTTGTCCTCAGTAACCATCTTGTTCCTGACTCTTCACTCTGTCTTTGCTTCTGGGGAACTGGATCTCCACCATTCATAGTTCATAACCTCCATGACCATCTTATGAGGTAAGAATTATTCTTTAGCTTTCTCCAAACATCCTCCTGCTCCCGGCTTCAGTGGTGGCATTGCGGGCTCCCCAGGCATCCTGGACTCCTCTCGGTCATTGTCAAAGGGTAGCAATTGTAGCTCTTGGAATCTATTATCACTTTGCTTCATTCTGTTCCCACCATTCAAGCCCCTGTCCCCCTTGTGAACCAGCCTCCTCCCTGGTGTTCCTGCCTCCAACCTCTCCCCCTCCATCTCCCTGCATGCCGATCACCCTAAAACACAAGTCTCACCATGTCATTGCTATACTCAGAAAGCTTTCCTGTCTCATCTTGAGCTGGCACCATGGCTTTCCATGTCCTGGACCCCATTCTCTTCTCTGCCTTTATCCATCCTCCTACCAAATGCATCAGGATCTCGTGTTCCAGGACCTTTGCACAGCATGTTCTCTCCAAACGTACCCCGGACTTCACCTCTGCTGGGACATCTCCCTTGTGCCCTCCACATATACCTGAACCCCTCTTCAGTGTCCCCAGCCCCAAAGCCTTCCCTCCATCGGAACACTTGTCTCACTGTTACAGGGGCCTGTGAACAGGTTGACCTCCCCATCGGGAAGGTGTGAGCCCTCAGAGTGGGGACAATGCCTTCCACAACAGTATATTCTACGTACATTGAAGTCTGGTACATACTTGGTACTAAAAAACTCCCTGAATGAATGAATGAATGAATGAATGAAGTTCGGCCCTCCAGTTGGCGCTGTGATGAGGAAACACTCCTAAATATTTTGTCCCCACCAACGCCAACCATGAGATCTTATCTACAAGTCTGCCTCTGTCACGGCGTCAATCTTCCAGCGTGACTTGAACCTCAGGGACCCGGGGGTAAATCATTTGCAGCAGCCCAAAGCGCTCTTTAGAGAATGAGTCATTCGGTCATCGCATGCACAGCCTGGTGACCCGCAGAGAGTTTGTCTGCAGACACCTTTGTGGGTAGCCGTTCGATTTCCTGAGCATGAGGAGGCCTTTATTTCAGATTCCAAACTTTATTGCAACTTCTGAGTGACTGCCTGACCCCATTTGTAACCTTGCGGCGCTTACAATGATTCATCTCTTCAGGAAACCGTGTCTCCCCTGGGTTGGCCCAGTGATATTGGGGCAGGCATGCTGGCTGCGAGTGGGACTGGAGAGAGGGGAAAACCCCTTCACCATTTGCTGTCTCCTGAGTGGCCTGTGAGAAAAAGACTGGCCTCCGCAGCTACAGAGCAGAGCAAAATGGCGAGGAGCTGGCCCCTGGCCCCGGCCCAGCGGGCAATCCAGTGCGACAGCTAAGCTCATGGCCCCGGCCCCCACGGCCCCCTTCCAGTCCTCCAGTGGTTCCGAACCATTTTGGCTCAAATCTTTCCATCTTTTGAACCCAACACTTCTCTTCCTCAGCTCTCCTAGAGTAACAGAAGACAATGTGTGGTATCCTTTAAAAATGACAAATTCTGAGGTAAAGCACACTGTAATTTTGTAAAGTTTTTATTGAAGAATAAGTACACGGATCCAGAAGTGTGTGGCTTATGGAGTTGTCTCGAAGGCACCTCTGAGGCTGAATTCCCACCTTAACTGCCCAAACTTGCCAAGTCACATACCCTCTCTGAGCTTCGGTTTCCTTAATGCTCAAAAGGAGTTAAAAACCAGCCTCTCAGAGAGTCAGGCTTTCGTTACAAACAAACCTGAAATCCTATCCACTTGCCTCCTCCCCCAACCCATGATCATGCTTATCCCTCACCCTGGCTTTATTGTTCTTCACAGAACATATCACCATCTGACACGTTATTTGGTATTTGCTTAGATTTGCTTATTTTTTCTCTCCCAATTAGCATGTCAGTGGAGGAAATTTATTTTGCCCACTCCACGAGGCCCACAATTACAACAGCAGCCTGTGTGCTGGAAGTCCTAAATGAATTTTCACTGGGCGAATGTAGAGAGAGGTTTTGAGGACTGCTGAAGCGATGATTGGAAATCTGGGAAACGCCGTTAGGCTGGCTATTGCAAAAGAAAAAATAAAAACAGGACATCACAGATGTCGGAGAATTTGTGTAGAAACCGGAACCTAGGTGCGTTCGTTGGTGGGAATGCAAAGCGGTGCAGTTCCTCAAAAAAATTAAACAGAGACTTGTCATACGATCCAGCAATTCCGCTTCGGGGTACATACCCAAAAGAATGGAACGCGTGTCCTCAAACAAATACATGTCCACCCGTGCTCATAACAACATTGTTCAGAAGCAACCCAAGTGTCCCCTGATGGATTAGTGGAGAAACAAAATGTGGTGTGTTCATCCAATGGACCACTACTCAGCTGCAGAAAGGAAGGGCATTCTGCCACCTGCTATGACGGGGATGAACCTTGAGGACCTGGTGCCGAGTGAAGTAAACTAGACATCAAAATCCTGTATGAGCCCGCTGATAGTGAATACCTCGAGTGGTCCCGTTCATCCCGATAGGCAGTAGAGTGGGGGTAACCAGGGGCTGAGTGGCGGGGAGAGAGGGTTTGATGGGGCCACAACTTCAGTTGCAGATGAAAAAGTGCTGGAGAGGGACAGAGGTCATGGTTGCACGACATTGCAAACGCACTCAGTGCTACTGAACACTTAAAAATATAAAATGGTAAATTTTATGTTACGTATATTTTGCCATGAGGAAAAACAAAAATTTTTTAGACGTGAGAAATGTGGGGAAGTAACCCAGGTGGCACCCCAGCGATTTTGCACCCCACCCCAGGTCCAACCAATTTCAGAAAATCTTCCCTAAATCTCTTAGCATCAAGACTGCATCATCTTCCGCTTGGCTTTATCCCGTCTTGCACTCATGTCCCATCGGGCGAGGCTGGGCTTTCTAGGAAGAACTTCAGAGGGGAAAGGAGAAGGGAAGAGAACCGCAGACGTGCTGAGTACCCACCTCATGTCGTGGGGCTGGTGCTTCACCTGTCCTCTCATTTCAGCCTCACAGCAGTCCCGGTGTTACAGAGGCGGAGTCTAAAGCCCAGAAGGACGTTAAACAGCTCGCTTAGGGTCACATGTTATTCCTTCCTGCAACCATCACTGAGCACCTGCTGGGAACGCAGCACTTTGTTAGGTGCTGAGGTTCTGGCAATGAATGAAACCAGTCTCTTGGCCTTAAGGAGCTTCTTGTCTTGTGGGGAAGGCAGGCAATTACACAGGTAACCATAGTAACATGTGATGAGAGGTGGCATTGGAGGACAGGTAACAGAAGCAGGTTGCACGGACAAGACGGGCCGGGAGTTTTAAGAAGATTTGGACTGTGAACATGGGAGCCAGCTGTCCACAGAGGAGGCTGGGGAGCCAAGGTGGAGGTAGGGGTGGGGCAGACCACACAGGGCCTTACAGGCCAGGCTAAGGAGTTTGCCTAAGATCTTAAAGGCAGTAAGACCACCGGACAATTTGAACCCGGAGAATGAGTTAGAAAACTTGCTTTGGTTGCAGCAGGAGAATGTCCTAAAAGAGGAGACAATTTGGGAAGGGGTTCAGTCAGGAGTTACTATGCACTGAATTGTGTCCCTCCCATTTCATATGGGGAAGCCCTAACTCCTGGTGATGGTATGGGAGGTAGGGCCTTTGGGAAGTCATTAGGTCGTGAGGGTGGGGTCCTCGTGATGGGGTGAGTGCCCTTTGGAGAAGAGACGAAAGCACTTGTTCTCTCTCTACACAGTGAGGACACAATGAGAAGACTGCCATCTGCAAGCCAGGGGGGGGCTCGCACCAGGAACCCTATCGGCTAACACCTGGATCTTGGACTTCCAGCCCCCAGAACTGTGAGAAATAAGTTTAAACCACGCAGTCCGTGGCATTTTGTTACAGCAGGCCGAGCTGACCAAGAATCCTGTGGACCAGGCTGGGGGTTACCTGGAGGACTTGGGGGCACAGACCTCAGGTTCTGTGGGTACATGCGAGGCACGGCACTGTATGTGTACCACGAAGTACGAGAGAAAGGCCATCGTCATCTGTCTTTGGGAAAGGCTCTTTGTTGGTAAGTTTTTTTTTTTTTTTTTTTAAGATTTTATTTATTTATTTGAGAGAGAGAGACAACCAGCGAGAGAGGGAACACAAGCAGGGGGAGTGGGAGAGGAAGAAGCAGGCTCCCAGCGGAGGAGCCTGATGTGGGGCTCGATCCCAGGACTCCAGGATCACGCCCTGAGCCGAAGGCAGATGCTTAACGACTGAGCCACCCAGGCGCCCCATATTGGTAAGTTTTCTAATAGGTTTGGTGGCAGTTGCCACAGAATGATCAGGTCACAGCTGTAGTTAGGGAGCTGGGGGAGCAGAGCTGGAAAGGGAGGGTCAAAGCTGTTGTGACTTGATTTGGGAGCTTAGACACTGGTGGTCTGATTTGCATTTTGCGAAATTCTAACAGATCCTCACATGCCCACCCCACTCCCTGCTGGGGTTTACACATTCATTTCCCCTAAAGCACTCCATAAAGAATTTGGGCTAGAAGGCTCCATTTAGAATCTAGCTGTTATCAGCATTAAGATCTGCGTTTCAGAAGACCACGAATTGCTTTCTCTTTTGTAGTTCAGAGCTGGAAGAGAGGACTCCGGTGTTGAAGTTTGTAACAGTCACCCCACGGTTATGTGTACCCCACCCACCTACAGAGTGGTCCAGTCGCTATATCAAAGTCACTCAGAAGTCCTGAGAGAGATCACCCCCTTGCTGCGAGATGGGAAACTGAGGCCCGTGGAGGAGATGGACAGGCCCAAGTTACTGCGGAAGTCAACTGTTGACTGGGCAAGAATGGCCCTTTCTATGTGCCAGGACACTGGGGATACAAATGACAAGTAAAATACTATCTTCTTATTAACTAAGAATCCTATACGCTCCCACTTCTCGGTAAACAAGCCTTGATTTAGATTTAGGTTTGTACCCCTTTGTGTCTTAGGGTAAGAATCCCCCATTAACTGACTACTTATTCTGTGCCAGAGATGATTCTGTGCTTTTTGCAACCATGAGCTTGTTCAAACATTACCAAACTAAGAGATAAATATTATCATACCCATTCTCTAGATGTGAAAATTGAGGCTCAGAGAGGCACAGTATCTTGCCCCAGGTGGCATAGCCAGCAAAGTGCAAAAGCTGGGATTAGAAGCCATATTTGCCTGTCTTCAAAGCCCTTGTTCTTCATCCTAATCCTTTGTCCCTGGTCAGCTAATCTTTTCATCCTTGGGCTAACCCTCTATCGTGGTTATTATTTGGTTGGCCCTTGGTGGGAGCCCAGAAACTCTTCATGCATGAGTCCATTCATGGAGTTCCCAGATCCCAAGAAAACTCTGCAGGAGGAGTTGGGAGCTTCTTGTCCTTGACTTCCCTTCCACATGGGGCCCTGAGAGTCAGAAAGTATTGAACTGGAGTATCTGGACAGAGACAGGTGGCTGGATAACTCAGCCTGGCACCCATCAGTTAGGACAACGTGCCAGGCACCGTGCTAAGGGGCTTATGAAAATCAATTCTTAAATCCTCACGACACCACCATGACATTGGTTCTACTGTTCTCCCTGTACTGAAATTGAGAAACAGAGTTGCAGAAAAGCAAGTTACTTTTCCAAGGCTGTGAACCAGCAGAGACAGGACTGGAGAAGCATAGCTCCGTCTGAGTCAGCAGAGACAGGACTGGAGAAGCATAGCTCCGTCTGAACCAGCAGAGACAGGACTGGAGAAGCATAGCTCCGTCTGAGTCGGCAGAGACAGGACTGGAGAAGCATAGCTCCGTCTGAGTCGGCAGAGACAGGACTGGAGAAGCATAGCTCCGTCTGAACCAGCAGAGACAGGACTGGAGAAGCATAGCTCCGTCTGAGTCGGGAATCCAGGCTCCTTACAGTCACTTTATTTCATTTATTATTTTTTAAGGAAGCTCTACGCCCAATGTGGGGCTTCAGCTCACAACCCTGAGATTCAGAGTTGCATGCTCCACTGACTGAGACGGCAAGTTGACCCTCCTTACAATTACTTTATATGCTCAAGAAATGCCTACTGGCTGAAAAGTGGAAAATACTTTTGAAAATCAGTGCTTGTGTCCACTTCCCCACTTCGTCAGGCTGAGCTAGCCTGGGGCACGCAGCAGCAGCAGGCCAGGGGCGGGGTAGTTCTATTGATTTGACGAGCAAGGCAGCCACTCGGTGGGCTCCAGGGAGGAGGAGGCCATTCCCTGACGGGCAGGCTCTGAAGACTCCCGTGCTCCAGGGAGAATGACGTCTGTGGTTAATTCCAGAGGCTGTCCAGTTTGCCTCCCTGCTTTGGTTCTTTGATTCACGATGGTTTAGCTCATTCCTTTGCGCCCTTCCCTTGGGGTTATGTCACCCAGGTGAACAAAGCCTCTTTTCAAGGACCCTGAAGAAACCAGATTATGTTATGGGTCCCGCAAATTAAAGGCCTGGAGAGGAGGCCTCTTATTTGGGGATAATCACCATTCGCTCTCTGTTTGACGACTTACTTCAAGATAATTAGAGCTTCACTTTCTTAACTTGAAACAACGATTTCTGTTTTCTCTTGTCCTCAGCCTGCCAGCCCCGGAGCTGACTCTCATGGTCGCCGCGGAGAGGCATGTGACGTCGGGAAATACATGCTGGGTCCCTACCCTTTAGCGAGAGCTGTCAAGACAAATGCCACATATACAGCCTTTAAAATTTGGCACAAGAGGTCTAGGTGAGATACACGGTCAAGCCTTCGCTAACTCAAATCTCTGAAGGACACGTCGTATTCAACGTCTTCAACACACGTAGCTCTAGAAAAAGCAAACTAGGGCCCTGCCTCGGCGAACTTATATTGTCGTCTTGGAGACAGAAAGGACATGCGGAGCTTGACTCACCTAGAAATAAAAATAATTGTAGCAGTAAGAATAATTTTAGCAATAAAAATTTGTTCAGAAAATAAAATCCTAAGAGTTGATCGTTGTTATTCCTGTACAGTATTAAGCAAAGTCACCACCGTAATAATAGTAATAATCAGATTTTCTTTAAGTAAACATTAAATGACGATGCCAAATCTTATTCCTTATTAAACTAGAATGTGCTGTGTGGAATCCTGCTAAAAGGAAGTGGCCGATATCCAGAATCTAGTACTATTTTCATTAAAGAGATTTGTTCTTTAGTGGTATATGATATGACCGCAGGACACCCGAAGGTCTGGGGAATGGGGTTTTCATTAACTGAATTTTCTTGAATTATTTTGTGTAAGAGTCACTATTAATAATACAATGATGATTCGTTGCCTTTCTAGGCCTTCAGATCATTGTTCCAAGTACTAATGATTATTCAATTCAAGTCAAATTAATATTTATTTCTAGGAGGTTGGGGCTTTGGAGAGAAGCAGGCAAAAGAATTCATCTCTATGGATAAGATTTAGGGCATTGGAATGACATGTACTCACTCCAGATGATTTGGGGAGTGAGGGTTTGTTTGTTTTTTCTCTTTGAATGAATCTCAATCTTGTCTAGACTTCAACTTAATATAAGGTTTAATTAGGTGTCCTTTACATGAGATCTAATTTGAGTAAATGAACATGCAGTTGCTCAATGAGGAAAACTCTTGAGAAATTCAATCAGGAATTGACAAGTTCGTCATCGTCATGGGGATTTTCATACACTTCTCAGAAATGGAAAGATCAAGAAAGAAAGGATAACTGTATAGAAGATTTGGCCAATACAACCCCCATCGGACGAACATACATAGAATTTTGCAGCCAACAAACAGAACATGTGTGTATTTCATGCTCATATGGAGTATTTGCAAATATGGAGCCGATATTATGCCTAAAGTAGCTCCGACAAATACTAAAGAATCAATGTCATAGGGATAACCCTCTAACCACAATGCAATAAAACTCAAAACCAAAACCAAAAAGATGTATGTCAACAACACACATTTAGAAACATCAACAAAAGACACTTGTAAATAATTTGTCAAAGAAGAAATTATAATGAACATTACCAACCACTTACAATGAATAATGAAAATATCATCATGGAAATATGTGGACTATAGTTAAAGTGGCATTTAGAGTGAAATTTACAGCCTTAAAGACAGATATTAGAAAATAGAAAGAAAAGTTAGTGAGATAATCTTTCAGTTCAAAAGTTAGTAAAACAAAGCCCATTGCTTTATGCCCGGAACACGCTTGGAATATATATAATTTTAAACTGACTCATTGGTAGGCAGCCCCACATATAACAAGCTTACACAAAGAAAGGAGGGCTGAGTCTGAAGAAAAGCTAGAATAGTTCTACAAGAAATCAGACCACGCTAATGTCTAAAACAACAACGACAGCAGCAACAACGAAAACCCCAAAACACAGCAGAGGGTGTATTAGTTGGCTATTGTTACATCACAAATTACTTCAAAACCTATTAACTTAAAAAAAACCAAGCATTTATTATATTTATATTTATTATGTATTATCTTTCAGCGTCAGGATTCCCAGAGGCTCTTAGCCAGGGGATTCTGGCTCAGAGTCTCTCATGGCTTGTGTGAAGCCATCGATTGGGGCTATAGCATTTGAAGACTCAACTACCAACTACGGAATCGGCTTCCAAGTTCACGCACACAATTTAACGCAGGCAGTTTTGTTCTTCACTGGGTGCTGCTCACTGGCTGTTAGATTCCTTGCCACATGGGCCTGCACAAAGATGCGCTTACAGCACAGCACCTTGCGTCCCCCAGAGAAAGTAATTTCCGAGACAGAAAGCCAGTCCCCAAGATGGAAGCCATACCCTTTTGTGACCTAATCTCTGAAGTCACATGCCTTCACCATCTGCTATTGGTCACACAGACCAACCTGGTACAAGGGGAGGCGGAGCTACACGGGGCATGAACACCAGCAGTGGGGATCATTAGGGGCCATCTTGGAAGCTACCTACCACGGAGAGAGTCTCAAAACAATGGAATTTGTGCTTGGCCGCTAATCCTCACCACAGTAGAGAATAGGTGAGAAAAATCCATTCCAACTGGACAAAATCATTAGACTTACCTTGGGGATTCAAACGATCTTGAAATTCAAGGAGGGATTGTGGTCTCCGGGTTGGATTTCTTGGCATTTTGACAGGGACTTAGGTGAATTCTGTTATGTTTTGCTTTCATTACGAACCTTTAAAAATATCTGTTTTCTCCCCAAATAATTTTAGCTCACCAAGCCCCTTAACACATTTTGCCAATCCACTCTCCCCATCATTTCAAAGTTGATGTCTCCTTGGAAGGAAATTTGATTTAAATGTTTTCGATTCCTTTACGTGAAAGCATAGAAACTCAAGTTAGCAAGAACATTTGATGGCCAAGAAATCCTCCGATTTCATGTGAAAGTCGCAAGGCTTATTTTTCTCAAAAATATGAAATCATTCTTTGCCAAAGAGTCAATAAAATACTGACCCAATGAGGGTTAAGTTTAACCACCCACAAATCAAAACATCTTGCTAACTTTAGGCCAAACAATTCTTTGTTGTTGGTTTAAAATATCGAATTGACCATCCCACCCTCTCCTCCATGTAACTGAATTGTAAAATCATCTTCTGTCTTGTGGACATGTAGGCATGGAAAAAAGTAAAGTGCTGAATTAAGATAATTCAATTTCTCTAAATACCTCTCAGAGATATGAGCTCTTTGTCTCCAGTTTCTTCTTACTTCAATCCACGCTACCCCGATACCGGTGTTATTTTACTGACACACAGAGCCAATCTCATTTATCCCCCCTCCCCCACTGGCTTCTTGTTATAACTTTTCACTGCCTCCTCGTGATCTTCAGATAGGTTTTGCCATGCCACTCAGGACCCTGCCTCCAGGGCCAACCTCTTTTCCTAATATCCTCTTTCTCTGTCTCACCTGGGCTGGTTTAACTGCAGTCCTACAAGACAGCTTGCCATTTCCTGAATGTGTCCTGCGCTTCCAGACCCAAAGTCTGTGTATCGGCTGTTCCCTCTGCTTACAGCGCTTTTCACTCACTTCCTGGAACAATCCCATTCCCTCTTCAAGGCACGTTTCAAAAGTCATCTTTTTTCACCCCTGGTGAGTGTTCTTTGACATACCACCTCACTTAACACCCAGCAACTCCTCCAATTTGATGAGAAATTGTTAAAATCTTTTGGTCTCAAGAGGCAGTAATTCCACTCTTCCATGTTCTACAAAATCTTGCATATACTTGCATTGTAACACTTCCCAAATTGCATTGCCAACTGTCTAGAGTATTAACTAAGGTAGTGCTAACTTCTCAACGGGTGTACCCCAATCTCAGGGGCTCAACACAATAGAAAATATTTGTCACTCCTGTTAATTCCAATTAGCAAGCAGGGCTGGAAAGGCGATTTGCTCCATGCAGTCAGTCATGAAAGGACCCTGCTGGCAGAAGCCCTACCCTCTGCAACTGTTGGCTTCCAGGACCATCCTGGGTACAGACAGCCAGTCAGCAGACAGAGAAAGAGTTGTGGTAGAGAAGCATGTAGGAGATGTTGGGGAGAAGGCTTTGAAGTGGCACAAATCTCTTCCATTCACATTCCATGAACAAAACTTGGTCACATGGCCTTGCCCCGCTGCAAGAGAGAATGAGAACTAGAGTCCGCTGTGCGCCCAGGAGGCCGACAAAGCAGCTGTAATGAACACATAACCAGTCTCCTTGGTCACTGTCCTCAGTGAATTCTGAACATCCAGGAGGCAGGGGCTGGGTCTCCCCTGTTGTTGTAGCTTTAGCACCTAGCTCAGTGCCCAGCCTGTATTTAGATGCTTCGTAGCTATTTGTCAAATATGCACAGTAATGGATGCAACTGTTGTTGCCGAAATTACTAGAAAATTTCCTCGCTCCTCCACTCTACCTCTGGGGGGATAGAAAATAGTCTTAGGCTCTATCTGTCCAGCTCAAACAAAATGGAGAATTGAGTCAATTACCTAGATCATCCAGTCAAAAAATCCTTCCATCTGTAGTAACTGGTTCAAGAGATTTGCCCACCTGCCCCCTAAATAATCAATATAATTCAAATCATAGCTTCAATGTCCAGTGTCTTTTCATTTGTTTGGGCATAGTCTTAATGGCAAACATGCGTTTTCCTTATTGAGCAAAATTATTTTTCGGCATTTGTCTTCGACAAAGCAACACAGCATTTCCTGTCCACAAGCAACACGGTAACTGAAGCCGCCATGTCTAAGCTTCCTCGGGTTTTCCGATGGCAGCTACTTCTGCAGCTTGGTTTTCTTATATAAAAGTAGGAATGGGAGGGAGAAACGAGCAGGAGGTGAGGATAAAACAAGATTGCTTCACTCAACGTCTACTGATTCAAATGCTAATCTCATCTTAAAAGTACCTTCAGAGCAACATCTAAATTGGTATTTGACCAAGGCATGGCCAAGTGGACACATAAAGTGAACCATCATAGATCCCCTATCCTTATGCCCAAATATTCAGCTCAGCGACTCCTCTGCCTGGATGCTTTCCCACTCCCCAGTTGGGCTTGGGGTCTCCTTTGATTTCCCCCAACAAAGCACAGAAAGTCCTCCCAAAGTCAGGAGATGAGACCAATTGTGTTTTCCAAAGAACCCATCGCACAGGCTTTTCTTCCAATGTGCCAATGCCACTCTGGCCGTTGAGGGGTGGGGTCTATGTTCCCTCCGCTTGAACCTATGTAGGCTTTTGTGACTCTCATGGGATGGGGTCTATGTTCCCTCCCCTGAACCTATGTAGGCTTTTGTGACCCTCTCCAAATATGGGCTATGAACGATGTGACTTTCAAGGCTAGATATAAAAATGCAGTGCACTTGGGCCTTGTTCTCTTGTGATGCTTGGTCTTGGAACCCCGCTGCCATCTTGCACGAAAGTTAGGTGGCCACACAGGCCAGCACCAGCCAAGCAGACAGAGGAGTGACTAATGAAGTCTTCAGACGATCCCAGCCCCCAGTCTCCAAGTCACTGTGGCCTTCGTGTTGCCCCTCCCCCCCACACACCAGGAGGAGCAGAAAAGAGCAGACCCCACTGAGCACTGCCCAAAATGCAGATTGTGAGCACATAAGTGGCCCTTGCTGTCACATATTATTAAGTTTGGGGTAGTTTGTTACCCAACAATAGATAAGTGAAGCAGAAGGGTCAAAGGGCAAAACTGTAAGGAAGGCAGGAATGCAGGGGGATTCAACAGATGGATGGCTGGTCTTGGAAAAGAAACCCCCAGATCCACGTAGGCTGGACCTCACCTTGCTTCGTAGCCTGGTTTATTCAACTGCTGCGTTCATTGTGTCCTTCTTTTATGCCATTAAAGTCTGTTTATTTGCTTTGTAAAAATATGTTTTCATGCTACCTTGAGTAGAATCTTGTTTTAATCTAATGGTCCATTAATTTTAAATAAATACATGGGTGATGATTTCTTTTACCAGAATAGCCAAATCTTTCCTCGAGGCTCCACAAACAATAGACAGATAGACAGACACATAAGACAGACCGACAGACTTACATAGAGGTAGAGAGATCTACACTTCTAAGGATATTTCACAATATTTGGGGGGGATAAAGTTTTAAAGTTGAGGATAGCTTGATTAAGCACCCGTTTTCTCTATGGCAAGCACTACAGGGAAGGCTTTATGGACACCAACTCGTTTATGTCCTCCCCACCATCTTTGCAAGCTGTGTACAACCAGAACCCCATTTACAGGTGAGGAAACTGAGGGCCACATTGCCCAGGCCCCATGTCTCAGTGGTTAAGCTGGGTGACCCCAGGCAGTGTGATTCCAGGGCCATCCTCTTTGACCGCTGTCCTCTCTGCCTTGAGGCATCAGAGGCACTGTCGGAACATTACCTGGGGCCGATGAAATGTTCAACCAATGCCCCTGTCCCATACCTCTCTTTTATAATAACAGCGATCCAGCCCCGACAGACCAAGCCTCAGCAAGCCTGCCTGTGTTCATCTTCATTTTCTATCCACAGCAGAGTTTACACACAGTAGGGACACGTAAGTGTGCGTCGATCGATGCTTCTAGCGAAAGGGCCTTTTGCCTTCGAGGGCTCCAAGCCAACGCGGAGGCGGGGCGGTCGGTAGGTAAGGAGCCCAGCGCGTCAGAGAAGGGCTCTCTTCGTTGCTGGTTTTTCGAGAGACGGCACATCTTGGACACATTAGAAGTAGCATGAAAACAAATGGCAGCTTCACTCAGTCCTCACTTGGGGGAGGAGGGGATCTGAGGGAAGGACCTTGCCTTTTAATAGAAAGAGAAATCGCTGAATGAAAGTGCGTGGTGGGCCCCTGAGAAGGGTGCCCCTTCCAGCGGGCTGAACGGCATTTTTCACCGAGCTCTGGGACAGATGAGGGCCAGCGCTAATGTCAGTCCTCGGCGGGCCCCGGGCCCCCTGGTAAAGGCGATATGAAACAGAGGCCTTCAGAGGCCCACGCCGAAGCGTCTTGCGCGGTCCGGCAACTGTTACAAAGCAGGCCAAAGCCGCGTCACGTCCAATTAGTGTCAACGAGGAACATCTGTATGTCGGCACCCACGTTGCTGAATGCAAACATTGCGTAATTGCAGCCTCTCGCACACGCGGCGTGTTATGAGATGTGGTGTCCCAGTGTGAATCACGGGCACATTTTTCAGACTCGTCAGCAGTCTTGGTCTGGCCGGGATGCCGCTTACTGACTGCCCGTAAGAGCATTTCTCTAAAATATTGAATTAAGCACAGTCCGGCTTTTTCCTCTTATCTGTGAAATCTTGCGGTCGGGGCTTGACTGTTTTTAGAAAATGAAATATATAAAATGTATAAAATGCAAATAAAGTTGAGGTTAGAGTGGTGTGTTTTTTCTTTCTCTCTCTCTCACTTTTTTTTTTCTCTCTTTTTTTGAGAAAGGCATCTGGTTTTTTTCCCCCCACTTTTCCCTTCGGTGCTTTAAGCTGAAATGTAAAGGTTCAGTTGTCAAGTGCAGTCTGAAAGGCTCCAATTCCAACTGGTTTTTCACCTCATCGAGAAGCAAGTCTGGTTACAAGGACCCAACTGGTCTGGGATATTTTCTCATGCACAGTTTTTCCCCGGGCGGAGCGATTGATACAGGCTTTGCTGTCAAGGGAAATCCAATAGCCCTGGGTTCAGAGTTGAAGATATTTTAGAATTCTTCTGGCGCAATTCAGTGAGGACTCACAGAAATAGAAACTGTGCACTGGGGCAACGAGGGCGTTATGACTCTGTCGAGAAACTGGCAAGAGTCTGGACAGACGTCTTGTCCATAAGCCACCACGCCCAAGGAACTTGAAACTCTCCACATTGCCACTTTGTGGTGACACCTTGGCCTAGTTTGGATCCTTGTCTCCTGACCCCATTTCCTGCTACAGGCCCAATTTAGTCAGTAGACAGGACCCCAGTGGCTGCTCCCCCAGACTGATCCCTGCTTCCCCTCACGTGTAATTTCTCTCCATCTTTAAGAATCCATCCTCAGCACAGCTGAGGGCTCCTTCACCACGTCTACCCTTGTCTACGGCAAGGAACAGGACAGGGCTGACATCAGAACAGAATAGCTAACCGTTGGGATAGCTGAGCTTTCCGGCCAGCAAGCAATTTCTTATTTCTTCTTCTTATTTTTAAACTGACATTTAGTTTTATTGTGCCAAGGACATTGCAGCTGGCAGATCTTGTCAACACATATTTTAACCAAGTATATTAATATACAGAACAATTTCAATTAACCAACCCTCCCATGTCCTTTAGCTGATTGTATGTGACAGAAACCCAAGTTGAATGAATCAAACAAAACAGGACTTTATGGGCTCATAGAATCCGAGGAGTGATTGGAAGACCAAGTTTCAGTAAGGACAGGGGCAGCTGGCCTTGGGACACAGTCTGCCAGGAAAGACCCCCTTTCTTGCTCCTCCTCATCCCTGTTTCTCTTCTGTGGGTCAGCCTTCTCACTTCCTACAAATCGGCTGTCCTATTTTTTTGAACTTCCAGGCCAGCCAAGAGAGTGCAGACCAGTTTTTCCCTGCTCCCTCCTGCTAAATACAACTATAAACCTTGGAAATAGCCCCAAAGACAACACTAATGGCAAATTCCTCCTTACCTGGGCCATGGTGCCTGAATATTTGGTCAACCATTATTCTAGATGTTTCTGTGAAGCTGTTTTTTGGATGAGATTAACTTTTAAATTGGTGAACTTTGAGTAAAGGAGATTGCTCTCCATAATGTGTGGGCCTCACACAATCAGTTAAAGACCTGAACAGAGCAGAGATCGACCTCTCCTGCTCAAGAAGGAATTCCGCCAGCAGGTGGCCTTTGACCTCCAACTGCGTTTCTTCCCTGAGTCTTCAGCCTGCCTGGCTACTGCATCAGTCTTTGGACTTGCTAAGCTTCCACAATCACAGGAGCCAATTCCTTAACAAAATCAAACTCTCTCTCTCATGTATATGCATTCTGGGGTGGGGGGAGGGCGCAGAACTAAGAGGCAAGCATGTCTGGTCAAGAGTTAAGCAGTGGCCCCTTCCAACCAAGTGTCTTTCTCACCCTTTCTCCCTTTCTCCCTGGGATGAAACCTGAACCACATATTCAGTGGGTCAGACCTACACTAATGTCTCTGCTGAACGTGGGGTCCCAGGGGAGCCATAGAAGCCAGATTTCAGGGAGGAATGTTGGACCCCATGAGAGGGTTCTTACCGAGGAGGAGGGAGCCTGGGGTGAGAAACAAGACTACACACGGGGCCTGAGGTCTTCGTTGCCCTGGCTGGTGAGTGGTAACCAGTCACTGAACTGGCCCCAGGCAGGGACCCCGGGTGAGTGTGGGAATGAGGAAGGGTCATCCTAAACTCCATAGCACTTGAGACTCCAGGAAGTGTCTGTGCAGAGGGCTGCAGACCCATGTGCCACTGTGAGGGTCTGAAGAATCAGTGGCTGGAGGAGGTGACTGGAACCATCACCCCAACAGGGCAGAGGCCTGTGCAGATTGTCGGGGAGCAGTTGAAGCAGTGCTTCTCACAACAGCGTTCCTCAGAAAACAGAAGCAGCACGAATCTCCCAGGGTAAGAATTTCCCTTTGGAGACTTGTATCAAGCACTTGCCAAAATAAAGGGGGCTCCTTCCCTGGCTTTGCCTACTTTTGGTTCTCAGGATATAAGTATTGAGGTAGAAGTTTCAAACATGGAGAGACTCAGAAAATGGTCAACTAGTTACTCTAGTGTCTTTTTATTTTATGACCAATATGGCCTTGAACAACACACAGCTATTTCCCCCACTAGTTTTAGGGAGGGCGACCAAATCATTTGTCCTCTAAGCCTATAATTCCGGGAGCAGAGAAGGCAATATTAATTATTACACTGGGATAGCCGGTGTAACATGAGGCTGTGCTGGGCAAATGGGATGCACGGGCACTCTCATTTTATTCCTCTGCTTTTGAGATTTCTTCTTCTTTGTATTTCTGGACTTATCTGAGCCCCATCTACTTTGCGGGGGAGAGTTGAACATGAAGGCGACTCCCATAATCAGGAGTTTGCTTCAAACCAGGGAGGGTTTCTGAACCTTCTGGTAGCCTCTCCTGGGACAGGCATGACTGGGAGTGAAGACTCTGCATCTTTGGACCATTATCGCATTTCAGGCAGGCTCAGCCGGCACCGTCTCTCTACAAGGCAGCAGCTGGGACAGCACTGATGTGCTGTGACATCCCAGCCTGGAGGACCACTCTGTTTGCTTTTTGGCCAAATCCTCCAGCCCAGGGCTCTTAAAAGGTAGTGTTTGAGTCATCTGGAGAGCTTACCACATGCTTGTTTCCAGGCCCGTCCCGCAGAGGGTCGGGTGGTGGGCCTGGGGAGTCACTGAGCACTTTGGCAAGGAAGTGACATACCTTTCCAAGACACATTTTATTTATTTATTTATGTATTTATTTATTTATTTATATTTTATGTATTTATTAGAGCGAGAGAAAGAATGAGCTGGTGGGGGGAGGGGCAGAGGGGGAGAGAGAGAGAGAATCTCAAGGAGACTTCTTGCTGAGTGCAGAGCCCAATGTGGAGCTCAATCCCGTGACCCATGAGATCATGACCTGAGCCAAAATCATGAGTCAGATGCTTAACCGAATGAGCCACCCAGGCACCCCACCAAGACGTATTTTACATCTATTCCACTATAAGTCATTCAAGGGCAGGGGCTGATGATATCTTCTTCATCTCTGAAACCCAAGACCCCTGGCACACTGCAGGTCCCCAGTAGACATTGGTTCAGTGACTGAAAGGTCATCTGGTCAATGGTGTGGGCTGTAGACTGGAGATGGTAAGACTGGAGACAAGACTGAGGAGGCAGTAGTCCAGCGAGTGAGGACGTGGTCCAAACTGGGACCGCAGCAGAGGGGCCGAGGATAGCGAACTCTGTTGCCCAGTTCCCAAGGAGAAAAAGAGAGAGAATCGGTGATCAGTGCTGAGCAAGGTCAATGGCCTCACTGATAACCAGTGGGTTTCAACCAGAGCTTCCCAGCGCCAGTGCCTTAAAGGTGGGGAACCTACGTGCGGACTCTACTCTTAAATCAGAGGCAGCTGATGCCTCTCAAGCTGGTCTAGGGCTCCCACGTCAGGCAAATGATAGGGATGTTGAGTGAAAAGCAGGGCCTGGTGCTGGGAGGCAGGAAGACATGGGAGGGGAGACGTAAGAAGGAGGAGAGTTTAACCGTGGGAGACAGACTCCAAAAGATAGTTCATCATTAGAAGTTGTAGCTATAATGCAAAGAAGGTGCATTTTAGAATTAAACTCAGCCTGGAAACCCAGCTGGCAGCTCTGTTGGTCTGTGGCAAGTCACAAGATGTCAGAATAATTTTCTCAAAGATATTTTAGTTAAAGGTAAATGATACATTTAACATAGCCCGATGCAGAGTAGGTGACAAATTAGATTCTTCTTCTGATGTGGAGGTATTTCAAGCATATATTATAGTATAGGCACTATATGGCAAACTCCCATTAGTCACCACCCAGCATTGTCAAGGCCAATATTTTACCTTATTTGTTTCCAATGTTCTTTTAGAGAAAACCATTTCAGATATGATTGGCTCTCCCTGGGTACCCCTCCCTGATTGGATTCCCACCTTTGTCAAAGGTGGCTGTGCTGTTTATCACTTCTGGATTACTTCTAAATTATTACTATTATGAGAATTGTCAAGATGACCATTTCCCCCCATATATATTGGCAAGCTTGTGCTGTAAATGAGAGGTTTTATTGCTTCACATCAACAATGGATTTTGCCAGGCTTCTTCAACTGTGCCGGTCTGATAGGTGTCATTCATTGTCCTAAGGAAAGATAAATAGTAACAAGATCTGCACCTCTGGATTTTTCTGGACTGTTCTAATTCAAATATAATGGCATCTCTAAGTAACAATCACACTGGTTCAAAAAGGTAGTGAATGTTTAGATCAAGAGCTTTGGCTATAGTAAGTGGAGAGCTGGCAAACCCAGGGGTAGCCTTGGCCAAAGGGGACATGGACGGAATGGCATTATGTCTTCCAAACTTGACCCTGCTTTTACATATGCTCTTAAGAATCCCTACCATGCTGATTCTTGTATTCTGGGTTTTTTTTTTTTTTTTTCCCTGAGACTGATCACTGGGGAAAAGATAAATTTAGAAAAAATTCAAAGACATTAAGCAATTCACAAATAGGGGCTTGATCGAGATGATTAAGACATCACCTTTGTCTCTAAAGACCCCAGGGCCTGGAGGAGGGGTGCAGGCAGAGTGAGGGCTGCAGGGGAGAGCAGAGGAGGGGAGGTTAGCGGGGCGCTGCTCCAACTGATTGTGAACCTCCCAGAGCACGGAACTGTGTCTTATGCAAAACTCTATTCTGGGATGGGGCACCTGGTCGGTCAGGGGCCACGCAGGTGACAGGATGGACGTGGAGAATGTGGAACCGGGGTATGCAGACTCCACTGAAGGGTGACTGTATCTGATCAGGGACCCAAAGGAAGAGGGGCCAGAGTATACCTTTGGTGGCGGGGTCATGGCATGGGAATTAAGGTTTAAACGTCTCCCGTTTGAAGATGTTAACTCATTCCATTTTTAAAGTAAACCCACCTAGATGCTGCCTCGGTCCCTACGTCAACAGTTTACGGCCCCTGAACCAGTTGAATTCTCTAACAACTGCCGTCTATTGAACGTGCCCCTGGGGCCAGGGTGCCGCTAACCTCTTCCTATATTATCTCACCGCACCTTCGGACCTGCCTCGGAAGAATGTACCAGTCTGTGTTGCTGCTGTTCACAGACGAGGGACAGGGAGCTGGTCTGAGTCACGGAGCTGCTGAGCGGCAGGGAAGACTAAGGCCGGTGCCGCGTGTCTGCCGCGTCCGGGCAACTTGGTTTTCCCTGTAACCGCGTGAATGATCTTGTTGAAGGACTGGGAGTCCGCCAGCCAGAGAGAGATGGGATCGGGGGGAGGACTCCAGACAGAAAGTGCACATCTGGGGGCTCGGAAGTTCTGTGTATCTCAGGGCATTAGAGGCACGGGGTGGAGAGGGTGCTGTGACAGCTCTTGACACAAAGCCACTGCAGAGTCAGTGTCTGAGGAATGAGAATGAGTGACTGCAGCAGCACCGCCTTTGGGATGGTCCCTAAGCAGGGCGCAGTGCAGTGGGCGGGGTGGTGGCCTCACGCGAGATGCTCCCCGGGGCTCCCTGACACAACTCGGGGACGGAAGAGGGTTGGCAGCTGCCAGGCGCAAATCAGCTATATCTGAGTTAGTGTGACCACATTTGCACACACGGGGTGGTGTGGAAACCTGCGGACCTATTTGCCTTTCTATCACTGAACATAAATAAATCAAAACTCAGAGCCTACGCCGTGGCCGGTGCTCAGGAGCCATGCTTGCAATAAAGACGTGACCGTTTACTCCTGCAGGCCAGGAGTTCCAGAAACAGTGCTGCAAGAGGGTTCCCATTTAGAGCAGCTCTTTTCTGGGTGTCGTCTCAATTCCTGGAACTTTCTCTTGCGTTTCAAGATGACTAGTTCTGTCACAGAAAGTTTGGAATCAGTTTAGTCAGGACTTCCAACGTCAGGGGTGACTGATTCTCACCGTATTTGAAGACCATCATTGCCTAGCACAGTCATGAGCTCGATTTCTGGGGTCAGGGAATTACACCCCCCTGAGGCAAATATCAGCATCCGAGAACACAGGGTTTGTCACTCCCACGGCTTCTCGGCCTCGGATGGGGGGTACTGCTATAAACAGAGAAGGAAGACCCCTCCTGAGTCTGCAGACCCCAGCATCATCAAGAGGAAGAAGAGGGTCCCAGGAGGCCCCCTGCAAGTCTACAGTTTCTTGCTCATGTCAGGAAGAAGGCAGAATCAAAGCCCTTTCCTTCCAGACCTGTCACAACCTCCCAGCTTCAGGAGGGCTGGGCTCCAGGGGAACAATGGCTTGGAGACATCCCAGCCGTGAGCTCAGACAGGAAGCCAACAGCTCATGTCAGAATCAGTCTAACGTGAGCTCGGCCCACTTGGCGTTGCAGCCCCTGTGCTTTATCAGTGAAAGCCTTCACTCCAGCCACAGAACACCCCGGGCTCAGGGACTTGTAAACCTGTGACCGATTCTTGCTCTGCTCAGAAGCCATTAACTTACATAGTATTCCTTCCTTTTGCACAAGTTCTCCTCGCACGGAGAATCGGGATGATGCAGGTGCAGAGTAAATGACTGCGGTTAAGACAAAAGTGTGTTGAACGCTAGTGAGGGACACGGTAGTTGAGAAGGGAAGGACGATGACCTCGAAGTTCCACGTGTGGGGGTACACCCAAAAAGGTCGAAAACAGGGACTCGGACAGAGAGTTGCACACCCGTGTGCGCAGCAACATTATTCACAACACGCAAAAGGTGGAAGCAGCCCAGATGTCCGTCAAAGGATGAATGGACAAGTGAAATGTGCCATAGACATACGATGGAATACTATTCAGTCATTGAAAAGAAGGAAATTCTGATTCGTGCTGCGACACAGATGAACCTGGAGGACACGATGCTCAGTGGAATCAGCCAGACATAAAAGGCCACGTACCGGATGATTCTACCTCTATGAGGTGCCTAGAGCAGCCAAATTCGTAGAGACAGAAAGTAGAAAAGAAGTTCCCAGGGGCTGGGAAGGTGGGCAAAGAAGGAGATAGTGTTTCCTGATTATGGAGATTCAGTGTGGGAAGATGAGAAAGTTCTGGAGATGGACAGTGGTGATGGTTGCACAGCAGTGTGAATGCATTTAACACCATTGAGCTGGACACTTAAAAATGGCTAACACGGTAAATTTGATGATATGTACATTTTACCACACTAAAAAAGAGAGACAGGAGGGTGGTCGAGGAGTGAAGGGGACCCAGCATCACAGCAGGATTTATGCCTGGCTGCCCCGTGCAATCACTTGACCATTTGAAGAATCTTGATGGCCAAGCTATACCCGAGACCAATTACATCAGCATCTGGGTTTTCTTAAGCACCTGGGTGATTTCAAAGGACAGCCAGGTTGAGAACCACTATTCTAGAACCTTGCCACCCAAAGTACAGCCAGCAGAGAAGCACTAAGATCAAACTCCCACTGACGCATCCCCTTGGGTCCTCAGCTCATTTGAAGCAGAAAGCAGACTTACCAGGAGGGGAAGCACTCATCTCGGGGCCCCACCCTAGGACAGTCTCACTTACACCCGTCCCAGTAGCATTATTAGCTGAGCCCCTTGTCACTCTCCGAGATGCCCCAAATTAAAAGATACACCATCTGAGCACCTGCCTGAAAGGTAGATGCTATCACTCTGCACATGAAGCATGATGAAGATAAATCTGGAGAGATCTGGAAACATATCCAAGGTCACACAGCTATGAAGAGGTAAAAACGGGCCTTGATCTGGGTTTCTCAATTACCAAAGGCTCCTGTTCTCTGCCCTGTGACCATTTACCTACCCAGGAGAGAGATCTGAAACTCTATTTTCAGAGGCATTGGAGTGATGACATTTTTTCTTAGAGAATTTAAAAGTGGACTTTCAACAGATGACTGGATTAAGACGCTGTGGTCCATATATACAATGGAATATTACTCAGCTATCAGAAAGAACTCAGCTATCAGAATTCTCAACATTTGCTGCAACATGGATGGCACTGGAGGAGATAATGCTAAGTGAAATAAGTCAAGCAGAGAAAGACAATTATCATATGATTTCTCTCATCTATGGAACACAAGAACTAGGAAGATCGGTAGGGGAAGAAAGGGATAAAGAAAGGGGGGGGTAATCAGAAGGGGGAATGAAGCATGAGAGACTATGGACTCTGAGAAACAAAGTGAGGGCTTCAGAGGGGAGGGGGGTGGGGGAATGGGATAGACTGGTGATGGGTAGTAAGGAGGGCACGTACTGCATGGTACACTGGGTGTTATACGCTACTAATGAATCATCGAACTTTACATCGGAAACCGGGGATGTACTGTATGGTGACTAACATGATATAATAAAAAAAATTAAAAAAAAAAATAAAAGTGGACTTTCTCTCTTGGTTCTTTAAAGAGGAGGGAAATGGGGGAGATTGGGAATAAAAGGCCCATTTATTTGTGCTGCATTTCTTGAGCACGTATTACGTGCCAGGTGCTTGTCTAGGCCCTGACGATGCTGCAGTGGTAAGATAGTGCTTGTGCTCGGCAAGTATGGAACCAGCGCAGAGCAGAACCACCATCTGTCACGAGCAGGGCTGTGGGGAAAACAGGGCTCTCCGACAGAGAAAAATGGGTAACGGTGAGGGCAGTGGTCAGTGAAAATTCTCTGGGGAAGGTGACATTTAACACGGGACCTGAAGGAAACAAAAGAGGCCAGTTAGGCCATCTCTCCTTATCAACAGCTTGTTTTGTTTTTAACAATAGGACTCATTTTCTGGTTGCTAAGCCCGTTTCTTTGAAAATGTGGCTCATGTTTCATAGACAATCGTGGTACAAAGCCCAAGTCCAGATTTGTACGGAGATTCATTTTGAGATGTCCGGGCGGGGAGGTGAGATGGAAGCGTATCCTGCGTGGGTCTGAGCTCGGCCGGCGACTGCTGTTCTCTGTCCCCGCTTCTACCTGCCCACAGAAGGATTTCTCTGTCAAATGAGAGGCATTATTTTTTAAATTGTATATTGACGCATAAACTACATGCAGAAAAATGTTTCTCCATGAATTGTCAGCAAGTGGACACTCCTATCCCACCGCCCAGATCAAGAAAGACATGTGACTAGCACTCTAGACACCCCCACCCCCACCCCCGCCACAAACACCTTCCCTTTCCTCCAGCAAAGCTGGCTACTTATGTTCTCACTGACGATGCACGGATAGCCTCTTTGCCCAAATACCGCAAACCAGGCCATCATCATGCTTCTTTTGTTTTGACCAATCTGATTGATGAAAATAAGCTCTCATGATTCTTCTGGTTTGCATTTGTCTAATGATGAATGAGACGCAATGGTGCGTAGTATGTTTAACGGCCGTTCGAATTTCTTGTGAGAATCGCCTGTTCGTGTCCTTTGCCCAGTTTTCCTGGGGAGTGTCTTGAGCATTTAAAAGTATCCTGTCTGTAGCAAGCATACTAATCCTTTGTTGACTTATACAAGGCAAATATTTTCCCAGTGTGTCATGTGCTTTGTAAGTACCTTTATACGGTGTTTTGGCTGTTTCTCTCCTCCCATCTACTCTCACTCCCCCGGTCAACTCGTCAGGTCTCATGGGTTTCAATACCGTTTGTAACAGCTATGGACTGAATTGTGTCCCGCCCAAAACTTACATGTTGAAGCCCTAGCCCCCGATGTGACCGTACTGGGAGATAAGGGGCTTTAGGAGGTAATTAGGATTAAATGAGGTCGTTGAAGGTAGGGCCCTAATCCAATAGGACTGTGGCTCAATCAGAAGAGGGACCTCTCTCTCTCTCTCTCTCTCTCTGCCACCTGAGGACACAGCAAGAAAGTGGTCCTCTATGAGCCAGGAAGACAGGTCTCACCAGAACCCAATCATGCGGGCACTCTGATCTCAGACATCCAACCCCCAGAACAAATAAATGTCTGTTAAGCCGCCCAGTCTGTGATATTTTGTTATGGCTGAGTGGCTAGACACTGGGACTGCCCCGATCTCGCTTTCCAGGCCAGACCTTTCTTGCGAACTCCACACTCTCCCATCTAGCTGCCTTTTGACTCCTGGACTGAGTCTAAGGCGCACCCCAAACTCAACCTGTCCCACATGGGACCCCGATCTTCACCCTACACACCTGCTCCACTTACGGCCTTGTTCATTTTTCCAGAGGCCCCAGCTGCTCAGGCAAACATAGCCGGAAGGCATCCTTGACCTGATTTCTCCCCACTCACTCCCCATCAAATCTCAGGAAATCCCATTGACTCCGCCTTTACACTGTATCTGGACTCTGACCACGTTCACCGGGTTCACCTGATACACGCTGCCCTCGTGGCTTCCCTGAGTGGCTGCCGTAGCTTCCTGACTGATCCCCTTGCCTCTGTGCTCGACCTCCCACAGTCTCTTCTCAACATAGCAGCACAGTGATCCAGGTCAAACACAGCAGATCCTGTCCTTCCTCTGCTCAAACCATTCCAACGACTCCTGTCTCTTGGAGACATTGATGACCTTGCCATGATCTCTCCTGCCCCATTACCTTCCTGGCCTCATCTCTGAGTACTCTGTGCTTGGCTAGCCCGTCTCCAGCCACGGGTTCCCATTTGCTACTCCTTGAATGGCCCAGACACGTTCCTGCCATAGGACCTTTATACGGCCGCTCCTTCTGCCCAGAACATTCTTCTCAGGGACAGAAACACAGCCTTCCCTACCGCTTTCCAGATTGTCACTACTGTTGCCTTCTCAATGAAACTTAACCAATCAGATTACTTATAATGGCAACCCAGCCTCTGTACCCCAAGTCCCCTTAAAAAAAAAAAAGAAAAAGTGCTGTACGCATGTCTATCTTATCACTTTCTACAAACTCTACAGTTCATCACCTTTGAAAAACTGTGAAGTTGGCTTACGTGTTAATTTATTACTGCTTCGTATCTGTCTCCCGCACTGGTAGGGCCATGATTGCTCTCGGTTTTTTCCACCACTGTTCCCCAAGTGCCTTTAATAGCACTTGGACATTGGAGACCTTCTTTACTGATTGATTGAATGAATGAATGAATGAATGAATGAATGAATGAATAAATTTAAACCTAGAAGCCAAATTCATCAGGCTTTCCCTTCCTGCTTCAGTGGTCAGGTCCAGAAGGCCCTCCCAACTCCTGAGTACGGGAGCATCGGGAGGAAGCAGCATTCCCTGACCCCCCATATATCCTTCCAGATTATGGCTCTATTTTACACACTTAGAATTTTAATCTGTTTTGGAATTTATCTGTTGTATAGTGTGAGGTAGGGAAATCGTTTTTTTTAAATCCACGATTTGTCTGTTTCCAAATCTCTTTTCTTTTTTTAAGATGTTCGATTGTTTTATCCTTAATTTGTATTATACTTAATTTGGTTTCTGGACCTTTTATTACATTTCATTGATCTGATTATTTACTGCCACACTCGTTAACAAACTATTTTGATTATAAAATTATAAACCATAAAATTATAAAATTATAAAACTTTCTTTTTTGACTTTTCAAATAACTGGTTCTCAGATTTAGCCATTCTACTGGGTATTTTTTCCTTTTGTATCTAATTGATTTGTGCTTTCGTTTTGAGCAATGCCTACTTTTTTAAGGCTTACTTTATTATTTTCTTTTTAAGTTGGGTTTTTTTTTTTTTTTTTGGTTTAATTTTTTTGTTTGAGGCTCTTTTTTTTTTTCTTTTCTTTTTGGTGGAATGTTCTGCTCATTTATTTGCATTCATTCAAGAATCCAAGGCTATGTCTTTTGTCCAAGTGCAAGTTTGACCAAATCTCTTCAGGTTTGATATATTTTCCATTGTTGTTGTCTAAATAGCCCATAATTACACTTTAAATTTTCTCCATTTTTCAGGAGTTGTTTAGCTTAATGTTTTTAATTTCCCATAAGTACACTTCCATTGTTATTTTAGGATTATTATTTTTGTTTCAGTCTCTATTATTGTGGTCAGAAGATATTTCTATAAATTTTCTAATTTGAAAGATGGTTTGGGGTTTTTTTTTTTTTTTTTTTTGACATTTTTCTTTAGAGAGTGGTTGTTTTCCCAAAGAAACTTGAGAAGAATGCATATTCTTTGTTTGTAAGTACTAGGTTTAATATACAGCCATTAAATTGAACTAAATAATCATTTTGTCCATTTTCCCCCCATTTTCTTTCGCTGATTGCTTGACTCTCAAAGAGAAGAAAGATTGCTTAATGATCTCCTCTCCCCTGGTGTTCCTATGATTTCTCCTTGCCTTTCTAACTTTTTCTCTTTATGTATTTTGAGTCTATGTTTTTGGCAATATCGTTAACGATACGCGAATACGTGTAAGTATATTCTTGCTGCTGAGCTGCCGGTCATGTATTTTGCCAGTTCTCCAATGAGATGTCCATGTGCTTATTGACCAGAAAGAGCTTTTCTTCTATGTGAAATATAGCAGCTCCCTGCTAGGTGAGTTAGAAATATTTCCCCAACTTTCTGTTTTTTTAAAAAAAATGGTATTGATGTATTTAATTGATAGGTACTTTTAATCTTTCTTTGATTAAATATGCTTTTGCTTGTGTTCTTAAAATAGTGTGGTCAGGGGATTTTAGGTGAGGGGCAAATGTCCTGGTTTCCTCTCATTGCTCAACCTTGAACTTCTCTGCCTGTTCGATTGAGTGTCTCTTAACCCAGTCCCTATTTTCAAGCTAATGTCCCATGTTACCTCCCTCTTCTGATCCTTCAGGATGTTCCAGGGTCAACTCCTTCCTTAGGAAAAGAGGGAATTCCTTTTATCTTGTAGAGCCAAAGACCTGAAAATGAAAGTAATTAAGCACCGCATTTGACACCCTTGATCAGTGTGCAGCTAAGTGGTGTATACTTTTCTTCTTTCCCTGTTCCGAAGGCTTTTGCTCCGGGTCTTAAAATTTATCCCCGTCTATACACACAATACCTCTGTATGTATAGAAGATTTCGATGATGGTTTTGAGGATACAGAACGTAAGTTCATCTAAGCACTTACCGTATCTTAGAAGTGAGTACATCTCTGTTCTTAAAAATTTCACCTCCATTTCTGACTTCCCCTTTCTCCTTTTCTTCCTGTCTCTCATCACTCCCAAATTCCTGCTTATGTCTAATGCAATGCAGTCAGGGTGTGTGTGTGTGTGTGTGTGTGTGTCCTGTCTTTTGCGTATAATTAAATGTATTTTTCTTAAGAAAAGCAGGATACTTCTTAAGAGAAATTCTGATGTCAACTGTTGCTGTATTTTTTTTCATTTCACAACAATTATAAAAGTAATACTATAAGGGTGCCTGGGATTATGTTTAAAAAAAAATCCATTCCCTATAATAAAAGGTTGAAGAAAATGCGATGTTAGGAGTGGACGTGTTGGAACGACATTGCCTTGGGCACATCATTTGATCTCTTTGGATTTCTGTCTCGTAACCTGACAGGCCCCACCCTGTGTCACTGGAGCTGGACTGAATCTAAGAAAGGACAAGCCATGTGACCTCGTCAAGTGATTGAACCAATACCTACCTCACCAGTCAGGCAGCTCCTCAGCGGTTGATTTGAAGGTCCGCACGCTGGCATTACCTGAAACAGAGACGAAATGCCTACAACTTTTACGTCAGAATTTTGTCTGCAATGAGCTCTCGGGTCTTACTGACCCTTTATTTCCTTCCACATGCATTGAGTACCTGCCCTCCGCCAGACAGCCTATAAATGGTTTGCCCATTTAAGATTGTCTCCCCAAGCATCCAGTTCCCTTCTTCCTTTCTAAAACCCCAACTGGGTCCAAGCATCTGTACGAGCCCATGCAGCCATGTAAGTCCGAGAGAGCTGATTTCACATCTATCATCTGGACTGGGGCTGATGGGTCCAAGAATGATCCCACTTCACTTGCGACCGGAGAAGGAAAGGCTATGTGACAAGCTGCGAGGGACAGTCTGGTCAGACACTGCTGGGAAAGGCTCTTGATTCCTAAGAGAAAGTCCTTTGGAGGAAGCAGTCCTTTGTCTTCCAGTGAACGTTGTCACATCTGGATATGAGACTTAGTGCTGCAGCCGTTCTACTCCCAGTCCGAGGGTGAAGACAATGATGAGGATCATGGGACAGAGAAGCAGGGAGAACCTGGGGACTTGGTGGTAGCATTTAGCCACGAATCAATCAGCCCCGAGGCTTGTCCTCTGTCTTGCAGGGCTTCTCTTTTCGAAGAATATTATTATCCTCACGGGTTAAGGCGGCTCGGGGACAAGATCATCGTTACCTGCAGCTGACGGCATTCCAACTGAAAAGCCCGGCCACTTTCTTTAATCATCCCTAACACTCTCCTCCAGGAGTTCGCGGTCTAGGCTAGCTACTAGGTGGGATGCATTGCCACGAAATTGAATGAATAATCATTTCATCCATTTTCTGCATCCATTTCCTGTGATAGAAACAGATGTCTAAAAGGATTATTACCAAAAGGAAAAAAAAAGGCACTATTCCCAGGAAAGGGACAGATGTAGAGTTCTAAGAGAACAGAGAAGGAGCAATTACCTTTCCGGGGGGGCGGGGTCATTGCAGGCTATGGAGCCAAAGCTGGGGTGAGTTCTGAAGGCTGAGTAGAAATTTACAAGAATAAGACTGGTCTAAAAAAAAGGGAAAGGCGCTCCTGATAGAAAACTCGCATGTGTAAAGGCATGAGATGCTTCAATCTGTCAATCACGGACACTTGCTGTTTTGCATGGAGTGGCATTCTCTCACTGAGAGAAGAGAGGACAGCGTTCATTCATTCGCTCACTGAATCATTCACTGGACACGTATCTTGGAGCAACTGCCACGCACCAGGCACTGTTTTAGGTGCCGGTGTTTGCGCATTGAGCAACATTGACGGGAACCCGCCCTTATGGAAATGACCGAGAAATCACACCCCTATCTTCTCCCCTTCCATCCATCCAGCACGACCACTTGTGATTTGGCTTTCTGGGGGGGGGGGTGGTCCTCCCTTGCTGCACTAGCTGACCCTCCGTAAAATGATCAAGGGGCCAGCGTTGGTCTAAAGCACCCCCGCATTCCTGCTCCCAACCGTTTCCTCCGCTGGTGGTGCCTCTTTCCCAGGCGCCACGTTGCCCCTTCACACCCATCCTTACCGGTGACTCATAGATTCTACTCGGTCCATTCGTTGGGATTTTCATTTTACCTAAGTTCAAGTTATAAGCTCAATTAATGAAGTTCTGTTGGTGGATGGTCAGGAGTCAGCCAGGAAATCGGGGTCACATTCTTGGGAAAACTGGAGAGAGACGTTGTCGGTAGGGGAGCCGAAGTTGCATTCACTAGGCTGAAGTCTTGAAGACTGACCTCACGAGGTCAACTGATCGCAGCACAATAATCTCAGAGTACTTGACTGTGACTCTTTGGCCCATGTGTAGACCGAACCTTAATCCTCACAAGAGACTCCTGTGGTCAGGGAGCACGGAGCAAAGGACTCTGAGAACAGGTTGCCTAGATTCAAATCCTCTCTTACTTCTGATCCAGAGCAAACTTCAAAACCCCTCTAAGCTTCAAATTCCTTGTCTTTAATATGGAAATCATAACACCCCCTTTTGCAAAGTTGATACAGAGATTAAAATAATTTGTATGCCCAAGACAGTGAATGCTGAATTAATGGTCGTTGCAATTTATTTATTATAATAGTAGTTATGGTTTACCCTGTATGTGGAAACTCGTAAGCTGGAACCGAGAGGATCTGGAGTAACTCCATGAATTGGTTAAGCATGCTAAAACACACGTCCTCCAGCTAGCTCAGTCTTCTTTCATCTTTAAACGTCCTTTGCCAACAGGAAAAACAGAAAGAAGAAGAAAAAAGTTTTTCATTATTGGGAGAGAAAGCATCCTCCACCAAACAAAACCGACTACCCATTCATTAAGTCCATTTTGTTATTAAAGGCCAATAGGATTAAAGAGCTAATTACAGCGTCCTAGGTTTGGCATTATCCATTGTTACCAGGACTGAGTCACGCCCGGTCCCTGGCTTTTTAAGAACCAGCCTGATATAGCATTTGGCTCACCTGGGTATGTTTTAATTTCCCTGCCGTAATTAAGCACGGTTATTAGCATTTGCAAACTTAAACCAGACAAGCAATTCAGGTTGCAGATAGACACAGGCCGATACGCTGCTCTTCCGGATCTCCTCTTACTGCTCGCCCCTCCCGGTCTGGGCTATGCCTGGCCTCCCCAATCGGGCGCAATGTATACAGCCTATATTAAGTGAAGTTTGGACACTTAATGAGGTAATTGCAGGCTAAATATATTCCTGGAGAATCAGAGATATAAAGTTTCCCACCATTCTTTTCCCCTTATAGCCTTTTCCCTTTTTTTTTTTTTAAGTTCTTATTAATTTGCAAACCGGCTAATTATGACTCCTCCGGGCTAAATAACTGTGCAGTTGGCACTGTAATAGATGAGTAGTTGGGGCTGAGAGAGCAGGTCCTGTTTTTTTCTTTGCCTATTACACACATTGTTTTAGGTAATTAACATCCACTTTGTAGTGGCAGCTCTGACGCCTCCCTGTCTGAACAGTGTCTTGGCTGACAGCCTTTGAAACAGCCCTGCTGAACTTCTTGCAAAATCATATGATATTATTATATAATTCTCCCCGATGAAAGCTCAAGGAGAATTTGCACACATAGCTACGTGTGAGCTTGGATCTAGACGCACCCGCACGAAGTGCCTTTTTGAAGGAGTGTTTTCTTCTAGCCGGCCAGAGACTGCAGTGAGAGCAGAGGAAAGAATTGAGTTTGAACTCGGGCATTGCTGCCACCCCCTAGAGGATAAGTCACGCTGACCTGCCCGGGCTTTCTTGAGCATTCGAGAAGTTTTTAACAGTACCCGGTGAATAGTAAGTTCACCTTCTACCAAATTAACAAGCTCTTCTCTTCTTAAGGAAAATTAACAACGAGGCTTTCAAAAGAATCTTTGATTCTTTTTTTTCCTCTTTGTTTTTGCCTCTAAGCCTCGTGTGGAATCATACTCTAGAACTCTGGACGCTAGTGACATGGGTCAAAGGAAGCCCTCAGAGATTGCCCAGTGCCCTTGAATTAGGCACGTTCCTGGTCTTGCAGACGCTTCTTCCTCTCTCCTTGGCTCACCGTTTGCTCATATTCTGGCTGGTTTCTTGGGCTCTGCTTAGTCTTGATGGACCTAGTGTATTCACTTTCACGGTCTTTTCCAACATCAGTCAACAGTTGGGGTGGGATGGAAAGTGTTTCTGAAATATTTTACAGTTCTTTGCTTTCAGGAGCTGCTGAACCCCAGAAGAAATGGTGAGGGGGCAGGTCTCCACCCTTTATCACCTGCTTCACTGTGTTTTGTTTGTTTAAAACAACTACAACAGCAAGAACAACAACAAAAATATGGCCAGCATTGTGTAACTGGAGTAGCCCGATAGTCAGTATTTCCTCGGACTTGTGACCTCTAGAAGCCTTCACCAATTAACAAATCCATATGTTCTCTTTCCTCCAAAATTGGAGAAAGTGCAGAAAACTGACGAGTCCAGAGGGACACTGGATGACTCTATTATTTTCTCTTTATTTTTTTAAAGCTTTAAATGGAAATGATTCTCCAACCTCCCCTCTCCCCACAAGCGGCAGTCTGCCCAGAAATCGATCTCTCAGCCCAGGGTGAAGTTATGCTGCGACGCTGGCCTACGGGCTGGAGCTCGCCGGCTCCTCTGGTCGATATATCACAGTGAAGAAGTGTGGGGAGTAGACAAGCACTGCCTCTCTGTCTCTGTTTGGAAAGACCAAAGGACCCGGGGTTGAAAACACAGCAGATCAAAGGCCCTGCAGGTCTGAACAGGGGCTGGGGGAAGGGAGGCCAAGGCGCAGAGGATTCCGGGGGAGGTGGAAGCTGGTTTCAAAAGGACACATGTCGAATATCTGCCCCAGTCACATCACTGTCTCATTTAATCCCCGCAGTGGAATCCTATGAGGAGAACATTAATAACACTCAGAGAAGCTGAGACTCACAGCAGGTTAAGTGATTTACATGAAGTTATAGGCCAGACTGGTGGCAGAGTCGGGATTCAAACCCACATCCGTCTGACGCAGGCCCCGTGCTTTTTCCACAGACCTCGCGGGACCACCTTCTCCTTTTAGGGAGCCAAGAATGGGAAACCAGTTTGGTGCTGGGGGGGGGGGGGGGAGAAAAAGGAAAAGGCGGATTCGGTGTCTGTGCCCTGGCGGCTGACCAAAGGTGGCCCAGCGCGCTCTGTCCCTCAGATTCCGCTTACTCTGCAAACCCGGCCAGAGCCGAGGGGAGGCCTTCTCACCGTGTAGCCCTCCTTCGCTCGCATTCCAATACGCCAGAGGTCACAAATTGGCAGCCTGCAGGCCAAAACTGGCCTAAGGCTGTGTTTTGTTTGGCTCTTAAGAGTTGGAACACACAATATATTTTAAAAACTACATCTGTTGCCAACACTTAAAAATGGGGGGTCATCTCTTCCGCGTCCAGCTGTCATGGACCAGCTCCTGTCAGCCCCAGCCTCCCACCATGGGGAAAGGTGGGCTTACAAAACCGTCCGTGGGATGCCACTGAAGGGCACCCACGGCTCCCAGGGCTTGACGGTCTGCATTCCCAGAGAGAAGGAAACGCCGCAGAAGGCGGCCGAGGCGCTCACGGCTTCGGCCAGTCCCCAAGCTGAGCAGTCCCGGAGGCTGAGGAGCGTGGCGACAGCGGCAAGTGGGAGGCACAGAAGCCGAGCAGAGCTTCCAGGAGGCCAAGAGGTAATCTTGGGGGCTGGCAAGGCAGCCAGGTCTTCGGGAGCCAAAGGAATCACAGAGAAGTGAGCCCAGCATTTGGTGGTGTCCTTCCCTGCAAGGGGGGACTGAGCAGAGTCTCATGGCCGTGGGGAGATTAAAAAAAAAAAAAAAAATGGAGGTCAAGACCCATTATGGAGGAGAGGCCTTGGTGAATGTCCAGGACTCTTCGGGTGGGTTCCCTGAAGGGTGACATCCCAGGACGAAGGGCAAACAAAATAGACCGAAGCCTCACAAGGACTGAGAGCCAGCCTCACAAAAGCTCAATGCCTGGATGGGAAGATGTGATTCGCCCCCACTCTGCCTTCCAGAAGCAATAGGCATCCTCTCTGGAGGGAGATAACATCGTCCAGAAACGCTCAAGTGTTTCATCTGTGTCCCACGGGCATTTGTGCTTACAATACCCAGAGAGGGTTATTATAAGTGAAAGATGAAGGAGCAGGGCTCCAGGACCAGGGACCACGGATGGGACGGTCTCTGGAATGTGTAGGTCCCAGGAGAAATGGAGATAAAGGGCGATGGTTTTCTCCAACCTTCCCCTAGGGCAGGGGTGTGCTCTGCCGAATCCCTGTGAAGTTTCCACGCAGCCATGTAGGGGAGTCTCCGTCTTCTCTGAGTGTCTCAGGGGAAGGAGCTCCCCACCCAGAGCATGGCAGGTGCTCAGGGAATGCCCGTTGGATCTCGCGGCCAAGGGCCGAAGCTGCTGCCCACTTGTAGGGAATTCACGACGCAGTGGGGTCCTGGAGCTGACTCGCTCCTACTCAAGAGAGCCGACTGCGAGCATCTCTTCCCCACCAGCGTTCAGGGACCTCACGTGGGTGTCTTGAAATCAGTCACGGTGGGAGTATTTGCACCATGGAAATCGGCTACCGGTGCATCAGGGCTTTGTCCCTGCTGTCCTTTCCCAGCACACCACTGCTCACCGCAGCTTTAGGTGAAGACTGTGTTAAAAGCGGAGAGAGCGGAGTCGCTCACGTACACATACGTGCACGTATGCCTGTAGCTTCTTTACCCGTGACTGACTGAGACGTCCTCGTGAGCCGCACTTTGCTGATCAACGGGTGCAAGAGGAGGAAGAGAGAAGCAGTACGTTTGTTTAATCCAGGAAACTCAGCCTGACCCGATGATGTATCTTTAACTCTTTCTTTGGGGTCAAATGCTCAGATAGTCAGATTTAGTTTTTTATTTTTGCCTTCTTTTGTGCAACAGCTTAAGTTCCAGAGAAACAGCCTTAGGGATAGAGAAGCAAGCATCTAATTTTATCGGGAAGTGCCCTCAAAGTCAGCACTCTCAGAGAGGGAAGGAGAAGGCCTGAGTGGGGGGGACTGACTGAGAAACAGGCACAACAAAGACCTCAGCTGCTCCCACAGGAACCCCACAGACCGGACGGCTCATGTGCGCCTGTGTGGAGTTTTAAATGGTTTTTCACTAATTATCAGCATTTTTGTATCTTTCCATAAAAAGCAGGCTTCCCAGTTTCTATGGAAGAATTGGAAGACGTGGCTATGAGAGCCTGGAGCCGGGTCCTGGCCAGGCCTTCACGCAGTGTTTATGGGTTCAGTTACTAGGGGCCGTACCTGGCCAACCTCACAATGATTAAGAAATACGGCTTTGGGATCAAATAGCTCTGCACGGAAACCCACGTCTGCGACTCTGTAGCTGTGTGACCCTATACAAGTTACTTGACCTCTCTGAACTTCAGTTTCCACGCCTGTAAAGTGAGGATTAAGAATACCTACCCCACAGGGTTGCTGTGAGGATCAAAGAAGATCACATTTTGAAAGTTCTTGGCACAAAGTGAGTGTGTAATAAAGGGTGCCTAGCTATGCTTCACCGGTTCGAATCGTCTCTGAATCCTCTCTGGATTTTGACTTGTTCCTGGAAAATATAAGAAGCTGGAACTCGAGCTATTATAGCCTGAGGAAGGCTTCTGCATTTACAGAGGCAAACTGAGAAGCCTTTCATTTGATGGATTCCTGACTATAGATGTGAATCAGTTTCATAAGTTCAGCCGACCATCCGGGAATGTCGTCAACCACCTACGTAAGCAAGATAAAAACAAAAAGGAGAAATACTGGGGCACCTGGGTGGCGCAGTCGTTAAACGTCTGCCTTCGGCTCAGGGCGTGATCCCGGCGTTATGGGATCGAGCCCCACATCGGGCTCCTCCGCTATGAGCCTGCTTCTCCCTCTCCCACTCCCCCTGCTTGTGTTCCCTCTCTCACTGGCTGTCTCTATCTCTGTCGAATAAATAAAATCTTAAAAAAAAAAAAAAAAAAAGGAGAAATACTGCCTTAGGAGGAAAAAAAAAAAAAAAAGGAAAATCCAACAAACCCTGATGAGATACAGCTCCCTAAAAATGAAAGATTTCCATCAGATTCCTGTGTCCCTCATATTTTGGCTAAAGCAATTTTCTTGGAGTAGATACCCTTTGATAATCACGTTGCCAAGTGAGTGCCATGCCGCGTGAAGAAAACAGTTAGCAGGAGAACCCCGCTAGCTGCTGTCAGAACCTTGTCATGAATGAGTTTCTGGTGACTATTAGGTAAGCAAGTATCCTTCTACATTCTTACGCCTCTTTGGTCTAAACCAAAACCTGAAAACAATGGTCTTCGACATTCTTTCTGCCCCCACACCATTCCTAGACCAGTGGAGGGCCCTCAGCAACAGCTCTCGTAAGCGCAGTGATTCACTCGCAGTGAGGATGAGGGAGGCCCGTCTTCGGAGCTTGCATCGCGTTGGGAGGGGTGATGTGACCACAGTCCGGAGGCCGCACCTCCAGCTGGGACTTCGGATGTGCAACTAACGTGGGGCCGCTGCTAAGGGAGAACGTGTCCTGTTGGGCAGCTCTCCTATTAACTGCCTTCTGAGTCTCCCCTTCCTTTGCGCTCATCAGTCATTCATTCATTCACAAAGTTTCATTGAGCGTTTATTATGTGCCGGGCACTGATCACAGTGAATAACGGAAGGGCCCAGCTATTAAGGCGCAGAACACAGTCGTATGGGAAAGGCAGACATACGGATAAAGAATTGTAGACTCCAACACGGTACTTCACCGAAAGTCGGCGTTTGTGTATTCAACACCTTGAACTGGGAGGAAGTTGGGGCTAACTGTGTTTGGGGGAATTAGAAAGAGCTCATAGACAAATTGACATCTGGGCTGGGCCCTTGGTGGATGGAGAGGAGTTCACGGAGTTGGGCAGGGAACTGTGAATTGAGGGACAGTGGAGAAGGGGCATGGAACAGAGGCAAAGCGTTTGGGGCAGAGTGGATGGTTTGGCCGGATTTCAACAGAGAAACCTGTGAGGGAGAGTATAGGAGCCAGGCCTGGCAAGGCGGGCTAAGGGCCAATTTGTGCAGACCTTGAAAGCCACACTAAGGTATATGGACTTTTCCTCCAAGTGGAGAGGAGCTGCTGATGTGTCCAGTTGGGGAATGCTACTCGACTTCCCTTCTAGAGGTATGACTGTTGACATTTGTCACTTCCATTATGTCAGAATTATATAAAGCAATCCTCTGAAGTCAGCAAACCTGGTGGAAAGGGAGAAATTGGAGGGAAGAAAATGCTACAAACTCAGAACAACTTTTCTCAAACAGATACGGTCAACTTTTTCTGGTCCAAAAATGGACAGAGGCCAAGTGTACACAATTCAATATGGCAGCAACTCCAAGAGGCTCTATAATTTACTTGGTATGTCTTTATGTTTAAATAGGATGTGTGTCACAACTTCTGGGGACTCATTTCAACCAAAATGGTGACTTTTTATGCGAGGATACTTAGAAAGGTGTTTGAGAAATCTTCCACTTTCAAACTCAGCATCACTTCAGACCATTCCAAACTGACCAGACCAACATAAATATACACAAGAAAGTGTCAAGCAAGGTACATGGCTCATAACGGGTCCTCTCTCCATTTTGCCTCAAAATGGTTCTCAGACTCCAGCATACAATCAGACTTACCTGGAAGGCTTGAGAGAAAACAGACTGGTGGGCTCTATCCCCGAAGTTCATGATTCATTGGTAGCGGGCGGGGGGGGGGGGGGGATATCAAGAACTTGTATTTCTAGAAAGTTCTAGAAAGTTCTAGAAAGCGCCCGGTTAATGCTAATGATGTTAACCAGGAAACTACAGTTTGAGAACCATTGCCTTAAAACATGAATAATACTCTAGAGATGCTGTTCTTGTTCGGGGGTCTTCCTTGTATAGTAAGCCCCAAGAGGCAACAGGTAGATTGTCAAAGCACATGGTGAACTATTCTAAATGTTAACAGTTTATGATCTTGCTGGCAAATTTTGCTGAGCATTGCATGGGGTTGGTTCTGTTGGGGTGGCTGAAGCTGGAAGTCCCTTCCCATTTTCTTCTGACTCCCTGATTACCATTCCATCCTAGATCAGAGCAGGTGGTCAGGCAATGCTACTTCCCTCCAGCAATCGGTTATGAAATCTGACTAGCAAATTCAGGAAGGGGAGTCTGACCAATGTCAGGGGCTGGATGCCCAATCCTGGCCCTTGAAGCAAAAGCAGAACCTGCTTGACTGGGGCCAGCTGCTATCAAACAGCTGGAGATCAAAGTGCAGAAATGGCCAGGGGCAGAACTGCGGTCCTGGAAATGGCCCCCTGCTTCCCTTTTCTTCTCTCAAAGGGACCTGGCATTCCTACTTTCCTACCCCTGGCAGGCAGAGGGCAGACCAGAGGCCCTGGGACTCAGGCTTCTCCACAAAGTAGGGCCAGGCTTGACTTTAGTAAAGACAGAGTTAAAAGAAAATGGGGGGGGGGGGTCCCCTGGAGCCTTCTGGAGAAGAGTCACACCAGGGTCGGATTCACCATCTGGGTTGTGGTTGCTGAATTATTGGCTCATGGAAGGTCTGTCTGGTCCCCACACTGTTTTGTGTGAAACAGGCATGAGATCTCCCACACAGCTCACAGCTTCCTCCATTTGGAGGAAGAAAAGGGGGGCTGGACACCAGAGGGCGCTGTGGCACCGGCTCATTCCCCGGGAGGCTCTGTTGGCCAAGAGTTCCGGGCCCCAGAGCAACCCGTTGAGTTCGGAGTGCCCCGCTCCCAGGGACATCCAACAAACTCACTGTGGGAAGCGATCCAGAAATGGGAACTTCACATTTTTGCTCAGTCCGAGTTGCCACGGATGATTCAACAGCTTTTCTGGAGGAAAAGAAATAAAAGATTTACTGCTATGTTAAAAGCACCCATAGATTTTAAGACCTGTTCTGATTTCAGACACATTCAAAAATTGAAAAAAGTTAATGTGTACCTTGAAAACAAGAAAGTGAGGTAGTAATCGCCGGGGAAAATCCCACAGGGTTCTATGCAGATGGCCGTTTGCAGGTTTCGCTCCTGCAGGAAATCATGGAGGAGTCGGGAAAATTCCCAGAGCCCAGGAAATAGCCACAGACACAATCCGACGGGATTTCAGCCTGGGCATCAACAAAGGAGTCTGCCTCCCCACCGGAGGGGAAGCTCAAGTGATCACTGTGACTACCCACGGAGCCCTTACTATCAGCGGCGTGAGCTAGTTTTTTTTTTTTTACATGGATTATCTCATTTCATCTTCACAGAAATCCTCCAAGATAAAGACAATCTTACTGGTAAAGACACTCAGGCTTAGAAAAGCTGAGTGGTGCAAGACCAGCTGGCGAGCAGCGACGCAGGGTTCCAGCCCAGCTTCTCGCGGGGGGTGCCGAGGCACGCACTTGTGCCATTAGATTCACACATCAAGTCTCACTCCGTGGCCTTGTCGTCCCACCTCTCAGCTGTGCCCAGCAGCAGGTGCCCAGGGCACCCGTGCTGGCTACGACCCCCTAAAGACAGTGGGGATGGCAAATCAGCACAGACGGTCAGCTGAGCACTCGCGGGGGGGCTCACGGGACATGGGTGGGGATGATGTATGAGCGGACGAAATATCTCTGAGACCAAATCAAACAAGTTTTCCAGGACAGTCTAATTTCAGCTACTCAGCAGTACCTGCTGTCCGATGATGCCTCAGTGATGGGTCAAACGATGCGCCCTGATTTTCAGGCTGCAAATTATGAAACTGGATGTCTTAGGAAGAATTGAGACTCTGGAGAGAAGAGCCTCAAGTATAATCCAGGTTTGGCAGTGACCACACTTTATGAGATAACGAATGAAAAGGCCATTGAAATCAGAAAGCACCGTACAAAAGAAAGAGATGATTATACATGATCCTGTTCAGAACCACCTTCCCCTTCCCTCCCCCCTCCCCCCAAGAACACCTCCTCCCTTCCCAGGATCAGGCATCATGCACACTGTAAACAAACACAAGTTTAGAAGTGGCTTCAAATCTCTATCCCGCTGCTCCTTAGTTGTGCAGCCCTGACAAGAGGTTTCACCTCCCTGAGCCTCAGTTTCTCCATCTCTTAAGTGGGACGAATAATCATAGCTCACAGAGCAGATAATACTATAGACCGCACACATTACTGAAGCCGTGAGTCAGGCACTGTGCCCACGGCTTTAGCTGTTTCGGCTCATTGCATCTTCCCCACGACTCTCATCCTCCAATTTATCAGGGAGGAAGGAGAGAGCCACAGGGGTCCAGCAGCTTGCCCGAGGACGCACTACCCCTGAGGGACAGAGATGGAGCTCCAACTTGGGCTTATCAGACCCTAGGGCTTAGAATTCAGCCACCTACTGATTGGTCATAGAAGGGGCCAGGGATTGTCTGAGCGGAAATGTGACAAATTGGAGTTTGCGCATGTAGAAATGAGACCTCGGACAATTTAAATGACATCTTAGGTCATAATCTAATGGCACAGAATGAATTTTGTTGAAGAGAGAAAGAGGGAGACGGAAAGAGGTTTCTGGTGGTCTTCTTTTTCTATCTTTCTCTTTGCGCGGGACCTCATATTCTCCAAGACACTTTGCATGCGCAGTCTCTTTTCATCCTGATGCTAACCCAGAGAGGTGCACAAGGCAGACCTCCTTACGTCTGTTTCACTGAAGATCAAATGGGCTCCAGCAGCTCCATGCCGGCCGAAGGCCCCGCTGGTGATGACGGTGCAAGGAAAATTGC
Organism: Ursus arctos; assembly: GCF_023065955.2. Lineage (NCBI taxonomy): Eukaryota > Metazoa > Chordata > Mammalia > Carnivora > Ursidae > Ursus > Ursus arctos. Next base: position 60,824,933 of record NW_026622819.1, read on the forward strand.
ACAGGGTTGCCGTAGGATTAAAAGAGACAGGTCATGAGCAAATACCAGACGCATCAACTGGCACACAGCAGGTGCTCAGTAAATGCCTGCAGGATCTGAAAGAGTTTTAAAAGGCTTCCTGGGCCATTCTCATTCACTCTTGTCCCAAGCACGGATCGGCCACTATGGGGCATGAGGGCAGGTCCCAACCACGGTGCAGAGAGAAAGGTTTGGACAACACTTGGTGAAAAACTTGGGGACAGGAATGCCTGGGTGGCTCAGTCGTTAAGTGTCTACCTTCGGCTCGGGGCATGATCCCAGGACCCTGGGATCCCAGGGTCCTGCTCCACTGGGAGCCTGCTTCTTCCTCTCCCACTCCCCCTGCTTGTGTTCCCTCTCTCACTAGCTCTCTCTCTCTCTCTCTGTCAAATAAATAAATAAATAATCTTTAAAAAAAAAACCTGGGGACAGTTATGAGTGTCATCAGAGCCAGGTGGACAGGGCCACCAGTCCCTTCAGAGAATAGTAGATCTGGGAGTAATCTAGAGAGAATCTGGTCCAGCGTTTTGCACTCACAGTCATTGCCAGCCACTCTGAGACGGCCTGCTGTGTCTGAATGCCACCGGCACTGCTGCTTACTTATGGTTTGCTCTGGATCAACTCCCTTTCTAATTCCAATGTATGCCTTTCAGTATATATTCATGAAATCATGGATTTGATTTGATGGGTATAGATTTTTTTAATATAGGCATCTCTATCTATATTTCTAATAAATTACTAGAACTAGTGATTAGGAACTTAGAATGGTTGCCGAATCACTATATTGTGAAACTAATGGAAAATTGTGTGTCGACTCTACTTCAATTAAAAAAAAGAAATTCAAATGTGTCCACGCTCCACACTTCCGGAAACTCTGTCAAATGTCTTCAGAATCTAAAGGAGAAAACTCAGCACTAAAGAACACATGGCACAGATATTTGGTGGCACAAGGGGTCTTAGACTCAAGTTTTGTCCTTTAGAAACCAGGGCTCTTGGCCACTAAATGTTCCCTTTCTGACCTTATGACCTGCAACCTTACCTAGCCAGCACGGTGAGGGACCAAAGTGTCCGAAGGTGGGAGACACACACACCATCAAGGCTTCCCAGTAGGTACCCCAGTAGGACAACTCCGGGCAACCTGGGTTTGTCCTTCGTACTTACTGGGCTGTCTTCTCACCGGGTGTGGGTCACGTACACAGTTTCACTGAGCCTCGGTGGCTCCGTCAGTGGAACATCCGGCTCTCGGTTTTGGCTCAGATCATGATCTCGGGGTCATGAGATCAAGTCCCATATAGGGCTCCATGCTCCGCAGGGATCTGCTTGAGAGTCTCTCTCTGTCCCTCCCCTCATGCACACACGCTTGCTCTCTCTCTAAAATAAATTAATCTTAAAAAAAAAAAAGAGCTATTTTTATTTTTATTTTTTTTGTAAGGTGTATGCCTCGTAAACCTAGAGAGATGTTCATTGCCCCTTAAATTAAGGGGAAAATTCGCAGTTGCTATTCACCAAGTGCTTACTCTCTGATAGAAATACCTGTCAGTCGGGAGAACGTATGCTTTGGGCCCAGCACCAGATTAGGGATTCAGCCAAATTATTTAATTCCCACAGTCCTGGAAGGAAGATATTATCGTCTGTGTCTTCCAGCAGCAGTAGAAGCGGGCCGTGAGCTCCGGGAGGCCCTTCCTCCCCTGAGTTCTTGTCGCAGACGAGACGATGGCCGCGACTGGTCTGATAACAGCGCTGTCAGTGCACAGCCTTCTGTCTCCTGAGCCCGGCCTCGAGGCGGTGGGAGGATGTTGGTCCCCATTAGCCAACTACAGAAGCTGACGCGCTAAGGGTCTCCCCGATTTGCCAATAAAATCACACGGCCGAGGCTGGGGACCCAGGCGTTTCTGCCTCCAGTGCTTTCCAATGGCCAAGAACATTGCCTCCACTTGGTCGGACACATTTAATTGAAAGACGGAAACAGAAATAGCAGGAGCCAAGCACACCCAGCACAGACCGTGCCTGCCCGGGTGACGGTGGCCTTGCCGAGGGAAATGCCTGTCTGCCGGCCTCCCTGCAAAGGGCGACATCAGAGAAGCCTGTCATCTGATAGTTGACTGCTTATCCTGCCCGTCAGGTGGAAGTCAAAACATAGTTCAAGTTTAGTGAACTTAATCTATTTAATAATAAAAATAATAATGGCCCAATTAATAGCAATCCTATGCACTTTTATGGACGCTTTCATCTAAGAATCAAAGTGGTTTGGAAAAGAAGCCATCATTAGGCTGATTTTACAGATGAGGAAAATCGACATAAAGAAGTTAAATGACTTGCCCAAGGTCAGGGCCTGAGTCAGCACTGCAGCCCCGGGGAAAATGCCAGGCTCGTCGGGGCTCTTGCCCCCCTCCCTCCGTCCCTCCCCCTCTCTCTGTGCCTGGCACTTTGGTAGGATCCTTCATCTGAGAATCTTGAATTAATCTCCCAACAATTATCACCATTCATCAGTGGCCAACAACAACAACAAAAAAACCTCCACCTCCTTGCCAAGCTGCTGAGCCTCCGTCCTGGGCTGCCTCTCCAGGCCGGCAGGGAGGAGTCAGCGCGAGCACCCCCCAGACCAGGCTCAGGGGCTGCGTCTCGCCGCTCAGAGGGGCTGGCGCTCCACACAGCTGAGAGACCAGAGTGAAAAACAGGCAGCAGACCCAGCATTCATTCATTCATTCATTCATTCTAAGATTTTATTTATTTGAGAGACAGCGCACAAGCAGGGGGAAGGGCAGAGGGAGAGGGAGAAGCAGACTCCCCACTGAGCAAGGAGCCCAATGTGGGACTCGATCCCAGGACTCCAGGATCATGACCTGAGTCAAAAGCAGACACTTAACTGACGGAGCCACCCAGGTGTCCCAACAGACAGAGTATTTAAAACTATTTCTCACATAATAATTTTGCAAATCATTTTGGTGATGCTGCCTTTGAATTTCTGTTTCTCTGTTTGTTTATTCCAACTCACATAAATCCAGACATTACGGCATGGTAAAACACAAACAAACAAACAAGCAAACAAACATAGATTTTGGAGTCAGATACACCTGGATTTGTATTTTGTCACGTATTAGCTGTGTGTCCTTAGACAAATTGCTTGACCTCTCTGAGCCTCAATGTCTTCATCCACAAAATCAGCATGGCTGTAACTTAGGTGTCTTGGATTCCTACAAAATCAACTACATGTGCTCCCTCTCTCTCTCTTTCTTTAATGGAAACACTGTAAGATGATATTTTGCACATCTAGTCCTTACTATGCTACACACTGTTGTATATATGTTATAGACGTAATGTATACATCCCAAACCAGATGTATCAATTGATGGGTGATTATTTTTTTCTAATTTTTAAAGGATTTTCAAGAATAATTTTAACAGCATTCAATTTTTACCATACGATGCCTAGGAGCTATAATGTCCTTCGACCATACTAGCCATTCGTGATTGTTGGGAGGTTCGAAAGAATAAGTTTGTGAGCTGCTGCATACTCCATCATTGGGAGCAATTTTTCTTAGGCACCGTCGAACAAAAGTAAAACAGCTAAAAAATGAAATAAAATAGAGGCACTTGAGTGGCTCAGTGCATTAAGTGTCTGACTGTTGATCTCGGCTCAGGTCTTGATCTCGGGATCATGAGTTCAGGCGGGCCCTACACCGGGCTCTGGGCTGGGCCTGGAGCCTACTTTAAAAATATTAATTAATTAATTAATTAAAGTAAAATAAAATATCTTGCCTATAAGTAGGGAAAAAGGGAGCTGAAAGAAGAAAAAAGAGGTAGCAGAAGGGATAGAAGAGGCTCCGGGAGCAGCCGTGCCCCTTCAAGACGGTGTGGGGTTGCCCAGCCGGCCCAGCGCAGCCCCACCCATGCACTGGAAAATAGTGGGGGGATCTCGCCCCGCACAACGGGAAGTAGGTCAGACTCACAACAGGACTTGTCCAAGTTCACAGAGCCAGTAAGTGGCCTATAGGATTTGTCTGACCCCCAAGATTGGGTCCTCTGATGGGGCACTTAGAGACTTTCATTTTTCACAGATTGGATGGTGAAGAGCATTTCTTGTTATAGCCCGAAGGTCCCAGCAGGCAACAGCTGGCACACTCACCTGAGCCCCCGAGGATCAATCAGAATCAGAGGTGTGGCAAAGCGAAATGCGATACTGGGGTGGCTACGTCCTGACACCCAAAAAGATGAGGGAAGGCAGCGGTTCTTGGAACCTGGAAAGAGTGTTATATAGAAAGGGGCCCCTGCAACAAAATGGGGCAGGGGTATGGAGAATAAATACTGCCCCCTCCTTTCTCTCCTTCCCTCAATCTCCAGCTGGGCTCCGCATGACGAAATTATACTACGAGGCAAAGGGCAAGGGAATCTGTCTTCCAGGTCAGCCTGTTGGGGCAAAGAGCAGAAGAGAGAAGTGTAGACAGTGATATGGGGCAGGGCAATAGAAGGACCAGTCTTCCCTCAATCAGCAACAATCCCAGTGGTAAGACTCCCCTCCTCCTTGAGTCAGGTGGTCAAGTCCTTGCTGGTCAGCCCTAAACTTTGCTGAGAGTCCTCGAAAAACCCTGTCAGTAAGCAGGAAAGCATCCCTTGGAAGCTGGCTAGAAAGGGACATCAGTCCATTTTACAATGACAAAGTTGAAGTCCAAGGAGGCTAAGCCTTGGCACAAACACACCAGGGGCATCGCCAAGAAGAGATGATGGTGCATGAGTTGCTCATTCTGGCCTGTAGCTGTCATCTCCATTCATTCATTCATTCATTCATTCAGCAATTATCTGATCATCTCTAGAGTAGCTATTACATTCCAGACATCCAGGTCAACCTCAAGCCAGCCAGGGACAATGACATTTCATCACCCTCCTATGGTTCAAGTATAAATAGTTGTAATCACTGACATTTATTTAGTGTTCTTGTCAGCCAGGGGCCGTGCAAAGAACTTGTTCCTTGCCCGCATCATCCCAGTTCCTGCCCACAGTAGCTCTTAGAAGGGGTAGAATTGTTACTCTTTTTTATGGACAGGAAATCAAGGCCTGGAGGGCTTGAGTAACTTGTCCCCAGTGGCCCAGCTGGTAAGGGATGGAACTGAGCTCAGAGCCTAGATCTTTCTGACTCCAGAAGCCAGTGTTTCACCCCCCTGCTGCATATCAGAGGCTCAAAGTGGAGGCCAACTGCAGCCCCAAGACATGCTTTCTCTTAATTTACATTAGGCCAACATTCAAAAACTGAAAGATTCATTTTTAACAATTCAGATTTTCTTACTTTCCTTGTAAACATCTGGACTATTTGGCCACATGGGGCCTGCCTTTCCTCCTGGCACAGCTGCCCGCCTGCATAGCTTTACTCATAAATACACTCCTTCCCTGCCCCCCACCCCGGCACCCCTGCCTGCCTCCGCAGCCAGCTGGGTTGGTGGTCCTGGCTGGTCTGCCTCTTTATTCCCTGGCAAAGTGCAATACCGTGATACGGGGTGACTGCCCCCAGGATGGGGACTAGAGCTCTCTCCCTGCGGAGGGTGGCTTTTCCTTTCCACTTGGCCAAATCTACGGGAAACCCGCACACAAAGGGGTCAGGGCTGTAAGCAGCTACGATCATACCTTTCCTCCGCTCCTCCCGGCCTGCCCCAGCAATGCAGCACAAAAGGCGGCCCCACAATGCCAGGAAAATGCCCGACCAAAGAGGCCTGTCTCCAAATGCAGCCCATGGCAACGCCACTGAGGGCAGATAAAACACTTTCAACAATGTCACCTTTTATCTTCTCTTTGTGGGCCAAAGGAATAAAACACAGTTGCCAAACACAAATTAATGTATAATTATTTTCCTTGCCTGAATCATTTGCTTTCATGTGTCAGAGCATGCTGAGCAAATAGCACCACACCTTGGACTTTAATTGTGGTAATCGGGGCTCTGAGCCACAAGAGAGACTTTTCTAATGCCTCCTTTAGCGCTGACTTTCAAGTGGAAGCAACTGATTCCCGCCCCCCCCCACCTCGCCTCTTCTTTTTAAGGAAAAAAAGACATATATTGGGGGAGGTCTCGGGACTGCTGCGACCGATGTCAGGGCTCCTTCACCAGGGGAAAGTGTCCACCCTTCCAAATAGGAACACGACCGCCTGCTACAGGTGACGTCGCGCTAACGACTGTTCTTTCCTCGTATTCATTTGGTGACTAATTATTTGCTTAGTGAAAGTAAGACCACTATCTTTGTATTAGAACTATAATGGGATACCTGTTACATTGTTTCTCTGTTCAGATGGTCTTGAAGTCGGAGTCACGTGAAAGTAAGGGGCAGGGGGAGTGAGGGTTTGCCACAGGCCTCTGTCACCAGGGGCAGCGGGGCCACCTTCAGATCCTCTGGGTCTCGTGTTGTAAGTTATGTTGAGCTCTTCTTTCTCCTTTCTGCCTTGGCAGACACGAGGTGGCAGTCCTAGATACACGATGATGGCTTGGACAACAGGCACCAGCTCTTTCTTCTGTCATCAGAATATCGCCTCCCCCTCGTCATTCGGGACGGCTGCTTTCAAAGACCTTTGTGGGGACTCAGAACCCAACCGTGGGTCGTCTTTACCTCTAGTTCCTCAGCCATGGAATGACAATGTCCCTGAACAAGAGTCCCATCTGTTTTTCTCGAGACTCAGGTCTTGCAGGGTCCTTGCGGGTGAAGGAAGATGATGGAGTTGATGACTTAGCTTTTCTTTAAGTCATAAATGAATTTGGATGCTGTTTTGAACATGAGACAGAAAAGTCCCTGCGTTTGGAAATTTTTTATCCTTTCCATGTTGGTGGTTTCCCTCACAATGCGAGTTAGTAGTAACACAGCTGGCACATAGTAGGTATTCAGCAATATATGATAAGTAGAGGAACACGATATGTATTCATGAAAACCTTAAAAGCATTTTTTCCTGAGGGGGATTGGGTAGGGGGAGAGGGCTCGTTCTTTATTCATTCAGTCACACATGCACACATTCTTTTATTCAACAGTTAGGGAGTTCCTATCCCAAGAACTGAGGAAAAGAAAAAGACTCAACCCCTGCTCTCAAGAGGGGCAAGGAAGACGTAGACACGGGTGGAGAGTTTCAGAGCTCTGGGGCAAGGGCTACTATGGACAGAAAGACAGCTGGTTCTGTCCACCCCACCGGTGGAAGACTGCAGAGTTTAACTACTGATTCTTGGAGTGCAGTTCTCTTTTCATTGACATTGCCACTTAGGATGAAAGCAAAACAATAAGGATCGTGTTGGAACCCTACTTGTTTGTCCATGATGGGAGCACTTTCTTTGCTGAGTTGGTTGCTGTTTTTCAAACACTGGAGGGACGTTTCTTCAGTGGGCTGGGGGTTGCTATTCACACTGTAAGGCTCCAGCCAGGACACGCTTGTAAGTTTAAGCTGCATTATTGGTAGTTTCTGCATCACTTTCTCAAGTCTAGACCATCAGCCCAACAATAAACTAAGCCCTGATTGGTAGCGTTTGCCAATTTCTGTGGTGTAAACGCTCCAGCCATGCCGCTTTCAAAGCCACCAGTGTGACGTCACTGAGGGAGGTGCAGTAACGCACCATTACATAGAATTTCCAGCACACAGATGCGATGGGTGTAAATAATCTTAAGAGCAGAGATAATAGTAAAATGTAATAAAATAATTAGGAAGTGATGAGTTTTGACTATTTATGACCTTTGTTTTTAATATAATTTATTTAATTATAAGTGTTTATAATTTAATCCTTAATAATTGCTGTGTTTAACAACCGGCTTGCAAAATTCTCAACAATTTAATAATTGGCTCTCGCAGGCCCGTAAGGGCAGGCTCCGGCACATTCCTGTGCCTAATCCAACCAGAGGGGTCAAGGAGAGCTTCTCAGAGAAGGAGGTCCTGAGCGCAGGAGAAACACCATGGTGTAGAGAAGACATCGGGCTTCAAAAGCAGCTTCTGTGACCTTGTTGTCAGTGCTTTGCCGTTCTCGGCCTCAGTCCCCTGTGCCTTAAAATCAGCGTGATAATGCCTGATCACAGCGTTGTTTTGTAGGCGAAGAGCCTGGCCTCTAGGAGGGGCCCTCACATGCTGACTTTCCGAAGGCAAGTTGGAACCCCAGGGGGTGGTGGGGGAGCATGGGGAGCATTCCAGACAAGGAAAGCTAACACACAAAGTGGGAGAGAGCCAGCCGGGCACTTGTGGGAACGGCCAAGTGAGGGGCAGACACAGCCTTCGTGAAAATACAAATGGGGCTGGGAGAGGATGCAAGGCCTTGAATGTCAGAAAAGTCACCTTGATTGCGGAGGTTGGAACCTAAGCACTGGAGCAGGGGAAGTGTGTCCATCTGGGCTTGGTTCTTCATCTTTAAAATAGAGCTCTCTCAGCCATTCCATCATTTGGGGTGATTGTGGAGACTCAGGAGACTATGGTTTGTAAAGTGCTCAGTGCAGAGCCTGGCACACAATAAAAATTAGTTTGTTATCGTGGTTTTCATTATGCACAGAGCCCCGCTCCGTGCGAGGAATGGCAGGAGTGTTTGTTATCTCAGGCAGTACCCCCCACCCCATTCCATCCCAACACCTGCGCCCTTGGTCCGCAGGTAGAGCTGGTGAGGCATAGGGTTGGCCAGAAATGGCTTTCCCCCTCCAGATCCAGAGGGCCCAGGAGGTCGGCACCCCGGGGGGACTCTCTCTGAGTCCCTTTGAAAGAGCAATCACACCAGATGGCGTCCCCAACAGCCCACACAAACCTCTTTCAAGTTCCTGATTGGCCTCCAGCTGCTTCTAGGGTGTGCAGGTCCAACCCTCCCCCCCCCACCGCCCCAGGGCTGCCATGAGCCCTGCCCCCGGGACAGCCCTTTCTTCCTGTGCCAGGTAGATGGGGGTTTCATCTCAGTCAACACAAACCAAGAGCAACAGAGATTCAGGGTGAGTCTCTGGATAATTTCGGGCCCTAAATGCTGTTGCTGAGGAAACAATCAGAGACATTTGCTTATTTGTTCTGCATGAAATAACCAGTTTGCCTGTTTATAGAAAGCTATTCAGAGCTCTGCCGTTTATCTGGCCCGAACAGACACACAGCCAAGAACTTGCTGTTGCTTTCTTAATTAAATACCTACTGTGTGCCAGGGGCTTTCACGGGGTTAGTCCCAGACTACCACCCACAGTCGTGAGAGATTTCTGGAGATAAGCCTGGTCAACAGAAGAGAAATTTTGTGTTTACAAAGCATCTGCACGTTCGTTATGGTCTCATCCAAGCCTCAGGACAACTCCGAGAGGCAGGCGTTATTAGCGCTGTTTCAGAGATAAGGAAAATGAGCTGCAGAGAAGTTAAGTGAATAATGGGAACCTTGATTATTTTTGAGCGTTAGGGCCCTGACGTAGTTTTGCATGCATGAACCCATTCCCGAGCGGCTGCAACCGGGTGAGCCCCTGGGTGCTACTACAGCCTTCCTTTTACAGATGAAGATTCTGAAGCTTAGATTTAGCTGCTAAGTGGGGGAACAAGGATTCCAGCCCCGATATCTTTCCAGACTCCAGGCCCTGAACCACGACTGGCAAAGGGCCCGGAGACCGGGAGGTGGGGTCTGCGTGTGTCTCCAGCGGGCTGTGTTCTCCCCCCTTCTCCCGCCGCCCCGAAGACCTTCGCCCTCTGAAGGTGGAATGACGTGACCTGAGGCTAAGATTCAGATGCCAACACCAGCGCTGTGTGGGTTCAAGTCCATCCACGGTTTCTGGGTCCACTTGAGCCAGTTCTCCTTCATTTCTAGATTTTGGTCGAGAAAATTAGAGTGCAAATAAAATCCATCTGCCATCCTCCCTCAAGCTCCATCTCTCGCCCAGGAAGATGTGACCCCGGCGATGAGCGAGGGACTGCCCAGTGTCCAGGGAGGGCTGGGGAGGGCTGGGTGCACAAGGCACCAGAAGCTTTGGCTGTACCTCTGTGCTGTTGGCCAAGCCGAGTGACCGGCTCCTCCCAGCACAGCCAGCTTGGCCGCTTCTCCCCACAGCTGCTGCCCCAGGCCTGGACCAGACATTGCATCACATGCGTCTCCTCCCAAACCATGTCTCGTGTTGCTCGTTTTCTTTCTTTCTTTCTTTCTTTCTTTCTTTCTTTCTTTCTTTCTTTCTTTCTTTCTCTTTCTTCTTTCTTTCTTTCTTCTTTCTTTCTTTTTCTTCCTTTGTTTTCGGCCAGATCCACACCAATGTAAGAGACCTCCTTCACCTCCTGAAGGTAACCCAACAGAGAAAACGGGAGCAAACAGGGCTGGAGGAGCATGACACACGGGAGACCAAATATATACTGTGTGCTGAATGCTACACCTAACCCTAACCCTAACCCTAACCCTAACCCTAACCCATGATGTTCTGCTGGCCTCAGTAGAATCTGGTTTTCATAATAAAAATATGGCCGACAATGACTGGTGGACTCCTCATCTTTGTGGAGGGTGGGGAGCGCTGAGCCTGGAGCCATTTGGAATCCCAGTTCTGCTCTCTGTGGCTGTGTCACTGTGGGCAAGGAGCTTAATCCCACTGAGCTCTTGCAGCGTCTTATGGGAAATGGGAGAACACCGACCGGAGCTGGTTAAATCTTCCCTGAGCCTCTCAGAGCTCTGTGGTGGCAACTATTATCAGGTGCATTTTATAAATGAGAAAACTGAGGCACAGCGAGGTTAAGTCACTTGCCCTAAGTCTTAGAATTAGAAAAAGCAGAGGCAGGATTCACACGCAAGCCCCCTACCTCAAAACGCTTGTTTTAGGCCCCTTCCCTTCTCATGGTTGAACCTGGAGGTGGTAACTTTACAATATCATCCCGTTGCCCCTGAGGGTCTTAGAGGTAGGTGTTCTGAGAAACGACTGGTTCATCCCCAGGAAACATGGAGAAGAATCCCTCCACTGTCAGGTCTCCCCCCCCCCCCGCCCCATTGTATAAACAACACTGCCGTTATCAAACATTTTCAAAACAGAGTTAAGCCCAAATTAATAAATTGTAAACAACCCATAATCCCACTCACTCCAAGGTAACAATTCCTGACTCCTTGTGAGCTTTAATCCAGACTCTTCTTATGCATACAAATACATACTTCAAATATTATATATACGCTTGTATTATATGATATGTATTATATGATATATAACCTTTTATTTTGATTTTTGGTCCTGAAATGGAAATCACTTCATGAATCTGTATGATTTTGCATACCTATGTTGTGAAAGCCATGTAGGCCATGCAGAAAATGATGAAAATCAAGTGAAAAACCACCCCAACCCCACCAGCCTGAAGTGATCTCTGTTCACTTGGTGATGTCTATCCTTCTCAGCCTTTGTCTATGTAGAATAATGTATATACACCACATTTTTTATACAAACGTGACCATACTTGTAGTTTTTTTGGTTATTTTTTCTGTAATATTATATTGTGGGCACTACCCCCATGTCAATAAATACAGCCCTATATTATGGTTTTCAATGGCCACACAATATTTCATTTTTTTGCATGTGTCATAATTTGTTTAACCATTCTCCATTGTTGGTTGTCCAGATTATTTCTAAAATTTTTCTTTTTACAAACAGTGTGGTGATGAACAGCCATATGGCTGAGGTTTTGAACATTCTTGGTTATTTTCCTAAACTAAATTCTAAGAATTAGCACGCCTGCATTTAAAGGCATGTGTGCTTTAGATGGTCATGGACTTAAATAAGCACTCTGCTCCTGGGACATTCAGATGCAAAGATTTTCAAAAAGAACTCATGAATTGTGGGAATGGTGAGCCCACTGCATCCCACCCCAAGTGAGGAGTCTATAGGGTGAATTTGAACCATTGGTGTTTGTCTCTGCCCCTCTGAAAAGGGAATCCTATTTCTCAGTTGACTTAGTTTCTTCCTTTTTCTAAGGTTCACATCATGCAGGTTTATACTTCTATTTTTTTTTTTTTAAGATTTTATTTATTTATCCAACAGAGATAGAGACAGCCAGCGAGAGAAGGAACACAAGCAGGGGGAGTGGGAGAGGAAGAAGCAGGCTCATAGCAGAGGAGCCTGATGTGGGGCTCGATCCCAGATCGCCAGGATCACGCCCTGAGCCGAAGGCAGACGCTTAACCGCTGTGCCACCCAGGCGCCCCGCAGGTTTATACTTCTAGCTCAGATGACAGACACGCTCGCTCCAGCTCTTGCGATCCAAACACATCAAGCAAACCCTCAACACCGTGTCTTTCTGAATCATCTGCATTCCCAGGGCTTACGTCTTCTCCCTACATCACTCTGGGCACATCTTGACCAGGTTCCATGGCAAAGCCCTGCACATCAAGCATTGCCTGCACTCCTGCAGAATTGCCTGGGGGATTCTGACAAGCAAGAGTGCTCACCCTCTGTTGGCAGTCATCCCGGCTTCTCCAGGGTCCCACCTGCTCAAACTTCCGTTCCCCGTGGGGAGGTCTCTCTCTGCCTCATACCGTGCACCACACCCAGTTAGCTCTTTATTCTTTTTCCTCCTGGGTGTCCACCCGGGGACTTCACATTTGTTACTCAAACATCCCCGAGAGTCTCACTTTCTACCCTAAACAAGATATCAAGGTTGTTCTTTCAAGTGAATGCAATGCTCTCCCCAAAGACAATTTTCACTGAATAAACTTTTCAACATCTACCTTACGTGTCTCCATTTTATATATGATCAACCTATGGGACGGTCTCAATTTCAAATAGTTTGTTCAGGGGCGCCTTGGTGTCTCAGTGGGTTAAACATCCAAGTCTTGGTTTCGGCTCAGGTCGTGATCGCAGGGTCCTGGGATGGAATCGTGCGTTGGGCTTGTGCTCAACACGGGTCTGCTTGAGATTCTCTCTCCCTCTCCCTCTGCCCCTCCTGCTTGTGGTCTCTCTCTCTTTAAAATAAATAAATAAATCTTTAAAAATTACATAAATATGGGGCGCCTGGGTGGCACAGCGGTTAAGCGTCTGCCTTCGGCTCAGGGCGTGATCCCGGCGTTCTGGAATCGAGCCCCACATCAGGCTCCTCTGCTATGAGCCTGCTTCTTCCTCTCCCACTCCCCCTGCTTGTGTTCCCTCTCTCACTGGCTGTCTCTATCTCTATCGAATAAATAAATAAAATCTTTAAAAAAAATAAAAATAAAAATTACATAAATATAATAAAATAGTTTATTCAGTTGTGCCCGTCAACCTAACCTATGTCCTTAGAAATTCCAACAATAGTTGGTTATTCACCCTGACTCTCCCAATCAGAGTACAGCTATCATTTGTGTCTTCTGATTCGGGTTCTGAAATTATATTTAGCACACATAACATGAATAAAATCAAATTTTTAGAATTTCAACTCTTAACAGTCTGCCTTGCATTAAGATTACTTGTGTACATGCATATTTCCATCTTCTTCTTCCATTGGGTTGTAAATTTCTTTAAGGCAAAGACATAATTCCTCGATTTTAGACCTTTCGACTTCATCTCCCCAGGCCTGAGTATGGTGCCTAAAATAAAGTTGTCCTACAGTAAATGCCTACATATGTAATTGGCTGTGATGTCCTCGGGTCCTTAGGGTGTTTCTAAAACTTCTCGGGGGACCCTCTGAGCCATTACACTGTCATTAACATATATGAAGTCACACAGACTACGCCAACAGTGAGCTGGGCAAATGTGTTTGTTTTTGTTTTTCCATCTCAGGAGTTACTTCCCTTCTGGTACATCAGAGAATAAATAGAGAACTCACTCTGAAGACCAATAGGTTTAGATATTCCCGATGAGGCTTTCTTCGCAAGATGGTTCACATTGGACCTTACCCTTGAAAAGCTGAGGGGCCTCCAATGTCTATCTTCAAGTCACTAGGTCACTTGCCCCCTATGCCAGGAAAATAATTCTCTGATGCATCAAAGGTGAGAAACGTTCTTTCTAACACAGGAGGTCTGTTTTCCCTGAATCTGTAATTTGGAAGGCACGATCAGGTGCTGTCACGTGGCTTATCCCATTGATTTGCCTGCAATGATTGCATGAGGTAGGGAGAGTAATGCCCATTTATAAAGATCTGGAAACAGAAGCTCAAGAAGGCAAAGGGACTTGGAGCCTTGGGAACAACTGCTAGTACAAGACAAGGCCAGGACACACTTGTTAGTGTGAACTTGTAATCATTCTCTGGATGGTGCCGTGTGTGTGCCTTGCCTCTCCCAATCAAAATTTTTACCTCCTCCAGGGATATGACCATGTATGCAAATTTTGTGTCTCTCCCAAAACCTAGAACAAGGTTGAATTCACTGTCAAGTTCATAAAGCACAATTTGTAGTCCATTACCTCCTTGCTTGAAAGCTATGTTTCTCATTTCTTGCTAAAGAAAACCCAACCCAAATTCTTTGACGTGATACCAAAGGACTTCTACAACTGGTCCCAACCTCTCTTTCAAACAGTTTTTTTTTCTCAGGATTCCCTTAAAATTTTTATTCTAGTCAAACTGATGTGTTAAGGATTCCTCAAACCTGTCTTGTACCTTCCCACCCCAGTGCCTTTGCACATATTAGTCCTTCAGCTTAATCCATTCTCTCCTCTCTTACTCCCTGGCTCCACTCCTCTTTACCTCCTGACCTCCTCATTTAGGAAACAACAGCATAACCAGATTCTGAATCCAGAAGGTGCATTTCTGGGGATGGAACTAGAGGGTATATGGCCATACCATTGATTGGTGAGAAAGTAAACATAAAAATAATGTTCTACCCTTCTGTCACTTTTTCTGTGCTTACAACAGTCTGACCACCAATGCGCGATCACATATCACACATTTCTCCTGCTAATATCTTGTTATTATAGGCTTAATAATAATTTTCTTAGTAAATACTGCCTTGAAACATTATACAAAAGACCATTTTGGAGACCACGTTTGGGAAGAATATGTGCTTCATTTTCCCCGTTTGCCTTCCCACACATGTGTCGGCTTGGATATTGTCACTCCTGGGCGGTTCTCTCTGCCTTCCCACCACTGAGTCAGGGCCCTCCTGGAGCTCTCACAGCCCTTGGTCTCCCTTTCACAGTGTTTACTACCCTGAATTGTAATTGTACTTTGACATTCTATCTTTTCAACCAGATTATGAACTCTTAAAGAGCAGGGATTGTGAATATTCACGTCCATGGCCCAAGAACCAGTCAAGGACGTGCATATGAGGAAAGATTTTATGAAATCATCATTAGCCAGACTGACCCTTGCATTCAGATGCTCCCATTGCTTAAGCGGTCGTCACCTCCCCTTTCCTGGATGGGCGACCGCTCCCTGTGAGAGCTGCTTTGCAGTTTCATCTGGGTCAAAGGCCACCACTCAGGGCTCTGCGAAGGATGCTCCCGCCTGACCAGAACAGATGACATACATGCAAATAACATGTGTAATGTACACACGGGCTCCCCCAGTGAAAGCCGATCGCGCCGTCCGGCAGCTGCCCTGACTCATGTTTCGTATCACGTCTTGAGAAGAGGTGTCTTGATTTGCCAGCGGCCTTGTTTGCTTGAGTCATGCCCCTCTCTGGGGTGGGCCTGAAGTGGGACAGCCAGAAAGGAGTTCTTTTCACCCAAATAGGCTGTCGAATTACTGATGACTTCAGATGCCAAGAGGCTTTGATCAAGATTTCTGCACCAGGCCCTGTATAACCACCAACACTTCAACCAGCCTGCTTTTCATTATTTTGTGAGCTCAACAGGGGCTGCTCGGGAATTTTTTTTTTTTTTTGAATCATTTAGCTGGTAATGGCTTGCACAAAAAGAGATGGCTCATTTAGCTCTGTTTCTTGTCCAGTTTTCTAAATGGGAAGCAAGTCCGCGCTACGGGAGTGGGTTTTGATATATTTCATGTTCTCTGGGTGCTACTGCAGTGGACCGTGCTGTCCCCACCTGTTTTGAATCTATTAGGAAACCTGTAAGGGGTTTTGATTGTCAAAGTTTGATTGGGTGCTAGGGTTGGAGTTGACGAGGTAGGAGCAAAACAAGACCAACTCAGTTTCCAACAGCCAGCCTCTAACAAGCTGGTACTTGTGAGAAGCTATTTTTGTATGACAAATGCTGGAAATTGTAATGGCCTTTAATAAAGTGTAATCAACAATCCATCAAGTGTAGAGCTAGCTGCTTCCCGGTGTAGACCACTGTGATTCTCTGCAAGGGACGCTTCTCCCTCCACCGATGATAAATAATAGCGAGAAAATCCTGGGAACCTCTAGAATGAGTTAATAAGCTGGCTCCTGGTGCCCCTACCCCAGCCCTGAAGAAGGAGAGCTCAGGAACTTCTAGAAGTAAGGTTGATTTTTTTCGGATGGCATGCCAAGATTAAAGATGATTCAAGCAAAGAACGGCTCATGAGATTAAGTGCAAATCATGTATCAGTATCCTAGTCTCACCAGTGGTAAATTAAAGGAGAAAAGATTATAAAAAGGGGTCTGGGTAGCCCCCAGTTCTGTGGCTCCGAGGCCCTCTTCCTGTCGGAATCTGTGGTGATTAGTTAGAAAGGGCTCTGGCCACGGGGTTGGGCAGCCTGGATTTGGTGCTTGGCCTGCTGATTCTTGGAGATGGGAGAGTAGTGGCTGGAGTGGTGGCCACGCATGAGACGTGCCTACAGCCTAATCCTGGAACCCACAGACAGTGCAGTCCCAAGAGTGAACAGTAGGGTAAACTACGGGCTTTGAGCGATCATGACACATCATCTGTTGTAACAAACGTACTGTACGTACTGTACGGTGCGGGGTGTTGCTCGTGGAGGAAGCTATGCATGCGTAAGGGAGGGGGGACCAGAACTCTCTACCCCTTCCTCTCAGGTCTGCTGGGAACTTATAACTGCTCTAAAAAAATAAAATCTTTGAAAAAAATAAATGAAAATAAAATAAGCAAATAAAACCAGAGCCTTTAATAGCTCCAGAACTGTCTCTGAGCCTCTCTCTGCGGGCAGATGGCATTATTTCTCCCTGTAGACCAACTTTCTGAAGCAAGTGACGGCTTGGAGTTTCCTATAGCTTCAGACTTAGATTCTCCTAAAAGTATTCCTCTGGATATTCACTCAAAATCTCCTAGGAGTCGTCAGGAATATAAAACATGCAAACGCGTGGCTTATTCATTGCAGTTTTATTAAGAGCAAACCACGGAGGCACCTAAGTATCCAGCCGGAGTCCCTGGTTAGATAAACACAGTGTGTGTACGCGGTGCACGACTTACGTGGAAACCTCTGTGATCTGATATGTAGGGACCTGTGGGATATATTGCTCAACAAAAACACTCATATGCTTATTTTTAAAAAAAAAAAAAAAGAGATGCAGGAAGAAGGGCCAGAAACTAAAAACAAAAACAAACAAACAAACAAAAAAAACCCTGCTTAACTATAAGAAGCGGGCATGAACGGTAACGTGAAGGGCTAGGAAAGGGAATCTGAATGAACCTTTAAATAAACCATGTCCATGTTCTTTTGGTCACAAAAACAAAATTAAATCTAACAAGATGAAATAATACCCTAACGTTGAATACAAACAAAAACACTGAACCTAACTGTATATGACATTGCTAGCCACGGAGGAGAAAAAGAAAAAGGAAAAAAGTCGAGTATTGCAGAAATCCCAGATTCTGGGAGTGGGGTTTTATTAGCCAAAGACCCAGAAGGCAAAAGCATTGAAAAAATCCTGAGGTTCGAAAGGGAGTAACCGTACTGATAATGCTGCACAACTTGGTATGTTTTCTTGCAGCGAGCACCAAGATACTGGTTCTGGAGTTTGGGGTTAAAAAGAAAAGAAATGTCCCAGGAGGGATTCTGACTGGTACTTGGGTCAGGGTCCCACGTGGTCTGGGGGCAATTAAGTGGAAGATGTATGGATGGCCCTGACTGGACGTGATGCGGCTATGCTTACCCCGAAGAGAGGAGAGAACAGGGCAGATCAGGCAGTGTGTAGAGATGCAAAATACAGAATATTACTCTCGTCAACCAACCGCCATCCTTCCCGGTGTGATTACATTACGCGCGGAAATGTTCAGAGCCAGAAAAATTCACACTGTTCCAGTATTTGTCATCTTCAAGCTAGGGCATCAGAGACAGTGCAGTGGACTCGGGCTCCCTTTCCACAGACCCTCCTGCAGGAGACTTGTTCCAGGACACAGATCGGAGAGGGGCGGAGGGAAGAAGGCTGCATTGTAGAGCAAAGATTAGGGCGCCGCGCTTGGGGGATTTGCACCCACGTCCTGGCTTTGCTTCGGGCTCCCTGGGCCCCGGTCTGCTCCTCTGTAATGTAAGGGTCGCAAACACCTGTGCCTTTTCTGAGACTCCACCACATCCCTGAGGGTCTTCAAAAGGACTGATGGGAGTCCCAGGGGCATATTTCAAGGGCCTCTCTACACGTCCTCACGGTCACGGTATCATCAAGAGTCCTCGTTACGGGCTCGTTATAACTCAGTGTAATCAATCTGGTTATTCCATTCTTACCATGAAGTATACAAATCTGTGCTTCATCAAATTGAGAAGATAGTAAGTATTCCATTATAAACTCAAGGATTTTTAAAAAAAAAAAAAGAAGACTGGAGAAAAGAGATGGGTGTGGGGGGAGGGGGATGACAGGGGTGCAAATCTGAGGCTCAGCGAGGTACAGAGGTTTGCCTGGAGTAACTCAGCAGACCAGAGGCACTGAGCCTGGCCAGTCTGCCTCCCAGCCTGGGGTCATCATGGCCCCCACCCAGACCTGAACCGATTCACCTCCCATGTGCTCTAAGACCCTCAGACACCCCTCTTCCTCCTCCTCCTCCCCAGCCTCCCCAGCCCAGTGCTGGGTCAGCACACTCTGACCCAAGTCACCAGCCAGGAAGCTCATAAATGGCCAGCCCTGGGGGCAGTGTGACTAACACATAAGGCATTGTCAGGTAATCGACCTGTAGGGTTTTCCTAATTATGTAAGATTTAGGGCACAGAATGCAGACTCTAGAAACCACAGAGGACTGAGGGCCTGATCTAAGTTGAGGGGGCACAAGCAGACCCCACTTCCCTTGGAAGGAGCCAGAAGAATGGCAGAAGTTTGCAGCATCTCCACCTCTGAGCTCAAATAGTAACTTCTTTGGGATGCCCGACTTTCCTGCCAGGCATTTGTCCTTCCCTCTGAAGAGTTCCCAGAGCACCTTGTTTGCCTTTATCAAAGTACTGATTACACTGTTTTACAATCCTTTTACTTCTCTGTCCCCACCACCCTGAGCCTCTGGCACCGGGGACCGAGTTTGACAGGAAATATTGACCGAATGAATGAGTGATCAAATGAATGGAAAAATAGACCTGTTTCTTCTTGTCCTCCTCTGCCTGCTGCTTAAGTGACAGGGTGTGAGACATAAGTAAGCCCAGACTCCTAAACAAACCGACTCCTATCTGCACTTGGCAGGACTCAACTCTAAAATGTTTCCCTCACACTCAGGGAATGACCGTGTCATTAGGAGTCCTGTGACTTTCTTCACAAGATAAGTAAAGTTGCCCCAGGATCTTTTGGGTTTCCATGAGTCTAGCTTAAGGCCATTCTAGATTCCTTATAAAAGACCTTGTAATGTATAGAATTGTGAATCACTGTGCTGTACACCTGAAACTAGTATAACATGGTGTGTCAACTATACTTCCAAAAAAAAAAAAAAAGGGCAGGGAAAAGGTGCCATTCAAGGTAGTAATAAAATATAAAGCTTAAAAAAAGACTTTGCTGATCGTGCAGAGGAGGTGGGAAATGGTCTTTGCCACTGGACTGACTGCTCTGTGAAGGCCAAAGGCATCTGCCTGATTCGCTGCTGTCATTCCAGGGCTCACCGCAAAGCCTGGCACACAGAATGTCCTAGAAATAGTTCTTTTGTATAAGCTTAGGTTCTGCAGAGGGACTCGGCTTGATGGCAGGGGCAGAGGGGCGTCCTAGGGCTCTAAGAGACTGTAAGCTCTCAGGGGTTCCTAACTCTCGCTTCAGCTGGAGAATTTCTATTTTTATCTGCATAACATATCAGGCATCTGCATGAGTCTTTTTGAAAAAAGAGTTCCCCTGCCAAATAAGTTTGATAATCAATCATGAGAGTAGCTATGCTTCCTTTCCCCTCTGGCCCTGACAGTCAGCAAATTAACACCTGGTCCCACGAGCAGAGGTGGAGGACCCCCGAGGACAGGTCCGTGGTGATTTATTATTTGTGTTCCCTTGTGATGCTCATTTCCAACTCTCAAGGAATCCCCGAGAAATGACAAAAACCTAATGTATGTGATTTTCAATCTTCTCTAGAGCGTCAGTACTTGGAACCTGTGCGTTTGGAGGAGTAGAAAAAACTCTGCAAATGCTCTTGTTTGGCTCCAACTGATGGGTCCCATTCCAGCCAGAAGGCTGTGGCAGCCCCGGGGCAGTCAGCAATGCTCGCAGTCGGTGGCCGGTCCCATGAACCATTGCCTTCTCGAGCCCCGGGTGTTTGGGCAATCGAAAATCTCCCTCTGTCTTTCCGTATTAGATAGAAAAAAAAGATTGTTCTATTCCTAACATTGACATCAGATTTCTTCTAAGGGACAGAACTGCCTTTGTCAGAAGGAAACCCTCCTGAGTGGGGGTGGGAAGAAATTGGCACACCGGAAGCCAAAATAAAGTAGGAAGAGGTGTGTGTATGTTGGGGTCAGAAGGGATGGGAGTTGTTCTACGGAAGACAAGGAGAGAATTTGTTGCTTTAGAAGGGAGAGAGTGCAGGGAAAAGAATGAAGTGGGGAGGATCAGTCTGAGCAATAATATTGAGAACACCAGGGACTCAGTGAGGTGATAGGTCACAGAAACACCTCTAGGGACTAAAATGACCAAAGGGCATTTTAGGAGCGATGAAATCTACCTTTGCATTTGAAGTTGTTTGTGCTTCAAATACGAGCATTTTCTCCCTGCTCCATAAACAAACAATAATTTTTATAAATTTTCCTGGAGTACCTAGATTCTAGTACAGACTTCCTATTTGTTTGAGGTTCTTGTTTTCTTTGAGGAATTCAAAAAGGTTGGCTGGGAATGACATGGCACAGAATGGAGACAACACCCAAAGTGGCAAAACCCCCAGGGAATGGACACCCAGGAGAAGGAGATGAACGTGTAAGCCCCTGGAGATAGAGCCTTAGACTTCGACAGGCCCTGGCAGGAGAGAAATTAGAATAAGATTCACCAGATTTTCAGGGAGCAGAAGGACCTGGCTGACCTCTGCATTGCCTGCCCTCAAAACACATTCCTAGGTGGTCTAGGAATCAGCCGGAGATGGGCTGCAAGGAGTGCCGGGCACCTTGTTTGAAACCGTGTCTTCAAGCAAGCACCCTACTTTTCCTTAGATGGTAGATTTATCTGCTGTGGCTGGGAGGGGCTGGTGGAGAGAAGGAGGAGGAGTACCCACTAACCCCCTCAAGCCAACGCTTGCTGCTTCTGGTCCCTTGGACCCAGGGAAGGCTCTGTGCTGCTCTGGACCCTGGCCTTCAGAGGATGTGACCTGTCAAAATTACACAAAAATATACCAGAACTAAATATCACATGGGTGTTTAGTCTCCGAGGACAGGTCTCCCGGCACCATCACAGCCCTAAACATTCCCTGCATGGCTAACACCACTGGGCCCCTGGAAAAGGCTTCTCCATACCTTTGCCTTCTGTCCACAAAACAAGCACAGGCTCGTTCAAACGCTAGGAAGACCTGTGCCTTGGACCATCCGGACCCTGGAGCTGCTGCTGGTTCAGCGAGCAGAGAGCATGTGGTCCACAGGCGGTGTGGGTGAGAGAAAGGCAAGTTCATCAGCTAGCTCAGTCCCTCCCAGAGCGTATGAAGAGCTGGTTCTCAAAGATGCCACATGCCTCATTTTATTACCTCTCTTCACTTTCCAAGAGGAGTTCTAGACGAATTCATGAATATATTTTTTAATTTTATTTTCGAGAAAGAGAGCTAGCGGGGATGGAGGGAGTGGGAGAGGCAGAGGGAGAGGGAGAGAAAGAATCTTAAGCTGATCTCAGGACCCCGAGATCATGACCTGAGCCGAAATCAAGAGTCGGATGCTCAACCCACGGAGCCACCCCGGTGCCCCGAGACATGAATTGACATTGAGCTGGCCACAGTTGCCCGGGGAGCCTGAGGAACGTCACGGTACCAGCTACTGACCCTGCACTCTGATTTGTACAGGTGGGGGTCCAGCCCTAACATGCCTGAAGCATGCTACTGACTGTGTTAGTAGCTGGGCGGACGTTGAAACATTTTTGAAAAAAGTATAGAAATATTGTACATGTTTAAAACGTCTGCTTTTTAAGGAAGGAAATTTTGGTACGTGCTATCATACGATGAACCTGGACATCCCACTCACTCAGAAAGGCCCGGGAGTGTACGATTCCGAGGTATTATATGAAGCCCCTAGAGCACTTGGGTCCATAGAGCTCGAAAGTGGAATGTGGTTCCCAGGGGCTGGGGGAGGGGTGGGCAATTACTGTTTAGTGGAGACAGTTTCTGTTTTGCAAGACGTAAAAGTTCTGGAAATGGACAGACGTGATGGTTGCACAACAGTATGGATGTGCTTAGTGCCGCTGACCTGCTCACTTAAAAATGGTTAACCTGGTCAACTGTATGTGATGGACATTCACCCCAATTTTTAAAAATTATGTAAACTTACCATTAAATAAATAATATTTTTTATCCACTCGAAAATAATTTCTATTCAAGTATTTGATGCTCATTAATTGTAATTTCTATTTTGCCTTTTAACTTTTAGAGGTAACTTTAAATATCTTAGAAGAAATTTTTTCAGAAAATATCTATAAGAAAAGTAGTTTTTATTGTTTAACTTTTTCCATTTACATTTCTGATAAAATATGCTCATACTTTGCATACTTTGGATAGACAAATTTTATTCAATAGTCAGTTAACTTGATGAATAGCTTCTAAACCTTCAGACACACCACAAGGTGTCCTCAATTTGTCTCGGGTTCCAGATCCTGCAAACTGAAGGGCCTTCCCACTGGTGATAAAGAGTCTTCCCCAAATACCTTAGTCCCTTCGCTCTTGCTGCTTACTCTGCCCAAGAACCTCTTCTGTCCATTCTTTGCTGCCCGAATGCCTAACTATACCTCAAAGCACAGTTTCAATGTCACCTCCTCCTAGAAGCCCTCAGTCACATCAGGCAGGATAAACGTGCCCCTGTTTCCTGCATGTGATGCCCACCCTTCTGTTCCTACACACATTTCACTGCATTACTGTTATTTTTCTCGTCGGTGCTCTGCTCCAGGATATAAGGTGCTTGAAGGCAGTTAACTGCGCCTTATTCATCTTTACTTCTGAGTCGCCAGGCCAATGACGATGATCCACAAATGGCTGTTGAATAAATTTTCATTTTCTTGATGATGCAAGGTCATCATTTTAAATATAAGCATCTGTTGAGCGACACGGAGCATTTTTCCTAAGCACGGTAAGTCCTCTCTAGACTTCGCTTTTGGGGGCAATCGTTAGACCGTCTGTCACGTGTCACCTCTGGCTGCCTGGGCCCAGCACCTTTCATCATCTTCCTGATTCACGGCTGGAGAAAACGAAGAACAAACAGGTTCCAAGCGAGGAGGAGCTATGGCTCACCTCCAAGCGTGACGCGGACTTTAGTGCGGGACGAGCTTTGGGACAGCTGGTCCAGGTCCCAGTGAGACGACCACTCACTCCAGCCGTGCAAAGATGCTGTATAAGTGGGGTGGTGACCTTGTGTCCTTGTCCTCCTGGCACAGCCCAGGCTTACACCTATTGTCCCAACGTAATTATTAATAGTATCAGCTTTCACTCTCAAATGCATCCCAGTTTCACCAGAAGTGAACTACAGTGAGTAATCTTTGAAGAACTGTGATGTTGGGACAATGCCTTCCCTTAGGCGTGTCACTATCATTAAAAAATGAAGAAAAAGAATAAGTGTTGGAGAAATGGGAAATATGTCGTAATCTAACTCTGCATGGTGAATGGGTCTTTCCTGCTCTCGCAGATCAAGCCACAGTCACAGTCTTGAGGAATCCGAGTGGGTTGAGTTTCCCAAATAATCCCACCCTTCCTCAACCTGACTCCCCCAGCACACACATAAATGTTTGTGAAACTCAGGGAGTTGTATTCTTAGAAGCTTCTAGAATGAAAGCTGTTGAAGGGCAAGCAGTATGCTGTCTACCTTTGCCAAGGACAATATGGGATGGGAAACAGTCTCAGTGTGTAACCTGGGTGGACACATTGCCACTTAGAATCATTTACTGCATAACCAGTAGGCCATGCAAGAGACATGATCCAGAACTCATTCAGAGAACACGGCCTGGCATGTGGCCTCCTCGGAGCCCCCCCGGATGGGTCCTTCCTGTAGCACATTTTCCTCACTTCAGAAATCTCCTGTGAGCTGAATGGTACTAAACCTTTTGATTCATTTGTCCCTTTAAGGAGTGAGGAGGTGGGAGCTCAGAGGAAAATGCCAGTTCATACTGTTTCGTTACAAGGCAAAGAAGATGAAGAAGAAGAGAAAGAGGAAGAAGGAGGAGGAGAAGGAGAAGGAGAAGGAGAAGAAGAAGAAGAAGAAGAAGAAGAAGAAGAAGAAGAAGAAGGGAAAGGGGAAGGGGAAGGAGAAGGGGAAAAGGAGGAGAAGGAGGTAAGAGAGAGTGATAATTATTCTCTGCCCCCAGGTCTTGACGGAGTGGTGAGTCTCTCAGACACTTCAAGGAGGCGCCATGTATTGTGTAAGTGCTGACCGGCTGGCGGCCTGCCTAGTTCACATGACAGTGATATCTGATGGTTTTGGCAAGGCAAGGTGGGGTGGAAAGGTGCCTGGGATCCAGGATACG
Source organism: Ursus arctos (assembly GCF_023065955.2). Lineage (NCBI taxonomy): Eukaryota > Metazoa > Chordata > Mammalia > Carnivora > Ursidae > Ursus > Ursus arctos. Next base: position 60,849,727 of record NW_026622819.1, read on the forward strand.
AAGGATGGGGGAAGGGATGGGATAGTGAGAGTCTCAAAAATGAGGGATATAAAGCACATAGGAGTATTGATGCTAACGGCATCCCTTTAGTCCATGGATCTGGGACACCCCCCGCCTTGCGTTGAAGTCCGCACCCCATGGCGCATGAGCCCACGTCCCTCCTTACTCCTGACCCTAGTCCCAGGACCCCAATCTTTGGGTTCGGCCGTGCAAGAACTATAAAATGCCCCCTCTTAACTTCCTGCTGGGTGGCTACCTCCACTTCCTACGGCTCAGCCTCCTGCACGGGGATTTTGAAGCTTCCTGATTAGTGAGCAGTGGGGGCAGATGGGATCAAAACAGGAAGGGTCCTAACACAAAGCTCCCACCTCTTGGGTCAGACCCTGTCCCGGGCGCCGTCGCACATTGTTTTCCTGCATAATCCCTGCCACAACCAGTAGTAACGATTTCTGTTCCCATCTTACACAGAAAGACAGGAGCTCAAAGGACTTCTGCTAGTCCAGCCTTACCCATGAGGAGCAGAACTGAGATTTGAACTTGGGGATTTCTGGCTTTTTCCAGAGACCTTGACACCTCTGTGACCACAAGTACACAGAACATCGTTTACCAAACAACCCACTGTCCCCTCTCTGCATTTCTTTGCCAGCTCTCACTTTCAGGCCTGGGTTCAAGCTGTCCCCCCTCCTCCCCACTGCCCCAGTCTCTATCTACTGGTTCCGAAGCCGGTAGGTCCTACGTGCTGACAGTCCCCCAAGCTCAAGGTTGCAAGTTTACTCTAGTTCCTCGGGCCTGTGTGAATCTATTGTAAGACGTATGCAATTCCTCTTTCCGTGCTACGAGAAACTTTTTTCCATATTTTCTCCTCTCTGATATCAGAATGTGAATACGTAATATAGTCATATACTTTCCATAAAATCTCGCGATGAGGTCAGAAGCACTTGCCACAGATGGTGGGTCATAGAATGGAAAACAACGGGCCCTTCGTGCTGGCCGGCGTCAGAATGAGTTCTCTGCACCCCCGTCTCCCTCCCCCATGCAGTGAGCTTCTGGCCCGCGGCCCGTGTCGGGCCATCTTTGCGTCCCAGAACCAGCCCGGGCTCAGGCAACCAGGGCCTTTTAGGGAATGCACTTGGCAAGAAGAAATGGTTCTATGTGTTACTAACAGAGGGGTCTTCTTTAATCCTTGGACAGAGTCTATGAACTACCTATTATTATTCCATCCTTGCAGGTGAGGAAACCAAGTTGCCTCAAAGTTAGAGATCCTGTGAAGGGGAGAGGTTGAACGTGGACCGAGGTGTGTCCAGTGTCACGACTACACTCCTTCCTCGTGTTCATATGAGGGAAGATACACTCATACAAAAGAGTTAGATTATCAGCATACATGGTCTGCTCTCTGGAGTGCCATGTGCTATTAATTTGTGTTCTTACACCTGCAGTGTCCCTGAAGGCCATGGCATCCATCCCACAGCTAGTGAACAGATTCATGCATTCATTACTTTTTAGGCAAGCACATGCTGGTCTCTGACTTGGTGCAAAGCCCTGTGGGAATGTAAAGACAGACTGAACGTGGTCCAAGCTCCCAAAACCCTAAAGGCTAGAATTGAACTTCCTTTTACTTTAGGTATCTATCGAATATCGACTCTGTGCAGGAATCTGCATTAGAATTTGGGGAAAGAAAGATGAACGATCATGGTCCCTCCTTATGGAAATCATTAGAGTTGCAAGCAAAGCTCTTGTACCACCAGACTCAGGGACTTCCTTCTACCCCATCTCAGCCCAGTTATACAACCTGGACAGCAGACCGTGCCACCGCTCCTGCGCGGCTACGGTAAGCCCGGCCTTCAGTCCCCTCTTCTGGGGCCCTCAGGAGCAAAAATGTAGACACTTCATCCGTCTTTTCCCAGTGTACCAGCAATGATAGTAATCTAAGCACTTTATGGAATTATATAATCTTTACCATGACCCTAAGAGAGTCATTACTCTCCCAATTTTGCAAATGAGGAAACGGATGCCCAGAAAGGTTAAGTAATTATCCCCAAGTCACACAGCCTAAAGTTCAATTGACTTAGGCGGTCTGGGTATATTGACACAAACTCTACATAATATGGAAAAAGGAAGAGTTGAAAACATCCAAGGAACTGTAAATAACTATACAAGGCCTATTAGAGCCTAATACGGGCTTGAAAGTCAATGTCTTGTCCTGGTTTATGTATTTAAGTGTCTTCCCTTATGACACTGGCTTTAAACTGTGGGCATAATGCCAGTCAGCAGGCTGCCTCTCATTAGCTTAAATAAAGGGAGAATTAGAGCTTTGATCTGGCAAATCCAGACCCCAAACTCTGCTACCGGGGCGGGGGGGAGGGTGGCAGAGGGGAAGAATTTCCTCTACCTTGCTCTCTCCCCGTTTCCCCCCCCCCCCCCACCTCCCCGCCCGTCCACCCCAGGGCTTGCCTCAGCTCAGCCTGGGACCAGACCTTCAGGGCAAATGTGCAGCTTCATTTAGAATTGATGGTTCATTGGTTTGCAACTGTGCCAGGCGCTGCTTCATACGTTACATATATTTTAATTTCCTGGTATTCCTCGGCACCATGCCATTTCACTAAGGGGATTTTGCCATACTTTCAAACAATCCAATAGGTCATGGATAAGGGGGTAGGTCATTGTGCAGACGGGTTTGGATCCAAGTGCTTCGCCTCTGCTCCTTGCTGTGAGGCCAGAGCCCTGGAGGGCAGAACAGGTATTTCAAGGTCCCTGCTTCTCGGGACAGTGAAAATGAACACACTAACGCAGGACAGAGGGCCCGCCGTGGAGCACCGCCGAACACCTGCTGGCCAGAGCAAGGAAGGAAGGAAGGAAGGAAGGAAGGAAGGAAGGAAGGAAGGTACGAGATAGGATCCTATAGAGTGGTTCACTGCCCTAAAAATCCTCTCTGCTCTGCCGGTTCATCTCCCCCACCCCGCACCACAGCAACCACTGATCTTTCTACTGTCTCCATAGTTTTGTCTTTTCCAGAATGTCAGAGAGTTAGAATTATACAGCGTGTAGCTTTTGCAGATTAACGTCTTTCACCCAATAACATGCTCTTAAGTTTCCTTCATGTCTTTCCACGGCTGAATAGCTCATTTCTTCTTAGGCTGAAAATATGCCATTGTCTGGATGAAGCAAAGTGTACTTATCCATTCACCCACTGACGGACCTCTTGGTTGCTTCCAGATTTAGGCAATTATGCATACAGCTGCTACAAGCCACCATGTGTAGATTGTTGTGTAGACATACGTTTTCAACTCCTTTGGGTAAATACCAAAGCGTGCAGTCCCTGGATCATATGTGAAGAGGAGGTTTGGTATTGTGAGAAACCCGCAAGCTCTCTTCCGAAGTGTCTGTACTCTTCTGTGTTCTCACCAGCAATAAATAACAGTTCTTTTTGCTCCACACCCTTGTCTGAGTCTGGTGGTGTCAGCGTTCTGGATTTCGGTCCTACTAATAGATTTGTATCCCTTTTCTTGTTTTAATTTGCATTTCCCTGATGACATATGATGTTGAGTCATTTTCCGATTTTTTATGACTCTGTGAATTTCTGTTAGGATGAAATGAGCTAATAGAAAAGTCGTTAGCACAGTGCCTGTTCCATAACAATCATTCCATAAACAGTAGGTTTAAAAAGGAAAGTACCATTACTGGCATATTGAGTCATCTTGTTTTCTGGGGCTAAAGGACTCAAGGTCACTTTGGTGCCCATGGTGCTTCCCACTCAGTTACTAGTCTTGCTAAATACCCTTGACGCATCCCACAAAATTGCACTCACCAGCTCACATCATGGTCTGTTTGCACATCCTTCTCCCCCACTGCAGGGGATTCCTTGAGGCCAGGGCTATACTTTCCTCGTCTCTCCACCCCCAGCAGGTGCCAGGGTATAGTTTTGAAACTAATCTGAAAATGCCAAAGGAACTGTTTCCCACTAGATTTCCCACTAGGTAGACTCAGGGTTAGAAAAAATTAATAAGAGGAGGCACTATGTGGCATGCAGAGCTGGTCACTCTCTCCTCTGCACCTTCCAAGGCCTCTGTCATTGCCTGTTGTACCACGACAGATCAGAGTGAGCTTCTGTCTCCCCGACCAGGATGTGCCCACCACGGGCGGGCTGGCTGGGCACGGAACTGACTCTACTAGAAGCCATTGAAATGAGTTCGATGATTGTCCGGGCCTTGCCCTCCTCCACCCACTCCTCTTCCCCCAATAACATAAAATAAAATAGAATGAAATGGAATGAAATAGAATGAAATAAAAATAAAGTAAAATAAATAAAACAAAATATTAAAATAAACACTGCCCTCTTTCTTTCCCCGATGGGGAGCTTGGCTTTTGATGGTAGCAAAAAGTCTCACAGAGAAGGGAGCCAATTGCCATATGGAAAAAGTTTATGAGAAATTGCTCGTTATCCATATATTTGCTAGTATTTTACAGTCCTTCATTAAAAGAACCCTCTCAAGGCCTCTGGGAAAGAAATGATAAATGTCATTTCCCCTGTTTTAAAGGCAGGAGGATGTGGGCCACTCAGGGCCCAGATCACGGTCCCAAAGTTAACAGAATGAGCAGAGAAAGGGAAGCTGGTTTGGAGGCAAAGCTTAGGAAAGGAGAGAGCAAGCCCCCTTCTGTGACCGGCCCCAACGCATGTGCTTCCCACAACTCACTCCCCAGCACATTTTCCATCAGACATTCTGCTCCGTGTTTGATTTATTGTTCAGTTGACATCAAACCCAACAATAGTATAATTAGAAGGTTCAGATGAGGGTGCCTGGAGGGAGAGTAATTATTTGCTGAAAGATGAACGCGATAAAGGAGCAGCCCAAGCATAGTTTTCTTATGCCGAGAGCCTGCCGTTCCTAACTTGTTGACACCAAAATAGAAAGGGAGATTTTCTCTAATGACTCCACTTTTTTCCTTAGAAGATGTAGTTTCTATTTTCTCTGCTTGAGACTAGGTTTACAAGCGTCCGCCTGACTCCTTTCCCACCCCAGCGCCACAGAGAGAGCCATGAGGGTAACTCCTGGGACCCAAGCTGGTCCAGGAGCCCTGCTGGCCCGCACTTCCTTCCTCCTGGGACAGCAGTCTGCCTGCCCAGGACATGATCGCCCTTCCCAGTGGACACGTCACTTGCCACTGGAACCAGCCACAGAGTTTCCGGGGTGGGGGGCGGGGTGCTCAGCAGGCGGGCTCGAACCGGGAACAGGTAGGATGAAGGGGATTTTTATTTATTGAGCCGCTGCTCCTGCACTAACCCATTTGATCTTCACGGAGTATTGGAATGTGGGGGTTCGTATGTCCATTTTACAGATGAGATAACTGAGGCTCAGAGAAGTAAAGAAGCTCCTCCAAGATAATTCAACCGGCACTTCAGAAGGCAGGGTCTAAACACACCGGCGCTCTGTCTAGTGCTAAAGCCCTTGCTTCTTCCTCTGATTCAATCTGTCTCCCCAGAACGGGACAAGAGCCCCCAGAGGGCTCAGGGAGAACATGTCAGAATGTTATTCCTCTCCAGACTGTTCGGGGTCTCCTCCCCACATCCTTGGTTAGATCCTGTTTCAAAGACTATTGGTGTTGGGACACCCGGGTGGCTCAGGTCAGGATCCCAGGGTCCTGGGATTGAGCCCCGCGTCGGGCTCCCTGCTCAGCGGGGAGTCTGCTTCTCCCTTTCCCTCTGCCCCTCCCCCTGCTTGTGCGTGTTCACTCTCTCTCTCAAATAAATAAATAAACTCTTAAAAAAAAAAAAGAAGACTGTTGGTGTTGTCATGGTAATTCCTTGTCCTGGAGAGGACACGTGGCTCAAGAAGACTTCACAGATGCTCCATCCTAAGTCATGATGACACAAGGACAGACCTTGGCCTGACCTCTGGTGGGGGCCAGCCTCCCGTAGGCTAACATTTTCACAGTGCAGGCTTCGTGCCAACCACAGGCTCCTGGGTTCCCAGCCTTTGCTAGTGCTCTCACTGAGTCCTCACCTACGCTTTTTAGGGTGGAGAGCAGCAGTCCCATTTTGCAGAGGGGGAAATCGAGGCTGCAAAACCCAAGGGACTGGTTGTATATCATGGTGGAATGACATTTGGAGTCAGCAAGACCTGGTTTTGGGTAACAGATCTGCTACTTTCTAGCTTTGTGCCTTTGAAAATGATACTTTGACTCCAATTTTCTTGCCTATAAACTAGGGCAAAGAAGAGAACTGTCTTGGGGAGCCTGGATGACTCAGTTGGTTAAGTGTCTGCCTTCGGCTCAAGTCATGATCTAGGGGTCCTGGGATCGAGCCCCACGTCAGGCTCCCTGCTCAGCAGGGAGTCTGCTTCTCTCTCTCCTCCTGGCTTGTGCTCTCTGTCGCTGTCTTTGTCTCTCGCTCTCTCTCTCTCAAATAAATAAATAAAATCTTTTAAAAAAAGAAAAAGAAAAGAACTATCTCTTTGGTTTGTTAGGAGAATGAAATAGGATATTTATTTAAAATACGTGGTACATGGTAGGTATCCAGTGGATGATGGCTCATGTCATTACAGAAGTGGTCCCTGAGTGTAACATCACACCTCAGTTTTGATAGACGCCAGGAGACCTGTGTTGGAATGTATTCTGAGCCCTCTCTGGGGAACAATGCTGATAGCGACTAGCCGTGCCGGCCTTGGCGCAAGACGGGAGTGGCTGCATATACACCACACGCCCAGCCTGTGTTAATATTATTGTCCAAAGTCTTACTTATCAAGTAGAATTTGACTTTAGGTCTACTTTTATCCAAAATACTCCCTCTTTCTACCGTACTCACTTTCACCCTATTCCCTAGTAGTAATTTCCTGCGTGTATTCATTTCCTAGGGCTGCTATAACATATTACTGCAAACTGGGTAGCTTGAAACTGCAGGAGGTCATTCTCTCGCAGTCTTGAAGGCCAGAAGTCTGAAATTAGTGTCACTGGGTCAAAATCAAAAGACTGCAGAGGCTTTAGGGGAAAATCCACTCCTTGCCTCTTCCAGCTTCTGGCAGCTGCTAGCATTCCTTGGCTTGTCGCCACATCACTCCCATCTCTGCCTCTAGCCTCACATTGTCTCCTCCTCTGTGTGTCAAATCTCCCTCTGCCTCTCTCTTAGGATGCTGATGATTGCATTTAGGACCCACTCGGATCATCTAGGATAATCGCTTCCTCCCCCAATCCTTAATTTAATCATATCTGCAAAGATCCCTTTTGTCTGATAAGGTACCATTTCTAGGTCCAGGCATTAGGACTTGCTCTCTTCGGAGGGCTACTTTCCAGTCTATTACACTGGTTGGCATACCGATGCTCATCAACCTTTATAGTCGAGCCACTCAGTATCCACCGAAAGAACTTATTTCAGCACAAAAAAATAAATCATGAGAAATCCATGAGTCCTGCTCTTATTGAGATTTTAGATCCTAACCCTAGAACCTAGGCTTTGACTTTTTCTCTAAAGACCAAGCCCTACAAGGTGTTTCTGCCCACATTTTGAACCTGCATTTCTGATTCCCCATTTTAAAACCCACGGCATCCAGCCTGCAGTGTAATCTCCTAAGCCTGGTCAAGGTCCGCCATGGTCTGGCCCCTTGCAGAGTTAGGGTAACCCTAACACCTGTAACACATAGACCCCAGCACGTAATGGCTCCTCAATAGGGAAGTTTTCTTCTTACATCACTGCCCTGATGCTAGGGTGGACAGAATGACTCTACATGGGCTTTTCGGGACTCTTTCCACTTTGTGGCCCCACCACCTCCTAGGCCAGTGAGTAGGGACATGGATAGTGTGCATTTGCTCCCCCTTCACTTAATTGTAAGACCCTTGAGGTCAATCCTCAGAGGCCATTTGGGTTGACAAGTTGCCCCTGCCTAGGACTTTGAATTTTAAGGAAGCGAGTCAAAAACTCTGGATCAATTAAGATCAATTCTGACAGCATCATCGGCGCCATCCGGTGGCCAATGGAAGCAACACCTTAACCAGAGTATTTCTACAAAATCTTTGGAGTCCTACCGCCACTAGTTACCTTGGCCACCCATTTTCCAGGCCACCTTCTTCAGTCTTGTCATTGATGCTATGGGCTCCCAAGAGCTACCCAGTTCTTTGTCTGAGTTCCTAACTTAGTTCCTGAACTAAGCCCTCAGCTTGGTACACCTACCTCACAGGGCTCATTTGCAGATGAAATGAACTGTGATGGGTAGAAAGAAGTGCTTTATGTAGTTCAATGTTCTGTCAGAGCAAAGAGATTAAAAGTGGTTGTAATTTATAAGATCTAGCAGTTGCACTCCCAGGCATCTACCCAACTGCTTTGAAAACTTATGTCCACACCAAACCAGCCCACATAGGTCTATTCATAATTGCCAGAAGTTGGAAGCAGCCAAGATGTCCTTCAATAAGTAAATGGGTAAACAAATTGTAGTCATCCAGACAACGGAATATTAGTCAGTGATAAGAAGAAATTAACTACCAAATCATGCAAAGACATGAATAAATCTTTTTTAAAGACTTTATTTATTTGAAAGAGAGGGAGTGAGAGAGAGAGAGAGTGAGCACAAGCAAGGGGAGCGGCAGGGGGAGAGGGAAAAACAGACTCCCCGCTGAGCAGGGAGCCCACTTGGGGCTCGACCCCAGGACCCTGGGATTATGACCTGAGCCAAAGGCAGACGCTTAATCGCCTGAGCCAACCAGGAACCCCAAGACATGAATAAATCTTAAATGCATGTTTATTCATGAAAGAAACCAGTATAAAAAAGTTATATACTGTATGATTCCATTCATAGGACATTATAGAAAAGGCAAGCTATATAAACAATAAGCAAATCCGTGTTCCCAGGGGTCCTGGGGTTTGAGGGAGGATTGAACAGATGAAGCACAGGGATATTTTTAGGGCGGTGAAATTATTCTGTGTGATACTTTGAGGATGCCTCCATGACACAATTCATTTGTCAAAGTCTACAGAACTTCATAACAGAAAAGAGTGAACCTTAATGGATGGAAATTCTTCAAAAGTCATTTAGGAGGTTGGGGATCTTCGGATAGAATGTAGATTGTGGAAAAAATAATCTAACTGTAAGATAATTGCATGAAGCAGTCTTCCGGAAGGGGGTGGTGAAGGTAGCTGTAGAAACTGTGGAGTCTGTAAGACTACATGCAGAAAGAACTGCACATGAGCACTGCCCTCTAGTTCGTAAAGCCATTTCCTCTGGGAAGAAGCAGGTGAACAATTCTGAAACCACTATATAAGCACACCTATGTTGAACAATGAAGCAAATGGATGGTCGGTGGTGGTAGCCACGTTTCTCACTATTGGAGTAGGAAGTTACCACCAAGCAAGGGGAAAAGACTAGAATGACCCACAGAATAACAGACGGGAGGTGGAGGTATCAGTATGAACTCATGTTTAGCTCCATGTAGATACAGACGGGTATATGGAGACTATTTACAGATGTGAATATACGTGAGTTACTCCACACACATGTCTCTCCTTTCTCTGTCAGCTGAGAAGACCGAGAAACAATGAACCCTCCGTAGCAAGGAGCACACCTAACACCCAGATTTTGGTTTCTAATACTGTTCTTCAGTAAAAGGAATGGGAGCTCCTTGGAGAAATGGCTGGTCTAGGACTGGGTTAGGAAATCTATAAGGTGAGCCTGAAACATTTTGTAGGGCCAAAAAGTAAGGGATTGCTTAAAATCAATCAATCAATCAATCAATCATCCATCAATGGATGGTATGTTAAAGAAACCAACTGAAAGAGGTCCCAACAGTGGAGGCTAGACCATTTGAGGAACAAAATGAAGTAGTCTCGGCTTCTAATCCAAAGTAGAACGTAAACGCCCATGGAGTAATACTGATGGAAGTACATTACCAAATAGGTAATGAGGACGCGAGACGACCCTCCATGCAAAAGGGTTACAAAGAACGTATGTAGCTAACTTCGACCTCCCGCCCCTTACGTATGGGCTGCACACAGGCACGTCGCTCCAACGAGGACAGTGCAGAAACAGGGAGGAGGAAAGTCACTTCACAGTGGAGAAGGCTGACCAGTCTCCTCAGCCAAGCGATCAGGGTCAACATCAACAGTGAGAAGTCGTGTGGTGCGTCGTGCGCACCCTTGATAAAAAGTGATGGGCGTGGCTTTTTGCATCTGTGGCCCTCCTCCCCCAAACCCAGAATTCCAGTGTCATTGTGAGAAAAACATCAGCTAAATCCCGATTAAAGGACATTCTATGAAATACCTAACCAGCGCTTCTCAACACTGCCCAGCTTATCGTACCCTGTAAAAAGTCTGAGAAACTGGGGCGCCTGGGTGGCTCAGCCGGTGAAGCGTCTGACTCTCAGTTTCCGCTCAGGTCGTGATCTCAGGGTCATGGGATCGAGCCCCATGCCCGGCTCTCTGCTCAGCGGGGAGTCTGCTTGGGATTCTCCCCCTCTGCCCCTACTTCACTCATGCACGCACTCTATCTCTCTAAAAAAATACTTTACAAAAAAACAAATAGAAAATAAAAGTCTGGGAAACTGTCACAGCCAAGAGGAGCCTAAGGAGACAGGATGACTAATTACAATGAGGTAGCCTGGAAGGGATCCTGCAACAGAAAAATGGGGCATTAGGCAAAATCTGAGGCAATCTGAATAAGGCGTGGGCTTTAGCTGATAGTGACGAATCACCGTCGGTTCATTTACTGTGACAAACGTACCATGCTCATGTAAGATGCTAATAATAGAGGAAACTGGGTGTAGAGTATATGAGAACATTCTGTACTATCTTTGCAACTTTTTTGGTAAATTTAAATCTATTCTAAAAAACCTGTTTTTGAGCCCAACTCAGCCAGCCTTGCGAATAACTTTGACACAGCCTCAGACCTCGGGGTCTGCGCTGGCCTCTCTTCCTTTTCCAGCCCGCCTCCTCCCTGCGGATTGCCAGGCGTGGCTGCCGCCTCCCGCCAGCTTCTGGGGCCCCTGAGTGGGCCGCAACGGCACCCTGGAGCCTCTGCCTGCATCCTTGCTGTCCTTTGCCGACTCAGAGCATGTGGGAAGAGGGGTCTGGGCTGGGCGTGGAGGCTGGTGGGTGCGGGCCAAGGTGCTGGCAGCGGTGGCTAGAGACAGCCCTCTTTGCTGGCAGGAGGCATATGCCCCTCTCAGCACAGCTCCTGGCAGGAGGGATTTTAGATGTAGAAATTTTTATATAAAGTACATGATTGATGGTAGGAGCCTACACTTCAGGGCTCCCCCCCCCCCCCGTCTGCCATTACAAGCTAAGCCCGCTTATCTATAAGCTCTTTGAAAACATTCGTTCATTTCTTCAGTGACTAGTGACTGAATGTCTCCTATGTCCTGGATCTGTCTGGATCACATGGCACCCGCAGGAGGTCAGGAATGGCCAGGGCCAGCAAGCCGCATGTCTATCTGGTCTGGGTCGGTAGTCCTGGGATGGAATGGCTGTCACATGAGTGTATCTGGGGACTCAGGAGAAAGGCTCTAGATGCGGCCTCCCATGTGAGTGTGGGCTGTGGTCCCGGCTGTTGAATGCTATCCCTGGACTAGGAAAAGTTCTCACAGAGAGGGCTGTGAACTCCAGGACACCCACCACCACCCAGCATCTGGAAGCTGGCCTCCACTTGAGCCAAGTGGAAGGCCATCGAGTTGCAAATGGCTTTCTGGAATCTTCCAAACAATGTGGTAAGAGACTCTTTACACATTCCTCCTCCACTTCTAATTTTGTAGAATGTCATCATCAAAACCCAGCACAGGGTCTCAAGGACAGGCCGTGTTAATCCAAGGCTTTGGTGAACAGCTACCGCGGAGCAGGCATTGGCCCTATGGCAGGGACTCGGCGGTGTGCTGTCCCCAGTGCTGTGTCCTCTCATTTCACCCTCACAAGAAGGTGTCATCAGACATGGGGCGCACGCCTTTGATTTGTGCGTAAGGTCCAAAGCCTTAGCGGTCAGACCCTGACATACTGGCCTTATTTCTCTCCTGCTGTAGAGAAAGAGGTAAGTGAGGGGGATGACCAGGCCAGAGGTGGAAGTCACAAGGGGCATTCTCAGCAGGAGAGTGCAAGGAGGGGATGGCGAGCTCTCAGGATCCCAGGGTCCCGGCCCCAGGGTGGGGCCTCTCCTTACATAGGAAGTGGCCTGGGAGTCCCATACATGCTGAAGGCAGCTGGTTCGGCCGGCTGAATGCAACGTCCGCCAGGGCCGTGACACTTGCAAGTCTGTGCAACCAATGACAATCTAGGAAGTCAACGTTTCATTCACTCTGTCCTTTTTATAGGGGAAATAAAACATAAGGCCACCCTGACTTTCCACCAGTAGGACACGCTGATGGAGATATTATACGTGTGAGATAGTCTGTTTCCAGAAGCAGCTGGATGATGAGTAGTCAGGAAACATGCCTTTAATTTGCTAAGTAATATTTAGCGAGTCATTTTCCCCTGGGCTTTATTTCCTTTGTATCAAAATGGCCTGGATGTGACTATACTGAACAGACATGGGTTCTGTGCTGGCCCAAGGTCATGCCCCTCTCACGGGTTCCCCTTAATCTTTCAAAGACCTGGAGGGATTAAAAAGTAGTGGGGCTCACCACTGCTACCCCCATGGAAACTACCTGGGGCCTGGCCTATCTCTACAGCCTCCTAATTGCTCTCCCTGCTCCCACCCAGGCTCCCCACAGCAGTGGAGGGTCCCTCTACACTGTCCATCAGATGATGACCCTCCAGTGACTTTTCCATCCCCAGGCCCTCTGGAGTCTGACTCTCCCCTCCCTCCTCCAGCCATACTGGCCCCTTCCTGATATTCAAACCCTGCCAAGCTCTTCCCCATTTGCTCAGGGCCTTTGCACATGCTTTTATCTCTGCCTGAAACACTCCTTCCCAGGATAGGCATTGGGCCCTCGCTCAGTTCCCCCACCTCACATAGCGTCTCCTCCTTGCAAGCTTTCCTCACTATGGTACGTAACACAGCCACCCTACTTCCCTGCGGCATCTCCCCATTTCTCTTCCCTGCTTTGCTTTAATGTTATCACTATGTGACATACTGTATATTTACTTTTCCTTGGATTTTATGGGCCTCCACCTTCTAGAATGTAAGCTTTAGGGGCCAGGACTTAGCTTTGATCACTGGTGCGTCTTCAGTGCCTGGAGCAGTCCCTGACACACAGTAGGAGATCAGTAAGCCTTGTTCAGAGAATCAGTGCATGTGAGCCAGGGCCCAAAACCAAATATTCGCATACAGGTGCCAAAGATAGTAGCGTCATATGGGGAATGACCCTTCCGCATCCTTGTCCCAGAAGTTGTCCAGATAACAGGTGGGACTGAGGGAGAGAGGCAACCACAGAAGAACTGGAAGGGAACAAATCCATCCACGTTCCTTCTAACTAATGGAAGGACCTGCCTGCGTGTTCCACACAGAGAGCCGTCAGCAGGGAAGGTCGACAGGAACCGACATAGCAGAGAGACAGACGGAGCATGGGAACACTGCAGACACAGGACAGTGCTGTCCCCCTACACACCTCCACCAGCTGCGTTAGCCAACACCCGCTCTCTCCCCTTGCTTCTCACTGTAGGGGCCTCAATAAACCGTGGGCTTCGGGAGCCTTTCTGCGTGGTGGTCTCCGGGAAAGCCTGCCTGAAGGCATACTTGGAGGGTACCATTGCATCTCCCCACAACAATTAAAGACCGCATCGCTTCCTGTCACGCCCCTGGTTAAAGCCCTTGGATGTTGCCCACTCTGCACTCACTGCAAAAGGTAGCCTCCCTAACGGGCCAGGAAGGCCATGACCAAGTCGAGCCCCACCTGCCTCTCGGCCTCACCTCCTGCCATCTCTTCCATCTAGCTCAATGCCCCTTTGCGCCACCCACCCACCCTCTCTGGTTTGGGACCTTTGCACTTGCTGTCCTCCCTGGCAGGAGGCACCCCAAGCCACCTTCATCTGGCTCCCCCTGTTCCTCCTTGTCCAGGGAATCCTTCACACCCACCCTCCCGACTGGGCCACGTTGCACAAGGTCCTGTTCTCCCTGCAGTATTTATTCAGCACGGGTAATAATGATATATTTGTCTATTTAGTATCTGCCTCCCCAACGAGATTTAAGCTCCCTTGAGGGCAGATCCCGTGCCTGGCTTATTCTGGCTTATCCTAACACAGTCCTCAGCTACTAACCCTGCACCTGACGCGTCGTAAGCACTCGATGCCTACCTGTTGCAGCAACAGCACGTAAATGAGCCCCTACCATGCGTAAGGGCCTCTTCACACGCATTTTCTCAAATCCCCACATAACGGTTCTCACTTCCCTTTTCCTGCTAAGGAAACAGAGGCTCAGAGAGGGAAGTCAGTTGTCACGGGTCACACCGCTGGTAAGCAATAGAACCAGGATTCTAACCCAGATAGATGCGACCCCCAAACCTGGCTCTCAGCCACGGCCGTTCTGTGGCCACGGCCAAGGTGGTCGGCACTGTGGGAAGTCTGGGACTTGACGGGTTGTGACTCAGGCAGCTGGGGCAATAGAGAGTGTCTCCCTCTTTCCTCTGGAACACTCTCTCCGGATTTCCCCATGGCCACTTCCGGCTCAGCATTCAGACCTGTTATGTGAGTTTCCGGCATTAGCCAAGAACATTCAATTATGCTTTACCAACAACAAGAGAAATGAAGAAATCAGGCTGCTGGGTGAAACAAAATACAAATAGGGAGCGAGCACGTGGCTTGAACATGGGGGACGGGAGAAGGGCATCTGCCCATGCACGGGGGAGGAAGAGGGCAAAGGGCCTGGCACACCAGGTGTTAGATATTCATGGGCACTCAGTGTTCCCAGGGGGCTTAAACTGTCCAGCATTATGGACACCCACACTGGCCAATGGTATCCTATGTCCAGGAGCCTCAGACAGAAGCCACGGCGGCTCAGCAGGCCGACTGTTAGGCCACAGCGCGGGCCGGGAGGGCTGGCTCCGTGTGTCTCAGAGCACACGTGTCCTGGCTCTAGGCTGCTTCCATCTGCTGAGCCCCCTTGCCCACCTGCGCTTCTGGTCTTTTCTTCATAGGCTGACAAGGCAGAGAGACGGGACGGAGAAGCATTGCACAGACCAGGATTCAGACGGTATGCTCCCGTGACCTACTGACCTACCCTAAGGTCATTAGCCAGCCGGTCCCTCTCCTCTTGTGTCTCACCTTATGATTTTTTTTTAATTCTTAATTTTTAAAAATTTTTTTAAAGGATTTTATTTATTTATTTGACACAGAGAGAGACAGCCAGCGAGAGAGGGAACACAAGCAGGGGGAGTGGGAGAGGAAGAAGCAGGCTCCCAGCGGAGAAGCCTGATGTGGGGCTCGATCCCAGAACACCAGGATCATGCCCTGAGCCGAAGGCAGACGCTTAACGACTGAGCCACCCAGGCACCCCAATTTTTTAAATTTTTATTATTTTATTTTATTTTATTATTACGTTATGTTAGTCACAATGAATCATGGAACGCTACATCAAAAACTAATGATGTATGTTATGGTAACTAACATCACCTTATGTTTTCAATGGACTTAACAAGCTAGGTGGTTCAAGCCTCTTCATTCGGTCTGGGAGTCTTTCTGTTTGGTGGGCCCTAGGAGAGCCTGCTTGGCCATGCACCAGGGGCTGCCGTTCCACCAAGGGGATCCCCCATGAAAAAAATCACAGCTCAAATGCCACAGGGGGAAGGAGTGGAAGCCCAGAGGGAGGTGTATCTAACACAGGCATCACTGGCTTTCTTTCCCAGCGTGGCTAGGGGAGAGCGGGAAGTCATTTCCTCCCAGCCGAGGTACATGGAGCCACAGAGTCGGGATTCATGGCAAATTAGGCTGCTGATTTGTACGTTAAACAAGGTTAATTCCATCCATTAGCCAACGATGTTTTCAAAGTGCCTGGCACAAGAGTGAGGAGCAATTAGTGTCTTTGTATTAGTGGATGTGGGCGTGGGGCCAGGACGTCAAGGGGAGGGGGTTGAAATTTATACACTCTTTATGATATCATCAAAAGTAAATGAATTATGAAAACAAAAGAGCCAATCTGAGGCTGCCAGTACTAATTACTGGGTGGGACACAAAGTTCACAGCAAAGGAGGAGAGGATGATTGGAGAGCCGCGAGGACGACTGGAGAGCCGCGAGGACGCGGATCAGGCCGGTCCACAGGTGTCTTCAGACAAGATTGTCGTCTTTACAGCTCCGCCTCCGGATCCAGGGAAACAGCTCTGGCTTTGCCTCAAATAAAGAAATTGGATTATATGGGCGTAATTTCATTTGTTGTTGTTGTTTGCTTTGGGTTTTTGGGTTTGGCTTTTAGCTTCCTTTCTGGTCTGAGCCTTCACAAGACTGGACAAGTCAGTGGACGTGGTTCGCGGAGTCTTTGGAGCTGGAGGAGGGAGAAGTTGACCGACAAGCCCTGAAGCTGCCTGCTGTGTGTAAGGACAGTGGTCATCGTGATAATAACAATAATAATCATGTCAACAGAGAGCTGGCCGCTCCTCCACGCACTGGCACATGCGTTCTCGTGCTGTCCACAGAGCTGGCCTTGGGGGCATGCGGAGGCACAGGAATTGATTTCGTGGGCGCCGGGGTACATGCATGTGCCGTGAAAGGACATGGATCTATCCAGGGGAGAGCTGTTTCCCTTTTTGATTTTCTTCCAATCCTTCTCCTTAGATCAAGGAAAAGGGTTGTGTGAGGCACTCCCCGAGCTATCTCCTTTCTTAGCAGTTGCTAACCCTCTTGTTAACAGAAAACTGGCAAACAACAGCACGAAGCTAGCATTTCATAACAATTCCGTGTCTTTTAATGTCTTTATTTGTACAATTACCATCTGTCAATATAAGATGATCATGGTCTTGCATCTATGGTAACAATACAAAGTTTTATGTAAAAATAGTGAATTGATTTTTAAAAATGACCAAGTGCCTAATTTTATGGCTATGAAGGATACGATCACTCAGCAGAAATCATGAAAGGGATCGTTGAATTCCTGATGTCTGGGAAACACCAGGGTAAAGGAAGAAACACTGACCGAGGGATTAGGGGAACACGTTAGTTCTGTTCCACGGCTGTGTGCCTTTGGGCAAGTTAAGTCTCATAACCTCTCTGTGCCTCAGTTTCCAGTTGGACAACCCAACACCCTACCCGTTGGACAAGATGCTCTCTCAGAGACCCACATGCCATTTTATAATCCTCTCTACCCGCACAGTGAAGATGGACAACTGAGGCTCGGAAAGCCTGAGAGGCGCAGGTGGGGTGGAGGGAGGAGAGGGCGCCAGCATGGACCTGGCATGTACATAGTATGCGTGTCATAACGCAAGCCTCCCCCCCCCCCCGCCATCCCGTCCCCTCCTGATCTTGCCAGTCACTGCAGAAGTAACCCCGACCGCATTCCCCCCTGATGGGAGTTCTGCAAACACCGACGGGAGATCTGCAAACACTGACAAGTGAAAGACGAAGGGCAAATTCAGTGAAACCGCCAGCTATTTTGAAAAATTTTTTAAACAACCAGCTATTTGGAAAAATAGCTGGTCCCTGTTACAGCTGATTGTTTGGAAAGCAAAAGATGTGTGTCACCCACAGAAAACTTCTGGTAAATGTTACCACGGGTTTTCTAAAAGCACTGGGTAACAGTAACTGGTTGTTTTGAAAATAACTGGCTGTGCTACAGGCGCAGGGAAACCTGAGTCAGGAGAGCTATACAGGGAAAGCTGATAGCAGTGGTCAAGAAGCCCCGGACGGGGCCACAGGGACGGCACTCTGCCTTTTCATCATAAGCACGTATTACGCTGTGTCATCTCAGGGGGGACCCAACAGAGAAATATATATATATATATATACATATATTACATATATGATATATATATATATACATATCATATATGTAATGTATGTATATATATCATATATATTACATGTATATATATGTGTATATATATGTATATATGTATATATATCATATATATATTACATATATGATACTGAGATCTATATATATTACATTTGGGGAACAGTTTGGGGAGGGGGACAGTGCAATATCTTTAACAGAGATTATAAACCTAATGCTTATGAAGTCCAGATAGAAAACGCACGGAATAGCGATGCCTGCCTGGGTGGTGCAGTCTGGTGAACAGCTGACTCCTGGTTTCATTTCAGGTCATGAGATCGAGCCTTGCATTGGGCTGTGCGCTCAGCGGGGAGTCTGTTTAAGGTTCTCTCTCCCTCTGCCCCTCCCCCCACTCTCACTCATGCTCTCTCTCTCTCTCTCTCTCTAAAATAAATAAATCTTTAAAAAAAAAGGAAAAGAAAAAGGAAATGCACAGACTAAAGCAAAAATCAGTGAAGGAGGCAAGTGGGAACTCGGGGAATTGAAGGGGACAGTGAATTTCAGACACCTGCAGTGACCGGCATAAGGGCCCAAAGATGTCAGATGATGCAGCCATTAAAAAAAAATTAAAAATAATCATGATGGAAATCCATATTTTAATGTGAAGCCTTTCTGTTATGGACAGCTCGTGTCTTGAAGATTCTATGTTAAGTTAAACAGACTGACCTGAGGGCTGCCAGTTTGAAGTCTCTGCTTTAAATACCTAAAGGTCTCCCTTCTTGTATCCCTGGGGAAATGAAGAAACGTGGAGCTGTCTCTCCAGGGATTCTTGCTCTCTCCAGTGGTGGCAGGGCTGGGGCACCTCTGCTGACTTCTTCAGATGCTCACTCCTGGGCGTTTGCCTCGGTTCAAGGTGCACCAGGTTTCCAAACAGCCCCTTCCACCCTGGAATGCAGAGCAGAGTTCGCCTACTTTCGTTTGTCCTCCTGGGCTGTGAGTGCCCTGAAAGCTGGGCCATGCGGGCTCCTGTCTGTGTCCCGGCCCCTGCACGGGTAGGTGTGCAGTCAAGGTCTGCTGAACGCATGAGTAAATGAATACAGAGAACCCTGAGCCGCTTTAGGGGAATGTAACCGATCTCCAACGAATGCAGTGAATGAAGGGCGAGAAATCACAGAACTATGGGTGTGTCTGTTTCCATGGCTTGGCCATGTGTCTTTACTCACAGGCCTACTTGGTCTTTCACCTTTGAATGCCTCTAGACAAGCATTTCTCTGAAAGTAGTCTGTGAATGTCTCATGGAAAAAAAGTACTCACACTCCAAGAAGTTTGGAACAATCTTGGGTTCAGCTATGATTAAATGTGCCTTTTAAATTGCAGGACTTCTCAGCACCTTGAAATGCTAATGATTTCCCAAACTCATTGCCCTCTTTTGACTGAGGAGTAACTCACTGTGACAAGTGTTCCAGGATAAACAAATTCAAAAATGAAAAGTCCCAGTTCCAAAAGGACTTGCCAGTGTTATCTTCAGGTCTTGTAATCAACAGCCAGCTCCGCCTTGGTGAAGTCAAGGCCTCAGGTTTGGCTGGAATGGCATGCTAGGGCCAGGAGCAGGACATCACGCCTGACCTGTTTATATCCACTGATGTATCCAGGGTTCTTCCTCCTGCCTTAATTCATTGAGCCTCAGAACAGACAAGGCACACATTCTTACTGCTATTTTACAGGTGGGGAGACTGAGGCTCAGGGAAATTAAGAAGTAACCATTAACTTTTTTTACTGTGGTGAAATATACACAACTAACACCATTTTAACCATTTTTAAGTGTACAATTCATTCAATACATTCACGATGTCGTGCAACCTTCCTCATTATGCATTTCCAGAACTTCATCATCTAAAATGGAAGCTATTTATTAAATAATAACTCCCCATTTCCATCTCCCCAGCACCTGGAAACTTCTACTTTATTTTCTGTCTCTATGAGTTTGACTCCTCTATGGATCTCATGCAAATGGAATCTCACAGTCTTTGTCCTTTTGCATCTGGCTTATTCCACTCAGCATCATGTCCCCGACGGTCACCCATACTGCAACATGTCAGAATTCCCTTCCTTCTTAACAAGTGATTCTCCCCTTGTAGGTACTGACCACATTTCCTGTGTCCAGTCATCTCTTCATAGACCCTCGAGCTGTGTCTGTCTTCCGGCTACGGTGAATAGTGCTGCTATGGACTTCGGTGCACAAGTACGTGTGCGAGGCCCTGCTTTTAACTCGTGAGGGCGCATCCCCAGGACTGAACTTGCTGAACCCGATGTTCAACTTTTTGAGGAACCACAAAGCTATTTTCCAGAATGGCCACGCCATTTTACGTTCCCACCGGCAATGAACAAGGGTTCCCGTTTTTCTACCTCCTTGCCAACACTTCTTCTTTTCTGATTGTTCTTTTAAATGTTTAAAATTATAACCATCGAAATGGGCGTGAAGTGGTAGCTCACTGCAGTCTTCATTTGCGTTTCCTTGGTGACAAGCCGAGCGTCTTTTCATGAGCTCCTTGGCCAGCTGTGTATCTGCTTGGGGAAATGCCTGCTCAAGTTCTTCGCCCACTTTTGAGTTGGGTTGTTTGTTGTTTTGTTGTTGAGTTGCATATTACATTGGGGATGTTAGTCTTTTATCAGACATGATTTTTTCCCATCCTAGGAGCTATCTTTTCATATTCTTAACAGCGTCCTTTGATGCACAAAGTTTTAATTTTGATGAGGTCCAATCTGTTTTGTCTTTTGTTTCCTGTGCTTCTGGTGACATATCCAAGAAATCATCGTCAAATCCAACGTCATGAGAATCTCCTCCTGTGTTTTCTTCTGAGTTTAACTTTTAAGTTTCAACCTCCATTTTGAATTAAATTTTGCATGGTGTGGGGTAGGGGCCCAACGTCATTCTTTTGCATCCGGATTTCCAGTTTTCCCAGCACCATTTGTGGATGATATCTCCCCCATTGTGTCGTTTTGGCACCCTTGTGAAAAGTTAATTGACCGTATAGATGAGTCTACTATTGATTTTTGAGAGCCTGGAGTGTAACAGGCACAATGTGTGTTCACATGGTAATAATGCGTCCAAGGTCACACAGGTGGCAGATGACAATGATGAAACAATAATTCAGATCTACTTAAGCACTTGCTCTGTGCCAGGCACGTTGCCAAGAGCTCTTATCTGTATGTTCTCAGTGAATGTTCCTGACAACCCTATTATTATCTTCGCTCTACAGATAAGTAAGCAAACTCTCAGAGAAGCCAAGGAACTTGCCTAAGATCACACAGCAGGTGGGAGCAGAGACTGATGGCAAAGCCCACACTGGTGTCCACTGGTTTGTCCTGTCTCGTCCCTAGGCCTCCTGAGCACCAGCCATTATTGAGCCGTAGAATGGCAATGGATTGAAACACCCATGGCTTCCATTTGTGTTCAGTCCCATTAAAGTCCTCTCAAGGCCAAGTCCAAATTTACAGGGCCCAATGCAAAATAAAAATGCAAGCCCTTGTTCAAAAAGTAGAGAAAAACCTTCTTCTTTTCTTCCATAAACTCTCTCTCAAAACGTCAAGGTGGTTTTTATTTGCCATTTAATGTCGTAGTCCCTTGGGCATGGACATAATTGTAGAATGAGCACAAACCCAAGGAAATGCCAGCTGCCCTGCCCTGCAACTCACCCAATGGGTCACGTGCATCCAACCCCAGCCCTCTTCATTGTGCCCAGGACCCTGCCAGGTGCAAGGATGTCAGTGGTCATCGGATGGAGTGGGACGTGGGCAGCTGAGAACCTAGCCCCGGGAGGCAGTGGGAGGTGGGAGCAGGTGTGACTTGAGATTCCGAGTCTCCAGCACACGTTCCATTGTCCTGTCAGACTTCACCTACAAAGCTCAGACTCAAAAATAAAATTATTAAGAATCGCAAGGCAGTGGCCTTGGGGCATTAAACCTAAGCTGTGTGACTGGGCTGTTGACACACCGTGAAGCCAGTCTTGGTCCCATAAATGCAGGGGCCGTTTCCTTAGTGGAAAAATGGGAAACGTGTTTCCTCCATTTCTTTTCCTTCTGTGTTCCGTGGGAGCCTGGTTCTCCCATACTTTGACCCCACCACCTCCAGTAGCCCTTTCCCTTTGGAACACTGTCAACCTGGGGTTCAAAGAGACTTCATTCATTTATTTTTTTTTTTTCGTTCTTTTTTTTTTTTTTAAAGATTTTGTTTTATTTATGTGACAGAGACAGCCAGCGAGAGAGGGAACACAAGCAGGGGGAGTGGGAGAGGAAGAAGCAGGCTCCTAGCACAGGAGCCTGATGTGGGGCTCGATCCCAGAACACTGGGATCACGCCCTGAGCCAAAGGCAGACGCTTAACAACTGCGCCACCCAGGCGCCTCGAGACTTCATTCATTTAATGCTGGGGTCACACAGTACCAGAAAGTAAATGGGAAATCAAAGCTGTTTTCCTCCTACCCATGAACAACTAGGACCCTGGTGACTCTGCTTTTGGAAATAAGATCTCCCCCCAAATCAGCTGAGGAACCTTGTCTCCCTACACCAAGAGGGAATTAAGGAGCTTGGAGATGTCTGGCGTCATCCTGCAGTGGGGAGCTGAAGGGCTGGCTTTCGTCTTTCTTCCCAAAGGACAGAATGTCAGGCAAGGCACCCGGCCCAGGTTAGCAGCCCTGACTCGCTGTGCAAACCTGGCTCCTCCCCTCCTCTCTCTGAGCCTCAATTTTTCCCTTGAAAATGGGTGGTAGCCCCACCACAGAGGCTTCCCGTGACCATGGGAAAGAAAAGTTTAATTTAGTCTATTGGTCATGGCATAAGAGTTCATTATTATGACTCTTCTGTTGCATTTAACAAAGACTGGCCTGCCACTCATTGCACAGCGCCGAGCACGGGAGTCAAGAAGCAGAACAAAGATGAATCTCATGTGGCTGGTTTTCCCCTCCTGATGGCCTAGAGGCTCTGGGGAGGCACAGAGGGAGCACTGGAGGCAAAACCCAGCTGTCATGGGATTTACAGAGCACATGTGTGTGAGCCCCACGCTGTTACCATCCCCATCCTCCAGTCGAGAAAACCAAAGCTTCTAGAAGGTGAGCGACTTTCCTAAAATCATGTGACCAAGTGAGAACTCAGCCCCCCAGGGCTTATCTTGCATCCTGTGATCTTGGGGAGCCATTTCATCTCTCTGTAACATGGGATGCAAATGGGGGCCCTCAGGAAATACCACTGTGGAAAAGTCCGAGAGATGTTCTTTGCACAGGGAAGTCTTGTGACTGTTGTTCCCAGCCTCCTCCACCCCTCCCTGACCACCCCAACCCACCACTTGTGACTTGACAGAGAGAGCACATCTGTCTTTGGAGATGTCACTGTATTGCTCCAATCGAGGAGAAGACAAGGACTTTCCTGCAAAGGAGGAGTTTGATTCTTCCAACTTGGTTCTCCAAACAGAAGCAGGGAGATGGGTTGAGGTGGCCATTCTCCATGAAAACGTGCTGTGCTCTTCCCTCCACTTTTATTACAGGTAACTTGCTTTGTGTCTGTGTCCTCATGAAGCTCTCGGCTCTGGGATTCAAGACCCCGTTGTGAATTTTCCTTTATCACCTGCACATTGCCAAGGCCAGTTTCCTTCCTTCTTGCCTCCCATTGACTGAGCATACGATCGACTAACTATGTGTAAGTGAGTCCTGCTCTGGGCATTAGGGATGCTGATTGAAGGACGGCGATGGTAAAGAGGAGTGTAAGAGTAAGAAGATGAAGGAGGAGGAGGAGGGGAACGGAAGAAGAAGAGAATTACTAACATTTGTTGAGTGCCTGCTTCATGCCAAATATTTGGCAGATATTTACCGAATATCCGTGCTCAAATGTGCTCGAATCTGTGACGTGCATCGTATTATCCTCAGTTTACAAATGAGGAATCCGAGGATCGGAGAAGCCCGGTTTCCGCCATAAATAGCATCTGAGCTGCGATTTGAAGTTCATGTCTGATTCTAAAGATACACCCTCTTTACGAGGAGACTCTAGAGACAGCAGTAAGTAGAGACCATGTGGAAAACATACTGGTCAGTACCCCGTAGGTGCTCAATAAATGCAGCTTGAGTTGAATTGCATCGAGCTGGTGTAAAATTGGCACCCGAGACCAGGGTAGATGCTTTCCAAGTTGCCTCTGGAAGCCAGGGCTTGCCGGGAGAGGGAGAGGTGGCCCTGGCGGCCCCCAGACCCAGCTGCAGGGCACGTCCTTCACCTCCCACCCGGACAGAGCACCCTTTGTTTATTGTACCTCCACGTCCTACCCAGTAATTAGCATTGGCAGCGTCGATTGAGCTTTTGTTTTCATAATTCATTTGGCTATGATGACATAATAAAAGGAATATTGATTCAATCCCAGCTCCTCTTGGCCAGAGGCCCACATCAACCAATAAAAAAGAATTGCTAATTGCAGAGTGTGCCTGCCCAGCCGAGGCATCAGAGCAGGCCCTTCAGATAGCGGGCAGAGGGCAGGCGGCTCGGCCGCTGCATCGCCCTGCAGCTGGCACCCCGCACTTTTCTGGGCGCGGGGCCCCATCCTCCTGTGAGGCCAAATCCAGCTTCTCCATAGTCTCAGGGAGAAGAGCGAGCAGGGCCGCCAGGGAGGAGCCCCAGGAAGGAAAATCCTCCACAGGCCTGTTGACAGATGTGGTATCAAATGAATTGTTCTCTGCTTAGACACGACTTTGATATTTATTGGTTCAAATTGCTCGGCTGACTCAGTCTTGCATAAGTCTCCATGGTCCGTTTTAATCTTGACGTTTCGGGAAGCCACACTGATGCGGGTAATGACGGGGTTTACCTGGGATCAAAATGAAAAAGGAGAAGGCGGGGGTCTGGAATAATTATAGTGGGGCGATGTATATTTTTGTGTAATCTGGAAAGGCGATTTATGAGGCCGATAAAAATGATAATGTGCTCCGAGTGGAGCCAAGATGGATTAACTGCAACAGAGCTTTCTTTGCAGGAAATGAAGGGGGTGGGGGTGGGGGCTGTTTATTAGACAAATAGTTGTTCAGGATCCATTTTTTTTTTCACGTCTCTTCTGAAATTACCGAGATAAGGCGCATTGGTCTCTAGATCGCTGTCCTCCTTCAGTTACTATTAATTAGGATTTCTGTTTCCGGAGGGTGGGATTTGTGTAATTAAGAACAGAGATGACTGGAGGGGGGGACGGGGATCCCCCAGCCCCCATCCCCTGCTCTATCTTTAGAATCAAAGTGCAGCCCCAGCTGATTTAGTTAAGCCTGGCCGGAACAAGGGTTCTCGGTTCCACGCGGAAGCTTATATGACTTCCTGGGAGGTCTCCTCCCCACCAGGGCATGTTTTTGCCTACCCAACTGTAAATGAATCAAACACATTTAGAGTCCATCCCTCTGAACTTGTGGCTCATCATCTCAGAGGAAAATAGGAGAGGAAGCACCCCAGCCTTCGTGGAACTCAAGATGGGATGAAAGTTGCGAGAGGAGTTTCGCTGAATTGGACTTCTTCGCCTTCTTTCCCAGCGCACTCCTTTTTTTTTTTTTTTAAAGATTTTATTTATTTATTTGACAGAGATAGAGACAGCCAGCGAGAGAGGGAACACAAGCAGGGGGAGTGGGAGAGGAAGAAGCAGGCTCCCAGGGGAGGAGCCTAATGTGGGGCTCATCCCAGAACGCCGGGATCACGCCCTGAGCCGAGGCAGACGCTTAACCGCTGTGCCACCCAGGTGCCCCTCCCAGCGCACTCCTCATCCCACCTCCAGGAGTGCCAGCCAAGCAACGGGCCCTCCCAGGCCCAGCTCTGCCCCAGGCGGGGCACGGAATATCAATGACAAAGAAGCCCACATCCACGAGTTTCACGCGGAATCACCTCCACCCCACGCACGTAGGTCAACCAGTGAGTACGTGATCTGCGCTCTCCGTCTACTTGCATACTCATCTCCAACGCACAGCCTTGGGTCTCCCTGGAATTCAGTCTCTCGGACACACCACCTTCTCCGTTTTGCTTCTCTTACTTGGACTAAGGAACATGCATTCTTCCAGGAGGTAGCCTTCCCTCCTCCCAGACTCTGAAGGGAATTCCAATGGAGGGAGGAATGCTTTCTCTAAATTCATTTTGGAAAGTTAGGGACAATAGAAACGTATCATTTGCTGCTCATCCTCCCTACCCACCTTCACAGAGACATCACAGCGCTCTTTCGCACGAGCCTAAATTTGGTCCTGAGAAATTGGACACAATGTTCCCAGCAGCCACATCAACCCATCGGAGTTGGCTTGTAGACAAAACCTTCTCCCCAGCCCTGCCAGAGGTCATGACATGTCTCTCTGGTGCCTGTTGCTGGCATCGTGGTGACACTTGGCACCTTTGTTCCATCCAACACCCACTTCCCCGCTGAGGAAGACCCGTCCTGTTTTATAGATGAGGAAACTAAAGCACAGAGAGATAAAATAACTTGTCTCCGATCACAGAGGCAGTAAACGGTAAAGCCGGACTTCATACGCAAGTCGGACATCGGTTTAAGTTCCCAGATACCGACCCTCCGTCCCCCTAGGGTCTTAGGCCTAAGGCAGAGTGGGGTGCTGTGGGACGTCAGCACTATTCATGGAAGGAATAGGAAGAAACGGTGTTGAAGATTATGTTAACTCACCAGCTAAAACGCCACAGGATGAACTTAATTCACAGATGCTTTCATCATCTAGGTATAAATAGCCTTCTAGGTTCCCTGGCAGGAGAGTTCTAGAAGCAATGAGATTGGGAACCATCGTCACTGAATCAAATGAGAGGGTTCTGAGGCTTCCCCCAGATTGAAAGCTTGACCAGATTCCTGGCGGATTGCGGACGGGTGTGCGGCACTGGAAGGATGGGGGTACGGCAGATCTGAGGTGCAGCCCGTCTCTTCTCCCAAAGGACAGTGGGAATATCTCTGCATTGAGGTGATGTGTATACATGACCTCAGCGCTGTGCCAAACACAGGGAATGCTTAGTAGCTGTTAGATTTATTCACTGAATAAATGTTTGTTGAATGTTCACTATACGTCAGGCTCAGTGCTAGGCTCTGGGGGAGACAGCAGTCACAGGACACAGTCCCTTATCTGAGGGTGGGAGGGAAAGCATTGGAGGCATACAGAAGCAAAGGGGCAAAGGCCCAGGGGCAATTGAGGGAAGGCCTTCCCACGTGGCAAGGGGGAAGCTGGTGTGCAAGGGAGACTCCGTTAGAGCCCAGCAGGCGGGGCAGCAGGTCCAGATAAGACAGTCTCCCAAAACACGGTCCTGAGTTAGACACTCCCTGAAGTCCGAGGGTTATAGGTAGCAGGTGACACGTCAGATCCTATTGACTGACACGGGGACGTTGGATTGGACGGGGACAACAGTGGAGGTGGGGAAAGGGCAGGGAGGGGCTGTTGCAGGAATACGGGAGTCAACAGGGGCTTGAACTCGGGCAGAGCGGAGAAGACGAGCTCATAGCTCTTGTAATAATCTCTTACGGGTCCACACTCCATTTCAGTTCCCACTGCTTTTAAACAAAGTATCTTATTTAACTTCTATGTTAACTCCATAAAGAAAGGACTGTCGTCCCTCATTTGCCAGCACGACTGTCATGGCTCAGAGGGTTAAGCCCCCGGGTTCAAGGCTGAGGCAGGCTTGAGACCCACATCACCTTATTCCAATTTGAGGTTCGCGTAACTAAACCCAAAAGTCATTTCTGCGACAAAGTGGTGTCTCCCTGAGTGATCTGCCCTTGACGGGAAAATTAGCTCTTGGGCAAGTGATTTTAGGGTTCCGATCTTCATCTATACTCTTTTGCTGGTGCTCACGATGATTCCTTGAAGTCTTTTTGTCCGCATCTTGCAGATGAGGAAACTGGGGGCTCAGAGAGGTGAAGTGCCCTGCCTAAGCTCACAGAGAGCAAGGGAGAGTCAGACTTGGGACTCAAACCGAGATCTTCTAACTCCAATTTCACTTCTACGTCTTCATGTGATTCTGCAAATCAAGAATTTAACAACAGAGGAAGACAAAGATGGGTTTACAAAACTCACATTGTTTTCACCACAATAAATTGTCACGATTAGTTTAACAGGAAATATCATTTCCTGTTTTTATCACTACATTTCTCAGCTACTTAGTATATGCCAAGCATTGTGTTAAGTGCCAGGACATGAAACGGTTTCATCCGATCATCCATTTGCTCATTAATCAGTAAATACTGATTATGTGTCATTTGCAGGCCAAATTTTAACCATTTCTTTCCTGGGCCGGTATATCATCTGAATTAACTTTCGAAGGGGTAGAAGTGGGCCAGATAGCAGGGTATCCTAGGCAGAGGACAGAGCCTTCACAAAGGCGTGCTGCGTGAAGTGGTGTGATGGTACCTTGGGGACGGGAATGCAGGGCAGAAAGTCGGAGGGCAGAGGCTGGCTCCGGCGGGGGAGGGTTGGTCCATGAGGCAAGAAAGGTTGTCCTGGGTTCCTTTGTCCCCATTCAATCAAGAGGCTATTTTCTCTCCCTGCCCTCTCCTTCTTTGCTGTATACCAGGACTTTCAGACCTAAATGCCGGCAGGCTGGTAATACTTGAAAGTGAAGCAGGGGGTGGGATTGACCAGCAAGGGCCATGGGGGAGCTTTCCTTGGGAGATAAATGTTCCCCATCTGGTAGGGGTTTGGGTTCATGGCTGTAAGCATTCATCAACACTTATGGACCAGTATACTGAAGATTTGTGCCTCACACTCACATAAATCTTACCTCAACAAAAGGAACTGTAAACAAGTATTAAACTCTAGTTAATGATATGCATGTTGAAGTGTTTAGAGGTGAAGTGTACTTAATGATGGCTACAACTTTGAAATTGAAAAGACCGATTAATGAGCGGATGGAGGGATGGATGGACGGGAAGATAAGTGATCACACAAGCAAAGTAACATGTTAATGATGGAATCTAGGTATTGGGTGTTCAATGTGCAATTCTCTTTGAATTTTTTTGTATGTTTCAAATTTGTTGCAATGCTGGGAAGAAAAGCCCATTAGGAAGCCAGGGATAAGACAGCAGGGAGTAGGGGGGACTGTGGAAAATTGGAGGCATGGGTCTTTCCTACTTGGTTGGTGTTGCCATAGGTGATTATAGGCTTGGTGATGCCAGATCCCACACCCCCATTTTTATGTGAAGTCTTCTGATTTTTAAGCATTGGGAAACAACGCATACCAAAATGTCAAGAAAAAACCTATCTGCGAAGAAGTCAGCATGCAGACCATCACCGTGCTACTTCTGCCATGAACCAAGGTGATGCAGAGCTGGTGCTTTGGGACTAGGTCGTGTTCCTGCCCTGGCACCCACTCCTCAGCACTGAGGCCTTGGGAAGGCACCTCATCTTCCAAAACTTCTTTTTCCTCAACTGTAACATGGGGCTAAAAATAAAGCCTTCGATCATCAGCAAGCTGAAGTGAGGCTTAGCATGGTCTCTGGAATACAGTGAGTGCCTAATAAATGGCCACTGTTTTAGTTATTGGCCTTCTGGAGACCTACTGGAGGAGGAAATGAAGCAGTGTGGAGCTCCTGTGGCCACAGGAACCATGATGTCTGCCTGCTCAGTGTGAGGAAAAGCAGCCCGCCATTCCTTGGGTACCGCTAATCGTCTCAGCTTTCTTTACCACCTTCTTACAGTCCCACAAAAGGCTCCTCATGGGTTTGATCCCAATATTTTGGGTGTTACCACTCGCTTGTATGGTGCAAATGCCTTAACCCACTCTATCTGGAGCCAGCTTCACCTGCTTGCTCATCGAGACACTGTCCTAGCCAAGCACATTTGTGCATGGGAGGGCCCGGGATGTTTGCTTCGACAGTCATGTTCATGCTGGGCCCTTGGAGGCCTGGCTGGGCCCCATGGAGTTACGGCTTCTCTCCATTAGAGGATGAGCTGATTTGAGGTCCCACAGGTCACCAAGGAGCTCAGAACAAGGCCAGCCAGAACTAGGGAGCACATGGACCACCCTCTGGAAAAGAAGGAGGACAGCTTCTAAAGATTCAAGTCTACGAATAGTCTCCTGCAGGACCCTGGCCTAAACCTAGGTTCACAGGTATTAGAAATGGAAGCACCAAGTCACCAGGTGGAGCAACTCACATTTATCCCCCTTCCTCATCTCTAACATCTTCCCCAAGCCATTCTTTTTTAACGATTTTTATTTATTATTTATCTGAGAGAGAGAGAGCCAAAGCAGGGGAAGCTGCAGAGGGAGAGGGAGAAGCAGACTCCCCACGGAGCAGGGAGCCAGACACAGGGCTCGATCCCAAGATCCTGGGATCATGACCTGACCCGAAGGTAGATGCTTCACTGACTGAGCCATCCAGGCGCCCCCAAAGTAGTTCTTGATAAAAGGGAAATCTAGGTGAAACCAGCATGCTTGGGTAATGAGCACAAGAAAACTCTCCGGGTCCCACTTTCAGTCAGCTGGCCATCTCTAAACCTCTCCTATGTAGACATTCTAGAGCCATCTCTGGGAAAATATCCTTGCTGAGAGGAAAACCCCAAACCAAACATTTCCATGGTCCGGCAGATATTAATAAGAGAAGCCTGGTGAGTTCTTACCATCATTTCACATTCTCTTAGGTTGCAGTTCATACGGATGCTTCATTCGTGTGCGCGTGCGTTTCCTCACGTCAAACTCATACAGATTCGCTTTGCTTTGAAAGACGCTACTGAGATTTATCTTTAAATATGCAGCCCTCTGTGTCCAGTTTTCATCATCCTGTTTTGGCAGGGATATGGACACAAGAAGTATTTCCCTTCTCTCTTCATTATAAGAAAAAGATAACCCAAGAGTGACGATACGCAATGGAAGACCTGTGGTGGCCGCATCAGGGACACTAAGGAGCGGTGAGGACTGCGGTGAACCGTGTGCCCATCGCAGAAGCAGCTGCCACCCACATCCGGATGGTTGTTACCATCAGGACGTTCAGTCCGGTGGTGCTAGAAGTTCGGACTGTGCTCCTCGCCCCCCCAAGGGAAACCAAAAGTAAGAATGTGTGTGTCAAATATTCTTGTTTCGAAATTTGACAATTGTTTTATTTTTTTATAAAGATTTTATTTATTTGAAAGAGAGAGAATGAGAGAGAGAGCATCACAGGGGGGAGGGTCAGAGGGCAAAGCAGACTCCCGCTGAGCTGGGAGCCTGAGGTGGGACTTGATCCTGGGACTCCAGGATCGTGACCCGAGCCGAAGTCAGATGCTTAACCAACGGAGCCATGCAGGCGCCCCACTGACAATTATTTTAAATAAAAATTTAAAAAAGAAAAAAGCCACAATGCAGGGCAAAGCAGTCCACTACCCCGTCCGGCCCTAGGCCACCTCGGCATGGCGTTTGAGTTCGGCAGCACCTGACACGACCCGTAATTCCGCATCCGTAGGACGTTGACTTGCTCACTGGGGGCGCCCCCATGTGATCTTAAGGGACCATAACCGCTCACCCGAATCCCTTCATCTCCAATCCTCGCTGTGGGGCCTGTCAGCTCTCTACCCCTCGCAGGGCCTCAGGGTCCCGTGTGTGGTAAACAATAAAACTAGGCTGGGTTTGTCAAACTCTCCTGATCAGAATGACCAACGGGTCACAGAAAGGAGCCGCGGATGGCTCTTAAATACGTGACCGGAGGCTCAGCCTCCCTCATCCTGAGGACATGCTCGTTACCCTGAGACACAGATGTTAGAGGCTAATGACGTGGAAGCTGTGAGGGAAGCATCTTTCTCGTCTGTGCCGGCAGCACGCTGCTACAGCCTCTCAGAGCCAGTGTGTCAACGCCAGTCAAAACCGCAGAGGCACAGACTTTTGCCCCAGTCGGGCCACTTCTAGAACCGTTTCTGAATCACGTACGCATGTGCAGTGATGTACGTACAAACTGACTGACTCCAGCGTCGTTGCACTGGCAGAGGATCAGAAACAACCCAAATGTCTATCGACAGGGGATTGATTAAATAGAGTTCGTCTGTACAACAGATTACTAAGTAGCCATTAAAGAAAGGAGGCTGCACCTTACGCAGTGGCATGCTGCTGAACGTGTAACAACCCGCACTCCAGCTGGCGAGACGGGGCAGCCAGAGGGTAGAGTGTGTCCACGGGGAAAACTTCCACCACGGCCGACTTCGAGCTACCAACATGGTCACTGAACTTGGACTCGAGAAGAGATTGGTCTCTATTGGCTCTAGCACACCACTGCCTGTATGAGCTGATATAAAAAGATCTCCAAGATGTACTGAATGAAAAAAAGAAATAGAGGTACAGAACAGTGTATATAGTATGCTATCCTTTATACAAAAAAAAGAAAAAAGAACAGGATAAAGAACATAACATATCACACACACACACACACACACACACACACACACACACACGTACATTCTGGCTTGTAGACCACAGATTTCTCTGGAAGAATACACAATGTGCATACACGCAGAACCATTCATCTGGTTATGACTGGCGGCAGGAGCCTAGAGGCTTGCGGACTAAGTGGACAGAAATGCTTTACTGTTGCCCACTTATACCGTGCCAATTATCAATGATGTGACTATCTAACATGTGCAGAAATTTCGTAAAAAGCGTCATGGATGACCTGGAAATTTTCTGAATACTGATTCCCTGGCCTCTCCTGGGGAAATTCTGTTCTGATATCCTTGCTTCCAGGGCTGAGGAGATCCATTTTTAACAAGTTTCTCAGATGATTCTTGGGAGGCATTCCCTAGCCCAAACTTCCCATTTAACAAGAACTAGAAACTGTGGCTCACAGAGGGAAAGGGCCTGGCCCCAGGGCACCCAGAGAGTCAGGGGTAAAAGCAGAGCCAACATGTGGCCTCACCCCCCTAGCCTGGGCCATGCCAAGCGTGGCCCCGCGGCAGACCTTTAGAAGCCGAGACAGACCGAGGGAGACATGTGACCTGTCTGGGCCCACACGGCCACAGCCCAGGAGAATCCTTCCCAACTATACAAGAGCTCTTCCCCACACTGTCCTGCCTTCTTGGTCTCCAATCCACATCCTGAAAAACCGGGCTCAAACCCACAAGTCAGTGTCAATCAAGCCTTTATTCTCAGATGACAGCACTGACCCAGATGACATGGGACAGGGCACAGGATCCCTTTCTGTTAGCTCTGGTATGTAAAGTACCATCTATTACCTTCCGGCATTCATCAACCAGCTGCCAAAAGAGAAGAGATGGGGACAAGGAATGGGGGGAGAGGGGGTGAGGGAGGGTGGCTTTGGGCAGTAAAGGGAAAGGAAGAAGGAAAGAAAAGCCATTTCTCCCCAAGCCCTTTGCCAGTAACATCCGATATGCTTGGCGGCAGTTAGGTCCCTCTGCATCGCCTGTGTCACTGTACCTGCCTTTTACACACGTAATTAACTGTGTGTTTTCAAAAATGGCAAATCATGCCTCCGTATGAAACAACCAACTCAGTCCCAAGACAAATTGTATCAAGTGCTTCGGGCATTTTTTCACTTCAATTAACGCAAAGACTGGAGTCTATCAGAGGTGCAAATCTCCGTGCGTTATGTGACCACAAACAGGGATGCAGCAGAATGTATACCACGAATTATGTCTTTAAGTGCTCATTGGAGACACTTGTAATCATGTTTTATTACTGGTCTCCTCCCCAGCATAATGAACTTTGATGGAATAATGAAACAGCCCTGGCGCCTGAGCAGTCAGCCTGGCGGCCTCACCAGCTAAGACCTCCCATGAGTACAATAGCTCGAGCTGGGTGCCTGGCTCCAGTGGCAGCAGGGTGGAAAGCTCGGCACCCCGCCCTCTGCTCCCCACCCCCGGCTGCTAGGCCTGCGCCCTGAGTCACAGAAATGCTACGGCCAATTGGAAATTGGGAACGGGCCAGGAGCTCTGGGGTTCACGGCGTCACAGAACAGCAGAGGGGCTAAGAGGTGGGCGCACACCTCTCCCACCACCCCGGTTTGTCCAGAAGGGGAAACCGAGGCGCAGGGAGGGGAAATGTCCCTGCCAAGGTCATGAGGTGGCGGAGAGAACACTAGAAGCCAGATTTCCTGTTTCCTAATCAAGTGTGTGTCCCGAGCTTTGGTGGAGTCTCTTAACCAGTGAGTCCCAACCCCACAGAAGTTTTGAAATCTCAGATTCCACGGGTCTCCCCCTAGCACTGATTCAGGAGGGCTGTGCTTCCCAAGTCATTGCGGAGAGCAGCCAGATGTGGGGGAGAAGTTGGGGGCGGCAGGATGTTTCAAGTCTCAGTCAAATGAAGGTTGTTAGTTCTCCTTGCTTCTTTAGGGACGGCTGTGTCCCCAGGCATCCACACCTCTTGGGACTTCTGGACTCAGACGCATTTTAGCATGACCTCCAATAGCTGGAGAGGCACTGCTCTATCCCTTAGACAAGGCCCAGGGCACGGGTGGAGG
Organism: Ursus arctos; assembly: GCF_023065955.2. NCBI lineage: Eukaryota > Metazoa > Chordata > Mammalia > Carnivora > Ursidae > Ursus > Ursus arctos. The sequence continues at coordinate 60,883,963 of NW_026622819.1, forward strand.
CTGTGACCCCACCCTTATAGAGAAACAACGCCTTTGTGCAGAAGGCCCGGGAGATGACAACCTGTGCTGCGAGCAGCCTCGATGCCGCGGCCCACAGGAAGCTCAGATAGTCCCCCTTTCACAGATGGGAACTGAGACGAAAGTGTGGTTAGGAACTTCAAATCCAAGGTCTTCCAAGTTTCTTTTTTCTTCCAAACCCCCTTTCTTAAGCTGGTGCGTGTCTAGGAGGAGGGGATGTCCCTGTGAAATCTCAGCTACGAACTGTTGTATTTTGCAGCTGGCTTGCTGGGAGGACCTTCAAGGGGAGCCCCAAGCCCCTTTGGTGTCAGGCAGAATGAATTTGTTCTTTCAGAAGTGCAAACAGGTAGACGGAGGTATTGAAAACGCCTTGGGAAAGAAACTTCCTTTTTCGTGTGCTGTATTGTCTGTACCTTACGTTAAATGCACTCTAAGCGGTGGGGTGAGTGAGTGTGTATGTGAGTTCATCATTTTTACTTTTTAAATGACTTGACTGAGGCACCTTTTATGTATCATAGGATTCATTTCAAGGGGACGATTCAGTGATGTTGTAATGCATCTAGAGTTTGTCCAGTTGTAGGACATTCTCAGCATCTCAGCAATGCCCCTCGTGCACACGTACCGTTAACCGCCCACCGCCTCCCGCAGGCAAGCCCTCGTTTCCGATCCATCTGCACATCCCATGTCAACGGAGCGGTGCCTTGTGTCTGGCTTCCGTCACTCAGAGCAGTGTCTGTGAGACTTCTCCATGTCGTTCCACGCATCCGCAGCCCGTTCTTTATCGCTGAATCGCATTCCATCGTACGGACGTACCTTGGGGTGTCCGTCCGCTATATGTGAATTAACCGTACCTACACCCAGGGGGACAGTTCCTATTCAAAGGACCTTTCTGGGAATCCGCATTCGACAGGTGCTCAAATATTCTCGTCCGAATCTGCACCAGCCCGTTGGTTGTTTAGAATGCGGGGTATTGGGGGTCATTGTCCTTTGGTGAAGTGAGTGCTGCTCAAGAAATGTGGGGTGCTAGGCGACGGTACAGGCAGTGTGGTCCTCTCTGTCCTGTGCTCTGCCTCGTAAGCACGGACTCTGCTGCCTGGTTCCAGGAGAAGGTCGCTTAATCTGCCAGGAGACCAGGCAGCGTCCACTGCAGAGTGAACCTGTCCCGGAAAGGACTCGTCAGGACACCTAAGGACAAAGAGCTAGGCCTTTGCTTCTTTTTACAGGAACTGATGCTTGTTTGTGTCTGTCTGCTGTTAGGGGACTCTTTCTCCCCTGTTACCTCTGAAATGAGGTATGAGTAATGAATTCAACTCGAGACTTGTTTTCAGTAGACCACACATTATTGTGAAGCTTAGGGAGGGAACACGCAGCCCCCAGCCCCCTGACCTCCCCCCAGATGCTTACCAAAAGATGCTGACACCTGATCAGATTGGCTTAGATTGATTTGTGGCACTTCCAAAACGATCTACCGACCGCCCCAGTACTGGGAGCTGGATCTCAGGGTGCGGGAGACGCTCCTACCGCCAGCCCTAGAGATATGCTATGGACACGGGGGTGGTTCTGGACAACCAGATGTGAGAAGAAGTGGAAGAAAGATGTGAGAAGAAAGGCCTTCCAGTGCAAGGCTGCTGTGGCCAATCTCGGGCTCCACCCTTCCTTGCAGGGAGCCCCGAATCCCGAGTTGAGAGGGCACATCCGTTGGCCTGGGTGCCGTCTGTACCCTGACCACAGCCTCCTGCCTACTCGGGCCGGACATCCAGCTGGAGCAAAACATGAACCTGCAAGGCTGTAAGTCACCGGGCGGGGGACGTGCTTGTTCTGCAGCAGAGTCTAACCCATCCTGACAGAGCACCAAGGTAGCCCTCTGCAGCCTGGTCCTCAGAGCATGGAATTGGCAGTGAGGTGGACAAGGACGGTGTTAATGAGACCATTAAAAGAACAAATGGAGAATAGCAGGCCATGACAATATACAGTGCCTTCGGAATACACGTGGAAGGCTCTGGAGCTCGTCCAGGGCAGTCGGAGAGAAAGCAATTTTGAGCAAGGAGGTGTTGGGTTCTCCTCCCGAGGCATTATCCGTGAGATGGTCCAGGAGCTCTAAGACCTCCCCAGCCATTGATTAAAGCTGGCAGTGTCCCTGGGAGGATTGAGACCCGTCACCATCCACCGCTGCCCCTTCCCGCGTCCCATTCCCCAGGTAAGGAAATCCGGAGCAGCAGGAAAGACGGTGGCCGGCCTGAGGCTTGGTGCCCGGGCTCTGGACACACCACTCGCTTTGAGCAGCCCCGTGGCCTGAGAGGTGGCCCCATCAAGAGGTGGCCCTGGAGCCCCTTCACACCTAGTGCCTCGGGATCCCACTACTGCCGGTTTTCACTGAGGGAACTGAAGGACCAAGCTGCCAATTTAAGAGTTTTAACTACAATGGAAAGTTGTTATTCACACATAAGATAATAATAGTACTTTCCCTTTATGCTTTCAAGTTTACAAAACACTTTCACCTAATAATGAAAATGCTTTCCCATATATTAAAAACACTCCTGCAGCTTCCTAGTCATTTAGAATAAAATGCACATCCCTGAGCATGACACGAAGGGCCCTGGACAGTGCCGGCTCCGCCCACCGCCGCAGCCCCATCTGGCCCCTCACTGGAGTGCCTCCAGCCACAGCGGTGGCCTTGCTGCTTCTCACACCAATGCATCCTCGCTCCGAGCCGTCGTCCACGTGGTTCCTTCCACCGAGAACACTTACTCCAGATACGCTGGCAGGAAAGCCCTTTCTTTTCTCCTTAGACTCAAGCATCCTTCCTTCAAAGAGAAGTTTCCTTGTCACTGAATGAGGCTGCTTCCCCACCTCCAGTCTCTATCCCGATACTTGGTTTTATGCTCTTCACTGCACGCACCACCATCTGGTGTGAATAATTTACTTCTCGATTATCTGCCTCCCCAGCCGACTGTGACAGTGGAGACTGATTTCTGTCAATATACCGAGCACCTAGAACAGTTCATTGGGTTGTCATGCTTTAAGGACTACCTTACCTCCACTTCGGCCCGTGAAGGAGAAGTGTGGTGGTCTGCCCACTGTCCCAGGGCTAACAGTTAGTAGGAGGAGGGCGAGTCCAGATCTTCCGGCCCCTGAGTCTGTGGCTTGCTTCACCCAATGCAGCCAAGCCTCACCATCCAGTGTCTGGTGCCCTGGGCTCTCGACTGACAGCCACATTCCAACAGGACCAATGAGATAATTTGCGCTAAAAGGTGACTGACTAGTGGCTGCTTATCTGTAGCCCTTCCTAGGAAGACTTGGATTTTCATAAAAAAAGCAAGAAGGGCAGCGCGATGCCAGCATAAGCAGATGGGGCCTGGCCTGGTGCTAACCACTGTGAGTCTGGTTCTGAATGACGCAGCTTTGAGGTCGTCACCACCTGGAAGCCATTCCACAGAGAGTTTTTCCAAATCAGCTCCCAGGTCAGGGGAGTCAGTTGGGCCTCTGCCAGGCCAGGCTTAGGTAGGTGGCCCTTACACCCAACTGCTCACTCGCTGGGGGCCTCAATTTAGACAGGACAATCCACCTGTCACATCGACTGTAAGAGGAACAGGCTCACCTCTCAGCTTTAAATACATGTCCCGTTTCTGAACCAGACTCTCTATTTTTTAATAAACTCACTCATTACCTTCTGAATAGCGCAATGACATTACACTGTAACATTCTTGGCTAATAGCCTGAATAATTCAATGTAAATTAATGTCACAGTATTTGTAACTCTGATTTGGCATTTCTGTAATTTTTGTAATGTGTCCAGACTCCTCCCGCCCCAATCACTCCATTTCTAAGTGGCCTGAAAAAAAAAAAAAGACAAAGCAGAATAAGAACTTATTTGCAATGCTGGCCTCCATTCTTCGTGGAGAACCCTGGAGAGCGGGAGATGGGCCTTCACAGTTTAGAGGCGGTGAGTGAGCCCCTCATGGGAGGCGCGTGGTCCGGGTCAGAACCTGACCTTGCCTTAACCATTCCGACGGCCCCTGAGAGCTCGTTCCTACAGTTCTGTGAGCCCAGCCGGGGATGAGAACAAGGCTGGGTTGCTGCCCTCCTGCCCTCATCAGGTGGGATCTGAGCCCTTCTCCTGCTGAACTCCCGCTACCTGCCGAACAAGTCTCCTGTTGTTGTCTGCTCTGGGGGAGAGCGCTGATAAGAGAGGAGATTAGCTGACTAATCCCGCTCCCTGCCCTTACACAATGCTGGCAGGTAGCTCATCTGAAGCCTGACGGCTGGACACACTGGGGAAGGATGCCCGCAGGAGTATGGGAGGTTGGAGGCAATATCAGGGTTTGCAGTCCTAGGTGGAAAACATCCTCAGTAAATGTGTAAGTGTGTCTGGGCATAAGCATGTAATCTGTACGCACTCAGGTGTAGACATGTGTGGCGGACAGAAGAGAGAGAGAATCAAAAAGCCCAAGAACGGAAAAGCCTCGGAGATCATCCAGTCCCAGCACCTACTTTACAGATGGGGAAACTGAGGCTGAAGCAAAAGAAAGGACTTGCCAGAGATCTAGCTCCTGGGACGTCTGCTCCCTAGTCATGGAAGAAAGTGGAATTTTTCTGGCATTCCTTACTTGCCACTTGTAATCTCTTAGAATTTCCCTCACCCAGTAGATCTCTGTCTGCCCTTTAGGACTAGTAACCCTGTGCCTGGAGCCTGGCTGCTGAGAAACAAAATGTGGCTAGCCTGCGGACGGCAGGCACAGACCGCAGAGCCCGGCGGGCGGCATGCCTGGCGAAGCAGCACAGCCCGCGGGGCGTACAACGTGTGGGAACGGTGGGGACTGTGGTTCAGGGCAAGAGCACGCTGGGTCTACAACTGCCACTCAGCACCAAGCCAAACAGGGGTGGCTGTCTGGAGTGCGAGCCCAGGACCCCCAGAACTTAGGAGTTCCAAGAGAATCCAAAAACCTAGATTTTTATTTTTTTAGGCAAAAATCTCTGCTTTTTAAAACATAAGCAACTATTTAAAGAAAGATTCAATACTCTGATCGAAACAACACTCTGGGGTCAAGAGGGTGCACTGCCCTCAGCTTGTGGCCACTGATGGTTTTATCGAAGGGAACACTGAGGTCCAGAGAGAAGAATCAGAACTCGAGTCTCATGCTGCCTTGTACCGCGTAACCCTCTGCCACTGCACCACCCTGGGCGCACGTGGGCATGCGCAGGCATACCGCGGACACCATCTGATAAAGACCGGGAGCTCTACATACCGATACTCGCAGCTATTCCTGGTAGAAAGAGATCTGTATGCACACCATCTCTACAGTTGCGACAAGCTATAAATGTTCCCAAGTGTTTGCTCACTCTGCACCCCAGGCTGCATCAACATCCATCAGCTAGCACCGCATTGGGGTCCTATACAAGTTTTTTCTCATTTGTATCCCTAACCCTGGATTAACATTATACTATTATCTCTATTGAACGGATAAAGAGACTGAGGTCCCCAGTGGTGCCCTGACCAACCCAAAGCCACCTGGGGAGGGCGTGAGAGGCAGAGATGGCACTCAAACTCAAACTCCAGACCCCCAATCCAGTGTTCGTTCCCCCATGATGCTCTGTATTTTTGTTTCCCCACTTCCTGACCTGGAGGGCATGTTCCTATTCCCTGCTGGTTTGAGCCCCTTCAGACATTCTGAGCACATGAGCCTGGGGTCCTTCCCAAACCCCAGGGAGACAAAAAATCCCTGGAGAGGCTTGGAGGCAGCAGGACCCAGAAAAGAAAAATCTAGATCTTTTCTCTCCCATTTCCTTGAAGCACAGTTTCATTATTCTCCAGGATCCCCCTGGGGAAGTAGGACCTGATTGAAGAGGAAGATTCGGTACTTCCAACTCTTACTGCTACCCACCTCTGTATGGGACTGGAGCTGAAAGCTTGACTTCTGTAGCACAGATTATCCACCAAATTCTAGATTTTTGCAGGATCTGGGCAAAATTGTAGCATGAAGTCCCTAAGGATAGGCCCCTGGTCTATCTCATTTCCATTGTATTCTCAGAATCTGGGACAGAGCTTGGCACACAGCAGGTGCTCAGTTACTATAAAGGAGGAAAAAAAGGAAGGGAGGGAGGGAGGGAGAGAGAAAGGGGAGGAAGAAGAAAAAGGGGAAAGAAAGGAAGAAGGAGGGGAAATTTATGTGTGGGTGCCTAACCCTTAGAATTAAACCCCTAACACTGAAGGCAGCAGCCAAGTCCCTGCAAATTTGTAGGACACTAGGGATAATTCACAGCAAAGGTTCCTGCCTCAGTTATGCTCCAAAGAGAGGTGGCAGTGGAGAGCAGTAAACTTTTATGAGCTCTGAATCAATCTTAACTGTGCCATTGACCTTGGACAAGCTATTTTGTCTTTCTGACCTTCAATTTATCCACTGTTTTCTGCTGGGGTAAAATCTTACCCCAGACCTAGAGCCTTAAAACAACACGCACTTATTTGCATACAGTTCTGGAGACCGGAAGTCTGAAGTGAGCTGGCCTTCTTCTGGAGGCTCTGGGGGAGAATCCGTTCTCTCACCCTTACAGCTTCCCGAAGCTACCTGCAGTCTAACCTCTGCTTTTGTCATCATGTCTTTGACTTTGACCCGCCTGCCTCTTTCCTGTGAGGACCTTCGTGATTCCACAGAACCTACCCAGATAATCAGGATAATCAATCCACCGCAAGATTCTTAGACTAATCATGTCACCACGGTCCCTTTTGCTATGTCAGGTAACATATTCACAGGTCCTGCGGCCATGATTCTACCACAGGCACACACGCACGCACATGCAGTGCTAACCTCTCTTATAGGACTATTTTGAGTATTAAGTGAAAAATGCATGTTGAGCATGGGACGCACAACAGGAACTTTGTAACTAGTACTTCTTACAAGGTCTCAGGACGACGCCTCACACGGTGCCTTGAGGGCTATACAAAGCGGAAACATCTTTTTCATACTAAGATATGTGACGAATATCAAGGAAATACTTGAAAAAAAAAATGAACCTCCCCAGCCTCTCAGTACCTGAGACTAATTCTCCGCACTGCTGCGTGGGGCTCCTAGTCTTTACCCAAAAGCAGATACATTTGACACGGCTGCAATCATCCGGTACATGCCTCTGTGTCAAACTTGCTCTTTCTCTACTTCTGCTGGAACTATTGGCCTCGATCCTTGTTGGTACACTCACACGAAGTCATAAAAGTGTCATTTGCAAAAGCCTTTTTATTTTCTATCATCATGTGTTGTAATTTCCTTAGCCATCCCCTAGCTTTGGACAAGCTCAAGGTTGGTCTATTTTTTTTTCATATAATTTTGGGGTTTTTGCTGTTTTCAGTAATGTTGCAAAGAATATCTTTATTGAGTTCATAGTAAATGTGATATATATTTACATATTCATACATAAATGTATATGTTATGCATTTATGTAATATATTTTCATAGTAATATACAATACATACTTATATATGTATGTAACATACATATTTTATATATGTAATTCATTTATGTGTAAATATATTGAGTATCTAAGTACGTAAAAGTATATATGTATATATAATACATATTTATAGATATATAAAATGCTTATTGAATAAACAAATAAGTGAATGACTGTACTGATTAATATATGAACAAGAGAGTCCGCACATGAATAATGAATGAGTAATAATTTAATTAGTAAGCAAATTGCTGACTCATTCGCTTGTTCCTTCTATAAATCTTTGTGTGACTAGCAAGAAGAAACACTCGGCCCTGACCTGCCCTCATGAAGCTTACATTCCAGGGGAGAAGGGAGGGAGAATGAGCAAATAAAGCGAACAAGGTAATTTCAGATAGTGACAGGTCATGCGTGTACAGAGAATAACCGGGGGAGAAATTTAGGGAGGGGGAAAGGGCTGGAGGGTGAAAACCTATACACAGGGCCATTTGCAAAGGCTGCTCTGAGGAGGGAAGCTCTGAGCTGAGACCCAAATGACGAAAGGGGACCGGCCATGCAGAGATCCAGGGAAGCAGGATTCAGGACGGGAAAGAGCTCCGTGTTCAAAGGATAAGAAGAAACCATAGCACAGTGAGCAAGGGTGAGGGTCTTCCCCAACAAGGGCTCAGAGGGCGCAGGGCTCAGATCATGAGGGGCTTGAGGGGCAAGAGGAGCCATTGGAGAGTTCTAAGCAGAGAAGAGGCGTGCATAAATTCCAGAAATGAACGGATAAGTAGTTGAGGGAATGAGTGAGTGAAGCCCAGAGACAAGCATGTGTGTACTATATTACAGGCTGTGTGCGGTGGATATGACATGTGCCCTCCAAACCCCCTTCAGGAACACCCAGCCCATTACCTCAGACGCTGGCGGTGCTGCCAGTAAACAGCCCTCTGCTCTCAGTGGAAGAAAGTTGCCTTGCCCTCCCTCACACCCCCTGCTCAGGTCAGCCCACATCTGATGATTGGCATGGGGGTATGTAGAGCACCTTAACCTGGCTCAAGGGAGCCCTGAAGCTCATGGGTCTTCGGAACTTCCCCAGAGAGGGTTGGGGGCTCCACTGGGACTGCACGCCGGGGCCTGTTCCCTTCCGCTTCTCCCTTCCATGGGTGCTGATTGCAGGATACTCCCAGGGAAGCCTGTCTGTTTCCCAGGGAACCCAACCTGAGACCGCGCGTGAAAGAACGAGTAAGGGAGCGAGTGAGTCGCTAACTGAAGGAATACACGAGTAAGGAAATGAAGAATGAATGAATGAATGAATGAATGAGGAGCTAACTGAACAACCACACCAGGTGGGTTTGCGCAGGGTCTGCCTGGAGTCTCGCCAGAAACCCAGCCTCCCCAAGTCCCTCCGGGTCCACGTCTCCCCCTCCCTGCACATCTGCACACACGGAGCTCACGCTTGACTGAAAGAGCCAGGAGCGTCCACGGCAGACCCCAGTTTCTCAGCCCACCAGCCAGCCCAGCTCCCAGCCCGCAGGGCCTCCCCTTCTCCCAACGACGTGTGGTGGGAGCACAGAGGGTGCCCTTTGGAGACTTTTTAAAACAAATTTTTGTTTAACCTCCTCTGTGACCCATAGAGTAAATAAGTTCCTGAAATATACTCAATTTCTGTTTATTTAAAGAAAGTTTGCTTATTTGGTGCTTGCTTGAGCAGAACCACTGTTATCATTCATTTCACCGTGAGCGTGAAGCAGACGCAAATTGCCTGGCATCTTTAATTAGACAGATTACTTTTTCTCACTATTTTTTTTTCCCTTTTTCATTTTTCTGTTTTTAGGAGCGAGTGCAGGGCAGGCAGCAAATACCAGCTCAAGGGTCTATGAGCCCCTGGCACTGGTTGTCAAAGATCCAGAGCAGCGCCGTGCGATGTGGGAGCCCCTGGGGCACAGGTGGCTGTGGAGCCCTTGAAGCGTGGCTTGTCTGAGTCCAGATCCGCTCTAAGGTACCAGATCTTGAAGAGTTAGTGCAAAGAAAAAAGTAAAGGTAAAATATCTCATTCATACATGTGCATATCCATGACATGTTGAAATAATAATTTTAGGGTATTTTCTGTTAAATAAAATACATTAGTAGAATTAATTTGCCTGTTGCTTTCGACTTTTTAAATGCGGCTACTAGAACATTTAAAATAACCTGTGTGGCTTGTGTTATATTTCTACTGGGCCATGCTGGGTTGGCCCCCGGGGCATTTGCCATCACAGGTCCCTCCAGCCTGTGTCCGTGGGACAGTCCCTTCCCCCCGATCCTGGCTGCCACTGCCTTCACACAGCCAGACTGCTGGAGAGGAAGAGAAGAACGGTTTGCCCAAGAGATCCTCTCCTCTGTCCCACCAGTCTCCTTTTTCATTTGGGTTTGCTGCCTGGCTTCCTGCTGCCGGCCACGAAGCACATTGCAAACCAACGGTTTCCCCCTGTTGCATTTGCAAGGGCTGCGAATTATCTCATTATTTTTGTCTAGCTTTCCTACTGACGCCAGCTTGCACTGGCATTCAAGAGGTGTCAGGGAAGGCGGGGAGCTGCTGAGGCCCGGGATGGTGTTTGCGGGATGCTAGACATCTGGGCCGCTGGGAAACGTGTGCACCAAGTCTGATTTCTTCCCGTCTCAGCTTCCATCCGGCTGTTTGGCACTGGGGACTGTTGTCTCTCATTGACTCGAGAGTATGTGGGAAAAGCCATGTTTATACAACTGCAGACCTCGGGGGCGAAAGCAGTCAGGGCATGTTCTTGGAGACTCCAGGGGCTCGCCAGCTTGGACAAACTGTCGCATTTAGGTGGTCAGGCAGGAATTAACTGCTGAAGAGAACGTAGCAGAATAGCTCCAGCCAAAACTAGCCTCTGAAGGTCTTTGGGGGCAACGTGGAGATTTGCCCGGGCTTTTCATGTGATGGAGTTCCCATCTGCAGACAGCATCTTTATCTATGACCCTAGGCAGAATCTCGTTCCCAGACCAGTAGGACCCACATCTCCTGGGAGCTTATAAGAAATGTAGACTGTCCCATTCCCTGTATCAGTCAGGGTTGTCCAGAGAAACAGAACGGTTATATACACATGAAAGGTGTCTGTATCTTGTATGCACGAGATAGCTCTGCAGTGTGTACGTATACAGCTATGCGGATACCTCTCTATCTCAGAGATAGATGTTTATACCGATGACATGTCAAATAACACCAGGTAGGATATTTTCTGCTACACAAAATAAATTATTAAAAATAGCTTACCTGTTTCCTATATATTTTTAAAATTACAAATTAAAATGAAAATATATTATTAAAGTTTGGATATGTTACAGATAGAAATAGATACAGATATGACAGGGAGAGACAGAAAGAAATATGTTAAGAAATTGACTCCTGTAATAGCGAGGGCTGGCAAGTCCGAAGTCCAGAGGGCGGGTTATTAGGCTGCAGACCCAGAAAAGAGTTGACCTTGAAGCTCCTCTGGAGGCAGAATTCCTTCTTCCCCAGGGGACATCAGTCTTTTCTCTCAAGCCTTCTACAGACTGTATGAGGCCCACCCACATCATAGAGGATAATCTTTTCTTTACTCAAAGTCCACTGATTTCAAAGTGAATCCCACCCAACAAACACCTCCACAGTGACATCTGCACTGGTGTTTCACCGAAGAACTGGGTACCATGGCCTAGCCAAGGTGACACACAAAATTAAATCACACCCTACCACCCCAACCCCATAGGATCGGCATCTGCATGTGAATAAGACCCCCGAGGAGGTAAGCACGTGAAAGGCTGAGAGGTTCAGCCTGGACACCCCGAGGGCCACCTCCTATACATGTATACATCGAACCCCGTTATCAGGCACCACCACCCCATCACCTCCACCATGCCCCGAACTTGAAACCAACATTATGGGGAGGCACGCTCAGTCCACAGCACTGGGAGATTCCTGGTCTGATCCATCGTGATTGGACCTGAGAGCAAACCAAGGGCCAAGGAATGGCAGCACTTCCTTGCCAGTTCTCCTTAAAACTTCCTGCGCAGAAACGTGCGCAAGGGCACGGCCGTGTCTGTTTCATTTTCCTCTCTATCCCTGGCCCCTGGGGCGTCAAGCCCGGCACATGATAAGAGTCGAATAAACAGTATTAAATAAATCTGTTATGTAAGGCTCAGTTTCTCATTTATAAGCAGATCCTTACCTAGTGGAAAAGCAATCATGTATGAGAAACACGGAGAAGTCAGGGACCCTGAGCTGGGCGCATAGTAGGTCCTCAGGAAGTCAGAGCTGAGGGTGTTCAGTGCATGCCTGCTGAGTGAGCAAACGAGATCCCGTCAGCATGCGGACACCCGGGGGACAGCAAGGGTCCGGTGCCCTGAGCTGACAGCATAGAGCCCAGACAGGGTGCCTTCTCGTGGGCTTGGTTACAGGTGCGGGGCTCTTGGCGTCTCACAGAAGGCATCCTGGCAACCTACAGCGGTGCTGGGAGCTATCCTTATTAGTCGTACTGCTGTCACTGTCACTTTGTGGAAGAGGGACCCTCGGGCTCAGGAACATTCAGCACCCCCTGTGGAGCTGATGACAGGATGGAGCCCAATCTGAGATTGATTTTTTCCTAGCTTTAATATCTCTCACATCCGCTTCTCTTTGAAAGAAGAGAGACAGAGAGAAAGGATGTCCACACATGTGGCTGGCTGTCTGCCGGAGGGAATACACATGTGCCCGCCTGTGTGGGTCTGGGTGTGGGCACACAAAAGCAAATAGGGGGACTGGAGGGTGGGGAACGATTCCATCTAATCCTGAAAGAACTCTTGGGTGTCCCTCGAAGTCAAGCTTCTTTCCAGGTCACCGAAGTTTACACTTGGGTAATAACACACGCGTAATTAACTGAACAAATATAATGAATCTATCTGTAGTGACATGATAGTTGGTGCTGAATCCTATTAAAGCACATTTAATTAAAAATGCATTAAACCTTCAAGCTTTGGAACACACCCTGCCCTTCTTCAAAGCCTCCCCTCCATTAAAGCCTTCCCCACTATTAACTGTGAGTCAGCCTGTGACCCTATGGGCATGACCAGGTGAGGTGAAGTGTCTCTTCGATGCCTGAACCAGTATATCACAGGCACTAATGGATTTAAATCAGGGAGATTAATTCCATTCACTCGGCTCCTCGTCTCAGAAACAACTGTCACGCTGAGCCTAATTGCTGGAGATTGTTGACGGCACCGGGAGGACGGCCTCCTAAAGTTGGGTGGTGACCAACCAGCCGTCAATGCTTTGGGCTTCTGTGCAGTGGGGATGTAAGGATGATTAAAATCCACAGACAACCCAACAGCCCTTGTGGGCCATTAGCTTCCGTCTTCTCGGCTAGCCGGGATTCTCTGCGCGCAGGAGGCAGAGAGGTGCGGTGGGGGGGCTGTCTGGGCTGGGATGGCAGCTCTTGCCCCCTGTGTCCCATCCCCCGCCAGCCATGGGGGATTGCACAAGCTATTAGCCTCCTGCAGTGCCCTTCTCCTTCCTCTTTGCTGGGTCCATTTCTACCCACCCTCCAAACACCGCTTGAATGACCGGGTAGGTCAGTCACGAGAGGAGTGAGTGGGAGCCTCCAAGAGGGATTGCAGACCTTACACTTGGGCAACAACGGCCCATTTGCAAAGGGTTTGTAAAGTCTAGAATGACCCTCCTTGGCTCTACACCATCCCTTCTCCAGCACAGGCGTTATTTTCATCCCCTCTGTCTCAAGCAGGGCTCTAAGACACAGAAAGGGAACGTGAAATTGCTCCCCGTCATGGAGAGGTAAGGGGCAAAAAGCCAGGATCCAAACCTCCCGTCTCTTGCTCCTGTTTCATGCTGCGTCTGAATCATCTCCAGGCACATTGCTTAATCAGCCACTGATTCATTAAGAGTGGGCAGAAGGCACTTCCTGCCGAGGCAGAGGGAGAAAGCCCTGGCTCCGAGAAGTGCCTTGGGAGGGAGGGGTAGGGGAGGAGAAGGGGATAGGAGGCACGACCTGATTGGGTCCCTGCAGGGCCAGGGCCGGTGCTCCTGGCACGGGTACACGCCCCACAGGCTGACTTCACAGGGCTGCGACCTGTGCAAAGTTAGAAGGGCCCCGGATTGAATGCACTACTAGCATCTTGAAATCCTTAGTCATTTTTGAACAAGGGCTCCCTCATTTTTCTTTTGAACAGGGCTTCCAAGTTATGGAGCCAATCTTGGTGTTGACGGTAGGTTTGGGGTGTAAGTCCTGCCCAGCTTCCATGAAGATGCCCCCATAGTCTCCCCACTCTTCCCTGATTCTGCAAATGCCTTACCAAGAAGCCTTTTCCTTGGGGGTGTCTTCCCTTCCATCTTCCCTCGCAAAGCCCCTTACTGATGGTAAGGCACCCAGCACCCCGCAGACGCTTAGTCACTGAGAGGCGAGAGGTGAGTCCTTGCAGACTGCTGAAGCCTTCTGAATTATCAGTCTTTTTTAGCTCCATGGCAAATGCATGATCCAGGAAAGCATTTCCAGAGCGTAGCTCTGCAAGGCATTTCTCTAACTAATTGTAGTGTCCTGCGGTCACATTCGTTTTGGAAATGCTACTCAGCTTTCCTCACCAAGAATCATAGCACACTCGGGCACACCAGAGTCTGAGGCGTCCCCCAGCAAAGACACCGTTTTATTTCCTGATGGCAGCCTTCCTCAGACTTAAGTGACTATGAATGCATTTTTCCCCGATCCACTCAGGGAAGTGGAGCTCCTAGAAGACTTAGAAGGCAGTTGTCTGGTCCCAAAAGAGTGGAGATGAGGATGTGCATGGAGGAGAGAGAAGTAGCAGCAAGGAGGGAGCACAAATGTTGTAAGGGAGCATCTCCACACAGGTAAATCCGCATCAGCAACTACTCACCGAACTGGGCCAAAGCTTTGTTGCCTTGGCCTTGTTTCTTTCTCTTACCCTGGTTATGCTAGGAACTACAACAAGCCCATGAGCCCGTCTTAGCTCCCCCCCGGGTCACTGCAGCAGCAGACGACACAGCTCTGCCTGCAGGACGAATTTCCCAGGGGACAGGAGAGCAAGGACTTTCAGGGAGCTGGGGATTTGAGGAATGCTCATAAACAAATGAGATCACTTTGAACAAAGTAATCAAAGCATCAAATGATATAAACACCACGTTAGGGCATAATGTGAATCATACTTGTGGTTAGACATGCACAGATCAGCTGCAAAGAGCAACCTGATTCCAGAACCTCTGCTTCGATGACTGGTGTGAAACATGAACAGAAAAATGGATGGAAGCTGGCCTGCACAGGAACTCTAGAAACTGCACCCTGACAGGGAATGCTGTGGACAATCCCAAGTCATATGTCTTCATGGAGGAATGAAATCCTACTGTTGTTGGAGCAGAAGACAGAGGACTTTCTAGAGGGGCACGCTGAGGGTTGGGGAATTTGGAGAGACTTGTCTTGTCAGTAAAGGACAAAATCGGGTCTCAGGTCCAAATGCATAAATCTAATTTCAAATCTTTGCACCAGGTGCCGCCAGCATCAATCCCCTCAGCACTCAGCATTCACTCGGCTTCTCCCTCAAGCACTGGGGACCCTTCCCGAAGGGTTCTCTGGATGCAGAATCATGTTGTTCTGCTAACAGGGCAGACAGAAGTGCAACACCAATGGGGGGGTGAGAATTGGGGTAAATATCATATCTCTCATGCTGCTCATGGGGAGGGGGCCTCTCTGAGTCCCATTCGACACAGTCTCACAGAGATCCGCTGAGAGGCCATACTCAGGTGCCCCATTCAGTCACCCGTTCATCAGTATGACCTGTACTGGATTCTGTCCCTTCCTGGCTCTCTCCTCTGCTCCTGCAGTCGTGCTTCTTCGGATCCTCTCCCCAGTAAGCTACTTGAACTCAGATCCCTGTCTCAGTAGAGGCTTCTGGGAGAGTCTAACTGCGAAAGACTTTCTTTTTATTATACTAAAGTGACTTAAAGAGTCCCCAGGAGTCTGGCCTTGAGACACTTGCTCCTATGATAAGGACACTACAGAGATGACATCTCCAGTATGTGGCTCCTTTGAACAGATTACAGATGATCTTTCCATTTTGGTCCAGTGGTTACAATAGCTGACAGGAGATGCTAAACCGACATTCTTTTCTTCAACCCCTGATGTCAGGCATGGGCTAGACAGGGGGCGTGCAGACTGGGTCAGAGCCTTCAAGGTTAGCAGGAGAATGGCAATATGGATTCACACATGTATCTATACATTTTTCTCATGTAACAAATCTCTACTGGGGGCCTATGTTGTACTCAGCACTGCGGGGAATACAGAAGAGGGAAAAAAAAGATACTCAGCTTACCATCCAGCAAAAGAGAAACACTTGAAACAGATAATACAGCACTTGAACGAACACCATGTGAAAAAAGAAAAGCCCATTGTATCCGTGATTTAAGGGATCAAGGATGACAATCGGTGTAAAAATTGCAATCACAAAACCGTGACCAAGATGCTTATCCTGTTAATTACTTGAAGTTGAGAACATAAACCCAGAGTATGGCTGAAATTCCTATAAAATTTCATTGATTTGAGGGAGATGGGGACTTTTGTCAAAGTATGAATCTTATACAAAGATGCAAAAAGTCCCATTTATCAGAAATTTAGGCTGCATCTTGAAATCAGTCAAATGGGAGTGCAAATCACCAGGTAATTCTGAGACACCAAGCACAGGGCAGGGATGCTCTGCACATCTTCTTTAACCGGTGAATTGGGAATAGCTCCATTTTACAGAGAAAGACTGACACGGCCCAAATCATTTCCCTCTCCTGGTAATCCCTTCCCCTAAGGGTGTGCTGGGCCTAATGACTTGCTTCTAACAAACAGAATAAGGCAAAAGTGAAAGGATGTCAGTACATTGAATCTGTTATCAAAAGCCTTCCAATAAAGAAAAGCCCAGGGCCAGATGGCTTTCCTGGCAAAACCTACTAAACATTTAAAGAAGAATTAATACCAATCTTCCTCAAACTTGCCAAAAAGTTGAACAGGAGGGAACACTTTCAAAGTCATTCTATAAAGCCAACATTGTCCTGATATCAATGACAGACAAAGACACTCCAAGAAAATAAAACTACAGTGATGCAAAAATCCTCAACAAAATACTAGCAAACAATTCAATAACACATTAAAAGGATTATACACCCTAACCAAATGGGATTTATTCCTGAAATGCAAGGATGGTTCAACACAAAAAAATATCAATCAATGTAATACATCATATTAACAGAACGATGAAGAAAACCCCCCACAGGATCATCAACTGATGCAGAAAAATCGTTTTAAAAAATTCCATACTCTTTCATGAAAAAAAAAAGCACTCAACAAGCTAGGAATAAAAGAAAACTATCTCAACATAATAAAGATGTAGATGAAAAACCCACAGACAACATGACACGAAATAGTGAAAGACTAAAAGTTTTTCCCCTAAGATCAGGTTCTAGACATGAATGCTGACTTTGCCACTTCTCTTCAACATAGGACAGGAAGACCTAGCCAGAACAATCAGGTGAAAGAAAGAAGAAAGAAAGAAAGAAAGAAAGAAAGAAAGAAAGAAAGAAAGAAAGAAAAGGCGAGGTGAGGCAAAGAAAGGAAAGGAAAGGAAAACAGGAAGAAAAGATATTCAACTTGGAAAGGGAAAAGAAAAATTATCTCTCTCCCTTTACAGATGGCATGATCTAATACATAGAAAGCCCTGAAGACTACACACACACACACAAAGCCTGTTAAAGCTAATATGTGAATTCGGCAAAGTTGCAGGATACAAAATCAACACACAGAAACCAGTTGTGTTCATAAAGACTAACAGTGAGCACCCCAAAAAGGAAATTACCCTCAAAATGAATAAAATACTTAGGAATAAACTTAACCAAAGAAGTGAAAGACCTGGATGCTGAAAACATTGCTGAAAGAAATTAAAGAAGATAAAAATGAATGGAAAAACATTCCATGTTCATGAGCCGGAAGACATAATATCGTTCAGATGTCGATACTACCCAGAGTGACCCACAGATTCTATGAAATCCTTATCAAAATCCCAATGGCTTTTTTTGCAGAAATAGAAAAACCCTTCCTAAAATTCATTCAGAATGCCAAGGAAACCTAAATAGCCCAAACAAACTTGAAAAAAAGAGGAACAGTCTTGAAAGTTACACGTCCTGACTTTAAAACTTACTACAAAACTACAGTAATCGAAACAGTGTGGTAGAGGCATAAAACAAATGTATAGAATAGCCAGCCCAGGAATAAACCTTGCTTATATGGCTAAATGATTTTGACAAGGATGCCAAGACCATTCAATGGGGAAAGGACAGTCTTTTCAATGGATGGTGCTGGGAGAACTGGATATCCACATGCAAAAGAATGAAGTTGGGGGCACCTAGGCGGCTCAGTTGGTTGGGTGTCTTCAGCTCAGGGCATTATCCTGGAGTCCCAGGATCAAACCCCAAGTCAGGCTCCCTGCTCAGTGGGGAGTCTGATTCTCCCTCTGCCCCTCACCCCACTCGTGCTCTCTCTCTCTCTCAAATAAATAAACAAAATCTTAAAAAAAAAATGAAGTTGGACCTTTCCCTTATACCATTACAAAAATTAACCCAAAATGGAACAAAGACCTACACATAAGACCTAAAACTATAAAACTCCTAGAAGAAAACATAGAGGGAAAACTTCAAGCCATTGTATTTGGTGATGATTTTTTGGACATGACACCCAAAGAACGGGTGACAAAAGTAAAAATAGATAAATCGGATTGCATCAAATTAAATTAAAAACTTTTGTGCATCAAAGGACACAAACAGCAAAATAAAATGAGATAAAATATTTGCAAGTCACATATCTGATCAGGGGTTCATATCCAGAATATATAAAGAATTCCTACAATTCAACAACAAAAACAAGCTTCTCAATAAAAAATGGGCAAAAGACTTGAATAGACATTTCTCTAAAGGCAATAAGTAAATGGCCAATCGACACAGGAAAAGATGTTCAGCACCATTAATCATTAGGGAAATGCAAATAAAAACCTAATGAGATACCACTTCACACCCTTTAGGATGGCTGCTATGCTTTTAAAAGAGAGAGAGAAAAAAAAAAAGGAAAAAGAAAAAGAAAATGATAAGTGGTGTTGGCAAGAATGTGGAGGAATTGGAACCCTTGTGCTCTGTTGATGGGAATGTCAAACGGTGCAGCTGCTGTGGGAAACAGTGTGACGGTTCCTCAAAAAATTAAAAATAGAATTACCATATGACCCAGCAATTCCCTGTATGGGTATACGCCCCAAAGAATTGAAGGAAAGTACTCAAAGAGATGCTTGCATGCCCATATTTATAGTGCCATTATTCACAACAGCCAAAAGATGGAAGCAACCCAAGTGTCCATCAATGGATGAACGGATAAACAAAATATGGAATCCTAGTCAGTCTGAAAACGAAGGAAGTCTATACATGCTACAGCACAGATGAACCTTGAGGACATTACGGTGAGTGAAATCAGGCTTTTGTGAAAAGACAAATACTATAGGATTCCACTTGTATGAGGTAGTTAGAGTAGTGAAATTCAAAAACAGAAAGTCAAATGGTGGTTTTCAGGGGCTGGGAGAGGTGGGATTGGGGCGTTGTTTAATGCGTATAGTTTTAGTTTTGCCAGATGAAAGAGCTCTGGAGATTGGTTGCACAATGGTGTCGATGTACTTCACACTAAACTGTACTCTTAAAAATGGTTGAGATGGGGGCGCCTGAGTGGCTCAGTCATTAAGCGTTTGCCTTCGGCTCAGGGTCTGATCCCAGAGTCCTGGGATAAAGTCCCACATCAGACTCCTCCACTATGAGCCTACTTCTTCCTCTCCCACTCCCCCTGCTTGTGTTCCCTCTCTCGCTGGCTCTCTCTCTCTCTCTGTCAAATAAATAAAAAAAATCTTTTTAAAAAATGGTTGAGATGGCAAATTTTGTTATGTGTATTTTACCACAATTAAAAATATTTTAAAAATTAAATATAAAAAAGAATATATAATACAGGAACAGCTATTTTATGAATGCATAGCTTTTTTTTAAAGATTTTATTTATTTGAGAGAGAGAAAGCACAAGCAAGGGGAGAGAAGCAGGGGGAAGAGGGGGAGGAGGAGGAGGGGCAGAGGGAGAAGCAGGGAGAAGAAGGGAGAAAAGCGCAATGCGGGGGCTCGATCCCAGCACCCTGAGATCATGACCTGAGCCAAAGGCAGACGCTTAACTGACTGAGCCACCCAGGTGCTCCTGAATGCATAGCTTTTAAATGAAGTTCCCATGTATGGATTTCCATAAGCTTCACAACATTCCAGGGACATTTCAATTATTATGCCTATTTTAAATATCTTTTTTCTTCTTTAAATAAATGAATGAAAGAATTTTCTGAGGCTCAAGCAAGTCTAATCATTTAGCCAAAGTGTCATAATTTGGATCTGCTTCTCTGGCTCCAAGCAGTAGTTCTTGCCACTGTTTCCCATTTTACAGATGGAAAAACTGAGCTTCCAAAGGTGAAAAGCCTATCTCCAGGTCATGCAGCTGAGAGGTGACAGAGGCAGGATTTAAACCCAGCGTTCTCTGGCTCCGGAGGCATTGCTCTTTGTGCAACACCCAGGAAAAGGCACCCGGTGAAGCAGAAGCTCCTCCCTCATGCTCTTGCCTTGTTGATTTCTGTCCTGATAGTCAGACTCCGTGTTTTGAAGCATCTCTACTTAGGAACTTTCCAGAAACCAGCAAAGCTACTCGCCAGAGCAAAAACCCTTCAGCTCTGTCCAGCACCAGTTGGTGATACATGCACCGTCTGACTTGGACTGTCTTTCTTTCTTCTCTGCATTCCATCATAGCTGTCTAAAATGAGTTACTTCTTTACGTTTGTTGTCTGCACCCCTTCCTGAAATGGAAGTTCCATGAAGGCAGCACCCCAATACCTAAAACACTCTCTGATATGTAGATATATAATAAATCAATCTTTCTTTCTTTCTTTCTTTCTTTCTTTCTTTCTTTCTTTCTTTCTTTCTTTCTTTCTTCTTTCTCTTCCCTTCCCTTCCCTTTCCTTCCCTTTCTTGAATAAATAAACAAATGATAAATCTGTGTGAAATTTCATGCAAAACTAAAAGATTTCATTAGAGAGAAACTGTCCTTGTGGCTTTATCTGTGGCGTGGAATGTCTCAGTCCTGCCACTTCCTCAGGCTGACTGGGCAAGCGTCATCAAAAGTGCCATGTGAAACCGGGCAAACCACTTTACCCCTCAGGCTCCCCAGCTTGCTCACCAGGACAATGAGGAAGAAAGAAGGGGTCATGTTGGAAACTCCTGTCTCTAAGAACAGTGATCAGGGTCAGGATCAGTATGGAGAGGTGGGGGCGTCCCAGGTCAGATGGCGGGGCGGGGGGCGGTGCGGGGAGAGGACTGGGTGGGCCAACCTGTCTGACCAGCCGAGCTGGAGGCCCCACCTCTGATTGACTCGGCAGCTTTCTCACATTTTCTTTAGCCAGAAAGCCTAGGCTCCACCCCACACCAGTGCATACCAGTGTCACAGCCAGGGTGCAAGCATTCTTTAATTTATTTTTCATTCAACAAATATTTATTTACTGCCTGCCTATTTTGCACCAAGCACTGGGAATAGTTTAGTGAATAAAACATCCCCAGTGCTTACCTCGCAGAGCTCACAGTTCTCAACGTGGGGCTCCTGGACCAGCCGCATCCACGTTCCCTGAGAACTTGTTAGAAACACCAATTCGAAAGCCCCACCTCCACCTCTGAGGTACTTAACCAGGAATGCTTCAGACTGTCCAGCAATTTCCATTTTAAAAGCCTTCCAGAAGATTCTGAAGCATGCTCTACTAGTCTAGTGCAGAATCCAGGCTTTAGGGACCTAATTAAAAGTCAAACAAAAATTTTAGTTCATTAAAACCATGTTCATGATAACAGTCCAAGGTACTGTTATCATGAAAAGATAGTGTGTGTCAAACGGGGAAGGTGACTGGCTCTGGAGTTTCCTGGTAGACGCTTCTCAGAAAATGAGAATCATTAGAAATAAACGTGCAGTATGTATGTACTGATACTAAACAACAGCCAGGATATATGTTCAACAAAGAACAAAAAGAGGTGGAGAAGAATGTATGCACGATATTCTTATTTGTGTGTGTGAAGCAGATGAGTGTTTAAAATTATGTTTGCCTTTCCATGACCTATTTATAGAAGGATACATGAGAAATTGGTTAATGGTGGTTGTGTCTAGGAAAGAGACATGGGAGTAAGATGTAGAAGGGAAACTGACTTTGCTCAGCTATCATTTAATATATACCTTATTTATTTCAGAACAATAATACAGCTGGTCGCGTTAGCGCCTGCCCTGTGTGCACGCGGCAAGGTGACAAAGTAGACAACTTGAAGGCCACACAGCCTTTTCTTTTCTTTTTTTTTTTAATTGAAGTACACCTGACACACAATATCATGTTAGTTTCCAGTGTACGACCTAGTGATTCGATAATTCTGTATATTACGCAATGCTCACCAAGGTAAGTGTGGTCACCATCCGTCACCATTTGGTTACTTCAATATTATTGACTATGGAACTTTGTACGTCTTAATGCCCCTCACCTATTTCTGATGGCCAGCCCCCTTTATTCCTTCCTGCAGTTCACAGTCTTTGGCATCCAGTCTTCTCCAAACCCCTGCCCTGGAGGGGCTTCCAATCTGGTGGGTAAGAGAGACAAGGCAAGGAGGAGACAGTTATAGGGAGGCAGGGTGAACAGGGCAGAGTGGAATGAGCCATGGCAGAGTGGAATCCTCTGGGTGAGGCCCCGGTGACTCGGGAGGAGAGAGTGTTGGATGACAGTTTTGCAGAAAGGGTGAAACGTCATCTTAAAGGCCAAGGCGGTATTCAGGTAGGGAATCAGGCTGTTTCAGAAGCTGCAGGTGTTTTCATGGCAGGGGGGCACTAGCAGGGGGACAGGGCTACCAACTGTCCCACTTTGCCAGGACTGAGGGTGCTCCCCAGGATTAGAGACATTCAGTGTTACAACTGGGATAGCTGGTCACCCTAGAGCAGGCGCTGCTGGTATGTGGCCAGAGGTGAGGCAGGACAGAGAGGCAGTGTGTTGGGTTTGGGCAGAGACTGTCTCAGGGAGGGGTTTGGCCAATGAGCTGGCCTGGCTGAGTCGGGTGGCCTGATACAGTCACAGACTCTATGCCCACCCCCACCCCCCCACCCCCCATGACTCCACACTACCCATCTTCAAAAGGAAACATCCAGAATACCTAAGACTTGAATATATACCCTCAGGTTACTTGCATATCCTACGACCAGGTTTACACAAGACAGCATCTTTAACCATTGGAGTCGATTCATTTTTCAAGGGCAGATGAGAGTTTGGTGTGCAAATTTGGCATAGTCGGCAGTAGTGGTCCTGGAGCCCTCTCCCCCACTGTAATGGCCAGTATTCAGAGAGCCCGAGATAAAATCACGGTTGTGACCAGGGCGATACGGGTATCAGCTCAGGCACTGGATGCGTCAGAGGACGGTGAGATAGGAGACCTTTCCCCCATGGCCTCTGGCTTAAACTGGGTGTAGCGAGCACAGGTGATTAAAGCTATTGCCCGGCCCATAGCTTTTTGATGACCTAAGTGGAAAGGGTGGGTGACCTAATTCCGCATCCCTGGGGCTCTAGCCCAGCCTCAGGGCAGCCCGCCGATGGGTCCCCAGCTACCGAGTCTAAGCTGGGGTCCTCTGCGCCCAACTCAGCAGAGTGCTCGGCCATGGAGATTGGGGAGGTTGTCTGTTGGGGCCTCCCCAAACCAATGATGAGGATCCCCATGGGGAAGTATGCCCTGGTTGTAAATCTCTTTCTAAGGCAGTTTCCAGCCTCACGTGCCCGGCTGTAAATTGGAGTCCGTGTCCGTTTCTGCAGCCTTTGGGGCAAGCCTGGGTCCAGAGGCTGAGATTGCTTTGGCCTACATAGGGCTTTAGGGCTGAAAAGCCCTTGGAGGTTATTTCATTACATCTTATTTTGCAGATCGATAAAGAGAGCTCAGAGGCAGGAAGCCACCTGCCCAAGGTCACTGTTATGTGTTGAACTGTGTCCCCGTCAAAAAAAATTCAAATGTTGAAATCCTAACCCCAGGCCCTCAGAATGGGACCTTATGTGACAAGAAGGTCTTTACAGAAGTAATCAAGTTAACATGAGGACGTTAGGGTAGCCTCTAATGCAAACATGACTGGCGTCTTTATACAAAGGGGAAATGTGAGCGCAGACATGCACACAGCAGGACGTCATGTGAAGATGGAGATGGAGATCAAGGTGATACTTTTAGGAGCCAAAGAATGCCAAAGGTCGCCAGAACACCACCTGTAGCCGGGAGGGACGCATGGACCAGACCCAGAAGGAACCAACCCTGCCAACACCCGGACCTTGGACTTCTGGCCTCCAGACAGTGAGGCAGTCCATTTCTGCTGTTTAAGCCACCTAGTTTGTGGTCCTTTTTGGGAGGACAATAGTCAAATGGGGTTAGGGCCCACCCTAACGTCTTCATTTTAATTTGATTTCCCCTGAAAAACTCCTATCTCTAAATAAGGTCCCCTTCTGAGGTTTTGGGGGTGAGGGCTTCAACCTAGAGCTCTGGCAAGGGGATGCAATTCAACCTGTGACAGTCAGCCAGCCAGCAAACTGGCAGCGTGGAGAAAGCAAGAACCCAGCCCACACTCGACTTCTCACGAGGCCCCTCCTCCCACCTGCACTTGCGGGCGCTCTCCCTGAGGAGAAGGGTTCCATCGGCCTGAGTTCTTCTCTAGACCTGGTTAAAGATGTGACCCGGCGACTCCTTTCCTTCCATATAAACAGTGTCTCATTTCCTCTCTATCTGGACACAGAGGCCTGGCAGGCGGCTCTCAGGGCGATCACCCAACACCCCGCCCCACCCCCACCTTCTGCCCCAGGTTCTTGGCAGGACACAGGAAGTCCCGACTAGTCCCCAGCTCCCTTCAAAGCATTTTTCTCCTACCTTTGATTTTTATTGGTTTGTGTCTTAAATGCTTTGTCTGCAATTACACAGTTTGCTGCATGTCCTATTTCCTAATGACTAATACGAATTGCATGTACCAGCAAAGGGAAGCACAGAGCTAAATGGACATTTAATAATTAGTATTCATTAAGACAATTATTTTAATAAATTAGACTCAGTTAAATATAACCATTATGCCCTGATTTCAAAACAAAACAAAACAAACACCTGCTTTACTTGAACATGGCAGCAAGAGCAGAGAAGGGGGTAAGAGGGAGGATTCCAAGACCAGGACAGAAACAGGAAGGGCTTGGGGGCGCAAAGCAGGTGCAGATATGTTGGTGGGACTTTGGGAAGTCTAGCTGATCGTGTGTTTTATGTCAGTAATGAGAGAGAAACCTACAAAGGACTCACTAAACGTCAAGGCCTTCGCCTGCATTATCTTAGGCTGTTGTCACAGCAAATCAAAGAGGGAAGACCTGTACTATTATTGTCATTTTACAGTTGAGGAAACTGAGGTTTTTCCAAGCTCACACAGCTGGTGAGTAGGTAATGGAGCCGGAGGTGGGACCTAAGCAGCCTTCCTCCAGAACCAGCCCTTGAAGTCCCGCACATCACAGGTGTCAGAAAATGGGAGTAAGGAGATGGGCAGTCAAGCATGCAAAGTGTGGAATTTGTCTAGGGTCAAGTGTAAGGTGGTGATGAAGCCTCTAAGCTCCCAAGGGAAACTGCTGGGGCTTGAATCCTAGGGTCATCACTCATCAGTAGGGCCTCAGTTTCCCAGTTTGCAAAATGCAATGAGAACAGTACCTTCCTCATAGCATTGCTCAGAAGAGAGTGTAACTGCTGGGTCGTGGAGGAAGGTCTCGGGAAGCTGCCAGATCAGTACGCTCGTCCAGCCAGCTGATGATAGGACCACACTGAGGTTTGGCCTGAGGTCCATCCACGGTAACCACGGAGACCTGTGGCATTTGTCAGCTCTGATTTATAATCTAGGCAGTTGCATTCTCCTGCTTTGCCCCAGATGTAGAAAGGAGCAAACTCTAAAACTTTCCTGAGAGATAGTAAGCCCCGGACCCCTACCAATAGGGCAGGTCAGCCAAGGTCCCTGGTCTGGTTCGTTCCTGACCATGGTGCATGTGCTATGCTACAAAATGATCAAAAGCATAGCTCCTTCCGACCACCAAAAGGGACCCAGTATGGATGATCCAACCCCTGGGCGTCAACTGAGTTCCCACCTGTCCTGGGGCACAGGCAGGGGCAGCTTCCCGGGCATGTGCCCTGAGCAGTTGCACAGATCCCTGTGCTTAAAACGGGTCTGCCCTGGATAAGAATCTGCTGTCCCTGTCTTGAAATTCCTACCAATTTTTGAGCCGGGACCCCACATTTTCATCCTGCACTGGGCCCTGCAAATGACGTAGCCAATACTCTGTACTAGTTTAGCTGCTATAACAAAGAGATCCAGAGACACAGTAGCTTAAATAAGACTGAAGCTGATCTCTATCTTACATAACAGCCTGCAGGTAGGCAGTTCAGACCCCAGGGTGGCTTTTCCATCTTCAATGTGGGGGGGGTTCTTTTTTTTTAAGATTTATTTATTAATTTTTAAGGGTGGGGGATTGAGTGGGGTGGGGGCAGAGGGAGAGAGAGTCTTAAACAGACTCTGTGCTGAGCACGAGCCTGACATAGGGCTTGATCTCACAATCCTGAGATCACGACCTGAGCTAAAACCAAGAGTCAGACACTGAACCGACTGTACCGCTGAGGCCGCCCCAATGTGTGGTTTCTATCTTTGAGTCCAAGGTGACTGACTATCCCATTCTTGCCATCCTTTAGTCAATGGAAAGGAGAAAGAAGCCAGGCTAGCGCATACCCAGTTATAAGAGGCAGGGCCTTGACATGGTACCTACCACTTCTAGTCTTATCCCAATAGTCAGAACAAGATCACATGGGTTCAGTTAGCCACCAGGGGCAATGGGACATACGCTCAATAGCTATGGGGTTTTGTGCTGAGATAAAACTCTGCAATAACTAGCACACTGGAGCACTACCAAATTTTCTTCAGGCTCTGATGTTCTCAGACTGATGTTCTCATGATAACCACCTCTGCAGTTTCTGGAAGAGCAAGATGCATTCCTGGAGTTCTTAAGGATGAAGAGATTCTGTGTCTACAAAACCCCCTATAATTGGGTACAAAATCGCACATACATTTGTGTTTTCTTTCGGAGAGGGTTTATGGGTTCTCAGTGGGCTCCCTCTCTTCATCTCTCACCCCCCACCAAAGTGTAAGAACCATTAGTATAAGGGCCTCGGTGTTGAGATGTGTTTCAGGCAAAATGTGAGGAATATATTGAGGTTAAGTCAGAAAAAGGTCACTTACAGATGTAGAGCTAAGTATAGCAGGGGTGGCAAACTATGGCATGTCACCTATTTCTGCAAATAAAATCGTACTGGCCAAATAGCCATCAATGCATGAAAGGATAAAGAAGATGTGTTACACACACACACACACACACACACACACACACACACAGGAATATTACTCAGCCATCAAAAAGAACGAAATCTTGCCATTTGCAACAACACGGTTGGAGCTAGAGTGCATTATGCTAAGCAAAGTAAGCCAGTCAGAGAAAGACAAATACCATACAATTTCACTCGTATGTGGAATTTAAGAAACAAAACAAATGAACAAAGGAAAAAAAGAAAGAGAGAGAGAGAGAAACTAAGAAACCAGCTCTTAACTATAGAGAACAAATGGATGGTTACCAGAGGGGAGATGGGAGGAGCAGATGACATAGGTGATGGGGAGTAAGGAGTGCCCTTGTTGTGACGCGCGCCCAGTGTTGTGCGAAGTGTCGAACCACTATATTGTACCCTTGAAACTAATATAACAATGAATGAATGAATGAACGAATGAATGAATGAATGGGAATCGTACTGGAGCACAGCCACCGTCTATGGCTGCCTCTCCCGTACAACTGAAGAACAGCATAGTGACAACATCAGAGGCTACAAAGCCAAGAAAACTGACTACTGGGCCCTTTACAGACAAGGTTTGCCGTCTCCTGAACTACACAGCACTGCACAGGTGAGGGCAAGCTGCCTGCACTGTTTCTTATTCCTGCTGCCATTTTACAGAGAAGGAGACCGAGGCTCAGTAAGCTCACACGGCTGCTATGTCAGTAATGGAGCCTGAGGCGGGACGTAGGCAGCTTCCCTCCAGAACCTGCCCTCTTAGCCTCTTGACTTTAAAGGCCTTCATATTACAGGTGTTAGGACCTGGGAAGAATGTCCCATATGGAACCTGGCAACGGAAAGGCCTGTGTTCCGAGTTGACACCCGGTGAGAACTGGCAAGTTTCCGAATGATGAAGATGTTGGTAATGGCAGCTAATGTCGTACGGACACTCTCCCACCTACCTAGAACACGAGAGAGGGAAGCATTGCTGGGCCACGGGAAGTCGTGTGCCCTGGATTACAGTCCAGCCTCAATTACTCCCTAGCTAGCAAATGTTCTTTGCTTTGAACCCGAGTCGCCTGGTCTTAAAAATGTGCCTGCTAAGTCAGGCCGTGCAGGCCAACAGATGCAAGATGGAGCGCGGAGGGTTTGGCACGATGACTATTAGCTCCTGAAGGGAACCCTTTGGAGGCCATCCTGGCGTTTGGCTGGAGGTGAGTATATAAAGTCTCAGTGGTCAATGGAAGCTTCCACAATTCTCTTCTTGGCTTTTCTTTTCATCCAATGTCTTACGGCAAGAGTGCTGGATCTCAGCCCAGCTCTCCATCAGCTCACTGTGTCACCTTAGACAACTGTCTTAACCCTCCTGGGCCTGTTTCCTCCCTGGTGTCACGGGGTGGGAAGGTCATTTAGCTGGTTCCTAACACTGACATCTCCTTTGATTCCCTCCCTGTGGTCACAGGGGCTGCTGCTTTTCTAAACTCTGTCCAAGTTGCCTCCCTCCCATATGTCCTGGTGCCTGAAAAAGGGCCTGGCCAGGCACAGAGTTAGAGGGCATGTTACTCCACGGGTCCCCAGGGCCTGTTCCTGTCCATGAACACAGCAGTGGAGCCAGCCCTCTGACTCACAGGACTGCACTGCCCAGACATTAAGGGATTTCAAATTAGAGGACGAGGCACTGCTGGTTTAATAGGATGAAAGAATAATGTGGCCTTGTTAGTAATACAGTAAAACTCAGCTTTCCTAGTGCTCAGGGTGCATTGCGTAATTGGACATCCAAAGTGTCTGAGAGTCAGCATAGTGGCTAAAAACAGAGACATGCTCTCAGACTGATTCCAGTTCATTCCCTCCTCTCTCACTAACTCACTGCACGATGTTGCTCTTTACTGATCTTCAGTTTGCTCCAGAGTAAAAGGGAGAGAGTAATAGTACCTAGCGAGGAGTGTTGCTGCCAGAATTAGATTAAAAAGAATTAAATGTTGGGGCGCCTGGGTGGCACAGCGGTTAAGCGTCTGCCTTCGGCTCAGGGCGTGACCCCGGCGTTATGGGATCAAGCCCCACATCAGGCTCCTCCGCTATGAGCCTGCTTCTTCCTCTCCCATTCCCCCTGCTTGTGTTCCCTCTCTCGCTGGCTGTCTCTATCTCTGTCGAATAAATAAATAAAATCTTTAAAAAAAAAAAAGAATTAAATGTTGCAAGCACAGAGAAATCCAGAAGTTCCCAAACTTTCTCTTTCACAGTGCCCTGGGCATTTCAGTAATTTTTTCATGGTGGCCTCAGCAAATAGAAATACCTAACCTTCCATTTTTTTAAGCAGTGAGTGCCAACAGTTTAATCAGTATCTGTTCTAAGAAACTAGCAGTCGCTTGGGGGAAATGGCACACAGAAATTAGTTCTTAAATAGCCACAGCTGCTCGGAACGGGCTGTGCCTGTGGGGTACCATACCACTTCTCAAAGCTTGGAAGGCACGGGGGACGATGCCGCCCTCACTTCCCGTTCCGTGTGCATTTCCATGCTGTACTTGTATTTTATTAAGCAGCTGCTGCAAACCAAAACTAGGACATCAACACACAGAATATAGCACGTTCTGATGCTGCTGCTGAGAACTCTCTGCAGCTATGAGTCTGCATGGTGTCCTACAGATACCAAGCATCCCTATGCTTCTTTTCTTGCACGGAACACTCACTACATTCCTCTCCTGCTCCCCCCAAATTTTCCGCATGGGACCAGGTCTCCCCAGCCTCTGCACCCTGACACAGGCTGTACCCCCCCCCCCCGGGCTCTTCTGCCCTCCCATCCTGCCCCTCCCACCTGCACTACCTGAAAACCTGGGGGGCACCCTCACCAGCCCTGTTCACCTCTCACTCACTGTTGGAGAGTCACAGGTGGATATGCCCTCTTGGAAAGGCAACTTGGAAATACCTATCAAAATTGGCCAGGCATACACACTTCGCCCTAACAATTCTACTTCCGGAATTTGCTATATATTTACTGTGCATGGGTCACACAAGGGCTCAAAGAAATTTTACAAAGATATTCATTGAAACACACTCAATGTAGCAGGGAAGAAAGGAAGGGAGGGAGGGGGGAAGAAGGGAGGGAGGGAAGAGGGAGGGAAGAGGGATGGAGGGAGGGAAGGAAGGAAGGGAGGAAGGAAGGAAAGGAGGGAGGGAGGGAGGGAGGGAGGAAGGAAGGGAGGGAGGAAGGAAGGGAGGAAGGAAAAGAAAGAAAGGAAAAGAAACAGCCATTCTGTCCATCAATAGGGGGCTGATTACATACAAGTAATTATCATAATAACAATAAAGATCAACGTGTGCCCCCACATAGCACGGTCCTCAAGCTATACAACGAAGTAAAACAGTGTACAGTACGCTGTGGGGTAAGTTTACGAATGCAAGATCCGAGCTTATACATGCAGGTAAAACCTGAAAACGGTATGGGCCTCCGAGTGGGATACTGAAGGGTTGGGAGGAAGACTGATTTGCACTCTGAACTTTTTTGGAAACGTCTCAATTTTTTCTATTTGCACGTTTTGCTTATTAAACGAATAACACACAGCATGTTTGATAAACCCTGTACAGGCATCAACTTCTCTGAGTTTTCTTTCACGCCCCGGGCTAGAATCAATCCCTCCGTAGTCTGTACCTTACACACCCATTCACCGGTAAGTGCCCCGCAAGACTTTATCTGGGCTCTTTCCCTCTAATTCCAGGGACCCCAAAAGTTCTGTGTCCAACCTGTTCCTATGTGCACAGCACCCAGCCCGGGCCAGAGTGGGTCTCAGTACAAGTCACTGGAATGAACTGGGCCCTTGTGCTCTTACTGGGTGAAGAAAGGAAGCAGCAGGACCACCTTCCCTGCCGTCGAGTTGCTTGCAGCCTTGACCTAGAGGAAAGGCTGGCACAAACGGACAGTTAAGACTCACCCCCAGAAGGAATGCAAAGGTCTTAGATGTGGGAATCAGAAGGCAACACTCTGGGCCAAACACACAAGAATAGAGATTGAAGATGGGCGCCTGGGTGACTCAGTCGGTTAAGCATCTGCCTTTGGCTCGGGTCATGATCCCAGGGTCCTGGGACCGAGTCCCTCGGCAGGCTCCCTGCTGAGCGGGGAGCCTGCTTCTCCCTCTCCCTTTGCCCCTCCGCTCTGCTTGTGCTCTCTCTCACTCTCTGTCAAAATAAATAAAATCCTAAAAGAAAGAAAGAAAGAGAGAAAGAAAGAAAGAAAGAAAGAAAGAAAGAAAGAAAGAAAGAAAGAAAAAGAAAGAACAGAAGGCGAAGAGCAGAACCATAGTCACTTGGATGACGAGAACCCTCAGCAAATTAGCTCCTCAGAGGGTCACGGAATGAGCCTGGGGGCTTCTGGAGCCCTCAGCTCTGTCTCCAATGTGAAAGCAACAGTAGTAATTAACGCGCGAGCACTTGTCACGTGCCAGGCAGTGCTAAGAATGTCCATGCACGTCTCGTTTACTCCCCAGAACCATCCTTATAAAGTCCAGACTGTTATTATCCTCGCTTTGCAGATCAGGAACTGCTTAGGGGCTGGAGAACGGGCGGAGGCTCAGAAATGGTCAGCGGCAGTGCGGGGCAAGGAGCACAGGTTGCAACCACGCCTGACACAGGGACATGCGCAGAGAAGCCCCTCAGTGTGGGCAAAAGCATTCTGCCGCACCTTTCCTTGTGGTCCCGGGGCACAGGTGAGAGCTGAGGGCCACAAAGAGAGAGTGGCATGGTGACGGTGGCCCATCCCGCTGCCCCGCAGCAAGGGGAGCGAGGGCAGCAGGTCAGAGGGACTGTCAATCCTATTCACAGTTTCCTGTTACACTTAGGATAAAGTCAAACCTCAGCACTGAGAGCAATGCCATTCCCTGGTGTTGTACTAATCCCAAATCTGGGCGTACTTTTCTGTCCATTTTTAAGCAAAACTGAGAATAAGCAAGATAACTCAGCTGTGTGTTCTAAAAAAACACCTGCTACTAGACGGTGAGTCTGAGCCAAGTGGAGTAGCGTACGTATGAAGATTAACATTAACAGCAGGACTCACTTTCAGACCCTGTCTTCACTGTGTTCACACATCCGAGGCCCCATCAAGCCTATGTCATTAACTTGGCCTAATCCCAACTAATTCTCTGCCTGGTAAAACCAACTTTAAAATCATCAAGGCTGGGCCCTAAAATTCCATGAATAGATTCCCCTGACCTCCACCTTCTGAGACATTACTAAATGTTGTCAAGGTAGCGCTCTCCTTTATTGTAGTAGTTTTAATAAATTTAGCTCTGTTTTTTGTTTTGTTGGTGTGTGTGTGGTTTTTTGTTGTTGTTGGGGGCTTGCGGTGTGTTTTTCTGGGGAAGTCAAGAGTGAACATTTCCTTGCCATGGTCCTTAAAGTCAAGTGCCCTCTAGCCTCTAGTCACCTCACTGGCTTCTCTCCCTCTTGTTCTCTGAGCTCCAGCCGCAAAGGCCCTTGATCACTTTGATCCTGCCATGCTCCCTCCAACCACAGGGCCTTTGCTCATATCATTCTTTCTTTCTGAAATACTTCTGCTGACCTTCTTTATCTGGTTAATTCCTATACAGCTTTCAAATCACCTCCCTTGTCATTTCTCCGGTGAAGCCTCCTTCCCTGTCACTATGAATAAGCTAAACCCCCTGTTATTTGTGCTTACAGCCCTTTATCTTGGCTTTACAGCACTTACCCCCATTGTAGTTTCACCTTCCATTTTTAGTTATTTGCTTACTGTGTCTATCCCACTTAGAATGTAAGGTCAATGAGGGCAGGCACTGTGTCTATTTTAACCATTCACCCAGTTCTTTGCCCTTCACCTGGAGTAGGTCCTCAGCAAAGAGTTCCTGGATAAATGAATGGATGGCTGAATGAAGAATAGCCAGATTTTGCTTCTAATAAAAACTCATGGTCGTGTGTCTCTACCAGCCTGCGTGCATACGTGTGTGCCTCCTGTGTCTGTAGCATCAAGTTAGAGAGGTGGACGTGGGCCAGGCTGTAGGAATGGTGCCACCAATGACAGCAGAGAGAAGGCAGGATTCTGGAGGACACCTCAGTCTCTCCGCACTGAGCTACCCCATGTCGAACCCACTTCCTCTGACCAGCCACGCGGTGAGAGCTGAAGAGGTTTGGGGAGCACTCCGACAAGTTTCCCCTCCACTTCAGGCTAAGTTGGACTATTACTAGCTCTCCCGCATACCCAAAGCCAAGGACTGCGCAGACAGACAAGAACCCCTGGCCTTGGAAAGATTGAGACACATAAGGATTTTGTTCTTGTTGTTCGGTTGCTCGGTTGTAAGACTTTATTTTTTAAAGCAGTTTTAGTTTAGCAAAATGGAGAGGAAAGCACAGGGCGTTCCCATACACCTCCAGCCTTCACACATGCCCAGCCTCCCCCGCCATCATCACCCCCCCAGAGCGGAAACACTCGTTACAGTCAATGACCCTGCAGTAACACGTCATTATCACCCAAAGTCCACACTTCACCTTGCGTTCGCTCTTGGTGGTGTACATTTTATGGGTTTTGACAAATGGGTAATGACATGTCTCCATCATTATAGAATCACACAGAGTATTTTCACTGCCCCTAATACTCTTCCGGGCTGTACCTGTTCATCCCATCCCCCTCCTCAGCCTCTGGCAACCACTGATCTCACTGCCTTTGTAGGGTTGCCTTTTCCAGAATGTCCTATAGTATGGCAGAATCCTACAGTATGTAGCCTTTTGAGATCAATTTCTTTCACTTAGTAATCTGCACTGAAGTCTCCTCCCTGTCTTTTCATGGCCTGACAGCTCACTTCTCTTTAGGCCTGAATGATATTCCAGTGGCTGAACGTGCCTCGGTTTATTGATCCCCGCACGTCCTCAAGGACATGTTGGTTGCTTTCAGAGACACATAGGTTTTAACCAGAATGCCTAGCTGCCTTTTTTTCTCAGCTAAAGACCTATTTCATATTCTTACTTTTCAACCTGGGAGCACTGAAGCCATTTCATTTTAAAAAGGTATTATTTAAAAAACAAAGAAAGTAATTTATTTTGTTTTACAACTTCATTGAAGCATAACCTGACAGCTAGTAAACTACACATATTTAAAGACTACAATTTGACAAGTTTTGACAGATGTAAACACCTGTGAAACCACCAATATCGTGATAATGAACATATCCACTCCCCCCAAAGTTTCCTCATGCTCCTTCTCTTTCCCCCATCTGCACACGATCACTGATCTGCTTTCTCCCAACACAGATTAATTTGCATTTATTACAGTTTCTATTTTTTAAATAGATTTTCTAGAACTTCTCTCCTTCTCTCTCCCTCTCTCTGTCTCTCTCACTCCCGCAATTACAAAGAGTGCAACAGAAAACAGCCAAGGTCACACACCTTTTAGCCTGCAATCTTGATTCTTTGGGCAGCAGCAAGGTAACCCACCAGCTTCTCCTGATGCAGAGTTCGAAGCCCAGTAAGCACTGCTGGGGAACAAGGCACGCCATCGGAACCGTGTTGGTTTCTGTGAGTAAATGATCCCTATGAAAACGTGGACCCAAGAAGTTAAGCCAGAGAGTGGACTTAATAAACTCTCTCTCATGCAACAGAACTCCACAAGATTACTTAGAAAATTCTGAGTTTGACCCACTTTCAGATGCTGGGCTGATTTGAAAGAATGGAGGCAGATGTGCCATTTGGAAGAATAACCAACAAAGATGAGATGGAATAGATCCTTCTAGAATGAGTCTTTTCTTTTTAAAAAAAGTTAATAATTTTCAATTTAATAATAATGACTTTCACATCTCATTTCAAAAGCTCGCTAAAAATTGTGGGAGGGAGGCTTATCCTAACGTTACTCTGGCAACTGGCAGCAGCGCCATTTGCAGGCAATTTGCAGCTGTGTATCTGCACGACGTTCACACGGAAAAGAAGGTGTTGACTGTTGACACACGTCCTTGGTGAAGACTCTTCGAACTCATTCCCTTCCAAACAGCTCCCAGGAGCTTCCAGACCCCAAGGATGAGCCACGACCTGCCAGATGCCAATTGGGTTTGTAACTAGGCTCCTCTTAAAAATGTCCTCGCTCTACCTACACGAATATATGTCTTAGGGTTACCCGGTGAGGAAACATCGCTTTGCGCCCCAGAGGAATAAGCAAACCTTCACCAAAAGATCGGAGCACCAGTCGGGCAGAACCCTGCCCAGCTTTGGGCTTGTTGGGACAGAAGCAGCAGTGGCAAGAACTATAATTATAATGGCCAACATGAGGACTCACTCAGGGCCAGGCATTGTGCTAAGCCCTTTCACTTGTACTGTCTCGTTAAATCCTGACAACAATTCTGGAAGGTAAAAGCTAATATTATCCCCATTTCACAGCAGAGGAAATCAAGGCTGTGTGAGGTGAAGTGACTTGCGTGAGATCACCTTGCTGTGTGTGGAAGAGCTGGAATTCGGAACCGGGTCTATCCGCTGACATGTAACCTTCCAGATATCTGCCTCCTGTTGGCTGTAAACGTGTACAGCAGAGGCTGGGTCCCAGGGCTAACCCGAGCTGCCTCCGAGGCTCACCCCCAGCTACCTTCATGGTCCTATATCTGCTCTCAGCCATGACTGATGGGAAGCCTTACAGTCCTGCCCCTTGCCTTTGTGCCACTCACACTCCAGAGCTCCTCGAGGGATCTGGACGGAGTCAGACACCTGCAGAAACTGCACGTGTGCCTATCTTTCCCTGCCCTACCCCCCCGCCCTTGCCCCTTCCAGGTTTCCCACCAATCACCCACAGCAGAGCCCCACCTCGGGGTCCACAGCCAAGGCACCAACCCAAGACAGTTTCCCAGGGAGTGGCAGGTTTATGATAAAGGGAGGTAGGGAAGGTCACTTCTCTGGAAGTAGCTCTTGTCTCTGCCCCAGTCGTGGCCTCAGAAGCCGCGGGGGCCTGTGGGCACTCATAGGGCTGGTTTATACGGTGCGGTAGAGCAGGGCCATCGCCCTGGCCCTCACCTTCCAGAGAGGCAAGAAATGCTAATGCATGGAAAACACTTGGGGACAATCCTGTCCCAGAGAACTCACTGAGTAAAAGAGAGATGTGTTCAGGAATTCCAGTGGAGAAAGGGACATTTCCTGTCTCTCTTCTTCCCACCCCCCCACCTCCAGCATGGAGCAGAATTAGTAAAATCATCCCCCACAAGTGGGAAAGAATAACATGGTAGATAACGATTGATCCCTTTGGCTGCCAACATCTAAAGCTTGGCTGGTAGGCTTGAATCAGGGAATGTCTGAGATCACCTTTTGAATACAAATGGCCCAGAACCCCTTGCCCAGCTGAAAAATGCCCAAGGAGGTGAGGTGTTTCTGAGATTCAACTGGAACATCCCAGGGGTTGGATTTGGGATCTTTTCGGATCCTTATGACAGAGTCTATGTGATTCTCAGTTTAGGCTAAAGCAAGAGCCTGTCCACACACGCTCACCCAACCCACCCAACCTTATTATCACTACAGATTCCAAACCACCCTAATTCTGTCCCTTTTTCCCCATCGTCAGCCTCAGCGGGCAAAGACGTTTGAGCTTGATTCAACTCCTTGTCTAAGCCACAGCTGGAGTGTCATCCCTTCATGTCCTGATTTAGCAGACATTTACTCAATGTCTACTCCATGCTAATTACTCTTCTAGATTCTGGGGATACAGGGCAAATAAGATGGAGCCTGCAGTCTAGTGAGGGGGCTGCACCTATGTCTCAGCTTTGCTCTCGTATCCGCGCATACTGTTCCCTCTACTTCTCAACACCTGTCCCTTTGTTTGTGGCTGACCAACTACACTCACCCTTTAAGTCCCGCTTACACATCAGTGCTTCCTTCTCAAAGCCTCTGCTGACCTTTCCCCCACCTAGAACTCCTTCCTGTCATTTCTACAGTCCCTTGTGCTTCCCTTTTTGTAGTCCTTATCACAGGGCATTGTAATGATGTGTTTACAGATGGTGAGCTCCTTCAGGGCAGAGGTCATGCCACTCATTCATTTAATCTATGCTGAGCCAGGTACTATGCTAGACGCTAGGGTTTAGCAACGGTTCCTTACAGACAAGCTCTCGTCCTGTCCTGTCTTCATGGCACTCACCTCCCATGGGGGCAGGCAGAAGAAACGTAACTCATTCTCAGTTTCCCACACTTTAGCAGGGGGCTTGATGGAGAATGGCTCCTCATTAAGTCCATAAAGTGAATAGATGAGAAGGCCAGGTATTTCCTTTCTGTTGGGCTAGGGCTTGGGTACTAGGACTATGTCACCATGGAATGAAACCAACTCAAGTAGAAATCTGACAATTGTCCCCCCAAATCCAAAAGTCCCTGGAAGAGTGATTTGTGTTGTATAGACCAGGGGTCTAAAACTCACTCACCTACAGGAAACCAGAAGGTCAAATGCATGTGTGACTTATTTCAGGTACAAGACCATTGTCCGCCCATTTCTGGAGGCCGCGGTCAACGGGAGAGTGAACCCCAGGAGATGTGAAGCTTCCCTTCTCAGCTGATTCACTGGTTTCCCTGTAGGAATGTGAACCAAGTCTATCCCACTTTCTCAACAGAAGCCAAAAATTTAAAATCTGATGCTAAATCTTCAACATTTTCCCAAATTTTTGCCTCCAAACCTGGTCTCCAGATTTTCAGTACTTCAGTTGTTTTAAATGACTAGACATAAGAGTCTGTAGACAATCACCTGCAGCTTCTGGTACTGATCCGGCCTCCAATCAAAATCCCACCTAGAAAGACTTCTTTACCATGAATGCTTCTTGTCTGAATAAGCCCAGAAGGGAAACGAAAAAAACAAAAACAAAAACACAGGAATACCTGGGGAAGGCTGAGAAATGAGCGCTCTTACCTCGGATGTGCTTAGTAAGACATGCCCACCCCTACCCTGTAAAAGCCCCGGGTTAGGGGGCTGCGGTCTAAAGGGAGGGGTCAGGTCTGGCATCCGTGATCTCCCCAGGAGGCCACTCACAGCCATTGGAGCAAGGGCAAGTCCCCGTGCCTCTGCTATAGGTTGTCTCAACGAAGAGGGGCCTGCCGGGGTGCAACCGGATAGCTTCCTGGTCCAAAGGCCTGCTGGCCTCCCCCCTGTGTTTCTGGACAGTATTAACTTACACAGGCCTACAAACAAGCCAGGCACTCTCCGGCCTATTGGGTTACATACAAAGCACAAATGAACTTCCTGGGATAACTAATAGAGGAAATTGGAAAGGAAGGAGCAATCTATCAATTATCAATAGGCAGCTCACAGGAACTCTGCAAATTAAGTAGTTACAATGGCTAATAGAGATGAAAAGAAAACTGTAGAATTAAAAATATATATCTTCCTCCAGGATGTAACCGTTGAAAGGAACGGGCTGCTTTTCTCACTCCCACAATAACAAGCCCCATCAGGTAAGGTTGGAGAGAAGGAGAGGAGAGTAAAGATCTTTCTGTGTGACTGTGTGTATCCTTACCCCGACCTGGGGGATGGTTCTCTGCCTCAGAAGCTGCTGGAGGCAGGAGAGCGTGGGCAGTACTTCCCCAACTTCAGAGGCAGGTGAGGTATTTTAAAAGGTATACTCAGGAAAAAGTACTTACTTACAGGGAGGTGATCAGGAGATTCGAAACCCCTACAAATTCATACAACTTTTAGAAATGGCTTCGGATTTCCCCCGAATACATCATTATATTAAGAGCTGACATTGACCCCCAAGGACCAAGCAGAGGGACTCTGCATTAGTAAATACATTGTTTCATTTATTTTTTCCAATTCCTGTGCAAGATAAGTATTACTTTGGGAGCCCTTTTTATAAATGGGGGAACTGAGGCACATGCCCCAGGACAGTTGGATATGAAAATGTGGAGTCTAGATTTTTCCCAAGGCCTCCAAGTGACTCAGAACAGAAGAGGCAGGGTAACCGGGCTGCTTTCTGAGTTACGAGGATGTTTCCCACCCTCAGGGTTCTTCCAAGGACTAAATGAGATAACGCGGGGAAAGCCCTTGGCTCAGTGTCCTGGCACATAGCATTTGTCTAGTAAGTTTTCTCCCCTTCCCATGGACATGCGTGGGGCTTTAGGACAGTATACGCCTGGTTAGTCTGTTTAACAGCTGCTCACTGCTTTCCTACCTCCCCATCCTCCTCCCTAAACGATCTCCACGTGACTGCTGCATTAGGCTGCCTAAATCCCAATTCTGACGTCACACGGAGCTCTTAAACCTTCAGGGACTCCGCACGGCCCAGAAGGTGAGAGGTAAGAGCCTCAGCCTGGCAGTCAGAACCTCTAGGTGATGCCTTCAACATAACTCTCCAGCCTTTTACCTGGCCCCATTCCCAGGACGAGAGCCAGGGTTTCCCACCACATTACCCTCATCTGTGATGATCTGTGGGGCTCCTAGTGTCTTCTTTATGGACACCCCCAACCCACCATTTCCCAAAGCCTGCGCCGAATGCCTCCTCTCCCCTGAAGCCTTCTCATTACCTTCCATCCCTTCTATCGTCCACCTACAGCACTCTGGTTCAAACTTCAGTAAGAACCCTCACGCTTCCCTCCCTACATCAGAGCCACGTCGGGTCCTTTCTTATGTTCCCGACGTGAGTACAAGTTCGTCAGGGTCGGGTGGAGACGTGAACGTTTTATCCATTTTTGCGCTGTTCATTGATCGCATAATATAACACTGTGTCCCGTAAGCATGAATTGAATCCCGTTGGTGCTAAAGGGCAGGCTAGAGATATGGGTTATACTCAAGCAATCAAAGATAAATTAATTATCCTTTGTCTGAAAATAACTCTTATCTCTACCCTACCCTTCTACATCAACTGAACTCGATTCATGATTATCGAACCACGTCGGGGAAAGCCAGGATGGAGAGTGAAGGAGACATGGCCCTTGTGCTCGAAGAGATAAAGGCCCGAGCACATACTTACTGCCAGGGTGACGCGCACGGCCGTGGAGATAAGGACCCTGCCAGCTGGCCCTCCCTCCGTGCTTCGCACGTGCCGGTGCGGTGGCGGGCTCTTTACACGCATTTTCGTATTCGACCCTCGGGCCAATCCCATGGGTTAGGTTCTCCTTATTTCTGGGTTACAGATCAGGAAACGAGCTAATAAAGGTTAAGCCGCCTTGCCCAGGATCCTAGTTAGGGATCACATTCAAGGGCATGTGACTGAAGCCCCCCAACCAGCAGCCTGGGGCAGGGAGTCGCAGGCTGTGCCTTCAAAGGCCAGGAGCCTCCTGTCTTTCAGCTCCAAGTGTGACCTTTCTCCTCTCGCTTGTCACCTTGTGGTTGCAAGATGTCAGCTCCACAGCCAGCCTAGCATCTGAGATCTAAACAAGGAGTGGGGAAAGGACAAGGAGGAAAGTCACAGGCAGTGAGTCTGACCCCTTTTAAAGTGTTTCTGGGAAGCCTTACCAGTAAACTTCATCTCCACGCCATTGGCCAAAGCCATGTCATATGAGCACCCTTAACTGTAAGGGAGGCAGGAAATGCAGTTATATAAAAGGACTCATTGCCAGGCTAAACAAAACCGGAATTCCTCGAGTAAGAAACAAGGAGAATGGATCCTGGGTGAGCAGTGAGCGGTGTCTGCTCTCCTACTTTCAAGCCAGGGCTTGAGTTAGTGGTGTCCTAGTAAACACTTCACTGGCTGGGGGTGCGCCGGGGGCGGGGGTGCAGTAGAGCTCTGATGTGAGGCATTTGCCCATTTCTGTGGTATAAATACTCTCATTCTGGATCACATTAATCTACAAACGTGACTGCAAATGGCTCACAGGATTCCTGAAGATTTAACAGTCCACTTTCACGAGCTGGTGTGAGCCAATTCCACAACACCATTGACTTGCACCTGCCTGACTCCGGGGAAACACTCTTTACCATGAGCCTTTTCTAAAGGCCACGGGACGTAGGGAAGGGAGAAGCAAGTGCGCATCCAGGGACCGCGCAATTCTTGAACTTCGGAAAACTGTTGGGGCAGAGGGACCCCCATGAGATCAGATGTACCACGTGTTTAAGCAGTCGGACATGACCGAGAGCTGCCCCTTTCCAGGCAGACAGGCCCGAAGCCCCTGGGGAGAAAAGGGGGTTGCAAGGAGTGACCCACGGAAAGTTCTTCTCCAGGGACACCTGTGGAATTTTAGGACCATGAGACCAAGCCTCAAGGCAGAAGGCCCTGATAAGGCAGCTAATGCCTAAAACTGAGAGAAAAGGAAGGAATTTCCTTGCACCCTCTTCTTTTCTACCTTTATGGGAGCGGTTCTCAACTAGGGTGATCCCGCCCCCGGGAAACAACAGGCAATGTCAGGAGACATCTCTGGTTGTCAAAACTGGAGCAGGGTAGGGGTGCTACTAGCACCTACTAGGGAGAGGCCAGAGATGCCACTGAACATCCTACAAGGTACAGGACAGTCCCCTCACCCCACGAGAATCACCCGACCCAAAATGTCAGTGCCGAGGTGGAGAAATTAGCCAACAAATGTTGCCCCATGAGTTTTGTGAGCAGCAGAGAAGATTTATTTTCTTACTTTTTCTTTTTCTTTTTCTTTTTTTCTTTTTTTTTTTTTTTTGGTATTGGTGACAGTGGGGGCGAGGGGAGAGGGAGGGGGGAGTGGAGAAGGGAAGACGCTGTTTATTATTCAACTCCCACTTCCACAGCAGGGAAAACACTGTTTATACAACACATCAAAGGTCGCTGCCACAGATATCAATTCCATATTGCATGAGCCTTTGCCAAATCAAATTAGCTTATTTTCCTTGATATTAAGTTTGACAAGCAAAGAGACTGTGAAAACCAGAATTCCAACTGGGCGTGCCCCTGTAATTCAGTAAATTTTTTTAGCATGGAGATTCCAACAGTAGCCTTATTCTTCACGTAAGGATTATATTACTGTCTGTATTTATCTTGTCTGGAAATTTACCTCATTGTATCCTCAATTCCGTCTAATATTCAAATTCTTCAGGAACGTGACAGAGGCAGCAGACGCTGTTTGGACTGGCCGTGGATACCAAGGGCGGTCGGCCGGGTGGTGCCCCAGGAAGAGAGGGGCCCCTGCTCCGCGGGAAACCCACTATTAAGACGATTTGGTGCGGGGCAGTGGTGTGTCAGCATTTGTGTCAGTCAAAAGAAAAAGAAAGAAAGAAAATATCCCCAGGCCAGTTACTCTTAATGGTTTTTGGTTCCGGATAGCTTTGAAAATCTGATGAAAGCTGGGACCTCTCTTCTGCAGACGTGTGCACACAGACCCACATTCTGCACGGAATCCGGAGCGCTCACTGGCTTCCTGACGCTCCACCACGGAGCCCCGGGCCCGGATTAAAGCCCTCTGCTCTGGGTCAAAGTGTGTCAGGACAAGAGGCTGACCGCGGCACCAGGTGGCCCCGGTCGTGTCCCGGCCCTTCCATAGCATGACCTTCCATCTGTGACCTCAGGCCTCAGCTCCCGGAGCCCGGCTTTCCTCTGCTGTAAAGTAGATCTGGGCACCTCCTTCGCCAGGTGGCCCTGTCCTGGAGGACGAGCTGGCCCCAGGTCAGCATGGAGAGGGGCCCAGATGGGGATGCAGGGGGAGGCAGGGAAACCCCCTACTCGCTAAACTAGTGTTTATGGGG
Source organism: Ursus arctos (assembly GCF_023065955.2). Taxonomy (NCBI): domain Eukaryota; kingdom Metazoa; phylum Chordata; class Mammalia; order Carnivora; family Ursidae; genus Ursus; species Ursus arctos. The sequence goes on from NW_026622819.1 coordinate 60,926,487, forward strand.
TATCTCCGACCTGCGGCCCCTCGCAGAGTGCTGGGAACTCAGAGACAGACAGGAGCCCCTGCCCTCCAGGAGCTCACGAAACATTTCCAGTTTCCCAGGAGAGCCGAGGAGGCTTCCGCGGTGCCATGGCCTGGGTGGACAGGAATGAAGTCAGGAGCCATGAAGGGCTGAGGGCTTGGGGAATGAGACTGGCTTGGGTGCCAAGGGTGGGACAAGAGGAAACCCAGGTGTCATTCTCTGGCTGCACGCAAGGCCTGGCCTCAGGATCATGCATTTTTTATACCAGCCCAGAACACAGCAGCTTCTAGGTCTGGGAAGAGTACCCAGAATCCCTAGAGGAGGGTTGAGCCTCAACTGTAATCTTCCACAATTGACTCTGATTGGTGCACTTTGGGGTCTGTGATATCAGGTACGCCTGTGAGCCCTGCTTCCCGCTGGAGCCACACAGTGTGGGACATAGCTTCTCAGCTCCACCAAGCCTTCTTGTTCATGAATGGGGCCTGACGCACAGGAAGTGCTTGCTTAGCATTTGCTAGAAAGAACGAATAAATGGGCTCCTCTAGGGGGAGGCACATGCAAGGGGATAGGGCGGGGGAGCTGAGAACTCTTGGTTGGGAGGCCTTGAGGACACGGTCTTGTGGGGAAACATGAGCAGGAGTTAATGAGGTAGAGAGGGGAGACAGAGGGAACAGATCGGGGAGGGCTGACAGCAGGCAGGAGATTGGCAAAGTCAAGAAACTGAGAGGGTCCAGGAGGCTGGAGCACTGAGCATGTGAGGGAAGGCTTCAAAGGGTGGCTGGAGGGGCAGATCACACAGGGTCCTTGTCATAGTTTGCGGTCTGTCTGTCCTCTGAGCAGTGGGAGGCCACTGAACGGCTTCAAACACCTTGGGCAATTTTCTTCCCTTCTCTGTTTTTCAATCCAGACAATGGCAGCATGAGGGAGCATTTCTATACACTTGTCATTTGCCTTCCCAGACTCATCTCTTTCTTTTCTCCCTGGACACGGTGCCCCGAATTTCCCTTGACAATCTACACTCCATCTCCTCGGCTGTGAGATCCGACTGGGATTTGTTCCACACCAGCTCCAGAATGGCCCTCATCGCCCTAAGCCAATGAATATATGTCCTCCTCTTGTCTATAGGAATTGATTTGCTGATGGTCACAAAACACAATTGACACAAATGAGGTGAGAGAACACACTGGCTATGGACTTCCAGGATGTGAGGCTCTCTCTCTTCCACAGGAACTGCCAAGAGAAACTCTTCTTCTCCTGGATAGTTTGATCTGAAACTCCCCTCCTGCATCAGAAGCTGAAGCCAGGGAGGAGCCTGGAACTTCTATAGGCCACCATGTGGGACTTCAAGATGAAGCTGACATCTTGAAAGATAGAGCCAGGAAATATAGCTAAATGAGCCTTGATGATACTCGGTAAGCGCCTGAATCAAGCCTCACCTGATGGCAGCTACTTCTGGACCTTTCAACTTCCCAAGCCAACTGTTCTTCTTTGTTTTTAAAGTCATCTTTGAATTGGGCTTTGGACATAGAGATACTAATTGATGCAGGCAGTTGAACCACTGCTCTCATGTTGCTGATTCTGCAGAACCGTTTTTACAAAGACTTGTCGAAAGACGGGGGCATCTGGGAGGTAGAAGCTATGTGGAAACAGTAATCTGAAAGCATGAAATCTCATATTTGACCAAAGTATTATGATGGGCCATCAGTCCAAAACTTCACACCACAGTACAACCAAATTCACAGTGAGCGGTCTGAAATGCATGCGGACACGGTTGCAAAGATTCGGGATTCAGTTTCCATTTGGAGGAGAGCCTAGAATTTTTGGATGTTTCCCTGAGGATTCAAGCTGGTGGATCTGAAAAGCCAGCAGGGGGATCTCCTGAGAGGCGTTTTTACAACTCTCCAGGATACTTCCTCCCTGAGGATAAGAAGGCACTTTTCTTCTGGTCCTTAGGCCCTTCCATGGTGGAAAGTTGGCTGGAAATCAGAAGGGATGAGTAATGAGGAAAAGCTTGCAGGCTTCAAAGAGCAGCATTTGGTTTGGGCTGGGCTTAAATAATCAGTGGAGGGCCTGGTGGGTGGGTTCGGGTTTGTGGAAGCCCATTCATGGCTCCCTAGTGCTGGGCATGCTTGGCCATCTCTTCCTTTTGAACTCAAGGAAGACGACAAAGGGCCAATGGCAGGCCTGCTGTGATGAAGCCTGAGTCTCAGCCGGCAGAATCGCCTCCGAGGAACCAGCATGGCCTCTATTCTTTCAAGGTGTCTCAAGCCTCAGGGCTCTTTCTCCTGAGCAACCTGCTCAGAGACTTTTCCAGAAACGGAATGAAGGGGGATCTTTGCATAGGGAAGAAGAGTAGAAATAACGTTTGATCTGCCTTTACATGACCTGTCGGAATTTGCCTTTTATAGACAATATTTTTCTGGCTCTTCTCTGAGTTGGGCAGTTACCTCATCTCTCTCAACTTCCATTTCTCCTTTGGCTCCATGAGGACCATGCCACCTGCTCCAACAAGTTGCTCTAAAATTAAATCAAATCTCCTATGGAAATTGCTCGGCGCAGGCCAACACATTAAGGAGCTCGATAAAGATCGGCTGTACCGGGCGCATTACAACACGAGAATGCTACAGCAAGAACAAACTGTAGTCCAGCGTCATGAAATGTCGTGATGCCATGAAAAGGAAAAATAAAAATCTAACTAAATAAAAGCTAACGGCTTTCCAGCGCTTGTTTGCATGAAAACACAGTGATATACTTTCGCTTCGGCAGCGGAGGGGTCGCAGAGTTCAGCCCGTTGCGTTGGCATGTGAACTTGTGGTTTCTGCACAATGAATCAGTCCACGATGGGAAAATTAACTTAGTGGAGCACGGTGATGTCAATGTCACTCTGAGGAAGGTGCTGGTACAATGTACAGCCACTACAAACGTTCGACGCTAGCACACTAAATAATGTCGTCTGGGGGTCTTGCTGACATGCCGTTCACATTTACAACCCTAATGTTAATCTAAAACATTTTGGTTTGACATTGGGGGAGACGGAGGGGGCAGAAAGTGGAGGATTCCTATGTTCCTGTCGATGCCAAGTCGGGCCTGAGTGTCTCCCATGCTCGATCCTTGGGGCACCGGTTTGGGGGTGAGTCATTCCGCCAACTGCATAGTGGCTGTGTGAGTCGGACAAAGCCAACTCAGGGTCCCTCCTTTCCAGTTGGTCCAGTTTGCTCCTGAGCACGGGCCCATCCGCCAGTCTCAGAACCGATGAACCGGAAACGCTGCTTAGACATGGATTGTTCTCTCTTTTACTTCTAATGGGAAACTTCCTTCCCCCAGAGGGGATCTCTCGGGCGACTTCTGCTGATTTCTCATTGCAGAGTTGTCTGAGCCAGAGAAGCAAGTGCAACTTGAAAACAGGCAAAGTCAGCCAGGCTTCTCTGTAACCCTCTAATAGCCTAGATTGACTTTCGTGGTTTGGAGGAAGTTCACATTTTTCCAAACCAGCTTCTCCATCACTGTAACAGCCAGGGTGTCCGGGAAAACTGCCTGTCTTTTTGCAGGGGCCCTTATGTTAAAAGATAGATTAAAAATCATAAGAAAAGGTCAGAAGCTTTTTTTTCCTCTGAGCTGGGAAAAGAAAGAGTGAGAGATGAGTGGCTAATGGCTTGGGGAGATGCAGGCAGCTGGACTGCAGTGGGTCAATGGAGCTGTTCCATCCCCAGAGCGGAACTTGTGCACATCAAAGACCCACGCGGGCCACTAACGGACTTCTCAGCAGAAGCAGCTCGTACACTAGAAGAACTCTTGTTTTTCCATTCTGAGAAGAATACTCCTGGCAAGGGATTCGTAAATGAGCTCTGAACGGGAAGAGGGGATTAGAGCAGAGAAGGAAATCTCACCACAAGAACTATTTACAAGCTATAAATCCGGTTGTTAATTTCAAGCCATCAAAACCGTTCTTCTATCTTTAGCCCAAAACAACAACTGATGGTCATCAACACGGGCAATCCAGCAGAGGAACGCTGCGCGGGGCTGTAGCACCCCAGCCATGCCAGCCACTGCCTCTCCCAGCAGATAAAATATGACCTTAATTATAAGTCAACTCGTTCTCATTAGGAGAGGGAGAGGGGGAAGCTGGAGAAGACTGGTTGAGAAATGGAGGCTGGTGGCGGGGAGCAGAAATGTGCATGCAATTTGCAACAGGAAGAAAGCAAGGCTGACTTTTATAAAAGATGTGCCAAGAACACTCCAGGCTCCAGAAGAGACGGGAGCCCAGAGCAGGCAAAGCCTTGTTGATTACACAGAGGCAAGATCCAGCACCACCATTCCCACCAAGGGCTTCCTTTCTCATATGAAAAGTTGACTGTAAGATAAAGATTTCTCATAACTGTCCTATTTAATTAAGGGAGGAGGTGTGGTTTCACGACCCACCCTCAAGAAGGAATGATTGATAATAACTTCACAAAGTTATTACCACATCTATTACCTCTTTCCTTTGTATGGCTTACATTATCTGTGCATCTATTGTGTGCTAGATATAAGGTTAATTACAATAAGGCAGATAGTGTTATCATCCCCCCTTTACAGGTGAGGAAACTGACGTGTAATAAATTGCACAGACACGTAGCTAGGATACATTTCAATCAAGATCTGAACCCAGATTGTTGTGTCTCCAAGGGCTTTGCTTATATCCACTCCACTAGGGATCCAAGTGCCTTTTGCTTTTCACGACTATTTCCTCCAAACCCTGCGAAGTGTCACTTAACAGACAAGGCAACCGAGGCTAAGGGAAGTGAAGAGAGTCACCCAAAGTGACTCAAGTCTGTATGCTGAGGCTGGAATTCCGCAGTATTCCCCCCCGAAGGGCTGGGCACGATGCTCCGTAAGCCAAACACGGACCCTATCTTGATCTGACTGAGAACAAGAGAGGAAGAGGCAAAGCATGAACACGGGTAACGTGTCCTAGAGACGTTGTCCGCTAATTGCAATCCCTTGATTCTCAGACGTTCCCTGGTTCTTACCCTTTAGAGAATCCAGTTTCTCAGTTTCTCATTCAATTCGACAAACTCCCCCAATCCTTTCAATAAATACTTTTTTAGTTTAACGTAGCCAGATTTGGGTTTCTGTTGCTTGCAACCACAGAATCCTATTCTAGGGAATACAGGGAGTATCAAGGGTCAAAGCTGGGAAACCAAATTCTAAGGTCAAGTCCAAAGGGGACACAGAGCAAGGAGAGAGCGATGAGCCAGAGGGAAATGCTAGTGGAAAAAGAGGCTTGCGGACAATGGAGGAAGTAGGCTGGGCAGCTAGAGACCTGGTTTTTAATTCACTTCTGAGCTCGTGGTGTTGCGATGGTCGACCTGGGTTAAAGACCTCCAAGGGCCTTGGCAATTAGATCACGGCAGTTCTCCACAAAGTGTGATCAGCGTGCCACTGGTAGTACAAAGGCAAATCTTTCTTCAAAAAATGCATAGGTTTTTATTTTCACATTTAAATTAGGTTTCTGCTGTGACATTGCTCTCCATTTACAATAGTAATATAAAGCTCATTTTCTTAAATCAGGAAAGCTAAGGAAAAATTCGTCAATTTAAAGAAAAAATCCTATATAAGCATGGCAAAAATCATAAATGTGCCATAAAAAATAAGCTGACATTTAAGAAACTGCACAGCTCTGTTTATTACTTCGTAACACAGCTAACGGGACCTGCCCTCTGTTGAGTTAGAGCTGGATAAGCCAAGATGAGACTTTTCCATGTACGAGGACCCAGGTATGTAGGTGTGGGAGAGTTTTAACCTTAACTGCCCAGAGGTTAACTTCCCTTTTTTTTTTTTCATTTTCACAAGGAAAGAGAAGGTACATCTGGATTGATGTCTTAGATTCAGAAACAACGGGTGCTCTTGAATCAAGCACAAAACAGAAACACCAGAGGTAAAGAAAAGAAAATTATAAAACTAAGTGTAGCAACTTGCCAGTCACGGGAGCACACAGCAGGGGTGAGATACAGGGAGTTGTTCTCAGTAAGTTCTAGAGGCGGGCTGCTCCTGCTGGCGAGTCTCACTTAGCACTGGAGGGTGGCACTCTGGAGATGATGGAGTTAGGCCCCAGGTCTGAACACAGTTGATTAAAGCAAGTTCTGTTGTCATGTTTCAGGAAGTCTCCAGTTATGCCCACAAAGGGTCTGAGACATAAGGGTCCCTCAAAATCCATCAGATTTAACTGTTTGGAGCCAACCGTGGTGACACAGGCATTAGGTTTTAAGCCTAGGCAAATCCTGCTCTAAGTGCAAGTTCTGCTCCTCTTATTTCTCCCTCCTCTGGAGGTAAGGTAGAAAAGTTATCACTTGTTTCGGTCCACACCACCATCATGGTTTCAGTGCCATTCCCATGGTGTTTACTGAACTCACTTAAGTCTCCTTTGGACATAGAATGATCCAATGTATGCGACAATAGGAGCGTGACTGTGCAACAGCGTTTAAGACCTTGTTAACAATATACTTGACAACAGCTACAATTAGGCACAACACAACTAACATTAAGGTACCCTTTAATCAGACCTTTATATAGACAAGTCATGAGGAAAGATTCTATTGGCTGGTTCATCCCACCTTGGACAAGGAATCTCTTGTTCTTGAATTTTATATAGGAACCTCTTGACTTATCCTGAAACATTAATCCAAATGCCACAGGCGGGGTGGGGGTGGTTAGCCAGTACACAAAAGCTGCCTTGTTTGGTCAGTAAATAACCCAAAGTGACTTGATTGTCCAACGTCATTGCAAGTGAGCAAGGGAATAAGGCTGTCACCATTGAGCTTGACCAGCAGACACCTTCTGGACAATTTCCTTTGGTGTGATTGCCATTTTGAGGGACAATTTCTAATGCAGTGTTCGAATCAAGAACCCCAAACGTAGGGATAAGCCCATGTCCAAGGTGAGAGAGCCCATTATCTCTCCCTCTTCTGGGACATTTGCTCTTACACAGGCAGGTCCTTTGGTGAAACCCCAGCATGGGTACAAACCCAACCAACTCTACCAAGATGGTAGATTCTTCCCAAGGCCCACTTTGGGTGGCAATATCACCTTAGCAGAAACACATGAAGTCACAAAGGGCATCACTCCGCACTTTAGTAAATAGGGTAAGGAAACTTCTCAGGCATCTAAGTGCCATTATAACCAAACATACCTCAAGTTTAACAAAAAATTGTGTATTGAGTTCAACAAGCACATGGACATTTTCTTTGGTCTCTCAAAAAGAGTTAAGGGGGGGGAAAAAGCTTTGTTAATTATTTCCTGTGAAATAATGATTTACCATCAGCAAAATCACACATTACACTGCTTTAAAATTTTTTTGACATTAAAGCCAGTGTTGTTGTTCCTAAAACTGGTTGCTGAATATTAACCAGGAGGATATCATTCAGACCCATAAGGGTATTAACTGTAGACCAATCGGAAACAAATGCATTTCTGTGAATACCTTTTATCATAATTGCAGCTAGTAACATTTGCAGTACAGAACCTTAACAGAAGGGAACTCCATAGAATTCCATGAGAAAAAATAACAGGCTCAAACAGTTTGGTGAAAAAAAAAATAAGGTCTCATAATAATTTTGAGTTACTTAGAATCTGAAGAATGCTAGACAAATCTAATTATTTTTTTTAAGATTTTATTTATTTATTTATTTGAGAGAGAGAGAGAGAGAGAGTGGGGACAGCTCAGAGGCAGAGGGAGAGGGAGAGAAGCAGACTCTGGGCTGAGCACAAGCCCGACTCGGGGCCAATCCCACGACCCTGAGCTCATGACCCGAGCCGAAACCCAAGAGTCTGCCGCGCCACCGACGGAACCACCCAGGCGCCCCCAAATCTAATTATTGTATTGCGTTTCCTTTTTAGAAAGTAAAAAAAGCCAATCTTTGTGTTTACCCAATGGCTAGCCAGGAAAACCCAAAGATACTTTAAATTTCAAAGACATCCTTAAGAGTTTTATGAGTCTAAATTTGGGGCCTTATTTTGGGGAAAGGGCTATCAAAAAGAGTCGTGAGAATGGACCAGTCACAGAGCAAGGGAAAGTTGTCTTTTTGGCCACCTAAGTAAACAGAGGGACAGAGGCACAGAAGTTAACATAAGAACCAGTAGGATGTCAATGAAGAGCCCTTACTGCATCATTAAAAACAACCTGCAGGTGTGATAGAAGGGAATAAAAAGGCAAAACAAAAACAAAAACAAACAAACAAACAAAAAACCCCTAAACTAAACTCAAGAATGGAGTCTTCGGCAGACAGGAATAACTCTTCATTCCCTCAGGCAGAAAGAAAATACAGAGTGCAAGATCATGATTTGCCTTTATCAGACCTCTCCTTTCTGTCCTATTTAAGGTTTTTACTTATTGATTTTTACACCATTACGTTTAGATATTAAAACATATATAAATAGGCATACTACACAATCTTTTACGTTATTAATCTTATTAACATGAAGACAATGTGTATGTTATCCTGACTTTACCATTTTTACTTAAATGTTATAAAAAGGCGAATGTGTTCATGTACCGGCAAGAATCTAAGTTTAAGTGATTGCATGGATGGTGGGCTGATTAAGAGCCCCTTAAAGATAATCCACATCCCGGTCCAGGAACCTGCGCCAGTGTTAATGCTCATAGCAATAGGGCCTTTGCAAATGCGATTAAGCTGAGGATGTTGAGATTATCCTGTATTATTTAGGTGTGCCTGATGTAATCACAGGGTTCTTATAAGAGGGAGGGAGGAGGTCAGAGAGGAGAAAAGATGCTTAGCTGCTAGCTTTGAAGCTTGGAGGAAGGAGCCAAGGGATGCAGGTGGCCTCTGAAAGCTGAAAACAGCAAGGAAGTGTATTCTCCCCTAAAAACTCCAGAAGGAGGGAAGACTTGCCAACACCTTGATTTTAGACTTTTGACTTCCAGAACTATAAGAGAATACGTTTTTCTGAAGATATTAAGTTCGTAGTAATTTGTTACAGCAACGATAGGACGCTAATACACATTCCCACTCTGCACCTATTTTCCTCTCTGCTTCAGGATTAGAAATAAAAATTATTCTCATTGCTGACTCTCAAGGTTTCAAATCCATTAGAGATCTTAGAAATCAAAGTCATCCTTCAAAACAGTACCATCACCAGCGATATTAAAAATTTCAGAAAAATGCCGTTTTAGGAGTCACATCAATAGTTTAAGTAATTCTGAAGACTCGTGTAATTTGTGGCTTGGCTGAAGTCATGAAAATCAACCTTTTCTATGAGGGCATCAGTTAATCATCAAGCTAACCGAACACACACCTTTACATGTTTGTAATTTTAAACCCGAGAACAATGTTAGCTTAAGAAAAGTATAGGAAATTCAGAAAATCCAGATTAAATATGCTTTCTAGCATGAACTAGAATATTATGCTAACGTTATTTTTACACTGTGATTGAATCAGAGAGAAGTCATCAAAATAGGCTGATTTTCAGAGATTCACCTTGATTATATATATCTCTCTAATTTTACATTATTAGCAAGAATTAAGCCCTTAGGTTGTTTAAAAGCACTAAATGAACTACTTTGCATCTTAGTATGGTAACCTGCTAACCAAGATCACGGCTTCCAGGTACATCTTTCCTTGTCAGAGCTGCAGCCTCAGCAAGAGAATAGGCCAAAGGAGCTAAAATATTTAGAGCATTAGCAATTAAATTGTTTTGCTTTTTGGAAACTCTTGAGTTCTCTGTTGAATTCATGTAAGTGCTTTTAAGTCTTTATAAACCAATTAATTTCAGGGCTCCCGTAGAATTGGAGAATCTGGAATCTGATTCATTAGTTTCCTCCTTTCTGGATCAGATAAGCTGGCGTGTGGCATTAAGAACAGAGTTTATGGCCAACTGCAAGAGTGACCATTGTGGAATTGAAATAGTTTATGTCGGGAGCCTGGGGGGTGGGGGCAGATGTAGTAAGTGTTTTTGAACTTGGCAGTCTCTATATTTAACAAAAAACAGACATAGAAGGGGTTCCTTCCCTAGCCAAAAGACAGATTTAGGTCAGGTCGAGGAATGGCAGTATTTGCTTCTCTTCTCCAGACAAACCGTAGACAAATAAACACAACAACCCAAGACTGGAAACTGTTGCTGAGCAAACCCTAGTGTTAAAAGCTAGTCTCGCAGGAGGCTGCAGGCCAGAATGACAAAGCAAGTCAAGAGTAGGGTCGGTCAGACAACCTCGATTAGACAAAGGAAACTCAGCGAGAATGCAAAGAACATGGCCACACGTTCGGAGCTCCATCATTAACGGAGGGACTCAGCCACAGTGCGGAAAGACCAAACCAAGCAGAACGGGGCTCGGATTTTCCAGTTTGCAGGTTACCGGGGTCGGGGAATTAAGCTGGTCAAGGCGATCTCAGGGAAACCATCATTCTTTATGCCCAAGAGTAGAACACAGACCACCAGAACTGAAAACGAACATAAAACGAAACAAAGACAATAACAAGCAAAGAAAAACGAGTCTATTCACTTGCCAAGCAAGGGAAGCCTTGCGAGTGAAGACATTTAACTGAGTAGTTCTCCAAGCAGGAGAAAGAACGTCAGGGATTTTTAAGTGCTTAGAGGGGGGGAAGTTTGTGGTGGTTGTGCTAATTAAGCATTGAAAACTAGACCCCTGGGTAGGATGCAAGGAGTCCACAGGTCTATATGGAGTTGGTTAGGAAAGAGTTCATACTTAGATCCTGTAAGGGCCTGGGATATCAGGCTCTTCCAAATCCATGGTTCTTCAACAGCTTGGACTATTAAGAATTTCTTGTGATGAAACACAACATTCAGCTTTGATAGCCCCTTGGCAAGTGCTGTAGTAACCAAGATTGTCGTTTTATAAAAGGCGTTAAAAAGAAGGGACTCCGAATATTTTCTTACACTCATCCAAATTATGGAGTAGCCCAATGACATTCTCTCAGCCAGGAAACTGTGCCATCTTTCTAAATCCCAGAGACAAAGAGATGGCAAAGTAACTGGGGAACGATAGAGGGCGCTCTTGCTGGGTCTAGCCCAGGCTGTCAGAGGAATGCAGAAAGACGGAAGTAGTATTATTCCTGGCATCTGCACTTGGTTTTTGTTTGGTTCTTTGTTTCTATGTTGTTGAGCATATAGCAGTTACCAGAAAAACATCTCTTTTTAATTAACAAAGTTATTTTTATTTGGATTGATCACAGTCCCAATAGGGGCATGCTTAGGGTTTGTTATTAATAAACCCAATAATAATCTAGCTTCTTAGAAACCTTTTATTAGGGCCATTTGGAATGAAAGCATCAACATAAACTCAGTTGCTCTAAACTATACTTGATGCTAATAAATCTATTCCTGGGTGGCTTACGTTCTAGCCAATCAAACATGTTGGGTTTCCAAGTCATAATAAACTGTGATTAAGGGGACCACTGAGAGAGGCTTTCTCGTCTTCTTCTATGTCAAGGCCAATATAGACAGCAAACTACTTTGTGTGTTCATTCATCCACTTAGTGTTGCAATACAGATTTTCAAAAGTTGAGAAGGAAACAGTGAAGAGTTGTCAAAAGAATTTGAGTTTGTCAAAACTCGGAACTATACCCTAAAAAGGATTCATTGTACTGTACGTAAATTTCACCTTAATAAACTTCATCTATAAAAAAGGAATTTGGATTATTTCCTCTGACAAAGAGAGAACTAAGGAGCTAACTGAAAAATCGCTTCCAATGTCTGTCTGTGGATAAAATGTCTGAAATTTGCTTCATAATATGCCAAGTTTGGGGAGTAGGGAAGGGGTAAAAATGAAACAAGATTGGCCAGTGAGATGATAAATGTTGGAGCTGGGTGGTGGGCATATGGGGATTCGTTATACTATTCTCTCTCATTCTTTATACGTTTGCACTTTTCCATAATAAAAAAAATGTGGACAAATAACTCACAAGTGTATAAAGGGCTTTTACTCAGAGAATGCTGAGCTAATGTTCCAGCGCCAGGCACAATGCTCGAAATATTAAACATCAGATAATGAATATTTACCACGTGCCACACTGAGCTATGTGCTTTGTGTGTGTTGGCTCACTCAGTCCCAGTAGCCCTGAAAAGTAGGTATTATTATTCCTAGTCTATAAAGAAGGAAACTCAGGCTAGGGAAATAAGGGGACTTGTCTCAAGTTCCACAGCTTGGAAATGGAGAAGCCAGGACCCAAATCCACATTGGCCTGACTCCAAAGGCTAGTTTTTGTTTTGATTTGGATTTTGGTTGTATATGTGTGTTTGCAATGCTTTAATGATAAGTACTATTTTTTCATATTGTTTTGTTCAGTTTTGAAAGAAAATTGACCAAGGGAAGATGCTCAGATTTGTTTTCCCCATGCAGGGTATCATATGTGTATGTTTTTCTGGCATGCTTTACAAATCCCACGTGAGCTCCTGTTGGAGCAGTTTGGTCAGGAAATGATGTGACTGTCCTGATTCTGTCTCGCCTCCTTAGGAAGGCTCCCATGATTACCCAGCCCTGCTCAAGAGGGAGCAGGAACTCCCTCTTGATTCCTGCATCCTTTAAGGCTTGGTGAGCAATGAGCACTGAACACGGGGTTCTGGGAGACGCCCACTTTCTGTGCCTCCTGGGGAAACCCAGCCAGACTGTGCGTGTTCCACTCCATCAAAGATCACAGCTCAGAGATTACGAGATTAGGATGATCCTAGGGAAACAACTGAAGTAGGGAAGAGACTGGACCGCCAGCAGGAAACCGCTCTACCCTGAGCACCTACTCTGTGCTTTACGACCTATTACACGTGATCAAGGGTTTTTTTTAATTTTGTTTTTGTTTTTCATTGAAACGACCTTAACATAAAGGGATTATTATCCCCATCTTGGAAAAACTGGAGGTCTCAATGTTTGAGGGTGTCTAGGATGAATGACCCCAGTGTTCATGCTTTTTCTAGTGTGTGGTTTTACTATTTTCTAGTAGATGACTTTCTCGCTTCCCCTCTGTGAGCCTCGGTTTCTTCATGTGCAATACGGGGGTGATCATGCTAACTGGGAAAATTGTAGTGAGGATACAATAACAATGCCTAGTGCCTGAATATACACAAATACATATCCTCCCCTGGGTGGGGGTTTATCGCCCCAGATATGATGGCACAAGGTTTATTTCCCAAGGGCTTTCTGGGCAGGCACACTTTTCCAACTAGTGGTAATGTCAGGAGGCATTGGGGTTCACAGCCATGCCTCATGCCATGCCTCAGTCCTCCCCAGTTCTACAATTCCTTTCTTGCCAACTCTAGATTCTTCCCCTCCCCTTGTCACAATCCTTAGAAAAACTATACACAGGAAGGAGGTGGCCCATTCTGTCCTCACCTTGATCAAAGTCAGTGACCCCCCCCCCAGAACAGAATATCATGGTTGAAGACCCCATCCCTGACTCAGGCACAGAGTTCTGTCTTATCTTTGCAGTTTCCTGAAGTTGTCACCTAGCTGTGCCAAGTGCCCCTGTCCACATGTCCTGGCAGTCCCCATCCTTCTGTGTAGTCTGGATCATCACTGAAATCAGATAATTAACTATATAATTGGTTGTTAAAATTCACTCTGCTGGACTATGAGGGCGAGGACCATGTCTCGTTAACCACTGGGTCCTAGCATCTTGTAAAGTAGAAGGCACAAAGTAGGAAATTCATAATATTTGTTGAATGTTAGAAGGATAAAACATTTTAAATATGTGGAGGTTTCCTCTTTGCAAAGCCAGATTCCATGTCTATCATCTTGATCCACTGTTTTGACCATAGTCGAGTTTAACTGAACTGTTTTGACTGTGCTACTTGCTCTGTGCACTGTCAATGATGTGGCCAGTTAGTAGGCAAGGTTGTGACAAGTTTATGGAACAATCAGATTAATAATGTGATGAACAATAAAATCCTGGAATCAGTGATAAGAATTACACATGGTTTTACCATACATGAGCTAAGAAATAATTACAAATCATTTTTTTAATCCAAATCATGAAGAATATTACTAGTAGGGAAATGCCTATACAAATTAAACTTAACACCTAGATCTATACCCGCCAAAGTTGAGACTTAGAAAATATGAGGAAGGGGCGCCTGGGTGGCACAGTGGTTAAGCGTCTGCCTTCGGCTCAGGGCGTGATCCCGGCAATCTGGGATCGAGCCCCACATCAGGCTCTTCTGCTGTGAGCCTGCTTCTTCCTCTCCCACTCCCCCTGCTTGTGTTCCCTCTCTCACTGGCTGTCTCTATCTCTGTCAAATAAATAAAATCTTTAAAAAAAAAAAAAGAAAAGAAAATATGAGGAAGAGAGCTGAATTCAATGAAGAAAACTCAAAGCTATGGCTAATAAAATGGTATAAACAAAATACCTATAGATGAGCCAGGTGTTTGTGGTAAAATACATTCACAAAAATTTTAGGGTGGCTACTAGTCCCAGTTTTCTTGGGACATTCCTGGCTTTAGCACTGTAAGTTCCACATCCCAAGAAACTCCTGGGTCCAAGACAAACTAGGATGGTTGGTCATCCTAAAAATAATTGACCCTGTTGAAAGTAATGTTGACTCTACCACTACAGCTATATCACCTGGGGTTCTTTTCTCAGTTTTCTCATTTATCAATTGAGGCTAGAGGGGCACCTGGGTGTCTCAGTTGGTTAAATGTCAGACTCTTGATTTCAGTTCAGGTCATGATCTCAGGGTTGTGAGATTGAGCCCCGTGTCAGGCTATGTGCTGGGTGTGGAGCCTGCTGAAAATTCTCTCTCCCTCTCCTTCTGCCCCTCTACCTTCTCCTCTCTTTCAAAAAAAAAAAATTGAGGCCAATAATAGTACCTATTTCATAGGTTCATGTGAGGATAAACTGATATAATGCACAGAAAACATCTTATGCACAACAAAGGCTCAGAATATATTATTATTATTATTATTATTATTATTATTATTAATTCAAAAGCAAAACTAGTTAGCAGCAGAAGTGGAACTTCAGAATGAGAACTTTCTCTCCCCAAGGCTTTCATACATTCCCTTCTATAGTATGCATGTTTATGCATATTGAATTTAATAACCAAGATTTCTAAGGGTGGTGGTTTTTTCTGAGGTGCCCTGTAGTGCTCTGTGTTTAGAAGCAATACATGGCTACTGGATCATCTTTTTTCACATAGCCAGATAGACCTGACCTCTAGGCCATGAAAGGAACTAAGTTCTAAAGCAAGTCCTAATTGCCTTAAGGTCTCCATAATGTTGAAGACGGTGGGTGTAGAATTAGCATTCAAAAACATTGGGGAAGGTTAAACTCAGACCTGTCTGAGTGCACGACTAACACACAGCCTGGCATATTCCAGGCACTTGGTAACTGGCCGCCATTTTGGGTGGGAAGTAATAGCAGCTGGCCTGCCTCAGGCAGATTCCAACTAGGATGAACAAGAGACACTGGTTTTGGAAAGAAACTCTTGTTAAAACAAATAAGCAGCCAATCAAGGTGTCAAGAAGTCTCAGATACCTTTGTGTCTTCATTTGGGCTTGAATCGTAAAGCTGTCTCCCATCTGGAGTCACGCCTTCATTAATCCCTTTCATTTCGGTCATAGCTCTACCGTCCCTTCCTTTGGTTTTTGAGACAGAAAATGGATTCTAGCCCCAAACTCATTTTGGAACCAGGGAAGAAGAAGTTGTAGGGTTGGGAGTGGGTGGGACATATAGAAATGGATGTCAAAGGGACCTTTGTCCCCTGTGTGGTCTTTGACAATGCTGCACCCTATGATCCCACCCATTCCAGCTTTTTCCTCCCTCCAACTGCACTGACCAGGCTGCCTTTGTTCTGTCATTGGAGACATTGGGCCAATACCACTGAGAAATTTCCTGTCTTTCGCCAATAGACCTTAAAGCACTCTATGCACACCCATCACTAACCTGCAGGCCAGCCTCTGAGGCAGGTGGCTCTAGTGCCAGTTCTGAGACTGTGTGGGGGCAGGGACCTGAGTTAAACTGCAAAAGGTCAGAGAGGCCAACCCAGGGTGGCCTCTAAAGGCAATGACACAAATCATCCTTCACAACAAAAGCCGGCTGACCTGACTTAACCAAGAAAGCCTGTATCCACCTACCTAGAAACCCGCCAGGGCACCCAAAATATATGTATTTTGAAGCATGGACCATCTTGGTGTCCCCTTTCCTGCTAGCAATCTCTCCTCTGCCTCCCGTGAGAGAGGTGAGCTGAATTTCAGCTACAAATAAGGAGGACAGTAGAGAAGAAAATGTCTGTAAATTGTAAATTGACTTTGCAAACAATAAGTCTGGGATACCATTAAGAAATTCAGGATGCACGGGCTGAAAAAGAAAGGGGATATTTTAAAACTGGCCAATGAGAAAGTGGGGGGCATTACATCTGTGCTTTGCTCAAAACAATGGGAACCCATCTGCCTGGGCTCTCGCGGTACGGACTGGTAGATCTGGCATATGACACTGTCGTGTAGGTGGTGAGAACACTCAAATGAAATGATGGCTGGCAGTAGTGTAAAAATGGCCCAGCCCGTTTGGAAATCAGGTTATCAGTTTAAAGGAAAAATGTAAATGGTAGGACAAGAGACACGTGAATAGACTAAAAATTGTGAAGGTATCCAGGAAGGGCAGAAGTGTGGGAAAGATTGTCTTTAGAAATTATCCATTCCCTCCATCCTGCATAATGGGATTTGAGGTCTCCTAGATAAATACTAGATAAAGTTCCACTTTAGGAATGCTTGAACTTGATTTTCACTTGATTTTCAAATCACCCCAGGCCTGTTCTCCACCTGCCTTCCCTCCCCACGGCTGTGCTAGGGAAGACCAGCCCTGCTCCTGCTAAGACAGTTTCTTTCCTCTCTCACTCCCTCACCAGCATTGTGAATCTTAAGCCTCTGATGGGGTCCCAGGAAGTCCAGTAGATGTCCCCTACCATGTCCTGATGGAATGTTCCATACAAGCTACTGTTATTAGGCGTGTTCTCTCTGTGTCTTTTCAAAATGAAGTAAAATCGCACAGGCTTAATTTTGAAACAAACCCAGCCCTCCTCCTTCCCTCTCAATCTGACTTGTGTGTCTGCATTTAATTAATTGGGCTTGTTGTTGATAGATCATCTGATTTGCACAAACAATTAAATGCAATTACTTGGGTACACCCATAATGGCTCCTAATCTATTATGCTTGGCACATTTAGCCAAACAGAACTGGAGATGTCGTTTCCAGATCTGGTTCTTCCATGTCTGCTACACTCACTCTTGGTAATAAATGTGCAAAGCAGGGCTGATTTACACGTTCAGCCTTTACTGGCACTCAGATGCTTTCTCATTTCCTCCAGTGCTAGATGCCCTTGGTTAGAGAAACCCTAAAACTGCCTTCTGTTCAGTTCCAATTCAATACATTTCAGCATCTATACAGGGCCCCTTTGAAGACCACGATTCGTTTGTTTCAAAGCCCCTTCCTCAACATTACTGTGTACTGAGCCCTCTGCGAGATGTATCGTACTCATCATCTTGCTGCAGCTTGATCATTTCTGCATGTTTATTACCCAGGAAACACTCTTCCGCTCTACAGTCTTTTGAAATGAATGGATAGACAACTTTTGAAATCAAGTCTTTTGTTCCTGTTGTTGTTTAATTTTACGTGTTCTGCTCACCTTCCCAATTAATTCTTTGCAATTTCCTTGGGGTCGGAGAGAGGCATGAAAAATAGAAGAGTCTGGCTCCCCAGAGGTATGCCTATCAGACCTGTGCCAGGGAGACCGGTCTTGCCCACGTGTGTGGTGACTAGGTTAGGGTTCAGGGTGAAACAGAGAACTTGGGAGACGGAGTTGGGAATCTAGGTCTCTGGGCCATGGCCCAGAATATTGGGAGAGGAGGAGTAATTTGTAGAATTCCTTTTGCAACATTGTAGCAGATGTCAGCGTCAAAGATCTACGTTTGTAGGAAGCAGATAAAAAGGAGCAAGGGGGAGGTGGTTGCCCTCAGGGAAAGAGGAAACTTCCATGTCTCCATCATCTAAGGGAAGGGAGTCTTGGAACAAGAGGCAAAAGCCTTCATTTCAAAAAGAATTAATGGAGATCAAACTCAGACATACGGGGGCAGCTAGGGATGACCACATGTTGTCTGGTGCGGTTGGGGCCCTTCCTCTTCATCTTCCACCAGGGGACCTCCCCACATTTAGTACAAAGCACCTGTGCGCCAGTCGACCTTCATCATCTAGTAACTGTGGGAGTCTAGGCAAGTCACTTAACTTCTGCTGGGTCTCAGTTGAGTCATCCAAAAAATGGGTAACTTGGCTGCAAGTAGTTTCCAAAGCCCCTGATATCTCCCCACCTCCCAGTTCTGGTCACATTGCCCCATTTTATTTTTTATTTGAATATTTTTAAGATAGATTTATTTATTTATTTGAGAGAGAGACAGCAGGGGCGAGGGGAAGAGGGAGAGGGAGAGAATCTCCAGCAGACTCCCCACTCAGCACAGAGCCCAACACAGGGCTTGATCCTACAACCCTGAGATCATGACCTCAGCCGAAACCAAGAGTCAGATGCTTAACTGACTGAGCCACCCAGGCGCCCCTATATTTTATTTGAATTTATTTGAATTTAATATTATTTGAATTTAATATTTTTATGTTTTTAAGTTACTATGTATTTTATAATTTCCAAATAATGTGTATATGTGTTTTCCATATTGAAAAAAATGCAGATAAGGCTAAAGGCTCCTTTGATCACTGTTACTGATCTGTGTGTGTCCTTTCAATCCTTTTGTACGTGTTCAATAAACAAGTTTACACTTAAGGTATCCTTGGTATCAAATGGCACATATTGTGCAAGATGTTTTGTGTTCGTTCATCATGGCCTGGAGAGATTTCCCAGGCAGCAACCCTTTGTTTATCTCGTTCTCTTCAAGAACTGCTGAATAGAATTCGACGGCACGCTCGTACCGTGGCTTTTTCCTTCCTGCAAGTGGGCGTTTAGATTGTTTTCCACTGATTTGGATGATGTTACAAAGAAGAAACCCTGCTAGTGTGTCCAGGTGGGGAGGCTCTCTCCCGTCCACAAGACGGTAAATTTATTTCCAGAAAGTGTGTCTCAAACACATTTATTTCCCTGACAGCCCCTTTATCTGGGGACTGGCCCTTGGGTTGTACTCACTGTTCATTGAATATAACAAAAGTTAGTTTGAGTCCTTGGGAAGACCAAAGGGTCCTGCCCCTCGGAAGCATACAGTTTAAGACCTAAGAATCCATGAAAGTAATATTGTGTTAAACATCTTTAAATCTTTAGAACCTTAGAATAAACAAAGGAGACAAAGACATCAAATGATTCATTTGCACGTAGGACAGATCCTTATTAAGTTAAGGCAGGTGGAGGCAGTGGGATCTGGAGATAAGTAGGGGAAGGTCCTGCCCTCAAAAAGCTTACGGTTTGATGAAGGGGGCCATAAGGAGACAAAGTATGTAGACAGATATCTTCCAGAAAGGACGGAGGAATGGGGGAAGTTCCCTCAGAGACATAGAAGCAAACTTGCAAAGAACCTTTAAGTCAAGTTAGAAGCTGGGGGAAGAACAAGGCATGAAGATTTGGAGAGCTGGAGGAAAGTGTCCAGAAAAGAAGAAGGTGGTGAGAGTTAGCCCTTCTGCAACTTGGCCATGCACGGGCACCACCTGCGGGCTATGTCCTGCTGCTCATTCTGACTCCATCAGGCTGGGGCCCGAGCTCCCAGGTGAACATATGCTGCTGGTGGCACTGGAAAGTCCCAGGCATATTTGGAAGCCTTAGGCTCTAACAAAAAATGGTAGGAATTTCGCATTAAAACCATGATCAAATTCCAGAGGGTCTTAAACATCAGCATGACCTGATAACATTGCTTGTTTTGAACATTTCCTCACAATTTCACTCAGCGGTGTGACTTGTTTACACTGACAACAACCAGGAATGTTTCCCTAGCTCTTAGTATTTCTAGGCACTTCCGTCCATGCTAGCAATACCCAGACAGAACAAACTCCTTGCTCTCGTGGAGGGGACATTCCACTGAGGTGGGAAGGCAATGAATAATGAAAATAATAAATAAGTGAATGATACAGCATTAGATGGTGATCAATGCCGCGGGGGAAATAGAGTGAGGGAAAGGGGATGAATTTCATTTTCATGTCAGGTTGATCAAGGTAGGCCTCGGGGACTGGAATAAAGATAGGAGGGAGATAAAGCGGTTAACTATGCAGGTGGGGGGAAAAGCATTGCAGGCAGAGGGAACAGCCAGTGCAAACGCCCTGAAATTTTACAGATAAGCTAAAACCCAGAGAGGTTAGGTAATTTACCCAAGACCTCCCACCCAAGATGAAAAACCAGGTCTAACTCAGGTTCATGATCTTAACCACTGTTCTGCCGCCTTTCTCAGTCTAGCAACATATGGTTTATGGTGTCACTGATGAGACTCTGGTAGCAAGAAGCTGTCATTCTTTTGTCAGGCACTGGTCACTTCCTCACTGTACAGTGAGCAGTGACTCTCCCTGCCCACACTGTGTGGGGTGGAGGAGCGGGGAAAGGAGGCCTGCACAGCCGGGCCGGGTATAAAAGGGCCCTGCTTCACCTGGGCAGGCTTTCACCCTCCCGTAAACAAGAAAAGCCTCTCTCTTGGTTCCTACCTGGGCTTCCTCACTATCTAGCTGTGTGACCATGGGGAAGTTAGTGAACCACTCTGAACCTCAGTTTCCTTATCTACAAGCTCTTCACAGACCTGCCAGAAAGATTGGATGAGAACATGTATATAATAATAATAACTACTATTTATTGGCCAGCTGCCATGTTCCAGGCACTGCACTAAGCCCTTTTTGTATATTCGCTTCATCCTTAAAACAACCCTGTGACTAGGTACTATTAGTGATGTCCCATTTTGATAATGATGGAACTGAGGCTCAGAGAGAAGTGACTTGCCCAAGGTCAGCAGTTAAGGAGTCATGAAACTCAGAGGGGAACCCTGAAGGCCTACCTCCACGGCCCATGTTCTTAACTATTCACGCCGTCTCACTGGCTCCACACGCTGTTGTTATGAACATACAGCTAAGAAATGCATGAAACATGAAACTTCTTGCAGAATAATCCTGATTAGTTCTAGAAATGTATTTCTAAGACTTCTCTTGGCCAATTTATACCTGAGGATTTAAGTGTGAAGAATGCGGTAAAGAGAGAGAGCTTATCTTCTAGTGGGGGAAAAACAGCTAATAAACATTTAACTAAATAAACAAATAAATTAAGATAAACCCAGAGCATCTTATCATGCCAGAAAGTAAGAAAAGCTCAGAGCTTGATAGGGACACATCAGAAGAACCTAGAAGTGAGCTTAAACGAGCCCCCACTGGCCTGACCTGGATCAACGATGGTGTCAAGGTGAATAATAACAGTAATGGATTGTAACACATTGAAAGAAATCCATGAGTTCGTGCTGATTCAAACAAATAAATACTAAATGTAAAAAAGAAAAAAAAAAGCTTTTCCTTGCAGCAGAATACCAACTAATAAATATAGAAGAAAATAAAGAGAAAAATATTATTTTTGCAGCTCTCTTACAAGACCCAATTCAGGCATAATTCTCAATGAATGTTAAGACCAGTGAGTGAAAATTTGATGAGAAACAGGACATTCGCATGGTCTCAAAGGATGTCCCTACAGACTAGTTATGAATCACCCAGAGGAGAAAAACGGTATGTTCACAATGGAGAGCTCTGGAGACGATACCACCCTTAACAAGTGGTCAAAATGAATAACAGAAACAGTAGGACAAGCTGACATCATGTGCCTCCCGACACAAGGCACCAAGAACCCATCACTAAATGGTAATCCTGCCCCAAAATGCACAACCTGAATCTAATCATCAGGAAACAGTGAGGGACATTTCTCGAAACAACTGACTTGCGCTCTTCAAAAATGCCAAGGTCACGAAAGACAAAGAAAGGCTAAGAACTGTTCCAGATTAAAGGAAAACGAGAAGACAAGACACAGTACGTGCCTTTGGATTATATCCCAGATCAGAAGAAAACATTGCTGCAGAGACATTATTGGGACAATTTGAGAACCTGAATATAGACTGTATATTGGACAATGGTATGGCATCCGTATCAGATAATAGTATTGTATCAACGTTAATGTTCTTGAGTGTGCTAATGGGGTAGAGCTAAGCTTGCTGATACAGTAGCAACTAGCTGTATGTATAGCTACTTAAAGTTTATTAAAATTCAATAAAAATTAAAATCCAGCCTTGCAGTCAGACTTGCCACATTTCAAGTGCTCAATCGTCTCGTGGGCAGTATCTACCATACTGAACAATGCAGATAAAGCACGTTTTCATCATGGCAGAAAGTTCTACCGAATAGTTCCGGCAGGAATTGCAGGGGTAGGAAGGGAAGAGGGTCAGAAGGGAAGAGCTCTCTGAGGCGATGACATTTGGCTGAGACCTGAATGATGACAAGGAGACAGTCTTGTGCAGATCTAGGGGAGGGGGGAGTATTTCAGGCAGAAGCAGCAGCAGGTGCAAACACACCGGAACAGGAACACACTCGGTTCTAGGCAAAAAGACCAGTGTGGCTGGAAGAGGGTGAACAAGAGGGAGGGCATTAAAGGATGAAGTTGGTCAGCTGAGCCAAGTGACACTTCGTGACTTGAGGCTAGATCATCAAAGGGGATACCACTTCTGCCCGGTTCCCTTAATACTCGCTCCTGGAAGCCAGACATCGTGCTGTAAGAAAGCCCCGAAGAGCAGCCCATGGCAAGATCTATAGAGAGAGGGACAGAGACCTCAACCTAGAGCTGTGTCGGCTCCCAGGTGATCCCAGCATCCAAGTGGCTTGCAAGTAGATCGTTTGGCCTCCGTGGAGCACCCCAGCTGACCCTCCGTGTAGCAAAAACAAGATGTCCCCCCTGAGCCTGGCCCCCACTGCGGGACTCATGAGCAAAAAATGATAGCAGTTGTTTCATGTTACAATTTCTTGGGGTGCTTTGGATGCACAAGAGGAGATAATTGATAGAGACAGATGTGTGCAGAGGTCACCCTGCTAGGAAGGGGTAGAGAGGAGATGTGACCCTAGCCCTATAGTTTCCAGCTACACTGAGAGTCAACCTCAGCATCCTGGCCACGTCCCAGCAGGGCAACGCCAGGCAAATCTCCATGCACAAGAGAGTGCCCGGCACAAGCCAGGACAGCTAGAAAGTGCAAACGTTACCATCAAAGCTCCTCAGGCTCCATTTTAATGTGTAAACACACCTTCCTTTATCCATCTTGAAAGTTAGACTTATCGTGAACTTGGGGGTTCTTCTTCAGTCGGTCTCAGACTTTGTAAGAATCATTGCAGGAGCTTGTGAAACTGCAAACCCAGCTCCTCCTTCAGTTTTCCCATCCCCGAGCTTTGGGGTCCAGTCTGAAGGCTGCACTTCTAAAATGGTTTTTCAACTTTATTGAGATGTGACTGAAGTACACGAAATAGCACATATTTAAAATGTGCAGTTTGACCAGTTTTTACACCCGTGAATCTATCCCCATTATCAGAATTGCAAACATTTCCTTGACCATCAAAGATTACTTTGTACCCATTATAACCCAGCCTTCCTTCCACACTCTCACTAGGCAACCACTGATGTGTCTTCTGTCACTGTAGATTAGTCTGCATTAAAAAAAAAAAAAACCAAAAAACTACTTTATATTGAATCCTACAGCATGTACTCTTTTTTTTTTTTAAGATTTTATTTATTTATTCGACAGAGATAGAGACAGCCAGCGAGAGAGGGAACACAAGCAGGGGGAGTGGGAGAGGAAGAAACAGGCTCATAGCGGAGAAGCCTGATGTGGGGCTCGATCCCATAACGCCGGGATCACAACCTGAGCCGAAGGCAGACACTTAACCACTGTGCCACCCAGGCACCCTAGCATGTACTCTTTCTTGTCTGGCTTCTTCCATTCACTACAATTTTAAGATTAATCCATATGGTTCATGTAAAATAGCTCACTCCTTTCTGTTGCCGATTAATATTCCATTGTATAAATATGCCACAGTGTGTCACCGGTGGGTGGACATTTGGGTTGTTTCCAATTTGGGGTTATTACAAATAAAGCTGCTGTGAACTTGGACATGCTTAGCTGTTGAATGAGTGTGATGTTGAATCGCAAGTTGTGTTTAATCTTTTGAAAAATTGCAAAACCCTTTTTGCTAAGTGGTTTTACCTTCTTACACCCCCAAGAGCAGGGTAGGAGAGTGCTGGCTGGCCCACAACCCCACCAACACTTAGTAGGGTCAGTTTTAAACATGTTAGCCAGCGCTGTGCCAGCTTGTGCCAGCTCGTGGGAGCCAATCGTAGGCATCAATTCCCAACTCTGGGTTTGGTAACATCTTCTTGATGGTAGCTTCAAACTGACCATGGTGGGAGGACTGACACCGTAGAAATCAGCAAACACTCCTAATCAGGCTTCCTGCACCCCCACCCCCGCCAGAGCCAGTTATTAAACATTTGCCAGCACACCACTGATTTTATCCATTCTAGTGGGGCTCCAGAATTATCTCACTGTCATTTCAGGTGCATGCCCCTGATGACTTCTTTCTCATGTCTTCTTTTGAGAAGAATCTGTTCAAATCTTTTGCCCATTTTCTCATTGGGTCGTTTGGCATCTTATTATTGAGTTGTCAGAGTTCTTTTTATTCTGAATTCAGATCCCTTTTCTGACACATACGTTGTAAACATTTCCTCTCGCTTCCTCTGTGATCTGCCTTTGTACTTTCTTCATCATGTCCTTCACAGAACGAAAAGTTCTTATTTTCATCGAAGTTTAACTTCTTTTTTTTTTCTTTCACAGTTTGTACTTGCTGGGTTCTAACTATGGAAACTTTGCCTACCTCAGGCTTGCGAGAATATTCTATGGTTTCCTTTACAAGTTTTATAATTTCAAGTTTTACATTTGGTTCCATAATCTATTTTGAATCATTTCTTAATGTATGGTGTGTGTTAAGTATCAGGGTTCACTTTCCCCCCGCATGGAACCATTTGTTGAAAAGACTTTTCTTCCCTTACAAAATTGCCTTGGCACCAGTGTCAAAACAATTGACCAAAGACATGTGGGTTTATTTATGGACTCTAATCTGTTTCATTGATCTACATGCTTGTATTTTGACTAATACCAAAACTATCTTGATCGCTGTCCCTTTATAATAAGTCTCGAAAGCAAATAGGATAAGTTATCTGACTCTTCTTGAAAAATCGATTCTGTTATTCTATACCTTTTGTATTTCCACATAAATGTTAGAATCCATTTGTCAATTTCCACTAAACAAAAACTTCGTGAATTTTTATTGGGATTGCATAGTCCATTTTAGGGAAAAGTGCCATCTTAATAATATTGAGTCTTGCAGACTAAACATGACATTTTTCCGTTTATTTAAGTTTTTCTTAATCTTTCTCAGTAATGCTTTGTAGTTTTCAATGCAGAAGTCCTGGACGTCTTATGTTAGATTTCTTCAGTATTTTTTGTTGCTACTTATACATAGGATTGCATCCTTAATTTCTTCAACTGTTTGATGCTAGTATGTAAGGGTACAATTAATGTTTGTATATTAATCTTGTATGTTGCAACACTGCTAAATTCGCTTATTTGTTCTCATAGCTGTATTTCAGACTCCCTTGGATTTTTCTCCATAAATTATAGCACCTACAAGCAGGGATAGTTATTTTTTCCTTCGTGAGTTTTATGCCTTTTATTTCTTTTTCTTGCCTTATTGCTGTGGCTAGAGCCTCTAGAATAATGTTGAACAGAAGTAGTGAAGGTAGGCATCTCTGCCTTGCTTCAGATCTCAAGGAAAACAATTCAGTCTTTCATCATTAGGTATGATGTTAGCTGTAGATTTTTTTTTTTTTTTTTGTAGATGCTTTTTAGCAGTTTGAGAAAGTTCCTTACTATTTCTAGTTTACTATGAGTTTTTATCTGGAATGGGAGAATTTTTTTTTTCTTCAGAAGATTTACCTGCATCTGTTGAAATAATTATATGGTTTTTCTCCTTTATTCCATTATTTTGCTGAATTACATTTAAAGATTGATTTTCACATATAAACCAAACTTTCATTTTGGGGATGGGCCCTACTTGGTCATAATGTATTATCATCTTTATATGTTGTTGGATTCAATTTGCAATTATTTTGTTAGGGATTCTTATGTCTATATTTATTAGGAATATTGGATTGTAATTTTCTTTCTTTCTTTTTTTTTTATAATGTCTCTGTCAGATTTTGGTATTAAGGATACACGGGACTCACAAAGCAGTCAAGCAGTGATCCTTCCTTCTTTATATTTTGAAATATTTGTGTAATATAGGTGTTATTTCTTCTTTGAATATATGATAGACTTTACCAGTGAAACCATTTGGACCTGATGTTTTCTTTTTAGAAAAGTTTTTAATAACAAATTCAACTTCTTTAATAGATAAGCAGCTATTTAGATTTTCTATTTCTTATATTGATTTTGGTTAGTTTTATTTTTCAAAACATTCATCTATTTCATCAGATTTAATAAATTCATTAGCATAAAGCTGTTCATAGTATTTTCTTATTATCTTTTTAATGTCTATGAGACCTGTGATGATAATCTCTTCTTTGTTTCCAATACTGATGATAGTTATACTTTTTTTCTTTATTAGTCTAGTTGGAGGTTTGTTAATTTTGTTGACAATTTTTAAAGAACAAAATTTAGACTTTGCTGATTTTTTGTAATGTCTCTCTGTCTTGTATTTTATCATTTCCTGCTGTTATCATTATTATTTCCTTCTTTAGATTTAGTTTGTTCTGTTCTTTATTCCTATTTTCTTAAGATGGAAGTTTAGGTCATTGACTTTAGATATTTCTTTGTTTCTAATATAGGCATGTAAAGCTGTAACTTTTCCTCTAAACACGCTTTAACTGCATTGCACAAATTTTAAGATATCATATTTTTGTTGTATTTTTAAAATATTTTCTAATTTGCCTTGTGAGTTCATCTTCAGTCTGTGAATTATTTAGCAATGTGTTGTTTAATTTCCAGATATTTGGGGTTTTCCAAGACATCATATTATTATTGGTTTCTCATTTAATTCCATGGTGGTCAGAAAACACTTTGTGTGATTTTGATCCTTTTCAATTTATTTTTTTTTTAAGATTTTATTTATTTGAGAGAGAACAAGCGGTGGGGAGGAGCAGAGGAAGAGAAAGAGTGAGTGAGAGAGGGAGAGAAGCAGACTCCTTGTTGAGCAGGAAGCCTGACACGGAGCTCAATCCCAGGACCCTGGGATCGTGACCTGAGCTGAAGGCAGATGCTTAACCGACTGAGCCACCCAGGCAGCCCAGATCCTTTTAAATTTATTGAAACTTGTTTTATGGCCCAAGATATGGTCTATCGACAAATGTACCATGAGTCCTCAACTAGTTGGACGATTATTTAATCTCGCTGGTTTCAGTTTCCTCATCTATAAAAGAGGAAGGATAGCAACAGTCCTTACCTCCAGCAGGTTGTTACGAATATTAAGATAGGTAATGTTACAAATACTGAGCACAGTGGCAGGCACATAGTACACATTCAATAAATGTTAATTCATTGTTATCATTACTATTCTTATTAAAAGGTCAAAACTCTACTAGATGCTGGTTGAGTTTTATTCCAGGCTCTGCCAGGGTATCTTTAAGGGTGCCCCAGCAAAATAGCTTCTCTGGCCCCAGTGCCCTCCCACTGCATTTGAACAAATGCAAAAGCCCTCTCCATGGTCCTTGAGGCCCTATGTATCTAGACCCCTACCCAACTCACTAACTGCCTCGCTCCCCTCACCCTCGTGCTCACACTCCTCGGCCACACTGATCTGCTGCCCAGCCCTGAATGCCACAGGTGGAACATTCCCACCCGGGGCCTCTGCGTATGCTGTTCTCTCTGCCCAGAGCCTTGTTGTTCTCACAATCTCACCCAGCTAACCACTGTTCCTCCTTCCCATCTGTCTTAGTCTATTCAGCTGTTATGTAGCATAATACTGTATATATACACACATATGTACACATATGTATGTATTATATTACATATATATTGCATACATGTGTATATAATATATATACTAAATCCTATATATATAGCTGTTATAGCATAATACTATATATGTGCTAAATACATTTACTATTATGTATATATGTATATACATGCTGTACTATACTGCTGTACTAAATAGAATACATATTTATATATATATGTAATATTTATATATAAATATATAATATTTATGTATATATATCAAATAAATACATAGTACATATGTATATGCTGTGGACTAGATGACTCATAAACAACAGAAATTATTTCTTATGCTCCTGGAGGCCAGGAGGCTAAGACCAAGAGGCTGGCAGATTCAATGTCTGCTGAGGGCCCACTTCCTGACTCCTAGATGACCATCTTCTCATTCCCTCCTCACAAGGCAGAAGGGACAAGATAGCTCCCTGAGGTCTCTTTTATAAGGGTGCTAATCCCTAATCACCTTCCAGAGACCCCACTTCCAAATACCAGCACATAGGGCATTAGGTTTCCAGCATATGAATTTGGGGAGAACATAAACATTCAATCCGCGACACCGTCTTGGCTTAAATGTCTCCCTGACGGCACGATCTGTATTCAGTCCACTTGCCATTCTCTTATGACACCACAGTTGTTTCTTCAAGGCATTTCGCAGAGTCCGTACGTGTACACGAGCTCCCCCACTAGACTGTGAGCACCGAGAGAGCAGGACTTCAGTTGCCTGCTCGCCCGGTGCCTCGCATGGTGCCTGGAAAGGACAGTAGTCGTAGTCAATCAGCATCCACTAAATGAATGATTGCTCTAAATGCCAGAAATGTGACCCAGGGCAAATCACTTTACTCGTTTACTTTCTTCATCTGGAAAACAAGCGCCGTCGCCTGCCTCAAAGTGTTACAGAGAGAAGAGTTCTGCATATGCTCAGTACAGTTTTTAAAAGATATCCAGGGACTCAAACAAGCAAACCACTGCATGAGGTACACATGCCCCTTGTCCCTTGATTATCAGAGCGAAAGACTGGACGCGATCAGAAAGATCATCCACAGAGAGCTGGTGCTCAAATCACAGCTCTCACACATCGGAGTGCTGGCAGGTGCCAGAACCTCTTAGCTCACGCCATGGGAAGCTGTGCCAGCAGGCAATGAAGCGGAGGAAGAGTGTACCTACCTCCTTTGAAAAACACACATTCCCTAGAACAGGGGACTCAGGGCATTATTTCTTGGGGGTGAGATTGGAAATGGGGAGAGATTCACTTTTTCATTTTAAGCCGGTTTGAAAGTTTTTGCCATGGGCTCTTATTACCCTTTATGAAGAATGAACTCGTGACTGCGGACACCCTGGCGGTGAGCGGTGGGCTGAGCAGGAGCAGAGCACAGCTCCTCCTCTGTCTGGGGGCTCAGTGCTGAGCCTCCAGCTCCCTTGGATGGCACCGTGCGGGCCCCAGAGCTGAGCGCCAAGGCGTTCACTCAACACCCTCCCCACCACCCCCCATCCCAGTCCTGTCCCCACGCCTTCCCTACACCACTGCTTCGCAGCCTGCCTGCTTTGAGAAAACAGACCAAACAAACGCAGCCCTTTCCAGGCAATGAGGGTAGCAGCGGCTGGCGGCCGGCAGCTGGGAGCTTGATTTCCTACCTCGAGCTCCCTGATGCCCGCCGGGAAGATTCTCCAGACAGGCCGGCTGCAGCCGGTGCCACGGTGCCAGGCCTAAGGACCCAGCAATAAATCATTAGCAGATTGGCCCACAGATCACTTCCCCTTTTGGGGCGCTGCCTGGCGCTTCCCAGGAGGAAGAGATTTATCAGCACTTGGCCTGCTGCCCTACCCTCACGCAATCACAGGCTTCCAGCAGGTCGGACAGAGTGGTTCCTCGTCCTCCAGACGCAGGGATGGGCCTGAGGAGGCCAAGAGAACCAAAGAAAGGGCCACGGGCTCCAGAGACACGGTGAGAAAGCTTAGTCAGCACAGTCCCTGGTCATACCCAGAGCGGGCGCCGGAGGAAAGAGTAAGTCAGCCCTCTGGTTCTGACTGTGCGGACTCCGGACATCCCCCAAGGCCCTTCCACGCCCTCGGCTCAGCAGAGAACAGGCCGCCCATCCTTTCCCCGTAACCGATGGTTGGCTCCACTTTGATCTCTGTTCCCCCTCGCAGTGCTCACACTGGGAAGGCGCCTTCGAGAAGCTATCCCAGGGCAATTTTCCACCTTTGAAGTCCCCGGAAAGCCCTGCCAAGAGCTGTTCTGGTGTGAGGAGGCTGCTGGGGCAGGCAGCCTGGTGCCGGTGCCTCACGGGCTGCCAGAACTGGAACGTCAAGACATCAAAGAAAAAGGTGGCAGCAGAGGGATGAGTAAGCTCAGCTCTCCAGGCTCGGCCTAGGCCCACAGGCCTTCTCCCGATCCCCCAGCTGGTGGTGGAGCCGGACCAGGGAGCTTAGCCCGAAGAGCCTGGAGAGCTGCCTGGAAGGAAGGCCTGGGACGCTTCCGGGGCATCGTCCTGCTCCCCACACCTGGGGAGGAGCACCGATCACCACACAGCAAAAGCAGAGTCCAGGCCTGGCTCCAACACTCCCCGGGCCACTCAGTCTTCGGCAGCTCCCCTCCCTTCTCTGGTCCCCAGTTTCCCCATCCGTCAGACTCGAGAAGGAGGGCTAAGCCTTAAGATGGCTGGGCAGCAGTCCAGGGGGCACTACAGGTGCATAGACATGTTTTGTTTGGCCCACGTGAGTATAAAATTTTTTTTGAATTATTGTATATTTTTCCAACTTGTAAAAATTAGGAGATTTGATACTAACTTGTACACTTTTGACTCTTTTGCAAAAAAACACACAAAACATGGCAATGCCGGACCTGCTGTCCTATATGGCGGACAAGGGCAGAAGGCAAGTCATAGCCGCCACCTTTGCAAGACACCTAAGTTCCAGCTGTCGACCGTTGCACTCAGCCTGCTGCTTCGTGCCACATGACCATCTGAATACGGGCCCCTCGACTAGGTAATTTTACTTTATTTCAAGAGATGGGCTGCAGGAGCCCTTACCATGGGCCACTATAACCCTAGGGAAAGAAAAGTGAGGCAGGCAGACATGACATGCTTCTTCTCTCTTAACACTCACACTGTGTATAGAGGTTTCAGGGTGTGTCACGGACTTCTGGGAACAGCATCACATGGGGATGCTGGTTAAAACGCATCAATGCCTGGGTCCCAACCCAAATCTGCTAAGACAGACTATCTGGGGGTGGAATGCGGAAATCTGCCTTTTTCACAAACTCCCCAGGGGACCTCTTGCCACATGAAAGCTCTTGAAGAACTGGCGGAAAGAGTAGTCCAAGGCAATTTGCAGCTGTGAGACCCCCGAATCCAATGCACTCAGAGAAGCCTCCAGAAAGGGAATCATTTATGAGCCGCCCTCATCCTCCAGGCACTGCACGAAGCCCTGTCCATCCATCATTCCCTTTCATCTGCACAACAACCCCTAAGTTGGGTGCTATTATTACCCCCATTTAACAGGTGGAGAAGGAGGTCAAGGAATGAGTGTTAAATGACACGGCTAGGAGAGGCAGGGCTGGAATCCACACTTGGACCTGACTCCAAAGTTATTGCGTAAGAACACAGCTGCTAATGTCTTCCCTGTCCAGCTGGGACCAAGAAGGGACTTGCGTCTGAGAGCAAAACCGGGGCAGGTGAGCTATTTTTGCACAGACATGTAATAGGTAAATCTGTGCAACTGTAAGTCAGGACAACGTGGAGAACCTAGAACACACCATGTTCCAGAATCATCTCCACCAAGGCTGGGTGCTGTAGCATGCCAGGGATTCACGGCTCTGGGAGTTCTGCACTGTTGTCATGTGACATTGAGTTTGGCGAAGTAATTTGTGCTATCATGGTCGTAGCTGAGCGCTCGGCACTGGCCTGTGGTGGCTTTGAGCAACTACTCTCCAGTCACAGAACCTGAACCACACGGCCAGAGACTCTGAAATCAGAAACGGAGCTCCGTCAGCTTCTGCTACCAAACTCAAAGGTTTTGCTATTGCTGCTGCTGCTGCTGTTTCTCTGTTTGGTCGTCCTGCTGTCACTGCATCATGGGCCTCTTTGCCACTGACCCTTTCTCTGTCTCTGTCCAGGTCCACACCATGTGCACTGTAAAAGTTGCTGACCCTTAGAAAAGCATCTTGATTCTAATAAGAGAGACAAATGACAGACAGACAAATCTAGAGCCTTAAAAAGTTGAGCGGGAAGCCAGCCTGTTGACCAACTCATCATTTGGAGAGGCAGTGGGAAGGGTGGGTAGGGAGCAGGGAAGGCCTTCCTAGCTCTCCTTCATGGCAAAAATCAGCTTGGGTTACCTCACCCCAAAATGTGCGGGATGACATGGTACAGTTGTGAAGTAACCCCAAGGCTGGAATGGAGTCAGTTTTGTTTTCCTCAAGGCTGTGCTGTTACCTAGTCGCTGAGACCATTCTAGCTTAAACATCCTGGGGATCTAGAGCCTGGCATACACTCGTGGAAGAAGGGGAAGAGGGGAGGAAGGAAGAAATCAATCCGCGTGCAAGCTATTTTTCAGAGAGATAAGAATGAGAGTGTCTTCTGCCATCTCCCCTTCCTACCTCCAAGGACACCACTGCCGCCCTCCAGAGTATAGACTCTGAATTGAATTGTTGATGATTTAATAAGCCCTGCCTCACTCTCCCATTGGAACACCATGTTTTATTCTGTGTTGTCACAAAAAAAAAAAAAAAAATAAGAAGAAGAAGAGAAAGAATAATTATTAGTCAATTAGAGGGCCTTAACACGAGTGCTTTTTAAAAGGACATGTAGACCATTAATTACAGTCAACTATACCTGTTGGCTCGGTGGCTGGATTTCCAGATAAGAGAAGGATGGGGAAATGTCTATGGGTTCCTCATCCCTGAAAGAAAGCGTTTGACGGTGGTACCCAGGAGTGTCCCAGCATCCAGCTTCCTCTCCAGGGAATCTGGTTGTTCACCACTGACCTAATCTGCAAGATTCTTTTCTCATCAAAAGGAGCAAAGTTCAGAGGCCCTTCTCCTTGCCACTGGATAGGAGAGACACAAGTCATAGTTAAATCATGGCATCGCGGAGCCGTGAAATAGCAGGAGTCATGGTTTGCAAGGAAATGAGTACGGAACATTTTGCAGAATGTTCTGGAGGAATCGACCTCTCCTAGGAATACATGTCATTTTTGAGCATTTGTTGGATAAACCCTGGGGAGTTTCTTCACATGGATGTCAGTTGGGGGCCTACCAACCTCTTCAAATGAAATTAAATTACCTTTGCATGCCCCAATCCCAGAGCTGATGAGAATCTAGATCTACCCCAGATTTCTGCTAACCCCCATGAATTGTGTCTGCTGCAAAATTCCTATGTTGAAATCCTAATCCTCAGTGTCTCAGAATGTGACCTTATTTGGGAATAGGGACGACGCAAAGTAATTAGGCCATAGTGAAGCAGGGTGGACCCCTAATCCAATGGGATAATCCAAGATGACTGGTGTTCTTATTAAAAGGGGCAATTTGGAGACAGACGCACACACTCAGGGAGGAAGCCATGTGAAGATGAAGACAGAGATTGAGGAGATGCTTCCATAAGCCAAGGAATGCCAAAAATTGTCCGCAAGCCATCAGAAGCCAGGAGAAAGGCCTGGAACAGACTGTCACTCGTGGCCTCACATGGAAGCAAGCCTGCTGATGCCGTTACCACAGATTTCCAGGCTCCGGAGCCGTGAGACACTACGCTTTGTTGTTTAGGCCAAGTTTGTGCTACTTTGTTAGGACAGCTCCAGCAAACAACGCCACCCCGCTCCACCCCTCCTGAGGATTTGGCGTTCAGGGAGCTTTTGCCTCCAGGAGCCCCTGACTCGATACTCTCCTCCATCACCGTCTCCGATCCCAAAGTGTCCTAGAAGCTCAAACACTTTTCCATGTTTGTCAAAGAGCAGTTTCCCACCTCCTCTGAGGACTTGGCACCTAATCCCACCCAGATCCTCAAGAAAGAAAGCTTCTTCCCAAGCTCTTTTAAACATACTTCTCCAGGCAAAGCTATTTTCTCCTCAATTAGCATGAACTATTAAGAAAATTATTTTTTTTTTCAATCCCATTAAAACAAGAAGGACACAGGCCAAATTTGTCTTCTATGGCTGCAGAGCACACTGCCACACACTTAGCAGCTTAAAACAACACTGACGTGGATTTCAGCCAGGTCCACCGTGTAGGGCCTCACAAGCCTGCAGTTGAGATGTCAGCCGGGCTGTGGTCTCATCTGCTGGCTTGCTGGAGAAGAATATGCCTCTAAACTTGGGTTGTTGGCAGAATCATTTCCTTGTGATTGGAAGACTGAGGACCTTGCTTCTTGCTGGCAGTTAGAGGCTGCCTACAGTTCCCAGACACATAGGCTTTTCCACCATGGCTACCAGCAAGGAGTGTCTCATTCTAGAATGAGTCTGCCAGCAAGATGGAGTCTTACATAGTCCAATATAATCACAGGAGCGATGTCTCATCACCTTCGTCATATTCTCCTGATTGAAGATAAATCACAGGTCCTGTTTACACTCAAGGAGAGGTGCTTACACAGTGGTGTAGGGGAAGAAGTGATCATGGGGGAGCCCCCTTAAGGTCTGTCTGCACATAATAATGTTTGAAACACTAATGGTTGTTCCCCAGCATCTGTCGCAGCTCCCACCTCCAGGGGTGAGCCTGACGGGTCCAAAGATAACCCTTTGCCATGATCTGTTTGGGAGAGAGCATGTGGCCCAGCTCTGGCTACTGTGATGTGCAAAGTCTACTGAGCAACTTCTGTGAAGAATTTCCTTACTCCTAAAATGGAACTAGGGAAAGGGATGATCTCTTTTTCCTTAGACTGTTTCAGTGTTTAGATAGAACCTTGGTTCCGCGGCAACCATCTTGCTACCAGTCTGAGGCTGAAGCTAGCCCTACAGATGGCAGACTGGAAAGATAAAAAGAACCTGAGTCTCTGATGTCATCATTTGGCTGCTGAATCAAGAGCCCATATTCTATTCTGGTTAGACCTAGAATAGGTTTGCTGTTACTTGCAGTCAAACACATCGTGATACAATATGACTGTCCCAGGACAAAATAGCATGGGCCCGTGGTGCCATTTGCACAGAAAATCTTCAACTCCACCAGCGAGTTAGAATTTAAACTGGCTGAGTTTTTACTGAATGTTTTATGGGCAGAAACTGGAAAATAATGTCAATTCTCTACACTGTGTAATTCATAACTGCTGCATGTAATCAGGCTTGGCCACTGCTTCCGAGGAAAATGCACTTTCGTGTCTGAATCGAGCTGGATATTCTCCATTAATCCAAGGGCCAGAGAGTCATTGTAACTGCACTGGAAATTTACTGTATTGAAACATGAAGGTAAAAATCATTGGCCCAGAATAATTCTCTCTTCTCAATTCTTTTTTTTTTTAAAGATTTTATTTATTTATTTGACAGAGACAGCCAGCGAGAGAGGGAACACAAGCAGAGGGAGTGGGAGAGGAAGAAGCAGGCTCATAGCAGAGGAGCCTGATGTGGGGCTCAATCCTAGGACTCTGGGATCACGCCCTGAGCCGAAGGCAGACGCTTAACGACTGAGCCACCCAGGTGCCCCTCTCTTCTAAATTCTTAAAAAAAAAAAAAAAAAAGTGGGGGGATGAGGTAACTGGGTGATGGTCATTAAGGAGGGCACGTGATGTAATGAACACTGGGTGTTACATGCAACTGATGATTCACTAAATTCTACCCCTGAAACTAATAATACAGCATATGTTAACTAAATTGAATTTAAATAAAAATTTTTTTAACTGGGGGAGAGAAACTAATGTTTATTGAATGCCTACAAAGTTCCTGCTATGTTCTGGGACCGTAGACTTCCAGTTAATCCTGACAACCCTAGACAAAGGTTATTTTGCCTATTTTGCTGATAAGGGATTGGTGGCTCAGAGATGACACCACACACATCAGTGAACTTTCATTCAGCATACATTCTTTGTTCCTTTCTGAATTCTCTGCTCTGTTTTCGACATGGTTAGCCCAGGATAGTTTATTCTGGTTAGCACTACCAAGACCGGAGGTGGAGTGAGAGTGTTCCACTCCACTGATGGCAAAGACATCTTGAGTGTCCTTACTGAGTATTTAAAAGTCATTAAAGCTCAGAGATCACGTCTGGGTGCTGTATCCCATTTGTAGTCATTAGCTCCATTTCACAGATTGGATAATGGAGGGTCAGAAATGTTATGCCACTTGTTCAAGGCCACGTAGTGACTAGAGTCAGGTTGATCCAAGATGGATTCAAACACTGTTCTCTTATTCCAGCATCCATACCTCCACCGAAGAGTCCCTTTCTCCCTTCTGAAAGATGGAAACAGAGCCCCTCTGGCAAATTCACCCCCAAGTGGCAGTAGGGGCCACAACCACCCGGAGTGGAGTAAACGCCGTGTGCTACTCAAGGCATTTCAGATTCTCAGGGAGGGTCCCAGAGAGCTAGGGGGAAACTGCTAATTGCTTGTTGGTTCAGGAGAAATGTTATCTCTGTTGAGTCATGTAAGGCCCTTGTGATGTCAGAAAATGCAAACTATGCAGTGTGGCCTGTTTGCCATTTTGTCTTTGCATCAGCAAGCTGACAGCAAAACAGATTGCACAAGTGTTATAAAACTGTTTGGCTCAAGCACCAGAAAGCACTTACGCTGCTTGCTTTCTGTGGTAATTCCAATTTATTGATTTAAATGTTTATTGAGGGTCTGGCTAAGCAAATTCTATGCGTGTTCTATGGTGAATTTCAGATGGATTCTCTGTGGGGACTTTTTTGTGGTTCTTGATATTTCCTTGCTTTTTACTTGGAGGGGGGAGGGTGTCTTTCGATCTTTACTTGGTTTAATAATTCAAACGTGCATATAGTAAAAAATTCACCATTTTAAAGTATCATGATGGGTAAATCTTCCTCTCTCCTCGGAGCCTCAGGCCTCCAGTTTCCCTCCTCGGAGGCAACATCTGTGATGGTTCCAGGCTGGTTGGTACATCTACAAATCTGTATCATCCTTTACACACACGCCCTGCGGAGCGTACTAGACACACTGTTCTGCCCGAGATCGTGTTATTTGTCTTTGAATGGCCACAATATAATTTATTTAACCTGTTCCCAATTAATGGACATTTAGATGGCTTCCATCTTTTTCTCAATATATGATCCTGCAACCAATAGTCTGGTCCTAAAGCCTTTGCTCGTTTGTAAGTATACATGGAGGAGGAATTTCTAGAACCGTCGGGTTGAAGGACAGCACATTTTAATTTTAACAACTAGAACCCAGTGGCTTTGCTAAGTGGTGACACACATGTTTTCGTTGCTCACCCGGCAGCAAGCATGCCTGTTTCCCTACAAACTTACCTGCACAGGGTCTTATCAGCCCACAAATCTGCCAATCTGATAGGGGCAAAGGGCATCTCTTGTAGTTTCAATTGTGTTTTTCTCATTATGAGATTGAGCACCAGACTATCTCTTTAAAAGTCTTCTTTTGCTCTGGGTTTTAATCTTAAAATACCCTAAATCCTCTTAGAAGTAGGTAGGGTCAGATCTTAAATCTAGATGGATTTACATAATGGGTCTCAGAAAGGGATAGGAAAATACATCGGAGTGGGGGATCAAGCTAAATCGGGCCTCCCCCTCAGGGGCCCAGCCCAGCCCTTCTCCCTGCCGCTTTGTAGGGTGTGTCTGAGCCGCTGCTGCCCCGCGTTCTCCCCACGCCCCTCAGCTGCACCCCGTCCGGGCAGTGAGGCCTCGGGACCTCATCAGGCCCTGAAGTTCAGAGACCAGATCTCTGGGTTGGTGGGGGGTGCGGCCTGGGGCACAGCGTCTTGAGCAAATGGGTCAGAGGGTCCCGCATCACAAAACAACCGGTCCCTCCTGAATGCGGCACTAGGGTAGGCCTTTCCAGTGTGCCCTGGCCAGGTCTAACTGTGTGGCCTCTGCACTTTGGGGGAGCGTGGGCCCAATTTGGCAATAAGAGAAGTGACTGCTCCCTTTAGCCTGTTTTTCTAATCACAGCACCCTGTCTTGTCTGCTCTTTCAATTGACCCTTTGTAACCAGCCAATGATGTGGATGGAGATTATTAGCTTGCCCTTTACAGATGAGGAAACAGAAACCCAGAGAGGTTCGGCAACCTGTGGAAGGTAACACAGCCAATGAATGAGAGAGTTTAATTCAAACCCAGGCCTGTTTGACTCCGGAGCAGGGCTCCGGGGCTACTTCCTGACGGCTGGTCTTCATCCTAAGGCTCAGATGCTGGGTTCCGGAAGCTTCCTGGGCCACATGGGGAAGTCTGAACGACCAGCCCGGCCCTCAGAGAAACAAGAGTCAGTCCCCAGACTGAACCTACCCCCGGACAAGGTTTTTCCACACAAAGTGCATCCCTGAACCCTAACAGTACCCCAAAAAATGGGAATTCAGGCTGGCATGTTAATTAGTGTAGAGCTAGAATTGGACCTCAGGCTGACCCGATTTCAAATCTAGAGCCCCTTTTTCACCTCCCCCATCCCCCGGGAAAGTAAAAAGTCCCCCTAACAAATGAGAGTCTGATCCCAAACGCATGAGCTCTGCGACACCAGCCACTCTGCCTCTCTCCCCAAGAGAAAGGGGTCTCCTGCGAGGCCCCAGTGTTATCTGGGCAGAGAAAGTGAGTTTGAAGACCTCACACTCCATCTGGACTTTATCAGCTGCTTTCCTGGGTAGGATTACAGTAAACGATTATCTGCAGATCTGGAGCCGGCAGGAACTTTGAAGGCCCCAATTGCCAAGGGGGTGGTGAGCTGGGGGAGGGCCTGGAGACACAGAAGATGAAAAAGCAGCCCAGGCATCTTATCTCCGTCCTGAAATCAAACAGGCTGAGCCAGCGCAGGGAGAGCGAGCTCCCCTGTCTGCGAGGCAGACAGTCCCCAGCCCTCGCCGGCCACCAAACGATGAAGAGGGGGCCCCAGGAAGACTTTGCACTGTCCTCTCATCCTCTCTCCTGACTTCTCTTCATTTGCTTTCTTCATTCATTCACTCAAGGTTCTGCCCACCAGTTACCATAGCTGCGAGGCAAGGAGCTCTCACTCTGAGCTCTCACTCTGCATTCATCTTCCCATTTAATCCTCACAATGACCCTGTGGGAAAGGTGCCAGAACTAGCCCCATTTTAGAGATGAGGAAACTGAGACCCCAAGAGGTCACATGATTGGCCTAGGATCCCACGGCTAGTAGATGGCAGCATGTAGATTTTCTTACAGCTTCATGCATCCATTCCTCCATGTTCCCCTTATCCCTGTGGAATTTGTTTACTCATTCCCTTTAGTTTTCCCTTTACTTGTTCGTTTAAAACTTCCCTCTCCACTTTGTTATGCATTACCCCCTTCTTCCGTCCTTCTGTCTCTTCTCCCCTTCCATGACCATTTACTAAACACCTACTATGTGCCTGGCCACCATGACATCAGGCCATGGGGTTCCGGACAGGTGGCTTCTGGGGAGGGAGATGGGAGAGAGCACCTCATCCATGATAATTCCCTTCAGATGGGCCTGTTGGGCTGCGCCTCCTATACCTTATTCATCCCACTGTTGACTTGATTCTACGCTTGGATAATCGGATCCGGAGACGTCTTGACCAAGCAAGTCTTGAGACTGACTTGGTGAGGAAATCAAAATGGCCTAGGAAAAAGAAGGCAACTACTTGGGGTTTCAGGTGCTGCCTGAAGCTCTCCTTATTCTTATAGTTCTGACCTCCATTCCTTCAAGGAACATCCGTGAGGATCTACCCAATCTTCCCGCCGCCCAAAGCACCCAGTTCCTTTCCTTTCCTCCGGTTGTCTCTGCTTGCATGCCCCCCAACTCTAGACCATTCACTCCTGGAGGCAGGGATTTGGCATCAAAGCTCCTGTGTTCACAACCTGGGCTCAATTACTTCCAAACCAGTCTTACTCACCAGTCCTCTAGCACCTGGTACAGGCCTTGGCAGACTAGATGCTCCTACGTGCAGCCCTGAATGGGAGCACAGCGTCATCGTCTATAACTTCCGTTCACTTACTCGCTGCAGCGGCCAGTGTCCCGAGCGCCACAGTACTGCATCCTTAGATCACTTTCATTTCTACTTAGGGAATCACCAGTCCCCCTCTAGGTACGGTCGAGATGTTGTTGTCACCCAAAGGGATCGCCTCTTGCCTCACAGTCTCAGGTACACAAGTGACCTTGGCTATGATGACCAAGTTCTCTCTCCCTGAACTTGGAGTCTTAAGCCAAGTGACATAGAGAAAGGAAAACTGAAAAGAACAGCGGAAGCATAATCCTTCCCATCACAGATGAGACTGTCCACCAGCTCCGGCTCTCAGGACCCCCAAAGCACCCACACTTTCTGTCCTTTTCCGAGTCTACCTTCCTAACCATTTTATGAACTATTCAGCATCCTTCCAACACACCCCTTCTCTGCCTCGGTCAGTGAATGTCTGTTTCTGGGCTTGCAAAGAACAAACCCGAATGATGCCCCATGGCACGGTTCCCAGTGCCAGCACTGGGGAGGTGACCAGAAATGCCCACGTCACCTCCTCGGTCTCCTCCTTTTCTGGAATTCCTCGGCCTGCTCCCTTTTCTGCCCCTGCAGCAAGGTCTCCCACCTCTGTCTCCCCACCAGGCCTCCTCAATGTATCTCATTCCCCTGCCCGTCTTCCCATGAAGACTGGGAACACTGGGGTGAGCTGCTGGCCCTCAGTGGGTGCTGCCCAACAGGTACATGATGACTTGAACTGAACCTCACTGTAACCTGGATTTTCCCCGGATTAGGATCATTTATCTACCTTGATAACATTTAGAGAAAGTTAAAAAAAAAAAAGAAAGGACTTTGAAGAGATCTTCATATGGATTCTAAATGTTACACATATTTTCCATGTCCATGGCCCGAGTTTGGTGTTTCAGACCACATTACTGTCAGGCATTCTCAGCTTTGTACATGTATTTCCTTTTCTATCTCTGCATCTTCCTACCTGGTACTTACTGTGGAATTTGAAATGTTTCTGTGGCTGCAAACGAGAAGGGAAAAAAAGCAATGCAATAAGAGGGGATGGGATGATTCAGGACTGACTGAGGAATGAGGCCATACAGAGGTACCTGTCATGAATCCTCATTTTCTACAAGCCACGTGCTGTTTCTAAGAGCACCACATTATCTCATGAACTCTCGTAACAAGCCTGTAGTAAATCAATTATCATCCCCATTTCACAGATTAGGAAACTGAGGTTTCAAGAGTCAATTGCCTAAGGATGTCCTGCTAGTGGGAAAGTTTTAAACCCAAATGGTCCTTGCACACAGGCATGCCTAATGCAAGCAGAGGGCAGGGGAGATGAGACTAGATGGGCAGACAGCCAACGAGATATAGGAGGACCTCTGGTGTGCCAGGCCCAGGGTTAGATATTCTATTGACGTGACTTCACTTACACCTTCCCAGGTAAGGAAACTGGGCTTGGGGAGATGGAGAGGTTTGCCCAGGGTCATACAGTGAGGAAATGAATGGACTCAAACCCACACTCCGTCCTTTTCACAACTCTAGGACTCCACAAACTCCCAGTGGGACCCTCATTTTTAGAAGGATTTGAAAGATAGAGCTTTTGAAAGATAGAGCTTTCTCCCCTGAAGTGTGTACTCCTCCTTCCTCTCGCCTCTCCGTCCAGATTCCCAGTGAAGATTCGCAGCCCTGCCCAGCCTGAAATCCCACCGGGAGAATGTCAACTTAATCTGGCTCAAGGTTCACACAAGGTTTACGGAACCCGCAACGGGCACCAAACCCTCCAAAATTGAAGAGTGACTCATGAACGTGCCCTCAAGGAGCTCACGAGTCCTGGGGGCAGAAGAAGAAATCCAAGTAACTCTATGACTGTATAGAAAGTGCCAAAGGTGTCGGAGAGTGGGGGGTGGGTGGGTGCGTGTTACACGCCTGGGTTCTGGGGTCAGGACTAGGGGTGAGAATCTGTCCCAGGCCCGTCCAGCTGGGGAATCTCCACCAGAGCGTTTCATCCTTCGGTGAAATGGAGATAATGAGGGCAAACTTCCCAGAATTGCTGGCGCCTTAAATATGGACCTACCGGTAGCGCCTGGCCCACAGACAGTGCAGTCCGTGTTACATAAGTACCAGGACCAAGAGGAGGCTGGTGGCAAAAGTGGCTGCGTCTTACAGGCCCTGGGTGTGTGCCAGCAGGGAGCGCCCGCAGGGAAAAGGCAGAGCTGCAGCCAGCGGTGGGGGTACGGGGAAGGCAGGGAGGAGTGACGTTTGGGGCAACATTTCCAAATAAAGTGCAGGAAAAGGAAACAGTTGGCAAGTTGGGCCAGGACCATATCTCTGTGGTCTCTGAGCGCCGTTCCAAGGGGACTGCAGCCACCTGCCAGTTCAGCACCTGCCGGACTTCGGTCACGCGGGCTCTGCCGCCAATGTCAGATTGTCACATCCACATAGCACCTGCAAAATTATTTACTTGCTATTTCTCTTTAAGATAAATCCCTCCTTTTTCAAAAAACATTAAAAGACATCTATTCTAAAAGGATATTTTTTAAAGATTTTATTTATTTATTTTAGAGCGAGCGAGTGCATGCACGAGAGCAGGGGGAGGGGCAGAGAGCAGAGGGAGAGGCAGAGAATCCCAAGCAGACTCCCCGCTGAGTGTGGAGCCCGATGTAGGGTTCAGTCCCATGACCCATGAGATCATGAACAGAGCTGACATCACAACTTGGACCCTCAACTGACTGAGCCACCCAGGAGCCCCGGAAATTTTCTTTTAATCACTGATGGAGATGGAAATCTACCTGCCATAGGGAGAGACTAATTGTCCAAATAAACAATGTTCAAGTCTCACCGAACCCTCTTGGCAGCAGACCCTGAGCCCCTGTGCATTGGGTAAAAACCTTGACTGGTCTCCTCACCTTTCTCAGACTGGCCTGCCCGATTCTGTGAGCTGTTCAGCTTGCTTCGAGAGTAGTTCTCTAGATCTGATTCTATCCTTGCTCCAGGAGGCATTATGTCTACCTCCCTAATAGCTTCTCAAGCAATAACATTTTACTGGGTAAAAGAGCCAAGAATGGGCAAGACCTGGTGCTGATTCATAGCAAGATTCCAAACAAACCCAGGTTCTCTCTGGGTAGTCCAGACATCAACCTCCCTCCATTCTGCTCTCAGAAAGCCAGTTTCTAAGAACCACGCTATCCTATTATATCTCATTGTCTCCCACAGCACCGTTCATTCATTCATTCATTCATTCACTCATTCATTCAACAGCTATCCTTTGAGTGCCTACTATGTGCCAAGCCTTGTTCTAGGTACTGACAGTACAACAGTGAACAAAGATCAGTGGGTCTTTGTTCTCCTTGGGTAGACAGGTAATAAACTCTGAATCAAGTAAATACATGAGATCATGATGAGGTTAATGAGAAAGTAACATGGCGGCAGTGTCATGGTGACTTGATGTGGAGGCAGGTGTCAACACCAGATAGGGTGGACAGGGATGGTATCTCTGAGGAGATGAGAGGTGAGCT
The DNA here is from genome assembly GCF_023065955.2 of Ursus arctos. NCBI lineage: Eukaryota > Metazoa > Chordata > Mammalia > Carnivora > Ursidae > Ursus > Ursus arctos. Next base: position 60,970,079 of record NW_026622819.1, read on the forward strand.
GAGACCTGAATGACAAGAGGAAACCAGCCAATGGAAAGTTCTGGAAGCAGAGCCTTTTTTGGTCCAACAGGGCTAGAAGAACATTTCTGTCAGAGGGAGCAGCAGGAAGGTGAAGGTGCCCTGATAGAAGGAACAGTGAGAACAACACAAGTGGCAGGGGCTGGGAAACAGGAGCTCAGTGTCAGCTACGTCCAATGTGCAGTGTCAGTCAGACGCTCAAACCTATTCCTGCTCTTCTCCACAAACACATAAGGTCAGCATTATTAGTGTGCCCCAGCTTACAGACGGGAAAAGCTGAGGCTCGGGATGGCTCCCAGAGAGTAAGGGGCAGAGCTGGGTGAGAATCTGTGATTTAGGACGCCAAAGCCTGCATTACCCCAGCTTCCCCAGGCCACAGTGCAGGTCACAGACAGAGGTTGAGACTCTCGCACCCAGATATCTTATTTACTCTACATAGGTTTTGAAAAATTAGTTTGAACTGGTGATCAGCTCTTAAAGATAAGACTTCACCCAAAAATCTGGCCCTCTGGCTTCTGAAAGTATTTGAAGATCTGATGATAGCAGGGCCATGTTTTTAATGGCAACAATGAGCCAGAGCAGTAGTCCTATCCCCTTTAGATCAGCATGGGCTCTGTTTTTCCACAGCCCCCACCTCTCCCTATTGCTTACCCCAGGACCCTTCATTCCTCTGCATTACAATCTTGGCCTCTCTGTGCTTTCGGCTTTTCAACCTCATCTCTCCATTAATGAAACAAGCAGGCAGACTCACGGAGCCCCGCAAGCAAGGGGTCACCAGCGGAATTACGTTACAACTCCTGGCTGGAACACTCTCCTGCCATTCTGATACGATCATTTTGTGCAAACAGTAGGAAATGTTCATAAGAGCTGGGACAAGGCCGTGGTGAAGAGGTCAGGCCTGGAGTTTAACCCCAGCTGTAAGCCCTCGTTGTGGGGCTCTGGGTAAGTCCTCAAGCCTCTGTCTCCTCATCTTCAAAGTGAATAAAATGACAATACCTACTTTACAAGCATGAGGAGAGGGGGGAAATATAATAATCTAGGCGACGTGGTTGGCCCACTGCTTGTTCCATGGTGAGTATCCAATAGACGGCAGGCGTGATGGTCCTTTTCATGTTACAAGGGGCCTGTTTCGTGATTGTTCTTTGGAATGAAAAATGCTCCTTTAGAAACCTCACTTTTCTCCACGTCCAGGGCACACAAAGTAACCTGGCCCCAACACTTGCTGTCTTCTTCCACAAGGGTCTGCGCCCCAGAGTCCCATTTTGCCTCATCCTACCCAGCGTTCCAGATCTTTCTCTTCACTTCAGTCTCACCGCCCTGAGACCCAGTGCTTTCTGGCTCCGTGTCTGAGGCCAGGCAGCACTGGGAACAAGAGTCTGAATCCCATTTGCATGACATGAGCGCAGTCGGGACTTTTATTCTTTCTCTGGGTGTGTGTCAGTTCGTGCTCCGCACAAAAGAACCACTCAGCATTGCTTTTTCAAGCCGAGCTTTAAAAGGCTTATTTGCCATGACATCCAGCACTTGTAATTTGAGGTCATACCCCGAGGAAGAGTTGCTAAATCTGTGTAAAACGTCCCTGACTCCTTTTCTTACAGATTCTGTCAGATTATCTCTTTAAGAATTCTAAACCTATTTTGTTTGAGGTGGTTTTAGGCTAATGTACATTCCCCAAACATTTCTTTGTTGTCGAAAATAAAGCAATTGAGAGAGTTCCCCATCGAATGAGACACTTTGTAAGAGCTCTGTACGAAAGACAACTCCCTCTATTCTGAGGAGCAGCTTTGAGAGAGAGGAAAAAACGTGCATCATGTTTAAGTTACTCGGACAATAACGAGAAGCATCGACTGAGGTCCTGGGTGAGCCGCGGGGTGCTCCCGTGTTCTCCCACCTCCCCATCCTGGGCATGACATGAGAGGGACGACATTTGTCAAGAAGCAGAAAAGATGGGGGGCGCCTGGGTGGCTCAGCCGTTAAGCATCTGCCTTCGGCTAGGGTCATGATCCCAGGGTCCTGGGATCGAGCCCCGCTTCGGGCTCCCTGCTCAGCGGGGAGCCTACTTCTCCCCCTCCCACTCCCCCTGCTTGTGTTCCCTCTCTCGCCGTATCTCTCTGTCAAATAAATAAATAAAATCTTAAAAAAAAAAAAAAAAAGGCAGGAAAGATGGGCCAAGTCAGTCCCCGAAAGCACGGGGCTGGAACCCGGGTCTGCTGGGCTCAACCTCACGCTGGGGTGCTTATTCATTCTGCACAGGTGAGGCCTCATGCTGGGCACTGGTCTTACGGAATCAGATAAGCCAGGTCCCTGTGCTCAGAGCGCTCCTAGGCTTATTGGAGGTGAGAGTGAGGCCACAAATGTACAATTCAAGGACCACAGTGCTCCAATGGAGGCATGTGGGGGCCCTATGGGGACCGAGGCAGGGAAGCTAGCTCCTCCATGATGGTCAAGGGAGGCTTCCTGGAGGAGGTGTTCCAGCAAAGTCCTGAAGGAAGAAAGAATGGCCAGAGCAAAGTTCTGAGGTGGGAAGAGCAGGGGGCATTGGGGAAATGTGGAAAGCACGGGGAGGACAGTGAGGGATCACCAGGGGCCAACAGACAGGCCCTGTGGGCTGTGCTCAGAAGCCTAGATTGCTACATGCAGGGTTCTGAGTGGACCCGGCCCAGGCTTGGCGATTTCATTTCATCCAGTTCTGATGGCTGTAACTCAGGCCCCACCGCTCTCTTCCTCAAGGCTGTTGTCGTGGGATGTCTTGTCCTTCTCCCCAGCTTCTTCCAAACCAGCACAAGCTCCCTGAAGGGCGCCAGCACGCAGAGGAGAAGGCAGCGCTCACACCCATGTGTCTGCTGAGGTGACCCCCGCACCCCTGCATACCGGTAGAAGATCACACACGGTCCACATGATGACAGAGGCAGAGCTAAGCAAGGGGACACACAAGCAAGCAGACACAGCCTCACAAACTCACAGCCACAGCCACACACAGAGGTACATAGATAATCGACAGACAACCATTGGACGCACAGAGACAGGCACGGAAACCCACGGGACTCTTACCCATAAACACACTGGCGACGGCCTCTCTCAGTTTTCTCTGCCTCTCTGTCTCTGTGTCTCTCTTTCACACACACACACACACACACACACACACACACACAAGATACACAGTGGAAACTGGAATCAGAAGAGCCTCCGACACTCTCTCCTTTTTTCTTCCACCAGAAGATTATCCCTGCCATTCTGAAAGCTGACATATGAATGAAACACGTAGTCCCAGACGTGGTCCCAGACGGGTAGTTACAGAAGCCTTATGTGCTTCTGGCAGAAGAGGGGCCGTTCTGGGCTGGGACACCCCAAGGGGGCCGAGGTGGGGAAAAAAAGGTGGTTTTCCTATAGAAACACAGCCTGACACCCAAAACTGGAGACTTGGGGTTTGTCTCTCTAGAGGGAGGCGAGCAGAGTTAGGCTGTCTCAGGGACCCCAAATGTGTCCTATTTCCCCACCATGCCCACCACGCTGATCCCTGGTGACTTGGTTGGGGGGAAAAATTGGCCACAAGCAAGTTGGTCAATCTGATAACTGGGCAGAATGTTGATTGGTTGAAAAATGAAAATTTTCATTTGCCATTTGTCAAGTCTTATTAATTTTGGTGCAGAATTGGGTGGTTTGGCAACTGACTGAGATTCTTTAAGAATTTCAACTATGCTACAGGGTTTGTTTTCTCTTTGCAGGGGAAGTATGTTTATATCTAATCCATTTTCAGATCATTTGTACTTTTACTATTTGTGATGAATATTAAGGTCACACTTAACTCATTTATTTTACTCATCCATTCAACACATGCTTACTGGGAGTCCAATATGATGGGTATTCCTCTAAGGTCTGGGTGGGCATTCAAGTGTGAGCGAAGTTGACAAAGTCCATTCCATCAGGCAGCACACATTTCAGTGGAAGAGGGAAGCATCAAATAAACAGACATGTAACTATTGAATGATGTGTGTAAATGCCATGAAGAAGGAACAGCAAAAGGATCAGGAAAGGCCTAGCTAAAGGGGTGACAATTAGCAGAGACCTCAATGCACTGGGAGAGTCACACATGCATCCAGGGCAAGAGCATCTCAGCACAGCAGGTGAGATGTGCAAAGGCCCTGGGGTGGAAGAGTCTTGGTGTGTTTGACAACAGCAAGGAGAGCAGCGTGGGTAGTCCACAGTGAACAAGCAAGAACAAGGTAGGACATGAGCCTGAAGAAGCAGCCAGGGCCTAGTGGCACAAGGGCTCCTAGACCACAGTTGGCCTTGGTTTCAGCCTAAATATGTAATGGGAAGCCATTGGAGGTCTGAGAACCAATGTGATCCATTTAAATTTTAAAGGAGCAGCTCTGGCTGCTGTATGCAGAATAGCCTGGAACGGGGGAGGAGGGTGGCTAGGGGCGGAGGGTTACGACTGTGATACCCAGTTAGGAGGGTATCGCAGTCATGCCAGTAAGGCTGGTAGGAGAATACCTCTACATCCACCCAGAGGAACTCTCTGCTACAATCCGTGGCAAAAGCCACAAACTAAATGCGAGAAACAAAGATCTGTTAGGACCCACCCAATGTCCATGAGAAAGACATCATTGAATTATTGCATTTTATAGACCTACTATGTGCCTAGGAGTGTGCACAGAATTTTATATAAAACATCTCCCTTAATCCTTCTAGTCACCCTTCGAGGTAGATGCTATTATTCCCTCAACCTCGGCGTGCACCAACTCGGAACTATATCACAAAACCAGAAAGGGCAGAATTGGCTTGAAATAAATAAAATAGGTTTAAGTAAAAAAATATATATATATATATTATTTTTCACCAGAGACTGAAAAAACGTTTGAGCTTATTCTTTTTGTTTCTTTCTTAGCATAAATATAATGCATTCTCATCTTAGAAATAGTAAAATAGAGAGAGAGAGAAGCAAAATAAATGCATAAAGAGCCCCCATAGTCTCATTTCCTTCCCACCTACTCCCTGACACAGATGTGACCACGCCCTTTTGTGCAGACACAATATTTTGCTACACAAATGAGCTCCTGCCATACCCACTATTTGGTAACATCCCATAGTTCACTTAAATCACCTTCATAGAAGAATTTACCTCAACGATTTCCTCTTTTCCTGGCCATGTGGTTTGTTCTCTTATAAATGAATATTTATTGTGTCCCCAACTTTTCCCTATTACAATGAAGGGCAAGAAAAAATTATTGAAAATAATGCAGAAATAAAATAGAAAATCCTATGGGAAAAAATCCAGAAATGCTTTGCCTAGAGGAAGACAAATTTGTAAGCGATGTTTTAAAAGCGAACTATTGGTGGGGCACCTGAGTGGCTCAGTTGGTCGAGTATCTGACCCTCGGTTTCCACTCAGGTCATGATCTCAGAGTCATGAGATCGAGCCCCGATTCAGGCTCTGTGCTGGGTGTGGAGCCTGCTTGAGATTCTCTCTCTCCCTCTCCATCTGCCTTCCCCGCCTTCCCTCTCTTAAAAAAAAAAATGCTAACTATTGGAGATATGCATTTTCAACCAGATTTTTGTTTTGATCATGTTGTCCTGTTAGCCCCTCAGCTTTCCACCAGATCTTTTCAACCAAATCACTCATTTGGTCAAATTCACTTTGGCAAAAGAGTTTTTCTGGCTGAGTCAGATGAATAATACCATTATTATGAATTATTACTATTTATTTCACTTTGCATATGTGTGCAGTAGCCCCATTGCAGAACTTGTTTTAATTAATCCTCCCAGTCACAGCTAGATGAGTCAGGATGGCCTTCCCCAACTCATGGAAATGGACTCAGAGGTTCAAGGGATAAGGTCAAAGTCCAAGGTTACCTGGCTGGGAAGTGGGAGGCGTAGAATCTGAGCTTAAACCATCCCGGTTGCCTGCACATGGGCTTCTGTCATTGCCACACACTGAGACGTGCAGCAAACACAGCACACAGTAGGTCTTCAGAAACCATCAGTCGTTCCCTGGCCCCACTCTCCCTCAGAGCATTAATTGCTAGTGAGGGAGAGCTAATACTAGGCTTCTGATAAAATCTTTACTGATTCTAAAACCTTTCTCTTCTTCAAGTACAACAGAGGTTTCCAGAAGTATAATTTCAGTTACTGAACCTAGCAACTAATTTGTCTATATTAAAAGGTGTTTATGGTAAGGCTGTGGTGCTGTGGAGAGCATCTTTTCATTTATATGCTTTTAATCTTGGTTTATAATGTGAGCTGTCATGAAACATAATAAAATTAAATATAAAGGAGAGGAGAGAGAAAGAACAGTCTCTCAGGGACGGCTGGTTTGACTGGGTCAGAGCCGGCTATTACTTGACTGGAAATCCATTCAGAGGTACACGGGGAGCCTGGGGAGATCAACAGCCTAACCGAATGCACCTGTAGAAAGGAGGGGATCCCTCAGAGGCCATGCAGGGCTGTGGTGTGTAACTGGTACTGGGCCAGGAGTCGGGACACCTGGGCATGGCCCTCAGGCAAGTCATGTCAAGGGGGTTAGATGTGGTCGTTCAATCACTCCATTTCATGGCTCATTGCACGTGTGTGCATGGGTCACAGCTCTGGGGTCCAGTTCTGCGCAGGCCAGAGGGAAGTCTGAGATACGAGGTGCATCCCCCACGGCCCAGCCCCCAGGGAGCGGGGGACCAAGGACAGAAGACAATCTGTCAACATGTCTACACAGGGCATATGCTTGCTGGAGAAGGGGGCTTGTTCCTGGGAATACAGGGGATGATGAGAATGTTGCCGTTTTAACTTTTCTTTCCATGATAAGATAAGCAATATTTTAACTGTCATAAAGGGGAAAAAAATCTTCCTTTTTTGGAAACTGTGAGATCGTCAATAAGAGCATAGGAAGACTTCCCCCACAGTGGTAAGCGGCGTTTGTCAACTGGGGCTGGGCTGTACACAGCATGCCCAGAAGATGGGGACAGTTCAGGAGCCCTTTCACCAACAGGTGGACATGAACGGGTACGAGAGGAGTAAGTGGGGGCCAACAGAAGGTGGGTCACTGGGAGCCTGTGTGCCAGGCTGAGGGCTGACTCTAGCCGGGGGCAGACAGGCCCAAACCTCTGACTCCTGCATTGCTTCCTCTGGGGAGGAGGGTCTACTCCTAGCTCTGACTGCCCCACACGCAGCTAGCCCCCAAGCTGGGGACAGTAGGTGCTGGAAGAATAGCGAGGACAACCAGAAGATTGCAGGTGAAGTCACCTGGCGCGTGGTTGGCGCTCATTAAGGGCCAGCTCTCTCCTCCTTTGTCTTCCTCCGAGGGGTTTGATTTGGTCTACAATGCACCCCAAGCTTATTAGGGATCAGTGGTCCCAGAGGTTCTCCTCAAGATGGCCCAACGTTGGCTCGCGGCAGACGGTGCTACACCCAGGGCTGCACGAGTAGGTGAGGTACAAGAAGCCTGGCCGGGGGCTCCTCCAGGGGGAAGAGGTGCAGCTGTGGGGCGGGCCTGCCTTCCCGGTTCTGTTTGTTCTCTGCAGGAATCCTGACCAACTGTCTAATGGCAATGTGTGGCTGGGACAGACCTCTCTGACGTTCCATAGCACCCATCATCTCAGCCAGCCACTCCGCCTTCAGTCCTGCACCCTGCAGAGGCATCTGGCCATGGGGCCTCTGCCCAGATCCCAAACGCTGCCTAGGGAATGTCTGTTAGGGCATCCTGAATTAACGCAAGCATCCTGCAGGCTTGGGCCAGAGTCCAAGGGCACAGGCCGAGTGGCTAGCCTGACAGCTGCTCTCTAGGAAAGCTGGGTTCGGGCCGCACATGTGCCCAAGCACGGCTCCCTAAGACCTAGTGCTTAGAGAGTCCTGTTTCAGTGTCAAACTTTTAACCCAGCACTTTTGGCGAAATAGGCTTTTTTCTCCCGTGTTGATTTTTTTCTTGGAATGGCCACAGGCTCAGTAAATCTTTGCTTTGCACATGGAAGCCATTTCCCCACATTTCCACTGATCTGTTCACTCATCCAGCCAATGCATGCTGGTTCAGCGCTTACTCGATGCTGTTCCAGGAGTAAAGTCTTAGGCAGGAAGGAGGAAAAGGCCCCTGTGCTGGAATGGCTGTTCCCAAAACCTGTCACTCGTACCTTCCAGATACTGTCAGGCGTTATAAGAGGCAAGCTTTGAGGAGCTGCTTCCAACCCCAGCTGGATGAGCTCTGTACCCAAAGAGATCAAGGTGGAATCCTACTTCTACCATTTCCTGCTCTATGAGAGTCTGAGAAACACCCATATTCCCTCCCTGGGGGTGAAGCCTTCTCTTAAAGGGAAACCACCGGGATGTCCAAAGCTTGCTGCAAGGTGCATGACGTAAGGTGTGTAGGGACGTTAGTGCGGAGAAGCGTAGGAAGGGCCCGGCTGCAGCTGCTACTTTATTTGGGCAACTGCATGACCTCGACACACCTGTTTCCGGAACCCTAAAATGGTGACAGTAAGACCCATCTACCAAGCTTTAATACAGGGATGAAAGAAGATAGCATTTGTAAGAGGGATTTTGAATAATGACAACATTTGAAATAGACATAAGCAATTAACACACAGCACAATGCAGTACAACTGGTCGGAGGGAAACAAAATGGCAGGAGGCCACCCTCCTTTTGATGGTAGCAGGTAGAAGTCTCTGGGTTCCCTCCTTCCTCTGGATAGGCCACACCTGTGGCTACCAAACGAGCGCTGCGCTCAGTGCATTCCGCCGCTGTCTTCCTTAAATCTGGCGGCCACCCTGGCCAGTGGCGGTCATGATTCCCTTCTGCAGATGGCGGCGTACCAGCTCAGAGAGGTCCTAGAGCTCGCCCAAGGTCACACAGCTAACAGGTCGGGATTAGACCCAAATCCGTTTGGTTCAAAAGACCTGGCCCTTGCCACCTGACGTCCCTGACAGCCCGCAGGGGCTGTGCGCATGCTCAAATAAGAAAACAAAACCCACGCTCCTGGGGCACTGTTGGCGCAGAGGGACAGGGCAGCGGCTGTGTCCTCCTGGCTCTGGTTTCGGTCAGGAGAGGAACAGGGCACATAAAGCCTGATTGTGCTTTTATCTGGTTATACCAGGGAGGTTGGACTGGTTTCCCATATTTGCTATTTGTGTATTTTTTTGTCTTTCTTATGGACGTGAACTAACCTTACACGCGGAAGGGGTTGAGTCCGTCCTTATTTGTTACAATGCTCCTCGTTTGCCTTTTTTAAAATTGTATGATTTTTAATGTAAAAAAATAGTTTTTAATTGTATCTGATGACACTAGGTTGTATAATGTGTAGATCTTCCACCATCCTTGTCTTAAGAAAGTTGCTTCCTATTCTGAGGAGAGAAGAACCCAGATGGATCATACTTAAATAGGAAAAAGGAACATACGTGTCCGTTTTCCTTCTGGCTTTTATTTTTTACTTGTGTGCACTGTCTGTTATGTTGAACTTTGTAATCCATCTGGAATTTATTTTGAAGTATCGTGTGAGATGATGATCTCTCTTTTTTTTTTTGTTTTCCAAATAGCCGGTTTCCCCAACGCCCTTTATTGATTAAATTCAAGCGCTACCTGCCACTGCGTGCAGGTCCTCATCACACAGCAGGGTGCACCCACCCAGGAATTGGTTTCCAAGGATCTGTTCTATTCCAATAGCCTACGTGCCTTCCCTGTTCAAACACTGCACCATTTCAGTGACTAACTTTCGAATGCGTTTCAGCAAGAGAGGAGAATCTCACTCCGTTATTCGCCTCTTACAAAATCTTCTTTGGCCATTTTTCCAAATAAACTTAGACTCATTTTGGTGCATTTTAAGAAAAAATCCCATTGAGATTTTTGACTACATTAATTTGAAAGAATTGCCATTGTTACAAGATTCAGCTTTTCCACCCAGGAACACGATACGTCTTTCACATTCATTATTTCTCGTAGTCCCAGAACACCATGGAGTTGATATAATTACCATTGTTCTACAAACGAGGACACCAAGGCTCAGAAAAGTCACCAGCCTTTCTAAAGTCACCTCTAAAATACGTCTGAGAGGCAAGCCCACTGCTTTCTTCTGGCAGCTCAAGGTTTCACTCAACGGAACACTGAATAAATTAAAGAAATATTTTGGGATTATGTCATTTAGCAAACATTTATTAAGCACCTGCTGTGTGCCAGATACTGGGAATGATGATGAATAACATGCAATCCCTGCTCTTGGAAGCTGCTCATAGTCTTGGGGGGAGGAGAAAAGTATACGGATAATACTATACAGTATAAGTTATGTAAAAACAACAGTTTCTTGTACTGTGTGCTCACCGTGTATCAGGTGTATCCTAAGCTCTTTACCCACATCTTGTTTTAGCCTCAAAGCGTTTAGCCGCTGGTGCGTCCAGTGTACGAGAACATCAAGGCACAGAGACGTTAAGGGACTTGTCCAAGATGGTGAAGACGCCAACAGGCAGAGCGGGCACGGAAGCCAGACTCAGGCATCTGTGCTAGGTAGGCCCACTGCCGCCCACAGATGAGCATGGCCAGCTAGGTGGGCCTCAGGGAGGGGCGCTTCGGTCAGCCTTGGCAGGCTTCCTGGAGGAAGCACAGATGGCCTGAGCCGAAGGAATGAAGCAGACAGCCAAGAGGGAGAGAACAGACTCCCAGGCACAGAGAGAGCAGCACCTGCAAAGGTACGGGGCCACAAGGACTGGGGTACACTGGGGGGAATGCAGATGAAAATAATCATAACCAGAGCCGGTCACTTTTATTGAGCACCTACTGGAGGCCAGGTACTCCCCCGCACCCTTACATGCAACCGCGGATTGAATCCTCACAACAACCCTTTGAGATAGAAGTTATTGTTCCATTTTACAGATGGGAAGAGTGAGACACAGGAGGATTACGTAACTGGATCCTGACCACACAGCTGATAGGCATCAGAGCTGAAAACGCAACTGGAAAGGGGACTATGAGTCAGATCATGAAAAATCTCAAGAACCAAATAGTTTGGACGTCAAGCTGTAAAACTGAGAGTCGTGTAAGGGTTTTGAGCCAGAGTCATGGTCAAAGAATGAACTGGGCAGAGCTACGACATTCACCCTCACCTCAGCCCTTAACCAGCTCTACCATCTCACTTAAACACCACGACCAAACCACTGAGGCAGATAACCATCTAGTCCTATGTTATAGATGAGGGCACGAGTGACCTTGCCAGCCCTGGAGGGTGGTGGAGACTGAATCCAAACTCCAAGGCATCTGGCACCAAAGGCCTGCTGTCCCCATCATCAGGCAGCGGAGGGAGTAGTGGAGAAGCGGGGAGCAGGGGCCGCTCCCCAGTGTGTCCTAGCTCTCACCCACACGGCGGGGTGAAAGTCCCCTGGCGGGCATGTAGGTCACCTCCTGACGATAATTAAAGTGGAGAGTTACAAAGATAAAACTTTACAAAGCATTCTTGGCATTCTTGCCCATGGCTGGAACAATATTAACTTTCGTTCGGGGGCATTGACAGACAATTCCATCAGGGTTTGAGTAACCCCGTCCATTTTTCCTTTGGCACTGGAAAATTTCCACCTTCCGAGTCCAGACACCCGTCGTTTGGATTACGGTAGGAGCCTACGTGCTGAAAGGCTGGCCCCAGCCCTGATGCTACCATGTGAGCCCTGCCCATCTGGAATACATTTGGGCACCAAAGGGCCGTAATCATTTGTGATCCTGAGAACATGCACCAGAGACAGTTCACTGGGAACTTTAAAGAAAAACCAAAAAGACAGACAGCGTCAACTATGTAAACATGTAAAACTTCTATACGAGGGGTGAAGGTGGGGGGCAGAGAAGTAACTGATATAAAATCAAAAGAGCAGACTGGAGGAGAAAACCAACCCTATGGAGAGGAGACTGTTGTCTCCATTTTACAGATAAGAAAATGGAGGCTCAGGAATGTTAAGGATCTTGCCCAAGATCAAGCGTGGGTGCGTTGGGGTTTGAATCCATATCTGTTTGACTTCAGAGCAGGAGTATTTTGCCCTAAACTATTGTGTAATTAGAATAACAAAGGAAAGTGGAGACTTGAAAGGGCTTTAAAAAGTGTAGTAAAAAATCAGTACTTATTTGGATATAAAAAGCGCATTCAACTTAATTACAAAAGAGAAAATAAAAAATCCAGACCCTAAGAGGTAAGCGAGCAAAAAAGAGTATAATGTGTACAGTTAAGGGACAAGCGTGAAAAGCTGCCCCACCTTTGAGAGCACTCAAAGAAAGGCAAAAGGAAGCAACGAGAATTTTTCTTTATTATTGAAAAAACTCAGTGGTAATGATAACATCTAATGCTGGTAAACATGAGGAGAGACTGTAAGATGTCAGCATTGCTGTCAGGCAAGTTTAATTGGCTCAGCCTTGTTGAAAAATAATTTGGCAATGTATTTCAAACATCACACACATTTTCACAGGATTTGACCAAATTTTCTCAGGCTTGGAAATTTATCTAAGTAAATAACCCAAAATGAAGACCAGGCCATCCCGCAGCCTTACCGACAATAATGCAAAACTCAGAAACCATCAAAAGTGCTCCACAAGAGAATAATTGTTGGGTCAGTTAGTGAAAGGCTTTGACACAGTCTTTATTTCTTTTACTTAACGAACATGATGTAGCATCATGGGAAATTGCTTCTGCTAGAATATCAAGAGGGAAAAAACGTTTACAAAAGGGCATCTAAGCTGTGATGGAGATGATCAAAAAATGTATCTGCAAACGGACAGAGACAGGAAAGGACTATGGACAAAAACTGGTGGGTTGGTGGGATTGTGGCTAATTTTTGATGTTACTGTTGATGCAATATTTGTGTAAGAAAGAAAAATCACACTCATAAAAGTAATAGCTCCGTGATTGTATTGGGCCAAATTCCTCCAGGGCTAAAAATATGTTAAGAACTTCTGGAAAGCTACATTAACTCTTTAAATGACCACTGTGGGACCATTGAATGTTAAAATAATAATAATAGTAGTATAAAAGAGGCCAGTAAGTCAGTGCCGCTTCCAAATTTACCAAGTTAACTGCCAAGACATAACTTAGGCATTAAGACAATCTGGTCCAACAAGCCCAAATATAGAAGAGGCAGAGAATAGCACGATGTCTCTAGCCGAGTATGGACAACCGCAGAACACCACTTGCAGGTCGGCCTTCATGCACTCACAGTTCCTCCCATAGTTCCCACAGCTCTGCGGGAGGGTACCCCCACCCTCTGACTTTTACCGTGTGAGTTTCTAAACCAGCCGACCAATCCCAGCTTAGATGCCATTCATTATACCATTCTTACCCTAGTTGCACTTGTCTCCTTGGGGCCGGGGTGGGGACGGCTTGTGGGGGGAAGCTGAAACTTCCAAAGAAAGAGCTATGTCCCTCATCTGTGATGAGTCCCCACAGCATCAGGCACCATCTCAGCCATTAGCAACGCTCACGACAGGCGTCCGTTTCCTGTGGCCACTGTGGCTGATTATCCCCAGATTGGTGGCTTAAAACAGAAATTCACCCCCTCACAGCTGTGGAGGCCAGGAGTCAGAAAGCAGTTACACGAGGATGGACCGAGGCCAGGCTTCCTCCCGAGGCTCTTCCAGCTTCTGGGGGCTCCCGGCGTGCCCAGGCTGATGGCCCCATCACTCCTCTCTCTGCCTGCGTGGTCCCATCACCTTCTCACCTTCGGGATTGAAGCTCCCTCTGCCTCCCCCTTACGAGGACATTTGTGACGGCATTTGAGGGCCCACCCAGATAATCCAGGGTCACCTCCTCATCCGAAGCTCCAAATAGGATCTCATCCACAAAGTCCCCTTCACCGGAGCAAGCAGACCTGGCGTGGGACATGTGGCCGCAAGTTCCAACATTAGTAAAAACCAAATTAGCGGTGTGACATTAAATCATGCCAAGGGTGTTTTTCGCTCTAGTTTGAGTTTTTTGTTTGCGTACAGTGGACACGCAGTGGTACATTAGTTTCAGGTGTACAATGGAGCAATGCAACTTCTCTAGTCCTTACGCTCTGCTCACCACATGTGCACCTGCCCTCTGCCACCGCACAGCGCTGTTACTATACCGTTGACTCTATTCCCTAGGCTGTGCCTTTCACCCCCTGATTCGTCGATGCCGTAGTGGCAAGCCTCTATCTCCCCCTCCTCTTCGCCCATTTTGCCCAGCCCCCAGCCCCTCCCCTCTGGCAGCCACTGTTTGTTCTCTGCATTTATAATCTTGTTTCTACTTTTTGTTTGTGTATTTTTTTTTATATTCCACATGTGAGTTGAAATCATGCCAAGATTTTAATACACTTGTCTTAAGATAGTAATAAAACATTTCAACATCAGCAGTGTGACGTGTCCCGACGGATGAAGTGTCTCCGATGTTTGCTGTGTGAGTTTTGTGTAGTTGTGTGTATTCTTTGTTCGGTGAATGGGCGGCACACTGCAGTCCTTAAACACGTGGTCCCCTTGGTCGTGTTGGCACAAGTGACTTCTACATTCAGTGACAGCATGTGAGCAACTCTTATCAGCAAGCAACATTTTTCAAGTAAGAGATCATGTTTCCTATATCATGTAGGAGGGACTTACCCTTGCTGAATGGGAAGATTGCCCCTCAAGTCACTGGAGCCTTAGTAATTGCTTATAGTAGTAGGTGCTAGCAGCGCCGTTGCTGTGCATAGTCTGGTTTTAGTAAAATAAATAGTTAAAGGGCGCCTGGGTGGCTCAGTAGGTAAAGCGTCTGCCTTTGGCTCAGATCCTGGAGTCCTGGGTTCAAGTCCTGCATCGGGCTCCCTGCTCATCGGGGAGCCTGCTTCTCCCTCTGCCCCTTGCTCATGCTGTCTCTTTCTCAAAGAAATAAATAAAATCTTTAAAAAAAATAAATAAGTAGTTAAGCAGAAAAACAACACCTGAACCTGTCATGCTCACAGGCTGCAGGGATTGGGGTGTAGGTGCCCTTTGGGGGGGCCATTGCTACGTCCACCACGGTACATGCTGTGGAAATAGAGGACAAACTTGGCCCCTTCTTCCCTAGAAGCTGGGTCAAGACAAGCACCTCTCTACTGGCTAGGAGCTCTCTAGGGACTCTCACCCGTCCCTTTCTCAGCAACCATCTGCTCAGCGTTCCCTTACCCAGGCTCAGTGTTGGGCTCCGGGGACGGAGACGTCAATAAGACCCAGACCGTCTGACCATTCAGAGCGGGGTTGTTGGTTTTTCTTTTAAGACGATTCAGAGACAGTGACATGTAACTGCTTAATTTATAAGTGGGAGCCAGACAGGCCAGTGAGAAGCAGGAGGACATTTCTGTGTGGCCTGGAAGATCTCAAAGAACTGAGATAATGGAGATGAGTCTGGCCGGGTCAAGGCATGGGGGATGCGTATCGGAGAAGGAGGCCTGATCAGGCCTGGAGAAGGAGCTCGGGCAGAGCCGTGGAGCGCTCTCAGCAAGAGGGTCCCCACAGCCACACGTCAGAGAGACAGTTCACCCTCTGACGCAGCAACCCCGCTCCCAGAAATCAGCCCAACCAAAATACAAACCCACAGAGATGCGTGTTCAAGGACGTGCATTAAGGATATGTTTGAGGAGTACTGATTAAAACAGCTAAAATGTATAAACACCTGAACGCCGTCAGCTGTGCTGGTTGAAAACTGGGATATTGGGCAGCACGAAAGGCACGAAGAGAGCCCTGCATGTGACGTGAGGAGGCGCCCGGAGGCTGGTGTCGTTCGGGGGAAACCGTACACGGTGGAACAGAATGTGTGGTGTGGTCCCACTTAGGTGTCTAAAACCCCCAAACGATGTGGGTTTGTATGAAAATATAGGCAGAGAGAAAAAAAAATCAAATACACAAAAATGAATGACAGTCAACTGAGGAGAAAGGATTCAGAGGAGGGAATTGAGAGAAATTGGAACTTTTGACCCTATTTTCAGATGCGTCTTTTGCGGTTTTTATAAAAGAAGCGTTTCTTATGTACATAATTTGTGGACACAAAAAGAGAAAAGGATAGGGCCTAAAAATAAATTGAACAGAAAAAGGTCAGTGAGTTAGCGTTCAGAAGCCCCTTAGACACATGTCCACGCAGCACGTGTGGAAGGCAGACCGTCGGACAAGGCTGCAGTGGAGGCAGGGAGGCCAGTGAGGGCCCCCGCCAGCCCAGGGGAGGGGGAGACACAGATTCGAGCCCTGGGAACTCCAGAGGAGAGCAGAAGACAAGAGGTTTCCAGACAGAAGTAAATCAACGTGTGGCCCATGTTAAGTGGAAGATGGGGAACAGCAGGCTGAATCGTGGAGGCTGACTCCAGGGTTTATAAATCTTGTGCAGCAGAGGAAATGGGGAGACATTCACTGAGAGACCAGGTCAGAGAGAATAAGCCCTGTCCCCAGGGAGAAGTGTGAACAAACTCAGCTTTCTAGAGATCTGGGAAAGTGTTGCCTTCTTCCTGAGCGGGCCATCTTCCTGACACAACGGTCTGTCTTCCATGGAAAAAAGGGCCAGCCCATGGGAAGGGAGCTGGTCCTTGTGCTCCAATGGAATGAGCTCCAAGCACATAGGGGGTCCCTGGGTGCCAGGGCCTAGGACCTAGCAGTGTCAACAGTGTGTCTTATGGAAGAACCAACCTCTCCGAGTAGTTCTACAAGCTGCCAACAGGTGACAGTCACCAGGCCTTTCCCCTGGGAAGCACCTGGCTCGCCTGTCTGTAATTGACTCCCCAGCGCCATGACAGCCAATGCAAGGTGACGCCTCCACCCCAAGACCGCCTTCCTCGCTGCCGGCTTATCCACAGCTTAGCTCCAAGTACACTTCAAAGCTCTCTGCCCGGGCCACGCAGACCTTTGACTTCATGCACAAACTTATTCTTAAGCAAGATCTAGTAGTGACAGGGGACCTCCCAACTCTTCAGCTCTCCCCTCCTGCAAGAGGCTGCCGTATAACCGGCTGGAAGGGACAGTGAGGCACAGAAGGTGGCTAATGGCTTTGCTTTTCCTAACAGTGTTTACAGGGTTTCCCCCTTTAGTTACAAGTGACATACATGTCCTTCCTTGCAGAAATAATGATAGCTTTGTGATCAGTTTTCAAATCCCAAATGTGGCCAGCCATCTATTGGTGCCTCTGCTGGGTGTTTCTCAGACACAGCCCAGGCCAGGACAATAAATAGCAGCTGCAGTGAACAGCCCTCATTGCCAAGGTCGTCAAGTGCATGTTAATGTTATGAAACTAACCAGCCCTTTGTCTCTTGGGTTCCTAGTCACATCACCCATCAGTTCCAATACTGAGGCTGCAAACAAAACTTAATCTTCCCTGAAAAACCCACAGATGATTATGTTTTGGTTAAACTGATGTGAAAGAAAGAAGGAAACCAACGATTCTGCACCCAGCAGCCCAGGCGGGTTGTGTGAACCGCTTTTTATGTTTTCTCACATTCTCAATGCTATAGGCATGCAATTCCTTGCTTTGCCTTATGGATGGGGAAGCTGAGCCTCTGGGATGGTGAAGTGACTTAACCAATAACATGGCAAGTTGATGGCACTAAAGGTGCAAGCCGGTCTATCTGACTCCCTATTCGCGCCCCCGGACTAGTCAGGATGGCAGGGAGAAGGGGTGTGCGTATGTGTACACGCGTATCGGCATCTTTATTCAGGCTCCTTGAACATGCTCTTGCCACTGGCCCTCTGCTAAGACTGGCTGCTGAAGCCGGAGCTGCCTGGACATCACACAGTCCCCTCTACGGCTCTGTGGCTTCACTGTGACTAAGGTTTTGTTTGCTGGATTTGCTGGGATACGGATCTGTATTTGGTCCTCTTATTCTGTGATTCAGACTAAGGTCCCAGGGCTACACAGGACACCCAGTCCCCCCAATACCCTAAGTCAGCAAGGTTATATTCTGCCGTATGTGTGGCCAAGGCTGCTACTTGCCCAACAGTATTTGTTCTCCCTTCTCCTTTGGTACCAGAACCTCTGATTATAGCTGGGCACATGAAATGAAGATAGTTCTCAGCTTCCCTGGCAGCTCAGTGTGACCATGTCACTAAGTTGCGGCTAATGGCACAAAAAGGAAAGTGCTCTTCCCTTTCTCTCTCCCTTTTTTTTTTCTTTCCTACTGGCTGGAATGCAGATGTGATAGCAGTAGCTCTAGCAGCCATCTTGTACCATGAATGGAAGTCACAGGATGGAGATGGCAAAGAAGCAAGAACATAGAAAGCTGGGTCCCTGATGATCATGGAGTTGTCCAACCATTCTGGACTCTCTGTCTGCCTCCAGGATTCCCTCATGCAAGAGAAATAAGCTTCTATCTTGTTTAAGATACTGTGATATTGAATTTCCTGCAATGTGGAGCTGATGAACAATAATCTAATAAACAATTTTGTGTCAAGAGCTCCTGGAGGGCAGAGTCCTGGTATTCAGCACTTTGTACCCCCAGATACTAACCCAGTGCCTGCCCCGCAATCAAGGATCGGTGATAGAAATGTAGAGTTGGAGGGGGCCTTGGGAAGCCCCTGGACCATCTTCTACCCATTGCCTGAAGCTGATCTTGTCATCTCCCCCTTAGAACATGCTGTCCGCCCTGGGGACCCTGAGTTGGTAAGTGGCTTCCCCGCCCTTATCAAGGTACCAAGTCCTGGTGATTCCACCCCTCAAATATCTCTAGAGTCCCTCTCCTTTCATTCCTCATTCCTTGCCTCCATTTCTCTTTGGAGAGCTATCTGAGGAGCTTGTCAAATCTCAGGTCTGTACCAGCCCCTCTTCTTTTTACAAATCCACTCATAGCCCCACTCCCACAACCCAATATACACACTAACTGCCCAAGGGCTAACACTGGAAAAAAGAAAAAAGTGTGCTTTCATATGATTGCAGATTTCATGATTCCTTAAAAAATCAGAAGATGGGACGGATTAGGGCCTGTATTCCCACTTGGTCCTGATTAGCTGGCGCTGAGCCGTGTGTCTGCTGCTGAAGCTGGGGCCTGTGTCCCTCTACTGCAGTGGCTGTCACCTACTCCCCTCACTCACATTTGTGACCTACTAAACCCCAGGAGGCATTTTAGTGTGCCATCCCTCCTGGCAATAGTGACAATAATTACAGCACAACATCTGGGCGGCCATGGGAACAGGTATGGGAATATTTACATTCAAGGATGACATTTAAATTGCACCTGAAGGAGGCATGGAATTTTCCAGATGGAGTCAAGAGAGAGGCAACAACATGAGGAAAGACATGGAGATGCAAAAGGAAGTGACAATTTTCAGGAATAGAAAGAAGCCACCAGCTCCGCTTACTTATTCGTGGGGTGCCCCTGGATGGGTGGGACGTTCCTCTTTTGCCCGTGATACTTCACTCTGCTTCTTTAGTCATTTGTGTTCTCTGCACTGTCCCTAGAGGGACTTGGACATTTGGATTTTTTGGATCACAAAATCAATCCTACATTCCTGAGTTGGGCAGACGGATCAGGCAGGCTGGGCCCCATCATGCTGTGATAACAAACAGTCCCAAAATGTCAGTGAACACAGCAAGCTTATCCTTACACAGGCCACTGGCCCACTGCAGGCTGATTGGGGGGGGGGGGGCTCTTCTCATCAGAGTCACCCAGAGGCCCAGGCTGACAAAGCTCTATCGCCTCGTGTGCCCACCTGACACCGAGGCAGGAAAAGGGAATGTAGTGAATTGGGCACTGATTCAAAACTGACTCTGAAACAACATGTTACTTCCATCACATTCCATGAGTCAAACAGAGTGCTGTGACCACCCGATGTCCAAGGGGGCAGGAAAGAACAATCCTACCACGTGCCTGGAAAAAGGAGGAGAGCCCCAGAATTCGTGAGCCTCCCCCACGACGGCTCTAGCACCCAAGGTCCTTTGTCATCAACTCTTCCCCATTCTCCAGGCTCAGTGTCCATATTCTCCCCCTTCTCCTGGCCTCGACCATCCTAGACTACTTGAAGTTCTAAGAACTTCCTACGTATGTTATTTCTATGACTGTTTGCCTATGCTGCCCTGTCTTCTCAGGGGGTTGTCCCTGACTTTTCCAGGAAAGTTCATTACATCTCTCAAGACTCCATTCAAAGGCATCCTCATCTGGAAGGCTGACACCTCTCCCCACACCCGCCATGTACCAGGGTCAGTTAGGGATGGAAATTTCCATAACACCAGCCATATCGTTCAGATTGCTGAATTCATCTCCTGCCCCATAAGTGACTTTATAGGTCTATCCCCCAGTTACACTGCGAAATGCTTGAGCACAGCCTAGAACCTAACTCAGAGAGATAAGTGAATGATGGAAGCAACAAGAGTGCCCAAAGCAGAAAGAGGGCTGATGGGAGCAGGCAAGCTGGAAAGTATGTGTCCCCTAGAATGGGGGAGCAGCCACTCACTTTCAATTGTTAGTTTTCACAAAGGGGTGGGGCCTAGGTTGCTGCATCTTTCAATTTTTCAAGAGAGATTAGACACCTGTATTTTCATGTGGGAACTCCCAATTTCTTACTATCTGGATTTGTCTCCATGCAACACCCATCGGGCAGCTCTGCTACAGAAACTCCCTGGGTCGGCTCTAGGGAGCAGGCGGTTTTCACACTAATCCTGACTCTGCTACTAACTCGTTGCACAACTTCAGGCTAGTTGAGTAACCCCTCTGAGACTCAGTTTCCTCTTCTGTAAAATAACAATAATAGTACTTCATCGTATTGTCATGAGGACTAGATAGTGACGAACTCAGGATTAAAGCATTTTGCACAGTGCTGGGAGCCTAGTAAGTACTCATTAAATGCTAGTTATTAATATCATTAGATAATTGCACATATAACTATATAATTACACCTGCAATAAGTGCCAGGGGAGGGGGAGGGAACACAGGGAGTTCTGAGAAGAGCTAACAGGGGGGCCCTGCGTAAACGAGAGGGTCGGGAGGGATTCCCTGGAAAAGTCACGTGGCGGTGAGAATGGGTTAGCCCAACGAACAGTCAGGGGGCCATGAGTTCCAGGGAGAGTCTGCAGCAAGTACAAAAGCCCTAAAGTAGAAAGAAACTGAAGTCAAGAAGGGTCATAGAATAGGTTTCATAATTCTCAATGTCTGATAGCAGGAAGGATAACATCCGAGGGAAATTTTTCTGCTTCTTAAATTCTTGAAAAGATTTATTTATATTCAGAGCTAAGTCTGTGGCCGGCACTGGGGCTGGCTAGACTCTGTTGAATCTCCTACAAAGATATTAATTATCCCAACGCCCTGTACCTTCATTGGTTCACTTGAGAAACATCTACGTTTCCCATGTACCCAGCGCGTCCCTGAGTGCTGAACAGATATGAAGAAGAGCCAGTCAACGGCCATTTGACATCGAACGGTCTGATATCTGGACCCAGCATGTAGGAGAAATGACTAAGAACGCTTCAGAAGTCACAGTTCCCCGGGGGGCTGAGCTGAGCTCTGCCCAGGTCTTACCCGTCCAGTGGCCTCACTGGGCCCAAACAGAGACCCCAGCACGTCCAGGGGGAGGATGCAGACTCTAGCACTCGCCTCCCTTCATTGTTTTCAGGCAGACGTGTCGTACAACCTGAACAGCAGGTGGTCTGAGCACACCTTCTTAGACTAAGAGCCGGACTTGGAGGACCCCAAGGGGTCCCTCAAGGGGGATCCAACTGATTTACCAGCCAGGAGAACGGGCATAGGGGTGTCATCTTTGGTGAAGACCCAGGAGGTCATGTAGGCCCCTCACCAGATGGAGGGCCTGGGCCACCACATGGAGCCCTTCCTCACCATGAAAAGGACTGTCTCCAGAAATCCACAGTGTGAAGATTCTCTTTAATTTTTTTACTTTCTCCATGTTAAAAATGTAATTATATATATTTTATAGAAAAAAACAAAAAAGCACAGGTAAAACTACAAGAGAAAGAAACCCTTCTAATTCTGCAAGCCAACAATGACACCGGTAGGTACAACTCCAAGCCTTTTCTAGATGTTTCTACATAATGGACCACTGGGTAGCCTACTCTTTCCCTCAAATATTGTCCTCTGCAATCCAACACAGATTGGGTGTATGCTGGCCATAAAGGGCTCCGTAACTTATTCAACCACTCCTTGACTTTGAATTGTTAGGATTCTTTCCAAGTTTTCCCTGTTATCAATAATGCCTATCTGGGGAGTTGGGCATGAGAACAAAGCTGAGGCCAAGTTAAGACTTGGGGTCTTGTTAACAAATGAAAAGTTTGTCATCCCATGCTAAAGCATGCCTTATGAACAGAGCTGAGATTGCCCCCACGAGTATCCATATTGGTGCTTGGAGTTGGGAGAGTGAAAAAAAAATTATTCTTTTAATGTATAAAGCACAAACAGACACCCAGTACATAAAACACACAGACAGTGTATGTAAGATATTTAAATTTCCTAGGGGTAGCGGGTTCAGAGATTAGGGGGGAAAAATCTCCGTAAGTCTCACCAGGGGGAGAGTAATGGAGAAAAGTTGAGAAACGCTGTGTTATAGGGATGTTCTAGTTCACTCAGACGAAACCTATTCTACTCCTAAGTAGCTGTATTATTTCATACTGACCAATGATTTCTGGCCTCCAAGTGCCAGGCCGGGAGAGGCAAATTTTGACTGAGGCAAGCAATGTGTAACTTTTCTCATCATTTAATGATGAAAGATTAAGTAAGTCGATGTGAGACAAGACTCAGAAGACAGAAAATGTGTAATCTTTTCCCTTGGGGGGCACCTCTGGTTTTTTTCTCTCCCTGCTACAGAAACAGTCCTTCTCCTGGAGAGCACCATGGCGATCGAAGCAGGTCCGATGCACCGCCACACACTGAGGACCGGGACAGGCGTGCTCCTTCTCATCTGAAACCACTCCATAAACAAGCAAATGAGGTGGCGAATTTACACTCATAATATCCTCATTAGGTCCTTTGAGTTATGATTATGTTTTTCTATTTGGATTTTTTTCCCACAGATGATAGAAGTCTTAATATGCCAATAAAATACATCTGAAGAGACTTTGAGAGGGAGATCTCAAAGCACTTTATAAACATTAACTCATTAATTCTCCTCTTACCCTGACAGATGGGCAGCTGTCACGTCTTATTATCCCATTATCATCGAGAGAAACTGAGACCGGGAGATTAAACGCTTCCCTGCAGGCCTGCGGGAGGGAGCGGCACGAACAAAGGCCTCGCCCTGCCTTTGTCCAGCTCACTCAACCTGCTGGGGGAGAGGGAAGCAATGGAAAGTGTGGGGCATCTACCGTGCGCCGGGCACCGGCTCCCATCAGTCAGTGCTTACTCTTGTTCATCAAAACCCCGTGGTTGAAAGGATCCGCCTGGAGTGACTGACCCCGTCAGAGACAAAAGTGGGATTCAGCCCCAGGTGTGTCCACATGCAGCCAGACAGCTCAGTCTCAAGCTGGGGAGCTGAACATGTAGGAGCCAACTCCGTTTCGTAAAAAGAGGTGACGTTTACTGTAATGTGTTTTGCATCAAGAATCCCCACTTGGGGAGGTATACCAGATGTCAAATGGGCTGGGGGTGTGGTTATTAGACTTTGGTTCCCAGTAACATAGGAACTGTGTGTCACTGCTTCTCAGCGAGCTTCAAGGAGCATCAGCACATGGCAATCTCTACTCCAAGACACCCTCCCTTCCTCTTGTACCCCGGCAGACATGTCAGCCCCTTTCATGAGATTGCCATTACTACCATTACTATTACCATTGTTGTCACCATCGTGATGCTTCTGCATGGATATTGTGGCACCATCCCTCCCTGTAAATGAGCCTGTTCACCTTCTTACGGGGAAACAGGAGGAAGAAGGAGAGGGGAAAAAAAATGCAACCAATTGCCAAGCTCCTAGGTTAGAGCAGTTTCCAGCAGGAAGACATGCTTCAAGCACCTATGTAAACTGATCATCTCAAGTTACTTTGGTATTCATCTATAGAAGTTTTCAATTATGTATGACTAATTTTGCACAAAGTCATTATTTAAAGCAATTTGTCTCCATGTGAGAGGCAACACCTTCTCCTTCCTGAAAGGTGGGTGGGGAAAATGTCATAATCCACCGTGCTCCAGCTTGAATTATTAAGCGGTCACAGGAGTTCAAAAGAGAAAAATAATGAACAGGTAAGTCATCACATGTAAAAATTCCTCCTCTATATTATCAAAATACAAATTAATTACAGATAAGATCAAACGAGTTCTCTTTAATGTATGGTTTTCCCAGAGAAGGTAATGAAAATAGTGCACTGCCTGTGGGAGGGGAGCTGAGGGGTATATAGAGGGATCTTTTATTAATGTTGGCGGTGTTTCATTGGAGACACGGTGCCTGTGAAGGCTGCAGAAGGGGCCTCTGGAGAGCTCTGGGACATGCAAATAAAACCTGCTTTATTGCACTAGGTGCTAACTCCCGTATGATCTCATCCCCATAGGGTCACTCACAAGGTAATGGTAAAACCACCCCGTACAATTACCCCACCAGCCTGTGCAATCAACAGGTTGAGAAGCTGGCAGGCAACAGTCTTGCCAGTGGAGCTTGGCAAAGGCCGAGGAATTGCGGTCATGGCCTTCACAGGGCTTTCATTCTTGATCTTCCAAGCAAGGACCACAGCCGAAGTAAGCCCATGATTCACCTTCCTTGGGGGAGCGGGGGGTGGGGAGGGCGGGGGAGTGGAGAAGAGAAGAGAGGACCTCCTCCTCTCCACCTTCCCCACCCCCAGCCCCTTCCCAGTTGTATGTAATGCTAATATTCGCATGACAGCAAACATTTTCAAAATAATAGTCCTATATACTTAAGGTTAATCAGAACGGGCGCCATCCAACTTGCAAAGGTAGCAATTTTCCTTCATTAAAGCCAAATCAAGAAAGAGAACTTTGGGATTCCTTAGGGCTAATTACAAGGTGTTAATAATAACAATATAATGGCAGCAATTTTCCAGCTTTGCTCAAACCCATAATCTGCTTGAGTGCCTTATAGGATTGTCTGTGAGTTTATATAAAGCCAAGTGTTAGTCCAAAAATGTTTTCAGTAATTTCATTTTTACATCATGTCTCTCCCGAGTGTTTATGATGATGTGGTAATTGTTGGTGAAGAAGGTTCTCTTTGGGCAAAGAACGAGTCGCAACTTGACACCTCACAGGACCCTCCTTTTGTTTCTCTTGAAGGGCATCCTGGGAAGGAGTGATGGGTCAGCAGGAATGAACCCGGTCACCCCTGAATGCTCAGAGACTCTAGGAAGCGAGGATGTGGACATGTCCCTTGGGGTCACCCACGCTGCTCCCCCCACCATGACCCAGTGAAAGGAAAAAAAAAAAAAGAGCCGACGACATCTTTGGAAAGGAACGAGCAGGAGCGATTTGGACAGCTGTCTGTGGACAGGCAGGGGACAGGCCACGGTGTCTCAATGCAATGGTATTTCCTCAAAACCCATCTGTGGTTGGTAGGAATCGGCTGCCCCAGGAAGGGTAACGAAGGCTCAGCTTTGCTCAGTGTGACCATTCATTTCATTACCCGGTCCCCCTGACTCGCTGGACGCACAGGACCTTTCGTCTCAGGATCTTGACTCCACAGGCATGGGATCATGCATCTTCAAACTCAAAAAGCCAGCGGGCGAAGCTGGTGAGGGCCACTTTATTTTTCCCTTCTGTTCATTTAGTCGCCTCTCCTCAGTACCAAGGGAACGACCGCATCCTCGCTTCGAAAAGAAAGGCCTTTTAAAGGCCAAGAAACTTAGCATCTCACTCATTCTCTTTCGCTCTTTAGACTGCCTAGGGGGGAATTCTTCTAAATTCTGGACAGGAAAGAACTGAATTGTCTGATATTGCCAAGTTGGGGTCTGAAGCCAGTTTTTTACAACCAATTTCTAAATCCGATCATAAAAGTTGCTGATGGAAAAGCTGAAACAATGCAAACTTCATGCGGTTTTTGTTGACTGTTTAAGGATGCCCAGGAGACACATCAAACCAAAGAAATGATAATTTGTCCTAATTGGGTTAGAACCACAGATAAACAGGCACCATCTGGCGTTCTGTTCATTTGGGAGTTTACGAGCAGGGACAGTAGGGTCTACGCTATTCTGGAATGTATAACTTTCTTCCCTCTAGGTCCTCCAGGGTGGAGGCCAGTAACGAAGTGGGGCAGACGGGATGCAGGGAAAACGGCAGGCAGCTGCTTGAGTTTCCAAGTCCTTCTCTGGAAAATGGAGACCGGTCCTACGCTACAGCGTCTTCCTGTCATTTGATGAAATCATCGACATTAATCTGTACCATTTAGGTTATGAAAACTCGACACTCTCGCAGACCAGAGATGTCTTCTTCTCTCACTGGGGCAGGCTGAGATGGGGAGAGCTCAGGGAACTAGAGCACGGAGAAAGGAACAGACTTGCTCAAGACCACAGTTTACACATTTGAAGAAGAGGCACAGAATTTTTTTTTTCCAGGAGTAGAATACCCCTCATTTGTTTTAAAAGCCTCTAAGGGAAACACACAAGCTTGAGAAGCAGTAGAAGTGTCTAAGAGGGGAAGGTTGAGTAATCCATTGCCAGCGGCAGCCTCTGAGAGCTAAAGACACAGGTCTTTAGAAAAGGAGATGTCTGCTCATTGGCAGACACCCTTAGTCATCTCCCAACAGCCATTCCCTGACTTCCTTGTTCATAGAACCCTAATTTTGTTTGCGTAGCAATACATCCATCCCCAGGGGTTGAATCATGAATGGTCTAAGCCAAGGATCAGCAAACTACTGACCACAGTCCAAACTCGTCCCCCTGCCTGTTTTTGTACAGCCTGGGAGCTAAAAATGTTTGTAATACTTTGAAATGGTTGAAAGAATCTAAAGAAGAATGATTATGAAATGAACTTGAGATTTATATGGAAAACTAGAGGAAAATCATATTAAATTAAATTAAATTATGTTATATTCAAATTGCAGTGTCCACGAAGTTTTATTGGTAGGTTGACCAACTGTCCCGGTTTGCCAGGGAATGAGAGAGTTCCCAAACTCTGGAGTTTGGGTACTGAAAATAGGAATGCTTCTAGCAAACCAACATGACCTGGTCACTGTGATAGCCGCCTCAGTTAAATCTGAATTTCAGATAAACAATGAATACTTTAGTATTTATTATTGTTAGGATAAGTGTGTCCAAGACATTGTATGGCACACGGTCATACTAAAAAAGCATGTGTTGTTTACATGAATCTTAAATGTATTGAGCTTCCTGTATTTTTGTTTGGTAAACCTGACAACCCTAGCCACGCTTATGTTTACATATTGTCTATGGTCGCTTTCCTGCTCCTGTGGCAGAGTGAGAAGTTGCAGCACAGACCATCCGGCCCATAAAGCCTAAGATATTTGCTATCTGGCCCTTTACGAAAAAGGTTTGCTGATCCCTGGCCTAAGCCAATCACAGTAACTTAATTCCCTTTTGCCAGCAGTCGCATACCAGGCTGAGCATGCGACCCAAGAGACAAAAGAGGAGGTCTACTGAGTACTTCCAGGAAAGATTTCACCCCTCGATGACAGGTAAAACACCTCACAGAAAAAGTCCTTTCATCTTGTTTCCCTTCATCCTTCCTTCTTTCCTTCCAGCTTGGGAGGCTGGTATATGAAAATGTGATGGTTGGAGTTGCAGCAGCCATCTTGTGGCGTGAGGGAAAACTTGGTCTATTCACCCAATGATGGGATAGCAAAAAGAACCTGGCGTCTCTGAGGGACCATCTGCTCCTAGGCAGAGATTCTTAACATGAGAGTTTATGAAGTTGGTTGGGGAAAAAATTACATCATGACTTTCATAAACTTCTACTTTCTTCAATAATGAACATATGCAACAAGCTACAGTAGCACTGCTACTGGAATTTATCACTGTATTATCCATCCTTTGCCCCCCCCAAGAGTCACCTCCATCCCACATGTGTTTATTCAACCCATCCCAATAACCCCGAACGGCTCAAGCCATTGCAGGATCAACTCAAAGTTCAAAAAATCTCATCTAAATCTTATCGACTTAAAAGTCTCAAATTTCATCATCTAAATCAGGTATGGGAGAGATTGTGAGTATGATCTATCCTGGAGCAAAATTCCTTTCCAATTCTGGACCCGTGAAACTAGAAAACAACTTATCTGCTCCCAAAATGCAAGGATGAACCATGAAAGGGATACCAGTTATAGACACTCCCATTCAAAAAGGGGGAAAAAATGGAAAAGAAAAAGGAGTGGCCAATCCCAAGCAATTTTGAAATCAGGCTAGGAATATATCAGGTTTTAAGGTCTGGGAATATCCCTTGTGGTTCAAGGTTTCCCCTCTGAATTGGGGAATCACTCTCCCTTTTTCTTGAAGGGGAGCAAGTATTTGCAACTGAGAATTTTTATCACCCTGTTTTCTGCCTGTAACATTGTTGGGAGTCTGACGGTCTCCTTTTGTTTCATCCTTGGACTGCCAGCCAGAAACAGCAGCGTTTCTGCTGGTGTAGAATTCCCTGTAACCTTGTGGGTCTCCTATGTATGTCATAGCAATTCAGTCTGTTAGACAAGCGCCCCGCCCCCCCGGATCTTTCTTGGATAACTCTCTCCTCATTCCTGGCTTTTGCTGTGATGGCCGAGCTACACGCTTGATCTTTTCAAAGGCCCTTCCACATGGCTGCCCACTCTGACCTTTGGGTACTTCCAAGACAGCAGCAAAAGGCTGGAAACTTCCTTGGCTTTCTCTTCCCAGCACATTTTCCCAGCAGCAAATCCAATGGCGGTATCTTCTGAAAGCATCTTTCAGCATCTGAAGAAGCTGAGAGCTTTTCAAAAGTCAGCAAGTCCTGGGTCCCTTTCTGTGTGACAATCCTTCCCTCTCCTTCCTTTCAGAGTTGATCAGGAGCAGCAAGAAGAAACCAAGACATACCTTCACATTTGGCTAGGAAACGTCCACAGCAAAATATATAATATCTAAGTTCATCGTCTCCAAGCTCTGCTTCTAATATTCAAGGTCACCGCTTCCAAGCTCCGTGTTTAAGAGAAATGCAGGAAGCGACTCAGCTAAGCTTTCCGCCAAGATATGACAGGGACCCTGCTTTTGTGCTCTCCTTGCCTTCTGAGGCTTCACCGGGAATGCTTTTCATATCCACATTCCTACAACAGTCTGTTTATGATAATCTAAATATTCTCTAAACCATATAGTTCTTCTCCCCCATGCCCTTCACTTTCTTCTGAGTCCTTACTAACATCCGTATCTCTACTCACAGTCTTCACAAGGCCATTTAGGCTTTCTCTATCACACTGTAAAAATTCCTACAGCCTCTGCCACTGCCCAATCCCAAAACCACATCTCCATTTTTAGGTGTTTGTTACAGCTTGTACTAAAATAGGTACCAGTGTTCTATTTGTGCTATAAAAATTATCACAGACTAGGGTGCCTGGGTGGCACAGTCAGTTCAACGTCTGATTCTTGATTTCGGCTCCGGTCATGATCTCAGGGTCATGAGATCGAGCCCCACGTCAGGCTCTGTGATCAGCACAGAGTCTCTGCTTAAGACTCTCTCTTCTTCTCCCTCTGCCTCTCCCCTCTGTGTTCAATCTCTCTCTAAAATAAATAAATCTTTAATAATAATAATAACAATAAAATCAAAATTGCTTTAAAAAGATTATCACAGACTTAGTGGCTGAAAACAACACAAATCCACAGTTTTGCGGTCAGAAACCCAAAGTGCGTCAGTGGGGCTGCACTGCCGGAGAGCGAGAGGGGATCTATTTTCTTGCTTTCTCCAGCTTCCTAGAAGCTGCCCGGACTCCTCATCCTGTGATCCCAGTCACTCAGGCCTCTGCTCCTGCCATCATAGCTCTTACTCTGACTCTGTCCCTCAGCCCTGCCTTCTTCTGTCCTTTATAAAGACCCTGTGATAACATTGAGCCCATCCCTGGAACCCAGGGCTCTCTCCCCACATCTCAAGAGCCATTTACTCCTCCCAGCGCAGCCCCTTTCGCCATGGAAGGTAACATATTGACAGGTTCGGGGAATAGGATGCGGATGTCTTTGAGGGGCCACCATGCCGCCGGCCTCAGCTACCCATAGAAACCGTAGGTACTTTCATATAATAACTATGGTTGGAGCAGATATCTTAAAACAGCCTTTACACTCGTCATTACTACAAAGTTTTAGTAGCTATTCGACCTGCCACGAGAGTATGTTATCTAATGAGTTAACAAAGAAGCACATATCTATGACATGATAAATTAATTTTTAATATATTGATGAATCTATTTTCATATAATTGGTGTCTTTGTAATTGTGTGTGTTTTATTTTAGCAGTAATTCTTTTTTCCCAAGAAGAAGTTCATAGGCTTCATTGGACTGCCATGGTATAAAAAGGGTTAAGAATGCCAGTGTTGAGTGTATAATAGATATTTTTACAACTTAAGCCATTGGTAGTCAACTCTTCTGTTACTTGCAGCCAAAGGCAATCCTAAGTCATATACAACTACAAGTGTCCTGACTCACAGGGCAGTGTGGACCCACCATCTGGCTTTCTGGGCCTGGACCTGGACTCATAATAGCCCAGCTAATGAAGCTGCAAAGTCTAATTTTTTTAATGCCCAACCTCGTACATTATGTGATTATATGATTATCATTATCTTTCCATGCATGCGTGGACTACTCTGTACCAGGACTACAAAATCCACACCTCCCGATGGTTTAGTTCCTTATTATATGTCTTCTTGCAGAAGGTCTTTCCTCACCACCTTTGCTAAATGAGTACCCTCCCCCATTCTCATGTCATCATTCATCACATCTTGCTTTACGTAATTTGCAGACCTTAAGCCTCCCTGAAATAAACCTATGCCCTTCTTGATCGACATCCTCCCATCAAAATATAAGCTCCACAACAGGGACTTGTTCACCACTAGGGCTGACATCTGGGACCTACACATTGTAGAAACTTGGCACAGTCTGTGGAATGAATAAGAAGCCTGGCTCCTCCCCACACAGGGCTCAGGGCTAGAAGAGAAACAAATCCATATACTAATAGTGGGAGGGAGTAATATGGTGCCCTGGGAGTGAGATGTACAGAGGAGTGGGGAGACAGCCTTCCAGGGGAGAGGTGAGCCTTGAGCAGAGCTACTCATGAGTGCCGAGGGAGAAGGGGCAGAGGGGGCAGCGTGAGTAGAAGCATATAGGTGCGAAAGACCACAGTGGTTCAGTGTGACCAGGACATAGACAATGAACCGAGAGAAAAGATGCTGCAAAGGTCAGCTGGAGTGAGGTTAGGTTGGGGCACAACCTCTGATACTTACAAGGATCCCGATGGGCAGCAAAAGGAATGGAGGGTATCAGGTGTCAAGTGATTAATAGAATCTGTATCTAGCCCTGTGTCCGTGGACGAGGCTAACCAGCTCCAGAGAGCTGTGACCGTGCAGGAATGCTGGCCCAGTGTTGCCAGACCTTAGAAGTTTTCAAAAAAAAAGCTGGAAATCTGAAGCTTTGGGTGACATCTCCCAATATGTAAGCAGCAGTAACCAATTCATAGCTTAAATACCTTGTAGGGCAACACTGCGCATCAAACAAAATCTGTCTATTGGAAGATACAGGCCTTATGCCACTTGTTTGCACCCTCTCTATTCATTGTAAAGGACTAAAAGTTTAGACTTGATTGCATTGGCAAATAGGCAGCCATTGGCCATTTTAAACTGGGCAATGATATGATCAGATTTGAATACTACGAAGATTCCTTTTGAGAATAGGTTGGAAGGCAGAATTCAAGAGGATCTGAGCCCAGCAAGGATGTATTGTAACAGCCTAGACAATGAAAGCAGAACTCTGACAATGGCATTGGAAATGGAGAGAAAAGAACTGCAAAGAAGCATATTTAAGGGCAGAATAACTAGAAGGCATGTTTCTCCTCTTAGAGTGAGAGTCCCATGAGGATAAGTTTGTGTTCTGCCTCATTCTCTCCTGTATCCCAGTGTCTGGGAGTAAGCACTCTATAAGCACTTGTCAGTTTCACGGTTGCTTCTGTTCCCAGTGACCAGATGGATGGTGGTGCCAATTACTGAGATGCGGAGAGAAGGTGATGAGCTCACCAGCTGGAGATACCCAGGAGACAGCCAGATAAATCAAAAGAGAGATCAGTTCTGGCTTGGATATTTGCCTTTGAATCTCATGGTTGTGGGTGACATTGTCTTCCTGTCTAGTCTCTCTGGAACTTAGAGGCCACCAAAGAGGAGTATGACTAATGCTCCTTCTCCCAAAGCTAGTGGAGATGCAGCAATGTGCGGGCCGCTGTTGATAGCATTAGGGTGTAGTTCCCAGGCTAAGGGCATGAGCGTGGCAACATCCCCATCAGACTCCACTGGCTAGTATATTCTCTGCTCCAATGCACTTACCTCAATGCATTTCTCACAACTCCCGCTTAGAACCAATTTTAGAGGGACTCTGTCTTTTGTTTTGTTGTGTTTTGTTTAATATCCCCCAAAGACCAGAACCATATAAATGTAAGATGAATTGAGAATCACCTTCTAATCAATCAGTAAACATTTAATGAGTACCTACAAGGTGCAAAGCACTGTGAAAGGCCCCAGGACCCAAAGTAGTGCAAGGCAGCCACGTTGTAATGGTTGGAAAGGGGAACACATTCATTCAAATGCCTGCCTTCTGCAAAGGGCACCCAGAGCTAGGCACCTCCAGATGTCCTTAAAGGACAAAAATTCTTCATGATACCTATGATTCATGTTTTCCAGAGGAGATAACTGAGCCTTAGGGAGATTCAGAAGCCTCCAGAAGGTCACATAGATAGGAAGCTCGCAGGATTCGAACCCACATCTGCTTTACTCCAAATCCCTGGCATTCCTGTGCACTGTGCTTCTTCCCACCCAACTATGTTCTAACTGACGTGTATTGGCCTTTGGGGTCTGTGGTCAAAGCATGTCAGGTTTTAGGAACTACTTCTCCTCTCTGGCCTCTTTCTCCCCTATTAGACTTGGTCACAATCTCTTTCTTCCCAATCAACACATGATCATGACACTGATTTATGTTCCCTTTGTGGGGGCAGCTGGCACTTGACACTATCACAGCTAAAAGCCTTCCTTAAAATGTCTCTTCCATCATGGGGTTTTGGGAGAAAAACAAGCAGAGGCGATGCCCACCTCCCCCTCCCCCCCCCCCCCCCGCCCAGTCCCTGACTCAGACCATCTCTGGATCACTGACGTCAGCACCAGAAGCTCTAAGAAGTTCACCCACGTTAGCACCAGGATTGGAAATCAAAGGTAGCTATTTTTGGACCTGACTTCAATCGCTTTCCCTTGGAACCCCCTCAAGGCCAAGAGAGCAAATAATTTAATATGATTAGATTGAAACAATCCCAGAAATTGGTCTGTTTATACACCTTGGCACCATTTTTGACAAGGGTATGAGAGTATTCCAAATAAATGGGCTTGGCTGAGCGGGTGTGAAGTGTTCCATTTACTGGGGCCTGGAATGACGTCCCAGGGCTGGGGACAAAGGCTCCTTGCTGAGAAGGAACGGCAAAGGAAAATTCCCAGTGTGGGCAGGAGGGACAACTCCTGTCCACTGCGCTCTCCCCTCACCTGCCTTGGATCTGGTTTGGGTACAGAGGCCAGGAATCTAGCCGAGCTGCCTCTTCTAGGCCATGTGTGTGCTTCCCATTCGGTGGTTTTTTTCTGGCTTTTTTGCTCCTGGTGATCTTGTCCCCACTGACCTCCCAGATCTCTGTTAACTTGCCTCCTTCCCTCCCTCTCTGTCTCCCTCCAGGGTCACTGGGGACAAGCGGATCTTGGGAAGGTTCAGAGGGGACCCCTCTTTTCCACTCCTCCTGTAGCTGCCACAGTTCTTGGCCCCCCATCTCGGGCCCAGACCACCACCAGAGCTTTCCCATCACAGCCTCCAGTCGTCTCCCTTCCAGCCCCTTCCTGACCAGAGGGACTACCTTCTTCCGGCTGACGGCCGAGCTCCTTAGTGCATCTCTGCACTCAAGCCCAGAGAGGAGTAAGACCTGGGGGTTGGGAGTCCTTGCACATTGAAGCTCTGAGGAGTGGCCTTGCCCACATGTCCCGCCTGAGTCCCGAGGTTCTCCAGCACTTGCTCCTCCCCCTCAGAACCTGAGCTCTACACAAAGGCTCTCTCGCCATGCCCCAGGTGTGGCAGGCCTGAGCTCAAGCAGCTCTTGTTTTGCTCTGGAAAGTGTTTAAAAACACATAAAGAACAATATGTTCACTAACTGGAATTTAAAGAAAAGCTTGAAACAAACAAAAGAATAGTATGAAAGCATCCCCCACCCCATAATATTTTGTGCTTGCTTTCAGTCTTTTTCTTAAAAGAAATGAATCATGACAGATGACACTTAGGCTCCCCTTAACCATCTTACGACCACTGCAATCTCTTCCTTCCGGGAAGTAAAACCCAGCCTTGCGGTTCTTTTCTTAAAGTTTCGCGTATATGTGTGCGCAACGGAATCCGTCGTCGCATACACGTGCGCGCAGAGAGCACATGTCCTGTATTTGTAATGTGGGTTTACCAAGTCCTACACATGCTTATTGTCCAAAATTTAAGACACAGGAGAGCATGTAGAGAAGTGAGGAAGTTTCGTCCCGGCCCTGTCCCCGAGGTGGCTGCCGTCCTGAGATCATCTGTTTGGCACTTTCTGTTGCCTGGATTCCGAAGACTCCTTTTGGGGCCACCTCATTTGCCCTGCCTCTGGGTGCCCCCCTACACTCACCAGAGGACTCTCTCAGCCACTCCCGCACGCACGTCCTCACCGCACTCTGCGCCCCTGCTCGCTTGCATCCTGCCCTTCCCACGCCCACCCCTGGGCTGGCGCTGGAGAGGGGCTGATTCGTGAATGGGGCAGGAAAAGGCCGGTCCTCTCAGTCAGCCTCTCCCCTGCCTCTACCAAAGCTCTTTCTGACACTGGCTTTGAACCCCTTTGCCAAAAGCCATTCATTAGTTTTAGCAAATTGCTTTGCTGACACTTTTCCTGAGTGTGTCTCAAATCCAAATGGCATATGTCTGTATTTGTGCCTTCATTAAATCTGGATCAAAGATTAGTTTAATCCCAGCAAAGTTTTTGAGCTCAACTTGGAGCAAGTAAAGAAATCATTTTTAAGAAATTTGTTTGTGCTGCTGCTCCCACCCAGGAACGGGCAGGCAGCTTTCCATCGGGAGCATGTGGGAGTCCGCTGGAGGCATGACTTTTGGTGGGGAAATATCTAGGAGGACTTGCCAAGGCAGATCCCCTTCCCTGTCCCCACTCCTGTCCTCCTACGTCACTCTGGATCTTGAGAGAGAGATTGGTTCTCCCCTTTAATGCCAAAGGGGGAAGACTGTCCTATTATATCAGATGTGCCAGAGCAGGACTTGGTAGCACTGCCACGGGGCTCTTTGGCTAATGAAAGTTGTTACTCATTCAGACTTTCAATGAGCACCTACTATATGTCAGACTCTGTGACACATTCCTCATAACAACCTGACAAGAGTATTAATATTACTGTCACTACCACCACTCCTATGGTTACTGTTACTATTACTGTTACCATTACTATTACGTTGCTAGACACCAACGGTATAGTCAAGAGTCCGGGCCAATCACTTCCTGTCTGTGACTCTTCACTTCCTTCACCAGGGTTAAGCAGTGTGGACATGATTCAGTTGGGCCCACCCAGCTCCCTTAGGCTCTCTTCTGTTAATGGCACCTTGATTTTTTCTTTCAGACACTCTACTGTCTACCCGCAGTCCGCATGGTATGGGTCTCAGGAGTGACCCGGGCCTGTCCAATCAGAGCATCATCTCCGTCCCATGACCATGGACATTAGTTCCTCAATGGACACAGATGTCCTGAGGCAGTCGAGGAGAACCATATCCTGGGGACAGCCATGCCTGAAGCCAGAGCCTGTAGTTTTAATTACAGGCACCAATAATTTCTCCTCTTATTTTTCCCCTAAGCTGGTTTGAATTGGGTTCTGTGGTTGCAACCAAAAGAGACCTAAGAGTGGGCATACCCAGCCCACAGGTGGTGAGGCTGTTAGCCAGGTATGACGCCATGAGAGGGCCCTGAGAATCGCTTGGAGAAGATTCCTTTCTTTACCATTCCTTTTGCAGGTTAAACACGGGTTCACAAGCCAGCCTACCCACCGGCCTTCTGTCAGCAGTGTAACCTTCCGCGACTTACTTAATCTCTCAATACCTCTACTGCTTCGTCAGGACAATGAGAATAAAATAGCATCTCCTTCAGGTTGTTGTAAGGGTTAAATGCGTAGACACATGTTAATGCATTTATCACGGTTTCTTGCACATGGTAAATACTCAGCATATATTGGCACTTATTATATAACTATAATTATATATAATATATTATACAGAAAATATAATATGTGTATAATATATATATATATAATTACCCGGGGAGGGGGTCGGAGAACTCCAGCCCTCTGCCTAAAAGCCTGGAGTTTTTCCGAACATGTCACAGTGGCTTATGCGGGGCCAATCCGGGTTGAGGAAACCCACCTACCACTTTCTGTGTCCTCCTGAAGCCAGACGGGGTGTCGAGCTGATACTCCTCCCGCGGAGCTGCTGACGGCGGCAATCGGCTGGTGAGTGACTCCAGTATCCACTACGTTTCCCGGCC
The DNA here is from genome assembly GCF_023065955.2 of Ursus arctos. Lineage (NCBI taxonomy): Eukaryota > Metazoa > Chordata > Mammalia > Carnivora > Ursidae > Ursus > Ursus arctos. The sequence continues at coordinate 61,006,643 of NW_026622819.1, forward strand.
TTTGATAATTCTGCTCCAGAGATCACGAGCCTGAGATCACTTTCATTTTCCAAACGATACTTCTGCGCAGACGGACATTTCCAAGTTCCCTGCGCACCAAGGGAACTGCCGTTTCAAATCTGTGGGGTTAGTTACGGAGGGAAAGAAATGATTTTAGAATGCCCTTTCTAACAAAAAAATAAATGAAATGAAGGACGTAATCTCTCACCAGCGGTGGCTTATGGCACCTCACCCTCGCGGTGAGCTTCCAGAGGCATCCGCTCCGAATTCCGATTCAGAACCCCGTTCCTCGCTTGACCCGCCTTAACCTTCCCGGCCCGGCAGACCGCGCGGTAGGCGTGAGAGCGGACGGGCACCCCGGCGGGGGGATGCCGTTCATCGGTGAGAAAGCGGGCCGGAGTTCAGGTTTGGTATATGTCAGGGTGCTAGGCAAACAGGCGCCAGAGGCCCCCAAGCCATCCTCTACAGCCTGCTGAGGGTAACCTACCCTCCCCCAGACTGGAATGCAAGCATGGGTTGGCCGTTTGTGTTCGTCCCACACGTCACCGTGGAAGAGTTTGATGAAATGTGAGCCGACAAAGTCCTCTCTTGCCCTCGCGGACGTCGGCCTCCAGCTCGCTCTAGAAATTAACTCATGTAAAAATGACTGAGTCAGCTTTTGGGTTCATCCCTAGAGGAAGGAGCCTGGGATTTGAGGGCAGTGTGCACGTACGAAGTGACGGGTGAAATGGAGCAATTATCCGGTGAATCTGATTAATGCCGACAGCTGGGGGCAGAAACCAGGCCTCTTGGCCTAATGAGTAGCGAGGACGCGGGGAGTATGAGATGGGAGTCACACCTGGACACTTCGTACTGTGTTCCTTCCAAAGCCCTGCAGGACTCTCCTTCCCGTGTACAATTTCACCGTGTCCATTTGGCAGTTTCACCATCATTACCGTGATTACTGAGAACCTTCCACGGTCCAGGCCTTGGGCTAGGTAATTTGCACACATTATTTCCAGGCCGATTCCAGCCATGCCGGGCAGGCAGGCCCTGTTTTCTGCAGCCTATGGATCGGGAAACTGAGAGCAACACCCGTCGTGAGACCGTGCAAAGTGGGTGATAGGCTGCAGATCCGTTCTGGTTTGTTTCTACCTTGTGCTTTCATGTTATTTTTTTAAAAATAATACATACATCCATTTCTTTTAAAGTATAAAAGCGTCCATCTCCTCCTCGCTCCTGCCTTTCCTTCCAAAGTATTCTATGCCTCTACCCGCATGTAGCCTGTGTGTCTGCATACACTGCCATAGGGCCCTTCCTTTTATACAAACGGCAACGTTCCTTACAAACTGTTCTGCCTCTTGCGTTTCAAAAAACGTGTAATTATGGAAATTTGCCAAGCATCTACAAAGGTAGACAGATAATAATGTGAATTCCCGTGTGTCCATCAGTCAGCCTCAACAAGCACCAATTCTTAGCCGGATCTTGCTTATTCTGTACCTCCACCCAGCTCCCACCCACCCCACCCTGTTCCAGACTACGTTGAAGCAAATACCAAACATCGCATTATTTTACCTGTAAACAGTTCGGGTTGTATATCTGAAAGATAAAGATTCCTTTAAAGTATACACATAATTCTATTATCAGACCTTAGAAAAACAGCGAGCCCCTAACAGGTTGTGGAGATAATGCTAGAGCCCCTGTTGCGTAAAGCGAACTCAGCCACGCGGACGCCGCTTTCCTACTGCTCAGCATTTAGGTCGTGGCCAATCCTTTGCCCACTAGTAAGTTGAACCTGTGAAATTATCTGTATTTGGTCATCTTTTACTACGAGCTTTCCTAGGACTTGGATCACCGAGGGATGAACAGAACAAAACTTCCTGCACTCCTTGTCTTGGCCTGACCTATCTTCCTGCTTCCAAACTCTGCGTCCAGCCACTCTGCCTGTCCCTGTGACCATCTCTGCAGTGCAAATCACACTATATCCCCTCCCTGCTTAAAACCTTCCATGGCCCTCATTACCCTCAAACTAAAAAGCTGAACCTCCTTAACCTGGCATTCGAGAACTTTCACAACCTGGCCTAACCTGTCTTTCCAGCCTATTCCAGGCACTTCCCCATATTTCAGCCATCCAGTTGAATCACCCATCACTCAATTAAACAAACCTCACTTTGAGATGTTTGTGTCTTTGCCCTGGCTATTCCCCTTACTTGAAAGGCCCTTCCCCTAGTCTCTGGCTGGAAAACTCCTATTCATCCTTCAAAACCCAACTCCATTGCGCCTTCCTCTGTGAAAACTGTTCTGAGCCTTCCAGGTCAAATCGGGCACATTCCCCTCTGTACATAACTCTGTTCAAGAGACGACCCTACATGAGGTTTGAGGTTTGCATGTCTGTGATTTCCAGTGAAGCGTTGATCTCTCTCCTGAACATACACCCAACACTGGAACTAGAAGGTGGTCTATATCTGCCAGCCGACAGATAAAGAATTGTGGGTCCTGGGTTCAAAGAGGAAATCTAGGAGCTTAAGGGGTCATCGAGTTATTAAGAACATCCTCATTCCCTCAGGCTGGGCACTCAGAGGGATAGGAGACAGGGACAGAATGGAGCTCACCGGAGAGTTTTCGAGATTTTGGTTTGTTGGAGTTTGTTTTACCCACTCAGTGGCTGTTTGGGCCTTCTGTAACTCTTTGTTTTGTATCTCAGTATCTCTCCTTGGTAATTAAACCCCTGACTCCTGCCATCCTGCTTTTCCATTTTCCTTCTTTTGCCTTATTTTTAAAAGTACAATATGATACTTGTTGATAGGGAAAGAATACTACGGATGGCCTAAATGAGCATGAAGAGGAGACAACATAAATAAACTGTGACACATCTATGGAATATCACGTAGCCGTTACAAGGAATAAGGCAGCATGAAGTTCTGCATAAGTGCATATGGTATGATACAATTGTGTTAAAACGCACACACATAATGTATGTATTTTTATTATGTTTCGAAATATTTGAAGATTACACACACACAAAAGCTGTCTAGTATATTTTAGGTCTGTAGACTAAGAATGGTGCATCTGAAGAGAGGAGAATTCTATTGTTCATTTAATGCTCTTTGGCTGTGTACTTTGAATATATGGAAAAGCACAATATCTTTATTGTATTGACTTTTGAAAACATAAAAAAATAAAAAGAAGTTTCTACAAATCTCATAATCCCAGCATTGATTGCCACTGTTAATATTCTACTGAAATAATGAGGTCGCTACACTGTAACTTGCGTTTTTTCAATTGCAAATGGTTCACGGCCCTCTGACGTTGCTCTGTATTCTTCCATGGCATCGCTTTTATTGGCTGCTAAGAATTCCATAGTTTCTCTCCTCCCTCCCACGCCTGCAGCCTTTATTCCTCCCAATACCCAAGTTGAGCTGCAGGGGGTACAGCCAGCTGACACAAGAGGATGCTATTCCTAATCAGAAGAGCGGACCCTACATGCTCGCATGCACATCAGCTCACAAACACCCCCATGAGCAGAGGGTTCGGTAAACATCCCCGGAAACATTGGGGCAAATGCTTATGAAGTACGGTGCTTCAGGAGTCCCACAGGGCTGACGGTGGGATTATGCATCCTGGCTGGACCAGGAGGCTTGCGGACAGCATTCGCCATGCAAACATAAGGAGTAACCACAAAATACCCCCAAATGGCATTCAATCCACAAAAAAAAATGGAGAATCATTCTTGCTCTTCTATTAAAAAGCCCGCACCTGGAGGAGGGATTCCCATCTTTCAAAGGAAGAGCTCTGCCTCCGCGTCCTTCTAAAAGATTTTGGAGGGCTCCACTGGGTGGGGGAGGGGGTGGCGTTTCTCTCTACAGGTCTTAGGGAAGACCTCAGCTTCTGAAGCTATGGAAGGATGGAGTCAGAATAAAGAAAAGGGGGGGCCCAGGGGCAAGCAATTGGTTAGGATTAGCCCGGTGATGGACCCTTTCAAGCCTGCTGCCAGAGGCAAACGAGCTTTGACCAGGGCTCAAGTCCTAACGTCAAACCCAAGGAAAAAGGGCAAGTCACGTGACAAGAGACACAAGCCTGAGGGTCTGGGGAGACAGCCTGGCTCACAGGACCTGCAGGTTCTTCTAGTTGAGTTTGGAATGTAAGTATGCCAATCCTCGAACCCTCTTCCTTCAGCCTCCCAGACCAGGCACCCGAGAAACCTTCTTGCAAACCTATTCTCCCCGATAAAACATTTGGGCTGCATTAAGGCCAGTCACTACTAACTGCTGGCCATGTGGCTCCTTGTCACACACACCCACTGAACTCCTACTGCATGCCTTGCCCTGGCACTTACCTGGTGTGGCAAGTCTTCACTGTGTGTCTGCTGCACGCCTAGCCCCTAAGGGTAAGCAGAAATCATAATGAGCGCCTACTGGATGCTTAGAATTAGGAAACACCAGCCAGTGAAATAAGCCTGAATTGGGTGCCTCCGAAGCGCCAGGCAATCTCGGACCGTGCTCAGCACACTGACCATGCCCACATGGAACTGCGGCTAATGACAAGCAGCTCCCTCTTCCAGACAGGGTTTTTCGCTTTGGAGCTGATTCTGTGGACCCCCAGCATCAGAATCTCCGGGGTTACTTACTAAAACTGCAGACCCCCAGAGCCCACCGCGGTTCCGCTAACTCAAAATCTCAGTGGGCGGGTCCAGGCATGTTTCAGTTAAATAAGCTCCCCAGTGAATCGTGTGCACTGCGAAGTGTGAGAATCAGCTCTCCGGGGCCAGAGCAGAACTCCGGATTCACGTTAGTGAGCACAGAGAGCTCAAGCCTTCTGTACAGTCATTCACCCCCCTTTAGGCTCAGTGATCTTCCTACAAAAGGGAGAAGCTGAGATCCCAACCGGTAAGTGGGGAAGGGCAACAACTGGGGATTACGGCAAGGGGAAATCCACCTGACTGACCCTTAGATGGGATAATAATCAGTATCTTGAGGACACATAAAATATAACCAGAAGGAAAAGATTATTGCTACCCACCCAAATCCAAGATATTTTAAAAATGAAACCTAGTACAGGCCATGTGATGTAATCAGAACACACCCGCCTTGTTGCTGACCTAAGGGGGTGGGTGCCGACTTTTTGAAGAACAAGTTGGCATTACGTATCAAGGGCCTTGATACGTATGAAAAATGTTCCTCTGGTGTTCCTACACCCTTTTTAGGACTCTATTTTGAGAAAAATTAGATTAATCATAGATTAAAAAAAAAGAACCCTTTCTGAATGATGATAACCATTGCAAGGTTAGTTGTAATAATGAAAAGCGGACAAGAGGAAGGAGTGGTTAATAAGACCGTGGGGTATGCTCTGCATTGTACCTTACATCGGCGTGGGTGGAGAGGTTATAAAGGCGTGAAGAATGCGTGTATTATAATATGATCCCAGCCAGAGCAGAAAGAATCTACACTCGGGTAAGATTAGAAAGAAATCCACTCAACTTTAACTGTGCTTATTTTGAGGGAGTGAGGATTGGGGTGATTTTCTTTCTCCTAGTTTGTTTTCCAAACACTTGCTAAAGAGCACAGATCATTCTTACAAGCAACGGTACAAGGAAATATATATTTTTTAAGGATGGAAAGCAAAATCAGTTTTGCTGATTGGATAATAATGACGGTTATTTGAACCCCACCCATTACACGCAGCACTGTGGGCCCCCAGCGGGAAGGAAAGCCTGATTTGGTGGGATGAGGCCGCTGACCTCCCTCCTGTGGCACCTGTCCGAGGTATCTCCCCACAGTTTTTGTCCCCACGTTCTCAGAACCAGCACCAAATGCATCTTTCTATTCCCCAGCGGGGGGAGAAGACTCTTGATCAGCTCTTCAACAACCTTTCAGTTACCTTCGACATGTTTCCCTCCGATGACAGAGACAACATTTATCTAGAGGCTACCGTGTGCTAGTTAGTTTCCAATCAACCTGCGAAATGGGTCATTTTTTTAAATCAACTTTATTCGGACTGTGAATTACACAATAAAAATGCACTTGTTTTAAGAGTACGGTTGGAGGAGTTTGACAAATGTATGCACCGGTGAAACCCACCAACACAGTCAAGTTCTAGAACATTTCCATGACCCCAGTAGAAGCCTTCGTGCCCCCCCAGTCGTACCACACCCTGCCACCACCCATATCAAAATAATCACTGTTCAGATTTCTTTCACCAAAGGTTCATTTTGCTTATTTTTGAATTTTCTGAAACTGGAGTCCTGCAGTGCGTACTCTTTTGAGTGCGGCTCCTGTCGCTCGCTGTAACGCTCTTGCGACTCACCTGCGCCGTTGCCTACGTCACTAGTTTATTTCTTTTTATTGCTGGGATGTGTCCACGGTGTGGCAATACCAGTTTATCCATTCACCTTCTGACGGATGTTTGGGTTGTTCCCAGGGTTTGGCTATTATGAAGAAAGCTGCTGTAAATGTTCACATATAGTTCTCATTTTTTTCTTGAGTAAAAAGTTAGAAATCGAACTGCTAGGTCCTATACTAGGTATCTGTTTAATCTTATGAAAAGAAACTGCCAAATTGTTTTTCTAGGTGGTCGCACCATAATACATCGCCCATTGTTACGTGCCGCTTTGCATTGCTTCCTGCTCCGGCCGACGTGGGTGTCGTTAGCCTTTTGGATTTAAGCCGTTTTCGTGTGTGTGTAGTGGTGTGTCGTTGTAGTCTGAATTTGCAATCCTCTGCTGATGGGTCACACGGAGCATCTTTTCATGGACTTGCTGGCCATTCGGAGAACTTCGGTGAAAAGTCCAGCTCTTTGGTTGATTTTTTAATTGGGCCATCTGTGTTATTATTATTGAGTTGAAAGAGCTCTTTATATATTCTGATTACAAATCCTATGTCAAACACATGTGTCATGAGTATTTTCTTCCAGTCTGACTGCCTTTTCACCTTCTTCACAGTCTCTTTTGTCCAGTGTTTTTGTTTGTTTTTATTGGTTTGTTTGTTTTTTAAGGAAGCTCATTTTTTTATTATAATTATTAACCAGCTCCTGCACAGTTTTTGTTTTAAGAAACGAGTATATGGAATCCCCATTTTACAGATAAGAAAAGTGAGGCCGGCCCAGAGAGGGCGAATGCCTTCCCAAACCCACGCACGTTTCTCTGGCAGGATGGCAGGAGCAGGATTCAATCCCACAACTCCAAAGTCCAGCGCTCCGTCCAGCTGCAGGTTCAAATTCCAACCAAACCTAGGAAACCAAAGGCAGCGCACAAGGTAGTTTGTAGGAAACATGCTTAACGCGACCAAAGAGTGCCTGGGCCTCAGGGCCAGGAGTAAGGAACCCAACCAAGGCCTCCTATACTTTGGGATGCATTCTACACGGAGAAATTGAGCTATTAAAAGAAGGGCGGGCCCTCCCCTCCTGAAAGAAATAAAAATGTGATCACTCGCTGCACTGTAATCTCTGATGAGAACATTTAATCAATTAGCATTGCTGTTGTCAAAACTTGCTTCCCACCGAGCAAGCTGGGAAGCCGCTGGCGGCACATCCTGGTGGGGCCTCGGCCTCCTTGCTCCAGGGCTGGGATCCGCCCTGGCAAGAAACGTCCTGTTTTCTCTCTCCCAGACGACGTTCCTACAGCCCTAGATGTAAAAGGCCTCTTATCTGGAGTTATTTATCTCTATGCTAATAAAATGTCAATCCCCAGGGGAAAAGTTAAAAAGAGCCCTGCTGTCTTCTCTGCTCCAGAGGGGACGGGCTCAGCGTTTACTGTGCTGTGGGCCGGACTAATATTTCGGGGCTCCCTGTGGGAATGAGCCTCTGCAGTGCGCAAGGCCATGCTGTTTATCTCTCTCACAGGGGTTCTCTGGGTTTCACGGGTGAGCAAGTGGGAAGGAGACAGAATCAGTAGTGATCCAGGGCTCCAAGCCCCGATTCCTCATAGCAGCCGGGCCCAGCGTCAGCATGGCCATTTTATTGATGAAGCAACTGAGGCCCCAAGAATAATCTCTTTTTAAAAAAAGAATTATCTCTTATCCAACAACGGCTGACATTTGTGAACCATTCTGTGCTAAGAGCTTTACGGCGTCCCATTCACGCCTCATCACAGGCCCATGAGATAAATAATGTTATTGTCCACATTTCACAGGTGGAAAAAGCCAAGGCTCAGAGTAGGTGACGCTGTTCACTTACACGCGGCAACTGTTTCCTCTTAAAAAGTCTTAGCAGGGCCAACTGAGACACGTCACATTTAACGCCCCTTGTTTTGTGATTTAAGAAAAAAAAAAAATAGCGGGAAGGTGGGTGGGGGGTGGGGTAATTGGTGATGGGCATTAAGGAGGGCATTTGATGTAATGAGAACTGGGTGTTATTATATACGACTGATGAATCACTAAATTCTACCCCTGGAACTGATAATATACCACATGTTAACTAAACTGAATTTAAATAAAAAATTCAAAAAGAAAAAAAATTAGATAAAGGGTTGAATCAATGTATAAATTCTCTATCACAGATAAATAGGAAAGATCAGGAACTTAAGCAACACACATGGTCATCATGGCCATCTGAGGCTAACGCGGACATCATCAGGGACAGTCAGCCGTCATACTCCTGAACGTCATACCCCCGTATGACAGCAGGGAATGCAAGCTGGTAAAAACGTAATCATTGGGATTCATCCTCATAATAGCAAATTAGAGATAATAAAAAGAATTCCTGGAATCAAACCAATAACAACAATATAGAAATCATTATAAGAAATGAAACAATAAACAGTAATAAATAAAATAAAACTAATAAGTGGTAATGATGAAAAATAAAACAATAATCTAAAACAAACTAAGATCAGCAATAGGACTGATAATAGCAGTTAATTCTGCGCCAGCCACTCTCCTAAGCACTTTACATGCATTTGTTCGTTTAATTCTTTAAATGGTTCTGTGAGGTCAGAAGCATTACACAGCCCCCTTTTACAGATGGGAAAACTGAGGCATCAAGAAATCCAAGGCTTGTTTTTCATCAGGCCAAACCCAAAAAGGCCCCATTTCTCAAGCCAGGCAAAGTCTGGGAAAGGCAAGACAGAGATTGAATCCCTGCAGCTAGGCAAGAGACCTTAATTTGGGGATCCTCTAGAAATGACTAGAAAACACAGAGGAGGAGCCAGCAGATGCCTACAGTGGGCTTTTAAATGCTAAGAGCAGAGAGTCCAGGCCCAGCCCAGTGGGACTTACACACTGAGGGACTGACCAGTTGCTCCTGCCAGGCCCTGGACAAGCCTGGAGGGATTGGAGGCAAATGTGTGTGGGGGGGTCCTCCTTGTTCTAGAGGAGCCTGCAGCTTCCTGTGACAGACCAGGCAGAGACAATGAGGCTGTGGCAAGCAGCAGGGATGGAAAGAGAGATCCAAGCAGGGCAGGAAAGGAAACAGAGCACCATATCATGGCCGGGACACTTTGGGAGCACGCAGGTTCTGACCTCAGACCATTCATTTTAACAATAAGCTCAGTTTCCTAAGCTGCTTCTTTCCTTAACACGACCACCTGTCCCTTTGTACTCCCACCTCCCCCCCCTTGTTTCCCTGCTGATCCCCCTCCACCTCTGCTCCCTCATTGTCCACATGCCCACCCCACATGCCCACCTCTACCCCCCTCCACTACTTACAAACTGCTGGCCGGGTTCCTTGTTTCCATTCCCTCAGTCAGTAAAGGCTTTTGGACACCTCCTCTGTTCCAGATCCTGACCCGATGATGGCCAGGGTCCCCTCTGCAGGAATTCTACGGGAGGGGGAGGCAACGGTCCTGAAGGTCCTGCCTGAGTGTCTGCCAGGCAGCAGCTTGCTGGGGGCAGGAGGATTCCCATCCCGCCCACCCCCCTCCATTTCCCCACCCCCATCACTGCTCCTGGTTCAATGTCGTCTTCGTCACTTTATAAAACCACATGGCTTGGGCTGAGCTGCACGCTGGCTGTTCCCCTCCAATGCAACGTAGGAGTATTAATTGACTTGGAGTTAAAATATCCCAATACATACAGAAGACCTGTGGAGAAATATAGCTACTGCAGAGGTCACAGCGTAAGGGCACTTAACTTACTCAAATCCGATTTCACCAGGAGGGATTTAAACAGGGTGGGGTGCCTCTGAGCATCTTGCCCTGAGGAGCAAGATTCTAGTGTTTGGAGATATAAAATATACACATAACCTGTCCTCTAGATACCAAGCAAGTGCTTCATCGGATGTCCAAAGCTAGAGAACCTGTCCAAGGCTACGCATGACTGTTTCCATGATGCTTGTGTGTGTTTATTACTATACGGTGTTATACACACATAACCACATACGCAGGGCTTATGAATGACTTAAGGGATTGCCCAGAGTAATTTGGGCTACAGGTGGTCCTCTTTCTCTGTTCAATGAAGGATGTAACACACGCGTACTCTCCACGTACACACATGTGCACACATACGGAGTTTCGACTTTGCAATGGGCATTTGCAGTTGAGGTATGCTGAGGCCCTTAATTACTTCACAAACTGTACGACAAATAAGAAGCAATATAACAACCACCTATAAACCCAGGCACGCCCTCAAATCAATCCGTGGCTAATGAATTAAAGATTAAGGCTTACCCCAAGCACAGGTTGCTGGGGCTTAAGTAAATCAAAAGGGAAATAAGATCATCGTCATTCTTCCCATTAGAGGAAGGGCTGATTATCTCTTTAAAGTATTCCTCAGACCCTAATGAGGTCATCCGGGTCACTTCCCTGAGCCCGGGACGCGTCCCACAGTGTATGGATGAGGAAACTGAGTCACAGAGAGAGAAGGCCATAGCAAGAAGTTCGCAGCTCTCATCTTTGCAGAGGTCCCAGGCCTTGGGCCAAATTGAGGTGAGAAAGTAGGAGAGGAATGCCTCAGAAGCCTTTAGATCTGCTGAGAAGGATTTGAGGACGAGGGCAAAACAAGACAAGTGTCCATGGGAACCCAGCTAGAGTGACTTCTCAGCACTGGGAAACTGCGTCAGAAAGAAAAAGAAGCTGGTCTCAATCTGTATTTCTTCCCCAAGCATGAAACTCATGATTTCCATCCAGTTCTTTTTGCCTCTGAAAGAAACAAGAAAAAGATGTTGCCGGGTAGCTCTTCCTACAGTGAGAAAAGAAAGAAAAGAGAGAAGAAAATCATTTGGGGAGTCCGAAACTTCTAGAAAGGGTCTCCTTCCCCTTTATCGATAATTTTGAAAGGGTCGCTGTAAGACACTGACTAATGACACGTGACCTTTGGATTCTCCACGAGGCAGCAGGCGCGGGCCCCAGGCCCAGCGGGGACCCCTCTGCCAGTTAGGGGTCACTCTCTCCATTCAATGCTTTATTAGCTCCCTCCAGTCTCAGGGCGAAGTCCCGCTGCTTGCAGACTTTTACAGCTTTGATTGCAGAAAGCTATTCAGGGCAGGGGAGAGGATCTGTTTGTTTTCAGGAGGAAACCTCTGTGAGTTTGCCCCCTCCCCCCTGTGTTTCCAGAGTCGCTGGAGAGATAAAAGCCATACCTCCTTTTGACCTTCATTGGACAGTAGAAGCCCCCACTCAGCATGGAGTAATAAAGGCATATCAAGCTGCATAAATTATCCCGTGATTGACGCGCTTTCTTCCAGCTCCAGCTGAAAGGGGAAAGTGGGGGGGGGGGGGGGTTGGGGGATGGTGAAGGGTTCGGTGGATGTAGTCAAGCACCTACTACGCACAAAGATGCCCCGGGAACTTCTGCGGCTTGCATTTCCTTCTCCCCGAGCAACCCCAGGAGGTAAACGCTATTGGTCCCCTGTGGGGACGTGCAGGAGGGGACAGGTCAGAAAAGTTAAGTGACTTTCCCCAAAACCCACAGGAAGCCAGGGGCAGGCACAACCTTTGGCTGCAAGAATATTTTGACAAAGGCTGAAAAGGCAGCTTTTGAAAATCACCAAGTTACCAACCAGCTTCTCCCAGTGCCTGAGCCTGACTGTGACCCCTGAGTGACAAAGGCAGGACGGGGCTGGCAGAAGGCCGCCCTTCTGCTCTCCGTGTTTTCAGCCGGATGTGTTCAAAGGTTGAGACGGACCCACAGTGTCTAGGCATGGAGGCCCGCCGTCATGAGTATTGCGTGCTGGGAGGGGGACGTAAAGAAGCGAGCTAGGAACATAATTTGGGGGGTGATGGTAAGAGCTTTGAGGAAAAGAAGACAGAGTAGCAGGATAAACCTTGTCTGGGTAGAGGGAAAAGGTACACCTTTAGAAAGAAGTCAGGGAACCCTCCCCTCCTAGGAGATGACAGTTGTCCTGAATGCTGAGAAGGAGCGGAATATGGAGGGGAACATACCCAGGGGAAGGAGGGACCGGGTGCTGGGCACGTTGATTTTATTTTTGGTGCAATGCAAAGTGATCAGGAAGTTTGCAATGCCGTGAAGCAAGAAGCAAGACGGGGATCAGGGAGAGCCGGACCTGTCTCTGGCTCCTGATTTACCAGTGTTCTGTTCTGTTGGGCTCGGCCGAAGTTTCCATGCTCAGATATTCTCTCCTTAACTGGTACAGCAGGGGCCAGTTTAAGGAATCACCACTTGCTGTTAAATTTGTCCCCCCCCCAAAAAAAAAAACCATTTTCCCGAGCTGGGGATCAAAACCTCCAATGACTTGGGAGTCCCTGGGGAGCGTGCCCCTGCAGCAGTGCCCGGGAGCTGGGGCAAGCCCGAGGGTGGCGCTCTGTCCATCGGCGCGGCTGCTGCTTAACTCCAGTCTTTCCACCATAGGAGGTGGAGAGGCCCAGAATTGCCAGACCTTCTGATTTCGTAAGAGAAGCCAGAAATCCAGATGTGTGTGAAACCCTTTGGTTTTTAAATGTCAACATCAAATCCAAATTAAAATAACATTTTCTGAGCTCTCTCCATGAGCCCAGAGGCTAACGAGTTGCACAAAACCAGACCTCAGCCTCCAGGAGCCTCCAGGCCAGAGCCATCGCCACCTCTTGCAGACCCAAAGCAGAGGAGTAGAGATAAAAGACTCCCAAGAAACAGCTGGGGCCCACTGTGGAGTTCTAGACCTCTCCTGGGTGGTGGGCGCCTCTGGCTGCTGCTGAGGCCTGTGGACTCCTTCTAGGAAGTGTTTTTCAATGTGTGAAATCGAATAACCAAGCGCCCAATTATACTTAAGTACAGTTGTCAAAATGTTTCGAGTGTGTTAATTCGGACGCCCCTTTGCTAATGCATCAGTAACAAAATCTGGGACCGAGCCAATGACTTTCGTAATTCTAAGCGGTGATGAATAGAAAGGACATCTCAAGATATCTGTAATAATTGTAATGTGACTTGAAAACACGCGGTGTTGGGGCCCCTGGGTGGCTCAGTCGGTTAAGCCTCATGACCTGAGCCCAGGGTCCTGGGATTGAGCCCCGCGTCGGGCTCCCTGCTCAGCGGGGAAACTGCTTCTCCCTCTGCCTCCCCCCCACCTCATGCTCGTGTGCTCTCTCTCTCTCAAATAAATAAATAAACTGGTTTTTTTTTAAGGTAAAGAAAACACGTGGTGTGTACCGGTGACAAAACTACAGCTACCGATAACGTTGCTCTGGGTTGTCGCCTACATTTATAATGAAGGAAGTAACACATCTCAGTGAGAGGACAGCAAATACAAAAATGAAACGTCTTCAGAGACATTCTCCCCTCCTCGCCACCGAAGTGGTCCGTGGACCCCAGTTTAAGAACTTTTACACTCAGTGGGATTTCTTTAACAGGTGGGATGGCAGAGAGAAAGCTTCCCCACTCTCACCTCCCTATCTCAGTAAATGGCAGCTCCCCAGTCCCTCCAGCTGCCCCAGGAGCCTTCTGGAGACTTCCTCTCCCTCCAGGCAGAATGCTCAAACCTGTTGCTGTCTTGCCCCTACTTAAAAGCCTCTATGGCCTCCCACCACCTTCAGGAGGAAACCCTAATTCTAAGCATGGCCTTCAAGTCCTTGAAGGGTTTGGTCCTCTCCACTGGGCCTGCCGCACTTGCCATCACTCTGTCCCCTGCTCCCTCCAGTCTGGCTGCCCAGCACAGTCTCCCTGAACTTCCTGCTGAGTCCTCCTGTGAGGATGTGGGCTGGTAGGGAGTGCCAGCTTGGGGCCAGCCACCTTCCGGTCCCAAATCTGCAACTTATTAGCCATGAGACGGTGGGCCAGCCACTTAACTTTTTAGCCTCAATTTCCCCCAACCCCCACTTCCCACGGTTGCAAGGATTCCATGAAGCAACATTTTAAAATTGGGGGCACATTCGAAACCCTCGGGGTATAGAAGCTGCCCTCACTGGGGCTGTTATCATAACAGGGTTACGCCTCTGCTTCCCACTAAAGCACGTCAGCTCTTACTCATTCCTCAAGACCTGACACCCCTCTCGGCCCACTTTATTCAGACCTCTCCTCCTTGTCATCATGTCAGACCACCCTATCATCCTGTGTGTTAGCCCGTCCCTAAACTCATACCATCCGCCTCTCCGCTGCCTTCCCTGCTGTATTTTTCTCCTTTGCACTGAGTGCTAGCTGGTGTACTATACATTTACTTGTTTTTTTATGGTCCGTTCCTGCCACACCCAAAAGGATATATTCTCAGACAGCAAGGATTTTCTTTTGTTCACTGCTGTATTCCCTGTGTCTGAAGTTGGCCCCAGAGCCACAGCAGGCTCTGTAAACATTTGTGGAATGAATGAATGAATGAATGAATGAAATGCCTTTGCAAATATTTTTCTTAGAAAGATTCAGTGAGATACCACAGCCCAGCGTCTGACATATAAATGTTCATTTCTCATCGTTTCTCCTAATTTCTCTCCATCTTGTGTACTCATCTGTAATACGGGAATACTCAGGATATTGCTACCATGACGACGACTACTCCTACTACTAGTACTAATAATAGCACCGGGCCTGCTTGCCTCGTGGAGCTCTTGTGATGACCAAAACCAGACAGCATTTTGGAAGCTGTAAATCATAGGGACGTGAGCGACTATTGCTTTATAAGAACAGAGGCAAGTCCCTTCCTCCTCTCTGAGCCTCCATTTCCTCATCTATAAAATGGAGCCAGCCACCGCCACACTCCTGCCCAGCTGAGTTACTGTGAGGCATGGATAAGATGCTTAAGTGCTTTGTAAAGTACGAAGTACTGTGTAGAAATAAAGAGAATTATTTAGAGGCAGCGTGGGAGCAGTGGAAAAGCCCAGAGCTTGGAATCTCAAATACGTAGGTTCAAATCCCTCCTCTGCCACTTTCTAGCCCAGAAAGGATCTCGGGAGGTTGGTCTTGCCATTTGTAAAATGTGGCTATTGCCCATGCCCCATGACACCCGTTTCCGGCTTAGCGCCTATGCGGCCTGGATCAGAGCTCATTCCTGCTCACCAGCGTACGGGCAGCTCTCCGAGGGCCTTCTCCTCCCCAGGCCAACAGACTTCTGTTTCCTCTTCAGTTGAATGGCGATAATTATACCAGCCCCTCTGGGATGCTATGTCTTTTAATTAATATTTATAAGGCACTTGGAGATCCTCACCTAAAGGGGTGGGTAACGTGCTGTGATTCCAAGACTTCTGCTGGCTTCTCTGGGTGGAGCGCTCCAAATGGTCCCAGGGTCTAAATCGGGGCCTCACTTTTGGTGGTAAGGATGTCACTTTTCTGGAAAAGCTGAGCTCCACTTTCCCAGCTTTTGAGTCTGATCGCTCAGCTCTGACCCGATCGCACACACGAGAGGTCTGAACCCAGGTCCCTCTGGTTCTGTTGTGGAGGAAATCATGTAGGAGAGACAGCAAGATGCAGGTCCAGATGTGCCGTCACCTGTCTCAGCTCAGGGTCTCACTCGTGAGGCAGGTTGGGGCCTCCAAGACCAGCTGATGGTCCAGGCCAGGGAGCTGAGCTGGGAGAAGACCGGCCCAGAGGCCTGCTGACCAGCCCATGGAGCTTCAAGGCAGAGCCCCCCTGTTGCTCACAGTGGGTGGGGCCTGATGGGCAAGTGGGAAAGCCATCGCCATGCAGTCCAGTCAGGCACAGGAGGTCTCAAAGAAGAGATGTGTGGCTGAGATTACCAAAACCACTGAATGAACTCAGATTATTCCTGGAAGCAATACGTTTCCACTCACTTACATTACCATTAGGTTTTTAACCGAGAAGGTTAAGTCCCTCACTATAGGGCATAGCCAAGCTCATCTTTGCCATGAACTTGGGAGTACCCGGTAAGGGTATCTCAACGCCAGTGGTTCCCAGCACCAGCTGTAGGTGGTAAATACACAGGGAGGCAGTTTGTTTGTTTGTTTGTTTGTTTGTTTGTTTGTTTGTTTAAAAGATTAGGATTTTTTTTCATATGTAAAAAGAATTAGCTCACAATCCTTCCAGGCAGATTACACCTTCGACATTAGACATTAGTATAAATATAAGTAATGATAATATATTCATGTAAAAAGGACATGCAGATCTTGTAGCAAGTATAAAGCAAAAAGTACGCCCCTTTTCCTCCTGCACCAGAATCGAACTAAATGTAAAGTGTTAGACGTTTCCTATATTTCCTTCCAGAAAATAAGCTTGTCTCATTCTCCAGTGTCTCTTTGCCCAAGATCTGGTCCCAGCTGTCTGCTCTTACCTCCTCCCACCTTCTCTGTAACTTCCAGCTTTCCAGCTCTCTGATCCTCTGGCTATTTCTTTAATAAGCCTAGCCAGTTTTCTGCCTCAGGACCTCTGCACATGCTGTCCCATCTACCTGGCATACTCTTCCCACAGATGTGGCATATGGTTCACTCCCTCCCTTCTTTCAGGTTCCTGCTCACAGGACACCTCATCAGAGAGGACCCCGCGGCCACCCTGGCTAGAGTCACCCCCTACCCCATCTTCACACTCCTCCTACTCCTCGCATTCCTCCTGTCCCTTCACATTGTTACCACTCCTATTCCCTTACTCTGCTCTCATTTTCTTCACAGCACTTATCACTCTTTAGCATAATATTATAAGCACATTGTTTCTTTAGTATCTGATCTCCTTCATTAGACATCGGCTCCGAGGACTTGGTCTATCGGATCGTCTTCTTGATTCTTAGTACCTCTTGGGTATTTCGTACCATTCTAAGCACTCAGTGAATATCTGTAAGCAAACATCTCTTTTATTTACAACAGGGATCATTAATTACTTCCAGCTCCTTACTTCTTTTTTCATGTAATCCCAGCATTTCACTGCAGAGCTGGCTCATCGTTCATTTAACACATCCCACTAATGGGCAGTTAAATTGTTTATACTCTTTGTTATTACAAAGCTACTGCTATGAATATCCTTGGGCACATGTGTCCACATTCTTCTGTGAGTCGATCCTTCAAGGCCAATAAAGACCTCACAGGGAACTGCCGGATCAAAGAACATGCGTAGTCTACATTTGATAGATATTACCTAACTGATCTCTATTTGCACGTTCGTACTGCGGCCAGGAGAGTAAGAAAGTAAGAAAGTAACTACTCCTCCATACCTTTCTTAAAGCTTGACTGTTACTGAAGACAGAGGAGAAACTAATACGGAGTTTTGTTTCTCTTCACATTTGTTTAATCACAAAAGAGAATGAAACTATTCGTTCATATGTTTTATACCCTTGTCTTTCCATTTCTGTAAACTGCCAGATCACATTTTTTTCCCTATTTTACTATCGGATTGTTTTTTATTTATTTCAGTCTCTTATAAAACAACAACAAAAAAGTGTCCCTTTTGCCTTTATGTTGCAAATTGTCTTGCAGTTTTGTGTTGGTGTTTTGACTATTTTTTTAAGGAATTTTTCATTTGTATATGACTAGGTTCTCTATCCTTTTTGTTATGACCTCTGGCTATGTATCTTGTTTTTAAAAGGTAGCCTCAGGAAGCTCCTAAACGTAGATTCAAGAACTCTACCCATAGGACCCTGATCTAAGAGTCTGGGGGCGGGGGGGCGGGCAGGACGGTCCCTGCAGAAGTGTGGAACCACTTACACCCCCCGTAAGCTGAGCTCCCAGGCAAAGATGCAGCTTCTCCCAGTTCCCTGCAGAGCATGGTGGGGCTGAAGGACCATGCCTCTCAGAAGCAAGAGCTACAGGGAAGTCAGGGGGGACTCAGCAAGGGCTTGCATCCAAGCTGGGTATCAGGAGGGCCTGAGAGAGGGGGGAGGTGGCAGCCCAGCGCTGGGCTGGGGTTCACGGGCATTGAGTTCCCAGGGCCAAGTCTCCATGACTCATTCTAGACATACGTGCATGCCACTGTGTTTGGTCCTGCTGATGGCCCAGCCTGCTCTGATAAATGCCCACTAAGGATGGGCTCCAACAGGGTCAGCATTTAAAGGCTACTAGGGCCATGACTGAGAGAGGTTGAGTTAGGTTAGAACTGACCTTGACCTCACTCTGCCTGAACATTGCCACCTGGGAAATGGGAAAATGTGGAGACAAATACAATTCTGGTTCTTCTTGTCTCACCCATGAATTTGTGGGATTGGAGGTTGGGTTCTGCGGGGAGCCAAGCATCCATCTGGTGAAGGCATCACCTCCCTGCCAGTTCAAGAGAAGGCAAGACTGAAGGACTAGAGGAAGGAAGGACCTGAGCCCTTCTGAGGGACAATGGACTGCCACCACGAAGGACAGTGTGTTAGTCTGCTCGGGTTGTTATAACAAAGTACCATGGACTAGGTGGCTGGAATAACAGCTTTATTTTTTAGTTATGAAGTCTGGACCGTCCAAGATCAAGGTGCTCCGGACTCTGTCCTTGGCAAGAGCCCTCTTCCTGGTTTGCAGATGGCTGCCTTGTTGCTGGGGCCTGACATGGCTGACAGAGAAAGATCTCTCTCTCTTCCTCTTCTTACAAAGCCTCTAGCTCCATCACAGCCCCCCCCTCCACCGCATGACCTCATCTAGCCCTAATCACCTCCCAAATGCCTCATCTCCAGATGCCATCACATGGGGGGCTAGGGTTTCAACAAAGGAGTCTGGGACAAACACAAGTCAGTCCGTAACAGACATACACCCAGACTCTTCTTGAATCTGAGTGTCCCTCCTTCAGTGGAACAAGCCAAGGGAGATAAGGTGATGGGCCTGGGTGTGCAGTGAGGGGGACATTCAGGCCTGGAGAAGACTGTGGTTTGGCTTTCCATCAGACGTGGGATTGAATCCAACCCACCACCTACTTACCTGAGTGACCTTGGGCAAGTCACTTCACCACTTGGAGCCTCTGTGTCCTCAGCTGCCACGTCTCCCTCACAGGCTCCTTGTGACAGTAAGACAGGATGAGGTAGGTGCAGCACAGTGCCCGAGTCCCTTCTCAGTCAAGCGTTAGCTCCCCTCTGCCCAGCCCAGCTAGCTAGTAGCACCGAGCGTGAGTGGGGGATGGGAATTCACTACAGAGGCCTTTCCGGTGGTTGCATCTGCTGGACAAACTTTAGTTCCTTGACCCGTTTAGTTGCATCCATGAGGCCTTACCCAACTTTTCATCTCACTAAGTGCAGTGGACACACCTAGACCCCGGTTAGGGAGTCTGGACTGAGGTAGGGAGGGCACTGAGAGTGACATCAGAGACAGGGAGGCAGGGAGACTGGAGCTGGGGCTTGGAGACGGATGACGAGTGTCCAGGAGCAGAGGACAGCGCATTATGGGGAGAGAGGGGATTGACCATGGCAAGAGATTTGGGGAGATTTTGGGGGGACTTGGGGGGTGCCAAGAGTGCTGGAAAGCCATTGACAGGATTTGAGCAGGGGAGCGAGTTGATCAAATCTGCATTTTTAATGAATCTCTATGGCCTCCTTGTAGAGAAGTTTTTAGGTTTTACTTTTGAAGTTTTTCTCCAGCACATCCGCTTCTCCATGTGCACAGTCGGTTGCCACCCCATCCAAGCGGACCACCATCATCTCTTAGAGGCCCCCAGCCTCAACCACTTGCCTGCACTTTCTCTAAATCTACGGGCGCTTCCTGCCCTGCCTCCCAATACACATTCAATTCACATGGCAGCCGGAGTGTTCTTTTAAAAATGCAAGTCAGAGCTTCTCACTTCCTGCCTGAGACATTTCAGTCATGTCTCCAGCACATTTAGAATAAAACCTCAGCCCCTGACCATGACCAGCAGGCCCTGGGCCATCTTCCACCACGCTCTGCCTGCTTTGTCTGCTCTAAACACTGTCTCACACTCAGTTTCTCAGCACACCACGTCCTATCCTACCTCCCGGCCTTCTCCTGTTCCCTAGATCGGGAACGATCCCCCCATTCTTCTTGCTAAAGCCCTATTCAGCTGATGTGTGACTTCCCCAGAGGTGCCCTCCTGACCACCCAGCACAGTCTAATTTCTGTTCTCGGTTATTCTCTCTTAGAGGTCCCTGTTCCCTTCCTCAGGAGGCTTGGCACAGTGTAGTCTACCTGTTTACTTAACGGCTAGGTTCTCCAGCAGAGAGCAAGCCCCATGAGGGCAGGGAGGCCGGAAGTGCTCACTGAAGGAATGAGTCAATTGGCATGTGTCCAAGATGGAGTCTGTTTGTGGACAGCATGTGACGTGCTCTTCTCCTTGCACTGATCTGTGCACAGAACGTAAGGGCGCTGTCCTGCGCACTGAGGAGCCCGTCTGACCCTTACAGCAGCCCCATAAGGCAGATTCTAGTATTACTGCCATTTCAGAGAGAAGGAAACTGAGGCACAGTGAGGGAAAGTCACTTCTCCAGGGGTCGATGGTAGAGCAGGGACCAGACCCCGGGCTGGGTGATGGCAGAGCCTACACAGCTCCTGGATCTATTCTTCTTCCTCCTGTTCACTGCACAGCAGAGCTACCCTGTGGGCCAGCGCCAGAAGCTGGCAGTCCTTCTCAATCCCTTCCCTCCTTTCACCTTTCCAGTTCCTTCCCCACCTCAGGTCATGGCACCACATTCAGCCCTGACTGGTCACCTCCACCCCGGCTCCTCCCCAGCCCTCCTCCCCCCTCCCCACCCACAGGTAGGCCGTGTCCAGTTCTCCCTTCCACCACGCCGGAATCCACACCCTTCCCTGCCTCTCCTCTATCCCTGTCTCAGCCCTGCCCCCAAGAGCTCACATCCGGGCAGCCACCTGACTGTTCCTCTCACCTCCGCGGTGACCCTCTCCATCCATCGCCCACACAGGGGCCAGAAAGAAGATCTTCCAGAGACAGAGTTCTATCATTTCCTGCTCTACTGAGCCTCTTCCCCTGGCTTCCTCTTGCACTTAGGGGAAAAGCTAAAATGCCTCTTCATGATCTGCCTGGGCCCCCACGGGTGCCAGATGCTGTCTTCCGCCACACTCCAGTTCCACGCAGTCCAGAAATGGAGGCCTTCATTGCGCGCTCCCAACACACCACCCTCTTCGCAGCCTTCATATCTGCTTTCCTCTCTTCCTGACTTTCCTTCTTCCCAGACTTGACATGAGGCTCCTGTCAGCCTCAACGTCCTGGGGTGAATGTTGCCTCCTTAGAAGTCCCCCCAGGCCAGCCTGTCTAGAGTGAGAGCCCCGGCGCCTGTACCCCCGTCACCGTTTCTCCTCCACACTGAAGGTTTTATCCCCCAACCGGTCACACGTGGGGTCTGCGTGTGAGTGTGTGCGCGCGTCAGCCCCATGAGAACCTAGACCACATGGGTATTTTTGCCCACAAATCTCCAGAGCCTAAAACAGTGTCTAGGACATAGTAGGCACTCAGTAAATATTTGTTGAAGGAAGAATAGATGAATGTCTGGGATTATAGCCTCTATAACTTTGCCCCAAATATCTGGTTCGAGGAGATAAAAAATAATACAGAACAAACCAAACCAAAAAGGAAAACCCATGGGGGCAAAACCCAGAGTTTCCAACAGTAAATTCTTGACCTTTTTGTTTCTCTTTCCAAGTTTGTCTGTAAAAAGAAAAAAGGTTTTTTAAAAAAAAATCCCCACCAATTACCTCTGAGATGAGACTTAATATGCCAAGTTCTTGCCGAGAGCACATTTTTACAGCTGAGTAATAAACCCCAGAAAAACATGCCTTACGATGGAAACATTGAACGTCGTCTGTTCCAACAGGGGCCACTGCGGCCGCCGAGATGGAGGAACATTCTTGTCGAGGGAAGAGAGAAAAAAGGAAGAAGAATTGGATTAGGTAAATATTTATCTAAAGAAGCAGTGTTGTTGATAATGAGGAATTTTGGCTTTCCTTCCCAAACCAGATCTTTATTTGTTTTCTATCCGAATCACTTTTATGACACTTGGGTTTTCTCAACAAAGAAAATGCTCGGTGGCCCAAGAGTGGGAAAGAGATTGAGAGATGAGGGGTTTTTTGTGTTTGCCCCCTTCGTCAGCTGTTACAGGGGCCCCCAAATTCACGCCAGCAACACGGGTATACCTACTGCCGTCTTGATTTCCGTTTT
The DNA here is from genome assembly GCF_023065955.2 of Ursus arctos. Classification (NCBI taxonomy): domain Eukaryota; kingdom Metazoa; phylum Chordata; class Mammalia; order Carnivora; family Ursidae; genus Ursus; species Ursus arctos. The sequence goes on from NW_026622819.1 coordinate 61,028,941, forward strand.
GCCAGGGACGCTCTAGAAGGAGACTTTTTCCAAGGAAGGAAATTGTTTTGGGCTCCGAGAGAACTCGACAAACTCAGGAGACTGAAGTTGGAAACCTTCTCTACCCTTGTGGCTTCTCCCCCATTAGCCTCATTTTCCCCTCCTGTAAGTAGGGAGGATAAAGTCAAGGCCGCGAGCCGGTGGGCACACCGCCCCCACGCCTCCCCCCCACGTGTGCTGCAAGCAGCCAGCAAGGGAGCCGTCTCTGAAATAGGGACCCAGATTCGGACGTGACCTGACCACCCGGGAGGGATGAATGGAGGGACAAACAGGGGTACAAATACGGAGCGCCGCGGTCCTTTCCTGCAGTCCGCGGAAGTCTGCATCGTACAGGAAATCACACCAACAGACGAAGCTCGTCCCAGCCGAATTCAACTTCGAGTTGATTTTGTTACACTTTTTTAATTGTAAAAGTAGCGGAACATTCAAGACGATTTTGAAAACAAATTCACGGATTATCCCACGACCCCGGCACCCCCAGTTATTCTCCCGTCTACATATTTCCTCTCTGCCCATGTGTGGCCTGCATTTTCCCCTTGTAATGGGAAACATGCTCCATGAAAAACAGACAAGATCAGCCCCCAAACACTCGGAGCTGCTTCCCTGGATATATTTATTTTACTGTGTTTATAAACAAATCTGAGGACCTCCCCTCCCCTTGACACAGACCTTTTTTCGTTGTCTAACTGAATTTAATTTTTAATTTAAAAAAATTGTATTTACTTATTTCCGTTTTCATGTGACACCAACTGGCTTTGGGGGCTGCCTTTCGCCACGGGAGTGAAGCCCTTGTCCCGACAACCTCTGCCAGTCACAAGGGCTGACACTGGCGGTGTCAGGAAAGGGCCACGCCAGCTTCTTCTCGAGCCACGCACGCCGCCCCCGAGCCTCTGCCGCTGCACACGTTCTCCCGGGGCTTGGCTTCCAAGGCCTGGCATCGCCTAGGTAACCAGTAGGCAGACGCAGAGATGGACTTGGGTGGGAGCAAGGGGACAGTTCCCATCACCCCTCCTCCTCTCACAGTCAGCTGGTCTCTGTCAGTCCTTTCTGTCAGTGGTTCTGAAGTCACTTCCACTGGTGAAGGGCTTTCTCTGCGCCAAGAGCTGTGGCAGGCGCTTCCTCACCTCGTTACTCTAATCCAACAACAACCACCCCATTCTACCGATGAGGAGCCAGAGGTTCAGAGAGATCAAGCAACTTGCCCAAGGTCACACAGCCCCACATGTTGGTCTGAGTGACTCTGAGCCTGCCCTCTTCCTCCGGCGCTGTGCACCCGTGTCCTGGGCCAGTGCTGATGAACTGAAAGGTGGGCTCTGCTTCTTCCAAGCAAAGAGCTGGCTGTGGGTTGGAGGGCCCACTGTCAAAGCCAGAACGGATACTTCATTTCCATTCCTCCCCTCACACTTTAAGCCACGCCCTGGATTGCTCCATACTTCTGTTCGATGCCAGTAAGGTTGGACATCCATGTGACTGTTCAGGGATCAGTTAGGAGGTCATGCAAGGAGAGAAATCTCAGCAATTAGTCTCTAGCTGGCCCACATTCTGCTCCACGGAGAATGGGGCTAATTATGAAGTCAGATGGATCCATTGTCCAGGAAAGCTTACCACACTCTCTTGGACTACTTAGGAGCTGAGCAAACATGCTGGCTGGACAGGCTGTCCTGTACTGATGACAATCTCAGATTCTCCCGAGGCCCTGAAGCACTGCCTCAGCTCCCTGCAGGGTTGGGGAAACCCTTTAGAACAAGATGGCCCCATCCCTGGGCTTCCGGGCTTCCCTATGGGGACCTGTGAGAAAATAAGTCTGCTGTTCAGTACAAAGCCGAGGAGAAAGATGGAGACAGAGGAAACACTAGAGTGAAAGAATAAGACTAAGGGGCAGAGGGAACCGGACAGAGACTTCCAAGGGCATCCCAGGAGCATGAGCAGGTCTCCCCGCCCCAGTCTCAGCAGGCCGGGCCTTCCTGGCCCTCTTCAATGATCCAAGCCTTTGAACGCTATTGTTGTTCGTTCTAACACATCTGTTGCCAGGTGCTGCAGAGGTGAAAAGCGAATCAGTGAGGATTAGATAAAACAACACTGCCAATTATCAAGCTATGTTGTGAAGTCACCAGGGATTTCATTGGCAAGGCTGGCTCCAAGGCTTGCCCTGCAAGGAAGCGTGTCTGTCCACCCACCTGGCCCTGCCCACTCGCCCAGGCCCAGAGTAGAGAGAGGCAAGGCCACATTTCTGTTCTAAGTGGCCTGCTGCCCTGACCCAGGGCTCCAGACGCGTGAAGCTGCTGAAATTGATCTTGGAGGACAGGGGGCCTTGGAGACAGTGGGTGGCCACTAAGGAAAGAGCATGAGAAACAGCCGGAGGATAGCACGAGGGTGGGCCATACTCCATCTCCTTCCTGTGCAGTCAGACCTACGAGGCCAGCAGGGCACCCCTCCAGCGCTGGGAGGGAGTGAATAGCACGTGTACTTCTCTGCCATTCGCTTCTCTCTTCCCTCCCCACCTCTCCATTCCCAGTGCTGCACCGCACCCCTCAGCAGCCTCCCCCAGCTTCCTCACTGGTTCCGGCATACCTCTCCTTACCCCTGCTCCCCATTTTCCACAATGTGCTCCCTGAGTGTTTCCCAAAGGGGATACGGAATGCCATTAGTCCCCTGTTCGAAACTGTCCATGGCAGAAATGAATACAGAGCAGTGCTATCGAGGGCTGCAGAGCTGGGGAAGAGATCGGTGCTGCTACTGGAAACGTACCGTGGAACAGGGTTTTTAAAAAAATAATCTGGCAATATCTGTTCAGATTAGAAGTACACTCACTTGGCTCCAGCAATCTCAGTTTTAGAAAATAAACCTTTAAGATAGGAGCTTGAGTCTGAACATTTGCAAGGATTTTTTTTTTTTCCTTCAAGAATTGTTCGTGGTGGGGCGCTTGGCTGACTGAGTCAGAAGAACACGTGGCCCTTGATCTCAGAGTTGTGAGTTCGAGCCCCACATTGGGTGTAGAGATGACTAAAAAATAAAATAAAATAAAATAAAATAAAATAAAATAAAATAAAATAAAATAAAATAAAATAATAAATAAAATAAAATTAGTAAAAAAAAAAAAAATTGCTGGTAGTAGTAACGCTTTGGAGAAAATTGTCTGCCAATGAGGAAATGGTTAAATGAACTGCAATGCATCCCTGCTATGGGGCATAAAAAGAATGGGTTAGATTTATAGCTACTGAAATGATTAAGTGTCTATGACATGAATTAGACAAGAAAGCAAGCGATGGATGGACGCGTAGATCGGCAGAGTCACACACACAGGAAGACGCCGTCAACTTCTACCTTCACTTGTCTAGGCTATTTCGTATTTATATCTAATGAGGAGTAGCTAAGGATTCAGATGAAATTGTTAATCCTAGTTATACTGATGAAAAGAGAATGAAGGAGATTATTAATTACTTACATATCTGGTTTGTTTTATTAGTTAGGGTGAATATTGCTTTTGATATTCTAAAAGGAGAATTTCATAAAAAGGTGACAGAAAGAAAGGAGAGAAGAGGAAGAAGAAAGACCTGTCATTGTCTCAGCCGCAAGGTGCTGGCTCTCCACACCATCACCCTTCCACTTGGCCTGTATGCACCCCGACTTCCTCCGGACTCTCTCGACCCTCAAACACACAGACTAAGTCATTTCGGTCACTCTCCCTTTTCACACACTGCCTCCTTTGTCAGCAGGTAACTTCCCTTCACAACCTGCAAGCCCTTCTCGGCTCGGTCCAAATGCCTCCTTCTCCGACAGCCTTCTCCTGCCCGCCAAGGTTGAGGGATCGGTCCCCCTCTGGGCATCCCACCATCCCACACATCCCCTGTCCCTTTGGGCCCACATTCCATTATATCCCATCGTAGGGATGCGTGTTCCATCTAAAGAGAACACACCTAGGGCCTCTCACCTGTAGACCTGACGCAGAGAAGCCAGAATTCCAGATGCCTATGGAACGTTTCCTGGTTTGTAAATGTTGGCCACTCACTCAGATGTAATAAACTGTATTCAGGCGACACCATAAGCATGAAGGGAAAGAGCTCTGCCAGCGGATGCTGGCGCTGGGGCAGTCCTTTGACATGGGTGGGGGGTACTCGGGTACTTCATTAGCTGTCTCCCCGCAGAGTGGGGGGCTCCAGAGGGCGGGTGGGTGAGGAGTACATGTTTTTCCCCAGGAAAAGCTGCCTGAGGGATAAGGGGAGAAATGAAGGGAGGAAGGGAGTGGAATAGGGAGGGACAATGAAAGAAAGGGGCAAAGGACAGACCAGGCACAGAGTTTAATCATTTTTGAAAAGGACAAGTGAAAACATTCTCTGTCCCGTTTGCAATTTACCGGTGACTTAATGTTGCCTGCAGAGCGTAGTGACGTTCCATGAAGATTCTGAAAGTGTCCTCTAGGGAAATGACAGTCTGCATAGCAGGCACTGAAGCTGAGCTCCTTAAACAGGGTAAGTGATTTCCAAACAGAACTCCCGCTTTCAGAGAATTCTTCCCCTCTTTTACAATTACTATGAGAGCCTGGTCCAGGGGAAACAAGCTAGTGTTTTGAACAAATTCTCCTATCTATTGTTTACTAATGCTACGAACAACCCCATACATCCAATGTGGTGTGGTCCGCCGTCTCCTATCTCTGTAGTGATTCTTCCCGGCAACCTTAGGAGATCGGAATGATCACAACCCCCAAAGCTTCACAGATAAGGAATCCAAGGTCCAGAGAGGGTAAGTAACTCGCCCAAGGCCATCCAGCTAGGAAGAGGTGGAGCGGCATTCCAACCAGACTTCACGCTGTTGGGAAGGCAGTGTTCCCCCCTGTAAAGCAGTGTTAACGCCAATGTCAGGCAGCCACCTACAGGATCGTTCCCTTGTCGAAGAGCAATCATTATGATCGTTGGCCTTATCCCAGCACCAACCACGGTATTCTTTAATTAATGTTTCACTTTAAACAAACTTGTTTTAAAAACAAAACAAAACAAAACAAAAGGATTTCTAAAGGGAAATTTATATCACAGTATCAGCCATCAACCATAGAGGGGTTAACTCTGAAAATAAGTAGCGTGGAGGCAACATGATGTTGGTGTCTTCCAGCAAGATGCTCTTGCCTCCTGAAGATCGCAGCCTGGTCCCTTGTCCACGGGATGTCAGCAATCATTGCCGAGGTCTTGAAGTTGTACCAAGACAGTCCCTCCTGAGTATAATGGGAGGATTAACAGTTCCCTGAAAATGGAATGACTTTCTTGTCATGTGCCTAGATGTTCCTTCACGTGGGGAGCAGGAACTCTCAACTCTGTTCTCTCCGAGGGGAGGTGCCACCAGTCGGGCCAAGCCTCCCCGCGCTGCCCCTCGGCCCTGAGGATTCTTAGCAAGTATCATTTTCATGAGCCTCCTTGCAGCGGTGCCCAGCAGCAGTAGAATTAACTGTATCATTAACAATTATCCTCCAGGTCACCTCCTCGGCCTCTCCTGCTGAGTCAGGCCCTCTCCTTTCTCACGCAGGTGACCCACACAGGGGGACATGCTGGCCTGACTGCTCTTTACATTTTATATCCAGGAGCCCATTTAATCCTCCTGACTCCCTGAGATAAGGCTCATTAGCCCGTTTTCAGGCAGGGAGAAGGGAGCTCAGGTCAGAGAAGTGGGAGAGCTTATCCCAGCACACGCAACAGGTAGAGGATAAAATTGGGGTTCCAACCAGTGCCCCCGCCCCCCACCTCCCAGTGATCTTTCTCCACTATGTCTCCACTGTCCTGGACACTTAGTCAGTCCGGGGGTAGACAGAACTAGGAGCAGGCTGAACTTTTCACTCACTGGCTCCCTTATCACAAAGCCAGAACCAGGAGGGGCAGGAAATGCAACTGTACCCCCTCATTTTGCCTGTGAGGAAAACCAGGAACCCTGAGAGGAGACTGAACTGCTTAGTCACCCAGCAAGTGAGGGACCCAAGGGGATCAGAACCTTTGCTTCAGGGGCCTGTCCCTTCACTCTCCTGCCCTCCTCACAGAGACTGGAAGCCCATTTGCAAAGAGCCCTGAGTAGGGAAAGGTGAAAAAGAGGAAAAGTGCCAATTTTATCAAGTTACAGGACACACAGGCTATTAAAGCTATGAGCAGAGGGAGCCCTAACTATATTTAAAACTTGTGGATCTAATAAAATTATTTTTCCTATTTAAACGGTGGTGACTATTCTTTCCTAGGTTTGGAGGGAGGTAGAGGATAGGGAGAGAATGACCTCTTTGTAAAGAACATAATTAAAAAGGAGAAATTCTATGTATCTAGAGTTTTCCATGTCTGAGAATCAGATTCCCCCACCAGTAAAATGAGGATAATAATACCAGCTACTATAGAGAGTTCTAGTGAGGATTCAATGAGTTAGTGCAGGTCTCACGCTGAGTACAGGGTCTGGCACATACCAAGTGTCCAATAAGCATCAACTGCTTTATTAGAGAGAAGAGAAACTCAATTTTCTAAATACATTTAGGTCTTTTTTTTCCCCTATTGTGTAAGCACAGTCTTGTTTTATAAAATCTGGGAAAGGCAACAAAGTCATGCTATTACTAAAGAGAGCAGATGAAGTTAACCGTGTGATGCTGAGTGCCTCCCTGTGTCGAGCCGGGGACAAGAGAAATGCAATCCGGGGAAAATTAAGGGAAAGCAGTTTGGGGTTTGGAGTCAGATTCCCCTGGCATCCAAGGCTGCCTGGTTCACTTAGTTGCTACTTGAACTGGTGCGGGGAGGACAACCTCTGTAACTCTTTCTCCAGCTGTGAAATGGGGAGCTATGGATGGGGGAGTGTGAAAGTCAATTCAAAGTCTGGTGAGTTAGGGGTCTGGGGTAGAATGAGCCCTATTTTTCTTTTCTTTTTTTTTTTTTTTTTTAAGATTTTATTTATTTATTTGACAGAGAGAGACAGCCAGCTAGAGAGGGAACACAAGCAGGGGGAGCAGGAGAGGAAGAAGCAGGCTCATAGTGGAGGAGCCTGATGTGGGACTCGATCCCAGAACGCCGGGATCACTCCCTGAGCGGAAGGCAGACGCTTAACCGCTGTGCCACCCAGGCGCCCCGAGCCCTATTTTTCTTTGTGGACAATCAAAAACTCTGTCCCCTCTCACGTAAGTCTGACATTCGTTCCAACTGTCAAGACTCAGAGACCACTCCTCACAACTCAAGGTTCACTCCAAGTCACTGGGAAAGGCGACCTTCCGAGTCCTGTGAGCGGCCCCCACGTTCTCTGCCACGACTTTGATTCCTGGATTTATTCATTTAGTCAACTGGTATTTATTGAGACCTTCACTGTGCTAGGGGCTCTTCCCAGTGCTGGACACAGTTCGTATCACAGGCACTCTGCCATCTGACCTCCGTGGATCCAGGCCCGGGAGGCCAGTGTCCGCAACCGAGGGTCCCCGAGGCTGGAGCGCGCGGCTGTGGGGCCCGATGCGCTCTTCTCCAGCCCGACCCTGGGCAAGTGGCCGTGCCTCTCTGAATTGCAGCTCCGCCTTCAGTGAAATGGGGCGAGGGACTACAGGGGGCAGAGGCTGAGACGGACTCGGGGAGAGCGGGGAATCTCTGCGCGCCCCCGTGCAATCCTGAGGAGCAAGCCAAGTCTTGGACTTGAAAGCGCTTTGCCACACCTCCAGCTCCGGTCACGCGCAGTTTCTGTTACCCCCCCTCCATCCCCCGCAAGGGTCCTTCTGCCTGTGGTGACTGGCAGCCCCCTCCCAAGACGGACACAAGCCTGGGGCCCAGCTCCAGTGTCCCAACCCCTCCCCTAGAAATGACTAACAAAATTCGGAATAATTGCTTCTAGTTGTCCTCATCCTACAGGTAAAGCGAATCTTGCATACTCCCCACCAGGCAACTAGGGGTGGGGCAGTTGAAAGAGGTTCTGTCTTCCTTAATTAAAAAATATAATTATATCCATTAAACAACTCCCCACATTTCCTTTTCCCCTCATGCCCAGTTGGCTGAGGTTTGAAGCTGAAACAATTCTGGAAGCCATCAAATAAGAAAGATCAGAGATTCCTGCCCAACCATTTGGGAACCCACAATCCAGGGTGCCCTTTCTCTGTGTCCCCTTGCTACTTATTTAGCCCGTCCCAAAGTCAACAGGTCCCACCTGTCAAGGTGGAAGAAAGTGGAAATCGTAGATACTTCATTGCTGTGAGCAATTCCAGACGCCTTCCCTCCCACCTTTATAGCAACTTCTGCCTCACGCAAAATACATAAATTTAAAAATCAGCCAAACCCTGGTATTTACTAGTTGTGAGAAAGTCTTATCCAGCCTTAAGCTTCAATTTTCTCCTCCTTAGGGAACAATCAGGGACCCTACATCATAGGGTTGCTTGAGGAATAAGAGAAAGCTGACAGTGACAGTTACTGAACCACGGTTCAAACCTCACCTCAGCCCAGCCCAGGATGGGTGGTTTTTCTGGTTTTACAGATGGGCAAACTGAGGAGGGTGGGTGGACAGAGATTTGTGGAATGGCAGGACAGGATCCCCTGCGTGCCATCCTGGATGGCTAGATTGAACTGATTCCATAGGACTGCAGGCACCCACCTTCCTGAAACCACCCTTCTCTTGCAGAACGATCAGAGCCTGGGCCCTGCTCCTGGGAACCTTCCTCTGGTTCGAGCACGGGTTGGGAAGGTGCCAGCAAGTTGTACCCAGGGACTGGGAAACAGAAGTGACTCGGAGGCGAGACTTTTGTGTGAAGTATTTCTTCTTCCCTCAATCCCTATCCCTCACTCCAAAGTTGCCAGTCTGCTTCCTTCTGAAGAGGTGGGTCATTAGTCCCATTTTACCAACTGGGGTGGAGGTGGGGGGACAAAGCTGAAAAATGTTGCAGACTCCTGCCTCCAATCCTCCAGCATTGGGTCATTGGACCCCAAATGTGCATCACCCAGGCAGATCTATTGAAAAGAAGGTAAAAATACCAACAAGGACTTAAGAAATGATAATATCCAACACTCTCTGAATGCTAGACATTTCCTTCCACACTACAGATGAGGACACCACAGAGATGAAGGGATTTATCCCGAGTTGCACAAGAAATACAGGGTTCAAGCCTGTTTAAAGCTAGGGCAGCTCCAGGACCCAAGACAGCATTGCTACAGCTTGTGAGTGTGGTGCCTACCGCAGCCACCCTCCGAGCTACTTGTTTTTCTGGTAAAGGTTCTCACCTAGTCCTCACCAGCAGCAACCCTGTGAGCTGCCCACTAGGATGCCCCTTCTGAAAGAGGTTTCTGAGGCCCAGATGGATGCCAAATGGGAAGAAGCAGGGTGTGGATTTGAATCCAGAGCGAGAGAAGGAATGGAACTCGTGGCTCTTTCCCCTTTCACAACCCTCACACCTGCGGTGGGGAGCAATAACTGGAAGTCACTGGCCCATCACTCTCCAGGCTTGTGGGGCCACCAAGAGGCACCGAGGCTGGCCGCCACCATTTCTTTTCGCCCTCCCCTGCCCCAGGGCATCCTCATTGTGGGTTTCTTCCGGGTCGAATTAGGCTCGCCCCAAAGCATACCTCAGGCCAGCCTCCGTCCTGGCTGCGCCTCGACGTCTTCATCCGTAAAATGGGAAACCAATGAAAGTTCAGGCTCAGGCAGCCTGTGCAATCTGCAGAGCACTTTGGCAAAGGACCCTTTACTCCCGTCCTGGCTGAGGCCCAGGTCGGGATCTCAGTGGGCGTGGGCCCTGGAAAACCGGCTAGAGCGTCCAGAACTTCTAAAGCCTGGGATTTGTCCCCTTCCCGAACAACCTCAAGCAGCAACCCCGAATGCCAGTCTACCCCTCTTCCCGCTCTGTAACTCTGAAAGTGATCTCTTAAATGCCTGGAAATATGCCCACCCCACTGCGGTCTGATTGTCCTCATTCCTACTTCCCACGGCACAGGTAAGAAAAAAGCTCAGAGAGGAGCAGCCTTTTCCCCGAGGTCACACAGCGAATGACTGGGAGGGTGGGGGCGTTGGGGGAGCCGCTTTGTGGAATTCCAGGCGGACATTGGCGCCCGCGTGTCTGCCCGCTTCTGATACCGGGTTCGGAAGAATAGGCCGCTAACGAGAGGCCCATTAGGAGGAATTGTCACTCCTCTGGGAGCGAGGTTGTCCCATTAGGGCGAATTGTCATTCCTCCTGGAGCGAGGTTGTCCCGGCTCCGCGCAGGCTGAGTGCCGGGGCCGAGAGCAATTAACGCGGCTCCGGCGCGGGCAGCCGCCTCTGCCCGGGGCAGCGGGGGCGGGGCGGGGCGGGGGCGGGGCGCCCGGCGCGGCTGGAGCCGGTCACCCGGCGCAGCCCCTTCCCCTGGAGCCCGCCTTTCATCTCCCCGCGCCTGGCGCCTGCCCGCAGCCCTGGCCCGTCTACAGCCCCCTCCTCCGCCCCTCCCCCGCCTCCTCCTAGCTGCCGGGATCCAGCGATCCATCCTGGGGGTTGCAAACGCTAGGGTCCGCGCCCGGTCCTCCACAGTTTGCAAGTAGTGTTTTTGCGTTGGGACCTGTGGTGCGCCTGCGCGGCTGCTCCGTGCGGGGGCCCCGGAACGTGCTAAATCCCCTGGGGTGCGCAGGACAGTGGAAGGATGAGGGTCTGTGCGGAGCGGCCCTATGGTGAGCGTGGGGATCCCGTGTCCTCCACTTCCAATCTGCGTGATTTTGGGTAGCATACTCAGTGCTTCCTAGCCTTGGGCTTTTCCCTGTGGGGAAAAGAATCTCCGCCCGGAGCGGTGTGTTGGAAGAAACAAATGAGATTCTGGAGGACAGGTACTAAAGTATCTTTTAGAGTTGACGTTTCGCGCTGGGGTTCCATCTGAAACCCCACTGTTCTTCCTACAAATACTGCAGTTACGTCAACGTCACCGGGAACTAACCTTTACTAAGTCTCCCCTAAGCGCCAAAGTCAGTCCTCCGGCAAGGGGCTACACCTACACCGCGCACTTTTAAGGCTGAGCGAAATTCTCAGCCTGGGAGGTTTCACGAAGAACCTATCGTGAACTCCGTGAAGGCTGTCGATGAGTCTCATTTTGGATATCTAGCAGAGAGAAAGCATTCGATAAATTGCTCCTGCTTTTGATGTATAGTATTTTTTTATTGATCCCCTACACCTTCTAGTTACTTTATGTGGCCTCTTGAATTTAATTACTGCAAGAGCCATCCCCGGTAAGGATTATTATGTCTCATTTTAGAAATAAAAAACCAGGTTGAGAAAGGCAAAGTAACGCGACCAAGGTCCCGCGGCCAGGAAGAGGTGAATAAAATGTTCAGAAAACACAGCCAACGCAGACGCAAATGTACCGATAGGGCTTTCCGCAAACGGCTAGGGTTCTGTTGAGGCTCGACCATCCTTCCAGCAGAAGTGAGACCCTTTCCTGAATTTTCCCACCCCGGCAGGAAGATGGGAATGGCAAGGGTAGAGGAAAAGGTGGGCAGGCTGGTTGCCCTCTGGGCATCTCTCTTGCTCATTTTATGGCCGGAGCTTGACATCCCGGTTTTGAACACCAGTTTTGTTTGTTTTGTCCCTACTATTCTCCTCTTTCTAGCTTCATAATTTTCTTTCTCTGTCTGGACATCAGGACCTGAAAGTAGTGAGGGGAACCTGCCTTCTCCTGTCCCAGAAGAGTTCTTTAAAATAAGAGTTCTGGTAGTATATATTTTTAAGAATTTTCCCAGGAATGAGTCTGTGTGCCCCTAAACTGAAAATATTAACAGTGAGTTTTCAGGAACAATTCTAAAACAGTGGCTGGGTGCAGCCCAACAGAAAGCTGAACCCTTTTGTACACTTTGGTAGCTTAGGGCTAAACGAATTTCAGGTTTGCTTCCAAAATATATAGCCTGCACCTTGCTGGGGACCTCTAGAAGGCACAGGACTTAATCTGGATTTACCTGTACTGTATTTGAGATGCATATCAAGCCAACTATCATCAAGTGTGACTCAAGGGGAAAATGCATACATCTCCAGATAGTTTAATTTTTTTTTAACTTTCTCTGAGCTTCCAATTTGTTGGGGGGGGGCAGGGAGGGAAGAATGTGCTTGGTGGGAGAGAGACCCAGAGGTTTTAGAAGAGTGTGGTTAGGACTTCTTTACTTTTTAACTTTTTCAGAACCATTTCTAATCAAACTGAATTAATTGGCCAGTGCGGACTGTTTTTACCCACTAAGATTCAGATCATGCCTGTTCAGGGTATCCTTGGCCAGCACAGCTTTACTCCAGGGAGACAGCAGTTTAGGGTGAAGGAAACAGTGCATCAGAGAGATGGGTCTGGGGGTCAAGTTTCTAAGACCCTTGAACTGGGAGGTAGCCTCCAAGCCCTGATCATTTCAGTAATTAAAAACAATGTCCCTTCCTTCCAAGGCTCTGGGAACTGTTTAGCAAGCATCTGCTGTGTGCGAGGCCAAGCTCAGAGACTTCTATTTATCTCATCATTCCGGGTTAATCGTTGAGATATAGGGAAGAGCAGCTGCAGCCTGGAAACGGTCATTTGAAGCACTTCGTCTTGGCCTGGCGGCCTGCGGAGAGATCCAAGGCCTCTGCGCACTCCTAACTCCCTCTCCCCTGTCCCTGGGCTGGTACAGTCATCACTAAGGCTTTGAGATGTAATTACCCAGGGTATAATTTGGGGCGGGGTGGGGATATCTATGCTTTTTTTTTTTTAACCAGGTGCAATGAATAAAAAGGTGCTTCTTAAAAATGTACACAGGCCTGGGGTGTGCAAACTCGGAACCCGGTATTTCTGAGATTTGCAAGAGGAAGGGAAGCACTAGGTATTATCTGCGACTTTTCCTTCCTCCTCCCCCTTGAAGGCAAACACTGGCACCCAAACACATGACAAACATAGGCTCAAACAAACGCACGAACACACAATACACGTAGTCCTGAGAAAAAGGTCGGATCCGGGTGTCGCCCAAAGAGGAGATTCAAGGGAAAGAAATCACGCGGATTGCAGTTTTTCTAAGCGTGCTCTGGTTTTGTTTCGAGTGGAAGAGATGGGGACCACTGCTTTAAATTTTCCAGTCGGAACTTTGGAAGACCAGTCCCTGAGCACCTCTCGGGCTCTCTCCGTCCCTTCTTCTTCTAGGGATAATAGCTTTCGCTGTAGAGCTTTTGCCAATGGCGAAATAAATATTCTTGTAAGCTCCATGTATGTATTATTGCCTTTAGCAGGGATGCTGGCCCGTGTTTTCAGTGCTGACTCCTAAAGTTGTAAAGTTAGCCCAGTTTCCATGTACAGTAGGAGCTTCACAAATGTTTTTGCAACGTCAGTTGCAGATTTTAATGTGTTCTGGCGGTGGGGGTGGGGGAAGTGGTATGGGCGCGAGGTGCCTTTTTTAAAAAGGGGTCAAAAGAGAGAAGAAATGGGACTCGGCGAACTTCCTCTTTAAATAATCGGCCTTAATTACGCCATGGACTTTTCAGTTTTGGCGTGATTATAACCCTTGAGGGATCGCCTAATAACAACTCTGCTGACTGCTCCTGTAATTAACTCCTAATTTATTTCAAACAGGAAAAAAAAAAAAAGGCCCCAGCCTCTTCCTGGAGAGCCAATCAGAGGCGAGCGTCTGTGGCGTCAGCGCCAGAGCCGGCGCCGATTGGCTGAACCGGGTCTCCCACTTCCCCTTGGAGGAAAGGCACGGCTCCTGGCGCGCCCCTCCCGTCTCCCCCCAAAAAAGTTTGAGTCGCCGCTGCCGGGTTGCCAGCGGAGTCGCGCGCGGGGAGCTACGTAGGGCAGGGAAGTCATGGCTTCTCCGTCCAAAGGCAATGACCTGTTTTCGTCTGATGAGGAGGGCCCGGCGATGGTGGCTGGGCCGGGCCCGGGGCCTGGGGGAGCGGAGGGGGCCGCCGAGGAGCGCCGCGTCAAGGTCTCCAGCCTGCCCTTCAGCGTGGAGGCGCTCATGTCGGACAAGAAGCCGCCCAAGGAGGCGTCCCCACTGCCAGCCGAAAGCGCCTCCGCCGGGGCCACCCTGCGGCCACTGCTGCTGCCTGGACACGGCGCCCGAGAAGCTCACAGCCCCGGGGCGCTGGTCAAGCCCTTCGAGACCGCCTCGGTCAAGTCGGAAAACTCGGAAGACGGAGCAGCGTGGATGCAGGAACCCGGCAGATACTCGCCGCCGCCAAGTGAGTGAGCGTCCGGGCCGGAGAAGGGGCAGGCGGGTCCGTGGAATTCTGGAGGGAGCTAGGGGGCCGGTATTCCAGGCTGGGGGTACGGAGACCCCTCTGCACTATACTCCCGGGAAAGCGAGCCTGGGAGTTCTTGGCCCCTTGATATCCCCAGAGTTCAGCGAGCCGGCGGGAGCCAAGACACCCTCTGGGTCAGATCTGCGCAGCGCGTGTTCGGGATCCCCTAGCTGTGCAAAGTATCCGGCACAATCGAGGATTCGCTGGTCTTTGAAGGGCGAAGCCTAGCTGGGTTTGCCAGGTCGCTCGGTTATCGGTTTCTCTAGCCCTCAGCCCCGCGCTGCAACCTTTGGCTTATTTTTGTCTCACCGTCCACCGGGTTTCTGTCTGGAGAATGAAGAAGGATCCACCTTTAATGAGCACTCGAATGTGTGCCAGGCAGGGGCGGAGGCGCCTTACCTCCTTTCAAAGTTCATAACCCGGCGAGATGTGCCCTCGTTTTAAAGATAAGACTAGCCGAAATCTAACCCCCGGTATTGGGTAGAAATCATTATCTTCCATGGGTCGCGCGGGTGTCGAAGCCGGATCCCAGGAAGGGATGGCGGCAGAGACTGATGCCCGGACGAAATGTCTCCCTGTCGTCCCCGCAGCCAGCACCTTCGCCGGGAGCGGGCTGGGGTCAGAAGCGCGAGGGCTCCCCTGGCTTATAGTAATAATTAACAAGCATTCCAGCAGCGCTTCAGAGTTTACAAAATGATGCTCATTAGTTCACCAGATCCTGAGATCGCTGGAACCCCGGAGCGTAGGCAGAAGCACGGGAGAGGTGGTTATTTCCTATGCAGACACCCGGACTTGAAGAGGACTGAACTTGCTTGACCTAGGTCACCAACAATGGCTGAATTGGGCAAGTGGCCCTGGTGTCCAAGCTCTACTCCTCTGTAGAGTGTCCTGACCACCTTTGATCCCTCTCCCCAGAGAAAACAAGCAGAGGTCCCCACACCTGCACCCCGCTTCCTGCCAATGAGGCAGGATGGCAAGCAGGCCCAGGAGAATTGATTTCTCCTCCAGCTTTAGCACTCATTTTTGGGCCTGGGTCCTTATGCAATTTGGAAAATTCATTCCCTATGGGCCCTTTTATTTCTATCTCCTGGCCTTTAAGATTTCTCTACCCCCACTGCACCTTTAGAAAAGGTGAGAAAGAAGGGTCTGTGGAGGGCCTTTTTCCAAAGCTGGGAGAACCACCCACACCTTCCTTCATTTCCTTCAGTCAGCCCTCAAGACTGAGATGCATAGTATTTTGTGAACAAAACAAGGCCCTATACCCCGGAGGCAGTGGCTGTCCCCTCCGGCAGAGCTCTCCACCCTGTTAGAAACTCTGAAAGATTCAAAGGGTGTGGAGATTAAGGACTCAAAGAATTTAAACTCAAGTTTGCACAGTGCTTTATAGCACTTTTCACCATATTATCTTATCTGATCTCTGCCGTGAGGCAGCGGCGGCCTCCTGGTAACAGACAAGGACATCTCAGCAGAGTTCGGAGGAATCAGCACACACCGAGTTTGGGCTTGACTAACAACCCCCACCCCCCCCCCCCCGCCCCGCCGCCAAGAACAAAAACAAAAACATCTTGGTAATATTTAATGCTCACCTATCTGGTGGTAGACAGGGCTCTGGGCATTCTTAAATTTAGTACTCGGAACCACACAGCGCAGTATTACCCATTTTATTGATGGTGAAATAGAGGCTCAGAAACTTTAAGGAACTTAATTTGTTAGACAAATATCGAGTGCCCATCGGCACACCAAGGATTCAGGCCTTACAGGGAGTGGTGTCCAAAGGTCAGAAATCCCCACTTCCTTAGGCCTTAGGTTGTGGGATGGCAATTCCCCACTGGCTCTGTAAACCGCCCCCCCCCACAGCCCCCCCCCCTCAGTGAGGATGAACATCCCTGCTTGGGGGCCCTGGATATGACCTTCCCACGAGAAAAATCCAAGATTCTGGAGAAAGGATTCAATTTTAAAATAGAAAGTGGTTCATTAGCTCTTTGGGCCTAGAAATGGCAGCAGGAGCCCTGTGGTTGGAATGGTGGGTCCAGGGAGCGCCTGGCATGGGAGCCTGGGGGCAGGAGGGAGCCACAGGCCTGGCCTGGTTTGTTATTTGGAGGAAGTTGGGTAACTGCTGTTTTGCTTTGTAAAATCTCATCCATCCTTTGACTGGTTTAAAATGGGGTGGGGGAGGTGGGGAGTGTTGAGAGGAAGCCTCTTAGCTTTATGGCTTCGATACATGTGTGTAATCTCTGTAGCCTGCATTTCATAGTTCACATGCAGCCTCTAGGAGCAGCCACCGCCGGGACGACCGTTCAGGGCACAAATTTCTTGCAAACTTAGAGCGGGATCAAGTGTAGACGCTAGGAGCTTGGTGTGTGCGTGTTCAGACCGCGGGGCTTCTCCAGGAGCCAGGTCTGGTTTGTGAAGGGTGAAAGCAGGTCTCTGAGTCTTGGACAGTGTTGTTAGTTTATTTGTAAATTCGGAAGTAGGTGCCCAAGCTTATTTAGGGATTAGCATATGCAAGTCCAGACTTCTGTGCACCCAGCCCTCTTTCGGATTTCTGTTTTTGCTCAATCATAGAACCTACTACCTCTTACTTTTTGGTCACTAAAGTGATGGTTCATAATGTCACACTAGGTCGAATCCCTTTCGTGTAGGAATTGGAGGCTGGGTGGGACTCGTTGTGTCACCCTCAGTATGAAGTGTAAACTCTTTCCTGGGCCATGGAAGTAACTAAACAAGAAATGTGACATTCTCCCCATGAGTACTTCGGAGTTACTGCTGTGGCTACTTTTGGAAAATTAGCCTAGCTCATAAAAGCCAAATGCAGAAAATTAATTGTTTAGCCTTCTATCCCACAGCTCCACACTCCTGCCGCCGCCTCCCTTTGAGGAAAAGAAGCCCAAAGTTAGTTGATACTATGGAATCTCAGGGATGCCCAGTCCTATGACTTCCTTTAATTGAATCCATTTTAAATATGGAGTCTGGATGTGGTTGGCATACCTTTATTTTGCTTGTTATTCCCTCTCTAAATTCTGGCGACAAACTAATCATTTACACATTTGCTCTAAACCAGAGAATGGTTAGAGATGACTAAAATGTCATCACATGCTCTCAACTCGGAGGCAGCATGATTTCCCCTGACATTTACATTTATGAGCAAGCTAATTTTTCCCTCCTTCTTAGTAAACTTTATATTACAGAAGCACCCGGCCAAGAAACTTCTCCCACATCCAGATCTGGAAACTGATGTTCAGGTTTTATAATCTGTAGACGGGATGGAATGACAGCTGCGTGGTTGTTTATTGCATGGGGCTGCCCCAATCCGGAGATGCTGTTAATTTACCACAGACCTTTATCTGCACGATTATCCTTCATGACTATGCTGATGCACTCCAGCTTTTCCTGGCACGGAGAGGGGACCAACCCAGTTTATAGGACCCCTTTTCACTTGTCTTCTTATGGGCTTATCTCAGCATCTCAGAGAAGTGAGGATTGTCATGAACCCCGTACCCCATTTTAAAGACCAGAGAAATTAAGCTAAGAAGAGATGGGGTTCTGTTTCTCAGAGAGCACTCCGGCACCCTGGACATCAGTTCAGAGCTGTTCTAGTTCCATTATCCATGATGCGGTTATGTCCCATATAGAAAGTTCTGTACATGGTGAAATTCCCCAACTTTTTGTAAAAAGACTCAATTTCTTAAATAAAGCAATTACTCCATTTAAATATGGTCCTTCTCCTGTCTCCTCCCCTCCCTGGAACCCCCCCACATGGATTTGACAGAAGTCCCTTTTGGAAAGATGAAGAAGAGGGGAGACCCGCACGGGGCGCACCTGGGAGAAAACCCCTTCTTTTGCTAATTCACTCGCTCTCTGTTCTCTAGGACACATGAGCCCCACCACCTGCACCCTGCGGAAGCACAAGACCAATCGGAAGCCGCGAACACCCTTTACCACGTCCCAGCTCCTCGCTCTGGAGCGCAAGTTCCGCCAGAAACAGTACCTCTCCATTGCAGAGCGTGCGGAGTTCTCCAGCTCTCTGAACCTCACAGAGACCCAGGTCAAAATCTGGTTCCAAAACCGAAGGGCCAAGGCGAAAAGACTGCAGGAGGCAGAACTAGAAAAGCTGAAGATGGCTGCAAAACCTATGCTGCCCTCCGGCTTCAGCCTCCCTTTCCCCATCAACTCACCCCTGCAAGCAGCGTCCATATACGGAGCGTCCTACCCTTTCCATAGACCTGTGCTCCCCATCCCGCCCGTCGGACTCTATGCGACTCCAGTCGGATATGGCATGTACCATCTCTCCTAAGGAAGACCAGCTCCATAGACTCCGCGATGGATGTTTGTTTCAGTGGGTCCCCCTCCCTCTCCAGGAAGGCAGTACCAAGCCCTGCTCTCCACACCGTGCACGCGCCACCCTAAGCGGCCAGGCCCACAGGGCCACAGACATAGTTCGCATTTGTTCTTTAGGCTGGAGGCACCAAGCCCCATTTTCTTGGTGTGATCTTCTAGGTGCCCCCCTCCTCCTTTCACAACGATTGGCTCTGATGGTTTTTATATATAAATATATATATAATAAAATATAATGACATTTTTATACAGCAGACGTAAAAATTCAGATTATTTTGGAAGGCAAAATTTATATGCACATATGTATACTTTTTTCTATATATCACCTTCCTAAAAGAGACAGCTTAAGTCCATTTGTTTTTTTCTTATAGGAGAGACCAATTATTTGCTAAAATTGCTGACATGTGATTTTGATGGGATGATTGACTTTTGCTTATGGAAAACAAAGGTTAGAATTAGGCACGATGCATAGGAAGTAGATATGGAGAGATTCCTCAAAATGATGAGGACATACGGTGTTTTTGCATTTTTACATGCATTAAAAAACTCATCGGATACTACCATATCTGGCCCCATATTTTCCCCTCTGTCCCCGTTGTTACAGATTGTTAAAGTTTTAACTTTTTTTTGTTTTTTTTGTAAGATCAATAAAAGGGGGATGAGAGGAATCCTGGGAAGGCCTTGGGGTAAGGTGGGACCTGGAAGTACTTCCTAATTCCTCTCAAGGCTGTTGCTTAACTCCATTTCAGATAATTGGAGAGTAAAAAGTTAAAGCATGTCAGGGGAATTGATGGTTTCTGTGAAATACTAGGTGCAAGTCAGTCCTCACACATTGCAAAGGTGATTGGGGGGTGGGGAGTGTAGTTAATTCTCTGCTTAAAAAAAAATAAGTATAATGTAACCATTACCTATATGCTAAATATTCTTGAACAATGAATAGATCCAGAAAGAAAAAAAAAATCATGCTTTCTCTGTGTGTGTACCTATTGTATGTGCTAAACTTATTAGACAAATTTATATACTTTTTAACATGTTGGGGGCAGAGGGTAAAGCCATGTTTTGACTTGCTAAAAATGGTGTTGTCAAACAGCCCATTTAGCTCCCTGGTACTTCATCTTTCTCTCCATCTTTTCCCCCCACCACCACCCAGTATACTTTTATCCCTTTGAAAGGGTGCCTTGTATAATTTTATATATTTTATTGAAGAGTTATTTCTTATCTCTTATTCTGAATTAAATTAAACATTTGTTTTATTGCAGTAAAGTTTGTCCAAACACAGTTATTTTAAAGGGGGCTCTCTGTTCTCAACTCAAAAATGCCACCAAGATTGGGGGAGGGGGCCGATGGTTTTTATTATGATATTAGTGTGAATCAATTAAGAGTTGTGCCCAGATTCAGCCTGGGGTGGGGGAGTGGATTGAAAATAGCCAACGAAATACCTTGAACCCTTTCCTCTGGCAGTTTGTCACTCATGGAAAAGCAGTGGAGTTGCTATTCGTTTTCAAACTGCAGTGAAAGATGAGCTTAGAAGAAGTGGAGGGGCTGAGGGATCTGAGAGCTTTGTAGATGATCAAGGGAAAATCTTGAACTTGAAATCTCCCAGTTACCAAAACAGCAACAGATTTGAAACTGGGCGAAAGGGACCTATAGCTCTTTGCAAATGGAGATTGTAACTAGATGCGTTCCCTGGGTTGGGGGTGGGGGGGCGGTGGATGCCTGCTGCCCTTTCAGGAGTGTGTCAAATCGCATTCCGTTTACCATTCCTCACTCCTTCCAAGGAGATGGACCCCGAACAAATGCTCTTTTCGGTTTGAAGGGGGAAGGTGGTTCATTCAAGTCCCGTCTGCTTTGCAGCCTTCCTTTCCACTGGGTACAGAGCAGGGTCAGACTTGGGTTTTGAGGCATCACCATTAAAAAAAAGGGGGGGGGCAATGGGTGGGGGAGGCTGAGACGGATCTTAAATTCCGCTTTTTATTGCACAAATACATCAGAAGTGGCTACTGATGATACCTTTGGGAGGTCTGTTTTCGGATGAGAAGCCCCGGTGACCCTGG
Source organism: Ursus arctos (assembly GCF_023065955.2). Lineage (NCBI taxonomy): Eukaryota > Metazoa > Chordata > Mammalia > Carnivora > Ursidae > Ursus > Ursus arctos. The sequence continues at coordinate 61,049,541 of NW_026622819.1, forward strand.
GAACGCGGGCAGAAGGGAATGGAGAACTCCTTGCTGCGGAAGCTGACCGGTGGGGAGATTGGCACCGGGTATCTTCGAGGACTGGCGCTTTCGTCTCACGTTCTCATTGCGCCGACACCCACTTCGGAGGTGGGCGCCAGAAACTCCATTTCCCGGTCCGGCGGGGTCGGGCAACGAGTCTGCGATCTTCCGGCTCGAGCGCCGAGCGTGATCCAAGCCCGCGGACCTGCTCCGAAGCTGGGGGCCGACTTCTTGCTGCTCCGCCGCTGCGCTCCCGAGCTGAGCCCCAGGAGTGTGCCAAACCGCCCTTGTTTTCGCCTTTGCCATCCGGCTGGGCCTCCCCAGCCCGAACTCCTAAATCTCAGTCCGGAATCCAGCCATCCTCATTTATGAGATGCGTTTTCCAAAGGCCAAAGCCCTTCCCGGTTTCGTCATCAGCCGCCAAGTTGGGTCCCTAATTAGCCCGTCCACCGAGCTTCCTTCCCGGCGCCGCTCGACCCCGCAGCCTCGGGCGATCTCAGCCAGGGTGGGGGATCGGGAGACTCCAGCTCCGGGTTAAGATGGCTTGCCCCCGGGAGGAGGGGTTCGCAAACCAGGGTGCGACTAGGAGAATCGGGGCTGCGACCTTGCGTGGCCAATGGGGTGGATTGGAAACGGTCTGGGCGACTGTGCATTACCACAGTCACCCCAAATCCCAAAGCAAAACTGAGGCCCGGAGAGCGGGGTGGGGGGGAATGCCTCGGGCTGAAGCATACACACCCCGGCGCTACTAGGTGGATGGGGTGACCGAGGTGAGGATGCGGCTGGGTTGCGGGGACTTAGACCACAGCCAGAGGTCCCCGGGGCCCGTCGACGCGCCTGGCTCTGGGGCTGCCTCCAAACCTCCTGCCCTACGTTCGGGTCGGAGGTCGCCAGAGCCCCCGCCTCGGTGGGGCTTGGTGTGCCAGGCGTTCCAGAGGTTCCAGAGACCGGACGAAGGACGCGCGGCGGCAGGAGGACCCTGACTCACCCAGGACCCGCGCCGCCGTGCCTGCGAAGTTAAAGCCGAAGATGCCCGTAGCCTGCTGGCCTTGGACGTCCTCGCGCAGGTTGCCAGAAGCCTGGCACACAAATCCGCGTGGCCTCCCATGCGTTCAACGCTTTCCTCCAAACTTTTCCAGAAAGTCAGCTCTGCTTTGGGGAAAGAGGGGAAGAAAGGGGAAGAAATCATATTTCTTTGAGCTCCTGCTAAGCGCGGCCAGAAGTAGGCATATTCTCGAACCTCTCCTTTAATAACGTTGCACACTGCTGCAGGAGGTGTCATTGATGCCATTTTATAGTTGAGGAAACTGAGGCTCAGAGAGATTGCTCAGAGGGTCACAGAGCCAGTAAGTGGCAGCAGCAGAATTGAGGCCTAAGCGTGAGCCTGGTGGTGGGCATGAGGGCTGGCAAGCCCTGGGGGAGCTTAGACATAATTGTAGGGCCTCTAGAGCGCCCCAGATTCCCAAACCCTGAGAGCCCATCTCTGCAGCATCTCTCTCCGTCCCCTTCCCCACCTCACTCGGGGAGGAGGCCTTCCCACTGAGTGCCTGCTTCTCCATCACTGGGGACCTGGGGCTCAGCCTCACCCCCTCCCCCGCTGCAGCCCTGCCGAGAGGCAGTGCTGGGGCAAGTCCGGCAGGAGGTAGGCAGCGAAGGCCCGGCTGGCTGAGAGCAGGCACTGGCAAAACGTCTGCCTGACCTGACTGAAAAGAGGATCCTTGCCTTTGAGCAGAACCTTGTCTGACCGAATGAAAACTCCCATGGCCATTCTTTGCTATAAAAGCCGCTCATTTGCCACGGGTTGGAGAGGCCATTACCCCACCCCCACTCCCTCTCCACTGCTGGGTTTGGAATAAACATAAACCTCATTTATAAAAGAACCCACGTCACACACACACACACACACACACACACACACCCTCCCGGAAAGCACAGGGCCCGGTGGGTGAAGTTGATTGTGCCTGTGTCCTTCTTCAGTTAAGAAAAAAAAAAAAATTCCAGATTGGTGATGCTGTAGGCCTCTTTAATGAAATTGGCCAGAGAGCAATGAAGAAAAGTCTACTGTCAACTCCTGGACCCCTCTACCCCTCTCTCACCCCCACCCCCCAACCTCCCCGCTAACCACCTCCTTGCTAGAAACTAAATAAAATGCAGTAAAATTACTTTCCAAAATAGCCTGCTTCAAAGCAGACCAGAGGACCAGGCTTCGGGAATCCAGAGTCCTGTCTTGATAAGGTTCATAATAATCAAATCCAAACTCCATCCACCTCTCTGACTCTTTCCAACCTCCTCCGGACCCCTCTGCATTTGTTGATGAAAACACTTTGATGTCCTGAGTCCTCCAAACAATTATTATTATAATTTTAAACAACCTGGTATTTTCCATTACTAACGGCTCAAGCTTTGAAGTTACACCTCATAATTTCCTAAATTAAATAAATCATTTTAAGTTTGCACTGGGAGGCTTTTAATAGCAGAGAAAGGAATATCATTATCTTATTGAGACCCAATTGTGGTGGCTCCAGTTTGGCTGTAGCTAGGGGCAAAGTAGGCTCACTCTAACAGACATACTTTATTAACCTCCCATAACTCTTGAAAGAACATTTTTATATTTTCTTTGATTTCCCCCCTCCCTCTCTTGTTTTAAAGCTGTCCCAACCTTTAATTAGTGCCTAATATGAAAAGCATTATTTTTTTAATGCTATGTAATTTACCAGCGGCAACAGGCCAACTTAACAATTGTTTATTAGACTTGGTTTTTCACACAGGGCAAAGAATGCCGCTCCAAACCCAACTTTTCATGGGTGGTTGCACTAATTAATACAGTGTCTGAGGCTCCTAGGGGGTTTTTTAATATTGAAGCCTATGGGGGCGGAAGGGGGTTTTAGAAGTCCAGCTCCTGCCGACGACGTTCTCGCTCTGATTTCTTTCATGCTGTTTTGATCCTGTCTTGTGGAGTCAGCACAGACAGAAACTGTTCCCTGGCTGGGGAGACTCCAGGGATCCCGAGGCAACGGGCCCGGAACCCCAGCACCCCCACTTGTGATTTATGGCTTGTGGGGCCCAGGCTTGGGGTGCGGGGAGCCCACTGATCACTCCGGGCTTGGGGTGGGGACCCCCTCATTCAGCCAGGAAGGAGAAGGAGCTGGCCTGGGGCTCAGATTGGGCAGGAGTCAGGCTGGTGGGGGCAAACGCCAGGGCTCCCAGGCCTCAGGCGGTGCTTGGCTCTGGGCACAGAACTGGCTGAGATGGACATAGGGCCTGGGACCCAGTAGGTAAAACTGGGGAGGGACTCGGGCCAGCGTGGACTCCCCTTTCCTTCTTCACACTTCTTTCCCCCTCTTGTTTCCCCATTCTTTGTCTCTCCTTCTCCATCTCATCTTTAGTTTCTTCCCCCCTTCACCCCCTCTTTCTTGTCCTTTTTGGCTGTCTCCTTTATTTCCCTGTCCCTTCCCTTCATTCTTTTTCATGTTTGTCCCACTTTACATTTTTAATTTTTTTCTTTTCTCCATCTTCTCACCGTCTATACAATTCCTTCCCGTGCTCTCCTTCTCAACTTTCTCTTTTACCCTCTATTCTTCTCTCTTCTTTTCCTCTCTATTCTTCTCTCTTCTTTTCCTGCCACTTTGCTCCCGCATTGCGTCTCTCAATATTTTTCCGTTTTCGATGTATTCTCATTCCCACTGTCACCCGTTTCTCCCCTTCTGCTTCTCTGTTGCCAGTCGTGCTCCCCGGTTCCAGCGATGTCGTGACGGATTCCCGGAGTCCGGCCCGGGCGGGTCGGCCTGGCCTCTCTGGGCGCGGCGCCCTGGCGCGGGGGGCTCTCGGCCACCACGTCCCTTCCGCGCCCTCCCCTCCCCTCCCCTGCTGCACCTGGCCAGCGAGCAAGGGCGAGACCCCTAGGCAGGAGGACACGTCGCCCGTTTTCTCCCTGGAACCGCGGGCGTCGCGGGGGAGAAGGGCCGGTCCCCGCGCGCGGCCCCTCTGCCCCGCCCGCCGCCGGCCGCCCGTTTGATGTCGCGGGCCCGGCAGGAATGCGGCCGGGTTATCAATCACCCAGCTGGATCCCGAAGGTCTCGGCCTAATCACATTTAATTGCTCGTGGAGGCCCACTCCCGCCCCGGGCCGGCCGCCGCGCTCAATTACTCCCCAAATACCTGCCATCAATAAATGCGCGCTGACACCGGCCCGGCCCGCTCCGCCGGCCCAGGAGACCTCAGCCGGCCAGGCGCCCGCATCCCGCCCTCCCCCATCCCCCATCGTTAAACTTACACCTCGACGCGGGAGGAGCGAGCCGAGCAGGTAACAGTCCCCTCTTACTGAGCGCTTCCCAAGTGCCGGACACCGGTGCCCAGGATTTACACGCATCAGCTAGGTGGAGTCTCAGCACCGTCCCGAGATGCTGTCACCATCTCCATTTGAGTTAAGGGAACTTCGGTTCTTTCATTAACGTGCCCGAGGTGGCAAAGGTAAGCAGTGGCCCCACGGGGACGAGACCTAGCGACCCAGCAATTCCACCGGCCTTGAGTATAAAAAAAGCACGAGGCAATAGTGCCTCCCAGAGGCCGGAGATTTACCTGGGGGACCCCCGCGCCGAGGTGTGTCTGCAGCACCTGAAGCCAGGTACTTCTTATGGGATTGACTTATTTCTCCCTACCACTTTGTGAGGTACCCCCATTTTCTTACCCCCATTTCCTCGGTGAGAACACTGGGGCCTGAGCCCCCATGTGAGCTGAAGGGAGCTTGTCCTCAAACTGAGGCCCTGACTTGCCTTCTGCCTGAATGCCATCCTTCACTCTCATTTTTCTCTCTTTACCTTCCTAGAAGCCTTGAAATTCAAGAACCCTGAGTTCTCCCATTTTCACAGAGCGGAACAGTAAGCTCCCAACAGCAGAGTGCCCAGAAAGGGGACACAGTGAGGCTGAGATCACACAGCTGGAGCTCTCAGAGCCCCCAAGTCTCAGCCCTCCCCAAGCCACTGTGCTGCTTCTATCAAGACCCTTTACTTTAAAAAAGAGCACATCGCGTCTGTATTTTATGTAGTTTATCATGCGAGGGGAGGTAATAACTACACATTTAAACAAAGATGAAGAGGAGACCACTGACTAACCACATGAGGCCAAATGGCCAGATTAGCTCAGGTCAGTTTGCAATAATATTGACATAAAATGTTCAGTGAAAAAACGCAGGATACCATATCTATATACTATATATATTAGGGGTCATGTGAAGCGTATAGTACGTATTTCATCTAATCAAAGATACCATCAATTATACTGTGCATTTTATATTTTACTAAAACAAAAACAATTGCCAACTATGATGTAATGTTTAATTACCCAGAATTTTATTTTGTACTTATTTTAATAGCTCTTATTATTAAGAGTGCTTCTAAATTAAAAAAAAAAAAGATGAAAAGCGCAAGGCATCCGAAGTCAGTCGTTGACTTTCTTTTTTCCCTTTATTCCCTTGACCCCTTATCATATTTATGAAATGTACCCCAGTGCCCCAAATGCTCACATCCTCATTTGGCCCTCAAGGTAATAAATGAGATAGTATTATTATCCCCATGTCTTAGAAGATAAAACGGGTACCCAGAGAGGTAAGGTGACTTCCCTGAGATCACATGGCAAAGAAGCAGAGCCAGGCTCTACAATTAATTATGTAGTTTGTTCCCATTTGAGTAAGTTTTAAGTCCTCCAGGGACTAGAGTTCTGCCTGGCTGGGTTTTTGTTTTGTTTTTTTCTTTTCTCTCTCTCTCTCTCTCTCTCTTTTGTGAACTCAAGAAAGTGTACAGGTCCCTGAAAGAGGTTTCTGGGTTGCAGGACCTGATACAAAAAGAGCTTTTTAAATAGCAAAGCTCTGTCTATTTTTATTTCAACGCTAAGAATGCCCGATGATGGAAAAACTGACTTTGTAAAGAAATTGTATATGAGACGCTAAGTGGCTCCTGAAATCCCATCGCAGAAAATCACCTGAAAGGTGGTGGTGATGGATGAGGCACTTATTGATGTGAAATTGGCCAATTTAGGGAAAGTCTGAGGGCTGCAAAATGTTCATCCCTCCTCCTTCCCACCACATCAGCCATTCACCCCATCTGGTCTTTCCAGTTGGATTTCTCTTTGTTTAGCAATGGGAACAGAGAAGAGCCAAGAAAACAACGTAAAAAATCCCAGGGGTGGGTGTGGGGAATAAGATCTGACTTGAGAATTCCAGGAAAGCAACTGGGCAGTGAAGTCATCCCTAATGGATGTGGGGTGGGGGCGGGGCAACGCTCCTGCCACCTCAGTGCTGGCCCCCTGGTGCTGGCACAGGGCAGTATGAGGTGGCCCTGCTTTTAAGACTGGACCTCCAGATCTAAGTTATTCCTAGGATTAGGGACATCTCTGCCCTGCGTTGATATCACTAAGGCACAGTCCACTTTGATGAGAAGAGAAAACTGATTTTTCCCTTGCGAGTAACAGGCAAGTGCCAAGGAAATTAGGTCTTAGAAAGAAAGATACAATTAGAAAAGGCAGAAGATTTCCCAAGTCGGGGACTGATGAAAGCTGAGCAGCCTCAAATGTCTTTTTCAGGGGCGGTAATGCCCAAATTTCCCTTCACACACAATCCCTGGCTGAGTCTGGGGCTAGAAAGCGGAAATCATGTGCTTTTCAGAACAAGATAAAGAAAACGAATGTGTGATGAGTCTCTAGGGTTCAAAACTGCAATATTATTAGCACACAAAGTAAACCTTCCTTCTCCTTAAATCAGCAGCAAGTGAAGAATATTTTTCCCCAGGACTCAGGACACACCAAGGATCCTGCACATTGATCCTATCTCACCCCAGGACTTTCCTGAACTTCTCCAAACAGAATTACTCAAAGTCACTACAGCTAAGAAGAAAAGTATGATGTTGTTCATCTCCTTGGATCATACCTGGATTAAATGAGCACTAACTATGTGCCAGGCAAGATCAAGTCCTTTACCCGATTTCATTTTAATCTGCATAACAACACAGTCATGTGTCACCCCCATTTTGTAGATAAGGAAACTGAGCCCATGAGAGATTGTATTACTTGCCTGTGGTCTCACCACTGGTGAATAGCAGAGCCGGATTTGAATCGTTGAATTCCAAGGAACATGTTCTCAAAAGCATTCTTTGCAGAGCATCTACCGTTTCATCAAGAATTTTGGGTTTGTGTTGCCTACAGGAGCAGAAAACAAGATGAGAGAGATCTTGGGCTCATTGTGTTTTTAAATTGATTTAAAATAAGTCGCACGGGAAGCCAAATGACATTTCAGGTTAATATTGTGAACTGGGTAGAGTAACGCTGGAGGACGACACTGTCGAATCTCAAAGTAGAAGGGAATTCTGTGAGAACATGGTACGAGGACTTCAGAGTGGAAGTGAGTTGCCCAAAGTCACATCGCAGCAGCTATGTAGGGAGCAATACTGAAGGAAGAAAAAAAAAAGGAAAAAGAAAAGAAGAGGAAGAGTTACATTTCTGGTTCAGCTCAGCTGATCTGAGCTCAAATGGGCCTTAGAACTTTTGATTTCTTAGCAACCTGAAATCCAGGTCTACAATACCTTAAATGTTTGTAGCTCACTGAGCGAGGCAGCCTGGATCAAGGACACCAGGCTGGGGGGATGGGTTTGTCCCAATAATATCTATCTCCCACAGCCACTCCGATTAAAAACATGTGTGTATTATTTGATCTGATCGAATCATATTTTCCCAAGCTCAGAGAAAGTGTGAGTAAAAGCATTTTTTTTAAAGAAAACTTTGCTATTTTTATTCATCTTGTCACATGCCATCTTGGTAAAAATAGCATGCTTGCTGGGCAATAACACAAGTCTCCAACCCATCATGACTCCCTTCTGAATAGATTGCTCTGGTTATGTCCTTTCACTGATATGTTGGTGCTACCCAAAGACCACCAAACGAGACACCCGAGCGACCTGGTTCAAGTCCAAACTCGCCACCGACGGCTCTCTGGGTCTTGATTTACTCCTGTAAACCGAGGCAGGAGTTAGAGGTGGGGTAAGATAGGGAGCCCGTGAGGGAAGACGTCTGTGCTCTGTCCGACCTGAGCAGTACGGCTGGTGCTTGGAACAGTGTGTGGCCCCAGAAGGTGCTGGGGAAGCACGGAGTTCATTGAATAAGTGAGATGAACGTTTTGCCAAAGGACCTAACAGTTCTGGGAACCTTTGGGGCGCTCTGGATTGAACGGGTTTTGAACGTTGTAGAAAATGTCTCTAGTTCAAACTTTAAATAGTTGGTTCAGTTCACAAGACAATAAAAAAATGATTTTCATTTGGCAAGATGGGTCAGGTAGTGCTATCAAGGCACTTATGAAAAATTCTTGATCGGTTCAGGTCTCTGATGACTAGTCACAGAAGAATATTAAAGAAACTTTCACGACCCTGACTGGTGTGTTAGCCAGACTCTGTAGGGCCAGTTCTACTTGTCCTTATATTTCATGGGCGAAAACACGTTTAAAACACTGCATGAAATGAAACCCTCCTGAGTTATAAAGTCCCCTAGGTGGCCGTAGGACACTTCTCTAGAGTTCGTTTTAACAGTGTGGTCCAGAGGTTAATGAATGCACTGGCTGACAGGAGGGCAAGGGGCGGAGTTCTGGCTCTGAATGGCAGGGAGTTTGGAAGGAGAGGAGAATCCCCAGAAAGCTTTCTTCTATTGTCTCGAGAGTCTCAGTTTTCTCTTCTGTAATATGGGACTTACGGTCCTTGCTTCTGTAGCCCTCGGATGTGTTTTTCAGAGGCATAATGAAGGCATAATTAACTTTCTAGAAACTGTGAGATCAATAATTAGGTTTAAAGCAAAAAAACTTCTAGGAATCGGGTGGGAAATTTCAAAAATAGTTTCAGAGTAAAAAGGGTCATGCCTTGTACGCGAAACTGTGTTTAACTTGAAGTCTGTTTAGGGCTCGGGTGACAATGACTTTCTCGAGGACATCATAATGCAGCTCACACAGCCCAGATCCGGGGGTGCAGGGAACCTTGTGAAATTTATCTTGATTTTTGAGGTTGTTATAAAGAAACCTGACCTTTCGCGTATTACTAATTCAGAGATTGTAAAAATCTCCCCCAAGTCTGACAGTTGCCCTACACTTATCAGAGCCCAGATTTCTAAACTCCAGGCCAGAGTGAGGTCTCACGTTACTGGGACTTCATCACTTTTCACAAATATACTGCAGGCCATTTGCTGGTAGGTTATGAAATATGATCGTAAATTAAAACTAAATGGCTCACATAAAATAAATGGACAAAGAGCACTTTGTGATGCCGAGGGCTCCAGTTTGATTGTGTCAGTTCATTTATTTCGGTGTTTAGAGGATTTCAAGAAGCCAGGTAACCCCATTACTCCAAATAGATGGTGGGCACGATGGTAGGTGTGCGGGGCTCTGACTGAGGGGCTTGGTCCAGGGCCCCTTCAGAACGAACGAGTAAGCTCCACTTTTCAGTGGAAAGTTCTGTCACCTATATCACGTCTCCGAGGCAGATAGTATGCTGTGGAGGAAGAAAGAGAGGCTCATACAAGGGGGAAGGGTCCCAAAGTGCTCAGAGAGTTGAGACTTCTGCTGCAAACAGAAAATCCAAGGGAAAGGACGCATGCTTTATTTTTCAACGGAGTTGGGGGCTAAGACAGTCTTACAGTTGGAAATGGGTGGCGTGGGGGATAACGTGGGAATATTCCTGCAGCCTTTAGAGGTTGATCCTGGCAGGTGCGTGGTGGCCGTGGCTGCTCACTGCGATTGCAGCTCTTCCAGTAAGATGGGCTTCTTCCGTGCCCAGTTAATTTACATACTCCCCAGGCAAAGAGATCGGACCAAGTAAGAACACAGGCCACCACACTCCGGGGCTGCCAACTGCTCCGTTGTGATTTCTTTTTAGTTGCACTGTTTTAAAATTGAGGGGAATGGTATAGGAAACAGTGTTATTTATGATGAGTCCTTGTCATAGAAATTAGTTCTTTTCCTTACAAGTTCTTCTTCCTCCCTCTTTCCCTCCCTCCCTTCCTTTCATGGTGAAATATCCATAACATAGAATTTACCATCCTAACCATTAAGCGTACCGTTCAACGGCCTTAAGTATGGTCACAATGTTGGGCAACCATCACCACCATCCAACCCCAGAAATTTTTCTTCTTCCCAAACTGAAACCCTGTGCTCCATTGAACACTAACTCCCATCGCCCCTCCCCCAGCCCCTGGTAACCGCCCCTCTGCCCTCTGTCTCTATGACTCTGCCGACTCTACGTACATCACGTAAATGGAATCAGACACTATTTGTCCTTTTGTGTCTGGCTTATTTCACCAAGGCATGATGTTTTCAAGATTCATTCATATTGTAGCACGTCTCAGAATTTTCTTCCTTTTTTAAGGCGGAATAATATTCCATTGTATGTGTACCACTTTCTGTTCGTCCATCCATCCATCAGTGGACATTTGGGTTGCTTTCACCTTTGGCTCTTGTGAATAATTCGGCTGTGAACATGGCTTTGTAAATACCTGTTGGAGCTTCGGTTTTTCAATTCTTGCCCCCTTCACCTATTTCACCTCCCCACCCCGCAATGTCCTCTCAAAGTAGATGTTTATGTGGGGATTCGTGTCTGTGTCCTCCTCCAGGCAGTGCCAGTCCTTTGGGGTATTGTCTTTAAGAAGTTTCCAGTTTGGTGAGGAAAGAGCCAGGGAGTTCCACAATTACTGCCCAGAGGGGCACGGGACAATCACCTAGGGAAGCTTCAGAGCCCTGGGAGTTGGCAGAAAGGAGAAGCCAAGTTGCCAGGGCTGATGCAGTGGCTTCGTGGAGAAGGTAAACTTCTCACCATGTCTTGAAGCATGAACATCTCTTTCCATGTAGACGGAGGTGAAGAGGAAGAGCACAGACAGGTGGAATAGGGTGGCACAGAGTCGTGCAGGCGGGCAGAGGCCCAGGAGGAGCACATGGGCTTGTGAGGGGCATTGGAAAGTGTTCAGACTCTAGGTCAGACTCCTGGGTTCAAATCCTGACTCCACTAACCTTGGGCAAGGCATGTAACTTCTCTGGACCTTGATTTCTCCCTAGGCAACATGTGGATGACGACAGTATTGATCTTAGATGATATCGTGAGGATAGAATGAGACAACATATATAGAGTGCTACTCACGATGCTTGACCCGGAGAATGTCCTCAGGGCTTGGTGGTGAGTCTTGTACCTCATGGTAAGGATTCTGGTTCTTTGCTTGGGCTCTGAGTAACTGCTAAAGGTTTTCAAGCAGGTAGTAACAGGGCCTGGAGGGCTCTTACTGCAGGACAGGACGGGATACAGACAAAGGGCTGACCCAGCTGTCTTCCTGGGGTTCTTTCGGATAATATGGGGGATAAAACCAAACCTCTCCATGTTGAGGCAGGTGGGTGTGATTGAACGACCCTTCCAAAATGACCCCTTTTGCTCGTGAATGGTCGGGCAGAGCAGCAGTCTTATTAATTTATCTAGCACTGGTCATCCCTCATTGTCCCTCCAACACCACACATTGCCCACCGGAGCAATGGGCACGGAGCTCTAAATAAACCCCTCCTGGATTCAAAGAATTCTACAACCACACCTTTTGCCTTCACATCCTCCCTCTGTCCCCTCGCGACATCATCTCACTCCTCTCCCTTTGTTTATGACAAGGTGTCTGACCACGGTCTGAAGGATTCGGGGGTGGAAGCGATCATATGCCAGTGGAAAACATAGAAACAAAATGCCTGCACCAGGAATCTCCAGGCCCTGGGCTTTCACAACCTCTGAAAGACAAGCAGCAGCTCCCCCACCAAAGACTTCCACTCTGTGCCTCGGCTTTAAAAGTCAGTCTCATGAAAGCCTTTCCAACATGCATTTAAAATCATCCACCCAAAAGATAACTAAATCATGGCCATTCATTGCTCTCAGCCCATCACACTGCAGTGAAAACATGTATTTAACTGAGAAAACACTGAGCCTTCACTCTCCCTGGCCTCTGTCTCCTTTCTTCTCCCTTTCTTTGACGGCTCCAAATGTTATGATTCATCTCAGCACCGCCTAATGCAGCAGCGAATTACAGGCCCCAAAGAGTTCCAAACCCGGAGGGGTCCGGGGAGAGGACGTCCCTCAGTTCATCCCGGGCATTCTCTCTCCAGCCGACTGTGTTTGTTCCCTGACTCCTTGTGATCGTCCCTTATAACAGTAGCCAAGCAGAGGAAATTAAGCTTTTGTATTTAAACTAATCCATGACCCTGGATAATTTGTAAGAGACATCTATGAGGGGTTAAAAATGAGCTTCCAACCGCTTGATGTGGAGACGTCCCAGACACACCATGGCTCCCTTGGTGGGATCATAGAATTTCAGTGTCGACTGAAAAGATGTCAGAGCGTGCAGTGTCCTTTGGGAACCTCTGTCTAGTCCAACTCTCTCGGTTTGAAATATGGAGAAACTGAGGTCCAGAGAGGGGAAGGGACCTGCCCGGGCCCATAGACAGAATTGGAATTTGCTGTGGGATTTCTGACTCCCTGTCTTCAGAGGGCCAGATAATCGAGAACAATGTGACCCTGAAGTTATCTGCTGTTAACCTATTAACCTGTTATCCAGTGGCTCCTGTCAGGTGAGCATTCCATCCGCCTGTCCTCAGAGTCCAACCTTCAGGCTAGCACGTGTGCTGCTGTCAGCAGAAGCGCCAGCCCCGACAGTACAGTTTTATTTTTCAATGGCTTTTTGAAGGAGTTAAGGCTCTAATGTCAGGATTAAGGTCTGAGGCTCAGGGGTCAGAATGTGTGTGCTCTCTGGGCCTTGGTCTCCTAGGGTAGCCAATAGTACTGACCTCTCGGGTTGTTGTGAGTGTTAAATGAGTTCACCATACTAGAGTGCTCAAAATGGCGTCTAGCTCTAAGAAATATGAGCTGCTACTCTTGTCCCCACTTCTCCCACTCCCCATCTCTCTCATGCAGAACACCTAAGATGGACAGATGGTATGAACTTATAAATTACAGGACCTGTAGACCTCACCTGAGGACATCAGCTGAAGCTTCCTGCACCAGGTGGAGACGTCCCGCCTGACCAAAACACACTGAATGGGAGCCTTGCAGACACTGGAATACGAGTCCCAGCCCTACCATTAACCCGCTAGGTGACCCTAGGCAAGGATGTCAGTTCTCTCTGCCTCAGTGTTCTCCTCTGTAAAATGGAAATATTGGTCCTGGCCTTTCATGTGAGGAGTACTCCATGAACAAGGATTTACAGATGACTTAGTCAGTGTCACAATAATGGGCCCTCGGGCTGACCAGTGAACAAAACAGAGATCCTGGCCTTTCGGAGCTCACATTCTTCCAGAGAAAATAGACAATAGAATTAACACAAACAAATAAATGGACACATTCTTTCACTATGTGATATCAGCCCCCGCTGGTCCAAAGAGTTTGGCCATCCACTGACATCAGAGGCCCTGACAACCAAATGTCTCTTCTGACAGAAGCTGATACCTGCAATGTCTTTTTTTCCCTTTTCCCTTTCTATTATGGAAATTTTCAAAGCTATACAAAAGAAAGAGAATAGTATAAAGAACTTCACTTACTGTCACCTGCTCTACCAGTTATCAACGCATCCCCAAACTTGGTCTGTCTAAACTATTCCCACCCACCTCTCCTCTTTCCCAGGACTATTTTGAAACAAATCTCAGACATGATATCATTCAATCCATAAACATTTTAGCATGTATTTCAAAAGATAAAAAATTATTTAAAAAACAAGCACAATGTCATTATCCCACCTAAAAACTAACACTAATTTCTTAATATCATTAAATATCCAGGCAGTGTTTAAATTTATCTCCTATTTTTTTTTAAAAAAAATGACAATTTATTGAAATTAATATGGAAATAAGGTCCATATATTGCAATCTGTTGCTATGTCTCTCAAAATTTCTTTCAATGCCTGGGTTTCCTTCCCCTACTCTTTGTTTTTCTTCCAATGCATTTGTTTGTCCAACACCAGAGCTCTTGTCTGTATGTTTTCCCACAGTCCACATCCCTGTGGTGTCATACAATAGGTTCCTCTGTCCCCTGTAATTCCTATAAATTGTTAGTTAGATCCAGAGGTTTGATCAGATTAAAGTTCTGGTTTTTGGAAAGACTATTTGATGACATCATATTCTTCCATCACAGGCCACTTAATAGCTGGTTGTCTCTCCTTCAGTGATGATCAATTCCTAGATGCATTACTTCTTTAGAAGTTGTGAAGTAGTAACATCCTAATCCTATCATTCTCTATTCACTCATTAGCCACAATATTTCCATAAAAAGAAGCTTCTCTCCATCAACTATTTGGTTGCCCTTGGCACAGTTAGTATGGAGAGGCAGGAGGAATGTTTGATCCTTTCTCTTTAGTTACCATTTTTCAGAAGAACGAGTTAGTCATATAGCCTTCTTCAGAGGTCAACAGGCTCATGGCTTTAAACATATTTTTTGTATTTCAGTCTATTCCAGTTATTTTTTGATACACAAATGGTCCTTCTTTGGCCAATGTGAGCTTTTTAAAGTTGGCTTCTTTTTAATATCACTTCAATCATCTTTGAATACTTCCTTGCTTTCTAGTAAAAGATGATCCAAGCTCAACTTGTACATTTCCTGCTTCAGACATGGAATCAGTCATTTCTCCAAAGGAGTGCCGGTCCCTTTGAGTGGGGAGCAGAATTCAAGGCCACAGTCTGGGTAACAGAAGTATTCACTCCTGGCACAGAGCTTATGTAGGCGTGAACAGGACTGATACGGTGCCTCTTGTCATGGCTCTCTAACCTGACTTGGAAGACAGGAGTAGAGCACGTGGTTAGAGAGATGTTAAGTGTCAGGAAGAGGAGTGCATGGGGTCATGTCAGTACTATGGCCGGGCCTAGTCCAGGATGAGGGTTCAGAGAGGTTTATGGAGAAAAAGGAGGCAAGGGTGGGGAATAGGGGTGGGACTAGAGGCGAAATACTTCTTGTTCAGCCTGTAACTAGATGTTGAACCCTCAGAGGGAGGATTGAGTGAGTAGATCATGACCTTGACATGTAAAATGTAACATACTAGATGGCATACCTCTGGTGGTAGGATTCAAAACATCCAGCCTGTGGGAAGGGTTTGCTTCACAGGAACCCCTTGAGACAAGGACTATATTTATTCCCATTTAAGAGACAAAGAGTCTATAATTTATGTGAGATTAAAGAATTTGCTGAAGGTGACTGAGTTAGTAATTGGTGGAAATGCGATTTGAATGCAGGACTTTCTGATGCCAGAGATAAGTCTCTTAACCACTCTGCTGTGCCCTAACACCCAAAGTGTACTCACATACAGGTGTTTCTCCCCCCCAAACTAAAGGTCTCATCTATGACTGAACCATTCTACTAGTGTGAAATCACAGAAACAGACAAAAATCATTTTTCCAATAAAACGTGTCCAATTGCTCAGGTGGTATTAATATTTACAGAGCGATATGGTGTGAGCAGGTGAGCTTGATAGAGCATGAATACCTGTGCCATCTGATCGTGACCTTCAGAGGGCCTGCATACGCCACCATGTCATTGTGATTCCTTGTAGACCCAGGATGAACCAAACCTGGTTTGGTTCTTCTCCAGTGACTCCTCTGGAGCTGTACCATTTTCATCCAAATCCACTGGGGGATGCCATGGTTCTACTTTTGTTTCTTGCCAGGGATCACTGGATCCGGAAAGTTGTGAGAAGACATGGCAAGAACAGTCAACCGCACACGCCACGATGCAGAGAAAAGGAGAGAGCCTGTACAGGTTTTAAGGCCCCTAATTAAAGGGTTAAAAATCACTTACTTCTCAACTAACTGAAAGCCTGAATCTTACCATCTTATCTCACTCTTGACCAGATTGCTCCCTTGTTCCCTTCTCCCAGGACGACTTGAAATTGCACCATGGCCCTTAAAGTCATGGTGTGACATGGATCCAGTTCTTTCACTTTTGTTTCTCTGAGCCTCATTTTCCTTATCAGTGAAATGGGGATAATAATATCCATTGTTGATGCAATGATGTGATATGGGTAAAGCACAGAGCGAGCGCTAAATAAATGGTTGCTATTATTAAAAATAATGAGCCAAAAGCTAACATGTGTTACATCATTCGATGGCCATTACACCTAGAACAGTAGGTTTATTATCCACATTTTAGAGAGGAGGAAACTGAGACATAGTAAGGGGAGTCCCCTTGTCTAAGTTCGCACAGAAAACAGTAGCGCCAGCATTTGAACCCAGAGAGAGCCCTCGGGCTTCATTAAGCACCATGCTCTGCTGCCTTAATACGGAGTCTTGTCCAGTGGGGGCCTGCCATTTCGGCCTTGGGACCTTGGCACTTGCACCCACCTTGCTGAAAGGAAGGGGACTTTTGCCTAGAGATGGGGGTACCCGCTTTGAGAGGCCTACTGCAGGTCAATGCAGGTGACCCACCTTTCAAGGAGCCAATGGACACCCTTCTAAAAACCTCAGCAGCCCAGGGTAGAAGCCTTGTTCACCATGACACTGAACCATGGGCTGAGTTACTTCAGTAATTACTTGTCTCATAATACATCGCTTTCCTTCCTACAGAACTTAGAACCTGGGCGTCACTCTCCTGCTCACACTGGGGAAAAGATGGTTTTTAAACATTAACTTTGCATTCAAAATTTTGTGTTAGGCCATGCATTTTAACCCCACCAGGAGAGAGAAGGAAGGAAGGAGCAGTGTCCGGGGTTTCATCAGCAAGCATCAGATTAGCTCCTCTCTCCAGCCCCCAACTTTTTTTTTTTTTTTTTTTTTTTTGAGAGCTCCATTTCTTCCATCAGACTTTATTAAGAACATAGGCTTGAGTCTACAGGAACAAATTCTTCTGGCTCTTTAAGGAACATATTTGAAGGGGGGTTTTATTAGGCTGTGTTACTGGATAAATGATACAACATGCTTTCCAGCATGAATCATCCGAGTAGAGTGACAAAAAAGAAGCTTGAAAACTAAGCACCGCCAAAATATTGGCAGGCCTCAGCCACTCGGGCCAGATTTCAGATTTCATCTCCTTCAGACCAAAAAAAAAAAAAAAAAAAAAGCCATTAAATTAAATTAAATTTTAATCTCATGGTGACAATTCCCATGGAGGAAGGCTTAAGTATTTTGTCTACATCCCCCCTGCCCTCTCGGAATCACAGACTCCCCGCAATCAGAGATGGAGGAGCCCCCGAGGGTCACCTCGGCTGGCCCCAGGGTTTCCCTCCCCTGCCCAGGCAGCACCCCTGCCGCGAGCTTGCTAGGTGGAGCGACGGGCTGGGCTTTTATTAGCAACACATGCGGGGGCCGCGGCGCACCCTGACAGCCAGGCAGCTCCGAGCCAGAATGGATGGCTCTCGGGCTGCAAGGCCACGGTTACAAATGCGCCGCGGCGTTCTCAGGTGGACAAACGCGGGCCCTGGCGGCTCCGGTTCCCAGGCGCGCGGAGGCGGCGGCCCCCTTCAACTCGGGGCGCGGGCGGGAGCGGAACCCGTGTTAATTACTGTACGTTTCCACTGTAAAGAGAGTCAGCCGGGGAGCGGGGCCGCGGCGGCTGCCCGGCCCCGACGCACAAAAGCTTCATATATTCTGAATGAAGGCGAATCGCAGCCTCGGCCTCCTTGAAAAGAGCCGTGAGGGAGACTTAATTCTCTCCCTTTCAGCTGTGCTCAGACTGTGAAATCCACACAATCGCGCCCTTCTCTTTAAAGGGAGGGAGAAGAGGGGCCGCAGCCGCGCGCCCCGCCATTAGCTGGGCGCAGAGAGGGAGAGTTCACTCCGGGGACAAGGGCGACACGGCCCGGGGCCGGTTGGCAGCAGCGTTTCCCATCCGACGGGGGCTGCAGCCCCTTTCTCCCGCTGCATTTCACGGCGCCTTTTGTTGGGCTCGCCCTGGCCTGGGTGTCGGGCCTGTCAGGTGCGGAGGCCCGTGGTCCCTTCTGCCCGCCGTGAGATCCGTTCCCGGCGGCGGGCTGGGTCCTTTCCCAGGACTACTGGGCCCTGGGAGAAGCTGTCCCGGGCTGCGGGCATCTCCAGGGGCCTGGCCACACCCGGATTGTGAGGCTCCCCCAGTAATTAAATCAAGAAGAGCAGAAGAAATGCCAAAACCAAGTAAAATATATTACACTATATGTGAAATATTGGCGTTGGCAACTTGATGTGTTTTTTTTTTTATTAAATGTGCTTTTTAAAAATACAAGCACAATGCATATGAATCACAAAATGATTACAGGATTTAGAAAAAAAAAGTATTTATTTGCAAACGGGACCAAGGTTTGCAGCCTGGTGACGAGCCACATCTTTTTTCAGTATTTCTGCAACTGATTGTGTAACCTCATCTGGAGAGAAGATCTGAAGGGTAGAGTGAATCTTGGGACAAATATCTTCCAGTCCCTCATCTGTAGCACGGAGGTTCGGACATCCAGGTTATCCTCTAGAACTGCTCCAGTTCTTGAGTCCCAGCACTGTAAAGCCTGACAGGAACTTAGCGGGTGCCTGGTTGCCTACACAGTGGTGCATTTCCCCCTCATTCCCTTCCTGCCTCCCTTTTAGTTGGTAAAGCAGGGCACAGAATAGGATGACCCTGGAGCCAGGTCAAGGCACGACTGTTTCCTTTATACCTGGGGAGAATGCAACACACCATTTCTAGTTTGATTTTTGAAAGTCTGGGGCCAAGTGCCCCCATTCTCAGTGGCCCCTACTCACTACCCATCCCTCTCTTTGGAAGAGGAAGGGACAAAGATTTATCAAATACACCTGCTATTTTTTGTTGCCTACCTGCTATGTGCTCGGCACTTAGGATGGATTGTCGCTTAATTTTCACAAAAGCACAGGAGGTAGGTACTATTAAGCCTGAAGGAGGTAAAAATCATGGTTAATAAATGGGGGTGTTTGAACCCCAGTGGGAACGATTCCCAAGTTGTTTCTTCTGGTCATGCCCGTGGCCTCCTCTTTATCCTCTATTAGTAGAGCTGGACGTATCATGCACTTTCTCTTCTCCCCACTTAACAGATGAAGAAATTGAGGTCCCCTGCCTAGTTAGCTCCCCAGCTTCATGGCATCTGGTAAGTGGCAGAGCTAAAGCCAATCAGTGCTCTTCGCTCTGTATGTGCAGGGGGCATGGGGCCAGACAGGAGGTGGTGCTGAGAATCACAGAGGGGACTACTTTTTCATATGGAAGCCTGGCCCTATTCCTAAAAATTCTAATTCAGTAGGTTTGGGAGGGGCCAGGAATTCTCTTCGCAGACTCAGTAACAACAAACAACAGACTGATCATTTTTCAAATGCAAATTTAGCTCTATTGCTAGTTGTCTTTTTTCCCCCCTAAGGTATGTTTGTATGTCCTAGTTTATTCTGCTGCTTCATTGCAATTAGGTATTGCTATTATTTTATTAAAACTAGATTTTTATTACACAAATCAAATGTACACATGCTTACAAAGATCAAAACAGAATAGTAGTTCTCTAAGAATATCAGACATAAACTTTTTTTTTTTTTTAAGATTTTATTTATTTATTCGACAGAGATAGAGACAGCCAGTGAGAGAGGGAACACAAGCAGGGGGAGTGGGAGAGGAAGAAGCAGGCTCATAGCGGAGGAGCCTGATGCGGGGCTCGATCCCACAACGCCGGGATCACGCCCTGAGCCGAAGGCAGACGCTCAACCGCTGTGCCACCCAGGCGCCCCAGACATAAACTTTTTAAACAACCCACATATGATCTTCATCTCAAATTTTTCTGCCTACTGTTGTCATTATGTTCCAGCCCAGGAGACGTCGAGGTATTTCCATAGCTGGCCTTGGGGGAACTCTAGTTTTTGATAAAGGTCCTGCAGATGTGCCCTGATAGATATGCTTGTTCTCCACTGAGAGAGGTTTAGGCTGTTCCCAGATTTGTACTGTTACGAGACAATGCTGCAATAAACATCCTCATACGTGCGTCTTTGCCCAAATCGCAAATACCAGTCATTCACAGACTAAATCCCCGAGTTCCCAAGGCACTTCTCCAGGGAAGCAAAACTGTGAGACATCTCTGGTTTCTTGAGGACTCTTTCAAGGATCCCTCTTTGGAACCCCCAGTAAGTAACCTAGGAGAAAGGTCCTCCCTGGAGAAAGTGGCTGTGCATTGCCACAGTGCCCAGATTTGTGGGGATTTCCGTGCAGCTTGTAGATTTGGCCAGATCTCTAGGGTCTTCAGTAGCTGAGTGGGTGTGGTGTGGTGTGGGTGAGCAGCCAGAGTACAAAGGGCTGCGAGCTCCGGGAACTCAGGGACAAACCTGTGGCTGATCTGCCTTCTTAATTTCCCTGGACTAGCCTAATATGTAGTATGTATTATATACTATATATGTACACACACACACATATATTTATATATATTTATTATCATTATTAAGAAAAATTGGGGAAGAACACTTTTTACAAGAATATAAATTACCTTCAGTCCCATCATCCAGGAAACTTCTGTTAATTTTCTGAGATTTCCTTTTGGTCTAGTGAAGAGTGTAGGTTCTGAAACCCAGACCATCCGGGTCCAAATACTTCCATATATTAGCTGTGTGACTTTGGGAAGTTATTTATTTATTTATTTATTTATTTATTTATTTATTTAAGATTTTATTTATTTATTTGTCAGAGGGAGAACACACGTAGGGGGAGCAGCAGGCAGAGGGAGAAGCAGGCTCCCCTGCTGAGCAAGGAGCCCGATGCAGGACTGGATCCCATGGCTCTTAACTGACTGAGCCCCCCAGGGGTCCCTTTATTTTATTTTTAAAATTGAGTTGAAATTCACAAAAGATACAGTGATAAAATGAACCATTTTAAAGCATACAATTCAGGGGCGCCTGGGTGGCGCAGTTGTTAAGCGTCTGCCTTCGGCTCAGGGCGTGATCCCGGGCGTTCTGGGATCGAGCCCCACATCGGGCTCCTCCGCTAGGAGCCTGCTTCTTCCTCTCCCACTCCCCCTGCTTGTGTTTCCTTTCTCGCTGGCTGTCTCTCTCTCTGTCAAATAAATGAATAAAATCTTAAAAAAAAATAAAGTGTACAATTCAGTAGCCATTAGTACATTTCTAAAATTTGCAACCTTCACCTGTATGCAGTTCCAAAGCATTTCATCACCCGGAGAAAGAAACGCTGTATGCGTGAAGCACACTCTCCATTCCCCACCCCCAGCCCCTGGCAACCACTAATATGCTTTCTGTCTCTCTGGATTTGCCTATTCTGGACATTTCATATCGATGGAACATATAACATGTGATTTTTGTGTCTGGCTTCTTTCACTTAGTATAATATTTTCGAGATTCATCTAGAGTGTAGCGTGTATCGGAACTTCATTACTTTTTCTGGCTGGATAATATTCTGTTGTATGGATAGACAACATTTCACTTACCCGTCCATCACCCGATGGACATTTGGGTTGTTTCTGCCTGTTGGCTATTGTGAATAGCTCTGCACATATTTTTGCACAAATAAACATTCCGTACACAGTTTTGTGTGAACACCTGATTTTAATTCTCTGGGATGTATATACTTTCGAGTGGGATTGTTGAGTCATATGGCAGTTCTATATTTAACTTTTTGAGAAACCACCAAACTGTTTTCTAAAGCGGCTGCATTATATTATCATCCTACCAACAAAGTATGGGGGGGTTCCAATTTTTCCACATCTTTACCAACACTTGTTCTGTTCTTTTAAATTTATTTTTGCAAATTAATTTATTATTATTACTATTATACCCTTCCTAGTAGGTATAAAGTGGTGTCTCATCGTGGTTTTGAATTGCATTTCCGTAATAACGAACAATGTTGAAAATTTTTTTTGTGTGCTTATTGACCATTTGCATAGTTTCTTTGGAGAAATGTCTATTCAAGTTCTCTATCCATTTTAAATTTGGGTGGTTTTCATTGTTTTTGAGTTGTAAGAGTTCTTTACATATTCTGGACACTAGAACCATATCAGATATGTGATTTGCAAATCTTTTGTCCCATTCCTGGGCAGCTTCTTAACCGCCCTGTGCTTCAATTTCTCATCTGAAAGATAGTAATATGAACATCACAGGACAATTGTGGGGATTGGTTTACGACATTAGTATAATGCCTGGTGTACAGAACGTAGTCAAGAAAGGTTACTTGTGAATTCATAGGCATCCTTCTTATATAAGTTGGGCTCACGGTCTTTTTTTTTTCCCCAAGGTTTTTGATTAAGATTATATTATGAGCATCTTCTCGTGGCACCGTATTTTCTTTGACAATATGGTTATTTTTTAACGATAGCCCAGCAGGCATACCTTAAATAATCCCCCACTGGTGGGTGTTTAGGTTATTTTCACCCACCCCCAATTTAAATCCTTTGATTTTTGTCAGGTTACCAGCATTTTTTTGTCCTCGTTGGATGCCAGGCCGGGTAAATGACACAATTGCATTAGCTGACTAATGAATTTAAACAGAAAATAGTTATTTTTCATGAGAAGATAGCGTTTTTTCAAATACTCAGAACATTTTACATGCACAGATTCACATATATTACACACACACACACACGCGCATTCAGTCCCTCGCTTTGAGTACAGACTGAACCTAGCAATATTTCTAACGAACAGAGTAAGGTGGAAATGGGGGAGCAGGTCATAAAAGGCAGGGTGGTATCATTGCCTTCCTGTTTCTTTCTCATGCTTCACCTGCTCTGAGGAAGGCCATGTCAGCAGCAGCCTTATGGAGGAGCTCACGTGGCAAGGAATAGAAGCCTTCTGCCTGTAGCCGTGTGAGTGAGCTTGGAAGCACACCCCGTAGCCCTAGCCCAGGACTGGAGAGTCTGCAGCCCTGGGGAACCGCTTGACTGCAACCCGGCAAGAGACCCTGGGCCAGGCCGCTCTTGATTCTGGACCCTCAGAAGATGTAAGAGAGAACAGATATTTGTTGGCTTAGGTGCTAAATTTGGGGGTAATTTGTTATGTTCAATAGATAACCAATGTGCCCAAGAGAACGTGAACGAGCTTGCTACAGCTAATGTATCGTAGAGACACACGCATACGCATAGAATCCATATTCTGACACGTGGCCAGAAGTCCCAGATGCTTGCTTGTTGGTATAATGCCTAGAAAAGGACGAAAAGTGATGTTTTATTTTAGTTGCTGCTTTTCAAATACATGGAATATAAAAAGGTAAGTTGTGTTGCTTGTTATTAACACAGTTTCAGGACATCAGCACTGTCATCGTGGCCTCACTGTCCAGCAGACGTCACTTTATTCCATGGGTGCGTTCCCAGAACATTGCAGAAGTCAATAATGGCTTTTTGTAAATTGAATCATGCTTAAAGTTAACTCGAGCTGCTAGCTAGAGGAAGCCTCTAGTGGGCTCTTCTGTATTTGGAATCCATTTAGTAAAATGAAGAGGCATTTCCTGATTTGTTGGGATGAGAATTTAGAGTATTTTGTTTTCTTTGCTGTGTTTTGTTTTCTTTAGGGTACAACCGCCTTATTCCTATTGCTGTTATTATTATCATTAGTGTGACTATAGTGAACAAAATTCATCGGCCTCAATCATATTTGTATGAATAGGGAGTTCTAACAATAGTCGAAAAGGCATCGGCAGAATCTCTCTCTCTGTCAAATAAATAAAATCTTAAAAAAAAAAAAAAGGCATCGGCAGACACAAGATCTTCCGATGGCCTCCTGACATCACGCGTCCTCCGCACGAGGTGGAAAATTGCAGGATATCAGCAGGAGAAATACTCTGGAATCCCGACATATGAGAAGACTTGTAGTAGAACCACCTTGAAGGGACTTCTTCAACTGCAGGCAGGGCCCAGGATCTCCCAGACATCAAGGCACACGCTGGGTATTTTCATATGGGGAGAGTGCCCACTACATTAAAAAAAAAAAAAATTACCAAAGTAGGGCAAATGGTGTCAGGCATAATACCATGCACCTGGAATCGTGCCAATTACAAGGGAATTTCAGGATGTACAAAAGGTCACTGGCACTGCACTCTAGATGGTGGGAACGCGTAAGGGGCTGGAGATTGACGGATGCTTTGCTCGTATACGCGTAGAGGAGTGGTTCTTCAACCTTGGTGTTCATCAGGCTTACCTGGAGAGCTGATGACGGTGGCTGGGCCCCACCCCCAGCGTTTCTGATTCATTAGGTCTGAGGTGGGGCCTGCGAATTTCTATTTCCAGCAAGTTCCCGAGGGATGCTGTTGCGGCTAGCCGGGATCACACTGAGAACCACTGGCTTCATGACGTCTGGAAGGATTCGTGCAAAACTGTCAGCAGCGGTTGCATGTGGGAAGAAGAATTAGGAGCCTGGAGTGGGAAGGGGGACTTCTTTCCACCCTTTTGGTATAATTTTGAATGTTTAGCCACATGCATGTCTCACCTGTTCAAATGGTGTGACTGACATTTTTGTCACCGACACACAAGGGGAAGGTTTTCCTTTTGTTGTTCGCTGAGGGGCAAAATAATGTTGTGCCTTGAAGCCAGGCCTTATCCTCTGGTTTGGCCACACTGTGACCTTGTATAAGGTACTGGGGTAGTTTTAACAAATGTCCACAAACTCTTTGATACTTCTTGCCTCATGAAGTAGAACCGAAATCCTCCACCCTACGTGCTAGCTGTTCTTAGTGACTTACTGCGGAGGGTACAGAGTGTGGCAGAAGTGTCTTGCACGACATTTGAGATTAGGATGTACAAGGCCTGGTGGCTTCCTCCTTGGAGGAATCGCCCATGCTGCATCGCCCATGCTGGGGACAGCTGGCTGCCATGTTGCCAGGACACTACGGCAGCGCTGTGGAGAGGCCCACATGGTGAGGGACTGAAGCCTCCTGCCGACAGCCGCGTGAGTGAGTCGGCCTGTAGGGGATCCGCCAGCTGCAGACCAGCTGTTAGATCACTCCAGCCCTGGCCAATATCTCAACTACCACCTTTCTGGAGACCCCAAGCCAGTACCACTCAGCTAGGATGTTTCTAAATTCCTGACACGCAGAAACTCTGAGATGATCAATACAAGTGGTTTAAGCTACGAAGTTCTGAGGTGATTCTGAATACAGCAGCAAATCACTAACATGGGGATTTGACCTTTTCAAGCCTGAGCTTCCTCGTGTAAGCTGGGGCTCATAGTAGTGTTGACATCGTGGGGTTATTACGAGGTGTAACCGAGGTGGGGCACCTCAAGCCTCAGAACGTTGCCTGGCACAGAGGATGCGCTCTGTCGATGATGGCTACTGTCATCGAATTTCAGATCAGTGACTTTCCCTCAGGTGTGCCTCACCCAAGACAGTGCCCAGGGCTAAACTCCCGGCCCAGAGAGCTACACGTTAGTCATGGTCCTGTGGCCATGGCCCTCTGAGCCCGGTCCCTTTCTCTGTGCACCCGAGGGGCAGAGTGTCTCCATCCTCCAGGTATTCTGAGCCATGTGTGGTCCCACCTGGAAATCCGTTTTTAAGGAAGCTTTCAGGGACAGCCATTGAGTTCTCTATTAGACGTCCTGAGACCATGCAGGCCCCACAAAGGGGCCTCCCTGAAGCTAGAAGAAAACTCACTTTCTTTCCTTTCGCCACTCCCGTAATTGTCCCACCACTGCACAAACCCACTCTGTCCTCTTGAGTTTTCCCGATAGGACTTTAAAATCATGGCTTAGGGAATCAGGCTGAATTTTAATGACTCTTTTAACTGTCAGGGCATTAAAAAGTCTTAGCCGTCCTCCTTATACCTGGGATTTGTAATGGCTTAGGTTTAAATGATCTCCATAAGGCATTTATTTTCACTTTAATAGTCTCCCCCAGGTCTGACTTTCCAAGCCATTTCTCTGCCAGATATAGAAATGGTGTCAAAAATTTGATGTGAGTCAGCCTAGGACTAAGCTGAAAGATGCTGGTGTGTGGACGATCTGCCTTGGAGTACATAGCGGGGAGGAAAGTGACTGGCTCGGGGAGCAGCCCATCTTGTATTCTCAGACACTGGACTAACAGAATGGAGGTCCTGGCATCAGGGCCCACAGATTTGCTATAGAACCGGGATCAAGACATCTTCCTGCTGCAGCAGAGAGCCCAGAACTGAACTCCAGGACCATGTCGCCTGGGGGGCTTCTCTGGAACCCTACCTCTGCAAATGGCTCCACTGAGCGGTGTGGCAGAGGGTGAACGGTGAGGGGTTGAAGACATTCTCCTTCCACCAGAAGGATAAGAAACTGCAGTAGACTTAGGCCTATAAGAGTTTGGGGGCACAGTGGAACCTGCTGAACTGAACTAGGGGGGCTGGAGGCAAAAAAATAAGGAGGAGATTTTGTTAGTTAAGACGATTTGGTGTGCAAGTGGCAGACACCTAACTCACATTAAACAGAAAAGGAAATGTATTAAGCAGAAGCGAGACATGTATAGTAGAAATGGCTATCAGGTATGGTTCGATCCAGGTCCTTAGGTCCGGACATTAGGATGTTATTTCCCCAATGATCAGTCCTGCTCCCCTTGGCTTTGTCCTCTTTGTCAGCAGGCTCTCCCCCTGTGCGGATAAAGATGGCTAGCAATGGCTCTCAGTAACCCTCAGAGAAAGAAAGGGCCCTTTACTTAATGTTCTAACTAAAACCACAAGGTTGACCCTGGTTTTGTTCGGTGTGGGTCTTGAGCCAGCCTTTGAGCTGTGGCTCACCTGGATCACAGTGGGGGTGGGGGTAGGTATGGGAAGGCTGCCCCACAGCACCTCATGGCTTGAGAGGGAGCGATGGGGGGGGGGGGTTCCCCAAGAGGCATGGGTGCTGGAATGGCAGCACATGGCCCCTACAGTTTGTGGACACACCTGCCCTGGAGAGTCCAGACAGCCAGCTTTGCTTACAGTGACTGCTGCTGATAGATATTCAGCAATAGCACAGTTTCGCCTGCTGAGGAGGAAAAAACCCCAAAAGAGTGTTTTTAATTTAAAGACCACATCACCTAATTGGCAAGTAGTTAGATAATTTTGCCTTTCTCCCTAGGATCTCCTCACTGTCCAGACTTGTGTTTCTTTCAGATTACCTTTCTGGAATTTTCCTCTGGCTGTGTCGTGATTAGAAAAGCCGTGTGTTATGCTAGGCACGTAACTTTCTCCTTTCTGAGTCTCAGTTTCTTCGGATGGAAAAATGGAGATAATTACTGCCCTTTAGGGCTTTCTTGAAAGGTCAGATGAAAACTATCAATCGAAATGAAAATTATTTAATAGAGCACCTACTGTGTGCCAGGCACTGGGCTAAGCGCTAGTGTCCTGAGGTAGTGATTACTATTCCCACCCACGGTATGGACGGGGTACTGAGGTACAGAGATGTCACGTAACTTCTCTGGGTCACGCAGCTATGAAGGGGACAGAGTGGGGATTTAGATGCATGCTGTCTCCCGGTCAGGCTGGGGCTCCCAGCCACTACTCTATCCCGCTTGTCAGCAGGGGATTAAAGCCTCGTACACGTGTAAAATGGGCCTCCAGGGCTTTTTAACCTTGAATCTACTGAGCCCCTCTCCCCTCACCCAGGGGTTCATGAACTTGGATGGGGAAAAAGTAAACTCTTTATTTTCACTAACTTCTAATGGAAATTTAGCATTTCCTTCTATGATGAATGTAGGCCACAAACCAATAGCTTTGACAACTGTGATACCCATAGACTCAAAGAGATCTCCCTATTGTGAGACATTTGCAGATATAATATCATTTATGCTCATCTCTACTGCAAATTATGTTGGACGTTAGATCTCGTTATTTAGATCTTGTTATCTAATGTAATAATAAAAAAAGCACATAGTTTATTGCAAAATAAACTATTTTTACAACTGTATTTTAATTGGTTTCCTTTGTAATTTGTTGTATTTTATTTTATGCATTTAAAATACGCAGGTTTGTGCTCTGGGGTCCGTGGCACAAGAGGGCAGGACCCCAGAGGTGGGGGGGTGGGGGGGAGGAAGGAGCTAGAAGCTGGGCTGAGCGGGTTCACCTGCCGTTGTTTCTACCGAGGGTGGGCGGGGGCCGGCAGTAGCCCCGGGGAGGGCAGGGCTGCTGAGCCCCTCAGCAGACAGTGCTGGTAGTTGTCTGCAGCTGACTGACTCACCCAGCGCCTGGTTGTGAGTTTCCAGTTGCCAGGAAGCTGCTGGATGTGACCTTAGGTGAAGGAACGGAGTGGCCTCTGACGTAATGGTTTGAGTGACACAGGTTTTCCCAGTGCCGCAAGCCTAAGGCTGGCCCAAGGCCCCGTTCCTGGAGCGCCCGTGGCGCCATCCCTGGGGAGGGGGTACAGCTTGTGAGTCAGACAGGCTACGAGGTCCAGCTGAGGCTCCGCTGGGGCAGCCCTGGCCGCACATTCTGTTTCAGAGTCTCGGACTCCCCATCTGAGAAATGGGCATGTGATTCCCACCTTCCAGGGCTGGTCAAGGGTCGGATCAAAGAAGGAATGTGAGAGTCCTTTGTGAACTGTGAGGTTCTGTCCGAGGGTGAGTAGTGATTCCCTTTCTGTGTTCCGAAGCAGGGGGAGGACACGTATTCACTGGGGTCATGGCTCCCTCATCAAGGGAGGTGAGAGAATGGGGGAGGGACCAAGACGGTAAATAGTTGTCCCCAAGCTCTCCAGTGTGCCCCTAAACCCACTCAACGATATGGAGAATCGCAAGGATTCCTGAGCCTTCTTTATTTGCAAGGCCGCGGATATGTGTTCGCTCTTAAAAGGAATCTTTCCTGAAAGGAAAAGGCCACGTAGGGCTGTATGGATGTCTATACACACACGCCCCCAAAGCTCCGTATTCCCGCGGGTGGGAGACTGGCTTCTTGGGACAGAGCCATGGTTAGCCAGTGGTCGAACTGACAGCGACGAGGAGCCCGTGGCCCATTAGAGACAGAAGATAAGAAGGGGCAGAACGTGTGACAATCCGCTCTTGTATTTATATTTAGACTTTAGAGAGGCTTCTCTGAATTAATCGAGTGTCCAGGGTGACCCAGCTAAGTGTGACTCAAGAAAATAAAAGCCATTCGCACATATCCACACACACATTGATTTTTTTTTTCCTGAATAAGATGTGAGCCTCTGTGTGTTTACAGTCATTTCCTGTCGTTACCAACCTTGTCCAAAGCGGTCCTCCTCCTGTCCAAATCCGCTCTCCCTTCTCAAGCGCTTCCCCTCTCTCTTCATCCCTGTTTTTCCACAAGCTCAGTAAACACCCACTCGTGCAGCCGTCGATAACTCGATATAGGCTCAAATCCCAGCCATGCCATAAATAGGGTGTTTGTTCTTGAGCAAGTCACTTAGCGTCTCCGGGTCTTAGATTCCTCCTCTAGAATGGGAATGAGAACAGCCCCTGCTCCCAGGGCAGCCGTGACAGCTAGATGGGATGGCTCAGAGAATGGGCTGGGCTGGTCGCTGGCAGGGGGGTAGACCCGGCGATTGCCGTGTATTCCCCTGTGGGCAAGGGCAGTTTGCTGGGCACTGGGGCTGGTGAACTGAAGGATGTCTACACTGGGGACAGCCAGGCGGGAGTGCCCACTGAGAACAGTGGGACATGGTACCATTCAGAAACCAAGGGACAGACAGAGGGGGCGGCTTACCCAAGACCCCTGGGCTGACATTTCACATTTCACACCCTTTATACCAGTTAGATTTTCTTGTCTCTCTCCTGCATTCTTGTGGGATAGAAATAATTAACCTTTATTTGTGATAATGATTGCAAATGGTTATTTGAGAGCTTCTCCTGGACCAGGTGTTAAGTTGGTCTTCACAACCGTGAGTGAAGATGCACCCTCATTACCCTTGTTGGGGGGCGGGGGGCTGTTGAGGAGCCTGGGGAGGCACAGTGCTCAGCTCCAGGCTGGTGTGGGTGTGGGGCAGGCTGGACCTCCCCCTGCCAACATAGCCTCCGGAGGCCGGGTGTCGCCACTACTCCACAGGAGGGTAAGGGTGTCTTTCTCCAGGCCACACATGACCCCTTTCAACCTCCACGTTGGGTTTCAAAGAGCTCACTTCAAACCTGGGGGTCGTCACACCCGGGCCTGCGGCCTGGCACCATCACTCCCTGGGGCCCGGGCCGGCCAGACTTTTGAGCTGGGTCTCCTCTGAGGAGTGGGGATGGTGATAGGGTTTGCACAGGCTTGCGCGGGGTTCCCGGGGGGGCCCGTGGGGAGGGGCTTCATGGGGGAGGGGAGTGTCAAGGTCATAGTGGAGGCTCCTCTGGGCCGAGTGAGGGTCGTGTCCAGGGGAAGGGCCAGGCCCTTGGTGGCCCACTTGGGGGTGGGTTCGGGGCGTGCAGACGACATGAGCGCACCGGCTTCCAGCCCCCCTGCCTGCGCTTCCACCGTCCCGAGATAAGCATGGCCCCAGGGCGCGGCGGAGGGGGCCGCACAGAGCACAAGCCGACTGCCATCCGCCGCCCCCACACATCTTGAACTGATTTAGACCCCGCCAAGGAGCCGCGCCGGTCGCACACAGCACGCCACTTTCCATGGGCTGGCCACGCAGGCTCGTTAGATTGGCATTGTTCACAAATCTGGAGCGGAGCGCCAGCATCGAGAACTTTGCGCGCCAGGCGAGCAGCTACCAGCGTCACCCCGCGCCGCCTCCTGCGGCCTCTGCGGTCTCAGTCCTGTCCACACCCTCCGGCCGGCAGGACAGAGCGTTTGGAGTTTCCAGGGCGTTTTGTGTTCTTTTGTTTTGATTTAGGACACAGAAACACTCATGGCAAAATCCACAGGCCTGGGGCCTGGGGCTGCCCCCTCTGCTGATGTCACAGTTTGGGACTGGGGTTTGGAAGACGATCAGAAGTTGGGAATTTGGAGGACTCTGCCAGGGCTTTATTCCAGCGCAGCAGGTGTTTGTGGACGCCCTCAGCGCTGGCTTCCTGGAAAACTGCTTAAAAAGGACAAGGAAGCCACAGACCCCACTCTCAGGGCCTCTCAGTCTGGAGGGAAGATAGGAAGATATTTTCACAAAATGCCCTACTTGCTGGCATCCCTACCTCCATCCATCTATTGGTCCGTCCATCCATCCATCCATCCATCCATCCATCCATCCATCCCACAAATACCGAGATCCTTCTCCATGCCCATTACTGGAGACAAAATAATGAACAAAGTAGATAAAGTCCCTGATCTTGGGGCAGATAACAGACAAATAATTGAAAAAAATATATTTAACCTGCCAGGAGATGATAAATGTTATGGAGAAAAAAGCAGGATAAGGAGATAGAAGAATAGATGTGTGGGTGAGGGTCATGTGTGCATGTGTGTGGGTGTGCGAGCATTTGTGCATAGAAGGCTTTTGGAGAGAGGGAGGTGTGGGAGACCACTACCTGAAAAAGTGAGTCACATGGATGTCAGCGTCGGGGGTGGAGGGTGAGGGAGCATTCCAGGCAGAGGGAACAGCAAGTCAGAAACCAGGATAAGGAAAAACAGGTTCTCCTTTTTCCAGAACAAGTCGCAGCAGATGAAGGCCACATATGTAGATGCTTTAAACCAAGGAACTAGAATTTCCTAGCAAACATAGCAAAGCAAAGCTTGTGACTAGGACTTTTTCTTAGAAATGAAAAAGTCAAAACAGAGTTTTAAAAATCTTGCATTCAACCAAATATACATTATAACTGCCCTGAAAAGAACATTCTAAAACCTAAAGAACGATGTTGGGTTTCAGCGTCCTTCGGGTCACACCTGACTTTCACAGGGCATCATAGAGAGGATCTGTTTTGTAAAAATATCGGAAGATTCCATCTGTTTTCCTAAGCATCATTTTTACTCTGTTGCTATTCACATTTATTCTCTTTTGAAGTCCTATCGTTTCAGAATATCTTTTCGTCACTGTAAGCTGTTCTAACTCCGCCTCGTCCCTGCTTGTCAAAACCTTGCTGAGTGGTGGAAACCCTCTGTGCTGACGACACCAGTCTC
Organism: Ursus arctos; assembly: GCF_023065955.2. Classification (NCBI taxonomy): domain Eukaryota; kingdom Metazoa; phylum Chordata; class Mammalia; order Carnivora; family Ursidae; genus Ursus; species Ursus arctos. The sequence goes on from NW_026622819.1 coordinate 61,081,439, forward strand.
TTAGGCCTCCTGCAATCCTGTGGCATTTTTGAGTTGTGTCACCAGGTGACAACACGGGACAGTCAGCTGCGATGACCCTTTGGGCTCCGAGACAGCCTGTGTGACATGGGAAGCCACGTCAGAGCGGGACTCAGTTTTATAAGTGGCCAGTTGGTGAGTGAATATTCCCAGGGTGCTAGGGGAGTTCAGAGGGAGAGCACCTATCTTCTCATTTGTTCCTGAAAATGATAGTCTGATCATAGAAGCATAAAGAATGAGGTGACACCCGTTACTTGTGAAGGACCTTACGTATATGGTCTAACTCCCACCGCCACCCCGAGAAATGGGTATTATTACAGATGAAGAGATTGAAAGGCAGAATATAGAAGGGACTGCCCACGTGCTGGCACCGAACTTGAACTTAGACCCTTCTGGTTCCCAAAGTCACCCATGCACTCCTGCTTTTTTTCTTTTATCTCTCTCTGAATATATATATTTTTCTCTTCTGCTGAGCCCTGAGCCCTGTCTGTGAATGAGACAGCTCCACGGATGTATCTTAGGAAGTGAAGCCACTGCAGGTGATTGTCTTCTGAGAGCCGATGAAAAACATGACCAGCGGTGTAAGAGCTACGAGTGACTGAGCACATTCTCAGGGCCAGGCGCGGTGCTTGGGCACTGGGAGCACTGGGAGACAGGCATCATGACCCCCAGTTTATTGACAAGGAAAACGAGGCTCAGAAAGGGAAGCTTGGGCAGAGCTGGGCAGGCAGGAGCTGGGATTCGAGCCCAGGTTCAGCAAGCTGCCTGCCTCGACCCAGGGGAGCACTGGTACCTGGCTGCAGGCAGACGCTAAAGGGAGTTGGACACAAAGCTCAAGGGTATCTTGGGAAGTCTGGAGCATCTCAAATTATTTTTGGTGAAGGGTCACTTTGTTTTGTTTTTGGTTTTCCATTTCTAATCTTATGGGAACCAATACTTCCATAAAATAAAATGAAAATGAATTTGTAAGAAAGTGATCATCGGTGATTTCTGGGAGGTGATTAGATGTCACAGCAATGTTAAATTGCTGTAAATGATTTAAACACGACTTTTGCTTTCCCATTGGAAGTCTTCTTTGAAGGAGAAAGAAGGAGATGGGGCAGTTGCAGGATTAAGCAGGAGACACTATGGGAGGCAGGCAGGAGAGTTTCAGAGGAAAATGGGGAGCTGCCCAGAAACCCAGATACTGGGACTGGGGGCGGGTGACTGTCTGGAGAGAGTTTTCAAAAGATGTGTCTAGGCTCTGGCATGAAATCCCATCCTTCCTTGCTTCCTCCTCAAAGACTTAGTAAAAATGGAGGTTATTTTCCAAGGCTTTTGGAGTCTGCTAATGCGTTCTTCTGACTGCAACACTGCGTTGAAAGGCACTAAGGCGGAGAAAAAGGCAATGCAGGTTTTCACTGACCCTACCATCTCCATACCTGCTGCGGGGCTGAGGTTCCAGGCTAGACTTCCCACAAGGCGGTTCATAATGGCATGACTGTATTGATAGTGGTGGAGTTAATAATATTGCAATAGAAATAATAATAGTAACAATAATAAAAAGATCCATTAGTATTTACTGCATACCTAATATGAGCCAAGTGCCGCACTAGGCATTTTACGTAGATTTATTACACAGCAGTGAGATGGAGGTGGGTGTGAAGTCCCCATTTTACCATTACCAAGCATATCATTTATTTTTAACTGTCAGAGGAAAGAGGAGATGAAGCCCGAATCAGGGAACGGTCAAGAGCTGTAGGAGCTCTAGGATGAAGCCACGAAACCGGAAGGAATGGAAGTGAAACCAGGGTCAACAGGGCAGAAACAGGCAGGAAAAGAACGCAGACAGATCGCGAGCTGGTGGTAATCAGCTTGCAGGATGGTCCCGCTCCACGCAGTCATCCTTGCCTCTGTTCCTGCTGCCTTCTGTGGGCTCCTCCGACATACAGTCAGAGCTGTCTACGCGACCGAGAGAGTGCGGCCGAAGTGACGGTGTGTGCTTTGCAAGGACAGGTCACACAAGGCCTACAAGGCCCTACTTTGGTCGCGTGGATCACTTCCCTTGGAGGACGCCGTGAGTTCACGGAAGCAGCTGCACGGAGAGGAACTGGGGCCTCCTACCGACAGCTGGGAGGAAACGATCCTCCAGGCCCAGTCAAACCTTCAGATGACTGAAGTCATCCTGGCTGACATCTGCCCCCAGCCTCAAGCAAGATCCCCAAGCCACACTGCCCAGGTGAGCTGCTCACAAGCGTCTGACCTACAGAAATCATGCGAGATAATAAATATTATTATTATTTTCAGTCACCGAGTATTGGAGCAATTTGTTATGCAATATACAACTAACATATTAGTTCCAGATGAATCTCAGGAAGACGAGAGTTTGGCTGTTTTGTTTCTTTTGGGTGGGATTTACTTCTCTTTGAGCTGAGTGTGGATCCCTTAAAACGAACACATTTCTTACTATTCATAATCCCAACCACCTCTGAAGCCGGGTTCTTCCCTTCGGTGTTGGGCCTGATGAAAACACTGGGATAGTCACTTAGGTTTGGGTACCCAGATTTGGGGCCAGGGGCCAGGGAGACCCAAATGCTCTGTATATCAGAAGATATGTAGCTCCAGACCTGGAGCTTCCTTGGTGATGGAAGAGAAGGAAAAGGAACTAGGATGAGTGGAGACGAAAGAAGGAAGGCTGCTTCCCTTCCAGATTTTGGGGGCATTGCCTAACTCAATAGATCCTGTGGTCAGGGGAGCCTGTTCTGTGCCGATGGGGGGTTGGCCAAGGGCAGTGATGAAGACCGTGGGGCTGGAGGCAGAGAGCACCTGGAAGCTGGGGAGGAATTTGGACTTTCATAGGTTATGGAATCAGGCAGTGAAGGATGGTACGCTGGGTGTCCAAGGAGCACAGAGGGCCCAGCTCCAAGCCTGCTTCATGCAAGGAACTGGCATGAAGGCAGCGAGCAATGCATCAAGTCCTTTTTCGCATGGAGTCTTCCTTCCAGGGACATCTGAGTTGGGTGTATATCCCCATCAATGACTCTCTGACCAACTTGGCTCTTCACATGACATATGACAGGTTTTTCATTCAGAAAGGTGCAGGTCAGGGCGCCTGGGTGGCTCAGTCGTTAAGCGTCTGCCTTCGGCTCAGGACGTGACCCTGGCGTTTTGGGATCAAGCCCCTCATCGGGCTCGCTGCTCTGCTGGGAGCCTGCTTCTTCCTCTCCCACTCCCCCTGCTTTTGTCCCCTCTCTCGCTGGCTGTCTCTCTCTCTCTGTCAAATAAATCAATAAAATCTAAAAAAGAAAAAAAGAAAATAAAAGAAAAAGGAAAAGAAAGGTGCAGGTCCGCACAGAACTGTAGGTGAGCTGGATTTGGGCCTTTCCGCCTTTGCAGCCTGCACTCCGAAGAATGGAATGTGCTCGAACTTCACCTCTGTCTTTCAGAGCCCAGTGCTGGGCTGCCCAGAAAAGCTGCCAGTCGCTGTGGCTCCCCTGTGAGCCCATTTAGCCTCGGACCACTGAGGTGAGTAAAACTCACAAAAGTTTATGGTGTGTAAATCACGGTTATGTCCCACTCTGGGCTTCAACACGGAAAGGCCTGATGCCCTCTTCAGATTTGTAAGTGGTAACAGCCTCTCTTCAATGTCAAGAAACATTTCAGGAATCGTAGCAAATGTTTGAGAGGCAAGGCAAGCCCAGCACCCTCTCTCTCTCAGGGATGGGCTTAAAAGTTTGAATGGGGCTTCTGGGTTGCCTTAAGGACTCCTCTGTGAATCCAGGAACATGCACCAGCCACAGCAGTCAACATGGCGGGGCAATTGGACAGCTCTTCCAATGGGAAAGCAGAGATCAGATGCACGTCTTCCCGTGGAAGCAGGGTCTTCTTGCTTTCTACCACTTTCCGTCATGCCTCCGTCTGTCCGTCCATCATGTCCTTCCTTCCACATCTTGACCTACTTTTTCATACCTCCATGTTTTCTCACAATCCATTCCCACTGCCAGGATGCTAGACCTCCCCCTTTCCACCTCTCCATCCTGTACATTCCTACCTGCAGTTATCAATATAGCTGAATATTGATCCTCTGTGTACCTCTGATGAGTTTTCATGGGCCTTGGTTCCTTCTGTGCTTTTGTTCTTATCCATCCATGGTATTCTTTTGTTTACACATCTCTCTCTCCTAAAGAGTGTAAGCTCTGGAGATCAGGGATTATGTTTTACTCATAATAAAGACAACTACGAATTATGGGCGAGTTCAAAAGCTCCAGAGACATTATCTCATTGTAAACCCACAACACAGGAAGTGTCCCCCGCCCCCACACTGCTTCCTTGTCCTTTCCATTTTACTAATGAGGAAACAGATTCAGAAGAGCTAAGCGACTTGTCCAAGGTTTGAGTTAGGAGAAGGCAAGACCAGGAGTCGAGCCTGGACTCCATACCAGCAACTGAGCTCACCCTTGTGGGGTTTGCCACTAATGGCGTCCACCAGGAAGTGGAAAAGATTTTGGTGCTTCCTCCCCCTGGCACGCCCGGAGCCAGAGTACCTCTGAAACCCGAAGGAGTCAGGAAGTCTTCTAAAAGCTCTCAGACTGGGACAAGTAACACAAGAAGATTCAGAAAAGGGTCCAGCCGAAAAATGATTATTACAAATCATTGAGAAAGAATAACATTTGGTCAGCATTTTCTTAAAAGGAACAAACAAACAAAATCCCTTTTCTTGATTAAGTCCACACTACAGTCTAAGTCTCAAAAGCCCAGAACAAAAATCCCCTTTATTAATCTCCATTTGCAAGTATTACCATTTTTCCATCTAATTCAAAAGGTAAATGTCTCAAAAATATTTATTTTAAACATCAAGATTTCCAAGGAAAGGGGCATCTGGGTGTCTCAGTCAGTTGAGTGCCTTGTCTGCCTTCAGCTCAGGTCATGATTCCAGGGTCCTGGGATTGAGCCCGGTGTCGGGCTTTCTGCTCAGCGGGAAACCTGCTTCTCCCTCTGCCTCTGCCTGCTTATGCTCTTTCTCTCTCTCTGTCTAATAAATAAATAAAATCTTAGAAAAAAAAAAGATTTCCAAGGAAAGTGTCAGACACATATCATAGCCATTAGTGTAAATATAGAAACTTAGCTAACTCATGCTTGTGCTAGATTTTTTTTTTTTTTGAAGCTAGAATTCAAGGCAAAAGGAAATAGAACTTGGAGAAAAAAAAAGAAAAAGGAAAATAGAATTTGAATGATAGAAGATTCTGATCCAATGTTAGCCTCTGGGCTCACTTTTCATGTCAGAAATCTTGTTGTTAACACTAGCTATTTGAGTACGATCACCTGAGAAAGAATGTTTGCCTTGCTCTGTCTTAAAGAAGGCAAATGCTATGATTGATTGAGTCAGACTTTGTGGAGCTGGGACATTAATCCTGAGTTTGTAACATCCCCCAGTAGAGACTGGTTGAGCCTGGGCGGCGGCTCACACCCTTAGGACCATCACATTGCTGTTCAAAAGATGAAGTAAGAGCTTTACCTACTGACTGCAGTGAACGTCATGGTGGCTCGTTAGGTGCAAAAAACAAGACAGTAATATGTATAAAGGATGAGTTCATTTATTTTTTATTTATTTATTTATTTGACAGAGAGAGAGCATAAGCAGGGGGAGCAGCAGAGGGAGAAGCAGGCTGTCCACTGAGCAGGGAGCCCAATGCGGGGCTCGATCTCAGGACCCCAGGATCATGACCCGAGCTGAAAGCAGACTCTTAACCAACTGAGCCACCCAGGCCCCCTTGAGTTCATTTATTGACAACAAACAACCACACACACACACACACACACACACACACACACACACAGTTTATACACGATGGTGACACTGTAACTTGGTATATATGTTCACATCTTTATGTATTTGTATATAATCCTGGAAAGATATGCGGAAGGGCTCCAACCAGGCAGATGCTTGGAGGTGCTGGTGGTAGATTTTCTAATTTTTTCTTTGTATACTTAAAAAATTATTTCACTTATGCAACAAGCACAGATTCCTTTTGTAATAAAAACAATAATGAAATATAATTTAAGCAAACTGTCTTCATTATGATTTTCAGTGGAGTGTAGCTTTTCTCTGGACTCATTCTCAAGAAAATACATCTGGCTTTCTAACAAGAATTGCACATAAGTATGGACTTATACAATCTGTAATTCTTTTGTTTATTCATTTGTTGGCTTCCTTATTGCCTGCCTTTCTGTGCTGGAATACTAGCCTCCTGGAGATGGAAACCTGGTTCGCTTCACCCCTGAGTCCGCAGCACTTAGGAGGGTGTCTGGCAAATGATAGCTACTCAAGGTGTTTGTTTATCTTTATTTGCAGAAGCAAAGTGGCTTATCCAGGGTCATGATCAGCTCTTAATGACAAAGTAATAATTTTTAAGCAACAGGTATTTATTCAGTACCTACAACATGGCGGGCCCTGTGCTAGGGTCTTGGCATACAAAAGCAAGTAGGATGAACAAGAATGGGCGAAGTTCCTGCTTTCGAACATCTTCCGGTCAATTTGTGGGAAGAGTATCGAAACCAACATAGTGCCCTGTGTGGGAAACAATGCTGGGACCCGGCAAAGTCAACGGAGCTGTAAGTTCCAGAACATACTTGCTTCTGGAAGGCAAGATGGTGAACTAAGATAATCGGCTTACTTACAAAAACTAACAGGTGCAGAAATTCTACTTCTGCATGTTTATGTGAAGAAAATGAAATCACAGTCTCAAAAAGATACCTGTACTTCCATGTTATTGCGACATTATTTACAACAGGCAAGATGTGGAAATGCTCGAAGTGTCCATCAGTGGACTGATGGACAAATAAATATATATATATAAATATACACACACACATACACACGATGAAATGCCATTCTGCCATAAAAAGAAGGAAATCATGCCATCTGTGACAACATGGATGGATCTTGAGAGCATTAAGCTAAGTAAAATAAGTCAGACAGAGAAAGACAAATATTATATGATCTCACGTCTATGTGGAATCTAAAACACAAACAAAAAACCCTGAGTTCATAGAAAACAGAGAATAGATCCGTGGTTGCCGGAGCAGGGAGATGGGGGTGAGTGGGGGAAATGGGTGAAGGGGGTCAAAAGGCACAACTTCCAGTTATGTTTTTTAAATCATTTCTTTTAAAGATTTTATTTATTTGAAAAAGAGAATGAGAGATAGAGAGAGCACGAGAGGGGGGAGTGGCAGAGGGAGAAGCAGACTCCCTGCTGAGCAGGGACCCTGATGCCGGGACTTGATCCTGGAACTCCAGGATCATGACCTGAGCTGAAGGCAGTCGTTTAACCAACTGAGCCACCCAGGCACCCCCCAAACTTCCAGTTATAAGATAAGTGTAAGTCCTGGGGTTGTGACGGACAGCATGGAGACTGCAGGTAAAAACACCGTGTTGAGTATCTGAAAGTTGCTAAGAGGGCAGATCTGTGTGGCGATGGATGATAACGAAACGTTGTGGGGATCATGTCATAACATAGACGATACCAAATCATCATGTTGTACACCTAAAATGAATACCATGTCATATGCCAAGTGTATCTCAATTTTTTTAAAAGAAAAGAAGGAAACTAGCTGCTTACTCATCAAGACTCGCTTCAGTACCCCGCCTCGCTCGGTCTGCCAGTTGAGAGCTGTTATATCTTAAACTCTGTCCAGTCTCAGTCTCTGTCTTGCAAGACCTGCCTTACAAATCAGGCACCGAGGACCTAAAACCCTGCAGATTCCTTCCTCTCAAGTCCCCTTCTCAGACACTCCTGAGACTCCGTCCAGGCAGTGCCCTCCCTGACCACAGCGCTCCTAATAGACTCAGCTCTGCCTGATCGACAGGTTTTTCTAGTAGTCTTTGGGCCTCCTGCAGTTGACAGGGAGATAGATGATATTTAAATAGGCAAATAAATGAGCAAGATCATATCAGAAATGACTCAATTCTATGCAGAAGAAGGGCGAGGTGCTGGAGACTGGTGGGAGCGGGGCGGTCAGATGAGGTCTCCCGAGGAGGTGGTGGCTTGTGAGCTGAGACCTGAGTGATGAGGAAGTGGGAGCTGGGGATAATTTGGGAAACACGCATTCTGGCAAAGGGAAGAGCTCATTCTGAGGGCAGTGGGTCAGGGAGGTGGCAGAGAGAAGAAAGGGCAAGGCCTCAGGGGCTGCAATAAGGAGTTTGGATTTTATTCTATGAGCCCTGGAAAGCCACCAGGGGTTTGAAGCAGGAAGTCACTGTCAGAAAATAATTTTTAAAATAGTTAAAAACATGATTCTTAGTCCAATATTATCATGAGCCCAAGTAACGAGGAAACCAGCAGGATGGTAGAACATTTGAGGAACTGAGATATAATCTGTCCCTCAAGAAAGGCATGCTGAGAAAAATTCGCTAAGTTAGAGACCAAACTGGTTTATGCCCCACTGGGCAATGCAATCCTAACTTCTGCGGGTACCTCTATTCCAGACAGAAATCATTTGCCTCGTGAGCAATCTGAGCTCAACTTCCCCACCTGTCCATTCTGCTTCTCTTTCTTCTTTTCTCCAGTGGTGATTCTGAGAGCACCCCCTAAGGAGTGTCCTCACGCCACTTCCGTCTCAGAGTTAACATCCTGGACAACCGAACTGGCATCATGCATTCCTATTGCGTAAAGTTCTACAAGTTAGCACACAACTTCGCAGAGCTTGAGCCTTAAATAGTAAATAGCGAATCAAACAAAGGAACATTCCCCAGACAATTAAATTATTCTTTATTATTACTAAACTACATAATTGGGTGAGCTCATTAGAGAGCCATCTTTTTGCATTGTTTTCATGTTTTCAATAGTTTTTCTTTTTCTTTTTTTAAAGATTTTATTTATTTATTTGACAGAGAGAGAGAGAGACAGCCAGTGAGAGAGGGAGCACAAGCAGGAGGAGTGGGGGAGTGGGAGAGGAAGAAGCAGGCTCCCATCAGAGGAGCCTGATGTGGGGCTCGATCCCAGAACGCTGGGATCACATCCTGAGCCGAAGGCAGACACTTAACGACTGAGCCACCCAGGCGCCCCTCGATAGTTTTTCTTAACATGACAAACTGAGGTTTGCAATCCTTGTCTGTCAGATTCCATGCATGGCTCTTTCCTCCACATGTTTCCAGAGTGTGAGGACCAAGGTCAATGACGGACTAGAATTACCACTGAACTTCAGAAATCAGGGGTACTCTGGAGTATCTGGAACGGCTGCTCTCCCAGAACCTGGTCGTTTCCTCACTGTTAGCTGAAACCCCAAGCCAAAGGTGGAGATTGAACACTCCTGGGACTTAAGTTCTCATTTAGTTCATCAACTGACAGTTGATGAGTTGTGGGGACCCAATAAGTCTGTGCATCTATGCTTTGGGGTTGTGACTCTGTGGAATCAGGATCTAGTTGGTTCCCTGTTAGCATTCAGACTGTCCCAGCATCCATACATCCAGCTTTGAAAAAGTAGATGGGATTTGTATAGGCAAACAGAGAATTTGAAAGAACTGAGACATCTAAATTCTTGCAGATGTGAGGTAGGGTTGCAGTGAGCAACCATTGAAAAGGATCCTTATGGGCTGAAGTTAAACAAGGAAGCAATGGCATGTTGCTAACTGAGTTTGCTCTTTTTCAAGGGCCCTGGATTATCATTGCTTTCACGTGCATTTATAATTCTAGCCACTGTTTGTCCCTCTTCCCAGATGCATGTTTGTGATTAAGCACTGATATCATTAGACAATGGAAGCCCTGATTGGTGCTGGCATCACAGCTCTAGAAGGGTGGCCGCTCCAAAGTTCTCACAGTTCTCTTTACTACAGCACCCCGTTTCTCTGACAGCAGCAGCCCTCAGGGCTCTTGCCAGGACTATGCTGGGGTGTCAAAAAAAGGTGCCAGTTGGTTCTTCCAGGCTCCCAGAACACTCCTTGACGAAACATACAATATATACTAATAGCAACTTAATATATACTATCAGCAATTTAAATGTAATGAATCCGTCCTACAGAGTTACCTCTTCAAGTGAGCAAAGATACACGGGCAGAGTAGCTCGTTGCAACAATGGTAGTAACAGCAAAACGTTGTGTGCATTCTAAGTGTCTATAGAACAAGAGTTAGAAAAATGATAGTACCTCCATTCTACAAAGACTTAAGCAAATGTTAAAAAAGAGAAGGTAAAGGATCTGTGCTGCCAAGGAGAGATTTTCATGTGAAACAAATAAGGCCAATTGTAACATATGTTATGATTAGGAACCCATTTTACAAAGCTCAACCTTTATCTTCAATCTGTGCGTGTGGTAGAAAGGTCTAGAAGGACACACAGAAAACCATTCATGTTTATTAGTTCTGAGTAATGAGAGAATAATGTCCAGTTTTAATTTATGTAATTCTCTATTTTAAACAATTTTCTTCATGAACATCTATGACTTTAAAAATTTGCGCTAAAATTCACATAATATAAAATTACTACTTTAATCATTTTTAAGAGTGTACGATTCAGTATTTTTTTTTAGTACATCAAAAAAAGTTGCACAACCATCCCCACTACCTAATTACAGAACATTTCATCGCCCTAACCTGTGCCTTTTGTTTGAAGAGTTTTATCCATTGTCATTTGAATTATTGTCTTTTTCAACTCTATCATTTCTAGTTGGTTCCATGCAGTAATCTCTCTCTCTCTTTATTGCAAATGTCTATTTGATGAGACCCCATCATCATGGTTTACTTTAGTTCTTTAGTGAATTTAGCTCTTGGTTCCTTCTTTGAGCATATTTTAGTTGATTTAAAGTCTTTGTCTAGTAAGTCCGACATCTGGGCTTCCTAGCAACACTTTCTATTGATTTTTTTCTTTCTTTCCTTTTTTTTTTTTTTTTAATGTTGTGGAGGCCATAGATTCTTGTTCATTGGCGTGCCTCATAATTTTTTATTGAAAAATGGAAAATTTGAGTACTTTAATATAGCAATTCTGGAAATCAAATTCTCTTCCTTCTTCTGGGTCTGTAGCTGCTGTTTGTTAGTTTGTTTGGTGAATTTCCTGAACTAATTTTACAGTCTGTATTCTCTGTTATGTGTGGCCACTGAAGTCTATGTTCCATTAACTTGTGGCTGACTAGTGAGTCAACAGAAATTTCTTTAAATGTCTGGAACCAACAAAACAAAACTCCCAGTCTTGGCCTGCAGGCTCCGTGTGTGTGTGTGTGTGTGTGTGTGTGTGTGTGTGTGTCAGTGGACACCTTTGGCACTCAGCCAAGAGGTTTTCAGTTCTGCTTTAGCTTTCTCTTCTTGCTTGTGAAGAGCCTGAAGGTCAGCGAGGTCTTTTCCTAGCAGGTGCCTGGCTCCAGAAATGCATCTAGCCTTCTAGATTTCCAGGAAACTGTGGTAAATTTTCAAAGACCCAATTCCCCAAAGCATTCCTTTCCTCCGCCTTTCTTCCCAAACTTCTTAGTTAGTCTATTGTTTGGTTTGTCTCCATTGTTATCCCTTGCCCTGGGTGGCTGTGGGTATTACACTTGCCTTTAAAGACTTCTGACAAACATTCCTCCTCCAGTCCATAGCCACTTTGGCTGGGGGAGTTCTGTGTTAGACGAAGTAAAGGAAAGCCCCCTGAGCTGTCCTTCAGGGAGCCAGAAGGCAGATCAAAACACCGGTTGGTTCACTGGGAATAAGGTCTGCTGCGCCCGCTCTGTTACCAGGACCCTGTACTAATTATGCTCTTGTCTTCAAGGTCACTACTGAGCTGGGAGAGGGGATGGGGACAGAGTGAGTTGAAATGCCACAAAGCTATTTTTGTCTTCCTCAATGCATTCACCTATTTGCTATAAACGTTTGATTCACTTCCAGAGTTCTGATGAAATTGGTTCTGACTTTGGTTTTTTGGTTTTTTTTTTTTTTTTTGTCAGTTTATACAATTTTGTGGTTCCCTGTTCCAGCATTTTCACTGATGTCACCACATTTATGCCTTTTTTAAATAAACTTTTTCTTCATGTTAATCATAGATTCACACCCAGTTGTAAATAATGATGCAATTTTCCCCAGTGATATTATCTTGCAAATTTATAGTACAATATTACAATCAGGATACTGAAAATGGATACAGTCAAGATATAGAAAGTTCCAGCAACACAAAGATCCCGTCTGCCGCCCTTTTATAGCCACACCCACCTCTGCCCATCCTTTCCACCCTAATCCTGGAAAACCACTAATCTGTTCTCCATTTCCATAATTCTGTTTTTCCAAGAATGTTATAAAAAGGGAATCATATAGTTTGTAACCCTTTGAAATTGGTTGTTGTCACTCAGCCTAATTCCCTGGAGATTCATTCAAGTTGTTGTGTGTATCAACAGTTTGTTCCCTTTTATTGATGAGTTTCATAATTAAAACCTGCAGGAAAACCTTATTTGCTTAAAACCACTCAATTAAATTCACCTTCACAGAGTTTTAGAAGCTTAAGCACTGGCTAAGGCTTGAGGTCGCACGTAGGTAAATGGCAGTGCCTGTCTTTCACTTGGCTTATGGAGACAGAGCTAACAAAGCAATGTGACAGGTGTCTTAGCTGTGGGTGAGCAATTGTCTTTGGAAGCCCAGAGAAAGCAGATTTGGTGTAGTGGGCTAGGGGATGCAGAGAAGCGTATTAACCTGTGTACCGGCCGAGTTTACTCGACAATGTTAAGTCTCAGTTCCTCAGCTCCCACATGTGTAAAATGGGATGATAGCTGTCTACGCATGCCAGGATTAAATGAGATCGTGCATAGTGAACACTTTATAAACAATTATTATTGTTCTCACTTTAGTTTCAGTTTGTTGTTGCCCCGCCATCTACCAGTTTGGCCTCTTAACTTCCTTGTAACAGGCCCCATAAATAATGATCACAACTTCTTTTCCTGAATTTTCCAGGGTTCCTTGTTTAAAATACAAAATGGTTCTGTCATGAGCATCCAAGTCCCCTCCATGGGGCTTTCTCTTGGCCTTGTGATTTCTGCTTTTATCTGTGGTTCGCACAAATGCATTTGGGCATTGAGAGATGACCTGAAAATTCCTGTGGCCAAATGTTTCCTAATGGGGAAGGCCTTCTGTAGTTGAGATGGGAGATGAGGCCGAGTGATGCCGGGAAGCCCTTCCAGCATCTAGAGGTAAAGGGTGTTGGCTGGGCCTCTCTGGATTTGTTCCTTAAGTGTTACAGGCCCAGGTCCATGTGGGACGCACCAACACTCTTCAGAGCTTGTTATCACCACTGCCCTTGAGAAAGGCCAAAGAGAGCCGTGAGGCAGCACCTACCATCTGGTTCTAGGAAAGCAGGAGCCTGGATTTTCAGTCTGTGGTCTGAATGGCCTGTGGCCTTTCCGGTGTCTATTATGTCAATCGTTTCCTTCCGGGCACATTGGGTAGACCAGGGCTGGCACACCATGACCATAGGCCTAATCTGACCCCCGGCTTTTAGTGTGTGGCCAGTAAGTGTGAGGTTTACGTTTTTAAATGATTGAGACAAAATTCAAAGAAGAAGAATGTTTTGTGACACGTGAAAATAGAAGGAAATTAAAAATTCAGCTTCCATGAATAAAGTTGTATTGATACGCAGCTGTGCTCAGAGTTGGAGCAGATGTGAGAGAGACTGTACGGCCTGCAAAGCCAAGCATATTTACTACTCGGCCCTTCAGAGAAAAAGTTTGCCAAGCCCTGATTTAGAGCGTGGGCTCTGGAGCCAGACAGAGCTGGGGTTGAAGCCCGACTAGCTGCGCGACTTTGGGTAAGTTACTTTCCTCTCCCTGACCCAGCATCCTCCTCTGCAAAGCAGGAATGATAAAGGCCTGAATCCCACGGTGTCGTTGTGAAGATTAAATAAGATGATGCCAGCAACATGTGCAGTACAGCGCTTGACACCTAAGAACTCAAAAAATGATCAGTATTAGTGTACTAACAGCAAGTGTTGTTTTTAACTATGTGACAGGTGCAACGGGCCCGGAGAAGAACGAAACGCCATCTCTACCTTCAAATCGCCCACAGTGTTCATAACGAAGCAATGACAAAGAAAGACAGGTGTAACGCGTGGGATGAATGTTAAGAAAAGAGGAAACCCAGGGTGCCCGGGGGGCTCAGTTGCTTAAGCATCTGCCTCGGCTCAGGTCATGATCCCAGGGTCCTGAGATCGAGTCCTGCATCAGGTTTCTTGCTCGGCAGGGCGTCTGCTTCTCCCTCTCCATCTGTCTACCGCTCCCCCTGCTTGTGCTCTCTCTCTCTCTCTGTTAAATAAATAAATAAAAATCCTAAAAAAAAAAAAAGAAAGAAAGAAAGAAAGGAGGAAACTCAATTCCAGGTAGCAACGGAGTTGATGGGTTTGAGGATGCTGCAGAGCTCCCAGAGAAGATGGCCAAGATTCAGGAGGGAGGCCGACAGTGGCAGGTGAGAAGCAAATCACAAATATTCTTAAAGAGCAATTTCTACATGCCTGATATGGGGAAAGCGCTTTCTGTAATTTTTTTTCCAATTATTTAATCCAGGGCACATTTGGCAACATCTGGAGCTATTTTGGGTTGTCACAACTGCTCAGGAGGTGACATTTGGTGGGGAGAGGCCAGGGACGCTGCTACACCTTCCCCCCCCACACAGGACAGCCCCCCACCACCAAGAACTATCCCGTCCAAGGTGCAAACAGGGCTGAGGCTGAGAAGCCTGAGATAATCCTGGGAGGAACTATTCTTATCTACAGTTTATTGAGATTTACAGTCCCACTTGCAGCCCCCAAGCCCCCAGGGTGCCCCTGACCATTCTTAGAGCCTCTCCTGGTCAGCCACTGAGAGGCCGCTGAGTGGTTTTGTAGGAAAGTGACAGGGATGGTGTCAGACCCAGCACACATCGACAGTGGGGAAAGATGTCGGTGATCGGCCTGGCGTTTGGCCTGCAGAGCACATATTTTCATGCCGTTTAAACGGGCAATTACTGAAGTCGCCACTCTCTGTTTCAACAAGGGAGGCTTAATTAAGTGGTTACAGACATCTCCCTGATGGAATAATATTTGTCTTTGCAATGCAGAAAACACGCGATAATGTGTTGAGTAAGGCGGTGGCTCCTCCTCCCCGGGGAAGGCCTCTCCCCCGCCCCACCCCCTCCCGTTTTCCTTCCTTCTCGATCCGGTCCTTGGGTCTCGGCACCTCCTGCGCCCAACCGCCGGATCCAGCGCGCCCCCACGCGGCCGCCTCGGAGAAGCTCACCTCCAGCGGAGGCGAAATCTGGTTTTGATTCAATTTGATTAAGTCAGGGGCTTAGCGAGTCTGGCTGTGAGTGAGGCTTGGTCCTGGGCCCTTCAGGGACTATAAACAAGAACTTTTAGGCACGCGGGGTGGGGATGGGGGCACGCGGAGACAGATAACTACAAAAATGGGGTTAAAAAGTTAACGATTGGAGCCAGACTGTCTAAGTGCCCGCTCCTGTCGCTGCTGGAGAACCGTATGACTTTGGGCAAGTCATTAACCTTCCCAAATAATGCTGGCGGTGACCTCCCGGCACGCTGCGAGGCTCCACGGGACAGCATTCAACGTTGTCGCTGCCTCATCCGGTGCTTGGAAAACGGAACATGCTCAAACGTGCCAGCCATTCACTTTATTATTATTATTTGACTATTATTATCACCGCTGATCTTTGTATTACACTTTAGAAGACTCCCGAACACACTCCCCCCTCTCCCTCTCTCCATCCCTTGCGACTATATTAAACTTAATATTTCTGTAAACTCAAGTAAGGGGGAGAGAAGGAAAAAACATGTTATCACACATGCCTGCACATAAATCACTTTCAGATCCTTTGGCATTTGTTTCCCTCTTAACCCAACACAGACCCAGGAGGAATGGAGAGTACGTTAGGTCGTATATTCACATTTGAGTTCATAGTAGAGAAAGTGAATCAATATTAACCATGCCACTTCCCTTCCTCCTCGCACTCTGTATTTTCTGGGTAGTGTTGATTGCAAAATGGGCTGGGCTCTCGTTGACCCCCATGACTTAAGCAAAGAGAGCATCTGGAGAAAATACAACTCCTTTTTATTACAAAGGGAGACACAAACTGTAAATAAGTAAGCAAATGGTTATTTGATTTGAACATTAATGAATAATATTAAATTAATGTTATCGATGATAATTTATGCTGTATTATATATTACAAATTATAATGTGAATTATAATCAAGTCTATCAGTCCAGGGCAAGGTTTCTCAGCATTATTGACATTTCGGACCAGATCATTCTTTGTCGTGGTGGAGACTGTCCTGTGCACGGCAGTGTGTTTGTCAGTATCTCTGGCCTTTACCTATTAGATGCCAGTGGTAAGCCCCCAGTTGTGACATTGACAAATGTCCTCTGGGAGGACAAAATCAGCCCCAGTTGAAAACCACTGATAGAGACTGTGCTTTTTTGTGAGATCATCGAGTTACAGCAGACAAAAGGGAGAGTCCAGCCTGTATAATTGTAAGACAGCAGTTCGGGAATGGCATGTAGGCCCCTCCTCCCACAAAACAGCCCTGGCTATGATGTGGGAAAGGTCCCCAGGACCCCTACAGAGCTGGAATTTGAAGCAAAGGAAGTGGGAATTGAAAGCTGTTCCCAGGATCCACAGTTCTGCCGCGTGTACAAAACCCATGACAATCCTCGGAATCTTATGACAAGTTTAGTTTAATAAAAGATGCCTATTTTATTCATTGTAAAACAAATGTTATAATATTAAAGGAAAATTAATTTTTAAAGTGCCACAAAAATCTCGTATTCCTTGCATACTTTGCTTTTTGTTTTTTGGGTTTTTTTTTTTTTCTCAAGTTACTTGTGGAATCTTACACACCAGGGGTTGGCAAACTGCAGCTTATGGGCCAAGTCTGGCTGGCTGCCTGTTTTTACAAATAAAGTTTTATTGGCACACAGCCACACCATTTGTTTACATTACTGTCTGTGGCTGCTTTCGTTCTACAATGGCAGAGCTGAGTAGTTGTGACAGACCATATTGCCTAGCAGAGCCTAAAATATTTATTATGTAGCCCTCTTTGTTATCGACACACATTGTCTACAAAATTTCAATTGTATTATACTACTTTGATATGGCACAGAACAAATTTAATGGAATGTAACAAATAAAACAAATTTAATGTAATGTGGGTTCTAAGATTTTCCTGATGACCAAACGTCTTCACAGCCACAACCTCACCTGAAGGGAGGTTTTGTCATTATCCTTCTCAAGGATCAGAAAGGACAACCGAGGCAAAGGAAGGTGACATAACTAGCCCACAGTCACAGCCAGTAAAGTGAGAGCCGAACCTCATAATCTTGCCCTTTGCTCTACAGTCCCTCGTGTATCTACCTGCCCCAAGCTGTGGATTCGTCATGGGTATGCAGCAATACGCAAATTCACTTAGGGGTAATTTTACTACAAGTTGATTTTTCTAAACAGTCAACTCCTTAGTAACCAGCCCAGATAAAAATTACTTTTTTGGTTTGATGATTTGTTTCGTTTCCCAGGATGGTGACAGAGATTTCCCCAAACCAAAGAGACTTAATTTCCCCTCCTGGCAAATCAAGGCGGATACATAATTTCCCCGTTGTTTTATAAATATGGATGCTGAGGAAGTCACATGAAGCCACGAGAAAAAAATCAAGCTGGCGTAGCTCTGTGGGAAGGGGAGACACGGGAGACCTGCTTAGCAGATTTGTGGGTGCCATTATTTCTGTGCCCTGCGGCAGAATTGGCTGAGATGAGATAGTAGATCCTTGGGCCGTTTTTTTAAGTGTGTTGTAGGGAAAAAGAGAGAGAAAAGAAGGTCCTGTGGTCAAACGAAGTTGGGAAACCCCAGTTTAAACAAAGACAAAACAGGTTCCTGCTGTAGAAACTCTCAGAGTCTTTACCAGACTGATGTGCGTGCTTGTAACTTGCCAAGGGGGCAAGACCAGCAGCACTTCACAGCCTCGCTTGACGGTGGCGGGCTTGCATCCAGACGCATCTGCCAGGGGTGCTCCGTAGAAACCTCCTGGGGTCCCTGCAGTGTTCCACATGCGGTGCTGGTCCCTCCACACGGTGCATCCACCAAACGAGGATTATTACTCTCCCCACTTTACAGATGAGCAAATGGATCACCCTCGTTAATTCAGTTAGTCCGTTCAGCTCCTTGAGGGAATCGGGGATAAAATGGTTTAACCTTCTCATTGATTTCTCAGACTTCTGCTTGAGAGACGGACCTACTTTGTGCGTCGTGGGGTTCTACCACAGCCTGAATTGACTAGAACGTAGTGATTGCCTTTCTGGCCACTGCAGTAGCCATTACGAAGTCCCCTCAGTCTGATGGTTCTCGCTCTCCGTCCTAAACCGTGGGGTGTCCTCTGAATGGTCACACAGAAGCTGAAGTGCTGGTGAAGCTTCAGAAACTTTCTTTCCCTGTGGGGGCACCTGAGTTTTCAGTAGGACTGGGTCTGTCCCCAAGGGAAATTCTTCTGATTTATGTTTTAGCCAGGACTTTGGTCGCAAGTGTCAGAAACCCAACTCTTAAGTAAAAAGAGGACTTGACTGATACATGAATCCAAGGCAGGGCCAAAGAACCAAGGCTTGGGAAGGGCAACCACCCAGCTGGGCCCAGGAACCATCAGAACCGGGGCAGGGAATGTTCTAGAATGCTGCTTTTGCCTCATTTCTTGGCTTTTCTCTGTAGACAGCTTTATTCTCTTTCATTGCAGACTGGCTCTGCTGAGGTAGGATGCATGGTGACGTGGTCTGAGATTTTTTAATACCACGGTTTCAGCCCTCAGAGAATAACTGACTGACATGCTTTCTGAACCCATGTCCAAATCCCAGGGAAGGCGTTTGTTGGTCCAGCAGGGTCAGATGACCATTCTGGGAACCATCAGCCAAGACCCTTGGTGGGAGTGGATGAGTCACAGGATATTAAAAGCGACGCTATCAAATTAGCCACCGGAGAGAGCCAATGATGGCCAGACAGGTCTCTCAATTTCTTACTCTGGCTTTTACTCCACCTATGAAAGCTGGTCATTTAGGACAGCAAATTCTTATTTCACTATAAGTAAACAGCGTTTTTTCTCATAAAAAAAAAACAGTGAAAGGTAATGTTTAAGTGGAGCTAATAATAGTATCACCTCACAGATTCTTGGGGAGATTACAGATCTTCTGAGCATGTGCACATCTCTGGGGGACCCCAAAAGCGAAGCTGCAGCAACACCCCATGGAGGACTGCATTCTTCGCCCTTCCCCTAAAACCTCCACTCCAACCCACAGTTAGAGTAAATTTGTTTCCTGAGACAACCTTATTTCCTCAGAAAAGGTCTAATTTTCCCAGGAAGTGGTCCATTTCATCAAATCCAAAAATGATTTCAGCTGTCTGATGACATAGGCCTCCCTTGTTCTCCGCCCCACCGCCTCCATCCCCGTCCCTTCCTGGAAACGCAGGCAGACAACGGCGGAGGCATCTCGATCCCACCGCCGTGTTTTCTAGACCATGGGTGAAATGGAGACGTTAGGTTGCCGTGCCCTTGAGCAACACCGAGGGTACCGAAAACCACTGGTTTTCCAAGAAGGAATGCGCAGAGGAGGCATATGGTTTTTATAACTGACAAGACATTCTGATTCGACAGGACAACCCAAATTGGGCGCGAGCGAAAGCTGCACCCGAGGAACCCCTCTCAGTCTAGGGCTCTGACCGCGCTCGCGAGCTGGACGCCTCCAGCAAATCCCCTCGCCTCTCTGGCTGGGTTCCCTCCTCTCGGACCTGGAAATGACATTGATTTTGGGGACTAAACAACACAAGGGCTGTGAAGCGGCCTAGCGAGCTGCCTGACGCACAGGGAGGGAAACACGTCCCCGGTCCCCTGGAGGACCGTAGAACCGGAGAGGGAATTCCTTGCCCTCTGCCAGCCCATGTCAATCGACAGTCAAATTATTCTTAAGCACCACTTTTCTTTTAATCAGACTGTTCTTCACCGGGGCTGTTTTAATTAAAGGTCCGCTGTCAACACAAAACATATGTTCTGAAGTCTTGCTTTGGTTACTAATGATGCCCAGGATTATTAAGTCTGGAAGGAATTTCCAGCTCTGGCTTGCTGGGTCTTTCCTCCCGGCCCCGCCCCTTAAGCCCCCAGCCCTCATGCATCTCGGCCTCCACGCGCAGGCCCTCCCTCCTCAGCGTGCTTGGTCTTTCGGGAGCTGACCTGGGTAAGCAAACCGTTCACATCAATATTCAGGGTATAATGTCCTAAGATATGGTTCTGACCCTTTCCTGTTCCTGCTGACAATCCTTCCCTTCAGATCCAGGCTATAATTCGGTGTTCCTTCAAAATACATTCTGTAAAAAAAAATACACTCACGCATACTATACACACACACACATATGTAGAAATACATACATATACACACATTCGCATTCATGTATGTGTGTTTATATGCACGCATAGGCATATATACATATGCACACACGTATACTAAATGTGTATACAGTACATGTGTGCATGTATGTATCTTATGCACCTATAGCTGTAGAAGTACACGCTAGTATCAGATATGTATGTATGTATTTGTACATATATGTATATGCACATACGCACATTTCTGTTTACCTATGTACACACACACACACACACACATTTTTTTCCTGTGGGTTGGAGAAGAGGGCAGACTGATCTCTTGTGGTGGAACTCAGCACTTTTTCAGTTGTGCCAAGTGTGGCTGGAGGCCTTCTAAAATGACCCCCAGTGTGGGCCTCTGGGTGGCTCAATCAGTTAAGCCACCAACTCTTGGTCTCAGCTCTGGTCTTGATCTCTGGGTCATGAGTTCAGGCCCTGCATTGGGCTCCATACTGGGTGGAGCCTACTTAAAAAATATAAAATACAATAAAATACAATAAAATAACCTCCAGCGATGACTACTTGCTGGTATTTACAGCCTGTATAATTCCTTCCCCTGGAGTGTGAGCTGGACTTAGTGACTTGTTTCTATCCAGCAGACTGCGGTGAAAATGATGATGTCACTTGTGACGTAAGCTTATAAAAGACGGTGCCTTCCGTCTCACCGGTAACCTCCTGCCCTCTTGACTCTGTGCTCTGACGAAGCCGCTGTCATATGGAGAGGCCCACGAACAAGCCCTCGACCTGATGACCGCTCAGAAGCCTAAAAGTGAATCCACCCCCAGTCGAGGCTTGAGATGACTACAGCCCTGTCACCTTGATCACACAGCCTGGGAAGACCCCCAGCTAAGTTACGCCCCGACACCTGACCGGGGGTGGGGGGATAATGCACGTGAGTTGCTTAGAGCCCCCAGGTGGGGGTAATCTGGTACGCAGCGATAGACTGCTAATCATCCTAAGCAATCCAGCCTGGTCCCACGTTGGCGGACTCCTGAGTTACATACCTGGCAAGCGGCAGAAGACAGACTCTTCTGGAAAGTGAGGATAACAATGGTCCCTGCCCCAGAGCACTGCTGTGAGCATGAGGTGGGATAGTGTTTGCTAAACCATAGCAGGGCTCAGCCGGCAGCACGGCCCCAGCCGCTGGCAGCACCACTGGCTCCTCGAGCCCAGGCTTGTGCGACCCCCTCCATGGAGACTTTCTGCAGGCCTTCTACAGGCTGGGGACCCACTCATTCACCACCAGCACCAGGCCTCTCTCCTCCTCCCCTGGGCCAACAGGAAGGGAGCCTCGTGTGTATGTTTCCTGAAGACTTCCATTTTGTTCTTCCCTCCTAAAATTTCATTTACTTCCTACCTTTACTTTTTTCTGACTATGAAAGTAATAAATGGTCAAAGCAAACGTAGAT
Organism: Ursus arctos; assembly: GCF_023065955.2. Classification (NCBI taxonomy): domain Eukaryota; kingdom Metazoa; phylum Chordata; class Mammalia; order Carnivora; family Ursidae; genus Ursus; species Ursus arctos. The sequence goes on from NW_026622819.1 coordinate 61,103,227, forward strand.
GTTTGGAAAAAGCAAAACAAGAGTTTACAAGCGCACAGAACAATCATTTGTTTTTTGGGCTAGTATGTCCACAGTACTTAGTCTGGGAAGGAGTAGGTAATAAATAAAGTATTTAATACATAAATTTATTGCCGAGAGGCTAGATTATGGGAGGACATTAATTTTTATTTTATACACTTCTGTATTATTTGGATTTTAAAATAATCGGCCATGTGTATTTTTGAACACAAATAACTGATATATTTTAGTTGTAAAAATGTAGAAAGTATGGCATGAATAATTGGAAAAACTGGCAGAAAACGAAGCCGGGGTGTGCATTAGTTTTCTCGAGCTACTGTCACAAGGCACCACACGTGGGATGGCTTGAAACAGCAGAAACGTCCTGTCTCACAGTTCTGGACGCCAGCAACTGGAAATCAAGGAATCGGCATGCACATTCCCCCTGCAACCCGAAGGGGGGCCCTTTGGTGCCTCTTCCAGATTCTGGTGGTTTCCCGGCGATCTTTGGCATTCCCTGACTTGCAATTATGTAAACACCAATCTCCGCTTTTATTGGCCCTTGGTGTGGCTCCTTCTTGTGTCCATGTCTTCTGACAAGGTCCCCAATCCTACTGGATTACGGGCCCACCCCACTTAAGTATCATCCCGTCTCGAATTGACTAAATGTATGGGTAATGATCTTACTTCCAAGTAAAGTCACATTCTGAGGTCCTGAGGGGGGAGAGGTTAGGACTTCAACATACCTTTTTCTTGGGGTGGGGGAACACTATCAGACCCACCACAGTATGGATCCTTCCAGACCTCCCTCCCAAGAGCTGCAAGCATTTCTGGAGTCTTACTATGCAGAGCACAAGGCATTTCTTGGGCAAAGAAGCCTGTAATACTCAAGTAATAGGAGGTGAACCAGGCTTTCAGGGGTGCAGAGAGGGACATTCCGGCTGAAAGCTGATTGTGCAGAGGGCCTGGGAGTAAAGTAGTAGGGGTGAGGGGAGGGAAGGAGAGAGAGGGGTGCTGACCACGCTGGGAGGGAGTGAACGTGGAACACGGGTGGAGTTGGGTCAGGCAGGATTGGCCTTGATTTCACACAGGGATCTGGGACATGTCCCACTAAGGGGGCCTTGGAAGATTTCAAGCATGGCAGGGACAGGATGAGATTTGTCCCCAGTTTACCAAGACAGTCCCAAGACAAGTGCTGCCTTTCAATGACTGTATTAAGGAAGAAATATAACCATAGTATGAGCACTGGTTACGTGCCAGACACTTGCTAGGTTATCTTGTTAAACTCGAATATGACTAGCATTTTTACCCCCGTCCTACAGAGGAACACGGAGGCTCAGGAGGGTGGGTGGCATCTCTGAGATTACAAACACGGGTAAAATAATGTGAGGATTTGAACTCAGGTCTGTTTTAATTCAGAGCTTGGGCTCTTAACTATGTTACCAAAATTTATTATTATTATTATTATTATTATTGTTATTATTATTGTGCTCTGGATTTAACCATAGAAGCCTGAGATTGGTAAGAATTAACATGATTCCAAAAGACCCTAAAATGCTGTTCTGTGGGGGCCTGGCTGGCTCAGTTGGTTAAGCGTCTGCCTTCGGCTCAGGTCATGATCCCAGAATCCTAGGATCAAGTCCTGCATCAGGCTGTCTGTTCAGCGGGGAGTCTGCTTCTCCCTTTCACTCTCTCTCTCTCTCAAATAAATAAATAAAATCTTTAAAAAAAATTGTTGTTCTGTAATGTCCAAACTCCCAAATCCTGCACCGACCCAGCAGGGACAGAGGTTGGAGAACATCCTTGGAACTCTTCTTCTAGTGCTGGAGGCCAGTGAAGCCACACAATGCGAGGGCCACACCAACCCCCTAAGCGATCTCAAAGCAAAGCCAGGAATTCCTTTCCATTTTTGCACGGATCCAGCTGGGAAGAAATAACTAGAAAGACATAATCATAGTCAGAGCAATCCGTTTGCAGGATGTGAGTCTGAATCTGGGCCTTGCCACACATCAGCCATGTAACATGGGGCAAGCCAGATCTTCTCTGTGAGTTTTGGGATTTCTTGTCTCTAAAACGGTGGGTAATGATACCCATGTTGCAAGGTTATTTTACAACTTGAAGTCATATGTGGCTGGGACATTATGGCTGGTGAATAAATGGTAAGCAATAGTATTGTCTTTATCATGGTTATTATTCATATCTTTATTGTTACATGGTCCTAACTAAAGACATCTTTTAATCAATGAAACAATTTTTCTCTAGCTCCCTTTTTGGGGAGTGGCTGAACTCATGCCTCTATAATCATGGATTAGGCGAAGCCCATTTTTTCTTGACATAGTTGGAAAAATCAGGCATCAAGCAAAGAGAACTAACTACGCTAAATTGTACCAGGCTGGGGTATTTGGCTGGTGATAAAAACCACCTCCTTCCAGAGACTTCTCAGAAATCTCCCAGGCCTGCATGGAATTTGAAAAGCAGTCCCTCATGGAATCTGCCGGAGACAATGCATCCAGTGGTGAGTGGTTGGAACAGGGAAGCTCAGCAACGCTGTCTTCTGAGAGGTGGGGATGGGGCTCGGGTCCCGTGCACAGGTCCCTTTGTTTGATGGCACAGCATCTGATAGGTTCCAATTTTACAAAACAAGTGGGAATAACTTCTAACAAAGCAGAAGTAACATGCCCAGGAAACATCAAAACTCTCCTCTGAGATGCCCCCAGAGGATACAGAAAAGGTTACAAGCGTGTTGTGTCCTCCATATGAAAATACTCTTTTGATTGCCTCGGCAATTCATCAGCTCTGTTCTTGCCAAATGGGCAGTGGCCAGGCACCCTCGGCAGACCTTCCCCTCCCTGGCCTGGCTAGGCTCTCAGAGGAGGTGGTCCTGACAGTGAAGTGCCCTTGTTAGTTTCAGTGTCCACGTGAGGTTTTTTTAAAGGCATATGGATGGGGGTGCCCAACAAGAAAAAGCAAGGCTGAAGCTCTCCTGCTGTTGCTGCCCAGACTTCAGCAGATGGTGCCTCCGGACGGCTTAGTGACATAATATCGAAGATCCGAAAACCAAAGTTATCCCGTTTGCCAAACGATGGGGAGGCCCAGCTTGGCCTCAGGAGGATTGCTACTTGGGAGGATTACCGGCACCCAGGCCTCCCTCCATTCTCCTCCCATCCCCCGCTCTCACCAGCCCTGCAAGAAGTGTTTTAAAATTCCACTTAATCAAAATGGTAGTAGGGAGCCTTTGAGTTTCCATTCCTTTGGCTTCAGAGACGTCCTCTTCCAGCATTTAAGAAGGAAGGAGAGAGAGCTCTTTGTTCACTCTTCCAGTTCTTTGCCCAACCCCTCAGGGTCTCCCCACATCATGGCAGCTCACTTCCTCCTGGATCTTAGTCCGCTGTGCTCTGGGGACCAGCCCTGGGCAGGGTGCAAGCGCTCTTCCTTCCTCCCTGAGTCGCTCACCCAGGGCTCTGGCAACGATCCCGACTTACCAGGTTTCCTGGGCTGTGTTTCAGCTTCAGGTCTTGCCAAATTGTTGGGTTTTGTCCAAGTCGTCTCCTTGTTTCCAGAAGTACCTCTCTAGGGTGGTTCCCAAAGGGCTCTTTCTCCACACATCACTGTCATCGTCCCCGTTGCTCCCATCATAATTGCTAACATTCGCCGAGCACTTATTATGCACCAGGCACTAACACGGCATGACACAGAGGTTACATAACCCTTCCAAGGTCACATGGGCGAGTAGGTGGTGAAGCTGACGTGCAGAGCCACGCTCTCTGACTCTACAGCCCTTAGCACCCCAGTTTACTTTTCCCACATTTTGCCAGCTCACTCCCCTCCTCAAAGATCCCTGGAACGGGCCCCATCACCTCCAGGATAAAGGGGGAAGTCACCCAAACGGCAGTTAGTGTCGGCCTCGTGCAGAAGCTATCTCCATGGCCCGTCTATGACAAGACCTCTCTTACGCTTTTCCGTGGTTTTCATGCTCTGGCCAAGGCCCAATTTTCTTGTCATTTCCTCTGAAACAATTTTTTCCACAGCTTTCCGAAGTTATTCACAACATTCTCTCTCTTCTGATGATACTGTTACCCCAAATCCCATCCCCCCCTAGATCCGATAAAAGCTAAGTGTATTAATCAGGACACATTGTGGAAATGGTCTTCTAATTCTTTTTTTTTTTAAGACCCTTTTTTAGAGCAGTTTTAGATTTACAACCAAATTGAGAGGGAGGTACAGGGATTTCCCACAGATCTGTCCCCATACACCTGCAGACTCCCCTATTACCAACGTCACTCACCAGAGTGGGACATTTGTTAATAAGGGCCAACCTACACTGACACGTCATAATCACCCAGAGTCTGTAGTTTACGGCTTACAAAAAATACAGAGTATTTTCACTGCCCTATAAGTCCTCTGTGCTCTGCCCATTCATCCTTCCCTCGTCCCAACTCCTGGCAACCACTGTCTCCAGAGTTTAGCCTTTTCTGGAACGTCACATAGCTGGAATCATACAGTGTGTAGCCTTTTCAAATTGGCTTCTTTCACTTTTAAGTTTAAGTGCATTTAAGTTTCTTACATGTTTCATGGAGGAAACATGGCTCATTTCTTTTTAGCACTGAATAATATCCCATTGTCTGGACGTACCACCATTTGCTTACCCATTCATCTACTGAAGGACATTTTAGTTGTTTGCCAGCTTTGGCAATTTTGGATAAGATTAATATTTAAATGGGCGGACTTTGAGTAAAGCAGATTCCCAGCCATACCGTGGGTGGGCCTTGTCCAATCAGTTGAAGGCATGGGTTGAACAAAGGACCAAGACCAGACTCTTTTGAACAAGAGAGAGGATTCTCCAGCAGACAACATTTGGACCTTATCTGCAACATCGGCAGCTCCTGGTTCTACAGCTGTGGACTTGAACTGGAACTGGAACATTCTCTTGGGTCTCCAGCCTGCCAGTCCACCTTGCAGATTTCAGACTTGCCAGCTTCCAAAATCATGTGAGCCAATTCCTTATGAAAAATCTCTTTCTCTTTCTCTCTCTATACACATGCCATTGGTTTTGTTTCTCTGGAGAACCCTGACTAAGACAGGGGGTAAAACTACTGGTGGAAATCAAGGCACTGCCACCACATTGCACCAATTAGTTTTGAGTTTTTCACTGCCACACACTCAAAATCAAAATAAAATGCCAATTTTACTTAAAAATGTCCTTCATAAAACAGAAAAAATATTGTCTTATTAAATGTCAGCTCTTGAGCATACATATTTTGAATATTCCGTGTGCCAGTGGGAAGTGAGCCCGGAGCACGTTTGCTGCCTGCCGAGCGTGGTGGGTGTCTCCAGAAGAGCACCTGTGTGATGCTGTTGCAGGCTGAGCAAGCTCCATGTTCTTCACGGGGCCCCCTTTCCATCTGAAAGAATCACCGGCTGAAAAACTCAAGGTTATTCAGACTCAGGTATTTGGCAAACAGCTCAAATGAACGGGGTGAGTTTGTTACTTCAAGGAAAACAACACATTTTTTTGGCCAATGATAAAATTCAAACTTTAAGGGGCCCCTGGGTGGCTCCGCCGGTGAAGCGTCTGCCTTCGGCTCAGGTCAGGATCCCGGGGTCCTGGGATGGAGTCCCGCATCGGGCTCCTTGCTTAGCGGGGAGCCTGCTTCTCCCTCTGCCTGCTGCTCCCCCTGCTTGTTCTGTCTCTCTCTCTGATAAATAAGTAAATAAATAAATAAAATCTTTAAAAAAAAATCAAGCTTTGAAACAAAAATTGAAATTGTGAAAACTTGTACGTATCAGTGTGAGCCTGACGTCTTCTCGGTACTTAAACATTTCCAAGGAGATCCACAGCGCTATGAAGCGAATGTGGTAGTTTGATACAGTATAATGAGATGCGTCAACCTGCTGGATGACCCTTGTGGCTCAGCGAACCGATACAAAATCATGTATTGGTATAAGACCCATTAAAATGTCAAAGGGGCCGGGGTGCCTGGCTGGCTCAGTTGGTGGAGCATGTGACCCTTGGTCTTAGGGTTGTGAGTTCAAGCCCTACATTGGTGTAGAGATTACTTAGAAATAAAATCTTTAAGAAAAATGCCAGAAGGGCCAATAGTTTCTAGCACAACAGAAGATGGGAAGTCTGATGGTACAGTTTCAGATTTCCACACTGAAACTAACGTTTCAGAAACTATTACTCACACACCTTAATGCCGTTATCCAAGAGCATCCACAAATGTTTGAAAAAGCGATCGAAATGCTCCTTCGTTTCCTTTTCCGTCCTTTTCCATGTCTGTGTGAGGCCAGATTTTCCTCCCACACTTCAAACGATCTATCACGACATGTTGAGTACAGAAGCATATAGGAGAATCCAGCTTTATTATTAACCCGAACCTTTTTTAAAAATATTTTTTAAAAGTTTTTATTTATTTATTTGAGAGAGAGAGCACAAAAGAGCGTGAGCAGGGCAGAGGGGCAGAGAGAGGGAGAAGCAGACTCCCGCTGAGCAGGGAGCTTGATTAGGGACTCGATCTCAGGACCCTGGGATCACGACCTGAGCCAAACACAGCTGCTTAACTGACTGAGCCGCTCAGACTAACCTAAACTTTAAAGAGATTTGCACAACAGCAAAACAATGCCACTCTTTTCACTACGTTTTGCTTCCTTTGGAAAAAAAGTTATTTTTAATAAAAATGTGTTATTTGTGCACACAATGGGTTTTTGTTGTTATTTTTAAGTGAATTAAAAAATATTTAAAGCATTAATTGGTTTTAATTTTTCAATATCGATGGATATAACCCACAGAAACAAAATGCCTTTGGAATCTCCCACAGTTTTTAAGAGTATGAAGCGGTCTCGAGACCAAAAGTCGGCTCCGGTGTGATATGAGCGGGCTTGCTCCCTTGGAAGAGCCCACTTGTCAGAGACCACGTGTCTTTTCTCTTGGGCTTTGCGGTATATTGTACTATGTGCCCATACATTTTGGATCTCTTCTTGTTCTGGCCACAGTCTGTGGGAGGAATGCATGTCCTGCTCTCCCCAGCCCCACTTTTCGAGGCTGCGCTGGCTACTTGCCTTGGGCAATGGAACGTGAGCCGTTGTGACCGAAGCAGAGATTTTAACTGTGCTCGTGCGTGTGCTTGGGTTTTCTCTCTTGTTCTCTGCCGTCCACCATAAGGAGGGCACGAGCCTAAGGAGCCAGCAGCCCCAGCCGAGGAGCACTGGGGAGAAGGCATCCATCCAGCGTGCGATCTGGAGCCCCGTGAGCCCAGCTGAGCTGGGCTCCAGTCAACCTGCAGACCCAAGAGCAAGAAACAAGTGTTTGTGGCTGTAAGCCAGTGAGATTGGGGGGGGGGGGGGAGTCTGTAGACTGAGTGTGTGTGTCCCATCCAAATTCAGTATGTTGACATTTAATCCCCAATGTGATGATGTTAGGAGGTGGGACCTTTGGGAGGGGTTTCACTCGTAACGTGTGTGATGCGTTTTGTCTGTTCGTACTTAGGGCCGTCTTGGCCCCCTCAGCTCTCCTCTGGACCTAGAGGGCTACAGCCTGGGAACGACTTCTTTTGGATCGGGTGCCAGCCTGAGTCCAGGTAGATCGTGCTGATGAGAGGCACTGTGGGAGATCTGAAGATGGAAAAGGAGAAGTCGTGACTCCTTAGCGGGAGCTGTGGGCAGGTGTGCAGATGACGGTGGACAGCAGCTGTGGGCTAGCCAAGGACTTCTGGAGTCCTGGGAATCAACCACTTGGGTACTCCAGACAGCTGGGGACCTTGGTGATGGCCTCTCTGTGGTCCCTGCACTTACAGATTGCTTTGAAACTGACTCTTCGGCGGTGGCCAAGCCGCAGGAGGCCTCTGAGTGTCCTTGGCGTGGGGAGCACGAGGGATGGTGGCCTCCTGACCTACGTCAGCCTGGGGCCCCTCCGGAGCACAGCCTGTGGATAGAGGGGAGCACTGTTTTGTCTCTCCCTCTTCTAGAGCCTTGGCAGCCTGGATGAAGAGATGATGGGGTGTTGGCAGGTCAGGTAAGTAAGAACAGATGGGGCGTCTGCGGCCTTGCTGCTGAATGACAGGAGAGGCTCGACAGCCATGCTGAACCAAGGCCCCGCCTCCTCCCACGTGTGTGCTTCACATCACAGAGGAGCCGGATGGAGTGGTGCTCGTCCAAGCAGCCAGCCTGGCCACCGTGCCAGACAGAGCCTGGCTGAGAACTCCAACAAGCTCAGTGTGTCCACCTCCTGGCCACGTCTGTGAAGTCCATCTTGCCCTGAGACTCTGGTAGTCCACAGGCCTTACTTGTCTGCTCCCCACTTCTGTCCTTTCTCTCACACACCAGCTCCAGCTAACACCTAGAAGCCTTCATTTCTGTCCATCCCCAGCCCGATATTTTGATATCTCTAAAGGCCTGGAAATCCTTCACCTGGATGCCCCTCAGACACCTTTACCTTGGTCTGTTCAACCCAACTTCTCCATCTTCACCCCATCTCTCTCCTGCCCCCCTCCATGTTCCCAGGCTTAGACGCCCAGCGTTGCAATCTGACAATTGTCCTTATCCCTAGTTCCCTCTGGACCTTCGCCCCACTCCCATGTCAAATCCATCATGCGGGACTGCCCCTTCGGCTCCAACAGTATTCTCAAACCCAATGGTTCTTTCCATCTCCACTGGATCTTATCCACGTCTACCGTAATTGTCTCAGGTTACTGTGTTCATCTCCAACAACCTCCCCCCGGCCTCCCTGCCTCGTGTCTCCCCAGTAAACTCTTCCAGAGCGATCTTTGCAAAGCACAGTGCCACCATGGCACAGCCCTTAGCCCTCATCTCCTGTCCCCCGTCAGCTGTGCTGCCCACTCACTGTGTCCGGGGCTGCAGTCCCCTGGCAGCTCCCCGCTAGTGCCTCGGCGGCTCCACCCCTTCCTGCCGCTGCTGACCTTCTCCACCAGGCCAGGGGGACCCTCTTCCTTTCTCAACAGCCAGCCCACCTGTCTGTAGAAGTCTTCTGAGATTCCCAGAAAGAGTTTTCTCCCTTCCTGTTGGTTCCCACTCAGTCTGCTTTCCTGGACCACAGCACTAATGGCTGGCCAACCCGCATGGGGGGCCCCTCGCGGGGCAGGGCCTCTGTCACACTTCTTTTCCTGTCTCTGACCCCTGCCAAGTACTTGGTACTCAGGAAATGTTTGTATTAGGGGAAAGGAAGACACCAGGAAGACACAATGGAGACGGGGTTACTGAGCCTGGCTGCGGTGAATACTTAGGGTCTGCTTCCTCAGCAAACATTCCGCCCCCTCCTGCCTCAGCTCCTGGTTCTCCTTTGAGCCTCACTCCTGTCTGGGGCCAGCAATTCCCCTGAAGCTCACACTCAGGCCGAAGCGCCAATCCACACGTCATAGCCCTGTGGGTTTGTGTGGACCTCTCCCTCCCGTGGGATTTTCTACTCATCTTTCGTGAAAGTTCTCTTTGCTCTTGGCCTTGAACCAGAGAGCATGTAAGTCTGGGGCTGCCTCCCTGCCACCTTGTGGAGCCTGTGAGCGAGGGTGCATGGAAGCAGACTGAGCGCACGGGCGCAGGGACGGTGAGCCCTGCCGCTGTGACTTCCTCCTGGATTTTGCAGGAACAGATTGTAGAGGATTGCATAGTGACTCCCCCCGCCCTTCCCCCAAATGCATGTTCACCTGGAAGCTCAGGATGTGGCCTGATTTGCAAATAGGGTCTTTGCAGATGTGCTTAAGGGAGGGGTGGAGATGAGCTCATACAGGATTAGGGTGGGGCCTAAATCCAAGGAGAGTGAAACACATAGACACAGTGACGAACGCCGCATGAGGGTGAAGGCAGAGATTGGAGTGACCCAGCCCACCCTACCCCAGGGAGCTCCTGGGCAGCCAGAAGCTGGAGAGGCGTGGAGCCAATTCTCCCTTGGAGGGTGTGTGTGGGGGGAAGTGGCCCTGATGACACCTTGGTTTTGGACTTCCAGCCTCTGGAACTGTGAGAGGCTACATTGCTTATGGCAGCCCTAGAAAAACAATCCTGGAGCCAGTAAACATCCCTCCTCCTCTTAGACTTTTTTCCTAAGCCATTTTGAGTTGTGTTTTCTGCTCCTTGTAAGAATCCTCATTGATAAGCTGGTGGAGTCCAAAACCATTGAGTTTGATAAATAAAACTCGGCAATCTGGGTGATGACAGCTTAACAGCAGGAAGCACGATGAGGCATCTCCGAGGCCGGCGGTGATGAGAGAGGGGACACCCCCTGCTCCTTTGCACAGAAAGTCTAGCAAAGGAATGTCCTGAGAACGGCGGGTGAAAAGATCCCGTCCCTGGTTCTATCTGAAACTGCTTTCCGATGAACCCAGGACGGGGTGACAGTTCAACCTTCCGTGGGCGTGAAGCAGGGCCAGGCCGTGGCCTGTGTCACCCTTATAAATATTGGAGTTTCCACAGAAGAAGAAATGCCTGAGTTCGACTCCTGTCTGTTCATCCCTATAAGGTCAGTTAGGGCTAGATGGGAAAGTGACATATGGCGTTTTTGATTGAAGTGCTTGGGACAGGACACTTCATTGTCCCCATCTCGCAGAGCAGCACCATCCGAGAGATACAACGTGGGAGCCACATATATAATTTCTAATTTTCTGGTGGCTACATTAAACAAAAAGAAAGAAGTACAATTAAGTTTAGTAATATATTTTAATTAGCCTAATATATCCAGCACAGTTTCATTTTAACATGTAGTCAATATAAAAATTATTAATAAAATATTTTCGACTGGTTCTGTGGACAAGGGCTTCCAGCAGCCCCCGTGTGCCCCTGTTCCGCATGCCCTCAGCGCGCCAGCACTTGGTTATCAGCAAAGGGATTTGCGGCTTTGACTCAGGACCTCCCCACCCTCTGCGTTCTGCCCCCAGTCTCCATAAGGACTACTTTCATTTTGGATCTGCCTGTCATCCGCGTCTCCCCATTGAACCTCATCACCCCACCCTTTAAAAACAGCATTTCAAATCATTCTCTTACGCAGCCTCAGATTTCTGAGCTATGATTCATGTCAAATTTCAGCAGGGCTTAAGTGTTTTAATTTCTTTCTAAATAGGGTTGGGAGAGAAGTCAAATAACGCAATAGAAAAATGTGCAAAGGATATTAACAAACAATTCACACACAAGGAGAAAGACATGAGCGGCACAATAGGACGCCTGGCCTCAACAGCAGTTGGAAACGTGTAAATCAAGGAAACAGTTGTTCCCATCAGACGGGCGTTTGACTCTGTGCGTGTTGGTGAACATGTGGAGAAACAAGCACTCCTGGAAACTAGGGGTGGGAGTGTATATTCTAACAGCTCCTCTGGAGAACAATCTGACAGCCTCTAGCAAAGCTAAAAACGCGCACACCCTTTGACCAGCAAGAATCCACATGGTGCCTTTGCCTAGAGAAACCCTCCCTCATGCAGACGAAGAGTCAGACATGAGGGTTTGAACGGTGGCATTGCTTGTAATGGAAGAAACCTAGCATGACCTACATCTCCTCCCATAGGGGAAGAGATCGTTACAAGGTCCATACACGGTTGAATACAATGTGTCAGTTAAAAAGGAAGGTACAGGCATATGCGCTCCCATAGAAAGGACTCAAGGTCACAGTGTTGAGGCAGAAAAACCAACTTTCAGAATAACACAGGGGTTATGGTGCTAGTCACGTAAAATTGTCACACTAAACAATACTAATTTATTTTTATGGCTACTCACACATATGTTTGTAATGATGCAAAGGAGTTTTTGGAAGAAAACACATCAAATTAACGACAGTGGGCACCTTTGGGGACTCGGAGGGGAGAGGGTTTAAGTGTGGTGAGCAGAGGGAACATCAGCTTTAAAATTTTAAATTATTTTGACGGAAGCAATATACATGGATTACTAGTGGAATTTAAAATTAATGAAAAATATGGGCACGAGAGGACCTGCTCCCTCTTCTAGCGATGAGAAGCAGAGGTGAATCTTCTCTTTCTTGGGCCATCTGATCTCCTTCCATTTCAATCTGAGTTTCTTGAGCCTGGGGAGGGGGGGTCCCGGTTCAGCCCTAACTCGTGGTCTGACCTCTCACACATTGCCTCCCTCTGCAGCCTTTGTTTCATCTGTCCAATAAGAGAGCCATACCAGATGACCTACAATGTATTACGTTTTGCAACTATAACGCGTTGACTCCAATGACTGGGTACTGCTATTTCTGGAGAAAAGCTAATCTGACTGAGACTCCATATGAGATATGAATCACCAATTCCAAGCGCCCATTTCTCCAAAATGAGCTTGGCCAAAATTTTTACAGCTGTTGCTTCACCATTAAAGGGAGTCACGAATAATGACATTCAAGATAAGATGTAAAAGGCTCAAGGCTTCACGGAACTGCCGTCCGGTTTCGAATGTCACATTGTTGATTTATGATTGAACGCAAGAGGCCTGACTTTCCCAAGAGAACTAGGACTTCTGTTAAAACAGTAGGCGATGAATCTACATAAGAACACACAGAGAAAGGCGAAAGACAAGCCCATTGATGTCAACCACGAGTCAAATATTGGAGTCAGCCCAATTGAGTGCATAAGTGTATCATTCAAGAAATACAGAGTTCCCACATATCAGACGTGGTCCCTGCCTTCATGGAGCTTACGGTCTGCTAGTGAAGACTTTGTGAAGACTGATAAAATAGCTAACATTTATTGAACAATTAATCCTATGTGATTCTAGGGGCCCCTAAGGGCTCCAATGACTTCTCTCCTTGGGTCTTTATAACAACCTGATGAGGTAGGTGTAATTGTTGTTTCAATTTGCCGATGAGGAAATTAAGGCCCAGACAGGTACGATGACTCCTCTAAGATGACATATATGGTTGGGGTGGGAGTTGGAATTTCCCCCACAAAGCTCTGTACCAAAATCTATAGTCTCAAGCAAACAAACGAATGTCTAATAGCAAATTGTGGTAAGTGGTAGAAAGAAAAGAGCAGGTTGATGGGAAGGGATAAAAAGCACAAGGTTGAATTAGGAGAAGATGATCAAGGGAAGACCTCTGAAGAAGCAATGTTCAAACTGTCTAATTCTGGAGGATTAGAAAAAGCCAAGATAAAGAACCTGGTGGGAAGAGGGAAGAAAACAGTAACTTCCTGGTGGCTTTGGCTGAGCTTGAGAACTCCACTGTGGAGTCACAGAACTCTTCCTTCTGTCTGGAGGCTGTTCCTCTTGCCTTTCCCTGCACCTTGTGCTTTTCTACTCCTCTTTCAAGATCCAGCTTATAATGTTGCTTCCCCGGAAGTGGGGGGGGGGGGCTTCCCTGGCAGCCTCAGCACACCCTGCCCTGAGCCTCCCATGGCCCCCTGCCATCCTTCCCTCTTCACCTGATTCCTCCCAGCACCGGGCCCAGGGCCTGGCAGGGCTCTATAACAACTTCTGGCTGGAACTCCCCTGATCTCAGATTCAAGCAACATTGCTCGAGCACTAACTACTTGCACCCTTTGTACCAGACATCTTCACGTGCTGAGTAGCCACACAACCACCCTGTGAAGTTGATTTCCCTCATTTCCTGAGGAAACTGACATTCAGAAAGAGGAGGAGCCTGTTCGAGGTCCCCCTTAGCCTGGTGGCAACACTCAGAGTTCGGAGGAAAAAAATGTATGTGATAAGGAGTCTTTTAAACAACTCTTTTGACGTGCTGAAGTGGTCCCAGAGGCTGGAATGAAATTATGCTGGTAAATTCAAGACACCCTTGGCATCTCAGCTCGGGCAGCCGGAACGACTTGTGAAATGGGGAAAAACAACAGTAAAACAGTAACGACAACAAACTAAATGAGCAGCCGAAGGAGAGGACACTTACCATCCTTGGACTAAACACGGATTGTAACTCGCACTGCACGGAAGCTCTTCCAGCTCCTGCTCCTGGCACGTTGTCCCCCTGGTCCCAGCTCCAGCCTGAGTTCTGGGCTGATTTGGTATTGCCCCAGGATGTCTCGATGGACCCAAAGTCGAGCAAAGCTTCCAGAAGGGGCCCCTTCAACTTGTGGGGCATAGATGAACCTTAGAATCGCCATTATTGTATCCTGATTACTTTAGACCCGAAGTCCTTGAGGCTATTTTATGATGTAAGCTCATGGACCCAGCATGGATAGTGATTCTCCTGGACGATCATTCCTTCTCTATCCTGGCTTTGGGTCCACCCAATGAGTCAAATCTCTTGACTTCATTATTTCTTCCATCTTACTTATTTATTTTTTTATAAAACTGGAAAACAAAGAAAACTTCTCCAAGTCTACTTTCCCTGCTGGCTACTGTTCTGTTTGGAGCAATTCTTGAAAGAGTTATTTCTATTCACAGTCTCGCATGTGTCCCCCATTGTCCTTGAATTCCCACCAGACATTCATCTCTGTACCATTGAAACTGCTCTCGCCAAGAGCACCGATGTCCTCCACGTGCTGAATCTAATGGTCCATCCTCAGCCCTCCTCTCTCCTGGCTTCTCAGAACACTTGACAGACTCCAGCATTCCTCCCTGCAGAGGCAGATTCTTCCCGATTGCCAGGACATTCTGTCCTCCTGGATTTCCTCTGCTACGCTGGTCATGTCTCACTCTCAGCTGCTGGTTCTTCTCTTTTCTCCCTGACCACTCGGTGTTGAGTTGTTCCAGGCTCTGTCTTTGATTCGTTCCCCTTCTCTGACTTTCTTCATTTCCTTGATGATCTCGTCTTCACAGACTACCCATATTCTGAGGACCACCACATTCGATCTCCAGTCAGACCGTTCTCCTTAACCCTCGCTACTTATTTCACCACCCACTTGACATCTCCTCTTGGATGTCAGAGAGACATCTCCAACTCCGCTGTCTAAGTGGCCCACTACGTCTCCTTTCTACCTCCCACCTCCCACTGTTCCCCTCAGACGCTCTCCCATCCCAGTTGACAGCAGCCTTACTGTTGCTTAGTCCCCAAACTATGCAGTCATCCTTCACTCCCTCCTTTCTCTCACATCCCAGTCCAATCTATCAGCTACCTGCTTCTACCCTGAACATTTTCCCAGAACTGGACTACTTCCCTTCTTCCCACTCTTGTCCAGGCCACCATCGTCTTTGACCTGGATGATTTTGTTCATTCTCTAGCATGTCTCTTTGATTCTATCCTTGCTCCCACAAGACTGTTTTCAACACAGCAGCCAGAGTGATCCTTTAACAGTATAAATTAGATCATGTTTCTCTTCCTTACTCAAAAGTATGCAATAGCTCCCCATTTCATTCAGAGTATAAACTAAGTCCTTGCATAGTCCCACGCACGCGCACGTGCACACACACACACACCAGCTCCATGAACACAGAGGTCATCGTTTTATTTATTGATGATCTCACAGTGCCTGGCATACAGTAGGCACTCAATAAATACGGTGTAATAAATTAGCTGATAAATGAACTCATTTCCACTACTCTTCCAGATCTTCCAGGTCAAATGTGAAGGTGAGTAGCCTGTTGGGGGGAAGTCTGTGGAGTGGTTAAGGGCATTGGTTTTGGGTTTATTCTGTCTCCCGCACTTCCTAGGTGCATGATATTGGGCAGGACTGATAACTGTAGGACTGTTCCCTTGTATGTAACATGTGGATGACAATACTAAGCACTGCCCTCAGAGCTTTGTATCTAGGCTGAAGTGAGAAACTTAGCACAAAGGAAGGCCCTGTTGATGCTAACACCTCTTCTTGGAAACTCCTGTAACTTTCGAGAATGGGTGTGTAGTGACTTCTCACACCAACTACCTGGCCAAACTTCATAAGACTGCCCTCCCTTCAGACACCAGCCACCAATTTAGGGGTCCCCAGTCTGCCTGCACTTCTGATTAGCTGGCTGCAGCCCGAGGAGTTTCCACGACTCCCTCAAGTTTGGTAATTTGCTAGATGACTCACAGAACTCATAAAAGAGCTATATTTATGATTACAGTTTTATTATAAAGGATATAAGTCAAAACCAGCCAAAGAGACACAGAAAGCAAAGTCTGGGAAGGTCCCAAGTAAGAAGCTTCTGTGTCCTCTTTCTGCGGAGTAAGGAGGCGTTACCTTCCCAGCACATCCATGTGTGACAACACTCGGAGTATTGCCAAACAAGGAAGCTCACCTAAGCCTCAGTATCCATAGATTTTACTGGGGTCTCATGACACAGGCATGACGGATTTAATCCTTGGCCAAAAGACTCAATCTGCGGCTTCCCTCTTTTCCACAGAGGTCAGGCTGATATCATGTGGCTCAAGGCCCAACCCTCTCATCCCGTGGACGGTCTCTGGGACATGGCCAGCCCCATCCTGTGGTCCTCTCATTAGCATAAACCAGCCAGGGCTCGCCAGGCATCATCTCTAGCACAAGTGCAGGTGTGATCTGAGGAGCCCTTCGTGCCTAAGAAAGACACTCCGATCACTCAGGAAACTCTGAGGACGTAGAGACTCCCTCCCAGAAACTCGTGATAACAACCAGCCACCACTGTGTTATGCGAGAGAGGGAAGAAACATCATGGAAATTAGAGCTACTTTGGCTGCAAATCCTGTCTCGATTTTCTAAGGCTGACCAGCCCCTCCTCAGCATTTCTCAGTGCCTGTCGCCACTGGGGAAAGCACAGGTGTGCACTTTCAAGGCAGAGGGCTCGTAAGTGAGCTGGCTTTTCCTCTGCAGTCTGGTCTTCCTCCCTATGACCCCTTAACGGCTGGTCTTCCCCAGGACGGTTCATCCAGAACCATCTCCCCATGTGGTCTTGTTCATACCCAGGGCTATGATGTCCATCTCTGAGATGACCGCTCCCATGTCACTCTCTTTCCAGCCTGGACCCGTCGCTGTGCTCCAGATTTCCATCCACAGCTACCCACTGGGTACTCCTCACGGTCAGCGAGTCCCCAGAGAAGCTCATGCCCCTCCCCGTCAAATCCAGTTCTTCTCCCGGGATCCTCTCCTAGCAACGGCCCCAGTTTTCACTCAACTGTCCAAGCTTAAAGCCTGAACATCACCCTCGTTGTCTCACAGCCACTACCATGGCCACCTAAATATGTCCCCAGTCTCTGACCACTTCCTTCAACACTCAGTCTAGGTGTTGTCACCTTGCACGGCCCCCCAGCCAGCCTTTCCTGTCCAGGCCCTGGGCCAGAGAGTGCATCACTGTGTCCAAAGTGCTTCAGCCTCACTCACCAACGCCTCCCAAGTGTCTTAGGACGTCCCACCTCCTCGACCATCTCCCCTACTCCTCCAGGACCTATTACAGTGCCCGGCACCTACAACTTGCTCCATAGGTGTGTGGAATGAATGAATGAGCACATGAATGATGGATGGGGGAAAAGATGAGAATGCACAAGAAGTTTGGGGGTCAAATTCCAGAGGAAATAGTCTTGGAGCCAGATTTGTTAGGCAGTAGGGAGTTACTGAAGGTTTTAGATCAGGGGAATGACATGATTCAAGGAAGGGCTTCTGGAAGATCAGAGAATGAGGGGTGTGTGCTAAGACTACACACACTTCCAATACGTTTAGATATGGGGCAGAAGCATGGCTGGTTATTTGGAAACTGTCAGCTTTGATTGGTTCAAAGGCCCTGTGGTCCAACTCCAGGGCAGAAACAGGACGTGTGGGGAGAGCACTGCAAGGACTTGTCAGGTATGGCGAGAGGGGATCAACTGGGATTATTACAGCAAATAAACCTCTCCCGGGAGCCTGGGGAGATGATGAGCTCAACAATAGCATGAGTGCCTTTTGAAAAGCCCTCCAAAATAGCTGGGATAATTGGGGTTTAGCTTTCTCGACAACAATGAAAAAATATGTCATAATTGCCCATTTTTAGAAGCTTCATCCTTCTTTCACCGGGACAAAATGATCCTGGTAATTCAGAGCTCAGAGAAGCAGGCCCATTATGTCTTGTTACCGCCTGGCTCCCCGCACCCCGTAAGAGAGTCTGACAAGGCACCCCCCGCCCAGGCCCTTCTCTCCCTGTTAAATCTTGTAGCAATTAGCAGGCATTTCACGGCCCATTTCTGTCAAATAATGTGACTTGGCAAAACCCAGTGCCCTTGTAACTGTCTGAGGACTGCAAATCATTTTCTGCATTCCAGATGGAGAGAGATTTTGAAATTCGTGGTGGGTGAGTTGCTGGGAACCAAATACAACTTCCCTGAATCCTGACCTCCTTTCGGTCTGAAACTCAGGGTCAGAGAGAAGGAGCATGGACACGTTCTGTCCCCATGCGTCCTGAACCCACGAGGCATGTGCTCCCTGCTCCTCCCTTCTGGAAGGCTGAACTTGGCTCTGCAGGACCTGACGCCACTGGCTGGCTGCTCCTCGGTGCCCTCCACGCTGCCAGATCCCCCATCAACCTGCTCTGTCCTCTCCCCCCTCTCAGCTTGATTCTCGTGGAGGCATCCTACCCACAGTCTTGGCATGAATTTACATTCTGACAACTCCCAAATCTTTATTACCAACCCCACCTCCTTTCCTAACTCTGGACTCACACACCCAGCAACCTGTCTGATCTGCCCACTGGAGTGTCTCATCAGCTTCTCCAAATCAGCACACTCCAGTGTGGTCCCTTCCCCTGTTCTTTGAACTGGATCATTGCAACGTGCTTCCTATCGGTTCCCTTTCTTCAGACCACCTCTCCCACCCATCTTTATAAAATCAACTCTGACAGCATTTTCTTACTCTAAATCCTCCAACAACTCTACAAATAAATTCAGATCAAGGTCAAAATCCTATCAAACTCGAAACTCCCACGACCACCTCCCCCTACCACCCTCCCCCGCAGAGGCACAAGCCCAGGGGTTCAAAGGCGCGGCTCTGCAGGCAGTGAGTTTATTTCAAACTTTGGCTTCACCACAAACCAACCATATGTCCCTGGGAAAGTCATTCTACATCTGCATTCTTCAAGGTCCTCATCTGTGCCATGGGGGATCATAAGAGCACCCTTCCAGCAAGGGGTTGTGAGAATTACGTAACCCGGTGCACAGAGCATCCGGCCTGGCAAAGTCTCGGGGAGGGCTACTTAGCACTGTTTTTGACTTACTGCTGTAGGACATTGCTCACCCCATTCCCTCCTCCATGCCCTGCCACTTCTGACTCAGAGGGCCCTCTTCCGTGCCATGGTTGGGCCTCATGACGATCTCTATATGAGTGTGCAGCTTGTCTGTCTCCCGCCCTGCAATGTTAGGACCTTGAGACCGGAAATGGGTCTCTACCGGGCTTCCTTTCTCTTCGTGTACCTCGTGCCTACCACAATCCCTGGGACGTGGTGGATGTAGAATGGATAGCTGTCGATCAGTGAGTAGACAGATGTACACATGGAATGACGGATGACCCCGTAACAAGTGGGCAATCACGAGAATGAAACAAGTACGTGTGAGTGCCTAGTACCAGTGCCTGGTCTGAACTGGGCTCAGTACGCACGGTTTCCCTCCCCTTTCCCTTAACAAATGATCCCGAGATGATCCGGGAGAAAGATCTAGGAAGGCAGCTGAGGCTCAATTATTTTGTCTGGTTTTTCCTCGTTGTGTGACCTGCAGTAACTTCTGCTCGCTGAGCTTGTGTTTGTTCTTCTGTCAACTTGGGAACAACTCTGACAACACGCGTGATATTGTGAGGATTCAGCCGTGTGGCACGCGCCTGGCACGTGGTGGGCCCTCCATCATGGTCGTTGTCTTTCCTCAGGTTAATGGCGGGGCCTGGTGCCACTGACCACAGCCCAGAAGCACCGAACAACTTGGCGTCTTCGGAGAAGGAGACTTTGGGGCAAAGCCGGCAGCATCCGCAGAGGACCGTGGGGATTTGGTTGGGGCGTCATCAGCCATCAAGGCCACGAGGTGAGGCGGCACTTCAGGAACTCCCCAGGTGCAGGGGGCGCCACACGAAGAAATGGAGGACAGTGTCTGTTCCCAAGTCTGTCCGACCCAACGCTGTTATCAGAGAAACACAGACTGGAGCTGCGTACTGGCCACTAGAGGGCACCCAACGGGCCGCATCCCGGGAGTAGTTCGGGAAAGGAAGACTGTCCTGCCTGTGGACTCCGCAGGAATGAAGCAGCCCACGAAGCCATCTGTAAGATCTGATGGAGCAAAGGCACGGCACCCGGAACTGAGTCCGAATCCAACACGCACGCACCATCGCCATAGCTGTCCTGCGCTCTGTATAAAATACTCAGACACGTTCCCATGCAGTCTGAATGTGGAGCGCTACACAATCCTTTTGGTATACTTTCATTGTTTGTATATAACGAATTGATGTAGGTTTTTGTTTGTCTTTCTTTTTTTGCAGCAAACTGATGTTTTTAACACACACACACAGATCTGCCAATGTTCTAGTAAACTACTTGGACGATAGTATCAAAGTCTAAACGTGAGGCCTCGGCTTGAGCCAAGTGGCAATCCTGCCCTTTCCTTGGCTTGGGCCTATATTTTGGGGACCTGTGGTGGCTTTTATCCAAATACATCCTTCTGTTGTTGAAAAAAGAAAGAAGGAATAAATGAAAGAAGTGGAAGAGAGAAGAACGGAAGGAAGAAAGAAAATCTAGAAAATCTCTGTTCTAGAGGGCTCTTTGGAGCTCTCAGAGTTTCACTGGATACAGGAAAGAAGAAATAAGGAAAGAAGGAAAGAAAGAGGGGGGAGGAGAGAAAAGAAAAGGAAAAGAGAAGGGAAAAGGGAAGGAGAGAACAGGCAGGGTCTAATTCAGGAAACATCATTCTCCACAGGGCGAATATTTGAAAATCTAGCTTTCCTTGAGTCCTGGAACCCTTCTCTCAAACTCTTTCTCAGACTGCAGTCTTAATAAGGCTAGCGGCTGTGCAGAGGCAGCCTGAAATCTGTGTCTTAGCCCAGTGTAAGTTTATCCTTCAATCATATGAAACTTCATAGCTGTCGGGGTGGGAATGGGGAGCCTCTGTTCCTGTGCTCATTCAGACAGACGGGCAAACAAAGGTCCCAGCATCTCCCAAAGACCCGGAGGCTGTCCTGGGTGTGGCCATGTAGCCATTTGAACAGGGAGATG
Source organism: Ursus arctos (assembly GCF_023065955.2). Taxonomy (NCBI): domain Eukaryota; kingdom Metazoa; phylum Chordata; class Mammalia; order Carnivora; family Ursidae; genus Ursus; species Ursus arctos. The sequence goes on from NW_026622819.1 coordinate 61,124,203, forward strand.
AGGGCCTGGGGATCCCCTGTGAGTCTTCAAGGGCCAGTCTGGAAGCGGGTGCGCCTACCCCATCCTTACTTGTACGCACGGCTCCTCCTATCTGCAGGGAGACTGGGCAGCTGCCCCAGCAATCCTCGACTAGGGGAAGTGAGCAGAAATCTTTTGCTACTCCCCAATTTTTGCCACGTCTGGAAACCACCTGAACTATTAGTCACTTAATATGTTTCTTTAACCTGGCTCACATTTTTCCCCTTAAAAGCATATTTAAAAAACATTTCTTTATTTACTTCTCTAAATGGAAAACCATATCACCTGGCATACATTAAAGATAATAGAAAAAGAAAGAGAATAAAAGCCAAGCAAGATTTTCTAATTTGAGCCAGATTCTGCTACCCAGAAAAGGTGCTGAGCTTCAGGCCTGCCCTGTGTTATAAACGGGTGTTGGCCATGTGTGTGGCAGCACCAGTCTTCTGCACCTTGGCATTGCGATTGCCATGATCGGGAATAAGCGGAGGTGAAAATCTGCCTCCCAGCTAAGTAGCACCACTAAGCAGAGCGCCTCTGTGCATTGTCGCATCGTGCGGTCTGCCCACGCTCGGGGGATGCTGCTCTAAAGGAAATGCGTGGGAGGTCAGTGTAAGAATAGAACAGTGTGGTCTAATGTTCACCTTCCTCATGCTGCTGCTCCTGAATTGTTCTCTCTCTCCCTCCCAGGCTCGGAGAGGAGGGACGCAAGCAGGGAGGTCAGTATTATTAGCGGAAGGTAAGTGTTTATAGAAATGCCAAAGGAGTATAATTCAAATCCAAGACTCCAAAGAATTGCCCATCACAAGGAGGCCAGACCAAAGGAAATTGACTTTACCTGGAAAGGCTTCACAGACAAGGTGGTCTTCGGGTGGGAACCTTGGGGATGGTTAGAGATTTCCCAGAGGAAGCAATCCCTGCTAGAATGGCCATGCAGATGCCCAGAGCTGGAAGAAGGCTGCAGTGTCCAGAGCTTAGAGTTAGGGAAAGTTGGGGAGAGAGACAGAAGCACAGAAACTGACAGGGCTTGGATCACACAGAGCCTTGCACGGCAGCCCACAGAGTCTGGGCTCTAGGCACAGGCAGTGGGAAACCTGGAAGCATGTAAGCAGAGGGTTGATGTGATGAGACCTGCATTTTGGATACAGATGCAATCGATCCCTTTGACAGAGTATGGAAGACAGAGTGACAAGCTCTTGGGAGGACCAGCTGGGAGGGATGAGCCTGGAAGAACAGGCAACAGCAGGTGGCAGGAGGAGGAGCTCCTGGGTGTGGAAGGACCGTGGGTGGGGGAGCATGGCGGCCGCTGAGGGAGTTGATGGTCCAGGCCAGGCAATGGCAGTGGGATTGGAGAGTGGGGGAGACTCTGAGTGTATTGGACAGAATTTGGAAGTTGGGTGAATTTTACACTTGTAGAGAATGTAGAATCTATGCATTTGACCTTTAACCTTAGAGAATATCAGCATTTATTCATTTGAAAAATATTTACTTGGTGCCTACCATGTGCCAGGCATGGGGGATATGGCCCTGGGAACAGGGCTGGGAATTGGGTGAGGCAGGTGAGGCATTTAGGGCACAAAACTGAAGGAGACACTTATGCTTGGGGCCACACAGGGCAGATCCCAGCACTCCAGAGTGACTGTCTCCTTCACTCTCGTGCTGCAGGGGCCTTACTTGCTTCATCATAATGAGATAAACTTACAGTCTCAGAGCTTTGGATATTCACAGACAACGAGCAAATGACTATGGAAAGTGACTTTAGATAGTGGTAAGAGCTATGAAGGAGATAGCAGGTTGTTTGCCAGGTAGAGGGGCACTGGCCAGATGGGGCAAGCTCGAGACTGAGCAAGGGACTGGGGCATTCTCCTTGTGATGGGAGGCCACCAAGGGTGATGACATTATTTGATTTCCATTAGCAGAGAGCACCCTGGCTGCCATGTAGAGAATGGACAGAAGTGGGCCAGGGTGGCAGCCAGGAGACCATTGAGGAAGACATTGCCATTGTCCAGGCAAGAGAGGATGATGGGAAAAACCTTGGTGGTGCCTGTAGAGACTGGAGGCAGTGGGGGTTTGGAAACTGTTGTTGAGAGAGAGCCGATGGGCCCTGCTCGGGAAGTAGACTTGAAGACGCAAGAGCCCTCACGGTGCCTGAAGGAGACTTCAGTGCCCCAGCCCAGAAAGGCACTTTCTAGTATTTGCTGGTTTTGCCCTAGTTTGCCGTGTTGCTCCCAGTGGATGAGGCTGAGGCAAGGCCTTTGCCTGCTATCCAAGGTGGGCTCCCTGTCAGAGACTGGGGAGCCATCTTGGATCAGGACCTCTGCAGAGGCCAAGGGGGCTAGGGATGAGGAGATGCAGGGTGTTCCCGAAGATTCATGGGGATAGAAAGGGCTTCTTAAAGCCCCTTATTAATGAGAAATTTTCTCACATGAGGGCAGGAGGCACGGTGTTGAAAGTACATTACGCTTCATTATCTCAGAAGTTGGTACTATCCCGCTGGGGGTGGGAGAGAGGCAGGGACTCCATTTCCTCTGAGGTCCAGGGCTCTGTGAAGGGTGGAGGTAAAAAGCCCGAGAAAGAAAAACAAAATATTCTCCTTGGAGCTTTATCTTCAAACAGCATATGGGCCCGGCAGGAAATGTCAGCCCCGAGTGGGGTGGACAGAGGTTCCAACAGGGGGGCACTGCTGTGTGGCTTTAGGGCAGTTCCTTGATCCACGGGCCTGGCTTTCCTGCGCCAGTGTGGCAGGGTCAGGGTGGGAGCCTGCCTCCCCCAGCCCTGCTAGGATAAGTAAACAAGAAGGCAAAGACAGAGGCCAAGGGCATTAAATCCCAATTATCTACTCGTCCTAAATACTTCCTGCGAGAACAATTTGTCATTGACATAGTTAATTAGACTCTTGACCAATACTTTCCAGATGTGGGGATTTTTGCTAAAACCCCAAGCACAGATGTTTTCCATATTTAATAGGACAGCTGAGGCCAACCCTTAAAAAAAAAAAAAAAAGGAATAGTGGGAGCTACAGGCTATGAACTCACAGCTTAGTGGATCAAGAAAGAGAATGCATTGGCCTTGTGGTCTTTCAAAAGAAATAGACATCAGTCTCAGAGACAAGCCTCACTGAGGGGTGTCAGCTGTGGCCAAGGCCCTGGGCTTCTGCCTCCGCTAAGCTTGGAGCAGCCCCAAGGAGGATGGGACCTTTGGTTATTTGCCATATGTGGGTGACCAAGGGGGGAGACTGTGAGAGCAGGTGATGGCAGAGCCAGGATTTGAACCCACAGCGCTGCTTTCACCCTCCACATTCCTGAGTGCAAGAAAGTCAGTAATAATGAGTACGATACCGCAAGGCTCCTAGCTTTGGCAAACAGGGCTTCCATAGTTCTGAGTGACTCCCCACAGCCACGATGCAAGGGAGCCCGAAACCCGGAATTTCAAGAGGCCAGCAGTCCTGCCCTGGCACGGCCCAAGAAGGAGCACCCCAACCATTTCGCCCTCGTCCTGGCCCTGAATCGTCATCACTGTCACAATTCTGTCTTGGTGGCTTCATGCCTGGGTTTATCCATAGCCTGCAACCAGCCTCCTTGCTCCTGTCTTTCCTCCCCATCAACCCTCCATCCGGGCCCAGAGGAATCTCTGCAAAACCCAAACTCCATCACATCAGCCTGCCTAGGAAACCCTTCCATAACTGCCGATCGTACTTGGTGACTAGTGGGAATGATTTGAAACATTTGAATGCTTTGGTGCAAGCAGCTGTCAGAGTGACCGTGAGAGAGGGAACTTGGCCATGCTTTCTTTTTTTCTGCCTGATCAAAAATATTCCATTGGAAACGCTCAAAATAAATATTTCATTGGAGAAGTTTTTTGTTGAATAACGCTGTTAGTGTTATTTCTTCACCAAGTAAGGGTCACCTCCGTGCTCACCATTCTTCATAATGTGTACGCTTCAGTTGTAATTGTAAAGACCAAATTATAGCATCCATTTCTATTCAGTGATACTATTTCTAGAACCTGGCTGACAGCCATTACAATACCACTCAGCGGTGGTGAGGTTAAAATGAATTCTACTAAGAGAAAACATTCTAAATAATAGATTTAAAAAGTTCTACAGACACAAAATGCCAAGTGGAGGAAGAAACGGTGAGTGTAACCAAAGGTCCAGCGGTGCCATTAAATCCAACTCAGCCAGAGATTCCAGAAAGACGGGAGCAATCAGCTGTGTGTGGCTGAGCCCTTGCAGGCCCGCAGAGCCATCGGGGTCAGAAGTCCTATTTCTGACGCTCACCTGAGCTGTAATCTCTACCACAGGATTGCCCACCGCCTCCCGAACACTCTCCCCATTCCAAAATAGTTAAAAGGAGAAGTTAAAACCAGCGCCAGTGTCTCGTGACCTTCGCTCACGAGCGGCGGATGGAAACCCTGATTTAACGGGACCGAAACAAATCATTTGGTCAAAGCAATTGGTTAGGCGCAAACGCAAATGAACTAGAACGAACACTCGCTTTCTTTTTCTTTTCTTTTCTTTTTTTTTTAAAGATTTTATTTATTTATTCGACAGAGATAGAGACAGCCAGCGAGAGAGGGAACACAAGCAGGGCGAGTGGGAGAGGAAGAAGCAGGCTCATAGCGGAGGAGCCCGATGTGGGGCTCGATCCCGTAACGCCGGGATCACGCCCTGAGCCGAAGGCAGACGCTTAACTGCTGTGCCACCCAGGCGCCCCGAACACTCACTTTCTATTTGTTGATTTCCTACATATGTGCCCTCCACCGGTTGGGCTACCTCTTGGAAGTTTCCAGATTTCCCAGGAACGGGCAGGTAAAGCAGCCAGGTGAAATGACAAGCCATCTCGGCCGGCGAAACACCTGTGGGGTGACAGCCACTGCACTGTGCTCACCCGACGCCTGCTTCGTGACGGTGATTTTCATTTTTTTTTTTTAAGATTTTATTTATTCATTCGACAGAGATAGAGACAGCCAGCGAGAGAGGGAACACAAGCAGGGGGAGTGGGAGAGGAAGAAGCAGGCTCCCAGCAGAGGAGCCTGATGTGGGGCTCGATCCCATAATGCTGGGATCACGCCCTGAGCCAAAGGCAGACGCCCAACCGCTGTGCCATCCAGGCGCCCCGGTGATTTTCATTTTGATCACACGTCAGCTGCCTGCACCCAGCACGGGAACAATCATAGAATCTCTTTTCTCTCCACTCTCTTGCTCCTCTGTTCCCTTCTTGTTTTACCACACTTCCGCCCCTTCAGCCTCGGGCACCTGCGCGCGATGCAGCAATGCAAGGTGTGGGAGAACAGGAAAGAGAAAAGCTGGCGGCTTTGCGAGGTGACAAGCACAAACGTCCCAAATTACAGTCCGTGCTCTGACAACTCGCTTTGCGGCTCTCGGGAAATGACGCCATCGAGTTAGGATCTTGTCATTTATTTGAGCAGAAATCTATGGATAGCATTCTGAGAACACAGCAGCTGTCAGTAGACCACGCTGTCCCCGGGGTAAGCACTGTTCTAGTGAATTACAGAAAACTAGGACAGGGGGGCGGGGGCTGGGTACCCCCGCAGTACCCGGCTCACTCCTTGTTTCCTAATCAGAGCACTCGGGCCGGAGAGGTTTAACGCCTCGATTGACTCGGGTCACACCCCAGCTCCATGGGACCAGAGCTGCCGTTGGGACCCGGTTCTCTCCCTAGTGCAAAGCTTATTACCCTTCACGTATGGACACTTTGCTGTGTAGACCCGTCCACCCTCTGTTAGACTCAGCGGAAAAGCCGCGTAGCATGCAATGCGTCTAATCTAGGAAAAGAAACGAGGCATTTGTCCCTGAAGTGAAATGATCGTAACAGCGAAGCATGCCCCAGGCATTCGTGTGCCTATGGGTTTGTTTGCACGTATGAGTCGACATCTAGAAGAAATTCCTAAAAGTGGAACAGCTGGATTCAGAGGGTTTATGCCTTTTGATTTTGTTACAGGTTGGCTAACTGCTTATCAAAGAAATGATACCAATTTTTACCCGACGCCAAGAAGTGCCTGTTTCCCGGTAGAATATGTAGGAGGCTCATGAGGGTTCTCTCCGCAGAGAGGACGGCGTGCACTCGTGTGCTGTCGGCGTGAGTCTCCGAGAAATGTTGGAGCGAGCCTCCTCGCCGTTCCAGCGCACGGAGGGCGATGGAGGAAGCCTGCAAACGGAGACTCGCATCTTCCCTTCATGGGAAAGCCTCCGTCTCCGTAGGTGTCATTGATCACGCTGTCAAAACAAGAACCTTACTCTCCCCCGATGCAGCCGAGTTTCTGTACAGAGTAAGCGAGTCCCCATGGAAACCCCAACCCCGCTGACCCCAGAGAGAGACGCGATTACCCACAGCGCGGAAGGCAGATTAGTGCAGAATTACGGTAATGAAAGGTATTATCCGCATAATTATAGGTCCTTGGGGCTTAAATTCATATTTTTTTTCCTGCTTCATCTCCCATGATTTGCACATTTTCATCCTTTGAATGGAGCCTTCAATAGAGACATGGGTCACTATGGCATAAAAGGATCCTGTTGTCCTTTATGGTATCAGATAGGCATGCAAGACTGAGGCAGTCACCACCGCCAACCCGAAAACTTCTGGATGAATACTCATATTCTCATGAGAGCCAAGCAATGCCTTCTCGCTCAACACCTGATCGATTACGTGGCAACCAAACAAAATTATCTTTAAAAGAATTGCTTCATAGCCCAGTCTCATCTGGTCCTATTCAATGTCAAAGCGCCTGATGAAAAGTATGAGGCTTACCTAATCAGAAATATTGAGAGACCGCCAAATTGTCAGTTCCTCATAAATATTACAAGAACCTCTTGATAATGGAATGATTTTAGGCATGGATATCAACTCCACAGAGATCTGCAACACACAGCTGTTTTATTTATTAAGACAGGGATGTTCAACATTCTCGATTCTTGTTCTTTCCATGAGTAAGACCTTTCCCATGGGGGTATGGATTTTTTTTTTTTTTTGGAAGACATTTAACTTGCTCTGACTTAACCTGTGCTATAATGGATATCCTCAGCAGCTTATCCTGGGATTTCCTTATGATATGTGCTTATTTGCAAAACTTATGTACAGTCATGCCATGCAGGGGACCGGTGAGTCTGGGGAAGACTGATGGTCAGACAGTGCAGAGAGGGGGTGTAATGTGCAATGTAGAATGTGGTTCAAAGTCATGGGCTTAAGCGTTGGGGGCAGGGCTCAGATCCCATTAGCTTGACCTTGCATGAACTGCATAACCTTAGATTCCTAATCCCTCTGTATTCCCTAAACCAAAAGGATTCTATAGCAGTGGACTCCAGAAAGCTTTTCTCTCTCTGCTTCAGAGACATAGTGACCGGGAACAAGCATCATTTACAACCTCTGCGTTCTCTAGATCAGGAATTCAGGAGCAGCTCCATTCAACAGTTCCAGCTTGGAGACCCTCAGGAGGTTACTGTCTCAGGAGATCCTTAGAATGGGGGACACACTGGGGGCTTCTTCTCTCACATGTCTGGAGCCTGGGCTGGGAAGGCTCAACAGCTCCAGGCTGGAGAGAGCTGGGACCTCTCAGCCTCTCTGTCGAACTGTGGTCTGTCTACATGGTCTTCCCAGCATGGTGGCCTCGGGGTAGCTGGACTCTTCTATCATGGCTCAGGGTCCCAAATGCGCATGTCTGGGGAGAGCAAGGCCTTCGTGATCCAGCCATGGAGGTCACACAGCATCACTTCCACCTCCTTTTGCTCATTAGAATCGAGTCCCTATGGATAGCTTACATTCCAGGGCAGAAGATTTAGAGCCCGCCTTTGATGGGAGAAGTACCAAAGAATTTGGAAATATTTTAAAACTTCCACAATGTAAGATCCAGTTTTGCAACCATTGAAATGATTGATTATTTGAGCTGCGGAGAAGAGAGGCCACAGGAGAGGCGCTAACTGTGCCCTGAGGGGCCCAAGAGTGTGGTGAAAGGGTCGTGGCGGAATGGGGGGGATGAGAGAGTCCCAGGCACCCCAAAGGACTACACACAGGGTGCAGTGTGGCCTATGCAGTCCGGTGCACCAGGATCTCAGAGGCTCAGGGGGTCCGCTGTGAGGGTGAGGCAGGCTCAGAAATGGGCAGGACCGGACATTGCAGGGGCGCCTGGAGAAACAGAGAAAGCTGTAGACCGGACTCCTCCCTCACCCCACCAGCCTAGACCTAAGGCCCCAGCCCAGGGGGTCAGGGAGAAGGGGCCAGAGAGAGAAGTCCTGAACTGACCCAATCTCCATCTGACCGAGAAAAGCTGAGTGACTGAGTTTACCTGCATTTCACTAGATTATATCTTCTGATATGACAAACAGAGGCTTGAAACAGAAGTTACATATGTTTCACAGGGATAATTGTACATTTTCTGGCACACAAGTTTTTTGTCTTTATACACTTGAAGACAGGGGACCTGGGTTTCATTTTTGAATAATCTTGGGTAAGTTGTTTAATATGATTGTATCTCGGTGTCTTTAATCTAGAGAAACTGGATTAGAGTGGGCCTTTGTGGGTAATTCAAGAGATGTAATTGACACAAAAATATTTTCGAAAGGGGAAAATGTTGCAAGCATGTGAGGGGCCAGTACACAGCCCCGCCCCCATCCCTCCCAGCCTGTGACTCACCACCTACAGGCTATCGGTTCACTAATTTGGCAAATTGATTGCATTTATCTATACTGAGAATTGACCATGAAACCACACTTGTTAGAAGTAAATGCGAGTTGTTGGGAAATTGGAAGGACAGCATCTTGCCTGCCAATCATCCCTGCCACGCCACAGGATCCCCGAGCGAGCCCGAGGCATGGAATAAGAGAAGAAAAGGCATTAGTGCAACCATCTAATATCTCAAGACAACGTTCTGTGGCTTCCCTGAAAGCGACCCTGTTATCCTGAACCCCCCAGGCCAAGATTTCTGAAAAACAAATCTGAAGTTTAGTCCTGTGAGTGATTTACGATGCACATCGAATTCTCAGTCCCATAGGGTCCCCTTTGTGGAGGTCGGGGGACATATGGACAGATTCCAACGAAGCCGGGGACCATGGATCTTTCAATCCCTCTGAATCTTCTCGGCTGGTCGAAGCAGCTCTTCTACTCCTGCCTGAGGCAGTTGTCTCGCAGGACACTGCCGATCCTCCTTAGGACCTACCCCCACCACCTCTGCTTGCTTCTAGATCTGTGAATAGGCTCACGTTCCAGCAGAACCACAAAGTATGACCCGTGATGGGGAGTGATGCGAATGAAAAGATGGGCATGACTTTGCCAAGTTACGTGGATGGAACCCCGAGGAACACGTGTAGGGTCAAGGTGAGAGGAATATGGAGTTGGACAAGGCCGAATGGACTGGTAACAGCCCGCTAGGCAGGGATGGCAAATTCAGTGTTTTAATGCAAGGGGCTAAGAATGACTATTAACAGTTTGCTTGTTGGGTGACTGCGATATGAACCCAAAGACAGTCCAGACTAAATGAAGTCAAGAAAGTAACTAGCTCCCTTGCTGTACTATAGAGAGACATGGCTGGAAGCTTAGGGAGACTAGAATACTAGCTGAATGTATCGTCTGATGATATCATAGGGTCCTACGGGCTCTTCCTCTCAATTCCACTCAGTGTCTACATTATGGCTACTCTCTGCAGAGAAAAGATTTTCAGAAACTTTGATTCTTTATGATCCCTTCCAAATTCCAAATCTCTGGATGCTTTCTCTCCCTTCTGCCCTGAGCTTATTTTTTGAGGCAATTTCCTTCTCGTGTTGTTTCTTAGTCCAAGACACCTGGGCGGTCTTCACTTGATAAAACTGAAGTTCATTAAATCCTCTGTTGCCCTCTGACCATCTATCTGTTTGAGAAATCGCAGAGAAAGCTGTTTTTTTTCAGACAGAATCATTTCTCTCCAGAGACTTAACACGAGCATGGCTGGAAGGGCTGTTGGGAAAATCTCCTCTTAGTGCTTTTCAACAAAGCATGATGGCTATCTTTCTGTCTGTATGTAAACCAGCTTGAAAACTCGAGGTTTTTTTTTTAAGGCTAGGACCTTCCCCCCGATGCCATTTGTGTTTGTGGGAGCCACAGATAAGTAGACTCTTAACTCAGGCATTTTGAGGTGGGTCTGGTGTTCAGCTCTTGATTCCACCAACGAAGCCATCAGTTCACACATGGAACTCCAATACTTCAACTCTTGGCGAGTCAGAATCACACCTACACAGTACGCTCTACTCAGCGGCCCAGCCTCGACTTCTCCAAAGCACTTCTGTATTTCTTCTTTTTCCCTACTCCGCATATTTATTTTCAAATTCGGGTGCTTCTTCCAGGGAAACATCTGTCTTTCCTCCTTCTTTCTCTGCCTTCTTAAAAACAAATACTTATCGAGCGCCTTTAATGGGAAAAGATCTTTCCTGTATGTGCTTTTTAACCCACCCTTTAGCTGGGGCTTCAGGTCAAATGCACACAAGGGCTGTGCAAGTCCTGGGATAAGAGACGTGGACCGTGGGTGGTGATGGGCTCTGGCTGACCTGCCGGGCAGCCTGCTGGCTCACACTGGCCGATGCTCCACTTTTTAAAGAGAACCCAGAATATGTCACCTCCCACATGATACTGTCATCATTTCTTTATGCGCCCCATTTTTCCATCAGACTGGGATCTGCTCCTAGGCAGAGAATTTGTCCTGTTCCCCTAAGCATCTTTAAGACCTGCCATGGGGCTTGATACGCTGTATGATCTATTAGACAATCAGACAACGCTTCTAATACACTGGCCCCTTAGTTTCTTACTCACTCATTACTCATGGTTTTGCCCCCTGTGCCACCTCACCTGCTCACTCCCACAGTCATACCCTATTGTCATTACCGATATCAGTGACATCCCTCTGTAAGTTCACTTCCTGCCCCTCTCAAGCTGCCATGTGGGATGCCAGATGTTCTCTGTATCTTTCCCAGGTCTGTTTACTCTCTTGCTCTCTCAGATGCCCATGTCACACCTTCCCCTCTTTCTTCAAGTCTCTAACACTGCTTCCTCACCAAAGAAGGTTTGACTTTTATTTTGCTGAGAAAATGGAAGCAATATGAAGGAGACTACCAGCATCCACCATCGCATGTACTTAACCATGTGAATCTGTGCCTATCTTACCTCGTATCTAAGTAGCTGTATACATATGTAAGTATGTATCTCTCTCTCTCTCTATCTCTCTACTTTCTGCCTATCCACCCATTTGTCCATCATCCATTCATCCATCATCCACCCATCCATCTTCTTTCTTCCTGGCACAAGAGATGAATTGTGTTCACTCTTATCCCTACCATTCCCTCCATACCCACACTAGCTCTCCTCTCCGCTCTCTTACTCAAAGATGGTTCTCCTGCCTCCACTCCTTCTTCCTCACTGCATCATCAGAGTTTCCCTTCTCCCTGGATCAATCGCATCGACATACAAACGTACTACTATTTCTCCCATTCTAAAAACAAACTTTCAACCCCCCCATTTTTTTGTTCCATTTTTCTCCTCCCCTTCAGAGCAAAGCTCTTTAAAAGAGTTGTCTACACCCACAGTCTCCATTGCTTCCTTGCCCATTCTTTCTTCGACCTGCGCCAACCAGATTTTCTCCCTCAGCATTCCACTTCAACTGCGGCTGCCACGGTCGCCATTTTGAGAAATCCAATTTTTGTCCTCCTTGACTTATCAGTAGGGTGACCATGTAATTCTAAACCAATACTTTTGAAAGCAAAAGAGGGTGCTATTAATAATTTCTTTGGAATAACATGAATAAACTGGGGCCACCCAAGAAAAACCCTAATATGTATTTGTTGGTTTATTGTAATGCTCATATCTCCCCAGTAGAGAATAAGTCACTTTGTCTCTCCAGAGCCCAGAACAGTGCCTGGCATATATTAGCTGTTGAGTACTAAGTGTTTCACTATTCAGGGAGCACACAGTAGGCTTTTAACAGCAGGAAAGTGATCAGTGATTGAATACATCCTGTGACGGTTTTAAGCACTAGGGATAGACAGATGTGGACTCCCTGTACATTTATGACCCACTGACTAGAGTTTCCCTCCGGAGTGGAGCAGAAGCCCTGGCGACACCTCACCTGTGGCTTCTCTTCCAGCCCTTTATCTCATTGTAGCCCTTTGACCAGTTCCTTGAATAAACTTCAGGGACGTTTAGCCTGATAATGACCCGTATGCTTTTTGCACCCCAGTTAGAAGCATACATTTGGAGGTCAGCCAAGAGAGGAACATTTTTGCATCAGGCCACCGAGCCCTTTAGTGCTGCTGATGACTCAGAAATGTCACTTCGTCCTTGACGTCATCCTCGCCGGGTTCAGAGGAGAGGTAACTGTAAGAGGTCAGCAGCAATCGCCCTTCTCCAGAAAATCGATGACAGGCGTGTTAGCTGCTGGGGCTTGTTTGGTGTTCTTTTGAAGCTTATTTTTAACTCTGAGCAGAACCCACTTATCCCTTCTTGTATGAGATGAAGTCATGACAACTTAATGTCATCAACCAGAAGCTTTTTCCCTTTCCAGTAAAAACTCCACCTTCATCATTGGTTCCCTCTCTTTATCCTGACATATTAGACACACAACTATGGATACACAAAAATATACACACAGATATGTAGACACAAAAAATACATAATACGTCTTCATATGTACCGATACAAACTACAATATACGTACCAGATGCTAGGAGTAGTACCCTTTTGCTTCCCTTGGTATTCAGAGCAAATTGTCACAATTTTGCCAATCTAATGATTCTGAAGGAGCAAATATTGGACAAAGATTCTTAAGGAACCACTTGATAAACAAGTGGTCTGACAAGCAAGCAGTTCCCGCCCCCCCATCCCCGTACCCCCTAAGGAGGACGGGCGGGGGGAGGGGCTGCAGCTTTGCTTCACTGATGGGTATAGGCTAGCGGGGGGAGAGGGGCTGCCCAAGGGCAGGGAGGTGTTAGGGAGCAGGGAAGCCCTGCGTCTGCCAAGCTGGTGGCAGGTGGGCAAGGGAGAGCCCCGTGTGGGGGCTTGGGGAGGAGGCACGCAGATGGGGGTTTCTAAGGAGTCCTTTGTGGGGTACGTAATCTTTTCTGTCTCCGCTACAAAGTCTACAGTGGTGTTTTCGAAGCAAGTGGATTTCTTCTGGAGAGCACAAAGGAGGCTTTGTTCTTATCAAAGTCTGTACAGGGGACAGCAGATATCTTGACTGTCCATCTTCAAATGCTTAACCTCTCCTCCAAGGCCAGAGCATGTAGTCATGGGGCAGGAATCAAAGGGGACGTGCACAAGGGATATGGAAGTTGCACGTTGAGGTGCTTGTGGCAGAAAGGAAAAGAGCTGGGAATGAAGGGCGGCGTTCAGGAAACATTCTGTGAAAGCCTACATGCGTCTTCCCATCTTTGCCCTCGGATCCACGGACAACCTTAGCTGTGTCGGGTCTGGGCCCCCTGAGGTACAGGGAGCTTCTCATTGCCAGGCAACAGCCAGGAGCTGGGGATACCAACGTAATGATCCACACAAGGGTCCTCCTGCTTCCCTGCTCACTAATGTCCCTTAGAGCCGTGCTGTGGTCGTAGCAGCTCTGCCAGTGTCATTGCTGTCACGGCCACCACCATCATCACTGTTTATGGAGTAGTCCATGCCACGCTCTGCGCATGTGACTTCCTCTTATGGATAGGGAAACTGAGGCTCAGAGAGAGTGAATGACATGCCAAGGGTGTCTTGGAGGTAACTGTTCATAAACAACAGACCCGCAGCTCTTCCTACTTGGAGCAGCGTGTCCCTCCTTGACATCGCACACGGGGCCACAGCGCGGTGACAGCAGTGGCTGCTGTTTACTGACGGGTCCAAAGTGAGAAACTCAGCCAATGGGTTTAGGAGCATGGTCCCTACAACAGACCTACAGACGGGTGTTTTTCTAATCCCCAGCTTCTCTTCTAATGCCCAGAACTCTCTTCCCAAGGCTGCTCTACAGACTGGATGCTTCTTACTCTTTAGATCTTAACTTGAAGACACCGTTTTGAAGAGAACTTTCCAGGACATCCTATTTGAAGCAGGAACCCTATGCTGGCTTCTATCCAGCCCCATTTATTTCTACTGTAGAACTCATCACCAGAAGTAATTATTTGGTCTGTACTTCTTTCCTTGTTTCGTGTCTGTGAGTCACAGGGACTGCAAATCCCTGGAGGGCAGGGATCTTGTCTACCTTCCCCCACCCCAGTGTACCCCCAGTGCCCGCCATCGTGCCTGACATGTGATAGGAACTTAATGACTAATAGAGCCCAGAGCGGTTGAGTAACCTATCAAAGACCACAGAGCTGGTAGGAGGCCAACCCGGAGTCAAAACCAGGTTCATGGACTCCAGATTCTGGTAGTTTATTCCCTGTGCTAAATGGTTGAGCACCGTTAGGAGTGCACAGTAAGTAAGCACATAATCCTTACTGAGCTCATTAATTTTGTTTTTTAAGGCCCATCTCTCCTGCCCTCAGCCTGGCTAGGATCAAAAAGCATGGATTAGGTTTACAACTGCCTCACTTAGAAAAACCACTTTGATTTAGGGCAATGATGAGTCATCACACCACTGAGTTTTGCTAAATTAACTGGTACAAGCCCTCTCCCCCATGGCGCTGTGTTGAAAGGTTGGGGCTTTTATCCCAGGACACTTAGGTAGATGAAGGAATAATATAGGCTTAACCACTCATGGGGGGCACAGAAGCCTGGTTAAGCCAGACACAAAAGATACACTTCACTGGGAGGAAAAACTCTAAGACCGTCTCAGCACTAATATGTACAAGTTCAACAATTTCTTTTATTTTCACTGTAAACACAGTGTGAACATATTAAAGACAATAGTGATTTTTAGGAAAGTCTTGCACAATGCTGACATCGCTGTTTTCATTGCTGGGATCCCTTCTGCTCAAATGCACACAGATGTGATTTTAGCGAACATTCCATGTTGTATCTTCAGTAGCTCGCTCATGAACATTTTTCATAAATATCCTTCCTTGTTTCTACATATTCTTCACAATTACCACCTTTTCTCCACTACATAGTGTTTATTTACCATAGTTTATTTAACCAAGCCACTATGGTGGGATATTTCTCTTGTTTCCAAGTTTATCCATTTTGATTACGCTGTAGTAAGCATCCTTAAATATTTCATATTTTATTTGAGGGATTATTTTTCCTTGAGTGAAGATCACTCGATTTTCCCTACTAAGCAAAAGGATAGGAACATTTTGTGCCCTGGAGGGGTACTGTTAATTTCCTTCCCAAAAGTCACGCTTCTTTATGTGGCAGCCGTCAGGCATGAATGGGGAAGCGTCACCCTAACGTCACCAGCGTTGACCATTGTTTACTAAAAAACACCTCCAGGTTAATTTAATAGAGTGAAACATTAACTTGATATTTTCAGTTCCATCTCCTTGAGTATCAGTGCTGTTAAACAGCCTCCACATTCATTTTTCAATCACATTGCACGTGCTATGCCGTATCAAAGGGCCAGGAGAGGTTTTTTAATTGAAGTATAGTTGACATGTAATATATATTAGTGATTAGACAATTACATACATATATGTATGCCTTCCACGATAAGTATAGTTACCCTCTGCCATCATGCAACGTTATTACGATATTGTTGACTATATTCCCTACACTGTACCTTTCGTCCCTTATTTATTTCATAATTGGAAGTTCCTGCCTGTAGGTCTACCAGGAGAAATGTTTTTAACTATAAATCCTTAGCCATCTAATAACACCCCCTTTTTTTTTTTTAACAATTTTTTTTTTTAAGATTTTCTTTATTTATTTGACAGAGATAGAGACAGCCAGCGAGAGAGGGAACACAAGCAGGGGGAGTGGGAGAGGAAGAAGCAGGCTCCCAGCGGAGGAGCCTGATGTGGGGCTCGATCCCATAACGCCAGGATCACGCCCTGAGCCGAAGGCAGACGCTTAACCGCTGTGCCACCCAGGTGCCCCTAATAACACCCTTTTAACAAAGCAGGCTGACCCCCACGGGCTGTAGAGGTCTTGGGAATCATGTCAGCCACAGACGGTAATTACAGAGGTTGCTTTGGTAAGTTTGAGAAAAAGCTCTGTAATACAGAAATGGAAATTTGCTTACAGCTCTTCCTTCATAACTACTTACATCATCACCGTGTCATGGCTTCATAAAAGCTGGTTGGCTTGTGCAGAAGTAGCCGGGGTGGTGAGGCTGAGCAGTCCTGCTCTGTCCAAGTTCGTTGAGTCAGCGAGACGTGAGGTGGGATTGACACGTTCCTGGCTGGGAGAGCCGAGATGCCACCAATCCCAACGCCCACTGCCAAGGTCAGCTGGCATCCTGCTGGCTTCCCTCGTGCAGTGAAGCTTCCTGGGTGTCCACACCCATGGAAGGGCCCCCCTCCCTCGCCCCATCCCACTCCCGTGCCCCCTTCTCAGCCTCAAGCCTCTGGTGATCCCCCTTCCTCCCTCCAGCACGACCTGGGTGGTACTGATTACTCAAACAAAGACAATCAGATGCTGTGTTTTAATCAAGCTTCCAAAGGACTCTCGTCGCGGAGGGGCTGAGGATCGGTCTGGGAGAAAGCCGGAGACGAGGCAGCAGAACCAAGATGTGAGGGGTGCCTGGTGGCTCAGTGGGTTAAGTGCCCGACTCTTATTTCAACTCAGGTCATGATCTCAGGGTTGTGAGACAGAGCCCCATGTCGGACTCCATGCTCAGCGTGGGGTCTGCTTGAGGATTTCTCTCCCTCTCTTTCTGCTCCTCTCCCCACTCATGCCCATTCTCTCTCTAAAATTAATGAATAAATCTTAAACAAAACAAAGCAAAACAAAACAGAATCCAGGTGTGAGTCAGGAGTGAGTGAGAAGCTGGGATTGGGCATCAGGACCGGACTAGAGGGGTGAAGTGGGGGTGCAGGCAGAGACTGGGAATGAGGCAGGGGTAGGGCTCTTCTGCTGGGGACAGTGGGCCCACTCCCGGAGCAGCCACTGAGAGAAGCCGACCACACCCGGCTCTCGCGCACACCGTGACCTGGCTTTAGCGGGATCCCGCCAGGGCAGGGTCGTTACTACCGGGCACTAAAAGCATGTCCCCCAGAGTCAGCTTGGAATCCAGGCTCCCGGCTTGCTGTGACTCTGGCGTGAAAGTGCTTACATAGCGTCTGACACAGGGCAAGCACTCAATAAATATCAGCTACGAGCTGTGGACCTTAGCATGGTTATTGCTGTTTACTGCAGTGTGCCCAGCCTTGTCCTAGGCTCTGCAAGGGGATGGGAGGAAGTAAACACATGTTGGCCGAAGGCAGGACTTAACATACATCTGGTATAATGTGTACCTTTCACCAAAATAACCATCCTTGGAAAAGGCAGCAGGCAGCTGGGAAGGCTGCTTGAAGCTTGTGGAAATTCATCCAGACCTTTCTAGGTCTTTATAAAGAGTAAAAGCATAGAGAAAGGGGGCATGGAAACTTCAGATGAGGGGTTCAGCAGGAGCAAAGGTGTGCGGGTGGGTTATGCATTCACTACCCAGGCTAGCTGGACCCCCGATGTACAATACCGTATTTGTATAAAACATCACATGTGTGTTTGCCTACGTGCATGCACATGTATGTAAATGAACATACGAGGGCAGACGGATACACACTGAACCATCAGTAGAGGTGGCTTGGGGAGCAGCGAGTGAGAATTAAGAAGGATATTGATGTTTCGCTCTGTATACATTTATTTCTGTATTATTAGAATATTTTGCAAAGAGAAAGGATTCATGCATTATTAGTGGAAATAAAAGGACTAAGGAAAAGTAATTTGGGACTGTGCTGTGGAGTGCCTTATGTTCTGGGTGGAAGGCTTTATCCTTGCTTCTGGAAGCAGGAGAGGGCAACGCAAAGGTTGAGGGCAAAGGGACAGAGGAGTGGAAATGAAAGCGTTCTCAGAGGATGACTCTTGCTGGGATGCATCAGGCTGCAGGGGACCTGAGGTCAGAGGACCTGAGCCCTTGCTTTGTGCCACATGTTATCAAAAATCCTCAAAACAGCCTTACAGAGTGAGGGACCTATACCGATTCTGCAGATGGGGAAACTGAGACCCTGGGGAGTTAAACCCTCTCCTTGGGTCACAAGGCTTATCAGTGAAGAAGCCCACGTAGAAACCCATGTTGTCCTGAACCCTTGCTCCTTCTCTTTCCTCTAAGAAAAGAAGAGCCAAGAGCCTGGGGGCAGAAGGGGCGGTTAGGGAGGCCCTGCCATGGCCCAGTTCCACAGTGAGCGTGGGAGGGACCTTGCTCCTTCCTCCTGGCTGCACTGGCCTTCTTTCCGATTCTCCTCCCGGCCTTTACATTTGCTGTTCCATGTGAATGGAATTCTGGCCCTTCTGCTCTTCTCAGCCTGCCCCTCCCCATCACTCCCATCTCAGCCCATGTGTCTCTGTCCCAGAGAGCCCTCCCAAACGCCTCCCTCCCCATCACTGCCATCACGCCACCCTGGGCTACAGCCTTCAGTGCCCAAAGCTGCCACCTGCAATCACCTTGTTTACATAGAATTTTCTTATGCGACTGTTGTTTCCCACTGTCACCTCAATGACATATTCCAGGTTCTCAGTAAATAGTGGTTAAATGCACGAATTTAGGAGAATTTCAAAGAGAAAATTATTCCCTAGATTCCTGGCTTGTAACCTAACCAGAATTTGAGCAGCACAAATGGAAAACAAAAAAGTAAACAGAACTCTAAACCCAAGACCTTTCTCTTGTATTATTGCTCAGCTTCTAAGATTTCTTCCAGAACTCCATGCACTTGAGGTCATCACGACCCTTGTCAATATTGTTGAACTTTGTCTCTGATTAGATGGAAAGAAGAGACTCTGACAGGCGAGGTGCCACTATCAGTATGTGTACTTCTGGCTGGAGCTCACGTGGTCTCAGTTACTGTGCTTCTCAGTGACCGAACGTAGGTACCTCGACTAACTAAGCCAGAGGGTGCGCCTCCTCTCCCAGCCAAGGCCAGCTCAGGCTTTCAAGCGAAGGTAGAGATGCCATTGTTTTTGCTCCGAAAATGCTCATTGTCCTGGCTGGGTCATGTTTTAGCTCTGCCTTTAAAATCAGTTGTTTACCCTTGACCTTCTCCACTGTCTGAGCCCCGCTGAGCTGGTAATGGCTTTGACTGGAGCTCACTAGCTTTGTGGAACCTTTCAGGACCGAGACGGCACATGTCAGTCTGTAGAAAGCAACAGGACGCAGCCGGCTACTGTCTGAGCTGAGAAAAACTAATTAGGGTCCAAGGTGACATTACCACATGCTAGAGAAACTGGGTTTTAAGGACTTTGACTCTCTGATCAATGCTTTGGGCAGCATAAAAAAGTGAAATTAACCTGACTTGAATGATAATAGCAATAATAATGCATATTTACTCATCATTGCAGGCAGAATAACGGCTCCCCAAACCGCAGCAGCCTCCGTAATTATGGTGAAGCTCGAATGCAATGATGAAGGTGGAAGTGTTTTGAAGACTTCATGTGGACAGCACTGGGGTCCACAAGTGGTGCTTTCCGGGCTGGACGGAGCATGTGTGAAGGGACAGGACTTTGTACCTTCGCTGGGCTCTATGGAATCTTCAGGGTGGGACCCAACCCAGAGAAAGAATTTAGCCAACTGCAGGCGAAGTGGCCTACGGCGAACACCCAGCTGTTAAATGAAGGTCAGCTCTTTTGTCACTTGACAAAGAGAAAACGTGGTGGTCAAACTGCATTCCCTGCAAGCAACTCTAACCTATTCTCTGTGATGATTGGAAAATGGAGATCACGAGAATGAGAATTTCAATGGCTCGTAAATTGTTACAAATGGCGATTCTGAAATGTCACCTTATAAATTTTATGGACACAACGCAATGTGCCAAGGAGGGTAACAGTCTATAAACACAGCTGATTAGGCTTGCCTTCCATCTTGTTTCTTTGTCAGTTGTCAACAGATTGTACCGTGTGTGTTCATTTATTTCTTTTGGGTACCTACCCAGAAGTGGGATTGCTGGATCGTGTGGTAATTCCATCCGCATCAGTAGCAAAGCACCATGGATCAGGCAGTCCCTAAACAACAGGAATGCATTTCTCCCAGTCTGGAGGCTGGGAAGTCCTGCATCATCGGGCCAGCATGGGCAGGTTCTGGTGAGAGCCCTCCCTCGGACTGGAGACCGCCTACTTCTCGCCCTGTGCTCACATGGTGGATCCTTACAGGGATGAGTGTTCTCTCGGGGGCCTCTTGTACAAGGGAATGATTCCTACTCATGAGGGCTCTACCCTCATCCCGATCACCTCCCAAAGGCCTCATCTCCTCATCTCACATGGGGGATGAGGATTTCAACGTAAGAATTCGGGGTTGGGGGGAGGACGTACATGAACATTGAGACCATAGCAAATTATATGTTTAATTTTTGGAGGAACTGCCATACTGTTTTCCACAGTGGCTGCACCATTTTATATGCTCACCAGAAATGCACAAAGATTCCAATTTCTTTACACCCTCACCAACACCTGTTATTTTCCATTTTTAAAAATATATTATTAATTTATTTTATTTTGCAATAGCCATTCTGATGGGTGTGAAATGGTGTCTCGTAGCTTTGATTTGCATTTTTCTAATGACTGGGGATGTCGAGCACCTTTTCATGTGCTTGTTGGCTGTTTGTCTCCAGCTTCCTTATGGTTAGTGTTTGCACGGTGTATATTTTTTCTTTCAATCTATTTGTGTCTTTATATGTGGAGTGGGTTTCTTGCATGCAGCACAAAGTTGTGGCTTCCTTTTTAATCAGAGCTGAGGAGGTTTGTCTTTTAATTGAATTATATAGGCCAATATTATTGATAGAAGTAATCTTGCTGGGTTTTTATTTTCCTGTTTGTTAAATCCATTCTCTGTTCATTTTTTTTTTCTTTTCCTGTCTTCTTTTGAATTAGTTGAATGTTTTAGTATGTATGCAATTCCATTTTATCTCTGTATTGGCTTACTAGACTTGTCCGTTGTATTACTTTCTTAAATTGCTCTAGAGTTTACGATATTTACCGTATCCCAACTTACTTCCAAATCGCGTTCTATCCCTTTGTGTTATGTTAGAGCCGTACAACAGTGTGCTCCCAGCTCGCCTCATCTTGTCCTTTGAGGGGTTGCTTTACTTGTAAGATGCCATAAACCACCTCTACCTTGTTATTAATTTTGTTCTAAGCTGCTATCTTTAAAGAGGTTAACATATGAGAACGATCTCTTTTATCTTTATCCCCACATTTACCATCTCCAGTGTTCTTCATCCCAAATTCCCATCTGATATGACTTTCCCTTTTCCCGAAAATTTTTTCCTGAAGAATATGTCATGCTGAGCAGTTATGCGGGTGATGTTTGTAGGAGGGATTTTTTGTTTTATATTCATTTTGAAAAGTATTTTCTCTGGGGGTCATATTCTAGGTTAAGAAATTTTTTCTCTCCCTCCACCCTCTTGGTATATGAAAGCATGATTCTCTGGCTTGCATAATTTCTGATGAGAAGTAAGCACATTTCTCTTTCTTTCCTTGTGGGCAATGCCTGTAATACTCTGTATGTAATGTTTTTGTGGCTTTAAGAATTTTATCTTTACTGTTAGTTTTCATCAATATGGGAATGATGTTTTCTTTGTTTATTCTGCTTGGTGCTCTCTTAAGTTCTTAGATTTGTGGGTTTTCAAACTGGGAAATATTTGCCCATTATATCTTCAAATATATTATTATGCTGTTTCTACCCCCTGCGCTGCTGTCATAGACCTTCTGGAAGCCCATTCATGTTAATGTTAGACCACCTGACATGGCTACATGTGGTCTCATATCTACAAAGCAATTTCAATACATTTTCTTGATGCTCTAACATCTAAGATGGGAACTGTATTCTCTCCCTCTTACCCTATCAAGGCCAGGAACACACTGCCTTCTCTCATTTTTTTTTTTTTTCCTCTAGGAAAGGAATTCTCAGTTGACAGCCTTTTTTTTTTTTTCTTTTGTCTTTTGTCACTTTGAAGATGCCATTCTATTGTCTTCTGGCTTGTATAGCTTTTGATGAAAAGTTTGCTGTAATTCTCATCTTTGATACTGTTTACATAGTATGTTGTTTCTCTAGCAGCCTTCGAGGTTATCTTTGTCTTTAGTTTTGAGCAGTTTCAATATGACTTGCGTAGGCATTTTGGGGGAGTTGGGTGAGAGGGGTATTTATCTTGCTTGCAGTTCTTTGAGATTTTTTAGGCATGTGGCAGATGTCTTTTTTTCATTTTGGAGAACTTCTCATCCATCATCTTTACCAATATTGATTCTACTCTATTTGCTCTCTCTTTTCCTTCTGAGATTCCGGTGACATATAGGTCCATCCAGGCAAAACTGGACAAGGGTACTGTAGGAAGGAATCCAGGAGAGGAGCTAAAATATCTCTAAAGTATTCTAAAATATTCTACCACATTTATAGAGAAAGAGGAGCAGAGAATATCAGGTGACCAGGTAACAATGGGATCTTCATTGTCAAAGAAAAAACCTTACAAAGGGGGAACCTCTTTGACTTGGTGGCTGGAATCGACCTATTTTTTCCACTGACTTTACAATCAGACCTGGGTCAGCATTTGTATCAAGCTACTAGCAGGACGAAGAGAATAAATGCTCAAGTCACCTATGGTTTTCTCCTTTTATGTGATCTTATGGTTTTCACAATTTAATTATATGTCTTAGAGAAAACTTTATATTAGTTCTTATAGAATTGCCTCATTATTTTTCAAGGTTGCGTTGAAATATGTTGTTAAATGGATCTCAGCTAATTTATTTCACCTTTACCCTATTAACAGACATTCAGAATTTTTGAACTTACTGTTATTATGACAAATGTCTCAGTTACCATTATTGAGCCTGTGTATTTTGTATCTTTTCTTAAAAGAATAATTTTTTAAGTAGTCTCCACACACAACATGGGGCTCAAACTTAAAATCCTGAGACCAAGAGTCACATGCTGTACCAACGGAGCCAGCCAGGCCACCCTGTAGTTTGTATCTTAAGCAAGAAGAGTTGGGAGCTTTTGTTGTTATTGTTTTAATTTTACTTTTTTCAGACCTCAGTTGTACTGAGTCGAGTCTACCATGCTCCTTAATTTGCAGCACAGAGTGATTATTACCCGCATAAAACCTCTCTTTAGCCTTTTCTTTTTTTATCTTATTACTGTTTTTCATTTCCCTCCTCCCTCATTGCCATCACTCTCCCCCCAGGCGCCTACCTCTGGCCGTCTTTCACTGTTCATTTACAGCACCTATCTCTTCAAACATACGATGTTGTCCAGAGTAGCATTATATTTATAGTCATTCAGTTATGCTTCAAATTCATGCTTTTTCTTATTTTTATGCACAGTATGTTTTCGAAAGCATTCCATGTTGTTCTGTGTAGCTCCCGCTCGTTCATCCTGACCACTCCATAGAATTCAAACCTATATAACAACAGCTGTAGGAAAGCTCCCAGCAGCCGAGAAGCTGGATCAAAGAGTACGCACTATCACAGTCTGGATAGCTTGTGCTAAGAGATTTTCAACATGGTCGTGATAATTTTCAATCACGACAACAGAGTAAGGGTTTCTGTCTCCCAACGTCCTTTCCAGAAATGAGAATTATTGAATGTTTTCACATTTACCAGTTTGCTGAATGAAAAGCAATATTTTCTTGTCTTTTAAACTTGCATTTACTTAACTATCACTCTACGTGAGCGTATTTTCCTTTGCTTGCCAGTCACTCGTACTTCTTTTTTATCATACGTTTCTTGTTCTTGTATATAGTTTTCCGATGTCCTCAGCTCGACAGTATTCTTGGAATTTCAAACTCGCAATGTGGGTGATGACGAAAGTTGAGGTCATCAGTGGCTATTTGTATCAGTGATTTATCTATTTTAAAAAGTCTGCAATGGTATTGAGCAAATTAGAAGCTTATGTGCATCATGGTTCCTGGGGCCAATAAAATAATTGTTTGGATGTCTGTGTTGTAGAGTCGTAGACTGTGGGCATGAAATCAAGTTAACCAAAATATGTGACCAAGAGTCACTGAGGGGCCATTTTCGTGTAATTGTGATGTGGGTTGGTGCTCCTCCTAGCATCAGAGCTCAGCCATGCCCACTTCCCGTTCATCAGACACATTTAACTTGTCTTGGATCTTTGTGGAGAATTAGACACGTCTGGACATATCTAGTATATTAGAAGGATTTCTCTGAGCTTCTCCACTCCCTCTTTCCTGCCAGACTTCTCCTCATTATTGGAGACAGACTATCTTCCCGGTAGAACAGGCCTCAGGCCTCCTTCCCTTTTGTCAGTTCCTGTCAATTGGTCCTAATGCTCCATTAGGGCTCCACCTCCTTCCCTGAGAACTTGGCATTGCCTGATGTGACATCTTCAAGAGTCCTTAAGACAGGCAAAGGAGGTGAAAGAGAGGGCAATGTGGGGGGGAGGAGTGAGGAAGGGCAGCCAGTCAATGTCATACGGCATCTGTCATGAAGAGACTGAATTAGACCCTGGCTCTCGATGGTTCCATCAGCCTCTTGGCAGGGCTGCATGTAGCTTCACGTTGTGGCCAAACACGCGGGGTCACTGGAGCCAACACAGTGCCTGTTCAACCATGGTGACCCCTGGTAGCATGAAAGGCATGCCGTGCCATCTAACGGACACTTCTAGCGGAGGGTCCTTTGCTCTGCGGAGTACCCAGATGGGTTTGGGTATGCATGTTTAGGGTGGAGATGGGAATCGTGCAAGGAGAGAAAAGGTCATGAATCTGGGGACTTTTCAGGGGAAGACAGAGAAAAACATTTGTGGGGCCATGGCCAGAAAGGAGCTTTGTAGAAGAGAATGTGTAATAGGGGGTTGAAGTTGGCAGTAGAGTACAAGGCAAGGTGAATCCCCTTCTCCCATTCTCTACTAAATCCTCAGTAAAGTGACACATTCATGCATGTGGGTGTCCAGAGGCTGTGGGAGGAATAATAATGATGGTACACACACACGCACACATACACACACACACACACACATACATACACACACACACAGACATATACACATACACACACATACACACACATATTGGGGCACCTAATACATGTCAGAAACCATGCGTTTCATGAATAATCTCATTTAGTCTATACAACATTCCCATAAGATATTTTTATCCTCAACTTGCTTTGCAGTCATACTTCTATATTATGATATGATATCATTATTTTTGCTATGGCCCCAAGAAACTACTGTTTTCTCTATTTCGGCCAGGACTTAATTGTTCTGCAAAGAACCGTCACCCGCTCAATTATCTAATAAAAGGTGGTTTCTGAGTAGGTTAAAGGAAGTGTCACTGCAAACAAAAGCAGGAGACTGAGTTGGGTCTCATGGGAAGGGAGTTATTGGGCCACACCTTCCTTCCTCCCCATCCTGATGGTATGGCTTCTCTGCTGATCTGTTCTCTTCTCCAGCCTTTCTCCGAAGATGGGTTTCCAAATGCCGCCTTTCCAGCTCACATGTTGTTAAAAACAGATCTCACATCCCACCTGCAGGCTTAAGCAATGTCTCCCTGGAGATTTTGTGTCTCCTAGTTGGTGACCTCACAAGAAAGAATCTGACTGGCTCGGCAAGGCTCAGGTGGCCACATCTCATCCAATCATCTGTGGCCAGAAGGGGGAGCCCTTGGGATGGCGCCGCTCCAGCCGGAGCTGAGTGCGGGCTGTCCTGCGCGGTCCGCTGCAGTGCCTCTTCGATAGAAGAGGGAATGCAGGTTCAGCAATGGAAAAGCTTTGACTTGGAGAAGTAGGTAAAGAAATAACTAATCAAGAACTCTCACAGTGGGACCTGTGGGGAAGATTGGACAGAGGAGGCTTCTGGCTATGCTTTTGGGAGACTGACCTGGGATGTGATTTCCTTGGAAATAAAGAACCTGGACGTTTCCTATTGAGAAGGGCTATTCTTCACGGCTCTTTGGTTTACAAATAACTGAACCCATCTCAAAAGGGCCTAAACCTCATGTTCACGTAACTCAAAGGCTCAGGGGTCCTCTGGTGCAGCCTAACTCAGAGGCCTCAAACCACGTCATCCAAACTCAGTCTCAATCATCTGGTGGTGGCTCTGTTTCCTTCATTGCTTTCTACACATCACGTGTTCTTTCCTGGCCCTCTGCCCTCTGTCTAGATCCACTTTCCCCTTCTGGCTGGCAAACTCCTAGCCACGCTTCACAGCCCAAGTCCAATACTGCCACCACGCCACGTATTTTACTGACTGGTTCTGTGTCTCCATACAAAGTTAATTCCTCTTTTTTGGGGTCCCCCCAAAACCGTTTATTCATATTCTAGTATAATAATCACTGTACTGTGTTATTAGGATTTGTGTGCGTGTGTGTGTGTGTGTGTTTAATAATGAATGTGAGAGATGGTGAGGTTCTCCAAATTGGTGCTTCTCTTTATCCTGGCCTCATAGTTCAATCACATTTTCCAGTCCCCTTTAATTTCGGCAGGGCCCTGTTCAAGCTCAGCCCCCCAAACATCCTGCACAATCTTTTCCACTGTCCCTCTCTCCTCATCGGTCAGGTGTAAAGGATTCGCGTAAGTGCTCCCAGGCCTTAGAAGGCGGTGGAGCCACTGTATGAAAGTATACTGAGTCCCTGAATGACTGCATGGAGCAGAGCATCCCCAGCTCGCAGCCCACACTGAAGCTCCCTGTGAGTGAGAAAGAAAGCTGCACGGCATCAAAGCACCCTTTGGATTATTATCTCTGATTGCATAACAAGGCATTGCAAAACGTAGTGGCTTAGGATAACAACTGTTTCTCATTGCACACAATTCTGCACTTGGGCTGGACTTCGCTGGGTAGTTCCTCTGCTGGTCTTGCTGCTGGTGACTCATGCATTCAGCACCTTGAGCTGGGGGCCTGGCTGGGTGCTGCGTTCAGTGAGGGTGCTGGGAGGCAGAGCGTCTCTCTTTTGGCAATGGAGTAGCAGGACCTCTCCTTCTGCACATGAAATCTCCGGCGGCCCCTCACTGGTCTCTCCAACAGCACAGCCAGCCTTCTGCGATGGAGCTAATGGCTCCCAAGAGTCTGCAAGTGGAACCTGCCCAACCTTCCTGAGGCTTAGGCTTGGAAGACCCAGCATCACTTGTGCTGCGTTCTACAGATTAGGGCAAGTCACAGGGCTGCACCGGAGTGTGCACACGGAGGGGTGGGTCTTACTGGGGCCCACGGATAGGACAGATCCCACAGCCACTAGCTGGTTCCAGCAACTTTCTCTGCTCACAGATCAATGCCAGCAGGTCAGTGTTTCCCCAAATCCATCAGTCTCTTACCGCCTTCACACTTTTGCACTTCCCGCATGCCATCTCTAATATTATTTACTTAATGTTCCTTTAAATCAGTTGACTTCAAAATACAGGCAAATTCATTGAAAAGTAACATTTTGCCTATTGCTGTATATTTAGGGCTGAAAGTGCAATTATATTTTTCTTCAATTCTCATTAAATAAGTATATAACCATTAAAACAATTTCATCAACATACCCTCTGAAGTCACCTCGATATTACCCGGGGTGGGCCAAGCGCCAGCATAGAGTTACAGAGAAGCTCAGTGAATTGGGTTGAGTTGACTTTTATGGAGTTTAAATCTGTTTCTTCTTAAATTATGCCCCCTAGACTCTGCCTTGACCCTACCTAACCGACGTTTGATATTTGAAGGATTCTCAAGGAAGTTTTCTAGTGCCCGAATATTCCAATTACTTCGACATATCCCGTTTCCTTGAGAAAGCGCAGCAATAAATGAAAAACACCCCAGCAAAGTGCATGAACCAACTCACAAGACTACCCTGAAACTCCCTTCCATGTGCCCTTGGGCTCCGTTGGTTGCACATGGGAGTACGTGGGTCTTTCCTCAGTGGTGACGGCAGCCAGTGTGCTCATCTCAAGCCTGACTCTGCTTCCATAATCTTCCCTCTCCTTGTCCCGTGTCTCCCTGTGTCACAAAGGCTCAGAGACACCACAGCCCCAGAATCCACATCCCTGCTAGGTCGGCTTTCAAGTGCTTACCCACTCTGTGGAGCTGCTCAGACCCCTTCACCCCTTTGCTCGCGGGTCTCCAGTTCTTCCCTCATGCTCACTCTCTCTGTCATTCTTTTCCACCACGGAGCCTATACCTCTCCTGAGTGTTCAAAGTAAATCCGAAACTTAAAAATATACTTAACCTCTAGTTTTCTTGTGGATGGAGTTGTTTATACCTCTGCTCTCTTAAGACTTCAGAAATAGTAGTGGCTCAATTGGAATGTTCTAGAAAGGAAACCTCTGGACACTAGGAGTTGGGATATTTTAGAAGTAGGAGGGTATCATTGAACAGGTACCCATTTGCCCCTGTTTCTGATTTCAAAGAAAACTTACTTTGATTTCTAAACCCCAACTCAGGGACCTTGGAAGTCTGGCTGCGAAAAGTGTCAAGAAAAATCCCCTCACAGAGGACCTCATTCTTGGGGTCTTGTCATTCTCTGTGAAGAAACCGACACCCAAATAAGAGGCCTCATTCTTTAAGGGGTGCCACTTCTTAGGTATTCCCCCCTGCCCTTGGGAGCAGAAATCAGCTGTCAGCCGGTCCTACCGACTGCGTGGACCAGCCAGGCCTGAGACCCTGCATTGAAAGACCACCATAGGTGCTACTGGGGAAGGTGTTCCCAGGCCAGGTTTGGAGCAATTTGATTTTAATTTCTGGCTTGTCAATGGAGGCTCAAAACTTCCACCAACAGCAGGCATCCTGTTGCCCAGCGAATCTCACTCTTACGCACGCCTGCTTGTGGTGGGCAGTGGACTAGAGACCGGAATACAGAAACGAAGGGCGGCAAAGCTCTCAGCTCGCAGCGAAGCCTGGCCTGCAGGGGC
Organism: Ursus arctos; assembly: GCF_023065955.2. Lineage (NCBI taxonomy): Eukaryota > Metazoa > Chordata > Mammalia > Carnivora > Ursidae > Ursus > Ursus arctos. Next base: position 61,153,116 of record NW_026622819.1, read on the forward strand.
CCCCCCTGGAAGGATGGGACAGGGTGGGTCTGTGGGCTGCTGGTGCCCTCTGGTGGTCACACTCCAGAACCACAGGCACATCCCTCTGGGGACGCTTGCTTCTTGCTTCGCTTGAAGAATCATTAGTGACCACTAGGGTCACTTGCATCTGGTAGGAAATGGGTTTTGATCAGTGCCACTTCTTGATGCAGGGAACTGGGTGATGTGGAAAGCTCAGGAACCCTGGAATCAAAGAGACCTAGGTCGAACTTTCTGGCATCACTGTCTGTCCTTTACACGCCATTTAACTTTTCTGAGTCCCATTTTTCTGATCTGCAAAATGGGCATAACAGAGGGGGAACAATCCACTCACGGGAGATCTTGGACTCATTTTGTACTTTCCCTCCCTGATCCTGTGTTTTGGTCCCCCCACCCCCACCGTTGAGGACCCATCTTTGTCCTGGGAGACAGCGAATAGCCCTCCCCAGATGTGGCTGAGTAGACTCAGTGACCTCCATGAAGGGAATGGCCACTGTCCCCTCCACCAGAAGCTGTCCCCTGTGCAGCCCTGACCTGGCCTCCACGAGGCCCCCTGCCCTTGTCCTGGTGTGGAGGGGGGACCCCAGTCCCTGCAGCCGACTCGGCTGCCATCCTCATACTCCCCCGCCTTCCTCCAGCGCCTGCAGAGTCTTCTGCAGTCCGTGGAGCTGGGAAGTTGGATTTCCAAGTGTGCATTGTCGCCATTGTTCCGCTTTGAAGTTATCACTGGCTTTTGAACCTAAAAGACATTAAATGTGGGATTTGGTTCTCTGATCCCACTGCGACGTCCTGCCCCCACGGCAGCGGGTGCCTCCTGGGGAGCGGGGCTGAGTGGGGAGCAGAGGCCTCGGGGCGCAGGAGAGACCCGGGAGGAGGGCAGACTCACTCAGGAAGCCCCTGAGCTAGCCTGTGCACTAGCGTGTGCGATCTCAGGCCCACGGGGATAGGGCGGGGCCTGCGGGGAGCGCCGGCGAGACTTCGAGACTTCACAAGGAGAGCGGCTGGCCCGGGAGGGGCACGCTAGTCCCTCTTCCTTAAAAATAGCTCCTTGGACACACAACTTGTTTTTCACTTCGAATGGAAGTTTCTTTTGTTGTTTCCTCTTTGAAAAATTGCAGAGACACATGGCAGGTGATGGAGGCTCTTAGCAACCTGTAAAGGTTGCGGCTGCCCTTGGCCAGGCGTCTTCTAGGGCTAGAGGAAACCGGGCGACTCTGTGGCCCTGCGCCGCAGAGCCCCCACTCAACACGGGCAGCAAACACATCCCCCCCGGCAGACGTGAACCGTTGGCGTTGGCAGGTGCTCGGGGCTGATGGGATGGGCTGAGCCCTGGGCGTCCAGGGCGGGGACAGCGTGGCTCTGCGCCCCGAGTGTCTTTGCCATCCCAGAGCCCAACTAAGGATGAGGTGGTGGCCACGTTGGTGTAGGCTCGCGTCAGCCTCAACCACGCGGCAGGAAACTGGCTACGGGCAAGGGGTTCTGCAAAGTCCCAGCACCAGGAGGTCCCAGCAGGGGTACCGGTCTCCCACCACTCTTGTCCTCTTGTCTGCAGAAGAGGTCAAGGGCACTGGAAACGCATGGTTTCCAGTTGCCTGACTAGTGCAGGGCGGAGAGGTGCAGTGGGCCGCTCCATGGTGGTTCCCAGAGAAGAAGTCTGAGCACCCTGTGCTCCTTCTACCACAGGGCCTTGGCACTGGCCGCTCCTTTGCCTGGAGTTCCCTGCCCTGTTTTTTCCGTGGCTGGCTCCTTTACATCCTGTGGTTCTTAGCCCAGATGTCATCACCTCCCCAGACACAACTGAGTCAGAGCTGACCCTGTTGCCCTCTCTGCTCCATTCCTTATTTTATTTCCCTCACAGCTTTCAGCTCTATTTGAAAGCTGTGTGTTTGTTTCTGTCACTCTGCCCTTGGACCTGTATCAGTTCCTTAGACACAGTGTCTGTCCTGGTTCCCTCCATCCTCAGCCCACAGGACCTCTTCAGACATAGACACCCGCCCACAACACAAGTGTGTTGAACGAATCAATACCCTCACTCTTAAAATCTCAAGTTACCTCGGATTTCTGTTCCTTCTATGATCTCCTTATCTTTGGGCTCCTTTAAAAAAAAAAGAAAGAAAATATAGCTATCTAACAGTAAAAAAGAAAAATCTGAGTAAATGATTTTCCCACAGTAAACATTTTTCATGGACTGCTCACTTCTTCTTCCAGCCCCTGGCACACAGGAAGGGGTCACAATGCCGAATGCTCTTACATTTCAGATGCCTTGATTTTGTTTTCCTAATTACAAAACTTAAGTGTGTTCTTGCGTAGAGATCATGCAAAATCCCAGAAAGAACAAAGGAGACAGAAATTTCCTTCAATCCCCAAAACAAAGAGAAAAGCACCACCTCAGCTTTGTGCTCAATGTGCATGTATATTTTTAAAAATATGACTTCGACTACATACTCCTTATATGACTGTAGTTTCTGACTTTTACTTAACACGACATCGATGAACGCTTGCCCACGTCATTGCAAAGTTGTTTCAGGAAGTGTTTTTAGTCATTGCACAATAGTTCATTCCCTCCCTTTATGGTGGCACTCGAATTTCAGGTGGTTTCCCTCTTTCCCCACGTTTAGAAATAATGCTTCGAAGAGAATCATTGGGTCTGAGATGCTGCCCTTCCTGAGATTATTTCTGTTACGGACTGAATGTCTGTGTCTCCCCCAAATTCACATGTTGGAATCCAACGTGAGGGGGACTTCGGGGGATGATTGTGCTTAAGTGAGGGCGTGAGGGCCGGGTGGTCATGAACGCGGTGCGCCCTTGTGAACAACAGGGAAGAGCCTGGTTCTCTTTGCTCCCCACTATTTCAGAACACAATGAAAAGACAGCTGTCTGCAAACTAAGAAAAAGGTCCTCACCCGTCACCACATCTGCTGGCGTCTTGGTCTTGGACTTCCCAGCCTCCAGAAATGTGGGAAGTAAATGTTTGTGCGTAAGCCGCCACCCCTCCTGTCCCCGACTATGGTAATTAATTCTAGCAACCGAACAGACCGACATTCCCCTTGGCTGTATTTATAGAAGTCCGTCATGTGGAGAAGTTAAGAACATTTTTCAGCCTCTAGATCCATACCGTTCACCAGAAAACCTGTGCCGAATTCTATGCCCATCTGCAGCATCTGTGATCTGGCCAATTCGTTATTTCTTTGCGAACTTCTTGAAGGTCCCTCTGTGTATTTCGGCAAGTCCACAGACCTCACACAAAGCAGGCTTCATCATGGAAACAGCAGTAATGGAGAAGATTAAAATAAAACAAAATAACATAGCTGGTTCAAATATAAGAAAAACATCTCCACGGACCAGAAACGGAAGAGAACGTCCAAATGGTATGTGGTGCTGGCTAGGTATTGGCCGTGTCTAAGAAGAAACAGCGGAGAGTTCAAGTTCTGTGACCTGAAGGGACTGAAGCTGTCCCATAAGCCAGGTGTAAGGTCAGGCTCATTGCTTGAAGCCGGAGGCCTGGAGGCATCCCCGTGCCCTTGAAAAGGAGTTTCAAGCTGTACCATGCTGCTGTGTTCTCCATCTGGGATTCAAGAGGGTTCTCTTTACCTCCTGCTGGCCAATCTCTCATGACTCTAATCCCCATTATAGTCAATGCCTCTTTATCATAAACTTCCCCTTACAAATGCCTGTGTGTTTCCCGTCTCTGGATTGGACCTTGAACAATACACAAGGTTTTGCCCTGGCCAGGAAGAAGATAGAAATATGAATTAACCGTTGACATTTTTAGAAAAAAAAGAAGCTAATTGTGTAATTGCAAAATGCAAGAGTAACCACTAAAAGAATGGAAATATAACTTACAGCCTCTCAATTAGCAGAAGGGGGGAAAAAAGAATACAGAAAACTTTATTAAAACAACAGAAGGCATAAAAATATTGATGTTTTAAAAAGTTGTTAAGATATCCAAGAATCCTGCTTCTTGAATTTATTTACTAGTTTCAAATACGTAAAGCAATCTTATATATTGTTTATTGATGCACAGATTAGTGAATGTATAAATCCTCTTGGCAGTGACTGACTCTGAAGACAGATGGAAAGCACAGGGTCAGGCTGGGGTCCGCTGGGGGTCATGCTCAAATCTACGCCATACTTCCTTAAAAAAAAAAAAACAACCTGAAGCCAATATGGCATAACGTTAAGATCTGATAAAGCTCGGTAATAGGTATGAGACTATTACATTATGGTCTGTCGTTGCTACATATGAAATACTACATAATTACAACATAGGTTACAAGTCTGTGCGTTGAAGGCACTTACATGTCAGGGAGGAAAGCTACTCAACGTACGAATGGGAAGCTTGATTAATATTTCTTGATTTGAACAGGAGTGACTTTGCAACTTAATCATGCCAAGGCTTGCTTTCTCCTTTGATGGGAAAATACTTCCCATTAGAGTTTTGTTTAGAATTTTAGGCTGGCATAAGGGTGGAGAGGAGAGAGCTCAGTATTTCCCACCCCTTGGTCAGCAGTACAGCCTCCTCTGTATGTGCCATTTAGAGCCCTTTGCCTGTTTCTAAACTGCCCAGTCTCATCTGCCATTCCGCCCCACTGCGCACCTACCCTGCAGCAATGACAAGCGTCTTCCTGTTTCTGAAATGCCCTGCCATGCTGTGCCTCCGGGCCTTTGCTCATGCTGTCCTGTCTACTTGCAGTACCATTTCCCCTTCCCTTCCTGGCCAGCTTTCCTGACAGATGAACCATCCTCCTCTCTGAATCCTTCCTCAAGCCCCGAGTGGAGTTAGTTTCCCTTCACGCCACATCCTCACAAGACTTTGCCGAGCGCCCACCCCATACGAGAACCCGTGTGCATCCAGCATGCGTCTCTGGTCCCTACTAGACCCGCGCTCTTTGAAGGCAGAAGTGGTGCTTCAATCGCACAAAGTGATGCATTACCCCTACTGTTCATTTAGCACCCGGCACGGCTTACATGTAACCATGCCAACAATCAGCTTCTGTTCTGTAAGTGAGGGAGTCAAGTCTCTGGCAGTGTCAGCAACTTGCTAAGGTCATACAGCTGGAAAATGGTAAAGCCTGGATAAAAAAAACAAAAAAACAAGAATACAAAAAAAACCCCACATTTTTCTGATTCCAAACTCCTACAGTTCGGTGCTGCCTCTGAGTCTTATTCATCTCTGGGTCTTCAGAGTCTGGACACAGCCCAGCGCGTAGTAGGCCCTCATAAATACTTGACGAATGAATGAAAGAGTAAGTGACTGCATGAGTGAGTGAACGAGTCCGGAAACCACTGGAGGCAGAAGGCACTGCAGACTGCAGACCAGAGAGAGCACATTGATAACTTGGGTGTAGAAAGCAGAGAATATTAATTTGCAGATTATTTCTACTTTGCATTTTAATAGGTTTACAAAAAAGGGCATTTGGGCTGGAAAGCAGTGCATCCCCCACATTTCATCCCTGATTAAAGTGATTTAATAGCGATACGAATGACCCCAAATAAGCAAACCGAGCCGGTGTGAGGAGCAGCAGAAAAGGAAATGTAGACAGGGAGGTAAGACAAATAAGATCTGAAATATTTGGCTCTTACAAATGAGAAATCAAAGAACAGGGCCGCCTGCTTTCGCATTGCTCGGCAAGCAAATTTAAAAAGGCAAAGAATGGCACAAGGATCTGTGGAATCTTCAGGAAGTGTCTGTGGTATCTCAAGACGCTCTTTCACGCGATCGCAAAGTATTTAGCACATTCTTTTGCCTCTTGCTGAGAAAGGAAAGAGCTCCAGGTCAGCCCTGAAGAGCTGCAGGGAATCTGTGGTGGGGCTGAGGCTGCGGTTTAGAGGGGTGAGGAAGGGCGTGCTGTCTTTAAAAGGATGCATAAGCCGCTTGTTCGTATGGTGCTCATTTACTCCACATAACAGAGTGCAAAGGACCTGCCCTGACCTTGGGTGTTGGGGGGCCAACCGATGGGAGCCACCCTTATGGTTCTGGCACCTTCTATCTCAGCTGTAAAATGGGCATCTAGATACCCATTAAATCTGATGATGTTAGTCCTCATTTTATGGGTGAGCAAAACAACTCTCTGAGAAGTTAAGGGTCCTGCTCAAGGTCATTGAGGTAGGAAGTGGTGCTGGGAGCCAAACCCTGGCCTCTTTCACTCAGTCCCATATGGTTCCCCGACTCCTCAATCCCGTGTCCCTGCCCCATTCCTCTCCATCCTCACAACCCAGCACAGAGATGGCACAGAGGACACGCTATGGAATGTTGTAAAGATGGAAGGAGATGGCTGTGTTGGGGCCCCGCAGGGTCACACTTTGCAGCTCACTAGCCTGGTGAAGAAATCAGGGCCAGCTTATTTTCATAGATATTTTTTAAAAAATGCTGAATGCCCATGCAATCAATGATTTGGGCTCTAAGTTGATATGTTTGGCATTTACTCTTAGAATCACCACTCGGTACTAATAGATGCTCTGTACATAAGTGCTTAAAGTCGACCCCCAAATTATTGTCCTACGTTAATCATTGGTAACTTAGAAGATGATCATTTTCTAAACTCCACTGATTTTTCTAAAGCAACGCGTTTCCATTTTCATGAGCGCCTTCCAGGAAGATGTGATAACTGTAAGAATTATGAACCCTAGGTGCAAACTAGTCGGGGGGGATGGAGCGGCAGAGGGGCAAGGCAGGGTGCCCTTGTTCCACAGACTGCTCGGGTTCCCCGGTTAACATCTCCTCCCATGAAGAATATCACTCTGGCCACTAGGTGGCGGAGTTGTAAAGCCAAAGGCCCAAGGCAGACAGACCCAAGAGTCAAGACTCTCCAGAGTCAGTCTGAGATCACAGCAAAGCTCCCTTTTTGACAGCTTTAAAGTTTGGAGGCGAAAGAAACTTCTTACCCTTCTAAATAAATTCTTTTGCAACCAGGAGCTCATTGTTCGGTACAAATCTGCCATTCCCCTCCCCTGAATACATTCCTTTGTTCTCCATCCATCTATCCACTAATCTATCCACCCACTCGTCCATCCACCCATCCTTCCATCCCTCCATCCCTTCACCCACCCATCCACCCGTCCTTCCACCCACCCATCCATCCATCTATCTATCCTTCCCTATCTCCACGACATGCCTATGAACACCTGCTGTGCACGGGCCGCTGTGCTCAGCACTGGGGATAAAGCAGTGAACAGACAGACCCAGAACTCACTAACATCCTAATGGGGAAAGCGAGTCATCAAACCAATAATCAGATGAATGAACAGACAATCACAAGCCAGGGTATGGTTGTGAGGGAGAGCCTCCCATCACCCTCAAGGACCTGACTTCTGACGACTGCACTATGTGAGGTGGAATGGGGACGAAGGGCTCCCAGGCAGAGAGAAGAGAACACACAAAGGTCCTGAGATGAAAGGAGAATGGTGCCTTCAAAGCAGGCCTGCCGCTGGGGGAGAGCAGGGGGAGAGGAAGACAGACCGAGGCAGGGGCCGGGTCATGCAGAGGCCCATTATTATGATGAGGGTTTTCTTCTGTGTACAGCGGGAAGTCTCAGGACAGCGTTTATTCTCTGAACGTGCCCCGCAGCCTCGCCTCCTGCACGAGCCTCACAGTGTAGCCATGTGGAACTGCCCATCAGGTGTTTCCATGACTCGGGTGCACATGGTGTTTTCCTTCCTGGGGTCTCTTTACTTCTTGTCCCTGCAGGCAGGCACTCGAACTCACCTTGCAACTCATCACTCAGATCCTATGCGGATTCATTCCTCAACCTGGCGGATGGGAGGAAGGCCAGGCTCCCAAAACCCCACACTGGCCGTGGGCGGGGGCTCAAGGAAGGAGTCCTCCCTTGAGACACCGGCGAACTGGGAGGGAGTGGGACAGGCAGGGGCAGAACTGGGTGTGAAGGGCGAATTTTGAGTCCGACAGCGGAAGTGGGGTCAGGAAGATCACTGAGCACCTGTCTGGAACTGGCCCCAGCAACTCTGGTTGTTTTCTCCGCAGCACTGGGAGAGGGGCGTGTGTGGGGCTACTTATTTGATTAAATGGAAGAAAAAGAAACTAGAATGAATGTAATACAGGAAATTAAAAACACATCAAATAAGACTCTTCAAATGAGGAATCCTATTGTCTGTCTAGATCGCTTCAAGGGGTTCTGCTGAGGTATCTTTTTGAGATGAGCCTTTGTGGGGGCTCTAGGGTGTGGGTTTTCTCTGGCTTCGGAGCCAGGATCCAACACAGAGGTGCCTCTAATGCCTGGGGGCGACCACAGGCAGCCCCTCCATCTCTCCAGCTTTGCTCTTCTTGCTCGTGGGCTGGGGATAATTATAAGTTACGACAACCTACAGCAGAGGCTGTTGTGAGTTTGAAACAGGTTTGGGGATGTGAGAAGGTTCTAGGGATCACTTTTCAAATTCAAAAATCAAAACAACTCTTTCAAAAGAATTCCAGTCTGTTGTGCCCTCTTTCATTTTGCTTTATTCTCCAGTAACTCCGAGAGTGCGGATTTAGGTGAGAAGTGGGGCTAGGGCGAGGTGAGGGGTTGTACGGATTGGACTGGGGAGCTGAGGTGTGCAGAACTGGGAAGAAGGGAGGGACAGAGGGCTGGGAAGAAAGATGAATAGATGTATTCATCCCCTGCCTTCTTCCAGAAAGTGTTCTGGGCAACTAGACGGGAAAGATTAGAAAGGAAACTATGGAAGCGGAGCAAAAGCTATATGGTGCTCCCCATGCTCTGTGATGCTCTGTGGTGCTGCTCTGTCATCAGAGAGAGGCGACAAGCCTGAACAGGGCCGAGGCCCAGCGGAGTGATGAATAGGAGTACTCTGGGGAGAGGAGATTTTCGGTTGATGCCATGCTTAGGAAACAGCCAGCAGCTGGTTAGTGGAGAGAGAAACAAGCTGAATCTTGAAGGGTCTAGAATGCCAGGCTTAGTTTGGACTTTATACTATAGGGGTTGAGGAGCCCCTGAAAGACAAGATGTGTGATCGTTCTTTTTTCCCTGAGGTTGATACAGTTGTGCCATGAATCAAAAGTAATCTAAACATCAAAATAAAGGATGACTATCAAGACTTAAAATGATTTAACAGGAGCTACGTAAAAGATACAAGGAAATAGCATGGGGAAACAGAGTCCCGTACCACTTATCTGAAGTTTAAAAACACACACAAAATAGAGTGTGTTCTTTATAGCTACATGCTATCTATACTAAAAGTACAGCCTCATGCCTGGAAATGATACTAAGTATCACAATTTCTGAGTGGTGGTTCTGTCCGGGGAGGGCGGGGATAGTTGAAATCAGCGAGAGATCTATAAGGCGCTTCAGTTATCCCATAAACTGTTCTTCCTTAAACAGTAAGACGATCTGAAGCAAATGACAAAATGTTAAGATATGTGAAACGCAGGTGGTTGAAACCCGGGCATGAATTGTATTATTTTCCTTAACTTTCTCTCTGTTAACAATATCCACAGTAAAAACATTTCAAAAACAGAATCGGCAGTTCAATATTGTTCCCTCTGAAAACCCCATCCCCCCATTGAATGTGCACGTCTTTGTGCCCATATGTTTTCCAGCATATGCATCTCGTGGAGACCCGGAGCCAAAAATGTTCTCCACAAAGAATCTTGGAACAATTAATTTCATGGGTTTTAGAAGTCGTTTAAACACACTCGAGATAAAGGCTTCTCCTAAGCTTTGAAATTTGCTCCCTACTTTTTCCTTTTGTTAGAAATACTTCCATGGTAACGGTCATTGTCTTCAAAGCTCAGAGTCACACTTTGTGATTAGAGTGTGGGACTGAAACTGTCTTCTGCCAAAAATGGATGGAAAATGAGGAAGATTTCACAGAAAGAAAAGCCTTAATGCATGTCATTAAAATCACATCATGGCGGCTTCTATCTACTATGTGTTCACTGGGCTTCAGGACGTCTAGTGACGCAGTAAGTCTTCCCTAGCCATGTGCTATTTCTATACCACAGGTGAGGAGTTGAGGCTCGTGGAGCCTAGGGGACTAGCCTGAGAAGAAGTAAGTGGTGGAGCCCAGACTCGAACTTTCTCCACATGCTCCAAAGTGGTAACACCCTTCAGGACATCATGGCTTGTAAGACCCTTGTCATTTCATTAGACTAAGTCCCTCTGAGTGACACGATGTTTCCCTCCAACTAAGAAATGCCCATTACCTGACACTGTGTTGGGCATGCCCAGAGTCAAGACGCATCCAATATTGTATCTTCTCTTGGGGAATGCTTTGGATGGAACGGCCCGAATGTCTGAGAAAAGGATAGCACATGGATTTGGGTCTGAATTTTTTAGAGAAGCAACAAATTCGTATTGTTTGGGAAAACTCCCAATATTTAACATTTGGCAGCAAATTCAAATTGTTTCCGATCCCCATGGCAAGCTGAATAAAACATATCTGGAAGCCATGCCAGATGCCCATTTGCAAACTCCAATTTTGGTGATGAGTGACCCCAGAAGATTTTTTTTTTTAAAGATTTTATTTATTTATTTGACAGAGATAGAGACAGCCAGCGAGAAAGGGAACACAAGCAGGGGGAGTGGGAGAGGAAGAAGCAGGCTCATAGCGGAAGAGCCTGATGTGGGGCTCGATCCCATAACACCAGGATCACGCCCTGAGTCGAAGGCAGGCGCTTAACCGCTGTGCCACCCAGGCGCCCCACCCCAGAAGATTTTTAAGCAGGGAAATCCATGCTCTGTCTACTGCCAATTTCCCACGAAACACCAGAAAAAAACTGTTGACAAGCAAAGCTGAGTTTATTAGGCCTACTGTAATAAGAGGGAGAGCAAGGTGGCGGAATCTTGGTGGTGTTTCAACATGAGAAAAGGGGGGGGATGTTTATAGTTTTAGGGTCTGGGCTGAGTGATTTTAAGGTGGATCTTTCAGAGAAGGAAAATGGATGAGGCTGGGCAGGCTTTACAACCCAACAGGCTTGGACTGGCTAGGGGTGCACAGTGGGAATCTTGAGGTGAGCCTTGATGACCGAACGATTAGTCCTGAAAGTAAATTATTGTAGTTAGGTTCTAGACTTATCTTCTAGAATCCCGTATTTCTTCCTTTGTGCTGTGTGTGTGTGTGTGTGTGTGTGGTAAATGTGTGTAACACAACATTTGCTCTTTGAACCACTATTAAGTGTAGAGTCCGGTAGCAACCAGCACATTCGCCCTGCTTCCTTCTCCAGATCTTCTTCATCTTCCCAAATGGAAACTCTGCCCCTATTACACTCTAGCCCCCATTCTCCGCTCCTCCAGACCCTGGGAACCAGTATTTTCTTCCTGTCTCTGAATTTGCCAATTATAGAAGTGGAATTACATAATAGTTGTCCTTTTGTGACCGGCTTATTTCACTCGGTGTCATGTCTTCCAGGTTCATCCATGTGGTAGCCCTTCGTCTTCCAGGCCGAATAATATTCCATGGTATGAACATACCACATTTTTGTTCATCCGTTCATCCATCAGTGAACACGTGAGTTGTTTGTGGCCCTCGGCTACTGTGAGTAATGCTGCCGTGAATGCGTGTCCAAACACCAAAGTCTAGCAGCAGCTATTTCTTGAAGCCGGTAGCTAAGTTATTTGTTTGTTTGTTTGTTTTGCTCTCGGTCTTCTTGTTTGACATGATAGCAAGAAAATATGTGCAGTCCCAGAATTGTTTACCATGGGGACAGGGAGTCACGTTGGTCCACTTTTCAAATCAGACTGTGCTTTGGGACGAGGCACCTGGCTGCGGGAACGGCTGTCGGTCTCCGGCACGGCGTTCCCACTGCACACCATTTTTAAAAGTGAGGGCTGACCCAGCTTCTCACCTTCCGTCCACAATTCAGCAAAAACTGTGCAGTCTCAGATTACCTAAAGGCCACCAGAAAGCAAGAGTGGGGGCTTGAACATGGCTCACTTTGCTAGAATCCATGAGAGCAGATGCCAGGTCATTGGGACTTTTATTAGAAACATGCCTCCCGTCGTCTCTCCCAGGCCCGAATGAGGGAACCACAATGGCCAAAGCTACCACGTGGGGGCTCTTTTAAATGATTTCTGTTGGAAACTCAGGTTCCCTTGGCCCATGGCCCTCTCCAATCATTTGCAGTCATTCTGAATTTTCCAGAACACATCTGAAGCCTAAAGGCAGAACACTGTGGGCTAAGAAGCATCTTCAGATTTGAATGCTTAATTGAACTCATCTTTAAAATGAATGGGTTTGACCTTTTCTTTTCCAAGAACCATACATGGGTCAGGAGGCACAACCTTTTACCCAGTCTGGAAGCAACTACCTAAATTCTATCCCAGCAAATACTTCTCTAGCTCTTACTCTCTGCACGTCAGCAGTGCTTGCAGAGACGCGTAATGGAGTCTGCCAACAGGTAGCCCACAATTTAGCTGGGCAGCCAGGACAAGCACTCCAGGGATAAAAAACAGGCTACAATATGGGCCATAATCCCTCATGTTATTAATCCCACTATCTCCCCTATGGGAACCCACACAACGGTTGCCTCGATGTCTGTGTTTTTAGCAAAGACATTTTGCCATGTCTAAAAATATGTTTGATTGTCACAAATGGGAGGGGTTGGTGTTTCTGGCTTCTGGTAGGTAAAGCTGCTACACACCCTAGGATGCATGGGACGGGCCCCCACTGCAAAGAATTATCGGGCCGACAATGTCAGTAGTGCCAAAGTGGAGAAATCCCACACTAGCCCTTTCCCTATGCCTTTGTATACAGATGTAATCCAAGTTGCTGACATCGGAGAGCTTTCTATATTCTAGGCACTAGAATCATACTTAGTCTTCACCATAACCCCCTGGGGTTGCTACCGTCACCAACCTTCATTTACCGATAAAGACACTGAAACTTGAAATCAAGTGTCCCAGTTCCCCCAGCTAGAAAATGGAAGAGCTGAGTTTCGCACAGAGAATCCAAGATGATCCGCGTCATTCCCACTTAGTCGTAGGAAAGGTAAGATCTGGGCTATGTCGGCATCACGGTTGATTGTTCCAGCAAACTTCCGCTTGGCAAAGATGAGGCTGTAAACTAATGAAGAACTTCATTAAGGGCTTCAGGAAGTGTCTGCAGATCGAGTTATGAAAGACAGTGCTTCCTTGCTCACCAGCCCACAGTCTACCAACAAAGCCTCACATTATTGCTCTCCCCTTCTTGTGTCCACAAAACCTAAGCTCTGGTATCATCGACTTTCTCCAATTCAAGTCAGCCCGTATCTTTGAAAAACGCCTTAGACCATTTGAGCCCGGGCTCTGGAGTCCTACCGTGATCGTACTGCCGATTTCCCTCTGCGATGAGACTATGACTCTGACAGCGAATTCTCATAAATTTAGCTTTGCCTCATTAACAAGTTGTTCAGTGACATTTTGGGGAGCTCAACAGCATCCAGTTGACTAAGCCCAAAGCCCTACACTTCTGCCATTTGCTGTACTGTTTGCCAGTGCGATTTTGAGTTTAGCCTACCTGAGATCACACTATCCATATTATTTTGTGATTGGCTTTTTAAAAAAATTAACATATTTTAAGCATTTTTCATTGTCAGTTTGGTGACAATATTTCCCCCCTCATTTTCCCCCCAATGGCTCCATAATATTCAATTGAATTGACATGTGTATCTTCATCTACTTAGCCTGTTCTTTATGGATAAAACTAAGGTTATTTTCATTTCTTTACTACAAACAATATTACAGTACAACCCAACTTCATGCTTATGTTTGAGTATTTCTGCAAAATGTAAATTTGAAATTTGAATAGAAATTCACAAATTGTCCTCCAAATTGTCTGAACCAATTTAGCAGTGGGGGATGAGAATGTTTCCCCACATTCTTCCCAGCCCTTGACAAATTGGAGGCACAGCCCCAGCTTGGCTCCAGTGACTGTTGCCATGTGGGAATTTATGCCTGGTGGCAAAAAAAAAAAAAAAAAAAAAAAAAAAAAAAAAAACCACACACACAAAAACCAAAAAAACCCAAAACAAAACAAAACAAAACAAAACTTCTGATTTTTCAAAAAGAAGTTGAAATTCACACACTTTAAAATCTCCCAATTTGTTAATGTTGTCAATTAATTCCACTTTTAAATAAACAGTTTCTGCCAGCCGGTTTCAGCCTGCATGCTACCAGTTTGAAGGTCTGGGGGAGTTGCTCTTAAAGGTACCTCTCTCTCCTGACATACAGAGGCCACGGCACCCCAAGGCAGGGAATTTGATGCCGAGTGGATAGGTGGGAATAACTGTTTACCTAGGAGACATATTTACAGCCACTCCAGGGTAGGACCTGTGTTCCTCAGGTTGGGTAATCGTCTCAGGTGAGCTTGTTGGTCATAACTAATGTCTTGTTCTAGAGTGTTCATTCATGTCCTGGCCTGTACCTGTTGGAGCGATTGGGAGTAGGCAGCCCAGGTAGAAGGAGGGCCACCACGTGGAGCCATGGAGTCTCCTGCAGGAGCACATAAGACCCCATTAAGAGTAGGATAAAGAAGGAGCCCATCAGCAGGTCGTATTTTAGGGGACCCCTGGGTCCTCCACCTCCAGATGTCTTAGCAGCATCTGAAAATGTCAACCCCTCCTGAACGGAGAGCATGTCAATTTCTCCTGTGTGTCTTAGTGAATGTCGCCATCATTCAAGCGGAGTGAGAAGACCACACGAAGGTGCTTCATGTCTCCACCCCTGAACTTTGATCTGTACATGGAAAGTTTCACAACACTCTTGCTGTCACCTGCCACAATGTGGAAAACGGAAAATGCGCCTCATGAACTTGACGACCTAGCTGGGGAAGCCTCTGGGTAGTGTGTCAAAGGGGCTGCCTGCCTTCCTCTGGCTGCCCGTAGGGAAATGTGAGAGGTGAGAGATGAATTGAGGAACAGGATACTCAATTTTTGAGTGTATTTTTGGAGAAAATATACAAATATATAGAGATCAGGACAGTCTTTTCAGCCAGAAAAGAATTCTTAAAGAAATGAAAGACTTCAGGAAAAGATAAAATCCAGGATGCTCTCAGGAAAATGTGGTCTCGAGGCAAAGAAGAAGCTAAGGGTATGATGGTAAAACCCTCTGTTAGGACCCCCACAGGACCTGAGGGGGTGTCTTACAGACCTTTATGAGCAGAAAAACACCCTCCTAAGGATCTTACAGATCTTGCAAGCCCTCTTTGTTAAATCATAGAACAATGGAATTTATAAGAATTTTAAGGAAATCATCCCATAGTTAGTCTCACAGAAAGTCCAAAGTAGGAGAAAAGCCTTCTCTAGAAGACATCTGTGGGTGTGTCTTCTATCTAATGGAGAGTGGATTGCAAGTTGGTACACAGGAAACCCACCAAGTTTTTAAAGGAATTGCATCATCTTGAAATGAAAGGAACAGAGAGAATGCCCAAGACAAAAGGAGACCTTTGGTTCCCCAATCTTTTCTGAGTAAGAAGCAGGCTGCAAACATGAGCCTTATCTTGTGGAAAGGGAAGGAAGGTAAGTCAGCAGAACCAAGAACCCAGCAGTCAAAGCCAAGACTCATGAAGAACATCTCCCAAGGTGTTGCACCAAGGCTTAACCAATAAGCTGGCAACATGAGTCTAGGCTGGAGTTTAGAAGTGCTACGAATTATGCTTCCTGTTCCCCCATTTTTGAATGGAAGTTTTTTTCCCCGCCCTGTGGAACCAAGTGCAGTTTTAATATTTTTTTAAAATTTTTATTATGTTATATTAGTCACCGTACAGTACATCCCCAGTTTTTGATGCAATGTTCCATGATTCATTACTTGTGTATAACACCCAGTGCACCATGCAATACGTGCCCATCACCAGCCTATCCCATTCCCCCACCCTCCTCCCCTCGGAAGCCCTCAGTTTGTTTCCCAGAGTCCGTAGTCTCTCGTGGTTCAGTATTTGCTGTGGTTATCCTGTGCCTGTCAACCACTGTGTGTGGCCACCTGGCGGCCAGATGCTTCGTCTCTGCAGACCACAGATCTTTAGGTTGAGAAGAACCACACGTGGTGATGCTTACTTAAACCAGAGCCTGATACAGTTGATGAGATCCCGGCCCTTGAGCCTGAGACTGGTGCTGGAATGTGGCCAAACTTCCGGGGGCGGGCAGGGGCCTTGGGAGGAGGCGAATGTATTCTGCATGTAGGAGGTATGTAAATAATTTGTGCTTAAAGGGCAGGCTGTGGTGGCTTAAAAACATATCTTTAAATTATTTTCTACTCTTCCCATTGCGAAGTCAAGTCTATGGCCTTTCTCCTTGAAGCTGGGGGGTTCGGCAACTGTTTAATGGTGGAAATAACACTGTGTGACTTCTGAGCCTGGGAGATAAATGGCTATGTGACTTCCCACCTTAGGTGCTGGGACACTCACTCTTTGAAAAGCAGCCCAACTGCCCTGAGGCCAACATGCTAGTAGAAAGCCCAAACTAGCCCACACAGAGAGACCACCAGAGAGCAGGACCACAGGGGGAGGTTGGGGAGGTTCTGGAAATACATGAAGAGAGAGAGAGAGAGATCTCTGGTCAGCTCTTAGCTGCCTTAGGCCACCACACGTCCAGCTTATGGATCTAATTGCAACCATGTGGGAGATTCTGAGCCAGAACTGTTCATCTAAGCCCCTTACTGAATTCTTGACCCACAGAAACTGGGCGAGATAATATAATTGTCATCAGTTTAAGTCACTAAACTCCGGGCTGTTTTGTTACATAGCAATAGATGTGTGGGACACCTGCTTTCTCAGATAAGGCTTTGCCTAGAAGATTGCTTTTTTTCACTAGTTAAGAAAGTGACATTCACAGAATCAAATCAGGGTAGCCATAAGAGTTACAGATTTTATTCAACAGCAAAGAGAATATTTCCTCTTGCTGTAAACAAGATGCTGGCGGGTTTAGTTTTGGTGAATTGTGTGGGAGTTGGGCAGAAGGCCTGGCCTGTGTTTCCATATGGTACATTCCAGGCGACTTCGCTGTTATGTGATGCCTTGAGGCCATACCTCAACATTTGACCTTCTTTATCTGGTTCACCTTTGACCCAAACATTTCTTCTTCCTGCCTAAAGCATGAGAGTGCTTGTGATTCAAAGCTAGGTTAAAGCAAAAGAAAAACCAATAATTTGAGGAAAGAAATAAGAATTAGTCAGTATGGAATGTTTCTGCTGTAGGGTTAGAAATTTTGGCAGGAGATTATTAGAAAGAATGTAGTGCTGACAGTGGATTTTTTTTCCATGAGGCTTATTTGGGCACCACCTTAATTTTTTATGTGAGCTTAGGACTTGAAAAATTAATGCCAGTGATCCTGAAACCAACACTACATGATATGTTAACGAACTTGAATTTAGGTTAAAAAAAAATGGTGGTGGTGATTTCTGTTAATGGGATTATGGATAATTTTTTCTTTTTATCTTTTGCTTATCTTTATGTTTTCATACTTTTACAATAAGACATATTAGTTATCAACACACGCACACACCTTGTGACCTTGGAAGTGGTATGGCATTATTTAATAACACACTAGAAACACAGCCTGTGAAGGAAAAGATTGATCAACTCTTTAGTATTGAAACTGAGATCTGTTGTTCAAAAACTTCAAATGGAAGCCCCAAGTAGGGATAAACCTATAAATAACAAAGGTTGACACTCAGAAGATATAAAGAATGTTCACAAATCAGTGATGAAAGGACAAAACACCCAACTGAAAAATAAGCGAGAGACATGAACAGATTATTTCATTAAAAAGGAAGATCAAATGGCCAGGAGGCATTTAAAAAGGCACTCGGGTTCCTCAGTATTCAGAGAAATGCAAATCCAGATATCACGACATGCTATTCCACGATGTCGGATCGAAAAAGTGTCGGCTCAAGTCTGCGATAGCAAGTGCTGGTCACAAGCTGCAGGTGCAGAAGCCCTTCCCACGCTCACGAGAGCAGAACCGGTCCGGCCACTTTGGCAAACATTGTGACATGAGGAGGAAGGTTGACAAGGCCCGCCCCTCTGTGCTGGATGGGTTCCACTTGCCTTTCCAGACCCATCTCCGCGCCCCGCCGCGCTGCTCTGTGCCTGACCCACGTGCAGTGCACCACAGGCCGCCTTCCTGATGCCGCCTGAGTTTGCACAATGGCGGCCTCCAGCAGCGGCCTCAGGGTGGAATGAGAAGAAGGGCAGGACGCTGACTTCCCCGCTGCGCCATCTTCCCTGTGCTGGACATGGTCTGGAAGCAGCTGCATTCTTTTACAAAAGACCCCACTTCTCCCCGGAAGGCCTCTTCCCAGTTCTTACTCCTGGTCTGGTGAACTGCTTCTTCCCTGTTTCCTTCAGGTCTGCGGGTGCCGGCAACTCCCTGCTACAGTTCACCCTCTTCGTCATCCTGGATTGGTTCTCTCGCCTCTGCCCCCCAAGTGGTGAATATATCCTCACTAACCCTCCTCAACGCCCCCCTCCCCGACTTTGAGTATGTCATCTACCTCCCATTACAACCCTGCCTAAACTTGCATCTGACCTAGGATGTCCACTTCTTGGCATGTACCCTGGAGCAACACTGTCCAGAGAGAAATCTAAAGCAAGCCACACAAGTGAGCCCCGTCTGTAATGGAGTATTTTCCAGGAGCAATCTTTAAAAGTAGAGAGAAACTGGTGAAATTCATTTTTAACAATATTGAACCGAGTATATCCAACACGTTGTCATTTCCACGTGTAATGCCGACAAAAATTACTAATGAGATATTTTACATTCTTTTCTTTGAACCAAATCTTCAAGATGGGGTGCGCATCTCCTATGCTCCCAGCACATGTCATTGTGGACCAGCCACGTTTCAAGGACACGAGAGCCACCTGTGCCTAATGACTACTGTGCTGGACATCACGGTGTTAGAGAAACTCTTGCATGAGGTCCCAGGACAGATCCCCACCTTCCCAGCCGTAGGGCATGTTGCTTACACACACACAGAAAAAGATGGTCTCCTATTGGTTCCAAGTATTTCTCATCCATCTTCCCCAAACCAAATACTCCTTGAAGGCAATGAAATTATAAGCATCATTCCACTGCAAGAGTTGGAGAAGGGCCCTGGTTAGCCAGTGTTGGATGGTGGTGGGAGGAGGGAACTGGCCATGTGGGCCACGCCGCCTCCCCCACTTTGCCAAGCCGCTCCTTCCTAATGACAAGAAGTCTGAGTTCTCTGGTACCTTCTGTGCTTTGCAAACTCCCCAGCCTCCATGGTTGATTGACATCAATGGTGTTTCCCTGACGCCATGAAGAGGAAGATCAGAAGGAAAGTTCGGGTCCCGGTGGAAGGTGAGCTCTCCCCCTTCCCTTTCATGAATTCTCAACCAGCCTCCACTGCGCATGTGTCTTTAGCGTATGCAGTGGCCTTCACTTTGCTCAGAAGGAAGGAAATGAACCTCGGCTCTATGCAGACAAGTGCAGGTCTTGCCCACTCCCCTCTCTTGGAGCTCAAAAGGATCCACTTGGAGTAAAAATGGGTGAAAGATAAAAGAAAGAGAACCACACAAAAAAGCACCAATTTTAAAGAGAGAAAAACCCATCTTTCTGAGCTTTGTTTTGGGTTAGGATTATAGCCACAAGAAATGATAATTGAGTGGATATTAATGTGCAAATTGCTGTCCAAATAATTCTGGCTTGCAATGATATGCAATTACAATTTTTGAAGAAGAAAAGCATTTAGAGAGATGTCAGGTTAATAGGGTGCGAATTCCATAAGGCAAGCATTTTGGAGTGTTTGATGGGAACTGTGCCACTTCAGGGGCCACTTTCTTTTAGGCAAAAATCAATAGAGAACTTGAGGTTAAAGGGAAAGTGTTTTGTAAACTGTAAAGAATGGTGCTCTTGTAAGAGATCAGCTTCGTTATAAGATGCGGCAAGTTTGGGGGAGAGTTCCACTTCTCTGGACGCACCTGTCCTCTGCTCTCTGAAAAGTCCAGGGTTCCTAGGAAACCTTTCCTAAGTCAGGATGGCGCAAAACACTTAATTGATATGGAAAAAAATTGAGCATTCCCAGACCCCCCCCCCACACACACACAAAGAAAAACCTCTTGTGGGCTTTCTCGTACCTTAGGACACATCTTGCTAACAGAGGCACAAAGTAAATTGGGATAAAGCGCAGACATGCACAGACACAGATCAGAGCTGTGGCGGCCCGGCGCTGGGCTGCGGAGTGTGCCCCCCCCCCCCAGGAAGGAGCCCGGAGGGGCTGCTCTCGCTGCCTCTGTAAAGGCTCAATGCAAAACTCATGCTGAGCGCTGGAATCCTATTTGTGCTTTCTCCCTTTTCTGATTGAAGCAAAATCCTCTTTGGATTTCTTTTCTAGTGAAAACAGGTACTAATGTAGGTCTTTCCTAAAAGCGAGAGATTTCACAAAGCAGGGGTCCCTGTATGCCGCTCCTTACCTTTCTCTTCTTACACCAGCTCTTCCAAGGAAGGAAAAGTGACCAGTTTGACTGGTCAGAGACCAAGATCTCTCCTAGGGCTACCCTTGGCCGGTGGAGGGATCAGGGCCACCTAGCGTTAGCCGTGCTGTTTTAGTTTCTGCTCCCCCCACCCCACCCTCGTCAAGGTCACCGGAAATGGGCCTTACCTCTTGGAGCTGGGGCTGCCGACACCTCTCCAGTGAGAGATGAGATGGGATGGGGCCATTTGCTTTTGCTGTTCCCTTTGAGGGTTTTTTTTCTTTACAAAAACTGCCCTGGCCTCACAGAGCCTCTCGCTCACAATCCTTTCCTTTCTCTCCATCCTTAGTACAAAGTGGTTATGAAAGCCATATAGCAACACCCAAACCAGCATCCTCCCCCAGCACGCCTTGTGGATTAAATGGCATAATGCTTGCGAAAGTACTTTGGAAATTGCAAAGCAGTTTACAAATGTTGAGTTGCTACTATCATCACTTAGAGGGAGACTCTACTGCCTACAGAGAGCAGAGCAGGGTCGGGCTGGGGAGAAAGGCCTGAGGACCCAGAGAAGCTTCCTTTGGCAGGCTTATTGGATCTGGATGGGAAAGAAGCTGTTTTTCTGGGTTGTTAGCTCATAAATAGCTGACTTCCCCACTGATTAAACAAACAACTTCTAAACAGCGTTTCAGTTAGAATTACAATGTGCTCCAAGCCTCACTCTGAACGCAAATGAAATAGGCAGGACAGAGACACCTTACTGACCAGAGGGAAAGTTAGGGGACAGTTCTATTTATTGCCCCTCCTTTTCCCCCATTAGCTGGTCCCTTCTCCAAGCCTGGACCCTTATTGGGCTGAGGCAATCTTCCTCATCACAGGGATTGGCTCAGAGTCAGCAAGAACAGCTCAAGTCAATCAAGGCAAACCCACCCTCCCCCAACAGTGGCCGTTTCAGGCTGGGCGAGTGATCCTAGTTGGTCCAATCAGAGTGAAGCCTGGTATTTTTGTTTAATAACTGGGGAGAAGAAAAAGTCCCTCTTCTTTTGTGGACAGTGTGGGGTGTGCATGTGAAATCTGGAACACTAGCTATATTGCAGTGTATTCCCTCTCTCTTTTTAAAAGAATATCAATTAATGGAAGGACACAAATAAAATGGAGTCATTTTTCAAAGATGCTCTAAGCCTCCCTTCCTGCTGGGTATCTTTGCAAGGGGATTTGGGCAGATGACATAATTTCTCTGTAACCTGCCCGTATTAAAAGACAGTCCATGGGGCGCCTGGGTGGCTCAGTCCTTACGCGGCTGCCTTCAGCTCAGGGCGTGATCCCAGCTTTCTGGGATCGAGCCCCTCATCAGGCTCCTCCCTGGAAGCCTGCTTCTTCCTCTCCCACTGCCCCCCACTTGTGTTCCCTCTCTCGCTGGCTGTCTCTCTCTCTCAAATAAATAAATAAAATCTTTAAAAAATAAATAAATAAAGGACAGTCCAGGCCATTTTAAAACTCCAGTATAATGGCCGATTCAAGATTACCTCCCACCCCTACTCACGCCAGATCTGTGATGTAAGAAGCTTCAGATGAGGATGGGCACAGAGTCCGTTCTTTGACTTGTCCCCTCTCTCTGTGTGGAGGCAAGGAACGGGCAGGTGGTCTGCCTCTGGGACACCTCGGTCTCTGGCTCTAACCTTTCTGGGACTGGGATGGGGACAGGGATGACAGAAGAGGGAAGGTAAATTCATATTCTGCAAATTCCCACCTGATCAGGATTAAGGAGGCCACCCCGATCCCATTAGTTGTTCTGCTTTTCTGTGTCTGCCACTGGGGTCTTCTGTTATTAACATGCTGGGGTCTGTGTGTATGGTGAGGATTATTTTCTTGGCCGGCCCTTGCATACCCCAGCCTCCAGCTCTGGTGACTTACAGAATCACTTGACTTAAAGCAAGTAATTATGGTGCAGTCACGAGGGAAAACAGTATGGAGGATCCTTGAAAAATTAAAAATAGAACTACCCTGTGATCCAGCAAGTCCACTTTGGGTATATATCCAAAGGAAATGAAACCAGGGTCTCAAAGAGATATTTGCACCCCCACGTTCATTGCAGCATTCGTCACAGTAGCAAAGACATCGTAAGAAAGAAAACCAAAATCGTCCACAATTAGATGCCATTTCACAGGTAGAAACTTCATCAACATTTTTCCCTCAAATGGCTAGCCAGCTGCCTTCACACTATTTATTGAAGAATTTCACCCTAGTGAAATGGCTACTTTGTCCCATGGTGTTTTATTTTACCTCTTTTCACGGAAAGGCTGCCCCTCCCCAGGTACAGAAGAGAGGAAAGTGGGTCCTAGGTGGAGGGATCTGCATTTGCAAACGTGCAACTTCCAAAGTGAAAAGAGCCCCATGTGTTCTGGGAAGAGCCTAACTTCAGTGGAGGGAGCACGTGACAGGAGCTGGGACCAGGCCAGACTGAAGCCACCTGCTGGGTTCTTGAAGGCCAGACTCTGGCTCCCGGGCTTTATCCCTTAGGAAGGTCCTGAAAGGTCTTTTGGACCCTGGGGAAAGACCGATTCCCAGCCGCAGGGGCGGGGAACTGCTGAAGAATTACCACAGGAGATAAGGAGTCAGTGTGAAACGGCAGCCAACACAGGACTTTTCTAGTCAAGCAATACCTTCCTTGCTCTTTCCTCCTCTACTAGGTCCCATCCTAGAGGCACGAGGTCTAGATTGGCAAGACTGGGAAGGGACAGAAGCATCCAGCAGACAAGGTGGAAGAAACCTGTCCTTTTACTCCCACTGCAGGTGACCAGCCGGCCGCAGCAGAGGGAGAAATTACCATGACCACACGAGACCAGGCATTTTAATTACTGGACTAAGATTGTTTGGGCAAGCGGATGGATTTAAGGAACTCTATGATCTAAGAATGACCAGACTGAGTCTTGGAGCCTGTCCTAAATTTCCTCCAGGGCCAGGGAAAGAAGTTGCCTTAAAGGATCAATGTAAAGGGACGCCACCAATAAAGCTCACTGTGCATCCTGCTGGTTTCCTCCGAATCAAGCTTGTTTAGCAAATCCGTGGCGCTTAGTAATAGTGGCCATGTGTCTACTACGGTGAGACGCCGCAAGTGGTTTGCATTTATGATCTCATTTAATCCTCGAGGTAGCCTGTGAAATGCACAGTTGGATGCTCGTTCAGAGGTTCCGAGAAGTTAAGTACCATGCCCAGCTAGCATTTGCCAGATTGGGATTTAAATTCCGGTCATATCGATGGTGCTTTGGACATTGTCCTTTCATCGAATCAGCCCTGCCCCACCGGAGTGGGACAAAAAGGATTAACACACGCTTGCTCTCGGGGTTTCATCTTCCCCTGCCACTAAAGAGCGCAGTGGCTTCCTCCCCTCTTCCAGCTTTGCCTCATGGTTTGACGTCTATCCTACGCAGCCAGGGCAGGGCAAAGAAAACAGAACGTGGATGGGGAGGTGAGGGGGCAAGAAAGACAAAGCATGGAAAGGGGCAGAAGGAGGTGCTTTTGGAGACGCCGGGAGCTGGAAGCTGGGGAGCAGGCCATGGAACATGGGAGCAGAGACTTTGGAAGACGCCGCTACACCAGACAGATGCCAAGGAAAGACCTGGGTTATACCGACAATCATTTTGGTCGCTAGACGATGTCTGCTGGACTGAGAACCCTCTCGGAGACAGGGCACTTGGGTCACAGCTTCACTAACGTTCCCTCAGCAAGGAGTAGGCTCTCGTGGGCAAAGGATCACATCCTTTCACAACCGAACAGAACCTGACACCTGCTAAGAGCCTTCCTTTATCCCTCACGCAACCCTAGCAGACAAATTACCTTCTACTCATTTTGGGGGTTAATTAATACAGCCTTATTGAAGAGACTCCCTAGAGAATGAGGCAGCATCCAAGAGTTAGAAAGGGTTCTCCCTGAGCAAGGGGGGGGGGGGGGGGGCAGGCCAAAACCATTGGTAGCTTTTCCTGCAGAATAATGTCAAGAATAACTGGGCTATTCACTGGGGCTGCTGGGCGTGGTAAGTGCATTATCTCGTCCAACTGGCCCTGAAACTTTCCCGGGGAGATCCTGCTCATCCTCCGTCCTGACAGCTGCAAAACCGGACACTCCGAGGTGGGAAGTGTCCACAGGCTTCAAGAGCAGAGACGCACTGTCTCGTGGCTCTGCGGTCTGAAAGTCGGAAATGGAGCTGTTGACAGGGCTGCTTCCTTCGGAGGGCTGTGAGAGGGAATCTGGTGCATTCCTCCCTCCCAGCCTCTGGTAGCCCAGACCGCGTCACCCCCTGTCTTCATTCAATCCTCCCTCTCTGAATGTCTATGTCCAAATACCCCCCCTTTTAAGCCAGTCATATTGAAATAGGGCCCGTCCTAAAACTTGATCTAAACTTGACCATCTGCAAAGACCTGATTTTCGAATACGCTTACATTCAGGGATCCTGGAGGTTAAGACTGTAACATCTTTCTCGGCGGCACAATTCAACGCGTGATAGTAAGCAACCAGCTCCAGGCACCAGGACGCTAGGTCACAGCGGAAATGAAGAGCTTTGGCTTCAAACTGTGGCTCCCACAGCGTATCACCAATTTGATCTCTTGCATATGACTTCATCTAATCTATTTCTGCCTCAGTTTCTCCATCTGTTATGCGAAAATAATGATACGTATTCACAGGATTGTTGCCAGACTCAAGTAAGACGGAGAGCGTACGGTATCTGGTCCAGAGGCAGAGTCTCATGTTTTCTTCCCTATTCTTCCTCTTGGAAATCTCTGGGCTGTCGCAGCCTCAGCCTCCCTTCTTCAAGGAGGAGGCGAAGAAGAGAAGTATCAGCTGGCCAGCTCTGGAAGAAACTGCTCACTCCATGCAGAGTCGCCCCAGCGACCAGTTCTCCCGCAATGCTGATTCTCTCGCAAAGCTGTTTCATTTTCCGAAGAGCTGAAATTGCAAAGCTAGTTTCCATATTGATTTATAAAATGGATTGAGAACTTAGGAGAGGTGAAGGAGGTGACTTCATAATAACCATCAAGTGTATGGAAGGTAATTTTATGCAGAGGCCAAACCTTTTCCATTTTATTGGGAATAAGATAAAGAGAAACGGGCTCGTACTTCCGCAAGAGAAATTTAAATAATACAGGTCCTGCTCATAGAGCTGATAGCAGGGCTGGCCTCCGGTGCCCCAGGGAATGCCATGAAATTGTTTCTTCTGTCATCTGACCTCTCCTGTCTTCTGTCACCAGGGACACACTGTTTCCAGGCTTCCCCACCAGCATTGCCAACTTGGAGCAGAGTGAAATGGACCGTCTCTTCCAATTAACAGCCACTCAGCTGTTTGCGCACGAATATTCACCGAGCGCCCACCGTATGAGGGCGGGCTAGCCGCTGTAATGAACAGTTCCAAAAGCTCAGCCGCCTAGCCCAGTGAAAGTCTATTTCTTTTTCAACAAATGTCCAACATAAGTGTTCCTGGTTGTTTTCCAAATAGCAAACTCAGCGACCCAGGATTCTCCATGTCCCCGGGACTCTCTCCGTCCAGGCACAGGTAAGGAGGCCTGGAGGACTGTGCGTGGGGGCTGGAGTGGCTCAGGTCCGGAGATGGCGACCCCCCTCTGAGCAGCCCACTGGCCGGAACCCAGTCCCATGGCCTCACCTACTTGCAAAGGAGGCTGGGAAGGCAATCTGCTTGGGAAGGAAAGGAGAAGGCCAAACATGAGCCAGTTTCTGCGGCAGAAGTGTTGTGGGAAACAGTCGCTCTCTTCTCTGTATCTCCTATAGCACTTTGTACGTTTATCCAACAAGTGTCCCTTGCTGTATTTGCTGAACCGAGCCACACTAGGGGCACTGAGGCTAAGGAAATGACTTCAATATAGTCCGTATGAGCTGAGCTCTGTTACTAACTTACACAGGACATTGGATTTGCCTTGTTTGTCACGGTCACCTTCAGTGTCGAGGCTATTCCACTGTAGCTGCGAAACCCGTGTCCCCCTAGCCTTTCAGTGTGCATCTTCCACCTGTCTGAGGGTTTGCTCTTGCTGACGCAGCTCAGCAAACCCGGGCCCCTAGCATTAGCCCTCAGCCCAAGCCCGACGGGAGCTGCGCAGGGCCTCGGCTGGCCCAGCCTGCGGCGGGATGGTTCTGGGTTGGGTCTGTCTGGCATCCCAGAGTCTCTCTGGCTCCATAGAGCACGGGTAACCTGCAGTGCTGGTGGGCTCAGGAACGCGCTCCTTAATTGGCTGTCTTCTTATTCTCATCTCTCTTCCTCACTCCCTGACTGCATTTCCCCTCACCTCCCAAATTAACCTGCACCCAAATCCTTACCCCGGGGCCTGCATTGGGGTGGGGGCAATCCAAACGAAGACCCTGTCTTTGCCCTCAAGATGCTTGCTCCTTCAGGGGAAGTCTCTCTCCCTCCTGCATTTCCTGCAAGGATCTCAAACCTGAATTCTTAATCTTGCTCCCTGACCTCCTCATCATAACTCATATACGTGGGAATGAAAATTGGGCCAAGGGCAGTAATAAGGGCCCCTGCAAAGGAGAAGGGGTGGAGGAAAGAGAGCCTTGTCAAGAAGGGACATCAGGAAGTCAGCTTGGTGGGGCAGGCAGGGGAGGGGAGAGGAGCAGGGGAAGGAGCCAGCCAAGAACCTATTGGTCAGAGAGGAGAGGATGGCCCAGATTGGGGGCAGAAGCTGCAAATGAAGGAGAAATACCCAGGTGCTCAAGATCGTCACCAGGTCTTAGTTTTTCCATTTGCCTCTTCCAGCTGAATAATCATGGCTCACCTTATTCCTTTTAAGTTAGATATTCTGCCAACGTTGTTTAGCTTTGGTCCAGCTTTTTAGCTGTGTTCTTTTTCGTGGCGACATCTCTGGAAATATTTATTTGATATGCAGTTCATTTTAAAAATTAGATTAAACTCTATAAAAATGATCTCCCACCTGGAAGCATAATCAAACTAATATTTGAGCTGGAATCCATCCCTCTTTTCTGTAGGAGAAATGAGCATCCGACATGGGTGCTGCCTGCCCGCCCGCTTGTGAATTTCCACTTAACCATTATGCAATCTTTTTTTATTTTTTCTTTTCTAAAAATGAACCCGTGTTTCTGAAAAAAGTATAATAGTCATCTTTGGCAATTATAAAATTTTCCCCAGATTAAGACATTCGTTTCCACATCTGGCAAGGAGAAAACAGCAGGAAATGACACGTGCCTTGATGGTGGGGATACTGCTGTCTTCTGTTGTAACCATAGATTTGGGAGTTTTGTTTCTGTCTTAATGGCATGTGATCTGTCTGGGTAACCTCAGGTATGTGGCTGACTGGATGGGGTACTGAGGCATGGAGCTTCCAGAACAGTAGCTGCTAAACAAAGACATTGTTCTTTGACTTCAGAATACATTACGTAATATTTCAGAATATTTTTTTGAGGTAATTTTAGAATTTTAGAACTGGGAAAAATTCTTAATGTTCTCCAGCCTCTTCATTTGGATTAATTGATGTATTTTTAGATCTAGGTTAGCATAATAGTTAAAAGCAATCTCTGCAGATTAAGACAGACCTAGGCGCCAATCCTCACTCCACCACTCACTAATTGTGAGGCTTTGGACAAACCATTCAAGCTCTGAGTTTTCTGATTTATTAAATGGGGATACTGAAAACACTTATGTCAAGGTTATTATGAGGATTAAGCATGAAGCAGAGTGCCCAGGACACAGGGTGTATTTGGAAAAGCTAGCCAATATTGTTCTTGTTTCTGGGGGACTCAGCTCTTGCTATCAAATGTAGTAACAGGCATCTGGTTCCAGTGACAAGGACATTTAAGTAACACTTCCATTTCTGGCAACCACGGAAGGGTCAATCTACTGGCCCAGAAGCGAAGAGAGTCTTTTGAATGAAGATTATCTGCAGAGCCAACAGCCTAAATCCAGGCTCTTCCCCTCAACCATGTTGGGTTTATATCGAAAAGATAAAGACTGTGGGCTTTCCCTATATAAACAAACATTCTAGAATAAATCATAAAGAAAACCCACTTCAGTCTTTCCCTAGGATTGGTTCTAAGGAATACAAACCTTTGACCCACCCACAACAGTTAGCAGAGATATGTTTCCTACCTATCCAGAACCAATTTTTTATTTATTTCCAGTAGTCCAGGAAAACTACAGTATTCCATGTAAGTGACTCCTAACGATAGAGAACAAACTGAGGGTTGGTGGAGGAAGGTGGGTGGGGATGGGCTAGACGGGTGCTGGGCATTAGGAGGGCACTTGTTGTGAGGAGCTCTAGGTGCTGTATGTAAGTGCTGAATCACTGAACTCTACTCCTGAAAGCAACATTGCACTGTATGCTAGCTGACAAACTTAAATAAAAAAATATTCCATAAAATCCTCCTCGATAGCTATTTGTGTGTGTGTTGCGGGGTGAGGGGAGGTGGAAGGCCCCCTACATTTTACCTGACAGTTTTGCTCTACGTGGCAATGAAAATATTCTGGGGGAGTTAGTACTTTGGACTGTCATTTAAACCTAAGTAAGTTCAAGTCTGGTTTTGATATTGAGGTCCGTCTATTAGAGAGTGTAACGTCTAGAAGTACGGTCTCCAATTTTCTTTTTCTTGAGCGCACCAATCTATAAGAACATTGAAAGCCTATATCTTTAATAATGATTTCTAATTCTTATTAGTAAGTGATATTCTTGTACTTATATCCTAATATATTATAAAACATGTATAAAAAATATAAAACTTTAATTTAAATAAAATAAAATATAAAAATATAAAATATAAAATATAAAAAATATAAAACTTTAATTTAAATAAAATAAAAATAAAATAAGTAGAAGCAAAATTTTAATATTATTTTCTTATACCCAATTTATCTTGAACATGGCCAAGAGAGATGTGTACCCCCAATGCTGTAAGAGGAGACAGGACTGGAAGCAAATAATAGCACACACTAGGGTAGGTACGATATAGAGAAGCAGAGAAGAGGGACCACTAGTTCTTCCCTGGAAGACAGGCAGAAATAACAGACAGGTGGTAATGACCAAGTTGGATCTTGAAGGTGAACAGTTTTCCAGGTGAACAAAAAGGGGAAGGAAAATTCTAGGCAGGAAAGCAGAGAAAAGCGTGCAGGGCTCAGAGGGCTCAGAGGGACGCCAAAGCAAAGACAGCTGGGAGAAGATGGTGGGTCAGTTATGTTTGGATCACAGTGCTTCTGGGGCAAAAAGCTTGGGACATAAGCCTGGAGAGGAAATATGGCACATCTGAAGAACAGCCTTGAATGCCAAGGAAAGGAGGGAAAGCCTTATCTTGGGGAAAAGATAAGATTAAAGGCTGCTCTGGGGGCAACGTGGAAGGTGGGTGGGACACGTGGGATAGTTCAGGAGGAGACGATAGGCATAGAAACTCAGGAGAATGGTAGTAGTGATGGAGGAGAGGGCCTGGTTTGAAATGGGAGAGTTAAGATTCTCTGAGTTTGGGGTGGAGAGGGAGCTTAGGATAATAGGTAAGTGTCTCGATAGCTTACAGGCTTGCGCCATCATCCCCAAATGGACCTGCCTGGACTAGCATACTGGTCCTAGGGTGATGAGACTTATGGATTCGAGCTTCTCCAGCCAAGATGCTCCAGCCAAGTTCATCCTAGAGCAGAGCCCCCGCTGACCTGTGGGTGCATGAGAGAGCACAGCCAAGATGAACCAACCCAGCCAAGGTAAGATTAATGAGCACAGCCATGAACACCTGACTGCAACTCAGATCAGTCATTCCCAGCTGCCCCGTCGTCATGTGACTAATAATTGACTGTTTGAAGCCACTGAGATGTGGGGTGATTTGTTAGGCAACAATAGCTAGGACTAATACTCCATTGCTCCTCAGATCAACCTTCTCACTGCTCAGCATGACCTACAAGACTCCAATGGATGCCTCCTCTGAGCTTTATCTCTTCCTTCTCCTTAGTTTCCTAAGCTCTAGCCACACTGGTCTTTCAGTTTTCCAACATGTCATGCTCTCCCTACTCCAGGATTTTGGATGTCCCTTTGTTTGGAATGCTCTCTGTCCCCTGCCCTCCTAACCTGGTATGTACAGTTCCTTTCTACTCATTGTTCTAAATTCTAAATTTTTTCCCAGGGAAGACATTTCTGATCTTCATGCAGAAGTTAGCTTCTCCCATTCTCAGCACTCAGGATCTCCTACTTGCAGCCTTTAGCCTAATCGTAACTTAATGAAATCATTAGGGATAAGCTCTGTGAGGGTGAGAGCTAGGCTCATGTTTAGTGTTTAGGAAGTGCTGGTAGCTTGATTAAGGGGGGGGGCATGAATGAATGAATGAATGGTATAGTGGATAAAACTCTGATCTCTGTCTATGAACTAGAGAGTGTCTCTGTGAAGTCCCTGAAATAATAAACTCAGAAACACATTCAGTTGTTTTCTGGCATCTGCTGAAGAGGAAAGGAGACAGGAAATCCGCCGGAGTGGATACACTCGCCAAAAAAACTTCACAGCTGTCACATGTTTCTCCCATCAAAGCAGGGACCGAAGGAACCATGAGGAAAGGGAACCAGTGCCAACTTCTGGGGGAACTTTAAGGACCGAATTTGGCTGAAGATTCTCACAAGCCTCTCTGCCTGCACCTGCAGTTGCTTGTAGGCACAAAATGTTTTGCTCAAATAATTCCACCCACAATTAACCGAATGAGCGCTCTCAGTGCTGCGCTGTATTTAACTCAAAGTCTTTCAAATCCTATGTTTTGCGATGACTTCTCTTTCTCTCAGAATTATTGCTGTCAGGATATCATTTGGAATTGAGAAACTTCTGTAATTTCAGTGAACCTGAAGAAGGTTCCAGTAGCTGGGTGCTTGTTTTTACCAGCTTCTTCCATGCCAACAGTGGGGTGTGAGAGGGGGCGCTCTGCACTTGTGCCTTAGTATATTCTGTCTTCCATCCACCTCTTCCTTCATTCTTTCTCTAACAAATAGGACCGAGTGCCTGATCTGTGCCCGAAACTGCATAAGGCGAGACTATAGATACTGAATAATTAGGATTTTGTGAAAAGAGCATGACATCAGAAACTTGAAAGTGCCTGGTTATTTATTAGGTATTCAAAATTCCTTTCCATGGCCCCAACGCCTACATATTCCAGCCCCTTCCTACCTCTCAGACCTGTTTTCTAGCACTTTCTCCCCTCTACCCTTTCTACTTTTAAGACACCCTGACCTCCTTTCTAATGCTCAAATGTGTCAACTTCATGCAATTTCTGTTCTGTCTGTCTGGGACACGTACCCCTCTCATCACACACAATCGGCACTCCCACCACATCAGACACCTCACCGAAGCTCAGATGTCCTCAGAAAGGCCCCAGCTGAGTGCCCCACATCCACCCACAACTATTCTCTATTAGCATGTCTATTATCTATCTCTACAATTACATTCCTTATTTCTTCACTCCATTTATCACTGCCGAAGTCATCTTACATTGTTTATTTGCTGACGTTTTATTGTCTGTCTGCCGCGATGGAATGTAAGTATCCAGTAAACAAGGGTCCTGGTTGTCTATTTGCTGCTGGGGTCCTGGTGCCTTAATTGGGGCCTGGAACATGGTAGATTTCAATGAATGTGTGCTGAATCAGTTTCTTCCCAAAGAACCAATGGGCCATCCCATTGATACTTCCATAGTGTATGGAGAGATGAGTATAAAATCTGTACAGGTGAGTCCGACTTCGATGGAGGTTAGGTTGGGTGGGGGTGACTGGGTTTTCTCTAAGTGTGCAAACTAAGCTGAAATGATTGTACCAGTCAAAAATATAGAATGAGCATGTGCTCCCAAAATATATTTTATAAAGTTTGATCTCTCGTAACAACAGACACAAATTTTCATGGTAATAGTGGTCTGCTAGGTAGACAATTATATATGTACATATTTTTAATGATACAAACCCATTCATACTTACTGGTGAGAGTGAATTAATAATTTCTGAGTATGAATTTTGAATATGTATCAGAAGTCTTAATAATGTCCATCCTTTACGCTAAGGAAGTCAAAATGAATGTGTACAAAGATAAATTATAAGATTTCTCCAGCAGAAAATGGAAATAACCCAAAGGTCCCCCCCTCCTCAATTCAGGGTTTTGTGACATGAACGGTAGTACATTTATGTAATAAAATGCAGGACGCTCACTAAGTCCATAGACCAAGAGAAGTATATACACTGACACTGAAAAATGTTCATTTTAACTGTGCTAATTTTTAAAAACAAGCTACAGCATGTACCATAGATATTAACTTTTTGGAAAGCAAAAAGGTTAATAGACTTGAATAGAAAACATTCTGGAAGAATACATGTTAAAAACTTAACAATAGGCTCCATTGTGTGGTGGCATATGGGTGATTTCATTTGGTATTATTTCCCAATGTTTGGCAAATTTTTACTTTATGCATGTGTTGTATTTGAAATTAAGAAAAAAGTAACACTAAATGTTACAAAATCGTTGGAGTATCTAAAATGACTCCAACGTTGTTCACTTGATAAAACAATTAGTCAGACTGGTCTAGACTTTTGGTGATGTGAAAACCAAAGGATTGTTTGGGTAAAGTAGTTTACAGGCCCTCTTGGGGGTGAGCAGAGCTGGTGGAAAACTGATGATGTCCAGTCTCTTCATCACCATGGATCTCTTACAACTTAATTTATATGCTAAGTGCTTACCCAGTCCCATCTGTCCCAGGGCCTGTGTTGGGTACTGGGGATGCTGGCGTGGGAAGTCAGAGGGCATACCTCACGAAGCTGATGGCCTATGAAAGATTCTGACCCATAAAGACTCTTTTACAATACCCTGTGCCAACTGCTGGAATAGGGTAAGTAGAGAGAGCTGTGAGAACACACAAAAGGGGCCCTTAATTTAGCCTGGGAGAACAGGGAGTGTTTCCTGGAGGAGAGGGTCTATGGACTGGATCAGAAAGACAAATAGGTTCATTCCTCCCTTCCTTGTCCTACCGATCCTCCTGCTAGTTCTTATGTTCCATAGATGAGTGAAACCATATGATAATTGTCTTTCTCTGCTTGACTTATTTCGCTTAGCATTATCTCCTCCAGTCCCATCCATGTTGCTGCAAATGTTGTGAAATCATTCTTTCTGATGGCTGAGTAATATTCCATTGTATATATGGACCACAACTTCTTAATCCAGTCATCTGTTGAAGGGCATCTCGGCTCCTTCCATGATTTAGCTATTGTGGACATTGTTGCTATGAACATTGGGGTGCATATGGCCTATCTGTTCACTACGTCTGTATCTTTGGGGTAAATACCCAGTAGTGCAATGGCTGGGTCATAGGGTAGCTCTATTTTTAACTTTTTAAGGGACCTCCACACTGTTTTCCAGAGTGGCTGTACCAACTTGCATTCCCACCAACAATGTAGGAGGGATCCCCTTTCTCCACATCCTCTCCAGCAATTGTTGTTTCTTGCCTTGTCAATTTTTGCCATTCTAACTGGCCTAAGGTGGTATCTCAGTGTGGTTTTGATTTGAATTTCCCTGATGGCCAATGATTTTGAACATTTTTTCATGTGTCTGCTAGCCATTTGTATGTCATTATTGGAAAAGTGTCTGTTCATATCTTCTGCCCATTCTATGATTTGTTTATTTGTTTCTCGTGTATTGAGTTTGAGAAGTTCTTTGTAGATCCTGGACACCAGTCTTTTATCTGTAGTGTCATTTGCAAATATATTCTCCCATTCCATGGGCTGCCTCTTAGTTTTTTTGACTGTTTCCTTGGCTGTGCAGAAGCTTTTTATCTTGATGAAGTCCCACAAGTTCATTTTATCTTCACTACGTCTGTATCTTTGGGATAAATACCCAGTAGTGCAATTGCTGGATCATAGGGTAGCTGTGGGAAACAAACTGAGGGCTTCAGAGGGGAGGAGAGTGGGGGATTGGGATAGGCCGGTGATGGGTATTAAGGAGGGCACATATTGCATGGAGCACTGGGTGTTATACACAAACAATGAATCATGGAACACTACATCAAAAACTAAGGATGTACTGTATAGTGAGTAACATAACATAATAAAAAATTATTATTTAAAAAAAAAGAAAAACAAATAGGAATGAGTGAAGATAGAGGATACTGAAGAAGTATTCCAGGTAAAGGAATAACATGGGGGAGATCCCCAGAGGCAAGACATTCTAGGCTTGTTCAAGGATCTAAAAGTAGTGCTGTATGGTCAGAACCTAGACCATGAGCTGAAGTGACAGGAGCCAGGCTGGAGAAGGCGCCCTAGGGCCAGACAATGCAGGCCTCAGGAGCCATCACTAGGATTTGGACTTTCTCCTAAGAACAACAAAGCACCATAGAAGGGACATACTCAGGGAACTGACATGGCCAGATTTATACTTTAGAAAATCCCTCAGGCCATAGCAAGAGTTGGAGCGGGAACAGGAATCTATGAGAGGGATGTTAGTGAAATAGAGCAATTAGGTCGGAGAGAAATGGATGAATTTACAAAATATGTAGTGGATAGACTAGACTAACAGAAAATGAAAGAAAGGAGGATGAAAGGGAGAAGAAGGAGAAGGGCCAACTCAAGGAAATATCAGGTGATCTGTTTGAGCCCCTAGGGGCAGGTGACATAGGAGTACCTGGAGAATGGCAGGCTTATGGTGAGTTGATGCACTTGTCGACATCCAGATAGGTTGTCATAGACTCAGGAGAGAGCTAGCTTGAAGAGGTCAACTGTGGAGGCATCGGCACTGGGAGTCATTGAAGTCAGAAGAATGCACAACACGAGGCAGAAAGAAACACTGTGTGTGAAAGAAACCTGTGTGTGTGTGTTACTTTCAGCAGAGATAAGTGCTATGAAGAAACACAACAATGAAGCAAGGTAAAGACGTCAGAGAGTGAAGGACACGGATGCTTTAGATCTGAGAGGCTCCTTAAGGAAGGACTCTCTGGGGAGGTGGCATTGGAACACAAATCTGAACACAGAGAAAGACGCACAAGGCGAATATGAAGGGCAGTGGATCCCAGGTAGTGGACACACAAGCACAAAATCTTTGAGACAATTCATGCCCACCAGATTCAGAGAAGAGCGAAGAGGCTCCCATGGCTGGAGCATAATGAACAAGGAGCAGGCCAGGTGGTGGAAAGGAAATGAC
Source organism: Ursus arctos (assembly GCF_023065955.2). Lineage (NCBI taxonomy): Eukaryota > Metazoa > Chordata > Mammalia > Carnivora > Ursidae > Ursus > Ursus arctos. Next base: position 61,188,630 of record NW_026622819.1, read on the forward strand.
CAATGCTGGCTTCCAGAAAACAATCACCAAAAACCACCTGTTGATTCAACAAAGCTAAATTTATTCTTACCCAAAGAAGGAAAAACACCACTTCAACAGGGTCTTAGTAGTGTCGCAGACAGGGAAAGACAAAGTTAGGATGTATGGGAGAAGTTTGAAGTCTGGTTTAGGGCAAGTCTTCCCAGGAGGGATCATGGGTAGGAGCAGTGGAAGATCATGACACAACAGCTTAATGTTGGTGGCTACCGCAACGATATGCAACGATTTTGAGGCAGGGGATTCAGACTCTGAAGTTGGAAACTATTGTTTGATGCTCTTTATCGGAGAGTTGATGGGCCTCTCAGGAAGTTTGTGGAATGAACAATACAGTTACTTGCCAACTTTTATCTTCCAAGGCAAGAGTTTCTGGACTAGTTAACTCATGTTGATGAAGAAGTGGCAAGTAGAGTCATACTAACATAGACAGTACATGTGGGTGTGTCGGTTGTTTTAGCTCCAAGAGATCAGCTAGGGCTTCGCAGGCCATGGCGAAGACCCTGGATTTTGTTCTGGGCACGAGAGTGTGCGTCAGCCCAAAATGTAGCGACTAAACCCACAACCATTGATTGAATGGCTTCTGTGAGTCGGTGACTTAGGCTGGGCTTAGCTGTTCACCTCTTCTGTTGGTCTGCTTGGGCTAGTTGATGCTTCTGTGCTCGGCAAGGCAGCTTTGCTTCTGGGGTTTTGCTGGATCTTGGCGAGGCGACAGGCGCAACGGGACCTCATGTCCTCTCATCAGCATGCTTGGGCTTGTTCACATGGAGGCTCAAATTTCTAAGAAGAGCAAGCTAGACCAAGTCCCCAAACGCAGCTCTTTCCAGGTCTCTCTGACATTGCACTTGTATGGTCCCATTGGCCAAAGCTAGTGAACTGGCAAAGCCAGGAGTCATTCTACTCAAAGGCAGGTCCCTACCCAAGGGAAGGGTCTATCTAACAACGCAGATACAGGGAAATGTGAACAAATTTGAAGCCATCACTGCAACAAGCTATGATAGGGGACTTGAAGCAGGAGAGTGGCACAAGCTGCTTCATGGGGCAGCTCTGCCAGTCATGTGAAGAGACAATAGGGGACCAAGACATGAGGCAGAGACACTGTCCACACTGCAGGATTTAATAAGCTGGAGATCAGTGGAGACCATAAGAGGTTTCCCCAAGAAAGGAGGCTTTGATTTAGACCTTGAAAAACAGGTAATATTAAGGTAGGCAAAGGGTTTTGTGGGGTAGGGGTTGTTTCTGGGGACATGAGCATCATGAAGCAAAACCTGGGCAAATCACTTCTCTTCTTTGGGCCTCAGTTTTCCCATCTATATAATGGGGAAATAGAAAAGAGTTGACCTAGACGGTACCTCTGAGATTTATAGTTTTGTGATTACGTGATACCCAGGGCCCAAAGGTAGGAAAAACACTATTTTTTAAACAACAGACACTGAGGGTTGAGCATCCAAGAGTAGCTTAGCTGGGTGGTTCTGGCTCATGAGGTTGCAGTGCAGCTGCTGGTGGGAGCTGTCATCTTCTGAAGGCTTGACTGGGGCTGGAGGATCTGCTCCCTCACATGGCAGGTGGCAGGAGGATTCATTTCCTCACCACATGGGCACCCACAACATGGGGGCCTGCTTTCCCAGGGCGAGTGATATGCCTGGCACCTGGACAGGAATGACTGTAAGTCTGGGCTCAGCTGGGCCTCTGTTTCTAGCAGCGTAGCCATGTGGTGTGGCACAGGGCTACAGATCGCCAAGAAATTTCTTTTTTCTTTTTTTTAAAGATTTTATTTATTTATCTGACAGAGAGAGAGACAGCCAGCGAGAGAGGGAACACAAGCAGGGGGAGTGGGAGAGGAAGAAGCAGGCTCAAAGCGGAGGAGCCTGATGTGGGGCTCGATCCCGCAACGCCGGGATCATGCCCTGAGCCGAAGGCAGACGCTTAACCGCTGTGCCACCCAGGCGCCCCTGCCAAGAAATTTCTAGCACCTTTCCTCTGTAGAGCTTGCCTCTAAGTAGCTCCAGGCTCCTCTCACTGGTCTGAACTGGTTTTGGAATGGCACTGTGTTTCCCCCATGGACCTGTGTATGAAACTCCAGTTTCTCTGTCTTGATCTGTGTCTGGCCTTACCTCACCCAAGGTAATATGGTTACAACGCGCACACTGCCCTCTAAATTATGTGTTAGTTACGGTAACCGTGGTGGCTATTTCCAGTCAACCCCTAATCTCTGTGGGTTGATACAAGAGCAGTTTATTTCTTGCCCAGTGAACCCGATGGGCAGGGGCTCTCCACTACATGATGTTTCAGGGACCCAGGCTTCTTCCAGCCACAGCTTGTCCTTGCCCCAGGATTTTGGAATTCTCTGCTGACTTTTCCGGGTCAGGCTGGAAAGTAGCATGCTTCACTTTTACTCACATCCTATTAGCCCAAACTCAGTTACATGGCCTCACCTAACTGCCAGGGGCTAAGAAGTGTAGTCTAGTGAGTGTCTATGAGGAAAAGGGAAGAAATTTTATGAACAGTTATTCACAAACTCATTAATCCATTACATGATTTAATCTTTGTAACTACTCCAGGAGGTAAATACTACTATTTATCCAAATTTTATAACTAGGAAAACAGGATCAGAGAGTTTAAGTAATTTTCCCAAAGACACACAGCTTGTAAAGGAAGCTTGGATTTGACTTCAAGTCATCTGGCCATAGGGTATTTCATTTCAATCATTAAATTATATTGCTGAAAACCACTGACTGACATGAAATTTGATTTTCCTGTTTTTGAGAATCAAGCTTCAGTGCCAAACTCACAGATACAAATTCTACAGCACTTTCTCAGCAAGACCACAGCATCTCACAATATCCAGGAAAGCCATTCACCTTTTTTTTTTTTAAGATTTTATTTATTTATTTGACAGAGATAGAGACAGCCAGCGAGAGAGGGAACACAAGCAGGGGGAGTGGGAGAGGAAGAAGCAGTCTCATAGCGGAGGAGTCTGATGTGGGGCTCGATCCCACAACACTAGGATCACGCCCTGAGCCGAAGGCAGACGCTTAACCGCTGTGCCACCCAGGTGCCCCAAGCCATTCACCTCTTAATCTATAGGAATGTTGCTCCTTGGAATTGTGCAGTGCACAACCCATATGGCCTTCCACAGCAATCCTGCCTCTAAGCGCCAGATAAGCTCAACAAACACTTCCTGGATGTCTGCTTCTTGCTCAGCACCAGGCTCTACACTAACATGCAAGGTATTCCCCAGCAGGGACTCTCTAAATATGTGTTTGATTAACTGACTATTCATTACACTGAGCCTATTGTCATGGAATTTTCTGGTCAGCCACATTCTGCCCTGGTGGAAAAGGCTTTGCTCTTTTGAAAACCTCGCTGAACCCACCAAATTCCCTTCTGTACCCACATCTGCACCCTTCGCCTTCCCCGCCGGCTGGAACAAAGACAAATTCCCCCCACCTCTCAGTCTAACCGAGCGTGCTATGCACAAAAGAGTTTGACAATGCCATATTGCCACTTTTCCCTCTTCTGTTTGGATAATTGCATTGTCAAGAATTACTTATCATACATTTAACACTTAATACCTATTTATTATGAGTTCATGTAACTGCTATTTAAAGAATAATCCATGCTAACTCCCTTCTACCCCCATTTGATGCCACTCTGATTCTGTAATTGCTGGTTTCTGCGATATTATGCCACAAAACCTGAAAGCATAATTGGTTGTTTCATTCCAGACAATACGTTTTCAAGATGCTTAAAGCTTAACTGGCAGATCTGAAGTGGGAGCAAAGGCAGTGAGGCAAGCATGCTAACAGCAGGCCAGTCTTGCAGAGTAATTTATGCACGAGCCGTACGGGACTACAGAGGGTGAAATTGTTTTAAATAAATGAAAAGGAGGAGGAACAAGATTCTTTTGTACAGACCTTTTGTTTTAAGTTTTCAGCTGTTGGCAGTGCTTTTTGCTGCAGTGAATCGGCCTCAAATATAGGAAGAGTGTAGAGCAGGAATGTGAGAAATGAGCATCTCTCTCCAGCAGAGAGTGGATTCCAGAGCTGAGGACTACTTGTGGCTTTGGGGATAGCCGCTCAGAGAAATGGTAGGGTCCCTGGAAAAAGGCTGTTCTTTGCAGACTTGCCTTCGCACACCTTGTCATTAGCTCTCTGAAGTCTCCTTTCCTGAAAGCTTCCTTCTGCTCATCTACCCCCAGGACTCTTGTCGCTCATTCCCACCAAGAGATGATTGTGTTCTTTAAAACCAAAGTGTTGGAGCTGCCTCATAACTCATGCAGCTGCCTACCTATCCTCCCTCCCCCCTCGCTTCCTCCCTTCCTTCCTTTCTTCCTCTCTTCCTCCCCCTCTCCATCCCTCCCCTCTTCCCTCCCTCCCTCTTTTCCTTTCTTCCTTCCTTCCTTCCATCAACATCTTCTCTATTACAGCCCACTAAGGCACTCATGGGGAGAGAGAAAAAAAGCTACAGCAGAACGGGCTGAGATGAAAGCTAAAAGCAGGCTGGGCCCCAGCAAGACTCTGCCCCCAGACCAGCTCAGGGACAGGGCTGTACCCCAGCTGACCTCTGTCCTCTGACAGTGTCGCTTAAGAACATCGGTCCTGCGGGCTGGGGTAGCCCTAGGCAGAATCCAGTTCAGCTGGATTTCAGAACTCCATGACCTACTTTATTTCCCTGGGGAGGTGTGACAATTGCTTTGGGGGATGCGTGTTTCATTCTGTTGATCAATACATTGATAAATCAGAAATTACATATTGAACTTCTGTGCCAGGCCGTTACAGACGCTAGGAAGGGCACACGAGACAACCAGCGTCCTACTCCCCTGGAGTTTATGTCCTGGATGCAGATAAAAAAATATGTGCACCTTACGTTTTGTTATCTTTAAAGTGGAGAATAAGACAGTTTCTCCCTCACTGAGGAATTAAAAAAGAGAGTGCGTAAGAAGTGCAAAGCGTAATGCCTTACGAATACAGGGAGAACAACAAATATTAGCTCTTCTTCTTATTACTTAGCTGAAAATACAGCTAACCAAAATTGGGAAAACCACAGGAATTGCCACAAAGCCACAGAGGCTGAGGGATCCCGCCCTTCTATCAGGAAGGCCTCGCGCATGAGATCGCATCACGCCCGACAGGGCTGCTCCCAAGGGTGACGCTCAGGTGGGAGTCTCTGAGGCAAGAGGTCAACTGGAGGCAGTGAGCCGAGGGAGAAGAGATGGATGACCAAGGTCTGGAACCAGGTCTGGTGGTCAGGGTGCGCTGGGACTTTGAGAGGCTGAAAGGGCTGGAACTGGCCCACCGGGCTGCAAAGGGGTTTGTTAGACAATGCTCGGCTGGGGCATGGACGGTGAGGCGGGTAGGGGGCAGTGTCTGTTCAGAGTAAGCCTAGATCGGGATTTCCTTTCTCTTTCTCCTGGAGAAGCTATGTAGGTGAAGAGTAGAATTTGAAGCAGCTCAGTGAGACTGGATTTTTTTTTTTTAATCTGCCATCTTAAAACAAATGAAGCAGATATACAAAAACAAAAATTCTAGGTTAAAAGCTAAAAGAGCTAAGGAAGCAAGGGGAGTGAAAAGATTGCATCTAAAACCCTAACTTTTATATTGAGCATAAAGCATAGCTCTGAGTTCCCTGGCAGCCAAGGAGAAGAGGGAAACCCAGTGCGTTACATAGTTCTCATTATCTAGTAGCAGAAAGGGTCCAGCTGTGTACTTGGAGGTAATGAGGAGGAGGAGACAGAGACCAAGACACAAGCCTGCCACTTTATGGGGTTTTTCATGGGAGCAGATCTTAGGCATTGGGAGCTGAGAAATGAGTAAGATCGCAAAAAGAGAGAGGTCAGGCTAAGGACACATGTTCCAGAGAGGTGGAGTGAGTGGTCAACCAGCCAGCAAGCCAAGCACCGGGCAGAGAGCTTAAGAGGCCGTGTGGGATGCCGCACCCGGGGCCTGACCCTGCTAGAGCCCTTGTGGGTGGGCAGCTGTGGAGACCACATAGCATCCTCAGAGACAGGGGAGCGAGGGTGAGTGTGAGGGTTACTCCAGTCAATGCCCTTTTCTGCATGGCTGTCCTCCGGGCCCTGCTGGTGGCGACGGGCTGCTTCTTAAAGAGGCAGGATGCCGATGAAAAGGAAACTTCTAGTACAGCAGAGAAATCAGCTTTCTCTGGCCCTGAGCTCTGGGAAGAATTTTTCAGGAGGGCCGTTATCTAAGGAATACCAAGTAACAAAATGAGTGACCGGTTCATTCATTCGTTCAAATACCATTTATTTTTTATTTTTTTTTAAAGATTTTATTTATTTATTTGACAGGATAGAGACAGCCAGCGAGAGAGGGAACACAAGCAGGGGGAGTGGGAGAGGAAGAAGCAGGCTCCCAGCAGAGGAGCCTGATGCGGGGCTCGATCCCAGAACGCCGGGATCACGCCCTGAGCTGAAGGCAGACGCTTAACCGCTGTGCCACCCAGGCGCCCCTCAAATACCATTTATGATGCAACTTCTCACCGAGTTCCGTCTAGCCATGACAGTTTTTCCAGAAAATTTTGGTGAGGTCCTCAGATAGCTGCTGTGTTGCCACTTTTCCATGGAGGCTATGCCTCGGGGTGATGACCGCCCCATCAGAGCACCCCATCTTCCTTCCCCCACCCCCACCCTTCCTGGGCTGCTGAGAGAACTGGCTACTCGGAGATCTGATGGGGTCACCGTCCCCTGCTTTCAGGACAAGCAAGTTCATTGGGTCAACATCTGCTGAGTACTTACAGGACATCAGGCCCTAAGTTGAGACGGCTAAGAGAAGCCCCTTAGAGAGGTTACAGAATCATGGACAGGACAAGAGAAACAAATGCCTAATTTCACCGTCGAGGAAGCCGATGCTAAAAAGTGCCATGGAAACGCAAGGCTGGCGCTGCCATGTGTGAGCGGTTGCGTGTACACACACGGGTGGATTCACCCGGGCTTAGGCCGGGGCGTGCAAATGACGCGGCACAATAATGCCAGCCACCGTTTCTCCACCGCTCGGCTCTATCAGGAGCGGTGCTGAGCGCTCACATGTGCGGTTTAATTTTCATATTGACTCTAGGTGGCAGGAACTGTCCTTGCCACCATTGGGTGGATCTGACGTGTAGAGGGATTAAGAATCTTGCCCCAGGTTACACGGCTGGTCGGGGTGGAGCTGGGATTCCAGGGCACTCCTGTCTGCTTCCAGGCGTGCAAGCCGTCCGTCGCGGGATGCTGCTTCCTGCATCGGGTGTTACACTGATGGTCACCATGGCGGTGGTGGTGAGGATGTAAGCAAATAATGATAAGGGAAAGCCGAGACACCTGTTGAAATCTCATCAGCTGGCACCAGTGATCATGTTAGGGAAAGGCTGGCTGCTGGAAAAGTGCCAAGGCTCCCATGCGAGGTCCCAGGTGGTAGCTGCCACCGAGAGTTGAAGAGAGGAAGTGATTTTTACTTACTGTTTTGCAGAGAAAGGGCTTGTATGGAAAAAGTGGAACTGGAGAGATGAGGAGACAGAAAGGCGGGGGGGCGGGGAGCGGGCAGCAAGGTGGGAAGTGGCTGGGAGCAGGCCAGGCAAGGCGGCAGCAAAATCTGGAGCCTGGGGAGGGGCTGGGGCAGCTGAAGGGCATTTTGGGAACAGTGACGCCGAGGCTCTGTTCAAGCAGATGTCTTAAACTCTCTCCCGCTCCCCGGATTTGAAGTTTACTGTGCTCCAGAATGCGAGGACAGCTTTTTGGTGACATTTAAAGGAAGGCAGTGAGTTTTATGCCTGGGTCGTGCAGCCTGGATACAGCAGTGGCATGGGAGGGAGTGGGAGCCCACGTGGAGGGGCGGCAGCCAGAACAGAAGACCCAGAAATCCCAGAACCCCTGGGCTTCCCCGAGCATGGAATGGGGGAGGGGCTAGGCTTCAATGTAATCGTACTTTGATCAAAGGGAGAGAGAGGCTTTTGCAGATACCCTGCGTGTCTGTGTGTCTGTGTGTGTGTGTGTGTGTGTGTGTCGGTGTGTGTGTGTGTCGGTGTGTGTGTGCGTGCGCGCGCAGGGAGAGAGAAAGAGAGAGAACAAAAAGATCAAACTCACTCACAGTCGGTTCTCACACTGAGCAAGCTGCTTAGAGTTCAGGGAGCACATCTGGCCTTTAGACCAGAGAGAAGCAAGATTCATGGCGTCCGGGAAACCCCAGGAAAGAAGTTTCCCAGTTTCTCTCTCCTATGCACCCTGTGCCCGCTAGTTTTGCCAGAGGCAGGGACAGCCTGGGCTGGATCCACACGTCCCGTCCACCGGCAGCCAGGGGAGCCTAGAGCAGGGGGGTGCGGAGGGCTCCTTTCATAGGGAAATACACTCTGTGAACTGCATCAAGGTTAAAACCCAAAAGCATTTCGAGACTTTCCTACCTCCAGGAGAAAGCCTTCGATGAGATCACCGGAGCAGCTCTGAATCTCCAGTTCCCGTAATAGACCTGACGGGGAAAGGAGATGAACCGGGCTGCCTGAAGTGAGACATACAAACCATCGAGCACAGCGAGTCGGCTCTCCCATATACGCAAGGAGTCAGCCTGGAAGCCCATCAGGGAGGGAGGAATTGTGACAGAAGGCATCAGGGTCCGTCTCCTCGGGGAAACGCTTCCTGCAGCCCCTGACTTCTGGGCAAGTGGATTTCTGAGAGCCAGACCTGTCACTTGCCAGGTGAATTCAGACTCAGAGACAGGAGCATAGGATAAAGTTTTTAGCCGTTCCCAGGACTCTAAGTATTTCTTTTCTCAGGAGCTTTCATGTGCGTGCTCTCCAAGGGCAGGTGTGGCAGCCCTCTGGTGTTTTTATCACCTGCAGACAGACGGCCTGAGCCTCCGAGGACGAGCCCTGTGTCCTGCACCTGCCTCCCCAGCTGTGCACTTTCAGGAGACCCCACACCCCAAGGGCTCCTGCCCTTGAAAACCTCCAGACTTCTGCAATCCTCGTAGGCTTAGTTAGTTGTAGTGGGTCCCCTAGAAGAACACTCTCTGTTTAAAACAACTGTTTCTCATGCGTTGACCAAGCCAGGCACGAAGTACTAATGTACGAAGCCCAGAAAATGCATTGGTTTTATTTACTCCTCCAATACCACTTTGAATAAAATATAATCTTGGGGGACCAGAGGTGAATTGACTGTCCAGTCATGAGGATAAGATTCCAACCCCAGCTGCTTATCCAGAACTCTGGACTGATATCCTGTGCTCCTTTGAAAATGGTTTTTTGTTTTTTTGTTTTTTGTATAGGTCAGAAAAATCATCCTGTTGCTGGAGTGCCGCTGGCAAATATTAAAATCCATTATTGGTTATAAAATAATCATGGGCACTGCTGTTTTGTTCTTTGGAATTTATATCTTGATAAACTACTTCTACCTCGCCTCCCTCCCCCAGTCCCTCCCTTTCTCCTTTTCTTTCTGCCCTTTGCTCCCCTTCTCATTCTTACACATAAAATGACAGTGTCTAAACATTGGAGGGTCACTGCTGATTTCATTGAATGGAGATCGGTTGATGTCACTCAGGAAGGACGGCAGGTCCAGGCCTTGGTCCCTCCCCACCAATGCCCCAAGGTCAGGGGGCCATGTTTACCACGTGCCAATGAGCACCGGCAGCTTAGGCTCCCTGAACCCAGGAACTGGTGATTAAATTATGAGTGTCTTCATGTGGAAAGGCCCCCTGTGTTCGTCTGGAAGCCTGCGATTAGCGGCAGCACATAGTACAGCACGGGCCCCAGATGTAATAATTAGAGAGAGAACAACTGGCCAAGTTATTCGTGTGCCACCTGGTCCTCATGTCTGCAAGGGCTGTGTTTCCAGTCCAGTTATATTGCTTGAAGGTGAAAGCCGAAAGGGCGGGGGGGGGGGTCCAGCTGGGTCTTAGGCTATCTTGCCATTTTGTGCCCTGCCACTGATTCTGCAGGTTGAAATGGAAAAGGGGGTCCAGACTCCACAGAGCAATGAACAAAAGCCATGGCTGAGACCATCACAACGTCAGTGAGCCTGTTCTTAGAGATTCTCATGAAAAAGGGACGATTTCCTATCTCTGCTCTTCCTATCCTTGCAGAGCTGAAGGCCAATCTGTTTGGTGGCAAGTGGAGATCAGCTGGTGGTTGGTTAGAAAATTGTTGTCTATTAATAAAGCTGTCAAAATATTGCTAAAAATAGTGTAAGTGCTTCTCCTCAGTGTTGTTTCAGAGCTTTGGGTTGCTAGAAGCTTGTAATTAACACCTGAGACGGGATGAAATGGCTTTCCTGCACCATATGTGTATCTGGGCTTAAACGGCGGGAACGCTCCTGAATGTGGCTCACTTCCATTTGCTGATGAGGCATTTGGTATTGGGGGGGGGGGGGGATCTCCTAAATCCACCTGCAGCTAGCAGATTTTGTCAGCATCCTTTTCTGTGCATATCTACTAGGTGCAGAGCTGGGAGACAGCTGTCTCCTCCCAGCACAGCTGAAGGGGACAATCTGTGGCAATGAGTCTTGCACATTCTATTCTAAAGACTTTTCATGTAGTAAATTCTGGAATTTCCATACCTAGACCCCAAGAGGTGAGGGACCTTGGTCACATCAGATAGTACGCAGCAAAGCTGGAATACAAGCCCAGTGTGTCTGGCTCCAGAGGCTGTTTTCTTCATTATGGTACCGTACAGGTCATCGTAAGACATTATAGATGCTTTAATAGAGAAATGTACACGGGTCTGTGAGCCTCTGGGAAAGGCGACCTGGGGTCTCCTAATATTCTCCCTGTGCTGTCTGAAGATTTTTGATCATACAGCACTACTGGTCAAAACGCAAAAACAAAAAATGAGGACTTCCTTTATCGTAGGCTTATTACTCCACACACTGCACGCTTGTACCCTCGTACTAGCACGTTCTCTACTGTAAAACACAAACACAAACAAACAAAATGAAAAAGAATTCAATAAATATGAATCACAAATAGAAATTCTAAAATGTCCCCCCCGGACATCCCTGGGGAGACTGCACTCCCTTCCTTTTTGCGTCTACTGCACCGAAGGGCAGGGCATGTGTTCATGTTGCTGATCCCTGTACTTCTCAGGTCTGGTAGAGTTCCCGGGGTATAGTATGTTCTCAGTGAACACTTCTGGACAGGTGGGTGGATGGGGGGATGGATGGATGGTCTGTAAAAGGCTTTTCCCTTTTTTCCCTCCCCTCCTCCTCTCCCTTCTTCCTTCCTTTATTTATTATTTTTTTTTTTTTTTACTAACTGTCAAACTGCAGTGCTTGCAGAAACAGCTCTGGAAAATACAGTTCTGACTACTCACAGCGCTTTCATGGTCCTCTGTAGACACGTGCAGAGCAGCTAACATTTTGAATCCTCGATGTGCACGTCCCCAAAGGAGGTTGAACAAGGCAATGTTCTCTGCCTCCTTGCCTCAGCCTCACGCAGAGATGAGAAGAGGATGGAGATGGTAGAGGGCTGGGTGGTGGAGTTTGAGAAGCTCCGGTTCTGGAGTCTGGTGGACCGGGTTTGAATCTCAACTCTGGCATCTGTTAGTAGGGGGGCCTCAAACAAGGCATTTTACATTTCCTAACCTCATTCTCTCTTTTGAAAAAGAAAGAAAGAAAGAAAGAAAGAAAGAAAGAAAGAAAGAAAGAAAGAAAGAAAGAAGAGAAAGAAAGAAAGAAAGAAAGAAAGAAAGAAAGAAAGAAAGAAAGGAGAAAGAAAGAAGAAAGAAAGAGAGGGAGGAAGGAGAAGAAAAGAAAGAAAGAAAAGAAAGAAAGAAAAGAAGGAAGGAAGAAAGAATACAGAATCTACCAGGATGAGTTTTTAGGATTTAAGACTATAACCTGTGTGAGACTGTTTCCCATAGGAATGACAGTTCAGTATATGCTGTTTCCAGTGACATCATAGAACAGAACTCCCATGAATCATGAGGACTGACTGTATGTATTTCTTATAAATAGTAAAATAGTATATAGATAGACTTTGTGGGTTTTTAAACATTTGTCTTTTGACTGAAGTATGTAGTTCATTTATATTTAATGTAACTAGTGACACATTTTTCATTGGTTTAAACATGTGTGTATGCACACCTCGGCTTCTCTGAACTTGCTGTGCATTCACTGTGGGCCAAGTAGCGGTTGTGATCTAGTCATCGCTGCCTGAGGACACACACTCACATCCTTACTGTGACCGCAGCTCTGAAGAGATCTCTGGGACAACAGGGGAGTCCTCTTTTATGAAATGCTATGTCGCCCCAGCACTCGGCACACAGAGTCTGATGTGTGGGAAAATACAGACATCTACAACTCTGAGTAAAAAAAAAAAAAAAAAAAAAGTTTTAAAAAAGCTTCTGAATATGAGGAAGATTTAGAAAAATCTTAGCCCATTATTTAACTCATAATGCTGTTCTCCTATATGCGCAAGTGATATATGAGGAAAAGAAATCTGAAAAAGCCCTCTCAATAGTAAGAAATAAAAATTCAAGTGTTAAGAAAGCATTATAGCTTTTTCTTTATGAAAGTTACATAAAATACTGATGCTTCTTACAATTAATGCTTCTTAGACTCTATAAAATACAGCTCCTTGGATATTTTACACCATCTTACATTAGGATTTGTACTTTTCTCCTGTTCTTTTTTAATCATCCTTTTTGCCTTTATTTTTGGATCACTCTACAAGTCTGGAAGTAATATGCTCGGCTTTTTTTTCCTGAGTGTAGCTGACACACAGCGTTACATCAGTTTTAGTGATTCAGCATCTCTGTACATTACAGGGTGCTCACCCCGAGTGCCGCCGCCATCTGCCACCACCCACTGCTATTACAATACCATTGACTATATTCCCTATGCTGTGCCTTTCATCCCTGTGACTTCTTCATTCCATAACTAGAAGCCTGTATCTCCCCCTCTCCTTCACCCATGCCCAGCCCCTCAGCCCCCTCCCCTCCAGTCACCACCAGTTTGTTCTCTGTATTTATAGGTCTGATTCTGCTGTCTGTTTGTTTATTCATTTGTTTTCTAAATTCCACATATATTCATACACTCTGCTTTTAATCTTTAGTGTTTACCTGAAAAATTATATCATATATAATTAACTTACCAAAGTAGAAATGTATCCAAACCATTACTTTTCCCCCAGAAAATATGAAAACCTTAATGTTAACTCCATTTACCCATCTAAATATTATTGTAGTTTGACATTTTAATTCAAATTTCTAAATGTTAACACCTTTAAACATTATTACAATTATTTCATATAACTTGCTGATTTCCATTTGACCATATGCAGAACACTCTCCTTGTTCTCTCGTTCCTTCTTATATCCCAGACCTTCCATCTAGGGTGACTATGGGCTTGAAAGAATGCATTCTTTAGTATTTCCTTCAGTGAGGTTCGACTTATGACCAATTCTCCCTTTTTCATTTTTTAAAAAATATTTTATTTTTGCTGAACTTAGAATTCTAGACTGGCAGTTCTTTTCTTTCGACACATTTAAAATATGATAAATGGGTTTGGGGATCCTTATTTTGCTATCAGGAAGTCAGCTGTAAAGTCATCCATTGCTCCTTAAAAATCATTTGTCTTTTTGTCTGTCCGTCTTCAAGATTTTTCCCTTTGACTCTGCATTTGAGAAGGTTCACTACAATATCCAGATACAGATTTCTTTTTAATACATTTTGCTTGGGATTTTCTAGGCTTCTTGAATCTGTGCATAGGTAATTTTTATCAGTTCTGGAAAATTTCTTACCCACTATCTTTTCATGTATTCTCTCTGCTCTTCTATTCTCTCACCTCTTCTGAACCTCTGAACAAACACACGAACTTCTCAATGTACCCCCTTTATTTATTACCCTCTCTTCTCTATTTACCTTTTTTTTTTCATTTCCTTGTTGTATTCCAGGTTATTGATTCTCTAATCCTCTCTTCTCCTGGGTCCAATCTGTTAACATAATGCCCTGTATTCATTTCTAGTTACTATATTTTTTTTAACTTGTAGAAGTTATATTTGTTTTTATTTTCATATCTGCTACATCATTTTTTATTGTTTTCTGGCCCCTGAACTTATTTTTAAGTTTATCATTTATTTTTTTAAATTTGCTAAATGTAGTTGTTTTAAAATCTCAAGTCTGTGCAGGCCCACTTTCACTGTCTCTTGGTTCTCATTTATAAATCGTGTTTCCTTGTACTCCTTGTATTCTCCAAAGGCTATTTGATCATTGCCCACGAGCGGTTATTTGTGGAGAGTTCCCAACGATCTTGGAGACTCACCTTGCTTATTCCAGGTGCTGGGGACACTATCAGTCAGGACGGACTCATGCCAAGTTCACAACTTAAAGTTGCCAGGCCCACCCAGGAGATGCCTTCTCAGGATGCAAGTCCATAATAGAGCTGGTCTCCAACCACAATTTCTCAGAATATTTCCCCTTTTCATTCCCTCCCCTCCTGCTTTGTTCAGTGCCAAAGAAGTCTCTGAATTTTACCCTGGTGGAGCAGTGTGAGTTTAGATCTGGTGTCCCTTATCTGATGGTAGAATGTTTGTGGGACTTATTTCAATGTGGGGAAGATGCCCTTTCAATATTCACACTTTGGTCCATGGTTTCTGACCCTCTTTTCTCCTTCCCAAACACTTTATAGGTTCCCAGGTATGGAGGAATGACAAATGCTCTCAGGGATAAGTGACTGGTGCTTTTAAATTCTCCTACCTATCTTGCTATAAGCCTACAAGAAAAACAACCTTGTTGCTTCTTCGCCCCTCCCCCCCCAAGCTTCAAAGGTGGTGTGTTTTTTAGGCCTCATGCATATTTTTTTTTTTTTACTGCTTTTCAGTAAGAGGATTGATCCAAAGACTCCAGTTTACCACTGTTGGAAGCCAGAAATCTGCACATCTCTAAGAAACAACAATTGTTGGAGAGGATGTGGAGAAAGGGGATCCCTCCTACATTGTTGGTGGGAATGCAAGTTGGTACAGCCACTCTGGAAAACAGTGTGGAGGTCCCTTAAAAAGTTAAAAATTGAGCTACCCTATGATCCAGCCATTGCACTACTGGGTGTTTACCCCAAAGATACAGACATAGTGAAGAGAAGGGCCATATGCACCCCAATGTTCATAGCAGCAATGTCCACAATAGCTTAATCGTGGAAGGAGCCGCAACAGATGACTGGATTAAGAAGCTGTGGTCCATATATACAATGGAATATTACTCAGCTATCAGAAAGAACGAGTTCTCAACATTTGCTACAACATGGACGGCACTGGAGGAGATAATGCTAAGTGAAATAAGTCAAGCAGAGAAAGACAACTATCATATGATTTCTGTCATCTATGGAACATAAGAACTAGGAAGATCGGTAGGGGAAGAAAGGGATAAAGAAAGGGGGGGTAATCAGAAGGGGGAATGAAACATGAGAGACTATGGACTATGAGAAACAAACTGAGGGCCTCAGAGGGGAGGGGGGTGGGGGAATGGGATCGATCGGTGATGGGTAGTAAGGAGGGCACATATTGCATGGTGCACTGGGTGTTATACGCAACTAATGAATCATCGAGCCTTACATCGGAAACCAGGGATGTACTGTATGGTGACTAACATAATATAATAAAAAATCATTAAAAAAAAAGAAATCTGCACATCTCAGAAATACTAAGATAAACATTTCAAAGTGAAAAATAAAAGCAGACTGTCGTATAGAAATTTCTGGCCTGGCACACCACATCTTGCAGACATTCCATCTTCCCTCCAGAAAAGAAGACATCCATATTTCACGGGGTTCTTTTGAGGATGGAATTTGATAACTGAGCATGTGAAATTGCTAACTGAGGTGCCATAGCTACTCGAAGAAAGTCTATTAAATCTGTAACCTAAGCAAAGCCTGAGAATTTAATCCCCCCTCCCCCACCCACTGCTAGTACTAGAAGCAAGCACTAGGGGGTTAAAAAAATGACTTTGCCACATGGGTAAGCAAATCATTAGAAACATCCCACCCCTCGGCCTGTGGGGGATTTCAATCAGAAGGGATCAGGTGGGCTCTCCGAGCTCTCCCAGAATGGCAGGCCCAGAGGAGAAGTCGAGCTGAAGTGCTTAGGGGATTAAAATGAATAAAATGCTTCACTAGAGATTAGGATTCAAGTGTCAGCTTGATGTAATGATCCCAGAAGGTTAATGCACATCCCAGGCAGGCAGCCAGTTGCGCTCAGCTGGTGTGGAGCCGGCAGGATTATGGTGAGGTGAGGGTGTCTCTTTGGCAAGTCTGACTTTTTTGAGGAACTGAAAGACGCCAGGGAGGAGGAGGGAGGTGGGGGGAAACGAGGTCAGACAGGTAGGCAGAATCCAGACCACAGAGGGGACTTTGGGGGACATAGAAGGGAATTGAAATTTGGTTCTAAGTGAAATGGAATACTATTCAAATATTGCAAGCAATATATGCTGTGCATGGCATCTTTAGATACAATAGAAAAAATGCAAATGACCAAATGTCCATCCACAAGTGATTGGGTAATTAGACTGTGGTACACCCATGCAGAGAAATGTCACTCAGTAACAAAGAGGATGAAGCATCGACACACACCGCCGCATGGACGGCGTCAGGGAGGCATGCTGAAAGAAGCTGCGCGTACACGGCACGCCCTGGATGACTCCATAGAGCAAAGCCATCTCTAGTGACGCAAAGCAGATCAGGGCTGCCAGGAGCGGAGAAGGGAGAGGATTGACCGCAAAGGGCACAAAGGAACTTTCTGGGGACATGGAAATGCTCCAGATCTCAATGATGGTGTTGGAAACACGGTATACAAATTTGTCCAAAGTCATCTGTACACTTAAAATGGGTGCATTTTATTTTGTGGAAATGCCATCCCATGAAAGTTAATTTTTAAAAAATCACCAGCAGGGAAGATATAAGTTATGCAGACCACGTTCTGAACCTGACTGAGAGTTCAAGGGTAAGGAGAAGAAGATATTCAAGTCACGGGGTCCTTCGGTTATTAAATTCTCAATTGGATATTGAGGTTCTCAGTTTCTAAAGCAAGAAGGGAAATGAAGAGGCTGCGTGTTTCTATCTTCGGAGCACTGCTGTCCGGGAGCGCTCTGTGGGATGATGTGCCTCCGGGAGGTGGTGAACGTCCTGTGCTGGGTGCCCATTGTGACCAAGCAGAGATAAGCCTTAAACCCCGGTCTGCGAGACTCCCTGCTCTTGGCACTGTTCCCTGGACTAGGCAATTAGAGACGGAAACAAAGCAGTTCTAGCAGGAGGTCAGTAAGTCCGCTCTCCACACGAGCCGACGTGCTTCTGGTTGGGTATAGAGGGACCACTGAGGACAGGCGATCCGATTGGGTGACTCACAGTTTCTTGACCTTGGCACTACTGACATTTTGGAAAGGAAAATTCTTCGCTGTTGGGGGAGCTGTCCTTTACATTGTAGGAAGTTTTGCAGCATCCCTGACCTCTACCCACTAGACGCTTCCAACACCTCACCCCTCCCCCGCCCCTGTTGTGACAGCCAAAAATGTCTCTAGACATTGTACGATGCTCCCCAAGGCAAAATCATCCCCAGTTGAGAACCACTGCCCTAAACCCCTCCATGGGCCCCCGTTGTCCACAGGATAACATGGCTTGGAAGGTCCCTGTGATCTGCCCTTGTCCCTACACCCTCACTGACCTCCACTCCCTGCTTCACGTCGGGCGGCCCAACAACAACCCACCAATCTCATTCTCTAAACCTTCTTGCCTCCATGCCTTTGTCCACACTGTTCCCTCTTCTCGAAACAGCCTCTCCTTGCTCCACTACCTTTTCCCAGCTGACTTTTCCTTAATGTCCAAAATTCATCTCGAGAATGACTTCCTTTTGGTGGTTCCTTTTTACTATAAATCCTTTTGTACTGCTTGACTTTCTAGCCATGAGCAAGTATTAGTTTGGTTGGAACAACAGCAACAAAAACTGTTTTTTTAAGAAGGCTTATACACGCTCCTCAAGGTGGGCCAATTCTCTTGCTTCTGGTCCTGCACAGAATTGTTTTCTCTCCCTTCCATTGCATTCGTCACCCTGGGAGAGACCACTTATCTCTTGGCATCCCCTATCCGTCAAGGAGCAATTCAGGACAAGGGGGTTGACTATTATTGCCCACGGGTTCCTGGGCCTGGCACAGACCTAGAACCAGACGGAATCTTGGGGAAAGCCTTACCTGCAGGGTGATCACACACAAGAAAGTCTCACACATAGACATCTGTGTGTGATGAACGCGGGTGTATAAGCTCTGTCTTAGCAGGTGACACTCCCCCCAAATATAGGGGTGTGGGTCTGGCTAGCTCTCTGGGTTTCGTCCTGTCTCTGGCTTTCAAGGGACATTGGATAACTTTACTTGGGTGGGGGCAAAACAGAATTTTCTTAAGAAAGCATATTATGGTCAGAATGAATCCCTAGCAAACACTAAGAGGAGATTAGTTTTCTGACTGCGGCTTACACAGCTAATGGACTTTGACGTAAACTTCCTGCACATCGTAGAGAAAAGTGCCACCAGCTGAGAGGGGTGAGAGAGGAGGCACAGAGCAAAGGACAGGCAGACCGCACTCGGCGGGGTGGGGGGAAGGTCACGGGGGCAATCCCCAGCATCCTGAGAAAATGCTTTGGAAGCCCCGGGGACTCTGAGCACTCATGGGTGACCCAGGGCAAGGCAGCTGCTGGTGACAAGAGGGGACAGATCAGCAGGTCGCTGTGTATCCACCCCAGGGCCTTGCCGGGGAAGGGCACAGATCAGCCGCCTGCTGTTTCTTCTGCTGCAGGATTGAGTTTGGCTGTCTGACCAGTGTCAGTGACTATTCTCTCTGACCTTTCCACCATGCAGACAGCAGCTAGGAAGTGTTTCTCACTGGGGCCCTATTGGCATTTGGTGAGTGACAAGTTTTTGTTGCAAGGGACCGTCTTACACATTGCAAGATGTTCAGTCCCCTTGGCCTCTGGTCGCTAAAAGCTAACAATGCCCTTCCCTCCGTCGTCGTAATGACCTCTAAAGTTCTCTCTCCCTATGTGTCCAAATGCCTCCTGGAGCAGCTGAGCCCTTCTACACCGGGATCTTTTATGCTACCTGCTGAACGAAAGCACCATTAGAGCTCAGCATGGGAGAAAGGAAAGTCCTGCATTTGGTTTTTTGAGTTGCAAGAACGTGTCTTTAAAGCTTTCAAAACCTAAAAGCTCAATGACTTGGGGTTACATTTCTATCATCGACCAGGGGTCCGCCAATCTGACCCAAAACCAAAGACCAAATCCAGCCTGCTACCTATTTTTGTAAATAAAGTTTTATTGGTACACAGCCATCCTCATTCACGTGTTTTCTGTGGCTGCTTTAATATTACAACAGCAAAGTCGAGCCACCACAGCAGAGACCATATGGCCCGCAGAGCTGAAAACATGTACTCTCTGCCCTTTAGAGAAAAAGCTTGTGACCCTGTCATAGATAATAGTTTTGGAAAATTCTGTTGACTGGCTGAGATAGGGAGATGGGTTAGATGATCGAGACAGAACGTGTACCCAGGGATCGGGTCCAGAACAGAGCCCTGCGGCTTTCCAAATAAACTTGGGAGGCCTGGAGAGGGGAGGATGAGCCAGCCAAGAGACATAGAAGGAACAGCCAGGGAGGTAGGGGGACAACAGGAGAGTAAGTTATCCATGACACGTGTGTTCGTGGAGACTTTGGAAGGTGGGAAGAGAAAGCAGATCTGGAAACGGGGACCACACAATATGGAAGTGGAACCTACAAATATCATAGCCCCGCATCACATGAAAGTGACAGTAGGGCCACACCCTCAAACCCAAGTCCTTAAACTGATGTACCCAACTAGGGGAAGGAGAAATGAACCGGCATTCCTGTGATCCTCTTGTAAAGTAGACGTGGTTATCATCCCATTTTACAGATGGGAACTATGGCGCTCAGAGAAGAGAAGCAACGTGCCTCGTCTCTAAATGGTGGGCCTCCTTGGGGCTTGGTCCTAAGTTCTTTTCTCACTAGTTCCAAGGATTGAAATACACTTTAATCCCAACCTCTGCCCTAACTGTAGACTCATCTTTCCTACTGCTTCCGTACCATCTCTAGCAGGATGTCTCCCAATCTCTGTGTCCAAAACCCAACCTCGGGGCCCCTCCCCACTAATGACTTTTGTTTTTCCCTCGGGCCTTGGAAAATAGCACCGAATTCATTCAGCTGGTGCTCATTTTAGAATCTACCAGTTTCGAGCCCTCAGAACTCATTTATTACTAAGACCGATTTTTCTGCGTCTAAATTTCTCTTGAATCTACTCATATCTCTCCATCTTTCCTGCCACCTCCACTCCCCCGGGTGACCACAGTCACCTCTACTATTCCAGTTCCTAAGTGGTCTGCCAGCTTTTGGTCTCGTCCTCCTCCGGTCTACCAGCAGCCATGGTGATCTCTTAAAAAACATAGAACAGAGCATGTCATTCCATTGCCTAAAGACTCTTCAACTCTTTCTTAAGATGAAAACCCGGAGACTTACCCGGCCAGCCTGGCCCACGTGTGCTGATCCTGCCTGTGTTACCACCTTCATCTCAAGCCAAATGCCCCCTCCCCAGACAGCCCCACCCCAGCATCTGCTCCAGCCACCTTCTTTCACTTCTGGATCATGCTGAGCTCTTTCCCACCTCTAGGTCTTTGCCTGTGCTGTGCCCTCTGCCTGGGGGGCTCCTCCCCTCTTTCCTGGCTGGCTCCACATCCTTCAGGCCTTCCCTCCAACTTCTTCTGGGAGCCATTTCCTGACCATCCTCCCCAAGGACGGGCCACTTACTACTGGTTTATCTCAGACCTGCACTCTTTTCGGTGCTGGCCTCCTGACATCATTACAGCCTGTAATTGTGCCTTTGTGTAGTTGGGACTTAGTTCGCATCCACTTCCCCTACCACAGTAAAGATCTTCTCTTTCGGTGCCATTCCCCATCATACCCTTGGTGCCTCACATTGTGCCCAGCACATAATCGGTGCAAAAAACCCATTGCTGCACACTGAGCGAAGGCCGCAAGCCAGGCAGTGTCAATGCTGGGATTACGATGGTTAGGATGTCTGCATGACTTTTTCCATGGCCCTATTCTCATTCCCGCTCAATAGCGGCCTTGAAAATACATACTCCAGCATTTATAAACAACCCTTTGAGCCTGTGTAGCCTGACGTGGGTCAAGAATCTCCTCCCAGCATTGCCTGTCTGTTCAGCCCCTTCGCAGAAGGCCTGTGTTTGGGATTCTGGGCTCTGGAATGCCTTCTGGCATTTTCTGCTCAGTGAGCCCATCCATTCCCATTTTCTTCAGCAGAGCTGGAGATATAAATTGCAAAAGACCTTCTTGCAAATTGCTGGGAGAGGCATGTTCCTGGCCAGGAATTCCTCTGGCTGCTGCTGTGAGCGGCAGAGGGCAAAACCCAAAGGGGTTTGCCCTTTGCTGCACAGCTTGGCACTGTTTTGGCTGGCCCAGGATGGCAGAAGAGGGGGGCTGGGGCAGCTGCTGGGCCTGGCTCTGGGGACAACTGGCATGGATGGGTGGGGGAAGCCTAGGGTCCAGAGCACAGCACACAGAGCTGAAGAGCAGGACCCAGTGCCCATTCAGCTTACTGTCTGGCAGTGGTGACCCACAGCATTGACTGTGAGCTGCCACTGTGGTTGGCCAGATGGGAGGGGCACCGCCTGGAGATGTGTCTCTACCTAATAGGAGTCTGGCCAGCGGCTGGTGGTCCTGGAGTACTGGTAACCCCAGGAAACTGGCAAGAGTTAGCTGGGTACCAAAACCTCAGACAACAGCCTGGGGTTAGGAAGGAAGGACTCTAAGATATCAGAAAGACCTTGCGTTTTGGAACTAGAAAGGCCTACATCGGAGGCTTGATTCTTCCTCTTACCAAATGTGTGAGGTTAGGTAAGTCATATGGCCTCTCTGGGTCTTGGTTTTCTCAACTCTAAAATGGGAAGAAGCACCCTGGCTGCAGAGAGTGTAAGAATGACCAGAGGCAATGCATGGAAAGCACTCAGCATAGAGTGCGGCACTTGGACGGCTCTCAGTCATTGGTGGCAGACTGACACTCAGGAGGAACTGGTGATGGTGACTGGAGTCAGCCCCTGGAAAGGGTAGAGGAGTTTTCTTGGGATCACTTTGGATGCACCAGGTCCCAGAGTCTTTGGTAACACCTTAGCCAGGAGGGAAGTAGGCAACTTGGATGCCCTAGAGGTTCAGCTGAGCCCTGGACTAGTCCCTTCTCCGGAGTCTGGCAGATCCTTAGCATTGGGCCTTGCATGAAGTTGGGGTGGGATGGCCTAGAAAGATGCTGACACAGGCTTGGGTCTGCAGCAGGGGACTGCATGAGCTGTGGGGACCCACATGTAGGGATCCCAGTTAATTTATATTGTTACATATTCTTTTAATACTCAGGGAACCACTTCTATATGCTGAGACTTTTATTCAGAGATGCATTAGGGGAATTCACATTCATTCATTCATTCACATTCATTCAGATAAACTCACTACATGTCTACTCTATGGTATGTCTATGGCAGAGACTGGAAACACAGATATGAATGAGGCACAGCCCCAGCTTTTGGGGAGCAGCTGAGCTACCGGGTAATGACCAAGGGCACACTCCTCAGAGACACTGTCCTGTGCTTGCTTGGCCACCTCTCCACATAGAGCCACGTGATCTATCACCTCACCGCATGGTTTCCTCATGGGGATTGTTGCGAGCACTGAATGTAAGTGTTTAAGCAATGCCTGAGCAATATTAAGTTCCTAATAACGTTGGTGATGGTGATGGTGATGATGGCGATGGCAATGTTGGTGGTGGCAATGGTGGAAGTGGTGATGATGATGATGATGGTGGCGATGGTGATGGTGGTGGTGGTGATGGTGATAGTGGTAATGGCAATGGTGGAGGTGATGATGGTGATGGTGGTGATGGTGGTGGTGATGGTGGTGGTGGTGGTGATGGTGGTGGTGGTGATGGTGATAGTGGTGATGGCAATGGTGGAGGTGATGATGGTGATGGTGGTGATGGTGGTGGTGATGGTGGTGGTGGTGGTGATGGTGGTGGTGGTGATGGTGGTGGTGGTGATGGTGATAGTGGTGATGGCAATGGTGGAGGTGATGATGGTGATGGTGGTGATGGTGGTGGTGATGGTGGTGGTGGTGGTGATGGTGGTGGTGGTGATGGTGGTGGTGGTGATGGTGATAGTGGTGATGGCAATGGTGGAGGTGATGATGGTGATGGTGATGGTGATGGTGATGATGGTGGTGATGGTGGTGATGATGGTGATGGTGGTGGTGATGGTGGTGGTGGTGGTGATGGTGGTGGTGATGGTGGTGGTGGTGAGGATGACACTGTGATGATGGTGGTGATGATAAGAGCAGAGGGGGATGAGTAGAAATTCTGGGGATGGGGTAGTTAAGAAAGGCATTCCAGAGAAGTCCTTTTAGTCTCATCTTAATCAGAGGAAGAAAAAGGGATCCCATAGTGCACAGGGTGGGAAAGGGCCGTCCTAGCAGAGAACAGCATGTGTGCAAGTGTGGAGGCATGGCATGGCTGCACTGACCAGCTGGGAAAAGACACCTCACTCAATCATGGCATCCTTTTGCTGCACAGAGGGAGGACCAGGCTTTAAATTGAGACCTTTCAGGTTGAACAATATTCACTGAGTCTCCCACCAAGAAACAGATTTCCAGGAGATTTGCTCCCACATAGCTCGAAGCTCACCTTCTGTCCTCCTCTTGGACTGGGAAGTTGGACCAACCTCCAGCAAATATTTATGTTGAAATATTTGGAGACTGAACAAGACTTGCAGATATTTTCATCATTTTTTTTCACGGTTTACACAGCGTGCCACCTGCCTCTATCTCCTGAAAAGGAAAAAAGATTTTAAAGAAAATGTGTTGGAATGAGCAAAGGAAAGTCACAGAGGGTTTTTATCTGACAAAGGCCTGCTGCTGAGATAATGGAAAGGGAGCCCCTGCTGAACTGGGAGCATCCATTCTAGGTGTGCTAATAGTGAGACAGGTACTCGGCCTGCTTGGCAACCTCCCAAGCACTTCCACTCCCGTTATCTTCTACAAGCCTTTCAAAAATCCAGCTGGGGGGCTGTGGTGGTTGTATCACAAATAGGGAAGCAGAGGCCGAGGCAGGTGAGGGCACCTACTCCGGGGCACAAAGCAGGATGTGGCAAAGTGGCAGACTCGTCTCTGAGACTAAGGAAAGGAAGTTGTGCAAAATTCTGACTTTTAAAGTGAGTTAAATGATTTTTGAGGTTTTGATAAATTCTTTTATGGCAAGTTTACATCAGCTCCTATCCCTGTACATGGAAGGAGGATTGCAACTGACCCGTTCTCTTGTTCTATCCAAGGTCAGTGCAGGCCGGCCGTCAGGATGTTCCTCTCACATACACTTTCTTGTTCTTTCACTTGGCCTTCCTAACCCCATCTGCTGGCTGCATGATGTCAGTGAAGCCTTGGAGCCACAGGATGGCAGAGACAGGAGACATGAGAGGGGCACAGCCTGTGGCCCCACCTGGAAGAGGATGGCTTACCCTGCATCAGACCAAGGCATAATATATTTTTATTAAGATAGATAGATAGATAGATGATAGATAGATAGATAGATTCTTGTCTTATATTGAACTCTTGAGATTTTGCGTTTGACTTGTTACTGCAGCATAACATTGCCTATCCTCACTAATACACTGCCTCTTGTCCAACATTTCCATCCTTTTCCCTAGTGAAACTCTTTACAACAGGAGAATCCAGACCCTCGTTGTCTTCTGGACTCAGGCACATTTGCTATGCCCAGCTTCATCTGGGTGTTAGTGGAGGGCTTGTCCCACCCAGGCTTCGAGTGGAAGAATAGAGAGGCCCCTATAGTCCAGTTTTGGCATCTTCCGTGACTACCATCAGGTTCTTCCTGAATGTCCCAGGGAGAGTACACCTGACAAGTTTCTTTAGGACAAAACACAGTGTACTTTCACACGAAGAAAGCATACTTCTCCAGGTCACATGATTCTGAGCCTCTTTCTTGAAAAGGAGCAACTCTGGCATCACTAGGCTAAAACACACCTGTTCTTTAGAAGCACCTGGAGAAGACAAGAGGAAATTTAAACAAGCTCTCTCAGGAATAAATTATAATTCTCTTACCTTATAGACAGGATGAAAGGTCCAGAGAGGGGAAGAGACTTGCCTACGGCTACACAGCTATTACCCAGGGGGAGCAGGAGTAGAGTCAAGGTCCCAATGTTTCTAACCCACTTCCCTTTATTCTACACTCTACTGGAATCATGCCAGGGTGGAAGTACATGGTCCATTCTCACCCTGGTATGACAAGACAGCCAACCCACATTTACTTTCCTATTGAGAGAGCCGCAAACAGCATGACCTTTGGAATCATAGAGGGGTGGGTTTGGAATCAAAGCCTGGTTCTGAAAATTATAAGCTGTGTGACCTTGAACAGTCCATTTCCCCTCTCTGAGTCTCACCTTCCTTGTCTGAAAATGAAGAGAATTCCTGTCTAGCTGGATTCAATAATACCCGAAAGGTGCCTGACACATAGCAGGAGCTCAAAAGATGGGACTTCTACTCTTTCACTATATGCAAGGCCTGATGTTAAGGATTAAGGGCAACTGC
This sequence comes from Ursus arctos, assembly GCF_023065955.2. NCBI lineage: Eukaryota > Metazoa > Chordata > Mammalia > Carnivora > Ursidae > Ursus > Ursus arctos. The sequence goes on from NW_026622819.1 coordinate 61,214,271, forward strand.
AAAGAAAGACCTCTTCTCAAGGCGCGGGGACAATGTCATCGGCCACATTGGCAGCAAGCTTTAAGAGGCAGAGTAGCATTGTGGACCTCCGGGGTCATGTTGCCTGGTTTCAACGATTGGTTGTGATTTTGGGCATGCTACTTAATCATTCAGTGCCTCTGTTTCCTCATCTGTCAAATGGGGATGACAATAGCACCTACTTTATAAGGTCGTTGGAAAGACTATGTTTAAATCACTTAATTAACATGTTTAAATCACTCAGCTCAATGCCTGGCATAGAATGAGCCCTTTGACAATGTTCATTTTATTCGCATCTATCACACGCTTACTCTGTGTCAGGCATTGTCTCTTTTAATCCTGGGAAGTGACCCTGTCCCTGTTTTGCACATGAAGAGACTCTGTGTATGTATGTCCAAAACCATACAGTCAGAGGGAAGCACAGGCTGGCTTTGAACCTGGGTCGGCCTGACGGCAAAGCCCGTGATCTTGGTCATTGGGTGAAGTTGCTTTCCTTCCGATAGTGACTTAGGCTGGGTGCACTAGGATACATGCGAATGCATCAGACACGTTCCCCAGACACTGTCATGGGGGGGTCCAGAAGCCAAGAAACATCATGGAGATGGGAAAACGTCGAGAACGTTGAGTGCCTCAGGGGTGGCATTCAGAGATGGTGGGTCATGAGGTCTTTGGATGCCTTGCTCCGAGTTTGCACTTTCGTCTGAAGGCAATGGAAAGACCAGAAAGCTTTCTAAGCAGAACAGACCTGGACAAACAGTGTGTGGAACTTTAAAGAAAAGAGCAGCTAACTGTCTCATTAGCAGATTGGACAGAGTATTTGGATTAAAAGCAAGGAGGAAGGGCCAACGGCAGGGGGGGAACAGGGTTCAAAACACCTTGTCAAGACTGAAAGTGAGGGCCAGAGCAGTTTTGCAGAGATTAAAGTCAGTGCCAGGCTGGGCTTGGGGTGGGCTGCTGCTGCTCTTATCCCGAACCCTGCAATCTCTATCCCCACATTATCTTTGATGGGGCACCTCAAAGAGGGAGCCTGAAATCCTTTGAAGCCACAAAGAGAGGAAGAGAAATAAGAGAAACACATGGGAATTAAATTTCTAACAAAAATTGTTATTTTACGTGCTGAAGTCCTCTGAGGTAAGGAAAAAATAAAAGTCCGGTCTTTGGGCCTGTTTACTTTTATAAATGTTTCTATGAAAATTGAGGTGCTTCTCTGCGTTAGGTTGATCCAGTCCCAGAAAGAGGTTTCGATGGGCACTATTACTGGGGTGGCCACGTTAGTGGAGTCAGGAGTCAGGAGTCAGAACTCCAAGTGACATCGCGGGTACCTGGTAGGTTCCATTGCTGGCTTCTGTTTGTGTCTTACGTTGCTGAGGGAAGGGCTGGCAGCTCTGCCCCACAGAGCTCCAAACCAAGGGCCCTGATGGGACTGGGAGGGTGTTTCCCACAGTAAGCAAAGCCAGAGAGCCAAGGAGAAAAACCAGCATTGTGGTTCAGGAGGGCACTTAGATGGTGGACCCAGAGATATGGAATCAAGCAACAGATACAAGCGGGGAGATTGCCACCAACAGGCATCGACCCCCAGGTCAGAGCCAGGAAGGTCGAGCAGAGATAATAAAGCACAGAGTGAAGTGGACTAGGTCAGAGGTTCAAAATGGAGGCCATGGGTCGTGTGCCCCGGAGGCCCATCTTCAAGGGGCGTCTTGACCAAATGGCTAGATCAGCCAACTACTACTGTGTGAAAAGCCATTCCCAAACTCAGTGGCTTAAAATGAAGATGTATTTTGTTTCAAGTGCCTGTGGGTGAGCTGGAGATCAGCTTATATAGGCTAGACTTGGCTGTGGTGACTCCGTTCCAACTGTCTTTCATCTTCTTGGGACCAACAGGCACGTTCTTCTCACAGCAGTGGCGGAGATATGAGAACATACCCCAAGGTGCAAATACACTTCGAAATCCTAATTGTGTCACTTCTACTAACAATCCGTTGGCAAGTATGACATGGCCGAGCCCAATGTCACAGGGATAAAGAAGGACCTTCCCCTTGCATGGGAGCCTCGACAGTCACGTGGCAGAGAGTATGGACATGGGGAGGGCAAGGAGCCAAGGCCAGTCTACCACAGTGATCTTGGATAGGACCTACAGGTCTAGATAGCTGGTAGACTTCTCAGAAAAGGACAACCAAGATACACGTATCACATGACTTAGCTACCTGGCCCACACCCTTTTTATAACTACATCTGTCTATCTATCATCTATCTATCTATCTGTCTATCTATCTGTCTATCTGTCTATCTGTCTATCTATCTGTCTGTCTATCTGTCTATCTGTCTGTCTATCTGTCTATCTATCTGTCTATCTATCTATCTATCTATCTATCTATCTATCTATCTGTCTATCTATCTGTCTATCTGTCTATCTATCCATCTATCTGTCTGTCTGTCTATCTGTCTATCTGTCTATCTGTCTATCTATCTATCTATCTATCTGTCTGTCTGTCTGTCTGTCTATCTGTCTATCTGTCTATCTGTCTATCTATCATCTAGTATACTTTGCTTTTGGTTTGTTTGTCTTTTTCCCCATCTACCTGTGTTATTTCTCTCATCCCTGAATAAAATGCTTTTCCTTGGAATCTGACTAGAAGTCTCCGCTAAAGGTCGATTTTGTGCTGTTTCCATGCCATTGATAGCATACTCTCACCTACACAGAGTCTACTAGGGATGAAGGAAGCCAGCACCTGACCCTTGAGCTCAAGGGCGTGGAGATCAGAAAAGCATTTCATCTCACAGCGTCCCAGTCATCTCTCCTGACTCTGGTGAAGCCTGTCCTCACCGGATCCTCAGACGGGAGCAGCTCATTCCCTCGCGCGCCTGTTCAGAGATCATTCTCCCAGCACCTTCTCTATTCCAGGCAGCGCTCTAGAGGTGCGAGAATCTAGTGTACAGATTCGAAGTAGGGAGACCGAAAACTACCAAAAATAAATACATACCCAGTGGTCTCAGATTCTGATAAGCGTTATGAATTTTAGAAATTGGAAAGCTATGATAGAGAGCACACGTCCATAGCAGGGCAAGGGGCGGGCTACTTGGGACGGGGTCAAGGTCAGGCCCTGCAGGTACCATTGGAGCTGAGGTCCGAGGAAGGTGAAAGGAGCCTGCTGTGAGCAGAGTGCTTTAGAAGAATATTCCAGGCAAAAGGACCAGTGAGTGCGTGGCAGACTGTTCTGAGGCCTAGATGGGGCCACACCAGGGCAGGGAGTCCAGATCTCCTACACACGATGGGATGATTTAGAAGCTACCACCAGGGTTGCTTACTTTCCAGGCCTCTCTCTTTGGCTTGCAGGTGGCTGCTTCGTCCCTGCTTCCTGGTACAGCTTTCCTCCATGTGCGCCTGTCCCTGGCGTCTCTCTCCCTGCTTGTAAGGACACCAGTGACACGGGATTAGGGCCCTCCCCTTAGGACTTCATTAAACTTCAACCATCTCTGAATACAGTCACCGTAGGTGCTGGGGCTTCAACATACGCATTTGTCGGGGGAGACACAGCTCAGTCCGTAACAGGTAAGGAGGCCACATCTCTAATCTTCTCTGTGCCCTCAGTTTCTTTGTTTTCGGAAGGAAGTGGATAAGATCTTTGATTCCAACTTTTTAGCACAGACCCCTTTTATAAGAGAGAGAGAATTCAGTCACTGACATAAAGGGAAAACCAGGAGAGTGAATGTCAAGGAATTCAAGAGGGACGAGACCTTCCAGGACAGGGGGGCCCATGGGGTGCAATGCCCCCAAGCTCACCTTGGGTTTCTTCTGGGGAAGCAGAGTTGGCAAAGGTGGAAGGGTGACATCAGGGCATCACTGGCTGAGTTGAGCTGATGACCAAGCATTGAGTTTCCTCAGCTTCTAGGAATGTTTCCCGGGGAGTGGAGGGGACCCCTGGTGGTGGGGAGCTGATTTCCGGTGCTGCGCTCCAAGGGCTGGGGGCGGGGGTGGTCAGTGCAGCCTGGCTAGGTTTACATCATGGCCTCAAGTCTCATTTCTGCCCTCCACCCAGGGCAGAAACCTCGAAGACTAGGGGAAGGGAACCAGGAGCAAAGGGAAGGCTCTTTTTAGCCTCTCTCTGATTCAACAGTATGAAGACAGATTTCAGAGATGGGGATAAGGAATCTAGAGCCAAGACTCTTTATCATATTTTCTTTTCCAGTTGCTTTGGATGGCTGGCGAGGCAGAAACGGCTCACAAATGGCTCACAGACCACTTAGATTTGTGCCTCCCTCCCACCGTACAGAGTTGCTGCTGTAAGTGACTGCCCAGGCAGGGCCTACATTTCCGGCCCGAATCTGGGAAGGACCAGACAATTAGTCTGACCAGAGTGAACCATAAGCGGAAGTGAAGTGTGTCACGTTGGGGTCAAGGTGACACCATGAACTCTCTTTCTCTTCAATGGTGGCCCTGGATCCCAAGTGTTGAGATGGTTTCACCAGAAGGAGGGGAAATGCCTAATCAGAAACATCTGCTTTAGACTTTGCATAAACAAGAATTTTTAAAGCAGTAAGTACAAATAAACTTTAATTGTGCCTAGCCCCTGAGGTCTGGGGATCGTCTGTCCCCGCAGCTAGTATTAGGGTGAGACGTGGACACATGTAACAAGTAAGGCTGGTTTTCCAGTTTCCATAAAGGCGTAGGTTTCCTTAAAGATAAGCTTATTTAAATAAGAAAATGAGTATATTTAGAGAATAATGCTAAGTAAGCAGTAATAATGCAAGCATACACGCCAAAGATGAATCATGGTTCTTCAAGGGCCAAGCTTGGGAAGCCCTGGTCCGTGGCAAGCATGAATGATCTCATGTCAACTCGGAGGCCATGGAGCAGAATTTCTAGAAGGAAAGAGTTAGTCAATAGTGTGAAATGCCATGAAACATTCCCGGTTCTGTAGGAGAAATTGCTGATGACATAAGATCGGAGGTGTTTGGTTGGGCCCACACACTGCTGTTGTCTTTTTTTTTTTAAATAAGTAGCCATTATTTACTATCAGGAGATTTTTATGTAAAATTCAGAATTCCTGGTTTCTCTTGAAAAATCCAAAGACCCGGCCATGCTGGGCCGGGGTTCCCTGCTGTCAGGCTCTAGCTAGAGCTGAGTAGCTCTCGCCCCCTCAGGCAGGGCCTACGTCCACAGTCCCCACCACTCCTTATTATCTCCCTGACCCAGAGCTCATGTCACCGTGACAATTGATCACTTGCACTGATGCTTTGCCTTTGGAAGGGGACTATTTGTCTGTCCCCACGCCTCTACCAGAAGAGACAAACAAACCATTGAGAAAAAAAGGGCCATGTGTTTCAAGAAAAACTGGAGAACAGTTTTGGTGGAAGTTAAAAATATTCTTATGAGTTTCACATGCAAATAAGGTGACCCTGTACGGAAAGAGTACAACTGAAGACGCCATCCAAAACAAAGGGATAAAGGCTTCAAACTCTAGACCACGGAAAAGATGTGTGATGAAAGGTTAACGAACTGGAAAGGAGGTAAAATTGCTATCAGGTCTGTTTTTAACGCCCGGACAAATAGGCAATAATGCCGTGAAAGTAAATTGATACTTTTGATCCCCGCCACTCATTTGGGGGACTTGTCTAGCGCGTAGACAACTGCGTTTGTGACCCTGGGTCATTAAGGAGCATGGTAGATCTTTGGTGGCTCTAGGGAAACGGAGCTCCATCAGAGACTAGGGCGGGGCTGAGGGATGCGGGGAGCTTGCCCCCCAGAGCGCTGTGCCTGTGCTCTTGCCGTGCCCTCCCCTCCCGCGCCCGCTTTCCACTCTTCCTCTCACCCCTGGTGTCCCCTGCAACTCCCAAAGGAATCTGAAAGCCCCCAGTCGTTTCTCCCCCGAGCTGTTCCGTGCTGCTCCTGACAGAATGGGAAAAGCCATCTCCTGCCCCATGCAAGTGGCCGGCTCGGCAGCAGGAACCCTGTACCCAAGTGCAAAATGACAAATCCCTCCAGGCTGCTCCCTCCGGCTGAAGGGGGATCCAGGGGAAACTGGCTCATAAGAGGGGAAGAAATTTTAAATTAAGGGATATTAAAAGAGAAAGGTAGGAGGGAAGTAGAAGAAAAAAAATGGATGTGGCCGAGCTCTATAGTCTAATCGTGACACCAAGATGTGTTACCAATCGTGACATGTCTAATATAAATCCTAAAACATGATTTATCTAATATATAAAATAGACTAATGGGAAGATCAGTGGTTTTATTTTTTTTTTAGAGATTTGTTTATTTATTTTAGAGAGAGAGTAAGGAGCGGAAGAGGGAGAGGGAGAGAGAATCTTAAGCTCCATCTATCTTGCGACCCTGAGATCATAACCTGAGCTGAAATCAAGAGTCGGATGCTTAACAGACTGAACTACCCAGCCACCCCATCAGTGGTTCTAGAATCAAGGCAGAACCACGGTCAAATCCTTATGCCACTATCTCTGTTCCATTGACCTTTTGCAAGCGCTCCCTGTCCGAGTCTCAGTTTTCTCACCTGTAAAATGGAAGTAAAATTCCTTACCTTATCGGAGGTTGGGAGTCATTGTGAGATCACATGCATGGGGCCCTGGCACAGCGCCTGGGACATAGCAGCTACTCGGGAAAGGTTATGTTTCTCCCTTGCCTCAGTTTCATTGAAGCCATTGATCCCGATGTTGTCCTTTCAGGCAGATACACCTGGGCTCGGAATTCTTCAGGCTGCACTGGGATAACAGCAAAACGTAGGACAGCCACACTGACATGAGACACTTTGAACCTGTACTAAAGAGCTGCATGCGTAGCCTTCCACGGCCATTACAGATTTTTGCAGGGTGTGGTGGAAGTAACAAAGCGTTTGGGGTCTGATTGACTTTAACTTGCAGTTCTTAGAAGCCCAGGGTTCTGGAAGACACTAAAAAAACTACCTTGCTCTGGGCATCTTATTAACCTGACATTTGCGAAGCATTTAATTGACATGATCTCGTTTAGTTCCCTGAACCACCCTGTGCAGTGGGCCTTATTATTCCTATTTTACAGATGACTATGGGGGCTTCTAACGGTGAATGACTTGCTCAAAGTCACAGAGCTAGCAAACTGGGCTGCAGGGTCCAGCACAGGGCTAGGAAGCCGTTGCTCTTACCCGCTGCAGCAACTGCCTCCTGAAACACCCTGGAAGGGGTTTACCGTTCTCCTGGACTCCTGTCCTCCAGCCCACCTCGCCCCTTCTCGGCAGGCACCCCGCCCCCAGAGATTCTCATGTGTCTGTCACTGCGATCGCGTCTGAACTGTTATCTGCCACCCCCCTTGATGATGCTCCCTGTCTAGTGTCCCCCCCCACCCCCTCTCTCACTGCTGATGAGCTTATCGTGGCACTCTGAAGCCTGGCACGGGACCTGGGCCATGACGAGTGCCCAGTGCACCTGAGTGCCCTGCTCCTGTGACCCTCCTACCCCAAAGTACGGACAACATCACAAAAAGTATGCCTTTGACATAAGACTTGAATAGACCTTCTCCAAAGAGGTTATGCAAATGGCCAATAAGTACATGAAAAGATGCTCAATATCTCTAATCGTTCGGGAAGTGCAAATCGATGAGATACCACCTCGCGCACATTCTGGCTATTATCAAAAAAACAGAATAGAATACACGTTGGCGAGGATGTGGAGAAACTGGAACCCTGTACGTGGCTGGTGGGAATGTAAACTGGTGCGGCTACTGAGCAACTGCTATGGCGGGTTCCGTAAAAAGTTAAAAACAGAATTATCACATGATCCAGCAATTCCACTTCTAGGGACGTACCCGAAAGAACTGAAAGCGGGCAAAGATAGCTGTAAATCTATAGTCAACAGCACTGTTCACAACAGCTAAAAAATGGAAATAACCCAAGGGTCTATGGACAAATGAATGGGTAAGCAAAATACGGCACATTCATACTGAATATATATGAATTTTGTTCAGCCTTTAAAAGGAAGGGCGTTCTGACACCTGCTACAGCATGGATGAACCTGGAGGACATAACGGTGACTGAAATAAGCTGGTGACAAAAAGACAAATACTGTATGATCCCACTTCTCTGAGGTCCTTGAGCAGTCAGAAACAGAGAGAGAGAGAAGAAAGGAAGTTATCAGGGGAGGGGGGCAGGAGGAGGTGGAATTATTTAACTGGCGACAGAGTTTCAGTGTGGGAAGATGAAGGGTTCTGGAGATGGAGAGTGGGGACAGTTTCACAACAGCGTGAATATACTTCATGTCACTGAACTGGACACTTAAAAATGGCTAGATGGTAAACTTATGTCATGTGTGTTTTACCACAATAAAAAGAATAGAAAAAAAAGAAATATGCCTTCGAGACCTGCAAGCCTTACGATCTGCTCTCTGTGGAGAGCCTCGGCTTATTTAGCGTATTAATTAAAGGTTAAATTGAATCTGTCTTGTTCCTGAAGTCTTGTATCCCCTGAAGCCTGAGGAGGGAAAAATGCCATGGTGTGATTGTTTCATTATGTAACACCTCACACAACACCCGGGAGGAAATGGCTCCAGGAGAAAGATAAAAATACATTCTGAGATGTAAAAAAAAAAAAAAAGAAAGAAAGAAAAACCCAACTCCTGCTGTCTCGTTTTTCTCCATTACTTCAAATCCAGACGGGCAAAAGTGAGTAATTAAAAAAAAAAAAATCTGGTGTTATTTAAAGTGAACTTGAATAACCACCCAGAAGTACGAACATTAATAGCATGGCGTAGAAGCTGACGTGTTGGGTTCTGTCACCAAGTGCCTAATATCCCAAATGACTTCCTCACATAGTCTAGACTCTGTGTTTAGGCGTGTGAAGGTTGTTTTTAGTTTCTTCTCTCTTTTTTGTGCCAGAAAGATTAAAAACTAGCTTGGCTCATTGACTGTCTTTCACCTTCCTTCTCTGCTGTGCAAATAGTCTTCGATGACACACAAAGTCAGGCAAGGCTGATCTGGGGAAACGAGAGAGGGTCGGGTATATAGGGACCCGGAGGCACACGGTAGGTAGGTAACTCTGTGTCCATGAGAGGTAAACGGATAGACACACAGACACACAGAGAGACACAGGCACGTTATGCCGTTAGGACGAGCCTCAGAACCCAGCTCGCTGTCTATAATGTTGGCTGCCAGATAAATAACACACAAAATGGCAATACTCTTGGACGGTCCTCTCTCAACATTTCCTGGTTTGGCTTTTACTTTGCTTTCTCTACAGTATTCTCTCATCATCGATTTAACGGCGGTTATGTCCACATATCAAAATGACTGGGGAGGACCCACTTTTAGAGAATGGTCTCCAGGAGGACAGTGATTACCCTTGCCTGTGATGTGTGTGTGTGTGTGTGTGTGTGTGTGTGTGTGTGTGTGCGTGCGCACACGCTCATGTTCTCTACTAAACATGATTTACTGTAATGGAGCCAAAAAGGTGCAGGCAAGAATAGAACACAATTGCACCTTGCAGGGGTTAACAACCTGGTAGACTAGAAGCCGGCCCACGAACAGGTCATTAGATTTCAGGAGTTGCTGACCCAGCTCCCAGAGGGCCTGCACATGTCGGTACGCCTGGACGAAACTGGGACGACCTGCCAATCAGAGTGCAGCCTCCCTATCTGAGCGGAGAACAGGAACTTGGCTCCTGTTCCGATTGTTGCCAAGCAGTAAAGCAGCCCAGGATGGCTGGATCTTCTGATTCCTCAAGAGCAACCCAAATGTAGTCTTGCATGTATGAAATTTCCGAATCCCGACATTTTGCCAAATAATTCCACCTTTAAAAAAAAAATTAGTGTTCAGGCCAAAAGTCATACAAATGAGGACCAGTCCCAGCCAGCACACCCAGTCATAATCTCTGAGGTCTTAAAATAGGAAGAGCAGTAGCGGAGGAGGAAAGACTGGCAGACAAATCCCACAAGCTGAGGAAGGGGTTAGGGAGAGGAGAACCTCATAGCGCAGATGATATCTGAGCTGGAGCTGGAAAGATGAAATTGTCAAGCAGAAAGGTAGAAGGAACAGCATTTCTGGCACTAGGAACAGCATGCACCGAAGTGTACTGAGGTGAAAGGGAAGGGCATTCATGTTTGAGGAAGAAATAATTACTCATGTGACCTAGGCAGAGAGTATGGGGGTTTGCTGGGCCTAAGGCTCAAATGGTTTGTTGAAGCCAGATTGTGATGAGTCTTGATGCCAGGGCAAAAGTGTCATTTTTAGGGAAGTGGGGAGACACCCTGGGTTTGTAATCAGAAGGGAATAATATCACCAGCATTTGTTTAAGAATCACCTGCTGAAAATGGGAAGGAGGTAGAGATGCTGGAGGAAGTGTAGATGGGAGATGATGAGGGTAAAGTGGGTTGAAAAGGAAGAAATGTGTTGAGAGAAATTTGGGAAGTAGCAATGATGGGACTTTTTATTAGTTAGAGTAGGTTAGGTTTTGCTGCAGTGACAAACAATCCTCCAAACCCCAGGAGCTTAAAAAACCCCAAAGATTCAGCTCTTACACTACAGTCCATCCCAGGTTTCGAGGGGGTTGTGTTCAGCACCATATTCATTTAGAGACACAGGCTGATAGCATTTCTACTATGTGGCATATGACAGATCACAGAAACAGAGGCAGGAATGCGGTGAAATGCACACTGGCTTTTAAATGCTTCCACCTAGAAAAGACACAGGTCACTTTCACTTACTTTCATTTAGCCTTGACAAGTGACATGGTAGCCATCACCAACTCGAGGGGATAGGAAGGCCTGATCCTATTTTGCACCCTCAAGGTGGAAAACCAGAAGTACTGGTGTACAGCGCTAACGACTTGCTGTTTTATGATTGATTGGATATGAAATCAAGAAAAGCTAGGAGGAAACTTCCATTTCTGGCCACAACAGAGTAACTGATACTGGGTTTGACTTCCTGTCACTAACAAACATAAAATTGTAGAAAACATATGAAGTGACTATTTTTAGGCATCAGACAATAGTCAGTGCAAAAGCGTGATCATTGGAAAAAGGAAAACATGTAAGATACACCCATGTTCACCTTGGCTTTTTGCCTGGGCTGACTCTCTGGGCCTCCATGCATGGTGGTGGGGCCAGGAGAGAAAAACAATCTCCCTGAACTAAGTTGGCAGAAACCAAAGTTCAGTGCTACTAAGGGGCCGGAGCTTACAGGCCAGGGTACCAGAGGAGAGGAAGACGGGCAGAGGAAAGGCCCCAAATTCTGCATGGGGTTCCTCTGGCCAAGGACTAGGCTCCATATGCATAGGCAAGAGTCTACATGGCTCATCAGAAAGTGGCTTGACTTCTGGCCCAATCAGAGTGAAAAGACCTCATGAGCACCCCACACATTTAGTGGAAACCCTCAGAAGGAAAGTGTCTTAGAAGTAAAGACCAGGTCCTAAAGGAAGGACCACATCCTAGGACTATGGACAAAGTCAGAGAATAAAATCCAACCTCAATAGAATCATAGGCATCAGCAAGTATTTCAACTGCAGGCCAAAGCAAACCCTGCATCCTTTTAAAAAGAGTAACATAACCAGACTCCCTATAATATATCAACCACAATGTCCAGAAAACAGTAAGAATCTCTCAGACAGGCAAAGAAGAAGGAACCTGTGACTCATGATCGTGAAGAAAAATTAGTCAATAGAAACAGACACTGAGATGGCCCAGGTGTTGGAATTAGCTTACACGGATGAGAGTGCCCACGATTTGCATAGACATGGATGGAACCGGAGGGGATTTTGCTAAGTGAAATAAGTCAAGCAGAGAAAGACAATTATACGGTTTCACTCATATGTGGAGCATAAGGAATAGTACAGAGGACCATAGGGGAAGGGAGGGAAAACTGGATGGGAAGAAATCAGAGAGGGAGACGAACCATGAGAGACTATGGACCCCGGGAAACAAACTGAGGGTTTCAGATGGGAGGGGGTTGGGGGGGGTAACAGGGTGATGGGTATTAAGGAGGGCATGTGTGGTGATGAGCACTGGGTGTTACATGCAACTAATGAATCACTGAATACTGCATCAAAAACTAATGATGTACTATATGCTGGCTAACTGAACATTATAATAATAATAACAATAACAACAACAATAATAATAAAAAGACTGAAAACTTGATGAACAAAGTTTCAGTGAACTGTAGGACAATATCAAATGGTCTGACAAAGGAGTAATTGCAGACCCAGAGGACAGGAAGAAGAGAGAGTAAGCAGAAAAAATATTACAAGAAGATTCCCAATTCATCAATTTCCAAGTTTGGTGAAAACATAAACCTGCGGACCCAAAAGTCTCAGTAAAGCTGAAGCAGTGTAACAACAGATGAAAGTTCCCCTAGGTGCATCATATGAAACTGCTGAGGCCAAAGATAAACAGAAAATTGTAAAAAAGCAGCCAAAGAAAAAAGACACATTACAAATAGGGGAAGAGCAAATGAATGATGGCGGACATCGACTAGAAGCCACAGCAGACCGAGGACAACGAGAGCATCTTGAAATGCTGAAAGAAAAAAATCAGTTAACCCAGAATATTATATCCACTTAAAACATCTTTCAAAATGAAAATGAGATAAAACATTTTTAGATAAACAAACTCTAACTCTTAGGGCTTCCACATAAAGAATTTATTTGCCTCCATTATTGAGATCAGTCTATGACAGACCATCTCCCGTCTGACTGGGTTTTAAGGAGAAGTACGTCAATGAGAAATAACCACAGAATTCTACATTTAGCTCTGAGAGAGAGGGGTTAAGTAAGAAACTTGTTCTGTCCTGATGGACAGAAGAAGTGGGTGACAGGGAGGGCCATGAAAATCCCCAGCCCTGAGCCCAGCTGAGGCTATCTTTTGGAGTGACCATCCTGATTGAAATATTTCCCAAAACCTAACTTTATTCCCTTTTTGCATAAAAGGAGGGGTGACATGAAGTGGGTGAGGATAGAGCCAAGGAGCCATGTTCCAGGAAACGTCGATAATATGTAACTCCCTGAGATGAAGCGTGCTGGATCCATGATCTTGTAAGCAGGCACTCAGGCAGGCTTGCTAGGGGATAAAAGGAGCTGGGTGTGCATGTGCATGGAGTGGGGGGACTGCCTCAAGGACAGGGACTGTCCCCTTCCACCCATTCTTGTGCTTCCTTCTCTGTCTTCAACCCAGTAAATAGGCTTTTTGTCATGTGTAAGGCACCAAAGTACTGACAGCTCCTATGCAAAGATCGGAAAGAATCGAGATCAGACCTTTTGTAAATTCTTGGAGCCTTTCTGCAAGCGTAGGGAGAGATCTCTGGGGCGGGAGGGTGGTGGCCGGGAGGCAGGGCAGGGGATATCCCTGGGGTTTTCCCTGTCTGCAGCGCAGGACTGGGACAGATGTGTCTGTTTGTTGAAGGCGGGTCCCACCTGCCCTAGCAATTGCTGCCCTTACCACAAATGTCCAGATACCTAGAAAAATGTCAGGGCAGAGAAGGGCAGGGAGAAGGTATATATTCTCAGAAGAGCCACCACAGCCATGGCGGGGGCGGGGGGGTTGCTCCACCTGAACAGAAGTTAAAGACACATTGGGGCAGCTTCAGATGTTCCACGGGTCCTAGACATTGATACATCTGTTTCTTGCAGTAAGAGTCAGAGACATCCTTCATTTAAAAGATGTCACCACGTGGATATCATTCCCAAGGAACACTTACTAAATTTGTCTCCACTGATAGGCCCTACCAGTTCAAACCTGAGCCCTCCTATGCGCACCTAGTCCTATGACTTCATCAACACCCAGAGTTTTTGATTGGCCTAAGCCAACCGCTTATTATAAAGCCATTGTTGATAGATTCGCCCGAAATTGGTATGACTCTAGCCAGAAACGAATTGAGGCAGCCTGTGTGAGCTCACTGTGGGTGTACAAACAGTGCCCACTGGGATAGTCTCAAACACTGAAGATAGTGCTAGGACGTTGAGCCACCCTACCAAGGACCCCAGATTTCATACTAGTGATTGGGGCCATTAATCAGAGTCCTTAACATACTATAGATTATAGCACTGCACGTGTTGGAATGATTCCCTCCCTACCTTTGAGTGACAGATTCATCAACCCATGTGGCTTCCAAGTAACTCAACAGAATTGGCCAATTCTTCTGTCCCTCCCTTCAGGACACTCCAGCAGAGCAGACGTGATGTGCTCAAGTGTGTGAGTGTGGGGACGAAAAAAAACCACACGGGTAAAGTCAGAAAGTCTGTTAATTAAATAACAATTATAACCGAGAAATAAGAATTAATTAGATAGAGAAAAACCCTAGTGTCGGCATAAATAGCTTTAAACTGCAAAATAATCTTACTCCCAATTTAATTGCTTGTGTAATTAGAGTTAATTGCAGAGTAGAGGTTTGGTTAACATAATAAAATGTTCTTTTAAAAAAATAGTGATTAGGTAGTTAGCCAGAGCGCTTAGAACAGTTCGGATTTCAGGGGATGGTGGCAGGCCACGTGGCGGTGATTTGGCTCCGGCGGCGGCCAGTCCTTGCGGTCCAGAGGCCAGAAACTCAGACGGCGGAAGCTAGGCCAGCGCTGCGAGCCACCCTCCATACCGCCTCTTCCTCGCCCGCTCCTTCCTCCCGCTACATGAGCCACCCCGCGGATGGCCACGTTGTCATTGGCAGGTTTGGTCAGCATCTCCATTCCTTACAAACCTTCCCACTGTAGCATTTCACTGACCGTTTCCAGGAGATTGGAAACCCACGATCGAACCATGTAGAGACATCAAGCGGATGAAATTGCCTGAAGATCTAATGAGTGGAAAGAGGAAGCTAAGAATTCTCCACCACCGAGGTCCAGGAGGAGGGGCGCCAGCGGGCAGGAGGGATGGAAGGCCTTCGGTATTCACCGAGTCCACCAAGTAACTGTGGGAGCAGCACACCCACATCTCCCCACCTTCCCCTTCCCTAATCCCCAGTCGGTGCATCGGGGATGTCCCTCGATGTCTTGGAGCCCAAGAGCAGCAGGAATACACCCGCAGTGAACACCGTGGGTTCGTTATGGGAGAAGTCAGGGAGAACTACACCACAAGGAAACGTGGGGCCTCTTAGCAGGACGATGTTAGAAATGACGGATTGAAAGGTTTAGACTTGCGTTAGGAGATTTCGGGGGAGAATTTAAGGAAGCAAGGCTTTGCTCTGACTTGGATTCTGAGAGGAGGTGATGTCATTCTATGATGGGACATCTCAACAAATCTTCTCTTCGGGGAGGGCGGACCAGAGCCAGGCAGGAGCTGTCATTGGTAAGGAAGCGACAGCCATTAGCAGGGAGACGGGGGTGTTTGGAGGATTTGGTGCTTTGGACGATGCTCCTGTATTGTTCAGACATGATTACCGAGGGGTCTTGTTTTTCTTTTGATAGCCATCCTGGGAGCACAGTGACCTTGTCTAATGCCGATGTTCTGAGAAACTGGGTTTACATCGAAAAGGAGAATGCCTAACCCCAGCTGTGAGTGGCAGGCCAGGTCCGGACGCCTTGCCCGAGTCCCCTTTGGACCCTAACGGGGGTGGCCAGATACCGCAAATATTGCACAAAACATACTTAACACTAAAAAAATATTTATTTGTTCGGTGTTTATTAAAAACTCAATTTTAACTGAGGGTCCTGAATGTTCACTTGCTAAATCTGGCAACCTTGGCGCTAAAGGCTTAGGGTGCTTACTCTGTTGAAGCCAGAGCCGGTGCTGTCCCAAAGCACCTCTGACAGTCCTGTTGTTATGTTTGAAAGAATCATTATTAAACAATAGTGTGCAAAGCACTTTAAAACAGATTTTCTGGGGCACCTGGGTGGCTCGGCAGGTTAAACATCTGTCTCTTGGTTTGGGCTCAGGTGTGATCTCAGGGTCGTGAGGCTGAGCCTGGCATCCCGTTCTATGCTCAGCGAGGCATCTGCTGGAGATTCTCTTCCTCCCTCTCCCTCTGCCTCTCCTAAATAAATAAATGAATCTTTAAATAATAATAAAACAGATTTTAACCTTTCCAAAATTGAGGACCTTTTTTTTCCACATATAAATATTGTAGGCTCTCACTTGATAGCTGCTTTGATTGGTAAAAGGCATAATGAAAAAAATTTCGTGTATTTTGGGAAACTTTCAGGGTAGGATATTATCTTGAAATGCTAACAATGTGTAATTGAGGCCTTTTCCCTGACTCAAGAAGGATGGTAAGGTACAGCTCAAAGTAAGTCACTTCGTGACTCTTGAGAGAAAAGACTGGAGTTTCAAAAGCCTGGGACTTGGTTTGTAAAACCGTGACCCTAAGAATACTCAGTGCCATGTCCCCATGAAAATTGTCCTTATTCTGAAAATGCAGATATAATAACTGAAATTGTTGTTTGTTGGTTTGTTTTTCCTGCAAAGAAGCAATTTGTTCATACCTGGGGCGAGTGACCCCCTAAGACAGAACGGAAACTTGCCCCGTGCCATCTTGGAAACTTGGGTCTGAATGAAAAAAAAGATGGATGGGTTTGACACAGGCACCGGTTTGACCTTCTGGACTAATGACTGATGAGGTCTTTCTTGTAAGGCCCCGATTTCAGGACCAGCTTGCTGGCAAGCCCAGAGCAGACAGACCCCAGGTTTGGGGGCCATTCACGGGGCTAGTCGTCCATTGCACAAGTGCAAACATTGCTTCTCTGCTTTTGGATTAAATATATTGTCTGAAAAATCCCCTTTTACTCCTGCCAGCTCCAAGATGCTGTCCATGGTATGGCATGAGTCACCTTCAGCATGAGAAGCAGTGTGGCACAGTGACAAGGAGCATGGGTGCTAGGGTATGATGGACTTGTATCTACCCTTTCTGTGCTGTTAACTGGATGGAGACCTTTAGCTTCAGTTTCTGCATCTGTAAAATGGGAACAATAGCAGTCCCTCCCTCACAGGGTAAAAATTTGAGTCAATTCATAAAGCTGATGTGAGTGAAGCAGGAAGTTGGATGAGATATTCCTGCTGCCTTGGGTTTCAGTGGAGCACTACATGTAGGGAACCATAGAGTAGATGCCTGGCATCCTCATGCCAGTGCTTGACCCCTTGCAGGACTTGTTAACGTATCACAACATGTAACTCATCACTCATCTCTAGAGTATAAAAGAAAAAAGCTGGGAAACTGATGAAGCCTGTACCCAGACTTCTCTAGAAGGAAAGGTCAGAAGGCCGTGCTGCTCCCCGCCCAACTCTGTGTCACCATGGCCCCTCATCTCAAGCCAAGTAGCGGCCAGGTGAGAGGACGAGTTCACCAGCTTGTCGTTTTGTGTTCCTTTGATTTTGAGGGTTGCAGGGATCTGTTCTAACACTAGCCTGGAAAGTCTGAAAGTGAGGGAGTAGCCAGCCCCCCAACAGGGAGAGGTAGAGGGCCTCATGGCGAGTGAACTACACCCTCAGCATGGGGAAAATGGGAGAATTCCACACAGGCCAGATGAGGACCCCATGGAGGGGAGTCCAATGAAAAGTTTGGAGTTCTGATATTACCCTGGACCAGACTTTTTAAAACCTGGATAAAGAGGCTGTTTATTAGTAGAGAGTGGCAGGAAAGTCATGGACCCCAGCAGACATTCATCCAGAGGCAGAGAGGAGCCAGTCAACAGATGTGTGTGGGCAGCAGTAGAGGGAAGCAGTCGAGCTGCTTTGTGCTTGTACCCTATGGAGACAGATCGTACAATAAACCAGCCAACATGGCACCAAAGAGGAGATAAGAGTCATGTGCTTAGTACAGTTCCAGGCACACAGTAAATGCTTAATAAAGATTGTCATTATCACCATCACCATCAACACCATCATCACCATCACCATCATCACCGTCATTATCATCATCATCACCATCATCATCATCACCATCACCATCACCATCATCACCATCATCATCACCATCACCATCATTACCATCACCATCACCATCACCATCACCATCACCATCATCACCATCACCATCACCATCATCATCATCGTCATCACCATCATCATCACCATCATCATCACCATCATCACCATCACCATCACCATCATCATCACCATCATCACCATCATCATCACCATCACCATCATCACCATCACCATCATCACCATCACCATCATCACCATCATCATCACCATCACCATCATCACCATCACCATCATCACCATCACCATCACCATCACTATCATCATCACCATCATCATCACCATCACCATCATCACCATCACCATCACCATCATCACCATCACCATCACCATCATCACCAACATCATCACCATCACCATCATCATCACCATCATCACCACCATCGTCATCATTATCATCATCATCACCATCACCATCATATCACCATCATCATCATCATCATCACCATCATCATCATCCACACTATGGGAAGAGAAGCCAAGAGAACGCCCTGGAAGAAGTTGAGATTTACTCCTTAGACACCCTGGCCTATTCTGACCACTCCCCTTCTTTCTTTGCCAACGTTTCCCCCATGAAATTTAACAGATTGGACTTTCTGAAGTCCTCTGTGGGTCAATGACCTCCAACCAACCCAGCTCCTGGGTGGCAAAGTTTAAGACTAGCCTGGACCCCTTGACTCCCAGGCTAGTGCTCCCTCCATGCCCCACCTCACCCAGCATAGCAAAGTCCCTCTCGGGTAACTGCAAAATAGCTTCTCCCCACTTGACAGTGGGTGTTTTAGGCTAGGAGGTCATTTGCAGTCTCTGCCCCGTGTTATTGGCCACCTTCACTTTTGTGTAGGGCAGACTTATCCAGTAGACACAGTGGGGGTCCATGGAAGTGTTTTAATTTATTAATCAGAAGAGGAAAAAATTAACTTTGGGCTGAAGGAAATGTTTCAACATACAATACTGAGATATTTTTCTTTATGCCAATACAGTCATAAAATGTCATTTCTAATATTGGTTTTAAGAAGGAAGGGAAGCACAAAGGTAAAAATGCCCAGGGCCCATCCAAGTCATAACACAACCTACCCCAGTGAACTCTGAAGACGAAAGCCTTTTGGAAATGTTACCACAGACCGAGAGGAAGGTCAGTCATGTGGGAAGAGGAATCAGATTTGCGGTTAGCCATCTGTGCCCCTCATTCCAAAATGCCTGAGATGGGTTTCAGCAAGGCTCCGAGTGCAGTGGGGTGGAAAAGGCTAAGGAGCTAAGACGATAGGAAAATAAGAGAGAAGGTAAAATCAGGCCAGAGATGAGCTTCTTGGCAACCCCCCCCCAAAAAAAACAAGGAGTTCTGTTGTCTTGTAAGAGGTACAGTGAGTGGACAGTGAAACACAGTGCTTAGGGGAATCTCTCATACAGATATCGGACAGATTATTGACTATGGACGTTGCTGTGACCCAGTAGCAGAAGGCGATTGCTAACCTTCCCTCTGAGGAATAGCATCAAACCTCTTAGAACAACCTGCAAGGCTCTAGTAACCTGGTCCCTGCCTCTCTCTTTGACCTCATCTCCCATTCTGCTCGCTCACCAAGCATGGTTTAGCCTCTGAGCCTCTGTACTTGCCATTCCCTCTACCTGAAAAGCTCTTCCCTTTGGCTGCTTGTTCCTGGGTCTCACTTCTGAGGTCAAATCTTCCAAGAGACCTCCCCTAACCTTCTAGCCCCCACACTTTCCCCCCAGTCTGGTATTGCCTTGTTTTATTTCCTCCATAATATTCATTACAATTAAAATTCTGAATCAGATGACAATCAGTCTGGCATGGAAGCTTCTGGAGACCTCTGCTATCTTATTTTCTTCTGTATCTAGCTGCGTCCTGCCTGGGACATGGTAGTGGCACAGTGAATAACTCCTGAATGAATGGATTTAGGAAGGCGCATCCTGGAAGCCAGCGGGAACCCGGCTGTTCCGGAATTGAGCATGCCATGATGGAGTGCGAGTCTGCAGGTGCACCTTTGGGGTAGGAGCTGAGACAGAGCGGAATTTTCTGTGTAATAATGCAGACGAGAATTTACAGTCCCCAGGAATCCTGGGGGAGAGAGAGGAAGGGGGCATGGCCATACTTTTCTTCTAATTACAGGCAATAGTCTCTGTCTCTGACAGGAGAGAACATTTTTCTATTGGGTCCTCTTAAAGGGGAGCTCTGTGGTGAAGGGACTTTCTGAACGAAAAAAAAAAAAAAGTCTCTGTTGGACCCTGCCATCCCCAGGCAGACCTCTGATGGTGACTTAGGCAGGGGGACAAAACCCCCTGGCCCCTACCTTTCTGTGTTTTCCATTAGATACTTCCACTGATGGTAGCATAAACACTAAAATATTAAAACACCATTGGGTCCTGCTCGGTGCATTTGTTCCAAAGCCACGTCCCAGCCAAGTTTCAGGCTTGATGAATCACCCCGAACGCAGCTATATTTAGGCCTTTGCATGCTAATGTTTCTATTTGTCGCTGAGCCCCAAGGAGCAATTTCAGAGAGCATCTCTACTGTCCCGGTCTCCATGGAAACGGTTTTCCCGCTTCGAGTGCCAGCCCCAGGAATGAGGAATGTCTGTGCCACTTCTTCTCTGCCGCTGACACGGAATCCGAGTTTTGCTACGTTAAACAAGCCCAGCCCAGGCCCTGGTCCTGCATCTCTTCACCTCCCTCTTCTTTCACACCTTTGGCTTCTCTCTCCACATCCTTACTTAGTGTGCTTCCTAAAATTGAGATCATGGGGATCACAGAATCTGTGCATTCCAAATAAAGGCACTTGACCGGGAAGAAAGAGAGAGAGAGAGAGAAAGGAAGGAAGGAATGCTAGACACTAAATTGTTAACTGACATCTGGGGAGGACAGTGTGGGTCCAGGGCAGGAGACAGGGCACATTCACTCCAGTTTCTCGAAGTTTTTTTCCCAGCAACGTTCCTGTGTCACTGCCGCAATTTACGAAACCACAAGGGTTCGCTGCTGTGCACCCTACACGGGTGGCTGTGTGTGCTACCTTCCATCCAGCTCGACTGTTCCACCCCATTTCGCTAGATCATCTGGAATCATGAAGAAATCATGGCGGCGCAGGGCCAAGATCAAAGCAGATCTTTGTGGCTGACAACAGGCAATCTCTCGTTTGTTTCCAAAACCTCACGCCTCCACTCGCTCCAACCTAAGGTCTAGCCACACCAACCTTTCGCCTGTGTCCACACTCATCAAGCTGTACACGTGACACTGCGGGTTTGGGTATGCAAATTAACACTCCAGTCAAGTGGAAAATAAATGAAAATGTTTAATTTCTATTTTCATCAAAATTATAATTGTGCCTAGTTTAACTGGTCAAATAGCACCACGAAGTTTATGATATAAAAACAAAAGTAAAATAAGAGACAAAAAGAACCGTATGTTGTTCTCCCCTCTTTACTCCAGATTTCTGCTTTCCCGGAGAAAGTACAATGGTGTTAGCTCCTTCTTCTGGCACTTACCTCCAGGCTCTGGACAACGCATTTCTGCTACTATTTCTCGTCCCTGGACTTCTTCCAGTGGAAGATGATGAGGATTTAGTTCTCTTACACACCCTTCACTTCGACATGTGCCTCCTCTTCCCCGATCTTCCCCATGACAAGTTCAGTAAGAGCAAATATTCCGTGTGCACGTTATTAAGCCCAAATAAATGTTACTCACAGAGGAACCTCGTATGATTGTATTTCTTTTCTACCTCTTTGATGTCTCTCTCTGGAATTGTCTCATTTTTTTCATGTGCTTTGCTTTTTATAATGCCTATCATTAACTCATACGAAAACTCTCTGACGGAGGCGTCAATCTCCTCTCGATATATTCAAGCACATCAGGGATCTTATCGGCTTCCTCTTCTCATGGCACCATCGAGAGATGAGAGGCTGTTCCTCCTGCTCCCAGCCTGAACCCGCGGCTGTCTCTCTGGTCCTCCTGCCTGGCTCGGTCCTGGGTTCTCCTGCCACCACCCTCATGGGGACTCCCTTCCTCATTTTCTTTTTCTGGATCTCATGTCTTCCTCTGTCTCAGTTTTTCTCTCTTATTTTAGCAGAGCGCACCTTCCAGTAAATTCCTGGAAAAGGATGTATGAGTTTGGGGTGTTGTCCCCCTTCCTTGACATTTGGTCGTGGGATGTGTACAGGCTTGCAGAATGGACACCACTTTCCTGGAGAGTTTCAAGGGCACCGCCCTACGTTTCATCCTGCTATCGAGAGTCCGGTTCCGTTCTCTTTCCTGAGCCTCTGGAGATAACCAATACCTTCCACCCACTCTGCCGCCAACTACGAGGTTTTACTTTTTTCAGTCATCGTAACTTTTCTAAGAAGTGATTTGTCCGGTTTGCGTTTTTATGCTGCGTACTTAGTGGGTGCTAGCCACCTGAATCGTTTTAGGAATTTTTCTTGTCTCATTTCTATGGTAACTTCTTCTCCCCTGCTCTTCATTTTCCTTACTCTGAACCCCCTCACCTTTTTTAAAATATTGGGCCCCCAGACTGATTCTATAAATTTTTAACTAATTATCTTATTTTTTTCTCATCTCCTTCTCTATTTGTCCTATATTCTGAGACCAGTCTTTCACTTTATCTTCCCAAAACTTCCAGTGACATTTTAATCTTCTGTCATAATTTTAATTTCCAAGAGCTCTCTGTTTTTCTCCGAACATTCATGCTTTATAACCTTCTCTCCTTGTTTCACAAATGCTATCTCTTTTATTTTGCTGAATATATCTTGCTTTCTGAAAAAAATGCTCCTCTCTACTTCACACGCCTAGTTGGCTTATTGTTTGTTGTTGGTTGGTTGGTTAGCTGGTCGGTTTGGTTTCTCTTTTGAATTGCTCGAACATCTAGTGATACTAGGAAATCTGTTCCCATTACAGAGCGAGGCCCTAGAAAGAGGCCAAGTCCCTGAGGTCCTGTTGTGTGGCTGACGCTGCTGTTCGGGGTTCACCCCTATCAGCACGGTGTTATGCTCTCTTCTGCTAGGTCAGTATGTCTCGACTCTCCGCCTTCAAACTTCCATCACGTTGTTCCTCTTGTCTCCACGCTCAGTCTCTGTCCTTGTGTGTTTTTAAATCCCTTTACTCACATCTGTGTGGAGTTTCAGGAAGTCAAAAGACATTCAAATTCTAGCCCAGGCGGAAGTCCTCATCTTGACATTTTCTGTGTTCTCGGAACATGAGCTTGGAATATCTGGAAGTCTCTTGGCCTCCCTCCTGCCTGGAATATGCTATCCTCTATCGGCTACCCGGCAAGTTAGTTCTCCCCATGCGTCTGGTCAAGACCCAAATCACACGGGCTTGCAGCTCCCCAGGCAGAGCTGCCATGTGCCTTCTGGGCTCTCGTGGCACCGGTTCCACGCCCTTCGGTGGGCACTGCGTACGTCGAAGAGCAGCTAGGAGAAGTTACTCCAGCTCTTGCTGGTGTCGCGGTGCATAGGCCTCCTTTCATCGTCTCCTGGCTGAGTTTTAGATCTTGGTTTATTTCTAGGTTCGCTAGATGATGACGTGTGCTCTTCTCTGTATGGAAGAGTATGTTGGTGATATTCTTGCTGAATTCTTGCCTTCCTGAGAAGTTCTTCTCCCGCCCTCCCACGAATGCTACTCAAGCTGAGTAATTATCCAGGGTCGGAGCAGAGGCAGCCCTTAGCGAGGAGGAAGGAAGATGCTTACTCATGGGCAAAGGTGTCTTTTCTTTTTGTCGTAGCGGCTCAGTGTCAACGGGGCATCGCAGCCCCTTCCTTTACTGCGGTGCCTTGCAAGCTGGGGGGGCCCCTGCCACTCTCCCTGGAGTCCGGTCAGTTTGAATCATTTTCTCCGAACTGCCTTTGCCTCAAACTGCAGCATGCCGAGCAGGTCTGTAGTAGTTCCAAATCCTATACCTCGGAGTGGTGGCTCAGAAATAACTCCTCCTGGCCTCAACACTCCACCTGGGCCTCATTCCCGGCATGGGTAAGCTGTTGGTCAAGGTATTCACTGTCCCAAACTGTACCATTTGGGTAGCGCTCTTCACCTGGGAACAATATTTTTTATTAATACTACATAGATTTCTCATATTGCTGTATCCCTTCATAATTTTGCTGGGGATTTGGAACGAGTGGAGAATTCAGTGCTTGGGTTTCCAAGATCGCCATATCGGTCGAGTGGTTGAGAAAATGTCTCTTATCTTTCCCATGTTTACCATGTGGGCTTCAGAAATGGATGCACCAGACACTTACTGACCCATGTTCCCAACAGCTCGTCCTTACCTTAAAAGGTATGCACCCCATTTTATTTAGGTTCCAGATGTGCACACAGGGGGGGCAACTTTAAGGTCATCATTGTCATCCCCAGGTACTTATTTTCCATGAGACAGTTACAAGCTCTGTCCTCTGTCTTGGCTGTGTCTTGGTTCAGAATCTACATGCTTGAGTGATGTCCATATAAAGTGATGGTTTGCTGGCGAGTGGAGGCCTCTGCCTCTCCAGGTCTGTCCCGTCCCATTTCAGTGGGCGGACAATGTGATGTGATCCAAACAGAAGTCTGGACTGGATCTTTCAGAGTCAGTTAGGGTGGCTGAGAGAAGTGCAGGCTCCCTCCTCCCTCTCTCGGTGACAATGTGTGAGGCATGCAATTTTGAAAACCAGAGCTTTTGAGACCAGTCTCCTTCTCCCACGGCAGGTTCTAGCAGCCCAAGTACCATGTCATAGGAGCTCCTACGGGAGCCATTGACAATGTCAGAAGGAGACACAAAGAGGGTCTTTTTGCAATTAAAGGCATGGTGGTCTTGACTGGAGCCTTTTCAAGAGTGGAGGTGGTAAGTAGCAGATATCACCGTCATCATCTTAATAGCTACTCTGGGCCCTACACAAACATGACCTCACTGAATTCCTGTACTCATCCTGTTGGCAGGTGTTACTATTCCATTTTATAAATGAAGAAATTGAGGAAGCAGTGCTTAGCCACATAGGTATCCAATACATAGTTACTGACTAAATAAAAAAATAAGCAAGAGAATGATGTGACTTGCCCAAGGTCATACAGTAATTAAGTCAAGAGGGGGGAAAATTCCAGGAAAGGGGCATCTTCCCCATGTGCTTTCCATATGTCTGAAGTGTTTCCTGAATTTCAGTGTGTGCTGTGAATCCCTCCCTCAAGCCTCAGCTCCTCTGGGCCAATGCCTTTAAAAAGAAGTATGGTAGCTTCCGTGCAAAACTGTCAACATTGTTCATTAAGTCACTTACTCATGAGTCAGTAATTAAGTCAACAAACGTCAGGTCTGTGCTAAGGGGGGATAGACCCAGAGTTCAATAAGGTACAGTTCCTCTTATCAAAGAGCCCTAACTTCTTGGAAGGCAGTCACATATAGGCAACAAACACAGCAGGTGAATTCCTGGGATGGGTCAGTGACCAGCAGGTAACCAATCATCTGGTTTTTTCTGGGACTTTCCCAGTTTTAGCACTGAAAGTTGTGCATGCTGGAAAACCCCCTGGACCTGGGCAGGTCTGCCTGGTACATGGATTTACCTGCCTGCCCCAGAATGAGTTGAGAATTTGTCCAGGAAAGATGGACACAGATTTAAGAGAAAAATGAAAATCCAAGCAACAGACTCAGTACTTTGCAGTTTACTAAGCATTTTCCTTTCCATCAATTCATGTTCACTGCAGTCTTGGGCTCTAGGTTTCACGGTAGTCTACTATCACCGAGGATCAGTGGAATTCATTGATATGTTCAAGTTGTGGGTAAACACCAGGCGTGCTTCACTCATGGAGAAGGAGATCGCTGATGAAAATGATGGTGCAGGCGTGTAGGTTTGGGGCTGCAGGGGGGAGCTCACAGCTCCAGGAGGGAAACCAAGGGAGCAGTCGTGTGGCCCTCCCACCAGCCCAAAGGTGTGATAAGGAGGCACGGGCTCTGCATTCACCACCAGCACGTCCGGCTGAGGCCTTCCAGCTATGCTTCAACTTGAACGAGTCGTCAGTGTCTGAACTTCGTGTTTTTCAGTTATGCAAGGGGGTTAATGATCCCTGCCTGGCATGACTTTTGCCAAGATTAAATGACATAAATCATGTGAAGTCATCAGCGCGAGGGCTTGCCTTTGACGGGAACTTGAAAGACATTGGTTTCCTTTCAAATTTCTCAGGTTGTTTTTCTCTGTTGAAAGCAGCAGAAATCCAATTTTAAGCAACTAAAAAATGAAAGCAGACTTACTGACTCATGCAGCCGTGTGCTCTAGGGTTCCAGCATGGCCACAGGGATGGAGTGGGCCATTATGTCCCCAGGATTAGGGGGCAGGTTCTGGTCCTGGGACAGGTTAGGTTAGGGTCCTCTCTCTCTCTCTCTCTCTCTCTCTCTGTCCCGTTCTACCTCTGTCATCTCTCAATGTCTCAGCTGCTTTCCTCTGTGTGCTGACCCACCCTCATCCACTCTCTGGGGAGACACACTCCCTGAAGCCCCCGCTGGCTCCAAGCATATATTTTACAAAATAGCACAAACACAGAGCACTTCTCTCTCCCGTTGTCCGCAAATCCATTCTGGGGAAGGAGTGGATTAACCTGCTTGGGAATGGTCTCAGCCCTGGGCCCGTGCTGATTATGTCCAAGCAAACTCGGGTCTTACCTGGGGTGTGGGTCTACCCTTCTCACGCTGACCTAGGGTGAGCATATAATTTATCCTTTGAACCGGAATCCTCCAGGGAGTGAGAGGGGAACATTGATAACTAAGCCAGGACAAGGGGCATAAATTAGACTGAGCCCAGCCACCTGGGAGGCGTGGTGACCCTTCTAGTGCCAAAAGAAGGGGATCAGGAAAAAGGACAGAACGATGGCCGCCATGCCCTACTCACATGGTTTCTGTATTTAAAATGACCTCTACGGAGTTGTTTAGAAGATGGCATTCGGTCCCCAAATGCAAAGCATCTAGAACGTTTGTCCTGCATCCTTCACTGACATAGTGATTTTTTCCAGCAAGTGTCTTCCAAATCTTTGGGTGGTATAAGCTTTTATGATTCCTATGCCTGATGCTTGTACTCAACTGCTGTTCCCTCTTCTATAGCTCCCACAAATTCCAGCACCTTCCAGTGTGGGGGACAGCCTGAGGCCTAGGAACACAGCCCCAGGCCTCCTGCCATCAGCACATTCTCACTGAAAGGACTCCAGCTGCCTCCCTGTCAAGCAGCTGTAGTGACAAACCTGGAAATAAGTGGGCAGCATCCTTCCCGAGACGCAGAGACCCCTCCTTCCCCTGCGGTGACCACAGGAGTTAAGAGTCCAGGCTTAGAACCCACACGGTCCGCTGTTCGAAACTCACAGGATGCTGCGTGGTTAGTCACTCATCTCGTCTAGCTCTGGGTGCCTTGTCTGGGGAATGCGAGGCGTCACTGGGAAACCTTTTTAAGAGTTTGGCAAAGGGGCGCCTGGGTGGCTCAGTCGGTTGAGCGTCTGCTCTCGGCACAGGTCATGATCTCAGGGCCCTGGGATCAAGTCCCCCACCTCGGGCTCCCTGCTCAGTGGGGAGTCTGCTTCTCCCTCTCGCCCTGCCCCTTGTCCCTGATTGTGCTTCCCTCCCCCAATAAATAAAATCTTCAAAAAATACAGTTTGGCGCACAATAAGCCCTCCATGAATGGCAATTATTATTACGGCCATTGCTGTTACTGCAGCATAACTCACAGCTGGACTTGAACTTTCCAGGGCAGCTCTTGCCACGCTGGCCAAGGACACTTCATCTGTCCTCTTCCCAAGTCATTCATGCTCTGAACCTTCAATGCTTTACCAAACAGCCCCTTCCAGTCTCGTTTTCCCCCCTTGGCCTAGGTAAGCGGAATCATAATGGCTACCACCCAGTGCATACCATTTTCTCTGTGGCCTCGTGACCAGAGAATTTTCCCAAATGCCTGCTGGAGACACCGGCTGTGAACTGGAGACAGGTAACAAATGAGTCTCCAACGGGAATTCCGAGATCTGTTTTGTGTGCGTCTGAAAATCGTCTCTGCAGGTGCGGAGCTCTCGAGCGGGTCTTGCCTCATTAAACTAGTTTATCGCGTCGCCTAAGCTGCTTCTCCGAATCTTCTCTTTGTCCCCGTCTCTCTTGACTCCATTGCCAATTTTTCTCTCTCTTCCCTGGCTTAAAAGTAACAATAGCTAATCGCATTCTGTGCCAGGCCGTGGGCTAAGTGCTTCACATCTTCGTAACAACCCCTCTCTGAGAGGGGTTCTTTCATCACATCATTTTGCTGTGGGGAAACCGAGCACAGGGAGGAAAGGCATCACATCTGGGCAGGAAGGTTCAGGGATCTGGTGGGATTTAACTGTAGGCAGCTGTCCCCAGAGCCGGCCCTCGGAGCTCGACTGTCCTGCCCCCACACAGGGTGGCGCGTATGTGAATGACGGAGGACTGGGGTTAACGCCTCCTTCCCGAGTATACGCTACACAACACTGTTCTTTCAGTCCCCATTCTTGCACTCCAGGCTCTGTGTCCGTCCTCGACCATGCTGGGATGAGGAAGGGAAACCCTCCGCCCCAAGTGGTTCAAGGACCAATAAAAAAATACGGACACAGGAAGAGAGGAAAATTCTCCATACACAAAAGGATGATATTAACGAGGTAAATGCCCCAGAAGAAAGCAGGACGGATGCGAAGCATGAAAGCTCTACCTCGTCTTGTCGAGAACAACGTATTCCAATTAATCGAATACTCGTAGTTAATAGGTACCAAGGACTCAGGGCAAGGTACTTTTGCAAATGCTTTGTAACATTCGAAGTTCTTTGATTCGGAAGACACAGCACGTTCTCACAAAGAACCGAGGCCAACATCACAATCATAGACGCCTCGCCCTGAAGAACGAGCACGGCCGTTAGAGCGAGGTTTCCTCTGGGCCTGTTACCTTCCAGCTATGGGATGGTGGACATGCTATTTAGCTTCTTTAAGCCTCAGATTGCTTGTCAATAAAATGGGCACATTCACCTGTTAAAAGACATCTAAGTTGTTTCCAGTTCTCAGCTACCAGGAATAAAGCTGCTATGAACGTCTGTGCCCAGGTTTTCCCGTGAACATAAATTTCTACTTCTCGAGGATAAATGTCCCCGAGTACAGTTGCTGGGTTGCATGGTAACTGCATCTTCCGTTTTCCAGAACATTTTCTGGAGTGGCAGTACCGTTTCACATTTCATTCTCCAATCAGCAACAGAGGAGTGATCCAGTTTCTTCGCATCCCCTCCAGCCTTTGGTACGACCATTATTTTTTGTTTTAGCCATTCTGATAGGCATACCGTGATATCTCCTTGTGGTTTTATTCTGCCTTTCCCTCCTGGCTAATGAAGCTGAATCCATACGACGCACTACCAGTCGGTAATAAAAAAGAATGGATTATTGGTGAATAGTTTATCACAAAGCAACCGTTTGGATGAATCTTTAGAGAATTATGCTCGTTGAAAAAAAAAAACTGTCTCCAACATTTACATAATATATGACTATACTTGTATAACGGTGATGGTAACTTTGTGTGTCCATTTGACCGGGCCACGGGGTGCCCTGACATTCGGTCAAGCATTATTCTGGATATTTCTGTGAGTGTTTCCGAACGAGATAGACATTACAATTGGTAGCCTGAATAAAGCAGATCACTCTCCCTAATGTGAGTGGGCTTCATCCAGCCAGCGGAGGGCCTTCCAACTGCATACGAATCTATAATTATCACAAAATAAAAGGTTTAATTTAAAAATGGGAGCAATTGCCCTTAATCCCAGCTAAGCTAACGAGTCAATGAAATAGTGTGCATAGAAGCATCTGGCGAAGGCTCTCACACACGTAAGTCTTCAGTACGTGGCAGGTGTTACTTCTTTCAGAACACAGAGCTCTAATTAGCGCAACGCCATGTAGTAACACGCACTGGGATGGGAAGAAAAGCTCTGAGCACAGCTGAAATAGGGGGCAAGTAGCTAGACAGGTAGTTACAAGAAAGAGCAGAGTGCTTGTTAAAAAGAGACAATTGTATTATTTAATTTCAAATATATATATATAGAGAGAGACAATACGTCCACCCCAAGGGACCAACCAGACAATGGGCTGTTGGCGCAGCTCCTCAGAGACGCCAGGTTCTGTTTCAAATCTTCATAAATGTTTAGTTGTGTCTGAATTACTACGGAGTGATTTTAAATTCATACACAGGCCTGGGGAATTTTGATGAGCGCCCTTCAGCCACCTAGTTACTTAAAGTCATAGCTGAAACCAGACTCCAGTAAGAGGCGTGTGTGCCGTTGATTGCTACGGCAGAAAGTCAGACAGAGTTTTCCTTGTTGGTAGTGCCCTCGGTATGTATGCCCTCACACAGTGGGGCCCACTCAACCTCCTCTTTCTCCTCCCTCACCCCTGCTTCTCTGTCTCGGGCCATTTGGCTTCATTAATAGGCTTCCTGATTGCAACAAGGAGGCCAGGAAGGATCTTTTTCATTTCCTAGGTTTTATACGAGGCATATTGTTCCAAGAGAATCTGCCAGTGCCCCCGGCTAATTCTTATGAAGTTAGCGAAGCAAGCTTTCCAGTCCAATCTGTCTTTCACACGAGAATGCGAATTCAGGAAGCAAACCCAGAGGACAGAGGCACTTGGAAAATATCCCGCTGCAGAAGTGACCAGAGGCCTTGCCTGCCACGGTTCTCCCCTGCCCCCGCCAGCCTCGTTGTCCCTGACCCCCTGGAGCTCAGCTTCCAGGGCCAGCTCTAGAGGCCTGCCCCCCGTGCAGCGGCTCGCAGAAGCCCCCCTGTGCCTGGACTAATGCTCTGTTCTCATCGGTGCACATTCCTGGGCAGCGGGAGGATGTGCAGTGCGCTCGTCTGCACCTCCTTGCCTCCCCCTTCACAGAAAGCATTTGGGAAGATTGCCACCTGCCTCCCAAAACCTACTTACCTTGTACTTGCTTCGAGCCTCAAGGAACTCCCAGGCATCACAGAGGCCGAAGACAGGAAGTGAGGTGCTAAAAGCCAGAAAGGCCACGCTTTCCTTTCCCACCAGAAACTTGCTTTGAATGCAGAAAGAAGGCCATCATGGTCTGAAAACCGAGAACCACCAAGGAAACTTAGCACATAGCCTTTTCACTCGTGGTACTTCCCCCCATCAGCCAAACACTGGGAGTGAAAAGGGAAAGGTGGGGAAAGCCAAAGCTCCTTCCCCTCTCAGTCCTTCCTTACTCATGAGTAAGCCCAAGGCAGAGTGCTGGAGGAATGTGTGCATCTCAAGAAGGGAAACACAAACAGCAGAATTAGTCTGGTGCGGCGTTTCTATCATTCTGGGAAGAATATAATACATGTCACCTGTGAGCCCCAAGATAGGACTTTGTATGATTTTGGTAATTCCGTATATGAGTTCAGTGTTCTTAAGTTAGGGTCACCTGGGCGATGCAGTTGGTTAAGCATCTGACTCGATCGTGGCTCAGGTCATGATCTCAGTCGTGAGACTGAGCCTGGCCTCAGGCTCCACGTTAACGTGGAGTCCGCTTAAGCCTCTCTCTCCTCCTCCCTCTGTCCCCCCTCCCAACATGTGCTCTCAATCTCTCTCTCTCTAAAAATAAATACATAAGTCTTTTAAAAAAATGTTCTTGGGTTTGCATTTAAATTGGCAGCATTGCACAATATAAAAATGAACGTTATCATTCATGCTGATCATTTAGAATTTTAATTTTTCTTTATTTAGACTGGGAAATAAAAACCTCCATGACAAGTCAAAAGAAAGACTGTAGATAAAAGAAAAAGGCTTCATATTTGATATCTCTAATGGCACTGATTTTTGAATAAGGGCCCCGCCTTCTCCCTTTGCACTGGGGTCCACAAATTATGTAGTTGGTCCTGGATGACTTGTTGAAACCTTCGCCTCCTGGAGAACCATGGTGGATACTAAGCAACTCTTTAGGCTTTGGGTGCTGGGTCCCGTGAAGGGACCGTAACTGGGAAGGTTTTCTACCCAGCATTGTTCACTATTTGGCCACACAGAACACTCGGAGACATTAACTTTCCCAGAGCAAAAAGCATTCTTCCTAAGCTTGTGAGTACGTATAAACCTAGAGCAAAGATGTTTAGTTAGTGGGGTGCGTACGTGTCAGTGCACCCACGTGAGTCAAGAGACTGGTAGGACGTTAATTTACAACGAGAAATTGCGTGACAGGGCGACTAGAGGTTGCAACTTTATTCCCCTCCCGCCTCTAGTCATCACCCTGAACCAGGAGCCAAGTCGAACGTGTGAAGGGGCTGTGGTGTAAAACCGTCCTCGGTTATAAATCGCCATCTCGACTCCAGCCTGTTGAAACAGAACAGAGTTTATTACAGAACACAGGTGGTTTGCAAGAATACTGCAGAGCTTGTCCAGCTCATCACCAAACCTGCCTCGCCCTTTTTTTGAACACACGTCTAGGCTACATCTAAGACTCCCATGTAGTTAGCAGTGGTCAAGTGACTGAGTTCTAGCCATGGGATATGAGCAGTCGTGACAAGCACTCCTAGGCCTGGTGCATAAAAGCCAGTCACATGGGCACCTGGGTGGCTCAATCAGTTAAGCATCTGCCTTCTACTCAGGTCGTGATCTCAGGGTTCTGAGATCAAGCCCCGTGTCGGGCTCCCTGCGCAGCAGGGAGTCTGCTTGTCCCTCTCCCCCTACCCCTCTTCCCTTCTCGTGTGCTCTCTCTCTCTCAAATAGATAAATAAAATCAAAAAAAAAAAAAAAGCCAGCACATGAAAACCTCCACGCTCTTCACCTTAATGCGTTCAAT
Organism: Ursus arctos; assembly: GCF_023065955.2. Classification (NCBI taxonomy): domain Eukaryota; kingdom Metazoa; phylum Chordata; class Mammalia; order Carnivora; family Ursidae; genus Ursus; species Ursus arctos. The sequence continues at coordinate 61,246,910 of NW_026622819.1, forward strand.
GCAGACAGCTGCACTCAACTTAGAGACCACATGCTGAGGACGGGAAGAGCCCAGGTTCCTAAAGAACTGCTTGGAAGGAGTGGGGATGAAGTATCAATGACTTAATTCACACAGAAGTCTTTTTTCTTTAAGATTTTATTTATTTGACAGAGAGAGAGCACAAGCAGGGGGGGAAGCAGGCAGAGGGAGATGTGGGGCTTGATCCCAGGACCCTGGGATTCCGACCCGAGCCAAAGGCAGATGCTTCACCGACTGAGCCACCCAGGCGTCCCTACATAGAAGTCTTAGAACAGAGCCTGGCACTAGAGTGGTGGCCCCACAATGATGACGGCATGGAGCAAACCTGTGTTGCTACTTTATTTTAAAATGTACTTTGCTCGCACTAATCATGCTTTATGAAAGCTTCCATGCCTCCCCCACCCAATGTGATTTAGAAAGCTTTCTGCATCATGGAATGTGGTTTTCATTCTCTGGTTGGTTCCTGTCACTTCCCCGGAATACATGCCTGATTTTAGGAAAAAGACCAATAGCAAACTTGAATTAGAGATGCTGATTCTCAAGTTACAGGAGACGGTGGAGAAATAAATCTATCCCCTCGAGTAGAGCTATGGAGGAGCAGATGCTTCTGAGCCCACCCGTCAAGCTGTTACAGTGCAGACAGAACGTAAGGAGGTCAAAGAAAGAAAAATAATGTGGGCAGGTGCTCAGAGCGAATGCATAAGAATGGCACCAAAGGGCACCACCCAAGCGAAAGCTCCCGTGTTGAGTTCAAGGTTTTGCCCTTGGTCTGCGCCTATGGTTGTGCTGATCTCAAGGCACAAGCTGGTACCCAGGTCCTTCTGGTACTAGGAAAGCGAGCAAAGCCAAGTGCCCCGTGCGTGGGACTCGGAGCTCTGCAAACCTGGACTCAAGTTCCTGCTCCGTCGCCTTGCAGAAGGGGGTCATCTGGACGCTTCTTTCCCCCATGGAGCCTCTGTTCCCTTCAGCTGTAAGATTGGAATCATAGCATCTATCTCTCCAGGCTGTATTGAGCATTAAGGAACACAATAGGAATGAAAGCCCTAGCACAATACGTGGCATGTACTAAGTTCTCGAAGAATGTTAAGCAAATTGGAATTTGTACTTTATATTCTTGGAGGAAAGGAATTCTATTGAAAGGAAAATTGCTCTTCGTAAGTTTTGCCTATGGCAATAATGGTGTGTGTTGGGGGTGGAGGGCTGGGGGGAAAGGAATAGACAAAAAGCCCCAAATAGTTTCATCTCCAGCTTTTGAATCCTCAAAGTGAACTCTGATTTGGCTCCTTTCAGCCCTCGGAGGACTGAACGCCTTTGCGTATAGATCTAGCCAGGGACGCCCGGCCTCTTCCATTACAGGCTCTGATTGATCATTCACTGCAGCTCAGACATCTGCTCGGAGAGCTCTTTGGGGGCGTGACAGAAAGGCATCGCCTCTGAATCGGGCAGATTTTCCAGCCACTCGGCTCTCCATGGGAAACGACTGCAAGGTGGCCAAGTGTGACAGCAGGGCCTGGCTGCCCATCCCCTGCTGGGCTGGGACCCTAGTAGGGACAGGAGCACTGGGCACTGTCCAAGGATCTCCGGCTCAGGCCCCGGCTCCCTTCCAGAACTCACTCCCTGCCTGAGGACTGCAGCCTGTCATAGAACCCTACAGCCCCCTTGCTAACAAAGTGATGTTGGGGCTGAATGGTGTCCCTCCCAAAGTCATATGAAGTCCCAACCCCAGTACCTCAGAATCTAAGTACCTTCTTAGATTTATGTTTGGAGATAGGGCCCTTAAAGAGGTAACTAAGTTAAAATGAGGTCCTTAGGGTGGGCTGTCATCCAAGCTGAACCGTGTCCTTGTAAGAGGACATTAGAACACAGACACGCGGGGAAGACCGTGAAAACACAGGGAGGGGGTGGTTATCTGTAACCGAAGTAGACTTCAGAAGGAGTCAACCCTGCTGACACCTTCCTTGATCTTGGACTTCCAGACTCCAGAGTTGTGAGAAAATAAATTCCTGTTGTTTAAGCTCCCGGTCGGTGGCAGGCCCTTTGCTACGGCAGCCCTAGTTAGATCTCGAACACGATGTGGACAAAACCCCAACCCCCTTCGTCAAGACATGAAACAGGTCATGTGTAGAGCACACGTGTGAGGGTCTTGCAAGGGTCGTGTCATGAACAGCCACCCTTTTGTTCTTGCTGAATGCCTCCTGCCACAGTACTACCTTCCCCGTGCTATTTACTCCTCTCGTGCAGACAGAGGTGACTCGGTACCATTCCCATTGCACGGATGAGGAGACTGAGGCTCAAAAGGGAACTAGGTTTTTGGGGCGCCTGGGTGGCACAGCGGTTGAGCGTCTGCCTTCGGCTCAGGGTGTGATCCCCGCGTTATGGGATCGAGCGCCACGTCAGGCTCCTCCGCTGGGAGCCTGCTTCTTCCTCTCCCACTCCCCCTGCTTGTGTTCCCTCTCTCGCTGGCTGTCTCTACCTCTTTCAAATAAATAAATAAAATCTTTAAAAAAAAAAAAAAGGGAAATAGGTTTGCCCGCAGTTTCACAACAAAGAAAAGGCAGAGCTGGGTTTTGAACTGAGGCCTGCCTGGCACCAATCCCTTCAAAAGCCCCAGATATTCCAGTGTTGGGCATAACTACAGATCAGTGGGAGGCTCCCCCCCATCCCACCCCACCTGATATAATCTCAAGGTCACTGGTTAAAGCTCCCTATTCTCCTCGTTGACCCCCCTTCTCCCCAACACCCCCGTCCCTCCCCTCTAGTCCCATTGTCCTACCTCCGAACACACCATCCCTCACTTGAAATACCCATGTTCTGCAAAACAGCCCTTTAGGGCTGGTCCGCCTGCTTGCCTCGCCTGCCCAACCTGCCTTCCGCTCTGCTCTGGGAAACAGGGAAAAGCTACGAGAACATGAGCATGGGGGACACAAGACTCTTCCTATTTGATCTCCCTGTGTCCCCGACAGTAAGAGCGGCGCCTGGCAGAGCAGATGCGCAGTAAATATTCCGTGCGAATCAATAAATCATCAAACTGACGCAACCAAATAAGGCCGTTTCTGTAGTATGCTTAATTAGTTGGCAATTTAGGCACCTGACGTCCATGCAGGGTGAACCATGAAACCCTTCTTAGATTTATAAATGCAACTGAAACGAATAATCTTCTCAATAAATGCCTGATTTGAATCGACCTCCCAGACCCTAAGAAGGAATTACTACATTCACAACAGTGAGTGGTGAACAGGAAACCAGGTTAAGATTTCAACCATGGGACCGCGGACTGATTTTCATGCTAAGTGACCCCAAATGTCATGTCCAAGGAAGCGGAGAGTGTGCAGTGTTTCCAAATCGTGGAATGATAAACATCTCAGCGATAGCGAGCATTTATGGAATCGTTCATACATACCAGGTAATGCACAAAAATACTCTGTATATATAAAAAAAAGAGCACATACTAGCACATTGAATCCTGAAGTGTTAAAAGGTAGCTATTACGTCTCCATTTCACAAATCAGAAAAGGAGGCTCGGGGAAGAGACATGAGTGGCTCAAGCGTCGGTAAGGGCCAAGCTGGGGTTCCACTCCATGCCGGAGTGACTCAGGCCCTGGCCGTGCCACCATCCCCTGCTCCCACCATGCCATGCGCATCTTGCGTCGGCCTTGACGCCTTGGGCCGGCCAGGGCTGTGGCTGACACCCCAGTTCCCTACCCTGTCAAGAGGAGGCTGCTGAAATCACTCTGGGGGTAAAAGCAAAACCTCCCAGTGGGCAAGGGATTTTCCTCTCTTGAAGGAGAAACAAGCAATCGTGAGCAATGTAGCCTTTTTTAAAAAGAGTCTAAATGGAGAGCTGGGGTGAGCACTTCTGAAGCCATTATGGCCAGGGTTTTTTCAGACGGTTGAAAGGCTGTTCGTCTAGGGCAATTTGGATTCGGTTTGCTGTCAGCCTGGGGATGTCAGATAGACTTGCGGGGCCGCGTGCATCCCAGGGTTGCTTCCTATGGCATCCCGTGTCACATACCGCTTTGTGACTCTCTCCTTCCTCTGCCTCCCCTGCTGAATCATGAGCTCTTCCAAGGTAAGACACAGTCCTAACTCAGCCCAGTGCAGACGTGATACAGCACGGAGGTTGAGAGCCTGCACTCCGGTGCTAGATGACCACAGTTTGAGTCCAGCTTCTGTGTTTCCAAGCTGTGTGATCTTAGGCATGTTACTTAACTTCTCTGTGCCTTTATTCCTTCCTCTGTGAAGAGGGATGTGATAATAACTCCCTACACAGTGTTTTCCTGAGAATTGAGTGGGTTAATGTGAAAAGCTTTAGAGGAATGTCTGGCAAAGAGGAAAACACTCCGTAATCGTTAGCTATTATTCATCCCTGTTGCTGATAACGCCTAAGGCCCTGGGGTCAAGCCCCATGGGAAGCTCTACCTACATCTTGACTTTTTCAGTCCCTAGAGCCCACACATCACCGTCTTTCCTTAAGCCAGATTGAGTCTGTACTGCCGTTTGCTCGGTCAGATGGTCTGAAGCAGACGCTGCGTGGAAGTGGACAGCAGTACATACAGTGTTCTGGACTCTTCTTGGACTAGGACTGGAGAGCCGAGCCCATCTGTGGCTTGTGTTGGCAGGAGCCAGAGGAGGACTGCTGTATCTGGGGTGGACAGCGGGGAGATGGTCTGGGGCGGACGTCACGGGGTCTTTGCCCTTCATACCACTCCCCCACCTCACCAGAAGCCCGTCTCCCTCCCACCGTCCCTGCAGGAGGAAAACAGCAAACGCCCAGCCCCGCATGTCCTCAGACACCCCCGCTCCTCTCCTTGAGCCCCAGAGTGGTGGCCAATAGATAGACCCTCAGCAAAATACACAGTGAACCCGAGGTCTACCTCTGCCACGTGTGCTGTGTCATCTCAGCGTGATTTCTCCAGCTTATAAATCACCTCGAACATCAGACTTTTGGTCTCTGCTGAATCCATCACTCTCTGCAGTTAGTTTTGGGGTTTTGGTAGCCACCAGACAGCAGGGAGGGCTCGCTATGGATGGCTTGAGATGTTTGGACGTGTCCTTGCCTCTAGCTAGTAACGGACGAGCCCCAGGGAGACCTGCCCAAAGTTGCACTGGTGGACATCTCTGATCAGAACTAAGCCTAAAGGCTTGTTTTCAGGAAGCAGTGGGACGGGCGGCTGGGGAGCTGGCTTTCCCCCGCAGCTGCTGCACTGGAGGAGAGAAGCTGCTGGAAACAACATGGACTTTCTTAGAAAAGACACCCAGAGGAGGACCCCCACAATCGTTCCCCCCAGCTTTCAGGCCAGAGCTCTGTAGAGGTGGGCAACGCCCTGGTCCCCTGGGGCTTCCCTCGGAGCGGCCCCGAGCAAGTCTCCCAAAGAGCCCAGGCAGCCCCCCACGTATCCAGAGCAGCTGGGAAGATTTGAGTTCTTGACAGCTTTTTCCCCCTCACAAGATAAGAAGGTAGGTCACATTTCAGATTTAACCCACCTGACATTTTAATGTTCTTCTAATGTGCTTTTTGATGTGTGCAGACGAGGCGCGGTGAGGTACAAGCTGCTATTTATATCGTCCCGGCAAGCGGTTCCCGCCGTCACCAGCTCCTCCTTCGCTCGGGTGCCTTTAAGATTGTCAGAACTTCAAGTTTTCAACTTCCTGATAGTTTCTTCTTCCCAAAGTTTTAAATAAGAGCAAGAGAAGGGGCGCTGGGTGGCTCAGTCGGTTAAGCATCTGCCTTGGGCTCAGGTCATGATCTCAGGGTCCTGGGATCGAGCCCCACGTCAGGCTCCCTGCTCAGTGGGGAGTCTGCTTCTCCCTCTCTCTCTCTCTGTCCCTCTGCCTTCTTGTGTGCTCTCTCTCTCAAATAAACAAATAAAATCTTAAAAAAAAAAAAGAAGAAGAGCAAGAGAATGATGACTTCCTGATTTCTTCTTTGTGGCAAGAGGACAGTGTAGTTTTAATACGACTAAAACTCCTGGATTTGGAGAGGGAAGGCCTGGTGCTTAATATCTACCCCTTAGAGTCAGATGGGGAGAAAGTGAAATGATGGGTGCAATGTGCTAACACAGAGGCTGACCCAGGGGCCAAACTCAGAAGGGATAGTTATTACCTTTATGTGCCAACATCATTGCCACTGTCATCATCATCTTCATCAGAGCTGTCAGCCCCATCGCCACCACCGTCATTACCAACATTGTCATTATCAGCATCACCCCCACCATCATCTTCAATACCATCACCACCATCATCATTTTACCATAATTATCATTGTCATTTTCCTGACTCGTACTTACTACTTTCACTATGGTCTTGGGCAAGTCACTTCTCTCTGTGGATCTCATTTTTCTTTCTGTAAAACTGCATAACAGTTTCTATCTCTTGGGGCCATTGGGAGGAGAAAGTGGAGCCGCATGAGTCTCCAGGAAGATTTGGGTCCCCTCAGTGTTCTCAGTTATGCCTCAGCTTGCACTTCTAAAACAAAGCACATGACTTGTCTGCTTCTTTGCCTGCTCTTATCTCTCGTCTCTGCATCTATCAATTCCCCCCAAGCCACAGCACCTGAGACTCTCTGTTCTCCAGAGTCCTGTGCTCAGCTGGTGAGAACACTGGTTGAGACTCAAGGAGCTTGTCAAATGAGAATCCAGCTCCCATCACAAGCTCACTATCAGCCTTGAGCAATTTTCCTCAGTTACAAAGTAAGACGATTGCACTGGACAGTAGCTCTCAAAGTGGTTCAGAGACCATCACTAGGAGAAACTCCTGGGGTACTTGTTAGGAATGCGTGTTCCTGAAGTCCCACCTTCCACTCGCTAAATCATTCTCATGGGGCTCTGCGACCTGCATTTTAGCAAGCTTTCCAGGGGTGCCTCATGTGCACTAGGGTCTGATAGAATAATCTCTCAGGGCTTCCTTTCAGCTCTGATGGTCTCTGGGAGAAGGGTCACTGGCTGGCCAGGGAATACATTTCTCAATGTCATTGCTGTACCCCCAAAGGGTGTCCTTGGGGCTAGAGCAAGTTGCAAAAGAATAGCTTATGGAGTCCACATGTTTCTTGGAGACCCCAATCGCAGTCCCCTTCCAGACAGCAGCACTTGAAGAACATTCTAGATTTCTCCCCTCTCTGCCAAACCTTAGGGCACTCATCTTCCTAGCTTGTAGGTGGAGGCCTTGAGCTACAGTCCGTGGAGATCACCCAGGACCAGGGAGAATGTGAGAATTTAACACCCGGAACACCCAGAGTGGACATCGGCTTTGAACAACAAATCGCATCACACCGTGCTAGTCGGCTGGACGTCATCCTCGCCTAGAGACCGAGTACATGTTTGCAGAAGGGACTCTGGGCAGAGGCAGAACCACACTCCAGGGCGAGCTGTTCTGCTATCTTCCGTCCTTCCCCACCGCCACCAAGTATCTGACTTGGGACAAAAATGCAAAACCTCCCAGAGATGATAGTGAAGAGCTGAAATGGGGCGTTTGTTTCTCAGATATTCATGGCAAATAAATCCATGTTTTGAAACTTAATTTGTACTTTAACCAGTGAACACAGTGATAAAGATAGGTGTAAAGTTTATTTCTGCATCCTAGAATTTTTCCTTGGTAAATCTGTCATGATGATAGATAGATGATAGATAGATAGATAGATAGATAGATAGATATTCAGATATTTTAATGCTTTTTCCTATTCATTAAGCATTTGCTACATACTAGGCTTTCCTTTGATATACATGATTCCATTTAATCCTTTGATAACCATACAAGTTAGGTATTGTTGTTGTTGTTATTTTTTAAATATTTTATGTATTTATTTGAGAGAAAGAGAGAGAGAGAGAGAGCACTGCGGGGGGGTGGTCAGAGGGAGAAGCAGACTTTCCACTGAGCAGAAAGCCTGACGCAGGACTCGATCCCAGGACTTCAGGATCATGACCCGAACTGAAGGCAGTCACTCAACCAACTGAGCCAGCCAGGTGCCCCTGTTATTGTATTTTAGAGAAGGAGAGACTGAAGCTCCGCAAGATAAATAGTTGGCCCGAAGACACGTAAGTACTACAAGTCAAGCTTAGTCCTCCTTGTCCAAACCTCTAGGCTATGCTATCAGCTGTGTTTAGGTGACCCTCTGGACGGGGAGGTGAGCACATCAGATTACAAGGGAAGAAAATAGAAAGGAGGGAGGATGAAGGCAGCAAGCTTTCATCTTAATGAGCAGGGACCTGCAGAGAAGTGATTCTAGGTGAGGCTTTGCCATCATCAAGTGAACCAAGGCTCATGTTCACGCCCATCTCAGCTCAAGGCTCTGAATATGACAACTCGGTCAGGTGCCCAGTTTCTGAGCCAGACCAGGTTTGAATCCTGGTGGTGTCACATATTCACTGTGGAACCTTCACCAGCTCTTTTAACCGCGGCAAGCCTCACTTCCCACCTCTTTAAATCAGGATAATAGTTTTTATCCATCCGCTTGAACTGTTGGCTTTCATGAGATAACGTACGTAAAGTGCTTAGCAGAGATGCTGGTCTGCAGTAAGTGCTTGGTAAGTGAAAACCATTGATATTCTGAAAGGAAAAAATAAAGTAAAATGAATCCCATTTTAAATTTAAATTTGTCAGCAGCCAAATTACCTGAGAATAGATCATTTTAACGAGTAAATACATATTATCAGATAAAACGTCCTTCAAAAGATGCAGACATTTAAAAGAACTTTAAAGAGAAAGTTTTTTATAAATGGGCTTTAACTTTGTGAGTGTTTTGTCCTCTATTAAAATATTCTGAGGCTCTCAACGAGCCTGCTGAACTTCTATGTTGGTCCACTTTAGAGATTGCCGTCCGTTCCATCAGCCAAGGATTGTAATTAAGGCAAGGCTCAGTTTTTTCAATCCTTTGAATAAACATGGAAGCATAATTAAGGAGACTATGAATGCCAACTCCACTGTGACCATACGCATATATTTTCTGCTAGTGGTAAAACTTAGTCCTACAGTCCTACATAGTCTACGGGACTAAGACTGAAGTAATGGAGGTGGGGCGCCTGGATGGCTCAGTCAGTTAAGCGTCTGACTCTTGATCTCAGCTCAGGTCATGATCTCAGGGTCCTGGGATCAAGCCCCACATGGGGTTCCTCCCTCAGCAGGGAGTCTGCTTGAAGATCCTCTCCCTCTGCCCCTTCCCCCACTTGTGTGCACATGCACGCACGCGTGCGCTCTCTCTCTCAAATCAATCAAATAAATCTTTAAAATATTAATGGAGAGAAGTGTGAAGAAATGGAGGGAGAATGGGAGAAGATGCAGGGATAGCAGAGTAAGCTCACTTATTGCCTTATAAATATTAACTGAGAATAAAAGGCTATGTCAGGGAGAGAGCAGAAGGGAAGAGGAGGTTACTAGTAAATTTCAGTTCTGTTCATAGTAGGGATCCAGTAGCAGGTGACAGAAAGACAGAGATTGGGGAGAAGAGAGGAAAGGAAGAAAGAGCAAAAGGAAGGAAAGAGAAAGCACGAGGGAACTAGGGAACTATGTAAATGTATAAAGGTAACCATTACAACAAAAATCCAAAAACAGTTTCCTAAATACCACGATGTATATATTCTTGAGAGGGAAAGAGAATGCTAGGGAGACAAATAAAATTGACCAAAGGAAAATATATATAAATAACACACACACACAGATGACTTTATAATTATAAAATAATATGACAAAACTAGAAACAAAGGTATCAGTCACACCAACAAATACAAGTGGGCTCAACTCACCCACTAAAAGAAAACGATTCTGCATAGATTTGTTAATAAAGTCAAATCCAGTACCGTACTGTTTACAGGCGATGGGTCTAAGCAAAATAAATGAGTTTAAAAGGTAAAGACAACAAGATAAACACGAATGCAAATAACAATCGGCAAGGGGCTAAAAAATAGACCAAAGAACTGGAAATATCTCCAATGCCCATCAGCTGGGGGTTGCCTGGAGAAACGGGGCCACAGCCACCAACAGGCCCAGTGCAGCTGTGAAAAGCAATGACCGAGCCCTCCATTCAGGCCCAGGGAGGCCCTCTGGGATGCACCGTTCAGTGAAGAGTGCAAGGTAGGAACAGTGGGAATCATATGCCACCAGTGATGTAAGAAACGAAGGATGCAAACACACACAGACACACACAGAAAGGTAAGGAAGAAGATACAGAATAAATGTAAATGACAATAAAGCAATATATATATATATATAGGTCTATGTGTTGTGTGTGTGTGTGTGTGTACATAATATGTGCATGTTTTTATTTAGAAAAATCACGGAAAGGTAAACCATCATTTTAAAATGTTTCCCTGTAGGGGAAGTGCCCGGTAGAGGGACAAGGACAGAAACTCAATTTCTTTGCCTCTATCTTTTTTTGTAGGCTTAGGAAATACGTACACGTTTTATATAATGAAAGTGACAACGTTAAATTTAAAATAAATTTCTAAAACCAGAATCAAATGAAACAAATCAGCCTGAACAGCGTGTCCAGTTGGTGGCAAAATCACCAAGAGGGAACCGTTCCAAGTGACTTAAACAGACTAATGTCACTTCTATGGCAGTCCTCCCAACCACCGTCACATCACGAGACCATGAATCTGATCATGAGACAACATCAGACAAACGACGCAGTCGGTGACTCCCTGCCGGGGCCTCCCTTCAAAGCACACAGCAGGCGATCAGGTAATGGGGCCCTGTGCGCTGTCACTGGCCCAGCTCCGGGGACAGAAGCCACATGTGTGCACATCGATAGTGCCGGCACACACGGGGTGAATATTATTTGTCTGGTATGAATCGGTAATGAATAAATGAATAAATGAATCGGTAAGTAAATTCATTGATAAATGGGAGTTTTTTTTTTCAACTTCTGGACTCTGGGTCTTTTCAAGCTCAAATCCCAAAGCAAATTTGTGCTGCTAAGTCTATAACCCATACTAAGTAATTAAAATGAAAGAGTTGAGTGTTTTCAAAGTCCGGGGAAAGTTTGATCTTGGGGGAAAAAAGAACCTCCTTTTTGAAGCCCCATTCTCTGACACCTCATTAGTTCCCATCGATCCAGGGTACTTCAGACCCGTTCCCGCAGGGCGATTAATTGAAGAAGTCCCCGAGAGAGCGGGAGATGTGCTGGCCCACTTATTGGTGGGCTTTGTATTGATCAGCTTCCTTTTTCCCTGACTCTGAGAAAAAAAAAACTAATTCCGATTAGTGGGATTAAAAAGGACTTCCCAGCACAGGGGAGAGTTGAATTGGGTCTGGAGAATGAACTGGAGCTTGCCGGGTAATGGTGGTCTGGAGGTGGGTGTTGAGCATTCAAGACAGAAGGCACAGCCTGTGCAAAGGCACTGGGGCTTGATGTGCACCATGAACATTCTATAGGAACTTTGCTCCAGGAAGGGAGTTGAGGGGAGGGACTGGGCATCAGAGTTCAGTCACTTAGTCTGAAGAAATTTGTCAGATCCATTCCCTTGAAAGCAAAGTGCCCATAATATCCGAGAGGGAGGGGGTGTTTGAAGAAAATTGCCATTTGGCAAGCATTTATTTGCCACTTGTACTGTGGAAGGCCCTTTCTATGGCTTCTGATTTATGACTTACACACGGCTCCTAGCCGTATAAGAAACACATTGTCCCCTTTCTATAAATAATCAAACTCAGGCTTGGAGGCTGCCAGAAAGACTTCATTCAGGTTTGACTGACTCTAACCCCCACACTCTGCCCAATCCACCCAGCAGCCTACTGACAGACAGAAAGAGGGGCCCCAGAGGGTACAGGGTACGGGGTGCTACCTCGAGCTGTTAGGACAACACCCACGACTCCTGTCCTCACTCAGCCCTTACTGCATAGATGGCTTTGGGCAAGCTGCTTCTGAGCCTCAGTATCCTCATCTGTAAAATGGGGAGCTCTCAGAAATAAAACAGGCCGCCTAATACCTGAGAGCTCTCCAGTGATAGGTCACTGTCACATTGTTACAAGGGCGAGAAGGCCCACGACCTTTTCAAGACAGAACCTCTCGGTATCTGAGGCCCATAGGACAAAGCAGGCAGCACCATCTCACAAACTGTCACCCTCCACTTTCCCCCTCGGCCCACGTTCTATCACAGGCTCTGGACGTGCGTAGACAAGGGGTTAAGAGAAATGCGGTGACAGCCGGCAGCTCCCTCCCACGAGCCTGGTGATTAATAGCGATGAACAGACTTATCAGGGAGTATTAGGGTAAGATGATTAATGAATCAAACAGGCACCCAAGTTTTAATGAGACAATGTTTGCTTTCCTCCCTCTGAATTCTGAAATCCAACTCCGAGGAGTCTGTCCAAACTGAGAAAGGAGCGCCCCCCAAAACAACCCCTCTCGTCATCGCCAACCTCCTTGGGGAGGGGGCGGGGGAAATGAGCTGAATGGGAAAGGCTTTGGTTTTGTGCCTTTAGGGGAAACAAATTAAAAAGCAAAAACCAACTCCCACAGTAAGACAGCAAGTAGTCACCACGTCTCTGAAGGCCAGAAGTGGAAGAGACAGGTGTCCCAGGATTCCTGACAGATTTGTTGTGGTGTCTCGTGACTGGCAGATGGGCCGCGTGGGACGTCTGCGGGGCCCGGGATCTTGGCGCTTTGCTTTTCTGAAGGAGATGTGGACTCAGGAGCAGAATGATGGGGCCCCAGCACGGGGTGGGGAAGGGCCTCAGAGCTCCAGATGTCATCTGGAAGAGAAGGGACACAGCCGCCGAAAGAGATGCTGTTTGGAGGGCACACTGTCTGAATGCCACTTCCATGCTGCGGGCCTGGGGTGGGTCCCTTCACCCCTCTGGGCCTCCTTTGTGAAAAGGGACCAACGCCAAGCTCCTGAGGCTAGGGTTCAGGGAGAGGATGTGTGTGAGAGGCCAGGGCATGGGAGGCGTTCGACCTATCTTCTCTTCCCTGGCATGGAAGGCGCAGAAACTGTAGCTAGACTCAATCCTAGGGACCACACCCCATCAGTGAGACCGTAGGCAATTTACGCAGCTGCTGCAAGCCTCAGTCATCTCTGCCGTTAAATGGGATGACAACCACTCCCCCTGCGTCTCAGAGCCGCCGAGAGAGCTACGGAACACAATATAGGGAGGTATTACATGGGCCTGGCACACTGTCAGGGAGCAATGAATGTCAATGATCATGAGACTAATTGAATAATGAAGAGCTGTTTTTGTCCCGAGAAAGCACTGACAATGTCCCAAGATCAAAATAAAAAACTGAACGTAACGTCTAGATCAAATGCACATGGCAGGAGCCGGGCCAGGCTTGTGGGGCCTTCTCCCAAGTTGCGTGGGAGCGTCTATGAAACACAGTCACAAACACGAAACGAGGTACAGGAGTGGATACTGACTTAGAACAAAGGAAGACATGACCGCCAGTCCCACCCCGGTGGCCCCGCACATGGAGCGTGAACTCACACTTGTGCGGGTGTGTGAGGCAGCCCTTCAGGCCTACGGCTCCTCTGGTTTCCCACAAACAAGGTTCCAGTCGCCTGTTCCAGGCCTCACCAAACCTCCCCTCCGACGATGAGGATGTGCTCTTCAGTCTGAAGAAAAGCACCTTGGAAATTGTGCTCTCTCCTGTCCTGGTGCTTTCCCAGCTCCGAGTGTTTCCATCCTCCTCAGGGGCAGCGAGCGCAGACCACAGCCTGTTTTCGTGCTTTTCAGTTCTCTGCAGACGCTGCGGCTGTTTGTCGCCTGTGCCCGAGGCAGAGAGCACCCGCCACCCAGCCCTCCCTGAGCAAGTCCCTGCTGAAGCTTACTTCTGCCCCCCGGCCCTGCCCGCCCTTGGTCCTCACCCCTGCTGTGGCAGCCCGGAGTTGAGGAGAAAGAGGGAGAAAGCAACACAAGTAGCCCGGGAGATGAATGGGATGCACGTTCCCAGATGTTCTTCCAGGGACGCTGTGGCCACCGCCAGAGCCGAGCCTATCACTCCAGAACCTTCCCTCGCGCCCCTCTCCTCACTCACACACTGGCCTGATTCTTTCCCCCATGAGTTTGCATTGTCCACAGCGTCCGCTAGATGGAATCATCCAGTGTGGTGCCTCCTGAGCTCGGTGCTGTGACGAAGGCTTTCCAGTCTCCATGTTGTTCCACTATCCAGATCTCGTTCTTACGGCTGAGCAGGGTTCCGTGGGATGGATGGGCTTCCAGCCTACCTTAAGGAGTGGGGAAACCTCCCTTTCCTTACAGGTGCCCTGGTTTCAGGGATTGGAACCTGGTTAGAGAGGAGAATCTACAAGAGGCTCAAGAAACCACTTTCTCCTTCTTTCATTTCCTGACTCCTTCTAAGAGCAGGGGGGTGGCGGGGCGGGCGGCAGGTGTTCCTCTGCAGAGCAGAGGAGGGTGAGCCGAGAGGACACAACAGCTCGGTTTCAGGGACCCAGGGTCACAGCTGTGTGCCCATTAACTCCCAATGTGTCTTCCTTCTCTCCCTTTCTCCCCCCTGCCTGTGTGCATTCCTGTTCCTAATGAGTTCTTACCCTTACCAGGGAGGGCGAGAAGGACAGGCTTCCAACGCACCACGGGATACGACTGTATCCCTCAGCTAACCCCACAATTAACTCACTAACTAACTGCAGATTTTTACAAATCCTCAGGCCCTGGGACTCTGGAGTTGAGCTCCGGTCTTGGGGTACTGCTGTGACAAGAGAAGCCATAGCCGACAAATTGCAGCCACTAAAAATAGGCCAAATCACCTGGTCTCACTTCTTTAAGTGCACGGCTTCTGTGCTGGATCAAAAAAAAAAAAAAAAGCTAAGTAATTAGCTTTAAAAGCCTCATATTCGGCAGAAGTGTAGGTGGGTGGGCTGCCCGTAGGAGGGGTACCCGGAGGAGGGGAGCTGGTTGAAGTGACAACATGGTAAAAGAAATGGAGCCATGAGAGGAGGAGAGAGGGAAAGAAAAGGGAAGAGCTTTTGGAGTGGTGGTGGGGGGGCATTAAAAATAGCACCGCTCTTGGCGGAAGTGAAGGAGGGAGAAGTTTGGAGGCAGGCCGCTCTTCAACTGGATGGACCGTGTGGAAGGGGGGCAGGAGGGCAAAGGGCACATTGGAGACGTGATGGCCAAAGGCAGCTATGGGGCTGACTACCCTATCTTCCTGTAAACGGTGTTCCCAGTCACCCTGTTACCCAGGCTGCGAGGCTGTTATCCAGCCTGTTACCCAGGCTGCAAGGCCAAGGTCAACCCTACCGCTGCCTCCCTCCCTCTGTTGCTCGTGAGTCCTCTCCCTTCCACCTCCTCCGTGTCTCCCCTGCTCACGCCACCACCCCCTCACTGGCCAGCAGCCAGTGTCTGTCGTCTCCCACCTGGGCACTTCAGCAGCCTCCCGCCCTCCCACGCCCTGGTTTCGCCCCTTCCTCCATCCATTGCTTCCACTCCACCGACAGATCTGCGTCTGCCACTTCCCTGTTGAAAAATGCTGAGAGGCTCCCAACCTCCCATCACACCCAAACTCCGCAGGGAGACGTTCCAGGTGCTTTCAAAGGCAGCCCCAGGTTCCCGGCCCAGTCTTACCTCCCTCCGATTCCAGCTCTACACTCTGCTCCCGGGTTGCACGCTGGGTGGGCTCTGAGTTGAATCTGGCCCTTGGGCATGGTCTATTTGGTCTGCGGACATTTCAAACATCTGCAAATGTCACAAATCTAGAGGGTTTTTTGACTTCTCTTGAGAAGTCCACTGAGCCCACAGTCCAACATGGTACCGTTCTTCAGTTGGCCCCAGTCCCTGTCGTTCTTTAAGGCCTTACACTAGTCTGGCTTCCCTCGTTTTCATCACCATTTTGGCTCTGTTGACAATGGATGTTGAGGCCCCGACTCCGCACTAACTGTGGCCGAGCACCGGAGTGGCAGTCTGGTGTCGGACTGACTAGGCCTGGGGGTACCCGGATGAACCAAACATGGGTTCTGTCCTGATGAGCTCCTGCCCTGGGACAGCTAGGCCATGAGGTGCTGGGACACAGAGATGAGGAAAACTGTGCCACCCCATTGGATCCAACCAGACACTCCGAGACCCTCGTGTCTTTGTTCATGCCGTTCCCTCTGCCTAGGGTGCCTTTCTCTGCCTCTTCCATCAGGTAAAATGGCCTCCCTGACACCGTCTAGTAGGATTAATCCCAGGAACCGTGGCCCTCTCCATAGGCTCCTGATGTCCTTCTCAGTCCCACCCAAGACCTCATCTCTGCCTTATATTTTATTCTAGTCTGAATTTGCCAAGGTTAGGGTCTATGTCATATCCGTTGCTTCCTCCACTCAACTTGCACACATGTCCAAGATTTACTCCTTGCACATTGTAGCTGCTTGATGAGGGTTTTAAGGCCAATTCAAATTCAACTAGAATTTTCTTAAATTGTATTCATTTATTTGAGAGAGAGACAGAGCGCGTGCATAAGCAGGGGGACTGGCAGAAGGAGAGGGAGAAGCAGACTCCCCACTGAGCAGGGAGCCCAACGTGAGGCTCGATCCCAGGACCCCGGGATCATGACCCAAGCCGATGGCAGACGCTTAATCCACTGAGCCACCCAGATGTCCCTCAACTGGAATTTTTAAATAAAATTTTAGCACATCAGAAATAAGAATATAGATCCCCAATTTTATGTCCTTTTGCAGAGAACATACATTAGAGAGCTATCACAGAATTAAAAGTACAGTAAAACCCTTTGATTTGAAATAGTTGAAGGGTGTGGAGGAGTGAGTATAAATGATTTATATACGGATGTGAGTGTATAATAAAGACTCAGTTTGAAACTATTTTAAGAGAGCAATTATCTTTTAGTTTTAGATGTGGAAAGTATATTAAAGTAGATGTTTACAGACTAACCTTGGATTTCAGAGCTTTGGAGTAAAATTGTTACCTGGGCTTTTTCTCTTAAGCCTTCCCCAACTCATCTTTCATGGGTCCTCCCCATTAGAAGGAGTCAAGTCAGCCACCCTCTGTGGTCCAGATAAATCCCCCCTCCAACATCACTTTAGAGCCAGGTCTCTGCTTCCCTATGAGACAACTTGTTATCCCATAACCCTTCCTAAAGGCGCAGGAGGTAAGGACAATTTCTTACTCATTTCCTGCTCAAAAGTGCTTTGCTGAGTGCTTAATAAGAGAATATGAGAATAAATACATAAATCTGACACTCACATGGTTTCACCAATATTGGAGATGTGATGCCTTCCACCAACAGAACGGCTCTGTGATGATGGCGATCTCCCCAAGCCGAGGTAGACCAGGAAGGGAGGCATGTCCGGGCCGGGTGCGTGTACCAGGGATGGGGGAGTGCAGCACACTAGCTCCAGGCACAAAGGAGCAGTAGAGTACAATTCTTTTGTGTGCTTTTTCAATAAAACCAGCCTGGGGTGATACTTTTGAGTATATAATTTATCATTTTTTCCCTGATCATTTATACATTAACGACATACAACTCTTTGCAGTTTTCTGGACATGTTTTGTTTTATTACACAATTGTTCCATAATTATTTCACACTCATTAGAAAAGATTCATAGAATTTTAATTAAAATTATTATGAAAGTATTTTATAACAATCTTAGAAAAAAATTTAAAATCACATACAATTCCACTGTACTATCATATGAATTATTTTGATTTCTCTGTATTTTCTCCCAACCTTTGTACCTATACAAACCTGATTATACATATCTCAAATAGAAACTTATTAGTCCTTTAACGTTGTAATAACTATTTTATTTTCATAATGCTAGTTTTAATAATTATCCTTTGTAACAGTGGTAGAATATATTCCAATAAGTTGATGTATCGTAACTTATGGAACCAGATCCCCATAGCTCGACATTTAAACACAATTTCTAAAAATTCCCCACTATTAAATAAAGACCTTGCGGTTTTTTGGTCTTTTGGGGTTTTTTTGATCTGTTGCTGTTTTGCATTTAAGTTTTTAAATGTGGTTATTTATGTCATGGTAGCAAGAAACATGCTACAAACTCCACATCCAACCTAGTACACCTGTATTCATTTCCCAGGGCTGTTGTAGCAAAGGACCACAGACCCGGGC
Organism: Ursus arctos; assembly: GCF_023065955.2. Lineage (NCBI taxonomy): Eukaryota > Metazoa > Chordata > Mammalia > Carnivora > Ursidae > Ursus > Ursus arctos. The sequence goes on from NW_026622819.1 coordinate 61,264,939, forward strand.
GCCTGGAACAACAAGTGTGCTGGCTTACATTTCTGGCTGCTGGCAATCTGAGCTCAAGATGTCAGCAGGGCTGCGTTCCCCCAAAAGCTCTAGGACAGGATTCCTTCTTGCCTCTCCAGGCTTCTGCGGACTGCCAGGAACCCTTGCTGGTCCTTGGCTGGTAGCTGCGTCCATCCAGCCTCTGGCTTCTCCCACCCCACGGCCTTCTCCCTGCCTCTTCTCTTCTTACAAGGACACCAGTTACTGGATTTAGGACCCACCATTATCTACGATGATTTCTTCTCGAGATCCTTAATGAATTACATTTATAAGATCCTATTCACAGATAAGGGCACACACATTGCCGGCGGGATTGAGGACTTAAACGTATCTCTTCGGAGGATACTATTCTAGTCCCTCTAGACCTTCACTTCAAAATCTCTTCAGATCCCTGGTATTGTCAAGAGGAGCGCAGGGGTGCCCACAGTCTGTCTTTCAGCCACTTTCCCTAACAGTCCCTGAGGGAGACAGGCACAAAGGACAGAAAGCAAATGGATCATAGGTGCAGGCTTCCCATTGGTGAGAAAAAAGACCCAGGAAAGCTGGGTGGCAAAGAGACTTCTAACCTTGGCTTTACCATCCCCTGAAGCCACAAGAAGGGAGCTGTGAGGACAGAAGATGACTGCTGGGGGCCAGCCCCAGCTGCAGGACCCTTCAGTCTCCTGGAAGAGACAAATGGAAGAGGGAGATGCCAGGTCAGCTGCGTTCACTGTCCCTGCCCCATGGAGCAGAGCCCAGGGCCATCGAGAGGGAACAGGGCCTGGAGGGATGTTTCCTGCACTCCCATTCTGCCCCCTAGTAAACACGACCCGGGAAATGTCTTGCAATGTAACTAAGCAGGTTAGGGACGTTCCCCACTTCGGGGAGAGGCCCCGGGAAGGTATGGCAACGGAGGCAGGCAGATGGATAGCCGATGCCCTCTCCTAGAGGAGCAGGAATGCGCTTCCACGGCTGCCAGCCAGGTGCATACTGGTTCATGCGCATTTTAAGAAAACATGATTCCATCTGCACATCCCCATGTATCGTAATCTAGTCTACATACTTGTCACTTTTCATAGCTAATGAGATGGCATCAAAAAATGAAAAGGGAAAAAAGCCAGATGATCATCTTAATAGCTGCCAGAAACATGGAGAATAAAATCCAACACTCCTTCCTGATTTTAAAAAAATTAAATTAAGTTAAAAAAACAAACCTGGGGAAAGCTGGAATAGAACGACGCTTTCACGATCTGATAAAGGCACCTACCAGAAACCCCCGAAACATCATACTTAGCATTGAAACATTAAAAGCATTCCTACTTAATACAACAGAGATGTCTGCCCAGACCAATACCGTTTTACACAAAAAGTATTAATACTGGGAAGGCAAACATCACAAGTTGCTGACAATTTGCTGTCTATTAAAAATTCAAGAGAATCAACTTAAAAACCCATAAGAATCAAAAAGACAATTCAGCAAGTTTGCCAGACCCGCTTAACCAGTATTTAATGAGTACCTACTGTATGCCAGGCACTTTTCTAAGAATTTAGGACACAGCAGTGAACGTAAATAATGAAGTGTCTCCCCTCCTCGAGCTTATGTTCCCGTGTGCAGAGTTAGCCTAAAAAAATGACAATCAATAGCCAATTAAAAACGCAATGGGGAAAAAAAGGATCCAATTCACAATACCAAAAGGAAACCCCAAATCTCTGGAAATAAATTTATCAGGAAGTTCCCCAGCCCTATGATAAGAGCACTATAAGTGTCATTGTGCTGCTGACATTAAAGAAATATCAGCATAAGTTGCTGTGCTTCCCTGCTTCACAGACGGGGGACCTGGGGCCTCAGGAAGTTGAGCCATCTGCCTGGGTCACAGGTGCAGAGCAGGTGGTCAAGACCTTGTCTAGCTGATGTCAGGGCTGAGAGTGTGGCCACTAGGCCACACGCCCTTGAACCTCTCCCTCGACCTCGGTCTCCCCACCTGGAGAATGGCAATGCCCACGCCTCTCCTCCAGCCTGGTTATGAATGAAATACCGGATTGAAAGCGCTTAACTCAGGGCCTTGAGCAGGTGCTCGACAAATGCTCGTTCCTTCATTCTAACCGGCAGAGGAATTGAGCTCCCAAGTCTTTACCAACACACTCGAGAGCATAATAATAGGGGGGAGAAGTATTTCCATCATGATCAATCAACACAGGCAGAACTAACTTGGGAGGCACGTGGGAGAGAGGTGGGTTTTGAAACAGATAGAATTTCTATTCTACTGACTTGCTTAGTGATTCACTGAGCTGCTTGATTGAGAGACAGCGAGTATGAGGGATGGACAATGTCGATCTTTCCGAGCAGCCATTATCTGTGATTAAATCACAGTGCCTTTTGAAGAGAGAAGCCTCTTTGCCTCTGGAGTGAGGTGAATCATGGAAAACGAGCCCGGAAAAGTCTGAAGTACAACTCAAGAGGGGCAGGTACCCACACGGACCCCCCCCCAAGGGATCCCCCCCCCTTCCCAGATATTCCCGGGAGCTGACTGTGGTCTCCTTTTACCCTCAGTGTACATTACCTAAAATTAGGAAAACTCAGAAAAGAAGGAAAAAGTTCCCAGTCCCAGCCCCCAGTGTGAGAACCATTAACATTTTGGTCTATTTCTTTCTGGTTTTTTCCCTCCCATCTGCATGTGTTTCTTTCCTTGTTTGCGTCATTGTAATCCTCCAATTTTGTATCTGGTCTAAGTGTGAGTAGGAAAAGCACAGAATTAGAAACTGGAGTTTAAATCCCTTCACTTGCCAGCGGAGGGACGTTGGAGTAGCTTTCTCTCATCTGTGAACTTCCATTTTCTCATCCATTGGATAGGAGAATAAGGACATCCGTCCCCGAGGGCTCGGTCGGGATCGATTAGATGAAGAAGGTGAATGGCCTGCACACAGCAAGCACTCAGTAGTGGCTCACCCCACGCCCTGCGAGTCAGGAAGGTCTCTGGTTGCAGAAGAAGAGCTGGTCCACCAGGCTCCAGGAAGGACTGGACATGATGCCCCTCCAAAGACCCTCACAACCTCATCAGAATCAGGGAACTCTACATAGGGGCCTAAACCAGATGTCACTTCACCCCCTCTTCCATCAGCAAAGACCTCATTCCAGCATTGCAATTCCAGCGTGAGCAAATCCAACTGCACAGCTCCACATGGGATTCGGCCCTTGGATCACTCAGCCATGGACGGACAGAGACCAGAGTCAGGCTAGTCTCTGGGATGGAGAGCCGGCTGCCTTCATGGTGGTATTTGCACTCTGATATTTTCATTTTATATTATATCATATACAGTTTTTCAAGTAGCCACTATATCCTTGTTATCGTATTTTTAATGTTCTACAAAAGTCCATTAAGGCAATGGGCTGCTACTAAGTGATACTTTTCCACTATCAAAGAGCAAAATTATTTCTTGAAAGATACACTTAGCTAAAGATAGTAATAAGTATGTATTTATCTCTTGGGGGAATTCCTGGAAATCGTGCAGCCTTCAAAGCAGTTGAGCCCTAAACATTCTGGTACCCAACCCCACATGTGGCTTTTTCCCACACATCCAACGGTTCTCCAACACCAGCTGGGTGCTTGACAATTCAACTCAATTCTGACCTGGAGAGAGCGTCAGATCCCACAGGGGAAGGGCTCAGTCCCACAAGACTGCCCCCCCCTCACCCCCACACACTTCAGACTCAGTGGTCAAGTCCAAGTTGTCACCTGGGCTTCTGATTTACCAGCTATAGATGGGAGGTTCCCACAACACTCAACACTCAAAAGGACATTTTACTTATGAGACTGCATGTTTATTGTAAAAGGTTTATTCTGTATAAAAGGAACAGCCAGATGGAAGAAATGCATAAAACAAGTCATGGGCAGGGGTGTGGAGTTTCCACACGGTCTTCAAGTGCACACCCTCCTGACATCATCTTCATGTGCTCACCACCCCAGAAGTTTCCCGAACTCTGTCCTTTCGGGTTTTTATAGAGGCTGCACTACATAGGAATTGTGGAGGAGGAAAAATAATTTTCCCTCTACGCTTTTAGGTTCTTGGCTGAAAGCCCCCTGGAATAAAAGACAGATTAACAGAAAAACAAAGGAAAGTTTAATAAGGTGTAAACCTCCCACATGCATGGGAGAGACTCAGGAAAACTGAGTCACTCCCTGAAATGGTCCAGGCATCACCTTCAATAATCTCCAGATTAAGAGAAAAGAAAATGTTTGGGGGCAGAAGGGAAGCCAGTTATGGGAGGTTACCAGGAAAAGCACAGTAAATAAGGGTAAGGTTGTTATGCGGGTTTAAACCTTGGCCTTCTACACTAATAAGAGTTTCTAGAGATTCAGACTCACCCTTCTCTTCCAAGTACAGAGAGGGAGACACCCTTACAAATGGAGATATTCCTTATAAATGTAAATGTCTTTTATAAAAGCACAACTTCCACCCAGTTTCCAGAGATCTTCTCAGGCCTTCTATTTCTTTAAAATAATCAGCCTAAAATAATTCAATGCCAAAGACACCTGTCTGGGGGTGGCAAATTCTGTTCCCCTTCAACACCATTGACTAAATCATTGGTCATTGGCAACTGATTCAACCTTCAGTCCCTCTCCCTTCCCAGGAGGTCAGGGGAGAGGAACTAAAAGTTCTCAAACCCACTAACAGCAAGCTTGGTTCTCCTGGCAACCAGCCCCCATGCTTAGCTTTGACCCAAAATATGTTTCATTAACACAACAAAAGACACCTTGTAGCTCTCAGCAATTAGGGAATTCCAAGAGTCTTAGGAGGTCTGTGCGGAAAGAGGAATGAAGACCAAGCCTATATGTATTATAAATCACACTAGCACAAGCTCCCAGCATCTGAATGGACTGGACCATCCCTAGAGCCTCTGAATGGACTGGACCATCCCTAGAGTCTGATTGCCCCAAGCCTTAAATGGACCGGCCCATCCCTCCCTCCTGTCCTGTGAATGTACCGGTGTTTTCATGACCTTGACCTTTTCTGGTTTCCTACCAGGTACTCTCTGGAATGCTGCACCTGTAACTGACAGAAACGAAAGTGACCTAGGTCTTGCCTACAGGTGACATAAAAATATTCTTTATGAGTTCTAAACCGAGAATCATTAATGACAATAAAAACATTTGGTCGGTGGAAGTCTGTAAGGTTTCATTATCTAAAGCACACTGAGTTTGGAGAATGTAAAGAGGGTCCTCAGGCGATTGTTAGGTTTACAAGAAACCTCCTGGGAACAGTGAAGTCTCTGAAATCAGGATGTGCTCCCCAGCGAGGGCATCGGGGCTTTGCCCGAGGCTAAGATTGGATGGCACTGGCTATCTCCACCTATCAGAATAGCCAAAGGCAGAGTTCAACGTTATTTTAAACTCGGGAATTAAATTCTTCCCTTTCATGCTTCCCTGCTCAAGCTGGATGGTAGGGCTGCTGCTCTAAAACTTGGGGCATCTCCACAGAGGACGTCCTCCAGGGGGGTTTTTTGCTGATGGAAAGTCTGGGCACTGCTGATTTAAATTATTCTCCCATCCAGTCATTTAAGAACCATTCGGATGAGCACTTACCATGTGTCCTGATCTGTTCTAGTTCCTGGGGAAACAGCAGCAGACACGACGCAGCTCGTGTCCTTGTGAGCCGATAGCCCAGTTCAGACCATTGAACTTGATCCAGAAGAATGTACATCCCGTAAAGAGATATCTTAAACTGCTTTAGTCGTACCAGTGGGGCTGGGAAGAGACTGGTCTGAAAAGACAGAATGGAGCTAACCTCAGCACCTTTAGCCACTCCCAGAGTGGCTCTGCACAGGACTGTCTGCTCTACTCACTATTGTGGGGCGAAGGTCACCCTGGTGTGGTTGCTGTGGTTACCATTATTACTATTATTGACCATACATTAAATAATTGCTACTTCTCAGGCCCTTTGCAAGCCGTTATTCTCCATAGCATCCTCGTGAGTTGAATATCATTATTATATACAACACACAGAAAAGCTATCTGAAATAATAGGAGTCAAGTTGTGGGCTCACGGCCACAGAGCGACATGCAGCTAAACCAATGTGAACAGATTCATTTGGCCGCCGTGCAGTGTGCCACAATCTTGCCATAGTCTCTATGACGGCCGTCACCACGAGCATCCTCAGGAAATCTCTAAGCTACAGCCAGACGGTTTATACCGGCATAAACACAGCTACATAGGTCATCATCATCTTCGACAACACGGAGAACTGCTGCTCGTGAACCAGGAAGAGAATGACAAACAACCCGACAGCAAAAATCGGCAAAGGATTTGAAAAGGATTGCCCGGAGCAGTAAACACAAATGAATCATAAACATGTGAAAAGCTGCTTAACCAGCAGTAATAAAAAAGTGCACATTACAGGCACCCCTTCTATATCGGCAAAAACTTAAAGAAGAACAAAGCCTGGAAATACCAAAGTCGACAAGGAGAAGACCAAAGAGAAGTAGGAACAGTCATAAGAGGCTAATGAGAGCGTAAATTAATAAATGAAAATGATTTAGGATTTCCTAGTTATGTTGAAGAATCATTTCCCTTATAACCATTTTTATTTCATTTCTACGTATGTACTGTCGATAAATTCTTACGTGTGTACCAGTTCAAAACAGCATTTTGTGTAAGAGTGAAAACCTGTAAAAAAAAAAAAAAGTCCCATAAAAATGAAATAAAGAAATGATGGTTTATGTGCACACTGGACTAGCATATGGCTGTGAAAAATGAACGCGTTATAGCTACTTACATTAACGCAAGCCATAGAACACATGTACTAGAATTCCACTCGCAGAAATATATGATATACTTAATCATTTTTAAAATGTTAAAATTTAATTTTTTTAAATTTAATTTTAAATTAAATTTAAATTTAATTTAAAAACATGATTAAGTGTTTTTAACACTTAAAAACATGATTTAGTATTTCCGAGGGAGAAAAAAAAATTCCCCTCCCTCTCTGACCAGGTACTCAATTTCTCTGGAATTACTTTAACGTCTCCAGAATTTGCTTTACTCACCCCTCCTCTCTCCCTTGAGGCCGTGCGCGGATGAAATGGGACCGTGCGATGACCAGCTCTTCCAACAGGTGGGGAAGGAAGGGGGAAATTGAAACCTAGACCTCTTGTGTCCAATTGCTGGGAGCGCTGATTCACCCGAAAACCACATCTTGTCTACCTGGTCATTTTCCTCACCGTGCTGGGCAGGAGGCTGGCAGCGAAATAGCCTCGGGTCTGACCTCCCACTGGCTGAACACGGGCACAATCCGGACTCCCTGCATCTCTCAGGACACTTGTTCCTAAAACGAGGTTAAGAGCCGCTACCTGGCCTCACCAGTGTGCTATTTTCAGCCTACCTAATAAATACCTTTGCCTGCAGAATACTTTTACCCCGCCTAGGACGAAACCACCAGAAAGATGTGAATGCGCCCACCACTGTAGTTTTTACATGACAAATAACTCATGTGTGGCTTTGTCTTTATTACCCAACAGCAGATGGTCTCTGGAAAGAAGCCAAAAATGAGGATAGGTACGATGACAGGGATAGGAATGACCCGAAGGGAGAGCGCTATGTCCCGGGACGTCTTCCTCACAGGCTCCCAGAGGCAACCGCAAGCTCTCCATAGGCCTGACATCTAGAGATGCATCTGGAGAGTCAGATATACACCTCTCCTGTCCAATTTCTTGGACAGACAACTCTCTAAATTATATCACGTCTTTATTTCGTTGAAAGGACAACTATTTCAATGTTAAACCAGGAATTATAACCTGTCTGGAGTTTGGGAAACGGAAGCTAATTCACACAGAGTATAAAGACCTCCACAACCCACTTCTTTTTGGATTAGTCCATGAAACCATGCAGATGTTCCCACTGCAACTGAGGTCATGGGTGCCACATTTGGTGACGGCCTTCTCTTCCCGGGGGGGGCTGTGTGCGGCAGCTCCCCCTGGGCCCCTGTCCCAGCTGCTCTCCAAGCCGCAAACCTGAGCTAGTCTTATCATTTATGAACAGCCAGAAAACAGTCAAGGAGCCTGCTGCTGACATATGCAATCTCACAAAGCCCCTGGGAAACAAACACGTTTGGGGCGATGGCTTGCAATCTCTGTCCTCTGAAAATGCAGATAAGCCACCTTCTGAATAAAAATCAAGTCACGCGCTGGTCTTGGCTCTCTGGGACACACTAGGATCTTCCCCTTCGGATTCAGCAGTGAGACTGCAGCTCCAACATTAATGTCACTGTCCAGAAATTCGCTGGAGAAGCAATGTCGGCAAAGCCGACATAATACAGGGTGATGATGTGTTCACTGTTCTTGCAGACGCCACCTCCTTCACGGATTCGCTCATTCAAATGCGAACCCACCCTGAATGCTAGAGAAACACAGATGAACCAGGTTCTTCTCCGACCTCAAGGAGCTCCCAGCCCAGTCTGGTAGAGATGTCAGAAACATGTAAATTATTCCACAATGTGTCTTACATGGAAAAGAGCTTGATACGTAATGCTATGGAAACGCAGAAAATGGCCTGGGGAGAATCCATGAAGGCTTCAAATGAGGCAGGGCTCTTAAAGAGTGGGTGTTGAAGTATGAATAGGAGTTTAGCCCATAGAGGTGAGCAGGATTGTCATTCCAAGCAGAATATGCAAAGACACAGAGGTGTAGCCCCACGTGGAACTTGTGGGAGGAAGCAGTGGCCAGTGAGGGTTGAAAGGCAAGTTAGAAATGACTTGTGCAGGATCTTAAATGCCAGACCAAAGAGTTTAGACCTATCTTGAAGAATAGCTAGGATGAAATAAAAGCGTAAAGTACAGTGTCTGGAGTAACATGGTTTTTAGCAGGGAGAGGGAGAGGCTGGACTGCGGAAGCCAGTGAAGAGTCTACTGTAACAGTCTGAGGGAAACTGGTGAATGAAACCGGGACTAGCTGGTGGCAGCGGAAATTGAGAAGGGAAGGTGGGGCCGAAATGCCCAAGTTATCCTGATAGGCCTTGGGGACTGCATTTGGCTGGTAGGAGTAGACTGGGAACACTGTAATAAGAGAAGGTAACTAAAAGAAAAACTGTGTCTCCACTCACAGTGCTTCTGACACCAAATATGGGAGTTCTTCCCCGCACCAATCAATTTTCCAAGTCCCTAGAAACCAACTGGATGTCCTAGAAATTTAGTATGTTATTTATTTATTTATTTATTTGAGAGAGAGAGCACAAGCAGGCAGAGCGGCAGACAAAGAGGGAGAAGCAGGCTCCCCGCCAACTAGAGAGCCCTACAGGTGGCTCGATCCCAGGACCCTGGGATCATGACCTGAGCCAAAGGCAGACACTTAACCCACGGAGCCACCCAGGCGCCCCTAGACATCTTAGAATTGACTTCAGTCTGACCCTAACTACCTGGAGTCGGCATCAAACTCCACAGGTGAAGGGCTCCCTCCCACGAGGCTGCTCTCACCTCAGAAGCCGATCATGAGCAGTGGGTCCTTGGGGTCCCCACACTTCTGTCAGACTTGGCGACCAAGTTGGGAGTTCCCACACCCATCCTCCACAGGATCAAGAATTTTCTGGAAGGGCCCTCAAAACCCAGGGAAATATTTACTTAAACACTTACCAATTTATTAGAAAGGACATTCTAAAGGATACAAATGAACAGCCAAATGAAGAGGTAGATAGGGTGAGGTCCAGAAGGGTCCCAACACGGGAGCTTTCGTTCCCGTGCAGCTGGGTTGTGCCAACCTCCTGGCATGGGGATGTGCTCACTAACCTGACAGCTCTCAGGGCACCAGCGTTTCGGGAACTCTGCGGAGGCATCATTGCATGGCATAATTGATTATTAATTCAATCTGTTGAGAGGGCCAGGGCGTGGGGCTGAAGTTCCAAATTTCTAATCATGGCCTGATCCTTCTGGAGACCAGCCCCCACCCAAAGTACTTGAGGAGCCCACCAAGAGTCACTACATTAAAACAGAAGACGTTCTCATCACCCAGGAAATTCCAAGGGATTTCGGAGCTCTGTGTAAGGTGCTCCTCCCACCCCCATCGCTCAGGAAATTTTAGGGGTTTTAGGAGTTCCATGTCAGGAACTGGGGCAGGGACCAAATACATGTATTTCTTATAACATCACAGTGATTCTGCCATTCCCAGTGGCCCTGTGCACTGGGCCCACATGCTCTACCTTCGGGTGATAGTCATGGCGCCCCTACGCAGAGTGGGCGTTCCTTCTATGGCGCCATGTCTCGAGCGGCACCTCTCCCCCATTGGCTGCCGTGCCTGGATGTTGGAATAGTCTGAATTTGGAAAAGTACAATCGGGAAATAACTTTTATGTTTCTTCCCACCCAAACCTCAGGCAGCCCTCTTAACTATTTTGTTTTTCCCCCACTCATTTTGGGTATTGGTCGAATTTTCAGGTACTCTAGCAGTCCACACGCTGCAACCAAGCTTCAACCTTTCATCCAGGCCACATCTACTCTCCACCTCTTAGCCCTGCTCCAGAAACCCCTGTCTCAGTACTGGTGTTTTAGGGGCCCTCCAGGGGCCCTTGGAGGAGAAAAGGGACAATAGGAATGGGGTAAATTTCTATTCGGTTAACTGGTGCTCTCTGGAGCGCTTATGGTGGCCAATGCCCTCTGCCATGCCTTCATTCCCTCTCTCCCTGTCTCTCTCTCTCTCTCTCTCTCTCTCTCTCACACACACACACACACAGTGATTCCTGGCTCTTTCGAGGTGTCTATAGTCTTCTGCCCTGGAGATTCACACTCAGTCTTTCTGCTGGGGACCCCTCCACAAGCATTCAGCTCTATCAGCAAAAGCCTTTTCAAGATGGCACTCAGCTAGCTAGCTGGTTTCCCCCTGACCCGTGCGAACTCACACTCCTTTGCTCTAACAGGCAGTGGACTTGTACTTCCTTCTCTTATAGCTCCCTCCCACCTTCCTCCCTGCGAGGAAACTCCTACAGCCTCCTGACTTGAGACTCATCTAGGTGAGGGTCTGGGGCTGCCAGTTTCGGGGTACACAGGTCAGTTTCACGTGAGCATTTTCTTATGCAACCATCTGGTCCTGAGATATTCTGCAATTGAGCAAAAGTCCAGCTGGAGATGAAGCACTTGGCTCCCTTCTGGAAAAGATCTCCCCGTCTCACCTTACTGCCTTATTCACTTAAATTCAAAGGATCCTCTCCATTGGATTTCTATTTATTTCTGGTCGCTGAAATATGAGTTATGGTCACTGTGGAATTCTGCCCAGTGCCTCTCTTTAGAGGCATTTCTTACCAGGCATTTCTCTAAACTCTGAAGTTTAGCTGAAATTCCAAGTCAAAATTTTTTAAAAATCCACTTAACACTGCTACACTTCTCTCTTTTTGTTTGAAATCAACAAATTTTCATTAAATCTAAACATTCCTTTTGGATCTCAACTGGGAGCCTTCCTGGCTTCTCCAAAGCCAATGGCTTGTATTTTTTTTATGTTGGGAGCCATCATCTTGTCAAAGCTCCCTGGCCCAACACACTTGCAGTTGTGACACCCGATTCTCTCTCCCGGGAGAGTGGGAGAGATGGGTGTCTCATGCAAACTGATCAAAGTAACCATTGGAGGAAGCCCTTGGAGCGAAAACCAGCAAGCTTGTTGTAATGGTAAGTGTGCGGCCTTTGACTCGGCAGTCCCCCCCACACTTCTACTCTGGGATGATGCAACATACATGGACGACAGAAGAAGTCTGTTTTATACGAGGAATTTAGCTTTGCGGTCAATGAGCACTAACCCAAATCATTTGCATCATACCTGAACATATATAAGCAGAAAAGAAAGCATGTCTGCTCTCAGGGGAGTTTTGATCCAGTTTATTATTGAGGCTGAGATGAGAAAATGCCTCTGTGCCCACTCAGACCCCCTACCACCTGATTATGGCTGGGTAAGAGTTTGAAATACGACTCTGAGTTATTTTCTTCCTATTTTTCTTTCCCTTATTGAGGCAAGTAGTCAGCTGTATGCTGACTCATTGCCTCAGGTATGGTGTGTTTCTGTCAGAGAGCAGAAGTAGCCTACAAGACTTCCCGGCTATTGTGTTCAAAAGGTAGGCCCTTAGGGGCGCCTGGATGGCTCAGTCGTTAAGCGTCTGCCTTCGGCTCAGGGCGTGATCCCGGCTTTCCGGGATCGAGTCCCACCTCGGGCTCCTCCGCTGGGAGCGTGCTTCTTCCTCTCCCACTCCCCTGCTGTGTTCCCTCTCTCTCTGCCTGTCTCTCTGTCACATAAATAAATAAAATCTTAAAAAAAAAAAAAAGGTAGGTCCTTAAAGTATCCCGGAGAGTTTTCTAGAAGACCTAAAAGGCAGGGTACTTGGGGCCTAGACCAATCTTCTTGATCTAAGAAGGGATGACATCAAGGCTTCCCTCACCTCGGAGTAGAAAGAGATGCCCCTGGGCTTGAGGGAAGGAGAGAAATCTGTGCATCACGGCCAAGGGCCTGGATACCACTTGAACCACCACGCAGGGAAGCAGCGAGACCCTGAAGAAATGGCAGAATAGGCAACAGAGGGCCTTGCAGAAGATCCCCAGTGTAAGCATGAAACAAAAGTAGGCAGAAGCCACCAGACCTAACAGACCCTGAGGACAGAAACGAGGGATCACCTGATGGGAGCCTGTATAGACTACTCCTTGACCCTGCATAACATCCCAGAACTTTGGCCCAACCCTGCATGCGTGCTGGGACCCACAAAGAAAGGCCAAAGTGAAGTTTTCTCCCAGTCAGTCAGACGGAAAGCTTAGTGTCAGAAATTAAATTGCATTATAGAAAATAAAGCTTTATTTGTTACTCACCTGGGTTTTTGGACTGAGATTTCTCCCTCTAGCTCAGGCTTTCTTTGGGCATCAAAGCCTATAGAGGAAATGAAGCTGGCTTCTTCCGCAGAGGACGAAGGACCGAACCTACTAGCCATGGCGGCAGCTTGAACGGGGAGGGAGGGGGTAAGGGAGCAATCAGCTGACACTTTCATCTTCCCCATTGCTGTGATGGCAAATTCTACATGAGGCTGAAACTGCCACCACGAATTAGTTGTGTAGTTGCTCTAAATGGCACTTAAACTTCTACAGAGGAAACTAAATTTAGTCCCTCAGCATAAACGCGGTTGTCTGGCTGACGGGAGCCGAAACAAGCATAGGAACGTGTTTTCAGAGACGGTTGAATAATACATGTCACGGCAGGAATGCAGAAGCTCGGAAAAGATGGTGCTCTGCAGACGGCAGGCTCCCCCCTGAATTTCAGAGAAAAAAAGTAACAATGAAAGGATGACTTGATAATAGGAAAGGAGAGAGGAGTAATTTTTAGTTCAATTTTTCTGCCTCTGAGCAGAGAGTAGCAGAGGAAAGAAGCCAGGACAAATGGTGAAGATGTCCTTGAGGTCTGAATTCAACTTTTATCTGACGGACAGTCCCTAAGGAGCGGAGTGGAGTTAGGCAGCCCGGCTCCCAAAGGGTTCGTGGTCCTGGGTGGGGGGGGGGGGGAGGTGGGAGAGAAATCTAGCTCTGTGCTGACATCCTTGTGCCTCCAGGGGCCGTAGGAGCCCAGAGCCGGGGGAGGGGGGTGACTGATGGTCCGTGATGGTTCCCAGAGGCTCAGGGAAGCTGCACATTGAAGTGGTATTTAAGCTGGATTTGGAAGGTTGAGAAGTGGGGAAGGGAATTCTCCAAGGAAGGAAGAGATTTGGAGATAGGAAAGAGTATGGTGAGTTCAGCAAAGGGAGACACCTCTCCTATGATGGGTGCATGGACTACTGGGTGCCTACGGATTGAATGTGTCTCCCAAAAATTCCTATATTGGAGCCCTCATCCCCAGTGTGATAGTATTTGGAGGGGGAGCCTTTGGGAGGTAACTGTGTTTGTGTAAGTCATGGGGGTGGAGCCTCCATGACGGATGCCTTAGTCTGCTGGGGCTGTGATCACAGAATACCATAGACTGGGTAACTTACAAACAACAGAAACTATTTCTCACGGCTCCAGAGCTGGGAAGTCCAGGCTCAAGGTGCTGGCAGATTCAATGTCTGGTAGAACCTTTTTTTTTTTTTTTTTTAGATTTATTTATTTATTTATTTTAGAAGAGAGAGAGAGACCACGAGGGAAGGGAGAGGCAGAGGGAAAGGAAGAGAGAGAATCTCAAGCAGACTCCGTGCTGAGCGAGGAGCCCAAAGTGGGGCTCAAGGCCAAGACTCTGAGACCACGATCTGAGCCAAAATCAAGAGTCAGATGCTTAATCAACTGAGCCACCCAGCCGCCCCTGCCTAGGGCCTTTTCAAATAAAAGCACTAATCTCATTAGTGAGGGCTCCACCCTTATGACCTAAGTATCTCCCAGAGACCTCTACCTCTAAATACTATCAACCCTGGGGGCTAGGAGTTTAACATACGCATTTGCAGGGAAATACAACATTCAATCTGTAGCGATGGAATTGGTACCAGAGCTCTCTCCCTTGACCATGTGAGAACACAGTGAGAAAGACAAGAAAGGCAGAAGTGATGAGGACTGAGAGTTTTTCGGATAGATGGCAGATAGCCAACCGCTGATTTGGGAAACTCAGAATACCCAGCAGCAGAGGTCAGAATTAAAGCAGGCCTCTCTTCAGAAACTGCGCGAGCAAGAAGAATGTACTGAAATGTTTAAAACATCGAAAGAAAAAAACCCCACTAACTACAAATCCATATCCAGTGAAATTATCCTTCAGAGTAAATAAGAAATGAAAATTTTCTCAAACAAAACTAGTGGGAAATCAACGGTAGCGATCTTATCCTGCAAGAAACGTTAGTAGGAGTAGATTTGAGAAGGCAAATAATACGGGCCAGAAATTTGGGATGACACAATGAAAGGAAGAGAACTGGGAAAGGAATAAATACATAAGCAAGTAAAAGAATGCAGTCTTTTATAAATAATAACATAAAATCTTTTACGATAGTTCCCCCTTATTTGTGGGAGATCTGTTCGCAGACCCCCCCGTGGATGCCTGAGACCGTGGATGGTACCAAACCTTACATACAGTATGTTTTTTCCTATGCATACATACCTATGATAGCTTCTATTAGAAATTAGGCACCCTAGAGATTAACAACATAACTACTGATAAAATAGAACAATTATAATGATATATACTGTGATAAAAATTATGTGCATGTGGGCTCTCTCAGAATATCCGATTGTCCTGAACTCATCCTACTTCTTGTGATGATGTGAGATGATGACATGCCCACATGATGAGAGGAAGTGACGCGGGCGTTGTGACGTCACATAGGCTACTACTGACCTTCCGATAAGAGGTCAGAGGAAGATCATCCGTTCATCTGCTTCCCGACTGCAGCCGACTGTGGTTAACTGAAATTGTGGAAAGCGAAACCGTGAATAGGGGGGCCTACTATATTCCCCTTATTCTTGACTGAGCTGGAAGACAACTTTAAAATAATAGCAGTAACTATGTATTGGGTGATTATAGCTTACGGATAAGTGGAATGAGTGACAGCAATGTCTTAAGAGGTGGGAGACAGGAATTGGAAAGAGCGTGTTAGGAGATACACACAGCTCTCCCGGTGGTGTGCTGATCCACCCTCCTGCCAGCGAGGCATATGGAAGTTAGATTTGTTGGTAATCAGCCAAATTGCAGGGATTCCATCTTACCGAAGTAAATAAGGGCTTGACTCCCAAATGGATAGCTACTGCTCAGGAAAAACATACCCTGAAGCTATATCATCAATGCGCTACCAATGGAAAATTCCCCCGATGTGCATCTTAACCTTTGATATATGGGAAGGGTCACATCCCAATGCCACCAGTCAAATTCTAAGAAGAATTAGTATTATTATTTTTTTCAGTATATTCAAATTCTCAAAGAGCTCATTTTTGGTAATGATCCCCAAGTCCATTGCCAATATCTCCAAGTGCATTCATCATTTTTTCCTGAAAGCTCTGAAATATTGCTGCACAAAGCAGCAGCTGTCATATCAGGATTTCGGGTGATGTGATAATTCGTATTTCAAATTCCCTAAGATCCCGTGAAAAAGTCACAAAAATCTAAAGTCAGATGAAGAAAAAGGAAGCAGGGGATTTCAGAGCCCCAAGAGTCATGACTGCCCAAGCTCCGGGAGGGCGCCCACAAAGGGTTCGCGCTGACGGCTGCGTGTGGCCCGCAGGGCTTACGGTTTCTGATCGCCAGGAAAAACTCAGGGTGTGAATGACCGTGAATTAGCTAACTCAGCACTGGAGCTCGAGTCAAAGTATCCAAAATACTTGGGTGTTTCTGGTACCCACCAGAATTCTGACCATATCAGGCAGTGAATGTCTACGTAACTAACCATGTTGCTTGGCCACCTGCTCTGTCCCCGGAACCATGCTGGGTGCTAAAAGTAAATGACAACCCCATCAGTGTAGCTGACATTGGTCAAGCATTTACTATGTGTCAGGCCCTTTCTTCAAGGCGTTTCTTGCAACCCTACGATCTCCTTATGAGGTTGACACATCTTCATTTTATGGATGCTAATCTGAAGGTAAAGCCAGTTAAGTAACGGTACGAGGTCACACAGCTAATATTTCCTGGAACTGGGGCATAAGCCTGAGCCCATTGGATTTCAGAACTCCCAAACTATGAGGCTCCATGTTGTCCTGGGAGATGGGCACAACACAGATCCTACCATCACAGAAATTGCAGTCTGGTTAGAGACAGACACACCAACGTAGGAGAGACTAGAACACACAGTCGGCTGAGGGGGCTAAGTATGGATGGGCACGGAGGCCGCCAGGAGATGGGGCACTTGACCTGGTCTTGAAAGATGAGTAGGAGTTTGAGGATGGAGGAGAGAACGAAGGCCATGCTGGGCAGGGGGGAAAGCAGTGTGATGACATGAGAGGGTAAAGGGGTGTATGCAGTGCGGGAAAGTACGTAGTTCCGTGTGACAGGAAACTAGACAGTGGAAGGGGACATAAGTAATAAGACTGGCTCTAGGAAAGTCAGCAAGGCCAGTTTTCAGAAGGCTTTGAATGTCGAGCTAAAGAGCTCCAACTTGTTACAGTCAGCCTCGAGAGCCTTTAGTAAGTTTTGAAACAAGTGTCACGTGGTGAGTGCTGCAGTTCAGATAAAAGTGACTTTAATTTCCATACAGATTTCTCAGAATTCCTGCCCTGCTCCCTGTGGAGACGTGAAAGGATGGCTTATAAAGTCCTTAGGTAGAGACCTAGGTAAGGCCCCAAGGGAATTTTTGAGTCTTACCAGAAGTGTAAGAGGTCACCGAGAAGCCTCCTCCACCCATTCCTGCCAACCTGTAGCCCTCCGGCCCACGGCGGCTGCCTGCCACCAAAGCAGTACCGGAAGCGCGTGGCTGATGTGGGGCCCGAATCCTCAGTCACTGGGGCAGAAGCAGAGCAAGCGGAGAGGAGCCCAGCCTGGAACCCACACCGAAGTTACAGGGCTAATTTTAGGGACAGCAAACTTGGGACAAGCCCTTTGATCGACCTCACGTGTGTTATCCCGTGAGATGCCGCCGCGTGAGAATATTTCAGGCCTGAAAGATCATTCTTCTGGGGAAAGGAAAATTTTTAGATTTCTCATAAACAGCTCACTTTTATAAGGAGAACTGAAGAGCTAAAATTAAACTGCCTCAATTATTTGGCTTTGAAACTGACTTCTGAAACTCACAGAGGACTTTGTGCAAATTACCAGCAATCCTGGAAAAGAGTCCTTGCAAACCTCCCAGGGCAGCAATATCCTGAGAAGATCATGCCTGCCTCCGGCCCGCTGGGCTGATCAGCGAAGCCCAGGCAGGTAGGCCCTGGGGCAAAGCGGCTAAAGGAAATAAATCAGAAATTGATTTCGAAACAAGAAACCACCTCCGCCCTCCTCCAGCAACAAGTGTCATTTCCTGCTGGTCAAGATTCAACCTTGCCTCTAGGGGGGCGGGGTGCTGCTGGCCTTGTATTTCCTCACTGCCCTGCATTCCCTTGCCGGGAATCAGGCATCATCATCCGTATCAGAGAAATGACTGAAAGGGAGTCCGACTTGCACAAGGAGATAGGTGCAAAGAGTTCGCAGCAGCCCTGATGGCAACATCCCCAAATCGGAAACAGCAGGGAAGAATACAGAACCTGGCGACACTTCACACAGGTTGATACGAAGCGTGTCAAGGTACGTGGATAAATATCAGAAAACACACTCTTGGATTACAGTAAAGGAAGTTCATAATGACTCCTGGAGTTTGCTACCATTTATTTAAAACCTTGTTATTCCTGGGCTCTTGCCAATGGAGCAAAAGTATAGAAATGTGCTCACTTCAGTTTGAAAATTTTCTCTGGGGAGGAAAGTAAATGAGGCCTAGTGGGGCATTTAGGGACTTCAGTGCTGTGATGTTTTATTTGAAACAAAAGATTAAGAGATCTGAACGGAAGGGAGCTCTGTTCAGTTGGCCAAACTGAGTGTCACGGGCACGAGTGTTCATTACATTAGTCTCTGGACTTCTATTAATGTTACAAATATTTCATAAAAAGTCTATTTTTTATTAAGATTTATTTATTTATTTGAGAGAGAGAGAGAGCCCAGGGTGAGCAGGGGAAGGGGCAGAGGGAGAATCTTTAAGCAGACTCCCCGCTGAGCGCAGAGCCCAACCCCGGGCTCAGTCCCACGACCCAGAGATCAGGACCTGAGCTGAAATCACGTCAGCCACTTAACTGACTCAGCCACCCAGGCGCCCCCAGAAAAAGCATATTTTTAAAGAGGTGATCAGGTCTCTTTTTCCTGCTCACAGTCAGAGGTTAGGCCATGTATATGAATTAGGTCAAGGGCTGACTCAACAGGAAGTCTGGAGGAACCAAGCATATGACAGCTGGATCATCGGGTAGGCATCGGGCTCTGCAGAGGGAAAGGGCAAGCAGTGGATTTGGGATGGACAGGCCAACAGTATGTGGCACGCACAGGCAAAGGGTGGGCTGGGGAAGGGCAGAGACCCCAAAGCAGTTTTGGGGGAGGTCAGTAGAAGAGAGGCTCACATCCAGTGGATCCCAAGGATAAAACTGGGCTAATAGTTCTGTGCGTTAGAGCAAAAAAACGCTGGTCATGGGCTTTGCAATTTCACAGACCACTGCCTTGAAAAAATGGTAAGTCTTGGCAACCAGTATGTGTGGGGAGGGGGGGCGGGCAGGGGTGCCAAGTCAAATCGTTAACAGAAAAAAAAAACTATCTATTCTATTCTTACTTCATTTCTAAAAAATAAAGAGTATTTTTACATCAACAAATTAGGAAGAATACAGCAAAAAAAAAAAAGTATGCTATTCCCATTGAACAGATACAGGCTGATGGAAGAGTCACTCATGGACCCACTTTCACATTTTGCCACATGACAGCAAAAGTTTTGCCCCCTGCTGTGCTTGTCCGTGGACCAGCTATTGGGAAGTAGCATGAATGGTCTGATACCATGGGAGCAAAGCTTTGGGTGGGCAAAGAGGCAAGATGCGACGCTGGAAAGGCAAACTGGGTCAAAGCCATAAAGACCCCTGTCCTGGGTCCCTCCTGACACTACTCAGACTTCAGTTGGGTGGGGGCGTACTGTTGGTTGATTTATCCAGCTCCCTCTTTACCCTTGGGGATCCCGGACAGCCAACCTGCTCATCATGCATCAGCAGCGCCAGCCCAGAAGATGGATGGATGGGTTACCCGATATAGGAAAATACGAACACGTTAAGGGAATGGAGTAGGCAGCCTCTATAGGAGAGCCTGAAGTTTAAAAAGACAGGCTAAACATTATGAAGGAGTTTAAAAGCACCCAAGTTTGACTTCCAACTGTTTCAGCCTCACTCTGTGACTTTGAGCCAATTATTTAACATGTCTGCCTCGATTTCCTTGTCTGTAAAATGGGCATAAATAAATAATCATGGCAGCTACAGTGTTATGATGAGAATTAAGCGAATTTATATCAGTAAATCACCTCATGCAACTCACTAATGTGAGCTACTTTTATTATTAGACTAGTATTACCTCCCTTTCCCTCCTGAGGGAAACTGAGGCTGAAAGTGAATGAGCTCCTTAAATTCCTGCAGCTGGAGCCCATTCCTGTGGCTCCAAGCCCACCATTCTCACCACTAGCCCACCTTCTCTTGACGCGCTGGCCTAGATCATTGTGGATGAAATGTCTTGGCTTTTCTACCAAGAATCTTCCCAAGTGTGCTTTCCAGACTGTTCTTGGAGAGTAGTGAAAGGGGCACAGGTCTTCAGAGAAAGCTGCCACCACGTTTACTTCAGTCAGGAGCTAGGGACTTAGGAAAGAAGATCCTGCTTGTCAGCGAGGCTAGCATTGATCGAGTAATGACTACGTCTCAGCTAGGGGGGCGGCGAACTACCGTCCATGGGCCAAATCTGGTTTTGTAGGGCTGGTGAATTAAGAATGATTTTTTACACTTTTAAATGGTTAGGAACAATCAAAAGAAACATACTATTTTGTAAACAGTAAAATTATATGAAATTCAAATTTCAGTGTCCATAAATGAAGTTTTATTGGAACACAGCGACACCCATTTCTTTGCATATCGTCGAAAGCTGCTTTAGTGCTCGAAGGCCTAAAAGATTTCCTATCTGGCCCTTTACAGGGCAAGTTTGTTGAGTCCTGTGCTGGATGCTAATCCTGGGGCTTTACCTGGTTTACTCACTCAGTCTTCCCGAGTCCGTGTGGTAGAGGCACGCATGCTGACCTTGTCTGCCTTTGGGAAGCAGATGCTTCTAGGGCACAGGTGAGTCACGTACACGAAATCAGAGTTGGGACTGACTGCTGGAACGCTTACAAAGAACGAGGGACAATTTCCCCCTTTGGCCGAATTCTTCCTAACACTCATCGGCCTCGTTCAGTCTTCTCAGAGAAAATAAAATGACTCCTACTATTAGAGGGACATAAATTAAGTGGAGAAGGGAGGATGTTTTTGCAATCGTTTAATAAAGCAGATGGTGGGTAGTGGGTGGTGGTGTAGGGCTTGGCTGGTCCAGATGGATGACGGGAAGAGGAGGGGTGCCGGTCAGAGCCAGAGGAGGGTGGTAATTGTCAGACAGCCAAGCTTCACTCTGAGTGGTCCCTGGGGGTCTCAGCATTCAGGACCGGGGCTTGAGATCACTCTGGAGCCCCAGAGCTCTGGGGGATGGCAGTTCATGCTACTGGAAGGAGTTCAAGAGACACAGAGAGAAGCCTAGGTCATGGCCAAGGTACTTCCTGCTCAGGGTCTTGCTTCTGCCTTGAAGTTTTTGGCTTCTGTCCTGAAGCTGCGTTGTCCCTGTGTTTCACAACTCCCACCCCTGAGCTGTCACCCCAGGGTCTGATTTGGGCCAAGCAAGGATTTGTAAGCGTTCCTGTACAATGGGAAAGAGAACCTTCCAGAAAACAAGTTTGTTTTCCAAAGTAATAAGGGTGAGCGGGGCAGAGACCTTATCTAGTCCAGACACTCTGTTAGGAGTTTTAGAAGTAGTATGCCATTAACCCACACAGTGACCTGTCAAATGAGACCATGGCGCGGAGATGGCTCAGGGCAGAAATTGCTACAGTTACCTTTGTACAAGGTGGGATAGGCACACAGAAGATCCCGGACTTCTCCTCCTCGGTCTCAGAGATTCCACAGGGTAGTAAAGGATAGAAGAATCCAGAAGGAGGGGCCAGGTGACGAAGATGAAGATGGGCTTTCTAGGTAACTAACAATAGAAGCTAACATTTCTTGATGCTTACTGTGTGCCAGCCCTAGTTCTAAGCCTCATATGCATTTATTTATTTAAATCTTATCATCCTGCAAGGCCAGTGCAATTGACTCTCATTATTGATGCGAGTTTTGTTCCATAAATTCTCCCCAAGCACTCTGAATTCATGAATTCTGAACCAGTGCTCCCACAGGAAACATGAGGTTGGGGTCCTGTAAGCCTCTGGTCGCAGCATTTTCACCAACCCATCAATACCTAGCCTTGTTTTATGTGTTCCTGTTTAAAGACATTTCGTTTACTCTATCGTTGGGTGATCAACGTTAACCTCCTGGCCAAGAGCACCGTAACTCCTGTCTGAATGAAGCTTAGCTAACACCAGCTTTTCTCCATAGTGCACCTTACAGCCTTCTCGTGCGCACGAGCAAAGGCAGAGCTTCAGCACCTCAAGATCACCAACAAACAGCCCCAGAATGAGAAACCCTGAATGTCCTGCAAAAAGAACGCCTGCTTAGAACAGGAGAGCTGAAACAAGGAGCAGAGTGTCATCTTGCTTGACCGTAGCTGGGAACGTGCATTTCAGACAACTCACATTTTCCCCACTCCACAAGTGTGCATGAATGATCGTGAAAGTGTATGTGTTTAGGGGTCACAAAGAATCGTATCCAGTAGTGGAATCTGCAAATATGGAGTTTGGGAGTAATGAGGACCCACCGTACTATTATATCCCTGTTTTCCAGATGGGGACACTGAGGCATAGAAAGGCAAAGTGCCTTCCTCCAGGTCTCCCCAGGAAGTGGCAGAGCCAGGATATACACTCAGGCACCGGCATAACCTCTATACCACACTGCTCTCTTCTCCCATGTGCCCACGGATGTGTGAGAGGGGCAGCAGATGGAAGAAGGCTGGAATATGTTTGCTTGACACGGTGTCTGTATGCTGTGGGCAGGTCTAGCCACATGGGGAGACTTAGGATTCCCACTGCATGGGATTGGGTTTAAAGGAGGTAATGTGTGAGGCAACAGACAATACAAATAATATTTAACAAATGGTAACCCCCTCCCCACAACACACAGAGAAAAGGCGAAGCCTCAGAAAACCCCCGAGACAGCACACACGGCATGGGATCTGAGAATAGACATAGTTGTGCATCTTTGCCTACCTGTCTCCAAGGAGTCCGACTGGAAACTCACCGTCATCCAGGATCCCATATAAACATAAAATATTCATGGAAACTCAACTGCCACAGAAATGCCAGCAAATATGTTCAAATATGTTTCAAAGCTCGGTAAAAACCAATCTGTAACAATTTCAAAACTGCAACAGAGCAAAAGAGATCAAGATTTGTTTCATGGATTCAAAATGATCAGGAAAAGTGTTGGGAAGTTTATTCATTTCGAAAACTCTATCAATGGATTAGACACCAATTAATTGCTAAGAGAGAATCTAAGACTGCTCTGTGTTCAGTGAGATGTCATCAATTGAAAACGGTGCTTTGCTAATTGAATGTATAATTTGAACAAATTCAAAAGAGTATGTCACACTTGAACAGGTGAAGAAAGAACACGGACTGAAATATAGAAAGAGTTAGGCAATCAAGATGGTTTTTTCAAAGTAACCTGGAACAATAGATGCATTAAGCTTCTAAGTTCTGGAAACCGCCCAAAGGTCAAAGACTTGGAGACCAGGTGAAAAGGGCCTTTGGAGGCATTGAGTCTGAAATGAAAATTGGTTCTGTGCACAGAGTAGGTGAGCAGTATCGGAGCCTGTGCCAGTGGCTGTGGGTGGCAGGGATACGCCAGGCAGAAAACAAACAAGGACTGAAACAAAAAAGTTAAAAAAAAAAAAAAAACACAAGAAAAGGAAGAAGAAGATCCATTTACTTACCTTGATGGTTACTCAATTTTAAACTGAGCTGGAAGCCAGTGAGTTTCTAAAGAGACTGTGCAACAGCTATCTCCCCAGGGGCTGAGTTTTGTTGTGAATAAATCCTGGGGGGAAAACGTAGTTTCTGCTCTCAATGCTTCTCTGGTTCTCCTTCTTAAAATAAAGGGAGCAGTAAGCTTGACTACCAGAATATTAGGAGATTTATGGACTTCATCCCAGGACAAACGGTAGGTATTTTATTGTTGCTTCCAGAAGGGACCTTCTGTACAAGACTCTGTAAGAAAGAGGACACTATTGCTCTTGGGGCAGCTCTATCCTACCCCCCACCATCAGTATAGCCCGGGACTGCTAGCAGAATAGACAGCTCTTTGCAACCTTAACCCTTCATTCCAGACCTTCCCTGGCCAGGCAGCTCACGTCTGTCCTTCCATGATCTGCATGAGACAGTCAGACAAATGCTCAGAATTTCTGTGCAGGAGCATAAACTTCTCTTTGGGAGGAATCCATCACGGAAAGACATGTGAGCAGTACCAAGGGAGCAAAGAAGGGATTAGAGAATTCAGTATTAAGAGTGAACAGAACTGAGGCTAGAAAGGTGGCAAGAAGGAGGGGATAGGGGCCCCAGGGTGGCTCAGTCAGTTAAGCGTCTGTTTTTGGCTCAGGTCATGATCCCGGAGTCCTGGGATTGAGCCCCACATCGGGCTCCCTGCTCAGTGGGAGAATTCTCTCTGTCCTCCTTCCTCTGCCCCTACCCCTGCTCACTCCCTTGCTCTCAAATAAATAAATAACATCTTAAAAAAAAAAAAGGAGGAGGAGGAGGAGGAGGAGGAGGAGGGGATAGGAGGAGCAAGAAGGTTGAACCCACATTACCGGAGCTGGAACGAGAACTGTAGAAGTAACCAAGGGTGACCTATTAGAATTAGGGATACAGGTGTGATTTGAACTTCTTCGTGGATGCTGCCGTGCGCGTGCCCCGTAGCTCTGAAGGCTTCTCTACAAGCCAGCGTCTGCATGTGAGTTTTCTTTGGTGAGAGTTATGAAAAAGGGCTAGATTCTCCTTCTGGGATTGACTGGCTGTGGAATGGGGACAATCTGAGCCGGATAGGAAGGTCATCCCCACACTGACCTCAGGGAGAGCAGGAGCTGGGAGTTGGTGTGAAAAAGACAACTAGCCACCCTTTCCCCCCAATTCCCAGAGTTCTGGGGGCACAAGTGGGCCCGCAAGCTGGCCTGAGGTGACCCTGTTCCTTTGCCAAGATGGCTGCACCCGCAGAAATTACGCCTTAGACCACAATCTCCTCGGAGGAAGAGAGCCCCGCGGGAGCTGTGGCAGTGAGTCAAGCGCTTTCTCAGGCTGTACTTCACTCTCTGATACCCCCCTCTCTGATCTCTCTACTCCAAAATTGCAGGGGCTCTCTCGGAGTTTTTTTTATCCAACATTCACATTCTCAGCATATGCTATGCCACTTTAAAGCACTTTTGTGTCTGCGATCTCATCTGACCCTCACAGCAACCGTGCAAAGCCGGCAGAGCAGGCGTAATTACGATCATCATGAAGGATGCGAAACTCGGACGCAAGGAGGAGCTCAAAGTAGGGGAGGCTTGGCCAGAACAATCTCTGGGCTCGTGGTCTTGCAAATGTTGGTGCTGGAAGCAAACATGGTTACCATCGCCCCCTTTCTTTCCAGGAAACTGAGGCTCAAATTGGGGTAAGTCAAAATGTCCTTAGCTAGTCAGCTGCAGGGTTAGGACTTGAAATCAACCCCCTCCTGCCCCCCGTCTCCAGCTAAGCTGTCTAAGCACAGCTTGTGGTAGTGTTTGATCTGCTTCTCTATTTCCTTTCCTCTGCAAGGCAAGAGTAACTCATCATTTATGGGGACTGGCAAATTTGAGTTTTCCTTTTTGTAGATTCCACGGGTGAGCATCCAAGCCTGCCCTAAGCGCATCTGCCTTCCCGCAGAGCTACACCACTTGGGACTGGAGTTTCAACATACCCTTCAACTCACATCCATCCACCATCCATCCATCCACCATCAGTCCACCATCCGTCAGCTGCCCATCAGCTCTAGGGGCTCAAAGACTTTAACTTCTCAGGGTGGGTCCAGGCTGAATGAGGTGAGTCACTCCGTGTGAACTGGACTCAGGCCCAGACTTAGGAAGGAACCACATTACTGGGGTCTGCAATCTGGTTATCCCATCAAAGCCAATCATTTTTAATCACAAAAGCAGAAGAAACAGGAGGACAAACTCATGAATGGAACAGAAAATGACCTCTTTGTGACTGTTGGTCCATCTGTGGTTTACCTAATCCTAATAATAAAGTTAGGCCAGCCCTTACTGCTTATCCATCCACTCATCCATCCATCCACTCATTCATCCACCACCCACCCATCCATCCACCCATCCACCCATCCATCCATCCACCCACCCATCCACTCATCCATCCACCCATCCATCCACCCATCCACCCATCCATCCATCCACTCATCCATCCATCCATCCATCCACCCATCCACCCATCCATCCATCCACCCACCCATCCATCCATCCATCCATCCACCCACCCATCCATCCATCCACTCATCCATCCATCCATCCACTCATCCATCCATCCATCCATCCATTCACCCTCCTCAGTTCTTTACTCTCTCTTTCCTTCCATCACTGTGTTCTTTCATTCACCCATTAATTCATTTATTTATAAATTCTATAATTTATTCATTCATTTGTTCACCCAACAAGTTGTTATTAAGCACATTATTTTCCTCAGTTATTCGCAACAGCCTGGGTTCCTCCACCCCACACCCACGTACCTTCGTAGACGAGAAAACTGAAGGCCGGGGAAATTACATAATTTACCCAATAATTACTTGTTGACTTGTATAAAATTAAACGTCTTTCCTCAGAGGATTTTGATGCAGAGGAGGGAGCGTATCAGGTATGAACTGGTTGTGGCGACTAGGACCCAAAGCCCTTCTCCATGTTCATTACTTAAACACTCAGCAAGCGTGTATTGAACCCTGTGCCAAACAGGTAACAGAAGCCAAGGCCACAAAGAAGTAAAAACAAAACAAAACAAAACAAAAAATACAAAAAACACAAAAAACAAAACCCTAATCATTTGGTGGAAGGTGATTAAACAGACAATTATACGTTCAAAATGTGGCAGGTACAATCATAACGGCCAGTAAAAAAGGAAGAGACAACCTTGTTTGGGGTGGGTGGCCTGGGAAGTTTGCCTAAAGGTGGGAACAGCTGAGTGAGGCCCTGAAGGAAAAGTAAAAAGTTACAAAATAGAAGTTGCAGTCGATTTTTAAGCTATTTTCTTTTCATCACTATATATTTGTGATGAACGTTCGGAAGACAGATGGGCAAAAAATACAAACTCTCTCACTCC
Source organism: Ursus arctos (assembly GCF_023065955.2). Taxonomy (NCBI): domain Eukaryota; kingdom Metazoa; phylum Chordata; class Mammalia; order Carnivora; family Ursidae; genus Ursus; species Ursus arctos. The sequence goes on from NW_026622819.1 coordinate 61,291,929, forward strand.
CTCAGCACTGTTCCATACGCTTGAAACCCACTCCCCAGAGAGTTACCTCTGTTACCTGTAGTGAGAGCACCGCTCCGGAATTAAATGATCTCACTAAGGGCTGTGAATTTGGGATTTTCCAATTCTGTCATTTGTTCTGCAGTTATTAGCTGGCATCATTCAGTAAAGAAAAGCTTCCCCGTATCAACTAGACAAGCTACAGTTTATTCTTAAAAGGCAAACTAAGTAATTATTGCCTCTAGTTACCAATTTTCAGAGTAAAGGGTTTCTACACCTTTCTATCTATCCTTCCATCCATCCATCCATCCATCCTTCCATCCATCCATCCATCCATCCATCCACCCATCCATCCATCCTTCCATCCATCCATCCTTCCTTCCATCCATCCATCCATCCTTCCATCCATCCTTCCATCCATCCATCCATCCATCCATCCATCCATCCATCCTTCCATCCTTCCATCCTTCCATCCATCCATCCATCCATCCATCCATCCATCCATCCTTCCATCTATCCATCCACCCATCCACCCATCCATCCATCCTTCCATCCATCCATCCATATTGCTCTTTTATTTGTGTAAAATCACTTATGGACTGGTTACTTATTCATTCTGTATTTTTCAGTCAAAGTTATTTTCCTGTTTGATGCTCAAAATGTCCCAAGTTTGGCCAGTAGGAGCACCTATGAACTGGCTTTGTCCTTTTGACATGCCTTCAACATTCTTGCTTTCTCACACAATGATACTTATTTTATACTTTGCCCCAGACTTGGAATCACCCATTTCTTCTAGGAGCTCTTGAAGACTGGTACTCAGAAACTAAGATCTAGGTGCCAAGTAGGCTAGTCGCTATGAGAATACCATTTCTTCTAGGTCTTTTCAATGCACAGAACTAGGAAATGTATTTGTTTAATAAAATCATGAGTCTGTATTGATACTCAACATTCAAATTTAATGCTACAAATCTTATTTGCAACACCTCAATTCACATTTTGATCTCCTTTTCTCTCGAACCGGAAACCTTAGTTCCTGATGATGTATACATACATATTATAGATTCGCTTTATCCTATAATAAGCACTAAGTGATTACAATGTTATAATGATTATGCGTCTATGAGCAATGAAGTTGCAGAATGAAGTTCAGTATTTTTTGCAGCTCTTCTTATTCTTAAGGACAATCTAAGTACTGTCATCAGAAGTCATCTGAAATCTTTTCTCAGGGTGGTCAGGTGGAGAATTTAACATATTACTAGGGTTGTTTGTTTCAGTTTATTTACAATATTTGGTTGCCTTTATACTTTTTTTGTTGAATTTTTGAATAGCTGAACATTAACATAGTTAAAACATAAAACCATATTTTAAAAATGCACTCCAAGAAATATCTATTCCCGGGCTCTAGCCCCCAAGCTGTACAGCTTAGCATTGTTTGAATGAGTTTCCAGGTTATCCTTCCCTGTTGCTTTTCCTAAACACACTGTACACTTCTCCTCTGATTACACAAAAGGTAGCAAACCCTACACAGGGTTCAACAACTTGCTTTTTTACATAAGAAAATCCTCAGGAAGTCACTCCAAAACTGTACACAGAGATATTTCTCATTGATTTTTTTTAGACCGCAGAATAATCTACCATGTGAACATACCCTAGTTTATTCAACCGTCTCTGAATGATGCCCGTTTGAGTTGTTTCCAGTCTTCTTGCTCCTGGAAATAATACAGTGGAGATAAATAAGACAGGGAATGTTTTCCTATTTATGGAAGTCTATCTTCGGGGCAAATTCCTACAGGTAAAATTACTGGGTCAAAGAGTAAATACATATGCAATAGCATTACATGTTATAAAACTCCCCTTCGTGGGAGGTGGGCATTTTGCCCTTCTACCAACAACATACGAGACTGAGGCTTTCTTTGCAAACAATGCCCTTGGATTTCCGCCAGTCTGAGAGACGGGAGAGGGCATTTCAGTGGCGTTAAATTTGCATTTCCTTTATTCTGGGTGAGGTCGAGCGTCTCTTCCTGTGTTTGAAGACCTTTGCCCTGCCCTTGCTATGAGCAGTATCTCTTGCCCATTTTATCTCAATTTGGAAGAGCTTTTTAAAATTAATGAGATTTGCCCTTATGATATAAGTTGCTAATATTTTCTCTCGATTTTTCATTTCACTTTGCGTGTGATGTTTTTGGTCATGCAAAACTTTAAAAGAAATCGGTAGTTAAATTTATCAATCATTTAACACTTCTGAATTGTGAGTCACAGGGGAAAGGCTCTTGCCACTCCCAAAGTTAAAGGAATTTTCCTGTTTTCTTTTAATATTTGTATGCTTTTGTTTTTCACATTTAGATTTCTTTTTTTTTTAAGATTTTATTTATTTATTTGAGAGAGAGAGAGAGACAGAGATAGCACAAGTGGGGAGGAGAGGGAGAAGCAGGCTCCCTGCTGAGCAGGGATCCCAAAGTGGGGCTTGATCCCAGGACCCCAAGATCAGGACCTGAGCCAAAGGCAGACGCTTTACCTCCTGAGCCACCGAGGCGCCCCTCGCATTTAGATTTCTAACGCATCTGGAGTTTAATGTGATGGAGGGCATGGGATGTGGACACAGTGTTACCATTTCCAAGTGTCTATTCAGTTATCTCTACATCGCTGTTCACGAGGCCATCTTTCCCCTGGTATCTGAGATGTCACCCTTTCCTATACCAAATTTCTACATGTACTTGATCATATTTCTGGACTTTTTAGTCTGTTCACATTTGTTCTGTCTATCCCGGTGCCAATAACACTGTTTTAATTATGAACTATGTCATTTGTCTTCCACTTGCCTCTCTAGACCCCCTCCTCTGCTTCTGTATTCTGTTCTCAGCCCTGGGAGGCTGTCCTGAAAATACTGTAACCACTGCTTCTTTGCCTTTGGCTTCTGCTTGGGTTCGGCCATGGGTGAGCGCTGGCAGGAAACCAAGAGGAGGGAGGAGAGCAAGGGTCAAGGTGTTTATTCTCCTGGGTCCTTCCTGCGGGGGGTTCTCCTCAATCCATCTGTGTCCCTGGACAGAAGGCCACCAACTGTCTCACGCTGGCCCTCTACCCAGTCCTGTCTTCTAAATTCTGCTACCCTCCTGTACCCTTGCACGTTTCCCTAACCCGACTCCGATCACTCTGGCCAGGGAGACAGAATTCTTGATAGGGACAGGACTGGGTCACAAGATCCAACCTGGAGCAGAAAGATAGGTAGTTCCACTTAACCACACAGAAATGACAGTTGGAGAGGAGCCCATTTCCCCGAGAACTGGGGTGCTATTACAAGATAAAAAGATCCAGAACAGACAGCAACGAAACATCGAGTATAAAGAGTAGATACATGGACAGAGGCACTACTGTAAGTATTATATTTTCAATGCATTTTATACAATGATTTCCCCCAAATTAAAGTCTGGCGAAGTCAGTGATCCACTCAAGGTCACACCCAGATGGTGAAGGAGCAGAGGCTTCAGGCTATGCTAACCTGGGCCCGGCTGGTTCTGAAATCGGAACTCTTAACCGCAGGCTGAGCTGCTTATACCACCTCGGTACCGGCTCCTCCTCTCCCTGTCTGTACTCTTTCCAGAACATCTCAACTTTTCTCATTTTTAAAAAATAATCATATTTCATAGTAGTAAAATCCGGTCTGGGTCATTCAAATTTGCTGCACTCTCAGATGCCTCTCTTCCTCCTCCTCCAATCTGTTCTCACCAAAAGAACAGCATCTTATTTTAATAAGTGGTCCCGCGTGGGTGGGCTCTTACTTCGCTTGAGCAGACCCGCGCCCCTGCTGGAGGATGGAAGTTGCAGGTGGGCTGCGTGGGCACTCCTTTCTCCCCCATCACTTCATAAACCATTTCTCATTTGCATATCTCAGAGCCTCTTCCCAGGTCCAGCTTGCTGCCCAGAGATGGGATGAATGGAAGGAAGCCTCCTGCCAGGTGACTTCCTCCCTGGCGGGGCCCTTCCCATCTGCTTACCCAGCCACCCAGCAGGTTCAGGCTCTCGAACTTCCCCAGCCCCATGTAGACATTTCTCTAGACTCTGGAGGACAGAGAGCTTATCGATGTATCTGGGGACGTGGGAAGACTGATGTGCTGAGTAGAATAAGCATTTTGAGAGAATTTGGAAAAGATGTGCAAAATACATGCCCACGGGTACACACACCTCTCTGTTTCCAATCCCTAGTTCCCTTCCTTTATACTCATGACCATCAAAAGGAGCCGAGGACGCTCAGGGAAGTACAGAAAGAGCCTGGCTATACAGAGCAGCCGGCCGCTGGAGGCCGGAGGGACCCAGGACGCGAGGTATTCTAACCTAAAAGAAGGTAAATGTTATACGCGACTAATGAATCATCGAACTTTACATCGGAAACTGGGGATGTACTGTATGGTGACTAACATAATATAATAAAAAATCATTAAAAAAAAAAAGAAGAAGGTAAATGAAACTGACGTTTCCCGAGCCCCTTCCCCAAGTCAGACGCCATCGCACAAAAGCAGTTTCCTAAGTACCTCCCCTGAACTTTACCGCCACTCAACAGTATTATCGCCATTTCACAGGCAATATATAAAAACCGGGTTGGAAAGGCCAAGGAGCTTGCTCCAGACCCCAAGGTTCATGGGCAACAAAGCCAGCATTAGCAGCTTGGTCTGTGCTTCTAAGGCCCACATGCTTGCCATTCTCCAGGTTCCTTTCTGAAACAGCTTCCCCTCCTACCCACTGGCCTGCCCGGCAACCAGGGAGCAAATAAAATTCCAGCCATCAGCTTGTGCTGGACTCCACTGTGTAACCAGGGGCTTGGGGAAGGCACTCACTGTTCCACGAATCAGGTGAAAACACGGGAATTACAGCATTAGAGTGGGGGCTTCCTCCCGAGACTGGGGTAAGGCTCTGTAGCAGTTTCTCTGCTGAAATTCCAGAGATTAAGCATCTGAAGAAAAAAAAACAGCCAGAAGAAGTGGGCAAAACCAGGAAGAAGAGGTCTGTGAGCCCAGGAGGGCAAAAACCCCTGCAATTTTGAGGAGTGAGAACATAAATACAGCAAGCTCTGCTCAGCACATATATGGAAGCCTCCCTCCCAGCCAGTTCCCAAGATTAGGGACGGGTCGCTGAAATACACAGGGTCACCGAGTTCCTGGCATCTGAATGTTGCTGTTATGGACTCTTCCCAAAATTCAACCATCAAAATAATTACTGAAACCCGGGGCAGGGTATGGCCTCTGAAGCAACAAGGAGAAAGGAAACCCTTGGGCATGGATGGATCTTCTGGTCCTGCCAACTCTTGCTGGATGGTTCCAAACACATCTTCTCCCTTCTCCCCTAAGCTGCGTATCCAGCCTGAGAAATAGTATTTCCTCCACTTGGCAGATGGCGTAACTGAGTCTCAGGGTGGAGAGCTCCTTGTAATCATGCTGCTGAGTGGTTGAGCTAGGCTGGAACCTGTATTTGGTTTTCCCCCACCACTGCCCCTCCTCGACATTATGGAAGGGCTCTAGCTCAGGTGGAAAGAGCCCCTGACACCCCAGCCTTCCCAAGCCCCTCAGATGACCCAGAGACCCAGTTTGTGGAGGGGGTTTTCCAACAGTGGCTCACTAGTTTCTTGAGGGGAAACTTGGCTGGTCAACCAGGCTCTTCTGTGAGCATCAAGCCCTGAACCCCACGGGGCCCCTCTTTCTTCAGGGTCTAGTTTATTGATCTGGATTATCTCATGAACTGTCTACTTGTTTTCAAGGCCACCAGACTCAATGGCCACCTCCTCGTGGAGGCTGTCCCTCAGTTTTCCTAAGCATGATCAAGGACACTCTGTGCAAACCTGGACTTAGGCTTAACACTGTAGAAACCACTTCTCTGGAATCTGCCTGGCTTCTGATGTGCCCTTCCCCTAGAAACATCCCCCAAACCCTGACATGGGCGGGCCTCCAGGGGCCGCATTTGATGTGAGAAGGTGACTGAGAAGTAAACACATGACCTAATCTGGGCCAATCAGAACTTTTCTCCTGGAAATAGAAATATTTTTTCTAGGAAGTGAAAGGGAGGCTGGGGGTGCTTGGTAACATCCCGTGTTAATGGCAGCACTCTAGACAAAGAGACCATGAGGCACCTTAGTCGTTCCCTCCCTCCCTTCAAAAGTCTTGTTGCTTCATGAAATATTCAACATTCATCTATAGGTCTCCCTTTTGTTCAAGATGGCTGGAGTAGATTTCTACCTGCAACCAAGCAGAAATGCTTATTTTTACTTCCTTTTTATCGTCTTTGTCTTTTCCACTCAACCGAGCTCCCCAAACACTGCACCTTTGTTCCACATGTTTGGTCCAGAAACAGTTCTCCATCAGAGACAGCCATGTAAATGGCGTATCGCCTCATTCCTCCATTTCTTTTCCTTTGGGTCATCTGTACACCAGCACATCCTTCATGTATTTTCCCTCAAGTCATGTTATTAAGGAATCACTCTGTCTCGAGATCTTGCTAGAACAACACGGGATTCAAGGAACCATCACAAACATGCCTGCCCTTGTGTACTCGCCGTCCGTTTGAGTGAAGCATGTGTCAAACACGATACATTGCGCAAAATGCAAACGAGGGTCAAGAGGAACGGTCCCGATGGTAGCTACCATTATTGAGTGTCTACTGCATGCTCTGTAGAGCATATTTATACAGCATCTCCTTACCAGCAACCTTGGAGGAAGATGTTATTGTATCTGTTTTACAGAAAGGATACCTGATATTCAAATTGTTTAAGTGACTCGCTCAGCATCACCTAGGTAATAAGTGACACGCCAGGACTCAGCCCGAACTCTATGTCCAGAGCCTGTGGTATCTCTGTGCTGCCCCATAGAATCATGTTAAAAAGCTTAGATAGGAACAATGACTATGAAGCCAGGGCGACGGAAGATTTCAGGGAAGATGGCAGCCTGGGTAGAAGTTTCCCTGAGTCGAGGGGTGGAAGCACTTGCCAGAGCTGGAAAAAGGAGAGTCGCAGTCAATGGAAGCAATGGGGCCAGCACAACAGGGAAGGAGGTTACCTCCAAGGTCCCTGGGGCTGTCCTCTGGGGAGCCAGCTCTCTGGGGATGAGCCAGCATGTGCAGCCCCAAATGTCCATTTCTTATCTTCCCTTCTAATGTCTAACTATGATGCCAGGTGACAAATGGAGGGACACGTCTCCTTTTTAGGCACAAAGGATGAATCCAGACAGCAGTATCTCAGCACCAGCACAAAGTACAAAAGTTCTCTTAAGTCTGTTTGGGCCAACTCAAGAGGCCAGGGGGAGGCCTTCAGATATGTTTTGTATTTGTTCTGGGGGAAACCTATTTCTGTATCAGTCAACTTTCTTTTGACAGACATTCAACTCGAAGTGCCTTAAATGAAAAAAGGGAATGCATTGACTCATGCAATGGAAAGGGTATTTCGGGGGATGATTGGTTCCAGATACTCCATCAATGTCCTCAGAAGCCTGGCTGTCTCTACTGCTTTGTTCTTCTTTCTTTTGGGTTGGCTTTTTTCTATCCCCGTAGGGCAACACGACAATCCCTAGGATCTCCAAGTTCATCTACCAGCTTGAAAATGTCAGATTAAAAAAAAAGTGTTTCTTTCTAAATAGTTCCGACCACAGTCCCCAGTCAATGCTGTTGGCTCTGTTGGCCCGGCCTGTGCTGTGTGTTCCTCCCAGATCCAAGGACGGAAGCACGCAGGGCTGTCACAGACCACACCTGGGTTGGGAAGCCATTCTGGAAGCTACGGTCATAGGTGAACGCCCTGTGCTGACCACTGAATTAATAGTGAGGAAGGGATCTTTTCTAGTTTCTGAAAGGAGCGTCAAGATACTGCTACCAGGAAGTCAGAGGAATAGCCAATGGGAAGGCAAAACAGCGGACGGCCACAGTATCGTTGCTGACGCACTTTGGGAAATATTCATTCGTCCGTTCCTTTATGGTATCCGCGCTGCATAGGAGAGATCATCCTGGGGGAGAGACACCTCACCCCGGGTCTGTCGTAAAGAACAGCAACAAGCACTTGTGTGGTTCTTTAGAGCTTACGTGGTGCTTTCACCTCCGTTACCTTGTTTAGTGTCTGTATTAACTCTGCACGGTGTCAACAGCCCCACTTTCAAGATGGGGAAACTGAGTGCAAAGAGGCAGTCACTAGTCTAAGTTTCCTTGGTGACATAGATAGGATGATTGTGTCCGACTCTCCCACTCTTCCCTGTCCCAGGATTGTGGATTCATATCCTTTGTCATGTGACTTTGCAGGTCTCTGGGGAGGCAGAGCGACCTATTGATTCTGAGCCATTGAGGTGACCACTGGGATCTAGTCTCCATCACGCGGTGTGAATTTGATCAGCCGTCGGCAGAGCAGCGTAATCCCCTCCTCGTGAATCGCTCTGGCCCGAGAGAGGAATGCATTTTTAAATGCATCATATCTGGTTCAGCATTGGCTGCTAAGGGAGATGCACCCAGGGGCAAGGCCCTTTCCTTCTTCCATGAGGTGCGTGCTGAGCTCACGAGGGAAGTAGACAGAAGCCCTTAACCCCTACACGTCAGTTCCACTGGAGCCCTGGGTCTGCTGGGTGTTCAAACAATGACGCAAATGTGAAACTTTACAAGCATTTGTACAAGAAAGGTCCTCAGGGCCCCCTTGCTTCCAGAAGGGAGAACAGGAGAAATCAGAGGACTTCTCAGTCATCAGACGATAGTGGTCAAGAGTTTAGTTGGGTCCTGAATTCAAGATCCAACTCTCTCTCTTAGCCGTGTGTCCCTGGGAAAGTCTCTCTGTGCCTCAGTTTACTTATCTGTGAAATGAAGAATAATAATAGTTCCTACATCCTAGGGTTGGGGAGAGAATTTAATACACATATTTCTTCTGGGACAATGGGTAGGAGTTAAGGGTTTCACAGTAGGCAAATGAAAAAGGAAAGATCTGACTGGAATCAATTGAGTCATTTGGACAATGCCAAGGATTACCATAGTAATTTCCAAAGCCAATGATGTTTGAGTAATTAGTTTAATATTAAATTCCAGGCCTTGCCTAACTCAAAACATTCATGACTCGAGTGCCCAAAATATATTCCGAAGACCCACAAACTTGGATTTGAACTTTGGTTGTAGCAAGTACGGGCTATATGACCTTAATCTTTCTGACCTTTTATATTTTCATCTATAAAATGGAATAATAACAAGACCTACCTCACAGTATAGTTAAAAATGACATGATGAAATCATACTTATAACGCACTTAGCCCAGTGACTGACACATCAAGAATGCTCAGGGCACAGCTGGTATTTTATTATTGCAAAACATGATTTAATGGCTACTAGCTGAGTACTTCCTTGGGTCCAGGGTATGTTGGGTGGAGCTGGGGTTACAGAGAGGGGAATTCATCCCTACCTTGGGAAGAGGGTGGTGGTCGAGAGAACAGGACGTGATTCACATGTTGTAAAATCCAGAGAGGCATCAGAGAGTAGGAAGGAGCAAGAAAAGTCGGTGAGGGTACGTCTAACTGGCCAAACAAGAATGGCTTTCAGTGGGATGCAGTCTTTGTGATGGGTCTTGAAGGATGTGCAGCCTTGGGGCAAGTCCATACATTTATTTGGGGCAGGTGCTTCCAGATAGAAGGGCATGAGTGAAGAGGGAGAGGGTGGGAATGGCAGTGGGAATTAGGAGCAGTTCTGAACTGTCGTGGAGGATGTTTGCTCTAATCAGTGCAGCCTGGGGCATCTGCAGTGGGACATGTATCGTTCTGCCTACCCCACATCCACCCTGCCTTACTCTGGTCACCATGTTGTTTTCCCTGTGAGCAGTCACCCTTCGACTCCCAGTCCATGTGGTTTAGATGGCACTGACTCCACCCCCTAGACATAGTCATTGGTTCAGGGGTGGCAACAGGACCCAAGCTGGGCCAATGAGCATCTACCCTGGGACTTTTGCTGGCCTTGGGAAAGAGGTTTTCTCTTTCCACCAGGGTTTTAGCTGGTAGGGTGGAATCCTGCAGACCTCCAATGTTGCCAGCACATGGAAGAGCCTATGTGGAAGGACCCCCACCACAGAGCACAGCAGAACTGAAATATGGGGGGGGGGATTCTGGTGACATCAGTCGAGCATCATACCAAGCATTACACCCTAGAGCTTTTTGTTATGTGAGACAATGCATTCCATTTTTTTCCTTAAGCTCATTTGTATTGGTTGCTGCTAAAGGAGTTCTGGTTAATAAGCTAATAATAATAATAACAGTAATAGTAATAATAATAACAGCAGCTTGTTTTTAACAAGCGCAAATCACATGCTAGGTGGTATTCTAAGAGGCTTACAGGTAATAACTCATTCAAATCTCACCACCACACAATAGCAGGTGCTAGTTATTAACCTCTCTTTTGCAGGTTAAAAAAAAAAAAAAAAAAGCCCAAAGAGGACAATTACCCCACCGAGTATGTCACAGCTAGCAAGGAGAGGAGCTAAGATTCGAGGTGAGGCGATCTGGCCAGCGTCTGGGCTCTGACCCCCTCTGCCATGCTGACCGCCAGTATTGGCACAGTGTGCTTTCCCTTCATGTAACCGAGAAGTGGTGGACCCCGGACCCTGGACGCTTTGATTCTGGCCAGCTCCTCACAGTGACCATCTTGTTTGTAGCATGCTACTCTGAGTTTAAGGGGGTCCTTGGTTACCACTCTTCCTTTCATAGTTTTATTTCCAATAGACAATCTGATAGACCAGAGCTTAATTCTGAGTCTTAAAGTCCTTTGCACTTCCCCTCCCAGGGGTCTGAATCAGCCTTTACTGGCAGAGGACTTCTGGTGACTGTTCAAAATGCCGCTCTCCAGATAGGAGTTTGCACCGTACTGTCCCTACCTGCCCACTCTCGTCCTGCCTGAGTTCCCTGCTGTAATCACAAATGATTCTTCTTCCAAGGCTGGAAACTTCAAGAATGCCATCAGGAAACTTTAGACACTGTGAGTAACATGATTGTATGGCTCTGATGGACTGGACACTTCCTGTGGGCCAGCCACTGCCCTGAGCGCTTTTCAGACATTGCCCTTGAATTTGAACCCCAGCCTGTCTCCCCCAAACCCAGTGCCCTAACTTTATACCGCATTCCAGCTCACAGAGATGTTGCAGAAAGGCAAACTCCAGAATAATGAGATGTGCTGTCATCTTTTAAAAGCTCAAGGGAAAGGACTTTGTGTTTTAGACAAAGAAAACGATCTTGATGTATGGTACTGTGGCCAGCGAATGCACAACATTTATACCTTTGTATCGATAGGGGCGGCTGACCCACAAAAGACACTCAGGTCTTGCTCATCTAAGTGGGAAGGAATTGAGGGTATTTCATATGAATTGAATTGGATGGAATTAAATTGAGTCACACTGGAAAACGATAAAGGTAGAAAATGCATTGGGTTTGCAAATGATCGTATCGCTGATTAAACCGTGAAGAGCAGATGATGGGACGTTTTATGAAATAGCATTGGTCCCTACTACCCGAGATGCACTCTATTTCCCATTCTTCTTTATTCAGATCTACCCTACTCTGTTCTATTTTTTATTTTAAGTATTTTAGTCCCCAACCCACTGCACTGATCTTATTCCTCTCAAAGGCATTGAACCGGCAGTATGGAAAGCCCCGTTCTGCCAGCAAAGGCTCTAGGCAGACCTGGGGTTGGATCCAGTACTTCCTTCCCTCTCTCTCTGTGACCTCGTGATCTTTTAGCATCTCAGTGGCGTCCTCTGTAAAATGGGCATGGTAACTGCATGTCAGGGTCTTTGGGAGGAGCAGGGGGCACCGCACCTGCAAAGCAGCCCCGACAATGCCGACGACACTGTGCCTGGGCACGTGGCCCTTAGCGTCACCAAGCCGCAGCGCTGCCTTTGACCGATGAAACAGGTCCCGATTCTTTTCAAATCAGGAGAAATGAAAGGCAGAGGAAGCATTCCCATTTCTCATGCCTCTCTGCCTCGATCTCCCTCGGTGCACAACAGGCCAGCCCAGATGAAATGCAGCGCTGCTAGCCCACGGGCCGTTTCTCATCCGGGTAATGCCGGGAGAGTCACGGCGCCCAGTCCACTCTTCTGTTCCAGGATCATTGCAGAGAGCAGCAGCGTCTCAGGTCATTAATCACTGTGTGTCAGGGCCCCTGAGACCCTGCACTGAATGATTCAGGATTCACAGTTTTGACCTGCCAGGGAGCAGGAAGATAAGCCAGCCGCACAAGCTAGAAATGGTGTGGTAATACAAATGAGCGGTGTAGACCCAGAGAGAGACAAGGCTGCAGACTCTAAAACAGTGTTCTTCTTAAGCTTCCTGCCCCCGTGACCATTTGTTACCCCATCCGTTCATTCATTCAACACTCCATGCCCAGCCTGTTTTCAGCCTGCTCAGGCTCAGATCAGAAGCCGAAGACCAGCCTCTGTTTTTGAGGAACTCGGTACATAGGACCGAAGAGAGGAAAGAGCAGCACAGGGAATGCTACTCACAGGGGCTGTGGACCCAAGGATGCGGCGCCTGATTGGCCTGGGGGAACAGTGGAAGGCAAGATTGCCAGGAGAGAAGACAGCGAAGGGCATTCGGGCAGAGGGAACAGCAGAGACAAAGACACAGAGGGACACGGGTGATCTGAAAGCAGACCAATGGAGCCGTGGTTTGAAAGGGAGGCAGAGGCAGAGCCGACTCAGGAAAGAGGGTCTGGGAAATTATAAAAGAGCCTCCACGGTGTCAGACCCTCTCCGGCAGGCAATGGGGAGCCATTGAAGGATCTGGAGCAGAGGAGTGACAACTTCAGCTCTGTGATTTACAAAGAGCTCTGTGGAGCCATGTGGTAGGTGCACTGAATGAAGACCCTGGAGGCAGGGAGATCATTTTGGATGCTGTCTCCACAGCCCAGGTAAGAGATGATGAGGAACTGCAGAAATTTAAACACTGGCCGAATACTTGTTCATGTGAAGGGATCGGCTTTAATTTTCTAGGTTTGATATTATTGCACTTATATTTTTTTAGAACACAGCCTACATCTCCTATAGACACATACTGAAGTAATTATGAATGAAATGATATGATATTTTGGATTTTCTTCAAAATAATCTGGGTGTAGGAGCTGCAGGAATTTGGGTAAGAAAGAATAAATGAAACACAATTTTCTCTAAATTGGTCATTGCTGGGGGCACCTGGGTGGCTCAGTCGTTAAACGTCTGCCTTCAGCCCAGGGCGTGATCCCAGGATCCTGGGATCGAGCTCCGCATCGGGCTCCCTGCTCCGCTGGGAGCCTGCTTCTTCCTCTCCCACACGGCCCGCTTGTGTTCCCTCTCTCGCTGGCTGTCTCTCTCTCTCTCTCTGTCAAATAAATAAATAAAATCTTAAAAAAAAAATTGGTCATTGCTGAAGCTGGGGGGTGGATACATTAGAGTTCCTTCTAGTCTTCTCTTTACTTTTGTTTATGCTTGAAATCTTCCATAAGAAAACTTTTTAAAAATAATGTAGGCTTAATGAAGAAAAGGAAATAATAGTAGTCCGAGCTAATACATATAGTCACTGTGTTCTAGGAGATCTTCTGGGTATCAACTACCTTCACAGGCACAATAATCCCATGACCCAGATATTATTAATACCGCCTTTACGAAAGAAGAAACCGAGGTCAGAGAGGTCTGGACCATTATTCTGAGGGTGACAGGTTCTAAGTGGTGGCATGACAATGCTAACCCATCTTGGTTAGCAAACCACAGGCTTGCCTTCTCTTAGACTCAAGGTTGGGCGGGTAACATCAGGTTATCGTTGTTTTACTGAGCTCTGTTCCAAGAACAGAAGCTCCATCGGTGAACAAACCAGACGCAGGTCACCACTATCCTGCTGATGGCGTTCTCACCGAGCATCCAGACAATAAGTCACATAACCGATCTAGTATGCTGGAAGCCAAGGGGGAACAAAGGAGGAAAGGGACAGAGAACACGCCGTGGCAGGGGGGGACTGGGGAGGAGGCGGCACACGCTATCACAGGAGAGGACAGAGAGAAAGCCAAGCAGGTAGCTGGGGGGAAACACAGTCGGGGAAGAGGAAAGAGGAAAGCCCAGAAGTTCTCAGGTGTCAGCATGCATGGCGTGTTGGCCGAGCGCAGGGAGGCCGGTGTGGCCTGGGCAGAGGGAGGAAGGGGAGGGGAGCAGGAGTTGAGAGAGGAAGCAGCGGGCTCCAGCATGCAGGGGTTTTTGCGACATTAAGGACCTTGGCTTTTATTTTGTGTGTGATGAGGCGTCCTGCAGGGTTTCAAGCAGAGGAGCTCTGCAGAAGAGCCTGAGCCCAGCAGGCCTGTCCGCTGCCCCTTGAGAGGCTTGCTTACAACGTTGGCCCTTAGGTGGCCCCCGGGAACCTGGGTTTGAGGAAGGTTCCCACCATTCTCGGGTAAGAGGGCCCCCCTCTGCCCATTCTGTTTGTACAAACAGTGTAGCTTATGCTGAACAGCTGCCTTCCTCCGGGAGCCTGGGGTCTGGCTTTGTGCCGCCCGGGGAGGGCTTACATGGTGGGCCCCAGGAAAAACCCCAGCCACTGCGGCTCTCACAGACGTTCCTGGGGGACAGCGCTTCACACACACGTGTCCCAGCCTGCTGCGGGGGGATTCAGGATGGCCCCCGCCACTCCATTTTTGAAGCCTGTGCCCAGTTTCCCTTGGCCTTTGCCCCACGTGACTTTTCCTCTTGATTGTGATTCATGTCCTGTGCCATACGAAATCACAGCCTTCACGACAACAGTGCGCTGAGTCCTGGGGGTCCTAGAGGGTAGCCAAAACGGAGGATGGTCTTAGGGGCCTCCAGCCCAGAAATGATTGTCCTGACTTTTTTTTTTTTTAAGATTTTATTTATTTATTTATTCGACAGAGATAGAGACAGTCAGCGAGAGAGGGAGCACAAGCAGGGAGAGTGGGAGAGGAAGAAGCAGGCTCCTAGCAGAGGAGCCTGATGTGGGGCTCGATCCCGGAACGCCGGGATCACGCCCTGAGCCGAAGGCAGACGCTTAACCGCTGTGCCACCCAGGTGCCCCTGTCCTGACATTTTTAAGAAAGGTCCTTGCGCTGCCTTATTGAAGGGGACGAGGGCAGAGTCAAGGAGACTGTGGAGGAACCCGTTGCAACGATCCAACCAAAAGACAGCCATGGCTTAGCGCAGGGCGGTCCTGGAGGCGGTGGTGGGGCTTCTGATTTATCGGCATCGGGACTTCGGGGCGGGCGGAGGAAGTTGTTGGCAGTGCCCGTGAGGGCCTGACCTGCTCCCTGGAGGGCTGTCCTCGCTCAAGCACTTTGCTCCATGCTACCCATCCCTTAGAGAGGAGAGGCTTGCGGCGGGTGCCTGGTACAACCTCCAGTAACATCTCTGACCTGCGGTGCAAACACAGTTGGTGAAGATCTCCTCCTCCCCTCTAGCTCCCATGTGCACAGACCAGCCCACGGTGACTCTCCTCCCGTGAAAGGACAAATGTAATGTCTAAGACGGAAGTGCCCTCGGCAGAAGAGGACGACGGTGAATCGAAGATTGCGGGGAAACACTCTAGAAAAGGTGTGTAACCAGCCCATCCCCGCTTCCTGACCTCGACTCCTCCAAGAGTTAATAGTGGGCAGGGAGATTTAAAACAAAAGTTTTCAAGGACAAAAAATTTTAGAAATTGCCTTTTTGGTTAAGAATACAGGTGCCGTGGGCTGCTTCTCCAGTGGAAGAAAGAGACATCTCTTTTTTATGACTTAGATTCCACAAACTTTCTTGAACTATAAATTTGAAATAGCACATTTCAAGGCAGGTGGGTGGATGGGTGTGGAGGAGGCAAAAAGCAGAAAGACAAAAGGAAGCGGGCCGGGTGAGCTCTCGGGAAGCTGCTCTCGGAGCGCTCTCCCAGATTTTGAAGTTGAGGAGTGATATTATGTTAATCTATGTTCTAATTGCTCAGCAATAAACAACACCCACTTGCTGCATAAATGTCAGGACCAAAACTATTTCTAAATCTGCTTTGAAACAATGTCAGTCACCGAGAAGAGCACAAAAGAGATTGAACACTTTTATTAGCATAAAACATGTTAAATATATATGACTGAGGGGTATTCGTTACAGAAAGAATCAGCTCAGAGGCAGAGAGTACTGTGTGTGTGGGGGGGGGTCATCGGGTACAGGGCTGAGGCGGGAGGGGCCGCCATGGTGCGCCCATGAGACTTGTCACCTATTGCCGGAAGTGTCCTGGAGCAGGTCACGGCTAAGCTTGGACGGCACGGGGGAACCGGGGAACTGCAGCCTTTCAAACAAAAGCAGAGGCTGGTGGAACAATTCTCCAGGCTTCTGTCCACCAAGTTCATACAGATGTCAAGCACCGAAGTTAAAAAATAAAAATAAAATAAAATAACCAAAGTCCCCATCTGCTGTCATCACAGGCTGGGAAAGACTCGAGGCCTGCTCATGGGGAATCTGGAAATAGTGTGGGTCCGGGAGCCCCACTGTCTGAATCCTCTCTTTTCTCTTTACTCTGTGTGCGTCAGCAGGCAGGTGCTCAACCTCTCTGAGCCTTGGTTTCTTTGTCTTTCGTCAGTGGAGAGAATTATGCCCACCTGTGAGCAAACATAGCATCAAGGCGCCGACGGGTCTATGTAAGTACCCGAGAGGCTCTCGCACCCACGAGGGCTCTCATACCCGTTGCCGTAAGCAGCCTGTGCCAGCTGGACCCTGCACGGACTCCGCTCTGCTTCTGCTGAAGTGCAGTGAGTCTCCCTAGCTCCCCAAGTCCACACATCACCTCCACTGACCCCCAAGACCTCGCTGCCTGGTCTGCTTCTAGGACGCTCACATCGAACATCGTAACTGAGGAAGGGCTC
This sequence comes from Ursus arctos, assembly GCF_023065955.2. Lineage (NCBI taxonomy): Eukaryota > Metazoa > Chordata > Mammalia > Carnivora > Ursidae > Ursus > Ursus arctos. The sequence continues at coordinate 61,308,762 of NW_026622819.1, forward strand.
CCACAGACCATAGGCCGCCTTTGCTTTCACTCGCCTCCTTCCTTCAAGGAGCGCGGGCGAGCCGTGAAGCTTGCTGGTTGAAAGCAGGGACCTTGGCATCAGACAGACCGCATGGCAGTGCCAGGCTTTGCTGCTTGTAGCTGGGCGACCTTAGACAAGTCACATAACCTCTCTGACCCCGGGTCATCTGAACGAAAGCGGCAGGGGGAGACAGACAGACCCTTGTGACCCTTTGTGGTTTTTGAAATTCACCACAACTGCCAATTTTGAAAACACAGCCATGGAAATTTATTTAGTCAAATGAAAGTTGTTTGGGCTTTTAAAATTTTTCCCAAGACGGAAGGCGTTAGAATCTGGCCTCCTCGGAGACCAAGCTTCGACGGCTCTCGTCGTGCTTCTGCAGGCCGGTTTCTTGCTGCTGGTGCTGGATGGGTGCTGCGTCCAGCCAAAGCTCTCGTTTTGCCTTCGATGTCAGTGAAATACATGCCCTTCAATAGTTGAAACCCCGAGGAGGGTTGGAGATTAACAAGTAAATAAGTAAGTAGAAAGCATCTTCTCCAACTCGCCAGCCTTTGCCTAAACTTCCCAGGGGTGTGTGTGTGTGTGTGTGTGTGTGTGTGTGTGTGTGTGTGTGAAAGCATTACTTAGATGCGGCTGTCCACATCAGGGACCGTAGAACGAAAGTTCTTTCCCCAGGGGTCTCTGTGCGGAGAACCCAGGGAATCCGTTGGCAGCAGTTAAGTTAAACGTGTGTGCCACCCAGGTCCCACGGTCCGAGGAGCCACCAGGGTGACCCGCCACCTCCTGGCACGCTCCATCCAGAACTGCTGGGTAAAGGCGCCCCTGCGTGTCCCAGGGACAGCGTGACAGCCCTAGGGTGAGACCCAGCCCGCCCTCGCTCCCCGCAGGCAAGAGAGTAACGAGCCCCTCGGTCCGCGCTCACACAGGATGGTGTAGAGCCCTTCAACGCCGGGTGGGAACTGTGCCGAGACACCAGGGAGGCTTTATTTCCAACCCAGCGTTGTATCACGGGACTGATGGATCCTCCACTCAGACGCTGAATAGAAAGGCCACCAAGGGTTAACCTTCTAAAGAGCAAACCCCTGGTTTGTTTCTTCTCAAAGAACTAGTGAGACAGAAGAGAGAGAAGCTCTGTAGCCTCTCTGGAGCTGCCTGAGGGCCCGTGAGCCCCGGACACTAGGAGAGACGTCCACTCAGAGGAGCTGGGACTCCAGCCAGCTGTGCGCAACCGACCCCAGGTACATAAGGGTTTGAACGGAAGGTGAGATTGCAGCATGGAGCCCAAAGTGTGTGATCCAGGACTGAGTGTGAGTCCAATTGGAGAGGACGGTCAGAGTGTGGGCTAAAGGGAAAATCCAGTGCCGGGGCCCAGCGGCAGCTGTAACACCATCCACGCAGGTGTCCAGGGGCGAGGACCAGGAGAGCAGGGGTGGGGTGGGGCCGAGTGGTCAGGAGAGAAGCTGGGGACAAGATGTCTCTTGGGCAGAATGGAGAGACACTCGGTGCTTTCATGTTCCGGAAGAGGTTGGGCCACCTGGAAGGAGAGTATAGGTCAGGTGCAGGGAGGGACAGGAGGAAGAGTGAAGGCCTCGTGGGAGTGTCAGCAGGCCCCATGGGCCAGGCACGGAGAAGAAAGTCTAGGATTTGGGGCACCCTGTTTGAGGAGACATTGTTGTTTCTCCATGCAAGATTGCCAGTGAGACGAGCGTACTGGCCTCTTTCTCCCCTTAGCTGCTCTTGTAGGTGCTAGAGGATTCCCCTGACAGCGTCCTGGGTAGGTGCTCCCAATATGAGCCCTGAACTGATAATTCCCCTATTTGTTCCCCCTTCTACAATCAACACACACCTGTACCCACTTAGCATGGGAGTCTGATCTGCTGTGCTGACCCAGAATCACACTAAGAGAATGGGGTTTGGGTTAGGAGTCACCATAAAGAAGCCCCAAGAGGTCAACCCTAGGTTAACTAAGTGAGGGAGTGTAGTAAACATCATGGCAGGCATGCCTGAGTTCAAATCTTGCTAGCTATGTAACACTGGCCTCAACTCTCTGAGTCACATTTCCTCATCTCTAAACTTCAGATACAATCCTGAGCACTGACTCTGTCAGGACCCTTTCAAAGCTCTCACATCCAACAAGAATACTCTCACTCGTAGCTAAAAGAATTACCGACTAATCTTTAAAAAAATGAAGTGACTTAATTATCTCACCTAACAAAAAGTCTGAAAGTAGATGGCTCTAGGTTTGGTACAAGGACTTAGTGACTGCAACACATTTTATTCTTTCTAGTTCATCATCCCGTCTATTGACTCGCTGCCTCATGGTCACAAGATGGCTGCTGCTACTCCAGGCATCGTGTCCTCACACCAGTAACCTAAGTAGGAAGGAAGATGGGACAAAAGACTTTTTCCTGAGGGTTTTTTTTGTATTTATACCTTATTTCAAAATAAATCAGACCATTTTCTCAAGCACCACAATATAGAATTATCGTGAGACAACTATATGATACATAGGAAAATAAGTGGCAGGTGTTCCATAAAGTACCATATGGTAGGCATTCCATAAGTGTTAGTTCCTTTTTTGGGAAGGAAGTATGGCAAGATCCCAGCCTCTAGAGCCCCACTGCCTGGGTGACACCATGAGCAAGCTACTTCCGTCTCTGCCTCAGTTCCCTCATCTACGTTAAAGGGATAAGAGCAGGCGAGCAGTAAGCTCTCAAGAAACATTCACTGTTCTCATTACAGTCTTTTTTTCTAGACTGTAGAGTCACAGGCTCAGCCAGAGGTTGAGAATTTGCCTTTGAGACCCAAGTACTAGTCAAGTAGCATGTTCAGTTTGATTTTTTTGCAATATTGCTTTTAGAAATAGTGTTTAGTAAGGATGTCTGCAACATTCTTCAATCTTGGAGGTGCTAGGGAATGCCAGCAATAATTATCGCTTAGCTGGGCTCCTGTTAGAACTGAGGATACTTTAATTAAGTAGATGAGTAATCTGCTGTCTCCTTAGAAAATGGGCAGTTAGTATGTAAATAGATGACTATTCATCACCAGGAAAAATGTCGCTTTATTTGCTCATGCCTGGCAGGTTTGCGGCTCAAGGAGTTCCTTTGCATGGGGCTAGTACGCAGTAATTATTTTGTAAAGGTAACAGATACAATCAGATGGGAAAGAGATATATAAAACTGAGTTTATACACTCAGCTTTAATTCTTTGTGCCACTAATTTGATCTAAATGGTCCATATTTTGTCATCAGAGCAGGGGGCTGTTATTTGGATGGAGATGGCATCCATTCATTAGATGACCATTTACGTATCCAACCATCATTTATTAGCAATCGCCCTGAGGCCAGCCCTGTGCCAGGCAGGCACTGGGACCACAGGGGTGGGGAAACCTGCATCTTGACCTGGAAGAGCTCATAGCCTGGCAGAGGACAGATGGACACAAACCACTTGCACGCTAAGGCTGGTAAAAGGACTGAGTGTTCAGAACCAAAGCAGCTCTACGGGAGGGAATGACTGCCCCTGCTCATAGCTGGGGGTAGGGTAGGGGCCGAAAGGCTTCCCAGAGCAGCTGACCTGTAGAACGAGGAAAGGGATTTCCGGGAAAAGGAAGGAGCCCCTGCAGAGATGTGGAGGCTGGAAGCAGCACTGCGATGGAGGAAACTATATTCATTGGGGGGAAAAAGTGAGAAGGGGATGTGGCAAGATCCAAGGCGAATGTAGCAGGGCCAGGTGGCAAAGAGGCCTGTTCGGCAGAGGAAGGAGTTGGAGTCCTCTCCAGAGGCCAGTGGGCGCATGGGAACATTTTCTTTCCTTCCTTCCTTCCTTCCTTCCTTCCTTCCTGCCTTCCTGCCTTCCTGCCTTCCTGCTTCCTGCCTTCCTGCCTTCCTGCCTTCCTGCCTTCCTGCCTTCCTGCCTTCCTGCTTCCTGCCTTCCTGCTTCCTGCCTTCCTGCCTTCCTGCCTTCCTGCCTTCCTGCTTCCTGCCTTCCTGCCTTCCTGCCTTCCTGCTTCCTGCCTTCCTGCTGCCTTCCTGCCTTCCTGCCTTCCTGCCTTCCTGCTTCCTGCCTTCCTGCCTTCCTGCTTCCTGCCTTCCTGCCTTCCTGCCTTCCTGCTTCCTGCCTTCCTGCCTTCCTGCCTTCCTGCTTCCTGCCTTCCTGCTTCCTTCCTTCCTTCCTGCCTTCCTGCCTTCCTGCTTCCTGCCTTTCTTCCCTCGTTCCTTCCTTGTTGTTTCAGTTTTGGTTTCTAGAAGACTACTTTGACTATATCATAGGGCTTTTGACGTGTGGGTTAGCTCCAAGCTGTACAAAAGGAAGCAAGCGGTCAGGAAAAGGTCAAGATCCGAGTCTTGACTCTGCTCCTAACTCACTGGGTGGCCAAGTAAAGGGCACTCCACCAGTCAGCCTCAATCTTCTCACCTCTTAAATGGAGTTTGTGGGCCAGCTTATCTCTAAATTCCCTCAAAATGCAAGAGTGTGGAGCTCTACAATTCCAAATTCTCTGACTACAACAGCAACGAATGTGGGAAACAGTTCCATCAGAGAACACTGTGTACCCCTGTGGCCCCCAGGTGGCTTGGTCCCCACGGCTAGCATCTGCTCTGACCCCACACTGCCCGGAAGGGGGACTCAGAGCCCCCCAAACACAGAGCCAACTCCATGACCCAGTGAGGAGCTTGGTAGATTTTCCTGAACGTTTTCCAGGGCGACAAGGAGGGGGCTTTATGCACACCCACCTTACGGCAACCCTGGAGAAGCTGGAGGAAAACACCACTTGGACGACTTAGGAGAAGAAAGCCCATTCGTCAGATTTAAAGCAAAACTATGCGTTTTCTAGCTTTTGGCAAGAAAAACAAACCTTTGGATCCTAAGCAGATAAGACAACTATAAAAAAAAATATTTACAAGCTTTGCGTGAGGCATTTAAAAGTAAAAACCACTGTGTATCCCCAGAAAAGTGCTGGCAATACCCGGCAAGGGATATGAAGCCAAGGCGGGTACTTTCATTATTTAGTTGACATCATTGCCCTTTTTTTCCATTAAAAAAAAGAGAGGAAAGGAGCTCATTAGTATCTACTTCTCTCCCCCACAAATTTGGTTGGGATTTGATTTTTGTATTTCCAAGGCCTTTGACCAAATAGCCTTACTGTGCACAGGGGATGGAATGCGGACAAAGACCAGGCCACGCAGTGTTTTCTTCCTGTGTGACCGTCGCCGAACAGAGGGAACGCGATGGGGAGAAGGCTGCTGAACACAGCCCTGCAGGTCCCACTCCCTCTCTTCTCAGCCCAGCTAGAGGAGAAACAGCCGAGCCTGGAAATGAGAGGAAACGGGACTGAGAAAAAAAAAATCTATCCACAGCGAAACTTTCAAAATCAGTCTGTGGTTCCATGCCTTTCTTGAAATGTTCGAGATTTTAGAGAGCAAATCAGACTCCCGTTTTAGTGCAGGTTGGTTCTTTTACTGTCTTGCTCACCAAGCTGGCCGCCCTCGGTAGAAAACTTCGGAGACATGTCATGCCCAGTTCAGGGTGCTTCTTTGTGTGGGGAGAGAAGGTGTCCCCTGGCTTAGACGGCAGACAGGCCTTCGTGATGCTTCTCCACAGAGAGCAGGCCTGGGGCTGAGGGAAGGGTCACGGGCCCTGAAAAAGCATCCTGACCCGACCCTGGCTCTGGGCTTTGTCCGCCTTGGGTCTTTGGTCTAAGTATTTAATTTCACTCAGCCTCCTTTTTTCATCCATAAAATGGGGGTTAACAAACCTATTCCCAAATGCCCAGCGCTCCATCTTTTCTCAGGTGGCAACTAGAAGTTTGGTGTGTGAAGAGGGTCGGTTTTGCGGTGAGGCAGACCTAGACTCCGCGCCCCGCCAGAGATTAGGAAACCGAGGCTGTGTCTGGAATCAAGACCCCAAAGGACAAGCCCTCCCTGTTGTGGCCCTCATTTCCCTGTCCCCTTTCTCACCTTCTCTCCTTCCTTCCTTCTTTCTACCTTCGTCAGTCAGGGGCACAGGTGTTCCCCTTGTGTGGGCTCAGGTGATCAGAGGACAGGGGGCCTTCCATCCGACTCCCAAGCACAGGGTCCCCGATGCTTCGTTTGGTTTGTGCCTTTATAACTGTTTCTTGCTGCTTCTTTTCCTTTCCATGCTCCTGCAGCTTCCTGCAGGGTGACTGCTGCCAGCGAGAAGCTGTTGGAGATACGAGGCTCGCGCGTGGTACCGGAGGTTTCCTGGGACTGGAAGTCTCACCCCTGCAAACGGCAGCGTGCACACGTGCGCTGTGTTCTCGACCTGACCTGCGCAGTGACAGGCTGGCAGCGACATGGTCCTGGCGGTGACAGGCTGATGACCGCCACCAGCAGAACCGTGGCTTCAGAGCAATGTCCGCACAGCAAGAAGCTGCAGTGGACAATGGTTAAAAATATGAATTTCTTTAAAGGACCTGGATTCAGATCCCTGTTGTGGACAAGTGGGGTCATCTTTCTGGGTCTGGGGCCCCATGCTTATCAAATAGGGATGAGATTGCCTGTTTCAGTGGCTCCTTGTAAGGATTAATCGGGGCTGTGGGCATGCAGCTTCTGGCACGTAGTACCATGGGCAGGATCTTCATCGTCCTCCGTTTGCACTCTGCCCCTTCCAGCCCCGGATGATGAGCGGTTGTTTGGGGGGGGGGGGGGTCTGTGAATCATTGAAGTGAAGGGTCCTGCTTGTGAGGGTGGGAAGTGTCTGGATGGATTTGGGTCTGACGCTGTGTGACTGAGTGACTGCGCCCCCAGGATAATGAGATACTGAAATTAGAGCCCAAACAGCCACCCACTCCTGTGGGGAAAGAGAAAGCCATGGAAGCTGCTAGTGAGTCAGAGCTGAGAAGGCAGTGCCGCAGTGTAAGGACAGAGGAAAGCTAGGGAGCGGTGCCAAGAAGTTTCCACAGCCATGACTCAGGAAGAGCTTTTCTCAACTTTCTGAAACAGCATCCCTCCTGAACTAGCCAGCCCTTTCTGGTTAGGCAATCTGCTTTTTAATAATTCTTAAAAAGCTTGGTGAACAAGAGAGAGGATGCTAACGTGTATGGGGGGAGGGGTCATCCATTCTTCTGTAGCATCCTCAACAAGCCCTGAGACGTAGGTATCGATATCCCCATTTACAGAGAAGGAAACCAAGGTTCAGAGAGGTAACGCCACTTGTCCAATGTCACACAGCTTGGGATGGAAATTGGGGTCTGTCTGCAAAGCATTGCTTTTCCCACTTAACTACACTGCATTCCACTATGGCTAGGTCAGGTTAACAACGTTGGAATGCACTCATGTTTTGCTGGGATGGGCTAACAAAAATCACTGGAAAACAGTCCTTTCAGACGAGACTATCTGGGGGCCTATGCACAAGCTTTCCAGCTTAATCTCAGGCTCCTTGGCAATCCCCAGCGGGCTCGCCGTAAGCACTCACTACATGTTGACTGGCTAAGGACTTACAGCAATTGCTGACATTTTTTTAGAGTTTCCTATGTGCCGGGCTCTTTCTCAAGCACTTTTATGTCATATCCCATTTAAGCCTCACAATAACACTTAAGCACGAGGCACTATTATTACTATTTTACAGATGAAGAAACAGAGGCACAGAGAGGAGAAATAACTTACCCAAGAAAACACAGCTAAGAAGTGGCAGACCCGGGATTCAAACCCAGGTAGCTGTTCTGGCTGTGGAGTGTATGTTCCCAATCCCACTGCTATGGAGGCCTTTCCTAACTGAAGAGATGATGGGCGGACAGACGGACGTCAGGCAGAGGCGAGAAGGGATCCATCAACAAGTCTGAGGGGTGAGTGACATCTCCAGTTTACACACGAGGAAACTGGGCTCAGAAGGTGGACATGACTTGGAAGAGTCGCTCACTGCAGGGCTGAAATTTGAAACAAAACTATCTCCCACCAACACCCAAGGTCTTTCCAATCCTGCAGGGGGGCCAGGGGGACAACTAGACACCACGGAGGGTGAGGGGGCTGCAGCCTCCCGGGGCAACTGGCTGGTGGAGGAGCTCGAGCCTTGGGAGCCAGCCCCCACCACGCACACCGCCGATTGGCAGCCTTCTTGTGAACTTTGCTCATTGCAGGTTTTCATTTTCAGTGATGCTCCTGACAGCTTTTGTGGGATGATTGCAGGGTGGAAGACTGCAACCTTTAAAGGTTTGGTAAAAACTCTGCAAGTGGGAGGTCTGTCGTCTTCCCTGGGGCGTGTTGTCAGCCGCTACTTAGAGATGTTTCTTTACAAACCCAGGTGCCTGAGCTCCTGGGGAGGACAGCCTGAGCTTGGTCAAAGGCCGGGACGCAGAAGGAGGGGGACACCAGGAGAGAGGAGGCTGTGAGATGATGGCAGGGGTCTCCAAGGAAAGCCTGTGTCCAGCCCCCCTCGGAGGCTCTCTGAGGCCACAGCTGTGGTCTCTGTGTCTGCAGCCAGGCCTGGAGAGAAGCCCGCAGTCTGGCGGGACCCATTTCCTTTTGTGCCCCTGGAAATCTAATTCCAGACCCTCACTTGTCTTCGGCTCTTTGCCTCTGTCTCCCTCCCTTTTCTCTACTCTTGGGGGGACTCGAGTCCCATCAAAGCTGAAGCTTGCCAGCCCGACTCTTCCCCTTCCTATCTCTCCTCCACCCTTCCTTCTGCACACCTTCATGGAGGCAAGCCCCGGGGACACAGAGACATAGCAGATGAGGCCTCCATGGGAAGATTCTCCCGGCCCAGGGGGACATCTGCAGATGCAGGTGACTCCAGGCACAGAAAAGCTGAAGGGATCAGTGGGAAGTGGGGAAATCTGTGTGGCCAGAGAGGCAGGGAGGCTCCACGGGGGCTGTGGGAGGACGGGGCCCTTTGCAGGAAGAGCACACAAGGATGGGCATTCTGATCAGAGACCCATCCCATGCCAAGGCAGGGACAGGGGGAAGAAAGCAGCCCGTGTGAGGACAGGCAAGGGATTCCATGCGACTGGAGTAGGGAGGGTGGATGGGGACGACTGGTCAGAAAAGTGGCTCAGAGATCATACAGGGCCGAATGCCCTTCAGAAAGTTCTGGCATTTCCTGTGAGCCAACAGTTTCTTCTGTGTGGTCTCAGGAACACTCATTTCAGACTCAACTTGCAGCCCTTGCAGAAATGCAGATCTGGTTCCCACTCCCAGACCCAAAGGATTAAAATCTCAGGCGATGCCCAAGAAGGAGCATTTTGAAAATGCTCTTGAATAAACGGTACACCCTCCTGGACGCAGTGGGAGCCATAGAAGGTTTTCAGCGGCAGTGAAGAGATTAGCTCTGCCTTTTAGGCATATCCCTCTGGAGGGGCAGGGGTGATGGCGTGATAGGAGGCTGTCATGGAGCGAGTCCCCTGTGCACCAAAAGTGGGACAGGGGCCAACTACTCCAGGCAGAAGGAGCCTCTCTACCGAGCCCCCCCCACCCCCGCAGAGGCCGCCTCGAACGTCCTTGAACGTCCTCAAAGACTCGGGGTGCCAGCACCCATGCAGCGTCAGCACAGGTGAGCCTCGCAGCCGGTAAACCACGCAGCCAGGGCTGTGCACGCGCAGTCCCAGCCCGGCAATCCTGTAGCCCGGCGGCGGTGCCGTGCCTCGGCCGCAGGTAGGCAACCCTGAAATGACTGTGGCAGAGAAAGCCCAAGGGAGTGGAGCTTGACGGCAGCTGGCGGGCCCCGCATCCTCGTCCCGCTTAGGGGGAGGGAGGCACCGCCTCCGGGACTCGGCCGCAGAAGTTCTCTGCAGGTAAACCTTCCTTCGTAGTTGTTTCTACATGTGGCCAGGGTTTAAAAAACGGGTGAGTTCAGAATAGCGTAACACAGGAAAAATCCCCCCCCCTCATTTTTCCCCCCCAGAGGTAACCACTGTTAATGGTGTTTGGTGTATCTTTCCAGAAAAGTGCTATATGAGCATAAAAGAAGTCTACTGAGCACAAACGAGCTCCTAACTCCACATGCGGTACTTGAACTGGTATGTGTCTGTTCATTTAAAGTATGCCCTTCGTAGTGTCTCATAGGCGCTTACGGAGATAGGTCTCGTTCGTTTTCACGGCTACATAGACTTTCATGGCACAGACCCAACTTCATTTTATTCTATTTTTAAGAATTCAGCTTTTTACTGAACAGCTTACAGAAGAGGCTGAGTCAAAAAGACCAAAGCGTGAGTCCTCATCAGGACTTTCGTGGCTTCCACTTTCTTCTCCTGAGCTGGGACAGCAGTGGTGGAGGGAGCAGGACCTCCCGTGGGGGGCAGCCCCAGCTGCTGGGGGGTGTCCGGGAGCCCCACCTTGCACATGAAGCTCCCGATGTCCACACTGGCCGGGGTCTTTGCAAACAAGCCCTGCTAGAAGGTTCAGCATTTACGCCCACTGCTTGAAGGAAGGCAGTGATCTTCTCCTGCAGGAATGAGGGCCAAGTAGACGCAGGGGAGCTCTGAGACGGAGACCACGGTGCGGGCGAGGTCTTGCAGGGTCCTAGGCCCCGGATGAAGTGAGCTACCTCAGAACGACTGAGTGATGTGGGAAAGGAAGAAGAAAAATTGTTAAATTTCCTTACTACTTACAGACCATGGACAAGTCCTTGAAACAGCCGAAGTCACCATCCTCTGGGAGCCCAGCTGCCCCGATGTTGACACTTTGCTAAGGGCAAAAGGCAGTCTGAGCTTAACACCATCCCGATCCCCCAGGATCCTGTAAGCCCACTTTAACATAGGAAAATTCCTTTGGAAACGTCCTTTATCTCTAAACCCCCTGAGATTCATGTTAGCAACCATCCCCCAAGCGTATGGCCCGCTGACACTACATCTGCAGGCTCTCATGACTCAGGTTTTATTAGACGGCAATAAATGACCTTTTCCCGACACTAGCAGCCCCCTCGAGGCCCTGGAAGCCTTGCTCCAAATTCTTTTTTTTTTTTTTTTAAGATTTTATTTATTTATTTGACAGAGAGAGAGACAGCCAGTGAGAGAGGGAACACAAGCAGAGGGAGTGGGAGAGGAAGAAGCAGGCTCCCAGCGGAGCAGGGAGACCGACGCGGGGCTCCATCCCGGGACTCTGGGACCACGCCCTGAGCTGAAGGCAGCCGCTCCACGACTGAGCCACCCAGGCGCCCCCCTTGCTTCCAAATTCTGTAGAGATTTATGCTATCCCGAACCCCTTCCCAACTTGAAAGTATATAATCAGTCACCCGTCACAATCCCAGGGCAGCTCTTTCTGCCCACGAGTCCTGTACGCATGCTTTAATAAAACCACCTTTTTATACCAAAGACATCTCAAGAATTCCTTCTTGGCCTTCAGCTTCCAACCCTAACGTCTCCCCTACATTACGGAGCACCTCAACGGCAGCTGAGGACAGGGGGTCAACTTCATTCTATTTTTAACCAGCCCCTTGAACCCAGCTTTAGTTTACAGGTTCTGCTTTTAAAAACATGACTATCCTCTTCTTTATGCCCCATGCTGGGTTTTTTTCTTATTTGCTCCCACTCCCGTCTGTGCCACGACTACTTCTTCATATCAGACGTCAGTTCCTCACCATAGAATTAATTACTAATTGCACAACATTTTCTGTGTCTCCAGCTGCAGTTGCTCTAAGCTCCCTTTAAGGACGGAGTCTTTAGGGGCGGCTGGGAGGCTCAGTCTTTTGACCATCTGCCTTTGGCTCAGGTCATGGTCCCAGAGTCCTGGGATGGAGCCCTGTACTGGGCTCCCTGCTCAGCGGGGAGCCTGCTTCTCCCTCTCCCTCTGCTGCTCCCCCTGCTTGTGCTCTCTTGCTCTGTCAAATACATAAATAAAATCTAAAAAAAAAAAAAAAGACGGAGCCTCAGCAGCAAGTGTACCAAGGAGATCTGGACCCATCACTCTGGTCCTAAGGTGCCTGTTGGTTGCAGATTTCCCAAGAATCAGGGCCCATGGAGACCAATCTCTAAGCCGCCCCTGGGTTCTCCAAATCTGTCCCCTTTTGCAGCAGCAGATGTTAAAATGCAGGAGAAATTGCTCAGACTTTGAAGTCATTCTAAAGCAGGATCAGATCTTGGCTTTGCCTTTGTGAGTGCCAGAGGGTGAATCACTCACCCCTCCAAGCCTCAATTTCCTGACCTATAAACTAGGATAAATATAGCTGCCAATGCCAAGGCTGAAGGGTCATGGAACAGTCCTATCTTTATATATCCAAAGGGCTTACCAGAGTGCCCGGTGTTCCGCAGGCGCGCTGCACACACTGGCTCCGCCGTCATTGTTGGGGCAAGCCGAGATTTGGGTAGGAAAGGTTGAAGAGTTGCAAACGGATTCTCCCCACCCCGACCTGGGCCCAGCAGGTGTCCTCTCTGCGGCTGCCAAACCCATTCTTTCTGACCTTTAGGAACTCATTCAACTGCCAATGTTTACTGGCCTCCTCCTTGGGGGGCGGCTGGGCAGATTGCTTAGCCGTTTAGCATCCAAATGGGAACTGTCACACGCTGCTCATGGGAATGTCAAGTATGCGACCACTCTGGAAAGCAGTCTAGCAGCTTCTTAAAAAACTCAGCATCAGTTTACCCTTTGACCCATCCTAAGTGTTAACCCAGAGAAAGGAAAGTCTGTGTCCACAGAAAGACGAACACATGAATGTTCATAGCATCCCTGTTGAAAATAGCTGAAAGAGGGGGGTGGTTTGGGGAAGAGCCCAGGTGTCCGTAAACAAGAGAATGAATAAACAAGCTGTGGTATATTCACACAGCGGGGTACCCCTCAGCAATAGAAAGTGACAAGCTACTGATACAGGCAACAATATGGACAAATCTGGAAAACAATATGCCAAGGGAAAGAAGCCAGCCGCAAAAGACAAACATACTCTATGACTTCATTGTTACAAAGCTCTGGAAAAGGGGAAATATGCCTATAATGGAAAAAAGTCAGAACCATGATTTCTTGGGGGCAAGTGGGGTGGGTATCGCCCGGGAAGGCACACGAGGGAACTTTCTGGAGTGATGGAAATGTTCTAAATCTCGATAAGGTTTAGGTAACACGGTGTATACGTTTGTTGAATTTCATTGAACAGTACAATTAAGATTTGTGCATTTCTCTCTATGTAAATTTTATCAACAAAACATAAATAAATTTTGAACTCTAGGTAATGACACCCATGCTGAAGTGTTTAGGGGTGACTTACTTTGAAATGCATCAAAAATGAGGTGGATTGATGGATAGGTAGATGGATAGATACGTGGTAAAATAAACGTAGGAAATGCTAACAATGCAGAATCTGGCAGAGGGGTGGACGCACAGGTGCTCACTGTGAACGTCTTTTAAATTTTCGGTATGTGTGAAATTTTTCCCAACACAATGATGGGAGGAAGCATCCGGGACCTTAGTACCTGGGTTTGAATCCTAGCTCCACCCCTTCCTGGCTCTGTGATCTTAGGTCGCTCGGGTCGCTCAGCCTCCCTGTGCTGTGAGTTTCGTCGTCTGTAAAACGGGAGTGAAGCGTTGGGTTATTCCAAAGATTACATGAGTTATCACCTGTGAAGCCCTCGGGACACTTCCTGGCACACAGCACTCAGTCAGTGCTTTCTTCGGCTCACCGATACACCGAGATGCTGACTGTTTGTCTCTGTCGTCAAGGACTGTTTCTATATGAGCCCCACCGACATTCACCCTGAGATGTCCCCTTGCAGCCAGACATCATTGAATCTTGGAGCCTAAAGTCCCAGGAGTCTCGGACAAGGGGCTATTCTCTTGGAACCCCAATTTCCTCAACTCACATTGCTCTGAGCTTTAAAAGGATTAAATAAAACAGCAAGGCAATGGAAGCAGGGTTCGATAAATGTTCACCGAATGTCTACTTCCCAAACTAACCTCCTCTCTCCACCGACAAAATCGGGAGGGGTTGATTGAGTCATGGCCTAACGCAGTGCCCCTGCGTGCGCTCCCTGGGCAGGATCACAGGTGCAGGGCCCCGCAGCCTCCAGCAGGTGGAGGTGGTGGCAGGCGGGGCTGTGAGAGAAGGGAACATCTTTACCCCCAAGCACTTGGGGCAACTTCTCTGCAGCCCCTTTCAGCGATGCCGCCCCAGCCGTCAGTGGCCTGCCGGCAGTCTATTCAGCCCAGAGTCAGGAGTCCACAAGACTGATCCTGGAAGAGACGTCCCAGTATTTCAGACTATGTAGGACACCAATTATGTGGCTTCTCCATCCCGGAGACCGGCAGGCCATTGTGTGAGGACGTGCCCTGGTAAACAAATAGACCAGAAGGGGCTGTTCACAATGTCAACAGCCGATTATCCGGCATAGTTTTATTATAACGTGATCAGAGAGAGAGCAGATTTTGGCTTAACAGATGCAAGACCTACCCTGGCAGAACTTTGGAATCATGTAGGAGACCATCTACTAAAATTCCATGGAAACAAACGGTCATTTAAACAGAACGTTTAAACTGATTGGCAGGGCTTTCTAAAGCCTATTATATCATGATTTTTAAAAATTTTCCAAATGGATACTTTGACTTCCTATAGAAATGCCCTCTCCAGCCCACCGACCCCGCCACCCCCTTTTTTAGAAAATCCCTCCATGGTTGGCTTCACTGGCTTTTAGGGAAAGCAATTTCTCACCCTCAATCTTAAAATCCATCTGGATTTCAAGAGGATTTTAATGCATGCATTGCCGATACTCTTATTTCTTGCAAAAATGCTATTCTGTAAGAGAAATTTACAAAACCCCCCAGAGTCTCTTTAGAGATCTTTTTTAAATGCTTTGACGCTGTAGGAGTTGAAGGGCTGCTCGGAGCTCTGTGTGTTTTTTACCTTCCTCTTGGCAACACTTAAATGGAATTCAAATCCCAAATGTCATGAACTTTCCACTGAGCTTAAACTAGTCAGGGGAGGCTTCTCTAAGTAAGCACACCAAGTGCAAGGCGGTTAATGAAGAGATTGAAGGGCACGTTAGGTGGTACGATGGGATCGAAGGTTTTCACCCTCATTTGGCACCATTCCCGTTACCCAGGTAGCCGCTGACTCCCGAGTCCTCCCAGGTTGGCTCCCTCCCCACCAATTCCTGCACAAACTCAGGTGCCTCACCAGCTTCTACAGAAAACACCATCACACTAAACATTGATATTTTTATTGTCCTTTTTAACCCAAGATTTCTGGCATCCCAAGGCAGACCCCATTGCAGTCCACACACTATCTGCGTGTTCATGGGGGCCCATTGAACATGACGTTCCCAAATCTCCCCTTGCCATCAAGGTACTCCTGTGCCCAATCATCTTTCCTCGTCACGCTGCTGTCAGAGGCAACGTTGCAGAGTGGTTCAACTTCAGATTTTGGACTCGAGAGTATGGATTTTCAACATCCAGCTCCATGCGTCTCTGTCTATATGGCCTTAAGCCAGTGACTTCACCTTTCTGCACCTGTTCCCTCATCTGTAAATTGGAGAGAATGGTGCTTACCATCGAGCTGTGGCAAAGATTCAATGGGGTAGTTTATGTAAGCCCTTTACAGCAGTGCTCTTCATGTAAGGTGCATTTAGGAAATGAATAAATGAACGGACACACCTAATTTAGAGGACAAATTTGCAGGCACTATGTTAACAGAATGCTCTTGAAAGTGTTTCTCTCTTGAGAGCAGCTGTGGTAAACACATCGTTCTCCATCCTGAAGAGGCAGGGGCGTGAACGCGCATACGCTGGGTATCTCGGATAGGGCTCTAGTTGATTCATTTCAGAACTCTCCCCACCCCACTGCAGTATTGGGGTACAGGGAGCAGCACTGCCATCTTAGTTCTCTCTGGGACCCCTAGCATAGGCTATTCAGCCAAGCTGCCAGATGGGGGTCCGGGCAGCCCCTATAGAGGCAAACCTGGTAAGTGGCTTTGGGATCCTTCGGGAGGCAAAGTGTTATTCAATGCCATTTTGGATGTGAAGTCTAACCTCCAGGGCCAAGCCAGAGACCTGGAAAATCCATCACTTAGCAACAGCTGGCCCTGATCAGGAAGAGACATGAGAGTGCTATTGTGACCTTGGGGACACAGCGTTGGAAAACCACCAACAGCTACTGATTAAAAACGACCCTGAAGGCAGGAGTGTCTGTAAATAACAATTGGCTCTCAGTGATATGAGGACACAAAATGGGAACAAGAACCAGGCTCTGGCCAGCTCAGCCAGGGACAGGCCCTGGGACAGGCTGTGTGACCTGGAGCCAGACTTTAAACTCACTAAATGTCACTCTCCTCACCTGTGATGCAAAAACTCCAAATCTTACCCTTCAACTTTATTGCAAAGACTACATGACTGGCATATATAAAGCACTTAACACGGGGCCAGCACAGAGTCAACATTAAAGACTCAGTAGTTGTTGTTAATATTGATTAAGTTTATGACCCAAAAATTCACTCTGAATACCCAGAGCTGCGTATCTAACATTCTAAATAATACCTAAATTCTCTTACACAAATGTGACCTTGCAAGGACCCCCCCAGGGAGACAATGACATATTCCCTTGCCAATCTCACTTAATCAACTTGTCTGTTTATCTATTATACATACACACACCTGGGTGTGCACATATACACGTGTGTGAACATACCATGCATATGTTTATATATATACATATATGTAAATATCTACATATGCGGAGTGCTTTGAGGTTCGCACGGATGCACAAGTATTATATGTTGTTAATGTTAATAGAAATAGGAATGATAATAAATCATTCATTAAATGTTTAAGCACCAAACACCATGCCATAGTATATACACACATATAATTTTTTCCATGCTATCAAAAACGTGATGCAAAAAGTGCTTGCTGGTATCCAGTGTCAGATGTCTGACTCAGTATCATAGTCAGATATATTACAGACGAAGTGATTGAAAGCAAGGTGAATACATGGAGAAGTGAGAGAAGTTTTATTAATGGCAGAGCAAAGTTTAAACTCAATCTTGAATCTATCATTAACACCCTTGGTATTTACTCCAAGCTTCTGATTTAAATAACTAAGTAACTAGAGGATGGATGGATGGATGGATGGATGGATGGATGGATGGATGGATGGAAGGATGGATGGAAGGATGGATGGATGGAAGGATGGATGGATGGATGGATGGATGGATGGATGGATGGAAGGATGATAGATGGATAAGTGGACGGGTGAATGAGTGGGTAGGTGTTGGGTGCATAGATGAACGATGATGGATAGACGGATGATGGGTAGACGGGTGGATCACCAACTGAAAGAGGGGAAAGTTTTAGATGATAAAGGTAATGAGTTCAGCTTTGGAAGTGTTGAGTTTGTGGTGCTACTGGATAAATGAATGATGGCCATGTCCAAAGGATGGGAGAACACATGGACCTAGAAAGCAAAAAAAAAAAAAAAAAGAATTCTGGGCTAGAGGTATAGAATTTTAGCATTAACTTCACTTCCCTTATCCTCAGTTTTCCCTTGTATAAAAAATGAAAGTAATAATACTTTCTGGAAGGATTTTTGAGAATGTTACATTTTACTTCAGACTGGGGTTTCTGGTCTCCCCATTGATAGAATTCAGATGATGAGACAAATAAACAACTTACAGTAACAAGTATAATGACTCTTGCTTCCTAATGCATGAAATGCCCATGTGTTTCAGCAAATAATCCCATGGAAAAGGAAGACTGAGCAAAGATGATGAGGGCACAGATAATCAAGAGTTCAGTTGATCCGTTTCATCATGGCCATTCCACATGGCTGGGGCCCACCACCCTCAAAATGCAGTAACATCTGCACTCCCTTTAGATATCGATATTCAGCCTCTTTTGGCACCCCCTAGCCTAAGATTGTGTCCAAATTTGGTCTGGAACTTGAGTTTCCCTGAGCTCTTTGGACATTTCCAGGCAGGAGACCAAAATTGCTTTCATGTTGCATTCTGACTAAAGGGTAACTGGGCTGGAGCTTCATCGAACAGAAGAAATGGAGTCGGAGCAGAACGTATTATCAAATGTCTGGGATGCGAGGTTGTCCTGGGAGGCAAAAAGCTGAGTTCACCTTGACAAAATCAATGGGAAGAGAAAGATTCCTTTTTTTTTTTTTTTTGATGCTAGAAAAGTCCACAAATAGAAGAGGCCTCTGAGGGAAGGATGTACTGCTTAGTGAGAAAGAGACCCAACTTGGCATTTGAAGAACACAAGTTATTTCTAGTCCTAATCTCTAACTCTGGCACTAAGAGCTCTGTGACCTTGAGCAAGTGACCAAAGCCCTCTGACGTTCAGCTTTGTCTGTGAAATAGGGGTATCTCTCTCTTGGTTAGTCAGGCCTTTGGTGGTTGCAAGGGACAGAAACCCAGCTCAACGTGACTCAAGAAAAAGTAGGAATTTATTGGGCCTTTCGTACTCCTAGCAGAGCAGAGGCTTGCCAGTCAGGTAAACTTCCAGAGTTCAAATCCCAGCTCTTTCATTTATACACCATGTGACCTTGGGAAAGTTACCCCAATCTCCTGAGCCTAAAACTCGTTAGCTATGAGACATGGATTTTTATTGTACAGGGGAACATCTTGTCCATAAGGGATACGTGATAGATTGTAAATCTCTACCCAAATAATAGTTGAACATCGCAATAAATGGCACCACCACTGACCCAATAGCCCACTTGGCTCAAAGCCCTGAGACTTCTTAGATGCTTTCTTTTGCTTACCCTCCAACATTCAGTCCGTCTGCAAGTTGTAACAGCTCTATCATCGACATTTTTTTCTGATGAGGTCAGTACTGTGGGCTTAAAGAAGAAAGGCCAACACAAAATGGGTTAGATCCTTATTTGGAAGCCATAAATAACCTTTGACCTCGTTGCCTGAGCAAGTTTGGCAAACACCAGGGACTGACCATGACCTGCGATGTGATCATTTTTCCCACTGAAGTTAGAAAAAAAAACTCAGAGATTTCCCAGACAAGTATCCTTCCCAGACCTGAAATTAGGGAGATGGTGCCCTTGGTAGAGCGGTGGAGCTTGGCTATTGGTAGAGCTTTGGGTATTAGAGAGGCTCTCAAAACACTTCAGAATCAATTGCTTTTTCTACCTTAACTTTCCAGTGGGATTCTGCGTTCCTACAAGCTCATTTTTACCCCACTGTCCATTTCCTCTGCAAATCCAGAGAAATGTCTCCATATCCTCTCAATCTCCAAAACTGCCAAAGGAAGAATGAGAAGAAGCCCAAAAAAGCGTGTTGTTAGCTTGACGGGGTGGAATAGCCCTAGAATAGCTGTCAGGAAACTCAAGATCCAGCCTTCTTCTGTGTGGGCTGCTTGTATAAACTTGGACGTGTCCTTTCCTGTTGAACTTCCGGTATCTCGCCTGCAAAAGGAGCAGGATTAACTCATTTCTAACAACCTTCTGGCTCTGACTTTTTGTAGGTGGGGACCATGGTTAGAGGCACACCTTTCCTTCAAAGAAAATGTGTCTGCTGCTTCTTCTGCTTTACCAGTCAGCATCTTTCTACTCTAGTGGCATGACTTTCAGCCTCAAATCCAGGCAGGCAAGAAGGCCATCTTTTTCTCTATGACCTAACTTAATGGATTTTTGAGCCCCTGTGTCCTCTGGGTAGCAGGAAGCGTAATCTTGCAAATTCAAGGTAAGCTCAGTCACTTATGAATTTTCACAGTCTCATTTGTGTCCATTTAGATTTCTCACTCTTTCTTGTCTTTTCCTTCTCCCCAGAAGATCTAAATCTGGGGACCTCACAGGTCCCCCTGGCATCCAAGGCAAGGCATCCGTCTTCAGGGTGGTCCCCCTGGGGCTTCTGTTGACACGTAACATGCTCAACTGCACTCGGTTTGTTGGCTTTCTTTATTCCTGATGTTTCTCTCTTCAAGAGCCCAGCCGACATCCTGTCTCCCTCAGCTTCCCCGATGGCAGGGCCCTACCAGTCCCTCTTCACCACTCTTGCCCTGACCACAAGGCATAGATGGGGCCTCTGACCCCCCCACATCCACCCTGCCACAATCACTGCTCTTCTGTCTCCAGCCTAGCTGAGTCTTTGCAAGACTGCTACTTCCCACAGTTTCAGATGCAAAGACAGGAATGGGACCCTTCCGATCTTGGTGTCTGTGTATCACCTACGATTTCTATTGCTCCCATCCTAGCACTGAGTCTACCTTGAGGACCTTTTAGGAATATTCACCTACGTCTCACTTTCTTCTCTCCTCTCCTCCTTCTCTGCCTCACCTTACCTACTGGATGTTTACCAAGTCTGAAGTGGATGAATCAACCATTTACACTCAGTCACCAGGCAGAGAGGCTTTTAATTGATGGAGTCAAATTTCTTAACTAAAAAAAAAAATTTTGTAGCATTTTCTGTCTTTAAATTCCGGATTCTTGCAATCATAAGCCTCAGTTTTTGAGAAATTTACTCTGTTATGTGTTTTAAGATTCCCTATTTGGGAATCTTTTACCAATAATTTTTCTTGGTGATAGATGTTCTTTTTCTGAGTGCAGGGGGGTTCTCCCTGAATAGTGGCAAGTGAGGAATGTATGACAAGTGGAGGGGGATGAAATGGGAGGCAGCGTGGTCTAATGTCTCAGAATATTGCCCGAGTGTAATCACCTGTCTCTCCAATGGTCCTTGATCCCCCAAAAGACAAACGTGTAACTGTGATCATTCCATCCTGAACCTCCAGGTTTGGTCCAAAGGCCCAAAGTGTGCTGAATTAATTTCTTAGAACATCTGAGTCACAGAACTCTGTGTCTCCTTTTCAAATTAATTTTTGACCTGAAAACTGATTACATTTTAGTTTCTCTAAGGTACAAAGGAAAGAATAGGGTGGTAATCCTTTCCTTCCTCTCTTCCTCCCTCACTTCCTTCTTTTCATTTATTTCTCCTCAGAACAATATGACAAAAGAGGAACACATCTGCCTTTATCCAGCGGTAGAATATATTATTCCTCACAGCTACCTGCCTTCCTGTGGACACCTCCTCTGAACCGTTAGCCGAGAAACATTCTCTGCGAGGAATGTTGTTTTGGTGGAATTATACACGTTGAATCAGTCTGCAGGATAAGTGTTAGGGAAGATTTAGATTGCTGAGCACTTAAGAAAAAAAACAACGTGATTAGCAAGGATAAAAGAGATAATGTGGTACCCACGGAGGTGTAGCCAGGGAGACCCAGCAAAAGGCCAGAGTGGAGGAAATAGAAGGAACGAGGTTGAAGGACATTAAATCTGTCCCAACCAGAAAATGAGTGTCATCCTGGCTTTGGGGGTGAGCAGGGATTCTGGTGACAATAGCCAAGACCCTTCCCTCTGGGATCCAAACCCCAGTCTGGCTAATATCGAAGTCAAAACCTTCTTGCCTCAAGTAAGTGCCACAAAAATACCAAGAAAGCGCTGATCTTTTTGTCTCAGCACGCGTCCCCATGACGGCAGGAAGAGGTAGTCCCTTCTCTCCCCAGCCAGCACCCCAGCTCCTTGCCACCCCTCCTGAGCTCCACCCCCTTGTCCCATTTCTCCAGGCCCTGCCTTTCCTTCCAACTTCCAAATGTGCCAGAGTGCTTCCAGCCTAAAACCACTCCCCCAGGACCCCGTCCTGCCTCCCAGCAGCTGTGCTCTCTGTTCCCTCACTGCCAGCCTGGGAAAGGGCTCTGTAGTTACTCTCTGCCCACTGCCTCCCCGCCTGGCCCCTCTTCAGCCCAATGCGCCTCTGCTTCTGGTCCCAGACCCTCAGGGCCACAGGCTGTGAGCACCACAGGACAATGGCACATTTCCCTCGTCCTCGCTGCCCTCAGCACCGGGCCTGGCACAGAGCAGGAGAGCAGAAAACATCTGATAGACCAACAGGTGCCCGGGGCGGGGGGGCGGGGGGTGACTGACAGGCTGGCGGAGCCATGGAGAGATTCCTTCAAGATGCATCTCTCAGGAAGACTCATGGACTGGTTTTAGTTTTTGTTTTTATTTTTTTCACTTATAACAGAAGAGGAATAAAGGCAAGTTACATCAAGTTGTCTTTTAAAAAAAACTCCAAACAACTAAGTAGCATCTGTCCTGCAGTGTGACAAGGACAAGGACAAGAGCACTAAACCAAGATGGGAGCATTCCCTTGCCTCAGGCAGGCACATCGCTCTAAGCGGTAGTTCAGGACCTGGAAGAAGAGCAGGGATGAGGCCATGTCTCTGCGACTCAAAGCACCAGCAGCCCCAGCGACTGGTGACTGATAGCGAAGGAGAAGGTGGATTCGAGGCATCACGTGCTGCCTCTACCGGGGTCCCTTCGCATTAGCCCATCCGAGGTGACAGGGAGCTGCACGCCCTTTGCCCATAGGCAGGGCTGGAAACAGCTGGGGAGGAGGCTTGGTGGGCCTGGGGAGGAGATACAAGAGCCAGCCCCACAGACAGACCATCGTGGGTTCTGACTTTGGCTCTCCCCCTGATTATGGGCCATCTTGCCCAGAGACAATCAGAGAAAATCACACGCCATGGAACAAGGCAATGGGGAAGGTAGAGTGGGATCAGCAGCTGGGAGCCTGGCCCAGTGCCTGGTGGATGTCTCTTCCCTTGGCTCCTCCAGGATCCGACTCTCTGGGAACATGCCGTGGAGAACCACGTCTTAGAGCCTGGTCCCTGTGCCAGCCAGAGGTATGAATCCCCTTAGACTTTCATACACAGCATTTGGGACATAGAATTCCAACTCCCTTTCTCGCATTGCATTGTGGTGAAATACTTGTTTCTGCCTCCTTCCTGCAGCAGTAGGCTCTAGAAGGCCTGAGACTAGGTCTGTCCCGCACCTGGCACTAAATTAAGCCTCCACGAGTATGCTTTGTCACTGAACGGCAAACTCAATAACCATCGTTTGCTATTGCTTGCCAGTTCACAAAATGTTTTTGCTACACGGTCTCATCTCATACTTACTGCTAATGAATGGAAGGGGCCTTACAGTGTGGGGGGTTGGGGCACAAACTCTGGAGTCAGAAGATCTGGGTCGAATTCTAGAACTTACTAGAGGATGACTTTGAGTCGATTATTGTTGCTTTCTGAGCCTCTGTTTCTCGTTATAACATGAGACTGTGTGACAATCTACTACATTGGGTATGTGGGTAGAGGCTTGGTGTGGTGTCTGGCATATAGTAAGAGACCTCTACAAGTTACCTGTGCTCATCCCTGATGGGGAACACAATTCCCAGACGGGAGAGGGCCATGGCACTAGCTCATACAGCCAGTCAGTGTCAGAACCAGGACTGAAATCATAGATATTTTACTCCCAAGGGGTTGCTCTTTCTAGTCTATGATTATAACGGCCACCATTAGTTGAGTGTTTCCCAACTGCCAGACACAGTGCTAAGCACTCTTCATTTCTTTCCTTTCCTGCTCAAGACAGTTCTCAGTTGGGCTCTGTAATTATTCCCATTTTACAGACGAGAAAACAGAGACTCTGAGAAATTGAAGTAACATGGCCAAGGTCACAGAGTCTTTACATGGTCAAGCCCCAGAATTCAGTACACATTACAAATCAGGACTTTTTTTTTTTTTTAACCTGAAAAGCGGTTTACCAGCCCATCATCTTTTGAAACTCCACAGCCTCACTTATACTTGGAGGACGTTTCTTCTCAATTCTTAGTTGTTGTTAGTTGGGAAAACTTAGGGGGGAAAGTCCAGATGGTGAAGAGAGTTTTTTCTGCTCCTAACGCAGTGGTCTTTCTCTCCTCGGGGCTGAAAGTACATGGACTAATCATGTCACGTAAGGCTTAATTGGTCCCTTGCCCATTGATGACCGGCTGTGCTGCTGGTGGGGGATCACTTCTGTTGGCACTAGTGAGAGGCGCTTCCATACCTGACAGGTACCCACCTGCTTTGGAGGCTGCAAATGGATGCACTGGTTGTAGTAGCACATAGCTCACACGTATCCAGGCTCCGCAGAGAAGCTGGCATATTCACCCAATACTCATTCAGTCAATTAACAAGCTTTCGCCCGGTGCGTACTCTTCTCAGGCTCTGGGTGGGCTAGGCACTGGAGACTCCGAGAGAAGTCGACTGCAGGGGTCTCAGGGGTCTCAGTCTTTCAGGAGATAGACGAGGCAAGAAATAATTTGGGGACTCTGTAGAAAGTGATAGAATATCTATGTGCAGAATACAGTGGTCACGTGGAGGGGGAGAGAGGACTTGTATCTGAATAGAAAAATCAAAGAAGACATTACTTAGAAAAGTACTGCATTCAAAAGGTTTAGCACGGTGCTGGCTACTTAGTATGTGTTAAATAAATATCAACATGATAGAGACCAACACTTTGAGTCGAACAGTGAAGGTTGAATATCCATCCATTCCCTACATGGGCACAAACAGTTCCTTTAGGCTAGAACTTCTCTTCCTTACAAAAGCCAGGTGCCCTACCATTCACTATCGAGGAGGATGAATTGGGTGTGTGAGCCTGTTGGTAATGTTGACCGGTTTGTGATGTAGAAATGTTAGGGTTCAGAGCCAACAGCTAAGAAAGAATTCTTGAGATGTCTTTGGTGCAAAAAGGTGATTTTATTAAAACACGAGGACAGGACCCATGCACAGAAAGGGCTGCCCTGGGATTGTGACGGGTGACTGATTATATACTTTCAAGTTGGGAAGGGGTTCGGGATAGCATAAATCTCTACAGAATTTGGAAGCAAGGGGGGCGCCTGGGTGGCTCAGTCGTGGAGCGGCTGCCTTCAGCTCAGGGCGTGGTCCCAGAGTCCCGGGATGGAGCCCCGCGTCGGTCTCCCTGCTCCGCTGGGAGCCTGCTTCTTCCTCTCCCACCCCCTCTGCTTGTGTTCCCTCTCTCACTGGCTGTCTCTCTCTCTGTCAAATAAATAAATAAAATCTTAAAAAAAAAAAGAGAATTTGGAGCAAGGCTTCCAGGGCCTCGAGGGGGCTGCTAGTGTCGGGAAAAGGTCATTTATTGCCGTCTAATAAAACCTGAGTCATGAGAGCCTGCAGATGTAGTGTCAGCGGGCCATACGCTTGGGGGATGGTTGCTAACATGTATCTCAGGGGGTTTAGAGATAAAGGACGTTTCCAAAGGAATTTTCCTATGTTAAAGTGGGCTTACAGGATCCTGGGGGATCGGGATGGTGTTAAGCTAAGAGTGCCTTTTGCCCTTAGCAAAGCGTCAACATCGGGGCAGCTGGGCTCCCAGAGGATGGTGACTTTGGCTGTTTCAAGGACTTGTCCGTGGGCTGAAGGCAGTAAGGACATTTAATTTTTTTCTTTTGCTTTTGTTTCCCACATCAGTTTGTACTGTTTTTTATTTTTGTTTTATTTTCTGTGCTCAATCCTGAAGCAGAAGGATAGAGCTTTTGTGACAAAAGGGAGGTGTAAAGCTGCTGAGAAGATTCCATCCAGAGAAGGGCCTAAGTAAGGCCTGGGGCCCTTGGGAGCGGGCCCCACTGTGTTTGAAAGTCCTCATCATGCCACTGGGGACAAAGGTACGATATGGGCTCTGAATCCAGGAATGCAATCGCAGTGCTTGGTGGGAGTGTTCAGGACCCCTCCTCCTAATGGAGGAGACCAAAGGAGCTTATTTTTTCCTTCCATGAGCTTACATACTTGGTCAGTGGTCATGGCAATGAAGACAGGGGTCACGACCCGCTGTGGAATCGAACAGTCCTAGCCGCAGACCCCAGCCCTGTGACTTCCTGTGAGGACTCAGGCAAGTTAATGAACTTCTTTATGCTTCCTCTTCCTCTCCTATAAAACAGGGATGAAAATAACATCTAGGTCTACCTTATAGGGTTTGGGCAATATTTTACGTCCAGCACATAATCAGCACGGGCTAAAAGAGGCTTTTGCTACTAGTAACTTCCTTTGGTTGAGAGAATCTTTGCTTTTGCCATAAAGATAAGCCCACGGGATGGAAAATGTGCACAGAGAACTGACACAGAGGGGAATAAATAAACATCCAAAAAGCTTAAATTCTGAATTTCTAAGCCAACATTTCAGGAGGAAAAGCCAAAGGATGCCATACATTTGTTTCGAAGCTAATTAATGCCCCATGGATTAAGAGGAATAATGATTGTACTGAGAGCTCATATCCTTTAACATCTGAAAAGCATGGATGAAATTGGGTCCAGGGGCTGAAGTCGATTCCTGACTTCCCTGTGGTCATTTGTGATGATGGACTGCTTGTCAGTCAGTCTGTGATTTCTCCCAGCAGCTGTGCTGTTGACCTCACCTCTCGAGATAAGGAAATCGGGAGCCAGAGGATTAAATGAACTGTATGAAGAACGGAGAAGCCAACCTATTGACTCAGACCCTCTGGGACTCTGGCCAGCTTGGGGCCAAATACACAAACTGATTTAAATCCTTCATATTTGCATGATTTCTTTAATCAGAACAGTAGTGATGAAAAACATTTCGTGCCATTCGTCTGATGCCTATCTGGGGAGGAGACGGGAAAGACCAGTGAGAGGAGGTGGGCAGCCGTGAGCGTGACCCTCCACAGTCCTGTCTTCGAGGGGCAGCCTTGGCATTGCCTGAAAGTCATCTGGACCCATGCAGGAGAAGAAATTGGGGGTGTATTTGTAAGCGTGCCCTCCACCCAAACAACAGAACAGAATTGTACAAAAGTTAAAAGGGAAAAAAAAGAAAGATTTTTAAGAAATCCAGCATATTCCTGAGTATTCTATCATCGAGGACCTAGTACCGACATAGCAACTTAATTTCAGGTGCAGTATATTGAGTCCCTAATTAGTCAATACAATTCCTTGATTACCTGATTGAGTCTCGAATGTCCAGGAGAGATCTCTATGACAATGGTTACTTGAGAGCCACATGGCCGCGTCCTCATGGGTGACTTCAAAAGTGGAGGTGAAGAGAGTGCTGGGGAGTGAGAAATCCGGGTCGAGTTGCAGCTCTATGGTGCTCAGCAGGTCACTCCCTTCCTCTGATCCTCAATTGGCTCATCTGGAATGGGAAGACTGTCTACCTCTTAAGTTTATAGGGGTTCAATAAGATGGTGTTTGTAAAATGTCTAGCACAGGGTAAATTCACTGTAGCTGGAAGCCGTGGTGCTTGTCATTGCGAGGCCATCCATAAGCCCCGTGGCAAAACAAACAGGCCACTCCTTTGGAGTATGCTTTTCCCACTGAATGCTGCCCGAGTTCATCAAATGTATCAGTGACAGACCTGTTCTATTTTTGTTTTGAAGTTTTTATTATTGGAAGCAAATATGTATTCAGAGTCCATAAGGCCAGTTTGCAAAGTGGCTTCTATTAAAGAATAGAGAGACATATGGGGAAGGAAAAAGGAGAAGAGAAAAAAGAGCATAGCATTTATTGAGTGCCTATTATATGCCAGGCACCATTCTGGACTTTGCATGTATGAACATTGAATCCCAGAAGCATAAATTGCCCCAGGACACACAACTAGTAACGGCAAAGCCAGGATCTGTACTCGAGACTGTTAAAGCCCCAAACATTGGCTCTATTCTACTCTCTGAAGGCAACATCCCAGCCCTACAGCCATAGCCACTCCCCAGCCCACCCAGCAACCTTGTTTTAGGACTCAAAAGGTTAGCAAGATGAAAACCTTATTAATGCTCATAAGAGTCAGATTTCCCACCGTGCGCGGCAGGTCCTAAACAGAAACTGACTCCCGCCTTGGGCTTTGGAGAGGACCCCTGTTTTCGCCCATCTCACACTCTGTTGTATTTATTTCCTCATGTGACTCCTGCACTTGCATATGAGTTCCCTAAGGACAGGAGAGTGAAATTTATCTCATATTTCACACCTGGGACAATGTCTAGCATAGAAGAGGCGCTTGGTGAACGTCTGGGAAATACGTTGATTTGAAATTAATTAAGGCACATTACTGAAAGCTATTTTTAAATGTCCACAAGCTGTGAAGGCTATTCACCTCGATTAATTCAATTTAACAACTGTTTATTCAACATAATTCAGCAAATGATGAGAGTGCCCTGCAACTGTAACCTATCATCATAAACAAAATTAAGGCTATGCGCTTTTAATTACAGTTGTTCATAAACTTGGGAGTGAGCGTAGCTGACAGACAGGTGCAATTGAGAATTCCAAGTGTGGAAATGTCAGGGCCTACATGCAGCACTTCCTGCTTACTAAGTCTTATGCTGTGTGCTGGGGATGCAGGGCTGTCAGTGTTATCGGCGGTGTCCATACCAAGTGTTGGGGGACCAGAAGAAACAGGGAAATTTAGTGATCACCATGGGATCTGGAAAGACCTCATGGAGAAGAACAGGTTTTACAGAGTCTTTGAACATTTCAGCCAGGAGAAAAGAGGAGACGTCCTGAGCGTTCTAGCTGCAGAGAGATGGGAGGGGAAGGAGGTCCAAGGAGGGCACCAGGAGTAAAGTTTGTGAGACAGGAGATGTACAGCCGAGAGATGAGGGGGGCCTTGATGGCCGGGAGTGATCAGCGATCTATTAGAAAAGACAAACCCCCACATACCACCACCATTTCCAGCTGGCTGTGAGACACTGACAGAAGAATATGGCAGTTAGAGACTTCAGATCTGTTTGGCGTAGGCAAATAGAGCTTGTCGTGATTATTCCCCATAGGAATAATATTATGAAAGGACAGGTTATGAAGCTTGTTAAGGGTGTGTGGACACTGGTGGCCTGCTAGCGGGGTTGAGATGCAGTTGTCTTATTGCTGTGTGGCGCTCGGGTCTGTCCTAGCCGGTCGACTGCCTGGCCTAGATTAGTTCTGTCTATGAAGTGCCGTCCCCACCCTCTAGTACAGATGGCCCTGCCCACCCTGGAGACAAGGACATCCTAAAGACCTCAGAGCGCCCTGAGGATGGAGCGGAAAGTGGACAGAAGAGCCCAGGAGGAGGCCTTCTGGTCAACCACGGAGGGCAGGCCGAGTGAAATCTGAGATGTGAGCGGGTCTGGGAGAAGGGTGCTGGTGGAGGGCTCTCTGGCAGGGGGAGAGGTGTGGGGGCAGGGCACAGAGAGGAGGAGATTGAAGAAGATTCTCCTCCCCTCTACCATGTAACAGAGTTTGCTGCAGGATTCTGAGGTGGAGTCGTGGTGGGAAAAGAGGGACCAATCCCCTGGTGGTGGTGGAGGTGGCGGCTGCAGTTACTGGAACCAACAAGAATGAAAACTCTGAGAGAGGGAAGCTTCGTCTCTGTTCTGTGGCTCTGCAGTTCCAAGAGGGATCCATACAGGCTACCTGGAGGTGGAGCCACCATATCGCTGCTCTTAGGGCCAAAGACACACACTATGGAGGTGGAGCCAGAGGCTTGAAGGAGCCTCACTGCTTCATTTCCCAGAGCCACACCTCTCTGGCTTGCTTCTTTTCAAACACCTTATCATATGAAAAACATAAGATCATATTAAAAAAAAAGAAGTCTGTGATGCTGGGTGAATCACTTTTTCTCTAATATCCTCAACATTCTCCTCTATAAAATGGGATTATAGCACCTGCCAGCCAGGATTGCCCTAGGGTCAAAAGGGATAAAATAACATTTCCCGATGTTCAGGCGCTGGACACTCATGGAGGACGGATGATTTTAGATGGTATCAGATGTGGTATTAACAGGCTTTCTGATTATTTCAAGGAGAAGGTCTTCCTATGGTGTTAATATCTTTAACACCTCCTCTAACGTTCCGTTTTCACAAGTGTAAGAACAAGAGCCTTGGGCTCAGAGCCACAGCAAGCAACTACATGCAAAGAGTGGCGTCATGGACCCCACAGGTGCCACAGAGACACCCGCATGCTTTCCTCCACTCTGCACACATTATACCTAGTCCAGGTTTCTTCCAGACATTCAAGCCATGCCGATCACTGGAAGTCATTCAATGAAGGACCTGAGAGCTGTATCTTAACTCTTCAGATCCTATCAGCCAGAATCTCATGTGTAAGGACTTCTTGGCCACTCTTTGGCTGGAACCCATTGGCATGATTTCGTTTCCACTATATTTACTTTTATAACTATCTTCTACCTGTAGCCGGGACTTTGCTTTTATTTCAGGTGATTATATAAAGTTTCCTTTTTAAATAAATGCATTTATTTTTCCAAGTGAGTCAACTAAGTGGGTAAATAATATTATCAGGACAGAGCTATGACTTAGAGTCCAGAGGTATGACCAGGTATCTGGGTGGCAGATACAGAGAAAGAGGTACACAGTCTGCTAGACTTTGGTAAATAAGGAAATAAATTTATAAACAGCAAAATCATTTATATTCAGTAAAGTATGCATGAGCCACTCTCAAATGGCAGATCCCGTGTGTGTTGTCTGGCACTAATTAACCCATAATGAGAATGTGCCTGATTTAAAAATTCAACAAACAGGGCATCGCCAAGCCCTGAGTGGTCCAGGAACATTCTGGGGGCCAGTGTGCCAGTTCTGCAGGTGGGGGACCACCTGAGGAAGAGGAAGCAAAGGTTAGAGCTTCTCTACCTAATGACCCATGCCTTAAACTCGTCAAAGGGAAGGTTGATTCCGTTTTTCTGAAATAACTGCTTCCTGGGTGGACTTTGCAGAGACCTCACTTGTCGAGTGAGGATAGTCGCAGAGGAGCTGCGGTGAGCAAGGGGTCACAAGAGGAAGCCAGGTACAGCGTCCGTGAATGGAAGGAGCCCTGGGGCTGTCCGAGTAGTTGGTTTCTCATCCGAGCCTGTGTTGGCCCTGATATGAGCGGGAAATCCAATGACTTCCCTGGTGATGAGCGCAGAACTTTGCCGAAGAGCACAGGGGGCAGGCATCACTTTAATACACTACAGAAACACAGAGTCCCTTCAAGTCCGCCTGTAATTACCACAGCAAGCAGAAGTCTTCGCTTGAGTGCGAGAGTCAGATGTGCACAAGATGTCCTGGCGAACAGATGTTGTTGCCCTAATTGCAGAGGGGTGGGGAGTGTCCTGGAAAGAATGCAAGCTGTGGCCATGGGGGGAATGGACATTCACCTGGACACGTCTGGCACACAAGAAAGATGGGCCAACAATGTGCAGGAGAACCATGAAGCATCCTCAAGAAAACTCATCTTGGGCTGATCCAGGGTGAACCTCAGACCTTTGCTGTCAGAGAAGAGAACGTTCTCGAGGACAGTGGAGCAGCTCCCATCGCAAATGTTCAGTGCCTATGTGTGGAATAAGCAATGAATGAATAAATTCATCTCTGGCTCAGGCAGTGGAGCTCCCGTGATGTGATACCCTCCATGAAAGCCCCTCTAGCATCAGCCACTCACAGTTTATTATTTTGTTCTCCATTGTGAAAAATAACACTGACAAATCATGACAGCTCTTGGTTGTTCCCAAGTAAGTCACAGTACAACTGTGTCCCTCTCTCTCAGGAGATGAGCCATACTGAGGAAGGAAAAGAAGTGTAATTGCCACAGATTCCCTTGATCTTGCAGGCTGGGTGACTTGTGTTCTCAAAAAATAGAAAACTGTCTCTTGGTGTCTCAAAAGAGATAAGAAAGTAATGTTTGGGTGTCATCATTGACCTACCATTTTTGCTTGGGTGGGGCAGGGAGACACCTAATAAATGGCAACCAAACACTTTCCTCTCCGGGGGCCTGGGTGGCTCAGTCAGTTAAGCACCTGACTCTTCATTTTGGCTCAGATCATGATCTCAAGGTCCTGGGACTGAGTCATGCCTCGAGCCCCATGATGAACTCCACACTCAACGGGGAGTCTGCTTGAGGATTCTTTTTCTCCCTCTCCCTCTGCCCTTCCCCTCGCTGGTGCTCCCTCTCTCTCTACCTCTCAAATAAATAAATAAATCTTAAAAAAAAAAAAAAAAAAAAACCTTCCCTCTTTCCAAACAGCCAACTTATATCCACCAAGATCGTCTGTGGATTGTGGGCAAACACTCTATGTCCATTCCTTTGTCTAAGTGAGCTCTGCCACCTCAAGGCTTTTGCTGTAATTCCATCTATATTAGAGCTCTCCAGGAAAAAAGAACCAACAGGAGATATGTAACAGGATATTTATTACAGAAATCGGTTCACATGGTTCTGGAGACTAAGAAGTCCCACAATTTACTGGCCATAATAAGCTGGAGAACCAAGGAAGCTGGCAGGATCATTCATTCTGAGTCCAAAGGCCTGAGAACCAAGGGAGCCCGCGGTGTAAGTCCCAGGGTCCAAAGGCCCAGGAAGCAGGAGCTCAGACGTTCAACAGCGGAAGTAGCTGGATGTCTCAGCTCAAGGAAAAGACTCTGTCCTTCCTCTGCCGTTTTGTTCCACCTGAGCCCCCAACGAATTAGACAATGTGCACACGTGTTGCTAAGGGTGGATCTCTTTACTAAATCTACTGAATCAAATGCTAATTGCTTCCAGAAACACCTTGACAGACACATCCAAAACTAATGTTTCACCAGCTCTCTGGACATTCCTTAGCCCAGTGAGGTTGACACGTAAAATTAGCTACCACACCATCTTTAGCAGAGAGCTGAAACCAGGATTAGTTGATTAGGAATGGTCTGGGGAACAGAGTTCTGAAACTTTCATGTCACTGCAATTGAAGGAATCCCCTAAGAAGACTGAGCCCAGACACGGGGTTTCTTCTAATTTGGCCATGGCCCTAAAACCCCCATTGTGCCGCCATGGATCTTTGGTGACCGCCACTAGGAAACGCTATGCCTGGTGGCAGTGGGTGTCCCACAGCATGTGGTGTGGGGCACAAAGCAGGTGTGGAGGGTCAGCAGAAGCAGGTTTGTATGTGAGCCTCTGAAAGACACCCCAGGAACCTCAAGAAACTGCTTGGGATGAGGGACAATTTTTCTGTAAGAAACTGTCAGCAGTTGGGGCAGTTCACCAATGGAGTCCAATCATCAGGGTTGCTTTGGCATCTTCGATCTCCATTGCTGATGACACCTGGTAAAATTCAAGCTACCCCATGTGATGGGGTATGAATGTGAAATGCCTCCGAATAGGTTTCAGCTCGGGGAGGTCAATCCCGCCACCACTCACCAGCGTGGGATCTTTAGGAAGTTCTAAACCCTCTCAGAGCTCCACTTGCCTCCTGTCTGTTACGAGAGTCATCATGTCTCCCACGTAAATGAGTTAAGAGGGCTGGAGAAACGGAGGTAACCCTATGTCAGCTCTTCCCCTGCAGTGCCTTATAGCCCATGGATCCGGAGCGACGGTGAGCAATGTGCATTTTACTGCGACCCATGCAGGAGAGCGAGCCTGGGCCTGACATTACCCACTACATGCTAGGTGACCATGAACTATCCCACTCAGTGCTTCTGGTCCTCCCCAAGTCTTTCCCATTCGTGCTGACAGCAGAGTCCTCTGCAGGGCATCTTTCTACCAGGGCTCAACGCCACTTCCCCTCCCCCCTCCCAACTTTCTCATCTCTTTCCACATGAATCTCGTCCAAGCTTGTTTCCATCCCACAGTGGCTTTTATGTGAAGCCAGTCTACTTTTCTCCTTATAAAGAATTCTCAGGCCTGCTGCTAAACGTTCTCTGAACGCTATGCAGAAGCCCCTGGCGCACAGTACGTTCTCAATAGATGGGACCCTCTTCTCCTTCCCCCTTGATACTTTGGATGTGGAGTCAAGGAGGCATGGGTCAGAAGGAATGCAGCAATATGGGAAATTCTGCTGGGTTAGCCTCATCATTTTGGGAGCCAGAAGCCAGCTCCCCAGAGCCACAGGTGTGTCTGTGTAGAGGCATTGAGGCAGCAGAGAAAATACCAGCACTGCAACCAGTCCTGACTCTGTCACTCACCAACTGGGCGACTTTAGGAAACTGTGTCTACAACCCAGGACAACAATTTTCTTAGCTGAAATTGATCAGGCTTCAGGGATAAGAATTAATGACACCAATTCATAGCAATGTTGTGAGGCTTAGAAGTAGTGGTAGGTGGAAACTGAGGTTGGTGTCATTGTTTCACATATGCCGTTAAGAACTGGAATGCCAAATTCAGTAGTTAAAGCCATCCAAGTCTGACACCTGGTTCTGCCATTTATAAATGACCTTACCTCTCTGGGCCTTCATGTCCTTTTGAATCAAATGGTGGTGGGGAGGAGGGGTCGGGGTGGACACACATAATGAACACAAAATTGTTACTCTCTCTAAGAATATTTTCTGGATTGAATGAGATAAAGGACAGATGTGAAGATGAAACACAGAGCCTCTTACTTTTGGGCAGAATGTTTTCAGTTTAACACACCCA
Organism: Ursus arctos; assembly: GCF_023065955.2. Lineage (NCBI taxonomy): Eukaryota > Metazoa > Chordata > Mammalia > Carnivora > Ursidae > Ursus > Ursus arctos. Next base: position 61,342,830 of record NW_026622819.1, read on the forward strand.
GCTAAGGGGCTGTGATATTCGTACTTGACCAATCTAATATGGCATTTCGGGTTGTATAGCTTGTTCTAAGCTTCAGTAATTTGGTCAATAAGTCTCTCTTTCTCACTTAATTCTAAATTTTCTTCTATTTTTATAAAATAATGAGAATTCATTTTAGAAAATTTGGGTGGAAAAAACCAAAATCATCCATTATTCTATAACTCAACGTTTATTCAACTCATGTTTGTCAATTGTCTTCCATGAGTCCGACTCTTATGCACTGTAGCAGTACCCAAGGCAGATCCCTAATTTTTGGAGCTGACTTTCCAGTGGGGAGAGACAATGGATGAACCAATAAATAAAGAAAAGAATGTTAAGTAGTGATAAGTGCTATGAGGAAAATAAAATACAGCCATGTGACAGAGACCTAGGTGACAGAGAGCCAGCCACTCTCGACAAAGCAGTTAGTTAGGAAAGGCCTCCCTAAAACTAGCGATATTTGAGCTAAGACCTGAATGAAAAGAAGAAGCTGTGCAAAGATCTGGAGAGGGTGCTTGAGGCAGGGGGTGCAGTCACAGCCAATCTTCGAAGGGAAAGACTGTGATATGCATGAGAAACCAAAGGAAAGTCCATTTGGGGACCTAAATGAGCATGGGGACAATGATGTGAGAAGAGGTTAGGGACAGAGGTAGGGACTAGATTCTAGCAGGCCTTATGGGCTTTGGTAAGAGGCTTGGGTTTGATTCAGATGCAAGTGATGGCCGCTGGAAGGTTCGCATGTCTGTAACATCCCACCATGGAGGCAAACTGTAGGGAGCAAAGAGTGGAAGCAGGGAACCCAGTGGAGATGATGTTGCGACAGTCCAGGCAGAAGATAGAGGCGGCCTGATTGACTGTGGAGGAGGAGGAGAGAGGGGAGATGGGCAGGGTGGGTGTGTCTGGGAGGGGGAGTCATCAGGGCTTGTTGACGGAATGGATGTGGGGGTTCAGGGGGAAGGGGAATCAGCAATGACTCCCAGTTCTAACCCAAGCCACCAGCCAATGGGCAAGATGGACGAGGCAGAGGGGTAGGGTGTGGGAGGAATGAGGAGAACGGGAGAAGGAACTGGATCTAGCTTGGCAATGCTACCCTGGAGATGCCTGTTAGACATCCAAGTGGAGATTCTGGAGACGCACCTGGATATGTGAGTATCAAGCTCAAGGGCATGTGGAAACCAGAGCTAGGAAACTGGCGTTGTTGTCATGTGGTTCACTGAGATCACTGAGAGTGAGAAGGTACATGAAAAAAAGGACCCCAAATGGGGCCGCATGGCACTCTGTCTTGGAAAATTTGGGAAGATAGGGAGAGAACCAACAAGAAGTCTGACAAGGAGCCGCCCATGCTTCAAGAGACTGAATAACCGCCCACTGCCTTGGACAACATGGAGGCCACGGGTGGACGGGACAGCCATGCTCCCTGCTACATCATCATGTCTCAAGACAAACATTTGAGAACACGGGACAGCCCACAAACATAGGCTGTGAATGCGGCCCCAGAGCATTCAGCCTTTTTCCTGCTGAACCACTGGAGACAGAAGGGGCCTCAGGAAAAGCCCCATGTGCTCTGCGGTCACGTGGGCCGCCATCCCTCACAGGGCCCTGCTGTCATCCTTTCTCCCCACATGAGCCTGGCCCTGGGGAACTTTTTGGATTTTTCCAGCCTGTGGGGCAAAAGCAGACTGACTCTGAATTAAAAAAAAATTACTGGAGGGCGCCTGGGTGGCGCAGTTGTTAAGCGTCTGCCTTCGGCTCAGGGCGTGATCCCACCGTTCTGGGATCGAGCCCCACATCAGGCTCTTCTGCTGGGAGCCTGCTTCTTCCTCTCCCACTCCCCCTGCTTGTGTTCCCTCTCTGGCTGGCTGTCTCTCTCTGTTAAATAAATAAAAATCTTTAAAAAAAAATTACTTATTTCTGGTTGAAGTTGAATTTTATATGAAATTCCAAAAGACTTTCTTAAATGCTGTTTATTTATCTAAAAAAGCAACTTACTCTGAGTATTTCCCTAAAAAGAAGAATTCAGGCACCCTGTTACTATTTGTGACCCATCAACAGCATCAAACAATTTTCAAAGCTATAAATAACACTTGGAGGTTGATTCTAAGACTGAATTAACTTGGGGAAACATTGGAATTGAACTTCTTGGAAACGCTGAGTATATAAATGCTGATATGGAACTTTGTTGTGATTATCACAGAGTTTATTTCTGTTTGTTGTATGAATTTGAGAAATCTGGAGCCCATCAAAGTTATTTGCATTAACTAAAATTATTAATATTGGGACGCCGGGGTGGCTCAGTCGGTTAAGCTTCTGACTCTTGATTTCGGTTCAGGTCATGATCTCAGGGTCAAGGCATCGAGCCCCACGTCAGACTCTGTGCTCAGCACCAGAGTCTGCTCGAGATTCTCTGTCTCCCTCTGCCCCTCCCCTGCTCATGTGCACTTTTTCTCTCTCTCTCTCCCTCTGTCTCAAATAAATGAATAAATAAAATCTTTTTTTTTAATTTTAAATAAAAATAAAATAATCAATATTATATATGGAACTATAAATACTTTCTCTCTGAGGGAAAAAAAAAGTTTCCACAAGTGTAGGAAAAGAGATTTTTTTATAGCCATGGTAACAAGTAGCATAGGAGCAGATTTTAAGTATTTTCAATTGCTCAATGACAATTTGCCTCAGTGAACCTGCTTTTGGAACGAGTTGGTGCCAACCCTTGCTTCAGCCAAACAGGGACAAACTCATGCCAGAAAACAATGTCTGGGAGAATAATCAAGCAACAACAGTCAAGCTCAGATGACTACTTTTCTATAAACATCAACCTGCTTAGGCTTCTAAAAATCCACCAAGCCCTGCATTCAATGCTTCCCAAAAGCCCTGGACGAAGTCAGCAGTCTGCTCTGCCCGGAGACACTGCCTGGCCAGCACAGCTGTCTCTGACTACTACTTAAGCAATAAATTCAGCTTTGTCTTTTTATTTCAGGTATTGAGCAATGGTTTCATCGTCATATGAATTTTCTGTGTCTCATGCTTAAACGTTGGGAGGATCAATTCATTCATTTATTCATCAAACCTTTCTCTAGTGTTTTTTATCTGCCTGTCCCTACACTTGGTGCTAGGGACCAAGAGAAAATAGGACACAATCCCTTTCCTAGAGGACCTCTTAGGCTAGGAAACACAAGACTAGAATGTGATATAATCATCAGAGTTCTGAAAGAACTGTCCATGGGCTGCAGAAGCCCAGAAGAGAGAGTAACAAGCTCCAGTGGGGAGAGGAAGACAGAGAAGTATTTCAAGATGGCGTTTCAGTTGCGTTTTCCATAATGTGTATGAGTTTTCCAGACAAAGAAAAGGGAGAGTGTATTCCAGGTGCAAGGAACAGAATGGGCAAACCCCTGGAGACTTGAGAAAGCACTGCAGGCAGAAGGGAGAGCACCTGTGATGGTCAGTGAGCGAGACCCTGGCATGTTCGGGAACTGGAGGAAACATACATGAGTACAAGGAAAGGCTCTCCTGGGAAGCATGCAAGTAAATTCTGCCATGAGTAACTCATGCTTGATGAGAATGAAAACACTCAAGGAATGCCAGACATATTTGCTTGCCATGCAGAACCATCTGGAATCCCATGGTGTTGTTTGCTGCTCTGGAGATCTCCAAAAGGTACATGCTGAGTTTGCCGTGACCCTGGCCAGAGCCAATCGGGAGCCAAACTGGACAGCTGGGCCAAGGCAGTGTTACAACTTTGTTTCTGTTTCACCGTGGGCTCCGTCACTCACTGAATGTGGGACGGGTCTGGGGTCTCCATTGTCTAAGCATTGTGGCTCTGCAGAGTTTCCAGAAAACCCTGGAGCACAGGAATTAAGTCCACTGGCCAGGGTCGAGAGAAGGAAGAGGAGAGGGAGGCAAGGACTGATCACAGACCTCTATGTCCCATGCACTTTGCACATGTTCTCAGCTACTTTCGTGCTCACACAACCCTGTGTGGGGGGAACTATGAATCCCCTCATTACGGAGAAATGAAATGAGGTTTAGCTAGCCCCAGGCAGTAGTCAGCTCAGAGGCCCGCTAGACAAGCCTGTGCCTCCGTTGAAAAGCTCATCCTCAGAGCCCAGAGCATCCTGCCCCAATTACAACGCCCAACCCTAATTCCATCACTACCTACTTAAAACACTGGGATGCAAGGGAAGAATGATATAGGAAATTAAAAAGAAATGGAGGGCATAAGTGAGAGAGGAAACTACTTGAACTTGGGGTTGAAAGCACTGATTTCTGTTCCTGGCTCTGCCTCTTACTGGGTCTGGCACCTAGGACTTGTCTCCTCACTTCTCTGGGCCTTCGTTTACCTATCTATATAATGGGGAGGGTGTTGTAATCACTCTCTGTGGCACTCATCACCCTCATCTGTAAAATGGGGATAACCAAGGCTCCAGCTTCACAGGGGTGTTCGGGGATTGAAGGAAATAATGTGTGTGGAGCCCCTGGAACAGTGCCTGGCCCGTAGGCATGGTCATTGATACCTATGATCGTTATTACAAGTTAGGCCAGGGTTTGAGACATAGTGGGCACTCCACGAATACTTACGTGGTTGCAATTTGGCAAAGAAGAAAAGAAAGGGGGGGCAGGATGAGGAGGGTTGGAAGAGCTTAGCTGCCCCCACTCCCAGCGAGGAGGCACGGTGGCAAGGCCCAGAAGGAGAGACCCTGCAACGTCCCACCTCCCTCCTCCACCTGACTCCCACCTTTAGCGGATGCATTTGACTTTCTGATGCTCTCTTTGCCCCTGGGAGACATCATACTGACATTTCCAGCGGGGGTAGGGCTTTTTTCAGAAGTGCAATGATTTTGACAAAGTAATGGAACGAAATCCTTTGGCGGTAATTTGCCAAGTGCGTCTTGCACTTGCGAGTGTTCGTGAGGCAGAATGGTGTTCCGGGAGCTGCGAGAGGCGCTCGGCATTGGTGCAGCCGGCCACGAAAATGACGAACCAGCCTAATCACTCACTCCCCCCATCCGCCCCCCCATAATGGTCTCCTTGGGCCAAACCTCATCAGTCCTCACCGCCCAGGAGCCTGGATGCAGCCTTTGCAATCACGCGGAGGGCTCAGTATCAAGGCTCCACCACTGAGTCACTGTGTGACCTCGGTGCAGAGTTTCACCCCTCTTGACCTCCATTTCTGCATCTGTAAAGTGGGAATAAAACCCCTTCAGATGATGGAAGGGAATGGGACCGGCTCAGTCTCAGGCCCTGTTAGTGTGAACCCAAATCCTGCTGCGGGAAAGGAGGATAACTCTGGGGCCCACCTGTTCTCAGCGTTCCAGCCCAGAAGATCTTGTATGCAGCACTCCGGCACGTATGGGTATATGTGGATATGTGTGTGCATGTGAGCATTCTTCCAGGGAAGAACCTTGTCGCTGGACTCGGATGCTCCAGAAGGCTCATGAGCCCCCAGATGCTAAGGCCCACTGTGGTTTGGGTGTGGCCTGGGACGTCTTACTTGGGTGCTTACATTGACCACTGGCTAGAAACCACAAACCTGGCATGTGCCATCTCGTGTATGACAGTTATCTATGTGTTATTTCAACCTCAGTACAAATGACTTCACCCCCTCGTGCCTCAATTTCCTCTTCTGTGAAATAAGGGAAACAAGAAATCTCAGTGTGGCCTCTGGCACATGGCACATGCTTGGTCTCCGTGACCGTGAGTTCCTCTACAAGCGTTCTCATCTTAGCTCACCAAACCAACCCTTCTGGGGCTGGCACTCGGGGAGAGAAGAAGGAAGGCAGTGGGAACAGCAAAGCTTTCACTTGTTGGGTCCCAATCTGGTCCTGAATCCCCTTGTATTTTTTTTTTTAATAGCCCTTATGAGTTCTTTGGAGGCACCCATTGCTGGCAACCTCTCTCCTATAACCCCGTCGATCTGGGGAATGCAATTGTTCCTGCCACGCATTATAACTCAGTCCTCACTCCAGGCAGCGGGCCACCCCAGCTTTGACTAAGCTCAGCTCACCCTTCCTGGTGGTCCTCCTGGGCAGAGTTTGGGGCAACCCCTTACCTTTGGTCTGTTGGACCACTGCCTCAGGCACTCCAGCCATTCTCTCGGGGACCTAATTAACTCCAGAATGCTTCTACCTTTGATGGGAAGGCAGGGCTAAGAGAGGCAGAGCCAGGTTTCGACCACCTCATTTGCAAGTCTTACAGAGTGGTCTCGCACCTCATGTCGGAACATGGCATCTCTTGTCTTGAGGTTTTGGCAGAGTAGGAAGCTAGAGTGTGTCCATTTTAAAAGCAAATTACAATTAGTAGTAAATAAAAACTAGTTACATAAAATACCATGAGAATATGCTATTGAGATGGGGTGGGGCCGGGGGTAGAATCAGGGATGGTTTTCTGGAGAAGGTGATACTAGAGATGGATTTTGAAGGATATTATGAAGTTACCAAGTGGAGGATGAAGAAAGGCCTTTCCAGATGGCAGAAACCTCATGTGCGAAGACCCAGAGGTGAGAGGAGAGCTGGATGTATTTGGATAGACTGCAGTAGAGTAAGGAAGGACTTGGGCCAACCTAACTGATTCAAAGTTAGCTCTCTCCATGTACGAGTTGGATAACCTTGGGTAAGCAATTCAGTGTGGGGCTCTTTTTTTTTTTTTTTAAGATTTTATTTATTTATTTGACAGAGAGAGAGACAGCCAGCAAGAAAGGGAACACAAGCAGGGGGAGTGGGAGAGGAAGAAGCAGGCTCATAGCGAAGGAGCCTGATGTGGGGCTCGATCCCATAACGCGGGGATCATGCCCTGAGCTGAAGGCAGACGCTTAACGACTGAGCCACCCAGGCGCCCCCAGTGTGGGCCTCTTAAATGGGCTGCCTGTTCCCGAGGCCAATGGCTGTCCAGCTTTAGAGAGGGCAACAATCCCCTGAGAGCTTTTTAGAAACCCAGATCCTCAGGCCTCCCCAGCAGAAACTGACTCAGGGGGTCTGCGGTGGGCCCCAGGATTCTGCTGCAGGAGGCCTATTGGCCACACTTTGCAGACCTCAAGTGTCTCACGCCCAGGACAGGGCCTGCCTGGCACACAGCCAATGCTCAGCGATCAGTGAATGAAAGAATCGAATTAATCAATTCAATACAGTTCCGCCCCGCCAGAATGCTTCTGGAAGGAACTCGTGGCTGCCTAAAATATCTCTACCCATTTCACACCAGAGAGGTGGCGCCCGCCTCACAGAGGGTTCTGCATGGAGGCCAAGAGCTCAGATGCATACACCCAATCTGGGGACATTAGTCAGACCTCCCCAAGGACAAACGCTATGGTTATTTTAAGCCCCTCTATGTTGTCATTGTGGTGATGAGAGGGAACTGGGAACAGGGGAGAGGCAAGTACTGGGAACTCTGCAGAAAGCAATACGGTAGCAAGACCTTAGACCGAGCTGGGGAGAGCGCACAGGGCTCTGGAGTCAACATCTCTAGATTTTAGTCCTGGCAAGCCACTTCACCGATGGAAGTAATGCCACCTGCCTTGGGCACTGCTGTGTGAATTCAGCGAGAGGCCTGCGGGGGGGGGGGGGGGGGAGGGGGGTTGGTTACAACTGCTCAGAAAGGCACCGAGGGAGGGGCGGAGCGGTGCATAAATGCCATTCCCCACGTAAACACAGATCCCCCAAAGGAGAACAAACACAGGCTATTTACTCAGGACTCAGCCACCATCACTTGAGTTTGTCAGAGACTCAAAGGCAGGCAGGGAAGTGGGAAAGATTTGTCATGGGAAAAAGGGAAGGTTTCTAGCATCCTCTGATCACAGGCTGTCCACAGAAGCTGGAAGCGGGCTCGCTAGAAGCAGGGGACCTCATGTGATCCGTCTGGGGAGCCTATTTGGCTTTCTCTCGCAGGTCCCGAGTTGGGAGTGGGGGCTGAAAACAGGGAAGCTGGCAGTCATTGATCCAGCGTGGACCCTTGTGGGGAGATGTCCCCAGGTGGTTTGGTTTGGCTTCTCGGACTGGCTCCTGCAGAGGCTGGGGGTCGCCCTGCCATCGTCATCTGTGGTCTGGCCACTGGTCATCCATATATTCAGACTCTCACTGAGCACTTATGGTGCATTCACCCAGCAGGTGTTTCTTGAGGGCCTTCTCCAGGTCCTAGGCAGTCAGGACACAGCTGGGAGCAGGGCAGAGCAGACCTCCTGGGCCCCAGGGCGGCCCACGCTGTGCCACCCTCTTCGTGCCATGTCTTACTTAGTCCTTCATGGCGTGACTGCTAGCGCTGTTCTATTTTTTCAAATTTCACATTTCTTGAAATTCTGAGTATCCTTCCTGTAGTCACAGGTCCTATTTATGTCCCAAGGAATAGGCTTTCTCCTCCTTACTTAGCATCACTCTTTCCAGGGATGCTCGGGTTCCCTCTGCCACGCCTGTCAGGCCGTGCACACCCCTACCGCTCTGTTGTCCCCGCTGTCACGTGCCTTGTCTGCCTCTGGTGCTGGGGCTCTGGGCAGGGACTGTCACGGCAGCCACAAGCAAGTGAAGCCTGTTTGGTTCCTGCAGGCCTGTGGAGACCCTTGGCACCCCCACCCGCACAGAGTGGACACTCCAGAGGGAAAGGGCTTATGCGCTCAGTCTGTTTTTATGAAGAATTATGCTCCCTCCCTCCAGGAAGCCGAGCGCCTCAGCTGCTTACTTTGCTCGGCTAAGCCCCAAACATGCTTTCCCTCTCCCTTATCACTTTCTTCTCCCCATCCTTTCTGTTGCCCCTCTTTCCTCCAGGTCTTCTTATGAATAGTAGTCGTGGGACACCCGGGTGGCTCAGTCAGTTAAGCATCTGCCTTTAGCTCAGGTCACAAGGGTCCTGGGATCAAATCCCACGTGAGCAGGGAGCCTGCTTCTCCCTCTCCCCCTGCCTCTCCCCCTGCTCGTGCAGCTCTCTCTCTCTCTCTGTCAAATAAATAAATAAATAAAATCTTAAAAAATAAAAAAATAGTAGTAGTGATAGGAACTACCCTTTACTAAAATTTGCTTCAATACCAGGCATTTCACCAAACACAAAACATGCATTAAATTCTGCAATGTCCCGATAACTCTGTGAGGCAGGCACTTCAGGCATCATCCCAGGGTAAGATGAGGAAACCGTTAGGGGCCCTAAAAAGATATGTTGGTGTCCTAACCCCCAGGACCTCAGAATGTGACATTGTTTGGGTCTTTACAGAAGTAATCACGTTAAAATGGGGTTGGGGACGGTGGGCCCTATTCTGATATGACTGGTGTCCTTAACAAAAGAAGTTTGGACACAGACACACAGAGACAGAAGACGATGTGAAGACACAGGGAGAAGACAGTCTTCTACAAGCCAAGGAGAGAGGCCTGGAACACGTCCTTCCCCCACAGCCCTCAGGAGGAGCCGACCCTGTTAATACCTTGATCTAGGACATCTGGCCTCCACACTGTGAAACAATCAAGTTGTCATTTAAGCCATCCAGCCTGTGGCCCTTCGTTACAGCAGGCCCAGCAAACGACCACGGAAGCTGATGTTCGGAGAGGCCAAAGGAACTCACACAAACCACAAAACGCACAGGTAATGGAGTCCTGGCTCCCAGCGGGTCACCCCCTGGGCTCCAGGCCAGTCCCTCTGGGTGTTCCGTCTGCTGTCCCCTGGCTCTTTAGAGAATCTCTGTCCAACTTCCCTCTCCCCCGTCGCTGTGCCTGTCCCTGTGCCTCTGTGCCTGTTTTTCTCCGTCTCTCTGTCCTTCCCGTTGCCCCTTGCTTCCTCCCTCTCAAAGTCAACACCCAGTACTTCTCAGGGATCACATTCCTCCAGCTTTGTCCCAGGGTCACCACTTGAGAACACTGTCCCTTTCTCCAACCTGCAGAAGGGAGCACGTGTGGGCACAGGGTGCAGACAGAATGATGAGAATAAACACTATTTTGAGACATTGACAAGAAGCAATAAGAAAATATTCGTGATTTCTATTACTGACAGAGTATAATGGAAGGGAATGCTAAATTTCAGATAGCAGATAATGAAAATAAAGGTGTATTTTCCCCCATAATCCCTCATAGGCTCCCTGAATTCTACCATTAGACTCCTTGGGGGTTAAAAGCCCCAATCAGCCTAAATATCTGAGCGGTAAGGTGACTGTCCTTGCATCCTCTCTGCCCTGTGAATTCCTAACACACAGACTGTATTGTATTTACGTTTGTATCCATAGCAGGTGGCAAGACGTACCTTACCGTACGTGCCTTCTCAATATATGCTGGCAGGAAGGGAAGGATGCTGAGGGATGGAGAGAAGAGGGGAGAAGGGAGGGAGGTTGGTGGAATGGATCCTCACGTACACACATAAGAACAAGGAAGCCGCAAGCAACTTTTTCCAGCCTTCACGTCCTGCTCTGAACTGGGCCCGATGACTCCTAGATTTCTGTCCATTTCCTGGTAAGCCCCTATGATTTGTCCTCTTAAAATTGAGATGGTAAGTAACAAAGCAATATTTTTTAAAAAATCAAATGTATTTGGCCTCCTGTAAACATAAAAAGAAATGGAGATTTTTGTCAGCATTTTTATTTTAATAAATTTACATTCAGCGTCTATCGTTATAAACCCAAATTGGCAAAGATGGTACTACGAAGAAGCTATTGGTAGGAGAACTTGTCTGTCCCCTTTCCTTCCCAATGCTATTTAAAAAAAAAAAAATCTTGGGCCCCTACTCTGTGCTTCGCTGGAAGCTACTGGCCACGGTCTCAACCTGGAAACCAAGTCCACAGCTCAAGCAGCAGGACTGACTGCAGCCCTCACACGTTGGTGATGCAGGACCACCAACGTAGCCCTGCCTCACTGGGACCGGGTGGGCAAAGCTGGGTTGAATCGACACAAGAATCCCACACTGACACACGGACAGGAGGAGCCTCCCCAGGCCCAATCCTGCCCCAAGGCCCTAGAAGCTCTTCAGCAGCAGGGACTGGGCACAATTCATCTTGTATCAGTGGGATCTCAGGGTATTTTGAATTAAAACAGAAAGAGAAAGAATCAGTCCAGTGCTCCAGGCTGCCCCGACTCTGCCAGCTAGCCCCTCACCAGGGGCTCCTGGCCAGCGTTGTCCGTGTCAAGTCCAACATATCTGTCTTCGTCAGCTCCGGCTGCTGTAACAACACAGACTACGTGGCTTAGACAACAGAAATGTATTCCTCTCAGTCCCAAAGGCTGGGAAGGCCAAGATCAAGTGGCTGGCTGATGCAGGTCCAAGCGAAGGCTTACGTCTTGGCTGTGTTCTCAGAGAGAGAGATCACCTCCTCTGTGTCTCATAAGGGCACTATTCCCATTCATGAAGACTTGACTCTCATGACCTATTTACCTCCCAAATACCCCACCTCCGGATACTATCACATTGGAGATTAGGGCTTGAACATATAAGTTTTGGGGGGATGCCAACTTTCAGTCCACAACGGTGCTCTTGCCCTGTGGACCGTCCCCATCCGTGGCCCACATTTGAGTTCCTGATATGACTTCTGATTGGAGATGCCACCTCCGGCCACATGATAGGACCCCATCCTCCCATCACTACCATATCACGCTATCATTCTCACTAGAGAAAATAAACATCATCGTCTTTTACCATTGGTTTATGACAAGCCTACCGGCCTGGCCGCTGTTCTCAGAACATTGACCCGAAGCCCATGTCAAGCTTCGTGTTTGGATGCTTTCTCTAGTCCTCACTTTGGGGCCGTGACCTTTCTTAATGGAACACTGACAGCACATCCTCTGCTATTCCCCTCCAGACTGGCAAGCAGTGCCTCCAGTTAAACACAGTGGCCTTGTGAGATCTAAAGCTTTCATCCTCTCTGATTTCAGATTTCTCTGAAGAGCCGCAGAAATGGCACCAACAGGATGCAAGAAACAGCACTTTCTAGCAGCATCTTACTCAGAGGCTCACACACCTTTCGTCTTCAGAGATGACAGCCACCTCCTCTGATGTCCTTCAGCTGGGTTGACCAGGGGAGGGGACAGGATGAAAACTCCAGGATCAGACTGGCCCCATGTGGGAGCCTGCACTGCCACATCCTCGTGGGTCACGTTGGAAATACGAACTAACCTCCCTAAGACCTCACGCCCTCATCTATAATGCAGGTAATATCACAGTGTATCCAGCATATTATCATATAAATTATTCAGGGTTGTCATCCAAGTTGGTAAAATATCCAAGTTAAGTTAAATAAGGCATGTAAAATTCTCAGCATATGAATATATATATATATATATATATATATATATATAGCCACAATTTTGTTAAAAAATTGAAGGAAGAAAAAACCTCTTAGCACGATGTTTGGCCTGTGATAAGTGCTCTGCTAACCAAGCAGCTATCCGGGTGGCGTGCTGACTCAGACACTTGTTCTTTTTTGTTCCTGTACTTCGCCTCCAGGACCTGCCTTCTGGGTCTTTGTTTTCCAGAACAGGTGTTCATTAAAGATATTATGCAGAGGGAGGAGAGAGAAGGCAATGCCTCGAAGATGGGGAAGGGTCCCTTGTAGACTGAGCAAGTTGTGATGGGCCGTGCAGGAGGCTGGCAGCACCCCAGGAGGGGCAGGACCTCACACAGGAATAACAGCCTGGATTGATCTGTGACCCAGTAGTGACTGACATTAAATTTCCCACCAAACAGGTAGATGGAGGTTCCAAATCAGCCTGAATTCAGCTTAAAGAAAATAAAGAAATGTGACTTTTTTATTCCTGACCTTGTAACCTAAGGAGATGATGGTGATGATGGTGGCCATGGTAAGGCAGGACTGAGAAGCCATTCTTTGCTGTTTTCAGGAAAAGCCCCAAAAGGTGTTAACGAAGATCAGAAAAGATTGACTGTGTGAGAGGCGAGGAGGAGAGAACTTAAGGAACGTAATAAAAAGAGGGGTGAAGAGTAGCATAAATTAAGTGAGAGCATCTCCAGGACTTTGCTTGTGCTCGTGTCCTGTAACTGGGGTGCTGTTTGGGCCAGGGATTGCTTAATATAAACAAACAAAGTAAAAGGAACAACAACAACAAAAAACCCCCAAAGCATCAGTTAAATGTGATTTATTGTAAGATGGACACTCCCTTCCCATGTGCCTCAGGGCCCAGGGTCTCTCTCTCTGCTTTTCCCTTCACTGTCATTCTCCAGATTTCTCCACAAACCTGCAGTCTATTTGCCCATCTTTCCACAAGGTTCCAAAGAGCCACTTCCAGGCACCAGCCTAATCCCCAAGTTGCCTGGACCCTAGGGGTTCCAGCACTCTTGGCCTCTGACCCAAGCTCCCAATTCCAAGTTCCCAGGAGAGAGTCTGATTGGCTCTATTCAGCCAATGGAGTGCCTCTCCTGGGTCAGCTGTCCTTCTTGGCCCAATCAGCTGTGGCCACGCGGAGACAGGGCCCACACTGTGAAACCTGGCTGTGGAGGGCTGTAAGCTTCCCTGAGCAGGCACCTGACTTGGTGCTTATGCCCCCTGCCTCGCCCACCTTTTACCTGGTGAAGCCCACACCACTTTTAAGCCTCATTCTATGGCTCCATGAACCAGCCTCCACACCCACTAGGAGAATCAGCTCCTCCTTCCTGGGGGCCGCGGGACACGCCTCTATGGCAGCAACCACACAGCTCCTCCTATTTCCATGCTGGGGACACCTATCGCTGGTGTCTAGTCCAGAGCAAATCAAGGCTGAGTGGCTGGTTGAAGAAATGAAATGAATTGCCTGTCACTTTTACAATTTATGAATATGTTTTAGTCCTCATGAGAGGCCTCTGAGGGTTATATCATTATTGCCCAAGAAGATGGAATGACTTAACTATGCCATACAGCCTGTTGGAGATGGAATAGAGGTTTCAGCCCAGGTTTTCTGACTCCAGAACTTTTAAAACCATTAATGCCAGTCTTATTCTCTGCTGTAGATGTCACAACCTCTCTGTTTTCAAATCTGTGAGAGATTTATTTGAATAACGCTATTTGCCTTTTAAGGGATTGTGGGAGAAATAATTGCTACTTATCCATTGTCTGGAAATGGCAGGTTATAAAATGTAGCAATCCAACTCAGTCTTCATTTTTAGATCTTTTACAGAACAGGAGACTCTACTCTGCAATCATAGCAGAAAGGATTTCTTTGTCTGATTATGCCAGTTTATTTGAGCCCTTGATTTTGAAATCTAAAGAATCATACTCTTCTGCATCTCCTTGCATGTGAGTAAATACAGATGTAGATTTTCGACAGTTGGGCACCTCCACACAAAATCACCTCTGACCCACCCTCTGTCTGTGAGCTGGGGTGCGGGGCGGCGGGGTGGCTGGTCCATCCCTGGCACTCAGTGTGCCACTTACTTGACCCAGGTCTGGCCAAGCTGATCCTGTATCCTCTTGGCTAAAGTGGCTGATTTCGGTGAGAATGGACAGCCAAGCCAGACCGATGGGAGTCAAGACTGGGATTTTGCTGGAGGCTTCCAGAAAGAGTTGCTGTCCGTGTGCTACAGTTACTAAGCCTGCAACTGCGGGTGGCCACCTTTGTCATCACCTAGAAAAGAGTGGGTCTGAGCCTTTGCAGAAAGCAGATTTGAGAGATGGAGAGCTGTCAAGTTCTGATGACATGAGGACCTGGTGACAAAACCAGTGCCAGCCCTGGACTTACCAATTATCAGTGAGAAGCAGCAATGAACTAACTCCCTTTTATGCTGACACTTGTCTGACCTGGAATTATAAATTCTGCCATTTATAACAATAACCAAAAAATCCTGAATAATATATTGAAAATAAGTCATAATAATTGAAAAGAAATAATACGTCCAGTCAAATTCTCAACCTGTTTACTGAGCTCAAATTATACAGACTATATTGAATTACGCAACAACCTCCATGTTCAAAGAAGTTATATTCCAATCAAGAAGACTAAACAAAGATATTTCCCAAATGATTCTGTCTATTTCATTCCTATACTTAATAAGCATTTGCTAAGGGCTCTAAAATTAGAGGGCTGTTTTTTTGCACCTGAACTTGGCGTTCATGGCACTCATCTCAATTTTAAATAGTCAATTGTTACATAATTATTACATTAATGACTTCCTCTCCCATCAGACTGGGATTTCATGTGGAATGAGACCTTGTCTGTTGTTCACGACTATGTCCTGGGCTGGCACAGTGCTCACCACCTAGGAGTTACAGACTGATGATGGAGACACATCACAACAGACTAGTGTAACACAAGGAGGCGCTCATTCCACCTCCACCAGGGTTACGAGTACAAGGGTGGTGGGTCCGCAGAAAGAGAGCCAAGCCATTGGCTTAGAGGAGAAAGGCAGAGCCCAGGGAGGTTTCCCAGAGGGAGTAGATATTTGAACTTTTTATTTCATGTCTTGTTGATTTGTTTCCTTCTGTTTCTTGGAGCTTGAGAAAGATGCTGGACCGCCACACTCTGGAGCGACCTCCAGTCGTCCCCTTCTCCTGCTGTCCACGTTCGGGTGCTGCTCCTGGTGCCAAAAGCAAGTTGGGTGTCTTGGTATGGAGCTCGGGAATTCTCTCTTATATAGCGCGTGGGTGTGGTAAGCAGCCTCTAAGAGACCCCCCCGCGACCTCCACCTCAAGCGAACAAAAGCTTGTTTGGATTGGGCTTTCTGTCACTTGCATCTAAAATATTCAAAGATGAATGTGAACACCCAAGTGTTCAAGACTCCTTGTTCCAGAAAAAAAATAAAGGACAAAAGACAAACATCCCTTACAAAGCCTCAACATGTGCCCTTCTTTGGATCACCAATCTGGAAAATGGGCCCCACGCCCTATTTTGAGATAGATTTTCTTGGAAAGAACCTGAAACCAGAGAAGCTGATTCTGTTGACCCCACACTGAAGTTTTAATTTTTTTTTTTTCTCAGAGTGAGTACCAGAGTCCTAGCCTCAGGTCATCCAGATGTCAGCAGAGGTCTCCCAGCACTTGACGTCTGAGACCACACAAAGCCTCCGCAAGGTTTGTACAGTTCTATACCTCTTCCACGTTTCTCCACCTTTATATCTACCGTCCTTTGGCTTTGAAATGCCTCTTTTTCCTCTTCTTTGTTAAAAGCCCCATTCATCCTCAAGATCTATTTCATGTGTCATGTTCTCCATGAAGCCTTCCTTGATTGCAAAATATGAGTTGCTCCTCTCTCTGTTCCCAAGACATTCTGAACCACCTTTCTTTGTACTTCATACATACTGTAGATTCGTGGGTATATCTCCATCTCTCCACTAGGCTGTGAGCCCCCCAAGAGCAGGGTCCATGTATCAGCCTCTCTCTGTATCTCCAGGGTCAGATCCAGGGATGAAGTAGCCACCCAGTAAATAACATCGAATTATACTGGAAAAGAAAAGGAGCAGAGAAATTCTCCCACTGGGGTTTCCTGTTTTTAAGACAAGACTGCCAGGGTCACTAAGCAGAGCTATTTGTTCCCCAGAGCCTTAAGACCCAACTTACGTCATGGGGGTCATGACTGACAGTCATTTTTTTTAAATGTTTTTTATTATATTATGTTAGTCACCATACAGTACATCCCCGGTTTCCCATGTGAAGTTCGATGATTCATTAGTTGCGTATAACACCCAGTGCACCATGCAATACGTGCCCTCCTTACTACCCATCACCAGTCTATCCCATTCCCCCACCCCCCTCCCCTCTGAAGCCCTCAGTTTGTTTCTCAGAGTCCATAGTCTCTCATGCTTCATTCCCCCTTCTGATTACCCCCCCTTCTTTATCCCTTTCTTCCCCTACTGATCTTCCTAGTTCTTATGTTCCATAGATGAGAGAAATCATATGATAATTGTCTTTCTCTGCTTGACTTATTTCACTTAGCATTATCTCCTCCAGTGCCATCCATGTTGCAGCAAATGTTGAGAATTTGTTCTTTCTGATAGCTGAGTAATATTCCATTGTATATATGGACCACAACTTCTTAATCCACTCATCTGTTGAAGAGCATCTTGGTTCCTTCCACGCTTTGGCTATTGTGGACAATGCTGCTATGAACATTGGGGTGCATATGGCCTTTCTCTTCACTACGTCTGTATCTTTGGGGTAAATACCCAGTAGTGCAATGGCTGGGTCATAGGGTAGCTCAATTTTTAACTTTTTAAGGGACCTCCACACTGTTTTCCAGAGTGGCTGTACCAACTTGCATTCCCACCAACAATGTACGAGGGATCCCCTTTCTCCACCTCTCCAACAATTGTTGTTTCTTGCCTTGTCTACTTTTGCCATTCTAACTGGCTTAAGGTGGTATCTTAGTGTGGTTTTGATTTGAATTTCCCTGATGACTAATGATTTTGAACATTTTTTCATGTGTCTGTTAGCCATTTGTATGTCATTATTGGAAAGGTGTCTGTTCATATCTTCTGCCCATTTTTTTATTTGTTTATTTGTTTCTCGTGTGTTAAGTTTGAGAAGTTCTTTGTAGATCTTGGATACCAGTCTTTTATCTGTAGTGTCATTTGTGAATATATTCTCCCATTCCGTGGGCTGCTTCTTAGTTTTTTTGACTGTTTCCTTGGCTGTGCAGAAGCTTTTTATCTTGATGAAGACCCACAAGTTCATTTTATCTTTTGTTTCTCTTGCCTTTGGAGATGTGTCATGAAAAAGGTTGCTTTGGCCGATGTCGTATGGGTTGCTGCCTATGTTCTCCTCTAGGATTTTGATGGATTCCTGTCTCACATCGAGGTCTTTCATCCATTTGGAGTTTATTTTTGTGTATGGTGTGACAGAGTGGTCAGGTTTCATTCTTTTGCATGTAGCTGTCCAATTTTCCCAGCACCATTTATTGAAGAGACTGTCTTTTTTCCATCGGATGTTTTTTCCTGCTCTATCAAAGATTAGTTGCCCAAAGAGCCAAGGGTCCATTTCTGGGTTCTCTATTTTGTTCCATTGGTCTATGTGTCTGTTTTTGTGCCAGTACCATGCTGTCTTTGTGATCACAGCTTTGTAGTACAGCTCGAAATCCGGCATTGTGATGCCCCCAGCTTTGTTTTTCAACGGTTCCTTGGAGATTCGGGCCTTTTCTGGTTCCATATAAATTTAAGGACTATTTGTTCCAGGTCTTTGAAAAATGTCATCTGTATTTTGATTGGGATAGCATTGAAAGTGTAGATTGCTCTGGATAGCATGGACATTTTAACTATGTTCATTCTTCTGATCCATGAGCATGGAATATTTTTCCATCTTTTTGTGTCTTCCTCAATGTCTTTCAAGAGTGATTTATAGTTTCTAGAATATAGGTCCTTTACGTCTCTGGTTAAGTTAATTCCAAGGTAACGTATGGTTTTTGGTGCTATTGTAAATGGGATGGATTCCCTAATTTCTCTTTCTTCAGTCTCATTATTCGTGTATAGAAATGCAACTGATTTCTGAGCATTGATTTTGTATCCCGCCACATTACTGAATTGCTCTATAACTTCTAATAGTTTGGGAGTGGATTCTTTTGGGTTTTCCATATAGAGTATCACGTCATCTGCGAAGAGAGACATTTTGACTTCTTCTTTGCCGATTTGGATACCTTTTATCCCTTTTTGTTGTCTGATTGCTATTGCAAGGACTTCTAGTACTATGTTGAATAATAGTGGCGAGAGTGGCATCCTTGTTGTGTTCCTGATCTTAAGGGAAAGGCTTCCAGCTCTTCTCCATTGAGAATAATATTTGCTGTAGGCTTTTCATAGATGGCTTTTATGAGATTGAGAAATGTACCCCCTATTCCTACACTCTGAAGGGTTTTAATCAGGAAAGGATGCTGTATTTTGTCAAATGCTTTTTCTGCATCAGTTGAGAGAATGATATGGTTCCTGAGTCTTTTCTTGTTGATATGATGTATCACGCTGATCGATCTGTGAATGTTGAACCACGCTTGCATCCTAGGGATGAATGCCACTTGGTCATGATGGATAATCCTTTTAATGTACTGTTGGATTCTATTAGCCAGGATCTTGTTGAGGATTTTGGCTTCCATATTCATTAGGGAAATCGGTCTGTAATTCTCCTTTTTGATGGGGTCTTTGCCTGGTTTGGGTCAAGGCAATATTGGCCTCATAGAATGGGTTTGGTAGCTTTCCTTCTTTTTTCTATTTTTTGAAATAGCTTTAGGAGAATAGGTATTATTTCTTCTTTGAATGTTTGGTAGAATTCCCCAGGAAAACCATCTGGTCCTGGAGTTTTGTTATTTGGAAGGTTGTTTATCACTGACTCAATCTCTTCATAATTAACTGGCCTGTTTAAGAAATCAATTTCTTCCTGTTTCAGTCTTGGTAGTTTATAGGTTTCCAGGAAGGTCTCTATCTCTTCCAGATTGCTTAACCTATTGGCATATAGCTGTTGATAATAGTTTCTAATAATCCTTCCAATTTCATTGGTGTTGGTCATGACCTCTCCTTTTTCATTCATAATTTTATTAATTTGGGTCCTTTCTCTTTTCTTTTGGATAAGTCTTGCCAGTGGTCTGCCAATTTTATTGATTCTCTCAAAGAACCAGCTTCTAGTTCTGTTGATCTGCTCTACTGTACTCCTGGTTTCTAATTCATTGATTTTTGCTCTAATCTTGGTCAACTGCTTCCTCGTGAGTGGATTAGGCCTGTCCCTCTGTTGCTGTTCCAGCTTCTTGAGGTGAGAATATAAAAACTACATTTTAGATTTTTCTATTCTTTTGAGTGAGGCTTGGATGGCTATGTATTTCCCCCTTAGGACTGCCTTTGCAGTATCCCATAGGTTTTGGACCGTTGTGTTTTCATTCTCGTTGGTCTCCATAAATTGTTTAATTTGATTTTTGATTTCCTGGTTTATCGAGTCATTCCTGAGCAGGATGGTTCTTAGTCTCCAAGTGTTTGAGTTTCTTCCAAATTTTTCCTTGTGGTTGAGTTCCAATTTCAGAGCGTTGTGGTCTGAGAATATGCAGGGGATAATTTCAATCTTTTGGTATCAGTTGAGACCTGTTTTGTGTCCCAGAACATGGTCTATTCTTGAGAATGTTTCATGGGCATTAGAATAGAATGAGTATTCTTTGGTTCTGGGGTGTAGTGTTCTATATATACCTATGAGGTCCAACTCATCGAGTGTGGCATTCAAAACCTTTGATTCTTTGCTTAGTTTTTGCAAGGGTGTTCTGTCTATTTCTGATAGTGGGGTGTTGAGGTCCCCTACTATTAATGTATTTTTATCTCTATGTCTCTTTATTCTGGTTAAGAGTTGGCTTGTGTATCTTGCTGCTCCCCTGTTGGGGGCATATATATTTATAATTGTCATATCCACTTGTTGGATACATCCTTTAAGAATAATATAGTGCCCTACTGTGTCTCTAACTATAGTCTTTAGTTTAAAATCCAATCTATCTGATATGAGAATTGCTACCCCAGCTTTCTTTTGAGGTCCATTGGCGGTGAAAGATGGTACTCCATCCCTTTACTTTCAGTCTGAATGTATCTTTGGATTCAAAGTGAGTCTCTTGTAGACAGCAAATGGATGGGTCATTTCTTTTTATCCAATCTGCAACCCTGTGGCATTATGGGAGCATTTAAGCCATTTACATTGAGACTGAATACTGAGAGATATGATTTTAATGATGCCATGTTGCCAGTAAAGTCTTTGTTTCTATAGATTGTGACTTTCTGTTCTGTATCACTCTTGGGGCCTTTTTACCTTTACAGAACCCCCCTTAATATTTCCTGTAGGGCTGGTTTCGTGGTTACGAAATTGGTCAATGACTGGCAATTCTGGAAGGTCTTTATTTCTCCATCAATTCTGAATGACAGCCTTGCTGGATAAAGGATCCTTGGCTGCATGTTTTTCTCTGAAAGAGTTTTAAAAATGCCCCCCCAACCCTTTCTCTCATTCCAGGTCTGTGTAGACAGGTCTGACGTAATTCTGATACCTTTGCTTTGGTACGTGAGAGATTTCTTTGCCCTGGCCGCTTTCAATACTGTATCCTTGGATCTAATATTTGCGAATTGCACTATGACGTGACTTGGCGTAGGTTTGTCGTGGTTGAGCTTGGGAGGGGTCCTCTCTGCCTCTTGGACACGAATGTTTGTTTCCCTTGCTAGATTAGGGAAGTTTTCAGCTACAATTTGTTCAAATATCTCTTCTAGACCTCTGTTTTTCTCCACCCCCTCGGGGATGCCAATGATTCTGACATTGGATTGTTTCATTGAGTCAGTAATCTCCCGTAACCTACATTTGTGGGTGTGGATTTTTTTAAGTCCAGCTTCTATTTTCGTTTTTTCTTCTACTAACCCATCCTCCAATTCACTGATATGTTCTTCTGCCTCATTCACCCTGGCCGTCAGAGCCTCTAGTTTTGCCTGCATTTGGCTCATAGAATTTTTAATTTCTGCCAGATTCTCTCTCATTTCCACCCTTAGAGATTCTATATTCTTATTAACATTTTTGTTAATACTTTTTTCAAGTCTACACATCATCTTGACCATTGTTACTCTGAATTCCATTTCTGATAATTTGGTTATATCCATATCCATTAGTTCTGTGGCAGAGGCCACAGACTCATTGTCTTTTCTTCGCTGGGGGGATTTCGCCTTCTCATCATTCTGACGAGGAGAGGGTGCGGGGTTGTCCAGAGCCCAAATTATTGACTGGCACCCAGGCTGTGCGCCCCTTGTTTTATAGGGATCTTAGGGATGTGGACTTCTTGATTTTTCCACCTGCCTTCTGGGGGAGGGACCTGCCGCGCCGATACTCAGGCAACCCTGTTTGGGTAGAGTCTCCGTGTCCCCTGTGAGGGGGGATGGGGATGGGCACACTGTGTGCCGGTATTACCAGGCTTTTGTTCTCTGGCCGCTTTCCCTGGCGGTTTGCTGTGCCTCTTCTGAGAGTCTGAGCAGCAGCGGCCGAATCTCAGCCTCTGTCTCAGAACAGAGGGATCGCGGACCGTTCTCCACTGATGTTCTGGCCACTTTAACTCTGTTTCTGTTGGTGCTGCTCAACCCGGCAGCGTCCCGGGATGTGCGCCCCACACCTGGCGTCCCAGCCCTCACTTCCAGGGCCGGCGCTGTCCTTTGTGTTTCTAACGCCGCCAGCCGCCCCGCGCGCTCCCGGAGCTCCCGGTCTCAGTCTGGTTCCAGTGAGCGCACCAGAGCTCCGGTTTTTAGTCTGGTGGCGCGCGCTCCTGGCTCATGGTCTCAGTCTGCTCTCTCGCGGGTGCCGGTCCGCGAGTCCGCCCGCTCCCCCGTGCAGGTGGCTGCCGCTTCCCAGCACCCGAACGCGGCGGCTCCCTCCCCCTTCCGTTTATCTTCCGATATCTGTGCGCGGTTTCACGGCTCCCCGCTTCATACCTCAATACTCAGCGCTGGAGATGTTCATTTGTAGAGATCCAGATGCATCTTCCTGCGTCTCAGGCTGATTCCGTGGTTGTTCAGGCTGGTCTGGTACCTATCCAGCTCGACTCAGGGGACCGGCTGAAAAAGGGGTCCCCTACTCCTCCGCCATCTTAACTCCCTCCCCGATGACCACATTTCACATTTCTTATGGCACCTTCACCACAACCCTGGGAGAGCGGTCCCATCACCAGCACCAGTTCTGAAGGCCACGATAACTCTGTGAAGAAATCAAACGTGGGTTTAAAGGAAATGCTCCTAGTTTCTCTTTCCTCTTTCCATATGACTGACAGTCATTTTAAATAAAAGCAGATAACATTCTCCTCACTCCAGCAAGACCATGTGGGACAATTTAATTCATGTGTATGAAGTTATAGTTTTTTGTTTTGTTTTGTTTTTGTTTTGTTTTTTAGGTAGGCTCCACATGTGGAGTCCAATGCAGGGCTTGAACTCACGATCCTGAGATCAAGACCTAAGCTGAGATCAAGTTGGACACTTAACCAACCTAGCCACCCAGGCACCCCTGAAGTTATATTTATCTTAATAACCACAGTCCTTCCTCAGGGCACAGGGTTGGAGCTAAATGCTTTTCCCCGGACATCTTGCTAAGTGGGTCTTATTGCCACTTGATCCTGAGATGAACACTTTGCATTCCAAAAGCTTGTTTTAAGCAGCCCAGCAGTTTTCACTGAAATGATTACAATTAAATTGCAAATCATTATCTCCTCTATTACATTTTGCTGGATATTCAAAACATGGGCCATAGAAATCTAACCATACTGGGAAAACTTCCTGTGTCATCATTGTCTGCATGCATTCATTCATTCATTTAATCTTCCTTGAAAGTGTCTACTGTGTGACAGATTTTGTAATGCAAAAGCATCTCCCATATTCCAATGTCTCTAAATTTCTCTCGTGAGCAATCCTTCAAACAGCATTACCACGGAACCGTTGACATCTGGAAGGTTATTTTGATAAAATCGTCACCATCACTGCTGGCAAACACATCTTTCTCCACCCAGGGCTGTTGCAAATGCCCAGTTCCTCTCTTCAGGTTTGCAAGTCCATGGCTCTGAAGTCTGACAAAGCAATACTGAAGACTGACCAAGTTACACCTGATTTCCCTAGCTTGCTGCTCTAAGAGCCACCTTTCTAAGTGCCTGTCCATTGCTCCCCTGATGTCTCTATTAACCGGTAGTTCAGTGTCTCTGTCTTTCGGCCCTATTCCACTGGGCCAGAGCAACTGAGGTCAGATGGGGCTTTCCAACTGTAGCCATGAGCTGTGCTAGCAGTGGCCCAGCCCTCGGACTCTTGGAGCTGAACTCAGGTCACTCACCCACCTAGACATTCCCTTTCTTCCTGGTGAGTGGCACTCTAGGCTCTTGTCTTTTCCTACTCGTGGAACTCTGATAGCATTAAGCCTCAAAAAGAAGGGGGATTTCACATCTTTTTCTTCTGGGAGACTCCATGACCCCTAGACATATTTAATGCTTCTTCCCCATGACCATCCAAAACAATTTTGAAAAAAAAGAACAGAGTTGGAGGGCTCACACTATCTGATTTTTAGGCTTCATATAACACTACAGGGTATGTGATAATGTGCTTATGGCATAAAGATGGATACATAGATCAATGGAACCAAAACAAGAGCCCAGAAATAGACTAACATCTATATGGTGATTGATTTTTGACCCAAGTGCAAAGTTAATTCAATGAGGGAAAGAATAACCTTTTCAACCAATGGTACTGGAACAACCGGACATCCACTTGTGGAGAACAAAACTTGACCCTTACCTCACCATGCATAAAAATTAGTTCACAGTGGATCAAAGACCTACATATAAGAGCTAAAGCTACAGAATTAACAAAGTTTCTGAGAGAAACCATGGAAGAACATCTTCGTGATATTCAAGAAGCCAAAATTTCTTAGCTAGGATGCAAAGAAGAAACCATAAAATAAAAAGTTAATAAAAACTCTTATAAAATTAGACTTCAAAAAAATTTTAAATTTTTACTTTTCAAAAGACTACTGAGAAAATGAAATAGTAATGCACAGACTGGAGATGATAGATAGATAGATAGATGATGATAGATAGATGATAGATAGATAGATAGATAGATAGATAGATAGATAGATAGATGAAGGCCTTCTATAAAGTATCTCTACTACCCCGTAACTATAAAATAAACATGCTAATAAAAATGAATAAGATATTTAAACAGACATGTCACAGAAGAAGATATATGAATGCACAACAAACATGTAAAGGTGTTCACTGTGTTTAGTCACCAGGGAAATTAGAGTTAACATCGCAGTGGGGTACCACTACACCCACCAGAACAGCTAAAATTAAAAAGATGGACCTTAGCAAGTGCTAGCAATTACTTTAGAAACCAGCTTGGTAGTTTATTGTTTTTAAAAAAGTTAGCCATAGAGGCGCCTGGGTGGCTCAGTCAGTTAAGTGTCTGCCTTCAGCTCAGGTCATGATCCCAGGGTCCTGAGATTAAGCCCCACAGTAGGCTCCCTGCTCAGTGGGGAACCCGATTCTCTCTCTCCCTCTGCTGCTCCCCCTGCTTGTGTGCTCGCATGCTCTCTCTCTGTTAAATAAATAAACTCTTCAAATAAAAAAATAGATAAAAGTTAGCCATAAATTTAAGAAACACAACCAAAGAACATGGGCAAACCAAGAAACAGACTCTTAACTCCAGAGAACAAACTGATGGTTACCAGAGCCAGGGGGTGGAGGATGGGGGAAATGGGTGATGGGGATTAAGGGGTGCACTTGCTGTGATGAACGCTTGTTCTATGCCTGAAACTAACATTACACTGTATGTTAACTAACTGGAATTTAAATAAAAACTTGAAGAAAAAAAAATTTTTAATAGAAGTTGCCCATATACAGGTCATTTGATCTAGCTCTGGCTATTCCACTCGTGAATATTTTCCCAAGTGGAATGAGAACCTCTCTCTAGACAATGATTTGTAATGAACACGCATCAGCAACAATTGTGTCTATTCATACAATGGGATGGTCCTCCTCAATTAAAAACAACAACAACCATGACTACTGATTCATACCGTGTCAGTATGTATTTTTGAGTTGAACTTCAAAATCATTGTGCTGAGCAAAATAAGCCAGACATATAAAAGTATTTATTATGTAATTTCACTTCTACGGCATTCTGAAAAAGGCAAATCTCTTCTATAGTGACAGGAGGCAAATCAGTGGTTGCCTGGGGTCTGGGTGAGCTTGGGGATTTACAGCAGAGGGGCCTGGTGGGTATTTTGGGGGATGAGAGAAATGTTCTACGTCTTGATTCTGGTGGTTACACGAAGTGTACGTATTAGTTAAAGTTCATCAAACTGTGTACTTATAAAGGCGATTCTATTTTCTTCTCCCACATGTCTACGTTGTCTCTATAGTTTCTAACGATCATTATTTACTGCTTGCAATTTGTTGTACAATTTTTTAAAACTCCACCACACTTGATTCTCTAATAAGCCCCCCTTTCTCAAGGAGCCCACCCTTAGACAGTGTTCCTCTTCTCATCCCTCTCTAGACCGGTCCTTTCCTAGCCCAGACACTCTGAGACTTCCCATCGTTTCTTCCCTGGGTTGGACCTACCGTTTTCTACATCCCATGTCATCTGCACTTGGGGTTTGTTCCCTTTGGTTCTGAGTCCTATAGAAAAGTGTGAAGATTCTCGTCTCTCCTGAATCCTATGGAAAACTTAGGTGTGTAGAGGATATCACTTCTATTAATTACAACGATACTTTCACTTATGACTAATTCAAAGCAACTCTATAAAGTAGTTTGGTTTTTTTTAATTGTATAGAGAAGTAAACTGAGGTGAAACGCAACTAAGTAGATTGCCCTGAGTCTCACATCTAGAAAGTAGTAGAGTTGGGATTTGCTCCCAGGACTTTCTAGCCCAAAGTCTGATAAGCCACCATCTACCGAGGTCTTACCACACATCAGACACTGTGCTGAGCTCTTTACATTATCATTACTACACATGAACCTCACCACATTCATCCAGAAGGTGTTGACATGAAAGCTGTTGTCAAATATTGAAGGACTGTCACAGGGAATAAAGAATTAAAGTTACTAAAATAACTATAGAGCTCATAACTTGGATCAGTGAGAAGTCACAAGGAGACAAATGTTGGCTCCAAGTAAGGAGAGAATTTCTAACCATCTGAGCGGTCCCAGATTGAGTTGCTTTGTAAGATAGTGAGCTCTCCAACCCTGGAGATACACAAGAAGACACTATCTGCTTAAAGAGATGGTAAAATCAACGTCTTTGTTTTGTAAGCTGATAACAGGGAGGGTATCAGGATGAACTCCCACTACGGCCAGACATAGGCCTTGCGTAGGGAATCTCAGGGGAAAATTTGCTGTACACACACTTATCAGTAAAGAAACCAAGCTCAGAAAAAATCAGATAGGAGCACCTGGGTGGCTCAGTCATTAAGCGTCTGCCTTCGGCTCAGGTCATGATCCCAGCGTCCTGGGATCGAGCCCTGCATCAGGCTCCTGCTCTGCAGGAAGCCTACTTCTCCCTCTCCCACTCCCCCTGCTTGTGTTCCCTCTCTCTCTGGCTGTCTCTCTCTCTCTGTCAAATAAATAAATAAAATCTTAAAAAAAAATCAAATGATTAACCGTAGACCATAAGTTATTTTTTTTTAAAGATTTTTTTTTTAATTTATTAATTTGATGGAGAGAGACATCCAGCGAGAGAGGAAACACAAGCAGGGGGAGTGGGAGAGGAAAAGCAGGCTCACAGCGGAGGAGCCTGATGTGGGGCTCGATCCCAGAACGCTGGGATCACGCCCTGAGCTGAAGGCAGACGCCCAACGACTGCGCCACCCAGGCGCCCCCAAAGATCATAAGTTATTGTGTAATTTTAAGTACAACTCTATCTGATTCCAAATCTCACAAGGTAGGTCAGGCTAGATGAGGGATTCAATATCCTTTCATCCTTTCAGCACCAAGATCTCCTCTGAGACCCCTCCCACCTCCACAGATGTCTTTAAAAGACCCTATTCATCCATTCAATTGACTGCTTCTCCCGAACATCGAACATCGAACATCGGTTGTTCATCACAGGACTGCCTGTGGCGCTGTTCACTGGAAGAAAAGGGCTGGTAGAATTCCATGCGAAAGCGGAGACACATACTTGTTCTGATAGCCTGTTCAGATTTATAATCAATGTATGTTAATATTAAAAGCAGCACACAAACCCTGCTGACTACCTCCCAAGATCCTTCCTGAATCAGGAACCTCAAAGAAAGATTAATTTATACAGTTCGTATTGATGTTATTGCTTAGGGAGAAGCGTTACTTTTGACTGAACATCTTTTGATGTTCAGTGAGCTCTTTTTTCTCCACCTCCCCCTTTCTTGCTTGATGCAACCCCAATCTTGACCTTTATTCAAAATCCAACTAACACCAAATCTCCTCCCTGACATTTCTCGCCTTGGAGTTTCTAGAACTTGCATTAAAGCAACAGTCTTGAACTCCTCTCTGGTAATCTTCTGTGTCTTGTCTTCCCTTGTTTTCTGACAAAAGCCTGTAGGGTCCTGTGAGAAGATTCCAAACCTTGAATTTGGTGCCATGTACTCAAGTGCCAGAAACCTACTCATTCGGCTTCTGCAGAAAAGGAAAAAAACGTATTGGTTTAAATGTAACAGAAAAATCCACGTGTACTCAGGTGTCAGACATGGCTCAACCCATAAGACTAAAAAATTATACCAAAACTTGATGTCGTTCTCCACAAAGGTGACCAGCCGTCTTAGTCTGCTGGGGACTGAGGGTTTCCCATGATGGAGGACTCTCAGTGCTAAAGTCCCAGGCAGACGGAGACAAGCTGGGCAACTTACTCCATTCACCTTCCGGTTCCATTTCCCCTGCACTAGTGGCATCTTCAGGCAAGTCCCCTGTGTGGTCTGGCATCAAAAGGCTTACAGTATCTCTACAGCTAACAATTCTAGTGGGAAAGAATGTCTCTTTCATAGTGGTTTCACTAAAATCTCAGAACCATGTCACAGTGGCCTGGCCCAGATCGCGGGGACAGATCCTGAGCCAATTCCCGTGGCTGAGTGAAATATGGGACACTGACTGACCAGGCACGGGATACATGCCCACCCGTAGGGCTGAGTGTTATAATCAGCTGTATCCAAACAAACAGACTTGAGAATCAAAGAGAGATGGGTCCCCAGAAGGAAATCAAGTTTCTGCCATCAGAGTGAAAGAGATATTGGGGGCAGGCAAAACAATGCTCACTACAAGAGTGATGTGTTGGAAAGGGTACTGGTCATGGTGTCGCACAGATCTGAGTTCAAGTCCCAAATCTACTATTTCCAAAGTGACCCTGCTGAGCTCCCCGGAGGTGGGGATGTTGGGGGACGGGGGAGACAAGCGGTTCCAACGGCCACTGTGAAGATGAAAAGCACAAGGTTTTGGGGCGCCTGGCTGGCTCAGTCGGAGGAGCAGGCAACTCTTGATCTCGGGGTTGTGAGTTCGAGTCCCACGTTGGGTGTAGAGATGACTTAAAAGTAAAATCTTAAAAAAAAAAAAAAGCACAAGGTGTTGAAGGGAACTGGCAAGGAGCAGATGTTTGCTCAGTGCTCTTCCTCGCCACATTTGCCTGGAAATAAGCAGCTTGAACCAGGCATCCCCCGTGGCAGAAACCAAGGGCATGTTTCATAATATGTAGCTGAATAGGCAATGGTTTCTGTCTTAAAGCATGTGTGATTCTGGAGTTATTTTGAAAGCATTAGCATTCAACACTTCTACTTACCCTGAGATCCTGGAGCAAAAATGCATAATCTCATTTTTAGGGGAAAAAAACCCAGTCTAAACACATGAGATGGGGTATGAGAACGTGAATGTTGGTGAGAAGTATTTCACTTCCCTCAGAATGTTTAACTGGACCAGTCCTCTAAAGATACTCAACTGACTAATCCTTAAAACAAGATTTTCAAGCTCAAAATCTGAGAAAGGTGTCTGGAGCGAAGCCCCGTGAGAACTTTGCTAGGATATTTGTAACAGATGGATGTAAATAGCCACTTCTCTCTATAATCCACTTTGAACTTGAAATCTCAGTTCTTATTAAGGGGAGAGGTATATGAAATGCCCTCTCTATCAGATCACAGTTTTTCAAGGCCCTTTGGACATTATCTGGTCCACCCTTTATCACTGTTAGGGAAACCAAGACCACATTTAGCTACCAGGACTTCAAATGCACCAGGACGATTTACTCTCCAGACCCTCCTCATATGCTGTCGTCTCTGCTTCACGTGTTCATGGGCCCCTCCCCCATGAACCTCCCCAACACAGTCTGCTCCTTCACAATCCATCTAAAGGCCACCGCCCCTGAGAATCTTTCCCGGACACCTCCCACCCTAGGTTGGATGAGGTGGCCTGTCACGGTGCGCTCAAAGTCACACTGGACAGTAACCATTGATTTTCTAGTTCCTTCTGACAATCCCACCCACCACCCTCTCACCCTGAGCTCCTCGGAGGAAGAGTCCATGTATTACTCATTGCTCAGTCCCCAGTAAGTAACACAGGGCTTGGAACACACCAAGCCGCAGTCATCCCTTATTCTCAAAAAGACCAATCTGGCTGGATCCATTTTATAAGTATGTGTCAAGTCTCAGTATTTCCACCTTACAGGACAAATTTGGCCCCAGTAGCAAGGAAGTAGATGAGCTCAGCCACAAAGACAGAATGTGGCGTTTTATATTTATCTAACGCACGCGGCCTTCTGTGTGCTTGGCAAAGGGTACTGAACACATCTGTTACTCCAAGAAATAAACAGGTGGGCAATTTAAGCATCCATAGTCAACAATAACAAGGGGGAAAGTGACTTCAGAAGGGGACAGAAAAAGGTTCAGGAAAGGGCGGGCTCCTTCTGCCCTGTGGTGTTGCAACAGATAGTAGAGCGAGGAGGTCATCTCAGTGGTGGGAACAGCATGATCCAAGGACTGGAGGCGGGCTAGCGGCGTTGGATTAGGCCCATTTGCGCCCAAACCTCGGCTCTCCCTGTGGCCATCTGTGGGGTTGGCAGGCAGGTGAGAGACGGGAGCGCGCAGTTCTGGAGGGCCGTGTACGGGAAGTGCTGCGCGGGGAAGCGAGCTGTGGAACACGCGAAGGTTGGGAGAGCTGTTGAGGGACCATTGCTAGTCTTCTGGTGTTAAGTGGGGGGCAGAGAGGCAGCTCGAGGCTCTTGGGAGCGGTTAGAGGGCCCCCAGTCGTTTCTCTGGCCTGTTCTGACAACCTAGACTATCTCCTTTGTCCCCCGCACGACCACGCCATCAATTCCATGGGCAGCCGCGGGGAAAACCGTGCAGCGTGTCTGAGCTCAATTTATTTATCTGCGGAATGGGGTGGAAAACATCCACCTTGGAACGTAGTTAAAAGGATAAGAAACTCTGTTCATAAAGCACTGAGCATGGGCCTGGCAGGCAGCAGATACCCCATCTAGAAAATCGTTATTCACCAGCCAAGAGCAGGCTAGCAGCTAGTGTGAGAACCATATGGGCAAGTCAAAGTAAATTAATTAAACTGAGTAGGAATTGAATCCCTTCCAGTTCGTCCCCAATAGTAATAAATATTCACACTTTTGGAGAATCTTGCATTTTTCAAAGTACCTGTCTCAATTTATCTGAGCAACAGAGGAACAAAGTGGGCTTTGCTAGGATTTTCAGAACCGATTTTTAAGTATTTGGAGCCAGTCAGCAGTTCTCCAGAGGGGTTCCGGTGGGGGCGGAATATTGTTGTTATTATTCACAACAATAAGCGTCTCTTACATCTCTAGAACTGGTTTTGAGACCGTCTTATCTTCGCACATGCTGTTCCTTGTGTTTGGAATTCCCTCTCCCCATGGACACCCCATTAACCCCCCCCACCCCCTACCCCCCCCCCCCGCCACATTAGCAGTCAGGCCCCCAGCTCCACCCCAGGCTCACTATAGGACATGGCACTGATTGCTGGGCCTTTTCTGTCTGTTGCCTCATCTGTAAAATGGGATAACAATCGTGCATATCTCCCACTGCCCTTGGTTCTGTCACCTCATCCTTTCACACTCAACCAGAAGCCTTCACTCACTGTCCTTTTCCGCCTGCTCAGGGCAAGTGCCATTTGCCCCTTTCAGGGCTCTCATGACCCCCAGGCTTGCCTCTGGTGTGGTGTGAATCACAATCACACCCTTTCACGCACCAATTCCATTTGCAGGAATCTGGAGGACCGACAATCTGAAATGACTCAAAGATGTTCATGGCGGCACTGTTCCTATTAATAACTTTTGCAAATAACCTAAATGTAAATGCTGCAAGCCTGGTCAGTGACTAGGCCACCTAGGAGTGGGTCGTGTTTGCTTCACTCACTAAGGCCTGCATCGTGTGTGAGTCCTCTCTCGCATCAGCAGCTCAAAGCGAGCCTTGAACGACGTAGTTGCTCCATAAACATTCCCGCTCATGTATGCAATAAAGATTTACTGGGCACCTCTGATGAGCCAGGCACTGTGCTACTTGTTTTATGAGCACTACCTTATTTCCTTGGTAGAAGGACAGAGTAGGTTGGTCCAGTTTAGTCCATTCCTACGGTCTGTGAAATACGAAACATGACTACACTCACTGCTACTCTCACTCCAGCTTTGTAGATATTCTCTCTTAACCGCCCAACTATTGCAATATTTTCTACATCAGTTGGCTGATGATCTTGATCTGGTTTTTCTGGAAATAATTTCTAGAAATATCTCCTTCATGAGAGTGAGGGTCCGAAGTGTCTTCAGCTGCTTCTACAAAGGAAAAACCAAGTTGAGAGTAAAGTAAGCCCAGGATCATTTCAGTAATAGTAGTAATAATAAGACAAGGTAAACAGTCAGTCCAGATCAGATAAAAAGTCTACATTTCTCCAATTCCTTAAGAATTTGTTCAATTCTCCTCTCTACTTGGAGACATGTAAACGCCGCTTACAATGGAACAGAACTTTTAAAATGGAGAATCTCAAATGGGTGTTGACTCAGAGTCACCATTTAACAGTGCTATTGGGGAAGGAAAATAAAGATGCAGTTGCCATGGAAACCTCTGCAACACCTGGCAGAACACCTCTGACTCACACAGCTTTATCTTAAAGACACATGGATAGACACTGATGATTTTACTCAATCCCTGGGGCCAACGGTGCCTTCCCGATACTCAGTGAGGGGACAACTATTGACATGCATTTATCCTTTAATAAGGGAGAAGTTATGAGAGCAACGTCGTCTCCCCAAGTTCAGAGCATCTTTATCTTCAATGATCTCTGTATCCCAACTTGTGAAAATCGATTTCTTCTTCCACAATTATTTCTGTTTCTGGTGTAACATAGGAGAGATCTGTCCCCTCATTCGATCCTTGCAGCCTGCACAGAAGTTGGTGTGAGCAACAGGCAACCTGTTTAAATGTGTGGAAGGTCGAGTTTGTCCGTATAAGCTGCACAGACGCCAGAAAGGCCTCTGGACTGGGAGTCAGACCCAGATTTGTCCTGTGTCGCAAATCTGGGGCTGACTCCTGGGTTCCCCATCAGCTGGGTAGTTTTTTCTCCTCTCTGACTTTCGGCATCCTCCTCAACTACCTCCATTACCTGTGAAAATACCTGCATCGCCAGGTGAATGTGGCGATTCCATTAGATCACTGGAGGAGAGACATCGCCAGGTGAATGTGGCGATTCCATTAGATCACTGGAGGAGAGACATCGCCAGGTGAATGTGGCGATCCCATTAGATTCCTGGAGGAGAGACATCGCCAGGTGAATGTGGCGATCCCATTAGATCACTGGAGGAGAGACATCGCCAGGTGAATGTGGCGATCCCATTAGATCACTGGAGGAGAGACATCATTTTTGTCAAGTGCGGGAAGAAAGAGAACTGTCACTTCTTGAGTGCCTGTGAGGTGCTCGGCACACAGAAGCAACTTACCATTTTCTCAGTGTGAAGTTCAAAGCAAACACGAATCAAAGATGAGGCTGTCCGGGAAGGGAACACGGAACCTTGAAGATCAAACTAAAGAGCGTGGGCTTCATGACGTAGGTACCTGAAAACCACTGATGGGTTGTGAGCGGCATAGTTACACGACCAAAACTGGGTCTTAAAAGGGTCCCCTGGGGTAATGAGGAGGTAGATGGAGACAAAGGGACCAGAGGGAGAATGGCAGAAAGGCTATTAAGATAATCCAGGACAGAGATGGTTAGGCCTGCTCAAGGACGGCGCAAGTGGAGGCATCTTTAATGACATCTCCACGAGCAAGATGAGCTGATGTGGTCCGGATGATGGTTCAGTAGATGGATTTAGATATCTACTCAAATACTGGCTGCTGTGGGTTGAGTTGAGCCGCCCACACGAAATATGTTGAAGGAACCTATAAAATATTACCTTATTTGGAAGTTGAGTCTTCGCAAAAGTAATCAATTAAAATAAAGGTCATACTAGATCGGGGTGCAACCTAATCCAGTGACCGGGATCCTTGCACAAAGAAGGAAATGTAGACACAGAGACACACAGGGAAAATGCCGTGTGATGACACAGGCAGAGATTGGAGTAAAGAACTACAAGCCAAGGAACAGCAAAGGTTGCCAGCAACTGCCAGAAGCTAGGAGAGAGGAAAGGAAAAACCATCCCCCGGAGTCTTTAGAGAGAGCATGGCCTGGCCAACACCTTGATTTGGGGCTTCTTACCTTCAGAACTGTGAGACGATAAATTTGTTGTGTTAAGCTGCCGAGTCTGTGGTTGTTTCCGCAGCCCTAAGAAATGAATACAGTCACATGGAGAGGTGAAGAACTCAGCCAACATTTCCAGCAGTTCTGATGGTGTGATAAATACTAAGAAAGGCCCCACATAGTGTGTACTGGGGTGCTCCACCCAGGTCCTCCCTTCAGGACCACGGCATTCATTCCCCCCAGCTGGGAATGACAGACACTGAGGGCTCAGAAATGTGTTCCTCTCCAGGAATTGTTCTTAGCTGGCAAGAGCCACTTCACCTGACATCTCGTCTTCTTCCTTAATGCTGGCCGTAGCTAACTGCTGGTTGATGCGGAGATCCAAAGACCCTTTGCCTCAGTTGAGGACATCTCTGGAGGGGCCATCCCGGCTCCCAAACTCTCTGTGGGATCGCCTGAGGCCACCATCCTAATTGTATTGCATCCCGTCTCCCCTCTCAGCCCAAGCCGGCCTCCCTTGCTTCCTTGCAAATTTGCTCCTGAGAGCGTTACCCAGTATAACTCCTGCACAAAACGTTCATCTCAGATCCTCCTCCAGGGACCTCAACTTAAGAAACCCCACAAAATTATTTCCAGCCCCACAACTGGAATGTGGGCATTTAGCCAGAGTCTCAGATTCGCATCTGTAAGAACCTATAGAGCATCTCTGAACAATAAAAGAAAACCAATTCATACACGAATTCAAGAAAAAATTCCCTCCGCATAGGTACGTTTCCATACAGTTTGAAAAATGAAGACTCTGATGTGAAAATAAAGCTGGTCCCACCCACATTAAGAGCCTATTAGACAATACATACTACATTCCAGTGTCAGGCACAAGGTAACCTTGCAGCCCATCAGACTCTATCCCCCCCAAACCACCACCATCAGCAAATGTCATAATAATCAATTGCAGAATCTATGGAAAGACTGTGACCCGGGCCAACCTGAGAAGGTGGAAGGAACTAGA
The DNA here is from genome assembly GCF_023065955.2 of Ursus arctos. Lineage (NCBI taxonomy): Eukaryota > Metazoa > Chordata > Mammalia > Carnivora > Ursidae > Ursus > Ursus arctos. Next base: position 61,377,873 of record NW_026622819.1, read on the forward strand.
ATTTATTATGATAATGAAAACCAGTCTAGTGAGAACGAAAATAATAAAAAGTTTATTAAAGTTCCAAGGACAAATAGAATTTGAACCACAGAAGGGACAGGAGGCAGAAAGATATGAAGAAATGTATTAGCTCTGTTCATCTGGACTAAGCCACCAAATCTCTTTATCAACAGGAATTTGATTTTTAGGGACAAGAGACAAAAAATAAGGAGACAAGTTGAAGTCAGGTCATGGCCTTTTAATTTTAAGGAGTCCAAATATCTTCATACATGTTGAATCCAAATCAGTTGTAACTTCACTATGCAAAACTATAATTGTCAAAACTGTTTATCGAGGACTTAATATGTCAGAGACGATGCTGAACGCGTGCCCTAGATTTACTTACTTATTTCTCAAGACAAGGCTATCATCCAGGTTCTATTCACCTTGCTTTCATTCTAAAGTTGGTCAACGAAGCAGAGGAAAGTAAAGTAATTTGCCCAGGGTCTTACTCCTTACCCTTTTGGAATTGAAGCCTAGGGTAGCCTGGCTCCCCAGCTCCTACTCCTCTCTCCCACATTCCACTCAGTCAAAAACCTTTCTTCTAAATTCTTCCTTTTCTCCACATTAGTTTCTGGTTTTTTTAATCTTTTTTTTTTTCCCCCTGTCCTCTGTTCACACCTTCTTACTGGTCTGCTTTTCTCTTTTCTCTCTCTCTCCTTCCATTCCGTATTGGAGTTTGAGGAAGCCCCTTTCTTCTCTCACTAAGTTAGGAACCCATGAATTGAGAAATAGGTTCAAAAGTCAGATGGTGATTAACACATCAGCTTTGTTGCATTTGATAAAAGATGGGCTGGAGGACATGGCTTGGACCTGGGGACAAGTAGGCTGACAATAATCCCCTAAATTGTATCGACCCTCCAAACTGCAGGGTAAATGATGAGAGGGAGTCTTTTTGGCTAATCTTGCCAAAAAGCAGAGAGCAGATAAATATTGTGACTTTTATGCAGGCAGACAGATCTAAAAAGCAGAAAGAGAGAAAAAGCTTGTACAGAGCAAAGGAATGAATGTTCTTCTCCAGCCCCGTACCATGAAACCACAGTTCCAAACTTGGCTCTCCCACTTACAAACCTTGGCTGGTTCCCCTATTCAAGATCAAATCCAAGTGTCCTAGTGAGATATTTGAGGTCCTTCCTCCCTGTGATGGACATTAAAGCTATTCACCAATGTTTCCAGTTCTTCTCCTTTGGGGCCTATTTTACTTTCCCACTGTCTTCAAGTCATTCATGGCCGTGTGGCTGGCTTTGGCCAACGAAATATGAACGGAAGTGTCACAGAAACCTATAAAATTCAGTCCGTTCATCATTTTCCTGTCCCCTTGCCAGGAATGATGATGATCTGGGTGGTACAGGGTCCAACACCTTCAGGACAACATAGAGAAGACCTTCCCCCACCATTGACCCATGGTGGGTCTTTAGCACAGGTAAGAAATAGACATGCGTTGTGTTTGGCCAATGAGATTTGAAAGCTATTTGTTACTGCAACATGGCCTGACCCGTTCTGACCCATGCACTACTGGCCTCCCAGTCACTTTTCCACATGATAGGATTTCTATACATACCATGGGACTGTTCCACTCCAAGCTTCTGCTCATGCTGATCCCTCTTGGTCTTTATTCACATGTCCTCCAACATCCAGCCAACCTCCAGTACCTCCTCCAAACCCAGACCAAGTGTCACCTCTTCCGTGAAGGCTCTTCTGTCTCCTGGAGGTAAATGCCCTCCCCTCTGAGCTCAGTTCAGAAGACATTTCATGAATGGCTGGGGGTAGGGGTGCAGTCTATGGCCAGACATGACTTGTCTGCCATCTTTTGCTATGTTAAGGACCCTCCGGCTGTGGATTGTTTCTCTTTCACTCTCAGTTATGTTGCTTCTCCCTACGGAGCGAGCAGAAGCGTGCTCAGCGTGTTCCCACTGCACCGTGGAATGCCAGATTTGGCTTTAGCCTAAAGAAGGCACTTGGAATTTTCCTCAAGGCATTCCGTGAATGTGCCAAGCATCTTGCTTTAGGAGCTCCGGGAGGAGCTCTAGAGGCAGCAACAGAATGGAGAAGGGGAAGCACATGGTGTGGCATATGGTGGCAGCGGCACCATGCCAGGGGAATTGGCCATGGGAATAACTTGGAGAACAAATTACACTCCTACAGAGGACCAGGGAGGATAAAAGATGAGCCTGGAATGTTGTACCAAGCACCATGGTAGAAGGCGAAGGATTGAGAGCCCTGTGTCTAGAGCAGTGGTTCTCTACCCCAACGGCACATCCAAATTACCTGGGAACATTTTAAAATGTCAGTGCTGAGGCACTGTCCCAGACTGTTTAGATCAGAACCTCTGGGGGGTGGGTCTGGACATCAGCATGTTTCTCACACCTCCCCGTGTGACGCACGCGCAGCCTTTGCCTGGTCCCAGGAGACCCCAGGAGGCTGAGAGCAGGTGTAGCGTGGGGTTTTTTTCTGCTGTGGTTCTCACATCCTGAGCAATACCTCTATTGAAAGAGATGGAGATTTTCAATCAGGGAGAGACAGGTTAGCATTTGCTGGGTGCCCTCTCTCTGCAAGACTTTGATGGAACACATGCCACACATGTTGCTTTCATTGAATCGCTGCATTAACCCCAGGGAATGGCTGTCCCCGCTTCGATGTGAGAAAACTAAGGTTTAAAGAAGTGGAGTCATGTTCAGACAGCTCACAAACAACAATCAGGATGCAATCCAAGAGTCCCTTTCCCTTTAGGCCAGTGGCTTCCAAACGACGGTGGTGTCGGAGATGTGGCCCAAGTCTGACCCAGATATCATTCTTAAATGCACATTTATAATTTTCGAAGCCATGACAGAGAAGCATGCTCTGAATTGTCCCATACACCAAACAGTAGCACACAGGAGCCTTCTAGTGCTTCGCCGCACCCTTGCACGTTGACTCACGTCGATGCAGACCCCTAAGGAAGGCTTCTTCTGCCACCTCTGTTTTTACTATTGAACATCTGGAAAATGGGTGCACCGATTAGAATGAGTAGAATGATGAAAATGCTCCTCTTTAAAAAATCAGGCTTGGCATGGACATGTTTACATTCACATGAAATTGTTCAATTGAATATATTACGGCAAAATACATGCATCCTTGGGTAAAAGCTGAAGAGATCTGCTCGGTGTGAATGTCGTGAAGGTGTCTCATCAAGGCACCAAGCCACATGTGCAGCCCCAGAGGGAGGCCCACGTGACTCCATGCGTGCGCACCCTGCTAGGGCAACTGTGAGGTCTACAACAAGTCTGGGGGCCTCCCTTCCCATTGTGATTCAGTTCTGTTGCACAGGTCATGGGGTTACCGGGCTTCCCACTGCACATGAAGTGTCCACAGTGCAACAGTCATGGGATGGTCATTATTTTAACAATGAAATCATGCTATAAAATACTAAACAGTGGGGAGTCTACGTTGACCCAAGTATCTTTGCATTGACTCCTTCACTCCGTACACTTGCAATTCAGAAATGCCAACACGCTGTCGATGATTTAATGTTGAAACAGAAATTGCGCAGTACTGTGCTGTCCAGGTGCTTGATCGGCTTACCTTGACAAATACGCGGAGATGATTCCGTGAACTGTCAAAAACAAACCTGTGCAGGGAGCGGCAGCAGTGCGGCGGTCCACTGGGCGGGGGCCGCAGCCTGAGGAGCCTGGGGCCAGAGGCTCCCAAGCCAGGGCAGACCGGCTGGATCCTGAAGAGGCCCCAGCAGCCTTGGGAGAAGGGGCCTCCCACAGCCCACCCCCGGGGCCCTCCAGGCGGCTGAGGGCTCTGCAGGCACAGCGGAGGCCGCTCCTGGGCTGCAGGTGCAGTAAGAGGCCCACTGAGTCACGCCGCCCATCTCTGTCACCTCTGAAGCAGAATGTGAAGCTGTGGTTGGATATTCAGACAACACCGGGATGGATGCAAGTTCCAGATGTTACGGTGGAATATCATGGACGAGTACTGCCAGAGCTCTGAGAACAAGGAAGGAATCAGCTCACCCACCTGTCTACTTTTAACAAATGGATCTCTTTGGTAGAAAAGCAGATTGAAGAAGAGGGCCTGGAGCAGTTGCCCCAACATGGTGGCCATCACAGCCACCGACGGCAGCGTGCAGATGACGTGGCTGGGGACGCACTCGATGTGCTGCTCACATTTACTGAGTTTCAGGCTTTCAGAGGCATGCTTCTGGACTACAGAACAGAAGGAGGCCAGGGACAAGACATCAGCAGTGGCACGGTGGTGACTTCATTGTGCAAATCATCTCCCACTCCAGCTTCACAGAGATATCTGTGGCCCCAACTCCCCCCCGCAGGCAATGGTACCGTGGCAGACATCCCACTAGGAGGTTCCCATTACCGATGACAGGAGAAGACATCGTGGAAAGGCTGACTCTGTCTGCAGCTCTTCATCAATGTTAACTATCGATGAGTCAAAAAGAAAAGTACTTTGTATTCAATACTCCCCCCAGGGTTGAAACCCCTCTCGGCTGCTTCTGAGTCAGACTTCTGGGGCAAGATGATGTTGAGCACTCCCCCAGGGGCCCCCCTCCAGCAGCATACATGTCTGTGTGTCAAAATGTGGAATAACCCATCATCACGAACCCACCTTGTCCCAAAGACCACAGCAGGCGTGGCTCACAATCTCTCGGCACCCCAGCTCTTGCCCTTGGGTGGGAGTTGCAGTACTTCGGCCCGAGTGGCCCCGCTGGGTGAGGGTGGCGTGAGAGTGATGCTCTGGGGTGACTCAGACCAGCTCCCCCCAACAACCATGAGATTCTGAAGCCCCTATTGTCCCAGCTACTGTTGGCTGCGGAACGAGCTGGAAGAGATGCCCTCTACTGACCGGCCCATGGGAAAATGAACCCCAGTGCTGTGTCTGCAACCCTCTTCCTGCGCCTCCTGCCCATGCTGAGGGAGCCTCCTGTGCCCAGAAGCCTCTCTTGAGCTATTACTTTTACCCCCAAAAAATGCTTTTATAGCTGAATATTCAGCTTCACCTAGTGGATCTAACTTGGGAATTTCTTTGAGTACTCCCCTAAAGATCCGAGTATTTTCTACTGTGTGCTTTTCAGTTGTTAGTGCTACGAAAGCACAGATGTTTTCTGCACTGGCTTCCCTACTTTCCTGGCTCCAGCGAGCGTGTGCGGCGCGCTGGAAGCCGACTGAAAGGTCTCCCTGACTTATCACATGTTAGGTGTGTTTGTGCAGCTTGGCTTAAAATCCTTTCTGCATAACTGACTTTGATGGGTTTTCTGTTGGGGTGGGGGTGAGTTTGGTTTAAAAAAACAAAGATGAGGGGCACCTGGGTGGCTCAGCGGGCTAAGCATCCAACTCTTGATTTCGACTGAAGTCATGGTCTCAGGGTCATGAGATCGAGCCCCACATGGGGCTCCACGCTCAGCAGGGAATCTGCTCGAGAGTCTCTCTCTTCCTCTCCCTCTGCCCCTTCCTCCTCTTCTCAAATAAATAAATAAATAAATCATAAAAAAAGAAAAGATGAGTCTAATCCCTTCTTCCTTTCAGAAGCTCCTGTGCTAAGTTGGTGTCGCCTTGGTCGGCCTGCGTGGGGGGCAGTACAGCTTTCTGGCCATCTGTCTGGCTTCGTTTTAGTGCGATGTTGCGTAGAACATTATGGATGAAAGCATGTAGGTCACATCTCTAGAAAAAAAGAAAAACATCAGAGATAAAAAAAAAAATAGTCTGCCATTTGTAGTTCCTTCTCCGTATGAATCGAAACATTCTCGACATTGAACAACCAAACTATAGAACCAAATACGGCACTAGACGGGATGCTCGGACTACTGCGTGATAGCCATTCATAGGCCTCAATTTCAAGTTGTGAATTCACTGAAACCGTCTTGCTGTCCTATTGACTGACTTTAGCATAAGCAATCGTTATCATTGGATGTCGTAAGACAAATTGGAGCTACCCAAGTACCACCAAGTGTGTCGTACAGTTTTCTGTTGAGCATGTTTTCCATAGGAGTTCCCATTTTCTTTAAAGAGTGTTGAAAATTTAAGTATCACTGTCCTGTGTTAGGCTCCTTCCCCCCTGAAAAACTATTAACTAATGAGAATGGAAAGCACCTGTGGAAATAAAAATAAATAATGTATAAGCAGTTTGATTTGATTATGAATGTCCATCACGCACGTGCACGTGTGCGAGTGTGCACGCGCACTTGGATTCACGTGTATCCATTCACGGGCACGTGCGTACTGCAGACACTCCTCAGATTACAGACCCTGCTTTGATAGAACTGAACCCTTTCCGATGGCATGTTGCCAAAGTGGAGACCGTAACGCAGGAGAACCGCAGGTGCTCCGAAGCTCTCGTTCCGACCCCTTGCCTTTGCCCGATTCTCACATCCTCTGAGTCGCTTCCACATTCCCTCTGGTCCACGTCCCAGATGATGCAACCACCAAATCCACGCTGGGAGCCCAGAGTTAAGGACTGGCTCTATCCCAGGTGGCCCATGACACTTCAGACCCAGTCTAGTGAAGGAGCGTCTCAAACTCTGGCCCTGCTACATATTAACTGTATGTCCTCAAGCAATCACTCCACATCTCTGAGCTCAGCTCAGAGAGAAATGGAGAGAAGGATCCCTACTCTGCCAGGTTATTGTGCCCATTGAATGAGTTTTGGAAGCAATGTGCTAAAATACAGAATTGCCTGATAACTGTGCTCCGTTCAAATTTTTTTTCAATCTCAGCTTTTTTTCTCAAGCATTATCAAATCTGTTGGGGTATTTTGCATCCCCTTCAAAGTTTCCACTTTTTGTCTTAAAAAGGCAAGTAAAAACATTCCATGATTACTTACTAAAAGTTTTTTAATTTCTTTCTTGACAGATAGCATCGTCTAATGTCTGTTCTTGACACAATATATAGAGCACATAGTTTTTTTCCACCTACAAGAGTAAATGGGAGGCAGTTTTCAGGCTTTCAACATGGACTCTCTTTCTTACACTTTAATATTGAAGTGAACATTCTATTTTCCCTTTCCTTTCCCTGTTCTTACCTTCCAACTTGGACACACACTTAAGCAAGTTCCAGGTTCCACTTCATGCCAAGAGATGGAAAGTCAGGCGGGATTTAGAGTCAGAGGTCCACATCGCCACCTGCTTGCTGTATCACACGAACGAGTCACCTCGCCCTCTGCGCAGCAAAATGGGTAAACCTACCCTCCCTCCCAGGGGTGGCATGCGGAGCCAGTGGCATTCAGAGGAGAAACCAAGTTTGGAAACTGTAATGATCAGAATGCGTGCTCGTCTGCACTTACGGATGTCCCTGGGAGGCCCGAGGAGTAGGCGGAGAACAACAGGTTTTACTCAGAAGCGTCATGCAGGCAAGGCAGGGTCTCTGTCCCCGTGGGTATTTATAGGCCTGCCTTTAAGGACAGAGCGTTGGCCCAACTACAGAGCCAACACACATGCTAACGTCACACCCAACACCTCTCCAGGCTGCTGACCTTTGTGGAGAAGGAGTTTACGTGGCAACCAGTTAGGAGGGAGACCCAGTGGCCGCCATGCAAGAATTTCATTCCAGGGGCGCCTGGGTGGCACAGCGGTTAAGCGTCTGCCTTCGGCTCAGGGCGTGATCCCGGCGTTATGGGATCGAGCCCCACATCAGGCTCCTCTACTATAAGCCTGCTTCTTCCTCTCCCACTCCCCCTGCTGTGTTCCCTCTCTTGCTGGCTGTCTCTATCTCTGTCAAATAAATAAATAAAATCTTAAAAAAAAAAAAAGAATTTCATTCCATAGGATTTCTTTTTTTTTTTTTTTTAAGATTTTATTTATTTATTTATTCGACAGAGATAGAGACAGCCAGCGAGAGAGGGAACACAAGCAGGGGGAGTGGGAGAGGAAGAAGCAGGCTCACAGCGGAGGAGCCTGACGTGGGGTTCGATCCCATAACACCGAGATCACGCCCTGAGCCGAAGGCAGACGCTTAACCGCTATGCCACCCAGGCGCCCCTCCATAGGCTTTCTGAGCCCCGGCTGGAGCGGCCAATCTCTGGGCCTGGCTCCGAGCTATGGGGGGGAGGGGGTGCAGAGGAAAGACACAGGCACTCAATCATTTCATTCCCTCTTGGGAGAGCACTTCCGTATGTCAGGCACCCTTCCAGGTGCTGGGGACACAGCAGAGAATAAAGCAAACAGGACCCTGCTCTCATAAAGCTTACGTTTTCAGACAGGGATACGGACAGTAAAAGGGGAAAACACTTTAAAGATAAGTTTCGAAATTGGAAAGTGCTAAAATGAAAATCAAATGGGATGATAATCCAAAGGGAGCATCTGCTATTCAGATGGGATGAGATGGGATGGGCTCCCTCGGGAGGGGACATTTAGAGAGGAGAAAGAGGATGGAAATGAGCTAGTGATACTATTGAGTTTGGCTAGAAGACTAAATGTGGGCAAGGAATCCACCCTTTCTAAGCACCCACTCCGTGCCAGGCATGATCCTGTGTTAATACCTTTCCACCGACTCCGTCTCCCCAGGCCGCGCTGCAGGAAGCACGCTGACTCTGGCCGCCAGTGCCGCAGGCAGCGGACGGCACAGGGGTACTCTAACAAAAACAGAATGAATGGAAGCAATGTATTCGTCCCATCTTTTAACCGAGGCTCTGAGAGATGGCTTCCTGAGGCCACACAGCTACACGTGACAGAGCTAAATAACTGATCCTGGGCCTGTTTCCAAAATGTCTGATTTTTAAATGTGATTTTAAACAATTAGAATTCAGACACAATATTTTGTGTGGGACTATTTCCATGTATGTTTATAAAATGAGGCCAGCGAGCCTGCAGTTTTCTTTTCTCAAACTGCTTTTTTCAGCTTGACAGCAAGGTCAGTCCAGACTCATAAAATGCATTGATTTTCTCTCCCTGTATCACTGCACTCTAGAAGCTATTGTACAGAATAGAGACCGTCTGTTAGTTGAATATTCAGTACCTCTCACCCATAGAACCTTTCCAACCCGTTGCTTATTAAGAAGCAGGGGTAGTTTTACTATCGCTGATGTAGGAGTGTGTGACACTTCTGAGCCACGTTCTGTGCTTTGAGTTGGGGACACATGAATGTAAAATTGAGTTTCTTTCTGGATCCAATTTTGAAACAGTGATCCGTTTATTAAGCTAACATTTATTGGACATCTCTGACATATCAGGCATTCGGCTAGGTGGCAGGGATGGAACAATGACTAAAACAGAAACCATCCTGGCCGTGGAAGGCTCTAGAAGGGTTGAGATAAGCCCTCTACACATTGCTGGCTGACTGAAAAAAATTATACATACGTTCAAGAGACACCAAAAAAGCACAGCAGAAAGTAAAACACAAGGGAAACTTGAGAACTGCCTGCAAATCTGAGTGCATTCCCCAACCCACACACGTACCGATCAGCATAGCTTGGGGGCTCGGGGTGTCTGAACACAACCTGTCCCCAAACCACTGACCACTCAGCTATGCAGACACAGGCGTGCCCCTGTAAACAAGGCTAATACATGAAAACAAGAAGAGAAAGCAGTAGTGGTCGTCCGTTGCAAGTGAGATGGATTCCATAGCGTAGGTCCAGGGAAATCACTTTTAAAAAATTAGCAACTCTCCAGGAAATAAAACAGAATTTAGAGTCATGCAATATTTTATCTCAAGTGTTTAGTTTCCACCAAATACTGAGACATGCGAAGAGCTGCAGAATATGACCCATATTCAAGGGGAGTAAATGGTAAGTAGAAACTGACTTTACGTGTATTTACCTAAACATTGCAAAGGCTATTCTAAAAAACATTGAAAGAATTTAATGAAACTGTGTACAAAAAAATTTAAAGGGAAATATGAGGACAGTAGTTCAACAAATGAAGAATCCCAACAAAAAAATTAACCCAAACAAGGTACAATAACTGAAAAAAGAAAAGAAAAATACAATGAATCGAACTCCGTTGGCAGCTGCTGAAGCAGTTTTTAGATGGGCATTTATAACGAAAAATACAGAGAAAGAAAAATACACCAAAAATCAATAATCTAAGGTTCTACCTCAGGAAGCTAGAAAAGGAAGAACAAACAAAAAAAGTAATCCGTAACTATAAGAGCAATAAACTAGAAAAATAGTCAATACCCTAGAAAAAAAAGAGGAAATCGATGAAACCAAAGTAAAGATCAACAAAATCGATGCACCTTTAGCCAGAATGACTAAGAAAAAAAAACTTTTTTAAGACCCAATTACCAGACAGGAATAAAGAAAGGAAAATCACTGCAAACCTACAGAAACTAAAAAGATTGTAATGGGACATTTGTCAACAATTTTATGTCAACCAAGGAGGCTCAGATGAAATGAACAAGTTCCTAGATAGACACAAATTACCTGAAGTCACTCAGGAAGGAGTCGAAAATCCGAAGAGACATGTATTAAGTAAATAAATTCAATTAGCAATTAAAATAGAAAAGCCCGGGCCCAGATAGCTTCTCTGTTGAATTCTATCAATCATTTAAAGAAGAAGGCACTACACAAACTCTTTCTGAAAATAGACAAGACTGGAAAACTTCATAATTCATCTTAATGAGGCTGATGTCACCTTAATACCAAAGCAAGACAAACACAACTACAGACCCATCTCTCATGAGCACAGATAGGAAAAATCTTCATGAAATATTGGCAAACGGAATCCTGCAACAAATAAAAAGCTATTTTTACAGATCCGTGCTTCCTTCCTGCCTACAGACACAGCAAGACTGTTAACATGGACCACCTGAGCCCCCCTTTAGCAGCCGTGCTGCGGACCTGTCATATCCCCGCCATACAAGCACTCCCTTTCCCTGTGCACGCTGTCGGACTTCCTACTATCCCTACCTGCCTACGATGCCACCTTCCGCTTGTCCTACACGTGGGCTGCAGAGCCATGGAAAACACACCCTTGGAGGCTTCCCTCAAGCGTCCACGGACAAGAACTGGTGATAAACACCCCTGCTTTCCTGCCCTTTGACTGAGACAACTCTGAGGCATGTTCAGTTCCCCAGGGTTACCCGTGGGAACCCACAGACAGTGGTTACCGGCTCATAAATGCACCCATATAAGCATCTTTCCCTCCCCTGCCTCACTTCCCCACTCCCCTACTGGTGCTTCCTGGGGTCACCTCCCCAAAATCATGTGTACTCAAACCCTTATCTCCGGCCCTCCTTCCAAGACACCCCTCCTCCCCACGCCTTTCCCTCTGCTACGGTGCAAGCCGAGAACAGAGCAGGAAAGCCTCTCCCAATGTTTAATGAAGTTGTTTGGCTTGAAGCCAGAAAGACAGATGGCACCTCAGATTATAACTGACTTTCCCAGGAAGGGCTTGCAAAAAGAAAAATTAATTTGGGTAGAGAAGAGGGAAAATCAACAACAGAAGGAATTGGGTTGCCCTGGGCATCTGGGTTTTCATATCTCAACAGGAAGAGCTGATGTGTAATTGTGGAAATCCACTCTAATCATCGTCTTCATTACAGCAACGGCACTGACCGCACACAGAATTGCGGCGAAGTTAGCGGACTCGCCCTCATTGCCTTGGCGCTTCCCTGGGCGGGGCAACAGCACTCACCGTGCAAGGCCGTCTACACCCCGATCCCCACCCCGAGGCCTGGCTGCCCAATTTTGTGCATGATTATCCTATATCCAGGGAGAAACACAGGATGAGAATCAGTATCCGAGAACGTCAGAGTCCATTCTCTTATCTCCCTTTTAAACAAACTCATATGCCCACGTGAATCCACGCTGCAAAGGTATGAAGACACAAGTCCAGGTGGGTTTCCCTAGACCTCCTTTCACCAGATCCACCCCTTGCCATCTACTTCAACAAATATTTATTGTGCACCTACTATGTGCCGTCGCTGTGACAGAGTGTGCTGGATACACACTGAGTGGCCACCCCATTGAGTCACACCCGTGTAGAGTCCCCTCCCTTCGAGTACAGAAGAGCCTATGACTTGCTTCCAACTAACAGGACATGGCAACTGCGATGGGACATCACTCACATGACCATAGAAGATGTGGTTTTAGCCGACTGGAGTGGGAGAGACTCTCCCTACATGACGTTACAGGAGTAGGCTGCCGTGTTGTGGAAGGGATCCCTGTGGCCGCAAGCTGAGGGCAGCCCTCAAGGGACCGTGGTGGCTTCTGGAAGCTGAGGGCACTGGGGCCCCTCAACAGGACACAGGTGGGTTTTCTTCTCATCGCTCTCTGATTTCACAACACGTTACCCTGAATGTGTGTCAGCATCGCCGTGGCCATGGCCCTGCCCCACATGAAGCCACTCCATCTCTCACCTGCGTTGATGCCGGGCTCCTCCCTGGTCCCCAATTCCGGTGTATCCTCTACACTGCTACAGAATGAGCTTTCCAGGCCCAGATTTGATCATGCTGTGTCTCTGGTTAACCACTCCCATCATTCTTCTTCTTTTTTTTTTTTGTCTCTTATCAAACCCAAAACTCTTATCTCAAAAGACACTTGAGACTTAACAACTTAACACGTTTAGCTTCATCTTCTGTCACCTACTTCCTCCGACCCGGAGCATCGTGACTTACGTTCATTCTCCCCGCACACAAATCCACTCCCTTTTCCTAGTAACACCTTACTCTATTATACTTATGTGCCTTTATTAAACGTGATTTTGGTCTTTTATTTTGATGGTTCAAGGGACAAATAATATGTATTATGGACTTTTCTTTTCATAATGCTCCTTTGAGGTTGAAAAACCACCATCTTCCCTGGGAGGAGCCCGAGACCCGGGGACTGAAGTGACTCGTCCAAAACTCCCCAGCTAGTCAGCATCAGCTCCGGGTTCAAAGCCGAACCAGCCTAACTCTAAAACCTAAACTCTGAGCCGCCAGACCAAACTGCTTTTCAGGTCTTCATACTTGCCGTGCTCTGCCCGGAACTCCCAGGCTCGCCTCCCTAAATCTTACCTCTCCCATCTGGCAAACTCCTCCTCAACCTTTGAGGCTCAGCTCAAACATCAACGTGGACAGAGCTTTCCCATCCGCCACAGGCACCTGTACATCGTCCTCCCGCAATCGGCTGGGCTTCCCATCGTAAGAACACCTGTCCCACACCAGCCTGGCTTCTCCTTCCCTGATCAGACCTTGACGAATGTGCAGTCCATCAGCCTACCAATCCAGAAAGCAGTCACAGCCATGATATTGCTGTATGGGCCTCTGGAAAACTGGCCACCGGAACTACCAATTAGGCTGCTGATTCACCAAGATTTCTGATGCTTTGGCACCTAAGTCCTCCCTCTTCTCTGAAAACCATAGGTCAAATGGATACAAAAATTACATAAGTCTGACACATCAACTCAAGAGAGAGTAAAGTGATAGGAGTGCAGGGCACTCCCTGGGAATGCCCTGTGATGTGAATAAAGAGTCAATGGGCTTACGAGTGCCCAAATCTAGGTGGGAGAAAGCCAGGGAATGCAAGTCAAAGCAGTTGACTCTACCCCCTCCTTTAAGGAGGGTCTCAGTCCTGCTTCCCAAATTCCAAAAACATATTTCTCAAAAGAAGTACTGAAGGGAGAGACACCGAACAGAAAGAGCCCTGGTCCTGAAGAGGTGAAAATGCCCTTTCACAAGGCCATGGGAGTATTAGATGGCATTTCTGTTCACTCCATATACTAATTTCGCCCCCACACTTACAGTGGGAGTGCACACCTCCATCATCCTCACACCTCCATCCTGTTGAACAGAGCCGTGTCCATTTAACTTGCTTTTGACAATGAAATGTGGGCAAGAGTGATATTTGTCCCTTCAGGCAGAAGTTCTGAGACTCACGCGACTGCCTGTGTCTCCTTTCGCCTCGGCCACAAAACTGGAGCCCTTCCACGGGCTGCTCCGTTACTGGGTATCAGAGTGAGGATGCAGCTGACCCGGGATGCGTAAGTTGCAGGGGCAGGTAGTAAAACTTCCTTGTGGCAAGCCACTGAGATTTTCAGATCACCTGTTACACTGCAATATACCCAGCCTGTTCTACTAATAAAGGAATCTGTTCCCAAGTGGGCTCCCTGCTACAAAACCTAGAACACACGGCATCGAAACCGGGAGGGCGACAGTCTGTGTAATTGAGTGGTGAACCAACTGGTGAAACTTTCACCTGCAATAACTTAGAAGAGAGGGACTGGGACTTTAGACTAAAAGGGAGGCAGATGGAATTTCAGCAGTGTGCCGCGATGACTACGCATAGCAAGTGACAAAATAGTATGAAAAAGAGATGAGATCACAAAGGATCAGCCAACTTTTTGGCAAGACCAACCCATAATAAAGAGACTAGAAACTCAAGACCTTGTATATTTGAAGCGTTGCTCCTTGTCAAACCCAAACAGGAAAAGATAAAGCTGAGGTCTTTGAGCAGCTAAGGCTGAAGAAAATGTAGCCTTCCCAGGAGGGCCAACCCAAGAACAGAGCCAGCACACCATCATGCTAGGCCCTCCGAATTAGGCTGACATGCTGATTAAGCGGGCGTGTATGCACACACATTGCATAATCCCCTCTGCTCCGATGTGAGCAGAAACTGTGAGTCTGAGGAGATCCCACTCCCAAAATTTTCACAAATCATACAACAAGAGAAGTTTTACCCATGTAATTAAGGTCCCTTACCAGAAGACTTTGATTTCATCAAAAAGGAGATTTTTCCCAGGTGCTTCTGCAGGTAAACCCTTACAGGGGATTGGAGAGATAGAAAGAAAAAGAAATTCTGTTGCTGGCTTCGAGGAAGGCAGCTGCCATGTGAAGACCTGAGGACAGTCTTTAGGAGTTAAAAGCGATCCCTGGGTAATAGCGTGCAAAAGGATGGGAAACTCCCTCCTACAACCACCTGGAACTGGATTCTTCTCCGAACCACATGAGCTTGGAAGAGGACTCTGAGTTGCAGAAAGTGCACAGTCCTACTGAAGCGTTGAGGTCAGCCTTGCGCGACCCTAGGCGGAGAACCCAGCCACAGCACGCACGGACTTCTGGCCTACAGACCTATGAGATGACGTGTGCTGTTCTAAGCCAGTAAGAGTCTGGTCATTTGTCCAACAGCAACAGAAAACTGACAGGGCGTCTAATAAATCTCTTCAGTTGGACCAAATGGCTCAGGGAAAAGATTGGAAGGGTGTGGCTTTCGCTCAGAAAACTGACAAACTCAAGACACCCACAATTAAATTTGGAGTGAAAGTCATGTCTCAAAAATAAATGTGGATGCCACCGGCACATGATGTCGACCAAAAGATACCAGCTAAGTTTTTGAGAGAGTTTGAAGTCAAAAGAATCATCATTGTAGACAAAAAAAAAAAAAATTGTGACAGGGCCAGACCGAAAATGACCTGTGGGACCTCAGTCTTCCACCGGAGGAAGCAGGGAGAGAGCCGCTCAGCCCTGAGAACAGATTCTCCAAAGCCCTCTTCGGCTGCACCTAAGACAGAGAATATAAAAGGAATCCTAGAAGGTCAAGGAATAGGCAAGGATTGTCCCACCCCCGCTAGGAATTTGATAACACTTGTCATCCAGGGTCACAGAATGGCCACAGACCAGCCACTGCTGTGTGTCTCACTTGTCATCCAGGATCACAGAATGGCCACAGACCAGCCACTGCTGTGTGTCTCACTTGTCATCCAGGATCACAGAATGGCCACAGACCAGCCACTGCTGTGTGTCTCACTTGTCATCCAGGATCACAGAATGGCCACAGACCAGCCACTGCTGTGTGTCTCACTTGTCATCCAGGGTCACAGAATGGCCACAGACCAGCCACTGCTGTGTGTCTCACTTGTCATCCAGGATCACAGAATGGCCACAGACCAGCCACTGCTGTGTGTCTCACTTGTCACCCAGGGTCACAGAATGGCCACAGACCAGCCACTGCTGTGTGTCTCACTTGTCACACAGGGTCACAGAATGGCCACAGACCAGCCACTGCTGTGTGTCTCACTTGTCACACAGGGTCACAGAATGGCCACAGACCAGCCACTGCTGTGTGTCTCACTTGTCACACAGGGTCACAGAATGGCCACAGACCAGCCACTGCTGTGTGTCTCACTTGTCATCCAGGGTCACAGAATGGCCACAGACCAGCCACTGCTGTGTGTCTCACTTGTCACACAGGGTCACAGAATGGCCACAGACCAGCCACTGCTGTGTGTCTCACTTGTCATCCAGGATCACAGAATGGCCACAGACCAGCCACTGCTGTGTGTCTCACTTGTCATCCAGGGTCACAGAATGGCCACAGACCAGCCACTGCTGTGTGTCTCACTTGTCATCCAGGATCACAGAATGGCCACAGACCAGCCACTGCTGTGTGTCTCACTTGTCACCCAGGGTCACAGAATGGCCACAGACCAGCCACTGCTGTGTGTCTCACTTGTCACACAGGGTCACAGAATGGCCACAGACCAGCCACTGCTGTGTGTCTCACTTGTCACACAGGGTCACAGAATGGCCACAGACCAGCCACTGCTGTGTGTCTCACTTGTCACACAGGGTCACAGAATGGCCACAGACCAGCCACTGCTGTGTGTCTCACTTGTCATCCAGGGTCACAGAATGGCCACAGACCAGCCACTGCTGTGTGTCTCACTTGTCACACAGGGTCACAGAATGGCCACAGACCAGCCACTGCTGTGTGTCTCACTTGTCATCCAGGGTCACAGAATGGCCACAGACCAGCCACTGCTGTGTGTCTCCCATTCTTTCCCTTCCAAATGAGAGTATTTACTGGAATTATCCATCCCTGTTTCACCACTGCATTTGGGGTAGAAATAAACAATAACTCGTATTTCTGGTTCACCGATATGTGATGCTTTTGGTGTCCCATTCCTGTCCCATCACCCCTAACTTTTTAGCACAAAGTCCGGCTTTATCGCCTGAAGTTACTGGCCGGAGGGCTTGCTCTGCCCAGCCAGCAGTCCAGATGTACTGAGGAATTCAGCTTCCCTGAGAGGAGCCCTCAGCCAACACTGGTGGGAGTTCAGGCTCCTTGTCCCTGAAGTGGGGTAATCTGACGTGTATGTCCCTTCACTGGCTCCCATAATTTCTCCAATGCAATTGAGCTCCATTTTTCCGTGCCTTTTGTTGGCTGTCTTCTGGTCCTTGGCCCACCTCTGCAATCGTCTAGCAGTTTCCCTCACTTCCAGATAAATCATGAATCCCTGCCCCAGGGTCCCATTCAAAAGAAACCCGACTCCGACGAGTGCTCCCTGGACCTAGGAGTTCCGCATCCGGTGGAGACCACGCACAAACTCCCACACATCCTGCACGGATCCCGAACTTTGAATTTGAACAGTGACTGGGGTGGAGCACTGGGGGGCCTTGAGGAAGACTTGAGTGTTTCTGCTTGAGGCAGAGTAAAGGAACTCACTGCCAAGTGGCTGGAAGAACGGACCTTCTGTGTGCGCGTGTCCTTCCCTGGGGGACGACGGTATACCTCCTCTCCTTTGAACTTAGGAGTAAACCCCGTGACTTCTCTGGCCCGTGCCCGCGGGAAGGAAGCATCCAGTCATTTCCTGGGAAAAGCTTTAAGAATCCGCACACGACTTGCTCCATCTCTTTTCTTCCCGCTCTGCCTCTGGCACTGTTCCAGCCAGAGGTTTTCCACCGGCTGGGCCTCAGCGTGAAGGCTGAGTAGAACTGTCCTGACTCAGGACAGATGGTAAGAAACCTTTGTTTTCATAAGACATTGGGATTTTAGGACCGCTGCTTACCGTAACGTCATCTAGCCTGTCTTGACTGGTACAGCGCTCCCAGAGGATTTTTTTTTGGTGGAAAACAGAGTCACAAATATCTAATGAAAGAGCACGCTGAAGCTATGCACCCGTCCACCGCCTCTGAGAATGAGGCGGCTTCAAAGAGGAGACTCAGCCCCTGTGATCTGAAAAGAAAGACATCAGTCCTGCGTGGCTATTTAGAGGAGCAGTGACCAGAAGAACAAGAGGGCAAAGCAAAATTATGCAGAGGCCATCACTCAAGGAATTCGGGAGGGTTTTTTTTTCTCCCCACAGATGGAGTTGTAAATAGGCAGAATACATTATCACAGGCAATCAGAAGACTGTTGTCAGTAATTTCTAAATGGAAAATTGGCAACTGAAGTGTTGAAAGAAGAAAAAATCACCATGCAAAGTTCCCAGTAATCTCTTGTGTGTTTTCTACGGTTCTGGGATCGGGCACCTGGGTTGGTCACTGGCTCTAATGGAAGCCTCTGCCCCCCGCCCCAAAAAAGGGATATTGGATATTTCTTGCATCTCAAAGATGGCTGGAGACCTGAGCACGAATGCTATGTGGCCAAGGGACCATTTCTCTGAATCACTGTACAGTATTGACCCAGTAAAGACATCAATTTATAGCTGTCGTTGCTGGGGACAGGCCCTGTGGCTTTCACTGCCAACATTGTGGGTAATGACAACAGAATTGGAACTTAGACGAAGCCGGCGCCCTTGCTACCACCCACCCCCACAAAAGCTGTGGCACAAGCTTGCCTTCCTGTGTCTCTAGCTTGTCATTCAAGATCTGGGGTGGGTCCACTTGAAGGACAAAACCAGTACTACATACAAGTGAACCTAGAAGAAGATCCTGGCATTTTCATTTGTTTTATAGTGCAAGGTGGATTCTGTGACTCTGGGTAGTGGCGTGGCTTTCTTAAGCTTTCGTTTGCCCATCTTTCAGCATGACGGTGACTACTCTTTGGCGTTGAGCACTCCACACAAGGAAGGGGCATCACAGCCCTTTATTATTAAGTCCCCAGTTGCCCCCTGCACCTTAGTCTTACCTCCTGTCGCTACTTCCTTTCTCACAATTTATGTTTCAGCAACACTGACTATGTTTCCTCCAACATGGTCGTACCTTTACATGTGCTGTTCCGGCCTTCCGGAATTTCTCCCTTCAACCTTTTACAAACGGCACCTCCTCCACGAAGTCCTCCGTGATCTCCTAGGCCGGGATGGTTGCTGTCAGGATTTTCAGGGCTCTCTGAGTCTTTATATCATACTATCATTGATCTCACAGTTCTATACATTATCTTTTCATGGCCCCACTAGACTGAGCACCCTAGAAGGTGGGGCCGTGTGGCAAGACCATGGAGGAGGTAAACGAACTTACCTTCACTTATACACGAGCTACCTGGGAGAACCCCAAAATCCTAAGTTGGAAAGGGTGTGGACCCAGAACAACAACACCTCAAAGGCCACAGTGAAGAGTTTGGATTTTAGGTAGGGAAGTGACATATTCAGATTTCTGCCTGAAAAAGACCACGTTTGCTGTTGTTTGGAGAAGGGACTGACAGGAGGCAAGCGGTGGGGATGGTCAAAGCAGTGCTAGGTGTGGGGACACAAAAGAGGCTGGCTGGGCCAGGAAGAGGGCTGCAGTAGGAAAAGGTGCATGGCCTCAGGAAATATTCTGGAAATTCCAGACCTTGTTGATCTATCGGATGTGAGGTGAGGGGAAAGGAAGATACATTTGACGTTTCTCATTCGAGCCAATGAGCAAAGGAAAATATCTTTAATTGACTTGGTCAAAGTTGACGCGGGGAGCCTGGGCTGCGGGGGGGACCAGGAGTTCCATTTTGAGCATGTGACGTGCGAGAGAGGCGGGAAGCATCTGAGCAAAGCTGTGATGTAAGTAGCTGGTTATAGGAACCCGCAACTCGGTTTGGTTGGACATTCATTTGACATCATTCATACATAGATTGTATTTAGAGCGGCAGTCCTTATGGGGATTTTGCCCCCAGACGCCATCCGTCAATGTCTGGAGACATTTTTGACGGTCCCATCTGGGGGCAGGACGAGGGGGAGTGATACTTGTTTCCAGTGGGCACCCTATCTACAACGCCCAGGGCAGCCCCCACAACAAAGAATTACCCCACCCCAAAATGCCAGTGGTGCCCAGGCCGGGAGCCTCTGGCCTAGAGCCTGGAGACAGACTGCACCACCTAAGGAGGGATTATTAATAGGAGAAGGCAGCTCAGGACTGTGCGACATTCCGCTGTCGGCTACTTCTGTCCTTTGACTTCTATCTACTGTGACCTTTGCCTCTGAAAATAATATCAAGCCCTGGGCTTGTGACAAGGGAAACAAACTGGTATTTATAAGGTCAGGACATTGCCTAGAATGGGTAGGTGTTCCGCAGATGACGACTAGCCCTGTATATGGTCTAGCTTTATCTTTGTATTTCTATGAGGCCTCTATGCACCCCTCCCCAGAAAAAAAACCGCTCTTTTACCCCAGACTCCCATCTCTGAGCTCCTCGGCCCCTGCGCCCATCTTCATATGGCACGTTTCATACTGGAAGCATCTGTGTATTTATAAGCCTGTCCCCCCCCCACCACCACCACTAGGCAGTGAGAGTGAAGCAGATTCTGCTCACATTTACTGAGCCCTTATCATTTGCCCGGACACGGACTCAGACCCTTGACGTCCTCCTTTTCCTTTAACCCTCACATCGGCCCAGGGAAGCGTGGGCCAGCGCTCCCAGGTCACGACTGCCGTCAGTGGGGCTCAATTTAGATAATACACAAAATAACCCCAAACGTCTCCCTTCCCTACCGGGCCAAATCAAGTGCAATCTCTGCTCCATCTCTGCTTTTAAAAGTCATTTGATACCAGCCCTGATAAACCCAAACTAAGGTGCCAGCTCCCACCCCCCGCTGACCTCAGTCTGTACGTCTAGTTTCATGGGGCGAGGGCAGGCCAGCTCTGGGTGGCCCCAGCCCGGTCTTCCCACCCCGGTCCCCACCACCTACACTCACCCACCCCCAATCTCAGGCGGCATCCGTGGAAATCCAGGCCTCTGTGCTCATAGGCTGCTCGTGCCTCGGCTCCTTTCGCCAGGACAGCGTCAGCCAGGCCATGGTGTCCGGGCCCAGCAGGCCTTCGGCAATGCAGCACACAGTCACTGAGCCCCCGAGACTGCCAAAACCTCTTCCCCAGGGACTGTGGGGCCGAGACGGGCTCTCCACCACACCAACAGCTTCACAAGAAAGGGGGAGGGCCAGAGGTCATCAGTGGGCCTCTGGCGGCGGATCACAGAAGGACCCCAAATATGGAAAAGATCTAGGGGCCACTTTGGAGACAGGTAACAAAGGACCTTTATTCCCTAGCATTTCTAAGTCTCAGTTTCCTCCTTCAATACATGGAAATAATAATCACTTCCTTGCAGGAGGGCTGGGAGGCTTCCTATAGAGCTAACATATAGAAAAAGCACACTGTATAATGTCCAGCACCAAAAAAAAGAGGGGTTGGCAAAGAACAGCCATTATATTCTATTTTTCTTTATTAAGCGGTATGTGTTCGTTGAAGAAAAATTCAATAATGCCGATTAAAAGAAAAAAGCAACCACTGCAAGCCCACCATCCTCAGGAGTCTCCACGAACGTTCTGAGAGTTTGCGTACGTACCTGTATGCGCGTCTATGCCCACAACAGTGAGGCCGGGGCATTAGCAGAGGCTGCTGCCATACACGCAGAAATCCCACACTTTCCAGAGGACCCACTGGTGCCCACGCACATGTGGGTGAGCTTGACTTTGCCCTCTGTCCCTGTGTGAGTTGGCATTAGACAAAAACAGGTCAAAGACAAAATTCCCTGCAGGTGAATTTACCTAAATGTCAAGGTCGGTGCCTCCGGAGCTGCAGTTAGAATGACTCTTGCACGCTTGCTTGGACTGAGGCCCTAAATCCCTTTGAAAGTGGGCAATCTTGCCCTGCGTGTTCACGTGATTTTGGTGTGTTCGCTGCTGGTGAGGAGCTTTGATATCCCCTGGGAGGGAACTGTAGGCATCAGGCATCACCAGCCATCAGGGAGGCTGGCGTTCATTATCACTTACTATGTGGGAGGCACTTTCCTTTGTGTTTTATCCTTGTGATTCAATAGGGTTTATCCTTACAGATAGGGAAACAAAGGCACGGAAAGTAAAGAGAAGTCTAAGGCCTGCTTCCTCCGTGAGCTGCCCATGGGACTTCGGGCATCTTGTTTAATTTCTCCGAGCCCCCATGTGCTTGGCTGGCAAAGGAAGGGGATAGAAAGACACTATGAATACACAGTTCTGGCACAGAAGGGGACCTGGAAATAAGTCAGTGTATTTCCTTTTTCTTTTTTCAAAAAGCCCTTAGCAAAATTTTAAGTCGGCTCCCCTGGCATCCAGGACTAGAAATGAAATGTAATCAACTTAATCAAGCTTGTCCTTACCTGTTGTGTGGGCCACACATGTGTTTCTGTCTCTTGCAGCCTTGTTGGTGGGTCCGTGGTGCCTGGGGTGGGACCACACCAAGAGCGGTCAAGTGCAGCAGACCACTGCAGTAGACCAGTTCCTGGTTACTTCCTGCTTGTCCCAAGTGCTAGGAAAGCAGAAAAATCACAGAATTCTATCAGAGATTAAAAGCAACTGAGAGCTCATCGAGGTCAACCAACTCATTTTACAAATGGAGAAACTGAGGCCCAGTGAAGGGCCTGTCACTTTAACATTGAAAATTTGAGGAATCTCTTTATTGAATAAGTATTTTCCCCTCATGGGCTCCCAGAAGTTCTGGACCAATGGATGAAGGTACTAAAATAATGAGACCGTAGAACAGGAGAAAAATCCATAGCTTTGTAGCCATGTACCTCTCTCAGCTCCACACTGGGGGGGAGCCCAGAGCTCTCATGGGGGCTCTTGCCTCCCACTACCCCCTGCACTGTCATGGAATGGTGAGAGGGGAGTGGAGACGACGGGTTCAGTGGAAACCCAGTCTCCAGCCCATCCTCTATACATGACATCCTCTTATCACTGTGTGCATTTATCAGATAAACAAGTGCAAAGCTTTGATCACGTGGACAGTCGGCAGGACTGCAAATACAGCACCCCTCCACGCACAGCCAACCTGTCATCGGAAGGGAGAGACCATTCCTCGCTCTTGCCACCAGGTACCGAGGGCGTGGGAGGACCGGAGGAAACGTTGCCGTATGTGGGGGCTTTCTTTTACTGAAAATTCCCTCTAGTCCTCCAGAAACGAACTTCTGTAACCGTGAACAAAATAACCCAGACGTTGACATAAAAGCCCCGAGGTAGAAGTGACCGATTAATTTTTGTTCCTTCTTTCCTCCTGGAGGTATTTATGTCACCGAGTGCATTGAGAGCCACAGAGAAGGACGCAGGCAAACTGGCCAATTACCTCTGATAATTGCACTATGTGCTCAGGATTGGCCCCCCTGGCATGCATGGTCTAATTTAACCCCTGCGAGGTGGAAATTACTATCATCTACGGAAAATATCCTCCGGATGAGGAAAGCAAAGCTCAGAGAAATGACTGCCCAAGGTCATATCCGAGGCACAGCTGAAATTCAAAGGGAGACCTACTCCCAATCTCATGCTCTCACCTTCCCTGCAGGACGCAAGGTTGGAGTCCCCAGACCGCATCAATCATCGGCCCCAGCCTCACACAGGCCACATGCGGGCTGCAGACCCCGGCTGGCTGGTGGGGCTGTCAGCTGTCCCCGGCACTCGCCCAGCTTTGGTGACTGCCAGCAGCCCGTTGGCTCACGCGCACACCCCACCCCCTGCCTGCCGGACCAGTGTAGACGATACAAGAGCGATACAAACCCAGGTACTATGCACGTCATCGTTTCGCAGGCTCCGCAGAAGCAATTTTGGCAAGCAAGCCCTGCCACCTGCCAGGGGCTAGAAGGGAAGCAGCCACAGGATGGCAGAGCGGCGGGGCCAGCCTGGCCCAGCTCACCTGGCTGAGCCCCCAGCCATGCCCGGTCAACCGGCATCCCGGGCCACCAACCTCTAGGGCTTGGTCATCCCCCAGGGGTCACACCGGGCTTGGCTGAGCCCATACCTCCTGTTGCCAACGAGCTGGGCATCTTCACAACCAGTTCGGGACTCAGTATCTGATCCCACTATCCCACAGACGCAGGGAGGTGATCAGATGATGGCCTCTGGGCAGACTCACCTGCTTGGAATTCCAGCTCAATTTTTCACTAGCTGTGTGGTCTTGGTAAAACTGCTTTCATGCTCCTATCATCAATTTACTCACCTACAGAATGAGGAAAATAGTAATCACACCTAATAAAAATGAGGCGACATGCGGGATTAGGTGAGATGATGTCTGGCACAGAGACCACATTATTAATTGTAATGCAATGAATATTACACTGGTATGAAAACTAATCAATACTATTATTAATAATTAAATCATTAATTATTAGATTACTTAGTCCTCCCTGAGCCGAACTTCTTAGCCGTAAAATATCTAAAGTTCCTTGCAATCTGCTATCCAGGGGCATATCCAGTATGCAGGTGGCAGTAGCCTCCCCCACAGGGCTCCCGCGGAGCACAAATGAAGCCGTGAAAGCACGTGAAGCCCCCAGCACAGCCGGCTCATCACGGGCCTGCAAGACGCTGCTGTCAGCCCCCGAGGGGCAGCGTCACTGGCGGGGAAGAGTCTGTGCTCTGAAAGTGTGGTCTTACTAACCGAATGGACATGGGTTACTTAACCTCTCTGTGTTTCTCCTTCTTCTTCATGAGGACGGTGGAAGTGCCCACCTCATAGGGTTGTTTAAAAACAGTGCAACAAATGGTACATGTTAGATAAATGTCATCTATTTCTGTTATTCCACAGGCTCCAACATCCATCCCCTCCCACCTCTTTCCATCACTACAACGGTTCTCACCCTGACCTCCAGGGACCAGCCCTCACCCACCCCCACCAGCTGCCCCTGCAACCAGGCTCTTCCAGCAGACCCCTGTCTTGCCCACATGCATACTTACGGCGGGTGCATGCATGGCCTTCTTTCTTCTTTCCTCTTGGCCATTGTAGATACTGTTGCAATGAACCTCTTTGTGCACGGGGTTTCATTTCCATCAAGTTATTTCCTTAGATAGTAAAATTATTAAAACTAAAAGTCAACATTTTTAAACTTTTTATACATCTTGCTACTACTTTTCAAAATGTGCTATGTCCATTCACACCATCGTTCTCACGACATGAGTGTGCCAACTTTACCACATCCTGACCAGCACTGGGAGTTATGATTTTCCCACTTATTTTACTTATTTAGGAGATCGCAAACAGTACCCTTGTGTAACTGTGCACTTCTTTGGTCACTGTATGAATCATTTCCCTCGTGAGTACTATTTGCTTACTCTGTTACCCTTGGGACTCAGTAGTTCAGTGTTTTTCCCCAGCTCCAACAAAGGACAGCTTGAATCTGAGCAGCCATGATTTGGTCAGAGGTGATGAAGAAAGCCCCAGTTGATCCACGGTATTTAGCTGGGCTTCTGCTATCAGCCCGGGCTCCAAGTGTGGTGGTCTGCGTCTCTAGGGCCAACTTCCCTGGCCTCAGATGTTTCTCTGGTTCTTGGAGCTGCCTGCAGTTTCTGCAACCAGAGCCCCTGCACCTACCGCATGGCAACCCGCCCTGAATTCACAGCTTCCATGTAGGTCAGAATCCAGAGACACGGACTGCACCTATCACCGAGGACCTGTGCTGCCGGTCAGCCCGGAACAGCGGGCTCTGGAGGGGAACTTCTGCCGCACGCTCAGGTAACCTAGGAATCCAGCCGGGGTTGGTGCCCACACCAGCACCTCCATGCAGGGGTGATAAACATGGACGGCTGAGCATCCAAGGATCTCAGGCTTGAGTCCTGGCTCCAACGTCCACAGGCTGGGTGACCAGGAAGCCTCTCTAACGTCACTCTCCCCACCTCTGAAATGAATGTAATACAAGTTATTACAGCACAGGGGTCTCAGGAGGAAAGGCGGTGTGGCCCAAACAAAGGGAAAATAAGGGCAGAGACCTGGGAGGTAGACAGTCGTGGGTTCAGATCCCAGCTCGCTATCTGTCCACTGCGAGTCTGAACCTCAGTTTCGACATCTGTAAAATGGAAAGGTGAGATTGTGAGACAGACTGAACGGCACAGCACGTACACAGTGTTTCGCGTCCTGCCTGGCTCCGAGGTGCGCGATAAGCACTACTTCCTTTTCCTGCTTCCTCAATGGAGGCACGTTCTGGGAGAGTGAATTCGTGACATTTTAAGTGTATACATTTTAAGTATCAAACACATCAAACAGGGACCCTGAGGGCTTGCTGGGGGCAGACGTTCCTCTCGAATATTCAGGGAGGATGCTTGCAGCTCACGGCTGCCCTTTGCCCATGACTAGGAAAGATTTAGGAGAAAAATTCAACTCAGGTCCTACCCGGGAGCAACTGCCCATCAAGGCACTTCAAATGTCCCTCCCAGCCGACAACGGATCCCCAATGCTTTGGGGTGCATAAAAAGCAATCAGAGAGATTGTTTAGGAGGGAAAAACATAAGCCTAGATCCCCAACAATTTTGACTCCACAGGGCTGGATCCTTGGATTCTGAATTTTTAACAAGCCTTCCCACCCCGGGGGAGGCGCTTTCAGCGCAGGTGGCCTTGAGCAATTGGTGAAGGTGGGAGTAGCACTGTTTCTCCCCCGTCATCAGCAGACACATGGGGCCTGAGCTAAGGATAGGGACCCAGTGGTGACCGGGCAGACCCAGTCCTGCTCCTGAGGGCGTTCGGTCTCCACCAGTGATGGCGGAGAGGAGCTAGCTTGTTGAAAATGCTGATTCCTGAGGCGCACCCCAGCACGGCTGAACCAGTAACCCTGGAGGTGGGCCGGTGTCTGCATGTGCATAGAAAGTCCTCAAGTGCATTTTCTAAGCACTAAAGCTTGAGGAGCACCCCCCAGACTGTTCCACCAGCCCGGCCCTCCCAGAGCTTCTGGGGTACTGCTCGCTGGCAGCGGACAAGGGAGCAAGCGCCGTCCTTCCTGGGATGTGTCAGGACAGGGCAGCAGTGAGAGCCCAGCCCAGGCCAGGGTCGGGAGGGCCGCCAAGAGGAAGGGATGCTTACGCCGAGCCTTAGCTGGGATGGGCATTATCAGGGACAGGTTGAGGGCAGAGAGGAGTCTCTTGATGGGCCAGTGGGAACAGAGGCGACAGAAAAAGAGACAAAAGAAATTCGAGAGTCCCGAGCATCATCTACATGGATGTAAGTGGACAGAGCTACACGGGAGTAAAGAAAACAGCTGTCCAGTTCTTTCTTTCTTTCTTTTTTTTTTTTAGATTTTATTTATTTGACAGAGAGAGACACAGCGAGAGAGGGAACACAAGCAGGGGGAGTGGGAGAGGGAGAAGCAGACTCCCCACTGAGCATGGAGCCCAATGTGGGGCTCGATCCCAGGACCCTGGGATCATGACCTGAGCCGAAGGCAGATGCTTAATGACTGAGCCACCCAGGCGCCCCAACAGCTGTCCAGATCCTACCTCTTTGAAAGCCCAAACTCTGCTTCAATGACGGATGTGGGAGAAATAGATTCTTTGCAATTGTCCAAATGTTTTCAGAAAAGGTACAATAATCTCCTGGTGACATTTATCATTTATTTGGTTAACTTGTGCCGAATATCTATTTCTCAGGCTCTTTTACACGGAGAATCTCATGTAATCCTGGAAGGCATAAACAGTGGTCCCCATTTTAGGAATGGGGAAGTGGAGGCTCAGGTGTACAACAGATGTTCAGTTTGTGACCACAGTGTGGTTGTTACGGGCATGAAGTCTGGAGCGGTTGGCTGGATTCATATCCTGGCTTCACTATTTACCAGTGACTATGAACAGGTCACTTACCTCTCTGTGCCTCAGTTTCCTCATTTTTAGGGGGGGATAATAGTAGCAGCTACCACCTAGATTGTGAGTGAAGACGATCAAGTTGATGTATGTAAATGGCTTCGCAGAGTGCAAGGTAGGTGCTAAGTCCGTGTCAGTGTGAGCTCCCGTGACTAGCAGTATCAGGGAGTCCTAGAAAAACCCTGGGCACGAGCTGCTTGTTGCTTCCACTCTGCAGATAAAGAGACTGGAGAGGTGACATATTGGCCTAAGGTCACACACCTGGCAGGTGGTAAGGCCAGGCGCACCTGACCTCGAAGCCCGCATCTCCTCTCCTTATGCTCCAGCACGGGGTCACTCCATCAGATGGCCATTCAGGAGAGGTCGTCTGTGCAGGGATAGGAGCCAGGACCTCACACTGCGCCTCCCCAGAGGTGTGACCCTGGCACACTAACCGCTCCGACTGCAGTGTCCCCACTTGTCAGATGTGTTACGATATGACTTCCCCGTGGGAGCGTTGCAGGAGGACTTACTGCTTACAGCAGTGTTGGCACCCAGGAAGCACTAAGTGAGAGCCACTGCCGGTCCCCTGGCTCGATCTGAAACCCCATCGCCGGATGTGTCACAGGATGTCTGGAAATTCGGAAAGTAACATGTTGAAGGTGCCATGCACTAAGGAACAGTAACAGAGGGTTCGGGACCGCACCCCATCATGAAACACACATACAGCCAAATATGTGAATAAGCAGACTGCCTCCCTGAAGGTCAGGTCCCGCCCCCTAAGGTAGGGGTCAGTAAACTCCTTAGAAAAGGGCCAGGCAGCAACTATTCCAGGCTTTAGTCGCCCAGGGTCTGTGTCACCCATGGTCAAGGTTGCCAACCCATGGCTTATTTTGTTACAAAAGCACTTTCCATTTCCTCTTTCCGGGTCCACTTTGAGGAGCTGGGAACTCATGGGCAGGACTGTGGCCTGGTCCCGTCATTGTCATCCTCATCGTTCCCTCCGACCACAAGCTCTGACAAGCTCTTCTCTGGGTTTATGATTGGCAGAAGCCCAGAAAACAAATGTATTTTCAACACTACCCACAGTTCATTTGACAAACCAAATCTTTCCCAAATACATGGTTTTGAAGGGAGAGGAATGATAACAGGTGCCACAGGGAACGTTACCCTGCCAGCCCAGGGCAGAGCAGCACGGGGACGGGCAGCCGGGTTGCGAGGAAATGTACAATTTCCACCATGTCTTCAAAGACATTGGAAAATAGCTGTGCACTTCTGTGGTACCTCCCGAGGGTTCTGGGGCTTCAGCAGCTATCCCAGTGATTTATATTTTAAGGAAAATTGACTGATATACCAGCTCTGCCCTGTAAGCCCCAGAAAAAAATCCATTGACACGCGCATTGTTGTCAAGAATTTTTTGGCGGTAACGTGTAACGTATTGTGAAATGTGCACCGTGTACGTGCCGATATTTCATGATCGCGTGGCTCCGTACCATCTCAGTCTCTTCCCGCACTGAACAAACGGTCATTTCATTTCTCGGGAGGACTATGGGAGTGATGCCTGCAAAGCTCGGTGAGATTCACAAAGGGTGAGCACTGCCTGGGAGGAAACCAAGGCTTACACGGGGGAGGTGGCCAGGCTGAATTCAGTCCCTGGAACAAAGGAGAGGCTTTGGAAAAAAACAACCACAAAGCAGGGTGTGTGTGTGTGTGTGTGTGTGTGTGTGCGTGCGCGTGTGGCCTTTCCCGCATGGGCATTCAGCCTGTTAGAGATGTACGGAGCTGTTATCAGATCCTGTTAGTAAATCAAAAGAAAAGCCTTGTTAGATCAGATAAACATGGACTTGAACTCAGCTCCACTCCTACAAACTGTGTGACCTCGGGCCTCAGTTTCCACATCAATGCAACACCAGTAATACTCTTTCTCTTCAGGTTGTTGAGAAGATTGTATGGCCCATGGCTTGTGGAAGTTTCTAGCATGGGCCCTAGCTCATTTTACCTCATTTCGTTTCAAAATGTCCATTGGTACCTACGGCGTGCCCAGCGTTCAGTCAGACCCAGGGCCTCAGGGATGAGCCGCACAGAAATGGTCCCCGACTTTCCGAAATTCGCAACTCCATGGAAGAGCGAGGGTGAGACACACGCAGGTAGAAAAACCTAATCTCAAATGGTGAGAAGTCCACAGAAGGCTTTCAAAAGCAGAGTAAAATGAGGGAAAGTCGCTGTGGCTGAGAGAGGAGCCAATTCAGGCCAGGTGCTCAGGGAAGCCTCTCCAGAGAAGTGGAAGTTCTCCTCAGACCTGAAGGGTCAACAGAAACTAAACCTGGAAGGTGATGACAAACACCTTCAAGGGAACAGCAGATGCCTATGTCATGGGGCAGGAAGCCGCTGGAATGTTCCAGACCCTGAAAAAGGCTTTGTAGCTGCAGAGCTTTATCCAAAGGCGTGAACACCTTGTTTCCACTCTTTATCCTATGGTCAGTGCTCAGTGAACATTATTTTTCTTTCCTCCTTGTGTAACACTGAACAACTCTCCACTGTAACCTCTGAATCATTTATGCCCGTTTCCATTAAAATCAAGGGCAACCGCTTCATAAAGTCCCAGGATGAACTCAGTATCAGCTCAGCTGTCCTACATGCGGCTAAGTGTGTGCTAAGGAGGCTTGGGCCATGGGCTCCTCCATATCACTTCCTGCTCCCCTCCTTCCCCCAGCAGAACAGGAGGCTCCTCTCCTCCCCTGGGAGGCCATTTTTCTCCTCTACTTCCACCGCCCTCCCTTTATGTATGTGGAAACATACATAAGTACCAACCTATCCCATAACACCCAACTCCGGGGCCCCCTCCTCTTTCCACCTTCCCTGCCTGTCCGCTGTTTCTTCCCCCTCCACCTGGAAAATTCTTACCCTTCATGTTTCAGCTCCAGGGTCACCTCAAGAGGGTTCCTTGACCATCCCAGTTGTTATGGGCCACATGTTTGTGTCCCCCCCATTGTGATGGTCTTAGAAGGTGGGACCTTTGGGGGATGATTCGGTGGTGTGGATGGAGTCCTCCATGATGGGATTAGCTGGTGCTTCCTTTCTCTCCCTCTCTCCCCTCCTGCTGTGTGAGGACATGGCCAGAGGGCTCTCACCAGAACCCAACCACGCAGGCACCCTGATCTCTCTAAAAGTGCGGCATCATTTCCCTGGTAGACAGTGTCAGAACTGAGTTGGGTTTGGAGGACACCCAGCTGGTGTCCGAGACATGCTTGGTGGTATTCGAACAATGGTCATCTCTCTCAGGAGAGAGAGAGAGGGTTCTGTCTGACTCCTGTCCGGAATGATGTAAGAAACACAACAGTCCCTCCCCGGAAACGTTGGGTGCCTCTGACTGAAAGCATTGTCTAAGAGAATGATATTCAGGAGCTGGACTTCCTTTTGCTTCCCGTTCCGCCACCATCACCCTTGCTCGGGGCCCTGTTGAAATCATCTCAGCAGATAGAGGTCTTTGGCTGATTTCCTGGAGTTTTTAATAAAGGACTTTCTTTGCCGGAGGCAGAGTTCAAGCCTGATCATTCCCCAAAACATGGCCTGGGAAGGACTAGCCTCAAGGAAACTTTATGCCAAATCTCGAGCACCCCCAAAATTCTCCTTGCGTTCCCGTAGGGTATCTTATCCCTAAAGCTTTTTCTTACATATTCAAGAAGATTCTACTGGACACCTTTCCATCAAGGAAGCTTTCTTCATTTGATTCTGTGGCTCTCCTTGGCTAGACCACAGGAACATGTGGAAGAATTTTTCTTCTTTAGATCTTCCCTCCCTCAAGTTCCCCACACATATAATGAGGAACGCCAGCTCCCCACAACCATCATTTCATCACTAGTATTTACTGAGCCACTCCTGTGGGCCAGGCCCCTGGGAGAAGAATTCTGCTGTTGGGTTAGGTGAGCAGGAAGACAGCTGTAAAAAAGAATAGGGAAAAGTAATAAAATTCTGGAAGATTTTTACACGCAGATTTATATCCGAAGGTCTCAACTCCCACCCTACTTTAAAGAATCTGCATTTGAGAATTGTGGGCAATACATTATGGCATAGTCGATGCTGCTAGATGTCACAGAATCCGCGTTAATACGCCCGTTGTGGGTGGAACTATGTCCCCCAAAAAAGACACGCTGAAGTCCCAACCCCCAGGACCTCAGAATGTGACCTTATTTGTAAATAGGGTCATTGCTGATGTAATTAGTTAAGCTAAGATGAAGTCCTATGCAGTAAGTGGACCCTTAATCCAGTACAACTCTTGTCCTTATTAAAAGGGGAAATTTGGACACAGACAGCCACACGGGGAGAACGTCTTGTAGGAGGTAAGCACGGATTGACATGCTCCCTCTACAAGCCAAGGCACACCACAGATTGTCAGTAAACCACCACAAGCCAGGAGACACGCATGGAGCAGACCCTCCGTCACGGCCTCTGCGGGCACCAACGTGCCAACGCCCTGATCTCGGACTTCCAGCCCCCACATGGTGAGACAGTCCATTCCTGCTGCGTACGCCAACCGGTCTGTGATGCTTTGTTAGGGCGGCTGTGGGAAATTATACAACGCCCTCACTCACAGGAAGTCCGTTGTTGCCTTCAAAAAACGTATGTTTGAAGTTAGAATAACCCGGTTACGATACGTCTCATTTTAGAATCTCTTGCTTTAACCTGAGTTTTTCCTATTATCCATTCAACTATAAGACCCAGTGACACTGGACAAAGCAGCTCTTATTCCGTTTCTCTGAATGTAAGTTAGAAAAGTTTACAAACAGTATGATTTTGCAGATATTATTACATAAGGCAGGGCTAAGCAAAAATAGGAATTGTGCAAAGTCTATTTAAAGAAAATAATTTGGGGGGCACCTGGGTGGCTCATTCAGTTGAGCATCTGACTCTTGATTTTGGCTCAGGTCATGATCTCGGGACCATGAGACCGAGCCCCATGTTGGGCTCGCGCTGGGCATGGATCCTGCCTGACATTCTCTCTCCCTCTGCCCCCCCTACTGTGCTTTCTTGCTCTCTCTCTAAAAACATAAAAATAAAAAATAATTTAAAAAAGAAAATTATTTTGTGCATCATAGGATGCATGGCTCTTGGAAATAGCATAAATTGTCGAGGTGTTATATAAACTCCCCCAGTGTGGGGAAACACTCGTGAGGAGGGGCCGCACTTGGACATGTGGCTCTGGAAACCGGAGCAGGGCCCATCATTGACCTGAGCCTCTATTACCTCATCTGAGAAAGGGACAGAATGCTGCTTCATCTGCTGGCTGCGAGAATTACACGACGTGACATATGCCAACGTGCCCTGAAAGCCGTACCGAACTGTGCAAAGTTGTGTCGGCCGGCAGGACCCACCACCACCACTACCCTCTCCGCGCCCGTAAACCCTGCCCAGATAAAGGAACTGCGACAGGCAGAGAATCACGCAGTGTTTTCTCCCTCCAGGAGCTTTGTCAAAGGCTTGGACTTCCCTCTTATTCATTAGATATTCAGGTGATCACGGCAATACTTAACTTCTCTGTATGTGTGAAATTTTTCATATTACAAAATGGCAGGGAAAAGAAAGGTAAATTGTTCAGGTACCCATCATGCTTCACCTGCCAACACCAGGAGACCTCAAAATATCCGCCAGAGCCCTTTCCAAGCAACCCTGCCCCTGGTTAGGCCGCTGGAACAGGCTGGGTTTCCTATTCAGAACGTCGTCTTTGTTCCCACGCCCCATTGACAAGAGTTGTGGGCCCATTGTGCGTCATGTGTCCGCGAGAAAAACATGTCTGTCCCTTCTTCTACCCTTCTCTGCTTTCCAGCCATGACAGTCATGAAGAATACCAACAAGCTACTGCGGAATTCACTTCTCCTCCCCCTCGGTCATTTGGCGCGGATGAAAGGGCATCTACATCAAGCTCCCCAAGCGGACCCTGCTGGGCAGTTTACCAATTAGATCCAAGGAGCCAATGAGAAAAAGTTCTCTCTTCGTCCAAAGGAGCTTAGGCGACCCCTTTCTTTTTCCTGCTGGACATTAACGAAGACACAACCCCAGGCGCTTGTGGCCACCATCATGGTACCAACCCTAGAAGAAAGCCTGCCTGAGACTAGATTGTCTGCAAGGAATGGGGGACAGAAATGAAGCACCTCGAGTGCCCACTGAGTCCTGGGTCTCACCACAAGAAGACTACTTGCTCCTGGACTGTTTAGTGAAATGACTCAGTAACTATTCTGAGCCAGTTTCATTTGGATTTTCTGCTCTTGGCCACATGAACAGTTCAGATCCGGACAGCAGGGTGTGACTTGGTCGGTGCCATTCCAGAAAGCGACTGCGGCCATTGTGCTCACATTCAAAAGATATATAAGCAGTCCTTATATGTCCCTGTCCCCAACCCGCTCCGCCCACCAGCCTCCCCTAGCAGGCACTTCTACAGAGACTTCCTGCCAACTTTCAAAGCACTTTTTATTCAAAGGTGCTCTCCTCTCATTTGGAAGTTATATCAGAGACTTTGGAGGTGTCCCTGACTTGTTCAAACCCACCGGGATAATGAGCTAGTTCTCGGTGGGTGATCTTCCAGTCCCACGTGTTGCCTCAGATCCCCACCTCATCTTCCCTTTTCCTCCCCTGCTCTCCCACCGAGGGGTTGCTTTCAGGTGCTGGAAAGCAGTCTGAACTTGGAGTCAGACAGATCGCTAAACCTTAAGCAAGTTACTTCACTTCCAAGCCTCAGTATCCTATTCAATAAAATGGGAATAAGATAGTCACCTCAAAAAGTGGAATGAGGATTATGCACGAGTAAGTATGAGACCACACCTAGCTCTGAGCCCGTGTGCCTGATCCTGGCTTCGTTTTCTTTCTCTCACATAGCAATTGGCTTTCTCTGAGATCTTAAACGCCCTCAAAGTCTTCTGAGGTCACCCTTTCTGTAACATAACTGCCAAGCAAAGTAACCCATGTCCCCATCCTATTGGACGGCAGGAAAGCCAGCCTCCTCCCAGACATTTCTGAGGGCTCCCTGGGCACGATTGTCCCTTAATCTCACCTAGAACTCTACGTTGCCGCTTCTCCCCTCCGCCCCGGGCCTACGGTTGCTCCTTCTCCCCGGGGAAGAGAAACCAGCCCCTCCTTCCATATGCTGGGGGCAGCACAGAGCAGAGAGCCGAGTCCTTCAGAATCTACTGGCGTTTACTCAACACTGTAGTCTATTTACAGGCAAATTCCAGAGCCAAACAAGAGAATTGATATCTGAGATGACTTTATTAGCACAAAGACATAAAACGGTATACAGTTAAAAAGTGAAGCTTCTTCGTGTTCCAATTCCCAAAAAGGAACCATTTCTTTTAGTTCCTTATGTATCTTTCCAGAGATAGTCTATGGATTTGCAAGGATATATTTTTTCTCCCGAAAGTGAACACTGAAGTTTCAGTATGATAAAGGAGGGCCCTGAAGCCCAGCCATTCAAGAGCGCAGCCACAGCCGCCTGTGGTCTAGCCCGATGTCTTTTCCGGCTCAGACCCAAGCCCTCTCTCCTGCTCCCCCTTCACCAAGCCACTTGGCTCCTGACGGCCTGGCCTCAGCTCTCGGGTCTGCTCCCCAAGCCAGGTAACATCCGCCACTGCTTCTTTATCCCCAGGGCAGCTTCGTGTCCCCGGCAAACCCCAAAAGCCCATGAGGATGCCCCACCACCACCGGAGGTCAGCTCTGCTCCCGGTGAATCCTGCCCGCATCCCTCAAGCAAACGGTACAGATGCAGCAGCTGGTGGAAGAGCTGTGATGGATTTGTCCCCCCTGAACGGCGGTCTTCTGCCAGACAAGCTGGTTTCAGCACGCGCTGCGTGGCTATTTCTCCCGTCTCCCCAGTTTTCTATCAGAAGGCAAGGAGCTCTGTCCGTGAACATAACTAGTCCCACTTTGCAGATGAGGGAATGAGGCTCTGAGCAGCTGACCGACCTACCTGATCCCAGAACTGGCCTCTCTGACTCCTGCCCTGTGACCGATCCAAGGACAGCCCTGCCTTTCCAGCCCCCAGAACTGACTCCACCAGATAATCAAAATGCTTTCTTAAGCCCCAGCTAGCTACAAAGCTTGCAGGTTGGCTTTAGAGTGCAGAGAAGAAAAGAAGCAGAGCTGATGTCGTAGGGAGGGGCACTGGGGTGCCCTGAGCTTGCAGCCATGGAAAGCAGGGATCCAAGGACAGCCAAAGGTTAACCAGGGCCCTGCAGCAGGCAAGGGGCAGAGGTGCAGGCACAGCTCATCAGCGTTTTCACTGCCGGGTCCCAGCCCACCTCTCATTCTCCTCTCCTGCTGCCCACATCCCTCCCTCTTTATTCCCAGCAGTGCTGCTCTTTCGGCTGGGGGACCCCTACACACCACTCTGCAAACCAGGGCCACCCATGGTGGATGGTTCTGTGCAGAATCACTTCCCTCTCTTCCACCTGGTACCATCCCTCTTGAACGTCAAATTTACAAAACTCAGCTGAAATCACCTTGTCTACGACCCTCTATCCCTCCCCCTGGGGCTTGCCACCCAGCTGGGTCAGGAAGTCAGGATGTCCTGTAGGGAGGAGGGGATCTCCTATTGCTAGCCTACCAGGAAGGCTGGCACAATGGAAGCAAGTTTTAGTTCAAGTCTAATATATGCAAATTGTAATCTGATCTCATCATCTCCCGGTTTGTAGAGCATGACAAGAGGGAGAGAACAATTATAATTATAATTAATTATGAGGGAAATTGGAGACATTTTTGAATATGAAGTTCTACTAATATTCTGAGGGAAGCTTTTCTGAGATTCATCACAGTTAAATGCAAGAGGCACCCCAGACATTGTGGAGGGTAAATTCCCTTCTTGTTTTTATTATTGCCAACAATACCTTGTGCTTGCAAGTACCCAAATTTGTAACCCAAATTTCCTTAAGCTGTACCAGCTTGTGAGTGTCAATGAGTCGGTAAGAAGGGTAATGACACCACTTGCCCTGGCTCATGGCCACCGTGGCTGGCGCACCCTGAGTCGTTCCAGAAGGCCCTAGAGGACCCTCCTGTGTGTTCACGTTCCAGCTCTGTTCCCACCACTCTGCAACCTCTGCTCTTCTACCCGCTCCCCACTTCCACACGACGGAAGTCTTCAGTTCATGTCTGCAAGGTACCATGTGTTCCGCGGGCTGCCAGTCTCCATGCCGCTCTCCTGGACACAGAAATCCCTCCACCGCCAGCCCTGTGGGGCTCCCTGGTTCCCTAGCACGTACCCGCCATAGAGGCTGTTGGTTGGACCCAGCAGTTCCCAGGACGGCTGCTCGATCTCTCTGCCGGCCCCCTGGGTGTCATTGTCCTCCCTCCTTCTGCCTCTCTGGGGAAGCAGCTGCCCAGATGAACCGCAGCAGAAATAGTGGGTGTCACCTCGGCTCTTCTAGACGCTGCCCTGCGCCCAAGCCAGCTTCTGGCTCTGTCACTCTCACTCCCCGGGGTATTCCATTGTTCTGGGGGACAGAGGCCCTCCTCAAGGGCCAGAGCAGTTTGCTGCCCAGGAGATATACCCCAAACTCACCCTGGGTCAAGCACCGTATGAATGCACAGCGAAGTGGGATGGAAGAACGGCGCCCTTTTCCCCCTAGTGCGCCTGCATTCTCTTGCTGGAATCCGGATGTGCCTCCAGGCGGCTGGGCCCGGGCCATGGGGAATAGTACAGTTGACTCGACAGCCTCACTACCTTCTGACGGCTGGGGCCACCCCCGCTGTCTTCCTCCATTGGGGTCAGTTCTTTGCAACTCCCCCAGCCTCTTGACAAATGCGTTGCAATCGGGCGGGCCCCACCTTTTCACCTGAGCATCCACAGGGTGAACAGGACGCCCACCGAGTTCTCATCAGGATAATCCTATCAAACATGATCATTAATAATGTCTCACTAATCGAGCACCTGCTCCATGCCGCTCAGCCCTGGGAGTCACAGCTGCACACACGTCTCGCAAACAAGACTCAAGAAGCAATACAGGCAAGCAGAGCCTTGCAGCTCGCGAAGCGGAGCTGGGCTGCCCCGAACTGGCCTCCCTGCCCAAGCTCCGCGACAGCCAGAAGAGAGTCTCCCCACAGTCCCCCAAACCATACTGTTTACAGAAGGCTGTAGCCACACCAGGAGATGATTTTTGCTTTTCCTACCTGTGCTTTGGCTTCTTCCCTACTTCTTGAATCCGAGGGAATTCTGGGAGAATAATGACAAGTTTTAGGAACTAGATGGATCAAGGAGTATTTGAAAGTAAAATGGAATTGGGCCTGAAAGCCCAAGTTCTTCTCTAGTCTGTGAGGCATAAAATTTGCAAAGAGGCCTGCAGAGGAGTTAGCATTGCAAATGCACTTTCCTGTTGGGATCTGAGGCCAGCCTCTGCTTTGGGATGGTACTAGGTACCTGTTATCAGTTCACAGTGGGACTGGAATATTGATTTTCCATTATTCCAGGATACCAGCCCTCCACAGGGGCTTTGCATTCAGCAGTCCAGCAAGTTTTCTGAACAACGCCCATCTGGGCCAGCCTCGTGCTGAGCACTTGTGTTAGAGAAACGAACCAGCCACAACTCTACTCTTGAAGATCTCGTAATCACAGACACAGAGCCCAACCACAGTAGAAATAACAGCAGGTGCTGCTCCCTGAAAGTTTCCAGATTTCAGCTACAGTGTCTGAATTTTATATGCATGATCTCATCTGACTTTCACATCCTTGCAAGAAGGTTCTAGGACATTTCAGTTTATGGATAGGAAACTGAGAGACGTGTGATAACTTGCCCAAAGTCACACAGTCAACAGGTGGGGAATCTGGAATCCTAACCCAAGTGCATCTGACCTCAAAATCCATGCCGGCAACCGCTACTCGTTCCTAACCACAGAGCCGTGTGCCAAGTGCCGCACCAGAGGGGTGTACCGGGTCTAGGGAGGCCCGGCAGACAAGAGGAAGTAAGTCACCGGGAGCTGAGAAACAGAAGTAGAAGGAAGGAGGGACCATCAGGAAGAGCTTTCTAGAGGTAGTTGCATTTGAGCTCAATTTCATAGAATCCTGGTGAGCTTTCCGGGTGGACAAGGGGTCAGGCTAGAGTTCATTCCAGGCACTGGGAGCAGGATGAGGATAGAGCTTCGAATACACGGCATATTGGAGGGGAAGCGAGCAGCTCTCCGTGACTGGAATGCAGGTGACTGAAGAGGGGTATCTGCTACAGGCCCGGCTGGCAGAGAAGGCTGGAGCAGAAGGGCCTCGAATGCTGTGAGGACAGGGCTGGACTTGGTCCCGGGAGGACTGGGGAGCCATTGAATGATGTCAAACACACGAGTGATCTGATGGGGGTTTGTTTCACTCTGGGGCGTGTAGAGAACGGATTGATAAAGGTCTGGGGAGGGTAAGGGTGAGGAGAAGTGACACAAGAAGCTCACGGGCATCCCTGTCTTGGTTGAAATATGACCAGGTCAGAAAGACCCAAATAGCCTCCCCACAGAGAAATAATTTAGACGGTCTACGAAAATGATTCCTAACAAAGGCCAGCTTTATTTTTCTGAAGCCTGTATTCACGGCTCAGGAGTGATCATGGTCCAGACAGAAATGAAGGCACTGTAGCAATCCCACAGCACAGCGGGGCTTAGCCTGCTGCAGACATGGGGAAGGGGGGACCTTGCTGGCTCTGGGGAGCCCTGATAACAACACACACCTGTTAGAGGCCTGGGGATACAGGAAATCTAAGCCCATCAGAGATCCAAGGTCTGGAGAGCATTTTCCTTGCTCGCTTTTCGAAACCTGAGATTATGGCTCTGGGCTCCAAAGGCTGCCAGGACGGTCTGTCTGTTGTATTTTTTGTGGTAAAATGGTAGGGATTTTGCATCCTGCAGACATGCCAAGGAGACACTGGCTTTTCAGACAGGTCTTTTAATTTTTGAAATGCATTTCTCATTCTAGGCTTAAAACATCTTCAAAGGGCATAGGGAAAATGAAAAATATATATATGTGTATAAATATATTATACTTTATAACCTGTCCAACCTAAACTGATTACTTACACATGCAAATTCCTTCCACCCTGTGCCACATGCAGACATATTACTTATAAAGTTATCATTTTAGAAGACACAACATCTTTGGGGGGGAGAATGTCTAAATTGAACAACTTTCCTTGCATAGGATCTCCTTAGGAAAGATTTCAGGAGGGCAAATACAAACACAGAAATTTAAAAACATGAGCTTTGAATCACAAACTCCCATCCTGCCTCTCACCAGCACCGTGAGCTGAGGACTGCGAGTCCACATCTGGGTTTTCTCCTCCGCAGAGAGAGCATGAGGAAGGTTCCTGCTTCTTTGGATGTCTGGAGGCCTGAGAAGGAAATGGGATAACGCCTGTGAGGTCCCTCCCATGGTGCCCAGCACAGGGCGAGTGTCTGCCGAATGCCCACTCGTGTGAGCACAGCCGTTATTATTATTGCACTATTAACTTGTTACTTTCTTATGAAAAAAGTCCCCTCCTACGAAACCATTTAGAAAACACAGACGTGCGAAAAGAAAAATTTCACACCACGTACAGCCTCACGGTTTCAAATGATACTGCGCATCTTTTTACGTTGTCCCTATCTTTCTCCTATGCAAATCCACCTGGATATATATAGAAAAAAGTTTCAAA
The DNA here is from genome assembly GCF_023065955.2 of Ursus arctos. Lineage (NCBI taxonomy): Eukaryota > Metazoa > Chordata > Mammalia > Carnivora > Ursidae > Ursus > Ursus arctos. Next base: position 61,418,147 of record NW_026622819.1, read on the forward strand.
AATAGGCCTCTCCTGTATATACTGTTTTGTCAGCGAGCTATGTAGTGGGAGACTTTGCAAAGACAACAAATTAGTGAGGAGCGTCATGCCCACCCTCTGGACTGAGTGTAAACGGGGTAAGCGTGTGCCCCATGTGAGCAGATGAGCCACCCCGGCTCTAGAATTCCTGACTCCTTCCTTGACCAGCAGCCAGCCATCTGTGCAAGGCTTCTAAGAAAGATATCATGCTCAGGGATACCAGAGTTCTGATATTTTCCATTGTCTTCTCACTAAGCAGTTGGTAAAATCTTATAGGCATAATCTTATAGGTATCACCATGTATCTTACGAAGCTAAAAGTCTGTTTCTGTTTAGGTCTGTTCCAGTCCAATGCGTGTCTTGTTTTCTTCTTTTATTTCCTGGTTTCCTTTTTTTTTTTAAGATTTTATTTATTTATTCGACAGAGAGACAACCAGCGAGAGAGGGAACACAAGCAGGGGGAGTGGGAGAGGAAGAAGCAGGCTCACAGCGGAGAAGCCTGATGTGGGACTCGATCCCAGAACGCCGGGATCACGCCCTGAGCCGAAGCTGGGATCACGCCCTGAGCCGAAGGCAGACGCTTAACAACTGAGCCACCCAGGCGCCCCCCTGGTTTCCTTTCATTACAACGTCCTTCAGTCTGTTCTCACGAAGCCCTGCTTTCTCGTAGGGCCTCTGAAAACTGCCCTGTGCTATCTAAGATGCTCTCGAAATGGCTGCTTGCTTGCCTGGACCTGTCGTTCTCTGCCCAACTTGGGAAACTGCTCTGCCCGACCCGGAGAGTAGTACTCCACCCCCTTCGCCTAGAAGAGTAACTTCCCAAATGAGGTTCTAGGTGAAATCGGATTGCCCCAGAGAATTCGGTGTAATCCAAATAAAAATGGGTTGCCCTAAAGGCAGCCCCAGGCACTGGGTCCCGTCCAAAAGCCTCGAAAAGTAAGGCATGTCTGTATCCCAAGAGCTCTTAAGCAGCGTGTAAAGGGGGGCTTGTAGGGCGCAAAACCAAGCAACATTTCCTTTAAAATCTGTTTACCCACCACTGTCTCCAAAATCCATCATTCCTAGCGCCTGCATCTTCTCCCTTCTTTCTTTCTCACCCCTCCCCCACAAAAGGCTCCCTCCCTCCCTGCCCCCTCCACACACCCACCCCCAACAGCAGGTATTTTGTTTTCCAAGTAGGCTGAAGGGCCTTGCTGCCTAAGGTCCCTATGCCATTTGCTCCCATTAATATCCTCAGAAACACATGAAAAGATATGGAAATCGGATACTATAAAAAGAAACCGAGAACAAAAAATCTTGGAAAAAGTAGAAATTAAAAACTCAATAAAAGGGTTGGAAGACAGAGTTGAGAAAATCTGCCCCCTCCCTCCCCAAAATAGAACAAAGAAGTCAAGAATTTTTAAAAAAAGAAAAGAAAAAAGAGGTCCAGGAAGCCCAGTGTTCAAATAATAAGAACTTCAGAAGAAAAAAAGAGAGAGAAAAAATAGAAGGGAGAGAGTCTTCTCCAAATAGTTCAAGAAAATTTCCCGGGTGAATAAGAGAGTCCAGACTGCGAGAACCGACCCAGGGCCCAGCGCAGTGGACAAAAATAGATGAGCGTCAAGGCACGAGATTGTGAAATTTCAGAACATCACGAGGAAAGATCTCTCTCTCAAGCTGCCGGCAAGAAAATTGTCACATGCAAGAGATCAGGTATCGGAACTGCTTTGGACTTTTCAACCACAAACTAGAAAACAACGGTGAATACCTTCAAAGTTCCAAAAATTAAAACATAAATTCCAGGGGAGAATTCTAGAACTGGCCAAATTGCTAATCAGGTGTGAGTCTAGATTAAGGGTATTTTCAGAAACACATGGTCTAGCTGCACCCTTTGTCGGGAAGCAGCTGGAGAGGGTGCTGTTTCAGAAGAGGTGGCAAGCCGAGAGAGGAAGACAGGGCGCAGGAAACAGAGTTCAGGCTTGACGTGGTGATAACTATTTGAAAAAACCAGTCAAGCAATAAGAAATTCACTCCAAGGGGAGATCTTTTTGCTGGATTTATTACATGACTCAGCCAGGCAAAATTTTTGCATAGTCAACCCTTACAACATATAGATCTCATGCCCATTTGATTTGAAAGGAAAAAAGGGAATTTTTTTTTAGATTGATTTATTTATTAGAGAGAGAGAGAGCAGGGGGAGGGGAGAAGCAGACTCCCAAGCAGGGAGCCCAACGCGGTGCTCGATCCCAGGACCTGGAGATCATGACCTGAGCCGAAGGCAGATGCCTAACCGGCTGAGCCACCCAGGAAAAAGGGAATCTTAAAAATGTCAATACTCAGAAGGGAGGATGGTGGTCGCCAGGGACTGGGGAGGGGGATGGAGAGTCACTGGTTAATGGGGACAGAGACGGGCTTAACAAGATGAAAAGAGTTCCGGGGATGGACGGTCGTGATGGCTGCACATTATAAATGCATTTGATGTCGCTGAACTACGTGTCTAGAAATGGCTAAGATGGTAAGTCTTATGTTTGTATATTTTACCACAATAAAAAAAATTTTTTTTCAAGTGGAAGTTATCAGGGCACCTGGGTGGCTCACTCAGTTGAGTGTCCAGCTCTGGATTTCGGCTCAGGTCACGATCTTGGGGTTGTGGAATCGAGCCCCGCATGGGGCTCTGCCCTCAACAGAGTCTGCTTAAGATTCTCTCCCTCTCCCTCTGCCCCTCCCACTACTCACACTCTCTCTTAGAAATAAAAAATAAAATAAAATGGCTATTTTTAAAAAGTGGAGGTTATAACTTCTGCTACCAATTTCAGATATTTAGTAGACACTAAAGGCTTCAGTTTTTATATTCTTACTTAAGTTTGGTATTGTCTTGCATTTTTGCTTTCTATTCATTGTTTAGCTTACAAAGCAAGCTCTCGTATTGGGAGTTAAACTTTGCTGCTTATCTTAACCATGAAATCGGTTATTTTGCTTCGTCTCAGTGGAAAATAACATTTCTAATCCAGAACCTTATCAAGACAATGTCAGCCTCATTTGTGCACTCTTTTACAAATAAATCTACAGTGAAAGTGAGGGGGGGAATGTATCAGGGTGCCTGGCTGGCTCAGTCCATGGAGCATGTGACTCCTGACCTTGGCGTTATGAGTTCAAGCCCCACGTTGGGTATGGAGATTACTTAAAAATAAAAATCTTTTTTTTAAAATATCAATATGAAAGAATGCTCATCAAGAAAAAGATAAGCAGGGGCGCCTGAGTGGCTCAGTTGGTTAAGGATCTGGCTTCGGCTCCGGTGGTGATCTCGGGGTCCTGGGATCGAACCCCACTTCAGGATCTCTGCTCCATTTCCTGCTTCTCCCTCTCCCTCTGCCTGCCGCTCCCCCTACTTGTGTTCTCTCTCTCTCTCTGTCAAATGGATAAAAAATATCTTAAAAAAAAATTCTTTTTAAAAAAAAGGAGAAAAAGATAAGCAGAGGGAAAGGAGGATAGATCAAATGGGGAAGCATACCATGGTAGAAATATATTCAAATACGTCACTTAAAACAATGATGCTTATATTGAATAGGAAAGAAAATCCAGCTATATTCTGTTTTGTGAGATGTTATGATGGCACAGCAAGCTTGAAAATAAGGTGACACAGGACAAGATGCACCTAGTCAAATGATAATCTAAAGCTGGAGATGGAAAATTTTCTCTGTGAAGCACCTGATAATAAATGTTTTAGGCTTTGCAAGCCTTACAGTCTCTGGCACTACGTATGTCCCACTGCACCGTGAAATCAGCTGCAGACAAGAGCAAACCAATGGGTGTGGCTGTGTGACAATAAAACTTTATTTAGAAATTCAGCCATCAGACTGGATTTGGCACACAGGCCACAGTTTGCAGCGCTGTGATCTGGTCCCTGGTCCGCTCTCTGGCCTCACCCCTTCCTCCTCTCCTGCTCTGGCCTGCTCAGCTACCCACCCCAGCTCTAGCTGTGGACAGCCCTTCTGTTCTTCAAACCTGTGAAGCCTTTCTCCATCGCAGGGTTTTGCTTTTGCTGTGCCCTTGCCTGGAACATTCTTGGGCTAGACTCACTTTCTCATTTCCTACAGGAATCTGCTCAAATGTCTTCTCTTCAAAGAAGCTTCCCAGGTCCCCTGATCTAAGATATCAGCCTCTCTCCTGTCACATCATGCTTTATCTACTCACCTTTGGTTCATGTCCTGTGAGTGCACTTATCGTCACCTGACACATTCTATCTTTCTTTGCTCGTTGACGATCTGTCTTCCCAGCCTAGAAGGTAAGCTCCGTGAGCAAGGGCTCTGTCTTCATTGCTCAGCATCGCATCCCCAGGGCCTATCACTGCCTGGTACACATCAGCAGAGCTCGATCGATATTTTTTGAATCAGTGAGTGAATGAAGGAATGAATATCTTTGGCATCATGGGAATTAGAAAACTTCCCTCAATGAAGGACCCATACATTCTCTTGTAATCTAGAAGAATAAATTCTATTGCATGGCCGGTTTAATTTTTCTTCATCACAGATGTAATTTTTTTTAAAAAGTGGGGGAGATCCATCTCCCACTTGTGCAAATAAATGGCATAAAAATCTTCCCCTACCAACAGGAGATTTCTCAAACAGATTTGAGCACTGGTGATGTGTGAAGGATGAAGTAAGCTGTTTCTACTTTTTAAAACAATTTTTTAAATGATTGTTTAGAATTGATATAGAAATCTGTATCATCGGAGGTGAAAGGTCCCTAAAACCCCTCATTCAACCCTTTCTTACCAGAGGGGGGAAGTGAGCCCAGAGAGGAGAGGAGACCTCTCCAGGTCACAGAACAGGAGGGTGAGGGTTCAGACCAGCATCCTCACAGTCAAGGATACTTAACTTTATCCTGTAAGATAACACATTTTCAGAAGCCTGCCTTTTTCAATCTTGAAAGTAGCATTTATAAGTAAACAGATCCAGCTATTAAGTGAGGAGCTTGTCTAATGGATTCTTCTCTCAGTTAGAAATAATCAGAGAATGAATATACTCCCCACACCTTTAAAAAAAAAATTCCAGTTGCATGTGAAATTATTTTTATCTTTCAAACAAAAATGCTGGCTTTGGAGTTTAATTAACTAATCCCTGGTACCTCTCTTCAAAATTAGTTGTCTTTCCAATGGAAGTGTGTAATCATTGAAGTGTTTGCCAGGGAGTGTCTTTCAGCCATTTTCAAGCCATTTATCTCTTGTTTTGAGTATTTGAAGTAGAAAGAGCTTTTTAATCCTTCCACCGATTCTTTTTCCAGCTGGAGAAGGACAGCAGATTTACTAAGAACCAACACCAATCTACTCCGTGTGGGCATTGTATAGGTCTGATCTCTTTTCATCCTCGTCATAGCTGTTTGAGGGTTTTATTTTTTGTTTTACAGATTAAGGAACAGGCTGGGAGACATAAAGTTAGTTTTTTCAAGGTCAGGGAAAGACAATGAACACAGGCTTTAGAATCAGACAGACTTAAGTTCAGATTTGAACCCCAGACCTATCCAGCTGTCACACCCTGGACAAACCACTCAACTTCTCTGAGCCTCCAGGACCAGTGCTGTCCGTAGAACTTTCCGTGACAATGAAAATGTCCCATATCTGTGATGTCCAGTGTGGAATCCATGAGCCACAGGTGGTTATGGAGCTCTTGAGATGTGGCTAAGGCAACTAAGGAAGTGAATTTAAATTGTTTTTAATTTTAATGAATTTAAACGTACTTAGCCACGTGTGGCTAATGGATGCCATATTTGTCAGTGCAGTTCCAAGTAGTATTCTCTTAGACTCAAGCAAGAGGGGCTCCTATCCTGAGCCCTGCATTTTAGGGGCCCTATACAGCTCTCCTCTGGCCACAGCACTCCCACCAGGTGAGAAATCCTCCACTCCCCCAGAGTTGTGTGTGAGACCACACATCACCTTAGAGATGTGAAATCATGATCTGGAATTTCTGCCCAAACAGCCCAAGTCCACTTGCAAGGCTGCCCGGATCTCCTCCCTAGTGCCATGGTTCCCAGGGTCATCTGTACCGGTGGCATTCACACCTCTGGCCCACAGGGCATCCAACAGTGGCCATTTGTGGAAAGTGTAAACAGAGCTTAGACATGCAGACTGATGTACTCACAAGAGAGTGTACAAGGCCCCTTGAGGCACTGGATGAGGCCAGGTGTGAAAGAGAAGAGAGCAGAGCTCAGGCTGGGAGCCAACTCTCCCTGTGACCCTGTTGTCAATGGGAAACTGCCCTTGAGAGCCTTCTAATACATCCCCTTAGTCCTAACCTTTGCATTTAATGAGCTAATCCTTGGTATGTCACATCAACACTTGTTATCTTTCCACTGCAGGCATGAAATTGTTGCTACTGTTTGCAACAAAAAAATGCTATTCCACCATCCTTAGCTGCCAGCAACAAATCCCAGACCAGAATATTCCTGCTGCAAGGAACTGTCATGGGACCTGCTTCCTAATATTCAGAGATCTGGGTTCTGCCTGTTTCCAAGCCTCCCCCCCCGCCCCCGCCAGCCTCCCATCACTGTGCTCCGGAGCAAGGGTTCCCCAATCCTGTGACTGGCCCCACACCCTCCCCCACCCCAACATGCAAGCCGGGGCTTAACCTGGGTCCCTTCTGTGTCGTTATAGCTCACAGCTGTTCATCCACCAGTCCTGTCCATTCAACCCTGTACACGTATCTCGGACTCATCTTTGTCCCCAGGGAAGCTGTGGGTACATTGCTTGGGCTCCGCCATTGCGGTCATGGTCATGCTATGAGGTCAGCGGCTGCTGCCCTTGGTGCACACCTGGAAGGCTGCCCACCTGTAAAGCCAACTCCAAGGCCAGCGATTGTTGCCTTTTAGGACAAAGAACATCTTCTTAGAGAGTAGTTAAGACAAAGACTAAGCAGAAGTTAACGTGGCTGATCTGTGAATTACACTTCGCTTAAATGTTCCCTGCTGGTAGTTCATCCCATGTTGGTTTAAGTGAAGCTTTCTGCCCACATTGCAATTGTCTGGCCACCGATGCCTCGGGAGGGAGGTAACAAAAATTTTCACTTTAAACCATCTTTCTCTGTAGTTTTACCCCTATGAAATCCAAGGGCAGAAGTGATTTTGAGTGAAAGAGAATCCGGAAAGAAATCAGACAGGGACGACACTGCCAGGTGCCCCTCTAAAGGGGTACACTGCATCCTGTTGGCGGCATTCCCTTCCCCTCTTACCTCCTGATGATCTCTTCACCCTTCAAAACCCTGCCTAAATGCCATCCGGTGTGAACACACCCCCCCCCCCCACACACACACACACACGTCTACGAAGGCGGGTCCCTTCCAATGCTTACGCAGACCTCTTGCATGGCCCTTCGTAGGCCGCAGTACAATTTGGTCATTTATCTGCAGACAGTGAGCTCCTAGAGCTGAGATGTGGCAAGAAGGAAGGGAAAGACAGAGTTCTTACAGTCAGTTAAGTCACACTCAAGAAATTAATTCCTCTGTCAGTCTTGCTGGGCCCCAAGGGCCTGGAGCATGGGGAAGGGGAAGGGTGGGGAGGTAGGGAGGAGATGGCGAACAAGACCATCGAGGAAGGAATTAGTGGCCATAACCTGAGAGCCGGCATCCAAAGCCGGGAGGAACCAAAGCAGCCAGAGCTCCCAGGACCATCGGGTGGCGAATGTGGTCACACATGAGCTGGTAGCCAGGGGCGCGAGAAGGTCCAGAGCCCAGGACAGGAGCTGGTGAGAATTGAGCCTAGAGTGGAGATTCTATTTCTAAAAAACTTTAGCAACTGTCCCGGGTCTTCTGCCGGACTGGAAGGCGCAGGATAAATCACGTGGTCCTCCTCAAACCTTGGAGCAATTGCCCCCAAACTGATCAGGCAGAGAGCAGACAAAGGCAGCATCTGCTATGGGGTGTGGTCAATGTTGTGACAGGGGGAGGGAACCAGGGGCTGCGGGAGTTCAGACGCAGAGCACACCCTCACCCAACCCCAACCCCTCCCAGTGTCTGCAAAGGCTTTGAGCCCGCAGGACACTGAGACAGGACCCAACTCCTATGAGCCTGGTCCCCTCCCGTCCGGAGTTCTAGGCTGGCTTCTGGGAGGCGGCGTCCTCAGGAAGCACCGAATCCAAAACCGGAACAGATCATCCCTTTACTTACCCATCCCAAGAGGCCGAGCAGAGGGGGAAGATGGTGGTAACATCAAGTTCCTGGGACAGACACAAAGAAGCAGATAAGAGCAAGAAGCCCCCGGGGCAGGAGAATCATCCAGAAGAAGTCAGCAACAACACCGGCAGGAGCCAGCATCTACTCCTGACCCGGATGGCACTGTGTGTCCCGAGACCCATGCGGTGCCTCTCAGTCTTGGCTGCACATTGGCAGGACCCAGGAGATTTGGAAATATGCCTATCTGAGCCCTTTCCCAGACAGTCTGAGTTCTTTGGTTCAGGGCCCGGCCTGGGCACTGGGATTTTAAAAAGCTTCCCAGGTGATTGTAATCGCTGTTTACAATCAAGACTGAAAATCACGGATTTAAAGGGAGATGATACCAGATCTTTCTTGGGAGAAAGGGAGGGAGGACAGTGCTCAGAGGCAGAGATGGACGGAAGCCAAGTGAGCAGAGGGGGGGTGTGGAGAAGGGAGGGGTGAACTCTTGGAAGGATGTCGGAGAGGGGCAGGTGCCCCTCGGCATCAACTCTCACCCCCTCCCACCAACTACATCTGTTCTTTCATGAGAAGCGTATTCTGCTTGGTGCCCATGCAGCTGATAAAGAGAGGAATGACATCAACATAAGGCCAAAGACTCGTGATTTATACTTGATTTTCCCCAGCATGTTCATGACTTCGGCCTCCAACAGAAAACAGAAAATACACCAGCACAGCTGAGTGCAGCCTGTCATATTTTTTAATTTTATTTTTAAATTATCAGACAGTAAAATCGACCTTTTTGCTTTAGCACACATTTCAATGAGTTTTAAAACATGCCTACAGTTTTGTAATCACCACCACAGTCAGGATATGGAATAGTCCCACCCGTCAGCGGGAAAACTCCTGCCCGCCACCCCTCACCGTCTCCCCTGCTCCCCATCCCTACATCCTGGCAACCACGGATCTGTTCTCTGTCACTGTAGTTTTGTCTTTTGGAGAATGTCCCCTAAATGAAATCGTGCATCCATGTCAAGGATGGATTCCTTCCTTCAGCACGCTGCCTTTGAGCTCATCCAAGGTGGTGGGTACGTCATAGCCTGTTCCTTTGCATTGCTGCATAGTATTTCACTGTGTGAAGGTGCCACAGTTTATCCGTTCACTTGTTGAAAGACATGTTCTGTTTCCACTGGTTGGCAGTTATGAAGACAGCGTCTATACACATCTGCGTACAGGTTTTTGTGTCAACGTAAGTTTTCACTTCTCTAGGATAAATAACCAGGAGTGGGATTGCTGATGAATGCAGTCCTGTTATATTTTAGGGCCCAGATTACAAGGTTTTTCAAGAAAATAAAAATAGCGTTAGAGAAGGAACACTGAGCAGTTGCACAACATGAAATAATTTGTCTTTTTTAAAGCCTGTTTACTAACTGTGTTAGGCGTGATTCTTTTGGTCACAAGGAACAGAAGTCCTTAGCTGAAGTAAAACAAAATATATCAATAAGAAGCAGATGTATCTCATAGGAACCCGGGACAGAGATGCAGCAGGAGCCTCAGAATGATCTAGAACAGAGCAGGAGGAAGCCATCAGATGCTCCCTGCATCTCTTGCACCTGCTTCTCTCTGTGCATTTGCTTCTTTTTTTTTTTCTCCTGAAAAAACTTATTCTCTCTGCAGCTTGGTCCTTGAGTTTATTTAGAAGATGCCACCTACAGTCTCAAAGGTCACATAGTAGAAGCCTAGCCGTGCAGCAAGACCAACGCCCCGTCAAAGCTAATTTCATGTTTGTAGGACGAGAACCCTGGCCAGAGCATCCCAGTCAGCACGACCAGAAAGGCAGGCCCTTATGGAACCAGCGTAACTTCCAGCGATCCCCTTCATGTCCTTATGGATTGGGATGCACTGCCTGGCAAAGAGATTTTTGTGTAGTGGAAGGAAGGCTGCTCTGCTCGTTATCACTCTTACTGTGCCGGGGCCTCTCGCTGGCTCCTTCACAGCTTCCCCACAGACAGGAAAATCAGCCAACCATCCGCCAGAGTGGGAGATGAGGTGTGGGCTCGGTTACTGTACCTTGCAGGTTTGCTCTTCACTCTCTCATGTCTCCTGACATGGCTGGTTCTTCAGGGCAAGTCAGCCAGCCTCCTCCCGCTTCCTCTCAGTGGGGCTAGGTGGAGAAGCAGAACTCCTAGAGGGCCTGGGTATCTCCCTCTTCATCTGCAGGCCGACAAGGGCATTCTGGTCCCTCATTCACATCTGAGGAAGGGAGCTGATTTGATAAAACCAGAAAGCTACTAAGATACTTGCCCGGATATCAACACCGTGGTACTTCAATTCCGATCCTGCTCTCGTACCAGGGATAAGAGCACGAGGTGCTTGGGTACTTAGGTACTCAGGGAAAGGAGGCTGAGCTCTTGGACGCTTGTTCACAATACCATCCCATATCAGCATTCCCCTACCTTCATGTCTACTCACTCCAAAAGCTGACTAAGATTACGTTTCTGACTGAACCGGTGGTTCCTTAATTGTCTACTTACCTGGAACTCTGCAGAGACATACCGAAGAGAAATAAATAGGGAAACTGGAGCTCAAAATCCCAGTCCATCTCGGAGACACATCCACCCAAAGACGCAGCCATTCAGCTGTCCCTTCCCCTCCTCCCCTCGGGCTCCAGAGGCTACCACGGCTTACGGTCAAGGTCAAGAGCCTTAGTCCTGACCAACCAAGCGCCACATATGTCATTAATTTACCCCCTGGGAAGATGATCCATACCCTTCTTTGCAGAAGCCCCCAGCCCCTCTCCCCTAGTAAACTGGTCCTGTTTGAAATGGGAGGCAAGAATCCTCACAAGGAACGAGAGCTTTGAGGGCTGTAAGATTAGGGCTCACATCCCAGCTCTGTTCCCTGTGGCTTGAGAAAAGCACACAAGCTCCGTGAGCCTCATTTTCCTCCCCAGTGATGTGCTCCAGAGCTGTTTGAAGATTAAACGAAATGCTTCCTGTAAGCGCTGGCCTGAGATAGTTGCTCCAAATTCATTGGTTCTCCCTTCCCATCTTTTATCAACACAACCTCAGTGAAATGTCTTTGAAAGTTCCTTAGGATTTACAGCTGTGTTTGGCATGTTGACATTACTTGCTTAAAAGTAAACGCAAAGCCTTCCCTGTTCACAGTTTTCTAAGGAAAAGAACAAAGCAAAGGCATTCTGGTTTTGACTCATATGAAGGGAGAATATAGCTTTTCTAATGTGTCCAAGACAGTTTCATTCTGTCTGTCCTTCTTCTGGGCTCCCAGGCCCCTGTTTCTCCATCTCTGTTGGCCCTGATCACAGGAGCTAATTTCAGTGCCTCCCACTAGCCGGGATGCTCCTGGGGAACCGAAGTGTATCTGCATCATCTTTCCATCCCCAATTTCAGGCACAAGGCTTGACACAAAACAGAAGCCCGTGCAAGTTTGTTGAGTGAGGGAGGGAACGGCTGGAACATGGCTACAGCTACATGGCTTGGAAAGATTTCGATTCACGTCTTCTCTGTGTTATAGGCCGACAGTTTGGCTGCTTTGAAATTTAGGCTGCATTTAGATGTTTCCTTTGCCTGGGTTTCCTCAGAAGGAATAACATCAGTTGCAAGAAATGAACAGATTTAATTTATTTGCAAGTCCCAAGCGTTTTTGCAGAAAAACACTCATCCACAATAAACAGAAAATTCTGTTGACTCGATCAGATCGTATCTTCCTGTTTAGAGGGCAAAAGGCATAGAAAATCTAGCCCATTGATTGCCACCCTGGTTCTGGAAGATCTGATCCATAGTATCTTCCTAGGAGATTGTATGCTAAGGCACCATGTAATCCTGACAAAAAACAAGTTTTGTTCCAAGATGGAATTTAGGAATGAAGATGAATTCTCTAATCCTCGAGTTTCCACTGAGCTCAAGATTAAAGAAGTTCATTGCATCTCCAGATAGAGCTCCAAGTTCAGCTACAAGAGGAAATGAAATGGTATATCTGACATCTAAGTTGAGAAGATGTAGCTAAAAACTCGAGGGAATGTTTGCCGAAAGTGATGTAGGAAAGATGTTAGGGTTCAAAGCCGACGGCCAAGAAAGAACTCTTGAGAGGTCTTTGGTGCAAAAAGGTCATCTTATTAAAGCACAAGGACAGGACCCATGGGCAGAAAGAGCTGCACTGTGGTCATGAGGAGTGGCCCGTTATACACTTTCAATTTGGGACGGGGTTCGGGATAGCTAAGTCTTTAAAGAATTTTGGAAGCAAGGTTTCCAGGACCTTGAGAGGGCTAGCTATTGTTGGGACTAATAAAACCTTAGTCGTGAGACCCTTCAGATGTTTATGGTGGGCCATATGCTTGGGGAATGCTTGCCAAAATATACCTTGGGAGGTCTAGAGATAAAGGAAATTTCTAAAGGAATTTTTATATGTTAAAGTAGGCTTACAGGTTGGGGATGGTGTTCAGGCGAGGATTGCCCTTTGCCTTTAGCACAGTGTCAATATGGAGGCAGTTGAGTCCCTAGAGGAATGTCACTCCTCCTGTTTCAAGGACTTGTCAATGGGCAGTAGGTAGTAAGGAAATTTAATTTCTCTTCTGCTTTTGTTTCCCACATCAGAAAAGACAGCCGTATTCATTGCAGGCTGGAAAGGGATGTCATTTAATCTGACCACTAAACAAAGCCCAGTGCCTCTTTTCACCCCCTCAACCAGCCCCTCCCATCCCTCAAGGCCCCCTCACAACTTGCCTCTCATAAGTGCACCAGGAGGCCTGGTCTGTCCTCTATGATCCCGCCCCTCCTGCTCGAGCAGTGGCTTTATTAGATCAATTCCTCGCTGTTTGGAGTGTTCGCATCTGCTTCTTCCACTAGGAGGGGAAGTGGGGTCTTATTCCTCTTGGATCCTCCTACAATACTTAGCATATGTTTACGTCATAATGACAACAGCAGTTTGCATTCACTGAACCCTGCAGCGCCCAAGCACCTTTGCTCCCCATATGTTACAAATACCACACCATTTCATTCTAAGAACAAATTGCAAGGGTTTTTTTGCTCCCCACCCCCCAATGTTTTATTGTTAAAAATGTTCAGCATGCATAGAAATTGAAAGCATTTTACAGTAAACACCCATTTGCCCACTACAATTTCAATTCTACAGTTAAATCTTATGATACGTGCATTATCCCATATCTCTCCATCTGTCCATCCCTCTGTACATCTATCAGTCCACCTTATTTTTAGATGCATTTTAAAGGAAGTACAAGTATATTTTTAATCCCTACTTTACAGATTCACAAAGTTGCAGAGAGCTTAAACATTTTGCAAAAGACCACAAGGCAAATAAGTGGTAGAGACAGGATTTAATTTCCCGTCTGCTTACTGCAGAATTCATGGTCTCCCCACTCCACTAGCCTGCATCTGATCAATATTTATTGAATGAATGAATGAGCAATTTCAGTCATGAACAGTGCAGGTAAAAAGATGTCAGTTTATTGGCAAATAAAAAGCTGTGTTGAAGTGTGCTAAAATTCACATTTTGAATAGAATAGAGTACTATTTACTGGGCTCTGAATTTATATTAGAGTTTTCATTTTTGTGGGGGAGATAGACAATACAAATAGCAAGTCTAAAAATTGGAAAAATCCAGATAGTGATTATGCTACGAAAGAAATCGAACAGGATGAGGGTCTAGGGAGGGCCTGGGTTCTGGAGGTGACATTGGCTGGGTAGAAAGGAGAGGGGAGCACTGAGGAAGGTAAAAGTAACTCTGGGGGTGAACCTGAGTTGTGAGAAGAAACCAACCTTGGGGAAGAGCTGGAAGTCGTGTTTCACTCCAAAGGAACAGCAGGTTCAAAGTCACTGAGGTGAGAATGACTTTGGCATGCCTGGGGAGTAGAGAGAAGGCTGATGGGGCTCAGCAAACAAGAGTCCTAACAGATGAGGTTGGAGAGGTATAAGGGTGGCTTCATAGGCCACGGTAGAAATCTCGAGCATAAATATAGGTGCAATAAGAAATCTTCAGAAAGTTTTAAGAAGGGAGATATGGCAAGATCTGATTCACTATATTTGAAGATTACTCTGATTAAATATGGAAACCAGATTTTAGGAGATACGAATGAAAGCAGGAAGTCCAGTGGGCTGAATTGAGTCCTTGCAAAACTTGTGTATTGAAAGCCTAACCAACAGTACCTCAGAATGTATTTGGATACAGGGTCTTTAACAGAAGTAATGAAGATAAAATGAGATCATTAAGGTGGGCTCTAATCCAATAGACTGATGTCCTTGAAAGAAAAAGAGATTAAGACACAGACGCACATAGAGGAAAGACCACATGAAGATGGCCGTCTACAAGCCAAGGAGAGAGGTCTCAGGAGAACCCTACCAACACTTGATCTCGGATGTCTTGCCTCCAGAATTATGAAACAATAAATTTCCGTAGTTTCAGCCACCCAGTCTGTGGTACTTTGCAATGGCGGCCTAAGCAGCTAACACAACAGTCAGAGACCGTTGCCATGGTCTATTTGAGAGAGGATGGTGTTGCGAAGAGAAGTGGTAAGATTTAGGATCTGTATTGGAAGTGCAGCCAGCAGGATTTGCTGATGGACTGGATGTGGAGGAAAGGAAAAGAGCAAAGTCAAGGTCAGGGATGACTTTTAGGGTTGAGCTTGAGCCGTCAGATGAATGGGGATAGAGAAGATTTGAAGAGGAGCCCATTGGCAGCGACAGTCAGGAAGTCTGTTTTGGACAAGCTAAGTTGAACAACTGAGCTGGCAATGTGATGAGCTTGGTTGAGCCCTTATGGTAACCACAGAAATGGCCAATTCTGCTGAGCATTGATAGGGACCAAGCACCATGGGGGGCACTTCTAGAAAGAGAGAGGAATCAAATGTAGGCCTTATGATCCAGAAAACCATGAACTTGTTTTAAATCCTCAGTGTGTATAGGATTGCATTTTTCTTGTGATCAAAGTTAGAGAGGCAAAAATCTTGACCAGAGCTGCAATGACATCATAAATCTGTGGGGCACCTTTGGGGCCAAGTATACGTGGCACTTGTCTGAGTAGGAGTCAAGGATATGAAACTGCCTACCTAGTCATGTTAAATGATCAGAAACTAACTGAACATGTTTTTGTTAAAATGATTTCATTTGTCTAGGAAATTCTTAGAACAAAGAGAGTCAGGGATAGAAATGTATTATGAGATAAGTTCCACCTTCAGACTCAACCCACACAAGTCAAAAGCAAAAAGTTGGATTATCCCTGAGTTCCTGAACAAATGGTGCTTGACACCCATAGAAATGATAAGGGGTAGAGATGTAGTCCTTTTTTTGGTCTTCTTTGGAATGAAGAAGTGGAAATCTGCACTGTCTTGGCCTCCTGCTTTAGGCTGCAGAAACATGTTGCCTCCCAGGTATCGAGCTGAGTCTTGGGCAAAGGCCCAGCTTGGCCCCTGAAGGCAATACTAAGGCTTAGCTCCATTTTCCCTTTTTGTTCTCCATGATTGCATTTGGTATGCTTTTTCCAATTTTTCCTTGACGTTGCCATCTATTCTTCTCTTCTTTAACATTCTCATAGAAACCACAAAAAGATAAGAAAAAGAAAGAAAAGTCTCATATCTAATGAAGTGACCAAACAAATAACCACATTAGGTTCTTTTCCCCCAAAGTTTAGCCGACACTAGAGCAAAGCGTAGCAAAAGCAAAGGGTAGGCAACAATAAAACTACGGCTCCACCACCTCAAACAGAGAGCTCTCCTGTTTTGCTCCATAAAATAGTGTAATAATACTCATTGCATAGGGTTGTATGGGCTCAAGATAATATACATAAAGGGCCTAGAATATACTAGGCACTCCAGTAAGGGTAGCTGTTGTTACCACACATGCCTCCTTCATGGCTCTCATCTGTACTGAGTCAGAGAAGTGACTTGGCTGTGTCAGACAAGACAGCACGCTTCCCTGACCGAGGAGAACATACTGGAAGCACTGCAAAGGAAAACATCCTCCTGAACACCATTACCTGAACTAACAAACATTCACTGGAAACCCCCTTGGTGCCCAGAAGCCATTGCGAATCTTCCAGCCTTGCATTTGTCTATACACGCGTTGGAGCAATTTGTATTTACCGGGAATAACACCTCCTGAGATAACAAGTTCCACTGGTTAGTCACAGCCCATAAATCTCCTCTTCACTAAAGCAGCAGCCTTCCAGGCCGGTGGTGAGACCCAGGGGAAGGAGTTCGGATGCTGTTATCTAAGTGGGTTGACTCTGCCCTTATCCTGTAAGGTGTTAGATAAATGGCTAACCTCTATGATCCTCAGTCTCTTCACTGTGAACTGGGGATAATCGTCCCCAAGCCACACACGGTTCAACCCCAGAGACTCTGACCCACCATTCCTTCTGCCAAGTGTGGTCTTTCCCATACCCTATCTACATGGCTTGCTTGCTCATTTCATTAAAATGTTTGTCCAGGGGCTCCTGGCTGGCTCAGTTGGTAGCGTATGGGGCTCTTAATCTCAGAGTTATGAGTTCAAGCCCCATGTTGGGTGTGGAGCCTCCTTAAAAAAATAGTAATAATAAATTTAAAAATTATAAAATAACATCTTTGTCCAAAGCTCACTTGTAAAAAATGTTCAAAATCTGTATTGTAAACACCTAAAAACCTCGACAAAATGTAAGAAACTCTTTCCAGACATTGGACAAGAAGGAGAGAAGTACTGTGATTCCAGCGGAAGAGTTACTAAGAGTAGGGCAGCAAATCAGCTTTACAAATGCTTTGGCCTTCTGTCTGGAGTTAGTTTCTGGAACTCAGAATAGGGAGGAGAAGCCCAAGTGGAGATGAAAATCATGCTGAACACTAGAAGACAGAGGTGACTGAAATGTGTCAGAAAGAAGACCAGAGAAGAGGGAACTAAGCAGAGAAACAGCCTCGCAAAATCTGCGCAGGGTTCCCCTTCCTGACGTTGGGTGAATACTCACGTATGTGTGCATGGGGTGAGACTCTGCAAGGCTGTGCAAAGAACAGCTTCGGAGGAGCTACAAGCTGAACAATTCCCACTGCTCACACGTACCTGCCAGACATCGGAGTTCCAGAGTGGAGAGACGTCGCGAAAAACTGAGGTCATTCAGTAGAAACCCCAGACAATCCCAACAACTGCAGAACGTACATTCTGGTCAAGTTCACGTGGCAAACACTGTTAGATGAAATGCTGGCTCCTAATGAGTCTCAATACATACAGAAAGATTTGGTATAATTAATATTATATTATATATATATATAATATATAAAAGGTCATAAATATATTTAAAAGGATTGCAGTCACATGGATATAGTCTCCGACCACAACAGAATTAAATGATAAATCAACAACAAGAAGATATCTGAGAAAACCCTAAATACTTAGAAATTAAGCAACGTACATGTAAATAATCCATGGGTCAGAGAAGAAATCACAAGTGAAATTAGAAAATATTTGACAGGGGCACCTGGGTGGCTCAGCGGTTAAGCCTCTGCCTTCGGCTCAGGGCATGATCCCAGCGTTCTGGGATTGAGCCCCACATCCGCTATGAGCCTGCTTCTTCCTCTCCCACTCCCCCTGCTTGTGTTCCCTCTCTCACTGGCTGTCTCTATCTCTGTCGAATAAATAAATAAAATCTTTAAAAAAAAAATATTTGACAGGAGCGCCTGGGTGGCTCAGTCCGGGTGAGCGTCTGCCTTCAGTTCAGGTCATGATCCCAGGGTTCTGGGATTGAGCCCTGTGTAGGGCTCCCTGCTCAGTGGGAAGCCTGCTTCGCCCTCTCCCTTGCCGCCCCCCAACTCGTGCTCTCTCTGTCTCTCTCAAATAAATAAATAAAATCTTTAAAAAATATATTTAACAGAACAAAGTGAAAGCAAACATCAATGGAACAGAATACAGAGCCCTGATATAGCCCCATGTACGGACAGACAACTGATTTTGACAAAGCTTATCAAGAAGCAATTAAATGGAGAAATCATAGCGTTTTAAAAAAAAAATGGTGCCAGGACAATTGGATATCCATAACAAAAATAAATAAACCTCAAATTAAGTCTCACCCCTTACACAAAAATCAACTCAAAATTGGCTGTAGATTGGAATGTTGAACATAAAACTTTTAACTTTTTAAAAAAGATTTTATTTTATTTTTTCATTTATTTTAAAGAGAGAGAGAGCAGGAGTAGGGGCTGGGGTGGGGGGAGGGCAGGGGCAGTGGGAGAGAGAGACTCTCAAGCAGACTCCCCACTGAGCTTGGAGCCTGAGGCAGGGCTCTATCCCACAACCCTGAGATCATGACCTGAGCCTAAATCAAGAGTCAGATGCTTAACTGACTGAGCCACCCAGGCGCCCCAAAACTCTAACACTCTTAGCGTGATCCGTAAAAGAAAAAAAGATCAATGGCTGGCTCAGTCGGTGGAGTGTGGAACTCTTGATCTCAGTGTGAGTTCGAGCCCCATGTTGGGTGTAGAGATTACTTAAAAATAATAAAATTGATAAATTAAACATCATCAAAATGAAAAGCTTTTGTTTTGTGAAAAACCCTGTAAGACAAGGAGACTGTAAATTGCAAACTGGAAGAAAATACTTGCAAACCATTTATGCGACAATGAACTCATTATCTAGAAGGTATAAAAGAGCTTCCGAAACTCAAGATTTTTAAAAAATCAGTCCAGTTTAAAAATGGGCAAAGACATGAAGCGGTATTCCACAGAAGAGAATGTTTCAACAGATGGCAAATTGTTGCATAAATAAGCCCCAAATGGCCTCTGTGTACTGGCCCCTGGGTTGCTTATTTCTTCCCTGCAGACCAAGACCCATTAGCTTAAAAGCCCGCTGGTGCCAAACTCAAATTTTTATACCTCCAGTTGCTTTAAACATAGCCCCTACAAGCAGATTTTAGCCCTTTACACCCTGCTTGCTTTGCATTCCCTGAAGAGCCTCCCCCATACCTGTTGACCACAGCTAGAGCCTGGGGTGGTAAGCCCCCGGGCTACTCTGCCCCCCAGGAGGTCTGTGATTGGAAACTGAGAGCCGGACTGATGAACGTGAACGCCTCTTCTCTGATCCTCCTCTTTCTTGCCCTCCTCCCCTTCTGAGTAGCAACCGGACAGAGCCTCCGGACAGACTCCCGCTGCGAGGGCCCTCTCTTGCGACCCTGCCCAAGCACCACGCAGTGAAGTTGGTTGTGCGTCACTGCCTCTCACGGTCATATCTTTTTCCTTGATCTGCCCCAGCTCCCTCAAACCCCTGACACAGATAAACACACAGAAAGATCTTCCATATCACTAGCCCTTAGGGAAATGCGAATTAAGACCACAATGAGAGAGCACTCTACACCTATTAGAATAGCTAAACTTAAAGATACTGACACTATCAAATGCTGGCTAGAATGTGGAGAAACCAGATCTCTCGCTCGTTACTGGCAAGAATATAACATGTACAGCCACTCGGGAAAGTGGTTTGGCACACACTTACCAACCACCCCAGGAACTGCGTGTTTCTTGGACACTTGGACACTTATCCAGAAAAATGAAGGTATATGCCCATATAAACGCCTACACACAATTGTTTCTAACAGCTTTATTTGGAATCGCCCAAAACTGCAAACAACGAAAATGTCCTCGGTAGGGTGAATAGTTAAACAAACTGCTCCATCCATACCAGGAAATACTACTCAATAAAGAGAAGCAAGTTACACATACAACAGCTTGGATGGCTCTCAAGGGCATTATGCTGAGTGGAAAAAGTCCATCTCAAAAGGGCAAATACTGTATGATTCCTTTTAAATCATGTTCCCCAGATGAGAAAATTGTACGGCTCTAGAAAGGACGGGGTCGCTGACTCAGGAGGGAGAGTGGAGGGGAAGGGAGTGGGCGTGCCTGTGAAAGGGAAGCACTAGGGAGACCCCCGTGGGGCCGGCCGGACTGGCTCTGGGCCTATACTGCAGTCCCCATCACACAAACCCACAAATGACATAGAACGAAACACAGGCATTGTACCAATGTCAAATTCATGGTGTTGAGATTGTGTCATTATGTACGATGTGGAGAGGGCTCATTGAGACGGGCAAGGTAGAATTTGTCCTCAACAACTCCACTTAGCCAGTTCAGCACCCCCCCATAAAGCATGTGGACTGATGCCCCTGGGCGGCCGTCACTCACCCCCACAGCCTCCTCTCCAGCTCCCCAGGGGCTAACGCTCGCCCCAGTTGAGCTGTCTGTTTACCAGGAGTAAGTTGTATTTGTTCTCAAGCCTGTTGGGACCACTTAAACTGTTTTTCTAATTACTTAATTAAAATAAACATAATAAAAGCCAATTAAATACGAGTGGGATAAGTAAGAGAGTTGCTGTTTCAATGAAAACTAAATTGAAGGCTTTGGAAAGGCTCAAAAAAAAAGCAAATCACACATACAAAATTATGGATGTCGAATTAGGTGTGGGCAAGCCAACAGTAAAAGAATCAGAGGGGGTAGGAATCTTAAAAATCCAAAAGGATGCTGCGTTCCGATTGTTTCACCAAGATCTCAAAGTCCTTGCTCCTTCTTACAGAATCCCAAACCAGAAATTTCGGACGGTGTGTCGTGGGTGATGCTCGTGAAGAAAAGACAACACCCAAGTCCAGTCCGAGGACACACACAAAGGTCTTGGCTCTGCATTAAAAGGTTAGCAGTGTAATAGATTTAGACACAGACAAAAGTCAAATAAAATGTGTTAGATGTGCTGGTATAATCCCTGAATCCCCATTCCAGTGGACTACCACCCCGCTTACTTCTAAAGCTCCCTCCTGGGCTCCCCACACACATATCCGACAATGTCCCTGAAAAGCCACCTCAAGAATTCTACCCTCTCGTGCAGTCATTACACTTTGCAAAATTTCATCCCCCAAAAAATGGTTCAAAAATCTAGAAAAAGCTGTGTGAGCAAAGATGGGGTATTTATGTAGCAGTAACTTGGTTTATCGGTCACCTAGTATCAATGTCCTTACTTTCTTTGAGGGGCTTCTAGCCCACCCCCCCCCCCCCCACTGCATACAGTGTTGGTCTTCCTGTGCCTCGAGACATTCAGCCTCTAGACGGTCAAGGAGCTCCTGTCACCCAGAACCGTGAACTTCCTCAACTCCTGAGCTTCTTATTCACCTGGTTCTTCAAGGCCCTTGAGAATTGCATGAGCTCACCCACATCCTTCAAGTAAATCGCTTTCCTGTCTAAGCATTCCAGAGTTGGTTTCTGTTGCTTGCTGACGAGGACCCCTAAGTGACTTGATTGATAAAGGTGGAAAGCCACAGAAACCATCGAAATGTCAAAGAATTAAACAGCAAAGTAAAGCATAGTTTATCCACTCAAAGAAATATTATGCTGTCATGAAAAAATTATCACTATTGGGTGATATAGTAAAAATAAAGATGTCTATAATACCGTATCTGTGAAAAAAGCCCTGGCATAAAATTTTATATGCGGTATAATTACAACTATGTAAAAGTATATGGAGAGGGACTTAAAATATTACGCTTTTTGTTCTTTTTTCATATTTTAAAATTTTTACTACTTAAATTATCTTCTTTTCAAAAGAGAAGAGCTAATTTTTATGTGTGGGGGGTTTTCTTTGTTTTGTTTTGTCTGGTTTATGTGTGGGGTTTTTTAAGCAGGAAAAAGAAACCAGATTCAAATTGGTCCTTCCTGTTGTCACTGTCTGTCTGCACCGTGGGGCATGGGTCCTACAGCCGCTCACTTCTTACCTGTCTGTTGTCAGGGGACGGATAATGGAGCTCGAATGCTTGAGTGCCTAGGATGTCCTGGGCCCTGCTGAACACGCCATCTTCTCTAGTTCTTACAACAATACTGTGAGGTCAATAACACCACCCCCGATTTTCAGAGTAGCAAATCAAAGCCCGGAGTTTGTAGCAGCTGAACCCCCCCCTCCACGATAAGTGACCGAGACAACCAACCTAATACATTCCCTCTGCTGTCTAGCACAATTTTATTTACATATATAACAACATATTACAACTGACTTTTCAACCAGGCACCAATACACACAAGGCATGACATTTCCAAGCAGGGAAAAACTAGATGTCGAAGGAAATTCTTGAGAACCATTTCCTGGACACCTCACCCGCTCAGATGATAAAAAGGGGTCAGAAACATAGAGGATGGAGAATTTTGTGAGCAGGCTCATTTTGGAGAGAGCTGTACTGGAAGTCCCATTTCCCCTCCCACCTGGTAAGGGGGTGCCTTCCACGGGGCTACTCAGATGTGATGAGGCATCGGGGAGCCCCGGGAGTCTGGGGTCTGACCCCTGCGCTGCGGGGCGGTCAGGGCCAGGGCTGACTGGATGCATCCTCAGAACTAAATGAGGTCACACAGCGGAGACAGCGCCGCTGATTTGTCTTAGTTCCCCTCAAATAAGGCAGCTTGGAGGGACCAAGGCACTCCAGCAGCTGGATTGAACTCCTAGAGGGGAGGGAAGGACTTGCAAGTCATCACCGAAAATAAAGAAGGGTCCGAGGACTTACAGGGGAGAGGGGCCCCGCAGGAACATCTGAAAAGTACAGGAAAGAGCCACAGAGAAAGAACCAGCTATCAGATCTTCACATTCACTTGGTTGGATTCTATTTGTACACAGATTAGTGACGGCATCGGGGTCCAAAGCAGAATTCTGACGGCACCGGGGACACTGGGGACACAGGCATAGCGCCCTACAAACCATTTTGAGTTCATAGCCCCAGCGTGTCCGAGGGCTGCTGGTGAATTCCTCCCGGCTGGACTTCCACTTGTTCTGCATTCAAGCCCTGGATCTCATTGGCTTTCAGCCCCGCGTGAACAGGTCTGGCAGCCGATGGGCGGCTCTGACAGAGCGCTAGTCCTTAGTAACCTTAGCCCTTCCTTGGCTCAGTCCACAATCCCACGCCCAGGTCCCCTCCCCAGTTCCAGCCGAAGTCCCCATTTACTGGGGTTTGCTGGTTTCGTCCTTTCCCCACTTCCAGTCCCCAGTCTCCCTTAATGGAGTCCCCTGGTCTAGCTCACAATGAGTATTGCCCATGGCCTGCAAGGCCTTCCATTGACCAGCTTGCAGTAGCTTCTGAACCCCAGCCCTCGGTCTGCCCTCAGATTCCCTGCTGGGAACGCCTGGGGGCTTCTGCCCATCTCGGATTCCTGCTTGCTCCAAATCAGCTTACGCTCCCCATTCTCTGAGGCCTTGCTGCCTCAGTCCGCCCCAGGCCCCACGTCTCCCCTGCCGCTGGTATCCACACTCGCACTTCCTCAGTACTGATGTGGTTTTGAATATCAGTGAGGTTCAGTGGGGTGGGGTCCGGAGCCGATGACCAAGAAAGAATTCTTGAGACGTCTTTGGTGCAAAATGGTGGTTTATTAAAGCACAGAGACGGGACCCGTGGGCAGAAAGAGCTGCTGATGGGACTGGGGGAGGTAAGGTAAAAGGGAGGTTTCAAAAGGATTTTCGTATGTTAAAGAAGACTCCCAGGATACTGGGAGGCCTGAGGATTGTCAAGTTAAGGTTGCTTTTCCCTCTCGCAAGGCGTTAACATGAAGATAGTTGGGAACTTCTTGGAGGAACATCACATATCCCACCCAAGAGCCGAGGGATGGGGAGGTTGCAGGGTACAGGCTTATGCTTTGTCCTCAGCTTGCCTTCTGCTCCCTCATCAGTACCCTGGGCTTCTGTCAATGTGCACATGAGGAAAAGGCTTAGCTGAAAGGAAAATAATAAATGAATACATACATGATAAGGGAACGGGAGCCTTAAAATCGAAGACTTAAGCGTTCCACCTTCCAGCACACCTGCTTATTTTATATCTCAGAACTATAGTCCCAGAAGCTATAAAAATCTAGAAGCTTGTTTCGTGACCATAAGAACTTGGCTTGGTAACCATCAAGTTGAGGACCCCAAAACAAGGCCAGACAGAAGTGTGAGAGCTGCATCCTATTTGTGACTAGATGTGGCTGGACAGAAATGTGAGTCAAACTCCAGTTGTGGCCGAGGGTCCTACCCAACAGCGGCCCGCCTCAGGGACCTCACCGTCTGGGCTTACGATGGCCATTGGGAGGACTGTCCCAATGAGATCAGATCATTTAAGAAGTGAGCTTAAAAGCCAAGGCTTCAAAATTCCAACAATAACTTCGGTGAAAGTTTCATTCCAAAAACCCGATAATGGATTTTAAAAGATACAAGAGGTACCTAATACAGAAAGCTATGAGACCATGTAATTCTAACTGTCTTCTTTATGCCAACACTCATCCTAAGTTGTCCTCTGTCCGAATTGCCTTTAGGACCATAAACGAAAGTCAGCTAGAGAGGTAATTCAAAGTTCACCTATTCCTTCACCAATCCCAAAACTATCCTTGTTTATCTCAAAAGGCTTGTAAATTATTGGCTTTAGAAAACCAAAGTTCTTCTAGGAGGAAATTTACGTCTTTCTCTGTCCCTTGAAGTGATGAATCTTACCGTGTTTTTGAAATGTAAACACAGGGACGCCTGGGTGGCTCCGTCAGTTAAGTGTCTGCCTTGGGCTCAGGTCTTGATCCCAGGGTCCTGGGATGGAGCCCCAGGGTCTGCATCTCCCTCCGCCCCTCCCCCCTGCTCATGATCTCTCTCTCCCTCTCTCTCTCTTTCTTTCAGATCAAAAAGATCTTTAAAAAAATTAAAAAACAAAATAAAAAAATAAAAATAGCTTGGCACAATGACTGGCTTTGTGTGATGTCTCATTTAGTTTTTATGGGTAGTCTCAGCCTAATTGTTAAGAACAAGTAAATTGAATAGATGTAAATAAGATTTTTAAAAGCTTTAGGTAAACTTTTAAATAGTTTCCCAAATCTTTCTGGTAACTTAAAACCTTAAAGTGTTGCTGAGTTAGGTTAAGTGAAACGTTGTCAAATTCATAATCTAGATAATTTCCAAATAAGATAAAAGAATGAATCATTAATGACTGAACATAGGTTTATTTAATTTTGGCTTCCTTATTACAGAGAGACTAAAGATAAATTTCTGTCTGGTGATAAATATTTCATGTATGTGTGTGCTTTCTGGAAAGACCATGCTATTAAAAAGCACATTTCTAGAAATTATGAAATGTGTTCATACACTTGCCAACCTAAGGAACACTGGCATAAGAAGTCACAATTGTTTACTACTCGGTTTTCACTAGAAATCAAAGTATCTGAGGGTTAAGAATTGTAATTAACATACGTGGTTAAAGCTACTAAAGTCATGAGGGAAATGCCTCCACACGCAAGAGACGTAGGATGCACGCTTCCAGTAAAAGACGGTATGAGGGATGCGGATGCAATTTTTTTTGAGGAAAAAGAAAGCTGTAGAAAGTTTCTGAAAAAATGAATCTTTGAAAAAGAATTTTATGCATGGTCAGGACTAAGATTGGAATGGATGCATTTTATTATCAAAAGTAAGCTAGCACAAAATTAGATTTGGCTTTCTCTCTATTAAAAGGACAACGTTATTTTTTTTTTCTTTTTTGGACTTTTGGTCTACTCCTGATAACAGTTGTAAAACTTTCTGTACCTTTTAAGGGCTCTGCCTAAAAAACAAAGGTTCTGTGTTTTCTTTCCGTTGTAATTGTATAGCTGTGGAAGTGTTCCCGAATTTACGTGAAATTCCGAGAAATCTGATATGGACTGGTACAGTCATCACTTGTGATTAGCTTCTGAAATTGCTGTCATCAAAATTGAGGCTCACGCTAAATGGACTGAACCTGAGAATCCAGAAAATGTCCCAGCGGCCTTTGAGACAAAGGCAGCAACCACGAAACCCGTCGAGATGGTGGTTCATGTACGTGAAGTCTGTTCTGCTTCTGCAAAAACTGTCCCCTCATCGCCAGACTCTTGTCATCCTGCTGTCCTGGTAACATGACAAGAGCCTGCTCCTGAGTCTGACCAATTAAGATGGGAAAACA
The DNA here is from genome assembly GCF_023065955.2 of Ursus arctos. NCBI lineage: Eukaryota > Metazoa > Chordata > Mammalia > Carnivora > Ursidae > Ursus > Ursus arctos. Next base: position 61,444,212 of record NW_026622819.1, read on the forward strand.
GTGGTTATAAACGAGACAAACAGTGGGGGCAATGCGAATCCCAAGACGGCTGCTTGGTTCCTCCCGGTTCCCCGACGAGCCTTATTTTTCAGTGTCTGCCTTCCTTCACCAACCGTAATGCATTTCAAAGGACTCAAATTAGGAACAGTCATCGGGAGAGAGCCAGCCGTCAGATGGTGAAAACAGTCTGTCAGCAACGTCTGACCTCTCAGGTCCATCATCCTGGAAAAACTACCTTCGTCTCCAGAGGCCTCGGGACCTCCCTCTGGACTTTGAACACCCAGAGCTGGACTTCATTCCACTGCCACCTGGTATGTGATGAAGGAACAGAAGGCAAGTTGAGGGCAAAGCAGAAGCTGACACCCCACAGCCCTCCCCACCCCACCCCCATGGGATATAGGTGACATTCTCAGGCACTCCTGGCTGCCCTAAAGCTAAGGAAAGGAAAAACAAAGAGTTAACTCATGGAGACCACAATCCTGCAAGACATGCGTCTCCCTCAGGTTCCCAATTTCTCAGCAATCTACTAGAACAAAGCATGTCTATCAGTGACCTAGCTTCCAGAAGGAGTGTAGATGCAACTAAACGTCCTTGTAACCAGCAGCCCATTGAAGATACTTGAAGCCGGCTGAGTATGTTCCTCCAGGAAGCTCCCAACTATCTTCATGTCCGTGCCTTGCTAGGAAGAAAAGCAGCCTTCACTTGACATTGGCCAGGCCGCTGGTATCCTGGGAGTCCTCCTTAACATACGAAAATCCTTTTGAAAACCTCCCTCTTCCTTACCTCCCCCGACTCCTAAGCATATAACCAGCCACCCCTCATAACCCCGGGGCAGCAGCTCTTTCTGCCCACGGGTCCTGTCCCTGTGCTTTAATAAACCACATTTTTGCACCCAAGATGGCTCAAGAATTCTTTCTTAGCCGTCTCATTCCACTGAACCTCCCCTATATTCCAAAACCCCATCCGTCTGGATTGTCAATATGTCCCTGTTACTGTGGGTATGTTTTCTGGGTGAGGTGAAGCTTTCCCCTGCCACAGGACCGATGCCCTCACAGTGGCCCAGAACCTTAGAGAATGTGGTTCCCACTTGGGGCATACCTTCCACAGTCTCCGGTGATCGAGGCACCTGCTTCACAGGGCAAATCGTATAGAAGCTGTAAGGAAAACTTTACAAAATTCCTAAAATTGATGCTGTCCCTAGAAGCCTTCCCCACGCGCTTCCCAACGCCTCCTCTGGCTCCTCCGTAGCTCCTCAGAAGCCAGGTCCCTGGTTCCCACACCCTGTGACTTGATGTCACATCCGAATTCACAAGAGAAGAGGTGATCCACCACAGGGGAGATGTCAGTGAAGGAGAAAGAAAGAAACAGGGGGGGGTATCTGAGGAAGCTGGAGTCTATACCCCAGGGTGCACATCAGCTCTGGGGAGTGAGTAAACCCAGAGCAAACCGCGAATAAAGGCTCAGAGCCAGACGCTGAGCCTATTGGTAAGTGCCTATTTGGAGAATTTGAGTGAGATTTTACTTCCCAAGGTTTGGAGAAAGGGGCCCTGGAGGAAGACCAGAGTTTAAACCCAAGCCCTGCCTCTCCCCAGCTGAGTCTCTGAGCCCCACTGATCTCTCTGTCTGCAAATCCAGGAGAACCTCTCCCCATCTCTGGGACATCAAATACAATGACATACCTAGGGGCGCCTGGCTGGCTCAGTGGGGGGAGCGTGTGACTCTCATCTCAGGGTTGAGTTCCAGCCCCGCATTGGGTATAGAGATTACTTTAAAAAAAAAGTAAAATCTTAAAAAATAATACTTTTTATTACATATAAAATAACATCCCTAGATGGGCACACACTAATGATAAGTCTGTACAAGATTTCTTCCTTTTCCTTCTAACCTCGTTCATGTGTCGTAATTATGAGATATTCAGCAGCGGAGTTTAAGACCTGAGTAACTCTCCATGACCCCTTTAAAATCTCACGGACGTGTACGTTTCAGGTAAAAAAGAAAGGTAGGATGACTGTAAAGGAGTTATTAGCTGCAAGGTAGGAATTTTAATGAAGCTTAATTTTAGAACAATTTTCCGAACATATTCTTAGAAGCTTCATCATCAACAAATATTTGCGAAGCCTCCACGTGTCAGGCAGAGACTCCCAGGCTATGCTGTGGTGAATGTATGCCTTTGCACGGGGACACTTCCAGAATCTGATGTTGCAAGCAGAGCATCATTTACATAACAGTGGACTATTAAAGCAAATCCGCAGGTCTCTTTGCAGCTCAGGAAGCAATGCTGAGTTAGACACTGCTGGCAGGGGGGTTACAGGGTAACTGCTGGAACCGAGTGGGGGCTCCAGCTGCCTTGAGCGATTTGCTCTTGTTTCAGTCACGCCTTGCCTTAGCACATGCTGTTCCCACTAACTGGATTTCACTTCCTCATCCTTAAAAAAAAAAAAAAAAAAGCTTCTCCTCTAAATAGCCTGGCCTTCCCTTCCTCCACCATCACCCCAGTGCAGTTCAGACACCTGCCCTCCAGCCTGCTCCGTCACAGCCCCCAGCCCTCCCTGTAGTAATTGCTGATTTCTGTCCTTCCACACCACGGAAGGCCCCTTGTGCACAGAATCATGCTTACGCATCTGGCTAAGCCTAACACAGTGCTGGTGCCCAACAGAGGAAAGACAAGAGCAAAAGAGGAAGGGAACCGACTATCTTAATGCCTAGATACTTGACCATATACATAAATAAATATGTGACTATAGAAATAGGATGTGACTGGGTCAGTATATAAAAGGATAGGCATTATAGACATTTATAAAGGATATACAACATGAATTTTGATTAAATAATTTTGTAAAATTATTTTGGTTTTAACTTCAGAGTTTCAGCATCTCAAGTCAATGGACAAAGAATCATAATTTTTTGTTCTTGGTGAAGAAACTGAAACAGAGAGATGGAAAATTATTTCATTCAATTGATTTGTTAGTCACAACTAATAAATGGACAGAAACCCCATTCAAACAGAGTCCAGGGAATTTTCTGGTTCTGGTATTTGGAGGTCCAGGGAGTATATTAGCTTTGGGAATAGCTGGATCTGGGGGCTTTTTTTACTTCTCAGCTTTGTTTTCCTCCAGGCAGGCTTTATTCAGATTCAGACTTACATCTTGATACTTCCAGAAACTTCATTGAAAAAAAAAAAAACAACAGTGTTCCAGCGACGGCAACAGAAGTCTCAGAACTGAGTCCCATTGGTTTGTCTTGGGTCACGTGCCCATCTCTGAACCAAATCACTGTGGCCAGGGCGGGGGGTGGCGGTGGGGAGAGCTGGCAAACCGGGCCAGGGCCATGGCTCACTCCTAGAGTTTGGGGCAGCGTCAGAGCCCCCTGAACACCATGGGAAAGAGTGGGAGATATGCCTCTCTGCAAAACGACATTCAGGTGTGGTCATCAGAAGAGGGAATGGTTGCTGAATGGCAGAACAGTACTCGATCAGTAATGACAGGACTGAGGGTGGAGTTGATGGCTTTCTATGGGGATAGAACTTTCAAAGTGCTTGACGTGGTGATGGGCATGGAGAGACCAGGGTTAGCTCCCGGAGCTCCCACAGTAGCACTGGGAATAGAAGAAATGGAGACAGTGGAAAGGTAATCAGGAGGGAGCCTTGGAGACACAGGGTAATGACCAGGCTCTGCTGGGTAAGGGGACAGAACAGAGAGAGAGGTGAGCCAGAGAGCCAAGTGACATGTGGACTGGACACATGGCAGGAAGACCAGGGCTCCCAGACAGCTCCTCGTGCATGGGTTCTACCCCTAGAAGCCAACCCATTTCCATTTAACCAGGCAATTTCATTTCCTAGTTGAGGGAAGCTTCCTTATTCTCTTTGTTCAATCCAAAGAAACCTGGGCTATGGAATTTAGCTTCCAACAAACAAGCCAATTCTATTATCATTATCCCTATTAATCTCCTGATCGAATAGAAAGAACTTTGGGTTTGCAGACTAACAGATATTGTCAAATCCTGCTCTTCCACATGGCAGAGATGTGAACTTGACCAAGTCACTCCGCTCTTGGAGCCTCAGTTGTCCAACCTGTACAATGAGGGTGAACCAGAACTCCCTCATAGGAGTTTCCCAGTGCATATCAGCCACTAGCCAAGACCCGGAATACAGCACGTGCTCAACTCCTCTTCGCTGCTATTACAGTGAGTCCCAGTGCTGTAAAATTTTATAGGTCTAAAAAGGTCCGGTAATGAGTGCTTCATCACAAGATTGTTAACTAAAGCCAGCAGGACAGGTCCCGATGTGTCTACAGCATTGGAATTTTTCATTATGGAGCAAATGTTTCCACTTTCTGAAAATCAGCATTAAGCTAGGGATTTCTTTTTTTTTTTTCCAGTGCACTCAGGACTCCCAAAGGGTAGCAGTACTTAGATAATTCATTTTTAATCATCTGAGCCACACGAGAAAAGGTTACATCTAACCAAAATATGGCATGGCAGAAATGAGGGCAGGAACAGGAGGGGAAGGCAGCTTGGTTGGACTTGAACTTGAGCGGTGACCTGTACTTCTGTAGGAGAGTCAGTGACTTGCTGGTCTTCCCACCATGTGGGCCCACCCGCCGTTTATTTACCCACTCAGTCATCCCCCAGCACCTACTGACTACTGTTCATGAGGCGGGGGCTGGGCTCCAGGAGGTCCGACCTTTGCCCTAAGTAGCTCGAGATCTATAGCAGGAGTCCCTGAACTGTTTTAATAAAGGGCCAGATAGTAAATATTTTAGGCTTTGGCGGCCACATGGTTTCCGTCACAACTACTCATCCCAGCCCTTACAGCACAAAAGTAGCCACGGACAACAGGTACACAAACGGTGGGGCTGTGTTCCAATCATCCTTTTACAAGTGGCCCTAGTTTGTGCTCTGTTTACTGTATCAGTTACTGATGGAGAAGTACTCAAGTTCCCTTCCTCATTCAAAGCAGTCGGCAGTGCAAACTGTGCGCTTAAAACAAGAAATCCAAACTGGTACAAATATATCTTAGGCACTTTATTTTACTTTATAGCATATTGAAATAAAAAATCATCTTGAGCTGAATGATAATGAAAATATTGCTTGGTTCTGGGCCACAGCTAAGACTGTGCTCAGAAGGAAATACATATATGCCTTTAACTGCATATATTTAAACAGAAGAAAGTTTGAAAAACAATCATCTAAGAATCCATCACAATAAATTAGAAAAAGGAGAGCCAATTAAACCCAAATGAAGTAGAAGAAAGGAAATGATTAAGAACAGAATTAAATTCAATAAAATGGAGACAAATTAAATCTTGCTGGAGGGCACCCAGGGTGCAATGGGCCCTCCATGAATGAGTAGCCTTCCCTTCCACTTCTGTTAGAATGCTGCTTGTGTCCCCATTCAGCTCCATGCTGGCTTTGGGGCTGAGTTAAATATATTTGATCATGTTAAATATGTTTTATCATGTTAAGGAAGAATCAATTGATTCCTATTTTATTATTAAGCGTTGAGTTGCGGCAAATGAGTTTCAGCTGTCACAGAGGGGATTGATGTGGGAAACAAAAGCAGAAGAAAAAATTAAATTTCCTTACTACTTACAGACCATGGACAAGTCCTTGAAACAGCTGAAGTGACTGTCCTCTGGGAGCCCAGCTGCCCCGATGTTGACACTTTGCTAAGGGCAAAAGGCAGTCTGAGCTTAACACCATCCCGATCCCCCAGGATCCTGTAAGCCCACTTTAACATAGGAAAATTCCTTTGGAAACGTCCTTTATCTCTAAACCCCCTGAGATTCATGTTAGCAACCATCCCCCAAGCGTATGGCCCGCTGACACTACATCTGCAGGCTCTCATGACTCAGGTTTTATTAGACGGCAATAAATGACCTTTTCCCGACACTAGCAGCCCCCTCGAGGCCCTGGAAGCCTTGCTCCAAATTCCTTAGAGTTTTATGCTCTCCTGAACCCCCTCCCAACTTGAAAGTATATCATCAGTCACCTGTCACAACCCCAGGGCAGCACTTTCTGCCCACGGGTCCTATTCTCATGCTTTAATAAAAACCATCTTTTTGCACCAAAGACGTCTCAAGAATTCTTTCTTGGCCATCGGCTCTGGACCCCAACATTTCTACATCAGCAATCACATGATTTTTCTCTTTAAATCATTAATTTAATCAATTTCTGAGATGAAATCACCCCTGAATTCCTGAAATGAACCTTCCTTAGTACTATTGTATTGTTTATGTTTTCTTTCATTTGTGAGAGTTTCTTTTTTTTTTTATTAAGTCTTTCACTTTTAACTGGATGCTGCAGTATGGTTTCTAATACTTTATTTAGAATTTTGCATTAGTATTCACGTGTGCCATTAATCTGTACTTTTCTTTTTGTCTCAATTTTTATCAGACTTAGTAATGTTATTGTCACTGTTAAAAAAATTGAAAATAGGATGCTTTCTCTTTGCTCTAGATTAATTCGTGTAAAACAGAATAATCCTTTATTTATGTAGCATTTTGTTTTAAAGAATTACAGATTTATAGAAAAGATATTTTTTTAAAAAGTATGAATTTACCATGTACCCAGATTCCCTAAATGTATGTATCAGTTTTTCTGAATCTTTCGAAAGTCAATTCTAGATGTGTCCCGGTAGCCCTAGATACTTTGGTGTGTGTTTTCTAAACACGAGGACATACCTTTACGATCATCACGATACAGTTGTCCAAACCAGGAAATTGCCGCTGATCCATTGCTAACATCTAATCCTCAGGCCTTATTCAAGTTTTACCAGTTTTCTCAATGGCGCCTTTCATAGAAATACTGCTTCCTCGTTAGCTCCCAATCCAGCATCACACAAGCATCTAGCCGTCCAGTCTCTTCAGACTCCTTCCCTCTGGAGAATTCCTCAGTCTTTGTCAATAACCTTGACGGCTTGAGGTGTGCGGACTATTTATCTTGTGTAATAGCCTCGGCTGGAGTTTGTCTGATGTTTCCTCATGACTGGATTCAAATGACCCATTCTGGGTCAGAAATACCACAGAGGCACGCTTCTGTCCTTTTTCGTGCATCACGTCAGGAGACGCATGAACGTTTGTCTCTTACAAGTCACGGTAACTTCCATCACTTGATGAATGGGGTGTCTGCCGGATCCACCCCTGTAAGGAGTATCTGTTCTTCAACAGGTGATCAAAATTCCTCTAGAAATTTTATGGCCTTTTTTTTTTTTTCACGGAGGGGATGGTAGTTCTTTCAGAACTTTATATTCGGTTTATTTAGACTTTAATCTCCTCTACGATAAGATCTGAAAATTTACTCTTTCCTAGAAAATTGTTTATTTCCTCTAGGTCTTAAATGGGTCCTTTTTCGGGAGTGGGGTACATACACGCGTGCACAGCACATTAGAGCGCGGCGGGGCCCGCCGGTCAAGGCTGGAGAGGCAGGGGGAGGCCAAGTCCGGAAAGTCTGGTACGTGTGCAAAGCAGCCAGGACTCTCCCCTGAGTGATGGGGCTCCTGTGAGAGGTCCTGAGCGCGGAGGGGCACGATCAGACAGGGGTGTGTCAACTCTGGGGGTGACTGTGACGTGGCAGTTCCACACCGTTCTGAGGCTGGAGTCAAGCCTCTCTGTGAGGAAAGGTGTGCAGTACTGCAGGTGAGATGCGGAGGAACATTCCAGCCACTGTCCCTTGACTGGAAGAAGGAGGGGCCGAAAGCGCCTCTCCGGCACTCGCCTGCGAGGCCAGTCTGCAAGAACACGCAGCCCGGTGGGAAATACTGGTGTCCCCGCACATCCTATGCTGGTCGCCGGTCCAGTGCCCTGTTACAAGGAAGCCACTTGCCTCCCCTCGGAGCAACAGGGAACTTCACTCTCTAGGCGGCCTGCGGAACTGGCTGCGGGCAGCGGCCTAGGCGGCCCCGAGTGCGCGTGGCCTCCTGAAGGTGACCTTGCTTCACGGTGCTTTCCGTCGTTGTAAGGACTGCATTGATGCTGCCACTCATCCCGGTCTCACCACGTCATCACTGTCATTAACCATGCTAAAGAGCGTGCGTGCGCGCGCACATACACGCACACAGGCGGAAATAAAAAGAACACGCAGGGAAGCAGTCAATCAAAGTTTGAGTCTTTTTTTATTTCTTTCCATGCACTGTTCTTTGTGGCATTCCTTCTGAGGCAGCGGTCATAATCTAAGTATAATTGCCAATACTTATTAGGTTTTAAGTTTTATTTGTTTAAGTACACCGCACCCCATGTGGGGCTTGAACTCAGAACCCAGAGATCAAGAGTCGCATGTTCGGGAGCCTGGGTGGCTCAGTCCGGTAGGCGTCTGCCTTTGGCTGGGGTCATGATCTCGGGGGTCCTGGGATCCAGCCCCACACCAGGCTCCCTGCTCAGTGGGGAACCTGCTTGTCCTCTCCCTCTGCCTGCTGCTCCCCCTGCTTGTGCTGTCTCTCTGTCAAATATATAAATACAATCTTAAAAAAAAAGAGTCGCGTGCTCTTCTGAGCCGGCCAGGCGCCCCAGTTGCTGACACTTACTGAGCACTTCTTGTGTACCATGAACTGTGCCAAACATTTTATGCATATTACCAATCTCATCGGATCCTAAAAAAAATAATAAAATAAAATAAAATCCTGTTATGTGAGTGTTACTATCCCAGTTTTGAAGATGAGAAAACCGAGGCTCAGCAAGAGAATGCCCGAGCAGAAACTCAAATCAGGTCTGCCGGACTCCAGACACCATGCCTTGCAGGAACGAGTGCTATCCCTTCCAGTTATCCAGCACCTCTGGTTCCTGATAACATAACAGAATCCTGTTTGAGGATCACAGCGACTCCCCACAAAACCAGGGCCGTGTTTCAGGTGAAGAGGGTGAGGCTCGGAGAGGGACAGAGACGAACCTCGGGTCCCGCGGCAAGGACTGGAAGTAGGGATTGTATTCAGCCTTCCCAGACAATGGTCCTAACCATGGAGATACCCTGTCTGCTTCATTCCTGGGAGCTTGGTTCCTGCCTGTGTTGGCGTGCATCCTCTATTTCCGATTCTGAATAACTAAGTAATCTTCTCACTATAAAATATCCCGTGAACTTAGAGTAGAAAAGAATCGAAAGTTGACCACCACCCCATGCATGTCTCCCATCCACACACAAAATAGACTCTTACTACTACTACTACCACCACTGCTAATAGTGAACATAGCCCTTGGCATGCTTGAAAAAGACATTTTCTTATTACTTTGTTCTAAAGAGCACACGCACCAAAATTGCAAAGTAGTTCACGGAACTGTCTTAAACCGCTTTTGGAAGTGAATGTGTTTCTTATTCCTTCACCAGGCCTGCACTGAGGTAAGGAACATTGATTTTATTTATAAGGATCTTGAAATCCGTGCCTTTCACTTTTTAAGGATAAAGCTAAAAGCATAAAGAAGAGAAGTCACAGAGGAGGGGCTTTTGCATGGCTGGCAGAGACAGGATTCCCCAGCTGCCTCTCCAGTCTCCTGTCGGCTCTGGCCACGGGGGACAGGCCACCATTGCCATCTCAGGGCAACTAATGAACCAAGAGGAAAGGAATTACCCCTTTCTGGAGACCCACCGCATGCCGGGGGCTGTGCTCAGCACTTTGTACATTCAGGAAGAAGCATTCAAAAGGCCTAAATGTGCACACTCTGGAACCGGCCTGTCCGGGTTTGAAGCCCAGATCTGCCTTACCAGCTGGGGGCCTTGGTCAAGTCTCTGTGCCTCAGTGTCGCCTCTGTAAAACGAGGATGGCATTGCAGCTACCTCACGCTGAGCACTTCAAACGGTTCCTGGCACACAGTTAAGAGCCTCTGTAGGTATCAAGCATAATTATTACTATTGCCTCATTAAATCCTCACATCCATCCGTGATTTAGGGGTTCTTGTCCTCTTCAGGGGGATGAGGAAACTGAGGCTCAGAGCACTACAGTGACCGTGGCTGGGGAAGCCCCTGGAAAAGTTGAATTTAGCCCCGCTAAATTCATTTTCTAGCTGATGGGCTCTGTACCCACATTTGCCTTCCAGATTCATGCTCTAGCTGAATAATGTCCCCCAAGTAGAAATTCAGAAATGCCATCACCAGAGGACAGTACCGAAGGGCTGCTGACAATCAGACACACAAGAGCTTGGTCTTGTTCATTTCTGCAATCTACACTGAGTCTCAGCAATTCTAACAACACGGTTCCCTCCATCAGTCCAGCCTCTCACTCACCCATCCACCAAGGCAATCCATCCACTCACCCCCATCCATATAATATCCATTTATCCACCTACCCCACCATCCACGCGCCTCCCCATTCATATATCTATCTATTCACCCACCCACCTCCCCGTCCATCCGCTCACCCCCCATCCTTATATCCATTGATCCACCCAGTCACCCCCCCATCAGCAAATATTTACAGAGATCATTCTCTTTGCCTCTTCCTGGTGAAGCTCCCAAAATGTCTATAATAGCACCAGGTTGAATTTCAGACTGAATTCTGCACTGGGTGCTAGAGGGACACAAAAGAGTTCCGACAGGTCTTAACACAAATGCACATCTTTTATTTTCAGTATCCAGAACATTTACCATTTACTTTCTATGCCTACCACACCCAACAGCCAAGGATTAGTCGTAAGCCATTTATCAATCCACGTCCGAGGCCAACCGTCTGGTTATAGTGATAGCTGACACATCCATCCCCACCAGCCGAGATATGTGTTTTTCCTAATATTCAAGTGACACTGCACCAAACTCCTATTCCACCTACCCTCCTATCCCCTGTCAGGGAACGTCTGTCTTCCCTCCTAGCGTGATCCTGCAGGAGGTCGGCTCAGTCTCAGGAGGCAGGTCTGGTAGCCATCGTCAAAAGATCAGAGAAACAAAAATCCCTGCTCGTCTTCACAGTTGGCCTGGGTTAGCAAGTGTGCAGCTTTTGTAGCTGATGGGGCCACACGAGTGTGCAGATCCGATGTAGGGTTCCTAACATCAGGGCCATCTCTACCTGGGGCAGACGTCCCCACTGCTGGTCTTCTCCTTTTTCCTCCAGATGCACAATAAGGAGGACAGGAGAGAATGGGGGATAAAGAACCCCCTCTTCCCCAGTGGTATGATTTAGCTATGATTGCCCCAAGAATCCTATACTGTCCAGAGCAGAGCTCCTTAGGGATGCAATTCTCCCAATACATATCATACGTGTGCACACATCCATGCATTATCCATGGTGCAGGGAGTCTGTGTTAGAAAAAATTCAAGTATCATGCCGTGCGCTCTGCCTAGAACGAGTCCTCCCCTAAATTCTTAGGGAAATTTATACAAAGAAGTAGGTGGGTCAGCACATTGGGCCCAATGGTGCCTCACAAGGCCAAGGGGCTCATCCCACCCCCAGAACCCTGGCTTAGCCTCCACACACACCCCTGTCTGGTCTTGAGGAAGTCCCTCCCTCCCCCAGTCCCTTGGTCCCTCTATGTCACGTCCCATGATGAATGGTAGTCAGAATGTCCATTCTCTTGTTCCATGTCTTCCTAGAGAGTGACAATGGCACATTTTCCCCCATCTGGGGTAGCCAGTCACCATCCTGTATTCTTTTCCAAATTTTCCACCACTTATTCCCTGGAAAGCAGTACTACGCAGTGGGCCAGAGGTGGGAGGGAGACCCTACAGGCTGTGGGAATATTCCATAGGTTCGTTCTGATCCTCACAGGAGGATGTGGTTGTGAAGGTGCCCAGCACAGTGCCTGACACATAGAACCACCGGCAAACTTCAGCTCTTCCCCTTCCTCAGACTACTTCATTTTCTTTGAAACGAAAACTTCTTTCCTAATTGCCCTTGACTTCAAGTGTCACATTCTTTAGCCCATACCCTATTACTAATCCATTCTTGCCTAGTTCCTCCTACGTTCCTTTTGTTCATGTTAAAGATGACTTTTCTTTTCACCTGTATAAGTCTTGCTGCCTCCTACACTGATTAATTCAGCTAGATTGAAAAAGAGGACGCGTTCTTCCTCCATAAAACTCCAATTAATCAATCATCCCAGAACCAGAGCAACTGGCACGACAGTATTTGGTAGAAAGAGCAGTAAATGCTGCTGTCAGTACGAGGACATGGCACTTCAGGGCAGAAAGAGCTCGTGCAAGTGATTTTCCTTTTAGGAGCCTCAGTGGGCCTCTCTGTAGTACCATCACTCAGAAGGTTGTTGAGAAACTTGCAAAGAACCCAAAAAGAGTCTCCCGGGCAGAACCTGACTTCTAGGTGCAACGTAACGTGAGCTTACTGCACCTGGACAGACAGACCTGGCTCTGCGTCTGTTTACGGCACTTAGCTTATTTTTCTATACAGAACCTACAGAATGCTCCATCGGACGAGCAGATACACATTCTTCTCAAGCTCACGTGAGCACTCACAAGCATAGACTACCTCCCAGGCCATAGACCAGAGCACCTCTTCAAAATTTTTGAAGAATAGAAACATCCAAGATTTGCTCTCTGACCACTAGAAATCAAGAACAGAAAGATAGCTCCCAGATATTTGTAAATTAAACGGCACATTTCTCAAATAACACACGGGCCAAGGACAGGGTCTCAATCAGAGTTTAAAAAAATATATTTCAAACTAGATGAAAATTAAAATGCAATTATAAAATGTGTGGGATGCAGCAAACACAGCTCTTCAGAGGAAACCTATAACATTAAATGCATATACTAGGGGGAAAAAAAGAAAGAAAGAACGATCTCAAATCAATACCCTGTGCCTCTGCCTCAGGAAACTAGAGGTAACGTGAGCCTAAAGAAAACAAACAGAAAGAAACAGTAACAACCGAAGAGCAGAAAATGTCAATGAAATTGAAAACGGAAAAACCTTAAAGAAAATCAATAAAACCAAAAGGTGATTCTCTGAAAGGATCAGTAAGATTGATAAAAAATAGATACACCAAGAAAAAAGGAAAGAAGACACAAATTGCAATATCAAGGATGAAAGAAAGCTCGTCACAACTGATTCTATAGGCATTAAGAGGATCATAAATGGACGTGACGAACAACTCTATCCCCCAAATTTGATGACCTAGATGAAAGGGACCAATTTCTTGAAAGACCAACAACTCACACAACCCGAAAATCCCTTTATCTATCACAGAAATCAAATCAATAATTAGTCACTTCACAAAAGAGAAAGCGAGCCCTGGGCCCAGATGGTTTCCCTACTACATTCCATCAAATCCTTAAGGAAGGAAGAATGCCAATTCCCTACCATCTCTTCCAGAGAATAGAAGGGAAGGAAACAATTTTTAACTCATTCTATGAACCGTACGAGCAGTTGCATCCGTAAGTGTTTATCCAACGGATCTGAAAACTCCTACCTGCGCATAAACTTTCATGCAAATATTTACAGCAGCTTTTTCTCATTATCACCCCAAACTAGTAAGTGAAAGAAACCAGTCTGAAATGGCTCTGTACAGTGTGATTCCATTCACGTGATATTCTGGAAAAGGCAAAACTAGAGAGAAAGTAAACAGATTAGTGGTTACCAACAGCGTGGCAGGGAGAGGGTTGAATAGGAAAAGCATGGCCGACCCCGTTAAGGGCATTCAAACTATTGCGTACGATACCGTAATGCCAGATACAAGACAGAATGCCTTTTTCAAATCCCATTGAACTTAACAGCACAAAATATATCTCTTAGTAGATGGAATTTTAAAAAATAGTATCTATACCCAGTGCAGGTCTAGAAATGATGACCCCGGGATCAAGAGTCGCATGCCCCTCCGACTCAGCCAGCGTATGGAAATGTTTTAAAAATCATTTGGGAGGTCAGAGGATCCCAGGACAGAAAGCAGAATGCGGCAAAAGAATCTAACTGTAGTGTAAACGTCTGAAATGACCTCATGGGAGGGGGTGGAGATATAAAAGGGCTGACCGAAGTAAGTGTGGAAGTGAGGAGAGAAAAACAGGCAGATCCCAGCTAGGGGACAGGCTATAAAATACCCAGCCCATCAGAGTCCTCGGGACTGTCAGGGCCTCAAACACAGGGAGAGTGTGTCGCAGCCAAGAGGACCTAAGGAGATGTGGTGACTCAATGTAACATGGGATCATCCTGGAAGAGAAAATGAGCATTAGGTAAAAACTAAAGAAAGCTGAATAAACCACGGACCTTAGTAAATAAGACTATATCTGTATTAGCTCATTAATTGTAACCACACTAATGTGAGACATTAACAATAGGGAAACACGGTGTGGGGTATATGGGAGCTCTCTGTACCACCTTTGCCATTTCTCTATAAATGGAAAACTATTTTAAAATACAATTTTTATTCTTTAAAAAGTGAGATGCCAAGACTTATTTCTTGACAAACCACAAACTTGCTCCCAGGCCAGCTTACCCCTCCTCCTCCACCCCTCGCATTTGGAATCTCTTGTCAAATGCACACCTGTAGTTTGATCACTGTCGGGGCGGAAAAACGAGAAATAAAGCTGACCTTCGACTCCTCACAGCTCCTTACTGTGAAGCCAAGGGGATTTGAGCAGGAGTCCTGTGACGTGTAACCTCCGTCTCCCCAAAGCAATCAGCCGTGAACATGAGCTGATTCTCTGGCCAGGTCCCCAAAGACCCTCTCCCATACAAACCTTGTGCCTGAAATAACTTAGCACCTCGATTTAACATTTGACGATTAGCCACTCTCCCTGATCACTGTCCGGCCTCAGTGTCCCCGGCGCATTTGACTTGCTGTTTGTCTCTTACAGTTTATAGAATCTGAGGCTTCCCACTTCAATTTCTCCCTCCTCTTAGAAGAGAAGATCAAATGAGGAAGGCTGTCTTTTCCTTCAATCCTGCCCTAAATGCTTTTATCCTCAAACTTTGAATTTACCACCTGAAGCCTTCATATCTATTCTCTGGAAACATCTAAAATGAGCCTGTGGGAGCATTTAACATAAAAATATCACTAAAACATTTAATATCTCTGTCAACGATGAGAAAAATAGAATTTGAAAGCCTCCCAAAAGGTTAAGCCTAAGAACAAACGCTAGGGTGTTTTTCAGTTTCAAAACAATTCGAAGTGGTTTGTGTCATCCTCGTAGACTGCATTTTTAGAAGAGGCCCTTCAACATTTCTGCACTGACAACTTAGCTGGAGAGTAAGAAACTGCAGCAGGAAAAGCACAGTGGCCTCTCTTGCCCGTGCCCAGCAGCGTGTGGCATTTCTGCTCTCGGAACTCAGAGACAATTCTCGCTGTAGTTTGCTCAGGGCCAAAGGACTACAGGTCCCTAGGGCCCTGAGCTTCACAGAAGCACCCAGAAATGTTTGAAACCAGAGAGGGAAAATATATTGGTTCAGAATACGACAAAATAACTGCAAGATGGAAATTACGAGTAATTTCAGAACAACATTAAATATCTGTCTTTTTTGCAGCAATAAAATCATATTTAAGAGAGATATGAGAACATTTTTATACGTTTGATATGACTTGCAGTGGGACAACTGAAGTAAGAGTTGTATTGTAGGGCCTACAAGGTTTAAAACAGTCCAGGCCCCTAACAAGCGTTGCTTTTCATCGGCTCCCAGGACTTCAGATGGGCTCTTACTCATGACCCCCAAGTGGGGGTTTGCAAGGCCCCCACTGTGACTATTTTTTAGCATTTCCCAAAAGCTGAACAGAGAAAATATTTTAACCTATCAAAAGGCCATACATCCTATTATTTTCTAAATGAGATGCATTTAATCAACAAAATTATTCCAAATATCGGCTCTGTGGAAGCTCAGTAAAGAAGGATATTTTTCATGGAAAACTAAGACCCCCATGTGGTGGACGATAGTCATGTCCTGGGGGAAAGGGAAGCTGGCAGGCCAAGGTCTCCCACTCTGCACGGTCCCCTGAGCCAGTCCAGAGCCTCGCCCAGTCTCAGCCAGATCAGGCTCTGACCATCAACCGAGAAACGTTCACACGTGAGCACATAAGGTGTTCGATTACTTTTCATTCTTTCAAGGACGTGCCCAAGCCTCCCCTCCCCCAGCAATCATGACTGGAACTCTTGCCTCATGTCAGTTCAGCCTGTTTCTTTCAAAAAATGTGTAGGAGTGCCTGGGTGGCTCAGTCGTTAAGCATCTGCCTTTGGCTCAGGGTGTGATCCTGGCGTTCTGGGATCGAGCCCTGTGTTGCGCTTCTCTGCTGGGAGCCTGCTTCTCCCTCTCCCACTCCCCCTGCTTGTGTTCCCTCTCTCACTGGCTGTCTCTCTCTCTGTCAAATAAATAAATAAAATATTTTTAAAAAATGTTTAATTACATGCACAATACACATAAACATAAGCTTCTTATAAAAACCAAGAAATATACTAAGTAAAAAGTGAAAGCCGCCTCCACTTGGGTCTCCCCAAAACTTACTGTTCTCCCTAGAGATAGTACTGGTGTTTTGTGGGGGTGGGGAGTTGTGGTTTTTTTTTTTTTTTTAAGATTTTATTTATTTATTTGAGAGAGACAGAGAGAGCACAAGCAGGAGGAAGGGCAGAGAGAGAGGGACAAGCAGACACCCCTGTGAGCAGGGAGTCTGACGTGAGGCTCGATCCCAGGACTCCAGGATCATGACCTGAGCCGAAGCAGATGCTTAATCAACTGAGCCACCCAGGTGCCCTAAGATATTACTGTTTTTAAGAAGGTGGGCATTTTCTCACATCTTTTTCTATGAATTTACCTAAGAAATATGTAATTCCTGTATTGTTTTAAATAAAAGGAATCGTATTGTCCAGATAATTTTGTAACTTGCTTTTTCACTTCATGAGAAGCCTTCTGTACTAGTGCATATGGCTCTACTTTCTTTTCAATTACCACACACCATGGACACCCACATCTTAGTTACGCATTCCCCTCCTACCGGACACTTCGGTGGTCTTCAGCGGGCTTTACGAGCAAGACTGCCTCCTTTACACGGGCACCCCTGAGCACATAGGTAAGGACATCCGTAAGCCAATTTGCTGGAAGTGGAATTGTTAGATCAGATTGCGTGCATGTTGTAAGTGTGGTCGCGGCCACCGACTTCCCCTGCCAATTAGCCGGATCAGCGTACCGTCCTGTGAGCAGACCGGGAAGCCCGCTGTTGGCTGTCCCAGCCCAGAGCTTCTACTCTGCTTGGCGGAGCCTCATCTGAGTGCGACGTTCCCAACTGCATGAGCAAACAAATTTAATTTCCATCTGGGTGCAATGGATTCTTACTGAGAATGGCATTAAAATGTGCTGTCGCCTTGAACGTGTGACGGCCAAGCTGCTTAAGCAAACTGTCACCTTATTGCCCCTGCTCCCTTCTCGGGGGACCCTCTTTAACCTGTCACCTTATTGCCCCTGCTCCCTTCTCGGGGGACCCTCTTTAACCTGTCACCTTATTGCCCCTGCTCCCTTCTCGGGGGACCCTCTTTAACCTGTCACCTTATTGCCCCTGCTCCCTTCTCGGGGGGACCCTCTTTAACCCTCCCTGTAACAGAAGCACTATCTTATGGTGACCCCACCATCAAGCGGGGAAAAACCCACAGCTGTGTGGCGGCACTAACATGGAGCTCCCTCCCCCCCAGCTGAACGGCCAACAGCAGCGCGTTAAAGCAGCATCTTACAAATGGGACTGGGCATTATCTAAATTACAGTCAACATGTTTATAATGCTAAATACATCTGACCTAAAAACTCAGTCTCAAAACAGCATGCATGTGGCTGGATAATCTCGGAACACACTGGTGACATTTGGCTGACATTTCCTCTCCCGTGTGAAAGGGTTGGTCACTCACTATCCATGCGCATCGATACGAGAGAGAGCCCTAGTTTGCCGTTTAAATACCATTCCGATTATTCTCCTGCGATTGTGTCCTTGGTGGAGAAATCTAACTTGGTAGCAACGATCAGCCCTTAAACCGTAGCAGGCTCAACCCTAAAATGAGAATTAAGGTATGTGTATAAGCAGCTACAAAACCTTTTCATAAAGTTATTGATTCGTTGATTTACAAAGTATATTAACTGCGGCAGCTCCTGGTGCCAGGCTGTGCCGGGCACTGAGAAGACAGGGTGTAGAAGGACGTAGTCCACGCCTCCAGGAGCTCCCCTGAGACACAGGAGACTTGACAGCACAGGACAGGACGCACGCCCTGCAGCAGGACACCAGCCTGGGGACAGAAGGGCTGAAGAAGGATTCCCAGTAAGGCTGACACCTGAGATGAGGCTCAAACAGATGAAGACGGGAGGAGAAAGGCTGTCCGGAATGGAGGAAGAGCGAAGGGGTGCCGTCAGAGTATTTGAGAGCAGTGAACAGGTGCATAGGGCTGCAGGGTGTGCGAGAGGGGCTTGTGCGCATGCCCGACAATTTTCACCAGACCACCTGGCTAACTATCCAGATGCACTGAAGGGGCCCCCCCACAGGGGGTGGAGACCACCCCAAAGCTATTAATTTGACAGCCTGTGGGACCTAGATTCAAACCGGTCCCATCGTTTGCTAGCCGTGTGACCTTGGACACACTGCATGCCCCCTCTGAGTATTTGTTATTTTGATGTGTAAAGTGGGGATGAGTATAGTGGTGCCCACGGCACAGGATGGTTGAGAGGACGTAAGGAGACCCTGAATGGACAGTGTGTGGCATGATACGGGCAGATGGTTACTGGCACTCAGTAGAATGAGTGGCATTGCCTGGAAGAAAATATTTTCTTTCTCCATACGTTTTACTTTAACAACATTCTTTGGCAATGGCATATTTGCCTGTCTCCACTTCAAACTCCTCAAGGATTGGGAGAGGGTCTGGTTCATTTCTAGTGTCCAGCATATGACCTGAACCATAGAAAGTGCTCAAAAAAGGTTACGGATTGCAAATAGCATCAAATCATATACAAAACACACTTGCGTGTGAGTATGTGTGTGTACACAAGGACCGTATACGAACAGATCAGACCCCAGGGAGCAGCGGGCCTCAGAGACCACATGGGGATTAGAGAGACCAAAGGCATTAGGGAGAGCCTAGCAGACCTACATCTGTTCCAAGCCCCCCAGAATTAGACTTCATTAAAAGTGTGGCTCCAACATCCTCATTGTGACTTGTTCGTTCTTTCGTTCAACAAAGATTTAATAGGCAAATCCTGTAAGCCAGACAGTGAGCTGGGTGCCTAGAAATATTTGGAGAGAGGGAAAGAAAATAAAACATCTTTTGCTCTCAAAATGCTCGTAATCTAGGGAGGAAGATAAGGAAGTGAGGAGATTACGGCAGGGTAAGCCCTTAGAAAGAAATAAGAGAAGTAGAGGCAGGAAGGAGGCACCGAGCAAGACCTTCTGCAAGTACGCCCCACTGAATCTTAAAACGGTGGGATCAGGCAAACAAAAGCAGCAGGGAAGGGTGTTCCAGGCAGAAGGAACGGCATGTGCAAAGGCATAAAGGATAAGAAAGGACTTTGTACACCACACAGACAGTATGACGCTCAGTGCGTCTGTAGAACAGTGCTAGTGGGGGAATGCCAGTGGACGAGGCTGCAGAGGCCACCAGGGGCCTGAGCGCAAAGGGCCTTTTTTGCCCACAAGTAATTGGGAGCCACTGAAGAATCTCAAGCAAGGGCATAGCACAGTCATATTTGCCTTTTATAAATATCACTCCATTAGCATTGGGAAATGTGTCAGGGGAAACCTACCACACTCATGTTTTGTCCATGATGGATCTCACGTCTAGTATCGTCAAGCCAAAATAACATCTCAGCAATCATCCCTTCTAACCCCCTTATCGCAGAGATGAAAAAACCTATTTTCAAGGGATGTCAAGTAGTTTATCCAAACTACTTATCTTTTTTAAAAAAATTGTGAAGAAAATAAAAAACTCTGCCCCTCAATTCAGTCCTCCCAGGTCCCACTCCCCCTGCCCCTTTGCTGGCATTTCTGCTGGGTGGGTTCACTTCTGCGTCTGCCCGGGAGATCCTCTTCGGTGGCTAAAAACCTTTGCCAATTTTGAGAGCTAGTGGGATATCTATTCTATGAGCATGAAAAAGAATATAAGTGGTTTTGTACATGGTCTCATAGTGATTAAAAAGTTAAACCCTTTTAAACCAGAGATCAATCTTGAGCTTCTAATACTGTTTAAATTACAACTCCCAAATCTTGAATGATGTAACAGCCTAAAGTCCAAATGCTGCTTTCCTCTTTTTTTTTTTTTTTTTTTTAATCCCGTACATCACATCGCAGTTACTTAACATGACAGAAGGCGACAGGGCTAGATTGGCTTGGTAACAAAATCTTAGAGGGGCTCTCTGGGCTATAATACTCACCATCCCCTCAATCCTCTATAAAAAAAAAAAAAAAACAGGTTGATTATGTCATGTTTCTATCCAGGAAATCACAAAGAAATCCACAGAGGTGCACTGATCTATGTAATACGACAATCTCATGAGCCACTGCTTTTGTTCCTTCAAATGATCACGGTCCCAGATCGTGCGGAGCTCCAGGTCTTAGTTCAACAACCCAGAGGCAACCAGCCATCGGCTCATTATTCCTGAAACAAATTTTGCAAGGTAAGTAGATCTCATAGACTCAAACATCATAGATAGGTTTATTTAGTCAGTATCTACTGATAAATTAAGGCAATTGTCTTAAACACACAAATATTAAAAGCCACTTGCTTCCGGAATACCAGATGCCCACAACAGAAGAGAACGGTGTCTGGGGAAATCCCAAACTACGAGTCCTAAAAGTCATTTTCATTTGCTTCAAGCCAACATGTGAGACGACACGTGAAAAGCAGCTCCGTTATTACCCGTGCAGTAAATATTGTCATCCACACCTTCGAAGCAGAGATCCTGTAAAGAATTTAGTGAGCCCAGCATTTCGCTGCTCCGTACTCTTACAGACATGAGCTTCATTTCAGCCCTCGTGAGAACCTGCATGTTTATTTCCATGTCACGAATGGGTGAGCAGGCTCAGAGAGGTCCAAGTCCTTGTTGACGCTCACACAGCCTGAAAGTGGTAGCTGCAAGGTGAACCCACGTCTGTCTGAAACAAAGCCTGTGTTTTCTGCCTACCAGGCCCTCACGTGTGAACTGTCTCCTAGGTGGTGGAAGGATCCAGGTGAAATGCTGCTGGCGCAGGCCAGGGAGGGAAGCGGGCCAGGCCGAGAATCCTGATGGAGCCCCGGAGAGTGGAGAAATCAGAAAGTCCCTGAAGTTAGGTTATATATTGATTTGCTTTTCGCAGTGATCCCTCCGCCAAAGAAGTTGATGCGGAGGTTTTGTTCCTCCTGTTTAGTAAATCAGGGCAAGTAAGACTCGGAAACCGTCCCTGCTTAGATCCCAGGAGAAAGCAGTGACTTTCCACGCACACCCCTAATCTCCCCCCTGAAGCCCAGCGCTCAGTCTCCCTTCCATAGGACTTCCTGCTGTTCCATCACCTGTAAGAGCTCTGCATCTATTTGACCAGGAAAGGCATCTTCTTAGATAGAAGGGAGGAAAGAACACCTCTTTTAAATTCTCTCTACCTTGCTAAAGTGTTTCACATATATTTAGCTTTATGAAGCCTTACCACGATAGCTAAAAATGAAATGAAAATCATACTGTAATTTTGCTTTTATGGCTGTAAATTAAATTCTCTGACAGATTCTATCAGTAAAATCAACACTTCATAAGATACTTTGATCAATCCTGTCTGCCAGGAACCCAAAGTACAGTCTCATCCCCGGTGTACTGAATTTTACAATTCTTTCCTAGCGTTTCTAGACATATCATTTATTTTTCACTCTGCTGGTAAAATAAATAGTGAAGGCTTTTGTGCCTTGTTCCGCTGGTTGGACAATGACAACCCTGAGTATCACAGCTGGTGCTGCTGGACTACTAATGAAGGAACAAAATTAAACTGCAAAGAAGAAAGCTATCCAGAAAGTCAGGAAGCAGAAAGAAGAGGCATCATGCTTTATGGGTGTTCATTCTAGATATGTTCATTATATGCCAAAGCCTGGGGAAGGCAAATATGGAATTTAAAAAGACACCATCTGTTGTGTGATGTTCCACATTATAAACTTAACCCTTCATTTCTATATTCCCTGCTGTTCAGTCATTCTCCTTCTTCAGGATGAAAAAAAAGGGGGGGTTAGCACATTAACTAAGCAGGTTTAGCAGAATTGATGGATATTCTCTGCAAGATATTTTGTTAAGCACAACACCACAACCTGTGTATTTTCCCCAGAAAGAAATTCTTGTTACATTTTACTCTTAAAACAAACACTACCCATAGATACAGTGGTTGCCATAAGCTGAGGGTCCACACAGCCCACAGCAAACCACAGTCTTTTCTGTGATTTTCCTATTACTTAATATCTCTGGGCTCTTCGAAAGAAAAAGCAGAGCTTTTAGAAAGCTTTCAAATATGTGAAATGAGAAGTAGAGAATCTCTCAAGCGAAGAGAGTTTCTTTTTAAAAAATTTTTTTAAGACCAAAAAAACCCCACAAGAGTGTATAGCCCAAATCAAAAACATTTCTTGTTTAAATATTCAAAGGCAACCTGTGGCATACATAACAAGAGAAATTTCCATTAAAAAGAAAAACAAAAGTAAGGTAGCCTGGAAAATGCCCATGTTTTCTTCTTCGTAGGTCTGAAATAGCCCCGTTTTTAAAACACACTTCACAAATGCGACACAGCTCATTCAGGGTTGATTTGAGTTCACAAAATAATTTTATTATATGTAAGAAAGCATACAGGCAATAAAATGAAGAAATATTCACAATGCATAAATAACACGGACCTGATGCAGGAGATATTTTTCAGTAGATTTCCTTCTTGTTACCCATGTCATCTAAATGCTGTGTAAATAGTTTAGCAACAAGAATACTCTCTAAACATTTCAGAAAAATTCTCTTGAAATGCCCCCACACGAATGAGTATCTGATACTTTATACAGCTGAGAGGATG
This sequence comes from Ursus arctos, assembly GCF_023065955.2. Classification (NCBI taxonomy): domain Eukaryota; kingdom Metazoa; phylum Chordata; class Mammalia; order Carnivora; family Ursidae; genus Ursus; species Ursus arctos. Next base: position 61,467,082 of record NW_026622819.1, read on the forward strand.
AGATAGGAACTTGATTACAAAGCACAGAGAAGGAGCTAGCATTTGTCAAAGAGATACTGGTGGCTTTGGGCACTTAACACACCCAAAGAGAAGGGGTCTCCTCTGTTTTTTCCACCAAGAGAAGTGTCGAACTCAAGGATGATAATGAGGCACTATTCATTAGTTAGTATACTATTAACATTGAGACTAAAAAAAAAAAAAAAAAAAAACCATTCTGAATTCAGATTAAAGCACTACAAAAAGTCACCCCACTGAGTGGTGTGATTTGACCTGGTGAGATGGAGATGCAGATTTGACCTCTGTCCACGGGTGAGACTGTTGTAATGCAAGAATCAAGGAAACCTACTGTCTTCACTACACGTATCTAACCAGGACAGCCATTTGTTTGGTTCAGAAAAGCTATCTAACACCGAAATGAGAAAAGACGCAGAAGGCCAATTATTTTACATAAATACAAAGTGGCACATACTTTTTATTACTACCTAAGATCATAAATTTCAAGTCGGGTCCTTCTTAAGCTGGCTTTTATTTAAGATATTTATAGAACTGCAAATCTTTCTCCTGGGAAAATCTCTGTCATTTAAAAAAAAAAATTGAACACAGTAGTAGCTATGCCTTTTTAAGTTTTTCAAAATCTTTCTAGAAAAAAAAATTCACAGCATTTGTCAATTCTCACCTCATATTTATTTATGCCAGTGAATGTTAAGGAATCACCACAACTTCATTTCCTGTCTTCGCTGTGTTTCTAGAAGTTATGCATGAGCATTTAGAATCTCAGAGTTTGTCTGTGTGTGTCATCGGCCAATAAAGTGCTAGTTACATGGGAGAAATGTGATTGTAAGGTCTCAGATAACTCATTAGTTTCTCCTATGACGTCTGATAAATATAGATTTATTTAATAAATTAAAAATATCCATATAATACAATAAATAAATAAAACCAATACCAGCAAAGCATCTCTCAAGTCTGGAAAAAAAATTCCCACTCCTACTGTAAGGCTCAATTATTTTTTAGAAATAATTTATGAAGGCATGCACCTACCTTTACAATCTGAAAACTCTGCTTGGACCAGTGTTAGCACCTGTTTGTACACAGCAATCTCAACCCTTCTCATCTCCTTCCTGGAAAGGATTTATTTTTCAAGTGATGCTGTTCATTGTTGATTCTGTGCCCTATTTTTTAAGTCCTAAGATAAGAATCAGTTTCTAAAAATAATTTTGGAGCCAAAGACACGTCCTTGTGAACGTTCACTTCACATGTGTCCCTCTTTGATTCACTATGAGCAACACAGAAAACACACTGGAATGTATTTTAAAATATAGTTAGTTGTGTGTTGAAGGAAAAGCAGCAGAGGAGGGCTTGCCTGACATCTGCGTCTCACCACACCTTAGCTTCTACCAGCAAGCCGCTGAAAATCTCCTCCAGCTTTTGGGATGAGCCTGTCTGGCCGGATTCATCTCAGGGTTCAGGTTGGATGCTGTCCGTTTTGTGTGATGGGCTGGATCTTCTCCAGAGAGACATCAGTGTCGTAGTCCAATATGACAGATAGAGCCGGGGACAGCTTCTCCAAGGGTTTGGCCATTCCACCTGCCTCCTCCTTCTTTAGGTCCTCGGAGGAGCCCACTGCGTGTGGGATCAGATAAACCAGATTGCAGTCCTTGGAAATGGAGCCTCGAGGCTCGTGATGGCTGGAAAACACCACAGCCCCGTTGTTATTGATGCTAACCGTCTCTATGGCATTATTCGTTGTAGGGCAAAGTCTGTAGCATCCTAAGAGAGTGGAAAATGCCTTCCGAAAATCAGCATTAAAGGCATAAATGATGGGGTTCAAGGAAGAATTAGCCCACCCAAACCACACAAACACGTCAAAGGTGATGGAATCGATGCAGAAGGGCTTGGTCTCCCCAGACCCACAGAAGGGCACCATGCAGTTCAAGACGAAGAAAGGAAGCCAGCAGCACACGAAGACCCCCATAATCACCGACAGAGTCTTCAGAACTTTAGTCTCTCTTTTGAAGGACATCTTAAAGGAGCTTTCTGGCTGAGAACACTCCGCGGGGTTTCCATTACCTGTAGTGGGCTGGCAGTTCTTGGCGTGGACGGCTGCCCTCTCCAAGGCCGAGATGCGCCGTATTTGCTTCTGGGCGATCCGGTAGATCCTGGTGTAGGTGACAATCATGATGGCCACAGGGATATAAAAGCTTATCAGGGAGGATGAAATGGCATATGTCCTGCTTAAGCTGGAATCACAGTTGTCCGTGGTCTCACCCAGGGAAGTGGCATTCCCGTCGGCGGAGTCTGTGGGTTTCGCCTTATGCCAGCTGAGCTGCACTGGGATGAAGGAGATGAGCACGGACAAGGTCCATGCCACGCTGATCAGAATGAAGGCTGCCTTGGGGGTCATCTTCCTCTCGTACCGGAAGGGGCTAGAGATGGCCCAGTACCTGTCCACGCTGATTACACAGAGGTTGAGGATGGACGCAGTGGAACACATGATGTCAAAGGCCACCCAGATGTTACAGAAGGACCCGAAGGGCCAGAAGCCAGCGATCTCTGCCACCGCTTTCCAGGGCATGACCAAGACGGCCACCAAGAGATCCGAGACGGCCAGGGAGATGACAAAGAAGTTGGTCACCTTGGACCGCAGGTGTCGGAACCTGATGACAGCGGCACAGACCAGCGTGTTCCCCAGGAGTGTGGACAGGATGAGCAGAGACAGGAAACAGGCTGTGAGGATGCGGAAGGAGAAGTCTCTCTCTACCACCAGCCCAGCCCCATCCATACTGGAGGTGTTCAGAGTCCTCATCTTGCAGAGGGAGAGCACATAGGGGGCTCTGACACCCTCTGGTTACTAAGCAGGGATGAGGGGTCAGTCAGACCTGTAGGAGTCGTCACTCACCAGGCAGCCCCTGGCACAGCCCCGCCGGCTCCCCTGGGTGGAGGACCTCAACAGCATTCCATCAGAGGGCTGCGACAACTGCGTGCCAGCAGCCTGCCCTTGGCAACCCAAGGCAGCCCCTTGGGAGGTCCCTCTTGCTTGCTACGACTGTCTTCTGACTCCCTTGCTCCAGGTCACTGTTGTGTTGGCCAGCTGGCCCTTCGATTCTCCATGAAAGGCATTGGCTTTTTAGCATTCTAAGCTATCAATCTGGAGACTCCCAGGCCTCTGCGGATCTAGGCAATCGTAGTCATATTCAGGGGCTGTTGCCTCTCTGGTCGTGACGGTACCCTCCCCTTTTGAAGGTGCTGCTGAAAATACATGCCTCACTCCTCCAAGCCCCTGGCTCCACAGCAGCTCTCCAAATGCCCTAAAAAAGCGAAAAGAAAGCAAACGTTGTTCGCCAGGACCTGAGCAGATCGCAGCTTTATCCATATCAAACCCACTTGTCCCAGCTACCTACCTTGCCTTGAGGTGGTCTCTCTCAAAGCCCCTGGAGCTCGGAAAGCGGGCTTCGCTAGGCGCCGCAGCTCCCCACGCCCAGGAGGCGCGCCTCAGTCCTGCCCAGCGCGCACAGCCGGGGTCTGGCTCCTGATGCGCAAAAATCGCAGGGCAGGTTTGGGAAATAATCCCAGGCCAGGGTCCCTGGGGCCGGCGCTGCCCTACTGCCTCCAATGGCTAAAGATTGTTCAAAGCCGAAGACACACGGGAAAAGGGCTCCGGGGCGCTCGGCGCCTTCTTGAGAGAGGGCACCTCCCGAACTAGTCACTTGGAGAGCTTCTCTCTTTCGCTGCTTTTTCCCAGAACCGAGCGCCCGGGCGCCCCTCGGGTGGCCTCTGGCCCCTCGGGGCAGGGCTCTGCGCCTCTCCACCGCACAGTCCGCTACCACCTGGGAGCCCGTGGGAACGCCAGGCAGCGAGAGCCGAGCTGGCACCGGAGGGCGCACGGGACAGCCGGGTTCCCGCGGGGCACAGCCCACCCCGCCCCCGCGTCCCCTCCCCTGCCCTGGGGGCGGGCTTCGCTTGACAGGCAGAGTTGCGGGCGACAGCCGCACGTGGTTCCCTGGATGGTGCCGCGGGCGAAACGGGGGGCAGGGGACGCCCAGGTGAGCCCTCGCCCGCCCTGAGTTACCGGCTAACCCCGGGACCCTCGGATCCCTGGACAGCACGAGACAGGGCTTACCTGACATTAGAACCTCAAGTAAGCCCGAGTCGCCTGAAAGCGAAGCTCGGCCGACAGACTTTCACTGGGGTCGACCCCAAGCTCTTCCCAAAGACCGAAGCAAGCAGGAACCCTGCCCATTCTCCCACGCACACCAAGCCCTGGAACGGCCTGCGTCCGACCTGCGCTGTCTCCAAGTGTCCCCCAACTAGGCTGAGGCGTGCGCCGCCGGCGCCCGTACTCACCGCTCTCGGAGAGGTCTCGGCGCTGCGGCGCGCCTGGCAGGTGCGCTCCGCTGCGTCCGGAGCGCGCTCACTTCCAGCTCGGCCCGGGCAGCGGGCGCGTCACGGGCTGCGGTCAACGCCGGACTGCAGCCTGCGCCTCGCGCCCTGAGAGCGCCCAACCCCAGCGCCACCAACTCGGCAGGCCCGGGGCGCCCTCTGCCGGCGGCGGCGGCTCCCCAAGGCCCCGCTGCACCCTCGCAGGTACAAACCTCACCGGCACTGGCTCCCGGATTCACCCGGGACCCGCGCCCGGACCCGCACTTCCCCGACCATGACTGCCAGAACCTGGGAACGGGGATGCGCAGTATTCCTCACTTGGGACTCATTCTGCTAGAAATTGACAAGAATGAAAAATTCCTTTTGCTGGCACTGCATTCATTGACTCGGTCTATTTTCCCCGAGCACTCATTACGTATGTGCCAAGAGCAAGGGCGATAGGGTAAGCAAGATGCAAGATTTACCCTCCCAAGACCAGGCAGAACTGGCATTTGCTGTGCGGCCTCCGTGTCCCGGGCACACACCTGCCGTTGTTCACCCCTTCAAACAATCCCTTCTCATAGGCCTGGGCATCTCCACTTTGCCCAAGTGGAAAATGAGGTTCAGAAAGGTGTTCAGAGTTGCAGAGCTAATGAAGGTGCTGGCTTACCTGACTCCCGCCTGCGTGTTCTTTTCACTGACGCGTCACTGCCTACCGGGAGCTCCGGCTCTAGTGTCGGAGCCAAAAACTAAATAAGCAATTACCCACGGGTCTAAAATAGAGCGCAGGGCGAAATGGAGCAAGAGGGCCTCGTAGAGAAGGATCTCCCCAGCTTCTTCCCAGCTGCCCAGGACAATGCCTCACAGGTCAGACTTGGAACGAATTGGTACAATTACAGGCACCATCGCTGTGCCTTCCTGTGCAAGGGGCATCCGAGTCAGGGTGCCCGGCTTCCCGCCCTTTCCCTGCCGCTGCTGCCTCTGTGGGCTCTCTCTCTTCCCGGAGCTTGGTTTCTTCCTCTGTAAAACGGTGGTGGCATCGCAGAAGTGTTCTAAGTATTAAATGAGATGATGTTTGCAGAGGGCTTGGCACTGAGCCTAGGTACTCAGCCCCCCATGGGCAGAAATCCCTGAGGACTCATTAGAAAACCAATAGCCTTAGCTCCTTGAGAACCTGGCACCACACTGGAAGCTACAATTTCCTCTGTAAAAACCCAGAACCTAAGTAATAATTCCATTCAATTAGCCGGTACAACCTGCACCTTGGTTTTAAAGGAAAGGCCTGTATTCCTGACACAGACCATCCTGTGCCTCCGCCCCCAGCTCTCTGCTCCCACCCTTAGCCTTGCTCTCACACCCAGCAACACCATGAGTCATGAGTCAAAATCACAGACGCAACTTTGCCACACACGTGCCCAAAGAACCAGGTTCTTGTAGAACCGTCAGCCACGCTTAACATAATACTTACAGATCATTTTCCTTAAAGCAGTCATTCCCCCAAGCTTCTTGACTTCATCTTTCTTTCCCTTTTACTAATAAGTACAAATTAAAGGTATGCTTCTGATTCAAGATGGTCACATGAGCTTGAACATTTAACTCCCCACATTCTACCCACCCCATCCTGAAATGTTTCCAGTGCATTCCACCTGGAAATACACAACTAGGAGAAATTCAGCATTAACCCTGGAAAACAGGAAAAAGTGAGGTCTTTTTTCCAGGATAAAGGGCAGATGGGATTGGACTAGAGGAAGGAGGACTTCCCTGGCATTTTCCATATGGGAAGAAACCCCCAAAAGAACACACTACCGAGATCGAGGTAACAGACACTGGAGGTCAGGATAAGGCCCACTGAGAAGTGCCCTCAATGTCCAAATCCTCCCAGAGCCGATAACCTTGGCAATGCCCACTGCTCTTTAACTTAAAACAAGGATGACAACTACACCCAGAATACCCAGGCCCCCGGAGTCTCGTCCATATAGAAAGCCCAGTGGTGACTGGTCAGGTTCCAGATGGCATCACATTTAATGAAATACCAGTCCAATGGCCAAAAAATACTTGATATGAAATTTAACTCTTACCCAAAAGCTTGTTGGAAACAAATGACATTCATAATTTACTCCTTCCCATCCTCGTTTCTCTCAAGCTAGGCGGCTGCTTCAGGGAAAAAAAAAAAAAAAAAAAAAAAAAAACAACTCTCTTTCTTTGCTTGAAAAATCCCCTAAATTCTTCCCAAACTAGTCCAGGCTGACCTTTGTCATTTTCTCTGAACTCATTCCCCGGACAGGTCTAGGTGATCAAATCAACATACAACCCTTCTGTGGTGGTGGAGAGATATTCCTCACCCACAGGTAAATGTCTGCCATTTTCAACGTCAGAACATCCAATCTCCTTACCCGTAATGCACAAAAAAGGCTCAGGAACCCAGCTAGAGAAGGAGGAAGGAATCTGCGAATACCCAAGGGGGTGATTTTGTTTCCTGTCACCAGGAAACCATGAGAGTTGAACAATTTCTCATGATTCCAAGACAAACACCAGAGATCTCGTTCTAGCAGACTTAGTTCACTCATTTTTGAACATGATTGCCGAGGGAGCAGGAAAGAGTAAAATGTATGTTAAATCCCATGGTTTTTTTTCACTTTGCAGAGTGTGAATTTCAGAGGAACTTACAATTTGGCTAGAGATTTCAGCTTTTTTTCCATTTTTTTTTTCTCTCTTGAAGCCAAGGTGAAACAAAGGCTTCCGTTTTGCTCTATAAAAGTCTCCCCCACAAACATCAAGAACGCGAATATAAATGGAACAGGTATTCGCATTAGATCATGCTGGGAATGTCAACCCAAACACAAAAGCACCTTTATTTCCCAAATTGGCATGTCTTTTAAGCACCGCCCGTGATTTATGCACTGCAGGAAGTAGGAAGTTAAAATGATGCTTTTCAACAAATTTTTATTTAGAGTTTGTAAATCAATACAAAAGGCACGTTATCACAGGGCTATCTTAATCTCATAAAAGAATAAATAAAACAACTGAACTGTCATGTATAACAAAGATACATTTGGGAGGCTTTGGGATTATTAAAGCTGATTTTATACCAAAAATGATGGCTTATAATGTCAATAAAAAAAAAAAGAAGCAAGCTTGGCTGACCTTGACTAAGTAACTGGAATGCTTGTTTTCGACCATAAATATAGCATCTCTGAAATTCCCAATCCCATGTCGTATTTTCTTTTCCTATAGTTACGATACAATTCAAAAATCAACACGATTAAAAATCTTGAAATCAACAAATAATACTTTGTGTAGTGGTTGAGATGTACGTCGGCACACATCATACTCTCTCTGTTATTGCATATAGTCCTGGCTCCCATGTCCTCTCCCTCTTTTTCTGCCTTCCTTAAGCTTAACTGAAGAGGTCTTATTTTATCTCCTGGTATTGCCTTATGTTCTATAATTCTTTGTTGTTTTCGTGGTTGCTTTAGAGTTTACACCCCATGTAAGATTTTCATGATATAACTTCTATAATAGGAGCCTAAGGCAGATGCTTAACGGACTGAGCCACCGAGGAGCCCCATCCCTGTACCATTTCTGATGCTCTTCATTCTTTTGTCTAGATTCCTACCATCATCTGGTACCATCTTTCTGCTTGCAGAACGACCTCTGACTTGTCTGGTGGTGCAGGTCCGCTGGTGATTGATTCTTTCAGCTTTTGTATCTCTGAAAAATCTTTATTTTCCCTTTGTTTTTGAGAGAGATTTTTGTTCAGGTTAGAATTCCAGATCGACAGAGCTTTTCTCTTGGTGCTCTAAGAGGTTGGCCCACTGTCTTCTCACTTGTACTGTTTGCAGTGAGAAATCTGCTGTTACTGGGTCCCTCTCTACCGAACACGTCTTTTTACCCCTGGGTGCTTTCAAGATTTTTTTTTTCTCTATCGCTGGTTTTGATCAATTTAATCGAGATGGACCTTTGTGTAGTTTTCTTCAACTTCTTGGTGTGCTGGGGATTCGTTGAGTTTCTCAGTTCTGTGGGTTTACAGTTTTTGTGTAGTTTGAAAGAATTATCTATTCAAGTATTTTTTTTTTGTTCGTTTTTTGTCTTCCCCCGTTCTTCTCTTTTTCAGGTTCTTCAAGTACATATATATTAGATGCTTGAGGCTGGTGAACACCTCGCTGATGCTCTTCTGTTTCATTCACTCTTTTTCCTCAGTATTTCCTCTTGGGTAGTTTCTATTGCTGTATCTTTAAGTTCACTGGTTTTTTTTCTTGAATGTCTAGTCTGTTGTTAATCTCATCCAGTGTATTTTTCATCTCACATTTTGTAGTTTTCATCTCTATTAATTCAGTTTGCATCTTTTTTTTTTACATCTGTGCCCCTACTTCACTTTCAGACTCTATGAAATATAACTGTTTTCATGTCCCTCTTCACTGACTCTAACCTCTATGTCTGTTCAATTGATTGCTGTTTCTTCTCATTGTGGGTTGTATTTTTCTCATTCTTTTCATGTTTGGTGATTCCTGATTGGATGCCACATCCTGTGAATTTTATCCTGTTGGGTGCTAGCTAGATCTTTTCGTATTCCTGCCAAGATTCTTGAGCCTCGCTCTAGAACACATTTATACTCAAAAACAGTTTGATCCTTTCAGGTCTTTGCTTTTAAGGCTCACTAGGTAGAACCAAAGCAGAGTTTATTCTGGGGCTAATATTGTCCAGGACTGAGGCAAGATTCCTTTGTGTACTCTACCAAACGACTCGTAAATTTTGAGGATTTTCCAGTCTGGCTGGTGGCAACAAGCACTGTTCGTGGCCCCTATGAGTTCCAGATACTATTCCCTATCATCGGCACACCCCCATTTCCTCATATCACGCACCAACTGGCTCTCTGCTGAATACTCAAAAGAACTCTGAAGGTATCTGGTGTTCTCTTTCTCTCTCTCTCTTTTTCTGCAGGTCTCCCCTCTCCAGTGGTCTATTCTGCAACCTCTAGATGCCTTGGTGTCCCTAGACTTGCCATTCTGTCTCTTCAGCTCAAGGAGTCCACCAGATTCCACCTGTGCTCCCTTTCCCTGTGCCATGGCCTGGAAATGCTCTTGAGTCAGTAAGCTAAGGTGGTTGTGAGGCTCACCTCATTTGTTTCCCATCTCTCCAGGATCACTGTCCTTTGTTGCCTGATGTCCGGTATCTTGAAAACCATTGTTTTGTGTGTTCTGCCCACTTCATCAGTTGTCCCGGATGAGAGGCTCAATCCAGCCCCTGTTACTCCACCTTGTTTGGAAATAGAAGTATTGACATTTTAGATCTCAAATCTAAAAGAGCAAAGGAATGTAAGCAGGCAACAGAAATTGGGATTGGAAGTGGAGGCTTGTTACACTATACTGATCTTCTTCTGTTTTTTTACACCCCAAAACTGCTACTGACCCACAGCTCGGGGCTGCCCTGAGCACCAGCTCTAGTCCTGGCCCACTTGTTATTACGACTCCAGAATTTTCCCTTTCCCTTGCCTAAACCCCTCAGTCTTGAGAGAAATATGGAATCAGTTTGGTCCGGCATGGCCTTCTGGGCTGTGAACAGAGTGAACTCTGAGAAAAGTTAGAGTGCTTACAAACGCCGTCATGCATTCCATAAATATTTATTGAGTGCCTGTTATTGGCCAAGTACCCTTCAGATGCTGGAAATGCAGCAGGGAACAAAATAAACATCCTTGACCTCACGGAGTTTATATTTCTATGCTAAACGATAGAGAGATTTCACACAACACAGCATAAACTTGTTACGAGTTTCAATTTTGTTGAAAAATATTAATGCTCTTGCTAGCAAGATCATAAACTAAGCTAGGATGAAAGACAGGCTAATTCAAGAAAATTGTTTATACTGAGTAAATACAGAATCTATTTCAGTCACCTTAAAGAGTCTTCCTCGGGGCATTTAGAGAACACATGAAGCCCAGGGGAGACGCTTTGCAGAGAAAATGCCTCAGCTGGCTCTTGAGGCTGTAAACCAGCGCTCTGTGGAGAAACAAAAGCTGCTGATTTGTGTGTTGGGTCCATGAGACCATAATGAGTGGACAGCCTCAGAGAATCCTTCACAACAGAATCCATGAGCTGAGGCCCTTCTCCCAGCCTACCTCTGCCATTGGGTAAGTGACTTCCCCTCCTCACAGCATAACCGCCAACCAGTCTTGCTGTTCCCACTCCCAGCTTCAGCTGCCTCACCTCTGAGAGAGGACAGCATGGCTTCTAGTAGAAGGAGTGATGAGTCAGACAGGCCCGGCTCTGAATCTTGGCTCTGCTAATATCTAGCTGTGGGAAATTAGTCAAGGTTTTTTCACCTTTCTGACCTCCTTGTTCTCCCCCCTTGAAAATGCAAATACTACTATTTGCCATCCAAGGTTGTTGAGATTAAATAAGACCCCAGCTAGGAAATGTCAGGTAGGCAGGTGGAGATCAGGAAATGTTACTTCGCTTTACATTCCGTCTTAGCAAAAGCTGTTTGTCGAATGTCATTTGTTGGGTTTTGCCAGCTCAGCATCCGTTTACCGTTCTCTGGTAAAAGCATCCCAGATTTATAGGAGGGAATTTCCTCTTCTTTATTGACTACACTCTGCCGGTGTGATACAGTAGCCTGCCCCTCTGTAGCTAAGTGGATGGACAATGGTCTTCCTCCCTAAGATCTGAATTTTAAGCAGAAAGACAGAGAAGCTGATGGGGCGCCTGGGTGGCACAGCGGTTAGGCGTCTGCCTTCGGCTCAGGGCGTGATCCCGGCGTTATGGGATCGAGCCCCACATCAGGCTCCTCCGCTATGAGCCTGCTTCTTCCTCTCCCGCTCCCCCTGCTTGTGTTCTCTCTCTCGCTGGCTGTCTCTATCTCTGTCAAATAAATAAATTAAATCTTTAAAAAAAAAAAGAAAGAAAGAAAGACAGAGAAGCTGAAAACGTTTCGCGGTCATTCATCCCACTGGTACCGCCCTGCCTGGACCGTTTCTGCTGTGAGATTCCATATGACTCCTGCTCCCAGAGAGCGCTTTGCTCCCCATCCACTCCCACGCCTGTCCTGCATCCTCCCCTCTGTTCAGTGTTACCTTTCCAGAGGAATTCCTTTCATTTAGGTTAACCATAGCGACTTTCTGTGACTTACAACCAGAGAGCTCTATCAGATGAGCAAAACAAAAAGCAAAAAACAAACAAAAACCCAAATTTCATGTTTTATTTGGATTTAAGTCAACTGGAGCCACCAGTTTTACTTGCCTGGCCGGCAAGGGGGACTATTAGACACAGGACGTGCCAGAATTTTCCTAATTAACTGAAGAACCTATATATTCTATGTACCAGTAGGTCTTCCCAATGACTTATTTCATTTAAAGCCATCATTCCCTGTAACAAACACATTTACTAGAGTAAGTGAATAATGTAGTGTGTTTACATATTTCTAGTGATCCCTAGAGTTGCCCCTGCTACCTCCACCTGGAATCCTTGGAGCCAACATGCACTGAATCCCCACGTTTTTGGACAATGGAATTTATCTGATTGACTGCTTCTCCAAAGAGTAGAAGCACCCATCCCAGCTTTTGGAGGCTGGATTGGAACCAAGGAGACTTCCCAGAGAAGACAACACCCAATCTCATTGTAAAATAAAGGTAGGAATTATCCAGATGAAAAAGGAGGGAAAAGTATGTTTGGCAGAGGGAACAATATATGCAAAGACTTGGAGGGAGTGATCGTGGTGGGGGGCAGGGAGAAGACGGGGGAAATGACAGATGAGGTTGGAAGATTGGAAGGCATATAAAGAGCACCTTCCCTTATTTTGGAAATCCAAAGCATTTTTAAGGTCAGTATGTTCTTACTCAGAGGCTTATGGGGGGGTCTCAACATATCCAACAGGTCTCAGTTCGTGAGGCAGAGAAGTTAGAGCAGAAGCCCCCGTATATCTCAGTGGTTGCAGTCTGGAAGACATGGGGAACTTTGAAAAGGACGGAGACAATGCCCAGCAATCTTACAGACAGAATCTGGGGGCCTCGAAAGCAGGTTTCCTCTCCATACTGCCCATAAGTTGTGCAGCCGCAGTCTTCAGCCACCCACCTCTCTGAAACTCTTGTGTTGCCAAATGTCTACTCAACATCTCCTCCATGTCTTACAGTTGCGTTGTTAGTTTCATCATCTTCCTTCAAAATTTGCTGTTCTTCTTGTGATTCCTGTCTTGAAGGAAGATACCTCAACTCTCCCAGGCACTACAGCAGAAACCTATGCATGACCTGATGTCTTCTCCTTTGGTCCAGTTCAAAGTCATACACTCCTGTCCATTCTTCTTCTGGGATTCTTGGAAACATCTGCCCCCTTTTCTCAACTCCTACAACTACTCTTCTAATCTGGTCTCAACATCTCTCACTTGGTCACCACAGCCAGCCTCTTAATCATCATCCCAGGATGTGCCCAGGACACCAGTTGTTAGGTCATGGGTTCTATAGCTTTAATCATCAGAGACACCTTGTGAAGGGAGATTAGCAGAGACGAGCAGAATCGTTCATCGATCCCTCCATATCACTACCGGAGGCTACCAGATATTGTAGCAAATATTATTCACCATTTGTCCCGTTTAAAAAAAATCTATTACTTATAAATTCATTTATTAGGCCTTATATTCCTTTAGGCATCACCCTGTCGATTTAATTCTAAGAAAAGGAATTTTATCTGCAGTCTTGCAAAGGAGTCCCTCCTAATTAACGGTAAAGGAACAACAACAACAAAAAAAGAGCTGGCACAGCTGTACTCAGGGGGGAAAACCCTAAACAAGACAGCCTTTTGGGAAACGAGTTTAAATATAGTTAGAGGCAGGAAATATTTACAAAAATCTAACTCAGTTTTCTGTTTAATAACCACGCAAGGGACCTCAAGTATCTATAAAATCTCTTTGGACGTGCCTGGGCTCAGGGTCTTCCCAGTGTGATGTACCTTTATTCACACAAGGCCTTTTGTAATGATTGGCCATCACAAGGAACACTATTCAAATTGGCATCTATCATTCCTGGAAGGTTTTTAAACTGCATTTTTCTTTGCCAGATTTTCTTTGCCACTTCTTAAAAAACCAGAGTTAGCAGGTGAACTAGAGAATATGAGACATAGGGGCAGAGCCATAGATCTCTAAGATCCACATGGGTCAAACTATGGCAAAGCACAGCCAATGTCAGATGAATGAGGTTTCTGAATCAAAGTAGCATAAAAATGTTACTCTGTATTTGCTGCAATACGGTAAGGGTTGTGTTGGTGCTCCCGTGTGCTAAAATGAAACACATCAGAAGAATGCTAGCCACTAAAGCAATAAAGTAGGCAAGAAACTGATGTCTTTAGCGCCATCTATGGGCCAGCTCTGGTGGAAGTTTTATTGTCCTTATTTTAAATAGGAAGAAACAAGCTCAGTAATATTTGTCAATTTCTCTGACATCACATACTAATGAGAGATAGGTCTGGACTTCACGCCTGATCCTATCTGATTGAAAAGACTTGGCTTTTTCCAGTTTCTTTACATTTATGTGTTCATTCATTCCATAATGATTTATCAAAAACCTACCCTGGGTCAGGACTCTGTCACATACGTGCGTGTGCACGCACACACACACACACACACACAGTTTTTAAATAAGCGTGGATTTATTTAAAATTTACAACTATAACTTGTCATGAATGAAAGAAAAAAGGGGAAATAATATAGGCTAGGGATGACCTTTTTTGTAGATTATATTATCATTCAAAATATTTGCTGTCCTTCCTTGGGAAAATATTATACTTCCCTAGCTCATTGACTTCAGGTTTGGCCATAGGACTCATGGTGCCTTCCATATAGGAGCATTAAACATCCACACCCTGTTGCACCAAGAAGTGTCCATGTGACTTATTTTGGCCAATAGAATGTAGCTGGAAGTGATATGCACTTTTGTCAGGCAGATACCTTAAAACCAGCTCACAGTTTACCATCTCTCTTTTCCCTGCCATGAGTCCACAATGTCCCAGGTAGAGGCTGTCCATCAGTCTGTCCCCGAATGAAGCCACTGTCGATCGAGCTGATCCCTGATGGACATGCTGTTGCTGTAAGCCACTGAGATCTGGGGGTCATTTGTTAGCATAGCATTATACAACCTATCCTGACTTATGCACCTTCTTAATTGAGGGTTGGTTAGTGAAGAGTCCTTTGTGGAAGTAACATATGAGCTGATACCTGAATGAAGGGTCCTGCTAGGTGAAAAGCAGGAGAGGAGAACTTTCCAGAAAGGACAAAACAGCTAGTGCACATGCCTTAAGATGAGAAAGAACTTGGCACATTTGAGGAAACAAGACCTGGGTGTCTGGAGTGGGCAAGAGTAGGGAGAGATGAAGCTGGAGAGATGTCTGGGCTTGAGCATAGGGAACTCGAGAGCCAAGTGAGAAGGCTGGATTTCATTCCATGTGTGATAGGAAGCTACTGAAAGATTCCAAGCAGTGGGATGAAGTGATCAGATTCAAGCGTTCATATATATTTTATATATATATAAAATATATATGAAATAGGTTCATTATAAATATACTGACACAAAGAATGTATAGAACAAAATTTATAAATGATAATAAATTATATAATATTTTTATAAGTTTCATAGAGGCAACTGATTTTTACAAGATGCTTCATTGATTTTTGCCAAACTCTTGTGTTCTTAGTCAAATTATGATTGCAATTGATCAGCAAGTTTAGTTCTGACATATTAGTTGATATGGTAAAACAAAAGTGAAATAATTAGATAAATGTTTGAATTTCAGCCAGCCCAGAATGTGAGCAACTTCCACAATTGAATTAAATCTCTATGTAGAGCTCCCATTCCAGTGAGGTGGTTGAAAGCTTATCTTCATTAAAGTTTTACCTACCTTCCCATTTTCTTGGGGTTGCATCTAAGTTCCAAGGCCCATTGAGAGGAAGGACCCATTGAGCTTTCATTATTTCAAAGAGGCCACTATTTACACATTTATATGCCCCAATGCAAATGTCAGCATTTACGTATCCCTCATTCCTATCTTCCAGGACTCTTCAGGTCTGCAAGAGCTGTTTTTACCACTCATCCTTAAGAACCTGACAATCTCTCCGAAGCTAAGATTCCATCTCCCTATATTCATTATAGAGTCTACCAGGGAAGCAGGAGACAGGTTCCCTCTCCCTGGAACATATTAATATCTGGATTTTCAATTTTTTCCCTCTTCTTTCCTCCACCTTCAGCCTGAGGAAATCATTTCCAGGCTTGGGGAGGAGTAAATCCCTACACTCCCTAAATATCCCAATCCACAGTTTACTAGATCGTATAGTAAAAACTGGCTCACTCTTCCCAGAAAAATAAAGTTGAATCCCTACCTCACACTATATACAAAAGTAGATTCTAGATGGATTCGAGATCTAAAGGTGAAGCATAAAACTACACAACTAAAGAGTTAAATATGGGAGAATATCTTTATGATTTAGTATCTGGGGAGGCTTTCTAAATCAAGACCTCGAAAGCTCAACATAAGGCAGCAAGTTGATGGATTTGATTACATTGACAGTGGCACAGATATGCCCCCAGCTAAGAGAATGAGGAGGAGCTACAATCCAGCATGAGCTCTGCTTAGGAGCCAGATGACCTGGAGTGGCTTCGGTCACAGGTAGGAGTGGCTTTTTGTAACTCATTTGCCAGAAAGGGTGACCACAAAGGCACTGTGTGTGCTGGCTGGAGCCCCAACTCTGTCTCATCAATATTCTTCTCGGAAATTCCCATATCAACTCCAAGGCTTCTCTGCAGCCTGTACTTTCGGTTTAGTCCTAAGGCTATTTGACTTGCCCTTACCTCTGCCTGGCATACTCTTCCCCTGATCTCTGCACGGCTCCTTCCCTCCCTTCATTCGGGTCTCTGCTCCAACGTCATCTCCGAAGAGAAGCCTTCCCTGAGCACCCCTTCGGAATTACCACCCCAGCTTTCTTCATTCCACTTTTCAGTCCCCGAAATCCCAAATGTCTTGGCTCAAAGCCATCTCCCCCTTGGGAACGTAAGCTCCACAAAGGAAGGGACTCAGCCTCACTGGCGTCTGTCCAGTGCCGGCGCAGAGTAGGTGCTCAGTAAATATGTGGTGGATGGATGAATGGATTGGATCTAAAGAGCAAGCAGGATATGGAATTCTTCTCCGAAGAGTTAAAAAAAACGGAACAGTGAATACTTAACCAGAGCAAAAAGAAATGTGAAGTGTTATTTCTCCCTCATTTCTGCCCTATTATGTTAAGATTAATTTGACTAATGAACCAGTTCCTTAAAACTCATAATGGAGTGAGTCAGCTTTCTCAGAATAATCAACATTGTGTTTAGCCTCCAGGACCTATTTAAAGACATAATTGGCTTCCAAGTGATATTTAGTGTTGCTTTATTTTTAAACAAAGGGCCAATTCATGATGTGTTTTTCAGATGCTTTGTGTGTGAGACACACTGGGCTTTCACTCCCAAACAGGAATGCTTTTAGGATTATCGTCTGCATATTTGAGGAACAAAAGTCTAAGGCCTGTCTACCTGCTGACAACCGTCCAGCCTTTCGAAAGGACAGACGGCAGGTCAACTCTGCAGTGACCACTTAGATCCTGAGGCAAACCCCCTGTGTCTCAAGAACGGACGGGCCACTTTGAATCAATTGAAGGATGATTTTGCTGCTTCTTTGGTGTTTGGTCCATCCTGTTACAGCAGCAGTTTCCATCCCTGGCTGCATATGGAAGCTTTAAAAATCCAGATTGCAGGTCCCAACTTTTAAGATTCTGATTTAATTTGTCTGGGGAATACGAAAAAAAAAAAAATGAGAATTTTCGAAAGCTCCCAGGTGCTTCTACGCTGGCGCTAGGGTTGAATCATTGCTTTAAAAGATCCCTCATAGGACTTGGACAAAACAGCATGATGTCTCACTGCCGTCTGTAGTCTGCCTGCGGAAATACCGTTGGTTTCCCATTCGTCCACTCTGCTACTCGGGCCTCTCTGTTTTGCCGGCCGCTCCTGGTCCCTGACCTCTGGCCCTGACCCTGTACTCTCCCTGACGTCTTCGGTGAAGGAACCTCATGAGGATACTCCTTCCAGCTTTGGCCTCAACCCTGGTCCCAGGCAGAATTCCTGCATGTCACCTAGCTACACACACCCCCATTGGGGTGGGAGAGGGTTACCCCTGCCCCTTCTTCACTCACCCCTGCCTTTTAAGATCTACCCCCAGGACGACCCCATGCATCACATTCCCCACGCGAGCCACAGCTCTCCCATCCACACCCAACTGGTTGGGCCTTTGTCCTATGACACCTACTATTCCCTCTGCAAAGACTCTCCTTTCGAACCTCTTCACCTCACTTTCTCTAACTTGTCCTTTGAGCCCTGGTTCAGCCATCACTTCTGCCAGGAGCTCTTTCCTGACACGTACCCAGAACAGGCCAGCTGTTTCTCCCTCTGGACTCCGTGTCTGCGGCTTAGACCACCTGGCCCGTGCCTGTGTGGTGCTCACTGCCTCCCTGGACCCTGAGCGTCTCACCGGCAAGACCGTGTCTAGCTCGCCTCGGTGCCCAGTGTCCTCCTGGGCCCTAACCCAGTACAGCAGCATCAGAGAGCGTGGCGAGTGACCCACTAAGCAAATGGGACATCAGGGAGAACTGGGAGATTCGGCTCTTTTCCCAGGTGAATCTGTGTTTGGGCCACAAGCAGTAATTTATCATTTTTATTTTTAACTTTCTAAAGGTTAGATTTATCAGAATGCAGACTTAGTACAATACAGCTTTGTGTGCAAGGAGGAAATGAGGGAACAAGGGCCTTGATCCAGCCCACATATGTCTTTGATTATCTTACCTGGTATTTAAAATCATAACTTAGTTGTTAACATTCAAAAATTAGGAAATTCTAGAGATTATGGGGCTCCTCAGAAAAGGAGACCCCACACACCCCATATTCCCAGGGCAACAATTTGCTGGGCTGGGCGGGCTCTGCCCCACCTGGTGGGTGTGCCCTGTTCCCTTGGCTCATCTCCATGCTCACTGCCGCTCTCATGACCACGACCCAGCTGACCCTCAAGGGCCGCGGAGCTCGAGCCCCTGGTCTCCATCAACCTGGTGCATGGCGATTGGCATGAGGTCCACCATGTGCCGAAGAGTTAGCAGCACCTAACCAGAGTCACCACAGCCGTGTGGCATTAGGGAGGTGAGTTCGCAGCTCTGAGCCCCTTCGCCGCCGTCTAGCTGCTCACCGATGAGAAGACAGACCGTGATCACAGAAATACATGCGATGAAATAAGTACTTTCACAATATTAATACCAAAGCATGATCAATGTCAAAGATTCACACCAAAGCACCCAATGGAAAGTACAATAAAGCACCTGGCAAATTGAAGGACAGCTTCCTGGAGGAGGCGTCTTTTGAGCCGGCCTTGGAAGAATGTGGATCAGTTTGTCCAAGAATCAAGACTCTCTGGGAGAAAGGCATTCTAGGCAACATGTGTGCAAAAACAGGAGGAAGAAAGCAGCCTGGTGCATTCTGGAAACAGTGAACTGGTAGGTGTACCTGCAGCAGGTGTAAGGCAGGAGGTGAAACTTACCAGAGGTCGAGATCAGTATCAAAAAGCCTTGACTGCCAGACCAAGGAGGTTGGACTTTATCTGGAGCGCAAAAACAGGCTTCCAGTTGCAGAGTAACATGAGCTTAGTGTCTTGGAAAGATCGCTCTGGAGGCAGAGCTTATGGGTCAAAGCACATCCACCAACCATGGAGAACTAAATGCAAAAAAAAGAAAAAATCTGCTCTCATATCTGTAAGAAGTTTGTATGTGAATGTCCATAGCAACTTTGTTCATAACTCTAAACTAGAAATGTTGTAAGTGTCCATTACCCAAAAATTACGGTAAATTCCTACAAAACAGAGTTCTACGCAATGAGAAGAAACAAACCACAACTAAACCCAGCAACACGGATAAATCTCAAAAACGTGCTGAGTGAAAGAAGCCAGACACGCACACACGAAAGCACATGCTGGCAATTCCATTTAGATGAGGTTTCAGAACAGACAAACCTAATTAGAAACGAGTGATAGAAATCTGAGAAAGCAGGTAATAGATATCAGGATAGTGTTATGTCTGGAGTGGGAGCATACTGACCGAGGAAGGGCACGAGGGAACTTTCTGGAGGGATTCAATTCCACATGACACGTTGGGGGGTGGGTGGGCAGAGAGCATCGGCCTTCACAGGAAAGGCTTCGTGTCCTGCTGGTACATGACCTCAGCTCGGCCAGTCCGAGGCTCCTGCCCAGCCGGCGGAGCATCCCGTCCGGTGGCGGCTGCAGCAAGCAGTTCCCAGAGCAGGAATAACTCTCATGTAAATGGCAGTGTCCAGTGGTCGGGGTGGAGGCCACAGGGTCCTCACCACAGCGGTGCTGTAGCATGATTCAGGCAGGGTGGGGAACTATGGCAGACACTGTTCAAGGAGCTGAGAATACAGTGGAGAACACAGCAGATAGAATCCTTGCCCTTAGTAGAACGTTCTAGCTGGAGACACAGAGATGAAACAAGTCAACAAATAAATAACCAAGGTCATTTCAGAGAGTGACAATGCAAAAAAGAAGTAAAAGAATGATGAGCTCCAATGGGAGTGGGAGAGGCTCTTCAGATAGGCAGTCAAGGAAGGCTTCTCTGAGGAGGTGACAATTGACCTGAAAGCATTCCAGGCAGTGAGAACCACTTTAGCAAATGCTGGGAGGTAGGAATACGTTGGCCTGTTCAGGGTTCAGAAAGTTTGGCGATATTAATATGAACAAGGGGGAAAGGGGCATATGGTCAAACCGAAGAAATAGGACAAGACAGAGAATGAGGGTCCATAGGCCATGGTGAGCAGTTTTATTGTCAATAAAAAATGTAAAACAGATTTTATCATCAACAAAATTGGGAGATTCTGAGGATTTTAAAATAGGAGACGACAGGATCTGATTCCCTTTTTCCAGAAGATCAGGGAATGGATTATGAGAGGCAAGAGTGGAAGTGGAGATGTAAAATCAGGCGAAGAAGAGCGTGATGTTTAGTTTTCTGTGTCAACCGGGCTAGACTGCAGACGCACTTACTCAGGGTACTGCCGCAAAGGAACTCTGTAGATGTGATTCACACACCTACAGCCAGTTGACTTCACAGCTTCAGTGGATGACGATTTATCTGCTCAACAGAATGTTCCACAGTCATTCAAATAACTAAGGACCCTTTCTCCAGAGGTCCGCCCTGAGGACACTCCCTGCCACC
This sequence comes from Ursus arctos, assembly GCF_023065955.2. Lineage (NCBI taxonomy): Eukaryota > Metazoa > Chordata > Mammalia > Carnivora > Ursidae > Ursus > Ursus arctos. The sequence goes on from NW_026622819.1 coordinate 61,487,701, forward strand.
TCCCCCTGCTTTATCTGTCCATAGCACTTCCCACCACTCCTACACTGTCCTCATTCACTGTGTTTTATTGTCTGTCTCCTCCTTCTAGAATGTCAGTTGCCTGAGGGCAGGGGTTAAAAATTTATTCCCTTCAATGTAGAATCCCCAGCCCCTGGAACAATTACTAATATATAATTGGTGTTCAATAAGCATCGATTGAATAAAAGCAGGAATGAATGAACAATGAAGATTATAATGCAATCCGAGAAAAATGTTTATGAACTCTAACCTTATTTTATTTTTTTTATCAAATGATAGTAAAGGAAAGTTTATTGAGCAATAGTACAAAGCTCCCCAAGAGGGAGGGGACTGGAGAGGGTTGCCCTGAGCCCTAACTTTAATTGAAGACCGCAGATCATAAAATAATCACATCACAATCTAACCACGTGATCAGCAAGCGCGTGCTAAATCCGCCGCATGCCCTGCATTGTGCTAGACACTGGAGATAGAACTTTGAGTAAGATCGTGTTTTTTACAATTTTATTTTAAAGGGGTTCATGGTCTAGAGAGAAGACAGGACACTAAGACCACGGTGGAAGGCTGTGAGGTAAGTGCCCACATGAGATTTACGAAGTACAGACAGGGCCATGAAGCTGGGACCCCGGCAACAACAGCTCTCAAGCATTGAACTTCAAGCATTGAGCCTCACTGTGGCTGGCACCCTGATAAGCTCTGCCCATACCTCATCTCAGGTTATCTTCACGACAGCGCCATGGAGGCTTTAGAGAGAGAGCAGCTAAGGCGCAGAGAAGATCAGGAGCCAGCAGTTTAGGGTCTCCTAACCAATCAGGGTGGAGATAGACTCAGAAACCAGGTGGGTCTGCGTCCAGAGCCTGTGTTCTTAAGCACTGGGCCGCGTGTTTCCATCATATGTACAGAGAGTGGAAACTCAAGCGCAGGATGAACCGAAGTTTGATGGGTCAGAAAAGGAAAGAAAATGCTAGAAGAAGACTTCACTAAAAAAAATCTATCAGGGAGAGTGCTGAGAAAAAGCATGGAGTGTATGCATGAACTTTTCCATTCTTTTCAAATTCATACCATTGTGTACTTATTTTATCATCATAAATACCTGCTAATATAATCTGGAACTTAAAGTTTTCACTAGAATGTCAATATAAAAAAAATGATTCCCACCAAATTCCCTGTTCTAGAGTGAGGAAAACTTCATCTTGTGATATACTCAGCAAGATCTTCCTTCAGCTCCCTGAACTTTTACTGTGCTCAGAAATGTATCTCCTTCTTTGCTGACTTAAGCATTGTTTTTTTGCCATGCCCTGAACGGTTCAAAGTCCACATTAAAACGCAAGGGTTTTGCAACCTTTGTTGATGCAAGCCTAGCACGAATTCCCAAGCACTGTCTCCTCATCAACAAAGCTGGAAAATACTATTTTAGCTTCCATAGAAGCTGTTTCTGAAGGCTGTTTATTTGAAACAATGGTAGGAACACATGTGGACACTCACTTTTCATTCTTATATCTTCAGCTCATTTCTACTCCCTCCCTCTGCCTCCTTTTCCTACTTTTTCAAATTTAGTTACACTCAGCTCAGATATCACCATCTCTGCGAACCCTGCCCCAAGTCAATCAGGAATAGAAATCTAACTCGAAAGAGCTTTGTGACTTAAAAAAAAAAAAAAAAAAAAGTGTATGCTGGTGGCTTTATTGGCTCCCATAACTGGAAGCCCAGGAGCCCAGGTTGGCTGAGCCAGGGCCTGAAAGGATGTCATCTGAACTCTGTCTCTTTTGCATCTTTCAACTTGGCTTCTCTTCTGCAGAGTGGCAGAAAGTCTACCCCAACAGACAGCCCCTGATCCACATTCTCCCAGCTCAGTAACCCCAATAGGGGCAGTGGAGGAGCATGAGACCACATATAAATTCAGAACAGGGTTCTGTTCGGTCCAGCTTGGGTCTTGGAACCAGGACTGTGGCGGTGTGAGAAGATAAATGATTGACAATCTGACCAGGATCAAATGAAGTGAGTTGGGGGAGCTCTCCCAAAATAAACCGGGACACTTGGAAGGCAAAGAAAAACACGTGACAGAATTTTTGATAAAGAATGTCGCCAATTCTCCACCTGCCTATACATCTACACCTGTTCGCAATGTCACTTTACAGTTCCTCCCATCAAGAGAGAAAATCTATTTTCCCCTGAATCTGGGCTGGGCTTGTAACTTGACCAGTAGGATGAAGTGGAAGCGAAGGCGTGTCAGTCCCAAGCCTTGACCTTCAGAGGCCTTGAGTTTCCTTCCTCTATCTCTCTCTCCCTCCCTCTCTCCCTCCTCCATTCCCTTGTGGGTCCACTTGTCCCAGCTGAGGTCCCAGACATGTGAGAGAGCCCTGCTAAGATCCACAAAGCCACCGACAGCCCATAGCTGACCAGACACATGAGTAAGCCCTGCTGAGCCCAGCTTCCATCAGCACAACTGCCAGCCAACATAGACTGGGGAACAAACAAGTGTTCCTTGTTGTATATTCCTGAGGGTGTCTAGTTCTGGGGCAACTTTACTGTAGCAACAGATAACTGATACACTCTGCCTCTGCTCTGTCTCTTGCTACCCATTCTGCAGGCAAGTTAGGCAGTCCCTCCTCCAAGCCCTCATAGCCCGAGTCACATAGCCCACATTATACCGTTGCTATTTTTATATTGAATTATAAGCATTTCTTACAATTATTTGTTTACATACCTATCTTCTTGCCAATAAGCTCTGTGAGGGAGGGACTTTTTTTTTTTTTTTTTTAATCTTTTTGTGCCAAACATTTGGCACAAGGTATGGTAAAGAACAGAAACTGGTTCAACATTCATAGGAACTCTGAGGATAAGGAATGCTACCAAAAAACTATTTGTGAACCCTATGCTGAGTGCCCACATCACTGGCCAGTTTGAGTATCTTTACTTATGTATGGGGGCCATTTGTTTTCCCTTCTCTGTAAATTGTATATTCATGATTTTTGTATGTCTTTCCATTGGGTTATTTCTTCTTACTAGTTTTTAAATGGCTTTTCATAATATTTTCTGGGTAGGTGTTCTTTGCTATATCCATGCATTGAAAATATTTCCTCCCAGTCTGTGAACTTTTCACTTCTCTTATGCTATCATTGGTGAGCTATCAAATTAAATTCAATTTTTGAGTTTTCCTGAGGCTTAACTTTTCAGTCTTTCCTTTATATTTGGTACTTTTTGTGTTTATTTAAGAATGTCTCCTTATCCCAGGGTCATAAACATACCCTCCTACATGGTCTGCTAAAAACTTGGGAGTTTTGTTTCTCATATTCGGGTCTTTAATCCATCTGGAGCGGAGTTTCGTATATGACGTAAGGTAAAGATTCGATTGCCCCAGTATTATTTAGTGAATATTTATCCTACCCCCCTCACTTGGGATGCCAGCTCAGAGCACGTAGGGTCCTTGTCAGGTACCTGCATGTGGCTGCACCAAGCTATTTGTCGATTCCTGGGCAGCCACACTACCTGCCCGTATTCGTTAAATGAGTCATTCCACCTTACTCTTTTTTCTTCAGATCTGTGTTGGCTATTTCTGGTTCTTTATTTTTCCATATACACTTTATAGTCATCAAGTTGTACGTCCACACTCTCCTACACTAGATTTGTCAGAATTTTGTTTGGAATTGCATTGTATTTATAGGTTATTTGAGGAAGAAATTATGACTTTAAAAATGGAATCTTCTCCATGAACATGATGTAATTCACCATATATGAGATTAATTCTCACCGCTTCACCTGTATCAACCCGGTCCAAGCCAACCGGGTAGCCTCCCTCCTGGCCTCTGCCTCCACATCACCTCCCCTATTGCCTATTCTCCACACAGTAGCCAGAGCCACTCTTTTAAAGACACAAGTCAGTTCGTGGCCCTTGTACCGCCGAAAATTGCCTCGTGGCACCACCGGCGCCGAACTCCGCACTTTGGGAAACACGGGTTTAAATGAACAAATGAGTGAGTCAGTGAGTGGCTGCGGACTCTTTGCAAGGCCCTGGCAATAAACAAACGATCCAGTAAAGGGTAGTCCCCTCGGGGATACCCAAATGGAAAGCAGCGGCACCGGCCTGGGCGGAGAGAGCCCCGCCCGGCGGCGAGCACAAACTTGGGAGCGCACCGCGGAGACGGAGGGCGGGGAGGAGCCGTCAGCGAAAGCGCGGGCACGGGGGAGCGCGCGGGGCGCGGCGCGAGGCTGGGCGAAGAGCTCCGCGGCTCCGGGGCGGGTCCGAGGCTCCACGCGGCCGCCTAGCTCCGCTCGGGGACGCGCTCCGAAGGCGCGCACCGGGCGGCGGCGGCGCGCGGGGCGGCTCTGGCGGGAGAAGCGCTTCCGGTGGCGGCGCGGGCGGCGCGGAGCGGGTGCTGCGGGCGGCGCGGGCGGCGGGGAGCGGTGAGTCGCGGGCCGCGGGCCCGACGGGACTGGGTGGCGAGCGCGCGGGGAGCCCGGCGGAGGGGCGAGGGCGGGGGCGCGCGCCCGCGGGCCGGCGGCGCGTAGCCCCCCCCCCCGCCCGGGCGGGAGATCGGGAGCCCCCGCGCCGTGCTGGGGATTCCGGCCGGGGTCCCTGCACCTTGGCGACCCCTGCCCTCCGGCTGTCTGGCAGCTTCCCCGCCTGCAGCCGCCTGACTGCCCCTGAGGTTCCCCCTGAGCCCCGGTCGTGGCGTGCGTCTCGCCCCGCATGGGAAGGGGCTCACCCATCCACGCCGGCACGCGCCCTGCCACGCTGTGCCCGGCGGCCGCGTGACGAAACTCCCCGCGGTGAGGACACCCAAAATGGCTGCCGCGGGGATAGGCCACCGCGCTACGGGCGCGAGGGATTGCCTGGTGACCGGGTGTTACCGACCCCCGTGCCCCCACATTCCTAGCTCCAGGCTTCTCTTCCTGGCGCAGAGCGGGGCCCCGTGGTCAGAGAGGAGACCACCTGGCCCCTGCCCTGGAACCCGCAGTCTTGTAGGAAGGAGATGGGGGGAGAGTGGTCCTGGACCGACCTTGCATCTCCGTGCTCTCTTGATCTTTCCCATATGTCACAGGTCTCTAACCTTCCCAGAATGACAGCCATGGCATCCACTGAAGTGTGTATGCGGGTGACTTAGGTCCATTGACTTGTACATTCTTCCAGCCCTGTGAGGTTCTTGGTTTTGCTTTCATAATCCCGATGCGAAAGCTGGTACTCAGAGAGGTTGAGTAACATGCACAAGGTCACACAGTTGGCCGTCTGTAGAGCAAGGGCAAAGCTCAGCTTAAATGTTACTTGCTCAAAGATGCCTTTCCTTGACTGTGTTGCCTAAAATTGCCCCCTTCCGCACGCATTCTTTGTTAGACTACCCCTGTGATTTTTCTTAAATAGCATTTGTCATCAGTTGAAATTCGCTGTGTTTCCTTGCTCGTTTTTTTCTCATCTTGTGACCAGGGCCTATTTTTGTCTTGCTCACCTATCCCTCCCTGCATCCAGCAATTGCCTGTACCAGGTAGACCCTCAATGAGTATTTGCTGAGTGCCTGAATGAAAAAGCCTACTTCTCAGTGACTTCAGAGCTCAGGCACTTTACTTTGTGGACAACTGCCTTCTGAACCCCCAGTGCATTTTGTTTGTACTTTGCTCAAACTTATAATCTCTTCTTCTGCCTTGCCCTCTAGATTTTGACTTGGGCACCTCTTGATTTCCTTTTCCAGTGTCCTTCCCCGTTTCCAGGCATTATAATAGGTATTCAAGTAAATAAGGAGGGTTTGCAGCTCTTATGGTGCTGGACTCAGACTTGACATAGAGGATATATAAGATGAGAGGGGAACTCTTTGGGAGGATGGGTGGAGGCTCTACCAGGAAGTTCTGGGACCTCAGCAGGTCCTTTCTCCCCTTAGGACTGCCAGTGTCTAGCTTGCAAAAATGACAGTTGGGAAGGAAATATCTATCCATTCCTATCTAGCCTAACCCTACATATAATTGCTCTAAGTATGAATTCCAGTGTTAGATGGAGTTTGCAGATTTTTAAGCCCATGGGCCTTCAGGAAAGGGACAATATCTGTGGTTGGAGTCGTCAGAGAGGAACGTGTATAGCAGAGGCGGGCTATAGTTCAGGGTCATTCGGATATTTAGAATGCTCATAATACTCTGTAGGAGTTTTATGAAATCTCATGTGGATGGGTATAGAGAGGTGCCGACTGGGAGGAAGCATCCTTCCCCTTCTTTACTTCTTGGGGAGAAAGCTTAGAGGACAGCCAGAGCAGCGGTGACCTTAAGAGCCTGTCTGTCATCCAAACTTTTTGCTCTCCAGTATCTTAGAATAAAATATGGCATCTACATCCCCCCTACTGTACAAGCAGTGATCAGATGTATTTAGTTGGAGTATAATCATGGATGGAACAGACCTTTTGTGTGAGGTTAAAGGTAAGAAATCAGTAGCAATACGTCATAAAAAGGGGGGGGCTGACTTACAATGTGAAAAATTGTTAAGTTAGAATAAGTATCATACCTATACGTAATTATACGAAGTTCAAAGTTAACGAAGTTTTTAGTTAACTATTACTTCGTCAAATGTTTTCAGAGACATTATATGTAACCTGATTTGACTCTTTAAAGTAGTAAATACTCAACTGAATACATCCAAAATACCACAGTTTGGTGGTATTTTAACATTTTTATAGGCTGATGCCACCATCTTGAGTAAAAACCAATAGAATTTTTTTTAAAAAAATGGATGAGAACTTCACCCATCGTAAGAAATCGATTAAGAAACCCAAGCCCAAAGTTGATCTTGAGGACTGGAATACGTCCGATGATTGCATTGTCACCGGGATGTTTTCAAGTTAATCCAAGAGTAGGATCTGCATTGTGGGCTGGGAGGTAGGGGGTGAGGAGGATGCCGGCAGGGAGACAGGCAGAAGGCAGTAATGCTCCATGCCGTCTTGATTCTAGAAAAGCCCCCTGGAATAGAGGAGAGTGTGCAACAGAAAGCCATTGATGGGTGGAAATTCACTTTGAAGGAGTCTAGTTCTTTGCCCAGGATTCAACTTTCTGGTCTATAATTTGATCTCCTGTGTGGCCACACCCATGAGAAAGGAATGGGGTGTGTGTGCACAACCAACCCAAAGCCAAATGAATTAGTAAATGTGCTATTTAGGCTCCTCGAGTTAGGGTGATTGCCCTTGGCCGCCACATCACCCCTGGCCTCCCAAGGGTCAGAAGCGTGGCAGAAAGTCAGACAGAAGCAACACCTCCAGGCTCTGCCATCTTGGGGTGATACTTGATTTTTCTGAGCAGCTCTTCAAAACAAGAAACATTTTCTTGGAGGACTGAAATGAGGATTTGGCATTAATAATGCCGGGAAAGCCTAGTGTCTGGCACATAATGGGCACTCAGTCATGTCCCCCAGATAGTGATGTTGGAAGGCCGTGTTGCACCTGCCTGGCCCTAACTAAGCAAACCAGGGCGACCAGGCTTTCTTACCTATTTCAAGCCTCTCTCAAAGTTGTTTCAATCACAAGCAAGTTTCCAGTTTAATAATTTAATTTCCATTGTTAATTTTTAGCCAAGGTTAAAGGTCTTTGTTAGTAAGTCCCTGATGAAAAGCACATTCTCTGCTAACTTGTTACTTGCAAAATTTTGGAAGAAAATTTTTTTTGCCAGTTTAAGCATTTTCTTGACATGTAGCTAAAAGTTGGAAAACAAAGTTTATCTTGGAAAAAAAGTGATTTTTGTTCGACATTTCTTTTTTTTTTTTTTTTTTTTAAGATTTTATTTATTTGTTCGACAGGATAGAGACAGCCAGCGAGAGAGGGAACACAAGCAGGGGGAGTGGGAGAGGAAGAAGCAGGCTCATAGTGGAGGAGCCTGATGTGGGGCTCGATCCCATAACGCCGGGATCACGCCCTGAGCCGAAGGCAGACGCTCAACCGCTGTGCCACCCAGGCGCCCCTTGTTCGACATTTCTGATCCTCTTCTTCAGGCAGCCAAGCGCCAGTCCATTGCTCCCCCGACCCCATCACCACCACCACCACCAGCAGCAACTGCATTTACGGGCAGGACTTCAGCCAGTGAGGCCAGGAGCTCCCACTCATGGGGAACTGGCTCGTTAGACATGTGCCCTGCCTTTGTTTAGCATTTTACAATTAATAAAGGTTTAAAAGCTGTCTCGTACACCTCAGCTTACTAATCCTACCCACTCTGTGAGCCAACTCTTTCCTCCATCTTGTAGTTAAAATATTGACGCTCAGAGATGTGAAATGACTCACCCAGGGACATGCCTAGAAAGGAGTGACGGAGTCAGGACTCCAATCCACAGTGCATTCGGTCCAGTCCAGTTCTGATTCCAGAGGTTGTCCGGGCAGGTGCTCACAGGACCAGGCCACAGGGCAGGGAGCTAGCCTTAACAGGAACCTGCCAGAAAGACCAGGCCCAGCAATCAGCATTAACGGCCAGGGAGTCATCTAAATGTGTCCTGGCCCTACAAGAGGGTCAGCATCTTCCCTCAACTGGCAGGGGAGTGGGTCTTTATTTATTTATTTGTTATTTTTATGTTTTTCCAGACTTACCTACATAGGGTACCCCTGGTGTGCTTCTGAAACATCTAATTGCTAGGCCCCACCGCAGCTCGCCTGAATCCGAATCTCCAGGGAGATACTTTCCTGGTCACAACTGCTTCCCCAGCGAGCCGGGTTCTGGAGCCAGACAAGTTAGGTTCACATTCTAGCCCCCGTGCTTACTCGAGCAAGTTCGCTACCACCCTGGAACCTGAACTGCTGTGAGGCTTGGATGGGATGACAATCCAAGGAGAGCTCTAAGAACACATGGTTCTTAGGTTAGGGTTATCGTGGATAAATAACCTCATTTTGTGGATAAAGCTCCAGGAGCTTGGAGCAGTGGGCTACCGTATACGAGGCCACAGAGCCATTGGTGGATCTGGGATGTGAGCTCAGATCTGCTGTCTCCACAGACACAGTCGCCTGACCCAGTACTCACCACTTCCCTCCTTCCATCCATCCAGGGATCCCCAGTCACAGGACAGTTGGAAAGGTACAGCTTGGAGCCAGGAATTCGGGCTCAGCTCTCGAGCTCGTTCCGTGAACTTATTTGGAAGCGAAACTGATCACCATAGTCTCATCGGTGCAGACTTCAGCAGCCCTGAGGCTTATATGTGGTGGGAGGTGGTCCTGGGCCGAGGATCGAGGGGGTGGTCTTCACCCTTGCGTAGCTGTGCGCTGACTGTGTGACATCTAACCTACAAGGAAGGCAGAAATGCCCTCCCAGAATTGTTCATAAAGATTGTGGTGTAGTTTAAATGATGATTTGGGGAAAGATGGCGTTCATGAGCATTGCAGTAGGCCTATAATCGGTAATGTATTACTGTGTTATGAGGAGAAGGTCTTTGTCACGGCACTCATTTGGGCTTTAAAAGTTTATAAACTCGGAGTACATGGGTGGTGCCGTTGGTTGAGCGTCCAACTCATGGTTTCAGTTCAGGTCATGATCTCAGGGTCGTGAGGTCGAGCCCCGAGTTTGGCTCTGCACTCAGCATGGAGTCTGCTTAGGAGTATCTCTCCCTTTGCCACTCCCCCCACGTGCCTGCTATGTCTCTCTTTCTCAAATAAATAAATAAAATCTTTTTTTTAAAAAGATTTATTTTTGGAGAGAGAAGGAGCAGGAGGAGCAGCAGGCAAACGGAGAGGGAGGAGCAGACTCCCTGCTGAGCAGGGAGCCTGACTCGGGGCTCGAAACCAGGACCCCGGGACCATGACCAGAGCCGACCAGCTGAGCCACCCGGGTGCCCCTAAAAATAAATCTTAAAAAAAAAAAGCTTATAAACTCTGTGACTTGGTTATTATGGATTTCAGAGCAGGCTTACTCCATTGAAATCATGGTTATTTTGAAAAGTGTATAGATTTGGAAACCAGAGTCATTCAGCAAGATTAGTGATCTGATAACTCAGTACAAGACTTCATGAGCACGTCTGAGTCATGTCCATACGCAGTAAGCTCTATGTGTGAAGCATGTCTACGAGTTTTTTGGGGGAAATTTGGGCTGCATTCATTAAAATATGTTTGTTTTTCAACTTACTGTTCACTGTGTGTTGGGTCTTTCCAACCCAGGATCAAGCCAGTGTTGGGTACAAGAGAGGCCTTCAGTCGGTAGTGAATGCATAAAGTAATTTTGTTTGTGAATGAATGAATAAAAAGACTGAGAAATTTATTTTGACAAGGCTCTCTGAGACTATATTTATCTAAAACCTTAGCTAAGAGGTTGAATTTTAAGTTATTTTCCTCCGAAGCAATTATTTCTGTCCCCTTTCTGGGGTCAAGTAATGAATCAATATAATATGTAAAATAATCTCTTTAGAAGTGACTCATTTAAATGCAGTCTAACTCTCTAATAATTAACGGTCCCAGGTAGTCACATCCCGAATTCATCGCAAGTGAGTTTGTCTTTACGTGATAAAGCCTTGGCTTTCTTCTGATAGCAAAATGATGTCCGTCAACCACAGAAAACTTTTTAAAAGCTCACTATTTTTTTTCTCCTACAAAAAGATATTTTAATACCTCTAAAATACAAATTTTTCTTTGAAATTCCTCATGGAAAAGATTAAGTCATAATTAACACCTCAGTTGGTGAAACTTCAGGAAGCTCCTTACAGCTATTTAAGCATACAAGGAGGTCCCCTTCACCAGCCATTTCCCTGTCATGTCTCTGTTCTGGACCCTTACAGCCTCTGTCCCTCCTCAGCACCCCCTATTCCTTCAGTTCAGATCATGAAAGCTGAATCCATCGAACATCAGAAATGTGCCAGGATGACGTGGTGTAAACCGTAGCATTTTGCTGTTGACCAGTTATCTGCAGTTATCAAACCCGCTGGTCAGTGGCTGGGAAGTTGCTGCGGGGGAAGCTCGTCGCTTAGTTCCCCTGCGGCTGTGATGGGCCACCCCTCCTGCCTCTCTCTTCATGGCCTCTCCGAATTTCCGAAGATGTTTCAGCCGTTGCGCGTAACTGTCCAAGCCTCGGGTAGACACGCACGGGGAGTAGCCTCCCCACAGATGGCTTCTGATTCTCGACGCGGCAGCCTTCACTTGCTTCCGGTGTGATAAAGCCGGTCAACTCACACAGTCTTGACCACGTTCTTTGGCATCCTGTGCCATCTGTCCCTTGAAGGTATGGCATTTTTCCTTATCCATGCTACTTCTATAATCCAAAGATATATATGTTGTTCACTGAAACTTTTTTTTTTTTTTTTTTGAGAGAGAGAGGAAGCGAGCAAGAGTGAGGGCAGCGGCAGAGGGGAAGGGAGAGAGAGAATCTTAAACAGATTCCATGCCTAGCACGGAGCCCAACATGGGGCTCGATTTCACAACCCTGAGATCATGACAGCCAAAATCAAGAGTCGGATGCTTAAATGAGTGAGCCACCTAGGTGCCCCTCTCTGAAGCTTTCTTTTGAACCATTTTGGCTTCTCGATCATTCCTGCCGTCCCCAGTATCATCATAAAGTTGTACAACATAATGGCTTTATCCAGTGTTCTCTGCAGAAATTCCTAGGTGATGAGTACCTGTCATAAAACTGCCAGAACCTTGTGCTCAGCCGTGTTTGGGAACAGCTCTCTATAAAGGTGTCTGATCTTTGACCAGGTTCACCCTGGGCGGGGTGAAGAGCGAGCCCAGGAACCGCAAACCTCCAGATGGCTGTGCACTTTATGGCTGAACCAGACTGCAAGCAAACCAAACCGGTTCCTTCCTCTCCCGTCCCTGGGGACTTGGCTTCCTCCCCACAAAGGTGCCCAAGTTGGCTTTGGTACCCCCAACCCTCTGACCCGAACAGCTGTCCCCAGTATGCAGGGACCAGTGCTGCCCACCAGCCAGTGGACGCCCAGGACACGGTGGTTTGACCAAGTAGTCAGGGCCACGGCCCAGCCAGCTGATGGAAAGGGGGCGTGCCCCAGGGAACCCCCCCAACGTGGTGGCAAAGGCAATGTGGGCACATTCGCCTTGGAGGTAGCTGCAGGGTCAGAGGCCCAGGTGAGCCGCAGCCTCCTCTCTTCACCAGCTCCAGGTACAAAATGCAGCATGCCTGTGATGCTGATGGGAAGAGAGGTCCCCAGCAGCGCCTCAGGGCCCCCTCCCCCAGCACCCTGACTCAGTGCGCAAAGAGCTGCTGCTTGGTCTGCAATCAGAGGGCCTGGGGCTGGGGGTGGACGGGAGGCCCCGCTGTTTAATGTGGAATAGGACACAGATTTTTAAAAAGAAAAAAAAAAAATGAAAGTAGGACTCCTGATTATAGAAACTGGTTGATTTATTTAGAGTAGAGAAAGTGAAGTGTGCTTGAAGGTTCATGCATGAAAAGGCTTGTCTAATTGAAACATGGGAGTCACAGTTAATAATTAAAATTTTACCTGGCTTGAGGTCAGCTGTCTTTGTAAGAATGTTAATATGGCATTCCTGATTAGGCTTTGTGTTTTTGAAATTCGTAGGGGCAGAGACAGCTTATCGAGGCTAGTTGGTATTTCTTATGCCAGGTTATAGTGTTACTTGAAATCCTTTCCAATTAGGGGAAATAGTGCTGTTTTAGTTTCCTATCGCTGCTGTGACAAATAACCACAAAGTTAGCAGTTGTAAAATAGCACGTTATCTTACAGTTTTGGAGGTTGGAAGTCTAAAATGAGTCTGTGTGACTTTTGGAGGCTCTTTGCCTTTTCCAGCTTCCAGAAGCTGCAGGCCCTCCTTGGCTCACCGCCCCACATCACCCCAGTCTCTGCGTGTCTCACTTCTGTCCCTTGGACTCTGCCTCTCCTGCCTCCCTCTTTCTCTTGCAGGGGCTCTTGTGATTACATCAGGCCCCCCTGAATAAGCCAGAGTGGTTTCCCAGTCTCGAGATCCTTAATCACACCAGCAAAGTCCCTTTGCCACAGAAGGTAACATACTTGCAGTGTGCGGGGATAGGATGTGCACATCTTGGGAAGGGGCATTATTCTGCCTAGCACGAGTCCCATTTAAGGCCCATCACTGTATGCTCTCAGTGTCGGCTTGGGTGGGCTTGGCCGGGAGTGTGAAGACCCGCCTCCTTCCTCTTTGGCCAGGTAGATAAGGGTCAGCTGGGAGCAACACTTCCGGTTCGCACCTTCCTCTTCCGTAAAATGTGTGTAGTATTCCCAGAGCACAGCGTCGTGAGAGCTGAGGTAGAACGTTCCGCCACGGCTCAGAGTGGGGCTGGCACTCTTAGGCAGGCATCTAGCCCAGTCCCCAGACCAAACATGTTGAGATGCCTTTCCCCATCTCTCTCCTTTGTCTTTGCCTGTTAGAGACTTTGCCAGGCCTCCACAGCCTTCTTGCTCACGTGGTCCAGAGTCCCACAGGGTCCTTGTAGGGCAGAACTTCACAGCATCAGTAGAAACGTTTGCATTTGGAGCAAGGAGGAGGGCCTCAGAGAACAGTTCTGCGCAGGCGCTAGTTGGCGTACTTTGAGGGGAGCCTAGCTAACAGGGAGTGGTAAAGTAGAGAGAGGGGGCTGGCAGACCGGTGCCCAGGAGTGCAGTCCTGCTCTGGTCCTGCGGCTTTTCTTCTGCCACCAGCACCAGTCACACAACCTGGGCGGGGTATCTGCCCCCCGACCCCGGGCCTGTTTCCTCATCTGTATGGAGCGGTTAAACATGGTGGGTCTTTTTTAGAGATCCTGTCCAGCTCTCACGCAATTAGGACGTTTTGATTTTATAAAGTGACCACGTTTTAAACCCAGATCATGTTTGTGGCAACTTGACCTAAATGCTGCTTTCTATTTCACGAGTTGGAGATGGTTTGTTATTAAGAACTAGAATTCTATGAAAGCAACGTGTTATTTTTGGGGAGGATGCATGTTAGGGGTAAAGGACAAGTAGTGATGGTGAGGGTTCTATTGAAGGGAAGAAAGATGACTTGGTACTCAGTTATATGAGAACAGTCCATGTCAGCTATCCACTGGGGAACACGGTGATTGCTCAGGCCTGAGGGGCGGCAGAGGCAGCGCAGAGAAACGCCGGGAAGGAAACGGCTCCAGCGGCACGTACGGCCTGGTGCCCAGACTGCTGGAGGGCCGGGGCCGGAGCGCCACTGTCCCGTGCCTGGCCTCATGCTAGGCCTACGCAATCTCTTCCCTCAAAGCTGGTGCTCTCCTTAGACTAGATCTGTCTGTGACATTAGCAGACCGAAGGGTCAAATAGCTAAGGAGGCTTCAAACGACTGCTTTGTTATTCCTGTTGCCCTCCCCTACATTTCTAATACCAGTTCGAAGAGCAGCTTTCTTTTCCAGGTCATTTTTCACTAAGTTATTTTTTAGCGCTTCTCAAGTTCTTAGGTACCTTAAGATGCCAGGTGCAGGCATTTATACTTCATACAGCTTTGAGGGAAAAGATCGTAGACAAGGATACGTTCTTTATCATGGTGAAAAACTGAAAATAATTTAAACACTAGAGGTGTTATAAACGCAAAATGAATATTTAGTGCCATGTAGAATGCTCATGAAGTAAGCGCAAAAAAAATTAAAAAACAAAATGAAAATACAGAGTATGACATCAACCTTAGTTTTTTATTCATATGATATGTATAAAAAATGTCTGCAAGGAATTACCAAAACATGATGGTTATCTCAGTGTGGCTAACTTATCAGAAATTTTGTTTCTTTATTCTGTATTTTCTACAGTAAGCTTATATTATTCAGAACACTATCGTAAGTATGCATTACAGTAAGACAGTGCAGTTCTAAAAATAAGTGTATATCACTCAGAGAAAGAAATTAGTTACTTTTGGGAAAATAGTAATGGTTCTTAGCCATAAAATAGGTATCATGGGAGGGAAACGATACGCCACAGTGTTACTTGTATTCATGGGCTTGTCCGAATGTGTTTTTCCCACCGTGTCCCTGTTAGATCGAGGAACATTACTCTGCATTTTTGACTGGGTGGTGTATACGCTGAACAAGGCTGACTGAATCTGAGTCTTTTTCTAGTTGTAGAATTTTTAGCACGTAGCCCTTTTGTGCATAATTAGTCACTTCTACCGCTAGAAATAACAAATTTAGTAGAGCGGAGTGGTGTAGTCGTATGGTGTTGGCTGTTGCACCCAGAAAAGGGGTTTCAAACTTCAGACCCTGTTACTGCTGACGTTATTTTTAACTTTTTCTATTTCTACTTTTTCTAGAGTATTTCTAGGCTTCCGAAAGTTAAGGAATGATGAAATACTGTGTATCTGTAAGGAGAAATATGTGGGAAATTATTGAAATTTGGTTAAGATCAGTTGGGATTTATGGATAAAGTAAGCTTTGGATTTAGATGGTCTTTCTGCCATTTATAGCAAAGTTATTTTTCTAAAGAGGAATGTACATAAATCTTTACCTGGAAATTAATGTGACTATAGAGTTTCCAAAATGTGTAGCAACATCGTAAATCTTAACTCGACTTGTCTTTTTGACCCTCTAGAGTCCAGGACGATGTCTGGAGAACTTCCACCGAACATTAACATCAAGGAACCTCGATGGGATCAAAGCACTTTTGTTGGACGAGCTAGTCATTTCTTCACTGTAACAGATCCCAGGAATATCCTGTTAACCAACGAACAACTAGAGAATGCAAGAAAAGTAGTGCATGATTACAGGTAACATTAATGATCATGCTTTTTGATTAATACTGTAATAGGTCATCATGTTAGCCCACTGCCTTGACACCTTCACTTAGTCATTTTACAACTTTTCTCTTTTTTGCAATGGAATCCTCTTTACCAAAAAAAAGAGGAAGTAGGAAGACAGACGTGCTTTACCCCCTGAGGCTGAGCCTTAATGCAGATATCCGGTGTTCACAGTGACCTGAAAATAAGAGCTGTCCCTCCGACTCCTAGGTACCGATCTGTGAGGTCCCCTTTCCCAGCGCTCTGCCTCCTCTCCAGCACATCCCTGTATCTGTAGCCCCCGTGCATCTTCTGTCTCCGGGTGCAGACAGCATCGTGCAGAAAGCAAATTGTCGAGAATTAGAGTAGGTTGGTTGCTTCTGAAATAAAGTGTCAAGGAATGAACCTCGCAGGCAGGAGCTCAGGTGGAAGGATGCTGGCGGCAGTTTGTAGGTTTGGGCTGTAGTTCATCAGTTCGAAGAGCCAGTCATGCCGTCGGGGAGGAGCTGCTCTAAGGAGGCGGTGGTCACAACCATCTCCGTAAAAGAGCACATAAGAAATATTTCAGGCTTTGTGGGCCACAGAGGGTTTCTGCCCCAGAGTTTGCTTAGTTTTTTGTTTTTGTTTTTTGGGGTTTTTTTTTACTTTTTATTTTTTTTAAAACAATCCTTTTAAAAAATTAAAAGGCACTCTTAGCTAGTGAGGCAGACAGGCCACAGACAGGAGTTTACAGACTCCTGCTCTAGGGGGGAGTCAGCCAGAAGGTGAGACTTGGAGCAGTGGACGCTCCAAGCATGCTGGGAGCAGCGCACACAGGCGGGGATTTGACGGTCTCGTGGGTGGTTAGGGAAGGAACCAAGGGCAGTCTGTAAAGTTAATCGCCAAACACTGAGGCTGGCCAGATGTTAGCATGTGCCAGCGCATCAAGAGAGAAGAGCCGAGGAACAGAACATCTTAGAACCTTACGCGAAAGTACTGAAGGACAAGCAGAGAGAGAGCAGAAGCACGTGTCAGGAATTCAGGAAAGTAAATGTCCTATGAATCTGGAGCAGTAGCCCTAAAAGGGAGAGGTGCAGAGGAAAAGACAGCTAGAGGAGTTGAAGAGAAGACATAAAAACACTGCAAAGAAGCTAACACTGTAGGAGCGAGACGGGGCAGTGGGAGGCACTAATGACAGAGCTGGCTCAATGAAAAAGGAGGGACAAAGACGTGGAAGGTAAACCCGACACACTCTTCCAGTGGGGAAGAGCAGAGGTGGGCACACTTTTCCCACAGAGGACCAGACGGCAAATATTTTCAGCTTTGCAGGCCATACGTTCTCTCCTGCATATTCTTCTTGTTGTTCCTGCTTGTTTTACAACCCCCTAAAAACGTAAAAACCATTCCTAGTGCACAAGCCATTCAGAAACAGGCCACGGGGGGGCTCCTGGGTGGCACAGCGGTTAAGCCTCTGCCTTCTGCTCAGGGCGTGATCCCGGCGTTATGGGATCGAGCCCCACATCAGGCTCCTCCACTGGGAGCCTGCTTCTTCCTCTCCCACTCCCCTTGCTTTTGTTCCCTCTCTCGCTGGCTGTCTCTATCTCTGTCAAATAAATAAATAAAATCTTAAAAAAAAAAAAAAAAAGAAAGAAACAGGCCACGGGCTATACTTTGTCAGTTCCCGGTACAGGCGTAAAGGTGGGAGCAGATTGGGGGTTGCCAAGAAATGGGGGAATGACTCCAGAGGATCCTGCAGGAACTTTGGGGGAGACGAAAATATTCCATACCATGATTCTGGAGGTGGCTGCAACACTGTACCTTTTCCAAAGCACATCAGATCGTACGCTTAAAATGGGTAACTTTTATTGCATCCGTAAAGCTGATTTAATTTTTTGAAAAAGGAGACGCTTCCCAATTCATTTGCAACACTGATACTATAAATGACAGAAGTACACTGAAAGAATACAGTGATCCATCTTGCAAATTAATAACATAAAAATCCAAAATAAAATACCAGCACATCAAATCCAGACTTTCATTAAAGTATGAACAAGCAGGATTTATTCCAGGAATAAAAAGTTGATTTATTTTAGGACATCTATCAGTGTAATTTGTCACATCAAAGCAGGAAAGGCACATCTTGATAGATGCCCGAAAGAAGGTTAAATTATCCATGTGTTTCTCAGAAAATAATTAATCAGCTAGGAATAATGTACTGTATTTCTTTAATATGGTAAAGAATACACACCCACGTTAGCAGCCAGCATCACACTAAGTAATGAAACAGTAGAGCTGAACTCCCCAGACAGTTCCTTAGAAGAGCAATCCTGTGAAATATTTCCCCCCAACACCAGAGGGAGAGAGAGAGAAAGATAAAAAGAAAGGCAGAAAGAGAAAGATAGGAAGATAGGAAGGAAGGGGGGAAGGGGGAAAGAAAGAAGAGAGAAGGTGGCTTTCATAGTCAAAATTTGGAAAAGTTTATAGCCCATTCTTTTGTTTTTTCTTAAGATTTTATTTTTAAGTAATCTCCATACCCAACACGGGGCTCGAACTTACAACCCTGAGATCAAGAGTTGCATGTCTCACTTACTGAGCCAGACAGGCACCCCTACATCCTGTCGACTTCTGAAAAATTCCAAGAAGTATCAGAATAAAGAAAGCCGTTAGTAGTCCGTTTTCCCTAACTTGAACATGGGCCTTTTTTCTTTCCCGTAAACCTTATAACATCTAAGAACACTCCTCTAAAAACCTTGCTCTACAAGTCATTCTCTTTAAAGTCAGGAGCAAGTCCAGGGATACCTTTATCCTCACTGTTGTGTGGTATTGTTCTGGAAGCCCTAACCAATTCAGTAAGACATAAAAAAGAAATAAGAGGAGGGGCGCCTGGGTGGCTCAGATGGTTAAGTGTCTGCCTTGGGCTCAGGTCATGATCTTCGGGTCCTGGGACCGAGCCCCACGTCTGGCTCCCACCTCAGCAGGGAGTCTGCTTCTCCCTCTCCCTCTGCTTGTGCTCTCTCTGTCTTCCTCTCAAATGAATAAATAAAACCTTTAAAAAGAAATAAGAGGGGTGCCTGACTGACATACTGGTGGAACTTGGGGTCCTGAGTTTGAGCTGCATGTTGAGTGTAGAGATTGCTTAAATAAATAGACGTAAAAAGAAAAGAAAGAAGATGTACAAATATTAAAAATGTGACAATTTCTTTCTCCTTCCTTTTTTTTTTTTTTTGCAAATGATTTTTCTCACCAATCAACTAAAAAAACAATGGAACAAAGAGAATATGACAAGTGGGCTACACAAAAAAGTCAGCAGTTTCCCATACACCAGCAATAACCAATTAGACAATATTATTTTAATATCATTCGTCAGATAGATAGATAGATATAAATAAAATATCTGGGAATACACTTACCCGGAAATGTGAAGCAGTTCCAAGCCCACTCATTAAAAGGAGCATTTGATAACTGGAGAAACGTGCAGTAAGTCTGGATGGAAAGTCTTAGTACAGTAGAAGTGTCGATTCTCTCTAAATCAATACAGTTCTGGTCCAAATATAATTGTGCTCACCTATAAAATTGACAGAATAATTCTAAGCATTGTCCGAAAAAGTAATGAGCATAACTCAGTCACTTTTGAGAGAGGAGGGACTGCTGTTCTACCAGGCACAGAATGGATTGTCATTTGGAGGTGGGCATCGGCCCCACAAGCTGAAGATAGTAGGAACTCTCTAGAAATCCCCAAAACCAAGCCCAGCGTTCAAAGAATCTCAACTGATGATGGGGGCTATGGCATTTAAATCTTGGTGTTAGGGTAGCGGAGCCGCCAGTGGGGAAGTCAAGGTAAGCAAGTTTCACATTTTCATATCTTAAGATAAATTCCAAATGAGTTAAAAACCTCAGTGACAATTAAAAAAAAAACCTGTTACGAAAGTGCAAGACGTAGAGGCGAATATTTGTATAACCCTCAAGCAGGTCAGGCCTTTCTAGGCAAAGACTTCGTCTGTTCCTGCCTGACTACATCCAGATAAAAATGTTCAGGGGCACAGATGACACGGCTAACAAGAGTCACCCACAGCGGGTCACGTTTACATGGGAGCCGCTTAAACAGTGGGGATGCCGCTGCTGATCGACAGACGTACTCAAGTAGAGAAAAAGGACAAAAGGTGCATTAACAGCCTCAGTATTTTACATAACTTTTGTCTCAGCCAATGTACTCGTTTGTTTCTGATTAATCTTGGATGCAGGGAAAGATTTATTTGTAAGGAGATTGACGTCCTCATCCTTTACAAATGAAAAGATTAGTGGCAATTAAAGTGCCCAGTAATAGGGATCGGGATAATCTACTATCTCATAATCGCCGGTGGAAGATTGGAGCATTTAAAAGGATGATGTGTTAGTTCCATTTCCTAAGGCGGCTGTAACTAATTACCACCAGCTGAGTGGCTTCAAACAACGGAAAGTGTTATTTTACTGTTCTGGAGGCTAAAGTCCGAAACCAGGGTGTTGGGAGGGCCACCTCTCTCTGAAGGCTCTCCGGAGAACCTTTCCTCCTCCCTTCCAGCTTCTGGTGGCCCGAGGCGTTCCCTGACGCTCCCTGACTTGGAGCGACATTATTCCAATCTCCGCCTCTGTCTCTGTCGTCACAGGGCCTTCTTTGTCTGCGTGTGGCTGGCTTGTAAGGGCTCCCGTCATTGGATTTAGGGCCCCCCTCATCAGCATGACCTCATTTTAACCATTACATCCACGAAGACCTTGATTCCAAATAAGGTTCTGAGGTTCTGGGTGGATATGAATTTGGGGGAACACTATTTAACCCAGTATAGGTGATAGAGAAGAAGTTCTAAAGATACAGAAAAGCATTTACAAAATAGTATTCATTTTAAAAGGGTCATAAAACAACAGGGTGGCGGTAATAGGGACCCTAAGTGGCGAATACAGATCCTGCGAGACCCGGGCCGTGTCTTCGCAAAACAGCATCAGTGGAAATGGGCACTCAGAGGCTTGAGTGGTTTTAATTGCACTGATGAATGTCTGTATTTTCTAAATTTAGCCATGAACCTGTGTTTCTTTGATCAGGTAAAATAATGAGCCTTTCTAATCCAGGGTTTCAAACCGTCGGTATAAAAATGAATTAATGTTCTTGATTGCCACAGCTTTTGTCTAATTGGTTGAAAATATAGAGTTTGCAAAGTTCAAAATACATTTTTAAATATGTCATTTAAAACAAGGAATATTTCAAAGTTGAATAAGATACAAGATAAGTTTTTGTTTTTCAAAATTACAGACCATTTGCGATATGTGGGTTTGAAATGTTCATTGTGTTTACCGTCTCTTGTACTAAAATTCCACTGCAGGCACAGTTGTTTGAGGTAAGGGTAAACTTAAAAACTTTCTAGCTACATGTCTCTAAGAGCACTGGTGAGATATTGGAAATGAACGGTTCCCTTGTTATTTCTTGTTTCCCTAGGCAAGGAATCATTCCTCCAGGTCTTACGGAAAATGAATTATGGAGAGCAAAGTACGTCTATGATTCAGCTTTTCATCCCGACACGGGTGAGAAGATGATTTTGATAGGAAGAATGTCAGCTCAGGTTCCAATGAACATGACCATCACAGGTTGTATGATGACATTTTACAGGTAAGTTATGGAAACATCACAACAGTTCATTTTATATTGCAGAAGCTTAACGTACATTTTGGTATATAAATAGTTTTATTGAAATAAATGTCATTTCACGTTGAGTTCCATTTTGTATAAATGTCGCAACTGTCTAGGGGGTTGTTTTAACTTTTCCTGGTGCTAAATAAATAGTATTCTCTTTGTTGTTCAAAGGAGACTGAATTTTTCCCTAACTCTCAACACCCAAAAGGAAATGAGATGGAGAAAGACAATTAAAAAGTCTCTAAGCAAATTCTCTTTCTAGTCAACTCGTAAGACGCAGATGTGCGTGCAGATGAGCCGTAGGCGCAGACGTTGAGGCTTTTGCACGAGCCGTTAGGGGGATCAGGGCTGCTCCCCCGCACACAGCTTGCTTCTCTGCCTAAGAGAGGGGGCCTGACATGTGTTGAGTGCCTGGTGTACGCCAGGCTCTCTACAGATTTAAGATCAAATTTAAGGAGGATGCCTTGATCCCCACCGTGGCCCTTTGAGCTTGGGGTTACCCGTATCCAAAGAAGGAGGAAGATGCTGAGATCCAGAGGGTGCCCAGCTGCCCCGCCACACAGGTCCGAAGCCTTCGCCGCGGAGCGCAGGGTCTCGGACCTCGCGTGCTCCTTCTGCAGTCCGTCTCCTCTGGGGTTACTGGTGTTGACGTTTTCTGTTCTGCACAGCGGCTAGGTCTCCGGCAATGGCCGGTATGTGATGGACCGCTCTGTTTTAGGACCGCACCGGCGGTGCTCTTCTGGCAGTGGATCAACCAGTCCTTCAACGCCGTGGTCAATTACACCAACAGAAGTGGAGACGCTCCCCTCACTGTAAAGTAAGACCGTTAGAGTTCATCATTCTCTGTCCTTCCCCAGTGTGCATTCGGTTCAGTGGCGTAGAAATGGTTGACGTTCAGAATATCATGGGGCATATTTTCCAGTAGCGTTTCTTCTGCTTCCTTCCCACCCAGATGCCCGTCTTGTCCAGCCTCCCTTCTCAGACATAACTCATGCTGTTAGGGACGCTGGTAGGTAGATTTGTCCCCCACACCCTCAGGCTCCCCCTGCGGAACACAAGGCAGGCAGTTCAGGGCCGGCCCGTGGCAGACGACAGGCTGTGCGCCCATCTACCCTGAGCCTGTGGCCTAATAACAACATCAAAAGTAGCGGCGTCAAGACTGTGATCTCTGCAGGAACCAAGGGGACGTTTATTTAGGATCTGTCTTTAAGCCGCCTGTAGAGCCAAACGGAAGGTGAATAGGTTTAAAATGGTGCCTCCTGTAAGAAACTGGGCAGGCTAAAGTGATTAGTGAACCAAAACTTTTAGTTCAAACTTGGAGAATACTTCAAAGTGTTTTCTTTTTTGTCAGTTTAAACGGCTTCTGACAGTTCATAGTCTTCTCTTGTCCCCACATGGAATGAAGGCTGTGGAAGTCTGCCACCAGCAGTGTTTATCACACCTTCATTTCTTCCAGCCCTATAAAGTAAAACTTATTTATTTTTATTTATTATCATTATTATTTTTTTTTTTTTTTTTTAGAGAGAAAGCACACAAGGCAGGGGGTAGACAGAGGGAGAGGGATAGAGAACCTTAAGCAGACTCCATGCCCAGCACAGAGCCCACCATGGGGCTCGATCTCACGACCCTGAGATAATGACCTGAGCCAAAATCAAAAGTCAGACGCTTAACTGTCTAAGCCACCCAGGCACCCCTAAAACTTTATTTAAAATAAGAGAAAACACGGGGCGCCTGGGTGGCTCAGTCGTTAAGCATCTGCCTTCGGCCCAGGGCGTGATCCTGGATCCCTGGGATCAAGCCCCACATTGGGCTCCTCCGCTATGAGCCTGCTTCTTCCTCTCCCACTCCCCCTGCTTGTGTTCCCTCTCTCGCTGGCTGTCTCTCTCTCTGTCAAATAAATAAATAAAATCTTTAAAAAAAATAAAATAAGAGAAAACAGCTGTGCTTAACTGCCTATTGCAGATGGGACTTTTAGTATTTCGATACAATAAGTTATAATTTTAAGAACAGCAACATGGCAGTTTTACTTCCAGTATGTGTATTTACATTTTGAGAAGTACTTTTTATTTACGCCATATGCTGCCCACTCTTAGGCCAAGATGCTGTTCCCTGCACGCTCACAGCCCCTCAGTACCCCCAATACCTACTCCCTACAGCCGCTGCTATAGTTGGTGGCCGGCTTGTCTGCAAGGAAGGCCACTCTTCCAAGGACTGCTTGCTTCCAGTCTGCGTTTGTCTGTTTGTAGAGTGATAATGAGTGGCGTTTTGTGGGCTCTCCCTTCTTAATCACTCTTTCACATTGTCCCCTCATTTCCTCAAAAAATGTCGAACCCAGGTTTCCTGACAGCCACTCGTTTTTCACACACTGTTCTTTCTTTTCAGTGAATTGGGAACAGCTTACGTTTCCGCGACAACTGGTGCCGTAGCAACAGCTCTAGGACTCAACGCATTAACCAAGGTACTTGGATTTTTATTTCCCTAGTAAGGCTTACTAATTTGTTCTCACCCGCCTGGCTCCAAGTCTCTCCATTATTTCTCAAAATAGTTCAAGTCCTGGGGCTTTCTTATTACCATCATTATCTTCGCCCGCCTCCGTTGGTTGGGTCTTCCAGTGAGTTTCGGAAGGGCTGTCACCAGCAACCTCTGCCAGGCCCCTGGCCTGTCCCTGGCACCGCGTCTGACATGCTCAGTGCTCCCCAACCCTAACTGGCCGCTAGAGGCTATGTGCCGAGGAGTGTGCCCACACCCACAGCTCTGGAGAGGCGGAGACGCCCTGCCTGAACTCCAGACCCCGCGACTCCAGAGCCCCCCAGTCCATCAGCCGGGCCAGTCTGGCCAATGTCTTGTCCCAGTGCGCCCGTGCTGGAAACTGACAACCACCACCAGGAAACGAGTTCTCAGAGTACTCCTGGCCTCAGTTTCCGTACCAGTAAGACTCTGTGTTTTTAGCAGTTTTCAAGGAGAAATAATTATTTGCATTCAGTCATACGGGCGAAGTAAGATAACCTTCTTGGGATTTTTCTTTCTGCAGCATGTCTCACCGCTCATAGGACGTTTTGTTCCCTTTGCGGCCGTAGCTGCTGCTAATTGCATTAATATCCCATTAATGAGGCAAAGGTAAGATTCATATGCGGTCTTAGAAAGGACTGGCGCTTGAGAGTAGAGTCTGTAATAATTAGTTTTGTTGAAACTTTTAACAATTCGTTTTAATATTTACAGATGGAATTATATGGGACCCTAGGTTTGCGTCAAAGTAACCTATCCTGGCACAGGGATGGATCCATTAATGAAACAAGCTTAGCCATGAGTTGCTAATTATTGAAGTAGGCTGCTGAGTATGTGGGGGGTTAGAATACTCTTTCTACTTCTCTGTAAGAAAAAGTTTGAAACATATATCTCAGACTAACACTTAGTTGTTCTAGAGCTGGGCAGAGAAGACCTGTGCACAGAAAGTTTATTCTCTAAAATAGGTGACCCCCCACTGTCTTATCGGGTTTAAAATAATATTAATCTGTATTTTCAGAAGTATGTTATAGGACTGGCAAAAATTAAAAAAGAAAAAAGAATAGGAAAAAGCATTTTGGAATGGATAACAAAACACAGGAGTGGGAGCTGTAATTTTAGTGTCAGTAACTGGAGTTGAATACCCAGTGGTACCGTGTACTGGTGATTCCTGTCAGTACAGTTAGTTTACTTAGTAATGTCATGTATTGTATTTGTCTCATTTGGAAGGTTGCTCAGATTTACATGTGAGCCTAGAAATTAGCCTTATCTTTAAGTTAAGCGTATTCACCCTTTGAATTATATTGTTATTAAAAATGCAACACTTTTTTTTCATGGAGTTTACTAGTGTTGTTTTACCTTTTTTTTTTTTTTAAGATTTTATGTATTTACTTGAGAGAGAGATTGAGAGCGTGCAAGGGGAGAGGCAGAGGGCAAGGGAGAAAAAGGGAGAAAGAGAGAATCTCCAGCAGACTCTGTGCTGAGTGTGGAGCCAGACGCTGGGCTTGATCCCACAACCCTGAGATCATGACCTGAGCTGAAATCAAGAGTCAGATGCTCAACCGACTGAGCCACCCAGGCGCCCCGTGTTATTTTACTTTTGTGCCTATCACACAAGGATTAGACTTGTTCATGGTATTTAAAAATAGACCTGTTAGGGGTGCCTGGGTGGCTCAGTCAGTTGGGCATCTGCCTTCAGCTTGGGTCATGGTCTCTGGGTCTCGGAATCGAGTCCCATGTTGGTCTCCCTACCCGGTGGGAGTCTGCTGTTCTCTCTCTCTCCCCCTTCTGCCCCTCCCCACTGCTCATTCTCTTTCTCTTTCTCTCTCTCAAATAAATAAAATCTTTAAAAAATAAAAATACACCTGTTAGTGCCAAAAATGACACTCGAATGGGTATTTGGATTCAATATGGACTTGGTCTTCCATAGCCCAGTGCTGTTTCCAGCTGTTTCATGAAGGCATCTGTGAACTTCTTTGCCTGTGTTTTGCTCGGCAGGGAACTCAAAGTTGGCATTCCCGTCACAGATGAGAATGGGAACCGCTTGGGCGAGTCGGCCAATGCTGCAAAACAAGCCATCACGCAAGTAGTCGTCTCCCGGATTCTCATGGCAGCCCCGGGCATGGGTTAGTAGCCCTTGTCGGCGAGCCCCGGCCGGAGTCTCTGGGGTGGGAAGCCGCAGCACAGTTTAAGCAGCGGAGCAGGGTAATCCTTAGGCTTTAGTGGCACGACGCCGGGTGCTGTGTCGGGAGCAGAGTGAAGAGGGCCGAGAGTGATGGTTAGAGACTGGCCAGGAGGCTGGCGCGCGGTAGCAGGCCAGGGATGGGCCAGGTTTGGCCCAGAGCAGTGACAGTATGGACGATGAGAACTTGAAGGCAAACAATTTGATTTTCATAATTCTTAAGAAGAAACTTCTAAAAGTTCTTGAATCAGAGAAATTTCCGCCGAGCTTATTTATATCAGTTAGAAACCCTTGGAGCACAAACCAAGTTGGGTTGGTTAGGGCAGCTGCAAGATGTGTGCCGAGCTTCTACTCAGTTCTGTCCACACGGCTTGGAGTCAGCATGACCCACAGCCAAAATCTGCTTTGTGTGTAGTTCCTCTGAGAATCTCTGGCCTTCTCCTAGGGCTTCCTAGAGCTGCCCTCAGACCAAAGGTCGAGAGAAGATTCTCAGACTTACTCAGAAACCAGAGGCCCTGGGAAGTCTAGTGCTCTGTTAAAAAAAAAAAAAAAAAAAAAAAAATTGAAATTAGTAGGATTAATTTCATCATCTAAACTGACCACAAAAAGCACTTGGCTATTAACCAAGCTCTCAAAAGAAGCACACGTAATCAATTGCTGTCAGGTTGTCCTGCTGTTATCTTTGGTTGTCTTTAAGTTCTTTTTGTCATTGTGAGTCTCACCAGCGCATAAGTAGGAGTGGGTAAGCAAAGCTGAAGAAGAGGGCCTGAAGGAAAACTTTGAGGAACATTGTAGTGGCATCAGTCGTAATCCCAGATAATTGGGATTATGTGATTTAGCCACCGTGGATGGATTGAACAAAGGGACCCCTTGGCGCCCTCAGGAGACAGCGGTGCGCGCTGTGGGGGCGGGGGCGCCGTCACTCACCTGCGAGGGGCTGCGGGGCCTGCCCCAACACGCCCGCCGTGCCCGGACTTCCACATCTGCCGATGTCAGGCTGGCAGCTCCAGCCTCTACCCTGCATTTGCTTTTGGTTTGGGTTTTGTTCTTTCTCATTTTGAAATATGAGGTTTCCCTTTGGAGTTCAGCCAGCCCAGTGGATCCATTTCTAGAGGCTTGGTTATTTTAAACATTAATTAGTCCCGAGAGAAGAAACACAGCCTTTCTGTCCTAGTGAAATCTATAGAGGTAATTGCCAGATGGAAGTGGTTGATGTGACAGTCGGGTCTGATAGAAACTGTGAGTAAATAATAAATGAACTACCACTACCCGAGGTGTTACGTACATTACTGTCTCCAGCCATCGCAGCCAGTTGGGTAGAATTCTCCCCGTTTTATCGATGAGGAAAACAGAAAACTGAGGCTCAGAGAAGTTAGGTAACTTTTGTTCCTCAAGGCAGTACTCTTTTTCTTAAGGCAGAATCTTTATACTGGACTCCACGTGGGATGGATGCCTGGAGGAGGCTGCATCTGTTTAATTAGCACAGAAGGGGAAAGTTCTGGGTGTTTATACTATTGTATATTTAAAGTTAAATATAAAGTTCTCTTCAAGATTATAAAATTTTCCAGCTGGTAAAGAGCATTGCATTGTTTTTAATTTTTTTAAGTGCTGAAGTATTTTGAAGAATTATTGCAAATAATTTCGCTCTGCCAGTGTGAAAATAGCCTAAAAGTAACATAAGCCTTTTGTAAAGTGGTTGAAAAAGATGTGAGCTGAAAATAAATATTAAAGATTTAAATGGCTCTATCTTCTCTTGCAGCCATCCCTCCATTTATCATGAACACTTTGGAGAAGAAAGCCTTCCTAAAGGTAAGCCTCAGTTCCGTTAATCTTTGTCTCAATCCTTTCAGTTCCTTTTCAGACTTCAAACAATACAGAATATTCCCGGCACAGCGAGTAAAGAATTTGAAGGCCGTTGGCACTTGGGCACTTACATAAATAAAAAGGTGTTTCCAGGAACATCTTACTTCCGATCTCAGATATTTGACAGAGCTTTCGTACATGAAGGCGGCTGGCTGCCCGCTCCTCTTGAGAGGTTATATCAGTTACAGCTGGTCTTAGCCATCCCTTGGGTGCCCAGCCAGGTGGTAATGAAGAGGTGAGTGTGAACTTGGGGTGATGTGTTTATAAGTCACTACACGTACCATCAGTTTGGACTAGTAGCTTTGTAGGACCCTGAATATAGTGCCCGGTGTAGTTTTCTTTGGTGATCATATCTACTGATCCATTAATCTACCAGCCGCCTCCCTTCAAGGTCTGAAAATATTAGAGGATGAAACTGTGACCAAGGACTCGCGATGCTTCTACGTTGCTTTTTGTGGCTTCCCGGTTTAAAGCAATAGTGTTCGTGCATCACCGTCATTTTCCAGTTCTTTCACCAGAGGGATTCGGTAGAACAGGGTGACTCACTTGGCTCGTGCGTTGTTACATCTGCCAAGAGGAAGGAGCCGGGTTCCTCGCTCGCCGGAGGAACAGGCATGTTGTGGGGCAGACCGCAGCTCTCTTACGGTGAATTGTTTGGAGTCTTAGAACTGTAACATCGAGGGGACAATATAAAGCTTCAAAAACGGACGTAGTTCACAAGCCACACACTTCCTAAATGATTCCATTGATTAGGGGTATTCTAAAAGTGCAGCGGGTGTGTTCACTGACCCCTGTACTCCCCGTGCACCCCAGAGGCAAAGCCACGGTCAACACCAAGTGAACCCTTCGTAAATACTCTCATGTAACAATGTTCTTAGGAAAGTAAGCCAGAAAGTCTGCTGTGAGGCAACAGTAATGTTGAGTGCCTCATTTGACCCATGTAGCCAGGGTGTCACCTGTCACTGCACCAACCCCATGTTAGGGAAGGGGGACCGTCTCTCCAGCACCTTCTCTCATATTCTTTTTTGCGTGCTGCGTGCTTTGGGCACGTGGAAGAATTCTTTCCCTGAGCGTCCTCCTCTAGGAGTCTTACACGTCGGTGGGTCGGTGGGAATTGTGCAGCAGAGTGTCGTCATGGCTCTGCAGCGACTGCACTGTCCCCAAATTCAGAACAGTTACATGTAAGGAAGCAGTAAAGCTATTGGTGTAGACCAAAGTGTCATCGTGCACTAACATTTTACCTACTTCAGTAAGCTCTTCTTTTGAGAATTGATGACCAAGTTTTGCCCAAATCTGTTTCTGGTGCAAAGCTTAGAAAAGGATTAACTCTTAAAAGCTGCTAATGGATTAGTTTATCTACTAGAACTGTGACTATATCCTAAAGCCACCAAATTATATACACATTTGGAATGCGTCAGCTTTGACACCTCTGTGATTTTCAGATAATCTGAGAAAAACGAGTGCTCCTTCCTCTCTCCATCCCTGCTTTACTTATGGGAAGTGATTCAGGCTTTGAAGGAAGAAGCCTATCGAAGTAACTTAAATGGGGTTTGTCCGCGTCACTCTCCAGCTTACTGGTAGTAAGGGGTCTACCCAGTACGTCCATAACCTTGCAGACGTTGACCTGATGCCCTGCGTTCTTCTCTGCCGGCTCTCGATCTGGGAAGCCATTACGATTAGGGTTGTAGTAGTTCAGCGAGGGCCTGTGTTGACCGAGGCAACCTGTTGACTCACCCGGTGGTTATTAGCTCCTCAGGCAGTGACATGCCAACCTCAGGAGCCAAGGAGGATCAAAACAAACCTAACCCACCCCCCCCCCACCCCCCCCACTGAACTGAAGCAAAACTCGGGTTTTGGAAGCAAGACCAGATGTCTAGGTCAGTGACAGGGCTTGGAAATCGTCATGTGATGTGAGGTTGTCTGATGTAGAAGCGACAGCTTTTGCAAGAGGGGAGTCGTAAGTGTGGCCCGTTCACCCGCAGTGCGGTGAGGTTAGGATTGTCGTGAGTCTGCAGGTAACCGTGGAAGCAGATGGGAGGCCACTTTCGGCAGCAGCATCCCCACGGCTGAGGCCTCCCTGATCTTTTCTCTCTGCCTCTCAAATGCCGCCCAGCACCTCTTTACCAGAAGGGTCTCCGCAGCCTGCCTCTGGATAGAGGCTCCGAATCTCGCCACCTGCCCCCGCGGGTGGTACTTTATCCTGCAGAGTCTGGCTCTGGCCTGTGGGCATCGGGCTCCCGCCTGTGGGCCTTGGGCACACTCTGGCCGCTAACATGTATCCTGGCCATGGCTGGGGATTCCAGAAATTCTGTGAGAAAGTCTGCATCTGAAGCTCCATTAATGCTGAGAAGTTAGGTCCCTGGGGAACACACAAAATGAGGTTGGTACATTATTCTAGAGCAGTCGTGCCTTGGCACTCCTGGGGTCTCAGCATTATTGGAAAAGTTGCTGGAGTTTCTCTGATCTCTGAGCGACAAACACTGGACAGAAGACCTAGTTGAGCATCTCGCATCATTTTCTTGCTCTGACGGTTAGAAGTTGCTGCACATACAGCCTAATAGCATTTTCTACGTGAAGGAACCAGCAAACGATACAAGCAGCCAGTCCCCCATCGCCACTCCGTTGTGGGCTTTTTCACCTTAGTAACTGAATGCATATTGTGTTGTCCTCCCCCACCTCAGTATGCCGTTTTTAGCTTTGCTTGATACCGTACATGTCAGTGAGAACTTGGAAGTGTGCCCCCTCACCTGTCCTTCACAAAGCAGCCCGCTGCCTGCCCCACTTTCCAACAGCGAAGGGCCTCACCTGGAGCTGGGAGAGGCCAGTGGCCTCAGAACCCCGAGGCAGGGCCGGGAGCGGTGGTCAGAGTAGTCCACGCTCGGTCCCAGCGTCTCGCCAGCTACAGGGGGTCTGGGGTAGCTGTCCCGCTCCAGGCCTCAGCAGGGGGTGTTGCTTTGAAAAAGGAGTGGTGAACTGTCGAGCTGTTCGTACGCACACACCGCTCCCCAAGTACGGCGTGGCCTTACCCTGCGATACTGCATTTTGCCGGCGTAGAGTGTTCCGTAGGACCTAACCGAGCGTCTAGCTGCCGCTAAAACACAGGCAGGGGTGGCTTGTATTCATATCCATACATTTCCATCTTCAGAGCACCTTCACGCGCATCGGGAAAGGCAGGCGTTACCGCGCCCCTTTTACAGAGGCTCCGGAGATCATTGTCCAGCAGCTCATAACGTCCACGTGGGTAATGCTGGCCTCGCTTGGCCCCTGAGTCTTCCCACAGCTCCCCCGGCTGGCTGTGCCCCTCTGCAAGTGTGTACTCATCTGGGCTTTTACCTTGGACATGACCAGCCTCCTCTGCAAACATGAAACAAATTGAACGTTCTTGGCTCTTTTAGCACTGAGCTTGCGGAGCGCTTAGTATGACTCATCCCTCCCCCTACACCGTGTCGTTTCCCAAGTGCGGTGCTGGAAAAAAGCACCAGCGGTGGGCAGGTGACTCACAGAAATCTCTGCAATAAACCAAAAAGCTCACTGCGGGAAATCTGGCCCTTCCAAGAATGGTATTCTTGAAGAATAGCTCCTGTGGTCTCTTTGCCTTGCTGGTACTTTCACTGGGAATAAGTCAGTTAATATGGTTTGGGTCAGATAATGGTTCCGCATTCCTTAAGTTCTACTTCTTCCCTAGTCCCTTTAATAAAAGCAGACTGCTCTGTCTACTCTGTAGATTTTCAGGACTTTCTGTTAACTAAATGTGAGGGTAGCATTTATTTATCCATTCACTCATTTATTTATTTACTCAGCTGCCCTTTGCTGAGTGCCTGTTACATGCCAGGCAATGTGTTAGGTGCTTGAGTCGTAGACGCGGGGCTTGAGCCCTGCTCGCAGGGACCGTATAGCACAGTGATGGGAAGAGGTGCAGGGCAGTGGTTCTAACACTGGGTGGTTACAGCACAGAGGGAATAGAGGAGGTGTCTCCTTCAACTGCAGGGCGTGGCAGAGACTTGAAGAGGATGGGTCAAGGGTACACGCTTTGCAGAAGCTCAGAGAGGACACACAGCACGGCTTATTGGGAGACTTGTGGATGGCCAGGTTGCCTTGCGGGCCTTGTACAGGGAATTGACTGTACCATATATAAAAATTAATTTCCTGTGGTTCATAGATTCTAAATGTAAAAATCGACAACTGTAAAACTAGCAAAAAATATAGTAAGTATTTTTGAGATCGAGATTAGGCCAAGATTTCTTAGACACAACAGGAAAGGCAGTCCACAAAAGAAAAATTGATAAATTGGACTTCATCAAAATGGTAAAATTCTGTTTTTTGAAAACTATAAAAGATGAAAAGACAAATAGACTGGGAGAAAATCTACACAAAGCTTGCATCTGATAAAGGATTTATATCTTGAAGATACAAATCACTCTAATACTCATTTAAGGAAACAACCCAGTTTTAAAAATGAGCAGAAGGTTTGAATGGACGTTTCACCTAACACATATCTATATCAAATAAGCACATGAAAAGATGCTCAGTATCTTTATTTACTGGGGAAATTCACATTAAAATTACATGAGCTACCACTGAACACCTACAAGAATGGCTAAAATCAAAAGGACTGAGCATAGCATGTGTTGGTGAGGACGCAGAGGAACTGAAACTCTCCTGTCCTGCTGGTGGGAATTAGAAATGGTACAACCACTTTGAAAAATAGTTTGGTAGTTTCTTAAAAAGTGAAATAGATGCTTACCATGTCATCCAGCCATTTCACTCCTAGGTGTTTACCTAGGAGAAATGAAAGCTTATGTCCATAAAAGACAAATGGTTCACAGCAGCTGTATTTGCAATAGTCAAAAACTAGCAACAACCCAGACGTTCATCAGCAGGGGAAGAGATTATCAACGGTGCTGTATCCGTACAAGGGAGTACTTCTCTCAGCAAGGAAGGGTAATGAACTATTGACACATGCCACAACCCGAATGAATCTCCAAACAATTACACAAAAGAATAGATACCGTACATAAAATGCTAGAAAACAGAAACTGATACATAGTGGCAAAAAGGAGAGGAGAGGTTGCCAGGGGATGGGGTGCAGGGTTTAGGAAGGAGGGAGGAATTGCCAAGGGCACAAGTAACAAGGACGGCATTAGAGGTGAGGGGTATGTTCATGGCCCTGATCGTGGAGATGGCTTCACAGCTGAATACATGTATAAAAATGTACGCTGTGCACAGCAAAAATGTGCAGTTTACTGTATGTCAGCAAAGCTATTAGAAAAAAGATCTTGGCGGAGGGAAGACTTCAGAGTCACATTAACTTTTTGAGTTTTTACCTTATTGAATATTTATCTTTTGCACTTATGATTGCCGTCTTTAATTCATTGAAACTTTCATTTACCGTATCCTCTGTTTGCACGATTCTAAGTGTGTGAGTACGTAGGGGAAGACCAGACACCCACAGCTCACTGAGTCTCCTGTGAAGTACTATTTAAGAGGTAGGGGCGAATCAAGTGGAGGGGGTGCTGGAGAGGAGTCAGGAGACTGCGGGATGGCATCCAGGTTGGGTTAAGTCAGAATTCTCCAGGATCCTTGTCATTACTCAGAGCCTTTCCGTCAGAACCTTCGGCACGAGCCACAGTCTGCCTTCCGCTCTCACGCATCCTTCTTTGAGATCACTCACAGCTGCTCCCTGGGGTAACTGGTTAGCCCCGTTTGCTTCAGACAAGAGTCCACTTGAAATCAGAAGGCCGCTCTCAGGGGCTCAAGTTCATCCTCCACAAAGTCTCCTTCAGTACTTAGTCTGCCTTCTCATCACCAGTGCAGATGTCACGTCTGGAAAGTGCCGGGGCGAGGATGTACATCTCCTTATGAAAATCCGTCATCATCACATGGAGCCAGTTACCCAAGATACAACATGTCCTCTTCTTGCTGTCCTTTGAGGGGTGGGTCTGTCCCCTCTTGGTGACATTTCTCCCTTCCTCTCTAGTACATGCCTCTCTCCTCTCACGTGAACTTGCGTGACGTACCTTTTCGCCGGAGGAGTCTTCTCGGGGACCAGGGTACGCCTCTCATGCAAGCGTCTTTGGGATCATGATCTTTTAACAACTTGTGGTGACTCTGCACTAAGTTGGCTGATTTCTTAACAACCAGTTCATGACTCGGCTGCCGCTGTTTCAGGGGCCTTGTTTCTAGAGCCCTCTGTCCCATCGTTCTCTATATCGCATGTTTTGGTACCACTCCTTTTTGAAAACTAAAAATCTAACCGTGCTTATTCTCCAAAAGACCAACCAACTCCTTCATGTCCGTTAAAAGAAAAAAAGCGACAGGCAAAAATTTTCTATGCCAGCTGTAGTTTTAACCATATTGACAACAACTAAACCCAAAAAGGGAAGCTGCTGGGAAGGAGGGAAATGTTTGCTGGGTTTCGGCTACGTTCCGGTCACCGTCCTGGGTGCTTGACGCGTGTTACGTGGCACGTCTCCCACACACTGTTGTGATCCTCATTTCGCAGATAAGGAAACCAAAGCTTGGAGAGCTTGGGCTCTGCCTGCCCCGTCCCCAGTCAGGAACCAGGCGGCAGGGCAGAGAGTTGAGTACAAGGTTGTGTGTCTTCCAACCTGGGCAGCGGGAGGTGATGATTCTTCCACGTGTTCAGGGCCGAGCATCTCTCAGG
The DNA here is from genome assembly GCF_023065955.2 of Ursus arctos. Taxonomy (NCBI): domain Eukaryota; kingdom Metazoa; phylum Chordata; class Mammalia; order Carnivora; family Ursidae; genus Ursus; species Ursus arctos. The sequence goes on from NW_026622819.1 coordinate 61,522,185, forward strand.
TGATATGTGCAAGAGACAAAACTGAGAAGCCGCTTGATCTTTGCATGTGCATTCATTGACAGATCAAGGAGGCTGCAGGAAGTCAGGACTAACATGCTTGTTGCAGCGTTACCCCCAAATTTCACTAATCTGGAGCTTGTAACGTGGAGAGTTTCCTCCCTATTAACCAGCAGAAGAAATTGTCTCTAAGAGCCTGTATGAAAAGTAGTCAAAGTAATTTCTCTCTCAACACAGAGGTTCCCATGGATGAGCGCACCTATACAAGTTGGATTAGTTGGCTTTTGGTGAGTGGAATTACTTTTATGTAATTAATTTCTTTTTTAAAAGTAAATACACAGCATATGAAAGGTGAAGGAACGGGTAGATAATGTGGGATCCCAGTTTTGAAAGTGAGACCACCGCAGGACATCTGGAACTTGTCGTCCCCAAAAATTACCCAGAAGTGAAGAGAAACCTACAATGTTTGGGACTATTTGCGTGATTCTTTTTTAAACTCCTGATATTTCTCTGATTTTTAAAAAAAATTATCTTGACAGTCCTTGGTAAGAAAATTACACAAACAGAACATATTTTTATAAGGAAATACAATGCTCAAAAGAAAGGGGATTGTTGCAAAAGTAAAATAGAAGAATCTGAAACTCATCCATTTGAAAATGCTCTGATTTGGCTTTTTTTTTCTTTTCTCAAGCTTGGTATTTGCCACACCTCTGTGTTGTGCTCTGTTTCCTCAGAAAAGGTATGTATTTGCTGTTCTTCAGAATGATCACGAGTTTTAATCCTAAAAACCAGTTGAAGACGCAGGTGTTGTTACTCCTTCTCACTTGAAGGGAAGTTGAGATTCAAAAAGATTAATGAAGCCGAGTCTCTAAAAGGAAGAGAGAGAGAGGCAGAGGTCAAACACACATCTGTTTAATTTCAAAACTCTCTTTATCCAGCTCTACCATTACATTTGAAAATGCTTTATTTTTTGTAAGAGTCAGGTTAACTCTGGTACGAATTTGCTTTTATAAAACATTTAAATATGGCTTCTTGCCATCCAGTCCATTGGCCGGTGCCGCTGTAACACAGACACACTCGAGTTTAAGGTCTACCCCAGGGATAGCGGTTATGTGCACTTAGCCTCAACAGGTGGTTTATTTGCTGCCCTTCTTCCTACTCAGTTTCTCACCTTAAAATCCATATTGCGTACTTTCATCACAAGCTACCCTTAAATCTCGCTTGATGTAAGAACTGGATTGATGGGCGTTAAGTCAGCATGGGCTAAAACTGGGTCTTCAGCCTCTTGCTGATCTGACGTGAAAGCACAGAGAGCAGCATTGTTGTTTTGCTTTTGTCTAAGGGTTCTCAGGCTCCTGCCTTTGTAATACCCCCTGCACCAACAGCTCCCAGACACAGGGTCTTTCATACCTGAGGCTTTCAAAGACGGTGGGGTGTACTGGAACTAACTTTTTCAGGTCTACTCCACCTGATCAAGAACTCCTCCTTTATTGGCTCTTTCACATCCGTCTTTGACTCCTGCTGGTCTCAAATAGGGCATTAAATCTCAAGGAGAGGGAGCCTTGAAATTACCTTGATGCCTGGAGCCATACCCCCTGGGAGGGGGCAGGACCTTCAGAATTTATTCTCTAAGCCCACTACAGATGCATGGCCTCAAATCCAAAGAGGGGTAGTTACACCTATTTACTTTTCAAACCCCAGAAGCTCAGGACTTAGTATAAGAGAAGTTTATTTCTCTAGTATATAGCAGTGTCCAGCAGTTGACCTTGTATTCAGTGACTTAGAAATAGTATATGTGAACATCTAATACACGGTAAGCCCTTAATAAATGTAGCTGTTATAATTTTGAGATTAAAGGATTTGAAAACCCATAAAGGGGCTTCCTATATAGGCCTTGGTTTCAGTGAATCGCATTCCTGGGTTTTTGCTTAGACATTTGTTTATTTTTCTTTTTGTTTCTTACCCATCAGTTGGATAGAATAGGATTACTCCTATTCTTTGGTTCATTGCACACCATCCTCCAAGCATGACCCTATTTCGTTTACTTTAATGATACAATGCACGTCCACTGCCCACTCATAAAGAAAAATATTGCCAATAAGTTATATGTTTTGTAGGTTCTTCCCAGTCCGTACCCCGCCCTGCTGCAGATTTAACCATTATGCTGCATTTTGTATTTATAATACAATTGCATTTAAAATTTTTTATTTTATGTGTGTGTGTGTATTCCCAATGTTGTTTAGTTTTGCCTCTTCGGGAACTTTTTAGGCAAGGGCGTCATACTATATATAGTCTTCTGCTACTCACTCTTTTTCATTCACTATCATGTAGCTAAGATTCATCCACATTATTGCATGAGGCTAAGTTCGTTCACTGTTTACTGCTGTATAATAGTCCGTTGTATAAATATGTCACCGCTCTCCGTTCTCCTGCACACATGAGAAATAATGAAAACGCTCCTTATCAGAATTTGTGGGAAACAGCAAAAGCGTTGCTTTGAGAGAAGTTTATAGCTTTAAATGTATATATTAGAAAGGAAGAATGGCTGAAAATCAGTGCACTAAATGTCCAGCTTCGGGTCAAAAAGGAACAAAAAGAATAAACTGCAGGGAAAGACAAAGGAAGGAGATAAGAAATAGAGGAGGCTCCAGGAAGTCAAAAGTTGGCTCTTCGAAAATAGCAACAAAACAGTAACAAATAGTAACAAAATCATCGTGATGTCAGTCACAACAAAAGGAAAACTGTTGTGAATGAAGAGATGGTATAACTACAAATATTACTACAAGTATTGTCAACATCTGGAGATTTGAAAAGAGGCAGATGGACAAATGCCTGGAAACATATGAACAGTGCTGAAAACTTAGAAAGTCTGAGTTGGCATATCGACATTAAGGAAATTGAAGTATTTAAACGTCTTCGTACAAAGTAAACACGAGAACCAGGTGGTTTTACAGGTGGAGTTTACACATCTGTCAAGAAACACATTACTCCAGTTTTAAACAAACTCTCCCAGAAGATTTTAAAAAAGAGAGTTTCCCCACCATCCAGGAGGTTTGAATAACTTTAATTCCAAAATCGGAGTTGGCCTTTATAATATATTAATAGTAATTATGAGTATTTCTAGATCAGTGGAAAAACAGGACCAAGAGGCCGTATAGCGTGTTGGTTAGAGGCGTGGCTTTTGGGTCGAGAAAGACCCGGTTTTGAATCAAGTGTCCCTCCAGTCTCCTTATTTGTAAAACTAGGATAATACCTGACTTTCAGGGTTCTTACAAGGATGAAAATGCATCATATCTGGTCCAACAAATGATCGATAAGTCAAAGCCATTATCGTTATCAGCGGCCTCATTTTAAGACCACCCTACATCCTACTGTGCAGAACGTAACCATGGTGGTACTTTTTTTCTGTGTTCACAATATTTCTTTTATTTTTTTACATGTCTTTATATAGCTCTATCCTTTTTTTTTTTTTTTAAAGATTTTATTTATTTATTTGACAGAGATAGAGACAGCCAGCGAGAGAGGGAACACAAGCAGGGGGAGTGGGAGAGGAAGAAGCAGGCTCATAGCGGAGGAGCCTGATGTGGGGCTCGATCCCAGAACGCCGGGATCACGCCCTGAGCCGAAGGCAGACGCCCAACCGCTGTGCCACCCAGGCACCCCTATCCTACCTTTTTTTTTAACCTTATATTTTCCCACATCTCAACTATATTACAGAACAATTTTTTTAAAAGACTAATTACGTATCAAAATATTACCAGGTTTTCTAGTAGTAAGCATTCTGGACAATTTTTCTTCATACTTTCATAGAATAAGTATGCATTTATAACAAAAAACCAAGCTTTAATACATATACACATATAAGACATTCAAGTACTTTTTTTTAAATGCATAAAGCAAAGACTAACGGAGGTCATCACTCAGTGGTGTGTAACTGAGTGATGGTTTTTTCTTGTAGTGTTTAGTATTTTCTAAAAGGTTTACAATAAGCATTTATTATCATACAATGGAGAAAAGCATATTCGTGCAAATGAATTTTTAGTGTTAAAAATCCCACTAAGTACATATGTCTTTTTTACTAATGGTGAACATTTATTTTGTTTTCCTTGGGGAAGCGGCATTACCACACAGTGCTTCCCAGTACCATCAGGGGCTGAGAGTGTCCTTGCTCGCCTTCTTCCCACCAATGAACAGTTTTTAAGCTTTTAATAATTTTTGGGCTCTGAAGGTGCATTTCTTTGATTATTAGCAACAATTAATTTTCCAAAAAGAACCAGGCACTCCGTTTCAAGGCAGGGGAAGAATTTTTCTAACAGGACTCTAGTTGCCTGCTCGTGTAATAATCCTGTCGTTTCTCCCTTATCCCAGTTCCATGTCTGTGACGAGCTTGGAGCCTGAGTTGCAAGCCAAGATCCAGGAGACCTATCCCGAATTACGACGTGTATACTTTAATAAGGGCTTGTAAAGTAGCGGAAGAAACTCCACAGCTTATCCCGCCTCCTGCAAACCTGGTGAGGAAAAGCCTGTTCGGCCTGGGTTCTCCCGTTACAGAAGCCTTTTAAAGACCCACATTAGCCTTTTAGAGTCAAGCTGCTCCTTACAGCACAGCACCTGGTAGGGCCAGGTGCCCAACACCCATTGGCTCCCTTACATTTGAACCACGATGTGATTTACAGAAATACCCTTCCTCTAGCTTTTATAGTAATTGTTTTTCAAAGACAATATACCAGCCCTCACCCAGAGTTTTAAAAAGCAGTGCTAGGCATAGAGTAGATGTTCAGTATACGCTCAATAAATATGTATTGATTATCAGTGAGTGAAAAGGAAATCTGTTTGAAATATTGAATTTTTATCCCATTCTTGTTTCAAATCACTCAGCAGCGATTGGGGAAAATACAAAAGCTCTGAGCCTAAGCTGTAAAAAATGGCTCGTAAATATTAAGGACATTTGCTTCCACTTTGGGCAGTGGGCAGCCCAAAGTAGATGAGGCATCTTTTGGATTTATGGGATAAAAAGCTCTTCCATCTGCTTCCCAAAAGTCACAGTAATAGACAAGTGCGATGTGCCCCCCTGCTGTCAGCAGCTGTGTGCAGTCATTGCTGGTGGATTTCTTTAGTTCACTTGTTAAGTTTGTTCTGTTTCACATTCCTTTCAAGTTAATCTTACTTTGCACTTGTTGACCCGCTATTCAATTCTTTACATCGAATCATCAAATAACTGAAATGTACAAATGTCACATTTTGGAGGCATATTCGATGCCAATGCTGTATGACTGGGTTGAATCCGGTTTGTTTGATTTTTTTAGAAGTGAGAGCACAGTTCCAGCTGGCTACATGTCTCTTCTTATCATTCTCATAGACCTCTTTGGCTCTCAGAAAGATGCGGAAATCATGTGTATGTGAATCAGTGAGTGAGTGAATTGTACTTGAATATTGCGTACTACACCCCACCCCTGTGACAGTAAGGAACCCATGGACCACTGTTTACATCATCTGTAGTAGCTTCACATATATTTAATGTAACAGATGATGTTTCAAGTCTGAAGATGTTCAAGGCATATTCTAGGTGGTGGTTCTGTTGACTGAGACCACTCCATTCAATTGTAATTCAGAGACTTGTAAGTGAGAAAAAAAATGTAGAAGCTAGTTTTGACAGATTTTTCCAGACAATGTGACCAGACTGAATTTCCTCATAAAGAAAAAATGGCGTGCCTTGTGTCCGTGTTTCTCTTTTCTCTGAAAGGATTAATGGATCTGAAGCTTGGGGCCACTCTGAGCCTTCCTTTGTGCCACCAGAATTTTCTCATTTAGATTTACTGTCTTAAACCATTTGAGGCAAAATAGCTTCTCCGTGACATTCTGGCCTTGGATGTATTTTGTTGCCATAGACACGTCTCTTTAAAAAGTGGTAAGAGCCTGAAATTCAAGGCAGATCTCCATGAGGTGCTGAAAGGGTGCTTTTAAGGAGAAACCGAACCCCCCCCACAACCTGCCCCACTTGATCTCAGAATTCTGCCCCCCAGTCCCCTTAACTGGTAGCTCCATCTCAGAATCGTAACCTTCGTTGAGAGATTAATCAACAACTGGCCTGAAGATTGATGAACTAACCGAAACTTTATACATACCAGGAAGGGGTAACGAACATGGAGATGTGTCTTTTTAAACATTACTTATTGAAGCTTCCAACTCTTGATGCTTTTATATAGAATTATTAACTGTATCGTTGAATCGTGGTTTATAAAAAGGAACAAATGAACCAAGATTGGCAGTTTTGCCGATCTCTTAGAAATACCTTTTCTGGAGAAAAGTCCACATGAAGTGCAATGAGCTTATAAAGGTAAATAGTTATTCATATTTCTATTAACATTATAAAGAATTATGATTGTGCGCATTTACGGACTGGCAGTTTTTTTATTTCAGTATTAGCCCAGTGTCTCGCCAGTGTTGGAATCAATGTATTATTTCAGTTCAACTGGATGAAATGTTAAATAAACTCAGAATGAAAGTAAATTCTCTCTTTTATTTGTATGTAAAGGGTAATGCAGTTTTTATGTTACAGTCGATGGTACCTTTCGTTCAGACTTAACATCTGGGTACCGTCAGTAACTCCTCATGAACGATAGTTTTGTCTTATACTTTCCTGTCCCGGCTCCCAGTCTTGACCTCGGTGGACACCGTATGCACAGAGCACGTGCCCCCTCCCAGCCCCACGCAGTGTGATTCCAGGAATGTTCGAGAAGAGCACAGGGGGACGTGTGATTCTGCTTTAGATGCTGACAATGAACACCACAGCGCATGGTGGGGAGGGAAGTTCGCGCTCCTGTTGTCCGTCAGGTTCTGTTGTAGAGCTAGCCCCCGGCATGGTTCACCAAGAAAAATCTCAGTTAACCCAGGGTCGGGGAGTGCCTTTTGACCAGACTTCATAAAGGACTGAGCACTTTAACCTTCTTGTTCCTGTCTCCGCATCTGTTTTGCTGTGGTAACCCTGTTCGTCACTGGAGTGAGTTAACTGTCTTCGAGAGCTTGGGTCTAGAAGTCAGACAGAGCCGGGATAATCTTGGTCATACCCACTTTTAAAATATATGTGTTTGGGCGACTGACATTCTCCATAACCTTCAGTTTTGTTTGTTTGCTTTGGTTTTGGAGAAGATAACTGAAGCCCCTCACAGAGCCGTCGTAAAGATGAACGAGGCCATCCCTGCACAGCAGTTAATACGTTGCCCGGCTCATAGTCAACACTCCGTGAATGGCTGCCCAGCATATACTCATTTGTTCTAGAGACACTGCTTGTGCGTTCAGAGTACCAGTTTATCAGTGTTCGTGGCAAGATTTTAGAGCCCCAGCAGCTCCCCAGAGATAACCCACAACCCAACCAAAAGTATCCAATTAAAATGGTCAGATGGAGACACTTGAATCCATCCTGTTAAAATGTCCAGCAATTAAGGTTTTGCCTGAATCAGACAGAGGTGGGAAAAGTCTGCTCACAGATGAGAAAACCGGGCCCCCCAGGGGTGAAGCGCAAACTCAAGGCCACGTCTGGTCACTTGGAAACTACAGTGGGAGCCGAGGTCCGATGCCCAGACCTTCAGCCCTCTCCAAAAATGTAAACAACTGAAACACTCGAATAACTTTAATTTTCCCTTTGTGTATGCAGAATTTCACTGAAAGCTGAAGAAAAATAAGGTTATGTTTCGTAGTGATGAATATAAGGTGTCCCTTCAAACATAGATACTCGGAGTGTGGTCCATAGACCAGAACATCCAAATTTGTTAGAAATGCAAGTTCTTGGGCCCCTCCCCTAGACCTACCAAACCAGAACCTGCAGGATAACAGGAGCCCTGTTCACGCCACAGCGTGAGAAGTTCCGGCTGGAGCCATATCTCCGGTGTTCCCAGACATCTGAGCGTCATTGGGCCCCTTTCAAGATCAACTTACAATTTTCTATGAATTTGCATGTTTTGCCCCTCACCGGATCCCAAGAAAGTATCAAGGCTTGGTGTTGACACTCTTAGGGACACAGTATCAATAAGCTTACGAGGGCAGGATGTCTTTTGCCCACTGACCTGTCTCCAGCACCTAGAACAGTTGGTACCAGCCGAGGGCCCACGTGATCACGGGTTCACACTGGACCCTTTCCAGGAGTCTAGAAAAGCGTCCTCCCATTTCCTTGCAGAAAAGAACCCATTGTGTGTCATAAAGAGGAGGTCATTGCCAGGATGTGGAAAGAACAGGGAATGTGAGATTTTCTGGGAATGGAGCCCAAAACAAACATCGTCCCTGGAAAGTGAGAGGGAAAATGGCTGTCAGCAAGCGAGCTGCATCCATCGTTATGGAGACACCCCTTTGTCACTGGGGAAGCCACCCCCCAAAGCCTCTGGAGCAGAAAGAGCACTTGGGAGGATACGTATTTAATCCCCAAGATTACTAAGTGTCATATCCCCAGCTCTGAAAAGAGAAGGACTTTGAGGCTCAGCGAAGTGCACCAACTTGTCTCGTATCACACAGTGGCCCTACCGCCATCTCAGTCCAGGCCTGTCACACTCGACTATTTCCCACTGCATTTCACGTGGGCGTGACGTGGGCGGCCACGGCTTCTCCTTCTTCCATTCATCACTCCTTATATTTCCCCCAAGGGTTTCCTCTCCATTCAAAGGTGGGGAAACAGATTTGAAGAAGAGGAATCACTTGCCACAAACCTAACTGGGTTCATTCAAGGGACTGTGGAAGACAACTCCCATTCCCGCCTACGCACCCGCACACGCACACAAGGGTTGTGGAACCCGTAGGTCAGCGAGGTCATTTCCAGATAGAGTCCCGGATTAGAGTAAGAGTGAGGAGCAATGACTCTCGAAATGTGGTCCCCGGACCAGCAGCCACAGCAGCATCACTGGGAACTAGAAATGCATGTTCTCAGGCCCTTTCCATAAGCACTGAGTCACAAGCTCTGAAGGGGAGGGCGCAGCCAACTTTAGCGAGCCCTCTGAGCGATTCTGATCCGTCCAAGGTGGGGCCCCTGGGTGGCTGTTGGGGTGATCGCTGCAGTTGAATCCAGCTCAGGTCTGTGCCTTGAGGCAGCAGCAGTCTCCACCTCAGCTTCCTCGCCTGTCGCATGAGCAGAGCCCTGCTTCCCGCACTGGGTACTTGCGAGGCTTCGGGAGTATTAATAAATAGCATCCGGCCGGTGCCTGGCACGGTGCACGCTCGCCCAGCACATTGGAGCTAAACTGCAAATGTGTGATCCCCGGGGCTGCAAGTTTGGCAACACTGTGCTGGTGATCTTGCCGGGAAACAGGCACTCATGACTGCGGGTGGGTGTGCAAGTCGCTATGACTTCTCTGCAAGACAGTTTGGCAGTAGTGATCAAAACTTACAAAAGCACATGCCCTCTTTTAAGCAATTCCACTGCTAAGAATTAATCCCACAGATGAACACAGTCGGGTTCATGGGAGGCCTGGCTACTCCCATGGGAGCCATATGGATGCAATGTGTCAGGCAGAAGCTGGAGGAAGGGGGAGGTTGGAGGGTGTTTCCAGAGAAATTGCTAGGCAGGAAGAAAAAAAGATACTGTACTGTGAGGTAATCTAAAATACAAGAATACATTTTCCCCTGGGAACTTTTTAACATTTTTCTGATTTGGATTCTTGCAAGATAGATAAGTGGATTAATAGCAACCGGACGTCACAGATATAAATAAACTAAGCTGAGGAGGAAGCCTATCTCTGGATGGTGGGATGATTGTAGGTGATTTTTAAATTCTTTTATGCTTTTCAGATTTTTCAGACTTTCTTCTGCTTCAGAATTCAGGACATAATAAATAGTATTTTTAAAACATCTATGTATGATAATCCCAATTTTCTAATAAATGCACTGATATGTATAAAAGACATGTTAGAAGGATATACACCAAAATGGTTAACCGTCATCTCTGGGTTTACCGGTAATCTGTATTTTCTTTACAGTTCCCTGTGTCTCAGATTTTCTGGAATGCATCTGTATTCATTTTATAATCAGATAAACGTCAAGTTCATTCTGATGAGTAATGCCATGGCTTGATGCCTCACAGGGTCATTGCCAGCTCCAAGCAGGCTCCCCGGTTTCCGAGCTCCCGTGGGGCGGGAGCTGCAGCTCTGAGCGGCGCCGCTAGGGTGCAGCATTGCCTGCAAGATCGCGCGGCTCAGCCCCGCGCCACCCCCAGCTGCCCGCAGGTGTCCCAAGGCAAGGGACTGCGGCCAGATTGGAGAACACGGACCTCTGAATTTCCGTGGCCACCTCAGGAAGAGGGTAGAGGAAGCTAGGGGAAGGCAATGAGATGGCCTAGTTTGGCATGTGACAGGCAGGAATGATTTAGCCACCGGAGCACCTGATCCGGGCGGGTGGGGGTGGAGCAGAACACAGACAATGGTAGACCCACCCAGTCCATACTGGCAGGCCCAAGAGTGCTGTGACACAGGCCGGTGACACCAGGAAGATGAACCCCGAAACCAGGCTCGGAGAGGGGAGCTGGGAATCAGGGAGGGCTTTAGGGACCAGCACATCAGCAAGATGAGTAGGAATTACTGAAGGAGAGGAGAGGGGGCAGGAAGAAAGCCAGGGCCTCTAGTTAGAAGGAACAGCCGCTGGGAAGATCTGGAGACCAGAGAAAGTGTGACTATATTGTGTGTGCAAGGGAGGGAGCTTTCAGAAAGATGCCACCGGGTCCTGGGGTGGGAGGGGAGGGAGTGAGAGCCCTTCAGTGCTCAGAGAAGGAGCTTGGTCTTCATCCGGAAACCCCGGGCTCGGTCCGAAGGGTTTTGTGCAGGGAAGAAATAGTAGTCAAATCCTAGCTCTGCCACTTACTATTTTCATGATATGGGAAAAGCCAGTTCCCCTCTCTGAGCCTGTTTTCTCCTCTGTAAAATAGAGACAGTAAAACCCACTTTATGGTCTTGTGGAGCTTTAAAGGGGTAAATGGAGATCCCTAAATCATGACTTCCCTTCCCTTGTCTTTTTATTTTATTGCTATTTCTGCAATAGCGTTCAAATGGAAAAGCCAGACAAACAGGCCATTTCTAGATTACCCACAGTGTCGGCTTGGCAAACATTAGTAGTCCAGAAGAGTCATCCTGGCTGGCTTCCAGGGGCAGGAAATCATTTCATCATGTGTGATTGCAATCAAGAACACGTTCTGCCGTCTTATTCCCGTTTATAATGAAAATGTATTTTAATCATGTGCAATCTCCAGGAAAGACGGTAACAGGGAACAGTTTAAAAAAAAACATAATAAAAAAGCTAAAAATAGAGATAAAACCGTCTACTCTATTGAAATGCTAAAGGACGAAACCTCCTGACACAGATTGAATGAATAATAAAGCCAGTTTGGAATGCCAGGGTGGGTTGGGGGTGCCAGGACCCCATCCCTCCCCAGAGCCTAAGCCCCCATCAGGTGAACTTTCCAGGGTGGGTGCAGGTGTGGACAGGCGCAGGGAGCCCAGGAGCACAGCTGACCACGTCTTCCTCTAGCCAGGGCTCCTCGCCAGAAGAATGCATCCCGTGGGAAAGTCCAGTGATGATGCCCCAATGAGGAGAAAGAGAAGCTGGAACCTGATCCCACTTCCCCAGGTGAACTTCCAGTTTTGCAAGGGCAAAATCTGGACAGTAGAGGAAAAAAACAAAGGCATCTCAAGCTGCTAGGTAGAGCCTGACAATAAAAAGTAGAGGGAGGAAGAGGAGGCAGAGAACAGAAAAATGTGGACCGCAGCTCTAAGTTGGGAAGTTGAGAGTAAGGAAGAGAGGGTTTGAGGCACAGGGCACAGAGAGGGGCAGCTATGGGGAAATGCATCCTTAAAAGTCCACTGGGTCTTCAGAGGGCATCCCATTTGCGTAGGGTCTCTCACGCCCCGTTTCACTCCAGAATCACCTGAGCAGCATTTCCCAATTCCTACTGCTCAGGCGTCCTCAACACCTACTGCATCGGCACCTGGGGGTGGCCTGGGACTGGCATTTTAAGCTCCCCAGGTCATTCCGAGGTGCAGCCAGGATCGAGAACTGCTGCTCTGAAGGTTGACGAGTACTTGCAAATAATTTCATGACTTTGGGGGTGCTGCGTGGGGTTCTCAATGCACTCTGGCGCACGAACGTTCCACACCAAGCTAACACTGTGGACATGCGTTACTTAGCCACAAGGGAGCTCCCGTTTTCAGAGATGGCTAACGTTCATTGAGTAGTTACAGTGCCTCTCACCACCTCAATCTCACAGCACCCGGGGCAATAACCACTGCACAGATGAAATTGTGACTTTTCAGGCACGGGCTGAAAGCAGCCAGCTAAAACGCACGGCGGGGGGGGGGGGGGGGGTGCGGGCGACTGCGCTCAAGCCCAGGCATCTGGCTCTAGCCCCTCCTGGCCGTGCAGCAGGGCCCCCCACGTCCTGCCTAGGCCCACCCTCCCTTCAGCCTGCCTTCCCCCTGCGGGAGGGGCCGGAGCCAGCCTCTGACAGGCTGAATGCCAACAGTAGGTGGCCCCAAGACCGCAGCTTATTAGTTCTGGAGCGCATGGCTTGCAACAGACTCCAGCAGCAATGGAGCTGGGGATTTGAGGAGAAAAAAAAAATGAAGCTTCTGGACCTCAGTCTGGGGAACGGACCTGTTTCCCAGCAGCCGCCCTGCCTCCAACTTGCTCTCCCCCTCCTCACCCTGCTGTTCTCTCAAGCCTCAACCTCTCTGGCCTAAAAGCTCTTAACTTTTATTACAAAATAAGAGATGTTTAGAAGAATAAACTAAGAGAACACAGAAGTGGGTAAAGTGATAGCTCCCCTCTTCTCGTTTCCTGATCCCACCCCCAACACCAGCACCTCCCAGAACAACTGCGGAATAATGTTGTCTGCGTTTATCCAGACCTCGTCCGTGCTCTTGCAAACACGCATGCTCAGCTGTAAATGGACGTGGCTTGGCTTTGTCTATAAAAGGGAAATCTTAGTATCCGTATTGAACTACATACAACCTCATTCTTTCCCTTCAAAAAATCGACTATGGATGTTTTTCTGTTTTTTTAAGTTTTTATTTATTTAAGTAATCTCTGCACCCAATGTGGGGCTTGAACTCACAACCCCAAGATCAAGCGTCACATACTAGGGCGCCTGGGTGGCTCAGTTGGTTAAGTGACTGCCTTCGGCTCAGGTCCTGATCCCAGGGTCCTGGGATCGAGGCCCATGTCAGGCTCCCTGCTCCGCGGAGAACCTGCTTCTCCGTCTCTCTCTGCCTGCTTCTCCCCTGCTTGTGCTCACTCTCTCTGTGTCAAATAAATAAATAAAATCTTAAAAAAAAAAAAAAAGTTGCATACTGCATCCGACTGAGCCAGGCAGGTGCCCCTACCATGGATCTTTCTCAAGGCAACATAGATCTTCATTCTTGTTTAGAGCTTTACAGAATCTCAAAATATTAATTTCTATAATGTATTTGTCATTCCCCTATCAATGGACACTTCCATTATTTCCAGGTTTTGCTATTACCAAAAAAAAAAAAAATGCTTTTGGAAATATTCATGTGTGTAGCTTTCTATTCTCTTACCACTGTTTCTTTAAGAGAAGTTCCTAGAAGTGAGATTAGCTAGGTCAGAGGATGTGACCTTTTCAAATTTGGTAACAGTGGTGGTGAGGGTGATGATGAGAGCTGACTATATTTAGATTGATTTTGATGCGCCAGGTGTTATAAGCACATTTTACTCCCTATTTCGTTTAAGCCTTTTATCAAGTCTATAAGATAGAGTCTATTATTATCCTCATTTTTCATGCAACGTCCTTTGAGGCCCACAGAGATTGACTCCCTTGCCCCAAATCGCACAGCTGGTAACCAGACTATCTTCCAAAAAGGGAGGGCTGGTTTTCACTGCAGCAACAGGGCCCATTTTCTGGAATCCTCTCCAACAGAAGATCTAATGGTCTTTGTAAGAACTAACAAGGGAAAGATCCCTGTCTTTGGGCTTGCTTCTCACTCCTTCGGGTCAAGGATCATCTGTGGTCTTCACTGCTACCAACCTATTCCAGACTATTGTCTCCTCCCCTTGAACCAGAGCCTTCGCCGGCTCCTGCTGCCAGGCTGCCCCCTTCCAGTTCATCCTTCGTGCTATCTGAACAGGCACACCTTCCCCCGAAGCCCCCTGACAAAGTTCTCATTCCTCGGTCTGACAGTTGAGGTCCCGCCAGCCTGTCCACGTCAACATTCTTTCTCTGGCCCTCCTGTCCCTGTCCCATCAGCTTTTACAAACCATGTCCATGTACTGCCACATCTCTGGGCCTATGTATGCACCATTCCCTCTTCCTGGAAGGCCCTTCCGTCTCTGACATGCCTGGAAAACTCCTACTCATCCTTCAAAGCACGGTAAAAAATGGCTCTTCTTAAAACCGGGTGAAACCAAGAAGGAGAACACCAAAATGTTAGTAATGACTGACAGTGAGATGGCAAGTGATATTTCTCTGTCTTATACTTTGTTTTCTAAATGCTTTGCAATGAGTAACTATTACTTTCATAATTAGAAAAAATAAAACGATTTAAATTTTTGAACGTTTCTCAGTTGAAATGTCTTCGTCTGTGCTTTATAAAGTAGTGCTTTGGGACCCTGACCCAAATCATTCTCAATGACTCTCTGAGAGGAATTTTGGCCTTGCTTCTTGTTATATTTCGGTCAAAGGAGGTGTCCTTTTCCTCTGAGAAAATTTCCAGGGTCGTTGCCACATAGTTGAGCCTCAAGAGGTGGTTATGGAATGCGTTAATGAATCAGCAGTAAGTCAAGCACACGCATCCTGGCTGACTTCTACGGCGTAAGCTCCGCGTGCATCGAAGGAAGGCTGCTCCCTGGTCCCCCTCCCACGGCAATCAGGGGTGGGCATGACCTCCAGCCAGCCCTTACATGTGATCGTTTCAGGGCTCCCCTGGGGCGCTGCTGGCTGAGAGAGCGGACATTACATACGGGGCTCCGCGATGGGCCTGTGTCCCCCTCCCAAGTGTGGGAGGCCCGGCTTGAGAGCAAAAAAGACAGAAGAGAGGCATCAACTCTGCTCTGCACTGTGATGTGAAATTCTGACCCCTCTGATCCCTTGTGTGACCCCAGGGGTGAGGTGCAGCCTTACAAATTATGCAGCAGTGAGGAAACCTATCTCATCTTCCGGGGAGGGGGGGAGGGCTCTTAAGGTTTCAGAGAATTCTCTTTTCTCCTTGGGAGGTGTTTATATGGGTACACGTCTATCAGCTCTGTATTGCTGCCTAATGAACCACTCCAAGCAGTATCTTAAAACAACGATGATTCACTACTTTGCCTCATTCTGTGGGCTGGCAGGTGATTCTTCCGCTGGCTCACCTGGCCTCACTCAGGTAGCTGCGCTGGCTGCCAGGAGGTCCAAGGTGGCCTCTGCCCCTGCTCGTTCACGGCCGCCGTGGTCTGGGACATCTTGGTGCTCCTCTCGGGGCCTCTCATCTTCCAACAGGCTAGACTGGCTTCCTTGCATGGGCCTCAGGATGGTGTTCAAGAGGACAAAGTCCCGGTGCACCAGCACTTACGGAGCCTCCGTTTACACCATGTGTGCTGGTAACCCCCTGCCCAAAGCAGGTCACGTGGCCAAGACCAGCGCTGGCTGCACAGGGGGCTCAGCTCCCGCCCCTCGACGGGAGCGGTGGCAGCGGGGACAGAGTCGGATCCCCACTTCGCTGCCGGACCAGTGAGGTTGAAGAATGCACACAGGTGGGGAGATGTCCAAGGGAGCAGGTTTGGGTGACACCCGCATCCGCTCCAGGAACGGGAGACAGACCAGAAGAATGAGCGGCATCGTCCTCAGGAAGCTGCAGACCAGAGCGCCTTGGGACCCGGGCGTGCTTGGGAGGGGCTCGCCGGTGGCAGCCACGCGGGTGCGTGCTCCCGGTTTTCCTTCCGAAAACTTGCCTTTCAGTGACAAGAAGGGAGCCGGGCTGCCGGTCTCTTCCCTGACAGCCCTCGGGACCCAGCTCTAGGTGAGGCCACGCTCTTTTTGGGAAGTCCCCACCAGGGATGGGACATGGCAGGACACTTGGGCGATTTCTGTCCAGTGCGACTCTTCTAAAACCGATCTTGGCTCTACAGCATCCCGCTGCGCTGGCCACATGTCAGATCCGTACCCCGGCCAGGGCTTCCTGACTCCCCCCACCTTCGTCTTTCATGGGCGCTCTGCCCAATGAGCCCTTGCCTCTGCTGTGGTTACAGAGCGCTTATCCTGCCTCAGACACGGTGCTAAGTGACCCGCATGCATTGCCATTTCTGAGGTAGGAGCCGATATCAGCCCCACAACGGAGGAGCAGGGACCTTATACGGACCTTCTAGGGCCGGCCTGGAGGCTCCCGGCCCGCGAGAGGCGGAGCCCGCCTTGGACTGGAGTTGGCGTCTGTGTCTCTGGAAGGCAGGTCCACTAGGCAGTGAATCATCATTCTCCCTTCTCTGGCCTCTCACCCGGAGATTTTCCAGACTTTCATTCCTTCCAGATTAAAAACAAAACAAAACAAAACAAAAAAACACTTTCCTTCTTGGAATTTATCTAATTCTGAAATGAAGTTTCCTGGTAATCCGGTCATACATTCATTAGCAAGAGCTAAAATTAAAGGCTTCTCCTCAGCACCCTTGCATCAGAAGTGCCACGGCGGAGACTCGAGTCTGACCATGGGAAGGTAAGCACTCCACGCACGGGGAGCATGGGAAGGGCTCCGCTTCCCCAAGCTCAGCAGGTCCTTAAAGGCCAAAGACTTGAGTTTGGTGGATGCTGTAGGTTCGAGGAAGAACAGGGTTTGTGACTCTTCGCACTAGAAATGTGCCCCCACGAATGACCATTTCCCGCATGGTGCCGGCCTCGCTGCAGAAGCACAGGGTTCCCTGCCTCTCCTGCCCCGGAGAGGACTACCCCTGTTGCCATGAGAATGGTCTCTGTTAGAGACCTGAGCTCTTTATGCCTTCAGGAATACCATTAGAACACACTGGCAGCCTCTCCCTAAGGCCCCATAGACTCTTCTATGCATCAGAACCCCAATTTCCTCTGTAACTTCTGCCCCATCGATCTCTCCAGTTTAGATATTCTCCAGCCCACTACCGCGCCCAAGGAGGTAGTCTTCAAAATCCCCCAGAGATTTCCCACATCAAATGAATGAAATAGATGTCTCAGAACAGGATTGAAAGGCAGCAGAAGATACCACCCCTCCAAAGGGCCACTTTGACATGTGATCGACTTTGAGCTGAAGACAATCTGGACCCAGCAGACTCAGGAAAACTTTCCCCTTTCCCGTGAGTGCCTGAAAGAATTTACGTAGGGTTTCTATGCCAGAGAGAGAGCTACTGCCAAAGAAACTTTTATCTGAAAGACTTTTGTACGTGGCAGGGCAAACATCTGATTACCATACATCTGCTCTTTTCATCTGTCTGTGAATCGCTCTTCTCCCCTTCGAAGCCCCAGTCCCCAACTCACCTGAGCACCCTGTCTGAGTGCCTCTGGCCCGCGCCACCTCCACGTGCCAGACCACCCAGCCCTTGACCTATGTCCTGCCCCGCCGAGTAGACCCCGGACCCGCAGCCGACACAGATACCGAGCTGTAGATGTCAGACCTTGCCGTCAAAGTGAAGCCCAGCCAAAGGCACGGATTCTAGAGGCCCCGGGGCTGGGACCCCTTCTCCCTGAAGGAGGTGCCCACCGCCAGGGCAGTCCAAGTGAGAACCCCGACACTCCCTGGGCCCCCGTGGGGGGCCCCCTCCACGCCCTGGGCGCATAGAAGCAGTGGGTGCCGTGGGCACCACTGATCCTCAACCCTCAGGACTGCCCTCCCGGGACCCACAAACACTCAGACCTGTTGACCTGCGGCGGCTGCCTGCTAGCCTTTCCGTTGGAGGCCGCCACTGCTCTCATGGACCACAAGAAGCTGGACTGCCGCTTTCCAGAAACCCCAGCCCCTGCCAGGGCACAGAACGCAAACACCCCAAGGCTGTGAGCTGCCTCTGTTCCTTCACCTGAGCCCAGAGCAGCAAATGCTACCCCCACCACCACCTGCATGGTCTGGAGCCCGGCAGCACCTGCTTCGAGAGTCCCCCCCACCTCCCCCACCCCCAGTCCGGACAAACACCCGCAGCAGAAACACCCTGAGGGGGCAGGGAGGCCTGAGCCACAGGAATGCCCTCTGCTGTCCTTGGTACTATTTCCACTTCTGTCGACCTCCTTGTCCTTCCCCTGCTATGAGTAAATCCTTCTACCTAGTTACCAAAAAAAAAAAAAAAAAGATGGCATATAAGTCTCAGTTGCTTGATTGCCTTTGGGTCTTTCTTGTATTTTTATGGGGCAGGCTCCCGTATGTACAAATTAAATTTGTTTTCCTCCTGTTAGTCTGTCTTATGTCAATGTAATTATTAGATCAGCCAAAGAACCGAGAAGGGAGAAGGGAAAAACTTTTCCACCCCAATAAATCAACCACTGCAGAGCTGGCGTCTGGCCCGGGTACTCGGTCTTGGAAAAGGGCTAAGTCACTGTGTGAACTTGGGGAAGTCACTTACTTCTCTGAGCCTCGGTTTTCTCATCTGTAAAAGGAGCATAAAACTAATACCAATCTCCTAACATTTTTGTGAGGATTTATTTTGCACAAAGCGGTGCTTGTAAAGTGCTCAGCACAGCACCGGGCACACAGCCAACACTTCCATGTTAGTCACTGTCTCGGTCTGTTGGGGCCGCTCTAATGATACTATAGACCAGGCGGCTTATCAACAACAGAAATTTATTTCTTATGGTTCTGGAGTCCAAGGTCAAAGCGCAGGTAGCTTTGGTGTCTGGAGACAGCATGCTTCGTCTTGGTGGCCATCCTCACGTGGCATCCACTCGTGGTAGAAGGGGCACGGGGCTCTCTGAAGTCTCCTGTATAACGTAGATTATCCCAATCACAAGGGCTCTGCCCTCATGACATAATCAGGTCCCAAAGGCCCCACCTCCGAGCATCACCACCTTGGGAGTTAGGATTTCTACATATGAATTTGGGGGCCACACAAACATACAGATTGTAACAATCACTGGTTACCCTCTCACTTTCAGTTCTTCAAAGAATAAGACTTGGGTTCATTGTTTATTTATACGTGACCCCAGGAAGGGCAGAGGGAACTGGGAGAATGAAGAGAGAAGGGCCAGAACAAGGTATTGTCCTGAGTGAGTTCCTGCTGTGAGCACCTGGGGCTCAGGCCCTCCAGAGACCCTCTGAGAAACAGTGTAGAATCACGTCAGGATCGTCAGGATCGTCAGGATCGTTCCCCTGAGGCGGGGAGGCTGGGCCTTTATCAGGACTCTCCTCCCCCTACCTCCAGGGGTTGCCCTGGGAGGCAGTGACAGCCCGCTGTACCTCTGAGCGCATCTGCCTGAGGAGAGAAGCCTGAGCGGAGAAGAGATGTGTGTGCTTGAGGAGGAAGAGGTCAGCCTGGGAGCCAACCCTGGAGGGCCGCAGGGGTGTGGAGTGGAGCGTCCAGCATTTCTGCTCTGGTTATAGATTTTCACACAACCATACAATCTAATTTCACTGTTCTCTATGCTGCTCAAATTCCAATACTCAAACTGGCCCCATGGTTCGCTGGAAGGGAAGAATGGAAACTCCAGTTATCAAGAGCTTCTGTGTGTTAGGGACTGCGCTAAGCACCCCATAAGCTTGGGGGTTAACGTCCCCATTTTGTAGGGAACATAACTGAGGCAAAGAGAGGTTACATACCTTATCCAAGATCATACAGCCGGTAAGAGGCAGAAATGGGACTCCGACATACAAAATAAGACCTAACATCAATCATCTCGACTTCTGCTGAATTTAACTGAAATAGCATGATTCTGTGAAGTGGCCTGAGCCTGGTGAGTGGCTAGGACAGAGCCAGGTGCCAAGAAGGCTAAGTTAATGACCTTCCTGAACACTTCCCAAAGCTCCTCCTCCTGAAACATCGCTCAGCTTAGGGAAGCCGAAGAAGCCACCATTTGCATTTAGAAGGAGAATGGCCTGCATTCAGATGGACTGGGTGTCATTTTTAATAGCGCCCTCTCCCGTTCCCAGGATCCCAGGTGTTTTGTTCAAAACATGCTCAGAGATGGAGATTGTCTTTGCCAATAATTTATTTATTTATTTATTTATTTATTTATTTATTTATTTGTTTATAAAGATTTTATTTATTTATGTGACAGAGACACAGCCAGCGAGAGAGGCAACACAGCAGGGGAGTGGGAGAGGAAGAAGCAGGCTCCCAGCGGAGGAGCCCGATGTGGGACTCGATCCCGGAACGCCGGGATCACGCCCTGAGCCGAAGGCAGACGCTTAACGACTGCGCAACCCAGGTGCCCCTGCCAATAATTTATTTCACACAGGTTCACGGTGGGAGTTATAGTTTATAATAATAATATTTCACAACCAATACCATGCAGGATAACGTCGCTTCATAAACCGGTGGAGAAATAACACGCCTCAATGATAGATTAATTACACTATTGTTCCAGGCCAAGGGGAGACGGAAGAAATAAGAAATTAGCTGAGGGAGAGCTTTCTAAGGGGCGGTTCTTGGAAGAGCTGGCTTAGCCAACCAAGAGCTGATGTCCAGCGGCCAGTGCGACTTGGAAGCCGGCTGGTGCTCGAGCGCGATGTTTAGTGGGACTCAGACACCAGCGTTGCAGGTAAGATGATCTCCGTCATGGGGCCTCTGAATGGTTTTCACCACTGCCGGCAAAGAGTAGCCTTGCCATGGCAGGCACTATTGTCCCATGGTCTTTGGAGAGGTGCTTAGATCAGCAACGAGTAGCCTTGCCCAAACGGACCGCTCTCGGTATGTCTTCCCAAATTCTTAGTCATCAAGGCTCAAATGTCCATGACGTCGCAGTAGTTCCTTCATCCGTTCACGCGCATAAGCGCTCGGTAGCACAACGGTTGTGATGACATCATCCCGACACGGCTTCCCCAGTGTAAACGAAGTCACCCTCGGAACAGAACAAGTGCACTGAAGCCATAAACAAGTGGACCTGAAATCACAGCAAACCAACACACAACACCTGGTTTGAAGAACAAATTGTATGTCTCCCTCTACAAAGTGCTGTTATTAACAAGGCGCTTCCCTGTGGATTTTTAAACTTTATCCTCCCCACAACCTTGAGATAGGGCTGTTTCTGGCACCATTTGATAGATGAGCAGATTGAGACCCAGAGAGACTAGATAATTGTACAAAACCCCCGTGCAAGCCTCTGGCATGGCTGGGACTGGAACCCAGATGCGGGGGTCCAAAGCCGCTGTTCTTCCCTCTCTCCGGTCCTGCGTGGTTCTCAGATTGGTACCCATTCATTCACTCCTTCATTCACTCCTTCGTTCTTTCCTTTCCTTTTGAGCACATGATGCCGTCCTCCTGTTTGGCTCTGTTTCTGCCAACTCAGGGTCCAGAATGACACCAAAACCCAGGCTGGGGCCCCCGTCCCTTTGCCCGGTGGGTAGTGGTGCCCGATCTCAGAAGCTGTCTTTGGGCTCCAATCCCGGAATGACTTCACCTGAGTAAGTCTTGGGCTCTTAGTGCCCGCAATGTGAGCTCCTCAGAGGACGTGCCAGCCTCACACAGCTGTGGGGCGTGACCGGAGCCGGGGATGGAGAGGGTGCCTGGCGTCCAGGAAGCTCAGTGAAAATGTAAGCCAGGAAGCACCTCCCAGCTCTGCACCTGGCTAGTGGAGGCAGCTCTGGGCCACCAGGGAAGGGGCTTTGGGGTTTTGCTGTTAGCTCTGAGCCGGGAACAATAATTCAACATTTCTGTCCCCACTGGGAACAGGGGCCATAGCTGGGGCTGTGGGAGGAGACTCCTAAGGAAAGGGGACTTGGGAAATGGGGAACCTTCATTTCTGCATCTGTGCCCCATTTATCCTGAGAGTCTCCACTGAATCCCACAAGGAAGGCAGAATCAAAGGGGCCGTATTTGCATCATAAAAGAGGTGATTGAATTCAAACGTGGGGCGTCTTTACCTTTCAGAGTCCCCAGTCCTTTTGTTCTCCTTTCTAATCATTTCTGGCAGTTTTTTTAAAAGGCTAAAAAAATGTGGCACAGGGAGATATCAATTCAGAAAGAAAAAATACGGTCGTAAGAGGGGTTAATTTGAATCATGGGCAGAAAGCCCGTTTTCTTTTTCTTCTCCTGTGAGCGGCCCTGACCCGGGGAAAAGCAGTGACTGACTGACGAGGCAGAAGAAAAAGCATCTGAATTCCTGGTTTCCTTTTTCTTCTTCTTTTTTTTCTTCCCAACAGGGGATCTTTCTTCAAAGAGGAATTTTAAAACATTCTGTATACACATCTGTTTTTAAAAACAAAACAAGCTGTACAACTATTTGATAAATGCAAACAGGACACTTGGCAATGTACTTGACCAGCAGTCTAGGGTCCAGTAGGAGATGCAGCCGGGCACGGACGGATGGACGACGACCTACGCGTGGGCTTACTCTCCTCAAAGTCTCTGATGCGCGTGTATTGTTTCCATTTCACAGATGATGAAATTGCTTCTCGACAGTTCAAGAAAGTGCCTCCAAAGTGCCTGAGGGGGAGACTGAATCTCATCCTTTTTAATACAAAACAAAGAAAACAGTGTAGAGAAGAAAGAAAGAAAGAAAGAAAGAAAGAAAGAAAGAAAGAAAGAAAGAAAGAAAGGAAGGAAGGAAGGAAGGAAGGAAGGAAGGAAAGAAAGAGAGAAAGAAAGAGAGAGAAAGAAAGAAGGAAGGGAGGGAGGGAGGGAGGGAGAAAGAAGGAAGAAAGATGCAGGAACGACTCCTTAGATATTATAAAGAAAAAATATAAAATATTTTTAAAAAGTAAAGAAAAAGCAAACAGCTAGGTTCTGAGACAACGCACTGAGCCAGATGGTGGGTAGGGGAAAAGGGCCCAGAGCAGTGGGGAAACGGACCTCTGGGGTCAGGGCGCTGTATGCGGTAAGTCCTAAGGAAGTGAAGCCACCTGCTGGGGACCCTTCCTGGCGCTGGGGACAGTACCTGTCCTGTTGAAAAGGTGCGGCCACAGCCGTGTTATTTCTTAGCATCCCCATCTTCCCGTACAGCCACATACAGAATCAGCGGGGGGGCAAAAGGAAAGAAGGTGCAGAGGACACGTTTCACACAACCTGGTGACCAGGTACCCCAGTACGTGGGCAGCTGGGGGGAAGCCGCTGATGGTGGCAGAGGCACAGGGGTCCCAGCAGCGTGGGAGCGGCGGAGGAAGACAGGGCGTGCAGAAGTCCCGGAACTGCAGAGATTGCCAATGGTTAGTCACCTTGAGAAGGCGGTCCGGAGGACGGGGGACTACGTATGAATGCACGACTGGCTGCCCAGTGCGGATGAGGACAAGTGATGAGGCTGTGGAATACAGGGGAGGCTCAGTGGGGTGGAGTCCGGAGCCCACGACCAAGAAAGAGTTCTTGAGACGTCTCTGGTGCAAAATTGGTGGTTTATTAAAGCACGGGGACAGGACCCCCGAGGGCAGAAAGAGCGGCTGCCCCGGGTTGTGAGGGGTGGCTGATGATACACTCTGGGGTTGGGGGAGGTAAGGAAAAAGGGAGGTTTCAAGAAAGTACTTTCATATGTTAAAGAAGACTCACAGGATACCGGAGGCCTTGCCATTGTCAAGTTAAGGTTGTTTACGGCTCTAGTAAGGCGTGAACATGAAGATAGCTGGGAACTTCCTGGAGGAACGTTGCACTCTGCCTGCTTCCAGTATCTGTCTGTGGGCTGCAGGTTATAAAGACATTAAATTGTATTTACATTCCCTTCTGGAAGCTAGGTTACTGATAGAAATGCTTTGTTCTTGGAGACTGCTAAGACATTGGGAAACTGAGGGAGACTTCAGTCTTGCAGGATTGTGGTGTCTATAGGTTAACTGTTTCTTTGCCCTTTAGGGCAGTCAGGAGTGCCTGAGGAATGTCA
Organism: Ursus arctos; assembly: GCF_023065955.2. Taxonomy (NCBI): domain Eukaryota; kingdom Metazoa; phylum Chordata; class Mammalia; order Carnivora; family Ursidae; genus Ursus; species Ursus arctos. The sequence goes on from NW_026622819.1 coordinate 61,546,099, forward strand.
CATACACCCCTTGGGGGGGGGTTGCGGGGGAGTCAGTTTCTGCTTTGTCCTCAGCTTGCCCTTCTGTTCCCTCATCACAAGGGGACCGAGGGGGCCTAGGGGCTGGGGTGACCTGGGCCCTCGGGCTTCTCCAAAATGCGGGGGTGGGGGGAATAGACAGAGCCACAGGGGGGAAAACTGCTGAGAACAGCACATAGAGCGACCCACCTACCGACCACACAGGAAGGTTGTGGGCAAAGGTGGAGAAAGATCTAGCTGCTTGTGGGGGAGGGGCCCAGAGGAGCTAATCTCTACAAGTGCAGGGAGCTGGCTGCACCGAGAGATTACAGTTCTCAGTGCTTTGTGGGGACAGCCGAAGACAGCCCTGGAACAGCACTGGGTCCACAGCAGAGGCCGCAAGAGAGATTTTATTGAGACCAGGGGCATAGGGAAGGTCGTCTTGGGTATAAATGGAGCCCAACTTTGACTAGGAACAAAGGTGACTTGGGATCTTAAAGGGAGGACAAAGGGGGAATTAAAAGGGGCCGGGAGGAACTGGGAGGAAGGTGGAAGTAGACAATGACGATGGTTTGGCAGTGTGGCCAGTATGGCTGGGGATAACGGACATTTTATGGTTTGGCCATATTGCGTTTTCTTGAGAGAAGACTCAGCCCAGAGCCCGGGGTCACCTTTGGAGACTTGGCCTAGTGTAGATGGATGCCCGGCGACAGCTGGGTCAAGTCTCTTAGCACAGTGTGGGCAAGTCCTCTGTGCTGGGCAAGTCCACGATTTGGTGCAGTGGCTTGGAGCCCCGGCCCGCCCCACCTTCCCCACAGGGAAGACATCATCTTGTACGGCCCTCAAAAACTCTGCATTGCCTGTAGCTCACCCTAGGCCTTATTAGACTGACTCTGTGGGGGCTCTTTCCCAGCTCTGTAACCAGCATGAAACTGACAGACATGCAGGTTCTGCCCTGTCTCGCCCCTCCCTGCACACAGAGTTTGCCTTCTTTCGCAATTCGTTTGGACACTCCTTTACTCCATGAAAATTTGTGTTTTTCTGGCTTTTCCTCAGAACTAGTTATAACATCTGCCTGGTTCCCCCGTTGTTTAACAGAATACAATTTTTAACCTGTGTTCATATTTATATCTGTATGAGACTCGTGATTTTACCTATTTCTGAAAATTATCTCTTAGCAACTGTTACTTCCTCCAAAAAGGACGGGGAAACCCATTGTGCTTAAATATAAATAAACAGAGAAAGATAGTGCTCAAAGAATTTTTTAAAAAACAGAGTAATTATCAGAGTAATAGATCTGTGAAGAATAAGAAACACATTAGAAATATATCACTCCAAGCAGAGGAAAACTGTAACCTAATATTTCAAAATGAGCTAGAAGACCAAAAAAATTGAAGGATTGTAGCTACCAGTTAAGAAAGAACAACATAAAACAGAATTAGAAAAGCTCAGGAACAAATTAGAGGTAAAATTAATAAAACGCCATAGAAAATCACTGTGAGAGAATGACGAGGCAAAAAGGGGGAAAGAAGTGGAACAGAAATGAAGATGCCCCTAAGGAAAGATCTGGCAGAGAATGATAGACACAAAAGAGAGAGTAAAATGTCCAACATGTATATACCAGTTCCCAAGGGGGGAAAACGCAACGCAACGACGTAAATAGCAAAAGCTATAACCTGAGAAACTTTTCTGGAAAAAAGAATCTCTTGAATTATACAAGCTGAGAAAAGCAACCCCAAATGGCGAACACCAAGACATACTTTAGTAAAACATTTGGACTTTAGAAGAAAAAGTACATTGGATATCTGGATAGAATGAACAAATTATTTGACCGGGAAAGAAAATCAGTTTTTTCAGATATCAAACTTGTCATCAGAAATGCTTTCTGTCAGAACTCTAAAGAGTGACATGTTTAAGAAGTTCAAGGAAAGGAAGTAAGAGTCAAGGGTTCCATATCCAGTCAAAGAGATCAAGTAAAAAAAAGCGCAGCACAAGCCGTCACAAGCTTCAAAGAACTCAGAGAATATTGTTCCGTGATCATTTTCTGAGAAACCTACTGAAGAGCCAGCTTCAGACAGTCGGCAAACAAAGACTCAGCACCAGGGTTGGTGGGGAGCCGTGTGTTTAACAACAGACGCAGCACTCGGTGACGGGGCAGGAGTGATGGACGAGTATGTAACTGACATTTCTGACAACCGCGTGTGATCCAAGTTTCAACACGTGGGGAGAGGAGAGAGTGTACGAAAAGTGCAATAACCTCTATGACGGCCTCGCTGGTACTCACTGGAAGTAAAAAGATGTTACTTTAAGACAGACGCTGAGGAAGGAGGGGAGGGTACAAAAAGGTCTTCGTTAATTTCAGTATTCCTTGTAGTCGGAAACCAATAGACAAACGGATAAAGAAAGGGCTACAAATATCACACAAAGCTATTAATATAATGCAGCCATTAGGACGAAAGTACAAAACCTCGTACTACAGTCCCTTTCCTGCACCCCATTCCCACAGTTTTGCCTTGTGGTTCTGGTTGCCCGTGGTCAACCACAATCCAGAGGCAGACAATCCGGCTGTATCGTCAGATGACCAACAGTAACCCGACGGCCCGTACAACGCCTGTGTCATTCACCTCACTTCATTTCATCACCCAGGTGCTTTATCTTCTCATATTCTCACAAGAAGGCTGAGCACAGGGCGATCAGATATCTTGAGAGAGAGAGACCACATTCAGTGGTCAGTGTAGACCTCTAATTGTTCTATTATTAGTGTTTTAATCTCTTATGTGCCTAATTTATAAATTAAGCTTTATCATAGGTACGTATGTATAGGAAAGAACGGTATAGATAATGTTCAGTTCTAACTGTGATTGTACTCACCCCCCGGGGGGCTTGGAACACGTTCCCTGCGGATAAGGGGGACTACTGGACCAGAAGAAACGGACAGGGACCGAAGTTCGTCCTCTCAGAATGTACATGTCTTATAGCCTTTATTTTCTAAGGATGTCGATGTTTCACATAGTTTTTAAAAATCAAAGCAAAAAGAGGATGTGAGGGAGATCTGGCTGCGACATCTGTCACCCCCTGGATCACCGGGGTTGATTGGGCAGATCTGGCTGGCTGAGCGGGTGTCCCCTTCGCCCTCATGGCTCCATGTGCGTCCCCCCCGAGGCTGCGCCCTCGGCTGAAGAGGACGGCCTTCCCTGTTAGAGGAGGACCGTTCTTCTGCCAAAAGTATACGAGTAGCCGGGCTCCCCTTGCTAGAACCTCCGAACAAGCTCTCAACGTCCATTTGTAGGAGAACGTGACGCAGTCAAGTTTCCAAGACCCCAGACATATTAAAAAAAAAAAAAATTTAAGCAAAACAGAGAAACAAAACCCAGCTGCATAAGAAGATAGTGGTACAATTACACACAGAAGAACTATTTCAAGTTACTTTTTAAAAGTAACCAAAGAAGGGGTGCCTGGGAGGCACAGCGGTTAAGCGTCTGCCTTCGGCTCAGGGCGTGATCCCGGCATTATGGGATCGAGTCCCACATCATGCTCCTCCACTATGAGCCTGCTTCTTCCTCTCCCACTCCCCCTGCTTGTGTTCCCTCTCTCGCTGGCTGTCTCTCTGTCAAATAAATAAATAAAAATCTTAAAAAAAAAAAAAGTAACCAAAGAAATAAAAAGATATTTTAAACTGCATTCAGTAGTCAAATACTTAGTAAAAAATTAGTGCTGTTATGTTAAGCTTGTGCGTGTGTATTTTTATATATGTAAACACACGTATTTGTATCTTCTAGGTGTATATGTAAGGAGATAAAGCAAATAATTACATTAATTTCCTTAGAAATCAGGATAATTAGCATAATTTCAAGAATGAAAATATATCAAAACTGTTCAATACAAATGCTAATCTTTGATTTGAATTGGAAACAGCTCTATGAACTTATTATTTTTCCCCTTTCTAAAAATATTGATTTCTTACTTCTCTCTGCTATAACCAGCAGCACCTTCAGCCCTCAGACTGTGCTCTCTGCATACCGTTCCCCTTCCCCTCTGAAAGGAACCAGTGCTCCTCAGAGAAACGGGTATTAGAAGATTTGGGGAAGAAATGTCCAAGATAAATCTGGGACCTCTTGTCACGACTAAAAGCAAGAACACAGATTTGGGAATACGTCGATAGACACAGGAGCCTATTTGAAGGGGTACCATTGGTCGAAACAAAATTAATTTGAGCATCAAGAAAAATAGTCACTAAAATGAATTGAAAAATCACACCCAGCACATGAAATCTGTAAGTTCAAAATGATACCAAAAAATCTCACTGGTTCCCTTGCAAGTTGCTAGACACCAATTCATTATTCTGAAAATTGAGAAGCAAAGGATAAGCACTTATCTTGCCTTTCCTGTATGAATTGGATTTCAGAAAAGCCAAATTGTTGATAAGGAGAAGTTCTTTATAGAAGAATCATAGCCAAGGACTGATAGCGTTGGGAAATTACCAATTTGCAATCCCTAATGAAATAATACATCCGTGCCAGCGTTCCTCAGCCTTCTTTTTATTATCATTCCCCTAAGGAGCCCTTTTAGACACTTTGTCTTCCTAATCACAGCCCCCATGAAATTTTAATGCCACAGATGTTCTGTATTTCCATTTACGCACTCTATACATCTGTGCTTTCTACATTAGAAGGTCACGATTTTTTTCTACCCCTCTCCACACACTAATTTTGGCCTCTTGGGAGGCATTATCAGCCCGGTTGAGAATGTGTGACCTAGACAATGGTCACCCATGCTCTGGGGGGGGAACGTTATCATGACAATATCTGCTGACATCATCTGAACCATTCTTAAAAATGTGGAGCGACACGGGAGCACCTGGGTGGTTCAGTCAATTCAGCTTCAGACTCTTGGTTTCGGCTCAGGTCATGATCTCAGGATCATCTCCCTCTGCCCCTCCCCACCATTCCCTCTCTGTGTCTCAAATAAATAAATACATCTTTTAAAAAAATTAAAAATAAAAATATTAAAAATTATGAGCCTCCAGCAGCAGTGAGTAATACTCGCAAAAAAAGAAGGCAATGCCTTGGATCTAACCTCACCTCGGTGTAGAAGGATCGAGAAGCATGTAAAAGACAATACGGCAGGAGGAAACAAGCAGTTAAACCCAGAATATGTGCCGTTCTACAGGACAAATGACCCACTTTCCTCAACAAAGAAGGGGGAAGAAAAGGAGGGGGGAAGGAACTAATTATAGATTAAAAGAAATTTAAGAGGACCCAACAACCCAATGTAGCGGGGGGGGGGGGGGGGTCCTTATTGAACAGCATTTGGGTATTAAATGATATTAAGGAATTATCATTAATTGTGTTGGATATGATAATAGTATTGTGGTTATGATTTTTTAGAAATCTTTGTCTCTCTTCTCCACTTCTCAGTATGTTTGAAATTTCTCACGGCAAAAAAGGATTTTTAACGTTATTTGCTTATCCAAAATATCCTAAACTAAGCATAAAATCAAGAAGGCAGCTCACTGATGCCTCATTGGAATTAGGGGCCAGTGTGCCCAAATATTCCAGTTTTTCAAAGCACCTTAAAATGGGGTTTTTATGTGAAATCCCCCAAGTTTTAAATGTGAGCTGCACATTCCGTATTTTTTAAAGATCTGCTTGGCCCCATGGTGGACCCCGTGGAACTGGTGAGCTCCCAGTCTGGAGCCTTAGGAAAAAATGCCAAACTCCATTGCTTTGATTAAAAGCAGTGTTTTCTGCACTGGGAATAACTCGTCTGCTTTTAGCTTTAAACTTTGTGGTTATTTTTGAAATGCCAGTTTATTTTGCTAAGGATGACTAAAGCAACAATTGATTTGAGAAATGTTATTTCCAGGTCTCATTTTCTCGCTGTGCCTGAAAGCACTCCTGTTGTCCAGGCCTCCTCTTCCTCAGTGTCTCTGTGACACTTGACTCTCCCTATACCCCCACTCCCTCCCTCTTCATGTTCTTTCCCCCTCTTCTTTGGACCCCCAGTCCCACAGGACAGACCCCCATTTCTTCTCACTCTCTCACACTACCCTGGGCAGGCTCCTATACTTTGTTACCAGCACTGTGCCAATGACTCCTAAGTACCGCCTCCAGCCCAGCGTGCCCTCCAAGATTCTCCAAGATTCTCCAAGATGCCTTAAAGTCGTCTTAATTCCACAGTGCACTGACCTGGAGCATTATCTTTTCCCCCTGCCGCTCCCCTCTCTAAAGTCACTGTGAACAGAGCTACTATGCTCAGAAATTTCTTTCATTTATTCATTTAACAGCCATTTATTGGCTGCCTACCATGTGCCGGGGACACAAGAACACAAAAAAGGCTTTGCTCCGATGAAGCTGACAATACACAGACATGTTCATGATATAGGAGGGCAAGGCAACGGCGTGACTCTGAAGAGGGGACATTGGAGCAGAGACCTGGATGAAGCAAGGGAGGGAGTCTTGTGGATAACTGAGGAAGAGGGTTCCAGGCAGAAGGAAGAGAATACGAAAATGTCCTGAGGCCCCAAGGCAGATTCTGAGAACAGTGAGTAGGCCAGAAAGGTTGGAATCAAATGAATGAGACGAGGGTAGGAAGAGAAGGAATTAGAGGCATAGCAAGGACCTGGGTGGTTCAGGGACTTATCAGGCAGCGGACCCAATTAAAAAGTAGACAAAGGTCTTGAACAGACATTTCTCCAAAGAAGATGCACAAATGGCCGATAAGCACATGAAAGGATCCCCAACATCATTAGGCATCGGAGAGACTCAAATCGAAACCACAGTGAGATACGACTTCACACCTGCTGGAACGGCGGCACTGAGAAGGATGACCAGAGAGTGTTGGCTCGGGAGGGCGTGGAAGCTTGGCGCGCTCATCCACTGCTGGAGAAAAGGTAAAATGGTGCAGCTTCTTTGGAAAACAGGCCGGCAGTTCCTGAAAAATTAAATATAAAGTCACCACAAGACCCAGCAATTCTGCTCCTAGAAAGATACTCAAGGAGAGCTGAAAACATGTCCACACAAAAACCTGAATGGGAATATTTATAGCAATATTATTTGTAATAGTCAAGATGTGGAAACAACCCACATGTCCATCAACTGAAGAATGGAGAAACAAAAGGTGATAGGTCCGTACAATGGTATTTTGTTTGGCAACAAAAAGAAATGAAGTTGTGATTCATGGGACAACATGACGAATTGCAAAGACGCTCAGTGAACGAAGCCAGACACAGAAGACCATATATTGCATGATTGCATCGTGGGCAATGTCCCACATGGTCTAATCCCTAGAAATTAGTGATGGGGGCATTTCTTTGAGGGATGGTGGAAAGATTCTGGAAGTAGATAGTGGTCTAGTTGCATAACCTTGTGAATACACTAAAAATCACTGATTTGTACACTTAGAAATGGTCAATTTTATGGGATGTAAATTACATCTCAATTAAAAAAAAAAAAACCTGGGAGATGCACGGGCTTTGTCTCCTGGCTTGTCTATACCTCCACTGCCCCATCCTAGTCCCAGCTGTCATCCCTGAATTGAGGCCATGGTCATCGGACTAGCCTGGCTGTTCCCTCTCTTGCCTCACGCAGCACCCAGAGTGCTCCCTTCATTTTATTTTATTTTTTAAAGATTTTATTTATTTGTCAGAGAGAGCATAGCAGGGAGAGCAGTAGGCAGAGGGAGAAGCAGGCTCCTGCCTAGCAAGGAGCCCAATGCGGGACTCAATCCCAGGACTCTGGGATCATGACCTGAGCCGAAGGCAGATGCTTAACCGACTGAGCCACCCAGGCGCCCCCAGAGTGCTCCCTTTAAACTATAAATCACATCATGCCCCTCCGCTAGGTAAAGCCCTCCAGCAGCTTCCCACAGCCCTTGGAATCAAATTCAATCCTCCTGCAGCCTACAGGACCCTTGTGTGATTCTCTCCTGTCTGCGTCGACCTCACCCTCATTCCGCTTGCCCCTCATCGTGGTCCAGACATACCGGCCTTCTCTCTGTTCTCAAACACCCAGGTTGTTTCCCTGTTGGGGCTTTTTTCTTGCTGCTCTCTCTGCCAAGATTGCTGTTCTCCGTGTGTGGGCAGCCCCTCTTCATTCAGGCCTCTGTTCCCAGCTCACCTCCTCCGGGAGGCCACCCTGAGCCGGCCGTCGGAAGCGGCTCTCCTTGCCCTGTCCACCTGCTTCATGACACTTCCCCAGACTGAGCTAACGTTGTTCACTTGTACGATTACTTGTTATGTGTCCCTCTCCTCCAGGTGGGAGCCCCCTGAGAGCAGGGGTCCGGCACGGGGTCCGGCACACAGCGGGTTCTCAACAGTACGTGTCTAACAAATCAACGAATCATCGTGCATCTGCCACTTACCAGGGCCGTGCCCTGACTCTCCTGAGCCTCTGTGGCCCAATCCGGACAATTCTTGAGCCGGGTGGTGGTTACACAGATGCTCATTTTAAAACCATTCCCGAAGCTGCACGTTTCTATGGCATGTACTTTTCTGAACATGGATTATTTTTCACACACACAAAAAAACCTTTTTGAAAATATGAGACGTTCTGGTGTTTATGCTCACATCCCGATGTCTTTTCCTACAGACCATTCTAGGAGCAAATCTCCCTGGTGGGGTCACCTGCCCAGGGCCCATTGGAGAGCTTGCCGGACAAGGAAGCAGAGGGGGGACATGGTCCCTGAAGCCCTGAGGAAATTGCCCAGGGGACTTTGCACTGTGCAGGGGGCTGGGGGCACGAGAAATAAGTTCAGGTCTGAGCCCACATCTCAGTCGAGGGAGGGGGCCCAGGGTTAAAGCCAGCACCTAGTGCTTGAGCCAGAACTGGCAAGATAAATGGCAGCTACACTCCGGTCCGCTCCTACGGGAGACTCTTCGGGTTATTTTAACATTGAGCTGGGGGTGGCAGACTTTTGAAGGGCTGTTTCCCTGGTTACGGAGACCCACTCTTCCCAGCCCCGGGGGCGACTCATGACAAACGCTACACACACGTGTGTGTTCGTGCACGCACAGCTATCACACGCAAGCATTTGAAGCAGGCCTGACAGATAGCTGTAAGATCACACAGTGTTAAAACTATCTTGCAAGACACACTGGCAACCAAGAACCGAAAATAAGTCCCAACTCTTGTCCCAATATTTCTACATCCAAGATTATTTCCTCATGATGTTATCCGAAATAGGAAATCCGTTTCCACAGAAAATTGTTCATCCCTATGTTCTCAACTCCAGTAAAAATTTGGAAACTACTGAGTGTTCAAAAATAGAAAATGATTAAGTGAACCACTTCTACACACACGATGAACTATGTTACGGTCATTAAAATTCTATTTGGGGAGAGCTGGTAAGAACCGGGAGGGAGACAGAATACAAAATTGAAATTATAGATGATTTCTACTGTGACAACAGCAAAACCTTCTACACAGAAAAATACCAGGGAAAGAAATCCAATTCCGTAGTAAAGAGTTACCTTCAGCGGGTGGGAATGACATAGGAGGATCTCTACCTTTTAATTTTCTAGGAGGAATTTTCCTAAATTATCAAAACAATTTGATTATTTTTCAAATTTTTAGAAAAGTGGGTGAATACAAATACACATAAGGAACGCAAAAATTGTGAAGTTTGATGGCATGGGATAGGAGAATGAAAAGGGAAACTGAGGCACAGAAGGGGGAAGGAAAGGGAGCTATGTGATGAGTCCTTTTTTACAATACATGCATCTCAACATCAGGCAGCAGGTGGGTGTCAAAACCAGAGTTTATGTGCGATTGTGTCAACTCCAAGTTTGTGCTATTACCTCTTACCCACTGACCACCTGCCCCAGTCCCCCCCCCCCCACCGGCATCATCATCACTGTTCATGTCCTCAATCCAAAGACACTTTTTCTCACATTTTAACATTTCTGAAATACAATTGCTATAGGAGCTTTTTCTTCTCTTTTACCTAAACCAACAATTCACGTATAATCGATGTTTGTCATACAGTCCAGGAAATGTTGTAATTGTTGCTTTTTTATGGAGTAGTTCCAATGTGCCAGGGACTACCTAGTTCATCAGCTCCCAACACAGGGAGCTAAAAGACACAGTTCATGGACTGCTTTAGAGATGAAGAATGAGACACAAAGGAATGAGAGACATGCCCAAGGCCACCCAGGAAGTAAATGGCTAAGCCAGACCTTGACCCATGAAGCATCGTGCAATCTAGTTTGTCTCCTCCAAAACATTCGGCCTGTACCTTTCCACAGTCTCCACCTCACACTCTCCCATTCTCTGGCCCCGGTTCTCTGTAGATAATGAATAAATCATTCTACACTGACTCATCAAAGCTCTTTTTGGGGGACCACCCATCCTCCACAAGCAATCCCTTTGTTTCCAGTAGAGTTGACTTTACCCCTTCCATAGACATGTGACTTAACCCTGGCCAATCCGATTATCATATTCCCTTAGTCATGGTGATTGGTTCAGAGATGGGCACCTAAACCCAGTTACAGCCAATGAGATGCCCTTGGATGCTTTCTGTGAATTTCAGGAATACACTGTGGCTCTTTTCACCTAGAGAGGAATTAGAATGGCTGGAACTGCTGCAGCCCTCTTGTGACATGAGGTCTGGTAACAAAGTCAACACTGAGGTAGCAGAGTCAAGAAAAGGGGAGAGAAAGAAACTGGGTCTTTTTGGATCAGTCTGTGACAAATAGTAATCATACCCCAGCTGGGCTGGTTTAAGTAAGATATTCTTTCCTGAAAACTCTTCAACAAGTTCCCAGGGTCTGGTAATAATGTCCAAACTTCACCATTTGGCATCCAAGGCCTCCCTGATCTGGCTTCAATCTGCAGTTTCCACTTCCAGGCTCTGCACATCTTCCTGTAATCCAGGATCCATCTGTTTCCCATTACTCGAACTTCAGCAACAAATAGGCATTTTTTCTTCTTAGCAGCTTTTATATAAGCTGTACCTTTTGCCTCAAATGGCATTCCTGTCCCCCACCCCACCCCATAGCAATAAAACTTCCTAACAGCCTTAGATGTCCAAAGACAGGGGCTCCCGTCACTATGAGGATCCTAGGCAGGATGAAAGGCCTTCAGAGGGGATATTACAGAGAGAATTCACGGCATCAAATAAAGTTTGGCTCAGCTCAGGCTTTCTCTGGCCTGGAGAGTCAATGACAGCTTGTGTCACCATCACGGGGTAATCGTAAAAATATAGATTCACAGATGGAAGGAAACTTCGGCCCAGACCTACGGAATCCGCATCTCTGGGAATGGACCCCACGAATTTGGCCCTTTATCAAAATCTCCACATGATTCTAATGTTTGCTAACATTTGACAACTTCTGGCCTAGAAAAATGGGAAGTCCCTTTTAAGCCTGCAATCTTACAAAGTCTGGGCATTTATCAAATCTCAACTTCCCCTCCCACCACTTCTCCTGTTATAGAAATTCATGACTTTCATATTTCGTATTGTTCCCCTCTGGACCCTGATCCTTGAAAATCGTTCCACTGCAGAGCTTTGCATGAGAAGGCAGGCTTCATTGTAAAGATTTTATCAGCTGGAACTTTGTTGCCCCATCTCTTTCCTGCAACTCTGTGCAGGTATGCATGCACTCCTAGTGCCATAAAGATAGTTGTGTTCAGTGTTTCTCCAAGAAGAGTGTCAATCTGTGTAACACAAATCAATCCTCCACGCTTTTCCCTCTCCTGTTCCCACTCTCACAAATGCCATTTTCTTCTGTATTCTTTTTTTTTTTTTAAGATTTTATTTGTTTATTTGAGAGAGAGAGAAAGTATGAGAGAGAGAGGGAGAGAGATCATGAGCAGGGGGTAGGGGCAGAGGGAGAATGAGACTCTCCACTGAGCAGGGAGCCCGATGTAGGGCTCGATCCCAGAACCCTGGGATCATGACCTGAGCCGAAGGCAGACGCTTAACCGACTGAGCCACCCAGGCGCCCACTTCTGTATTCTTTTAGCACACGTCCATGGAACATCTGCCGTGTGCCCGCTCTCTGCTGGGTGCCGCAGATACTGAGGTTAAACACAGCCCCAGTCCCTGTGTACTGGGAGAGATTGTTGCGTAACATTTTCGGACAAACGCAGAACACCGAGAATATGTGCTACTGATTCATTTGTTCCTTCACTCGCTCTTTTGTTTGTACAATGGAAATGTTTGAGCACACCCTGTGCAGGGTGATGGGGATACAGTGGTGGACAAACGGACAAGACCTTGCTCTGCAAGAGCCCTCCTTGCAGTGGGGAAGACGACGCTGAACAGGTGAATGAATGAACCCAGCCGTATCTGACAGTAATCCGTACGGTGAGAAAAATAAAACTAGATCACGTGAGAGAGGTGTTTGGTGTGATCGAGGAGGGCTTCGCTAAGGAGATGACCTTTGAGCTGAGACTCTGATCCAGAATGCTGAGAAGGAGCCGCCAGGTTGCGATGGAGAAGCATATCCTAGGCAGAGGCACAGCCAGAACAACTGCCCTGAGGTCCCCCATGGGTTCCAGGAACAGGAAGGCCAGTTGGCTGAGGGAAGAAGCATAGAAGTGAAGACAGGGAGGTGGGAAGGGGCCTAATGGAGCAGAATGTACCAGATCCCAGAAATCTGAATTATCTCATGTGCAATGGGGTGCCATGGAAGGATGCTAAGCAGAGGGGTATATAGGACTGTGGAGTCTGAGATCGGATGCCCAGATCTAGGATAGTGGAGTCAGTGTAGAAAGAAATTGCATTCAAAATGGAAGTCAGGGGCAGAACCAACAGGACTGGCAGATGAATGGGATTGGGATAGGGCAGATGGAGAGAGAGCCCAGTCAGATGACAACTAGCCTGGGTTCGGGGGTGGATGAAGATGCCACACACTGGGATGGGAGAGGAAGCCATTGGTGAGGGGGCAGGGCAGTGGGACTCGGGGTACACGTTTTGGATGTGTATTCGGCATCCAAGTGGCTGTGTTAGTGAGGCAGTTGGGTATGCAAGTTCTGAGCTCCCTGGAGAACTCCGAGATGGAGATATAAATGGCAGGTTGTGGCCACATGGCCCTGACAGAGGCGTGGCCCTGGGATTGTGGTCTTGCCAAGGAGGAAGGATCAATTTCTTCCATTGGGGGAGTGGAGAGAAAGGCCCTCCACATTTACGTGTCACTTAGAGACTTTGGCTCGTAAGTGACAGAAACCAACCCTGGCTGCTGAGCAGCTCATAGGCTGAGAGTTGAGAAGGAAAGAACCCAGGTAGGGCCTGAATCTCCCGGCAGAAACTGGAGAACCGTCCTGGGATATCTCGGCCCCAGCTGCCTTCTGTCGTTGCAAGATGTCACAACAAGGGAAGAGTCCCAGGAGCAAAGTCTGAGGACCCACATCTTAGCCGTGGGGTGTGGTTGGGGGCACACCTGCTTCCACCAGGACCTCGTGACATGCAGGATGGGGCAGGGGAGCTCTCAAAGAAAACCTGGATACTATTCTCAAAGAAGGGAGGAGGGAAGCGGGGCAGACAAGAGCAGCAGACACCCGCTATACCCAGCCTGCCGGGAATCTCCAGCACATCTCTTACCACCCAGCTCAAAGGTCAAATTCTCTCTGAAAATTCCTTTGACCTTCAAAAATGAATTGATATGCTCTTCCTCTGTGCTCCCACTCTCTAAATTTTAAATGCTATGGGCTTGTCTACTCACCTCTGCAACAGACTGTGATCACACCACGGTCAGAAACACACTCCTATTCATCAGTGAAACCCCGGTGACTCACACAGGGCCTGGCACATAATCGGAATTCAGTCCAAAATGTGCTGCCTTGAATGTGGTCCCATCCATCGAAGATAATCTGGATCACAACCCTGAAACTTTTTAATGTATCATTCTGTATTCATTCTAAAGTCCAGGAGGAGTTGAGGGACAAATTACAGAGATCTCTCCCAAATGCCTTTCAAGTCACACAGCCAAATCAGTTCAGCAAATTACATGTAATCAACGAGGAAATCAATAAGTAGTGCAAGTGTGTTAAAGAGTTTAGCGGATTCATTATGAATTTAACACATTCAGCCCAATTTGCAAGAAGTTCAGAGAAAAACAGGCTTTAGCATGTAAACAGTGCCTCTGATTGCCTCTTCGGAGAGCCCCTGGCCACTCAGCCTTTGGAGGTAAGGGCAGATCAGGAGCCTCCCCGCCCGGCCCCACCCCCGCCTCCCTGGAGCCCAGCCAGCCTAGGCCAGTCGCATGACTCAGGAGTTTCACCTCCAAAGGCCGAACTGAGGATCTCACATCTTACGGGCTTTTCAGCTTGGAAATTCCATGGGAGATGAGAGAAGGGAGGGGGGAGGGAAAGGAGGGAGGAGAAATATCAAAAGTATTAAATCCCTTGGGAGGTTGCCCTTTCCCCTCAATATCTCAGCAGCTTCATGTCCCTGAAAGGGATCATGCACTAATTTATTCAACAAATGCTGTCTGAACACTTGCTCCGTGCCAGGTCACAGGCCAAGCTCAATCAGACCTGGACCCGCCTTCAAGCAACTCACTGTTGGGGCGACAGATGACAACATCAGCCCAAGTGGAGGACCTGACCCTCCCTGCCCAAGGTGGGGGGGAGGGGACATTTGATCAGGCTGCTGAGGAATGATGAAGAGTGTGTGAGGGTGACATCGCACAGGGGACAAACATCCTCAAAGGTACAGAAGCAAAATGGAGCATTTGGGGAATGACAAGTAGGTCAAGGTCACCAGAGCATTCCGTGCAGGGGAGGACAGCATGGGCAACGCCTCTTGCATGCAAATCCAAGGGCCTCCTCCAGTCCTCCTGGTTCAGCCCCCCATCCCATGGCAAATTCAGCCGTGGTACCCGGGGAAGGGGAGGGGTGTGTCAGGATCACCAGCAAGTGGTAGAGGCTGAATGTGGCCTCTGCCCCCCCCCCCCCCACCGCATCCTTTGGGAATTCCCATCTACCACAGGCACCTCAGTCACCTCTGGCCACAAATCTGCCCATGCTCCAAGTTCTGAATTGCGCTGAGAACTGGCATCAGTTTGGGAAATCATACAGCACACAGCCCTTATAATTCCCTCCTCTTGATTAGGAAAAACCAGTATCAGTAGAAGATCACCCACATTGGCAAGAATACCACCTGTGCGCCTACAGAAGCTCCGCCCCGCGGCAGACGTCGCTGGTCAATCCCTGCCTTGTTTCCCACTGATTCTTAACCCAGCGCTCCAGGTGGCCCCCACGACAATAGTCATCACCCAGATGAAGGGTGCACGCCTTTTCCTGCACAAGCATTCAACTGCCAGCCGTTACCACGGGCCAGGCTTTCAAGGAATGAAATAACAAAGGGAAAAAGAGCGTCTAAGAAGAGCACAAATGATAAGAAGGCAAAGAAGAGCCAGAAGAGTGACCAGACTATTATGTCGCAGTGATACCATACCCAGCAGCGGACCCGCTTCAGGCGTGGTGGCAGCCGGTTACATTAGGCCCTCCATCACTCCCTCAGCGAGAGAACACCAACTCAAGTGAATTGTAGCAAAAAGGGGGCCCACCGGCAAGTTAACCCTGGGGCGGACCCGACTTTGAGGCTGTATCGGATCCAGGAGCTTCTGGGATGCCATCCGACATTTTCATGGCCTCTTTTCTCTCTACCTTGCTTGTCCACACGCTGCCTTCCTTCCCAGGCAGAATTACCCTTTGTGGGCAACAAGCTGACCAGCCTATATCCCCACAGCGAGCAGCCATGGAGGAGAATGTCCTTCCCTGTGGGTTCAACCCGAGTCCTGGTTCTGGCCCCACTGGCCTCATCTCACTCAGGGGCTCAGATGCCCATCCTGGGGCAGGGAGGGGAGGATTGCCCACCCGCCCACAGGCACGGCACAGGGCGAGGGCCCCCACCCCAGGAAAGGGGAAGTGAAGACAGCAGGAAGGGAAATAGATAACATCAAAACTGATAGCATGTAGATAACATAAAAATAGCTATCCCCACTACTAGTGACTGCCCGCTTTATAGGGAGGGAGCAGAGCCACGGAGAGGGGAGCCGCGCGCCCAGGGCGGAGGGAGCAGTGGAACCTGGTGTGACTCGTGCTCTCCAGAGCCTGCTGTCTTCCTCTCCACACCCCCGCACCCCCGACCTAAATCTGAAATAGAAATCAAGAGAAGAACCCCGTCGCTGCAGCCCGGAGTTAGCCTTGCGGGCAGGAGATGCTCCAGGTTGCCTCAAACTGCCTTTCAGGGCAGAGCCCGGCAGGGGCCAGCAGCCTCCTCCAGAAAGAGCGCCTGCTGATTCCCGGCCTCCTCCAGACAGCCACGGGGGCAGATCCCTGGCCCATGCTCCTACCTGCATCACTGCAGCGTCCTCGGCCCCTCCCTAGAGGGTTCTGGAACAGGCCCGAGGAGTCAACAGCTTAGACTCCCCAGGTGATGCTGATGCGGGAGGCCTCTGTGTCCCCCTTGGAGAAACTCTGGTAAAATGGGGTTTGGAGTCCAATAAATGCAGCATTCAGTAGGTGCTCAGTAAGGGGCAGCTCGGGGCTCTAACAGCTGGCCCTATCTTGCAGGAGGCCTCAGGGTGCCCATGCAGATTAATGATCATCTGTAATAGACAGGTTTGGGGGTTCATGTCTGCACCACAGCTCAATCTGGAGATCTGCGCCTGTGGCCCCCAACTGTCTCCAGCAGTGGCCAGCGCTGACTGGGCCGGAGTGGGTAGCATTCCAAGGACAGCTCTGCAGTAAGCAGGTGATCGGGCCTCAGTTCCTCCCTTAAAAAGGCTGCAGTTCAAAGTCGCCAGCCCTGTAAACAACGTGAAGAGGTAGGCAAAGCGGAGAGCAAGGCTCTAGTTAAGGGAGACCTTTCAGAGGTCCCCGTGTGCAACGTGCGCCCAGGGTTGTCAGACCTTCCAAGGATTTTCGAGCATCCAGAAATCTGGATTTTTTAAATGACAAGTCTTAGAACATTTAAATTATTGATCGTGTTGTTAAAAATTCAAAATTGTCAAGGCCAACCAAAATACATCTGCAGGCTGGATTCCAACCACAGTCTGAGTGTCTAATTTTGCTATCATCAGCTTCATTTCCCAGCCTCCTTTGCATTTGGGTATGGCCATGTGACTAAGTTCTGGCCAATTGAAGTATTGGGCCGTCAGCAGGAGTGTTGTGTGGGACTACACGGAAGTTTTCCTAAAAGGGAGGAAGTCTTTCAAACATCATTCCTGATGCTTGGAATAAGGAAGTGATAGCTGGAGCTTCAGCAATCACATTAGACACTGAGGTGACTTTGAGGTTGGAAGCATGCTAAAGGTGACAGAGTAGAAAAATAGGAGTCTGAGTCCTTTATGACACTGAAAAGCTGTCATACCAGTCCTGAGCTTTTGACTTCCATATTTCTTTTATAGGAGACAAAGAAACTTCTTGATTTTGTCATATGCAGCCAAACTTAATCTCCTATCCACTAGCTAGGTTTTTTTTTTTTAGATTTTATTTATTTATTTATTTATTTATTTATTTATTTATTTATTTATGAGAGAGAGAGTATGAGTGGGGTTGGGGTGGGAGGAGTAGACGGAGAGGGAGAGGGAAGAGGAAAGAATCTTAAGCAGACTCCACTTTGAGTGTGGGGCCATGAGTGCAGGGCCTGGTGAGCATAAACTTGATCTCCTGACCCTGAAATGAAGACCCTGAGATCATGACCTGACCAAGAGTCAAGGCTTAACCACCTGAGCCAAGCAGGCACCCCATCTACTCGCTAGCTTAGACGAGACTGGGGCTTTCTGTCTACCCTTGGGTTTTATAAAAGGGTGCTGGATCTTTCTAACAAAACTCTCTTTAACTGGACTAGTTTGGATGGTGGGATTTTATCTCTTGCAAACCAAACATAATCTGTTTTTTCACTCTCCATCCCCACCCCCACCCTTTACTCATCACAAATGACAGTACCCATCAACTTCAAATTAAACAGTTGTTAAAGGGTCTTATTTTTTTTTAAAAAGCAAAATCATGACTGTTATACAAACAAAATGAGCACATGTCAAAGATATGATTTAGCTCATAAATAATGAGGGAAGAAGGAAGATCGTACAGCAAGTCCAACGAGAATCCAAGGGCTCAGTCCTTGGTCAGCTTCTTCGCTTATTGGCGCGCCCTGGACCACGGAGCTCTCAGCTGGGCTCACGGCTTCAAATGTCATCTGTGTCCTCCAACTCTCCAGTTCCTGTCTTCAGAGCACAGCCCCGAACTCCATCCTAGTGCGTCCACCCCTATTCAGGGTCTCTGCTTGAACATCTAGCCCCACTCAGTCTGTCTGAACCTAACTCAGATCTTCCCTCAAAACACCATCCCACCCACAGCCTTCCAGTCTCCCTGCAGCCATGTCCTCCTTCCATCAGCTCAGCCAGAACCTTGGAGTCATCCCTGCTTTCCCGAGTCTTCCACGTTCCACATCCCCTCCACAGACCATCCTATTGCCTCCACAGAACGTATCCAAGAGCCCAGGACTTGTCACCCTTGCGTCAGGCCGCCATCTTTTCGGACTTGGATCTGCAGGCACTCCTCAGAGGCCCTCGGCTACCACCGCCCTTATTCCTGTGCAGCCTTTCCCAACACAGCGCCCATGGCGAGCCCTGCTGAGTATAAGTCCCATGCATGTCATTTTTCTGCTTAAAAACTCCCCACAGTTCCCACTGCACCCCTGGGAAAGCCTTGGCTTGAAGTCAGGGCCGACCAGGCCTTCCAGGTCCAGCCCACTGCCCTTTCTGTCCTCTGTGCCACAGTCCCCTCACCCTCTCGGCTCCGGCCCCGTGGCCCCTGGCCATTGCTCCAACGAGCCAGGAGTGCCCCCTCGGAGGGCCTCTGCTGTGGTGTTGCGTCTGCTGTCAGGGGCGCCCTTCCTTGGTATCTCCTGGCTAACGCCTCCCCTTCCGGCCCCTGCTGGAATGTCTCTTTCCCTGACCCCCTGTTTCTGAGCAAAACCGCACAGCCGTGCCTGCCCCTCACCCTCCTGTCCCTCCTACCCTACTCTTTCTGTGCTCCCCCCACGGCTGTATCTTCTGCAGTTCTCGATCACGCACTGATTTATTGTGGGGTGTTTTGGTTTGTGGTCTGAATTCCCCGAGTAGAATATGAACACCTTGTGCTGCTTTTTATTCGTATCTGTTTCGCTCCTCGATGTACCCCAAAGGCCTGTAACGTGCCTGGCACATCGTGCTTGCTCAATGGATGGTCATCTCTGGACTGCTCTGTGCCAGGCATGGAGCGGGCCACCTTACACAGCCATTTCCTTGAAAGTCTCGACACTCCCATGCGTGATGGCTCAGGCGGAGGCCGGCGGGCATGGAGGGACTTGTGCAAGGACACAGAGTGAGCGCCAGGGCAGAAGCTGATCTGAGCCTGGGTGAAGTCCAGGGCAGGGACGCCGTCACCCTGCAGGCGGGGCCCATCCCCAGTCCTCAGGGCCCCGGATGCCTGGCTGATAAGGCTGAACCTTGTGTAGGACCGTGGTTCTCACCGTGCACCGAGCATCAGGACCTGGGAGGCTCGTTGAACACAGATTTCTGGGTACCACCCCCGAGGCTCTGAGTCAGTAGCTCTGGAGGGGGGCCAAGGATCTGCTTTTCTAACACGTTCCCAGATGCTGCTGCCGCCGCTGGTCTGCACACCTCACTCAGAGAAGCCTGGAGTGGGCCGTGGGGGACCGCCGATGGGCATTCATCAGGGGAGCCCGAGTCCTCTTGCCTTGGCAAGGGTCCTGTCGCAGGCCGGACGGCAGATGAGGAAACCCGGCAGGGGCGAGACCAGGCTGTGGTCCGGGGACCAGAGCAGAGGGCAGCGGGTCCAGGAGCAGGTCAGGGGCATCTCTGCGTCCCCTTGGGCCCTCTTCCTGGCAGCTTATCTGCAGCCCTCTCTTCCAGCTGCTCAGCACATCTCAGCAGGGGCTGTGGGCTCCTGACTCCTCGCTCACTTGCAATTTTAATTATCTGCCAGAGCACGATTTCCACAGCGCCCCGCCCCCCACACTAGGGGAGGACACAAGGCAAGCCAAATAGCTCCAAAATGTATGATGTCAGCAAAAAAAAAAAAGGAATCACAATCTCCTCGGCAACGCCTTGGGGCTGGGAGCTGTGGCAGTGAATTCAGGGACGTCCCTTTTCCCTGGGTAGGTGGGCTGCAAGCAGGGGAGGCAGGTGTGCGCAGGGTCCTTGGACAAAGCCCCCGACTCACTTTCCTCAATGGTCCAATCAGTTACCCAAGAATATCCAGCAGCGCCAGCTTGGCCCCAGGCCCCAGATGCTGGGGACTGAGACGGGCCTTCCCTGCTGGCATGGCAGGGCCAGCCTCATACACCCTCCCAAGGTGGGACGTGCACGCTGACAAGCTGGCACTTGAACAGTCTTGCCTTTATCACAAATGAATGAGAAAAATGTATAACGAGCCTATCCACTCCTTGCTGTTCTGAGGAATTATTCTGTAGAAAGGAACTAAACTTAAGTCTTTTTGAAGTGAGTGGATCTTGGGTGCCTGGGTGGCTCAGTTGGGTAAGTGTCCGCCTTCAGCTCAGGTCATGATCCCCAGGCTGTGGGATCGAGGCCCACATCAGGCTCCCTGCTCATCGGGGAGCCTGCTTCTCCCTCTCACTCTCCCTCTGCTCTCTCTCTCTCAAAAAAATAAATAAAATCTTAAAATAAATAATAAATAAATAAATAAAGTGAGTGGATCTCAAGAAAATATTCACTAAACAGTGTGTATGCAGCAAGTGTATAATGCTTACTTGCCGCTCAGGGATTAATTCATTAGCACTTTATAACCACCCTATAAGGCAGGTGCCATTATCATACCCATTTTGCAGATGGAGAAACAGAGGTACAGAGTTGCTGAGTCCTTTCCCCACAGTCACACAGCGGCTGGTAGAGGGAGGATGTGCTCCTGGGCAGCCTGGGTCTAGAGTGTAGCTCTCCGCAGCGTCCTCAGGATGTGGGCAGGACGCTGGTCCTCCAAACGCTGAAGTTGGGGAAGCAGGGAGCAAGCCAGCCCTTCTGCCTCAGCCATTCTAAGACGGTTCGAAGTTCCGCTGCAGGAGGCAGGAAGTAGGAAGCCCTCTGGATCCTTCCAACCACTGAGTCTCCCAACAGGACAGAGGAGGGAACTGGTGCCCAGATCTTCTCAAAACAGGGAGTGTTTATCTAGACACCGTGATACACAGTGTTGTCTATCTTGAATGACCCTCCTTGACTGGTGGTAAGCGGGGAGGAGGGCAGGGAGCCTATCACCCTGGCGGGGGGATGGAGTGAAGCAGGACAGGTCAGTGACAGGCAGAGCAGTGAGGACGTGTGTCCTGGGGACACGCCCCAGGCACAATGAGGCTTGGGTCACACAGAGACTGATGGAATGAGGGCTCTTCCAGACCCGTGGCTCCCAGTCCTCTCACACACGTGCCCCCTTTTTCATAATAAATATTTCAAAGCAGATCAGAAAAACAGATAACTGCCATGTCCAATCCATGCTGTTACAGAGAAATATCTATCGAGGTGAAGCTTAATTTGTTTGCTTTTTAGAAGTGTTCTTTACTATCCTGAAATTTTAGATAATACAACATATGTGCAGACACACTTAATATAGATATACGATATCTCCCACCCATAGTATGAAAGAAAACAATTCACAATACAATACAGGAAAGTACTCTGACAAGATATATTAGATGCAGTGACATAATCCAGTAATCCAAAAAATCCAGTAACCCCACAGGCCCCCCCCTGAACTCAGACACCACTTCCCTTTCAAAATACATACATTTGGATTGAAGAGCAGCGAGATGCCCAGATGACTTACAGAAGACATAAGAAGCACAGGGAAACGAACAGGCTGAGGCGGAGCGGACCTTCCATTAAAACCAGTGTTGGGATTAGTGTCAACAGATCAGACGTATTTATATGTGATAAGAGGAAAGGCAATAATCTTAATTGAAGTTTGGTTAGCGCGCCGAGACAAAGGGAGAAAATAAGGAGGTGAGCCAGCGTCAGGGAGAAGGTGGGCCGTCTGTAGAAGTACAGTGCCCAGATAATACCCTGTGTTGCAACGGGAGACAAGGCAGTGCTGAGGAATCCCAGAAGACATTCCGAGGCATGTCCCCAGTCTCAGAGACCTGGGAAACTGTGTCCTTGGAGAGGAGACAGGACACGGTCTATGGCGCGGAAAAAAATAAATAAATAAATAAATAACACAAGATGCCTTAGAAAAGTTGTGTCATTGGCTGAAAACACTATCAGAGTAAAAATGAAAAGTAACAAGCCCCAAATAAATCATTTTAATGTGTAATTCCGGAAGAGCGATCTCTTAGAGTTCGGCTGTATGAAAATATAAAATCATATTGAAGAGCAATAATTTTGAATATTTTTGAAAAACATTAATGAAATTTAGTGAGCTTTCTGCATTTTGTGTATCTCCACTAATTTAATGCAATTTGGTTCTAAGTCTGCTGTAAGAAATAGGCAATGAGTAACTACCTCCTCTCGCAGTAACTGATGGGTGGCTGGAAGCCCTTTGCAGCTAACTACGAGTTCGGAAGCACTCTGACAGATGAGTTAGCTGAGTTAGACCCAAAGAAATTGCCAATAATCTCAAGACAGAGTTTTTCTTCCCTCAAGACCTCTCTCCTCATCCCCCAAATTACTGGGATTTCACATAAATGTCTTGTAAAAACTTTTCCTTATTAAAATATTGACCTATTATTGATTATATTGGTGCCGAGTAACCTGGTGGGACATTTGAAAGTCTGGAGGGTTGCAGACCGTTCTTCCTTGTGTCTTGCTGTGTAAGACTGTCGTGCCCTTGGCAGGATTCAAGCATCCTTGTCCCCTCCCCCAAATGCCGCTAGCATTCACAATCCCTGTGACAACAAAAACACTGCCTCCCATTTGCAAAGGGAGGCTATCATCCAGGTAAACATCCTGGATCAGCACAGTAAAGGAGGACTCAGGTTGGGCTGTCCTGACCTGCTGCTTTATTGAGTCCCCGCTCCATGCAAGGTTCTCAGCGAATCCTCACAGCAGACCAGAAAGCCATTCTATTATCCTCATTTTATGTATGAAGAAATGAGAGTCAGAGGAATGAAGCGACTTGCCCAAGGTCAACCAGCTGGTGAGCTGTTGGCTCTGTAACTCCAGTGTCCTCATTTGTAAAATAGCTGGGAGGCAAGCACTCAATACATATTTATGAAATGAGTGAATAGGAAATGAACTGACTAGGAGAACTGTCTGGAAGGCTTTCTTCATTCTAGCACCCAATCCAGTATGTTTCTGGAATATATAAAATCAAAAATGAACTTCCGGAGTCTGACAAATCATGGAATAAGAATTCCGACTTCATATAAGAATTAGAGGAATTAAACAAGACCCATGTTTTGAAAGTACTAGGCATATAATATTCCCATCCCTTCCATATCCTTCACCCCACCTTCACTTTCCAAGGTCAAGATAAAAATTCCCCTTAATAAAGACAATCCTTCACGTGATTATAGCATTTTACAGATTGCAAAAACACTTCTATATGCATATTCTCACTTGATTTTCATGTATCAAAAAAGAGTGAGTTTTGAGCACCAACTAGATACCCAGAGACACCAGCTTAGGGACGGAAGGCAGACCCCGGTTCTCAGCTCCACTCAGATTTTCACATTTCCTCCCTCTACTCTTCCAAAATACTGCCTAATTAGCATGGAAGCGGGGCTTTGGCCCTTCCCTGTGCAATCTGGCTTTATGTGAAAGGTCACACTTGAACCAGCTTGGCTCTGCTTATTCCCCTTCCAAGCCTGCATTTGGCTCTTAAAGGAGCTTTTCCTCTTCCACTCTGAAAATATCCTGAAGCTGCTGCATGCCTGTCCCTAAAGGGTTCACTCAACAGATCCTTATCCAGCCTCTCCCTTCATGGGGATAGGTGGGAGCTGGGGTTCTATTTTAGGGAGAAGGCAACAGGCGAAAACAGAGGGTGGTAGCTGGAGATACCAGGACCATGATGAAAGCTGATCAAAGCTCTTCGTGGGGCACCTGGGTGGCGCAGTCGGTTGAGCATCCGACTCTTGGGTTTCTGGCTCAGGTCATGATCTCAGGGTCATGAGATTGAGCCCGAGTCAGGCTGGGGGCTCAGAGCAGAGTCTGCTTGAGAGTCTCTCTTCCTCTCCCTCTGCCCCTCTTGCTCATTCTCTCTCTCTTTCTCTCTCTCTCTCAAATAAATACATAAATCTTTAAAAAAAAAAATCTTTCCTTGTGTCTACCCTCCCTGCTAGAGGTGGGAAGGCATTCTTATCACCAAGGAGCTGAGTATGGAGTCTTGACCCCACCCCCTTCCACCTGACCCCCGCATCAGCAAGTGGGAAAGAACAGGAAATTATAAGTGGTGAAAATATCCCTGGGAGGACATTTACATGTGATAGGATAAGCCAAGGACATCCAATCCTCCCACAATAAACCCCTGTCACTAATTCCTACTTAACTCAGTTGGGCGGGGTGGGGGGTGCAGGCAGGAGAGGGGACAGCGAGGTGATGTCCACAGACCAGCTCCTACAGAATGAGCAAGGGCGGGGCTTGGTCTCTGGCAGCAAAGGAGATGCCCATCTTCTCCCAGGATTCCTGGCTTGGACTCTTCCCAAAGTGTGCCTCTGGGTCCCGGCCAAGGCAAGGATACACTTCTGTGGTCATTGTTCATGCCACCAAAAAATCAGAGCAAGAAAAAAGGCAATGCATGGCTGAGTTGTGGGGAAGGGGCAGGTCCGCTCTGTGCATGTAACCTCCCTACTCTGTCTCGCTCACCCAAATGCCTCAGACAGGGTCTAACACGCACAAAAGGTGCTTCGAGAGTACTTGTTAATGGAAGAAAGGAGAGGAAGAAAGCAGAAAGACAGGTGTTTGGGGGATGGTCATCCTTTTCCCTTATACTTGTAGAGGGCTATGAAATGTGTGAATTTCACATATGTTATCTAACTGCCTTCCAGAAGCTACCAGGACTGAACTTTTAACTAGAGCTTTTGTGTTTTAGATTAAGCAGGTTTAAAATATTCTTTGCAGAAAGTGCAATGGATAAACCCTTAAGAAATGCTACAGTTTTCAGCCCTTTGAAGAATTAACTCTTGGAAACTGATGGGGCTTAGCGTAGGGTGCCCTAAAATATGCCACTTCTGCAGGTTGATTATTTTGAATCAAAATTTCTTAAGAAACAGCTGGTACCAGAAGGATACTCTGACTGCCTTTGTCACCCTGAAAGGAGGAAATATGTGAAGTCTACCCTCCCTGCTAGAGGTTGGAAGGCATTCTTATCACCAGACATAGGAAATTCGGGACTGAGAAGGCTGTATAAACAAGCTGTTATTTCTTCATTCCTTTGCTAACCCAAGCCCAAATCCCTTTGCCAACTCTTCGCAAATAATTGTTTTCCTTTTTTAAAAGATATAAAAGCTACCTGCTTTTGTCACTTTGGAGAGCACATAGTTTTAAGAGCTCCCATAGTATGAAATTACATTTGTTTTTCTCTTGTTGATCTGCCTTACGTCAATGACTGGACCAGCCAAAGAACCTAAAAGGGAAGAAAGGAAAAAATTTCCTCCCCTCTAAAATCATTCACTTAAAAGGGAGAGAGACTCTTAATGAGTTAATGCATCCAGACTGTGATATTCAGTGCCTAGTCCCACTTAAAAAAGACCCAGTCTTGTCGGGTTCAATCCTCATACTGATTCAGACTAGTGAATCCAGCCAGCAAGGACCAGGAAATACAGGGGACCGAGGAACATGTAAACCACACCTGGAGGCTGCAGTCAGCAAATGCAACCTGGGAGAAATGTCATAAGACACACAGCACATTTCTTCAACAACAAAATTGCTTTTAAAAATTGAGAGAGAGAGAGGGGTCTGGGAGAGCACATCAACCCATTGCTACAGTACGAGCCATGCCATATTTGGATCACATTACAGCATGCGTTTTTCCAGCGGAAGTCACCCCAAGGGGAGCAAAAATCGTTTTTCGAGGGGTGGAAAAACTTAGTTGTTTCAATGGTTTGTGGCCCTCCAAAGGGCCCCAGTACATAAGGAAATACACAGTATATATATATGTGTGGTATTAAAATTTCACAGAGTAGGGTAAGGAAGGGTGTGATTGGGGGGAAAATATTTTAAGTAGTTCCTTAGAGGGCCATAATGGAAAAAGTTTTGAAAACACTCAATTAGAACACTCAAATTGTAAAATATGAGGCAGCAGGGGGAATGTTAACTATTTACTGAGTAGCTGATAAAGTGCTAATTTTTTCGGTAGGATAATGGTATTGTGATTACATTTTTAAAAGCCCTTATCTTCCAGAGATAACTACTGACATATTTGCAGATAAAATAGAGTATGGGAGAGACAAATATGCAGACAGAGAGCCAGAGATAACAGGAAAGAGATTCACTGATGTTTCTCCAAGCACTAGACTTCCTTCCTGTTGTGTTTGGGGGTCCATCTTTTCTTAGACTGTGTGCCCACTGGTGCCTTGGATCAAACTCAGCCCACAGTTGTTTCGTTCAATCTTCACAGTGTTTTAAAACTAGTTGAGCCAACATTTTCAATGAGAAATGACACTTAAAACTCCCTAGTTCCAGCTTCTCTTGCAAAATCAGACTCTCTGAACTTGGACAGTGCCCTTGCTCTTCTGGTCACCACAACCACCCCAGATCATACAAGAAATGCCCACACTCACACTCTGTTCTGCCTCCTGTCTTTTTCTTCCCTACTGTATGGAAGGAAATCATATCATTAACAGTGGGCACCCATCCTTGCCCACCAACTGTGAGCCAGGCAGAGTTGGGCCATGTTATCTCCCTGAACCTTCTTATCGAACCAGGAGGTAGGTCCTGTCATTATTTCTCTTTGACAGATGACAACACCGAGGCTCTGACAGCACACCTGCTGTCCCTGATTCCAAAGCTTGTGTTTTATCTGCTGTACCAACGACTGCTGCCTCCTTCATATGACCACAGCACATCGGCTCACTCCCCCAGATTCTTGGACAGTCTTGGCTTGAAGGGGGGAGTGGCAAAAGTCCCTTCAGCTACCCCTAGGACTTGGCCTTAATCTGGTTGTTTCCCTAGTAGGGGTGTACCTACCATATTTGACACCCAGAGTAGATCATTTTATTAGCACCCTCTCCTCTCTATAAGGTAGGTAATTACTTATAATTATCTTTAATAAAATAATAATCAAAAGTGAAATGGATATATTTCATATAGAAATGAAAATTTGTAGTAGCAAACAAAAAATATCATACTTCACGGTTTGTCTTTTGTTCCATTGTTTTAATTTTTTTTTAAAGATTTTATTTATTTATTTGAGAGAGAGTAGAGTGAAAGAGAGCATGAGCAGGGGTGAGGGGCAGAGGCAGAGGGAGAAGGAGACTCCCCGCTGAGCAGGGAGCCCCCCCCCATGCAGGACTTGATCCCAGGACCCTAGGATCATGACCTGAGCCAAAGGCAGGTGCCCCCCAGGTGCCCCCACCATTTTAACAAACACAAATACCATCTCCAAGTAGTCATGTAGAATGACAGGACTGAAGAGCTCCAAGTTCAGTGTCTTCGTCTTTGCAATCACTGTGCTTTCATTTATTTCAAATCGATTGTTCACACGTAGGAGCGTATAGCATTTAAAACCTCTCCCAAAGCAAACTTGAACGATTACAAACTGTTAACAGCTTCCTCTCAAGCGAGAGCTTCCATCAGAGTCTAAGTGTGTCACCACCAACTGTAGAACTCAGAGGTCTCAGAATTCGTTTCCGTGTAGAATAATATTTTTTTAAAGAATAAGTAATAAAAATGTGCCAATTTGAAGCTGACATATATTATGAAAACTCTCAACTATAACCACAGCAATCCTTGAGAACTTACACCAACAAAAAGTTTTTTCAGGGAGGAAGATTCTTTCTCTAACATTGTTTAAAATAGCAGGCATATGGTGATAGTCGAAAAGCAAACTGACTTTTAGTTTTCTCCTTTTTGTGGTTCAATTCTCAGATGATGCACCCTATTGCTTCCCTGGCCATCCTGCATGCTCAGTCCCTCCGGAACATCCTTCCCTGAGCCCAGAAGGGCCCCTGATGAGAGCTGCCCCCTGGAGCAACAGAGTGGGGGAAAGCCCCCAATTTGGAATCAGAAGAGTGGGCTGGACCCCCAGCTCTGCACTTCATCTTTTCAAGCCTCAATGTCCTGCTCTGCCAGAAAAGCCCAAACACACAAAACAGGGGTGCTGCGAGAAGCACATGAGACTCTACCGTAAGTGAAAGTTCTTGATAAACCGTGAAGCAGTGTTCAGAACCCAGGAGCATTCTCAACAGATGAGCGTTGCAGAAGATTCTAGCACCGTTTGTGCATAGCACTGTTTACTGATTACTCTCTGCATCTGTGAACCGCGTTTCCAACACCAGAGAACGGTTCTGATACCAACTCTCTGGACACCGCGTGGTTCAACCCAGTCCTGACATGGACTGCCTGGGTTAGCACAGGCCCCGCTGGTTGAGGGCTCAGTCCCACGGATGCCCTGTTAAAGACAGTCACAAATCCTAGGTTGTTGCCTATACTTCTGACCAACTGGCTATAAATTCTGGGGGTTTCCACAACCTTGTCAGGCTTGATCATTCGCTAGAATGGTTCACAGAGTTCAGGAAAGTGCCTTACCTACTGTTACTGGTTTATCATAAAGGCTAGACTAACTCAGGAGCAGCCAGATGGAAGTAATGCCCAGGGCAAGGTATGGGGGTGGGGTGGGGCTTCTGCACCCCCTCTTGATGTGCCATCTTCCCAGCTCGTGGATATGTGTTCACCAACCCAGAGGCTCTCTGAACTCAATCATTCAGGGTTTTATGGCAGTTTCCTTGCATGGGCATGGTGGAGAACATCACTGGCCATTGGTGACTGAATCAACCTCTAGCCCCACAGCTCTCCCCAGAGGGTGGGCGTGGGGCTGAAAGTTCCATCCCTCTAACCATCGATTGATCTTTCTAGCAGCCAGCCCCCATCCTGAAGCTATCTAGGGGACCCCAGCCACCAGTCACCTCATTAGCATACAAAGACCCTCATCATTCCTTGATATTCCAAGGGTTTTAGGAGCTTTGTGCCAGGAACCAGAAACAAAACCCAAATATATAGTTGTCATCATCTCCCAATTTGCATATATTATCTGATTTAATGTCCTGGTCATAATTCTGTGAGGTCACTCTGTCATCCCCATTTAAATGATTAGGAAAAGGTCAATCAGAGAGGATAGCAGACTTGTCCAAGGCATTACAGGTTCCAACTCAGGTTCTAAACATTCCAGAACCTGCCAGAAGAAGGGATGGCTTCACCTTGCTCACCATGGACTGAAAAGAAGACATGTACCCTCTGGGCATCACCCTGAAGCCAGGGGCACAGGAAGCCAGCCTCACTGATGGAACTGGTGTTATTGATCTGGGGTGAGAAGTTACCAGGAAGCCGACTTGAGCAGCAGGGAGGAAAGACGGGTATGCTTGCTTATTCTCACTTATTTAAAGGACTTTTGAGCAACTGAGCGAAAGAGGGATCAAAGCAATCTTGTGCTCTGGTCCAGGCAGCCAGAGGGCTTCTAGATCAAGTAAGATGCCTTGGGAGTCCAACTGGCTAACTACCAGGGAAATAGCCCCGGTGCCTGAAGCCTGAAGAAGGCAAAGCAGCAGGAGGACAGATCTGCATCCCTATTTTAGATTTTGGAGACTTAAAGCTGAGAGACACGAGATGACTTGCCCAAGGTCCCACAGCCCCCAGTGCAGCGCACCAGTCTCGGGCACTGAACCCCTGTCTGTGGGACCGCAGGGTCTGTGATGGATCCGCAGTGTATGGCTGTCCAGCCAGAGGCGTAAGGCCCCAGGGGCTGGGTATCTTCTACAGAAGCCACAGACTCCGCTCTCACAGCAAGAAGCTCCCACAGGAGTGATGATTCTGCAGCCTCTGCCTACGACTTTTTCTATTCTGGGTGCAAGGCGTGCAATTAGCATAAATCTGAATAAATTTCTCATTTTTAACAGAAAATAGAAATACATGAAAAAAGAGCTTAAAAAGCTCATGTTAACTAGTGAAATTGTGTATCATCGTCCTTCTTCAGATTCTACCTCCCATCCTTCCTTTTACCAAGAAGCCCATCCTCATCTTTGCATCTAATGAACTCTTCTTCAGCCTCAAGGCCCAGCTGGAAGGCCATGTCTTCCACGGAGCTTCCCCAGAGGCATCCAGGGCAGAACTGATGGCTTTTCCCCTCACGCGCCTCCCCCCCAGACCATGTATATCCTTTGCAGTCTGTCACACTGCATTCTAGCATACCCCGGAAGTGAGCCACCTGAGGTGGTCGTGTCTCGAGGGCATATGCCTCAAGGGATTTGTTTGACTGAAAGGCTCTAGAAAGTTCTCTCAATGCTGCAGGTGCCTTGACACACTGCAATACCCAGCCTCAAACTGAGGGACTCCACACCCCAGATTTGTTTGCATCATTTCCTTCTGACTCTGTTCGGAGGGGCTGCCCAGCGTGGGACTGCTCCCCCTGGTGCTGTGAGGACACCATTCGTGTCAACACTAGGTCGGTGGTTAGGAAAAGGTCAGTCAGAGAGGATAGCAGACTTGTCCAAGGCATCAGAGATTCCAACTCAGGTTCCAACTCAGGCTACAAAGGGTCCTCCAGACAGGCCAAAATTATCCTAACTAAGCCCCAACATATAAGTCAGATGGTGGCCCCCTGAAGACCCTAGCCCTCCAGCCTACTGAGCAAGGCCTGCTCTGTGATAGTTAAGGAAAGCCAGTTGGCGCTCTAATGTAGATATCTACATTCCTCCCAGCCGGCCTTTGTTCTTCTGCTTCTCTGAGGGCTCACCCTCCAGCTACCTTTGTTCCCCGTGTGTCCCCCACACCCATTCCCTGCCATGGCCACCCACTGCCCCAACCCCACGCTGGACATCAGCCTGAGTATTTCTCTGCCCTAAATCACCCTGCACACAAGCCTCTGTATGTAACAGACTCTGACGGAAAGTGTGGAGCAAGGACGGGTGGTTGTTGAACCCCACACAGGGCAGACAACAGCCTCAACTTGAATATGATCCTAAAATCCAGTATAATCCTAAAATCCTACCAGGAAGAATTTCTGCCTGGCTACATTCACCCTTAGACGCTAGCTTGTTGACCTTTTGTCCCGCTTTTTTCCTTCCATGACAGCCTCCCCATTCCCCTCAGGTCCCTGTCCAAACTCCCTCCCAATTAAGAGACTTCGGGTTTCTGGTCCCTACTCTGCTTGAAGCT
The DNA here is from genome assembly GCF_023065955.2 of Ursus arctos. Lineage (NCBI taxonomy): Eukaryota > Metazoa > Chordata > Mammalia > Carnivora > Ursidae > Ursus > Ursus arctos. The sequence continues at coordinate 61,577,360 of NW_026622819.1, forward strand.
CCTGGGAACAGCTAGGCACCCCCACCCCCACCCCACCCCCCACACACTCAGCTAAGGGCTCTCCATTCCTGGGCACCATCCTTGAGCCGCACCAAAAACATGCAGGGCATTGATATTACCATTTCCCTTCATGTGACCAAATTCCAGGTCAGGGATCCCTCCCCCTAGGAACAAAGGAAGTCCCAGGAATTGTACGTTGTTTTTCTTTCTATGCCGTCTCCTGCATAGGGGCTATAAGGAAGTCAAGGTCAGAAACTGTCTTCCTCATCTCCCCGATCCTATTTCTGCCCAGAACTAGGGAAGGATGATAGAGAGAGTGAAGAAATGATGGATGGATGACAACACAGCACTCAAACCAAGAGAAAGGCAGGAGGGAGCAAGGAGACACTTTGGAGTTGGGGGTTGGCCATGTGTTTACTCATTACCATGCATTCCTGGAGGGATCCGAAAAATCGCATATCTATTTCATTGGTATGGAGCAGATCATCTGAAAGGTCATTGTGGTAGACTGCATTAGTGCTCGGTAAATATTTGCTCTCCACACTCTGTGGGCAGAATACACATCCCAAACCCATGGCCTTGGCCTTGGCCGTGTGACTTGCTTTGACCAATGGAAGCTGAGTGGAACTGACAGTGTGGCCATACTGAGCAGAGAATTTAAGATGCATTGCTATTTCTGTTCCTCCTTGTATGCTCTCAACATGGGCCATGAGAAGATCCCGCTCCAGGAACTGCAAGAATTGAAGATACATGGAACAGATCGGAACCCAAGCCGGGCTGAGCCACAGCAGACCCGCAGACTGGTGAATGAGAAATAGCCATTTGTTGTTGTAAGCCACAGAGTTTTGGGGGGTTGTTTGCTGTCCAACATACACTGACTGAGAAGGTCAAGGTCATCTAGGACAACCTCCACCCAATGCGTAAAGCCACTTCTCACCATTTCTGCCAATTTAAAATCAAGCCTCAGCTTGTGTACTTCCGTGATGGGGGTCACTGTCTACTAAGACTGAAATAGTTAGACCCAACCCACCCCTACCTGAGTTTGACCATTGGTCCCAGCTCCCCATGTCCCTCTTTCCCGGCCTCACAGAGTAAGACCACCCCAACGGGCCCGGTAGAGACTGAGGTGGTATGGTGTTATGGTACCACCCACTCCCCACTCTGACCCCAGCTGCTCCCATAGCGCATGGTCCCCTGCGTCTTCCCCTCTCTACTGACTCTCCTTGCCTACCGCCCTCCACCAGTGCAAAGTCTCAAACCGACATTGCAGCTGATCAGTGTGACCCGTGGCCAGACTCCTGCCTCTGTGGATTTAGACGGTAGGTCTGCACGAGAAACACCTGGTTAGAAGCAGACTCTGGAGCTGCCCAGACCCGAGGATAGATGCCAGCCCTGCCACCACCTGCTGTGTCATCTTGGACGCAACACTTCATTTCTCAGAACCCTGATTTACTCATCCGCACAAGAGGACAACCATTGCCTCCCCGCACAGAGCCGGTGGGACGACAAGCAGTACTGTGCAGCATGAGCCGAGCACGGTCCCAGCCCCCAGAAAGCTCTCGGTCTTCACCGAACAATTGCCAGAGTGCTTGTTTACTCTTGATGCCTATTGAACGAACTACACCTACGTTTCAGGAATAATGTTTGCTTTCAAAAAGGGCTTTAACATTTTTTTTAATTAAAATACTCACGTAACTTCCAGTTATAAGGTAAGTAAGTCCTGGGGGTATAATGGACAGCCTGGTGACTGTAATTAACAACGCTGTATCGCATATTTGAAAGTTGCTAAGACGGTAGATCCTAAAAGCTCTCATGCCAAGAAAAAAATTCTGTAACTCTGTGACGAGGTTAAACTAGACCTCTTGCAGTAAGCATTTCGTAATATATGTAAATAACAAATCATTGTCGTACATCTAAAACTAATATAATGTCATATGTCCATTATGCCTCAATTTAAAAAAAAAAAAAAAGGAGGAAAAAAGTATTCGTACAGTGCCAGAAGAAAGAAAGAAAGATAGAAAGTTTGATCACCCACAGACAACCCTGTTAAAATATTACCTAAGACCTGTTTGTGTAGACCCTTCGTTTTTAGCCCGGTAAATACTCCGCCTCACCATCCTCGCCCTGTCAGGGTAGGTAGCCGAGCGCAGATGGATGGAACAGCCTTGGGGCTCATGCAGCCTCGTCTTCCGGTCCCACTTTGTCCCTTCTAGCCTGTGGCCCTGGGTCGGTAACTTGACCTTTTGGATCCCAACTGCATTTTTTTTTTAAGATTTTATTTATTTATTTGACAGAGAGGGGGAGAGAGAGCACAGGCAGGGGGAGCGGCAGGCAGAGGGAGAAGCAGGCTCCCCGCTGAGCAAGGAGTCCGATGCGGGGCTTGATCCAGGACCCTGGGATCATGACCTCAGCCGAAGGCAGACGCTCAACTGACGGAGCCACCCAGGCACCCCTCAACTGCATTTTTGACATGGGAAAGGGTTTTTAAAACAGCTTTATTGGAGCCATGAGTCACACATCAGAGAACTCACCGTTCAGTGTACAACTCAATGGCTTTTGGTGTAGAGCCCGGAGTGAGGCTGCCAGCTTCCTCAGAAAGGCCCTCACGTCCTTTCTCCCCCTGGGCCTTCACTCTCCTCTCACGGGAAGTGATGATGTGTGTGGATGTCACTCATTCGGTCCTGTCGCAGGTAGTCCTGACAACCTGCTACCCCCCAGGCACTGCCTTGGGCCTGTCGGTGCGTCAGATCGGCAGTGATCTGACAGACAAGGCCCGCGGCTTCCCGGAACTCGCAGACAGCGAGCACGGGACCAGGAGACTGGCAGAGTAAAAGTGAGCCGAAGGACGGGCCCAGGGTACCTGGGGAAGACTATTTAGGGGCAGCCAGGGTAGGCCTCCAAGAAGAAAGAATGAAAAGGAGCCAGCGATTACAAGAGCCGCAGAGAACATTCCAGACAGAAATAACAGCGAAAGGGATGGGAATAAACCTGGCTTCTCAGGAAAACAGACAGCAGGCCAGTGTGGCTGACGGGTGGTGAGCCAGGGGTGGTCAGGTAGGAGACCTGTCAGGGAGGCACGCAGGAGGCAAGTGGGCAGGCCTAGAAGCCAGGGAGCAGGGTTCAGATTTTGTTCCGATTGAGAAGTGTTTTTGGAGGCAGTGACAAGGAGGATGAAGGGTCCTGGCTATGAAGGTGCTTTATAAGACCTACGAGAGATGACACGCTTGCTTTCCCAGGGCAAGTGAAGACTTAATCCTCAGGGGCTCAGTTTCCCCGTTGGGGCGAATGGACACACCTTAGAGCTACGTAAGCAGTAACCTGTTCTCATTTCCTTTCTTGTTTATCTTTCCAGGCCCTGGTAGCCTCAGCCCCTGGATTCTGACCTTTCCCAGGACCTCCCTATCTGAATCACTGGCAGGCAGGCAAGGGTGACATTCGCCACTTGGCGTGGAGCCAGGGACGGGCACCACCCTGGGCAGGCCCTGGCAGAATCAAGGCCTAGAAGGGAAGAAGCAATGAAAAAGTTCCAGAAAAAGGGAAAATTAATGCCAGGTGGAACCCTGGAGATCAACTGGGGAAACTGAGGGCCTGAGAGAGAAAATGGCTTGTCTCAGGTCATATGACAAGTTGGAAACAGTTGGGACCAGATCTGAATGAGGCTCTCTTATCACTCCCTGGGGCAGAACACCAGTGGCAGCCAATAACCACAAAGCTTTCGCTGGGTGCCAGGCCCTGTCCTAAGGCATTTTTTTAAAAAAAGATTTTATGTATTTTTTTTTTAAGATTTTATTTATTTATTTTGACAGAGAGAGAGACACAGTGAGAGAGGGAACACAAGCAGGGAGAGTGGGAGAGGAAGAAGCAGGCTCCTGGTGGAGCAGGGAGCCCGATGTGGGGCTCGATCCCAGAACCCTGGGATCAGGCTCTGGGCCGAAGGCAGATGCTTAACGACTGAGCCACCAAGGCGCCCCAAGATTTTATGTATTTATTTGAAAGAGAGGGTGAGAGAGAGAGCATGAGCAGGGAAGAAGGGGAGAGGGAGAGGGAGAAGCAGGCTCTCCACTGAGCAAGGAGCCCGATGCAGGATTCGATCCCAGAACCCTGGGATCGTGACCTGAACCAAAGGCAGATGCTTACCCGACTGAGCCACCCAGGCATCCCTAAGGCATTTATTTACATGTTTGACTTTGCTTCTTACAACAGCCCTCTAAAGTAGGAACCATTAGACGCCCAACTTCATAGCCAAGGACACAGGACAATAGGTTTCACTACTAGAGAAGATTCAAACTCAGATTGCCTGCCTCCAGAGCCATGCTCTTAACTACACTAGCGAGCCGAGGCTCAGAGAGGGGCCTCGCGCAGTCAGGGCTGCCGCATCTCACCCACACTCACGCTGGAGTCACCGCCCTGCTGCTTTCCTTCAAAGAATGAGTCAGGCACATCTTCACGCGGCTGGCACCAAGCACGGGGAAGGCTTGGCACAGAAAACACTGGTTGAATTGAACCTAATTGTGGTAACAAGTTTTGCTCTAATGTTGCAGATTCATTTGGTAAGTGGAGGGGGAACAGAGGGAAATTGCAGGAAGGAAACAGATCGAACATCCCAGCTGGTGGTGGTTGTAGCAGAACGCAGGCTCTCGCTGAAGTCACAGCGCGCTCGTTGGAAATCGATGGGGTCTCCAGCAAGCCATTTAGCGGCACTCAGCCTCAGTGTCCCTATCTAGAGAATAGTTGATGAGCTCAACTAATGGTCATAAAGTGGGGAGTTGCCAGACTCTTTCTGCACAGGGCCAGATAATAAATACTTTCAGCTTCGTGGGCCATACTGTCTCTGCCGCATCTTCTCGACTGAGCTTCTCACAGACCATATGTATTTACAAAAACATGCAGCAAGTGGATTTGGCCCGTGCCCCATGGTCTGCTGACCCCAGCCTGACGCAAGGTACGTAGCCAGAGCCAGGCACCCAGCACTGCGTATGCCTTTCATGGGCCCCAGAACTCTTGCCTTCGTAGGTCCCTTTCATCATAATATTTTGAGGCCCTAGAAATTTCCTCTTTTTTTATGTGAAGAACATTTTTCATTTTTTTAATCTTATGATTTTAAAAGAAATTACATGATTTTCATGATACCCTGAAGTACCATGGGCGCCAGATGCTGCGCCTCTGCGCCCGAGGGATGGGTCAGCGCTTGGCCTGCAGCAGGCTCTCCATGATGGGACTCCCATCCCCACGCCCTGCCCTCTGCTCGGGGGCCTGTGTCTGAGTCGGCTCAGTCTGCCCTAACAAAACACCAGAGACTGAGTGACTTAAATCACAGAAGTTGGTATTTTCACAGTTCCGGAGACTTCTACATGGCAGCTTACAGAATGGTACCTACGAACTCAGGCTATGCAGTGAGGCTGCCTGGGCTTGACGTCCCGCTTGACCCTCCCTCGCATTGACGAGAGAAGTTGCTTCACTTTTCCTGCCCTTAGGTTCCTCTTCTGTAAAATGGGGTAATTACAGTGTCTACCTCACTGGGCTGCCGTGGGATGTGTAGCAAGCATTCAGCGGAGGATCTGGCACATGCTAAGCCCTAGATCAATGTTAGTGATGGTGACGGTGGTGAGGATCGTGGTGATGGTGGTGATGGTGATGTGATGATAATGTGATGATAATGGTGCTGGTGATGATGGTGCTGCTGATGGTGATGATTGTGATGGTGATGATGGTGCTGGTGATGATGATTATGGTGATGATGGTGATGGTGATGATGATGGTGATGATGGTGGTGATGGTGATGATGATGGTGATGATGGTGATGGTGATGATGGTGGTGATGGTGATGATGATGGTGATGATGGTGATGGTGATGGTGATGGTGATGGTGATGATGATGGTGATGATGATGGTGATGATGATGGTGATGATGATGGTGGTGGTGATGATGGTGGTGGTGATGATTGTGATGATGATGGTGATGATGGTGGCGATTGTGATGATAGTGATGGTGATGATGGTGGTGGTGATGATTGTGATGATGATGGTGATGATGGTGGTGGTGATGATGATGGTGGTGATGGTGATGATGGTGATGATGATGGTGGCGATTGTGATGATGGTGATGGTGATGATGGTGATGGTGATGATGATGGTGATGATGGTGATGGTGATGATGGTGATGGTGATGATGATGGTGATGATGGTGGTGGTGATGATTATAATGATGTTGATGGTGATGGCAATGGTGATGACGATGATGGTGATGATGATTTTATAAGAAAACTAGAGAAAGTGATTGGATGGCCCCAATGTCTAGAATCCTTCACCTGAGCATAAGTCCTTTCCATTGTCAATGCAAAGAAGACCCACCAAAAAGAGTGGATACTGGCATCTCTGAGTGGGGACGCTGACACACTGAATCCCTTTCTCTAGGCTCCCTGCATACTACCCTTTTGTTCAAACCCTTCCTCCAGATAGACTAATAGTTGGGGCCACATTTATCTCCAGTGCTCTAACATCAGTTGGGTGTCCTGGAGTTAGCATCAGTTTCCGCAGGTCTAAAGCTCAGTCCTCCATAAGACTGCCCCCACTTAGATGCCAACTGCAAATCTTAGGAGCCACCACATATCTACCAGCTGACTATAAACATACAGGTTCCCATGATTCCCTCAGGTTTGATAATTCTCTGGAATAACTCACAGAACTCATTGAAAGTACTAGACTTATGATTATAGTTTTAATACAAAGGATACCAATCAGCAGCAGCCAAGTGAAGAGAAACAGGACAAGCAAGGTCTGAAGAGGGAGACACAGAGCTTCTAGGCCTTCTGTTTGTGGAATCCAGACACATCACCTCATCGGCACATCAACACGTTTGCCAACCAGGAAGCTCCACCATGCCATGATTGGGGCTTCGTTACGTAAGCATGATTAAAGAAGTCATGGGCCACATACTTGGACTCAATGTCCAACACCTCCCACCCTCTACCCCTAGATGTCAGGCTGGCCCAAAGTTCCAATTTTCTTATCACAAAGGTGGTCTTCCTGGTGACTAGCCCCCATTGGGAAGACAGCTAGGGGCCCACCTACAGTCACTTCATTCGCATGACAAAGATACTCCTTTCACTCAGGAAGTTCTAAAAGTTTTTGGAGCTCTGTGCTAGGACAAAAACCAGATATATTCTTTATTTTAACACACCTCCCTGAGTAAACCTCTCTCCTCTCTCCTCCCCAAAGCCTTGATTGAATTTTCCAGGCCCTGAATTTATTGTTTTCAAAGTGGGAGTCATCTTGTCCCTGGAAACAGCCTCTCCGGGGGCTGAGCTCATCATTCAGCTCTATGTGGGTTCATTCTCTTCACCTTTAGGTACTTTAGACCTTCCCTAAATCTCCTTCTGACCGAGATCCTGAGTTTCAGACCCAAACTTCACTTCCTAGGCTAAGGCTGGAGGCTCCTCACTCGCTCACGTCATCTTCCAGATCTGCCCACATTCCCCATCTCACCCAGCCACTGCCCAAGACCTCTTACTGTGCTATCTCGGCTCATCCCAACTCCAGATCCTGAGCCTGCCAAGCCCAGAATCTGGCTTGAACAGAGTCCTAAAAAGACATAAGGCCAATGGCACATTTCCAGATGCGCCATTCCCTAGTTGGATGGCCTTGAGCATGTCACTTCAATTCCAGAAGGTTACTTTCTCATCTGGAAAATAGAAACATAATCTCCATTAGTCAGGATTCAGCTAGGCTTTGCTACAGTAACAAATACCGCCTAACATAACAGAGCTTCATTCTTGCTCACACCCTCCCTCACAGCACTGCTCTGTCCTGTAACTATGTCATCTAGAGCACATAGTTGCCATGGTCACTAGGACAGTGGGAATAGAAGGGAGGGAGGAGGTATACTGGCTGTCGGTTGCCTTGGTCCGGAAGTGACCCACATCACCTCCACTCACGAGCTGCTGGGCCGTAGTCATCACATGGCTACCACATACGGCAAGATTTGCTGGAGGTGTCTACGTGCTATTTGGCAAGTGCCAACAGTCTTCTCCACAGCTTCTATGATTCGTGGGTAAGTTGGGAACATCAGGAAAGCTCCTGTACGGGAAAACTCCAGCCACAGAGCCAGTGATTGCTAATCAGTTTTCTGATTTCACAAAGGGCCTTTGTTTTGCTGTGAGCCCTTTGGTCTTGATAAGAAAGGTGGGACCCATTTGTGCCGTTTCATAGTGGGGCCTCCTTGCTTACCGGCTGCCAGGGTTAGACAGGTCTAGTGATCTGGCCTCCGGGGTGCTTCAGACTGGGCTGAGCTAAGAGTCGCAGAGATGTAGGCCCTGGATTGCTCCCAGGTACCCCTCCCCCTACCCCCACCGCCCCAGGTTGGAGATCCTGACTTCCTAGCCCTCAGATCAAAGGCACAGGCAGACCTTATGTCTCTGACCTTTACCTTTGCGGCCAAGAGCAAAAAGAATCCGACTTAGCGCTTTCACTTTCTATATTTCTGGCAAAGTTTACTCTGTGTAGTTGTAACCGAGTTAGTGGAATGCAATGGAGCGCAGGACATGGAGTCAAGATCACAGCAACAATAGTAACAGCGGTGGACATTTATTAAGCACCTACCGTATGCCAGGTTTTTTGAGGATCGTCCCATTGAACTCTTTCAGCCTCCCTGTGGAGATCCTATTATCATCCCCATTTACAAGTGGAACAACTGAAGCACAGAGTATCAGGAGGCCTGTCCCTGCGTGTGCGTAGCAAAGCCAAGATTCACACCAGGTCTACCAGACTCCGTGGCCTAGGACTAAGAGCTGCAGTGCCTGACCCCATGCCTGGGATGGAGCGTCCCTGCTGCTCGCCAACAGTAAGCGCATCTCCCAGCCACAAAGGAGCTCTAACTCGTAGGGTGTGTGAGCACTGAGTCAATTCATCTTTCAGCGAGCGTTTACCAACTGTCTGCTATGTCCGAGGCTGGCTAGGTTCTAGAGTTCAGGAAATGAACCAGACATGGCATCCTTAGGGGGTTCACGATCCAAGGTGTCATTAATTCCCAAAGCAGTAAGAAAGAGGCCATGGAAGAATGGAGGGGAGGCACCTGGCAGGGGAAGACGGGGTGAAGCAAAGGCAGGAAAGAACTGAGACCTGGTGAACAGGAGAGAATCAGGAAGCCAAGAAAGGAGGGTGTTCTGGATGGAAAACTGTATGTGCAACAGCCCAGAGGCACAGAAGGACCTTGTTGGGAACTTGGAGGGGCTTGGGATTGTTGGAACATAAAATCCAGGGTGGGGGCCGGGTGGGGACACCATTAGGAGATGTGGCTAGAGAGGTGGCCAGGGCCAGACTGTTCATGCATGCACTTATTCGTTCATCCAGTGAGCAGGAGAAGGCTCCAGGTGCTGTGCTAGGCTCTGGTTTCAACAGCGAACAAGCTGCAGAGCTTTCAGTGTGGAGCAAGGAGATGGGCAAGAAATGAGTAGACAAGTAAAGAGCTTCAGAGCGAGACTCAAATGCCAGGCCCAGGAATCTGGGGTGGTAGAGAGCCCCAGGAGAGCTGTGGGCAGAGGAGAGATGAGCTTAGATCTCTCTTTTAGAGAAGCTCACCCCATGTAGAAGGGGACGTTAGTGCCACAGCCCAGGCAGGCACTCTCACACAGGGCCAGGCCCTCAGTGGGTGCTCAGATAACAGTAGGGATCTGGGTATGAGTGTGGTGTGCTCCCTGGTCTGGGGCCTGCACCCCTCCCCCTCCACGCCTCTCTGTCCCCAAGGACATCTGCAGCTGGGCTGGACGCCTTCTAATCGCTCAGCTGGCTCTATGCCCGGTGAGGACATCTTGATAAGCATTAGAACTCCAGCCTTGACCCCAGAGGAGGAGGTCACTCAAATCCCTGGCGCTCTACTGCTGACCAGCCGAGGACCCCGCCGGGCTTCCCCAGGGCCTCATCTACCCTCGGAATGGGTGGTGGTCAGAGATCTGACTGGGGGCCAAGAGCCCTGAGAGCAAATCCTACGTCTGCTCCTGACTTGCTGTGTGCCCCGGGCAGGCTGGTCCCCTCTGCGCCTCTGTTTCCTTCCTGGCAAAATAAGAACAATAATCCCACCTCACAGGGCTACGGTGGGGGGCAAGGGAGATTATCCGTTTGCTCCTCAGCCCGCACGTTCTGACCCAGCACTCCCTAGGGGGCCTCCATGTCAGGTGCGAGGGCAGGTGCAGCCCGATGCCCAGGCTCGGCACTGATAATATCACATGGAGTTGCTTCATTTAATTTTCATAGCAACCCAGGGAGGAGGGCTCTCTCATCACCGCCTCTGTACAGATGGGGCAAACAAGGCAGAAAGAAACTGTGAAAGGCCCACAAGCAGAAGCAAATGGGGCTATGAATTTGGTCTGAGTCCAGAGCCTTCCCTCTGACCGGGAGTCCATAGTGCCTTGCTGCCCACATGGGACTCACAGCCTCGGTGAAGGAGACAGGGCTTGGAAAATACTCAAAAACTAACACAGAGTTACAAACGGGAAAAGTTCTGTGGCATCCAGTTATGGGGCAGGAGACAGAGAGAGGAGGAGGCAGGGGAAGGGCGGTCTTAAGGAGGGGCTGCCTGGCTGCAGAGAGAAGAGAAAGGGGCCCTGGGAGTGGGAGTCAGGCTTTGACTGCAGTGGGAGGGCTCCACAGGGCCCAGGAGGGGCCGCGGGCGTGGGACGCCTCGGCAGGGAGTTTGCACTTTCCTCCAGGTGCCCTGAGAAGCCGCTGTGGAGGGATGTAAACTGTTTATGCTTTAGAAAGAATCACCTGGACTACAGGGGCCATGATTGGACACCGGAAGACCATTGTAAAGAGGGTCCAGTGACCCTGGGGAGAGGGCCTGGCGGCTTCAACTGGGGGGTAGCCTCCGGGGTGGGGCGAAGGCAGCTTTCGGAGGATAGGGCAGAGAATTAACAGGAGTGGATGAGTGAGAAAGGGTGATACCAGGAAGCACGAAACATGGGTTATGGGTCTCAGGGTGTCTCAACAGGCTCGGTCTCTATGGAAACAAGGGCTGAGTAAGAGTCATCATAGAACCCCCGAGGCAAGGAGTCTCTGCCGGACTCCAACTCCATCAGACCTGGAGACCCCAGCTCTGCCCCTGACCAGCCACGTGACCTCGGGCAAGTCTTCCTGACCTCGTTCTCTCTCTCTCAAAAGCAGAGACGTTAAACATTTCCTCAGAAACCTCCAGGAGACTTTAAGTCTCGTTGGCCAGAAATGGGTCCATGACCAACCCTAGACCAACCAGTGGCAGAAGAGCAGGGATGACATGATGTGGCCGTTTCCAAGCGTATCTGCCAATTCTTGTCACTCTCCTCAAGGGACTAATTCCTTCCAATTTTTAGCCAGCCTCAAAGCCTGTGAAATAATAAGATGAGGTGGTTTTTCTGCGTTTTGATTTCATTTGTTACACCGCAGTTGATGACGGGGTCACACCATCGGCTTACACCAACCACGCTCCAGCGCCCGGGGTTAGACATTGCCAGCTAGGTAAAACTGGGGCTTTGGTAGCAAGGAAGAGGGGCAAGGATGTGGGACGAGCGATCCCCAGTGTCTGCCACATGGCATCTGACCACCAAGCTCTGAGCAAGCAGAGTAATACTAGGAACTTTCTCGTAAGGCTGATGCACGTAGCCTGATACGGTACTCAGACGGCTGGGTTAGTACAAGATTGACGTAAGAGCTGGAAATGGTGCTTCTTGACATACATTCCTGCATTACTAACGTGCTCGGCCCCGGTGGCAACCGATTCAGTCATTCAGCAACCCTAAGACCTTTCTTGTGCCAAGCTGTCTCTGGGCCCTGAGACACAGAAATGAAAATATGACCCTGTTATGGAACCCCCTGGGACTCTCAGACTTGGGCATGCCCGTGAATAACGGCCAAATCAGATGGAAAGTATGTGTTCGTGAGATAAGGCAACTCAGATGCAGAGGAAATTCAGAGCCAAGCAGTCTCGACAGAACATGGGGAGGAAGGGGGTCGGGGAGGAGGGACATTGGGGCAGTGGCAGCATCGCAAAGCAGGGCAGCGCCCCCTGCCCATCTACCCTCCTGGTCTCTCCTCACTCACTGCTCTCCCACCACATGGTCTGCTTTTCCTTCCTGAACAGATCAGGCCCATTTCTGCCCCAGAGCCTTTGCACTTGCTGTCCCTTTTGTCTGGAGCACCCATTCCCCCATTTTTGCATGACTGGTTCTATATCATTTAGACCTCAAATCAGATGTCCCCTCTTCAGGTACTTATTGTTTCTTGGCTACTCAGCAACAGATCAGTCTTCACATCAAAGAAGGTCAAAGAAGGGTGGATGTCTTGTCTCTCGCTCTCTCCTGCCCCCTGGGAATTGTGGAGGAAGCGCATGATCTAGCTTCCAATGGGACAACCAGAAATTAACCCCAGTGGCGAGAACAATCAAATCGTGGGTCCCACAGGGCAGAAGACAGGGTGCGTAGACGGCTTCCTAGGCTGACTGTGCTACAGCTGGTCTGGCTGCGGTCTCACTTGGGCCCCGCCCCCTTTCCAAGTCTTGTTCTCTAATACATGTAAATCCATCCAGCTACCCAGGGCCCCACTCAGTTCCTGATCAGCGCTCACTAGCCAGAGCTGGTTTCTGCAGTGTGCAATCATCCCTCACCTCGCTCCCCACAGCGGCCAGCCCCCACCCACTCTACCAGACACATCATCGAATTAGCATATGGGACAGTGTGGTTAAAGTTACCTGCTTCGCTGTCTGTACATCTCTCCCAACTAGAATACAAGCTTCATGAAACAAAGGCCTGGTCTGTTTTGTTCACAATTGTATCCTCAGGGCCTAGAACGGTGCCTCACACAAAATCAGGGTCGGAAAATCAATACTGTTGAACGGACATGTGAATAAAGATGGAGAGAAGGATGTGCTGATGGAAAGAACAGCATAAGCCAAGGCTAAGAGGTTGCAAATGTTCGGGGAACAAGAAATCCCCACCGAAGGCATATAAAAGTGAGGGAGAGAAGGGGGCCCTTCCCGGGGGCCGGTGGGCTTCCTGTCACCCTCAGGTAGTTCAGTCCAGACCCACGGCCGGGCTCCGGCACAAGGCAGCAGGCCCACCGGGGGCCCAAACGGCAGAGCAACAAGCATCATGGGTGTGCCCGGCACTGAGCCAGGGGATTCGCAAACCTCCTCACATTTCGTCTTCTCAAGTACCCTCGAAGGTGGGTGTCCACATCCCATCGTACAGATGAGAAGATGGAGGCCCAGGGAGATCAAGGAATGGCTTGCCCACAATCAAACAACTTCTAAAGAAAGGTGGGCCAATTTGAGGACCTACACTTTTCCTTTTGCAGGGCTTGTCAGAAATAAGGGGGCTCCTAGAATTGCAGGCCTCAGAGTCACAAAGAAAGCCCCCCAGCAGCCTTGGCTTGAATATCTGCAATGACGGGGAACTCAGCCCATGCCATTGCAAAAAGTTCCCACCCGGCAGGTTTGGGGAAGAGAGAAAGGAGGTGGTTCCAGAAAAAAGAGCCTAGCAAAAGGTTGGAAGACTCTGGGGTCACACCAGATTGGATCTGAGCTTTGGGAACATCCCCGGGGGCCAGACGAAAGTCTGCCGGGGTGACCAGGAAGTTTTGGGGGGGGCTGAGGACATGCTGTAGTCACAGAGGCCAGGTCTGGGGCACCGCTGGGAGATGATGGGGTGCTTGCTCGTCAAGGTCCGGGGTTTCTTCTGGCTGTACTGGGCCCCCCAACACTGCAGTTTGTAGGTGTCGCGGAGGGAATGCCACTTTGCCGTCAATGGCCTGCTATAGGCCGATAAGATCAGCGGGCAAGGTCACAGGGAGGCCTATTGCCTGTTAGGCAGGGGCTCTGGTAGCAGTGTCGACCCTTACCTGGTGATTAGGGGCCTCTGGAAGCAGGGCCCCTGTCAGAAGAGCCTCTGCCCACTGTTTTCCCAGAGGTCTGTCCACACACCACCCCCCTGCCCCCTCGAGAAGCTTGGATCCAACAGACCCCCAGCTGACAGTTTTCTCCCCACACGCATCAGAGCAGGGCAGATCATTGATCATTCGAGCCCGCTGTCACTGAATTACAGGGGATTCGCTGCTGCCTCTGGGGTGGCCTAAGGCAGGCGAAAGTGTGTGGCTCTGGCCTCTCCAGGACCCGGGTCCCGATCGTGCCTCCCCCAGCACTGGGAGCTTGCGCAGCTGCGTATGGATCCGAGCCAGGGCTGCGGCGGGGACTGCGCGAGCTACTACTATGAACGTGAGAGCCCGCAGCCGACAGTCTTCCCTATCATCCTTCCGTCGACTCTCACTGCCTGCAAGAGAGGAGGGAAGTTCTCCCGGAGAGGCAGCCCCACCCCCACTCCCGGCTTCGAGTCCTGGGAGTCCTTCTAACCTAAGGGAGGTTTCGCGCACAGAGCAATAATGTGTCCATCTACGGGGTGCACGTGGGGTGGACATTCCCCAGGCAATCCTTATCCTTGTTTCATTCGGCAAACTACTGCTGCATGTCCATTCCAGGTGCTAAGAGAAGTACTCATGTGAATAAATAATTCCAATCAACCTGATCACTGTCATCACTGATGTGTGTGCCATATTCAGGGGAGCACTGGAGAAAGAGTCCTGCCTCCCGCTGCCTGGGGACATAAGTTGAAAACTTGTGGTTCCTCCATGCCCAGAGTTGAGGGTTAGAACAGAAGCAAAGCCACAAATACATAACGTCAATACAACCCAATCAGGGCATTCGCAGATGTGTGAGCAAAGCTGAATGGGAGCAGTGGAGAGGGAGCAATGAATTCTGCCCAGAGGAGTTCAGCCAGGCTTTCTGGAGCAGAACAAGAACTGAAACTGGGGAGACCAGCAAGGGCTAAGACTTCTGAATGTCCGAAGCCTCCCTCTCACCCTCTGGGGTGCCTTGCCCTTGGGAGCTCTTACTGCCTGCTCCCAGCCTTGTCCAGCTTCCCAGCTCTCCTCACACTGGCTCCTTCCCCACTTCTGCTCACAGCACCGTCAATGCTGGGTCCTCCCACCGTTCCCCAAGGTGTCCACTGGCACTATGCCCACCTCCGGCTTCCAGGAAAGTGGGACCAGGACAAAGATACCTCTTAGTTCTGTGCTGATGGAGGCTTAGAAAAAACTGTGCCTTTTTTGGCTTTCTGTCTGCTTCTGGAAGCTACTGAGTAAGGTACCCCACCACCTCCAGATTTCATAAACACACACTTGACCTCCCCCAAGAGTGACCTCCCCCATGAGTATGGTTAACTCATTACACATCTTTTAAACAAGAGAAAACCAAGGCTCAAAACATTCAGATGAAAAATGGCAGAGAGAAAGTTAACTACAAGTTCAGGGCTCCATTGGCGTAATACAGCTACTGACCCTCCCACCCCAGGTCAATCTGTGAGCTGATCTTCAGTGAAAGGGTTAAAGCAATCACCTTTTACTCAACAGGTAGTTCTAGAGTTCCTACTATGTGCCAGGCACTATTCTATACACTGGCAGTTTGGCAGTGAACAAGCCAGGCAAACATGGTACTTGGATTCCAGTGAAAAGAGATAAACAATAAATGGAGGGTCGGTAGCTGTATTACACCAATGGGCAAATAACTAAGCAACCAGGAACATGTCAGAGGGTAGTGTACACTACGAAGAAAAGAAAGCAGTGCTAGGAAAGGAGAGGAGCGGCCTGTTTAGATAGAGTGGCCAGGGAGGGTCTAAATGATGAAAAGCATCCAGCCATACGAAGAGCTCAGGGAAGAATATTTTAGGCCAAGAAAGCAGCAAGTGCAAAGGCCCTGAGGTAGGAATGAGCTTAGCACGTTCATGAAACAACAAGACCAGTGTGGCTGGAGCAGGGAGGGAAAGAGGTCAAGTGCTAGGAGTCCTGCTTCTAAACACCATGGGGAGAGAGAAGTGGTATTAATCACCCACCAGTCCGCTGCTTCTGTTACCTCACCAGGTGTCCCTATCGAACAGGGGTCTTGAACGGTCCTGAGAACACCTGTCTACTACAGCAACTCACCCTGGCTGGTCTGACCCTCCCAGTTGATGCCACAGTGGTGCTGCATGCGTAACACCAAATTTCAGCTCTCTTGGGGCACATACCAATTAGTCAGCTCTTCCTTCCGAAGCCCCAGTCCAAGCCAGGACGGCTGCATCCAGAGCGGCTTCCAGCCACATGAGCTCAGCTCTTGCCATAAACACAGATTTCCCTTCCCTTAGTGATGAATTAATTCTTCTTTGGGTGTTACTACTGCTAGTTGATCCAGATCCAGATCCAGATCCAGGTCAAGGGCCTCCCACCTCTTTTTATTTTCTTTTTAAGTTATCTCTACACCCAACATGGGGCTCGAACTTACAACCCCAAGATCAAGAGCCCTACGCTCTACCCAGTGAGCCAGCCAGGCGCCCATCCCACTGTGATTTCTTAATTTGAAATATCAGAGGGCAGGGGTTAAGAGTTTCAACACCTTTCTTTCCAAAGTACCCTGACATATTTCACTTTAGGAAAGTGTTTAAGCCCAATGTTGCCAAATCTTCCCATTATTTATCAGTAAAAGCCATTAATTCTTATCTTTATGTGAAATTTCCAGATCTTAAAAATATTTTCCACAAGGGCCAAAACCTGTCAACTACAAAGCAAAGCAAAACAAAACACTATTAATAAATCATTTATTTAATTTCTATCATACAAACACAACATACTTCTATATTAGGTATTTGTGTGTACTTTCCTAACTTTTTTTTTTAATTGATTGATTGATTTGAGAGAGAGAGAGAGAGAGAGTGGAGAGGGAGAGATTCCCAAGCAGACTCTGTGCTAAGTGCCAAGCCCAACATGGGGCTCCACGTGGGGAGCTCAATCTCACAACACTGACATCAGGACCTGAGCCGAAACCAAGAGTCGGATGCTTAACGGACTGCGCCACCCAGGTGCGCCCCCTTTCCTAACCTTTCAAACTATTCTTCCCCCCTATTATCAATGAGAAATAAAAATTTGCCCTGCTGCCTGCCAGACCGAGTTGTTCCCATCTGAACAGAAATGATGCTTAATGCTCACAGAATACAAACGGAGCCTCAGCAGTGTAGGGCTCAGACTGGGCCATGCTGCATCTGTGTTTCGAATAAGACAGAGACAAAGCCATTCAGAGGACACAAAAGTTACTAAATACCCCCTCCTTTGACTAATGTAAATGACTGACAGTTTCTTACTGCCTCCAAAATAAAAGGCATTAAGATACCCAACGACCAGATTGGCTTGCCACCATCCAAACCAGAACCCACTTCCTTAATGCCGCTGAAGAATCATCCTGGTCAAACCCAAATTCTCCAAGAAACTCTCCCAACCCAGCTCCACCCTCGTGGTTCCCCTGGGGTACATTTCCCCGTGCTGCAGCAAGCCAAATAAAGCTACCTTTTAGCTACAGGGGTGCTCCTGGTGGTCTTCGGTTGGTGGCCTCTGACAAGAGCATATCTTGAGCACCTTTCTATCCAATCACTAGAGGTATCAACGCCCTCTTTGGTGGATGCAGGTACTGCTTTGTTTGGAAGGTAAAATCCGTTACTTCCTTCTTGTTCAATATGAAACATCATATTCCTTTATCGTGACACTCTGTAACTAATTTGCTTTGTTGTGTTTGTTTGTATTGTTCTGATAAGAGCTCAGCGAATGGCAAACGGAATCAGAAGGTGATCAGAAGGCTGTTGCTCAGCAAAGGAAACTGAACAAGCACAGCACAAGCTGCAGTTTGGAGCCCTTCCTGATTGCTGGGAAATCATTGATGCTGACTCTGGAAGGAAGTTGCACGCCTGCAAGAGGGGAATGAACAATGCAGGCCTTAGCTGGCTGCCTGCGAGCTGGGACCTCTCCGGATCTATGAATAGCCTTCACTCGAGGGCACCCAGCTGTGCTTGAGGTCCTGGGACCAGCAGCAGTGACAGACTAATAAGGACAGTCATGAGGTTGGGCCAGGGGGCGACCCCCAGCCCTGGGACTGAGCTTTTCGTCCACACTACTGTCAGCAACTCTAAAATAGACCCAGTAAGCGTTCCTTCTTTGAGCTCAGAGATGGAAGGAATTGAGAAATGCCAGGGGTCCCCACCTTCCATTCTTGCCTAATCCAGCCATGGCATTAGACATTCCAGAAATCCAAAGACACTCGGACTCTGCGTGGAGTTGAATCTGAGGACTTTCTGGGAGTAGATGTCCTTTCTGCTGAGTTTGGAAGGGAAGACCCCACTTTTTGCAGCTGGGACGAGGTAGAATCAGACAAAGGGCCTCATGCTTCTACTGTGCGCAAGACAGGAGCTAGAATTTGAATGTGGAAAAGAGGCTGTGAGCAAAGGGAGAAGACCAGCGGGGGGGCCTTGAGCCTTTCTGCCTGCTGTTTCAGAAAACAAGAGGGTGGAAATACAGGACCAGCAAGGGCTCTTTCTACTCTACAAAAGGGCTGTGTTGTGGGCTCTGGGACAAGTCACGTGTCCTTTCTGATCCTCAGTTTTTTGCCTGTAGGGAGAAGAGGGGGAACGGGAGGCAGACGGAATAAGGAATAAGCCTGGATTGGTGTCCTGTTGACTCTGGACCAGGCATCATGCTGGGCACGGGGAATGCAGAGATCAAAGACACCTTCCAGGCCCTCAGGAAGCTCATCAGCCCATCACCCCAGAGGGGACAAGTAAATAGCTTATGGTAGTTCTTCAGGGGCAATCAGAGGCTCATCAAGCCAAAGCTCAAGGACCGAGTAGGAGTTTCTCCCGGCGGAAAGAGAAAGGGCATCCCTGGGCAGGAGGCCACAGGAGCCAGAGCAGGGAGGCCTGTTTTGTTTGGCGAGCACCTAGAAGGCTCCTGTATATATACTGGACATTTGTAGCAAAAGTTCTGTAGCCCAGTGACTGCGGGGCCCAGGAGGTGAGGTACATGCGTGCGGTGGACAAGTGTCTAAGACCACGGGAAGTGTGGGGACCCCAGTGAAGTAGAGAACTCACCCTGTCGAGAGAGGCACTCCTCAGTTCCCATCCAATGCTCTCTTGTGAGAATTAGTCCAGTGTCTGATGTTTTACGAGAAGACAAAAGACTGGATTTTTAGGTGAAATCTAACTTGTAAACATCGACTTCAATGTGCCAGACAAACAAAACAGGGTGGACATGACTCTTGGCTCTGTGGTTTGCAACTAGTGGTGTCTGAGTTCCCACAGCTCTTCTTTTCTAAAAAGGCACATAGCATTGTGATTGAGAGCATGCACTGTGTAGCCAGAAATATCAATTCAAATCTTGGCATTGGCTCTTACCAGCCAGTTCACGTAGTTTATGAATGTCACTGCTTGGAGTTGTGCAGTGCACAGCCTGAGCAGCTGTATAGGTTGTCTTGTATGTAACTCTAATCTAGGGCCTTCTCCTTCCAAGCCCCAATTTCCTCACCTGTAAATCAGGGATGATTACCTTTGTAACCATAAGAGTGAAATGAACTTATTACATAGGTATATATATATATATACTTACCTCAATGTTGGGTATATAGTGAATATTTAAAACAGGACATCTCCCATGTAGTCTTTCTGAGGATTCCAGCTGAATCTACAGGCCCTCTGGGGAGAGGTATTCCTCTGTACTGGAGAATTCTGCTGAGGGTCAGGAGGAAAAACCCTTCTCTCTGGATCTGGGCTGAAGTAGAATGAGCTCAGAGAGCTCATGCTTTACCTGGCAAGAATAAGCCAGGATGGGAAAAAAAGATTTTGAGAGATCTGGGCACCAGGTTCAGGTTTTGAGAAAATTTAGTAGGAATTTATTAAAAGGAGCAGTTGGGAATACATTTGGAAGTCTGTTATTTTCTTTATGTCTCTGGTTCACTAAGGAGAAAGGAAGTATCTACTTCAGAGGGTTATGGAGGGGATCAAATAAGTAGTATAAATGGTGCCCTGCCATTACTCTCTTGGAGACTGACTGTGGCTCCCCCCCTGTGACAGATAACCCCTCTCCCTCCCTCCAGGCCCTCTCTTCACCCCCGAAGACCTACTATATCAAAGAGTTCCCTTGCCTCTGGCTTCTCATTGTGTTCAGTGCTGCCAGGGGGGCAGGGGACAGTCCTGTGGGGTCTGTGTCCATGTGATTGGAGGGTTGGCACTTTTGGTCCCACCCCCTCACCACTTATTCCCCCACTTATGGGGAGAGGAGGGAGGCTGGAGGTGGAATCAATCTCCAACGGCCAATGATCGATTCAGTCACGCTTATGTAATGAAGCTTCTGTAAAAATCCAAAAGGACAGGGTCTGGGGGAGCTCCCAGGTTGGAGAACGCACAGACACTTGGGGTGAACGGCGCACTTGGAGAGGGCATGGAAGCTCTGAGCCCTTCCCACATACCTCGCTTTACGCATCTCTTCCATCTGGCTGTTCCTCAGTTACATCCTTTGATAAAAAAACTGGTAATCTAGTAAGTAAAACACTTCTCTGAATTCGGAGAGCTCTGGCATGTTAACAAACCCAAGGAGGGGGTGGTAGAAACCTCTAGTCTCTAGCCGGTCAGTCCAGAAGCACGGGTGGCAATCTGGTCTCGTGACTGGCATCTGAAGTGGGCGGGGGCAGTCTTGTGGGGCTGAGCCCTTAACTTGTGGGATCTGGTGCTATCTCTAGAAGATAGTGTCAAACTGAGTTGAATTGAGGATACCCAGCTTGGTGGCATTGGAATACAACCACATGGTTGATAGCCATGAGAGTGTGTGGGGGTGGGGGAGCTAGGAAGGGGTAGATCTCCCTCCCAAACCCGCATGACATTTGACACTTGGTTTTGCCCTGCTTTCCCATCACCTGGTATATCTCACGCCCATTCTCTTCTTTCTCTCTCTCTCCTCTCAGAATCTTTCCCCCATACCCTCCTCATCCCACCCAAGATTCCCCATTTCCCATCTCCAGTCTCTGTGGGGTCTTAGAGCAATGTCTCTCTCCTCCAGCATCTCCACAGCCAACATCAGTATCACCCTCAAGAATCTGAAAAGTCATTAGGCTGAGTACTGAACACATGTAAATACATGTGTGAACACAAAGGTCCCCCAGCTGCCAAAGAGATGAGGTAGGGGGAGGGAGTTAGAAATATTTGTTGTACATAGCAATAATAAAGCACCCAGCATGGTAGGACATCGCTTAGAGTTATAAAATATTTATGTCAGTAATATTACTAAGTAATCATTATAACAGACATTTAGAGCATATTTGCAACAGTACCAGGAAACACCCTCAAAGCTTTACCTACAATATCTTACTTAACGTTTACAGTGCAGCCATGGAGCAGACACTACTTCTTCTCTGTCAAAGACCAGGAAACTGGGACTCCTGGTAGTTGGATGATTTGTCAGGGTCACACACTTATTAAGTGATTTAGCACCCATATCTGCTAGGCTCCAAAGCCAGTGCTCTGAACCACAGAAGCCAGCAAGAGGAAGTCCAACTCAAGATTCTAATAGAGAAAGACACCCTTTCCAAAGAGCAAGAGTGAAAGCAAAATACCCAGGAATAAACTTCGGGAATCAGGCAAGGCCTATAGCAAGGATACCATGGAGCTTTGCAGGGCCCAACAAAGCAGGAGGGCTGGGTGAGGGGACTGCAGATCACATCCCTGGGGGTGTAAGGGTGACGCTCCTCACGTTGACCCATTAATGTGTTGTAAAGTCAATAAAAATCCCATTAGTACCTAAGAGGAGATCTTTCTTGGCAAATTAATTAAAATTAATTTGCAAGAACAAATGCTCAAGAGTAGCCAAGAAAATACTCAAAAAATGGAAGAAGGACAGGAGCTTACACTACTCACCCATTCTTTTTTGTGGATTTTTATTGAGCACCTGTTATATACCAGGTGCTGAAAATAAAGACACGGTCCCCATCCTCAACAAGTTTACAGTCTAGGGGCGCCTGGGTGGCGCAGTTGTTAAGCGTCTGCCTTCGGCTCAGGGCGTGATCTCAGCGTTCTGGGATCGAGCCCCACATCAGGCTCCTCTGCTGGGAGCCTGCTTCTTCCTCTCCCACTCCCCTTGCTTGTGTTCCCTCTCTCACTGGCTGTCTCTGACTCTGTCAAATAAATAAATAAAATGTAAAAAAAAAAAAGTTTACAGTCTAATGGATATTAAATATTCCATAGAACTAGGACCATGTAGCAGACAAGAGGGAAGCAGTGAGGAGCCAGGCACAGTCTCTTGAAGGTGGGGGAGCTTAGGAAATAATAATCATCAGGATGTTTACTGAGTGTTTTGCATGTGCTGCTTGATCGCATCCCCTAGTAATCCTGTGAATCCAGAACGCTGATGGTCCCTACTTGACACATAAAGAAACATAAGCCCAGAGATATGTGACCTGTTCAAGGTCACAAGCCAATGAATGGTGGAGCAGAGCTCTGAATCCAAGGCTGTCTAGCTCCTATGTCTCTGCTCATAAGCACTACAACAGGTGATAGGATAGGACATCAAGACATCAGATCAGTAGGGAAAAGGTGGCTTAGTCAACAAATGGTACAGAGAAAATTGAGAGATTATTAACTTGATTTTAAAAACAAAATTTGAAATGGATTAGGTATTTAAATGTAAGGCAAACCCATAAAAGCAATAGACAAAATAAAGGGAAATAGATCAGATATTTAAATGTGAGACAAAAACCATAAAAATAATAGAGACAAGAAAGGGAGGGAAAGGTTGACAATGTTGAGTTGAGAAAGCCCTTTCTCAGCAGAACACGAGGGCCCATAAAGATACAAGAAAAGATCAATGGATCTAACCACATTGCAGTTTAAAACTTTCTTATGGCACAAGGCATGGACACAAAGACCAAAGTGAGAAAGTATATTCACAGCACAGACAAAGCTTGATATTCAAGGAACTCTTGGGCTTACAATACATGCAAAGGCCATGAACAAGCAACACCAGAAAAAGAACCAAAGGGTGCTGGGCAGGTTGCTGGCCCCACACACTGGCCCCTCTGAAGGACCTGCTTTCCCTCTGGCCTCCTGAGTCCTATGTGCTCATTTGCTGGCCTGAGACCCATCAGATCCTCTCTCTTGAAGATCTGAATGGAGAGATGAGTTACAGAGCTTGCAATCAGGTGGGGGAAAGTTGAGCTGAATGGTCACCTCAGGGCAAGGCCAGAGTCACTGCCACAGAGCTGAAGCCTCAAGTCAGACATTCTCACGAGGAAGGCAGCAAAGTGACAAATTGGGAGCAACTAAATGTCCATCAATAGGAGATGGACTGAAAAAAAGTATAGTTCATCCATATAATGGAGTATCATTTAGGAATTCAAAAGAGTCAAGTAAATCTTTATATACAGGAAAAGATGCAGAAAATTATCTGGTTTTTATATTATACAAAACTCTATTTTTAAATTTATGTCTATAGTGTGTGTGTGTCTGCGTGTGTCAGAGTCAGACTACCTGGGTTTGAATCCTGGCTCTGATATTATTAGCCACATGGCTTTGAGCAAATTACTTAACCTCAATTTCTTCATTTCTAAAGTGAGAAATAACCATATCAGCTTCAAATGGTTGTTTTAACGAGGATGAAAACCTGTATTATCGTATAGCCATGTTAGGAACATACTAAGTACTCAGTAACTAGGAGCTTCCATCATCAGCATCCTCCACAGAGCAAGAAAACCAGAAGGACAGACATCACACAGTTCCTTGCCAGTACTCTGAGAGAAGGGATGGGGTGGAGATGGCAGTATGACTGTGACTTCCTCCACTGCCCCATTAATTCACATTCTCGTCATAGAGAGGTTTTCTTTTGAAAACTAGAAGAAAGCCATGAGGAAGCTTCTTTCCTAAGTGGAGGAGCTGATCAGTAAAGAAGGAAAGAGAGTGGAGCAGACGGGCAGAGAGAAGCAGTATCCCTTCCTCGGTCCCCAGGGAGTGAGCAGTGAAAGAAGTGAGCAGAGAGCGAGGATGGAGGGCGTCACTTTCCAGAGGGCAAGGCGGTGATCTTTTTCTGAAGTTGCTTTGTGTTCTTACCAAAAAAAACCACCCTCTTCCATTTTTTTTTTTTTACAAATAAGTGCCTAAAAAGTATTTTTATGCATAGATAAGAAGTCTGGAATGAGCTATAGATCAAATTATTCATAGGCTTATCTCTGGAGGAATAAGATTTCAGGAAACTCACTTCACCCATATGGTTTGAAATTTTACTACAAGCTTTCTTACTTTTAGAATGGGTAAAAAATAATAAAAGTATTTCCATTTAGGAAAAAAAGACAAATAATATATGGTTCAAACATTAAAAACTTGATAAAATATTTCTTCATTTGTGGCAGATGCCTCTTCATGGCCAGCCCAGCACTTGCATTCCCAGCCCTCTTCTCCTTGCTTGCCTCCCACTATGGAGGCTAGAAGGGTCCAGCGGTGGCCACGTGGTTGACCGGGGCGAGTGAGGCCAGTGTGGAAGCCTGCTGAGGGAGACAAGTATCACTGGCTCCCTCCCTTCTCCCATTCTTCCTGCCCCCACCCCCACCCAGCACCCATTCTGTGACGTGTTCACTGGCTCGTGAAGATGCACCGGGCGAAGAAGGCTCTGAAGAGGCCATGGGACCCCGCTGGGAACTTGAGGTTGAACTTGCACAGGAAGTTACTACCTAGGTGCGGCACAGGTGGAGAACAGAGAGGAAAAACGTGCCAGCAGAGGAAACCGCCTGCCGTACTCTCAGAGGACAAGAAATTGGGGATGGGGTCACATTCGTGCACTTTCGTGGACTTCCTCCTTGACTCGGAATGTGTTCAGCTGTAAATCATAGAAACCCTGACTTAAGGGGGAGGGGGCTTACTCTCTCAGAAGTGAAAAAGTTGGCCCAGAAGCCCTATAACATTAGGTTTTGAGTCCATTTCTTTGTAGTTCTCACAGTTTTTCCCTCATGGTCACAACATGGCTGCCTCTGCCGTGGGATCAAAAGAGGGAAGTAGCTGAACAATCAGGGGAAGGTGTGCCTGTCTCTCCTGTCATAGGAGGGAAAATTATCACCGTACCCCCCCAAGTTTCCCCTTCTTCTCATTGGCTGAACCAGGTCACATGACAATCTCCATCCGTAGCAGAGGCTGGGACAGCACGGTGGAAATCACTGCTGTAGACAACAGCAGGGCCCGCTGCCCACCACCCTCCACCCTCCACCCCCCACCCCCACGAATCAGAAAGGAGCTTCCCAAGCATCTTTGGCTGGGCCTCAGGCTCACCTTCTGACCTTCACATCCAAACTCCTTGCCTCTTGGGACTCTGATTGATGACCCAGCCAGGCTCCCAGGGTTTAGCCGAGCATGATTCCGAAATCTAGCTTTCCCTTCATTCGGGGCCCTTGTGCTCTTACTTGAGTCCCAGTTCTGGGCTGCCTGCATCAGCCAGCACATCCTCCAGCTGCTCTTAGGAAACCCTTCCTTTAGGAAATGGCTAATAGGTCCTATTCTATGCACTAGTCAGGGTTCCCAGAGAAGCAGAAGCAATAGGATGTGGATATAGAAAGATATATTTTAAGGAATTGGCTCATGCCATTATGGAGGCTGGGAAACCCAAAATCCATCGGGTGGGCTGGCTGGCTGGAGACCCAGGCTAAATGCATCATTACCAACCCTGGGTTCCACAGAACATTCGCCTTTTGGCTAGTGGAGTGCCCCAGGAGAGTAGACTGGTTAAAAGATGGGGCTTTGGAACCGGTCAAATGAATTCCCCAGCCAGCTGTGGGACCTTCGCGAAAACTCTGACTTTCTGAGCTTCAGCTTCCTCATCTATAAAGGGGTGATGAGATAATAGTATCTACCTCACAGGGCTGTGGCGAGAATTAGTTGAGATGATACATGCAAAAAATCCAGCACAGTAGACAGAAGAGTATGGATATTCAACAAACTGTGCTCCTTCCTAGCTCGGAGATGCCCCTAGCTGGGACATCTATAATGTTGGAGACACTGCGCGAATAGCCAAGTCCGGGGTCTCTGGAGTAGCCGTGGTGGGGCAGGGACCAAGGGCATCCATCAGGGGACTCCCGGCCCCGTGACCTTTCCAAAGCTTCTCTCAAGACTCAGAGCACGTGACGGCCAAGAAACGTTACACCCCACACATCCCAATCACAGTCTCAGTTGCCCTACCGCAAACCTAAAGCCACCCCAGAGCCCAGGACAGAGATGAGAAATAACTGATGACAAAACCCAGTGGGTTTCGCCGGAATTTTCCGCAGACCACTTCGGTAAATGTTATCGTTATGCCATGTCATTCGTTATCTTAATTGTTGCAATTTTTTTTTCAATGTTAAGCTGTCAGACTTGGCAGAGATTACTCATCCAAAGAAGGCACGTTTTTGGTTTTTTTTTTCTATTTTGGTCAAATTGTGGTTTGGGTTTCCTCAGAATAAGAAGCTTCTTCCGTTTCCTTTGAAAGATGGTTTTTTATTAAGTATTCAGAGCAAGGAGAAAATTTAGGCTATCAGATCCCAAAGCCTCTTGCAAGGTGGGGTGCCTCTTAGTTACAATGATGACTTCCTATACGATCGTGTTCAATAGTGTCCAAAGGTTTTTCAGATCTAATACAGAACCGGAAACTTTTAGAGCTGGAAGGGTTTGCAAATGTTCTCCCGGTCTGTGGGGGGACCAACCGTGAATTGACTCCAGCAATCCAGTACTAACTTGCTTCATAGTGTATAAGGGTATCACTTCCCTGCTGAAATCCTTCCTTGGCTCCTTTTCATTTAGGATGCAATCCACTCACCTCACCGTGGCCTTGCAGGAACACCACCTCCAAACATCGTCCCTCTCCCTCACGCGCTCAGCCGTGATGAACTTCTCCCTGCCTTGGGGCATTTGCACTCACTGCCCCTCATCCATGGCATGCTGCTCCCTGCTGTCGTCATGTCGGCCTGGGCTCAGGTGTCATGGGCTAAGAAACTCCTTCTCCAACCGTGAACAAAGCACTGACTGGGGTCTCTGGAGTAGCCGTGGTGGGGCAGGAACCAAGAGCATCCATCAGGGGACTCCCAGCCCCATGACCTTGGCTTTGCTTCCTGGTGGCGATTATCTCTAGCTGAAATTATCTGCCTTGTTCATTGTCTTTTCCCTCCTCACATTTCCGATCCTTGCCTATCTGGTTCATTGCTGTATCCCAGAGTTAACCGAGGGCCTGAAACATAGTAGGTCCCACCGACACGTGTTGAATGAATGAATGAATTTAATACCCATTTCTTTTTTTCATCTGAGCCTCATCTCAACTCTTTGAGGCAGACATTGCTGTCATTCTTATTTAACGGTCAAGGAAATGGGCTCAGAGATAGGAACTGATTCTCCCCAAGGCCCCTTACCTAATTCATTGCTTTGTTCCAAACCCACCCCAAAATCTACGGACTTAAAACAACAAAGATGGATCATTTCTCTCAGTTCTGTGGGTGAGCTGAGTGGTTCTTCTGCTGGCCTTGCCTGTGCGTACCACGTGGCTGTGACAGCTGGGACAGCTGGCTGTCTCTCGTGTGTGGCCCTTCATCCCAGACGTCTTTGTGGCCTGGTGGTCTCAGGCATTATTCCAAGACACTGAGAGCTGAAGCACCAGCCCAGCCTCAGGAGCCACCCAGCGCCACTTCCGCGGGGCTCTGTCAGTTAAAGCCAGTCATGGGGTGCCGGGGTGGCTCAGTCGGTTAAGCGTCATGACCCCAGGGTCCTGGGACCCAGCGTGCATCGGGGTTCCTGCTCAGCAGGGGAGTCTGCTTCTCCCTCTCCCTCTGCTGCTCCCCCTGCTTGTGCTCTCTCTCTCTCTGTCAAATAAATAAACAAAATTAAAAAAAAAAAAAAAAGCCAGTCATGAGGCCGGCCCAGTTTAGGGGAACGGATACCTCTTGCTGGGAGGTGCTGCCACATTGCAGAGGCCCTCGGGCCACGTTGTTGTGGCCGTCTTTGAAAATCTCTCATAGCTAAGGAGTGCCGACAGGCTTGAATGGACCTCTGACTCAGTGAAGGACACTGAGGCACCACGATTACCCTGCAACATCAAATGACTCCAGAAATCCAAATGGCCTACGAGGAATTTGTCTCTCGATGACATTACGTGCCCACTGGGAGCGGGGTAAGGCTCTGGGACTTCACTCGGGGACCCAAGGTGATAGAGCAGCCTCTCCCTGAATCATGGCCTGAATAGACCCAGTCTCATGACAGAAGAAAGGGACACAGCAGACACCTGCTGTCCCAGACCCTCCTGCATAGAAGGGACACAAATCACCCTCACCAACACATCCATGGCCAAACAGGTCACAGACATAGCATCCTTTCTCTGGGAGGGGCACTGAATATAAGTGTACCGTAATCTCACCCACGAAGAGCCGATTTCCCTTTTCAGATCCTTAAAAAAATTCGTTACAGCGTCCAAATCTGTCTCATTCTATTTCTACCATTGGTCCAAGTGCTGGAGTCTCATCTGCTCCCTCAGAGAGCCCTTCATAGAGACAGAAGTTGCTGGAGCCTTCTCTTCTCCAGGACACCCCCCCCCCCGCCTTTCCAGCCACCCAGCCCCAAAACCTGCCACAGCTTCCATTGCTCACAAGGTCAAGTCCAAACTCGCATCCCTGAGGTGTCCTTAAAGCCCTCCCCCCACCCATATGATTTCTGCCAGCTGGCCCACCAAGCAGCTCCCTGGATGCCCCAGGCTAGCTGATGCTCTTCACCTGTCTTCACGCTGTTTCCACCAGCCCTGCAGCCCTCCCCTCTTCTCCACTCCTATCTCAAGACAATCGTTTTTCCCCTTGGTGGGGTCAAGCACCTTTTCTTTTTTCGAAACATTTTCATTATCGTGTTTATTCATTCAGTTATTCAACCAGCATTTGTTGGGCATTTATTAGTATGTGCCAGCTACTGTTAGAGGCTCCGGGGAGACACAGGGAATGAGACCAACAAGATTCCTCCTCCTTCACTGGTTACATTCTGGTGAGGTCAAGCAGACAGTAAGCATTAAAACAAAAAATTCTAGATATCGGTTAAGTGTTTTTATGATAATAAAAAGGGATGATCCGAAAAGCACTGTGGCGAGGAGGTAACTACTTTAGGTAAAATGATCAGGGCATATGGCCTCTCTGAGGTTTGAGCAGCCAGCAAGATGTGGGGGAAGAGCAATCTCAGAAGAAGGAACCGCCAGTGCAAATGGCCTGTGGTATGATCCGGGGCAGCCCATTCCGGGCACAAGTAGGAACAGCCAGGGCTGCCACACGGAGTGAGGCAGAATGCGGTGAGACCTAAGATCGGATCACACTGGCAGTGATAAGGAGCTTGGATTTTATCCTAACCAACAGGAAGTCATGGGAGGGTTTGAAGCAGGACATACAGAGGCATGATCTGATTTACACTTTTTTAGAGATGACCTATGTGGCTTTGTAAATTGTGGGTGAGCAAGCCGGCTTGGAGGCTCTTGCTGTCCTTCCAAGATACTGGTGACTTGGATGCATGGCCTACCACATCCTTCCCAAGAAACTGTGACCTCAGAGCTCCAGAGGACTGTGGCCTTAGTCTGCATCTCAGCCTGTAGGCACAGGGCCAGGCCCATAGTGTCCAAATGACTTAGGGGGCACGTCAGGCATCATGAGCGCGCCTCAACACGTAGGCCCAGCTGGGCCAGCCTCCTTCTGCTCTCCTTTGCCAAGCTTCTGCGCAAACTCCCTTCCTCGTATCGGGCTCCCCAAGCAACTAGGGGCAGCCCATCTGACCACCTGCCTCTCCTACCCTGGGCTGACTACCGCAGGCCTGGCACAACGCCCTTGGCCATCCTGCCCGCCCAGGCTCCCTCCACCCACGTCTGCGTGGTTAGTTAGCACAGCAGCCTGGACGTCTGTCTTGATAGTTAAGAGATAGGTTTTCCCATTTGAGCCCCCGTTTTCCATACCCAAGAGCCCTTTTGCCAAGACCCTTCTCTCTAGCTCTTCTCTTTCTCTATCCCTTCCTCCAACTAGAACAAACCCTCTCTGGAGTTTTCTGAAGTTCCACTGATCCCAGAATTATCCAGGCTTTTCCCAGGAAACGAGTCCTTTTTCTCCTGTAGCCTGATTCCAGGAGCGGGGTGCTGGGCACCCATGCTGAGGGGGCCACCTGATCTGGGCCACAGCTGGGAGTCCCCTTCCACTCCTACCCCCTCACCACTGGACACTGGGCCCCAGACAGGGTGGAGGTGGACTGGAGGTGGATGGAGTGGGTGGAAGTGAGGGCGGAAAATGAGAGGAAGAGGGGTAGTGTGATGGAAAGAAAGAGGAAAGGGTAGCGTCAGAGCCAGAGACAGAAGGAAAGAAGGTCTAGGAGAAAGTGGGGGAGCGTGGGGGACAGAGACCGCGGGGAGGGAGCAGAGCGAAGGGAGAGAGAGTGCGCTGTGCACGGAGGCGGGAGGAGAGAGGCTGAGAAAGAGAGGGGAGCAGGAGAGCCCTGGAGAGGGAAGGGAGGAGGGCGGGGCGGCGGAGAGCGAGGAGGAGCGAGCTGGAGGCGGAGACGAGGAAGTGGGCGCGGGGCGCAGGCGGGGCGGCCGCTCCATCCCTGCCCGGAGCGGAGCCGGCGCGGGCGCAGGACGCCGGCGAGTCCGGAGCCGAAGCCGGAGCCACACGGCGCACGCAGCAGCTCAAGGTAACGCGGCCGCCGCCTCCCCGCGGGGCCTCGGCTCGGGTGGGGTCCCCGCCGCCGTCGTGACCCTGACCCCGAGTGCGAGCTTGGCCCCGCGGCTCACCGACTGTGCCTGACCTTGGACGAGTCTCTCCGCCTGCGAGCCTCAGTTTCCTTCTCTGTGACCCGCGGGGGTCGTGCGCGCGCCAAGGGGGCGTTGCAAGGACGGGATGCAGCCCCGGTTCGAAGCCCGTGCTTTGGGCGCGGGGTCCGGTGTATTGTCCCCTCTGCCCGCGTGGGGGTGGATTTGGCAAGTCCACTTGCACCGAAAGAGTCCCTGTTTTGACCCCGGCTCTGAGTGGTGGCATTTTCTAGGGGCGTTGTGTCTGCGGGAGCGTGGAGCGACATTCTGCTTAAAGAAAGCCACCCGCTGGGAGTGGGCGGGAAGGGGCTGGGAGTTCCTCAGGGAGCCCAGGCATCTGGCCTTCGTCCTCCTGGGCTGCTGCCCTATGCCCAGTAGCAAGGACGGGCAGCGCTTGCCTGGACCGATTTGCCTCTGGGATGAGCTAGGCAAGTGGCCTCATCTGGGAATCCCAGTTCGCTGACTTAAGTAATTGCAGTTGACCTTGACCATGTGAACCTCAGTTTCCAACCTGGTGAAGATGGGTGGGGGTGCTAATGGCCTTTTGAGAAGGTTCTGAGGATAGGCAGGTGGGTCAGGAATGTACCTGCTGGCTGTGGTGTCCCCCCATGGCAGCTGTCATCCCCTAACTTCAATGACCAGAGTCCTGGTTCTCCTTGCCTCCTGGGAACTCATTTGTAGTGGCAGGTCCTCTCCGGTCTCCTTTGCCAGAGGGGGCCAGTGGCCCAGCTGGGCATGAAGCAGGGCCCAGGGAATTGGGGTGGGGGGGGCAGGAGGCCCTTCCACTCCAGACACGCATCCGGATGGTTCTCTGAGACACGAAATCTGTGAGATGACAGTTTCTGCCTTGAAGAACTCCTGGTGGAATCTGTCTGAGCCTCAGTATCTTATTTGTAATGGGAAGTTATAAATTCAAACTAAGGAGTTCCCTGTCGCTGGAGGTTATAAAAGGCAATGGGATAGATTACGTTTATTGACATCTTTGACTGTGAGATATGATGGGAATTGAATGGAACAAGAAAATAACATTTCTCCTGCACTTGCTCTGTGCTGGCCTGGGACTTGGTGCGTTGTGCATACAGTGTGGGCTATCATCTCCACAAGGATCCTGGGAAGCTGATGCCGTTAAACCCCAAAATTACAGACAAGGAAACCAAGTCTCACAGGGGCAAATGGTTTCCACATGGTCACTGGTAGGACGTGCCTGTGCCGGGATTGGTCCCAGATCTGCGTGATTCCAAGCACTTCTGATGGTACCACACCGGCTCCAAAATCTGACTGTAGAAGGTGTCGAGCATGGGACCTGGCACCTGGCTGAGGCCCAGTCGGCACTGGTTTCTTGCTCCGCATGTAACTGGAAGCTGCTGTATGAACACGAGGAGGTGAATCTGAGTTGGGGCACCTTTGCCTAGTGATTTCTCTAGGGATCGGGAAGGAAGGTCACTAGTCAACATCGCGTAGGAAACGGACATCAGGCTGCCCACCCCCCAGCCAGCCAACTTCTCTTCCCCTATCACTTTGTCCCAGTTAACCTCGTCTCTCCATTAACATTGGCCTAGGCTGCTTTTCCTTTTCGTTCTCCATCCACTGATGACTAACCAAACTGACTCTCCCCACTGATGCCTCCACGGTGAAGACAAGGCCAGCTGTGGTCCATCTTCCCCAATGTCCACAGAAGGGGAAACAGGATTAAGTCACAGTCCCAAGGATTTAGCTCAGCCTTGCGGAGGAAATCCCTGATGATGGGAAAATGGATGCCTCGCTGTGGGAAAATGGGTGTCCCGGCAGGCTGGAGAGGTTCCTTTGCCAGAGATATTTTAACAGAAGGGAGGACATCCAAGTGAAATGACGGGAATATGAACGAAGTCTTTTTCAAATGCAAAGATATTCATCAACAATCAGAGAGTGCCTAAATGTCCGGTAGGGGATCAATTAAGTAAATTATGGGACAGCCATGTGGCTACTAAAAACGGAGAGTTTTTAATGAATGAGGACCTGCTTATGCGTGAGCATATATAGGGCATGGTCACAAATTTGTGGCAAGCACTTAGAAAAAAGACTGGAAGGGAATAGACCAAAGAGTGTTAAAAAAATTTGCCTGTGGGTGGCAGGATTATGGGAGATTTGTTCCCTGACTCTATAATTTCTGAACTTTTCATATTTTATGTAATATTCTCATTAGTGGACATAGAACTGTCTGGTTTCTAGGGACAATATAACCCACCACTCCCACCTCCTCTTGGCCAGCACCCAGGACAGGGCTTTGCACAGCGAAACTTACCAGTGACAAGGCCACCTCTATGTTGAATCCTGGGAGTCCCCTCAGAAAAAAGAAAGAATAGTAAATTATTATTACCAATAGTATCTGACACTTGTTACGTTTTTGCTCTGTGTTCATGATAACCCTACAAGGTAGGTCCTATCAATATTCCTATT
Source organism: Ursus arctos (assembly GCF_023065955.2). Classification (NCBI taxonomy): domain Eukaryota; kingdom Metazoa; phylum Chordata; class Mammalia; order Carnivora; family Ursidae; genus Ursus; species Ursus arctos. The sequence goes on from NW_026622819.1 coordinate 61,610,468, forward strand.
TTACAGAGAAGAAACCAAGAGTCAGATAACTCAGTCACTTGCCCAGTGTCTCACAGCAGTCAGACCCAGGCCATCTGGATCTGGAACCTACACCCCTACCCAGAGTCAGGAGGGGTGGACAGATCAGTAAGCTCCCATTTGAGCGCTAATCCCAGAAACCCTGGAGGCATCGGATCTCTACACTTGGCAGGTGAGGCAAAGGCTCGGTAGCGACCTCCAGAGGGCCACTCTATGCTTGGGACCCAAAGGTACATAAGGTGCCATTTCTGCACAGCTGCGGGGTAGAGTGGTGTGAACACAGCACGCCAGGGCTATGACGGGGGTTTGTTTAAGAAACTGGGAAACTTTAGAGAATGAAGGATGAAGGCTCCCCAGAAGAGGTGATATGGGAAATGATTCTGGAAGGATAAGCAAGAATTCACCAGCTAAGCAAAAGAGGTTAGAGCAGTGGTTCTCCACTGGGGTCGGTGTAGTCCCCTAGGAGGTATTTTTGATTGTCGCAGCTGGGGTGGGGCGATGTGCTGACTTCTAGCGAGTAGAGGCCGGGGGGCCGCTAAACATCCCGTGAAGCACATCCTGGTGCCTCCGCAACCAAGAATGATCCTGCGCAAAATGTGAACAGTCCAGAGTTAAGAAAGCCTGGATAGGAAGAGAAGGACATTCCCGAACAGGGATCAGCCTGTGCGAGGCATCCCCAGACTGTGCGCTGGGCACTCTGAGCCTGCGATGGCGCTCTTGGCTGCCTGGCCGACTTGCTGCCACTCTGCCCCCACCAGCAACCAGAGCGGTCTTTCGAAACAAAATTAAAGCTTTATAGAGACGTAATTCACATGCCATACAACTTGCGCATTTAAAGTCTCCAAGTCCGTGGTTTTCAGCATGTTGTACAACCATCACCACAATCTAATTCCAGAACATTTTCATCACCCCCAAAAGAAACTTTGTACCCATTAACTGTCATTCCCCAATCCATCCCCACTCCCACCCAAGGTTGAGAACCGCTTATCTATTTTCTGTGTCTATAGATGTCCCTGTTCTGGACATTTCAGATCCATGGAATCATATATGATTATGTGGAATAATACGTGGCCTTTTGTGTCTGGCTTATGTTCACTTAGCATGTTTTCAAAGTTCATCCATGTTGTGTGCAACGTGTATCAATACTTCATTCCTTTATGTGGCCAAAATAATCCTCCCTTCACCGGTACACCACATTTTGTTCACGCATTCAGCAGTCGATGGGCGTTTGGGTTGTTTCCACTTTCGTGGCTATTATGAATAGCGCTGCTGTGTGTATTTGTGCACCAGTTTTGAGGACATATATTTTCATTGTTTCTGCGGATATACCTAGGAGTAGAATTACTAAGCCACATAATAATACAATGTTTAACCTCCCAAGGACTACCAGAGTGTTTTCCAAAGCAGCTGAAACTTTTTTAAAAAAGATTTATTGATTTGAGAGAGAGAAAGAGCACACAAGTGTGGGTAGAGGGGCAGAGGGAGAGGGAGAGAGAGTCTTAAGCAGACTCTGTGCTGAGCTTGGAGCCCGATGTGGGGCTCGATCTCATGACCCTGAGTTCGCGACCTGAGCCGATCAAGTGGGATGCTTAACCGACGGCGCCACCCAGGCGTGCCAGCCGCTGAACCTTTTACATCCCCACCAGCGGTGTGTGAGGATTCCAGTTTCTTCTCATCCTCACCAACCGTCATTACCCAACTTTTGGATTCTGTGGTATGACGAGGTCTCACTATGGTTTTGATTTGCATTCCCCTGATGGCTAATGAATTAGAACATCTTTTCAGGAGCCTGTTGGCCATTCGTATATCTTGTTTGCAGAATTGTCTGCTCAGATCAGTGTCGAAACTCCGCGATGTTGTTCCCTTACACAGACTAAAATGCAAACCCTACTGAGGTCTACAAGGCCCTACATGATCGTGATCGGGCCCTGCCTTCGACTGCATCTCTGCTCACTCACCCTGCTCTGACCACGCTGCCCTCAGAATGGCAAGCTGGTCCCCACTAAAGTCCTCCGCACGGGCTATTTTCCCCTGCCGGACGCCATGTACATAGCAGCCCTGGGGTCAGCGTCACGGAGGCCTGCCCTGTCCCGTCAATTTCAAGGCCCTCCTCCCCAGGCCCTTGCCAGCACTTCTCAACTTTTCCTTTGATCTTTTTTTTTTTTTTTTTTTTTTTTTTTTTACTGTCTGATAAGATCTGGAAGAGCTGGGCTCCAGGCATGACTACACCTTTCATCACTGTGTGACCCTGGACAAGCCACGGTCCCTCTCTGGGCCCCAGCTGCTCCATCTGAAAACCAGGCAGGGGCACACTGGCTGATCTCATAGAGCCTTTCTGACTCTGTCCTTCTTTGATGCCAGCTTCTGAGTGACAGCGCTGCCAGGAGGGCACGGGCCTGGCACCGTGGCAATGAGGAAAGGGTGGCTGGAGCCAAGTTGGTCACAGATTGGAGCAGGCGGCATGACTGATTATCGCCAGCCCTGTGGGGACAGTCTCCAGGAACATGTGGCGGCCTTGACCTGGTGCCCAACCTCCAGGAACAGCAGGAAGAATTGTGAACAGCTCCAGCCGGGACTGGATGCCTCAGCCACTTTCCACTTGGAAATTACCCACCTTGGCTGCGAGAATAATCTTCTAACCTCCAGACCTGCTGCCCTGGGGGAATCAGAACAGGATTCACAGAGCTGGAGGTAGAGGTGAATGGGGAGGGCAGCAGGTAGACTGAAGAGCATTCCAGGTAGAGAGAGAGGCATACAAAGACACAGAGCCACAGAGCCACAGATCCTCCAGGTGCGCTCAGGGCATGCAGGACAGCTAGGTTTTGCCGGAGGACTGAGGGGCAGTGGCAGGTGGTAACAGAGGCGTCGACAGGGCAGGATCCCGCAATGCCAAACTGAAGAGTCTGGACTTTGTCCTGTAGGCTGGAGAGCAACACAAGGATTTTAGGCAGAGGATAGAGGTGACCGGGTTGTGTTTTCTAAAATGCCCTTTCCCCAGATAATGTGAAGGCAGGTGGGGCTGACGAGAGAGCGGAGACCTGGAATAGTCAGGACAGCCCTGCTCTCGCCCAGGTGAGCTGGGATAAAGGCTGGAACACTGCAGCTGGAGAGAAGGAGACCGACTTAAAAGCTGTTTGGGAGGTGAAAGCACATGAGAGGGATGTGGGTTGAAGGAGAAAGCGGAGTCTAAATAATGAACAATGCAGGAACAGCGGATGCCAGCCTCCTGGGGTGCTGGCGACAACAGAGACGGCACAAGGAGCTGGCGTGCCACTGTCCAGCTGCCTGAGGGATGGACGATAGAGGCAGCAGCAGGAGAGGGTGATCCCAACCCAGGGATCGGGATGTGCAAAGGCACTGGGGTGCGAGAATATGGAGAGTTACAGGAAGGATGAGGCTTTCTGGCTGGCCGTTGCACAGAGGGTGTGATGGCAGGAGAGGAAGGGAAACTGAGGCCGAAGAGGGCGGGAGGGGCAGAGACACTGGCATCAGAGGGCTGCTAGAGCCCAGAGCAGGAGCCCAGCTGCAGCACCACCGACTGTCACTGCCTGACGCAGAGCGTTCACTCCGCACGAGAAGGCTGGTTGCTAGGGTTAGTCAGCCTCTCCTGGACTCCTTCCCACATGTGCGGGGCAGAGATGGATGGATGTCAGCCCGATTTTCAACCAGAAGGAAGGCAAACTCCCCTGAGCAATTGGCCAATGAGTTTGATGCTGATCTTGGGCAAAATTCTCAAAGCAATCATGAGAGAGGGTGAGTGGCTAGAAAAGGAAGTAAATCCTCGGGGCTGACCTGCTTTCTGAGGACTCCAGCAACACGCTGAGCTCCTAGCCTGCAGCTGGTGGAGGACTTTCGCAGGGAACCGTAAGATACTAGGGAAAAAGAGAGAGAGAGAGAGGAGAGAGATTGCATCGAAAAGCTTGGATATTTTATTTTATAGCCAGAAGATTTCATTTAAAATCCAGATTTCCAGCTTCTCTTGAAGAATGCGGCCATCTGGCAACACTAGGCCCGTAGTGACCACAGTGACCACCCCTCTGGCCAGGACATGCCTCCTCTTTCTGGGTCGCCGTGCCCACACCCCTGCAGTCCCACAGTGGGTGTAGACATTTATACTCGGCTTACCGGGTTCCGGGAGGCATGAGCAGCTTCCTGGTGTTCCCTTACCCAGTGGTCCCTCAACTGGTCCTGGGAGCATCATTCTTCAGGTGGGCTCCGTGGGGAAAATAAGGGTGGGTGTGAGCCCTGGGACTTTCTTTGGCTTGGTGGGAGCCCTGCAGTCCCCAGCCTCTCTCAGTCCCAGCACATGCTGATGGGGTCCATCAAGTGCCCCATTAAGACCCTGGACTTACAGCGAAATTCGGGGTTTTTTTCAGTAGCAACTTGAATGCCCACAGAGCCCATTTGGGAAAATACTGCCTTTGCTAAAGATTTATTAGATAGTTATGCTTTCTTTTTCTTTTCACTTTCTGATTAGAGAAAACATTCATGTGGTCAGAAATATAATATCCGAAGGTGCACAGGGAGGGCCTCACTCCACCCCGGCCCCCATCTGCCCAGCCCCCAGCCCAAAAGAGGGGGTCACTTTTGTTTGCTGTGATGTATCCTTCCAAATTTTCTTCATGCATTATATAGATATAGATGCATATTTTTGACATGAGAGGAGTACAGCATACACAATTCTGCATCTTTGTGCTCTTTTTAGACACTGCAGTATTAATTCTCAATGTAGGAAAGTTTGAATAAGGGAATTTGGAAGAAGACAGTAATAAGTCACCGTACCGGCGCCCAAAGAAAACCACTATTACCATCCAGTCTGCCCTTCTAGACAGAAATGGTAGTTGTTTTTCTCTCCCGTAGGTTAACAGGGCAGGAGTTCTTAATTATAATCATTTCCTAAATACCATTTCAGTCTTGCGATTTTATTACTCAAGATAAACATTTTCTCTTATTCTTTCATAGTTTCCAAAATGGGATAGCAATAGCTATCAGGATGCCATTATGACATAATTTCTCCACCAGTCCTCTAGTTTGAAACACCTGGAAGTCGTTCCCAGTATTCAACTGTCGTAAATAATACAGTGAAACCTGCAGTCTGTTCTGCATCTGGGTTGGGCTGAGTGGACGTCTCCGGAAGCCTCGCCCCCAGATCAGACACTGAAGGGTCAGGGGTGGTCCCCCAGGGCAGGGGCTAGGAGCTGAGGGTGCTGCTGGGGGAACGTAGCTAAGAAAGGGGACATGCTGAGGTCAGGGAAGGAGAAGGGACAGGGCAGGACAGAGCCCAGCTGGAGGAGGACGGGTTCTGGGTCAGGCATTGTGCTGCGTTCACACCCACTGAACACCGACTACTGGGGCTTTGCACACCTTTGCCCATTTCTTCCTGACAACAGCCAGATAATATAGAAACTACCATCATTTCCATTCTGCCTGTTGGGGCGTCCGAGGCAGCGAGACAACACCATGCCACTGCTTGCCGTGGCTGCGGAGAGCAGCGGTGGGGGGTGCTGGTTCTAGAAGTGCCTTGCTCTTAAGCCTGCAAGCCTCTCGGCACCCTTGTGTGGGTGAGGTTATTATCCCCATTTCACAGGAAGGGAAATTGGGGCTCCAAGCCAAGTCTCCTGGACGGAGTGGCCTCACTGGTAGGTAGCAGAGCTGGTGTTAGAACGCACGGCAGCTGCTGGGGGGACCCTTTGTTTCCCTGGGGCCGGGAGGCCGAGGTGAGGGTGGGCTGAGGGGCAGGCCGGGAGGTAAAGCCTGCTAACCGAAACACCGTCCCCACTGGCCTGGCAGGCTGCCCTGCGCTCACCAGGAGCCGCCCCTGCACCCACACTGTCCCCGTGGAGACCCGCGTGGCCTTGCAATGCTCATTTCTTCTCCCCGTCTGGCCACCTGGGGTGCCTTGCCTCCCAGAAAAGGCAGGACTCCCGCGTGCAGGGTTTCTGAGAGAAGAGCAGAGAATGGCCATGGGGAAGGGAGTGACACTTGCTTGGGCGCCACCTCACTTCTGGTACCATCTCTTTGTGTCCCATCTCGTCTTCCCAGCACTGCACGCTGCAGTATCGTGCCCATGTACAGATGGAAAACCGAGCCTCGGAGAGGTTTCTGGCTCCTCTCCACTGCACAGTGGTGGCTTCCTGCATGAGCCAGATGTTTCCTCAAGGGTGGGGCAGGCAGCCCCAGCATCCCGAGGTGGACTTGGGTGGTCAGCGGCACAGATGTCAGCACGCAGCCCATCCTACGGAGAGAGGATTCCCTTTTCAGTGTCCAAGGGAACAGTCCCTCCCTGTGTCCAAGGGAAAGTATCCGTTCGGTGCCAGTCCGTCTTCAACACCTGTCCAGGCGGGCCGGTTGGCCTTTCTGACAAGGAGAGAGGCTGGTTCTTCGGCAGCACTAGCCATGGGGGATGTAACATCGGTTAATCGCCACATTAATTTTCAGGGTGACCTATTTGAAGGAAAGTGATCTTGCTGGTTATTGCAATGATAAAACAATTCCGTTTGCAATAAATCCAACCACTTTAAAGAAAAATATTAAGTGAAAAAACAGGACTGGTATTTTGTGGGTTTGGCAAGAATCCTGGAGGTGGCGCATGAGCGAATGAGGGTTAAGAAATAGAGGAAGTGGGGGCACCTGGGTGGCTCAGTCGGTTGAGCTTCTGCCTTCGGCTCAGGTCATGATCCCAGGGTCCTGGGATTGAACCCGCATCAGGCTCCTCGCTGGTGGGGAACCTGCTTCTCCTCCCCCCACCCCCCCGCTCGTGCTCTCCACTATCTCTGCCTCTCTCTCTCAAATAAATATATAAATAAAATCTTAAAAAAAAAGAAAAGAAAAGAAAAGAAAAGAAAACACAGGAGGTGTGGGATGGGGGTAAGTTGTCGGGAATGGGAACCGGAGATGGCTCTTCCTGACTTTGACCAGCTGTGTGGCCTTGCCTCGGCGGTTGGCCTCTCTGTGCCGCATTTGCAAAACAGCATAATAGTTAGTGACTGCCCGACTGCTCTGCAGCGCTCTCCTGCGGGACCCGAAATGAGGCCATGGGCCTGTGGGGGGGCCATGGAAAGTGGGAGAGGACAGAGAGGATTATGTAAGATAGCCAGTGTGTATGCATGCTCCCAACAAATGTCATTTGCTGCCGCCATCGTTAAAGCCGGCGGCCGCAGGAGCAAGCTGCACCTTGTCGGAAGGGCAGCACCTGGAGTGAGCCTGGGGGAAAGCAGCACAGAGACGGATGGAGATCCCGTGTTGGCAGGGGCAGCTCCGGTGCCCAGCTCTCGTGGCGGCGGTGGCCGGAGGTAGGGGGAGGTGATACGGCGATGGAGATGACGGTGGCGAGGGTGCTGATGGCAGCGGTGACAGGCAGGGCGGTGGTGGCCCTGATGATGGTGAGGAGTCCAGTTGGAGGGCCCGAGGGCTGTTTGATCATAAAGAAGCAGAAACTCAGGAGAACAAGGAGCTCTGTCGAGCTGCCTGGAAAAGGGGACTTTGTTCTATGGGGCTTCAGAGCTCTAAGGAACCTACAAAAATGTCTGCAAACTCATACAGGCGCACACACACACACACACACACACACCCCAGATCTAAAATACAAAAAGAAAACCACAAAATTGCAAGTAATAAATGTTTAATTGCCCATCTACAATTGTGCCACTATGACAGCTGGTCAGTGGCAGCTCATTATACCAAATAGCTAACTACACATTCTCTTTTCTTTTCTTTGGAATATGCATTTATTATAAGGCATTTATTATGCAATGGTGTATGCCTCCAAAACAAAGAGTGTGTAGGGCTCTATAATGTCTTTAAATGGCTATGACTGGTTGGCAAATAATTTCTGAGATAGTAAGTCCCCCATCACTGGAGGTATGCAAGGCAATTGGGGCTGACTACCTTTCCGGGATGCTGTAGAAGGGCTTCTTGACCACGGGGTGACCACTGAATGTTGTTTCCACCCAGAACACTCCTATGTTGTTATTTTGGGAGTTCATGATTCCATCCTTTCCACCCCCTCTACACATGCATGCATAAAGTTGTTGGAAGAAACCTTTGAGATATTCTAAGCCCATCTCCTCACTTGTCTGCTGAGGAAACTGAGGGTACGGAAATTGTTGGAGGTAGCACAGTCAGTCAGAGTCATACCGGGGACTCAAACTCAGGGTCCAAATTCCCAACCCTGTGCCCTCTCCACACCATCCCTGCCCCCCCTGGATGGCAGAGGTCTGGGCCCCCCTGCAAACATTGGCAATTCAGGTCTCACCCCTCAGAAAATCCAAGGCAGAATTTTCATTTGGTCCAGTCCAACTCCGGCCCTGAAAAGCCCTTTCCCCGGCCTTGCCCACACTTGCCAAGCCACTGCTGGCCGTGGACTTTGGCCAAGTCACAATAACACCATAAACCTCAATTTCCTTATCTAGAAGATGGAGGTGAATAATGGAATCCACATGATGGGTTATTGCAGAGATTAAATGGGATAAAGCATACGAGGTACTTAGAACATTGCTTGGCACCTTCAAAGTGCCCAGTAAATGGGATATTTTATTGTTACAATGGTTGTTTTCAACATGCATTTAGTCAATCCAGTAAGTATTAATTGAGCCCTCATTAAGTGCATGTCAGGGAACAAGACAGAGTGGATCCTGGCCCTCATGGCACCCACGTTCCAGTGGGGAGAGAGAAATAGTGTAGTGAACAAGTATAGGGAAGTAAGAAAAAGGCCAGGAAAAAAATGTGCTCTGTGGAAAGCCGAATGGAGGGATATGATAGAGGTGAAGAGAGCTGCTTTGGGGGGTCAGGGATGGCCCCTCTGTGGAACTGACATTTGTGCCAAGATTGGAACGTGTGGGTGAACAGCACGCCACGAGCAGGAGTGAGGGGCATGCCTTCGGCACTGGAGCGAGGTCAGCCTGGCCAGGTGTCCACTGAGGCCTCAGGCATGATGTAGACCAGAGAGGCAGGGCGCAGAGCCCACGAGGCCTTGGGAGCCCAGGGGAGGTGTCATGGTACAGCGCTGGCAAGAGAGAAGGGAGGCCAGTCGAGAGCGGTCACAAAAGTCCAGGCAAGAGATGATGCTGGCTTGAACTGGCCCTGGGATGGCGGCAGAGGCCAAGGAAAGCAGCCACATTCTGGACACACGCATTTCAGAGTCCCCGGGCTTGCTGGCAGGTTGGACATCCAGGGTGTTGTCTCGGTATTTAGCTGAGCACCTAGGTGGATGAGAGGGAGGCAGGGGGTGGAAAAGAGAATCAGGGGTCTCCCCCAGCCCCACACTTGCCAATTTTACACGCACTCTGTGCCTACGACATCCAGGATAGGCAAATCCAAAGAGCCAGAAGGCAGGTTGGCCGTTGGGAGGGACAAGAGGCGACGGCGACTGACTGCCTGAGGAGCGTGAAGTCTCCTCTCGGGGAGACGGACCTGCTTTGGAACCACGACGTTGTGAATAGACCAGATGCTGCTGAATTACACACTTTGAAATGTTAATTCTCTGTTATGTGATCCTCGCCTTAATTGAAACAAGAAAGGAAGGAGAGATAAAGACTGTCTCAGGCAAACACTAACTAAGGGAATTTGTTGTCACCAGCTGTCCTTCAGGTCCCCACATCAACCGTTAGCAGGGGCCAGGCAAACAGCGTGGGGTCTCTCACTGATAAGGAAACACGTCAACGAGAGCAGGTCGCACAAACGGTCAGGGATGAGCTGGACCAGATGCGTGTCTTGGACACTCAGAGGCTACGGCCCCAGGCCTGCTTCCGTGCCCTGCCTGTGTCTTTACAGCTGTGTGCCCTACAAGTGACCTTAACCTCTCAACCTGACTTTCACCATCTGTCAAGCACAGATAATAATAATCTTGGCCTCACAGAGATGGTCAGCTATCTGTAGGTTACCAGCAGATGGAAGTGACCACTGCCCCGGCTTGTGGTCCCGGGTGCGGACCTCAGTGTCCCCCTCAGTGCGATGCCAAGGTGATAGCATTCATCGTAATAGAATGTCCACTTTGATCCCACTGCCCCACTCTGGGCTAAGGAGTCAGTGGGACCCTCCCCAACCTGTGCCAAGTGGCCCCAAATTCCAGAACCTTCGGATCTGTTCACCTCTCAGCCCGTACAGAGGGGCCCCACCAAGGGGGCTGCAATGCTGGAACAAGACGCACTTGAGGACAGAAGGAAACACAATCCCTGGCTTTGGGCCCCTGGAGGAAATGGAAGAGGAGACCAAAGCTCAGATGACTGGAATCCAGGACCTTTCTCTCTAAAGAACAGCCTCGATCAGAAGCCTTTTCCTGCCCACAGGGCTTTGACCAAAGGTCCAGCCCACTGCCGGGAAGGTGTTAGAAGTCTACAACCACAAAGATGAGAGACTAACATTAGTGCTATTGCAAAGAAGGAATCACACCACCTCTTCGAAAAGCCCAAACGGTCATTTCTTTCTCTACAGGGAAAGATAAATAGGCAGTGGCCCGCTACAGGGACTCCGGAGTCCGGCACACGTGGATTCAAATCCTGACTTTTCCACTTACCGGCGTTGAGACTTTGGGCAAGTTCCTGAACTTGTCTGAGCCTTGGTTCCTGCATTCGTAAAGTGCAGAAGCAGTTTCTTGCCTCAAGATGTGGTGGTAAAGCGTAAAAGAGATGATGTTTATGGAGAGAGCCCGAGGCCTGCTGAAGTAAGAGTCCAGACATGCTGACGAGTAACGTGGTCCTCACTGATGGTTGGCTGACTGGATAATCTTGGACCTGGTGGTTAAAGTTTCAGTGGCTTTCCATTGCCTTCAAAACTAAGTCTAAACTTTTTTTTTTTTATTTTATGTAAATTCAATTTAGTTAACCTATACTGCATTATTAGTTTCAGGGGTAGAATTCGGTGATTCATCAGTTGCATAGAACACCCAGGGCTCGTTCCATCACGTGCCCTCCTTAATGCCCGTCCCCCAGTTAGCTACCCCATCCCCCCACCTCCCCTCCAGCAACCCTCCCTTTGTTCCCTATGGTTTGCCTCCCTTTCTGTTTCCGTCTTATTTTATCTTTCCCTCCCTTCCCCTATGTTCCACGGTTTTGTTTCTTAAATTCCACACACGAGTGAAATCATATGGTATTTGTCTTTCTCTGACTGCTAAGTCCAAACCCTTTAGCTCCATCCCCAGCTCCAGCTTCCCCTGGAGAATCAGCCAGAGAGATTGGCGGAGGCCAGATCCTACAGGGTGTGGCAGGCACGGTCACCTTATGCGAACAGCAGGGAAGCGTTGGAGGGGCATGGCATGAGCAGGCTGACTCCCAACCCTGTGCACTGATTGTGCGGAGAGGATGGTCCCTGAGAAAACGAGTTCGGAGTGGAGGATTAATTATAAGGGGGCTCCTGGACTAAGCAGACTGAGCTCCAGCCCTGACCTGGAGCCCTGACCAGCCACACAGCTGGTCCTGCTCTCCGCGTGATCGGATCACCCAGCTTCCACCCCTCTCTGTGGTGTTCCCTCTGCCAGGCATGCTCTGCCCCTTCCGTTCTCCACCTGCCCAACTGTGTGGCTGTAGGTTTTGAATTGGTGACACATTCCCAAGGGAAAAAGACTCAAAAGGTCCCAAAGGGCATAGAGTAGAAGAAGTCTCATGGGACACCTGAGCTGGCTGAGTTGGTTGAGTGTCCGACTCTCGGTTTCAGCTCAGGTTCTGAGATCAGGCCCCACGTCGGGCTCTGCACTCAGCGTGGAGCCTGCATGAGATTCTCTCTCCCTCTTCTGCTCGTGTTCGTGTCTCTCTCTCTCTCTCTCTTTTTCTCTCTAAAATAAATAAATCTTAAGGAAAAAAAGTCTTTCTCCCACCCTTGGCTCAACCCCCAGGTCCGCAGAGGAAACAGCCCCCTTCTGGCAAGTCCCGGTACCCTTTCCGAGGCAGCCCCAGGTGGATGCGTGGGCACACACACATTCCCCTTTTCCTAGCCTACTCGGCACATGTTCGGAGACCGTCCCACATGGGCCCAGACAACCTACTCAGTCTTTCTGATGGCTTTGTTGCTTTGTGTCCTCTGGCCTTTTACACCATTTCCAGCTTTTGCTAACACAGTCAGTGCTGTGGGGAGTCACAGGACAAGTTCCTAGAAACACAACTGCTGGGTCAGGAGTCTGAGTGTTCTTAGCATTAATGGGATTTTCCAGGCTCAGTAAAGCACACGTTCGCACACACACACAGCTGTCACCTGCCACCAGCCACAGAGCCCAACTTCATTTCTCCAAGTTCCCACAGCCCTTTCTTGTCTCCACCATGGCCCCTGCTACCCATCCCTTGGCTATGTCTGAACTGCGGGGGCTGGGACCTGCCATGGCCACTTGGTTTCTGTCCCCGGCCCCGGCCTCACAGCTCGCACCAGGCTCCTGGGTGATGGTAACGGGGAGCCCCAGAGCTCTGAGCACCAAACAGGCAGTCAGCATTTCTTAAGCGGAGCTGCCCCTCAGCTGGCATCTGTAAGTGGGAACAAAGGACTCCCGGGGAAGACCAAGGTCATTTCCATTCTGACAGACCACTGAGCCTCGGTCATGTTTGCTCAGCACCCCATGGGGGTAGGGCCAATCTGGAGCTTGCAAAGGCTTGTCTGCCTTCCTTAAGGAACGGAAGTTGCCCCACTGACAGAAGTCCTGCTTCTCGGGCCCCTCTGGGACTGCTGACAGGGACAGAGTTCCTGAGGGTCTGTTGCTGGGGTGGCTTTCTAATGCCCTCAACACCAGGTGCCTAGGACATTTGGAACGGCCAATTATAGGGAGGTTCTAAGAAATTATGGCTCATAAAGAGACCGAACTACCTTTCCAGAACCCAGTGACTTCTGTCTCATAACCTATGGTGATTCCTGGGGGTGGTCAGCAGGGCCCAGCTCAGGCCCACCCCCACTGCCACAGCCCGCCTCCTGGGAGAGACCGCAGGACAGCAGGGCAGGGGCCTCTTCCTGCCTCCAGTCACATCACCCTTCGCTTACGCTCCCCCTCTACCCCTGAGGCTTCCCATGGCTCTGCGGTTAAAATCCACCATCTCCCTCCTGGTGGAGCTTTTGTGCAGAGCTCTTCCAGTGTCTGGAACCTGCTTGTCCCCCATTTTCATTGAGTTTCCATCTGTTCTGGTGTCTCAACTCACATAGCCCTTCCCTGAGAAGCCTTCAGTAATCCCTGGACCAGCTCAGCCCGCCACCCCCCCCCCCCCCGCCGCCATTAGATAATCTTTCGGCTCCCTATACTTTCCATTTATATATAAAACTCATAATACAACTGTAATTAAATGAGCAATTCTACAGTGAGTTACTTAATGTTTGTCTCCCCCACTGTACTAGAAATTTCTGGCTGTGTCTGTCATGCTCACTGCTGCTTTGCAAGAGCCCAGCACAGTGTCTGTACCTGGAAGGCACTCAGTAAATATATGGAGTGCTCATGAATGCTATTTCCTGGCTGTATAGCTTAGACAATAGTACAGATAACATTTGGGGAGAACCTACCGTGTGCCAGGCCGTAAGGGTTTTACAGACCTTTACTCTGCATTTTCACATCCACCAAGCAAGGGAGGGCATATTATTTCCCAATTTTACAAATGAGGAAACTGAGGCTCAGGAGGCGGCCGTAAAGTGCAGGCGGACAAAGCTATCAAATGGCAGCCCTGGAATTAGAACCCAGATCTGTCCAGAGTCCTTGCTTTCAGCCCCGGGGCTCCCCTTCACTTCTCTGGGTGCCGACGTTTGCAGAATAAGGATCAAATCACCTCCGTCACAGGATTGCCTACTGGATCACCCAGCAGGTACCTGGCATACAGGGGTCGTCTGATGAATCCCGTTTTCTTATCCTAGTGTCAAGTATTGCTTGGAAAACCAGACTCATCTGTCAGGCCAGGTGAGCGCCCCAATCAGACAAGCCTTAACTGACCCCCCAGATTGCTGGCTGCTTGCACAATGCCAGCTCCCTGTGCCTGGAGCCTAGCTATTTAAACCTTGAAAGGGGAACTTCATTTCACTTCCCAGTGAAAAGGGGAAAGAAAATGCTGGACTCAGTTTGATAAAACCTGAAAGGGAGGAGATCGGAGCCCCTAGACTCGTGGCTTTTCTAGAAAGCCTCAGCCCTCTAGTTAGCAAACAATCTACCACCAGTGGCATTTCTTCTGGGATTTTGTGTGTAAGGAATAGTGAGAGGGAAGTTGAGGCACGAGGCAGGCCTGGGTTTGGTCTGGGCTACGCCTATGCTGGTGGGGCGACCCTTGACCCTCCAAGCCCCCGTGCTCTTTGTGCTGCGTGGGAGGAATGAGGGAAATAATATTCTGGACCCCAGCCACCACAGCTCAGTTCCTGGGGACACGCATTCTGATAATGAATCACCAAGGACCCCCCGGGAGGAGAGTTTTCCTGGGGCACCGAAAACCCAGGATTCTACCCGGTGTACCCCAGAAAGCTGGAGCCAGTACCAGAGGGGGTACAAGGGGGAGGTAGAAGTGAGAGGACGGAGCCAGTACCCCCGGAAGCCTTCCTAGCTGGGATAACAGAGGAGGCCAGGTCTTACAGGAAGAATGAAGGCTTTGCCAGGCAATAGAAGGGAGGAGGGGCATTCCAGACAGGCGGAACAGCATATGCAAAGGCACAGAGTCAGAATGGGCCTGGCGCTTTCAAAACCAGAGGAATGAAATGTCCGCAGTGCCGTGTTTCTCCAAGTGTTAGCCTAGGACACGAAAGTGCACATGGCAGGCAGGAGCTGAGATGAAAGAAAGAAGACAGAACCGGGTCACGAAGAACCTTGAATGCCACATCAAGGATCTAAACTTAGAGACCAACCAAAGCTAGTAATGGAAAGCGGATCAGACCTCCCCCGCACAGAGCCCAGCACGGCGGGTCTAAAACACATCCGAGAGTGCAGTGAGTGCCCTGCTCACGCTGCGCTGGGGAAGCTCTTGAGGGCTAATTGGCCAGCATGGCCTCGAGCAGGCACACGGTGGGGCAGACTCTGAGCCGGCCCCTGCTCTTTGTTATGGCTGCATCTGCCAGGTGAAACCGCAGGTAAAGGTCAGAAGCCTCCCCAGGAGGCCGCGGGGAGTACGGCAACCCTGAGCCAGTTCTCCAGAAGGTGCCTTTTGAAAGGCTATTAAGACAAAGATGAGAAGAGAAGCAGTGGGACGTGTGCAGCTGTGAATCCGCGGTCAGCCTACAAGAGGGGCAGGAAGTGGCTGAAGCCTGTTTTAATGAATTTCATGTGATTTTCACACACACACACAGAATGGAGGTGAACAGACAATTATCTAATCTTCAGGGACAGTTGGATAAGATCTATTGTATATTGTGTTGCTTTTTCAACTTTTTGTGTGTGAAAATTTTCACCGTAAAATGCTGGGGGAAATAGGCCCATTTTCATATATCCATTCAGATACTAACCAGACTCACTGAATCCCAAAGTGAGTACCCATATATTTCCAAGATGGGGAAACCACACACACACACACACACACACACACGCTCACTCACACTCCATGTACCCTTTCTCCTGTTATATAGACAACAGAAAATGTTGGCTGGATGGGTGGATGGATGGATGAATGGAGGGGTGGATGGATAGATGGGGTGGAGAGAGGTGGGCAAGATCCAGGCCCTGCAGGGAGGGCAAGCACAGAGCCATATTAACACTGCAAGGCAGCAGGTGCCGAAGTACAGGGGAGAATGCTTCTGCCTCCAGGCATTCAGTAAGGCTCCAGGGAGATGGAGGTATTTGAGCAGGGCCTTGAAAGGACAGTAGTCAAAGTGAACACAGGGAAGAGCGGGGCTGCGGGTCAGGGAGACAGCAAAGGCGGGAGTGAGGAGGTGTGATACGTTTGGGGGGAAAGGCTGGGTTAACTGAATGGTGAAGTTAGGGGACAAGTACAGGGGTGTTTGTTGAGATCCAGCTAGAAGGATGGGGCGAAGTCTGATCCAAGCACAGCCATTAAGACAGGCTGAAGGGGTGTGAGCTGAGTTTGAATCCAGGCTCCGTGGCCATTTGGGACATCACTTGGCCTCTCTGAACCTCACTCTTTCAGACGTTAAATGGAGCAATGATTGCCCTCACTCGTGGGTTATTGTGAGGATGAAATGATGTTTCACATAATATGTGATCTCACCCTGCCCAGGACGATTCTACAGTAAGGATGCTCCGTGATGTCTCAAACCAGCCCCCGCTGCTGGGCGCTCCGGTGGTTTCCGCCTTCCGCTGCTTGCAAACCTGCTGTCACAGACGCCCTTCATAGCCCACAGAGGCTGTACTGCCACAGCACAGGTCCTCATAAAGAAGCAGTGCGGTCTAAGTGACCCAGAGGGGTGTCCTTATACAACAAAGGAATTAGGGAAACAGCGTTGCTCAGTAAGGTGGACAGCGTGTCTGCCTGCGTACACACAGAAGCCCAGAGCAAGCGGGAAGGCCCCCATCACACCGAACCGCCAGCAACAGTCACCTTCCAGGCATGAGGGCCTCCCGTGTGACAGTGCCAACAGTCGGCCTTTTCCGTCTCCCTCAGGATACCGGGTTTACTGCAGTAAGTATGGCATCGCCTTGGAAGTTTGAAAGGAAGATTCGAGAACGTGTTTCTATGTTATCTGTGACGATGAAAACAGTGACAGTGACCTCGTGGTTCCATGGCCTCTGGGGCGGTCCCTCTACCCACCACGTACAGGGTGTATGAAGTTTCATCTGAAAGTTCCTGCCTTCACGAAAGGTCACCGGAAACTCTGGGACCTGGGCTGTAAAATAGAAACACGACAGAAGTGATTCTTCCTTGAAACTCCATGAAAAAAGCGACCACCGCGGCTCTGTTCATCATTGTGCCCCCAGCACCTAGACCAGCATTTGCCACGTTGTAAGTTCTGACAGAAACACTCGCTGAAAAGAACAGAGGGAAGGAAGAGAAGGAAAGAAGAAGGGAGGGGAGGATGAATTTCGAATTATGTGAGAGGCTGCTTCGTTCAAATTTGAAAACTCCAAACATTAACTAAAACATTGGTCCGGGGCCAAAATACCTACACCTGGCTGTTAAGAAACTCAGAAAAAATTGATATCAGAAATAGGGATTCTCAGAAAAGATAGCCTTGCTGCTGTCTCCTCCCCAGTTAATTAAACGTACCAGTGAGAGGCCTGCTGCTTGCGCTATTTATGTCATGAAAAGATCTTCTAAAAATAATACCCAGCGGCCCAGCTCGCAAAGCCCGGTGGCTGAACCAGCTGGAGTGGCAGAAGGTGACCAGGAGCCGTGACCCCGGCACTGACACAGTGGTTACGATTAAATGATGATTCTCATATTCAGGTTGCAAAACCGCTCCAGGCCAGAGCCTAGGAGAGGCTTAATTTATGTCACATGGCGATTAGTTTGCTTCTGAGAGGGATTCCACCGTCATCCTGATGTCTGCAGGCTCCCAGATCCCAGTAGAGTGCCTGCTAGCTGCTCTCCGGAAAACCAGGATCGGCTTGCGTGAAAGGGAATCGGCAGGTTCTTTGCTTGTTTTTCATCGACTGGAATCATAGTGTATCACCAGTAGGAGGGGGTCTCTGGGATTTAACCAAGAAGCATTGTGTGTGGAGCCTTTCTGTTGAAGTGAGGTTTGCCCTGGGACAGGTGGAAGGAAGGTAGGAAGGACAGGAGGGAAGGAGGAGCTGGAAACCACCAAAATACTCGTGATAAAGGCATAATAGGATCAACTGTGGCCAGCCACCCTGCGGGCTGCCAGGCAGCCATTGGAGAGATGGAGTGAATTCGGTGCTGGCTGAGCCGACCACATGTGCTGCTAAGTAAGAAAAGGAAGACTGAGAGCGATGTTTGGAGCAGGTGTGGGCAGGGCTGCCGCTGGCAAACCATGACAGCAGACTATATCTGGCCCTCTGCCTGGTTCTGTGCAGCCTGTGAGCTAAGAATGGCTTTTACATTTTTAAAGAGTTTGGAAATAGTTTTAAAGAGTTGGAAAAAATCAAAAGCAGGATCCCATTTTGTGACACGTGGAAACTATGTGAAATTCAAATTTCAGTGTCCATAGTACAGTCTCATGGGAGCACAGACACACTCATTCATTCGCACGTTGTCCGTGTAGGTGCTTTCAGGCTACAGTGACAGAGTTGAGTCATTCCAGCAGAGACCTTGGGGGGATGCAAAGAAGAAAGTATTTACTACCTGGCTCTCTCCCGAGAAAGCTGGTCAGCTCCTGCTTTACAGTATGATGACATTTTGTAAAACCAACAGTGTCAGACACTGTTCTCGATGCCTGATCAGAGCAAATTCATTACATTTGCTTATTTATTCACTCATTTGATCATTTGTCCATCAGATGCTTAATGCCTACCTGTGGGAACAAGTAGACACAGCCCCTGTTCTTGGGGTGTTTAGAGTCTGTGTCTAGTTCTTTCTTTCTCCAGTATAATAGTCCTATCCCTCTAACCGTATCTCACAGGGTGACACAGCGGTCCAGACCCTTGTATCCTGCCTCCTTCCTCCTCCCACTGCACATCCCGGTTGCCTCAGTCCCTCCTAAAGAGAGGTATCCGATTGGCTCTATGCCTCCTGGTGTCTCCCAGGGAGGTCAAGGTCCAGAAGGATTCCTCTCGAATCGGTCATGCTCTTGGTCTGATTTCAAAGTGTCCAACCCTTGACGCTTGCATTTTTCAGCTCCTGTTCACCAGCGGCCCTAGGAGGCAGATGCAGCAGCCCTCGACCCCCGTCACATGGGTGGGAGCATCCGCCAGCTATGGAGAAGGATGTGGCCACACGTCCACATGATCCCTCCCACATAAAACCAAAGCCCCGTCCAGACACCTGCTCCAGGGCCTCAGTCTCCATGCAGAACCCAGACAGTAGAGACCTGCTCCAATCCCTGGAGGAAGCTGGCTTTGCACGGGGTGAATCGAGGACGGGAATTTGAACCAGGAACTTTCTCCTTTTGCTCTTCTTCATTCCTACTCATGCCCAATACCTCCCAGGAGACTGCTTTATTTATTTCTAGAAAAACAGTACTTGGGCAATCATCGTCACCTCCCCACGTTTGGACATTTTCTCTTGGCTCCGTTGGGAGCTTAGAGCCCAGGGGTTTACATAATTGACACCCTGGGAGCTGGGCGAGAAGCGGCCAGGGGCCGCGGGCAGAGGACAGAGCCGTAGGGTCCCAGGATGGTACCAAACAGCACAGCCTCTTCCTTTTGTCTGGACTCGCCCCCGTGCAAGATCACCGTGAGCGTGGTCCTCACCGTCCTCATCCTCATCACCATCGCTGGCAATGTGGTGGTCTGCCTGGCCGTGGGCCTGACCCGTCGGCTCCGCAGTCTCACCAACTGCTTCATTGTGTCTTTGGCTATCACCGACCTGCTCCTTGGCCTCCTGGTGCTGCCCTTCTCGGCCTTCTACCAGCTCTCCTGCAAGTGGAGCTTCGGCAAGGTCTTCTGCAACATCTACACCAGCTTGGATGTGATGCTGTGCACGGCCTCCATCCTCAACCTCTTCATGATCAGCCTCGACCGCTACTGCGCCGTCACGGACCCCCTGCGCTACCCCGTGCTGGTCACCCCCGTCCGGGTCGCTGTCTCCCTTGTCTTAATTTGGGTCATCTCCATCACCCTGTCCTTCCTGTCCATCCATCTGGGGTGGAACAGCAGGAGTGAGAGCAGCAGTTCCAATCACACCATCCCCAAGTGCAAAGTGCAGGTCAACTTGGTGTACGGCTTGGTGGACGGGCTGGTCACCTTCTACCTGCCGCTGCTGGTCATGTGTGTCACCTACTACCGCATCTTCAAGATCGCCCGGGAGCAGGCCAAGAGGATCCATCACATCGGCTCCTGGAAGGCAGCTACCATTGGGGAGCACAAAGCCACAGTGACACTGGCTGCCGTGATGGGGGCCTTCATCATCTGCTGGTTCCCCTACTTTACCGTGTTTGTTTACCGGGGGCTGATAGGGGACGATGCCATCAACGAGGCCATCGAAGCCGTTGTTCTGTGGCTGGGCTATGCCAACTCGGCCCTGAACCCTATCCTGTACGCCACGCTGAACAGGGACTTCCGCACGGCCTACCAGCAGCTCTTCCGCTGTAGGCCTGCCAGCCACGGGGCCCAGGAGACCACGCAGAGGTCTGGCGGCTCTCAGCTGGCCAGGAATCAAAGCCGAGAAGCCATGCAGCAGGAAGAGAAGCCCCTGAAGCTCCAGGTGTGGAGTGGGACAGAGGTCACAGCCCCGCGGGGAGCAGCAGACAGGTAACTGCCAAGAATGTGTGTGTGTGTGTGTGTGTGTGTGTGTGTGTGTGTGTGTGTGTACGCGACAAGCACCTGGGGAGGGGGTCCCAGTCACGATGACCACGAAGGTGGCGGCTGTTCCCCAGGTGCTGGTCGAACATTCTGTGCTGGGAAGTCTTCCTGAGCACTTTGCAAACCTCATGTTGTTCCATCCTCCCAACGGCCTCCCGAGATAGAAGCTTTGACTTCCATTTTTAAAGGACCACATTAATTCTTGGAGAACGTGACCGGGGCCACACAGCTGGGACCTGGACAGAGATCCCTGCCTCCAGACCTTGTGGGCCCTTTATTCTAGCTGCATTGTCCTCATAGTCGGGAGTCCTAAGTTCCAGGCCCCACTCTGTCACTTGGTTAGTCATCTGAGGTGTTCTCCCTAGCTCTCCAGGATAGCCCTCAAATAGCCAGGCACTGATGCCGCCGCCTGGGGGGCACCCGCAAACCCAGCTCGGTCCACATTCGTTGAGCACTTATGATGCACCCATTCTTATGCTAAGGGTGCTCTGGTGAGAAGAGAAAGAGGGCTGGCCAAATTGGGAAGGCAGAGCCTTGCAGGTCAGGCTAGGGGCTTGAACCTTGTACGTTGGTCTTAGGGGAAGACGGAAGGATTAGAAGCAAGGGTGGGGGTAAGCCAGGCAGCTCTGTGCTTTGGAAAGAGCGCCCTGGTTCCCTGTAAGACATGGACCAGAAGGATGAGACGGGGCCATCGGTGAAGGGGGGTGTGCACTGGCCCATGAGAGAGGAGAAGGGAATCGAGCAAAATCTAGGAGGCTATTAAAAGAAATAGGCTTGGAGAGCATTGGATGTTTGGGGTACAGGAGATGCGAGAGAGAGAATGCCCCAGGATTCTACCCCCAAGAGGTATCCAGGTGGAAAAGATAAACAGATCGGAACGAGATGTAGATGAGTGCACTGACGGCAAAGCCAGTGCCGGGTATTCAGGGAAACCCCGCCAGAGACCCGAGCGCGCTGAGGACGCTCACCTCAGCAGGGGAAGGACGCCGACCGGCCTGCGGGCACGCTAGCTGCAGAGAGGGCAGTGGTGGAACATCTGGCACGTGGAAGTGCTCACCAAACGTTGCTTTCCTCACTCTTCCCACAGACCATGCCTTTGCCTCCCAGAGTGCAGGTCTGTGTGACTGACCCACCCACCCATCCGTTCGTCCGTCTGTCCGTCTGTCGGTCCGTCCGTCCATCCAGCCATTCATTTGCAAACATTTATTGACTCCCACGGCAGGCTGGGAACTGTGCTGAGCCCCAGGGGTGCAGAAATGGCATTTGGGGCATTTGCTCTGATGCCCAGGCATGGAAAGTGCACTGCATAGCCCCACTCTCGGCTCTGTCTCAGTCTGTGGTGTGAGCAAGTCCCTGCCCCTGTCGGGCTTTTGTTCCCTCATCTCCTAGGGTGTAGGGTCCGTCCTCACGCAGCCTGCCCTGCTCACCTCCCAGGGTCGCCCGATGTCCCTGGGAGCCAATGGAGGTGAACGGGCTCTCCAGCCCCCATGGGACACTTGTCTCCTCTCAATAACTGAGCACCACGCTCAAGAAAAGCTTCGGCGGGTGCCGCAGCCCCACAGCCTCTGGGTTCTGGTGCCTGTGGAGCGTTGTGGGAGCAAAACTGCCCATGAGAGACCCCTGGGCCTCATGTCCCCTCTGGTCCTTGCAGCAGCCAGGTGTGGAGTGTCCTGCCATAGACTTGGGTCCCGGGCCCTCCACCCCTCCACTGCCAGCCTTCTGGAACAAGCCTCATTGCTCCTGCCTCCAGCCTCCTAACCTGGAGACTCTCCCTCTCAAATCCATCCTCCAAACCGCCCAGCAGTGTCTCTCCGAAATGGAGATCTGGAGCCTTCCACATCCGGCCCTGATGGGTAAGGCCCCCTCTGACCGTGTCTTTCCCCACTCCCTCCCTCATCCAGGACGCAGCCCAGAGCACAAAGCTGAGTTAGATCATGAAGCAAAGAACAAAGCACAGGGACTGGACCCTGTAGAAGGCCGGTGACATGATCCGGTCTAGTCATGAGTGCCACTTCCCGCGGCTCTTACCCGTGTGACCCCCCTGGTGAAGAGGTTGCCTTCACCCCTAATCCATGGGGAACTGTATTCAATAAGTACTTAGCAACAACAGCCGACAGTCCTCGGGCACCCACCAGGTGCCCATTGGACACGTTCGCCCTTGTTTCTATGTATAATCATTCTGTGGGCACCCTATCCCCGCCCTTGTGCTGGGTGCTAAGGGTGCAAAGGGAAATAAAACAAGCCCCCCAGCCCGGGTCTCACCACCTGTCATTGCTCATGGCCTAGTTGAAGAGTAGATGGGCAGCAGTTCAGAGCAGCACGTGCCGAGGATTGAAACCCAGTGTGCTGGGTGCCCAGAGGAGGCCGTGCGTGGCCCAGGGAGCCCAACCCGGGAGCAGACCTCCGAGCTGAGCCTTCCGGGCAGGCAGGAGAGACCTTATTCAGCCAGGGTGGTACTGGACCCTTTGGACTTGTGACCTCATTTCACTTTCCCCACAACCCTATGCTTGTGTAAGTTCCACTTCACAGATGGCAAAACTGAGGCTCAGAAAACGTAAGTTGACTGCCCCAGTGACACAAGCTAGTGAGTCCACCAAAGCCATGTTCTGAGCAACAGCAGAAATAGCAGCCCCCCGATTGGCTGTCCTCTGGGTGCTGGGCACACCGTGGACCATGAATTCCCACCTTTTCTTCCCATCTTCACAGCCACCCTGGGAGGGGGGCTAGGAGGCTGAGGCCAGCTGAGAGGCTGTGCCTGCCTGGGTCACACACAGTAGCCACAGAGCCAGGGCCTTCCGAGCACACGTTCTGTGTGGCCATGGCCATGCTCTGTCCTCCAGGCCCTGGAAACAGTGGGCAGAGGGGGTTGGCAGAGGAATGTGGTGAACTTGTCGGAGGGCTTCACACCGCGGTGGGGGCTAGGGGGTGAAGGAGGCCACGACCAGCCGGAGGCTGATTTTCACACTGACACTGCCAGGGCATCAGGGCCTCATGTGGCCCTCCATGAGTTGGCTCCCAGCTTCCCTGATGACCGATAGCATGTCCTTTCCACTCTCTGGGGACAAAAGTCAGCATTGGCCCCACCGAAGGCCCTTATCAAGGCTGAGCGGGTGGAGGCATTGCTCTGGAGTGGGGAATTCTGAGGGCCTTACTGGGCCTGCCCTTGGGGCAGGGCGGGGCCCAGTCAGGGGCGTGGTGGCGCCAGCCAAGGGGAGACTCCAGGAGAGGGTGGCCCTCGTCACCTCTGCAGCCACGTGCTCCCCCGCCCTGCCCAGTGACCTCCACCGCTCCTGCTGGTATCAGTCTGCGTTCGTTTCCTAGGGCCACTGTAACACTTGGTGGCTGAAAACAAGGCAGATGGGTTGTCTTCTGCTTCGGGAGGTCAGGAGTCTGAGATCAAGGTTGCTCTGGAGGTTTCAGAAGAGAATCCATTTCCGTGCCTCTTCCAGCTCCTGGGGGCTGCCAGCTCCCCTTGGCTCATGAGTCCTCTCTCACAACTTGTCCCTCTTGCTTCCTTTGTGACAACTCCTTCTGCAGCCAGATCTGCAGCCAGATCTCCTGCCGCTCTCTTAGGAGGGCTCTTGTGACTATATCTGGGACCACCAGGATAATCCAGGATCATCTCCCCATCCCACCTTCCTTAACTTCATCACATCTGCTAAGTACTTTTTTTTTTTCTCTCTTTTTTTGCCACAGAAGGTAACATGCTCAGGTTCCAGCAATGAGGATGTGGACATCTCTGGGGACCGTGCCACAAGTCCCAGCTCCTCACCTGGCATTAGAAGCCCTACCCTCCTCCTGATCTGTCTCTTGCCAACATCCCCTGGCCCACACCCGCCCTCCACGCTCCTCTGTCACAGCCAAAGCAGCCCGCTCAGAGCCCAGGATCCCCAGGCACACAGCAAGCATTTGCTATATGGCCAGCCCTGCCTGGGGCATAGCAGTGAGTGGATCAGAGGCAATCCTCCCTGAGGGATGTTATTGTAGGGCAGTGGTTCTCAAAGTGTGGGCCCTCAGCCAGCTGCAGGCTTCCAGAAGCAAAGTGGCCGGCATTGAGCCACATAGCCTCAAACATGGCTAAGCGAGGATTCCAGCCCAAGCCTGTCTGACCCTAGAGCTTGGGGTCTTTCTACAGCAAAACACTGTCTGGATTTAAATTTAGCCCAGACTCTGTGCTAGTCCCATGGACACCAGATGAGGGAACTAAGATCACTGGGAAGCAGGTGACTTATCTGAGGCCCAACGCAAGCTCAGGAGGGGCCAGGGATAGACCCGGTACTTTGGACCCCTGCCCGGGGCTCTTGGGTCCTTTCTCCACGCACTGGCTTGCTCTGGGTAATCTCCCAGGTCAGGGAGATAATATTCATAGGCACCTGGAGTATCAGAGCCTCTCCTGGGCGTGGCACATCCTCATTCCTGCAGAGCGCCTGGAGGCTGCAGCCAGAGATCTGGAAAGGCCCTGGGAGAAGAGGTGCAAAGGGAGGCAAGGTGCCCCCACCCCTCCAGCCCGCTTTCCCCCCAGAGGTGCCATGGCAGCTGTCCCCCAACCCCTCCTATCTGCTCTCCTTCCCTCTGCAGCCAGGGAGCAGGTTTCTACACGGAAGTGGGACTAGAAACCCCCCTCCTGGAATAAAGTAGCAAGTTCTTATCCTGACCTCCCAGGCTTTGGACTCCACACCCCCTCGCCTCAGCCCAGACTGTCTTACTCCTCTTGATGCGTTCTCTGTGTTTCAGGTCTGCACCCCACGAGGGTGCGCTCCCCAAGGGCAGGCCCATGTCTGTGTTGTTCACTGCTGTATCCCTAATAGGATGGGCACAGTAATACTGTTGAAGGAACGAATGGGTGAATATCTAGTTTTACTTCCCCAAGAGCCGGAAGAGGTAAATAAAACTGCCTCCACTTCAGAGAGCAGGAAACCACAACTCAATGAGGGAAGTTCCAGGAACTAGCGGGAGCTCAGAAATCCCTGGTTCCCTTTTCTAATTCGGACGTCACAACAGGCTTCCCTCCAAATAGTGGTGTCAGGGCGGGCCTCACAGCAGAATCCCACCGCAGGCTCTGAGTCAGTCCTGCAAGCGGGAAGAGGCCCCGAACAGGAACCCCGCCCCTCCCCCTGACTGTGTCACAAGCCAGCCCAGAGCGGAGAGGGGACTTGTGCCAAGGATGCAGAAAGGGAGCCTCCGAGTGGGGTGGGAGTCCACAGTGCCTGACAACCTGGCGCTGCCCCTTCCGTCTCCACAGCACATCACGGTTTGGCCAGAGTTTGGGGGCCCAGGGGCGTGCGAGGCTGACTTCACCTGCTGCTCCAAGCCCAGGCTCTGCCCATGAGGCTGCGGAGCCACAGGAGTGGAGGAGCCCCGTGAGCCATGCACACGCGCTTCCTAAGAAGGAGGGTTGCTCGGGCCTGAAGCATCCCGTAGCTTACCCTGCTAAGAGCCAAAATTTGCTTGCCTGTATCATCCCGGCTCTAAAGTCGTCTAACCTTTGGGCACACTGATTCTAGCATTTCTTAACAGCCTTTACGGTGTTCTTTGCAAGGGTGCCGGGAACAGCTCACCCCCAACGAAGGGCCCTGGACACCCCCCTGCATGCTGGAATCCCACTGGCCGCTTTGTCACCTCTACCCTCTGTGCCTGGCCATCACAGAAGAAGGCTGTTGGGGTGTTCTCCTGCTTCTGGGGTGGAACTAGAGAGCTCCAGTATGAGGCCTGCCCCACCACTGCATCGGGGTTGGTGTGGGTTTATGTCTGGGCTCTCTATTCTGGATCCATTGATCTATGTGTCTAATTTTATGCCAATGCCATATTGTTTCAATTACTACAGCTTAGTAGTATAGTTTGAAATCAGGGGGTGTCATATCTCCAGCCTTATTTTTCTTTCTCAAGATTGCTTTGGCTAGAGAAAGTCTTATGTGGCTCCATACAACTTTTAGGATTATTTGTTCTAGTTCTGTGAAAAAAACCATTGGAATTCTGATACAGATTGCATTGCGTTTCACTGTAGTATGGACATTTTAACTATTAATTCTACCAATCCATGAACATGGAATATCTGTCCGTGTATTTGTGTATTCTTCAATTTCTTTTGTCAGTGTTTTATAGTTTTCAGTGTACAGGTCTTTTCACCATCTTACTTAAATTTATTTCTGGGTATTTTATTCTTTTTTGATGCAGTTGTTTAAGAGATTTTTTAAGATTTTTTAGATTTTAATATTTTATTTATTTATTTATTTGAGAGAGAGAGAGAGCGTGCATGCAAGTAGGGGGAGGGGCAGAGGGAGAGGCAGAGAATACCAAGCAGAGGCCATGCTGAGCGCGGAGCCCAACTCAGGGCTGGATCTCACGACCCACGAGATCATGACCTGAGCTGAAACCAAGAGTCAGATGCTTAGCTGACTGAGCCACCCAGGCGCCCCTAAAGAGATTATTTTCTGAATTTTTCTTTCTGCTACTTCATTAGTACTGTATAGAAATGCAACAGATTTCTGTATATTGATTTTATATCCTGTGACCTTACTGAACACATTTATATCAGTTTTTTGGTGGAGTCTTTAGGGTTTTCTGTATATCATATCCTGTCATCTGCAAAAAGTGACAATTTTACTCTTCCTTTCCAATTTGAATGTCTTTAATTTCTTTTTCTTGCCTATCTGCTGTGGCGAGGACTTCCAGTATGATGTTGAATAGAAATGGCAAGAGCGGGCATCCTTGTCTTGTTCTCGGTCCTAAAGGAAGAGCTTCCAGCTTTTCACTGTTGAGTATGATGTAAGCTGTGCGGTTGTCGTATATGGCCTTTTGTGGCCTTTAATATGTTGAGGTATGTTCCTTGCGTACCCACTTTGTTGAGAGTTCTTTTAATCATAAATGGATATTGACTTTTGTCACATGCTTTCCTGTATCTATTGAGATGATCATATGATTTTCAAACTTTTTTTTGTTAAAGTGGTGTATCATCATCGATTGATTTGCAGGTGTTGAACCGTGCTTGCTTCCCTGGAGTAAGTCCCATTTGATCATGGTCCTTTTAATGTATTGTTGAACTGATTTGCTAATATTATGTTGATGATTTTTGCATCTGTGTCTATCAGGGACATTGGCCTGTAATTCTCTTTTTCTGTGCAGCGTCCTCGTCTTGCTTTGGATCAGGGTAATGTTGGCCTTAACACGGGTTTGGAAGTATTCCCACCTCTTCAATTTTTGGAAGAGTTTGAGAAGGATAAGTATTAAATCTCTGAATGTTTGGTAGACTTCACCAGTGAAGCTGTGTGATTTTGGACTTTTGTTTGTTGGGAGTTTTTTTGGGCGTGGGGGGTAGTTTTTTGATTACTGATTCAATCTCTTTAATAATTGGTAAAGGAATTGATCTATTCAGATTTTTCTGTTTCTTCATGATTCAGTTTTGGAAGATTGTATGTTCCTAGGAATATAGCCATTTCTTCCAGTTTATCCAATTTGTAGGTATATAATCGTTCTTGGCAATCTCTTATATTCCTTTGTATTTCTACGCTATTGGTTGTAACTTCTCTTCTTACATTTTTCATTTCACTTATTTGAGCGTTTTCCCTTTTTCTCTTGATTAGTCTAGCTAAAGGCTTGTCCATTTTGTTTATCTTTTCAAAGAACCAGCTCTTATTTTCATTGATCTTTTCTATTTTTTTTTAGTCTCTATTTCATTTATTTCTGTTCTGATCTTTATTATTTCCTTCCTTCTAATAACTTTGGGCTTCATTTATTCTTCTTTTTCTAGTTTCGTTAGGTGTAAGTTTGGATTATGTATTTGGGATTTTTCTTGTTTCTTGAGGTAGTTGTGTATCCCTATGAATTTCCCTCTTAGAACTGCTTTTGCTGCATCTCCTAGATTTTGGACTATTGTGTTTCCATTTCCATTTGTCTCAAGGTATTTTTTTTTTAATTTCCCCTTTGATTTTTTTCATTGACCCATTGGCTGTTTAGTAACATGTTGTTTAATCTTCACTTATTTGTGATTTTCCCAGTTTTCTTCTTTGTAATTAATTTCTAGTTTCATACCACTATGGTCAGAAAAGATGCTTGATGTGATTTCAATCTTTTTCTTTTTCCTTCAAATTTTTGTTTTAATTCTAGTTAGTTAACATGTAGTGTAATAATCATTTCAGGAGTAGAATTTAGTGATTTGTCACTTACCTGCAGCACCCTGGGCTCATACCACAAGCACCCTCCCTAATACCCATCACCCATTTAGCCCATCCCCCATCCACCTCCTCGCCTTCAACCTTCAGTTTGTTCTCTCTCGTTAAGAGTGATTTCAGTCTTCTTAAATTTATTGAGACTTGTTTTGTGGCTTAACATGTAATCTAACCTGGAGAATGTTCCATATGCACTTGAAGAGGATGTATATTGTGCTGTTTGAGGATAAAATATTCCATATATATCTTTTAAGTCCATCTGGTCTGATGTGTCATTTAAGGCCAATGTTTTCTTATTGGTTTTTTGTCTGGATGATCTATCCATTGATGAAAGTGAAGTATTAACGTCCCTTACTATTATTGTGTTACTGTCAATTTCTCCCTGTAGGTCTGTTAGTATTTGCTTTATATATTTAGGTGCTCCTGTGTTGGCATATAAATATTTATAAATGTTATCATCTTTTTGGGTTGACCCCTTTATCATGATGTAATACTCTTCTTTGTCTTTTATTACAGTCTTTGCTTTAAAGTCTGTTTTGTCTGGGATGCCTGGGTGGCTAATTCAGGTAAGCATCCAACTCCTGATGTCGGCTTAGGTCATGATCTCAGGGCCTTGAGATCAAGCCCCACATCAGGCTCCATGCTGGGTGTGTGGCCTGCTTAAAATTTTTCTCTCTCCCTTTGCCCCTCAACCCCCCCAACTCATGCATGTGTGCTCTCTCTCTAAAATAAAAATAAAATAAAATCAATTTGTCTGATATAGCTAAACCAGCTTTCTTTCCATTCCCATGGAATATCTTTGTTCACTCCTTCTCTTACAGTCTGTGTGTGTCCTTATATCTGAAGTGAGTCTCTTGTAGGCAATATATATAGTTGTCTTATTTTTATCCTTTCTGCCACTCTGTGTTTTTTGCTTGGAAAATGTAGTCCATTTACACTTAATTATTGATAAATATGTACTTACTGCCATTTTGTCAAATGTTTTCTAGAACATAGTTTCTCTGGGTTTTTTTTTTCCCCTTGTTCTCTTCCTTTGTGGTTTGATGCATTTCTTTAGGGTTATGTTTAGATTCCTGTATCATTATGTTTTGTGTATCTACTATACACAAAAGTTTGAATGCGTTCTAAAAACTATATTCCCCCCATGTTTTATGATTTTTGTATTACATTAACATTATTTTATTTTGTTTATCTCTTAACTAATCATTAATAGTCTTAATTAATTTTACTGTTTTTATCTTCTAACCTTTATACTGGCTTTATAAGTGGTTAATCTACTTTTACTGGTGAGATTTTTACTCTCATATGTTTTCTCGTTATTAGTTAGTGCCTTTTCAGCTTGAAGAAATTCCTTTAACATTTCGTGTAAGGCCAGTTTAGTGGTGATGAATTCCTTTAGCTTTTGCTTGTCTGGAAAACTCTTTATCTCTCCTTCAATTCCAAATGATAACCTTGCCAAGTATTCTTGATCAGAAGTTTTTTTTTTTTTTTCCTTTCAGCACTTTGAATATATCATGCCACTCTTTTCTGGCCTGTAAATTTTCTGCTGAAAAATCAGCTTATGGTCTTATGGGGGTTCCCTTGTTTGCAAGAAGTTGTTTTTTTCTTTTAGTGCTCTTAAGATTCTCTGTTTAACTTTTGACATTTTAATTATAATGTGTCTTAGTGTTATTCTCTTTGGTTTCATCTTATTTAGAACTCTCAAGAGGCGGGGCGCCTGGGTGGCTCAGTTGGTTAAGCATCTGCCTTCGGCTCAGGTCATGATCTCAGGGTCCCGGAATCGAGCCCCACATCAGGTTCTCTGCTCAGCAGGGAGCCTGCTTCTCCCCCTGCCTGCCCCTCCCCCTGCTTGTACTCTGTCTCTCTCTCTGTGTCAAATAAAATCTTTAAAAAAACAAAAAAAAAAATTCCCCGGGCTTCCTGGACTGGGTGTTTGTTTCTGTCCCCAGGTTAGAGAAGCTTTCAGCCATTATTTCGTCAAATAAGTTTTCTGCCCCTTCCTCTCTTTTCCTTCTGTGACCCTATAAAGCAAATGTTATTCTGCTTCATGTTCTTCCATAAGTCCCTTAAACCATCTTCGCTTTTTAAAATTCTTTTTTCTTTTTGCTGCTCTGGGTGAGTTCCACTGCCCTGTCTTCCAGGTCACTGATCCATTCGTCTGCTTCATCTGGTCTGCTGTTGGGCCCCTCAAGTGTATTTTTCAGTTCCATTATTGTATTCTTCAGCTCTGTGACTTCTGTTTGGTACTTTCTTACATTTTCTGTTTCTTTGTTGAAGTTCTCACTGTGTTCATCCATCCTTCTCCTAAGTACAGTGAGAATCTTCATGACCATTACCTTGAACTTTTTAATAGGTAGATTACTATTTCTGTTTCATTAAGATCTTTTTCTGAGGTTTTGTCTTGTTCTTTTATTTGGAACATATTCCTCTGTTTTCTCATTTTGCTTGCCACTCTGTGTTTGTTTCTATGTATTAGTCTAAAGAACCACCTCCCCCAGTCTTGAAAGAGTGGACTTGTGTAGGAGATGAACCTTATCGTTCAGCCTTGCCCTAGCTCTTCTCGCCCTCAAACCTTTGTGACTGTCTGAGCAGCCTGATTTATTCTTGATAGGCCGCCGTGGTTGAAGGTGTGCCAACACCTGCCAGTGCTCTAAAGGGAGTAATCACAGGCAGCACCTGTGCTGACTGGAAGCCACACCCTCAGGTAGCAGCTTTTCAAGTATGCAAATGTATATAGTCCCGTGGAGCTGCAGTTGTAAACCTTGCTGGCCTCCAGACCAGGAAATCTGGAGGTGGCCTGTGGGCAGCTGTTGGAAAAATCAGGGCTTCAGGCAGATGTATAAGCTCTTTTCTAAGTGATACCAGTGAGCTGCGTGAAGGCCAAGGGAAGGCTCAAAGGTGTTATTTCCTTGCCTGCGTTCCCTCCGAGTGCCGCTATAGCCTCTAGATGTCTGCAGACCTGAAGCCTGTCCCGTAGGTTGAAGCTCCAGGACAAGTAGTGGGGCTTTTTCAGAGACAGACTGGAGCTGGGTTTCAGTCTGCTGTCTGTGCAGTGCCCTGGGCATGGTAGCTTGCCCAGAACTGTCTTTCCAATTGCTATGGTCCCATGGGGCCCATAAACACAGGCAATTCTGGCCACAAGGGCCAGGTGCTCACGGGTGTTGCCTGTGTGGACGGCCTTCCCCTACCAGCTTCAGCGAGGCTGCTGGAGAGTGTTGAGGCCAGGGCCTGCCTACGGCTCTGAGGAGGCAGAGAAAGAGTGCCGGGGGCCAGGCACACCCAAGGCTTTAGCAAAGCGGTGTCTGTGCACACCTACCTGTGCTAGCAAGGGAGACGGATAATACAAAATGCTGCTCGCTGGCACCTCTGTCCCCAAAGGGAGTCCCAGCTGACCTCCACCCTTCTGCTAAATGCATCTCCTCTACGTATAACCCAGTCACCTCTCAAACTGCTGCTCCCCGCCGGTCCCAGGATGGGCGAGTCTGTGCACGAGCCCCCCAAAAGGAATATCTCAGATTTCCAGACCCCCGGGTTTCCTGGACAGACGCCCCATTGGTTTCCAAAGCCAGATGTTCTGGGGGCCTCATCTCTTCAGTGAGGGTACCAAGGGTTGGGGTGTCCAGTGTGGGGCACAAACCCCTCTCTCCTCAGAGATTCCAGACCCACAAGATCTCTCCATATTATGAATTATCCCACCAGGGTTGAGGTTTTTGGTGAGATTGCGTCTCCACCTCTCCTACCTGTCTTGATGCGGCCCTTTTATCCCTTGTTGTGGAGGGAAATGTTCCACTACTTTTCTATTCTTTTTCAGCAGGAATTGTTCCCTGTGTAGCTAGAGACTGAGTATGTCCCTGGGAGGAGGTGATTTCAGGGTCTTCCTGTGCCGCCATCTTGGACTGTCTTCAATCTTTCTTCCTTCCATGTAACAGTTTTATTGAGATATCCTTCACGTACCATGCAATTTAACCATTTCAGTGTATAATTCACTTGTTTTTAGTATAGTCACAGAGTTGTGCCACCATCACCACAACCAATCTTAGAATATTTCCATCACCCTCAAAAGAAACCCTGTAGCCTTCTGCGATCGCCACACAATCCCTGATTCCTGCCTGCCCTCCACCAAGCAACCACTAATCTATTTTCTAACTCTACAGATTTGCTATTCTGGACATTTCATATAATATGTGGTCTTTTGTGCTCTGCTTTTTCATTTAGCATAATGTTGTCCAGATTCTTTATTTCTGCTTTTTCTTCCTTCCTTTCTTCCATTCTATTTTGTGTTTTCTTTTCTTCCTTCTGTTTCTTCCTTCCTCCCCTCCTTCATCCATGGTCTGAGTTCTCCTTCCCCAAGCACTTGGGCTTTATGGAAGCTTTTGGCCATTTGTAGGCCCTGGGTGGGGAGCTCTAGGCATGAGACTATGGCATGGACTCCCCAGGAGCCCACGTCCTTACATCCTGCCCCGGAGATGCCCAGAACACTGTGCTCGGGCCTGCGGGCCTCACACCTCTGCTCAGTTGCCAGCCAGAGCAGACTGGCTACAGCCAAGAGTTAATCCTTTTCATCTTCTGTCTCTTCTGAGAGTTTGGGGAATGAGATTCCTTCCCACCCCCAGAGGAGAACTCAGGGGAAGGACAGCAGAGACAGAGGAGGTGGGAAGACTTTTACAGCCTTAAAAGTCACGGAGAATAAATAGTGCCTCCCAGGAGTCACTTGAAAGGTAGAGAACTCGTCTTCCAACTCCCTGGGGATTGCGCCTTTGAAGCCAGCGAGCGGCCCCAGCTTCTGCCCAGGCCGTCCCTCCTCCCTCCCTCTGGCTTCATGCAGACCCCCTCCCCTGCTTGTTCCCCACCTTCACCATCCACTCCTTCTGCTGCAGATCTGATGGGACATACTTTGGGGCTGCCTTCCCAGAGGCTGTGATGGGGACGGGACGGAAACTGTGCATTTGGGGCCACTGCTAGTCGCTTTGTGCTCACAAAAAAGGGGGGGTGGTGAACACTCCAGGTGAACAAATTAGGGAAGGGCCCTTCTCCAGGGGATCCAGCCCCAGGGCACACGGCTTGGCAAGCAGAAGGAGACCTGGGTTTCAGCCCTGATGCCCTTGTGCAAGGACAGGGAGGCCCTGCAGACTTCCCAGGCCCCCTGGGAAATTGCACGGCATCAGGCAGGAGTTAGCCAATCTTATCTGCAAAGAGCCAGATAGTAAATAGTTTGGGCTTTGCAACCCATATGTTCTTTCTTGCAACTACACAACTCTGCCCTTAGAGTGCGAAAGCAGCCATAGACAGTACATAAATGAATGGGGGTGGCTGTGTTCTAATAAAACTTTATTATGGATGCTGAAATGTGAATTCCATATCATTTTATCGGTCATGAAATGTTATTCTTCTATTTATTTTTTCCTCCACCATTTCAACAGAAGTAGGTGGTAGGCTGGATTTGGCCTGCAGGCTATCGTTTGCCAATCCTTGATGTAGGGGAAAGAAATGGGTGTCAGTTTCAGCCCCAGCACTGGCTGGCTCTGTGACTTTGGGCGGGTGGCTTGTGCTCTCTGAGCCTCATGTGCAAAATGGGGATAGAAATGTCTCTCTGTGAGGATAGCAATTAGGCTCAGCATCAATTTATAGAAAGCACCTAGCAGAGAGTTGATGCTCAGTAAGTGGTAGTCTTTCTCTTTCTTTCTTTCTTTCTTTCTTTCTTTCTTTCTTTCTTCCTCCCTCCCTTCCTTTCTTCCTTCCTCTCTCTCTCTCTCCCTTCCTCCCCCCTTCCTTCCCTCCTTCCTTCCTTCCTCCCCTCTGTACAAGAGTAGCTGGGAAGTTCAAGGCAGGCTTTGTGGACTCGTGTTGCAGCTGTGCCCTTGAATTGTTCAAGTCAAGCCCTGACCCCTGAGTCTCACATCTGTCCTCTGAAAATGAGGGACTTGGATCAGTCTCAAGAGACAATTTCAACCCAAATTATATATAAATGCTTAACAAGGGAGAGATTTTATGCCAAACCCCCAATGTGTTTGTGTCAAGAATCTTCTGGCAAGGGCAGCAAAGAACATGTTTTTCATACTAACAAATCATTCTGAGTGTGGAGGCAAATTCAGTAAAACGTGTCCTTGTCACGACCCAAGCTGTGAGTGCAGATGGGGGTGTAAAGCAGGTGCGCGACAGGGCTGCCGCGAGCCTCCCCCCGCCCCCCCGGCAGGTAAGGGGCCAGATGCTTCACAGCCTCTGCTGCTGAGTCCCAGTTTCCTCATCTGTCAAAGAGAGCTACGGCTTCTGGAGGCTGCCATGGCTCCTGAAGAAACAGCAGAGAACACAGGGCTCTGTGTTCTGGGGTGTTCATTGGACCCATATAGGAGCTGTTTGCGGCATGTTGGTGGCCAGAAATAGGGTACACCTGAGACCCGCTGTGCATTGCAGGGTGTCCGTAGCCCCTGAGGCTCTCCTGGGGCTTGTGGATCACTTACTGTCTGCCCGGAGCTGGGAAGGAGGGGGGCAGGGGACTTTGTCCCACCTGGTGTAAGTGGCGGGTGGCGCTCCGGCGCCTTGGCGGGGCTGCGGCTCTGTACCGATCATGCGGAAGGTTGCAGCGTGCGGGGAGGGCCATAGGCTTGGGCAGCACGGGCCCGTGGGTGAGACTCCGGCCTTCCTCATTGCAGGACTGAGCAACGTGCCATTGTCACCCAGGGACAGGCATTGGGGGGGGGGGGGCTTGGCAAGGCAAGGCGGTCCCAATGCCCAGAGGGTTCAGGGAACTTCCCCTTTCCATACCAACTTTGGAACACAGTATTTATAAATACTTAATTATTGTGGAAGGGGAACATTAGAACTGAAAGTGGAGGAAAAACCCCATTCCTGTTGCCGCCTTACGCAATCCCCGAAATCATGGCTCTGTTCCCCTGCATGTTCTTCACGAGCAGATGTGGCCTCAATATCATGGTGAAAGAGAGGTGCCGCACTTGAGCTCCTCAGCAGACTGAAGTACGAGGTGTACCAGGCAGAATCTAGAGAACAGTGACCCCAGGGCCGCACGTCTCCCGTTTTAGGGGCTGCTGAGCCTTCCTGAGTCGTTGATTCCCTTACCTTTTACCGAGGTCCCGCTCCCCTGCAGAGGCTTGGGTGGGAGGGAGGGGGACACTGACGGAGGCCCTAGAAGAGTAGGGACACGTGTGATGAGTGCCCAGACCCTGTTGCTGTGGGGGCCGAGCTGGGAGTGCAGAGAAAGCCTCCTGGAAGGGGTGGTGTCTCAGCTGACTCCTGAAGGACAGTAGGAAGTTTCTAAGCTGAGGAGCAGAGGGGCCATTCTGGACGAAGGAACAGCATGGGGAGAGGGGTACCCTCACAGGCAATGAGGTGCCGTTTAGTACTGTGGTCTGTTGAGAGAGTTCTGAAGGCCAACCTCCCCATTTTTGCTGGCTGGTTGATCTGAGCAAGTCCTTTCCTCTCTAAAACTCTGTCCCCATCTGCAAAGTGGGGCTGGTCCTTACAGCACCTCCATGCTAGGCTGGAGAAAGGAGCAAGGCTGTTAATGCATGTGCCTGGGACAGCAGCCTGAGCCCGCGCAGGTGTAAGATTCTTTGTTTCATTCTGCTCAGGGTCTGGGGTCTGACCCCAAAGGAGGATGATGGGTGGGCCCCACTCTACCACCTAACCCTAGGCCTCCTGCCCCAGCCCCCAGGTCATTCCTCCTCCTCTCTGGGCAGTAGGGGAACTGCTCTCATGGGCTCTTAAACACCAAACACCCTAGGACTCTCTCACTCCTGTTTCTGTTTGGGGTCTAAGAAATCATCCCTGCCCACACCCGCCGTTGCTGCCTGGCGGGGGGGGGGGGGGGGGGCTGCAGGAGTGAGAAGCCACAGCAAGCCCTCGACATCTCAGAATAGTATCCCACCCTGCCCCACCTGAGACCCCTCACACACCGGGCACACTGGCCTGCATTTAACAACTAACTACCTGGTGACAGTAACTAGTCACCACCACTGCCCTGGGAGTGGTTGAGCCTGGTGGAGTCACACTGCCTGGAAGCTGCTGACCTTGGGCACATTACCTATCCTCTCCATGCCTCAGTTTCTTTGTCTGTAAAATGGGGTGTTGCCAGGACCCACTTCAAAACGTTGTAAGGATTAAAAAGGAGAGAATAAATATAAAGGCCTGAGAACAGTGCCTGGCACTTGGGGGGTCCCCCAATGACCACGGGCCTTTAAGAGTTTTCGGAGGGGAGGGAGTGCAGGGGGAGCCTCATGAGTGACAGAAATATTTCCCTATTGCACTTTGCTGTGGTCTCCAGATTTTTTTTGCTATTATAAACAACCCTATGATGAACATCTCCGTGCAGAGAACACTTTGTTCCTTTCAGATTATTTCCCTAGAAACTGAATTTCTGGGAACAGAATTACTGGTAGAAGGGGAGGGATATTTTAAGCCTTTCATCACTCTTTGCCTAGTTGTTTTCTAGACAAGCTGCCGGGCTTCCCTGCCACCAGTTACACTGGAAGGTATCACTTCCTCAAAGCCAAGCTGGGGGAGCAATTCGGAAGGGCTGTAAGGGGCGCCGCTGGCTAGGGCAGGGCATGGGTGCAAGGAGAAGGGGCCACCTGCATTTTAGAATGGGCAGAGGGGACGGAGAAGAGCGAGAGTCTTTAAAAGGACTAAGAAGGAGCCATCAGAGAGGGGAGAGCCTGTCACACGTTCAGAGCACATGAGTCTCGACCTGAAGAGGCCAGCATTGTGAGACAGGGAGCTGAGCCCAGGATGCAGCACTGACAGCACCTGACCATGGGCATTGCCTAAGCCTCAGTTTCCCCATCTGTAAGGTGGGCATGACACTTCGCCTACCTCACGGAAGTGGGATGGCGTGAGTGATCGGAAATGACCTTGAGGATTGACTCGGGTGCCACGGGTTCTTTTCCCATAAACACCCACTGGTGTAAGTGAGCAGGGCCTAGGGGTTTTCTTCAGGTGTCCCAAACATTCTATAGTTTCAGGGAGAGGATTGGGCGAGGCAGCCAGCCTCCTGGGGATTACTGGAGGGTTCGAGCAGCAGGGCAGGGGAAGCCTAAGGTTAGGACTGGGGCGACCTGAGTGTGATCCAAACTGTGTGGGTGACGCCTGGCCTCCCCGAGAGCCTCTTTGTGTGTTGGAAGGGATCAGGGTGGGCAGGGCATCTCCAGCTTTGCCGCTGGGCCACACGGGGCTCTCTCAAAGCTCCACCGCTTACCTGCTGTGAGTCACCGGGCAAGTGGCTCAAGTTCTCTGGGCCCAGACTTCGTCTGTTAGTGCTAAGGAGATAACAGCTGTACCGCATGTGTCACACGGGTGCTGGGAGAGCTCAGTATGGGGTGCCCAATGCATGAGCACAGTCGTCACTCTTTCATTTGGCAATCCTGGTGCAGCTGCAGGAGACGGAGGACGTGGAGGTCAGGGAGGAGTTGAGTGGAAGCAGGCCTCCCCGCGCCTTCACTTCTTCAAGCAACAAGCCCAGCGTGCTGTAACATCCCCAGCTCCCCTCACCCCTGCGCGACCTCAAGCAGGTTTCTAACCTCTCCGTGCCTCAGTGTCCCCTCCATCAAATGGGGAGAATCGTAGCACTTACCCCATGAGGGTTGCGTGTCGATGAACTGAGCTCAGACTCACAAAAGGCTTAGACCCAGAGTGCAGGAGGCGCTCCGTGGACAGTGGCTATCATGCGGTTGCTCTCAAGGCTTAGAGTCCAGGCTTTGCACCAAGGAGACAATGGCAAGAACCCCGTTCCTCTACCCACCAACTCTGCGACCTTGGTCAGGTCACTTAATTCCACGAAGGGCCCCTCCCCTGGTCCGTAAAGATGTGGGCAGTGCCCACATGGCAGGCCAAGCACACAGGAAATGCTCAACATGACTGGAGACTGAGTGTCTTAAAGACAACACCCGGGAAACCTGCCCGGACCCGTACCCTGCAGCATCGGCCGTCCCCGTCAGCGGGAGCAGATGTGACAAAGGGTCACTCTCCTTCCCCACCGGCCACCCTATGCCAGGCACTCCCTCAGGTACAATCTCACCAACCGCAGAGGTGTAAGATCATGGAGAAGGGCCAGTCCAGGCCACGAGCTGAGACTGTTCCTTGGCCAGTTCCTGACAGTCCTCGGCTCCTTCGCGGCCAGCCTCGCTCCGGGGCCTGCCAGGTTACTTGCAGACTCGTCCAGCGGGCCCCCATGTTCTGGCTCTGGAACCCCTCCCTGTCTCCTCGCCCACTGCATCCTTACGGGGTGCAGGTGAACTAGACCAACTAGACAGCCCTGCTCTCAGAGCACAGTCCACAGCTCAGGCTGCCCCGCTGCCCGAAGAGACACCCTTCCTGCCGACATCCCCGTTCGATTCCCACTCATTGCCCCAGGCCCACCTCAAAGGCCACCTGCTCCGCAGAGCTTCCCCTGATCCTCGGCGCCAGAGATGGCACACCCACGCACACTCAGGCCCTGGCACACACTCACATACCCACACATACACACGTGTGTTCACATTCCCAGCCGCTCACACCTGTGAGTTACTTGAGACAAGTGACACTGCCCTGACCATCGCCACATCTCTCATTTTACGCTCAGTCCTGTTCTGTCAAATTCATTTCGTCTGGTCCTCAGGAGGGAGCATGCCAACGGCTGTTGTTTCCTGTTTGAGTTTTGTTATTGAGTGACCTAGGGACATCACTTAACCACCCAGAGCCTCAGTTTCCTGGTCTGTGAAGTGGGACACCCGTGCTTGCCTGATAGCACCGCTGGGAGGGTTAACTAGAAAAAGGGTGCCAAGCAGCCCACTCAGGACCTAGCATGTGGGCACTCAGTAAGTGCTGCTTCTTGTCAATCATTTACTCATTCACTGGTACAATTCACGACGCCTGCTCTGTGCGCGGCCCCTCGGGGCTGCTAGAGTCGTAGCCAGTGACTCCTCACTGAGCTCCCAGTGCGGCCCGGGCAGTGCCCCGCCAAGCAGTCAGGGGTGCGTGCCCTGGGAGTCCCTAATCAAGATTGCTTTGGTGAGCCGAAAGCTTTCAGACCCTCACCAGCTCCTATGTCACCAGGGAAAAATTTAAAGGGGCCAGTGGTTTATGACAATTACCTCTAGATCTCAGCTAAGTCCCAGGGAGTTCTGGGGTGCCTTTCTGGGATCAATTTCACCTTCTCTGGCATTGAAATGAGCACCGTGTGCGTGCACAACTCCTGCAGGAAGCCTCTGCCCAGTTCGCTGTGATGCTCGCTGCTGAAAGACAAAAGACCTCACCACCATCCCTTCAAAGTAGATGCTGGTGGAGGCAAACCCTCTATGTTTGCTTCCAGAAAATTCTGAGAAGGGCATGAAAAAATAATTTCTTTCAAGAGCAGGGGCCTGAAGTTTGGTCATGCCAGCATATCGGGCAGTATGATTTGTGGCAGAAAACAAAGGTATTTGAACACGACGCTCTGATTGGCTGCTGGGTAGCCTGGTGTCCTGAAATGCCCACCTCGTAGCTTATTCAGAACAACCAGAAATGAGGCCTGGCCTGGAGAAGAGGGTCACCTCTGAGTTTGACAAAAGCTTAAGGCCCAAGAAAGAGCCCTGAGGGGCTATTGCCAGCTCCTGGGGCACAGAGAGCCTCTTCTCCTTTCTCGGCTCCTCCACTTCCTTTTCCTCGTAAAGGAGTTTCGGTGACCCAGTTCCCAGGAGGCAGGCGAAGCTGACATGAGGCCGTGACGGTTCTGCTGTGCGGTTGAGCACAGGAGAATAAGAACCCTGGGTTCAGAGTTCAGACCAGACCCTCAACACAAAGTCCCTCACCCTCCAGTTCTTGGGGACCCTGAGGAACAAAGCAGCCAATGGCCATACCCATTGCAGGAAACAAGGGAGGAGGAAGGGGAGGCTTCCTCTCCCAGCGCTTTCTCTGGGATCATCCTGTTTCACAGAGGAGGAGGGGGACTTGAGGGAGAGAGGGAATGGTCTGAGACCCAACAGCAGGAGAATGAGGAAGGCTCAGACCACACTCAGGACTCCTGGTCCCAAACCTCCCACTTTCTCCATCCCCACCCCCAACATGGCTAGTCTCAGAGGTGCTGGCTGAGATGACCAGCGTGCCTCACCGTCCCTCCTGGAGTTCCTGTCCACAAGGCCCTTCCCGGCCAGCAGCAGGGAGGTGGATAGAGAAATAAAGCCAGCGTGAGTCACCACACACAGCGGAAGGGCCGTCAGAGCGGCAGGGGAAGTGCTTCGTTTCTGATGATCTGTGAATTGGGGAAGTCAGAACCTGGGAGAATCACTATTGAAACTGAGATGGATTGGGCTTTTCGTTTTCACACATGTGACTGAAGACCGACTCTGAACTTGGACGGCGGGGTGGAGGATGAAAGATCCAGGGCCTGCCTTTAGCCTGGGAGATAGACAAGCAAACTGATCGCTTACTCAAGGAGGTCAGTGCCTCCGTGGAGGGGCTCCAGGAGCTGGGAGGGGATCAGCAATCCTGGGAAGCCTCAGAGACAACCTCCTACCGGAGGTGAGGCCTGAGCAGAACCTTGAACCAGAAGTAGAAGTTGAGCAGCAAAGAACATAAAGGCAGCCCCAGCAGTGGGACATGTGCCAAGGCACAGACGGGAGGGCCGGCAGGTGCCGCACGCAGGTGGTGGTCCTGTGCGGTCGTCTGTACTGTGCACAGTA
Source organism: Ursus arctos (assembly GCF_023065955.2). Classification (NCBI taxonomy): domain Eukaryota; kingdom Metazoa; phylum Chordata; class Mammalia; order Carnivora; family Ursidae; genus Ursus; species Ursus arctos. The sequence continues at coordinate 61,651,543 of NW_026622819.1, forward strand.
GACGGCAGTGGTGAAGAGTACTGACACTCACACCGGCAGTGCGCACAGCAGTCCTGTGAGGTTGCCGTTGCCGACTTAACTTCACAGATGAGAAAAGCGAGGTTCAGAGAAGGCCCGAGCAAGGCTCCTGTAGAGAGAGCAGCGCTGAATCTGGATCTGGACCGCGGGTGGCTGACTATATTCTAACACCCTCAATGTGGAAAGATGGGATTCTGATTCAAATTCAGATTCTAGGACTATGATGAATCAGGATACTGTTGACTGCCAGGAGCAGAAACCCAGTTAAAAGAGTCTGGGGGGGAGGGGCGCCTGGGTGGCTCAGTCAGTGAAGCGTCCGACTCTTGATTTCGGCTCAGATCATGATCTCAGGATCATGAGATCGAGCCCCACATCCGGCTCAGCACTGGGCGTGGAACCTACTTAAGATTCTCTCTCTCTCCCTCTGCCCCTCCCCCCAACTCATGCGCACCCATGTGTGTGCGCTCCCACTCTCTCTCTCTCAAAAAATACATAAATAAAGTAAATAAAAGAGGCTGGGATTGGTGGAGGTGGGGAACTGGCTCACGAAACTGAAGAAAACAAGGGTAGCTTCAAGCGTGGCTGGATCCAAAGGAGCAAATGTCATCAGAAAATTCTCTTTCTCCAGCTTTCAACTCAGTTTGACACCGTGTTGACTTCGTTCTCAGAGTCTCCCTGTGGTGCCACGAGCAGCTCCAAGCTTACATCACCCCACCTTGGCAACTCCAGTGGAAAAAGTCCACAAAAAGTTTCAGGCTTTCATTGGCTGGTGGGTCATGTGTCTACCTCTGTACCCACACCTGGAGCCAGGGCAAAGAATAAGAGGTCAGCCCCACCTCACTCACATGGGCAAAGAGTGAGGAAGGCTGGATCCCAGAGAATCAAAGTGCTATTACCAAGAGAAGGGAAACAGATGAGAGGAAGGTGACAATGACAGGTGTTTACCATAAGCACTTACTGTGTGGCAGACACTGTATTATGTGCTCTTCAGAACCGCGTTAACATCCCCTAGCTTCAAGATTTAGGGCTCAGGGCAGGATGGGCCATGGGGCTATGAAGGGGGTCAAGGATTATTAAACCTACTGGTATTTCTAGACTCTGTAATGTAATAGAGTCTACACAGAATTGGAATTTAGCTTAGTGTCTCATCCTAACTTACCTTTGGCAGGGATGGCAAGCTAAGTAAAGGAGGAGGGCTCCATGCCACTAGATTTTACTATGTTAAACATGCATGTTAAACTTATTTTATAAGAGGCTAGAAATTCTGCAAGGTAAGAAGGAAAGAGAATGAGGACGGAAAGGGCAATCTAAAGCAGAGCAAGAAAAGATAGGAAAATTTAGAAAAGGTGGGGCAAATATAAAACACAAAACCCCATTGAAGAAATTAGTCAAAATACATCAGTAATCACAACCCATGTGAATGGAATAAACTGTCCAAGTAAGAAAAACAAAGGTTGTCAGATTTGATTTTTTAAAAACCCAAACAAATGTTGTTATAAGAAATAGACTTAAGGAAACAAAACTGTTGAAAGTATAAGGAAAGAAAAATATAATATGCTAGACAAATATTAACCAAAGGAAATCTAGCTTCAAAAATATGTAAAGTAAAATTGACAGAACTACAAAGAGAGATTCATCACAAACGTCATAAATAAACAATATTAAGAGTTTAGAGACGATATTATTTTAGATGTTACAGAGATTAAGAAAGGTAATAAGAATACTATAGTCAATTCTATGCCCCAAACAAGGGAAAACTCAGATAAAGGGAAAAATTTCTAGCAAAGCAGAACTTGCCAAAACTGACTCACAATGAAATAGAAAACTGGACTGGTCCTGTAACCATTAAAAATAAATAAAATGAATGAAACACTAGTTGTACTTAGTCTTGCAAAGGAGTTCTACCAAATACTCTAGGAATGGTCATTCCAATTCTGCACAAACTAGGGGAGAAAAAAGGGAAACTCTCCAATTCATTTGATGAGGCCATTATAGTGTAAATTCAAAAACAAGTATGAGAAGGGAAATGATTTTAAAAAATGGAAAACAACTCAGATGTCCATCAACAGGTGAATGAATAAATAAACTGGAGTATTTTCACATAATGGAATACTTGACAGCACTGAAAATGAACCACAGGTTCATGCATCAGCACAGCTTAATCTCAGAAATACAGCATTCAACAACAACGAAAGGTAGCTGCAGACAATCATAAAACATGATTTCATTTATCTAAAAGGAAAATACTGAATTGTAAATACTTTCAATTTGTAGTTTTAATCCTTCTTTGGATTTTTCTGGTTTTTTTTTTAATAAGTGGTGAATTTTTTTTCAACTTCAGAGTAAATTATAGTTATTACAGAAATTTATGCTTATTACTTAAGTGATAATGATTAAGATGTATGCTGAGAGGTTATGTATGCCAAAAACCACTAACTGCTTTAAATAATCAAAATTTTAGTATCTGAAACTGTGTATTAACTGATAAATAAGCCAGTATTTTTCTTTTTAAAAAGATTTATTTATTTATTTTAGAGAGAGAGAGAGAGCGCAAGCAGGGGGAGGGAAAAAGGGAGAGGGGGAGAGAATCTTCAAGCAGACTCCCTACTGAGCATGGAGCCCATCTTGGGGCTGGATCTTGGGACCCTGAGATGAGGACCTGAGCCCAAACCAAGAGTCAGACACTTAACTAACTGAGCCACTAAAGCGCCCCAATAAGCCAGTATTTTTCAAGCCTTTATATGAACACAAAATGTCAAATAGGGGGCAGGTCCTTCCAGTCATGTTCAACTTGTGTCTGCAGTTATAAAATACTATAAAAGTTATTTTGTTTTCAAGCGTGAAGTGTTGTAGGGGGTTGTTATGATCGTAAAGTACAGAAGGTTGTTGTGTTTATGGTTATAAAATGTTGTAGGAGGATCTTTCACTAACTATATTATTATTGGAAATAGTCTGCCTCAAATAATACTCTGTGTTGTTATATTAGACAAAAGTCTTTTTTTTTTCCTTTTTAAAGAGAGAGAGAGCAATAGGGGAGGGGCAGAGGGAGAATGGGAGAGAGAATCCCAAGACCCTGAGATCATGACCTGAGCGGAAACCAAGAGTCAGACGCTTAACCGACTGCACCACCCAGGCGCCCCGGACAAAAGTCATTTGGTTGCAAGTGAAAGTAATTCAGGTGGAGAGCCGCTGACTGCCTTATTTCCTGTGCCCCCAGCTTCTCTGGCTCATAAGGAAGATGCAGTCGTCATGGGAAGGACTCTCTTTCTCCCGAGTTGAGTTTTGAACTCACCTCTCAAGCAGTCGCCGTTGCCACATGGAGAAGCGAATCCAAAAGCGTCCTCTAAGGGATGGGGTCCAATAATTGCACTCCCACCCGGACCACATGCTGTGGGGACGGCATGGTTGCCAAAGGAAGGCGTGTGGGGCAGAGACATCACATTTATATAACAGGGTTCATTTCAAGATGCTTGTCATCCATAAACAGCCATGTTCCAGACAGACAATCCAGATTTAGCCCCCATTTGGAAAATGACAATATTGCCGAATTAATCGTTATTTTGTAAAAAGAATAAAGCTGTAGTTTGCAGCCCCCCCACCTCTGCCAAAAAACAATAAATAAATAAATAAATAAATAAATAAATAAATAAATAATAAAATAAATAATAAAATAAATAAATAAAGTGCAGAAAGAACACCACAGTACAATGTTTCAGGATACCAAGGCATGTACTGAAACAAGTCAGGTACTGGTAAATTCTATCCCTTAACCTGAGAAGTGGTTATACCTCTAAGATGGTGGTATCCATTTTAGTATTCCTTAATATTCTTTGAACCACACGTATTTGTTTTTTATATAGTCTCTTTGGATGTATGATGTATTTCATTTAAAAATACTTAATGACAGAATCAACATGTAACAAAAAGATATGTCTGAGTAGAGGAATTATTTGAGATGTTTATCTTCTTTGTTTTGTTCATCTGTCTGTGCTGAATTTTTTACAAGGAACATGTGATATTTCCATAATAATATTATTTTAAGTCATCTGTAAGCTCTTGAGAAGGGAGCTGGTTATTTCCTAGCCAAAGCTCACTTTTCTTTGCTACTTTCAGTGAAAGTCGCTTGACCAGAGCTGCGTCTGGAATGTTAACCCAAGGGTAGATACCTGCCTGCTTGGTCAAATATGCACACCGCCAGCATGGAGGACTGGGGCCTGGGAAGTGCCAGGGCTATAACCTTGAGGCCCAGGTGAGGGCACGTGTTCTGGGGAGGGAAGGGCTGGCCAAACCTCCAGGGAGAGCTTGGGCCACTCGTGGCCTTCAGCAGTGGCTAAGCTGGACCATAACTATGGGCTGAGGGAAGCTTGGGTGTTGGGGGCAGTTGTCAACTGTGTCTTACAAAGTCAGGCGTCCAAATCCGCAACCCCCATCTAGCTAACAGATGCTAAAGGGAAGCTCAATGTTCTTCCCTCTCTCTACGGAGAGAGGCAGAGGAGCAGGGAGTTTGACGCCTCTGGCAGCCAGATTACTTAGCAGATGATGGCGAGAGCTGAGACCAGGTGTGGTCGTCTCGGGACATCCCAAGGAACCGCAGTGGGTCCCAGGGCCAAGCTGGTGGCACCCAGCTTGAAACTGATGAGGAAATTGACCACTCCAGCCTAGGCAGGGAAGCCAGAAAGTGGGTAGCGTTGGTGGCTTTAGACAGAGCTGAAGCCAGATTTTGTCCTGCCCTGGGGCTGCAGAGACCCCAGAGTCTCTAGGGACACCATGCACTAGTCAGCTTCTCCTGTGTTTGGGCTACGGGGAACCTGGGATGTGTCAGGGACTCAGAACGGCACTGCCCAAACCCCTCGCGCATTCCCTTCCCATCCGGTCCAGCCCATAGTCTTCTCCCACTTGCATTATATGCACTTGAAGCTCTACACCAACTTGCTGTTTTCACTGAAATAGACCAGGAAACTTTACATTGTCACCGTAAATGGAAATGCAGTTTCACTTGCGGAAAACAAAAAGAACCCATGAGCATAGATACAGTGACACAAAACACTGTCACCAAAGTTTGACGAGACCCAGTTGCCTGATGAAAGCTCTGACCTGCCTCCTGTTCTCTGTTCTGAAGGGAGATCTGCAGGTGCTGGGGTGCGGAAAACACAAGAGCGCCTCCCTGAGCCTTTCCCTCTGACTTGAAATAAAAGAGATAAAGGAATTCTTACTCACTGAAAGTAGCTAAAGAGAAAAGCAGGTCTGCCATCCGCACCCTAGCAGGCAACAGCGCAAATGACCTCTGTATGCCCAGAAGTGAGGGAAATCCTCTTCTTCCTAAAAATGTATGCCAAAGACTTTGTTAAAAACTTCCCTACCAAGCTTTTGGCTAACTCAGTCTTCGGTGATCTATTCTAAAGGAAAGTGATCAGATCGACTCAGAAGACGTTAACGGAGGAACTACTATATACCAGCCGTAATTGTGGGGGGCTAGCGCCTTAGCTTTGGGGAACACGCATTCACATGGAGACAGATGTTCTCACAACTGGTTTTAATGCAGTTAAAGTCTTCTCCCAGCCTCCCTTCAACCCACGCAAGGCATACTGTCGAGGCCAGGAAGCATTTCGCTGAGAGTGAGAAACAGCAAACATTAATTGGGCTCCTCCTGGGAGCCAGGCAAGGTGTGAGATACTTTTGTATATATTTTATAATACTCAATCCTTCCAAGAGTTGGAAAGGTGGTTGTTTTCTCCTCCATTTTGGGGTTGAGAGGAGTGAAGGGGCTCACGGCATGTTGGAAGCAGGCCTGAGATCTGAAAGCAGGTCTCCCGAACGCTCCCCTCTGCGCGTCGAGGGAAGAAGTCCCTGCCCCTCGTGCGCTGCCCCGGTGGCCAAGGAAGGGCCCCCACCTCATCCCACCCCACCCTTCCCAAGGCTGGCTTAGGAGAAGCAGAGGCCAGAGGGTGGGCCCTGGGCCCGCTGGCCTTGTCCCATGGCCACCTCCGCCCTGACCTGTGCTTGTGTCTCCCCAGGAAGCCAGCGCTGCCCTGCACTGTGTGCTCCGGCAACCTTCTAATCTGCTGCAAGAGTCTGTGGGGGCTTGGGTTCCTCCAGAGACACACGCGAGGCCCCTCAGAGGAGCAGCCAGGCGAGCCGCTGTCCGAGGAGCCACTGAGGACACCACCCCAGGAAGCGGTGAGGACTCTGCCCTCCGAGGCTGTCTAGACCCGGCCCAGGACACAGAAGATACTGCTTCTGGTCACCAAGATTTGACTCCTGGGGCCATTAAGGACCCAGAAGCCCCCAAAGCCACCGAAGATGCACCCTAGCCTGAGTCTAGGGTCTCCCAGAGCACACAGCGGGGTGCTGGGGTCCTGGATCTAGCGCGGAGCAGCCTAGGCGGTGCTCAGCATTCCCAGCCGATGCTCAGAACTCTCCTGGGCCTGGGTCCGCTCAGTCCCATGGGTTCAGAGCTCGCGTGGGTGCTGGCCCTTAGTCATGAGCAGAGGGGGCTGGACACGGGTGTGTGTGTGTGTGCGTGTGTGTGTGCAGGTGAGTGCATGGATTTGTACACGCAGGGACGCGCAGGCCCTCGGAGATATGGTTAGCCTCTCACTCCGTCACGGGTTCTGCAAGGTGAAGGAAAGGAAGGGGCGAGGGAAGGGAAAGAAAGGAAGGAAATTGGCCTTTAAGGAGCACCTGCCGTGTGCCAGGTCAGCATGAGCTCGCGTAATCCTTAACGTGGTAAGAATCACCAACCTACTTTACAGATGTAGAAACTGAGGCTTAGGGAGACGGGGGCCCGCCCCAGGGCACTCAGCTAGCACGTGTGCCTGGGTCCTGGGAGGCCCTGGAAAAATAGTTGTTGAGGGAATGCAGGACCAGGAGCACGGGCCAAAAGCCAGGCCTCGAGCCCACGTCCTTGACATGGCATTGCACTGCTGCTCAGGAGAGAGATCAAGGTGTTCACTTGCCTCAGCCCACCCTTCTCTTAGAGGGGCTCCCCCCCGGAGCCCGAGGGGTCCCTTCATGCTGCAGTACTGCCCCTCTCTGGTGCTTTTCGTCAACAAGAAGTGGTGCGGAGCAGAGCCCACAGCGGGGCGGGTGGGGGGCAGCGGTGCGCCAGAGTCAGGGAGAGGTGGCGTTGGGGGGCGGGGGAGGGGATTGACCCCACAGCGCCCTCTGCCAGATGGTGACCTTGGGGGCATCAGTAGTGATCTCTCTGAGCTGCTCGGGACTCCTCCACACAAGGGGCTAAGATCCCCTTTGCTATTCACAGGGCTGTTGAGGAGACCCAGGGAGGTGGGGGAGGTGACACCTGGAGAAACGAGGGTGTGCATGGACTCTGCCTGCTAACCACGGCCCCTCCCCGAGCCCACTCCTGCCTTGGTTCCAAAGCCCCCGGTGGCGTCCCCCTCCGCGCGCACCCATGCCTTCGAGGCCGGCCGGCGGCTCACTGTCCTCTCCCGGGCCGTCAGGGCTGCCCGCCCCATAAGCCTTCTCTTCTCGCTGCAATTTCTCTCCCTCTGTGGCCTCGTCTGCACCCTCGCAACCGAAGTCACCGGAGACTTCTCTGCGAGGAAATTCCTCCCGGGTTTGTGCCTGGAGCCCGGGCTTCCTCTGGGGGCTTCCCCCCATGGCTGCACGCCCGAGCCCCCCGCCTGGTGTTTCGAAGGCACCTCCGTTTGGGCACGTCTGCGGCCACGCTCTTGACCCACTCCCTACCCCTGCTCGGCTGCCGGGCTCCCTGTCCCGCACAGAGGTCTGCCACCGGCTCCGCAGCCCAAGGGTCCGCCCCTCAGGGTCAGCGTTCTCGAGCCCCGGCTGCATACACAGCCCTCTGCTCGATTCTCCGCACCTGCCCTGTCCGCGCTCAGCCGCACTGCCATCCCGCGGTCAGGACAACCGCACAGCTCGGCCTCCGTCCAGCCCGCCCCCACCCAGCAGCCGCCGCGGGCTGTGCAAAATGCTGCCGTGGCCACGTGGCACACGCAGGCCGCAGTCGTTGTCCTGGCCCACCGGCCCGCGTGCTCAGGCCTGCCCCGGCCTCCGGCCCCCGCCCCCGCCACGCTCCCCTCTGTCTCTTCAGCCCAACCGCCCGGCTTCTCCTTTCTGTCTGTTTATCCTCCTGCTCCTGGCCGCTACAGGGCCATGCACGATGCTGTTTCCATGACGTGGAGCGCTCTTCCCGCCCCTCTGGCCCTGAGAGCTCAGCTGAAATATCACTTCTTGAGGAAGTCTTCCTTGACCCAGCCCATTAGGTCAGGCCTCCCCCACACACCACAACCGTCTCCAGAAGCCACTGCGTGTTTGTAATTCACTGTCATCCATGTGGTTCCCTCACCCTTGTCTGTCTCCCCCACTCAGGAGGTCACGGGCCCTGCCGATTTCTGCTGACCTCTGTATAACTAGCTCCCAGAAGGGTGTTTGGCACATAGTAAGGGCTTTAAGCAGTTTATCTGCCCAAACACCTGAAGGCATGATTTGCCCCCAGTGACCCTCAGAGGTGCTCTGTCTCTTGGCCGGATTCCTTCTAAAAGCCCCAGAATCCCCTCCTCCAATGTTTTCCCAGGAGTCTGAGGCAGGTGGGTCTCTAAGTCATGGCCAAGTAGCCTCAGCTGGCCAGGGCTCCGACCCCGTGTGCCCACACACCACCTGGCATGGCAGGGGCCTCCTTTGGGTCTGTGTCTGAGCTGCCCTGCCCTTCTGGCCGCTCCCTGGAGCCTCTCTGCTGGCTGCAGAAGTGGGGCACATGCTGTCTAGAGGAGGGGAGCATCTGCGGTGGGCCCCCAAATCCATGTTCTGTGTTACCATCATGTTCCAATAAAGCTATCAAAACAGATGCTGCCTTGCGGTTTTATTTTTTAACTTCCTGGTGAGGAATACTCCCCAAACTTCATCACACAGTGTGTCTTGATTTAGAAAAGGAGTTATGGTAAAATACTGGAGTAAAGGCCAACTTGGCAGTTGCCTTAAAAAGTCAAGGAGTTCTCAGGGAACTAGAGAAACACCACACTGGCAACGAAGGACGGGCTGGTCGGAAGGATCAGGCCTTTGTCCTGCTCGCCTGGTGAGCCAGGTACGTGGTGGGCGCTCGGTAAGGGTTTGCGGAAGGCCACGCTTCCGCAGTTTTCAGCTGCAGAGATGCTTTTGTGAAGGAAGAGAAAAAGACATCTTTAAAATGGCAAACTTGTCAGTCGAGGAAGTCTGACTTCCTGGTTGAGGAGCAAGAAAGAAGCCACCAGATCAAGAAGAGGCTCATGGACTTGGGGCCGGGAAGGAACCCCAAAGGCACCAGCGGAAGGGTTTGGAAGATGAAGAGAGGGAGCTGACCAGAGTAGAGGTGAGCACTGACAGTGTTCCCTGGGAGGGGAGGGAGGAGGCCAGAGGAGGCTGTGGAATACTGAACTTTGGGCCTTGCAGCGAATGCAAGAAGACGCACCTCGGTGAGTGTCTACAGGAGGCAGAGAAGAGATGACGAGTCATCTCAGCCAAAGCTTATGGGAACTGATTGGCTCAAAGTGGATTTTTTTAAAAGATTTTATTTATTTATTTATTTGAGACAGAGAAAGAGAACATGAATGGGGTGAAGGGCAGAGGGAGAAGCAGGCTCCCCACTGAGCAGGGAACCCAATGCAGGGCTCAATCCTGGGACACCGGGATCATGACCTGGGCCGAAGGCAGACGCTTAACTGACTGAGCCACCCAGGTACCTCTCAAAGTGGATTTTATTATGGGTTTTTTCAGGGGAGAAAAGACAAAGCTGTGTTAAGGGAACTTGGGAAAGATGAGAGTAGCAGATGGAATCAATAGACGGTATTAAGCAGTTCTACACAGATGGAAGACAATGACTGGGAAGTGTCTCCTGAACCATAGCGGTGGGTGTGATGAATAGTGGGGGCTATAGAGGCAACCAGCCAGGGCTGGAAGCTTGGGATCACAATTTCCAGAATTCTATTCCAACAGGTGTACATTCCACCAATAGGAAGCCGAAGAGAAGCAAAATCATTCTTGCTAAATGGGCAAAGGGGGGAGGGGAGGGAGAGAGGAAGGAGACCAGGGAGTCTAGAAGGGCTTACCTCAGAGTGAGAGCAGGCCTCCGAGGCAGCTGCATTGGGTACGTGGGTCATGGAATGGCTTGGAAGGGTCTTCATCAGGAGGCTAAAATGAGGAGGTCTGTGTGGGAAGATCATTCAGACTCCAGTTTGGAAAATTCAAGAATGATGAGGTCTGCTATGGAACTACCATTCAGACTCCGGTTGAGGGAGCGGCCCCACTGCTGGGGAGGGTAGACTGGAGGATCTACTACGGGCTTTACTGCAGACTGTGGGTGCCATGCTGGGAGCCCAAAGGCACAAACCCTCCAGAGAGACTGGCTCGTACCTAAAATGACCAGGCAGTCATGCAAAGAATGGGATACGGGGGCCAGTGCTGGGGTGGCCAAGGCCTGATGGAAGGTGCAGGGTGCGGAGTGTGGGAGGACATGGCCATGGAAGCCGTGACCTTCTGAAGGTGTACGTTCCTGGGGCCATGCTGGGACTGTGCTGAAACTCGGTTAGAAGTGTGGTGGGTTGGAGGGAGTGCTCAGTAGCCCAGACTGAGGGAATCCATTCGGAATCCCATCTCAGCTAAGTAGCCAGCAGCTCACCTTTGCCGACCCAACTTCATCTGGAGCTTTGAGGGCAAATTTACCATCTTCATTGTCCATTTGAGGGAGCTCTTTCCAAGCCACCCTAGCAGGAAGTGGTAGCCAAGGACATACTTCTCTCAGAATTCCAAGCATTCCAGTGGTAACTGGGGAGACTTAAATGGTCACTCACAGCCTGGAAGGTGACTGGGAGAAGCTCTCCCACACCCAGCCAGCAGCTCTAAGGTGTTCATAATTTGTTATTTTTGGAGATCGTTGCCGATGTTGGTGCCATGTCCTCAACCTTGCCACTCGGGGTCACAGAACACAACATGCTTCTCATACCCTAAGAAGCCACTGCGCAAGTCTGAGCACTGGCCCAGCTGGACCACAGCCCTCACTTCCTGGGGCCTCGTCAGGGCTCTATGTGCCCAGCAGTCCTGGCAGGACGCCCAAGGAAATAGAGCCCCAGCAGGACCTGTCACCTGGGCTATATGCCTCCCAGACGACCGTATCCTTTGCTTTCAGCTGACATTTATGAGCCCTTTCCTGTGCCCAGACACGATGTCAGCCCCTCCACAGACACCGGCTCATTTCTTCCACCAATCAGCCCTGGCAGGTAGCGCTTCACATCCCCACCAGCGGGCGCCTGAAGAGGGACACAAAGTGCCCAGAGTTAAAAACCTAAGTATGTGGCACAGCTGAGGTTCCAATCCAGACCCACTTGTCTTCAGAACTGTAACATTACAGAGAAAGCCAGAGTCCCTTTGACCAGCGCCCCCACCTTCCCCAGCACGTCCCCCTGAGGCAACCATCGCTACCCAGTGGCTGCATGTGTTTGGTTCAGTTCGGTTTGCTTTTCAACACAAACGTTATGCTCTACCTTACGAACTGAATTCAGCAGTGTGTCCTCAAGGTTCAACCCCATTAGCCCATAAAGGGCTCTCCATTATTGTTAATCATCAGAGGGTGTTCCGTGATGTCCCCCTAGCCACGAACATTTGAGTCATTTCCAATTTTTAGCTGTTGAGACAATACTGTGTTGATCGTCTGACAATATTTCCTTGTGCGCATACGCAAGTGGGTTTTGGTGGTGGTGGTGGTGGTGTGTGAATGTGTTTAGCATACCGAATAGTGTCATTCTGGAAACAGAGTATACATTTTGCCCAGTAGCCCTTTAGAGAGGCACACCATCCAAGCTCCCAGCAACAACCCTTGAAGGTAGAGGGCCTGGCTCCCTACAGCCCCACCATCCCACCTGTGTCTTTTCTATCACGCACTGTGGCTTCTTCCATCCCCTAGAATTTAGAATATTCCCCCTAGAGATGCCCTACCTCTAGTGAGTGCAGGACAGGACATTTAACTAGAAGAAATCCCCAGAACTTTCCTTGGCCTCACCCCAGGCTTTCCACGAGCTCTACCAGGTCTTGCCTTCCTCCTGTGGGTCTCGGTGGAGGAAGTCAGCCTGCCCAAGCCACACAGCTGGTGAGAGACTGTATTAGCTCATGATGGCCACAGTAGTGCTGCATAACAAGCATGCCCAAACTCTCCCAGAAAATGCCCGTGAACATTTATTTAGCTCATGAATCTGTAGGCTGGCTAATCTAGGATGGGCTCTGTTGGGTTGTTTAGATTTGCTCCACAGGCCTCCCATCCTCTCTTGGGACCAGTAGGCCTACCTAGGCATGTTCTTGTCATGGAAATGGCAGGGACTACACAAGACAGCAAGCCCAGCAGCACGAGCGCATTTCAAGTTCCCAAGCATCTTGCCTACAAACACATTAGCCAAAGCAAGGCCCATGGCCAAGTGATGGATAGAGCGAGTAAATCTACTCCTCCCATGGAAGTGAGGTAGAGGTGGGGGTGAATGTTACTGGATGACCATCTCATCCACCACAGTGACAGAACCTGGATAGGAACTGAAATCCACCCAACTCTGAGCTCTGCAGAGCCAGGGCCCTTCGGACGGAGGAGACGTGGGTCCCCTAGTGCCTGGCAATTGCTGGGAGCTCTCTAAGCTTCCCCACTCCCCAGTAATAAGTTGCTTCCAGTCTCTTACACACCCTATGTTCATTCTCTACCCTGGCCAGCAGCACTATGTCTAAGACTCAGATCGGGGCCCCAGCACTGCCCTCCAAAAGTCACGTCCCAACAGGGAAGAGAGAGGGAAGCCTGTCATACCCCGAGCTCAATCTAGGATGCAAGATCAAGTCAGGGCTGCCCTGGGCACCCAACATCTCATGGAGATTTAGGGACAGAGTCCATTTTGAGTTTCCTCCAGACTCTTCTCCCAGGGAAGCAGTGTGCATCTGATCCGGGGGGGCCGAGCCAGACAGGACAATGGGAGTGACAGACACAGTCCTCTCTGACCCTCACTTTCTCATCCATGAAATGGTGGTACCGCGGACCTTTTTCTTTATGCTATTTATAACCTAACTGCTTTTTCAAGAGAAGATCCTCTCGTTGATAACTGGGTCCTCTTTGTTCTGTTGAGCACCTAGTTGAATCTGAAAATGCGTTCATCTGCATAACGGTGGGGACAGTCTGGGGTTGCAGATGGTGAAGAGAAGCTACGGGAAAAGAGGAAAAAAACAAGAGCCACTAAGATGGAGACAGAGTGATGTCACTGGGACAACTTCCCAAATAACACTTTGAGGCCAGGGGAGTGCCCAGTGTTCATCTTATAGCTGTGCACACTGATGTGATGCAGACCCATCTCCATCTCTCCTCCTACAAAAAAAAAAAAAAAAAAAATCTCCAGGAAAGTTCACTGCACTCATGCATATTTTGTGTGAGTGGCTTTTGGGGGGAATTTAGGAAGGGGGAGGAGTTTCACATCTGGGTCCACAAAGAACATAACGGAAGGGGTCCCAGAGGAAGCAGGTGCCCGGAGCAGGAGAATCTGAGACTCTGAGCCCTGTGGGAAGGCACCAGAGTCTCCAGGAGGGCTGTAGACTTCCTGGAGGGTTGTGCGTTGGGGAGGGGATCAAACCAAACTTGTCCAGATCTCAAGGGGTCAGGAGGCCCCAGATGTCGTTTTGGTTATAAGGGATAATAAAAATCTACTTGCAGGTTGAAGTTTAAGATTAAGGATTAAAGTTTAAGGATTAAGGGACCTGATCAATAAAGGCATCTGATGAATACATAGAGACAACAATTATTTGAGGTGGATTTTCCTCATGGTTACATCCTCCGAAAATGGCTGTCTCACAAATGCCACACACAACGTGATAGGAGTCTCCAGTTCGAAGATCATGTCTCATACAGCGTAAGAAAATGCTAAACACGGGGTGGGTCTCGGCAGGCGTTCCAACAGTCTGAAACAGTTTCGACTCATATCACAAATGGAAAGAGGAGGAGGGGTATCTTCTCAGTTCTCGGAGCTTACGTACATCTCCCCTGAAACTTGTCACTACAGATAGACCCAGCCCAAGCTGAACTGCGGTTTGAGCCAGCCAGCCAGAGTAGGAGCCCCGGAACATCACCACACACACGTTAACTCAGGTGCCAGAACCATTCTTCTATCGTAGCTGGCAAATTGTGCATTGACCCCTACACTTCCAACAAAGTAAATGGCTCCCTATTGTGGAATTTTTAAAAATACCTTGCTGTGCTGATCCTTCTCTGGGTATTTTTTTTTATTAAGGTGTAATTCACAGACCATAAAATTCATCCTTTAAAGTACACAATTCAGCACTTTTTAGTATATCCACCAAGCCATGCAACCCTCATCTCTGATTCCAGAACATTTCCATCATCCCAGAAAGAAACTTCAGACCCATTGGCAGTCACTCCCCCAGCCCCTGACAACCACCAATCTCCTTTCTCTCTCTGTGCATTTGCCTCTCTGGATGTTTTGCTGTATGCACGTGCCATCAGAGCAAGCCTGGCGTCCACAGTGACAGCTGCTGAAATTCCAAAACCCAGTCGTTCCTGCTGCTCACCAATAAAAAAAAAAAAAAAGTATTATCTAAAATTAAAACTCTTTACTATGCCTCCCACTAGTTATTTGATTTGGATGGTCCCAAAGGCAAGCTAAGGAAGGAAAAATAACCACCAAAAAACAGGAAATGTTTTGCTGAGTATTTTCAGAACTGACTCGCTGGGACCATAGACATGAATGCATGACTTTCTGTATCTAGATTTGTTACAGAAAAATCAGTTTTCCCTTGGTTCTACTGAGTAAGCGTTGAACAGATTGAGAGACATAGACCTGGAGGGGTGCCAAACTATTTACCTGCCCAGGGACCCAGACAGCTACATCTAGCCTTGACCCCGGCAAGGGCTTGCACCCCGAAAAACCCTTGTCTGTTCTTAAGAAAATTTATCCAAGACTTGAAAAAAGGGCTAAAGGTGATGGCATGTCCTCTGAGTGTCAGACGGGAGTGGAGCCAGCAGGCCAGACCAGTATTATACGATTCTCTAGGGAAAAGTCCTTTTGTTGACTATTTATTATTGATCAGGGACCGGACTCTGCAGTTACATGTTAATTTGTACAAGATTGATGAGTTGCAAATGATTTTCTTGTGGCCCAGTAGAAATGCAAATGATGTCTGTTCGGTAGAAAAGATAATGCCAAAGGTTACGGTTTATTGTCCTGTAGGACGCTGAACAGTTTTATGTCTCGGCAGTCTTATTTCAAGATTCTTCCTTTCCAGACGCGTAGCTGCCTCCCAGATACTTCCTGCGCCAGCTCTACCGTCTTGCTTGCTCCCCCACGAATGGGCTAAATTCAACTCTGTCACGTGTTGACTATACATTCGTATGAATTATGTTTTTAATCTTTTGAAACTTACGCTTTGACAAAAATCTTGTTTTTCTAACCATGGCCGTGGGCAGGGGTGCCCCCTGCTGGTAGGGTTACTCTATTGGTTGCTCACAGTAAACACTCACTTTTGCCCAGACCCTCCAGAGGTACTGGGGAACTGAAAAAAAACTCAGAGCTTCCAAAATATAAGAAAATGTAAACTTAAAAAAAAAAAAAATGAACAAAGGCTCGGTTAAATAAGTACAAAATAAAACATTTTAGATGTCTACGAAGTATACCTTGTCAACCGTAGTTCAGCTCGATTCATGATTATATAAAAATGATTTTTGCTATGGTATATTCTCAGTGGTCACAATTTCTGATGTTGGGAATCCCTCAAGACAAAGAGGAAAGTATATTCTATGTGTCAGTTTCACCAAGTGTAAAATGGAAATAAAGATAGTTAGGTACCTCCCCATTCTCTTGGAAGGAGGGCCTCTTCCACCTGCCATATTTCTGAGATGGGATGAGTTCTCTGTTACAGAAACCGAGATCCACCTGCGAAGCCCACGTTGGCTCCCTAGGATCTGGTGGAAGGGTGGGCAAAATTCCGGCCCTAAATTCCCAAGACTCTATGGCCCTGTGGTCCCTTGTCATGCTTTAGGACCAGTAGGTGGGTTTGGGCCTTAATGCAAGTCAGCTATTGATCTGGGCAGCTAGAGACCCATCACCCCTTTGGCACAATCCACCGAACTTCATAGGAAGGCACACTAATGGGGTGACAACAGCCACCCATCCACTCTGGTTCCATGGACTTCTTGCTGCATGCTGCGAGGACCTGGCACTAAGAAATACTAAGAATATTCTGGTTTTGTACTGTCTTCCGGATAATCAATTCAACAGTTTGTATCCATGGTAACCCCTCCGGACAATAGAAGAGGTCTCAACAGGGATTTCATATCTCCATGTCCACAAGGTACAAATGATCTTTTTAACTATCCTAATTTCGATTTCGATAATCTAGAAATATCGATTTTCATCCACCAGGGAAGGCAAGAGAGGTTACAAGATGGCATTACCACCTGTTTCAAGCCCAAGAAACTCACTCTGAACAGCCATGGGGTGGGGATTAAGCGCCTGTCCTCACTTCTCTGAAACTGTGGTCAGGCCCACCCTATCATCGCTGACAAAGCTGGGTTCTATTTTGACCCAAGATAAGAGGAGAAACCAAAGAGGCACACTGCGGGTCTCAAGGTTTTGAGATCTTTACTGAGAAAGACCCTCACTCCTCTCTTGATCTCAGAACCCTAAGATCTGAATTCTGGCTCCAGTTCAAGTTCTAAGGAAGCCTGGAGCTCATTCATGTGTACCTTGGTTTCCCCATCTGTAAATTGGGAGTGCCCATTAGGATAAGGATCAGATCAGGACTGAATGAGACAATGTGTACGAAGTGCCCAGCACCTATTCGATACCTAGTAAATATTTGCTTTAAAAGCCCCACAATTTTAAAGTAATAACTGTTAATACATGTCACCAGATGAAGACAGTTAAGGTTCCAAGTTTTAAAAAAATCATGTAGTTTGAAGTTAGATGAAGGTCCTTCCTGTACAGATATGCTAATCTGGGAGGATTTATCCCATATCTTAACGTATTAAAATGTTTTCAGATCCCACCTTAAATGACTCTATTAGCGTTGAATTCAACTGCAGTTCACCAGCTGGCATAATATTACGGCTTGCAGAATATGTTTAAATATAAACAGTGATTGGTTTTGATTTTGCAGTCTTATTTTTTTATTTTTATACTCTGAAACCCAACTTTTTTTTTTTTTTTTTTTTTTTTTTTTGCAATATGCAGGCAACAGCTAAACAGGGGGAATGGTGACAAGCCCGTGAGAAGGGGGAGGGAGTCCCGCGCTGGAGGCTATAAACGACAACTGCCTGAGGGCGCATTCATTCATTCGTGGGGTTCTTTAAATATTTACCCCAAACCGAAATAGCATGTGACTTGCAAAAAAAAATTGGAAGGAATTGAAAATACTTTATTTGGCAAGATCAGATCCACTCTTCTTCCTCACACCAGTGGTCTCCAAAAGCAAGGGGCACTTTATTAGCTGGAAACGGAAGGGCTTCGCCGGGGCCCTAAGTTAACGCCCCGGGATTTCCCCTGGCCGGTCTGCGCACTCAGCTAGGGGTGCCGGACAGGCAGCTGTCAATCATGGCTGCCCACACCTGCGAGCGCCCTCCCACCTGCCCAGGGTTTCCTCTAGTGCGAATTCCTCCTGCCCAACATAGAAAGCAAACATCTGCATTTCCCGGCCTCCTTCGCCATTGGGGTAGAAACATGTGACTTAGAATTTCCTGATCAAAGGCAACGAGCACTTTCAATTGAAAAATAAGCTCATCGCAGAAAGCGGTGGGCTTCAGGCAGCAGCGCGTCAGGCTGGTGGGCAGGACCAGCTTCAGAGGGCGGCCGGTTCTGGCAAGGATCTGTGAGATTCCCCGTAACCCCTATGCTAATAAAGCCGTCCTGCTTAATACCCAGCTCCTGGCATGTAAGAGCCCAGTTCTAGGGCCTGCATGGCCCTTTTCCCTAGATCCAACCTCTTGAGGCAGACTGTGCCAATGGTGGGAGCATGGCTGGGCCCACAAGTGGCTATTTGTTGGGGGGGGGGTTGCTGGTGTGTGGAGTTTTAGCCCTCAAGCGTGTAGGAGCCCTGGGGTGTATGGGATGGAGCCAGCGTGTGAAGAGAAGGGGGGGTGGCCTCTTGCCATGGTCCAGCTCCCTCTCTCCCACCACGTTCTGGTGTAGAACTCCAAAAAGTCCAAAGATTCTAGATTTGAACCTGACCTCTAGGCAGTTTTTAAATATAATTTGTCAAGGTCAAATGATAGAACATATTTAATTCAATAGTCTGTCCATGTACTAGTTACCTGTTGCTGAATAGCAACGTAGACCAAACATCAGCTGCTTAGAGCAACACACATTTAGTGTCTCACAGTTTCTGGGGTCAGGAACCTGGGGTCTGCCTAGCTGGGTTTTCTTTTTCACAGTCTCTCAAAAGGTTGTGATCCAGGTGTGTCAGCCGAGGTCTATGGTCTCATCCGGAGGCTCAGCTAGGGAAGGACTGACTGCCAGGCTCACTCGCTTGCTGTTGGCAGCATTCGGTTCCTTCCTGCCCAGGCCTCCCCCACATGGCAGCTGACTTCCTCAAAGCTTGCAAGCCAGAGGCAGTAAAGAGAGTCTGCTAGCAAACCAGAAGTCACAATCTTCTGTAGAAGTGACGCCCATCACCTCCGTCATATTCTACTAGTTAGAAGCAAGTCACTAGGCCAGCCCACATTCAAGGGCAGAGCACCAAGCACCCACTTGCTGTGCCCTGCTTGTCCCACCCCAGGGGGCGGATAGAACCCAAATGCTTCTCTTTGAGCCCACCAACCCCAGGCTGCGCGTACACTGCTCCCGCCCAAGAGCCCAGCGCTCCCCAGAGCTCTACCCTGCAGCCTGGACAGACGAGCAAAGCTCAATTCAGAGGGAGCTTCCATGAAGGACAGAAATTACCACCTCCTGTTCCAATTACCAGCTAAGCTAATTGCCAAAGTAATTGCCATTGAAAGGTCTAATTACCAGGCTGGGCCAGACTAGCACCTCCTCCCCGCCTTTGGGGAGCCTCCTGCTGCCTCCTGGGGGCTGCAGACATGGTGGGAATTCTGTTCTGGAGGGAACAGGAGGTCTGGCCTGTGTCCCAGAGAGCAGATTGCCAGAGATAGGCCCCATCTGCCCCCAACTCCCAGATGAGGCTCCCCAGCCCCACCAGTGGCCTCTCCCCTTGCGTTTTTGCCCCAGCCCTGAACTCTTGAGCCACTTGATCTACTCCTCAGCTACACACCAAGAGCCAAGAAATAGGAGGGCTCCTCGCACTGGCATCTGGGTCTCAGCCCTCTCTCTTGCCCTTTCCTCCCCCCGTGTGTCACTACGTCAGGCACACATCGGCCCTGGGACGGTCTCCCCTGTTTGGCCTGGCATTTGTCCTCATTCTGGCTCCTCAAAGAACACACTCATGCCTGTGTGCACCCGCCAACCTCTGGATTCCCACGTACAGAAGCCCTCCCTGGCCCCTCGTGCCAG
Source organism: Ursus arctos (assembly GCF_023065955.2). NCBI lineage: Eukaryota > Metazoa > Chordata > Mammalia > Carnivora > Ursidae > Ursus > Ursus arctos. Next base: position 61,671,045 of record NW_026622819.1, read on the forward strand.
CAGCAGCCAGGCCTGGAGAGCACATCTGGAAACCACCGGGCCTGGCCTGGCGAGCCCAGTGCACACCACAACACAGGTGCTCAGAAGTCTCGTGGAAGGAACAAAGGGCAACGAAAAGAGACCGCATGCGCATGCCCTCCCCGACCTTACAGCAGCTCCAGCTGCCTGCTCCCCTCATCAGGCACCCTCGAGCTCCCTCTCCACACCCCCAACACGGCTGTCTTTGGGCCTAGCCATGCACACACCATCTGCGCTCCCCCCCCACCCCGGAGGCTGGAGCTGGGGCAAGTCCTGCACAGACCCTGGAGTCAGGTCCCAGCTGCCTAAGGTGTGTTCTGGAAGAAGGGCTGGTGGTGGGCTCCAGGTGGGCATACCCTGGTCTGGGTCTGCCGAAGCACGGGACGAGGGCCGGGCTCCCTCTGCCAGGGTCTGGGGGTTGCTTTGGGAGAGCTCTCTGTTCTCTGTTCAAAAACTTCCTAACTCGTGGGGCGCCTGGGTGGCACAGCGGTTAAGCGTCTGCCTTCTGCTCAGGGCGTGATCCTGGAGTTATGGGATCGAGCCCCATATCAGGCTCCTCCGCTATGAGCCTGCTTCTTCCTCTTCCACTCCCTCTGCTTATGTTTCCTCTCTCACTGGCTGTCTCTCTGTCAAATAAATAAATAAAATCTTTAAAAAAAAAAAAAAAAAAAAACTTCCTAACTCGAGGGTAGCCCGGCCACGCTCCTGCTCGGAACCTTTTGATAGGACCCCGCTGTCCTCAGGACAGAGCTGAATCTCTTAGTCGAGCCAACAGTCTACTCTCTGCCTCTTATCGTTTTATCCCCCACTGTCCCCCTGCTGCCCCAAGGCCCTCCCCAGAGCTCTGGCCACAGCGCCAGCGTGGCCGGCTCCCACGGTCTAGTGTACCCTGCTTTGGCTCCTCCTTTGCCTGGGGACAGCCCCAAAGCTCAGCCGGTCTGAGCTGGGTCTCCCGAAGGAAGAGAACACAGAGTGATGGCTGCAGCAGGAAGTCAGAGCCATTCCCCGCACAGCGGACACACTGCTCCCTCTGTACCCGTTTGACCTCACCTTCCCTCCACACACACCGGACCTGTCACCTTCTTTGATCAACATTTCCCTCGCCCCTCCCACTGCGCCCCATTCTTGCCCAGGCTAGGGTTCCCAGAATGCCCTGGGCATGGCCTCACGGTGGCCGCATCACCCCGCATCATGGGCCTTTACCTGCGGGCCTGACCTTTCCATGAGGTTGGGGCCTCCCTGAGGGCAAGGGCAGTGTCAAGTCATCAACTTTTGGGCAGGGGTGTGCAGGGGTCTCTGGAGACAGGTTGCATGCATTCATGAATAAACACTTTGCACACAAACAAGCCAACACATGAATATCTGTTATCTCTTCTGGAAGGCATAAACCTTCAGCTGTCCAAACGCAGAGGTTATTCCACCAGGAAGGTTTCCCCAAACCACCCGTAGCTCCGATCAGCCTCAAACTCCCAGCTCAACCCTGCCACAGCCCAGAGGCCAGGCTCAGGGAGTCCACCAGGGGGCAGTGCGGGAACGCGGATGCTCACCCGGCAGCCCTGGCGGCAACTGCCCTTCCCGAAGCCTTCTCCCTGCAGGAAGCCGCTCCACCCAGCCCCACCCCCCTGCAGCTCGCAGAGGTCCCCCTAGCCATCCCCACTGCTGGCAGAGGAAAACAGGGACTGATCCCGGCTCAAACCCCAGCTCTACCATTTCAACCTCGCTGTGTGAATTTTGGCAGGCTCCTTCCCGTCTCTGAGCTAGTCTTCTAACCTGCAGGGCTGTTGGGATGCCCAGGGAAGCCTCTGAAAATGGTAAACTGCCAAACTCAGGTTGGTTATTGGTTAATTTATCATAAACAATTGTCTCAGTCCACTGTCTGATTCCCAAATGATGCCACATTAACTTGATTTCAGCTTTGGGGAAAAACACTGAAAATGCCAACCCTACAATAAGGTTATAAAAAGCTCTGATTTCGTCTTTATTAAAGACATTATGAGCAGTTTATTGATTTTTTTAAGGGAAATGAGAGGAAGCAGGAGCAAACCCTTCTGGGTGCCAATTGAGTTTGCAGTTGGGAGTTTATTACATGGGAGACAAGGCCCAGCAGTGCGCTGACATTGGCTTCTGTCCCTTCACCATCCCCTGCCACAAACCGTGAGCTCCTCCAGGCTGTGAAGGAGATCCGTACCACTCTGGAGCTCCGGTGCCCAGCACAGGGACTAGCACACAGTTGGTGCCCAATAAATGTGCACTGCATTGCTCTAAAGAAGGCTTTAGAAAATATTTCCTTTCCTACTATCCACTTGGGCTTCTGTCTGCATCATCAAGAGTCCTTGGCTGCAAGCCCTAAACCCTGGTATGAGGGAACTTTATCTACTGGAAGGATGTCAGGTAGCTCCCAAAATGGGAAGGGAAAGCCAGAGGATTGAGCTCAGTGAATGCCAGAGCAGCTCGGGGTGGGGAGGGGGGAACACTCTTCTCTCTGCCTGGTTGCCTCCACTGTGATGAATGACCTCTGGTGGTCTCTCCCCATGATTCAAAACCCCTGGCGTTAAGGCCACGCCCCTGGCTGGTCTGAAGAACACAGCCACCTTAATAGACAGTCCCAGGACAACCCCCACCGACAGTGCCCAGTGCCGAGGGGCAAATGCCCCAGTGGGGGCGGGGAGGCTGGGGAACCAGAGACCAGCAAAGGTCCACCACCCAATCCAATACAGCGAGACCAGGCTGGGACTCCAGCCCCCGGAACACCCCCTCAGTTCCCAGAGCCCAGCCTTGCGGCCCAGGGCATGGAAAGATGTGGGGGGAGCAGGTGAGATGCCTCCTTCAGGGTGTGGGAGAGCCAGCCAAGGAGGCAAGGCCCACGGAGGGCGGGGCAGAGTGAGTGAGTGACAGAGAGAGGCCTTCCGTGCAGACACAAGTCCTGGCTGCTCATCACAGTTCGTCTGGCTTCTCGGGGGCTCAGGTGTATCGTCAGGAAAGATTTTTCTGGGCAAGCATACCTGCCCTCCATGGTCCCTCTGTCCAGCAGATTCCCAGTACTGGGGGTCACTGAGGCCCACAGAAGTACAAAGACTCCCCTGTCTTCCACCACACACACACACACACACACACACACACACACACACACGCTCACCAGGCCCCAGTGATAAAAAGGCCCCTCCACATCTCAGTCATCCAACAGCACATTTCTAGAGATGGGAAGCTGGCCTTGAATTAGCTCCCTCGCTCATTAGCTCTGTGACCCGGGGCAAGTCATTAATTTCGAAGTGTCAGTGTCCTTCATCTGAAAAATGTAACACCTTCCTCATTAGGTTGGTGCATCCTATGAGATCACAGATGGGGAAGAAGTTTGTAAATTGTGGAACTAAGCAAATACAAGAGATTCTTTCCACGTTGTTGATTCTGCCCTTGCCTTTGGTGACCCAGGAACGAATTCTAGCTTTCAGGGGCAAAAGCCCAGGGTCTTTCATAGGGGGTAGCATAGCCCATTCTGTCTCTGTCTGCATTTTGCGAACTGGCTCGTTGGGAATCCTGTAGCCGCCCGTGTGTGGCCTTCTGCTGCAGACCCAGGCCACGGATTCCCGCGTGAGCCACCTGGGAGAGGGGGGGCTCAACGCAGCCTGTTCCTGCCAGCAGAGACTCAGCCAAAGTGTATGTTTGCACCCAAAGGTGGTAGTTACCAAAGCCATCTGTGAAGTTAGGGTCATGCTAGCTGCTGCAGAACTCACCCCAGAGGCCGAGGAACCCAGTAGAAGTTCATTTCTTGCTCAAGCAATAGTCTGAATCAGGAAAACCCATCCATCCAGAGAGGCCCTGCATTTCTGAGCTCTGTTGCCTCTCATCGCAGCCTGCAGACCGGACAGTTCTCACCGGCGCACGTGTCTTTCTCGTCCTGTCTTGCTGTGGGCAGGAAAAAGGACCAAATGCACACTCGCTTTCAGGCTCCTTCCCTCTTCCGGAAACGTCTGCTTCCGTGGCCCGCTGCAGGCAACGGTTCACTAGATGTTCTCACCCGCGTAACAAGAGTGCCCAGCTTTGCTGCCTAGACTGCAGGGACCTCCCCACCCGCGGCCCAGCCCCAGGCCACGCCATGAACGTTGTGATGGCAACACCATCACTTCAAGGTACCAATTTCTGTATCCATTTGAGTCCTACAAGCTGCGGAAATGTAGCTTCACAGCGAATAAGGGCTCCACACGTCTGAATTGGTTCGTCCTGTGACAGTCCTGAGCCCGTATTCCAGTCAGTGGGACCTCTTCCCCTTCATCAGGAGGGTGAGGCCTCCGCCGCTTGTGGCCTTGCCCCCATCTCCTGTCAGCCTTAGCAAGGGGAGAAAATATGGAGGGTCACATCTGCTCCTTTAAAGCCTCAGGCCCAGGGGCGCCTGGGTGGCTCAGTCGTGAAGTGTCTGCCTTCAGCTCAGGTCATGATCCCAGAGACCTGGGATCGATCCCCGCATCGGGCTCCCTGCTCTGCTGGGAGCCTGCTTCTTCCTCTCCCACTCCCCCTGCTCGTGTTCCCTCTCTCACTGGCTGTCTCTCTCTGTCAAATAAATAAAATCTTAAAAAAAAATAATAAAGCCTCAGGCCCAGAAGGGAGCCCATTGCTTCTGGCTGCGTCTCCTGGGCCAGAACTCAGTCTCGGCCCATGGCCACATGTAACTACAAGTGAGGCAGGAACCAGGAAGAAGAGAAGACGGATTTGGGGGAACAGCCAGGAGTCAAGTCCAATTCCATCTTTGAGGGGGTTCTCCCTGACCCAGTCCACATGCCTAGTGTGCACCTATTGTCATTCATTCATTCAACAAATATGTACTTAGCACCTACTATGCGCAGGCCCTGTGAGGGGAACAGTGATTGGGGAATCAGACGCTATCCGTGTCCTCAGTGAGCTCACAGACTAATGGAGGGGCAGAGAAACACAATTACCCCCCAGTGTGATTCAAGCTGATGGAGAACGTGCAAGCAAGGGGCTAATGAGGTGCTGAAGTACATGGAAGACTTCTCGGGGTGGGAGTGATGTGTAAACTGAGGCTGCCTGGGACTGAGGCTGCATTGACCCCATGGAGGAGGAAGACTCAGAGTAAGTCGCAGGCAGTGGCCAATCCGTGAGCCCCACGCAAGCTGCCTGGCAGGGTGGGGCTTGTTGAGAGGAGCAGACCTGACTCCCAGCCCTCCTTCAGCAGCGACCTCTGGGAGATGACTCTTTCTCTGGGTGACGGAGGGAGCAAGACATCCAGAAGGTGAGATATCAAGTAGTAAGGGGTGTGTTAGTTTTGTCTGGCCACTGTAACAAATTGCCACAAACTTCATGGCTTATGACAACACAAATGTATTACTGACCATTCTGGAGGTCCGAAGTCCAGCATGGGTCTCAAGAAAGCTCCAGAGGAGAATCACTTCCTTGCTTGCCCATCGTCTTGAGGCCGGCTGCGTCCTGTGGCTCATGGCCCCCAGCCAGCGACGGCATCCCTCCGATCTCCTCTTCTGCCCTCACATCCCCTCCTCCTGCCTCTCCTGCCTCCCCCTCATGCACAAGGATGCTTGTGATGACGCAGAGCCCTCCTGGGTAATCCAGGACCTTCTCCTCGTCTCAGGGCTCCTAACTTCATCACATCCGCCAAGTCCCCTTTGCCACAGAAGTGCACATAGTCACAGGCTCCGGGAGTTAGGATGTGGTCATCTGGCAGTCACCAAAAGGGTGCTCAGACAAGAAAGAAAGCATCTGGGCAGAGGGTCCAAGCATCGTGACAAGGAAGCCAGGAGTGCTCAGGAGTCAGAAGGCAAGGCGGTGGCAGCCGGCGGCAGGAAGACCATCGGCAGGATCAGGCTCCAGCCACAGACACGTCTCGCCTCACCTTCATCCACTGTCCCTCTTCTGGGGCCCCAGTTTTCCTTATGGAACTATTTCTTTTTTTTTTTTTTTAAAGATTTTATTTATTTATTCGACAGAGATAGAGACAGCCAGCGAGAGAGGGAACACAAGCAGGGGGAGTGGGAGAGGAAGAAGCAGGCTCATAGCAGAGGAGCCTGATGTGGGGCTCGATCCCATAACGCCGGGATCACGCCCTGAGCCGAAGGCAGACGCTTAACCGCTGTGCCACCCAGGCGCCTATGGAACTATTTCTGCACCTTCTTAACCCAGGAGTTGGGCCATGACCCAGTCGAAGCCCACCACAGCCTTCCATGCCTGGCACAGGGCTGGGCATGGCCCAAGCCAGAGCAATGAGACTGTTCTTGGGACTTACCACAGAGCTAGCAGAGAAGAAGTGTCGCCAGGGACCACCTTTGCGAGAACCCCTCTGACACAATATGTGGGGAAAGCAGATTTGAGTAATGGAAAGAGATGACGATGTTGTTTGGGAATCTGGATCTAGCCATGCCTGAAGCCACCTCTGGACTTCTCAATTACATGAACCCCCCCAAAAAAATCCATTTGGGTTTAATTCCATTTCTAGCAATTGCAACCAAATAGGTATTGACGAACCCAGCTTCTGGCTCTAGTCTCAGGTTTAGGTTCTGCCTGCAATGCCTCTCCCCCTGTCCCCAGTCTTCCCCATCTTTCAAGACTGTTTCACACCACCTCTACAAGGAAGCCATCCCTGATTCTCCACACTCCCAGCTCACCTGCCCCTACCTAGAATGCTTCCCCTAGGATCCCAGCCTCTCCAGATAGTCACCTCATCCAGGTGCCTTCCTGAAGCCTTCTTGACCTTCCCTGTCCTTTCAGCCTCAGGGATGAGCTGCCTGTCTGCCCTCCGGTCACTTACATCTACTGGAACATGACCTTCCACCGATCTGGAAGAGCCAGATGCTAAGCTGCAGGAGTCAACAGCTGCCGCCCTTGAGAGCAGGGAAAGAAAAGCATTATTGGTCCCTCGCCAAGGGCTGCTGCGCGCTGTCCTTGACAGGGACCCAAAAGCCGGCTCAGAGCTTCTCACCCTGAGGTCTTCTCTGCAAGGCCAAGGTCATCCCCAACAGAGGAGCACTCAGATCATCTGTCATCTCCCCCCAGATACAGAGAATCAGGAAGGGTCCTTGGAGATCCCGGTGCCCTAATCCTTCCATATCTCTGCTTGAGTATCTACTTGAATACCTCCAGAGACAGGAAGCTCACCACTTCTCTAGCAAATGATTCTCTTGCTGACCAGTGGGTCCAAGTCTGCCCTCTAAACCTATTTCACTCCAGCCCTCTGGGAAAGCTGGCAGAGCACCTCTCCACCTGGCCTTGACCCTCCACTTTCCAGGGCTGGTCCCAGCCTCAACACTCACTGACTATGCCCTAGGGCAGTCTCTCAGGTCCCCCACCACTGACGCCCCACCCACATTTCCACAGGCCCCTCCCTTTACTCCAAGTATCTCTAGCTGTTTCCGGAGGGGTCTCTGACATCGGGTCCTGTGCCCCCTCGCCGCGCCCCTCTCGGCCCCACACGCTCTGGGGGGGCCGCCCCTACAGAGAACACGGGCGGCCCCTACAGCAATTCCCGCAGAAGGAAGATTTTGCCGCTAGGAGGAAGACGTGAGGAACGCGTGGGGTGGCGGGGGGGTGCCGCCCTGTTTCCAGATCAGAACGTCAGACTTCACGAGGCCAGTTGCTTCTTGGGGAGGCTAGGCGAGGCCTCTGTTCGGCCCCAAACCACCCAGCTTCCAGAAGCTGCCCCCAGACCTGGTGTGTAGAGCCCGGCTCTCCTCCCCAGCCAGGCACGCCCGGCAAGCTGTGTGGGTACACAGCCCCGCCCTGCTTGGGATTTTCCAGGGGCCAAGAGGCCCAGGCCGGCAGGGCCTGCAGGGGGCAGTGTGGTCAGGGGCGCCCCATCCCATCGTTCCGCGAATGTTTATTATTCCTACAGACGCCACTTCTGAGTTCCCACCATGTGTCGTTCCAGCCGTGCAACTCTGGGCAAACCAGTGCTTGTCTCTCAGTCTTTTTCCTGTCTGTAAAATGTGCCCAATTCTAGTCTCTGCCTTAAAAGAGTGTTGGAAGAAATGAATGTAATGACGAAGTCCTCAAGGAACGTTAGCTACTGTTGTCGCACTATTTCTAGCCTGACAACCACACAGCTAGAAATTGTTCCCATTTCACAGAGGAGAAGCCCGAGGCTCAGGGAGGTTCTCTGCCCTGCTCTCCGCCACGCCACTGTGTCCAAGCCTAGGGGCTCCACAGTCACTCCCAGCAGCACACCAGGGGTCAGGGGCTCCGAGGCAACTCAGGCCTGGTCCCTGGTCCAGTGGAGGAAGACAGACACACAGACAGTAGCACTTCCACGGAGCAAGAGCTGTGATGGGGACCTAGGGAGCTGGGGGAACACACGGAGGGTCCTAACCTAGACAGGGGAGACCTGGGGAAACTCATGAGAGGTGACATCTTAGCTAGGCCCTGAGGGATGAGGGCTATATGTGGAAGCAGCCCCCCGGTTCTTCAGAAAGCAGCTGGAACAGTGGTAAAAACACGGGTTCAAAGCCTGGCTCCGGGCACGCCTGGGTGGCTCAGTCGGTTAAGCATCTGCCTTCAGCTCAGGTCATGATCCCAGGGTCCTGGAATCAAGTCCTGCATCCAGCTCCTTGCTCAGCGGGGAGCCTGCTTCTCCCTCTGCCTGCCACTCCCCCTGCTTGTGCTCTCAGACTCTGTCAAATAAATAAATCTTTAAAAAAACAAAAAACAAAAACCAAAGCCTGGCGCTGTCCCTCAGCTGTGTGAGGAGGAAGTTCACCTCCCTGAGCCTGGGTCTCCTTATCTGAATAAAAGGGGACTTTGTACAGCAAGGTCGTGTTGGTAAAGATGCTTGGCACCTGGTAGGAATTTAGAGTTCACAAAGTCCTCTCTCGTCACGGTCTCCAAACTCTCACCGAGTGCCTCCTGCCTGCCCAGACCTGGATGCGAGTTCATCATCATCCCATTCTGCAGACAGAGGTGTTCGGGCCCCAACGGCGGAGGGACTTGCCTAAGGTGACACAGGTTCACAGCCAACTCTGCATTCACTGAGCGCTTACTAAGTGCTCATCATCCCAGCGCACCCTCCAAACCTCTCTGAGCGGAGAGCGTTGTTTCCATTTCACAGATGAAGGAATGAAGATCCAGCATGGGGACCTGCGCAAGATGGTCAGGGGGCGCCCTCAACAAGGTGCCGTGACAAAGGCTGACCTCAACCTTCTCCGGCACTGCGTGAGCTCCTCTGCCCCTAGGCCCCACATGTGGCCCCGGGCATCTCTAGAAGTCGTCACAAGCACCCCGCTTCCACAAGGGTCTTTTAAGTTGACTATGTGATAGCCAGGTCCTATTTTTCAGAGGAACCGAGTTTATTAGAGGGGGTTGAGTTAGCTGCTGATGGAACAGTGGCGGACATAGATTGTTTCTTCACCTGTAAAATAGAAATGAGAATAATCTTTACTGATGTCCCCTGCCTCAGAGAGCGGAAACCACCCTGGTTTCCCTGCAGGACCCACCCCCTGCCGCTCGCAGCTCAGGAGGCTTGGAGGGGACCAAGCCCACACCCCCGGCTCCAGGCGCAGAGCCCAGTTGGGCTGGCCAGTCCCCCAGCTGCAGCATTTGGACCGGAGTCCCAAGACACTTGGTGTGTCCACTGGGAAGGGAAAGCTCTTTCAATGACGCCAGTGACAGGAGAGGACAGAAGCAAAGGCTGCCCCAGAGTGAGGGCAACGCAGGAGAGCAGAGCCAAGAACCAGACCCCGTGTCCTGACCCGCCGTCTGATTGTCTGCACGCAGCCTTGTTCCGGCTAAAGCAACCCCCTACGATATTTAATTACGGAAACCACTAAATGTCCCCCTTTTCTTAAGTCCCCCTTCGAATCAGGTTTCTGATCCTTGCAACAGCAGAAACTTGACAAATAAAATAACCCGGAGTGGAGCTAAAATATCACATTTGCCATGAAAAAATACAAGAAAGCATTAACGTTTTAATGGTAGTAATTAAACAAACAGGAAAACAATCAAATTAAATAAGAGAGTTTTCTTTATCTAGAAGGCAGTACTTAAGGAGAGAATTATTTATTTAGAGAAGAATAAGGGGGGAAAAATGGAGACTTCTGAAATTCTAAGGCAAGCAGCTGGGCACTCAGAGGGAGACTCCATCATGGACTGAGCGCTAACTGGGCGCTGGGTGCTTCTGCAGCTGTGGTCCTTTCCATCGTCAAAAACCCAGCCTAGCTGGTGGTTTTATACCCACTTTCACCCATGAAGACACGGATGCTCAGAGGAAACAGACACTTAGCCAGGGACATATAACATTTGCATCAGGCTCCATCTCACCCCAAGTCTGAGGCTATTTGCTCATCAAATAGTTCATTCAGCAGTCACTATTAAGCACCTGTGGAATACCAGACCCTAGGAAAGCTCTGTGATCACAGTCTCTGTTGGTCACCATATGAACATTAGAGAAGGTAGCCGGAAGTGGAAATCCATCGTGAAAATCAGGGCCAGCACCAATGGGGATGAGGCCCCAGAGGCTGTCTCCCTCCCCACCCACTTCTGGATCACCAAACACAAGGTGACAATTCAGGACCGTCTGACTGTAAAGCCAGCATGTGCCCCATAAGACAAGCACACCCTTGGCCCTAAGACCAGCCCATCCTCTGTCTCCAGGACCAGCACACCCCCTGTGCTTGGAACTCGCTTACCCTCTGCTCTTGAGAAAAGCACTAATAGTCTGGCCTCATAACCCTTCGACTCGTCCTTCTACAAATAAGAAATCTCTTACAGATAATTCTACCACCTCTACCCCCATATGCTTTGTAAATCTTTTTTAAAGTTCCATCTACAGGGGGGCCTGGGTGGCTCAGTTGGTTAAGTGACTGCCTTCATCTCAGGTCATGATGGAAGACTCCAGGAACTCAGAGGCACACAGGGTCAAGCTGGACCTAGGTTAGCCAGGACAGAGGATGGGACTGCCATCGGATGAGCACCTACTGTGTGCCCCCAGGCCCCTGGCAGGGAAGTAGTGCTGGCCTCCATAGCACAGAGGAGAAAACAGCCTCCCAGAGAGGGAGGAGCATAGAGTGGCCCAGGGCAGAACAAGACTTGAACCCAGACCCCTCTGTTCCCAGGGCTGTCCTGCTCTCATCTCGCCATCCTTGCCAGCACATTGAGAAAGAGTACTGGGCAGGAGCAGAACTGAGTTCCAAAACAGTTCTTTATTGCTGCAAAAAGAAGCTAAAAGCCCCCCTCCCTGGGAGCCGCGGAGTAGGGCTGCAGGGGCTCCAAGGAACACAGTCCCTCACATTCTGCCCCGACATCTTCAGAATATATCGCAGTGCTCTGGGAACGTGTCTCCTCCGGTCCATAAATAATTGAGAACCCGAGAGTCCTGTGGCATTTCTGCTGAAATCATCGCTCACCCACACTCTCTGTGCTTCCTGCAGAGGCCAAAGAATATTCTTGCTGATTTTTTTTAAAATGCAGCCTTTTACTGAAATCAGTTTTTGAATTTCGCCTCCACTGAGCCCCTACTCAGTGCCATGCCCTGTCTTGGGCACTGCAGACGCAGAGATGACCTGGACCTGGGCTCTCAAGGAGCTCAGATCCTGTTGAGAAGGGAGAGACTGGACAGACCACTGGAATTGCCCCGATGTAAAGTATTCTCCAGAATTAGCAAGAGTGGGGAGCAGGGACAAGTGGAAGGGTGGTAGGTAAGTGCAGACCAGACTGGCAGGTCTGTGCTTTGCAGGGGGAACAGGAGGAGTGGAGGCTGCGCCCAGTGGGAAGCCGCCCTGGGGAGAAGGATGTTCTTAGACAGGAGCGGGGCTAAGTGGGGAGCCAACCTAATGGCGGAAGGCTCTGCCAGAGCCATGGGATTCCTCTGTCGCCCTCAAGACTCCAGTCAGGCTATAACACTCACACAATGACACGTGTGATGAGATTTTGTTGTTGTTGAGAAGGGGAGGGTGTCGAGGTCTGCACACCAGTGGCCAGCCTGAGGTGACACACACAGATGTGGAAGCCGAGTGTCATGTGGAGGAAAGCCAAGGGTGCACGGAAATCACAGAAGGTGTGAACTGGCCCAGGCTCTGAAACTGGGGAGCTTGGCCAAGTTCCCCAACATTTTCCAGAAGCCGGTGGCCCCAAGAGACGCCTGGCAGCATAGCATTGAATGATGGGAGAGACCCCAGAGAAAGGAGTGGCTTATTCTAGGTGGGCTGAGGGGGTCTACAAGAGGGATGACCCCAGAGGTGGAGCTGGGAGGATGAGTGGGAGTTTGCCATGCAGAAAAGAGGGCAGCTTTTCAGACAGAAGAACCAGAGGGTGGGGACCTCTGTTGTCTTGGCTTCCCCGCCTCTGTCAAGCACTTCTTTGGTAACTGTCCCCTGATGTTCCCCTGGGAAATCCCCACTCTGGGTCCCTGTGGTTTAAGTGGAGCTAATGCCACTCTCCTAGATGCGGGAATGGGCTTAGGATCTAGGCCTGGCCAATCAGTACACTCCAGCTCCCACAGCCATTGGTTTCATGATGGCCACGTGACCCCCATCAGTCAATGAGAGTCAGCCCTGGGACCTTTGCTGGAATAGCTAGAAAAGAGCCTCTTCTTTTCTCCTAAAGCTACTACTATTGCTCACCATGAGGGGAGCGCCTGGACGAGAATGGAGTAAATCAGAGGAAAGCGTTTTCTAAACAGCATGGTTTGAGCACCTCTGCATGCCTGGAGCTCCCTCCAGCACTGGGTATTCGATTATATGTGCGCACCACTTCCCTTTTCTTGTTTGAAAGTAGTCGAGATGGTTTATCACACTGGGGACCTCCAAGGTTGTGACTGTGGGTGCAAAGGCCTAGCGGTGGAAGATGTCCAGAGAGTCTAGATGCTTATCGTGAGCAGAATGTGGCAGGAAATGCAGTTGTGTGGGCAGCTGTGGCCACCTCACAAAGAGCCGGACGTGAGCCAGGCCGGGCTGGGGGTGCCAGGAAAGGACTTCAAGCAGGGAAATGATAGAGTCAGATCTATGTTTGTGGACTCACTCTGCTTATTCAAATGTGTTTAAAACCTAGAAAGAATTCACCAAGCAGCACGTGAGCCAGACATCTTTTTTCCCCAGTTTTCCGGCACAAAGGTGCTGTTCAAGCTACTGAGATCCCCAAGAGGACTCTTGCAGGAAAGGGAGCAGGCTGACTGTCTGGGAGGAGACTGGCTGCTGGCTTGCCCATTCAAAATGCCAACTAGTTCTCGTCTCCGCGCTGTCAGTCTCTCTGATCCCGTAGAGGGGGAAGGAGAACTATTTGTGTATTGCTGCCCCCGGAAATCCACCTCAGGACACACAAAAGTCTTTTGTCCTTGCCGCTGCCTGGGCTGATGGAACAAGGGACTATTAAAGCTTACAGACAAGAGGACCAGATAATGAGTTCTTTGACACGAGAGGTGTGCAAACAGCCAGAATGATTCACACATCGTAATAGAGTTGGTGGTAGATGGCATTATTGGCCCCAATTCATCACCTCTCCCCGTATCAAGCCCTTTGTCATGTGACATTAGAGTCACTCTCATTAAAAGAACAGAGTATGCTTCCCATTTTCCTGACTTTGGGCTCAGCCATATGACCTGCTTTGGCCAACAGGAGGCAAGAAGAAGTGACAATCAGCCTGTTTCAGGCACAGGCCTTAAGAGACCTAGGTGTTCCATACAGCTTGTGGCACTTCTGCCATCACTGTGAGAACACGCTCCAGTGAGACCACGGTTGGCGGATAATTCCCCAGGTCTCTGCACAGCTTCTGAAAGACACCAGGACTAGCTGTGCCATTTGCAGGTCCCACTGCAAAATGAAAATGCAGGCTCTCTTATCCAAAAATTATAAATACTTTCAAGATGGTTGTAGCAGAGCATTCAACCAAGTGGGGTTCCCTTCTTTGTGCAGGACCATGTGCAATCTAGCAGGTCCCACACCTAGGAAGCCAGCTCTGGCAGAAGCAGGGATAGCATTTGTTTTAAGCTGGGGTGAGCAAACTATGGTTCTTAGGTCAAATCTGGTCTATCACTTGTTTTTGTATGGCCCTAGAGTAAGAATGTTTTTACATTTTTAAATGGTTGAAAAGGGGGCATCTGAGTGGCATTGTTAGTTAAGCGTCCGACTCTGGGTTTAGGCTCCAATGGTGATCTTGGGGTCGTGAGATCGAGCCCCACATCAGGCTCCGCGCTCAGCACAGAGTCTGCTTAAGATTCTCTTCTCCCCCTCTCCTCCTGCCCTTCCCCCCTGCTCACTCACTCTGTATCTCTCTCTCTCTCTCAAATAAATAAATAAATCTTGAAAAGATTTTTAAATGGTTGAGAAAATCAAAAGAATGCTATTTTGTGATGTGTGAAAATTACACGAAATTGAAATTTCAGCATTCCTAAAGTTTATGAAACACAGCCCTGCTTATGCACTTACATCTTGTCTGAGCTGCTGTCACACCACAACAGTAGCATTGAGTCACTGCAGCAACACTGTGTGGTCCACAAAGCCCACAACATTCACTTCCTGACTTGTTACAGAAAGAGTTTGCCAACCCCGTTCCCGAATAGACAGAAGGGTCACCTAGTCAATCCTCCCCCAGATCGGCTGAATGCCAATTAAACCACAGATCTCTGGGATGCCTGCTCTCTGCTGTATGCAGCCCCCCCCCCCCCACAAGATTGTGTTGTTACATGAATGCAGCAGTCACAAACCATTCGGGCTTTGATCGAAGTTAAGGTTTCTCCAAGAACGATATATGGGGTGATTTCAGATGTACGTGGTGGGGACTTACATGGCAGCGAAGTGCATCATAAGAAAGCCTGGCTGCTTTCCGTAGGTCCTTACTTCATCAAGGAGGCAACTTGGTGCTGGTAAGTCTCTAAGGTTTTCCACTCTGCTGGCCACTCTTCGTAGCAGAGATGGGGCACACTTGGGATTCAGGAATTCTGTCGGGTAACGGCATCCCTCCAGAAAGGAGAAGAGCGTTGTCTGCATTGTACTTCTTTTGATGATTTATCTTCTACTTCTGTCAAGCAAGACTAGTTTCCCATTTATGTCAATGTTTTTGTCCTTAAATGCAATTGTTGATGCCAAAATCATGGGTTTATTTTAACAAAAATTATAAAGGTGATCTTAGCGAAATAAAAAAGTTTTGAGTAAATCATCATGCAGGTATAAGTCAGTCTGAGGGGAAAACCACAAATGGCTATAGTGGACAAATGGCTGAAGTTTGGGGAGCACCGACACAGCTGATTTCTGGAACCCCTTCCTTCTGTGGTTGCAGAGCGGGAGGCTAAGCCTGTTAAACAGGGGTTCACCCTCCCTGGTTCAGGCTCTCTCGCTCTCTCTGCTGCTCACTGGCTGTTGAACCTTGAACAAATTATTTCACCTCTCTGAGCCTCGATCCCCTCGCTGAAAAATGGAGATGACACCTGCCTACCAGCATGCTTCCTCTGTGGTCCCTACTAACAGAGCCCCAATTTATTCAGGTATCTACTACTCCCCTAGGTAGCCACGAGCTTCATGGAAGCTGATCCCAGCTCCAGAGGTGGCCTAATTGTCCTTCTCCCTTACCAATGAGTTGTCCAGGAGTAGATGATAAACCGGTGCTGGCCACTAAGGCAGGAGAGACTTTTCAGGACATTTTGTGACTTTGAGAGAGAGTCACTAGAAATAATCGCCCCTGTATTTGCCTGAATATTAGTGAGTCCAGATGTGGTTCCTGGAACCACTGTAGCCAGTTGTCCTGATGAAACCAACACTAATAAAAGAGAAATGATAGACGGACAGACCCCAGGCTTGATGATGTTGGCTAGCTGCTGAATCAACCACCCCCATAAGCTAACCCTACCTCCGTAAGTGAAATATGTAGGATTATAAATGTCCTTATTGTTTAAGCCAGTTAGAGATGTGGTTTCTGTCACGTGTAATCAAGAGAATCCTAACTGATACAGACATTGGTATTTTATGTTAAATAGCTACATTAATACATCTGCGAAAAGGTCTACTTGGTTAGTGATTACGCATACAATCCTTTGCACATAAACATCTGCAAGAGACAGTCTCGTTTGCCAGCGAGTGTTCCTTCCCCCATTCTTCCTTGCAAACAAAACCCACGCTTTATGCAGGGTAGCAATGTGCCCAGCTAAAATGCTACCTTTCCCATCCTCCCCTTGCAGGTAGGTGCAACCACATGACTAAGTTCTGGTCAATGATGTGCAACGAGAAGCAAATTGTAAGCATTCCAGGAAGATTGCCTAAAGGGCGTTGACTCAGCCAAAGTACACTCCTTTCCGCCCTTCCTCTCTTCCTCTTGGGCCTCAGTGGAGTTGTTGAGTCCGGATGTGATTCCTGGACACTGTAGCCAGTTGCCTGGGATGAAGCCAACAGTAATATAAGAGAATTGGCGCTCCAGGGGTCTTCTTGGGCCATGTGGTAACCTTGAGGACAGAAGCTTCATGCAGCAGAGCATAAAGATAGAAGGAGCCCAGGTCCTTAATGAATTCCTGGAGCATCCACACCAGCACGGCGCTACTTTCATGCAATAAAGTAAACCCTGTGTGTTGAAGCCTCTGTTACTTTGGGATTTCCATTACACACAGCAACATCCAACCCTAACCGATAGTGTATCTCATTGGAAATTCCTTGTTCTTTATCAAGAGGCTGATGTCTGCAAATATATAAAAGTGTGCCTAGAATAACTTTCAGACACACAAAAGACCTAAGATTTAATATGACCTTTATTGACACTTGGATTCTCAGAAGAAACTTTGAGTTGGTGGGAGAATAAAAACAGATCATTTAAATGATAGCTTAACTCAGAATCTAGTCTGTGCGAAGCACCCAAATAACAATGACTTCTAGATTATTCAGATCAATTAGTCCAACCCTGTGATCTGACATGTGTAGAAATGGAAGTCCAGAGAGGAGAAGTCATGTAGCCACTCAGCAGTATGGGCAAGACTAGAACTCTCATTTCTTCGCTTTTGCCTCAGATCTTTCCCATCTCCTGATCCCTTCTGCAAGGCAGTGAGGACGGGGTCAGGAGGCTCTGGCTGACCACACCCCCTCCAGGAGGCCCCCTGGCAGCGATCCTTTGTCTTAGTCCATCTGGGCAGCTGTAACCAAATACCACAGACTAGGTGGCTTCTAAACAACAAAAATTTATTTCTCACAGTTCTGGAGCCTGCAAGTCCAATTTCAGGGTGCCAGCATGGTCCAGTGAGGGCCCTCTTCTGGGTCACAGTGTTCTGTGTCCTCACATGGCAGAAGAGGAGGAGGGAACTCTCTGGGGTCTCTTCTGTAAGAGCACGAATCCCAATCATGGCAATTCAGCCCTCACTGACCAAACTGCTTCCCAGAGACCCCACCTTCCAATACAACCACCTTGGGGATTGGGATTTCCACCTGTGACTTTAGGGTGGACACACACCTCCAAACCACAGCATCCCTTTCCTGGGCAGGCAGCTCAGTTGAACAATCTCTCAGTTCTCTTCCAAGGTCAGGATTCCCTAACTTGTTCAGGACCAGAATGAAGGGAAAGGATTAGGAGTCCTGTCCTCTTCCATCTGTGTGTCCCCCTGTCTCTGTTCCTGTGATGTCTGCAAGTATAATAATGTATAATAGAAATGAGGACAAAAGTGGGGAAAGGAGATAGTCTGAACCTCTAAACTGTGTTCAAACCTGGAACACAAGTAGGGGGTTTTACAGCCTCCTTCCTTCTTAAGGGTCTTTGTTTGCGGTCCTTTCAGCTGCCCTGTCTCCTCTAGGGAAGGTGGGAGCCATAAGACATCAGGGTAGCTAACACAGCCATGGAAGAGGGTCTAGAGCTGTCTGACCTCGCTGGAAGACCAAAAGGGAAGACTGGAAGTCTCCAGAAGCAGTTTAGATGCTGCCTCCCTGCCAGAGAAGTATCTGTTATTGGAAGAACCTTATCAACATTTTCATAGTGCTGTTATTAAGACAGCCAACTTGCCCTAAGCTGATGAATTTTGAAAGAAGCATAAAAAAATTATAAAAAAAAACAACCTTGAAGCTGAAAGAGTAATGAATGTTTTAAAAGCTTGGCTCATTTGAAGTTTCTCTCTTGAGCAGATTAACCCATTCACTGATTACAGCTTCCAAAAAAAAAAAAAAAAGATTATTAGCAGATTTCAAGAACCATGTTAGATATTAAAATATCTCTGACCATTTAATCCTTAGAAGAACCCCGAGATGCAGACATTGGTGTCACGTCCGCCACCAGCCACAACCAGGGGAGCTGGCCTGTGAGACTGTAGCAGCTCACACCCTGGTCTCCATGCTGGGCACGGCCACACTCTGATCCTCCACCGAGGTCCACCCTGGGACTCTGCCAGGACAGATGGCCCACTTAGCCTACCCAAGGACAACCTCTCATGCTTGCCTGCCAGCTCTCAAACCTTCCAGCCTGGCCTACAAGGTCAGAAAGCTCTTTGGGGGGCAGGAGAAGGGGACGCTGCTTGGGCCACCTCCTCCATTCTGGTTCTCCTTGGCTCAGAGGAGCAGGCCACTAAGCAAGAAAGTGGAAGGGAAGCTGCTCCTGGTGGCCCTGAGGCTGAACTGGACTCCAGGGAGGAAGCCCACACCGAGAGAGCCAAGTGTGAACTCCACAGAAGATTGGCTGCTAGCAGAGGTCCCAACTTAACAGGAATGAGTTTCCTGTCACTAGAGGTATGCAAGCCGAAGCCAAACCTCCACCTTCCAGGAATGCGGTGTGAGGAATCCCTGCCTTGGGTGGTGCTGGCGCTCAATGGCATGGAAATACTCTTTATTCCAGGAGCTCTTATCACAACTGACATCATGTTAGCATGCACCAAGGCCCCACTCCAGGTGCCCACCCAACCCCAACAGTTCTGCAGGTGGGTATCATTAGTCCCATTTTCCAGATGCTCAAAGAAGGTCAGTGGCTTATCCAGGTTCACACAGCTTGACCCATATCCAGCTGCTCCCACACCTGTGCTTTTGCCACTCCGAATCTTGCCTGAAGTCAATCTGATTTGTGGAAAGCAATCTTCCCAGCAGGGATGAGGACCTCCTCTGCATAAAACCAAAAACCACCATTTACTGAAAGTCTGCTATGTGCCAGGCACTCTTTTATGCACTTTTTTGCAGATACTACCGAATTTAATCCACCCAGAGCAACTTTCCCCTTCCCTGGATGAAGAAACTGACCTGCAAAGGTGAAGTCACCTGCCCAAGGGCACAGTCAGAGGCGGGGCAAGCGCCCTTGTTTCTTTGAGGTATTTACTGTCAGCAGGGGGCAGACCCAGCCTCAAGGCATGTGGGAGAAGAGGACAATGAGAAAGAAGAGGGATGTGGTGTCTAGGGCAGCCCTGTGAAAGAGCAGCATGTTCAGCGCTGACGGGAACCTGGGGAGGACCCTTCCAGCAAAGGGGCCTGATGGCAGATGAGGGAGGCTGCTCCAAACCCAGGTGGTTTGTATGGATGGCTGTATGGTCTTAGTCAAGTCACTGCCCCTCTCTGAGCTTAGGATAGACCACGGCTTAAAGCAGAGCTCCAAGTCCAGCAGGGATGAGAGGACAGTTGGGGAAACTGAGGCAAGCAGACAGAGTTAGTTAAAGCTATGATTCCATAAGCCCAGACATTGCAGGCCTACCTACCAGTTTCCCAGCTGGGAGTTTTCATTTACTCTCCCCATTCTGGGGAGAGTTGAGAATGGAGATCCCACCACTCAAAAATTATTAGGTTTCCACTATTTGGAGAAAAAGCAGGGGTGGCCCTTGGCAGCTGCCATCCCAGCGTCTTATACTCTCAAATCCCACTCACACCCTTTCCCTCTTCCAATTAGGACCTGCAAGGCACCTGTCTCCAGCCAGCTTCCAGGGAGCTGATCCTATAGGTCTCCTTCATTCATTCATTTATTCACTCAACAAACATTTATTGGGCTCCAGCAATGTCCCATCCCAGAGCTAGGCACTTTCAGGCCCATATCCTTGCTACTCTGGGCTGGGGCCAATGACTCCCCCACCATGGGCCAGGAGAAAGGAAGAAATTCAGCCCTGGTCACATAGCTAAGAAGGAGTAGCGTCCATACCCAGCCTTGGGCCACTGTGTCTGAGATAAACCCACAACTCAGGCCCTGCTGCCTGCACCATGTGTGTGCCTGTCTGAAGGTCCTGGATTTCCCACCGTCCTGGCACCTGTCGCAGTTTAGCAGGTTACCATGGTATCGCTCCCCAGCACCCCGGGCAGCAGGGACCACCATCTGTTTACACGGCTGTCAGAGGAATTGATGTCATGTGAAATTGTCAGCTCAGCAGGATGGGAGGAGGAAGAGTGGGCGGCTCTGAAAGCTTCCAAGCCATCAACACTCATCTCGATCAAAGCCTGAGCAAGTCGCTGCTCCCCTGGGAGGAACGGAGAAGGGGGATTGAGAAAAGAATACCTCCTGAGAGGAAGAAGCAGGTGGCAATAGTAATAGTATTATTTTTCTCATTTTTATCATCATTTACAACTCACAAGCTCATTTCAGCCTCTCGCAGCCTGGAAGGTCAGCATCACCATTAGCTCCATTTTACAGATGTTCCAACCTGCAAAACTGAGGCTCAGAAACATGAAGAGCCTGCTCAAAGTCATAGGCAAACAGGATAGCAGGTCCTGTAGGAAACAGTGCCTGGTCCTCAGGCAAGGAGGCAGGGAGCTGCTTTTGGCCAGGATGGGAGGCGGGTGTGCCCCGGTGGCTCTGCCCAGAAATGCCAGCACAGGGCAATTTGCCTGCTGACCCGACCCGCAGAAAGTGGGAGGGAAAGGACGTGAAGAGCGCTGGGCTGAGAGCCGGGAGCTGCGGGTTCTAAATTGCAGCTCTGATACAAACACTGCTGCAAGAAGGGACAAGCAGCTGGTGTTTGCCACGGCCAAGGCACAACTAGGGGACACTTAAATATCCCTGGAACTATCACTGGAGGATGGAAATCTATTACTTGCTGGCTTAGCATCCATTCCCTTTTTCAGTAAGAGCCTACGGATTCTCCCCCGGGGAGCCAAAACCCCTCTAGCCTTACTCCACCGGGGATTGGAGTCACCCAATGACCAGTCATCCATTGGTCACCCCCAGATGACCTGGATCTAATCCAACCAGTGTACCTCAACTCCCAGCCATGACGATTGGCTCAGGAAAGGGCACGTGACCCAAAAGGAGCCAACGAGTCAGGGAAGAGAATCTCGGGGGATACCTGGGTGGCTCAGTCGGTTAAGTGTCTCAGATCATGGTCCCAGGGTCCTGGGATCGAGCCCCACTGCTTCTCCCTGCTTCTGCCTCTCCCTCTGCCACTCTCTTGTTCTCTTTCTCTCTCACTTCTCAAATTAAAAAATTAAAAAAAAAAAAAGGACAAAGAATCTCTCCTGCTAGGCTCATAAAAGGAGAAAATACAGGCCAGAACTCGGCCACCATCTTGCACCGTGAGGGCACAGCCTGCCTGAGAGGGGAGCTGGCGTCAGGGAAGGCAAGGCCAGGAAGGGGAGAAAAACACATTTCCCCCTGGATCCAGCCAATCCTGAAGGAGAATCTATTGGACTCACAGCAACCAATACATTTCCCTTTTTGCTGAGGTAATTGAATTTTCTGTCAGTGCCACTTGAAACAGTCCTGGTTGGTTCACCCCAACTCATCTCAGCAAAAGAACCCTATGGGGTTGGGCGGAATCACGGAAGAAGATGCCTGGTTAAAAGCGAAACACACCCCCACACACGAGGGCAAAGTGAATAACAACAGATAGTTGCTGACCTGCCCTCAAAGCAGAGTGGGCGGCTCAACTGCAGCGTTTGGTTCTGCTGGCTGGGTTGTGCAAGTTGGGATCAGAGCAGAACCTCAAGAATAGCGGCCAGGCTGAGGCTGCCACAGCAGCCTCTTCTCTCCATTCTCCCCCCTGCAGTAGCCGGCCTTGCCTCTAAATAAATGTGGACCAACTATTCAGAAAATATTGACTCGAAAGGACCCAGACTGTTAGCCTGCTTAAGTGACCCACTTGTCTCCAGCTAGCCCGTGTACTATAAAACCTCATAACTTTGGACAAGTCCTGCTCCTCTCTGGGCCTCAGTTTCCTTGTCTCTGAAGTGGGGACCCCGTTTGCATTAGCCATGAGGAAAGGGAAGCGGTGAGGGACAAGACTTACTTGACACTCACCGTGGAAGGGGCAGGAGGAGCTTGGAGTCTCTCATTCCATGCTGTAAGGCCACAGGTCCCCATTTTCAAATAAGCAAATGTTTCCAGTTGGGAAGGTTTTCTCCATTCAAAAATCTGTCTCTCCTTACTTCGTAAAGACACACACTGAAATATTTATGGAGGGGGTGCTACGATGCCTGGGATTTGCTTCAAGATAATCGGAAGGGAGAGAGTATGTGGAGGTATGCATTAAACGGAATTGACTGGGAGCTGTTGGGACAGGGGTGATGGACACCAGAGGGTTTATTATACTATTTCTCTACTTCTGTATAAGTTTGAAATTTCCATCACAAAATGTTAAAACAGGAAAACAAGACCCCGGTTTGCTATCAGTGTGGGCTGTTCTGACACGTTTCAATGTGCTGCACCCAGAGCCTGGGACGGTCTCGGCCCCGGGGGGTGAAGTGTTCCAGGATAATTGACGGAGATAATCATGTGAGCTTTGCACTTGTGTTTTTTCTCTTCCTGCATCTCAAACCAGGTGGCAACTTCATGCTCCCTGACTTGCAGGAAGGCCGAGGCAGGGCAGGAAGGCCAAGATGCTCAAAGTCTCCAGTGAAGTGCCGGGATTGCTGAGAGCAGTATGGAAATCAGCAGTTGGGCTGGAGCCGGGACTGGGAGCATCTCTGTGGCGACCAGTAGGCACTGTCCACACCCAGTGCCGACAGGACCTCTCCGAGGCTTTGGCAAGGCCTGAGAATGTGCGTCCTTTGCCTTAAAGCAGAGGGCAGGTGACTTCCCTCATGGCTGATGCTGCCCTTCTGGTCTGTCAGGTCTGGACTTGAATTTAAGCCAATTTAAAGAAAAGGAAGAAATATGTACCAGTGGCCACATGACAGGGATGGCAAAATGATGATGTAGGAGGCTCCAAAGAGAGCCTCTTGTGTCCAAAGAGCCACATCCGGGTCCTGGTTTTGCTACTTACAAGCTGTGAGACCCTGGACATGTCATTTCATCTCCTCAGGCCCAGCTGTTCCATTTGTCAGGTGAGGATGACAGAACCAATGTGAAGGATTCTCTGGGAGAGCGAGACGAGGAACTGTACGAGGGACTGTCCTGCACGGCGAGTGGCCCTTCCGCCACTCTCCATCTGACCCACCCACCACCACCCTGCTTTTAGGAAAAAGCTGTTTAAATAGAACCATAATTGATATGCAATCAGCAGAGGCTAATTAAGAATTTCTTTTTGCTCCTTGATTAAATGACATTTTCAAGTCTGGTTTCTTATTTTCTTGGTCGGCTACACAGAGTCCCCCGGCATCTTCTGCACGTGGCGAGGCGGCCCACAGTAAGCCCACAAGCAGGAGTGGGTCGTCTCTAGAGCAGACGACCCAGTACATGATTGTCTGGCCCGCCAGCCCCCACCCTGCATAGAGGGAGAGACTCCCACTGGCAATTCTTGATTTCCTCCAAGCTCGCTCCTCTCCTGGTCTACTCCGACTCAAGGAATGGAACCCCACCCCCTGGACTATCCTTCATTGTCTCCATTCCTCACACGTCCCAGCCCAGGCATCACCGAGGCTGCCGGTTCCGTTCCCCTCCGCCCTCTGCCCACTCCCTCCACTTCCACATGACCTCCCAATTCAGAGCGCCATTCTCTCTTACCCAGAGCTTCTCACTGGTCTCCCTGCTCTCCTTGCCCCCCACTCCTCCTCTCTCCACATGACAGCCTGAGTTTTTCCAAATATAAACCAGAATATTTAAAATATTAATCAAAATCCTCCAATGGCTCTGTACTGGGCTGAGAATAGAAACCCACTCCTTCTTTTGGCATGGCGGCATCATGCGGTCCCAGCACCCACCACGTCTCACCAATGCGGTCCCAGCTCTGCTCACCCAGTTCCAGCCCCTCTGGCCTCCTTCTGTCCCATGAACACACATGCTAAGCTTTTCCTACTTCCAAAGCCTTTGTACCTTCCCACGGCTGCCCCCTTGTCATTCCTCAGGTGTCAGCTCAAATGTCACCTCTGCAGAGAAGCTCTCCCTGACTGCTCCATCTAAAGTCATCCTCTCCCCACCCCCCATAATTCTTTGTTATATAAATGACCCAAAGATGCCCCTGTATATTGGCCCCTAGGTCATTTCTTCACGGCAGGCTGAGACTCATTAGCCCAAAAGCCTGCCAGAGTCAAACTCAAATTTTACAGTAGTCCAGACAGGCAGATTTTTAGTCAGTTAGGGCCTGCCTGCTTTGCACACCCCATGAAACCACATGCGACATTTGCTGGCAGTGGGTGATAGAAGCCTGTGGTTATAAAACCCCAAGCTACTATTGCCCTTCAGAGTTCTGACCCAAAGTCTCCCTTCTGTGCTGCAGTGTGACACCACCTGGACACAGAAGCATCATCTCTGGCCCCCCACACCCCCCACTTCTGGATGCAGCCCCCTCTCCATAGGTCTGTGGGCAGACTCCCACTGTGAGGGACCTCCCCCTTACCCAGCCCTGACACCGCCCAATAAAACATGTGTTACTACCTCTCGTGGTCACATTTTTCCCTTTGATGAGCCCCGTATCCCTTGATCCCCCTATACTCTTACCCACCACTTTGTTGTATTTTCTTCATTATACTTACCATTCTTTAAAAGTACCTGGTAAATTGGTTGCTTGCTTTTTGCCTCTCTTCCTCATTAAAATGTAAAATCTATGTAATCAGTCAATAAGTCCATGGAAAGAATATTTGTCCTCACTAGTAACCAGAGAAATGTAAGCAATGAAATGTTATTTCTTTCACAAAGTTAGTAAAAATTTTAAAATTTGACAATGGTACATGTTCGGGGGGGGGCACACTCATACACTGCCAGTGGGGGTATAAGTTGGCATTTTGGAGGGTAATTCGAAACTTAAAGCACACATAGCCTGTGACTTTAGAAGTTTCACTGTTCAGGATCTGCCCTAGAAATTCATCTCCAGGTCTGCACAAGGAGGGATGGTAAATAAATCAAAAGAGGATTTGCATCTCCAGGAAGATGGAAAACAAGCACTGTTCCCTTGGTGTCATATCGATATGTGAGATAACATACATTATATATAACGTATATATGTATGTGTGTATATGTGTGTGTGTGTGTATATCTCACATAGATAACATACATTACATATAACATACATGAAAAGATTCTGAAAGGTGGAGAGAAGAAGGCAGACTGGTGAGAGACCTCAGGACCCAAGGAACAACAGAGTGGTGAGTTCCCAGGTTTTCTTTTAGCCTCATATATCCCAGACTTGGAGCTGAAGAACCCACCAACCAAAAACAAAAAAAGGTCCAATGAAAGCTTGCTTTTTCTAGCCAAAGGATCAGGAAATGGGCAACATAGAAAGAGAACTTTTAGATAATAACCAGTCTGTGCCATAAACACGGTAGTCCTACCCTCCCCCACACCAGCAAAGGCCAAATGGGGAGCCGGTTTAGAAGAAGGTATCCAACCCTCCCCCCCAACAACCCCACTTGATGACAAAGAAGGCCACACAGGGAGCAGATAGGAGCCCCCGGTTTGCCCGCGGTTCAGCAGAGATGTCAGTGGAGACCACATCGGGAGCCAGAAATCCCATGCCCACCTAGCGGTAATGGGAGTTCCCCCCACCTTGGGTATCAAAGGAAGCTGGATGGGGAATCTGAATTTCTACTCCCATCTGACAATAACAAGGCAGCCCCACGTCCCTTGCCAGAGAA
Source organism: Ursus arctos (assembly GCF_023065955.2). Classification (NCBI taxonomy): domain Eukaryota; kingdom Metazoa; phylum Chordata; class Mammalia; order Carnivora; family Ursidae; genus Ursus; species Ursus arctos. Next base: position 61,696,871 of record NW_026622819.1, read on the forward strand.
TCTTCAGAAGAAGTCAGCTAAAATAGAAGGTTTAAATAAGATGTGGAGTCTCATAACATGATACCCGAAATTTCTAGGTTTCAATCAAATTATTTGTCACACCAAAAACCAGGAAGATCTAAAATTGAGAGGAAAGGCATCAGCAGATGCCAACACTAACATGGCATAGACGTTAAAATCATATGGCAAGGATTTTAAAGCAGCTATCCTAAAAATGCTTCAATAAGCAATCATGAACATGCTTGAAGCAAATGAAAAAATAGAAAGTTGAGCAAAGAAAGAGAAAGCCTTAGCAAAGAGATTAAAAGTACAAAAAAAAAAAAACCCAATCAAGTAGAAATTTTAGAACTAAAAAACACAATAACTGAAATTTTAAATCTCAGTGAATGGGTTAACAGAATTTAAAATACAGAGGAGTCAGAGAACTTGAAAATAGAATATAAATTACCCAATCTGAACAACAGAGAAAAAATAGATTGAAAAATAATTAATGGAACCTCAGGGACATACAGGACTATACACAAAGATTAAATATTTATATCATCAGTGTCCCAGAAGGTGAAGAAAAAGAGGGCAGGGCTGAAAAAGTCCTAGAAGAAATAACAGCTAAAAACTATGCAAACTTGGCAAGACCCCTACAATTTCAAGAAGCTGACCAAACCCCAAATAAGACACAGGAATGAAATCAGGGATATCACTTTACCTATAGAGGAAAAGCAATTTAAAGACGGTATATTTCTCATCAGAAACCATGAGTTCCAGAAAGAAGCAGCACAACAGTGCTGAAAGAAAAAAACTATCTACATCAAAAATAGTCTATAGGAATGAAAGGGAAATCAAGACATTCTCAGATAAAGAAAAACCAAGGGAAATTGCCTCCAGCAAAACTACCCCAAAAGAATGGCTAAAGTGTGTTCCCTAAACAGATAGGAAATGATAAAAGAAATCTTGAAGTATCAGGAAGGAAGAACGGGGTAAGCAAAAATATGGCTAAATACAATATATTTTCCTTCTCCTGTCAAGTTTTCTAAGTTAAGCAAGAGTGGTGGTAGTAATAACCGACAAAGTGACTTTGCAACCAAGAAAATTACCAGAGATGGAGAAGGCTAGTCTATGATGATAAAAGACTAAGTCCACCGAGAAGACAGCAATTTTAAGTGGGACGCACCAAAAAACACAACTGCAAAGTATATAAAGTGAAACATAATAGAACTGAAGGGAAAAACAATAAATCCACAATTATATTTGGAGACTTTAACATACCTTCTCAATAACTGATGGAACAACTAGACAGAAAAGCAGCAAGGACATTAAAGAGTATCACCACCGACAAGATCTAATCAGCATTTAGAGAACACTCTACTCAGTGACAGCAGGATATGCATTCAAGTGCCCACAAAACATATACCAATGTAGCCCATATTCTGGGCCGTTAAAAAAAAAGCCAACAGATTTTAAATAATTGAAATCATACAGAGTATGCTCTCTGAACATAATGGAGTAAAACTAGAAATCAATAACAGAAAGATAGAAGAAAAATCTCTAAACATTTGGAAACTAAGCAGCACACTTCTAAATAATCCATGGGTCAAAGAGATAGTCTCGAGGGTTACCAAAACAATGCACTGAGGGGCGCCTGGGTGGCTCAGGTGGTTAAACGGCTGCTTTCGGCTCAGGTCATGATCCCCGTGTCCTGGAATTGAGCCCCGCATTGGGGGGTCCCTGCTCGGCGGGGAGTCTGTTTCTCCTTCTCCCTCTGCTGTTCCCCCTGCTTCTGCTCTCTCTCTCTCTGTGTCAAATAAATAAAGAAAATCTTTTTTTAAAAAATGCACTGAGCTGAGTGAAGTTGGAAATAGAATATATCAATTTTGGGGGCACAACGAAGGCAGTGTTAAGAGAGAAATTTATAGCACTAAATGCATACATTAGCAAAGAAGAAAAGTCTTAAATCAATCATCGAAGCTCCTACTTCAAGAACTTAGAAAAAGGAGTGCAAAACAAACCCAAAGCAAGCAAGGAAATAAAAAATAATAATAAGCCTAAGAGCAGGAATCAATGAAATTGAAAACAGTAAAACAATAAATAAAAATCAGTGAAACAAAGAATAGGTTCCTTGGAAAGATCAATAAAATTGACAAACTTCTGGCAAGATTGACAAAGGAAAATGAAAGAAGACACAAATTACTAACAACAGGAATGAAACCAGGGATATCCCAGACTCTGCGCATATCAAAAGGATAATAAGAGAAGACGACAAGTTTACACACCTACATTTGACAACTTAGATAAAATGGATCAACTCCTTAAAAAAACACAAACTCCCCTCAACTCACCAAATATGAAATAGGTCATTTGAATAGCCCTAAAACTACCCTAAGGACATTTAATTCATAATTTTGAAACTTCCAAAAACTGAGCCTCCACACACGGATAGCCACCAAACGTTTAAAGAATAAACATCAATCCTACATAATGTCCTCCAGAAAATAGAAAAAGGGGAAAAGACTCTATAATTTGTTTTACAAAGTCAGTATTACCCTGATACCAACATCAGAGAAAGACAGTACAAAAACAAAAACAAAAAAGTACAGACCAATATCTATTATGAATATAGACACAAAAATTTGAATAAAATATTAGCAAGTAGAATCTGCAATATATGCAAAGAATTAAACACCATGACCACATACTAGTCTAATATTTGAAAAATCAATCAGTGAAACCCACCATATTAATAGACTAAAGAAGAAAAATCACATGATGTACCAATTGATGCAAAAAAAAATAGGTATTTGACAAAATTCAACACCCATTTGTGGCCAAAACTCCCAGAAAAATAGGAATGAGGAGTATCTTCAACTTGATAAAAACATCAACACAAAATTGACAGCTAACAGTATAATTAACGGCAAAAGGCCATTGAATGTTTTCCCCCTAAGATCAGGAAAAAAGCAAGGATGTGTCACCTCATCACTCTTATTCAACATAGTGCTGGAGGTTCCAGCCAGTGCAACAAAGGGGAAAAAAGGAAATAAAAGCCGTACAGAGCAGAAAGGAATAAATAACAGTGCCAGTGTTTGTAGATGATATGATTGCATCTGCAAAAAATTCCAAGTAACCTGCAAAAACAAAACAAACAGAAAAACCTAGACCTAGTACATGAGTTCAGCAAGATCGTAGGACACAAGGGAAACATACACATGCAGAATTTAATTGTATTTTTATATACTAGCGATGCACACCTGGATGATGAAATCGAAAATATAGTATTTAAAAGCACTCAATTAAAAAGAGAGAGAGAAATACTTAGATATAAATCTAACAAAACATGTATGGGATTTGCATGCCGAAAACTGCAAAATACTGATCATAGAAATCAAAGACGATCTAAATAAATGGAAAGACATACTCTCTTCATGGATTGGAAGACTCAGCCTAGTAAAGAGGTCAATTTGTTCCCAAATTAATATATAGATTTAACATGATTACCCTCAAAATCCAAGCAATGCTTTTTGTAAATATTGACAAAATTATCCTAAATTTTATATGGAAGGGCAAAAGAACTAGAAGAGATGATGCGATTTTGAAAAAAAGAAGGAAGTGAGACGAATCAGTCTACCCGATTTCAAGAATTATCATAGAGCTACAGTAATCAAGGCTGTGTGGCATCGGTGGAGGGATAGATACATGGATCTGTGGAGCAGAATAAAGCACCCAGAAGTAGACCCACACAAATCAACCCAGGTGAATTTTGACAAAGGGGCAAACGCAATTCAATGAATTTCAACATGTGGTGCTGAAGCAATTGAGCATCCGTAGGCAACGAAAGAGAGGAGAGATGGAGGGGGGAGGAAGAAAGATCATGGACTTAAATATAAAATGTAAAACTAACACTGTTTGGAAAAAACATAGAAGAAAATCTTCAGAGTCTAGAGCTAACCAAGCGCTCTTAGACTTAATACCAAAGTCCAATCCATAAAAGGGAAATTTGATAAATTGGACCTCATTAAAATTTAAAAAGTTCTTCTCCATGAAAGACCCTGTTACTAGGATGAAAAGACAAGTACAGACTAGGAGTAAATATTGCAAACCATGTATCCAACAATGTACACATGGTATATATACATTCTAGCGTGTGTGTGTGTGTGTGTGTGTGTGTGTGTGTTCTTAGAACTTCTCAAATTCATTGTGTTAAGTGAAAGAAACCAGACTCAAAAGGTAGCATACCCTATGATTCCACTGATAGGACTGTCTGGAAAAGGCAAAAGCACAATCGTATGGGTAGAAAATGGATCAGTGGTTGCTGGGAGTGGGGTTAACTTAAGGGAATTTTGGGGGGTGATGCAACTGTTTTATATATTGACTGTGGTAGTGATGGTTATGTGATTGTATGCATTTGTCAAAGTTCATCAACCGCACACCTAAAAAGAGAATTTTTATAATCTGTGAATTTAACCTCAGTAAACCTAACCCAAAAAACCTCTCAGAACTTACCGGTAAAAAACAAAACAAAACAAAAAACACTAACTTACCAGTAAAATAATAAACAATACAACTAGAAAATAGACAAAAGACATGAAGAATGGTTTCACCAAAGAGGACATACAGATAGCCAACAAGCACATGAAACAATAAAACAACGTTTGACATTAGCCATCAGGGAAATACGAATGAAACCCGCAACGAGATACCACTAGACACCTATCAGAACGGCTAAACTAAAAGTGGTGACGCTATCAAATGCTGATGAGGACACAGAGAAATTGGATCACTCATTCACTGCTAGCATCAATGTAAGATGGCTCAGCCACTCTGGAAAATAGTTGGGCAATTTCTTTTAATAAATTAAATGTACAACTATCCTATGACTCAACAATCACGCTCCTAGGCATTTGCCCTGCAGAAATGAAAACTTACGCTTGCTTGCACACAAACCTGTACATGAATGTTTATAGCAGCTTTGCTCATAAGAGTCAAAACTTGAAAACAACCCAGATACCCTTCCATAGGTGATGACTGGTTAAACAAACTGTGGTCCACGCAGTCCCTGCAAAACTATCAGCAATAAAAAGGAACCAGCTACACTACCCGTACACTGATGAATCTCCAGAGTATTTTGCAGAGTGCAAAAGGTCAATCCCAAAAGACTTCACCCTGTAAGCTCCCATTCATATCACATCTTTGGAATGAGATATGTTATAAACAGGGAACAGTTTCTTGATTGCCAAGGGTTAAGGTAGAGTGGAGGTGGTAAGGAAGTGGGTATAGCCATAAAAGGACAACGGGAGGGAACTGGTGGTGATAGAATGTTCTGTATCTTGACTCTATCAATGTCAACATCCTGGTTTTAATACTGTACTGTAGGGGCACCTGGGCGGCTCAGTTGTTAAGCGTCTGCCTTCAGCTCAGGTCATGATCCCAGGGTTCTGGGATCAAGCCCCGCACCGAGCCCACATCAAGCTCCCTGCTCAGCGGGAAGACTGCTTCTCACACTCCCCTTGCTTGTGTTCCCTCTCTCACTGTCTCTCTCTGTCAAATAAATGAATAAAATCTTTTAAAAAAATACTGTACTGTAGTTTTGTAAGATTGTTATCACTGGGGGACCTGGGTAAAGGATGCATGATATTTCTCTGTATTGTTTCTTAAAGTGCATGTGAATCTACAATTATCTCAAAATAAATAGTTTAATTTAAAAAATAATGTAATTGTTTGCAGCATTGCTCATATCAGGGGAAAAACTTGGAAACAGCCTACATGTTCTTAAGTAGGGGAATGGTTGATTATAATGTCAGCTCCTTAAAATGGAATAGTGTGTAGAACCAAAAGAAAAAAAGAAAAAAACTACCTCTGACCTGCCAAGCCATGTTGCAGAACCCTTCATACAAAGTGGTACCATGGATGTTAAAATGCACACACACACAGCGTGGTCCCTGGGTAAGGGCCCGCGGCCTCAATGGTGGTGATATGGCCTCTAAGTGGTCGAAAATTGATTCTTCCAGGCCTAAGAAATCTTGCCCTTCTTGTGTATAAAGCACAGATATACACAGAGTGCATAAGCAAATAAACAATATATCTATAGTATTAAAATACCTCAGGAGGAGTGTGTTTCGGAAAAAATTATCAGAAAGACTCTTTAGCCTCGACCAAAATTTCTCCATTTCTGTACCATTAGCATTTTGGGCTAGATAACTCTTTGCAGGGGGGCAGGGAGGGGGTTGTCCTGTGCAGTGTAGGATTTTCAGCAGCATCTCTGGTCTCTGCCTCTGGATGCCAGCAGCACCAGCTCCCAATTGTGTTACCATCAAAAATGTCTCCAGTCATTGCCAAATGTCCCTGGAAGGCAAACTCACTCCCAGTTGCAAACTGCCAGACAAAGGACTAGAAGTAATACACCAACCCCCCCGCCCCCCGTCATGAGATGGGCTGCACAGTGGGAGTGATGGATCCCTAGTGCTTTCATTTTTGACAAGGAGAATATATTCAGGGCTTACTTGTGTCATTAAAAATTAATTTTTCAAAAATTGCTCTAGCAGGGAAATTCAGTACCCACTAGAATGGGGAAGAGACCTGGCTGGCCCCAGGGGCTAGGATCTAATCCCAGCCCTTTCCCTGTCCCCTGTCTGCTCTCGGACCAGCAGCAAGCCCCCTCCACTGCTCAGTGGGCTTCTGTTTTTCCCCTTCCTCTTGTACCCATATCCCCACACCCACACTCCACCATCGCCTCCATTTTCCACACTTTGCTCCCAAACCTTTGTGCTCAAGCAGCTTTCTGTCAGGAACACTGTCTGCGTCTCCTCTGCCTGGAAAACTCTTACTCATCCCTGGCCACCAATGTCCCATCCTCCAGGAAGCCCTCACCATCCGCCACCAGCATTTAAAGGGCCCTCGGCTGTAATTCCACAGAATGGTCCCTCGGTCCTGCACGCGGACACCACAGTTGCCTGTCTACAGGGCATAGTGGATACTCCGCATTTCCCACCTCCCTCACCCACCCCTTTCTCCCTTGCTCTCAGCTGCACTCGTTCACCCTCTGAATTTGGTTGGCTCAGCGAATGTCAGGCACCAGCAAAGGATGGAACATGGGGGAGAGCAAGGTGGGTGCAGAGTCCTGGCTCCCGCCCTGCTGGGCCCTCCTTAGGCAGCGCCTCACTTCCTCTTCCTAAGGCCACAGCTGCTGTGGGCAGCCTCTCTCCTCAACCACAGCTCTGGGAGGGCTCCAGTAACAGCGTGTTCTTTGTCCCCAGAGGGTAGTGGAGCTTCCCTGCTGTTACACCAGTCTTGCCCTGGGCCCTGCCTTGGAAGCGCTGCGTTAGCCAAGCCCTCCTCAGCTGCCCTTCCTGAGTGCTTCCTGACAGGGCCCTGGTCTGATATGCAGATCTGCCCCTGCCACTCACATATGAGGTCCTTGAGCGCCAGAGCCATGTGTTTTTATTTTGTTTGGTTTTGTTTTTAATCTCAGAACCCCGGGGGTCAGTGCTGCTAGGACCTAGAGCACGGATGTGCAGGGTTGAGTGAGATCTCACTGAGTACATGATAAATGAATAAAGAATAAATAGATGGAAGGACAGATGGCAGATGGACAGATGGATGAACACGTGGATGGTTAGAGGATGGGTAGACGTACAGACTCTGATTTGCAAAGATTAATAACAACTGAAATTGTTTGAGTGCTGTCGGCTTGTTGGGCACGCCACCAAGCCCTTCGTTCGTATATTCACCCAACCTCCATGACCAGTCCACGAGGCAGGAATGTCATTATGAGGAAAGAGAAGCTCGGAAGGGCTAACTCACTTGCTCAAGGCCACAGTTCGGGGGCGGGGGGGGGGGGGGGTGCAGGCCAGGACTCAATCCAAGGCTACCGGCCTCTAGAGCCTGCCATCCTGGTAACCTGGGGTGTGGCTGGATGACTCCAGGACCCCAAGATCCACACTGCCACCAAGGATGCTTTCCTGGGGAATCTCCTGTCCCCCACCCCGTCCACCCCTGCCCCCAGGTCCTGGGTGGCCTTTGCTCTTTTCACAGTGGGCCTAGCTTCTGCACACTTCCCCCCAAGGCCACCCCCCCTCCACGCACCCCAAGTGTCTCTGAGGATGTCTGCTTTACACGTGTGGGGCCCGGGGAGCCACCAGGCTCCTCCAGCTCCGAATCCACAAACCCTTGTTTATCTCGGGAGCTGGCAGGAGCTTTGCAGGTCTGCAGGTTTCTGCTCACAGAAAAAGCTCCTCCCCGGGGCAGTAGCTGGGCTTGGGAAGAGCAGCCTCGGGACCGGCACCCATGGGTTCCTCCTGCACAGGAACAGCAGCAGCTTTAGAGACCTGAGGTGAGGCCCACAATCCCAGCTCTGGGGTATTCCCGGGCCAGGTCCCCTCGGAGCCTCAGTGGCTGGACTCGTGCTTCTGCGTTCAGGTGAGGAGCGGCTGCGATGTCACCTAGCGAAGCTGCAGGTAGTCACGGGTCCCCACGGCACGTCCTCCACCTGCCTGCTTCACCTTCTCACATTCTCCCAAACATTGGCTTTGGCCATCGCCATGACGTTTGTCAACCATTCTCCTCCTCCTCCGGCAAATTAGGAAATCAGAACACAGAGCCCTTAAGAGGCCTTCCGGAGGTCACGCAGCAGGACAGTAGCAGGGCTGGGCTCAAACCCTGGGAAATCTCTGCCTCTTCCCAGCCCTGCATCCCCTGCGCCCCTCCCCCGTCCCCTGTCCACCACCGCACTGGCCCGGGCTCCGGCTTTGTTGTGGAAGCTGTAGGCGTTATTTAGTTCCTTCTGTTATTTATGCACAGCACGTTTGGAACAGGGCCCTGGGTGATTAAAGCGCCTGGGGACAGAAAAGCCGAGCTGAAACATTCGTGAAAATACAGAACGGAAAACAAAGCAACAGCATCAACAGGGACATCCAGGCGGGAGCGCAGGAGTGCCGCTGAGGACACAAACTCATCCCGGTGCCCAGGCGGCAACAGCTTCCTCGTGGGCCCTCCTGTTTCCCAGGTACCCCAGGACCAGCCCATTTGCCATCATTATTGACAGTAGAAGCATCATCCCTAGAGTCTGGGGGTCAGGCATACCTGGTCTACATCCCCGCTCTGCGAGTGCTGGCTGTGTGACCTTGGACAGGTAACTAGCCTCTCTGGGCTACAGTGTGCTGGGCTCTGGTTCCCAGGGCAGCTGGGGAGTATACAGAATGGTGTACGTGAAGCCGCAGCGGAAGACCTGGCACCTTAGAGTCCTAATAAGCAATAGATTTTTGCTTTTCCATGACATTCTAAAAAGCCCTTTTACATACATTATATGGTAGGGTGAGCATCCGGACTCCAGAGTAGACCGTTGGCGACACAGCCCGGCTCCAACTGTGACCACCTGTGATTGGGGAGAGAGTTGTAGAATATCTTAAAGCCTTATTTCCATGCCTTTCAGAGGGGGCTAACCATAACCCCTACCCCTAGGTGCGAGTGAAGTTTAAATGGGGTACTACATGCAGGGACCTATCACAGTTAACTGACACAGGACAAGTGCTCCCTAATTGTCATTATTAATATTTGCCATCTTTCCAACATGCCTCCTTGGCAATCAGGGTATGTGTCACTGCCTGGTTTTACAGATGATGGAAGTGAGGCTTGGGGAAGTAAAATGACTTGAACATGGTCACTCAGCCAAGCATTGGCAGGGCTGGGACCTCTGCACTGGGCTCCTGACTCTAAGTCAGGGCTTTGACCAAGAATCCTAAGGTTGTTCATTCAACAGGACCCTCTGGTCTTGCCAGCTCTGCCCAAACAGAAGGGACTGGAGGACATATGAAAAAGCTTCAGGCTGATCTGGTTTCCAACTCTCTTCCTAGCTGTGTGACCCTGGCTGGAATTCAGTCTCTCTGGGCTTCAGTTTCTCATACGTAACCTGGCAGTACAATCACTGCCTTCCTGCTCGGGTCATCATGAGCAGGAAATGAGGATGGGTGTGAAAGTGCCCAGCACCGAGCCCAAAACAGGGCAAGTGCTCAGAAAATACCACTGTTCCCTCCCCTGCCCCGTCAGTGTATCTGTCATTGCCTCCCCTAGGGATCCTGGCACCAGCTTCATTCCCAGACAGAGAGAGCTGAGTGACTGACGGCCCCTGGCATTCTGGCTGACAGAGTGGCTTTGTCTCCATCAGCCTGCCCCAGACTCCCAGGCACCTGATACAGAGAGCTAATAAAGCCACTGGGGGGTGGGTCAGGCCCAGGCCACTCCCGCCAGCTCCTGCCTTTGTCTCTTGCTCTCCCCCATCCTTCTTCCAACTCTGACTCCTCTCTTCTCTCTCCTTCCCTGATCACCCCTGACACTTTCAAGGAAGCAGCCCCAAGGCCTCTGACCATGATCCAAAACGTACTAACATCAAAAAAGTACAAGATGATTTAATTCTACAAACTCTTCGACATTCTTACTCCGATCCAGGGGCCCGGAGAATACGAAGTTGAACAAGACACAGTTCTGCCCTGGAGGATCTCCAGAGAAAAACGAAGCATCAACAGAAATGTACAAAATAATAGGAAGTGTCATAGTAAATAAGAATTGCAACAGCTGCCATTTATTTGTTAGGCGCTTCCTATGTGCTCCTGTCGAAGGTCATAGCTCAGGTTCAGAGAAGTCATGAGTCTTGGCCAAGGTCACACAGTCAAAACGGGATATAGCTGAGATTCAAACCCAACGCTATCTGGTCTCAAAACTTGGGCTCCTTCCACCTCATCAAGTTTACCTCTGTTGGGAAAGTCCAAAACTTAAAAAAAAAAAAAAAGTTACTATGGAATGTGAAAAGTGAAATAAAAAAACACAAATGTCAGAGTGAATGACTTCGCCTGGGGAAGGGGCAGGAAAAATTCACAGAGAATTCTCGCGAGCTGGATATGGAAGGATGGTGTTTATGTAGGTACAGATCCATACGTCTATTCTACTCTCTCTGTCTCTGCATACCTACATCTGTAGCCATCACCTGGTCTCCCCACTCCCAAACTCCCTGAACAAAACTGTCGCCCTACTCTGTACTATGTACAGTGATTATAACTGAATGCATACTGTTGGGGTTGACTGGTCAATTTAAAAAGCCAGGGGGCTCCTGGGTGGCTCAGTTGGTTAAGCGTCTGCCTTTGGCTCAGGTCATGATCTCAGGGTTCTGGGCTCGAGCCCTACATCTGGGTCCTTGCTCAGCAGGACGTCTGCTTCTCCCTCTCCCTCCGCAGCTCCATCCTGCTTGTGCTCTTGCTCTCTCTCTCAAATAAATAAATAGAGTCTTAAAAAAAAAAAAGAAGTCAGTTAAAGTAGGAAGTGATTTCAGTAATGAAATATATGTAGGCCGTCTCCGTCCCTCCAGGCTGCTATACAAAACACTACAGACTGGGGGCTTATAAAGAACAGAAATTGATTTCTCGCAGTCTGGAAGCTGGAAAGCCCGAGATCAGGGTGCCAGCAAGGTCTGCAAAGTCACATCCCGGTGAGGGCCCACTTCCTGATTCATAGCCAGCCCCTTCTTGCTGTGTCCTCACACGGTGCAAGGGGGCAAAAGAGCTCTCTGGGATCTCTTTTATAAGAACACAAATCCCATTCATGAGGGTTCCACCTCCGTGACCTAACATTCCCCCAAAGGCCCCATCTTCTAACGCCATCAACCTTGGATATGAGGATTTCAACATATGAATTTGGTGGGGACACAAGATATTCAGAACGTCGTATTGCCTAAACCTTGTACTGTAACATAAAGCATCTAAATGGTCATGCATGTGAGCAATATTTAGACAGAAGCCTCCGAGGCCTTTAAGAATTGGTCTGTGGATGGAATTCTGCATTCTCTTTTTTCCATAAACCATAGCCCTAAGACGTCTAACATTTACACTTCGGGCATCCTCAAAGTACAGCAAGAAAATGCAGCCTGAGTGCAGAATCCTTCTGGATTTTTATGCTCATTTTCCTAATACTTTACAGGTCTTTCATCTGCACATAATTGGACAGAATCTCTTTCTAACACTGACCTTTATGGAGTGTCTTCAAAGCATTCAACTCAGTTCTCATAGAAATAGAACTTTCTTTCCTGTATTTCACTTGTGTTGAACTCATTATTGTAATTACATTATTTAGTTAAATCTGATGAGAACTGATGAAACATGAGCATAAAAAAGAGAAGGTGGTTGTTCTGCTGAAAGCTCAATCGAGTGCTTTGGAAATACTCCATACAAATGAGTTCTTGCAAGGTAACAAACATAACTGATAGCTGTCAACAGCAGCACAGGTGACAGGGCATAAACACTGTCACCTCTACTGGAGATAACCTGCCGGCCTTTGGCTTCCTCTGGCTACCAGCAGCAAGGAATGAGGAAACAGTCATTTAGGGGGACAGGCAGGTGAGTGGAGGCCACACAGAGACAATTTTGTATTTCTGACCCCCTCCCAGTGTCCACGAGGGGTGGGGAGCTGTCTGTGTTCTAGCCCCTTCTCATTCTCCCAAAAGGAAAGAAGGGACTAACTAGCAAGATCCTACGACATGGAACAGACTGTTTTCACTAGTGGGCAGGGTCCCTGTGCCAGGAGGGGACAGCTCGTGGTCACAGTCCCTGGCTCTCTTCTCCCGTGCCCAGTGCTCTCAGCTCTTGTCTCGAGTCTTGTACCAGCGCAGGAAGTTGTAAGAACATTCGCTGCGAGGGGATGGCAAGAGAGGAGGGCCCCGTCGATGACGTGGCTGTGCAGGGGGCATGCGTCAGTGTGTGAAGATCCCGGGCACCGGGCTGAGGCACTCGGACTTGAACCTGTGCTAGAGAAAGCTCACTTGGACAGTCGACGTAGACAGCTGTCTACGGGGAGACGACGGAGGAGGCTGCGGCAGTCACCTGGGGGCCGAGGGGGAAGGGGTGGGGAACCAGACTTCACAGTGGAGTAGACATGAGGAGTGAGGAAGAAGGGGTCTCTGGTGATGCTGAGCTTTGTGCCTAAGAGCCAGGGAAGACAGGAGTGCAGACAGGCCGGGAGCCAGGAAGCTGAAGTCCTTGGTGTTGGCCATTTGAGTTTTGTGTCGTTAGATGGGCAGTCAGAAGGAGAATTCCAGGAGCCCGGAGACATGCAGACCTACTGAGGGGATGGCATGTTGGAAACGGAGCTGTTCTAACCGCTTGAATTGGGTGAAGAACACCCTCTGTCCCGAGGGTGTCTGAGGGTTCTCGCTCGATTCAGTAACTGGCAGCTGAGCAGATTGGGTGGAAAAATCCAGGGCTTTGAGATCATCCCGATCTGGGCAGAAATTCCTAACTCTGCTGGGATGCGTTCTGTGAGGCTCTGGATGTGTGATTTAATGTCTAGGAGCCTCTGTTTCTTTACCTGCGAAGTGGAAATACATAAAAACACGTTCTTCGTGCACTATACTGAGAATCCGATGAGGCAGGAGAGGGAAGGGCAAGCTAGCGCCTGACACATAGTAGGTGCTCAGTAAACAGCGCTAACTGGAACTAGCCATGGTATCTGATGTGTAATTTATACAATACCAGCTAGTATTTTATCAATCCTACAGAAATCAAAGAACGATAATTCTAGAGCAGAAGGTCTCATGACTCCAGGGCATTTGAGAGACAGGTATTTCTTGATCTCACACCGACAAGACTTTCCTGGGCTCTCCTGGGTGCCCAGGCCTGTGATAAGGGCTGGGAATTTAGGAGGAGCTTCCAGAGTTTACTGTGCCTCGCCCCCCTCCCCCACCCCAAGCAGACAGTCACGATCACCAAGGGGGGTTCCCCCCAGTTGCATAGGAGCTCTAAAGAGCTGACTTAAACAGACATTCCACGCTGGGCACTGGGCACACAGAGAAGAGTCGCGCCAATCCTGCACCCTGGGGGCTTAGAGCCCAGTGCTGGGCATCAGTGAGTCTTGAATGAGCTTTTTCTCCAGGAACCAGTGTCCACCCCCGCCTCAGGCTCCCTGCCCAGGCCCAAGGCTGCCAGCCCATCTGTGTCCTTGAGAACATGCTGGGCTCCTGACCCAGGCAGCAGCTGGTCCACTACCCACTGCCCCCGACCCGGCACCTGTCCAACTGCGAGGCAGGGAGGACAGAGAGGATCTGAGAGCTGGGAAGGAACATGGCCCTCATCCAGGGCAGGGAATGTGCAACTCGCTGAACCTGGAACCAGAGCAAAGCTTGATTTCCCGCGAGCTTGGCCCTCTGCCAGCTGTGCAGGTTTGCAGCAGCCACTTTTCACTCTGAACCTCAGTTTCCTGATCTGTACAAGGGCAATAATAAATGTCTACCTCAAGGGTTTATTGTAAGGATTGTGTAGGAGATGCACAATTAGGACCCTTTGGGTTGAAAATGACAGACATTCATTGAATGCCAGCTTAAGGGGAAAAAAATAAGGGGGCAGTTATTGGTTCAAGGTGTGACTGAAAATTTGTGAGTGGATCTAACCAGAAACCAGGGACTCAAACGTCATCAGAAATCTGCTCCCCTTCCCTCTCCCTCTCCCGCTGTCCCACTCTCTCCCACTGTCTTCCAGAATTGCTTTCTTTCGCGGCAGGCTTCGGCTTATCTTCTACCTCAGTAGAAAGAGAGGGCTTCTTTACCCACGGTCTACCTCGAAGTCTGCCTCAAAGTGGACTCTGCTTGGCCACCTTTAGGTTAAATGTCCACTCCTCAGCCAATCACTGCGGTCAGGGAGAGACCCTATTCCACTGGCCCAGTTGGACCACGTGTCCATGTTTAGAATCCTGGATTCCACTTTGGCCCATCCCCAACCCAGATAACAAGGATTCAGTGTGGAGAAAAACGTATCCAAAGGAAAATCCAGATGCTATTACAGATAAAAAGGGGACTGGATAGTGAGCATGTCAAAACAACATCCTAAGCGTTATCAACACCACTGTCATCACCGTCATCCTTACAGGCAAAGAATAAATCTCTCCTGTGCGTTCCTGTGAGTCACTGCTCCCCATGTGGCCCCTTCCACAACCATTCTGTGCCTAGGAGAGGACTCTTGGCACTCTGGCGGGGTCTCCGAGAGCCCAAGGCTCCTCCATTTGCCTGCCCCCAGAAATTGTCCAGCCCCTGCCTTCACCCTCTCTCTACGTCCTGAGATGGACCTGCCCCAGTCTCTGCTCTCACCCAGCACCAGACCCCAGCCTTTATTCTCCTCATCCTTCATAGCTGAGGCCCCCTGACCACCACTCTTTGGGCCCAGTTCTGCTGCAATTCTGGACAAAATCAGGAAGTCTGAAAGAACTCCAGACCCTTCTTTAAAGCCCATGACGCAGAGTACCACACTTCTGCGCCTGACATCAAGACCTGTTTTCGTCTCCGGAATTTATCCTTGGCCCTGCATCTTGAGTTCCTATCTGGCTATCTGCATTGGATGAGTCTATCAGCAACCTTTTGGTTGCAAAGAACGGAGAACCTCACTCAAATTGACTTTTAAAAACAAAACAAAAGGCATGTATTGGCTGATGGGCACAGAAAAAAAATCCAGAAGTAGTTCAGGCTTCAGGCAAAGCTAGATCTAGTAGCTCAATGACATCTCCAAGGATCTGGTTTCTTCCCCCTGTTAACTCTGTCTTCTCAGTGTTGACCTCCTCCGGAGGCTGTTTCCCTCGTGTTCCCAAGAGAGATTCAAGTAGCTCCCAGGCTATATGTTTCCACTTTTATAGCCAGCAAGAAAGAATAGCTCTTTGTCCCAGAATTCCTAGCATAATTCTAATAGATTAATTCTGATTGAACCAGCTTAAGTTTTGAGTGGTCTGTTATGTATCAAAAGTAACTGGAACACCATGCAAATGGATGCAAAGTCACTTCAAAAGAGAATAATTTTGATATCAAAGTATTAAGAGACACCCTTGGGGAAAATTTTTCAATCCATGAATATCTGTTCAAAAGAAGCTTCTTGATAAATGTACTGCAAAAGTCAAATGAAAAATAACAAATGTTGTAATGAGCTGTCCAATTTTACTGGAAAAAAATACACCCTTAAAAAATTAAATACTTCATTCAATTCCTATTTGTCCTTAAAATCAGTACATAGTTTCAATTATGACCTATGTTTTGTTAAATATTGGTTATCATAGATTTTATTTCATTTTAAAACTCTTGACAAAGTCCAAATCAAAGCTATTAACTTGCATTTATGACAAAATTATAGTCCCTCCTTGAAGTGGTTCATATTGAGTGATTTTTTTCCTGATCCCCAGTTAGTCTTAGGAAACTAAGATTCTCTTCTGTATGTTTGGACCATAACATGTCAATGTTGTAACCTCCGGCTGCCTGTCTTGCTTTCTTCTTAGCACCAGAATAAAGGAATGCCCCAATCTACACGAATCTCCCCCTGCCCCATCCTGCCCCTCCGGCAGTAAATTCCCAGCCTCCTTGCACCCACTGAGAAAGGGCATCAAGGGCTACTGCCTCTTTCCACCGTCCCAGCAGGCCTGAACTACCTCATTCTCCCTCCCACTGTGTTTTTCCAGTCTCTCCACCTCTTTGCTTTTCAACTTCATCTTCTTCCCTTTGCTGTCCTCAGCTCTTCATTCCAGATGAATACTTGGATTATCTCAGCCTCTTCCGGGAAATAACGCAGACCAATTCTATTCAGTCCCTGACACCAGCTCATAATGCTGACAATTCTGCCAGACTGGCCTCATTTGTCACCAAGAGAAAGAAGCTGCAGTTAACCATCCATTCTCAAGGAAAACTGAGGTTGACACACTTCACACAGCTTTGGGCCTGGGTCTCAGGGCAGGAAGCTTGGGGATGGTACTTCACATCAGGAAATTTCAAATCCAACCTTTTTTCCATCAAACTTTGGGGCTCAGAAACCACTATATGGTGGTTAGAATCCCTTATGTCGAAAATATCAAAACATCCAACTCAAACCGGTTTAAGCACTAAAGGGAATTTGTTACCTCATATAACTGAAAAGGGCAGAGGCAGGTAAGGCTTGGTCCAGACATTCAACTGATGCCACCAAGAATCCAGTTTCACTCCATCCCTCCTCTCTGCCTACCTCTTCTCATTTTAAAGCTGGCTCCTCCCTTGGTCTCAGGACATCCGTCAGAATCTCCAAAGGTTACTGAAGTCCACTCACCAACAGCTCAATACAAGTCTCAGCAATGAGTCATTATCATTATATTAATTCAGCCTTATCAGAAGGGCCATGATCCTTCCCCCAGTACTCTGCCCCCACCCTGGCCCTGGCCCTCAGCGTATGTGCACACATTCCCTGAAAAGCAAAATATAAACATCTGTCCCACCCTTCAGACAATCCTGATATATTAGTGTTTCTTTCAGCCTTTTAAAAAGTATCTATATGTTTATATCTATATGTGCTAGATATGGAGAAAGATTGATTACATGTGTATATGTTATACATAAAAATGCCATATTATACTTTTTTAATTGAAGTGTAGTTGACACACAATGTTACATTAGTTTCAAGTGTATACATAGTTTACACTTGACAAAATGTTGACCACACACACTCATTTTGAACTGTTCCCCATGTGAACTAATAATACTCTTTTACAATATAGTTTCTAATGGTAGCATCTAAGAACAACCTCACGCTACATCAGCATTTCTTTACGGCTTCCCAACCGCCAGTGTTTTTATTTGGAATTCCTAGTCAATGCTTCAGTCTGCTACTGTAAAAAAGAAAGAAAGAAGAAAGAAAGAAAGAAAGAAAGAAAGAAAGAAAGAAAGAAAGAAAGAAAGAAAGAAAGGAAGAAAGAAAAAGAAAGAAAAAACTTTATAAAATTTTTGTTAATCTAATCAGTTGTAATAATGGCATTATGGTTATATTTAAAAGGAGGAAAAAGTCTTTATTGGTTAAAATGTACTTACTGACAAGCCAAATGTGAAGATATTTGGGACTTGCTTTAAAATATTCCAGGAATAGGAGCCCCTGGGTGGCTCAGTCAGTTAAGTGTCTGCCTTGCGCTCAGGTCATGATCCTGGGGTCCTGGGATCGAGTCCCTCTTTGGGCTTCCTGTTGAGAGGGGAGCCTGCTTCTTCCTCTCCCTCTGCCCTTCCTCCCCACTCGTGCTCTCTTTCTCTCTCTCGCTCTCTCCCTCTTTCTCTCTCTCAAATAAATAAATAAAATATTTTTTTAAATAAAATAATATAGGGGCGCCCAGGTGGCTCAGTCAGTTAAGCGTCGGCCTTTGGCTCAGGTCATGATTCCAGGGTCCTGGGATTGAGCCCCCCATTGGGCTCCCTGCTCAGCAGAGAGCCTGCTTCTCCCTCTTCCACTACCCCTCCCCCTGCTTGTGCTCTCTGTCTCTCTCTGTCAAATAAATAAATTAAAATAAATAAAAAATCTTTAATATAAAATAAAATATCCCAGGAATAAATAGAAGTGGGGAGCAGGGGTATGATTGCTGAATAAGAAAAACAAAAAAGAATTGAGTCTAGGAGTGGCACCTGGCTGGCTCAGTCGGTGAAGTGTGCTACTCTTGATCTTAGGGTTGTGAATTCAAGCCCCACATCGGGTGTGGAGATTACTTAAAAATAAAAACTTAAAAAAACAAAACAAAACTGAGTCTAACGGGCCCTGATTAGCTGACTTGGATTATGTCATTACATGATCCTCATGTTATCTCTGTAACCGGAGAGATGAGAGACACTATCTGGCTTAAGCTCTTTGGGGTTGGAGTCAATGCCAACTAAGCCGCATGGATGAGAAAAGCAGGCTACTCTTAGGAAGGCAGACATGGATGTTGGAAGGCTAAAAATTAACTCCAGACCACAAGTCTCACCTCCTTCCTGGATGGAGGGCATGTTAAGGGACTTAACTGTCCCCAAGCTGGCAATAACAATATGTGTCTGCACGCCTTTGCCCAATTTGCCAAGTTCTTTTCCACCCATTACCTCCTTCGAGCCTCCTATTTTCTCTGAAAGGTAAATACTAGTAACCCTGACGTCCAGATAAGCAAACTGAGATTCAGGCCAAGAACACATAACTGGTCAGTGGCAGAGATGAGACTTGGAACTCCTAAATTCTGTATTTCTTCATGATAATGCCACTGACTTCTTAGGAGATGAGTTTCTAGAAAACCACATTCAAAGCTGCTCCCAAGTGACAAAACATGGTCTGATACTCAGTTCTTGATCCCCGACTCAGTACACAAATAGGCCCACAGGACAGCCTGTCGTTTGACACTCCTGGTTCTAGAAATCCTGAATTCTACCATCTGTGAACCTAGGGGACATAGCCCACCCTCAGGCCCTGTGACAGCACTATTGTTTCCCATCAGGCAGATTCCTGGGTTGTATCCAAGCCAGCTCCATGGGACTCAAAGTCCCTTCCACTTGGACTCTCTTCATCCAATGTGTATCAAATATCCACTAAAGCCCAAAGTCCTCGCCATAGCAGTCAAACCCCCCTACCCGTTCCTCTGACCTCCCCTCCAACCACTTTCCCCTCACTCACTCCACTTCCTTCAAGTTTCTGCTTAAATATCACCTTATCGTGAAGTTTTTGCTGACCCTTCAGAAAAAATATCAATGTCTCCAGCACTTGTCAGTTCCATCTGTTTCAACTGTTTCCATAATAATTATCACAACAAATATCTTACACATTTACATGGGGTATTGTGTGTCTCCCTTTCCATGAGAAGGTGAGCACCTCAGTCCTATCTGGTTTTGTTCATTGATGAATCCTAAGTATCTGAAACTGTTCTTGGCACATAGCAGGTGCTCAATAAATATTTGTGAAATAAAGAATGCTAGCAACACAGCCAACTAGCCACACTCTCTTGCCTTTAGAGTTTTCCAGACATGGGTGACAGCAGCCTAAGTGCCCCCTAACATCAGAAGGCTAAGATGAGGTTTTCCAGGGGAATGTCCTCAGAGCCCTTCTCATTCTTAAGGTGTTCCTCTCCCCCTGACCCACCATGACAGTGGGTGGCTGGAGTGATAACCAGAACACCAGTAACTTCAAAGAAACCCTTTCTCCTTCTCTTTAGGGTCAATTTTTTAGGCCCGCAGGGCTGGTCAAACTTGATTAGTATATCCTTCTTGGGTGGAATGGAGCCTCACTTTACTTAAGGGTACTTGGCACCTTTATTTTATTTCTGGTTTCTATGGCCTTAGCCGACACTGAGACAGAAACAATCCATATGAACACCCTGCTACACATACGTCATATCACTGGATGTTCATGGTGCCCCAGCAACACAGATGTCTTTATCTCCATTGTGCAGATAGGGAAACTAAGTCTCAGAGAGTCCTTCCTCTCTGGCCTCTGAGCCTGGAGAAATGCTCACAGAGTACTTGTCTCTCAGGTGCCCCAGAGAGCTATGGGTATTACTGTTCCCCGCCCCTGGATGCCACCCCTAGATAGTGAGTCAGGGTCTGGTCATGTGCTGTTTGCTCTGTAGGACTCTGCTTCCCACCCAGTGTGAGAACACGCTCTACCCCAACCAGGGAGCACCCAGAGAAGCTGCTGATCCCGATCAGCTGGACCTCTGGTCCACCGCTGTGATAAGCAGCTTGGTGGGGAGATAAATGGATGTGATGATTAGCCTCAAATGAGGTTTAGGGATTATCTGTGGATTTTCTCTATCCCTGTGGCAGACACAATGGAGAGGGGAGGGGCTATGATTTCAGTACTTTGGAAAGGGACCAAGCACATTCAGGACTTGAATCATACCAAATCTCAAGAGTCAAATGGGTTCTGGTTTGGATCTGCGCTCTGTAAACTTGGACAAGTCACTTCACCTCTCTGAACCTGTTACCTCTCTCTGAACAAGGAATTGAAGACATGCTAAGAATGTTCCTCCACATCAGAAGAGGGTCACTCCCCAAAGTTCTGGTTTGAAGGATTCTACGCAAAACCGCAAAGCTCTAGGTCAATTCCCTCTAAGCACCTTGTCTCCTATCGCATCTCCGCAGCAATATCTTGAAGGAGCAAACTGAATTGCCATCTAAAACAACACTAATCCTAGTAGCCAACATTTGCCGAGCTGCTTCTACGCAAGCACCTCACTGGCATGTGACTATTTAATCCTCTCAAGAATCCTAAAAAATAAATTCTACTTCCTTCTCACTTTACAGAGGAGTAAATTGGCCTCATGTGGCTTGCCCTGTGTCACAAAGTTGGTGAGGGGTAAGACCAGTCCTAGAACCCAAGTTCTATTCCCCAAGGCCAATATTTAAACCCTCTGCTAAATGCCTCAATTGCACATGCCATGATTTCTGTAGACTGTTCTGCTAGAGGCTTGAAATGGCTTCATGAGAGTGATCTTTACGCAATCTGATTGAACTGCTTGCATGAGTCCATCCATACTTGCCTCTCTGTGTCCCTGTTTTCTCATCTGTAAACTGGGGATGATAACACTTCCTTCCAAATGGCTGTTTTGAGGATTGAATGAGATATCATAAAAGTTCAAGAACTATCAGTTTTCCTTCTTTTCCCCTCAAAAATTAATATAAATTGGTTTGCTGAAATAATGACAGCTGGGATTTTAAGAACCTCATCAACAGAAACAGGAAAATAAATCGGGTCTGAAATTGATAATGTTGGAATTGTCTGCCTACTATCCAGCATGTCACATAATGCCGCAACTTCTGAGATGGGGTGCAGGCTGACATGAGAGCAAATGACACGGAAAACAGGGTGGAGAAGGTGTCACTGTCACTGATTCACTTTCTTTTCCCAGCCCTGCAGTTTCAGAGAAAAACACAATCGACATAGTCTTTGCTTTCATGGAGATCACATTCTGGTGAGAGAAGCAGAGAATAACAAAAAAAAATACGATATTTGAAGAGCAGCAAGTGTTATCAAAAATAAAGCAAGGTAATCATCTAGAGTGTAACTTGGGAAGAGAAGGGGCTATTTTAGGGAATGTGGGCAGATCAGCCTTCTGTGAGAACACATTTGTAGGAAAGCCTGAAAGCACAGAGCTGAGGCCTCTGGCTGGGAATAAAAGGTGCATATTTAAGGAATGAAAAGAAACTTTGTGGCTGGTGTGGAATGAGCAACAGGTTAAGTGATGGAATAATACCATCCAATAGATAGGTGGGCACTAGACCAGGGAAACCTTCGAGGAAGTTTGAGTTTTATTCTGAGTTCAACAGGAAAGATGCCATGAGAGATTTAGCAGACTCATAACTTGATCTGTTTTATACTTTGAAAAGTCACATTGGACCCAAACAAATATGGACATTCAGTTTATAACAAAGATAGCGGGCAGAACAGTGCAGGGGGGGGTGGCTTCTCTTTCAATAAATGGTGTTGTGTCAATAGAGAAGCCATATGATCAAAAAATATTTAATCTTAACCCCTATTTCACAACATACACTAAAATCAATTCTATATGGATTGCAAATCTAAATGTAAAAGGTAAAACAATGAGGATTCTGAAAGATAACAAGAAGAATGTTCTCTTGACCCTAGATGGACAAAGATTTCTTAAACGGAACACAAAAAGCACTAACTTTATGTAAAGCAAAAAAAATGATAAATTGAACTATGATAAAATCAGCAGCTTTTGTTTGTCAAATGACACTAACAACAAAGGAAAAGGGCAAGCCACAGCCTGGGAGAAGATATTTACAATATATATGGTTTCACAGCGCCTGGGTGGCTCAGTCGGCTGAGTGTCCCACTCTTGGTTTCAGCTCAGGTCATGATCTCAGGGTCATGGAATCGAGCCCTGCATTGGGCTCCCCACTCAGCAAAGAGTCTGCTTGAGATTCTCTCCCTCTGCCTCTCCCCATGCTCGCCCATCTGTGCTCTCTCTCTCAAATTAATAAATAAATCTTTAAATATATAAATATATATGCATATATATACATATATAAATATATATGTATATATACATATATATATGTATATGAAACCATATATATATATGGTTTCAAAGGATTCTTACTCAGAATACACAAAGGACTCCTACAAATCAATAAGAAATTAGTAGATATCACAATAAAAGAATTGATAAGACATCAACAGGCACTTCACAAAAGGAGTTTTCCAAATAGTCATTAAACCTGTGGAAAATAGTTCCTTAACCATCAGATAAATTCAAATTAAAACCACTACATACTACACACATAGAACGGCTAAAAGTAAAAATAGATTGCCAATACCAAGTGCTGGTGAGGATGTGGAGTAATGAGAACTCTCATACCCATCTTATGGGAGTGTAAATTCGTACTCCCCACTTAGGAGAGCTATTTGAAAGTGTCTACTAAAGCTGACTTATATGCATACCTCACCTGTTTATTCCACTTCCGGGAATACATACCAACAAAAATCCTTACATATATGTATCAAAAGATCTATACAAAATTTGGAAGCAACCCAAAAATCCATCAATAAATTGAGAGATAGTCGTATAGTGGAATATTACACGGCAATGAAAAGTAAGCCATTGCCGACATAGGCAACAACATGAATGAATCTCACAAACATGGTATCAAGCAAAAGAATCTAAACACAGAAGAATACATACCATACTATTTTGTCAGCCAGTAGCACTGATCTATAGAGGCAGAAGACAGAACTGCACTTACTGAGGAGGAGTAAGGGGCTAACAACTGGGGTGCCACGATGGGGGACTCGTAATGTTCCATTCACTGTCTGGGTGATGACTGCACAGCTGTGTCTACTTTGTGATCATTAACTAAACTGTTTACATGATTCGTGTTCTTTTCTGTGTAAGATATATATTTTAAAAATCACTTCAGGTAGCAAGAATGGAACCAGAGAGACCTTCTAAGAAACTTCTAGTAGTCCAGGCAGGAGATTGGGTGGTATGGAAGAGAGGGATGTGGTGGAGAGGGAGAGAAGTAGACTAAGTTAGGATGTATTTTGGTGGAAGAGCTTAAATGATTTGCTGATGGATTGGATGCTGAGAGAAAGGAAGAATTCTACAGTGGCCCCTGGGTTTATGGCCGAAGTGTCTGGGCAGGTGTGGAACCACGGGTCCAGATGAGGAAGACCAGAAAAGGAAGCAGCACCAGTTAGATGCCTTCATATATGACCTCATCTATCTCCCCCAGCAACCTTCCTTGGTAGCAATTTTAACCCCATTTTACAGAAAAAGAAACTGAGGCTCTCAGAGATTAAATTATTTATCCAGGCTTACACAGGTCTGGGAGGAAGCAGAATGGGAAGATTTTATCCAGGAGGCAGACAGGGATATTGTTGGAGACTGCAGCCTCAGGTCAAACAGCCAAGGTTTAAACCTGCCTCTGTCAGCATGCAACCCTGGGCAAGTTTCTTCTTTTGTCTTTATCTGTAAAGCGGGGTTAAGGGTCATACCCTCTTCATAGAACCGGTTAATATATGTCAAGAGCTTTAAAGGAGCCTGATGCAAGTCAGCCGTCTGTAAGTTAGCCATATCAGGGTCCAAGTGGACTTCCCATAGGGGTGGAGAAACAGAAGGTGGATTTTAGTTCTTGAGCCAAGACTGAGTTTCATTAGCATGGTGATTGCCCCAAAAACACTGAAACAAATGATGGCATATAATGTTATTGCCACATAATAGAGACGGTCGGGACAAAAATCCAGGAGCCAGAAGACATAAAGTGCATACAACAGAGGAAATCCTGGTTTGGCTGGGTGTTGGCCACCTGGGTGCCAAAATGCTTTTCTGTATATTGGAGAGGAAAAGTGTCACAGTTATTCTGAACCATTTTGGAGGGCTAAATTCCAGCTTCCCTAAGGTGCTCCAAGGTAGAGAGACATAGGTGTTTACTTTCCAGAGTCAGGAGTCCAAGAATTCTGCACCCTTGGTTTAAGAGATGTTTCTCATCACTTCTCTCTTATTTGAATTATTGTAGCAGCTTCTAAACTAGATTCTTCCAATTTCTTCCCTGTCAACAAACACTTCCTGAGCACCCACATTGTTCCAGGGGTCATTGCTAGGTGCTAGGGAACAATACCAATGAACCCACAGGTATGATGCCTTCATGGAGCTTTGAGTCCACATCACTCCAGAGTGATATTTCTGTGAGTGGAAAGCACTTTACCAATTGTAAAGTACTGATCCAATGGTGCTACTGTAGGATGATCAAGGTAATGATGGCAAGTGTTAAAGCAGAGCTCTCGCCTTTCAATGTGGCTGTCTGCTGCCTGCAGGATTAAGGCATAAAGCCAAGTCCAACCTGGATTCAGCCGCACTTCCCAGCCCCTATCCCTTCTCCCAGCCTTACAATCCACCCACACCAAAACACTAGTAGTCCTTTATTTCCACACCCCAAGACCCTTGAATATTCTTCTGTCTGAAATACTCTTCACCTACGGTCTGCCTGGAAACTCCCACTTATTCCTTCAAGAGCCAATCCCAACCTCCCGTAACTCCGCCCCACAGGTAGGTTCATCCCTCCCCTGTCTCCTTTTGCAGCATTCTCTACATGGTTGTTTCTCAGTAGGCTTTAAGATATAACAGAATAGCCTAAGAATCATCTTCAATCTTGGGACAACCCTGCTTAGTAGTCATTGGGATTCAGCACGTCTGGGGCGCGTAATGGCTAAGAACTCAGGGCTCAAGTCAAACAAACTCAGGTTAAGTCCAAGCTACACTCTTTACCAGCCTCGTAACCTTGGCTGGGTTACTTAACCTCCTTAAGGTTCTATTAACTCCATAAAGCAGGCATAGTGATAGGCAGGAATGATTCGTTGCGACAAAGTACATAAAACAGTACAGGGGTGCCTGGGTGGCTCACTTGGTTAAGTGTCTGCCTTGGGCTCAGGTCATGATCTCAGAGTCTTGGGATCAAGCCCCGCATCGGGCTCTCTGCTCAACAGGGAGTCTGCTTCTCCCTCTGTGTTTTCCCTCTCTCTCTCTTTCTCTCAAATAAATAAATAAAATCTTAAAAAAAAAAAAAACAGTACAGTACCAGACACCTAGGAAGTGCTGAAAAAATTGTAATGGTTACTGAAAGAATTTTGGTTTATTCTGCCCCAGGCAGCCTATCCATTTCTTCCCCACCCCACCCATCTCCAAGTTTGAGGATCAAATTGTATTATAATCTATTGTTTATGGGCCTGTGTCTCTTACTAATGTGAAACCCTAGGGGGCAGAAGGCATGTCTTAGTTCTAGATGCCCCGCACATAGCACAGTTCTGGAAAGAGCATCACCATTTGCAACCTGTGAGATCTTGGTCAAGTCCGTCTGCCTCTTGTGGCGTCAGAGATTTTCAATGTTGGGAGATAATGCTTACCAAATAAGGCTGATATGAATACCAAATGAGATTATGGATGTGAAAGCGTTTCGTGTGTTGTGAGGTGAGTTGTAGTTATGGTTATGCCATCCAGGGAGAGAAGGGGTTGTCATCTCACAGCCACGTGTCTGTGGCCCTCCATTTCCTCCTCTTTCTCATCCCGTGGAATATCAGTGTGACCCTTTCTCCTCAAACATTCTACTCAATTTATACCAAACAAAAGATCCCACAATGACTAGCACAGTAGCTCCAGCCTTTCCAGGGAGACAGGGACTATGGATGCCCTGGTGTGAGGTAAGTTTCTCTCAGAATGTCAGCCACTGAAAATACTGAAGCAAGCCAGACAGACATAATATCCTCCCCCCGCCCCCGCCGAGTAGAGTTGTAATGCTAGTTGAGGGAAAGCTGAAGATAAACAAGTAAATCTACAAATAAAATCATTTCAGAGAGTAATAATTACTAAGAAAAATGAAGTAGAAAATGTTATAGAGTAATTGGGGGAGTGAAAATTATATGGAGTGGCCAAAGGTCTTTTGAGAAGGTGATATTTGAGCCCAAATCCAAAAGACAGGAAGGATTCGGCCGTGTGAAGATCAAGGTTAAAAGGGTTCCAAACAGAAACAGAAAAAAAAATTGTTTAAAGCAATTTGGTACAAAATGGAGGTTACTGTAGGTGGAATTACTGAGTCAGGAGAGAGTTGGTGGTAATGAGGCAGGAGGGGTAGACAGGGAGGCCACCATGTGAGGCTTTACAGGCTATGATTAAAATAGAGAGAGAGAGAGAGAGAGAGAGAGAGAGAGAGAGAGAAATCAAATGAACAACCAAGGGAAAGAAAGTTACTTTGACCTCTGCTTCTCATATGTGCATACATTCAGCAGACACAATTCAACATCTCTCGTGTGGGGACACCTGGGTGTTTCAGTCAGTTAAGCGTTCACTTTCAGCTCAAGTCATGATCCCAGGATCCTGGAATCAAGTCCCATATCAGGCTCCTTGCTCAGTGGGGAGTCTGCTTCTCCCTGTGCCTGCTGCTTCCCCTGGTTGTGCACTCTCTCTCTGACAAATGAATAAATAAAATCTTTTTTTTAAAAATCTCTTCTGTGTCAGTCATCGTGTTAGAAGATGGAGATACAAAGAAAAATAAAATATGGAGCCAGTTTGCATGAGCCTGGTAACCAAGAATATAGATGCATAGGTGATTACAGTACAACATGAGAAGAGGTCTCCTAGAAGGATGTGAAGGCTGAGGGAGCTTAAGGAGGGAGTGATTGTGCCTTAGGGATCAGGAAGTTCTCTTTGAGAATGAGGACACTTTAACTTGCAAATAAAGTGTAAGTAGTAAGGGGAAAGAATGTTCCAGCCAAAGGGAGCAGCAGATGCTAAGGCACTGGGGTGAACCTGTTCATAGTGAGTGGTTTCTGTTCAGGTAGCAACACACCTGGAAAGGAGGCCGTGGATCTTGCTGATGAAGGACCTTCAGTGCCACACCAGAGAGCTTGCATTTTATTATGGATGCACTGTATATATGGAAGGTTTAGAACGCTCTCTCTAGGACATTGTAGATAATGGACTGGAATGAGATATTAGAGGCACTGATTAGAGGTACTGCAACAGAGCAAGTACAACACCTGCATGTGGTTGTTGGTCACGGAAATGGGCGGGGGTGGGGGGCGTGGAGTAGGCTTCCAAGGCAGGCTGCCCTTTGTCGTCTAAGTAACAGGACCTTATGTTCCCAAACTTCGGGGCAGAACTGACTCTATGGGGAGCTCCCCCCATGTCTCCTCTTGGTTTCACTGCTGGCGCCCTCTCTCGTCCCCGTCGCCAGCCCCCGCCTCCTATCTCAGGAAGCTTGGGTCTCCCTGGGAGCGGGTCTGCCCTTGGGGGAGGCCTCTCGGCTTTGTGCCCTGCAGCTTGGCTGACTCTCTGGGCGGACCGAAGAGGGGCTGGGCGCCCCCCGCGTGCACATGTGCTAGCCCAGGCAGGAGGGAGCGCCTCCGCGGAGGAGTGCAGAAAGGGGAAGGAGACGCGCGCCAGAATCTCGGTCCCGGGCTCCCTGGTCGGCCGCGGAGGAGCTGCAGCCTCCAACAGGTTCGTAGAACGCACGCTCGCTCTCTGTTGCTGAGCCGCCACCTCCTCCGCTGGAGCAGGTTCGCCGGAGAGACCCTAGCCATAGGCCCCGCGCCGCTGAGCTCCCTAAGGGTGGCTTCCTCCGGCCCTCCTTCCTTCTCCCGGTAGCTCTCAGCAGCCACCGGCTCTTCCGGGGAGAGGCGGAGGGCGCCACGGGCTCCTTCTCGCTTCAGCACCACCTCGGGGACAGCTCCCGCCCCCGGCGGGGTCCTCTCGCCCGGTCAGCACTGCACCGGCAGACAACCGCTCTCCGCCGGCTCTTCTCCTTGGGTCCGGGTTCAGTGCCACGGCCTCCGAGGACAGTCCCTCGTCCCCGTGGACTCCGCTCCCAGCGTCAACAACGCGGCGGCAGGCAGCTCTTACCGGCCGCCTGCTTCCTGGCGAGCCGCGAACAAAGCAGAGGGGCTGGGGCCTCCCGCGTTTCTCGGGGGTGGGTGGTTGCATCGATCGGGGATTTCGGCTTCCCCCAGAGCAGTGTCTCGGGCGAGCTGGGGAGGGGAGCCCAGTCACAATCGCGCGTCTCTGGCTTGGGTCTGCAGTTCGCTAAGGCCTGGCCGTGCAATGGCGGGTCCCAGCTGGAAGTCGGAAAGAGGGTGGAAGGGGAGAGAGGCACAGAAGGGTCCTAGAGTCCAGTGGGGCGGGCTGGGCCTAGGCTAGAAGGGAGGAGTGCGCTGCCCCCTCTTCCTTCCAGACCCCCACTTCCACCCTAGCTCAGGACCACGGACTTCCTTCGGAAAGCCTAACACAGATGCCCGAGGCTGACAGCTGCAATCACTGACTCAGGCTGTCCCTGGAACATCCCTAGAAAGTGTGAGGCTGAGTTTCCGTGGGGGAGGGGGGCCGAGAAACCGCGGGGAAACCTCCGGAACCGGGCAGCTACTTGCTTTCCCCTCCCTCCTTCCCAGGGTTCCGCCCCCACCTCCGGAGCGTAGCCCGAGAGGAAGGAAGGGGGAAGGGAGGGACCCCGGCAGCAGGCTGTGAACCGAAGCTTGGCTTGGGGAGGCTGCAATTAGTAAGAAAAGAGGTTGAAGGAGCATGAGAAGCTGGGAGGCTCCCAAACTGGGAAGCCAGCTCCAAGGCAGAAAACCAAATGTGTAAGAGGAAACCTTTTCTCTTGGAGCAGAAGCGTGGAGGGCCCTTGCTTCACGTGACCCTCTCAATCACTGGTAGTCTCTACCGGGGAGTCAGCGTAGGGGGCAGAGGTGATTTGCCCAAGGTCACTCAGCAATTTAGTAGCAGAAATGGGCCTAAAGCTCAGGCTCCTCAAAATCCTGGGCCTGTTGTATAGCATTCAGAGAAGTGTTTTGAAACCCCAGATGCAGGGAGAAGAGCAGAGTTGTTTCCATTCTGAGTCGAAATCTCAGCTCTGTCACTTACTAGCACAGGACCTTGGGAGAGTGATGAGAAGACAGGTTAATAGTACCCACTTGTGGTGAGGATTTAATGAAATACCTATATAATGAGCTTAGGGCAGTGTCTGGCACATAATAAGTACTCAAAAAACGAGCTATCGTTTCTGCTATTATTCCCTCTGTAAACATGTGCTGAAGATCTCTTATGTGCACTGGTTCTGCACTGGGGAGACAGAGAAGTGTCCTGGGGAGGGCACAGGCCAGCAGAGGAAGCAGAAAAGAAATCAGTTGCAGTATGATGCCATAAGTGCTATAATCAAGGTGAGTACACAAGGCTATGGGATCTCAGAGGCAGAAGTGATGAGCTGTGGCGAGAGAAGGGGAAAGGTACCTCAAACAGATGGAACTGTGTGGAAAGGCCAAAAGGGGTGAGATCAGGGTGACGTCACTGTGCTGGAGAGTCCTCGAGATGAGGATTGTGAGATGAGAGTCAAGAGAAAAGCTGGAGCCAGTCTCCAAAGGGCCTTCTGTGATGAAATATTTCAACCTTATTTTTAAAAAATAGAAAGAATACTATAATAACCCCCCACGTACCCATCATCAAGCTTCAACAGTTGGCCGATCTTGTTTCATCTATACCCACACCCACTCTCATCACACTCACACACACACACACACACACACACTTATTTTGAAGCAAACCCAAGACATCATATCGTTTCGTGCAGAAAGATTTTAACATCAACAACAACACCCTGCCATTCAAATGTCGTTCTACCTTGGAAGTCTGTAACTCAAACTATGACTTCCTTCCACAATCTGTTCTGAACATTCCTGTCCTTAGAGGAGAGTTGTGAGAGAGTTTTACCCTATGGTGATGAGCCATGTGCATTCTTAGAGAAACTATTTCAGAAAAAAATGGAGGGTATATCAGCCTCAACAGATTTTACCAAGCCAGAATTGTTTACCTTCACTACCTACCCTGTGGCCAGAGGCCAGTAACTATTTGCAAGGGTGACCAAAAGACAAATTGAGCCCCATCAAGAAAAAGACAAAAGTAGGAGCTTCCCTTTCCAATGAATCTGAACCATAAGCTTATGAGGACAGAAAGCTTGAAGTCACAGAAATCCTTGATTTGGAAATCGCCATACCCAACAGCCACATTTTAGAGATGAGGAAGACAAGGGTCAGAAACAGGGAGGAATTTACCCAAAGTTCCACAGTGCTGAGACCAGAGGCAAGACCTTTAAGCTCATAATTAAGAGTTCTTTTCAGTTCACCATTCTGCCTGAAAGATTAGGTCTTAGTGTTTCTCAGCCCATAAACCTGGGATGCCATTTCCTTCCCAAGCTCAAAGAGCTGGAAGGAGAATGGGGAAGTGGGGCAAGAAACGTCCTTTCTGGTTCTCAAGAGGATGAAAACGTATAGCAGTCGGTCTTTGAGACACCTTGACATGTTTCCCTTCCATATCCTTCTGAAGGAAATCTATGACGGTGATACCTACATTCTGGCCACAGTTGTGTCTCCTGCCCCATCCCTTGGTTCTCATTAACAAATTTCTGCGGTCAGACACCCAGACCTCATTTCTGCACGTTTTTGCCCACCCTGACTGTCTTAACCAGATGCATGTGAAGCCTCGCTTTTTCCATCTGCCCCGAATTGGGCTGCACATCCCTCTCAGCTACAGACCACTGTTCCTCTGAGGTGCGAGTAGTGTTTGGCCCAGTCCTGGCAGGACTCAGAGCTCTTTCTTGCCTTTCTGGAGCATGAAGTCTCTCCTGTCACTGATGAAATGCGATGGCTGTGAAGTCACCATTTTGCTTTTCAGGGATGTCCCTGCCTGCAAAATGGGGAAGGCAGTATCTCACAAGTTTCTCTGAGTCTTAGGTGGACAAATTAAAGTACATGTAAGGAGTTCTAAGCATCCCTGATGAAGAGAAGTCAGCAGAGAATGGTCAATAAAAT
Source organism: Ursus arctos (assembly GCF_023065955.2). Lineage (NCBI taxonomy): Eukaryota > Metazoa > Chordata > Mammalia > Carnivora > Ursidae > Ursus > Ursus arctos. Next base: position 61,728,475 of record NW_026622819.1, read on the forward strand.
TGCCCCTCTTCTGGGAGTATGACTACAAGTGAGACATAGGATGGTGATAAAGATAGTGAATTTCAGCTTGTGAAATTATCCCAGCTTTTAGCCTGAGATGAGACCAATTCAGATATATTATAACACATACGTTACATTATTAGATTAGATTAGATTTTATTATGATGATAGGTTTTCCCCACTATCTGAATGTTCGCTTTATGTCACATCACTTTTACGGAAGACCTACATCAGTAGGTCACTTCACTAACCAAAAGAAGTTTGAAGAGGATTTCACTGTTACAAAATGGTAATTGCTTCTTTGCTGTGCTCCATTTTGGTTTACAAAGGGTTTCATAAGAACGCTCTACTTTCAAATAGAAGGGGAAAGCTGTATTATATTATATTATCTGGGCCTAGTTGAATTGCAATAGGTAGGATTGATTCCAAAGGGACCTTGGCGAGCATTTATTCTCCCTCTAACATTTACTCACTGAGTGGCTGTTTGGCGTCAGGCATGGTTCCAGGTATGGAACAAGACACCTCAGATCCCTGCTCCCATGGGGCTTACAGACTTGCAGTAGACACAGTCATTAATAACAATTAAAAAGTAAATATGACAACATTTAAGCAGAAAGACGGACCGATAAGGAGGGTCTGTCTGAAATGGCAACATGACACTCAGGCCCCAATAACAAACAGTCAGTCACGGGAGGATGTGGGGCCACACATTCCAGACAAAGGAAACAGCTCGGGAAGAGGCCCTAAATGTGAGCCTGGTCTCTTTGGGGACAGGCAGGAGGCCGGTGTGGCTGGAGCAGGGAGCAAGGGGAAAAGTGGCAGCAGAGGAGGGCAGAGAGCGGGCAGGGACCAGTCCCTCATGCAGAGCCTTCTAAGCCATGGTCAAGATTTGGGATTTTATCCTAAATGCAACGGACTGTCACTGGATGATTTTAAGCAGGAGAGTGATATAAACTGAATTTGCTTTAAAAAGATGCCTCTGGTTACTGCATGGAGAATGGATAATATGAACACGCTGGGCCGGGCACAGAGCAAGCAGGGAAGGTGACACATGGCTTCGGCCCTTGAGGTGTTCAGCATCCAGCAGAGGAGACAGGACACAAACCAGAATAGCAGAACCCTGTGGGAAGGAAGGGATGTGCAAGGCATTGTGGGAACACAGAGCTAAGAAGAACCCTTTCAGCCTGGGAGGCATCAGGGAGGGCTTTGCAGAAGTGGGCAATGGCTGTTGGAGTGCACCTAGGAAAGGAGAGAGTAGGGCTGGTGCCGAGGACAGCAGTGGAGGGCACGAGCTGGAAGTCTGGCTGCCCGGGTTCAAATCCCAGCCACACCATTTAGTAGCTGTGTGGACCCACACAAGTTACTCACTTCTCTGTGTCCCAGTGTCCTCATCTTGAAAATGGAGATGGCGAGAATCACAATACTTATTTCAAGGGAGTTCTATGAGGATCAAGCAAGTTAAATGTTGTGAAGCATTTAGACAGTGCCTGGAAAGCGCCTAGAAAGTGTTGTATGAGTGTTGGTTAAATAAAAACGGAGCAAATGGGAGTGAGAGGGCAGGAGCCTGTGGTGGAAAAGGTCAAGTACAGCCAGCTCTGAGGGACCTCGAAGGCTGGGCCAGAGACGCCCATCTTCTCTGTAAGCAACAGTGGGCCATTGAAGGCCTTTAAGCGGGGAGACCAGGAGAAGAGAGTAAGCTAAACCAAAGGCCTCGAGAGGGAAAGGGACCTCCCCACAGTCACACAGCCAATTACGGGTGGGACACAGTCATCGGTCTCCCCTACAGATTCAGTATTGTAGGAAGGTAAGGGCAGTATATATTTTGTTCCCCCATTGCATGCTCAGGGGGAGAAGGATGCCTAGGAAACTCAGGAAGTATTTGGGGAACACACTGCTAAATCAACAGCCAAATCACGCAGGGAAAGTCAGAAACCTTGAATCCTCAAGAAGGTCAGCGCATTTCCGACAGCGGAGAAAATGCTCTCAGGAAAATCGACCAAACTCCTAGAGATGTTGACTTGGGGGCCTCAAGCCCTCTAAACCCCAGCTCTTCTTGTAAGAGAAGACACTGCCACGCCCACTGTCCAGACACACACTCAAGCTGCAACAAGCGTTGCTGCATGGGTTCAGAAGTTAATCTCGGTGAAGTGCCTGGAAGATGACAAACGTTCCCCAGACAGCCAGCGTAGTAATTGCCAATGCAGAGAAAATGGATCTCTGCATTTGCAAGAGGCAGGCCTTTGTGTTCCACAAGAAAACAGCCATTAGAATTCCTGTCTCTGACATGTCAGGCAGCTGTGACAGCCTGGTGGGCAAGGAGGGTCTTGCAGTTCAAGCAGCAGATGGCAAGAGACTCAGAGGAACTCAGATGCAGCTATCTCGTTCCCAAACTCCTGCTCCGGGCAGGGCGTGGGGCCAGGCATTTCTCCAAACTGGAGAGGGCACCAGCCCACACATTTCCTGGCCAGTGACTTCAGGCCAGTCCCATCTTTCTCTAAGTTTCAAGGTCATTAGCTAAACAATAGGGATAATACTCACCGGCCCCCAAACTCGGGGATTTTGCTTTTGATTCTGACCATGTTGCAATCCCATTTCGCAAATGTGGAAATTCAGGCCCAGGGTAGGGTTCACTGATTCCTCAGTACTCACTGAACACCTACGATGGGCCAATAACTATTTGAGAGCTGGAAAGACAATGAAGAATAAGACAGACGAGATAAAGTCCATGCTCTCCCTGAGCTCACATTCTAGTGGGGAGAGGAAAGCAAGCAAGTAAACAAAAAAATAATTTCACCAAGTTGTATAAGTGCTAGGAAGGAAATAAAAAAGGAGTGTGTCAAGGAGGCTGGGGCTGTTTGTATAAGGCAGGTAGGGCTTGAAGGAACCAGCATTGCAGCTGACATCTGGACAGGGAGAGGCAGCTGGCCATGGGACAAGTATCCAGGCAGAAAGTGCAAAGGTCCTGAGGTAGGAAGAAGCCTGACAAAGCTGCATGACAGGAGCCGAGGAAGGGAGGGAGGGAGGGAGGGAGGGAGGGAGGGAGGGAGGGAGGGATAGAGATAAGGACAGATTGGTTAACAGGAGCCAGAGCAGACAGGGCCTTGAAGACTGGGTGAAGCAGAGGGGTGGTATAATCTAAATTGTAGTGATGTCACTTCTCTCCCTCTCCTCACTGGTAAGAGGCCTGATGGGGTAAAGCCCACATCAGAGTGATCACCTGGACCCCCGTCAGGCCCACAGTTCCTGCTGCCATTGCTAGAGCGGGTCAGCCAAAAGGCAAGCCAAGTGATGGATTCCCCTGCTGGGATATAAGTGCATGGGCTGCCCAGCTGCTGGGTGGGCACCACAGCGCCTTGCAGGCAGCATCCTAATGCCATGAGGCAGGAGGAGGGCGGGAGGAGACACAGGGCTGGCCAGGGCTGGCATGAGGCGAGGGCGAGAGGCACCTGCCTCAGGTGCAAAACGTACAGGGATGCTAAAAAGCTCAGTCATCAAAATCAATAACATTTTGTGCAATATTTTTTAAAAACAAAACTAGTGCCCCAAAAATCCATGATGAATGGAACATTAAAATGTTCAAATAAGGACAGGATTCCAAAAAGAGCCAGGCTGGGGGTAAGACAAACGGGGTGAGTCATACACGTGCAGGATCTAATCTTGATCCTGAGATGTCCACTCCACTGCAGGAATACTTCCTGGGCCAGGGCCCTGTTACCACTGGAAGCCAGCACCCAAAACCGGTCTGCTCGTGACAAACTGAAAGTAAGAAACAGGTCTTAGTAAGGCGCCTCAGAGACCACGCTCTGCCTTGGCTGTGGAGACAGAAACCCAAGCAGGGACCACACAGCCAGGAGGTGAGGCTTGGCACGGAACCCCTGCCACTGCGTACTCCCAAGCGGACCGAAGTTCGAACTCACTCCTTGTATGCTGTGGGATCCTGAGGCAGGTACATTGCCTCTCAAGCCTCAGTTGCCCCATCTGTGACCCTGGGCTAAAAAGACTTAGTCCCCAGGATTCAGTAAGAGAATATTTGAAGTCCTCTAGCCCCTGGCTACTCCAAGCGCATCCCGGGCCAGCAACATCAGCATCTCCTAGGAATGCATTAGAAATGCAGAATCTCAGCTGCATCTCAGACCCACTGCGTCAGAATCTGCATTTTAATGAGACCCCCCAAGGGATTGGCACGCAGGGAAAAGCCTGAGAAGCTGATCAATTCTTGGCACTTTGAAGAAATGTTCCATAAATGAGAGTGCTGCCCCTTTGCCCACCAAACCCTGAGTGAGATCCTGAATTCAGGCAAGAGGAAAAACCCGAGATGGGGAGAAGAGATCTGAGGTGGCCAGCTCATTAAATTTTAAACGGTCAAGTTTCAAAGCCAGGGAATCTGGCTGAGCTTCTTCTATACAAAACCATATCAGCCTCCTTTGTTCATCTGGAAAATGGGAATAATAATAGCAAATACCTTACATGGCTGTGGTGAAGATGAAATAACATGAGTAAAACCTCGGCACAACGCTTGGCACTTAGCAAGTGTTCAATAAATGCTTGCTGTTGCTGCTGGTGGGGGGAGGGGCGGAGCGCGTTCAGTAAGTGGTTACTGAGCACAGCCCATGTGACGAAATAGGTCGTGCCTGCAATAGCTCTTTGCCACTTACAAAGCACTTTCCTTTCTACCATTTCAGTTGACTCTTCTCATAACCCCCTGGGTAAGAGAGCATGAAACACATTCATTTTACAGAGGGAAGAAATCTAGGCTCAGAGAGGTAGAGTGATCTGGCCAAGCAGACCAGGATTTTTTCTTAAATTAATTAATTTATTTTAGAGAAAGAAAACGCGAGTGGTGGGGGGAGGAGAAGGAGAGGGAGGGAAAGGGAGAAAAGCTGACTCCCCATTGAGTACAGAGCCCCATGTGGGGCTGGATCTCCTGACCCTGAGATCACGACCTGAGCAGAAACCAAGAGTCAGATGCTTAACTGACTGTGCCACCCAGGCGCCCTGCAAAGTAGGATTTAAACCCCTAGAGTCTGACACTAGAGTCAGTGGCAGCAGCAGAGCAGCCAACCAATAACCATGGGAAAAGCTCAAAAATGGAAAAAGATAATGTTAGACTCTAGAGATGGTGCTGTTCAACCTCCTTATTTTACGAAAGGGAAACCTGAGGTCCAGGGAGGGGAAGAGACTTGTCCAAGGTCACTCAGACATCAGCCCAGGGGTCAGAACGCAGCTTACAAGGCTGAGAGTCCAGACTCCTGTCCTGTGTCCAGACCCACGTCCTGCACCTGATTGGCCAGCCTCCACCTGAAGAACCCAGTGGTGCGGGCTGTGGGCGGCCCAGCCTGGCTCCCTGAGTAGGTCTAGTAGACGGGGGGCATTCCAGCTCCACCTTCCTTTTCAGCCCAATCAGGAAGAGAGTACAGAAGCTGGCGTTGCCAAGGCGAGGGCTGTGAGGTTGCTAGGACACAGTTTGGGAGCAGTCAGGTGGCAGAGGAGGGCTTGGCTGGGACTGGGCAGAGACTAGGACCTGCCACAGTGATCTTCTTGCTGGGGGAAGACCTCCAACTCCACAGGGTGGCTCAGCCAATGGGAGAGTTGACTTTCACAGACCCTCCATCTCCGTGCACCACCCAAATCAGGAGGCAGAGTCCGATTCTCCCTCTACCCCAGACCTCATCAAGCATAAGTCCTGCTACCTAGCCTCCCATCCCCCCTTCCCAACTCCTGCCCCTGACCCTGGAAGGAGCCCTCTAGAGCACAAAGTCAAGCCCTGCAGTGGCCCCCCATCATCCTCCAGCCTCAATAAAGCTCCTTATAACTGGCCCCAACAACCTCTCAGCTTCATCTTTCTCCCCAAGGATCTGGCCAAATTCCTCCAAGTGGGACCATGCTCCCTCCACCCCTTTGCAGATGCTGCTCCCTCTGCCTGGAAAGCCCTTCCTGCTCCTCTGTCTTCTAAGCCTCAGTTCAAGACTCACCTTCTTGGGAAAGCCCTCCCCGATTTCTCCCAGCAGTGAAGCATCTCTGACAAATGCATTTGTGGGGATGTCACACTGGATTTTAACTATTCTCTTTCCTGTTTGGGTCCCCATTAGACTGTGGGCTTTTTACATCTCACTCCTAGAAGGAGACCCAGGTTCCAGCTGTGCAAGATCAAGTGTACTCTGAGCCTCTGCCCTCCTCTGTGTGATGGGCGTTGTGGCCTTGGCCTTGCCAGGCTAACGGGAGTAGTAGAGATGGTGGATGGGAAGGGCCTGGCACATCACAGATACGCTGAATGCACTGCTGTGGCCCTGTTGTTTCTGTGAATCCCACTAGCGCCCAGCCCAGCGTGCTCACTAATACACATGCGCTCCGTGTCCTCCTCACCTGCGCAGGGAGAATAGTAACTGCCCTGTGAATGGGCTCCGAGAACAGTGAAGCCCCGTTCGAGTGGACATGATGATAATTTTGAGAGTTAGCGCTCTTGATTCCCACCAGCCCCTAGACCTGAGTCATCCTGACACACTCTGCCCACCCATTGAGCAAATGGCTTCATTCACTGAACAAAAGGTTAAGTATCTACGCTGTGCCAGGCAGTGTGCTTGCGGTCGGGCTCTGGGCAGCAGGCAGACACTAAATACATAATTGCACCACCTTTCTTTCCTGGCCTTCTTAAAGGTCAGCCTCCCCACTCGGGGCACAGATGGCCCTGCCTGAGACCAGGGAGGCCACCTTTGGCTCCAAGGTGCTCCCAGGGCAGTCAGCGGGCTCGCAAACACTTCCCCCCCTCCCCGTGTCCCCACCCAGCCAGTCAGAGAACAAGAACATCTGTCCTGTTTCCAATCCAGTTGCTAGTTTTAAATTCAAATACTGTCAGCTCCCTGAGAGCCGGAGCATGCTTGCCCTTTTCCCTGCGGTGTCCCCAGCATTTAGAACACGGCCCGACACAGTCATTCAGCCACTATTTACTCGTTCATTCACTCACCCAACAGATATTTATCAAGTCCTGCTAAGAGCCGGGCTCTGGGGAATCGGCAGCGGGGCCTGCTGCGCTCAGCACCAAGTCTAGTGGTGGGACTGGGCCGGCGGAGATTGCAGGAGGAGCTAAGAGTGCCTTGGAGCTGTGGGGACAGAGGGGTTAGGTGCCTTGTTCCCGGGGTGGTCCCAGAAGACTGCCAGTCCTGGGAGGGCACTTGAGTCAGCTGATGGATTGGAATCCTTGCTTCACCCAATCCGTGTCTATCACCCAGGGCACATCCTCAGTCCCCACCTCTGGAAACAATGCCAGAATGCCCCTTTCTTGAGTCCCAGCAGGACTGTGGTTACAGGAGGAAAGGAAAACAGTGGAGGAGGTGGCCCCAGGTTGGACGCAGGTGGCTGTGGTTGCTGGGGCTTTGGTGTCCAGATCGGAGAGGCCCTGACTGCAGGGCTTGTAGGGGGAGGCAGAGTGGGGACTGTGGGTTCTCATCTGGATCCACACTCGCCCCCGTGGGAAGCAGAGCAGATGACCTCCCCTCTCTTAACCTGTGCTCTCCTCTGTAAAGTGGGAGAACGTCAACCTCACTAACCCTAACTTTGTGAAGGCAAATCCAGCAAACCTGGGGAGTGTTGTTCAGTCAACAAATGTTTACTGGGCCCCCACTTTCTGTCAGGACTCATGCAAGGCTCCAGAGACAAAGTCATGGAACGTGCCCTTGCCTTTTCAGGAACGCCTGGTGCCTCCTAGGAGAAAGCAGGGGAAGGTAACTAACATTTGAGGGGCTACAATGTAATAGACGTCTTCACAGATATTCTTAGTCAACATGGACAACGATTACAGCAAGCACTTATATGGCCCCTAATGTGTGAGATCGGGCTGTTAGTAGCCCCATTTTATGCATAAGGAAACCGAGGCTTGGGGAGATGGCGTGAGTCTTCCCAAAGCCAGAATTCAAATCCAGATATGACTGATGGTAAACCACGCCCATTGACAGGGGTCAGAAATCGCATTTAAGGCAGAAGGCCATGTGGTCAGTCGTACCCTACAAGCGTTGCCCGAGCCAGTGGCCAAGAAGGGCAGCTGGTATCAGGGGAGTAGGTGAGGGGGGGCCAGGGGTTGGGTCTGAGGCCAGGTAGGGTCCCATCCTGACCAGTCCCTTGCTGGAAACCCAGGGATCAGTGGTGGCCTCTGGAGAAACAAGGCATGTCCTCAGTGGAATCTGGGGTTCAGTGCCCGCTCAGGGCATCCCAGTGAATTACCCCAGAAGTTCTCTCTCTGCACCCCTCAACACCCTCTCTCCTCCTCCAGGAAGCTGCACATCTCTGGCATGCTACCCGCTCTGCTCGTTGACTGAAACCCCTACATCTCACCTCAGCCAAGAAGCAAAGGTAAGGGTACTGCCCGGGGTCATTCCCATGGGTGGTGTTCAGAGCCCCCACTCCCGGGGCCCTGGTGAAGGGGGTCATGATGACATTTCCCCTCCATGATCCCCAAGAACACTCCTAAGTGGAAAGGAGTTGGAGCAACTGGGCAATATGGTGGAATGGTGCTAGCTTGCATCGTCAGAGCCACTTACAACAGAGAAGCACTTTCTTGTGTGTTAAACCTTAGAGGGGATTAGCCCCAGTTCACAGATAAGGAAGCTGAAGCACAGAGAGGGGAAGCACCTGTAGCTGGCAGGTGGCTACGCCTGAATTCCAACCTACATTTTCTTGTCTGTATCCCCCTGTGGCCTGTGCATATTGTCTGTGCTTGGTACATACTTGGTGAAGGAATGAGTGCCTTAATGAACTGTGCAAGATCAATGGCAGGGCAGAGCAGGGCTGGAACCTAGCTCTCCTGTCCCCCCAGTTCCTATGTTCTTTCTGCTGACTGTGGCTTCCTGCGCTGATGAGCTCAGCACTACCCCCCTCCCTGTACCCCGACCCCAGGATCTCAAGCATCTCATGTGCAGTGTCCATTACCCATCCCGTTGCAGACAGAAGGATGAAGGTGGAGTGGTCGGCCTCAGCCCCTCTGTCAGGTGGCCCCCAAGCTTGGATCACACCCAGCATCCCTTCATCCACATCGCCTCTTCCCCACCACCCACTACCAGGAATCCAATGTGCATAGTTGTAAACTTGTTTCTTTAAATAAACAGTCTTGAGTTTCATACCAAATAGTCTTTTAAGAGGAGGAACGTCTCCAGGCCACCTCATATTTAGCATACAGTGAGCCACATATTTGCACAGAGAGAGTGTGTGTGGATATAGAGATCGCTCGATCGCTATAGATATCGTTGCTCACCCAGATGGGAGCTATTTATGATGCTGAGTCACTCGCAATGAATGCCACTGAGGGATTCCAGGCTGGGCTCTGCGCCCCAGCATCACAGACCTCATGGCTCTCTGCCTCATCCCCACTGTTCGCAAATGAGAGAGACAGAGGGAGAGTGGTCCCCCATCTCAGTGCAGGCACAGAAGGAGACATTTTGGTCACAGGAAATAGAGACTTTCTCATCATCAGGTTCTATTTCAAATCCTTGTCCTCCATCCAGAACACCACACCCTTACAGAGCATCTAGTCCAATTCCTTCCTTGTATAGGAGGGGAAACTGGGACCCAGAGAGGGAAGGACCTTGCCCAGTGTCACACAGCAAGTCAGTGACAGCACTGGTCCTAGAGATCAGATCTTCCAGTTGCTGCAGGGGCTCTTTCCCCTTTCCTGGCCACCGTCTTCTGTTTGATCTCCAATGTCTTGGCATTTCAGCCCCTCCAAACCTGCCTGTCCTCTGAAAACTTGGAGATGTCACTGCGTACTTCTTTCTCTGGGCTTCTCCAGGAGGGGAGCTAAGTCTGGTTTTGGGGGGTATCCCCCCTACTTACTGCAGGAAATGCACACACTGGGCACTCAATGCAATGTGCTTTGGGTGTTATATAAGACCAAACTCAGCATCAATTCCTGGGGAACCCTAGTTCTTCATTTGAAAAAGCACCCATTTATCCCCACCCTCTCTTTCTTGTCTCTAAGCCAGTTCTCTACCCAGGCAAAAATAGACTCCCTCCCACTCACCACCCACCTCTGCCCAATTCTATAATGAATCAATTTTATTAATAGGCTTTGGGATGGAAATTTGACAAAGGCTTTTTGTGAAAGTCACCCTTTATCTCCCCATATAGTTAGCTTCTCAAAGAATTCTAATAAACTGGTCAGGTGAGATTTTGCTTTCCATAAAATATTCATTAATCCACTCTTTCCCTCCATCTGGTAAGTGTTTGTTTAAACATCCTTTATTATGGATTCTATCCAGTTGTTCTAAGAGACAGGGGGATGAGATGGAAAGAACATGGGTTTTGAAATTAAGGCTGGGTTAAATTTTAACTGGCCATGTACTGGTTCTGTATCCACACTGGTTGCTGTGAGAATTAAATGAGATAATGTCTGTAAAGTGTCTAGCACATAGTAAGTGCTCAGTGCAAGTTTGTGAATAAATGAATGACTCAGGACCCATACGAACCACATCCTAAAGGGTAAGGGACCAACTGACTCTACAGTCTGAAGCCTTGAAGTCGTACGATCCCAGGAGGGTAGTTTGAGAAGTCTGGGGGAGCGGACCCCAGGAATTACACTGCTGGTTGGGATGTCTCCAGGCCAGAAAAGGAAGCTCTTTCTCCAACCCCTTGTGCAAGGAGTTCCCTTAGCTCCAGGAAAAGTCAGAGTCGGAATCTAGGTTCAAAACAGAAAACTCCTTGAGAGTAAACATTGTGTCTTATTAACTGTTGGCTTCTACCTCTCCCAAAACTAGAGCCTAGCTCAGGGTAGTATGGATAGGCAAAAAGATACACAGTAAGTATGGATTGAATTGAAATGAGTTGAGTTGAGTTGAGTTAAGCTGAGTAGAGTTGACTTGGCTTGAACTGACTAGTTTTGAGTTTGCTAATAGACCCAATTCTAGGACCAACCTTGGAAGAAGCTTCCTAGAACTCAAGCTTAGCTTAGACCAGCTCCCACAGAATGGGGGAAACCCCAGGGGTGATGTTCTGGTGACATTCGGCGCCTTCTAAAGATGGAGGCATCTTGGAGAGAACCAGGGCTGTAGCCAGGGCTGAGGAAAAAGGGTAGAAATCTTGGCTTGGTCAGGGGCACCACAAGGCTGAATGTCCTTTAGAAATCTTTAAAACTTACTGTAACTCTGACAGGATCTTTCCATATTTTTAGAGTGAGAGATTCTTCTCTTCATGTCAGAGAAGGGCCCTTTCGGGGCACCCACTTTAGTGGGAGATCTCTAGGTTGGGGCAGGGGGCAGTCGTAGATGGCCATGAAGGGAGAAGGCAGGCTGAGGCAAGGAGCCAGTCAGAGCTCCATATTGCAGATGCTGGCACAACTGTAAATTGCTCCTCCTTTTGGAATGAGGGTTTGGGGTTCTGAGTAAGGTATGATTCTAAGTCCATACTTAAATCAGGCTTGGTTGTTGAAGGGCACTGTGACCCAGGAACCAGAGTGGGGAATCAGACAAGACCTCTGGCCCCACTGGTGTCCCTTCGCTGGCTCCAACTCAGGCCATGCTTCATACAGGATGCAACAAGCCATCTAAATGAGGCAGGAATTGAGAGAACAATGAGACTCAGGTGAACAGAGGCTGGTCCAACCCTTACTGTATTTGGCTGTGTCTACCTGTCTCCCACACGGGCTTGGGAACCCATCAAAGACACTACATCCATTCCTCTTGTGTCATCTAAAAATCTGGATACAGGTTAGGTATCAGCGTTTGATAAGTGAATAATTAGGTCAGAGGAAGCCTTACAATGCCAGTGGAAGATTTCAAGACAGTAAGATGGAAAATTTTAAGATTTCAAAATGGCAAAGGTCCAAGGTAGAGATGCCCAGCCAGGAAAGATAACATAGACCCAGAAGTTGCCCCTCAGGAGTTTGGCTCATGGGGAAAATGGGACTAAATGAAGTCAAGAGATAGGGTGGTGCCACATGGGTTCAAAATAACATTCCTCAGAGTTCCGGGCTTCTGGGACAGGTTCTCAGGGGTCATTGTAGGATGGATTAGGGCAAGAGAAGTTTCAGATAAAGAATATCTGCTCCCAACAATCCCATTTAAATAATTTTTAAAAGCTCCAATTTTATCTGTTTTATATATTGGATTTCCAAACACATTTTCATTTTTAACGGATTCTTTGGATTTTAAAAAAATCCATTTGGAAAGCACTGCTGTTGAAAGTGCCTTGGCATTTGGAGTTAGACTGTCTGGATTCAAATCTCAGCTCCAAGCCTCTCTGCCTGGGGCACTTCAGGAAGGGAATCCTTCGAGCCTCCATGCTCTTACCTATAAACCATCCTTCCAGAAACATGTGAGAATTAACTAAGGAGTTACAGTATTTCCCAAGGGCTGATACATGGGTGATTGATGGTGTGTGCACGATGATTTTAGGTGGTAGGTGGATGAACATTTATTACTTTAATAGCTCACAATCGATGCATGTTAGAAAAATATAACTGGCACACCAAACTCTCTGATTTATGGGGAAAATATAGCATTTCCTTTTAAAATAAAATTCTGAGCTCTTTAAAATACAAATCAATTTAAAGAAAACTACAAGGTAAATGAATAGCCCTGATACAGCAGAAATCATGAAGGTGGTAGATGAATGACTGAAATGTGGGGAAAACTGAGATAATCTGAGTAAAATACCTATCAGTGTCTGTCACTTAGGAAGGGCTCTAAAGACTTCATTCTTGAATTCTTCTCTCAATTCCCTGAGATGGCTGGACCTAGAATCAAGCTCATCCACTGGGGCAAGGTAGGCACCCAGGCCTGGTCAGCCTGGAATACAGTGAGGTCGGTACGAGTAGGGAGCCACGGTCAAGAGCAGGTGGGCAGCCGAGGTCAAGTCCGGACAGGCAGCTAGCTACAGGATCTCGGAACAGGCAGAGGCTACGGAAGCAATGCTTTCCACAGAGTGGGCACCAAACATCACTGGTCCATGAGGCCATTTTAAGAGTAATTCAGGCACAAGTTAAGTCGCACTGGGAGAGAGTTACCCCCTTTTCAGCTGATTGCATCAAGGAGGAAGTCTCAATTGGAGGTTAGCATCTATTTAATGCCTCTGTAACACTTACTGATCTTCCTTTTGGACCAAGAGGCCCAGCTTTCCAGCAACAGGATCTAGCTGAAATTAAATAACAATGTTGTATTTTCCCTGTCCTTATTTTTACCATTACCTTCCATTTATAGAATATGGTGCAGGTTTCTTGTTTATGAGAATGATCTCATTCCCTTTAGAAATTTATGTATTAAAGGTTAAAAAGTGAGTGTGCTATTTTTGTTTGGTGTAAAGTACTGAGTAATAATACAGGAAGATATATGAATGGAAACAAGATAAAGGTGGTCTTGACCTCGAGAAAAGCCAGTCTGGCAGAAGCACCACAAGGACTCCCACAGCTCCAGAGCCCATGCTGGGCCCACAGGCAAGATGTCTCCAGACTCATCCACACACAGGCTTAGGGCAAGCCTTGTCCTGGGGAGGCAAAAGAGGCCCCATCCTAAGGAGCCATATTGCTTGGACAGGTGACCCCGAGCCTCGAGGCTAAGCTGGGAGTCCAGGGATCACGACTGGCCCAGCAGCAGTCAGGATGGTCAGGACTACCCCCAGAGGCTGTGTCTGGAAGGGATTCCAGCCCTCTGGTTTCTCGAGAGGCTGGGACTGCAAGGGATGACCCAACGGCTCCGGAAGCAGGGGATGAAGGAGCTGAGGGTGAGCAAAAGGCAAAGCCTGTCTCTGCAGCCTATGCCAGCTTGGCCTGGCATTCCGAGAAATCCAGGGTGAACCCAAGCAGTTCACACCTGCCTTTGAGAGGGGCTGTGTTTGGGTATAGGGAGCAAACAACAGAAACCAAATCTGCCCCAATCAAACAGAAGCAGGGGTTACTGAGAGGTTATCAGCACCTGGAAGCAACAGGAAGGCTAACGATCAAGCCCAGGAAAGGGCAGGAACCAAAGCAGACCAGGGGTCCGGTAGCAGGAACTGAGGCCAGTTTTCCCGATATTCCCCTGTGGGATGTATCAGCCACAGCATCTGTTCCTCCTTGCATCACTCTGTTTGTGACCCGCAGCCCCAGGAGGGGCACCAGCTGGCCTGGCTTAGGGCCTGTGTCCTCCCCTTGGCCAGCAGAGAGCACGAAGCTTGATCAGACTCCCTCCAAGGTTTGAATACTGAGGAAGGGATGATGCTTAGAAAGGGACTGGTACTAAAAGGAGGAGAAATGGCTTCTGGGCAGCCAGAAGCAGCCAAGAGAGGAGAAGGCAACGTGGTCCCCTGGGCCTGACTCTTTGGAGGCGTCCCTGGGGCTTCCTTTCTCCCACACTGGCTGGACCAGGGTCACTGTCCTGATCTGGGGCCAGTAGTCAGCCACAGTCGAGACAGGAGTCCCTCGGACTTCCAGCGAGGGGCTCCTGGAGCCTCTCATGAGCTGAGGGAGGGAGAAAGCTGGATAAGCCTGTTCCTTGGCCCCATCGCTGAAAAGGATCTCTGGGTTGAGGAAGTCTGATGAGGATTACTCACTCAAGAGCTGCAAACCCGGCTGTCTGCAGGGCTGGCAGGAAGTAAGTACATGAAAGGAACTATGGTGGCCTGGAATATTCACGCCTGTCTAAGGGGGCAGCCACTGCCAGCTCCAGACAATTGTTGCTACACAGACTCGTGGCCTCAGTGTTGATCGATACCCTGATTTTTTAAAAGTAAATCCCCAATCCAGATTTCTTGTGAGACTCCTCCATTTTAAGTACTGTTAACTACCAGAAAAAGTTTAAATATTGTGCTGACCAAACAATACAAACCACCAGCTGGTGACCACTGAACTAACTTGTCTTCATCCATTACAACCCACTGAGAAGTCGCTTCCTCCAGGAAGCCTTCTGTGACTTGCCCCTCCCTCTGCCTTGCCACCCTTTCTTTGGATTCCCACAGACCCTATATTTCCTCCTATCACAGCACTGACACTCTGCATTATAAAAACTCAGCTGTTTTCAGCTGCTGCTCTTTAAGGGTGCTTCCTAGAGAGTGAGGGTACCCATCACAAGTTCCATGGATGCCCCACCTAGTGCCTGACACCTTCGAGGCACTGCGGCATAGATGGAGGAAGAGCCGTAGGGCCTGCAGTGGTCAAGATGGCCACAGATTAATCCAGAAACCTGTCCCTCACATGATGTCTGCTGTGAAGCCAAGCAGTTCTCCAGGAAGCTTCCTTCCAAGCGCTGGCTCCACCATTAGGTGGCAGGGGAGGAGAACGAGCGGAGACCCTCACAACCCCCCCCCCCAACACCTCAGCCTACAAGTGGCATTTGTCGGCTCCCTTCACGGCCTTGGCCAGAACTAGTCCCGTGAGCTGTCTCACTAGAAGGGGCTGGAAACATGGGTGGAGCCCACGGGATTCCCTGAGTCCATGTCTGCAGCACAGACTCTGGGCTGCAGCTGGCAGAGCGGAGGAGCCCGGGGTCCAACAGGTCGACTCCAGCTGCCGGGGGAGGGGGGGCAGAGGCAGCCAGGGCCCACCGTTCATGGGAAGCCGTGGGACTCTTCATGGTCAGCGCATGGAAGCACCTCTTAATTTGTACGTTTAACTCAAGACATCTGGAAAAATGGGAAGCAAGTGAGGAGAGAAGTTCATTCGCTTGAGCGTTCCACCTCTCCTTATTTTTCCAATCAGTAAACATTAGGAAATGAAAATCAAGTTGATGGAAAATAGAGGTCAAATGCCAATGAGCAAATCATTTAGAGTGAAATCACCACCTGGCCCCTTAGCATCTCATTTGAGGCCTGTGACGACCTGGGAGTGACTGCAGCTGCTCACAGGGCCTCTCCTCTGTGATCCAATGCCAGTGCACTCAGGGGTTCTGACCTCTGCCAGCAGCCTTGCCCAGAGCCTCGGCCAATGGTGTGTCCAGGCCGTGCCCCCGGGGGGGCTCCAGGGCACTTGCCAGGCCTTCGCCACATGGAGGGCAATGCAACAGCAGATGTTGCCTCAGAATGGAATCACAGGATCTTAGAGATGCTCTACAAAGAGGGCCAGCTTGGGAGCCAGGAAGACCTGGGTTCAAATTTCAACTCTCTCCTACTAACTCAAATTCCTAGCAAGACCCTTCCCTTCTCTGAGCCTCAGTTTCATCATCTCTAAAATAGGCACAGTGATAACACCTTCCTCCTAGACTAACTGTGCAAAGTCTAGGAGATTATATATGTGAAGGGCCTGGTGCACGGAACCTCAGTTGATGTCCTTTCCCTTCTTTTTCCCTATTGGGCTGGTGGGACTAAGTCTAACCTCCCACCAATAGCACCCCCAACTGCAGTCAGCCAGTTTCCATTTGCATGCTTCTGGTGACAAGAAGCTCACTATCTCATGCTCACCACGCCACCCCCCCTCCCCCCCCCCCGCCGAAGTGTCCCACTCCACTTTCAGACCACTCTCATGGTGTTTGTGGTGAGAGGAGCTGACATCCCTATGGTCTAGGGTTTGAGGGAAAGCTGCTTGGCCCAATTCTTCCCTCTGGCTGACCGATCTGCCATGGCCCCCAGGAGTTGTCTGGGGAACTGAGTGCGGTAAGAATGAAGGAAGTGAGGCATTCAGGGTAGGGGAATGTGTGTCCATTTCTGGTTCCCAGACAGAAGACAGAGAAATCCATCACAGGGCAGATGGGATCACAAGTGGAGACATTTATCCCGGAGAAGAGAAATCTCTGAGAGACTGTCACAAGACAATGACAGAGGTCCAGCCTGATTAAATGAGGGGAGCACCGGAGGGGCACATAAGATCCCCAAATAAGAATGTCTGTCCCTCCATTCATTTTGCAAACATTCAGTTTGTCTACAGGCCGGGCCCCACGCCGAGCACTGGGGACAGAGGGACTAATGAGCCACAGGCCCTCATCTGGCGGGAATGGGCAGACATGTACTAATAATATGAAAACCATATGGGGATTGCCGAGATAAAGGAAGTGTGGGATGAGGACCATGGGAGATCAGAGGAGGGGTACCTGGCCCACCTGGGGATGGGGTGTTCAGGAAAGGATGAGGAGGCAGACAAAATGGGGAGAAAGGGAGGCCTGGCCAAGGGGCAATATGGGCAAAGGCCCATAGGTGAGAACTAGCCTGGCGTGTGGGAAGACCCATCCACTGTTGCATGACTAAAGCAGGAAGTGATGACAAGGGGGCCAGAGCAGGCAGCAGGAGGATGACGCCGTGGAGCTGGGACCTGGCCCGAGGCTGGGAGGGGCCACGGCAGGGTGGAGGTTTTGCAGGAAAATGTTATTGAAACGTAGCCTACGTTCATAGAGGCGCCCATATCCTACATATACAGCTCAGTGAATTTTCACAAAATGAACATACCCATGTCACCAGCCCCAGAGCTAGAAACAAACTTAGCAGCTTCTCTGAAAGCCCCCTGTGTTCCTTTTCTCATCACCACCTCCCGGAAAAGGACCCACCCTTCTGACTTCTAACCTCATTGATTAGTTGGCTTAGATTTGAATGTCACATAAATGAAATCATGCATTCTTTAGTATCTGACTTCTTTCACTCATTATGTTTGGGATTCTTTCATGGTGTTGCGTTATGTTGTGGCACTCTCTTGTGTTATTCCTTCTCATTGCTAAATTATATTCCCAATATAATTATATTTGGAATTATATATATTATAATGTTAATACATAATATATTTAGCTATACCAAAATGTATGCATCCATTGTACTGGTGATGGACATTTGAATTGTGTCCAGCTTAGGGCTCATGAAAAATGCTGCTACGAATGCTTGTAAGTGCCTTTGGACGTACATGCGTGCACATTTCTGTTGGGTCTATGCAAAGGAGGAGAATCAGGGCATTAGAGGGGATGCGGGTTCATCTTTAGGAGATGCCGTCGACTGTTTTTTTTCCAAAATGGGAGTCCTGATTAACACTCTCTCTGGTACAGTACAGAAGTTCTAGTACTTCCTTGGCCTACCAATATTTGGCATTTTCTGTCCATTCCATTTTAGCCATTCTGGTGAACACATAGTGGTTAGAGTTATAATGTGCGTTTCCCTGATGCCTAGTGAGGTTGACCCCATTTTCATATGCTTACTGGCCATTTGGACATCGTCTTTCCGGAAGTGCTTGTTCACATCCCTGGAAGTTGAGGAACAAGGTCTACATTTCACTGTAGAAAGTCCGCTCAGGCAGCCAGGTAGGGTGACTGGGAACATAGAAGCAGATTCTCTGGAAACTCTAACACCAATGGCGTCTCACTTAGGCACAAAGCTTCAGCTACTTCCTCTTGAAATGCTTACAGCCTCCTTGAGAGGTCAAAATTGTTATCAACGTCTCAAAGATGAGGTGCTCCTGCTGAGAGGGGGAAATGACTTGCCCAAGGTCTCATCATTGGAGCTAAGTGTGGAGCCCCAACACGGGGTCCGCAGCCCTGGGTTCACTTCCTCATCAATCTCAGGCAGGAGCAGGAAGCCTGGGAAGGAATAGAAGAGAATGGAACAGAAAGGAAAGTAGAGGGGCGCCTGGGGGGCTCAGTTGGTGAAGCATCTGACTCTTGATTTTGGCTCAGGTCACGATCTCAAGGTTGTGAGATCAAGCCCCACATCAGGCTCCACACTCAGTGCAAAGTCTGCTCGAGATTCTCTCTCCCCCTCCTTCTCCCTCTGCCCCTCCCCCTGCTTATGCTCTCTGTCTCTCAAATAAATCTTTAAAACAAAGAAAGAAGGGTAAAGAAACAGTTGTAAGAACATCTACCTCACGATTTTACACAAGAGGAAATTTTCCCTCCCTTTCCTCACTTCCTCCCTCTTCCCTCCCCTCCCCCTGCATCTCACAGAAAGCCCCACCTGAGGTGAGCAGCCACCAGAAGCCTGCCCAGAGATGTGAGGGGAGGAACTGGGCCAACCTGAGTAGCCCGGCCTTGCCACCACTCACTCTGCGGCCCAGAGCCATCTCTTCACCTCCCGGGCCCTCAGACTCTTCATCAGCTTCACCAGCCCCTTCCTCAGAGCCTTATGGAGAGAAGCCCACGAGCCAGCATGGTGCCTGGCCCCAAGCAGCCCCTGCTTCAGCTGGGCAAGTGCTCCTTCCTTCCCTGCCCACTTCTGGGACCGATGTGGCTCCATGTCCTGCCTCCAGCCCAGTCCTTCAGCCCTCTCCTCCCTGAGTCGCAGGGCCAGCAGGCTTTGGCCCTGGCGGTTTCCTCCCTGGCAGACACCAGGTGTGGCAGGGGCAGGAAGAGCGCCCCTCCCCTAGGACCTGCCCACAGCTGCCCGCATGCTGGCTGCCAGCCAATTAGCCCCAGAAGGGCCTTTCTCTTCTCAAGAGCTCTCATCTCAGAGCCCAGACGCCTTTATTTTGGGAGTCTTGGCTGCTAAAGTGCTTTGTCAAGGCTACGTCCAAGCAACAGCCCCACCCCACCTCACACACCGCACACACTGCCATCCTGCCCGTTCTTCCATTCACTAATCCATGCAGCCTTTGGTGAGCTTTCCAGGCACCCTGCTTTGCGCCAGGAGACCCACAAAGTCCCTGTCCTCTTGGCGATTCCCCTTCAGGAGGAGAGATGGATGAGAAACAAGCAGATGGATACAATAGATGGGATCACTTCTGGATGGGGCTCAGGGCCATGGATGGTGAAAGCCAGAGCTGTGAGGGAGAAAGGGGCAGCTGGAGGACCACCCAGTTCCAGAACAGAGTGGAGCAACTCACAGGCCTGCTGCCTGTAGGGCTGGGTCCTTCTCTGGTTTGAGGTCCAAAGTCAGCTCCTGGAGGGAAGGGTCATAGCACCGCCACCCCTAGTGGGGAGGTCCCAGGAGGAGGCACAAGAAGGTTCTAGGTGCCTCTGACCATCAGCTATCTTGTCCCCTCCTTTCCCTCACTGTGGAGCCCTGCTGGCTTCTTCAGGTCCAACAGCTCTCACAATTGGCTTGTGTCTCCCACCTCCTATGGCAGTGAGAGGGGTCACAGGGACTCTTCCTTGACTGACCAGCGACTCTCCACCCATCCCATAGGGTTTATCCCTCCAACCCTCCTGGGTTCTGGGCCAACCAAGTCCTTTCCAAATGGTTCCCTTACAAAACACCAGGAGTAAGGTCATCTACACCCCAGTCAAGGCTGGCAGGCCCTCCCAGATCTCCACACCCAGAACACCCTCTCTGACTCTCCTTCCCAGTCCTCCCCCGTCCCTCTGTCTTTCACTTCCTCACTGACTCATTCTCCCTTCTCTGTGTGTCTCTCTCTGTCTCTATGTCTCATATCAACTTTCCCCTCTCTGTCTCCCTGTCACTCTGATTCACACCCTAAATGTACTTCTTATCTGGACATTAATTTACTTCAAATACTTATTTTTTAAAAAATGCATTGAACCCCTACTGGGTACCAGGCATGGGGCAAGGAGCTCGGGTCTAATCAAAGATGAGTAAAGCACAGACCTCCCTGAAAGGGAGATGAGTCATGCACTGACATAAGTGAAATGGGGAGGCTGAAAGTGACCGACGCTATAAAAGAGACGCTGACAGGGGCTGAAGAGCATCAAGGAGGGGCAGTCCTGGGGGCTTCATGGAGGAGGTGACTTTTCAGTCAGACCTTGAAACATGGTCATATAATGGAATGTGAGCTGACTGTGGGGAGGAGGTCCTCTCCTATGGACCAGTTCTTCAGTGCCCTCTCTGCTCAAAGCAAAATCCTACCCTCTAGCATCCTTCTTGTTTAATCTCCAAAGTACCCTTAATGAAACATGGACTCTGTGTCTGACAGACCTGGGCTGCGTCGCACTGACTCAACTCTCTGAGCTTTCATTTCACCATCTGTAAACAGACTTCTAGGGCTGTTGTGAGAATCAAATAAGACAAAGGATGTGAAAATGCTTACCTACCGTTAATGAGACTCTTTACTGTTAATGAGGGCTCTTTCAACTGCAAGTGACAGAACCCTAACACAAAATGACTTAAAATAAAAAGAAACGTCTGACTTTGCTGGCCTCAGGCACACCTGGATCCAAGTGTTCTAGTGATGACCTCAGGACTCTCTGTGTCTCTCAACTCTGCTCTCCTCAACGTTGGCATTGCTCTCAGGGAGGCAATACCCTTCCACAAGCTGAGCAAGTCCAGTGGATATAGGAGACCCCTTCCCCAGTGGTTCCAGCAAAGTTCTGGGGTTTCAGTAGACAGATCCCTAATCCATCCCTGTAGCCAGGCCTGGGTGACACGCTCACTCCTAGAGGGTCATAACGTGACCCTCCCACCCAATCCATAAGGACCATGAGTAGGAAAGGGGTGACTGTTGCACTGTTACAAGAAAATGGAACGGGTGCTGAGTGTCAATCCCCTTGGGTAATGGAGACAAGGAACACAGAGGAAAAGAAGGTTCACTCTTTCTTACCTTTCAGGTCCAAAAACATCTCCAACTTCTCCTCCAAAAAAGTCTCTGATCCCCCGAGGCTGCGTCGGGTACCCTCTTCTGTGCTCCTGCAGCACCTTACACTTCCCTTATCATCATCCTCATCACCTTTATTATCATCTTCTGTTTACCTGTCTGTCTCCCTCACAACAAAGTATTGGCAGGGCAAACACAGTGTCTGTTTTGCGTGTTGCTGTACCCTCCATGTTGACAAATGCTGGACACTTAGGAAATGGTGGGTGGATAGATGGATGGATGATGAGTAACCACTGTATGGATGACGGATGGATGATTGGATGGCTAGATGGATGGGTGAATGAAGAAGTGGATAGATGGATGGATGGATAGATAATGGGTGGATGGGTGGATGACGGTTTGGGAGAAACCGCTTGAGACATGCTAAGCCTAGGCTGTTTGTGAGCACACAGAGCTAAGCCGTGGACAAGTAGACCTGGAGTCAGGAGAGAGGTCTGTGCTGGAAACAGAGGTTTGGGAGCTGTTAACATGGAGACTGTAATGGAGGCCAGGGGAGTGGATCAAGATCACCGGAGAGGGGGCAAAGTTGTGTACCCAAGGTCACACATCATGGAAGTGACACTTGAACCCAGGGCTGTGCAGTGCCAAAGTCTGATCTCATTCCTTCATTCCGAGGCAACCTGGCCACCACCCATGGTGGCAGTACACCCTTAATGTCTCTCCCTTCTCCCCACCCTCCCCCTCCTCAAACCGCTCAGCCAGAAGGGAGCAGCTGCCTGGGAGGACGGAGAGACAGATTATGTAAACTGTGACTGCCACCCACAGGAGGAGGAGACTGAAGAGGTATTGAAATGCACTTTCAATAATGCACGTCCTCCCCCGCAGAGGCCTGGGGCTTGGTGGCAGGAGAAGAGCCTTAAAGGGACCGAGCCTCCCATCCCTAGTGGCAACATCCACAGGCCCCTGGCCACACAGGGCTTTTGTCCACAATCGGAAGGCTCCAACGACATTCACCACGGGGGTCTCCAACCTTTCTCCATCAAGGACATCCTTTTTTTCCCCCTCCTGGCCCCAGTGGATTTGAGTTTTTAAAGATTCTGTTTCCCAAACACACTGCATTTAAGTCATGATTAATTCATTTTCCCCATTTTTTATTAATCAAAGACACTTAACTGCCAGTCAGAGCTTTGATCAGCAAGAGGTAAGCCATGAGGTAATATCACTCCAACCCAAAGCTAAGAAACATGACAACACCATTAGCCAGGCCCACCTTGCTACTGGAAAACGCCCTCTCTCCCTACCCCCCCTCCCCCGCCCACCCTACCATTACTGTCTTCGGAAGACCCCAGGTTGAGGAACAGTGATCCTGCCCAGCACTCTCATTTCACAGAGAAGAAAACTGAGACCCAGAAAGGTGAATGCACTTGCCTGGGGTCACTGGATCAGTGGGATCTGAAGGGGGAGATCTGACCTCTCTGGTTTCAACTGACTTAAAACTTGACAGTGTGATAGGTCATGCAAGGGATGTGAAAGTCCAGAGCAGGGCAGGGAAAGCCATCGAAGCCAGTACCTTCACTGCACCCCTACTATGAGCCAGACGCAGTAGATATGTTCTCCTACTTTGTTCTCACACAAGGCCCATGATAGGTGGGACTGCCATTCCCACTGAGCGTATGAGGAACAGCATCAGAGAGGCTTCGTGGTTTACATAATCCACTAGGCCAGGAAGTGGATGGTCAGGATTCCAGCAGGTTCTCATAGACGGACTGTTGCACTGCACTGGTCTGGCTGGCATGAAAGGGAGGTGGTCATTCAGACCAGATTTGAAGTTCTGCTCACCTCTTACCAGCTGTGTGAATTCGGCCAATGATCTCACCTCTCAGAGCCGCCAGTCCCTCACCTGGGGAATGGGGATAGCACCTTGATCCTTGAGTGGTTGTGGGGCATAAGAAGAGATGATGGGGTTCAAGCCCCCAGTCCAGAGCATGGCGATGGCATCCTCTTCCTCCCTTTGCCCACTTCCTTGTTAAATAGCTGACAGAAGCCAGGGTAAGAGATTTGATTGCTTATGTCTTTGGGGATCTCCTGGGCTGGAGATCAGGAAAACATTACCCTGTTCTCCCTCTGTTATTAATTAAAGGGACTGTCCTCTTCTGGTCCAGTAATTCCAAGACAAGAGCCAAGGGTGGGATGAGGCTCTCTCCCTCCAGCAGGAAAGCACTCTTGGTCATCACCATCTGCTTCCACATCTGTTTTTGTTGGCATTGGGACCAGGATACCTTGAAATTTCCCACCACCCTCCTGGAAACCCCACTGATTTCCTCAAGGCAGCCTATGAAAGTGGAGTAGAAATGTCAGTTCTAGCAGCTAGGGAGGGTGACCTCCTTGGACTTGCCACAAGATGGAGGTTGAATAACTGACCCTCTGGGCCCCCTCTCCCCTGCAAGTGGCTTTAAATGAATAAGTGCAAAACCCCATGGCAAGTGGGGCGGAGCACCAAGCAAGTCCCTGGACAGGAGGCATGAGGTATCGGAGGTCTGTGAGGCGCCTCCTCGTGCCAGGCGCCGGGGACTCAGAATGAATGGGGCCTGGCTCTGGCCTCAAGCAGCTCCCAGCGCCGATGGTAACAATGGACATGAAGACAGCCTAGGACCCCTGGGCAAGGTGGAGACTGTGATGGAGCGATGTGCGGGGTGCTACGGGGCCGCAGAGGCAGGTGGGACTGATTGAGTGGGGACAGAAGCATGAGGAAGCTTCATAGAAGATGGACCTTTGTGCTGGACCTGGTGAGAAAAGGTCATTTCTGATAGTGGGACAGATGGAAAGACGGGCCCCTGTGATAGCATTTGAAGGAGGGTGAATGGATTGAATTTGGTGGCTGATTGGATGTGTGGATAAGAGACGGGAAGGAATCTCCCAGGATGGCACCCTGCTTTTGGGCCCCACCGGCTCCTCTACTCTGCGTGGGTGGGAAGAGAGAAGGCACTGGTGTGCAACCCCACCCAGGTTCCCAGAGAAGCTTGGAGAGGAAGGGCTTCCTATTAGCTCACTTCTCTCTCTCTCTCTCTCTCTCTCTCTTTGTCTCAAAACTGAAGAGGAACTTTGCCTTTTATACGCTCCTGCCGGTCAACATACTTTCAGTTGCAAGTGAAAGAAACTCGACCCAAAGAGTCCATAGCAAAAGGGCCAGTTTATTGGCATATGTGATGAGCAGCTCAAGGTTTTCACCACAGCTCAAGTGATGAGAGCAGCTCTCAGTTTCTTGCCACGTCTTAGCTTTGCTTTCCCGTGTTGGTTTCATGTTCAGGCAAGTTCCCTTCTCACCGAGGCCCCTGAGGCGCCAGACTTAGATCCTACGCGCTTAGCAACCTGCCACAAAAGGAGGCATCCCCCCAGCTCCCGCATGCACAAGTTCCAGAACGAGTCTCATTGGCCTGTCTTGGGTCCCATGCCCAGCCCTGAGCCAATCACTGTAGCCCTCTATTGGCACCCCGGGCTGGGGGTTCAGTACCACCTAAAGCAAGTGGAAGGAGACTGGGAGAGGAGCAGTTCTCCCCAAAGGAAACTGGGTGCCATTGTTAAAAGAAAGGGAAATGGATGCTTGGAATGCAAAACCACCAGCTAGCTTCTCAACTTCCTTTCCACAGTAGCCTGCGGCAGTCCAGAGCGGCTATTCTTCCAGCGTCAGGCATCCCTGTCCTGGTCTTAAACCCAGGACTGCTCAACACACCTCTAAGGTCCAGGAGATGAATGAGCAGGGAGATGCACTTGACCTTTTTGCACATTCAAAATAACAACCGGCTGAACCAATTCATTTCTGCACTCATTCGCCTCCTGCGTGTCCTGGTCAGCTCTGGCTGCTGTGGGTGAAAGACCCAGACTCTGCCCCAAGGGGTTCACAGTCAGTAGACGCTATTTTAGGTATAATTCTCTGATAATTTAGTAGAGTCAGACTTACTCTCCAAAAAAAAAAATACATTTCACTGTATCTTTTTTTCTGGCACTCAGACGCTTTTATTTGCTTTTAGATTAACTGCCTCACATGAAAATCACAAATTGAAAAGGCCTTTAAAAATCCCCTTTACCGCTGAGTCAATTTCGCCTTCACTAATACAAATTCCTAATTGTTACTGCAGTTATTGAACGTCCTCAGTGAGGCAGCCTCTGATGTTTTCATTTTTTCTTCGGAAATTGGGATCTGAGTCCCGAGAAGGGATGGTAGTCCCTTCACCAGTGAAGACGGTGAGGGTCTAGAATCTGTCCTATTAGTACAGGGAGCTGCAAAATTGGGAGTCCTGACAACGGACGGCTCAGGGCATGTGATCTCTGTTGATGACCATCTACCAGGGGAAGCAAAGCATATTGATTCTGAGGGCTGGGTTTGGAGTGATTGGGAATAGATTTGCAGTCCGGTGTGAAAAAGAAATATCCAAGGACCAGAGCAATTACAAATGAATAAGCTGCCACATTAGGTGGTGAGCTCCTTGTCCCTGCAGGTATGTAAGCAGGCACTCTTGGGTGCGAGGTTGGACCAAATGATTTCAGCCTCTTCCATCCAAGAGCTACCTGAACTATGGATTGTCGTTCTGATTCAGTCACTATCTTGCTGTGTGAACAAGTCATTGTCTTGCTTGGGTAAGCCTTGTCCCTCTCTGAGCCTCAGTGACCTAGATAACTCCAGAGCTCCCACCTTTCCTAAATGCCTCTCCTCAAGCATTCACGCCCGCCTCTGCACACTCAGACGATTTCTGTCCCGTGCACACTGCAAGGCTCCCATGCCCGAGTAAAGCAGCCCAGCAAACCCTGAGGTGTGAGGCACCTTCTGTTCCTAGAGACACTGTGATTCATAGACATGGGGATGCCTCCCCCATCTGACAGGTGGAGACAGTGAGTTCTAGGGAAAGAAACCAGCCACGAAGAAGGATGCACCCACACGCACCTGATGGGGCCTCTCGCACTGCATCATCTCCTGGCCCCGGGATTGGCCCTCAGTCCATAGATGATCTTGGGAACTGACCTTGCTCGCCGGGTCAGGCGAAGGGCGGCAAAGGCGATGCAGATACCAGCATCAAAGAAGTGGAAAGTTTGCTTCCCACAGGTCTCTTCAGAAGTGGCCTTAAGACTTCACTGCAAGGGAGGCATTACCATCCCCGGCTTGTCAGGGATCTGAAGCTCAGAGAGGCTGGTGCTGGCCTGAGGCCAGCCAGCAAACAGACAGCAGAGCGGGCATGGGACCAGGCCCATCTGCCCCCACCGTGGTCCCTCCCCCCATGCTCAGAAGCCTACCTTCTGGAAAGAGGCACCAACTCCTTCTAGGAAGGTGCCTTATTGCCAGGACAGTTGGTCAGAGCCAGAGCAGACCCTCAAGTCCCTCCGTCAGTGTTTGCCAAAGGCCAAGGAGGTGGGCCTGGAGCTCTGCCTGCCCTCTGAACCCCGCTGCGGTTTTTGGAAAGACCACAGGACCTCCAGTTTCATCTGGGCAGGGACGATGCCCTCAGGCCATACACAGGCTGACAAAGCACCTCCCACCACCTGTCCCCCCCTCTACCCCAAGACACGAACAACCGAGGTCCAACTCTACAGTGGAAGAAACGAGAGGCCACATCTTGTGCCCAAAGGTACACAGTCAGAAAGTCACAGAGTCAGGGATGAGGCCCAGACCCTTAACATCCTGAGGGGCACTGCCCAGAACTCCTGGAGACTTAGCCCAGGGCCTGCGGCCACAGGCTGCACAAATGTAAGGTTTAGCCAGTGACGCGCTTATCAGCCCTTGACCCCACCAGCTGCCAGCTCCCTCATCCCAGAGCTGTTCTGAAGCCTGATTTCTGCACCATCACAGCTGCTAAGCTAGTACCATGTCACTGCCTGGTGGTCCCTATGACCTCCCTTCTGCCACACACACACACGCACGCACGCACACACACTCACACACGCATGTGCATGCACACACATGCACACACGCACGCGCACACGCTTGCACACACACGCACACGCATGTGCATGCACACGCGCACACACTCGCACATGCATGCGCATGCACACACATGCGCGCGCACACGCACACACGCACACGCGCATGCGCATCCACACACATGCACACGCACGCGCACACACATGCACACGCATGCACACACATAAACACACATGCACACACACGCACACACGCACATGCGCGCACGCGCCTGCATCCTGCACTATGCTCTCTGGGGTTCTGAATGCAGAAATCCATGGTTCCTGGTTGTCCAGAAGGGAGGCAATGTGGGCAGAGGAGGCCAGGAAAGAAGGACAATAAGGCAGAGCACAGGGGATGCCTACATGAACCAAGCCCCTCCTTACTTGGTGGCCAGTGGGGGTGGAGGCCCACAGACAAGCAGGACAGGGATGTCTGCACCTACCATCTGTGGCTTAATTGTCACAACTCGAAAGAGAGAGGTGATTAGCCCCATTCTTCAACTGAAAACACTGATGCCCAGAGACATTAAGCAACTTGTCCCAGGTTCCAAAGCCAGGGAGTGGCACAGCCCATGTATAAACCACTAAGTAGGTCACACTGCCTCCAGGAGGTGCGTGATGCCCCCACCCAGGACGGCCGAGCCAGCAGCCTTCCTCTGGGAGGGGAAGGTTCAGCCACCCACCTCAACCATCCAGCCACATTAGGTACCGTCCCCCTAGCCGCAGGTGACATGGCACAACCAGGGAGTCAGGGCGGCGCCGGTGGTCTCCTGGGGGGACCCGTGCACACAGCTCCATGGGCAGGCAAGGAACAAGTAAATCCCAATCTCTGGAGTCCTCGTTCCCCAGAGCTTTCCTGGAAGCAGCAGGAATCTATTTTTAAAAAGCAGTATCTGTGGGCAGTAAGCTGGAAGATGAGTCCCCAGCCCCATCCTCACCCCTGCAGATCCAGGGTGGGCTTCACCCTGTTCAGCTCTCAGCCAACAGGCCAAGCAGCTGGTCTGCCCAGCCAAAGAGGCCAGAGAGACAGGTCACCTGCCAGAGCAGAGATCTAGATCGGCTTCAAATCCCCCCAACAGCGGCAGCTTTGATCCCCAAAGGGAACGCGTGCGCTTGTGCTCACGTGCCTGCAGGTATCTGTGAGACTGTGTACCTACGTGAGTACTGAAAAGTCCAGTCTTGTGGATCTGTGGGGATGTGTGCCCACAGTAGCCCAAGTGTCTCCATATCCCGTGCAGGTGTGACATGCAGGCACGTGTGCGTCTCTGTGTCTCTGAAAGCCCATATGTGGATGTGAATCTGTGTGTGCGTGTGTGTATCTTGGTAGGATGCGTCTGTTCCCGCGTGTGGGTGTGTGTACACGAGAGTTTACATGTGTCTATCCGTCTCTAAGAAACCTGGGAGGTAATGAAGAGAACGCAGAAGTAGGAGGAGCAGCTGCCTCTAGGGGACGGTCTCTTCTCTCCCCAGTCCTCGAGTCACAGAAGAGAGAAGTCAAAGCTCAGAGAGGGGAAGCGCTTCCCCAAGGGCAGGCAGTGGCGGAGCGAACTGGAAGCTAGTGTGCTTCTTGGCTAATAGAGCCCCCGTCTGCCCAGTCACCCCACACAAGCTCCACTTCCGGGTCAGCAGCTACAGCCTCCCCGCCACCCTGCCGGGAAGGCCAACTGGGCCCATCATCTCCGGTGGGCTTTGAATGGGCTGCTGAGAAGGAGGAAGTATCCAGACACAAGTGCATCTGTTCTGGGCTCTGAGTAGAACTTTCACTAGTTCGACAAGCCTTTGCTGTGGGGAAGAGCACGAGCCGAGCCTACTAATTGCAGAGTCCCAGAGCCATGGAGATCTCAAGAGAGGCCAGACATGGCCCCTGCCCGCAGGGAACCCACAGTCTGGCAGGAGGTCAGTCAGGTAAACCAAAAACTATGACATGGGGTTAGAAGTACACAATGGAGGCACGGACAGAATCCTGAAGGGCACCTGCTTCTGCCCAAAGGGTCGAACAAAGCTAGTGAGAAGGTGACATTTGAATTGAGATTTAAGAGACAAGGAAGTATGTCAGACATTGAAGCGAAAGGGAATTCCAAGCTGGGGCACGGCTTAGTCATAAGGCATCTTATCCACTTCCTGATACTTTGTTCTAGAGAAATCCAGCTCCTCCCTGGTCTTCCCATAACACTCTGCTTAGTCTGCCTTTCATATCTGTTGTCTGTGCTCCTGCTCTTTCCACCACCTGGAATTCATTCATTCCTTCAGCAAATGTGTCCTGGAGGCCAAAATGGCACCTGGTCCCAAAAGTAGTCCAGGAGATAGAGATGGCAGTCAGGCACTGGCTCCATCTGAGGGCCGGGGAGGGTAGTGGGTCATAGGCAGCCACCCACGGCTCCCGATGTCCTGTGGGCCTGGCCCTGTGCTCTGTGCAGTGAGGGACGAGGAGACTGTGGGGAAGAGGAGGGAGCTCTTCAGCACCTTGCTGTGCAGGCCCGGGCCTCACGGTGCAGAAAGGTAGGTCCTCATGGCCCCATTTCTGGGACAGAAAGCTGAGGCTCAGACAGATGGACTAACTTATTCCAAGTTGAGCCAGGTGTGTAGGACTCCGGAGTCTGGGTTCTTTCTGCTGGGAAACTGCGGACGTGCACCATCAGAACCATGGGCTTTGGAAGCTGCCATTTTTGCTGTTCTTTTGCCCATAGCTGTGTTTTTCCTGGGCTCCTAAGCTTTCGGTTATGCTCCTTCTGGAAATGTCCACTAAGCTGGGGGGCCCTAGGCAGCAGAAAGTCTCAAAGAAAGTAGGGTCCAATCTCCCCTCTCAGAGGAGCCAGTGTGGACCGAGCAGGTTTGAGTCTGAGTCCGGGGGCGGGGGGCAGATTACAAGGACATGGCTGGACCCCTTAGTCTTCCACACCTTCCAGGTAAGCCTCTCTGCCCAGTACTCCTCGCTGCTCAGACCAACAGAAGGAAGTGTGTACTGAGAGGATCCAACGAGGTCACACGCAGGAAACCTTCAGCACTCCTTAACATTTGCTAAGAAAAACTGACTAGGCTACATTGCACATCAGCTGTAACATTTTAGAGGTTTTGAAATCTCACTTATGATGGAATCCTCACAATCCATGCCGTAATTAGGAATTGCCACATCCAGTTTACAGATGAGAAGCACTGCCTCCTACAGATGTGAAGATGAGTGAAACGGTCCTTGCTTTCAAAGAGTCAGAGTCAAGAAATATGAACACACAGGGAAGGCTTCATGGAGGAGGGGACATCTAAGCTGAGACCTGAGAATGAGTCAAAGTTGGGCAGACAAATAGAGAAAGGAATGGAAAGCAATAGAACAAAGCTTTGAGCCCAAAGCGCAAATCTCATTCTGTGGTTTCTTAGAAGCCATGGTTTAACACATGCATTAGATCAGTGTGGTCGGGAAAGGTTTGGCAACGAGGATTTGGGGTGGGGATGGGAGGCTGGAGAGGGGAGAGCTGAACCCACATCCAAAGTCAGTTGGTCCCCAGACTGGGGGGGCCTCTCTCCACCCCTGCCTGCCATTGTCAGCTCCGGCTTTGGAAACCCCACCCAGACCTTGGGCAGGGCTGCTGTCTGCCTTCTGCTGCCTTCTGTCTCCTTTTCTGGTAAGCTGTGGACCCATCTAACCTGGCAGGGCCCTTAGCTCCAGCCCCCATCATGGCTGGGGCCAACAGTCCTCCCTGGAGCACTGTTTTGGCATCAGATTTCACTGAGGGGTAAATCTGAAAACCTTTTTCAGATAGCACCCTGGCATGTAACTGGGCAGGAGGGGAGTCACTGGATTTGGAGTCAGGAAGACCTGCCTTTGCGTGCCAGCCCTGCCATTTACACAGCTTGGCAAGTCAGCCAGTACGCTCCTCTGGGCCTCAGTGTCCATGCAAATAGATAATCAGGTGTTGACGGCAACTACACAGAATTACTGTGAAGGCCCAGATGAGACGAAGCACGTGACAAGGCTTGTAAACTATTCAGAGGTGGGCGCACGTAGGTGGTTATTGTTGCTATGGTCGTGGGCGTGAACAGCAATAGATGTTCATTCACTCAGTGAGGGTTTGTCAAGGGCCCACGTGCACGGCTCTGTGCCCAGAGCTAGAATCTAGTGATGAACGGAGTAAAGGTGGGGTCTGCCCTCGAGAGCTTCGCAGTCTGGGACAGAGGCAAACACAGACAAGTTCACTATAGGATGCCTCGAGCTTGGGTAGGGGGGAAGCTGGAAGAGTGGGCAGAGCCAGGGAAGTCACCTAGGCCAGCCTGGGAAGCTAGGGAAGTTTGGTAGAAGAGGTAGCCCAGTGGAGTAAGCCAGCGCAGGGCCAGGGAAGAGAGCTCCAGGTAGAGCAAAAGCATGGACAAGCCTGGGAGGCGGAATCGAGGGGCCGGTCTGAGAGACGAAGCTGAGAATTAAACAGGGCACATCAACTTGAAGATGAGAGCAATATTAACTGTATATGTCCGTTTTTTAAAAGGATGGCAAACAATTTGTTGATTTTTTTTAAAAGTAAAAACCACAAAACCACGACACATAAATTTAGATCAGATGACAGTTATCACAGGCTGCAGCAGCTCAGAACAAGAATTCAGGTCACAAAATGTTGGGAAATAGTCCAGTCAACACATAAGACAGAAATCGTGAACAAAACAGATCCTCGGTTTTTTAAGGTAATTTATGGCATCACAAATCTGTGTCATGCTTCCCTGGTGAATCCCACCAAACATTTAAGGAAGAAATAATACAAACTCTGCACAAAATCTTTCAAAAAACAGGAAGGAACCTTCCCAAGTCATTTGACAAGGCCAGCGCTAGCTTGATCCCTAAGCCAGACAAGGCATCGCAAGACCAATAGGCTTCATGAAAATACAGACATTTTCACAAAATGTTAGCAAATTAAATCTAAATAAACATCTTCACCTTATTCCCAGATGCTCAAGTCCGCCATGTCCCCATTGTCAAAATCAAAGATTCTGTTAGAATCAAATTATTTATTGTAGGTGAGTCATTAAAAAAGAAGAAAGAAAGAAAGAAAGAAAGAAAGAAAGAAAGAAAGAAAGAAAGAAAGAAAGAAAGAAAAGTTGCCAGTGGTTTTGGTTTTTAAAAGCTCAAACTGGGGGCGCCTGGGTGGCTCAGTCGTTAAGCGTCTGCCTTTGGCCCAGGGCGTGATCCCGGTGTCCTGGGATCGAGCCCCGCATCCAGCTCCTCCGCTGGGAGCCTGCTTCTTCCTCTCCCACTCCCCCTGCTTGTGTTCCCTCTCTCGCTGACTGTCTCTCGCTCTGACAAATAAATAAATAAATCTTTTAAAAAAATAAATAAAAGCTCAAACTGACCTCAGGTAAAAAGAAAAAGGTAGTGTTTCGCGTGGCGGAAAGCGCATGTGCCACTGGTTCTGGTTCTCCATAACTTCATCAGGAAGCTCGTTCTCTCCCCCTCTCTCTCAGCCCGGCTGTCCTCCGGGTCGTCCCATTCTCAGGCAGGCGCTCCCCACCAGGTGGCAAGATGTTGCCGTGAACTTGTTTGTCCAACTGCTCCAAGTCACCTGGAAAGGCAGGACCTCTCTCCTGGGAGCACCCCAGAGGTCCCAAGTTTCACTCAGGTTGGTTTGGTTTAGGTCACGTGGCCTCCCTAAACTGGAGGAGTGCCGTGACCCGGCGGCCACGGAGTGACAGTAGTTCCCCAGACAATAGAACGAGGGGCTGTTACCCAAACAATAGAACGAGGAAACATAAAGTGGGAGGTAAAGATAATGAGAGGTATAGATGATCCACCAAACTGGTAATCGTTTCCCTTGCTATTCTCCTTTGAGAAAGTTCAAAGTCATCCCAGGAGGCATAGGAGTTACAGCTTTGGGTTCAGTATCTTCTCTCATTTAATTTGATTCTTGCTCTGGCCCTTCTAGAAGGGTATTATCATTCCCATTTTACAGATGAGAAAACTGAGGCTTAGAGAGGTAAAGCTCTGTGCCCAGGGTCCCAGAGATTTAAAAAGGGGCAGATTCCAGATCTGAGCCCAGGTCGGCCTGACTCCAAAGCTCATTCTCTGCACATCACCCTCCTGCCCCATTGGTCCCTCTGCTCCCCTGGTATTTCAGGCATATGAAGCCTTTTCCCAGCGCAGAGGTGAGTTTGAGTGGTACAGCCTTGTTGGCTGCACTGCTCTCTCCTGCTCAGGGTAGCTCCTCTGTTTCTTAGAATCCAGAGCGCCCTCGTGAACATTCGTGTTCTGGATTCTGGTGCCCTAACTGAATGGGGGCCAGAGGAGAGGCATGGATGGAGCCCAGAATTGGGGTACAGCCAGGTTGGGTTACATGTGGATTTTGTCCCAGAATCCTACCTTCTTCATGCTACCCCCCATGGGGCAGAAAAAGGAAGGAAACAGAAGCAGTCATTTCCATGTGTACTGCCCTCTACAGTTTCCAAAGCCATCATCTCAGCTGATCTCCACCCCGCAAGGCGGGCAGAGCAGACGCCACCGCTGTCATGCCCATTTTGCGGATAAGGAACATGAGGCGTGGTGGAGCCATGGCTTGTGTTCAGAGCTGCAAGATTCCGCCTCTCGGGTGTTTTCAATTCTCAGAAGGCCTCTCTGGAGGAAACTAGACCCAAGCTTGGGTGTCATAAAGGAGTCAGGGAGAAGGGGTGCATGCTCACTGAGCACGGACCATGGCCGAGGCAGCAGGGCCAGGGCTTTCTCGTTGGGTCTTGTGTACTCCCCGCTCCAACCCTGCAGGGCACAGATCCTTGATCTGAGACTTTGAGAGGAGCCACGACCTGCTCAAGGTCATGCAGCTAGGAAGGGGAATTCAGCCCCCAAGCTGTGCTTTCCCCTGACCTTCACTTGGCTTTTAGGAGAAAGACCTCTCTGCACAGCCCCACAGCGGCTGGCCCTGGGCTCCCGCATCAGGCAGGGGCTAATTGGAAGCCAGAGCGCTGAAAACTTCCTGCTGGTGCTGAGTGGCCCCGCCCTCCCCTTCTCCACCTGGAGCCAGGGCCATCTGTTCCCTTTTGTTGGGATGCAGGGGAAGATGAAACTAAATTTAAATACTAATAATACTTAACATTTGTCTGGAAAGTGTTTTGCACACTAATTGCTGATTAATCCTCCCCAGGCCCCAGAGAGATCCTGTCTTTGTGTTCCCATTCTGCAGACAGACTGATGGGACCTGGATGGGGAGGCTGGAGAGTGGATTCGGGGCTTACTGGGCCAGAGCCTTGTCCATCTCCATCGCTACTCAGCAGGATAGGGGTGGGTGAATAAATGCATCCAATTCATTGCTGTTCCACAGCTAACGATAAAGCCAGAAGCTGGATCCGAATCATGGCTTGGCTGTCTACCAGCTGCTTAATAGTGTGAGCCTTGGTTTCCTGATCTGTAAAATGGGAATGATGTTCCCTTTTGTTGCGGTCAGTCATTCGCCAGTGTATACTCAGTGCCCACCTTGTGCCTGCCGCTGGGCCGGGCCTTGGGAACCCACATCCGACATTCCTGCTCCCTCATGGCCCACAGTCTAGTTGGGGAGACAGATCAGACAAGATAATTGCAGCTGGTGATCCTGAGGTTGTTGGCAAACAATTTGTAAACATATTTTTTTAAAGATTTTATTTATTTATTTATTTGAGAGAGAGAAAGAGTGAGAGAGAGCATGAGAGGGGAGAGGGTCAGAGGGAGAAGCACACTCCCCGCTGAGCAGGGAGCCCCATGCAGAGACTCAATCCTGGGCTTCCGGGATCATGACATGAGCCAAAGGCAGTCGCTCAATCAACTAAGTCAACCAGGCACCCTAAACATATTTTTTAAACCACAATACCTCTCAAAAATACTTCTGGGTAATAGAGTGACTCTTATCCTTCTTGCAATGTTCATCTAGAAATCAGAGATATGTTCCCAAAGTGGAGCGAATGGCTGCAGCCAGCAGAATCCTGGGCCCAGGAATTTTGTTGGGGAGGGGACACCCTCCCATTCCCACGCAGGAGTGAGATATTTCTAGCCCCTTTCCCATCCCCCTCTTGTCAGTCACCTTTCGGCTTCCCACAGCTGTTCCCCCACACATACCCCAACCCCCTCCACCCCAACCCGCCCCCAACCCCGCCAGACAGAGCCAGGCCTCTCCTGTGGAGTCAGAGGCTGGGGCTGCACACTTTTCCAGCCGTGTGCCGTGAAGCCCCAAGATTCCACAACAGGCCCCCAGTGCCATCTCGGGGGTGAGAGGGTCCCCACACAGGGGTCTCCAGGCCCAGCACCCCTACCCCAGCCAGCACAGCTTCATTCCAACCTTCTTAGATTCCGTGTCTTTAAAAGAGGTGGACCGATAGCAGTCTTGGTGGAGGTGACCTGAGGTTAGAAGGCCAAGACTCAAATCCGCCTCTCTTGCTTAATAGTGAGTGGCCCTGAGCGGCCAGACACCTAGCCTGTAACATGGGGCTGCCATCTGACCATAGGAAGTGAGTCCACACAGGGACAAACCCAGCGCCACTCTTTTTTTTTTTTTTTGATGTAAAGTTCGATGATTCATTAGTTGCGTATAACACCCAGTGCACCATGCAATACGTGCCCTCCTTACTACCCATCACCAGTCTATCCCATTCCCCCACCCCCCTCCCCCCAAAGCCCTCAGTTTGTTTCTCAGAGTCCATAGTCTCTCATGCTTCATTCCCCCTTCTGATTACCCCCCCTTTCTTTATCCCTTTCTCCTACCGATCTTCCTAGTTCTTATGTTCCATAGATGAGAGAAACCATATGATAATTGTCTTTCTCTGCTTGACT
This sequence comes from Ursus arctos, assembly GCF_023065955.2. Lineage (NCBI taxonomy): Eukaryota > Metazoa > Chordata > Mammalia > Carnivora > Ursidae > Ursus > Ursus arctos. The sequence continues at coordinate 61,764,531 of NW_026622819.1, forward strand.
TATTTCACTTAGCATTATCTCCTCCAGTGCCGTCCATGTTGCAGCAAATGTTGAGAACTCGTTCTTTTTGATAGCTGAGTAATACCCAGCGCCACTCTTGACTGGCTGGAGGCACTGGAGCATTTTTAAACCTGAATCTCTCCCGGGTAATTCAACAAAATAAAGCTGGGTTGCAATGTCCAACTTCACCACCAGGTGGCCCCCGCTTAGGAAGACCGTAAGATCCGCAAAACAAACTCACACCTTCCTTGATAAAGCCTACAGCTTCAAAAATTCTGTGCATTCCATTCATTTTAAAATAGGAGATGCCTCCCTTTTTAGTTTAAGAGCTTAATGTCTAGCCTTCCACAGAGGGTGAAAAATCAGCACAATTCATCTGAAGGCAAAGTCTAGAAAGCCCACACAAGCCATGCTGTCCCGATGCCAAGGTGTGCAGTTCTGAGTCATGCAGCAGGTCTGAGAGGATCTCGCCTCTTCTGCATTAGTTGGTGCCAGAGAGGAGCATACACATGGCCAGTAAGGAAGGAGACCGTCTCGCAGTGATGTCAAGGAGATGTCCCCTGCTTCCCCCCATGGTTTGACAAGAAGTCGTTCTGTAGCATGTTCAGCTCTAAGAACCTCCCGTGCGCTGGGCACACAGGTGTCATCTCCGGTCATTACAATAGTCTGACAGAGGAACCCAGGGCCCGGGAAAGTGGGTAACTCACCAGCCTCCCGCACAGCAGATGGTGGAGCTAGGATTTGAGCTGAGAACTCTCTAACTACAAAGTCTGTGCCAGAAATGTTTTAAGGTAGAGACAAGGAAAGCATTGAATTTCATTACATGAATGATTCTAGAAGCAGAGATCTTAAGGGGGACAGTGAGGCTCAGTGGCTGCTGGAGGCCCCTGTCCCCATTCGTCCCCTCTGGCAGCTTCTCACCTTACACCCCAGCCCCCCCACAGCCACGCCCAGCCCCCCCCAACTGCGAACTTGTATGTGGATACAAACACTGAGATGCACAGCCAGGACTCATGGCTGCACAGGTGCACGCTGCGTGAAACCCCAGCAGGTGCACGCGTAGGCTTCCACACGTGCCTAAGTGGGTACACACACAGTGACGCACGGAGCCCCCCAGGGAGCAGTTACACACATGCACCTGCACACGGGGGATGTAGCAGGAGCCCACGAGCTAAGCCTACTGGTGGGGAAGACCTGAACGGAGAGCAGCTACGGTCCTGCTCTATGCTCCAGGCTCCTGAGGCCCAGGCTTCTGCTGCTGACAGAAATCCGATTTCTGATCCCTAGATTCCAGGCCCCCCCCCCCCCCCCGCCAGCCTCCTCCAGCCTGCAGGCTCTAGAGGATCAAGTCCCGCCCAGTAGGGACACACGGGCACCTCTACGGCAAAGGCATCCTCTGAAGTGGCTCCCAGACACGTGGGAGCACCTTGGTGCTCAGGCCTGGGGGCTGGGGCGGCAGTCTCCCTTCTTTGCCTCAGACCAGAATGGAACAGTTACTAGAAACACAGCCTGGGTGGGACTCCTGCCCAGCTGTGAGTGAGCATGAACTAGTCCCTCTTCTCTCTGAGCCTCAATTTTCTCATCAGCAAAACGGGGGCATGACGCCTACCTTGCGAGGTTTTGCGAGACCTGAGCTATAGTCCGGAGAACATCTAGTAAGAGCTGAATAAATGTTAAGTACCTTCCCTTGCCCTTGCCCTTGCCCTTCCGCTGCTCACGGCTCAGTGCAGCAGACGGACAGACTGATACTATTCAATCAGCCAAAGCATTCCTCCCCAGGTCCCTCCCCTCCCGAAACTCTGAGAATTATGGAGAAGACAGAGATAGGACAGATAATGATTGTCCAGAAGACAGTGCTGTGAAAGAGAGAGACAGGGACACTGTGGGAGCCCAGAGCAAGAAGTGGCAAAGCAGCCTGCCCGAGCATGGGGGGCTGGAGCTGGCCTTGCAGGATGGGGCCACGAGGCCACACTTCCATCAAGAACAGCGGTCTCTTAGCGCCCTTTGTAATCACTTCCTCAGCCACTCCCAATGTTGACGCTTACTGAACACCCACTATGTGCCAGACGCTTCACATACACGTCCCTGTCTGATGAATCACTGCTCCCAACAACACAGCCAAGAAGTTAGTACTATCTCATCTTACAAGGAAGGGAGCTCAGAGAAGGGGCGTGACCTGCTCAAGGTCACAGAGATCGGAGTCAAGGCCCACTCCAAGCTCCATGTTCTTTCCCCATGTTCCCCTCTCTCAGCCACGGCATCAAACGGCCCCCCACGACCTGACTGTGCTTCCTCCCCCAGTTCACCAAAAGCCACACTGTACCCCCCCCCCAGGACATCTCTTCAGACTCTCAGTGCCCTGGGGAGGGATGGCCATGGGGTCAGTGCTCCCCAGCTCCCCAGCCCTCCTCCTCTGGCCCTCCCTGGCCTCAGGGACCCTGCTTGCCCTCCTGCAATGCCAGATGGTTCCGTAGTGGCCACAGGCTTGCGTGTCCAGGTGTTGAAGCAGCCCTTCCAGAGCCTAACCATCTGCTAGCCCTGCCCTTCTTCAGCTTGCACTACGCATCCACCCCGGGACAACCATTTCATGGAGGGACTGAGAAAGTAAGACCAGAGGCTCCAGAGATGAGGGCCAGAGGCTCTTGGGAATCAGTGAGTCTGAAGGCCTAAAGATCCTTCTCACTGTATCCAGGGAATCAGGAGTCATGGCTTCAAACAGCTAACACCCCACAGGCTGAGCTGGGATTTAGGCAGGCTTTCCAGAGAACGGGTTGCTGAGAGATGAGTCACCCATCCTCACGGGGTCAGCCGGCCAGTGACAGGGAGGGTCAGCCAGCTGGGCAGATATCATCGGCCACCCAGTGTCCAGCGGGCAGCCTGAATCAGCCAGGCAGGGTCAGTTGGTCAGACTACAGCAAGCTGGCCCCGGCGCACACCCCCATCTCTGCCTCCCTGGGAGCCTTGGGGGAACACACCCAGCTCAGAGGCATCACTGTGATGGCCTGCGCTTCCTCAACACACGGGGCTCAAAGCAGCAGCCAGAAAGCCCTGAGAGGTAAACAGTGAAACAGTAGCCCCTGGGAGCACACGTCGTGTTCCCCCCCTCACATACACAAACACACGTGTGCTTATTGCATAATGTCACACATATGCACACACTGACTCATGCACACCCACACATGCACACACCATCACACACACACGTGTGTGTATTGCACACACATACGCAGGGCGGTGCATGTCCACACATGCAGATACATACACACACATACACACACACGCTTACCGCCTCCTTCCAGCTCACATTTTGTAATGAAGGCACTCAGGTTTACCCCTGTAGGGGGGGCTCCTGAGCAACGGAACGCCCCAATCCCTGCCTAATCTGTCACCTAAAGGGCTAAGGAAGGCTTCAGGGGAGAGGATTATTCCTCACTAGCAAGGGGATGACGAGGGAGCAGGTGGCTGGCTCTTTGGGGCCCAGGGTCACACTCTATGGGAGCTAAACTGTGACCCTTCAAAATCAGGCATACTGCTCCTCTCATTAGGGCAGACCAGCAATGAGGAGGGTTTTCTGGGAGCGCAGAGCTGTGGGGATCTCCCTGCCCTCTGAGACCTCTTCCACCTCTGAGGTCTCCCCTCACCATTCCCTGCACAGGGGTCCCCGTTCTACTGCGTCTGTTTTACTCTGAGGCCTTCCCTGTGTGGCATAGATTTGAGGCCAGAGGACCTGGGTGCCCACCCTAGAAGCAACCCTCACCAGCCTCCTGACCTCAGGCACACTCAGCATCTCTCTTGACCTTGGTTTGCTCATCTACAGGACAAGGTTAATGAGTCTTGCTAAAAGAAGTTGTGGGGTTATATGCAAAGCTGTCTAGGGAGCAGTTTGCAGGTTTCTCACGAAGCCACCAGCCAGGTAAAGAAAAAGAACAGCCCAGGCATAGCAAATGCAAAGGCCCTGACACAGGAATGAACTTGTCATCCTCCGAGGAACAGAACAAAATCCCTCAGAGCTGAAAGAACACGAACGAATTAAAAAGAAGGGGGAAGTAGAAAAGTGCCTTTGCAGAGGGAAGAAGGGACCAGATTACACAGGACATTTAAAGGGGACTGAATGGGATGTTTGTCACCTGCAGGGGCTGGGAAGGTGAGCCTCTGTTTGGGGGCTGGATTGTACTTTAGGAAAGCATGTTTCAGTCAGGACCCCCTAGGAGGGAAGGAAGGAACAGAACCCCAGAGATTCGTGTTGGTGGGCTTCCAGCCACTACTCTGCCTAGGGCATCCCCTGATGAAGATTAGCTCATAGATAGGGATGCCCCAGGCAGACCCAAACAGCACCTGCAGGACGCCTTCCCAGCGCCCCTGACAGCGTGTCTGCAGTTCCACAGACAGCAGCCCACGCTCCTGTAGGTTTTCTCACTTGATCCTCACAACCATCCTGTGTGAGAGTCCACGGCGGACCCCTTTTCCAGAACACAGAGCTTAAGCTCCAAGAGGTGTGGACTGTCTGGTCCACACCATCACCTCTTGTGGGGAGCAGCTACAGCCTTCTAGCCCATCCCCCACTTTCAGCCCTCTCCCCTAATCTGACCTTCGTAACAGTAGCCGGAGGGGTCTTCTTAAAAGGCAATCAAACTTGTTCTTCTGCTGCCTATAATTCTACAGAGATCCATTATTCTTAAACTAAAAACCACAGTCCTCTCTGGGAACCTCAAGACCTTGGGTGACCTGGCCCCTGCTAGCCTCTCCCAGCTCATTTCCCCAGCTCTCCCCCTGCTCCCCCAGCTCCAGCCACACAGGCCTTCTCTCTACTGCTCCAATGCACCAAGCTCATTCCTACCCCAGGGCCTTTGCATCTGCCTCTCCCTCTCCTTGGCAGATTGTACCATCATGCAAACTCTACGTCCCCATGAGGGCTGCTCCCTCTAGAGTAACCCCTCCCCACATATCCTCCCCTGAATACCTCACCCTGTGTTATTTTCTTCAGCATGTTTACTGACACCTGAAATTATTTTGTCTTTTATTTGCTTAAGTATTATCTGTAGCCTGTTCTAGACTGTAAGCCTCCTAAGGACAGGGATCTCATTAACACTGGTCCCTAGGGCCTGGCACACTGCTTGGCACAGAGTAAGAGCCTGGGGGATATTTGTGGAATGAATGGACGGGTGAGATGCCCAAGGTCATGTTAGATAGCAGAGCCACGAATTCCACCCAGGCCTTCGGCCTTCTAGAGTACTGTGAGGGAACCAGGACAGTGGTCCTGGCATCAGGAGAAGGGAGTCACTTGTGAGCTCATGCTCAGCAGTCTGACTGGTAGGATAGCCTGTCTCCTCACCCACCCCTCCCCCTCCTGAAATCAGGGGGCCAGACCTGAGACAATCACTCCTGCCACGTGGCCCTCATGGCTCTCTCCTTTCCTCATACTGAGGCTCGACTTGCAGCCGTTCACTACTGACCATGCACACACACACACACACACACACACACACACACACACACACACACCTGCACTGGTACCTGGCCAGTCCTCCTTGGGGGTAGGCACAGGGCCACCAGAATCCCAACCCATGGGTCTTCAGGATAAGCACAACACACCAGTTGGCCACGCCTGTTAGTTCCTAGGAGCTCGAGGGCACACGTGGTCAGCGGGCCTGCAGCGGGGTGAAGACCCCAAGGGCAGGATGTGGAAGCTGGAGACACAGGCCCCAGGCCTGTCCACCTCCCTCCAGCTGTGTGACCTTGGGCACAGCACTCCCCCTCTGGGGTGCAGCTCCCTCATCTGCAAAAGGAAAGCAGGGTGGATTTAATGATAGCTGAAGAGAAAGAAAATGACTTTTCAGATGCTAGGCATTTATTAAACACCTGCTATATACCACCATGTTTTATTCTCACACAAGCTGACGGCTACCCTCGGGGACGCAGGGGGCCAGAGGCCTGCCCTCACAACACGTGGGTGGTGCAGCTGGGGTTTGTGGACCCACATTCCCCTTCACCAGCTGCTCTAAGAGCCTTCACTGCCTCGGGTCCCCCTCGATGCTTGTAGGTTGGGCCTTCTGCCTTCTCCCTCTGAAAGGTTTGCTTCTGTGCTGAATCCCTGCAGGGCTGCTGGGGGTCCTCAGAGCGGCAAGGTGAGCTCCACCCTGCAGGCCTAGCTGAGCTCAGGGCCCCCAAAGTTCAGGGGTCTCTGGGTGTGGTTAGACCCCACCTGGGTGACCTTGGGCAAGTCGGTCAACCTCTCCGAGCCCCATCTTCATCATACATAACACGCAAAGCATACTTCTTATCTTTGGGTGACACTGAGATGACTCAGTGAGGTGCTGGTGCTGACGAGACAAAAGGGACGCTCCAGACTGGACCCTGAGCACGTAAACAGACAGATGTGGGGCTGGGGCGGGCTTGGGGTGCCTGCAAAGGAGCCAGGCTCATTCCAGGCAATGTGAGGTCACTGCAGGAAGTTTCTGAGCAGGGGAGTGATATGATGTGAGGAGTATTTTAGGAAGATTCTTCTGGCAATGCAGTACAGGTTGGCTGGGAGGAGCTGTGTGGAGAAGTGTGGGCAGCATTTATGCCTGGAAAACACTTGCAAATGAGGCCCCCTCTCCCAGCCCTCCAGCATCTGAGGCAATCTGAGAAGCAGGAGCTGCATTGGGAGGGCCATCCCACCCCACCCACACAGCATCCATGGCATCCACGACCCCAGGGCCATCAGCACTCTCCAGAGCAACGCAAACTTGCTTCCTCCCCGAGCTGCGTAGCACCTTTGCTGTTAGAAAGTGCTTTCTTGCATGTCCCATTTTGTCACACCTGTCCAGCTCGGAGTGGCAGCGAGAACAGGAAGCTGGGACTTGAACCAGATCTGCAGGGATGCCAAGTCCAATGCCCCTCCACTCGGAGTCAGAGATACTCCGGGAAGAAACAGGCTGTCCCCAGGAACCCTGTCTGAGCCTCAGATGGGCACCCTCTGCCCCACCTGGTCCAGGGCAAGATCAGAGAAGGACTCAGCCTTACTTAGCCTGAGTCCTCTACCCCGTGAGGGGCCTGAGAGGAGGAGTTCTGCGGCTGCAGAACTTCCCAGACACAGACAGGGCCCGGTACTTGGTACCAGTCACAAAGGAGTCCACCCCAGCTTCACCAGGCCCCACGAGACAGCAGAGGGAAAAGAAGGCCACAGGCAACCACCATGGAGGAGAGGATGCCACTGGCCCCACCTGGCCCCTGGTCCCTGCGGTTGCCCTGCGAGGCTCAAGGCGTCTCACTGGTGGAGGGCTTTCTGGCCACTGGTACTAGCACCAGCACTCTAGTCCCCACCTGGCGGCTACCTCGCAGGGTTGATCATCGCTTCCCCTTCCTTCAACAGATCCTCTTCCATGCTTGCTTTTTGCCAGGCCCTGGACATGCAGACACGGCCCTGTCGTCAAACAGCCCACAGGCTGCAGGGCAGTAAGCACTGCATGTGATGTGGGCAAACAAAGCCAGATGCAGGAGACCGAGGGGTGGGGGGTGCTCAGCCAGGTACGAAGGCAGGCAAGGACGAGACAATGACAGGGCGGACAGATAGCTACCAACGGGGCCGACACAGCTGCTGGGGTCGGGAAATGCATGAACCAAGTGGTGCCGAGCTGAGTCTTGCCGGCGATGTAAGAGTTAGCCAGGTGACAAGAGGAAGTCACGGTGCTCTAGGCAAAGGGAGGGGCAGGCGCACAAGCAGAGACAAGAAATAACAAGCTACTACCAGGAAACTGCAGGTGGTTCAGTATGCCTAAGGGAAAGGGCTGGCAGGCGGCTTGGAGGCGGTCACAAGACCCTTGTCCACTGTGTTGAGCACGTAGGGTTTGTGAGTGCTTTATGTGCCCTTGGGTGACCTTGGACAGGTGAGTAAACCTCCTGGTGCCTCAGTTTCCTCATCCGTAAAGGGGGGATGGCATCCACCAATAAGTGGAAGGGCTGGGATCTGAACCCCGGCCATCAGCCCGAGTCTGCACTCTAAAGCACCCCCTTGTCTTCCTACTCAGAGAGCAAGTCTCCTGACTGTCCTCTTTGTGCCACAGTGGGTGTTACAGCAGCAGGACACAGCAGTAAACGGGGCAGATGAGGTTCTTCTCCTCATGGAGATTTTATTCTAGTTGGAGAGGCAGACAAGCAATAAACACATAAGCAGATATATTTAAACAAATAAAATAATTTCAGACAGTGCAAGTCTTATAAAGGCCATTAAACACAGTAATGAGATAGGCGGTGACATCCTCATTTAAAAAGAATTTAGATAAAAGAGGGACAGTCTCTTCGAGGAGGGGACATTCAAGCTCACAAGTGAACACCAAGAAGGCACCAGCCAAGTAAGGATGTGGGGGGAAAGTGTTCTAGATGGAGGCAACAGCAAGTGCAAAGGTCCTGAGGCAGGAAGAAGGTTGGCAGCTTGAGAAGGACAAAGAGTCCTTGTGGCTGGAGTGGAGCAAGGAAGGGGAGAAAGGAGGGCAAAGGGAAAAGAGGGCTCAGCTCATATGGAGCCTTAGAGACCCAGGAAATGACTTTGGATTTCATTCTAAGTGTGGTGGTTTTATTCTAAGCTAATGGGGGGTTTTGAACAGGGGTGTGACATGATCTACTTTGCATTTTTTCAGGATTCCTCTGCATACCGCAGGGAGACTGTGTTGGTGTGTGTTTGAACGCCAACTCGTATTGCTGTGTGGCTGTAATGACGTACACATTTCAACAGTTAGTCAGTTTGCTTGTTTGGATAGTGCTGACCCGTCCATTGTCACCAGCCACCTCCTGTTGGTTGTTTGTGGCTCAAAATGATGCTTAGTCATCTAAAAGGCCATTCATCCTTGAACGAGAAGAGAAAGAGAGAAGGATTGACTCCATAGGAATGCATGACGGTGGGTTTCAAAGCACTGGATCTCAGTCCATATATTCCTAGAGCTGCTCCCACAAAGACCTAGAATCCTCCTCACACCAAGAAACATTTATGCCTCACCTCATGCCGCCAAACTCCATGCTAGGTATTGGAGGTGCAAAGACAAACAAGACTTGACCTTGAGGGGCTCCCAACCTGATGGGGATAACTCACAACGGAGGCTCTGCCCCAGCGTGGGAGTGCCTTGCTGGGTGGGGGGAATGCCCCGCATGGGCAGCCCTGCGCAGAGGTGAGGAAGACTCCCAGGGGAGAATTCCTCTGACCTGAGTCCTGACTGGGGTCCAACAGGAGAGGCGGGCTTGGCACTGCACTCAGCTGAGTTCCCGTCTTGGTGCTACCGCTTTCTAGCTGTGTGAGTTCGAGCCGGTCCCTCAAGCCCTCCAAAATGCCAGCTCCTCCCGGGGGCTCCCACCTGGCAGGGCTCTGGCCGTCAGGGGACTTGAGAGGAATAAAGCATCAAATGTAGCGTTCTGCACCTAGCGGGCGCCCGGTAAACATTAGTCCCCTCCTGTGACATGAATGCAATTGTCCCTTTGGGGGCAACAAACATGTGACTGAGGATGTTCATCTATTTTAGCTTTGGGTGCTGTCCATTTGCCACTGATTGGGGGTTCCTTGGGGAATGCAGTCCATGCAGCAGGCTACAATCACTGCATCAGGATATGTCAGTGCTAAGATGCCTCATGAGGGAGGGACTTGCACTGATGCCAATGAAGATATTCAGGTTTGCAAATGACTTTTTTTTTTAAAGCAAACTAGAGTGGATCCAAAGATTTCTGTATAATAATGTCACATTCAGAATGACCTAACATTGGCCAGACTGGGAACCAAAGGGCAAGAGGAAGGCAAGAGGTCCCCCATGCGACCATCACTTAAGGCTTGAGGAAGGGTTACATTTGGGCTGGGCCTGGAAGGAAAGGCGGCTTTGGATGGAGGGAAAGAGTGAGTCTGGCAGGAGGATGAGTGGGCGGCAGACAGAGGCAGGAAAGCCACAGCAGGCACAGGGAACATCCGGAAGTTCTTTTTGGCTGGAACTTCCTGGATGTTAGTGGACTGGCCAGACCAGCCATTGGAAAGGTAGGCTCAGGCTAACATGCCAGCATTTCCCAAAGTGCATTCTTCAGAACACCCCTTCCCCTGATGCTCCACAGTGAAAGGTTCCCTGATCAGATAAGTTCTAGAAACGCCGCACGCTGTGTCACCTCTCTGAGAATCATCATCCACAATAGCACATTAAAGGCCCCGAAAATCCCTGAAGAGAAAAATCCATTTGACTTCATTTAGCCCAGCAATCCCCACTCACCTGACCAAGGGCCCCCTCTTCACAGAGCCCCCGTTATAGCTACACAGTCTGCTTTGAACAATGCCAGCAGAGAAAGGGGTAGTGGTCGACCGTTTCGAGCAGGGTCAGAGCCGCGTGGTCAGAGCTGAGCTCACAAAGAATCTGAGTCAGCCCCATACGAGGCATGTGAATGGAGTGGGGCCCAGGGCGCCAGGTGGAGGTGGGGAGACACAATGAGGAGGCCTGGCCAGTGATGCAGGGAGGAGCTGGTAAGGCCCGAGGAACCCACAGGCAGTGGGGAGGGAGGCAGGAGATGGCTCAGAGCAAGTAGTCTGAACTTGGACCTGGACATCCACACTGACCAGGGCTTTGGACTCGAGGAACCAGGTCGACGGCAGAGCCCACCTGCGACAGCTCTGGTGGGAGATGAATGAGTCGACTTCAGGGCACCTTGTACGAAAGAAGCCTGGGAGCAGGCGGCTATACCACTCCAGAGAAATGAGCCTGTTTTCTGGCTCTCCCTTCAGTTAGGGTGCCTGAAAGAGGTCCTATTTCCTCTCTTCCCTGACTGAGCGCTGTATCAGTCCCTGTGGTTTGAGCTGGGGAGCCCCTCCATGAAACGCTCTAACGTCACTCACTCCTTCAGGAAACATTCATCGGGTTCACGCCGGGCAGGCCTGCACTTGACCCTGCACCAAGAGATGATTCTGCCCTCTCTGACCAGCAGCTGTGCCAAGTTACTGGGCAGGCAAATCAGGGCCATGATGAAGCCTGCACAAAGTCCCAATAAGGCAGGGACCGACTCTGCCCAGAGGAAGAGACATGTGTCCGGGGTTGGGAATAATTATAAGAGGGAGGAAGAACATCCTAGGCAGAGGCCACAGCAGCTCAAAGATGCAGAGGAAGGCTCGGAGAAGAGGAACAGGTGGCTGGGATAACATCTCATCACCAAAAGTCACTTCGTGGACTGAACCTCAGCTTTCCCACCTGTGAAATGGGTATAAGAAGCCCCACTGCAGGCTCCTTTGCAAGTTCCATAGAGGAAGGGCTGCAGACACTCCCCCTTCCACTTGCCAGACCCTGCCAGGCCCTGTGCCAGCCATGGGGACCACACAGATGAATAAGCCTGGAGACCAAGCTGGGCTCCTTCCGGCCACTGACATAAGACATCTCTTCTTTCGCCCTCTAGTGCTTGGAAGGTGCTTATTGTTGGAATCCAACCCAGGGCTGTCCTCAGCTCCCAGGGGCCGGGCTCCAGATGTGCACATCTGGCAGCCGTCCTCTGGTCCTGGCGAGAGTCTCAGGATCCGTGGGCCGCTCAGGAAGAAGCAGATGTATTTTGACAAGGCTGCCACAGCTTCTGCAGCATCCTGAGTCAAAATAAGCCCTTCTCTTGGGCAGCCCCTGGGACGGGCTATTTCTGCACCACGTCCCTTTTTTCCACAGGGGGGCTGAGCCACGATGATTCCAGCTAAAAACAGAAGCTGCCTCAGCTGGAGCCCACGACATTCCCGTCAACGACAGAGACATCAGCACGCAGCCTGTCGCGAACTCGGGAAGCCTTTCTTGTGGACTCAAACTCAGATAATTTCGCCTGAGGGCATAGGCGGTCCAACCCAAGGAACACTCCGATAACCCTCCCATCCCAGCGGATTGCAAATCATAAAAATAAGTCCTTACACGTGTACAAAACCTTAGCGATGACAAAGTATTTCCTTGTCCCTACGGGAACTTGGGGAGGTGGCTGCTATTGTTCCCATTTTAAAGATGAGAAAACTGAGGCTCAGAGACGTGATCTGACCCTGGAGGGGATGGAGGAGAGAAGATTTGAGTCCAAGGCTGTCTTCAGACTCCCTAGGTGAAAAGAAAGAGCCTGCAAGAGAGGAACTGAGGTGAATGTGGCTGCGAGCAGAATTTCTAAATTTGAGCAGATCAGGATCAAAGGGCAGGAAGGCTCGCTGCCCGAGTCCCTGCTCCCTGTACCAGACACCATGCAAAGTCCCCTTGACACATAGCATCTCATTCTAATCTTCCAAACAGCCCTGGCAAGAGGACTCATTATCCCTGTTTTCTAGATGGGGAAACTAAGGATCAGAGAGACAAAGGTGCTGCTGGTGCAGCTGAGGCCAAGAAGAGCTCAGGTGGGAGGGGAAGTGAGGCTGGCCCCGGAGAGAGCAGGGTGGGCAGGCCAGGGGTCTGCCGGCATCTTCCACAGCACAGAAGCCCCAGAACCTCAGCGACTGACCGGAGGTGGTTTGACAGGTGCCACTTTCAATGGCAAGTCCAACACTGACAAACGTAGCCCTCTTTCCCAGTCCTTGTACAGCGCTTCAGGGGTACCCATGAGGAAGTCTCAGGCTGGTGCCAGGGCGCCCTTCCCCCCTCTCTAATATTAGCCTCCTCCCTTTCAACAGCCGGAGGGCTAGCCTCGGACTCAGGGCGGGAGCCAGGCCCCCAGGGCACTGAGCTGCACATCAGCCGCGTCTCCTTTCCACCACGTTTATGGGCATTGTCACCCTCCGTTCTAGCAAGTGACACTGGTTTTCCGGTGCGAAGCGGCAAGATGAGGTTTCCTTTTTAAGTAAACGCAATGAAGGGTTTTATTTTGCAAGTGAGTGAAATTAGAGGGCAATGTTAAGTAAATAGCAGAGGTGGTGTGTAGATGTGGCAAAAACGGCAGAGGAGCAACTTTGGTGCACGAAGCAGGCACCTGCGGGCTCCTGCCCTCTTGGCCAGGCCTGGCACCAGCCCCGCACCGCACCACCACGGTGAAACCTGGTGCCGACACCCCTCGTGTCGTCTCCTGCCGGACAGGCTGCGCCCCGCTGCCAGCAAGGGCCACCACAGGCTTGCTGACAAATGTCTGTCCACTGCCCCCTAAGATACGCTAGGGCAAAGGGGAACTGTCCCTCGAAGGTAAAACCATGAGTACAGAGACCTGCAAGAGGCAAGAGTACGAAGTGAGCAACTGCCTCCCCCAGCCCCTTCTCTGAGATCCAAGTTCAAACCTTGAGAAGACTAGAATGATAAGGCAGAAGTTCTGGAACCACATGGCCAGAGCTCAGATCCAGCGGCCTTGCACGTGCTGAGTGACCCTAAGCAAATGGTTGCCCTGCGCTCTCCAGTCTCCTCCTCTGCAGAACAGCATCAGCAAGGGCCCTCTCCCTCAGGTGGAAGCACGGCAGCGGCCTCGGCGCGTGGCCTCCACCACATACACGGTACCTGTTACTCTCTGTCAGGCACTGGCCAGACAGTCGCCAGGTGCTGTGTCAAGCCTCGCCTCAGTACCACGGTGGGCTCAGAGAGGTGCAGTGCCGGCCACAGGTCGCACAGCCAGGAAGTGCTAAAGCCAGGGTAGGAGCCCAGACTCCCCAGCTTCATGCCTGGTGCCCTTTCTCCAATACCCCTGCGCTCTCCCCTCCCCCCACCCTTGCTCCCTCACTCTGAGGGTTCCCCTCTTTCCTGACTGCTTGTCCCTCCTTGGACCCTCACAACGAAGATTCTCTTCCTTTCAGCAAAGCACAGCCAGGCCTCCACCAGCTGGGCCAACTTTTAGCTTCAGCCTTTATGCTATTCTTGCTGCATTCCAACCCAGCCTGGCAGTCCCCCATCTAAGTCACTGGAGAAACAAGTTCTCTTTTGATTGCGTGAGGCAGACCCCTTTTTGAAGCAAAAGAAGCCACATAACCTCTCTGAGCCTTAGTTTGCCCATAAGTATAACGGGGTCATAACAGTACATTTGCGCACAGTTGAGATAAAGATTCAATAAGGTAATGCACGTAAAGCCCTCAGGGCCATGCCTGGCAGATGGTAAGTGCTCCTAATTAGTAATATTCCTTGTATCACTGTTGTTAGTATTAACTACTCTCAAGGGATGAGGGCTGGAGGCCGTGCCCCAGCCTCCAAGGAACTCACTGCCTAGTCGGGAAAACCATCTTTCCATATTTCCACGAAGATAAGGAAGCATCCAAGATCACAGGTACCCTACAACACAGCCGAGCACAAGCGAATTCTGCAGTGTCAGAATGACACAACAGTGCAGTCGAACAGGTGTACAATGATCCAGGGCCGCAGTGGGAGTGAGGAAACTGCACACTTCATTTATTCAGCAAACATTTACCAGGTGCCCACCACGGTCCAGGCACTGTGCCAGGCTTCGACGCTGCACCAATGGGCAAACAGACGTCATCTTTGCCCCTGTGGGACTCCCACCCAGCGGAAGAGATAAACCCAGAACAAATCATTATTGAAGTTCAGTCAAGCTAAGAAGAAAAGTACCTTGTGCCATAAAAATGTCTACCAGGAAGCTTAGTCTGAGGGTGTAGCCAGGGAAGGCTTCCGAGGAAGAGGAGATTAAAGGGGATGAGAGCAGAAGCAGGGAGAGCAGCTGGATGTGACCTGGAGAGGAGACATTACAAGAGGTACTCGGGGGGCGGGGGGTGGTAAAACCAGCCTCCTACCATGCAGAGGAGTGATCAAGCTGCAGTCTAGAGTCAAAATGCCTGCGGTCTAATCCTAGCTCTGTCATGTACTAGCTGCGACACCTTAACCAACATAAGTCTCTCTTAACCTCAGTTCCCTCATCTGCCTAATGGGCACCATATCAACTACCTCACTGGATTAAACGTAGTAACATACGTGGAATCTTTCACACGATGCCGGCCAACCCTATTTTAGGGTTGATAGAGGTGATAGAAAAAGCAATCAAAGTGCCTGAAGGGTAAAAAGGGGTTGTAAAAGTTAGTGTAACTAAAAAATTCAAGGGCAGATTCTGGATTTCAGGAAGAGCTTGATCCAGGAGTCATGCAATATTTTCAAGGCTCAGTCTCTTTCTGTCAGTTCTGTTTCTCTCTGGCTTGGCTTCCCCGTTACACAGGCTCCTTTCACACCGTGACCTTGCAGCTCCATGCTCACACTTTCTTAGTTCAATAACTCCAACAGGAGAAGAATTTTTCTAACATCTCCAGAACAATTTCCATGACTGAGTCTTACTGGACTGTCTCAAGTCACATGTCCATACAATACCTTCATCCTAGGCCTGGGTTATGCACCAGTTCCTACAGCTCAAATGAAAGAGGATTGGAGGACTCCATCCAAACCACATGGCCAGAGAAACAGGGAAGGGTGGATCGCCAAAGGAATATTAAGCTGCCATACAGAAGAGAGACCATAGGGCAAACTAAGACAGCCTATGTCCACCATAGCAAGTACGCAGAGACACAGGGTGACCACACCACAGCAGTCAGGGACACACTGAGAGTGCTGAATGACCACTTAGGGTCTCCTCACCCCACTCCCAGCCAAGGAGTGAGCCGCATCTCCCATTCTGACCTCCTGATCCCTGAAGAGCAGAGAGGCAAGTGAAGACCCCAGGGCCAGACAGCCTGGATGCAAATCCTCAATGGCACCTTCTAGCTGTATGACCTTGGCAAGATACCTTGTCCTTTCTCTGCCTCCTTCCTCATCTGTGAAATGGGCATAATACTAATCCCTCATCTCATAAGGTTGTTGGGCAGCTTAAACAAGGTAGTATATACAGAGCACATAGCACAAAGTAGCTCGGTGAAGTGAGCTCCTGTTATTATCATCATTCCACAGGCTCTGGACATCAGGGGCCATGTTGATTCACCCCTCCCCACAGGAAAATTCCTTCTCATTCCTTCCAGAAGATCTACCAAAAGCCAGGAAAAGGCCACATTTGATTTCTCCCTTCTACTTGGTGAGATGAAATGTAAATATGAAAGTCTGGTTCAGCAGGATATCTAAGTAAGTGGGTCCTGCAATCTGGGGAAACCTTTAGGAGGAGGCATCAGAGATCCCTGGACAACTCAAGCCACATCCTCCCCGGGAACGGCCTCCCCCAGGTTACAGGCTCTGTGCGGGCCTGCTTCAGAAGCTGGCTTCTTCCCATGCCCTAACCAAGGAGTCCAGCAGCGACCTCTCTCTGTCACCTGCCTGATTCTGCAGGCATCCGAGTATATGGACCCCCAAAACATCTAGGAGGCAGAACGGATTAGGGAAGGAAAAGAGGAAAAGGAGAATGAGAGAAAGAAGAAAAGAAACGTTTTCATTAGGCACTGAAGTATGTTCCACACTCAGCCAGGCACCTGTGTAGAAGTCCTCATCTAATTTCCATCACAGAAGTGAGCTACTATCCCCTCCGCACTTCCGGTGAGGAAACTGAGGCTCAGAGAGGTGAAGTGACCTACCTAAGGTCACCCAGCTAGTGAACAAAGGCGCCCGCCTGCCCAAGGCCTTCAGATGCACGTTGCCGCCAGGCTCCACACTGAGCCAAGCAGGGAATCTCACAGCCCTGCAGCCCGAGTCCAAAGAGAAAGCAGGTTTCCAAGGAGAAGGAGGAGAGGTGTTGGGAACATGCAGTTATTTACAGGGTGCCGTGTGGGCTGCTGCGGGAGGAGGGAGCCACGTCCTGAGGTGAGCAGGGAGTGGGAGATGCTGGGTCCTCAGTTTCCTCATCTACAGAACCAGGATGATAACACCAGCCTCCGGGGAGATGGAGCCCAGGAAAGAAGATAGCGCATGCGCAGGGCCTGTGGCATCTGGAGCACAACAGGTTCTCAGGGTGGGAGGGAGTGGCTGCGCATGCGCAGGGCCCGTGGCATCTGGAGCACAACAGGTTCTCAGGGTGGGAGGGAGCGGCTGTAGTCTCCCTCAGGTGGGTCAACATGGGACCCCTGGGGCGGTGGGGCCCCCGCTTCCTTAGAATTGAGGGAGGGACCTGCTTGGGTCTTTGACAGAGGCTCTTAGTTCTCCAAAAATGGCAATTTGTTAAAGCAATTGTTGGGGTGCCTGGGGGGCTCAGTCAGTTAAATGCCCAACTCTTGATCTCAGCTCAGGTCATGATCACAGGGTGGTGAGTTCAGGCCCCATGTTGGGCTCCAGTGTGGAGCCTACTTGAAAGAAAGGAAGGAAGGAAGGAAGGAAGGGAGGGAGGGAGGGAGGGAGGGAGAGAGAGAGAGAGAGGGAGAGAGAAAGAAAGAAAGAAAGAAAGAAAGAAAGAAAGAAAGAAAGAAAGAAAGAAAGAAGAAAGAAAGAAAAAGAAAAGAGAAAAGAAAAGAGAAAAGAGAAGGGAAAAGAAAAAAGAAAAAAAGGGAAAATTGTCTAGGCAAATGAGGTTAGAGGAAGAGGGCTTTGGACTGGAGATAGGAGAATTCAACCAGACACTGACTCGCTGCAGGTTGCAGCTGCTTCTTAAAACCTCACAATGGATGGTCCCCATTCCAGTTTGGTAACATCCAGTCCCCTCCCCCTGTCTGACAAGGACCCACAGAACCTGAACAGCCCACCTCTCTGTTCTCGGGTCCTACCACTACCACTCTCCCCCTCATTACCCACACTCCCCCACCGTGGGCTCCATTCTGTCCCAGGAACGGGCCAAGTTCTCACCCAGCTTGGGGGAGCCTCCTTGAGGCCCAACCTTCTGCCCCAGATCTTCACACAGGCCTCTTCCACTCTTTCATGTCAAGCTCAAACGTCATCTCCAGGAGGTTTTCCCAGACACCTGCTCCATCTTTCTTTCTCACATCACTCAGTTTTATTTCTTCAGAGCACTCACCACTCTCTGAATTATCTTTCTATTTATTTGTTCATCGCCTGTCCATTCCCACCAGAAACACCACGCAAGGCAGGAACCTCCTCTGTCTTGTTCACTCTGTCTTCCAGCACCGAGACATGCCCAGCCCAGAGCAGGTGCTCAGGGAACTGTGTTAAATGAGTGTATAGATTCTGTTCTGTCCAAGGCATGGCTGTGATGGTTAATTCTAGCTGCCATTTCCTGCAAGCCTCCCATGTGCCAGGGCCTGTGTATGCACTATCTAAGCCCTGTGGGGTGCCTGCCACGGAAGTGCAATATCCTTTTGCAAATGAGGAAACGTAGGCCCAGAGAGGGAGGCTGGCTTGCCCAAAGTCACACAGTAAAACTCCAGCCAAGTCAGTGCAAGAGCTCCTTGCATTCTGCCATGCCCCGAGAGAGGAGCTTTGAAGAGCACGGTGCCACAGGAGGTGTGGGAACTCATTTGGAAAGAACGCAGCGGGCCCCCAGAGCACACCATGCCGATGACTGGGAGATGTCTGCCTGTGCTGGAGATGGCCAGGGCACACCCACACCTGTCTTAACTTGCTCCCTGAGCACAAGCTGCTCCACACCTGCCTAGCCCCTTGCAATCAGCTGGATCAAGGCACTAGATCTGGCCAATGAATGGTGAGCAGAAGTGTCAATATTGGTGAGAATCCTGGCAGGAAACATGGAACATTCCACGTGGGCCATTTGAGCAGAGCTTCATGAAGGGGTGGGCAGAACAGGCAGAGTTCACAAAGGATAGTACAGTTCCCCAGGGCCAGCACCAGTGCAGACCCATTACCACCTCTAAGCCTGTAGGACAAGGAGGGAGTGGTTGCCAAGCCTGCAGAGGGGACATGTGTAGGAAGGACCGCTGCCAGGAGCAGTGGCCTTCGGCCGAGGAACACTCTGATCTTGTCCTCCTGCCTCCAAATCCTGCCAGGACCTCCCACTGATAGAACTCAACCAGAAGCCAACCAGAGGACAAAGGGAACCTGTTGACTGGTCCGTACAGGCCAGCCTCCGGGGCACAGACACGGTAGGGGGAATGGATCTGGAGGGGTCAAACAGAAGCGAGCCTGCAAGATCACCTCCCAGCTGGGGTGGCGGGGAACTCCGTGACACTCCAGCTGTCTCTTCCTACCACAGTGATCCTAGAATCTCCATGTGGAGATGGTGGCATCCCAAGAGAGCACAGAACCTCCTCCCTCCAACCTCAGCCCAGCAGAGTCTGACCATAACAGTGAGAAACAAAACAACGAGTTAAGGAGAGGCCATTGCAAAGAGAGAGGAATCTTTTGGGAAATGTTTAAAAACTGATGACTCAGAATCAGAAAGCCTGCCTGCAGCCGTGGAGCCTTGAATTGATGCGGTCCAAAGACACCCCGAAAGTCACCTTGAGATGGACTGCAGGGCCTAGGATCAGAGGTCTTTCAACTCCACCCAATGGAAAGCAGGTCAGATAAAGGACCAGTGAGAGGCTTGGTGATCGCAGCTCTGGGAGACTGCTCCGAGATGAAAAAAAGATATCCGGAACATCTGAGAGCCTCAGCCTCCGCCGCGACTGAGGAGGACCTCAGGGCAGTTCCTGTTCCCAAACTGTCTTTTGGAAGTAGGGGCGCCAAAGTCACTGCTCTGGCGGGCAAATGTTCCAACTCCAATTGACAAACAAGATGCAGACAAATTGCCAGGAACGGATGGCACCCGCCCAAGAACGCTGATGCCACTCAAGGGTGAAACTGCAGAACTGCTGGCAAAAAAAAAAAAAAAGAAAAAAAGCGTGCATTTTTGAGGGGCTACGGATACATGAACTGGGATCTGTGGATATGAAATTTGAGCTTTGGCAAAGCTTCGAGTAGGGACCCACAGTGTGAGCCCCTTCTCCCCCTTAAATCAGCAGCACCATGGGACTGTGCTGTCCAAGTGAGGACGAGGCTTCGAGACAGAGAACCGGGACCAGGGTGATCAGCTCCTTCTTGGAACATGAGAATATTAAATGCAGGGTCCTTCCAGAGTCAGGTCCTGCTTGTTCAGAAGTTTTCTGTAGGAAGGGACACACAGCTCCAACGTTACAGACTCTAGCAGGTTTCTCCTAGGTGGCGGCAGAGACAGAAACCTCATTCAAAACAACTTAAGTAGAAAGGCAACCTTTATTGATCACGCAATGGAAAAGCACAGGAGCAGATGATGCTTAAAGGCACATCAGGAACTGGGCACTCACACGCTGTCATCAGAAATCGGTCTCCCCCCCTCCCCTTGGCTCCGCTCGTCTGTGTTGGCGTCACCCTCTGGCAGGCTGTCCCTGGGTGATGGCAACACAGCCCAGCTGCTCAGGCCCACATTCTGCCAGCTCTGCAAATCCCGTAGAAATAGAAAGCGTCTTTCCCACTGGTCCTAGCTAAAATCCCAGGGCTGGCTCTCATTGGCTTAGATGTGTCATTGCCATCCCTGAGTCAAGCACTGTGGCCACAGCTAATACTGTTCTAATCGGCTGTTATAAGTCTAACGCTCATCCATGGACGTGGGCCATGGAGTTAGCTCCACCCAGACCATAAAGCCTAAGAGTAGGGGAGGACAAGGACTTCAAAGAGATAGCAAATGGGCCAAAAATGTATGTCAACACAGCAAATTAAACCAAAAACACCCCAATGACAAAATGCCACAGTGATGAGGCCAAAGCACAGAAGAAAATCATGGGGCTAAGTGTATGGACTAAGAATGCAAAAAAGGGGGGGGGGGACAAGTACAAGATTTAAACAAGGATGCCAGAATTACTATGTGGTCTACAGCCCAATAAGGGGACTGAGTCTGCCCCTGAGAAGGGGACCTCAAGACTGATGGGCAGGACAAGCCATTTCAAGCGCAAGCAAGTAGGGCCATGCCAAGCACAAATTTCACCTCTGGTGAGATCTGTGGAGCGTTCACAATAGAGAAGACTTTGGGTGTGATGTTGGTGACTCGGGGATGAGCAAGACACGATCCTTGCCCTCAAACAGCTTACGATCCAGTGTGAGGAGACAACCAAGGATGTGCACATTAACAGAGGAATGAAATGAACATCAGAGGTGCTGAGTGCTCTGTAGCAAAGAGCGCTACATGGGAGAGCAGTCGTGGTAAACAGGCTGCCGAGGAGGCAGAAGTCAGATCCAGGGGAGCCCTCGTGGCTCTGGACTTGTTGCCGTAGGCAATGGTGAGTCATCGAGAGCTTTTGAGCATGGGAGTGACACAAGCAAGAGGAAGCTTCATCGTCTTAATGGAGCCAGATAAAGCCCAGAAGAGAGTCACAGGGATGATCAAAGGACTGGCAACAGGCCTGTGGAGGAGACAGATGAGTGAGGACTGGAAAGATGAGGGCCGGTGGGAGCTTTGATCAAAGTCGGGCAGAGGAGCATGCTGCCCGATGCTGGGCCCGCAGGACTGGAGCCGCACCGTGAAGTCCGAGAGAACGTGGCTCTTGTTCAACTCCCGTCAGGAAAGGTGAGTGTTGTACACATTAAAAAAATGTCATTTATATAACTATACCCCAACAGGGGGTGTAGGCTGCAAAAGGGGAATAAATGACTATCAAAGAGGTTCTGATAGAGTCCGGAGTTACTGGTAGAGTCATAAAGAAAGGCTGAGGGGCACCAGGGGTATCCAGGGATGTTCCTTATGCATTCATTAAATGGTCACTTTCTGACGGCCTGCTTTGAGCCTGGCCCTCCTCGAGGCTCCAGGCCCAGAGACAGGAAGCAGGCATCCCCTTGTCTTATTATGTCACAGGCCTACCACTCTCTGAAATGACCCAGACCCCGTGCGGTTTCCTCAATCAGCGTCTGCTCCCCCTGCCAGACAAGAGAGGGAAATTTGTGTATTTTTTCACTGTTGTATCCCCAGCACCTAGAGGGGTCTCTGGCATGTAGTAGGTGCTCACTACATATCTGCTGAGTGAATGCACCCCTCGTCCTCAAGGAGTCTCCATCCTCAAAGAGTTCATAATCTAGGGAGGAAGTAAGACAAGGAAACCAACCTTAAGTGTCAAGCTGAGTTCCGTTGGGGCTACAAGGTAAAGGTCCACGTGGGAGCACACAGGAAACCTCTGTTTCAATCCTGCATCCCAGGAGGGATTTCTTAATGTTTTAGCTGAGCCATGACGGTCAACACAGAGGCTTACCAAGTGAACAGAGCAGACAAGGCCATTCCTCCAGGAGCAAGCAGCGTGGGCAAACGCTCAGAAACACCAGGTGACAGCATGTCCAGGAGCAACGTGGAACACAGGTGGCTGGAGACAGAGAGAGGTCTGGGTCGGATCATGGAGGACCTTAAAAGCCAACTTAAAGGATTTGAACTTTCTCCTGAAGGCAACGGGAAGACATCAAAAGATTTTTGCATCAAAAAGAGTTAAGATCTTTTTGGTTGCATGTAAAGAAAAAAACAAAGTAGCTTTAACAAGAACAAAGAGGAAGCGGTAGTTATTGGCTCATAAAAATGACAAGACCTAGGAGAGCGGCAGGCACAGCTTGATCCGAGGTGTAAACTATGTCACCAGGCTCAGGTTCCCTGCTCTCCTTTTCTGGACTCTGCTGGCTCTAAGCTGGTCCCCATTCTGAGGCTCCATATGGTGGCTCCTGAGAACCTCAGTTCACATTACAGTGGACCTCAAAGGACAGTCCATTTCCCTTAGCTCAAGCAAAGTCCCAGAATTGAGTCCCTTTGGCCCTGACTGATCTGACTTTGGTCCTGCGCCTATTGCTAAACTGATTTGGGGGATCAGGGAGACCATCTGTGCTGATTGGCTCAGTCCAGGTCATGTGATCCGCCCATGGGTTCAAATGAAATACACACCTTGGCTCTTCCAAAGCTGGTGCCACATGAGGGAGGAGTGGGTGCTAGGTGGCAAAATAAGCTGTGACCATCACATGTTTTAAGAATGGGAATAACAGAGTCAGACCCATGTTTTAGACAGCTATGGCTCTCCTCCAGATCTGGAAGCCAATCAGAAAGTCAGTCTGAAGGCTGGAGCAGAGGCAGGAGCAGTGGTTACATGGCCAGTATTAAAAGCTAGACTGCGCCAACCTGAGCAGAAGTGAGCAAAGGGCTGCCACAGAAGGAGATTTCTTATATAAATCCACAGAGCATAATTTCAGGGTCCTGAGCTATACAGCCCCCATCACTTTTGATCACCTTCAGACCTGGAACACTCAGTGCCATTAAGGACCAGCCTGTGGTAAGGTCCCCAGATAGGTGTCCTAGCAGGGTCATCCAAACTCTGGGACCAGTTGCCCGGAAGCTGCAGACCCAGTCTCATCTTCCAGAAACCCATTTAATCTCCCTCTGGAAACGTGTCCAGCTGCAGAGACATACCAAGCTCAAATGCTGATGCCACTACTTCTCGGCTGTGTTACCCTGAACAAAGTGCTTAGCCTCTCTGAGTCTGAATATCCCGATATGAATATGAAGTGGAGGTGATGACATTTAAGGTAATGGAGGCTCTGGTGTGGGGATTAAATCAGATAAAGATTATGAATCACCTACTGCGGTGAGAGGCTTGGTGAATGAAAATTTCTTTCTTTTAAGCCCTTTCCACTTTTCCCTGGCTTCATCTGCCCAAGACCTCTCCAACCCTTTGTTTGTTTGGCAAATAAAAGGTGGTTTGGTTTTATTTTGTTTTCCTGCCAGAAAGAAACAACTGGAGGTTGAGTGGCACAGAACAGCCGTTGTTAGATTTGTGGGTGGAAAATTCCTCCCGTTCTTAGGCCTGAAGTCTAAGCCCCCTCTGGACTTCCTTCAGGAGGTTCCCATTTGGGAACACCATATCCCGGTCCCTTGTGTGCCGCACAGGAGGGGAAGAACCCCAGAGAAGGGGTGAAGAGGTAGAAGAAACATCTCCCCTATTTTCCTCTAAGCTTCAAATTCTGTTCTTTCTCATTTCAACTTAAACTCAAGGAAATCGTGAGGCAGAGTTCTCTGACCAAGATCAGAAAAGGGAGGTTTTATTGAATGGTCCCACTGCCCCAAACGTCGAGGAAACCCCCACCTTGCTCAGGTGTTGGAGGGAAACACAGTCGATGCTTGCTGAGGCTTGGCTACTGTTTCCTAATCAGTGTCATTATGTGACCTTCACAATCACCATGGGAGAACGGGGTCATCCCACCACTTTCACTGAGGAGGAAACTGAGTCTCAAAGAAAAATCATACCATCTGGCTTGGGGCATGGGGGCAAGGCAGAAGGCTGCTGAGCTTGAACCCCATCGCTATGTGGCTGGAGCCCGAGATGACTTGGCCACCCGGGAGGCAGCCACCTTGTCCTTTCCCTGCTTTGGGCTTCCAGTCCCATCTGGCTTGCAGGCTGTGTGTATTTCATTCTGCACCCCAGAGCTGCCTCTTCACTAAGACAGCACTTAGCATGTAGTATTATCGTCAACTGTTTGCAGCCATGTCTCCCCCGCCTGCTTCTGAGCGCTTCACATCGGAGGCTCCACTCTCAAAGGATCTTGAGTGCGTGAACCGGTCCGTGCGCTATCCCTCTATGGAGTATACGCATCTCTCACTGTAGCCGAAGAGAAACTCTGAAACTTCCTAGACATCTTTGTCCGCCTAGGAGAGTGCCTGGCGTGGCACAGGCCCTCCACACGTCTGATGAATGACTGAAAAATACCTGCCCGGCAGGACTGTCGCACAGCTGAGAGGGCTGACATCGTAACATCCCTACAACAATGCTTGGCATGCCGCACATGTTTTAAGAAGTGTGGAGCTAAATGCTGAGTTGTGACTAAGAAGGAATACTTAACCTGAGTTAGGAGTTTCCTGAACCAGCTGTGGCATTTAAAAAAAGGCCCCTCCCTTTTCTGGGCCCCTGTTTCCCCACTTGTAAGTTAGGAACACTGGGTTAGATGACCAGAAAGTTACCCTTTCATTGCTGATTTCTTATGCATGTTTCATCTCCTCCCTTCACTCCACTCCCCTCCAAATACACACACACACACACACACACACACACACACACACACACGCCCATCAGTCTCCAAAACAGCATTCTGCTATCCCTCAGTGTTCTCTCTCTCTTTCATTTCCTTGACCAGAAGCTCCATAAGCTTATTAACCTCTGTTGTCTTGTCCACGTTCCTCAAATATGAAACAGCAATAATGTCCCCTCACATTCATTTTATCGAAGAGCAAGATCTGTTCTGTGGGCCAGGGTGTGCCGGTCCTAAATGGGAAGCAGAAGTCATCTCCAGCTCTCTCGCTCCGTAATGCAGGGTTCTGCCAGCTGCCTTTGCACCAAGATGGAAAGAACATTTATCTTCACAAATGTAGGCGACACCGTGGAGGCAGCCCTGCAAGGGACAGGGGAAAAAGCCTTCCATTCCAAAAGGAGTGATGAGGCTGAAAAGAAAAGTTCCTCCTAGAACAGGAACAAAATCGCACTCCAGGGTCACTTCCAACTCCCTAATTCTAAGCGTTAAGATTCATGGAATTTAAGATCCTAGAGTTGTGAGTGAATGTGTGTAATTAGTTGAATCTAAGCTTCTGTGAATCCTAAAATATTCTATGATTTCATGATTCAGTAGTTTTTTTCTATAAGACCACAGCCCAGAATCACATGAGTCTCAGATTTTAGTGGCCCGAGGTAAGGGTTTTTCAACTAGCTGGCATCTCCAAACCAGTGGGGGGCTTGATACTGATGCAAATTCCTGGGATCCCATTGCAGAGATTTTGGTTCAGTCCACATGGGAAGAGGTCCCAAAATCTTTTTTAACAAGTCTCCCACCCTGGAGGCTCTGAGGAAGAGTGGGCCACTCTTGCACATAGTGTTTAGAGAACCTGTCCTTCTAGATTCTGTGATTCTAAATGTTATCCTAAAAAGGCCTTTGCTTATGATTCCTGTATGCTGGAACCCTGTTATTCTGTTTCCATGTGCCTAAGAAGAAGATTCTAAGATGTAGAAACTATCTTTCTGAGCCTGGGCTTCACATGGGGGAGGGGAAAGGGGACCAAGTGTCACAAGCATGGAGGGACATTCTGGAAGGGGGTCCTCCTGAGGACATGGAGGGAACTCGGATGCTCCACCTAGTGCCTGAGCTGGTCCAGGGCTAGGACTCAGATAAGGAGGCTGGCGGGGTTCCCTGTCTGGCTCTGGGTTGACACGAGCATCTAGGGTTATCAGGAAGAACTCCTGATGGAAAGGGTGGTCCAACCACATCCTGGAGAGTTGGAAGGGCTTAGATTGGAGGAGGGGAGGCAGAAGTCCCAGCAGAGAGCTCGAGAAACAACCAGGCAAGGGAGGAAGGATTTATCACCAAAACATCCTCCCTATGCCGGATGGTAGGGGAACTACAGACTGGTGTGGCAGACATGAAAATGTAAGGTTTCAGGAAAGCTCAAGATGAGAGTGAGCTAACTGTGTGGGGATATCCCAGGGTACACCGTGTGGGCTGAAAGAGGACTGCTTTGACATGCTAATGAGTGCCTGGATCTGGGAGGGTGGGGATGGGATGAAGGCTGGCAGAGGACTTCTGAGGAGCTGGTAGGAGGACGATGGGCTGGGGAGGGGCTCTGAGTTGGGGGCAGGGCTCTGGGATAGAGAGGGGCTTCTCAGGGGGATTCCCACACACACAGACACACTCTGTGCAACACCAATGAGTCAGGGTTCAGATGGGGAGCCAGGAACCCTCTTTCTGCGAAACAAAGTGGATAACGGAGAATCCAAAGGTTTATACAGCTTCCCAGGTGGAGCAGGAGCTAGCAGTTTGGATTGCCCAGGGCCTCTCTGGTGGGGAAAAAAATGGAAAAGGAGGAATCAATCACACTCAGTGACACATTTATGACTGCACAGTGGTGATGACACACTCCTGGCTGCACATACACATTCCTTCTGTCCCTACAATGACAGTGACACATGTGCCAGTCCACTGTGACACACTTACACCTGCCCCCTTGCCACCGATGATGGCTGCATTTCATACTGATGGTAACACCCTATCCGCGGTGTCATCTCTCATTGACAATGACACTTAGACCATTACACAGAATTGGTGACATGTCCCAAGCCTTTGCAGCTGCCACAGTAAATGGCACCCTCTGTGCTTGTACCCTGCATAACCTGCCTAGCTGCAGGTGGTAACTTTGCCTTACATCCAATCCCATCCCACAAGGCCATTAACATATTCCACTGGAACAACAGCTCACTTGACTTTACACCTGGTGATACACTCACACCGGAGACCCTCCACAACAGGAGGGCGACACCACCACATGCTGTGAATCATACGGCAACAGACCTCCACCTGCGCTACTGGCACCTGTGTCCCTCCACATGGATGCTTCCCTGCCGCTCGCATGGCCCCACACTGGCGGGCACACGCACATAGGCACCACCGCACGCCAATGGATTTGCCTCCACATTGCCACTCCACACTGAAGGAGACAGACTGGGCCCCTGGCCTCACATCCAGACCATGGCACCCTAGCCATTATCAGTGGCAAGAAGGGAGGTGCTCATCAGATGAGCAAGGTGGCCTGGAGCCCTTCCCTGTGCATCACCCCCACAGTTCTGTTTCTGCCTCTGGCACACGGGCCACCCCCTCAAACTAGGACCAACTCTGCCCCTCCAGGCTCGAGTTAGAATGGCAGGTTGTGGAATCAGCGACTGGAGCTTTCAGATGCCTCCCTGCACCCACCAGCTCAACTCCCAGCTGAGGCCAGCCCAGCCAGCAAGCTCTTCCTCACATCCCGCATTGCGTCCAGAGTGCCCTCTGCACCGAGGCAACTGCAGGGAAGACAGGGGCTGACCTTTGGACAAACGCCATTCTCACTGATCACCGCATTCAGGGGCTGTGACAGTTGTCATTCTTCACACACTGTTCCTCGATCCTCACACAAAGTACTGACATTAGCTCTCTTGATTGGTTTCCTAGTGAATATTCAAGGCATGTATGTATAATTTTAAAAATCTGTTCAAATCTGGCCCCCTGCCCCAGACCACAGGGCTTATAAATAGAAGTGGAGACTCAGCATGAGCCAGGGTAAGACACCTTTAGCAGAGCCACATCCATATTTTACCAGGTGACTCTTAGAAGCTGTCTACAGAGCAGGCTCAGCAAGGACCTGAGGCTGGCTGGGGGAGGGGGGACTCACAGCGGGCTGGATTAGAGATGCAGGAGATGAAGGAGATGCTGACAACCCACATGACATGAGGACCCCAATCTGGGTGTGAATTCAAGGCAGGTTCTTTTTTTTTTTTTTTTTTAAGTGAGAAACTGGAGAACAGGGAAGATGATAAATGTCAATGTAAAAAAAAAAATCTGCAGAGCAAAAGTTACATTTCCATAGGCTGTGGGATGTGTCAGAAGAGAAGCAGCCCAGGGGGGTGAAAGGACCCCAGAGCTCAACGTCAGGCAGGCCTGGGCTGGAATTCTGGCTATGCCAAAGACTCACTGTATCTCCCAGGGGATTGACTTCCCCACCTTGGAAAGAGGTTTGTGTGAACTAAAGGAGAGAATGTAATTTATGCAAAGCACCAAACTAAGCACCTGAGACATAATGGGGGCCTGATGGTTGCTATGATTAGTAGTATTATAATCATTAGGAAATGGCTAAAATATTTAGTGACTTTTCTACATGGACAGTATTTAGGAACCATGCCTAGGCTGGCAAGAGTGAACAGGGAGCAAGTACTCAGCTCTCCACCATCTTTCTTCAACAGAAAGCATCAGTGGCTACAGTGCCCTGATTTACCCCTAATCAGTCAACGGGATGAAGCCAACAAAGCTTGACTGAGCTGTCCTTTTATTCACCAGTAAGATTTTCTGCAGCTAGACATGATTCATGTCAGCTCATATAATTTTTTATAGACTCACAGAAGCTTGAGTTCAAAGGGGGCATTAGCTGTCACCTGCCATCCAACTGTCATTTTCCAGGGAATGGGGAACTCACTACCTAATATGAGGCAGTCCATTCTATGGCTGGACAGCTCCAATTGATAGAAGATTCTTCCTCGTGGAGCTTCTGTCGGCCTCCCTTTACCTTTCCCCCATTGCCCTAATTCTGTCTTCAGGGCTGATAAAAAAACAATAGAACTCCTCTTTCCTTGCAGTGGTCATTCATTCATGCAACAAGCATTTCCTTAGCACCGACTCTGCCAGACACCATGCTAAGTGCTAGAATTACAAACTGAGCAAGCCTTGCCCTTCAGCATCTTCTCCTCCAGGTGAAACATCTTCAAATCCTTCAACTCTCCCTCATTTGATCTGATTTCCAGGCACCCACCACCAACCCACCCTTTCTCTTCTAAACATACACAGGCTTATTAAATCCATCTTAAAGTACAGTGTCCAGAACTGAACTCCATATTTTTCTGAAGGATAGTTGGATTTTTAGCCCAGCTTGGATAATGTTCATGTTAAAGATAATGCCCGTTGTGGAAAAACCCCAACTGTAGCTAGAGTGCTGCCAGCCGGGTCCCATTCACTGAGCTGCTGTTCTAGAGGAACAGTGAGAAAGGAGGGGGAAGGGGAGAGAGGAGGCCTGTGAGTCTTGAAATGGCATGATGTCAGATCTCCCTGCCCAGAACTCCCCTCAGGCATTAGTGGCAAGTCTAAGTCATTCTAATCAAACAGCCTCCCCTCTGCCCCTCCTCCATTAGTGTCTGCCTCAGGAAAGGAAGAAAAATTAAAAATAAGCATGCTGATGGCCCAACACAGTGTTAAACAGAACTCAGCCATAAAGAAAGGGCCTTCCCTATACCAAGCCATAGCCTGTAAGGGGAGAACAGAGATGGGTCGCAGAAGAGGGACTCTGTAGGCAAGGACAGTGGTTCTGCCAATGGCCTCTGACCTGTGGAGGTCCCTTGCTTTGAGGTCTCTGCTCTGAACTTGTGCAAAGGAACAGTCCCCTCCTTTTGGAACAAAATCATACCTCCTTCCTCTCCCAGTCCTGTCCTTCTGCAGCTCTTGCTGCTCCCTCCTTGGAAGGAAGCCATCCCCTTACAGAAGCAGAAGTCATCTTCCCTCTGACATAACCCTGATTGATGCATAAACTCCTGCAAATCTTCAAAGACCTGATGAAAGGCCCCTCCTCTCCTAAGCCATTTTCTTACACATTGGGCTGGATTAAAGAAAGCATTGTAGAGCCAAAAGACAGCAGGCAGAATGAAGAGCCTCATTAGGAGACAGTAATAAAATGAGAAATGAGTGTGAGAGGGGGAGGAAAGTCCCAGGGGTGGGGGCAGATGTTGCCCTGCCTCTTGGAGGTCCCTTTTCTTCCCTGGGCATACAAGAGAAAGAAATAGTCTTCTAGAATAAAGTTTGCCAAACAATCCCTTATTCTTCACAGGATATCAGATCTACAAGGGATTGGCAAGTGAATTTTACACTGAATTTTGCAGCAGTCTTCTTCCTCTGGGTCCACATGAAGGATTCCTTACCCCCTGTTGGGGCCTTACCCACATGATCCATCAGTGTTTCTTAAGTATTCCTGTGCCAGGACATGATGCTGAGGGACTGTAAAGATGATCTGATGGTGGCCCTGTCCTACAGGAGCTCACAGGCAAGAGACAAGCAAATAGAGGAACAAGAGCCTCTGAAACAGGGGTGTGTCTAGGGGGTGGCAGAAATCCTGAGAAGAGTGTGACCAGTTCTTCCTGGAGGAATCAGAAGGGCTTTCCTGGGCAGGTATTCTTTGAGTTTTGCTTTAAAGAACCTTCCATCCTCCCCTCAGTGCACTGAGGCAACAAGCTTGTGGTCTTAAGAGCTCTGACCAGGACAGGTGGCTGCAGGGGAAATTGGTGGGGGGGGGGGGGTCTGGGGGCGAGGGGACAGCGAAAGGTGGAGGGGGAAAGGGA
The DNA here is from genome assembly GCF_023065955.2 of Ursus arctos. Lineage (NCBI taxonomy): Eukaryota > Metazoa > Chordata > Mammalia > Carnivora > Ursidae > Ursus > Ursus arctos. The sequence continues at coordinate 61,795,126 of NW_026622819.1, forward strand.
CTGGAGAGAGAAAAGAGGGGAGAAGGAGGAAGAATGGGAAAGGAAGAGGAAGAGGGAGGAGGAAGAGAGAGGAGAGAGGGAGGAGATGGGGGGAGAGGAAAAGAAGAGGGAGAAGGAGAGGGAGATGCAGAGGGAGAGGGGGAGCGAGAGAGAGAGGGAGGGAGAGAGAGAGAGAGAGAGAGAAAGAGAGAGAGAGATTTGAATTTCCCATCTGGAAGGGGAGCTGTAGCACGTCAGGGCCTGGCTGAGGGGCGTGATTGGAGGGCGCCTCCGGCAGCCGCCCGCGGCAGCAGCAGCGGCCCCAGCTCTCCTGGTGGAGTTGCACGAGGCGGCGGCGGGAGCTGGAATAGCAGAAGGAACCGCCTCGCTGAGTACGCGGAGCCCTGCAGTGGCTCAGACGGTTTCGTGGACCGCCAGGTCGGTGCTGACCACGGGCCGGGAGGGCGGAGCCGGGCTGTGGGCAACAGGGTCCCGGCTCTCGCTGTGAGGCTGCAGGGCAGCCTGGGAGGCTGGGGAGTACGGCTTTCTAGGGGACAGCTCCCCAAGACTGGCCGGCAGCCGGAAAGGGCGGCTGCGCGGCAGCAGCGGGGACCTTCCTCGGCGCGCTCGCCGTGGTACTGAAAGGACAGCTCCCCGCGAGGGTGAAGGGAGCAGGCGGAGGGAAGGGAGTGAAGCCTGAGCAAACTGGGGAGTGGGCCCCTGACCTGGAGACCTCCGGGCAGAAGCCCGAAACAGTCCGGCTCCTGGGGAGCCAGGACCGCCCTCGAGGGCGTCGGGAGACTCAAGTCTGAACCTAGAGAACAACTTCGAGCTGACGGGGTTAGGGATGGGGGGACGTCGATCTAAGCTACTTCAGGCTGTGGTTAACCTAGAACCCTCCAGAGCCCCCTTCGTCCGGGAGGAGGGAGCCGCCCCCGAAGGGGTTTCGGCTCCCGGAGTGAGTCAGAGGGCGCCGGGAGGGGGGAGGACAGGCCGAAGGTGGAGGGGAGAAAAGCCTAAAACGTCGATTGGAGGTGAGGGGCCAAGGGGACTATTTGCCCTCGCAGGAGGAGAAGCCGAGGTTTGGCCAGCGCACGTTCTCTGCCTAGGGTCGTTAGTTACCGTCCCATCTAAGGCCCTCGCGGGCCCCACTCTGCCCCCTCCCCCATCAAAGTTTGATACCTGGCTGGGTCTTGGGATTGGAGCTTTGTGCGTTGGGGGAGGGGCGCTCTCAGTGGCTAACCGGGAGCTCCAGGGCAGAGCTGCTGGCTGTGCTGGTCTCCGCAGGGGACCGGGAGAGGGGCGCCTGGATTCTTATCCTCTTCTGCAGGGGGACAGAGAAGCCCCCGCCACTTCCGCTTTTCTGAGGGAGCCGGTTCCCTACCCCCTCCCATCCTCCACTGCCCCTTCCCCTCCCCCAGTGCTTCTCCTTTCCAGGAGCGTAGAGTGGGTGTGGGGTGGGGGATAAAGGGACATCCCCCTTCTCTGCCACCGCCATTAGCGTTAGGGTCCCCTGTGAAAAGCAAATTAGTATTGGATTGAGTTGCGGTGAATACAGCCTGGACTTAAACCATAAGAACAGAAAAACAGTCACAAGGACAAACACTGCAGGTGCCCGAATCTGCTTGTCGGATGGTGGGGCCCAGTCTCGAAAACGCTTGGGGCTCAGAAGGCCAAGCCTGTGGAGGTACCTCTGCTGCCTTCGGGCTGGGACAGGCTGGAGGAAGTCGGGAGGGAAAGCTGAAAATGTGTCCTAGGTCCTGGATGCGCTAAAGGCACGGAAACGTGCTGCAGCAGCACCCCTCCCTCTCCCCCTTTTTGTTTCCCCTCCCCCAGCCCAGCATCACAACCACCACCACCACCACCACCCCACAACCACCACCACCCTTCCCGCGCAGGGATAGACCAAGGTTTCCCGCAGAACCGCTGAAGAGCGCCTCCTGGCGGTCTGGCCAAAATCCTCAACTGCATGCAACCTGCCCGACCTCAGCACTCCTACAGGCATATGGCAAAATATCTACACACACGCCTGCACACACGCTCACGCAGACTCACACGATACCTAAGTTCAGAGTCAGACACGCAGGATCATACTCTGAATGCGTATACTCACATACTCACTGACACACATTAAATTCAATCCAGCAAATATGCCATGGGGCTCTACCATGAACCAGGAGATGTTATGGACTCTGGGATAAGGGAAATGAGCAAGATATAGGCCCTGCCCTGAAAGGAACTCAGAGTGAAGGGAAAGACACATAGCTGGACAGAGCGCATGAGCTGGAGGCAAGCAAGGCTGCCCTAGAAAGTACTGTGGATCTCAGAAGAGGAAGACACCATCACATCCACCTAGGAGATACAGGGTATTTCATAGAGGGAGCGATGTTTGAAAGGGAGCTTTGAAAATTAATATTGCTGCTGCTGCTGCTAACAGTGATGATGACAGCTAATATGTACTGAGCACCTACTATGTGCCAAACACTAGGCTAAGCACTTCATTTGCATTATCTCGTTTAATGCTCACAACGTGCCTTGAGCATGGGTGTTATTGTCTCCATTTTACAGATGAGAAAAGATTAAGCCACTTGCTCAGGGTCACTTAGTAAGTAGTGAAGCTAGGATCTGAACTGGCAGAGAGGAGGTTAAGAGGCTCCCAGGCTGTAAAAACAGCACAAACAAATGCCTAGTGGATGTTGAATAGAATATGTGTTGGGGTATAGATGAAGCAGAGGCACATGTGAGGGATGGGAAAGAAATGGCAAGGCAGGCAGGTGCTAGACTGTGCAGGACTTGAAGGTCAGCACAAGGACTGTGGTCAGTTTAACAAGGCCATGGGGAGCCATTGCAGAGTGTGTTTGATGAGCAGATCTGCCCTTTATGAAGATTAATTGGACAGCCACGTAGAGGATGGATGAGAACTGAGGGAGGGACAGACGTAGAGGTTATACACAAATCCAGAACCTCGAGGCCCTGAACCAAGACATTAGCAGCTGTAGAAGAAGAGGGTGTGGAGGCAGGATGCATCATGAAGCTACAGTCTCCGGACTTCTCTCTCAGTACCCCATTCCAGTTTTAACTCACCAATTCCTCGTGTGGTCTTTTGTCCAGTGTCTATCTCCCCACCTAACTGAATGCTCTGAGAGCAAATGTGACTCCCTTGTTTCCTGCCACAGCCCAGCATCCAGAACAGTACCTGTCAGAGTAGATGCTCAAAGAATATTGGTAGTGTGAGTGAGTAAGTGAGTGAATGAATAAAGAAATCACTGACTCCAGAGTTTTCAGCTCAGGCAGTTGGAACAAGGCACACTAGAAGAAAAGATGGTTGGGTGAGGGAAACAAGGATGAGATTGATCTTCGGACAGATTGAATCTGAGATTATCCATGTGACAATATCCAGCAGAAAACTAAATGTGCAAGTTGGGGGGGGGTGGTGTCTGTGAATAAAGGGCATAAATCAATAGCATTAGGTGATAGTCCCAAGGGAGACAGTGGGGGAAGGAAGGACAGCAGGAGGGGAAGAGGGAGAGAGATTGCTTGGGGGAACATCTCCATTTTAAAGGAAAGAAGTCAGCAAAGGAGAGAGAAGACTTGTCTGAGAAGGAGTCTGAAGACCACAGGAGTGCTCTGTCATAGAATTCAGGAGATCCAAGAAGAGGGCTGAAAAATAGAGGGATGGGGAGAGAATAGGAGTCATCGTTGACATCTGACGCCACAGAGGGATGGGAGAGCTGGAAAGCTGTGAAAACACTCCAGGGTCTGGCATCCGGGAGGCCTCTGGTGACTCTGACGAGGGCAATTCCGGTGATAGTGCAGAAGCAGCACATCTCTGATCTCACAGAGCCACAGGGCTGACCCAGAGGTGAAGGAGTGGAGACACCAAGTGGAGACCACTTCATCACAAAGGTAGAAGGCAGAGATTAAGGGAAAGGTGGTCAGAGCAGGAGCTGGAGAAGGAAGGGGATAAAGAGACTTCTAGAGAAGAGACTGAGGATGTGAGGAAGAGGGAGCATGAAAGGCTCAAAGAGGAGGTGTAAGGAGAGAAGATCTGCAGCACAGGCAGATAGATTAACTTCAGGAGGAAGGAGGGGGACCTCATCTTCAGAAGCTGGGAAGGCAGGTAGCAGGAGCTCATACCAGCTGGCATCAATCATTTTGATAATGGTAACAGTCACCATTTACTGAGCTCCCCCCCCTTTCAGGCGCCAAACGCACTGCATACATTATTTCTAACCTTTCAACGTGGTATTGTAATCCTCACTGTACAAGGGAGAGAAGTTAAGTCAATTACCATCACAGAGCTAAAAAGTAGCAGGTTCAGGATCAGAGTCAAGTATGCCTGATCCAGAGCCCACAAGCCTTCCAATGCGCCACATGAAGTGGGAGGAAAGTCACCTGTTCAAGGCGATAGGGTAGGACGACACTGGGCCGTGAGAAATTGGTTAGGGAAGCCTTAACAGGATGAACAGGAAGTTACTTGAGAGCTGAGAGAGCCACGCTGGGAGTGGGCAGCAGGACTCTGGGGTGGACCCAAGAAGCTGCTAAATAATCCCAGCAGGCTTCAGTAAGGGGGGGCACCTAGAGTGACAGGGATGTAAGTATCCAGAAGACTCAGCCCTCAACTGAGTAGATGTACTTTGCATATTGGGGGGTGGGGAGGGGTGGTAATCAATGTTTGCTGAAAGAATCCTTAGAAGCAGGAGAGTCCGGAGAAGGAGATGGTGTGGTGACAGCGAGATGGCATGTTGACTCTGAATGGTGCCATGGGTTATCCAGAGGGAGATGTTCAAGAGGAAGGCAAGTGTATTTCTTGACTCATTTATTGCCTATTTCCCTACACACACACAAGCGCACGCACACACACACACACACACACACACACACTCACTCACACCACACACACTCCACAATGTAATCTTCATGAGGGCAGGATTTTGTCTGTCTTGTTCACGGTTACACCCCCAGTGCCTAACACACTGCCTGGTACATAGTAGGTGCTCAATTGTAAATTGTTGGATAAATGAATATAGGGGTCTGAGAGACCGCAGAAGATGCCTAGGTACCATTAAAGCCCAAGAAAGGATGAGTTCCCCTAGGGAAACATTAGAGAGGAGAAAGAGGAACAGGCTGAAGTCAGAGTCCTACGGAACACACTTACTGAAGAAAGGAAAGGAACAAGAGGAGGCAGCAAAACTGGGGTGGGGAGGGGAGATGGAGCAGTAGGAGAGGAGAGAGTACAGTGGGAGACGGGAGAGAGGAAAGAACTGAGTCACAGAACCAAGACAGGAGAAGGACTTGAGGATACAATGGGGTGGCCGGGGGTTCAAATGCTGCAGGACTGCTCCAACAGAATCACTGGGAAGAGGGCCCAGAAGATTATCTGGTCCAAGAGAGAGACTTGCCAGAGCAGCAAGTTAGGGATGAGGCTGGACCTAAAGCCCTGTGGACCAATTGGAGACATCTCAAATTAGAGTCCTGCATCCTCCAGCACCACCTGACAATTCCTTGAGCTGCATGGAAACACAGAGGAGGAACCCAATAGTTTCCTGAAATCATATGATTATTAAATTGTTCATTTCCTGTTCTTAGAAATGTAGTCTCTTCACAATGCTTTTGAATCAAGTGAAAACATCTTAATTGACTGAGCTGAGCTGCCTTCAAACTCAGAATTCCGGGTCAGGGTGGGCTCTCTTGCATTTCCTGGAAATCCTGCTCCTTTTTTGCATGTCCTTACAAATACACAGTCAGCAACAGTCAACATTAACTAGCAGCTGCTACACGCCAGGCACTTGACCAGTATCTCCTCTTCAAACACCAGTACAAGGGTGGGCTTAATACTCCGCTCACTGGCAGGGAGCACACTGCTTTCCCAGTGGACCACAGCCAGGGAGTATTGGAGCCCAGACTTCTAAGCAGGTATGTCTGATGCTAAAGTCCCTGGCGATGTTTTTCTACTCCATCATGATTTGCCCTCCTCCAAACAACCTGTCAGGTGGTATGATCACATAGAAGTCCTCAAATAAACTCTTGGGCCCCATTTGATGGAAAGATCTCAGTCTGTTGATATGATTTCTCATTTTGAAAGAAATGAGGAAAATCCATCATCAACAAACAGCCAGTGACCTTGAACTCAACCTGGTTGTGATATCCAGCCTGCTTCTCTGCCAACATTTCCCTTTTTCCTCCTAGCAAATCATAAAGAACCCAAGGCTGTGTGGGCTGACAGGCCTGGGGGAAGGAGGCCTGGCCCCAGGTGACTACATCACACTTTGGATAGTTCATGCATGTTCCCATTCACACCCAAAGGGGGATATATGGTGGCTTTGTCTATGAAAAAATCAGTGAAATTGAATGGTGGAAATAGAAAGGAAATCTAAGAGTTATATCAGGGTTCAAATTCTCAGGGATGTGGAGGGAACAAGGTAGAAGGAGGTCAACAGTAGAGGGAAGCTCCAAGCTCTCTACCCCTCCCCACTGACATTGGAATAGTTCCATTTCTACGTATTTTGCATATGGAGATTTCCATTAAGATTTTATTTGGAGAAAACCTTTGGAGGCCAAAAAAAAAAAAAAAAAAAAAAGAATAAACAATACAATAAAAACTGAAGGTAATTTAAAGAGAAGGGGAGGACTAACATAAGCTGAGTGCTTATAAGGCCCGTGCTTGGTATTTAAAGGCCCTAAGTCCCAAGAAGATTATCATGTCTCCAACCCCCATGTGTAATTCAAAATAAAAATCAATATTAAGCTATAAAACATAAAAACGTACATGTTTGTTGCAATAAAAGTGACTTATTTCTCCATTTGTCTAATTTCATAAGTCTAGATATGCTCATCCAAGCTGACTGTTCTCTTTTTACCTGGCCTCTGATTTGCTGGGGTCCTAAGTGTGCTCATTCCATCCAGGGATTGATCCAGGCTGAAATTTTCTCCAGTCTCCACAGTAGTCCTGGGAAAAGAGGCTTTGCCATTCTTTCATATAGTCAAGGAAACTGGGTGCTCAAGGGGGTTCAGTAACTGGCTGAATGTCACATGGCAAATAAGGAATGAGGGAGGCATGAGAACCCAGCTCTGTCTGCCTGACTCTGAATTCCAGGTTTTGTCGAGCACTCCTAGGTTCTTTCTCCACTCCTGGCTTCAACCAAATTAAAGCAATAAGGTCAAGATGAAGGTTTTAAAATCAGAATCCAAAGATATGTGGCCACGCAAATGTGTGTGGCATGCAGCAAGTACTCAGGAAATAGCCCCTTTCCATCTCCTTTCCATGGGTGCCAGGGCATTGGGTCCTAGCTTCAGCTGGTGGAGCCTGGGGCCTGAACCAGGGTGAGGCTGCCATCTGTCTGTGCAGAGGCCTCTCCCGTCTGATCCCCGACTCCACTCTTGCAGGTTGACACATCTCCCTGAGCCAGGCCTTGCCAGGAGCGCTGCATGCAAACTCGGCTGTGGGCTAGGGCACGCTAACTGGAGCTGGCGTCATGGACTTCGTCATGAAGCAGGCCCTTGGAGGTGAGGCCCGAGCCCAGCACCCCTCACTCCCCGACCTGGGTCCCAACCTAGGTGGGAGGGGTCCGCAGAGCGCCACGCCCCTCTATCCCCAGCTCTGTCCCCCTCTTACCCCCTCCTTCTCCCTCCCCAAACCACCCACTGTAGGGGCCACCAAGGATATGGGGAAGATGCTGGGGGGAGAGGAGGAGAAGGACCCAGACGCGCAGAAGAAGGAGGAGGAGCGACAGGAGGCTCTGCGGCAGCAGGAGGAGGAGCGTAAGGCCAAGCATGCGCGCATGGAGGCAGAGCGCGAGAAGGTCCGGCAGCAGATCCGAGATAAGGTCAGCGCCTGAGTCCCTGCTCTCACTTTAGACCTGGCTCTGAGCACCACTCTCCTCATAGGGTAAAATGAGTGTCACAGAACAGCTCCCTCAAAGGAGCGCTATGGGGGTTAAATAAGATAATGCTCATGAGAGGTTTTCCCTAATGTTTGCTGCTATGGCCCACAGTCTTGTACCGAAGACACTGGAGACCAAACGTTTGCAATCCAGAATTTGGGACTTTTAGGAAAGTTCCATAGTGCCCGGAGCACCTGTTACACTTACATGTCACTTTCAATGGGTCTGCAGCTCCCGCCCTCTGCCAAACAATTCAGTACATGTCTAGTCTCACCACTGCCAAAAACCAAGGCTATAAGTAGCCTCCCATTAGCTCAAATCATAGGGGAAGACTTTGAGATGTCAAATCCTGGGGGGTTTCAGAAGAGCAGAGACGTTATTACGGGGAGGTAGTAATTTTAAAGGAAACCCTATGCACAGACTCTTCTGGGGCACCTGTTAAGGACAGGCACAATCCCATAAGGAAGGCATCCTTATCCCTATTTTATAGATGAGAGGGCTGAGGCTTGGGGAGTTTCCATGAGCGGCCCCAGCTGAGCCTGCATGACCTTGAGACCCACCCAGATCTCTCCTTGCCCCATTCATGCTCATGTCTGCCCTCCTCTTCCCCAGTACGGGCTGAAGAAGAAGGAAGAGAAGGAGGCAGAGGAAAAGGCAGCCCTGGAGCAGCCCTGCGAGGGGAGCCTGACCCGGCCCAAGAAGGCTATCCCTGCAGGCTGCGGGGATGAGGAGGAGGAAGAGGAGGAGAGCATCCTGGACACGGTGCTCAAATACCTCCCGGGGCCACTGCAGGACATGTTCAAGAAGTAACCGGCCCTCCTGCCCTGTTCCCACTCCACTTTTTCCTTTTTTTTTTTTTTTTAATTCTTTCTTTTCTTTTTATTCAGTTAAGTCTCAATTCTGAAGGGGAAAACCTCAGTTGACCTCTGCCCCCCTTCCCCGGCCAGGGACTCCTCCCTCTCAGCACTCCCTCACACCCCCTTCATCCCAGGGTATCCAGCCCCCACCTCACTTCCAAGTTGCTTGAAAAAGGGAAGGCAGCTTTCCCCCAGGAGGGGGCATTGAACCCAGTGCCAGAGGCACTGAGGGCCCCCTCCAGAAGCCTAAGGTCTATGCTAGTGTGGTAACCCCCATACATTCCTTCATGCACCCCACTGCCAGGAGGACCATTGTCCCCAGCCAGCCAAAGTAAGACACATTCCAGCCCTGCCCAGCATGCTGACCTTTGGCCTCTGACCCCCAGGGGGCTTCCAGGTCAGGGCAGGGGCGTTGAGTGGCCTGGCTCTGAGGAAGGGAGTCAGGGTAAGCCTGCCCTGTGAGGGCCCACTGAGAGGCCCCGCTGTATTCTGGCCAGGCCTAGGTCTGGGCAGGAGTCTGGGGCTCTCCTTCTTCCCTCCCCGAGATTACACCCAGCCCAGGATCACTCCTCTCCCAACCCCCACCTGAAGAGGTATAGCCCCTGCCAAGCCAGTCCCTCCAAATGGATCCTCTTTGGACTTTAACTCATCTGTGGAGAGTCCCCAGGGTAGAGCAACCCCTTGTTTCCCCTCCTCCACTTGGGTCCTAGGGCCCCACTGCCAGGCTGGGCCCAGTTTGCCCAGCCAAGGGGCTGCCCAGGACCCCCAGAAAATACTTGGAGCCATTGGGCAGCGATGGCCCATGCCATGGGACCCCACCATTGGTACAGCCAAGCTGCCCCATTCTTATCCACCCCACTTCCCCACCCCATCCTGTCCATGTGCTTCCAGGGCCCCATGGTCCCCAGGAGGACCCTTCCTGGCCAAAGCCCCAAGGCTTTGGGGAGAAGCCAGTTTCCACTTGACAGAAGGCATCTGTCCATTCATCTCATTGGCCAAGAACAAACTCTCCTCTGGGATGTGTGAAAATGACATTTCTCCCCCCCCCCACCCCAAACTGTCAAGGCCTCCTGCTCAGTCAGTTGTGTAAGAACTGGGGGGCCATGGAGCAAATGAGAGAGGAAAGTGTGTGTTGCAGAGACTGCACCAGCAATTGTGTGTCCAAAGACTGTACCTGTAGGTGTGTCATTAGAGTGTACATGTCTTGAGATTGCATGTGTAATCACGTCCCCGTGTTAGGTAGAGACCGGGTATGGTAGGTAGCCTTGTGTATGTGTGCTTGTTTGAGGAGGTGTGTATGAATTGAGATTGTGTCGTTTCTGTTTTCTAGCCATCTTGTGGTAGAGTTTGCACATGTCGGCTTGTGTCTGCATGTGTTTTCAAAATGGCATGTGTGTCTGGAGAGAAGGTACGTGTTAGATGTGGAGGAAGTATGTGTTTGAGAGAATGTCAGATGTGCTGAGACTGTTGTGCGCATGTGTGTGGCTCTGAATAGGCAGTTGTGTGCAGAATGTGTGCTTAGGGAAAACGAACATAGGTAAGATGCCCCCTTGTGGCCCCAAAACCATTGGTCATGGGTGGCCACATCCAACAGGAGACCTTGTCCTTGGCCTAGAGTCCTCCCGCCCTTGGGGGGTTCCTGCCTGAGGTCCTCAGAAGCCCACTGGGACTGACCCTGGCAGTGCCCCAAGAAGCCATGCTGGGCCCCCACCAGGGCCTACCCCAAAAGCAGGGCCCAGGGAGGGGGCGACTTGCCTGTCCCTGAAGCTCCTGCCCCACTGACCCCAGTTTGCATTCTGCAGGTTTTCCATTTTAGTGGATTTATGCTTTCAGTTCAGAGAGAGACATGTGTCTTCTCTGTCCGTTTCCAATAGTTAAAGCCATATCAGTTAGACTGCAATACTTTAAAGACGAGACAAAACAATCCATATGTTTAGGGAACCAGAAAAATCCCCTGGTCTGTCCCTTCTCTAGGGAGCAGGGCTTCAGCAGCTCCAGCTCCCTGGATTTGCCCTTCTCCCCCGCCCCCGCCCCCTCCCCTGTGCCTCCGTGTCCTGCCCCCCACCCAGGGGGCCTGTGTCTGTGCCTGTGTCTGTGATGGGGAGCCACCTCGCACCCCTATTGTCTGTTTGTCTGTGTCTCTTTTCCCGGGCAGGATGGTCATTCTCTAGAGCCCTGGGGTCCTGGGATAGAGACAGGCAGGGCCCAGTCCAGGGGCCCCAGGCCTCCCCAAACCGTGTGTGTGAGCCCCACCCAGACACAGATGTGGATCCCAAGCGTTCAAAAAGGTCTCCCCCTTGACAGGGGCCCACAGATCTCAAAGCTAGTGCCAGGGCATAGAGAATGCCAGATGGGCAGTACAGAGTGAGCCTCAGGAAGCTTCAGATGAGCAGGGGAACCCAGCCATGCAAGATATCCCAGGTGGTCGTGAGGGATACCAGACCCTCAGAGGATGTCCCTGGTGGTCTCCACAGCCCCTCTGCACCCCCAGAGTGGGCTCAGGGTTTTCCCCATAGGAGTTACCCTCCCGGCTGGCTGGATTAGTCTGGTGCATGGCCTAGACTCCTCCAGACTCCTCAGGCCTACTCCTGAGAAGCAGGACTAGAAGTCTTCCTGGAGGTGGGAGCAAGGGAGAATTTCAGCATGGGGCATACCTGCCTCCAACCACTGCCAGGTAATCACTGTCAGGTCCGGGGGGACATGATAACTGTCATTCCTGATACAGACCTGACTGTGGAAAGAAGCTAACGTGTGACCCAGTGAAGATGTTGTGTGCAACACACTCATGTGGAGGGAGAGAGGGAACAAAATATGTGTGGGGTATGCTCTAGCAGGGAAAGGATGTTCACACGACGTACCTGGGGTGGGAAGTGTGTGCGGCCCACTGGATGGGAGGGGGATGGGTGTGCCACACATAAATGGGGCAGTGTGCATGTGATATACTTAGGAGGCTGGGATGGGGGGGAGCAGTCCCAGCATTCAGCGCACACTTACAACATATCAGGGAGACACTCTCCAGCCAGGGTAATAAGAAGGAGCAATCATTTGTATATGGTGAAAACAATGAGATGCAAGGGAGTGGGCACCACCTGATGTGGGCATGCGTGGTTGCCAGGGAAGGCCACGGCCAGACTTGCATGCCTGGGAACTCACCAGCAGAGAGGAGGGAGAAGGCTTCTCTGGATCACCCATGCTGGGTGCTGGCCGTGAGCCAGGACCTGCACACAGAGACAGCCTCAGCTCCTGGAAGGTGTCCTTACCTGCAATACTGTGTGGGGTCCCCTCCAAAGGCAAGCAGGAAGTCAAGAGACCCTCTTAAATAGGGGGTGTGTGTGAGAGAGAGACAGAGACAGAGAGGGAAAGAGAGAGGGAGGGAAGTAGCAGGGGAAGAGGGAGAGAGAGAGAACAGAAGTATCTCAGCAGCCCAGGCCCCACTCAGGTGGGACAGCTAGTGGGCGACGAAGCTGCCCTACAGGCTCTGGCTAGAGTAGAATGGGCAGACCCCCAGCCCTGAGAGCCCCACCGCCCGGCTGCTCCGTCCTAGGGTCCTGCACACCCTTGACTGGACAGGCAGCTGGGGATCAGATGGCTCAGGTGAGGTATGTCTCCTGGGCCTGAGAACATGCCTCCTCCCATATGTCCCTACTCCCCTTGCTGCTCCTGCTGCCCTCCTCCTTCACTGGGGAGAGACTGGGAGGTGCTTGTGCTGGCCCTGGGGTGGGGGTCCTAGTGAGACCCAGGTGAGGACGACCATCCTGCTCTCGCGGGGGAACCCCTTTCCCACATCTGTGCTGTGTCCTTGTTGCTCTGCTTTCTTTAAATGTGTCAGTGCCTGGGGGGAGGGGAGGGGCACCCCCTCATGCCCCCTGAACCTGACCAAAAGCCATGGCTGTTGCTCCCCCCTTTGTATGACGCAGATGCTAAGATGTACCAAATCAACCATGACAACAAAGAAAAGACCTTGTACAGCAACTCTTGGTCTGTCTGTCCTCTTCTGTCTGTTGGCATCGCCAGGGCGACATGGGGCATCAGCTGAGGTGAGAGGGAGCTGAGCTGCAGTGCTCAAGAGGCCCCAGAAAACCTTCCACTTTACCCTCACTGCTGGCCGGGACCCTGGAAATGACTCCAGAAATCAACTGAGGCCAGAGTCAGGGCTGGCCCCAGAGATTCAGGGCCACTCACCTCCTGCCCTTCAAAGTCAACTGTGCAATGAACCCGTGGAGCTGGTGTCCCAGCCTGGTCGCAGTACCCACACCCCATCCCTGGCCATCCTTCTCTGAAAGCTCCTCGGGATGTGGCAGAGCAACACGAAGCCAGGTCCCACGGGTGGGCAGAGGTCTGTCACTGGTCATCCCACCAACCCTGAGGGAGTTCCTAATGTCTGCCAGCCCATGTGTGGGAGCTGGGGACACACCGACAGGATACCACTCAGCATTGCTGCTGGACACAGACACTTCCCAGACCTTGAGTCAGGACAAAACCAGAGCCCCTTTCACCCTTGGCTGCCCCCACCGTTGCTCTGTCTTAAACTGGGCCTCATTTTTTTCTCTACTCGGCTAGGTACCTCCCATTCCTCACACACTGGTCTCCCAGCTTCTACATTTTCCCTTTGTGCATCCTCTCCCCACCACCCCACCCCACCTAGAAGAGACTCATCAAAACACAAACTTAACCATGTCATTCCCTTGCCCAACACCATTCAATGGTCCATAGGAAAGCACCTGCCTATAGGATAACATCGAAATCGTCAAAATGGCCCTCTGTGATTTGACCCCAACCTGCCAGGTCAGACTCACACCCAACTCTGAGCCAAGCCTCCCCCCCCCCCACACACACACACATACCATGCTGTTTTGTGTTTACAGACTCTGTCCCCTCTGCCTGAAATGAATGGTACCCTCCCCCTCTCTGGTATACGTCTTCAACTTCTCAAGATGTAGCTAAGACGTCATCTCCTGTGTGAAGCCCACCCTGACACAAGCCCCTTCCCCACACCCACAGCAGACTCTGTTGCTGTGCTCACAACACAGAGCCTCACAGCTGCGTGCTCAGACAGCACTGGGATGGCTGGTGGGTTCCGTCACCCAGCAGAGTGATCTTGAACAAGCCACTTAACCCCTCTGAGTGTTTGCTCGCAAGTAGAATGGGATAATAATTGTTCTGACCTTCACAGTTGTGAGGAGTAAATGAGGTCGAGCACTCACACTCTTAGTGCTGCATGCCAAGCATTCAATGAATGGCACCTTGCAAATTCTATGGTAATTTATGTTGCTGCAATGTCTCCCTCTAACTTGGGAGTCTCTATAGGTGCCATGCTGGCTGGTGCCCCAATGCCTCCCAGCCCCCACTGCAGAGTCTAGCCAGCAGTGGGTCCTCAGGAATCCCAATGCTGACTCAGGGTCCAAGTGGTCAATGTCCGTCCCTTTTACTTGGTGGCCACAGTCACTTTTCCTTTAGCTTTCTGCACCTACTGGGTAGTAGAGGGAGGGGAGGCAGAACCTGACCCCTCTCTGTCCTATGCCCTAACATCACCCATCCTGCCTTTCTCCCAGATCTGCCCATCATTCTGGACTAGCGCACTAAAGGTAGTCTCCTAGACTCTTGGAGTCGGGAGCCCAGTGTGCGATGGGAGGCTGCATTAGTTATCCACTGCTACATAACAAGCCACCACAAACTTGGGGGCTTAAAGCAACACATGTTGATCATCTCACAATTTCTCCTGGGAGGCCAGGCACAACTGAGCTGGCCCCTCTGCTTCAGTGTCTCTTGCCAAGCTGCAGTCAAGGTGCAGGCCAGGGCTGGTGTCTCAACTGACAGTAAGGACATCTTCCAAGGTCATGTGACTGCTGCCAAGATTTAGTTCCTGTTGAAGGGCCTCAATCCCTGGCTGACTATTGGCCAGTGGCTGTCTTTTGTATCTCACTATGTAGGACCCTCCATTAGGGCAGCACACAACATGGGAACTTTCTTCATCAAAGTACACAAGCCAAGAAGGCAACAGAGAGCATCGGCTGGTAAGATGGAAGGCTCAATGTTATGTAAACTGATTGGGGAAGTGACATCCCATCACTTTTGCCATATTCTATTGGTTAGAAGTCATAGGCCCTGCCCATGCCTACACAAGGAGAGGGTTACACAAGGATGTGACTAGCAGGGCAGGGATCACTGGGGGACATCTTAGGGTCTGCCCCAACAGAGGCTGAGGCAACTTCTCCCTTCCCTACAAAGAAGCAAGAGTTGAGCAGGGCCTCAGAGGAGCCAGAACCAAACCTCATCTACCACAGGGTCCCAAGTAGTGGAGGAAGTGTGTCAGAGCAGAATAAGGGCCAACAGTGGGCTCCCCCTGGGCTTCTGCAAGACCGAAGCCATTCCCAGAGCCAGGGGCTGGGCTCTGAGGGCCTTCCAAGGCTGGAGATTGGAGAGCAATGGAACATGAGGGATTTGGGCTTCCCTGAAAGTCCATGTGTGTTCTTTCAGTAGGCCAGACACTGTCTTCCCAAGACCCAGGTCCCTCAGTAAATAATCCAGACCCAGACACTCAGATGCTTTTCCTCTGCCTGCCTTGCCGCTCCTTTCCACTCAGTGGCACCCCACAGTGCCCTGTGCCCTGGTCGGGAAATGACAGCATCTTCTTACTTTCAGTCCTGAAGGTCTTCTCCTTAGAGTCCTAACCGTCTCTTAAACAGTACTTACTGAGCTCCCACCACTTGCTAGGCACTGTACTAAGTACCAAAAACACCAATCACACGGCCCCTTCCACCAAGAATCTACCTGCTAATGGAAGAAACGGGCAGATAAACAGTCCAATTAGCCACCATAACATGTGCGGTGATACAGGCAAATCAGGGTGCTTGGGGAAGGCTCCCTGGAGGAGGCAAGATCTGAAATGGGTCTTTTTTTTATATATAGATTTTATTTATTTGACAGAGAGAGACACAGGGAGAGAGGGAACACAAGCAGGGGGAGTGGGAGAGGGAGAAGCAGGGTCCCCACTGAGCAGAGAGCCCAATGTGGGGCTCGATCCCAGGACCCTGGGATCATGACCTGAGCCGAAGGCAGAGGCTTAACGACTGAGTCACCCAGGCGCCCCTGAAATGCGTCTTAAATGAGAAGTCAACCTGGTGGGAGAGGAGGGCACTCTAGGCAGAGGGGCTGGCACAAGCAAAGGCAGGGAGGAGACAAAAGTAGTCCAACACGGGTGGTGGGTGTCAGGGAGGGAGAAGCAGGGGACGTCTGCAGGATCTTATTACATTCTTGGTGAAAAGTTGAAAGCCTGAGAACATCAACAGGGTGCCAGGAGGTGGAGCTTGGGCTCTCCCTGCAGGCCATGGGGAGCCACTGAAGGGTCTTGTGACATGATCAGATGTGCAGATTGAGGAAGATCATTAGGGCTGTGAGGAGGAGGAACTGGGTTCCAGGAAGGAGCTGGTACAGTGTCAAGGTTGGAGATGGTGAGGTCTGGCCTTAGGCAATGGCAAAGGGTGGGAGAAGCGGACAAACTGGGGGGCTACCCAAGAGGGCAAATTGGCAGGACTTGAGGATTGGATGTGTGAGGCATGGAGGAGGAAGAGGTCGAGGCAAAAGCCTGTGTCTCCATCTTGGGTGGCTCTATTCTCCAAGATCTAGAAGGCTAGTGGAGACCAGTTTGGGGGATGATAATGAGTTTGCTTTGGGGCTTCTGGATTTGAGGCACCTGGGGACAGTCTAGTGGCCAGTCTGCTGTCCACGCCATAAAAAGACAGGAAAAGCACTAAGTGTACTTTGCATGGGCTGGCCCCCAAATGGAGCAATGTCTTGACCATTTACTTTCTTTACCACAAGGATCAAAGCAGAGGAAGTCAAGAATCTATCCTCTTATGCAACCCAGGAGTCCGCCTTGCGCCATCTTTGGTAGAGGGTACTCTCTGCTTGCATTCCCCACAGTGTGGGAGAGCTCATTACAGTCGGACAAGGGCCTTCTTTCTCCTAAACCAAAAGTTGCCAGGAGGCAGGGGTTAATGAAGCTTCCTCCAGCATTCCTTTAATTGACTGCAAAACTCTGCTTCCAGACCACTCACTTAGCACTTGTAATTAACTGGGGCTTCTTGCCTGATCTAAGAGAAGTTTCGATACCCCTCAGACAATGTTTTCTCAGCTGGGATTCTCCAGCTGGAGCCATCTCTAAACAACAGCCTCTTCTCAGGCACTGACCTGGGTTTGAATGCAGGTTCCAGCCCTTCCTTCATCTCTGTGTGAGCTGGGGTAAGCTCTTCTCTGCCCCAGGCACAGGGCTAGCACGAGGTGAGGCTCAGTGGGTAGACCCACAGCTGCTGGTATTACCATCTCCTTGGACTCCAAGTTCTGATATCCACCCCATCCTGGGGCAGGCCCACTGGTCTCACCAACTCCCTGCTCCTCTTACAGTGACAGACAATGACCATGACCCTGTCTACAAGAGGGTTAAGGTAGCCCATCTTACAATACATAAGGGGGGAGGAAGAAAAGGGAAGAAGAACAAGGAAGCCTCCACTTACTAAGCCCCCACGCCACACCATAACAGGGTTGTTGCCCGAAAGGAACCATCTCTGCTCATCCTACAGGAATCTGTGAGGTCAGGATTATGCCCACTTTACATAAGACAACACTGGGGCTCAGAAGTAGAGGCATATAATAGGCATGAGTATAGGCTTTGGTTTTCAGACAAACCTGGCTGGGAATCTTGATTCCTTCTGTCTGGTCTTGGGCATATGACTCTCTTGGTTTCCTTATCTATTTAAAACAAATGAGTATATACTATATGTTATCTATACTGGAATAAAAATAAAAATAAAAGACTATAATAATACCTAACTGCCCCCCACCATCACCACCAGGAGCATTAAGGGAACTAAATAAAATAATGTCTGTAGATCTCCTAGCACAGTGCCTGGCTCATAACAGGCACTTAAACAATGACAGCCATTGTTACAAAATGCTACTATCACTATGTCAAGAGTGATGAAGACAAATAAGAAGAGGAGAATAGGAAAGGAGAGAGAAGGACAGAAAAGGATAAGGAGATGAATTAATTTCAATAAAAATCCTCAAGTCCTCCAGGGGCACCTGGGTGGCTCAGTCGGTTGAGCGTCCAACTCTTGATTTTAGCTCAAGTCATGATCTCAGGGTCATGAGATCAAGCCCCAAGTCAGGCTCCACGCTCAGCAAGGAGTCCGCTTGAGATTCTCTCTATCCCTCTCCCTCTGCCCCACTCCTGCTCTCTCTCTCTCTCTAAAATATATCTTTTTTAAAAATCCTCAAGTCATCCAAATAGTAAACTGGTAATGTAGATTTAAAACCAACTCTCATGTCTTTACACATATTACATACAAAACAAGCTGAGAGGCAGGGGTCGCAAGTGAGAAGGGAGACAGGAGGGAACAACTGCCTCTTCTAGGAAGCTCTCATCAGCTCAAAAGAGACTTAGCAATGTGTATTAGTTACCTGTTGCTGTATAACAAATTATCCCAAAACTTAGTGGCTCAGAAAAATATACATTTATTTTTCTCTCACAGTTTCTGAGAGTCAAAAATTCTGGAGTGGCTTCACTGGGTGGTTCTGGATTGGGGTCTCTCATGAAGTTGCAATTAAGATGTCAGCTGGGGCTGCAGTCTCATCTGAAGACTGGGGCTGCAAGGCCCACCTCCAAGATGGCTCAGTCACATTGGCAGGAGGCTCCCTCTCCAAAGGGCTTTTTAAGTGTCCTCACAATACGGCAGCTAATCTTCTCCCAGAGTGACTAATCCAAGACAGCAAAGTGGAAGATGCAATGTCTTCTATGACCTAGCCTCAAAAGCCACACCGTCACTTTTGCAGTATTCTGTTGGTCACACAGACCAGCTCTGATTCAATGTGGGAGGATACTACACAGGGCACGAACAGCAGGAGGGAAGATCACTGGGGGCTGGGGGCCATCTTGGAGGCTGCCTGACTCACAATGCATACCTCAGCCCGCCTTCAGCCCCTCCCTAGCCAGCAAATACTCCTTCATTCATCCATCCACTCAACAAACACGTCCTCATTCTTTTCTTCAGCAAACTCTTCCCAGGGGACCTCTCCATGGCCAAACACCAGCCTGGGGGCTGCCTTGTAAACCTGAATCTGATATGGTCATGGAAGCTCAAAGTCCAGGCACGTACACCAACATACAACAGAGCATCATGAGAAAACACTGGGATTTCCCCCAAACAGACCTGGCTACAAGCCTGACTTGTTATGTTGAAGCCATTTGATCTTGAGCACATTATTTTACCCCTCAGGGCCTCCATACAAAGGGATAATAGTACTTGCACTGCCCAGCTTTGCGACAAATGTACTGAAGCACCCAGCACATAGCAAATTCTCAGTAAATGCTGACTAATACTATTACATTAATACTGCTGCCCTAATAAATGGAGATTGCACTTCCAAACTGGACAGCAGCCCCATCTTGGTTTCCCGTGCCCCCCAAGAGAAAGCTAGGCTCTTGGGCCCCAAGACTGGCCCCCAGCTCCTGCCTGCCACGTCCTCTCAAAGCCCTGACTGAGTCCTGCTGTGGCTCTGACAGCCAGAGGGCTCCCTGGCTGCCAGCCCTAATCAGCAGCTCCAGCCGAGACCTCAAACTGATTTGCCATCGTTTAGCTGGGAAGCGAGAGCTCTTCTTGACTCGCGGCCAAAATCCATTTTGAGAGCAAAGTAATCACCTCCGTGGCGGGTGTCCGGAGAATGTGATAGAGATCTAGGACAAAAAGTCTCCATCCTACCACCCAGAACCGCTGTGTGTGTCCTCACGAGGCAGCGTGCCCCCCACACCCCACACTTCACGCAGTCTAATACAGTGAATGCCTCTCAAACTTTGCAGCAAGTGGGGATTTTTTAGGAATACTGGTGCCTGGCTTGGGCCCCCAGACTTTCTGACTCAACTGGTAAGGGCTGTATCCTGGGGATCGGAGTTCTTTCAAGCTCTCCAGGTGGTTTGAATGGGCAGCAAGGTTGGCGAACTGGTAATCCAATGCACACAGCATCAGCCTCACCTGCACGCACATATCTCTGCATCCATCAGACAATTGTTTATTGAGCACCTACAATGTGCCAGGCACTGTTCTAGGAACTAGAGATAACACAGAGAACAAAGTGCTTGTCCTCATGGAATTGACATTCTAGTCAGAGGAAGTAGACAAGAAACAAAAGAATACGTGAAATATATCATATGTTAGACAAGAATAACTGAGAAGTCACACGTGTGGCCAGTCCCCCATACACTAGCTGATAGCATCTGCCCTGTTTACTGCTTACCAGCTTCTGATCCCCAGCCTGGACCCAGACCGAGTCTTCATTACAACCACACAGTGATGCCAACTCACACAATAACCCCAACTGTGGCCACACGCTAAGCCCGACACAAGCAGAGTGAGGTTTGACCCCGGTCAGAGACAAGCCCTAAATCTCGATAGCCCTGCCATTTGCTCAGGCCCCCAATTCTCCCAAGAAGCCAGCACTTCATGTGCTCTCGCCCACCTCCCTGGCCCTGCCTCAGATCCCAAACTTGGCTTTACTATGCGCAACTTCCCCTACAGAAAAACCACCGGGTTTTCTAAGGATCTTTACTACTAGTGTCGAGACGCACAAGAAAACAGATGGGCTAAACAGATGGGAAAGGCCTCCGAGTGGTAAGGACCCTTGGAGGGAATCCCACCTCACCCCTTCATTTTACAGCCAGGCCCAGAGAGGTTAATATGTAACTTGCCTCAAAGTCACACAGCAGCAAGTTAGCAGTGGAACCAAAATCAGGACCCAGGTCTCTTCTTAATCCAGCGCTCTCCCTGCTACCCCATCCCGCCTCCCTCAGAGAACACAGGGAGCATTACCCATCTGGGAAAACAGCCCCTAGAATTTCCTCTAGGAACCCACTCTTCCTCTGTTCTCTATCCATGATTTGGGTGAAATCTGATCCCCGGGCCCCATGATTGGTTGGAGGGTAGACACAAGACCTAGGCAAGGCAAGGCGGGGCAGGGAGGCCTGCTGAGATGTGCCAGGTGCTCTGGTTCACCTAAACCTGGGGACCAGGGCTGGCCGTGGCTGCTGCCATGTTGCCATCTCGTGTGGGCAGAGGATGAAGCCAAGCCAGGATGGAGGCGAGATTTGAGAGGTGGAGGGAAATGGGGCTGTGGGACATCTTTGACCCTCAACCCAGCCGTACCTGGAGGAATTCTCACCTGTGGCACTTTAGTCTCATGGGTCAGTAAATCACCTGGCGCTCACAGCCAGTTTTGTTGGGCTTCTGTCACTTGCAGGTCTAACCGTTACAGATAGGAATCCCTTTCTGGCTCTCCCCGAAACTCTCTTACCTGCATCAAATCATCTTCCTCTCTGACCCCGACTGTCCTTGTGCCCTTGGTCCTCCTCCATTCGTACAGCCTCACAGAGGGGTGCCTCTCTCCACATGGCACTGGCTTCTCCAGCTTCTTTCTTATTGTGCTGGGCAGGACAGTGGCCACCCAAAGATTCCCATGTCCTAATCCCTGGAACCCGTGAATGTGTTGTTACCTTACATGGCAAAGAGGAATTAAGACTGCAAATGAAATTAAGGTTGCTAATCAGCTGACCTTAAAATAGGGAGATTATGCTGGATTTCCCAGTTGGGGTCAATGTAATCACCAGGGTCCTTAAAAGTGCAGGAGGGAGGCAGAAGAAAGAACCAGAGACATGGTAGCATGAGAAGGACTCAGCCCAACACTGCTGGTTTTGAAGATGAAGAAAGTACCCACAAGCCAAAGAAAGCAGAAAAGGCTCCAGGAACTGGAAAAGGCAAAGAAACAGATTCTCCCCTAGAGCCTCCAGAAGGAACACAGACCTGTCCACACTTTGACGATGGCACAGTGAGACTGAGCCCCATCAGATTTCTGACCTTTAGAATTGTAGGAAACTAAATTTGCATTGTTACTGAATTTGTAGCAATTTGTTACAGCACAGATAGGAAACTAATATACACATCGAAAGACCCTGATGTTGGCATTTGAGAGACTGGTTGACATTTCATTTCTTCTGCAGCCCTGTTTAAGCATTTATCATATGCCTGACTCTGGGCTGGACGCTACAAAGAGCAAGACCAACAAGACACCCATCCCTGGCCCTCCAGGCTCCCACAGCTAGCTGAGGGCAGGAAACAGATCTGCAGTCAACTCTGACGAAGAGCGCTAAGCATGTGGGATGCTATGAGAGCCCACAGTAGAGACACCTAGACTTCCTGAAGGTGGGCACGTGTTCAGGGAGCATCTCCTGGAGGAATCAAAAGCTGAGCTTACAACCAAAAGTGGGGAGAGGCATTCCTGGGAGAGGGAACAGCATGAGCAAAGGCTCTGAGTGGAAGGGAACATGACACATTGTGGGAACTGGAGCATGCAAAGGGTTGGAGGGGGTGTGGAAGCAGAGGCCGCGGTAGAGGCCAGGCCACGTGGAGCCCAGAATGCCAAGACAAGGAATACAGACTTCATCCACAGGTGCTGGGGAGCTACCGAGAATTTCAAGCTGAAAGAGATATGGACAGGCAGCCTGGAGGGTCAACCAAGAGCTTGGAGACCAACAAGGAGACTCCAGGAAAGAAGGAAAGCTGTGTGAGCCAGAGTACAGCCATGAGAAGGGAGTAGAAGGAAACAATGGAAAGCTAGCAAAGGTTTGGCTTGCCTGTGGCAAGTCAGGGGAGGAATGGAGTTAGCAGTGACTCTGTGCTCTGGTCTGCACCAGTGGGCAGACAGTGGAGCCCTTCTCCAAGATGGGATGCCACAGAGGCAGGGCAGGGGGATGGGAAGAGGTGGAGTCTGTGGAGCTTGGAGGCCCCCCAAGAGACGTCCCGAAGGGAGCTGCTCAGCAGGGAGTCTGAGCTGGAGGTAGGCTTTGGGTCATCACTGCTGACCTTCAAGGCCCTACAAGCTGATGGCCCAAGGGGCTGATGGGAAAGGAGAAAAGAAGTCTGGGGGAAACTTAACAGATTTCTCTCTACATGAGAAAAGGAAAAGTGATATGGCAGATGGGTCTACAGTATGGGAACAGCAGTATGCATCCTCAAGACTACAAGAAGAACTGGTGGGATTCTCAGAAACAGGACAGAGGGAGAGGGTCCAATAGACACCACAGCCCCGGCCCAGCCACCATAGTAGCCAAGAAGCCCCTAGGGTGGGGGTGTACCTTTGAGGGGCCCTAGGGACCAGCGCTGCGGTCAATCCAGCTCCCTGCCTGCATCCAAGGATGCCCATGATGCTATCCCTGCTGCCAAAGAGGGGCTTGCACCATGGTGACAGGTTTAGGCCCTGGAGAACCCCCAACCTCAGCCCTCCCTTCATATGGTGAAAGGAAGGGGTCCCCTGGTCCAGAAGAGGCAGAACCAACCCCACCCCCCCCCACAACCCCCACAGTTGTTTTCTTCCCTCACCCGCCAAGCTCACCATCCTAGGGAGCGCCTAATAACTGGCTGCCAAGTCCCCTGGGGACAGACTAATGAAGCTGCCTCCCTGCTTCCCGCCTCCTCTGAGGCCTTGGCTCTGAGCCCCACCCCTCCCCACCTACTCCCATCCCTCCTGTCCTTCTCTGAAACCTCCCATCCTCCCCACCAAAGCTCTCAGGCCTAAGGGTCTCCATCTGGGCCCCAAATTGCCAGGCTTTCGATGAGAAAGGGAGAGGTCTGGGCTCTGGCAGAGGCCACAAGGGAACTGTCTGAGGCAGGAGACCCTGGGGCCAGAAAGAGAAGCCCCTTCCTATGCCTCATTTTTTGAGCATCCTTGGAACATCTGCACAGCTGTGGGACACAGGCAGCTCAGCCCACCCGCCATGTTTCTGGGGGTGTTGGGTTGCAACTGGGTCTCTGGCCCCTAGCATCAAAGGAGCCCAAGCTCAGAAGAACCAGGGCTTGGACGTCAAATGGGCATCACTTCCTCCTAGTATGTGACCTTGGGAGAAGTTTCCTAACTTCCTGGAGCCTTGGTTCCTTTGTCTGTAAAATGGGGACAATGATACCACCTCACGCAGGGAAGATGAAAGGAGGTCATATACGTAAAGCACCTGACACAGGGACCGAGGTACAGAATGTTTACAATCAATTATATGCCAGAATGTTTCAAATTGCCCTCCTCGGCAAGGTGAGGTGTCCAATCAGGATGTGGTGGTTGCCCCGGAAACCGAGGTTTCTCTGTACAAAGGGTTAGTGGCCACTGTGGGGACTGGACTCCCCTCTCTGGGTTCCTCTGGGCTGGTTCTGTCCCTCCAGGGGTTGGGTGGTAGTACTTTGTTAAAACTCTTTTCCTCCTCTTGCTTAACCACTGAGAAGCCCTGGAGGGCCCCATCAGGGGGAGTTGGTGGCTGCCCCATGAATCGTGGAGACTCAGATGCTTCCATCACAACTCCTTACTCCAAACAGCAATCAGAACAGTGTGAGGAGGGCATAGGACACTGCCCGCCCCACCCAAGGAGTTGACCATGACCAAACCAGTTCACCGACACAGCTCCTCCACTGTCAGAGACTATCCTACTGCCATGCGTGCTGCTGCCTGGGGCCAGACGCCTTTCCCTAAAGGGCTCCAGAAAGGCTTTCCTGACCCTCAGCTCAGGTGCCCCAGACTTCCCTCAGCCCCAGGTCATAAGAGACCAAGGGATGGGTCTTTCTCCACAGCCCAGGCTGTGGGGATCCTCTTGCGCTCTGTGAGGAACACCCACAGAGTTTGCCAGCCAGCCATCTCCCCCTTTTCTGGGTGCAGGACCCCAGTATCACTTTCGAGACCACCCTTCCTCCACTCTAGGCTCCTGGAACTCCGGCTACCCTGGCTACAGGTGTGGTCATGTGAGACGCCTGATCTGTGAGAGGACCACATTCCCCTAGCCACTCAATTGTTCATGGATGGTCATGTGACCCAGGTGTGACCAAGGAGAGGGCCACATCCTCCTAGACACTTGATTGGTTCAGGGATGGTCACATAACCCAGGTGAGATTAATGAGAAGACCACATTCTCCTAACCATCGAATGGCCTGGTGATGGCCTTGTGACCCCAGCCTGACCAGTGAGAGCCCTCCCTAGGACTTTCGATGGAACCACTGGGAAAGAGACTCCCTCTCTCCTTTGCAATGGCTCTCCTGGCCCAGTGAGGGCGTGGAGCTGCCAGCAGCTATCTTGCCACCTCATCGGGAAAACCCACCCAGGAGGGGAGCTCAGAGAGGAAAGCAGAGCTGCGTGATGGCTCCCCAGTTTGTGCCCCTGAGCACCAGGCAGTTTTTCTTCCTTCAAATGCCAAGGCTCCCCCGCATGCCACAGCAACCCAGCTTATCCGCCCTGAGCTGCAACACAAATGGGTCCTGAGACTGCCAGGATTCACATTCTGAGGTGAGCATTAACCACTGGGCTCGGAGTCAGACAGAACTGGGTATGGAGCTCTGCATTCCTGCATGCTTGATTTTGGGCAGGCCACATCTCCCGTAGGAGTTTCAGTTACAACCTCCTTGAAATGGAGTTCACACCTGAAGGCAAGCTGGGAGACCCCATACTATTTCCTGTGTTAGAATGTACTATTCCCACTTTCTATCTTGGGAACTCTACTTATTAGCCTTCAAAGCCCCACTGACAGTCACCTCCCAGCAGTCTTATTCCTTCCACGATGCCTCCACAGAGATAATACAGATTGGGTGTTTACTGTATGCCAGGCATGGTGCTCTTGCATTTAACCTGCACAATAATCCTAAGAGACAGGAACTAAAATATGCCTGTTTTTGCATATGAGAGATCAGAAACCCAAAGAATTTCATTTACCCAACAACCAAGATCACACCCTCCACTTTGCTCTTATAATTATCCATTTGCTTCATTTTTACCTCCTGCTGCCACCAGTAAGACTCTGAACTCCTGGACCTTATTCACCCTGCATCCCTATCCATTCACCTGAGAACCTTTCAGCCAGACCAAAGCATCCATGCACATGCTGACCACCAAACCCACAAGTACTACCTCCTGTTCATCTCGCCCCCCTTACCCCCAACCTGCTTGCACCCCGCCCCCCGCCCCAGTCTTAGGCCTTGGCATTTGCTGAGTGTCTGCAGGATAGACAAGGAAGACTGAAATCTAATGCCTCCAGGGGCCCACTAGGTCCACAAGGAAGAAAGCTGGTAGAGGGAGACTTCCGTTAATGGGGAACCTGTCCCCTCTGGAGCGCCAGCATCTCTCTGCAGATTTGGAAATATCTGCTAGACACGTCATTAAGTGATCAAAACAAAGGCAGAACCTATTATAAATGAAAGAGAGTTGAAGGTATATCTATTCATATTTGTTTGCATTTGCATTTTTAAAAATGGAAGGATACAGGAGAATTCAATGCAGGGCTTTATTTGTGGTGAGGGGCTGAGAACAGAGTGGATGACGACAGGTGTGGAAGTCAGAATTTTCATTCTATACTGTCCTGTATTGTTTTAATTATTGAACCCTAAGAATGTATTATTGTCTATTTAAAACAGATTTAAAAAATGTAAATCACAAAAGGGGAAAGTCCTACTCATCTCCAGCTGTCTGTTGCCATGCAAAGGTTCAGGCCCTGGGTTGCGGGAATTTGCAATTATTCAGAAGAAACCAGAATATAGGAGTCTAATGTGAAACAGCCCCATTTCTAAATGTTGGCAATTACCATATTTCATCATTACTCAGCAGCACATTTTTTTCATATGTTAACATCATTAAGGTTTTGGGGTTCATCTTACAATCATTGGCATGTCAGAGTTTATGAGCATTTTCCCCTTAACGGTACATAAAATGGAGGCATACTTCGCAATAAGTCTCATAGTAGAGCTGATGAGACAATACAGTAATATTAATATAAATAAATGTTTGAAAACGTTTGTCGGCCAAAGAGAATATAGTTGAGGGCCTGATAGGTTCAGGGGTTGCAGGGCCTGGCCCCCCTCAGCCATCTAGCTCCCTGCTGCCGTGTCCCCAGCACACACTGTGGCCGGGTCCTCAGCCACCCCGGGTCCTCACTGGGGAGAGGCTGTCAGACACTACCACCAGGGCCCAGCACTGGGGCTGGCAAAAGTAGATGCTAATAAATGTGTATTGAATGGATGCAAGACTGGCAGAGGGAATGATCGAGAAGACAAACTGGAGTTGAAAGCTGCCTCTCAAACCACCTGGTGCCCCTCAGAATCACGGCTAGCGGGCCACGCAGCGTTTCCAGGCAGCCACATGTACACATGGGAGACATATTCCTGAACTTAGCACAGGACCCCACATAGGCAAGATCGGTCTGAAACCCTTCCAACTGCTAGATGGAATAAAAGAGGTCTTCCAAGGTGGAGAGGGTGCAGATATCTCTTCTTTTACCAGCACCTGCTGCCTTTTATTTTCTCATAGCATCTCAGTTTTCCTTTGAGATACCTCCTATCCCCAGCTTCCCATCAAGAGGGGCTGACCCCATCCTCCCAGTTCTCGAGATGGCCACATGACCCAGGTCTGGCCAGTAAGTGTCAGCCCTGGGATTTATCCTAACTAGTCATCACCGGCAACAGGGAGGGGTGGTTTGGCCCCCTCTTTCTGCCAGTATTCCTGAGCTGGCAGGATGTGGGCCTGGAGCTGTTGGGGACCATCTTTAGCTCCACAAGGGCAGACTGCCCAAGAGTAAAGCCAACACAGAGGAATTCAGGACTTACAGATGGAAAGACAGATGTGTGTGTGTGAAATCCTTTGAGCCTCTGAATCCATCCATTCCTGAAGTTAATTGTATGTTGCCAATTATGGGAACATGTAAATTCCTTTCATTACTTGAATTACTTTGAGTTGAAGTTTTATCACTTATAAATACCTTCAAATAACTACCTATGAAGTATGCAAGAGCTACCATTTATGGAGTCCTTATTAATTAGCCAAGCAGTAAGTAGGACTTTTTTATCCCTGTCTTACAGACAAGTGAACTCACAGGTTTTGTGGTAGATACTGTGATAGGAATAAAGACCCTATCACCCGCATGGCAGAAAGTACATCCGTCGGCCAGCCAGCCCTCAGCCATCAGTACCTTCAGGGACTGCCTCAGCAGCAGAAGACCACCTCACCTGAGCTGATGCCCTGTTCCCAGGGCTTCCGGGGCCTTCTGCCCCAACCCCTTCTGCCCTCTAAATGATCACAGCCACCTTAAGGCCTCACTGCAGGGCTGAAGCTGAGGCTTCAATCAGTAGGATGTGGCATCCTGACTTCTCCCTCTCTGCTCAATCCTGTTTCTGTCTCTTCCCCTCCACAGGTGTTGATCCTAAGAATAATTCTTAATAAATACCTCACATGCTGAATTCTGTCGCAGAGTCTGCTTTCTGAGAACCCAACCTGTTCCATACATTTGGTACCAAAAGTGGGTCAGGAAAGCAGACACCAGGATAGGAGTTTGGAGCTGAATCACCTGCCGCCCAGCTGGCTGAGCGATGAACTAGGATGGAAGACGGGACAGGGAATCCATTAACTGGTGTGATGTGTTTAAGAAATATAGAGGAATCAGTAACTATAAGGACAACCGAATTGGGTAGCTATTGCTAAGCCTCATTGAACCAGAAAAAGATAACAAACTGCTGAGCATCATTAATCAGCAATTTAAAGCTAAGTGTGAAAGCACTTCTGCCGGTGTTTAGAGAGGTTGTCATCTCCTGCCACAGAAGGGCAGAAAACATGAAAACTTGTCTCAGGCTCAACTCCAACCAAGACATGTCTGCTATGCCTAGGGGGCCAGTACTCTCTCCTCACTGAGGACTGCAGAGGCCTCTCCCTGTCAAGACATGTCCACGCTCAGGATCTGCCGCACTTCTCCTGATGCCATTGGGCCAATACCTGGGGTGAAGTCACAACATGAACTAGCTGTGGGCACGTTGGGCTCAATGCGGAAAGATGGGGGCAATACCCCAAAGGGGCTGCAGCACCTAGTCAACACGGGACTGGATTGGGATGGGGGGTGAGTGATCAACAGGGCCAGAGCACAAAGCCAGATAAAGGGAGTGTTTCTCAGCATGGGAGCACCCGCTCAGGACACAGGATTTAACACCCTCCCAAGTATCCCAGGAGATAGTGCAAACTCACTACTGCAAAGGCCCCCAGAAGCATGGAGAAAACAGTGGTTGACATGGAGTGAGAAGCGCCCCAGCACATGTTGGAAGAAGGGACTGAAAGGCTCAGAGAAGGGGGCCTGGCAGAGAGATGTCCTATACTATGTAAGGCCAGAACCCCCTCCAGAGGCCCACGTTGCACACAGGACCCAGACGACATATCATTTACAGGGCTGTCAGGAGTGCACTGGTGAATGGTCCCAGCATCACTTGGGGGGTTCAAGGATGGCTCTTCTGTCTAGGCTGGGGCTGGCGGTAGGAGACGCCATTGCAAACCAGCTCACTCATAGCAGTGGGGATGATAGGGCGCTGAAAACACAGGAGCCTCCTGAAGGCAGGAAGATGCAATTTTGTGATGAGTGGGCAGGTGGAGGGACAGTCAGGAGAGCCTGAACTGCAGAGGGTCATGGAGTTACTAGAACATGGCATCCCTAGGAGCAACACAGATGGGCAGCAAACCTGGGTACTACTCTGCATAATTTTAAAAAAATCTAGGATAGTCTGAAGGTGAAGTCTTGAAGTCTAGCACAGGTGACTGAAGATAGTCACCCCAATAAGAAGTAACAATCCCTTCCCCAGTTTCATACCTGAGAAGGTTTTTGGACCTGGAACCATTGGTTGAAGGAAAGCCCGTGTCCCCGGGAGGAAAGACCCTGCAATAATACACAGCAATGATTTCCCCAGTCCTTCCCCCGAGTAACTCAGGTAACTGAATACTGAGGAAAGGGAAATACTCAAGCGTGTCTAGGACAGCTAGAGAACTGAAGATCACTTTGTTCCCTGGAACCTCGAAGCATCATCATGGTCCCTGCTAAGGGGGCCAGCTGATAAATGGAGTTCTACCCCAGACCCTGGTCACAGCAGGCCCACTGCATCCCACCCAGTGGTTTCCAAATGTTTCGAAATAGACATACGTAGTAACAGGCACCGCTCCCGTTACCCTGTGAGGTAAGTGCTGTCACGGTGGGGAAGAGCACATGCAAGCCTCTGAAACTGCCCCCTCTGGCTAAGCTAGCCAATCAAAACCAGTATCACATCCTGGGAGGATGGCAACCACGAGCACTGCTCTTAGCTAAAGGATGCAGGGGCTGGTAATTCTTATCCAAGCTCCATGTAATCCGCCGGTCTGGCCCCCATGGAAACCAGGTGAATCCTAAAGAAGGACCGTAGATGACCAGAAAAAACCCATAGCAGTCCCAAGTGCAGCCCCCTTGCCAACCGTGGTCTTGCCAGGGAGCAGATCGCTGTGATCTCAGGGACGTGTTACGAAGCCACAGATGTGCTCAATGCATACTCTTCCATCCCAATCAAGAGACAGCACACATATACAAGGAACCGACGACAACACACATTCACCATTTTTACCAGGGCTCTGTCACGGGAGTCCAAGGAGATCAGGACCATTCGGACACGCTGCAGAACATCACACCAATCCATTACACGGACGACGTCGTGCTGATGGAGCTGATGAACAAGAGGTACCTCGCTTGCTGGAGGCCAGAGGGTGAGAGAGAAAACTAATGAAGATTCAGGGGCCCACTATGTCAGCAACATTTCTAGGAATCCTGCGGTCTCATAAAGACTGGCACATACCCTCAAAGTAAAGACAAATTATTTCATCTCTCACCTCCCTTTGTAAAGAAGAAAGCACAGTACCTACCTGATACGTAGATTTGGAAGCAAAATATTTCATACCTGGGAGTACTGTGACATGAAGGGCTGCCAAGGCCCAGAGCAAGGAAGAACTCCGCTGAAGGTTCAGGCTGCCGGCACCATCAGCCCTATCGCTTGGGCCATCCGGCTCAGCAGGCTGTACGGTGTTAGACGTGTAGGACAGTGATAGGAAAAAGTGCCCTGTGAAGTGGGGCAAGCTCCGGGGAGAGAACCACGGTGGAGACCCTGGGAATTCTGGAGCAAGTGCATATCACGTGTAGTGAAGAATTATACATCTTGTGAAAAACAGGTTGTGGCATGCTCCTGGCTCTGGCAGAGACAGAGTGCCCGATCATGATGAGTTCACCAGCAAGCCATACAGCAGGGCGAAAGAACCCTGTCATCCACCACTGTTGTACTGCACCCTCAGCTCACACAAATGGCCCCACCAGCAATCCTGGACCCCCAGCACAGAGGGGGACAAAACCTTACTTAGATTGGTTTGGGTCATTATGTGGCAGATGACTATGCTGGACCCTTCCGCCCTGGAAAGACCAGGAATAGAGACATGTTCCAAACAGAGATTGCCCTTCCTTGCCCACAGCTTTCTACCCAAAGGCATACAAAGAGCTGGATCCACAGACACTTGAACTCATATAACATCATGTCAGACCAGACAACCCATCTTACAGCAATAACGCAGGAGGTGGGGGAGTGGGCTGCCATCATGCACCCACTACCCAAAAGCTGCTGGCCCGATGGAGCCGTGTAACAGCCTGCCGAGACACAGTTGAAAAGCCACCTCAGAAACAATACATCATGATGTTTGGGTATCATTGTCTAAGAGGCAGTATCACTTTAAATCAAATACCTTATATGGCACCATGTCCCCAGTGGGTAGGATACATGGGCCTAAGAAACAAGGGGAGGAAGCTGAAGTGGCCCAGCTTACCATCACTCCCAGTGACCCACGTAGGAATTTATACTCTCCATCTCTCAACTCTGGGATCTGTGGGCATCTTGTTCCCAAAGGGAGAGTACTTTTGCCAGTGGACACAGGAAAAGTCCCTTAAATTCTAGGCTACAGCTGCCTCCCAGGCACTTCGGGTTCCTTGTGTCAGGGAACCAGCAAACAGGAAGAGTCACCATCTTGGTCAGAGCAATTGACCCTGTTCATCAGGAGGAAGCCACACTTGGGGACAGGGAAGAATATGGTGACACATAGGTGATCCCCTTGGGTGCCTCTTGGTGCTTCCTTGCTCATTTTGATGATAAATTGACAAGTACAGCCACCGGGCCTGAAACAGGCATGGTGACCAGAGTCTCAGTCCCCACAGAGATGTCACCTCTGTGACATCACGAGAGTGACAGGGCTCTCTCATGGCTAATGGAGAAGGGAGCTGAAGAATGTTGGTTGCAGCTCTGATACCACAAAAGCTGCAGCGGGAAGGGGAAGGGGTGCTGTAGTTCAGTCGCTAGCCTTCTTTTTCAAGTTCCCCCAAGAGGAACCTCTCCCAGAAGAAGCCCAAGGAGTAGCCCGTGGTAGGCTCTGTGAGGCACCGCCCAGGTCCCCCTGAAGGAATAAAGGACTTATTCCCCCCACTGCAGGGTGTGCTGATAGCAGATGGTTGCCAGCCCCTCACACTCCATTCCCAGAGTGGCCTACATACAATGACAGATCAACATGGGGTGCAAAGGTCCAGCCCTTTTGCCTCAACTCAGAACAGTCCTGAAGGGCCATCCCATCCTCAGAACTCCGTGCAGGGCCAGCCGAGCTTCCATGAAGACAGCATCAGAGGCTGGCTTCCTCCTCTGCCCCATCCTGTATCTGTCCCCTCCCTTCCAAAGATATTGATCTCAAGATCATTTCCTATAATAAATTCCCTACATATTGTATCGCAGAGACCAGCCCAAGATATACATGGCCCTTGAGTGGCAGAGACAAGCCAAAAACCCACGGCTGTCCTCATCCAAAGCCCAGCCATGCTCCTTCCTCTAGAGCTCCTCTGGCTCTTTTACCAAGAGGGCCCAAAACTCAGCACCCAGAAGGGCAGACACAGAGCAAGCGTCCTGATGGAATTCCCAGCACTAGTCCAATTACCTAAACTGCCCCAGAGTGACTGGTGGCATGGCCCAGTCCCCCCTCCTGGAAAGGGGGAGGGCAGATGTTCAGCCTCAGTTTCCCCAGCTCTGAAATGGGGCCGATAAAGATGCACGTGTGTTGGTACAACAGTGATGGACGACAGGGGTCTTTCTACCTGCCAGGCAGGTTCGAAGTTCGCACGTTTGCAAGGCCCCTGGCACGCAGACACCTCTCGGCAAATGCGGCCATTATTACTCAGGAGCAGAAGAGCTAATTAGCTTCACTGCTGATGCAACAGGAATTCACAGCCGGCAACTGGCCTGTGAGGGGAGGACGAGGCTAGAACATCTCATTTTGACAAATGGCTTTTGTTTACCCACGACTGGCAAACAAACGCTCCACGACGTGTGGCTAATCACCTAAAAATAACAGCACATATGTTCCCTCTAAGGAGTGTTCCTTGCTAACAAGCACAGCGGCCGTGGGGTGCTGGGGGTGGGGGAGCAAGCTCTGCACTCCTTTCCCTGCCCCCACAGCCCTGTGAGAGCCCGGAGGCTCTGGATATGCATCTTCTGACTCTCCATATCCAGCCTGTCACCCGGCCACATCAGTCCCACACAAGCCTGCCCTCTCTTCTGT
Source organism: Ursus arctos (assembly GCF_023065955.2). NCBI lineage: Eukaryota > Metazoa > Chordata > Mammalia > Carnivora > Ursidae > Ursus > Ursus arctos. The sequence continues at coordinate 61,828,319 of NW_026622819.1, forward strand.
GGCCCTGGCTCCGGCCCCTAGCTGCCGTCCTGGGATCAGGCCTCCCTACTTCTCGCCGAGATAGGCACCTCAGTGTCCTCACTGCCCTCCCAGCTCTGACCTGCCCCAAATTCAACTCACAGCCTTGGCACAGAGCTCCCCTGCTTAGAACCCTCTGTGGCTTCCGGTCCTCAAGGCTGGGCCAACCTCATTCTCCACACCAACTTGGCCTGGCCATCGGCACTCAACCGTCCCGGCACCCTGAGCACACCCCAAACTCTCAAGCCTCAGGCCTTTGCAGATGCGACTTCCATCCACACTCCACCTCAGTACTCCCAGCCAGGCACAAAGCTTTCAATGACATCTATACAGTGACAAGCAAGGGTCTTCTCTTAGAAGCCCTGCCCATGTGTCCAACCACGTACTGGATGTCTCCTCCTAGTTGCAAAGTAGGTATCTTAACAATGTATCCAAACACACACACACACACACATGCATGGACACACACATGCACACACCCACACGCACACACACACACACAGGCATGCACACACATCTCCTGCACTATTTCCAGTTGCCAAGCCATTGAGTCTTCTTTGACTCCTCTCTTTCTCTGTCACCCTGCAACCAACCTATTAGCAAGTGGGGTCCCCTCCATCTTCCAAACATGTCTGGCACCCCCTCAGCACTTCCACCCTGGCCCCCATCTCTCACCTCCTGTGGGCCCCCCAGTTTCTGCCCCTGCCTACTGCAGTCTGATCACAACCCAGCACCCGGAGGATCCCTTTAAAACTGGTCACATCCTGTCCCTCCTCTGCTCCAAATCCTCCAGCGGCTTCCATCTCAGAGTCAAGCCAAAGTCTTACAGAGAAAGCCCAACATGAGGGTGGCTAAATTTAGCAAATGAAAATACAGGACACCCAGTTAAATTTGAATTTCGGAGAAAGGCAGTTTTGCATGGTTCATACTTCTACTGAAAAATTATTTGTTTATATGAAATTCAAATTTAATTGGGCGTTCTGCATTTGTCCAGGAGCCAAACCCACAGGCCCGCCCCTGCTCCCCCCTACCTGCACGCCCACCACCCTCCCTGCAGCTCTGGTCTCCAGGCTTCTCCCAGGGCCCGGCAAGGTTCTTCCACCTCAGGGACTGTGCGCTGTGTTCCCTCTGCCTACAGTCTCCCCCAGACCTCCATCTGGCTCACTCCCTTGTCTCCTCCAGGCTTCTACTCAAGCGGCACCCGTCACCAATCCCTAGCCTGAGCACTCCACACAAAACAGCAAGTGCCGTCCCTGCTCTGCTTTGCCTTTCCCCACAGCACTGTCACCCCCCACCAGAAAGTCATTTCCTTGAAAGCAGAGGTGTGTCTGTTTTGTGCACAACTGTATCCCCACGCTTAGAACACTGCCTGGCACATAGTAGGTGTCAATAAATATTGTTTCAATTAATGATGTCCCCGTTGTCCCACCCCTAGGCTATCTGGCAATTTCTCCTCTAACTGCAGGGACAGCTCCAGGTCCCCTCCTCTGAAAGGCTCTCCTTGACGACTCACATGTGCCCCAGGCAGAGGATGTCACCCCTCGCCGGAGCTCCCAGGGGTTGGATTGCCCATTGCCACAGCATAACCTAGCCTGTCCCGGCTGATACTACTCCCACAGCACCGAAGAACTGCAGTGTGTTGCCACATTTCCTAAATAAAAAGAATGTGTTTAACACACACACACACACACACACACACACAAAACCCACAGTGATGGAGATTAGCAATGTGTTAATAAGGACCATGAGACAGTAGAGTTGAAATCAGAATATCTGGACAGAATCCAGCCTGCAGAGTCCCTGAAATCAACAACCCTCCTTACCCAAATTCATGGCAATGGTCTCTCCCTTTACTGGCATCCCCACTCAACCGGGGGTCGCCCTGCCGAGGTGGCAATCGTGTCCCACTCACCATTTTACTCCCAGTGCCTAGTCAATGGTGGCCCACGGGAAACGCTCAGTAAATGTGTGAGTGAGTGAACGAATGGAGTGAATATTTGAGAGAAGGAATGAATAACTTAGGAAACACAGTTCTATATCTAAGGTTCCCTGCAGAGGCTGGTTTGATCCCATTGTCCCCAAAGGCACAGGGTATTGCTGTTTAGCACCACTAAAGAACAATCTCTAAAGAGAAGCAAAAGGAGAAGGTGAATATGCCAACCCCTCCCTCTGGTTCACACTCCACAAAGCACGCCCACATCCACGAGCCTCTCACCAGCCCTGAGGGACTGCTGTCACTACCCCCTGGTTCAGATGAGGAAACGGACCCAAAAAGATGGAACAATGTACAGAAGGCCACATCATGAGAAGTGAGAGAAGATGCAGCTGGAACCCAGCCACCATGCAGTGCTGCCTCTCCAACTGGCCTGCAGTTACGATGGCCCATCAGGGAAGAGGCATTATAGTCCCTGGATTCTTTGTTGGACAGTCCAGGGAGGGAGAAGTCAGATTGCACAAGAGCACAGACCCTGCCCAAGTTAGAGCTGCTTTGCTCCTCCCTTCCCACCGGGCATCTTGAGGACCTGGCCTGGCTCTCCTCCCACCACGTCGGCACTCTTCCCCCTCTGCCTCTTACCACAATTCCCTTGCCCACACCAACTTCTGAGCCATCCCTACACAGGCGCCTGCCCTGAATCATTGCATTTGTCTCAAAATTTTTTGGATATTAATGTCATTCTGCACTAATGAGTCCAGCCCACTTGGTCCCAGCTGGAGCCTCGGATGTCTGCTGATTAATTGGTACAGAGCTCTTGGAGGGAGGCGAGGGGAGTAGAAGGGGGCAAGGGAGAGAAGAGTGGTCTTCAGTGTAGAAACAAGTTTCCTCGGCTTACCAGTGAGTCCTCCTCTCAAGCCCACCCCGTCCTTAAGTTTTCAGCTGATTATGGGGGCAGAAACTAGAAGGCTACTCTTTCATCAGTCACTTAGTCCCCAGTTCAGGAGGAATGAGACACATGGACACTGCCCCAGGGTGCAGAGGGGTGGGCTGGAGAACACAGGTCAGGAATTGGAAGACTGGGCTTCTGTCTCACCCCAGCTCTGCCCAGGGCAAGTTGTTGACCTCCCCAAGCCTCACTTTCCTCGTCCATAAAATGGAGACAAAAACCCCACTAGAGCACAGAGAGTTTAAAGTTCTCAGGTTTGATTACTTGGCTTCCAATTCCAACTCCTCCATTTAGAGGCTATGTGGCCTTTGGCAAGCCACTTAACCTCAGCTGCAAAACAGGAGAGTGAACACAGCTACCTGAGTAGCAGGAAGGATTGCACGAGCTAATGAAGATGCACTGCTTGGCCCGGCCCCCAGCAGGAGCAAGCGCTCAATAAATGGTAGATACTATCACCATGTCCAGCAACAGTCAACTGGCTAAGCCTGTGGAATACCACACAGCCTCCAAAAAGGATGCATACAAGACGGCGTGGCCCAGGAAATGCCAGTGTTAAAACACCTCTGCACCATACCTCCTTGAGGGAATCTTATCTCCAATTTACAGAAGGGGCAGCCAAGCCTCCGAGAAGGGGCTGGATTTGTCCCAGGTTGCAGAGGAAGTAAACAGCCATGCTGGGAACTGAATGCAAGGAAGACCGGCCTCAGAATGCACTCTTTCCTCTTTGCTACAATTCCTGCACATTGAATTTAAAACATTGATTTATTAAAGTCTCGAGCCTGCAGGCATTTCTCTCTGATTTCTGTCCGTGTGATCATGATATCCTTCTGCCGTAGATGACCACTTTTTAGGACAGATATTAACGCCTGTCCTGTGCTCCCCACATGGCTGATGGGCAGATCAAAGGAATAACAGCTGCATGAGGGCTTTGGGAACAGGAAAGTGCTGGCCCATGGGAGTATTATGGGACTTGGGTGGCTTGGCTTAACATTAAACATTCATTCATTCATTCACTCAGCATTCCACAGCCTAAAGGTACAAGTTCTAGCTTTAGAAGACACAGCAGTGAACAAAAGAGATAATACCCTGCCTTCCTGCAGCTGACATCACCATGGAGGAAACAGACAGTAGGCAAACAGAAACAAGTATTACAGAAGAAAATGAAGCAGGAGAAGGACACAGGGGAATGAGGCTCTTCTGTCTACAGTATCATAGAAGGTCTCTCTGATGAGGTGGCATTGGAGGCTGAGATTTAAACAAAGTAAGGAGGTAAATCATGACTCCAAGGGGAAAGCTTTCCAGACAAGGGAAACAGCAAGTGCAAGGGCCCTGGGGCTGGAGTAGCCCTTTGGTGTTCAAGAAACAGCAAGGCCAGTGTGGCTGGGGTAAGTGAGAAGAAGGTGACAGGAAAGGGGGTACAGTTGAGACAGCAGATGATGGGGGCCTTGCAGGCCATCATAAGAACTTCAGAATTTATACTGTTCAACTAATACAACTTTCTTCCTTGTATTATCTGCATGTCCTTTACCTTCCAACATTTTTCATTTCTGACTAGATAAAACCAAACTCCTTGGCATGGCATTCAAGGCCTTTCAGAGTCCCAGCCCCCACATAACTTCCCAGCTTCCAGTCTCTTCCCCCCCTGCCCCACCTCTCAACCCACCATCACACCTCTGTGCCTTTGCCCATGGAGACCCCCCACCCCAGCTTCACTCAGGCCAACACTTAAATACCCAGTGAGTACCTACCAGGTGCCGGGCGCTATGCAGGCACTGGGAAAACCATGGGGAACAGACCTGCCTCTGTCCTTGTTCCTCTGGCATCTATCAGAGAAGACAAACATCAACCAGGAAAGTGTGGGGGAATGAGTAGGTGATTTTCACGAGCTGTGGGGCCATGGATACAGCTAACAAGACACCTACCCAGCTTGGAGGAGGAGGTGGTCAGGGAGACCCAAGAATGACCAGGAGTCAGCCCAGGGCAGAGTGTGGAAAAGAATGACTCACCCCCCGAACCCCAGTGAGCAGCACATGGGAAGTCTGCAAGAGGAGAGAGGAAGAAGCAGGTCTCACACAACCCTGGGGCCCAGTCAGGACTTTATACTGAGGCCTGTGCAGGGCTTGGCTGCCAAGAAGGCACTCCTGACTCACCACCTACCACATCCTCTGCTGCCCCAGCTTCCTCTGGGGCACCTGAGCCAGGCCAGGAATAGAGCTCAGCAAACAGGCAGTGCCTGCCTGGCTCAGTGCTGGGTAAACAGGACTCTGCCCAGCACCTGCGGCCTCCACTCAGCCCGCAGCTGCACAGGGATAAATATTTGCCAACAGCCCCATCTCGCCTAATGAGTGTTTGGGCACCCGCTAGGCAGGGCTGGCCCAAGGGGACCTGGCAGGGAGGGGGCCAGCCCTGGGGGACCCCAGCACCTCACTCCCTCAGGCCCTGCAGTGCAGGACCCAGACCCGGAAGGCCCACAGCCAAGGCATCCCTGAAGGTCTTCACTAGCATGTCAGTGGGATTTCAGGGGGCCTGATGCCTGGAAGCCAAAGAAAGTGAGTGACCCTGAGAAGGGCACCCCTAGACCTGGCCACAGAGTAGCAGCCAATGCCCTCCATCCCTCTTCCAAATACAATAAATACATGCTAAGAACACATTACTTCTGTATCAGGTAGCTGGAGAGGGTAACTGTACACCTCCCTTTGTGCCTTTTGAATGTTTCCTCCACATGAATTATTATTAACAGTAGTCAAATTAAAGGTAGTCAAACAAAATTATAAAGTAATATATGTTCATAATTTTAAAAAATCTAATTGTAAAGAAGAGTGAATATGTTGAAAATAAAAGTCCCCTGATCCTTCATTCCTACTTTCCAACTGAACTTCATCTCAATTTTGGTAAGATTTCAGTTTTGTTTCAACACAAACAGCATCGTGCCACACATCCTGCTCTCCCCAACCAATATGGTACACCCCAGACACCTTTCCACACCCACACATCCAGGGCCACCTCATTCTTCTTAGCAGCAGCTGAAATTTATTCCATAGTTTGGATGTACTGTGATTCATTTAGACAGTCCCCCGTTTTTTAAGATTTTATTTATTTATGTAGAGAGAGTGCATGCTAGCGGGGCAGGGGCAGAGGGCGAGGGAGACAGAGAACCTCAGGCACACTCTGTGCTCAGTGGGGCTCAATCCCACAACACTGAGATCATAACCTGAGTGGAAACCAAGAGTCAGATGCTTAACCAACTGAGCCACCCAGGCACCCCTAGACAGTCCCCTTTTTAATGGGCATTTGTTTTCAGTTTTTGCTGTTACAATACCATACAGAACAGTCTTTTCCTGGCATCTTTGCATATTTGCTGGTGTTTACCTGTAGAATAAGTTTCAAGCAGGAAGCACGTGCATTTTCACATTCAACAGACATCGCCAAATTACCCTCCAGAGAGGCATGTGCCAGCTCATGAGAGTGTCTGTTTCCCCATCCCCCACAAATAAGTGTCTGTTTATTTGTGTTTCTTCATTATTAGTGAGGTTGTACATCTTTCAGGTGTGTGTTTGTTGTGTGTACGTCTTTTTCTGTGAACTGCCTCTTCACACTTGGTACTTTTTTGTAGGGGTGTTCTGTCTTTGCTTCATTTCAACAATGTTTGCGCACCTACGCTGTGGTGGATATTGTGCTCAACAACACTTCATGGGACTTAGGATAAAGTCTGTCCACACTCAAGCGGGCACTGGAGGCAACGAAGAGTTCCCATATGGGGCATTCCCAAGACAAAAGACAGTCACCAAGCCTTGAATCCTCCTTACCATTAAAATAGAAAAAAACAGTAATTACTGTCTGTTAATGAAAAAAAACACAAAACATTTTTGTATAAATCAGAGTAATTTCAGGTGCAAGTGACAGAAAATCAATCAAAAGTGGCATAAACAGAAAAAAGGAAATGTATTGGCTCATGTGACTAAAAGCTCAGGCTTCGGGCATGGCTAGATCCAGGTGTTCAAACAACGTTATCAAATATCATCTGTCTCTCTCCATCTTTCAACTCTGCTTTCCCCTGTATTAGGTTCATTCTCAACCTTGATGTGCTAAGATGGCCCTCAGCAACTCAAGACATATCCTATTGGTTCAACAACCCATGAAGAGTGACTATTTTCCAGTAGCATCAGCAAAAATCCAGGGATTAGTTTTGATTGATCCCAACTGGGTCATATGTCCATCATCAAGCTAATCAATGAGGCTTGAGTAGATTAGCATGAGAGACGTGGATGAGTCCTGCATAAGCAGATGGCCTGAGTATGAGGATGGGGAAATTCAACAGCCATCACTAAAAGAAAGGGCAGGCTAAAATTACAGATATCCCTACACTGGATTCTAGCCCTACCTCATCTATGTGATGTTGGACAAGTCACTGCTCCTCTCTGACTCATCTGTAAGATTCAGACATCAGACTCAATCACTGACTTGTATATCTGTTATAGCATCAGAAATTTTTACTTTTCAATTAATAATACACAGAACCCAATATAAAAGAGATAAGAGCTATGTTTTCTTAGAAACTTTGTTTAACCCTGCACTAGGGTAGACCAGGATTTGTTGTAATAACAACCTCCAACACCTCAGCGGCTTAACACACAAAGGTTTGCTTGCTTCTTACTCATGTCACAGTTCCATGAAGTTCAGGAAACTCTTCGTGGCAGATCCCCCCAGCTCCCTCCGTCAGTGACCCACCATCCCACTGTCTTGTGATTCTGCCATGATAAAGCCCTGACCTCTATAGAAGGAAAAGAAAAGGAGTATACACCACTTCCGCCCACATCCTGGTGGCCCTCGGCACCCAGTCATGTGCCTCCATTCAAATGCAAGGGACTCTGGGAAATGTAGTCTTCCTCTGCCAGTAAAAGACACAAGTTTTGGTATCTCTGCCACAAACTCTATAACATTTACTTATTATAAGGTCAGTCTCTGAGAACAATAATATTTTTAATGGATCAAAAAGAAGTTTAAAAAAAAGAGTAGGAAATTAGGTATTATGATGACAGATGCAGTCATGTTTCAACCTCAGCAATGACTTTTTGAAAGCCTTTTCTTTAAAATGGTAAATATGAAGATAATCCCTGGCTGCAATGCATAGGAGTTGGACATAATAGTGGTATTTAAAAGTTTGCTTTACAATTTCAGTATTCTTTTCAATTACACAAACAGAAATAAAGGTAGAAACTTTAGTGTCAAGCCTACACAGACAGATAGCTTAAGAAACTATGCTGGTCGTCTCTGAAATGTTAATATTTAGCATGCCACACATCTGAGGTTCTTGTTGCATTTATTACAATGTTTAAACAGTTAAACATATTTAAAATGTGAAGCTCAAGTGTGTTTGTGGAGGCCCTTGCTTTGAAGAGCACAGCGATGGGTGACCTCTGAGCTTCACAGTCAGTCTGCCTGAGTGGAGCCCTGCTCAGTGTCCTCAGGCAAGATGCTCTACTTCATCAGGTGCTGCTGGTTCCCTCATCTCAAAGGGATGGCTTAGCAAACTCAACGGACTTGACCAGAGAAATAAAAATTAAAAAAAAAAAAAAAAAAAAGGACAGGGACACCTGGGTGGCTCAGTCGGTTAAGTGTCTGCCTTCAGCTCAGGTCGTGATCTCAGGGTCCTGGGAGCAAATCCTGCATCGGGCTCCCTGCTCAGAAGGGAGTCTGCTTCTCTGCCTCTCTCCCCGGCCTGTGCCCTCTCTCTCACTCTCTGTCAAATAAATAAAATGAAAGGAAGGAAGGAAGGAAGGAAGGAAGGAAGGAAGGAAGGAAGGAAGGAAGGAAGGGAGAAAAGGACAGATCAAGGTGTGCCACTGTACCACACAAACATCTGGGACTCCACTGGCTGCCTATAATTTAGCAATGTGCAAAAAGCATTCAGTTGAAACATATGAAAATCCTGTTTTAACAGATCAAAAACAGCCAAATATAAGCACATATTTGGAATAGAATTTTGCATCTAATATAAACTAATGTATGAACACTGGTAGCCTGTGGTCCTTTTCTAGCCCATAGACATGTTTTATTTTAAAAACACTTACAAACTGAGATTTTTCACATGAAAAACAGATTTCTGGTCTCCCTTTAGGAAAAAAAAAAGAAACATCTATGAGCAAACATAGGAGAAAATCTTCACAATCATAGGTTAGGCAAAGATTTCTTAGATATAACACTAAAACAATGACTCAAGTAAAGTTGGTAACTTGGACATGATGAAAATTAAGAATTTCTGCTCTTCAAAAGACACTGTTAAGAGAATATAAAGACCACCTACTTGGGAGAGTATCTTTGCAAATCATGCATCTGACTTTGAACAATTTGTATTCAGACCATCTAGAGAACTCTGAGGTCTTTAAGGCCACATATTACATAATTCCATTTATATGAAAAGTCCAGAATAGGTAAACCCATACAGACAGAAAGTAAATTAGTGGTTGCTTAGGCCAGGGGGAAGAGGGGTATTACGGGGAGTTGTGGGGTGATAGCTAAAGGGTACACAGAGTTTGAGGTGATGAAAATGTTTTAAACTTGACTGTGGAGATGGTTGCATAACTCTTTGAATATACTAAAAATCACTGAATTGTATAGTTTAAACGAGTGAATTTCTGGCATACACTTTTTCCACCTTTTCCTGTAAGGCTCTACCTCCTGACGGCCATGTGATGCTCCCTTCCATTCAGGTCTCAGCTTAACGGTCATCAGAGGAGCTTCCCTGAACCTCCTATATAAAATAGTAGCTCCACTCCCCCCACCCCCAGCACACCTGCCCCACACCCCACTTCCTTTTTCTCCATAGCACTTACCACCTCCTCCGAAGTATTTCTTTCTTTTTTTTTTAAGATTTTATTTATTTATTTGAGAGAGAGAGAGAGACAGCAAGCGAGGGAACACAAGCAGAGGGAGTGGGAGATGGAGAAGCAGGCTTCCCGCTGAGCAGTCCTCCCAAGTATTTCTTTGTTCACTACAATAGATCAGTGACAGCAGGGACATTGTTTCTTATGCACTATTGTGTCCCTGATGCCCACAACAGTATCTGAGTCAAAGCAAGGCCTTGATAAAATTTTTGTTGAATAAATGAATCCCAATTTTACAAACAAGGAAATGAAGTCCCACAAGTAGTAGGGGGCAAAGCCAGGATATAGTCCCAGAGCTCATCAGTTTGACTTCTAAGGATGTTCTTTTCACCAGGATCAAGTACAGGGGGCCTTGGAGCACAGGCTTTGGAATCAGAAAGACCTCACGTTTAGTTAGTGCTTCTTTACCATTTTGGAACCACTGATCTTTGAGAATCTTTTGGAAGTTTTAGGCCCTTCACTCTGAAAAAGGGACAGAAGTGCAAACGTAAACCATTTTGCAGATGACCACAAGGAGCTCTTGGATACTCTTTGGTAGCCTTCCCGAGCTTCCTGGCTTGTGTCTCTGGACAAGTCCCCTTAGCCCTCTGAGCTTCAGTCACTGTACTGAGGCGGGGACAGTGAGACTGACCTCACAGGATTGACGACAGATTCGAGGATATCGGCATGATCATGTGGTGATCACGTACTGTCCATCTGCACTGCCCCAGCCTACCTGGGCCACTGTGTGACAAGCAGGGGAAACGGACTCAAGAGACCTTGTCCCAGCCTGTGTAACTCTGAGATCCTTATTTTCTATGAGTCTTGGTTGCGCCCACCAGGAAAATGAGATTATTGCTCATTTAACAGACTGGATCAAATGAAATAGTGAAAGCCCTCAGGAAACACTAAAGTCCTGGAAACATTTCCCAAGACATCCCCACCGAGTGCCACAAATTGTTTTACTGTTTCAATTTCAGCTACAAAAAGCACTCTACAGACCCAGGCCTAAGGAGTTCAAGGATAATTCGGGTCGAATCCCATTATGCCAAATCCTCTCATAGTGCCACTTTCCTGTGTAGAAAGCTCCTCTCACCATGGGATTACAGCCAGGCGGACTTGCCTCTGCCTCCCACTGGCCTAGCACAGAGCCTGGCACACTGTAGGCACTCCATGACCGAAAACTTTCATCCACAATCCCAAGAAATGGGTTTGGAGAAAGAGGTGTCCACAGGGAAGTCCTGAGGGGTGGCCCATATGTCAGAAGCGTGGAGACCCCCACGTGTGTACCAGGATGCTCCGAAAGTGCCAGCTGCTGTAATGCGCTTGTCTGAGGAACTGCGCAGAGCACACAGTGACAAAGAGGGGACACATGGCTGCTGCAGTGGACTGGCCTCTGCTGTGGGCAGCTCAGCCAGCCCCTGATGCCCACCTAGAGGCTGAAGTTCCAGTTAGAAAGCGGGAAGAAGAGCTGGATTCGAGAAAGGCACGCGGCGTCCACTACCCAGCTAGCTGCAGAGTTGGCCGACAAGATGAAGGCATGGAGGTACTCGGTGCCTTTAATCCCAGAGCCTCTCTGGAAATGGACGGTGCTAACTGGCCAGCTTCTGGGTTTCCCCCACAGATGGCCTAGCTCTCTGTTCCTTCTGGTCTGCTAAGGTAGTTACCATCCAACCAGTTTCTTTCCAGCATCCATAATTTTATTGCTGTTATATCCTCTCCCATTCTTTTAGTCAGTGTGAGTGAATACCCCTTAAAGCTTTCTTCAGGGGCCCTTGGTGAGGGAGCAGAGGAATGTGCACCTGATCAACCCACCATGTCAGACCAGAAGTTCATCTTTGCTCAAGTTCGTTAGTTCAGGATTTTGTCACTTGTAACTAGAGCTGTGACCAATGCAATTATTATTTCCCTCTGCAAATGAAGAATCTGAGACCCAGAGAAGGCAATTTGTATGCCCAAAGTCACACAGCTGGCATTGGGAGTGATGTCAAGACTGGATCTCATGTCTGCCTGACTCTACAGCCAGTGTTCTTCCCCAAGACCTTCTCCTTCTCTTCGCCCAGTCCTACTGTATCTAGCAAGAAGACCTTTTAGTTGATCAAAAGTTAATAAATTTTGGAGGAGGTGAATCCTGGTGGCCAAACATGTACAAATGGGGGTCTGACAAAAATCAGAAGTGAATACATTTTGTCTAACAGGGGTGAGAAGTAGTAGCCCTCTACACTGACTGGAAGGCTGATGTCTGCATCTGAGGTCTCCCCTTTCCTAGAATTACACAGTAAGCCATGGAGAATCATATGAAGTGCTTTAGATAGTATCCAAAAATTCCATCTGGGAGGTTGTTATGAGCTGAATTGTGGGCTCCCAAAATTCATATGTTGAAGCCCTAACCCCCAGGACCTCGAAATGGGACTGTATTTGGAGACAGGGCCTTTAAAGAGGTGATTAAGGTAAAAATGACTAGACCAACTGCCCGTCTCTGGCAATTTCTGTGGGGGGGGGAGGGGAACATGCTGCCGGGCCTTGCTCAGGCCAAGTGGCCCCTCCAGTGTCAGAGGGCTGAGTGGAGTCGATGTGTTCACAGCCACACAGTCTTCTAAGCAGAAATGAGGCTTTCAGAAGGGGGAAAGAGGAATGTCGTTAGAACTTCCTCTTTTCCTTTGCTTCTATCTGCATGTCTGCTTAATTCTTTCAAGTCAGTGTCTCCACAGGGTAAAGAATGTGTCTGTCAAGTGATAGCTGTGCTATGCTGTGCTGTGCTATGGGGGTAAACAACAGGGTTGTCAGTGCTACTCAAAAAAAATAAAATAAAACCCGACGATAGGATGTGATTGGCCTGGTTTCGGTCACAGGCTCCCCCACGGCCCAATCACCATGGCCAGGGGGACAGAATACCTGCCTGGCACAGCTAGGGCCAAACACACACTCCCCTTGGCTTATGGCAGGTGCTGGGTTGTGTAGACAAAGTAAGAGGAATCCTCTCAATCATATCTACAAGGCAGGATTGTTGCAAGAACGTACGTGAAGTTTTCTGTTTTCTTTGGCATCCAACGTGTCATCAGTTCCTTCCCCAACCCATTCCCACCCTCACCTAGCCCTCCAGCTCCAAATTTGTCAAGCTGAAGAGCAGGTCCAGGGAAAACAAAACAAAAACCCCGCAGGTGAGTTCTGTCTAAGTAGGCTCTGGCTCCCCCATGCACATCTCTCTCATGTAAAATAAGTGAATCAAAGCAGAAGGTGCTGGAGTGAGCCACCATGTCCCTGAGACTCAGATTCTTGAGCTGTCAGGTGCAGTTAGTGAATAGTCCCCACCTCAGAAAGTCCTTGTGACAGGAACTGAACTGACACATGTGAAATGAGCTCTGAACATACAGTAGCCACTTAGTAAATGGTAACTATTACGTTCCATTCCATTCTATACTTTTAAAAGCCCAGTCAAAAGGCAATCTCACTAAAAATAATTGTCCAAGAACATTTCAAAGCCTCCCAATGGCCAAGAAAAGACCACATCACCTTCTTCCCAGGGAGCACCTGTCCCTTGGTAATCACCCTCCAGCACCCCACCTACAACTCTGCACACCCAGGCTGAGTCCCCTCCACCCCAGTTTCTGAGAGTTCAGATCTGCACATTCCCCTCCCACACCTCCCTCCCCACCCTCCAGTCATCTGTGCTGCCCAGACCGTCAAGCTGTCTCTCTAACGCCTCACTACTTCATTATTTTATTTCCCCACTTTTCCCACTCAGAGAAAGGTGGGAGCAAGGATAATCACACAAGGCAGGAGACCCTGACAGCCAGGCGGACGCAGCCCCAGCCTCCTGGTGCCATGCCCCTACCCACAGCTCCCACAAGCCCACCTCTGGCCTTCTGGTACCCCCCTTTGCCTCCCCCCCCATCACTCCTACACTGAGCAACCAGTGCTTCCCAGTCCCCACCTCTTTCCCCTCCCCTCTGCCCGAGATGGCTCACAAAGCCAGGCCAAGTTTCAGACCCCCGGTCCACAGCTCTGGCAAAAAGCCCAATTCTTCTGTCTGGCAGGATTCGTTAGCTAGAAGACATTCTGAAGTGGGTTGAGGGGAGGTGTAGGAAGACCACTCACTGAGATTCCTGACCTTCTGCAAGCTCTAGGCTCACTGGCTCTGTGACCTTGGAAATAATACTCTCTGAGCCCACCTATTTAGCCCCCCTCCCCCAATAAATATTTCTAAAAAAAACAATAATACCAACCCTTAATTCATGTGACTCTGTTTCCCTTCCTGGGAACTACGAGGGCAGCACAGTGAGTGGGGATGAGACTTAATCCTTCTAGACTGTGTGATGTTGGACAAGTCTCTTTGCCCCTCTGCAACAAGATGCCTTCATCTGATGGAATGATCTGACACCCGCCTCACAGGTTTGCTCTGAGAAGGAAAACAATCACAGGAAGATAGGAACACACTTTGTCAAGCTGTCGGTTATCACAGAGGAAGGCTTCTTCTAAGATGGATTCTAAAAACAAAATAATGGAATAAAAAGGTAATGAACACTTCTGCTTCCAGCAAGCTGGAATAATGGAACAGATTTAACCTCCCATCTGACAACAACAACAAAACAGTGAATATATGAAATATGAAATAACCATTTTCAACACAATGGACATAAAGCAACAAAAGATAATGACCCGTGTGAAAGAGAAAACCAATGAAATGAGCCCTACAGTTGCCTTACCTTACTGCCTGGAGGGAGAGTCCAGGCTGTGGTACAGGGAGCAGGGAGACAAAGGCTGGCAGACAGCTCAAGTTGAGGAGACAAAGCTGAGAGCTGGGAGACACTAGGTGTCCACAGGATGAAAGCAGAATGCCAGAGAGGAGTGAGCATGTGGGGAAAACTCTGGAGGCCCCTGGAGCTTTAGCAGAGCACTGAGCAGTGCACATGAGTGTGTGAGGAAACTAGCTGAGGACGGGAAAGACTCGTCTTGGGATGGTGTTAGAGGGACAGCTGCGGGTCCTTGCTCGGGCTGGGAACAGCACGGGTTCCTACCTTCCAGTCTGTAAAGCCTCAAGCTTCGCAGAGTTTGGGTAGAACACTCACAGTCCTGCCTTCCTAATGAGAAACGATTAGCCCTTCATAATACGCACTCTGGTCCCATGCAGTCATCTTGAAAGCAAGATACAAAAAATGAACTGTTTTCAAGTAACTCAACTGCTTTCCAAAGTAAAGCTCAAGAGTTTTTGTAGAAATATTAAAATGGCCAGCAGCCAACAAAGCAAAATTCACAATGTTTGGCATTCAATAAAAGATTTATAGGCATGGAAAGAAGCAGGAAAATATGACCCACAATGAAGAGAAAAATCAATCAAAGTCAATCTAGAACTGACAAAAATGTTAGAAGAAGCAAAGAAGGACATTAAAACAATTATTATATTTTAATATGTCATAACATTATGTATATTAATACTTTATAATATTCAATATTATGTTAAAATATATATTATATTTTATACATAATTTATACTTATATATTTATATGTAACATAAATATAAAATATATTTAACATAATGTATTTGATATAATATATATATATATATTTTTAATAGTCCATATTTTCAAAAAGTTAACTAGAGACATGGAAAATAAATTTTTTAAATATATTTTTAAAAGACCTTAATTTTTAAAAATGGAAACTACAGTATCTAATGAAAAATATGCTGAATGGGATTAACAGCAACTCAGTCATTACAGAAGCAAATATTAGTGAATTTAAGGACACAGCAATAGAAACTATCCAAAATCAAACACACAAAGAAAAAATAATTTTTTAAAAGATTTTGTTTTTAAGTAATCTCTACACCCGGGGCGCCTCAGTGGCTCAGTCGTTAAGCGTCTGCCTTTGGTCCGGGGCGTGATCCTGGGGTCCTGGGATCGAGCCCCACATCAGACTCCTCCGCTGGGAGCCTGCTTCTTCCTCTCCCACTCCCCCTGCCTGTGTTCCCTCTCTCACTGGCTGTCTCTCTCTCTGTCAAATAAATAAAAATCTTTAAAAAAAAAAATCTCTGCACCCAACATGGGGCTCGAACTCACATCAAGATCAGGAGTTGTATGCTCCTCCAACTCAGCCAGCCAGGCACCCCAAAGAACTAATTTTAAATAATGAAAAGAGTGTCAGCAAACTCTGGAACAACTTTAAATGACTATATATATAGGGGCGCCTGGGTGGCTCAGTCGTTAAGCCTCTGTCTTCGGCTCAGGTCATGATCCCAGGGTCCTGGGATCAAGCCCCACATCAGCCTCCCTGCTCAGCAGGAAGCCTGCTCCTCCCTCTCCCACTCCCCCTGCTTGTGTTCCGACCTCTTCTGCTGTGTCTCTCTGTCAAATAAATAAAATCTCTAAATAAATAAATAAATAAATAGATAGATAGATAAGTAAATAAATGACTATATACATAAATACATATATGTATATATACATATTTATATTTATATGTGCAACTGGAATTCCTGAAGAAGACAGGGATGGACAGAAAACTATTTGAAGAAATGACAATCAAAATATTCTAAATTTGATGAAAACACAGATTCAAGAAGCTCAACAAACTCCAAGCACAAGAAACATCAAGAAAACTATATGAGGACACATCATAATAAAATTGGTCAAAACCAGTAAAGTGAAAAAATCTGAATGCAGAGAAAAAAGCACATCACATATAGGAAAACAAAGATAAGAAGAACACAGACTTCTCATCAGAAACAATACAATCAAGAAGACAGACAATGGACAACATATTTAAAGTACTAAAGGAAAAAACTGTAAACCTAGGGATATACCACCTTGTTACTGGGTTGGAATACTCAATATTATTAACTGTCAATTCTCCCCAAATGGATGCATATAGTCAACACAATCCAAATCAAAATATCAGGAAGTTTTTGTATAAACTGACAAGCTAATTCCAAAATTCATATGGAATTGTAAAGGAACTAGAATTTACACACACACACACACACACAAAACTGAAAAAGAAGAAAGTTGAGGGGCGCCTGGGTGGCACAGCGGTTAAGCGTCTGCCTTTGGCTCAGGGTATGATCCCGGCGTTATGGGATCGAGCCCCACATCAGGCTCCTCTGCTATGAGCCTGCTTCTCCCTCTCCCACTCCCCCTGCTTGTGTTCCCTCTCTCGCTGGCTGTCTCTATCTCTGTCAAATAAATAAATAAAAATCAAAAAAAAAAAAAAAAGAAGAAAGTTGAAGGGCTAAGACCACCTGATTTCAAGAATTATTACATTAATCAGGATAGCATGGTATTGGCATCAAAGTAGCCACATAGATGAGTGGAACAGAAAAGAGTCAAGAAATAGACCCACACATCTATGGGTTTTTGACAAAGGTGCAAAGGGAATGCAGTAGAGATAGCCTTCTCAACAAATGATACTGGAACAACTGGATATCCATATACAAAAAAAACACAATTGTCAATCCATTCTTGTTACCATCTACAAAATAGCTCATAAATGGATCACACAGAGAAAAACAAATACTGTATGATCTCGCTTGTATGTGGAATCTAGGAAAAAAAAAAAAAACAGGGGTGCCTGGGTAGCTCAGTTGGTTAAGCGTCTGTCTTCTGCTCAGGTCATGATCCCAGGGATCCCTGGGATCAAGCCCCACGTTGGGCTCTGTGCTCAGTGAGGCGTCTGCTTCTCCCTCTCTCTCTACCCCTCCTCCTCTTGTGCTCTCTCTCTCTCCCCCAAATAAATAAAACCTTAAAAAAAAATTTAAAACACACACACACACACACACACACACACACACACACACCCCAAAGCTCACAGATACAGAGAACAAATTGGTGGTTGCCAGAGACAGGCCTGGGTGGGCAAAACGGGAAAAGGGAGTCAAAAGACACAAACTTCCAGTTGTAAGACACATAAGTCATGGGAATGTACTGTACAGCACGGTGACCACAGCCAACAATTTTGTACTGTCTGTGCGAAAGTTGCTAAGAGACCAAATCTTAAAAGTTTTCATCACAAGAAAATATTTTTGTAACTACGTCTGGTGAGGGATGTTAACTAGACTTATTGTGGTGAACATTTCATAATACATACAGGTATCAAGTCATTATGTTGTACACATGGGGCTAATGTAATGTTGTATGTCAGTTATATCTCAATTTTTAAAAAATGGATCACAGATCTAAACGTTAAAACCTAAAGCTACACAGCATCTAGAAGAAAGCATGGGGGAAATCATGGCGCTGGGTAACGTGCATATCAAAGAGTTCTTAGATCTAACACCAGAAGCATGACCATTAAGATCAAAGATAAATTGGACTCCATCAAAATTAAACACTTCTGTTCTTTGAAAGACACTTTTAAGAAAATAAAACAAACCACACACCGGGAGAAAATACTTGTGAAGCATATGTCTGTTATCCAGAATAAATAAAGAACTCTCAAAACTCAACAGTAAGAAAACAAACAACCCAATCTTTAAAAATATGAGCAAAACATTTGAACAGACTCTTAACTAAAGAAGATACACAGATGGCAAATAGGCACTTGAAGAGATGATCTACATCATTAGTCATTAGAGAAATGCTAATTAAAATCACAACGAGATATTACTGCATGCCCATTAGAATGCCTTAAATTAAAAAGACTGACCACGGCAAGTGCTGGTGGAGAGGTGGAGGAACCGGAACTCTCATGCTGGTGAAGTTAAACATATACCTACCCTATGATCCAGTCGTTCCACTCTTAAGCATTTACCCAAGAGAAAAGGAAATATATATCCATACAAAGAGTTATACACAAATGTTCATAGCAGCTTTGCTTGGAATAGCCAAAAACTGGGAACAAAGCAAATGGCCATCAATAAGTGAATGAATAAACAAAGTGTGCTACATCTATCCAATGGAATACTATTTAGCCACAAAAAGGGATGTTGTTTATACAAGGAACACCATGGCTAAATCTCAAAGTAACTATGTTGCTTGAGTGAAGCAAAACAAAAGAGCTATATAATGCTATTTACATACAACTTTAGAAAATGCAAACTATGGGGCACCTGGGTGGCTCAGTCAGTTAAGTGTCTTGATTTCAGCTCAGGTCATGATCCCAGGGTCCTGGGATAGAGCCCCGCATCAGGCTCCCTGGGAGTTTGCTTGTCACTCTCTTCTGCCCCTCCCCACTGCTTGTGCACTCATTCTCCCCCTCTCTCTCTGTCTCTCTCTCTCAAATAATTGAAAGAAAAATCTAGAAAGAAAGAAAGAAAGAAAGAAAGAAAGAAAGAAAGAAAAGGAAAGAGAAAAGAAAAGAAAAGAAAAGAAAAGAAAAGAAAAGAAAAGAAAAGAAAAAGAAAATGCAAACTTATCTATAATGCCACAAAGTTGATCAGTGGTCCCTTGGTAGGGAGTTGGAGAACAGAGATAAAGTGACATGAAGAACTGTTTGTGGGTGAAGAGTATGTTCACTACTTTGATTGTGGTGATGGGTTTCATCAGAGAACACATATGCCGAAATTTAGCAAACTACACACTTCAAATGTGTGTAGCTTATTGTATAGCAATATGTACATCAAAAAAGCTGCTTAAAAAAAAGATAATGCATATATAACGGATCACTGCTACATTCAGTACAATTCACTTCAGGTCTTTTTCATTTTAACTTTTATTTTTAAATAATTTTACACTTACAGAAGAGTTGCAAAAATGGCACAGATAGTTTCCAAATATCATTCACGCAGCCCCCCTGATGGCAACGACTTACATAAGCATGGTACAGTTATCAAAATGCACACAACTTCGTCACTCCCTCTTCCTCTCTGGGCAACCCGCTTCAGTCCAACAGACCAGTCCTCCCTGGTAAGAAGGTCTAGGCCCCAGCCCCCAGCTCTATGCTGCTCTGTATGCAATCAATATTCCACATTCCGGACAGCTCACCATGGTTCTACCCCCAGCTCCATCTCTCATTAGCTCTAGATCCTACAGCTAACTGCATCCGACATGTCTCCCCCGCTATCTCACAGATGCCTCAAAAGCAGCATGACTAAAAATGAATGCATAATTGTCCCTGCACCCCCAAAAAATCCTCTTGAATTTGGCAAACAGCATTGTCACCTATCACACATCAGACATCTCAAGAGTCTTCTCTGACTCCTCCCTCTCTTAGCGTCCACAAACAGTAAGAGACCATTCAAGCTCTGGTAACTCTTCCTCCTTGTGTCTTTCAAACCCCACCCCTTAGGTCCCATCTCCACTGTCCACATCTTTATTCAGGCCCTGATGCCAACTCTCCTAGGGCTGTCAGAACAGGCCTTAACCACTCCTGTACTTCCAGTCTCACCCCCTGACCCTACTGCCTCGGATGCCCAGTGCCCTAAGTTACTTCCTCCTTCCTAAAAACTGCAGTGGTTCCCAAATGCCCACAGGGTGACATTGTGGCTTCAGGTATGATATTCACGGTCCTTTTGAAACAGCCTTCAACATCCTCTCTTGACTATTAGCCAGCCAGTTCACTCCTTGAAGGAGGCATCAAATGAAATGGAAGTCCTCCCTGTCCAAAGCCCACCAGGCATCCCTCATGCTTTTACCCCTGTTGTTCCCTCAGCCTGGAAGGTTTTTTCCCATCTTCCCTACTAGGAAACTCCAACCCAAGGTGCAACCCTATTTTTACCCTCAGAATGAGCCTTCTCCGAAGTAACAGGAAGAACTGCAAGTTCCCTTTTGTATACAACCCGAGCCCATCACACATACTTTTGAGGCAGCTTTCTGTGTCCTCCTCCACAATATGTGAAAGCCTACAGATTTTTACTTATCCAATTTCTACTTATCTCGATCCCTAGCACCAGCACAGGACTGGAGACCGTATAGACACATTGATGGCTACACGAATGGATAAAGAGATAAGCAGATGTATTATTCGTGGCTGGGTGGAGAGAAACGGAGACTGACAGAAAGATGAACAGATAATGGATGGCTGGACGGATGGATAGATGAGATCATAAGCATTTCAAGGGCAGAGATTGTTTTTTATTCAATTCATTTGCACAGTGCCTAGAATAGGGCCAGATGCTCAATTTGTGTTGCTGAAGGAGTGAGTAAATGATTGAAGCACCAGGTTATTGTGGTAAAGTTTTGGACTATGAGTCAGAAGACCTGATCTCTAGCTCTACCTGTATCAAGTTATTCGTATGAACATGAGCAACTTAACTAAATACCTTCAATTTACTCTTCTGTAAAATGGGTAGACTGGACTAAAGGACTTCCAAGGTCTTTTCCAAACACTCTGTGTTCCCCGATTTGAAGCTGCCCAAATCTAAGACAAGGCTATGGGATAGGAGGAGGAGCCACAGTTAAGCAAATGTGTTTATTTACAACTTGTCCTAATGCACAGCCGATTCCAGATCCCTGCCAACGATGGCAGAGAAAAGTTAGCACACTCCAGATTAGATTCTGTTCAAACTGTCTGGCTGACAGCCTTGTGGTGGAAATGAAGACAGGCTGATAATAGAGCCTGAGGGGTAATTAAGAGAGAAACGTGAGCCTCTGTGAGGGTGTACCCTCCCCAAGCTGAAAGGAAGGAGGGAAGGGCCAGGCTACACAAGGCCTCCCAAGGCCCTTGGCTGATGGCCAAATGCACTCTATCCAGAAGGATGGCTGTTTGGTCACAGAGCACGTGGCCTGTCCTGCCAGAGTCACACCTGGACTCCTAACATGCTCTGGAGTACTAACTGTGCCGAGAGCACATCTATCATTAGTTACAGACTGGTATGTGCCAGGACTGTCTATGCATCCCCTCATCACTTCTCCCAACAAGCCGGGGAGGCAAGAGCGATGGTCCTCACTTCAGGGAGGTGGCAGATTGTAGCCAGTGAGTGGCAGATTGAGAACTTGAACCCAGAGGACTTTGGCTGCCTGTCTGTGGACAGCTGCCCTGGAACTGGTCAGGTAACGAGGCAGAGACTTCAGACTTCATGCCACCCCAAATTGCAGTGACACCTGCTGGCGCTTGCCTGATCCCTTTGCCATGTGCTTCCATGTGTGTAGACATGGATTCAAGCCTACGGTGATGATCCATCACTCCCATTGTGTAGGTGGGGACACTGAGACCCAGAATGACAGGTGAGTGAGCCAGCCACGATCGCACAACTTGTACGGGTGAATCCGGGATTCCCTCTTGGGGAACTGGAGTCGTGGGCCAGGGCTCCTAACTAGTCAATTAATCTAGTCCCATGTGGTAGCTGGAATGGACATCTGGGGATTTTCCCTAAACATCCACTCTACCTACCTCTGGTAACAGCATCTGAATTTCTCTGGGGATTCACAGCCATACCCCAGCAGCTACCAACACAGTCCCTGTTACTTGGGCAGAACTATATGCCCTGTACTTTTCCAACCCCATGCAGGGTGGGCAGATGATCCTCTTGGTCCCAATGAATACGACCAAAGATGTCCAAGGAGACTAAGTCCCATGACATTAGAGCAAACCATTGAGAAAGTGGCACCCTCTTTCCATGGAGATTTCTGAGTTGGTAAAAGGGAAGCCAGAAGCTGCCAAGGGCCACCTGAGACATCGCAAAGGGACAGCCCACCAGAGAGTGAAGCCAACACAGAGAAAAACAGGGACAAGAGATGGGGAGACACAATTTTCTAAGGACTTATTTTGATACCTGGATCCAGCCACACCTGAATATATTCCAGGTACAATGAGTCCAATGAGTCGCCTTTCTACTTAAACCAGTTGGGGTCAAGTGTCTCTCACGTGCAGCTAAGAGGCCCTGAGTCAGTACAGCCCCTTCATCACACTGAACTATCAGCACTTGTGTCCTTGGCTGTTGACTGGTTAGACCCATGTCACTTGAGGGCAGAGACTGGGTCAAGGCCACCACTGTGTCTCAGTGCCTGACTCCAAGCATGCCTAATGAATATTTGTTGAATGAATAAAAACCCAGCTTGGCTTGATGATCCTTTGTGAAACTGGAGGCATTCTGGGCCCAAGAAGACTGATTTCTCTGGCCTGGCCCATTCTTCCCTCCTCCTCCACCCATCTTTTAAGGTCTAATCCAAAGGCTGTCTCCTCTGAAATTGGCCCACAGCCCTATCCCACTTCAAAAGTGCTCTTACCCACATCAGAACCTCCATGGAATGTTTCTACCTTGTGCAGTAATGAGTGCCCATGACTGACCTCTTCACCCAACTGAGAAGTCCTGAGTACAGGGTCTAAAATGGAATCATTTATATATCAAGCTAGTACTTGGCACCCTCCAGAGCTCAGAAAATATTTCCTGAATCCAAGGGCTCATCTCACTCAATAAACATACACCAAACCCTAGGATATGCCAGGCACCAAGAATACAGAGGTGAATACAGCATGATGGTTAAAAGTAATGGCAATAACAAGAGCTAACATTTACTGAGTTATTTATTACTTTGTGCCAGGCACTGATCTGAGCATCTTGCATGTACTAACTCATTTAACCCTCAGAGCACACTAGTGAGTTAGCTACTATTATTATCCCTCATTTTACAAGTGAGGAAAGTAAGGCTCAGCTGTCAAAGAATTTGCTTAAGGTCATAGAATAATAAGTGGCAGAGCCAGGATTTGAACCCAGGTCCAAATCCCTACTTTTGCTGGTCCATTATGCTGTGGGATCATGAGTACTTAGTAGGCTGTTTTGTCATAAGCCTGGCCTTCTCCTTCCTAATGCCTATATACCCCACTTCTGGGAAGAGCTAAAAGTAGAACTGACCATACCCAACACTGCTGACAGAAAGAGTTGAATTCTGGAGTGAGACACACCAGTCTGAATTTCTAGTAGCACCATTCTTTGGCCCAATGTACCCCACTGTAGCCTCTTTAAGTCTGTGTCTTCAGGATTACCTCATGGGCAGCTCTCTGGGTTAAGAGAGCAAATATGTGAATATCACTTAGCACAATCAGTAAGAGCAGACTGCTGTCACTGGTACCTTTTATTATTCTTGTAGAATAAAGCAACTCATCAATGTATAGGGTTTGGCACAAGCTATACCATCAAATACTATAAATGTGCTTCTAGTTTTTTTCCTTCCCTCATCACACTCTATGACCTTGAAAGAGCACCCACACTTCTCTGAAATGATTCAACCAGTGCTGTTTACCAGGCCCCTAGAAAGCCCTGCTTCTAGCCAGCCTTCAAAACTAATTAAGGATTTGGAATTCCCTTTATTTCTCCACCCACAGGATCAAAGGGTGCAGGCAAGGGCTGGGGAGCGGGGGAGGAATGCAAGATGGAACAGGCCAAGTTTTGAACTGGCAGAAGAACAACTGTGGTTCATCCTAGGCTCTCCTGAGCTGCAGGGCCCAGGCCCCCATGTTCTGTTCTGCTTGTGCCCTTGAGAAATAAACACAGCTGCCAGGGAACAGGACGCTTCAGCTGTGGCTAATGCTCAGCCACAAGACAAGCAGGAACTCAGAGGTGCCCTGCGATGCGAAGTGTTTTCCAAAAACGTCAGCAAACACACAGAGCAAGGAGGGAGGGGACAGCACAATGCAAACACACAATTAGGCTTCAGAGCACGAATAAAGGCTGAACACACAGACCAGCGCCAACCTTCTGGGTGCCCACCTCCCTCCGTGCGGCCTTGCCTCCACTGCCCTCTAGTGGCCAGACCGGGACACACCCGCGGGTTTCAACGGAGTTCCCAGGGCTGGAAGGAGGTAAAACTGGGCTGCAGGGAGGGAGCATCACAGGGCTTGGAGCCTCTCAGACAAACCAGATCCCCTCCTCTCCATCCCTCAGCCACTGGCCTCGTTCAGGCTCTCCTTCACCTCTCCCTAGCACCTCTGAGACAACCTCCTCACTGGTATTAACAAAAGTAATAACCAGCCTAGGGAATGCTGACTGCAGGCACTGTGCTGAGCACTTACACACATTATCTCGTTGAATTCTTACAACACCCTTTGGAAGCAGGCAGTGTCCCGCCTAGAGATGAGGAAACACCCAGAGGCTCACACAAGTTTGAGGACTTGACCCAGGCCATATGGCTGTACAAAGGGGAAGACCTGGGCTTCAAACCCAGCAGCACCCTGGGCTGGGCCCAGGTAACTTACAGCTTCACCAGCAGTAGCAGCAGGCCCCAGGAATCTTAGAGCTTCAAGTTCTCAGGTCCCCAACTGCAGGGAACTAAGACTCTGGAGGTGGGACCTAGCAACATTTGCTTTAACAGATCCTCCAGGGGACTCCTCTGCATTACACCATGCTGCTTCAAGGAACTCTCCCTCAATCAAGTCTCCACACCACCCAAGGACGTCTTCCTAAAACACAACTCTCAGCTGCTTTAAGCCCTTAAAACCGCACTGGCAGGTCTTTGGTCTCTCCTTAGACAGCAGTTAGGCCCCTTCACAGCTGGCCCCAATCTACCTTTCTAGCCCCATTCTTGTCACCCTTTCCTTAAATACAAAGAAGGGGAGCAAGGCAGAGGCCTAACTCTGATCAAGCACCCTCTGTGTTATGTGCAAGCTCTCCCCTAGTACTGAGCATACAGGATGATACTTACTCCTCGCCTGTAGGAAAATCAAAGTGCCCAAAACGGGGAAACAAGCTCAGAGAAGTGTCAAGACGTGCCTCTGTTCATGCCGCCAGCAAGTAGCAAGGCGCAGATAAGAGCCCGGGGCTACCTGACACCACAGACCCGGCACTTCCAAGTCAGATGGCACCAAAGTGGTTAGGGAGCCGGGCTGTGGCCACATGCTGGAGGCTCTGATGTCTGAATGGGTATAGGCTTCCCATACAGGTTCTGGTCTTCACTTAATGGGGCTACCAGGCCAAAGTCTATCTCATTCTACCCAAAAACACTTCATGGGCAAACCCCAGTCTTGACCTCCTTCTCTGTGACTCTAATAACTGTGGGACAGGAGCTTGGAAAGGCCAAAGCCCTGACAGGACCCTCACGTAACCAGACTCAGAAGAGAGGAGTTAGATCATGACAAAGCACAACAGCCCAAAGGTTAGGTGAGCCTTTTCTCCTCAGCGCAAGGACTTTTAAAGGAAAGCCCATCCCACCACAGTCCCCCACTGCTGCCCAGGCTCCTTCTCAGCCACACCAGGCCAGAATGGTCCATGTCTCCATGCCTCAAACCTTGTTCAAGGGCCGCCTGGCCAATGCTACCCACTCCTCTAGGACCAAACGCAAGTACCTTTTTCAGGAAGCCTTCTTCGTCCACACTTTCAGGCACGCCTATGCCATTCCTCTGACACCACCTACCTTCCTGTAGTCCGAAGAAACCACAGGACCTAGGGCAGTGGTTCTCAACCAAGCAGGATGTTAGAGTTCCTTGGGGAGTCTGGCTGGGGGTGTGGCCTGAACATCAGCTGGTTCTAGTGTATAGCCAGGGACCAGAAAAACTGACCTAAATGGGCAGGACCCGAGCTTCAGAGTCTCACACAGAGGTTTTAATCCTGCTCCGCCACCTCAGAGCTATACCATTTGAGCAAAGAAACTAACCTTTCCAAACCTGTTTCATATGCTGTGAATTGGGGGTTACACCAACCACCTCTCCAGGTCACTGTGAGGGTTAAATGAGGACTTAACTTTCTTAGCTCCCCATGACCCTGCTCCTTTCCCTCCTCTGCTCTCCCCACAGACTCCGCCCTTCAAAAAAGCAAGTATTAACAGCCTGGTTGGCATCTGCCCAAACTACTTTCCCATCAGTGGTTATTTAATAAAAATTTACTGAGCATCTGCTTGGTAGTACCTGGCACCATGCTAGAGATTGAGGATTCAGCAATGAATGTGTCAGAAAAGGTCCCAAGACACTGACAGATTAGCTGAGGTGATAGTCACAAAACAAGCAAATGAATGACTTCTGTATAATAAAAAGTACTCTGAATGAAAGTAAAACAAGTGAGAACAGATCGAGCAATGGGACAAAGCAAGGCTACCTAAAAGAAGAGGGAAAGTAAGACCTAGACACAGAAGGGAACACAGCCTGAAATGACTGGATCTGGGTAAAGTTCAAAGAGAAGGCACTGCACTGTTTTCAGCAAGGGAGAGGCACGATCTGACTTACTCTTCTACAAAACCACAATCACACTGAATTGTCACCATCTCCACACCAGGCTGTGGGTTCCTGGGGGCAGAGACTGGCTGATCTTCACATCTGTACCCTCAGCACTCAGCCTAGGCCTACCACAGGATAGGTGCTGAGTGGCTGGTTAAATGAACCTCCTTGCCCCTCATATGTTATTTCCTTTTGGTTCACCAAGCCAAACCTTTCATCTAGTTTCTGCCTATCAGTATCATGGCAGCTTTGCCACAAAGAACCACATGAAATCCAATGTTGATGGTGGACAATCTTCTAAGACTCCCAAGCCTTTCTATGTGTGGTTGGTAAGTGACATCTAGATTGGACGGAACTTAAACAGTTGGAATTTTGGACCCATGTGCAGGGCTTCAAATGAATGTACTCACCAGGTGACCCTGGGCAAGTTCCCTAACCTCCCTGAACCTCAGCTTTCATCTGTAAAATGGGTCCAAGGTATAGTAGTGTGATTTCCCCCTCTCTCTCTTGTACAATGCCCAGCACTCACAGGAAGCTCAGATGTTTGGTCAATCCAACAAAGATTTCTTTCTACAAACAGGGTGAGAGGGCAAGAACTCTACCATGTGTTGAACAAAGCACTTCAGCCACCATCATGGAGATGCAGCCCATCATAAATGTTCAATAAATAAGCATAGGCCTGATCACCTTCAACCCGAACTCCATGGTGTTATCTCATTTCAGGAGACAAACTTTTCTCCAAGTTGACTTTAATCCCCATTTTGGGTACAGCTGATGACCAGTTACAAATGGGCTTGTACCTAGCCCAGATCTCCTTTGATCCTCAAGGACATCCTGAGATGTTCTGACAGATTCCTTGCCCTACCTGTGCCATTGCCTGATCTGTATCCTAGCAGCCTTACCAAGAAGGTAAAAGGAAACAAGGTGAGCTTAGTAACTTGTTCTTGGCAACTCCATGGTGGCCCCAATGGTCCCCAACGGCATTCCAGCCATGGTAAGTTACACCCAGTGTGCTATGACACTGCTGGCTGGACAGGCATGTTTTCACTCTGCCTACTTTGCCAAAGGGAGAAGCTGGATGCATTGAAGTTCATCAGTTCGGGGCTCCGTGTGGCAACAATTTCAAACATGTAAACTGCTGGTAAATTTGCAATAATTGGTTGAATAGTTCTCAATTTAATATCCCTAAATGCCACAGGTCCTTAGCTCTATAAATGGGTATTTAAAAATAACTATTAAGGGGCACCTCGATGGCTCAGTCGGTTAAGCATCTGACTCTTGATCTCAGCTCAAGTCTTGATCTCAGGGTCGTGAGTTTAAGGCCCACCCTGGGCTCCACACTGGGCGTGGAGCCTGCTTAAAATAATAATAATAATAATAAATAACTGCTAAATATTCATCGTCTCTAAACCCCACCCCATCGCACTCCCCACCTTTTAATGTACAAAATGTGATGAGCTTAGGAGATAGTGAAGCTGTATATTGCACACAGATTTAACACCTACGTAACAATAATAGCTATTTATTCAACATCCATGATGTGCCAGGCATTTGACATGCAGCAAGTCATCTAACCCTCATAAGGTTATTGTTACTATGGACATTATAAACAAATGGCAGCTCATGGAAGGGAAGTGATTTGGCCTAAGTCTCCCAGTGACAGCAGAACAAGGATTTGAACCCAGGTCTATCCAAGTCTGGCCTACTCAGCAGGCCGCACTACTAACCAGTACAAACTGACATACCAGAGCCCAACACCCTTTCTCATTTTCTCTCCAACCCCACCCCACATTCCACCTGACCACCTTCTCCACAGTCCAGAACACGGCCGCCTCCTCTGCTTTGTTCCAAGCTGCAGCACCTGTCCTCCCCCCACCTGTACTCCCCCCACAGTCACACCCTCTGTATTCAGGACTCGCACCGAGTCCACCTCCTCTCCCTCCGGTCCTTTCCCAGCCTTCTCCGCTAACAGGAGCCTTACCCTCCTCCTCTTACTTCCCCCGCTGGTGTGCACGGCTCTGACTGAGGCCCCCCTTGTCCACATGCACACATACCCATCACGGCCCCCAACGGACTGCCACAGAAAGCAGATGCCGTGTTTCTCCTCTCCACCCCCACCACGCCCGAGGGTGACAGGTAAGTCTCCTCTCTTCATTCTCTTCGTTGCAGAGTCCGTGATGAACGGGGCTCGCTCAGCTCCAGCATTCAGAGCCAAGAAAGCTGACAGACCGCTGACGCGTCCCTGCGGCCAGCCTCTGTGTTCTCCTTAGAAGCTGCTCCTCCAGGAGAACGGACGTGCTAAGCGTCTCCCGCGCCAGGTGCTGTGCTGGACCCTTTCCAAACATGTTACGTCCTCTGAGTCTCCAAACAACCCAAGGAGAGGAGGATTTATCACCTGCACTTTATGGATGAGGAAAGGGGGCTCAGATCCATCACGGCTGGAGCTGGAATTCAAAGCCCAGTACGCTCACCTATGAAGCCCGGCTTCTTTTCACTGCATTGCAGGGTCAGAGGGAGCAAAGGCGGCAATACTTGCCCACACAGAGGTGTTTCTGCGTGGGCAAGGCACCTCTAGGGGTACGATCTCTACTCCCCTTCTGGAAGATAGGACTTACCTTTTAACCCTGTTCGTGGGCTTTCTCCCTTCCAAAGAAAGAAGACATTCCGTGGTCCCTTTTGTGATTAAAACCCTTAGGGAGTAAAATACATCTTTGGAACAGGAAGAGTAAGGGTTTATCTACCCATTCCTGGACATTCTAAAATAAAAGACCACTGACACATCACACCCAACCAGCTCATTGCACACACACACACACACACACACACACACACACACACAGAGTCTTCACAGTGGACCTCACAGAATTGGCCTCTTCCTGATTCCCTTTTTTGGATCTAATTGCCTCTGGTCAAAAATCCCTGCACTAGCCTCCTATTCCACTCCATCAGGACACAGCTTAGGGCGGGGGGAATAATCCTCAAGGCACACACATACACCTTACACAAGCTTAACATTTGGCACGTTTCATCCTTCCCTATATCTTAAGCCATAGACAAACCAGAATCCTAGCACAAAACATACTATAATCTTCACTACCTACTTCTTAGCCTGACTTGTAACTCAAGTCTACACAGCAACGGGTCATTGGCATAGCAAATCCCAAACTTTCTTTACCAACTACAGCCTAGCTCAGAGCAGAACTCACCACCCTCTTCTGACTTGCTAGTATTTGGAGCAGTAACTGTAGGACATGGCTGGACTGACTGAATACATCAATTGCTGGGTGACTGTGAATAGGTCCCTTCCTGCTCTGAATTAGACAACTCACTCAAACCATAGGAACATCAGTTCTGGGACAAATTACGCATTTCTCCAAGAGGGACCCAACTTCTAAGCCTCGCCAGGACTCTGAAGTCAAGGCACAGAAATGTTATCAGCAAGACCTTGACAGTCAGCAAAAGCTGCCACAAGCCTGAGCTCTTTCCTCACAGATAATAAAGGTTTTCCTATTGCTAAAGGTGAAACCTAGCTGAAAGCAACAAATCTCTCAGTGAAAAGTTGAGTGGATCACTACACACACCCAGAGGAAAAAAATCCACATGGATTAAAGAGGAAGGAACTGATCAAATACTAAGATCTAGACTAAACCTTGGTGTCTGATTCCAATACTAAGGAGGATATATAGAAAAACATAGCAGCAACCACAGGAATGACAGATAACCATAAAAATAAGAATCAGTGTGCCACAGTTTACTCTCAGTGACATGAACAACACTGAACTTCTGACAGAATGAGGTGGCATGCTGGTTTGCAACTAAAAAGACCATCTTCAGGGAAGGATGCAGGCAGAGGCTATTCTGGAGGCTGAAGGAAACACTACTGAGACTGAAGATTGGACTCAACCAATCACTCATTAACTTGAGCCAAAAGTCAACTTCCCAGAGCCAAAGTTTACTCCTCTGTAAAATGGGAATGGCAAGTAGAGAGAAAATAGTCACTACAAACAGAAGGCATATGGATCTCTAAGCGAACCTAGATCTGAATACGGTCACTTCATGAGTAACACTGAGTTAAACTCCCTGAAGTAGTAAAATGATAACAACACCAACTGCAGAAGGCTGTTGCGAGAATTGAGTAAAGTGCTCATTACAGTACCAAGCCTAAGGAATGCCTAATTACTAAAAATTTCTATTAAGACTTACTGAGTGTTTATAATACTGCCTAACACGGTGTTGAGCACTACGCATGCTCTACCTTGTCATACTTGGTTTGTCTACTCTGCAAGACTGCATAAACATGTTTCTATACATAAATATGAGCATAGCAAAACTCCTAAAAGGATACACACAAAAATGCTAACAGTGAGTATTTCTTGGGAAGAAAAACACAATTTTTTTCTTTTCACTTACTTGCTTTTTCCAAAATTTTCTACAAATATCATTTATTGAGGTATATTTCTGTATTTTTAATGCCAAAATACATTAAAATACAATGAAAATCAAGACATTGCTCACAGGTAATCTCCTATATAAGCCAATTCTTTTGGAGGTAAGAACTAACAAAAGTTCTGCTTTCCCTCATAAACTGGCATGTACTCTGCTTTTCATTAAGAATTAACTGACTTCTCCCTTCTTCACTTTGCCACCAGGGGGCAGAGCCAAAATTTTAGTTCAATCATTCAGTCAGGTCCTCATTCTTTGCATATTTCTATTTTAATTTCCCCAATTTCAACCTTCTATTCTAATCTATATGTCTTATCCTGATCTTGGATTTCTTTATATTTTACTGCTTTTCTCAATGTTTATCATAAATTTACTGTCTACAAATCCTTTGTAGATTAAGGCAAGGTATACATACACTTAAGCTGAAGACTTTAAGGATTGCTATTGCCCATACACTTCATGCTGGGTCCCTGCATTTCACAGAATTCCGGTTAGGACATTAAATGATAGAATTACCACCTCTAAATCCAATCTGAAATTTTTTTTTTAATGTAAAACTGCAACATCTCCCAATACCTGCAACAATAACAAAAATACCATAACTTTTGAAGTCTTAGCAGTCCCATAATTAAAGTCAGTTTTATTAAATGCTCAATTCTCAAAATTATATACATTTCTTTTTACTATAAAAAATCTCCACCCCCATCTCACCCTTCTTCACTCACCCCCCCCCCAAGGTAGGTACTGTCCAAGCAGAAGCAACCCCAACAAAGTCTACCACACATCCAAAAGCAGGGAAGACAGGAGGTCCCCAGAGCACAAGATATGCTGGTGTTATCGCACAGAGCCCTCCTGCAAGGGGGGGGGGGGGGAGAATGGGAAGAGCTCACATAACAAGAAGGGAACTGGAATAGGCAGACCGACAAAGACTTGTATAATTTATACCAATTTACAAATACTTTAGGTGCCCACAAACTCCAAGAAGAGACCAAACTAATACACAAAGGAAGGCCTCTGCCAGCGTCTCCTCTCCCTCAGGTCCTCCTATCAGGAGTCATTAGGAAGCCCAAACAGCTTCACAGTTCCCGCTTCCCGACTGCTGTCATATTTGCCATCTTTGTCATCACAGGCAAATGCCAGCAGAGGCCTTTTGGGGTGCCAAGCCACGGTGAAAGTCGGGGACTCACACTGCACCTCCCATAGCTTGTCTCCTATAAAAATCAATATAGAGAAACCAATCAATATGTTAATAAGAAGAAGCCACATTCATTAAGTACTACTCATTTAATCCATTTTTAAAAAAAAGATTTTATTTATTTATTTGAGAGAGAGAGAGCATGAGACTGGGGTGGGGGGTGAGGAAGGGGCAGAGGGAGACGGTGAAGCAGACTCCCCACTGAGCAGGGAGCCCAACATGGAGCTCAATCCCGGGACCGAGATCATGACCTGAGCTGAAGGCAGACACTTAACTGACTGAGCCATCCAGGCACCCCTCATTTAATCACTTATTAACCCTACAGGACAAGTACAATCATTACCCCATTTTACAGAGAACACCGAGGCACAGAGAGAGCACAAGCCGGTAGGTGACAGAAAAAGATCTGTACGCAGAGCCTATGATCTAAACCTATTCTGTACTCCCTAGGAAAACAGTAAAAGCAGTTAATATTTGTTGAGCACCCCTTAGGAATCAGATGGATTATACTTTATCTTAATAAAGTATAAAAGTATAATGACAATGCAGCAAGGTAAGTAATGATTTTAAACCCCATTTTATAAAGGAACAGGTGACTGGACAGTTAAGTCACACCTCAAGGAAGCAGCAGAGTCAGCCCATGAAGTGAGTCTACTGCCAAAGCCACAGGTCTTTCTGCGAAATCACAATGCTTTGCAAATAGATTCTTTTTCCCCAAAAATGTCATTCTTCCTACTTGAAATTAAACATGATTTTTCTAAAGCCATTATTCCTTTAGTCCCACTTACTTTTTTTCAACCTTAGGGTTAAGATTAATGTAATGTAATATTAACAATGTGGTGTTAATTTTAAAGATGCAGGATACATTAAAGTATATACTTCAAAGTTGTTAACTATACAGTAAGTAAATTACATTTCGATGAACTTATTTAAAAAATATATATATTTATATACATATGCACACATGTGTGTGTGGCGAGAGAAAGAAAGAGGTATTCTTTTTGTTAAGTGATCCTATTTCAGGAAGAGTTAACCACTCTCCATGATGCTAGTACCTGGCAGTCTGGCTAAATGTCTGAGCAAATTTCTATATTAAACAAACATAAAGAATAGTTTCAGAGGCTGCTACCCCCCTTCTACTTCTCTTTAGGCCTTTACTCCATCATTTGTCAGTCATTTGGGATTAGTTAAGATAAAGAAATTTACACAATTCAAGAAAACCTGAGTAGATATGAAGAGGCCTTCTAAAACATTTCCTAAATAACCACGCGGCTTCATAAACTTTAACACCTTGACCGTTTTATTGGAAAGTTTAATCTCTGAATGATAAATAAGGTGCTGTCTGGGTGAGACTGACATCACTACTCCAGACCACTGAAGTTCTAAAAGACTTGGTGCAATACGTATGGTGTGTCTAAAAAAGCTGAAGTAAGTGGATTATCAGAAATAAAATGGATTCTTACTTTGTTTTACATCTAACCATTAAAAATATGTAAAACACAAAATCTTAATATATGATTCCAACTATACATAATATAGTGTGTGTATACACACACACAGATGAATAGATGTCCACATATAAAACATCTATACAGATATATAAATATCTTTATAAATATATATGTATCTACATATGAAAAAAAGATTGGAAGGAAATACACTAATATGTTAGGAACTGGCTATCTCCAAATTATGGACCTATGTGTGACTGTTAATTTCTTCTTTATATTTGTCAGCATTTTCCAAATATTCTATACTGCGCATATACTACTCTTATTTTACAAACTAACATACAAGACATGCTTACTGCATAAAATTCAAACAGTACCAGGGTACAGAGCAGTACTGGGAAACAGAAACTTCTGTGATGGAAACATTTTATATCCGCGCTATGCAATACAGAAACCACCAGCCACGTGTGGCTACTATAGTCCGTAAAATGAGCCTAGGGTAACTGAGGAACTGAATTTTTCATTTCATTTAATTGGTTTCAGTAATAATATTTAAATTATAATTTAAAGTAAAATTTATCTTCTCCCAATCTTCTAAGTCTAAAATAAATTCTTTCAAAAGTCTTTCTACTAAGTTAGCTTTAGTTTCTTTACCTAAATGGGAACACATCATGTGCATTAATTGGCTATCTGCTTTGCTCATTCAGTAAAATGCCTTGCCAATCTTGCATTTCAACACATATAGAGCTATGTTTTTCTCTTGGCACACTGTAATATGGATGTATCACAACTTATTCAATTAGTCATTCATAATGAAAATTTAGATTATTTCCCTTTTATGTATAAAACAATGCTATAAATATAATTGTGCTTCCCTCTGATAATCTCTTTTAATTTTTAGCCTGGGTTATAGAGAAAATTTTAGAAAACATGTTAGAAGTATTTGTCTGAACCACTTAGAAAAATTAATACAGCCATATTTGATATATTCCTGAAAGACTGTATGTGAACTAAATCATATTTTAGGGGCACCAGGGTGGCTCCGACAATTAAGCAGCCAGCTCTCGATTTCAGCTCAGGTCATGATCTCAGGATCCTGGAATCAAGCCCCGTGGTGGGCTCCGCACTCAGCCGGCAGTCTGCTTGAGGATTCTCTCTCTCTCTGTCCCTCTGCCCCTCTACCCGCCCCCTTGCTTCTGCACCTTCTCTCTAAAGTAAATAAATAAATCTTAACAAATAAAAAAATCAGGGATGCTTAGCTGGCTCAGTTGGTTAAGCATCTACCTTCGGCTCAGGTCATGATCCTGGGGTGCGGGGATCAAGCCCCATGTCAGGCTCCCTGCTCAGCAGGAAGTCTGCTTCTCCCTCTCCCTCTGCTGCTCCCGCCCCCCGCTCGTGCTCTCTCTTGCTCACACTCTCTAATGAATAAATAAATCTTTTAAAAAATAAAAATAAAATAATAAAATAAATCATATTTTATATGTATTAGGTGAGGTAGACAAATCCGCTCAAAGATGACACAGAAAAAACATGCACACACATGCACACACATGCACTGTTAAGAACAAACACTACGGGGGTGCCTGGGTGGCGCAGTCATTGGGCGTCTGCCTTCGGCTCAGGGCGTGATCCCGGTGTTATGGGATCGAGCCCCACATCACGCTCCTCCGCTGGGAGCCTGCTTCTTCCTCTCCCACTCCCCCTGCTTGTGTTCCCTCTCTTGCTGGCTGTCTCTCTCTGTGTCAAATAAATAAATAAAATCTTTAAAAAAAAAAAAAAAAAAGAACAAACACTATGGTAATCTTTCTGTAAGTGGTGTGGTCCTTCACAAAATGTGAGCCCCCTGGACTCAGTCAGCAATCCCACTTCACTGGTTTACCCAAAAGGATGACCTAAACTGAAGTCCATAAGGAATATTTCTCATACTATCATTTATAACAGTACAAAGATGAGAAACCACCAAACAGCTGGGCAACTGAGGTACCTACAGGCATATATACGTATACGCTGGCAGTTGAAGAATACACTGATATATTCAGTGGAATTCCAGACTGCATTAGAAGTGGCAGGAGAGCACAGGAGCCATCGCCATGTTAAGAAGCTGTAACATCCTCAGGTGAGGCAGGCACGGCCTGGAGCAGGACAGTACCCATACATCACACAAACAAGGGTCCATAAAGGAGCTGCGCATCTGAATGGCTAGACAACACTTAGCACAATGTCAGCAACAGTGGCCATTTTTAAATTGTGGAATTGCAATTTTTTATTTTATTCTTTGAAGTCTTCTATACAGTTTAAATTCTTTTACTCAAGTATCATGTATTTCCAAAAACAGTAAAGCTACATTACAAAATAAATCTGAGGGTGATGAGAGAAGATGGCAGAGAAGGACAATCCTGAGCTCACCTCCTCCCACAGACACACAGAGGCCACAAGTATATCTACTGCAATTAACTCAGAAAATGATCAGAAGAGACCTTCCACAGCTAATCATAGAGAGAAAGACACATTGAAAGGGTAAAAGGGGTGGAGACATGGCCAGGAACCAAACCCCTGGTGCATATAACCACGAACAGGAGAGCCATCACAAGCATGGAGGATTGAGGGGATCAGATCCCACACAGGGCAATCCTGGCCCTAAGGACCTACACTGGGAAGACAAGTTCCCGTAATGTCTGGCTTTGAAAATCAGCAGGACTTAACTCCAGGAGCTTTAGAAATCAGCAGGGCTTAACTCCAATTGAACTGAAGGGCAAAAGAGCCAGCACACTACTAAGCAGAAGCAGCAGCTTGAAAAGCGCCTAGGGTATACATGAAAGAGATTTACTAATTTTAGGGTGTGTGTAGGAAAGGCAAACATCTGCAGATTTCTCCAGGAATAAAAAAGCGCTGGCAGGTGCCATTTTTCTTGCCCTCCATGAGCCTAGATAGCTAGATGCTTGCAGAAGCCAATTCTAACACTCTCCATCTACCTTGTTAGCACACATGCCCCACCCCGGCATTACCCTACCACCCACCCCACCCAAGCCACTGGCCTCCGCAGGCACCCCTCCAAAGTAGCTCCTCCCCTGCCATATCCAGCACCCATCCAAAGTGACTCCTGCCCTGGGGGACAGGGGAGATAACCCTACACACCAGCTTGCCCACAGTTCCTACAGCTGGGCCTCTTGGCTGGCTGCACAAAGAACATGCCCTGCCCTTCCGTATACCTGCAGCTGTCACACAGGCTAATTACACACAGCTAGACTGAGTGCCAGCCCCACCGACCACTGAGCCCATGGCAGCTGCAGCCAGGCCTCTCAACAGCACGGAAAGCAAACCCCGCCCAGTGCGCCTGCAGCAGGGAAAGCGGGTCACTGCAGCCAGCTGGGCTGAGGGCCAGCCCCACCCATCAGCATGCCCATAGCAATCATAGCTCAACCACAGCAGGAAGGTGCACACAGCCCATACAGGGGACAGCCCTAGTGTGCCTGATTCTGGTGACCAGGGCAGACAGCATACAGGACACCAGAGGACCTCGTCTACATAAAGTCACTACTTTCAAGGTCAGGAGATGTAGCTGACCTAGTACCTAACACATAGAAACAAACACAGAGAGTTAGACAAAATGAGGAGGCTTAGGGATATGTCCCAAATGAAAAAACAAGATAAAATCACAGAGAAAGGACTAAACGAAATGGAGATAAATGATATGCCTGATGAAGAGTTCAAAGAAATGGTCCTAAAGATACTCAACTGGACTTGAAAAAACAGGGCATGAAGTCTGTGAGAATTTCAACAAAGAGATAGAAAATGTAAAAAAGAGCCAGTCAGAGCTGAATACAGTAACTGAAATGAAAAATACAGTAGAGGAAATCAATAGCAGATTAGGGGATGCAGAGGAACGGATCAGAGATCTTGAAGACAGGATAACAGCAACTAAGATGAACAGCAAAAGACAAAAGAATAATAAAAGTAAGAATAGGTGAAGGAACCTCTGCAACATCATCAAGCATGATAACATTTGCATTACAGGAGTCCCAGAAGAAGAGAGAGGAAAGGGGGCAGAAAATGTATTATTTTTTTTTAAGACTTTATTTATTTATTCGACAGAGATAGAGACAGCCAACGAGAGAGGGAACACAAGCAGGGGGAGTGGGAGAGGAAGAAGCAGGCTCCCAGCAGAGGAGCCTGATGTGGGGCTCGATCCCAGACCGCCGGGATCACGCCCTGAGCCGAAGGCAGACGCTTAACCGCTGTGCCACCCAGGTGCCCCAGGGGGCAGAAAATTTATTTGAAGAGATCATAGCTGAAAACTTCCTGAATCTGAGGAAGAAAACACACATCCAGATTCAGGAAACAAAGAAAGCCAAACAAGATGAACCCAAAAATGTTCACACTAAGACACATAATAATTAAAATGACAAAAATTCAAAATAAAGAGAGAATCTTAAAAGCAGCAAGAGAAAAGCAGTCACATACAAGGGAAAACCCATAAAGCTATAGGCTGATCTCAGCAAAAACTTTACAGGCCACAAGGGAGTGGCATTTATATTCAAAGGGCTGAAAGAAAAAAACCTAGAATACTCTACCAGGCAAGGCTATCATTCAGAATTGAAGGAGATAGAGTTTCCCAAACAAAAGGGAGTTCATCACCACTAAACCAGCCTTACAAGAAATATTTAAGGGAATTCTTTAAGTGAAAAGAAAAGGCCATAATTAGAAGAAAATTATGAAAGGAAAAAAACTTCACTGGCAAAAGCAAACATGATTAAAGGTAGTGGACTAATCACTTATAAAGTCATTATGAAGGTTGAAACACAAAAGCAGTAAAATCAATTACATCTACAAAAATTACTCAAGGGATATACAAAATAAAAAGATATGACATACACATAAAATGTAGAGGGGTAGTAAAAATTCAGTGCTTTTTACAATGTGTTAAGCTTAAGCAACTAACAATATAGACTGCTACACACATAGGATGTTATATATGAACCCCATGGTAACCACAAATCAAAAATCTGTAATAGACATATAAAAAATAAAGAGAAAGTAATCCAAACATAACATTAAAGAAAGCCATCAAACCACAAGGGAAGAAAGCAAGAGAAGAAAGGAACAGAGAACTACAAAACAGAAAACAATGAACAAAATGACAATAAATATATACCTACGAATAACTACTTATATTAAAATTGACTAAATGGTCCAATCAAGTGACACAGGGTGACTGAATGGCTGAAAAAACGAGACCCAACTATATGCTGCCTACAAGACTCACTTCAAACCTAAAGACGCACACAGACTGAAAGCGAGGGGACAGTAAAAGATATTCCATGCAGATGGAAGTGGGAAAAAAAAGCTGGGATAGCAGTATTTTTATCAGACAAGGGCAACCCTCTCAGGTCCCCTCCCTCCACGGGAGCTTTGTACAATCACTTTGCTATCACTCAATAAACTTTGCTTTGCTGCTCGCCAAAAAAAAAAAAAAGAAAAAGAAAAAATTCTCAGACAAAATATACTCTACAACAAAGAGTGTAGTAAGAGACAAAGAAAGGCATTAAATAATGATAAAGGAATCAATCCAACAAAAGGATGTAACAATTATAATTTATGTACCTAACATAGGATAGGGGCACCTAAATACATAAAATAAATATTAACAAACATAAAAAGAGAAATTGACAGTAATACAACAAGAGCAGGGGACTTTGACACCACACTTATATCAAATGATAGGTCATCCAGACAAAATCAATGAAGAAACAGTAGCTCTGAATGACACATTAGACCAGGCAGACTTGACAGATACACACAGAACAATCCATCCAAAAACAACAGAATACACATCATTTTCAAGTGCACATGGAAGAGTCTCCAGAATGGATCATATATGTGGTAGGCCACAAAACAAGTTTCAATGAATTTAAGAAGACTGAAATTTTATCAAGCCTCTTTCTTGACCCACAATTGTATGAAACTAGAAATCGATTACAAGAAAAAAAAAACTGGAAAAAAGACAAAGATACAGAAGCTAAACAGCATGCCACTAAACAACCAACACATCAATGAATAAATCAAAGAGGAAATAAAAAAATACATGGAGACAAATGAAAATGGAAACACAACAATTCAAAATCTTTGGGATGCAGCGAAAGCAGTTCTAATGGGAAACTTTATAGCAATATAGGCCTACCTCAAAAAACAAGAAAAATCCCAAATAAACAAAGTAACCTTATATCTAAAGGAGCTACAAAAAGAACAAAGCCCAAAGTTAGTAGAAGGAAGGAAATTTGAAAAAAAAAAAAAGATTAGAGCAGAAATAAATGAAACAGATACTAAAAAACATCAGAAAAGATCCATGAAAGCAAGAGCTGGTTCTTTGAAAATATAAACAAATTTGATAAACCTTTACCAGACTCATTAAGAAGAGCGAGAACTCAAATAAATGAATTCAGAAATGAACAAGAAGAAATAATAACTGATATCACAAAAATACAAAGGGTTCTATGAGAATACTATGAAAAATTATATGCCAACAAATTGGACAACCTAAAAGAATGGATAAATTCCTATAAACATACAACATTCCAAAACTGAATCACAAAGAAAGAGAAAATTTGAACAAATTACTAGTAATGAAATTAAACTGGTAATCAAAAAACTCCCAATAAACAAAAGTCCAGAACCAGATGGATTCACAGGTGAATTCTATCAAACATTTAAAGAAGAGTTAATACCTATTCTTCTCAAACTATTCCAAAAAATAGGTGAGGAAAAAAAACTTCCAAATTCATTCTATGAGGCCAGCATTACCCTGATACCAAAAACCAGGCAAAGACACTACCAAAAACAAAACAAAAACAAAACAAAAAAAATGCAGGCCAATATCCCTGATGAACATAGACGCAAGAATCCTCAACAAAATATATTAGCAAACCAAATTCAACAATACATTAAGAAGATCATACACCATGATCAAGTGGGATTTATTGCAGGGATGCAAGGATGGTTCAATATTTGCAAATAAATCAATGTGATACATCGTATCAATAAGAGGAAGGACAAAAACTATATGATCATTTCAAAAGACACAGAAAAAGCATTTGACAAAATAAACATCCAATCTTGATAAAAACTCTCAAAAAAATGGATTTAGAGGAAACAGACTTCAACATAACAAAGATCATATATGAAAAACCCACAAACAACATCATATCCAATAGTGAAAAATTGTAAGCTTCTCCCCTAAGATCAGGAACAAGACAAGGATGTCTACTCTCACCATTTTTATTCAACACAGTCCTGGAAGTCCTGGCTACAGCAACCAGACAAGAAAAAGAAAAAGGAAAAAAAAGAAAAAAGAAAAAAGAAAAGCATCCAAATTGGTAAGGAAGAAGTAAAACTGTCAGTATTTGCAGATGACATAATACTATATATAGAAAACTGTAAAGACTCCACAAAAAACTATTGGAATAAATGAATTTAGTGAAGGTGTAGGAAACAAAATTAATATACAGAAATCTGTTGCATTTCTATACACTAATAATGATGTAGTAGAAAGAAAAATTAAGAAAAGAATTCCATTTACAACTGTACCTAAAAGAATAAAATACCTGGGAATACATTTAACCACGGAGGAAAAAGACCTATACTCTAAAAACTATCAGACACTGAAGAAAGAAATTGAAGATGACACAAATAGAAAAATATACCATGTTCATGGACTGGAAGAATTAATATTATTAAAATGTCCACACCACCCAAAGCAATCTACAGATTCAAAGCAATCCCTATCAATATACCAACATTTTTCATAAAACTGGAACAAATAATCCTAAAATTTGTATGGAACCACCAAAGACTGAACAGCCAAAGCAATCTTGAGAAAGGAGAACAAAGCTGGAGGTATCACAATCCCTGATTTCAATATATATTACAAAGCTATAGTAATCAAAACAGCATGGCACCAGCACAAAAACAGACAGATGACAGATCAATGGAACAGTATAGAGAGCCCAGAAATAAACCCACACTTACATGATCAATTAACCTACAACAAAGGAGGCAAGAACATGCAATGGAAAAAAAGTCTCTTCAACGGTGCTGGGAAAACAGGGCAGCTACATGCAAAAAAATGAAATTGGACTACTTTCTTATACCATACACAAAAATAAACTCAAAATGGATTAAAGACCTAAATGTGAGATATGAAACCATAAAATTCCTAAAAGAAAACATAGGCAGCAATCTCTTGGACATCAGCCTCAGCAACATATTTATGGATATGTCTCCTCAAGCAAAGAGAAACAAAAGCAAAAATAAACTACTGGGACTACACCAAAATAAAAAGCTTTTACATAGCAAAGGAAACCATCAACAAAACAAAAAGGCAACCTACTGAATGGGAGAAGATACTTTCAAATAACAAATCCAATAAGGGGTTAATATCCAGTAAGTGTCTTATACACTCAACACCAAAAAATAAAAAAAATAAATTAAAAAAATTAAAAAACCTGATTAAAGAATGGGGCTTCTGGATGGCTTAGTCAGGTGAGCATCCAACTCTTAGATTTCAGCTCAGGGTCCTGGGATTGAGCCCCAAGTCAGGCTCCGTGCTCAGCAGAGAGTCTGCTAGAGATTCTGTCCCTCAGCCCCTCTACGCTCGCTTGTGCTCTCTCTCTAATGGGTGAATGAATCTTTAAATTTAAAAAAAAGAGAGACAGAAAACCTGAATAGGCATTTTTCCAAAGGAGACATATAGATGACCAAGAAACATGAAAAGGTGCTCACGCTCACATCACCGACCATCAGGAAATGCACATCAAAACTACAATGAGATACCACCTCACACCCATCAGAATAGCTAGTATCAAAAAGATAATAAAAAACAAATGTTGGTGAGGATATAAAGAAGGAATCCTCATACACTGTTGGTGGGAGTGTAAATTGGTGTAGCCACCGCAGAAAATAGTATGGAGCTTTCTCAAGAAATTAAAAATAAAAATACTATATGATCCAGTAATTCCACTACAGGGTAATTACCCAAAGAAAACAAAAACACTAATCTGAAAACATCTGTGCATCCCTGTTTATTGCAGCATTATTTACAAGAGCCAAGATATGGAAGCAACCTAAGTCTCCACGGATAGATGAATGGATAAAAAGATGTGAGATGTGTGTGTATATATACATACACACACACACACACACACACACACACACAATGGAATATTAATCAGTCATAAAAAAAGAATGAGATCTTGCCATTTGCGAGAATACGGGTGGACCTAAGTGGTATTAAGCTAAGTGAAATGAATCAGAAAAGATAAATACCATATGATTTCACTTATACATGAAATCTGAAAAACGAAACAAGTAAACAAACAACAGAAACAGATTCATAAATACAGAAAACTGCTGGGTGCCAGAGGGGAGAGGGCTGGGATGATGGGTGAAATAGGTGAAGAGATTAAGAGGTACAAACTTCCAATTATAAAAAAACATGTCATGAAGATATAAAGTACAGCAAAGGGAATATAGTCAATAATATTGTAATAATGTTGTATGGTGACAGATGGTGATAACGTTTATTGTGATCAATGACTAATGCAAATCACTATGTCATACATGAAACTAGCACCACATTATATGTCAACTACACTTCAATAATAAAAAATTATTAATTAAAAATAAATAAGTAAAGCTGAGGAAATTCTTCTGTGAAATGAATATTCTTCTCCCATTTTTCTATTTTCAAATTCTATTGGTTGTTTTTAAAGCAAATCACATGTATTTTGATAATTCCTAAGATTATTTAAAAAATAGGTATTTTTTAAGTTCACATACAGGCAAAATATAGGGAAAAAAGTATACCACAACACAAAAAGAGATTGTATTTAGAGGTGGGACCACAGGTAACACTTTTTCTTTCTCCTATTTTCCGTATTTTAAAAATTTCATCATAATAGAAGAATTAAAAATTAATATAATGTAAAATATTTTCCTAAATCACTTTCTTTCAGATCTGCCCCTTTCCGAACTCTTTGCCCCCTCATGACCTGACTGTAACAGTCATAATAAACAAAGATGTCTTAGGAAGAAAATTCACTTATGCTAATGCAGGTGAAGTAGTAATGTGAAGATGAAAACACATGACAGGAAAAGTCCTGATGGCCAAAGATGACAGACAGAAGACTCATTACGATAGTGAGGGTTTCTGTTACCTGTCTCTACTTCAGCAATGTCAATAAAATGATCTTCCGAGGCTGATGCCAGCATTTTTCCATCGTGGCTAAAACTGAGGGTCCTCACAGGCCAATCCAGCCTATAACAGAGTGGACGGAGGACACGTTAGAAATAACCCAGTAAGAGTAGAGCACAATTTCACCCAAAATAAAATCAAATTAATTTCTTCAACAAGGAAAGTGCTGGCAGAGCTGCTTACCTGGAAAAGCACCGAACACAAACCAACTCATCCACATCCCAGAGGCTGACCAAAGCATCCGCACTTCCTGTGGCAAAGTACTTCCCCATGGGGTCAAACTTGATACAGATGCAGTTGGAAGGATGGGCATTGATGGACTGCACAGGCTTCAGCTCTGGGTAGCTGAGAAACAAGACAGACAGCAATTAAACTATGGGAAGAGGACTATGGTACTAAGACGGCAACAGGAGACACTGAAGAAGAAAATCGAAGACAACAAAACAAATATCAGACTGTAATTCAAACAAACTTTCCTGGACTTAAAAAAAAAAACAAAATTAGATTATCATCAGACCTTTCTGACATTAAGACTTTATGCCAAAAGAAAATGGGGTAATATATTTAAGATATACAAGCAAGAAAATAGGAATCAAGAATTTTTATATCTAGCAAAATTGACTATCAAT
Source organism: Ursus arctos (assembly GCF_023065955.2). Taxonomy (NCBI): domain Eukaryota; kingdom Metazoa; phylum Chordata; class Mammalia; order Carnivora; family Ursidae; genus Ursus; species Ursus arctos. The sequence continues at coordinate 61,873,063 of NW_026622819.1, forward strand.
TATAAAGGGCTCAAATACTAAGCACAATTAAATATCTGTAAGTTTTATAAGTATGTAAGTTATAATAAGTATGAACTTAGAGAATACTGTTCCATGAACCCTTCCTGAGGAATCTAAAGAATGAACTTTGACAATCAAAATGACCAGAGACTTATTAGCATGGGACTCGTGATGAGTATTACATATACAGCTTCTTGTAGAAACTGTAGATGGAAAAGAAAGGCATTGTACGTAGTAGCTCTATACTCTGATAATATATATAGTATTAACTATTTTTTTAATGGAAGAAAAATGAGGAAAGCAACACAAAAAGCAAAATTTACTATTTTAGTAATCACACTGGTGGTGGTAGTGGTAATACTGTTATTCTGAGATATCCCTACATGTAACATGGAAAAAGGTAGTAAATAACTGGAATATTCTAATTCTGTAATTCTTTGTATCCTTGAGAACCAGAATACTCAAATACTCAGTTTGGAAAGAAAGAGTTATTTATAATATAGAAGATGTTTAGTAAAATTCCACTAGTCCTGGATTTTGGAAATTATCAATATAAATTCACAATTCACATATTTTATCTTTAAAAATATACACATATATGTCCTCGCTCTGTCCACTGGGAAGGTCTAGAAATATGACCAAACCAGCAATATGGACACCCGTAGCTCCAATATCATTTCTCAGAAAAAGAATCTAGGGATTCTTAGAGAATTTTCTGATTAAAGGTCTGAGGCAGGAAACATACAAGATGAACTTGGGATATCTTGTTGTACCAGACAGCAACAAACTGAAGAACACTAGGATTATGTAAAAAAAAAAAAAAAAAAAATGACTCAGGAATCAACTTGAAAAGGCTCCCATTAGCTAAAGATGGGATAATTTGAGCTTCCATAAGGATAATTACTCCAACAGACTGAAACACATCTACCATGCTTAAATACGAGTGTATAATAAGCCTTAAAAATAAAACCTAGCTGATCATCTTTGGAGGTGATAGAGAACTAATTCATTATCTGATGACAAAGGGAAAGAAGCACTTATCCTTCCTTTTCTAAGTCAACTACATTCTTAAGTAACCAATTAGGAAATGAGAGGAAGCATCTTGTATTCCAACAACGAAGTAAGCATTCAAAATCAGCAAAATCCAGACTAGGTGAATCTCTGTAGATTTACAGTCTAGTTTTCCAACAGCTATATTGTAAGTAAAAGAAGGATGAAGAGTACCTTGGTAGTTTAACACACTTACAAGACAACAAATTTTTTTTAAACAGACAAAACTAGAGTATCTAGAAAAGCACACTTGGTAGCTAAAACTATAAAGAAATGCTATAAAAATCAAGATAGTGTTTCCTCTTGAGGAGAGGGAGTTATGACTAAGACAAAGTACATGGATGGACTTCTGGGATGGCCAGCAAATTGCTAGCTCTTGACCTGGGTGGGGTTACACAGACAACAGTTCATTAAGCTATATGTTGTTTTAAGCAGTTTTCTATATATGTTTTATTTTCTAATATAAAGGCTTAAAAAAAAAGCTATAGAATCCCAACTTGAATAAAATTCAAATTGCTAAGCACAGATTTCCAGCCTTTTATATTATCTGGTCCCAGATTGTGTTTCAACTTTATCTTCCCATTTTCAGGCCCTCTCTTCAGATACCTTATCTGCCACCATTCCCAGCAACCCTGACCTACCAACTACTCTCCATATAGGCCATGTTCATTCACACCGGTTTTGTCCATTGTATGGTTCCCTTTTGCTGATTCTTAAAATTCTACTCAGCTTTCAAGGTCAAGCTCAGAAGCTGCCTCCTTCAATCCCCTACTCCTACAGTCAATATAAGTTTCTTTCCCTGGGATTCCAGAGCAAACTCAGAGCCTCTCTAAAACAACCTATTTCACACTGCCCTGCATTGCCCACCCAGAATAGCAGAAACAGAGTCGACAGATCTGAATTTCAATCCCAACATTTCATTCATTCACAGAAAGAATAAATATTTACAGAGATCCTAACTCTGTGTAGTAAGTATTAAGGTAGGCACTAGAGATTCAACAGTAAACAAGTTACACGTGGTCCCTACCTTCATTGAATTTGTAGTTTAGAAGATATAGATAGGTAAACATTTATTATAGGGGCGCCTGGGTGGCTCAGTCAGTTAAGCGTCTGCCTTTGGCTCAGGTTATGATCCCGGGTCCTGGGAACAAGCCCTGCACTGGGCTCCCTGCTCAGTGGGGAGCCTGCTTCTCCCTCTACTTCTGCTGCTCCCCCTGCTTGTACATAAACACTCTCTCTGGCAAGTAAATAAATAAAATCTTAAAAAAAAAAAAAAAACATGTAATTATAATATAGAATGAGAAATGCTTCCAACAGGAAGTACATAAAATAAGCTTCTAACCTGGGGAGGTAGGAAAGTAATGAAGATGGCTTCCCTGGAGGGAAATTTAAGCAGAGACTTTACGGGTACAAATTAAGCCATAATTCAAGGTGCATCCAGCTCTTGTGCTCACCAGCTGACTAGTGATTAAACCTCTTTGAACCCCAGATCCTCATCTGTCAACTAAGACTCAAATAACAACCCCACAGAATTTCTGTGAGGACTCCGTAAATATAAGGTGCCTGGCTCAAAGGTGTTCAACAGAAGTTAGGACTCTTTATTCCCATTTTTCTTCAAGGTCCTTCAGGACAGACTCACATCTAATTCATCTCTGTATCCACAGCACCCAAAGAAAGGTATGAGTGTCCCTAAGCTAGAACCCCCTCACCTGAGGATGTTGATACAACCATTGCCATTTGTCAGGAAGAACATGTTGTTGTCATTATTCCAGGAGATTTCATTGACTTCAAACTTGAACTGCTCCTCTGCTTTGGAACGGTGTGTCTTGGCATCAATAAAGGTCACCACATCATCCTTGTTGCCTACAGCAATGGTCTGCCCATCAGGACTCCAGCAAATATTAATGTTTTCCCCTGGAAACCCAGATATAATCAGCAAGATACTGTTTGCCCATAATCCTGCAGAAGTTTATTTTTTTTTAATCCTACAAAGACCAGAGCTATCTCCAAACCTCATTCACTAAGGTCCTAGTCAATAGAAGGGAATGACTACTTACTCGCCGATTATGAGTCCAGTACTTTCATCTACAAATTTCCCCCTGTGGGTCCTCACAATTCTCTAAGGGACACTTTATTATCCCCATTTTACATATGAAGATATGGAAGAGATGAGTGATGAGCCAAAGTGTCAAAGTCATGAAGTAATAGAGCCAAGATCTAAACCAGACTTGACTCCAAAGCCTCTTAGTCTTATACCGGCATTTCCCAAACTCCAGTCATTCACATGCTACTTTCACAATTTTTGTCCTATCCATGTTAATAGCTGTATTTCTTTACTCAAGATTTTTCTTACAATTGACTCAAAAAATTTTAGTTAAATAAATTTAGTTTCCCATTTAGCAATAAATTCTATGGGCTAGTTCTTTTTTTCAGGTAGGCATTAAAATATATACACAGCCAGTTTTAAATGTTTATCCCCTTACCGCCTAAATCACTCACACATCACCAGTTGTCTACTTGGAGAAAGCACTACAACATTCCACCTCTAGGGACAAGTCTTGTCAACAAAGTCCAGTGACCCACAGTGAACACATGGATTAAAAATTTCATCAACTTTATCAATTCTATGATGCATATATTTTCACACTTTATTCTCTACAATGTATCTTAAAATGCATCAGGATGCATCTCAAAATTTTTGGTGTATCATGGCTGTCTAGAAACTTTATTTTCTTTCCTAGCAACACATAAAATATTGGTGCATCTTATAATCATGACACGTTAGTCAATAAAATATAATAAATGGCCTCAAGGTTTACAGGACAATACCTGGTGAAGAACAGATTCTACAAATGTAATGCACAACTTCCAGGTCATTTTCTCCCAGACCACCAAGACCATCCATTCCCAAGACAGCCATTCAGCCTATCAGCAGTTTCCCAAATTCTCCATATATCTGCACATGCAGCTCCCTCCTAGAGCTGCTCCCGACCCCTCATGCACCCACTATACCCTGACCACTAAATCCCTATTAGCTATTTTAAGTGTGTGCTCAAATTCTGTGAGGTCTTGCCTGTCCCCAAGGCAGACTTAAGCATTTCCATTCTAGGTATCCATCTTATAGACCTCTCCACTACAGATAAACCCTATCATATATGTTAGGTTTTTTGGTTTGGTTTTTTTTTTAAACACACATCCCTCTCCCTGTGCTCAAATTCTGTGAGGTCTTGCCTGGCCCCAAGGCAGACTTAAGCATTTCCATTCTAGGTATCCATCTGATAGACCTCTCCACTAAAGATAAACCCTATCATATTATGTGAGGTTTTTTGGTTTGGTTTTTTTTTTAAACACACGTCTCTCTCCCTGTGCTCAAATTCTGTGAGGTCTTGCCTGTCCCCAAGGCAGACTTGAGCATTTCCATTCTAGGTATCCATCTGATAGACCTCTCTACTAAAGATAAACCCTATCATATTATGTTAGGTTTTTTGGTTTGGTTTTTTTTTAACACACGTCTCTCTCCCTGCACTAAACCTAGTACAGGTCCTGGGAGCTGGAGATTGTCTTATTCAGCCCAGGATGTCCCATACCTAACACAAGGCCACACTTAGAGAAGATATTTGGGAAATGCTTGTTGAATGACTATAAGTAGTTCATCTTCCTATTGCCCTCTCTCTGAAGAGTCACCTTTAGTGTTCACAGTGGCAATGCATTTTGTAGTCCTCACATCCCAGATGCGAATAGTTTTGTCTCCAGATGCTGTGACAAAGAGGTCAGGATTACTTGGATGCCAACAAAGCTGGTCCACACTATCCCCATGTCCCCGATAATTGTTTTCTTTTACCTGAAAGAAAAGAATCCAAATGTCACTTCACACATAAGTACCTGCCTCCACGCGTAACTTCTTAACCTTATTCAAACACCAAGGTACCTTGTGGCCAACAAAGATCCAGACAATTAAAAAAAAATCCTTCAACACCCCTTCCCCGAAACTCTTCCCAATACCCCCTCCCTTCCTCTCCAATCACTCTGAATTGTTCTGAGGTTTGGATTCCACATCAATGCCCTTACTCTTTTGCCCTCTGTAGCCTTCCTCCTCCTTTCTGGTTCTCCACACTTACTCTACCGCCAAGGTTCCCAATCTTCTTGCTCACTCCCACAGGAAGCCCTATCATTTTCAAAGGGGCCCTCCTCACACCATAGGGACCCCACCACCACAGCCCCTAGCCACTCCTCACCACCACACAACTCCTTCCTACCACTCTCATACACCTCCACCTCACTCCAGTCCCATCTATCCTCCTCGCCACCAGTCTTCATCCTCTCCTCGCCTCCACTCCCCGCTCATCTTTACACCTCCTTACTGCTACACTCCCTCGCACCCCCACCTCCCTCTTACCACCACCATCTTCCTCTCCACCACACCCCCACCAGATCCCTAACCACCACCCTTGTTACTCCCGCACTCCTCTAGCATGCACTACACAACTCCCTTATCCCCACAACGCTCCCTGCTCCTCGCCTCCACCCCCCCTCCCACCCCCATTCTCTCCCTCATTACCACACCTCGCTTTATCACAGCCCCTCTGGCCTGGGCCGGTCCCTGACAGCTTACCAAACGGTCTTTCTCCAGCAGGAATACGCTGGCCGTCTTGTCGAAAGACCCCGAAGCTAGGCGACGACCGTCGCAGCTCCAGGCCACTGAGTGCACCTTGGCGCTGTGCGCAGGAAACTCGCGCGTCTTGCTGTGGCCGCGGAACAGCTCCTGCATTCCTAGCACGTAGCGTGTTGGGCCGCTGGTCACTGAGCACCAGGGAGCCATTGAGCCAGGACCGCTCTGGCCCAGCGCCGAGGGCCCCATGGCCGCCGCAGCCACCGCCATTGCGAGCTCCCGCTGGCCCGCGTTGTTACCCCCACTTCGGCACAGTCAGTCCTGCCGCCGCCGCCGCACGCATGCGCCTGGAAGAGCGGCTCTGCTCTGCACAGCCGCAATACGGGCCAACCGGGAGGGGACTACAAATCCCGGCATGCAGCGCGCGCGCTCCCTATTCAAACGAGAACGATTACAATTTAAGTTTCTTTCACAGTCAATGATTCTGGGGTTTTTAAGGCCTATTTCCCCCTTACCTACTGCCCGGTAAATGTATTTGTATCCCTGTTCAATTAAAAGGAAAGCCGGGGCGCCTGGGTGGCACAGCGGTTGAACGTCTGCCTTCGGCTCAGGGCGTGATCCCAGCGTTATGGCATCGAGCCCCACAGAAGGCTCCTCTGCTATGAGCCTGCTTCTTCCTCTCCCACTCCCCCTGCTTGTGTTCCCTCTCTCGCTGGCTGTCTCTATCTCTGTCAAATAAATAAAATCTTAAAAAAAAAAAAAAAAAGCCAACGCTATCCTTCCAAACCTCAATTCCCCATCAACAAAACACGTTTTTTTCCAGGGCGATCTCCACCTCTCAGTCCCCTCCCTTAGAGCAGAAGGCCCTGGACTCTCCCGCTGGAGAAGGACCGGCTGTTCAACTAGAGGTTTGTCGGGGTCCAGAGAGGGGAGGGGAGGGATTGAGAAGGGGTTTGGGGATGTCTTTAAATAAACAAATTCTCCGGTTTTTAAATGGTATTGATGAGGGACAGAAGCAGAAAAATGTTCACCTTTAGTTCAGAAGGCTGATCTACAGCCTGCAGAGTTTCAATAAGGATGAAATGCGAACTGGTTGCTATATTCTTAAAAGGTCTCATGACTGCCTGTATAGCTCACCAATAGTTAAATATCAAGCTGAATGATAAGCACCAGAGAAATCTTTTGAAAATAGTTTTATGAGTAGAAATTTGAAGAAAACCTTAATGATCTAAAACTCCCTGCACATCCTGACCCCCTTGATCACTAAGCATATAACCACCAGCTTCATACAGCAAAAGTGCAGATCTTTCAGCCCACAGGCCCTATTCCCCATGCCATTTAAATAAACTTACTAATTTGCACCGTAAAACGTCTCAAGAATTCTTTCTTGACCATCATGCTCAATGATCCCACAACACTACAAGCACATGATCAGATATGCAAAAACATAAAAGATACAGAGTAAAAAGTAAATGTCCACCTGTGTGACCCCTCTCCTTGGGTTATTCATATCCTTCTCATGCCTACCTTAAACCACAAGTACAGCAGTTTCTTGCTGAAGAAATCACTGATGAGCTGCCAACGCCAACCAAGGCCCTGGAGAAGGACTGTGGGCTGGGGCAGGGTTTTGGTGATAAGCAGGTGGCTGGAAAAACAAATTTTGCGGGGAGCACCTGGGTGGCTCAGTCAGTTAAGCATCCAACTTTTGATCTCAGCTCAGGTCTTGATCTTAAGGTCTTGAATTTAAGCCCCTCGCTGGGCTCCATGCTAGGTGTGAAGCCTACTTAAAAATATATATATATTTTTTAAGGTAATATGAGCAGTTGGGTAACAAATGTAAAAAGTACAAAGGGGAATAGAGTGAAAAGTAAGTTTACCTCCTGTGTCCCCAAATTTACCTTCTGAAAAATATTATTAACTATTTTGTGTGGTCTTCCAGAGATAGTTTAAATGTTTAAAGCACCTTTGGAGAGGTAGATAGGTCTGTGTATATCCTTCCTACACCACCACTCCATCCCCAGAAAAAATGGTAGCCTTCCTTACATAACTGGTTTTCTATGGTACACACAAAAATAATTTATCAGTATATACATCTGTCTCATTCTTCTTAATGGATGTAGTCTTCAATGACACGCATGTGTCATTCAGCTGATTCCCTTAATGGGTATTTAGTGCCCATGAATTTGCTTTTAGAATACTGCAGTAAATATGCCTATACAAATTTCATTGTGCACATATGCACTCTTTTATTTGAACAGATATTGCCAAAATATCTATGAAGGCATTCTAACAATCCCCATTTCCATCAGCAGCATAAGAGAGTGTCTTAAGATCCTAAATACTAAATGAGACCACATGTAAAGCACATAGCTCTGAGAAAGGCCTTAGTAAATGGAGCCCTTCTCTTTCCCCATTTCCTTTCTGTACCCTACTACAACCACAACTTCTTGTAGACTTCAAAGCTTTTTAGACTCCGAAGAATATCAGTGAAGCTCACTAAAATCTTAGTGTAGGAGACTATTTGGTGTCTAGTTTTCCCTCCTTAAACTTTTACTTTCAGGTATTGTCTTCATATGCTAGCATTGTTTTTTCCTACCTACACCATGGATTTCTATCTCTGGGTTCCAGATAAGGAAACTAAAGAACAAAGAGGCAAACTGTCCTGCTCCAGATCACACGGCTGCTATCGGACAGTCAGCTGCTCCTGACTCCAAAATCTACATTCTGATTCTCAGTACCTGGACTCTCCATGTTACAAACATAATTCTTTGTATTTCTATATTAATTTTGTATTTTTGTACATTATGTGTGTTTTCTATTTCACTTTCCTTTGTGTTCTTTTTCTATGTTCTGTAAACACAAATGTTAGAACCTCGTTTGTGATAAGTATATCCTGCTGCTCTTCACTGAGACAGAACGTAATACAACTGTTTTGAAGTTGGAAGAGCATATGTGTGGGGGCTATGTGATTGAAGCCAGAGAATCTCAAAGGAGAGATAAAATTCAGGGGAACAGAAGCATGGACCATATTTTTAAATTTGTATTTAGAAAAAAATCAAATGTACAGAAAAGTTGCAAAGATAGTAAGAATGCTGCTAGTCCTACAGCCCAGATTCACCTAGTTTTGAAATTCTGTTCCACTTGCTCTCTCTATACCTATACATATCTTTGGCCTAAATGTTTGGGAGTAAGTTGCACATATCATTATACTTTACCCCTAAATTTTTCAGTGACTATTACCTAAGAACAAGGATATTCTGTTTCCTATCCCCAGTATAGTTATCAACTTTGGTAACTTGAACAGTAACATAGAACTTAATCTACTGTCTGTATTTCAATGATGTCAGTTTAGCCAGTAATATCCTTTAGAGCATTTCTCCAGTTCAGGATCTAGTCTAGGATCTGATATTGTATTAAGTTATCATGTCTCCTTAGTCTCCTTAGATCTATAAAAATCCTCCAGCATTTCTGTAACTATTATGATATTTACATTTTTTGAAGAATATAGTTGATGGACTGTTATTATAGTCCCTTTGTCACCAAAAATTCTCCTTCAGGAGCTGATTTTTGCTCAAACTCCAAAGAATATTTTTACATATGGGAGTCTTTAGATTTTTATGGTCACTCAGGGCAGAATCAGGACATAAATAATAGAATGAGAGATGACAGGATGTGTAGAGGGACTATTCAGGGGGTAAGGGAGACATCATGCAGTAAAGGAAGAGTAGAAAAGAAAGAGGGAGGGACACCTAGGTGGCTCAGTCCTTAAGCGTCTGCCTTCGGCTCAGGGCGTGATCCCAGGGTCCTAGGATTGAGCCCCACATCAGGCTCCTCCACTGGGAGCCTGCTTCTTCCTCTCCCACTCCCCCTGCCTGTGTTCCATCTCTCGCTGGCTGTCTCTCTCTCTCTGTGTCAAATAAATAAAATCTTTTTTAAAAGAAAAGAAAAGAAAGAGGGAGGCTGGAAGTATAAGTCCTTTGATAGTGGGAGACCTTGGAGATCTGTTGTTACAAAAGGAAACAGGAAGGATCCTGTCACTCCAAGAAAAGCCTCAACATGTAGGTGTGTATCAGTCAGGGTTCAACCATAGAAGAAAACTAGTAGAAGATATATATTAAGACACTTATTGCAAGAAACTGGCTTACAAAACTGTTGGTGTTAGCCAGGCAGGTCTAAAATCCACAGAGCACGCCATCAAAATGAGCATGCTGGAACTCTTGGACATGGACCTGGAAGGTACTGTCCACAGGAAGAATTTCTTCTCTTAGGGGAGTCTCAGTCCTAGCTTAAAGTCCTTTCAACTGATTGAATCAGGCCTGCCCAGATAATAAAAAATAATCTCCTCTATATAACTGATTATGGACTTTGATCACATCTATAAAATACCTTCACAGAAACATCTAGGTTAGTATTTGATTAAATAACTGGTGACTGTAGCCTAGCCAAGCTGACACATCAAAAAGTAGGAGAGGTTTGGGTCTCCTGGGTAAGATAGACTCATTACAATTATCAGACAAGTGAGAAAATCAAACTACAGAAAGGATACATAGCTCGAGTTCAGGAGCTTAAAATTTTTCTTATGAAGCTGATAGTACTGTAACTCTATGATATAGCTAGCTAATATTGGGAACTAAAGCAGATTATTACCAAAAAAAAAAAAAATGACCTCATTACTTACTGTAAGAATTGTTTGCAGTAGATTCTGGGAAGATGGTAGAGTAAGAAGAACCAGGAATCTGCCTCCCCACCTAGACCACAATTTCACTAGAAGAATCTCTCTGACGTAAGTATTTTGGAACTCTGGAGATTATTGAAAGCTTGCAACTTCCAGAAGAAGATTTGGACAGTAAATTACAGTTAATTTAAGTCAATTTCAACTCTTGGAACAGAAGCTACCTGTCTCCCATCTCTAGCCCCATGACAAGCAGCTATGCACATGTGTCTGAAAAAACCAGCACAGCTTGCTCGAGCCAGGGTGGGCAACAAGGACTCTGTCCTCCAAATATCAAGGATCTGTGCTGATTGCTGATGTCTACTTCTGATCACAGAGGTGCCAAGAGGCAGGCAGCCATTGTTGTTATACCTCCCTCCCCCTTGCTGCAAGCCTCTCCTCTAGCTGAAGTGACATCCAAGAGATTTACTTTTTACTCCCTCCTTTTGTTTTTCACTCTTTCTTCCTTTGGAAGCCAGGCATTAAAGACCAGGACGTTCCAAAACAACTGCATATATGGGGAAAATTAGAAAGTGAACACATGCCCAGAGAAAGGCTCAGAAAAGACCTGAGAAACCTTAAGTTTATACTCGGGCTGATCCTCACAGAGGGAGAACCTATAACAATCAAAAACAGGAACAATAAACAAAAACAATAACAACAACAAAAACAAAAAGAGCTAACCCTGGGAAACTGGGAGAATTTTATTTCCAGAGTTACCACATTCAAATGTCCAGTTTAAAAAAAAAATCACAACCTATACAGAAAAACAGAAAAGTATGTCCCAAAGAAAATAAATAATAAACAGAAACTTTCCATGAAAAAAAGACCTGATGTCAGATACACTACACAAAGCCTTCAAACGACTGTGTTAAAGATGCTCAAAGAATTAAAGGAAGCTATGGAGAAAGTCAAGAAAAAAAGATGTGTGAACAAAATGCAAATACAGGGGCGCCTGGGTGGCTCAGTCATTAAGCATCTGCCTTCTGCTCAGGTCATGATCCCAGGGTCCTGGGATCGAGCCCCGCATTAGGCTCCCTGCTCAGCAGGAAGCCTGCTTCTCCTTCTGCCTCTCCCCCTGCTTGTGTTCCCTCTCTCGCTGTGTCTCTCTCCGTCAAATAAATAAAAATCTTTTTAAAAAATGGAAATACAAATTAAAAAATAGAAAACCTAAAAAGAAACAAAGAACACATTCTGGAGATGGAAAGTACAATAACTGAAATGAAAAATTCCCTACAGGTACTCAAAGACAGATTTGAGCAGGCAGAAGAAAGAAACAATGAACCCGAAGGTAAGATCATGGCCATTATTGAATCTGAGAAACAGGGAAGGGAAAAGATTGAAGAAAAGTGAACAGAGTGTAAGGAACCTGTGGGATACTGTCAAGTAAACTAGCATACATATGATAGGGGTCCAAGAGGGAGAAGAGAGAGAAAGGGGCTGAGAAATATTAGAAGAAATAATGGCTTAAAACTTCCCAGGTTTGATGAAAGACAAATATAAACATCCAAGAAGCTCAACAAACTCCAAGTAAGATGAACTCAAAAAGAACCACACCAAGACAGATTATAATCAAACTTTCAAAAGCCAGAATGGATACAAACAAACAGAGACTCATGAAACAGCAAGAGAGAAACAACTCATCACATACAAAGGACCCTCAATAAGATCATGAGCAGATTTCTCATCAGAAGTTTTACAGGCCAAGAATCCTACATCGAACAAAACTGTCTTTGAAAAATGAGTGAGTAATTAAGACATTCCTAGATAAACAAAAGCTAAGGGAGTTTGTTACCACTACACCTTCCCTGTAGGAAATGCTCAAGAATCCTACAAGATGAAAAGAAGAAACAATAAAAAATAACTCAAAACAATATGAAGAAATAAAGATCTCAATAAAGGTAAATATGCAGGCAATTATAAAAGCTAGTATTTTTGTAACAATGGCTGGTAACTCCATGTTTTGTTTTCTACATGATTTAAGAGACTAATACATTTTTTAAAATTATGAGTCTAAAAGCTACTGTTATTGTAACTTTTTTGTAACTCCACAGTTTCCTACATAAATTAAGAAATTAAAGCACTTAAAAGAGTTACTAGTTTATGTTTGGGGACACACAATTCCATAATATCAACAACTAAAAATGACAAAGACAAAGCTATTAATGGAGCGGAGTGTTGTATATTGTTGAAATTAAGCTTGAGTGTTATGACTTTGGGATGTTAAATACAATCCCCAGAGTAACTACAATGAAAATAGCTATAGCATATATACAAAAGGAATTAGAAAGAAATTTAGATATTTTGAGATAAAAATCAATTAAACACAAAAGAAGACAGTAATGTAGGAAATGAGGGACCAAGAAAAAAGCCATAAGGCATGTAGAAAACAAACAGAAAAATGACAGAAGTAATCTCTCTTTATACGTAATTACTTTTTTTTTTTTTAAGTAGGCTCCATGCCCAGTGTACAGCCCAACACTGGGCTTGAATTCATGACCCTGAGATCAAGACCTGAGCTGAGATCAAGAGTCAGGACACTTAACCAACTGAGCCACCCAGGTGTTCCTCCCTCTTTATAAGTAATTACTTTATGTGTAAGTAGATTAAACTCTCCAATCAAAAGACAAAGATTGGCAGAATGGATAAAAATATATGAACCAATTATATGCTGTCTATAAGAACTCACTTTAGGTCCAAAAACATAAATACATTGAAAGGATGGAGAAATATAACCCACGAAAATAGTAACCAAAAGGGAGCAAGTTGGCTTTATTAGTATCAAACAAAATGAACTTTAAATCAAAAAAAGTTTACAAGAGCCAAAAGACATCATGTATTAATAAAAGTTTCAATACAGCTTAAAGATTAACAATAACAAACATTTATGCACCTAATGACAGACCACCAAATATATGCAGCCAAAACTAGTCATTTTTATTAATATCTGTGGAAAATAAAGATATAAATCAAGTAAGAGATCCCTAGACCTAACCCCCAGAACACACTGACTCTTGTTTTATCTGTTCTTCTCCCTTTACGAAAACCTTTAGTAAAACTTTACTAAGCAATTTGCACAGAAAGATAACATGAGATGGAAATTCTTGCAAAATATTAGAACATCATCCTTCTAGGGGAACAGCACAGACTGGGCAGAGGTTAGAGTGGCAACTAGGGCTTCTATTCAAGGCTCTCAGTCAAATCTAGGTGGCTGTATAGAGAGCTCCAGGGGAAAATCTCTGGATTCTGAAGTCCTGGAGTAGATAATTAAGAAGTTTAGAATTTGTCCATTTCTTCCAGATTGTCCAGTTTGTTAACACATAATTTTTCATAATATTGTCTTATAATTGTTTGTCAACAAATGGTGTTGGGAAAACTGGACAGCAACATACAGAAGAATGAAACTGGACCACTTACTTATACCATACACAAAAACAAATTCAAAATGGATGAAAGACCTAAACGTGAGACAGGAATCCGTCAAAATCCTAGAGGAGAACACAGCAAGCAACCTCTTTGACCTTGGCCATGCAACTTCTTACCGAACATGTCACCAGAGACAAGGGAAACAAAAGCAAAAATGAACTGTTGGAATTTCATCAAGATAAAAAGGTTCTGCACAACAAAGGAAACAATCAACAAAACTATAATGGCAGCCTACAGAATGGAAGAAGATATTTGCAAATGACATATCTGAAACAGGGTTAGTATCCAAAATCAACAAAGAACTTATCAAACTCAACACCCAAAAACCACATAACCCAGTTAAGAAATAGGCAGAAGACATAAACAGACATTTTCCAAAGATGGCTAACAGACATATCATCAGGAAAATACAAATCAAAACCACAATGAGATACCACCTCACACCTGTCAGAATGACTAAAATGAACAACACAAGAAATGACAGGTGTTGGCGAGGATGGAGAGAAAGGAGAACTCTATTGCACTGTTGGTGGGGATGCAAACTGGTGCAGCCACTCTGGAGAACAGTTTGGAGGTTCCTCAAAAAACTAAAAATAGAGTTACCCTACAACCTAGCAATTGCACTACCAGATATTTACCCAAAGGATAAAAAAATACAGATTGCAAGAGGTACATGCACCCCAATGTTTATAGTAGTATTATCAACAATAACCAAACTATGGGGATAGCCCAAATGTCCATCAACTGATGAATGTATAAAGAAGATGTGGTGTATATATATACAATGGAAAACTACTCAGCTATCAAAAAGAGTGAAATCTTGCCATTTGCAATGATGTGGGTGGAGCTAGAATGTATTATGCTAAGTGAGATAAGTCAATCAAGGAAAGACAAATACCATATGATCTCACAAATACCATATGATTCCACTCATATGTGGAATTAAAGAAACAAAACAGATGAACATATGAGAAGGGGGGAAAGGAGAGTGGGAAACAAACCATAAGAGACTCTTAACAATAGAGAACAAACTGAGGGGTGATGGAGGGACGTGGTTGAGGGACTGGCTAGATGGGTGATGGGTATTAAGGAGGCCACTTGTTATGATGAGCACTGGGTGTTGTATGTAAGTGATAAACCACTGAATTCTTCTCCTGAAACTAATATTGTACTGTATGTTAACTAACTCAAATTTAAATAAAAATTTAAGAGATAAAACAAAAAAGAAATTTGGGAAACCCACAGCAGGACAAAGTCCTCAAATACTTATTTTTCAGTTCCCTTCCCATACGGAATCATCGGTCTCTCAGCCAAGCCCTTGGAACAAGGCTAAAATGCAGAGCAATGATCATCTTCTAAAAGCCTCTGAGATGCCAAAAACTTGGCTCTAGCCTCCAGGACCAGAATCCTACCTAATAGAGCAAACTACACTTCTACATCTGAGAATCTGCACCCTTCTTAAGGAAAGAATAACTAACTGAAAGGTCATTGAGAATCACATATTGAAAGCAGTTTTTTATTTGAATATTTCAAAGAGGATCAATAGAAAATGTCTTTCTCCACTTTAAAAATGAGTAACAGGGAAAGAACACAGAGATCCATGAACTCAATGTGGAAGACTACTGACATATTGTTCATGAATAATAAATATCCCTCTTGTCTACAGAGAGGATAATGTGATTCCCAGCTGCTCATTCTTTCGTATCTCTTAGTGTAAACACAGAGTAAAGAAAAGGCTGGCCTCATATGACCCCACACTCTTCATGATGTCAATCTCTATAAGAACATGCAAGAGTGGGGACCTCCCACACCAGTGGAAAGAGCCACCCTGCTCAGGACAGCAGATTAGCAGAGACCTTTGAAGTAAGACATTCCAGATCCTGCAACAGAAGGGACAGGCTCTTCACAAAAGTAAATTCAGACAAAGAAGGAGTCCTTTGCTTCAACGGCTTCAGTTCAAGGCAAAAAGCAAATGTCAACAAAGTCCTCTGAAAAAAGCCACATTGATGTTAGCCTTTGTACAGAGTTCAGGCCCTTTTCAAACCAGAACTGGTTTTATGGGTTGTGAGGATACCGTCGAGGGCCTGATTCCAGAAGGGAGACTGTGGCTTAAGTGTATGTCTCATGTGCAGAAGGAGAGTCAGAACAAGGAGGAACCCCAGGCCCAGACGGAGCCCATAACTGGACATTCCTGTGAGTACGGAACCTCCTACCTTGAATGAAGCAGTAAGTGCCACAGCTTCTGAAGGTCTGAAATTTCTAAGCAGAAGCAGGCCGATCAGAGAAGAAGACAGATATCCTTAGAAAATTATGGAATTTAAAGAGCAGCAACTCCTTTGATGTTCCCGGGAGTCAAAGATGCCAGGTTCCACATGCTGTGCTGGTCAATGCACTTGGGTTCCGTCTCAGGGAGTACACGTCTACTTAGCCAGAAAATCCTCCTCCAGCCCCTCCAAGGAAGAAAATTTATCTCAGAAATCTTTCACTCCCTATAGAGGAGTTGTCAAGGAGGCTGCTGGGGACTGGTTCATTTCTCTGTCCCAAATGAAAAGTGTTCATGAGTTCCCTCCTGCCCACCTCAACCCCAGAGAGAGCACAAAGAGCTCTGTGTGAGAGAGCATGAGAGGGAACATGCATGTAATGCCCTTGGCTATTAATGCCTGAACACTATGGATCTCCAGGGGTGAGGTGGTAAAGCAGTTTTCTTTATTCTTCTACCCTCCTCCCCAACAAATGACAAAGGGAAGGGAGGGAAGGTCTTATCAAAGCTTGGAAGGGAAAAAAAACACGCTCTATATGAGCTTGCAAGTCTCTATATAGTCTTCAAGTAGCATTCAGGTTGCTCTCCTGGATTGGGGTGGAATTGGATTCAAAACTAGAGGCATGAGTATTGACTCCAGTCTTGAGTCAGCTCTCTCCACTTCCCAACCTAAAAACAGTGACTTTTTGCATTTTTGAAAAATTATTGAGTGTCACACAGAGTTGAGGGGGCTTTGTGTCATAGTACATGTTTAGGGTATTGCTACGGTAAAATCTGAGATGGTCAAAACAAGACACAGTAAAAGGATACTTGCTACTTACGGATCTTTAGTGTCTGCAGTGTTAATACATCTTAGAGCAATTGTTCAACTCATAATGAGACCTCTTTGTTTTATATATACTTTCTGTAAAATATTCCATGTGAGACCAAAAGGATGACCCAGATGCCAGTGGTGGAAAACAGTAGCACAGTGAGTGGCAAACAAGGAAAATGACTGAAGGGAAACCAGAATGAACCAGAAGTGGAAGGAATGAGAATGTTCATTTCCATCATACCTACTCCGCCAGACACAAACAATACATGCACACATGCACGCACGACCAGACCCAGGCCTACCTCTTTGCAGCAGCTGACAGCCCTGGAGCCATCCCCATAAGAAGCGTGTTTAGGGTTTATCTTTGAGCACAAAGTCAATGCCTGCATGAATATTGTCATATGTACTCTCTGAGGAAGGTGGTCTTGGGACCTCCTCAAGCTGTGTTCCATGAGAATATCTAGGACCCTTGTATTAGTTTCTGAGATCTGCCATAACAAATTACCACAAACTTTGTGGCTTAAAACAACAAAATTATTCTCTCACTGTTCTAGAGACCAGAGTTCAAAATCAAGGTGTCAGCCATACTATGTATAGAAAACTCTGAAGACCCCACCACAAACTACTAGAACTGATAAACGAATTCAGTAAAGTTCCAAGATGCAAAATCAATATACAGAAATCCACTGCATTTCTATATGCTAATAATGAAGTAGCAGAAAGAGAAATTAAGAAAACAATCTGATTTACAATCGCACCTAATATAATAAAACACCTAGAGGTAAACTTAACCAAGGAGGTGGAAGACCTGTATTTTGAAAACTATAAAACACTGATGAAAAAAATTGAAGACAATGCAAACAAATGGAAAGATATTCCATGCTCATGGGTTAGAAGAACAAATATTGTTTAAAAGTCCATATTACCCAAAGCAATCTACAGATTTAATGCAATCTCTATCAAAACATCAACAGCATTTTTCACAGAACTAGAACAATCCTAAAATGTGTATGGAATCATAAAAAAACTCCAAATAGACAAAGCAACCTTGGAAAAGAACAAAAGAGGATGTATCAGAATCCCAGATTTCAAGATATACTGCAAAGCTATAGTAATCGAAACAGTATGGTAGTAGCACTAAAACTGACACATAGATCAATGGAATGGTATTGAGAGCTCAGAAATAAACACATGATCACATGGTCGATTACTATTCACAAAGTAGGACAGAATATCCAATGGGAAAAAGACAGTCTCTTCAACAAATGGTGCTGGGAAACATGGACAGCTACATGCAAAAGAAAGAACTGGACCACATTCTTACACCATACAAAAAAAAATAAACTCAAAATGAATTAAGGACCTAAATGTGACACCTGAAACCATAAAAATCCTAGAAAAGAACACAGGCAGTGATTTCTCCGACATCAGCCATTGCAACTTTTTTCTAGATATGTCTCCTAAGGCAAGGGAAACAAAACCAAAAATAAACTATTGAGACTACATCAAAATAAAAGGCTTCTGCACAGCAGAGAAAACAATCAACAAAGCTGAAAGACAATGTACTGAATGGAAGAAGATATTTGCAAATGACATATCCAATAAAGGGTTATTATCCAAAACATATAAAGAACTTACACAACTCAACACCCAAAAAACAAATAATCTAATTTAAAAATGGGCAGAAGACATGAATAGACATTTCTCCAAGGAAGACATCCAGATGGCCAACAGACACATGATAAAATGCTCAACATCACTCATCATCAGGGTGCAAATCAAAATCATAACAAGAAATCACCTCACACCTGTCAGAATACTAAAATCAAGAACACAAGAAATAGCAAGTGTTGGTGAGGATGTGGAGAAAAGGGAACCGTCGTGCATTATTGGTGGGAATGCAAACTAGTACAGCCACTGTGGAAAACAGTATGGAGGTTCCTCAAAAAATTAAGAATAGAGCTCCCATATGATCCAATAATTCCACTAGTGGATATTTACCCAGAGAATATGAAAACACTAAATTGAAAAGATAATATGTACCCCTGTGTTTATTGCAGTATTATTTACAAAAGCCAATTTATGGAAGCATCCAAAGTGTTCATTGCTAGATGAATGGATAAAGACAATGGGGTATATACACAATGGAATATTATTCAACCATAAACAAGAATGAAATCTTGCCATGCAACAACATGGATGGATCTAGAGAGTATAAGCAAAAAAATCAGTCAGAGAAAGACAAATACCATATGATTTCATTCATATGTGGAATTTAAGAAACAAAACAGAGAAAAAAGATAAACAAAAAAACAGACTCTTAACTGTAGAGAACAAACTGATGGTTACTGGAAGGGAGGCATGTAGGAGGATGGGTGAAATAGGTGAAGGGGACTAAGAGTACACTCATCACAATGAGTAATGAACAGAATAGAGTCACTATATTGTACACCTGAAACTAATACAACACTGGATGTTAACTATACTGAAATTTAAAATTTTTTTAATTTAAATTTAGAACAAAACAAAATCAAGGTGTCAGCAGGGCCACATTCCCTCCAAAGCCTCCAGAAGAGAATCTTTCCTTGCCTCTTCCAATGTCTGGTAGTTTCTGATGTCCCTTGGTTTGTGGCAGCATAACTCCAATCTCTGCCTCCATCTTCATATGGCCTCCCTTTCCAAGTGTCTCTATGACCAGTCTGTCTCTCCTTCTATTATAAAGATCAGTATGCAGAACTCAATTGCTTTTCTATATATTAGCAATGAACAATAAGAAATTGAAATAAAAATATTCTTTACATAGCAACAAAAAATATGAAATACTTAGGGATAAATCTGTTAAAAGCTGTGAAAGATCTCTAAAAACTACAAAATACTGCTGAGAAAAAAACACAGATGATCTAAACAAATGAAAAGATAGTCCATGGATTGAAAAATCCAGTATCAAGAAGATGTTAATTCTCCCCGGTTTGATCAATGACCAACAAAGATGCAGCAGGCTTTTTGTGTGTGTGTAAAAATTGACAAACTGATTCTAAAGTTGATGTGAAAAGGAAAAATCCTAAAATGGCCAAAACAGCTTTGAAAAAAAAAATTGGAAAGCTGATACTACCTGATTTCAAGACTTGTTATAAAGTTTTGGTAACCAAAACAGTGTGCCGTTGGTATAAAAAAAATAGATCAATGAAACAGAATATATATATACACACAGAATACACGCACACACACATATATATATTTATGTATATATATATACACACACATAAACAATATATATATACATAAACAATGGATTTTTAAAATACAGACTTCCTTCATTAGAACAGTTCTAAATTTACAGAAAAATTGAGAAGATAGCACACAAAGTTCCTATATGCCTCTCACCAAGTTCCTCCATTATTAACATCCTGTATTAATATAATACATTTGTTATAATTAATGGACCAATATTGATATGTCACTATTAACTAAAGTCCATCATTTATTCAAATTCCCTTAGTTTTAACTAACATCTTTTTCTGTTCCAGGATTCTACCCAAATTACAACTCGTTGTTATGTGTCTCTAGGCTCCTCTTAGCTCTGACAGTTTCTCAGACTTTCCTTGTTTTTTTTTGTTTTTTTTTGTTTTTTTAAGATTTTGTTTATTTATTTGACAGACAGCCAGCGAGAGAGGGAACACAAGCAGGGGGAGTGGGAGAGGAAGAAGCAGGCTCATAGCGGAGGAGCCTGATGTGGGGCTCGATCCCATAACACCGGGATCACGCCCTGAGCCGAAGGCAGACGCTCAACCGCTGTGCCACCCAGGTGCCCCAGACTTTCCTTGTTTTTGATGACTTTGACAGCTTTGAGGAGTACTGGACAAGTATTTCGTAGAATGCCCCTCAATTGGGATTTGTCTGATGTTGTTTTCATGAGGCTGGAGTATGTGTTTTGAGGAGGAATGCTTTAAAGATAAAGTGCTTATGTTGTATCAGTGTTATATACTAGCAACACGATTTATCTCATGAAGCTAACCATCACCTTGCTGAGATAGTGTCTGTCACTTGTCCCCACTATAGAAGTACTCTTCCCCTCCCCACTTTCCTATACCATACTCTTCAGAGGGAAGTCACTACACACAGCCCACACCTGAGGAACAGAGTTATGCTCTGCTTCCTTAACGGTAGAATATCTACATAAATTATTTGAAATTCTTTTGCAAGAGAGACTTTCCTCTTCTCCCTCATTATTTATTTAATAATTTATATCAGTATAGACTCGTGGATATTTATTTTATACTTTGGGTTATAATACAATACTACTTTATTTATATACTGTTGCTCAAATTGGCCACTGGGAGCTCCTTCAGTTGGCTGTTGTGTTCTTTTGACAAAATCCCATCGATACAGAATTTTCTTTTTTCAGCACTTCCTTCATTTTTGGGGCTACAAAATGCTTTGGGTCCATCTTGTATATTTCCTGCCCCAGTCCTAAAATCGTCCACTTCTCCAAAGAGCCCTGGATCTTCTTATTGACAAATGGTATTAAAAAACAAGATCTGGGGGGCACCTGGGTGGCGCAGTCGTTAAGCATCTGCCTTCGGCTCAGGGCATGATCCCAGCGTTCTGGGATCGAGCCCCACATCAGGCTCCTCCCCTGGTAGCCTGCTTCTTCCTCTCCCACTCCCCCTGCTTGTGTTCCCTCTCACGCTGGCTGTCTCTTTCTGTCAAATAAATAAGTAAAATCTTTTTTAAAAAATAAATTAAATTAAATTAAATTAAATTAAAATAAAATAAAAAACAAGATCTGGGCAGTAGGTATGCATTCATTGCTAATAGAGTGAATATTTGATTTTTAATAAAGGTGCAAGGGCTGGCAATTCGTAGAGAAAGCAGTTTTTTCAACAAATGATGCTAAAACAGCTTTCCATATGTGAAAAAAGGAAGGAAGGAAGGAAGGAAGGAAGGAAGGAAGGAAGGAAGGAAGGGAGGGAGGAAGGGAGGGAGGGAGGAAGGGAGAGAGGAAGGAAAGGCAGGCTTGGGTCTATACCTTGTTCCAGGCACAAATTTATTATAAAGAAAGACCCATAACAGAACAGATTAATGAGTTGGACCTCACAAAATTCATGCACTGTTCTTTGGAAAACACTATTAAAAGAATGAAGAGGCAAGCCACACATGGAGGAAAAATGTTTATGTGACAAAGTGTTTATCTGATTAAAAAAAAACTTTAATCCCGAATTCATATTTAACTCTTACAACTCAACAAGAAAACAATTCAATTTCTTAAATGGGCAAAGGATTTGCACACACCTTCCGAGAAGCCTATATGGATAGCAAATGAGCACACAGAAGATGCTTGCCAGCATTTGTCATAAGGGAACAACAAATTAAAACCAGACCTATTAGAATGGATAAAATTAAAAAGAGTGATCATGCAAAAAGTTTGAAAGACTGTGGAGAAACTGGTAGAATTATAAAAGGGTAAAAACTCATTGGAAAACATTTTAGCAGTTTCCTAAAAATTAAACAAATATCTACCATATGATCCAGCCATTCTACTCCAAGGTATTTACTAAAAAGACAAGTAAGTATGTGTTCATACAAAGACTTGAATACAAATGCTTCTTACTGATCTCAGTCCTGAGCACCAGCCAAAAAACTGGAGCCATATGGACACTCAAGAAATTCTGGATAGACGAAGAGACCAATGGATGGATCAAAAGAGAAGTAGACTGGGGGCGCCTGGTGGCACAGTTGACTGAGTGTCTGGCTCTTGGTTTTGGCACAGGTCATAATCTCGGGATTGTGGAATCAAGCCCCACATCAGGTTCCACACTCAGCAGGGAGTCTGCCTGAGGATTCTCTCTCCCTCAATTTGCCCCTCCCCGACTCATGTGTGCTCACTCTCTCTCTCTCTCTAAAATAAATGTTTTAAAAAGAGAGAGAGAGAAGTAGACTGGATGAAAACAAGAACAGATGATGGGTGGGCAGGAAAATAAACAGAAAGATAGAAAGATGAATAAATTTGTGGACAAACAATGGTGAGATGAATGGAGAAATGAATGGACAGAAACAAATGTACAAAAGGATGGAGATTAATGGATGGACAAAAAGATGGACAGGAGAAAGGTAGATGGAAACATGGAAAGATGGATGGATGAATGAAGAGACATATGCATTAGATGGATGGATGGACCAATGGACAAAGAGTTAGTTCATAAGCACTTCAAGGGCAGACTACTCCTTGTTTATCTGTTTTTTGAGTGCCCACAAAAGGACAACACATAAGTAATTAGATACCCAGTACACATTTTTGGAAGGAAGGAAGGAAGGAAGGAAGGAAGGAAGGAAGGAAGGAAGGAAGGAAGGGAGGAAGGAAGGAAGGAATAGGGTAGTGGGTTATTATGGAAAGGGTTTTGAACTAAGAATCAGAAGATCTGATTTCCATCTCTGTCTGTCCTCTAGTTGTCTATGTAAACATGAGCAACTGAACTAAACACCTTCAATTTACTCTTCTGTAAAATGGGTAGACTGGACTAAAGGATTTCCAAGGTCTTTTCCAAACACTCTGTGTTCCCCGATTTGAAGCTGCCCAAATCTAAGACAAGGCTATGGGATAGGAGGAGGAGCCACAGTTAAGCAAATGTGTTTATTTACAACTTGTCCTAATGCACAGCCGATTCCAGATCCCTGCCAACGATGGCAGAGAAAAGTTAGCACACTCCAGATTAGATTCTGTTCAAACTGTCTGGCTGACAGCCTTGTGGTGGAAATGAAGACAGGCTGATAATAGAGCCTGAGGGGTAATTGAGAGGGAAACGTGAGCCTCTGTGAGGGTGTACCCTCCCCAAGCTGAAAGGAAGGAGGGAAGGGCCAGGCTGCACAAGGCCTCCCAAGGCCCTTGGCTGATGGCCAAATGCACTCTATCCAGAAGGATGGCTGTTTGGTCACAGAGCACGTGGCCTGTCCTGCCAGAGTCACACCTGGACTCCTAACATGCTCTGGAGTACTAACTGTGCCGAGAGCACATCTATCATTAGTTACAGACTGGTATGTGCCAGGACTGTCTATGCATCCCCTCATCACTTCTCCCAACAAGCCGGGGAGGCAAGAGCGATGGTCCTCACTTCAGGGAGGTGGCAGGTTGTAGCCAGTGAGTGGCAGATTGAGAACTTGAACCCAGAGGACTTTGGCTGCCTGTCTGTGGACAGCTGCCCTGGAACTGGTCAGGTAACGAGGCAGAGACTTCAGACTTCATGCCACCCCAAATTGCAGTGACACCTGCTGGCGCTTGCCTGATCCCTTTGCCATGTGCTTTCATGTGTGTAGACATGGATTCAAGCCTATGGTGATGATCCATCACTCCCATTGTGTAGGTGGGGACACTGAGACCCAGAATGACAGGTGAGTGAGCCAGCCACGATCGCACAACTTGTACGGGGTGAATCTGGGAATCCCTCTTGGGGAACTGGAGTCGTGGGCCAGGGCTCCTAACTAGTCAATTAATCTAGTCCCATGTGGTAGCTGGAATGGACATCTGGGGATTTTCCCTAAACATCCACTCTATCGACCTCTGGTAACAGCATCTGAATTTCTCTGGGGATTCACACCCATACCCCACCAGCTACCAACTCAGTCCCTGTGGTTTGAGTGGTACTGATATGGCCTGGGGAGAAGGGGCAGAATGCAAGATGGAACAGGCCAAGTTTTGAACTGGCAGAAGAACAACTGTGGTTCATCCTAGGCTCTCCTGAGCTGCAGGGCCCAGGCCCCCATGTTCTGTTCTGCTTGTGCCCTTGAGAAATAAACACAGCTGCCAGGAAACAGGACGCTTCAGCTGTGGCTAATGCTCAGCCACAAGACAAGCAGGAACTCAGAGGTGCCCTGCGATGCGAAGTGTTTTCCAAAAACGTCAGCAAACACGCAGAGCAAGGAGGGAGGAGACAGCACAATGCAAACACACAATTAGGCTTCAGAGCACGAATAAAGGCTGAACACACAGACCAGCGCCAACCTTCTGGGTGCCCACCTCCCTCCGTGCGGCCTTGCCTCCACTGCCCTCTAGTGGCCAGACCGGGACACACCCGCGGGTTTCAACGGAGTTCCCAGGGCTGGAAGGAGGTAAAACTGGGCTGCAGGGAGGGAGCATCACAGGGCTTGGAGCCTCTCAGACAAACCAGATCCCCTCCTCTCCATCCCTCAGCCACTGGCCTCGTTCAGGCTCTCCTTCACCTCTCCCTAGCACCTCTGAGACAACCTCCTCACTGGTATTAACAAAAGTAATAACCAGCCTAGGGAATGCTGACCGCAGGCACTGTGCTGAGCACTTACACACATTATCTCGTTGAATTCTTACAACACCCTTTGGAAGCGGGCAGTGTCCCGCCTAGAGATGAGGAAACACCCAGAGGCTCACACGGGTTAGGAAACTTATCAAATGCCACATGGGTACCTACAAGTGGAAAAGAGGAATGGCCACTGATGGGTCGAGTTTTTTGAGGAAAAGGGTGATAAAACATTCTAAAATTGATTGTGGTGATAATTGTGCAGCTCTGTGAGTATACAAGAACCTGCTGAATTGCATTGCATGTGTCTTAGTTTCCTGTTGCTGCTACAACAAACGACAACTTAGTGGCTTCAAACACCACCAACTTATTCTTTCACAGTCTGGAGGCCAACCCTAAAGTCAAGGTGTTGGCAGGGCTGTGTTCCTTCGGGAAGCCCAGGGAGGAATCTATTTCCTTGCCTTTTCCAGCTTATTGAGGCTGCCTGTACTCCTTGGCAATTGGCCTCTTCCTGTTGTCTTCTGTGTGTGTCACTTAAACCCCACCCCACATTCCACCTGACCACCTTCTCCACAGCCCAGAACACGGCCGCCTCCTCTGTTTGTTCCAAGCTGCAGCACCTGTCCTCCCCCCACCTGTACTCCCCCCACAGTCACACCCTCTGTATTCAGGACTCGCACCGAGTCCACCTCCTCTCCCTCCGGTCCTTTCCCAGCCTTCTCCGCTAACAGGAGCCTTACCCTCCTCCTCTTACTTCCCCCGCTGGTGTGCACGGCTCTGACTGAGGCCCCCCTTGTCCACATGCACACATACCCATCACGGCCCCCAACGGACTGCCACAGAAAGCAGATGCCGTGTTTCTCCTCTCCACCCCCACCACGCCCGAGGGTGACAGGTAAGTCTCCTCTCTTCATTCTCTTCATTGCAGAGTCCGTGATGAACGGGGCTCGCTCAGCTCCGGCATTCAGAGCCAAGAAAGCTGACAGACCGCTGACGCGTCCCTGCGGCCAGCCTCTGTGTTCTCCTTAGAAGCTGCTCCTCCAGGAGAACGGACGTGCTAAGCGTCTCCCGCGCCAGGTGCTGTGCTGGACCCTTTCCAAACATGTTACGTCCTCTGAGTCTCCAAACAACCCAAGGAGAGGAGGATTTATCACCTGCACTTTATGGATGAGGAAAGGGGGCTCAGATCCATCACGGCTGGAGCTGGAATTCAAAGCCCAGTACGCTCACCTATGAAGCCCGCCTTCTTTTCACTGCATCGCAGGGTCAGAGGGAGCAAAGGCGGCAATACTTGCCCACACAGAGGTGTTTCTGCGTGGGCAAGGCACCTCTAGGGGTACGATCTCTACTCCCCTTCTGGAAGATAGGACTTACCTTTTAACCCTGTTCGTGGGCTTTCTCCCTTCCAAAGAAAGAAGACATTCCGTGGTCCCTTTTGTGATTAAAACCCTTAGGGAGGGGCGCCTGGGTGGCACAGCGGTTAAGCGTCTGCCTTCGGCTCAGGGTGTGATCCTGGCGTTATGGGATCGAGCCCCACATCAGGCTCCTCTGCTATGAGCCTGCTTCTTCCTCTCCCACTCCCCCTGCTTGTGTTCCCTCTCTCGCTGGCTGTCTCTATCTCTGTCAAATAAATAAATAAAATCTTAAAAAAAAAAAAAACCCTTAGGGAGTAAAATACATCTTTGAAACAGGAAGAGTAAGGGTTTATCTACCCACTCCTGGACATTCTAAAATAAAAGACCACTGACACATCACACCCAACCAGTTCATTACACACACTCTCTCTCTCTCCCTCTCTCTCTCTCTCTCTCTCCACTGGTATCTCCAGAACTGGTCTCTCCTGCTTCCTCTGCTGGTATTCCACACTGCATTCTCCTACTGAGGAGAGCTTACCCTGCTCTCCTTAGAACTTACTGCTTCGGGCTAATTGAATGTAACTGCCTCTGGCTAGGACTCTCTGCCTCCCTGCTCTGGTCTCCCCATTCCCCACATCAGGCCCTCTGCCCAGATCCCAGTGACTCAGCTTCATCCCCACACAGGTTAGCATGAAGGAAATAACCCACAAGGCACCGGCATGTATCTCACACTGAATATTTGTCATGATAAATGGGTTCATCCTTCCCTGGATCTTAGGCTACAAAGACACTTGGGTCTCAGCAAAAGACTAACAATAAAAACAAAGCAAAACAAATTAACAAAAAAAACCACGCCATCCCTCCTAGCTTACTAGCTAAAAATTTAGAGGACAAATGATGGGATATGCTTAGACTGTTCAATCAATAAATAGCCAGATGTGGGGTGCCTGGGTGGTTAAGTGTCTGACTCTTGATTTTAGCTCGGGTCATGATCTCGGGGTCATGAGATTGAGCCCTGGCTGGACTCCATACTCCATGGGGAGCCTGCTTAAAATTCTCTCATTCTCTCTCTCTCCTCTCCCACATGCTTTTCCTCTGCCCTTTCCTCCCCCACCCCTGCCACCCTGTGTGTGTGCACGCAAGCTCTCTCTCTCTCTCTCTCTCTCAAAATAAAATAAATAAATAAATAAATAGCCAGACGTGACTGAGGAAATTGGAGAACTCACCAAACTGTATAGAGTTCTGGGTTGCTGTATATCATTTTTCTGGCAGAGCCTTGAGCTCCAAACTCTTTCTTGGCTACTCTCTAGGGCTGCATATCAAGCCACAGGATTGTGTAGCCAAAGAAAGAGGGTGGTGGACCCTGACCTTGACAGTCAGGGGAGGCTTTCCTCACTGATGTGTATATTAATAATTCTCCTGTTGCTGTAATTGCTCCCTTAGTGAAAGGTGATGAATCTCTTCTTGTTTAAGTGATAAGGGACAAGGTTTGTTACTTTTGCTTATCACACATCCAGAGAAAGAAAATAAAAGAATCCATATTGATGGGGAATTGCTGTTAATAGATCAAATAATACCTGGACCAAACCCTTGAAACCACCAACAGAATTAAGTCTGCAGAAAGCCACATAACCCATAGTTACAGATTATTGGGGGAAAAATAGGATGCTTAGCTTAAGAGAATGACAACGTAGCCCAAGGGAATAAGAAATGAAATAGGCCGCACAGTCATCATGCTCACAAGGTGAAAGGCTTCTGCTTTTGCTAACAAAAATAGCACCCCTGACACACATTGCCGAGATGTTTTGCCAACCCAGACCTGGGAAAGGAACCACTCACCATCCAAACACGATCTTGATGAAACCAAATGGACCAGCGCCAGAAAGACAAGTCAATCAATCTTGAAGTTTACCCAGTCTCTGACCAATCGGAAGAACCCGTGACCCCAAGCCCCTTACCCTTGATTTTTGCCCTTAAAAATGCTCACTTGCAAGCCACTGGGGAGTTTGGGTCTGTTCTGGGTGGTGCCACACCAATAAATAAGCCTATCTTCGTGCACTGCAAAAGTTCAGCGTCAGTTTGTTGTTGTTGTTGTTCTTTCATTGGCTTGCTGCTCATCAGCAGGACAAACTCTCCTTTGATTTGGTTACACCCTTTGCATTTCCCAACGCCAAGGGCATATATACAGAAATGGAGCAACAGAAGCCATTAGAATGGTGGATAACTGCAAAAGCAAGAACCAATACACCCCAGCTTCCTCTCACTGACCTTTCACAGAGACATGAAGATAAGTGCTCCCCCAGCATCTGAACAGCAATACCCTGCCAACATAAAGTGGTAGCGAGCTAGTTTACAACATTCTTCAGGAAAGGTGGGAAGGAGCTGTTCTCAGGGCAGGAGCAAAGTCAGTACTTAGACACTGCAGACATGGCTCCAGAGGCCACTAACTTTGGCCCATAGTCAACTTCTCAGAGCCATGGTTTACTCATCTGTAAAATGGTAATGGCCATACTTGCAGAGACAGCTTAGCCCATTGCAATAGAAGAATATAGACTTCTGGGGTCACCTGGGTGGCTCAGTCAGTTAAGCATCCAACTCTTGATTTTGGTTAAGGCCATGATCTCAGGGTCATGAGACTGAGCCCCATGTCGAGCCCCATGTTGAACACTGCATCAAGCTCGGTATTGGGTTCCATGCTCAGTGGGGAGTCTGCCTGAGACTCTTTCCTTCTCCCTCTGCCCCTCCCCTCCATGCTCTTTCTCTTTCTCTCTCTAAACAATAAATAAATCTTAAAAAAAAAAAAAGAATATAGACTTTTAGACAAACCTGATTCTGAATATTGTCACTTACAGTGTAACCTTGACTTACTTAATTTCCCTGAACCCATAAAATGGTGGTAATAATTGAGTTTGAGAGAGATCTGTTGGGACAACTGGGTAGCAGCTTATATAAAGTGCTTATTACAGTCCATGACCAATAACTGGAAATGGTCTATCAACAGTTACTGGATTTTTGCTTTTATTTTGGCTGCAATACTGCTTACAATTGTATTGAATACTTCCCATGATTTATCTTGTCATACTTGCTTTGTCTACCCCTCAAAAGATTTTTATGAAGATAGAACATACTAATATATATTTTTATATGCAAATATGAGTGCAGGAAAAGTCCTAAAAGGATATACACCAAAATGCAGTGGTTATCACATAGAGCTATGTTTACAGGTGATTTTTGTCTTATTTTTGCTTACCTTCCTTTTCAAACTTTTCTACAAACTTCACTTATGCATATTTTAGTTTTGATTTCTTTTTTAATGCCAAAATGCTAAAAAACAAACAAACCTACATGAGCCATTTCTTTTATAGGTAAGAGATAACAAAAGCTTTGCTTTCTCTTAGGAGCTGGTACGTGTTGTTTTTATCTATTTATTTATTTTAAAGATTTTATTTTTAAGTGATCTCTACACCCAACATGGGGCTCAAGCTAATAACCCCAAGATCAAGAGTCACACGTTGCACTGACTGAGCCAGCCAGGCACCCTGTGTTTTTCTTTTTAATAATAAGAGTTAGCTAACTGACTTATACCTTCTTCGCTTTGCCAAGGGAACTCAAAGCCAATTTTTTTTTCCAGAGCCAAAGTTTTAATTCAATAATTCAATTAGGTCCTTAACTCTTTGTATACTTCTCTTCAATTTCTCTGCCTGTCCCAGTCTTGACTTTCTATTCTAACTTATATTTGTCTTATCTTGATTTTATATCTTATTTATATTTTATTACTTTTCTCAGTGTTTGTCATAAGCCACCACAAATCCCTTATAGAATGAGGCCTGGTACACTTACACACACATAAACAACTGATAACTTTCAAGGATTGCTATAGCCCATGTACTTCATTTCACATTTCATGCATTCCAGAGTTCTTGGTTACAACATTAATGACAGAATTATAATAATCTTTAAACTCTATTTCTGATAATAAAAAAAAAATGTAGGGGCACCTGCACGGGTTAGTCAGTTAAGTGTCTGAATTTGACTCAGGTCATGATCTCAGGGTCGTGAGACTGAGTCTCGCATGGAGCCCACTTAAGATTCTTTCCCTCCGTCTCTGTCCTTCCCCTTCCCCGTTCTCTCAGTAAATAAATAAATATAAAAATTTTTTAAAAATGCAAGACCACAAAATCTCCCTGTAATGACAAAATTTTAAAAGCCTTAGAATTGGGTCAATTTTATTAAATGCTCAATTCTCAAAATTGCATATATTATATATTTTATATGTATATAATTATTAAACTTATATACAATATGTATTTCATAACATATAAAATTTTGAGAATATCTTTTTTAATTTTAAAAACTCCACACTTATTCCTGCCCTTCCCTACCCACTCCACTAAACTTTGATACATGCAAGCAGTAGCAAGCCCAACAAAGTCACTCCTGAGGAAAGAGGTCAGAGGCAGTAATAAAACCACTCTCTCAAAACCCTGGAATAGAATTTCAAGGAGGTCCTCAATCAGAAGCTAATGCTGCAGCCAGCCAATCATCCCACCGTAACTTTATGCCACCATTCTCAAATGAGGGGCCTCCCTCAGGCTGGGGAAATAGGAAGTTGACAATTTCCGACTCCTGGGAAAGATATTCAGGCAGCCAATTTATAAATACTTAAGATGCCCACCAACTCCAAGAGAACAGATCAAATACACAAAAGAAGACCTCTGCCAATGCCTCCTCTCCCCACCTCAGGGCCTCCTATCAGGAGTCAACAGGCAGCCCAAACAGCTTCATGGTTCTTGCTTCCCGACCGCTGTCATATTTACTATCCTTGTCATCACAGGCAAATGCCAGCAGAGGCCTTTTGCGGTGTCATGCCTGCCAAGGTCAGAGATCCACACTGCATTTCTCAGCTTGTCTCCTATAGAAATCAATATAGAAAAACCAATAAATTATGTTAATAACGGAAGTGTGCATTCACTAAGTATTTGCCTACATTAACTGATTTAACCTGCTTAATAACCCTATAAGATAGAAACAAAATTACTTGATTTTGCAGAGAACACTGAGGCACCGAGAGAGCACAGGCCGATAGATGACAGAGCAAGATCCAAATGTAGGCCAGTTAACTTAAGAGCCTATGCTCTGAACCCCTAATTCTCCACTCCCTGGGAAAACAGTAACAGCAGCTGTTGCTTGTGGAGCACCTTTATGAATTAGACGAGTTCTATTTTATTGAACACCGATGACAACCCAGCAAGGCAGGTTGTTTTTTTTAATTGCAAACAGTAAAATTAGGTTTTTTTGTGTACAGTTCTATGAGATTTTAAACATGCATGCATTGTTATAACCATTGCCACAGACAGAATATAAAATAATTCCAACCAAGGAAAGAATTCCCTTGTGGCTAACTGGGAATTTTTTGTATTCGAACTCCCAACCCTAACTCCTGGCAACCACTGATTTGGTCTCTCTGCCTGTTTTTTCCTTTTGCAGAATGTCATACACATAAACTATTATGTTAATCTTTTGAGACAAGGTTTTTTCACTTAACTAACACATCTAAGATTCATCCATTTCATTGTGTGCCTCAAAAGTTCATTCCTCCTTATTGCTAAGTAGTATTCCGCTGTGTGAATAAACCGCAGCACTGACAGACGTTCGGGTGGTTTCCAGGTTTTGACAATGGTAAGTTACTCTGCTATAAATACACAGACACACGCACGCGCGCGCGCACACACACACACACACACACACACACAGATGTTTGTGTAAACGTAGGTTTTCATTTCTCTAGGATAAATCCCTAGAAGTAGAATTTCTAGGTCACACAATAAATATATGTTTAACTTGTTGAAATAATTGCTAAGCTGTTTTCCAAAATGGCAGTACCATCCTGCACTCCTACCAGAAACATGAGTGTCCCAGTTACTCTGCGTCAGCACTTCGTGTTGTCAGTATTTTTTAATTTAGCCATTCTAATGACACGTAATATTTTGTAGTAGTTTTAAACATTTCTAATGATGATGAGCCTCTTTTCAGTTGCTTATTTGCTATCTTTATATCCTCTACAGTGAAAAGTCTGTTCAAATCTTTTGCCCACTTTTTAAATTGGTTTTTGGTTAAGTTTTGTTGAGTTTTGAGAGTTCTTTATGTACTTTAGACACAAAAGATTTTTCTTGTGTGTGTTTGCAAATATTTTCTCCCAATATGGGATTGGTTTTCTACTCTCTTAACAGTGTTATTTGCAAAGCAAGAGTTTTTCATTTTCACTAGGTCCAATATATGAACTCTTACTTTATGGATCAAGCTTGTGTTACCCTATCTAAAAAGTCTTTACCTAACTCAACAGGAAAAGGATTTTCTGCTATGTTTCTTTCTAAGAGCTTCATAGTTTTATGTCTCACTTAGGTCTATCATCCATTTGGAGTTAATTTTCGTATGCAACATAGATGTAGGTCAAGGCTCACTTTTTTGCATGTGGATAGTACAGCACCATCTGCTAAAGACTGTCCTTTGTCCATTGGACTGCCGTTGCACTGTTGTCAAAAATCGGTTGACTCTACTTATGATTTTATATTGCATATATACAGAGTTCATTTGTCTGTATGACTTTCCTTTCATCAATATCATGCTGTGTTGACAACTGTTCTTTACAGTATATCTTAAAAACAAGTAGTGAAATCCTCCAACTCCGTTCTTTTTTCAAAACTGTTTTGGCTTTCTAGTTCCTTTCCATATAAATTTTAGAATCAGCTATATCTACAAAGAAACTGTCTTAGTCCTTTCAGGCTGCTTTGACAGAATATCATAGCCTGGGTGACTTACAAACAACAGAAATGTATTTCTCTCAGTTCTGGAGGTTGGGAAGTCCAATATCAAGAACCTATAGATTCAGTGTCTGATGAAAGCTGCTTCCGGTTTCGTAGATGGCTGTCTTCTTGCCGTGTCTTTACATGGTAGAAGAGCAAAGGAGCTCTGGAGTATCTTTCGTAAGGGCACTGATTTCATTCATGAGGGCTCCACACTAATGACCCAATTCCTTCCCAAAGGCCCCACCTCCAAATACCATCACACTGAGGATTAGGTTTCAACATATGAATTGTGGAAGAGTTGGGAGCATAAATACTCATTGTATAGAAGAAGCTTTCTGGGACTTTGGTTGGGATTGCTTTAAATCCTTAGATCAGTTTAGGGAGAATTAACAATATTGAGTCTTCCAGTCCATGAACACAATATGTTTCCATCTTTATCCAGGCCTCGTTAATTAGTGTTTGGTAAGGCATTAATTTCAATCTCCTATATAAATAAACAGATGATTTAGCTAAGGTCATACTTTGTATTGGAACCAACATTCTGAAATAAGTTCCATCTGCCTCCAAGGACATAATTCTTTCCACTAAACCACATTGCCTTGCAAATAGATTGTTTTTTACCAATATTTTATTTCTTTGGTTCATTGAAATAATACATGATTTTTCCCCAAGCTATTATTCCTTCAGGTGTTTTTTATCAATATCAGGATTATGATTAAAATTAAAGTAGAAAAATGCTTACGGTATGCCGTTAAGTTAAAAAAATGCAGGGTCTAAAATTACATCTACTATATGATCCCAACTACATCAAAAATACATATACAGAAAAAATATATTAAAATATATTAAAATGTTTAATGCTTCTGACAAAGGCAGACCAGGTCCAAGGACCCAGAGCAGGTCCCACAGGACCAACCAAGAGGATACGTGGTTTCCTATAGGATAGAATCAAATGCAAGCCAGAAGGAAGGGAGGGCAGAGTTTATTGAATAGCATAAGTGGTAGAATATAGCAAACCTTGCATTCCTGGGGTAAATCCCATTTGGTCATGGATATAATCCTTTTACACATTGTTATATTCAGTTTGCTAGTATTGTTGAGGATTTTTGCATCTAGATTCATAGGAGAGATTGGTCAATCGTTTTCCTTTCTTATGGTGTTTTTCTCTGGCTTTGGTATCATGGTAATACTGGCCTCACAGAAAGAGCTGGGAAATATTCCCTTTGCTTCTATTTTGCAGAAGAGTTTGTGAAGAATTGATGTTAATTCCTAAATGTTTGGTGAAACTCACCAGTGAGGCCATCTGGACCTGGACTTCTCTTTATGGGAAGGTTTTGATTACTAATTCAATGTTTTTGTTGTTACAGGTCTATTTAAGGTTTCTATTTTTTCTTGAGTCAATGTCAGTAGTTAGCACATTTCTAAGAACTTGTCATCTATGTTAGTTAATTTGTTGGCATACAGTTGTTCATAGTATTCCTTGTAATTCTTTTTATTTCTATAATGTCAGTAGTAATGTCCTGATTTTCACTTCCGATTTTAGTAACTTGAATCTTCACTCATTTGTGCTTGGTCATTCTGCTAAAATTTTTGTCAAATTTGTTTCAAAGAAAAACTTTTGGTTTCCTGATCTTCTTTATAGTTTTTCTACTTTCTATTTCATTTACTTCTACTACTTATTAATATTTCTTTCTTTCTGCTTATTTTGGGTTTACTTTGCTCTTTTCCAGTTTTTTAAAGTAAAAGATTAATACTGACTTGAGATCTTTCTTCTTTTCAATATAGATATTTACAACTATAGATCAATCTGTAAGCAATGCATTAGCTGTATTCCAACAGTAATTAACTTTAAATGGGAGAATGTCACGTTTTTTATTATTAAAAATTTTTATATATAGCTTAAAATTTTTTAAGAGTATAGCATTCCCAAAAACAACAAAGCCATATTAAAAAATACAAGTCAGAGGGAATTCTTCTGTAAAATGAATACTCTTCTCTCAATTTTCCATTTTCAAGTTTTGTTTCGTTTTAGGGTTTTTTTTTAAAGCAAAGCATAAATATTTTGATAATTACCTAAATTACATGAGAAATATATTTGTTTATATATAGAAAAAGATCAAACAAAATACACGTTACTAGAAATGGTCTATAGATGATGACCCCACAGGTGAGTCTTCATTTCTCCTACTCCTCTATTTTTAAAAAATGTTTTTATAATGGAAGAATTCAGTTATTAAAATGTAAAATATTTTTCATAAATAACTTTCCTTGATACCTGATACTTTTCAAACCCTTTGTTCCCTCATTACCTGACAGTGACAGTCATAACACAAACCTGTCTTAAGGAGACAAATTCTTTCATGCTAATGCTGGTGAAGTAGTAATGTGCAGAGATGAAAACATATGACATTTGTTAAGTCCCGATGGCCAAGGATGAAAGATATAAGGATCTCGTTAAGGTAGTGGGGGTTTCAGTCACCAGTCTCTATTCCAGCAACATCTATAAAATGATCTTCTGATGTTGATGCCTGAATTTTCCCATTATGGCTAAAATTGATGGTCCTCATGGGCCAATCCAGCCCATAATACAGGGTGCAAAAAGGACACATTAGAATCCCTAAGGCATAAAGAATTAGAAGAGGACACCCAGGATGAAATAAAACTAATTATCTAACAGGCAAAGTACTAGCAGAGTTGCTTACCTAGAAAAGCATTGTACCACACTAACTCATCCACACCCCAGAGGCTGACCAAAGCATCTGCACTTCCTGTAACAAAATATTTCTCCACGGGTCAAACCACAAAGGAAAGGCATTAACGGACTGCACAGGCTTTGGCGCTGGGTAGCTGAAAAACAAGACAGACAGCAATAAAAGGACTGTGACGCTAAGAAGATAACAAGAACCACTGAAAAAACCCAAAGTAAAACAATAGAACAAATACCAAAAACCATAATTCAAGAAAGCTTTACAAAAAAAAAAAGATTTCAAGCTATATACTGAAAGAGCATACCACTTCCCTGGAAATATGAACCACAAACAACCAACATCAAGACATAAACTAATAAAATTACTAAACTTTAGGGGTGCCTGGATGACTCAGTCAGTTAAGCGACTGACTGGATTTCAACTCAGGTCATGATCTCAGGGTTATGAGATCGAGTCCCATGTTGAGCCCTGCGTGGGGTTTCATGCTGGACGCGGAACCTAAGATTCTCTCCCTCTCCCTCTGCCCCTCTCCCTGTTCGTGCTCTCTCTCTCAAAAAAAAAAATTACTAAACTTTAAAGGAAAGGCCTTTGGGCATGTAGGCAAAAAGAGCAGATGTTTTTCAGGGACAGTATTAAACTAATACGAGAATTTTTGACAGAAACACTTTATGCCCCGTATCTATGCGGGAAAAAAACTGAGAAACATATTTAAGATACACAAGGTGGAAAATGTGAGTCCTATATCCAGCAAAACTGACTGTCCAGTGTAAAGGGCACAAATAAACTTTATTAGCAACAAGGAAGAAGTCAGGGACTATGATCCCCATGAGCCCTTCCTAAGGAATCTTATCTGGAACTTAATTTGAGCTTCAATAAGATTAATAGTTAAAATAGAGTAAAACATGGAGCACCTGGGTGGCTCAGTCCATTAAGCATCTGCCTTCAGCTCAGGTCATGATCCTAGAGTCTTGGGATTGAGCCCTTCATCGGGCACACTGCTCAGCCAGGAGTCTGCTTCTTCCTCTGCCCCTCAGCTGGCTCGTGGGTTCTCTCGCTCACTCTCTCGCTCTCAAATAAACAAATAAAATCTTTCAAAAAATAGAATAGAATAGAATAGAATAAAACATATTAAATATGTTTAAATACATGAATTCATAATAATGTAGTTTTTAAAAACTATCCCATCATCTTTGGAGGTGAGAGAGAGCAAATCTCTTGAGAACTGATAAACAAAGAGAAAGAATCAAACATTTATCTAACTTTTTGAAATGAAATGTACCACTGAGTAACCAAATAGGAGGAAACTTCTGTTTATAAAAGCATTCCTACAATAAATTAAAAAGAAATTTAAAAATTATATAGATACAGCATGTCACTGTTTTGCAACCCCAAATTAATGATCTAGGCAGCGAGCACTAACAACTGTAAACACCACACACACAAAAAGAGACAAGCAGACATTACAAGCCTTTGATGAAAGTGGACAACACCATCTACAGTTTGCCAAGGGGATTAAAACTAAGCCTGATCAAGCCTCTAGATATAGCGGCCAATGTTCAGAAAGCATCTCGCAGAGAGGAGCATGTCGAACCACACCAGAAGTGTGGAATCTCTACAGGTCAAACAGTCTGGGTTTTTCAAACGTAAATTATAAGGAAAATAAAGTGATAGAGGAGAAACTTGTAGATTAAAAGAAGTTGACTTTGCTATCCTAGGAAAAAGACCAGAGCTATCTCCGTCAAAGATTGGTCCTAGTCAGAGGTGCCTGGGTGGCTCTGCCTTCGGCTCAGGTCATGATCCCAGGGTCCTCGGATCCAGTTCCACGTCGGGCTCCCTGCTCAGCAGGAAGTATGCTTCTCTCTCTCTCTTTCTCTCCTTCTGTGCTCGCTTGCTCTCGCTCTCTAAAATAAATAAATAAAATCTTTAAAAAAAAATGGTCCTAGTCAGTAGAAGGGAACTACCATTTATCCATCACAACTATAAGTCCAGCACATTCACCTATGAATTTCCCCCTTTAGTCCTTACAATAACTCTGATGTATTTTAAATACGTTTTATAGATAGAGAAATAGAAGATAGAGAGACTAGCCAAAGTGGCAAAGCTATTAAGTGGGAGAGCAAAAATATGTAATGAGGTTTGACCCCAAAACCACTTATTCTTTTACACAGGCATTAATCAGCTATACTTTTCTTTATTCAAATTTTTTTTAAAGTAAGCTCTACAACCAATGTGGGTCTTGAACTTACAACCCCAAGATCAAGAGTCACATGCTCTACAACTAAGCCAGCCAGGCACCCTTCTTTATTCAATAATTTTTAAATGGACTGATTTTTTTTACTTAAATAAATTTTAGCTAATCTTAAGTAATAAATTCAATGACTCGGGTATATGTTTTTTAGTAACCTTGAAAACACACACCCAATCTAACAGCATTTGTCACACACTCCTCTATCTCTTCTCAGTCCTCCCCTCTTATTCACCCCCATCCTTCTCCTCACCACAGTCTCTATCCCCTCCCCTCTCCTCATCCCTACACCCCCTCTCTCTCCTTACTCATCCTACTCCCCTCTCCTCATTCCCACCCCCTCCTCACCCCATCCTCTTCTGCACCACCATTCTCTCCTCACCACCACACTACGCTCCTCCACCACCCTTCCCCTGGCCTAGGCTGAGCCCTGACAGCTCACCAACAGGTCCTTGTCCAGCAAGAAGACACAGACCATTTTGTTCAAGGACTTCAGAGCCAGGCCGGGCTGGTGGCAGCATGTACCCTATGGAGGAACTCTCATGTCTTTCTGTGGATGCAGAACAGCTCAGAATCCTAAGCACTTAGCAGGACAAGCTTGAGGTCACTGAGTTCCAGGGGGCCACTGAACCTGGACTGTTCTGGCCCAGAGATAGGATCCCATTGATGCCAGGACCACCATAAGGAGCACCTGGTCAACAAAATCACTGTTCTATGGCTGCCTCTATGTGAATGCATGTGCCTAGAAGTGAGGCAGAGGACTACAAAGTCACACTGTGTCCCCAACACATGACAATCCCAGTATGCAGCACATGCTCATCTTTGTCCTTTCAAATAACGATATTGCCTTAAAAATTTTTTTTTGAAAGACAGAGGGAAGCAAACCATAAGAGACTCTTAACAATAGAAAACAAACTGAGGGTTGATGGAGGTGGGCAGGTGGGTGGTTGCCTAAATGGGTGATAGGTATTAAGGGGGGCACTTGTTATGATGAGCACTGGGTGTTATATATAAGTGATGAATCACTGAACTCTACTCCAGGGTGTTATATATAAGTGATGAATCACTGAACTCTACTCCTGAAACCAGTATTACACTACATGTTAACTAACTAGAATTTAAATAGAAATTTGGAAATAAATAAATAAATCATTCATCTATTCAAGAAAAAAGTGGCATAATTTTTCTTATTTAGATATAATTTGTATAACATAAAATTCACCTTTTAAAGTATATAATTCAGGGGCACCTGGGTGGCGCAGTCGTTAAGCGTCTGCCTTAGGCTCAGGGCGTGATCCGGGTGTTCTGATCGAGCCCCACATCGGGCTCCTACGCTGGGAGCCTGCTTCTTCCTCTCCCACTCCCCCTGCTTGTGCTCTCTCTCGCTGGCTGTCTCTCTGTCAAATAAATAAATAAAATCTTTAAAAAAATAAAAAATAAAAAAATAAAGTATATAATTCTGTGCTTTTAATATGTTCAAAAAGTTGTACACCATCATGACTACCTAATTTCAGAACACTTTCAGAAACCACCCCAACAAGTAACCACTTACCTATACACAGTCACTCCTCATTCCCTCCTCCCAGCAACTACTAATCTACTTTCTGTCTCTGTGGATTTGCCTTATCTGGACATTTCATATAAATGGAACCACACAGTATGTAGCCCTCTTTCACCTAACATAATGTTTTCAAGATTCATCAATGTTGTAACAGGTATCAGTACTTATTCCCTTTTATGGCTAAGCTATATTCCATTGTATCCCATGGATACTCCACATTTTGTTTATCGAATCATCAGTTAATGGACGTTTGAGCTGTTTTCACTTTTTGACTATCATAAATAATGCTACTATGAGCATTCATTTTTCTGGGAACATATGTTCAGTGGCATATTTGTAAATATTTTCTTCCATTCTACAGGTTTTCTTTTCATTTTCTTATTTCTGTCTTCTGAAACACAAATGTTGCTGCAATTGGTTTTTCTGGATATTATACCCTTATCAGATATAAGTGAAGTCCAATATATTTAGTTTTCTTTAGTTGTTTATGCTTTAGTGTCACACCTAAAAAACTTAATCTAAGGTCATTGCCTAATCCAAGGTCATGAAGATATTTTCTTCTAAGAGTGATACAGTTTTAGCTATTACATTTAGGTCTTTGATCCATTTTGAGTTAATGTTTGTGTATGGTGTGAGATAGGGATCCAAATCCATTATTTTGCATGTGAATATCCAGTAAACACATTAAAATCAATTACATCTTGGCGCACCGGCTGGCTCGGTCAGTACAGCATGCAACTCTTGATCTCAGGGTTGTGAGTTCCAGTCCCATGTTAGGTGGGGCTTTAAAAAAAAATAAATAAGTCAGTTGTATCTTATATATTGGCAATAAAGAACTGGAATATAAAAAATTTTTAAATATCATTACAAAAGTTCCCTGACATGA
The DNA here is from genome assembly GCF_023065955.2 of Ursus arctos. Classification (NCBI taxonomy): domain Eukaryota; kingdom Metazoa; phylum Chordata; class Mammalia; order Carnivora; family Ursidae; genus Ursus; species Ursus arctos. The sequence goes on from NW_026622819.1 coordinate 61,913,761, forward strand.
CATAATTAGGTACAAACTAGCAAAACATGTTCAAAACTACAAAACTCTAGGGTGCCTGGGTGGCTCAGCCGTTAAGCGTCTGCCTTCGGCTCAGGTCATGATCCCAGAGTCCTGGGATTGAGCCCTGCATTGGGCTCCCTGCTCAGTGGGAGCCTGCTTCCTCCTCTCACACTCCCCCTGCTTGTGTTCCCTCTCTTGCTGTCTCACTCTCTGTCAAATAAATAAATAAAATCTCAAACGACTACAAAATGCTGATGAAAAACATCAAAAACCTACATAAATGGAGAGGCACACCATGTTCATAATTGCAAAACTGAACATGATAAAGATATCAATTCTCCCAAACTGACCTATAAATTTAACAGAATTCCAATCAAAATCCCAGCAGGAGTTTTTTCTGTAGATATAGACAAGTGATCCTAAAATTTAAATGGAAAGGCAAAGGAACTAGAAAAAAATGAAATAATTTTTAAAAACAAGTATAAAGTTGGAAGACTCACATTATACAATTTCAAGACTAATGATATATCTACTATAACCTAGACAGAATAGTACTGGGGCGCTTGAGTGGCTCAGTTGGCTAAGCAACTCCCTTCGGCTCAGGTCATGATCCCAGGGTCCTGGGATCAAGCTCCCCATCAGGCTCCCTGCTTAGCAGGGGAATCTGCTTTTCCCCTTCCCCCAACTCATGCTCTCTCTCTCACTCACTCTCTCTCTTTCAAATAAATAAATAAAAATCTTAAAAAAAAAAAAGGAATGGTACTGGCAAAGGAATATACACAGATAGAATCATACAATATATGACCTTTCATGACGTATATTTTCAGAAGTAGACCCACACAAATACGGCCAGCTGATTTTCACAAAGACACAAAAGTGATTAAAGATGAAATGATAGCTTTTTTCAACAAATGGCATTAGAACAATTGGACATCCATACGAAAAAAAAAAGGATATCAACCTACACCTTACACCTAATACTAAACTAACTCAAAATGGATCATAGACCTAAAACCATACAACTTTCAGAATAAAACATAGGAGATGGGGTGCCTGGGTGGCTCGGTTGTTAGGGATCTGCCTTCAGCTGGGGTCATGATCCTGGGGTCCTGGGATTGAGCACCGCATTGGGCTCACTGCTCGGTGGGAAGCCTGCTCCTCCCTCTCCTACTCCCCCTGCTTGTGTTTCCTCTCTCAATATGTCTCTCTCTGTCAAATAAATAAATAAAATCTTTTTAAAAATAAAACAAAACATAGGAGAAAATCTTCATGATGTGGAATTAGATACATAATTCTTGGTGATGACAAAAACTCAATTCACAAAAGGGCTTATTAAAATTAAAAGCATTTGTTTTGCAAAAATACTGTTTAAAAATTAAAAGACAAGCTATTTGCAAGTATTTGCAAAAAACATACTCAAAAAGGATGGACTTATGCCTAGAATATATAAAGAACTCCCAAGACAAAACAAAAAGAAAACAACTCTATTTAAAAATGGGCAAAAGGCTTCAACAAACACGTCACTAAATAGGATATACAAATAGAAAATAAACACATGAAAAAATACTCAACATCATATGCCATTAAGGGAAACGTGATTTAAAACCATGATGTCATACTAAAATAAAAAATACTTATAATAATTTCAAGTGCTGAAAAGGATGCAGAGCAAGTCAAACCCTCATGCATTGCTGGTGGGAATACAAAATGATACGGTCATTCTAGAAAACATTTTGGCAGTTTCTTATACATCTAAAAATACTCTTACCATATGAACCAGCAATCCCACTCTTGGGTATTTACCCAAGAGAAATGAAAACTAATGTTTACAAAAAGAGCTTATGGCAGCTCTATTCATAATTGTCCAAACTGAAAACAACCCAAATGTCTTTCAATTAGGTGAATGAATAAACTGGTACATCCATCCAATGGAATATTACTCAGCATGTATCAATAGTGTCTAGGTGAATTGCGAAAGTTACGCTATTCAAAAGCCCATCTCAAAAGGTTATAAACAATATGATTCTATTTATATTCCATACGCAATAAAAAAAACTACTGATGGATTTCAGTTCAATGGTTGCCAAGTTGGCCCCAGGGGAGGTAAGTGTTAGTTTCCTAGGGCTGACATAAATAACAAAGTACCATAAAATTGGCTGTCTTAAAGCAACCAAAATTTATTCTCTCACAGTTCTAGAGGTTAGAAGTCTGAAATCAAGGTATTAGCAGGACAATGCTTCTTCTGAAATGACTAGAAGAAGAACTTACTTTTCTCTTCCAGCTTCTAGTAGCCCCATCCTTACATTCCTTGGCTTGTAATAAATAGCATAACTCCAATCTCTGCCTCTATCTTTACATGGCCTTTACCCTGTGTGTGCCTCTAACTTTGCATGGTGTTTTCCTCCTTTTTAAAAGACACTGGTGGTTAGAATGGCTAAAATTAACAAGACAGGAACAACAAATGTTGGCGAGGATGTGGAGAAAGGGGAACCCTCCTACACTGTTGGTGGGAATATAAGTTGGTACAGCCACTCTGGAAAACAGTATGGAGGTTCCTCAAAAAGTTAAAAATAGAGCTACCCTATGACCCAGCAATTGCACTAATGGGTATTTACCCCGAAGATACAGATGTAGTGAAAAGAAAGGCCACATGCACCCTAATGTTCATAGCACCAATGTCCACAATAGCCAAACTGTGGAAGAAGCTGAGATGTCCTTCAAGAGATGAATGGATAAAGAAGATGTGGTGCACATATTCAATGAAATATTACTCAGCCATCAGAAAAGATTAATACCCACCATTTACATCGACATAGATGGAACTGGAGGGGCTTATGCTAAGAGAAATAAGTCAAGCAGAGACAGACAATTATCATATGGTTTCACTCATATGTGGAATAGCGCAGAGGACCATAGGAGAAGGGAGGGAAAACTGAATGGGAAGAAATCAGAGAGGGAGACAAACCATGAGAGACTCTTGACTCGGAAACACACTGAGGGTTGTGGAAGGGTGGGAGGTAAGGGATGGGGTAACTGGGTGATGGGCATTAAGGAGGGCACATGATCTGATGAGCACTAGGTGTTAATATGCAACTAATGAATCGTTGAACACTACATCAAAAACTAATGATGTACTATATGTTGGCTAATTGAATTTAAATAAAAAATAAATTAATTAAATAAAATAAATAAAAGACACTGGCAATGCCTGGGTGGCTCAGTCAGTTGGGCGACTTGACTTGATTTGGGCTCAGGTCATGATCTCCGGGCCCTGGAATCAAGCTCTGTGTCAGGCTCCATGCTCAGCAGGGAGTCTGCTTGAGATAGTCTCCCTCTACTCACCCCCCACCCCGCCGTGGGTGTATTCATGCATGCACACACTCCCTCTCTCTCTCTAAAATAAAAAAATCTTAAAAAAAAAAAAAAAGACACTGGGGTGCCTGGGTGGCAGTCAGCTGAGCATCTGACTCTTGATTTTGACTCAGGTCATGATCTCAGGGTCATGATCTCAAGCCCAGTGCTGGACTCTGCATCAGCATGGAGTCTGCTTGTCCCTCTCCCTCTGTCCCCCTCACCCCCCCTCAAATAAATACATAAAATCTTTAAAAGACACCAGTTATATTGGATTAGAGCCCACCCAATGGCCTCATCTTCACTTGATTACATCTCCAAAGGCCCTTTCCAAATAAAGTTACATTCACAAGTACTGGAGGTTAGGACTTCAACATATCTTTGGGGGGGGGGGTAGGAAGGATATAACTCAACCTATAAAAAAGTGACAGAACTGTTCTGATTCTGATTACAATAATGGTTTCAGGAATCTGTTCATGTATTAAAACTGATAGAATTGTACATTTTTAAAAGTTACTATAAATTTAAACACAAAGCAAAAAAAGGAAAAGCATAGGTATAGAGATGTCAACTTGCATTTTGCTAAGGAAAGGACATTTAAAATATATACACTGCCACCATTTACTACTCTCATCATTTTGTTGAAGAAAGGATTGATGAATACCAAAAAGTAAGAACAACATAACCTCAAATAGCATCAGTCTGTTCATTACAATAAATTTAGAGTAAAGATCAATTCATTACAAAGAGAGCATTATCGGCCAAATACATAATATAAAAACTGAAAGAACTGAAGGTGGAAATAAACAGGTGAACCAGTGTAGTTGGAGACTTCGATACTCTGAATAACAGATAGAACAAATAGATGGAAGATCAACAGAGAAAGAGAGGACTTGAACAACACTATAAGATAATATATCGAACAGATATCCATAGGGAACACTTCATCCAAAGCAGAATACATGATCTTTTAAGTGTACATGGTACATTATCCAGGATAAAACAAAAGTGAGGCCATAAAACAAGTCTCAACAAATTTAAAAGGACTGAAATCATACAAAGTATGTTCTGTGACTACAATGGAATAAAATTAGAAGTAACAGGAAAAAAATTGGGGTTCACAAATATATGAAAATTAAACAACACACTCCTAATAAAAAATCAGTGGGTCAAAGAAGAAATTACAAGGGGAATTAAAAAATATGTATCTATGAATGAAAACAAAAACACAACATACCAAAATCTACAAGATGTGGTTAAGGCACTGCTTACAGGGTGTACACAGCTATAAATATATTTAAAAATAAGAAAAATCTCAAATCAATAACCTAATTTTCTACCTTAAAATACCACAAAAAGAAGAGCAAACTAAACCTAAAGAAAGCAGAAGGAAATAAATAATAATTAGAGCAAAAAATAAATGAAAAAGAGAACAGGAAACAATAGAGCAAATCAATGAAACTAAAAGTTGGTTCTTTGCAAAGACCAACAAAATTGACAAGTAAAGCTAGCTTGACCAAGAAAAACGAGAAAGCTAATCCAAATTACTAAAATCAGGTATATAAGAGGGGACATTACTACTGACCTTCCAGAAATGAATTATGAGGAAATACTATGTATGTCAACATGAAATGAGATGGACAAATTCCTAGAAAGACAAAAACTACCAAAATTGACTCAAGAAGAAATAGAATGGGAGCAACTCAAATGTCTATCATTGAGGAATGGATAAACAAAATATGGTATATCAATATAATAGAATATTATTTAGTCATAAAAAGGAGTAAAGTACTGACACATGCTACAACATGGATGACCACTGAAAACATAATGCTAACTGAAAAAAGCCAGACACAAAAGGTCACATATTATGTAATTCCACTTATATGAAATGTCCACAATAGACCAATCCATGGAGACAGAAAATAGATTAGTGGCTGGTAAGGGAGAGGGAAATGGGGCATGACTCCTAATAGGTACAGAGTTTCTTTTAGTGGTGATGAAAATATTCTGGGAGGTAATAGTGATGTTGCACTACTCTGTAAATATAGTAAAGAATGCTGAATTGTACACTTTAAAAGGGAGGATTTTGTAGTCTTTGAATTATACACCAATTTTCATCTATGACTAATTCTCAAATGCTTCAACAAAAATAATAATAAAATGGAATGAGTCAATGAGGCAATTAATAGTTTGCAAAATATTGATTGGTGACTCTAGGTGAGAGCTCATTGTTCCATTCTTGCAAATTATGGCACCATTCTTACAACTTTACAAGTTTTTCAAAATACAGAAGTATTGTCTAATGAAAAAGATCTAGGAAATTCAGAAGGGCTTAAGCAATATTCTGAACTTATGTAAGTCACATGGAAATACAATGTCTAGGTAGCATTCCATCTGTATTTGTCAATATTTTTTTATTTGTAAGTGACAGAAACCCATTTCCAACTGATTTATCTCAAAAGGGCATTTATTAGCTCACAGAATTGTTAAGCTCAGAAATAGGACCTGTCAGGCATGACTGGATCCACACATTCAAATGACATCCTCAAGAATTCGCCTTGCTCTCTTTATCTCTGTTCTCTGCTTTCCTCCATCTTCGTCTCATTATCAAGCAGTTTTGCCATTCCTGGTGAAAAGATGGTTGTCACCAAGTTCAGGCTTATATTCTATGCTTTCAGCAGCTCCAGTAAAAAAATAAAATAAAATAAAAGCATGCTTGTTTAACAGATCCAGCAAATGTTTCATTGACTCTGATTGTCCTGCTTTAGATGATTTATCTCTAAAACAGTCTTTGAAGCAAAAGAGATGCAAAATTCCCTGCTTTTTTTTAAATAGGCAAAATAGATTAAAGCAAAACAGAAACATGTTGCATAAAAGTAGTTGCCCTTCCTCTCCTGTTGCCCAGTGCATCAGTTTTTCCCAGAGACAACATGGTACCAATCTTCTGGCAACCTTCCCAAGAAATTCTTTTACTACACAGTCACACATGTGTGGTGCATGCATGCACACACTCACGCACACACTCACACACACATACGGATGGTGGCATACTGTACACATTGTGCTGTAGCTCATTTTGTTCACAATATAATAAATCCTGGAAGTTGTTTCATTTCATCACATATAGATCTGCTTCCTGTTTTTAATGGATGCATAGTATCACAAAACATAAATATACTGTAAAAAACTTCTTCATTTCATTCAACAAACTCACAACAGATATCGGAAATTTAACATCTTATATGTAGAGTTTGGGTTATTTTTCTCTAACATCATGAAATTGCCCTATTTTTCTTTCTTTTTAAACTTTATTTATTTGATAGAGAGTAAAAGCAGGGGGAGCTGCAGAGGGAGAGGGAGAAGAAGCAGGCTCCCCGCTGAGCAGGGAGCCTGATGTGGGGCTCGATTCCAGGACCCTGAGATCATGACCCGAGCTGAAGACTGACACTTGACCAACTGAGTCACCCAGGCACCCCTGCCCTATTTTTCTGCCCTCCAATACACTTTTAAGCTATTCCTGCAAGTTATCCTTATATGATTTGAGACTGTCCCATCCAGAAAGATCTCTTGGTCCTGAAATGTATACATTTCATTACCCATTCACTTGTAGGAATTATTTCTAAATGTGTTGAATATTCACAGGCTTGGCTGAGATGGAAAGTTGGTCAGTTTCTTCAAGCTGTTCTCTACAATTTGTTCCTATTCTCATTTCATAAATGAGGCAGTTACTTTATGTTTGAATTAAAATGATACACACTGAAATAGTACCATAGTTAAAATATTAATAAAGTCTCACTATACGCAGAAAACAGAAGCAATACAATCCTCCGCCCCACCCACAATTTAAAACATCTGCCAAGAATTACATAATTGTAAAACTAGCAGGCCAGGTGAATTTAATCTGTGCTTACGTAGTTGCCAAATTGGGCATCCTTCAGCTGGCAAAAAGAAACACTACAGCTTTTATGTGCTTTGGAAAATTTTCCCAAGTTAAATTTTCACTTGTCCACTTTACATCCACTTGTTATTGTAATGTACTATCATCTCTAGGTTCCATAACAGTGTCCTTTAAATACTTTGTTAGGTAATAATTCTGATTACAGAGCTATGAGAGGTGGCCCCCAAATGTGAGAGATGATAATAACCTTAAGAGGAAGGCCAATCATCAGGATATACCACGCTGACAATTTAAAAGTGTACACTCAAGCATGAGAGACTGTGGACTCTGAGAAACAAGCTGAGGGCCTCAGAGGGGAGGGGGATGGGGGAATGGGATAGACCGGTGATGGGTAGTAAGGAGGGCACGTATTGCATGGTGCACTGGGTGTTATACGCAACTAATGAATCATCGAACTTTACATCAGAAACCGGGGATGTACTGTATGGTGACTAACAGAATATAATAAAAAAATATTTAAAAAAAAGAAGTGTAGTACACTCTGCCGAAGAACACAAATCATGCTAAGAAATTTTAGAGAAATCAGCATTAAAACAAAAATGAGTGATGTCAGTTATTAACACGGAAGTGGACGAGTTTTGAATTATATAAAAGTTTTAGATCTGTGTCCCTCTCATAAAAAGAACTGGCCTTGAAATTCCTTCGAAATTTTCCTTTCTGGTCTGGGTCTTAATAGCTGTGGGACACCTGGCAAGCAACTTACCCTCTCAGAAACTCAGTTTTCTCACTAGGAAATGGGGGTGATAGTAGGATTTGGTTCACGGAGCTCTCCTGAGGATTAAATGAGATCATTCACATAAAGTGCTCTTTGAAGTGACTGTTACAGAACAAATAATCAAGAAAGGCTTACAATAACAGCAGTGGTAGTTTCGTTGTGGTTTATTTCAAAACATGAGTTGGATTATTTCCCACAGACCTGATCTAACTGCATTATCTAGGAGCTAAAACCACCAGTTTCAATAAAAATCAGAATAGAGGGTGCCTATTGAGAGAAGGGGGTTGAGGACTAACTATAACGAGGCATGGAGGAACTTTCTGGTGCAGTGGAGATCTATATCTTTATTGGGGGGTTGGTTGTCAAATTTCATTGAATCATATCCTTAAGATGAACACATTTCACTGCATGTAAACTTTCAATTTGATTTTTAAAAATTAGCATCTTAAGGTAATGACTGTCCTACTGAGGGAACAAAGGCACCACTTCTTAAAGTTTAGCAGGTAAGAGACAGGAATTATTTTTGAGGCCATGCAAACACGGAAAACTGGTTTTACTTCCTGGCCAAAGACTACAAAGTCCCACAGATGGGAAAGTGGCAGAAAACAAACAAAGAAAATTAGAAGCAATGTGGTAGCTTCAAGCTCCACAGCAGCTTCCCTATATCTAGGTTTATGGCAGAGGGAGAAGGCAGTGAAGCGCCGATCGAAATCTGGGAAACCCAAGAATAAGACATGTGTGCCACCTTCTGTCTGGCATTTGAGAGTAGTACCCCACAGACGTCCCCTGTAGTGGGCAGGGGCATGCAGTAAAAAGGACAGGATGCTACATCTGGGCAAGGAGTCAGGGAGACTGCTTGGGTCTCTAGAGGCTCCCCTGTACATCTGAATGCCCCAGACTGGTCAAGGCAGAGATGACAATAACAACAGTAAAAATACATTTGAAGTCTTCCTATGTTCCGAGTACTTTTCTAAATGCTTTATATGTGTTATCTCAGTTAATCTTCTCAGAAATCCTATGTAAGTAGATACTATCTTTATTTATCCCTTTTTACTGATCAAGAAAGCAAGGCCAGGATGGCAAAGAAGTTTGATCAAGGATGTAGAGCTAATAAGTGGTGGAACTTGGCATTACGTAAGCAGATCCTTCTATCCTCCAACTTTTCTTTTCAAAATTGTTTTTTGCTGTTCCGAATCGTATTAGAATCAGCTTGTCATTTTACAAAAAAAGCCTGCCAGGATTAGGGTTGCACTGATTCTATAAATCAATTTCAAGAGAATTGGCATCGTAATAGTATTGAATCTTTGAATTGATGAATCTAGTGTATTTCTTCATTTATTTATGTCTTCCTTAATTTCTCTGAAATTTTACACTGTTTAAAGTTTTCGGTGTACAGGTCTTGCACATATTTTGTTAAATTTATCCCTTACTATTTCATATCTATTCATGGTACTATACATGATTTTTTTACTTTTTCAGTTTCAATCATTTATTGCTACCATATAAAAATACAATTAAATGCTCTTTACTGAAATACAATTCACATTCCATAAAATTTGCCCTTTTAAAGAATATAGCTCAGTGATTTTATTATATTCACAAAGTTGTACAATCATCACCATTATCTAATTCCGTAACATCTTCATCACCCCAAAGAGAAACTCCATCCATTAGCAGTTGCTCCCCATTTCCCCCTCTCCCAGCTGTTGGCAACAACTAAGCTGCTTCCATTTCTATGGATTTACCTGTAGAATTAATTTTTATGTATTGACCTTATATCACGAGACCTTGCTAAACTCATCTATTATTTCTAGAGTTTTTACAGGTTTCTCTGGATTTTCTACATATACGTTCATGTTGTCTGCGTGACTGAATATACAGACAACATTCAGACCATATATGACAACAGAACTCTGACCCACAAGCCCTTCAGCAATTTGGCTCTAGGAAGCCAAATTACCTCTGAAGCCATCAACACAGCATGGTCAGAACTTGATCCGTGACTGCCAGCGTCCCGGCTTTTTGACACTGCTTCCAACTCAAGACCAATCAGAAAAACACAAACATGCTCCCTAAACCATCACATAAGATGCCACTTCTGGCTAACCCACCTCTAGCTTCCCTATGATAACAGCCTCCAATCAGTGCAGACTTGAAGTGCAGACTTTCAACTATAGGCTTTCCCACCCCCCTACCTGACTTTCGGTCTCTGCCAAAGGCAAGTGTTAGTGGCTATCTGCTATAACACACTCTGAATAAATGGCCGATTTTCACTCGGGTAGTCTTCATTTGTGAATAAAGACAGTGGTACTTCTTTCTTTCCAATCTGTGACCCTTTTATTTCTTTGCCTCGCCTTATTACTCTAGATAGGACCTCAAATATAATGCTTAATAAAAGTGGTGAAAGCAGACATCCCTAGCTTGTTCCTCATCTTAAAATATTAAGATGTCTTTAACGAAATTAAATTGCTATAATATTTAGACTTCTTTGGATATATTTAGAAGTATGGGATAATAGTTTTATTTTTAAATATCAATATATGCAGTATGTTAATAAATCTCTTATAACTATTTAAACTTATGATGAAAAAGTTTAAATGTCAACTAAAAATTGGGTAAAGAGTTACTTAGATGTTCAAAATTCTTTTATAAGGCAATGAGGAAAGTTTGAAGCCGGCCCCAGTAAAGGCTGTCACTGAATCTGGGGGAGAGACACTGTCCAGGTTTGTCAGCAGAGGTTGACCAAGAGGATTGGGGTCCAACTGGGGTCCAACTAGCAAGAAGTTGTCTGCCATTATACAGAATTAGGATGCAGAGTCAGAAATTAAAGAGGTATTAAAAATAAATAAAATTACACTTTATGCACACCTGAGCTTGTGACTGAAATTTAAATTCACATTGTGATTATAACAATTATTATGATAATTAGAGAGCTTGGAGACTTTTAAGACAGACGCTGCATTTTGAAAACCTCCTGCTGCTGGGGAAAATTGCAAATAAGAAAGAACCTTTCCTTAGTTGGCACAATTCCTTCTCTCCCTGGGCATTACCTTACTAACTAGAACTGAAGAATCATATTTGCAATGCTAATACCTGGCCCTGGGGAAGGCCCATAGTTACCCATCTGGCCTATTTACAATTTCTATCTTCCCAAATAAAAAGCTGCCCAAATGTCAGCAGCAGTTCCCAGTAACCAAAAAGCAAGGGTCCCCCAAAGAAAAGAGCAACCACTGCAGACTGGCATCAATTTAGTTGGGAGTCATGTCTGTCCACGGGTGACAGAGAGCCATCTGAAGAAACAGAGACAAGGCAGGAAAAGTGCTCAGCCCTCATCTTCCCCCAGGAAAACATACCTTACTAAAACAAGCCACATTCTGCACACTTGAAGTACTAGGTAGAGTCCCCTAGTCCCCAGAGAGCTGGAGTAGGGATTTGGAACAAAACCCAAGAACCCTCAGATCCCCAGGGCATCCAGATCCTGGGACTGCTCAAGTATGGAACTGGGCCAGAGGGGTTGCTTTTCAGTTTTAACCACTGACTCTTTCAGCATCTTAGTCCTTTCCCTGGTAGGAGGCATCCCAGACTGCGCATTTCCAACCCTGATGAAAAGCAGGATTAAAAGCAGGGAGAGGGGGAGCTATACCCCCTAATGAACTCTTCTCCATTGGCTCCTGATAAGGCTGAGTGGTCTGCAAACAACTTGGGGTTCATTACTGACAACAGAAATGGCACTGGAATTTGTCAGGACCAGAGGAGTTGGGCTTTTAAGTGAACTAGTAACACCAGCACTAACAACAAAACTCAGTTAAATAAATAGTATGATACGAATAATTTCAGCAAGGTCACGAGTAATAGGATCAATATGTAAGAATCAATGCTTTTTCTACTTAGTAACAATGAACAACCTGAAAATAAAATAAAGAAAATAATTCCAGGGATGCCTGGGTGGCTCTGTCAGTTAAGTGTCTGCCTTCAGCTACAGTCATGATCCCAGGGTCCTGGGATCAAGCCCCGAGGTAGGTTCTCTGCTCAGTGGGGAGCCTGCTTCTCCCTCTCCCCCTGCTTGTGCTGTCTCTCTCTCTCTGTCAAGTGAATAAATAAAGTCTTTTAAAAAAATGTTGCTGAGAAGTCAAAGCGTTCTTTAGATTTAACAAATGGAGGTTTTATTAGTTATCTATTGCTGTGTCACAATACTGTAAACTTCAGCAGCTTACAACAACAAATGTTATTAACTCATGCTATTTCTGAAAGCCAAGAACTCAGAAGCTGCTTAGCTGGATGGTTTTGGCTCCGAGTTTCTCACAGGCTGCTGTCAAGACGTCAGGCAGGACTGCAGTCATCTGAGAGGTTAATGGGGCTGTAGGATCGTCTTCCAGGCCTGGCCCACTCAGAGCTGGCTTCCCCAGAGCAAGCAATCCAAGAAGGAGAGGTTGAAGCTACAATGTGACTCAGCCTTGGAAGTCATACACCACCACTTCCAGTGTATTTGATGCATCAGAAGCGAGTACAACCCACACTTAAGGAGAGGGGGATTAGACTCTACCTTTTAAAGAACATTAAAGAACTTGTGGCCATATTTTAAAACCGCCGTGGACGTTGGGTGATCTGAGTGAGCACTTTATCTGTGGAGCATTGAGGGACAGACTGGAGTGGGTGGAGAAGTCAATGTGAGGCTCGGAAATGGAGGCTGCTAATGCAGATGACTCGGGAAGTTTATGAAGGAGACAAAAGAAACGGGATGGAAACTAGAGGAGAAAGCGAGTGGAGTGAAAAGAAAGCTCGGGTTGTGGCTGTTTTTCAGATGGCACGGACTTATTCATGTTTAAGATCATGGGAAGGACAGAGATGGGATGGAGCAGCGGGATACACAGCTAAGGGAAGAACATGCGGGAGTGTAAGGTTTGAGGACGATGGGAGGGAACTGCGTGCAGGGCATAGCTGTGAAGCTCAGCTTTAGATGTGATGAGAAACAGCACATCTAATGCCACAAGAGGGCAGGAGGACGGGGGGGGGGGGGGGGGGGGATGTGGTTGTGAGCACACCGGGGGTGGCTTGGGAGGATGAGCGAGTTCCCATCTGATGGTTCTAATTTCCTTTGTGTGAAAATAGCAAGGTCTTCTGAGAGTATGGAGGGAGCTGGAACAGTCAGAAGTTTAAGGAGAGTAGTAAATGTGACATAAATAACTGTAGAGAGTGGAAAATCAAATTGATTAAACAGAGAATCATGCAGGCTATTGAGGGCTGATATGATGTTGATAATCATATTAGTCTGCTGGAATTATGAGGAAATCTTTTAAAAGGGAGAGCAAATGGTATCAGAATAAAAGAGAAAATCATGGGGCACCTGTCTGGCTCAGTCCATAGAGCATACGACTCTTGATCTCAGGGTCATGAGTTCAAGCCCCATGTTGGCCATGGAGCCTACTAAAAAAATAATAAAAATAAATAAATAAATAAATAAATAAATAAATAAATAAATAAAAATTGTTTAAAAAGAGATAATCAAATTTCCAGAGGAAAAAAAAACTGAAACTGAAACAAAAGGTGAGAACAACTTGAAGTTTCTCCAGCCTCAGAGGCAGGGGATATAAGGAAATAGGAATGAGACATGGCCAACTAATAAGGTAATCCTCCCCAGCTTTTGTCAAGCAACTGGCAGTAAGAGAAGTGGGTGTCCATATAAGCACCTAAGCCAAAGAGGCAAGACATTGCTGTGCCCACGGTAATAATGTGGTTGTCTCCAGTTCCAGTTCAACATACTAAAGAATGTTCCCCACCCAGCAGCAAGTCCAAATTCTTTCCTGAAATTACTGTTAACAAGGTGTGGTAAACAGATGCAGCACTCACAGGTGGGCTAATAGGGAACTTCAAAAATTAAGATGAGCACCCACCAAGGATGACAAAACATTTGAGGAATGTTTTCAATCAAAAATGAGAAACACCATCCCCCACAAAAGAGAAGAGTAACACCTAAGGAAATACAATAGACCAAACAGAACATGACTTAGTTCTTCTCTCTTATGAGCGAGGGGGAAGAAACTGGCTCAGGGTGTCTTACACCTGAACCCCAGCTTTGAAATTCACAAGTCAAGAATTTGACTCTTTTGTATTCTGGTTCTATTGTGACAATCTCCCTTAAGGCAAAGGATGACTCAGAGTCTAGTCATCTGAGTAGAGAGTTACATACTGGATAAAAACACATGGGTTTAAATATCAAAATATTTTCCCAGCACACCAAACAAAAGATTATGTTATGTATGTTACAATGTTAATGTAACAAACAGTAGGTTCAAGATGGAAAGCACTAAAAGGAACAAATAGTAATATTTCATATCAGTAAAAGAACAATTAACAAAAAAGTACTGAATTTTTATATATTTCACATTAGAGCTTTTAAGTAAATAGAGCAAAATCTAATATAAATGTCAAACTTCTGAGTTAAGAGGATGAATTTTCTCCCTTAATACCTAATGAAATGAGCAATAAATGGTACATAGACATGTTGTCAACATTCGCAAAATTGGACTGGTGGCCAAGAAAATAACCAGAAGAGTCTGGAGCAAATGGAGAGGTCCAACTTCGCTTAGCTCCCAGAAACATTACTAGTGAATTAATAAGTTCCTGAAGATTCTTGCTAATGGCATCAAACCTGGAGTGATCCAACTCAAATAAGAATCCTTATCTTTTACCACTTCTTTAAAAAAATTTTTTTTATTTATTTATTTGAGAGAAAGAGAGCGAGTGCATGCAGGAGTAGGGGGGAGGGGCAGAGAGAGGGAGAAGCAGTCTCTCCGCTGAGCAGGGAGCCCCAGTGGGGCTCGATCCCAATGACCTGAGCAAATGCTTAACAAACCGAGCCACCCAGGCACCCGTCTTTTATTACCTCTTCCGACTAAGAAAGTAGTACATATGGCTCCTGGAGAAGAATGGGGAAGGTAAGCAATGGGGCTGACTCTCAAACAAAAGGGAAAATTTCAGAACTACCCACTGAACTGGGAGAATGTCCCAAAGAAGAAATAGACAATAAACTTTGAAAAGATTGTTTTAAAGCCCACTGACCAAAGGCCGCCGGGAACATATCCATAAAAAGTTAGATTAACTGCCCCTGCAGCAAGGGACAAAGTACTCCAGAGGAACCGCAGAGCCCTTAGCAAGAGGACCTTGGAGGGCGCTTCTCACAGGACTGGGACTTGTGCTGGATTATTCCCAGAAAAGTTAAAGAAGTAGGGACCAGTTATGGACTGAAGGTTGTCAAAAAGTTGGGGCAATTTAGTGGCTGGATAGCTAAATAATTTTTATCTAGGAAGTATGAGGGTTAAAGCAGGCTAACGTCATTGGTAAAAGAGCGGCTATGACTCAGTTTAGTCAGAAGTGGGGGATGTTTTCTTGTTTTTATGGTTGCAAAGTGGTCTTTCTCTGTGTTGTTCCAGAAATGGTCACAGAGTGGCCTTGTGTACATTTTATCTACATTCTAAGAAGTATTGGGGTTGTTTTTTTTTTTTTAAAGATCTTATTTATTTGAGAGAAGTATTGGGTTGGTTTTTTTTTTTTTTAATATTTTATTTATTTGAGAGAGAGAGAAAGAGAGCATGTGAGAGACAGAGAATGAACAGGGTTGGGGGGTGCAAAGAGAGAGGGAAAATCAGATTACCCGCTGAGCAGGGAGCCCAACTCGGGGCTCCATCCCAGAACTCTGGGATCATGACCTGAGCCGAAGGCAGACACTTAACTAACTAAGCCACCTAGGGGCCCTTAGTATTGTTTATGTTCATTTGGGAACATCATGGCCTGGCTGTTAGCTGCCAACAAGGGAGCTTTACACTTTCTCAAGATAATCAACTTCCCTAGTAGTAAGGTAAATACAAACTATCAACAAATATCTTTTTTCATACATCAGACTGACAAAAATAAAAAAGTAATAATACCCAGTACTAAGGGAAATGTAAGGAAATAGGTTTTCTCATATGTTGTATGGTGTGAATTGTTATAGCTTTTATTATTATTATTATTACAGAGAATTTCAAACACATATAAAAGGAGACAATGGTATAATGAATTACCATTATATCAGCTTCAATCTACTTCTCTCCTTCCAGTACTTTTCTGAACCAAATTACTTTATCGTAAATACTTCAGTATGTATCTCTACCATTATCACGTCCAAAATAGCCCCTCCCCATTCCTTAATTTAATGAAATATCTAGTCAGTGTTCAAATTTCCAAATGTCTTAGAAACACACTTCTTAATTTTATAGTTCACTTGAATCAAGATCCAAATAAGGTCCAGACACAGCTTTTTAAAGTAATATGGTATTACACATTAAAAACAAACCATACAGAGATGCCTGAGTGGCACAGTCGATTATGTGTCCGACTCTTGATTTCAGCTCAGTTCATGATCTCAGGATGGTGAGATAGAGCCTTGTGTCAGGCTCTGTGCTGGGTGTGAAGCCGGCTTAAGATTCTCTCTCCCTTTCCCTCCGCACTTCTTCCCACCCTGTTCCCTCTCTCTCTCTCTCTCTCTCAAATAAATTAATTAACTAATTCATTAATTAAAATTAAAAAATATATATTTACCCTCTGATCTAGTGATCCTTGTCCTAACAGTCTAAGAACAAATCAATGAGAATATTTATTGTGGCATTGTTTGTAATAACAAAAAACTTGAGAACTTAATAGTCCATCAATGGAGGAACTCTCTATTGATGAATAATGTGTATGTCTATAGTCTGGGTAACTATGTTGCTATTAAAAAATCAACTTGGATCTATAGCTACTGATCCAGCAGGCTGCCCTGATGAATTAAAAAAGAAAGGATGTAACTGAGAAATGTGTATAATTTATGATCTTGCTTTTGTAAAAGCAAATGACAACTCACAACCTTTTATATGTATTTTATATATTTATTTGTATGTGTATACATGTATCTGTATATCTTTTCCAATAGGCTTACATGGTTATGGAGAAAAATGCGTGGGCTCACATATCTTCACAAGCATTGGGTACATGATGGTGGGCAAGGGAAAGTGCATGAAGCAAGAGAAAACAAGAAAAACAGATTAGCAAAATGGGAAAATATTTCTGGTATATGTTAAATGAAATGCAGAAATCAAAACTCTAACCATAACATTGTTGCAAATATGTAAAACTGAATATGCATGTAGAGGTAACAAAGACAAAAGAAAACTTAATTTAAATGGTAGATTTTTATCTAGGATTTTTTTTCAAAAGAAACACTGGGGGAAAAACCATTAACATTATTAACATTTTATGTGTGTGCATATATACATATTCATAATAATCAAATAAATGCATATTAGAACAAAAAAATGAAAGCAAACGAATTTTTGTCTATTTAATTTTGTCTGTCAAAAATACTAATGCAGAAAATGTCTGTTCAAATAATTACGTGGTACAAAGTGGTGTTGATGTAGTTTTGGAACGTTGGTGAGGTCCGGAGGTGACGGCCAAGAAAGAATTCTTGAGACGCCTTTGGTGCAAAAAAAGGTGATTTTAATTAAAGCACCGGGACAGGACCCTGTAGGCAGAAAGAGCCACTGCCCCGGGGTTTGTGAGGAATGGCTGATAATATATTTGGGAGTTGGGGGAGGTAAGGAAAAAAGGGAGGTGTTCAAAAGGACTTTCATATGCTAAGGAAGATTTATAGGATACTGGAGTCCTGGCTATTGTCAAGCTAAGGTTGTTTTTCCTTCTAGTAAGGCACTAACATTAAGATAGTTGGGAGCTTTCTGGAGGAATGTTATACTCTTTCTCTTACAAGTCCTTGTTATTAGGCTGCCGGTCATAAAGAAACTTAATTTTGTTTACTTTCCCTTCTGCCTCTGTTTCCCACAACACTCATGGAAGGGAGGGTGATGTTAGGGTTCCAGGAAATTGAGTTATGGGTCTCTGGAAGTTAGGCTATTGATAAGAATGCTTTTTCCTTGTAACTCACTAAGACACTGGTAAACTGATAGAGACTCATGTCCGGCAGGACTGTGATCTCTATTAGTGAACCACCTGTTTTTCCCTCCCTTAGTTTTACGGCAGCCAGGAGTGCCTGAGGAAGGTCACACAGATCCCATTCTGGGGGGAGGAGGTTGCAGGGTGTCAGCTTATGCTTTGTCCTCAGCTTGCCTTCTGCTCCCTCATCAGTGTGACTCACTTCATTTCTTTCTTAACTTTGCAGATACCAAGGCAGACCTCCTATTTGGTCAAAATTGCCCAAGCAATCCTGGAGTGCTTAGTTTAACGCAGTGTCACCTAATAAACCCTATAAAACTAGGGTTGGCATTGTGGTCATTAATGCAATTTGGCCTCAGTTGGTGTCGTAATCCAATTATTACTCCAATCAGAAATGTAAATTTCTTCACGCTGTATTTTCTACTACACTAACTGCTAATGAACAAGTTGTTAGGTACAAAGACAAGATTTATCCAATTCATCCTCCCCCAAATCATTTCCTATGTTATTCTAATTTAATGGATTGCTTGTTGCACAGGTTCTTTTGAACTCGGCTTCCGCAGGAGGCCACCAGTCCTACAGGTAAGCTGACTCAAGTCTCCCACTACTTCCCCCCATTCAATTTAAATTAATGAATTACCGTAATGCTAAATGTTCCTTCAAACAGTATGCACCACTCAGATAATTGTAAACAGAAATGCAAAGTCAACATCAAAATTGCATGGCCATACAAGGATTCAAAATGTGCTTATAATTATGTTTTAATACTATTATTCACTTGAAAATTACAATTTTTTTCTTTTTTTCCTTTAGAGAATCTGCAGACTCCCAGGAGGTCCAGGCACCAAATGGAGAAAGAGATTTAGGATTTTAAGAAGCTTATTGGTGAAAGAGGCTGGGACGATAACATCACCAATTAGCCTTTTAGTTCAATTCTAATTTAGAGCAGATTGGCCTTGCAATCAGGAGCTCCTATTTAGTTTCTCTTTCTTTTCTCCCCCAATCCCCAGATTGGACCATTCCCCCATCAAACAATGCTTTTTGAAAATTCTGACAAAGAATTTGGCTTTCAATCAGCAATTCTACTTCTGGAATCTAACTTAAAGAGATACTTGATTCAGAGCACAAAGATGCAAGTACAAGAGGCCTGAAACTGTACTATGATATTGTAAACATCCTAACTGTTCATTATTAGGTAACTAGTTGAATACATTTTCCAAGCAATGTCATACTACCTTGCTCAATAATACCTTATCTATTCACACAAATTCTACTGATAGCTATTAAAAAGATGAACAGTCTAGGAGAAAAAATAGTGAATGTGTATGAACATTTTCAAGGAAAAAACTACAAACAGTCAATGAACATTTGAAAAGTATCTCAACTTCATTCATAATAAAGTAAATGCAAATCAGAACAAAATAAAATTTTAATTCATTTGATAGGCAACAAGTAAAAAGTTTGATAACTAAGGCTTGTGTATTTTTAGGAAACAAGCACTCTCGAATACTTTTGTTATAATGTTATTTGGTGCAACCTTTCCGGATGATGGTTTAGCAATTTCTTTTTCTTTTTTTTTAAAGATTTTATTTATTTATGTGACAGAGAGACAGCCAGCGAGAGAGGGAACACGGCAGGGGGAGTGGGAGAGGAAGAAGCAGGCTCCCAGCAGAGGAGATCAATGTGGGGCTCGATGTGGGGCTCGATGTGGGGCTCGATCCCGGAACGGGAACGCCAGGGTCACCCCCTGAGCCAAAGGCAGATGCTTAACGACTGCACTACCCAGGCGCCCCTGGCAATTTCTACCCACACGTAGAACACATACACCCTTTAACCCAGTCCCAGTGCTTAGGATTTTCTTTATGGATATGCTGGCAAGCCTTGTTAAGTACAAAGATGCAACATTATTGGTAACAGTAAAATCAATACTGCATAATAAACAAACAAGCAAAACCCTGGAAACAACCAAAATATCCACCACGGGGAACTGGTTAAATAAATTGTGGCACATCCTAACAAATGACTTTTTTTATGCAGGTGTGAAAAAGATATATTTACCTTATAGTTAAGGAATGATCTGCAGCAAAATATATCAAATGAAAAAAGCAAAGTAAATAACTCTATCTAATAATGTGGTCTGTTTTGTGTTTAAAAAAAAGTTCTTAACACAAAAAAGAGAAAGAAATACAGACATGTAAGTAATTTTGGATATTTTGAAGGATTCAGAAGAAACTCATAAAGGCATTTGGCCTTGGGAAGACTGAACCAGGAAAGGGAAGGTGGTTCTCAACTTGCACTTTTTATTTTGTAACTTTTTGTAGCATGAATTTGCTAATCTCATAGATGTGTTTCTTTTAATTTTACAAACTGTTCAATGTAGGATATCAGGGTTGAGAGAATATGATACACTTTTTTGTTTGCTTCTTTGTGCTCTTCTACTAAATAAGAAGAAACATGTAATACTATTTAAAAAATATTACGAGCCAATAAAATGGATACTGTAGATCTATATTCACTGACACAGCAAACCGTAAGGATATATTTTTTGAACTAAAAAAGCCAATTGCAATACAATGTGCATAGTATGATCCTGTTTGTGTAAAATTGTGTGCACCTGGGAGTATTCACCATTCAGAGATGTCTAGAAAGATGTTATCAAAGTGGTGATGTGGTTACACAGTCTGTTTTATAACCATTCTAAATTGTTTTAATTTTCTCAAAACAAGGGTGTATCATCTTTGAACAAAGAAGATAAAACAAAATTTTTATGAAGATTTTGACATCTACTTGATATCTCGGCAAATCAGAAACAGGGATGGAAACGGGGAAAGGATAATAAAATTATGTAAATTAAGTAATGTACAATGAGAGCCTGCCTACTAAAGCCGTCCAGTGGAAAAGCTAGGAGTGACCCAAAACTGGGATATTATACCTGGAATCCAGCAGAAAGGACAGAGTGTTCTCTAAGGCACAGGAGAAACCCGAGCTGGCTAGCTGTAGCATAAACAAAAGTGGTCCATAGGCACTGACCCTGCCATATAATGAAAAAAAGAACAATGAAAGAAAATCACAGCCTTTGAAAAATGTACACCCATCAAAAAAAAAAAAAAATCCCCATTAATAAGGCAGAAAGCCCTACTGCTTAGAACATTTTTACCGCAAATGATGGTTTCATATCTCCATGCTAAAGCAGACATGCTCTTTGGGTTTTTTGTTTTGTTTTGTTTTAAAGATTTTTTATTTATTTGACAAAGAGAGAAGAAGCGAGAGAAGGAACACAAGCAGGGGGAGTGGGAGAGGGAGAAGCAGGGGGAATGGGAGAGGGAGAAGCAGGCTCCCCGCTGAGCAGGGAGCCCGATGTGGGGCTCAGGGGTTGATCCCAGAATGCTGGGATCCAGACCTGAGCCAAAGGCAGACGCTTAACGACTAAGTCACCCAGGCACCCCGCAGACATGCTCTTTGGATAAAGCTAAAAATATACGTCATTTTTCTAAGTACATATGAATACAAGCAAATATACAGAAAAGCTCTAGAGAGTGAAACAGAACCAACGAAGAGGGGGAACTGGGATCAGGATGGAGGAGGTGGTCAAATTGTCCGTAATGTTTCAATTTTTTGATAAAAGGAAAATATTCACATATCTTTATTGTGGTAAAATATACATAAAATTTACTATTCTAAGCATTTTTTCTTTTTTTTTTTTTAAGTAGGCTTCAGGCCCAGCATGGAGCCCAGTGCAGGACTTGAACTCACAACCCTGAGATCAAGACATTAACTGAGATTCAGAAAAGGACGGTTAACTGACTGAGGCACTCAGGCAGCCCTTAAACCATTTTTAAGTGTAAAATACAATGGCATTAGGATATAGTCACAATATCATGCAGCCATCACCACTATCCATTTCCAGAAGTTTTTCATCTTCCCAACAGAAACTCTGCACCTATTAAATAATGCCTCATTTTCCTTTCCCCTAGCCTCTGATAACTCTATTTTCTATTTCTATGAATTTTCTTATTCCAGTTAGCTCATATAAGTAGAATCATAAAATATTTGTCCTTTTGTGACTGGCTTGTTTCATTTAGCATGATGTCCTCAAGTTTCCTCCATGTAGCATGTGTCATAATTTCAATTAAGGAGGAAAAGAATTCTAAATTGTTTATCCCTTCAACTGTTGATGGACACAGGTTATTTCCACCTCTTGGCGATTACGAATAACGATGCTATGAAGATAGGTGGAAAAGTCTGTTTGCACCCCTGCTTTTAATGCTTTGGAGTAAATACCCAGGAGTAGAATTGCTGGATCATATGGTAATTCTGTCTAACTTTTTGAGGAACTGCCAAACTGTTTTCCACAGCAGCTGCACCACTTTACATTCCCACCACCAATGAGCAAGGGTTCCAATTTCTCCGCATCCTCGCCAAAACTTGTTTTCCATTTTTTTAAATAATAGCCATCATAATGGGTGTGAAATGGCTTTGACTTACATTTTCACATATATTTTTCATATGTAAGTTTTTAATTAAAAATTGTTTTTAAAAAGAAAGTGAGGGATTGAGACTTGTTTTCTGCATTCGCAAACTAGGGCTGCTAAGCTCTCTGAGAGAGAGGCCATGCCTATCTTGCTCAGTTTCGTCCCCAGCCCCTAACAAGGTGCCTCGCACCCAGCAGCACTCAAGGACTATGAGTTTCTCCTGCCATCCAAAACTGGAGTGCTCCTGTGAAACTTTTCACAAGCTGAAGTGGCGTAAAGCAAAGAAGCAATTACCATTAATTTATACAGAATTTTTTGAGTGTTCCCAGACCCAAAAAATAACCTCACTTAGGCTTTTCCATTTCCATAGGACACATCTTGCTCAGAGTTAACAAAATAAATTGAGATAAAGCAAGATGCTCACAGATACGGTTCAAAGCTACAGTGGCTTGATGCTGAGATGCTGCTTGTAGTTCCTGGGGACCGAGCTTGGCAGGGCAACTCTCACGGCTGGGGGTGCATGTTGCCTCTATAAAGGCTGGCTGCAAATCAAATGCTGAACACTATGTTTGCTTTTTGACTTTTTTCACAAGAATGAAAATCCTCTTCAGATTTCTTTTGGTTAGCAAAGACAGATACTAATGTAGGTCTTCCATAAAAGCAAAGTGGTATAATGTGAAACTTTCAAAAAGTGGGAGTATTCATTGGATGAATAAATGACTGCATTAGCCTCTCAATTTACATGGGATTGATGTTTGAGTTAAGGGGAATAAGTCTATGAAGAAGTATCACCTTGAAAAACACACAAAAGTACTATTTAGCCATAAAAAAAGAAGGAAATCCTACAATTTGCAACCTTGAGAACATTATATTAAGTAAAATAATTCAGAGAAAGACAAATACTCTCACTTATGTGTGGAACCTAAAACATTAAACTTATAGAAACAAAGGGTAGAGGGGTGGTTGCCGGGTTTGGGAGGGATGTGGAAATGGGGAGGTATTAATCATATGGAACAAAATATCGGTTTTAAGATGAGTAAGTTCTGGGCATCTAATGTACAGCATGATGACGATAGTTAATAATACTGTATTGTACTTGGAAGTTGCTATGACGGTAGAGCTTTAACATTCTCACCATAACAACAACAACAAAATCATAATTATGTGAGGTAAAGGACACGTTAACTAGCCTTATTGTGGCAAACGTTTCACAATATATGTATGTATCAAAATATCACATTATACATCTTTTTAAAAAGATTTTATGCATTTATTTGAGAGAAAGAGAGAGAGCCCAAGCAGGGGGGAGGAGCAGAGGGAGAGGGAGAAATAGACTCCCTGCTGAGCAGGGAGCCCAATGCGGGGCTCAATCCTAAGACCCTGGGATCATGACCTGAGCCAAAGGCAGATGCTTAACCAACTGAGCCACCCAGGTGCCCCAAAATATCACGTTATACATCTTAAACTTACCCAATGTTATATGTCAATTATATCTCAATATATCTGGAAAAAATAAAATAAGACAAATCGCCCAAGGGAAAAAAAAAAAGAAAAATACACACACATATTAGTTTTTGAATAAGACACCATCATTTTGGAAGCTTTGGGTAAAAAGAGTATTTCAAGACAAATCCAGGATGACCAAGCAACACTACTTACAGTTTTAAGAAAAGCAGCTTCAGGGCCAGTATTCTTCCATCTGGGTTGTCAGATAAGGACAAGGTACTTTACAAGTAAACTCTTATTACACAACCAGGGACTCCGTGCTTCCTGAGTTTCAGGCAGGACAGCTGAAGAGAAAGATATATACAGTCAGAACACTGTTGTACCCCTAAAGTCCTATCACTTTTTTTTTTTTTTTTGAGAGAGAGAGAGAGCAAGCACACTCAAGCTGGGGAGGGAAGAGCAGAGGGAGGGAGGGAGAATCTTAAGCAGACTCCATGCTCAGCACAGAGCCCGATGCAGGGCTTGATCTCACGCCCCTAAGATCATGACCTGAGCCAAAATCAAGAGTTGGAGTCATAACTGACTGAGCCACCCAAATGTCCCAGTCCTATCACTATTTTTATGCTTGAAAGTTAGTTACTAATATTAATCATTTATCATAAATTCTGCAACAAAAGTAGAATTTAATTTTTTTCCAATTAGTTCATATATCCATGGGTGAATATTACTTATTGTAGATGACAACCATCCATTACTTCTCCCTAGCTGAAGAAGATAGGACCATTCAATTTGTTTCCCCATTCCCTTCCCACAATTTGAAAGTGCAGAAACTACCTCTTTCCATTTCCCAAGCTGAGAACTTGTCTGAAAGTCACTGAACCACTGACTTAAATGCGCCCCGTTATCCTTGGGTGTGACAGATGGGAGAAAAGAGCTCATTGGTGTTGAGATAGGGGCCACCAGGACGAGAGCTGCCTGCATTTCCTTCCTTCTTGCGTTAAGCACATGAATTCTCCACGCGTGAGTCAACTAGAGAGTGCAGAAGATGGCGGAGGCTTAAGGCTCTTGCTGGCACTCCCCAAGACGCCCCTCTAGACAAGGATCCCCCCAAAACGAAAGGCTGTCTATTAGATTGCCTCTGGCAGTGACTGGTGGGGATGTCTGGGAGAAAGAGGTTGAGACTGACTTCTCCTAGGTTGGGAAGTGCACAGGGGAGGCGCAGAGAGCAACTATGCTGACTCCAGGTAAGACTGCTGGCATCTGGACTCCTGACGCACTGGGAGAACTGTTACTGAAGTAGCAACACCCAGCAGAACGAGAACAAACAACTCTTCCTGGACAGTCTTGCAGAGAACGTTCTCTCTCCCTCCTCCTCCTCCCTACTTGGGAGGAAACAAGAGCCAAGGGGAAAGAAAGGGACATTACCACCCCCTCCACTAAGAGCTGTTATAACCACACGAGTCCACCTGCACCAGGAGAATCGGAAGAGCTATGAATTAAATATGAGATAAAAGATTGTAAATGAGCAAGCCTAAGACACAATACTTGGAATGAGACTGCATTAGTTACTGAAAGTGACTTCATAGTTACGGGACCAGAGTAGGATATTCCTTTATTTAGAAGATTTCATTTATTTATTTATTTATTTATTTATTTAAGAGACAGAGCACATGGGGGAGGGGCAGAGGGGGAAGGAGAGGGACAAGTAGACCCTAAGCTGAGTTCAGAGCCCCACGTGGGGCTAGAACCCATGACCCTGAGATCATGACCTGAGCCAAAATCAAAAGTTGGATGCTTAACCAACTGAGCCACCTAGGTGATCCCAGAGTAAGGTATTCTTAAGGGAATTCACCGTCAGAGAGCCAGAGGATTTCTAGAGACAGTGGTAATGATATTGGAGAAACAGTAAAATTGTTTCATGTTTATATCTCACAAATTAAGATTTCTCAAACTGGTTACTGTCATAATTTATAATTATTTACTAGTTTATTGTTTGTCTTCCTCATAAACTATAATCACCATAAACCAGAGACAATGTCTACCTTGTTCGCTACTGTATCCCTGGAGCACAGCATATGTGCTCCACAAATTGTTAAATGAAGATTCCTTATCTTTTAAAGATACAAACTGAAATGTCTCTAGAATAAACAGTGTAATGTCTTGGATTTACTTTAAAATAGTTCAGGAATGTGGGGGTGAGAGAGTGGGTGAGAATATAAGTGGAACGAGATTGATCATTCTTGAAGCTGGATGATGGGCACACAGGGTTCATTATAATCTCTCTCCTTTTTTTAAAACTTCTTAAAATTGTGGGAAAATCATAATTCACTTTCTTAATTTTAAATTTTTTCTCAACATAACACAAAAACATTCAAATTCACATAAAAGTTAAAGTAAACATCTATATAACTTACCATGTAGATTTGACAATGTTAACATTTTGTTATATTTGCTTTATCCATATTTATCCATCTACACATCCACCTATCTTATTTTCAATGCATTCCAAAGTAACTTGCAGACATCAGTATACTTCATCCCTTCACTATAGCATAAATCTCATAGAGTTCAAAAAAATTTTTAGGGTAAAATTTACTTACAGTGAAACCATATATTTATTATATATAAATATAACACATAACACACATATATATATATACATATATATATAATCTTTATATTTAAAAGTTTATAGTGTTATGTTTGTGTTCCCCAAAAATTCATACGTTAAAACTCTAACCTCCAATGTGATGGTATTTGGAGATGGGTTCTTTGAGAGGTAATTAAGGTTAGATTAGACATGCAGATGGGGCCCTCATGCTAGGATTAGTAGCCTTATAAAGAAGAGATCTCTCTCTTTCTCTCTCTCCCTCCCCTCTTCTTTCTTCCCTCTTTCTCTTCCTCCCTGCTTCCCTCTCTCTTTCTTCTTCTCTTTCTCCCTGCATGCACCCACTGGGGAAAGACCATGTGGGGATATAACAAGAAATCTGCAACCCAAAGAGAGCGGAACCAAATTGGCCAGCACCTTGATCTTGGACTTCCCAGCCTCCAGAACCGTGAGAAAATACATTTCTTTTGTTTAAGCCCCCAGACCACGTCATTTTGTTATGGCAGCTTAAGCCAACTAAGACATAGTGTTCCTAGGAAGTCACTAAAGGGGGTTTGATTACATACTCTCTTAAAGATCACTTTGGCTGAATGTGGAAAAAGGAATGAAAGAGGGCAAGAATAGATACAGGAAGACGAGATAGAAGGCTGCTGCACTAGACTG
Organism: Ursus arctos; assembly: GCF_023065955.2. Classification (NCBI taxonomy): domain Eukaryota; kingdom Metazoa; phylum Chordata; class Mammalia; order Carnivora; family Ursidae; genus Ursus; species Ursus arctos. The sequence goes on from NW_026622819.1 coordinate 61,940,940, forward strand.
GGCCAGAGGTGATCTTAGCTTGCCTAAAGTCATAACAGTAGAGCTCAAAAGAAGCGAAGGGGTGCAAAAAATATTTAGGAGACAAAAAGAGACTGGACTTGTTGGTGAGAAAGAGGTAGAAATCAAGCATAATGCTCAGATTTCTCACTTGAGCATTTACTGGCTGGTAGTACCACCATTCACTGAGATAGGGAACTGAGAAGAAGAAGCAGGCTTTTTTTGACAGGACAGAGGTTTGGTTTTAGACATACTCAACTTGAGATGCCTATGAGATTCGATACACATTTGGATATCTATATCTATATCTGGAGCTTTGAGGACAGGGCTGGAGATAAACCTAAGGAGTCATCGGCAGGAAAATTATCATTAAAGCCACAGGAATAGTTGACATTGTGTAGGGAGAGGTGTGTGAAGGTGGCCTATGTGAGACCTCTGAGAAACATCAAGATTTCAGGAGTGAGGAGAGGAGCGGAGTCATCTAAGGAGACTGAAAAGAAGTGGTAAGAGAGGTGCAGAGTCACAGAAGCCTTGAGAAGACAGTTGTTTCAAGAAGCAGGGAGTTAAATAAACCAAATATCTCATGGCATTTGGTGAAGACAACTTAATGAATCCCTTCACAACAAGGATGATTTCAGCCATTCGACCAGAACTTCTGAAATCCATTGGCCGTAGACTCTTCACCCACCAGACCAGCAGTTTTCAATGCATGGTCCCCAGAATAGCAGCATCAACATTACCTGGGAAATTTGAGAAAAACAAATTCAGAACCTCATACCTCCTACCCCAGATTTAGAAACTCTGGGTGGGGCCCAGCAATCAGTGTTCGAACAAGTCTTCCTGGTGGTTGTGATGCTCTCTGAAGTTTGAGAATCACTGCACTAGACAGTGCTTGGGCAGCACCTGACAACCATTCCTTTGGGAACCAATCCCTCTTTGGATAAATACAATTTCCCATTGAATCTGTCAACACATATTACCAAGTGGCTGAAGCATGAGCAACAGGATTTTTGTCACTACCCCACATTTATTGTAACACAGATCCTATCTTGATTTTAATATTCGTACCCTACAACCAGCCAACTACCTACCGCTTCTCCCTCTATGTAGTGTGTCTTTCTTTTTATCTTTATAGCTTTGCTCATTCATAACACCTCATGATTCCTGGCGTGCGCCACCTCATGGCTTTTCTTTGTACGTTTTTTCACATTTCTGATCCTGCTACCAACTGTACAAGTGTCTAAATCTCACAGTGTAAATTGCTGAGTAACACAGATTGTTGGTGAAACTGCCGATTGGTAGAACTTAGGAGTAATTTGGCATCATTTATCGAAATAGCAGAAACATCACCTTTGACCCAGTAATTCCACTTCTAGGAATTTATCCTACAGACGTACTGCACATGTGCACAAGGAAGTGGGGTCTCTGTACCCCACTTGGCCCCAGGCCAAGCCCCCTACCCTCAGTCAGTCGGGGGCTCCGCCACCCCGTCTGTCTGTCGGAGGCCAGGTCCCTCCCCTCAAGGGGCCCCTCTCCTGGACAGTCAGTGGACGCGGGCTCAGTCAGAGGCCTGTTCACACCTCACTTCACACTTGGGTCGGTTGGAAGCAGGTGGGGAAGCCCTCGCAGCCTCAGCGTCACGCAGGCACGCCCGCAACACCGGCCCAAGCCGGCTCCGACTTGATTTTCTCTCTTTTTCCTCCCCAGGAAGGGAGGACGAGTGCCCCAGCCTAGCACAACGCCCGCGGCCCTGACCCGGCCGCCCGCTGCCCGAGGCCCGCGGCCCGCCGCCCGCCGCCCGCCGCCCGCAGCCGGGGGGGGGGGGGGGGGGGGGGGGGGGGGGCTCGGGAGGGGCGGGGCGGGGCCAGCCGGAGGGGGCGGGGCTAGGGGCGGGAAGGGGCGGAGCCGGCGGGGTGATGGCTCCGGTTGTCGGCGCCGCCGCCGCCGCCTCCTCAGCAGGAACCGAAGTCGCCGCTGCTGCTGCCGCTGCCGCCGCCGCCGCCGCCCGGGTCGCCGGCCGCCCGCGCGCTGCCTCGGCCGGGGCCCGCAGCCATGGAGGACTTCATCGTGATCTCGGACGACAGCGGCTCCGAGAGTTCCGGGGGGGCCCGCTCAGGCAGGGCGCGGAGGCTCCGCCGGGCCCTGTCCCGGACCCCCGGCGCGCTGCCCCGCCGGACTGTGGTGAGTGAGCGGGCCGCCGCTCGCCAAGCCCCGCCGCGGCGGGAGTGCTCCCCCCGCCCCGGCTGGGCCCGCTGTCCCCTGCGCCCCCGCCTCCCGCCCCTTGGCGCCTCATAGCTGCAGCCGCTTCCCGCCTCGCCGCCCGCCGGCCTCTCCCGCCCCGAGGTGCGCGGCGGGCCCGGGCCGCGGCCGCCGGGCCTCCCGGGCTCCCCGCTACAGCCAGAGCGGGCCGGGGCTGGAGACGGCGGCCGAGCACATGGACGGCGTCTGGCGCGCCTGCGGCTGGGGGTGCGGGAGCCCGCCGCAGGCTGCGGTCTCAGGCCGGGCCGCGGGCTCCCCCGGACCCGGGGTCGGGGGCGGGGGTCGGAGGGCTGAGGGGACGCGGTCCTGGGGGCTGTCGCGGATCTCGAGGCAGGGCCGCGGGAGCGTGTAATTGTTTGGCCTGTGGTGGGTACAGATGTGTGCAGGGAGGTAACGGGAGCCTGGGCTGGGGGAGAGGGAAGCGCGGGCCTGAGCCTGAGCCAGATGGTGGCCGAGCTCCAGGGCCTGGCAGCCTATCGAGGGGCCCGATTTTGGAGTTGTGCAGGAGGGCGATTTATTTCGCTTAGCAAACATATACCAAGCTCTAAAGGAATAGGCTCTAGCATCTCGCTGTTTCATTTTCCCTCAAGACCCTTAGTCTTTGTCCTTCCTGAGATGGTGAATGAAATATCTATGGTCCCTGCCTTTCTAGAATCCTCCACAGATACTTACTGAACTCCTAACGTGCGCTAGATGTGCTAGGCACTGGGGATACAAAGGAGAGCACAACATCCGTGGTTCCTCTCAGGGAAGGTGATATGTTCAGCAAGTGACTATTGAGTATTCAAGGGGTGGGAGGGTGGACAGGCTTTCTATCAGAAGACTCTCAACGTCAGACTTCAGCGGTCTTCCCAGCCTCCTATGGCCACACCCCAGAAATAAAAGAATTCTCACGCTGGCGTTTTTTGTATAGATCTGTAACCAAGAGTTTAAGGAAGACCCCTTTCTTCATATGCAAATACTCCTTCAAGACAAATCTCCTAACTTCTGCTCCTCCAATCCCAGCTAGTTTGCGGTCCCTAAGTCTCCACTGCGAGCCCCTTCTGTGTCCCAGGTATAATGCTAAATGCTAGGTGGTCATTACAAAATGAATGGCATGCAAAACCAATTAACTTATAGTCCTGTGTAGCCACGGTTCAAGCATGAAGGATTCTCAGTAAATCTCAGTTAAGAATTTAGATGAGATGGACAGACAGGAGATTTTCAAAGTAGAAGTGAGCCAACTTGTTAAGTGAATGGCGGTGTGTAAGATGTAATAGATCCACAGTAAATGTTTGTTGGATGAAAGAATGGTTGAAGGAAGAGTGGAGAGAGAGAACACTTCAAATGGAGGTTTGATTGAGAGCAAGTACAAGAGTAGGAGCAGGCTTGAGGTAGAAGGGGTGCTGCATTCAGTTTAAACCTCAGAAGAGAGGACTCTGGAACTCTGAAGAAAAATCTGGACTGGAGAGATTTGGTCATCATCCAAATAGAAAAGAGCGCTGAGGGCTGAATTGTGACTGAGATCAACGAGGAAAAGATTATAGGGAGAAAAAAAGGTGGAAGGAAAAAATACAGTAGAATGACTCACAACTGCCTTTCCTCCTGGTTCTTTCCTATTGCTATTTCTCTCAGTCCATCTTTAACTTTATCCATCTATCAGCTCCTTTTCCCTCCAGGTACCGTCCAACTTCCCTCATCCTGGCCCAGCCCCCTTCTTCAGTTGCATAAATGTCATCCTTATCCCAGTCTGTGGTGTCTCTTGTGGCCCTTTACGCACATACGTGGGTATACTCTCAAACTGCTCCCCTCCCCTATGACTACCCAACCAAGCATTTTGATCTTGAGCCTTTCGAATAGTACCCAGTGTAAAGTCTTGCTTCCCCATATATTTACTCCAGTTTTCTTAAAAACTCCAGGCTCGTTCTTGTTTTATCATTCTTGCAAATTAAATAGGACAGTAGGATAACCATGTAAAAGATCAGAGGCATTGACAGACTTGCAAGGTTAGAGCCTAAAGCTCCTTTGTTTAGCTTTCCCTGAAGGCCCTGAGGTCAGAGAGACCGCTTCAAATCAGGATCTCCCCCAGAGCAGCTGCAAGAGCTTTGACAAGTTCTGTCGCCTCTCTCAGCTTTCGCGCATGAGAATGTTGATACCTGGCAGGATCATTAGGAGGTTTTTAATAATGCAATGCAAGGAAAATGCCTAGTATCAATGATAGCTTTTGTTACACTTTGTGTTACTGCTCAACCAAGTCTTACCTTCTCAAGCTTGGCAGGCAATGCAATAAAAGAAACAAGTTTTAGTTATTTTTCTTTTCTTTTCTTTCTTTCTTTCTTTCTTTTTTTTTTTTTTACACGTATTGACTGAGAAAACAACTTGCTTGAATCAGGAAATCAGAAAACCATCTCTAATACTGTAGTTAACATTTCCAAACCCCTGGTTCTAAACCTGGGCTCTAGTCGTCATTAAGTTTATGAAGTGTGTCTGTGTTTTCCATAATACTTAATTGCTTTTTGTTTCCCACTTATAAAAGCAGAATGTGTTCACGTAAGTCTTGTTGACCTAATTACAAAAAGTTGAGAAATGTATTTAGAGGAAAGTTAAAATTGCCCTTAATCTTTCAGAGATAACCAGTGTTGACATTTTGAAATATGTCTGTCCAGACTTTTATCTGTAAATGCCCGTGTGCATTCATACATACCCATGTGTCTTCCCCATACATGTTTTTCCAAAAATGAAATTTCACTATACATGTGGGTTTTTTAAAATATTTTATTTATTTATTTTTAGAGAGAGAAAGAGAGAAAGCAGGGGAAGGGGTGGAGAGAGAGGGAGAGAATCCCAAGCAGACTCCACGTTGAACTACGAGCCCAATGCAGGGCTCGATCTCAGGACCCTGAGACCATGATGACCTGAGCCCAAACCAAGAGCTGGATGCTTAACCAAATGAGCCACCCCCAGGCGCCCCTACATGTGGGGTTTTTTAGCTTGCCTTTTAATACACTTTTTATCTCTTGCTGTACCAATAAATACATGCCTCCCTCCCCCTAATTTTTTTTTTAACAAGAAGGAACTTTCTTTTAGGATTTTATTTATTGATTTATTTGAGAGAGTGAGAGAGCATGAGCGGGGGCGGGGGGGAAGGGGCAGAGGGACAAGTAGGCTCCCTGCTGAGCAAGGAGCCTGACAGGGGGCTTGATCGCAGGACCCTGAGATCATGATATGAGCCACCCAGGTGCCCGCCTCCCCAATATTTTTAATGTATTTCATTGTACACATTTGTAATTATATTTATAACCTCCTATTAAAGGATATCATGCTGACATTTCTAAATTTTCTCTGTCGTAAACACCCCAGTATAAAGTCCCTCATAAGTAATCTTTGTACCCTTGTTCATTTGCTTGTTCCTCTTAGAAGTGAGAGTGTGAAGTCAAGAGGTAGGCCCCCTTTGAGAGCTTTTGATATATATTGCCAAATTTCCTACAGGAATTGTGCACCAATTATATTCTCACCATACCCTTTTCTCCACTACCTAGTTACCCCCAGACATTGTCAGTTTTTTTTTGGTAAATATTTCCTGAACACTTACTGTATGCCAGGCACTTGTAGGTGCTAAGAATAAAGCTGTGAATAAAACCAAGTCCCTGCCCTTGTAGAGGTTCTAATTTAGGGGGAGACAAACAATAAACAATCACATAAATGTAATGTCAGTCAATATACAGAGTGTTACAAAGAAAAATAGGCATTTTTGGTCTTTTAATCTTTGGTGATATGATAGTCAAACTCTGTGAGCTGTCATGGTTTTAATGTTTTTCTCTGGTTGTGAGTCATTGTTTCAGTAAATATTTATTGAGCACATGCTTTGACCCTGGGGACCAGAGGTAAACAAGGTAACAATGGACCTACATTCTAGTGGGTAAATGTAAGTAATAAACAACTAATAAATAAGTGAACAATTTTATAGTAACTTGGGTGGAGTTGGTAACATTAGATTGTGTTTTCAAAGAAGGCCTCTCTCTGAAAAGTTAATATTTGATCTGAGAACAAAATGACAGAATAGATTTGTTTTGAGAAGATCTAAGGGAATAAGGTGGCAGCAAAGGGTGCAGCAAAAGCAAAGACTTGGAAGTAGAAATGGCATGACTAATTGGAGGAATTGAAAGGCCAGAGGGGCTGGAATATAATGAGTGGACAACAGAGTCTTAAGAGATGAGAAGTTAGGTGAGCTAGGTCATATAGGGTCTTATAGACCACAATTTGGAGTTCAGATTTAATCCTTATGTAATAAGAAATCTTTGAAGGGTTTCAGATAGGGGAATGACATAATCTGATTTATATTTTTAAAAGGTGACTCTAGCTACTGTGAGAAGATAAGACTATAAGGTAAGGTGACCATATAATTTAGTATCCAAATGGGAATCCTTTTGCAAATGAAACAGGGTGCTGACTGGAGGGGATGTCAAGCAACAGGTAAAAACTGGAACTGTACCAAACAAACCAGAAGTATAGTCGCCCTCCTATAAGAGGACCAAAGTGGAGTCAGGAGATCATTTTTTTGAGGTTGCTGAAGTAGTCCAGACCAAAAATAATTGTAGCTTGGAATAGAGTTTGGTAGATATTTGGAAGGATTTGGTAGATATTTAGGAAGTAAAATTGAGTCCTGAGAACTTAGATGGGGGCAGTGAGGGAAAGGGAGGAATCAAGAATGATGCCCTGGTTTTGGCCTGAGCCATCGGATGCATGTTGTTGTCATTCATTGAAATGAAGAAGACTTGAGTAGGAACAGGATTGGAAGAAAGATTCAAGAGTTCTGTTTTGAAGGTGTTATAAATTAAGATCCTTATGGAATAGCCAACTGGAGATGCAAGGTATATTGTTTGTACTGGGTTTGGAGGCCAGGGAAGAAGTTCTGACTAGGGACACAGATTTGGTGTCATTGGCACATAGATTGTATTAAAATCATTGATCTGGATGAGATCATCTAGGCTAAGAATCTACACGAGGAAGAGCATCCTGGACCTAGCAGTAGCACACACTGTAGTATCTACCTCAGGTGAAGGCAAGGGAAGGAGGAGCAACCAGTGAGGTTGGAGATCAGAGAGTGTACTCAGCATGTAGTAGAGCTGGACATCTCTATCACCAAGAGATATGTTGGATGTATATATATATATATAGAGAGAGAGAGAGAGAGAGAGAGAGATTGTGTGTGTGTGTGTGTGTGTGTGTGTGTGTGTGTGTGTGTGTTTCGTGAAAATTACCTGTTCTCCTATTGGGATGTTATTTGTAAATTTTCTTTACAGACTTTTTATGGGTTGAATTGGGTCCTCCAAAAAGATATGTTGAAGTTGTAACCACCACTACAGAAATGTAACCTTATTTAGAAATGGGGTCGTTGTAGATGTTATAATTCAAGATGAGGTCATACAGAGTAGGGTGAGCCCTTAACCCAATATGACTGCTGCCCTTATAAGAAGACGTGAAGATGGAGGAAGAACACCATGTGACAGTGGAACCAAAGATGGGAGTTGCAGCTGCAAATCAAGGATTCTCCCCTACAGTCTTCGAGGGAGCATGACACTGCAGACAGCTTGATTTGACTGTTAAGCCTCCAGAACTGTGAGAGGGAAAATTTCTGTTGTTTTAAGCTAGTCTGCAGTAATTTGTGCTAGGAAACTAATACAGCCCCCTGTGTCATACATGTTACTTTTTTCCCCCGACATTTGACTTCTTTTGGTTCTTTACAGAAGTTTTATTTTTTTTTAAGATTTTATTTATTTATTTGTTAGAGAGAGAGAGAGTGAGCACAAGCAGGGGGAGTGGCAGGCGGAGGGAGAAGCAGACTCCCCGCCGAGCAAGGAGAATGATAGGGACTCCATCTCAGGACCCTGGGATCATGACCTGAGCCGAAGGCAGACGCTTAACCCACCGAGCCACCCAGGCGTCCCTTTACGGAAGTTTTAAATTCTTATGTAGTCAGTCCTATCACTTTTTTCCTTAGAAAGGCTTTCCTCTTAAGGTTATAAAAATATTTTTATATTTAATTTATTAATCTATCTGGAATTAGTTTCAAAAAAGGGATTAAACAGTAATCTAATATTTTTTTTTCAGATGGCTAGCTATTTGTCCCAACATTGTTTATTGAATTAGTTACATTTTCTACCTAGTGGTTTGAAATATTACCTTTATCAAATGGTAAATTTTTATATATTTTTATGTCTATTTTTGGAGCTTCTCTTCTGGCTTTGGTACATGCTACTTGAATAATAAGCAGAAGAGGGGCTTAGAAGAAGAAGAAGAGAAGCTTAGAAGACTGGCTGGCTCAGTCAGTAGAGCATGTGACTCTTGATCTCAGGGTCATGAGTTCAAGCCCCATGTTGGGCATGGAGCCTACTTTAAAAATAAAAATAAATAATAACGATAAAAAGCAAAAGAAACTCTTCATTGCTCTTTTTAGAATTTTTTGATTAGTTTTTGTATATTTATTCTGTCAGATAACTTTAAAATCATTTTGTCACCTTCCAAACAATTTCTACTTCTAAAATTGGGATTATACTAAATTTAGAAACCTATAGTTTGTGTTTTACTTAATGAAGTTTTACACTTTTATATATATATATTTGTGCATCTTTTATCCTTATGGGTTTTTCCTTTGTTTTATATTTAGAGAGATCTTTGCTGTCCTGAGATTCCTTTTATTTCCTTATTATTGTTCTTTTACCATCTCATTCTTAACATTTAGGTATTTAATTCATCTGAAATGTTTTATATGGTGTGAAGTATACTCACCATTTTCCATATGCTGTATTGTCGTATTTATAAGATAGCACCAAATCTAAGATTTGCTGTCAACTTAAGGTAAACAGCTTTTCAGGAAAAAAGAAACTAACACATGAAATGTGAGACCAACTATTAGATGCACCCTGATTCTAGATGAATGGGGGAAACATTCTAGATGTTATAGTTTATAATATATGATGTTAATCAATTGGGAATAACTTCTCAAATAATTATCTTTTCTCCACTTATTTGAAACACATTTTTAAAAAAGACATTTATTTATTTTAGAGAGAGAAAGAGAGCATGAGAGGGGGTGGGGGAGGGATAAAGAGAATCCTGAAGTGCACTCCATGCTGAGCGAGGAGCCCAACATGGGGCTCCATCCAAGGACCCTGAGAGAGTGACCTGAGCTGAAACCAAGAGTCAGCCACTCAACCAACTGCACTACCCAGGCACCCCTTGAAACACATTTTTAACACCAAATTATTTTACACACTTCTGTCTATTTCTGGGTTTTCTTTTGTGTTTCATTGATTCGACTATTCTCAGTGACAGAATTTTACTGTTTTATTTTTGCAGTTTGATAATATTTTTTTGTATCTAATGGAGCAATTACCTCTCATATTCCCCCCCAAAACTTCTTGCTGATTGTGCCCATTTAGTCCTCCAAAAGAATTTTAGAATCATTTTGTCAAGGATTGCATTAGATCAGGGTTTCTTTGGGTCAGATAATTCTTTTCTGTGGGAGGCTGTCCTGTGCACTGTGGAATGTTTAGTTGCGTCTTTGGTCTCTGCTCACTAGATGCCAGCCAGTAGCAACGCTTCTCTGCCCTGATTTGTGACAACCAAAAATGTCTCCAGACACTGCCAAATGTCTTCTGGAGGGCAAAATTGTCACTGTTTCAGAACCACTACATTAGATTTATAAGTTAATTAAAAAAGAATTAATATTTTTATAATACTGTCTTCCTAATTAGAAACATGGTTTAACTTTCATTTTATGCAGTTTACTTTCCGGCAATCAGTAAAACTTTCTTTGAATCCTGTGCCTTTCTTATCCTGGAGCTAGTGTTTCGATTCTGAATGACTGGTTGCCACATAGGGTTGAGCATGTTAATCATGGCGAGCCTCACATAGTGGGAATAGCTGGCATTTGTGCCAGGCAGCATGCTAATTAAGTACTTTGCATGGATTAGCTCATGTAATCCTCACTGCAGCCCCATAAGGTTGGTACTATTATTATCCCTATTTGATAAATGAAGAATCCTAGGGTCAATCAGGTGCTAACTGGTAGAGCAGGTTTACCACCAATAGTCTCAATCTTGAAAATCCTGGGCTGAACTTGCAAACCTCTTACCAGGTTTTCAAGGGCACATCCTCTGGAGATGCTAGAAATAAATGCATAAGTTGAAAAAAGCAAGTTATAAAATATTATTCTATTCTTTAAATGTGTCATTTTGTAGGAATAGACCCATGGGGTTTTTTTTAATCCAAAAATTATTTTTTAAAAATCTTTTGTGTACTTTAAAATATTTTTAAAAATCATCTTCTCTTTCTCAATCCCTTCCCCCAAATATAAGTTCACTGTTGGACACAGCCATATCCCCAGGAAGTAGCTTAATGCCTTGAACAGAATAGGTGCTCAGTAACTACTTATTCAAGAAAAAAACAGAAATCTTATTACTGATTTTCAAAGGAATCTTTTTCTCCTGGTAAGTTTAGTTACAGTTATGTCAAAATAACCTTCTGAAATGGGAGAGCCAAGGGATAAATATGGCACCTATCCCAGACTAATTTTTTTTTCCAGGCTAATAAAGATTTTTGGAACAAAAAATATGTATATGTCTAGAGTAAAAGGCAAAATTCATCTACATTTTGAATTGAAAACATCAAATGCCAAACTAATTCAAATCTTAAATCAAGGTCAGCTGCCAGGTAAGCCTGAAGATCACTTCCCCCACTCTCCATTAACAGCTTTATTAAGATATAATTCCATATCTTACATAAAATTCACCTGTAAGATTCCCTGAGTTGTTTAAGCCTTACCACTATCTAATTTTAGAACATTTTTCTTACTCCAGAAAGAAGCCCTATACTCTCCAATAGGTTCTCTTTGGGATTTTTTGTTTGTTTGTTTTAAGGTACTCAATTATATCATTTGAAAAATAAAATTTCCCCATTTTAAATTATAAAAAGTATTTTAAAATTTTAAATAGAGTTAAAAAATTCAGGGCATCAGAAAAAAATCCACCCTTGTCCATTGCTACTCCAAAGATAACTAACAGTGTTTGTGTATTGTTCCAGAAGTTTTCTCTGTGTGTACACAAAAATACATAAATGTCTTATTTTTTCCTAATGGAGTTACACTAATTTTCTTAACCACTAAGTATATTTTAGGCATTAAAATATATATATATATATATATTTTAGTACCTCGGGGCACCTGGGTGGCTCAGTCAGTTAGGTGTCTGACTTCGGCTCAGGTCATGATCTCAGGGTCCTCGTATAGAGCCCCGCATTGGGCTCCCTGCTGAGCAGGGAGTCTGTTTTTCCCTCTCCCTCTGCCCTTCCCCCTATTCATTCTCTCTCTCTCTCAAATAAATAAAATCTTTAAAAGGGAGTGGGGTTGCATCTGGGTGGCTCAGTTGGTTAAGTGGCTGCCTTAGACACAGTCATGATCCCAGGGTCCTGGGATCCAGCCCCATATTGGGCTCCCTGTTCAGCGGGGAGTCTGCTTATCCTTCTCTCTCTGCCCTCCCCCCGCCACTCGTGCCCACTCTCTCTCTCTCTCTCTCTCTTTCAAATAAATAAATAATTAAAATCTTCAAAAAAAATAAAAGGGAGTCCTGGGTGGCTCCGTCATTAAGTGTCTCCCTTTGGCTCAGGTCATGATCCCAGGGTCCTGGGATCGAGTCCTGCATTGGGCTCCTTGCTCAGCAGGGAGTCTGCTTCTCCCTCTGCCTGCAGCTCCCCCTGCTTATGTTCTCTCTCTCTCTCTCTCCTTCTCTGACAAATAAATAAATAAAATCTTTAAAAATAAATTAATTAACTAAATTAAGTTAAAAAATATTAGTACCTCACTCAGACTATTGCCCATTTTGCTTACAGTGGTATTCCTAGTGCATAACATGATTCCTGACACATAGTTGAATATTCATTTAGTAAATATTTAATCAGCTGCATGTTATTCTAATATTCTAAAAAATACCATAATTTATTGGACCAGCCCCTTACTGATGTTTGGGGTTTTTTGCTGTTACAGACTATGATATGATGAGCTTTCTACATGTTTGTAAGACATGTTCCTTACAGTGGAATTTTGGAGTTAAAGAGTAATGTGTATTTATAATTTTAATAGATACCATTTTTGTGGACATAGTGTCATTCTTTGTGGGATTCTAGTATTGGAACCCCACAACTATGTTTACAGAACTTCCACCTTTGGAGATACAATCTGTTTCTTCTTAAAGAAGTTGAAATGCCAGATACATTCTCAGTCTTCAGTCTCAGACACCAGTCAGATATACTTTCTCCAAACTTGAAATTGGAAACTGATGATGGGAAGAAGCAGAGTCAGTGGACTCCATTTTGGTGAGATGGCATCAGCAATGACAAGTAGCAATTATAAAGGTTCTGGCGGCAGGGTACAACACTGGTGCTGCTGGCTATTCAAGCTGGGGTGTTTATGCCAATGACTGTGATAATGGGGCATTCAGTTGTGCAACATGGTTCAAGGCACCCAGATTTTGGCTATGTAGATTCCAGGCTTGGTTTTTAGGCTCTTTTCTGGATTCTAGGAACTACCGGTTATCCTTTAATAAGTTCCTTTTGTGGTTAAATTAGAGGGGTTTGGAGGGATTTGTTTTGTTTTATGCTTGCAGCTAAAATCACTGATTGGTATATAGCCACCAAGTTACACTTCCAAAAGGTTATGACATATATTCTTATACAAACTGTATATGAGAATACCTGTTTTCTTATACTGTGGCCAACCTGGATATTATCAAACTTCTTAGGTTTGTGCCAAATCTAATAGTCTAACATTTCAATCGTCTAGAATTTTACGGAAAGAAAAAACTTCTCAAATGATTAGTTAGCTCATTTAATACTGTCATATTATCTACCCAGTTATATGAAAAACTACTTGGGTCATAAACTAAGTTTTCAGGTAATTTAGACCTATTCTCTGTATATTTTATTTACTGTAGCTGTGTATTTTATCTTGATATTTGGTAGGGCAAAGCCTCCTGTGATATTGTGATTTGTAAGATATATATAGAGAGAGACAGATTTGATTATTCAGGTGACAAAATATGTATTTCTCGTATATATTTGGTCATCATCCATCATTCTTTGTTCACAGCTCTCAAAACCCTTGCAAACCATCCTTAAACCATCTCAAAACCATCCTTAAATGATGAGAGCTTGAGGTGTTCTTTGTTATGTTAATGAGATGACATGTGGAAAACACTTAAGGATGGGGCTGGTTACCAGTGAAGCCAACCATGTGATTATAGAATTAGAACTTTCAGTCCCACCCCCTGACCTCCAGAGAGTGAAGAGGGCCTAGAGATTGACATTAATCACCAATGACCAATGATTTAATCAATTGTGACTATATAATGAAGCCTTCATAAAAACCCAAAGGATAAGGTTTGGAGAGCTTCTGGGTTGGTGAACTCATAGAAATGCTGGGAGGGAGGGTTTGGAACTCATAGAAATGCACAACTGGGGAGGGTTTGGAAGTTTGTGGAACTGAGCCTTTTACCTGTGGAATCTGATTCTATCTCCAGGTAGATAGTGTCAGAGTTGAGTTGAATTGTCTGAGAATTGCTTGTTGGTGTGGAGAAGCCTTTACGGAAAGCAGTAGAATTGGATCTGGGAACCCTTTTCATCTCCTCACTTATCTTTTTTTTTTTTTTTTTTAAAGATTTTATTTATTTATTTGACAGAGATAGAGACAGCCAGCGAGAGAGGGAACACAAGCAGGGGGAGTGGGAGAGGAAGAGGCAGGCTCACAGCAGAGGAGCCTGATGTGGGGCTCGATCCCATAACGCCGGGATCACACCCTGAGCCGAAGGCAGATGCTTAACCGCTGTGCCACCCAGGCGCCCCATCCTCACTTATCTTTTGTTTTCCCTTGTTTTTGTGTTGTTCTTGACACTTTTCTCTTTCAGATGAACTTTTGAGTCATCTAATCCATTCCTTTTTAAAATACCATTGGAATTTTGCTTGGTATTTATTGAATTTATAGATTAATTTGGGGAGAACAAACACTTTTTAAACTTTAAAATTTTTGTTACAAAAGCTACATGAACAATCTGAGTAGACCTAGATCTATTAAAGAAATTGAATCAATGATTGATAACCTTCCAAATCAGAAAGCCCAGATGGGTTCATTGGTATATTCTACTAAACATTTAAGGAAGAAATTATACCAATTCTCTATAGAAGATAGAAGCAGAAAAGATACTTCCTAACTCATTCTGTGAGGCCAGCATTACCCTAAAACCAGATGAAGACATTACAGGAAAACTACAGACTAATATCTCTCACTGAACATGTGCAAAAAACCTCACAAAGTTTTAACAAACCGAAGCCAATAATGTCTAAAAAGAATTTACATCATGATCAAGAGGAATATAGCCTAAGTAAGTAAGACTGGTTCAATATCTAAAAATCAATTAAGAGTGGAAGGAGTTAAGATGGCGGAGTAGTGGAGGGGACCCTGGGCTTGCCTCATCCCTTAAACACAGCTAGATTAGCTTCAAAATATCTTGAACAACTAGGAAATCAATCTGAGGATTAAGAGAACAATCTGCATAATTAGAGGGAGAGAATGTGGTGGCTGCAAGGTTCAGAGTGTGAATTGGGGGAGAGAAAAGCCAAGGTGCCACAGAGGGGATGGGAGCCCTTTTCACAGAGGACAGGGGGAGAAAGAAAGCAGTCAGGTTCGCTTAAGACAAACTCTCCCCTGGGACCATTAACTGGGGAATCAAGAAAAATTATGGCAAGTTTTTTGCAAACAGTGGAGCTCAAATTCAGAGGTTTAAGAAGTCTGTGCCATTTGCTGGAGTCAAGTTGGGCAGGGAGCGGTGCTCCTGGGGAAAGGAAAAACAGAGGCCCAGGAGCAGACAGCGGATAGTGTTGTGTGGGGATCTCCTGGGTCACATTGGAGAGAATGATCCCCTTCTTGGAGTACATTTGGAAGAGGGTATATTGCCTCTCCAAGGACAAGGGATCCAGCGAGTGCCATTGAGCAGCCATTCAACAGCAAGGGACAGAGGCACGTGCTGAGGGCAGATAACTTGGTTGCAGCTTTTTGCTGTGGCTAGACTCCAAGCACCTGTGTGGCTTTGCAACTGCTTTTCTGGGGCAGCGGGTGCAGATGCAGTGCTGGCAGGCTCTCCTCCCGGGGAGGGGAGTGGGTTTTCACCTTTGCCAGGTCCTTTAAGATTTGGAATTTTGAATCCCAGCCATGTGCCAGAGATAAAATACAGGAAAACTGTAGCACCAGGCATGCCAGTGCCCCATCACAAGCAGGTCGAGGGCAGGGATCAGAAGCCTGGGCCAAGGAGGAGAGATTGTTTGCTTTTCCATGAGGGCTTCCTGAGCAGCAGCAGCCTCAAGTTCCCCTCCCCAGCTGAGAGGGCCGGGCGAGACTATCTTCTACCCTCCCCTCTGCCAGCACAGGTGGTCTTCAGTGAGCCACACAGCACCCCTAGTAGAAGCTGGAGCCGCTTACAGCAAACCCACTAAACCCTGCTCCCCTGCGCCCTGCAGGGACATCTTTACTAGGGCAGGACTGACTGTGAGCCAGCACAGCAGACCTCTCCCCCAGAATACCAGAAGGTGCCCCTCATGTAACAAGTCTACTGATCACAGAGTGCTCCAAAGAGACGACTTCAGTTCTGGTGGAAACAGGACCAGGCTTTTTCTTTTCATTTTTTTAAAGATTTTATTTATTTATTTATTTGAGAGAGAGAAAGAGCAAGCACAAGCGGGGGAGCTGCAGAGGGAGAGGGAGAAGCAGGCTCCCCATCAAGCAGGGAGCCCGACACAGGGCTTGATCCCAGGACCCTGGGATCATAACCTGAGCCAAAGGCAGCCACTTAACTGACTAAGCCATCCAGGTGCCCCTCCCCTCCTTTTTTCTTTTTTCTTTGGAATCAGTCTTAGAGTGTTTTGTTCGTTTGTTTATTCCCATTTCTCATTTTTTGGATCAGGCTTCTTTCTCTCGCTCCCTCTCTCCCCTCCCTCCCTCCCACCTTCCTTCCCTCCCTCACTTATTTCTTTTTCTTTGAGATCAGGCTCATGGTTTTTTGTTTGTTTGCTTTTTTTGTTCCTTTTACTTTTTTGTTTGTTTGTTTTTGGACCAGGTTTATTTGTTTTCTTTTTTTAAATCAAACTTATCTTAACAAACAAATCAAAGCACACCTAGTTAAAGGCCCGAACACTCCCCACTGCAAGCAAGAAGGAACTCTGCAGATGACTGCGCTGTGGGAAAGAGCAGCCAAAACACTACAGTAGAGTTCACACAACATACACCAGAAACACTTCCTGAAGAGCCAGGCCCTGAGCAGTGTATGACCCCTTTTAAATATAGCATTACTCACAGGAGCAGTAATGATACATAGTAAGCTTTCATAGCATGCAAAAGACAGAAACATAACTAAAATGACAATATGGAGGAATTCTCCCCAAAGGAAAGATCAAGAAGAAATCACAGACAGGGACTTGCTGGAAACAGATATAAGCAATATATCTGAACAAGAATTTAGAACAAGAGTCGTAAGAATACTAGCTGAGCTTGAAAAAAGCATAGACACCAGAGAAACCCCTGCTACAGACATAAAAGACCTAAAAGCTAGTCAGTCCAAAAAATAATAATAATAATTTTAGGGGCGCCTGGGTGGCACAGCGATTAAGCGTCTGCCTTCGGCTCAGGGCGTGATCCCGGTGTTATGGGATCAAGCCCCACATCAGGCTCCTCCACTATGAGCCTGCTTCTTCCTCTCACACTACCCCTGCCTGTGTTCCCTCTCTCGCTAGCTGTCTCTATCTCTGTCAAATAAATAAATAAATAAAATCTTTTAATAAATAAATAAATAAAAGCAGATATTCCTTTTAAAAATAATAATAATAATAATTTTAAAAAATGCTATAAGTGAGATGCAAAACTGACTGGATGTAATCACAAAGAGGATGGAAGAAGCAGAGGAATGAATAAGTGATACAGAAGATAAAATTATGGAAAATAAGTTGAAAAGAAGAGGGAAAGAAAACTGTTAGATCTCATGAACATAGAATATAGACAGGAAATTCAGTCCACAAAGTGCAATAATATCCATATCATAGAAGTTCCAGAAGAATAGTGGAGGAAAGGGGGCAGAAGGTTTATTTGAACAAATTATAGCTGAGAACTTCCTAATATAGCTGAGAACTTCAAGAGAGGCACAGAGAACTCCCCTCAAAATCAACAAAAATAGGTCAACACCAAGACATATCATAGCAAAACTTGCAAAATATAAAGATAAAGAGAATTCTGAAACCAGCTAGGGACATAAGGTCCTTAACCTATAAGAGTAGGTTAGACACATAAGGTTAGCAGCAGACCTGTCCACAGAAACTTGCCAGGCCAGAGGGCAGCGGCTAAATGGGGAAAATATGCATCCAAGAATACTTTATCCAGCAAGGCTGTCATCCAGAATTAAAAGAGGTAAAGAGTTTCCAAGAGAAGCAAAAGCTGAAGGAGTTTGTGAACACTATACCAGCTCTGCAAGAAATATTAAAGGGGACCCTTTGAGTAAGAGAGAGAGATCAAAAGCAAAAAAGACTGGAAAAGAACAGAGATAATCTACAGGAACAGTGACTTTACAGGTAATACAATGGCACTAAATTCATATCTAGCAATAATTACTCTGAATGTTAATGGACTAAAGGCTCCAATCAGAAAACAGGGTATCAGCACGGATTTAAAAAAAAAAAAAAAGACCCATCAATATGCTGATTGCAGAAGACTCATTTTGGACCCAGAGACACCTCCAGATTGAAAGTGAGGGGCTGGGGGCACAGTCGTTAAGCATCTGCCTTTGGCTCAGGGCATGATCCCAGCGCTCTGGAATCGAGCCCCGCGTCAGGCTCCTCCGCTGAGAGCCTGCTTCTTCCTCTCCCACTCCCCCTGCTTGTGTTCCCTCTCTCGCTGGCTGTCTCTCTATCTGTCAAATAAATAAATAAAATATTTTTTTTAAAAAAGTGAGGGGCTGGAGAACCATTTATAATGCTAATGGACATCAAAAGAAACCTGGAATAGCCATACTTATGTCAGACAAACTAGATTTTAAACCAAAGACTGTAATAAGAGATAAGAAGGGAACTATATTATAATAAAGAGGTCTATCCCAACAAGAAGGTTTAACAATTGTAAATATTTATGCCCCCAACTTGGGAGCAGCCAAATACATAAATCAATTAATACCAAACTTAAAGAAACTTATTGATAATAATACAATAATAGTAGGGGACTTTAACACCCCACTTATGGCAATGGGCAGATCATCTAAGCAGAAGATCAACAAGGAAACAATGTCTTTGAATGACACACTGGACCAGATGGACTTAACAGGTATATTCAGAGCATTTCATTTTAAAAGAGCAGAATACACACTTTTCAAGTGCACATGGAACATTCTACAAGTAGATCACATATTGTGTCACAAATCGGGCTTCACCTGGTACAAAAATATTGAGATCAAAGCATGCATATTTTCAGACCACAGTTCTATGAAGCTTGAAGTCAACCACAAGAAAAAATTCAGAAAGGCCACAAATACATGGAGGTTAAAGAACATTCTACTAAAGAGTGAATGGGTTAACCAAGAAATTAAAGAAGAAATTAAATAAATGAGGGACGCCAGAGTGGCTCAGTCGGTTAAGCATCTGCCTTCGACTCAGGTCATGATCCTGGGGTCCTGGGATCGAGTCCCACGTTGGACTTCCTGTTCAGAGGGGACCTGCTTCTCCCTCTGTCTCTACTGCTAGCTCTGCTTGTTCTCTCTTTCTCTCTCTGTCAAATAAATAAATAAATAAAAATCTTTAAAAATAAATTTTAAAAAATACATGAAACAAAGGAAAACGTAAACACTACAGTCCAAAACCTTTGGGATGTAGCAAAGGCGGTCATAAGAGGGAAGTATATAGCAATACAGGCCTTCGTCAAGAAGCAAGAAAAGTCTCAAGCACACAACCTAACCTTATACCTACAGGAGCTGGAAAAGATACAGCAAATAAAGCCTAAAACCAGCAGAAGGGAAGTAATAAAGAGCAGAAATAAATGATATAGAAACCAAAACAAACAAAAAAACCACAGTAGAACAGATCAACGAAACTAGGAGTTGGTTCTTTGAAAGAATTAACAAAATTGATAAACCCCTAGCCAGACTTATCAAAAAGAAAACAGAAAGGACCCAAATAAATAAAATCATGAATGAAAGAGGAGAGATCACAACCAACACTGCAGAAATACAATTATAAGAGAATATTATGAGCAATTATATGCCAATAAATCTGACAATCTGGAAGAAATGGATAAATTCTTAGAAACATATAAACCACCAAAACTGAAACAGGAAGAAATAGAAAATTTGAACAGACCCATAACCAGCAAAGAAATTGAATCAGTAACCAAAAATCACCCAATAAACAAGAGTCCAGGGCCAGACAGCTTCCTAGGGGAACTCTACCAAACATTTGAAGAAGAATTAATACTATTCTTCTGAAACTGTTCCAGAAAATAGAAATGGAAGGAAAACTTCCAAACTCATTCCATGAGGCCAGCATTACCTTGATTCCAAAACCAAAGACCCCACTAAAAAGGAGAATTACACACCACTATCCCTGATGCAGAAATTCTCAACAAGATATTAGCTAATCAAATCCAACAGTACATTAAAAGGATTATTCACCGCAATCAAGTGTGATTTATTCCTGGACTACAGGGGTGGTTCAATATCTGCAAATCAATCAAGGTGATACATCACATTAATACAAGAAAGGATAAGAACCATATGATCCTCTAAGATGCAGAAAAAACATTTGGCAAAATACAGCATCCTTTCTTGATAAAAACCCTCAAGAAAGTAGGGATAGAAGGAACATACCTCGACCTCATAAGGCCATATATGAAAGACTCACAGCGAATATCATCCTCAGTGGGGAAAAACTGAGCTTTTCCCCTAAGGTCAGGAACATGACAGAGATGTCCACTGTCACCACTGTTGTTCAGCATCCTACTGGAAGTCTTAGCGTCAGCAATCAGACAACAAAAAGAAATAAAAGGCATCCAAATTAGCAAGGAAGAAGTCAAACTTTAAGTCTTCACAGACAACATGATACTCTTTGTAGAAAACCTGGACGATTCCACCAAAAGATTGCTAGAACTGACATGTGAATTTAGCAAAATATCAAAGCAATGTATAGAAATCTGTTGCATTTGTATACACACATAATGAAGCAGCAGAAAGAGAAATCAAGGAATCCATCTCATTTACAATTGCATCAAAACCGTAGAGTACCTAGGAATAAACCTAACAAAAGAAGTAAAAGATCTGTACTCTGAAAACTTGAAGAAGACACAAAAAAAATAGAAAAGAAAAGACACAAAGAAATAGAAAATCATTCCATACTCATGGATTAGAAAAACAAATACTGTTAAGATGTCTGTACTACCCAAAGCAACCTACAAATTCAATGCAATTCCTATCAAAATAGTACCAGCATTTTTCACAGAGCTAGAACAAACAAGTCTAAAATTTGTGTGGAGCCGCAAAAGACCCCAAATAGCTAAAGTAATGCTAAAAGAAAAACCAAAGCTGGAGGCATCACAATTCTGAACTTCAAGCTATATTACAAAGCTGTAATGGTATTGTATGGTACTGTCACAAAAATACACACCTAAATCAATGGAACAGAATAGAGAACCCAGAAATGAACCCGTAACTCTGTGGTCAACTAATCTTCGACATAGCAGGAAAGAATATCCAATGGAAAAAAAGACTGTCTCTTAAACAAATGGTGTTGGGAAAATTGGACAGCAACATGTGGAAGAATGAAACTGGACTACTTTCTTACACCATACACAAAAATAAATTCAAAATGGATGAAAGACCTACATGTGAGACAGGAATCCATCAAAATCCTAGAGGAGAACACAGGCAGCAGCCTCTTTGACCTTGGCTGTAGCAGCATCTTATAAGACACGTCTCTGGAAGCAAGGGAAACAAAAGCAAAAATGAACTATTGGGACTTCATCAAAATAAAAAGCTTCTGCACAGAGTAGGAAACAATCAACAAAACTAAAAGGCAACCTATGGAATGGGAGAAGATATTTGCAATTGGCATATCAGATAAAGGGCTAGAATCCAAAATCTATAAAGACCTTATCACCCAAAAATCATATAATCCGGTTTAAGAAATGGGCAGAGGACACGAATAGACATTTTTCCAAAGAAAATATACAAATGGCTAACATACATGAAAAGATGCTTAATATCACTCATCACCTGTCAGAATGGCTAAAATTAACAACACAGGAAACAACGGATGTTGGCAAGGATGTGGAGAAAGGGGAACCCTCTTAGACTGTTGGTGGGAATGCAAACTGGTGCAGCCACTCTGGAAAAGAGTATGGAGTTTCCTCAAAAAAGTTAAAAATAGAACTGTCCTCTGACCTAGCAATTGCACTACTAAGTATCTATCCAAAGGATGCAGAAATGTAGATTTAAAAGGGCACATGCACCCCAGTGTTTATAGCAGCATTATCAACAATAACCAAATTTTGGAAAGAGCCCAAATGTGATGAATGGACAAAGAAGATGTGGTATATATACAATGGAATATTACTCAGCCATCAAAAAGAATGAAATTTTGCCATTTGTAACAATATGGATGAAACTAGAGTGTATTAAGTGAAAAAAGTCAGTCGGAGAAAGACAAAC
Organism: Ursus arctos; assembly: GCF_023065955.2. Taxonomy (NCBI): domain Eukaryota; kingdom Metazoa; phylum Chordata; class Mammalia; order Carnivora; family Ursidae; genus Ursus; species Ursus arctos. The sequence continues at coordinate 61,962,950 of NW_026622819.1, forward strand.
ACCATATGATTTCATCATATGTGGAATTTATGAAACAAAAGAAGAGAACATAGAGAAAGGGAAGGAAAAATAAAATAAGATAAAAACAGAGAGGGAGGCAAACCATAAGAGACTGTTAACTATAGAGAACAAACTGAGGGTTGCTGGAGGGGAGGTGGGGGAGATGAGCTAAATGGGTGATGGTCATTAAGGAGGGCACTTGCGACGAGCGCTGGGTATTATATCTAAGTGATGAATCACTAAATTCTCCTGAAACTAATACTACACTATATGTTAACTAACTTCAACTTAAATAAAATTTTGGAAGAAAGAAAAATGTGGAGTGGGGAAGATGAGAGCAGAGCAGGAGGACCCTAGGCTCACTTCATCCCATGAATACAACTAGGTAACTATCAAATGATCCTAAATACCTCAGAAATTGACCTGAAAACTGGCAGAACAAACTCCACAACTAAAAGTAGAGAAGAGCCAACATCAAAGAAGGTAGGAAGTGCAGAGAGGTGGTTTGGGACAGAAACAGGTAGTGGCTGCTATAGTGGGGAGGGAGCCATGGTCACAGACAAGAGTGAGCAACTGACTAGGACACAGGGGAGCACACAGGGAAAACAAATCCCATAGCTAGCAATGGCTTAGAAAGCGAGAGGTCCAAATTTCATGAGTTCTTGCAATCAGCGGGGCTTAAAGCCTGGAATTTTAAAGGTCAGCAGGCTTGGCTGGGATAGAACCCAGAGGGCATTGCTCTGCTGTTGGAGAGAAGGCAGGCAAACAACCCACGGACATACAGCATGGAAATGGCAATCAGAAGAGTGCCTGGGGCATGCAGTGGGGTGTTATTCGCTCAGCATCCCAGAGAAACAGTGTCAATGGACATTGAGACCTCTCCAGAAACAAAGGAATCAGCTGGTACCATTTCCCTCCCCTGCCCCTCAACATAAACACAGAGCCACATGCAAAGAACCAGAGCAGTGCCAGCACTCACTACCTAACTTGCTTACACCAAGCCCCCCCCACATACACACACTCCAGTGGAACCACCCCTCCCAGTCACACTTGCTTCACTCCCAGCATAGTGGGCTCCCTCCCTGAGAAGACTGGCCCAAACCCCTGCTCACACTGTGTCTCCCAACTCAGGAGTTTTGCAGAGACTCAGTTCTGGTGCCAGTGGTGACAGGTCTTATTTCACAAACAGACCAGAGCACACCTAGCTAAAACGAGCCATATTCAGGCCATGAACCAAACAGTGCCCACAGTAGGCAAAGAGAGCCTCTGCAGATAACTGGCCTGAATGATAAAGTGGCCAGGATAAAACAGCAGAGCATATACAGCACACGTTGGATACACTCCCAGAAGCACCAGGCCCTGGGCAACCGGGGACACTACATGGTAGGGCACTATAGCACCTCTTCTTCATAAGGCTACTGTCCTCAAGAACAGGAGACATAGCTGCCTTACCTAACACAGAGACAAAGGCACAGACACTTAGACAAAATGAGAAGACATTCATCCCAAATGAAAGAACAAGACAAGGACAAGGTCATGGCCAAAGCTCTAAGTCAAACAGATGTAAGTAACATGCCTGATAGAGAATTTAAAGTAATGATCATAAGGATACTCACTGGACTTGAGGAGAGTAGAAGACCTGACTGAGACCCCTAACGCAGTGATAAGGAACAACATAGCAGAGATAAAGGGCTTAATAAATGAAATGAGAAACACGCTTGATGGACTGAGCAGCAGGCTGGAAGAAGCAGAGGAACGAATTAATGACCTAGAAGATAGAGTAATGGAAAGTAATCAAGCTGAACAAAAGAGAGAAAAAAGAATTATGTAAGATGAGAATAGACCTAGGGAACTTAGTGACTTCATCAAACATAATAACATTCATATTATAGCAGTCCCAGAAGAAGAGAGAGGAAAAGGGACAGAAAATTTTTTGAAGAAATAATAGCTGAAAATTTCCCTAATTTGAGAAAGGAAACAGATATCCAGATCCAGGAGGTATAGAGAACTCCCATCAGAACCAACAAAAGCAGATCCACAGCAAGACATATTGTAATTAAATCGGCAAAATATAGTGATAAAAAATTTTAAAAGCAGCAAGACAAAAGGAGACTAACTTATAGGGGGAAAACCCATAAGGCTAGTAGGGGACATTTCAGCAGAAACTTTCAAACCAGAAGGGTGTGGCATAATAATATTCAAAGTGCTGAATGGGAAAAATGTGCAGTCAAGAATACTCTATCCAGAAAGGCTATCAATCAGAATAGAAAGAGAAATAAATTGTTTCCCAGACGAATAAAAACTAAAGGAATTCATGACCACTAAGCCAGCCCTGCAAGAAATATTAAAGGAAGCTCTTTGAGTAGAAAGGAGAGACCAAAAGTGACAGTGTAAAGGTAGGAAACACAAAAGCAGTAAAAATGAACATTTCTGTAAAAAATCACATAACTCACCCAACATAGGAACACCCAAATACATAAAACAGTTAATAGCAAACATAAAGGAACTAATCAATAATAATACAATAATAGTAGGGGACTATAACACCCCACTTAGATATTGGGCAGATCATCTACACAGAAAATCAACAAGGAAATGATGACTTTGAATGACACCCTGGAACAGATGGATTTAGCGGGTATATTCAGAACATTCCATCCTAAAACAGCAGAATACACATTCTTTCCAAGTGCACACAGAACATTCTCCAGAATAGATCACATATTAGCCCACAAAACAAACCTCAACAAATTCAGGAAGATTGAAGTTATACCATACATCTTTTCTCACCACAACACTATGAAACTAGGAGTGAACCACAAGAAAAAAATCTGGAAAGACCACAAATACATGGAGGTTAAATAACATGCTACTAAACAATGAATGGGTCAACAAGGAACTCAAAGGAGAAATAAAAAAGTACATGGAAACAAATGAAAGTGAAAACACAGTGGTCCAAAACCTTTGGGATGCAGCAAAAATGGTTCTGAGAGGGAAGTTTATAGCAATACAGGGCTACATCAAGAAGCAAGAAAAAAATGAAATAAATAACCCAACTTTATACCTAAAGGAGCTAGGAAAAAGAGAACAAACAAAATCCAAAACCAGCAGAAGGAAGGAAATAATAAAGGTTAGAGCAGAAATAAGTAATACAGAAACTAAAACAAACAAAACAAAACACAACCAATACAACAGATCAGGAGCTGATTCTTTGGGAAAAAAAAATCAATAAAATTGATAGACCTCCAGTACCAGCTTATCAAGAAAAGAAGAGAAATAACTCAAAATCACAAATGAGAGAGAAGTAACAACCAACATCACAGAAATAAAATTACACGAGAATATTATCAAAAACTATATGCCAGCAAATTAGAAAATTTGAATAGACTTGTTAACTAGCAAAGAAATTGAATCAGTAATCAAAAAACTCCCAACAAACAAAAGTGCAGGACCAGATGGCTTCACAGGCCGCGTCTACCAAACATTTAAAGAAGAGTTAATACCTATTCTTCTCAAATTATTCCAAAGAATAGAAAAGGATGGAAAACCCAAATTCATCTTAGGAGGTCAGCATCACCCTGATACCAAAACTAGATAAAGACACCACTAAAAAAGAGAACTACAGTCCAGTATCCCTGATGAACATAGATGCAAAAATCCTCCACAAAATACTAGCAAATTGAATTCAACAGTACAGTAAAAAAATCATTTCACCACAGTCAAGTAGGATTAATTCCTGAGTTGCAAAGGTGGTTCAAAATTTGCGAATCAATCAGGATGATACATCACATCCGTAAGAGAAGGAAAAGAACCATATGATCATTTCAAGACACAGAAAAAGCATTTGACAAAGTACAGCATCCATTCATGATAAAAACCCTCATCAAAGTAGGTTTAGAGGGAACATACCCCAACATAATAAGGCCATGTATGAAAAACCCACAGCTAACATCATCCTTAATGGGGAAAAACTGAGAGCCTTTCCCCTAAGGTAAGGAACAAGACAAGGATATCCAGCCTCACCACTTTCATTCATCACAGTACTGGAAGTCCTAGCCACAGTCAGACAGACAGACAAAAGGAAAGGGAAAGAGAAAGGAAAGAGGGAGGGAGGGAGGAGGGGAGAAAAAGAGAGGTGGGAGGAAGGGAGGAAATGCATCCAAATCAGTAAGGAAGAGGTAAAATTTTCACTACTTGCAGATGACATCATATTTTAAATAGAAAATCCAAAAAACCCACCCAAAATCTGCTAGAACTGTTAAACAAATTCAGTAAAGTTGCAGGATACAAAATTCATGTACAGAAATCTGTTGTGTGTCTGTATACCAAAAATGAAGCAGCAGGAGGAAAAATTAAGAAAACAATCCCTATTTATGGGGTGGCTGGCTGGCTCAGTTGGAAGACCATGCCACTCTTGATCTTGCAGTCATGAGTTCAAGCCCCACGTTGGGTGTAGAGCTTACATTAAAAAAAAAGAAAAACAAAATCCCATTTACAATTGCACCAAAAATAGTAAGATACCTAGGAATAAACCTAACCAAAGAGGTGAAAGATCTACCTGTACTCTAAAAACTATAAAACACGAATGAAAAAAAAATTGGAGGTGAAACAAAGAAATGAAAAGACAGTCCATGCTTGTGGATTGGAAGAACAAATATTGTTAAAATGTCTATACTGCTGAAAGCAGTCTACATATTTAATCAATCCCTATCAAAATACTAACAGCTTTTTACACAGAACTGGAACAAACAGTTCTAAAATTTATATGGAGCCACAAAAAAACCTGAATAACCAAAGAAATCTTAAGAAAGAAATGCAAAGTTGGAGGCATCACAATTCCGGACTTCAAATTATATTACAAAGCTGTAGTAATCTAAACAGTGTGGTACTGGCAGAAAAATAGACACATTGATCAATGGAACAGACTAGAAAACCCAGAAATAAACACACAACTATATGGTCAATTAACCTTTTTTTAAAAGGTTTAATTATTTATTTTAGAGAGAGAGAGAGCAAGCACACATGCATGCAAGCAGTGGGAGGGGCAGAGGGACAGGGACAGAGAATCTCCAGCACACTCCCTGCTGAGCCAGAAGCCCAATGCGGGGCTCAGTCCTAGGACCTTGAGATCGAAATATGGTCAGTTAATCTTTGACAAAGCAGGAAAGAATATGCAATGGGAAAAAGTCTCTTCAACAAATGGTGTTGGGAAAACTGGACAGCAACATGCAAAAGAAAGAAACTGGACCACTTTCTGACTCCATACACAAAAATAAAATGGATTAAGGACCTAAATGTGAGACCTGAAATCATAAAACTCCTAGAAGATAACACAGGCAGTAGCAACTTTGACATTGGCTGTAGCAACTTTTTTCTAGATATGTCTCCTGAGGCAAGGGAAACAAAAGCAAAAACACTGGGACTACATCAAAATAAAAAGCTTTTACACAGCAAAGAAAACAATCACCAAAACTAAAAGGCGACCTACTGAATGGGAGAAGATATTTGTAAATGACATATCTGATAAAGAGTTAGTATCCAAAATATATAAAAGCCAAATAATATAATTTAAAACTGGGCAGAAGACTTTAACAGACATTTCTCCAAAGCCAACATCCAGATGGCCAACAGACACATAAAAAGATGCTCATCATCACTTACTGTCAGGGAAATACAAATCAAAACTTCAATGAGATATCACCTCATACCTGTCAGAATAGCTAAAATCAACAACACGAGAAACAGGTTTTGGCAAGGTTGTGGAGAAAGGGGAGTACTCGTGCACTGTTCATGGGAATGCAAAGAGGTGCAGCCATTGTGGAAAACAGTATGGAGGTTTCTCAAAAAGTTAAAAATAGAACTAGCCTTTGATCCAACAATTGTACTACTGGGTATCTACCCAAAGAATACAGAAACACTAATTCAAAGGGATGCATGTACCCTGATGTTTGTAGCAACGTTGTTTACAATAGCCAAATTATGGAAGCAGCCCAAGTATCCATCAATAGATGAATGGATAAAGAATCCATCAATAGATGAATGGATAAATCACACATATATGTATATATATATACACACACATATATAATGGTTTTTAAAAGGTTTTCATTGATAAAAAAGAATGAAATTTAAAAAATTTTAAAAACGAAATCTTGCCATTTGCAATGATATGGATGGAGCTAGAGAGTATAATGCTAAGTGAAATAAGTCAGAGAAAGACAAATACCATATGATTTCACTCATGTGGAATTTAAGAAACAAAACAAACGAGCAAAGGGGGAAAAAAAAGAGAGACAAATCAAGAAACACTCTTAAACTCTTAATTATAGAGAACAAACTGATGGTTACCAAAGGGGTGGGGGGTGGGGGGATGGGTTAAATAGGTGGTGGGGATTAAAGAGTACACTTGTCATGATGAGCACTAGGTGGTATATGAAATTGTTGAATCACTGTATTGTACACCTGAAACTAATATAACTGTATATTAACTAACTGGTATTAAAATAAAAACTGAAAAAGCCAAAAAATAAAAACATTTATATCTAAATTTTTTTAAATAAATAAACATACATTAGCATTCATTCATGGTAAAAACTCTCAGCATACTACAAGTAGAGGGTAAACTTCCTCAATTTGATAAAGAACACCTACAAAAATCCTACAGGTGATGTCATATTCAATGGTATGAAACTTGAAACATCCCACTAAGATTAGGAACAAGGTGGATGTTCCCTCTCACCACTGCTTTTCAACATCAGACTGGAAGTCCTAGCTAATGCAATAGGAGGAGATGAAGAAGAAGGAGGAGGAGAAGAAGAGAAGAAGAAGAGGAGGAAGAGATAAAAGGTATATAGATTAGGAAAGAATAAATAAAATGGTCTTTGTTCACAGATGTCATAATCATCTATGTAGGAAAAAAACTCCAAAGAACCAACAAAAAATTTCCTGAAACTAATAAGTGATAATAGCAAGATTATTGATGCAAGGTCTATGTACAAAAGTCAGTCACTTTCTTATGAACAGTGAACAAGTGGAATTTGAAATTTAAAACACATTACCATTTACATGAGAACCTTAAAAAATGAAATACTTAGTACAAATCTAACAAAATAGGGGAGTACCTGGGTTGTTCAGTCAGTTAAGTGTCTGCCGTTGGCTCGGGTCATGATCTCAGGGTCCTGGGATCGAGCCCCACGTCAGGCTTCTTGCTCAGCAGGAATCTGCTTCTACCTCTCCCTCTCCCTCTTGCCACCACTTGTGCTCTCTCTCCCTCTCTGTCTCAAATAAGTAAGTAAATAATCTTTTAAAAAATAAATCTAACAATAGGTATAAGATCTATATGCAGAAAACCACAAAACTGATGAAAGACGTCAAAGAAGAACTAAATAAATGGAGGGATATTCCATGTTTGTGGATAGGAAGACTTAATATTCTTAAGATGTTAGTTCTTATGAACTTGATCTGTCGATTCAACATAATCTCAGTCAAAATCCTGGCAAGTTATTTTGTAGATATTAACATAATTGAAGCTTATATGAAGAGGCAAAAGACTACAAATAGCCAACTCAATATTGAAGGAAAAGAACAGAGGACTGCTACTACCTGACTTTAAGACTTGATGCAAACTACAGTAATCAAGACAGTGTATAAAAAATAGACAAATAGGTTGATGGAACAAAACTGAAAGCCCAGAAATAGACCCACATTAATATAGTCAAGTGATCTCTGACAATGGAACAAAGATAGCCTTTTCAACAAATGGCACTGGAACAACTGGACATTCATATGCAAAGAGATGAACTTAGACACAGATCTTATATCCTTAACAAAAATTAACTCAAAATGGATCATAAACCTGAATGTAAAATGTGAAACTATTAAACTCCTGGAAGATAAAGTAGAGGAAACCTACATGACTTTGGGCAATGACTTTTTAGATACAAACACCGAAGATATGATGCATGAAAGAGATAATTGCTAAACTGGACTTCATCAAAATTAAAAACTTCTGCTCTGCAAAAGACAATGTCAAGAGAATGAGAAGACAAGCCACAGACTAGGAGAAAATATTTGCAAGAGACACATATGATAAAAGACTGTTATCAAAAATATACAAGGGACTCTTAAAACTCAACAATAAGAAAATTAACAACCCATTTAAAAATGGACAAAGTACCTAAACAGACACCTCACCCAAGAGGGTATACAGATGGCAAGTAAGCATATGAAAAGATGTTCAATATTATGTGTCATTAGGGAATTGTAAGTTAAAACAACAATGAGATATTACTACATTTGAATTTTAGAATAGCCAAAATACTGATTACACCAAATGCTGGCAAAGATGTAGACTAATAGGAACTCTCATTAATTACTGGTGGGAATGCAAAATGATACACTTTGGGAGACAGTTCAGTTTCTTACAAAACTAAACGTTCTTACCATCCAATCCAGTGATCGTGCTCCTTAGTACTTACCCAAATGAACTGAAAACATTTGAAATAAAAAAACCTGTACCCAGATGTTTATAGCAGCTTTATTCAAAATTGCCAAAACTTGGAAGCAACTAAGAAGTTTATCAGTAAGTGAATGGATAAGTAAACTCTGATACATCCAGATACTGGAATATTATTTGTTGCTAAAAAGAAATGAGCTGTCAAGTCTTGAAAAGACATGGAGGAAACTTAAATGCTTGTTACTAAGTGAAAGAAGCCAGTCTGAAAAGATTACATACTCTATGATTCCAATAATATGGATCATATTTTTGGATCATATATGATCAGTAATTGTTAGAGGTTAGTGGGAAGGGAGACCTGAATAGGCAGAGCATAGAGGATTTTCAGGCAGTGAAACTGTTCTGTATTCAGTGGATCCATGTCATTATACGTTTGTCAAAACCCATGGAATGTATAACACCAAGGGTGAACCCGTAACGTAAACTATGGACTTTGGGTGATAATAGCCTGTCAGTGTAGATTCATCAGTTGTAACAAATGTGCCGTGGTGGTGCTGGATTCTTATAGTGAGGGAGATTTTATGTGGGGAGAGGAGTATATAGGAATGCTCTGAAGTTTCTCAATTTTGCTGTGAACATAAGACTGCCCTAAAAAATAAATTTTATTAATTTAAATAAAAGTTACATGTACCGGTCCAAGAAATTCAAATACTTTTAAGGTAGTGTTAGTCCCCAACTCATTATTTTTTTAGGATTTATTTATTTATTTATTTGAGAGAGAGAGAGAGCACAGAGTGGGGAGGGGCAGAGGGAGAGGGAGAATCTCAAGCAGATTCCATGCTGAGCACACAGCCTGATACGGGGCTCAATCGCATGACCCTGAGATCACAACCTGAGCCAAAACCAAGAGTTGGACGCCCAGCTGACTGAGCCACCCAGGCACCCTTCCAACTCATTATTTTCCAGTTTTTCTGGCTTTTGTCACATGTTTCTTTTTTTTAAGTTATTTATCTTTAATTTTAGCTTTATTGAGGCATAATTGACAAAATTGGAAGATATTTCAAGTGTACATTGTGGTGATTAGATATACATATGTATTGTGAAAGGCCTCCCTCCATCTAGTTAATTAGCAAAACTTTTATTTTCTTAATCAAAATTTCACACATAAATGAACTTTAGTGTCATTTGGTCACATTTTCTAAAAATCCTCAGCATTTTAAATGAGTTTAATGTATAAAGTTCACTATCCTACAATGCTGCATCTTTCTACTCAATAATGGTAAATAGTGCCTTCATGTATTTAGACTTCTGGGATCCTTATTAAATGGGCTTTTAAAGTTTTCTTCATGTAGGTCTTCAAATTTCTCGGTAAGTTTATTCCACAGACCTTTTAACTTTCTTTTATTAAAATATGTGTATAGAGATCTATAACACTCACACATACACAGGGGTGGGGGGAATGTATAAAGCAAACATACAGTAGAACAAACTTAGTTAAATACCATGCAGCCATATTGACAGTATTATAAAAGCCCTAGATATGTTTCTTGGTTCAATGTGTATTCTACCTCCATGCCTTCCTACTCTCCTCCTCCCAACTACTTCCTGATTTTCATGGTGATCACTTGCTTTTCTCTACAGTTTTACTATCTGTATGTATGTATCTAAATAATACAGTTTACTTTTGCCTATTTTTGAACTTTATATGAATGGAATCTAAATGAAAACACTTTCTCTGTTCACATCACTTCTGCCACCAAATGTGTGGGGAGTTTTTCCTTACCCCAGCTAATTCTCCAGCTCTCTTGACATCAACTGGGTATCCTACAATCTAACTCAATTCTGATACTACCTAGAGTTAGCACAGAACCTCAAGTTAAGGGCTCAGCCCCACATGACTGCCCCCACCACTTCAGATGCCAATTGCAAGTAGTTGGGCCCTGGTTACCCACCGTTCTGTCCAACTTGGCTACAAATTGGGGGTTCCCATGACTCCCTTTCTAAGTTTGATAATAATAGCTCACAGAACTTAGGGAAACACTTTACTTACTATTACCACTTTATTATAAAGGATGCAAATGAACAGCCAGATGAAGAGGTACATAGGGCAAGGTCCAGAAGGGTGCTGAGTACAGGAGCTTCTGTCCCCCTGGAGTTTGGGGTACACCTCCCTACTTGTACATAGATGCACTCACCAACCTGGAAGCTCTCCAAGCTTGTTGTTTTAGGACTTTTACGAATGCTCTATGACATACATCAGATTGATTAAAATTATTAGCTGTTGGTGATTACCTCAATCTCCAGCTCCTCTCCCCTCCCCAGAGACTAAAGGAGTGGGCCTGAAAATTCTAACCCTCTAAACACATGGTTGGTTCCTGTAGCAACTAGCCCCAATCCTGAAGCGACATAGGGGCTTTCAGTCATCAGTCAAGTCATTAGCAAACTGAGGTATGGTTGAAAGGGGCTTATGAATAACAAAAGACGCTCCTCTGACCCCATGACTCAGCAAATTACCAGGGTTTACTGGAGTTCTGCCTGGAACCAAGGATGACGACCAAGACAGTAGTCTGCTCTTATCTGCGGTTTCACCTTCCCAGGTTTCAAAGACCCAGAGTCAACTGCAGTTTCTAAGCAGATGACCCCTCTTCTGACATATCATTAGAAGGTTGGTAGTAGCCTAACACTCCCATCACAATGCCTATATCTGTCATTCACCTCACTTCATCTTCATCACAGGCATTTTATCCTTATACCATCACAAGAAGGATGAGTGTAGTACAAGATATTTTGAGAGAAACCACATTCACATAACTTTTATTACAGCATATTGTTATACTTGTTTCATTTTATTATTAGTTATGGTTGTTGATCTCTTACTTTGCCTAATTTATCAAATAAATTTTATCATAGGTATATATGTATAGAAAAAACTGTATATAGGGTTCAGTACCATCTGTGGTTTTAGACATTCACTGGGGGTCTTGGAATGTATCCCCTGCAGACAGGGTGGGGGACTATCATATATCATAATATCACAGAATCATATTATATGTTATTCTCTTTTGTTTTCTTTTGGCCTCAATATTATGTTTATAAAATTAATCAATGTTATTGCATGTGGTTTTAATTATTTTTATCTCTACATAGTATTCCCAAATCAGACTGCCAAGAACCTTCTAGTTTGTGGTTTGTCTTACAACTTTATGCTGTTTTTGATAAACAGATTCCTAATTTTAATATAGTCACATATTCTTTTATGGCTTATACTTTGTATCTCAGGAAATTCTTCCTTACACAAAGATTATAAAGATATTCTCTCAGGTTTTTTTCTAAAAAATTTTTAGTTGGGGTTTTTCATTTTAATTAAGTCTTTAATAAATCTGAAGTTGATTTATAATTTTGGCATGAAGTTAAGATCTGATTTCATTTTTCCCCCCAAATGGATAACCAGTACCATTAATTGAAAGCTCCATCCTTTTCCTTCTCATCTTTAATACCACTTCTGACATAAATCAGATTTTCCTTTATGTATAGGTCTATTTGTGAACTTGCTCTTCTGTGCCATTTATCTGTTTGACTGTCTAGTGTCAGTTCCACACTGTCTTCTTTAGAAGGCTCTTGGCTATTCTTGGTCTTTTGTGTTTCCATTCATATTTTAGAGTTAACTTCTCAAGTTCTTCAATAAAACCTGTTTAGACTTTGAAATCATATTGAATTCATATGTCAATTTGGAGAGAATTGGAATATTTATGACATTGAGTCTTCTAATTCATGAACAATGGTATATACATTCATTTATTTAGGCCTACTTTAGTGTTCTTCAGTACACTTCTATAATATCTTTTCACACAGGTCCTACACATCTCTTGTTAAATTTATTCCCAGGTACTGTGTTTGTCAGGAAAAGCTGAGTTGTACTGTGGCTTAAAACAAGGTTTATTTTCATTTATGCTACTACATGTCCATTGCAGGTTGGGTAGAGGAAGAGGGATGTCTGCATATCATAGTCACGTGGGGACAGAGGTTGACAGAGCTGCCACTATCTTAAACATGGCCATGAGACATATCAGATGGAAAAGAAAGCTTTTGCAGTGTCTGCATCCAGAAATTAAAAGGCCCAGCCTAGAAGTAATACTTCTACTCATAATTTATTGGGCAGAATTAATCACATAATCCCACCTAATCGTAGGATTCAGGAAGTACAGTCTACCATGTACCATTAAGGAAATAACTGGAAATATTTGGCAACCCACAAAAATAACTACCACATGTAGTGTGTGTGTGTGTATGTGTGTGTGTGCATGCATGTGCGTGCATGTATGTGTATACATACATACATATACATATACATTCATAATTATATATATAGCATACATGTTGGGGCGCCTGGGTGGCTCAGTAGGTTAAGCAACTGACTCTTGATTTCGGCTCAGGTGGTGATCTCAGGGTCATGAGATCAAGTCTGGTATCGGGCTCCATGCTCAGCATAGAATCTGCTTAAGACTCTCTCTCCCTCTGCACCTTCCTCCTGCTCTCTCTCTCTGTAAAATAAATAAATCTTTAAAGAAGACAAACATATGGGACTCCTGGGTGGCTCACTCAGTTAAGCATCTGCCTTCAACTCAGGTCATGATCCCAGGGTCCTGGGATCAAGTTCTGCATTGGGCTCCCTGCTCAGAGGGGAGCCTGCTTCTCCTTCTGCCTGCTTCTCCCCCTGCTTGTACTCTCTCGCTCTCTCCCTCTCTCTGTCAAATAAATAAAATCTTAAAAATAAAAATTAAATTAAAACATTTTTAAAAACATATATGTATACCTGTATATAAGGTTTTCTGTGTTGCTGTGTGGATTGCCCAGAATTTTGCCCTAGAGGTTACAATTCATGTAGAATATATGAATGATTTCCTCTGAAGTTGTGTGATGTGGGAGTTATGCAACATGGTGGGACTGTTGTTGAAGTGTAACAAATGTAATTTTTATATCCAACAATCATGATAAATGCTCCTATTCTGATATTTATATATAGATTCTTTTGAGTTTTCCATATAAATAATCATATTATTCATGAAGGACGGTTTTATTCTTTCTAATCTTTATACCTTTTTTATCTTTTTCTTATTTACCTGTATTGTATGTACAACGTTGGTACAGCACTGGATAGAATTAGTGGCAGTATGCCTTTGTTGTGCTCCTGATTTTATTTTTATTTATTTTTTTAAAGATTTTATTTATTTATTTGACAGAGAGCACAAATAGGCAGAGCGGCAGGCAGAGGGAGAGGCAGGCTCCCCGCTGAACAGAGAGCCTGATGGGGGGCTTCATCGCAGGAATCTGGGATCCTGACCCAAGCCGAAGGCAGACGCTTAACCAACTGAGCCACCCAGGCGCCCCAGTGTGCTCTGATTTTAAAGGGAATGTTTTCAGTGTTTCACTATATGTTTACTGTATGCGATTTGTAAATAACTTTTAATAGTTAAGGATGCTTTCTCCTATTTCTATTTTGGGAATTTTTTTTTAGAGAGGGAAGGGGGAGAGGGAGTGGGAGAGAGAGAATCTTAAGCAGGCTCACACACAGTGCAGAGCCCGATGGCGGGGGAGCTCTATCTCAGGACCGAAATCACAACCTGAGCCAAAATCAAGAGTTGGATGCTTAACCAACTGAGCCATCGAGGCGCCCAAGAATTTATTTTTTCTTTTTAAGACTGGATGTTGAATGTGTTATCAAATGCTTTTTGGCCTCTTCACATGATTATATGATTTCCTCCTTTATGCAGCAAGTTATATTAATTTTTTTTAACACTAAACTAGGTGTGATTCCTAGGTAGACTCACCTAGGTTGTGCTGGACTTAGTTAATAGTGTTTTAAGATTTTTATGTATGTGTATAGAAGTGATATGACTTATAATATTTTCTTCTTGTACTTTCAGATTTTGGAACAAGTTTATGCTAAGTCATAATATGAGTTGGAGGTATCCCTTCATTTTTTATTCTTTTAAATCACTTATATAAAGTAGAATCATTTTTTTCCTTAAATTTTTAGCAGAACTGTCCTTTTGAAATCACCTTGATCTGGAGTTTTTTGAAGGAAGAGGTTTCAACTACTGATTTCTTTTCTTTATTGGTTAAAGGGCTATTTTGATTTTTTTCTTTCTTCATAAGTCAACTTAAAAAATGTCTTTTCGTTATGGAAAATTTCAAACATGAAAAATAGAGCAAACTGTGTAATGATCCCCCACATACCTCATCACCCAGTTTCTTGAGTCAGTTTGCTCAGCTTTGTTTTTCCAGGGATTTATCTATTTTATCCAAGATCCCAAGTTTTTTTTTTATATAGAATTGTTCATAACATCTTCTCATCTTTTTTGTCTTAAAACATCTGTAATTTTGTCCCTTTTCATTCTTGATATTGGTTATTTGTGCCTTTGTTGTCTTAATTTTCTTATCATGTTTGCTAATTTTAATAATCTTTTTAAAAGAACAAACCTGTGACGTTGTTACACTTCTCTTCTGTGTTCTGTTTCATTCATTTCTGCTCTTGTTACTATTTCCTCTGTTCTGCTTTCTTCGCGGGTATTCTGTCCTTTTTCTGCTATCTAAAGGTGTGTGCTTAGCACATTACTTTTCTCCCATTTTCCTTTTCTAATTAAATGTCTAAGTGTAATTTTTTTTCTACAGTTATTTTGCTGCATGTCACATTTTAATGCCTAGTATTTTTGTTATTGTTCAGTTCTAAAATTTTTCCAATTTCTGTGATTTCTTCTTTGACCTATATGTTATTTGGTTGTGCTTCTTAATTTGCAGTTGTATGGAGTTTGTCCTGGTTACTTTTTTGTATTGTTTCCTAACCTAAGAGTATTTTTGGTCTGAGTGATAATCTTTTGACATTGACTAAGATGTACTTTGACTCCTGGTATGTGGTAAATTTTGTAAATATTTCATATAATTGTGAATAACTATTCTATCTGAGTCCTTTAGATGAAGCTTGTTAAATGTGTTCAGATCTTCTGTATCCATAATAATTTTTTGTTTGCATGACCTATCAATTGAGAAAGACATGCAGGGGCACCTGGGTGGCTGAGTCAGTTAAGCATCTGCCTTCGGCTCAGGTCATGATCCCGGGGTCCTGGGATCGAGTCCTGTGTTGGGCTCCCTGCTCAGCGGGGAGCCCGCTTCTCCCTCTTCCCACCCCACCCCCCGACTTGTGCTGTCTCTCTCCTGCTCTCTCTCTGAAATAAATAAATATTTTTTTAAAAAATTTAAAAAAAAAGAAAGACATAATAATTTCTCACAATGACTGTGGATATTCCTGTTTCTCCTTGTAACTATATCTATTTTTGCTTTATGAAGATTATATTATTAGGCATGCAGTTTTAAGATTTATTTATTTATTTATTTATTTGTTTATTTATTTGACAGAGTGAGAGTGAGCGCGAGCAGGGGGAGCAACAGGCAGAGGGAGAAGGAGAAGCAGGTTCCCTGCTGAACAGAGTCCTACACAGGGCTCCATCCCAGGAGCTCGGGATCATGACCTGAGCCGAAGGCAGACGCTTAACCAAAGGAGCCACCCGGGCGCCCCTAGGCATACAGTTTTGAAATTATTATATCTTTTTTTTTAAAGATTTTACCTATTTATTTGACAGACAGAGAGATAGCCAGTGACAGAGGGAACACAAGCAGGGGGAGCAGGAGAGGAAGAAGCAGTCTCCCAGCGGAGGAGCCCAATGCGGGGCTCCATCCAAGAACGCCGGGATCACGCCCTGAGCCAAAGGCAGACACTTAAAGACTGAGCCACCCAGGCGCCCCTGAAATTATTATATCTTGATGAAATAAGTCTTATTGTACAGGGGCCTCTTTATCTCTAGTAATGTTATTTTCATTAAAATCTTATTTTGTCTGATACTAATGTAACTATATTGGCTTTCTTTTGGTTGGTTTTTCTTGTTATATCTCCTCCCATGTTTTTACGTTTATATATCAATTCTAGCTTTTATTAGGTTGATTAATCAGAGTATCTAGCTAGCCCTTCTGATCAGAAATTAAACTTTTTTTTAAATACTGGGATCAATTTGCTAATACTTTATAGAGGATATTTACATGCATGTTCATCAATGAGACTGATCAATAATTAGGATGATATTGTCATCCACACTGAGACAGTGTTGAGAGTAAAAGGGAGTACAATATTTTTCTAGGCTTATGGCATAGAGATTGATTATAGTACCATTGGCTGGCATCATCAGGATTTATGAACTGCCTAATCATTTTGGCAAGGAATGGAGGTAAAGATAGAAGGTTTTCCAGTAACTAATCTAGTTAGGGCTCAAACTTACCCTGTTGATTTTATAACCATTATTGTATTACTCTATATATCTGACTATAAACTGATTATATATTGAATGAAGTTGTAGAGAGAAAAGAAGGAAACAGACCTGGGTTTGAATGTCTGTCTCTGTGACTTAATTGTATAATCCTTAGGTAATGACCTAGCCCCTCTAAACTCCATTTCCCCCATCTGTATACTAGAGATTATAATGCCTACCTGATAGGGATATTGTGAAAATTAAAGATACGTGAAAGCACTCAGTATGTTCTTAGTACATAGTAGATTCTCTTATGTTACCTTACCTTCCTTAGTTTCTGTTGTAAATTATCCTGTGTATTTGCTTTTTGAAACAAAGGTTGCTCTTTCCCTTGTGACTTAAGGTTGAAATCTTCCCTACTACTCTCCTGTTTACCTTGGATCAGAAAAAATTTCCCACTGTGCCCTTAATTATATCCATGTGGCACTCGGATAATTTAAGAAGGTATAGAAATTGACTGTATTGACAGTAGCAAAATTTTGACCAAAGGAAATAAATTAATGCTTATCTTATATAAAATGTATAAATTATCAGTGAAGCAAAAAGGTAAAATATGTTTATCTAAAAGCTCAGATGTAAATCTTCTTTGATAAAGCAAAGACTCCCTACTAGACCTCTTAAATATTCTCACAATCCTTTAACAGGACTTCATTGACTTAACTCGAGAAACCAGACCAAGGGCAAAGGATCGCAATGGACTCTGTGTGATTGACCTGACAAGAACTGAGGAAGAAAGTAGACCTATTGCCACTCTTGACTTGACTCTAGAACCTGTTGCTCCTTCCCAGAAAGAGCCAACCAGTCTTCAGACATGTGCCAGTCTCTCCAGCAAAGAGGTGATGGAAGGGCGGGCCGACAGAAGCTCTTGGCCTGCAGCACGGAGAATCGTTAACAGCGATCCTGTGGATTTGGACCTTTTGGAAGAAACCACATTTGAAGGTCCGCAACTCCCTACATCCATCAGCGGGGACTCTGTTTATCCAGCAGAGCCAAATTGTAGCTCAACTGCATTCAAAGGTGACCTTGGCTTCTTGGCAAACCTACAACTATCTTCTGATATTCACTCCCTCTCCCCAACAAGCAATAATGGTAGCAGCAGCAATCAGAGGGCACCCTTGCCATGCCCACAGCAAGACGTGCCTTGCCCACCACAAGCCTTGCCGTGCCCACTGCGAACCTTGCCGTGCCCACTGCGAGCCTCACCATGTCCACCACGAGCCTCCTCATGCCCACCACGAGCCTTGTCATGCCCATCACAAACCGTGCAGTGCCAAGCACAAGCTTTGCCTCACCTGCCTCAAGAAGTTCCATGCCCTCCTCAAGATATGCCATGCCCTCAGCAGAATGTGCCAAGCCCTCCGCCAGATTCATCGTGGCAACCTCAGCTCTCACCCAGCCCACCTCAAGACTCACTGTGCCCACCTCAAGACTCTCTGGGCCTACGTCAAGATGTACCAGGCCCACCTCAAAACATATCCTATCCACAGGATGTGACACACTTACAAGATATGCCACAGTCATCAGGAGATGTGCCACAGTCACCAAGACACGTGCCCCAGTCACCAGCAGACGTGCCACAGTCACCAGGAAATGCACCACAGTCACCGGAAAGTGTGCCACATTCCCCTGGAGAAGTCCCAGACTTCCCAGGAGATGGGCTCCGTTCACCTGGAGCCATGCCATGCTTGCCAGGAGACATGCCACACTCACTTGGAGACTTGCCTCACTTACTGCGAGACAGGCCTTACTCCCTCCAAAATGATACACAGAACCATGACACTCCTATGGAAGTCTCAGCTCCATCCTCGCCAAGGTTCTCTCCCAGCCCACAGTCTCCACCGTCTGAAACTTCCTTAGAGAAAGTTCCTTGGCTTTCTGTCACAGAAACTCCAGCCAGAAAAGAGAGAGCACTGTCAGAGCCTGCTCACCCCGGGTCTGCCCAGGTACAAGCACGAACACCACGAGGTGGGTTATACAACAGACCATGCCTGCATAGACTGAAGTATTTCTTACGACCTCCGGTTCATCACCTCTTCTTCCAGACACTAATACCAGATAAAGACACAAGAGAGGTGAGCTAACATATCTTCCGCTAGAGACTAGATGTCCTCTGTATAGGCCTCGCATGAAGTCACTCTGCTGTAAGGAGTCCGTGCATGAGAGAACAGACCCAGGATAAATTCAGTATTTTTATCTTTCCTCCTCTTGTGGAATCATCTAGTGTAGAGACAGACCTGGGTTCAAATTTCACCCCCACAGTTAGCAGCTGGCACTGTAGAAGTCACTATACCTTTCTGAGCCCTAGCTTCCCTAGGTATAAAATGGACATAAGAACACACCTCATAGGATCATTAAATGACATAACATATGTAAAGTGCCTATTAGAGTGTCTGACTCATAATAGGCCTTCATTAAATACTTCTCTTTAATTCCTATACTTTTCCCTTCCAGATGCCCTTATTACTGCTCTCGTATCACAGAGATAGTGATACTCTTGTCACTTCAGTACCTCCAAAATTATTACTTTCTGACTTTTGGGGAGGATATTCAATTTTAAGATTTTAATGGAATGCTACTTCCCATTGGTCTTTATTTAGTTATGAGAATTAAACCAGATGCTTTTCTTAGCAGAGGTAAGGAAAAAAATTGTGGCTGAGTCCTACAATGTGAAGCTATTTTTTCATTGTCCATAGCCATATTCTCAACATTAAGAAGAGTGGCTTGAGGTAGGCCGGGAATTCAAACAGTGCATTCTTGGAGCAGTCAGCAGTCCAGCGAGTAGGTATCAGGCATTCATGTTGATTTGGTCTGAAGAGTGATTTTTTTTTCTCTCATTTTTATTGTTGTTTTATCTTCTGATATGTTTTATCTCTTCTCCTTCTGAGTGACTCTCCCCAACCACTAGCTCATTCTCTTTTTTCCTGTGGGTTTGCCTCAGGGTGGTGATACATCAGGCCATTATAAAGAGCATTTGGAGGACTTGAGAGAGTTTGTGTTTCCCTAGTCAAAGCTGTAGTGCTTCATAGGTGCTGCACAACCAGCAAAGCGGCCAGTAGATGCGAATGGGGATAGCATATTCCCTTTCTGGAT
This sequence comes from Ursus arctos, assembly GCF_023065955.2. Lineage (NCBI taxonomy): Eukaryota > Metazoa > Chordata > Mammalia > Carnivora > Ursidae > Ursus > Ursus arctos. The sequence goes on from NW_026622819.1 coordinate 61,982,852, forward strand.
AAGCATAGCTTGGGTTAAAAGATGGCAGTTCGGGGCGCCTGGGTGGTGCAGTCGTTAAGCGTCTGTCCTGGGCTCAGGGCGTGATTCCGGGATCGAGTCCCCCGTTGGGCTCCTCCGCTGGGAGCCTGCTTCTTCCTCTCCCACTCCCCTGCTGTGTTCCCTCTCTCGCTGGCTGTCTCTCTGTCACATAAATAAAGAAAATCTTAAAAAAAAAAAAAAAAAAGATGGCAGTTAGGCCAAACAAAAGGGATTTTTCTTCTTAATCTTTATTTCTCACTTTAAAGAACCTTGGCCGTCCAGAGTTCATCAGTAAATCTTTTCTGTCTCTCCTATGATTTCTTTTGGGCTTTTAATAAGTACTTCTTCACTAGGTCATTTTCCTCCCAGAACTTCTTAGCCAGTCCCCATGCTGCCACTTCCCAGCCATTGGCCTTAAACCTTCTGTTGGTTTAGCTCTACAATAAGCCATGAGGACCATATCACAAAGTTGTTTGACTTAAAAGTAAGCACATAAAGCACAAACCCACCTTTCAAGGCCTAAAGAAATGTTTTGTATTAGTTCCCCTTAAGTATATGGGCATCAAAAGAATTTGTAAACTTTATTTGTTTGTAGGTGTCCACATTTGTAGGCAAGAAATGAATTATATAGGTTCAAATATAGGTAAAGTGCCTCACAAGTAAAATGGTCACCAAACCAAGATTTTTTGTTCTTCTCTTCTCTGGCTCTTAATTTTTATTACATACCAGGTACAGTATTGATCTTTGATCAGTGAGATCAAGTGTTACCCTCAGGTGATTTGAGACCTAAGGAACGCTCACTGGACTTCTCTAGAAGATATCCTGAAAGGACAATTCAAACCATCACTGTTTTACTGTTATACATAAGCTGTCAAATCTTTGGTTGATGTTTTAAATTTAATACTTATTCTCAGATCTTAAAAAATAATACTTGCTTAATATAAAACATTTTAAAATATAAAAAATAATTACTTATGGTGCTATCAGTCAGCATTTATTATTGTTAATAATTTTGGTGTATTTCCTGCTTAGTTGCCTTTCTATATATAGGCAGTTTTAATTTTTTAATAATGGGGATTTTTAACAAAAATATATTTGTTATTGTTGGTTTTACTGTTTAGAGGTAGTGTGAATGTAGAGGGTAAATCTGGGGTTATACCACCCCATGTGTGAAATCAGCTTCTGCCATTTGTTACATGACAAATGCTTACTCTCCAAATCTGTTTCCTTATCTATAAAATAGGAATAATAATAGTATGTAGTTATTAGGTTGTTGTGAGAATTAAAGTGAGGATAAGTTAAATGTTCAGAAAATATTCTTACCGTTGTTGTTATACTCCAATATCTAAAAACTTTTTAATGTTCTTTTCCTTCTGGTTGTGAAAGTAATATGTATCTATTATGTAAAAATACAAAAGAGCATATAGAGGAAAATCATCCATAATTCCACCGACCACCCAGATAATAGAAAACCACTTTTCACATATTCTCTCCCAGTCTTTTTATATACATACTTTTAGGGGGTGTAGGGGAAGCAACTTAACATTTACTGTTGACAGTAAATCAACTAAATGGGATTCTTTTTAAAAAAAATCTTTCTTTATCTCTTTATTTCAGTATCTGATATGGTATCATAACTACCCCTGTCTTCTCACTCTCACTCCAAAATCAACTTAGGCTAGCTCTTGACTCTTTTGTACTTTCTTTTCTATTGCTGTATTTTAGAACAGATGCAATCATATTATTTTTTTTAAAGATTTTTTTTTAATTTATTTATTTGACAGAGATAGAGACAGCCAGCGAGAGAGGGAACACAAGCAGGGGGAGTGGGAGAGGAAGAAGCAGGCTCATAGCAGAGGAGCCTGATGTGGGGCTCGATCCCATAATGCCGGGATCACGCCCTGAGCTGAAGGCAGACGCCCAACCGCTGTGCCACTCAGGCCCCCCTAGATGCAATCATATTATATGTACAACTTTGAATTCTTATTTTTTAACTTAATATAAGTATTTCCCCATGTCTTTAAAAGTTTTTTAGATAAGACTTTTCAGTCTTTTTATTCTTTAATTATGAATATTTCAAATGCATGGAAAATTTTGCTGTCTTCAACCTGTTTCAGAACCTCTTGTTTTTATGTCCGTAGAAACCTATCCTAATTTCTTTCTTTTTATCTCTACAGAGTAAGGGTCAAAAATTAGAACCCATTCCTCATCGAAGACTAAGAATGGTAACAAACACCATTGAAGAAAATTTTCCCCTGGGGACTGTGCAGTTTTTGATGGACTTTGTGTCACCCCAGCATTACCCACCCAGAGAAATTGTGGCTCACATCATCCAGAAAATCCTGCTCAGTGGCTCTGAGACCGTGGATGTCCTGAAGGAGGCCTATATGCTTCTCATGAAAATTCAACAGTATGAACCTTAGATGTTGGTGAATCTCCTAGGGAACCTGGACTCAGGGCACAGCTTTCTGTTGCCTAAGCTTGATTCAGCTAACCATTAGAGAGGGTGACTTAGTATGTCAGTGTTACTTGGTTTGCAAGTGACAGGAAATCCAATCCAAACTAGCTTTAACAGCTGAGAGCAGAGAATTTAATTATTCACGTTACTAGAAACCTAGGAATAAGACTTAATTCAGTTCAAAATGGTTACCAGGATCCATTTTTCAGCCCTGCTTTGCTCCTCTTTTCAGGATCTACATAGTAGTCTTCTCAACCTCCAGCTTTAATGAGAGAGAGAGTCCACTTCCTTACAATCTGAAATTGAGTCTTGTAGGCTTTAATTGGTATAACATAGGACATGAGCTCATTTTTGAGCCAATCACTGTGAACTGAAGGATAGAATATCATGATTGGCCAAATAAGCTTCACAGCCTTCATCCTAGGATCCTGGCAGATAAAGCTAATGGGCTAGAGTAATAAAGAATTGATTTCTTCAAGGCCAAATTAGGGTACTAATGCCTTCCAAAAGAGAAGTGGATAATGAAAGTTCTACCCTCAGATGACTTGGTATCATCTCAAAGGGTGGGCAGGAGCACTAAGGATAAGAGGAGGTTTCTGTTTCTGTCATCTTCCACATCCCATCGCCTCTTCCACTGAACTCTCCAGAATTCTAATTGATGTCATTTGACTTTCAGGCTACATCCAGCTAATGCCAAGACAGTGGAGTGGGACTGGAAGCTGCTCACTTATGTCATGGAGGAAGAGGTAACATAACAATTATGAGGGTGTACCTTTTGCACAAGTTTTAGTTAGAAACAAAAGCGACGACAGATCTGGTAGTAAAGTCTGCCATTATTCCCTCCTTGTACTCCCACCCCCACCAAAAAATTCCTATTGAAATGGTATATGCTGTCTTCCAATTCAAAATTAAGTACATTCACTTATCCCTCTCCTTCTTGAGATCCCATTAAAGAGAATAGTAAATGAATAGAGAAAGATATAAATCCATGGCAATGAAAATAAGGGGAAGGGCAACAAATCTGAATGAAAACTAGAAGAACTAAAGGAAAAGTAAGATTGTTACTGGTGAAACTACCAGAGAAAGCCACAGGCTATAATACATGCAGCCAAGGAGCAAGGAAGTCTACCTTTTATAGCAGAGAGTTTTCAGCTCAGAAACACAATATATATTAGAGGGTTGGAGTCAGACATAGGCTGTAAATTTGTTGAAAAGTTGTAGATAGAACTGACAACCTGTCCATTCTTGAGTACAGAAAGTTCAGTCATCAGGCTACATAATTTCAGGCAAAAAGAGGATTTATTGTCTAAAAACATTGAATGAACCATCTGTCATAAACAAAGGCACCTAGTGTAGAGTTGGTATTCCAGAAAAAGTCTTCTGCATTCTGACTTTTAGGGGTCCCTAAACTTAATTGCCAGCTTTCTGTCTGCTCACCCAAAGCACTTGGCTGAAACAAATTACTTTCAACCTAGAATACTAAACCCAACCAAATGATTATTCAAGTGTGAGTATAACATAAAAACATGTAGGAACTTGAAAAAATATTCCCACCCCCATTTCTTTGGTTACCTAAATGTATGCGTCAAAAGAATGGGGGAATAATAAAGAGGGAGGCACAGGATCCAGGGAACACTAGATCTAATCCAAGAGAATAATAAAGAGAGTTCCTGAAATTATGCTGAATAGCAGACCTAGAGAGCATTTAGTCCAGATTGGAGCAGGATAACTTAGGGCTTTAAGAATAATCTGGGAAACATCACCAAGATGATAGACAAGGCAGCTCTAGGCTTTTGTTCTCCCATGGAGATGCCAAGTTAAGAAAAACATATGGACCAGAATACTTTTGTGAAAACTCTGGAGATCAATTGAGAAGCTTCAGTACCCAGGAGAATGCATAATCAAGAAAGGACTCAATGAAAGGAATAGCAAATTTGGGGTTATTTTGTGTGTCCATGCCCCTCCCCTACCCAGCATAGCATGGTGCAACTGGGAGGAAACCTCACATGCCACAGCTCCTCCCTCGGGGTGGAAACAAAAGAGTGGACTTTGAATCCAGTGCCCTCACTTGTTAGGAACTGCCCTAAGGATAGTTTTTGTCTCATCTGACTCAGATCACTGATGGGAATAGTGGTATAATTTGGAAGCTGCTGAAAAGAGAGGTGAGCACTGCCACATGTTAGAGCTTCAGGGATTTTGTAGTTCTACAGGCAGGGGTCAGGCGAGAAAGAGACTGCACGCCTGAGAAGAAACAAAGGCAAGCCATTTGGGAAATTAAGGCAGATAAAAGCAGAGATACAAGCCCAGAGAAAACACATCCCCAGAAAAGTTCTGAGAGAGTCCAGAACCTTTACCCAGGCTAATTGGTGAGGATCTTACCCTGCGTGAACTCAGTAGATAGACTGGGAAAGGTGTTTGTTTTTTCAAATGCTTAACCTCAAACAAAGATTACAAGGCATACAATTGTAGAAACTGGGAAATACGTCCCAGTGAAAGGAACAGAATAAAGTTCCAGAAACCAACCATAAAGAAACACAGATCTCTCAACTACCTAACAAAGAATGTTTTTAAGCTATCTTAAAAATGCACAAGGAGGGGCGCCAAAGTGGCTCAGTCAGTTAAGCATCCAATTCTTGATTTTGGCTCAGGTCTTCATGTGCTCAGTACAGAGTCAGCTTGGGATTCTCTCTCTCCCTCTGTTCTTGCACCTCCCTCCTGCTCATGTGTGCACACATGCGTGCGCACGCTCTCTCTCTAAAATAAATAAATAAATCTTTTCAAAAAGTGCACAAGGAGCTAAAAGAGAGCAGAGATAGATAACTAACTGAAGCATGAAAATGATGCATGAACAAAATGAGAATATTTAAAAAAAACTGTTAGAAATAATCAAACATATTCTGGAGCTGAAAAGTGTAATAACTGAATTAAAAAATTCACTAGAGGGATTCAACAGCCGACTTGACAGGCAGAAGAAAACAGTCAATGAACTTGAAGGTAGGTCATTTGAAATCATTGAGACAGGATCAAAAAGAAAACATAATGAAGAAAATTGAAGAGAGCCTAAGGGACTATGGGATATCATTAAGTGGGCCATAAATGCATTATGGAAGTCCAAAGAGAAGAGAGAAAAGGGCAGAAAGCTTATTTGAAAAAATAATGACCCAAAACCTCCCAAATTTGAGGAAAGAAATGGGCATACAATTTTATGACACTCAACTCCAATAAGGTTAAACCAGAGACCCACACCAAGACACGTTATAATCAAAGTGTCAAAAGTTAAAGACAGAATCTTGAAAACAGCAGGAAAAAAGTGACTCATCATATACCAGAGAGCTTGTATAAGATTTTCAGCAGATTCTCATCAGAACCTTGCAAGTCAGGAAGGCAATAGGATGATATATTCAAAGTGCTGAAGGAAAAAAAAGCTATTAACCAAAAATACTATATCCAGCAAAACCATCCTTCAAAAATGAGGGAAAGCAGCAGGAGAGAAGCAACACATCACATACAGGATCTCAATAAGATAAAAAGGATATTTCTCATCAGAAATTCTGGAGGCCAGAAGGTAGTTGGCTGATATATTCAGAGTGCTAAAGAATTAAACTCAACCAAGATTCCTTTATTCAACAAATTATTTTTCAAAAATGAGACAGAAGTAAAGACATCCCCAGATAAACAAAAGCTGAGGGAGTTCATTTCCACTAGCCCTGCCCCACAAGAAAGCCTAAAGGGAGTCCAGCAGATAAAATGAAACACTGAATAGTTACTTGAAGCCATATGAAGAAATAAAGATGTTGGTAAAGGTAAATACATGGGCAGTTGTAAAAACTACTATTATTGTAACTACATTTTATAATATTTGGTTTTATATGGTTAAGTGACTAATTCAAGTTTCATAATTATTAGTCTACAAGCTAGTATTATTATAACTTTGAAACTCCACATTTTGCTTTCTATATAATTTAAGACACTAATGCATTTAAAAGAATTATTAATTTGTTTTGCATGAAGATGTAGTTATGTGACATCAACAACCAAAAGAGTGACAGAGCTGTAAAGGAACAGTTTTTATATGTTCTTGAACTTTAGCTTATATAAATTCAAATTAGAGTATTATAACCTTAGAATATTAAATGCAATCATGATGGCAACCACAAAGACAACAGCTATAGAAATACACAAAAGGAAATGACAAAAGAACTTAAACCTTTCACTATAAAAAATCAACTAAAGACAAAAGACGTTGCAGGAAATAAGGAACAAAAGAGCTATAAGGCATTTAGAAAACAAATAGCACGATGACAGAAGTGCATCCTTCCTTATCAGTAATTGCTATAAATGTAAATGGATTAAACTCTCCAATCAAACAACATAGATTGGCAGAATAGATAAAAACACATGATCCAACTACATGCTATCTACAAGAAACTCACTTTACATCCAAAGACACAAGTAGATTGAAAGTGAAAGAATGGGAAAAGATGTTCCATGCAAATAGTAACCAAAACAGCACAGGTGGCTGTATTAATATGAGATAAAATAGACTTTAAATCAGAAAATGTTATAAGAGACAAAGGAGGACATTATATATTACCTAAAAGGTTCAGTGCAGCTTAAGATATAATAGTCATAAATATTTATGTACCTAAAGTTAGACTATCAAGATATGAAACAAAAACTGACTGAATTGAAGGGGAAAATAGACAGTTCTGTATTAATAATTGGAGACTTCAATACCCCACTCTCAATAATGAATAGAATAACCAGAATGGAAGATAGGTAAGGAAAGAGAAAAAATTAAACAATGCAATAAACCAACCAGATCTAACAGTTATATGCAGAATATGCTACCAACCACAGCATGCACCTTCTTCTTAGTGCACATGGGACATATTTCAGGATAAACCATATGTTAGGCCACTAAGTCCCAGTAGATTTTAAAAGGTAGATATCATATAAAGTATCTTCGTTCTGTGAAACCTGCATCACCCTGATATTAAAGCCAGGTACAGACACTAGAAGAAAACTGCCGACCAATATCCCTTATGAACACTGATGCAAAATCCCCAGCAAAATACTAGCAAACCAAATTCAACACCATATCATATGGATTATACATCATAATCAAGTGGGATTTGTCTGGGAGTACAAGGATGGTTCAATATAGAAAAATAAATCAAAGAAATACACTACATTAACAGAATGAAGGACAAAAACCACATGATCGTCTCGATGCAAAAAATGCATTTGCAAAATTCAACACATTTCATCATAAAAACTCTCAACAAACAGGACTAGAAGGAAACTACCTCATAAAAGCACTTTATGGAAAAACCCACAGCAAACATCATATTCAGTGGTAAAATAAACTTTTCCTCTAAGATCAGGAAATAAGGTAAGGATACTTGCTTTTTTTTCTTCGATTCAACATAGTACTGGAAGTTCTAACCAAAGTAGTTAGGCAAGGAAGGGAAATAAAAGACATCCAAATTGAAAAGCAAGAAGCAAAATTATCTCTGTTCATAGATAACATGATCTTATATGAAGAAAGCCTTAAAGATTCCACACAGAAAAATTGTTAGGGCTAAGAAACAAATTCAGCAAAGGTGCAGGATACAAAATCAACACAGAAAAATCAACTGCATTTCTGTATACTAACAATCTGAAAAGGAAATTAAGAAAACAATTCTATTAACAAAAGTATCAAAAACAATAAAATACTTAGGGGTAACCTAACCAAGGAGATGAACAATTTGTACACTAAAAACTACAAAATATTACTGAAAGAAAATAAAGAAGACATAAATAAATTAGAAGATATCTCATGCTCCTAGATTGAAAAAATTAATATTGTTAAGATGTCAATAGTACCCAAAGTAATCCATAGAGTCAGCATAGTCCCTATCAAAATCCCAGCAGCACTTTTTGCAGAAATAGAAAAATCTATCCTAAAATTCATATGGAATCTCAGAGGACCCTGAATAGCCAAAACAATCTTGAAAAAGAAGAACAAAGTTGGAATATTCATATTTGTTGATTTCAAATATATTACAAAGCTACAGTCATCAAAACAGTGTGGTAATCTCCTAAAGACAGACACATAGACATGTGGAATAAAATGGAGAACACCCTAAAAATTTTGTGAGACCATTCAATGGGGGAAAAAATAGTCTCTTCAACAAATGGTTTTGGGAAAACTGGATAGCCATATGCAAAAGAATGAAGTTGGAACCTTATCTAATACCATATACAAAAATTCACTCAAAATGGAAGAAAGATCTCCGACATCAGACCAAAAACTATAAAACTCTTAGGAGAAAATATGGGGGAAAGCTTCATGACATTGGGTTTGGCATTGTTTTCTCTGATAGGACACCAAAGACATGAGCAAATAAAGCAAAAATAGACAAATGGAACTATATCAAAGTTTAAAACTTCTGTGCATGAGAGAACACAGGAGTGAAAAGGCAGTCTATGGAACGGGAGAAAATATTTTAAAATCACATATCTGGTGTCGCCTGTGTGGCTCAGTTGGTTAAGCATCTGCCTTCAGCCCAGGTCATGATGCCAGGGTCCTGGGATCAAGCCCCACATTGGGCTCCTTGCTCAGTGGGAAGCCTGCTTCTCCCTCTCCCTTTGCTGCTCCCCGTTTGTGCTCTCTCTGTCTGTCAAATAAATAAAATCTTTTTTTTAAAATCACATATCTGATAAGGGGTTAATATCCAGAATATATAAAGAACTATAACTCAACAACCTTTAAACATTTTACTACAAAACTGACAAAATTAAAGGGAAAATTGAACAACAAAATAACCTGATTTTTAAAAGGGCAAAGGACTTGAATAGACATTTTTCCAAAGGTGATATACAAATGGCCAATAAGCATATGAAAAGATGCTCAACATCACTAATCACAGAGAAATGCAAATCAAAAGTACAATGATTTATCATTTCACACCCATCAGGATGGGTACTATTAAAACAAAAATTTTTAACAGAAAATAAGTAGTGGCAAGGATGTAGAGAAATTAGATCACTTGCCCACTGTGGGTAGGATTATAAAATAGTACAGCCACTATGGAAGACTATATGGTGGTTCTTCAAAAAATTAAAAATTGAATTACCATACAATCCATCAATCCCACTTCACATATTCCCACAGGGGTATGTATGTAAAAGAATTGAAAGAAGGGTCTTGAGATATTTGCGCACCTATGTTCATAGCAGCATTATTCACAATAGCCAAGAAGTGGAAGCAACCAAAACGTCCACCAACAGATGACTAGGTAAACAAAATGTGGTGTATACAGATAAGATGAAATATTAATTCTGCTTTAAACAGGAAGGAAATCCTCCCATATGCTACAAGATGGATGGTAGCATAATGAAGACAGAGTGAAATAAGCCAGTCACAAAAAGACAGCATATAATTTGATGTACCCAAGGTGTCTGTAGTAGTAGACATATTAACATAAAAAACAAATGGGAGTCTTGATCTCTGGGTCATGGTTCAGGCCCCGTGTTGGGCCCCACATTGGGCTCTATGCTGGGCATGGAGCCTACTTAAATTAAAAAAAAATTTTTTAAACAAATAGAATGTTGGTTACCAGGGGCTAGGGGGAGGGGAAAATTGGGTGTTATTGTTCAACGTGTATAGAGTTTCATGTTGCAAGATGGAAAAGTTCTGGAGATCTGTTGCACAGCTATGTGAATATGCTTAACAATACTAAACTGTACACTTAAAAATGGTTAAAATAGTAAACTTTGTTGCATGTTTTTTACCACAATGTTTAAAAATTTTAAAAAGAAAGCAGGCAATAACAAGTGTTGCCAAGAAAGTAGAGATACAGGAAGTCCCATACATTGCTGGTGGGAATGTAAATGGTACAGCCACTTTGGAAAATAGTTTGGCAGTTTCTTTAAAAAATTAAACATAAAATTACTATATGACCCAGCTATTCCACTTCCAGGGACTGACCCCCCCCAAAAAATGAAAATATATGTCTAATAAAGGCTTATATGTGAATGTTCATAGCAGCATTATTCATAATAGCCAAAGAGTGGAAACAAGCCAAACGTCCATCAACAGTTGAATGGATAAACAAAATGTGGTATATTTATACATGGAAATACTATTCAGTAATTTAAAAACATGAGCTCCTGATACATGCTATGACATGGACAAACCTTAAAAAAACATTAAGCTAAGTAAAAGGAAGCCACATACATAAGATCACATACTGTATAATTCTGCATATATGAAATGTCCAGAAGGGAAAATCAGTAGAGCCAGAAAGTAGAGGAGTGTTTGCCTGGGGCTAAAGGTGGGGATGGGAATTAACTGTAAACAGGAATGAGGGATCTTATTTCAGTTATGAAGATGTTCTTTTTTTTAAGATTTATTTATTTTAGAATAAGAGAGCACTCATGAGTAGGGGGAGAGGCAGAGGGAGAGAATTTTCAAGCACACTCCACGCTGAGCGTGGAACCCATCACAGGGCTTAATCTCATGACCCATGAGATCATGACCTGAGCTGAAACCAAGAGTTGGACGTTTAACCAATTGAGTCACCCAGGCACCCCTATGAAGATGTTCTAAAAATTGATAGTCATAGTTGCCAAACCCAATAAATTTACAACAAATCATTGAATTGTACATTTAAAATGGGTGAATTTTTAAGGTTTTTCAATAAAGTTGTTAAAATTGAAAAAAATGGAAAAGAAGGGTATTCTCAAGATTCAACACCATTCTTGAGGAGCTGAAAGAAGTGTTTATTGTAGGCAATGTAAGGAGGATAAAAAAAAGAAACTTGAGGAAAATCAAAAAGCTTCACAAGAAAGGAATGATTTTCTTAGTATACTACTGTATGGATTTCCATCATCAGTCCATGGAAGGCTGCTAGTCCCCACAGGAAAGGCCTTGTAACCCAGCTCTTTCTCTCTCTCAAAAGCACAGCCAGCAGAATCTCTCCCCTGTGCCATAGTAAATAATTTTAACATAGTCCTCATACTGTAAACACTATGTAGTTATAATATTTAGAATCAATTTATATACAAAGCACAGAAGACAATTTTATCAGCCTTGACAGTGGAAAACAAATAGCGTAGAAGATAAAGATCAGGAGATGACAAAAGGGCTAGGATCTCTGAGAACAGTAGGGCTGCTATAACATCTTTATCTTCCCAAGTGGGGAGTCAAGAGATACTATCTATTGATGATGGAACATAAATTGAGATAGTTATTTTAGGAAAAGAAGCAGGGAAATGGCACAAGTGAGTTAAATCCTCTCTGGCACAGCAGAAGCCAATAGGTAATGTCTAAAGTTGATAAATCAAGAACTAGTGATCAGAGCATTTTTTTAGAGATGTTTAGGGTAACTGTCAGAAGAAGGAGTTTAAAATTTCCCCTAGGGTACTGCAGGGGGCAAGCAGTAGCAGAGAGTGGTGTTAGTGGAAGACTTCCATCATAAATCTAGCACAAGTACTTGATTTTTAAAAAATCATTTGCACCAGTTAATAAGGATTAGAGAAAAAATATACACATTTGGAAGACAAAGTTATCTATCCCCACCTCCTCTTTAAAAAGAAAGAAATTGTTTGTGCTTAAAATGGTCATTCTTTTTCCTGTTGACTAAACCATACCCTAGTCCATGAGTGTATATTCTCAGAGTATATGCCTACCCCCCTAGTATTTGAAAAGTTCCTAAAGAGTCCAGACATAGTTTGGGGCCTTATTCTTCAAATTTTCAAAGCCTGAGCTCCTGGGCCTAGGTCCCAGTACTTGTCTCCCAGTAAAGGGAAACCAACAAATGGTGCATGTCTGCTTGTTGTGTCACGGGTACTTACACTGGTTTTGGTAGGTTATAGTTATCACCACGTAAATCACAAAGACACTGCGACTCAGAAGGGCAAGTTGAATAAGGTGTGGATCTGAGTTTAAAACAATCAAACAAAAATAAATTCATAAGGTCTGTGTGCCAGCAGAGCCCACGTTCTTTATCTGCATAGGTTGGGCTTTCTCAGGATCATTTCACCTGTAACAAAATCCAACTCCAACTTGCTAAAACAATAAGGATATGCATCAGCTCATGTTACTAGAAGTTTAGCAGTGGTGTGGACATCATGGTTGCTTGATCCAGCAGCTCAACAGGGTCATTTAGGAACCAGTTTTTGTCTCTCTGGTCTGATAGCCACAGTTTGGGGTTTATCCTGAGACTGATAGTCGAGTTCAGTGAGGGAGGGCCTTCTCGTAACTATCTATCTCTTAAAATTAGAAACTCTATAGTCCTGAGCCGCCAGACTCCGGGACTGCCCTGTTTTCCCTGTTTTGTAATAACCTCGACCACCTGCTGTCTCTCCGGAACTTCTTTTAGGTACAGACATACTTGTTGACACATGGCCTTCCCTTGGACTTCATATTGATGAGAGCCCAAGACTCACTGTCATCAGGAAATTGCGAGGAAATCCTTCTCATTTTTTTTCTCCCACAGGGACAGAATCTGCCTGGGCGAGTCCTTTTTCTGCGTTATGTGGTACAGACCCTGGAAGATGACTTCCAGCAGATCCTGAGGAGGCAGCGACAGCACCTGCAGCAGTCCATTGCAAGCACTGTGCTGTCCTGCGACAAGCAGCCCCACAATGTCAGGTAACCAGCCCTGAGCCCAGGGGTGATGGGAGGTCGGGGCCGTAGGTGGGCAGCTACTCAAGGCTCGAGAACATTGGGTGGTTGAGACTATAGTCACTCAGTAGTGTAACAGGGATACATATTAAAACAACAGATGATTCTAAAAGAAAATCTCTCTGTACCAGCTGTGTGTCAGGCACTGCAGCCTTCATGGTTTTTCTCAAGACCATCTGATGTCCTTTGGTGTATTTCAGAATTGTCCAGACAGCCTCAGGAGACCCATGGGGATACCTTAACTTGTGTAAAAGTTTTCACAGCTTTTATAAACCTCAATTTATTTCCATCTCCCTGAGTAACTCAAGATAACTCTCATTTGTCACTACTAGTTTCTGAGAAGAAATATATGATAATAGGTCACATGGTAACAATACAGTACAAAATCACTCATTTATGGAACATAAGAAGTAGGAAGATTGGTAGGAGAAGAAAGGGAAGAAGAAAGGGGGGAGGGGTAAACAGAAGGGGGAATGAACCATGAGAGACTGTGGACTCTGGGAAACAAACTGAGGGCTTTGGGGCGGTGGGGGGGGGGGGAATGGGATAGGCTGGTGATGGGTAGTAAGGAGGGCACGTATTGCATGGAGCACTGGGTGTTATTTGCAAGTAATGAATCATGGAACTTTACATCAAAATTTAGGGATGTACTGTATGGTGACTAACATAATAAAAAATTATTATAAAAAAATGGTAGCTGGCAAGCATGTATTCTTTTTGTAGAATCAGGGCAAGAGAGAGCTTCTGGAAGCTTCAGAGCAGGGAGATAACCATATCCTTATATCAGTGGGAGAAAATGTGATTTCTAGGGTGGTGATCTCAGGCTGGAATTTTCCTCCTGGAACTGCAACCTTGCTTTTTTGGAAATGGTTCTCACCAGACTAAGGTACAGCATCCTTTTTTTACCAGCATCATTGGAACTCTTGCATTCATATTTACATTCCCATATGTTCTTGCATGTTTGTTAAAAATAGTTTTCTATGGGCCAGTATGGGATAGTGACTATTATAACTGCTTTAATAAAAAAGGAGAAAGCTTCATATTGTTTTGAGCATCAGCCAGCTTCCCCACTTAGTTTGCATGGCCGTATTCATTTTCCTAGATGTGGCATTTTATGTAGCTTAAATGTTAATTATTGTAGGACAGAAAATCAGTAAGTAGAGAATCTACAAAGAGCACAGGATAGCATAGTTGGGTTTTAAATAGAAAAATAACAATTTAATTAATGAGAGCGACTCTAGCAACCATTCCGCTTTGTGAGTGTAGGCATTGGATTGAGGGTAGACGGGAGAATCAGACCTACTTGATCCAGTCATGTCAGTTGCTTTCATTTCAACTTCGTACCATGCAGAGTGTTTTGGTTTAAGGTTTAAAGATAGGCATTTGTGGCTTGGAGGCCAGATAATGTATTTCAAACAACCAGGCTCCCAAGGTTATTCACACAGCACGAGTCTCACAAACAACATTCCTCAGCCTGCCTGTGTACGTGCAGGTACAGATAGTCTGTTATGTGGGACAAGTCACAAAAACATCTATCCATACAGAACAGGTACATATATCTTTTTGATTAGTGTTTTCATTTTCTTTAAATACTTAGTGGGATTGCTGGATCGTAATGGTATTTCTATTTTTAAATTTTGAGGAACCTCCATTCTGTTTCCCCAGTGGTTGTACCAATTTACATTCTCAGCAGTGCATGAGGATTCCCTTTTCTCCACGTCCTCACCAGCATTTGTTATTACTTGTCTCAAAGATGGGAGTTTTTAAAAAGAGGGAGAGACAACAAGTCAATCTCTGTATTACCCTTTCTTATGGGACTTACTTTTTTTTAACTGTGCATACAACGAGTAAACTAGTTCTATAAAATTTAAGAAATACATTCGTTCCCAAGTCCACTCACCTGCATTTTCCTTTCCCGCAAGAGTAATCACTTTACTCTTTTAAGTCATTTTTTGGATATTTACCTGTATATGACTAAATAACATGCTTGTGTTGCTAATTCTTGATTTTTCATGATTAGCTATTATTTGTTGACTTTCCATATGAAGGATAAGAAGTTAGCTCTTTTTCCTCCCCCTCTCCTCCCTGACACACATATTTCCCAGCCCCCATACTATTAATTGATTTATATCATAATTTTCTTCAGATCAATATTCCATGTTTCTATTTTTAGGACTGTGTATGCTAGTCAGAGTTGAGCCAAGTACTGAACTATGATTACGTTTCCTTTCATTCACACCTTTATGTTTCCTTAGAGTTAATAATTGCCTTATTTTTAGTTCCCCTGTATTCTTTGTGCATATTGGAGGTCAACCCCAAATTCTCTGTTTGGTCTAAATGTCCCCTCAAGATGTTTGTGTGCAGTGGGTAGTCTTCTTTGGTCTGGATTGGTTGTTCTGTTTGCCACTTATTATCATAAAGGTGAGAATTTCCTTTACCTATTTCCAAAGTTGGATCTTCTGTTTGTCCTATATCTTCTCATTCTTGGTTTACTCCCTCATTTTGATGGATCAGTCTCCAGTAGCTTCTTAGAAATGAAAGTGGGAAGTAAAATTTTTGAGATCTTATATGTCTGAAAATATTTATCTTCCCATATGTTGATTGATAACAGTATAAGTATTTAGATTAGAAATAACTTTTCTACAGAACATTGAAGGAAATCTTCCATTTTCTTCTAGCTTCCACAATGGCTGTTAAGAAGCCGTAAGTTACTTTGATTACTGATTCTTTGTATATGCCCTAATTTTTTCCTCTGAAAATTGTTAGAATCCTCTTTTTTGCCCAGTATGCTTATTGTAAATCTTTATTCATCCATTGTTCTGGGAATTGAGTCTAGAAATATCCTTTTTTCCTGAAAATAGAGTTTTTATTTCTGTTACTATGTTTTTAATTTCTAAGGGCTTGTCCCCCTTTGTTTCTAAATATTCCTTTTTAAAATTAATAAATATTATTCTGTTCTTGTTTTCTTCTTTCATGGATTCATACATTCTCATATCCTTGATCATACTAATGATGGCTTTTGTTTTTATTTATTCTCTGCATAGTCTTATTTTCTCCCAAGTTGCTTTTTTTAGGGGGAGGGGAGAGTTGGTTTTAGTTATTTTGGTCTTCATCTCTCTATCTCTCATAGTAGAATATTTCCATAAATGTCTGGTAAACCTTGGTGGTCTAGCCAAGTTTAAGGGTGACAGAGTGAACTGCTCATGGACGCTCTGAGCACATGGGAGGACTTGCCATTTCTGTACTTCCCTGTAGGTGGAACTGACTGCCCGTTTCTTAGAAAGTACCTTGTCAGTGTCTTCAGGTCTTTCCTCTTGGGCTGGATGGGTTTTTCAGAGAAGACTTCCAGCTTCCTACATAAAGGGTAAAGACTGGGATGCCAGGTTTTTGGAAGACAAGTGTGGGAAAATAGCAAGGGTCTCTGTTGAGCATGCATATGTTCACTTCGTGCCACTGTTATGCTTTGATGCCCTTGCCTCCCAGCTGTGCCTGGTATCCTAGTCCAGAAACCCTCTGTTTTCTCTTTCCACAATGTTAACCTGTAGTTTAGAGTCTAAAATTTTCTTAAAGAGCTTACAAACCATTACACTTATTTTCCCTTATATCCTTTCACTCTCCTTCAGAGAAGCTCTGCACTGCCATTTGCACAGCTTATTGAAGATTCTTTTTTTTTTTTTTTTTGGTAGATTGGATTAAATAGGATTGCTCTTCTCTATTGCTGGTTTAGGATTCAGCTTTCTCAATTCTACAAAGTCAGTTAAAATCCATCCCTTTGCTAAAGTCATAGATTAACCCCAAAGATACAGACGTAGTGAAGAGAAGGGCCATATGCACCCCAATGTTCATAGCAGCATTGTCCACAATAGCCAAATCGTGGAAAGAACCAAGATGCCCTTCAACAGATGACTGGATTAAGAAGATGTGGTCCATATATACAATGGAATATTACTCATCCATCAAAAAGAACAATTTCTCAACATTTGCAGCAACATGGACAGGACTGGAGGAGATTATGCTAAGTGAAATAAGTCAAGCAGAGAAAGACAATTATCATATGGTTTCACTCATTTATGGAACATAAGAAGTAGGAAGATCGGTAGGAGAAGAAAGGGAAGAAGAAAGGGGGGGTAAACAGAAGGAGGAATGAACCATGAGAGACTATGGACTCTGGGAAACAAACTGAGGGCTTCAGAGGGGAGGGGGGTGGGGGACTGGGATAGGCCGGTGATGGGTATTAAGGAGGGCACGTATTGCATGGTGCACTGGGTGTTATATTGCAAGTAATGAATCATGGAACTTTACATCAAAAACTAGGGATGTACTGTATGGTGACTAACATAATATAATAAAAAATTATTATAAAAATAAAATAAAAACACCAAAAAAAAAAGAATCATCCTTAAACATTGGGGAGGGTATGTGTTGTGGTAAGCACTGGGTGTTGTATAAGACTGACGAATCACAGACCTGTACCCCAAATAATACATTGCATGTTAATTTAAAAAAATGAAAATTAAAAAAAAAAAAAAAAGAATCATCGTTAAAGGGGCACCTGGGTGGCAAGGTGGTTAAGCGTCAGACTCTTGATTTTCAGCAAAGGTCATGATCTCAGGGTTGTGAGATTGAGCCCCACAACAGGCTCCATGCTAGGCATGGAGCCTGCTTAAGATTCTTTCTCTCCCCCTCCTTTTGCCCCCCCACCTCTCTCCCTCTCTTAAAAAAAAAAGCATGACATACTTACCTTATCTAGTTAATTGGTTACTTTTGATTTTGTAATGAGCATCTCTTAACCCACCCCCCAAATCAAAGGCTGGGACCTTAACAATTACCTGCATCTAATCATACGTCCATCCCCCTATCACCTACTTTTGTACCTTCCTGCACCCCAAGTGATCAACATTCTGTATGTTCATCATTTCCTTTCTGTTTTTATGTAGTTTTATTATAACTAAATGTGTTCCCATAAAGTATACGTTTATATTTTAGTTCCTTTCAGCTGTATATTAAAATATATCATGCTATACATAATCTGTTGGGACCTTTATTTTTCATTTTATATTATAGAGTACAAAGGTTTGTCCATACTCTTACTTATCACTGTAGCTTACTCATTTTCACTACTATGTAATATTCTATTTTGTGATTATACTTCATTTCCCTTCCATCTTCTAAAATTTCACTGTTGTTGTCTCCCCTCCTTTTCTCCTCTTCCTTGTGGATTTTTAAAAGAATTATTTACTCTAGCATCAGTGGGATTTTAGGAGGGAACAAAATTAGAAGTGTGTATTAAATCCACCATTTTTACCTGGGTTACCTAAGTGATCATCAAAAGTAATTTTGACTATGTGAGATATTTTTACCTTACTGACTTTTGGGGCCTTCACCCTGCATAAAGTATGACTCCACTGCACATACTCTAAACCTCAGTTATTAGCATTAGTAGATGACACCTAATCATAGAAAGCCAGTAAGGATCTCTGTGGTCATCCAGTCTGACTTTCCATCTGCTCAATTCAAGTTCCTAATCAGGAAGCCACAGATAGTACTCTTTGACCCCAGAGGTACCTTTCAATAACAACTCAGAAAAATGTCAATATTTCATTAGCTTTTGTAACCTTAATGCAATTAAATGTAGGGTTTCCATTAGACTTGTTTAAATATTGACAATCACCTAAGAACCCTCTTTGTTGCCTTTGAAATCTAGGGGCCTCAGAGACCAGGTTAAGGCTGCAGTTTTGAGGACCATACAATAAGACACAAGTTTAAAAATTTTTTTCTTATCTTTTTTCCATTGCAGGGATGTCATCAAGTGGTTGGTCAGAGTAGTAACTGAAGACGGATTAACTCAGCCCCCAAATGGGAATCAAACCTCTTCAGGAACAGGAATCTTGAAGGCCAGCAGTAGCCATCCTTCTCCCCAGCCCAGCCTGACAAGGAACACCAGTCAGCTGTAAGGGGCAGGCACAAGTTGTCTTTCCCAGGGCTGTTGGGATTTATTGCTTTAGAGAACAGCAGCATTCCTAATAGAAGTTTCCACAAAATTAACAAGCCCTTGTAATATAGGCTGATTCTTACTAAAGACTATCTTAGTTCAGCTGCAGGCTAAATTCTAATGTCAAAGTTAAACAAAAGCAGATGCTTTCCCTTTCAGATGAATAGGACTTCACTAAGTGAACGTAAGTTTGCAAAGTTGAAGTGAAACAAAAGCTAGGATATTCCATTTCCTGTATTCCAAGAGACAGTACAGGGTCACAGCTACTCATCACTTCAGCTGACCACTGATGGAAGAGAAGGAGTCATGGATAGTGGGTGTCCCAGCAGCCTCTAGTCCTCAAGGACCTTCGTGTCTCTCCTCCAGTCCTGGGAGAAGAATAGCAGTTTAACCCACAGATTCCAACACGTTATAACAGCAATGGCTCAGACCAGGGAGGGCCCTGTTACCTCAGACCACACTGAAAAGAGAGTCCTAGCATTTCTTTTATGGGGTTAGAGTGGTTTTGGCATTTTCTGAGAGATGCCAGGATTTCAGGATCCAGAACTGTCCTTGCACAAGTAACCTCCTATTCCTTGTCAGTCATATTGTTAAAAGCCAGTCACACTTGATACTTCAAATACAGCATTTGTGCCTAAATTCACAACACTATTTTATAATCTAGTTGCACCAATCCGATTTTCATATAAGGCCTATGGGTTTTAACTGATTTAAGAGACAATCTTGTATCTAAAGGGAGAATGTTTAGAACAATAAAGCATTTGCTTGACAGAGTGGGGGAGGCCCTAGGGTATGCTTATCCTACATCCCAAGTATATAGACCCAAGAGAGAGGCAGACACTATTTCTTCAATGGAAGAAAACCTTTATTAAAATCTAAATTATCACTATTACTTATTATAAGTAAATATTGCTAGAAATAAAAATAAAGCCCTCTAAAAGTCAATTTATCGTGATGTTAACAACAGGCACTACCATTTACCATTAATGAGTGTGCATCTGCCAAGTACGTTACACGGCACTCACAACTTGATGAAGTAAGTGGTGTTATTCCCCCTGTTTTAGAGATGAGAAGACTGGGCTCAGAGCAGTTTAGTAATTTGTCAAAAGTTGACCAGTTTGTCATCGCAGAGCCAGAATCGGATGCCAAAGCCCCTGGGCCACGTATTGTGTTACTGACTGCAGATTTTCTGAAAACAGCCCTTTCTTCCATCACAAATAATAATGCATGTTAAAAAAGGCTGACTTCAGGCCAGGCCCATCTTTCTGAGGGGTAGCCTAGATTCTTTCTGCCACATCAGCCTGGCTTTCTCCCACATTTAGGTCTGAGACTGAACTTAGTAAAAGATAATTGTAAAGGAACCAGTGACAGGAAAACCATATGGTAAATATGTATTTTTTCATGTATCAAAGAAATACGAATAACTGATAGTCATTCTGGACCTGTTTTTTCATCTGGAAAATAAAGAAGTTATAGGTTAGATGATCCTTAAAGTTCTCTAGATCCTTAAGATCAGATGTTTCTATTTTTGAATTTAAAAGTAGCTTGCTTTTACAGCTCAACCACGGGTTCTGAGAGGTTCAGATAGTATGATCTGGCAAGAGGGATTCAGATAGGTGAAATTGCTAAATAAAAGTATGCCGATGGCTTGAGTAGTTCTCTCTGACCTGGTATGTGCTTTACAAGATCCTTTAGTACACAGGTGGGGAGCTCCCAGCCAGCCGGGTGGCTCCTTGCCAGATTCTCCCACTCACCTGTGTTCTATGTTCTGGACACAGGATTGTGTGTCAGCTGCAAAGGATGCTGTCCATAGCCGTAGAAGTAGACAGGACCCCCACGTGCAGCTCCAATAAAATTGCCGAGATGATGTTTGGGTTTGTGCTGGACATTCCTGAGAGGAGTCAGAGGTGAGTCTTAGTTTTGTTTCTGTTTTATGTTTTGGGAACAGAATTTCTTTTTCTTTTTCTTTTCTTTCTTTTTTTTTTTTTTAGAATTTATTTATTTATTTTAGAGAAAGAATGAGCGGGGAGGGGGGGTTGTGGAGGGGTGGGCAGGGGCAGAGGGAGAGGGACTCAAGCAGACTCTGCACTAAGTGCAGAGCCCAACCTGGGGCTTGATCCCACAACCCCGAGATCACGACCTAAGCCGAAACCAAGAGTTGGATACCCAACTGACTGCACTACCCAGGTGTCCCTGGGCACAGAATTTCAAAAGAAAATTCCAAACAGTAGTTAAATTGGGAAAAAAAGAGGAGGAGAGATAGTTCCTGTCTCTTTAACCTTTTGAAAAACAGAGGTTCTCAACAAATTATTTGCAACTAAGGCATAATTTCTTGAAACAGGCAAGATTCCATAACTGGAGCCTACAGTTTCTTACTTGATTCATTTGGCTAAAAACTTTATCATCCCTCAAGTTTCAGCTTCACCCTGATCCTCAACCATAGAGCCTGATATAAATGTTCACTAAAGGCTTAATGGGTGAATGAAATCGACATGTCCGATATCAGGGGAAGAAGAGGTGAGCCAAGAATGAAAACAGTTGGACCTGTAGAATAAATCCGATAGTAAGAATAAGGAACTCAATTCCTCTAAGCATGAATTAGTAAAGTATTACCTTAGGAGATAAAGAAATGGAGTTCTTGGCTGGGACCAATGATTCCTCCTTGTATTCAGTAATTTTAGAATCTAGAGGAAAAAAATAAGTGATTGAATATGAATTCATGAATAGTTGTTAGCACAGGAAATAACTATGAGAGAGTCTTTGTACAATAGTGACCCTATTATCTCTATCAGCTCTATGTCTGTCTTCTCATGCCCATCCCCTAAACTTCCAGTTGGCAGCCAAGACTATTATACGGTTCAGGTTCCTCTGTTAAAAGAAAATGTCAAATCAAATAGTACTGTGATCGAGATTTAATGAAAATACCCCACTAAGATTAAGAAAAACATTTATTGGGTCCCTGCAATGTGCCTGTCATTGTCACATTAGCTCTCATATTTTCATTGAAACTATGATGTTAATTTAACAAATGAGAAAAATACTCAAAATAGTGAAGTGATTAATCCAAGTTTGCACAGCTAATTATATTCATAATCCAAATTTAAAACCAGGACTTTCTAATCCCAAATTCGTTATTCAAAGGAGGCAGTATATTATAGTGGTCAGACCAGAAGAGGTGTACATAAATGTCATGCTTGCTGTGTCACTTTGTCAGGAGTATTTCATTTGGGTCCAAATCCCATACCATTCATTCAAACCCAGATTCTTATGAAAGGTGGGAAATCTAAGGAACGGGTAACTGTAAGCACATTTAGACTTAACACTGACAAAAATAATTTGAATACAGTCTGACCCTATTTTAAAACTCAGAAGGAGCAAAGTGGTAAGCACCCAAATTACACTAGTGTATACTTTATATAGCCTTTACCTTGGTTTATTTAACTTTTCTTTAAAGTTTAGGTATAATTTACATGCAATTAAATTGTATAACTAATTTAGATTAGTATTCTATGGATTTTGATAAATGCATAACCCATGTGACCTATCACTTTCCAGTGGCTCATTGATAGTATCTAGAAATCCTGCAGCCTTGCTAAATTCACTTATATCTACTAGGAATTTTTTGTGGTTTTCTTAGGATTTTCTACATACGCAGTCATATTGTCTGCAAATAAAAATAGTTTAACATCTTCCTTTCCAATCTATATGCCTTCTGCTTTTCTGTCCTGTCTTATTATATGGGCTAGTAATCCAATAGAATGCTGGAGAGGTGATCATAGCAGACATCCTCGCTTTATTCCTGGCCTAGGGGGGCATTCAGTCTTTGACCACTAAGTGTAATGGTAACTGTAGACATTTCATAGGGGTCCTCTGTCGGATTGAGGAAGCTTCCTTCTATTTCTAGTTTATTGAGTGGAGTGTTTTTATGAAGAATAAGTATTAATATTTGTGAAATATAAGTTCTGTACCTATTGAGATAATCGTAGTTTTTCTCCTTTATTCCGCTGATGTGATGAATTACATTGATTAATTTCCTAATGTTAAATCAGCCTTCCATTCCTGGAATAAAAAAATTGTACTTGGTTGTGATATGTTACCCTTTTTGTGTATTGACAGATTCCACTTACAGTATTTTGTTAAGGGCTTTCGCATCTGTGTTTACAGAGATATTGATCTGTAATTTCATTTTCTTATAATGTTCAACTTCACCCATATTTAAAGAAATATAAATTAAAACTACAGTGAAATGCCATTTCTCACCATCTAAATAGTAAAAATTTTGAAATATAATAAATACGTTCCATTAGAGAGGTTTTAAGAAAGCAGATACACATTGCTGGTGGGAATGCAAGATGGTACAAACCTATCAGGAATTTTGCAGTATGTAACAAAACTAAATGTACATTTACCTCTTGACCCAACAATCTCACTTCTAGGAATTTTCCCTGCAGACACCCTTCTAACAGTATGAAAATATGATATGTAAGATATTCACTACAGCATTGTTTGTAATTGTAAAATACTAGAGACAACCCAAATGCCCATACATAGGGCAGTGGTTGAATACCTATAGTACATCTGCACAATCGAGTATTATGCAGCTGTAAAAAAATAAAAATTAAAAATAGGAGCAAAATTTCTGAGCTGATTTCCAAAATATATTGTTAAGTTAAAAAAGCAAAATACAAAAGAGTATGCATAGTAAATATATGTATCTTTTTGTAAGAAAAGAGAAATTTAAAAAGGTACATAATTATGATTTTTTGTCAAAAAAGAAACAAAGTTAAGATAAACGGCAGACTAATCAAACTGCTTACGTCCAAGGGGTGGCTGGGAATGGGTTGGAAAGGAGAAAAGGTACTGGGCCAGAGCGGTAACGGTGGTAATGGTTGTAGTGTTGGTGGCATAATACTTCCAAGTATACTTCTTTGTACAGTTACAACTTTTAGGCTTTGGGAACCATATTAGTGTTTATATTCTCAAAAAAGGAAAATGAATCAACAAGGGAATTGAAAGAGATATCAGTATGGGAGGGCCTAACATGGAATATAGACACAAATTAACCTGTGTTTTAATAAATAACAAAGCTGGGTGAGGGAAGGAATAGAAGGGAGAACAAGCCCGAGTAACTTTATTTTCGGTTTTTATTTTTAAATAATTATGGATTCATAGGAGGCTGCAAAAACTAATACAGAGAGATCCTATGTACCCTTCACCCTGTTTTCCCCGGTGATTATATCTTACATAACTATAGTACAATATCACTAACAGGAAATTAACATTGGTACAATCCATAGAACATATACAGATTTCACCCATTTTATATGCACTCATTTGTGTGCAGTGTGATCACATGTGTAGATTCATACAACTACCAGCACAATCCAGATGTACAGAACTGTTCCATCACCACAAGGATCCCTTTCCTTTTATGGCCACACCATCCATCTTCCCCAATCCCTGGCAACCACTAATCTGTCCAAGTAACTTAAAGCACAGTATTTGGACTAAGTATTCTCAGGCTAAAGAGAAGATGAACTGTATATAAATATTGAACTATAGTTAGTAGATTTCTTTTTCACAGAGGTATGAGTTAACAATTCAAAAACTATCTTATGTGTATTCTAGCATTAAGCAGATAAATGTATTGTGGATAATGAGAGCCAAGTTTCTCACTGTCAGAGAAGAGAGTTACACATATGAAAAGGAGAAAGGATAGAAGGAACCCTGTGGTGCTGGATTGGAATTGGAGGTATCAATATGAACTCGTGGTTTCTAATAAATATAGATAGATAAAGGAACAGATACAGATGTGTGAGGGTGGAGTGTATGTGTGTATTCATATATCTTTTTCCTACCACTATCACTGAGAGAGTGTAGAAATAATTACACCTTAGTAGCAGTAAGCTCACCTTGTACCCAGATCTTTGTTTCTAAATACCAATTTACACTAAAAGGAACCAGAGTTCCTTGAAGAAAAGGATAATTGCACAGCTGAGGTAGGAAAAAGTACAAGATGAACCTGGAACATCTTGTGCCAGAAGTAAACAAATGTTCAAAGAATGTTCAGAACATGTCAAGTTAAAGGGCTTCCTAACCAAATCTGGGATAATTTGAGCATCAAAATAAATATTGACAGTAAAAGACTATTAAATAAAATAAGAATCTACAGTTCTAATACTGACGAGAAGGAAGGAAGAGAAGTGACGTTCTTCCTTACAGTTGAAGGCCAACTAATAAATGTAAGAAGAAACAGTGAGTTAGGAAAAAATGCTATTTGATAACCATCATTATAGTTAATTCATATATGAGTGGATATTAAAATGGCAAAAGTTTGTGGAATACCAAGGTATTTTCATAATTTCAATGTATATTGCCACAAGATACTCATTAATAATGGGGAAAAGAATAACTTTATAGTCAAGGCACTACCTTAGTCACTAAGTGTTCAAAGTTAACACCAACAATGAGACAGGTTGGCATCATATGCCTTTTGATATGATGCACTGAGAAAAACAAAATATAATTCTTGCAGTACTCTTGCCCAAAAATGTATAACTTCAATTTAATTGTGGAGAAATATCAGACAAATCCCAAATGAGAAATATTCTATGAAAAAAAACTGACCTGCACTTTTTAATAATGTCAGTGTCATGAAAGACAAAGTAAAGTTTAGGAACTGTCCCAGATCAAAGGACTTACAAAAACAGACAACTGAATGCAAATGTGTAATCTGTGAATTTTCTTTTGCTATAAATAGCATTATGAGGACAACAAAAAAATCTGATTAAAGACTGTGGATAATAAAACAGTATTGTAGTAAAACTAATTTCCTGATTTTGATCATTGTATCTGGTTATTTAAGAGAATGTCCTTGTTTTTAGGAATTATACACTGAAGTATTTAGGGTTAAATGGGCATCATGTCTACAATTTACTCTCAAATAGTTCAGAGAAAAAAATTGAAAGAGACAGAAAGATAAAGAAGATGTGATAAGCATTTGGTGAAAAGTATTAAGGGTATTTGGGAATTCTTTGTATTATTCTTGCAACTCTTCTGTGAGTCGAATAAAAAGTTAAAGATTTTTAGAAAAAGGTATGTTTATTGTAAATATCATATAGTCTGGGTTTTTTTAGTCAGCTGACAATCCCTACCTTTTAATGGGAGTTATTTATTTCATTTACATTTAATCGTTGGTTTTATATGTATCATCTTGCTATTTGTTTCCTGTGTGTCTTTTGTCCTTTGTTCATTTTTACCTCTTTTTCTGCCTTCTTTTGGATTACGTATTTTCTATTATTCCATTTTATCTCTCCTATTGGCTCTTAGCTTTTTTTAATTAAAATTTTATTTTGACATAATTCTATATTTGCATTAGTTATAAGGACTAATGCAGAGAGACCCCATGTACTCTTTACACAGTTTCCCCAGTGATAACATTGCAAAACTATAGTGCAATATCACAACCAGGATATTGAGACTGATACGGGCCAAGATACAGAGCATTTTCATCACCACGAGGATTATTTACATGGCCATTTTGTAGCCATACACACTTCCCCCCTCCACCCCACCCCTTCTTAACCCCTGAAAACTAAACTGTTCTCCATTTTTATGCTTTTGTCATTTCAAGAATTTTTTTAAGTTTTTATTTGTTTATTTGGGAGAGAGAGAGAGCACAAACAGGGTGAGGAGCAGAAGAAAAACCAGACTTCCCGCTGAGCAGGAGCCATATGTGGGGCTCGATCCCGGGATCCATTCAGGTCATTATGTGTATCAATAGTTAATCCCTTTTTATTACTGAATAGTATTCCATGGTGGGAATGTACCATGGATTTTTTTTTAACCATTACCCAAAGGATATCTGTTGTTTACAGTTTGGGACTATGATGAATAAAGCTGCTATAAATATTCATATACAAATTTTCATGTGAACCTAAGTCTTCGTGTCTCTGGAATAAATACAAAGGAGTACAATTTTTGCATCATATGTTAGTTGCACATTTAGTTTTTAAGAAACTACCAAACTGGCTCTACTATTTTATATTCCCACCAACAACATATGTGTGATCCTGGCCGGCATTTGGTGTTGCCGCTGTTTTTTATTCTAGCCATTCTGATAGGGGTGTGGTAATATCTCATGATTTTCATTTTAATTTTTCTAATGGGTATTGAATTTGAACATCTTTTCGTGTGTTTATTGCCGTCTATATAACTCCTTACTGAAATGTCTTTTTTTCATTTTCTAAATGGATTGTTTGCTTTTTTACTGTTGAGTTTTGAGAATCTTTCTGTATTCTAGATACTACATTTTTGTCAGACCTGTGGTTTGCAAATATTTTCTCCCATTTTGTAGTTTGTCTTTTCATCCTCCAAACAAGGTCTTTCACAGAGCAAAAGTTTTAAATGTTGATAAAATACAACTT
Organism: Ursus arctos; assembly: GCF_023065955.2. NCBI lineage: Eukaryota > Metazoa > Chordata > Mammalia > Carnivora > Ursidae > Ursus > Ursus arctos. The sequence goes on from NW_026622819.1 coordinate 62,010,424, forward strand.
ATCAACTTTCCTTTTATGGATAATATTTTTGTGCCAAGATTCCTTGGGATTGTTTACACAGATGTGTGTCACCATGTCATCTGCAAATAAGGACAGTTTTATTTCTCCCTTTCTGGAATCTTTATGCCTTTTATTTCCTTTTCTTGTCTTACTGCACTGGCTAGAACTTCCACAACTATGTTGAGTAGCAGTGGTAAAAGCAGACATCTTTGCCTTTGTTAATGATCTAGGGGAAAGCATTCAGTTCATTAAGTAATTATTGATTAAAATATAAGTTCATCATTAATAATGATGCTGGCTGTTGGGCTTTTTGTTGATGTTCATTAACAAGTTGAAGAAGTTCCCTTTTTTTTTTTTTTTTTTTTTTTGCTTTTTTTAATGATTTTTTATTATATTATGTTAGTCACCATACAGTACATCCCCGGTTTCCGATGTAAGGCTCGATGATTCATTAGTTGTGTATAACACCCAGTGCACCATGCAATACGTGCCCTCCTTACTACCCATCACCGGTCTATCCCATTCCCCCACCCCCCTTGAAGAAGTTCCCTTTTACTCCTAGTTTTTGTTATGAGTAGGTATTGAATTTGATCAAATACTTTTCAGCAAATGTTTTATTTTTAATGGTTGTTCTTAGAATTACAATATGCATCCTTAACTTACCATAGTCTGCCTTGAATTAATATTAAATCACTTAACATATAATGTAAGAATCTTAAAACTGTATTTCTATTTACCCTGCTCTCATCCTTCGTGCTTTATTGTCATACATTTTACTTTTACATAGGTATAAACTCCAGAATGAAGTCATATTTTTGTTTTAAACACTTAGTTTTTAAAATAAATTTAAGAGATGATGTGGGGAGGGTTTTTTATATTTACACACCGTGATACTGTGATTTATAATAAGAAATATATATTTGGTCTTCATCCCAAACCCTTGGAATTTCCTAAGTGAGGAGAGATAAAGGTATCTTTTACTATGTTAATGAGGTGACTTTTGGAATGCCCCTAGGGTAAGAATGGGAGCTGGTTGGGGGTTGGGGAAACTGTGTCCCAACCTCCCAACCATTCCCCACCACCACCACCCCATCCTCACCTACAGGATGGGGAAAGGGGCTGGGGATTGAGTTTAATTACAAATGGTCAGTGATTTAATCCATCCCACCTATCTAATGAAGCCTCCGTGAAGGGCTCAGAAAGCTTACAGGGTGGTGAACACAGGGAGATACCAGGAGAATGACAGCCCAGAGACCTTGGAAGCTTCATCCCTTCCCACATACCTTGCCCTATGCATCTCTTCCATCTACTGTCCCTGAGTTACATCCTTTTATGAGAAACTGGTAAACTAGTAAGTAAATTATTTTTTTTAGTTTTGTGAGCCGTTCTAGCAAATTAATTGAACCTGAGGAGGGAGACCTGGGAACCTCTGATCTACAGCCAGTCATTCAGAAACACAGATGACAGTCTGGACATGAGAGTGGTATCTGAAGTGAGGGTGGAGGGAGTCTCCTGGGACCAAGCCCCTAACCTGTGGGATCTGATGCTATCTTCAGGTAGACAGTACCAGAACTGAGTTAATTGCTTGGTAGTATTACCAAAAAAAAAAAAAACATACATGGGACCCACACAGTTGCCATTTCTGGTGTTCCTTCTTTCTTGAAGATTCAAGTTCCATTTGGTGTCATTTCTCATCCACCCAAAGAGCTTACTTTTTATTTTTTGTAGTGTAGGTCTACTTTTAATAAATTCTCTCAGCTTTTATCTGGAAATGTTTTTATGGCACCTTCATTTAGGAATGGTGTTCTCACTTGATGTAAATTCAAGGTTGATAGGTGTTTTTTTCTTTATTTATTTTAAAGATGTTCCATTTTCTCCTGGCTTGCTAATGAGAAGTTATTAGAATATCTTACTGTTGCTCCCCTATATGTCATGTGTCTTTTTTCTCTGGCTGCTTTATTTTTGATTTTCAGCAATTTGATCATGATACCTATGTGTAGTTTTCTTTACATTTACCCTGCTTGGGGTTTATTGAGTTTCTTAAATCTGTGAGTTGATATTTTTCATCAAATTTTGAAACATTTTAGCCATAATTTTTTTGCCCCAAACTCTTATCTTATTTCGGGGATTCAAGTACATGTATGTTGGATTGCTTGACACTGTTCCACAGATCACTAAGGTTCTGATGTTTTCTATTGGTGTTTTGCTTTGTTTTGTCTTGATTTTTTTTTTTTCTCTATTTCAGTCTTCAGGATTCCTGACCTTTTCTTTCGCAGTGCCCAATGTGCTGTTAAGCCTGTCAAGTGGTCTTTTTTTTTTTTTCCCCCATTTCAGGTGTTGTATTTTTCAGATCTGGAGTTTCCATTTGGTTCATTTTTATAGTTTTCGGTTTCTCTGCTGATTGGTAGTCCCCACCTAGTCACTCATCTTGGTCTGTTGGTTCGTTGGTTACTCTTGAACGTATTTATAATAGCTGTTCTAAAGGCCTTGTCTACTAATGCCAGCATCTCTGGATGTTGTTTGTTCATTTCTCTGGACATTTTGCTCCTGGTTATGGGTCATATTTTCCTGCTTTTTCCCTTGGCTAGTAATTTTTTGCTGTATGCTGGATGTTATAAATGCTGTGTTGTTGAAGGTCTGAAATTTGCTGCCTGTTTTTTTAAAAAGTATTGAGTTTTCACAGACCTGTACCCCTGAAACAAAGAATACATTATATGTTAATTATATATATATATATATATATATACATATACATATATATATATATATTTTTTTTTTTTTTTAATAAAATGCACCATGGTGCTTGAGGAGAAAAAAAAAGGGGGGGGGGAGAAAAAAAGAAAGAAAAAGAAAAAACAAAGAGTATTGAGTTTTATTCTGGCAGACAATGGATTTTCTGGCAGATTAGCTTTTTCCTGTTGAGGCTTGTTTCTAAGACTTGTAAGGGTGGTTCTAAAGCAGCCCTTATTGAAGGGCTTAGTCTTGAGGCTTAGTCCTTTTGGGGTCTCAGCTGAAGGCCCAAGCTGTTCAGTGAGGTTTCTGCACTCTGGCTCATTGAAACCCCAGGGTCTCTCAGCAGCAGGAGATCTCTGGAATCTGCACTCAGCTCACAGCCCTCCAGTTGCTGTTCTCTCTCAGGCTTTCGAGCTTCTTCCTGCACATGTGCCAAGGGCCTCTTACCACACATTTCTTGAGCTCCTCCTCCTGCAACACAAATTCCAGCCACCTCAGCTGTCCTGACCATCAGTCTCTTTTTGCTCTGCCCAAAAAGCCCACTGCTTTCTGTTTGGGACCCACACTTTCCTCTGCCTTAGGAAGTACCCCCCATAAGAAATCTGGGATAAATGTGGGGTTTGCCATTTTTGTTTCCCTTCTTTTAAGAGTAACAATACTTTGAAGCAGCTTGTCCAATGCCTGAAAATGATTATTGCATATATTTCTCCAGTTTTATAGTTGTTTGTGACAGGAGGGTGAATCCAATACCAGGTATTCTATGAATCTGATTGTTAGCCTTCCTCTATATCTTGTTTTTGAAATTCAATTTTGAATTGCTATAGATTTTGTACCTCCATTTCCTACTATGGCCAATGCATTAAAATTACCTTTTTGTCCTTTGTATATCTCTGAGTTTGACACTTGTGAATTATAAAACCAAGACAAACACGGGTCCTGGAAACAAAATTAGAAGAGAAAATACAGTTTGAAATAAAAGGTTATTGAATAGAAAAACCATCCTGTGAGAGAAATAGGCCAAATACAGAGTAGAAATTAGACTTTTTTTTTTTTAAGATTTTATTTGTTTATTTGGGAGAGAGCAAGAGCATACAAGTAGGAGGAGAGGGAGAGAATCTCAAGCAGACTCCTCACTGATCATGGAGCCTGATGCAGGGCTCGATCCCACAACCCATGAGATCATGACCTGAGCCGAAACCAAGAGTTGGATGTTTAACCTACTGAGCCACACATGTGCCCCTGGAAATTGGACTTTAAAAAGAATTTGGGGAATATCTTGCAAATGTAATCATTTGGAGTTCCTTACATCAAAGAAGGAAATTTTGTGGGGTACCTGGGTGGCTCAGTTGGTTAAGTATCTGACTCTTGATCTCAGTCCAGGTTTTGATCTTGGGGTTGTGCGTTCAAGTTCTATAAAAAAAAAAAAGAAGAAGAAGAAAATTTGTCAGAGAAGGTATGTGGTGTTTTTCGAATCATTAAAGAAATAAAATGGATTTTCACAAATACTGTAGACTTTTTAAAACTTTTGAATAGTAAGAGGGAAAGGTTAAAAATATTCATTTTGCTTGATAAACTTTGCTTTTCTATAAATAATATATATGCCTGGTGCAAAAGAAAAGGGAAAGGGAGAAAAGAAAGTAAAAATGAGTAGATACTTTATGATTTATCATTTTTATAAATGGCAGTGGCACAAAGAACCCCCTATTTTTCCAGATGTTGCAAATCTACAAAGGGGGAAAATGTTGTAGGAGAAAAACTTCTTGGATCAGGGCTAGCTGTATTCCTAATTGCTGTACCTCCTTACGTGCTCACACGCTGTGTGCTTCCAGAACTGCTATGACCCACAGACCTGACAAGAACTGCCAAACAGACCTTTAAGCTAACACCTTTGGGCAGTCCTGATATGCACCCTGTGCATCTGAGATTTATAACATAATTTGGAAGTTGACATTGCTTTTAGAACAATGAGCTTGAGGGCCACCGGGGTGGCTCAGTCGGTTAGGCATCTGACTCTCGATCTCAGCTCAGGTGTTGACCTTGTGGCTGGGGCAGGGTGGGGGTTCAATGCTGGGCATGAGCCCACTCCAAGAAAACGATAAATAAGATGAGCTTGATTAACCTTCCCAAAGCACAGCTGCAGTTTTGTAGCTCCCCTCTCAGATTCTGGATATGCCGTAGCCCACCTTTGCTGGTCAAGTCCTGCACTGGGTAAAGTGACAAAGTCAAGGGCAAGTGTCCCTCTGGGACTCTCAAGTCCTAGACTTGAAATTTAAGAAGCTGCAATGCCCACAGCTGTGTATTTTTTACTTCTTTCTTTTTGTCCAGGTTTTTCCCCTCTGGTGGAATGCCTCCTGCCTTGAGCCATTTTCCTCCTCTTAGACCACTGTCCCGTGCCTCCTTCTCCGTTAGAAGGCCACTTCTAGTCCCCTGAACAAATGTACTCTCTCCTGCGCGTATCTCTGGAGCACCACAGGCAGCCCGCGTACACGTGCACTGGCCCTGCACTTTATTTCGGTTCCCGTTGAGTACCTTTTGCCTCTGGTCAGCAGTCAGCTTTTTGAGCTTTTTTTTTCTTTTATTTATCTTAATATTCTTTCCTGTGCCAGCCAGTGTCTGGCACATTGTGGACATTTAGAAATATTTGTTCCGAGTATTAATTCTCTTATAATATGAAGTTAATCTTTTCAATGTATCCTAACTTTTCTTTATCAAACATCAAAGACTTTTCCCTCCTTCTGGAAGTTGTTAATTCATGAACAAACCCATCTCTGCCCCGTTCACAAGCTTTGTGATTTTGTAGGCCTCTATCCTATTCCTTCTTAGCCATCTCTGTTTTAGGGCAAAGGTTAGAGCTTTCAGGGGGAATTGTGGTATATGTGCCTGGAAGTGATAGTGGTGATGATTAACCCTCCTTCTCTTCTCCACGCAGGGAGATGTTCTTTACTACCATGGAAAGCCACCTTCTGCGCTGCAAAGTGTTAGAAATCATATTCCTCCACAGCTGCGAGACGCCCACCCGCCTGCCTTTGTCTCTGGCCCAGGCCCTCTACTTTCTGAACAATTCCACATCACTGCTCAAGTGTCAGGTACATGCTTCCCTGCCTCAGTCAGGCCTTGAACACCTTTCCCCTCACCCTTGAGCATGTAACGGAAGAAGGCACCTCCTACCAACTGCTTTCACTTCTCCGCAGTCGGATAAAACCCAGTGGCAGACGTGGGACGAACTGGTTGAGCACCTGCAGTTCCTGTTATCCAGTTACCAGCATGTGCTAAGAGGTAAGCAGCGCTCGTTCACAAATAAGATTGTGTGCGAGTCTCACGGTGGCCGTTGTTATGAATCGAAGTTACGTGGGGGATTCTAATTTGTTAGCCGAAGTAAAGCATCGTTCCTTGGTTATAACTATAAGGAGCAAGGAATGACATCCTTGGAATCACGGCTATAGAACAGAGGAGCTCGCAGGTTTTTGTTATGGCAGATAATACAGTGGTCCTTGCACTTATTAGGTTGTACAGGTAAGCAGCAGCCATCCTACCAGGAGAAGTATTCTGGGATGACCTGATTAGCCCCGGCATCTTACCCTGTCTGTCACTCAAAGTCTTTGTTGGGTCATTTGCTCATTGACTGTAGACGTTGTAAACATCCGTCAGTAGGATGCAAACCCAGAGCAAATCGGGACAACATAAAAGCTTACATCATGCAGGAGTTGTTAGGCGCTCTATAGTCTGTGAAAGGACTTTACTCAAGTCCCAGGCGAAGCCGGTGATCAAGGAGGATCCAGGAGAGTTAGACTAATTAATGCTGAGGAAGCGAGTATTGATGAGGGTAATAAAGGAACAGCTGCTTCAAATGAGAGTGATTTTATTAGCCAAAGATTAACGAGGCCCTTGTTCCAAATTACTGACATAATTATTAATTCCAAAAGGAAAGACAGTAACTTTTTTTTACAGATTTATTTATTTATTTATTTATTTGAGAGAGCGAGGGAGAGCACTTGCATGTGAGCAGGGGAGGGAGCAGTGGGCGAGGGAGAGAATCTCCGGCACACTCCCTGCTGAGCACAGAGGCCAAAGTGGGGCTTGATCCCATGAGTCAGAGCTGAAACCAAGAGTCAGGTGCTTAACCAACTGAGCCACCCAAAAGATAGTAACTTTTTAGGGGAGAAAACATATTTCTCTTAATGTGATGCCCTGAGAAGGACACGTCATCACTTACGTAGTGTTCTTGCCAAAAATCCGTGACCTGAATCTAATCACAAGGAAGCATCAGACAAATTCACACGGAAAGACCTTTTACAAAATCATTGGCTTGTACTCTTGAAAAGTGCCACTGTCTTAAAAACAAAGTCAGACCAAGAAACTGTTCCAGATTGGCAAGAAACTAAAGCACATTAATACTAAATGCAAAACATGATCCTGGATGGGCTCTTGAACCAGGGAAAAGAAGCTATGAAGTATGTTATTGGGATGAATGGTGAAATTTAAATGGATTAAATAATAGTATTATACTAATATTAAATTTCCTATTTTTGATAACAATCCTGGCTTATGAAGATAATTGTCCTCAGTCTTAAGAAATCCAGAGTGAAGTATTGAGGGATAGAAGGGCACAATGTTCAACTTATTCTCAAACAGTGAGGAGGGATAGTACATATTTATATGTAACTGTATGTAAATATATACATTTATATATAATACACATTTTATATTTACTTGCCGTGATCATGTTGAGGTTGAATTTAGCTCAGTAATGGCACTGGGGAAGGTACGATAGCCCTTATACCCTCTCAGGCCTGGAACTGAGGAAACTATTGTAGACAAATGTAAAAAACAGTACTGAATTTAAGACAGAAGGTCTGAGTTTGAATCCCAACTCCACCACTTACTCTGCTAACTTTATGTCTCTAAACCTCATTTTCTTCTATGGAATGGGGATGGTAATATAGAACTTTTCAAGACTGATTGTTAATAGACGTGAGAAAAAATAGTGAGTACGCAGTCAATGTTAGTTGAATCTCAGCCTGCCTATTTGCCCAGCCGGGAGTAGGCTGCGAGATGTTCATGTTTCAGGCTCTTGTAACTAAAACTTCAAAGTGCATTGTCAAGGCCATGACATTTGTGGTTGTGTAGTTTGTGTGTTTTTTAGCACCCTCAAAAAAGGGTACATGTCCTTCTCAGAACAAAGGCCCAGAGGCAAATTCCATGTTGTACTTGGCCTCATCAGGGTTTACATAATTGTTCTTTTGGAGATCAAGCAGAAAGTTTAATATTAAAGCAGCCAGGTTTTATTTAAAGTTCACCTTTAACACTCCTTGTTTACTTCGTTTTTGCTTCCCAGGGAATACAGCTGGGCCTTGGGCAATAGTGACTTAAGATGGACATGAGATCCACTTTCATTCCAGAATATTTTTATGCTTCCAACAAGGGAGAGGGAAGCCTTAGACCAGTGTATATGGACCAAGAATAAATGGGGTGTGTTCCAGGGCCATTTTATCCTTAACATTCTCTCTACTTTCTTTGGAGACCAAGAGTTAAGAAGGAGAAAAAATATTTAGAACCAATAGTTTGGAAACTATGTCCTCCAAAGAAGACAGCTAAATGGTACCCTGAAATGGTCAGTGTCCTTGTCAGTGGGCTTTTTACTCTGAGGGCTCCTTAGTCCTCTCTGCCCTCTGCAAGTGGTCTGCAGACATTGTGGAGGGTGTTTGGGGTCAGCCTGAGCTGTCCAGCTCCACGGGCAGAGGAGGAAGGCAAGAGGTTGGGGAGCCCAAGCTTGTCCTTTGTTGAGGGGAACATCTTAGCATGGGGGAAGAGAAGAAGGAAGGCTGGGTAAATTCATACACCCTGGCATATATAATCTGGGGAAGGTGAGTATCATCCCCTCTTTACAGCTGGGGAAGCAAAGGCTGAGAGAAAAGTAAGTACAGAGCCAGATTCAAACTTAGGTCTGTTGCCAAAGTCTGTGTGCAATCAAAACACGCTGGAAGGAATTACTGTTCTATGAAATCACTGGGTGAGATTAGAAGGTGAGATTTTAAGGAATTTCCAACTCCCTGTTTTCTAAACTCTCTGTACATGATTACATTACTTTTGTGCAAACCCTTGACCTTGGGGAAGGTATATCCTGAAGCCCCATCCTTCGTAAATACTTCCAAAGAAGGCAGAGCAGCCCCATGGAGGCACAGATGCTGGGCTGCCAGGTCAGCTCGCATCCTCTGGCTGAGAGAACCGATCCCACCATACCCCAGTTCCACAGCCATGCAGCTCAAGTTGGGGCCTCAGCAGATTGCAAATCGCTTTATGCCAATGAGTTTTCCTGATACTTGTGAATTGTTAATACCTCTTATTTTGAAATTATGAGTGCTAGGAATTTAAATAGACAGTACTTAAAGGAAGAAAAACACCTGCTTTTCCTGAATTTTACTTGGCTAGACAATTTAGGCAGGATGGCCCACAGAAGTCAGACCTCAGTTCATTCTGAGGAGAGACACAGGGAGCCTTCCTGTAAGGAGCCCTGTCCAGAGAGGAGAGAAAAGCAGACACAGGCAAGTTCAGGTCAATTCATATATTTATTTAGGCAACAAATATTTACAAAATGCCTTCTGTGTGCCTGGCTCGTTGGGAAAACTTCAGGGAGTAAGACCAACATGGCCCCTGCCCTCACAGAGCTTACTGTGAAGAGATTGACCCTAAACAAATAATCACATAAACAACATATAATTACAAGTAAAATAAATTCTCTGAAGGAAAGGAGAAGTGCACGAAATAGGAGCACCTAATCTAGTTTTGGAGGGACCCGCAAAGGCCTCCCTGAGGAAGTGGTACTTCAGCTGAGGTAAGAAGTACTTGGGGGACACCTGGGTGGCTCAGTCCATTAAGTGTCTGCCTTTCACTCGGGTCATGACCTTGGGGTCCTGGGAAGGAGCCCGATGTCAGGCTCCCTGCTCAGTGGGGAGTCTGCTTCTCCCTCTCCCTCTGCCCCTCACCCCCACCCCCTAATCATGCTCTCTTTCTCTCAAATAAATAAATAAAATCTAAACAAAACAAAACAAAACACCAGGACTGGTGTTAGCCAGGCAAATAGGGCAGTTTTCCAGAAAAATTAAAAATAGCATGTCCAAGGGCCCTAAGGCAAGAAGTTGTTTAGTGAGTCCAAGGAACATAGAACAAGCTAGTCAGACTGGAATGTAGAAAGGTAGAGAGCAAGGGGAGAATAGCACAAGATGAGACTAGAATAGTAGATGGATAGGGCATGAAGGGCCTTCTGGGCCATGTTAAGAAATGTCAACTTGATTCCAAGAGTGAAGAGAAGCCCTCAGAGCATAAGGTTGCTCTGCCCGAGGTGTGGCAGGTAGTTTGGTGGAGGACCAGAGCGGTCCCAGGAGGGGTCCTGGTGGCAAGGGGGTGGGTTTTGCAGCGGGGAAGGCAGTGGATGGGACAGAAGCACTTTGAAGATCAGTTTGTCGGGGCTTGGGTGACTGAGTCTGAAGTATGGCTCCAGGGTTCTGCCGTCGCTGACACGGACATAAATGGAGAGAGATCTGCAGAGAAGACAAAAAGCACAGTGTGACTGTTGGGTTGGAGATTCCTAGAGTGTTGATGATGATGATGATGATGATGATAAAATAATAATAGTTACCCTAGGGGGTGCCTGGGTGGCTCAGTCAGTTGAGCGTCTTACTCTTGGTTTCTGCCCAGGTCATGATCTCAGAGTTGTGAGATCAAGCCCCGAGTTGGGCTCTGCGCTCAGCATGGAATCCGCTTGAGATTCTCTCTCTCCCTCTCCCACGCCCCCTCTCCGCCTCTCCCTGCTCTAAATAAATAAATTAATTAATAAGTTAATAAATAGGGGCACCTGGGTGGCTCAGTCGTTAAGCGTCTGCCTTCGGCTCAGGTCATGATCCCAGCGTTCTGGGATCGAGCCCTGCATCCGGCTCCCTGCTCAGCAGGAGGCCTGCTTCTCCCTCTCCCACTCCCCCTGCTTGTGTTCCCTCTCTTGCTGCCTCTCTCTCTGTCAAACAAAGAAAGAAAATCTTTAAAAATAATTAATTAATTAGTAACTTTAAAATAATAATAGTTACCCCTAGTAACCTGATCCAGGAACCTAATAACAATACTGTGAGCCAGAACATCTTGCATAAGGTGGTATGCTAAACCCTTTACATAAATCGCCTCACACAGTATTCCCACAGCCTCTGATGTAAGACCTCTCATGCCTACCGAAGCATAAAATCCAAGGCCTTGCCAGCTGGACCAGAATGGCTCAAGTCCACTGGCCAAGAGTTCCTCCCCCTTGAACAGTGCTTGGATGGGAACTGCCAACATTTGCCTCTTCGAATGTCCTGTATTACTTTAATGAACTCCAAAATCTTCTTGCTCCCACCCCAAGTCTTCCCTATTCCCCTGTTCTTTCCATTCCTTCAAAATCATTTTCATAGTTTTCAGAGTAGCATATACCTGATGAAAACTACATTTTACTAAAAGACTTTTGTCCCCCTACAACCATTCTCCACCAGTAGCAGAGTAAAATAGAGCACATTACCTGGCTAAAAACCCTCCAGATGCTTCCATTTGCTCTCAAAGGCCAAACTCCACATTGTTCTGTGGCCCAGCCTACCTTCCAGTCTCTACTACGGCTTTCCCTTACCACCCAGATTTTATCTCTGGTTCTCAAAACAAGCTTTTTCCTGCCTCAGGGCATTTACACTTGCTGTTCTCACTACCTGAACTGCTTTTCCCCTAGACCTTTGCACAACTGCCTCCTTCTCATCCTTCAGGACTCAGCTAAGAGGGCCTGACTAGAGTGGACTGCTTCCCTCATCCCCCCAGTGCCACTGTTTATCATGGCATCCGATTTATTTCTGTGATTGTACTCGCCAAAACTGGAATTGTTTCTGTTGGCTGGTTTACTGTTAGGTTTCCTGCAACTAGAATGTCAGTCCACGGGGGCTGGGCCCACATCTCTAATTCCACTGTCTTGCCAGAGATTAGCCCACTTCCAGTTGCATCGTCGGTGCTCACTGGAATCTGTGTTGATTGAATGTTGAAAGGGCCCTGATAGGACATCTCAAGGCAGCTTTGCTCCCTGTTTCCTTTTTAGACACGCTGTAGTGTGTTTGTTGTACTTTTTTTCTCTTCACAGTTAGGCCCAGTGCTATAAATTTAGAGGGAATTTACCTGAAGGTTGAAGAAAAACATTTTGAGCATATTAGTTGAAAATGTAACCTAATCCATTGCTTAAAAACAAGTTTATTCTGGGGCGCCTGGGTGGCACAGCGGTTAAGCGTCTGCCTTCGGCTCAGGGCGTGATCCTAGCGTTATGGGATCGAGCCCCACGTCAGGCTCTTCCGCTATGAGCCTGCTTCTTCCTCTCCCACTCCCCCTGCTTGTGTTCCCTCTCTCACTGGCTATCTCTATCTCTGTCAAATAAATAAATAAAATCTTTAAAAAATAAAAAAATAAAAATAAATTAAAAAAAAAAAAACAAGTTTATTCTGTGTTTCCCAACTTTCTGGATACGATGTAGTTGAGTCGTAGAAACCCTGCTGGAAGAGTTGCCCTATCCGCACCCCCTAAACAGGGCGATGGAGAGAGGGGCGCCGTAGTGAATGCCGGCGCTATGGGGGTCCGCCTCCTCGGAACTCTGCTCAAGCCATTTGCTTTGTCCCTGACCTGCGCTCCTTTGCCTGGACTCCGTGTGCTTCCAGAATCCTACTGGGGCTCATCTGTGGATTTGGATGAGAGACCTTTATAACTTCTTTTACTTTTCCTCAATATTTTTATTTTTGGACCTACAGAGGGTTGAAAGAACAGTACAGTGAACACCCATTTACCTTTTATGTTGATTTACTGGCTGTTAACATTTTACCACATTTTGGTTTATCTATTCATCCACCTAAATACTTTTTTTTGAGAGTTGAGAGTAAGTTGCACCATCATAATCCTTCATGCCTATAAGTACTTCGGCCTAAGGATAAGGATATTCCCATGCATAGCACAATTCATTATCACACTCAACAAATTTATCCTTAATATTCTCTAACGTGTCCCAGGAATATCCTCTGTAGGTGGCTGGTTTTGTTTTGAGCCAGGCTCCAGATATCACACACTGTGTTTGGTTGTTGTATACTCTTTGGTCTCCTTTTACATAGCTCCCCCCCTTTCCTTGTCTTTCATAATACAGACATTTTTTAAGAGCCCAGGCCAGTTATTTGGTAGAATATCCCATAACCGGGGTTGTCTCATTATTTCCTCATGATCAGAGTCCTCTTAAGTCCTGCTGGCCGGAACACTGAATAGCTGAAGGAGTACACTCCTTCCCGGTACACGGCAGCAAGAGGCGACACTGTCCGTTTGGTCCCATTATTGGTGATGTTAAGTGTGATCATTTGGTTAAGGTCGTGTCTATCACATTTCCCCATTGCTCTGTTATTAGTTAAGTAATCCAGAGAATAAAACTTTGAGACTGTGAATATCCTATTCAGCCTTTCACTCAAGGGTTTGAGCACCCACTGATGGTTCTTACCTGAATCAGTCATGACAACAGTAGATTGAAAAGTGGTTACTTTCTAGTTCTACATTGCTTCTACATTTCTTAACTGGCCTTCTTCTGCAGAAAGGATCTTTCCCTTCTTCCTCCCTTCCTTTTTTATTTATTATGGACTCGGCCCTTTTTAAAATTTACTGTGTATAATCCATTTTTGTCATTATTTTTTATGATCATGACCAAAACGTAGCCAGCAAGAGACCTCTTCACACTGACTTGTCCTTTTGACTTGTTCCTGTGTGTGTGTATGTGTTCCCCACTCTATTTTTAAGCATTCCCTTACTTTCTTATAAAAGATGTTCCAGATTCACCTTGTAATTTCCTTGCCATGGTCCTAGAATTGGCCTTTCCTCCCAAAAAATTCGGGTTTCTCCTGGTTGGGAGTGGGGGAAAGCATTAAGAAATCAAGATCTGGGTGCCAAGCATACCGATTATTACTGGGGTACCTGCTTCTAGACCCTCTGACAACAGAGCTTCTAAATGGCGTACTTTTTTTTAGAAATACAAGTTCATAGCAATACTTCAATTTCCAGTCCCTCAACATTCTTCCTCTCCTCCTATTCCGTAACTGAATCACTCTCCTCCCACAGCAAGAACACTTATTTTGAACATGGATATATTTATTTGGTCTATCATACAACATACACAAAATTGTTTCTTTTAACAGAATTACTACAATTGACCAGCACAACAACAATCTAAGAAACCAATTCAGTATTTCTTAGCAATTCTTTTTATACTTAGACTCAATCTCCCAGATATTAAAAATTCACGTGGGTCTTTTTCAAGTGGTTATATTAACTTGAAGTATAGTTGTTGCATTGTTTAATCTAGGGGCATTGCTTAAATCAACAAAGGGGAAAAACTAAGACAATTTTAATTTGTACGGTTTTAATATGCAAAACTTGAGGGCCAGAGAGAACCAAGAACAAAGGACCTTTTAGAAACCGAGTGACCACAGATACTCAAATGGCCTTTGACTTGTACTCCAGTAACCACCAGTCCAGTCCTTGCCCAGACCCTACCTACTAAACTTGGCCTTCATCTTCTTAAGTCATAAAGGAATAAAAAGCAGTTCAGAAGAGTTCAGCTGACTTTTTCCCTCTTGCAGAGCACTTACGGAGCTCAGTGATTGATCGGAAAGACTTAATCATCCAAAGGATTAAGCCCAAGCCCCAGCAAGGGGATGACATCACGGCAGTGGACGTGGAGAGGCAGATTGAGGCCTTCCGCAGCCGCCTGACCCAGATGCTGGGGGAGCCGCTGGCGCCCCAGCTCCAAGACAAAGTGCACTTGTTGAAGCTCCTGCTCTTCTATGCCGCGGACTTGAACCCTGACGCAGAGCCTTCCCCCGAGAACCGGAGCGGCCCCTGAGCTCCTTCCAAGCACGGAACACCAAGAATACCTCCTGAACTCCATCTCCGACCACTTGGAAGTTCTGAAAGTATCTGAAGTAGTGAAAAATCTTATAGGACCAAACCTATCGTATTTATCTGTAGGTTATAATGACTTTCTAACTCTTTAGTAAATATCTCTTTTTGATAGTCCATCCTAGCCTGTTCTCAAGTATGGCTTAAATATACAAGGTGTATATATTTTTTAATAAATTATTTATCTATACTTTTTTGGTACAGGTAATACTATATGCACTATATGTTTAACATTTCCATTCAATATGTGAAAAAAGAAGCCCTCTGCTGAACAAATCTGGGCATCAGTGTATGTCATTCAAGGTACCGACAACCTGTTTCAGAAGAGAAAGATCTACTCATTTCTCCCTGATGGAACACAAACACCCTATATTACGGCTGTTATGTTGCCTATGAATTTGACTTTGTGGCCAGTCTATTAAGATCTACTGTCATGGGGGTGGGGGGTAGAACAAAAGGATTGAGTGTTACAAATAATTTGATGTTAAAAGGATACAATAAAAAGGCAATGGGTCTTCAAAATACCAAGTTTACCGCGCTGAGGTTCTATGACCGTGAGTAGGCAGGATGTAGGGACGACTCTTCAAAAGACCAAAAACAAAAAAGCTATCCACATTTGAGAAGCAGTTTAAGAAGTTTGTTTATTGTCAAAACAAATAAGAGATACAAGCATAACAGAAGACACAAATAAATTAATTTTTGTGATCATTTTAGACTCCAGGGCTTCTCTATGGAAAGGTCAGCTCAGCTCCTAATGTAGACATGATAGTATCCGAAACAAAAAACAGTGGGAATCTGAGACTGTGTTTAAGACGATGACTGAACACATACATGGTGAGGAGAAATAAAGTGGCTTCCTTAGTTCCTTTCCTCAGTAACTTATATATTTATAAAAGTAGGCAGCTCTTTCTGGGGGATGATAATTTCATATAGAAAAATTTAAAATTCTTCCACTTCCCAGAAAAAGAAAAATGTTTTATGCCTGGCCTGAACAAGAAAATCAAACTAGGGTGATGCTAGTTTCACATGAACTTCAAGGCTACCATCTAAATGTAGGTACCACCTTGTGTGTGCTTGAAAAAAGTTTAACATCCATTTATCTACACCAAACCAGTAGACTGAATTTTCTCCCTTAGGAAGTTTTCAACCCAATTGGAGGTAAATTAATTTGATTTTAAAAGTGCAAAATAGGATATGCAAGACTAGTGTTTGTTCTGTGACACATAAAAGCGAAGCACCCCTCCGACAGCACTGGCCAGAGGGGCTCTGGTAAGTGGCTGCAGGACGAAGTGACCCGTAAGGCTACCAAACGCAAGGACGCTCCAGTTTCAGCACAGGAAGGGGGGTCCCTGCCAAGTCCGGCTGCCGAACAATCTCAGGCCCCCCAGCTGACAAGCCTGGAGCACACAGAAGTGCACAAAGGGTCAGAGTCTCAAGTAGCTCGGGCACGCCTCTCTTCCAGGCTTTGTCCATGCACATGGTTACAGTGGCAAAGAAATCAGGAAGCCTCAGTTCCGGAATAACACAAACGTTATTTACCCAGTAAGCAATGATCAAAGTTCTCGTCTAAGGTAAATGATACAAAAAGGAGTAATGAGGTCCCCCATACATCACTGCTGGGATTATTTAATTTAACTTTAAACCACACAAAATGGCTTCTTCCACACAAGGACAAGCTTTGCACTAACATTTCTCAAAAACCAATTATATCTCCAGCTCTAGCCTCGGTTTAAGAGATTAAAAAAAAAAAACCTTTCCTATGTCAAAGCCAAGATAAAAGGGGAGTTGGGTATAAGATACCCTCTACCCAGAGTCCCTGGAATACAAAGAGCTCTAGAAGCCGGTGGGCGTGAGCACATTTAAGTCACGGGGTTTGAGATTATGGGTCCGTGGTGGTGGTTTCTTCCCTTCCACCACTGGGATGTCCATCTTGGGTGGCTTGAAGGTCACTGGATCTTCAGCCATTCGGGTGGCCTGGACACGGATCAGTTCCATTGGAGAAGGCTTCTGGGCTCCTCTGTAAGCCTGGGTGGCAAAGCCTCCTACAGAAGTAAACCAAAAAGCAAATTATTTCAAAATTAGTAGGCAGCCCCCAATATACACGGTAAAATGCCATTCACGTGGGGGTTTTGTTTTGAAGGAGCTGCCTTACCGGAATCAGACTTCTGGAGAGATCTTGGTCCAAAGAGGCTCCATTTATCTGCCAAGTTTCTGTCCTTGTCCCCACTTGCAGAATCCATGGTGCCAGGATTTGGGCCAGGTAAGGCTGTGGAAGAACCAGAAGTGAACCAGCCTCTGGAAGAGAAAGAATAAAACATATCATTATATCCCCTTCCTATGCATCTAGAAACGTCTCATGCCAACAGACTGGGAACTGTCAACTCCCCCTGCTCCCTCTGAAACCACAGGCTTACACTCCACTTTTGTATGCAGCACTAGCTTTTCTAGAAGCACACTGCAGCTCGGGAGGCTCACAGGAGAGGCTCACCTGGACTTTTGCTTAGGGGAGGAATGGGGGGTGCTGCTTGGGGTGGATTGGGCTGAGGCCGGCTGCTTCTCTTCTCTGGTTATCTCTCCACTCTGTAGCTTTAGTTTCTGTCCAGATAGGTAAGAAGAGAAACTTTTTAAAAATGAGAGCAAGTATAAAACAGCTGGTTTGGGTGTAAATAATTTGGTTCACAATTTAACTTCAGGCAAAAGGAAACACAGTAGGTAGAATAATTTTGGCTTATAGAACAGATATTCCTTTGACTTTGCCATACTAGACAAAATTCCTTCTTTAAGAGAATCCATTCGTTCTACAACATATCTCAAACAGCTCTGTCCTAAACACCACACTAGAGCTTTGACTTTCAGAAAAGGAATTTTCCCACACTTCCCCAGTAAGTGGAAGAACCAGAACTCAAGCTGTAGGCCAAGTTAAGTAGGGCCTTGAACTCTGAGGCTGCTTCTGCCAGGTACAAGGGCTGCCCTTCCAGGTGTCTCAAGGCACACTATTCCTCTCGGGCTAAATGCTTTCTCGGTGGCGTCTGTCCCCTGCTCTCCCCTTTTCCCTCCCACGGCCAGTCACTCTGGGTTCCCTGGGCATTGTAAACACACCTCTAAGATACAGACCAGCTGTCTAGGAGGGGAGAGACAAGCCTACTCCTCGGTTCTTCTGGATCAAGGCACCTCCACTGTCTCTGTGCTCGGGGTCCAGTAAGCCCAAGCTACATTCCAAACAAATGAGCATGTCTGCATGTTCTCAAACGCTCACCATCTCAATGTCTGGAAGCTGGCTTTCAGCCATCCTCATGTTCTGCTCGTGTGGCCAAGATGCAGAAAGTGGGCCAAAGTCAACTCCAGTGTTACAAAGAGTGAGCTGCTCAACGGAGGGATCCTGACTCACCCCTATCCCGGGGACTTCTCAAAGACTGACAGCAGCCCCTCTCCGGAACTATGTATCTTGTCTGAGAGGTTAAGCTGGTCACCAAGCCAACCTTGATCCCCTATGGCAGTGGTTTTTAAACTCAGGACGCGAGAATCATCGGCACGCTGTGAAGTGCGCACAGTCCGCAGCGTCTTCCGTCCTTGCCCACGGGCCACCACATGCAGATTACCGCACGCTCCTCTACAGTGTAGCGTGGTCCCCTCGTGAGCCCCTTCAGAAGCCGGGTTCTCAGACAACTTTCGAATGTGGGGGGAAAAAACACCAGGAAATAGGGAATCAGGAGACTTGAGTTCTAGTACTGTGACTGGTTCAATACATGACCTTGGACCTGTCTCTGCATTTATAGGATATAAAGAATAGTCTCTCCCTCCAAGGACTAACACAAAGATTGAGTGAACGCAAGGGCCTCAGAGGTCACGAGGCACTATTAAGTACCAACTGGTACTCCCGACAGAAAAGCCCTTGAAACTATGTCATTCATACGACTGTTCAGTCGTCACTAACCTTATCAAAAATTATTCTTCGCTCACTCCAATTTTAGAAATGAAAAGGCAGAAACATTTCAATTCTACACTTGACTTTACACGATGCTCCTTTCCCACTGAAGTGTCACCTCTGTAAAGACTGCCAATTCTCCTGTCCCTCCCAGTCGGTCACTCTGGTACACAAAGTACCTGCTTCACTGTCCGCAACGTGCTCACACACACCACACGCGTAAGCTCAGGGTCTCAGCCGCGCCTCCTGCCCATAAGGAAACCAGGCGATACCCCCGCTTCATAGATGGGTAAGCAGAAACTACCAGGCTAACAGGTTGCTCTGGAGCTTTCAACCAGAAAGCGCCACCACGGTGGGACTGAACCAGTTCTGAACTGCTCGGCCAAATCTTTCCACTGCTCTCCACAGCCCCCAGCTAAAGGAGCCGGAACGTCTAAGCACAGCCACATGTCAGGCTCTGAGTGGGGAGGGCTTTGTTAAAGTTCCTAAGAAACGAGCTTACGTGGAGCGCTTCCGCCACTCGAAGGTACTTGGTCTCCTCGGTGGTAAGGCCCTTGTGGGGTGTGTAGCCAGCATCGCTCAGCCCTGCCTGCTGCTCAAAACGCTGAATGCTCTCCTGGGTCTGTTCTGGGAACAGAGGAGATGACAGTCATGCCCATCCCCCTCTCCCACCACAAACTGGGGGAGTTCAACACGGACATCCGCTGTCCTCCCCAGAAGCAAGAGACCGCACTGACCATCTGAGGACGGGGGGTCCCCCAGACAAGCACCACAGCAGTAACGCTGAACCTCGTACAAACGTTCTCTAACGAGAAGGAAGCCTTCCCTCACACCAAGCTAGGAACAGGTTACTCCTAAAGGGAGTGCTGGATAACCTCCAGGGAAACACTCCCTACCTCCCTTTTATCTGTACGCTGACATTTTCTTTGTATTTAGAAACGCAACATGGAGAAGGCAGCTGACATTCAGAAAAGTGCAAGTTCTCCGGGCGTAAAGCTTTCTCAGACCGACTCACACCCCCGTCATCCACACTCAGATTTCCACCAAAGAGAAACGGGCCACATTTAGGCTGGATGGCACCAACATACCAATTAGATCCAAACCATAGAGAACATGCCTTGAACTAGCCAAGGTCTACGGATCCCACGTTTCTCATGTATGAGATCTGGCATCACAGTGGCCGGCATAACAGACGGGCCGAACTCAGCGTTAGGTCAGTCTGACCTCACATGTCATCAGTAAGTCCGTTATTCTGCGGAATGACTGACAGCTGCATGTTTGCTTCAACTGCACCCACACTGCATAATACACCCCTTCATACAGGAATGTGGCAGCTGGGGCCCAAAAGCCTAGACACCAGATGTCCTTTATGACTTAATCATTCCCCTTCTAAGGAACTCTTTTATTATCGTTAGAAATAGAAGCAAAGGAAAAAAAATGCATAAAGATGTTTTCCAGTCTTACCAGGTAGCCACCTGAAAATGCAAAAAGCAGGAAAGGATTTAATGAATACCAGGGATTTTAAATGCAGTTATTGTTTTGTTTTTAAGACCAGAACAACAAAGTTCATGGCAGTATTAGTTAAGAAAAATAGAATGGTATGTCTACTCTACCTGTGATTATATAAAAATATGCTTACACGGGGAAGTGACTAGACCAGACAAGCGTCTGAGTGACACAGCACGCCGCGCTGTCCAACACTCCGGACTGCTGACGAGCGGCCTTTCACTGAAGAAGTCACTACTGTGCTAAACGAGCTCTGACGAAGCTCTCGAACGCTGCCACGATACGTTCTCAAGCTGGCCAGATACAAGCAGTATTTGCTGATTCAAACAGTGCCTTTACGTGTGAATCAACAAAGAGCGCGAGTAAGAGTCTGGACTTTTGGTTCCTGGGTGAATTCTCCAGGAATTGCCCGAGACAAGCCGATGCCCTCCCGGAGCCGATAAACAAGAGCTTCCGACTTCAAAACTGAGCCAGCCAAAGAACCCCTCTGTGCTCTGCAGAGCTACTGCTGACGAGCGGAGCTGTGTACCCGACTTCCCACAGCGTCCAGAAGGCCCTCCAGAAGCAGCGAGTTCAGTTAACTTGCCGCCAGGTTTTAAAAGGGGGGGGGGGGGGGAAGGCAAGCTCTCTTGTTCCTGGTCTCATTAGAACCGCAAGCCACACATTCTTAGGGCTAAAGATGCTTGAGGCACCAAACTTGCCTCAGGTCCAGAAAGAGAAACAACTCTGAGCCTTTCAATTAAAAAAAAGAAGAAAAAGAAGAAGGAGCACAGGGCAGGTGGGAGACGCCTTGGTGTGTCAGCTTCCCCAGCAGAGCCTGAGACCGTCACAGCGGCAGCTCCGAGCCACCGAGCGCGGGGGCCATCGAAACCTCCCTCGGCCCGCCAGCCGGGGTCCTCATTTCATGGAGAGGGCAACTCCCAGGAGTTAAGTCCCCTGCCCAAGGCCACACTGACGCGCATGGGAAAATAAGGCTGTCACCAGCAAAGCAGCAGAGCGGCCCGGAATTAACTGGGATGCTACTATCTGGCGCATCTTCCGCCTCAGCGGACCTTCAACAGCAGCGTCGGCAGCCACGCGGACAAGCGCCAGGCAGAGCGGGGACACGGCAGGCGAGGCGCAGGAGTCGGCGGACTCCCCCCGCCGCCAGCCTGCAGGAAGCCCCGACTCTCCCCACCCCTGCTGCCTTCTCCTCTGAGGATGAAAAGTGCTTACTTGTGATCAGAGAATTCATGATGACGTGCGTAGCTTTAGCCTTCACCACAGGGGCCTTGTCCACGCTGTCGGTGGCCGATGGCTGGGTCGCGGCAGGGGAGGAGACACTGGCCTCCCCTTCCTCCGCCTGTTCAAGAGAGGTAAGGAGGCGCTTGAGCAGGGCAGGGGACTCGCACAACCAAATTCACTCCTTTGGGGAAGAAGTCACTGCGATACCTTTCATCTGATACGTGAGGAAATATCTGAAGGGGGACTGGTTGTCTCTACCCAATTACACAGGTATTATCCGTGGTGACAACACACAGAGACATTATATGATAGCGTGAATTTGTCAAAGGGGAAAGGCAGAATTTGAAACTCCAAGGTCTACTACCTTCCCAGCCCGTCTGTGCAATGTTCCGTACTATCGGGTCCCTAAGAATGCAGAGCAAACACTTTCTACGAAGCCCCGACCCCGTACCAGGCACCATGCTGGCTTTTGCGTAATCACTGCATTTGCTAAGTGGTTCTCAAACTTTGCAGAGCATCACAATCCCACGGGAGGACTTGTCACACAGACTGCCAGCCCCACCCCAGAGCTGGTTCAGTGAGGGGGGCGCAGGGGGGCGGCTCAAGAACTCATGTTTCTAACGAATTCCCAGGTGATATAAATGCCACTAGTGCCCGAGACCACACTGTGATGCCCACTGCTCTAAAGGTTCACGTAACGGTCTTTTAAAACAAACCCCCCCCCAAAATCTAAGTAGCTCCCAATCTTTCACATGAGAGAGCTCAGACATAGCACCCTCTGTAATCCAAACACCAGACACCATACTCAGGAGTAGCGAGGAGAAGAGAACTGTGTCTGTTCCGTTCTCTGCTTCTCCAAAGGGATTGAGGAGAAAGATGGTCCAAAAGGAGGACAGCAGAAGAAAGTACTGAAATGCTGCATCTCTGTTACGAAATAGGATTTACATCTTTTAGTCGTAACCCTACTCGAGTAAAAAGGATCTCTGGGGGCGCCTGGGTAGCGCAGTCGTTAAAGCGTCTGCCTTCGGCTCAGGGCGTGATCCCGGCGTTCTGGGATCGAGTCCCACATCGGGCTCCTCTGCTGGGAGCCTGCTTCTTCCTCTCTCACTCGCCTGCTGTGTTCCCTCTCTCACTGGCTGTCTCTCTGTCACATAAATAAATAAAATCTTTAAAAAAAAAAAAAAAAAAAAAAAAGGATCTCTGCTTCCTTACTTGGAGCGTGGCCGACGCTTTGGACACGGAGAGTCCGGACAAATGAGAGAATGCGTGTAATGAGTCAAGCCAAGCTTTCCTTGGAGAGAGCAGCTGTTCCAAACTGTCAACTGTTCCAGCCAGGGCATGAGAGAAAACGGGAAGCCCACCCCTTGCCCAGTGGAGTATGCAGCAATGAAATGGGTGTGCCCCATGAAAGCACTATCAGAAGTCATGCTTGGGGGCACCTGGGTGGCTGAGTCGCTTCAGTGTCTGACTCTTGGTTTTGGCTCAGGTCATGATCTCGGGGGTCGTTGAGATCGAGCCCCAAGTCAAGCTCCATCAGCACCGAGTCTGCTTGAAAGATGCTATTCCTCTGCCCCTCCCCCACTCGTGCCTCTTTAAATAAAATCTTTGAAAAAAAGAAAAAAAAGAAGAAGCCATGATTGTTTTCTGCCCTTGTCCCTTCAGTCCACTGCTCTGGCCTTGCAGCTAGGCTGCTCGGCCCTTTCTCGCTAGCACTGCCTCTACTTTCTACGCTAAATGTTTTCTCTTCAACAAATGACTGGGTCGGATTTCAGTAGATAACTGATCCAGGGAATCCGCCCCCGGAGCTATAGGGGAGGCTTTCATAGAAAGAAGCTCTCTATTTTGAGAGCTTCATGGGGGAGGGCAGGGGGCCTCACTGGAAAGGAAGGATTAAATACAGCTCTACCAAGTGAAAGTTAAGCAAGGAGCCAGGAGTCACACTATCAGCCACACACCCAATGTGTCAAGCCTTTTAATCCTCTTCTATGTAATCTCCACAACACCTCCATGATATAAAGTATTCTCATCTCTCAGACGGAGACACTGTGACTCAGGGGTGCGGCTGTGTCCCCAAGGTCACTGCTAATACATAGACCCTTAGGGGATTCACACCCAGGTCCGCTTCAGCAGCTGCTCACTGTGTACTTCCCGCCACACCCTGAGCTGTTACAGGGCTCAAAGTTCAGTGAGACTAGTTGCACGTTAAATGGCCTCACCTGAACCTGGCAGGCCTAGTTTATTCAGGCAGGCTTGGGGGCTGGAGTCAGAAGCGAGGGAGACACAGCCCCTCCAGTCAGGAAGCATGTCTGCTACACGCTTGTGAGAACCTATGAAGCCAAACTGCACAGAAGGGCTGGAGAGCAGATCAAGGTGCAACTGGGGTGCGTGAATGGTGTGTGTGTGTGTGTGTGTGTGTGTGTGTGTGTGTGTGTGTGTGTGGTGGGCCTGAGGAAAGAGGCAGCTTTTTTTTTTTTTTTTAAGATTTTATTTATTTATTTTTGAGAGAGAGAAAGCATAAGCAGGGGAGTGGAAGGCAGAGGGAGAAGCAGGCTCCCCGCTGACCAGGGCGCCCTATGCAGGGCTCGATCCCAGGACCCTGTGGTCATGACCTTAGTCAAAGGCAGATGCTTAACCAACTGAGCCACCCAGGCGCCCGAAAGAGGCAGCTTTTAAGGAGGATGGCAGTGGGAAGAGGCATCTGAGGCAGGAGGAACAGCATGAGGAAAAGCACAGCATGTGTTCAGAAAAGAGCCAATTTTTCCCCCAATCACTCAATGAACATTTTTTTGGAATCCATTTGATGCCAGGTTGTTCTGCTAGATACTGCAGATGAGAGTACAAAATTGGCCCTGGCCCCTAACCTCAAAAAGCTAATGGGAGGTGATAAAATAACGCAGGGATTATGGCAGGGTCCGTGGTAAGGGGCGAGCTCAAAGGGAAAGGTGGTGGTCTTATCGGGAGGATGGAGAAAAATCATAGAAAAGATGTCTGAGCTAAGATTTAAAGGATACCATTTATCAGGCGGCTGGAGTGGGAAGAGGAGTGAGAGAACAGGATGGCAACCATGAACACTCCAGGCAATAAGCAGTGTGACACAAAGACTTAAGAGCATGAGATACCCATTAAGTGCAAGAGATCTTAAATAATTTGCATGGCTGGATCACGGGGCAGGGGGATGACACAGAAAAGTCTCAGGTAGAAGACATGGCCATGCTAGCTTGAATTCACAAGGGGAAAAAGGCCCACCAACTCCAGCTGAGGCCTGAAAACATACAGGGACTGGTGACTGCCCAGTTGTATGGGGGCCAGGAGCCGCTGAAGGCTTCTGGAGCAGAGGAAGGAAAACGAAGAGGTTGGGCTTGCCAGAAGCAGTCAGCGGAGTCAGATACCTTGTCGAGGTGCTCATACTTGCGCTCTGGAATCACTGGCTTCCAGGGGATGCTGCCCATGTCCGATGGAGGAGGAGTCATGGGTGTAGGGTCCTCGAGGGCATCATCATAGCTGAACGCCCGGCGGTACATCCCGATGGGCAGGGACATCTTGCCTAGAAGCCCACTAGGCTCAAGAGCTAAGAACAGAGATACCTGTCAGGATGGGTTCAGCAGCTGAACACGCTAATATTTTTAAATTCATCTCTAGGCAGGAAAGCTCTGAAACACTCTTATTCTGGGACAGTGCAATGGCTCATTCCGGAATAGCTAATCCACTCAAGGAAAAGCAATAGTACTAAGTCCTTTCTTTATGCCTGACACTTTGAATTCTCCACTTTACCCATTCAGAAGCCCTGATCCATTTTTATGGAGTAGAAAAACAAAGTTCAATTTAAATTGACTTGAGCAAGCTCATACAACTTCAAAGTACAGTTTGGAATCAAAATCCAAACCTATCTGATTTCAAAGCTTATCTTCTTTATGCCACAGAAGCCACCCCACACAATCACCCCACGGCTCTCAACTCCTACAGGACTGAAGATATGAAGTTCTTGCTCCCATTTTATAGATAAGGAAATTAAGGCCTAGAGGTAAAGTGATTTGCCAAAGCTCATACAGAAAGTAGCCAGCTGGGGCTCAACTGCGAATCTTCTGCCTTCCCTAACTCTGCCAAAAGAATTTAAAAAAAAAAAAAAAAAAAAACAACCAAGAGTGCTATTACAAGAAATATTTAAAACAATTTGCTGTCCAGTGTCACCTCTAGTTTCGAGTATTCTGTATGATTTAAACAGCAGAGCCAATTTCCGTCACAGAAATTGCTCCTAGCACACTGCCGGCTGATCCTGCCATTCCTGTTCACTGGAACGCACTGGCAGAACGACCACTGTGACGCAGGCACCCTATGTACTTCAAGGGCACTCTCAGTTCTGCCAGACCAGGGAGCAAAGTTCATTTTGTTTGCCTGTTCATCCTTTCGCAGCAGAACTGACGTCCAGATCCTGCCTTCAGCGTGATGCTTTCCAGTGTAAAATTACACCGTAACTATCTAAGACATCCACTGCAATGGCCGTAAGTTCCAAACCAGCAAAGACACTTCATTTAAACAGCAAGGGGAACAAGCAGCTATCATTATTATTACTATTAATAATAAGTACTAACAAATCCACAGAAATAAAGAATTGGTGGTTGGGATGGGACAGAGGAGTCACTACTAATGGATACAAGGTTTTCTTTCTGGGCTGATGCAATGTTCTGGAATTAGATGGTGGTGATGGTTGTACAACCATGCGAATACACAAACACCACCAAATTGTTCACTTTAATTGGGAATCTTATCGTATGCGTATGCTCTCGATTAAAATAAACACATAAGCAAACATAATCATTACCGAATACCCTCTCTCGTTGGGCAACTACATCCCTCCTCTTACCCGATCCTCATTAAGCAGATATTCTCATTTTCCAGCTCAGGAGACCGAGGCATAGGTCTTAAGTGACACCCAGCTAGCAAGGTGCGGACTGCGTAACAGATCTAAGCCAGTGCTCACACTCTACATGCAACACTCTGTGCTCCCCACGCTACAAAGCTTTAAGCTTATGAGCGCAACCCTATGGCCCAGATGGTTACAGGGAGTTTGTGGTAATCACAGCAACAGTGAAAGACAAACTAAAACACGAACTGATGATGTTAGAGACCAGAGATGGATACACATCAGGAGACATGGAAGAAACTCCTCTATTAATCCACTTAATTTGGGAGCAATTTCAAAACATCTTAAAGACTCCTCCCTGCAGCCATCCCAATAGTCCTTCTAAAAATAATAAAGTCAGCTAAAATTCAGCAGGAAATATACTCCTACAGAGAGAGACCAAAAAATTGTCTGAGCACGAAATATACATTCATCACTAACTTTTAACTCACATTTTCACATATGTTTAATCTTCACAGCAACCTTGAGAGGCACTATCTCTTTACTGAGAATCAAAACTTGAGTGATTCATATTTAATTAAAAATCACTGGCCCTTCCCACTAGAACAGTCCTAGGAGGGATCAATAACTTTAGTACTCCAGAAAGTATTGCCCTAGGCAGGCCCAGGATTCATTAAATGTTGCTGTAAGCATTTTCCTAACTGCCCAAATTTAACCTGCCTTTAAATCAGGCTGGTGCCTTTTTGCCCAGACCTCCACTCTGCCCACCCCCAATCCCCTCCAAAAAGGGGAGTAAGTACAATCATCATTTTGGTACATATTAAAGAACTACAGAACTTATTCTGAATTCTTATATGATATCTGTAGGAAAGTGACAAATTGGGCATACCTTTAAGTATGAAATGACTGTTCTCTTTCAATTTAGGGTTTGGGTTCATACCTGGCTGGAGAGGTTAATAATATTTAAATGCTGCCAATGTATTAAGTTAAATACTTGCCTGGTAACAGAAAGTAATCATTAATATATGGTTGAGGAAAAAAAAAAAGTGGTTTCTGTTTAGCTTAAAACATTAAGGGCAAAGCAAGACTTTATCAAAAAGAATTAAGTTTACCAGGCACTTCTGGTTGTCTCGAAGCCATTGAAAGACTGGGATCCAGATGCTTTTTCTATATAGAATTCGGAGCTGAGTCCCTGCCACCTAATAAAAATAACAAAGGGCATTTTCTTACAGTGAACACCAAGGAATAGCTCCAGTGCTGTTCTTCCGACAGGCACACAGTTTTATGGCTTGTTTACAAGGTTGAAGCACACATAAAAGAGCCAACGGGTGACAAACATGCCAAAGGAGATTAAAAAAAATTTTTTTTTAAAGGAGAAAAAAATTTTTTAAAGGTCTCACCTGTGACTGATCTTAACACCTGTGATATGACAAAGACACTATACGTGGTGAAAAGGTCACCTTACCAGAGTGAAATGATGTGACGATTATGCTGACAGAGAGGTATTAATGAGGAACATTGTCCAGCTGCTGCAAATTAGCAAAGCTGCTTGGGAAGAGTCCATCCATTTCAGAGGTTCTAAGAATAACAAACATCCAGCATTGGTAGAGCCCTTCAGAGTCTGCCAAACACCTTCCTGTACGTTCCATATTCCCCACAACCTTGTAAGAGTGATTATACACATTTTTAAGTAAGTTAGGGCCTACTTAACCAACAGTAAGGGGCTATTTACCATACGGGTAAACTCATTCTTTGTTGCTAACACTAATACTCATGAAGGGTTTTATACCACACTTATCCTGGGTTTTAACCCTTGCAGCAACTCTGCAAAGCAGGCATTGTTTATCCCCTAAAATTTTAGAAGGAGGAAACGAAAAATCAGATGTGTTTATGTGATTTGTCCAAGGTCACAGGTAAGTGGCCCATCTGCAAAGCAGGCAGCTTCACCTCCTTTTTCAGGGGAATTAAAACAAAGCCCTGAAAAAGCCAAATCATTTGCGTTTCAACTTGCCACACTGCCCCTCTACCTGATTAAGTTCGGGGGACAACTAGTCAGTTCTTCATTAAAGAGCATCGCAGAAACCAAAGTTCAGCCATCCTCCGGGTCCAGGAAGCATTCCGACCCACATACATCCTTTCCACTTCCCCTTCCCTTTCCCTGTTCCCGCTCCCCCGCAGAGCTCGCGCAGCTCCTTCACGGGATGCGGAACAAAGCCACCAGGATCTGAAAGGCCAGGTCTGACCCAACCCTCCCCCTCACCCCGCGAGACTAAGGAAAAGGAGATTAAGGCCGGGGCCTGGCACAAGCCGAAGGTCCTCGGAGAGTAGGGCACGGCGGAGGCAGGGGGGTGAGGGCAAGGAGTGGGGGTCCCAGCCTAGGCCAGTCTGAGGAAGCCGAAGCGAGGCCAGGTGCAAGGGATGCAGGGGACCATCAGAGAGAAGTCCCACTGGGAGATCCCAGAAGGAGGGGTAAGAGAGGCAAGGGGCAGTCGGGCCGAGCTCTGCGTCTGGAGAGGGGAGAAGGGAAAGGGACTGAGAGGCCCGGGGCCAGCGCCTTGGTGGAGAAGCCAGAGGCGAACCCCTCCGGGTGCGCGAAGGACGCAGCCCCAAGAAGGTCCAGGCCCGGTCCGTCTGGTTACCTGTTCTTCCGCCGCCGCGGGGCTGCCTGCGGCCCGAGCTCCGGCACTAAAGAGGCTCTAAGGACCCACGTCTCACGAGACGCTGTGGCGCAGTAGGCACCCAAGCCATCGTGTGAGCGGCGTTATGCCCGTGGCGACAACGAAGGCCCCGGGCACCAACCAGGGAACACTGGCCGCCGGGCCGGCCGGCAGCCTTCCTGTAAAGCCTTCCGAGGTCTCGTCGCATCATGCGAGACTTGGCCCGAGAGGCTCTCACGGCATGCTGGGAGCTGTAGTCCACGGTCACAAAGGCTCCACTACTATAGCTGCAGGACGCGTCGGGGGACCGCAGTTCCGAGTGCGGAACCAGCCATCTCCCCGAGGAAAAGCCACCCTTTACCACCCTCCTGTGCCCTGGACTATGACAGGCTGAGGAAGACGGAGATGGCATTGGAGAGTGACACCCTCAAACCCGTTTCGCGGAGGTGAAGTTGGGGCCCAGAGAGACGAGAAATCGCTTGACTAATAAGAGGTGAAGCGAGCAGGCTCCCCCTTCCAGAAACAGCTGGGTTAGTCAGGGTTCATAGTAACAGCACAACCGAGGAGCACCTGCTCTCCCCTCGGTAAGGTGGCCCTAATAGCATTTCCCTTTTACACTAAGGAAAGTGACACTTGGAGAGGTGCCAGCTCAAATGTCACATCCTGAAGGAAGATTTCCCTTTTTTCCCAAATGTGTTTACAAATATGACAAAACAACAAAGTTAAGAAAGTCAAAGAAGATGAAAAAAAAAAATCTATCCCCGTTTCTACCCAAGTCCAAAGCTTGCCATCAAGGCTCATCTCAGGGGGACTGTGAAGACTGAGGGTGGATCTCACATTTAGATTCTGCATGTGATGTTTGCTGGGCCTACTGGCAGACCCCGACAGGCTTCGCTCCTGCAACTGTAAACTTTGAGTGCCATAACCAAACCACGGTGCTTGAGCGTGCCACGAATTCAAGTCTCTTATGAATTCTATGATTGGCTTCTGAATAGCACAGTTACATTGCAGTGTGATTTTTGTGTGCTAAAAGTGTTACTTTGGGGTCGCCTGGGTGGCTCAGTGGGTTAAGCAGCAAGTCTGGATTTGGGATCAGGTCATGCTCTCAGGATCGTGGGATCAAGCCTCATATCTGCTCTGTCCTGAGTGCAGAGTCTGTTTGTCCCTCTCCCTCTGTTCCTCCCACCCCGCTCACTCTCTCACTCTGTCTCAAATAAATAAATAAAATCTTTCTAAAAAAACAAAAATAAAAGTGTTACGTTGTTAATTTGGAACTTTTAAAATATGCTATAATTTTTTATATTCTGCAGAAGCAAAGCTGACACCTTGCCCTCCTCCATCAAGAGAGGACAGGCTAGGGGCGCCTGGGTGGCGCAGCGGTTAAGCGTCTGCCTTCAGCTCAGGGCGTGATCCCGGCGTTCTGGGATCGAGTCCCACATCAGGCTCCTCTGCTGGGAGCCTGCTTCTTCCTCTCCCACTCCCCCTGCTTGTGTTCCCTCTCCCGCTGGCTGTCTCTATCTCTGTCGAACAAATAAATAAAATCTTTAAAAAAAAAAAAAAAGAGAGGACAGGCTACACAGCACATTTCAGTCAAGGCGGGAGAAACAGGACTTTGCACCCTTATATACATGATAAGCATCAGTGTGTTTTTATCACCAAATAAAACTAAAGTCTTTCCTGGCTCTCTGACTAGAACAACTTTACCCCTGACTTTAGTAGTACAAATTTCCAAACCTATGGCATTATGGTGATCATCGTCACGTAAGAAAATTGCTGTTTCCCACAAAAAACAGACTAAACTTTTAACCTTCACAATCTTATGGGGTTTTCCCCTTCAAATGCGTGTTGTATTTTTTACTGAGGAGCACATTATTTTAAAGCCTGGTGTCCCTCAGAAGCCTTCTTTGGAAGTAAACCACTTTTCGAAAGGGTCTGGTTGCATAGCTGAGGATTCAGTCAAAACTGAATCCACAAGGCCCAAGAAGGGTACGTTTTGAGCTGTTTGAGCTCAGGCCATCTTTTGTAGGTCCTGGAGTGGATGGATTTCTTGTAGCAATAAAGGTTCCCCTTCATCCCCCTTTGCGCTTTTCTCCGACTCTGGTTTTGGTTCATAGCCAAGACTGCTTCCACTTCTATGCACAGCCACTTCATTCCCCAGGCGTGGCAGCATCATCGGGAAGTTGGTCCTTGAGATCTGACTGTATGGTTAAGTGTCTGGGGGCAGACAACAGTCAACGGTCCCTGTATGGTTGCCTTTTAATGTATGTTTATAACATACACTCACTATGAAACTAATAATCTAACTGCTTTTGTCTCGGAATTGCGTTTTTGCACTCACTTGGGCATTTCATACTTTAACAAATTTGGAGCCTCAAAAATTGGAATTGACCAGTATCTCTCTTGCACCCACCCCGGATGGCCCAAAGCTACTTCATGGGGGAGGAGGCAGGCAGCAGGATCAAATTCTGCCTACCTGCCTTCCTCTGGTCATCTGCCCTCTCTGGCCAGTCCAAGCCCTCAGAAAGGCCCACTCCTTAGAGAGACTTGCCAACATCCTCAAACACCCATCATCAGCAGACAGGAACTTGTTTACTGAGAAGGGAGCAAGTGGGGCATTTGCATTTCTGGGGTTTCTAGACGGAGCTCTATCTGGAAGCCTGCTCCACCGATCATCATGGATGAGGCACTCCCACTGCCCACTCAGCAGCAGAGCAAACTAGCACTCTCAAGGGGACCTTGGCAAAGGCACCTCAGCCAGGAAATGGCAGAGTTGAAATTCAAGCCCAGGGCTCAATGCCCCGCCGATAGTTTGGCTGCCGGCTGTCCTTGGCCTCAGCTCCTCCACTTTTAATATCTTAGGGGCAAGAGGGTTGAAGGCACATTCCCACAGAGAAAAAAAAAACTAGAAGTAACATCTCCCTCTAGTGGTGAGGGAGAAAGATTTTACTGAAGAGACGAAAGGATGTTGGGTCAACTGCCAGACTGTTCTTAGACACCAACTTCACCAGCCTGATATTACAGGTGGCGCAACTAAGGTACAGAGAATAGAAGGAACCGGGCCAATGTCACACAGTTAGTCTGGGGGTAGTTAATTAAATAGAAAATGTGTTCCTGTGTCTTGGCATGATGCTCAGAGCTTGGGATACCCCGGGGAGGATGTGCTCACTTCGGCAGCACACATATTAAAATTGGAATGATACAGAGGAGAGTAAAGTGGCCCCTGCACAAGGGATACATCGGGAAGGAGGACACAGTCCCTGACTAATATGGGCTGAACTGTATCCTCCCAAAAGGCGTATGTTGAAGTCCCAAACCCCAGGGACTCGGAACAGAACAGTATTTGGAGATAAAGTCTTTAAAGGATAATTAAAATAAGGCTGGTGTCCTTCTGAGGAGAGGCAGAAACCCCAGGGTTGCACACACGCATAGAGGAAAGGCCATGTGAGGACACAGTGAGAAGGCAATTGACTGCGAGCCTGAGAGAGAGGACTCAAAGGACACCAAACCTGCCACCGTCTTGATCTTAGACTTCTAGACTCCGGGACTGTGAAAAACTAAATGTCTGTTGTTTAAATCACCCAGTCTATGCTACTTTTTATGGCAACTCTAGCAAACTAACACGAGGAAACAGACAATGCCCGGATGGTTATGAATAACTACAATCAAATGTCATGAAGCAATAGCACCGGGCGCCATATCACAGAAGGACTGACTCTGGAAGGTCAGGGGAGGCGGCCCAGAGAAGTACAAGTCATACCGGCAAATAAGTAGATGGGAGAGGGTGCTCCAAGCAGGGCACCAAGGTAAGAGCAAAGACGCAAAGACAGGAGAAAGCTTGTGTCGGAAGAACTGAGAGAAAGTACAGCTGGGGGTGGGATCTTTGAGGTTGGCAGAGCCCCCATTTGGTTGGGCTTTATGGGCCAAGGTACAGGGTTTGGTCTTTTCCCTGAAAGCCAACAGGGCAAGGGGCCATCTCAAAGTAGACAGAGTGTGAACACTCTGATGTCAGCCTTTGGTGGGGGAGGGACGGGACAGTTAGAAAGGTTAGTTGCAATGGGCCCTGGTGTGATTTTGTTAGGCTAGGTTTTGTTAGGCTAGAATGCTTTATCTGGATGGCAGAAGTCAGTGCATGTAAATGCAGTTGGGAAGAATCAAGCAGAGAGGGGGGTGCGGAAGATGTGAGTGAGTGAGGGGTTGAGAGCCGGGAGGGGCAGCAAGGGGCATCTGGCATTCAATAAACTACCTAAGGCCTATGAGCTTTCCAGGGACCTACAAAAAAATCTCTGAGTGCAAAAAGTAAAATCATTGCCTCCAAAATTTTTTTTACACCATGAATAATCAAAATTAATGTTTAATTAAGTGCCGGCACAACAGATTATGCTGTCAACTTCCTTTATGACAATATTTAATGTTCAAAATAGCATTTACATTTGAAAGCAATTTGGGAGTTAGATTTTTCTTACCTTTTTTTTTTTTTAAAAGATTTATTTATTTATTTATTTGACAGAGAGAGAGACAGCCAGTGAGAGAGGGAACACAAGCAGGGGGAGTGGGAGAGGAAGAAGCAGGCTACCAGTGGAGGAGTCTGATGTGGGGCTTGATCCCGCAACGCCAGGATCGCGCCCTGAGCCAAAGGCAGACGCTTAACGACTGCACCACCCAGGCGCCCCGATTTTTCTTACCTTAAAATAAATCCCAAGTAGGAGCGCCTGGGTGGTGCAGTCGGTTGAGCTTCTGCCTTTGGCTCAGGTCATGACCCCAGGGTCCTGAAATTGAGCCCCAAGTAGAGCCCCACCTCAGGCTCCCTCTGCTGTTCTCTCTCCCTCTGCCACAATCTCTCTCTCTCTTTCTCTCTCTCTAGCTTATACTCCCTCTCTCAAGTAAATAAATAAAATCCTTTTAAAAATAAATAAATAAATAAATCTCAAGCAGTGCCTTAGTGCTCCCCTCCCCAGAAAAACCACAGCCAATCACAAGTTAGACAAGCTACCTGCAGCTAAATAATTAAAGCAATTTTTTAGAAAATTACTTAAGATTTTTACAGCAAAAATATATATTTAATATAGGAAGTGAGTACATCTAAATATGTTTGGTATGGTACATGGTGGAGCCTTCTAAAGACAGACTAGGACCAGAGGAGATCTAAAAACCAGCATGGGGGCAGGGCGGGCCAGACCATGTGACACACGAGGAACAGGCCTGGAAGAGGAAGAAGTTCTCAGGAGATTTGGTGGAGGAAGATCGGCAAGCCCCACTCTGATGGCTTTCTTGTTGTCTGTGAAGTAGGAGATGAGGTTGTTTCTTCTGTCTGTGAGCCGAGAGGGGGAGGAACGGTGACAGGCAAAGAGAGAGGCGCATGGGGAAACTTTGAAATTGCTGTTTGAGAGAGTGGAAGAGTAGAAACTACCAGGAAAGTGTGGAGGACCCAGTCGAGGGTGTTCACCAGAAGTCAATGTTTGTGCCAATCTGCCCTGTTGTGTGTCTCCTGCAACGCAGTTTAGCAATCTGGAAGCAGGCCTAGACGGGGGTTTGTTGGATTCACCCAGGAGTGGGGTTCAATAGAGCGCGCAGGACGAAGGGTCGAAGTACGGAAGGAAGTTGACATCTTTTGAGTGCCTGCATCATGCACAGGGATAGACACTTTCACACGCCTTACCTCAATCATAAGGATCATTTTATCAGTTAGGATGCATTTAACCACAAGCAAGAGAAAAATTCGACACTGGCGTAAGGATATTTGTTTCCTTACCAGAGAGTCTGGAGGAAAGTATATGTAGGATTGGTTGGGAAGCTTCGTGATAGCGAGGATCCAGGCTCTTTCCTTCCCCCACTCCGCCCTCCCTCAGCAAGTTAGCTTTCATTGCAGGCTTACACCTCAGGTCTGCACTACGGCCGCCCCAGCTCACAAAGCATAGCTTCCTTGCATGACAGCTCTCACTTCGAGAAGGGAGAAAAATACTTCCCAGAAAACCGGCAGTCCTCTACCTGTATCTCCTGGGCCAGAACTGAGCCAGATGCCTATACCTTAACCAACACTGACCAAGGGGAATTGGAAGGCTTCAGTTATCTTGGCTTTATTTATTTTTTAAAGTTTTATTTATTTAAGTAATCTTTACACCCCACGTGGGCTTGAACTCATGACCCCAACATCAAGAGTTGCATGCTCTTCTGAGTGAGCCAGCCACGTGCCCCTAGCTTAGTTTTAAATTATGACTCCTCCTGGGGGCTTGGCACATGCCAAATAAATACAACTGGGGTTCTGTTAGCAAGAAAAACAGGAATGTCTGTTGGGTAGGCCACCACCAGTGTCTGTCACAATCATTACCATCCATTTTACAGTGGAAGAAAGAGGCTCAGGAAGGTTATGCAACGTGATAAAGGTCATAGACCTAGTAAGTGGTGGGTCCAGAATTTAAGACCAGATCTTTCCAATACTACTATGCTTTGTCCTTTTTAGGTCTTGCTGACTCCAAGACAGTTTTCTTTGCATATAACAATGGCTCCCAACCAGGATTTGAGGACACAAGGGGTCCCTGGAGGCAGTAAAGAGGTGGGAGTAGGGAAGAGGGAAACTCCTGGGTATTCACTTATTTCCAGGAACTTAACAGAAGTCATATATTCCTAATGAGACCACAGAAACAGTTCCCAAACTGAATTTAATGTTAAGAATCCAAACATAACCCAAGCAAGAACGATCAACAGATGCTAACTTGTGAAACAGGCTATTCAAGCAATCTCAAGTATCGCCTCATAGATTACTTATCAGTCAGAAAGAGGAAAGGGTATCTTGAAAATGAAGCAATCTGTTGGACACCCCTTCTAACCAAGTGATCACACTCGCATCATCAATACTAAGACAGGCTGATGTTTATGTGCCCTTGGCGTGATGCCCTTACACACCTCACTCAAGTAACATCCCTACCAAAAACATGTTAACACAAATCTAATCGTAAGGAAACAATCAGACAAATCCAAATTATGGACTGTCCACAAATGACGGCCCAGACTCTTGCAAAATGTCAATGTCATAAAAGACCCCCCTCACCCTAAAAAAGACTAAAACTGTTCTAGTTTCAGGAATACCAAAGTGTCAGAGCAGCTAAATACAACACATGATATTTGACTGAATCATGGGTTTTCTGTTTAAAAAATCAGCTATATGGGGTACCTGGAGGGCTCAGTCAGTTGAGTGCAGACCCTTGGTTTCAGCTCAGGTCCTGTCTCAGAGTCGTGTGCTCGAGCCCCAGGACAGGGTCTGCACTCAGCGCAGAGTCTGCTTGTCCCTCTCCCCGTCCCCTGCCCCACCGCCCCTCACAGGTACACACGCACACACTCTCCCTCTCTCTCTAAAATAAATAAATAAAATCTTTAAAAAAAAAACAGCTATAAAGGATAGTATTGAGGAAATCTGAATACTGACTGTGTATTAGACAATCGTATCGCATCAACGTTAAAACTCCTGTGTGTCACATTGGTACTGTGGGTATGTAAGAGCGTGTTCGTATTAGGGACCTTCTGACACATTTGGAACTAAAATGCTGTGATGTTTGCAACTAATTTTCAAAGAATTTGTGTGTATTTTTGTGTTTCCGTGTGTGTGCCCCACACATGTACATACATATGAAGAAAGAGATAAACAGATAAACCAATAAGGCAAAATGGTAACGGTTTGTGAATCTAGATGAAGGATTTACAAGTGTTCACTAATTTTCTTCTGCAGGTTTGAAATTTTTTGAAAGAAAAAAATTGGGAAAAATGCAAATGTGAAGTGCTTTAGTCAGAATTCATTAGGTTAAAAAGAGAGAAACTCAACTCCGTCAGCTTAGCTCACAGAATCCTTCTTGAATACCTGAAACCAGAGGCTCAACTGTTCTCATCTTTCACGTTACTTCATTCTCTCTGTGTCTGTAAGGAACATGAATGCTGATAGCTGTCCAGCTTTATTTCTGCCGAGAAGGGTATGGCTATTTCTCAAATCCAGTTTGAAAGCCTCAGAGGCTTGCCCTGGCTTAGATCAGTGCTCCCTCCCACTGCGATCAATCATCTGTGGCCAGGAGCATGTAACATTAGAAAATGTCAGCCTCCCTAGGAATCTCTGGGACAGAAGAAGCATTCCCTAGGAAAAGGGGGAGGTGAGAGAAGAACAGGAGATGTCAGCACACAGCAGATGTAATCAGTACCTCCCCAACAAGGATTGATGACTACTGAAGGGACAGGAATTGTGCTAGGTGCTGGAGGCACAGCAATGACTCAGTCCCGGCCCTCGGGCACAGAAGAGACAGGCAATGAACTGCTACTCATCCAGACTGCTAATTAAACACATGGGAAAAGGATATGAACAATCACAGAAGAAAACTGGTGAATGCATAAAACAGATAAAAAGTTGCTCATCCTCACTCCAAATGGGAAAAATGCCAATAAACAAAGAGATGTAAGTTCATTTCTGTCAGATTTACGAAAGATTTTACGTTTGATAATATGTATGTTGGCAAAAATACGGGGAAATAGAGACTCGATATGTTTTTATAATGGATTTTAAATTAGGACAATCATTTTGGAGAGCAAATTGCAATATTAACTTTAAAGATGCACAAAGAGAATGACTCAGCAATTCCACTCCCCAGGATATATTTTATTTTTTTAAAGACTTTTTTAAAGATTTTATTCATTTATTGGAGAGAGAGAAAGAGCAAGGGCACATGAGCAGGGGAGGGGCAGAGGGAGAGGGAGAAGCAGACTCCCTGCTGAGAAAGGAGCCTGACGTGGGGCTCGGTCCCAGAACCCTGGGGTCATGAGACAAAGGCAGATGTTTAACAACTGAGCCACCCAGGCGCCCCTCCCCAGGATACACTTTAGAAAAGTTCTCCCGAATGTGCTCAAGGAGATGCCTACCACAACCCTTCACTGCATCACTGTTTGTGAGAGCAAAAATGTGGTCAGCCCAGCCATTCCAATGACAGAAGAATAAAAAAGTAAACTGTGATATATTCATGCAAGGGAATACTACACAACATTAGAAATGAATGAACTACATCTCCACGTATCAACATGGTTAATCTCAAAAACATCATGTTGGAGTAAAAAAAGATAACAGTATGTTACCTGTAGAGGCCACATTTTTTTCTAAAGATTTATTTATTTATTTATTTATTTTGAGAGATTGAGAGCACCCAAGCGTGAGTGCTGGGTGAGAGGCAGAGGGTGAGGGAGAGAATCTCAAGCAGACTCCACACTGAGTATGGAGCACGGAGCCCCACGTGGGGCCAATCCCATGACCCTGAGATCCTGAACTGAGCCAAAATCAAGAGTCAGATGCTCAACGGCACTGAGCCACCCGGGTGGCCCTGTAGAGGCCAGTTTTAGGCAACCGGTTTGAGCAATGGGAACGCGAACAAGGCAAAAGGGCCCACAGTGACCACCAAGCTAATACAAAGAGGCTCATCAAGTGACCCACTCAAAACAGCCACAGGCCCTAACTGACCAATTACAACCAGGCACAGTTCCAAAGATTACCAAAAAAGGGAAAATTCCATACGGTCCCTTACTTCTTCACTTCACCCTATAACTATAGCCCCTCAAGACCACCTCTTGGCAGACAGTCTGTCCTTTGCTGTCCTGTCTGCTGCTCCCTTGCAGTGTATTCAATAAATTTTTATCTCTTTTGTTCTGTCTTGGGTGTATTCTTTCACTGCCCACGCTGGCCCCCATCCAGTCACAATGTGCCACACTACCATTTATGTATATTATTAAACCAAAAAAAAGTTCTGATATGCATAAATGGGAATGATACACATCAACTTAAGGATAATGGGTATCTCTGGACATAGGAATAGCATCTTAGTTATGCTTGAAATATTTTTAATAAAAAATATAGTGAAATGCTAGTTTTCAAGTTTTGGTCAATACATGGGTATCTGAACCTATTTGTTTGACATAGTTAATAATTTTAAAAACATTAAGATGTTTTAAAATGATGACTAACCCAAGAGCTCGTCTATGTCTGTGAACATGAAACATCCTAAAATCCAAATCAGGACACATATGAGAGACTTCAAAGCCAATCCCTTGAGTGTCCCTTCTTTTTCAGAAGAAAAGTTGGATAAAATGAGTGGAACTAGATTCCAGGGTCTGTACAGGGAGATACAAGATATTAAGAGCATGGTTTTCAAGACACAAAGACCTGGTTCAAATCATAGCTGCCTCGTTTAGTCACTATATGATCTTGGAGAAACCACCTCTTCTCTCAAGTTTATTTTCTCTTTTATGAGACAGAGGTAAGCTGACCGGATGGCAGAGAGCACAAGCCAGCCCCAGACCGGGGGATACCTGAGAATCGAAGGGAAGCTGGCAGATCAAAGAGACCAGCCCTGTGGCCATCAGCAAAGGGCTGGGCTTGGGTGTGGGCAATGGCAACCCAGAGCAGAAGACAGAGCTCTAAGAAGGGAATCAGGCCCTGTTGGTTTTGGGACAGAGGTACCCTTTCTTCTTCCCCACCTTGCCCCGGGCAGACCTTGGCCAGTCCTATCATCGTTGCCACAGGCTGAGAAGGCACTGGCGGGGGGGGGGGGGGGGGTGTCAATAACAAACTCCAGTGCAGTGAGCAGCCTGCACCTTAGCAGCCTCTTCCTCTGCTCCTTTCCCCTCTCCCTGTACCCTAAGCACTAAGTTATAGCAACGGGGGTGGCAGCTTCCAGGAAGAGTCTTACCTGGGCCGAGAGAGGTACAGAAAGGTTCTCCAGGGATGCAGCTGTCTGCTCAGGACAGTACCAACCAGGGGTGCAGACTGTACACCAGAGCGTCTCCTTCCCAACTCACCAGGAATACACTACACTTGGGCTATGCCACCTCCCCCAGGCACCTAGTCCTGGCCCCAAGGAAAGAGGAGCTCACAGGGGCAGATAAGAGATGCCTGAGGGGCACACACCCAACAAGAGAAAAAGACAACATACAGGACTACCTTATCCAGACACACCAGAGTTAATGGACTTGGCAGGACAACAAATGAAAAAAAGCATTTTAAATATTATTCTAAAAAAGAAAGGAGAGGACTTTGGAAAGATGAAGAGGGAAATAAGAAATCATAAAGAACCAACTACAGACCCAGATATGAAAAATGTTGTAGATGAAAGAAAGCCCTCAAAGGCTGTGGTGAACAGCAGAGTAGATACAGCCAAGGCCCAAATAAGCAAGTATGAAGATCAGGTTCAGAAAGTCCCTAACAGGCATGACAAAGGTATAAATAACTGAAGAGCAGAAGGTTAAGCCAGTGTTCTGTGAAGCTGGCTCCCCCTCGATAGCATGGTGCGTGATATAACCAGTGGACCCCTTGGTCAGGGAACCACTCCTGCCCCTCAGTGTAAAGCAGCTCCCCTCATTGGATGCTGTTTGTTGCTGCATCCTGTGGACTGCGCATACTGTGATTCCCCAGAGAGTGATGAAAGAAACAAGGAGGGAGGGAGGGAGGGAGGGAGGGAGGGAGGGAGGGAGGGAGGGAGGAAGGAAGGAAGGAAGGAAGGAAGGAAGGAAGGAAGGAAGGAAGGAAGGAAAGGGGGGGAGGAAGTGAGTTACAAAAGGATTGAACACAAATATACCCTGGACTTTAGGAATAACAGTACCCAGGGATGCAAACGGCACCAGGAATCCAGCTCTGCCTTCTGTCTTTGGCTTTCCTGCTCTACTTCAGCCTCTTTGACCTCAAGCCCTCTTTATAGGTGGGGAAAATGGCTGCCTATAGCTGGTAAGTTTTACGTCTTAATCCGCCCAAGACAGATTGATCTCAAGACGCTGGGTACCAAATTTAAGAATCCCTTGGAAGGGTCTCCTTGGTCCAGCTTGATCCAAGTCATTACCCTTGGACTAGTTATTCATGCCAAGTGTCATAAACATGGCAGGTTTTTAGTTAATTCAATCATTAGGAAAACAATTCCCAGGAGGTGAAGACAGACAAACGTCGGCACAG
The DNA here is from genome assembly GCF_023065955.2 of Ursus arctos. Classification (NCBI taxonomy): domain Eukaryota; kingdom Metazoa; phylum Chordata; class Mammalia; order Carnivora; family Ursidae; genus Ursus; species Ursus arctos. The sequence continues at coordinate 62,051,262 of NW_026622819.1, forward strand.
CAGTCCATTTTCCAGAACAAAGCCTGATGTTTAGTAGATGATCATTCAGTTCGCTGCGGCCCTTCTCGCTCATCATCAGACATGTAGTACTTACCCTGATGGAGATGGGAAGCCCCTAAGGAATTTTATCCTGAAAATGACATTGCCAGCTTCTCTTTTGTAAAGACCGCTGTGTAGCAATATAGCAGTTGGACTGTATGAGTGAAGCTGGCAGTGGTCACCTTTATAATTTAATCTTTTTTAAAGATTATATTTATTAATTTATTTATTTGTCAGAGAGAGAGAGAGAAAGCATAAGCAGGGGGAGCAGCAGGCAGAGGGGGAGGGAGAAGCAGGTTCTCTGCTGAGCAGGGAGCCCGATGCGGGGCTCGATCCCAGGACCCTGGGATTACGACCTAAGCCGAAGGTAGATGCTTAACAGCTGAGCCACCCAGGCGCCCCTATAATTTAATCTTTAATTGTAGAATATCCAGTTGGGGTTATGACTGAAGAGGAATTAACATCACCCAGAGATGGATATACTGAGAGAAGGGACTTTTGTCTTCTTTTTTCTCGGAAGGTGAACAGTGACTATTTTTATGATGGATATCGCATCATGGTATGTAGAAGCACAAAGTTAAAAATGGATATAAGAGTAAAACTGGATGCAAAGGGGTGGACTGTGCTGGTCATGTGCCTGTTTACTCACGGCTCCATCCCTCACCCTTCACCTGCTCTGCTCTGTATGACAGGGGGCTAACTCCTGACAACTCCATTTCTAAAGTTTCCTTGCCAAACGGTCCAGTTAGTTTCAGCTAATGGCACCCAATGCCAGGCAAAAGGAGACTGAAAAGGATTGGTTAGAGAGAAGGGAGAAGATCAAGAAAAGAATGTGTCATAGAGGCCAAGGGTGAAGCAAGTGTAATTGATTCAATTCTCCAAATATTTGTTAAGTGTGAACTCTGGGCCTCATTCTCCCTCCCCCGCCCAGGGACTTTTTTTAAGGTTTATTTATTTGTCTGAGAGAGAGCACAAGCAGGGGGAGAAGCAGGCTCCCCACTGAGAAGAGAGCTCCATGCGGGTTGATCCTAGCACCCTGGGATCATGACTGAGCCAAAGGCAAATGCTTAACTGACTGAGCCACCCAGCCGTCCTGCTGGGCCTCATTTTTTTTAAAGATTTTATTTATTTATTTATTTATTTATTTATTTATTTATTTATTTGACAGAGAGAGAGAGACAGCCAGCGAGAGAGGGAACACAGGCAGGGGGAGTAGGAGAGGAAGAAGCAGGCTCCCAGCGTAGGAGCCTGATGTGGGGCTCGATCCCAGAACACCAGGATCATGCCCTGAGCCGAAGGCAGACGCTTAACGACTGAGCCACCCAGGCGCCCCTGGACCTCATTCTTATACTGAGCACATCAGACCCCAAGATGACAAAGGCCTGGTCAACATCTTCACAGTGGAATGACAGTTTCAGGCAGAGACACCACAGGGTGACTGAACTCAAGCTCAGAGACAAGAGGATGACCACCCACTGTGTGTCAGGAGGCAGGAACGGTAAGATAAGGCCCAATTAGACCTCCAGGAGCCTTTAGCTCTCAAGGGATTAAGGTGCTCTCTTTTGAGATGCCATAAAACTTACATGAATGCCAAGACTAAATCCCTTTAAAAAAAATTTTTTTTTTTTAATTTTCTGATTGCAAAGTTCTGGATAAACTCACTGGTGCTAATTTTTCTCTTTGGGAATCTTACAATCCTGTCTCACCAGGGAGGTGATCCCTCAAGGAGTGAGCGGCACCCTGGCCAGGTTTTGAAGGGCATCTCTGCTAAGACTCCATTTAATAGTGTTAAATGGCGCAAGGAGATCAAGCAAAATAAGAACTAAGATGTTACCAACAGATTTAACAAGGAAGCATTTGTTAGAGACCCAGGTGAGAGCAGTTTCCCTGAGTGGGTTGGGCAAAGAATAGGAAAGGCACAATATCCAGAAGTAGGATGGCAATGAAAAGGAGAGGTAGTAACCAGTAAGGGAGGACAGTTTCCTGAAACAACAGAGATTTGAGCGTTACCTGCGAAGGACCAGAAAAGAACCCCGAGTCCCTCCTGGTCAACAAGATGGCTTGGGTTACTTAAAATAAAAACACCTATTCATTCTGCAGCCCCTCACGGAGCCCTCCTTTGAAGTACCTCAGGCTATTTCTCCTGCTACACCTGGAGACCTTGGCAGCCACTGGAAGTCTCGGAGGATGAGGTGATCAGGATATCTAACACTGACTCCTAATCCTGCCTGCTTCATTAGCATGCCCAGGATCCCGAGAGAGCAGAACTCCTGGGGTCTGGCGAAGCAGCCAAGGGAGGGTAGAGTCCTAAAAGTCAGGGACCCAGGTTCCAGTTCCGCCTCTGCCACTCCATAACCTGCCACCCCATAGCCGTGGGACTTGCCTCAATTTGTTCCCCGATGTCTTGAGATGCCCAGGAAACATCGCTCGGGGTTTGAGTGCCAGCTGTACCAATGCACCTCGGTGCGACCTGGGCGTTGGTTTTCCATTCCAGGAAGCACTGTTTTACGGAGTAACCGAGAACACTGGTCAGCTAACCAGTAGGCATACAACAAGTGCTCGGGAGATGCCAGTACCACCGACTCCCGTCCTGCCCAGTAAAGGCGTCTAGCTCCCCACCGCACGTAGCAGCGGGAGCGGGAAGTTCCCGCGCTCGGGTCAGCGGCCCCACTCCCGCCGCCGGGGCGCGGGCCTCCTGTCGCGACAGCAGCGGTGCATTGTGGGGCTTGTAGTGCGGGGCTGGGGTTGGGTGGGTGGGCGCGGCCGCCGCAGTCGCAGCGGGGCCATCTTCGGCGGGCCGGCTGGTTCGGCCTGTGCAGCCCGCACCCGTGCCCCTCGCCCGGCCCGATGGCTCCGCGGCCGCTGAGTCCCTTGGTGCTGGCGCTGGGCGGCGCCGCGGCCGTGCTGGGCTCAGTACTCTTCATCCTCTGGAAGGCCTACTTCGGGCGCGGACGGGAGCGGCGCTGGGACCGGGGCGAGGCCTGGTGGGGCGCGGAGCCCGCCCGCCTCCCTGAGTGGGACGAGTGGGACGTGAGTGCCGGGCCGGGGTCTGGGCCTCCGCACCTGAACCTGAGGGGTGTGACGCCCCGCGAGGGCAGAAGCGCCTGGGTCGGGGACTTGGCGCCGCAGCCCGCAAGCCCCTGATGAAAGGGCGCGCGGCGGTAGCCGGGCAGTCGTGAGTCCCAGAACGGAAGGATGGGTGGGCGTTTCAGGGGGGGGGGGGTGTGGCACCGCCCTGCGCGGCCGCAAGACCTGGGCTTCCTCGTGGGCGCCGGAGCTCCGAGGGCGCGGCCCCGGAGCGCTGTCGGGCCCGCGCTTGGTCCGGCCCGCGCTCGCCCTGCGCCTGCGCAGTACGCACAGCCCGCGCGGCCCGGGGCATGCCGGGAGAGGCCTCCGCCCCCTTCCCCGGCCCCCGGCCGGGGTGCGAGTTTTTCCCGTTGGGTGGTCCATGCGACCCTGGGACGTGGGGATTGTCAGTCTGAGAAGGCTGAGGCTTCGCGAGGGGAAGAAATTTCCCCGAGGTCACTCAGGAGAAGCCAGAAGAACGGGGTTTGAGATTCAGGACTCCAAAGGCAGCGCTGGTCCCTCTGCACCAGACCTTGCCTGCCTGCCGGTTGGCGGGTGAGGGCGGGGATGGGCGCTTTGGTGTCTTCCATCTTCCCTCGGGAAGGGTCCGGCGGGAGGGTGCCGGCCGCAACCTGACCTGTGCCCCACAGCCTGAAGACGAGGAGGACGAAGAGCCCCCGCTGGAGGAGTTGGAGCAGCGCGAGGTGCTGGTGCTGGGGCTGGATGGCTCGGGGAAGAGCACGTTCCTTCGCGTGCTGTCCGGGAAGCCACCGCTGGAAGGCCACATTCCCACCTGGGGCTTCAACTCTGTGCGGCTGCCCACCAAGGATTTCGAGGTGGACCTGCTGGAGAGTGAGCAGACCCCCCCCCCCCCCCGCCCCATACGCACCGTCTCCCCATCACTTCAGTTGGACCCAAGCCGGGGTCTTTGCTTGGGGGTGGCTCCAGCATGTATATCTAAGCAGGACACGTCCCTGTATGACATTCTTCTCCTGCCTCCCTGGGGCACAGCATACAGTCCAAACTCTGTGTTCTGACATGATGGGCCATTCATGATTGGGCAGTTCCAGCTTGGTCACAGCCTGCCCCTCACCCCAACTGAAGCTCACATACCTAACACTGAGATACCAAAAGCTAAAGTTTCCTGTATGCCAAGCATCTGACAGGCTTTACTTAATAAAATCCTCCCACAACTCCAAAAAACTGAAAACAGTTATTACCCTTGTTACATACATGAGGAAAGGGAGGCCCAGCAAGTTAAATAATTTATTTATTTATTCTGCTAATGCAGACTCTCTGGCTGGAGACTCTTGGTGTTAAGCACCGTGCTACATTGCTTGTTTCTGAAGGGTGCTTGCGGCTTTCTTTCTTCTGTCCTGTGCTTGCACTGTTCCCTCGGTCTGGAAAGCCCTTCTTCCCTTGATAAATTGCCACACCTCTTTCAGGATTTAGGTCAGGGGCACGTTGGTGGCTCAGTCCGTAGTGCATCGACTTGATCTCAGGGTCATGAGTTCAAGCCCCACATTGGGTGCGGAGCCTACTAAAAAATAAAAAAATAAAGAATGACTCTCTTAAAAAAAAGATAAGGTCAAACATGATATCCCTATGAAGTTTTATCTGACTCCCAGACTAGGTTAAGGGCTCTTCCTCTGAGCTGGTATTTGCCACATACCAGCCTATGCCCCTGACTAGGGGCACAGATGAGTCTGAGCCAGCTTTGGCCCCTAGGGCCCAGCCTCAAGCAGGTAACTGGGAGAGCTTGTTGAGTGAGTGATCAGAGAGGGTCTGGGCAGCCCCTGTCCTCAGTGTTAGGCTTTTTGGGATTCCGGGAGAGGTTGGCAGAGGGGCTTTTGAGAGGACAGCAGTACTCAGCCACCTGTGTCCCAACTACAGACTTGGTGGGAGAGATTAGTGGACTTCCTCCCAGACCATAAAGACTGGGTGGATTTAGTTAAGTACTAGGTGGTAGGATCAGACTCTGAGGGCCTGACTGTATGTTTCCTCCCTGATTGTGGCAAACATTGATATTCACCTGGAATTTGGTCCTTTAAACAAGATTTTCCCCGTCTCCCTTTCTTGTGCCAGGGATACAGAAGGGTCAAGTGGGATTCTGCACTTGACTCCCACTCTGGCAGAGAAAGTACCCCCCAACCCTGGGAGAAGGGGTTTGGTGTCTTCATGTTACCCAAGAGTCTGAGGTTCGATAGGGTCACTCCTGAATTCAAACCCAGATCTGCCATTCAAGTCTTGGAACTATCCCTTTCCATGACACTCACTTGGCTATGGTCTACAGTGCCTAGTCTGGAACCCAGCCAAGAATGAGCTGTTTGTGGATCTTTGATGACTCATCCCTTCCCCCCCTTCCGCCCCCCTTCCGCCCCACTTCCTATATCCTATCCATTTTATTCGCCAGTTCCTTCAGCTTTATTTTCCAGTAGATTGTGCATCTGTCCCCTTCTCCCCACCTCCACCACTGCCTCCTTGGTCTGGGCCACCATCATTTCAGTACTATAATAGTGTCCTTGCTGGTCTTCCTGCTTTCACTTCTGTCCCCTACTGTCAGCCAGCAGTTTGCAGAAACCCATGTCACTCTTGTGTAAAACCTTTTAGGGGGATCCCCAACAACTTCACTGTAGCCTGACAGCCCCTGTATGGTCAAGCCCTGGCCCACCTTATTGGCTGTGGCTTCTTCCCCTCTCCCACTGGCACTGCCTTGGCCACTCTGGCTGCCTTCTCTCTCTCAGACACATTGAGCTTGCTCTTCCCTCTGCTTGTAATGCTTTCCTCTGCCTCTTCCCTTAGCTAGCTCCTTCTCATTATCCCAGACCCAGCTCACATGCTGCCTCCTCAGGGAGACCTTCCCAGACCACCCAGTCCAAAGCCACCCCCAGCCAGAAAACGGCTTTTTCTCTTTTATTTCCTTTCTGAAATGTGCTTATGTGCTGTTGCTGTGTCTGTCTTGGTTACAGAGGGAGCTCCTTCAGAGCAGCAGCTCCCTGTCTGCCTTGCCCACCTCTGTATCCCCAGCACCCAGATCAGTGCTTGGCACCTAGTAAGCACTCAGTAAATATTTGTTGAGTGCCTGCTATGTGCCAGGCATTGTGCTGAGGGCTTTGCGGGGATCCAGATGTAAACAGCTCTAACTCTCAAAGAGCATAGAGTCCACAAATGTCAGAAGTATATCCAGAAACACGAGGATGCAGGGTGGCTAATGGGGACAGTGCAGAGGGACAAGAAGGCAACCCAGGTTGGGGTACTACGTGGGCAGCCATGTGGTGGTAGGACTGAGTATGATGTTTGCAAGGAAAGAAAATGGGGTGACCAGACTGAACAAGAGACACTGAATGGAGAATGGCTGTGCACAGGCTGGGCAGGGAGTCCTGGCTTTTGACCACACTATCACTGTCAGGGGAGAAAGCTAGGAATTGGCAGGAAGCAGCCCAGGAAAAAGAACCGGAGAGTACAATTTAATGAGCACCTTGTATGCCACTCTGTGAACGGTGCATTGAGTATGGTACCTTTGGGTGTTGCTGCAACCTGTTAGTAGGTAAATTCAGTGAGGAGGAGAACGCTGCTGCTCGAGGGTAGTGACTTGCCCAGGGAGCCCCAGCTGTCAGAGCCAGAGGTAAATCGGATTGGCTCCAGAGCCTGTGGTCTTCCTTGCCCCTGGCTGGTGGAGCCTTGGAAAGCTGGAAGTGGGGTGGTACTGGGGCTACGTGTAGAGAGCCGGGGCCCAGGGAGGCTCTGAGCTGGCCCCTGGCCTCTCCTCAGTCGGTGGCAGCCAGAACCTACGCTTCTACTGGAAGGAGTTTGTGAATGAAGTTGACGTGCTGGTGTTCATGGTGGACTCGGCTGACCGGCTGCGGCTGCCCTGGGCCCGGCAGGAACTGCACAAGCTACTGGACAAGGACCCTGACCTGCCTGTCGTTGTGGTGGCCAACAAGCAGGTGAGGGCCATGGGAGGCTGGCTTAGACCAGTTGGGCTTGATCCACTGACCCCTGGGCAGGAGCACAGGAGAGAGATTCAGGCCCAGGCCTGTGACCTGGAGCACCTGGCTGAGATGCTGGCCCCCACTCTTCTACCTGTGCTTTCTCCTCATCCCTGATCCTCATCCTCTGTCTGCCTTCCTCTTCGCCTCCCTGTCACCCATCGTCCTGGAGAAATGAGAAAAATAATGATTAAGCATCCACTATATGTCAGGTATGGTTTTGAATGACATTTCATATTATGCTTCTAATTGACCCTACCAGGTACGGGATACTATTCCCATTTTACAGATTGGAAATACAAAGCTCAGAGAGGTTTTGTAATCTCCCCAAGGTTGTACACCTTGAAAAAATGGGATGTCTGACTCCAAAACTTGTGCCTTTTCCACTCTGCCATGTCCTTGTGACTTCCAGCTCTAGATCAAAGAGCTAAAGCTGAGAAGTGATAAGCTGAGCAGATGAAAATAACAGTAATAACTAACATTTATAAGTGTGCTTATAGTGTGCCAGGCTGAGAACCCTTCAATCGTGACCTCACTGAAATCCTACAAAACCCCATGACAGGCGTTGTTATTATCCTTCAGTGCCCAAAGTTAAAACTGGTATATGGCAAAGTCAGGATTTGAACTCAGATCTTCCTCAAAGCTCCCGCTCTTAACTACACTATACTTCTACTGGGCCTTTGGCTCAGCAGCCCTCGGCATCACAGACTTAAGGTGCCATTCTCAATACATACCGGGTAAAACCTTGCCACAGTACAGAGTTCTGTCATTTTTCCTGTGGCCTGCCCCACATCCCTGAGAGCCATGGCACTTGTTTCCAACCTGACTTGGAGAGAAACTATACATCTTTGACCCCAGTTTCCCCTGCCTGTCAGGAAATCCTTAACAATCATTTATAAATATGTAACCATACGTCCTGGTCTGCCTGGGATGGTCCCCATTTATGCCTGTTGTTCTGGTATGATTATTAATAGTGCCCACTTTAAGTCTTAGAAGTACCCTGGTTTAGATGATGAATTACATCATCATTCTGTTTATAAACTATAATTATGAGGATAAGTCTAAGTGCCTCTCACAATGCCTGGCTTATAGGAAGAGCTGTTTCTCACTGCAGTGGCTAATGGTGGTATGAAAAGAAGTTGGTACAAAGGAAATTCAAAGATGAGAGGATTTAGACCCAGGGGCCCAGGGGCCACTTCTGGGAACTTAGGCCCCCGTGTTCCCCAGGATAGCCAAAGAATAGTTCTTTTCATGGATGACAGTGTGGGTGCTGGAAAACTGTGAGCTCTGTTCCAACTGGCTTCTCCGTCTCATCCCAGGACCTGAGTGAGTCCGTGAGTATGGTGGAGCTGCAGCAGGAGCTGGGCCTGCAGGCTGTCGATAGCCAGCGGGAGGTTTTCCTCTTGGCAGCCAGCATCGCCCCTGCAGGACCCGGCTTTGAAGACCCCGGCACCGTGCATATCTGGAGACTGCTCTTGGAGCTTCTCTCCTAGGCTGGCCCCCACCTGCTCACCACCCAACCCTGGAGATCCCAGTCCTGCTGCTCCCGCTTCTCTCCTGCCAGCTTGGGCCTGAGGCAGGAGCCATGTGGCAGCACTTCCTTCTCTCCTCCCACCCTCCAGTGCGGGGCCTGGGCAAGGCCAAGAACCACATAGAAGCCTTCCAGGTGAGGTGGCCATGAGGCTGAAGTGGGGAGGCAGGTGAGGCAGATAGTGGAAGAGCATGGTGTCTGGCTCACTCCAGGCTGGAAGTGGACCCAGCTTTCACCACTGAAGACACCCTCCTTCTCTGATGTGTACAGTAAGGTGCTCAGTGGGCTCAGTTCTCCCCTCCGCAGGTCCCGGTGATTGAGAACTGGGATAGTGTCAGAAGTACTCCCAGTCTAAACCGTTCCCTCCTGGTGACTTCATGCCCCTCTCATGCAGGCGGGTTCTGGGCAGTACACTGAGCCTTGGCTCCAGGGCCCACGGTGTCCTGCTCCACCCGGCTGGCTCGAGGCCTTGTGCTATCTCTGCCTCTCTGGCCCTGGGACCGTCATTTTAAAGAGATGATTTCCATGTTTTTTTCTAATTTGGAGGTAAGATTTTCCAGCCATGAAGGTAAGAAGTGCTGGGACAAACCTGGAGATCCTAGCAAGGAGTTTTCTGAAACCTCCCTGCTTCTCCAAGCCAAGCCTGCCCGCCAGACTGCAGCATCCAGTGGTATTCACCCCTGTCGGGAAGACGAAAGGCTTATCTCCCCCTCATCTGGAGACAGAAGCCGCTGCTCTTGCACTAGCTGGGCCAATGCCCATGTTTACAGAGGTCTGGGGAAGGACCCTGGGTCCCTGGGGCGAAGACTGTCAACTGGAGCTGGGTGTTGGCCTCAGAACTGCATTTTAATTATTTATTTATTTATACAAGGAACAGACCAAAGTTTCAGGTTCTGTTTCTAGGTGCTGTTATCAAAACCCCAGATGACTGTCATGGAAAATCTGTGTCTTTGGAATTGTGAGACGTGTGATAACCTGCACGTCAGTGGAGACAAAGCTCTAGCTTTCCCCCATCTTTTACAGCTGTAATCCGTATCCTACTTTATGTCGATCCACATGAACTTAAAACTCCACCGCTTGGCCCAGTATGTCAAAAGGACACAACCCCCTTCCGTGTAGGTGGTAACTCCAGGAAAGGAAATTTCAATCATGTAAATCCAAGTGAAAAGAAATGGGAATTAGCAGATCAGCCAACCGGGTACCTGAGGCTTTGGGTACCCCAGCCTTTCTGGACCTGCTGATTCCCCAACTAAGAGTTAGAATTTCTGTTCTCTCCAGTGTACACTCCATGATTCTCCTGTTTCTGGTGATCAGCCAGTTTACCTATATATTGACACTTCTCTTTAGTGCAGGCAAAGGAAGGAGGCTTTTGTCTTCCAGGGGCCATGAGTAATCAGTAGCCACAGATGGACTGTTTTTTAGAGGAGATACCCAACTCGGTTTGCTTTTTAATTGAGAATAGAGATGATGTGCCTTCATTTCACTTGACATTGACTCAGTGTGCCTCAGTTCCATGCTGTGGCCTACGTGAGAAGAGGCACGGGGAGGCTTGGTGGAGTGGGACACTCCTGAAGTCCAGAAGTGTGACTGTAGTCAGAGTGGCCTGTTGTGCTCTTGGGCTGTGGACGTAGTGACAGAGTCACTGTTCTTTGAAATTCTAATTAACTTTCTGAAGAAGAAAGATTTGTCTGCTTTTATTTTAAATACTTAAGGAATGACTTGGCTTTTAGAGTAGCCTTTGAAATTTTGCTGACAACTTTTCATTTTGACATGGAAAGATGGTGAAACTTTACTTCTTTGTTCTATAAACTCCACCTTGTTCTCCAGTGCTTGACATTTACCTCTGGAACCAGCATTGTTGTAGGGGACCCTTTTCTAATTAAGATCTGCCTTTGGTTTAATGAGTATCATTATGTAATACAATTTCCAAAGTCCCCAGTGAGGGGAGTGAACTTGAATGAAGAGTTTAGCACTGTATCTACTTGAGCAACTTCTGAAGACCACTCCCAGAACTGACAGGTCCCAGTGGTACACCAGAAGACACGCACCACTGGGGGAGCTGAAGTTCCCCCGACACTTGCCCTGTGGGTGTGCCACATCACATCTGTGGCTGACCGCTGTGCTCCTCTCGTGGGACTGCTGGCCTGTCCTCCAGGCAGAGTGCCAAACCGCGCTCATCCATACTGGTTTCTGCCAGGACTAGACTGGGCAAAGTAGAGGAATGGGCCTCTCTTGCGACAGCCGTGTGCCTGGCCTGTGCTCCTCTTACCCAGTTGCTCCTGAATGTGACTTTCTGATTCACCAGCCCAGATCACCTGCTCCTGGGTACCAGCCGTTATCTGGAGTTCATCTCAAAGTGAGTTTTCTGAGCTAGCGCGGGTGACACTGTTCCCCCAAGACTGCCCCAACACTAACAGCTTCCAACCTACCTGAGCATGGGATGGGGGTCAAATGTCAGACCCTCTCCTTTTCTAATGAAGGCAACTGGAAGGAAGGCTCTGGATCTGAGAGAGCAGGTGGGCACTCCACATCGGAGGGAAGCTTCTGCTTCTGCTTGCCTGTTGAACCGATGCCTAATTATTCAGCCTGACGCTGATGGCTTCTGGTCTTAAGAATCACTTAATGCAATGTGGCTTCTGATTTTCCATTCTCTCACCTGCTGCCAGCCCCCTGAGGAAGGCCAGCTTGGCCCAAAGCTTGGTCATGTGGATGGTCTAAGCAAGAAGGCTCCGAGACCACCAGCTTGACTGGCTGCTTATCCCAAGGAGCCTCTGGTACCTCTTGGTACCCGGAACCGCTGGTTGTAGGCTTGCACTGACACGTATCCAGCCGTAAGGACGGGGGTGGAGTGATGACATCAGTCCATCACAGCGCTCCCAGTCCTCCACGGAGAGGTGCTGATGAAAATCTGAGGACTCCTGCCTGTCTGAATGAGGAAGAGCTCAGAGGAAGAGTCCTTAACCTAGCTTCATTGTCTGGCTGATTGAACCCTGGATTCTGCAAAATCTGTTCCCACTTGTCTTTGGAAGACATTTTGTTCTTTTGCTTTTTTAATAGCAGCTGCCAGCACTTTGAACTAGCTGCTGAGACTCACCTGCCGTGTTCATCCTCGTGCGCCTGCCCGCACCCCAGACCTGGAATAGCCGAGCCGTCTTCCTGTCACATTTGTGGGCTCACATATCTTCTGTCCTTTCTAGTGGCTGTGAAAAGAACTCCAGCGTTTCCTCATTTGCTGCCTCTGTCAGGTGGGCCCATGAAGTACATAGGGAGAATTCCCATCAAAGATCCAGAAGTAGAGGCCTTGCTGTCCCAGCCCACGCCCTGCGAAGCCAGACCCACAGGGTTGCCAAGGACAAACTACGTAAGGGAGAGCTAGTGGCTGTTTGAGGCACACAATAAATGCCAAAAACTCAGATATGGTTTCATTTGAATTCTGGTTTTGAGGAGTATATCCTGGGTGCTTACAGTCCAGTGAGGGGCAGGTATGGAGGGTGGTCCCAGAATACTTCCAGTGACACAGTCATTTGTCAACAGCAAATCCCAGTCCCCTGGCCCTTCAGCCTACATGGAAGTGGGGTGGTAAGGAACTTGGGCTTTGGCCTAACTTCGTACCTTTTGGGAAGAATCCAAACCTGGCTGCCATTCCTCAGGAGTTCTAGCTGACGGGGCCAGAGGTCAGAATGGACCATTCCCCCAGCACCTGCCTTGGGCTCAGCTGTGATTCCCAGGGAAGGTGCTTGCACTCAAGCCCAGCCTGGTGGGGGATGTCAAGCAGATTAAAAGGCAGTTATAACTGGTATGTATTGCTACAGGAAGTCTGGGGTGTAGGGACAACAGGACACTTACACAGCCTAAGGATGGGGGACAGTGGCAGGAAAGGCTTCCCAAAATTGGCACCTGAATTGGGTAAAGAAACAAGGGGACAGCTGTCAAAGGCCTGAGTTTGGAGTGTTGTGGAGGACCTTATAAGGCCAAATAAAAGCCCTCATGAGTGGGGCGCCTGGCTGGCTCAGTCTGTGGAGCATGTAACTCTGTCTCAGGGTCACAAGTTCAAGCCCGTGCTGGGCACGGAGCCTACTTGAAAGAAAAAAAGCCCCCAGCTGCAGGCTAGATTCCAAAGGCTGTGTGCGCACTGCTTACAAGGGCCAGTCATTGCTGGGGGCTAAGCCAGCTGGGTCCCATAGGAGGGGTTTCTGGGACCCTGCCCATTTCCAGCCTGCCCTGATAGTATGGGACAGATGGGCTGCCTTCAGGGACTGAAGAGGAGGATAGCAAGTGAAAGCCCAGGCTTAGCTGTTGGACTGACTTGACTTCAAACCTCAAACTGGCCTCTCAAGACTCAGTTTCCTTACCTGTAAAAGGATAAAGCCACACACCTTGCAGGGTTTTATGTGAAATGATCTGTGTAAAAACACCAAGTCTTTTTTAAGAGCGGTAAAAAGAACCAGATTTGAGGGGCCCTTCTAGGGAAACATTAAGAATGAGAGGGGTTTTGTATTATATAATAGCTGAAGATAAAGTATCAAGAGCAGAAAATGCCCAGTGCCCACCCCACAATGTGCCTGTGATCCTGTTAAGTGAGTCATCACCTCACATCACCAAGTTAGGCAGCCCTGCCCCAGGCAATGGCCACGGTGTACCCAGTACCTGGCACACAGGTGCTATTCAGCAGTCCAACAGTCTCAGATTTGGGGGCCTCAGGTTCCTTTCAGGGCAAGCGATCTGAAGAGCAGTGGAGGCCAGTTACAAGGAAGCAGCAGTACAGCTCCTCACCCTCTGGCCCTCGAGCCAATCCACTCGCCTCCAGCCCAGGAGGGGGCTAGCGCTGGCGAGACAGACCCCTCCCAAGCAGCGCAGGGTTAGCAGCAGGCTTCTGTACAAGGGTTAATACTGTGCAGGAAACCAAGACAGAGCAATGGAACCGGAACAGGGGACAAAAGGAGGGCGCCCACGCCCAAGAGGGGGTGGGAATGTGGCACACAAAGGGCTGGATGGCCTCTCTGCCCCAGCTGAGTGGGTTTTCACAGGGGCAGTCCTAGGGCTTGGTTGGGAGGGGAACACACAACCACCAGAGAGTAAAATAGTCTTGTTTTATTATGTACAGACCATAGGTACACAGACCACCCACTCTGAAAACAGTAGGTTCTGACTTTCCTCAGGGCTCTCAGAAGCCTCTTGGAGACAGTTCCTTCCCCCAGAAAGGGGAATGTGAGTGCGCACGCGCACGCATGTAATATGATTCCATGGGGGTTGATGGGCCTCATCTAGCCACATGCCCCTTCTTGCCTTAAACCCTGGCTTTGAGCTTCTCTGGTCCAGGAGGAGATCTTAGCCTGGGGCAGGCATAAGCCAATCATTCAACCTCCATCCTATTCTTCTGCAAAGAATCAATGAAGGTTTGCCACTCTGCTGGGTAAAAACGCTTATAGACGTTGATCTTATTCCGAATCTGTTTCGGGGTATCTTGATAGTAATTCTTCTCATCCCGGGCCATAGCCTAAGAAGGGAGAAAGGCCACTTGAGGAGGGCTGGACAGGCAAAGGCTCAAATCCTACTACTGCCTGAGTTGGGCAAGCCACTTTGTGTCCCTCAAGTCCAGGTTCCTCACCTCAAAAACCACGGTGTATGTGGGGAAATGGGTGCAGACGCCCTTGGGGACCAGGCAGGAGCTGTGGCCAGATGAATAGCTTATGCTCCATCCACAGCCAGCTGATCCCACTTGGGCACCCGAGTCCACTGCAGCCAGATCTTTCCATTTTTAAGAGAAGTCAGAAACATGAACTTTAATTTGAAAACTCCCATAATTAAAACGGCACCTAGTTCAAGTTCTTTAAAAACACCATGCAAACAAAACAACATATCTGTGAGTGGAATATGAACCACAGGTCAGTCAGTCTATCCCAGCTATAAGCATCTGTCCATGAGGTCAATTTCCTAAAGTCTCTCTTTCCTTCCTTTTTTCCACTCAGTCTCAGGCAAGAGACAAGCAGATGAAATCCCAAATGGTCCAGGGTGCCTTCCCAACAGACCCAAGTGGTTCCTCCTGCCAGGCCCGAACCACTCACCTTATAGTCCTCCCCATGATTCTCCACCATGTAGCGCACATAGTCAATGAGGTCTCGAGACAGAGTGTTTCCTTTCTTTTCTGGAAGGCTGGCTTCTGCCTCTAGGTCTGGGGTGAGAAACCAGGACACAGAAAATGAGGTTTTCCCTCCTGCACTTTTCAAGTTGCCCAGTCATCCTTTCACCCCATCCCAAACCATGGCCATCAGATGGGCTTTGCCACTCCATCCCCACATTCAGTGCTCTTCAGCCCTGCCTATGACACAATCATGTATCAGTGTGTGACAACTACCTAAAAGGTAAGTCACCTCTCTTTGAGTCTCAGCTGGGTAAAGGGCAGGCGCCAAACTAATAATCTCTACTTAGTACCAGGTCCTGGGGACAGAGATGATACATTGCCTACCACAGGTCAGGACTCCCTTCCATCTCCAAAACTCCCTGAGAATTTCTTTTCTTGAAGTGTTACAATAATAGGGTGAAATGGAAAGGTATGAAGGAAAACTAAAGCTGCAGGAACCAGGGCCTGAGGCTGGGGCCAGGTGCCTCACTGCTCCATGTGAGGGCAAAAGCCAAGCTGTGGAGCCAATCATGACTTCGATGTTAAAATAGCTAGGAAGGGGCGCCTCCGTGGCTCAGTCAGACATCCGATGCTTGGTTTCAGCTCTGGTCATGATCTCATGGGTCGTGAGATCGAGTCCCATGTCGGAGTCTGCTTATCCTTCTCCCTCTGCTCCTCCCCCCAGTCTCACTCTCTCCCTCACTCTGGAATAAATAAATAAAATCTTTAAAATTAATTAAGTTAAATAGCTAGGCAAATACTCCCCATTTCTGAACTAGGAGAAAAACAGCTCACAGAAGCAAGGTGGTCAAATGTTATCCAGGGGTTAAGTGCTAAATTGCTTATAGTCAAAATTATCTTTGACTTGGCTGCTAGGGGCCGGGGTTGGGGGGGGGGGGAGCAGGGAAATGGGGAGTTGTTGTTTAATGGGTAGAGTTCCATTTTTGAAGATGAAAAAGTTCTGGAGATCTAATGCATGACATAAACATACTTTACTGAGCTATATAGTTAAAAATGATTAAGATGGTAAACTTTATGTGATATGTTTTTTACCACAATTTTAAAAAATTCTTTAAAGAATGAGAAGTAAAAATTTTAAAAATTTAACAGTACGTACACCTGACTTTATTTATGCAATCCTGTGTAGTAATTCTTATGAGAATCACTGATAGGAACTCAAGGAATTCTCTATCAATTGGCCATTTAAAACCCTTTTAACTTCAGGAGAACCGTTAAACATCTTGGACAGGTAAGAAGAAGATGGGTGGAGAATTTCAGAGTATTCCTGCTTCCCTGCAGAATTTACTTTGCTCTGTTTTAGTATTCAGGCTCTGTAGCATTAAGATACATGAAACTGATTTGTTCCTGAAAATATTAAATGAGATGGGGGAATCTCTATACAAATCTGCTCATCCTTAAATTCGTGACAAGCTGAACATGTGCCTGAGACTCTGGTTTCTTTTCTATCCTCTTGGGCACCTGGCTGCATCCTCCCCGAACATCTTTGACCTCACTTCACACACTTGAGTTTAGGAAGTACACTGAAAATGTCCCAGTCAGAGACAGGCTTAACTTTGTGAGCGCCTGACAGCTCCCTTCTTCCCTCTGAGGCTGTTTTTTCCATCTGTAAAATGAAGACATCTGAGGGCCCTTCCCAGGCCTGACTGTGCAGGATGATGACCTAGAGGAATGTGGCCAGCACCCACCACTTAGCACATAGGGCTTCCGCACAAGCTCCTTCGGCCTCTCATCTCCGTCCACCTCCATGGCCTTCACCTGCAGAGAACAGAGCCTATGAGACCAGCAGACAAAGGAAGGATCCTGGATGAGGGAAAATTCTAGAGGCTCCTGCCCATCCCAACAAAACTGCATTACTTATGAGAATCCCTACATATATTCAGGCAGGAAGAGATGCCAGAGAGAACCAATGTCCCGGAGGCTTTACGGTTTCCAAAAGGGACTTAAGGAAGCAATTCACCTTTCTGTGCCTATCTATAAAATGGGCATAATACTCCTTGCCTACCTCACCTCATGTGTGCTAATCAAGTGGAACGCCCATGCAAGCCTTTTATAATTTACAGTGAGGACGTATCAGATATCTTCTCTATGAAGAGGAGCGACTTGACGGTGCTTGGCTATAGCTCCACATTTGATCAGGAAACAGCGGTGCCATCTTCCTCTGGCGTGAAAGGATAAAAAGAAACGTGTCTAAAAGCAATGGGACGGGCGCCTGGGTGGCTCAGTCAGTTAAGCATCTGCCTTCAGCTCAGATCATGATCTGAAGGTCCTAGGATGGAGCCCTGTGTCAGGCTCCCTACTCAGCAGGGAGTCTGCTTCTCCCTCTGCCTTCCCCGTGCCCCCCCATCATGCTCTCTAATAAATAAATAAATAAATTCTTTAAAAATAAGTAAATAAATAATAAATAAGAGCAATGGGACAAATCCAATCAGTAAGTCCATTCATTAGGTTAACTCTTGAGCACTAGTCACATCCTAAGCACCACTGGACAAAACACAAAGTCCTTGTCCCCAAGGAGATTATGTTGAGGGAAAGAGGCACAGACAATAAACAAAGAAACATATAAAACACCATCAAGTATTTACAAATGCTATGAGTTAAAGCAGGAAAGAAATTACTAAGAAAGGGTGCTATTTTAGAAAGTGTGGTGCAGAAAAAGACTTATTTGCATTAGATGACTGGGGGAAGATGTAAGTAAGAGTAAGTAAAAATCCCAAACTCTGGGAGTCCTTATTCGGAAAGTTAAGGGCAGAAAAAGATAAATTCTGTGAAGTACCACTGAGATGCCAAGGGACCCAAACAGGTTAATTTCGGATGGGAAAAGAAAATGGAGAAGAAAGGGGGAGCTCCACTCCAGGTCCGATGCTGGGGAGTGGGAGGGTGGGGGTAAAGAGCCGTTCAACCGCAGTCAGTGCAGGCTGCTGGCGTTGGCTGCGGGAGGTCGCAAACCCGGGAAACGCGTGAACGTGGCAATGCACCGGAGGAAGTTCTGAAACCCAGCTAAATACGGTGGTAAACAGGGGTCAAGGGCCGGGACCCTGCCATATCAGTACCTTTCTCTTACGGAGGGGCACCGCCTTGTTGGGGTCCATAGCCAACCCCATCTCGGCCAGGTTCTGCCGCACCGATTTGGCGTGGTCCCAGGCATGTCGGATGTGGGAGCTACAGGCAAAGAGAGAGAGAGATCGCGGAACCGTCATCTCGCCGGCCATCCCAGCCGATGTCCCCTGCCTCCTAAACCCCGGTCCCCTCACCACTCGATCCGTGGTGCTGCTTTCCGTCGAGCATTCCGGTTCAGACGCTTCCGGTTAACATTGTAACCGAACTTCTGCCTCCTGGTCTTCCCCTTGGCCTTGGGCATTGCCTTGACCACCAAACCGGCAACTAAACCTGGGGAGCTCTCACTCGCAGCACCTCGTGTCGCAGACTACTTCCGGCGGATGCGCGCAAGGGTTCGCAGGTTTTTTTTTTTGGGAAATGTAGTCCTCCCTACAGCGACATCATGCAGATTACCACGACTCCCAGAATGCAATGAGCGGTTGGCGCCTGCGTACAAGCTTAGCAAAGTCCTTTCCCTCCTCCCCTTCCATGACCTCATCAGGAGGCGGAGTTTTGCGTCGGTATTTTCTCCCAAAGCAGTTGCCGGGGACATGGCAGCTCCTGGTCCTGTGACTCCGGGGGCACCTTTTGAACCATCACAGCCCCCAGTCATTGAGGGCTTTAGCCCCAGTATCTACAACACTCAAGAAAGCTTCAAGGAAAAATTTCTTCGCAAGACCCGCGAGAACCCAATGGTACCCATAGGTAAGCAGGTGTTGTAGGAACTGTAGACGGAGAGGATAGTGAGGTCTGAGGGAATGAATTAGGGGAGGAGCGGGAGAGCCAAGCGGGACGGGAGTGAGACTGGACAGGAGTGACACTGGACGGGAATTGTGGCGAAGGGGCCAGGCGGTGAGAAGTGATCCTGACTGGAGCGGGAGCTGGGCGGGATTGAGGACTGAGGTGGAGCGAGCCCTGTAACTGGGAGGACCCTACCTCGACCAAACCCTCCCACTAGGCCCTACCCCCTTTCCCTCAGCTGTCGTTCAGAGCTCTGGACTCTTGAGTACCGGAGGCCCACAGCGCGGAGGGGCCTCCGGGGCCGGAACGTGCCACTCCCCACCTACTTTGTCCCCTCCTCAGGCTGCCTGGGCACGGCGGCCGCCCTAACCTACGGCCTCTACTGCTTCCACCGGGATCAGAGCCACCGCTCTCAGCTCATGATGCGCACCCGGATCGCTGCCCAGGGCTTCACGGTCGCAGCCATCTTGCTGGGTCTGGCTGCATCTGCTATGAAGTCTCGATCCTGAGTCCGTGACCTGGCCCTGAAAGTTACGCAGAGATCATTCCCAGCCCCAGGAGCAACCACCGGTCCCTCTACCTGACTTATCCCCTGACAAGCCCCCGTATCAGCAGGGGAGGAAGTGGCCAATTGTGTAACTGACAGATGTTTTTTCAGGAATCTCAGATTCGGTTCAGTTTGGGTGTTGCATACTTATATTTGTGCCCCACTTTCTTCATTTCCTACTTAATAAACTGATCTAATTGTAGTTTGGTGAGTTCATTCTCAGTCTAGCCCCGCAGGGTTTTTGGTCTTTGGTTTTAGAAGGGATTGTCTAAAGACTATAGGGGTCCTTAGAAATCTTAGTCTAATGATTCCCAAACTTTTCTGTTAACAATCACCTGGGGAACTTGTTAAAAGTAGATATTCCGTAGAGTGATGCTATTTGAAAAAAACTGATCTTTCCAACAATTTTCAAGCTTTCAACAGGAAAACCTCCCTTCAGATGACGCTGGCCATGGCCCTGTCCAAGGCAGGGGGGTTCTGCCCTCCACTTTGCTTCTGCTCCTCACCCCACTCCCACCTCCTGAGAGCACCTAGGGCTCCACTGATGTAGACCATCCCCACTTGGTTCTTGATGCATCTTACAGAACAGGAAACTGAGCCTCAGAGGAGCAACCTGGTGGAGTGGTAAGAGCACAGTCACAAAGCTTGGTTTGTGTACCTAGTGTTTGAGGGTTAGGGAAGCAAAGAGGCTGGGGGCCTTGAGCGAACTCTACAAGAGGCAACATGTAAGCTTCTCATTCATGTAGTCTCAGACAAATATTCCTGGACTGTGGTCAGATCTAAAGTGTTGATTTAGTGGGACCCAGGCTCCTTCCATGTGTGACTCCGTCAATTTCAACACCAGCTGCAAGCTGCCAGAAAGGAAAGAGAAAGAAGACACACCACACCCACTTTTGGGGCCCCCAACACAGTCTAGCTTTCTGAGTGGAGGAGTATATGAATAGGGCCCCACTAAGTTTCTTGCTCCCATCACGGTCTCTCAGCTGTAAGGCAGATTATAAATGTAAAGCAGTACATTGTAGGGATCCATTCAAGGACTCAATAGGAAGTGGTATGGCACTTCTAAAGAGGAAGGCCACTATTTTTAGCTGTTGGTGTTATTGTGTTCTCCTAAAAAAAGATACGTTGAAGTCCTAACCCAGTATCTCATAATGTGATCTTATCTGGAAATGGGGTCTTTACAGAGGTAATTACCTTAACATGAGGTCATTAAAGTAGGCCTTAATCCATTCTGACTGGTGTCCTTATAAAAAAGGGAAATTTGGACGCAAAGACAGACAATGCATAGATGATGTGAAGATCAACTCGGGACTGTAGTGATGCACCTACAAGTCAAAGGGTGCCTGAGGCTGTCAGAAGTTGGAAGAGAAGCCCGCACAGCAGATCCCCCCCCACCCCGAGATGGACTGTGGCCCTGCTGACACCTTGATTTCGGACTTCAGACCTCCAGAATGGTGAGACAATAAATTTCTGTGGTTCTACGCCAGACACTGTGGTACTTTGTAATGGCAGCTCTAGGAAAATGAAGGCAGTTGGCAGTTACTCAAATCTTTTTAAACACTGTGCAGGTCACAGTGGCTTAAACACAGCCTGTTTGCAACCTCTGCTGAAGAAGAACGTGTGGTCACTGATTATTTATCCCACATCGACAGAGGGGCACAGCTGAAGGAGGGAGAGCAGTGAGCTTTCCACATCCAGAGGGTACTGGCCAAACCCAAGGGAAGCAGTCTGGCAGCAGCTACCTTCACCAGCCTCCACCCAGGCTTAGACGGAGCTACCGCTGGGAACCTCTGGTCTTGCCTCTTCCCTCCCACTTAAAGCTTCTTACTCTCTGGGAGCCTTGGTGTCCATGGCTATATGATGACAACAACAGAATCTCTATCTCACAGGCTTATTCAAGGATCATAAAGGATCAAGATTGCAAGAGCATTCGATTAGAGGTTGTCTTTCCTCCTCTAGGAGGAGGCAGCAGACATACACAGGTTGGGACACCTACTTCCAGCTGGGACGGTTTCCAGGGGGAAACCTTCTCTCAAGGCCATGAAGCTGGGAAAATTCTAAGCACAAACTGAGCCCTGACACCAGTTATGGCTTCCAGAGAAATGAGAATGATAATAAATAAGTGTAAAAAGAGTTAACAACACACCCTTTAAGCCAAGAAAAAAAAAAAAACATCAGGAGGGACAGTCACAATTTTGTGGACTGAGAGGAGGTGTGAGGGGCTGGGCCACAGGGCCAGGAGGGAATGGGGTGAGAGGGGGAGGGTTCCCCTTCCCAGCCCCAGGAGATGGGGAGGAACAGAATGGGCTGTGTGTAGCAGCTGCTGGAGGCGCTGTCCCCCCCACCCTGGCCGAAGCAGCTGCTCCTCCTGTGCCCAGGCCCAGCCCATGCTTTGTGGCCATGCTTGTGACAGGCACCTAGCGGGACAGCGGCGTCTGCTTCAGGGACATGAGCACCGAGCGCAGGCGGGACACGTCTTTGCACTGCTTGCTGCTCTTGGGGTTGAAGTCACACAGCTGAGCCACCTTCTCCCACTCTGTGCCTGGGGTTTCCTCCTTGGATTCCTTCACAAAAGCCTCCTCAGATGCCCTGCAGGTAGAGACAGAACAGAGGTTTCATTGCTGTCTGCCTTTCCCCTGAATCAGTGACGCTCTACTCCCACTGGGGAAGGCTGCTTTGCTCAGCCTACTCTGAGGTAGTCTATCCAGAGTTCTTAGCCCTGTGCCCTGTGCCCTCAGGCCCCCAGGAACAGCCTTGGCATCGGAGGAAGCCTACTTTGGTCCTGCCTCAGGGCCTTTGTACTTGCTGTCGCCTCTTCCTGGAATGCTTTCCCCCACACCTGCTCATAGCTTGTCACTTCTTTTCATTCAGGTCTGAATGCAGGCCTCACCTCCTCAGAAAAGTCGTCCCTTGCCACCCTAGCTAGTAGCCTCTCCCCCCTCCCCTGTCCCTGCCCCAGCCTAGCACTCTGTTCATTACCCCTCCAGCAAGGGGCATCGCAACACCTAAAGACCCCTGGAGGAACTAATGCAGTGCCTCAGCTATTTTAAGCATTTCCAAAAACTTAGCAGAGGTAGGACACTGACTAACCACCTTACTAACTGAAGTACTGATGCAGCATTGCCTCAGACTTCTGTGGACCCTATAAGTGTTCTCCAGAAAAGGGTTGTGGTCAAATACACATAGAAAATTCCATTAGAGAGGATCTTCGAAGCAAGACGTCCAAAGCCTTTAATGGGCTAAAGTGCGTGCTGAACGTCCTGGGTGGACTAGAAAATGCAGACAGAATCTACTACGTGCCAACTGTATTTGACTCTAGAGCTCTTTTTAGCCCAGAATAACTTATCTCCATGGAGCCACAGCCTGGGGAATACTCCATGGGAATCTCTGCTTTTGGCTGGAATCAAGTTAGGCTGAAAACTGGTGGTTTCTTCATCAGAAGTTCTGGTGGACAGTTAAAGAAGCCACTGATTAAGGAACAATGCAGAAATACAGTGTAGAGGAAAACCCAAATGTGGGACTCATTAAGAGAAAAACAATAAAAGATCTTCAGTGGAGAGGGCTGGGTCTATGTCCTATGTGGCCAGCAAAGGTCCCTGGAAAGCCCCTTTCTCCTCTGGCCCTTTCTGTGTCTCAAGCAGGATCAGTTCTGCCACGTGCCAGGCAGGGAGCTCTCCAAGTGATGCCGACAGGCTGTGCCAAGGATGAGCTGGCCCTGGGCCAGGTGACCCGGCCTCTCCCTGGGGCTCCCTCTCCCCCTGTGTACTCATTCCCTAACCTGCCAGGTGAGGAGCAGAGCCTCCGCCCTGCTGATCTGTCTCACCGGCCTGAGAATCCAACGCAGTGGCAAATGTGCGCAGGCCTGGGAAAGAGGAAAGTACGGCATGGAGTTGGCTGACCGGTGGGGCTGAGGGGTCTCAGGAGCTGTCCCTTCTAGGTCAACAAGAGGCTGTCCTCTAACCTGGATGTTCAGTGCGGTGCGCAGTCCAGCAGGATCGGCATCGCCACGGAGCTTGTTGGAAATGCAGGATCATGGCCTCGCCTCAGCCCCACTGAATCGGAATCTCCTCTGAACAAGGTCCCCCCGTGATTTTGAGGCAGAGAAAAGTCTGAGAAGCACTGGACTAGACTCTTCCCCTCTTGGGGAACCCTCTGGGTGCTGTTTGCTCAAGTGCAACTCGAGCACGGAACCCCCTCTGTGGTATATTCCCCAGCACTGACGCCCATCATCCCGGCTCTTCTGCTTGAGGCCTCCTACGGATCTTCGCCGCTTTCAGGATCAAGGCCCAGCTTGTAGACCTCGCCCAACAGGCATACTGCAACTAGCCCCAAGCTGACCTCCTGTCCTCAGCTCCCAGCCATGTCCACGGCCCCACGCCCCACTCACGGAGGCTGCCCTTGCCCTCTTCTCACCCTCACCGCCAAGCTCATCCCTTCTCACACCGTAAGGTCCCGCTGAAGGTCGCACCTCTCTGAAGCCTGCCCTGGCTCCCCCAGCAGACGGTGGCTCCCAGGGCTCCCAGGAAGGGTGTGCCCTTCCACACGGCCCTTATGACAACACTCCTCTGACCATGAGCAACTCGTGAGGCAGGCCGTGTCTTATTCCTGTTCCAACAGAGACTGGCATTGGGCAAGTCCCAGTAAGTACTGAACAGATGGGAGAGTGGACAGAAGGAAGGAACGCATGGCTGTTTCTCTAGTGGTTCCTGTGCTCTGTGAGAGAAGTGTCAGCCTAGACACCATCAGAGGCCTGCCGAGGGTGACCCCAGAGTGAGGAATAGCAAATACTCGGCACACGAGTGCACGCGTGCACACACACACACACACACACACACACACACACACACACGGGACAGACATCACACATTCATCACTGCTATTCCTTCTCCTTCACCATCCCAGCACACCCCCCAGGCTGTCAACACCCACCAACAGGGGCACCATCTGCCATCTCAGATCCAGACTAGGCATAGTCCTGGCTAGCCCCCAAGCAGGAACATGGGAGAGGGGCCCACGGTGGTCTAGGCAGGGTCTGGTCGCCAAACTCGGGCTGAAGCTTTGAGGGGGAGCAGTGCGCTTGGGGGCAGGAGAAGAGGAGGGGGGTAATCATGGGAGCAGCTCTTCTTTATGCCTCTGGCACTCCATGTTTTGTTCACCAGAAGACTCCTTCACCCCGCCCCCCCAGCCCTAAGATGCATCTCAGAAGGCTGGAGTTGGGCTGTTTGCCCTTTGCACCTCCCACCTGGGATGACGAGTGCATTCTTTTTCTTCGCTCTGCTTTGATTGAGCAAAGCTGCCTGCGGGCAGAGTGGATACTCAGTAAACATTTGCCACAGGGATAGAGGTGAAGATGGGTGCCTGCACCACCTCCTGCTCTGATCTGTGCCCCGCCACCCCTGTCCCCCCTGCCTGGCCACACTCATTTATACCCCACAAGCAGGACACTCAAGCCATACACAGGGGCCCGCACCCTCTCCCACTCCCCCTGACAGAGAAGCAAAGAAGACACGTACACATAGCCGATGATATCAGCATCTGGCTGCTGGTAGAATGCTTTGTCAGCGATCCTTGAGGGGAAAGGGTTAGGTGGGGGAAGACAGATGGCAAGACAGACAGGCAGAGGGTTAAGGAGAAAGGGAGACAGCATTAGTATCTCCAGTTGGAGAGCGTTAGGAAGCATAGTTCTGTAAGTCTTAGCAACTACCCACACCTGGACAGGAGAGCGGGGATCCCCCACCGGCTTCAGTGCCTTCTCTCAAACTGCCCTGATCATATGACTTCTGTTCACGAGCCTTCCAAGGCTCTGTCTGTCCAGCCTGTTATGGGAGGCCCTCCACCTGTGATCCCTCATTCCCGCTTCTCTCCCAGCACTCCCCGACTCCCGGTGCCCAAGACACAACAGCCTTTCATATTATGCCGTTCCCGGGTCTAGAACACCCTCACCCAACCCTGCCCTAATGAGCTTCTAGTGATCCTTCAAAGCCCAGGTCCTAGACACAGAGGTCCCTCTCCACCCACACCCCTTGCATCCAGAGCCTTCCAGTAGAGAGTCTCTGAGCTCTTCAAAGCTACAGACTGGGTCCTTCTCCGCTGTGTCTCCCCGGTGCCCAGCCCAGAGCCTGGCACACAGCAGCTTCTTGGACAGAAGTGCGGCAGCTTCCCAGGGCCAGCCTTACCTTTCTGGGCAGGCCAGGTACCTTGAAGGACACAGCCCCAAAGGCAGAGCTGCTGGCCAGAGTCTCAGAAGCGGTCTGAGACCATGTCCCTGAGAGTGCTCTCTGGTGGGCATCCACTGTCTTTGCCTGCCCAGCATCCCTCCCCCTTCTTCCCAGGAAGGGCGCCCTCATTGTCTTTGGCAGGATCAGGCTGGCTCCACTTCAGTCCCTGCGGTTTGGGTGAGACTGACCCCATGCACCACCTAAGGGATGGGACTACTGCCCAGGCTGGGTCCATCAGAGAGTCCCTCCCCGGTACAGTCACTGGGCCAGGTACGGGCACAGGACCCACATCAAACCAGTAAGGGTCAGAGCGAGGATTTCAGCTGGAGCTATTGGGTGCAAGATGCTATTTTCATAGAGGTTGCCAAAAGAATATAACAGAAGCCTGGAGCTGATGATGGCCATCTCTCCCCCCAGCCCCCCGCCCCATTCCAGGACAAGAGAGGAAAGCAGCATCGAGAGACAGTAAAAGTGAGGGCCAGTTGACTCTGTCTGAGCCTCTGAGCCTAGTACTGCAGTCTCACCCCTGGCCTTTTCAGTTATACAGGCCACTAACTTCCCTTTGTTCTTCAGCCTCTCTGGGTTGAAGTGCTGCCATTTCTACAAGCAGTACAATCCTGTGTCCGGGTTGGTTCTTCACTCCCAGCCAGGCCTGTGCTCTCTGTGACACTAACAGCATTAGCCAGCAGTCTGGCTCCCATGCCGGGATCCTGAGACCTCTTCTACTGACTGCAGAAGCTTCTGTCTGTTGTGGTGAGATGACAGCTCAACCGTGTACCACCTCTGAAGGGCTCTGAACTCCACACGCAACTGAGGAAGCAGCCCTGAGGGGTTCAGCTTCTCCTGCCTCTACAAATCACCCATCCTCAAGACAGTCCCCATCCTGTAACTTCTCTCACTGTCCACATGGCTGGCCTCATGTCTTCATAGTCCCCCCATGTCCCATAGCCCCCTCGTGTCCCCATAACTCCTCTCATGTCCCACAGCCCCCTCATGTCCCCATAACTCCCCTCATGTCCCCATAGCTCCTCTCATGTCCCCATAGCTCCTCTCATGTGCCCATAACTCCCCTCATGTCCTCACAGCTCCTCTCATGTCCCACAGCACCCTCATGTCCCCGTAGTTCCTCTCGTGTCCCCATAACTCCCCGCATGTCCCCCTAGCTCCTCTCACCGGTTATTGATCTTGTTCTTCTCGACTTGTTCGCTCTGACGCTGGTTCCACTCCTCCAGGTCCTTCTTGGCTTTCTCCCGCCACTCCTGCTCCGTCACCTTGGAGGCAGCATCTGTGACCCCAACAGGACAGTAAGTGGCAGCTTCCCGGTAGGAATGTGAGGGCACAGCTGCCCCGGCCACTCCTCCCCTCGGCCCCTGGCAGGCAGCCTCAAGGCCCATCCCCATCCAATGCCCACATTACGGCAGCCCAAGGAGGCGCCCTATGTCCCGAACTGCCAACCCAGCTGGGAGCCGCTCCCAGCCGCAGCCCTGCCCTTACCCAGCTCCTGCAGCCGTTTCCTCTGCTCCTCTCTCCACTTGCGGATGCTCTCGGGTTCCTGAGTCAGTCTGTCGGCCTGGGCAATCGCCGCATAGCCATCTGCTGGACCGTTAGCCTCCTAGGGCACAAACACACAGCAGTGTGTACAACCCACGCACCCGCCCTGCTGCCTCTGCTGCCCGAGTACCAGGACCCCCCACGTGTGGCTGCCTCAGCCGTCTCCAGCAACCTCCCCCCGCTGCCTCCTGTGACTATCCCCTGCCTTGATACCTGCTGCGCCCTTTGCCAGCAACACCCCCCCATGGGGGTCTGGGTGAGTGACGCGGCCTCACCTTCCCGGCCATGAAGCAGGCTCAACGAGAGTATCCGCCCCTTCATGCTGACAGGAGGAGGAAATGAACTTAAACATGTAAAGAACCTCGAACGCTTCTGGCACCCAGTGAGTTCCTTGTGTTACTGTTATTAAAGTCTCTATTGCAGTCAGTCCGAACTGACCTCACTTTGTTTGCTCATCCACTGTCTACCTTCGTGACTGCAGCGTCCTTGTCTAGCCTGCTCATTGCTCTGTCCCCTTTGCCCAGCACAGTGCCTGGCACACAGGAGATATTCAGTAAACACCTGCTAAGTGAGTTGGCAGCCCTGGGACAGGCAGGCTGGCCATGGCCGAGATTGCACAGTGGTGACCCGGGACTCTACAGCCAGCCCGTCCCACCTCCGCTGCTTACTAGACACACGTGTAGCGGGGGCAAGCTGCTCAACCTTGCTGGGCCCCCCGTTTTCTCATCCCAAAATGAGAATAATATTAAAACCACCTCTAAGAGCTGGTGTGAGGATTCGACATGACAGTCTTTGCAGGACATCTAGAAGCCTACCCAGTGTGCAGTGATGGCTCCGTGAGTGGTAGCTAGAATTATTAGTATTCATTCTCATCTTATAGGGGGAGGAAACTGAGGCCAGGAGCGATGGCATGACGTAGTGGCAGGCGTCCAAGCCTCTGACTCCCAGGTCTCTGCCCACTTCCCGGGGGCCTGCCAGAGCTAGGGACTGCGAGTGCTGGGGGCTGAGAGTTCAACCCAGCAGGCCTGTGACTCCCCTCTGGTCTCGCAAAGCCAGAGACCCTTTCCAGTCCAGCCCCATCTCCGGCCACTCCCCCTCGGCCACTCTGCCCCTACACATTCCAGTCTGCACACCCCCACACACTCCTGCAGGCCGAAGGCCTCTGGCTCCTCCTGCTCCAGCTGCAATCGCGGCCCTCCCCTCCCTTCTCTAGCTGATGAAATCTTCCTCCATCCTCTAGAGTTGCCGGCTCCGGGATATCCACCCCCCTCAGCAGATTTCACAGCCCTTCCTGTCTGTGCTCTGCTGCAGCCTTCACCTTCTGCACAAGTCTCCCTGCTGGACCAGGAGCTGGGGGCCGGGGGGCAGAGCAGGACCTTATTTATAGCCTCTGAACCCCTGCCCCATCCTTTCATCACTCTCTGCGCTCCTCCTTCACTCATCAAAACTGTCAGCAACAGCCATGCCTGAGTGGCTCCGTCAAGTGTCTGACTTCAGCTCAGGTCATGATCTCGGGGTCCTGGGATCGAGCCCCACATCGGGCTCCTCACTGAGCAGGGAGTCTGCTTCTCCCTCTCTCTTTGCCCCCTCCTCCCAACTTGTGCTCTCTCTCAAATGAATGAATAAAAATCTTAAAAAAAAAAATACTGTCAAGAACATTGGTGTTTAATGTCGTTTCCCTATGAGACAATGTCCGGCACCGCCCTCTGCCCGGGGGTGTTCCCCGCTGTCCTTGGCACACATCAGTGCTCAGTAAGCGGTGGCTACATGGATGCCTATCCCCAGAGCCTGATGTGCTGGGTAAACGTTTGCCCAAAGGGGTGTGGGCAGCCCCGCTAAAGGAGCACGCAGCGGGAACACGAGGGCTGCAGTCGCCAGCTGTCAGGGGCGGGGGCAGGCAGGGTGTGTAGCCTGGCACCTCCCTGGGGGCAGGCCCACCCTTGGGTGGGACAGTTGGAGCACTGCCCTATTCTTTGTGGCACAGCATTACCCTTCAATTCAGACAGTCTCTCACCACACCCAAGGGGCCCTTCCAGGGCTCTAATCTGGAGAACACAAGTGGATCACTAACGCTGAGTGTGCCCCACCCTGCCCCCTTCCCCCTTCCGGGAACGACTCTGTCCTGCGGCCAGGCCACCAGGCCCCCCCCAACCCAATTTTACAGAATGTCCCATCTGCAGACAACTGCAATTACTTCTGTGCATGTGTGTTTATTAAGATGCTGTGTTTCATTTTCTTCCTGGCCCCTCTGGCTATCCGAAACGACTTGTTTACATGTTTACTATCTGTCTCCACCCGCCCCCCCAGCCCCAAGTAAGTGAGCCCCCTAAGGACTGAAAGTGCCTGTCTCTGTGTAGTACCCAGAACTGGGAAGGCCCGGCTGTAGGAGATCTCTAGGACATTTACGGGATGAATTAGCACATGCTCAGCCTCGGGGACAGGGATGAACAAGACCACCTGTCCTCCGGGAGTTTGGCAGGGGGTTCCTCACAAATGAGGACCATGGCTGGGGTACGCCCTATAACCCAAGTCAGGTAAAGAGCGAGGACGAGGGCACACACGGTCATTCTAGTCAGGGGGCACAGCAGGGTGGGAAGAGACAGGGAAGGCCATTTTGGACCAGAACTGGCAGCGTAAGGACCCTGCGGGGCCAGTGCCTTTGAGAAACGCCTGAGTACAGCAGTCTTTCAGGCATGGGGGAAAGCGGGGAGGTAGGCCGGAGAAACGTTGCTTGCACAGGAGTTTCGTCACACTGGTGTACTTCTGGCCCACCATCCCCATAAAGCCTACCCTAAAATTAAGATTCCCAGATAATAGTGCTTTAAAACTTGCAGGGAAACCGCAATTAAACAGCTCTCTTTGATCTTTACAACCCTACAGGATGGGTTTTATCAACTGACTTTTAGAGGTAGAGAAACTCCAGCTCCAGAGTCCAAGGTCACTGGGCTGGGCACTGGCAGAGCTGAGATTCCGACTGAATTCCTGGGTGTGAAACATACTGGCCACATAGCAGCAGGACCAAAGTCACTTCTGTGTCACATGATTTGTGACACACTCTGTCTCTCTGATAAGTCTACTCGCCCAAGATGAGAGATGGTGCCCCTCCTCCAAGTGCCCCCTGCCCCATCCCCCATCTCTCACACCCACACACTACCACCCCTCAGCTCACTTAGTAGCATGGCCAGGAACTTCTAAGAAGCTTCCCCAGGCGGCAGAGCACTTTTCCCAACAGCCCTATGCAGACAGGAGCACAGGGCCTCTAATCCCCTTTCGACACGTGAGAAATCAGCTCAGAGCAGTCAAGAGAGGAGCCCAAGCTCGTCTGGTTGGGAAGAGCCAGAAATGAAGCCCAGGCCTTCTGATTCCATCCAAACTCTTCTGCCACAGCCCACCACAGCCACCCCGGCCTGGGTGCGGGAGCAGCCTCGGGGAGCCACTTACACCCCCATGGGTGCTTCTCGTGGGCCCTGGAGCAGCCGCACCGCACATCCAGGAGCACCGCACATCCAGGAGCACCGCTCGCTATAGTTTCAAGCACACTGTGCCCACAGGTGGCCATGCCTGAGGCCCAGGGTGTGAAGCTCAGCCAAGCTGGCCCTGCCTCCTCCACCTGCCCCTCAGCAACAGGGCCCACTAACAGGCTCCGGGAGCTGTGCCCGGGGCGGGGGGGGGGGGCGGCGGGGGGCACTCCCCTCCCATCACACCAGCCCTGTAGCTTAGGCCTCTCTGGCTCCACCCCACCCCCCTCACACCACTGTCTGCAGCAGGCCCCGGGCTCCGGGTAAGGCCCACAGAGGGTGCCTCTGCACATGCTTTCCTATCAGCCAAGACCACCCACGTGCCCCGGGGCAGCCTGGAAGCCCACTTCCAGCAGCCCCTCCCTGACTGAGTGAGTGCAGCGCCTGGCGCCGGAGCCTGGTCCAAGTCCCCGCTCTCCCCAGCCGTGGGACAAGAGCGAGCTATTAAAGCTCCCTGTGCACCCTCCTCTTGGTGTGTGACATGGGGATAATGACAGAACCTACATCACAGGGCGTAGGGAGGATGGAAAGAGCTAATACACGTAGAGCTCCTGAGTGATGCCTGACACATGGTTAAGAACTTGGACTCCTAGCTCTTGGTACAACCCCTGATTCTGAGCCCTTACCGTCCTGCGCTACCATCACTTCTTTCCAGGTCTCTGTCCTGTCAGAAGCCAGCTCTTTGAGGACAACAGCCGATGGATTTGCCCCTACGTCCACCACCCTGAGCACAGTGCGCGGCACTCACAGCACGTGAGCTGACGGAACAGAGGGATGAGTGGCTGTCTGCAAAGCGATGGCACCCAGTACCAGAGGGACTGCGCTTTAAGTCCCCTCCTGCCACTCACTGGCTGTGAGACCTCTGAGAAGTCCTTTCCCTGCGCTCCTTGTGTCTCATGGCCTATTAAATGGGAGTGGCAACACCCCACTCAGAGTGTGAAGCGGGCCCCCGTAAGCCGCAGAGGACACGCACAGGTGGGGGCCCGCGGGGCTGTGCGGCTCACCTTCGGACGGCAGACCCCTGGCACGCCAGCCTGTGTGGCAGCCCGACCAGGAAGAGCACAGCGGTGTTGCCAGCACGTTGGGTCCTGAGCAAAGCGGTTTGCTGGCTCCTCTTCTCTGGCCCCGCTGGACTAATTTTCCTGCCCTGGCCCCTGCCAGTGAGCAGCGAGGTTGGGGGGCCACAGCAGAGCTCCTCTTTCATCACTCAGTGTCCCAGAGTGGAAAGCGGGTCAGCTACAGGCTGGTGCCCAGACGGGCTCCCCAGTGGCTGCAGGAATGCTCTGAGCACCCCCTCCCCCGCCAAGCTCAACAGAGAAGGAGGCAGGAATGGCCAGGACCAAAAGGCAGGAGGCGAGAGTCAGGCCAGGCTTATCTTGGTTCCATTCCCTGGCACCCCTCTCCTGAGCGACCCCTCTGCTGGACATGACCATGAAAGCGTCCGTGGGTCAGGCTGGCCGAGGATGTGCTGTGACTCCAGAGACAGCCAGGAGGATGAGGCATATCCGTCTTTGGGATTGTCCACGAAAGCTGAGCTAAGCTGAGCTGCTAATTCCTCTAAGCAGCTCAGAGGGGGATAATGGCAGTGCGTGGGGGGAGAGAGAGTTTGTGCAGGAGGAGGGAGGCCTGCAGGGGCCTTCTGTCCATGTCCCTGGCAGTGCCAGATGGAACCAGAATAGGTGTGGGCAGACTTATCCTTACGCCTTGAGGGCCAGGTTTATAGCTGGACCCCCTTGTGGCCCAGAGGTTGCCAGGAAAGAATAAGAAATGTAGCAAGACAGCTCTGCCCAGGCCCCTTGGAAGTGTTGGGCATGTCCAAGCAAGGCTTCCCCCCACCCTCCTCCTGCAGCGAATGAACCAGACCACTGGTCTGTGGTCAATCCTAAAAAAGTCTGCAGGGGCTTTCTACCTAAGATCCAGCCACAGTGACAGACCAGTTCCAGCACAAGGGGTGGGACAGAGGGCACCAGATCAGGGGCAGGAGATCTAGGAGAACCTGAGCTTTGTCACCAAGTCCCTGAGTGACTCACCTCATTCAGGACCCTTCCCCTGCCTGTAAGGATTCCAGGATGGCGTGGAATGAAATGATTTACAAGTGAACATACGCGGCTATTAGCAGCAGTGAGAATATGGGTTCCCGCTGAAACTGGGAAGGAGGCCCGGGGTTCCCTACACCCACCAAACAGAAAGTAAGGCTGGGGGCTCAGGGACAGAGAAGCCTCAAGATCCTGACCTACAGAAAGGGGAAGTTACCTTGCTCGTAGTGTTCTAGATATTTCTGCAGTTCTAAGTGTACCTCCAGCCCCAGCTCCAGGGTTAAGTGAGGTCCTTTTGAGTGTGCCCAGGATAGGGGCGGCCTGGGTCTCAGTGATCTACCGAATTGCACAGCAGTAAATGCTGCCTACAGGCTGCTCTCAGGCCTAAGGAGACACAAAGCTCCTGAAGTCCTAGAGACTGACTTTTCTAGCTTGCTGATAGTTGAGTAATTTTCCAGAAACGGGACTTGGCTAGGTTCCCCATGTAAGGTAGCAGCCTATCCCTCTTACATAAGAAAGTATTGTTTCTTCCCCACTGAGGACTCGGGAGCCCAGCTCCTCAATAGGGTGGGGCCCAGGAGATCCTGAAGCTGCAGCCCCAGGGGTCAAGGGTCTTCCACCCAGTGCAGTGGGAATCAAGCCTCATCCAGGGAAGACTTTGCCCACCCAAGCATGGGAGGGGGCGACTGTTCCATCTGCGGGGTCCTGGGGCTGCCATCTGTGGTCCAAGTTCTCCCAGTGTAAGGACTCTTAAACCCGTTTGTGTATAAATGTGGGGAAGGGGGAGGTGGGCACAGAAAGAAGTAGTCTAACTAGAAATATCCTTACTAGGTGTTGGGGGGGGGGTTGGTATAAGATCATTATGAGGATTTTAAAACAATCCAGCCAAAGTGAAAGCCTTTTGTCTTTCTTATCTCACTGCCCTACCTCGGGGCTAACCACTCTTAACCATTGCGAACAGCCGGTGCACAGCCTTTCAGGTATTTTGCGCCAACATATTCCTAAAATAAAAAACTGGACCACACTGTGCATATTATTCTGCAAGGGACTTTTCCACTTGATATGTCGTGGGCATCTTTTCACGTCAATACAGAAAGCTCTGATTGGTCTTTTGAGCAACAGCTTGGTTTTCCAATTTACCTACCCAGGCCCTTGACGCTGGACACTTAAGTCGTTTCAGTTTGTCTGTTATTTTCTTAACTTTTTATTTGAATGCAGTTGACATACAATGTTACGTTAATTGCAGGTGTAGGATATAGCGACTCAATTTTTGCGTATGTTATGCTCTGCTCACCACGTAGTCTGTCTGCTTTTGTAAATAATCCTGCAAAAATCTGGGAGTCCTTGTCCCATTCTTTCCTTAGGGAAGATTCTAAGTAGTGTAATCTCTGGATCAAAGACCTGCCCGCTTAAAATGTTCAGACACGGCCACTCAGTCCGGCTTCGCACCAGTGGCACGCATGCGTGCAGGGCCCAGTGTGCACCGTGCCACTGTGGGCTGGACACCACCATGGGCAACCTGAGGCCACACACCATCAGTTCCTGTCTATAGTGGTCCTTATTCTTCGTGCTCTTCCCCTACTCGACAGAAACGAAAGAGAGAAGAAGAAAGAAAGAAAGAAAGAAAGAAAGAAAGAAAGAAAGAAAGGAAGAAAGAAAGAAAGAAAGAAGAAAGAAAGAAAGAAGAAAGAAAGAAAGAAAGAAAGAAAGAAAGAAAGAAAGAAAGAAAGAAAGAAAGAAAGAAAAGAAGAAAGTTGGGAAGGGAAAGAGGGAAGGAGGGAGGGAGGGGGGAAGCAAGGAAGAAGAAAGAAGGAAAGAAAGTCAAAACCTTTGGCTATGTCCCCATCCCAATGCATCAGCCATAATGAATAGAATAACCTGGATCATCCTATGGATGATGGGGACATAAGTTACTGAGACCCAGGCTGTCAGTCCCTCCCACTGCTATGACAGAATCTTGCTTACCTGAAACACATCTCCATTGACCGTGGTCCCCATGTCCTCAGAACCAGCTAGAAAGAGAACAAAGAAATGGCATTGCTCAGCTTAAAGCAAGCACAGATGGTCCCACATGTGCCCTGAACCAACCTCTGTCTATGTCCAGACGCGTAGTAAGACCCCCTCCCCAGGCAGACATACCGGATATATAAATAAATTGGGCTTAAGCCGTGACTGTTCACAAAGGCTTCTCATGGCCATCGTCATATGTGATTTTCACCACAACTCTGTGATGAAGTTGTCCACCCATTTTACAGACACTCGACCTGAGGCTTAGAGAGGCTATGTGGTTGCCAAGAGCCGCCCAGCCGGTAACAGCCCCTCACCTACCTGAACGTGCTTTACACTCGGCCACGGCTGGGAGCGCCCGGCGGCGCGGAGCCTGGGCCTGGCGAGCAGACGCTGTCGGCTCAGGGCGGTGTCTGCAGGAGCTAAGGGGGTTCGGCGCGTCGCTGCCTGTCCCTGCGGCGCCTTGAGCAACGGCTCCACCTGGGAGAGCAGGAACTGCAGCCCCCACCACGCAGCACCTGGCCTATTTTTCCTCCTCCCGCTCCTCCCAAAAGGATTTTCTTTTGCCCTCGACAAGGACCCCTCCTGGTCCCTTTCCCTGACATCCGATTAGTCACAAATTCCTGCAGCTTCTGCCGCAACCGTGACCCTCAAAGGTGCCTTCTGCTCTGTCCCCCATCCAGTCTGTCCGCCCCGCTAGGGCCATACCTGGCTCCTTGCTCCTCACCACTGTCTTCCCTAGACGCTTGCACAGGACCCGCGACTTAGTAAGAGCTCAGAAACTTACGTGTTCAATAAACAAGAACAAATGCATCAGAAAAAGAATCATGGCTTTCGTCCGCTCACAGGCCTCCCTGACTCTAGCTTCACCCTCTCCCAACCCTCCTTCAAACCAACCGCCAGGGCTGACATTTTGTAAAGCATCCACTTACCTACGTCACTACAACAAACCAAAAAGAAACCCCACCTCTCCTGGACCCCCGTGGCCTAGAGGGTCTGCTCCTGCCTTGGGGGCCGGCAGGTACTTTCCCTCGGCCTGGAAGGCCTTCCTACCCATACCACGTGGGCCATTACCTCACTCCCTTCAGCCTTTGCGCAAACCTTGTCTTAGTAGAGGCCTTCCCTGGCCCCCTGGGATACTTACTGCTCTGGCCCCCCTCCCTCCTGCCCCTGCAGTATTTCTCTATAGTACTGAGGGCAGGGACTTTGTTTCACCCGGTGCGAGCACCCAGCATCTAAAACAGGGCCTGGCACATCACTGGGCTCAATAAATATTTGTTGAATGAGTACATCAAACCTCAGGCCACGGCAAGTGAGAACCTCCACACTTCGGCCCTGCCCACTCTCCTGCCTCACTTCCCACCAGTCCCTCTCACAACTATGCTGGGGACTCCTGGGGGGTACAGCTGGTGGGGCGTCCGGTTGGCCTTCCGACTCTTGGTTTCGGCTGGGGTCCTGATCTCAGAGTCGTGAGACTGAGCGCATCAAGCCCCGCATCGGGATCTGTGCTCAGCGTGGAGTCTGCTTGAGACTGTTTCTCCCTCTCCCTCTGCCACTCCCTGCTACATGCGCGTGCTCTCTCCCTCTCTCTCTCATAAATTAATAAATCTTAAAAAAAAAAAAACAACCTGTTTCAGTTTCCTCCATCTCCAAACACACCAGTCTGCACCCCCTGTCTTTCTTCCTCCTTCTCTCTCAAAAGAATGCTCTTTTGGAATCAGTCATTCTTCAAGACCCAGTCCACAAGTCACCTCCTCTGGGAAGCCCTCCATGACTTCCCCTACTTCTCTAGGCACTGAAGAAAGTCTCACCTCTGGGATAGCCCACAATATTGTACAGCATTCCCCACCCTCTTATGCAATTATCCGTGACCTCGCAAGGGTTGTGCACTCCCTATCTAGCCAAGCTCTGTAATGCTATTCAGTTCCTAAGAGCTCCTGCACAGAACAGGTGAGCAGTGAGTGCTGGCTAAAGGGAAGATGAACTGCTCTTTCAGGGTCCACCATGACCTGCAAGGCCTGCCTAAGGCCTCTCAGAAACTGTGATGCCTCCCAGCCAAGAGCCAAGAGAAGCCACACGAACTTCCTATAGATGGACAAGTACCCCTTTACCAGCCAGATAGGACTGCAAGCAGGAGCCACGCTAATTTCAGCCTGGGGACTGAAGGGAGGGATACTTAATCTTACAGAAATAAACCCTGGTTGACATAAATTTTCAAACAGTGATTGATTCTGACCAACTATGTCTCCTGCCATCCCTACTCATTCAGCTGGAGCTACTCCTGCATAGGTGGCTGGGTCCCTAAGTTTTAGTGGCAGCATCTAGCATCTTCTGCAAAGGGGCTTCTTCTTCTGGGGCACCTCCTCTACTAGGGCCTAACGTTGTAAGTGTCCATTCATAACCACACCAGGCTGGACGCTTGGCCTTTCTAGAATGGAAGGAGCACCACCCCATCCCACTCTGACCACACCAGTCTTGGGCCCCTGGTCCATGGTCCTGGTGCCTACTCTGGTCTTCAGAAAGTCTCTCTGCCTCAGTTTTTCAGTCTGGTGAACATTCCTCGGGAGATAAAATTTCAGCCTCTTTGAGAATCCACACCCACCCACACATAGACTTGAGTATCTGTTCCCACAGTGCTTTCTGATTATTGCACATTTACAATCATACGTGCACAGTCAGAGGCGTGCAGAACAGGAGCCCAGCAGATATGAGTCCCACGGATAACCCCGTGGGCGTTGCCTCCCTCAGATTCCTGACCCCTTTTGGAACTAGGGCAGACAGGGTCCAGAACATTCCTGGGAGCTTACTGAGGCCCAGCAGGGAAAACAGGCTTGCCAGGAACTGACTGGGCAAGTCAGGGACAGAGCCAGGCGGGGGCTCGGAGATCTGGGTGTGAAAATGTAAACCTGCTGGGCCCTACCCAAGGCCGATGAATGGAAACAAAGTGTCCATTGCTCAGGCTGGCCCCAGATCCAGCCCCAGAGGAGAGACTCAATGTCGCTCAGGCTCAGGCCTATACCAGACACCTCTTTTCCCTGGGGTAGCAGGGAGCCCCACAGCAGGGCACTCAGCCCAGGGCATCATCTAGGAGAACAGACTCAGAGGTGTTGATCGGCAGCAGCTCCGGAAGCCAGCTTCTCACAGCTCCCAGCAGGCCAAGACACTTTTTCTCTACCGCATCCCAGCTTCTGGCATTCATCACTGGTCAGGGAAGATTACTTGCTCAGCACCAGCTACGCCTAGGAAGGTCAGATCAATTCCATCCTGCCTGGCCACCTCCTGAGCCACCATCCCATAATACCTCCCCGATCCTCAGCCCCACTTAGGAGGGCAGCTGGACTTTCGTAGCTTCGGCAGGTATGAGTCTGGAAGACGTTCAGAGGGCCATGTCTCTACGTCTCCCCCTGCCCTCTCCGGTCTGGGGTCAATCTGTGCCCCCACCCCTGCCAGAGGGAACCTCCCATCCAGGCTGTGAGGCCCTGGAGCCCCGCTCTCCTGGGAGAGGCCACAATCTGCTCAACTCCCAGACGCTTCTGGCTGCCCTCAGCCTAAGCTCTACCTGCCCATCTCTCTCAAGGGGTTCTGATACCAGCGCTTCTCAGCGGGGCCTTCTCCAGGCCAAGCCAGACTGAGAAAGCTGGTGGTTTCGCAGAGGCGGTGTGGACTAAGGAATCATGAATGATGAAGGTATTTCCTACCAATTCCCTGGGAAGTGTGAGGATCCATGCTAAGGGGCCAGGAGCTGCAACTCCAGAAGCCCTCCACCCTTCCCGCCCAGCACCTCCTAGGGTGAGCACTACAGCATTTAAGAGTGTGGGGCCCAGAGTTGGGAGGGCTAGGATCAGGTCCCAGATCTGTCACTCATGGCTGTGTGACTTTAGGCAAGACACTCAGGCTCTCTGGGCCTCCAGTTTCTTAGATGTTACAAAAGGCTTGTTACATTTCTTATATCAAGGGGTGTAGAGACACTTCAAGCTCCTCAAGCTACAGAAATTGTCTTATTCTTTTCTGTATCCCCAGTGGTCCTGGCACACAGTAGGCGCTCAGTAAAGGTTGAATAAATACAAATATGACTATAAGGAACCTAACTTGTAAACTTTTTTTTTTTTAACATGTAAGTTATTGCTTATTCCAACAGGCCCATCAACCCCCACCACAACGCCAACAGTAACAAGAAGCACGGGCTGTTTTGGATGCACCCACGAAGGTATCTACTCTTTAACTAAATATTTTAAGCAACTGTCCTTTCGAGCCAGAACCAGAACAGGAATATCCTCGATAAACATGGTATCACAGGGACCAGGCCCTGGACCCGGATCTAAAGCTAACCACAGCAGCCCCGGACCACCTCTAGAAAACCATGAATAGACAGAAGCCCCAGGAGGGCAGGACTGAAGTCCTTTGTGCCCTTGCCCCCACCTTGGTATGGAACCCAGAGCCAGGCACATATGGAAGACAGTGTGGTCAGGTGCAGACAGTTCCGAGTCTGACAGAAACAGTTTAAATCCCCACTGCCACTTACTAGTTGTTTCAGTAGGGTACCTTTTGAGTCTCATTTTTGCCATCTCTGAAGTAGGTTTAATAATGCCTATGAAATGACTCAATGTCAGTGAAGTGCCCAGCCCAGTGGCTGCAGCATGCAAGTGGTCCCCCAGGCCAGGTCTGTGAGCTCTTCGAGCACACAGGGTCCCCTGCTTTGCCAGCTGTAGGAAAGAGCTAAGACTGAGGGGCTGGGAGGTCTGTGGTTCTGTCCATACCTGCAGGGCTTAGCTGGGAGCCTGGGAAGACCATGCAACAGGGAGGCCCAGGAGGGACTCTGAGGGCTGGACTGTGTTGGATTTCAGAGCCAGGCAGTGGTGGAGCTGGCCCTGGGTTGAAATGTCAGGACAAATTCCTGTGCACACAGCCACCAGGTTCACAGCCCCAGGCAGGGCCCCAGACGAAGCGCTCCAAGAAGATTCCTCCCCATTTCCACCAGATCCCTCTGAAATACACACAGCCCCAGACCTGCACCTGACCGGCCATACCAGGCCCTTTCCACTCCACCGCAGGGCCCCGAGGCCCGGTCAGGTACCAGGGTGCGAGCCCCAGGCCCCCCAGTTCCCAGGCCCCTGCCCTGACTCACCCCCACTCGCGGGTCCCGGCTGCGCGAGGGCCCCATGGCTGCCGGCAGGTGCCCCGAAGCCCTCGTCATTCTCTATGCCCGCGATCTCACTCTCCTGCTGGGCCAGGAAGGCAGCCGCCGGGTCCTCCTCGGCCGCCTCGGGGGCCCCGCTCTCCGACGACGAGAAGAAGCCAAAGTCATCAGCCATTTTCCCCGCGTCTCTGCTGGAGCGTCCGCCTGGCGCTCGGCTCTGCCCGGCGCGTGCCCGGCGCTGCGCCCGGCGGCCGCGACGCTGTCACCCGAGCCGCCCGGGGAGCCGGCCTCGGCTGGGACGGGCTCGGCGCGGCGGCCCCACACTTCCTCTCCGCCACCGGGCCCGGCTCGCCTGTCACTGCAGCTGCAGGCGGGAGGAGCCGGGACGGGAATGCGGTGATGTCACCGGCCGAGGGAGGGGGCCCGCAGCGCGGCCGGAGGTCGCCTCGCAGCGGCCACAGGAGGGCGGCAGCAGGACGGCGGCGCGGCCCCGGGGAGCCGGAGGCCGGGCAGCTCTTTGCCAGGACACCAGGACGAGGCCCCGCGCCCGCCGGGTCCACAGGCAAGCGGACCGGGCGAAGTGGCCGGACGCGAACAGCTCAGACAGCCAGTTCGTATGAGCCGCCCGGGCCCCTACTGAGAGGCTGGGCCCCGTAAAGGTCCCTTCAGCGTGAACTGGCCTGAGAAGGACCTAACTGATCCACCGCGGGCAGGCAAGCCTGGCCCGGGGAGCACCGAGGGGGTGGTCGCTGCGCAGACCTTGCTCCTGAGTCATTCTACAAGTTTCTTT
This sequence comes from Ursus arctos, assembly GCF_023065955.2. Lineage (NCBI taxonomy): Eukaryota > Metazoa > Chordata > Mammalia > Carnivora > Ursidae > Ursus > Ursus arctos. The sequence continues at coordinate 62,091,670 of NW_026622819.1, forward strand.
GCCTAAGCTGGGCAAATGTGATGAATCCTATCATTGCGAGCCTCCTCTATAAGAGGGGGAAATGAGGCTTGGAGAGGTGACACTAGGTCCCACAGCCTCTTGCCTCCTTCCTGCGAGTCCAGGACTGTCCCCACGAGGCCTTGTGGCTGAAGGACATTTCTTACGCATTTCTCTTCATTTAGGGTAACTTCAGCTCAGACCCCCAGAGTTTGGATGACCTGACTGGGCCTCTACCTTAGAGGCTGGGTCCCTTAAATATCCCTGAAGTATGAAACTGCTGGAGAAAGACAGGCCTAATTTACCCAGGCAGCCTGCCACTCCTGCACCCAGCCACCCTCAGTAAACGGTCTCTGCCTCCTCCCAGCCATCAAGTCACCAAGCACCAGGACAACGAAATGTAGTAGTAAAGCCAGCCTTGGTCAAGAAGAGGTTACAGTCTGTGAGACCAACAGATGGTCAATGACCCATCACAGCACCGTGGGTGAGGGGCTCTGACATTTAAACATTGAACATTTAAACACATTAAAAACTCTTGCTGGGAGACCCAGAGAACCACCATTACATTTGGACATTGGGATTTTTCTTTTTCTGATTTTGAGACTTGAAGGTCAACTATGAACTGGAAGAGAGAAGGAAAAGATGCGCCCTAAACTGTGAGTAGTGGTTTTCTTAACGGGTGGGGAGTAGAAGCAGAGTTGGGGTGAAGAGGAGTCTCCCTTTTGCTCAGTAATACTTCCATGTAGATCTCAATCTTATGAGAATATAGTTGTTTGGGGCACCTGGGTGGCTCATTTGGTTCAGTGACCACCTTCAGCTCAGGTCATGGTCCCAGAGTCGTGGGACTGAGTCCCACATCAGGCTTCCCCTGCTCTGCGGGGAGCCTGCTTCTCCTTCCCCCTCTGCCTGCCACTCCCCCTGCTTGTGCTCTATCTCTCTCTGTCAAATAAATAAATCTTGGAAAAAAAAAAGAGAGAGAGAGAGAATATAGTTGTTTATAAGGAGTGTAAAAAAGAAAAACACTTAAGGCCCTGCATAACCCCGTCCAAGCACACTACTCCACGACCATCACACACCTTTTGTTCCCCCCAACCACAGTCTCAGGGGCTAGAAAGACCTAGAAAGTTTGCTAGTTTAACAAACCAGCCATAAATGTCAACTCCAGGTTTTGTGGAGACAGAAGACTTATGAACACTGTGTTCCCTTGTGACCTCCATAGGCTGTTCTTACCCGATTCGCGGAGACTTCCGTCAATAACTTGGGCAACACAACATAGCATATCCATGTGCAAATCCACTGTAGACCCTCTTCCCACTTCCTCCTTCCTTCTGGAGCCACTAATTCAGCCATCAGCAGCAGCGAACTCCATGTTTAAGTTCTACAAGTTACTGGTCCAAATTATTCTGCAGCTGTGCTTGCTCTTGTATATTACTCTCATTTTTCTGCATTAATATTAAAAATCATTATTAAAGTGATATTTTGGATCATGTAGTATTTCTGTGTGCTAGAGATTCCCAGTACCTTGACACTTCCATCTTTGTAGACCTCTAAAGACAATCCTAGTTTTCTAATTCTCCATTTAATTGTGAAACTCAGTAATGGCAAAAGACATCAATAAATACAGTTGAGTAAAACATATGGGGCAATCTCACAGAATCTGAATTTCAATTTATGCAGTCTAAAGTGGAGAAGTTTTTTAAACTTTTTTAAGGGAAATTTTCAGACATACATAAGAGTAGATCGATAGTCACATGCTCTGCCAGACGAGCCAGCCAGGCACCCCTATTTTAATTTTTTGAGGCACTACCATACTGGTTTCCATAGTGGCTGCACCATTTTACATTCCCATTAATAATTTCTTTCTTGTTTCATTTGTGATTGGTTGAATTTACTTTCAAGGGTTGGTGGGTTGTTGTGTTTTGTTTTTTTTTCACTTTTTTCCCAACTTTTTATTTTGACATAATTTGAGACTTACAGAAAATTGCAAATAATTCCCATCTACCTCTCATCCAGATTGCCCAAATGATAACATTTCATCACATTGGCTTTATCCTTTCTTCTCTCTCTTTCTATTTTTCCCATACTGTTGGAGAGTAACTTGCAGACATGATGCCCCTTTATCCCTTAATATTTCACAGTTTTCCTAAAAAGAAGGACATTCACTTACATAACCACTATACAATGATCAAAATCTAGATATTAATATTGATACAAAACCATGATCTAATAGACATAACCTAGATTTCACCAGATGCCCCAACAATAGAGGAAGAGAAAATCCCAGATTACGCATTGCATTGTTATCTGTTTGATATCTTTTAATCTGGAGCAGTTCCTCTCTTGGTCTTTCATGACCATTGATGTCTCGAAGATTACTAGCCAGTTATTCTGCCCTTCAACTTGAGTTGTTTTATGTTTCCTCATGGTTAGATCCAGCTTAAACATTCCTGGCAGGATTAGCCCGGATGTGATGCTGATTTCTCAGTGGGTGGTATGGGGAAGCACAGCTCATCAATTTGTCCAGTTACTAGTGGTGTTAATAACATTGATCATTTGGTGAAGGTGGTGTCTGTCGGGCTTCTCCACTGCAAAATCACTATTTTTCCTTTTGTAATTAACAAATAGCCTGGGGAGAGGCGCATCGAGACGATGTAAATTTTATGTCACCCCCCGGGCTTTCACCTATTCCTTCATTAGTGCATCCACTGATTTTGCACGAGTCGGGTAGTATGATGATAGCTGCCAAATGGTAATTTTCTAGCATTGTCATTCCTTAGACATTTATTAGTTGGCTCCCTACGACAAGGAAAACATTTGTTTGTTTCAGTCTCCATGGGTTCACAGACTCTTATTTTATCCCACGGGCCGTGATACTTTGCTATCATGATTTCTTCCAGTGTTTAAATTGTCCAAGATTGGGTCAGGGGGAGCCCCTTCAAGCTGACTCCTGCATTTTTAGGTCCTCATCATCTTTGAACGCTGTCTTACTTTCTGGCACAACAAAATGTTCCAGGCTTAAGAATAAGCCGTTTCTACAAGGACTCCTGGTACCTCTGAGTGGAAAACGAAGAAACCAAGATCTGGGTGCCAGGTGCGATCATTGCTGCGGCTACAATTTCTTCTCCTCTTCCTCCATCTTCATCTTTACCTTCTTTTTTACACCACAGAACTATTATAACATCAAAAAACTTTCTCCCTCGGGGCACCTGGGTGGCTCAGTCGTTAAGCATCTGCCTTCGGCTCAGGTCACGATCCCAGCGTTCTGGGATAGAGCCCTGCATTGGGCTCCCTGCTCAGCGGGGAGCTTGCTTCTCCCTCTCCCACTCCCCTTGCTTGTGTTCCCTCTCTCGCTATCTCTCTCTCTGTCAAATAAATAAATAAAATCTTAAAAAAAACCAACTTTCTCCCCCAAATTCCTCAATGTCAGCTATTTGCTAGCCAGTATTCAAATGTCCCCAGTTGTCCCTTAAATATCTTTTTACTGTGAGTTTGCTCATTTAGGACCCAAACAAGATCAACACATTGCAAATAGGTGCAGCACTCTGTACAAATGTGGAGATGGTAGCAAAGTTAGTACAACAATGAAATTTTAATTATAATAACATAATATAATGAATGCCAGTGTGCCGATCCCCCAGCCTCAGTCGTTACCAATATTTGGCCAAACTTGTTTCATCCACACCCATCCCACTGCCCTGTGCTGTAATTCTTTTAAAGCAAATCTCACATGTTCTATCAATTCATCTGTAAGTACTTCTCTAAAAGAGAAGGACTTCTTTTTCTCTCTTGCAATATAATCACAATATAATGATCACAGATCAAAAAAGTTTAAGAATATCAGTATCAGCAAATATCCAGTCAGTATTCAAGTTTTCATGATTGTCATGCATTTTTTTGCAGTTGGCTTGGATCCAAACGTCTCCACATTGCATTTATGTATGCTTCTTAAATCTGTTTGAAACATCAATTTTATGAGGTAAAATTTATAATCGATACAGTCAGTGCTTAACTGTAAACGTACAGTTCCCTGAATTTTGACAGATATGTACACCTATGTGACCACAAGCACACTCCAGATATGAAACACACCCATTACCCTAAAAAGTTCTCTTGTGCCCCTTCTCAGTTAACTCCCCCTGCTAAACACAACCCCTAGCCCCTGGCAACTGCTGCTTTCTGTTACTACAGATTGTGTTTTGTTAGTTCCTCCATGTTGTTGTGTGTGTCAATGTTTCACTACTGTGTGGAATTCTGTAGTAAGAATATAACAAATTGTGTATCTTTTCACCTGTTGACGGACATTAGAATTGTTTCCAAGTTTTTGCTATGATGCCTGAAGCAGCTATGAAAGTTCATGTACACTCCTTGTGTGGACATACTTTCAATTCTCTTGCATAAAAATCTAGGAATGGAATTGTTGGTTGTGTGAAAGTGTATGTTTGACTTTATGAGGAACAGGCAAACTGTTTTCTAAAGTGGTTGTACGATTTTACCTCACTGGATTGTTTTCTTATTGGTGAGTTATGAAGCTTGAACAGGTGGACATCATATAGGAAAAAATTGAATCTCAACCCTTATCTCATACCACACACATACATTATCTTGAAATGGATCATAGACCCAAATATAAAAGCTAAAATTATAAAACTGTAGCTGCATCTCACAAGTGTTAATATATTGTATTTTAATTTTGATTTAGTGAAAATAAGTTTTAATTTCCATCATGAGTTTTCCTTTGACTTAGTAGTTTAGAAGTGTGTTGATTAATTTACAAAGATTTGAGAGTTTTACAGTGAATATATTTTACATGATTTCAATAATTTGAAATTTTATCTGGCTTGTTTTATGACCCAGCATAGAGTCTGGCATATGCTCTTGAAAAAAATATGTATTCTGCAGTTTTGGGGTACAGCATCTTATATTACTTAAAGTAGTGGGTGATGTTGTCTTCTGTATACCTACTGATTTGCCTTATAGTTGTTTTATTGATGACTGAGACAGAAGTACTCATGGTTTTTTTTTTAAGTTTATATATTTAAGTAACCTCTACACCCAACATGGGTCTTGAACTCAGGACCCTGCGATTGAGAGCCGCATGCTCCTCTGACTGGCTGAGCCAGCCAGGCGCCCGTGAGACAGAAGTATTCAAATCTCCAACTGTAATTCTGGATTTGTCTTTTCCTCTTTCAGTCCTATCAGTTTTTGCTTCTCAGTATTTTGAGACTCTGTTATTAGCTACATGCAAGATCTCCTGGTGAATTTCATCCTTTACCATGATGATAAGATATTTTTTTTCCCTTGGAAATACTCCTCATTCCAAAATCTATTTGATCTGATATTAATATAGCCATTCCAGTGGTGTTCTGAAGCTCCCAAGTGTGTTTTGGCACTCTGCTCTAGATTTGCTTCAGTTTTTCCAACTTTATCCTCACCCCTCCTGGGAAGCAGTGGCCACTGGCAATTGTCTGGGCACCCTGGAGAGGAAAAGAGGAAGGTCAAGACCTGTGAGTTTGTGCAAACCGGGAGCATCTGCCGAGATGAGGCAGAGGTGGAAGAATTAGGTGAATGTAGATTCACTGGTTGAAATGTCTTGGCTACCCAGGAAAGGCACACCTCAGAGTCCACAGTCTCGCGTGCACATGGTTGGACCTAACAATTGGAAAGTAAGTCTGACCCTAAATCTGGAAACAAAGGCTGTGTCCAGTAGTCAGGGGCAATCAGCCAACTTGGCTGGCGAGCTACAAGAGAGTAGTTTGCCTCTTGGGATAAACCCTTAGCAGAAATATGGGTTGATTTTGTCTGACGTGGATCTTGGAATTAAGTTTTGAAACAGGGCACCCTCACTCTTTTCTTTTCCAATTATACACTTAGTGCCCTGTAAATTAGGTCCACGCCGCCAGGCTTCAAATCAGTGTGAGGAAAAAAAGCAAAGCTCTCAAATTATGGCAGGAACATGGGCAAATTCTCTTTGATGCTAGGTGGCTCAGTCGGTTAAATGTCTGACTCTTGATTTCAGCTCAGGTCATGATCTCAGGGTTGTCAGATTGAGCCCTGCATTGGGCTCTGCACTGGACATGGAGCCTGCTTAAGATTCTCTCTCTCCCTCTCCCTCTGCCTCTTCCCCACTGCTTAAAAAAAATTTTTTTTTTAAAAAGAGAGAGGGAGAGAGAGAATAAAATCCTTGGGAATTAACTTAACCAAGGAAGAGAAAGACTGGTACAATGAAAAATACAAAACACTGCTGAAAGAAATTAAAGAAGTCCTACATAAATGGAAAGACATCCGGTGTTCACCGATTGGAAAATGTGGGTACTGTGTTGATGTGGGGTTTTTTTCCCCATTATTATTCTGTAAATTTAGACTTTCATATAACACAAAGGAAACATTTATATAAAATGTCACTCAGGGGGCAGCTGACTGGCTGTGTTGGTAGAGCGTGCTAGTCTTGATCTCAGGGTTGTGAGTTCAAGCCCCAGATTACTTAAAAATAAAATCTTTAAAAAAATTGTCTGTCAACATTAATAAGACTCAAAAATCAATCCCCCCCAAAAAAACCCATAAACTGGAAAATTTTTAAAAATAAAATAAAATAAAGTGATTTTCTTCTTGAAAGCCTGTAGTTGAGTATTACTTTATTTATCAAGTCCGATATTCTCTGCCTTTTAATTAAAGTGCTTAAACATTTACATTTAATATAACTATCAATCTGACTAGGTTTAAATCTACTCTCTTGCTATCGGTTTTCTCTTGTCCCTTCTGCTCTTTGTTCTTTGTTTCCTTTTTATTGCCTGAATATTTTTTAGGGTTCAATTTTACCTCCACTATTGGCTTATTAACTATGCTTCTTTGTGTATTTTTTGTTGCTGTTGTTGCTTGCTCATTTGTCTGTGATTGCTCTAGGTTTTATAATACATATCTTTAACTTACCAGAATTTATCTTTAAATAATGTAATATATTTCATTTATAAAAACTTGACAACAAATGGAAGTGTAATTTCATTTCTTCCCTCCCATTTTTTTGTGCAATTGTTATTCTACGTCTTAAATCTACGTATGGTTTAAACCATACATTATATCATTGACATTTTTATTTAAATAGATTATTACCATTTTCCTGATTTTTTATTGTGTGAAATACACACAACATAAAATTTACCATCTTAACAGTTTTTAAGTGCGTGTTTCAGGGCATTAAGTACACTCATACTGTTGGTGCAACCATCACCACTCTTCATCTCCAGAACTCTTTTTATTTTATAAAATTGAAACTCTATACTCATTACAATAATTCCCCATTCTCCCCTTCCCCCAAGTCTTGGCAACCCCCATTATACTGTCTGTCTCTATGGTTTTGAATACTGTAAATATTTTGTGTAAGTGGAATCATAAAGTATCTTCTTATGACTGGCTTATTTCCTTTAGCATAGTGCCCTAAAGATTCATCCATATTGTATGTATGTTGGAATTTCCTCCCTTTATAAGCTGAATAGTATTCCATTGTATGTATATACCACATTTCGCTTATCCATTTATCTGTTGATAGGCACTTGAATTCTTTGCACTTCTCGGCTATTGTGAATAATGTTGCTCTGCATATGGGTGTGCAAATCTCTCTTCAAAACTCTGTTTTCGATTCTTTTGAGTATACCCCCAGGAGTGGCATTGCTGTATCATCTGCAGTTTCACAGCAGCTATACCATTTTACATTCCCATCAACAGGGTACAAAGGTTCCAATTTCTCCATGTCCTTGACAGTGTGTTTTGTTTTTAAAGTAACCATCATAATTGGTGTGAAGGGGTATCTCATTGTGCCTTGATTTGCATTTCTCTAATGTTTAGTGTCCTATGTGCTTATTAGCTATTTGTGTATCTTCTTTGGAGAAATGACTATTCAAGTACTTTGTTCTTTTCTTTTCTTTTTTTTTTTTTTTAAGATTTTATGTGTTTATTTGACAGAGAGAGACAGCCAGCGAGAGAGGGAACACAAGCAGGGGAAGTGGGAGAGGAAGAAGCAGGCTCCCAGCAGAGCAGGTAGCCCGATGCAGGGCTCAATCCCAGAACCCTGGGATCACGCCATGGGCCGAAGGCAGACGCTTAGCGACTGAGCCACCCAGGCGCCCCATCTTTTGTTCATTTTTGAATTGGGTTGTTTGATTTTTGTTGTTGCATTTTAGGAGTTATGTATTCTGGATATTAGTCCCTTATGAGATATATGATTTGCAAATATTTTCTCCCATTCTGTGGGTTGCCTTTTTATTCTGTTTACAGTGTCTTTTGATGCACAGATTTTTAAAATTTTCATGGAGTCCAATTTGTCTGCCTTTTTTGTTGTTCCTTGTGCCTTTGGTGTCATATCCAAGAAATCATTGCCAAATCCAATGTCAGGAAGCTTTTATGCTATATTTTCCTCTAAGAGTTTTCTTGTTTCCTCTAAGACCTCTAAGGTCTTACATTGGATCCATTTTGAGTTAATTTTTGCATATGGTGTTAGGTAAGAGTCATACATTATTCTTTTGCATGGGAATGTCCAGTTTTCCCAAGACCATTTGTTGAAAGACTGTTTTTTCCCTATGGGCTGGTCTTGGCACCCTTGTCAAAAATCATTTGAATATATATGCAGAAAGTTTATTTCTGGATTGTCTATTCTATTCCATTTGTCTATATGTCTGTCTTTATGCTGGTATCACTCTATTTGGATTATTGTAATTTTGCTGTAAGTTTTAAAATCAGAAGGTATGAATGCTCCAGTTTTTCAAGATTGCTTTGGCTGTACAAGATCCCTTGAGAATCCATATCAATTTTAGAAATTTTTTTTTGCCATGGTTCTTTTTTATTTCTGCCAAAAATACCATCAGGAGTTTGAGAGTGAATGAATTTACATTGAACCTGTAGATTGCTTTGGGTGGTATTGACATCTTAACACTATTAAGTTTTCCAATCTGTGAACACTGGATGTCTTTCCGTTTATGTAGGACTTCTTTAATTTCTTTCAGCAGTGTTTTGTATTTTTCATTGTACAAGTCTTTCTCTTCCTTGGTTAAGTTAATTCCCAAGGATTTTATTCTCTCTCTCCCTCTCTCTCTCTCTCTCTTTTATTTTATTTATTTTTTTAAGCAGGGGGGAAGAGGCAGAGGGAGAGAGAGAATCTTAAGCAGGCTCCATGTCCAGTGCGGAGCCCAACGCAGGGCTCAATCTGACAACCCTGAGATCATGACCTGAGCTGAAATCAAGAGTCAGACGCTTAACCGACTGAGCCATCCAGGTGCCCCTTTTATTCTCTTTGATTCTAATATACATGGAACTGTTTCTTAATTTCTTTTTCAGATTGTTCATGGTTAGTATAAAGAAATACAAATGAAACTAGTGTGTTGACTTTGTATCCTTCTACCTTTTGAATTCGTTTATTAGTTGTAACAGTGTGTGTGTGTGTGTGTGTGTGTGTGTGTGTGTGTGTGATCTTTAGGGTTTTCTACATATAAGATCACATTATCACAAGCAGATTGTTATTTAGCCAAAAGTTCATGGGGACCTTCCATGCATATTTCTGAATACTTGCTCTGCCTAGTTCCCTCTTTCCAGTACCCTGCCATGTAAACCCTAGGTACTTCAACCTTCCCAAACTCTTATCTCTGTCTCTTTAACTCTTGAGACTACTGTGCTTTCTTTGAGTTCCCCTTTCTTACTCAACAGTGTAGAAATTCCTTGAGGGAGAAAGTCTGCAAAATCACAGGGCTCATCTTGTTGTTTCCCTGATTGCAGGGATCACAGTTCTGCGCTATCTCTTGTCAATATCTTAAAAACAATTCTACCACGTATTTTGTCCAGTTTTCCAGTTATTTACAGTGGGAGGGTAATTTAGAACCCTGTTATTCCTTCATGGTTAGTATAGAAAAGTAGGTATCTCCTCTTAAGTCTTTTTTTTTTTTTTAAGAAAAACATGTCTGTAACAAAGATTAATATCATGGCTTATGAAAAGCAGAGTTAATTCTTAGAAAATGTGTGAGAGTTAATGGAGTTGCTGAAACTAGACAGAGACATTTTTTTTGAACAAAATTTTCTTCTCCGAAGGAGTTGGAGGAGAACTTTCTGGTTGACAACTAAACATACATCCCCAAAGATGGAGACAGCATTCTGAAGTCCTAGCACTTCTGATGCATCCTGGCTGTTTCCAGATGGCGCACAGGATCCCAGGGGGACAGGGAAGGAGAATTCTTCTATCACAGCTGTTGATCTTGGAATTTCACAATTCTCCTGTGACATCCTTCTTTGTTTCTGAACTGCCTGTCTCTGCCTAGGAAATTCAAGCCGTCACAGGCTACATGAAGGCTGCAGGGACATCCGACTAAAGGATCTGCTTGTGTTGGGACTCTGTCCTTACGCCTGAGCACTAGGCTGACATTTTCTTTCTTTCTTTTTTTTTTTTTTTTAAAGATTTTATTTACTTATTTGACACAGAGAGAGACGGCCAACGAGAGAGGAACACAAGCAGGGGGAGTGGGAGAGGAAGAAGCAGGCTCCCAGTGGAGCAGGGAGCCCGATGCGGGGCTCGATCCCAGGACATGCCCTGGGCCGAAGGCAGACACTTAACGACTGAGTCACCCAGGTGTCCCTAAGCTGACATTTTCTTCTCTAAGATCTGCAACTGCCTTTCTTGTTCTACTGACTTCCAGCTTCTGTACTGCCCCAAAATATAGTCCTCCCCACTTTAACTAAGGTTGATTTCCGCTCTCTCCCCCCAACTCTCCCCACCTCCCCCCACCTCCCAGGGACCATATGGCAATATCTAGAGACTCTTCTTATTGTCACAACTTGCAGAGATGCCACTAACATCGTGAGTAGAGGCCAGGGATGCTGCTAGACATCTTCTAAGGCATGGAACAGCCCCCCCCCCCAAAAGAATTACCCAAGTTAAAGTGTCAGTAATACCCAAATTGATACCATGATTTAGAGACTTGATCGGATTCCACATGATTTTTTTTTTTGCAAGTCTATTTCATATATAGTGTTGGGAAATCCTACTGCATCATGTCACATCTAGTTACCTCTTGGTGACACTAAGATTGATCGGCAGATTTAGGTGTTGTCAGCCTGATCCAGCAATAATAAAGTTCCAGATCAGTTTTTCACCTCAGGTTTCAGCGGCCTTTGTAATCTTCATCTAAATCAATTACTTTAGTTGAGGTTTAAAAATTGTGGTGATCCTGTTTTTGTCAGTATCTCTGTATTACCCGGAAATTTTTTTATTAGGTTTTAATTTTAACTCCAGTGTAGTTCACCTACAGAGTTATATTAGTTCCAGGCGTACAACAGAGTGATTCAAAATTCCATACATCCCCCGGTGCTCACTGTAACAAGTGCGCTCCTTAATCCCCATCACCCATTTTGCCCGTCCCCCTACCAACCTCCCCTCTGGTAACCATCAGTGTGTTCTCTACAATTAAGAGTCTATTTCTTGGTTTCCCTCTCTCTCTCTCTATGCCTCTCTCTCTCTCTCCCTATGCTCATCTGTTTTGTTTCTTAAATTCCACATATGAGTGAAATCATGTGGTATTTGTCTTTCTCTGACTGACTTATTTTGCTTAGTATTTTACTCTCTAGCTCCATCCATATCATTGCAAATGGCAGGCATTCATTCTTTTTATGGCTGAGTAATACTCCATTATATATATACCACATCTTCTTTATCCATTCATCTGTTGTTGGACACTTGGTCTGCTCCCATAATTTGGGTATTGTAAATAATGCTGCTATAAACATAGGTGTGCATGTATCTCTTTGAATTAGTGTTTTTGTAGTTTTTTTTTAAGATTTATTTATTGGGGCACCTGGGTGGCTCAGTCAGTTAAGCATCTGCCTTCAGCTCAGGGCATAATCCCAGGGTCCTGGGATCGAGCCCCGCATCAGGCTCCCTACTCAGCGGGGAGTCTGCTTCTCCCTCTGCCCCTCTCCCTGCCTGTGCTTTCATTCTCTCTCTCCCAAATAAATAAATAATCTTTTAAAAAGTAAAGATTTATTTATTTATTTTAGAGGGAGGGAGGGAGAGGAAGTGCAGTGGCGAGGGGTAGAGGGAGAGGAAGAGAGAAACTCCAAGCCCACTCTGTGCTGTGTGGAGCCCCACGTGGGGCTCAATCTCAAGACTCTGTGATCACAACCTAAGCTGAAACCGAGAGTTGCTTGCCCAACCAACTGTGCGACCTAGGCACCCTGGGTTTTTGTATTTTGGGGTAGATACCCAGTAGTGCAATTACTGGATTGTAGGGTAGTTCCATTCTTAACTTTTTGAGGAAACTGCATACTGTTTTCCACAGTGGCTGTACCAGGTTGCATTCCCACCAACAGTGTGAGAGGGTTCTCTTTTCTTCACATCCTCGCCAACACTTGTTGTTTCTTGTGTTCTTGATTTTACTCATTCTGACAGGTGTGAGGTGATGTATCATTGTCATTAGCTAGAAATGTTTGAAGAACTCTCAATCATTGTCAGTCTGGTTACCCACAGGTAGAGTTTGTAGAGGGTGAATAAATGCTGGACTACTTCTCTTAATTTGCCAGCTTTCAGAAAAAAATGGATTGATATGCTGATAATCGTCAAAAGTGATTATTGAGCTATTTGTTTTGGGTTGTTGGGTTGTTTTTCTGTGTGTTTTGTTTGTTTGTTTGTTTTTTGTTTGTATCATAATGAGCATCTGTACATATTTGATGTGTTTCAATTCATTGTAGGCATTATACTTTTTAAGTACCCTTATTTAGATAGAATTGACATGCAATACACTTCACATATGTGAAGTTTACAATCTGATAAATTTTGATGTACGTGTAACTTAGGAAACCTTCACCACAATAAAGATAATAAACATATCCAATACCTTGACTTTTTGATGCTTAAATTTTCCCATCTTCGGACCCTTGTAACAATTAGATAGCTTCTTTGTTTTTCCTGTCCCAGACCCGAATCAGTCATTTCTTCAAAGAGTTCTACAACCTTTTAGTGGGAAATGATATTTGGAAACTATTGTCAGGGCCCCTTATTAGTTAAATACTGCTTAGAGGCCTCTTCAGTCAACAGAACTAGGAAATACATTTAAAAAAAAAATATTTTATGTATTTATTTGTCAGAGAGCGAGAGAGACAGAGAGAGTACAAGCAGAGGGAGTGGCAGGCAGAGGGAGAAGCAGGCTCGCTGTAGGGAGCCTGATGCGGGACTTGATCCCAAAACCCTGGGGATTCTGACCTGAGCCAAAGGCAGACGCTTAACCGACTAAGCCACCCAGGTGCCCCGGAAATACATTTTTTTTAAAAGAGAAAATGCACTGTGTTCTTAGTAATATTTCTTTTTCTTTTCTTTTTTTTTTTTTTGTTTTAAGATTGTAGTTTTAAGTAATCTCTATACCCAACATGGGGCTCAAATCTACAACCCTGAGATCAAGAGTTGCCTGCTCTACTGACTGAGCCAGCCAAGTGCCCCAACTAATACTTGTAATTCAAATTTAATATTACAATGTTTTCACTTAATCTCTTTGGTGTTAGATGTGTTTTCCCTTTCACCGAAAAATGTTAGTTCTAATGCATAGCATACTCTTTTTAAATATATTTACATGTATTTTTAAATATATTTATATATATAAATATATAAATAAATATAAATATATTTACATGTATTTTTAAATATGTTTACATGTCTTTTAAAATATATTTACATGTATTTTAAAATAACAATATCATTATTACTGACACTATGATTACTGAGTATCATTTAAGATTTCTTCACTATTCTTTCTGTTCTTAGAATACAACCTATAGGGAATATATAGGCAAATGATGTGTTTTAAATTCACCTGAAATTGTTATTTTTCTCTGTAGTCAAGCCACTAACTTCATATGTGGTGTCATAGTCCGGATTCCCTAGAAAACATAGCCTGAATCAAAAGCTTCCTTGTTAATACTCTACTGGGGAGTGCAATCCCAGGGAATCAGGCATGACAGGACCGAAGAGTGGGGCAGGGAAGACGGAGGGCAGATACAAGGGGCTGGCTACTGCGTGGTAGCAAGTGTGTTGCTCCATCCCAGACAGACCATTTGCATGACTGCATCTCAAGGTAGGTCATCATGGGGCAGGAAATGGGCTTTTATTTGGTGGCTCTCATTTCTTATTTGTCAGGGTTTTGCTCCCTGGGGTCATTAGTTCTCCTGACTTCTGAGTCATGCATGTACGGGCATTGTGCCAGCCTGTGGTATCTCGTGCTTTGGTAGCAATAGGCAGGCTGTAGGGTAGGAGGCGGGAGGCTTGTGCTACGTGTGTGTGAGGGGAGGTGCTGATGGACCGTGTCTGGGTAAGTTGGTCACCGGGGCGGTTGCCAGTCAGAATCTAGGTCGAGTTGGTCACCATAGAAGTGGCTGAGGTAAAACAAGTAGTCAAGAGCCTTGGAAGACAGGTGAGAGTGCAAAGATCTGAGGTAAAATCTGCGAGGTGTTGCAGTCACCCTCCTCGTACTGCTCAGTGCTGCTCCTCGCCCTCATTATGCCCGGTCTCATACTACAATATGGATTCTCTCCCATTGTGGGGACAAAATGCCTTCACTCCTTCCAAGAGGGACCGTGCAAGTCCAATCACTCACAGAAGTCCCTTTAATGCGGTAACCAGCACAATCTCTGTAAAGACTTAAGGCGAGTGAGTTAGGGAAATAAACTACAGTTCTCTGAAGCTACAGCTGGCGCCAAGGCTGTAAGGGATACTCACAGCATCTCTTTCCTCCATTACTCGTTCTAGATTCCCTTGCTCTTGTTTTAATACTTTGGTTGGCCTAATTGCTTTCCAGAGTACTAACCCAGACTTTCATTTCTGAAGGATCTGAGCCTTTAGTTGCCTTTCCCTTGTCAAACTGTAGTTGTTACAATTGCTTATTTTCTGTTCTCACTGGGTATGGGAGTACCCAGAGATGTTCCAGTGAATCGCCTAGACTCCAGACATATTCCTCCTGACTCCGTTGTGCATACCAGGAACACTGGCCCCTCATTGCCATCAGGGGCATTCACCGGCCAGTATGGTAGCTCCACCATCTCGAGGTTCACAGGCATAAGGACCCCAAAGTGTCCAGATGTTAATTGTAGCACCCAGTTCAGTGGAACCCACACTCTGTCCCCTGAGAAACATGCTCCTCCTCTCTGAATCAGACAGAGCCTAAGATTGTGGGGTCAATTTAAATGCATCTGGGTTATTTAAACCATCTGTAAATAGGTCTCCTGCTCTTCCTGCCTTTTCCATTCTGCCAGCTGAGGTGTTGTTTGAACTTGTTCACAGTTCACAAATCATGGAATTTTTTATGGGCACGGGGGTTTAAAAAGAGCAATAAAATATCTCTGTTTAAAGGGCATCTGTTATCAGCACTCTTTTCCCCATCACCCAGAATTGATGTGGTCCTTCTTTTATCTTTTGATTTGAGATGCTCTAATTAAAGTCCATCCCTCTGTATCTCACTATCAGTCGCTTAATTTTCCCATTTAGTTCCCATGGCTTTACTCCCATAAGGGCCCCTCCCCCCATCCATGAGGCCCTGCTGTAAGGATCTAGCCTGTGCCAAATATTTACAGATCTTGTACTCCGTGCCCAGTGCAGTTCTCAGGACTAAGGACTCAGTGGTGGCCCAAGCCAACTTGGCCTGTTACCCTCATGGAATGCAGAGCTGGGAAATAAAAAACAGGTAAACAAGATAATAGCATCTAGTGATAAGTGCTTTGGAGAAAACATAATATATTTAGGTCTTCATTGAGGATACAGCACACATGTGCTGAGATCTGAATGTCAAAAGGGGCCAGCCATGGGAGGACTCAAGGAGAATGTTCCAGGCAGTGGGCACTGCAAATGCAAAATCCCTGAGGTATAAATGAGAATAATGAGGTAGAAGTTTGAAAGTAATGAGTTCCCAGTAATGAGGTCAGAGAACCAGTAGGGGCCAGATCACATAGGGCCTTGTAGGGGTGGGGGAAAGAAAAGAAAAGAAAAGGAAAGAAAAAGATTCTCTGGCAGCTGTGATGAAACTGAATTAGAGAGAGGTAAGAGTAAAATCCAGGAGACCGGTTACCTAATAGGTAACTACAGTGATCCAGGTGAGAGATGAGATGGAGAGTTAATAGGGCCTATGTTAGTGATATAGTCTACTACCAACTACATACTTCTGGGTCTCTATCACTTCCTGCCTGATACTGCAGTTAACTTCCTGCTAGACTAGGAGATTCCTAATGCCAGGTCATCCTGAGAACTAAATAATTTTAAGACAGTAATAAATGTGTGTTGAGTCTATCTACAGTAGTAATTTCTGCAAAGGAATTTAGCATTGACAAAGCCTTTTTTTTCTTTTCCTTTTTTTTTTTAAAGATTTGTTTATTTTACAGAAAGAGAGAGAGAAAACACATGTGTGTGCAAGCAGGAGAAAGGCAGAGGGACAGGGAGAGAAGCAGACCCCCACTGAGTGAAGAGCTTGACACGGGGCTCGATCTCATGACCCTGAGACCATGACCTGAGCCATAATCAAGAGTCCAATGCTTGGGGTGCCTGGGTGGCACAGCGGTTAAGCATCTGCCTTCGGCTCAGGGCGTGATCCTGGCGTTATGGGATCGAGCCCCACATCAGGCTCCTCCGCTATGAGCCTGCTTCTTCCTCTCCCACTCCCCCGGCTTGTGTTCCCTCTCTCGCTGGCTGCCTCTATCTCTGTCAAATAAATAAATAAAATCTTAAAAAAAAAAAAAGAGTCCAATGCTTAACCGACTGAGCCACCCAAATGCTCTGACAAAGCCTTTTCCTAATCCATTATTTCGTTCCATTCTTTTTTCAAGTCTGCAAGGTAGCTATGATTAGGCCACGGACTTTACATGTTCTCTTTAATTTAATACTTACCATGACCTTGTGAGGTAGAGACTATTAGTTTGTTTAGAGCTGAGAGATGAGCAAACTGCCAAAGTCACACAGTCAGTTAATGGGGGCATCAGTTTGTACTCGGGCCTCCCTGGACAGCACGAGATGGATGTACTTGTGGCTTTTGCAAGACAAAACTTTGCCTCAAGCCTAATTTGTTTCATCAGTCCAAACACCCCTAGCAGAAGCCTGAGGATCTATAATATATTACGGGTGCAGATATTACCTTTCTCATTCATTTGTTGGGGCAGGAGACCAAACAAACAAAAAACTATTGCTGACATCTCCATGGTCTGCTTTACTCAGCAATCAGTGTCCCCAACTAATAGAAAATATCTTACATTCCAGCCACTCAGAAATTGAAGGCTTCTTCTAGGATTTCCATGACTCAGAAGGACAGAATTTGTCCTTTATCAGGAACAAAATGGTAAGGCATCAACAAAGCCCTATTACTAGGATTAGAGAAACAAATGTATTATTTAGATTCTTTAAAATAGCTCTCAGTCATAAATCCTAGTGTATGGCATAACACTAGGACTCAAAAACTATCACACACACACATACACACACAATCCTTCCATAGAGTGATGAAACTCATTTAGTCGGCCATTAAACTGTGTGTAGTATGTGGTTCAGAGTCTGGCTCAGCATAAGTACTCAATAAATATTTGTTGAGTGAATTCCTAAAATCTATAGATTAGTATAAATAATAAATCTATTAAAGAGATCTTTAGAATGTTCTAGAACTTCACTATCCGATACAGTAGTCATTATCCACATGTGACAACTGAATACTTGAAAAATGACTAGTCCAAATAGAGATATGGGGTAAGTGTAAAATACACATCAGATCTTAAAGACAATACAAATTTTAAAGAAGAATATTTTGGATATATTGTGTTAAATAAAATATATTACTAAACATAGTTTCACCTGTGTGAAATGTGGCTACTAGAGTATTTAAAATTACACATGTGGCTCACATTATATTTTGATTGGACAGCACTGCTCCAAAAGGCAGAGTAAAGTTCAGGGGGAAAAACTGTTCTTAAAGGAGAGGGCAAACCATTAAATAATTGCACTTTCCATAGTTTTCACCTTGAATTTATCAAGAAATCATAGGTTTCTTCCAAGGCCAGCTTCTCCCATGGCTAACAGAGGACATCAGGATTCTATGTAGGTCAGAGGGGCAGACTGGCAGCTCATAGGTGTGGCTTGCAATTATTGTTGACAGAGTAATCTTCTTAAAAAATGAATGAGTTACTATCATTTTTAAATGGGGAGATTTCATACACAGCTCCAAATTTGTAGGTGCTCTTTTTTTAATTTAAATTTTAATCTAAATTAATGTTAAATTTAATTTAACATACAGCACAATATTGGTTTCTGGAGTAGAATTCAGTGATTCAGCACTTACATACAACACCTAGTGCTCACCGCAACAAGTGCTCTCTTTAATACCATCCCCCATCTAGCCCATCCCCCACCCACCTTCCTCCATCAACGCTCAGTTTGTTCTCTATCGTTCAGAGTCTTTTTTTTTTTAAAGATTTTATTTATTTATTCGACAGAGATAGAGACAGCCAGCGAGAGAGGGAACACAAGCAGGGGGAGTGGGAGAGGAAGAAGCAGGCTTATAGCGGAGGAGCCTGATGTGGGGCTCGATCCCAGAACACTGGGATCACGCCCTGAGCCGAAGGCAGATGCTTAACCGCTGTGCCTCCCAGGCGCCCCCGTTCAGAGTCTTTTATGGCTTGTTTCCTTCCCTCCTTTTTTTTTCTTTTCCCCCTTCCCATATGTTCCTCTGTTTTCTTTCTTAAATTCCACATATAAGTGAAATACGGTATTTGCCTTTCTCTGACTTATTTCACTTAGCAAAATATATTCTAGTTCCATCCACATTGTTGCAAATGTCAAGATTTCATTTTTTGGATGGCTGAGTGATATTTCATTGTGTGTGTGTGTATATATATGTGCATATATACACACACACATATATATATATATCACATTTCTTTATCTATTCATCAGTCAATGGACATTTGTAGGTGCTCTTTTAAAAATGGGAACCTCTTGGGGCACCTGGGTAATGTAGTCAGTTAAGTGTCCAACTCTTGGTTTCAGCCCAGGTCATGATCTCGGGGTTGTGAGATGGAGCTCCACTCAGTGCAGAGTCGGCTTGGAGTTTCTCTCTCCCTCTTCCTCTATCCCTCCCCATCGTAGATGCTCTCTCTCTCAAATAAATAAATAAGACTTTTAAAAAAATTTAAAAAGTAAGAATGAGAAGTTCTAGGGGCCTGGTTGGCTCTGTCAGTAGAGCATGTGATTCTTGATCTCAGGGTCATGAGCTCAAGCCCCAAGTTGGGTGAAGAGCTTACTTAAATAAATAAAATAAAATAAAATAAAGGTATTACCTATAAAAAGAAATGGGAAGTTCTAGCAATACTGGTCTTACATGGAAGCCATCAGCTACAGCTAAAAAGTAGAAACCACCTTTGGACAGAGAATGGACTCTCCAGTTTGCCATACTATGTTCTCTACACTGAGGCAAATTCTTACCAGTAGAGTTAAAAAAAAAAAAGTAAAATATTTCTTGTAACTATGTCTTAATTCAAAGAAAAAAGAAAAGTAGACCAAGAAGGTGTATATTTCTTTGAGGAAGTGAAGACCATTCCATGGTGTTTAATACAACTACAACGTTTGTCTGTCGAAGGAATATATCTTAAATCAGAATCATGCAATAACTCCGGAGGGTATACGATTTTGCAATCTCTCATCTAGTTTGGCTGGATCCAACATTATCCAAGATGTTGAATAGTAGCAAGTCGTCTTTGAGGTTTCAGTTGATGTAAAGTCACATCTGTTTGCTTCCAGATATATCTCAAAGATCTAAGAAAAGTTCCAAGGTATTGTTATGCAGTTTTTGCAGACCTGGTTAAGATCTACATGATACAGGCCTGAAAGTAGTGCCCTTCCATCCTTTAATGTAGTCTTCACAGAACTTCAGCTTCCAAAGCACCTGTCCTGTCTTGCCTATCAACCCTGTGAAGTGTGTAGGGGTGGAATTCCACAGATGGGGGAGGCAGAGTGACTTCCTAGGTACACAAGTAGTCTGGGAAAAGCATACACCAGACCCAGACCCCTCTGTCTTCTCGAGGCCTTCTGGAGGATGATGGCAGGAGAAAAAAAGTGGAATTGAGAAAGAGATCTAAACAGAGGTGGCAGTTTGAAGGGACAAAGAAAGTGCAAAGGAAGTCAGATAGTGAAGGGTGGAAATTAGGCAGTGGAAAGAGTGAGGGCCTGCCTCCAAGGGGCTGAGGCAGTGCGTCAGCGGCTTTGGGGCAACCTCATTCCACCAATGGCAAAATGGAGTCAAGTGTGCCCAAGGACGTCCAGCACTTTGTCAGATGGGCACTAGACCCTGAACCCATGTATCCCAATCACAGTCCAGATCTTCCCTATCACAGGGACCACGGACCAAGGGGCCTGAGGCAGGTGGGAGCAGAGTTGCCACCTGGGTGGATGGAAAGCTCTCCCCAAGGCTGGTAGGGCCATTAACTGTCAAAGACTCAAGCAGCCTAGTAAGCGACTCTGAAGCCCCGATTTTCACGTGGCCAAGGCCTTTCACAGCTTCTAGCTCAAGCGGCATCAGAAATACCCGAATGCCATTCAGGGACTTTCAGAATCTCCTGAGAGATGATCAGGCGCTTTTGGAAACGTCATGGATGGAATCAAACATCAAAGGGCCGGTATTTTGGAAGGGCCACAATCTCCTAAGAAATATTCTGGAATACTGGAGACTATGGGAAAATGGTTAAGAGGCTGGCAAAAATCTGCCCACCAGCATTCGGGAATTTCCGGAGCTTCTCGAGGAGCACTCGGGAGCTCTCGCCTCTTTGCGATCTATTCAGGAGACTTGGGTCCCTGCAGATGCGTTTGTTGCCTAAATCGTAACGGCGACAGATACCGACAGTACGTCGGCAATTTCCGGAAATGTTCGGTATTGGCCCGAGAGTGGCGCCCTCTGATGGCGGGAACTATCACCACCAGTATCCCCCGGGCTGCGCCAGCATGCGCAGACGCAGTTGCGCGCCGGCGGCCGTTCAGACCGGACGTGGTTGCTTCTGAGGTCACTTCCGGCGGGTGACGGTGCGGACGGGTCAGAAGCGTAGAGGCGGCGGCAAAATGGCGGCGCCTGAGGAGCGGGATCTAACCCAGGAGCAGACAGAGAAGCTGCTGCAGTTTCAGGTAGCAGCGAGTACTCGGTGCAGCAAATGCCGCCACGGGCTGGGGAGTGGGCCCCTGGAGGAGCCCAGAACCCTTCTCAGATTGGGCCCGAGATTCTTCTCAGACCAGTGGCAGCCCCCTCCCCCCCAGACACCAACTGCCCTGCTGCTCCCGGCCCCCGAGCCTCTGTCGGTTCTCGGCCTTCCAGCCAGGGTTGCGGCCCTCTCCTCTCCCCTCAGCGGGTCAGCTTCCCTGGTTTCCCTTAGCGGCACCCGTCCTCAACCATTCTTCCCAGTCCGGTTACCCGTCGGACTTTCTCCGCCCTTCGACTCTAGATCTACCGAGATGCTTAATCCCCACCGCGGAGCTGGCCTCGTTTCGGGTCTCTGGAAAACCTACCAGCATCCCATGCTATTTCTACAAATATTTACTGATGGTCTCTTGGGTTCCTGGTCCTGTATTGGGCGCTCTTGTGGGGGAGGGGGCAGACCTGGCCCCCACCCTAAAGGTGTGGGTGGACACCACATAAGGAAACAATGCAACAGTTATGAGTGTCATCAGTGGCTTCTGACGGGGTTTTTTCACCCTGGGCCT
Source organism: Ursus arctos (assembly GCF_023065955.2). NCBI lineage: Eukaryota > Metazoa > Chordata > Mammalia > Carnivora > Ursidae > Ursus > Ursus arctos. The sequence continues at coordinate 62,113,394 of NW_026622819.1, forward strand.
ATTCCTGGACTCACATTCTTGACAGTGCTTGAGGTGGGTGGTAACTTGCAGAAATCTGCCTCCTTTTAGTGGTTGTCGTGTTAAGAACTTCTGGCACTAAGCACTTATTTCCGAGTTGGGGAATCTGATTGGAGGAGACCACTAGGGTGGGTACCTTGGCTCTTTATTACCCTAATGGATACCCCTTTCCTTATTTCTAAAATACTTCTCTTAAAAAATGTCTACCCCCTAAGGATATTGTGTAGATCAAATGAGTTTAGGGATGTATGAAAGGTTTGTAAACTGAAATGTTTGTTCCCAAGCCGAATCGCTACTGTTAATCATTATTTAACTTAGGATAGAATTAAAGTTAGTGGTACACTTATTTCCTAATATAAAATGTGCTAAACATTCATTAATAAAGCATAATTTACCAAGAACTTCAGTGCTTAGGCACTGCTGGTTCAACTGCCATTTATTGAGTACTTACGATGTTGTAAGTACTTTGCTAAACACATAGTCTACATGATCGCATTTAATACAACCCTATGAAACTCATTACAATCCCTATTTTACAGATGAGAAATATGAGGCTTAAGAGGTAACATACTTAGGTTATAGAACCAGTAAGTGGTGGTATCAGATTTAAAGCCAGATCCATCTTTCCAGAAACTTTCCTGAGCTCTTGACTTGTGTGCTATACCACCTGTGTAAGTATCAGTGTACAGCTGAGATTGGAATGCAAATGTTGTGATACCAAGTCTTTTTTTTTTTTAACATGTTAGCACTTTTCTGTACTTCCCTTGATTAGATTTCACTATAATTTGAGGTGGATTTTTCTCTAAATTGAGCAGTGGGTCAGAAGTGTATACATGGAAAAATACTATTAACAGTTGACATTTGATTGGAGTTTTGAGTAGAGAAATTGAGGACACAGTAAATTAGGATCAGAGTGAATAAACAGCAGACAACCAGCCTCCTCTTCCTGGTAGACCACTTATTTCAGAATTTTCTTTAATTTGGCAGACCATTTTACCCCTTACAGCTCTTTAGGGGTAAGCTCCCAGAATGAGTGTTATGAGGAGATGTGAGTTATATGTCATGATGTACTTGGGCTGATACTGGGAAGACATGAATATGTGGTAGTATTTCTGAGGTAGAGTACATGGGTACCTCCATTTTGTCTTCATCGGACATTTATATCGGTAAGAGGTGAGCTCTAGGTTAAAGTTGTATTAAGATTGCTTTGTGAGGGGTGCCTGGCTAACTCAGTTAGTAGAGCATGTGACTCCTGATCTTAGTGTTGTGAGTTCAAGTCCCAGGTTGCGTGTAGAACTTAAAAACAAACAAACAAACAAAAAAAAACAGATTGCTTTATGAAGTTGGATTTACCAAGGCAGTTGCATTTGTGTGTTCCTTAAGCAGTTGCTGGAGCAGGTTCATCATTCAGTTGCCATTGAACATTCTTTGAAACTTACTAGGTGTCGAGCATTATACCAGGTATTTAATGTACCTTAACTCTTTTAAACCTCTTAATAACATTTACGGAATTAACTCTCATTCATTTTGTTAATGAAGAAATAGTTTCTGAGAGGTCAGATAACTCACACGTGTAGTTAAGTGGCAGAGATTTAGAAATCCATACCCATAACCATCTTAGCTATAACCTGTTGGAGAAGCAAGATACATACATACATGAATAATGAGTATCCTGCAGTATATTAGTGCTCATAGTGTAATATAGTATAAACAAACTGCTGTGGGAATTTAGGGAGGGATGGGAGTATATCCATGGAGGTGGGAAGAGAAGAGAGAAGGATGACTTAGGAGTTAACCATTTATTAAGTATCCACTATGCCTTTGGCATGGTGCTAGATAGATAGTTGATAACTATTATGCTTAATTCTCACAGTAGCCTTGTAAAGTGCCATAGATAATATAGCTGCTCCTAAGTGAGGAAACAGATCTATTGAAGTATTTGCCTAAGTTCATTAAGTTATTAAAGAGGATGGAATTAGAATTAGAAACTTAGTGGGTCTGGATCAGGCTTTAAGGCTGGGCTCTTTCCACTGTACTTTGCTAGTTTTGAAGGAGGAACAGAATTTCAGCAGGTGGTAGGCAGAAGGATGCTCAAAGCCGAGGAAATGGCTTGAGCAATGTATGAAGATGGAATAGTGTGGAGTGTGTGTTGTGATGGATTTAGAGAATTGGAAGTGGAAAATAAGATTGGATAGGTAAATTAGACCAGATTTTGGAGGCTTTTCAAAGCTGTGCAGGATGGTTTAAATTTTAATTTGTATACGTAGGGAGCCATCAAAGGTTTTCCCCCACTAGAGAGTAGCGTAACACTAGGTTTCAGGTTTGCTTCCCTTACAGTATGGAGCGTGTGCTTGGAATATCCATAGGAGTCAGGACAGAACTGGGCCGTGCTGCTAGGAACTAGTTCTCAATGTGGTGCTTCATTCGATACATTGAAATTAGTGAAGTAAAATATTTTAGAAATCTTAGGTTTCCTCTTTTTCACTTTTTTTGTGACATGTGATTTAACTGGAACTCCCTAGAGTATATTTATCATGCTTCTCAGTCCATTTGATGTTTTCTTATGATTTTTCTAGTTATCCTTTTCTCCTGTTTATTTTGGAACCAATTGAGTATGAATAGTGAATGCACACATTTGTTTTAAGCAGTTTCAAATGGAAGAGAATAGGTCTTAAGAAGAGTTAATGCAGGGACGCCTGAGTGGCTTGGTGGGTTAAATGTCTGCCTTTGGCTCAGGTCATGGTCCTGGGGTCCTGGGATCGAGCTCAGTGTCAGGCTCCCTGCTCAACAGGGAGTCTGCGTCTCTCTCTCCCTCAGCCCCTCTCCCCAACTTGTGCTCTCTCTTTCACTACTCTACCTCAAGTAAATAAATAAAATCTTAGGGAAAAAAAGAATTAATAGAGGTATGGGTAAGGTTACTTTTACTGAAGTCCATTTTCCCAGATTTCCAAATATAACATATTCCCCTAGTGCCTTGGTTTACTGCTTCTAGGTTGCTGTTTCAACCTGTGGAGAAAGATGACATGAACAGAGAGAAGGGACTAAAGGAGCTATATGCATGGCCAGTGGAGGAAGAAGTGATCCCTTTCTACTTTTGTACAAGTGTAAGAAATTTCTTTCCTTTTAAATGAATATTAGGGTGTATGAACTTTGTTCTTTTAAATTATAGAAAGTTAAGCCTGAACTCTGGCCTGTAGAATTAAGCTTATAATTCACTTAGAAAATCTCTCTTTTTGGCTTTATCTGACTCTTTGTTACCTAAAAGAAAAAGAATAACACAATACTCTTTGTTCATGTATTTTAAAAAAATCGGAGTGATCTGTTTGAATTTTTTGCCCTGGAATTTGGTATCGTAGGAAAACCATGAGCTTTGAAACTTGGGGCAAACCTGAATTAGCCTTTCAGCTTAGCTTCGCATGAGTTGTGTGACCTTGGGCATGTTCCCACTTTCTTGAATCTTTCCTCCCCTATAAAATGGGGATACTATTACATAATTCACAGTAGTTTTTGTTTTTTACTTTAAAAAAAGCTATCAAGTAATGCATACTTATGCAAGTCAGTAACGTAAAATTGTAAAAGTGTAATTAAATTTCATCTTATTCCCCTTTCCTCCTTCCTGGTTTACTGTGCGTCTTTCTATACTTCTCTCTTCTGCATATACAGGTATACATACTTAATGTATAAGCTCTCTTACCCGTCACTTGACTGATTAGTTGGAGCGGATGGCTTCCATTTCCTCAGATCTACTCTGTAGTATGTCCAAGTATTTCTGCTTTCACCAGTTGAGTTGTATGCTTGACAAAAGTCAGTTTTATTTTTAAAAATTTTTTTAAAGATTTTATTTATTTATTTATTTATTTATTTATTTGACAGAGAGAGCAAGCAGGGGGAGCAACAGAGGGAGAGGGAGAAGCAGGCTCCCTGCTGAGCAGGGAGCCCGACAAGGAGCTCGATCCCGGAACCCCGGGATCATGACCTAAGCCGAAGGCAGACACTTAGCCAACTGAGCCACCCAGGTGCCTCAAAAGTCAGTTGTATATGCTCCCAAACCACTCTGTGCTGGTTATATTTGTGATAAAAATACAATACATAAGCCATCAAAATACAGTGTTAGAGTTTTTATCTGAAAACTAAATTAAATGCTTTGGAAAAGGTCTATAGGGTCAAGTTGCTAGAAAATTGTTGTTCAATTAGGTGTGAGCAAGATAGGTGTAAAGATAAGTTTGGAAAAAATAATTGAGGTCCAGTATTGTGCACATAATCCTTGGCAAGTGCTTGGAGTTCTTGCACTCCAAGAAATTAAATCAGTGTCTTATGGATATGGTTTATGCTAGAAGGACTCCAAAGAATGCTGGTCGACCCGTGCCCTAAAGAAAAGAGTAGGCTTTCATCAAAAGATTGCTGCATAAATATATATGCTTTATGTTTTAAATGAAATGTATAAGTAATATATGGAATGTTTTTATCCCTCACTTTAAGTGACTTTTTAAATTAATTGACTAGGAAGTCTTATTTGCATTGGGTAAGAGCTTCTGCTATCTTTGTCTTAATAAAGGTAGGATCATACATATATAAGAAAGTCAGCATAGCATAGTAAGTTGTCGTAAAGACTGGCTGTGAATAAGACAGCCTGGATTTGAATCCTAGCTTCTCCAATTATTAACTTTGTGAACTTGGGTGAGTTACTTAACCTTTCTACTTTAATTTTTTCATGTGTGTACTTACTGTATTACCTAACTCAAGAGGTTGTTTTGGTAATTAAATGTTAATACATCTAAAGCACTGACAAATATTAAGTGCTTGAATGTTAAACATTATTACAGTTTCTGCTTTTTGGTTTTTAAAAACTTGAAGGACAATTAGCTTGTTTTCATTTTTTGATTTTGTACAACTAGTGTCACAGTGAATATTGTTGTACAGAAACATTTATCCCATTCTCAACTTTTTTCAGGACCTGTTATGTGCTAGTACAGTTGTAGTCACAGGATACAATGGAATATTAGGTATAATTCCTACCCTTGTGGATCTCACATTCTATTGGAAGAGGGAAGAGTCAAAATAAATAAATGGAATATAGGCTATGTTAGATGGTGATAAATGCTGTGGAGAGAAATAAATAGGGAATTTTGAGAGGGGGTGTTTAAATTTTTTTTTTTTTTTTTTTTTTTTTTAAGATTTATTTGACAGAGAGACAGCCAGTGAGAGAGGGAACACAGCAGGGGGAGTGTGAGAGGAAGAAGCAGGCTCCCAGTGGAGAAGCCTGATGCGGGGCTCTATCCCATAATGCCAGGATCACGCCCTGAGCCGAAGGCAGACTCTTAACGACTGCGCCACCCAGGCGCCCCCCCCCCCCCTTTTTTTTTAAGATTTATTTATTGGGTGCCTGGGAGGCTCAGTTAAGCATCCGCTTTGGGCTCAGGTCATGATCTCAGGGTCCTGGGATCAAACCCTGTATCAGGCTCCCTGCTCAGCAGCAAGTCTGCTTCTCCCTTTCCCTCTGTATCTCTCTCTTGCTCTCACTGTCTCTCAAATAAATAAGTAAAACTTAAAAAAAAAAAAAAAGGATTTATTTATTTATTTTAGAAAGAGGAAGGGAGAGAGGGAGAGATCACACTGTGAGCAGGGGAGGAGCAGAAGGAGAGGGAGAGAGAAACTCAAGCAGACTCCCCCTGCTGAACCTGGACCCAGAGGCAGGGCTCCATCCCAGGACCCTGAGATCATGACCTGAGCTAAAATCAAGAGCTGGCCACTTAATCAGCTGAGCCACCCAAGGGCCTGGGAGGTGGGGTGTTTAATTTTAAATAGGATTATAAAGGGAAGGCCTTCTTGAGAGTGTGTCAATTGTGGGATAACCTAAAGTTAAAGTACTAAACAAATCATGTGGGTACTTAGGGGAAGAGGACTCCAGATAGAGGGAATAAGGCATATAAGAGTCCTAAGGCATGGCCTCAACGGACCTTGTCCAGGAATGGCAAGAAGTGTGGCTAGAACTGAGAGAGGGAGGGAGGAAGAAAGTAGTAGGAGACAGGGTCAGAGTTAAAGGCAGGGCTAGTTCACAAATGGCCTTGTAGGCTATTGTAAAGATTTTGCCTTTAACTCTGAAGCAGGTTGGATTTTGAGTGATGACAAGATTTATGATTTATTAGGGTCACTGTGGCTGTTTTCTTGAGGATAGCCTGAAGGAAGGTAAGGGAGGAGTAGGGACACCATTTAAGAGATTTTTGTGGTGATGCAAGACTCCTTGAACCAGGATGAAGTAGGAAAGTAATCATGAGGAGTAGTTGGATTCTGAATATATTTTGAAGGTAAAGTGGATGGGATTTTCCAAGGGATTGTATGTGAAATGAGAGAGAGGAAGAAAGTAAGAGTATCTCGGCTTTTTGACCTAAGTAACTGGAAATGGAAGTCATTAACTGGGATTAGGAAGGCTCTGGGAGGAGCACATTTGGGTGTGGGGGTGAGATAAGTAGCTCAGTTTTGATCATGTAAAGTTTGAGGTTTCTGTTAGACACCCAAGTGAAGATGTCTAACTGGATATTCTAGTATTGAGTGCAGGAGAATGATCGAGCCTAGCAATGCAAACTTGGAAATCATCTGCATGAAGATAATATTTAAAGCCCTGAAACTGTTTGAGATCATCTGTAGAGCAAGAATACATAAACAAATTTTGATATTTGAAGGTGTTTTTGTCGTTGATGTCACCTAAGCTTTTTTTGAGCGTTCACAGTTGACCCTTGAACAACATGGGTTTGAACTGCACAGGTCTACTTATAAATGGATTTTTTTCAATACAGTACTGTAAATGTATTTTCTCTCATCATTTTCTTGGTAACATTTGCTTTCCACTAGCTTTATTGTAAGGATACAGTATATAATACATACAAACATATAAAATATGTGTTAATCCACTGTGTTATCAGTAAGGCTTCTTTCTGTTCAACAGTAGGCAAGTTTGTGGGAGTCAAAAGTTATCCTTGATTTTCAACTGCATGGAGCTCGGTGCTCCTAATTTCCATGTTCAGTTGTTTACTGTATTCTGTCCAAAGTGCTGTAGATTCATTGTGTCATTGATTCCTCTCAAAAAGTAAATGGTGTAAGTTCTGGTGTTGGTGAGTAAACTAGGATGAGTACGTAATTTACCTAAGGTTAGTAGCGACAAGTTTATATTTGAATCCAGATCTCTGGATTCTTTCCTCCTCTTTCCTAGCACTGCCTCTCCAGCGCTAAGTGTTGATTAGTTTTCAACTACGGTAGGGGAATAGGACCAATAACAATAGCTTTGTGGTAGGGTTTTTTTTTTTTGTTTTTTTTAAGATTTACTGATTTATCTGAGAGAGAGCGCACGCGTGGTGGGTAGGGGTAGAGAGAGGTGAAGAGAGAAGCTCATGTAGACTCCGAGCTGAGTGTGGGGCCAGATGTGGAGCTCGATCCCGTGACCCTGAGATCATGACCTGAGCCAACATCAAGAGTCAGTCACTTAACTGACTGCACCACCCAGGCCCCCCGCTCTGTGGTAGTTTTAAGAACACAAACACAGTTAAAAAAAAAAAAAAAAAGAACACAAACACAGGGGCGCCTGGGTGGCTCAGTCCTTAAGCGTCTGCCTTCTGCTCAGGGCGTGATCCCGGCGGTCTGGGATCTAGCCCCACATCAGACTCCTTGGCTGGGAGCCTGCTTCTTCCTCTCCCACTCCCCCTGCTTGTGTTCCCTCTCTTGCTGGCTGTCTCTATCTCTGTCAAATAAATAAATAAAAATCTTTAAAAAAAAAACACACAAACACAGCAAAGGAAGTCAAAAGTATGGTTCTAATTCTGGACATCATCACTCAGGATAATTCTCTTAACCTACTCTACATAAAAGTAGACTTTTTAAGCAGAAAGAAAGAATCCTCAAAAGTGGGAATGAATAAAGAGGACAGTTCTCTCACTTCCATACCTACAGATATGAGAGAGAAAATGGTAGAGAGAAGGCTTCAGAGGAAGAAGTATCTTCAGAGAAAAGCCAAGTTTCAGTTAGAACATGAAAGTGAAGGAAATGTTTAGAGATGTAGTTATGGATATAGGGGATGTTGCTGATACGGCAGACCTTTTTATTTCTGTAGAACAGAATCCTGGTGTTACTGGTTCAAAACAAAAGTACTTTATACATTTTAATAGTTCCTGTTAGACTATTTTCCAGGGAGTTTTGGCAGCTCACACTCCAACCAAGAGGATGTGAGAGGACCTGTTTCCCCATACCCTTGCCAGCATCAAATGGTAGCTTTTTGAATTTTTGTCAATATGATTAAATTTTTAAAGTTCTCGTTTTAATTTGCATTTCTAGTGGTAGTCTTGGTTGTAGTTTTTGGTTTTGGTTTTCAGTCAAGTTTGAATAACTAATGCAAGCACTTGTTTAAGCTATTTCTAATAATAAAGAAAAAGGAACTTTAGAGGCAGGGATTGGCTTTTCAGCCTCTGTTTTTGTTTTTGTTTTTTTAAGACTTTGTCAGAGAGAGAGAGCAGAAGCAGGGGGAGTGGCAGGCAGAGGGAGAAGCAGGCTGCTGTCTGAGCAAGGAGCCTGATGTGGGACTCGGTCCCAAGATCCTGGGATCATGACCCCAGCCGAAGGCAGACTCTTAACTGACTGAGCCACTCAGACGTCCCCCAGCCTCTGTTTTTTAAGAGAGAATGTCAGTGTCCCTAGGTGTATGGGAGGTTTGCTTTCTGGCCACCTTGGTTGCAGAATAAAAGTGCTTATTTTAAGATTGAATCGCATTGTTCCATTAACTTCTGATTATTGGTAGATTGAGTTTCTTCTGGCTATTTACAGTTACTGTGTAAATTGCTTACCTATCCTTTGTTCATTTTCTTTCGGATTATTTGACATTTTATTGTCATTTATATAAAAGGGAATGTTGGTCACGTATAGCAAATATTTTTCATGATATCCTTTATTTTTGATTTTATTATCTTTTCATTTACATTTGTTTAAATTGTTATCAAATTGGCATTTCTTTTCCTTCTGGCTTTTGGGTTTTCGGGTTTTTTTAAGAATGCTTCTACTTAATGAAGTTATACAGATGTTCTCGTTTGCTTTCTTTAAACCATGTGGAACTTTATTTTTTGTATATAAGAACCTAACTTCACATTCTTCCACTGGAGATTATAGGTTAGCTGAGTAATCCATCCCTTCGGTATCTTTACTGGATTAGTAACAATAGGCTTTACACTAAGTTTTAATATCTGCTAGGATAGGGTTCCTTCTCTACTTATTTATTTTTTGAAAAATTATTGGCAATTCTTACAGGCTTTTTTATATACATTTATTTTTTTTTAAAGATTTATTTATTTTAGACTGAGAGTACATGGAGTGGGGCAGAGGGAGAAGGAGAGAGTCTTAAGTAGACTCTGTGCTAAGTGTGGAGCCGGACGTGGAACTTGATCTTACGACCCTGAGATCAGGACCTGAGCCAAAATCAAGAGTCAGACGCTTAACTGCGCCACCTATGTTTCCCTTTATACAGGTTTAAGAATCATTTTGTGCTGTTGTGGGATTATTGGAATTGTATAAAATGTGTATATTAATTTGGAACTGGTTGACATTCAGGAACATGTACATCTATTCAGATTTGTCATATGTCCTTTAAAATATTTTTTTGTAACTTTCTTCATCTAGATTTTGTATGTTCCTTACTAGATTTATTCCTAGGTATTTTATAGTTTTGGTCACCTTATGAATAGAGCATTTCTTTATTTCTAAATGGTTACTAATAGAAAGAAATGCTGTTGAATTTTGTACATTTACCTTAAGTTTTTGGTTCTTTTATCTAATTTTTTGTCATGTTTTCTGTTCATTACTGATAGTTTCCTAGTTTGGTCTCTTGGGCTCTTTTTTCTTTATAACAATTTTATTGAGCAATAATTCACATATCATAAATTAACCCTTTTAAAATATACCATTCAGTGATTTTTAGTATATTTACAGATTTGTGCAGCCATCACACTATTTACTTCTAGAACATTTTTATTGTCCCCAAAAGAAAACCGTGCCCATTAGCAGTCACAAGGTTCATCCATGTTGTAGGTTATATCGGTACTGAATTCCTTTTTATGGCCGAATAATATCCCATTGTGTGAGTAAACCACATTTTGTTTATCCATTCATTGGGCTTTTGGATTGCTTCCACTTTTCAACTATTATTATTAATGCTTCTATGAATATTTGTATATAAATTTTTGTGTGGGTATGTTTTCATTTCTCCTAGTAGTAGAATATCTGAGTCACATGGTAACTCTGTATAACTTTTTGGAGAAATTGCCAGATTGTTTTTCCTAGGCAACTACATCATTTTCCCCACCAGTAGTATGTAATCATTCCAATTTCTCCATACCCTCACTAACATTTATTTTAGTATATGTGCTGCCGAAGCAAGCACTCTAACATTTGTTAATCATCCATCTTTGTAGCCATCCTGGTAAGAGTGCAGTGGTATCTTGTTGTTTTGATTTGCATTTCCCTAATGACTAAAATAATGTTGAGCATTTTTCATATGCTTATTGGCCATTTGTCAGTTTTCTTTGGAGAAATATCTATTCAAGTTCTTTGCCCATTTTTTAATCAGGTTACATGTCTTATTGGGTTCTAAGAGTTCTTTATGTATTCTGATACAAGTCCTTTATCAGATACATCATTGGCAAAAATACTCTCCCATTCTGTGGGGTGTCTTCACTCTCTTGATGGTGTTTATTGAAGTTTTAAATTTTGATGAAACCTAATTTATTTGTTTTATCTTTTGTTGTTCGTGCATTTGGTGTCATATCTGTATCTTTTGTTGTCTTATATATGAAGTCTTATCTATTTTGAGTTAATAGTTGTGAGGTAAGGGTTCGACTTCATTCTGTTGCATGCTGGTGTTCAGTTTTCCCAGCACCATTTATTTAAAAGATTATTCTTGTTTAATGACCTTGGACCTCTGTTGAAAATCAGTTGACCATAACTATGGATTTATTTCTGGATTCTCATTTCTATTCCATTGATTTGTATCCTTATGCTGGTACCACACTGTCTTGACTGTTGCAGTTGTGCAGAAAGTGTGAGTCCTCCAACTTGGTTCTTTTTCAGAATTATTTTGGCTATTCTGGGTCCCTTTCATTTCCAAATGAATTTTAGAATCACCTTGTCAATTTCTGCAAAAAAGGCAGCTGGGATTTTGATAGGGATTGCTGTTTACTCTGTAGATCAATATGGAGATTATTGCCATCTTAACAAAATTAAGTTTTCCAATCCATGAGCATGGGAAGGCTTCCCTTTTTTAGTTTCTCTCAGTGATGTTTTATAGTCTTTTGTGTACAAGTCTTCTTTGGTTAAATTTGTTCATAAATATTTTATTGTTTTTGATGGTATTGTGAAAGGAAATGATTTCTTAATTTTATTTTTAGATTGTTCATTGAGAGTGTGTCGATTTTTGTATGTTGATCTTATATCCTGCAACCTTATTGAACTCATTATTCTATTAGTTTTTTTGTAGATTTCTTAGGATTTCTTATATGTAAGATCATGTCATCTGTGAATAAAGTTTCATTTCTTTCCAATCTGGATGCCTTTTTTTTTTCTTGTTTAATTGCTCTTCTACAGTATTGAATATAAGTGGCAAGAGCAGACATCCTTGTCTTGTTCTTTGTCTTAGGAGGAAAGCATTGTCTTTCACATTATTGAGTTAGCTGTGTTTCTCAGATGTGCTTTATCAGGGTGAGGAAGCTCCCTTCTATTCCTAGTTTAAGTTCTTATCATGAAAGGGTGTTTTGAGTTCTTAAAAGGGTTAAATGAGATAATGCATGTAAAATGCCTGATGCATAATTACTGTTTGGGCCCAGGCCCCTCAGTGCCACACTTCACCCTGGGCAGGTCTCTGTTAGGTAGAAGCTGGAAAAGTGGTCCCCATCCAAGACTCAGGGTCTATGCTAACCAGCTACTTCAGTCTTCCAGTGGCCAGGACACCCTCAACACCCAGAGGAGGGAGAGCACCTTTCTAGCTGTCCCCAGCTCTCCCCAGCTGTCCAGATCTCTCCCAACCCAAATGGACTGTGATCCTGTTCTGTCTTGTCCCAAGATATAAAAGGGGCAGGTGGGTGGTCCTAGAGAATGTTCAGTTGTATACATGTTCTTTTAGATTTCTTTATTTTTCTGGGGAGTATTTAATAAAGGATGGAATTGAGAATTTGCAAAACTCTTGTCCTTTTTATTTTATTTTAAAGATTTATGTATTTTAGAGATAGAGAAATCGCCTGTGCGAAACGGGGAGGGGGCAGAGGAAGAGGGAGAAGATCTCAAGCAGACTCCCTCCTGAGTGGGGTGCCAGACTTGGGCTTGAACTCATCTCATGACCCTGAGATCACAACCTGAGCCAAAACCAAGAGTCAGATGCTCAACCGACTGAGCCATTCAGGCACCCCTGTCCTTTAGAAAAATTGGAATTTAGTAGATAAAAAAGATAAATAACCGAAAATATACTTGAAGGAGTACAAGTCCTTTCAAAAACAGTACAGAAAAGATTTTACATACAGAAGACTTGTTTTATATTATTCAAATGTACAGAATTAAACCTGTGATTTAGGAATTTAAAGTGTTAATAATTAAACTTTGTAGAATTTCTTCACTTAAAAATTCAAATTTAGCTTACAGTGTTAGTATTGTTAAACACATTTCCACAAGCTTAATATATTTCATTAGCTTTTACCTAGACTTTTCATATACAAATGAGAACATTCTAATTCTCTCATTTTCTTCTTTATTAAAAAGGATTCCCCTATAAAGATACAATTCCCTGGGCCCCTGGGTGGCTTAGTCGGTTAAGTGTCCGCCTTCGGCTCAGGTTGTGATCCTGGGGTCCTGAGGTTGAGCCCTGCATTGGGCTCCCTGCTTGGTGGGGAGTCTGCTTCTCCCTGTCCCTCTGCTCCCCCCTGGCTTTGCTCTCTCTCTTGCTCACTCTCAAATAAAGAAATAAAATCTTAAGAAGGTATGATTCCCTCATCTGTTTAGTTACACTAAGTTATAGTATGTATAGTAAAAGGATAAACATTTGATTCTTTCAGTTATTTACTGCTTTTATAATAAGTTGATTTCCTAGCATCCTCCAAAAGTAGCCAGTGAGGTTTTTAAAAAATTGAGTATTGATGTGAACTCATGAATTTAAACATACTTAACGTATTGTAACTTATTGCCATTGTGTTAATTGAGGCTCACATTGTGCCATCTTTGACAATTGTGAATTTCTTCAGTTTGGCTCCTGATGACTTTTTAATGTTTACACTGTTTATTTTTTCAGAGAGACAGAAAAGATTTTCCTTTTGAATTTGTAAAAACCTTATATCATTCCTCCTAAGTAATTTTGTCATACTGCTGTGGCCCCAGTAATCTTTGATAGCTTTTTAGCTTTCTGACATAAGATGTTTCAGACTCTCCATCTTATTTTTATACCTAATATCTCCTGGTACTCCTTGCATAGCATTGTAGGGAATTATTTCTCTTTCATATTTATAGCCGTGTGATACTCTGTTATGTGAATATACCATAATTTAGCCCCCTGTTGATGGACATTTGGGTTATTTCTTATCTTTAGCTGTTATAAATAGTAGGGCAATAAGTAGCCTTATGCATGACTTTATTTTTTGCTAGTGTATCTTTGGGATAGATTCCTGGAAAGATTTCTGGGTCAAAGGTTAAATGCTTATTTATGTGCATCTGAATATGTAGCTGTCAGATATTGTCAAATTTTCCTCCGTGAGGATTGTACCATTTTGTGCTCCCACTGACAATGTATGAAGGCCCCTAAGAGCCTCACCAACAATGTGTTGTCAAACTCTGTATAGTTTTAATTTTCTGTCAATTTGTTCTTTTTCGTCTCTGTTTTTAAAAACTATTTATTAGGAATACTACTAACATTTTGTCTGTGAAATAAATTATCGATATTATTCCTAGGTCTTTCACTTTGCAAATGGTATTTTATTGCTACACACAAGGCGGGGGGGGGGGGACTCTACTTTCAGTATTGCCGTAAACCTAAAACTGTTCTAAGAAATAATATCTGTGGGGTGCCTGGGTAGCTCAGTCACTTAGGCGTCTGCTTTAGGCTCAGGTCATGATCTCAGGGTCCTGGGATTGAGCCTCCCCCACATCAGGCTCCCTACTCAGCAGAGAGTCTGCTTCTCCCTCTCCCTCTGACCCTCCTTCCTGCTTGTGCGTGCGTGTGCTCGCTCTCTCTGTCTCAAATAAATATTTTAAAAAATGTTTGTTTTAAAAAAAAAAAACAATTTTCCCTCTTTATTTGAGATGCTACCTTTTCAGTACTAAATTTTTATATGCAGTTGGGTCAGTCGTTCCTGGATTTTCTTTTCTGTTCCATTGGTCTTGCATGTGCCAGTACTATTTATAATATAGAAGCTTATAATATATTTTAATCTGGAGGGCTAGTCTCCTTCATTGCTTTTTTTCAAGGTTTTTCCAGGTTTTCTTGTTTATTTGCTCTTCCAAAAGAATTTCATAATCAGCTTTTCTTTTATTAAATTTGTAAATGAATGTGAGGGGGTATGATTGACATCTTAAGTTGAATCTTCTATCAAAGAACACAGTTAAGTCTTGGAGGCTTTTTGACAAACTGATTTAGTAGTGCTTACTGGCTCCCCCCCCCATCTTTATAAATGTGACAAGAACATGTATTATGTGAACAGGTTGGTTCAGGTGTTCAAGTTTGGGGTTATTTCTTCAGAATGGGCTGGGCATCAGTGTTTACGCATTCCTGTAAGTGTTATAAGGAGTATTTGTGTTATTAGCAGGGTAGTTTAAATTCAAATTACTATGAGTGAAAGATTACCTGTACTGCAGATATTCTTTTGGAAGCAAATCTTTGAGGTGGATATTGATAAAGATTAATTCTGTCAATTTTGTTTTGGCTGTTTGAGGGTCATTTCATGTATTCGGGAACTCTAGTTGCCATTTCTAGTGTTTTTACTCAAAATGAATAGCAAAAATAGGGGTGCCACCCAGGCGCACTCGTTAAGCGACTGTCTTCGGCTCAGGGCGTGATCCCGGCGTTCTGGGATCAAGTCCCACATCAGGCTTCTCCGCTGGAAGCCTGCTTCTTCCTCTCCCACTCCCCCTGCTGTGTTCCCTCTCTCGCTGGCTGTCTCTCTCTGTCAAATAGATAAATAAAATCTTAAAAAAATAATAATAAAATGAATAGCAAAAACAGTAAAGTAATAAAATTGAAGGTTTGATGTTGACTGCTTCTAGTTGTGTATGTATGTTTTTAAACCACCATTTATGAGAGTCCAGAGTGATAAATAGTAGAAATCACTGTGCTCACTGAGGTGCCTGTTGGCTTTGGATTTTCCCACCAAGGAAATTTCGAATATTTTCTCTCTGTCCTGGAATATATTTAGAAGAGAAAGTCTCTTCATACTAAATATCTCGGGATTTTTTTTAAAGTATTTATTTTAGTGTGTGTAAGTTCCTTTTGGAATTAAAGAAATATCACAGGGATCAAAGCTACAGCATAGAGAAATATAGTTGTTAGAATTGTAATAGTGTATCGTAGTATGGTGACGGATGGTAGCTACACTTGTGGTGAGCACAGGTAGGAGAATGTATAGACTTGTTGAATCACTATGTTGTATACCTGAAACTAATGTAACATTGTGTCAGCTACGCTTTAGTATAAATAAATAAAGGGATGTAGTACTAAAAAAAAAAAATTAAGGTGAAGTCAAACAAAAAAATCCACTACCCTCAATTAACCCTCCAATCTATCTGCATTGCCTCTACCCTAGTTTACACTTTATTTTTCCTTTGGATTATTTCAGAAACCTTATACTGGTGCCCTTAATTTCAAGTCTCCTTTTCAACTTCAGCTTTACTTTTTCCAGAATAATTTTTTAACAAACATTTAATGTCACTCTCAAGATTTTTTATTTGCTCTGCATTGATTAGAACTGCATAAATCTTTACATCTCATGATCTGACCCATACTTCACTGTCCAACCCCATAATTCTACTCTTCCCCCTGCCTTTTTAAAAGATTTTATTTTTAATTAATCTCTACACCAAAGGTGGGACTTGAATTTACATCCCCGAGATCAAGAGTTGCATGCCTATGTAGGAGCCAGCTAAGTGCCCCATATCCTTTCCCTTTGTATTCCAATGACACTTTCTAGACTTCCTAGTTCCCCTAATATAACGTTCTTTTTCATGCCTCTGTGCCTCCATACATAATCCTCCCTTGCTCTGAAACACTTCCTTCTGCTAATTTTCAGCTTGAAACTTTGTGTCTTTGCATTTTCTCCTAGTCCCCTGAAAGACTTCAGGATTTGTTTACCACTGGTGTGTGGTCATTGTCATAATAATAACAATCATGTATATGTCATTTTACTCCACAAAATTATTGGAGATTGGGACTGTGATTTCTTTGATATACTTGCTACATGATATATACTGAATTAATATTTGTTGAATGAGTTGAGTAATCCACCAGAAATCTCACTTAACCAGAGGATTTTGTTCCAGTTGTTCTTGATTTTTTTTCTCCCTTTATTAAAGTATTTCCAACAGTATTAAATATTCCATTTTTAGGAGAAAGGGGAAAACAAAAAAATCCAGTTAACCACATTTTCATCTTTGCAGCATGGTATAGGGGAAAGAGCTCCATATTAGGAGTTTGGCCATTCGAGATCTGTGTGACAGTTAATCCTAGGCCTCAGTTTCCATATCTGCAAAGTGACTCTAATATTTCTAACTTTACAAGTTTGTTGTAAGAATCAATAAGAAAGGTGGGGCACCTGGGTGGCTTAGTTGGTTAAGCGTCTGCCTTCGGCTCAGGTCGTGATCCCAGGGTTCTGGGATCAAGGCGTGCATCAGGCTCTCTGCTCAGCAGGGAGCCTGCTTTCTCCCTCTCCCTCTGCCTTCTCTGCCCACTTGTGATCTCTCTCTGTGTCAAATAAATAAATAAAAATCTAAAAAAAAAATCGATAAAAAAGCACATATTATAGTGCTTGGTTCATAGATGCTTAAGAGTTGAATCTAAATCCTAAAACATTCTCTGTTTTGAAATTGAAAAGTAATAAATTATTAACATTTTGTGACCTGACATTAGATTATGCTTATATATACACACGTATCTTAGGCATGGCAAGTTCTAGGAATGTGATTTCAAGCTTTTTTGAAACATAAATAGTGGCAGATTTTGTCACTGGAGAGTGGGGAAGAAACAGGGAAGGCAAGACTCGCAGAGGACTTCTGAAAGATTGGTAAAGTTTGATGCCTTGTAACATTTTTTTGTGAAGAGGAAAATAATATGTTCGTGTATCCCTAACTAGCTTTTCTGCTTGATCCTGAGTAGTGCAGTCACATTAGGAAAGGTTGAATAAGGCCATAAGTTTTTTCATCTTGTAAAACTAAAACTGTACAGTAGTCCCCCCCCCCCTTATCCATGGGGAATACATTCCAAGACCCCGAGTGGATGCCTGAAACTGTAGGTAGTACAAACCCTACATATAGTATGTTTTTTCTAACATACACATACCTGTGATAAAGTTTAATTTATAAATTAGGCACATAAAAGATTAAAACAATAATAAAATAGAACAGTTATAACTATGTTATAATAGAAGTTTTGTGAGTATGGTCTCTCTCAAAGTACCTTATTGTACTGTACTGTTCTTGTGATGATGTGAGATGATAAAATGTACATGATGAGATGAAGTGAGGTTGATTGATGTAGGCTACTAATAACCTTCTGGTGACACATCAGGGGGAGGATCATCTGCTTCCAGGTGGCAGTTGACTGTGGGTAACTGAAAACCACAGATGGGGGGGAGAACTCCTGTACCCATTAAACAATAACTCCCCCCTTTTTCCCCTCCCTGTAACTGCTGGCATCCACTATTCTGTCTGTATGAGTTTGCTCTAGATACCCCATGTAAGTAAACCATACAGTATATGTCCCTTTTTTTTTTTTTTTAAAGATTTATTTCTTTATTTTAGAGAGTGCGCGCTCACATGTGCGTACACAGGAGCAGGAGGGGCAGAGGGAGAGAGAGAATCTCAAGCAGATTCAGCACCGAGTGCAGAGACCAGTGCAGGGGTCGATCTCATGACCCTGAGATCATGACCTGAGCTGAAACCAAGAGTCGGATGCTTAAATGACTGTGTCATCCAGGCGCCCTGTATTTGTCTTTTTGTGACTGGCTTGTCTCTCTTAGTGTCATGTACTCAAAGTTCATCCATGTTGTAGCATTTTGTAGGATTTCCTTCCTTTTAAGGTCTTAATAGTATTCCATTGTATGTATATACTACATTTGGTTTATCTACTCATCTGTTGACAAGACACTTGGGTTGTTTCCATGTTTTAGCTACTGTGAATAATGCTGGTGTGAACATGAGTGTGCAGGTATCTCTTTGACACTATGCTTTCCGTTATTTTGGGTGTATACCCAGAAATGGACTTGCTGTATCATATGGTAATTCTTTAAATTTTTTGAGGAACACATGCTGTTTTCCACAGTGGTCTTACCATTTTACATTACCACCAACAGTGCACAAGGGTTCTAATTTCTCCACATTGTTGCCAATACTTTTTATTTCCTGTTTTTTAAAAAATATTTTATTTATTTATTTGACAGAGAGCACAAGCAAGGGGAGCAACAGGCAGAGGGAGAGGGAGAAGCAGGCTCCCTGTGAGCATCGAGCATCGATCCCAGGACAACCCTGAGATCATGACCTGACCCAAAGGCAGATGCTTAACCGACTGAGTCACCCAGGCACCCCTGTTTCCTGTTTTTTTTTTTTTGTTTGTTTGTTTTTTTAATAGTAGCCATCCTGTTAGGTGTGAAGTGGTAGCTCATAGTTTTGATTTACCTTTCCCTAATTATGTTGAACATCTTTTTGTGTGTTTATTGGTCATTTGTATATCTTTGGAGAAATGTCTATTCAAGTCCTTTGCCCATTTTTGAATCAGATTGGTTGTTTTTTGTTGTTGAGTTTTAAGAATTCTCTGTGTAGTCTGGATATTAATCCCTTATCAAATACATGATTTGCAGGGGCACCTGGGTGCCTCAGCAGTTGGGTGTCCGTCTTCGGCTCAGGTCATGATCTCATGGTCCTGGGATTGAGCCCCGCGTTGGGCTCCTTGCTCAGCGGGGAGTCTTTCTCCCTCTGCCCCTCACCCTTCTCATGTGCATGCTCGCTCTCTCTCTCAAATAAATAAATAAGTAAATAATCTTGTAAAATAAATAAATACATGATTTGCAAATATTTCTTCCTATTGTAGGTGTTGTCTTTTTACTCTGTCCATAGTATCTTTTGATGCACAAATTTTTAAAACTATTTTTAAAGATTTTATCTATTTATTTAAGAGAAAGAGCACCACAAGCAGTGGGAGAGGGAGAAGCAGGCTCCCCACTGAGCAGGGAGCCTGACCTAGGGCTTGATCCCAGGACTCTGGATTGTGACCTGAGCTGAAGGCAGACACCTAACCAACTGAGCCACCCAGGACCCCAAATGTTAAAATTTTCATGAAGTCCAATTTGTCTGTCTTTTGTAGCCTGTGCCTTTGGTACAATATCCAAGAAATCATTGCCAAATCCAGTGTTGGGAAGATTTTGTCCTGTTTTCTTCTAAGAATTTTATTTTAGGTCTTATTTTATGTCATGGATCTATTTTGAGTTAATTTTTATATATGGTGTTAAGTAAATAGGAAGAACACAGTACTGTACTTCTCCTTTATTCTCACACTGTTAACCACACTCACCATACTGCTGACACCAGATGTATGAGGTTTCCACACATCAAGCAGTTCTAGATTCAGGTCAGTTCATTCTGATGCTACCTGGAATTAGCGTCAGATCCCACAAGAAATGACTCAGTCCCACAAGACTGCCCCTTTTAAGATGCCAATCACAGGTCTCCCAGACTGACCAGCTGTAATTGGGGTTCCCATGACCTCCTCTTTGGGGTTGATAATTTGTTAGAATGGTACACAGAACTCAGGGAAACACTTTTGTTTACTTTTTCTTAGAAAGGATATGATAAAGGATACCGAAGAATAGCCAGATGAAGAAATACATAGGGCAAAGTCCAGAAAGGGTCCTAAGTTCAGGAGCTTTGTCCCTTTTGGAGTTGGGATGCATCACCCTCCCCACATGTTAATGTGTTCATTAACTCAGAAGCTCTCTGAACCTCATTCTGTTGGGGTTTTTATGGAGGCTTCATCTTGTAGGTATGATTGATTATTCATGCCATTTCCAGCTTCTCTTCCTTCTCTTAGAGAATGGGGGGTGTGGCTGAAAATTTCAAGCTTCTGATCATGGCTTGGTTTGTCTGGTGAGCAGTCCATATCCAGGAGCTCATCAGGATCACCTCATTAAACAAAAGATGCTGCTACTATCCAGGAAATTCCAACAGCTTTAGGATCTCTCTGACAGGAACCAAGGTCAAAGACCAAATATTAGAACAAAAGGTGTTCCTAGTACGCTTCTCACTTAGGAAATTACAGGGGTTTTAGGAGCTCAGTGTCAGGAACTAGAGGCAGATCTCTCTCTCTCTCTCTCTCTCTCTCTCTCTCTCTCTTCACAGTAAGGGTCCACCTTCATTGTTTTGCATGTGGCTATCCAGTGTTCCAGCGCCATTTGTTGAAAAGACTGTTCTGTCCTCAGTGAATGATCTTGGCACCCTTGTCAAAACTCATTTGACTTCATATGCATTGTTTTACTTCTGGGCTCTCTATTATCCCATTGGTCTTTGTGCCAGTACCACACTGTTTTGATTACTGTAGCTTTGTGGTAAGTTTTGAAATCAGGAGATGTGAGTCCTCTAGTTTTGTTCTTCTTCTACAAGATTGTTTTGGCTGTTTGGGATCTCTTGAGATTCCGTATGAATTTTAGGATTGGTTTTTTTATTTCTACCAAAAAAGTCATTGGAATTTTGATAGGTACATCACTTTGGGTAGTATTGACATTTTAACACATTGTCTTCCAATCCATGAAAACTGAATGTCTTTTCATTCATGCAGATCTTTTAAAATTTCTTTCACCAATGTTTTGTAGTTTTCTTTCACCTCCTTAGTTAATTCCTAAAATTTATTATTTTTGATTTTTTTTCTTTTTGATATTATCGTAAATGGAATTGTTTCTTAGTTTTTTTCTTTCTTTATATTTATTTGAGAGCAAGAGAGTGGGAGTGGGGGAGGAACAGGAGAGGGAATCTTTTTTTTTTCATAAGATTTTATTTATTTGTCAGAGAGAGCACAAGCAGGGAGAGCGGCAGGCAGAGGGGGAGAGAGGGAGAAGCAGGCACTCCACCGAACAGGGAGCCCATGTGGGGCTCGATTCCAGAACCCTGGGATCAAGACGTGAGCGGAAGGCAGATGCTTAACTGAGCCATCCAGGTACCCTGGGAGAGAGAATCTTAAGCAGGCTTCATGCTCAGTGCAGAACCTGACATGGGGCTGGATCTTAGAACCCTGAGGTCATAACCTGAGTCAAAATCAAGAGTTGGTCGTTACCTGACAGAGCCACCCAGGCACTCCTTAATTTCGTTTTTAGATTGTTCATTGTTAGTGTAAAGAAATACAACTGAAATTTGTGTTGACTTTGTATCTTGCTACTTTGTTGAATTCATTTAATGGTCCTAACAGGGTTTTTTTGTTTGGGGGTTTTCTGGTGAGATCTTTGGGGGTTTTTTTGTTTTGTTTTTGTTTTTGAGAAAGAGCAAGAGAGAACACAAGCAGGGATGGGGAAGGGCAGAGGAGAGGGAGAAGCAGACTCCCCACTGAGCAGGGAGCCTGATGTGGGACTCCTGGGATCATGACCTGAGCTGAAGGCAGATGCCTATACAACTGAGCCACCCAGGTGCCCCAGGGGTTTTCTACACATAAAAAATTATGTCCCAATAGACTTAAAAACATAGATATGTACAATATTATCTTCTCCACCCACAACTGGGTGAAGTTAGAAATGAATAACAAGTAAAACTCAAAAATTCACAATTTGTGTAAACAACACACTTTTAAAAAAAGATTTATTTATTTATTAGAGACTGAGAGAGAGCGAGTGGGCAAGGGGCAGATGGACAGGGAAAGAGAAACTCAAGCGGACTCTACACTGAGTGGGGAGCACCATGCAGGGCTTGATCTCAGGACCTTGAAATCAGACCTGAGCTGAAACCAAGAGTCGGACGCTTTAACTGACTGTGCCACCTGAGTGCCCCTAAACAACACACTTTTAAACAACCAATGGATTGAAGAAATAATCACAAGGGTAATTAGAAAATACGGAGAGACTAATGAAAATGACCACAAAACACGTCAAAACTTACGGGATACAGCAAGAAGTGAATTTTTAACTATACACTATAAAAACACAAAAGAACCAAGAAAGCTCTCAAATTAGCAACCTAAGTTTATAATTTAAGGAGCTAGAAAAAGAACAAACTAAACCCAGAGCTAGCAGAAAAAGGAAATAATTAGGATTAGAGCCTAGATAAATGAAATAGAGAATAGAAAAACAATAGGGAAAATCAGTGAAACCAAAAGTTGGTTCTTTTGAAAAGATCAACAAAACTTAAAAACCTTTAGTTCAATGGACTAAGAAAAAAAAGATTCAAATTACTAAAATCAGAAATGAAAATGGATGCATAATTGTCAATTCTATAGAAATAAAATTGGTATGAAAGTATTATGAACCATTGAATGCCAGCAAATTGGGTAACCTAGATGAGATGAACAAATTCCTAGAAACGTAAGCTCTACCAGGACTTTAAAAAAAAAAAAAAAAAAAAGATCTACCAGGACTAAATCACAAAGAAATACAAAAACTGAATAGACCTATCACTAGTAAGCAGATTGAGTCTATAATAAAAAACTCCTGACAAAGAAAAGCCTTGGGTCTGACGGTTTGGTAAATTTTGCTAGCTGTATAAAGAACTAATTTCAGGGGTGTCTGACTGGTTCAGTCAGAAGAGCATGTGACTCTGGATCTCAGGTATGTGAGTTGGTGCCCCATGTTGGGTGTAGAGATTACTTAAAAATAAATTTTTAAAAAGAACTAATTCCAATCCTTCTCAAATTTTTCCAAAAAATTGAAGAGGAGAGACCACTTTACTGACTCATTCTGTGAGACCAGCATTACCTTGATACCAAAGCCAGATAAAGACACAGCAAGAAGACTAGAGACCATTATCTCTTATGAATATTAATGCAAAAATCCTCAACAAAATACTAGCAAACTGAATTTAGCAGCATATTAAAAGGATTATGCACCATGACCAAGTGGAATTTATTCCTGGAATGCAACAGTGGTTCTAAGTATGAACACCCATCAGTATAGTACCCAGCTTAACAGAAGGAAGGGGGAGTCAACATGATCAACTCATTCGATGTACAAGTAAAATGTCTTTTTCTTGTCCACATGAAACTAAGTTTTATGATGGCATTCTCATTTTTAATGTTTCCTTCATGTTTCTTGATAATAGCTGAATTGAGCATTGTATACTTAGTCTTTACAACACAATGAGTTAATCACTGTTTTTATTTATGTTTCTCAAAGACATAAACTGAACCTCAGAATGATGCCTAGGGTTACCAAGCTAGTTAGCAGTAGAATTAGAATGAAGCGTTATTGATGTCTCTGGTATCCTCTTAACTTTCCAACAAAGGTCAACCACTTATTCTCCCTACTTCTAAGTGCTTGGATTAAGAATATTGTGGATTTCTTTTTGGAAATGTTCATCCATGTGGTATTTTAATGTAGATTCAAATATTTGCACATAAAACATCCTATATACTGTCATTGTGTCCAGTCAGTTTTCAGGTATTTAAGAATCTACTTAGGTGGGCAGGATTCTCTCTTGATTCCCATGGACCATTTGGTTTGACATGCAGTGATGGCATCTAATCTGTGGTTCCCAAGCCAGTTCTATAGGAAAGCTCCTCAATGGGTATTAATAGTATTCCTTTAAAATAGACCTTTCCCTATGTGCAGTTGTGAAGTTAATTTTCTTTTCTTTTTACCTAAAAGGAAGACATTTAAAGATGTATTAGGAATTTTCAAAAAGGGGATTTGGGTATGCAGCATTTTCTAGGCTTATTTGACACCAAACCCTGTGTTCATAGAGCGAAACTATACCAATAAATTGTTGACTCTAGGCATAAAGGAGAACAATTTTATATACATCTGTGAGCTGATATTTAGCTACCAATAAGTATAATTAAGAAAGAAGGGACCTTGGGCACCTGGCTGGTTCAGTTGGTAGAGCATGTGACTCTTAGTTTCAGACTTGTGGGTTTGAGCCCCACATTGGGTGTAGAGGTTACTTAAAAAAATAAAATATTAGAAAGAGAGGGAGGGAGGGAAGGAAGGAAGGGAGGAAGGCAGGCAGGCAGGCAGGCAGATCAGGGAGGAGAAGGAAGAAAGAAGTGACCAGCAATACAAAGACCAGATAGTTCTGCCACCTCTAGATGCTCTGTAACTTGGGAAAGCTTTTTCATATCACTAAGCCTCAGTTTCCTTTTGTGCAAAATGAGGGGTTGAATTACTCTCTTCTGTTATTTCTTAAAGATTTTATCTCTCTCTCTCTCTATCAGAGAGAGATCATGCGAACGTGCACAAGCAGGGGAGCAGCAGGCAGAGGGAGAAGCAGGCTCTATCCCACCATCCTGGGATCATGACCCAAGTTGAAGGCAGATGCTTAGCTGACTGAACCACCCAGGAGTCCCTACTCTCTTCGATTTATCTTTAATCCTTAATATGAAAATTAGAAACATTCCAGATATTCTCAAACAAATTTTTAAAAAATTTTCCGAATTGAGAATTTTTGAAAATTTGTTTTCTGATATGAATTAATCAAATGATAATGGGAGGCAGTGTGGCATAGGAAGCAGCCTGGACTTTGGATGTAGTTATTCTAGGTTTCAGTCTTGGCTCTACCAGTTCTTGTTATTTCTAGGCAAGTTACCTAACCTCTTGAATACTTGGCTTTCTCAGTGGTAAAAATGAGGGCTTTATTACTTACAGTGCCTATTACGTAGTAATAGGTGCTTAGTAAATGGAAGCTGCCGGTATTTAATTTTTTAAAAAAGATTTAATTAAATTATTTGACAGAAAGAGAGCACAAGCAGGGGGAGTGGCAGGCAGAGGGAGAGGAGAAGCAGGCTCCTTGCTGAGCAGAGAGCCCGACATGGGGCTCGATCCCAGGACACCGGCACCATGACCCAAGCCGAAGGCAGACGTTTAACCCACTGAGCCACCCAGGCACCCCATCTGCTGGTATTTAATTTAGGAGAGCTCAGTGATTAAATGTGAATAACAAAGATCTAAGGGTAAGAGTTTCAGTAATAGATCAGAGGCTGTGCATGTTTGCTTCCTCAAATTCCATTTCTCCTGCCACTACCAGAGGGCATATTGCTTACTGCATAAAGCAAAGGTATCTGTGTAGTAGGCAGGAGGGAACAAAGATCATTGGTTTTTGCCAGGTTTCTCTCTGGGAATAACTAAAAACAAGTTAAAATATCCATCCCCAGCAACATAGAGCCAACAATCCAATTAGAATTGAGAGAGTACTTAAATTTCAACTGAGATTTCACATCAGCCTCCTATAGTGTCTGTTAGTATAAACAGATGAGGTGTGGGAAGAGAAACACTTCTTAGGAAAGCACTCTAGTGATTACACTTGGGTAATCTAGAGTGTTACCTAAGCCATATCCGAATAGTTGAATGAGACATCTAGTTGAAACACTACACCATTTATTGTTTGTGATATCTTCCTTGAATCATACTTAAGGGATAGGTCAAGGATTACAGTGTTTTGGAAGTGGGTTGCCAAGTGGTGTCGCTGTACTCTTGTCTTCTGACTTGGGAGAGGAGGGAGACCAAGGATGGAATAGAAGGATATAGAATAGTCCACACACTTTCCTCCAATTTCCCCAATGCATTTTGCTAGTTAGAGATTGGTTGGGGTTCAGGGTATTTTTTGCCCTAAAGATATATACCTTTCTCCTACTAATGCTATAAATCAATTACACTTTTGTGTAAATTGCTGTAATTAATGCGGTATTATCCTAAATCCTTAGGAGAGCAATTAATGGAAGGGGAGTTAGCTCTGAGAGAAGGAGGAAGGAAAGACCATCTTGGAGCAATGGATATTTCTCAGTAAGACGGACCTGGATGCATCTTCCCAATAGGGGATTTGTAGTAGCAGTTGACATTAGATGCTGGCCCTGGGAAATTAGAGGGAGAAAGAGGTCCCGGTGTTAATATCCAAGTACTAAAATTAACCTTTGTATCCATGGCTGTTTTATCCAGTGCTGTCTCAAGTCACCTCAGATGTCAGTAGATCTGAATGTAAACCAGAGTTCTGAAAAGCAAGCCAGGTAAGAGATAAAGATCAGCAGATTTAGCTAACCTTTTTAACTGAGCACTTACGGTGCTACCTGACTTGGTGTGGGTTACTTCCACATAATTCTTTTTAGAGTCTTAGTATTCTCAATTGATGATGGGTATGATGGCAGTATCTATCTCATAGGATTGTTGAGGAAAATGTAGTAAAGATGGCTAGTATCCTGACACAAAGTAGGAGTAAGTGATAATGAGAAGAACAATATGTAAAAACTAGAGAGAGATGGGGTGCCTGGCTGGCTCAGTCAGTGGAGTCTGTGACTCTTCACCTTGGAATAGTGAGTTCAGGCACCACATTGTATAGAGATTGCTTGAAAATAAAATCTTGAGGAGTGCCTGGGTGGCTCAGTTGGTTGAGCGACCTTTTCTTGGTTTCGTCTTGGGTCGTGATCTTTGGGTCATGAAATCGAGCCCCAAGTCGGGCTGCATAGCTCAGTGTGGAGTCTGCTTCTCCCTCTGCTCCTCCTCTCCACCCCCCCCCTTCTCAAATGGATTAAAAAAAAACAAACAAACAGAGATAAAGTCGATTATTGGCAAAGGAACAGGATACATTCATTCAAACATTTTGTTTCTTTTTTTTTTTTCTTAAAGATTTTATTTATTTGAAAGAGAGTGAAAGCAAGAGAGATTACAGAGGGAGAGGGAGAAGCAGACTCGCCACTGAGCGGAGAGCCCGATGTGGGGCTTGATCCCAGGACCTGAAATCATGACCTGAGCCAAAGGCAGATGCTTAACCGACTGAGACACCGAGGCGCCCTCATTCAAATATTTTCTACTATTTGCTGAGGCACTTCACTACATCTTGAAGATACAGAAATAAATGGGTTTTCTCCACAAAAGAAAGTTCCCTTTTTAAAATTTTATTTTTATTTTTTTTAAAGATTTTATTTATTTATTTGACACAGAGAGAGAGCACAAGCAGGGTGATCGGCAGGCAGAAGAGGGAGAAGCAGGCTCCCTGGGGCCTGAGGTGGAGCTTGATGCCAGGACCCTGGGATCATGACCTGAGCTGAAGGCAGATGCTTAACTGACCAAGCCACTCAGGTGCCCCCTTTTTAAAATTTTAAATTCCAGTATAGTTAACATACGGTGTTATATTAAAAAGAAAGTTCCTTTGAGTGCAGGGGGAAAAAAAAGAGGGACACCTGGCTGGCTCAGTTGGTGGAGTGCGACTCTTGATCTGGGGGTCATGAGTTCAAGCCCCATATTGGGCGTAGAGCATACTTAAAAAAAAAAAAGTTCCTTTTAAAATAGCATTACAACTTGTTGAAATCTAAAGAAATTAATTTGGGAGAGGCTGGAAACCAGTGACTGAGATTATTAAACCCAGCATTTCGTTAACTTCTGTGTTTCACCTGTCTTCCCCAAGTGCCAGTAGCCAAATATTATGTTCTTGGTAAGGAAAGAATTGGTCGCAAAGCTAATGCAATGTCTCTAGCCAAAACTGCAGTATTCTTTGTTCGAACAAAGCTGGCATTGCAGAACTTACTTTGGCACTGAAATGGGAATGAATACTGGCTTGAGACATATTTAACTTTTGACTCACATTGAAACCAGCCCTGTTTAGTGTAAAATGAAATAGTCCTTTCAAAGTTCATTTTGGGAATATGTATCAAGAGCTTTAAAAATTATATTCCTTGGCTCATAATTTTAACTGAATCCTAAGGGGGAAATTCTAAATACAGAGAAACTTTATAAGCAAAAATGTTCATCAAAGTGCTATTTTAATAGTGGAAAATCGGAAGCAATTGTAACATCTATATGTAAATTGTTTTGACCAATTGGAATATTATATAACTAATGGTTACTTAATATATTAAGTACGTGCTTAGAATTCTATGTATCAAGGAAAGAGAAGTCTTAAGGGAAGAGAATATACAGAAAGCTCCTCACCTGGTGACTGTAATCAGTGATGTGGGAGGTGGGGCTGGTTAGTGCAAAGAGGAGTGGAGGAGGGATTGGTTCAGAAGCCAAGAGAAAAAACACCAGAAGTGTCCTACAAAGATCAAAAAGCAAAGGTGGATGGATTCTTCTCAAGATGTTTATAGTCTAGAAAAGAGAAGCAAAGCCCATTAACCATTTCCCCCCTGTAATGAAAAGTTTGGATGGAGGTGAAATCAAAATCCCAAATCCAGGGGCACCTGGGTGGCTCAGTGGGTTAAGCATCTGACTCTTGAGTTTTGGCTCAGGTCATGATCTTGGGGTTTCAGCCCTGTGTCAGACTCTGCACTTACTGGGGAGTCTGCTTTTCTTCCTCTCTCTCTCTCTCTCTCCGCCTCCCCCCCCACCCTCATGCTCTCTCTCTCTCTAAAATAAATAAATAACTTTTTAAAAAAAAAAAACCTCTTTGCTTTACCAGAAGTAAATTTTTCTTAGAAAGATACGCAAAATTATTTCAACAGTTTTCCTCATTCTTAGTAAATGACACTATCATTCCTCCGCTTAAGCTTGAGTTCATCTTAGTATTTCTCTTCCACCCCCATATATTTATCATCCAATCCATTTGGCTTTAGCTTTATAATATACCCCAAGTCTGTCCTCTTTACCTCTTCACTTGCTACCATCCTATTCTAAACTATCATTCTCTTTCCCTTCGATTTCTGTATAGTATTTTAGCTGGTGTCCTGCTCTCCTTCATGCCCTCTTTAATTCTTCGCACAGCAAGGATGACTTTTTAAAAAATCTGCATATGGTCATGACACTCCTGCTGAACTTAGAATTAAAGCTGTTGGTTACTGATTCTCAACCCTGTACGTTAGAATCATCTGGAAGTTCCCACTCCCTAGGAAAATTTTATTCTGAGGCTGCATTTTCAGAGTCTGATTAAGTTGCTTGGGGTAGAAGCCTCGGCATCTGTAGATTTCCCACAGGTACTTCTGATGTGCAAGCAAAGCTGAGAAATTACCACCCTAGGTAAATGTTCTGTCCCTTGCCTTCTTCTCAGACCTTATCTGCCAACTTGCCAAATTTGTTCTGCCTCAGAAGTGTCCCCCCACTTCTGTTTTTTTACTTTCAAGTAAGCTTTCTACTTCAGAATTAGATTTACAGAGAGGTTGGAAAAATAGTACACAAACTTCCCATATCCCTTGCATTCAGTGTTCCTTATGAACATGTTACATTATTAATTTGGTACTTTTGTTATAATTAACAAACCAATATTGGTATATTATTATTAACTAAAGTCCATACTTTAATCAGATTTCCTTTTTTTTTTTACCTAATGTTCCTTTTTGTGTTCCAGGATCCCATCTAGGATACCACATTATACTTAGTAGCCAAGTTTCCTTGGGCTCCTCTTGGCCGTCACAGTTTCTCAGACTTTCCTTGTTTTTTATGATGTTGATAGTTTTGGGGAGTATTAGGTATTTTGTAGACTGTCTCTCAGTTGGGATTTGTCTGATGTTTTTTTCATGATTAGGCAAGGGTTATGGATTTTTGGAAGGAAGACTACAGAGGTAAAGTGCTTTACGTCTTATCAAGGGTACATAATGTCAACACAATTTATCACCATTACATTGACTTGATCACCTGGTTGTGGTAGTGTTGGGTTTCCTCACTACAAAGTTAATCTTTTCCCCTCCTTTTCCATACTGTACTCTTTGGAAGAAAGTCACTGCACATAGCTCATACTTAAGGAGTACAGAGTTGTGTTCTACCTCCTTGAAGGCATAGTATCTACACAATTATTTGTGGAGTTGTTTTGTACAGGATGTTTGTCTCTTCTGTCCTGTTTATTTATTCAGTTATGTGTTTATATGGACTCATGGATGTTTATTTTGTATTATAGTCTGTGACTATTTTGTTACTCAAATTGTACCATCTTTGGCTACTGGTAGTAGTAGCTCTTTGAGTTTACTCCTCCTGATATACCCCCATCATTGTGGGGTTCTTTTGGGCAGTTCCTTACTTTCTGGCACTAGGAGATTCTCTAGGCTCATCTTGTATATTTCCTGCCCTAGTCCTAGGATCACCCATTTTTCCAAGGAACCTGGTTCCTTTTTTTTTTTTTTTTTTTTTTTTGAAGATTTTATTTATTTATTTGACAGAGAGACAGCCAGTGAGAGAGGGAACACAGCAGGGGGAGTGTGAGAGGAAGAAGCAGGCTCCTAGCAGAGGAGCCTGATGTGGGGCTCCATCCCAGAACAACGGGATCACGCCCTGAGCCGAAGGCAGACGCTTAACGACTGCACCACCCAGGCGCCCCACATGGTTCCTTTTTTTTTTGAGAATGGTGTTAGCAACCAAAATCAGTGTACTTGCTACTGGGGTGCGTGTTGTTGCTTCTAGGTCCTCCCAGCTGATGGAACAGGGGCACACGTGTGTATGTACTAAGCCAAGGGTTTCTCTCTGTAACCATTCTATATTAAGCTAAACATGAGTTGATTCAGATGTCTCCAACTCTAATCCATTACCACATGGGTCATTCTAGCCTTCTCCCCTTGGTTATCTCTAACTTCCCACTTCAGCACTGAGAAACTGACCCCCCCCCATTTACTTAATTATTCACTGCCTGTAAATGTCAATAGGTTTAGTGGCTTCAGATTGCCTTATGGCAAACACCTTTATCAACTGGAGAACAGCACTTATGTGCAGTTTCTTTTGCCTTTAGTCTTACAGATTCCACTCGTTTTCACAGCTACTTAGGTCCGCACCTTTCCTTTTCACCCCCTTTCAGTGAGGTTGTTTCATATATTTATAATACAATTAGGTTCTTTTGTCATAATCTGTGTTCCATCCTAGGATCCTCTGACCTTTTAAATATTTTTTTTAAATTTACATGCATTAAGATTGACTCTGCTGTGAAGTTCCATGGGTTTTGACAAATACATAGTGTCATATATCCATTTGTCTGAGTTTTTGCATTTGTTGTCCTGCCTAGAATACTCTTCCTGCATGTTTTTCCATGGCTGGACCCTTATCTTTCATCAGCTTTCTGCTGAAGTGTTAGGTCTTGTAGAGACTTTCCTTGAACACTCAATCCAAAGGAGTCCCGTAGCCTAAAAGAGTGTTCATTTTATTTGCTCTGTGTGTGGGGGGTTGTGGGGTTTTTTGTTTGTTTTATTTTGTTTTGTTTTGTTTTGGTTTTGGTCAGTCTGTCCCTGATAGGATATAAACTTAAAACAGGAACTGTGTTTGTATCCTGGATATCTAGAATACTGGGTCGGTGACATTTGTTGATAGATGAATAAATAGTCTTGCCCTAGGTGTGTCCAGCGTTGCTTATTCCTAGTGCGTGGTTTTAGTCCTCCTCAGTAGTGATCAAAAGCAGGCTTGTTCAGTTGGGCTTCCAGTTTACCCTGATGCACTACTTACAAAAGAGTTTTGCTTTGGTTAAGTGTTTTAGTATATTGAAGATGTGCAATTACTTTGTTCTCTCCTATAATGTTTATAACTCTTTTTTTAAAAAAAAAAAGTTAATAAGTGACATATAGTATAGCCTCTCATAGTATGTAGAACTGTGCGATACCATGAATTTCCCAGTCTGGTGTATGTTAGAATTTACTGAGGAGCTTTAAAAAAAAAAGATTCCCAGGCTTCATCTCTGACTTACCTTCAGGAAGATGTTGCAGATTTGTGTTTGTAACGCCCAGCTTAACACCTAGTCAGAGCTTTTGGGATTTTAAAGCCCCAGGGTATGAATATACAATGAGACCTGGTGAGAATGTCTGGATGATTTCAGTTTATAGCAACAGTAATCAAAGCTTATACAAAAAGGTCTTTTTAATTTGAACTAACTTTTTCTGTAACTTTTTAGGTCCTTACTGTGTGCCAAGTAACTTCTGTAACGTTTTAAGTCTTTATTGTGTGCTATAGATATATTCCAGACACTGCCCTCAGGGAGCCTATATCTTCTGATAAGACAATGGAGTGAGTATAAATAATCATAGTAGAAGGCAGAAAATAACAGGTACATAAGAAAGATAGAAAACAATTTAAAGCAGAGCAGGCATTCACCCTGGGAAGAAGGTAAAAGTGGAGTCTAATTCTTACAGAGAATATATATCGAGGAGGGGAAACCCTGGGCATCAAGGCTGTGAGGAAATTGGAAGTTAAGGGGGAGCCTATTAAAAGTCAAAAGGCAGTAGCCAAATTGATAAAAGGCCTGGAATGGTCAGAAACTAAAGTCCAGACTGTTAGAACTGTCAAAGCCAGTGGTTTTGTGTTTTTTGTGTGTTTTTTTCCCCTTAATAGGACAGGGGAGGGGCAGAGGAGAGAGAATCTTAAGTAGGCTCCACACCCAGCGCAGAGCCTGATGCGGGGCTTGATCTCATGATCTGAGTCGGACTCTTAACCAGCTGAGCCACCCTGGCATCCCAAAGCCATTGGATCTAACTAATAGAGCTCTAGAGTAATTAACAGAGTTTTTCAACTTTAGTTTTGAAATTTGTACAGTATTTTAAACATAAAAAAATTTTTCCTATCAAAATTTATGTACTGGTCGGTTTTTTGTTTTTTGTTTTTTGTTTTAAATAGTTGCATACCATAATAATCCAAACTTCAGTTTTTTTGTTTTTTTAAGGTCTGGAAAGGACAACCAGGCCAAACTAAGTCCCTCGTGGTGCACATAAAGGAAACTAATCTTTTAGAATTAAATCGTAAAGAGTTAAAATGTGTCTGGTCCATGGTTACAGGGTACAGAATCAAGGCAAGAACCTCAGGCTTCTGATTCAGAAGTGCATGTTACCACATTATTGTGAGATTGAGATCAATTGCTTTTCTTCTGTTGCTTGCTGGTTGTTAAGAGGAGTTTCTTTAGAATAGAGACTTTATCCTATTCATCTCTGTATCTCTTGGGCATAATAAGTAGTAAAGAGAATAGATAATAGCAGTCGACGTCCAAAGAAGTCTAGGATTTAGCCTGTGGAAATTCTGGTCTTTAGATGTATGAACTGTTAGATTTATTAAGTATTGGACACCTAAAGGGAAATAGAAAATACTCTAGAAAGCTAGGATGGGGCCACATGATAGGAACACTTGAATGACAAGCTAAGGGTTTTGGAATTTACTATCCAATCAAAGTTTTGAGCAGTGGAGTAATACACATACATGCATGTACATATGCACACACACACGAAAATAATGATTTTGACAATTCAGTTGAAGTGTTATAAAAGCTTGATTAAAGATGAAGGATATGGGAATGAAATGTGGTTACAGATGTAATACAGAAAATGGTCAAAACTTGATTGTTGATGAAGTGTGGAGTTAAGGCATAGAGTACTCAGAAATGAGGCTGAGGTTTCCAAGGTCGTCTTTGCCTGTATATATATATATATTTTTTTTAAAGATTTTATTTATTTATTCGACAGAGACAGAGATAGCCAGCGAGAGAGGGAACACAAGCAGGAGGAGCAAGAGAGGAAGAAGCAGGCTCATAGTGGAGGAGCCTGACGTGGGGCTCGATCCCGTAACGCCGGGATCACGCCCTGAGCCGAAGGCAGACGCTTAACCGCTGTGCCACCCAGGCGCCCCTGTATATATATTTTTTAAAGGTTTTATTTATTTGAGAGAGAGAGAGAGAGAGAGAAGGAGCAGGAGGAGGGCCAGAGGGAGAGGGAGAAGCATACTCCCCGCTGAGTAGGGAGCCTGATGTGGGGCTCAGTCCCAGGACTCTGGGATCATGACCTGAGCGAAGGCAGACGCTTAACTGACTGAGCCACCCAGTAGCCCCTGCCTGTATATTTTGGAGGGTGGTGGTGTCATTAACACGTGTAGTGGTTTTAAATGATGCGTAAGAGCTATTGATGCCACATCTGGGTGGAAGTGTTGAATAGGCTCTTGGAAATATGCTGCTAAACTTCAGAAGAGATGGCAGGCCGAGAGCTTAAACAAGGAGTCATCTGAGTAGAAAGGGTGGTTGAAGACTAAGGATTAAATGAGATTGCCAGAGGGACACCTGGGTGGCTTAGTCGGGTAAGTGTCTTACTCTTGATTTCCATTCAGGTCCTCATTTCAGGGTCATGAGATTGAGCCCTGTGTCGGGCTCTGTGCTCTGCATGGAGTCTGCTTCAGATTCTCTCTCCCTCTCCCTCCCCCTCTACCCCTGCCTAAGTAGATAGATAAATAGATAAAATCTTTAAATGAGATTGCCAAGGAGGGGTAGGTATAGAGAGATGGAAACCAGGAGGAACACATCCTGAGGGAAATTCCATTTAAGGGGGTGGAAGAAGAGGAGCCAGAGAAGGAACAAAGTGAAATCTGAGAACAGTCCAAGGAGAAGGGAATAGGGAAGATGCTTATTATAGGGAAACCTATGAATAACAGATTCAGTTTTACACAGTTTGTATTATAAGCTAGGTTATATGCCAGTAGGTAAAATGATGTAAGTTACTGTAAGGCATTACATTTTGCAGGAAACCTGCATTATTATATTATTATGTATTATAAACAGAATTGTTGAACATTAAAGAATATTTTGCTGGACCCAGTGGTTGAAGATCTTTAATTTTTTAAACTTCAATTTGAGAGGAGAAATTGATTTTAATCAGTAGTCATCTTAATTGAAAGCCTTGAAGTTTTAAAGGGTAAGAAACTTTCATTCATTTTTCCTATGGGAGTGATACCTGCTGTAACTGACTAGATAAATTCTGAAGAGTGACATTTTTACCATACGTGAGCATCTGTCTTCAGTGCTGTCCAGCGTAGTTTCCCAGCAACATTCGTAAGTACAAGGGGTAAAAATATCTACATATTTACTGTTGGTTTCTCCCTATGTAACTTTTTGGTTTTTCCTTCTTTTCAGGATCTGACTGGCATAGAATCTATGGATCAATGTCGCCATACCTTGGAACAGCATAACTGGAACATAGAGGTATAGTAGGGTTCATTCTGAGCTGCTTTCTTTTTTCCTGGTTTAAGAATGAACCAAAGACATGTATTTTTTCACAGCAGGAATCCTTTTCATAGACGTCGGGGTTTTTTTTGTTGTTGTTGTTTTAATTTATAGCTCTTTAGTCTTTAAAAATAAATGTGTGGGAAAACTAAAAATTATGATCAAAGTTTATTATAAAATTTTACGGAAGATGGTGACCAGATCCCTCTGTATAGTGCCCCTCTCTATTTTTTTTTCAGTGGCTCTTAAGGAAAACTCGATTTTTATATATTTGATTTGTAACCAAATACCTTAATGTGAACTTTCTTATTACATATTTTATGGTTTATTCTTTTGGATTTTCTAGGTGGCTGTGTCATCTGCAACTCAATGATTTTTTTTTCCATATATAGATCTTTTGTTTCTTTTACTTGATCATTGAATTTCTAGAACTTCATAACAGTGTCACTTAATAATGGTAATAGCAAACACTGACCTCACTATATGTCTCTAATGTTTTATTATGAAGTGTGATGTTATTTTGAAATAGATCACTAGAAATTAAGCTCCATGAGAACAGAGATTTTTTTTTGGTTTTGTTAACTGCTGTCTTCCTAGCATCTAAAACATTCCAGCACATCATACGCTCTCAATAAATATCTGCCGACTATCTTCCAATCTTAGTATATTCGTAGATCTCTGTTGAGATTACTATGTTTTAATTATAGTATGTTATTTGAATAGGATGCTAGATTTCTGGAAATATATTCCTAAATTACATTTAGTTATTCAACATACTTTTGAGGAATTAAATTCTAGGCTCTGGTATTATACCAGAGAACAAGACTAATATCCTACTCTCAGGGAGCTTAATTCTAGATAATTTTAATTTTTAATAAATGCTGTGAATAAGATGAGTATAGGAAATGTCACAGGATCTCGGAGTTATTTTAAATAAGGTGGTGAAGTAAGGCATTTCTGAGGAGGTTATATTTGAGCTGACAACTAAATGATGAAAAGGAATGATGAATGTGAACATTTGGGGCAGAGAATGCATTTTAGGCAGAGGGAATGATGTTGCTCTGTATGATAATTTTGTGCTATCTTCTTGGTAGATTTTTATTTCAAACATGTGCTGGCTTTATAAGATGACTGACTTGATAAAATGAATTGAGAAGGGTACATAGCATAGATTTGAAAGAAAGCACTTAAAAATTTGTTTCTGCCAGTTCTCTTATTAACTTATTCATGTTTTCCCCCATCCATAATTTCTTTGCTACATCTTTCTTTTTTTTTTTTTTTGACTTATTAAAATTCAGTTAATTAACATAATGTATTACTGGTTTCAGAGATAGAGGTCAGTGATTGATCAGTCTTTTATAATACCAGTGCTCATTACATCATGTGCCCTTCTTAATGTCCATCACCCAGTTACCCCACCCCCCCACCTCCCTCCCCTCCAGCAATCCTCAGTTTGTTTCCTATGATTAAGAGTCTCTTGGAGTGCCTGGGTGGCTCAGTCGTTAAGCGTCTGCCTTCAGCTCAGGTCATGATCCCAGTGTTCTGGGATGGAGCCCCGCATCAGGCTTCCTGCTCAGCAGGAAGCTTGCTTCTCCCTCTCCCACTCCTGCTTGTGTTCCCTCTCTTGCTGCCTCTGTCTCCGTCAAATAAATAAATAAAATGTTTAAAAAAAAAAAGGAGTCTCTTATGGTTTGTCTCCCTCTCTGATTTTGTCTTGTTTTATTTTTCCTCTCTTCCCCTATGATCCTCTGTTTTGTTTCTTAAATTCCACATACGAGTGAAATCATATTTCTCTGATTGACTTGTTTCACTTAACATAATACCCTCTAGTTCCATTCACATCATTACAAATGGCAAGATTTCATTTTTTTTGATGGCTGAGTAGTATTCAATTGTGTGTGTGTGTGTATGTATACACACACATACCACTTCTTTATCCATTCATCTGTCAATGGACATCTGGGCTCTTTCCATAGTTTGGCTGTTTTGGACATTGCTGCTATAAACATTGGGGTGCAGGTGCCCCTTCGGATCACCACATTTGTATCTTTGGGGTAAATACCTAGTAGTGCAATTGGCTGGGTCATAGGGTAGGTCTATTTTCAACTTTTTGAGGAACCTTCATACTATTTTCCAGAGTGGCTGCACCACCTTGCATTCCCACCAACAGTGTAAGAGGGTTTCCCTTTCTCCACATCCTCGCCAACATCTGTTGTTTCCTGACTTGTTAATTTTAGCCATTCTGACTAGTGTGAGGTTGCTACATCTTTCTTGATAAGCTTTGTTAAGAGATACTTTTTTCTTGGAGATTTTCAAGTTTTTTTTTAGCATAGGCTGTACAAAGTAGCATATCTTCTACTTTTTTCTGTATCTCTTCTGTTAGCCCCCTCTTCTCATTGTGGTTTTTTTTTTTTTTTTTTAATTTAATTTAATTTTATTTTATTTGTCAGAGAGACCACAAGCAAAGGGAGGGGCAGACAGAGAGAGGGAGAGGGAGAAGCAGGCTCCCTGCTGAGCAAGGAGCCTGATGCAGGACTTTACCCTGGGATATTGACCTAAGCCAAAGGCAGGCATTTAACTGAGCCACCCAGGCATCCCCTCATTGTTTATTTTTATTTCATTTTATTTTATTTTTTTAAGATTTTATTTATTTATTTGACAGCGAGAGAGAGAACAGAAGCAGGGGGAGTGGGAGAGGGAGAAGCAGGCTTCCCGCTGAGCAGGGAGCCTGATGCAGGGCTCGATCCCAGAACACTGGGATCATGACCTGAGCCGAAGGCAGATGCTTAATGACTGAGCCACCCAGGCACCCCTCGTTGTTTATTTTTAATATTTTATTCATTTATTTATTTGAGAGAGAGAGCATGAACACGAATGGGGGGAGGGGCAGAAGGAGAGGGTGAAGCAAACTCCCCACTGAGCAGGGAGCCCATTGCTGGGCTCGATCCCAGGACCCCGAGATCATGACCTGAGCAGAAGGCAGAGACGCTTAACCAACTGAGCCACTCAGGCAGCCCTCATTGTTTTTATTATGTTTTCCTTTTTAAAAAATGAGACTTGCTAGAGACTGGTTTATTTTAATTTTTTGTGTGTTTGGTTTATAAATAGCTCTTGTATTTATCAGTTCTTTTTTTCTGTTTTTGTTTGTTTGTTTTTGTTTTTTTTTAATTTAAGAAAAATCTGGAGTGCCTGGGTGGCTCAGTCAGTTAAGTATCTGCCTTCGGCTCAGATCCTGATTCCAGGGTTCTGGGATTGAACCCCACATCCGGCTCCCCCTCTCTCTCTGCCACTCCCCCTACTTGTGCTCTCTCTCTCTCAAATAAACAAAATCTTTAAAAGAAAAGAAAAAGAAAAATCTACTTTCACACTTTAGTAGATTTATATTCTTCTTAGCATTTTTATAGCTTGGTTTTTTATGTTCGTTCTTGCATT
Source organism: Ursus arctos (assembly GCF_023065955.2). Lineage (NCBI taxonomy): Eukaryota > Metazoa > Chordata > Mammalia > Carnivora > Ursidae > Ursus > Ursus arctos. Next base: position 62,152,094 of record NW_026622819.1, read on the forward strand.
TAAGGCTGTGAATTTTCTTCTGAAAATACATTTTTAAAGTTTAGATTTTCTTTTTTGACCCAAAAGTTATTTAGGAACATATTTGGAATTCTTAGCTTGTTGTTTTGTTTATCCTTTTATATTAATCTTTTATTTTATTTCATATAGGCGTGTATTGAGGTCCTTGTGGGTTAGTAATGTTGCATTAACATTATGGGATATATTTTTTATTTTTATTTATTTTTGAAGATTTCATTAATTTATTTGAGAGAGAAAAAGACAGAGATAGAGCACAGAGCAAGAGCAGAGGGGATAGGGGAGGGGCAGAGGGAGAGGGAGAAAGCAGACTCCCCGCCGAGCAGGGAGCCTGACATGGGACTCAATCCCAGGACCCCGAGATCATGACCTGAGCCAAAGGCAGACGCTTAACAAACTGAGCCACCCGGATGCCCCGAGATATATTTTTTTAATATTTTAAACTTAGAGAAAAATACAGAGATAAGGTGAAAAGCCATGTACTTACCTTCCAGCTCCTGAAAGCCAGGCATTTTGCAATACTTGTTTCAAGTTTCTTTTAAACAAATATGGATAAAACAATCAACAAAACTGAAAGGAGAATAGGAGAAGATATTTGCAAATGACGTATCTGGTAAAAGGTTAATATCCAAAATCTATAAAGAATTTATCAAACTCAACACCTAGAAACCAAATAATCCAGTTAAGAAATGGGCAGAAGATATCCAGATGGCTAACAGACACATGAAAAGATCCTCAACGTCATTCATCATAGGGGAAATACAAATCAAAACCACGATGTGAGGTCCTGGGGCGCCTGGGTGGCACAGCGGTTAAGCGTCTGCCTTTGGCTCAGGGCGTGATCCCGGCGTTACGGGATGGAGCCCCACGTCAGGCTCCTCCACTATGAGCCTGCTTCTTCCTCTCCCACTCCCCCTGCTTGTGTTCCCTCTCTCGCTGGCTGTCTCTATCTCTGTCAAATAAATAAATAAAATCTTAAAAAAAAAACAAAAACACCACGATGTGATACCACCTCACACTTGTCAGAATGGCTAAAATGAACAACACAGGAAAGAACAGGTGTTGGCGAGGATGCAGAGAAAGGGGAACCCTCTTGCACTATTGGATGGGAATGCACACTGGTGCAGCCACTCTGGAAAACAGTACAGAGATTCCTCAAGAAGTTAAAAGTAGAACTACCCTACAGTCCAGCAATTGCAAATTAGGTATTTACCCAAAGGATACAAAAATAAAGATTCCATGGGGTACATGCACCCCAGTGTTTATAACAGCATTTTATATATATATTTTATATATATATATATATATATATATATATATATATATATATATATATATATATAATATATATGGCAGCATTATCAACAATAGTCCAAATGGCCATCGACTGATGAATGGATAAAGAAGATGTTGTTTGTGTGTGTGTACACACACACGCGCACACACACACACACAGTGGAATATTGCTCAGCCAACAAAAAGAATGAAATCTTGCCATTTGCAATGATGTGGATGGAACTAGAGTGTATTATGTTAAGTGAAATAAGTCGGTCAGAGAATGACAGATACCATATGATTTAACTCATGTGGAATTTAAGAAAAAAAAAACAGATGAACGTATGGAAAGGAGGAAAAAAGAAATTATAGAGAGGGAAACAAACCATAAGAGACTCTTAATGATAGAGAACAAACTGAGGGTTGATGGAGGGAGGTGGAGGTGGGTGGGGTATGAGCTAGATGGGTTATGGGCATTAAGGACGGCATTTGTGATGAGCATTGGGTGTTGTATGTAAGTGATGAATCACTGAATTCTACTCCTGAAACTAATACTGCACTGTATGTTAACTAACTAGAATTTATATAAAAATTTGAAAAAAATGCATATGTAAAAAATATAAATGAAAAATTAAAAAAAATAAATATGGATAAAATCACACCCATGTAAGTTGCTTACATGTCATCCCTGTCCAACCCCCCACCTCCTTTCTTTTCCTTCTTTTTAAGAAGTAATCACTATTGACAACTAGGTGTTTATCAAGGAATGTGTTTTTTTGTGTGAGATAGATTTGGTGTCTGTATTCAATCAAGCTTATTACATGTATAATTAAAATCTGCTATTTCTTGGGGTGCCTGGGTGGCGCAGTTGGTTGAGCATCCAGCTCTTGGTTTTGACTCAGATTATGATCTCTGGGGTTGTGGAATCGAGCCCTGTGTCGGATTTATTTCTCACTGGTGGTGTCTTTTTTTCTAATTACAAAAACAATACATGTCTACCCCAAGTTTAAAATACAGAGTTGATAAAGTTTAAAATGAAAGTTCTTGGGGCACCTGAGTGGCTCAGTTGGTAGAGAATCAGACTGTGATTTTGGCTCAGGCCATCATCTTGGGGTTGTGGGGTCGAGCCCCACATTAAGCTCCACGCTGGGCTTGGCGCCTGCTTGAGATTCCCTCTCTCCCTCTGATTGCCCCCAGTTGTGCACTCACACTCTCTAAAAAAAAAATTAAAAAAAATAGGCAATGTCCAATGAAATCTAATTTAACTATGCAATTTAAGACTATGGGCCTAGGGGCCCTGGGTGGCTCAGTTGGTTAAGCATCTGCTTACAGCTCGGGTCATGATCTCAGGGTCCTGGGGTTGAGCCGCATGTCGGGCTCCCTGCTCATCAAGGAGTCTGCTTTTCTTTCTCCTTCTGCTCCTGCCCGCTGGTGCTTTGTGTGTGTGTGTGTGTGTGTGTGTGTGTGTCTCTCTCTCAAATAAATAAAATCTTAAAAATATAGAAAATAAAATGAAAGTTCTTGGTAATCACACTTGAGATAACCATGTTTGATTTTTTTTTTTTTTAAGATTTTATTTATTTATTTGACAGAGATAGAGACAGCCAGCGAGAGAGGGAACACAAGCAGGGGGAGTGGGAGAGGAAGAAGCAGGCTCATAGAGGAGGAGCCTGACGTGGGGCTCAAACCCGGAACGCCGGGATCACGCCCTGAGCCGAAGGCAGACGCTTAACCGCTGTGCCACCCAGGCGCCCCTATGTTTGATGTTTTAATATATGTTTCCCGTGTTAATAACAAATATATCAAAGAAATTCTAATCTTTTGTACATGCTGTGGAAAGGCAGTGCATGGTGCAGATAAAGTACATTAATTTTGTTTTATTTTTGGGGAGACACTTTCTAATTTTACATGGTTTTGACTATGTGACACAGACAAGTGGCTGTTAGAGCTTTCTTGTAATATCTCAGTATCAGAGGGTGCTTTTTGCTTTAAATTCTACTTTGTTGTGTTAATATTGTTGCCTCTGCTTTTCTTTATTGATTTTCAGTTACCTAGTATAATGTCAACCATCCTTTAATAGGAAATAACTTACTAAAATATTAAAAGCTTGTTGCAGAAATACCTGTGCACATGTGCATACCCACACAAAGAATTCCAAAAAGCATAAAGAAGAAAATGCTCTCCCTTAGTTCCACCATTTCTTAGATAGCTGGTGTTAAGTTTTAGTGTATATCCTTTTGGATTTTTTATATTTATTTATAAGACTCCATAGATTGAAGTATAATTTTCTTGTTACACAAGTGGGATTATGTCATCTTTACAGTTTTTTTCACTTTAGTCTATTTTAGTAACTCATAAAAATAATACATGAAATACATTAAAATAATCCTGGCTTTAAAAAGTTCAAAGCCTAAGACAAAATATGAAAAAAAAATCCCATTCAAATCACATTCTTATCACAATCTCTTAGTCTTAAACTCCCAATGTAGTAATATTAACATTTTTTAATTTGTTTCCAGATATTTTTATGCCTGTTTAAAAATATATGTGTATATTTTCCCCCAGGTAACCCGGAGGTTCTCAAACTTTTTCATGCCACTGTTTATACTTAAGAATTATTGAGAACCTCCATAGAGCTTCTGTTTATATTGTTTTATCAATTGATATTTATTACCATATTACAAATTAAAACTGAAAAAAATTTTATTTCATCTTAAAATTAGTAAACTCATTACATGTTAAAATAAATTTTTGCAAATCTCTTTAATGTCTGGCTTAATAGAGGAAAAAAACTGGATTTTCATCTGCACTGCCTTTAGCCTGTTGTGATACATCATTTTAGTTGAAGTATGTGAAGAAAATCCAGTTTCACCCAATTATAGTTGGAAATGGGAGGAGTATTTCAATAGCCTTTCCAGATGACCATGGATGTTCTCTGATACTATGGTAGTTTCTTAAGGGTTAGTTGTAACATGGAATTTGAAACCATATGAAGGAACTTTTCATTCTCTTTTACTTTGAAATCTATTGATCTGTCTTGCATTTTTTTGTTTAGTTTCTTATGAATGGTCTTTTTTTTTTTTTTTTTTAAGATTTATTTATTTATTTTATGGGGCGCCTGGGTAGCGCAGTCGTTGAAGCGTCTGCCTTCGGCTCAGGGCGTGATCCCGGCATTCCGGGATCGAGTCCCACATCGGGCTCCTCCGCTGGGAGCCTGCTTCTTCCTCTCTCACTCGCCTGCTGTGTTCCCTCTCTCACTGGCTGTCTCTCTGTCACATAAATAAATAAAATCTTTAAAAAAAAAAAAAAAGATTTATTTATTTATTTTAGAGAGAGGGTGCATATGCGAGCTGGGACAAAGCAGAGGGGGAGGAACAAGCAGACTCCATCTGAGCAGGGAGCCTCTCTTGTTGGAGCTTGATTCCACAACCCTGAGATCATGACCCCAGTCAAAATCCAAGAGTTGTATGCTCAACTGACTAAGCCACCCAAGCTCCCCATGAATGGTCTTTTGAATGTAGTTTAGTAGTTTGACATACAATTTTCTGAGGGGCATCACTTTTCTTCAGTTCTTTTTTTGAGGTCTAGTCTTAATTTTTATTTATTTTACTTAAAAATGTTTTTTATTGAGGTGTAATTGACATATAATATTATATTAGTTTTAGATATACAACATAATGATTCGGCGTTTGTATATATTGTGAAATGATCACTACAATAAGTCCTGATTAGTGTCTGTCAACATACATAGTTATAGATTTTTTTTTCTTGCAATGAAAACTTTTAAGATCTGTTTTTCTTCAGTTTATTACCTCCCATCATCCTTGAAGCCCAGTGGCTACTCACCTTTTGCTTTGTGCCTTGACCTTACCTGTGGAGAGAATGTGTGGGAATAGGTGGCTTCAGGATGCTGGATCCAGTCGTCTTTTTCTTAAATTATACTTCTAGTCCTTCTTTCCTGTGTTGAACTTCCCCCATACCTGTTTCCCAAGAATAAACTGTTCCTTAAAAGCTTTTATGAGTCAGAAGTGGAATTGGCAGCAGCAGCTATCAGATAAGCTCTCTGGTGTCTGCCACCTGCTTTAACCCCCCATTACTTCTGTAGGTATTGTTGTCTTCTGTAGAAAGCCAAACCATGAGCACCAGTTTAAAGAGGAAATCCAGGCACATCTAACAAGGTAGTGCTGGTGGTTGGCAGGAGGCTGTCAGTTCCCTGCCATGTGAAATGCTCTATGTGACTGCTTGAGTATTCTCCCAACATGGTAGTTGACTTCATGTCTAACTTGACTGTGTCTGTGTTAAAACTACTTCCGGTCTCTCCTTCACCATCCTGAGCTTCGTGCTTGCGTTGTCACTCCCCTTGTCACTCCCCTCCCCAAGGTCCCACTGAAAGGTGATTGACATTGCACTTTGTAAGGATCTTTGACCATTGCATGATTTCATAACTTCAAGCATTGGTTATTTGGGAAATAGTGTTCACTGAATTAATACAGATCTTCCAAGTGTTGCATTTTACTATATAATTTCATGTGTTAATAGCACCACCCTACTCATCAGAAAAGCTTTTAAAAGGTATTAGGAAATTCCCAAGTTTACAATGGCAAATACAAGTTTTTCAAAATTCGAATTTTTGCCTGGAAGCTCTAATTTATAATTGACAACAATTGCTGTGGGTTTTAACTAACAGCTTTATTATTGATATGTAATTCACATACCAAACAGTTCACCCATTTAAAATGTGAAATTCAGTAGTTTTTAGTATAGTCACAAAGTTGTGCAGCCATTACCACCATCAATTTTAAAACATTTTCCCAAAAATGTTTTAGAATATTGAGAACATTATCCCAAAAAGAAACCCCATACCCTTTAGCTATTACCCACCCACTTCTATCCCTCCCTGCTCCTAAGCAACTACTAATCTACTTTCTGTTTATAGATCTCCCTTTTCTGGACTTCTGTATGAATGGAATCATAGAACGTGGTCGTTTGTGACTGGCTTCTTCCACATAACAATATTTTCAAGGTTCATCCATGTTGTAGCATGTATCAGTACTGCATTCCTTTTTTTGTATTGTGAAATATACATAACGTAAAAGTTTACCATTTTAACCGTTCTTAAGTTTACAATTTTTTTTTTTAAAGATTTTATTTATCAGGGCGCCTAGATGGCTTAGTCATTAAGCTTCTGCCTTCAGCTCAGGTCATGATCCCAGGGTAATGGGATTGAGTTCCTCGGCGGGCTCCCTACTCAGTGGGAAGCCTGCTTCTCCCTCTCGCACTCCTCTGCTTGTGTTCTCTCTCTGGCTGTCTCTCTGTCAAATAGATACATCTTTAGAATAAATAAATAAATAAATAAATAAATAAATAAATAAATAAATAAATATTTTATTTATCTATTTGACAGAGAGGGAAAAAGCACAAGCAGGGGGAGTTGCACAGGGAGAGAGAGAAGCAGGCTTCCCACTGAGTAGGGAGCCCAGGGCCCTGGGATCATGACCTGAGCCAAAGGCAGACGCTTAACTGACTGAGCCAGCCAGGCATCCCATAAGTTTACAATTTTGTTGCATTAAGTACATTTACATTGTTGTGACAGTGGTAGCACTGTCCATTTTCAGAACTTTTTCATCATCCCAAACTGAAACTCTGTACTTACTAAACAATTATTTCCCATTATTCTCTTCCCCTGCCTTGGTAACCACAATTCCACTTTTTGTCTCTACAGAATTTGGCTATTCTAGATACCTCATATAAATGGCATCAGACAATATTTGTCCATTTGTGTCTGGCTTATTTCACTTAGCGTGTTGTTTTCAGGATTTATGCATGTCATAGGATGTGTGAAGTACTCTTCATTCCCTTGTATGAATCCCATTCCCTTTGTGAATATACCACAGTTGATAAATGCTTGGGTGTTTCTACTTTTGTCCATTATCAGTAATGTTACAGTGAACATTAGTGTGTATGTTTTTGTGGAGATGATGATTTCATTTCTCTTGGGTATACTGAGGAGTGGAATTGCTGAGTCCTATGGCAACTCTATGTTTAACCTTTTGAAGAACTGCCAGACTTTTCCAAAGAGGCTGCACTATTTTACATTCCCAACAGTAGTGTATGAGGGTTCCAGTTTGTCCACATCCTTACCAACATTTGTTAATATCTTTTATATTATAGCCTTCTTGTGGATGTGAAGTACTATCTTGCGATTTTGATTTGCATTTTTCTGATGGCTAATTATATAGAGCATGATTTTATGTGTTTGTTGGTTATTTGTATATCATCTTTGGAGAAATGTCTATTTAAGTCCTTTGCCCATATTTAAATTGGGTTATTATCTTTTTGATGATGAGTTGTAAGGGTTTTTAATATTTTCTAGACACCACACTCTTACAGATATGTGTAAATCTTTTCTTCTATTCCGTGGGTTTTCTTTTGATTCTCTTGGTAGTGTCCCTTTGATGCACAAAAGGTTTCATTTTTGATGAAAGTCCAGTTTGTCTAATTTTTTGTTGTTGTTGTTGCTTTTAGTGTCATATCTATGGAAGAGTTGCCTGATACAAAGTCATGAAGATTTTCATTTTTGTCTTCTTTTACGAATTTTGTAATTTCAGCTCTTACATTTAGCTCTTTGATGTATTTTGAGTTAATTTTTGTATATAATGTGATTTAGGAGTTCAAGTTCATTCCACGTCAGTATCCAGTTGTCTCAGCATCATTTGTTGGAAGACTGCTCTTTCTACATCAAATTGTGCCTTAATACTAAAAAATATGAAAACTTAGAGAACTACCTGTGAAGGAGTTTGCCATACTGCAAAGTTTAAATCAGCTGTCATGGTTAGCACACAAGTTCTTAAAAGACCACCTTCACTTCTGACAGTAACTGCAGGTTCAGGAATTTCCCAAAACCACCCTCAGGTTTGAGAATTTTCTAGGAGAATTCTCTAAAAGCTAGTATACTTGGGTTACAGTTTATTACAGGGAAAGGATATAGATGAAAATCAGCTAAAGGAAGAGTCATATAGGGCAGAATCTTGAGTTCTAAACACAAAGCTTCCATATTCCTCTTTTGTGGAAGATTTGTGACATTATGCATGAAGTATTGCCAACCAGGGAAGCTCATCTCTGCTTCAGGGTACAGAGTTTTCATTGAGTCTTCATTACATGGTCGTGATTGAATTAATTGGTTGCCTGCTATTGAGCTCAGTCTCCAGGTCAGCTGATACTCATTATACAAAGTCCCCACCCTAAACCATATGGTTGGTCTTTCTGGGATGGCCATTCTCATCCTAAAATCTGGTAACAAAGACACTCCTATCAGTTACAGATTATCTCGGAGAATCAAAAGCCAAAAACCAGATCTCTCTTTGGGTAGGGCCAAATTTTTTACTACACTGACAAATATCCATTTTCTGGGGTAGAGTTAAGAGTAAGGTTCTTGGGGATGCCCTTGGTGGCTCAGTCGGCTAAGCATCCAACTCTTGGTTTTGGCTCAGGTCATGATCTTGGGGTTATGAGATTGTGCGGGGCTCCCCACTCAGTGGAGAGTCTGCTTAAGATTCTCTCCTTCTATCCCTCCCCTCATTCGTGTGCACTTGCTCTTTCTCAAATAAATAATCTTTATTAAAAAAAGAAAATAAGGGTTTTTGTTGAATAATCTATCAGGAATTATACTGGGATCTTTACATATGGACATCTCATTAAATTTTCAAATTAACCCCGAGAATACTATTCCTTCATTTTGCACATGAGGAAACTGAGGCTCATAAGCCAAGCAACTATTCTGAGTGGTAGAGCTAAGATTCAGACCTAAGTTTCTCTGTTTCAAAGCCAAGCCCTCCATCAAACACTCCTTGTCATGACTGCTGCATTGCACAGCTCTGGGAGCACTTTCTACATTGTATTCTCTGTGGATGGCTTTCCTTCCTACAGTGAAGTACCTTGGATCCCAGCCACCCTTAATAACACATAGCATGTGAATAACAGCAGTTGTGTTTGATGCATAAATGGAGCTTCCAGGCAAGTTTCTTGGACTCTTGTGAATTCTGGAGCCATCACCACACATTGCCTCCCAGCATAGCCAGTTAAAGGTCTATAAAGATATACTCATCAGGTGATCCTTTTTGAAACACTAACCAATGGTTGCCTCATCTTTTCTTTTGGGTTGATTTGAGTATCACTGAAACTCTTACTGCTCTTTTTTTCCTTCTTAGGCTGCTGTACAGGACCGATTAAATGAGCAAGAAGGTGTACCAAGTGTTTTCAACCCACCTCCATCCCGACCCCTGCAAGTTAATACAGCTGACCACAGGATCTACAGTTATGTTGTCTCAAGACCGCAACCAAGGGCAAGTTATTTTGTAGCTGGAATTTCTCCCTTATTTATTTTACAAGTCCATTCACTAGGTTGTATTGATTTTTGTATGACAGGAGTAAAGGAAATATTCAGAATGTGAACCTGTTAGCTAGATCTGACTCCTTGATAGATTTATTAGGTTTATCATTTTCCCTTGATTCCTCAGTGAATTGATAACAGTAACTATCTTTTTTTTTTTGCTGGTTATTTGAAGAGTTGTATGTACCTTGTTTTTGAGTACACAGTTTTATTTACATGTCTAGAAATGTTTGCTGCGTGTTCAGTAGATCTTTCACTTTTTTTTTTCAAGTTTTTATTTTTTTAAGTGGTCTCTGCACCCAGCACGGAGCTCAAACTCTACCGTGACATCAAGAGTTACATGTTCTAACCTGAGCCAGGCAGCCCTAGGTCTTTCACTTTCACTTTTAAGTTAGAATGTTTACTTGGTTCTTTGTTGCTTCGTTTTATTTAATTTTAAGCTACTTCTGGGGAAGTTACTTGGAATCTTTATGGAGACCTTGGCCGTATCTTTGATATTCGTCTTGAACAAGGGCTAGTATCAGGGAGGGGATGGTGGTTCCTTTAAATTCAACAGACATTTAAGAGTGCTCCATTGTACCTGGTATTTTGGTGTTGGTGATCCAGATATGAATAAAGAGCCAGCCCTCCCCCTTCACATTGCTCTTATAGTCTGATTACGAAAGTCAGATACGTATACTAATAATGAACTCCAGAGGAGGTTTTTTGTTTTTTTTTTTTAAGATTTTTATTTATTTATTTGACATAGAGAGAGAGAGAGAACACAAGCAGGGATTGCTGCAGTCAGAAGGAGAGGGAGAAGCAAGCTTTTTCCTGAGCAAGGAACCCGACATGGGGCTCGATCCCAGGACCCCAGGATGACCTGAGCCGGAGGCAGATGCTTAACCAACTGAACCACCCAGGCGCCCCTCCAGAGGATTTTTTGGAGTTTCTCTTTCTTATTCTTGGAGTTACACTCAACCTCTTATACTTGGACTTAGAATTCCAAGAAAGCACTCTCTTTAACCTTGCAGCAGTTAGAATTTACTCCATTATCATACTTTTTTTTGTGGAGTACTTGAGAATGTTTTAAAGATGGTGTTTCTAACTAGTTGTTTTGAGGTATTCTGAAGTAGAAGAAAACAGATTCCTAGAGCAATTATATGACTCCAGAAATTCTATATATGCCTAATATTTCCTCAGTTTGTTTTGGGCTTGACTCTGTCTGGGACCCTAATGTCAGACATGGGGCTTCAGAGCCCCCTGGCCGTAGACACAGGGAAGGTCTCAGGTTAACACAATATGACATAGAAGAAATGCTTTGTAAACTATAGAGCCCCTTATATATTCTAGTTAATAACAGCAGCAATAATCAGCATTGCTAAAATAATAATTAGTATTATTACTAAGATTGACAGCTATATGGAGATTTATAATTGTGGTTAATGTAATTATTTATCATTTATATACAAATGTCCCAAGGTAGTAATGGTGGTTATCTTTCTTATTACTTCTGTATACCATATTTTAATGTGTAAATCTGGAAAGGAAAGAATGAATATTTATGATTTAGGGAGGCATACTTGTAATTAAATTTGACAACTAGCATAAGTAGCTGCAGAAAGTGTTGAAGCAGATTTAATACAAAAATTATGTGGTAAGAGAAAAATATAATGGTATTAGATGAAATGAGATAAATGCAGTTGGTCTTTAAGTAGGATGATGTAGCCAGGAAGAGGGAATCCTATTGTACAGGGAGGGAGGAATCATGTGAAAGAACAAAAAAGGAGTGAAAATCTGAACTAGTCATTTTGCAGGGTGTTAGGGATTGAGAGAATGGTGTCTAACTTTGTTTTTGGAATTTCAGGGGCTGCTTGGATGGGGTTATTACTTGATAATGCTTCCATTCCGGTTTACCTATTACACAATACTTGATATATTTAGGTATGTACATTTGTATTTATGCGTCAGTACCAATAATGCGGACTTTGGAGCTGAAACATAGACCAGAATAATAAGGTTTATGCTCTGTCAGTTTTGACCTGCCAATTTGTCATCACATTGAATACTCTTCCTGAACAATCTTTTAATATAGTATGACAGTATTTAAAATTGATCAAACATAGCAGATGATGTGAAATGGAACTGTTTTAAATTAACCCTGTAAAGTAGTCTTGCCTTTGTTCTCAGAGTCATTCTACCTACATTTATCATTATCCTCCGTCCTCCCACCATGTTTGTCACCTCTACATTCCCTAATTAATCTTCACACCCTTTTCTTTCTAACCACCATTATCTAGTACACTCCTTACAACTTTTACCCTAAACCATCTAACTTCATCTGACTACTCATAATCCCTACAAACTTTCTTGCTCTGAGATTACCCATTTTTCTCCCCTCCCACAACAGTTTACCTCTCAGACACTCCTATACATTCTCCTCTGTCCTGGCAACCCATAGGTTGCTGACACTGGCACCCTTCCATACGTATACCCCCTTGATTCACACTTTCACTTTTCTTCTCGCTTCTTTCATGTACCATTCAGAGAGCTCAGCACTGGAAGAGAAAGAGGGGCCAGGGCTAGAAAATGTCAAAGGGGACCAAATTTCTGGCATATCAGTTTTGGGGCATCTGGTTTAGAGCTTGAGTAGTAAATGAACCCATATCTAGGCTTTATAGAGAACTAAAATGTTTTATGGGCATCCAGGCCAACAGATGGAGCTAAAATATGTGGTCTGGGCCTTGCATACAGGGCAACCTATATTTCCCCCCGTATATGGAGAAGCTTTACCTTGCTCTAGAGCATAGCAAAGGCTGTGGAGGTGAGGACCCGGCAGATGTAAAAGTGCAAGGGTCAGGTAATACCTTTTACCTTGACTCCTTGGTGTTTTAGGAGTCTGCCTGCTTAATGACTTCCATGCTTTAGCAAAGTTCTTATTGGTCACCAGTTAATCAATTGGTGCTTTTTCCATCCTATTTTATTTAAAAATGAGCACATATAAACCATTAAAATCATAACAAAGACTGGATTGAGATCTTTTTTTTTTTTAAGCTGATTGTCCTGAATTAATTAGGCCATGGGAATATATTGTAATTAGAAAGAAAGAAGTTACAGCCTTTATCCATTTGCTCATCAAAACTTAAAAACTTAAAAGAGTAATAAGATAGTCTTAAATACTTAATTTCAGAGAAAGTTATCAAAATATCAATCTTCTAAAAGATTTCTAACCATTCCCCCACATATACAACTTCTTACATTTGTTTTTAATTTCCTCTGGAATGTTTGTGTCAGTGAATTTGATTGGATTATTCAGGAGAATTTCTCAGTGAAATTGTATACACATGGGGAATTTGAGAGGCTAAGGAATTGGCTCAGTATTTGGTAAGGAAAGTGTCATAGTTTAGTTACCTTTTCTGTGCTGAAAATGCCTCAAGTATGTGAATATTGTTTGCTTTCCTTGGAAAAAAGTATGCATGGCATGTGTGACTAATTTTAATGCAACTGTATCATCCAAACAACTTGTTTAATGTTACGTAGCACATTGACTTATCAAAACTCTGTCCATTGCCTTCTTGGAAACCCAAAGGGTAAATACGTGGTGCTATACAAATATGATAAGATAGGCTCTTTAGAAACAGATGTGTGGTATCATCCTTAACTTGACAGTAGCTGCCAGGTCTCCAGATTTACCAGTGTACTCTAGATCGGTTTTACAACTTCCTTCATGGATGCTATTAACCATAAATCATTAAGCAGAATTTTACTTGCCCCCTTGAAAAGCAAGTAAATCATGACAGCAGGTTTGGGTTTGAAGCCTGTCCATGATTTGAATAGCTTGGGAGTATGCACTAAAAATTCAAAATCCCAGGACAACAGAAAGGAGAGGGAGAGGCAAGTAGGACAACCAGAAAGAGACAGAGCTCTGTTCTAGAATAATACTATTCAATAGAACTTTCTGTGATAATGGAAACATTCTGTATCTTCATTGTCCAGTGTGGAAGCCACTAACCACATGTGACTATTGAGTACTTAATGTGGCAAAAGAGACTGAGGAACTGAATTTTATTTTGTATTTTATTTAGTTAATTTAAATTTAGATAGCCACATGTGTCTAGTGGCTGCCTTATTAGACAGTGCCCTTCTAGAGAGTCTGGGGGCACAGCCTGACCTATGATCTTTTTGGACTGTGTCTTCCTTTCCCAGTTTTTCTAGTCCTGAATTTTTCTGCAAAAAGCACTCATGATTTGTTTAGGCCAGTGTTGGAACTTATAATCCTAGTAGTTTACATTTGTCTTGAACAGGCAATGGAAAAACACTTGCTGCTTTGCAGCTTTTGAGCCAGACTCTACTCTCAGGTTTGATAGTCCATTCACAGACCGTTCACCTCCTTTTGCTGCCATGCCTGTGGCTCTGTTGTAGGAATCTTTACAAACTGGCCCACTCCATTTGCACTACAGTAAGCCGATTCATGTGATATTTATTCCTTCCTCCCCAGGTTTGCTCTTCGTTTTATACGGCCTGACCCTCGCAGCCGGGTCACTGACCCCGTTGGGGACATTGTTTCATTTATGCACTCTTTTGAAGAGAAATATGGGAGGGCACACCCTGTCTTCTACCAGGGAACGTACAGCCAGGTCAGTGCCACAAACCATATAGATGCCAATTTATTGATATGGTTCTATCCACAAAGGGAAGCATAGCCCAGCACTGATCATGTCATTCTTTTACTCAAGAACCTTAAATACCTCTTCACTGCTTACAGAAAAAGAAAGCCAGCCCTACTTGATCTAATCCCAACCTCCTTTTGAGGTTTTTCCTGTATAACTTGTTTCTCCATACCCTAGGTTCCAGCTAAACCATTGCCTGAACATACTCTGTACTTTTTTACCTCTGTGCCTTTGCTTTTGCTTTTCCCTCCACCTGGAATGCCTTCCTCGCATTTTTGCTAAATGGAAACTTGCACATCCTTCAGCTAGGTCATATCACTCCCTTCCGTTACCCTTTTTGATTGATGTGTCCTACCTGGCCTACCTTGCAGTCTAAAATAGTAGTCTTTTCTTTTGTGCTTTCATAGCTTTTTTTGAAAACTTAAAGCAGTTTCACATTCATCCTTATATTATGATTGATTATGTTCGTGTTTTATCTCCTATTATCAGACAATAATCCCCTTGAAGGCAAAGCCCAAGTCGTCTTTGATCCCTCACAGAATTGAGTAAGGGCATAGACCATAGACTCAAGGCAGCACATCTCATTCAACCCAAGCCACACAGGCTTTTGAACCGTTACCTCTCAGGGGTGAAAATTAAGAGTTCGTGGGTGTTAGGCATATCTCTAGTTTGCCAGAGAAAAATGTAGAAAAAAACATTGTGAACATAGTCCAAAGGATGGTTCTGTTTCAGCCTTCCAGTATTCCTGAATCTGGTAAAAAAGAAAAATGCTTATTCTTGCTTCCTGCTTTGGTTCTCCTATATCGCCTTTTTCTCATAGTTGGTCTCCTCAGTGGCCCTGCTGCCACCCTACTCAACAAGCATTAAGCACCCACTATATATGCCAGATGGTGTGCTCAATGCTAGAGATACAGATGTGAATGAGATGGGTACCTCTCATGTACCCTCATTGCTGTGATCCTGAGGTTAGACTGCCATTGGTCATTCAGGAAATCTTAATTGAGTTGTAATGTGCTCAGGATTATGCAAAAGCATACGTAGGAATCTTGGGCACTGGCCTTGTCTTTGAAGATCGTTTAAACCCTATGCTCTTTAGAATGCATTTGGGTCCCGCAGTCTCTCGTCCCTGCTTGGTGTGTGGCCTGGGATCAGGCTCATCTTTGCAGTATTTTTTATGGACAAAGATGTTGTAGCTGTAAAGTGGCAAAATTCTCACCTCCCCTTTCACATGGTCAGATTCTCCTATTTTTATCTTCCTTTAGACTGTGGAAACAACTGACTTTTCTGTGATTTGTTGGGGACCTTTCTTTGTCAGCCTGTCTACTGTCATGTGCCTAATACAGTTTAAATCCTAACAACGCTAAAACCTTTTCATTAAAGCTTGTTAGCGTGGACTTTTTGTAGGGAGAAAAATGCCAGGGGTGTCAAGGTAGGAGCCCAGAATCTGATTTCTTGTTCACCTTTTTTTCCTCGTTTCTCCTTTTGTTCTTTTAGCCTAATTAAAAGCTGAAGGCACAGTCATCATCATAATCAGTGGTCTTCTGTTTCTCACAGGCACTTAATGACGCCAAGCGAGAGCTTCGCTTCCTTCTGGTTTACCTTCATGGAGACGATCACCAGGACTCTGATGAGTTCTGTCGGTAAGTGGGTTGATCGTTTGTTTATTTGTGTAATTTTTTTTAATCTGCTGATATTTTGTAGTAGGCAAGTTCTTCTCATGTCCTTTTCATCCCTCTCCACAGCAACACGCTCTGTGCACCTGAAGTTATTTCCCTAATAAACACTAGGATGCTTTTCTGGGCATGTTCCACAAATAAACCTGAGGGATACAGGGGTAAGTTGTATTTCTTTTTCCTCATTGAGATTGGTGAGATATCTTTGGAATAATCTGGGAAAACATGCCATTTATTGTGTGATTATTCCGTGTTAGACATAGTGCTAGTTATTATTTATACATTATCTTATTTAATCCTCTCAGTAGTCCTGAGATGGGGGTTGTATTATCTCCATTTCATGGTTTAAGGGACGATGCTCAGAGAGTTTAAGAGACTGGCCCCAAATCGTACAGTTAGCAAGCTCGGGTCTGTTAGACTCTAGCCCATTCTTTACAGGTAACCATTGGCAGGGCCTGTTTTATTTTTAAAACACCCAGTCCTGCCCAGGAACTTGCTTTTAATATAAAGGGCTTTTTACTGAGGAGTTTACTCTTATCATCAGCAATTTTAACAGAGCTTCTTGCACAGTGAGTTAGTTGTTTGAGTACCTTGAGTGCTGATAGGGATTCAGAAAGTTCAGATCTCTGCTGACAATAACTCTTCACTGGAGATAAGTATTTTTAGAAGTCAGTATAACATATAAAGGTATCCAGTAAAGAAAAATGTAGTTACTTTGCGGCTACTTCTGTTCGGCAGCTTGCGTCTATACTAGCATACTAGGCACTGTGCTAGATCTTAGAATCAGGATGTTTTGCCTACATCTTAAAATCTGAATCTTTAATCCTAATTGTTTTTTAAGCATATGATAAGCTTGGACAGCATGCGTTTTGCTGTTGTAATATGGCTTTGGGGATGGAGGGTAGTGGATAGAGACTAAGGATATTTTTTATAGAAGCTTATAAAATCTCTTTTTTCAAACCATGAGGAAAACATAAGTGAAACTCCGTTATGGTAAAACCTTGGCTATTTGGAAAACCAACTTTCTAAAACTCCTTTAGAACAGAAAAACTAGCTCTTTTGTATGAGTGTGAGGTGGGGGAGACATAGGAAAGGGGGTAAGGAAGGGATTGAATAAGAGGAAGAAAAGGCAGAAGGCAGTTGTGGAGCTCATCACCAGTGATATAAGGCTGAGACTTGGAGCCTTATTTCCTTTAGGCTTGATACCCGACATAGGGAAAAATCATGCTCAGCAGTAGTCAGATTCTTTATAGATCCTTTCTTATCAAAAAGACAATGTCCTTGACCTCTGCAGTCTTCCCTAGCATGTTAACGACAGCCACCCCCACCAGAAAAGCCTGTCCTATTCTAATCAAATTACCTGGGAATAGAGACACAAAAATAAAACAACAGCAGCAAAGATTAAGAAACTAGGAGGAAAAGAAGGTACTCAGAGAATAAGTGAGATCTCCTTTCTTTCCCAAGTTGGATTAAAACCTTTCTCTCTTGCTCATTATGGAAAGTCTGAGAGTTGATCTGGTTCATACAAAGGGCTGCCCTTGACCTGTCGGCTCGTCTTTCTGTCAGTCTCACAGGCTTTACGAGAGAATACCTACCCATTCCTGGCCATGATTATGCTGAAGGATCGGAGAATGACTGTGGTGGGACGGCTAGAAGGCCTCATTCAACCCGATGACCTCATTAACCAGCTGACATTTATCATGGATGCAAACCAGACTTACCTGGTGTCAGAACGCCTTGAAAGGTACAGGGGAGTTCCTCTCTGGAACAGAGAGAGACCAGCTACAAATTTGGGTGGCTGACCCAGAGCTTCACAGATTCTGACTTATTCTCTGTCTTAGAAACAGACAACTTTTCAACTTTGAAAACCATTTAGTGTTAAAATATTTATGTACTTTGACTGAAATAATTCTCCCATCAGGTCATCTGTTCTTGTAAATGTGAATTAAAATAAGGATAAGACTCTGTGCTCAAGAATATATACATCATGTCATTTAGAACACCTGAACCGTGTATGGAGCTTAAATGTAAAAAATGTGGAATTGTTAGCGCTCTTCCCCCCATTACATAAATAGCGTACATTAATTGTAGAAAATGTGGAAAACACAGAAAAGCACAAAAAAGAAATTTAAAGACACCCACAGTCCTACCACAACTTTTAATATTCTGGTATATTTTATTTTATAGACACCTACTCTCTCTCATTCACTCCTATGTATACACACACACTTTTTTTGGAGAGAAAATAGGAAGTACACTAGAATGTTACAGTATTTTCTCTTTGGTTAGTAGAATTCTGAACAAGGTATTTCTCCATTTTCTGAATCTTCTAAGATGCATCTGTGTGGTTTTTCGTTTTATAAAAGTAATATATACAAAAACGCAATAACCCAAAAGGTTATTTAACTGTAAAACATGATCTTGATGATTGCTTTTAGGCAATAATATTGTTACTTTTGTTAGAATTGGGAAAAGGGTGGTTTTATCTGTGAAGTTAAAAGGGAAAGGAAGAGCTTGCCCTTTCTTTTTCTGCCAAATTAAACTGGGAAAAGAGATGGCTCATTCCAATTCTGCCATGCTCTGCTTTGGAATCCTTTATGGTAGTGTGAAATACTCATCTGTCAAGATCGTCAACCTTTTTACCTCCCCAGAAGTTTCAGTGTGAGAAAAAAGAGATTTTTCTTTGCCTTCTCTGCTTTTTGATCTGGCCACAGGGAAGAACGAAACCAGACCCAGGTGTTGAGACAACAGCAGGATGAGGCCTATCTGGCCTCTCTCAGGGCTGACCAGGAGAAAGAAAGGAAGAAACGGGAGGAGCGGGAGCGGAAGCGGCGGAAGGAGGAAGAAGTGCAACAGCAAAAGTTGGCAGAGGAGAGACGTCGGCGGGTAATGAACCTGTCTTTACTCCTTGTGATTCCCAAACTGATCTTAAGTGTGAAAGGAAGAAAACTTGAAGATGATGGGATTTGTGGGTGTTTTAATTCCTTGCCATTTTTTAAAAAATAAGTTCTGTGTCCAGTGTGGGGCTTGAACTTGTGATCAAGAGTTCCATGCCCTACTGACTGAGCCAGCCAGCTGCCCCCTCCTTGCCATTTTTATATTTACTACATTTTCACAAAAAGTATTTTTTAAAAAAATTTTTAAATAATGTTTAACAACAGATACATCAGTGAGCAAAAGTCAGGTAAAACAACTCTGTTCCATGAAAAGCAAGTGTAAATGGATAACAAGCGGTTCAAAATTCACAGCAATAGTTTTTCTTTCTTAGCACCAGCCAGTGTTAGCTAATTTGGCATTTCATTCACGATCTTTCGTCATGTATTGCTACTTGATTATAGCCAGTGTCTTTAAGCTATTCCCTTTTTTTCCGACAGGTAAATACCCTAACATAGTTAATAAATAATATATGTGATGCATTAGCACTTTGAATTGTGGTGTTTCTGACTCTTGCCAAGAAGTTTTTCTTACAGTAGTAGTCATTCATATTTCTTCTGGCTGCACAGTAAACCTACATGGTGATAGTGTTCCTGTTGCCCTGTTGGAGCCATAGCCTCAACTTTGCTTTGTGTCTGTACAGAATTTACAAGAGGAAAAGGAAAGGAAGTTGGAGTGCCTGCCCCCGGAGCCTTCCCCTGATGACCCTGAAAGTGTCAAGATCATTTTCAAATTACCCAATGATTCTCGAGTAGAGAGACGATTCCACTTTTCCCAGTCTCTAACAGTAAGGACTGCCTAAGTTGTGTGAAGTGTATGTAGGGTCTGGGCTATAGATTTGGAAGTTTTAAGGACTCTTGAAAGTGGTATTGGTGTATCTGTTGCTCTGATGAACAGGGCAGGAAGGGGTGGGACAGAGAGAGGAATGCAGTGAAACATGAGGTTCCTTCTAGCTGCCAACTCAAGGGAGCTGTTAAGGTTTTCTTTCATCATGTTGGAGTTCTGAAGTGAACCTTACTAAGAAGCTCCACGAAAGACTTGGGTATTTAAGGTGGGAGGCTCTTCCATGCTGCTCAGCTTACATTAGCTTCAGAATCCCACCAGAACCCCCCTTGCTCTGTCTCCACAGAAAACTCTGTCTCCACTGACCTGAAAGCACCTAAATTACACATCTGAATATAAATGCTTGTACAGTTTGCATGCAGTTGTCACTCTCCCTTTCTATCCATTTAGCCTGTAAGAAGCCCCATTTTGTGGGGCTGGCTACCTTGTATATTTGGTATCTAGAAGTAAATGGTTAAAAGCAGCATCTGTTAAAGTCTCACAGAATGATGGGGCGCCTGGGTGGCTCAGTTGGTTAAGCCTGTGCCTTCAGCTCTGGTCATGTTCCCCGAGTCCTGGAATCCGGGGCCCTGTGTTGGGCCCCTTGCTCACCGGGGAGTCTGCTGCTCCCTCTCCCCTTGCCCCTCTCCCACTCATGCATGTGCTCTCTGCCTCTCTCTCAAATAAATAAATAAAATCTTTAAAAAAAGGATCAGATTTTTCATTCTAAGATGAATAGATGTGTTTTCTTGGTCAGTGTACGTTGTTGACTCAGTTTCTTCATCTGTAAAATGGGTATGATAATAGGTACTTTCTAATAGGATTGTTGTTAGGATTAAGTTCATATGTAAGGGCTCAACATTGTGCTGGCTCCTAGTACGCACTCAAATGCTTAACTGTTGTTTTTTGGTATTTATAACCAAAAGGAAATTTCTCTTTATATTGATAGTTGGTATGTTGTCTTTCCAAATTTACCATTGTAATAGATGCTGCCATTTCCCTGATCACTCGAAATAGTCAAGAGTAAACTGCATAATAGAAATGAGGGTGCACTGTGGTCAAGTGAGGCCAGGTAGCACATTTATTACTTCTGTTAAAGAACTTTGGATAAGTTGCAGAATCTTTTACAGGGCCTCAGATACCTCATCAGTTAAATGGAAATACAGTCTTCCCTTAAACTTTAAACTGAAGATATTTCAGGCACTGTGCTAGGCACTCTAGGGGTTATACAGATGAGTGAGACATGTTTCTGGAGTTCATGGAGCTTATGGCCAGTGGGGAATGTAAGACCCAAGAGTTAATCCAAAGTAAAAAAGTGAGGCATCCTGGCGAGAGAAAAGTGAGTAGCTTTCTCATTTTATTTGTTCATCTTGCGTTTATGCATTTATTTCTGTTGAGGGAAGTGCTCACATCCCTAACTTTGAATTCTTAAATTGTGATAACATGAATGAGCCTCACATAGTACATACCATGTAGTAGTAGGTGGTTACTAAATGTTCATTCCCTTCCCCCTGGTGTGTTTCCTAACTGCTCGAGTTTGCATTGGATTTTAGCTTGCAACCATGTTCACTAACAGTTTCACATCATAGTACACCTGAGCTTTATGGAGCTTCTACTCCCCAAACTTAATTGTGTATGTGAAAAACCTAACAAACATTAACTCTCTTGAGAGTTTCAGAAGAAAATCTATTAAAATTGTGGAATAGAACAGGCTCTGGCCAAAGGGGACCCAACCCATTTGTTAACTATTTTATCCTGAAAGACTTTTTTTGTTTGTTTTTAAGATTTTGTTTTTTCATTAGAGAGAGAGCGCAAGCGGGATTGAGGGGGCGCAGAGGGAGAGAGATAAGCAGACTCCCTGCTGAGCTGGGAGCCCAATGTGGGACTTGATTCCAGGACCCTAGATCATGACCTGAGCCAAAGGCAGATACTTAACCAACTGAGCCACCCAGCCCCCCCCCCCCAATCCGTGAAGACTCTTAAATAGGTTCTCAGTTTTTAAAAACAAACCTCAGACTGAGAGAAATACTTGGTCATAAGTGGGTACAAGGCTCAGAGATGGGAAACAAGTATAAAGGAGAAGTGTGGTGATGGTGTGGGCTTTTAATTTAACATTTATGGAGTTTATAACATAAAGATTTATAGTTTTTATAGTTTTTCATGCTCTATCAGACTTTGTGTCATCTTCCTGTGAGATCCCCTCTTCATAAATAATCTCAAAGAGTGAATGTGCAGTGAAATACTGTTTGCACAAAGCTCAGCTCTTGATCGTAGTAAAATGCTAAGATAAAAAAGAATAAACTGTAGAAAAATCTCCAGGTCTCATGGGTGGGCAGAAAAGTGGCAGCTGACTTTCTGTTAAATGAATGCATATTAGAGCGAATCCAAATTATACTCAGCCCAGGACTCATTTTTCTGTTAGGAACCAAAAGCGACCTCTGGAGGTGATGTGCATTGTCAGTGGTAAACAGAAAATGCCAATTTTATACCAGGGTTGAGTATTTTCAAGCAAGATTAAAAAGGAAACAAAATACTGTTTAAAGCCTATGTTGGGTTCATACTAGTAATACTTGCTGCAAGTCTAATTGATGCATCTCAATATAAGAAAAGAAAAGTAAATGTTAATGGAAATTGCACAGAGAAACAGGAACTGTAAAATGATTGAGGTTGATAGATTAAAATATGCAAATTTATAAAATCATGAATGGATTTAGGGAAGAGGAGCATAGATTTACTCCTTAAATTCTGGAGTCATATGTGGCCTCTTAAAAGCTCTAAAGAGGTAAGTTTAAGACAAATGAGGAAAGGACTGCTTCGCACAAAGGGGACTAAACTTCTGAGAGGTAGAACAAAAAGAAAATAGATTCCCTCAAAACAGTAAGGGTAACTTGAGTGTTGTGTTCCTGGTCTTTGGGATTGAGCTAAAGGAGGTTAGCAGTGCCCTTCACAACACATCCTTTAGACTCTTTGGTAGAAGTAGCATGCTAGACGAAGAGGGCCGTAGAGTGTGTCCAGTGGGCCAGTTCTTAATATGTGGCATCACGAGACAGGGAGTGATAAAGGTGGACTATTCCATAGATACCTCACATTTTAAGTGTTAGCAATGTGAGTTTTCTTAATGTCACCTTACTTCTCATTAAGAATTTACCTTTATTTTATCAGAGCCAGAGCAGGGCATTCTCATAGAGGAGAGCTCCACATGAAGAATGTCAGACTTTTTTTTTTTTTAAGATTTTATTTATTTATTGGACACAGAGACAACGAGAGAGGGAACACCAGCAGGGGGAGTGGGAGAGGGAGAAGTGAGCTTCCCACTGAGCAGGGACCCCACTGGGATCATGACCTGAGCCGAAGGCAGACGCTTATGACTGAGCCACCCAGACGCCCCAAGAATGTCAGATCTTGACCAAATTAAGGAGAGTGTCCACATGTGGGGACTGTCCAGTGCACAAAGTGAGAGCCTGAGAACTGGAAGAGGAGGGGGAAACGAACTCGTGGTTTTCTGTGTCTGTACATACATAGAAATATAGACATAGATGTGTGTATGTATATACACATATTCTCTAGTTTTTTTCCACAGAGGGTGCTTGGGAGCAGCAACACCCCAATAGCAACGAACATACCTAGCACCTAGATCGTGGCTTTTAAATACCATTGTCCATTAGGAAGAACCAGGGCTCCTTGGAGAAATGGCTGATTCCAGATCTGGGGCAGGAAAACACAAGATCAGCCTGGAATACCTTGTGCCAGAAAGCAAGGAATTATTCAAAAAATGATGGAGACTTGCCACAAAGACACAGAAGCCATCTTGGAAGGGCTCTTCTGAGTCCATCTGGAACATTTGAATATTGAAATAAATATTATAATATTATACCCTGCTGAATAAAATAGGGAATCATGACTCTAAGTTAATATAAGTAAATAACTTGAAAGTTTGAGGAATAGATATCTCTGTAGTTTCAAAGTACCTCCCCACAAGATCTCTTTAATTACAAAGGAGAAAGGAATGGCTGCCACAGTGGAGAGGCCTGGCAGTCATCACCTTAACGAAGGGATCAAAGGGTGCATTATAGGTACTGGGCAAATTGGAATGGATAGGATGCATTTAGTAGAATGCAGCATTATTTCTATAACATTACTGCCAAAGAACATACCTGGAATCTAATCGTGAGTATACATTAGGCAAACAAATTGAAAGAAATTCTGCAAAATAACCAGTAATCTTTAGAAGTGTCAAGGTCGTGAAAGTCCATGAAAGAGTAAGGATTTGTTCCAGACTAAAGGAGGAGACTTAGAAGATGGGTCAGTGAAATGGAACACATAATCCTAAACTGGATGCTTTTGCTATAAAAGGCAACTAGCAAAACCCGAAAACTTTAATAATAATTTAATATATATTGTTAATGTTACAGCATTAATGTGCCAGTTAAATTTCCTGTAGTTTGAGGGCTATATTATGGTTATATAGGAGACCATCCTGTTTATAAGACATACACAAGTATTTTGGGGGTGATGGGACATCAGGTTGGCAGCTTATTCTCAAATGGTTCAAAGAAATTCTATGTTCTGTACTTCGCACTGTTGTGTAACTCTCTGATTATTTCTAAATAAATTTTTAGCTCTATATCAGGTTGTCAAGGAAAAAACAGATGAATCACTTCAGAAGTAGAACTAGCATTGGACTGTGTAATCTCTTTAAAGAGCTGCCCTACGTATTTGCTCTGTGAAATGGAAGGACCTCACAATAGCATTCCAGTGTCATGCAATGACTTCATATTCAGAGTCATCCTGGAGAGAGCTGGTTGGGGGGATATTTGATTCATAGTTGTTGTCTGTCTTTGTCTTTCTCTTACCGCCCTTTTTCTATATGATCTGCAGGTAATCCACGACTTCTTATTTTCCTTGAAAGAAAGCCCAGAAAAGTTTCAGATTGAAGCCAACTTTCCCCGGCGGGTGCTACCCTGCATCCCTTCAGAGGAGTGGCCCAACCCCCCCACGCTGCAGGAGGCCGGACTCAGCCACACAGAAGTTCTCTTTGTTCAGGACCTAACAGATGAATGACATTTTTTCTTCCTCTCCCCTCCTACCCTAATCCCTAAAAGAAATGGAAAAACAAAAACAAAACAAGAGAGAGAAATTCATATTATTATTATTATAATACAATATTTTTTTTAAAAGACTGCTGCATCCTACGGAAGGATCAGAAACCATGCTGCCTACAAGAGTCACCACCTGTGTGTGCGCGCGAGGTCAGCAATGAACGTTCCCGCTGGCAAGCCCACCCTTCCCTACTGCCTCTGCACCATGCACCTTCCAACGAAAGGAGACTCTTCACCTCCAACCCAGTCATTGTCCCTACTGGGGAAGGGGACATTCCCACTAGTTCTTATTCATTCTTGCTCTTATGGAAAATAAAAGTGAAAAAACCTCCA
Organism: Ursus arctos; assembly: GCF_023065955.2. Classification (NCBI taxonomy): domain Eukaryota; kingdom Metazoa; phylum Chordata; class Mammalia; order Carnivora; family Ursidae; genus Ursus; species Ursus arctos. The sequence goes on from NW_026622819.1 coordinate 62,177,283, forward strand.
TCAGCCAGCTACTGCAGCATCTCCTGAGGACTTGCTTCTCCCCCCACTGGAGAAGAGAGGGAAGAGAAGGCACAGAACAGAGATGTTCCTTGAACTTCCCACAATTTATGAATAACTTCTAAATGATTTCTGTTGCATTGTAATGACCAAAGGAATGAGGCTGACATAGGTGTTTTTTTTCCTTAACTTTATTTGATAAGAGCCAATTCTTAAGCCCATGAGTTCATGCCCTGGGCTCCTTAGCCCACGAGAGTGTAATAAAGGTGCCCTGGGCTGGTTTGTGCTTATTTCTGCCATTGTCCCTCTCACATTCCCAGAGAGGTGGTTCTTTTTGGTCCAACTCTTGCTGTCGTTTCTTGCCATCTATGTGCCCCACTCGGAGTATTGACAGGAAATGCTGGGTTCGTTACCCCAAAAGTCTGTACAGATGTACCCATATATGCGGTGTGAACTCCGTGTATACTCACTATACACAGGACTGCAGCTTTCCCTTGGAATCTGTACCAGGTGGTTATTATGGGATCTGAACCAAAGGATAGCGGCTCTTCATTCCTCTTCTGACATGTGAATGCTTTTCCTGCCCAGCCCTGAGCTTTCCTGAATTGCCAAGCTTGGTGCTTTCCCAAAGGACTAGCAGGACCTATGGTAGAACCAGCAGAACCCCATGAGAGTTCCCTGCCTGTCTCAGTGGGAGTGTGGTGGTGGTGGTGGTGGTGGTTTAAGGGTAGAACTAGAGACCTTGAAGGGAGCCAAGACAGAACTCTCAGCCTGTGTAAACTGTTGGAAGGCACATTTAGTTTCTGATGTAGCTACCTGCTGGAGGCAGTTTTTAATCCTCTCTATTGCTGTGTTGAAGTAATAGGGTTTTTAAACCTCTGGACATCCGTTCTGTGGTTGAGTTTATGGTAATGGGTACATGGGTCAGGCCATGTATTAACAGATGCCGGCATGAGCTGGCAAATACTCCAAAGTGTTCTACAGCTAGACTGGTGCAGACTCGTAGCACTGTAACCTACTGAAGTAACTAGCATGCTGTGAGGCCAGGGGTTCATACCAAGATAAAACATAACTTGGTAGAATTGCAGTCTCCAAAGGTTTTTTCTCTTGCTTACCTAAAATCTAATGGCCACTCTCTTGGGTAGCAGTGACATGTCTTCTGCTCTATGCAGCCCTCAGTGGTTGGGGTAAACACCAAGGGACAGAGTAAGGAATCTCACACACAGCACCTGGGGAGCGTGGGAATTTCCCAGTGGCTTTGGCACAGGTGTCTAGAACACCATCTCTAGGAAAATTTGATTCTGCTCCTGGCTGCCTATTATTCCACTTTGTTTCCTGCTGCCTCAAGCCCAGATGAGTGGGAAATCACTGTCTCATGTTGTGTTGGCACGAAAGGAATCTGGAGCGAATACCAAGATAAAGCATATTCTCCACTCAACCTTACGTGAATTCTGCTTCCTGCTGACAGCCATGCAAAGAGGAATTTTTCCACTTAACTCCGGGCCTCCCTCCCTGTTGGACTCATAGCTGTTTCCCTGGCAGTATACAGGAGGAGAGGATATTAAGGGCCATCACTAGGTTGGGTGTACCAAGTATCTTGCCCACACCTCTTTGGGAAGTTATAAAACTTTTTCCTTAATTCAGTCTGCATCTTATTCTACAATGTGCACTTTATGTCTCTTGCCCTTTTAAAACCTGTTCAGTGAAGGAGGTCAGATGCCAGAATATTAAGAAAAAGTTATGTCGGTACAGTTCTTGGGTTGGCCTACCCATTACTTTAGGTTTCAAGAGGTTTTATCTGAAGCACACGTTCCTTCCTAGTCTATGTTGAAACAGGCCTGCTTTGCTCAGACCCCATTCCTGTCTCCTTGCTGACCCTAGGGCCGCTGCGTAGGTGCCACATCCTTTCCTCCTCCATGAAGGATGCATGTTTTGTCACTTAAAGCCAGTACAATCTGTATGTTACTCCCAAGGACCTCTGGGAACTCGATGGGACCTGCAAGGGAGAAAATAGAAGAATCTGCAAGGATTTGCTCATTTCCAGATCACCTCTGGGTTATTTCAGCTATTTATCAAACGGCAAGTCATCAACCTAACAAAAACACTTGTTTCAAGTTGTGTTCTGCACTCCCAAACCGAAGTTGTAGATTCAGCTGAATAACCATGGGAAATGACCAAGCAAAGACACCCCGTTGGAGTCAGTTGAATTTCTGCAGCCTCAGTGGGTCCTTTCTAGTCTTTTCTTCCACGTCTGCAGAATTTCCTGCAGCAAATACTTCTTTGTCCTTGCTTTCCTCCACTATGATGTTTGGATAAAAAAATGACCAGAGGAGAATATTTATCTCTTAAAAAAAAAAAAAAAAAAGAACCTAGAATCTTCAACTGAGCAGTCATTATGAAAATTGCTAATGGTGCCAAGGCCAAGGAAAGAGTTTCAGAAAATGACTGTGGGAAGGAGTGATAACCCCCAGAATGCAGAATCAGGGGAGTATTATCTGGTGCTTGAACAAGGAGCTCCACTTTACAACTGGTTTTTTTAAAGGACTTGTGAGGAACGCAGCAACAGGAAATCCATCCACAAAGGATGCAGTGCCCCAACTTGTACTGCACCTGAATAGTTATGTGATAATTTACTGAAGAAATCTAGTGTACTTTAAATTTTTTTCATAAAAGTTTACATTGTATTGTAGGTTAACATTAAATGTTTTATAACAAAAATCTCCGAACAAGTTGTGGGTCTTTCTGTCCAGGAGAGATGTGGTAGGTATTTTCTTCTGTGTGAAGGAAAGTTTGGGAAGCCATGAGGGTGGGAATAAGGTATTTGCATTGCTGAAAAGCAAGGGAGAATGAAACGAGCAAGGAGTTAAAATGGTGTATTCCAGTGAAAGGAAGCAACTTGGTGTGGTGTAGCGGAAGAGCAGACAGATCCAGGTTCAAGTTTGGGCTTTTCTGACCTCAGACAAGTTCTTTAGTTTTCCCCAACTGTAAATGAAGTTAACACCATCTGACTCAGGATGGGTTTGTAGGTTAATGTATATGAAGTATCCAACACAGGTGTCATTGTTCCCTTTCTCCATGGGGGTGTGTTTTGAAGGAATATTTTCTTGCAGTTTTAACTGTCAGTTTCGTAAGGGATGCCATGTCTCCTGCTAGAACAGACCTATGTCCTTGTGAATGAGTGCCTAAAGAAGAGTCGCCTTTGATCTAACGAAGTCTGGACTATCGGAGCTCCCCTCCTAAGGTATTTTTGCTTGTTTTTTTATTTCTGAGGGGAAACGTAAGCCTCGGTTCTTTGCCTTTCTCTTCCCCACTGTCTGACCTTGCGCAAAGAACTCATTCCTGTGAGCTACGAATTCTTGTCGCCTTCAGAATCTCCCCTGTTGCTTATCTGAAGATGTGGGCTTCTGTTTTGTTTTTTGGGGTTTTGGGGGGGGTGTTAAATGTAGATCTTAAGTGTGAACTAGAATGTCTTCTGCTCAGTGTAGTCTGCAAGAAGCGTTTGTTCAACTTAGGTCAGAGTCCACTTTTAAAAATGAACACTTCACAATTGATTGTGAAGCTTATGTACAAAATTTTTGCCATCAATTAATAGAGTAAAGGAAGATTTGAACTCTGATGCCACGTACACTTGGTTTCAAATCCTGGCTGTGGCCATGGTTTTGGCCAAGTGACCTCAGCTCTCTAGGCTTCAGTTTTATCATCTCTAAAATGGACCCGGTTGTAGCCTTGCAGTCAGGATGAAATGAGTTGCTGCTGCAGTTACCTGGCACACAGTAGCTGTTCGGTGAGTAATAGCTCCTATTACTGTTTTCAGCACAGTCTGTAGCTTGCCCACTGCTAACAGTTCATCCTAGATACAGATGAAGGAGAGAAAAAGGGGAGAGGTTAAGTTGAGGCTTTGTTTATGGGCAGATAATGCCTGATGCTTTTTCTTCCCATGCCTCCGGTGGTGTAACTCCATGTACTTTTTCCCTGATGGAGCCACCAGCCGCCAAGGTCTCTTCCTCCTGACCATGAGCTCAGCCAACACTGTCCTCAGCCTCTCCTCCTCACGGCTCTACTTCTGTCCTTTTCTGTCTGCCCTTCTTGGTAATTCTCCGAATGATGCCCCAAACTCCCAGGTTTCTAACCCTGGTAAGCTGAAACCTGGTTTTCTCTTGAAGACGCCACTTCAAAAAACCCTTAAGCAGATACTATTCATTTTCCTTCAAATCTCGGAACCAGGAAATGGATCTGTGTTTCTCTTCTACGTCTTTGACGCACCGTCGTCCAGGACAGTGCTCCTGAAGCACATGCCGTCTGCTTGGACTACTTTATCCTGTTTTGGTTGCTACTGGACGTTCCCCCAGATGGTGGCAACTGATACTTTCCTCTCCACCAGCAACCTAGGTGACTCTTACATCTACATATGTGGATTTCCTAAAATTCTGGTCCTACTGTTCCTGTTTGACTTGTGTAGCTGCTGAATGTAGTGGAAAGAGACTGAGTCCAATCTGAACTTGAAAGTACTCCTTGCTTAATGATCTAGGGCGTTTCCTCATCTGTAAACATCAAGGCAGTGCATCCTTGCAAAGATCAGGTGCTCTTTAAATGGACTGTTGTCTATGAAGTTCCTGATGGTAGGTGGAAGGATGCTTAGTAAATGTTTTCATTCTTCACTCCTGTCCCTCCCAGCAGTGCTGTGCTTTGAGGTTAGCCTTCAGTGTGAACTGCTTCACTCTCAGGATCTCAGAACCAAACCCTTCCTGACCACAGCCGTTAGTGCTTCAGCTCCACTGTCCCTACACTGCCCATAAGGCCTTTCTGTCCCTCTCCACTCCTCTCAATTCTCCCTACTAGAATTCTGTTGGCTTCATGCCCCCTCCACTACAATCCAGTGCTGTCACAATTCCCAGAGTTAAACTGAACCATTTGATTTCTCTCCTCTTGAAGTTGCAGAGTCCTAGTGTACAGTAGACTGAGGAGCCTGCATATTGGTGCCCACTTACGTGATCCGGCTCTAGAAAACTCATCCATTTCTACTGCATAGACACTGGTGCGCTTTGTCCCCTTTCTCAAATCCAAGCCCACATGCATCCTCCTCAGTCTAAGTCCATTACTAAACAGCCTACTTCCTGAGAAATTTGAGAGCTTCTCACAGAACTTCAGCCTCTTTCAGAATTGTTCTGTTGATATTACCTGCTTCCTCTTTCCTTTCTGTCTTGTGGGTGTATTTTCTTTTGAAGGAGATATAATTTACACGCAGTAAAATGCCCGAATCTTAAATCCACAGCTTGATAACATTTTACCTTTATGTGTACACCAAAAACAAGACGCAGTATATTTAATCACCCCAGAAAGTTACCTTGTGTGTCTTCCCAGTCTGTAGCTCCTCAGAGATAACCACTATTCTGGCTTCTTTTTCCATAGAAATTTTGCTTGTTCTTAAACTTCATATGAATGGACTCACTCTGTGTGTGTGTGTGTGTGTGTGTGTGTGTGTGTGTGTGTGTGATTTTATAAATTGTTTTTGGTTTTTTTAGAGCGCATGAGTTGGGGTAGAGGAGGGAAGGGAAGAGGGAGGGAGCGAATCGTAAGCAGGCTCCACACCCAGCATAGAGCCTGATGCAGGGCTTGATCTCATGATCTTGAGACCGTGAGCTGAGCCGAAATGAAGAGTTGGATGCTTAGCCCACTGAACCACCCAGGCGGTCCTGTTTTGTTTTTTTTTTTTTAATTAAGTAATCTCTACACCCAACATAGGGCTTGAACTCACGACCCCGAGATCAAGAGTCACTAAGCTGACAGAGCCAGCCAGGCACCCCATAAATTGTTTTCTTTATTCAGGTATTCCTATTCATGACAGGAAACTTTAGGAAGTATGAAGAAACAATAAAAAAACTTCATAATACCACATTGTCCAGAGGTATCTATTGTTAATATTCCAATGTATGTCTTTCCAGACTTTGCATATAAAAACTTTTTTTTCTACAAAAATGGGATGGCATTGTAAATACTGTATTATCTCAATTTCACAACTTCTGTATTTTTTTAAATGACTATGCAGCATTTCACTGAATGGATGTGCCATAAACTATAAACTGATCAAAATCCTCTTATGACATTTTAGGTTGTTCAACTTTTTTTTTTCTTTTCTAAGTACAGATCGATAAACATCCATGTAGCACTAAATGTACACATCCATGCTTGTTTTCTCAGGGGAAAAAAAAAATCCTAGAGGTAAAGTTAGTGAGTCACAAAAGGATGGAAATTTTGCTTTTTTTAATGATTGATTTCCAAATTGTAGTCCAGAACAGTTTTTTACACTCCTGCCATCAGTGTGTGCTCAGTCTTCCATTTGTGTTGTCATTGCAAAGATCTTTTTTAACAACTATCCCCTTTTCAATCACTTGAATCTCTCTTCATGTTCCATCTAAAAATGTTCGGCATATCCTCCCTTGCAAAACCTTAATCTTACCTACAAGTTACTACCCTATCTCCTTTCCTGCCAAGATGGCTTGCACAACCAGCCTCCACTTATTTCTTAACCTCCTGTTGATTGAACTTCCATCCCCACTGACCATCTCTTATGGTCAGCTGTAACCTCCTAATTACCATGCTCATTGGTCTCTTACAAGATCTCTGTAAATGTAAAAGTTCCCCAGTTGGTACCCGAGACAGAGGCAAGTGTCCCCTTGTTTCTGGCCCACAGATTGGGGGTCAGATTATGTGAACTAGGTTAGGGAATCACACTTTATCCTGAGGGCCATTGAGGGGCTTTAAGCAAGGGAGATATTATCAGATTTGGGTTTTAGAAAGCTGGTTCTGTCATTGGGGAGACTGGACGGGAGGGGGCAGAACTAAGAGGTGATACGATAGAGTCTTGGATTAGGAATAGCTTGGGGATGGTGAGGTGTTAATGATGGAAATGAGAACTAGGTAGAAAGCGCAATGACCAGGGAGGACCTGGAGGCTGATAAGATACAGAGGGTGATGGAGTGAGAAATTGAGGATGATGTCCAGGTTTCTGACAGCTGCATTTAGGAACAGTCACTGGGACCTTCACATGTGCTGTTTCAGTGGAGTACAGTGTCAGGAGGCAGAAGTTATGAATGGGAGGTGAAGTGGGAGAATGAAGCATGGGCAGCTCTCAGGAAATTTGTTCGTGGAAGGTATTGGAGGAAATAGAACAAGCCAGAGAGGAGCTGTGAATGAGGAAAAGTTATTTGTTGTAAGGTGGGAGAGACTTCATTATGTGTAAATGTTAAAAGTGCTGAGGTTTTAGAGAAAAAGTTTGAAGATGCACAGAGAAAGGATAATAGAAAGATGCCCCTTGGGGTGGTGGAAGGGTTGGCCTTAGGAGGAACGGTGGGAGCAGAGGTCACGCGCGGGCATTCAGTTTTCAGCACTCCCTTTGTCCCAGATGAAAGTCCAGCTCCTCTGCCTGGAAGTTGCGGACTTCAACTCTGGGCCCTTGTAGAACTTTACAGCTTTGTTTTTTCTGTTCTTCCACAGGTCACACTGCCATTACAGATCTCTTGATTGTTCCCTAAACACACCATGCACTTCCTGCCTAGAGATAGACTAACACAACTGACACTCAAGAGAAATGGTTTAAAAGATACGCTGTCAATTTCTCAAACTCTTCTAATTGCCAGCCAGGCAGCGCCTAGACCACGTGACTCTGGAAGACCAGAATCGTATTTGTAAGACTCTCTTTTATTGTAACACAGGTACTGGCAAGGAGAGTAGATATAAATCATAATTAGCATGGTATACCAATTTAGGAACATAGTAACTGTATACACCTGGAGCTTTTCAGATAGCTCTTACCTTTCGGTGCCTATGTCAGAGATATTTAGTTGCAAGTAAGAAACAGGAAACCCATTATAGCTAATTTAAGGGAAAAAAACTGATGTGTTGAAAGACTATGGGGTAGGTCCCAGAATTGAAAGGCAAATCTCAGAAAGGGTGAGGTCCAGGTTTCAGGAAAGGTGGGTTGGTGGGAGGGTGTTGTCAGAGGTAGAGGACACCCTTGGGATATCAGGACTCTCACCTTTGGGAGGGAGGAACATAATTGGCAAGTAGATTGGGGTTTTTGTGCTTAGTTGCACCCCATATATGGCAGGGCCTTTTCTTTTAAAAAATTGCAGAAAAGTATAAAGGAGAAAATAACCCTTATTCACATTCCTACTATCCCAGATTATTAATATTTCGGCATATTTGCTTCAAGTTTTATTTTTCCTGGATATACTTTGGTTAAAGTCACATAAAATGTTTATACATTTGTTAAAATAAACCCATTCATGCTCAGATGTGGCTAATTTCTGCCTGATCAACCTGCCATTGTGTTGAGCACTGACCCGCAGTGAGCCCTCTTGTTCGGAGGGCTTTCCCAGTGTGCACTTATCTGTCAGAGACTTGATCTGAGGTTGAAATAACAGCAGAGGCCAATGGGTTTGCCCCAGCTTGTCAGAACTGTGGAGGCCGGGGATCATCATCATACAGAAAGATCATTGGATATGGGACAGATAACAGTTAATTCACTATGCTGGGACTCTGGAAAGAAAGAGAGGGCAGGGCCTGTGCAAACACCTGGGCCCTGGGACTGGGGTCAACTTCCCACATGCTTTCCCTCCCAGCAGCTCATTTGTTCACTTACTCAATCCCCTGTTGAGAAAACCCTCACTGATGCCTGCTGTGTCCATGCCCTTTTGCTAGGATCTGGGAACGTGGTAACTGTGATGGCCCTTGGTCTAGTGAAGTAGAGACATGGGCAGCCAGCTGGATTGATCATAACAGGTGAGACGTGTGGGGAAAAGCCATCTGCATGGTGGGCTGTGGAAGGAGAGTAGAAGTGTGGCCTGCTCTGGCTTGAGGGAGGGATCTGGGGAGCTCACTTGAGGAGGGGACTTTCAAACCGGACTTTGGAAAAGGAGAGTGCTTACCAGGAAAAGTTAAAGCATTTGAGACAAAATAGTGTGGTTGAAGGGCAAAGGCTGCAGGGGTGGGTAGACGGACCTGGGCTTGATCCTTTGATCCCAGCTCTACTGTGTATTGGCCCCAGGATCTTTGGCAAGCCTCTCCCATCTCTGAGCCTCCCTTTCCTCAGCAGGAACTATGAGGGGAGTAGTAACAGTTTTACAGTAAAGAAAATTGAAGAAGGACCCCATGAGGGATAACTCGGCAGCATGGTGGGCACTCGGGAAATGTGAATGGTCTTCCAAGCAGGGGGAACAGCATGCACAACGGGGGTAAAAACGGGAAACCATGAGAACCTGGTTTGACTTGAAGGAAGGAGGGAGACGCAGGGGCTGACAAGAGTGAGACCAGATTGGGATAATAGTTCTACTGCCTCCACCCCCTCCCATAGGGAAGCTGGAGAGGCAAGTGAGAGGAGGGAAAGATAAGTATGGAACCCCATTTCTTTGACATCACCCATCTTCCAGTGAAATGACAAAGGGGGTTTATCTTCAGGGCTGCAATCAGTCTGACTTCAGTTTCCCCATTCATAAAAAAAGGAAAAGAAGAAACAAGACTCCTTCTGTGGCTGTCATCCCCAAGAATCCCATAAGGGACAGAGGACTTCCATTTCCTGTTGCATCCCAGGAAGTTGTAAGGTGGCAGTGAAGCATGGAGGGGGGAAAACAGACTGAAGGAGACCTCTGTTAGGGTTTTTCAGAAGTGGGTTCTCTGACTTGAAGAATGCAAGAGTGGAAAGACTACCAGGTTACCCTGATTTTCCCATTCTCTACCTGGGCCTAGGTCTAGCCCAGGGCCTCTCTGAACCACAGCTCCTCCAAATGGAAACCAAAGATAATACATGCCTCGCGAGTTCAGGGAGCTGAAGAGCAAATGAAACACCATGGTTTATAAGGCCCTCTGGGACCTGGCCCCTGACCTCTTTCCTCTTCAACTCATCTCTTCCACTTCAGCCTGTGCTCTTAAAGCCCACTCACTCTTGGTTCTGGGCCTATGCACATTCTCTTCCCTCCTTCTGGAATGCTTTTGACCTGACTAGCTCCTTTTCATCATTCAGGTCTCACTGATCTCAATGTCGCCTCCTCTGGGAGACCACTCCATTATCATGACCCTTGTGATAATTTGAAGTTATTCTTTACTTATATATTGTCTGTCTCTCCTGGAATGCCAGCTTCCTGGAGGCAGGAACTTTGTCTCATTCACTGGAGGTCCCCCACTACCTGGAACAGTGCGTGGCTTTGGGCAAAAACACTCAGCCAGTTCTTTTGAATGACTTTGTTTAGCACAAACAACATGCAAAGCACATCCTACAAGGTGCTGAGGACTTAGTGGCAGTTCAACTGCCCTTATAGAGTATGTAGCCTTTTACACCTTCTGTGCCCAGAGAAGAATTCTGAAAGCCTTTCCCATCAGTATACAGGCTGAGTTCAAAGGGTTCTGAGGCACTAGGGCCAAAGGGGTGAGAAAGTATCTGTTCTGGAACTCCACCTTCCTCCCTCCAAGGACCTGTGGTGTGCACCCCTTGGAGAGATGTTACCAATTCTACCAACTATTATTAAAGATACACTTTACTGCCAATTCATTCATTCATTCTTCAAGAAATGGCTACCATGGGCCAGGCATAATTGTAGTTGCTGGCAGGCAGAGCTTCTGATAGAACAGTAACCAGAATGACCTTCTACCCCAATCCAACTGCCACATCTTTAAGTAACAGAACTACAGCCCAAAGATGATAGGATTTAAAAAAATATTTAATTTTTAAGTAAGCTCTGTGCCCAAAGTGAGGCTTGAACTCATGACCCTGAGATCCAGAGTCTCATGCTCTACCAACTGAGCCATCCAGGAGTCCCAAGATGATAGGATTTTTAAAAAATTTTTTTAAATTTATTTTTTATTTGAGTATAGTTGACGTGCAACATTATATTCATTTCAGGTGTACAGCTTAGTGATTTAACAAGTTTATATATTATGCTATGTTCACTACAGTGTAGCTGCTGTCACCACATAACGCTGTTACAGTATCATTGATTATATTCCCTATGCTGTGCCTTTTATTCCCATGATTTACTTATTCCATAACTAGAAGCCTGTATCTCCCTCTCCCCTTCACCTATTTTGCTCATCCTCCCACCCACCTCCCTTATGGCAACCATCAGTTTGTTCTCTGTATTTATAGGTCTGATTCTGCTTTTTGTTTAATAATTTTTTTTTAGATTCTGCTTATGAGTGGAATCATGGTATTTGTCTTTCTCAGTCTGACTTATTTCACTTAGCATAATACCTTCTAGGTCCCTCTAGGTTCCCACAGTTGGCTATACACTATATTACATTCCCACCAACAGTTGCTTTTTCTCCACATCCTCGCCAATACTTGTTTCTTGTTATTTTGATTTGAGCCATTCTGACAGGTGGAAGGAGATACCTCATTGTAACTTTAATCTGCATTTCCTTGATGATTAGTGATGTTGAGTTGAGCATCTTTTCATGTGTTTGTTGCCTATCTGTATGTCTTCTTTGGAAAAATGTCTGTTCAGGTCCTTTGCCCATTTTTTTAATCAGATTCGTTTTTTTGGTGATTTGTATAAGTTCTTTATATATTTTGGAAATTAACCCCTTATCAGATATATCATTTGCAGATATCTTCTCCCATTCGGTAGGTTGTCTTTTTGTTTTGTTGATGGTTTCTTCTGCTGTGCAGAAGCTTTTTATCTTGATGTAGTCTCGATAGTTTGTTTTTGCTTTTGTTTCCCTTGCTTCAGGAGACATATCTAGAAAAGTGTAGCTACAGCTGATGTCAGAGACATTACTGCCTGTACTCTCTTCTAGGATTTTTATGGTTTTAGGTCTCATTTTTAGGTCTTGAATCCATTTCAAGTTTATTTTTGTGCATGGTGTTAAAAAGTGGTCTAGTTGCATACTTTTACATGTAGCTGTCCAGTTTTCCCAATACCATTTATTAAAGAGAGTGTCTTTTTCCTATTGTGTATTCTTGCCTCCTTTGTCATAGACTAATTGACCATATAATTGTGGGTTTATGTCTGGGTGTCTATTCTGTTCCTTTGATCTATGTGTCTATTTTTGTGTCAGTGCCATCCTGTTTTCATTACTGCAGCTTTGTAGTATGTCTTGAAATCTGGTATTATGATAGTGCCAGCTTTGTTCTTCTTTCTCAAGATGCTAGGTGTTTTTTTTTTAAGATTTTATTTATTTATTTGACAGAGAGACAGCCAGTGAGAGAGGGAACACAGCAGGGGGAGTGGGAGAGGAAGAAGCAGGCTTCCCAGTGGAGCAGGGAGCCCGATGTGGGGCTCGATCCCAGGACCCTCTGGGATCACGCCCTGAGCCGAAGGCAGACGCTTAATGACTGAGCCACCCAGGCACCCCGTCAAAATGCTAGTTTTTTGAAAAATGCTGTTGGTATTTTGATAGGGATTGCACTGAATCTGTAGCTTGCTTTGGGTAATACGGAAATTTTAAGAATATTAACAATATTAATTCTTTAAACAATATTAATTCTTCCTATCCATGAGCATGGATTTTCATTTGTTTATGTCATCTTCAGTTTCTTTCATTAGTGTTTTATAGTTTTCAGAGTATAGTTCTTTTACCTCTTTCGTTAAGTTTATTTCTAGGTATTTTATTCTTTTTGGCGCAATTGTCAATAGGATTGTTTTTTAAATTCCTCTTTCTGCTACTTCATTATTAGTGTATAGAAACACTGCCAATTTCTGGGCATTAATTTTGTATCCTGCCACTTAATTCTTTTATTACTTTTAGTAGTTTTTGGTTGACTTTTTAGGATTGTCTATGTGTAGTACAAAAATGATAGGATTTTAATCTGATTCATAATGTTGGCTTTTATCCAATTTCCTACAGGCTTTTTTTCTTTTTTTACTTTTTATTTTGAAATAAATATAGATTTATAGGAAGTTGTAAAAATATTACAAAAAGATCTTATGTAACCCTTAGATAACCCAATAACATCTTACATAAAACCAGAAAATTGACATTGATATAATCCACAGATTTCACCAGTTTTACATCTACCTGTTTGTGTTTGTAGTTGTCAATTTCATTACTTACATAAATTCATTTAACCACACCATAATCAAGATACAGAACCATTACCCCTGCTACCCCTTTATAGTCACACACACACACACACACACACACACACACACACACACACACACACACCCTTGTTCCGCCATCCCTAACCCCTGGCTGGCAACCACTAATCTATTCTCCATCTCTCATAATATTGACATATATATGTCACCTTTGTGATTGGCTTTTTTCACTCACCATAATTCCCTTGAGGTCCATCTAAGTTGTTGCACGTATCAATAGTTAGTTCCTTTTTTTTTTTTTTAACGTGAGCTCTACACCAGATGTGGGGTTTGAACTCATGACCTTGAGATCAAGAGTCGCACACTGCACTGACTGAGCCAGCCAGGAGCCCCTAGTTTGTTCCTTTTTATTTCTAAGTAGTATTCTGTGATCTGGATGGATCACAATTTAACCATTTGCTCATTGAAGGACATGTGGTTGTTCCCCATTTGGGGTGATTACGAGTAAAGCAGCTATGAACATTTGTGTACGTGTTTTTGTGTGGACATGTTTTCATTTTTCTGGGATAAATGCCCAGGAGTGTTGGGTCATTTAGTAAGTATATGGGTTTTTTTAGGGGAAACTGCCAGGCTGTCACCATGGTGAAGCTGAGCAAAGAGGCCAAGCAGAGGCTGCAGCAGCTTTTCAGGGGTGGCCAATTTGCCACCCACTGGAGCCTTGTTCCTGTCATGATTTACCTGGGATTTAAGAGGGGTGCAGATCCTGGAATGTCTGAACCAACCATTTTTAGTTTACTTAGGGGATAAAGAACTATTTGGTCATCTGGATTTGGAAGCAGTTAATGGACAGGAACAACATGGAAGGTGTGTGCGGTGGCTGGGATAAAAGATGGGGCATCCTTTAGATGCTCATCAGTTGAATGGTGCAGGGCTCTTCACAGATGCTGCTTCAGTGTCAGAGTGGAATCTCTGTTGACTTATGATAGATTGTATCAAAATAAATGTTAAAAAACAAACAAAAAACACCTGCCAGACTCTATTCCTGAGTGGCTGTACTGTTTAATATTCCCGGCAGCAATGTATGAGAAATCCAGTTTCTCTGCATCCTCACCAAAATTTGATATTGTCACTATTTTTTTCATTGTTTTTACAGGTGTGTAATAGTCTTATTATTGAATTTGGTTGAATTTACATTTCCCTAATAGCTTATGGTGGTGAACAGATGAAATATCTCTTTGCTTAACGTGTTCGTGTCTTTTGCCCATATTCTAATTGGACTGTCTTTTGTTGAGTTTTGAGAGTTCTTTATTTATCTGACATGAGTCATTTCTCACATATGTGACTTGCAAATTAAGCTTTTAATTTCTGGTGAAATCTAATTTATCACTTTTTCTCTTTTATGGATTGCTTTCAGTGTCATGTCTAAGATCTCTTCACCTAGCTCCAAGTCCTAGTGAAGATTTTTACTTGTTTTCTTTTAAAGTTTTCCAGTTTTATGTTTTGCCTTTAAATCTATGATCTATTTTGAGTTCATTTTTGTATTGTGACTTAAGATTCTTTTTAATTTTTTTATGGATGTCCAACTACTCCAGTATTATTTACTGAAAAGCCTGTCCTTCATTGAATGCTCAAAAATAGCTGGCCATCCTTGTGCAGGTCTGTTTCTGGGATCTTCCTTCTGTTCCATTGATCTACTTGTCTGTCCTTGTGCCATGTTGTCTTAATGCAGATGTACAGCAACTCCTGAAATCAGGTATGGTGATTCTTCTCGCTTTATTCTTGCTTTTCAAAGTTATCTTAGCTACTTGTTTCTTTTCCTTTTCATTTAAATTTTGAAAAATGTCCTCTAAAAAAAAAAAACTTTGCCAGAATTTTGATAGGAATTGCATTAAACCCATAGATCAAAATGGGAAGTAATCTCATCTTTACCTGTTGCTGAGTCTTCTAACCCTAGAACATGACACGTTTCTCCTTTTAGGTAGGTCTTTGATTTCTTTCATCCAGTGTTTATTAATTTTCAACACACAAATCTCATAATGTTTTGTTAGGTTTTTCAGTGATTATATAGTTTTAAATTTTGATTTTCATTTTTCATTGCTACTATATAGAATACAATTAATTTTTGTATATTCATCTTGTACCTATGACCTGATGAACTCATTTAGTTCTAGGCTTTTTTGTAGATTCCTTGGGATTTTCAAAATCTCCATGGGATTTTGATAATTTATAGGTTATCAAATTAACAAATAGGGACAATTTTCTTTTCACTCTGTACATTTAATTTTATTTCCTTCTTCTTGCCTCATCTTATTGTGCTGACTAGGATTTCCAGTATGTTGAATAGGAGTGGTGAGAGTGGATATCCTTTCCTTGTTCTGATCTCAGGGCAAAGCACCTGGTCTTTTACACCATTGTATATGTTAGCTGTTGGGTTTTTTGTAGATGTTATTTACCAAGTTGAGGAAGTTACCCTCTTATTTCTAGCTTGCTGAGAGCTTTTATCATGAATAAATGTTCAATTTTGGCAAGTTTTTTTCATCAATTGATAAGATCATGTCTTCTTTCCCATTTGTTTGTTTATTTATTTATTTATTTATTTATATATTTTTAAAGATTTTATTTATTTATTTGACAGAGATAGAGACAGCCAGCGAGAGAGGGAACACAAGCAGGGGGAGTGGGAGAAGCAGGCTCCTAGCGGAGGAGCCTGATGTGGGGCTCAATCCCAGAACGCTGGGATCATGCCCTGAGCCAAAGGCAGATGCTTAACGACTGCGCTACCCAGGCACCCCTCCCATGGGTTTTTTTTTAAATACTGAAAAAAGCTTAAGAGACTTCCCTAGACTTCAGACTAGAGCCCTGGGAACTCTGTTGCTATCACTGGTCTAGTCCAGCACTTCCCATTGTGCCCCAGAGAATGCAATTTGAGCACTACATGTAGCCAAACAAGCCCAATACAGGAAGTGCTGCTCACAGTATCCACTCCTAGAGGCTTATAACACACATCAGCATAATCAAGCCTCAGAGAAGCCCTGCAACATAGGCTCCTGTTACCTTTAGTGTGGAATTTCCCAAACTTGTTTAACCACATAGCCCTTCTAAACCCCCCTTACGCACCCATAGCACTGTCTCTGAAACAGTTAGGGAACCACTCGACCAATTGTCCCTTATTTTGCAGTTGATCCAGAGGCTGAGACAGAAGTAACCTGACCAAGGCTACAGATAGTGGCATCACACACACACCAGGTCCTGGGTCTCCTGACTCCAGCCCACTGTTCCTGCTCCAGACCATGTTGCTTTGACATGCGAACAAGTCAGCTGATATCCTTGCAGCACCATAGACCATCATGGGTAAGAGAAATGTAACCGCATCACCAACCTGGTCCCTTGGGAGGTTCTCAGGCCCCTAGTCCCCACTGAGCCTGGGGATGAGGGACTCAAGTCCATGTAGTCTTAGCAGGGCCTGTGGGTAGGAGGGATGTAATGCAAGTCAGGCCAGTCACGCTGCTGTGTCCCCGATACGGTAGTGTATGGCTCAGGGATGCACCCACAATGCGTACTGGGTCTAAGACGACTCTGTCCCAGAAAGCCCATTAGAATCCCAGGGGGAAAAAAATGGTTTTCCCATGGAATGATGCTGAACTAGAAGAAACGGAACCTGAGATTGAGCTACCAAGAACCACCACACAGAAGCAGCTCCTTCAAAACAAAGTTGTAAAATGAAGGAGACCTTGGTTGTAATGTGGTCAAGCCCAATCCAGTCATGCTTGAGGCAGAACCTACCTCCAGAATTGCAATGACAGACCAACAAGTGAAGCTTTTGTAAAACCAGTTAGATGGAATCCTGCCCAATTTGAGTGTGAAGCAGAATGGCCCAGAATGTCATCACTAACCGGGCCTGGCAGGCCTTTTCGATCAGGAGGTACCCCAAGGTGCCACAGCAGAGAACAGGCTTTTTTGCCCACCTCATCCCTATCCCCTACCCACTCTCACTCTGACATTACCCCTGCTTCCCACCAAAAGAACACAGGTAGCCAAAGGCAGCTTGGGCAATGCTTGATATACATCATACATTTATTAGTGAATATCCCTCTGAAATCAGCAACAATATTAAAAAAAATAATGATTGCACTACTTGGTCAAGCAGAACTAGCAACTTTCATTTTAAAAAAAGTACAAATCTGTTAAAAATTTCAATCAGTATACACATATATATAATACAACATACTAGTTATGTTAAATGCTACAAACCAATGTGAATCCAATGGAAAAAACCACACATTTAAGCTTTAAGAACCATTTTTTTTCTCTATATATTAGCATTTTCTCAAATACATACATGGGAAAAATGAGGTAACTGTAAAATGTGCAAGGAACAGGGCCCCCCCCAATTACATATATTTTTATATATATATATATATATGTAATTTTATATATATATATAACCTTTCTAACACAGAACATAGGTGCTGGGCCCAGCCAGGGCTGGGGGATGGTGCCCACTGTCATGCCTAGGCCAGAAGTTGGTAAATAAAAGAGTAAACAATGACAAGCCCCCACCACAGGAAATCATTGGTAACATGGCATCTATAGCAAGGTCGGCAAATCACAAACATCCTAAATAATTGTTTTATAAATCTTTTTTTTAATGATTTTTTTTTTTTAAATGTTGTGTTCCCCCCATAGCTGCTCGTTGGAATCATTGCTGCAGCCGACACACAATCTGTGAGCCTGTTTCCGCCTGCCCCAGGAACTTTAAGGGTTCTGAAAACCTTTTGTCGGGGTGGGAAAGGGAGGGGTTTGGAGAGGGTGGTTCTCTGTGTAAAACACGTGGGGTTTCAACACTGCTATAAATATAGAAACGTCACCTGGAGTTATATACAGTAAGACTTTGGGTTCTCCACGGGGGTGGGGCCAGGCTGATGGGGCCCCATGGCAGGCTGAGGGGAGGCAGGGAGCCAGGGCCGCTGCGGGGAGAACGAGGGTGGTTGGAGCATCCCTGAGGCAGCAGGCGCCAGGGGCTGCCTGCTAGGATGTGCCGGCCCCACACGCGGTTCGTTCAGGGCAGCAACCCCAGCTGGGAGTAGGACAGGAAAGGAATGGGACCAGGGAAAGAGAAGGTGGGAGCTCAGCCAGACCCTAAAGGGGGCCTCCTCCAGACCTTGGAGGGCAGGGCTCAGGCTGGGAGGGGGCCCCTGGAGGTGGGGTCCACGCCCTCCCTGGTCCCTGCCCTTCTGGGACTTCCTTGGAGGAGACTCGCCCAGTCAGGTGGGAGACGGGCCCTGGCTGGAGGGAGAAATGCCCTGAAAAGCGTACGGTCCCGGTAGGTTCTGGGGACGTGTGCAGTACAGTGCATGGCAGTTATCAGCTGAGCACAGACCACCCCCCAACCCCACCCATGACTGCCAGCCGCCCAGCCCAGCCCCAGCCGCACACATGCATGCAGACCAGGCGGCACCACCAGACCATTCCCAGCCCCCTGGGCACTTGGTCCTGGTTGGTCCCTATATCCCCCATTAAACCAAAAGGAAACATATTATTTAAAAGTCCACACCCCCAAATCCTACACGCGATTTTGGGCCAAATGAATAAACAAAAACTGCTGCTCCTCACGTTCATGCAAAACAACAGAGAGGGGACATTGGGCGTGTGTCTGGCCGCCATCACTGCCAGGAAAGGTGGCCACCAGGAACACAGGAGGTCACTCTCCCCTGCATGGCCCAGGCCCCCTCAGGATACAGGCCACCCCAGCTCAGGGCCTGTCTCCCATCTGCTCAGGAGGCTGGCTCTGATACCCTCCAGCCTGGGGGTGGGCTGGAATGTTGTGACTGGGGTGAGGGTCCTTGAGGGAGCCAACCCACACAGCAGCCTGGGCAGGGCTGGCTGCCTGAGTCTGTCTGGGGTCAAGGCAGGAGGACCCAGGCCTGGGTCTAAGAAATGGCCTCATGCCACCCTCTGTCCACACGCCTGTCAGTGCCACCTAGTCAGACGGCATACCATTTCAGTGCAAGAGACCAGGCAACCCAGGATGGAGACCCCTTTGCCCATCCTGGGGCTGAGGATCTCCCCCAGCTGTGCTCTGGGGGATGGACCCCTGGCTCCCAGGGCTGGAAGGAAAAGGAGACGGACTCAAGGGCAAACAGGAGGGAGACTGAGTTAGGGACACTCAGGCAGCTCCGTGGTGGGTGGACTGGCAGGCAGATCGGGGCAGGAGTCTTTGGAGCTTGGCAAATGCAGGGGCTTATTGCAGGGGCTTCTCTCGGGGCTGACCCTGGCACCAGCTCTGGAGATGCAGGCGGGAATGACGGGGCAGGCCTGGGCCACTCCCTCCCCGTCCTCCCCAGGTCCCCCCAACCCGAGCTTCCAGAGCTTCAGGCAGGGTATCCTGGGCGGCTGTGGGCCTCACTCAGCCTCCCTGGGCACCTCGGAGGCGTCGGCCCGGCAAATGGGACACGTCCGGTTGGCCTGGGGGAGCAGCCACACATCAGGCTCCACTCTTGCCTGTCCTCCACCCCAGCTGGGTCTGCTTTTCTGGGACCTCACCCCTGAACATAGCCTGAACTTCTCGATGACGACAGGGGAAGGCCTCCAAGCTCCACCCCCCTCCCTCACCACATGATGAACACCTGCAATCTGGCCTGGGCTGCATTACCTTTAACCACTTGTCGACACACTTGGTGTGGAACTCGTGGTTGCAGGGGAGGACCCGGAGCAGCTGCCGCGCCTCGAAGTCACTGAAGCAGACAACACACCTGGGAGAGGGCACAGAGCATCAGGGGGAGGCTCATCACATAGCACAAGACCCCCTGGAGGAAGGGGTCCCCTTGCAGTCCCCCTGTGCTCACAGAAGGGCAGGAGATGGGGGCACAACACTCACAGTGTCTGCTCTGACTGATGGCTGTCTGGATTAAAGCGGTACGACGGGAGCTGCTCAATGTCCGCTTTGGTGAGGCCTCGGGGCTTGGCATCTCCCAGCCGCTCTGCCAGGTTCAGGAGGGCCTGTATCCAGGCAGGAGGGGAGGGTCACTAATGCTCAGGGCTGCAGGTCCCCCAAGCTCCCACCTCCCAGGACAGTGTTCCACGGGACCTCATAGTTCTCCATCTCCACGTCATCCACATCAAGATCCAGGCTGATGGTAGGCCCCACTGCTGTTGGTGACATTGGCAGCATCGAGCTAGGGGAGGGGAGACAGGTGTGGGGGGCCCAGGGTCAAGGTCAATAGGTATAAGGGGGTGCAGAGCCGTTCCCGACTCCCTCCATGAAATAAAGCCCAGAGCTCTTCACCGTTCACACCAGGGACTCCAGTGTTTGTCCCAGGACATTGTAGGAGGGCCAGGAACCCAGCTGGTGAGTGTTGAGAATTTGTGTGGTTTGGTGGGGATGCCAGATGGCTTTAGAGGCCCCAGGCACCCCATGGGGCTCTGTGTGGGTCCCACACTGGAGGCCCCAGGAGACCAGAGCACCATGGCTCTGGGGCAGATGTGCTGGTACTTACAGGAAGTAGGGCAGGAAGCTGGGGTAATACGGTGGCGGGGGCGGCGGTGGGGGTGGCGGGGGCAGCGGCTGTTGCAGGCGGTATCTCTGGGTGCTCAGTCTCCGTGGCATCATGTGGGAATATGGCTACGAGAGGGGTGCCAGGTGCAAGTCAGCCCAGCGGGCCTGTCTCCTGCTCGCCCTAGAGTCTGGCTGGGGGCGGTACTTACCACACCGAAGGACAGCTCCTGGTGCAGTGGATCATGGGACAGGTAGTGCAGGGGCACAGATGGGGACAGGGCTGGGCCGGGGGCAGAGGTGGAGTAGGTGAAGCTCCCCAGGGGGTGCTGGTCCCCCCGGAGGTCCACATCGTTGTCAAGCCGCTGCAGGGGCTGGAAGAGGCAGGGGTGGGCCAGCCAGAGTCAGTAACGAGGGAAGCCCTGCGCCCCATGCCGCCACCCCTATAGCATCAAACCCATTGCTCAGACTCACCATACGTGGGTGCTGGGCCTGCAGCGATACAAACTGCCCAAGAGGTGCCATGTGGGCAGGCTGGGGGTGTGGGGCTGGCGGTGGGGGGTGCAGGATGTAGTGGTCACTGGAGATGAGGTGGGGGTAGGCCTGATAGGGCACAGGGAGCTGCTGCATGGTACACGCCTGGATCAGCTGCCAAGACAGGGAGGGGATGGGGGGCTGTAGAATGTTCTTCTAGGCTCTGGGTTGGGCCTATGCCTGTGCCAAGGGCCAGGGGCCATCCCATCCATCGAGAGATCCCCACTGAAGCCCTCTGGCCCCTCCTACCCCTGCCAGAGGCTATCCAGGCAGGACACTACACTCTTAAGACCCACAGTTACAATTCCAAACCATAAGGCACTGGGGTGCAGGAAGATCCCTGAACCCTGGAGGTACTCTCTCACTATCCGTGAATGCACACATGCTTTTCTGGGCAGAGTTGAGGCCTGGAGCTGGGTAGGTGCTCTGACACCCTGGATGGGTGTCATAAGCTCACTTGCTTCTGCTGCTGGCCTACATCTGGGGCTTTCAAGTGGGGATGGGGCAGGAGGTGGAGGCACTCACTCACCGGGGGTGGGAGGCAGCAGAGGGGGTAGTGCTGCCCGCTGAACATCACGGAGCATGCTGGGAGCTGCTGGGCACTGCAGCCAGGGATGTGTTGGCTTGTAGGCAAGGGGAAGCCTTGGGTCGTCACTGTGGTGACTGTGTAGGACAAAGGGACAGGTCCCTGGTGCACCTGTGGGTAGAGAGAAACCCGGGAAGCATAGGGAGGAAACGGCCATGCTGCTGCCCCCAAATGAGAAAGCCCCGCTAGGCCACCTCCCTTCCCTTCTCTAGCTGGCGCCTACCTAGGTACACACCTGCCTGTACCCCTGTCCCAAGCCCTACAGGGCAGAGAGAACCCTCTGGGAACCTGGGAGGGGCTTCCAACTCTACCACTCATCCACTGCATAGTCCCAAGGAAGGCCCTTCCCTTCTCTGGGCCTCAATTTACCAACCTGTAAAACAGGGCTAATAATGCCTCACTGAACATGCAATGAGTTAAGCAAGGGGAAATCAGGGTTCTGCTACCTCTGTTCCCCACACAGGCTTGCCAGAGGCTGGTGGGGAGGGGCCAGCAGGGTGGGGAAACAGAGGTGATGGGTATTCTGCCTACCTGCTCGTGGAGATCAACCATGAACGGGCTCTGTTGGGAGGCTGGGTGCAGCATTCGGGGGCTCCTGCCGGCAGGAGCCGAGGCTCGGTGCTCCTCTACAGGGAGGTGTGGTGGTCGGGATGGTGGCTGCTGGGAGGGTAAGCGCTCATCCTGGGCAGGCAGGCTGGCCAGGGGGCCCTCGCGGCCGGGGCTGCACCACAGAGAGGAGGCCCCAGCAGGACTGAGGGGAGCCACTCATTCAGACAGCATGGAGAGAAGGCCAAGGTCACTACCCACTAGGGAACGAAGACCACTCAGGGCCCTATGCCCTGCCACCCCTGGCCCCTATGCCCCAACCCAAGCTGACAGCCCCGGTACCAGGGGCTCTAGGCTCTGTAGGACTAGGAGGTTCCTTCCTACCTTCCCCGGAGCTGGCCCGGGGTAGTGCCAGGTCCTACAGAGAACCGCCGCTGACCCACAGGGGCAGAGGGTGGCCACCTAGTCACTGCCAGAGCCCATGGTCGCATCAGGGGCGGCAGAGGGGTGGAGGGGCTGGGCCAGGGCTCACAACCCTAGGAGGCAAACAGATAAACAAACTGAGGCACACAGGAGTCCAGTCACTTGCCCCATTAGGGATTACGGAGACAGAATCAGACCTCAGCAGTCTGATTCGAAGGGCTCCTGATGTCCACCACGCCCCTGTACTCCATGTGCAGTGTGCACTCTGAGTCTGGCCTTCTTCTTGGGCACTGGGGATCAGGGATGACAGATCAGGGAGAGGGAGCCCAGGTCTGTTTCCTGCTCTATGAGATGGGATCAAGTTCCCCTTTAGGCTTGTGGTGAGTTAGGAGGGCTGGCCAGCATGCTTCCAGGCCAGGTGGCTCCAGTAAGGCTCCCTCAGGGTGGGGTCCCCAGGGCACCTTGTCCTGGTGTGCCAGTCTACAACTTCAGCTGACTCCAGGAAGCTGGGGGCTCCTGGGAGGGTACTCCAGCTTCCTCCCTTCCATTGGGTTGGCTCTGGAGGGATTCCGATCAGGCCTTCTCTTCCCACTATTGCCAGGTAAGAGGTTCTGACCCGGTGCCTGCCCTCGGGGGCTCCCAATTCAAGTCAGTTTTCTTTCTTTCCATAACCAGCTCCCACAGTGCCTACCCACATGTGACTTCATCTACTCTTCAAGGTTCATTTCACAGAACAGAAAACTGAGGCTCAAAGAAATTGAAAGGGACTTGCCCAAGTGTCAAAGCTGGGAGGTGAGCTGGCCACAAGCCTCTCACTGCACCCTGCTGCCAGGAAGAAGGGCTGCAGCCCAAGCGCTTTGCAGGAGGTGATGAAGGAAGTAGCCACTGGTGGATGGATGGGTCTGGCATACAGCCAGGGCCTTGCTCTGGGGGCCTAACACAGCCCCCAAGTGCTGGTGGGGCTTGCTGAGAGAAAAGGGGAAGCAAGAACCTAAAAGAGGAAGTTGAGTGGCAATGGGGTGGGGCAGGTCTCCTCCCTTGGGTAAGAGCTGGGGGTCCAGGTGGGATAAGCTGGGGGGACCATTTATTAACTCCAGAGGTTGGGATGTGGCCCTGGCAGAGAAAACTCTGGAATCTGTCAGGCCCTGCAAAGCTGAAGGGTGCATCAAATAGGACCAGCCCTTTGCTGTTCCAGCCACAGGGAGGCCTCCTCCGTCCGCCCCTTCTCCATCTGACAAAACTACGCATCTCTGACACCCAGCTTTCAGTGTTACCTCGCTGTTGACACAGCCAGGGAGTCAGCGTACCATACCCTCAACACCTTGTTCGTTCCTGCCAACTGTAGTAAGAACACGTCTTCTGTGCTCAGCTTTACAAGCCTGGGCCCTAACTCTCAAAGCCAGCCTGCAGGGGAAGCTCTTTACTTGCTAGGACCGCACCTGGCCATGGCCACAGCCGAAGTGTAAGAGCTGGAATTCACGTTTCTCCTAACCTGGGCTCTGGAACTTGGCAGAAGGGCGGGCAGAGCCCAGTGACCAGCTTGTGTCCAGCACTGATGTGGTAAATGTACACTCGAGAGCCAATCACACAGTCTGGCAGGAGTGAAATTGGTGCCCATGATTAAAAATTGGGAGATTACATAAAAATCTGGTCTTTCCTGCGAGGAAAAAAAAAAGCAGAAAATCTGGTCCCATGAGGCCCTCATTTCTGCTTGGTTCCCCTCACTGGAGCATAAGCTTTCTGTCTAGGCCACCCAACGCCCATTCTCTACCTGCCCACCACAGGTGACAAGGTTTGTAACCCCTGGTGTGAACTGAGTGCACATCCTTACACACATGTGCACACCCACAGCCTTCCTGACTTGCTGACAATCCAGCCTAGCCAAGGGCAAGAGATACTCAGAATACACCCCTAAATATCTGAAACAAGACATTCCTAGGCCACTCCAGGCCTTCTGGATCAGAATCTTTGGTGGGTTGGAGAACAAGGACATCTAGATACTTCACCGAATTCCCCAGCAGTTTCTATGGCACAGCCAGGTTTGGGCACCTCTGGTCTAACTGAACTCAGAGATCCTGGGAGCCCACAGTCCTGCTGGTGAAGAATATTAACAGTAATAACTATGACACTCCTCACATGCCATCTTGAGCCCTCATAGCAACCCTCAGAAGTAAGAACACTGAGGCTCAGAGAGGTGAGGCCCAGAGCTTGTCAGCCAGAGTTGTGAGTGCACTGGGACACGACCCAGGCAGTGGCTTCAATGGCTCCTCTTGTGCCAGGCTACTTTGTTGAAGTCTGGGGGGTGTGGATGCCACAGAGGCCCAGGAACATGGGAATCTGCTCTGGCCAGCCCCTTCAAAAACACCCATTCCTCAGGAAAGGGAAGTGGCAAGGAGCTGAGAAACCAAACCAGCAGCCAGTAGGGCCTCCAGCTGTAGATGATGGGGCCTAAGTTTAAAGTGTCAACTCTAGCATTCTTACACACATTACCCAGACTCTGGCCAGAATCTTGGCTGAGAACTGGGCACATCACTTCTCCTCTCAGCCTCAGCTTCTTCAGCTCTAAGATGCAACAGCCAGATAACCACCTGCCAGTGGACTGGCAAGAACTGCTCAAAGGCAGAGATGATTTGCAAAGCGTAGGTGTGAGTGATCACTATTAGAAATTAAGAGAAGTTGACCTCCACTCTGTCCCCCACAAACAGAAATCAGGTGCCACGTCAAGCTCTGCAAGAGATAGCTGGCAAATATGCCTCCCTAGGGGAAAACCCCAGCTGGCAAGGGAGGGACCCCTGGTTCTTGGAAGTCCTACTACGAACAGAGGCCACGCAGAGGGGACACACCCACTTCACAGTTGAGGAAACTGAGACCCAGAGAAAGGAAGTAACTTGCTCTAGCCCACAAAGTCAGAGAGAGACAGAACTAGTTCTGCCTGGCTGGCCACCTAGGCCCAGATTCCCCCAACCCCTCCCCGACTCTCTCATTAGCATCAGTAGCCCCAATAACCACCTAATCCCAACTAATTTCAGTCCCTAAAGGGGATTGAGAGTTTTCTGTTGTAGGCACTCAAGACTAACCCTATTGTGGTGAATGAAGCAAATGAGGCCCAGAGTTGGAGGTAGCAACTTGCTCAAGGTCAAACTGCAAGGGTGGCCAGGTGACCATCCCCAGTTTCTCTGCGTTTCCATAGTCCTGTGTGCTGTGCTTTCAATGAGGTCTGGGTAAATGGGTCTGCAGGGTCCCATCCCTAAATCCAGTCTTGCCTGGAAGCAGGCACCACACTTTGCATCCACTCCTTTCCCCAGGAGGCAGCCAACTCCCTACTTCCAGTGCCCCATGCAGCTATCCCAGACCAAGTCTAGGGAACCCCTGCCAAGTCATTTACCCCTGGGGGATGTTTGCCTGAGACTCCGAGTAGACTCAGGCAGGATGAGAAGCTCCCTCCCCCGCAAGGGGCAGGCTAGGCCACCACTGCCTGGTAGGCAAGCAGAGCTCTCCAAATGTGTGCTCCCTGGAGGTAGTTGAGGGCAGAACCATCAGCCTCGGAGCTAGGAGTCCTTGGCTAGCCCAGGTTCCCTAGGTGACCTTGGTCAAGGAAATCTCTCCGCTTCCCTGAGCCTCAGTTGTCACAGCTGTGAAATGGGGGTGGAAATCTCTCCTTCCTAGAACGCCCAAATAAAGCCAGAAGAAACAAGACGCAAGAAACCAGGCGGTCACATTAGCGGGGGAGGAAACCAGTGTTCCTGAAGGACCGGCCCCTCCTCAACCTGGGCCAGCCGCAGGTTGCGGGACTCTGGGGAGCTTCCTCAGCCACCCCTCCCCGGGGATGGGGGGCCAAGATGCAGACATCCGCCCGGAAAGAAGACCCCCACGTCCCCCCTCACTCATTTGTGCCGCGCTCGGAAGGGCATGGGGGGCGGGAGGCCAGACTGCGGCGTTGGGGCCAGAGCGCTGTGACTTTAAGAGCCGAGGATCCCGGACCATGTGCTCGGCGTGAGACAAAAGCAACAACAAAGGAAGTGGCGGCGGCAGGGGGAGGGGGCGGCTCCTTCCTCTCCAACCGCAGCACTCAGCCTCCGGAGAAGGGAGACTCGACCTGGCCCTTGGGGGTTGGGGGGGAATCCTCCTGAATTCTAGAGGTCTCTGCGTCCCCCCCTCTGGACCGCCCGTGATTAACCCCTGCGGAGCCAGCTAGATCACAGCCCCCAGTCCCAGGGGAGGAAGACAGGAGTTCCAGGGATGCGGAAATAGGGAGTTGGGGCTCTGGCCCCTACTCACCTTCGGCCACCGGGCCACACGTTGGATCCTTTGTTCCCGATCTAGGACGGCCAAGCGGGACAGAGAGGAGGGGGGCTGCCTGGACCCTTTAAGAGCCCCCGCCCTGCGGAACAATGTGCTCCCCTCCCCACCCCCCGGTCCGGGGGCAGTCCAGCTCCTTCCGGGGCTCTCTCTTTGTTGTCGGTCCGCCGGCGTCTGCCTCGCGAGGCCCACGCGCGGTCTGCCTCTATCAGCCCAGGCCCTCCGGGAGCGGGAGGCGGCGCAGGACGCAGCCGGGTTTGCGCAGCTGCAGGCGGCTGGCCCTTTAAGAACTGTCCGCGGCGGCAGCGGAATGTAACAAACCCCACATTTGATTCACAACATTCGGAGCGGCGGGGTCGCGCGCCGGGCGGGAGGGGGGCTCGCGGGGGCGCGCCGGGAGGTTCCGGCAAACAGTAGCCGGCCGCTGCCCGCGGCAGCCCCGCCAAAAGCTCCGCCCCGCGGGGGCTATGAGGACCAATCACTCACCGCGACTCGGCACGTGATTAATGGGACGCCATCTTGGAAGGCAGATTTTCTTTAAAACCTCCTTCTTGCCCCCACCTTCGCACTTAAAGTGACCACCGTCATCACAAGCAAGGGGCGGGGCCACATGGCCTGAGCTAAAGATGGGAGACCCCGGGGTGGGCAAGGCCAACCGGCTGCAACTCGAACTTGCTATGCAAACTCGCGAACCACTTGCGCCTGCCTCTGAGGCTCAGTTTCCCTGCCGGAGAAATGGGTCCCCCTAGGAGAGCCGCAGCCCGGACTTACTGTGTCATGGTGTTCTCTTCGGGAACGGGGCGCCGCCTGGGACACTGAAGTGCAATGGGACTGACCTTCGACGGGGCAGGAGCGGCCTCTTAAGCCAGCTCAACTGGGTTAGGAAGGCTCTAACAGCCTTGGGTCGGCAACCTCCCCGGAGATGACGTCAGCCCCAAGAGCTACCGCGCCGCGGTGACATCATGGCCTGGCCGCCCAGCATCTCCTTGTTTATACTACGCGGCAGCTTTAAAAAGCTGGGACGGCCTGGTTGCCCAACGGACCAATAGCGGGTAACCCATGCAAACGAGCTAACGCCTGCGGGGCAGGGGGATTGGTCCTGCGTGCGCTGACGCCACAGAGACATTTAACCGCCCCGCCCCCAGCGTGGCCCGGGAAAGGGGCGGGGAACAGTTTGAAGCCTGAGCTGCGGTTGTCCGTGCCTCTGGTAGCTTTCGGCGCGTGGCCAGGAGAGCTTGGTCTCCTCCAGGGAGGGCTTCCTGCTTAAGGGTATTGGGAAACTAAGCCCAAAGAAGTCCTCAGTTTTCTACTGTACTCCTCCCAGCAGCAATGAGGCGGAGGGATTACTACAGCATTTTACAGATGGGTCAAGAGGATTAAGGGGGGCGTCACTCACTCACCCCAGGTCACACAACTATGAAGGGTGGCTGAACAGGTATTTGAACCGAAACCACAGCCGAGCTTCGTTCCCCTTTGCCTTAATACCGGGGCGACTTTATACAAAGTGGGGTATTACCTCCACATCGGTTATTTAAGAAGAAAAATCAGTAACACTCAAATATCCAAGAGCTGGGCACAGGCTGAAAAGAATAATGTGCGTATGATCAATAACCGGACTCCTCCGCATGGAGCTGCACTGACATAGAGCTACTTCCCTAAATAAGATGCCAGTGCCAAATGTTAACATTTGTTAAACCTGTGTGTAGGGCTACTGGGGGTGTGGTGCTGTCATTTTCTATGCTGCTTTGGTGTACTTCGTAACCCCAAATTTAAAAATAAAAATGGAAAGCAATTTGCCAAACAGAATGTAACTATCCATTTTTCTGAAAATTGGATATATACAATATTTGCACAGAATGCTTTTGGAAGGATATACAGGAAACTAACAATTGTCCTCAGGGAGAACTGGAAGAAAGTATGGGATCAGGAGGATAGACTTTTTTTTATTGTATATGCTTGTGTACGTTTGCTCTTTTTAAAAAACCCTATACAGGACGCCTGGGTGGCGCAGCCCGTTAAACCTCCAATTCTTGGTTTCAGCTCAGGTCGTGATCTCAGGGCCGTGAGACGGAGCCCTGTGTTAGGCTCCATGCTCAGCATGGAGTCTGCTTAAGACTCTCTCATCTGCCCTCCTCTCTGTGTGCTCTCTCTCTAAAATAATAAATAAATCTTTAAAAAAACCACTCAAAACCCTGTACAATCTGGGTGGGGATATGGGTGAAATAGGGGAGGGGGGCTTAAAGAGTACACTTATCACGGTGAAAAAATAATAATAAAAGAGAAAAAGAAGAAAAAAACCGATATAACAGAAAATTGTACAGAAAATTGTAAAGAAAATTACTGTGAGGGGTGCCTGGGTGGCTCAGACAGTTAAACGTCTGCCTTTGGCTCAGGTCATGATCCTGGGGTCCTGGGATCGAGCCCCATGTCCCTCGCTTGTTCTTTCTCTCAAAATCTTTTTTAAAATTACAGAAATTTTAAAAAATTACTGTGAAAGATGTTTTAAATCTTCTGAGGCATAAAAACTGTTCCCTGAAAGTAAGAAATCCCCCTTCAGGAAAGGTATCCAGTGGAAACAATCCAGAAGGCAGTCTGTGAAACAGAGATACTTATTCAAGTTTCGTTTAGACCGGCCACAATCTGTTACTGCACAGTGGGTGTGCAGCCAGCAATGCAATGACTGAAGATGGTACCTGGGGCACTCTGCAGATTTCTAAGCAAGATCAAGTTCATGATGCGGTACTGTCGATATAACTATGTGTGCATGAGAATGAACAGAGATGTACAGGGTGATGCCTTTCTCTAACCAACTCCTTTTCCTCAATTCTCCCTTCTCCTATATCCCTTCTGCCCTTTTATTTTTCCCAGTATGTAAAAGTAATTAGAAAATCCTCCCCTCGATGGAAGGTGCTACCTTGTTAAGACCAGCCCCTACTTGCCTGTGTAGGGACAGAACCTGCAATGGCTCCCTACTGCCTGCCTCTAGGGCTGTGCTTAACCAGCTTCCCCCAGCCTTTCAGGCTCACCTCTCCCCAGTCCTCCCACAACCATGATCGCGCACCCACTGGCCTTCCCTGCCTGCCACCTTCCTGCCTGCGCTTAGCTGGACTGCCTGCCTGAGATGCCCTCTCTCTTCCTTTCTACCAATCTATTTCTCTTCTCTGTCCTTCAGGTCTCTGTTCCCATCTCACCTCTTACAGGAGGCTCTGGGGTCAGCAGCTTGTACTGAACCTCCCCCATCTCTGAACTTAGGGCTAGATGTACCCCAGTTCACTTCTTACCATTTAATTTGCACACAGCCCTGTCACAGTCACATTGCTTCATGTCTCACTCCATATCCCCTGGTGCGCCTAAGGGGATTCAGCATTTTTAAGTGCACTATCATCTAGCCTTCACTGAAAGGCCTCATTTTATGGGTGAGGATCTGAGGCTCAAGGAATGAAGTGACTTCCCCAAGGCCACAGTGAGAATACCGTACCACTCCTGCACCCTCAGAATTCAATTCTTCAGCCACAATCAAGTCATATACTTTGAAGCCACCAAACCTCTGGCTGTACAACTCTAATTAAAACATCCTCACCACCCCTTAACTCCAGCAAAAGCCTGCTCGGCCTTTGGGGTTCAGCTCCAAGACTGCCTCCACGGAGCCTCCCTGACCTGTCTGCAGGCAGTCAGCTGCTCTGCCTTCCTTAATGCCAGCAGGGCTGTTACCACATTGCATGGGGACTGCTCCCCTGCCCCAGCAGGCTCTGGCTCACACTGGGTGGCGGATGCCCGAGGAAGGGGCTCTGAGTTTGACTCTCACCTCTGATGCTACAGGGCTGGGAAAACCCTGCTCTGTCCTCTCTCACGCATGACCCTCTGGCTTACTCCCCTGGGAGGCCCTCAGCAAACACCCACAGCCCCTCAGGGTGCCCCCAGGGCCAGAGTCCAGTTAACACATCTCCTTCTGATCTGAAAACCTTCCTGGGCACATGCAGCCTCACTCTGG
This sequence comes from Ursus arctos, assembly GCF_023065955.2. Taxonomy (NCBI): domain Eukaryota; kingdom Metazoa; phylum Chordata; class Mammalia; order Carnivora; family Ursidae; genus Ursus; species Ursus arctos. Next base: position 62,208,182 of record NW_026622819.1, read on the forward strand.
AGCCAGTGAGGAGGAGGCTCAATTCCAGAGTTTCCAGAGAAGCCAGGAGTCTGGGCTTTCCTGTGAGATCCCCTCAGTTCACCTGCAGGTCTTCTGCTTTGGAACCCCAATGTGGTGCTGCGGCCTGCACACCTACTGTGTGCCTCACTCTCCTCCCTCCACCCCACTCCACCCCTGCCCCTTGAAGACAGGTTGTTTTCATCTCACAGATGAGGGAAGCGGTTCAGGAAGTGCCTCTCCTCGCCTCAGATCCCGGAAGTGAGGCCCAGTGGGTTCCAGAAGCCACAGGTGAGGGTGGCTCATTCTTACCCAAGCATCTGCAGTGAGGTTCTGTGGAGCAATCAGGGCTCTAGGGTTTCCTGCACCGTCTAAGCAGGTCCCATCCTGAGTCTCACTGGTCCTCTGATGACCTAAGAGCTAGGTGCCAGGACTTTGCAGATGAGGAAATGGGGGGGGGGTGACTCAGCCATCAAGGGGCAAACCTGGGATCACAGTCTAATCTCACATTGTTTGGCTCATGGGATACAGATGTCAAAACAGAGTCCCCAGGGCTGCTCAATCATCAAAAGCACAGCTACCCCAAGGCAAGAGCAGAACATGGAGGCTCATGGACTGGTGGATGGGCCGCTGAGGATTCAAATTCTAGTCCCAAGGGCAAAGCACTGGATGTTACATTCCAGATTCCAGCCCCAAGCCTCCTCATCAGATGGGAGGGACTACACTTTGGCAGGAAGGGGGGAGGGTCACGGATTCCTGCTGGGGCCCTGCCCTCCTTGCCCTACCCAAGAACTTGGGACAGCTGGCTGCCTCCATTCCTTCCTCAGGGTCAGAAATCACCCCCCTCCTTTCTTCTAAGACCCCTCAAATTCTCCTCCAGATGCAGGGCCCAGTAGCCTTCCCAGGTGGAGCTTGCAGAGCAGAGAGATTGAGGGATCACCAGGGACACACAGCACAGCCTGGCACTGCCAGCTCAGGACACAGCACTTCTCGCTGCCCCAGAGCACTGCAGACCTGAGCCCAGAGCCCCACACCCCAGCGTGGGGGTTGATGGGCTCCCTGCCAAGTCCTTTCTGCTCAGGACATGCCTGAACACACCACCCTCACATCTGCGCTCCAAGCTTTGGCTCCCCTAAAAAGAAGTGGCTGTGTTTGTGCATATGGGGGTAGGGCAGGGCGTCTGTTAAGGTGTTCATGGGCCCGGGGCTCAGGTCAGGGGTCCTTTAGTTCTGACTTGGGTCAGTTATTTGGCTTCTCTCCACCTTAGTCTTATCTGTAAATCAGGACAGTAACACTAGTGACACATGATACTTACTGAGCACTTAGTCTGCACCACTGTAATTCATCTCCTGTAGGCTACTGAGGACAGGCATACACCGATGTAACCATCTGTATTTAACAATACAGAGCCTCTGAAGCCAGCCTGTCTGGGCCTGGAACCTGGCTCTGCCTCTTATCAGCTCTGTGATCTTGAGGAAGTCACTACCTTTTTGAGGCTCAGTTTGGCCAGGTGTGAAACAGAGGAGAGTCAACGGTGGCTCTCACTATGTGTGCATCCTTGGCGGTACCTGCCCAACTTTCTGGGTCTGGGTCTGCGCTTGAATGTGGGAGCTTTGTGGGTACGGTGTTGAAAGGGGCTCCCCCTTCTGACTCCCTTCCCCCTCCAGCTCTGGCCACTGTAACTCCCAGGGTCTGCAAAGGTGGGATCCAGAGATGAAAACCGGGAGCTGCCGGAGTGCGGGCTCCCGGCCGACCCAGGGGAATGAGTCCAACCGAATTCCCCATTTTCTCTCCACCTTAAGTTTCTCTCCTACTGAGGGCCAGCTTCCTACCCCCGTCCTGCCCACCCCAACGCCCTGACCCCCCGATAGCAGCTTGATTCGAGCTTAGAGATCCACAGGTAACGGAAGCTGCGTGACCTTGTAAGACAGACCCTCTCTGGACCCCCCGGCGTTCTGACATGAATGCTGTATCGACAGCTCTGGGGTGTAGTGGCCTGTTCCCCGGACCCGCTGCCACTCCAGGTCAGGGCTCTGGAAGCTCTGGCTCCCCAGCGGCTGGCACAAGGATTGCTGGTAAAACGTTTGGGACGGACGTTACGAAGCCAAAGGACTACAGGGCCTCTTCAGCTCTCGTTCCCTGATGGCAGGGCACCTGCCGAAACCGGAACCCGCCGGTAAGGGCAGGGGGAGAGGGTCGGTCGGGTCACGTGCGGGGCGCAGGGCACTCTGGGACTTGTAGTTCCCAGGGGGTAGCTGCGTCCCCGAACTGGGGCACTTGGACCTAGCGGGCGGACTGATGAGCGGAGCACCTCTGGCTCCGGGTCCCGGGACAATTAGCTCAGCGCTGCAGACGCAGACAGAGGCCTCGTGGGACGTCCCTGCGCTACTCTGTCAGCCCGCGGCCGCCCCCTATCGCTCCGTCCTCGCTGGCCTCGCGCCTGCGGCGCATGGCGCAGGGGCCAGGCGTTACCTGGGGCCGCGGCTGGGCTCCACCCCAACCGGGCGGCCGGCGAGTCGCTCCCGCTGCAGCCCGGGGTCCCGGTCCCGCTGCGGCCCGAGCGCCGCCTACCGCGGCCCCCCCCCCCCCCCGGCCTCACGCAGTGGAACCGTCCGCGGACCTCACCGCCCGCGCGCGCGCTGGCGCGCGCGCCCGGCCCATGCCAGCTGCGCAGCGTCACCCCCGCTTCTGTGCACATGTGGAACTACCTGGACTGCACCAAGTGCGCCAGAGCAGAGGGTGGAGGAGGCGGGGCGTCTCTAGGCCACGCCCCTCGGCGTCTGGCGGCAAAGGGCGCGCAAGGGCGAAGCGCCCAGGGCCTGTCATCCCAGCAGCACACTTAATACACGCTTGACCTTGAACGAGTGAATGACTCTGTCTCGTCTGTGAAATGGGGAGCATAACGCGACTCCGTGGCCGTGAAAGAACCTTGGCTTCCCGGAGAGTGTGTTCCTCTCCCCCCGCTTCGGATTGAAGGGGCCAGGGTCGGTAATACAGAGTGAAGACTGCGGTCAGCAGATCTTGGTTCCCCGCTCTGCCCCTTTTCTGAGCTTGTTTCCTTGTCTTCGAACTGGGAGCGTTGATACCTCTTTCGGGAGGTTAGGAGACTCCAGTGACAACGGGACGCATATGCCCATCGCTAGAGCCACCCTGGAGCAGAGCGGGCCGCTCCCTGCTCAGGCCGGGTATTCCTCACTCCTAAAGCGGATCCTTGAGCCTCGTGGCCCCGCGTCCGTGGGCGTTTTAGACTGCCAAGAACTACAACTCCCAGCTTGCCCCGCGCCCACCAGGTCCTGCCCGTTGTTGTAGTTCCCGCAGACCTCGCCTCGCAGAGGCTGTCCCACGAGGGCCCCACGAGGCCCCCACGGTTCTCAACCCAGGGATGGGCTCCTCTGCCAGCTGCACGGAGGCTGTCTTTATTTTTTAAAGCTTCCATTTGTTGAGTTTTTACCACGTGCAAAGCAATATTCTAACGTGAATTAACTTGGTTATTCCTTAAAGTCTAACAACTCAGCGAGGAAAAGTTATTATTATCCCTGTTCCATAGATTTGAAAACTGAGGCATTAGTGAGGTGAAGATATTATGCTAGGAAGTGGCAGAGTCCAAGATTTCTACTCACTCCTGACACCTGGAGCCTGCTTTCTGCCTTACTCTGATTCATCCTTAAACGTGTTTCTCCCTTCCCCTTCCCTTCATCAGAACTATATCTACATTAAGGGCTAATTTAGAATGTATTTTACATATATACAGTAAGATGCACAAATCTTACATGTATAGCTTAGTGAATTTTTCATAAATGTATACCTCTATATAACTAAAACTCTGATCAAGATTGAGAACATTTTCATCACCCCAGAAAGTTCCCTCTTACCCCCTTCAAGTCAGTTCCCTCCAGACATAACTACTCATCTGGTTCCTGTCACTATAGTTAGTTTTGTGTGTTTAGAACTTTAGATCAACCGAATGGCTGGTCCGTATGTACCGCCTCCTTCCAATGGTCATCGTATTTTTGAGATCCATCTATTGTGTGTATTAGTAGTCTGATTCTTCCCCTCCCCTCCCAGCTTTATGGAAATATATCTGACATATGACATTGTGTAAGTTCAAGGTGTACAGTAGGATGATTTGATACATGTATATACTGCAAAATGTTACCACAGTAACCTTGTTGCATCCTTTACCTCACATAATTACCATTTTGTTGTTGTTGTTGTTGTTGTTAAGATGAGAACATTAAAGCTCTACTTTCACAGCAGCTTTCAAGAATAAGATACGGTGTTGTTAACTGTAGTCACCATGCTGTACATTAAATCCCCGGAACTTATTCATCTTGTAATTGAAAGTTTGTACCCTTTGACCAATATCACCCAATTTCCCTCATGCCCCAGCCCCTGGCATCCTGGCAACCACCATTCTACAATCTGTTTCTACATATTCAGTTGTTTGTTTGTTTTTAAAGATTCCACGTATAGGGGCACTTGGGGTGCATAGTTGGTTAAGCATCTGACTCTTCGTTTCGGCTTAGGTCATGCTCTCGGGGTCCTGGGATTGAGTCCTGTGTCAGACTCTGTGCTTGACGTGGAGTCGGCTTGAGAGTCTCTCTCTCTCCCTCTCCATCTACCCCTCATGCTCATGCTCTCTCTCTCAAATAAATAAATAAAATCTTAAAAAAAATAAAATTAAAAATTAAAAAAAAAAGATTCCACATATTAACGACACCATGCAGTATTTGTCTGTCTGGCTTATTTGACTTAGCATGATGCCAGCCAGGCCCATCCATGTTGTCACAAATGGTAGGATTTCCTTCTTTTTTTTCATGGCTGAGTACTATTCCGCTGTGTATGTATCCCGCATCTTCTCTATCCACTCATCTGCTGATGGACACTGAGGTTGTTTCCATGTCTCAGCTACTGTGAATTATACTGCCATGAAGACAGAGTTGTCTCTAAATCACTGAACAGTATTCCTCTGTATAAATGTACAATCGTTTTTGAAACCCAATCTTCTGAGCAAATGGCCTCTGCGCTCCAGCCTTGGTCTTTCAGTTCCCCCCAAGGGTCAGGCTCTTTCTGGAATGGGATTTTGTACACCCTATTCCCTGTGCCTAGGCTTCCCTTTTTTTTTTTTTTTTAAAGATTTTATTTATTTGACAGAGACAGAGACAGCCAGCGAGAGAGGGAACACAAGCAGGGGGAGTGGGAGAGGAAGAAGCAGGCTCATAGCGGAGGAGCCTGATGTGGGGCTCGATCCCATAACGCCAGGATCACGCCCTGAGCCGAAGGCAGATGCTTAACCGCTGTGCCACCCAGGCACCCCTGGGCTTCCCTTTTTGCTCTTGGCCTGGCCTACTCTGCGACTCCGTGGCAGATTATTAGATTATCCCTCTGTGGGGCAGGAATGCCTGGTCCCCTCAACCCTGCCAGTGCCCAGCACCAAGCACAGTGTCTGGCATAAAGTGAGTGTTCAATCCCTGTCTGTTGAATGAACACCGAAGTGGCGAGGAGGCCCAGGAGGGCCATGTGGCATCAAGTCACATTCCTAGAGGGCTCAGAGGCATTATGTTCCATCTTAGGACTCCACTAACTTCACTGAAAGGAAACAGCCTCATGGTTTTTTTCCCCTTATTTTCCTAATGTGGAAGCTAAAGCTCAGAGAGGGAGAGTGGCTTTTCTTAGGACACACAGCCAGAAATGAGACAGAGCTGGAATGTGAACCCAGGTTTGTGTGGCTGCTATGCCTACCTCTGGTGGTAGTGGGGCGTGGTTGGAGGGGCCTGAGGGAAAGTTCTGGAGGAGCTGTCTCACAGCAGAGACAGGAAGCAGGATCTGGTACTCTCAGAAGGTGGACCGGATGGAAGTGGTCAGGGCAGCTCTCAACTCGAAACATGTATAGTTGGGGTCATGGAGTGGAGGCCATGGAAGCAGGCGAACTCCCCATCACTGGAGGCACGCGAGCAAGACAGAGCAGCCACCTGGAAAGGGTACTTTAGAGGGAATGTGTGCCCTGGAAAGGGGCTCAGGGGTCTGGGGTTGGGGAGGAGTTGGTTTCTCGGGTCCTAAATTCTTTCTAGGGTTGGAGGCTGGGAGTCTCTGACACGGAGGGGCTGTTCTTGGGCCAGTCCCTTTGCTGTAGAACAGAGCAAGGAAGCATTCTCGTACTCTGCAGAGCTGTGTGCACATGGAGGGATGACTGGGAAGTTGAGGAGGGGTTGGACGCATTCGCCGCAAAGAGCCCCTCTCAGCTCAGGCTCTCCAGCTCGACCTCTGAAGTTGTACCGTGTGGGGGGAGGCAGGGGAGCTGTATGGTGTCTCCACGTTGCAGATGAACAAGGGGCGGCTCAGAGAGGAGTGACTTGCCCAATGTCATCCAGCTGGTCAGAGACAAGTGAGGACTTGATTTCAGCTTGCTCCATTTCTGAGCACACAGTGGGCGCACACAGTAGGTTGCCAGCAAAGACAGGCAATGAGAAGTTTCTCTGAACAAAATTTTTAAAAACCACACACCTAGAACAGTGGCCAGGAAGGAGCCCTGGTGTGTGTCTGAATTGCTGTATCATGTGCACATCTCTCCATCACTTGCTCTTGTGCTAAGCGCTTCACCGTATTACCTGAGGCTTTTGTTTTGTTCTGTTTTGTTTCTTATAGGGGATGAGTCACACAAGCGGGAAATTTATGAAAGGAAAAAGTACACTCTCCAGATAATGAGAGTGGGTGAGCTCAAGAGAGAGAGCTGCGCCTACCTGATTAATCTTTATAATAAACCTTTGAGTTGGGTTCTGCTGTCACACCCATTTTACAGATGAGGACATTGAGGCTCAGGGAGATGGCCAAGGCCCCCAGCTGGTAAGCTGTGGGAAGCGCTTTGGACCCAAGTCATCTGAATCCACATCCTGGCCTCTTAGCCCCACTCTCTGACTGGCAGCCTGCCTTTCCCTGAAGCTGACCCTGGGCCTGGGGCTTTTACTCAGACCTGGATTTTCACAGTCCAGAGCTCAGTGAGCTTCTCAGGCTGCATTGTGGCAGGCAGACAGGTACCACCTGAGATGGGCGGGGCACCATTGGGCCACACCTGGCTTATCCAGATGCTGTCCAAAGGTCTGGCACGGTAGGCCATGTCCTCTTGGGGCTGGAGCAGTGACTCAGAGCTGCGGGCCACAGGAGTCACAGCAGGAAGGGAGACCAGGGGCTTGGGTTTGGGGTCTGCCCTACCTGAAGCTGGGCAGAGAGACCAGGCTGCCTCCCTTGGTCTGGGACAGGCCTGGAGCCCAGGGCCTCGTGGGGAGCTACCTGCCCTGCTTCCTCGTGTTAGGTCACCAGCAAGCCCACCACACCACAACAGAAACTAACATCCACTGAAACTTTACCTTGTGTTGGACACTGTGCTTGCAACTTTATTTTTTATTTTTAAAAAAAATTTATCTATCTATCTATCATCTAGAGCGTGAGCATGGGGAGGTGCAGAGGGAAAGAAAGAATCTCCAGTGGATTCTGCGCCGAGCACAGAGCCCGAAGCAGGGCTCGATCCCACAACCGTGCTCGGGACCTTAAATGCACGACTTCATTTCGTCCTCACCACCACCTTCGGAGATGGGTCTCATATGTCATCCATTACAGACAGGGGCGCTGAGGCCTAGAGAGGTGATGTAACTTGTTCCACCACAACTGAACCTGACTATCTCTTAACAAGCACCTTGTTTTGTTTTTTCTAAGATTTTATGTATTTGAGAGAGAGGGAGTCCGAGGGTGGGGGAGGGGCAGAGGGAGAGCATCTCAAGCCGACTCTGCACTGAGCTCAGGAGCCCCATGCAGGGCTCTGTCTCACCACCCCGAGATCATGACCTGATCAGAAATCAAGAGTCAGACACCCAAGCGACTGAGCCACACAGGTGCCCCCTTTTTAAGATTTTATTATTTTTAGGGGCGCCTGGGTGGCGCAGTCATTAAGCGTCTGCCTTCGGCTCAGGGCGTGATCTCGGCGTTCCGGGATCGAGTCCCACATCGGGCTCCTCCGCTGGGAGCCTGCTTCTTCCTCTCCCACTCCCCCTGCTGTGTTCCCTCTCTCGCTGGCTGTCTCTCTGTCAAATAAATAAATAAAATCTTTAAAAAAAAAAAAAAGATTTTATTATTTTTAAGTAATCCACACACCCAACGTGGGGCTTGAACTCACAACCCCGAGATTAAGAGTCTACCCACTGAGCCAGCCAGGAGCCCCCTTAACAACATCTTACAATAGTCTGTCAAGTGCTGTCCGCCTTCCGCAGCATCCACTCCTTGGAGACACATGAGAGGAAACACTTCCCCGTGATCGGAACTCAGATCGCCTTGGCTCCCAGATCCTATCATTTGCATGCTCTCTCTCCCCCTCCCCTCCAAACCCCCCACCTCGCTGTGTGTGTGTGTGTGTGTGCGCGCGCACATTTAGTGGACGGATGCCGCACTTAATGGATCCTGTTTTTCTCTTCCCTTTGCCTGCTGAGAAGCCAGAGTGCAATTCAGGACTCACTTCTGACAAGCAGCCAGAACTTCAAGGCAAATATTTAAGTATTTTACGGATTTTCTTCAGGCCTATATTCTCCTTGTTTTTCTCAGACTTTTCCCCTTCATCCTGGTTTCTTCACCTTTTTAAGCTTGTTGAAGCATATAGTTTCTTTGCACTTCTTAAGTTGCACTAAAATACACAGAATGTTCCCTATTTTCAAGTGTACGTTGGTAACGCTGCGCAACCGTCAGCACCATCCGTCTCCAGAACTCATTTCATCTCGCAAAACTGCAACTCTGTCCCCGTTAAATAGCTTATTCCCTCTCCCCCAGCCCCTCGTGACCCCCATGCTGCTTTCTGTGCCTGCGAAACGGACGACTTTGGACACCTCACGTAAGTGCGATCGCATAGCTTTTGCTCTCGTGTGATGGCTCCTTTCACTCAGCACGATGTTCTCAAGCTCCCCCGTGTTACCGCGCGCGGTACCTTCCTGCCTCTTCACGGCCGAACCACACCGCACTGCGAGCGGACGCCGGTTCGTTCATCCGCTCATCGGTCGATGGACGCTGGGTTGTGTCCATGGTTTAGCTAGTGCGAATAAGGATGCTATGACCGTGCGTGTACACAAGGCATGTGTACTTTGAGAACCTATTTTAAATTTGAGGGGTGGAGGTGGGGGTGGGGAGCAAACATCCCTGTGAAACTGCCTGATATCAATATAGTAACATCTAACCTGTACCTACTGAGAGTCAGGAGTGGTCCCTGCCCATAAGGAGAGGACCCCCATAGACGAGGCTGGTGATCTTGTACCGGGGGTCCCCTTTCTCCCGTGTCAACACAGGGATGGTTGGGCCTGCGGCGCTGGAGGGGGATTTGGGGGCTCAGACCCTGCTGAGCACCTGAATGGTATTTCAAGCCAGCCTGGGGGTGCATGAACCCCTGGGGGAGGGGAGATGCCTTCTGAGGGCCTCAGTGAAGAGGAGTATTAGCAACAGTAGGCAGGAGAGTGCATTATCCAAGCTCAAGGTTGCCCCTGCTCTTCTCTGAAACCTCCCAGGTGCCCTCCGGAGTCTCCATGTTTGCTTAGTAGTTCCCTCTCCTGACCTAATCACTCTCTCACCTTCTCCACAGGCTCCCCGTCACTGAGGCCTCTTACAGCCAGGAGGGGATGGAGGGCCCTAGGTGTCACTTTCGGACTGTCAGCTGTCCTCCTGCCCACCTCCTGCCTGCCCCAAGGCTGGGCCTGGCTCCCAGGTCCTCTGGGCTCGGGCTCTGCCAGGCCCTTTCTGCTGGGGCCCGAGCCTCCTGTCCTGGTCCTGGGAGTACTAGGGCGGGTCACCTCAGTCCTGCCCTCCTGCCCCCTCACTAGTCATGGTCCCTGCCTGTTGAGGAGTCAGTCCCATCCTTCCCATCCTGGGAGGTGTGGTGTCTGGCAGGGTTAATGATTGCTCAAGGGAGGAGGAGATGGTGCCAAAGTCTGCCGGCTGCTCTGTGGCAGGCCCCAGACGGTGCCCGCCGGAGCCCATCTGCCGCGTCTGCGGCCCCTTCTGGGGCCCAGGTAGGAACTGCACAGCCTGGCTGCAGCAGGGGCTCGGGAGTCTTCTGGCTGGGGGTAGGGGCTGAGTGGGGTTGTGGGGGCCCAGGCGAGCTCTGGGGGTCCCCCCCAGCTGGGTGGGCATGCTGGTGCTGGGTTGGGCCAGCCTGGAGCTGAGTCCCAGGCTGACTGCAAGGCCTGTTTCTTCTCCGTGTGGGGGTAATGATACCTATTCCCAGGTTCTGATGGCTCCCCGCCCTTCCAAGTCCTTGGGTCATTTGGACACACGGAGGTTTCTTCACAGGACAGAAGGCAGGCAGTTCCCTCAGAGAAGTGCGTTGACCTGCCTGGGCTTCTTTCACAAGAAACACTAGGGGGTAAAGACAGGGTTGCTGAGACGGGGGTGGGGGGGGGCAGAGCTCGAGGAGAAAGAACGGGGCTCTGACCCCAACTGCTTGGGTTCAGATCCCAGCTCCATCCTGGCTTTGGGGGGCTCTGGAACTCTTCTGGACCTCGTTTCCACATCTGTAGAAGCAGGATGGTCCCAGTGCAGGAAGGAAGCTGGAGAGCCCTGAGGCAGAGGCGGGCCTGTGGCCCATGATGGATTGACTGCCACCTCAGCCAGCTCCAGGACGTGTCTGGCTGGCACTCACTGACTGCAGGCTGGCTCTCAACTCTGGCTCATTCCAGGCCTCGTAGAAGCAGGGGCAGGGTGGGCCTCTTCCCTGAGGCAGGCACTGGGGGGCTGGGGTACCAGATGCCCAGCCCAGGCTCAGGAAACAGTGGGATCTGACGAATGGAAACGAGTGTGGACTCTGTGGCTCTTAACCTCACCCCATTTCTCAGCAGGGAAACTGAGGCCCAGAGTAAGGACTTGCCTGGAGCGGGGGGAGGGCACAGTGAGTAAGTGAGGTTCTGGAATCTGAACCAGGGCCGTTTGACTCCATTATCTGTCTGCCGCTGAAGCAGCCAGGGTGATGGGCACTGGAGGGGCCCTATGGCAGGGAGCCTGGTGCCCTTGGGGTCTACATCCTTGCACCAGGGCTCCCTGGATGGGCTGGCGTCTGCCTTGTGGGTGTAGGTAGGAGTCAAATGGAGCCCAGACCAAGGCTCACCCAGGGACTCCTGGATTTGGAGCTAGCCCGGGTCTAATGCTCTGTCCCTTGCTCTTGGACAGCCCTCTCTGAGCTTCCCTGAGCCTCGGTTTTCTCACCTGGACCCTGGGGCAATAATTCCTGGGGCACAGCTGTGAGACGTAAACAGAGCGGAAGTGAAAGTATGTGGTGAGCTGGAGGCGGCAGTGGCCACCACGGTGGCGCCCGTGAGTGATGAGGGGCACCTCCCTTCTGGTCCTCCTAGAGGCCCTGGGCACATCTAGGGTCCTCACTTCCAGTCGGGGAGAAAGTCTGGGAGCCCTGGGCTGGTGGGAGCTGCGGCTGGTGCCCCCGCCCGCTGGGGTCAAGGAGCCCGTGCCGCCAGGTCCAGGGTGAGTGTGCCTCCTGGGGGGTCAGGAGCACCCGGATTCCCCTCTGTGTCCTTTTTTGACCCTTCTCCAAGCAGCCCTTTTTGAGAGTAAGGAAAGTGTGGGGGGAAGAAAGCTGGAATTTCTAGAATGTAGATAGTTCCATTTTTTAGAAGGCAGACTGAGAGGTGGAGAGGAGGAAAGAAGAGCTTCTGGGGGTGGCTGCGTGGTATTGGGGCTGAACTGAGTCTGCCTCCTTCACACCCAGGCCCCCGGCATAGCAGAGGCCCTGGGCAGACGGCACAGGGCAGGCCCAGGGTGGGTTGGCACCGTGGAAGCCTGGGGTGGGCTGGCCGGGGCACCCTCAAGGCCTCTCCCCAGTCCCAACCCATAGTCAACTCCATTCACATCTTGTTCATTTGCAACTGCTCTGTCCCCTGTCCCCTGCCCCCTGCCCCCTGCTGGGAGACCAAGAACTTCGGGCCAGAAGAGGGCCAGCCAACACATACACGTGGCCCCGCACCTGACCTGGCCTTAGAGGATGGAGAAAGTTTGCACAGATGCAGACGGCCAGGGAAGGCATTCAGGGCCGAGGAGACAGCATATGCAAATACCTGGAGGGAGGAAAATAGAGGGTGTGGACTGGGAAGGGGAGCATTCTGTGCCCCTGGACCACAGGAGGGGGCAGGGCAGGAGCTTGTGTGGGAAGAGAAACTCAGGACCTGTGAGGACTTAGCCTGCCAGGCGGGGGGTAGGGGGGTGGGGGTGGGGTGGGCAGGAAGTGTGTCCCACAGCCAGCCAGAGCCAGGGCAGAGTGCTGCGCCCAGTGGGTGGGAAGGCTCACTGCTGGGCAGGTTTATTCTTGTTCCTTCCCCAGCTTACACGGGCCCTCTACATTTTTCTCAAATGACCAAATCCAGAGGTGACTCTCTGGACCAAAGAACTTTGGCCTCATTATGATCAAATCAGTGTGTGTGTGTGTGTGTGTGTGTATGTGTGTGTGTAAAAAGTCTCAAGCAAAGGGCCAAGATTGTGGGAAACGCCGCGTGGAGGCGGTGAAGGGGGAGAGGAGAGGCAGGACCACAGCAAGAAAGAGCACTGGACTGGTGGGATGGGAGTCAGAGGAGCGGCGCCCCAGCTTTGCCCCCAGCTGGCTTGGGGCATTGGGTGGGAGCCTTACCCTCCCTGGGCTCAGGCATAAAGGCGATCGACAGCCACCTCTCCCTTCTAGGACGCTGGTCCGGACCAGATGCAGGGGGAGACTTTGGGTCTGCCGGCTCTAATGTAGAGGGCTATCGCAGGTGCTCTGAGAAAGACCAGGCTTCTTGAGACCCCGTGAGAATGGGAGGGGGAAGTCGAAGAAGCTTCCATGAGCGATGAGTGTAGCTGGCTATAGGAAGGGGTCTGGGGGTGGAGGCCTCAGGGACCCTGGAGGGAGAGGCTGCCAGTTAAGGCTGTTGTCCCTCTGCCTTGCCCTTGGGGGCTCCACGGTGCCTGGGGGAAGTCTGGCTGATGAGGAAGAGCAAACCAGAAGCTGGGAAAGAGAGAGCACAGACTTCCTGCTTTGGGTTCTGATCCAATTACTGACTGCATCACGTCCCTTCTGCTCCTGGACCATGGTGTGCCGAAGACCGAATGGCACAGGGTACAAAGTGCCAGCCACAGCACTGGGCCCATCCTTGCCAGCTTCCTTCCCCTCGAGGACTGGATCCCGAGGGCAGGAGTTTCCTGTTTTCCCAATGGCACTTTGTCATAGTGAAGAGGACACTTTGCACGCCTGTGGCTGCACACTTAATGACGAATTGTCCTGTGGCTGCTGACTCACCCCTGAAGGGGAAGCAGGAGAAAAGAGGTGAGGGGTGAGGTCCAAGACCGCACAGCGAGGGGATGTCAGGGCTGGCTGCATCCAGCCGGTGTTGAGGTGCCCTGGAGTTTGCTCACAGGGTGGTTGCCAGCAGCCTACCACCATCACCAGCATCCAGCTCCATCTGTGGGCCCACTGTGTGCCCACCACCACCACCACCCCACCCCCACCAGCCACCACCAGCTCCATCTGCCTCTCCACCCTCATCATCACAGATGTTACCAGTGCATCCGTCCCCATCACTGCTTCCTTCCCCACTGTCACCTCCACCCCAACAGAACTGTCCCAACCCCACCTCCACGCCCAGCTCCAGGACCACCTCAGTCACTACACTTGACCTCGGCTCCATCAAACCGACACCCTCCAGAGCACGGCCACCTCTGTGTCACGGAGGAGTGGGAGTAGCAGTCACAAGGTAAAGACGACCCCACAACAGGCAGAAGGAAGGGATTTGCATTTGCTGAGCACCTTCGGTGTTCGGTGTTCGGGGCACTTAGTTGGTGCAGTCTACTCCCCTCCCCCACCCCTTAAACTTCTTAGAGTTGTCAGTCTCATCTTACAAATGAGGAAATGGTGGGGGTACCCAGGGGGCTCATTTGGTGAAGCATCTGCCTTTGGCTCAGGTCATGACCCCAGGGTCCTGGGATCAAGTCCAGCATCAGGCTCCCTGCTCAGCAGGGAGTCTGCTTCTCCTACTGCCTCTGCCCCTCACTCCCCAACCTCTCCTTCCTGCTCGCTCTCTCTCTGTCTCTCAAATCAATAAATAAAAAATTTTAGGGGAAAAAAATTGAGGAAATGGGCTCAGAGGAGGGCAGTGACTTGCGCAGAGAGCCTTTGCTGCTTCTCAGGGCTGTAAGCAATTTGCCTCTCTGACCTCCAGTTTCCCCATCTGTAAAGTGGGTATAGCGGTACCTGTCTTAGGTGTTCATATGTCAAGTCGTGTCCCGCTCCGTGTCTGGTGCAGAGTAGACATTCCTTCCATGGTAGCTGCTCCCCGTCATGATGCTTAACAGCTGCCTCATATTCCACTGAGGCCTTGGTGACAGCTTTGTTCACCATTCCTTGCTGTTCCTACGCTCAGGTTACTTCCGGTTTCCATGATTATAAACAACCACTTGTGATGAACAATTTGCTGCTGCAAGAGTTTCCTTATTTTAAGTCAGTTAGACCACCAGGTCAGAGAGGACAAATATTTTGAAGGTTTGGAGTTCACAGCTGAACTGGGGTTTTCCCCTCCTGCTGGAGCCCTGGGGGAAGGTGAGGGCTGCACCCTTCCCTCTGTGCATGGGAGAGACCCCCTCACTTCTAGCTGTGAGCTCCTCTGAGCCCGTTTCTCTGTCTGCAAAATGGGTTGCTGCGGAGATTAATTTATGTGAATTTCAAATGTCCTGCCTCCAAATTATCTCTCTATTCCTGCCTCTTCTCGCCAGCCCTGCTGCCACCATTTCAATCCACCAGCACATAGCAGCTAGAAAGATCTTTTAGAAAAGTAAATTAGTCTCTCTTACTCCCCTGCTTAAACCTTGAAATGACCCTCTGTTTTCCTTGGCCTAAAGCAGACTGCCCTCACCGAGTCTTACAGGGCCAGGCACGATCTGCCTCTGCCTGCTTCCTCATCCTGTCTCTCTCCCTGCCCCTCGCTCCCTTTGCTCTGGCCACAGAACCCCTCTTTCCAATTCCTGGAACACACCTGGCTCTTAGTTGGCCAGGGGCCATCTCTCATATTGGCCGAGTTACCAGGAGCAACCTTCTAACAGTGCTTGCTTTAGCAGTGTAAGAGGGACTGATTTTTTTTTTAAGATTTTATTTATTCATTTGAGACAGAGAGATACAGAGAGAGAGAGAGCACGAGCAGGAAGAGGGGCATAGGGAGAGGGAGAAGCAGACTTCCCACTGAGCAGTGGCTCGATCCCAGGGCCCAGAGATCATGACCTGAGCTGAAAGCAGAATCTCAACCATCTGAGACACCCAGGCGCCCCAGGACTGATTTTTTCTTTTTTAAGATTTTATTTTTAAGTAATCCCTACACCCAACGTGAGGCTTGAACTCGCAATCCGCACGTCAAGAGTGGCATGCTCCACCGACTGGGCACTGAATTTTAAAAATTTAAATAATACTGTAAGATCTATAATAACAATCCACTTCTGAGTTGCCTTTTCCCATATTTTTGTTTGATTGGGTTTGGATTTTTCAGTGTCCATCACTGGTGTTCAGGTTTCCATAATGTGTTGTATTTGCCTGTTTCTGTGCTGTCAATACGTCCGCGCTGGCTCATTTAGAGCCTCGAACACAGTGCCAACCGGCTTGTAAAATTCCTGAAGCTCCGGCGGTTTTCAGTAACAGCTCCAGCACGCGATGGCTCCCGTCTTCCCTTCAGTGTCTGGTGCTCCCTGTTCATGATTAAGAACAAGGCTCTAAGTCCAGTGGGATCCCTGGGTTGTGGGGGAACCTGTCTTTTGGAGACCACCTCATAAAGTGATCCAATGGAGGCCCCCACATTTCAGAACCTATGGGTTTTTTTTTCTCTTGAGTGGGTCCATTTTCTCTGTTTTTTATTTCCGGTGGTTGGGGGAGGTGTCTTTTTTTTTTTTTTAATTTTATTTATTTGAGAGAGAGAGACAGACAGAGAGAGCAACAGAGACAGCGAGAGAGAGAGCACGAGCTGGGAGGAAAGGGAGAAGCAGGTTCTCGGCTGAGCAGGGAGCCTGATGGGGGGGCTCGATCCCAGGACCCTGGGATCATGACCTGAGCTGAAAACGAGAGTCTGACACTTAACTGACAGCCACCCAGCTGCTCCCCACTCTGGTTTTAACCATCACTAGCTTGAAAAGTTGTCCATCTCTCATCAACTCTTTTGAACTTCTAAGATCTTTACCATCATTTGAGTGGGGCTTCAAGAAGGAGGAAGTGGAGGTAAAGGTTGAGGAGGAAGCCCCCTCCCCCACCCCTCACAGTGTGCCCTCTTCCCACCCTTGGACGAGTCCCTTCCTCAGAGACTCCGCCCTGTGTGTTCTCATCAGCCACTGCACGTAACACACCACCCCAAGACTTACCTGCCGACAGCAACAGTCATTTATTACGATTGGGAATCTGCCCTGTGGGAGGGGCTCAGCGCCGCCGGCTCCTTCGGAGCAAGGTCCATTTGGGGATGGTTTATGCCCGTGGCTTACTCACGTGGGTGCATGTTGGCTGTTCACTGGGAGCTCAGCTGGGCTGTTGGCCAGGGACTTTGGTTCTTCTCCACATGAGTCTCTTCAAGAGGCTGCTGGGGCTTTCTTAGAGCATGGCTGCTGAGTTCCAAGAGACTGGAAGGGAAAACTGCCAGTATCTTGGGGCCAAGGCCTGGAACCTGGCACAGCATCTCTGGCACCATATTCTGTCAATCGGTCAGGGGGCCTGCCCAGATGTCTTAATTATATAACCAGTGGGATTTTTAATTTATGGAGGTGACTGTGTAATGACATGGAAAGACTAAGGCCATTGGAAGAAGATTTTTATCACAATTTTCTAGAGAAGGGGGCTTGCCATGCCATGCAAGGCCACATGGGGAAGCATTCCGTCAGGAGGCAGAAGGAGAAAGGAAAAAGCATGCCCCAGAGCCTTCATGCGTACTGCGTTCTGTGGAAGGAAGCTGCAGGCCAGGCAGAGGAGAAAGCTTAGGATTGAATAGTGGGAATAATTTAGGTGGGATGAAGGGGTCGTCCTTAGTTGTCCAGTGCTTGACCCTGGGGTGACTCAGGGCAGGGACAATATTGACTTGATGTATGAGTTAGACAAAGGAGGGAGTTGGGGTGTGGGCTCTAGATTGGTTGGTTCATATAGGAGAGGAGTTTTTGCAGGCAGTGTAGGAAGGAGCTCACCTGGGCAAGGCTGGTGAGGCTCTGAAGATGTTAAAACCTCATAAATAGAGAAAATAAAAACATGATGAATGTACCAGATTCAGGGGAGGGGGGATGGCAGACATAGGCCTCATCTCTTGCTGGGAGCAGAGTCAAAAGTTTGGCAGCCCTCTTTATCTGCCACACTGCCTAAAGTAGCGCCCTCCTCACGCTCCCACAGCAGCCTCATTCTCTCCCTGCATAGCACAGAGCACAGCAAGCAGCTAGACTTGTTTACCTGTTAGGGTCTGTCTCATTCACTAAGCCATGAGCTGGGTGAAGGCAGTCCCTTGGCCCTTTTGCTCGCAATTACTCCCCCAGTGCTGGGAACAAGGTCTGGCACATAGGGGACTGTGGACATCCATAAATATTTATTAAAAGAATGAATGAATGAATGAACGAATGAATGAATGAATGAATGAATGAATCAGGGTACCCAGCACATGGTAGGTGCTCAGGAAATGTCAGCAGACATTTAAAATTACTAACCCTCCTGATTCCCTGTTTACCCCAGCAGTGAGGGAAAACGGGGTGCACTTGTGGCTATGCAAAGCATGAGGGGTGAAATGGGGCATGGTAAGAAATGGTTAGAAGTGACGCTGGGGAGGGAGACGGCAGACAGGCACGATGGTCTGCGGAAGCCCTTTTATAGAGTTTGGACTCAGGAGATGGGGAGCCATCAAAGGGCTCGGAACAGGGGAGGGAGGTCATCAGAGGGGTTGAGGAAGGATCACTTGGGCTGAGCGAACTGGATTAGAGACTGAAGGGAGGGAGGCCTGGAGGAGGGCTGAGCCAGGTGATGGGGGAAGGTGGCCGTGAGTGTGGCCACTGTGGGATGGAGAGAAATGCAGGGGTCACGATAGATTGGATGTGGGGCATTCCAGAAAAGGGGAATCAAGGGTGACCTCGGCAAATGGGTGCATCCCTGAGGTGGGAACTTGGAAGGAGGGGAGGGAGGCGTGAGGGAGAAGACTTCTGGGTGCTGATGCTGTTTCATTGTCAAGGTTCAGCTCTGGAAGCCCTTCTTGCTCTGCTGTCTCTTTCTCTCCCCCTTGGAGAACCCCGTCTTTTGGAATCAGCCATAGATTGGGGTCATTTTCTCTTGAGTTCTTCCCAAACTGATTTGACCAAGGAACCCCCCTGCTGTGGGACATCTTACAGGGCCAAGGTTCTATGGAGCACACTTTGGGAAAGGCTGCAAAGGCAGCTATGAAATGCATCGGCAAGCAGGACAAAGGACCCTGCCCACCCGTGGAGCCTCTGGCTTGTCCTGGATAAGTCACAGTCCCTCTTCAGGCACCTGATTTTGAAGGATGCTATTAGTTTAGACATTTCAGATAGGCGGGGCAGGGTAGTGGTTGCAGGAAGGAATTCTGGAGCCCAAACTCCTGTGTTCAGAGCAGGGTCTTGTCATCGATTCCCCCTGTGGCCTCAGGAATGCCCCTTCTTCTCTCAGCCACCTTGTACTTGTGGGATATCAAGATTACACATGAAATGTGCTTAGAGCAGCCCCTGCTACACAGGACACTGAATTCTGGAGTCAAGTTCAGGGTCATTCTCAGGCTGGAATTTCAGACCAGGCTCAGTAACACTGCCCACCCCTCTGGGTTCCCCCTTACTGTGGAACATCTGGAAAAGGGCGGTGGGTGACAGGGGCCCTGAAAGCTGGAGAACTGTGAGTGGGAGTGGGGGGCGGGCCTGGCTCAGACCCCGACAGATGGGGGTCCGCCAAAGGGAGGGAGGCCTGGGGACAGTTGCCCCTTCCCTGATCCCTCTTCCCCCAGGTCCTTCCAGACGTGATGGCGTTGCCGTGGCTGTCGTGCGTCCTGCTTTTTACCCTCACGGTGTCTGGTGGGTGCCTCCCCTCCCCCACCAGAGTAGCGCTAGCCTGGAGATCCTTGGCAGGACCTCCGGGAGAGAGGGACACTGCCTCATCAGCAAACTCCCATGTCCTATGACCCCGCCCCCTGCACGGTGGCCCTGGGGAGGCCTAGGGGCGAATCCAGGCCAGGCGGGTGAGCGGGCCGAAGGCTGGGACTGGGGTGGGCTCCCACGGGAGGCAGCTGGGAGTCAGGTTTGCAGGGGCATCCAGGTGTTCCAAGTGTCCTCTGTTTCTACAGTGGCAGCCAACGTGGCCCCAACTTTCTTGGCAAACATGTCGAGAGTGAATTTGCCCGAGGACCTACCCGTGGGTGAGTCACCAACCCTGTGCACAGGCTGTGTCAAGTCCTTACCCACAGAGTCCCAGGGGCTCCCTTATGGGCTCGTTTCCCATTCTGCAGCTCTGGGGCTCATCATGGGGCAAAGGTGGCCTGAAGGGAGTCTGTTCTAGAAGCTTGTTTTTCCCTCTTCGGCTTGTGTGTCAGGGCTCTCACACAACTGCAAGTAACCAAGACACCCCACGAGAACATTCTTCCTGTTTCCCATCTCCTGCTGGTGTTTCTGATGCCCCAAAGAGAGTGGGTCCATGTGGGACCATTCTTTCTCTTCCACCTCTTGCACTTGCTAACCTCCCTGCACCCTCTGCCTTTCTCCCCCCTAAACAGGGAGCAGGTTTCAGGCTCAAAGCCTTTCACACACTCCTTGCCAGATGTTAATAACTGTGCTTTACTTTCATTGCCTTTGTCCATAGAGCTAACTTTCTATCTATGGCAAGTGAAATGGATTTTGATTTACAGCTACGATCTAAAGCTTACTTTTATTTTATTTTTAAAAAAGATCTTTTTTATTTATTTGAGAGAGAGAGAGAACACAAGTGGGGAAAGGGGCAGAGGGAGAGGGAGAGAATCTCAAGTAGACTTTGTGCTGAGCAGGGAGCCCGAAGTGGGGCTTGATCCCACGACCCTGAGATCATGACCTGAGCTGAAACCAAGAGTCGGACGCTTAACTGACTGAACCACCTAGGCACCCCTAAACCTTACTTTTAAAATAAATGTATTTATGTGAAATGATAAGTCGATTAAAAGAAGGATCATAAATAATGAGACACTGAATATGGTAAAGATGGAGGCAGCGTACAAGAGGGAATGACATCTGGGAAGCATCATTTTGGGAGAAGCCATAGGGACTGAATACCGAATTCCCATCAGGCAGGATATGGTTGGGGAAGCAGAAACAGAAGACGACTCTGTTCATTGGGATACAGGCTCAGCTGTGCGTTACGGGACCTCAGATAACAGAGGCGTAAACAAGGTCAAGGCTGACAATTCTCTCATGTAGCCATCTACAGCAACACGTCCAGGGCTGTCTGGGGCTCTGTTCCATCAGGCTGTTCCCTGCTTTATGCTTCTGGTGGCAGGCACCCTCCTTCCATCTTTAGGCTTGGCCTTCCCTAGGGTGTGGTCCTTATCCACACGGTCCAAGATGGCTCATGCCACGCCTGATTCCAGCCAGCCTGGAAGGAAGGGGCTTTGCAGGCTCAGCCCTTTCTCGTAAGGATAGGCTCCAGATTTTACACACTGTTCGTTCTGCTCACATCTCATTGGTCAGAACTTAGCCACATATCCACACCTAGCTGCAAGGGAACCTGGGAAACGAGGTCTTTATTTTGGTTGGCCATGTGCCCAGCTCAAAATCCGGGGTTCTCTTGCTTTGAGAGAAAGGAAGGGTGTGAATATTGGGTGACAAGCCACAGTCTTTGTCGTAGCATCAGAATTGGGATTTCAGGTATGTAAAGCTACCAGATGACACAAGAGACTGCATCAAAGAAGGTGAAACCCAGAGTCAGCCCTGGGATTCAGAAGCCAGAGTACAGGAGGGGAGGGTGGCCCTGGGATTCAGTAGCCAGAGTACAGGAGGAGAGGGTGGCCCTGGGATTCAGAAGCCAGAGTACAGGAGGGGAGGTTGGCCCTGGGATTCAGAAGCCAGAGTACAGGAGGAGAGGGTGGCCCTGGGATTCAGAAGCCAGAGTACAGGAGGGGAGGGTGGCCCTGGGATTCAGAAGCCAGAGTACAGGAGGGGAGGGTGGCCCTGGGATTCAGAAGCCAGAGTACAGGAGGGGAGGGTGGTCCTGGGATTCAGAAGCCAGAGTACAGGAGGGGAGGATGGCCCTGGGATTCAGAAGCCAGAGTACAGGAGGGGAGGGTGGCCCTGGGATTCAGAAGCCAGAGTACAGGAGGAGAGGGTGGCCCTGGGATTCAGAAGCCAGAGTACAGGAGGGGATGGTGGCCCTGGGATTCAGAAGCCAGAGTACAGGAGGAGGGGGTGGCCCTGGGATTCAGAAGCCAGAGTACAGGAGGGGAAGATGGCCCTGGGATTCAGAAGCCAGAGTACAGGAGGAGAGAGTGGCCCTGGGATTCAGAAGCCAGAGTACAGGAGGAGAGGGTGGCCCTGGGATTCAGAAGCCAGAGTACAGGAGGGGAGGGTGGCCCTGGGATTCAGAAGCCAGAGTACAGGAGGAGAGGGTGGCCCTGGGATTCAGAAGCCAGAGTACAGGAGGAGAGGGTGGCCCTGAGATTCAGAAGCCAGAGTACAGGAGGGGAGGATGGCCCTGGGATTCAGAAGCCAGAGTATAGGAGGGGAGGGTGGCCCTGGGATTCAGAAGCCAGAGTACAGGAGGGGAGGATGGCCCTGGGATTCAGAAGCCAGAGTATAGGAGGGGAGGGTGGCCCTGGGATTCAGAAGCCAGAGTACAGGAGGAGAGGGTGGCCCTGGGATTCAGAAGCCAGAGTACAGGAGGAGAGGGTGGCCCTGGGATTCAGAAGCCAGAGTACAGGAGGGGAGGGTGGCCCTGGGATTCAGAAGCCAGAGTACAGGAGGAGAGGGTGGCCCTGGGATTCAGAAGCCAGAGTACAGGAGGGGAGGATGGCCCTGGGATTCAGAAGCCAGAGTATAGGAGGGGAGGGTGGCCCTGGGATTCAGAAGCCAGAGTACAGGAGGGGAGGATGGCCCTGGGATTCAGAAGCCAGAGTACAGAAGGAGAGGATGGGGGAAGGCTTTGCAGGCACGAAGGCCACATGCATTTGAGTGTGGTTGCCAGGATAGCAAAATTTATTTAGGGTTATATTAGTAAAGAGTTAATACCCAGGATGAGGGAGGTGATAGTCTCATTATACTCTGAGATGGCACAATCTCCCCTGGAAGATTGAGCTGAGGTCAAACTATTTGAGATCTATAAATGTTCTTTGTCCAAAAGAGAAGTAATGTATATATGTGAACAATATTGACATATATTTTCACAGCTGTTTGGTCATAGATAAAACACATACACAAATGTCAAACAAATGTTGCAAATATTATAACCCAAATGCTCTCAAGAGCTCCATGGTCCGGGTGAGCCTTTAATACCTAAATAAAACAGTTGGAATTCTCATCCTAATTTCGGAGGCTCTTGCTGTGCGTGCTCTTTTGGAGGTTGAGGCTTACCTCTCGTTCCTTCCTGCTGCTCCCTGGCCAGTCCCTGGTCCCCTCCAGCCAGCTCCAGGCCCTCGTGAAGACGTGGGGAGAAGGGAGGAGACGGCAGCATGAGTCAGGAAGCCACACTCTCGGTTGTCACTGGAGTGTCCTCTCCAGGCCTGGCCAGGTCACCGGGCCCCTGCACGTGTCCTCACCTCCCCAGCCCTGGGGCTCCGGCACGCTTGGCCCTCTGCAACCCCCCTGGAAACAGAAAACGAATAACTTCAGTGTTGAGAGCAGCGTGCCTCCGTCCCTGAGCCAGACCAAATGAGGGTCTTCTTTGATAACCACATGGCTCCTCTCTGCGCTTTCTTAAACCAAAGGGCGATCTCCTTCTTCCTGAGATAAATTCTATGGCTCTCCTAACATGGGAAAGGATTTTCAGTCAGATTTTTAAAAATTTTATTTATTTATTTGACAGACAGAGAGACAGCGAGAGAGGGAACACAAGCAGGGGGAGTGGGAGAGGGAGAAGCAGGCTTCTTGCTGAGCAGGGAGACCGATGCGGGGCTGGATCCCAGGACCCTGAGACCATGACCTGAGCCAAAGGCAGACGCTTCACCGACTGAGCCACCCAGGTGCCCCAGTCAGATTTTTTAAAAACTATGTCATTTAGACTTTCTGTTTTGAAGTAAAATATATGTGCAGAAAAGTGCATCGAATCCCATGTAACTACCACTGGATCAGGAACTAGGATGTTGCCAACACCCCCAGGTCCCCCTCTCTCGTCCCTTAGGTCACTCACTCCCTGTCCTTTCTCCCCTACACAAGACCTCTTTTCCTGACACTAACACTGTACAATAGTTCTGCTTTACCAGGCAGACTTTTTAAAAATATAGAATTATGGTGTTTTAAAAATCAATTTTAGTTTAGTGACAAACATATAGAATTCTTAATATACAGAGACCTAATAGATGTCTTTTATTTTTGTAGATTTATTGATTTGTTACATTTAACTTCTTTTTTGGGGCCACTTTTTAAAAGAAGATTTTATTTATTTGTTTATTTGTTTGTTTGTTTGTTTGTTTGTTTGTTTAGAGAGAGTGTGAGCGGGGAGAGGGGCAGAGGGAGAGAGAGAATCCATGCCCAGATTCCACACCAAGCACAGAGCCTGACATGGGGCTCGATCCCACAACCTCAAGATTGAAACCCCAAGAGCACAATCTGAGCCGAAATCAAGAGTTGGAGGCTCAGTTGACTGAGCCATCCAGATGCCCCTTCAGGTCAACTTTTAAAGAGCATTTCCTCCCTGATACATCTTTCTATGCCCCTAGTCAAATACATATGCATACGGCTTAAGCCCATCCACTCACCTCCCATATTTTCTTTTCCTTTGTGGGCCCCTGACTCTATATTAAAATTATATATATATATTTTTTTTTAAGATTTTATTTATTTATTTGACAGAGAGAGAGACAGCCAGCGAGAGAGGGAACACAAGCAGGGGGAGTGGGAGAGGAAGAAGCAGGCTCCCAGCAGAGGAGCCTGACGTGGGGCTCGATCCCAGGACTCTGGGATCATGCCCTGAGCCGAAGGCAGACGCTTAACTGCTGTGCCACCCAGGCGCCCCTAAAATTATATTTTATGACAGCAGTGAAACATTCCTGTGGGTCTCCTAAAAGTCTCATGGCCCTGGGCACCACACCTCATGGGCAGAACAGATGAAGCCTTTGGGTCCCCACAGCTGGGACTTACAGGGAAGCACATTTTGGTGAAATGGAGACAGCCCTTGCCAAGGGGCAGCTGTCCGACAGTGGAAGGGAGTGGCTAGGAAAGTAAGTGTCGTGTTGGCGGTGGCTGAGCAGAGGCTGGATGTGATAAAGGAGGTGAGGTCTTGGAGAGGGGTTGGATGGATCTGTAGAAAGTCTCTTTCAGACTGGAGAGTCGATGGCCTTGGGATCATCCAGTCCGCCGGTATCTCTAAGCCCCTGCTCTGCCCAGGGACAAGCCCGCTGGGGGCGCAGTGAAAGAGCGGGTGCTCCTGGCCAGCAGCAGACACTCACTGGAGCAGATGGTGTTTCTGGCAGTCTCTGGGCAAGCTCTCTGGGTGAAGGGAGGGCTTCGGGGAGGCCCAGGCACCTCCAGAGAGACTTTAGCCATCTCCCATCCTAGCTGCTGCAGCTAGATACTTCTGCTGCAGCCCTCTTTGGACTTGTTTCAAGGAATTCCAGGTAGGGAATTCCAGGGCCAGGAGAAAGGGAGATGCCTGGATCGCAGCCCTCCCCACCGTGTCCAGTGCAGATGAGGTCTTCCCCTAGGGGCAATCAGCATGCTGTTATGAAAGCCACCGAGCGGGTGCTGTAACAAAGCCAAACTTGACATTTATGGCCACGGAGGCCAGAGCCCTGGGGGCTGGGAGGTCCCCGATTTCTGCACACATAGAAGACAGGCTCCCCTAGCCCAGCTCAGCCAGGCTGGCGCTGAAGGAGGTGGCCGTGGACCGTGGGCATTCCCTGTCCCACCTCCAGGTGCCGAGGCCTTCTGGTTGGCAGCTCAGGACCGGGACAACGACCCACTGACCTATGGGATTAGTGGCCAATTTGCCTACTTCTTCAATGTCATCCCAACCACGGGGGAAGTGAAGCTGGCCAGCCCTCTGGACTACGAGGTAAAGGGCAGCAGCCTGGGAAGGCCCCGGCAGGGGGGTGGGGAGGTGGGGGCCCTGCCTGTGCTCCCACCCCGAGCAGGGGCTCACCTCGGGCCTCTTCTATCTGCCCCGCAGACGCTCTACTTGTTCACCATCACCATCTCCGTGAATGACAGTCACAACAACCCAGTGAGTTGGAAGGGGGGAGGGGAGGGGAGGGTGGCCCTGGGATCAGAGAGCAGGAGACTAGGGGCCCTTCCTGACTATGTCCTCTACCTCAAGCAAGCAGAGAGAGCCCTCGCTAACAAAAACTGAATGTAATGTTTATTTTCATCCCAATTATACTTGTCCATTTTGGGTCACACAATATTACCAAGATTTTAACATTATTATTAATTTACTTTAATTATATAAAGATCTCATTTATGTTATAACATTAATCATATTAATTAATGTTAATATAAATGTTAATTAAAAAACAAGTGCTAAATGCCTCCCTATCTTAGCTCTTCCAAGGCAGTCACTTTCAACTCCCCCAGGTGAATGTGTTGGTGTCAGCACTCCTATTTCTAAAAAACACGCAGACACCACCGTGCCTTATGTCTGTGGAAGTTGAGGATTTTGTCTTTAAAATACATTCCCCAAACCCCGTCCATTAAAAAAATCACTTTAATGACTTGGATATTCGTGAATACATTCTCTTCGTAAACATCTCAAAAACTGCTGCTGAAGCCCGAGTCCCTGGCGTGACCCTTCCCACCTGCCGTCTCCCAGCCAAAGCGTCTGGTCACCGCTCTTCCACACCCCTCACTATGCATTTACATTTATATGAATCCCTGGAAGAAAGATTGTAGTTTCCGTGCATTTCCTGAAACCCAAACGGGGTCCTACTGTACATATTATCTTGAACTGCCCTGTTCATTCAGCAATCAGCTTTGCAGCTCTGCCCGTGTAGCCTCATGAGTCCCCCATTTCTTGCCCTATTTTCTACATGGGGACGCACTGTGATGCTCTCACTCGTGTCCTCCAACAGACACTTAGGTTGTCCACAGCTTAAAACTACAGCAAACAAAGCTAAAATGAACATTCCTGTAGTAGGACACATTCCAGATTTTTAAAGAATAACCTAATTAGGTCTGCAACTCACTCAGAAATGGTTCTGTAAACACGTGGAGAGAGAGAGAGAGAAATCAAACAATGGCGAAATCTGAATGAAGAGTATTGAGAGTTTTGTGTACTATACTTGCAACTTTTCTGGTGTTTGAAATTGTATCAAAAATGAGATAACCCCAACTATTGCCGAATTGCCCGAGAAGCAAAGCCCACTTGCAGTCCCACCCAGACGCTCCTCCCTTTGTCTTCTCAAGCTCTCGCATCTTCCAGGCTCACCTGGGTTTTCTCACCTGCAGGTGCTGAGGACAATGCAGGTGATCGTGGAGGACAGAAATGACAATGCTCCTGTTTTCCAGAATACTGGCTTCTCCACCAGCATCAATGAGGTAACATCTGCCTTAATAGGTGTGTGTGTGTGTGTGTGTGTGTGTGTGTGTGTGTGTGATGCAGGCATCCCAGAAGCTCTTCTCAGGGTGCGAAGGACAAGAGACAGTCAGAGGGGGGGTTCAGGATCAGGAAAAAGCACCCTTAAAGGGGCAGCTGCAGTAACCAAATTCAGGGGAATGTAACCCCATGAACAATAGTTTCAGCAACACGTTGCAATCAATCAGACCGTATTAGAATGATTCAGTTATGAGAGCAAAACTTTTTTTTAAAGAAGGAATTGATTTTCTCATGTATCTGAACAATTTAGAGGTATACTAACTTTAGGCATGGTGTATCCAGGTACTCAAACCATGTTATCAAGAAGAGATTTCTCTCCACCTCTCAGCTTGGCTTATCTTATTGCCCCCATCCTTGGGTAAGGAGGCCATTCTCTCTTGTGGTGATAAGAAAGCAGCTCCCTGCTTGGCAAGTTGAACACAGACTGTTTCTTTCTCCATGGTCCTGGCTAAAACTCCAGGGTTGACTCTCATGGTTCACTTTGGGTCATGTGCCTCTCAACCTAGGGGTACGGAACACTCTGATTGGCTAGGTCTACATCATGAGCCTTCCCCTCTAGTAAGGGAGGGCAGCCGCACTTGAACGGCCTGCACGGGAAGGAGGTTCCCCAATGGCCCCTGAGCAGCAAACACAAACACCACTCCTGGATCTTCATTACCATGTGGCTTTGAAGGTGTATGAGGTGTGGGGCCCCACACTAGGTCAGACATAAGACCAGTGAAGTCCAGGCAGCCCTTTGACAGACTCTGATGGAGCACCTACTGTATACAGGCACTGTCCTTGGTGCTGAAACTATCTGGTAAATAAGGCAGACCTGGTCACTACCCTCAGTAGCTTGAATTCTAATGAAGAATATAGATAATAATCAATGAGACATTAAATAAGCAGGATTATTTCAGGTGGCAATAAGCTCCATGAAGAATGTAAAACAGGGCAAAGTAAAAGAAAGTAACCAGGAAGGGGTCTGGCTTAGGTTGAGCAACCAGGAAAGGCGTTTCTGAGTAGGTGACAACTGAGCAGAGACCTACACGGCAAGAGGGAGCCAGCCATGGGATGCCCCAGCAGAAGGATGTGTCAGGCAAGGGAACAGCAGGTTCAATGGCTCTGAGCTGGGAATGACTTTGGAGTTCTCTAGGCATAACCAGAAAGCTGGTGTGAATGGAGAGTAGAAGGTGAGGAGGAGGTGAGGTCAGAGAGGTGGCCGGAAGGTTTTTAGCACAAGAGTGATGTGGTCTGATTCATGATTTTCAAAGATCACTTTGACCACTGTGTGGAAATACTGAAGGTGTGGACAGGTCACAGGGGGCAAAGACCTCTCCAAAGAACTTTCCAGCTCTGCAGGGTGCTGTCTGGAATGTACTGCTATGGCTGGAGAGAATCCACGGGCTGTTTGAGCAGGAGAGTGGCACATCCTGGGTTCTGGAATGATTGTGCATCCTTATCCCAAGGGGCTCTGCATATCAGAAGCCAGCTGAGGTGGTAGGGAGAGGAAGAGGGGGTACTCTGCTCCCATCCCTCCCTCCCCCCAGCTGTCTCCAGAGGCCCAGCCCAGGTGGGAAGGAAAGGGGAACACTGGGTTTCAGGCTCCAGAAAGCCTTATCCCTGTGGTACAATTGGGGCACGAACTCAGGGAGGGGAAATGAGTGCTCGGTCACAGAGGGGATGGATTGGACTTCCTCATTACAGACCCTGCCCGTCGGCTCCCTGGTGTTTTCTGTGCTGGCCACGGACCCAGACACGGGGTCGGCAGGAGCGGTGGTGTACCACATAGAAGAGGTGAGCGTGGACAAGTCCTGGGGGAATATGGGCCCCACTGCTTCTCAAGACCACCAGGGGGCAGCATCTCCCACACAGCCTGCAGGAACTTTTGCATGTTGGGATGAGGACAGGGTCTTAGTGCTGGCCCAGCCCTGGCTCCCAAACCTTTTGCTGGCCCCCTCTGGACCTCACTTGCCTAAACTACTTAAGGAGGGTGCCTGCCATGGACAGGACCCTTCTTCCCACCCTCTCGCCTGGGCCACTGTTTGGGCCCTTGCTGAGTTCATGATACACAGAAGAGGAAACTGAGAGGCACAGTGTCTTGTCCAAAGTCACACAGACAGCGGGGGTGCGTGACCCCAGTTCTCCTGCAGACAGGTTTGCCAGCTACAGCTCCTGTCTCCTGCCCGTGATGACCCCAGCACATACCTTACCTCATGGACTCTCCTCTCAACCCACTGCTGAGACACCTGAGCTCATTTCCCAGAGGTGGAAACTGAGGCTCAGAGAGGTCATGTGACGTGGTGAGGGCGGCAGGGCTGGTCAAGAGCAGAGCCAGGGTTCGAGCCCCAGTGTCTCAGAGGGGG
The DNA here is from genome assembly GCF_023065955.2 of Ursus arctos. Classification (NCBI taxonomy): domain Eukaryota; kingdom Metazoa; phylum Chordata; class Mammalia; order Carnivora; family Ursidae; genus Ursus; species Ursus arctos. Next base: position 62,237,279 of record NW_026622819.1, read on the forward strand.
GTTCTGGCTTGACTGTGCTCTGCCTCAGGTCATCCCTAGCACTGGGGACAGCCAGCACCTCTTCGAGATCTTCCCCAACGGCTCCATCGTCCTCAATGGCAGCCTCAGCTACAACAACAAGAGTGCCTTCTATCAGCTGGAGCTGAAGGCCTGTGTGAGTGGGGGTGCAGACGGAGGGGCGCCACAGCCCGAGGCCTGGCCTTATGGAGACCTGTCTCCCTGCAGGACTCGGGCGGCACATACAACAACATCTTCATCGTCCAGTGCTCCTCGCCTGTCTTCCTGTCCATCTCTGTGATCGACCAGCCAGACCTGGACCCCCAGTTTGTCAGGGAGTTTTACTCGGCCTCTGTGGCTGAGGATGCACCCCAGGTGTGCCAGGGGACCCGGAGGGGTCTGGGTCGACACAAGAGGCCGGGAAAGGGTCTGGCACCCTGAAACCAGCTGCTTCTCTGCACAGGGAACGTCGGTGCTGAAGGTAGAGGCTGTGGATAGTGACAAAGGCATCAATGACCCAGTGACCTACAGCATTTCCAGTGAGAACGGTGGTGTCCCCAGGTGGAGGAAGAGGTGGGGGCTCTGCCAGAGCCACTGGAAATAGCAGCTCCTGCTGCCTCTCCCCAGACTCCACAAGGCCCGGCTGGTTCAACATTGGCCTGGATGGGGTGATCACGGTCAGTGGTTCCCTGGACCGTGAGCAGTTGCTGGATGAGGATGAGGAGGTGAAGGTGCAGGTCACGGTGAGTGAGGGGTCCACTGCCTCTTTTGTACCACACCTTTGACCTCTGTTCTCTCTGAGCTTTGGTTCTCTGACTTCTGCTCTCTGGTTTCTGCTCGGCCCCCAGGCCACCGAGATGCACCCCAACATCTATGGGCAGGAGGCCAAAGTGAGCATATGGGTCACGCTGACGGTGACAGATGTCAACGACCACAAACCTGAGTTCTACAACTGCAGCCTTCCAGCCTGCACCTTCACCCCCCAAGAGGCCCAGGTCAACTTCACTGGCTACGTGGATGAGCACGCGTCCACCCGCATCCCCATCGATGACCTCACCATGGTGGTCTACGACCCAGACAAGGCAGGTGCACCCCAGCAAGGGATGGCCGGGCGAGGGTGATGGTGGGGAGTGAGCCACAGAATTCGGTACCACGGTGCAGAGTGGGGGGGTGAGTGGTGGCGGCTGTGGTGCTGAACTTGAACAGTGGTGGAAAATTGGAGTTGTTAGGTGATATTTGGAAATGTGGGGTGATGTCACGCTGGTGGGTAGCTTTGTGTTCAGGGCAATGCGAGGTGGTGCTGAACAGAAGGGCAGGATTGAGTGGGTTAATACTGGATGCTAGGTAATGTTGAGTGGGGTATAGTGTTCAGTGGTGTTGAGGAGAGGGATGTTGGGGTGTTGGCTATTGGGGGTGAGGCAGTGTTGAGCATAAAATGGCCTGAGTGAGTGTGAAGTTGGAGGGTATTCTTCAGTGGGGTGGGTATTGAGTGCTGGGTGAGCTGGTGGCACTGAGCAATGAACACCTACGGACGGTGTTTGGTAGTATTTGGTGATGTTGAGTTGGTACAAAATGTGGGGTGGAGGGTGGTATTGGGTGGTGGTAGGTGGGTGGGTGTGTTGATTTGGTGGTTGTAGTTGAGTGAGGTGGAAGGGGTGCGGAAGGGAGGGTGGTGTGGGTAATGGGGTGATGCTGGGTGTTGCTGGTGTTTGGTGTCGGTATGGGTGGTGGACCGTGTTGAGTGGGGGTTGGTAAAGAAGACTCAGTGATGTCTTCCAGGAGTGAGGGCAGTATGTCCAGGCTCTGTCTTTCCAGCCCAAGGCAGGAGCCCAGGCACCTGGGGACATCTTCTCCTGATGAGCCCACATTTGCAGGGAACAGTGAGCAGCCCAGCTTCCCCAGGGCCCTCTTGCCGCAGTCTTTTAAAAGTCCCCTCTCATGGGCTCCAGGGATTAGGGGCCAGATGCAGGTTGGTGCACTGCAGGGGTTGGGTTCTCGACTATACCCCAGGTCCGTCTCCACAGGGCAGCAACGGCACCTTCCTGCTGACCGTGGCGGGCCCTGATGCCGCAGCCTTCAGCGTCTCCCCCGAGCGGGCAGCAGGCTCCGTGGACGTGCAGGTGCTGGTGAGGGCTCCCGAGCTGGTGGACTACGAGACGAAGACGGTGATGCTTGTGCAGGTGAGGGCCGCTCTGGGGCGCCCGGGAGCACAGTCCACGGGCACTCTGATCCCACTGCTGCTGCTTCTTCCTCTGTCCTTAGGTCATGGCTACGGACTCAGTCAGTGGGAACGCCTCCGTCGCCCTGGTGACCATCCACCTTAGAGACATTAATGACCATAGGCCCACATTCCCCCAGAGCCTGTACAACCTCAGCGTCCAGGAGCACAGTGCAAACGGCACTGTGGTCACCAACAGCATCCATGTGAGTGGTGGGGACCCCGTGGGGCTGGGCTTGTCGAGACACGGGGAAGGGCAGACCTGGGGACCGTGACCCTGCCCAAGTCTCGGTATCATCCAATGTCCTCAGGCCTGAGCCAGTGCACACGCATGTGTGGGGGGGTGTCTGCTTGTGAATCGGAGTGCGTTGGGCCTTCTCCCTCTGTGACAGGAAGCAGGATAGCCCTGTCCTCTTCGATTGTGTGGCTGGCAGTGAGTGCCATCGTTTCCAAACCATGTTCCATTGCCTATCTCTCTGCCTCACAGGCCTTTGACCCCGACACGGGTGAGGGGGGCCGCATCACCTACAGCCTGCTTCCAGGGAGCGGGTAAGGTCTCAGGGTGGGCAGGGGGCAGGCGGACGAGCGAGGCCCAGCCCTGCCTCTCTGCCTCGCGGTGGGGCTAGAGCAGGCAGGTGAACTATGGGACACCCGGTTCCGTTTCAATTTCAGATAAACAGCAGATAATTTGTTTAGTATAAGTAGGTGGCAAATATCGCGTGGGGCACACTAAAACGTTGTTCGTGGTTTACCTGAAACTCTAACTGAAGGGGGTGTCCCGTATCTTTGTTTGCTGCCTCTGGCCATGCTGAGCAGGGCAGACATCTTTGCGGTGGATCCGGACACGGGCACAGTGACAGTGAGGAACAGCGACCTGTTGGACCGAGAGCAGCAGGCCGAGTACTACCTCACGTTGCAGGCCACAGATGGTGGGAACTTGTCGGGCTCCACGACGCTGCACGTCGTCCTGCTGGACATCAACGACAACTCCCCTGTGGTCAGCGGCTCCTATAACATCTTTGTCCAGGAGGAGGAGGGCGACGTCTTCGTGACCATCCAGGTGCGGGCCGGCCTGGACTCGGCGGCTGGGACAGGGGCGGGGGACCGAGCCTGGCTCTGTAGTCATGCTGGCCCTGGGTTGGAGTCTGGGGTCTCCTCTGGGGTCCTGAGAATGTTTATCCGTCTCTCAGGGCCTCTGTCTCCTCTTTGGAAAACGAGGACAATCATGGTCCTTGTTCCTAGGGTCACTTGGGGAATAATGAGATAATACATGTAAAGGTCTCAGCACAAAGCCCAGCACAGAGCATGTCCTCAAAAACATACTGCTCTTTAATTCCAGCCCCTGTCTCATTCCAAAAAGGATTTGAGGTGACTTTGATGAAAAAGTCAGGTAAAAAAAAAAACGGAGAAATAAGGAAAAAGGGAAAACGAGAATGGTGTTGCTAACGGGCACAAAGGTAAAGTTAGAACCAGAACCACACAATTGCCAGGAGGGGAGCTGAAAATTCAGTTCTGGGCTTCCTGATAGCCAGTGCAAAAAAGGAAATACCAGTGGCCAGGTTCACAGGGTCCGTGAGGTAAAAATTCACCATTGGCTCCAGACAACATCAGAGGCAAGTCTCTCCCGGAGTCATCTGAAAGGGGGCCTTGGAAGAAGTGGGAAAGAAACCAGGTCCTCAGAATGGCAATCACGTGGCCACAGAGCGCACTCCTACTCCCGGGGCTGTGAGGTCTCCAGAGCACAGTCCCCTCCCCGGTGTCCTGACTGACTTGTGAAGCAGATGCTCTAATGCTCCCCAATTCTCAGACGGAGAACACTGAGGCCAGAGAAGTTAAGTGACTTTTTTGGGCTCGCACAGCCAGTAGGTGGCAGCCCTGAAGCCAGAGCTCAGACCTTTCTGCCCTGAAACCTGGGCCTTTTCTTCTTGCTGCTCCGGTCTGTGGGTTCCTTGGGGCAGGAGCATTTTAGATCTGCTGCTGTAACCACAGCGCCCAGCGTGAGCTCTGAGAAGTGCTTGGTGAATTAATTGGCCTGAATTCAAAGTGCTGAGAGGTGAACAGACAGGCTCAGGCTTCTGGAAAAACCACCTCTGGCTGCCTGTACAGGAGGCATTTAATACACAAGATCCCAAAGGAACTGAAATGAAAGAGCTGAAGGTGGGGGATGGGCAAGGAGGAAGGGACAAGACGAGGTTCCAAGTCAGAGTAGCCCAGCTCTGGATTCAAAGCCACATTTGCTGATAACCTGTGGTGCACTAGGCCCTTTGCTGGGCCCCAGTCCCCTGAGATGAATCCACCATAATTCCTGCCCCCACGTGACTCTCATTTAGGGGGAGGGTGCCACACACCCAAGGGTGTCACTTGTGCTGTGTTGAAGATAGCTCCAAGGATGTGGAGGCCCTGGGGAATCACCAACCTGGCTTGGAGTCAGACAGAGAGGTGTAGAGGGCATTCAGGGTGAGGGGAAGGCTTATGCAAAGGCCCGGGGACAAACCTGCTGTATTCTTCATGCTGGATCACCCCAAAGGCAAACCAAGCACACATTCAGAACCCTGGCAGGCCAGGAACACACACACACACACACACACACACACACACGCACGCATGCACGCACGCACGCACATGAATTGGGTGAAGAATCAGCTGTTTTAAAAAACAGCACTGAAGTAGTCATTGTGGGAAAACCAGAATCTCGTTGGACTTCACACTTATTTTATACTTGTTTTTGAATTTTGAATATCTATGCTATACTGCCCCACGCCTCCTCCCCACTAGAACCTCAGCTTCGTAAGGGCACCGTCTTGCTCATGACTCAGTGCCAGCATCTAGAACAGGGCCGGGAACATGGTCGGTATGCAGTGAATGTTTGTGGGATCGATGAGTGACCTCAGGGCTTAAGACCTCAGAAGCTCTTGCAAGCTGTTGATCGGACCCTCTTTGATGGGAGACTGCGGCTGAGAGATTGGCCAGTGTCCCACTGGCATTAGGCCCAGTTACTGCCTTTATGGGCCAGTGCTGGAGGGGGAGGCCAGGCTGCAGGGGAGGCGCTGGGGAGCTGGGGAGCCCCTGAGACCTAATGTCCGGATGCTGGTTCTCCCACAGGCTCAGGACAACGATCAGCCCGACACCAACAACAGCCGTCTGCATTTTAGCCTGCTGCCGGGCCCCTACAGCCACAACTTCTCGGTGGACCCTGATAAAGGGATCCTCAGAAACCTGGGGCCCCTTGACCGAGAGGCCATTGAACCTACCCTGGGGGGCCGGATTGTGCTGACCGTGCTTGTGGCTGACTGTGGCGTGCCTGTCCTCAGCACTGAAGTTAACGTCACCATCAACGTGGAGGTAAGGCCTGGCTCAGCCGCAGGCAGGGTGCCAGGACGGGCCCTGTGTTGGAGAGCTCCCAGCAGACGGCCGGAGCCCCCACCCCTCCAACTGGAGTCACATTTCTGCCCTTTGCAGCGTGTGGGCAAGAGAGTTCTGGAAGCAGGCTGCCTGGGTTAGGGTTCTGGCTCAGCTGTGTGGACTTAGGCAATCACTCAACCTCCCTGTGCCCTCAAGTCCCTCACCTGTAAAATGGTGATAAAAATACCAGAAAGTGAGTTAACGAATGGACAGTGCTTTGCAGAGTGCCCGACCCAAGGAAGGTACTCAGTGTACGCAGTCACCCCCTGCCACCGACCTCCGCGTTTCCTGGTTTCACTTTGCTCAGTTTGGGTCAGCGGCAGTCAGCAGCGATCCGGGGGCAGATGATCCCCTTTCTGACGTAACATCGTCAGGAGGTCAGGAGCAGCCTAGCGACGTCACAATGCCCACGTCATCGCCTCACTTCATCTCATCGCGTGCACATGTCATCATCTCTAAGAAGTAGGACGAGTACAGGACAATCGCATATTTGGAGAGAGAGAGAGGAACCACATTCACATTGGCTGTTATCACAGTATATTGTTATAGTTGTTCTATTTTATCATTAGTTATTATTAACTATTTATTTTTAGTTATTATTAGTTATTTTATTATGAGTTATCTCTACTATATATAGAATATATAGTATATTCGATGCCTAGTTTATAAATTAAACTTTATCACCGGTATGTACGTATAGGAAAAAACATAGTGTATACAGGTTTTGGTACCACCTGTGGCTTCAGTCATCCCCCGGGGGCCTTGGAACGTTTCTCCTACAGATAGGGCAGCAACTTCTTACCATATTGACTCTAATTACCATTCCCAAAGTTCTGCTGAAACTCTCCTATCACCTCACCGCCATTCAAGGTAAAGAGAAGGGGGAAATCAGCACTTACAGGTTTTACTACACACCTGGCCCTGCAAGGTAGGGATGGTTATTACCATTTTCTTTATTTATTTTTTATTAAAGATTTTATTTATTCGTTCGACAGAGAGAGAGACAGCCAGCGAGAGAGGGAACACAAGCAGGGGGAGTGGGAGAGGAAGAAGCAGGCTCCCACTGGAAGAGCCTGATGCGGGGCTCGATCCCAGAACGCCAGGATCATGCCCTGAGCCGAAGGCAGACGCTTAACGACTGAGCCACCCAGGCGCCCCTATTACCATTTTATTGATTAGGAAACTGAGGCACGGAGGGTGAGAGGCTTGTCTAGGGCCGCAGAATGGGGTTTTGAACCCAGTCTGTCTGGTTCTTAGGCTGCCACCAGCCCACAGGGCACGTTCCTCTACAAAAACGTTGTAACAAATGGGCGCCTCTACAATGCCCGTGATGTGGATGGCGCCCCCTAAGCCTGTGCAGTGCACAGCCCACACCACCCCACAGTGCAGCCCTGTGTGCCACTGGGGTGGGATGTGCTGCTTTCCTGCAAGGATCAGAGGGAGACCTCAGGGAAAATGGAGAAACAGAAGCCGAATTAGGACTTGTCAGCTTGTTCAGCTGTCCTTGGGGTGAAGTAGGCCATGAAGAAGGAAGAAAGCAGAACTGTGTTTAGTGAGCGAGTAGGTCCTTTCACACCCCCAAACTAGTCCTCACAACCGCCCCTAGAGTGGGGACTATGACCCCATCCTGCAGATGAAGACACTGAGGCTCCGAGAAGTCAAGTCACATGTGAGGCAGAGGCGGGGCTGGATTTAACTCAGAGCTGCGCTCTTGCCACCCCTGTGACTTAGGAAGCAGCTGGCCACATGCACTGAGCCAGAAACGCCATTCTGGGAAATCACCAGCAGAAAATACATCTAGTTAAGGGGGAGATGGCTTTGTTTTCAAAGATGTCTGTTGAACCATTCTTTAGAAAAAGCTGAAGGCAGAAGCAGACACGTGTGGGCTGCCCCGGGGAAGGGCTGGAAAAGCCAAGGGCACCCCCAGCATACACCGGTGTTTGGGGAGGAAGCAGTTTGGAGGCAGCTCCGTGCGGTGACAGCAGTGGCAGTCTCTGTAGGTGTGGGTGGCCAGGGCCGGAGAGGGTAGTTGAGAACAGAAAACAGTGGGCATCTAAGGCCAGGGCCAGGCCTAAGCCTTGGCAGGTGCCCGGAGTTCAGCTCTGCCTGAGCACAGAGCAAGTGTCCTGGGGTCACCTGAGCTCAGGAGGGACGGGAGAAAAGAGGGGACAAGGGAAAGCTTGGGCCATGGGGCCTTTGTGGAAACAGCAGTATTGGTACCAACACAATAAATCTGAGAGATGGGGAGTCAAGCTGGGCCAGACAGGGACACCGATAGGGACTCAACCACCCTTCCTGAGAGCAGAGTCTGAGATGGCTCTGAGTTGTGGTTGGAGAAACAGGTTTAGGAGCTGGGGCTCCCTGAACGTGTAAAACTAACTTCTGAGGTCCTGCCACAGGCCTGCGAGCCCCAGGTGTGCACCCTGGGCTAGTTCTCTCCTCTCAGAGGCCCTTTTCTCATCTGTGAACTGAGGAGACGCCGAGTGAGAGTCTGTGCCTTGGTCAGAGGAAACGCGAGCTTCTCAGTCTGGCTCTGGGGAGGCTGAACCGTGGGGGCTCCTGAGGCCCCCGGGCTCAGAACTTCCTCTGCCCGCAGGACATCAATGACAACCTGCCCATCTTCAACCAGTCCGTCTATTCCTTCTCGGTGAAGGAGAGGGACCCAGGTAAGTCCTTTCTGAGTCAGGCCGGGCACTGGGGCTGGGGCCCAGTGAGGCATCTGACCCTCCCAGGGGCACTTGAGGGAGGCGAGGGCAGAGGAAGCGTCCGTGGCTGGGCCAGGGTCCCTGTGAAGTCTGCCCTCATCCGCAGGAGAGCTGGTGGGCGTGGTGAAGGCCTGGGATGCGGATCAGACGGAAGCCAACAACCGCATCAGCTTCAGCCTGTCGGGGAGCGGCGCCAACAACTTCGTGCTCCGAGGCTCGCTGCTGGGGTCTGGGTGGGCTGAGGGCCACCTCTGGCTGCCCTCGGACGTGAGCCTGGACTATGAGACACAGGCCGCCTACAATCTGACAGTGAGTGCCGAGAACCCAGACCCCCAGGGGAAAGAGGCCACGGCGAAAGTCTTTGTGGCCGTGGAGGACGTGAATGATGAAGCACCCACTCTGGACTCAGCCTCGCTCCGGGGCATCCGCGTAGCTGAGAACGGCTCACAGCATGGCCTGGTGGCCCAGGTGATTGCCCGGGACGTGGATACCATGGCCCAGCTGGAGGTACAACTTGTGAACGTCATCTGTACCAAGGCTGGGGTCAACGTGGGCAGCCTGTGCCATGGCTGGTTCTCTGTGCTGGCCAACGGCTCGGTGTTCATCAGGCAGAGTGAGGCCATTGACTATGAGACCTGTGACCTGGTCACGCTGGTCGTGCGGGCCTGCGACCTCACCACGGACCCCCGCTTCCTGGCCTACAGCGACAATGGTGAGGCGGCCCGGCCCGCCGGGCTCGGGAGGCTGTGGCACGGGGGCCACGGGCTGGGGTCCGACTTCCGGCCCCAGGTCTTAGCAGCTGTGTCACCGGGAAAGTTGTGACACCTCCCTAAGTTTCCATCCCCACCTGTCAAGTGGCGCTGGGCAGTAGGTTGACCGCGAAGACAAGAACACGTGAGAAAAGCGTTTAGCGCGGTGCCTGGCACAGACTCGCTGGTGTCTTGGGTGCTCATACCCCCCTCTGATTGTGACGGCTTGAAGAACCATATTAACAGTCGCCTGCTTTGAGACCGTCCCGCAGCCGAGAGCTGGTCCAGGCACCGTTAAAAACACGTCTTTATGTTACTCCCACACAACTGGTGGGGTAGGGGATCCCTGTCCAGTTTTATAAATGAGGAAACTGAGGCAGACGGCGGCCAGATCAGTAACCCAGCTTACACAGCTAGCAAGCGTCAGGCTCATGTAGTGGCCAGGTGGCATGTACCCGGGCCGGGCTGTCCCGGCCGGATGATCTCGGACAAGGTGCTACCCTCTCTGAGGTATGGGGAGGATACTCTGTGCCGCAGAGGAAACTGAGTGAGCGCCCCAGGGCAGGAGCAGGGGGCAGTGCATAGGAGATGCATGGGAGGGAGGCAGCGGGGGGGGGGGGGGCATGGCTGAGGTGCAGGCTTTCTGGGTCAGGCCTCTGCCTAGAGGCCAGAACCAGCCAACCTTGTTCCTCTAGGAAGCCTCGCCATCACCATTGAGGACATGAATGACAACGCTCCCTATTTTCTGCCTGCCAATAAGACTTTTGGTAAGCGGCCAGCCTTTCCCTCCATACTCGGCCGGGATTTCCTTTGAGCAGCTCACATCGACCCCCCTTAGCGCCCTTGGAAAGAAAGGAAGGCCTTCAACAGGAGGGGAGACCGCAGCTCTGCCCCAACTCATATCGGACCCTGGGCCGGGGCCTCCCTCTTTGGGCCTCAGTTTCCCCATCTGCACAATGGGAGGCGGATGAGCTGCTAACTGATGACTCAGAGGCTGTTGTAATGGGGGGTTTTGATGGTAGAGAGGTTGAGGGAAGGTTTGGGGAGACTGCATCCTGAGCTGGGCTTGTGATCAGCGCTCAGCCAGGTGGGCGCTGGCCCTGACCCCACTGACCCCTTCTTGTCCACACTTGTAGTTATCATCCCAGAACTTGTGGTGCCCAACCAGCAGGTGGCTTCTGTCCAGGTAAGCCCTTGGCTCCTGCCTTTGTCCATCACATTAGCCCCGGGAGACACAGGACCAAGGCCTTCAGGCCTTTTGGCTGCCCCCAAAATGTTTTAACACTAGAAAGGAAATTTATTGGCTCCAACATATGAAAAGAAAACCCCAGAATGGAGATGAACACTTGCCTAATTGATAGGATTAAACTCCTTTAATTGTCATTTGGTTGTCATAAAAATTTCATGACCATAAAAACTATTCGTAGGCTAGATTTTTTTTCACTACACCACAATTCTTGAGTCATACAGACAAATCATAACAACTGTAAACTAAATGAGTTCCTTGCAGATACATAATTTCCAGAGTGAAATTATAAAAATACTTTCAGGGTTTTACGGCGTCGGACGTGGGAGTGTTTGTTAGAGGGTGCTGGGCGTGCCACGCGGGCAAGCGAGGCTTCCCACACAGCCCAGGCGCCCGGGTCTGGTGGGGCCTCTTACTGACCTGGGGTGCTGCCTGCACTCCTGGGGCTCAGTTTCTCTCCTGAAAGAAGCTGGCAGGTCCTGGCAGTGACGTGTGGGGTGAAGAGGTTGGGGGTATGTGCGCCCCTCCCTGTGCCATGGGAGGAGGCCAGCCTTCCCCACTTCGAGCTGTCTTCAGCAGGACAGGGTCTCCCTCAGAGCCCTGGTTTCCTCTCATTAAATGGGGATAGTAATTCTCTCTCCAGGTTTTTTCAAGCCTTAAAGAGTCCTCCAATCTTCAGCCAATTGCATTCCCATGTCGTGAGTGTGGCCATAGGCTGGAGCCATTTTCTTTAAATTGACTCTTTTTTTGAAATTTAATCACCAGCTTTGGTCTCATTCTGAACAGTGGGCTCACGGGTCTGTGTGTTGGCTATATGTTTCTCTAAAAGGCACCAGAATTAACAAGAATATTTATGCCGTCTCCTCCAATCATTTCATGGCCCACTAGGGAAATTTGTACTCATGTCAGTAAACACTGAAATGAGGGATTTAAGGGAAGGAACACAGTAGGTGCTCAGGAAATTTGAGTGTCTGTATGGTTGTGTGTGTGTGTGTGTGTGTGTGTGTGTGTGGCAGTGGGTGGGGGGGGGAAGCAGGGCAGGATTTCCACATGGGATGGACTTTGGAGAGCAACTTGTTGAGTTAGGGGCCAGAAGCAGGGACTTGTCCAATCCTGGGTTTGCAAAGCAAGCGCATCGTTTAAGGTGTTTGTTTAGTTGGGGGCGGCCCGGAGGAGGCTGATGGAGATGCTGGGACCAGCCTCCCAGGCCATCTCAGCTGCCGATTCCTGCTGGGGGTGGAGGGGTGCCTGGCCTGGCCCCTAGGTGTTGTCCATTCTTTCTCCCAGGCCAGAGACGATGACTCAGGGAATAACGGGGCCATCCTGTTCTCCATCCTCCAAGTGGATTTCATCACCAAGGATGGGGCCACGACCCCTTTCCAGGGCTTCTTCCGGGTCACTACCTCCTCGGAGGCCAACGTGTTCACTGGCAGCATTGAGTAACTGTGGGCAGCCCCTGGATGGGGGGGAGGCAAGGGGGTCCCAAGACAGTGAGTTCCCCACCCTGGGGGGTGTAAGTAGGTTCCAGAAGACTCCAGCTTGGGTACCAAGACTGAGCTGTGCTCATCTGTCTTCAATAGGCTGGTGACCAACCTTGATTCCACTCTCCAAGGCGCTTACCAAGTGACAGTCCAGGCCCGGGACACACCTTCAGTGGGTCCTGCTCTGGAAGCCAAAATCACCCTGGACGTGAGTGTTGGGCCCTGTCTCTAGCCCCGGGACCCCCTGCCAGCTCCTGGGTCCCTTGTGCCTCATGTGCCCCACGCCTCCCTCCTGTAGCTCTTCACTGTGGACCAAAGCTTGCGTGTGAGGTTGCAGTTCTCCATGACCAAGGAGGAGGTGGGCGCCAACATGGACGAGATTACCGCGTACGTTTGGAGCACCTAGAGGGGGCTGTGGGGAAGAACAGGGCCTGGGAGTCTGGTCCCTGACAAGACCTGGACGGAATATATGTCAAACCTGTCCCTGACCTGCACTTGATTTTGTCCCTGTCTTCTATCTGTACCTGTACCTGCACTTCCTTTCCCAGTGCTCCTAGAAGCCTAGGGTTGGCTGGGCAGAGCGAGGCCTAAACAGGGCCTCCATGTATAGTTGCGAAGGCTGTGTACTGCACAAGGGCATTGTGCTTGCTCAGTCCTAAACCCAGCCCCAGAGGAAGGGCCTGTCTTGTCTAATTTGCACAGAGGTGCTATCTTAGTAGACAGTGAAGCTGGCCGGAGGAGGCACCCCTTTCTAATTCACACAATTCCTAATTCCCACTGGGAGAGTCCTGGCCACAGGCCTGGCCTAAGGCCCCTACCCTACGCCTCTGTGACATCTGCCCCCTTTTCAGGGCTCTCGTTCAGGCCACCAGGACTACTGTCTATGTTGTGAGCATTCAGGACATAGAATCCACGGCTCGGTGAGTGCCCACAGGCCCAGTGGTTGGAGTGAGGATGAGAAACAGCAGCATGAGGGGCCTGTTGGGTGGTTCTGGACTGTTTACTCTTTACCCCTCCCCCATTCCAGGGCCCGGGGCCGTTCCTACCTTGATGCCTATTTTGTCTTCTCGAATGGGACAGCCCTGACCCTTGATGAGCTGAGTGTGTGAGTGGGGCTCCCCTTGGGGCGGGCAGGAGGGTGAGCAAAGTGCCTGGGGCATGCCAGTGTCCCTCGGGTCTGAGTGGGACTCTGTGGCCAGGATGATCCGGAACGACCAGGACTCACTGATGCAGCTGCTGCAGCTGGGGCTGGTGGTGCTGGTGAGTGTCCGCTCGGCGGGGCTAATGCGGGAGTTGGGGGGGGGTGTCCACCCACAACCTCCCTCACACTTCTTCTCCAGGGCTCCCAGGAGAGCCAGGAGTCGGACCTGCCAAAGCTGCTCATCGGTGTCACCACAGGACTGGGAGTGGCTTTGCTGCTGGTCATCGTGCTCATGACCACGGCCCTCCTGTGTACCCGGAAGAGGTACTGCTCCCATCACCCCCGGGGTCTCCAACCCCACCTTTCCCACCATCCGAGACATCTGGTGGGTAGAGAAAGCTTGGGTTTAGGCATCCGGTATATCTGTATTTAATCCTCTGAGACCGTCGTGGCCACTTGGGTAGGTCATCTGCCCTTCCTGAGCCTCAGTTTCCTTTGCAGAATGAGCACAACACTAGATTCCTCAAGGCACACGAGGATGCAATGTGTGTCCTGCAACCAGCAAGATGTCTGGCACATACTATGCATTTCATAAATGCTGCCTCTTTTTCCTTTTGCAATATGTTTGGAGTCAGCAGCCATATATGCATTTGACTCCAGGCCTTGCCACTGGCCAGCCTTGACGAGTCAGTTCTTTTCTCTGGCTCTTACTTGTGCCCTCTGTAAAATGGCACTAACTCTCTGACCTGCCAGGGTTGTTGTGAAGTCACACTCTCAGTGCCTGCACTGGGCACACAGTGGGTGTGCAGGGAAAGTAGTGACCCCCCCAGCCCCCGGTTCTCCACAGCTACCACCGGAAGCTTCGGGCTGTGAAGGCTGCCAAGGAGGCCCGGAAGACAGCGGCAGGGGTGATGCCCTTAGCCTCTGCCATCCCTGGGACGAACATGTACACCACTGAGCGGTGAGTGGGGGTCGAAGAGTGGGTAAGAGGCTCCATGGGGTGTCTGAAGTTCACAACTGCTTGAATAGGACTTCTCTCCAGGGCCAACCCTATGCTGAACCTCCCCACCAAGGACCTGAACTTTGAGTCCCAATCCTCCTCCAGTGACCTAGACCACATGAGGTAAGCAGTGACCCTCACAGCCATGCTGGTCAGAGGTGGTGGTGGTACAGGTGGTGATGGTGCTGGTGGTGGTGGAGATGATGGTGGTAGAGTTGGTGGTGGAGGTGATGATGATGGTGGTGGTGGAGATGATGGTGGTGGAGGTGGAGATGGTCATGTGTTGATGGTGGTGGAGGCAATGGTGGTTCTTGGTCATGGACAAGGAAGACTGGGGCTACTAACTATCTGAGCTCCATCATCTCCCCCACAGTCTCAATTCCCTGGATGACAACTCTATCGACCTGGAAAAGGACAAGGAGATAACCAAGGCAAGATGGGGGATGAGTTGGTGTCTGGGGCTTCTTGACTTGGGGTCCTTCTCTGAAGGGTGGGGTTCGGGACAGAGCTGAAGGACCTGTTGCCGACAGGCACATGTCTCTGCACCAGGCCCTGGGAAGCCCATGGCTTTGGAATAGGGTCCAATCCTTGCTTTTCTACTGGTTCACTGTGACTTGGGGTAGGTTACTGCCCTCTGGTTCTCAGTTTCCTCATCTGTAAATGGGGATCAGAACACTAACCATGCAGAGCTTTTTGAGGATGAAGTTAGAAAGGGTATGAAAACCACCTGGCATGAAGCAAGAGCTAAAAAATCTGGTTCCCTCAGTTTATACCCTTTGTATGAAAGCTGGCAGGGTGCAGGGAAGAAATCTGGAGGTGGACATAATCTAGTAGAGAGGGTAGGCTCAAATACACAGCAGTGCCACCATTTGTTCAGTAGGTGAGATGGTTCAATTAGATCAACAGTTCACACAGCCTGGGCTGCCACCCGGAATCACACAGGAGAACTCTTCAGACACGCCAATGAGGTGTCACAGCCTGGAGATTCTGATCCAATGGGTGGGGTGGGCCTGGGCTTGAGCGTGTTGTTAAAGTTCTTGAGGTTCTAATGTGCAGGCTAGAGAACCAGGGAGTAGATCAGCAGGCGGGGTGTGGGAATGTTGCACAGGGATCTGGCTGTAACGTGGAGGCCTCCAAACAGACCCCCAAAGCTGGAGGTCATGGATGGCAATCCAGGGTGCCAGGCACTGCTGAAGTGGGGTGGATGGCTCATTTCTGGTTGAAGATGGTTTGGGACCAAAACTCCAAAGAACATGTCTGCGGGGAACTGAGGAAGAAGAGAACACTCTTGTGGGTTAGAACTTGTGGCCAGGCAGGTGGCCCCTGGTGGAGGCCAAGGCTGACCCCTAGAGGGGAGTGGAGTCCCAATTTCAGGTGGGGCTGGACCTGTGGGTTGGGAGGGGCAGGGAGCCTGAGAGAAGAGTCTAGAGAGGGAGAGAAGCTGGGCCACTGAGAACCTTCAAAAGCCAGAAAAGAGCCAAGACTGTCCTAGGATGACAGGGGGTTGTTATATTTCAGAGAAATGAAAGGCCCAAGGTTCTACCACCTCTCCTGCAACAGTGGGTGGGCCTGGGGGTCTCTGGGTGAAGAACACAGGTGGGGTCTTTTTCCGAGGATCTCTTGGTGCCCCAACTTACCCAAGACCTCCATAAACGTTTGTGTGGAAGGTCTGAGAGACCTGAGAGGTGATCTAATCCAACCTTCACAAGCAACCAAGGCCAGAAGGCTCTGGGTGCTAACCTGCCTGAGGTCAGAAAACATGCAAGGCAAGGGCAGACCAGAACTCAGGTCTCCTGTCTCCAAGGGTAGGTTGAATTTTCCTAGGCTGCACTGCACCCACGGCTCCCACTGGGGGTCTATGGTGAGGACTCTGAGGAGCCCTGTTTAGTCCTTCCTGGGGCCCCTCAGATGTTCTACTGTTTACCAGGGTCCGGAAGAGCCCTAGTCTGGAAAAAGCCTGTGGAATGCCCTGGGGACGATGGTGGCAGGGACTCTGCCCCCATAGGTGTCCCTGTGCTGGCGCAGCTGAGCCTGGGGGATGGTTCACAGGAGGGCATCCTTGTGAGGAGGTGTGAGTGTGATGCAAGCTGCATGGGGAGAGGGAAGAGGAAAGGCAGGAAGATGAGTGTGTGCCATGATGAACTGCAGGTGGGACCCTGGGTGTGACGTGGCCCTTTAAGGGTGGCAGAGGGAGATGCCGAATTCAACCAGGGGCAGCAATGGACAGTTTTTAGAGCCAACAAGACCAGTAATCCAAACCCTGCTCTGCCTCTTCCTGGCCGTGAGAGCCCTCTGAGCCTCAGTTTCCACATCTGTAAAGTGGGGTACAAGATCCCTCCCTCAGGGGGTTCCTGCAGGTACTGTAGGTAATGGATGGACTGCGCCCAGGACAGTGTCTGCCTTGGGGTGCAGGTGGCAGAAACTGGATCGGACTGACCCCTGGCACAAGACGCAGAGCCTGGCATTATTCAGGCTTGGGAAGGACACCAAAGTCCTGCTGTGTCCGTGGAGCAGGGCAAAGGCCAGAGTAGACCTCCCCCCTCAGGTCCACCCCTTCACCTGTTCACCTGAGCCCATCTGCACCATTAGTGGCCATGGTCACCTCTGGGACACAGCCAGGAACCTGAGGCCCCAGGAAGAGCAGATGGGACCCCAGTTAAGGAGCCATCTGTCATGGGCTTGAAGACTCCCCTAAGGACTGGGGAAATCACCCCATCTCTGCCCTTCACACTTTCCCTCCTTCTCCCCACAGAATGAGCCCCTACACAGTCCGATGGAGCTAGATACGGAGCCTCTGGGCGTGGTGCTGTCAGGAAGGAAGATGGACAGAGGCGGACAGCATGCGTTGCCCTTCACCAATGCTGGCCTGGACACCACAGACCTGTGATGTCCCTGTCACAGGACCCTTGCTGCAGAGCCCCACGTGGGCCCCCACTCTTCTGGTCCACCTCAGAAGAGGTCTTGTCACCCCAAACCACACCTACCCCTCTCTGAACACAATAACATATGCTACTCTGTCCCCTTCTGCTTGTAGCCAATCACAGCTGACAAGAATTGGGGGAAATTTTATTACCAATGTATATTGTGACAGTTTGTAGCCAAAAACTGTGGCTGGAGGGGTGGGAACGGGGTATTGAGTGGTCACAAGGGACTCGTGGGGCTCACAACACACAGGGATGAGGGGCGGGAGAGGGCAGCTATTAAAGGACAACTGTGGTTGTAGAGTGAGCTCTCTGTCCTGCCCCCAATACCCAAGACCAGCTGTCAGGCTGCCTGGGACCCAAGAACCTTCCATGAGCTTCTAACTGTGATTCCCAGACCTGTCTGAGACTCTCCTTTCAACTGCTGCCCCAGGCACTCCTGCAGCTGCCTTCCCCCGGTCAGGAATTGTGAACAGTGTCCAGTGAGGGTGGACAGGGCTGGGGGCGGGGCCAGATGAGGGGGAGACAGGAGTTGGGGACAACTACCAGCATGCAAGACATGCCCGGGCCATGGGGGCCAGCCCACTGCATGGACACACACACTCTTCCAGGGGCCCCATATTTGGAGCCTTGAACTCTCAGGGGTCTCACACACCAATCCTTGCACACTTGGACCTTTTGTACACAATCTCTCCCATTCTGGAGACCTGGCAGCCACTGAAGACTTCAGCCTACCAGTCTGGACATCTCAGGAGGCTGCCTCAGCTCTCAGGGCTGGGCCTGCTGGGCAGATCCCCGAGGTAACCCAGTGTGACAGGGAGGGAGAGGAGCTGAGAGCTGGAAGGGGACAGGGGGGTGTCAGAGCTGGGTTCGTGGTCCCATGACCATGAGGGGGCCGGGCAAGAGAGGGTTCATTGGTGAGTTTGGCAGGGGAGGGGGCTGGAAAGAAGAGGATGAGAAGGCCCTAGAGGCTGCCCACCCCTCAGGAGGCCTCCCGCCCGTTGAGGGGATCCCTTCTAGGATCTTGGGGTCAAGAAGGGAGCCTGAAAAGGTTGGAAACCCGGGCGTACAAAAGGGGAGCAGATCACTCGGCCGTGGGTCCGGCTCGGGAGCAGCACCGCGGCCGGCGCACACTCTGCAGCAGCGCGCGGAAGAGGCCGGGCGGGCGCTTGGCGGGACCCTCGGGGGGCGCGGCGCGCACCGAGCCCGCACGACCAGGGCCCGGGCGGGCGGCCGGCGGCGGCGGCGCGGGCGCCCCTTGGCGGCCGTGCTCCTCGATCTGTCGCTCCAGATGCTTCTGGATGGCCATGCCCAGCACCTCCACCTCCATGGCGGCGCCGTACACCTCCCACGTCATGCCCTTTTCGTCCCAGCTCACGTCGCGCACTGGCTCGGCCGCCTCCTGGGGCGCCACGGCGGCCGCCAGCGCGGAGCCGGGCCGCACCCGCACTTCGGGAAAGGCGGGCGGCGCTGCCGGCGGCGCTGCCGCCTGCGGCGTCATGGGCCCGGTGGCCACGGAGCGCGTCTCGGCGGCGCCCAGCGACACCTGCAGGCCCGCGTCCCGGCGCGAGGGTGGCCTGGGCGCGGGGCTGGGCGCTCGAGGCGCCGCCTGGAAGCTGAAGGCCGGGCCGCCCGCGCCGTCCTGCGGAGACATGGGGCTCACGGCCACCGACACGCAGGCCAGCGCGCCCGCCTGCGTCCCCGCGTCCTCGCGCGGCGGGGCGCTCGCCTCCCACGACGGCGCCTTAGTGAAGTTGTCGCGAGTCCGCGGCCCAGGCGGGGGCCCTGCGGCCTCCGGGCCGGGGCTTCTCTCGGCCCCAGCGGCCACCAGGTCTTTCCGGCCTAGGCTGGAGACCTCTGTGCTGGGCACGGGCACTGGCTCCAAGAGGCCTCCGCCACTACTGGCCCCCGCGGGAGAAGGGCCTGGGCCGCAGGGTTTGCCTTCTGACTGCCTGGAGGAGGAGGCCTCTGCCTTCTCCAGAGTCAGGGGGGCCAACTTCCCAGAGGCTGGGGACTCTGCTCTTCTTGGAGGCGCGGCATCGGCCTTCCCGGGGATCACAGGCTCCACCTTCCCAGAGGCAATAGGGTCTGCTTTTCCTGAGGCTTCCGGCTCCCCTTGCCCCAAGACCAGTGGCTTCTCCTGCAGAGATGCAGCCTCTGCTTTTCCGGATGAAGCAGGGCCCTCCTGCCCAAGGGGCTTTGTTTCTGCTTTGCCCTCAGACCTGGGTTCTGCCTTCCCTGAGGCCCTGGGGTCCACCTTGGCGGAGTTCATAGGATTCCCCTTCTCTGGGGGCAGAGGGTCCACCTTTCCCTCTGGGACAGCTTCTGCTTTTCCCAAGGATGCCAGGACTGTTTTTTCTAGAGTCACGGGGGCCACTTTTCCCAAAGACACAGAGTCCGCGTCTCCAGGAGGAACGCTTTCTGCCTTCCCTCTGCTCACGGCGTCTATCTTGCCTACGGCCAGGGGATCAACCTTCCCTGAGGCTGTGGGACCCACCATTCCAGAGGCCATAGGACCTGCCTTCTCTGAGGACAGTGGATCTGTTTTCCCCTCAGTCTCTGTCTCAGCTTTTACAGAGGATGAGGGCCCTGCTGTCCCCAAGAATTTGGGATTCCCTGGACCTGAGGGCTCAGAGTCTATCCTTCCTTTCGATTCAGGATTCACTTTTCCAGAAGATGATGTTTTTGTATTTCCCACAGAAATGGGATCCACGTTTGTGGAGGGCACGGGGTCCTCTGTTCGTGATGAGATAGTCTCTGTCTTTCCGCTTGACCTCGCTTGTGCCCGCCCAGGAGACAAGGGTTCTGGCTTTCCTGAGGGCCCAGGATCCACCTTTCCCACCCTGCCCGAAGACCCAGGATCCACGTTTTTCAAAGACGTGGTTTCTGTCTTTCCTGAAAATACAGCGTCCACCTGCCCGGCAGATGTGGTTTTGATCACTCTCACAGACGCGGGCTCTCCCTTTCCCAGGGAGGTAGGGTCCGTCTTCCCCAGGAACTGAGAGTCCTCTTTTGTGGAGGACACAGTTTCCACACTTCCCATACATGCAGGGTCTGTCATCCCCGAGTGAGTAGCATCCATCTTTCCTGAGGACCCCAGAGCCACTATTCCCGGAGACACAGGCTCAGTTTTGCCTGATGACCCTGCGGTCAGTGTTGCCAAGGACCCAGGGTCTAGCTTTCCTGCAGCTGCAGAATCTGTGTTTTCCAAGGACCGAGGATCCATCTTTCCTGAGGGCCCAGGATCTCTCTTTCCCAAGGACACAAGATCTGCCTTTCCCACCGAGGAAGCAGCCGCCTCTTCGGAGGCCACAGGAAGCTCCTTTCCTGAATACCTGGGCCCCTCCTTTCTTGGGAACTCAGGATCTGCTTGGGCAGGGGGTGCGGGATCCTCCCTCCCTGGGGGCACTGGACCCCCCTTGTCAGAGCACACAGGATCTACCTTTCCCAAGGGTCCAGGATCCTCCTTTCTCAGGGTCATAGGATCCATCCTTCCAGAAGACAAAGGATCCCCTTTTCCCAAGATTGCAGGCTCTGTCTTTACTATAAACATGGGATCTGCCTTCCTCAAGGACCCAGCCTCTTCCTTTCCTACGGAAGCGGAATCTGCCTGCTTTGAAGACTTGGAATCCATCTTCTCCAAAAACATAGGATTTCTGTTCTCCCAGGATGAGGGATCAGTTTTCACTGAGGACACAGGCTCTGGCTTCCCAGAGAAGGTGGTTTCTGGTGTCCCTGAGATCAAGGCTCCATGTGCCCCCAATGTCTCCTTGGTAGCTGCCTCTTGGGGAGGGATGTAGGTCAGGGAGGGGCAGGCCAGGCTCCCGGCAGGACCCTCAGAACAGGAGGCCCCTTCCCCAGCCCCACTGGGGCTGCTGTGTCTGGAGTCCATGCCTGGGCTTGGGGCGGGCTTGTGCCTAGGGGGTGCAGGGCTGGCCTTTTGCTGGGAGGGGCAGCAGTCCCTCATGGCTGGGTTCCCAGCCCCCAGGCTCCCATCCTGTGGGCAGCAGAGGGCTGTGGGCTGAGGTGCTGGGGGGCTGGAGTTCTTTCAAAGAAGCTGGAGCCAGGCTGGGTCTTCAGCACTGCCCAACTGCCCTCATGACCATACTTGTGCCCCAGGCCGCTATCTGGTTCTGAAACACAAAGAAAACAGACTCAGACTCAGGGAAGACCCAGTGGGGAGGAGACTTCATCTTCTCCTTCCCACCCTTCTCCTAGCAGCTGGGCCTCCTCACTGGGTTCTCTGCCTCCACCTGGTCCTCTCCTGTCCCACCATATCACTCCCCTGCTTCTCTGCTCCCAGTTGTCCTCTGGATAAAGGTCAGACTTCCTAAATGGCATTCAGGGCCCTTCACAAGTTGGCCACAGTCTTTTTTTCCTTTTTTAAAAAATTATTTGTTTATTTAAGAGAGAGAGAGAGAGAACATGGGGAGGGGGCACAGGGAGAGGGAGAGACAGTCTCAAGCAGACCCCACACTGACCTAGGAGCCTGATGCCAGGCGCGATCCCAACACCCAGAGATCACGACCCGAGCTGAAACCAAGAGTCGGATGTTTAACGGACTGTGCCACCCAGGCGCCCTCACGGTCTAACTTTTCAACTTCATTTACCATCACCCCGTGCAGCATGCACCCTTCATCTTCCTTGTCGGCCCACCCCATACAGCATGCTACCGTGAAGTTATGCTTTTGTCCTCTAGGCCACAGGTCACAAACTCTGATGCCACATGGGCAAGGTAGGTAATTTCAGTGAGGAAAGCAGGCTGGGTATAGAACAATAGGGAGTGCTAAGGAAAGCAGCAAAGCAGAGAGTGCAAGCCCTGTCTAAAGGGGGAGCCACTCCTTCACTAGCCAAGTACTGTTCTGCAGAAATGCATCCTGGTAGTATCAGCGAGTAGCAGGAGATCCAGAACTTTAACGTAAGGTATCCTAATTCAAAATCGAAACAGAAAAACACTATGTGGGTCAAACAAAATATGTCTGTAGGCCACAGTTTTGGTCTGTGCAGGCCCTGCGGAGATGTAAATGATTTGTAGTTGAGGAAGGGACATAGTCTGAAATATGAGATTTCAAAGACTGCCCTGGGATGGTGTGGAGGTGGGAGGAGAGGGGCTAGTCCACCATTCTTTAACCTCTTATTCTTCCAGTTCTTCATTCATTCACCCAGCCCTTCTCTGCAATAATCTGGATGAAAGCTGGCACAGTAGAGGTCCAAGGGATAGAGAGTTGGCAGAATGGAGAGGTCCTGGGGAAACTGACAGGAGCCAGCGGCTGTAGGGGGTGGCAGTAGGTGGCCCGCAGGATTCTGGCCAGGGCTGGGGGGTGTGAGGCAGATCTGGGGAAAAGGGGAGTTGTGTTTTAGACAAGCTGAGTGTGCGGCGTCTGGGGGACATCCAGGGAGGGCGTCTGGCAGGCAGCTGGGTCTACAAGCAACTTCACTCCAGCACGCATCAGCAGCCAGAGCGAGCAGCGCGCTGGATTCCCCAAACCTGCTCCACCCACCATCTTTCCCAAAGCCATCTCGCTGGCACTCAGGCCAAAAGCCCTAGAATCAGCCTTGACTTTTCTTGCACACCCATGTCCCATCCATCAGCAACACATAACAGATCTCCCTTCAAAATACAGCCAGAATCTGGCCACTCTCCCGAGCTGAACTCACACTATCTCCCTCTTGGATCATCCCAGCTTTTTCCTTCAACCCATACGGCTCATTCTCAACACAGCAGCTGGAAGGGTCTTAGTAAGACCCAAGGTAGCTCACCCCACTTCTGCTGAGAACCAGACAGTGTCTCCCCATCCCATGCCAAGTAAAAGCAAACTCCTTACATGTCCCTGCATCTTCTGGCCCCATCACTCATCCTGGCCTTGTCTCCTACTACTTTCTCTCGATTATGCTGCTTCAGTCACACCGCCTGCCTTGCTGATCCTTGGACACGGGCTGCCTTGGGGCTTTTGTACTAGCTGTTTCCTCTGCCTGGAATGCTCTCCCTCCTAAAATCTGCATGGTCTGCTCCCTGCGGCTTTCCCTGACCCATCCTTCCCAGCACCGGTTGGCACTCTCCATCCCCCTTGCCTTGCTCAGCTCTTGTTCATAGTACCCGTCACCATCTGATATATTATATACCAGTGGTTTATTACTTATGGTTTGTCTCTCCCATTAGAATGTCAGCTCCAGGAGGATGGGGACTTTGTGGTATTTACTTATATACCCTCAGGGTTGAGAACAATGACCGGCATATAGTAAGCCAGTAGCCCCCTAGGCATATTTGTTAAATGAACAACTTGAATGATCTTTTTAAGATGTTGGTCCAACATGCCACTCCTTGGCTCCAGCCCCTCCTTGCTCTTGCTAGGGAAGTAAATTGGCTGTAATCTTTTTGGGAAGACATTTGTCAATTCCTATAAAAGCTTACAATGCACTTGGCACTTAGGTCAGCAAGCCCACCTCCAGGAATGGTCTTGAAGATGGATCGATGGTGCACCAAGAGTACACGAGAACATGGCTGGTGATGGGAAAAAACCAGAAGCCAGTTCGTGAAATACGGGGCAGCCACATGGAACCCCCCAGAGCTGTCAGAGTGTGTGGAGTGATGAGGAAAGATGCCCGAGATAAATTAAATGAAAAAAGCCAGGGCTAGTGGGATTCCATGCATGCTGACAAGAAAAGGGATAGATATACATATATGGGTTTATTTATAAAAATAAAATTTCTGGAAGGAAACCCATGAAACTTAGTAGCAATTGCCTCTGGGAAGTGAGACCAGGGATCTGGAGGTGGAAGAGACTTTTTTTTTGGTTATGCCCCTTTGTGATGCATGAAATCTTGGTTATGTGTGCATATATTATTATTTTTTTAAAAAACAGGAAAAAAGGGGCGCCTGGGTGGCACAGTGGTTAGGCGCCTGCCTTCGGCTCAGGGCGTGATCCCGGTGTTACGGGATCGAGCCCCACATCAGGCTCCTCCGCTGTGAGCCTGCTTCTTCCTCTCCTGCTCCCCCTGCTTGTGTTCCCTCTCTTGCTGGCTGTCTCTATCTCTGTCAAATAAATAAATAAAATCTTAAAAAAAAAAAAACCCAGGAAAAAAAGAAACCTTAATGACTCCCTATTACCTTTAGGGTCAAGTCCAATTCAATAATGTGCTTCCAAGCCCCTGTGTACTTACTTGCCCGCTAAGCTTTACCTTTTAGTACGCACTCCCCCAAAGTCCACACAAACACACACACACACCCCTGCGCGCACACACGCAGGCACACACGTGTGCGTGTGCGCTATACCCTCTCTGGGCTCATCCCCGGCTTCACAGTCTCTCTCCCCTCAGCCTCTACACACCCTCTTGCCTGACTCTCATTAAACCTTCAGGTTCCAGTTCAAATGTCTCCTCTTCCAGGGAGCTTTCTTTGCCCACCAGCTTCCTGGGAGTTCTTATGGCTTCCTGTTCTTCCCCTAAGCAGACACATGTCACTCTGCCCTTTATACCCCTGGATCCCTGCCTAGACCTTGAGTCACTGGATGGGGATTGAGCCGACACTATTCACCACCATGTCCCAGGCTTTGGGCTTATGGGACTTGAGTGGATGGGGGTCATCACCAACATGGGGACACCGGGGTAGGGGCAGTCCTGCAGAGGACAATGGGGCACTTGGCTTTGGAAACTGAGCGGAGGTACTGTGTGACTGTGGGAGGGGGGCAGCTGGCTTACACACCTGATCGAGGAAGGCCCCTCTGAGGAGGTAGCGTCTGAGGCAGCCGTGAAAAGGCCGGAGTGGCTGGAGTGAAGTTGGAAGGGGAGAGAGAGGAGGCGGTTACCCACTTAGCAGCTCTATGAGCTCAGGCAAGTCCCTTCTCCTCACTGGGGACCCTGACAAAGCCGTCCCTGCTCCCATGAGGCTGCTGTGAGGACTAGAGAAGATGAGGGGTGTGCGGGGCTCTGCTCGCTTTAGGGCTGGGCTGTGTACACGAAAGGCCTGTTTTTCTCTCCTCAGCCTGTCAGAGCCCAGCTGTGCTCCCAGGAGGGGGCAGGGGACCGACGGCCTGTAGCAGAGGCACAAACTGGCCAGATCTAGCCTCAGACCTGCTTGTTTGACCAGAGTGCTGAAAAGAAATTTTTAAAGGAGTTAACTGATCAACATTTAAAAATTAGAAGACTTCATGTGAAAGTCAGATTTCCAGACTCTCTTGGAAACCTGAAATTTGGCAATCTGAGCATGCTTCCTGCGTGGCAACAGTCAGCCGGAGCCAAGCAGTGGCTGCTTCTTGGATGGGGGTGTGCTCTCCAATTAGCCACAATCTCCACCCCTCCCTATGGTGTCCTGGACACTGGGGCTGACTGCCCATTGCTGGCCATCACTGACTCGTGTTTCTTATAGCCAGCCCCTCATGTGGACTATCCCCCTGGCCTACAGCCACCTGACGTTTGACGCTGGACCTGGATGCTGAGAAGGGTGGGAGGTGACCTCGCATACATCAAGCCTTTACAGTACGTTTACTCTGTGCAGACCCCATACACCTGCCAGGCAGGGCCTGTGTTCTTATTTTCCGTAAGAGGAAACTGAGAGGCTGGTATGGCCCAGCTGATAACACGTCTCTTCTGAAAACCCCTGTGGAAAAGGTTGGCTTCTTGGTTCCCAGCGTGCAGTTCTCTGATACGGAAGAAGGTCTGGGGTAGGGATGAAGAGCTTGGCCAGGGCATTAGAAAGATGGGTCAGGCGCCAGCTTGGTCACTGACTTGCTCCATGAATTTGAGTATTTCCACAGTCTGGGCCTCAGTCTATGAAATGGGGGAAGGGAGGTAGTTATATCTAGAATTGCTGGCCCAGCCCTGGGTTTAAGATTTGCCAAGATACCATTCTCAGAGGTTCTGCCGCTCACAGTTCTACTGGGTGCTTCTGGCTCTCGAGGGATCCTCGATACCCTCAAGCCACTTCTCCAAGAGGCAGCATGGGCCTGGGGTGCCCCCTCCTTGTGCCCAGCCCTCCCACTGGAACCCAGCTCCATCTCCCACTGGGCCCAGCACTCTCAGGCTCATTTGGTCGTCTGGACTCCACAATGATTTCATGAGGGGGGCACTGTCATTCCATTTCACAGATGAGGACACTGAGGTCAGAGGGAGAAAAGACTTGACAAGGGTACACAGCTGGGGCAGGAGGCTGTGGTTCCAAGCCTGCTGTGTCTGAACCCAAAGCCTGGGTTCTTCCTGCTTGTATCCGCTAAGATTTTGGACACTGACGCTTGGCTCTTAAAGCCCCTTTCTGCTCTTTGGGGCCAAGCCAAGGGTCCTCCCGATCCCCTGGACCTGAGGAAGTATGAGTGTCCCCACATGCACACACCCACCAAGGTGAACAGATGAGTCTGCATGCTATGTGAACTGATTGAGGTAAAAGATTGAAATGATCCCCTAGGTGTGTGGGCCAGCTCACCTGGCATGCAGAGGAACGTGGAGACTGCTTATGGATGTCCGTGCCGGCTTAGGCCAGCTGGAGAGCCAGGACCTGGCCCCTGCATTCTGCTTACGAAGAGCTTGGTGTGTATACATGCAACTTGTATGTGCACAATGGCCTGTGTATTTATGTCTTGTGGGGGGGCCCACTTGGACCCTGTGGGTGTGCACATGCGTGGCCGCATGGCCTCAGCGTCTCTTAAAGAGCTGGCCTGGCTGCATGCACAGGTGCCTGTCCCCACCCCTAGGCAGAGCAGCCTCTGTGAATGCTTATTCTGGCCCAGAGACCTGGCCAGCCCTTTCTTTCTCTTCTAGGATTTCTTCCCAATATGAAGCCAGGGCTGCCAGGCACCTGCAAACACCTCCTCCCATGTGACGAGACCAACAAAGGCTTGCAGCGCTTTAGCAGGTGTGAGCGTGTGTGTGTCTGACAATCCTGGTCTGCTGCCCCTCACCCTCTCGGCCCCTTGTCTCCTAGTATCCTTGGAGCAGCAAAGCCTCCTGTCTGGGGCTGTAGGGGAGAAAGAGTCTAACAAAGGGTGATAGCCATACCTTTTTCCAGAAGTGGCCCCCAGACCATCCATCCATTCATCCACAGGAGGGCAAGAGTAGACTTGCAGGGGTGTGCACACTTGGGCTGAGTGAGTGCAGGGGATGGGCAGCAAGCTAAGAGATGGAGAGTATGGGAGAGGAAGTGTGTGCACAGCCTACTCCAGGGTCTAGGGGTACATGAGGGACGCCATGAACAAGTGTGAATAAGGACAAGCAGGCCAGAGCAGGGTGGCTGTGAGTGTGCTGTGATAGGCGATGTCTGGTGTGAATGCGTAGCTATGCCTGGGTGTATACGCAAGGCTCCCACTTGGTGTACTGGGTGGGTGCACAGGTGGCCATGTGTATGAGTGTGATGGAATGACCAAGGGTCCGTGTGTGTGTGTGTGTGTGTGTGTGTGTGTGTGAAGATCGTGGCCTCACCCAGGTGTGAGGTGCCGGTGTGTGAACGCGCTAAGTGTGTGATGGGGTGTGTGATGGTGCCCCAGAGTGTGTGCCACACTGAGCGTGCGACAGCGAGTGTGCTCATTGGTGCCAGTGGTTCCGGTGGAGCCACTTGAGCACAGAGCTCGCTGGGAGGGGGGGGGAGATGAATCAACGCGGGCGGACCCCCTTCCCCGCGGTGGCGGGAAGCGCCCCCTCCCGCACAGCCCTGTCGAACAATGCAGCCGCACGAGGCGAGGCCGGGCGCGGTGTCCCGGTCCTACACACGGGGCTGGCCGGCCCTCAGGGCCCCGCCAGTGCCCGGCCCCCGACTGCGGGACCCGCCCCCGCCCCGCCCCGGCGAGGAGCCTGGAAATGGACACCCGCCGCCCCCGGCCGCGCGCGCACATACACACCCCGGGCGCACGCTGGGCACCCGCCACGCATGGTGCGCGAGCCCCGCCACCCAGGTGGTTCGGGGACCCTGGACAGCGGCTCCGAGGCGGCTGGGAACAGAGGAATGGGGTCGATGCCGCCCGCCCAAAGCGGGCAGCAGGTGCGGGCTAGGCGCTTACCCGACAGTGCTGCCGCTCCGTCTCCTTGGCGCGCTGCGCTCCAGCTCTCGCCGCTGCCGCCACCGCCCGAGCGGCCTCGGCTGCCTCCGGCGGGGCTGGCGGGCGGACCCGCGGACTCCGCGCCGCCGTCCCCCGCGCCCGTTCCGCGCTCTCGCCTCGCGCCCCGCCCCGGGCATGCGCGCTGGTCGACTGGCGGTTTCCGAAGCCGGGAGGGGGCGGTGCCGGCGAGGCAGAGGAGGCCGGAGGGAGGGAGAGAAGAAGGGGCGCCCCTCGCCCCGCGCTCCTCACCGCGGTCCGGGGGCTCCTGGGTTCCCCGCCCTCCTCGACCGAATTCCCATTTCACAGACAGGGAGACTGAGGGGCGGAGCGCCTGCCCATTTGCTGCGCGCCTGTTGCGGGCGGGGCGCGTTGCCTGTCAGATCTCACTCAATCCAGCCCCGAGAACACCCTCTACTACTTTTACAGAGGAGGAAATTGGGACTCAGAGAGGGAAAGCCACTTGTTCAACGGCACGCAGCGCCTGTATAGGGACCCAGGTCGGCGCGATCTCCGAGCTCCCCCTGCGCGGAAATTTCCCTCCTCCGCCTTGGCCGCACTTCCGGCCTTCTCTCCGCACACCCCGCCCCGCCCCCGCCCCTTTGTCTCGCCACCGCCCACGCTCCCGCGAGTTGAGGGGACACGAGTAGGGTGGGAGCGAGGCTCCTTCGATTCCCTTGCTACCGGCGTCCCCAGCCACGGTGCCCGCCCACTCTCTGTTCTATGAAACCTCGTTTCTCTTCCCTCTGGGTATCCTTGAGCAAGTTATTTCCCCATTTTTGATCCTCAGTTTCCCAATCTATAAAATGGGACTAACATTAATCACCTCACAGTGGTCTTGGAAGGATGAAGGAGCCCAAAGTAGGTGTTCAGGGGTTTTCAGTTGAATCTGAACTGCAAACGTGAGGCCTTTTTGTCTACCACCCTCCTCAGCATTTCTTCGCAGAGAAATAGTCCCTTTCTCTTTGACCTCCCAGAGGAGAACAAATAATTCTGTAATTACCAAGAGGTGATAAAATCTTCTCACCTGTACAGTAAGGCCACCTATTAAAAATGGTAACAACTAATGTTAATGTAACATTTATTTAGGAGCAGACACCGTGCTAAGTTTTTGTTACAGGTGTCATAAAATTTCAATTTCCAACTACTATTTATTATATCCCCATTTTTCAGATGAGAAAACTGAAATACTGGTAGGTTACTTTGTGTTCACACAGCTAGTTAATAGTGGAGCTAACTCCTGAAACCTCACGCTAAACCTTTAGCTTCTATTCCTCCCGCTTACCTGGTGAATCATAAATCACCGTGATATTTTAAAAATCCAGGTAGTGAATGAAGAGAATCTATGGGACCAGGGGTTTCAGCCAGCATCCCAGGGAAGCAGAAAACCTCAGGATGCAGGACCAGGTTTCAGTACCATGGACAACACCCACACAAGTGCTGCTTCTCTATGTTTCAGGCCCTGAAAATTGCTCATTCACTGCCCAAAGGAGCACTTCACAGTTTACAAACCCTATTCTACATTTATTGTTTCATTTTATTCCCCCTACAATCCTTCCAGGTAAACATTATTGGCCCCATGATACGGATGAAGACATCGAGTCTTAGGGAGATTCACAAGACATGAAAAGTGGCAAGGACCAACCTGTGATCTAAAAAGCTACTCCTGGGGCAGGGTGAGGGTGGATAAGAGTGGAACCAGGGCATGAGTGAGGACGCCATGAGGTTGTCCAGGTGAGGAATGATGATGCCTGAAACATGGCAGTGTTTGTTGGGATAGAGAGGAGGGGCAGGGTTTGATACCTATTTAGGGTTAAAATCAACAGGTCTTGGTCATGGGTGGTTGTGGCTGTGAGGAAAGAGAGGATTCTGTTGTGTGTCTGAAGTTCTGCCTTGGGGAGCTGAGTGGATGGAGGACAGGTACCTGATGAACCCTGGGGAAAGAAGGAGCTTTGTGAGGCCACCATGCTGAGAAGTCTGAGTCTAAAACTGAGCTCTGGAGTGGCCAGGCTGGAGACAGACCAGGGTTCTGGTGATGGAAGTCATGAGAGGAGTGTCAGTATAAGAAGGGTGAGTATAGACCAAATAAGATGAGACAAGGGCCCTATGTCCACCCTGAGGAATGCTAACGTTAAGGTACCAGCTGGGAAAAGACTGCAAAGAATGAGAAATAGCAATCTGATAAACCAGGAGAAACTCAGGAGAATGATGCCTTAGAAACCAAGGGGAGAGAATGTTCCAGAAGGAAGGCAGGGTCAACTGCATCAGGAAGACAAGATATGGCCTGAGAGATGATTTCTGGACTTTGCAAAGAAGGTAATGGAAATTTGATGAAAGTACAGTGAGTGGAGTGCTGGGGGTGGAAGGCAGACTTGGGGTGGGGGAATTGATGAGTAAATTGGAGTAAAGAAGTAAAGAGAGCAACAGATGACTATCTCAGCAAAGTTGGGCTTGGAGGGAGACAGGCAATATCATAATCTCTACAGCGGGACAGGAGGTTAAATTGAGGAGATTTGGAGGCATTTAAATTCTGATGAGAGGGGCCAGTAGGGAGAGAAAGGGAAGATGCCAGGAAGGAAGAGCACAATGGCTGGGCCCAGATGCTCAGGGTGAAAGAAGAGGATGGGATCCAGAGCCCTGGGGCAGCTCACAGATCCTGAGATGAAGATTGAGGAAATGTGGTTTATTTGGGAGGTGCAGAGACACCAGCAAGGGAGTGGGAAGGTGACCCAAGAGGGGAAGTCATCCAATAAGAGGTGGTTATTAAGCCAGCTATCCTAGTGGGTGGGTGAAGCATAATCCTGCAGGAAGTTTTAGAAAATGGGGTAAATGTACACCTCAGAATTCCCCTGGCTGAGGGTAAGGGAGCTGGTGTATTTATATCCCAGCACCTGGGAGACATTGATGAAAGGCCAACCCATAGAGCTATCTGTTAATTCCCAGGCACTTCTGGCCCACAGTTCATGTGGGTAAAGTGGGTTCTAGAGCCCAGGGACAGATTTTTGACAAAGATGCAGGTATCGCCTGTTGGGAGTCTTGCTGGCGGGCATGGAAATTGTAAGGGCATCTGAAGGGATGTGGTCAGATCTCCAGCTGTGTCTGCTACATGGGCACAGTCAGGGCCTCTTTCCATCTGTGCCCTTTGTCACACTGTCCAATGACTTTTTTTCCATGGGGACTTACTGATATAAACATGTTAAAAAATGATAATTTCCAGACAACAAAACAAAACGCTTGCTAAGGTAGAGTGGGAGCTCAAAAAGGGCATGGAAGTAGGCAGTGTGGGTTCAGATCCTGACTTTGCCAGCAACCAACTGTGGCCTTGATTGAGGTCTGTCTGAGCCTCAACTTTATCCTATGTAACTCAGCTCTCAGGGCTCTGAAGAGGATACAGGGAGAAATAAAACCACCAAGCAGCAAGCACAGTGTAGCACTCATGGTAGAGGGCAGGGTTGTGGCAAGGCCAGTCCTGTGCACCCGTTTTTGACCACAGCACCTCCATTTTCCTTGGGGAACCACCTTCCCACTCCAGTCCAGGTGGTGGGGTAGGATGGGCCTAGTGTCAGCTTTAGGGGTGGGCAGTGACCTAGGCCTGACCAACCACTATGCAGTGATTAGTTCTGGGGGTGGGGCTAGGGCAACTGGCGCTCACACGTCCCTGGAGCTTTGGGGATTGCTAAATCAGTGGTGTGTCTACCTGGAGCTGCTGGGGCGTCATCTCTGTCCCCATGTGGAGCCCATCTGCAGGGGCCCAGGTGATAACGAACATGGTCACCACACCCATGTGAGTGTGTGCGCATGTGTCTCAGGTTGGTCTGCTGCTGGGAAGCCATACACACTCTTACACACCAGGAGATAAACAAGTGCCTGCAGCTCCTTGGCTGGCACCCAGGCTGGGGGTGGAATAAACAATCCCAGTGACTTTCTGAAAAGCAAGCGTGTGTGGCAACAGGCGCCATGGAGACAAGCACACTGTACCAGAGCAGAGACGCAGCCACCCCCCAATTCCACCCCAGTGTGCACGCGTGTGCATGCGTGCGTGCACACACACACACACACACACCTCGTGCTCTCTCGTGTTCATATCATGTTCATGTCCACTCCACCACACACATTCCCCCTTTTACACCCATTCCAGCTTTGCTTGAGGTGAAAGGCTTTCGAGAAAGTCTGAGATTCCCAATATAACAGCATCCAGTTTCTCAGCTCCTTTGCCTGAGCACTGGTCCTGATCTAGGCTGAATTTCAGCAAATCGTGGCC
The DNA here is from genome assembly GCF_023065955.2 of Ursus arctos. Lineage (NCBI taxonomy): Eukaryota > Metazoa > Chordata > Mammalia > Carnivora > Ursidae > Ursus > Ursus arctos. The sequence goes on from NW_026622819.1 coordinate 62,269,418, forward strand.
TCTAGGGAAGGTGTGGGGTGTGTGTGTGTGGCGGGGGGGGGGGGGAGAGAACGGGGTGGGATGATATGGCAAACAGTGCCATATAAACCCACTTTCTGAAGAGTGGGTTATCTTTGCTTCAGAGACATACACACAATACACATTCACGCAGTTCTTCAAGAAACACTCATCCAGACCCCCATCCCCACTGAGGCTTGTACAGACACACCTGAATATGAACACTCAGTTATGTATCCATGCTCACGCAAGCAATGTCTAATCCACTATACCCTAGATGATGATGGTGGTGGTAGTGGTGTTCCATCCACTGATGGCCTAGGTGTTTCACAATCATCATCTTATTACATTTAATACTAAAGGAAAACCACCTGAGATTGATAATATTGTTCCCATTTCATAAGTGAGGAAACATGTTCAGAGAGGTTAAGTAACTTGTCAGGGTCACACAGCTAGAAAGTGAGAAAGCTGGGAGCAAAACTCTTGCCCACACTCTTAGCCCTTCTTCATTTAGTCACATATATGTGTGACACCGCATGCCTGTGCAGGCGTACACACACACACACACACACACACACACACAGAAACCCTGCCTCCTCGGTCAGCCCAGATAGCTGATGTCCATGGAGTGACCTTACCCACCCTGGACTCCTCATATGCATCACTCCCAGGCCCTCACAGCACTGCCCTGATAATCAGGAGAGCCCCTGTACTAGGCACCTAAGAGCACAGTCTGCTGCCCACATAGGCCCCCTCCCTCCCTCTCTCTATCCCCCTCCCTGTGGCAGCTGCAGGCCCCGGCCCAGCTGGGGGCGGCCTTGGGATTTGGATGGGTGACTCAGGCTGAATCATGGCCCAGCTGCTCCTTGGCAGCCCTCTCTCCCATTCTGCCCAGAGAGCCTATTTTGAAGGCAGAGGTGGGCCTTGGGGCGGGGGACAGGAAGAGGGGGTAGTAGGGGATGGGGACAGGGAACAGGGGCGCTTGAGAAAGAGGAATCAGGCACAAGAGGGCCTCTGAGCTGTCCTCTACTCCTCAGTGGTCTGAAGGTGCTCTCAGGCATTTCCCACCCTTGCCCTTCATTCTGCCAGGGAAGGAGCTCCTTCTTCTCGGACATGGGTCATGGGCTCCCTCTCTGATCCCAGGGCCCACTCTGGTTGCCCTGCCCATCTCTTGGCCCTGATAATAACCACAATAACAATATTTACTATTCTAATTGATCACTCACATGTTACAGCACTCTACAGTTTGCAAAACACCTTTTCATCAGTATCTCATTTAATTCTCTTATCAGTGCTATGGGGTGAAAATCAGTATCCTTACTTTTGAGCCGAGCAAACAAACTCAGAGAGGTTACATGAACTAGCCGAGGTTACATGAACTAGCCAAGGTCACCCAGTTGGTGACATGACAGAGCCAGGAACCAAGCTAAGGATGCCTGGTCCAATCTGTGGAAGATAAGCGTTAGGGCCAGAGATGAGCTACAGACATGGTGGGGTATAGTGGCGACATGGTAGGGGGACTGTGAAGGCATGGTTGCGGCAGCAAAAGGGGCATGGTGGGGGCACCTGGGTGGCTCGGTCAGTTAAGCCTCCGACTCTTGATTTTGGCTCAGGTCATGATCTCAGGGTTGTGAGATCAAGCCTCACATCAGGTGCCATGCTGGGTGTGGAGCCTGCTTAAGAATCTCTCTCTGCCCCTGCCCCGTCTAAAAAAAGGGGATGCTGGTGGAGCAGCATGGAAGGGGCACTGTGGAGGGTATGGCAGAGGCATTATCGGTTGCTTAGTGTGCGGCAGGATCATGACAACATTTTTCTCTTTACCCTCGGCAACTCCCGGATTATGGAATTTTTTAATACTGTTGAATCTTCTTTTTCAGTGTTTCAGGCCAATATCCTGAGGCTAACAAATCCAGAGCTGCAGAGTTGCTACTGAGAAGACCTCAGGTGTGGGGCTTTTGCTTCCCGAAGCCTCAGTTTCCTCATCTGAAAAAATGGGTCCAGGCCTCTGACAGGGTTAGGCTATTTCGAGGCACAAGGGAAATCACAGGCGTCATGCCCTTTAGAGGCTGTGAAGGACATCACAAAAGCTGCTGGTTTTTACATTTTGTTGTATCTTTTAAAAAACACCCATGGATGCTGGGCAGAGGGCGGGGTGGGCTTCTGGGAGCCTGGGGGTGGTGCTGAGAGGGGGAGTGGGTGACAGCTCTTCCTTCCCCCTGCCTGGGCTCGGCCTGGCCTTCCCCCACCCTCAGCCCAGAGCCAGTTTCTAGGCAACGGGATGGATGCAGGGATGGTTCGGAGGGGAGAGAGCTATAAATAGGGAAGGGAGAAAACAAAAATAAAGTTCCAGAGAAAGCTGTGGAGCCAAATTACTAGGGGTGGGGGTGGGGAGACCGCGAGGGAGACAGGCGAATGCGAGGAACACCAGGACAGCCCTCAGCCCTCCATCAGGAGAAGAGGGCAATTTTCAGATGAGCCAGGCAACAAAGCCCCTCCGAGGGCTGACATGGGTGCGGAGCAGGGGTGGGGATGGGGTCTCTGGTGCCCAGCTGAGCAGGAGAGGGGTCATGAGAAATCACTTCTGGTTGGAGGACAAGGGAAAGATTAGAGGAGGAGAGTTGAGGGCAGCTATCCAGGTGGAAGGAAGAGCACAGGCAGAGGAAGGGAAGGTGTGGGTCAGGTGAGGTGGGGCTGGACCCACAGACTGGGGAGGCCCGGCCCGGGTCAGACCGTCTACCCGCCACGTAACCCAGACACAGAGAGGTCGGCCCTTCCTCTGCTGCAGTGCTCCTCTCCCCAGAACTTTCCATGCTAACCCCCTTTTCATTCAGGTTTCAGCTCCAACCTCACCTCCTCAGATACCTGACCTGATCACCCCAATTCAATCCTGGTCACCACCCTCTCCTTGTCATAGTCTCTCACATCACTCTGTTTGATGTTTGTCACAAAACTCCAAATTATCTTGTTCCAGGTATTTGTTGACGCATGGGCTGTGAGCTCCGTCAAGACTGTTGCTTGCAGCCCCTGGTGTCTAAGAGCAGTGCAGGCGTTGTTGAGGGACTAAAGAATTGCACACAACACGCTTGGGCAACATCCATGAACACGCATGAACACAGAGACGCCTGCGTCACACACAGCTCAGCACCCCCGCCTTGCTTGCAGTCCCCATGAAATTGCATGAGTGTCTGCCTCCACGTTTCCCTATTGTTGGTGTTTTTTGTCTCTCTCAGAGCAAGTCCGTTTTGGAAAATTCCAAAGGAGGTGAGCTTCAGACTCAGAGTTGGGGCTGAATGTGGCCTTTGCCACTTCCCAGCACTGTGACCTAGAGCAGGTAACTTTGCCCCTCTGGCCTTCATTCTCTCATCCATAAATTGGGGCGTTAGAATAACCAGGAACCCTTGAGAATGGTTTCAAATAAAATTAAGGGAGTCAAGTGTTCGATGCTGGGGACATCCTGGGCACTTGAGAAATGGCTCCATCCCTTAGTAAGGGAGGAACCCATGAGCTGTGTCTTCTCACACGTGTACCCAGAGTCAGGACTGCCATGTGACACAGGGCTGGCATCTTCCGCGGATGTGTCTGGGCCTGTGCCTGGCATGCATTAAAAGTGACCCTGGCAGAGGAGAACATTGGTCTCCAAGCAGAAAACCAGGTGTGTGGCTTGGCACCCAGGAAGGAGGAATCAACCTCCCCACAAGCCAGATGGTGAACCTGGTTTTGGCACCTATAAATGGGAACCAGGTGCTGGTAGCAGGAGGGGAGGTGGCAAACTCCAATGCTTTACCAGCCAGGTAGTTCATAAAAATGAGCGAAGTGGGGGAGATGAATACCATAGGGAGGGAAAGGAACTGTCCCTAACTGGAACCAAATGAGAAGAATTTAAACCTTGTGCTAGCACAGTAAACATCTCTACAGGCCACATTTAACATGAGGGCCACGACTTTGCAATCCCCCCGGAAGAGTGGGTTTGTAAATAGAGTCTTAATTCAGTCAAAAGGGATCTGAGATCCTGGCACGGGCACATTCAGAGGATCTAAGCCCACCGGTTTGTTCTCCCTACACACACGTCTGCCAGCTGCCTCCTACTGCCGGAAATAATGGCTCACACACTGCAGGCCAAGGTGACCCGAGTGGACCCGGCCCCCGCAGCGTTCAAGGCCTACCCAGGCCTGGCACCATCTCTCGCCCCCAACGACTCAGGGAAGGACGAAGCGCCAACACCTGGTGGCTGATTAAATAGAGCAAGCTCCTTGCAGCCCTGGGGCTGAAGGGCGAAACAGGGCTAAAGTCGGAAAGGAGGTCGCACCCGGGAGAAAAGGGGGTGACGTCTTGCGCAGACGAGGTGGGGGTTCCTGCGGCAAAGCAGAGCGGGGCTTCCGCAAGGGCGGGGGCGGGGCCTCTGTGCGAGCCCGGTTAGAGAGCCGCGGCGGCCTCCTACGCCGAAGTGCTGCACCGCTGGGGGCGGGGCTTGTCACTGCCGGGGGCGGAGCTTCGGCGTGGGGCCCTTCAAAGCCGAGCATAACAGCGCCTTCCCCTTGCCGGAGGCGGGGCCTTTGCGCCTCCCCGCGGGGTCTGCATCTCCCCGCGGCGTCTCCGCCCCCTTATTCCCTACACCTAGGCGGTGTTGGGGGCCCTCTAGTGCCGATCCTCATCTGCTCAGAGCTCCTGGCCGGCTTCCCGGCTTTCTGCGGACCCTCGCCCACCTCAGCGGAGGCCGCAATCCCTCGGGCGCCTTTCCGAGAGGGGTGGAGCACCGGTTGCCGGAGCTCTGCCTCCTTCTGAGGCAACTGCCCATTCCCCTTCCCCTTGAATGGGTCTTTCTGCGTTGGTCAGGTGTGCGCAGGGCTGTGCGCCTGTAAACGTTCCGACTGCGCGTAACACCTTCTTTCAGTGACCGCGCTGCTGGTTTCCGAGGGCTCCTCCGCGGCGCGCGTGTAACTGGGTGCGCGCGCGAGTCTGCACGTGCCGGTCAGCATGGGTGCACGCGTGTCTGCACGTGCGCGCCTGCCAAAGTGCGTACACTCGGGCTGGCGCGCAAGGGCCAGTGTACGCGCACACATGTCTGCGTGTGCTTTGTCATCCGCGCCCCTGCTCTGCGTGTGCAGAGAGGTGTGAGCCCGACCACCCCGCGCTGCAGCGGCGTGGGGCTTCCTTGGGCCTTGCACCTGCAGCGGGCGCTTTACAGTCCAGCAGGTGGCGCCCGAGGCCACCTTCACGCCTCCTAGCCAACAGCAATTCCCAGCCTGGGTATACCCTCTCCCCCGGGTTATCCCGGGGGGGGGGGGGGAGCGCAGGGGAGGATAGGAGATGGAGAAACTGAGGACCGAGGTGGTCAATCTTGTACCTGGGCAGAGGATGCCAGGCCCCAAAGAGCGGAGTGGAGTAGTCGGGGACCTGGAAGCCCGTCGGCCGCCCCACCCACCTCCCAACCCTGCCTTGCCGGTGTGGCGGCGGCTACAGACAGATTGGCTTTATTCGTGGACACGCGGAGCGGGGAGGCGCCCGGGCCCGCCCACCCAGGACACGCTCACACGAGGGGTGGGGGACTCTCCATGCCACAATCACGACACACGACGCCTGCGTTCGGACTGGGCCGGCTGAGGGCGGGGGCATGGCACAGCCTGGCTCCTGGTTTTGGCTAAAAAAAAAAGGTTCTTGGGGTCTTTGTGGGTGTGGGGTTGGAGGCTCTGGGGCTGCCCGGGGGTCCCTCAGAGAGCCTCCGTCGGGAGTGTGTTGGGGGGAGCCGTCGCTTTCTGATCTTGGTTTAAAAATACATAGAACATGCAGACATTGGACGGGATGGGGTGGGGAGGGGGCAACATAGGTGGGGCGAGGCTACCAGCCACGGCCGCAGCCCCAGCCCTGTCCACGCCCCAGGGTTGGACGCGGGCGGGTAGGACAGACAGATGGACAGACACCAACACAGGCTCCAAGGGGGCGCCTCGGAGCAAAGGAAGATCTCGTGTTTGGGGGAAAGGGGTAGAAGGACAGCCCTGGTTCTTGGGGACGGGGCAGGGGATAGGGAAGGGATTGTGCTGCTGGTGGGGGGCCCTCCTGGGCCCTTACGCCTCTGGCTCATACTCTTGATACTCCTCCTGCATCAGAGGGATGGGGGTGGAGTGGGGAAGAGCAAAAGAGGAAGGGGTTGGAGACCAAGTGGCCAGGTTCTGGCCCCGAGACTCCTCTCCCTCAAGGAGGAACAGCACATGCCCCTCTCCCTGGGCAGGGGAGGAACCTGGAAGTTGGGGACAGCTGGGACTTTCCTGGGCAGGGGTGCCTGGGGCCCAGTGCTAGGCCCCATCTGTCTTCCCTCTCTGCTGCCATCACGGAGGGCCCGGGTTCTAGAAAAGGGGGGTGTGAAGTTCCCTGGCCCAACCCTATCCTATCAGGGACCTCCCACCCCAGCTGGGGATGGTGGCAATCTTCTGGGATGCCCAAAGCCCCACCCAGCCCTGCCACCCCTCACCTGGGGCGGTTCCTCATAACTCTCCCCTTCTGGCTCCATCAGGGGCTCAATCAGTGGCTCCTCAGCAGCTTCCTGGGCCACTTCCTCTGGCTGCAGGCAGAGAAGGGACAAGGCCATGAGGGCAGCTGGGGGATACTCCCCAAATTCCTACCCTGGGAAGCTTTTGGCTGATTGGGCGGAGGCTAGGCTTTGTTGGCAATATAACCAGAATTTTTAATTAAATTTTTTATCTGGAGTGCCTTGGAAGTGGAATGAAGGTGTGAGGGGTGAAATCCCCCTAGATCACCATGAAGCTGGGAGTGGCGAGGGGAAGTGGGGCTCTCCATACCCCTCTCCCCAGTGCCAGGTAGCCTCCTGCCCTTCCGTCATTTGGACTGGATAGGATGGGGAGATAGACAGTACACTCGATCACCGATTCATCCCTACCTGCCTTGTGTCAGGCTCTGCTGGGCATCAGGACCCCAGAGATAGCCCTGGGGGCACCTCTGGGCTGGAGGGAGATGGAAGCTCTGAGACAGGGCTGGGCGGGAGCGCTGAGCCATTCCCCTGCCACCTTCCACCCATCCCTCCCCCAGGGTCCTGTGTGGCCTGGTTTCTTCAGCTGTTGCTATTTTAAGATAAGCTGGAAGCAACAGCTCATGGTGTTGCTTGGATGTGTGAGCTGAGACTCTCCCCTCCCCCCTGCATCTGCTGCCCGGACGGGAGCAGGCCAGCAGGCACACAAGTAGGGGGGCTGCCAGACACATGGCCAGCCACCTGCGGGTGAGCACGTGTATGTGCACAAACACAGGCACACACCATCAGCTGGGGTCCACGCACGGCTGCACAAAGCCACATGTGGGCTGGCACACTCTGGGACCCCAGGGGGGAACGTGTAGGTAGGGGGGATACCACCTCCCCATTTCCCACGTATAACCACTGTCCCTCCCTACTGGGCAGAGATAAGAATCTTGGGAGCCTGGGGGGCTGGCCCTGAGAAGGCCTGCCTGACCACGTCTGCGGTCTAGCTGCCTTACCCCCATCCAGGCAGCCTCAGTTTCCTCACATGACCAGTGTGGGCGGGCCCCCGGGCACACTTGCTTCCAGCTCCTGACCTGGCTCACTTCCCCCAGTGCACCGATGGATACCCCACGGCCTAGGAGGTGGGGAAACGTCAGTTTGCCCAAAGTCACCCAGTACTAAAACTTCCAGCTTGAGTGCGTTGTTTGGCAACAACCTACACATCCGGAGCGGTGGCACGAGGTGTGCAGCACGGCTCATCACAGGGTGGGTGGCCCGCAGCGAGTGGGGAGAATGGCGGCACCCCCCACGCATGGCCGAAGGCCGCGCTGTTGAGCGCAAGCAGCCAGGTGCAGAAGAGCGCGCACTTCGTGATAACATGTATATGGAGTTAAAAAATACCCAACTCATCTGTGGTGACAGAAGTCAAGAAGCAATGACCCTTGGTGGGGGAGGCAGGGCCAGGACCAAGGTGAGGTGAATAAGGCACCCAGGGTGCAAATGTTAAGAAGGCCCCCACTCTCGGGACCATGCAAATGAGACCCCAGAGTGAGTGTCCCCCTCAAATTTTGTGCCCCAGGCACCTCCCTCTTCTTACCCTGGTCTGGGCCTGGGGGTGAGGGACTGGAAGGAGGTCTAAGGCAGGCTTCTGAGGGGCTGACGTTCTGTGTCTTGGTGTGAGTGCTGGTTACATGGGGGGTTGGCTCTGAGACTTTCATGGGGCTGTGTGCTTTCTGTATGTATGTTGTTCTTCAGTAAAAAGTTTACTTAAAAAACATCCCATCCTGGCCACTCATGAGCTCAGGTCAGTCACTTCTCTGAACTCAGCTGCCTCAGATGGGAAATAGCGATGGAGCCGTCTGCTCTGCAGGAGGGGAGGGTCCCACGGTAATGCATGTGAGCAGGGAGGTGGGGACACTCAGAAATGTGCACCCTAGGCTTGCGCGGGGTTCCCCATGCCCAGTAGCCCCAAAGGCTGCTGCTTAAATAGTAAAGTCCATGATACTGAGCTCCCTTGAGAGCCGAGGCTTGGGGTGTCAGAAGCGCTGGTAGGAAGGAGGAGGCCTGAGAGGAACCGTTCTGTGCAAAGGCCCCTGGAGGCTGACAGCTCAGGCTCAGATCTGGCTTTCTCTGCACCCCGGCTCCCAGCAACTCCATTGACATAAACCTGAGCTTATCTTCCCAAGCACCTTCTTAGAGAGGCAGGCAAGTCACTTCACCTCTCTGGGTCTCAGTTCCTTCATCTATAAAATGGACACATGTAGCGCCTTCTTCCCAGAGAGTGTGAAGATTCAGCGAGTTACCCCATGTACCCAGTCTAGAACATTGCCTGCCCGTACACGAGCTCAGTGAATGGGAGCAATCCCTGGAACAATGATAATAACTGGGAAGTCACATAGCTGGTAAAATCCATACACAGGACTTGAGCCAGAACTTCTGATTCAAGCCCCAGGCTTGTGACAGGGGAAAGGATCAACTGTGTAAAGAGCCTGCAGTGAAGGGTGGTCCTTGGACCCGTAGCAGCAGCGTCACCAGGGTACCTATTTGAAATGCAAACTCTCAGGTCCCACCTCAGACCTACTGAATCAGAAATTCTAGAGAGGCAGCCGATGGTCTGTATTTTAACCGGGCCTCCTGATGATTCTGACGCATACGTAAGTGTTGAGAACCTGAGAACCTCTGATATACATTATATCTAATCTATGCAAGAGCCCTCTTGTGCTCATCTTCTGTCTTACAGGCAGAGGCAGGCTCAGAGATGTGCCGGACCCTGCCCAGGGTCACACAGTCAGGACGTAGTGGAGGTAGAATTCAGATCCAGCTCTGCGGCACTTCCAGGTTCACAGCTCTTACGATGCAGTGTGTCCTCATGAAGGTGCCTGCCCTCACACACCTGGCGGTAGCCAGAACTGCTCTGCTGGGGGCGGACATGCCTGCACAAATATGCCATGCATGGCCCCGTGGCCCGCACTCGCTCATGCCTGCCTCAGGGCCTTTGCCCATGCTGTTCCTACCGCCTGAAATACAATTCTCAAAAGGCTTGCCTCATCCCTTGGGTGTCAGCCCAAATGTCACCTCATCAGAGAAGTCTTCCCAACTAAAGTAGTCCCCTGACCCCTTGACTCTCTGTCCTATCACCTGTCTTTTCTTCATAGCACGTATCCCTGTCTGAAAGCATCTTATTCATTGGTTGTCTATCTTCTCCCACCACAGCGTCAGCTCCCTGAACACAGGAACTTACTCACCGCAGCAACTCCTAGAATAATTCCTCTCTGGCACGGATACTTGTTGAATGACAAGAAAGAACGAACAACCCGTGACATGCAGACGTGGCCCAAAGTGGTCCAGGTCACACTCGCAAGCAGGATACGTGTATACAGGCAGACCTGGGTCACTGTCAGAGGGAGCACCACATCCCGACACGCCAGGGGAACTCATTCTGAGCTGAGTCTAACAGAGCCCTGTGGAACCTGAGGCAAGGGGTGCCTCAGGCTGGCTGGGGGAGGGGGAGCCTGGTGGCACGTGTACGGGTATGCCTGGCACGTGTGCGTGTGTATGGCGAGAGGATAACTCACCTTCAGATCAGTGGGGAATTCCTCCTTCTTCATCAGGCCCGTGGCTGCCGCAATGTTCCCGGCCCCAGAGAACACGGCTCCTCCCAGATGGGACGCCTGCTCCTTGGTTTTTTCAGCCACTGGAGCAGGGAGAGAATTGGGGAAGGGGGTTGGGGACCAAGGTGAAGCGGACAGAGATGCTTTTCTCTCCCGTGCAGTGTCCCGGCTGGCCCCCCTCACGGAGCACACTCTCAGATATCCTTGGGGGTGTCCTCTTCCCCCGCCACCCCCCACCCTGCAGATCCCAGCCAGATCCCAGGCCCGAGGTGAGGGAAGGGGGCTGTGCCAGGGCTGGGCTGGTACCTGAGGCCACTCCTTGTACCACCCCCTCTCGAGTCTTGCTTCCTGCAGGGACAAAAAGGAGCACACATCAGGACTCTGAGCTGAGGGAGCAGAGGCTCTGGCGAGCGTGGTGGTTACGGAGCGGGCAGAGGGACCCAGTAGGCAGTGGGCATCATGGCCCCATCACTGCCTCCTCAGGCCCCCAAATTCAACAGGTGCCCCTCTCATGACTGCACTGAGCCCTCCAAACCTACTTCCCAAGGACTTTGAGTTCTCCCCCACTGTCTGCCTCTCCTCTACCTGAAATGATAGCCACACCCTCTGGGGGATGTTGCCTGGGAGCCAGCACTGTGCAGAGCACATTTCCTTTACTTCTCAGTCCCCGGTGAGCAGGTGGGGGTGGGAGTGGGGGGTGGAACCTCAGAGGGGGGGGTGTTCCTCTGGTGCCCTCGATGCCTGACCGCCCACATCCCACCTATGGACATTCACACCCGCCAGCCCCCAGTCTTCTTCTTCTCAAGACTCTTCTAACTGGGGTGTGAGTTCGTCCTTCCAGCCAAAGTGAGGAGTATCTCAGGTATATGGTGGGTCTGAGGGTGGGTCTGAGGGTGCCTGACACCCATGGCACAGGCAGGGTCTTCTCAGGAAGGTAGCTGCTGGGAAAGGCAAGATGGCCTGATTGGAGGTGGGGGGCAGGAGCCTTCAGGGTAGTGGGGAGTCTCCTATTCTGAGGATGTGGCAATGCAGACAAGAGCTGGTAGACCCGAAATGGGTAAATGGATGTCTGGGCGGGCTGAGACTGGTGGAAGGAGAGAACAGCATGGGAAAGCAGGAATCTCCCGGCTATGGCCAGCCTGACCATAGCCAGAGACAGCTGGTGGGGGGTGCTGCATGGCACCCTGTCATTCCTCCCACAAACATTTGTTGGCACCTGCTCTGTGCCAGGTCCCAGGGCCAATGGCTCAACGTCAGATGGGGGTAAGAGAAGAGCAGATTTGGCGCCCTGGACCTTGAGTAGTGGGGAGAGGGCTTCCAGCCTCCAAGGGGTACATGGTAGGGGAGGGGCACTGCCTGGGCCTTGACAAATGGGGAGCAGGTGGATATGCAGAAAGGAGACTGGGAAGGGTATCTCAGGCACAGGAAACCAGGCAGACAGGGCACAGAGAGGTGATCTTTCTGGACCTGCGCAGAGCACATCAATGCTGTCTGTGCACCTGGAGAGACGGAAACACGGACTGAGGCAGGACTGTGAAAGCACTGAGTTACAGGCTACAGGAAGCTGAGGCTTTAACGCGTAGGAACTGGGGCCCATTGGGGGTTCCCGGGCAGCGGGAGGAGCAGGAGATGCCAAACTAAGGGGAAGGGGATACTTCGAGTCTGTTAGCAGGGAGACTGCATCAGGGTGCCAGGGATACATAGGAGTGCGAGGGCTGGGTTGGGGGAGGGAGCAGGGAGGCCAGAGCTGGGGCCTGGCAGCTGTGGGCTCAAGGCTCCACGTTATCTCCATCACCTGTGCCCTAGTTCCGGCCACCCTCATCTGCCGGCTATACTACCTCCCCACAGGCCTCGCTGCATTTGGTCTCTCCCCAGAGGCCCTAGGAACCTTTCTATACTGAAGTCAGATCACGTCAGTCCCTAGTTCACAATCTCTCATGGCAGGTTGTAACGATCCTTTGCCTTGGCTAGCAAGGGCCCCCTCATGCGCTGCCTCTTGCCCATTTTTCTGATCTCATCCCCCACCACTGCTTCCTGCCCTCTGCTCTCCAGCCCTGTCTCCTTCAGCCCTTTTCTGCTTCCTCCAACTCCCCTCTTCCACCCAGCTCTTTTTTCTTTGGGGTTCAGCTCAAATGCTACTTTCTTTGATTACCTGACTGCAGTAGCCCCCATCCCAGCCACTTGATGTCAGATTCCACTATGGGAATGCTCTGGGTCACTATCGGGAGAGGCGGCACCTACTAGCACCTACTAGCACCTACTAGCATGGAGTAAGAAGTCAATCAATATTTTTCAAATTGCACAATCCCAAATCTGCCACAACCCTGGGCAGATTAACTAGCCCTCTTCCGCCCCCACAAAGGATAATTCTGCCTACTACACACCAGTAAGCCCTGAATCACCACAGAAATTCAGTAATTGTTAGTTTGGGGCCCTGCATCCCCTTATGCAAATGACCCTGCAGGCTCCCTCTCCTCTCACACTTAGGGTGAGAGATTTTAATCACTTCGCCTTTCTCCTCACACAGCTAGAAGCTGCAAGGAGGAGGGGCCGAGGCAATGATGGAACCACAGGCATCGGGAGGCAGGAAGACCCTAAGAGCAGTTCTGTGGTGGCCGTAGCAGGAGAGGAGGGCTAAGGTAAGGGGCAACCCGGTAACAGAAGAGGCAAAGCGTGCCAGGCGGGAGCTCTGGAGTCCGTAAAGATTGGCTCCGACTGCGGTTTCAGGTTTCAGCAGCTGTGTGACCTTGAGTGTGGTAGTTAAACCTCTGGGAACCTGGCTTTTCTTGGGCTGTGGAATGGGCCAGGGCCATGAAGTGAGGTAATGAATGTTAGGGCATTTCACACGGAACTTGGGAGAGTGGAAGAGCTCAACACCCGGTAACTAGTAACCATGTGAAGAATAAGAAAAAGGCTATCTGTTTTGACCCATGCATTGGTCCCTGGCCTTTCAGCTGAACCCCCACCCTCCCCAACTCTTTCTCCCCTCTCCCGTTCTCCCCCCCCAAAAGGTTTCATCACTGACCCAGGCTTTCTTCCTGTGTCCCCGGTGACCCCTGCTGACCCTGCCCCATCTGCTGACTCATATTCTCCCGCCCAGACCCCTCTGGCCCCACTCCCTCGGAGGACACCCGAACCCTGCATAGCCCCGGAAGCCTTGCCCCTTGCCCACCGACGTAGAGGACGCCCTCCTTGGTCTTCTCCGCAGCCTCGGTGACCCCCTGCTTGGTTTTCTCCGCGGCGGCCACAACGCCCTCCTTGGCCATGGACAGGCCCTTCATGAACACGTCCATCCTGGCGGCCTGGGGAGGGCGAACACACGGGCACGGGTGCGCTGGCCCCGCACCCTCACCCCAGCCCTTTCCCTGGGATGCCGGTTACCCCCTCCTCTCCCACCTGAGACCCCGGCCCCCTGCCGGGCCAGAGCCCCCTCCCGTCTTACCCCCTCCCCAGCGTGAGGCCACAGGGCCGCGACGAGTCCCGGCGTCCTTGAAACCTGGGGACGCGGGAGGAGCCACTGCCTCGGTTATCCCGGGCCCTGCAACCTGCAGCCCCGCGGAACTGGGGTGCTGGGATCAGCGCGAAGCCCTGGGGCCTGCCTGTACACACGACAGAGTCACAAGACCATACACACAAACATTCTCCACCGACACGCTCACGTGCACACACAGGACACGCAGACGTTCAAACGCGCACGGACACCCTGACACACACGAACACACGGGCGCGGGCGCACGTCCACACCGCCACCCCGCCAGTTGCAGACACAGAGCAGCAGTCACACAAACAGCCCAGGGCGCACACGGACACGCACCTGCCGGAACCCTCTCTCCATTCTCCAGCGGGTTCCGCGTCTCTGCTCCCAGCCCCTATCCCATCCCGCCCAGTCCCCTGTCCCTCCCCAGCCCCTTCCCCTACCCCGGCGTCCGGAGAGCGGCCGCCTCACCTGGAAGCTGGGCCCGGGCTGGGGATGGAGCGGCGGCGGCGGCTGCGGCTGCGGCTGCGGCGGGCGGACGCAGGGGCTCGGCTAGGCCGGGCTGGGGTGGGCTCGGGGCGGATGGGGAATCGGGGCCTCGCCAGGCGCCCAGGTCGGTCGGCAGCAGGCGGGGCGCGGGCGCTGAGCCGGGACGCAGCGGTGCCCGGGCCTTCGGTGCGTCGCCAGCCACGGATCGCGCCTTGCGCTCTGCTCGCACGCTCAGCCTCCGGCTCCTGCTCCCGCTCGAGCGCTGCGGCAGCTCTGAGCTCAGCGCCCCCTCTGGCGGCCGCACCGCCCCCTCAGCCTGACTGACAGGGGGCGGGGAGGGTGACATCTCCGCGGAGCCCGCTAGCCTCCCGGGGCAGGCCCCCGACGCGTCACTGAGAACCCCTGGGCTCAGACTCGCGCCCAGCCCCCAAGAGCCTAATCGGGTGGGGGAGACAATGCGGAGCGCCAAGAGTAGGGCAGAAATGCTGCCTGCAGTTGGCTTTGGGGTTCAAATGGGTTCGAATCTCCGCTGTGCTTTTTCTTAACTGTGAGACCTTGGGCTACTCAGCCTTCCTTTTCCGAATGCCAGTTTCTTTTTCTGTAAAATAATGGATGATTCGCTCAACGAATGTTGACTGAGCGTTTAGATAGGTGCCAGGCAGGTTTGAGTCTGGAGACAGTGGAAAAGGAAACCAAGGTCCCTGCCCTTGGGGAGTTTACAATGATATGTTTGTATGTGTGCAGAAATGGGACACAGGACTGAAAACAAACGTGTCAACACTTAAACCTAAAAGGTTGTTTCAGGTTGTGATGAGTGTTATGAAGATAATGGAATGGTGATGTAACAGAATGACTGGAGGAGGGCGCTTGAGACAGAGTGCCCAGGGAAGGCCTGTGTGAGAAGGCCAGTAGGAGCAGAGACCCCAGAGAGGCACCCAGGCCAATATGGGCAAGATCCATAGAGAGGGGACTGCAAGTGCAAAGGCCCTGAGACAGGCCTATGCTTAGGAACAGATAAAAGGAAGTGCAGCAGGAGAGCCAGGAGTGGATGAGGATGTAGACAAGATCGCCTTTTGTGTGTATGGTTATGGTGGGGATTGTCAAACGGCCGTAGAATGCCAGACACACATGGGCCCTCAGTTGGAGCTATGACAGAATTATGCCCAAGAAATTATGGGATCCCAGAGGAAGGGGACTTTGACAGCTTAGGGGAATCAGGGAAGCCTACACAGAGGAGGTGACATCTATGCTAGGTCTCATGGGAGAGGTAAGCTTTTACCTGGAAGACAGGCTGGAATGGTATTTTAGGCTATGGGTGTAGCATGGGCAAAGGCACTGTGGCTGGAAATGCAGGGTGTGTAAGTGACAGGTGAGGAGGTGAGGAGGCAGCCAGACTGTGCAATGGCCCGGGGAAAAAGTGTTCATAGGCCACTCGTAGAGCTGCAAACTGGTGCATGCTTTTTGGAAGGCAGTCTGCCAATGTTTAGCAAAAATATAAAGGCATGCTCCTTTTGAGCCAACAGTTCCCCTTCCAGGGATTCATTCCTTGGATCTACTCACACAAGCGCACAAAGCCATTTGTGCAAGGATGTTCACTGCAGCACGGAAAATAATGTCCATCCGTAGGGGACTGGCAAGTTAATCATGGGACTTCCATCCCGTGAAAGGAAGAGCAGGACCTGACGTGGGGTGTATCGAGAAATGGTGTGAAGCGAGAGAGGGGGTTGCTAAACTGCAATGTGGGGAACTAGTCCGTTTTGATACATAGACACACATAGTTATGTAAGACCCCTTATACACAAATATGTACATAGTGACATCTAGGTTTACACAGATCACACCAGCAAGGACTTCCAAAACACTGTTCACAGTAGTTGTCCCTGGCAAATGGGGCTGAGAGCACTCAGGGAGAGAAGTTTCTACATTTTATCACCTCCCTTCTTATGCTGTCTGCTTATTTTACTTTGAATAGTATTTTACTTGTATAATTTAAAAAGCTAGCAGGGGGGATGTCTGTCATTATTTTTGGCCTCTCAGCATTGGAACTGTCCCCTTCTTATGTTCGGGGGCTCTCCTACCTTCTGAGGCCCGGCCCACCTCCCCCGCTAGGAGCTGACAGTGCTTTCCTAGCCTTGCTTGAAGCCCAGACATGTGACCTCAGCCCCAGACAGCCCAGCCCCAGACTTGGAAGCTGCAGAAGGAGGGAAGGAGGCAGTCGGCTCTGGCGAGGACAGGTGGTGTTGGTGGTAGCGGCTCCCACCAGGGACCACAGGCGGCAGTGACACTGCTTCTGGGAGCATCTGGCAGCAACAGGGCAAGCTGCGCTGTCCATGGCCAGCTGTAGCACTGGGGGAGTCTTCTAGGGTCTGCTTGGCAGTGTGATTTGGAGGATTAATCCAGGATGTGTTGTCTTCAAGGGGGACTCTCTGGCCTTCCTAGAGACTTTCTGAGCTGCCCAGTATTGGATAATAAAATCCTTATCTGCTTAAATGATTTTTGTGACTCTCAACTAAGAACCCCAGAATGTCAAAATCAGTGTTGAAGAGGCAAGCAGGAGGGAGAAGAGGAAGAGAGAAAGGCCACATGAAGGGTGCCTGTATCTCTACTGTAGGAACTGGGAAGTCACCAAAGGGTATTAAGCACCAGGGAGACTGGAATGAGATTTGCACTTTGTGGGGCCACATGGAGGTGAACAGTTGGGCGAAGTGGGACACAGCAAGATCAGGAGAAAGCTGGAGTAGAATCCCCAGGAGGGATGATGGAGCCCGCACCAGGGAAGCCACAGTGAGGCTGGAACAGGATTGGAGGGACAGTTGGGTGTTGTTTAGGAGGTAACTTATTAGGTGTCGGGGAAGAGGGAGAGGGATGAGTTGGAAGATTTCCAGGTCTCTGGCTTGGATAGCAGGTGAGAGATGCTGTTGCAAAATGAAACAGACATTGAGGGGGCGCCTGGGTGGCTCAGTCGGTTAAGCGTCTGCCTTTGGCTCTGGTCATGATCCCAGGGTCCTGGGATCGAGCCCCGCATCGGGCTCCCTACTTGACGGGGAGTCTGCTTCTCCCCCTCCCTCTGCCTGCTGTTTCCCCTGCTTGTGCTCTCGCTCTGTCAAATAAATAAATAAAATCGAAAGAAAGAAAGAAAGAAAGAAAGAAAGAAAGAAAGAAAGAAAGAAAGAGACATTGAGGGGATGGGGCTGCTTTCAGGATAGGGTGAGGGGATGGAGAGCTTGTTTGAGGCCTAACTGGGGCCAATTCTGTGGTGCCTGATAGCCAAACTAGAGAAGGTGTCCAGCAGATAGGACATCTGAGCCTGGAGCTCGGGGAATCACTCAAGGCTGGCTTCGGGTATAGATTTGGGCCATGGTATACTTGGAAATCTTTAACATGTGGCTTTCTGAAGCAGGGAAATACCTTGATTTGTAGAAGTTGCCCACATCTGTGGTGCAAATTCTTTCTCTGTGATTGATTTCACTGTGAATGTGATGTCACAGAGCAGAGAATTGGGAAGAGATGGGCCATTTTACAGTATTTTCACCATACAGATAAAATAGGTAAGAACAATCTTAAGAGCATGGATAATAGTAAAATAATTAGGAAGCTATGTTTTGAGTATTTATTATCTGTTTTAAACATAATTTATACAACTATAAGTTTATATGATGTAATTTTCAATAACGACTTGAACACCTGGCTCACAAACTCCTGAAACTGGAATAATTGCTCTCATGAGCTGGGCTAAGGTAGCCCATTACCCCACTGGGCTTGGAGTCATTAGCATGGAGGTGGTGGCTAGAGTCATGGGGAGGATGCAATGCCCAGGAGAACATGGAGAGTGACAAGGAGAGGGTCCAGAACAGAATCCTGAGGCACTGCAAACTTCATGTGTGGCCAGGGGCAGAGGACCTGGCCAAAAGACTGAGAAGGAGCAGCACGGGGAAGAGGAGAATCTGGAGAGAGTGGTAGCAGGGAACCCAAGGAAATTGGAGGACAGCTGGTTAAATGCTACAGAGGGACCAAAGTGATGAGGAGTGATGAGTCCTCGGATTCACAGCAAGTGGGCCATCAGGGACATTAACAGTAGCACAGGGGCTATGGGAGCCCAGGAGGGAAATGGCACCTCCAGAAAGCCTCCAGGAGAAAGTGACATTCAGGCTGGGTTTTGAAAGATGAGAAGGACCTTACAAGTGATGGTGAGCATTCTCGGCAGAAGATTCAACAGGTGAAAAAGTCCAGAGTGCGAAGGGAGCAGAGGACAGGTTTCATTCTGAATCTGGCAAGAAGTTCATTTGACTGCTAATACAGAAGCTTAGGCAAAGCAGGTTTTTATTCTTTTACTTAAAGAAGTCCAGTGGTAGGCAGGCCACAGTTGGTTTGATGACTTCACATTCATCAGGAACCTAGACTCCTACCTTCCTGCTCCACCATTCTTAGCATGAATTCTACCTGCAAGGTCATCTCATGGTCCAACATGGCTGCTGCAGCTCCAGCCATCATATCTATGCAGAAAGCAGGAGGGGAGGAAGTAGGGTAAAAGAGTACCTGCCAGTTGTCTGTCTCATTCACAAGGAGTTTTCAGAAGCTAACAACTGCGTATCTCCAGGCTATGCCTAGCTATAGGGAGGCTGGAAAAGTGTGGTCGTCTAGCTGGGCATATGACTTTCCAGAATCACATTATGAGAAGGGGAGAATGATTACTGAGTGGACCACTAGCATCGCTGTCACTATTTCTTTTTGCACCCAACTTTTTTATTTTGAAAAACTTCAAACCTAGAGAAAAGTTGCAAGCATGCTACAGTGAACAAAATCTTCAGAAAAGTTGCAATATGAATATAATGAATACCCAATATTCTTCACCTAGATTCACCCGGTGTTAACATCGGCTGCATTTTTCTTTGTCTCTCTTTGTACTGTCTCCAGAAGAAGGCCGTGTGGTTACTGGGCCGCCACTTTGCAGCACAACGGGTTCTTCACCCTGTGTCACACTGCTGCCCACCTCCTCCCCCTCTCCTCTTTAGGGCACAGGATGGCAGAGCCCAGGGCCCTGGGCCTCTCTCTGGCTGGGCCCTAATCCTGTGGGTTTTCTGGGACCTCCCCTCGTTTCCATCTTCTCTCCCCCAGGAAAATGGGCCTCTTCATTCCTCTCTTCCCTTCCCTCTTCCTAAGAATGTACTAAGGAGAATGGTTGTTGAAGCCTGGGGGAGGGAAGGGTGGGAGAATATGGGGAGGGGTTGGGAGAAGATCCCCAGCGGGGCAGCTGGAGCAGAAGGCATTCTCCTAAGAGGATCACGCGGATGCTGGTGATCCCAGCCCTGCCTGGGTTTTTCGAAAATCCAGATGGGTCTTTGTAACTCTGTGTGCGGTGCCTGACAGTGTGATTAAACATTTACCAACATTCCTGCTGTCCAGAAGCCTCAGGGTAGGGAGGATGACAGGCGGGCAGGGTGGGAGCTGAAGACAGAGAGAGGAGTGAATGATATTTATCGTACATCAACCACGTCCCAGGCGTGGCATCATTATGTCATTAATCCCTAAAATCAATCCTGTGAAGCAGGTATTTTTCAATCCCCCCCTTACAGATGAGGGAGCCAACACCCAAAGAGGGGAAATCATATAACCAGCCATTGGCATCTCTTCTTCTCAGTTTCTCCCGAGTGCCCACCGTGTGCCAGGCACTGTTTTAGTACGAGGTTTAGCAGAAAACAAGACCACGAAGTCCTTGCTCTTCTAAAAGTTAAATTCTAGTAGGAAGCAACAGACAGCCAACGAACTAGTGACCAAATAAGATGTTTTAGATAGAGTTGCTCACGTCCAAATCAGTGAGGTCCACCGTGCAAAATCTAAAAGGTCAGCCCTCCGTCCTCGCCCTGCCCTCTGAGGCCTTGCTAAGAGCCGGGCCCTGCTTCAGGTCCTAGAGAGCACAGCTGTGGATGAGAGAGGCCTTGGTTCTTCTGTTCTGGTAGAGGGAGGCAGCTGAGTAAAATAAATAGGTAAAATATATGGTGTGTGAGGAGGAGCTATGCTGGGAGGGGAAGCAAAGAAGAGAAAGGGCATGGAAAGTGCTAGAGTGGAGCTGAGGGCTTGAACAGTTACATACAGTAGGCAGGGAAGGCCTCACTTGAGTTAGGAATTGAGGGGAGAGCCCGTGTAAGGTCCCGAGGCAGGAGCATGTGGTCTATTTTTTATTGAAACACAGTTTGACACAAAACGTTCATTCATTTCGGGAGTACAACATAGTGATTCGACAACTCCATAAGTTACGCCTTGGAGAGTGGTCAGCTCTAGATAAGACAGTCAGGGAGGCCCTCTTTGAGAAGGCAACATTTGAAGCCAGTCCTGAAGGACAAGAAGTCAGTCATGCAAAGAGTTGGAGAGGAAATGGCAAGTGTAAAGGCCCTGAGGCAGGAGCCAGTCTGGCCTGTTGGAGGATTAGAGTGCTTGGGGCACTGGGAGGCTGGGTCATGCAGAAATCTGCAGGCCCAGAACCTGGACTTTGGGTCACATCCTGGGTGTCCTGGAGGGTTTTAAACAGAGGACTTCAGTGATCAGATTAATATTTTAAATGAGCCCTCTGAGGGAAGTGGGGGATGTTCTGTAAGGAGGAGGAAGTAGAAGCAAGGAGAATGTTAGGAGAGACTTGGGCAGTGGCTCAGGCCAGAGATGGCAGGGCTTGCCTGGAGTGGGGCAATGGGGAGTAAGACGAATGGGCAGATTCAAGATATTTTAGGAACAGTATGGTAGGATTGAGGTTCTGGAGACCATTGTGCAGAAGTCTTCCACAGATAGGCTTGGGAGGGCTTTGAGTAGGGACCAGGGCCCCTTAGGGCCAGGGGGTTTGCTCCTAGGGTCTTTCTTTAGTGACCTGACTCCAGACTCCACAGGCTGTCCCATGCTGGAAGATGTGGAAGAAGGTAGGAAAGGGGTACCGTGGCTGGCAGCGTCGTTCCATGCCAGGCTCTGGGCCAGGACTCTAAGGCAGCTAAGACCGTGCCTGGCACTTGGGGAGGGTCCTTTTCTCCCTTTTTCTCCATCCAATATAGATTTATGATCTCTCCCCAAGCCTGGCCCTCCTCCAGTGCTTCCTCTGTCCAAAATTCTTTGACACTCTTCCAATCAGGAGGTGGGAGTACGTCCCTGTCTTTGAATGTGGGCCCGGGACACTAATAGAATACAGTGGACATGATGCTGTGCCAGGATTTGGGCCCAGGCCTTAAGAAACTGGCAGCGTCTGCTCCCTGTCTCTTGGGATGCCGCTTCTGGGAACCTAGCCACCGTGCTGTGAGGAAGCCAAGCGGCCGCATGGAGAGGGACATAGAGCTGTCCCAGCCAACACTCCCAGCTGAGGTTCCAGATGACAGCTGGCGTCAACTGCCCCACTGAGGGAGCAGATGACTCTAGCCCCAGCCTGGAAGCCACTCCAGCTGACGGCGCTTTGGGGCAGAGGCGAGCCGTCCCTATTGAGCACGACCTAAGTTGTAGATCTGTGAGCAAAATAGATGATTGTGGCTGTTTTAAGCCACTAAGTTTGGGGTGGTTTGTTAAGTAGCAACAGGTAGTTGGGACATTGTGGCCCACCTCTCCAGAGCCGATCCATCACCAAACAGCAGGGAGACTTCCTTCTAAACACCTGTGAAGTCCATCATGTTCTCGCCATCTTCCCTGTCACCTGGACAACTACATTAGCAACCTAATAGATCTCCTCCCACACACTCTTGCTACCACAAAGTCTGTTTCCTACACAGCAGCCCAAAGAACTTGCTGGAAAGCCCATATGATTACCTCCCCAGCCCATCTGTATCCACTTGAAGCATTCAGTGGCTCCCCATTTTCCTAAGATCAAGACCTACTATCCTTTCCTCCTTTGGGCAGCAGCCACACTGGTCTCGTTTTTTCCTTCAGTGCCCCATGTTCCTTTTGCCCCTGGGCCTTTGCACGTGCTGTTCCTGTCCCTGAGATGCCCTTCTCCATCCACCTAGTTAACCCTTGTTCATGCTTTAGGTATCAACTCAAACATCACCTCATCCATGAACTGCGTCTAGCTAGTGGTTCCTGAACAGCGTTCTTGACCAGCATCCTCAGGGAGCTTGTTAGAAATGCCAATTCTCAGGCCCAAGCCCAGGGCTAAGGACTCAGATTCTGGGGGCGGGGCCCAGCAGCCTGTTTAACAAGCAAGCCCTGCAGGTGATTCTGATCCATGCGCTTGAGAACTGCCACTCTAAAGCCCCCAGTTCAGGTCATGGACTTTATCCTTTCCCATCTGCGAACTCCTTTCCTTCAGAGGTTTGAGTCTGTGACTACACAGATGTTTGCAAGAGTACCTGCTGTCTGGCTCCCCCTGATAGAGCAGAGCACAGGGGCCACTCAGTTTTGGCCCCTCACTGCCTCCTGGCACCTAGCCCCATGCCTGGCAGGGACCTGGAGCTTAGGGCATGTGGGTTGGACAGATACTGACTGTCAGCCTCCAGGTGGTCAGGGGCTTCCCTGGGTGTGGGGGGAAGAGACTGGTCCCTTTATGGATCTCAGACCCTAAAAGTGGCCAAGGGGAGGGTGAGAAATTTGGGGAGGCCTCAGCTCTAGCAGAAAAGGGTGCTATTGAGAAGGATACCCCTCCCCCCCTGCACCCTGGGGTAGCCCTCAGCTGACTTGTATTGACCACAGCACCAGGCCCTGTGTTATGGGCTTATGCATTTTATATCACATTAATATAATGAGCTTCTGAGTTGTATATCATTAACATTCCCATTCTACAGATAAGGAAACGGAGACTTGGAGGTTCCGGTACTTGGCTGAGGTCAGGGCAGGGAGAATTTGAACCCAGGCTATGAGAATGTCGCACTGTCTCCCCCCAGCACACCCCCATCACTGCTGGGTGAACACTCAGATGAGCCGGGCAGCGGGAAGCATGAGCGCAGTGGGCCAGCGGGGCCGTATGGCATCCCATTTGCCCTTCCAAAGGGCAGCCTCCGCCGCAGGGGATTGTGGACCTACAAGGTGGAGACCCCAGCATTGTGAAACCTTCCCAAATTTTCAAGAGTAGCCAAAAATGTAGATTTTTAATATTTAATCTCCCTGTTTCTAAATGATTATATACTTTAAAAAATTCAGATGCTTCCAGAAGCCAGATCAGTGCTGGTGTCAGATGACATTGGTAGCCAAATGGGGGTGGTGAATGGCAGCAGAGGCAAACACGGAGACACTCCAATGCACAAATAAGGTCTCTGACCTGGCCCTGGACACCGGCTATGTCAGAGTTGCTGCTCCTGCCCTCTCTGGGATGGTCCCACTTTAAATTCGAGGCCCATCCTCCACGGGATGTGATTGCACTAAGAGCAGATCCCTAATATTGACCCTTACCTTCGTGTGACCCAGCCGGCGGCACATGGCCAGCACAATGTGGGCAGTGGCTGGTCACACCTGTCCCCCTCCCTCCTGCCTGCATGCAGAAGGTGCTCCCTAAATGCTTGCTGATAGAATGCATAGTGCAAGCCCTTTCCCTTCTGAGCTCCCACCACACCACGCTGGCTCCTCCCCACCCCGTGCTCTGGGTGGGTGGGGTAGCACTGCTGGGTTAAAAGCCGGCAGCTGGGAGCCAACTGGGATGAAGCCTAAACTGCTGCATGGCTGCTACCAGCCCTGTAAGTCCACCTCCCTGGCCCCCGTGCAGCAAGGGATGGGGCTGGGACGGCTGGGCTGGGGCTTGCTGCTTACCCCAATTCCTTTCTTTGGTTAGGCCGGAGAGGCTGAGGGTAGAATCCAAAAGTGGGAGGAGAAAGAGGAGAAAAAGGATGAGAAAGAGGAGGCAGCAGGGTCAGTGTTGATGGCAGAGGGGGCTCTGAATTCCCCTGGGGCCCTGCTGTCCCAGAGGAGGAAAGCCCGGGATGGGTGCCCCCAGGAGGTCAAGTTGGAGTTACACCCGCTGCTGAACAGGTAAGGCAGGTTTTGTGGCCTTGCACCAGACCTTCCTCTCTTGGCCCCAGTTCCTCATCCAAGAACGGTCAGAGCTGGCATAAGACTTGGGCCCTATTGGCCCTTCTGGCCTTAACTCAACTGAGATTCTGGGTTATGTTCCCCTATCCTGCCCCAGCCTTTCAGGATAACTGACTCCATTCACCCTGGGGACCCTGTGCCCAAATCCCATCTCTTTTGTCCCTGAAGGGGCATGAATTCCCCGCCAGCACAGGTGCTGCTGGTGATGGGCCTGGGAGGGCTCTCTGCTTCCTTCTGGCTTCCCCTCCCCCCAGGTGGGCTCTGTGGTTTTTCAAGAATGACCGCAGCCGTGCCTGGCAGGACAACCTGCATCTGGTCACCAAGTTTGATACCGTGGAGGACTTCTGGGCGTGAGTGTCTGCTCCTTGCAGAGAGGGCCAGAGCCAGGAGGCTCTGAGCTGGGGATCCTTCCCAGGCCCCACCCCTCCAAGGAGCTGTTTCCTATGCAGCTCTCCCAGCTCTCCCTGGGACCTCTGAGCATTTGCTGAGGGATGGGGCTTGGTGGGTCCTGCTTGGGGGTGAGGATCCTTGGGGCTGGGATATGGGCCCTCCTGAAACCTTCTTGGGGCTTCAGGAGAGAGCCTGGGAGGTGGGAGAAGCCAGGAGTTGGCCCTGACTTTGCTGCTCCAAAGCTTGTGGTGCTGGGCAAGTTCTCCCTCTCTGAGCTTGTCTCAGCCGCAAAGGGAGGGTTAGGCTGCCTGGTCCATGGGAGATCAAGGAAAGGGATCTAAAAGGTGCCCCACAAACCCTAGGGGTGGGTGAGAGTCTGGGGCTCAGCTGGAGGGGTGCCTGAATCCTCCTCCCCCCTGCACTGGGGCTCTAAAAGCCTCCCCAGGGGTTTGGATGGTCAGGGAAGGCTCCAGGAAGGTGGGATTTCAGGGTTTGGCTAAGTAGGGATGGACTTCCAGGCAGGGGGTGAGGGGATGAGTGTGAGCAAAGTCTTGGAGGCCTGAAGGCGGGTGGAAAACAGTGGAGTCTGGAAAGAAGTTGGGGGGACAAGGCAAGTTGGAACCAGGCTGTAAAAAGTCTGGACTTTCAGCCTGGGGTGGGGGTGGGGGGCTCTCTCCAGGATGTACGGTCACATCCAGCTGGCCAGTAAGCTCTCTTCCGGCTGTGACTACGCCCTGTTCAAGGTAAGCTCTGCCTCCCCACCCCTCGGGCCGCAATCCTCCTCAGCTTCTGCGTTCCTCCCTCATGGAGAGTTGGGGGGGTGGTTTCCACAGACAGCCTTTCTCAGAGCCCAGGTGAGACTTGCAACCTGAGGGACTGCTGCACAGAAGCTTGGACAGCGTCAGACTCAAGCTGTACCTTGTAGGACATTAAAGAGTCTGGAAGGGGAGGGGGGAGAAGGGGGATCTAGGAAGGAGCACAGGTTTCTGGCCCAGCTCCTTAACTGGGGACATGCATCAGGATTGCCCGAGAACATTCTGCATCAATGTTGTCTGGAGCTCCTGACCCAGCAGGTGTGTGCGGCGCAGCCCTGCCATCCATGTTTAAAGACTCCCCCGGGTGATTTACGCCCAGCCTGGGCTGTCGGCACTCGCACACACTACAGTTGCCCCAAAGGCTTCTTAACCGCCCCCACCCCGCCCCTGCCCCGTTTAAACTCTTGCCTGAAGAGACTCAATTCAGTAAAGGAGACAAACCTACGCCTCTACAAGGCTACAAAAGGTGACCAGGGTTGAGGAGCAGAGGCTTGGGGGAGCTCATGGGAGGGCCTGGGGGGCTGAGTGGCTGGTGGTGGAACTTGCCTGTTCACAGGGGATGGAGGCAAGAGGGAACCTGGTCTGTGGAGGCTTATTTGGGGGCCAGGGCAGGGCCCCGGGAGGGGGCCGGGCCCCCACTTCCCTTTGAACAAAGGGAGGCAGGTGACTTGTCCGTCCACCTCTTAGGATGGCATTGAGCCCATGTGGGAAGACAGCAGGAATAAGAGGGGTGGCCGCTGGCTGGTCAGTCTCGCCAAGCAGCAGCGCCACAGCGAGCTGGACCGCCTGTGGCTGGAGACCGTGAGTGGGGATGGGGAGAGGAGGGGAGGGGTGGGGGGGTCCCCCACTGGAAGAGGCCGGGCTGGGGTAGTGGCAGTGGTCTCCAGGATAGTGGGAGCACTCCCTGTGACTCAGGTGGAGGTCTCACCATCCTCCCTTTTTGGCCCCAGCTGCTGTGTCTGATTGGGGAGAGCTTTGAGGAGCATAGCCGGGAGGTGTGTGGGGCAGTCATCAACATCCGAACCAAGGGGGACAAGATAGCCTTGTGGACGAGGGAGGCAGAGAACCAGGCGGACGTGCTGCACATTGGGTGAAGTATCTCTGGCTCAGGGTCTGTTCCAGGGGAGAATGTGAGCGTGGGTGGTGGTTGGCCTGTGAGGGAGACCTCTGGAACTTTCCGTGTCATCTCCCCCATCTTCCTTACCCACCTGTATGAGGGTTTGGAATCCAGATTTCAAGCTATTTCTAGCAGGACTCTTCTTTTGCATTAAAGAGTCCTGTTTTGGGTTTCCACATAGGTAAGACACACAAACAGTGATGGTGGCTGGAACCACGTAGGAGCTCTGGGCAAAGGACCCAGAGTCCCAGGTTATCTCCAGGACCTGCTGGGACTATCTCATTTCCTCTCCTCCTCATCCTCCAGGCAGGTCTACAAAGAGCGCCTGGGCCTCTCCACGAAGATAGTCATTGGGTACCAGGCCCATGCAGACACGGCCACCAAGAGCAACTCCCTAGCCAAGAATAAGTTTGTGGTGTGATGAGACCTTGGCACCACTCCCCATTCACTCCCTGCTGTGTGTATGTGTGTGTGTGTGTGTGTGTGTGTGTGTGTGTGTGTGTGTGTGTAAGGGGGTGCTGGGCCACAGTGCTGATGCTGGGCAGGACTGGGGGGTAGAGAATGGGGTTCTCACATGTCCTTGAGTGAATATGAACATTCTTTAACATGAGTGGGGGCTCAGGCCTAGGGACAGCTCTGTGGTCGGGGAGCCAGTCTGAGGACCCAGGAAAGGTGGAGGAAAGCCCTGAGTGTCTTTGTCACTGAGTATCAAACCCATCTGAGGGGGGTTGGGGTGAGTCACTGGAGGAAGCGGAGCTCAACTGAAGGTGGCGCGGAGCTCAACTGAAGGTGGGAAGATGACAAGAGCATCCTACAGTCCAGCACTTAACTCTGTGAACCCCTGGGAAAGGGGCTGGGTGGCTTGAGGGCCAGGCTCTTCTGTTTTGTGGGGGGGCCCCAAGGCCACTGGCACTCAGCTGGGGCTCGAGGACACGGTGTGGGAGGTGGGGGGAGGCTCTCCTCTTTGCGATCGCTCTACTTCAAGCCTTTGAGTTACCTTCTCATCAGATTTGTAGCCTTGGGATCCTACCCTGTATCTTGTACTTTCCCTCAACCAGATGTGGGTGGGTCCCTGGAGCAGAGCTCTCCATCACAAGGTTTGGAGGCTTAGAGGCAGAACCCCATTATCTCACAGACAAGGGTATCCTCTTGCCCTTTCCTCAGCTGTGGCCAGGGGTGTGTGGGCCTTGCCTGCCTCAGGGTCAGGCTGAAGTGGAGGCGGGTAGATAGATGACGCGTTGGCCCAGGAGCTGTGGACAGCGGTGGTTAGGTCTCCTCGCCCTTCTGCTTGAGTGGAGTAGCCGAACGGTGATGAAGTTTAAGCCCTTTTCTGTTCCTGTTCTAAATAAACACTTTCCAGCAAAATTAGAATTATTTTTGAGAGTTCTAAAATTAAGATTTGCCCCCCACCCCCCGCCCCCCCGCAAATCTTAATCTCCTGTCCGGCCTTGAGGGGGCTCATGGGAGACCCCCAGGGCCCAATCAGGCCCAAGCTAGTACGGGGAGAGGGGTAAGACAGGAAGAGTCGGGGACAGGTTTCCTCGTCAGAGGGGTTAGAGCCAGGGGGTCGGGTATATGCCTCTGGCAACGCCGAAGTGTCAGGGAGCAGCAGGCGCGGCCCTCACAAGACCCAGCTGTCATCAGGCTTGTATCTGAGCCAGTATAGATAGAGATGAATTTCCGTTGAGTGAAAAGCGCATCTGATTCGACTACACTGTGAGAAAACGGCCTGCATGTGTGTTAAAATCACCATCCCTGTTGCCATCTCCATCTCATCAGAGTAGCAGTTACTCCTCTCCAGGACTGGGCTCCGACAGCAAGGCTGGGGACTGGGGTGGCGCTGGTACTGAGCCTTGTAGGGTAGGAGTAACTGGGGGTGCTTCGTGCCTGCAACTTGCCGTGCCATCATCAGGCTTCTCAGGCAGGTCCGCAGGATGCTGGGGAGATCTAAGCGGCGGCCGGCGCTCGGGGCGGGGCCTGTATGGGGGCGGGGCTCGGAGGACCTGACTCAGGCCCAGAGGCGGGGCTCCGAGGGGACAGAGTAGGGCAGGGGCGGAGTCAGGCTTAGAGGCGGCGGGGCTCCGACGGGACTGCGCGGGCACGGAGCTGGGCGGTCCCTGCGGGGCGGGCGGGGCCCGACCGACGCTCTGTGTGGCCGCGGCCATGAAGCCGCAGCCGCCGGGCTAGGCCCCGGGCGGCTCTAGCCCAGGGCGGCCGGTGGAGGGCTGGTCCCGGCCCCGGCTCCGGTTCCCGGGCCGGCGGGCGGGGGCTCACCATGCCGGGCAAGCATCAGCACTTCCAGGAACCCGAGGTCGGCTGCTGCGGGAAATACTTCCTGTTTGGCTTCAACATTGTCTTCTGGGTGAGAGCGGGGTGGGTTCCGGGCCCCGTGCTGGGGGTGGCGGGAGAAGGAGGTTCAGTCCCCTCCTTGGTTGGGGGGGACCACTCCCTGCCTTAAGGGCTTGGGACCGTCACCTCTCCCCACCCCCTTCTTCCCACTCCCACCTCCACGCCCATTCCCAGGACCGCTCCAGGGAACTGCGGGGAGGCCCGGATTGCTGGAGGCGGGTCCCAGGCGCCTCGGGGGTAGGGTATGGAGGTGGAGTCTCCCTGTATCTTCCCAAGCCCGGGTGGAGAAAGGGGAGGTGTTTCCTTGAAGGTCTCAGGGACCTGTCTCCGGTCCAGCTCCTTTGCTACCCGGGAGTGTGGGGTGTGCGGTGTGCGCTGAGCTCCGCCCCTGGTTTAGTCCACAGGGAGGAGTGTCCGTGAGGGGAAGGGCCGGATCCCCTCGCCTAGTCTTTAGCTCCTGTAAGGCGGGCGGGAGGGGGGCGGGTAGGTCAACCTGCTCCATACTGAGAGCTTGCGGGCTGGGAGGGCCAATAGCTCTAGTCCTCCGCTGGGGATAGGAGGTTGAGACACTGTTGAGACGTCCTGAGCTGGCCAGGGGAACAGAATTCAACATTCCACAGCTGACAAAACCGAGGCTTCTGGGCGGTGCTGCCCCTGCCAGAGAAGGGAGCTGCTAGGGCCCCTCCCAGGGTGGTGCCTGTGCCCCTGGGCCCTGCCAAGTCATCTTTCCCTCCTCCCTCCCCCATCCCATCTCGCCAAGGCTGCTTGCTGCCTCTGCAGTCTGTGTTCCTGTTGCCTTCAGTCAAAATTCCAGGCCCATTCAGTTTTGTTCAACAAGACTGGCGCTGCCCTCTACCCATGTGCTGCCCATGAAGTCACCCGTGTGTGGTGGGCTTTTTGGCTCCAGCAACTCGCAGCTCTCAAGGGTGTGGGCAATGTGCAGAGAGTACTGGTGGGGTTGTCTGGAGGCCTGGGTGTAGCAAGCCTAGCTTTGAGACTGGCAAGTCCCTTCTCTCTGGGCCTCAGCCCCCTTTCCTGGGAGGGGTGATAATAAAGCCCACCCCTCAGGGTTGTTAGGCAGAGTAGATGACTTCTAACTTGTATGCACACAGCTACTTTGTTATTTATTATCTACGTTTTATGGATGAGGGAATTGGCACAGAGAGGTTAAGGCATTTAACCTAGAGTCACAAGGCCAGTAAGTGCAGAGCCAAGGTACATACCAGGGGGCAGTGGGTGGGGGCGAGGCAGAGCATTGAGCAGAGTGAGTCCCCGGATGACAAGGGGGCAGGCAAGAGAAAGTCAAGATTGTTCCAGGCACACCCACTTTTGCAGGGGAGTATGGGTGGGGAGCCAGAGCAGGAAAGGCCCCAGGGCTGGGACAGTGTTGGAGGTTTTTTTTTTTTTTTTTTTTTTTTTTAAGATTTTATTTATTTATTTGAAAGAGAGGATGAATGAGAGAGAGAGAGCATGAGCAGGGGGAAGAGGAGAAGCAGACTCTCCGCCAAGCAGGGAGCCCAACGTGGGACTCGATCCCAGGACCCTGGGATCATGATCTGAGCTGAAGGCAGACGTTTAACGAGTGAGCCATCCAGGTGCCCCAAGTGTTGGAGTTTTATGTTGAGAGCAGTGTAAAGCAGTGAGGGCTTCAGTGCTGGGCGGTAGGTCTGTTTTGGCTTTTGTTTTGGAGAGAGATCTGTCTGCCTTCTAGGGGAGGGTGGGTAAGGGGCAGAGGGTTTGGAAGTTGGGAGACCAGGGAGGAGTGCTGGGGCAAAGCTGGGGGTGGGGAGTGGGACGTGAGGAAGGCTTCAGGGGAAGTTATGAGGACCAGGTCATTTAGGGGGGCCTAGAGAAGGTTTCAGGTTTGGGTCCAGGTGGCCAGAGGGAGGTACCTATCAACAGGCCCAGAGATTTTTGTTTGTTTTAATGGAAAGTGGATCTTGGTGTTACCCTTCTGAGAACCTTCCAGCGATTAATACAGTCCGGACTCCTCTAATAGTCTCCAGCACCCTCTGGGGTCTAGCCCTGCTGCCCTTCAGTCTGTCCCTTGTACCACCAAACTGGATCTTACCTCTGGGCTTCTGCCAGGCCCTCCACCTGAAATTTTCTTCTCCTCTATACACTTTTTCATCATTCAGAGCTCAGCTAGAATGTCCCCATTTCCCCTAAAGAAAGCATGCCTCCACCGCCCCCAGTCACTCCCCATCGCATCACTCTGTTTGCTTTTCTTTAAAGGATCTGTTGGTATCTGAAATTACCTTGTTTGCTCACTGTGGATTTCCCCCACTGGAGTGTAAACTCCTTGAGAGCGGAGAGCTCATTTGTCCTATTTGCTGATGTATTCCCCGCGCATGGAACTGAGCCTGGGACGTGGAGGTGTTTGCAGCAGGCAGGTGGACCTGGCCATCTGGAGCCAGGGAGAGGTTGGGGTGGAGGTCCGGGAGATGCCAGTGTCTGATGGTGTGCAAATAAGTATGAAGGAGGAAGAAGGGCAGAAGGCTGAAGGTGGACCCTGGTGGGGTTGGTGGCCATGTGCATAGGGCAGGTGAAGCAGTGCATCCTGGGAGGGAGGCTGAGAAGGGGTGGAAGGAGGAATGGTGTTGAGGTAACCATGGAGGTGTTCAGAAAAGAGAAAGTAGTGGTCAGTTGCCTGTCTAAAGGCCATGGGTGGGTCAAGTGGGATGAGGCAGGAGAAGTGATGTTTGGTTTCACATCCCAGATCTAGTGTGGGGGGAGGGAAGGAAAGACTTTAGAGAAGAATACTGCAGTGGGAGGAGCCTGGGGTCAGAGAGAGGAAGGCGTTAAAAGTGGGTGGTCATGGTGGAATGGACCGGAATTGGTGGGGGGAAGGGAAGGACCCTGTGAAAGGAAGTGGGTGGGAAGGTGTGAGGAGGGGGTCATGGCCTTGGGCTGGGGCAGGAGGGGCACTCTCCATGTGAGACTGGATATCTGGGGAGCAGCCCAGGCTCAGGCATATGGCCTGGACATCCAGGACTCTTCCCAGTAAGGAACTGAGGCAGGATGGTGGGCGGTGCTTAGAAGGTCCAGTCAGAACTGTGGCCAGATGTTTTCAAGGGCATAGCCACCGGTCCAGACGGGGGTCCCTCAACTGGATGCTGCTCACATCAGGATTCCTTGTCATTCAGGGGTCTTTGCTTGGGAGCTTTGAAAACAGCACAGAGTGGGGCGGCCATCACAGAGTTGCAGGGCAGCAGGATGGCCAGATTGGGAGGAGGCAGAGAGGAGGCTAGGAGCCCGGAACCCAGAACAGGCTTGGTGGGAGGAGAGGCTTAGGACATTGCTGTTGCTGCTGCTTGGCAGGAGTGACCCAGCCACCCTCTGCTGCAGTGCTGAGCTCCGGGAAGGGCTAGGGTGGGTTCAATCCTTCAGGCTGTGTTTTGTGGGGGAGAAGCATGGAAATGTGTTCTTGGGGAGGTAGAAAGGACCCTGGACCCCATTTATAGTCCATTCCCCTTATCCTCTCTCTCCCCCGGCTTTCTGAAGACCCTGACTACTAGAGGGGGAGGGACTCTCCTGGGGGTGGGGAAGGGTGCTGACACTCCAACCCTTAGCTCTTTGCTGCTGCTTCTGCAGGTGCTGGGAGCCCTATTCCTGGCCATTGGCCTCTGGGCCTGGGGTGAGAAGGTAAGGTGGTGGAGTCGGGTGTGGGGCTGCCATAGGTTGAGGTGGTGGCAGGACCAGCACGACCACTTGCCTCTGCTCCCCTGGCACAGGGCGTTCTCTCCAACATCTCGGCACTGACAGATCTGGGAGGCCTCGACCCCGTGTGGCTGTTTGTAGTGGTTGGAGGCGTCATGTCGGTGCTGGGCTTTGCTGGCTGCATCGGGGCCCTCCGGGAGAACACCTTCCTGCTCAAGTTTGTGAGTGCACCCCCACCTAGATCCACTGGGGACCCCAACCTCCTCCCACTGACTTCTTGCATATAGTTAGTACTTAATGGGTAGTTTTATTATTATGTTATTATAACAATAATCATCAGAATTGTATTATCTATATTTGTGGGATACTTTCTGTTGTGACTGAAACCCAGTGGCCCAAGCATAAAAGGGTATTTATGGGCTCACTAAGAAAAGCCCAGGGGTATGCCAGGCGGCACATTTGAATCAAGGGGCCACCACAGTGTCACTTGGCCTGGTCTCTCTGTTTCTCTAGTCCTTCCAGTTGGCTCCATTCCCCATGGGGTAGAAGGATGCCCACGAGTGGGTGGGAGCTAGCTTCACGCTGCCCCTCCAGGAGCTCCTACTAGAGGCCGGGGCGCTCTCTTCCCAACCCATGGGCCAGTCCTTTAATTGCATCTCTCTGGTTCTGATTGGCTATCTCTGGACCAATCCCTGTGGCTCGGGGAGAGGTAGCGCTCTGATTGGTGGGCTCCCGGTGCAGGCCCAGCCCTCTGAATGGGAAAGGAGGTGGAGATGGCTCTCCCTGAGCCGCAGGGGCTGAAGGTGTATATGTGTAGGGTGGTTTCTCAAAGAAAACAGGGTGACTACCAGAGGAAGCGGAACGGATGGGTAGGTAAGAACCGCGCTGTCCTTTGCCGTCACTAAACAATACTAACAGGAGAGAAGGTGGGGCCTCTTGGCTATCTTGGGGTGGGGATGGGGGTGGTGGGGGGAGCTCTGCCCCTCGGCAGCCCCGGCCCTGCGTCTCTGACGCCCACCGTCTGTGTGCCCCCACCCCAGTTCTCAGTGTTCCTCGGCCTCATCTTCTTCCTGGAGCTGGCAACAGGGATCCTGGCCTTCGTATTCAAGGACTGGATTCGAGACCAGCTCAATTTCTTCATCAACAATAACGTCAAGGCCTATCGGGACGACATTGACCTCCAGAACCTCATTGACTTTGCTCAGGAATATGTGAGTCCCGCGCCAGCCCGGGCCACCTGCACGAGGGGGCTGCTGGGCAGATGTGTGAGAGAGCAAGTTCCCTGTGTTCTGGGACTGTTCCCCTGCCCACGCCCCAGGGAAAAGAGCCAGAAGGCCCCCTGTCTGAGGCGAAGCCAGCTTCTGTGATCCCTGTAGGTCCCCACTGGGCCTAGTTCTGCAGGGATACATTGTTGGGGAACAGAGGCCAGAGGCTCCAACCTGGCAGCTCCTAGGCCAGGGTTTACAACACACTTAAAGGACGAAATTTGATATAAAAAATACAGATTTCCCCTTCTAAGAAAGTCTGGACCCATGGTATTAGCTGGGGTTATATTGCTGCTGTCCCCTTTGCTGGTACAGGAGCTCTCTGTTTGCCATCATCTCTGGCACTCTGTATTTTATTATACCTGTCGGCCCTCTTCTCTTGTTTATGTTGTTTGGCCTCCGAACTTACTCGAGTTTGAGACCTCCTCCCTCCACAGAAGCTCTGCTTTTATACTCCTATACTTAACCCACGTGAAGAAGCAGTCAGCGAACAGTTCACGAGATCCCGGACACCTCGCGCCTCACCTTCTCTGCTCACAGCCGCCTCCATAGTCCCACAGCTTCAGCGCCACCCGCCCCGAGTCTGTTCCGGAATCCAGAGATGAACCAGAGCTGGGACCTGCTTTGAGGAGTTCCCAGCTCAGGGCAGAAGCAGACATATAGCCAGGCCATTAGGATGGGATTGATTTGTTCATTCAACACAGATTGGTACAGACTTACTGTGTGCCAGGCCCTGGGCCAGTTTTTGGGAGTTCGGTGGTGATAAAAGCTGGGATCTGTCCTCATGGGGATGGCAGTCTGGGGGCAGAGGCAGATGATAAGGAAAACAGACAAATATGTGTGCGTGTGTATATAAAAATAATAAATTGTGGTAAGAGCTGAAATGGGGAAGGGTGGAGATGAGGAGGGCTTTGGAGAAGAAGCAGGGCTGTGGAAAGAGGGGCAGATGTTCCCCAGCAGGCACAGGTGCTGAGTAGAGCGAGGGGAGGCAGGCAGAGGCCAGGCTGTTCGCTGGGACCTGTGCACACAGAGCTGCACGGTCATGGCTGCCCCCCCCCCAGGGGGGCCCACCTGTGTCTACGCTCAGTGGGTCCCTTGAGGGTCGGCTTTCCGTGGCAAATGGGTTAAGGCCTTTGCTTCCGTGTCCGCCAGTTCATGAGCGTGCTTCAGGGTGGCCGCACGCTCGCTATTCCTGTGCCTAGGGAGGCAGTGCTGGATGTGCCGGGTAGGGTGATGGGGATATGGGTGCTGTCAGCAGCATCGATGGAGAGTGATGCAATTGTTATGAGGCTGGCGCAGTTGCCCTCCTGTCCCTGCAGACGGGAAGAGAGAAGGTCTTCATAAAATCTCTGAGGCCAGTGTGGGGGACGCGGCACAGACATGGGCTTCAGTGGTGCCTCTCCCCACAGGGCTTGGCCTGACACCCACTTCTCAGGGCACCCCTTCCCAGGGCCCCGCTGCTCCCACCAGCCTGGGCAGGAGCGTAGTGCTGCTCTGATGGGTCTGGGCTGAGGTCCGGCCTTTCTGTTGGAGGGGGTGTGGCGGTGCCCACCTGCCTAGCTGCCTCCAGACCCCCTCCCAGCCCAAACCTACCCTGTCTCCTGCAGCCTGGGCCTGTCTCCAGACTGGATGGGGCTCCTGGGGCAGGCGTGGTTCACCTGGGGCTCTCCTGTCACCCCTTAGTGGTCTTGCTGTGGAGCCCGAGGGCCTAATGACTGGAACCTCAATATCTATTTCAACTGCACTGACTTGAACCCGAGCCGGGAGCGCTGCGGGGTTCCCTTCTCCTGCTGCGTCAGGGACCCTGCGGTGAGTGGGGCCCAGTGAGGAGGGGCAGGGGGATCCCAGCGCACAGGCCAAGTGTGGGGAAAATCCACCCCAGGGCTTGCTGGGCTCAGCCTTGCTCTGGGGACCTTGGATGTTGTGGGGAGGGCATTTTACATGGGAGTCCTCCTAGTAGGCTGAGGACTTCGTGTCCGTGGGCAGCAGGGAGGCCTGCTGGGGTAGGGGCTGCACCCCTTCAGCAAAACCTGTCTCTTTGATGGTAGCGAGCCAGCTGCCACACCCCTGGGCCACCATTCTGGAGTGGCAGGGCGTGGGGATTCTGACCCCTTTATGGCTTTCTTTAGAGCAGAAACTTCTCCCAGGGACATCTGTCCCATCACAGTTCAGCTGGGACACTGAGGGCCAGGATTCTTCCCACTCTTATAACACACAGGCAGGCAGGATTCCAAAACAGGAGGCAGCTCAGGCTGGCGTTGGTGGCCGTGTGTCCTGGCGCCGGGGAAAGAGGTACATGGGCCTCAGGGAGCCTCACATAGTAGTGGTGGGCATGGCAGAGTCTGTGGTTCCATCTGTTTCCCCTGAGAAGCAGGAACCGTTGCAATGCTGGGCACCTTGGGCCCCTGTGGGGTACCCCCTCACCAACTCGCTTATTGGTCTGTTTTTTCTCAGGAAGATGTCCTTAACACCCAATGTGGCTATGATGTCCGGCTCAAACTGGTGAGAGGGGTGGGGACAGAATTGAGGGCACGGGGAAGGGAAGGGCAGCTTCCCATAAGCTCCTCTGAAAGGCCTCAGGGATTATGGGGGAGGGCTTGCTGAGTCCTAGGAACCATCCAGGCACCTAGGGCTTGGTACTGCCAGTCATAGGGCCAGTGGACCCGTGGGCACAGACACGTGTCTGTTTGCTCATTTCAACTCTTTGTCAAGCACCCACTGGTGCTCACACCTGGCAGTGCCCTGGACACTGGGGATTCACGCTCAGGAGATAGGCAGACACAGCCCCTGCTCTCAAGGAGCTCCCACTCCAGTAGAGGGAGAAAGACAGTAAGCTCACGGATAAACACATATGAACAGTAACGTGACAATTTCAGCCAAGAGCTTGGAAGAAAATAAAGGGAGGTGATGGGATTGGGGCCGGGTGGCCAGGGAAGGCCTCCTGGAGGAGGGAGCATCTGTCCCGAGACCCTGATGATCTGAAGGAGCCTGTCACGCAAAGCCTTGTGGTAGAGCTCCATCCAGCCAGCAGGTACTGAGATGTCAGGCCCTGGCGCGGAGATGAGCCTAGCAAGCTGGACTGAGAGGAGGCCCGTGGGGGTGGGTGGGCCAAGCCCCTTGCCTCTGTGTCCCCAGGAGCTGGAGCAGCAGGGCTCCATCCACACCAAAGGCTGTGTGGGCCAGTTCGAGAAGTGGCTGCAGGACAACCTGATCGTTGTGGCTGGGGTCTTTGTGGGCGTCGCTCTCCTCCAGGTACTGCCTCAGCACAGCATGCCCCCCACGCCCCCGCCCTGCCAGCAGACCTTCCCTCACTTTGCCCCTTCGTCTTACAGATCTTTGGTATCTGCCTGGCCCAGAACCTTGTGAGTGACATCAAGGCAGTGAAGGCCAACTGGTGAGGCTGCCACACTGGCTGTGGCCACCTGCCTGGCCTACCCAGGGACCCCCCTTCCCCTGCCATTGGACCCGTGATGCGCAAGGGTGTGGGTGTTTCTGCTTGGACCTGAGCTCCGTAAGGGGCTCGAGTGTGGGTGTGCTGTGGGCCCATGGAGATAGCTGTGTGCCTTTGCCGGGCTGCCTGTCCTGGAGCTGTGTGCGTGGAGGGCGGGTGTGTCTCTGTGAGTGTGCACAGGGAGCCGCCATCTCAGCTGCTGTTGGGGGCCGGGCTCTCCAGGGATGGCACAGCTGAGACGGTGCTGGCCAGGTGGGTGGGAGGGGTCTGCCGTGTCCCTGCCCAGGCTGGGACACGCTTCTCTGTGCATGGCTCTTAGCGCAGGCTTGGGGCCTGCTGTTGCCTGGGACTCAGCCTCAATGTCTCTGACTTCAAAATGGGTCCAAGAATTTTCTCTCCTTCGCTTGCCTCTCAGGGTCCAACATGATGATGGCTACAAACTACTCAAATAAACAAAACCTTGAAAACCACTGGCTTACGCCCACCATCTCAGAGGTTCTGTCAGCTGCAGGGCCTCAGCAGTGCTGTCCGCCTGGGGCCCCGGCCCGGACCCGCCCTGCCAGCGTGTTTTCTTGGCCTGGGTAGTGTATACATTGAACCAACCTTTAAAACTTGGTATATTTCACATAAAAGTCCAGATCCCCAGCATCTTGTGAAGAATGGCCACCTGGCCACAGCAGCTCTTCAGTGGCATCGTCTCCTGGGACACGTGCTTCCCGTTCTCTGAGGGACCCGCCTGGCCTGTTCTGCTCACCTAAGTACCCTGCCTGCCTGACCCTGTAGGCTGGGAGTTGGCCTCCCCCACCTCTGCAAGGTTTTCCCCTACAAATGCTGCGAGGCTGCTGTGGGCCAAGCCCGGATTGAAGCCTGGGAGTGTGAAGAATGGGGAGGCTGGAGCCAGCCCCAAAGAGGCCACAGCCTGGGAAGGGTCTGGTCCTCCTGGGGGCTAAGACGGATGCCAGCGTGCCCAGGAGAGTGGCTGAGGGGTGGGATGGAGATCAGGAAGGTTTTGGGCAGTAGGTAGCTGGAAGCCTGAGCTTGGCACCCATGGGGAAGGGGGAAGCCAGGTTTGGGGGCCATTGTTGGTTGACACCTACCTAGGCTCACTTGGAATCCAGTTCAAAATCTTCCCAGTGGCCTGTAGAGTTGCCTCCTGGTCACTAGAGGGCGTGCCAGCACAGCATTACCTGGGTCTGGCTTTCCTAGGGAAACCCCACCCGGGTACAGCCTTGTGCCTGGTGTGTCCACCCTCCTTACTGGTTCTTTGGGTTTCAGGGAATTTACAAACTTCTAAAGCAGCAGACTGGCTCAGATTTGGGAAGTCTGGCTGCTGTTGTCAGACCTGCACAAAGGTGTGTGTGTGGAGTGAGCATTTGCGGTGAAAGAGGGTTGGGCTAGTGCACAGATCTCTTAGGAGCCCTCGGGGCCAGGTGGGTTATAAAAATAAAGTAGGCCTTGGAGTTGTGAGGCCGTTGCAGTGCGACTTTAATTTTTCCAATGGGAAAAATTCTAGAGATGGGACATAGACGTTGCTTTGTGATGAGAAATATTTGCATGATTGAGTCTGAGTCGCTAATGGCAACTGGCCTTGAGTGACAATAAGATGTGGTAGGGACTGTGGCAAAGCACAGATGTCCTACCTGAAATCGGTGGCTGTCATTCAGTTGCAGGTAATTGCTGTAAAGCAGGAATGTAGGAAGGTCTAATGCGAGAAATCTGGAGAAGCCAAAAAGCTAGATTTTTATGTGAAGTATTCCAATTTTTAAGTTGTTGGCAACTAATGAAAAAACATTTTAAGCCCTTCTAGTCACACTAAAGGTGCAGGGGCCAGCTATGGCCCCTGTGCCCCCTGTGCCACCATAGATCCCTCTGGGACAGTCCCCCGTGGGGGCCCTGGCGACTCCGCTGTTGAGGAATGCGGGGAGCTGCTGCAGGTGGGTGCGGTGTGGGGCAGGCTTCCAGCATCGGGGCTCCCAGGTGCAGGCTGGCGGTGTCCTCGGGTCTCTGAGAGACGCAGGCCTTGGGAGGTCTCTACATACTACAATAAATACGGCTCGCAGTATCACGCACACGTCTTGTGGTTTCTGATTGTAAATGCTTCCGCCTTTCATTTTCCCTCTCAAACTTCACAACCTTGTGAGGTGCGGAGTCTTTTCCCAATGAGGAAACGGGCTCAGGGGAAGGAGCTGCCCAGAGCGCACAGCTGGGAGGGGGCCCCCCGATCTGACCCCTCTGCTGTCTTGCACGGCACCAGTCCTGCCCTTCTGCGGCAGCAAGGTGGGACCTGTGCACCTGAAGTGCCAGCTCGTGAGTGTGAGCGGAGCACCTGCTTAGGTGTGCAGAAGTAGAGGAAAGGTCAAGCTCCTGGCCCTCGTGCTGCACTCTTGTGCAGGGGACACAAAAAACAGGTAGGTGCACAAGCATTTGTGTTAGTAATATATGCTCTGAAGAAACGAAGAAGGATGGCTAGACCATGACTATTGGGGTGCCTGGGAGAAGGGACCCCTTGATGGGGTGGTGGGAGGGGCTGCCATCTCTGGGAAGCTTCAGGGGAACAATGTTCTCTAGGTTTGGGTCCCAGTCGTCCTGGAGGCCCTGTAGCTGGCATGAGTTTGGCATGAAGGAAACTGGGGTGCTGAAGAGGTGGGAGTGGGTGAGAGAGGCAGAGGGAAGTGGGAGAACCAGAATAGATTTGGAAATGGGATTGATGAGGTGGGATAGGTATGACTGGTAGGAGTTGTTGTGACCCTGGCTAGGGACCCAGAATTCTCCAAAGCTCAGTTCTCCTATAGGATATCCATCTGTCCATCTTCCATTCACCCACTTACCCATCCACCCACCCACTCATCCATCCATCTATCCACCCACCCACCCTTCCATCCACCCATCCACCCACCCTTCCATCCACCCATCCATCCATCCATGCACCTACCCCTCCCCGTCCACCATCATCCACTCAGGTAGGCCCTGGCTGGAGGCTGGGGTTCCCAAGCAGCTCACACTTGCCCTTGTCCTGGGGCCCACCGGCTCTTGGCAGAGGCAGTTGGAGCAGTCACTAGTGGTGTGATGTGTATACGTGACAAGCACACGATGATCATGGCTGGTGGCATCTCATGCTGGTTAGAGACCTTTCCTGTCCCCAGAGTGGAACCCAGAGCGGTTCTTCCCCTTGTGCTGAGGAGTCCTTACTCAGAAGGGGATCTCTCCAGATGTCTAGAAAACACAAGGAAGCTTATAAGGCCACCCCCTGCCCATCCCTCTAGGTGGGTCCCTAGGCCATAGGGACCGAGGTCATCCTCCCACCTTCTGTCAGGGAGGGGCACACGCTGGTGATGACAGAGGTGGACATTGTCTGGCAGCCTGGGAGCCTCCCACAGCCCTGGGCCTGCATAGACCAACCAGAGCTGCTGGCGGCTTCTGGCATCGGCTTGGAGGGAGGGCGTCCTGTGACATCAGGCTACTCCAGATGGGGAACTGCAAAGGAAAGAGAGATCCTGGGCTGGCGAGCCCTTGGATCTCTGGGTGAGGAGGTCAGACGGGCTCAGGAGGCTGGGGTAGGGTTTCCTTCAGAAGATGGCCAGTGGGTTAAGGTGGTGCACACCTTGGAGGGAGCCGCTCCCAGTGATCACCAGAGGGCACCAAAGTACAGCCCATGCAGTCTCAGCAGCGGACCAGGGGAGGCTGCGGGTGTGGCCATCATGGGGGGAGGGTGGGCAGTGGTGTAGGCCCTTGGGGCTGAGCAAGGCCGTAGCCACAGTTCCACAGACCTGGGGGACCATCCTGTTAGTGCCAAATCCAGGCCTTGCCACCATCCGGCCTCTCTTCTCCAAGGACTCAGAGCCGACGACACCGCCTGAGCTCTTCAGGCCCCCGCAGACGGTGGGAAGGGGTCACTTTCTCTAGTGGGTCCAGGCGACAGGCTCCTTCCTACACATACGCCTTCACTCAGTCAAGCGGATTTACTGAGCACCTACTGTGTGCCAGACACTGGAGTGTAAGTATAATAAGGAGCAAAATGAAGTCCCCCACCCCTGTGGTGCCCACCGACCAGACCGGGGCTCGGCGGTCTTTGTCCGCAAAGGGCCAAATAGGACACATTTTACACTTTCAGGCCATACAACCATTCAGCTCTGCTTTATGGCAGAAAGGAGCTCTTGACAGGACAAACAAATGGGCATGGCTGTGTTCTAATAAAATTTCCTGGACACTGAAATTTGAATTTCATATAATTTCTATGTGTCAACAAAATATTATCCCTCTTTTGATGCTCAGCCATTAAAACCCACAGCCATTCTTAGCCCCCGGGATGGAGACAGGCCTGGGCGGGGCTCTCTGCGGCCGGAGGGGCTTCGCACCAGCCAGGGAGAGAAGAGATGCCACCCAGAGAGCGTCAAAGTGGGTCACTCAGCTGGGGAGGGTGAGCGCTATGGGAATATTAGAGAGAGCAGGGGCCTTGGGAGTGTGCGGGGCGGGGACTGGTCTGCATGTAAACGGGGTGGTCAGTGAGTGGTCTCACTCTCTGTGAAAAAGCGACATGGGATAAGTCTTTAATTTAAATTATTTTGTTTTTTTTTTTTTTAAAGATTTATTTATTTTCGAGAAAGAAGAGAGTGGGAGAGGGAGAGAGAGGATCTCCCACTGAACACAGAGCCCGATGGAAGGCTCGACCCCACGACACCGAGATCATGACCTGAGCCTAGGACACGCTCAACCAACTGAACCGCCCAGGCGCCCCTCCTTTTATTTTAAAGTATTTTGACAGCACAGGTAAAATAGAAACCCACTCTCCTTAAAAAATGGGTGAAACTAAAGTCCCCTAACTGCCCCATTCTCTTCCCCTCTCCTGCCTTCCTCCTGTCATCACGGCTATGAGCCATAGATCCTTCCAGACAGTTTATATTTTTAAAATTTCACACTCGTGTTACGTACACATAGAAAATGTTGGGTATCATTGCGTGTGTGAGTTCGAAGTGGCAGGATACTGCCCCTATCTCGCAGTAGCTTGCTTTTCCAAACCCCACAATATGTT
The DNA here is from genome assembly GCF_023065955.2 of Ursus arctos. NCBI lineage: Eukaryota > Metazoa > Chordata > Mammalia > Carnivora > Ursidae > Ursus > Ursus arctos. The sequence goes on from NW_026622819.1 coordinate 62,311,513, forward strand.
TCGAAGACCTAGTCATGTCTGTGCGTGTAGAGCTGCTTTGTTTCATGTGACTGTAGGGGTGTTTCCCTGCAGGGACAAGCCATGTTTTGCTTTTCTGTCCCTATCCTGATGGATGGTAGATGTCAAGCTGTTCCCACTTGGGCTCCACTCCAAGGCTCTGGTGAGAGGCACAGCCAAGCCCTCTCTCCCGGGGTTTAGACTGGAGCAGCCACTGCTTACTGGACAAGAGGATGAGGGCTACAGAGAAGAGTGGTCCCCAAGTCAGGCTGATGGCAGAGTTGGCCCCGGTAGGTCCCTTCCTGGGCCTGGGGCCTCATTTCTGCTCCTCAGCCCAAGCATTGGCCTGCTAGGCAGCATTACCGCCTCTGCGCGCCTGGAACTCAGCCCATCAGAGGTGTGAAAGCCACACAATTAGCCCCTTGGCATTGCCAAGGCTGTTGACGTGGCAATGCCTACCTGGTCCCCTGTGCAGCCACTCAGACAGATGGGGACACTGGTATCCTGTATACAGAGGGACCTCTGCTACGGCCCGAAGGTCTAGTCCTTGGCAGAGGCTTAGACGCCTAGAGGCCTGGACACACTTGGACACCTGGGTCCCACTTCCAGAAACGATCCTCTGGAAATTAGCTCTCAGGCCCACCTCCTGATCAGGCCAGACCACCCCCAGGAGGCTGCAGCACGCACCTGCCCCCATCTGTGGGAGTCTCCTGGGAATCATGCCTGGGGAGAGGGGGGTCCGGGCAGGGCCGTGTGGAATTCCAGGTGGCTTGCCTGCCAGCCAACATTTGCCAAGTATCTGTGTGTGCCCGGCCGTGCTGGGTGCCACAGCTCCGACACTGTTTCCGTCCTCAGGGGGCTCGGGGGCTGGTGGGAGATTCAGGCAGGTGAGTCACCAGTCTTGACAAGTGATTTATTTGTTTGAATAGGCGGTGCAGGTGTGTTGTTAAAAACCACAAACTGCACGGAAGGCTATGTGCAAATCCCTTCTCGCCCCTGTCTCCTGGTCACCTTCTCCTCCCCGGAGGCAGCCACTATTGTTAGTCCCCGCCGTGTCCTCCGGAGATGGTCTATGCATTCAAAAGCAGATCTCCTCAAGAAACAAAGCAAGCCAGAACCCCACCCACACACTGCACGACTGGAGCGTCCGACAGAACCCTCTGTCTGCATTTTCACTGACCAGCATTTCTGGGAGATAATTACATATCAGTATGTATAATCCGCCCCGTTCTTTTCAACAACAGCAAACCGATGATAACAGCAGGACCTTGTACTTAACTATGTGCGGGCTGCTGCTCTAAGCACTATTTATATGAACTGATCTACTCCCCAAACAGCTCGGAGACGGGCACTCCCTTATCTCGCTCCGCAGGCGAGGAGGCCGGGGGTTCCGCATTGTGTGACGAGGCCCCGTGGACTTCCACGGCCGCTCCTGATGGACATGCGGGATGGTTCCGGGTGGTGAACACTCTTGTACTTTTGTCTCTGGGCACTTGTATCTCAGAGGATAAATGCACGGAAGCAAATGGCTGGGTTAAAGGGCATGCACATTTTTAATTTAAATAGCTACGGCCAAATTGCCCTCTGCAGTGATCCCAGCCATTTACATAGAGCTGCACCTGCCCCTCCCGCCCCAGCAGCAGGACCAGCGCAGCCTTCATCCGCCTTTTCTATCTTCGCCAATCTGATAGAAGGAAATGATCTCTTCTTGCGGTTTTCCTTTGCGCGGCTCTTACGAGAGAGGTCAAGCGTCTGTTCACACAGAACAGCACCATCTGGCACAGTCAGAATCCAGCAGGGCAAGGTCCAAGGAGGTCTGGGAGCCAGGAGGCTGTTGGGGGTGAGGGTGGAGGTGGACATCTCTGAGCTGGCCCTTGGGGCGTGGGGCACCCAGGGAGGGCACCTTTGGCAGAGAGACAGGCCTGAGGGCTCAGGGGGCACCTGATCAGTCCAGGCCCGAGGACGGCTCTCTTCTCAGCAGTGTCAGCCCTGCTCCCTGAGTCCCTACTCCCCAGCCATGCTGCTTCCTCTTCTCCCTCTCGCACCTTGAGCTAAACCTTGGTTCCTGGGGTCCCTGCCCCACAGGGGGCTCCTTCCAGGGTCCCCAGAGGGAGCCTCCCCCCCATGCCTTTAGTGAGGCAGCTCACATTGGCTGCTTCCCCTACCCCTCCCACCCATCCCTGCCTCCAGCTGGGTGAGCGTACATCCTCATTAGCACGGTTCAGTGCCCAGCACTGGTAATTGATCTCCCTCCGGCCCAGTGTGGACAGCGGCTAATGGGGATGAATGGGGCGGGAGGTGCCGCCAAGGGACGCTCACCCGGTGGCCCGCACAGGGGTGGAGAGGAGGGCAGGAGATGGAGATGCGTTGAGCAGGCCTGTGACTCAGATGGGGAGCCTGCAGTCGCCTCTGCCCACCCACCAAGGCCGCCATCTGGCCCCCAACCCAGGTCCAGGGGCAGGATGAGTAGGTGGGTGGGCAGAGGGGCACTGGAATTCAGCTACCTGCTGGGGTAAGGGCAGGGGCCAGTCTAGGAGGCAGGACTGGAGTTCTGGGATGGCATCCCAGGAAGGCATTGCGGCCCTACGGGAGGGGCAGGCAATGCCCTCAATCAGTCATGTGTGACGGAGAGAGAGAGAGACATTCCAAAACAGGAGCAGGTAGTCACGGGCCGACCAGAAACAAGGACTCCATTGCATGATCAAGTGACAAATATTTATTAGGTGCTTACTGTGTGCCAGGTACTGGGTAAGCCGCAAGGTGACCTAAACAATTAAGACCTTCTTCATGTGTGCAGGGTGATGGGGAGTAACTAGGAAAATAAACACTGAAGTTGGTAACAGATGGTACGTGCTCAGAAGGCAATAAACAGGGCTATGTGTTAGGGTGATGGAATGGAGGTGGCACTTTAGGAAGGAACCTGGGGAGGCCTCTCTGAGGAGGCAACATGTGAGCTGAGACCTGAACAATGAGAAGGAAAAGCAGTCCAGGCAAAGGGAACAGGCAGTGCAAAGGTCCTAAGGTGGGAATGAACTTGGGGTGTTTGAAGAATAAGAAGGGGCCAGTGTGGCACCCGGCTGGCTCAGAAGAGTGTGCGACTCTTGATCTTGGGGTTGTGAGTTTGAGCCCCATGTTGGGAGTAGAGATTACACAAAAAATGTTAAAAAATAAAATCTGAAGAAGAAGGAGAGGAAGGAGAAGAAGGAGAAGAAGAGGCCAGTGTGCTGGAGCGTGGCCCATGAAGAGGAGATGAGCTGAGAAATTGATGGCAGTAAAGCAAGGAGGGTCATGGTCAAGGCCAGAAGCCCCGTTGCCGGGTCTGTGGGGTCATGGTGGATGGGACCCCTTTCCTGAGGTGGTGTTGGCCATACACCAGTCCTGCCTGGGTCAGCTGGGCCAGAGGTCCCTGGGGAAGCCAGGCTTGTGAAGACTCTTGCCACTCCCCGGTCACTGTGTCTGCAGACTTCAGGGGGACAAGGGGGACTCCCAGAGATGTCTGGGCCAAACTCAGTCTGATTTAGAGGAGACACAGACACCTTCTTGGCCATTCGGGAGAAGGTGTCCAGTGCGTGTTACCTGCACATCACAGTGGTACCCTGTATTGTCTAACTTCTGCCTGACTTGAGGTGAAACTCAAGGACTCCTCCCAGGACCGAACAAATCTACTAATGAGCATTAACGTTACGGAATAAAGCTTAACATGGAAGCGAGTTGGAGTTAGCCTGGCAGGTAAGCAGGAGCACTCTAGAATTCTTACAGGGTTTTAGACATAAAACTCATGTATGTGTTTTATGGACAATTTAAGCAATTTCCAAGGGTAATCTTGACTGTTCTCTTGATTTTTGCCATCTGCGCTGACTTCACTGTCAAGTGCCAAAGCGGCCATTCCTGCAGGGCGAAGGTGTGTCCTGGACCCGCAGTGGGCTGGCATTTGCTAACCAGCAGAGGTGTCTCACATGAAAGGACCACTCCAGACTAGTCCCCATTCTCTGAAAGCATGTTCGCACACCATATTCTTGCTTAAATTGTCCCTCTCAATTCACAATGCCATTCCCTGCACTGATGCTAGTCAGTTTCTTCATATCCTTGAAGGACCTACTCGAATGTTCATTTCCCTGCTGTCCCTGGTCCTCCTCACCCCTCCTGTAGGTTCCTGTCTACTGTCTATTAGAGCTCAGTATAGTAAACCTTTTGGATTACACATTCCAGTAAAATGTGATCTAGAAAGAGTATTTGATAAACTTCAACATCAATTTATGATTTAAAAAGATCACAATTTTGGGGTGCCTGGGTGGCTCAGTTGGTTAAGTGTCCAACTCTTGATCTCAGCTCAGGTTTTGATCTCAGGGCCCTGAGTTTAAGCTTAAAAAATTAAATGTAATTTAAAAAATCACAATTGCTTAGCAACCAGAAATTTAAAAAAAAATTTCTTTATCCCAAAAAGGCATCTATCAGACATACAGAACCAACTTCATACTTAATGTTGAAAATTAGTAGCAGGTAGGGCAAAGATGCTCTCAGTACTACCATTCAGCATTGTAGTGGAGTCCTAACCAATGCACTAACACAAGAAAATAAATAACTATAAAGATTAGAGAGGAAGAGACAAAGGCAGGGACCATCGCCTTCATCTTGTTTCCAATTAAGTGGAAACTTAATAAGTGTTTGTTAAATTGAAGAAAAATAGTGTGTTCTCAAAGAAATTTCTTGAAAAAGTCAGGGACAGAGCCGATCCTCCATTAGCAAGAGTCTAAGAAAATTCGCTGATGCGCAGGAGGTCCCATGATCATGTCCTGCTAAAAAGATAGAAGCACAGTATTTCTCTAAGGCCAGAACTGAATGACGGAGCTCTTGGCATGCCAGGAAAGGACTCAGTTTTCAAAATAATTGGTGTTGGTCTCAGAATAGGGACAAGATGTTTAGGTCACCAGAATCTCTGTGGCAAGAGAAGTAGATGGTACCTGGATTCTGCATCAGGAGTGGGGAGCTGAGGCAGCAAAGCCAGGCAATTACTTCTAGTCAGTGGGGGCTGCAGGAATAAGAGGTGTGGAACTCAGGAAATCTTTCTGTTCTTTCTCCTGGGACAATTAAGATTAAAATATCCTGCCTTTTTTCCATGGGGTTCTGGAATATTGAGTTTAATTCTGACTTCCCATCCATTCCCTGCCAGGTCCAGTTTCTTGGTATCTATGACATCAGCCCTGGAAAAGGAGCTCTGGCTCAAAGCAAACTGGTTGTTAGGCATCTACGGTTTCTGCCTGGTCCCCATCTCTTCTCCCATATTCTGGATTTTCTTTTGGGAAGGATTCTCCCCCACCCTTGGTCCATATTCTTCATGGGAAGTGAGAGCAGGACCCAGGCCTGACCAGTCAGGGTGCTCCATCCCCTCAGCAGTGAAGAGGGCAAAGGGTGCCTGCTCCCCGGTATTGCTGAGACAGAGAAGCTCCCTCTCCTTGGAGTTCTGGAGCTGCTACGGACCACCTTCCTGCCCATGGTCCTAGAGTGAAACTGACACACAGAAACAGACTCAGGAGACGGTGACCAACCTTGGCCCAGTGACCACACTTAAGCCCTAGATCTAGCCATGTCTGATGCAGAGCTTTCTTTCCAGGACAGGAGCAAAAAACACCCTCTCCCCACTTTTGAGTCTAAGCTGGTTTGAATTGGGGTTCTGACATGTGCAACCAAAAGAGTTCTGATCGACACCGTGGGAATGAGAAAGTCTGCGTGGGAGAAGCCAAAGGTCTGGGTCATACACGCCATCTCATGGGGAGGGGCAGATGCAAAGAGCTTCCAAATGGAGCTCAAGCTGGCACTCCCTGCCTCTTCCTTCATCCTGTGCTGACCCTTCCAAGGAGGCTGGCCCTGAGATCCCAAAGGGAATGGCAGAATGATCACACATCATTCTAAGTCATTTTTGTAAAGTCAACTTATTGAGGTATAATTTGCAAACAATAAAACGTGCCCATTTCAAGTGTATATTTCATTAATTTTCATAGATATATCCCCCTGTGTAACCCCCACCACAACCAAGACAGACAACATTTCCATCACCTGGAAGGTGCCTTGTGGTCCTTCCTTGTCAGTCTCTGTGCCTCCCCGCACCAGACAACAACTAATTTGCTTTCTGTCACCATGGGTTAGATTTTTTCTTTAGAGTTTTATATACGGTCAATCCTCAGTATTCACAGATTCTGTATTTGTGAACTCGTTTCCTCACTAAAATGTATTCGTAATCCCCAAATCAAGACTCATGGTGATTTCATGGTGATTCATGGACATGTGCAGAGTGGTGAAAATTTTAATTCGCAGGACGCCTGGGTGGCTTATTCAGTTAAGCATCTACCATCAGCTCAGGTCATGATCCCAGGGTCCTGGGATCGAGTCCTGCATCGGGCTCCTTGCTCAGCAGGAAGCCTGCTTCTCCCTCTGCCTCTGCTTGCCGCTCGCCCTGCCTGTGCTCTCTATCTCTGACAAATAAATAAATTTTTCTTTTTGAAGATTTTATTTATTTATTCGACAGAGATATAGACAGCCAGCGAGAGAGGGAACACAAGCAGGGGGAGTGGGAGAGGAAGAAGCAGGCTCATAGCGGAGGAGCCCGATGTGGGGCTCGATCCCACAATGCCGGGATCACGCCCTGAGCCGAAGGCAGACGCATAACCGCTGCGCCCCGCAGGCGCCCCGTGACAAATAAATAAATTAAAAAAAAATTTAATTCGCTTGCCACACATGCTCCCCGCTGAGGTTAAAGGAGGTGACCCTCTGTTTTAACCCCGTAAACAAGTGTCCTTTGTGACGTTTATGTAGCACCACGTTGTTTTTCGCATTTTTGTGCTCCTTGTTGGTGGTTTTGTTGTTTAAAACAGCCCCAAGTGTAGTGCGCAGCGCCGCCTAGTGTCCCGAGGTGCTGTGATGTGCCTTGTGGAGAATCGACGTGTGTTAGACGAGCTTCATCCACACCTGAGTTTCCGTGCTGTCGCCGTGAGTTCAACATTAGTGAATCAATAATATATATTAAATGAAGTGTCCTTCTGGATACAGAGCCACACACACAACACAGTCACGTATTGATTGGCGACGGAGGCTTGCAGGAATCGAACCCTGAATGCCCCTAGGAGCCGAGGTTCCGTATTCAGAAATCTAGCATCTGCGGCCACGTTACAGAACGTAACTACCACGGGTAACGGGAACCGGCGGTGTATGGAATCCTACAGATGCAGCCCCCTGAGTTTCTCTCTGCCGCCTGGCATTGTGCTTCTGAGATTCACCCACGTGTTGGGGTGTGTCAGTGGTTTGTTTCTTCCAGTGCTGAGTAGTATTTCATCACGTCGACACACCAGTTTCTTTATTCATTCGCCAACGGACGGAACATTTGGATGGTGTCTGTCTATGGCACTTGTGAATGAGGCTGCCACACACCTTCATGTACAAGTCTTCGTGTGGATATATGTTTTCATTTGCATTCCAAGTATTTTCATATAAGCAAATCAATTTCATGTTTGTTGAATCCTTACAAGGGTCCCAAGGAGCAGCCTCATCTTATACGGGACGGGGGGGGGGGGGTAACTCAGAGTCACAGTGGCCTGCTGAGGGTCACATGGCTCAGAGCCCCTGCCTGAGCCACACTGCCTCTTCCTTGGTGGAGGCCTGAGGGTCCCTCGTCAGGGTCGGCCCCACGCTGCAGTGGGAAGGACTTAAGCTCTGTCACTGTCTTTTCACAGCCTTCAGTTCCCCAGCTGCAAAATGTTCAGTTTCAGTTCCCTCCAAGGAGCCCTTGGCTTTTTGAGCCGCTGCTCTTAACCCTGCTGGAAGCCAGGGCCAAAGCAGCCCGTGGGAGGCTGAGCCAGGCTGGAACCAGGAGCGAGAGTCTGGCGGGCCTCACTTGTCAGCTCGTGGGCTTCAGCTGCTCCAATCCACTCCCCTTGCAGGAGGTGATGGTACTGACTTCGGTCTGTAGACTCCCTATCAGGTGCGGCCGACCAGTGGAGGGTCACATGCCTGTCTCTGGCCTAGGGTTTTGAGGCCTCACGCAAGGACTGAGAAGGAGCTGGAGCAGCGCTCCGGGCAGCCCTTGCTCCTGGCCCTTCCCAGGCCTCCATGTTCCTCCTGCTGGTAATTCAGCGAACTGCTAGACGAACTTCCAGTGCATTCTGGGAACTGCCTGTTGCTTGCAGTGAGTTAACTCCACATGCTGAACTTGCTAGTCCCCCCCCCCCCCCCCCCCCCCACGGACCTGAGCCTCAGCTCTGGCTTATCTCTTCCTCAGGACGTTCCTTGGCTTGAGGAAGAAGGAGAGTCTGGTATATGGGAGCAACTGGTGCAGAGGAAGGGGTCCCAGGCAAGGGGAGAGAAGGCTTGGATTTGGGTCCTGACTTGTCTCTGGCCCTCTAGGGCTCCTCTTCCTCGTCTCTAAAATGGGGACCCTCACTGGTGTTTCAGTCATTGTCATCAGTGCCTCCTGTGGGCAGGCTCTGGTGCTGGGGAGACGGAAGGAGGAGACTCCCTCCGGAGCGGGGCCTCTGCTCTAACGGGGTCGGGGGGCAGACAGTGAGATGTCACAGTTGAGCGAGATGACAGGGCAAGTCCTGAGGCCCTGCAGGCCAGTTCAGGGCATGGTCCGGCCTTCGCAGTCCTGGGGCCAGTGACTGACCTGCTACCTTAAGCAAGGCAAATTTACTTGAAGGGGAGGGACGAAATCAGGGCCCTGCTAGGAATCTAAGTCATGAGAATTTAAAGTCTCTTTAGGGTGTGGCCATCAGGATGTTCAGTTCTGCCAGAATCCCATCCACAGAGAGGGGTCTGCTTGGCCTCACTCCCCTGTTGGCACACACCAGGGTACGTGGTCTCATGGACAGCTGGACAGGACTGCCCGTGGCAGGGAAGGGGGGAGTCCTGGGGTGATGCACCCTGCAGAGTGGGGGAAATGCAGGGAAGGCAAAAGCCACAGGTGTTCCCCGGTTGTCAGGCCGGGACTCATGGCAGGCCCTGTAAATGCCCTGGAAATGGGACTGTGGGCACTTCCAGGCTTTGGTACTGCAGGGCTCAAAAGGGGAGGTGGCCTGACGTGCGCCCCACACCAGCGGAGTGGGCTCCCTCAGGAAGGGCTTCTCGTCAGTTCCCTCGCTGCTGAGGCATCTGAACCAAGGAGGGGCTCCATGCATGTTTGGTAAATGCTGGTGGAGCGAATGAATACTCCGCACACATGCTGAGGCTGTGAGGCCACTGCCAGGCCAGTCCCGTGTGGTCCCTGCCTTCTGGGATTCGGGGGCAAGCACTGGAGACAGACGCCCTGGACTAGAGACAGAACAAGACACAGGTGATGGCCCCGTCCCTGAGGCGTGTGGCTAGTGCCTTGGGAATGCCTGGGATGGAGGGTCACCCTAGACAGGCAGTCAGGAGCTTTCAGGAGAGGTCTGGACTGAGAGGGTTGAGAGGGAGAGCATTCCGGGGGGTACCCTGGTTTCTTATTCTGGGGCCCTGGCTCTGCCCTGTGGAGCTCAAGGTAGCTGGGGGCTGGGCAGACAGATGCATAACTGTCCGGTGGGTGAGCTGGCAGTGGGGCAGGAAAAGGAGGATGGGGTGGGAGTGGGGAGAGCCCTGGGCTGGGGGAGAGGTGAGGAGACGGGGCTGCAGGCCCCAGCAGGCTGCAGAGGACGCCCCAAGGTTACCTTGGCCTGTGGCTCCTCGGCTCCAGCGCTGCCAGCGATGACAACAGCGAACCAGCAGCCTCTCCGAGTTTTATTATCATTCAAATGAGGACGTGGAGAGGTATTTCGTTTGATTGGTAGAATAATAGGAGCCATTTATCTACCTTCTCTCAACCTTTCATATCTGTTTCGCTATTTTATGGGATCGCATACATCATAGTAAAGGCAAAAATGTATTTTTTCCCCCTGACTTGGGGCTGGGGGGCAGCAGGGATGGGAAGGAGGATCTCAGAGTGGCTGGCAGGAGCTGAAGGAAATGAAATCGAAAAAGACTATTATTGGTGACAGACAGTTACATCTGAAAGGGAATAAGAAACTCCCCAGTGCGGGCGCGGATGAGGAGTTTTAAATGGAAGATCTAACAGCCTCCAGCTCTGGGTCCAGAGAGAGGGGTGGGACGGGAGGAAGGCCTGAGGGGTGGGGGGACAAGATGGGGAGAGTGGGGGAGGGGGCGGGCGGGGAGCCAGGAACAAGACGGGCACAAGGGGCATGTGGCCCAGCTGTGGGAAGTCTTTGTCCTTCTTCAGTTATGATAAATTACACATGTCATACAAGGATCCGTTCTCCTTTTGAAAAAATTAGAACATTCCAGATGAAGCCCCCTGTGACCATCAGCACCATCCCCACCCCTTCTCCCCCTTCCCCAGAGGGAACGACTATGATTTTCTTTTCCCTCTTGATTTTACAAATACATAACGGTACCTTAAAAGAGGTAGTACTCTTTTGTGGATTTTTTCCCCTCTTTTAAACGGTATCATACTGTGTCACCAGCTTCTTGTTTTTCGCACTCAATACGTTTTCAGCTCTGTGTGCATAGATCTGCGTGGCTCTCGATCCTTCCTGGAACTGCATGTGGTTTTCGCTTCTACAACTAGCCCGTGGTTTAGCCACCCAGCGCCCCTTGACGAATACTTAGGTGGCTTCCAGCTTTCACAGTTACAAACCATGCTGCAAGGATCCCTGTCTCCTTCCCAGGCAGCTGGGCCAGTTTCTGGAAGGCAGGTGAGCATTGGACTCCCTGGCAGGGGAGGGGTGTGCATTTACAGGTGGAGGGGATGCTGCCCATTGCTGCCCAAAATGTTTCCGCTGTGCTGTGGGGCTCCAGCCACCTGTCCCCAGCAGCTCCACCGTGGCAGTCACTTCCCAGGTAAATGGGAGTGAGAGCACACAGCTTCATGCTCTGGTTGCTGCCCACGTCTTGGGCAGGAAATGGATGGCAGAGAAGGGAGTAGCAAAGACCTGGATGGACAGGGCACTAGAGTGGAAAGGAGGAGACCTGACCCCAGAGCTCCAGGATCTGGGCTTCAGAGTCTGGGCCCCAGGGTCTGTGCCTCCTCTCCCACAAGGTGAGGGAGGCAAAGGGCCAATAGGCACGATGCTGGACAGGATGATGGGGCCACAGGCAAGGGCTGGAGGGGGGGTAAGGGCAGGAATCAGAGGGTACCGTGTGGCTGGTCAGCAGGGCCAAGGAGGAGGTCTAAGGCAAAGTCTGAGTCTGTGGATGGTATCAACACAGAGTAGGGGATGGAGAGCACCAACACGGAGGGGTCCTCACTGGACATCTCGTTGCCTTGATGGATGCGCCCCCGGAGGTGGGACAACCCCCCGCCACCCCATGCAGCCAGCCTCCACCCCCATGTGTAACTCCCAGTACAAGGTGTCACCAGAGATAGCCTTGTGTCTCCTAGAGTCGTGGCTTCATCTCACCCAGCCTGGGGTGAAGTCCTCCCAGGTGTGGGCTGGCGATGTCTGCAATGCCCTCTTTATCCCATCATTGGCAGGGCTGGGGAGGAGTAGCCCCAGGGCAGCTGAGGGTCTAACCGCAGTGAGCAGCTGAGCTTTGTTTCCTGGTTGGGTGAGGTCCTCCAGTACCCTGCGCCCTGGGCGTGTGGTGACAATAGACAGGAGGTGAGAGGTGGCTTGCAGCAAGGTCCTCAGACAGCCCAGGAAACTTCCCAGTCCCAGAGCACTAGGGGAGCAACTGGGCCTCCCAGTGGTGACAAAGGGAGGCCACCACCCAAACTTACAAGCAGGAACCAGATGGGGACACAGACACCTCATTGCTGCCAACGCTCAAGGGAGATGACAGCCAAGACATGTCTTGGGTGGGTGCCAGCAGGGAAGACATTGACCTATGACCCATCAGCCACCCCCCCCATGTTGTGACAGCACCCACATTAGCTGAAATCCAAGAACAAGGAGATGGGGGAGGGGGAACTTTGAATCAACAGAATTTAAACCCTAATCACTGAGCTGACCAAGTCTTACATCCTGCTGCGAGGCAGAAAATGGGGTTTGAAATAAAGAAGACAGATAGTAGGAGCATATTGCTGTGGTTTTGGTACACTTGGGTTAGTGGTCTGAATAGTCATACAAACCACAGCTTAACTGGGGACAGTGACTGGGGAGTCCCACAGGGGCTCATGGAGACGGCATGGCGGGGCTCTTGCCCTCTCCTGGAGCCATGCAGCTGGGCGTGCATCTTGATGTGTCCTCCCTGCTCTCCCTCCCCGGAACCCATCCATCCGCTTGCACACAGATTCTGGGGGAATAAAGGGGGTTGAGTGAGTGGTGAGCAGAACCGCCCATCTTCCCGCGCCCAGGGAGTCCCTTTGTGGTAAATGACACTAATAGGATCCAGCAATGAGGAGGGAGGAAGGAGGAAGGCCTGAAAGCTGGGTGACCTGCTGGTCCTAGGAGAAACTTGAAGGAGGCTGTGGGACAGAGGGGCAGCTCCTTGCGTGAGCACAGGGTGAGGAATCAGCAGCCTTGGGGCAAGAATGAGCTCTGGGGATCCCAGGCAAGACCCTAAGTTCTCTGAGCCTTCAAGTCCTCCCCGCAAACAGGGTGGGCTCTGCTGTTCCTTCCTGAGGCTCCTGCTGCCACCCGCGCAACCGTCATCTGGAAAACCTTCACTTCCCCGTCGCTCAGGCAGGGCCGACTCTCTGGGGTCAGGTGTGGGGACGTGATCCAGGCCTGACCGCCAATACTATGTTCTATATATTCGTTGAGACTGTTGACAAAGAGAAGCTGGCTCTCCCAGTACTGGTGAGCCAGGAGTATGTTGCTTGGAGCTGCCGGGGGAGGGGGGCCTCCATGAAGAGGTGGGTTTGTCTGAGAATGGCTCCAGCTCGGAGGAAGGCAGAGCAGAGACAGAACGAACGGAGTCTGTCCCAGCCGGCTCAGGCCGCCATAGCATAACACCGCAGACTCAGTGGCTTAAACAGCAGACATCTGGATCTCACAGTTCTGGAGGCTGGGAAGTCCAAAGTCAAGGTAGGTTTTGTTCTGAGGCCTCTCCTCTTGGCTTATAGATGACCACCTTCTCAGTGTATTCTTCCAGGGCAGGGAGAGAAAGAGAGAGAGATCCCGCACACGTGCCAGCACTCTCCTGCCTCATCTTACAAAGGACAGCAATCCTATGGATTAGGACCCCATCTTGACGACCTCAGTTAACCTTGATTACCACGACAAAGGCCCTGTCTTCAAACAGAGTCACACTGGGGGTGGGGACTTCAATATATGAATTTATGGGGGGACACAAACATTCAGTCCCTAACAGAGTCTTAGAAACATGGTTTGTTCCCCTGGGTCCAGCTATGCCTGAAGCCAGCCCTACCCATGGACTTTCTAGTTATGCAAGCCGTCCCATTGCAGGACAAAGTGGTTTGCGTTTCTGCAGCTTGCAAACAAGAGCCGTGTGGTGACTGTCGCAGATATTCCACAGGTGCGTGCCCGGCACGTAGCATGTGCAAAAGAAGTGCTCATTCGGTCCCTGGAGAGAAAGCACACAGTTATTATTTATTTATTTATTTATTTATTTATTTATTTATTTATTTATATTATTATTATTTTTAGACATTTTATTTGTTTTACTTGGCACAGAGAGAGAGAGAGCGAGTGTGTGTGAGCACAAGCAGGGGGAGCAGCAGGCAGAGGGAGAAGCAGACTTCCTGCTGAGCAAGGAGCCTGATGCGGGACTCAATCCCAGGACCCTGGGATCATGACCTACGCTGAAGGCAGATGCTTAACTGACTGAGCCACCCAGGTGCCCCTATATTATTTCTTTTAAGTCATCTCTACACCCGATGTGGGGCTCAAACTCACAACCCTGAGCCGGCTCCACCGGCTGAGCCCGCCAGGCCCCCTGAAAGCACAAATGTTTAATGTGGGGAGCGGGAAACAGGAGAGAATGGGGAGGAGACAAGGACAGGCAAATCAGGGAGGGAAAGCAGGACACGGAAAAGGTACAGGGACACAGGCCGTGTTATGTGGAGGCAGAGTGAGAAGAGAGAAAAGCAGCCAGGACTTGTTGGAAACACTTGGTTCTCAGCAAATGAAGCTCCTGTACCATTTGCCGTGTGGGCGGTGGAAGAGCATCTGGGTGGAGCTCAAGGCCATGGAGTGGGCTAGGGGCTGCCGGCTGGAACCACGAGGCCACGAGCTGCTGTGGACACTGTATCCGGCCCCATCCAAGGGGGCTGGGGACCATGTGCTTCACTGCAGATTGTCCCCTGTCATCCAGATCTATTCTTTAAAAGAAGTCAATCAAACCAGTCTTCCTTGCTTCACCTGCACCCGCTCCTGACTTTCCATCACACAGAATGACGGGCAGACCCCTGTGCCTTGGGGGTTCGCTGCCCCTGCTCACACCCAGCTGCAGTCCACGGGGCCCCATTCTGCAAGCCTAGGCCCCTCTCTGGCCCGGTACACCTACCATCCCCTCCGCCTGAAATGCCTTCTGCTCTGACCTTCCCCTTTAGCTCCTTCTCCTCACTGGAGACTCAGCCCAGTGTCTCCTCCTTAGAGGGGCTCTCCTGGGTCCCCTCCAGGGCAGTCCTGATCACAGGATCCTGTGCTGATGGTTCAAGACCACAGTTCCCTCCGTCTGACACAAGCCCATGCGGTTACTCTCACTTTCGTCCTGAGTCTCCTCCACCTCCAATATCAGCGTGCAGGGGCAGGACCTCAGCGGCATCCCGAGTCCCAGGACAGAGCCCGGGACAGAACAGACACTCAGGAGGGTCCCTGCCTGCACACCAAATGCCTCTTGAGAACTCGGTGCCAAGCATGGGCAGTCTCCACGGTTACAAACTCAGGTGGGGAAAAATGGTTCTGTAATACTGAACTTAATTTCTATCTTAGCCCCTATTTTGGTCAACTCAGTATAAATATAGTCAGTTTGGGGGTTCTTGGTTAATCCTGGGTCTCCTCTGCCAGTTTCAAGTCCCCACCTTCTCACTAAGGTAGGGGAGGGGCCCACGGAGAGTCAAGGGCTTGAATGGGGCCAAGCTCACCCTGCATCTATGCCACTGTCCTCGCTGCACCCTCATTCCTGGAGCTCTCCGCTGAGATCCCCAGTTCTGCCTGGTCCAGGGTCTGTCCTCTGCCACATGCCCCGTTCTGGCCACTGGGATCCCCCAGCCACTTTCCAGGACCACTCTGGTGACCATCTCACTCCAAGACCAAGATTCTGCCTCCCTGGGGCACACAGGGACATTCTGAGTTACCCCAAACCTGTCTGTCCTATCCCTCCTAAAGGATTTTCTTATGTGTTGCTGGCTTGGGGCCAGGTGGGGGGGGGGCTTGCTGGTCCCCAGGCCTTGCTTCAAAAGTGAGGCACATAGGGGCGCCTGGGTGGCTCAGGCGGTTAAGCGTCTGCCTTGGGCTCTGACGTCATGATCCCAGGACCCTGTCTGGGAATGAGCCCCATGTTGGGCTCCCTGCTCAGCGGGGAGCCTGCTTTTCCCTCTCCCTCTGCCTGCCGCTCCTCCTGCTTGTGCTCTCTCTCTCTCTGTGTCAAAAAAAAAAAAAAAGGGGGCGCCTGGGTGGTGCAGTGGTTAAGCGCCTGCCTTCGGCTCAGGGCATGATCCCGGCATTATGGGATCGAGCCCCACATCAGGCTCCTCTGCTGTGAGCCTGCTTCTTCCTCTCCCACTCCCCCTGCTTGTGTTCCCTCTCTCACTGGCTGTCTCTATCTCTGTCAAATAAATAAATAAAATCTTGAAAAAAAAAAAAAGTGAGGCCCACAGGGCCATGCTAGCTCTCCCCACCCCTCCCAGCTAGGAGTGGCAGAGACCCCTCCCATCCCCTCACTCCAGGGCTCTCCCACCCTGGGGGGTTTCTTCTAGTGTGGTTGACCAGACGTTCTGAGCTGTTGCTCCTGCCATGTTAGCCTTAGACACTGGGCATCATGGGGTCCTCAGCGGAGGAGAGGTGCGGGGAGGAAGGGAGCGCAAAAGGTGCAAGAAAGAGAGCTGCCCAGCTCCACTCCCACTCATCAGGATGGATCAGGATGGGGACAAGCTGAGGGGTCCTGGGTGCCAAATGAGTGTGAGCGAGGCTCGTCCTGAAGGAATGTGCTGAGGAGGTGAGGGTCTGACAGGGGGCTTCATCTTGCTTTAAGCAATGGCAGGACTAAGCTAGATTTCTGGTGCTGACAGATGGAGGCTGCAATGCGGCTCTGCTCCAGGCCTAAGCTCAGGGGATGGGGTGGCGGAGAGACCCACCCCTCGTCACCCCTGCAGCCCCCCTGCCTGCCTGCTCCTTTTCACTTCGCTGACTCCTCATCAGATTTCCATCGCAGTCTCCAGCCCCCAGCCCCCACCTCCCTACCCTGCATTGCTTAATTTCCCTCTCCCTGCTGCAATTTATTATTGAAGTCCGCAGAGCGACCGGGCTGGAGCGACCTTCCTGGAGGGTGCTGCAGCGGAGAAACAGGGCTGCTTGGCCTGGCCGGGCCTCTTGGGCGCTGGAGGGGGCTGGCTCTGACCTGGGGACCCAGGTGGTGGAACCCCGGGGAGGCATCCAAGCCCGGTTGCAGCTCAGGCTCTCTGGCCAGGCGTCACCCAGCCAGATACTGCCCCACCCCTCCCCCAGCAGGCGATGGGCTCTGGAAGGTTTGACACCCCGCCCCAGAGAGCCCCAGCACCAGGTGGGCAGGCGGGCAGGCAGGTTTGTGCGGCTCCCAGGGAGGGTGGATCTAAAGAAAAAACCAGGAGATTTCATATAAACGCCTGGATTTCTAGCTTCTCCTGAAAGACCAGTTGTGCACACTGAGCTCCTTTCCATAAGGCACACTTGGACTGCAGCCCTATTTGGAAGGGGTCTGTTCCCGGCATCGGCCAGGCCCAGCCTGCTTCTTCACTCACGTAGGGGCCTGCTGGACCCCCAGGGATGTCTGGATTCAAGACCCCTGCTCCGAGGGTGGCACAGCAGGGGCCAGAAAGAGCTCCCTCCTTCCCCCTCGCCTGTTCTGTGGGTTTCCGGAGGGCAAGGATTCTCTCTCTTCCTCTTTCTGTATCTTTGTATATGACTCATTGTAATGCCAAGCCCAGTGCCTGGCATATAAAGGTGCTGAATAAATGCATTCTCAATGAGCAGCTGCATAACCGAGCGAACGAATGCTGGCACCTGCCCAGGGTTACAAGGCTGAACAGGATTTTGCCAGTTGAAAAGGTGAGTCTGGCTTGCAGGCCGAGGAAGCAGAGGGACAGAGGCTGGGGGCACCAGAGGAGTCCAGGGCGCTTGGGGTGAGGTGGGGGTGAGGGAGGGAGGTCACCCAGATTGGATTTATTATCCAATCACCTGAGATTGAAAAACCCCACACAGTCTGGGGATCCTCTCCAGGCTCACTGAGTCAGACTCTTCAAGAGTGGGTGGGGCGATCGGTTTTCTTAATATGTCCCCTCAGGTGGGGGACATGGAGTCTCAACAGGCCTGGGGCCCTGACCGTGTGGCTGGGAGGAGGTCTGCGGCCGCGTCCCCGCCCCTGCCTGTCCCCCCCCAACCTGAGACTGGCTGCTTTCTCGAGAGCCACCTGTTCCCCTCCTGAGTGATGGTCAGACCCTGTGTGTAAATCTTAACCACTCACCACATTTAAGTAAGTTTTAGAAGGAAGGGAAAGTATGAAATGACTGTGTTTGTTTTGCCCAAGCAAAATCCATTTATAAAGTGCAGCACTTGTTTAAGAAAAAAACAACAGCTATTGACAAAATATAAGAAAATAAATTAAAGCAGCAGTTCCTTAAAAGGACCCTGTCCGATAATTTGATTTTTTCCCCCTTCTTCCCTCAAAGGCCAGAACGACACAATCAATCTTGTCGTTCCACGGGCTGTCTCGTTACAGCTTTTTCTTAAGTGGAGGGGAAATAAAGAAAAAAAATGGAAAGAAAATAAGGTGCCATCTGTAGGACCGTCACCTCCTGCCCCGTGATGGATCCCATTGGGTCCCTCTGCTTTCCCTGCCCCAGCCTTCCTGTCCTGCTGGTGGTCCAGCCCTGGCCTCTGCCCCCCGCCCCAGCCGGCGCCCAGTCAGCTCAGGGCTTCTCCTGCCAAACCCCGTGACCCACAGACACGGTGGGGACACTGTCCTGTCTCCTAGCCCACAATTTCTCATCCTGACAGCTTCATCCAAATAACTGACGTCTCTCGTGAGAAAAGCGTGGAGCAAACCACGGGGGCACTGAGGGTAGACAAGCTTTGTACACACAGGTGAGCTCATTTTGTAGGCAGCGCTTTGCTTCCAACACATGCAAGACCTCAGCCGGAGGGGGTTCCCCCATCTCCCTTTGTTGCAAGACCCCCTTCCCCGAAAGCTGCCCCTATTGTGGCTACTGTCAGCTGCACACACTGGGGCCTGGCCCACAGCTAGTGGCACTTTGACCACCCCCACCTTGGGGACAGGGAAGGTTTTCTGGGAATCAAAGCAGCTTTGGGGCACCTGGGTGGCTCAGTGGGTTAAGCATCTGACTCTTGATCTCAGCTCAGGTCTTGATCTCAGGGTCATGAGTTCAAGCACCATGTTGGGCTCCACGCTGGGCATGGAGCCTACTTAAAAAAAAAAGAAAAGAAAAGAAAAAGGCACCTTTAAAGTCAGTGTTCTTGGCCAAATCACAGCACCCCTGTGAGTTTCTCCACTGGGAAAGCGAGGTCAGTACCCAGAGGTGGTTGTGAGGATGCAGTGAGCAGCCACATGTAATAAGAATAATAAAACTTTGAACTGAGCACAGGCTCAGTGTCTGATCCCTAGTTATAGTCCTTCTCCGACATTATTGGGTGAAATCTTCAGTTCATAGAATTATGAACCTTTATTTCACAGGTGAGAAAATCGAGGTACAGAGAGATTAGGTTGATTGCCTATGGTCTTTTAACTAGCAAAAGGAAAGGAGTTTTTTGAAAGGGAGAGTTTCCCAGAATCCACATCCCCCTTGCTTATTAGTCCCCATTTCCTTGTGGAAAGTTCCCCGTGGGTGTGGTCTTCATGGGAGGGGCAGTGATGACACCCGCCTCCCACGGGAGCCCCAAGGGCAGCTTGTCTTACACTGGGGTGCAGGGAGCCAACTCAGCTGTGAAGTTCAACCCAGCCTGCAGTCCCTGGTGTCCCTAGACCTAACCCCTCAGCTCCTGGATTCTGGGAGCTCCAAACATAGCTTCCCTTTCCGCGTAACATAGGCAGAGTCCCTGTCTGGAGCTAGTAACCCCAGACACTGCCTGCAACAAAATAAGTGGTAATAATAACGTCAAGAGTAGCTATCATTTCTTGGGCACTACTGTGTTCTGGGTCCTGCGATAAAGGACTTTCTACATATTCCTGTGTCTGATCTTTGCCTCAGTCCTATGGCAAGATAACTGAGATCACAGACATTTGGATTTTGCACAGCATCACACAGCTAGAGAGAGGGATGGCTGGGTTCGAACTCTGAGCGGCCTGAGCATAACTGTGAACTCAAAATTCTGTTTCTGCGCCTGACGGAAGAGGAGCTTACTCTCTGGCGGCTTTAGCACCCTGTGTGCATCATGTACTTTGAAAAATTTCTGGGAGGTTCCAGGTCAAGGTAAGATGAAGTAAACACACTCCACCCTGTCTCTCCCATGACTACAGCTTACACCTGGAGAGAATGTGCGTGAGCTATTTGAACTCTCTGAAAAGACCAGATACCAAAGTAACACCAAATTGGTGGTAAGTTTACTACTTCCTCCCACTCCACAATGCCCTGGGTCGAACGCAACGCAGCCCCAAATCCTGAAGGGCATACTAGCATCTATAGAGAAAGCGACAGGAAAAACCTTCCAATTCTGGCTTGAGGACCAAGGAAGGGGTCTTCCATTGCTGAGAAAGAAAACAGAATCTCCTGTTTGTCGGGGATGTACTATATGGTGACTAACATAATATAATAAAAAATCATTAAAAAAAAAAAGAATCTCCTGTTTGTCTTTTCTTTCTTTTTCTAGTCTTGTACCCCAGCAACCAAACTATGTGGTGGCCGGAGCAGCAGTAGCAGTGGGAGCTGGCAGGAACCTAACACTCTAAGGGTGGGGCGCCTGGGTGGCGCAGCGGTTAAGCGTCTGCCTTCAGCTCAGGGCGTGATCCCGGTGTTATGGCATCGAGCCCCACATCAGGCTCCTCTGCTATGAGCCTGCTTCTTCCTCTCCCACTCCCCCTGCTTGTGTTCCCTCTCTCGCTGCCTGTCTATCTCTGTCAAATAAATAAATAAAATCTTTAAAAAAAAAAAAACAAAAACTCTAAGGGAGGGGAAGCTCCGTCTCCACTGGAGGGGCCATGGCCCATGAGGGTGGGCCAGCCCCCGCTGCTTCGCTATCTCGGCAGCTTGGGCCCAACACGAGCAGTTACAGGAAGGGCGTGGCAGGTTGGGTAAATAATGTTCCCACCTTCCGGCCTGAGCACTAGAAAAGGGGCACCTCCACGAACTGGAAAGTCCAGAGGAGATCCCAGAGAAGGAAGAGCCGGGAAAAGCCGCCCCTTAAAGTTGTTTATGAAATCTGGGGTTCACCTCCAAACTGTACATAATCTGACCCCAAACAGCATACATAGACCTGAGAACTGAACACCTAAGGACAGACCACTACCCCGATCTTAGATTGGCCTTGGGTGGTGCACATACAGGACGGATCTAAGTAACACCGCAAAAGCCTTCAAAATGGGACTGCCATTGGAACCACAACCCACGGGAGGCTGGTGAGAACTCGTGACTGAACCCAGCCGGGTCAACTGCCTGTTAAAGAAAAATATCAAAATAACTCCATATAGGAGGGGCCAGGAAAATTCTCAGCTCACTTGGGAAAAGACTGTCCAGAGATGCCGATGCTGAGACGACTTCACTGACCCGTCAAACACGTTACAGCAGCTATTGTAAAAGCAGCATGTAAGGGCAAACTCTTGAAATGAATGGAAAGACAGAAAGTCTCAGCACAGGAACAGAAGCTCTCAGGAAGAACCAGGTAGAAATTTAGAAGTGAAAAAATACAACAACGGAAATAAAAAAAGCCCATTGGTGGATGGGCTCAATAGCAGAGTGGAGATGATAAACAGTGAATTTGAAGATAAACCAATAGAAGTTATATAATTTGAATAACAAAGCGAAAAAAATTGGGGTTTGGGGGGAAATGACAGAGCCTTGGAGGCCTGTGGGGCAGTACCAAAAGATGTAACATTTATGTCATTAGAGTCTTGGAAGAAGAAGAGAAAGAGTGGACATATGTGGAATATAAGAAACAGTGCAGAGGATCATAGGAGAAGGGAGGGAAAACTGAATGGGAAGTAATCAGAGAGGGAGACAAACCATGAGAGACTCTTAACTCTAGGAAACAAACTGAGGGCTGCTGGAGGGGAGGTGGGTGGGGGGCTGGGGTAACCGGGTGATGGGCATTAAGGTGGGCACGTGATGTAATGAGCACTGGGTGTTCTATGTAACTGATAAATTACTGAACTCTACATCTGAAACTAATGATGTACTATATTTTGGCTAACTGAATTTAAATTTAAAAGATAGAAGAGAAAAAGTAGGGTCTAGAAAAAAATATTTGAAAAGAGAATGGTGGAAAATTTCCAAATTTGGTGAAAAACAGCAACATACTGATTTAAGAAGCTTGGTGAATTCCAAACAGGATAAATACAAAGAAATCATGTGCTCTACTGAAAAATACTGTTCAAAGAGATACAGTTTTATAAAAAGAGAATACATTCATAAATTTAAGAAGTCTTAGCTTAAATCTTATACTTTCTGCAAAAATCAATTTTAAATAGATTATAGATAAAACTTTTGGAAGGAAACATAGGGGAACATCTTTGTGGCCTGGAGCAAGTACAGTTATGACATTACAAACACAATCCATTAGAGAATAAATTGAGCTTCATCAAAAATCAAGACTTCTGGGGCGCCTGGGTGGCGCAGTCGTTAAGCGTCTGCCTTCGGCTCAGGGCGTGATCCTGGCGTTCTGGGATCGAGTCCCATGTCAGGCTCCTCCACTGGGAGCCTGCTTCTTCCTCTCCCACTCCCCCTGCTTGTGTTCCCTCTCTCGCTGGCTGTCTCTCTCTGTCTAATAAATAAATAAATAAATAAATCTTAAAAAAAAATCAAGACTTCTGCTTTGAGAAGGACACCATCGAGAGAATGAAAAGACAAGCTATAAACTTAGAATATTTGCAAACCATGTATCCAGCAAAATATTTGTATCCAAATTAAATGAAGAACTCCCAAAACTCAAAGTAAGAAAACAAGCAACCAATTTAAAAACCAAGCAGAAGATTTAAACAGGCACTTGACCCAAAAGAATAGATAAGGATGGCCAACAGGCACAGGAGGTGATGTTCACCATCATTAGCCATTAGGCCAAAAAGTTACAACCGCACCTCTAGCAGAATGGAAAAAAAAAACAAAAAAACTGACAAAACCAAGTGCTGGTTAGGATGTGGAGCAACTAGAACTCTCACACATTCCCAGTGGAAATGGAAACTGGTACAGTTCGGCAGTTTCTTATAAAGTTAAATATATACTTAACATATGACCCAGCAATCACACTCCCGGGTATTTGCCCTAAAGAAATGAAAACTTACGTTCGCATGGTGCACAAACGTTCATAGCAGCTCTACTGATAATTGCCAAGAATGGGAAACAACCCAAATGTCTTCCAGTAGGTGAAGTATTCAATGGAATACAACTCTGTCATAAAAAGGAACAAACTATTGATACATGCATCAGCTTGAATGAATGTCGAAGGCATTATGCTGAGGGAAAGAAGCCAGTCTCAAAAGGTTATATAACGTGTATTTTCATTAATGTGACATTCTCAAAATCACAACGCCATAGCAATGAAGAACAGGTCAGTGGTTGCCAGCGCTTAGGGGTGTGGGAAATGTGTGATGAGAAAGGATAGCATGCAGGCGTCACGTGGGGGTGCTGGGCAGCTTCCATATCCTGATTGTGGTGGTTCCATAAATCTACACATGTGTTAAAATTCGTAGACTAAACACACACACACACACACACACACACACACACATACACACACAGTTAAGAAACTAACAAAACAAAATGAAAATGCTGTGAGGGAAGAAGTTCCCAAGAAGCTTCCCTGCTGGGTCCCCAGTAAGTAGTAGGTGTACAAAGTTGAATCAGGTAAGATTTACAATTTTGAGGGTCTTACAATCAAAGCCAGTAACAATGTGACAGAAGAAGGTGCCTTAACTCCCCTTCCCAGAGAGGCCATCCCTGACCCCCACCCCCAAAGCAATACCCCTGTGTTAGTTCCCACTGCTGTTGCAAGAAACGACCACAAACCAGGGTTTAAAACAACACACTTTTGTTATCCTGCAGTTCTGGGGGTCAGAAGTCCAAATTGGGTCTCACTGGGGTAAAATCAAAGTGTTGGTAGGACTGCATTCCTTCCGGAGGCTCCAGGGGAGGGTCTGTCTCCTTGCCTTTGCCCAATTCTAGAAGCTGGTGCCCGCCTTCCTCCCTCCTCCCTCCTCCAAGCTAGCAACATTGGGCTGAGCTGCTTTCACACTGCTGTCTCTCTGGTTCTCTCTCTTTTGTCTCTATCTTCCACTTCGAAGGACCCATGTTACTGAGCCCACTGGATAATCCAGGATAATCTCCCAACTCAAGGACAGCTGTAACCTGCAGTAACCTGCAATGACGCTGACTACCTGGAATGAGGCCAAACTTCACAAGTCAAGGCCACAGTCCTCCACAGTCCTCCACAGACATCAGGCACAAGTTCAGGGTCCCCAGGCCATCTTCACTTCTGACCTGCTGGCTACCAATTCAGGGGTTCTACTTCTGCCTTCGGTTCTATAATTTGCTGGAAGGACTCAGAAAATTCAGGAAAGCAAAAAGCTACAAATCAGAACCAGCCAAAGGGAGAGACCTAGGGGATAAGGTCTGGGGGGGGGGGTGGTTGGCAAATATGAAGCTTTTATGTCCTAGCCCTGTGTCATCAGGACGTGCTACCCTCTTAGCTCATCAGCTTGTGACAACATGAAGAGTGTTGTCAACCAGGAAGCTCGCTTGAGCTTTGGTGTCAGTTTTTATCAGGGTTTCATTATGTAGGCATGACTGATTAAATTGGTTGAATCACTGGCCATGTGGTTGAACTCTGTTCAGCCTCCCTCCTGCAAGGAGGTAGGCTGGTATCAGGTGGCTCAAAGTTCCAACTCTCTAATCACATGGCTGGTCTTTCTGGCGTGACCAGTCCTCATAAGTGGCCTTGTTAGCATAAATGTTCAGGTGTGGTCTGAGCGGCCACCATGAATAACAAAGACAATCTTATCACTCCAGAAATGCCAAGGATTTAAAGGTCACCTCCCAGGAAGCAGGGGCAGAAGCCAGCCAAATCTTCGTTATACACAAACTTAATTCCACCTGCAACCTTAATTTCCCTTTGCCATGTAACCTAACATATTCTCAGGTTCTGGGGCTAGGACATGAAATCTTTAGGGGGCATTGTTCCATCTGTCACAGCTTCCCAGTTGTTCTCTAACATGTCACCCTGTTTTGTTTCCTCACCACATCCATCTGTCTATAAAATGGTCTTATTTATTTTGTTTATTGTCTGTCTCCCCTCTGCTAGGAGGACAGGATCCTAGCATGTGACTAACGGAGAAAGGGGAAGAGTTACAGGAGGTGACACTCAAGCTGGTCTTTGAAGGATGAGCAGAGTGGTGAAGGTTGGCAGGGGCTCTGAACAATGTGCACAAAGGGACAGGGGAGGGAAGACCAGGTGGGTTTGGGGAGCTCTGTGTAGATTGTTGTGGCTGGAGCGCTGTGTGCTGTGGGAGGGAGGGGAGATGCTGGGATAAAGAAAGGCCAGCGTGGGCAGGACCGTATGAGAGGGGGGATGACCTGCCTGATGGCACTTCTGGTATCTGTTTAGTGCCTGTGCCCTCTCACCCAGATGCCAAGAGGGAAGTGCCAGGGTGTGAAAAGTAGGGCATGGACCCTGGGGTCAGACGGGATGTGGGCTCAAATCTCAGCTCTGCCATTTATAGTCATGGCTGTGAGCAAGTCGGCTCACTTCTCTGTAGCCACTGAGATTGGCTCACTCAAGACTCATGTCCAACCCACCTCTCCTCTGCCTTCCTCTATCTTGGAGCTCAGAGAGCTCTGTTCCCCAGTATCTCTTACAGGAAGTGACATAGATCCAGCTAATGAGCTGGAACTAGAATCCTGGTGAGGGGTGTTTTGGAAATGGGAAAGGCCTGGCAAAGAGGAAGACATACTCAGCTAGACCAGAATTTTGCCTTCTCTGCTCCTTCCTGCCTTGAATGCCAAATTATGTCAGGAGCAGCAGCAGCCACTTTGTGATCATGAGGAGCAAGCTGGGAGTAACAGCCTAAGAAAAAGTGGGCAGAAAGATGGAAAATTCCTCAGTGTATGAGGCCATCATTGAGCAGTTGGACCGGTGTCAGCAATCACCTCTGGGTATTAGTTGGATATTCTGTTACTTCCAGTTAAATATGGTCCTAATTAATGCACCCCCCAAACCTCAGTTTCCTTTACTGTTAACTAGCTAAAAATATTTATCAATATTCATTACACTCATGTGTGCCAGGAACTCCTTTAGATGCTAGTGGTAAAGCAGTGAACAAGAAGTAAATAAAATCCCTATTCTTTTTGCATTTACATTTTGGTGGAAGAGACAGACAATGAGCCCATAGAGAGACAAGAGTGTCTGAGAATGAAAAGTGCTATGAAGAAAAGAAGATGATGTGACAGTGAGCGGCTGGCGTGGACATGACATGGGGTTCTCACAATGGGACTCTGTGAGGTAGTGATACTTAAGCTCGGATCTGAATGTGAAGATAATGACAGGATAAAGTGTGGGGAGCAGCATTCCAGACAGAGGGAATTGCAAGGGCAAAGGCCTTGAGGCAGGGCCAAGCTTGGTGAGTAGGCAGACCAGTAAGAAGGCCACATGGCTAGGTGGCAGTGAGGAGGGGACAAGGTGGAAGTGGGACCAGAGAAGTAGGCGGGGGTCAGATGACATATGTCTCGATAAGCAGAGTGGATTTATTCTGAATGCGAAAGGGAGCCACTGGAGGGCTTTCACAGGAGTGTGGGACAATGACTTCAGCATCCAGCACACCGTGGGTGTTTAAAAAACAGCCATAGGGTAGGTGGTGCACCCACTTGGTGGTATTCTTTCCCTTCTCAGGTTCCACTAGCCCCCTCCCCTGTTCTGTCTGCCTCATGCCTCCACCCCCTGAGCTGGACCCCTCCCAGCTGCTTTTGGAGTTTTCCTGGCCCTGCGTCGTCCTCCCCCGGGGCCATTTGCTCCCTCCAGAGCGGGTGAGCATAATTGCCGCTTTCCACAATGACATAAAAATCTAAGAGGCACAATCAATACAGCACACACACACATCATCGTCTTTCATTGCAAACGATAAAAGCGTAAACAGCAGGGTGGCGGCAGCTCTGGAGGCTGCAGTGGGGGCAGGGCAGGCTGCCACTGCCTCCCTGCCTGTTATCCCCCTTCCTGGGCACCTTCTCCGCTCTGGGGGGTGACGCCCCTCACGAAAGCCCATTGGATAAATGGTTTCTCTCTCTTTTCCTTCCAGATGCAGCAACCCTAGTCTCTTTAACCTGACTTCAGAAATCCAATTTGTCTTCCCTTTCCCTATTTTTAAGGCTTTTCCCCCCTTGCTTCCCTGAATCTTCTATGTCTCCAAAATACAGAGCTGAGAATGCCTTTCTGGGGGCAGAAGGACTTGCCAGGGTCTTGCTTGACACAAGCCCATGAAACGACCTCTATGGGGAGACCGACCCTCAAGGTCCCCCTTCTTTCGCTCTGTCCAGCCTGCCATCCACAGCTTGTCCTGGAACGTGCACGGAAACCATTACACCCCCAGCTCTCACAGACTGCTGGCGACGACTTCTTCAAACTAGTTACTTAATGAACGTCATCCAATTCCGACTCAGCTTTGCCATACTCTCATTTGCGAAAGCCAATCTGCTTTACTATTCTAACCTCTGGCTAGAAACTGCTCCCAATTTCATGTCATCCATAAACTTGATGAATGAGTAGCTTGCTCCTCTGCAGTCATTCATTTATTTATCCAACCAGCATTTAGTGAGCGCCTACTGGATGCTGGGCACTGGATGCAGAGTTAAAGGAGACGCAGGTCCTGTCACTGAGGGACTGCTACGCTGGTGCTTGAGTTGACATGGAAATGGGTCCATTCAGTGTGATCCTGGTCAACTTAGGCAGGGGACAGAGAACTGGCCACATCAGGGGAAGGGCGGTTTAAGGTGGCCTTGAGACGCTGGAAGGAAATTTGCCAACTCGGGAAGAAATGGCGTTGCAGTTAGACCAGAACATGCACAGGCAGCCAGCCATGGCTGGTGATGGGGAAGACATGTATTGATATCTATAAATGCGAGGGCTGACGAGCTTCAGGCTGAGATCCAGCTCCGACCAGGATGCCTGCTGTTGGCTTTGCCCATTTCTGCTTCATCCTGATGCTCCATGTGGTAGCAAATGGCTACCATTGGGTTCAGTAAAAGAAATCTGCTGTTCTCTCAAAATAAGAGCAGATCTCCTGGGGTCTCATGGTTCTTATTGGGGCGCATGCTCCTTCCTGACCAATCAGAGTGGAGGAGGGAATACGGGCACTCTGATTGGCCAGGGCTGAGTCACATGGTGGCTGTGGCCCTAGGGTGGAGTCCCGCGCCACTGGGGCTGACAGGCGGGTAGGGATTCCCAGAGTAACGCTGGGCTGTGTTAGCACTGAAATGTCTGACGGGTGCTGGGGTGTGGGAACACAGATGGCCACATGTGTCTTCCCAGGTAGGGGAAGGGGGTCCTTTCTGTTTGGTGGGTAGAGGGAAGCGCTCACCAACGCTGAGATGAGGTCGGCCATCCGCGGCCTCCTGCTGCCATGTTCTGTTTGCTGGCGGCTCCGCGTGTATAGGCATTACCTTGGAGATCTCGCCGGTTTGGTTCCAGACACTGCAATAAAGAGACTATGGAAATAAAGTGAATCAAATGATTTTTTTTTTGTTTCCCAGTGCCTATAAAATTTATGTTTACACTATACTGTAGTCAATTAAGTGTGCAATACCATTATGTCTAAAAAAATGTACAAACCTTAATTTAAAAATACTTTATTGCTAAAAAATGCAAACCATCATCTGAGCTTCCAGTGAGTCATCATCACTGATCACAGATCAACATAACAAATATAATAATGACAAAGTTTGAAATATTGCAAGAATTACCAAAATGTGGTACAGAGACACAAAGTGAGCATATGCTTTTGGAAAAACGGCACTGACGGACTTGCTCAACACAGAGTTGCCACAAACTTTAATTCGTGGGAAAACACAATATCCGCAAAGTGCAATAAAACAAAGCACAATAAAGTGAGGTATGCCTGCTTTCTGCTTTTCCAGATGCTGGATTTAAGCCAGGCAGCAAGGAATTTCAAGCCAGTTCTCCCGTCCTAAGCCTTCTCTTTCTTCAAGCTCTTTCCTGCCCTTCTCAAGAACCAAACCTCCAGGCATTTCCAGAAACCCCATGGGGCTGGCCGCTGGCACCCTCTAGCTGGAACTCAGTGTTGGAGGGTCAGCTGAGCCAGGGCCTGCCTGCTTTACTGGGCCGCTCACTGGCAGATCTTGAACTGTACCAATCCTATCTGAGCACAACAGTCTTCCCTTGGGACTTGGATAAAGCAGTGGGCTGTGGTGGACAGGCCTGGGCTTTGGGGACAGAGACACAGGCTCTAGTCTGTAGGGATGAGGATTAGGTTCAGCTGTGAGTGACAGACATCACCCCAAAGAGAAAACCAGGCCTGAAAACAAGATAGAGGCTTATTTTTCTCTCAATCAAGAGTCTAGACGCTGGAAGAGAGGTTTCTCAAAGTCAACATCAATCATTCTTTCTTGCTGCTCAGCTGCCTTCTCCAAGGGTCTTCCACATCATGATCCAAGATGCTGTTTGGTTCCAGCTCTCAGGAGCACCAAGGGACAAACAGGCACATGTCCTCCCTTTAAGGACTCTCCCCAGAACTGGGCACCATACTTGTGTTTACAGTGTTACGATCAGAATGTAGTCACATGGCCAAAATGGCCACAAGGGAGGCTGGAAAGAGAGTCTTGATTCGAGGCAGCCATGGGCCCAGCTGAAGATCAGAGGGTGGGGAGAATGGATATTGGGGGTTAGCTAGCAACTTACAGCTCAGACTCCCCAAGCCCTAAGGAGTCCTCCTAGGTCCTAAGCCCTCCTAAATCCTCTTAATCTGTAGATCAGATGGTGTACATGCCCATGACTTCACCTATCGTCCCGGGACGGGGAACTTGTATTTCCCATGTTACAGATGAGGAAGTCAAGGCAGAGAGAGACGGAAAGATTTGCACAGCATGTCCTCTGATCTCCTCTCCTTCCTTTGCTAACTTGTCCTTTCTCCTGCCCTGGCCCCAGTACATAGCTCTGATTGTTAAGGAGCAGGGTCTTTTCTGTCCTGTCCACGGGTTTGGGTCCCCAGCAACCTGGGTCATACATGGGTTTGCGGTGCCTGTTCCCCAGCGGAGGCAAGCAGCGTGGCCCAAACCTGCAGGCTTGTCTCCATCCAAGGCTCACAAGTCTTCCTCTAGCTGTGCCCATTGGTTATTGATGCCGGGGTTAGTTTCAGCAAACGTGAGCTCTGTTACTCTGTTTCCTGAAAAATTCGAAAATCTTTCTGTTTGCACAGCCCATCTGTAAACGAGGACTAAGCCACATCCTTCAGCTCTCTCAAGGGTTTCTTGACGCTTTTCGAGTGAAAAATAATGTGAATAATGTGTTCTGAGAAACTCAGGGAAAGCTGTTGCAAGAGCCCTAGGTGCCACTAAATGATAATTGTTCTGGGCCCTGGGAGGGGCTTCTGGGCCCAGCAAGGGAGCTGTTCCCACTGACCATCTAGTCTGGGGTGGGGGTGGGGTGATGCTGCAGTCTGGAATGATACCTGCTCACTCAGGGGCAGGAGGAATTGGGGGGCAGGGCCAGGAGGCCCCAGGAATGCCCAAATTCAGGGAGCAAGAATGTGCCCCAGCAGGTCGGTGATCAGTGACAGATGGCACCTTGGAAGTGTCCAGGGGCAACAAGGATTCACACATCGGCCTTAGCTTTAGAGGCCACCTCCAGCCCGGGGACTGGGGGCAATGGCACATATGGGTCAGGGTCTGGTCCTAGACCAAGGGAGGAAAGAGGCAGGTTTGCAAGGGGAAGATTCACCTATAGAAAACACAGGGGAGCTCCAGGTGCCAGCATCCCCCATGTGTGCCACTCAGATGGCCCCAGCTGGCCTCTCTAATTTGCTGTTGCATCTCCCCCCCCCCCCCCAATCCAGTCTCCATACAGTAGGAAGAAGACTACCACCTTGGGTCAGCGAATTCCCCTCCACCCTACAAACCTGCAATAGATTCCCATTGACCCTGACCCCCCAAACTCTCCCCATGCTCTCCGAGAGCTGTCCCTCCGCACTTTACCTCCTCCTCTTTCTCCCGCCTCACCTCCCTCCTGCCACACTGCCTTCTCTCTGCTCCTCAAACCTACCATGTGAGCCGCCTCTGCCTTTGCACTTGCCGTTTCCTCTGCCTGGAATCTGCCTCCCGCAGCTCTTGGTACAGATGAGCCTTGGAGAGAACTCAGCCCCTGCCCTCTTTGCACCCTTCCCCATCACTGCTACCATCCAGTTTTATTTTGATCCCTGTATTTAAGACCACCTAAAAGGATATGACTAGTTGACTTGTTGATTTCCTGTCTCTGCAATGAAACTGCCCCGGGGCCGGGAGTCATACATCTTGTTTCCTGGTCTCTCTGCAGTGCCTGGAGCACAGAGCAGGTCTCAGTGCATTGGAGGGAGGTAGCCTGAGTTTTGGGCCCCCCCTAGAAGTGAACCCTGGGATGAGGTTTTGAGTGCAGGTAGCATCTTTGGAAGATGATCGGGAAGGGGGAGGAGGCAGCCAACAAGGGGAGTGTTCTCCAGCAGGTTAGCACTGTGGACGACTAGGGCACAATCCTGAAACACTGGCAGCCAGTATAGACAGCTTGCCTTGGAGTTCTCCTATGCAAGGGGAGAGGGATATGGGGTATTTATAAAGCATCTCCTGTCAGTTGTTGGTTGAGGGTTATTCTTGGGAAGTTTTATTTCTTGGCACTTTTGGCCCAGAACCCAGGGAAGAGTGGCCCTCCAGATGCCAGAGAAAGGCCTCAGGAAAGCACCAGTAGGGGCAGAGCAGGAGGCCCGGGCATCAGGCACAACCCAAACCTAGTTACCCACATGGGGGTCCAAGATCAGGGCCTGCCTTAGCTAGGTAATCATGTTTAGCCTTTGCTTTCCCTGAGTTGGGACGCCTTTGGCTGTAGGCAAGCACCCCAAGTCAAAACGAATAAGGACCTTTCTTATCTCACATTGCAGGGGGTCTAGAGGAAGGGTGACTCCAGGCACAGGAATCAAAGATCCAGTGATATCACCAGGGACCTAGCTGGGCTCTTTCTCTGCCTCTGCTTAGCCCCAACCTCAGTCTGGCAGCCCTCAGGGTCACAATGTGGCTGCTGAAGCTCCAGGATTCATGCCCAGATGCCATAATGCCTAGAGATAGAAAGAAGAGAGCATCTCTCCCTGTGATGATGCTCTCCTATTATCAGACACCTTAGACCTCCCTTCATGTGTCATTGACTATAACCGGACCACACTCCCACTCCCTCCCACTCTGGGACATGTTTCATGGGAACACCAAGAGTCCACCTGAACAACATCAGGAGAGAAGGAAATGGACACTGGGTAGGTGGCCAGTGGTGTCTGCCAAACACACTGCCCCTTCCCTGGCTGAGGAGACGGTGATCGAGAAGCCAGAGCACCAGCCATGGGAGAGAAGATGTGGGCTGGTCCCTGGCTGGGCCTGACAGTGGCAGTCTTGAAAGGAGTGTGCTAGTATTTGTTCTGCAAAGAGACCCCGCGCCCAGGCAGATGGCATCCTGGCCTCCTCAGGTTTCTGGCTTTCTCAGCAGCCTCCGAGGCAAGCCTGGGGCAAGCGGAGTTTGGAGAAGCTGGAGCGGGGAAGGCTCTGCTCTCCTTCCGCCGGTCTGCAGGCTCTTCGGCAGCTAATTACTTAGGATGGATGATTCTGGTTCAGCGGGAAGCCCCCTCCTCCTCTAGCCTTCTTCCAGCTGGGATAGAACAGGTGGTGGAGAGAGCAGAGGGCCCCAGCATCACTGCTTGCGGGGCCATTCATCACTGGGGGTGTTTATACCCCACCTGGGGCCAGAACCCAGTGGAACAGGTGGTGCACTGAGAGGCAGTGGGAGCTGATGGGGAATGAACTCTTCTGGCACCGGCTCCAGAAGGGGGCCTTGCCTTGTGGCTGGAGAGGGTGGCTGAAAATGTAGGGCAGTTCTGCACCCAAGGAAACCAAATGAGCGAAGAAAATGCAGGACACATTTCAACTCCTCCTGTATTTGCAAGTTTCGGAGATTAAGAAGATAAACCCAGGTTAAGAAGACTGGCTCTAGTGTTTGACTGAAAGTAGGGGTTGGGTAGGGAAAAAGGCCCTGATGAGTAGCATTTGCTGATTGCTGTGGTGTAAATACTCTCACCATGCCTGGTTTCAAGCTGCTGATTGTTTAACAACCAGCTCACGAACTTGAATATTTAACAATTGGTTCCCAGGAGCCGGTAGAAGCCAGCCTCAGAAGCCCTGGGTATGAGCTGTTCACGTACAGCATGGAATTTATTTCTTCACTGCTTCATAAGAAACCACGAAGCACCCTCCAGGGCACTCTCCAGAGCTCTGTCTGGGGACACCAGGCAGTGCCAATGCCTGCTTCCATGAGCACGCAGATGTGGGACAAGATCATCTCAGAGCGGGGTGAGTGAGTGACTGTGACGGCAACTGTGAGTCTAGGAAGGACCTTTGAACCTGCCTCTGTCCTGACTGGGCGGTTCCTAGTGACCTTGGGCAGTTCAGTCCCTCTCCGCCTGCCATGAACAAAGAGGAGGGTAGACGCTCGCGGCTTTGTCCTGTTATTCTGCAGTTGGCTTGTACTCTGTGTCACATGTCCTCTTCCATTCCTTACCGCCTCTCTCCCAGCCGCCCAAGCCCTCCGCCTGGGCAGACCCTCCGTGGGCATTGCCGAGGCCCGAAGGCAGCCCTTGAGACCAGCTCTGTCTTGTTTCTAGAAGTCGGAGTCACAACAGAGTTGAGGCATGGGTACTCTGGCTCTCACAGGTGCCAGCGCGGGCTTCACCTGGGAACTGCTGGCTCAGCTCATGGGTCAGCTTTTCCCCAGCAGCAAACCCTCCAGATTCCAGGAGCAGGCAGCGTCAGGGGAGAGCCTTAATGCCCAGGGTAGCATCTTACCTGGGCGTCCTCCTACCTGGGCACGGGAGCTCGAATTCCTGCCCTCAACAAACCCTGGTGCTTAATTAAAAAATCGTGGAGTACTCTGTGAGCCACAGAGGGCTCTGCAAATATTTTTTTTTAAAGATTTTATTTATTTATTTGACAGAGAGAGAGACAGCCAGCGAGAGATGGAACACAAGCAGGGGGAGTGGGAGAGGAAGAAGCAGGCTCCCAGTGGAGGAGCCTGATGTGGGGCTCGATCCCAGGATCCTGGGATCACGCCCTGAGCCGAAGGCAGACACCCAACGACTGCGCCACCCAGGCGCCCCTCTGCAAATATTTTTAAACACAAGGGCTTAGGTTATTCTGTGCGCCTGGCGGATCTACCCACTTCCCAAGGTCCCCCCCCCCCCCCCCCCCGGGGAGCCGCCAGGGACCTTCCGGGGCCTCACCTCTTGTGGCCCTTGGCCTCCTCTTATCATCTCTCCGCAGGGTGGGCAGAATGCGGTGACACCCCCACAGACT
This sequence comes from Ursus arctos, assembly GCF_023065955.2. Lineage (NCBI taxonomy): Eukaryota > Metazoa > Chordata > Mammalia > Carnivora > Ursidae > Ursus > Ursus arctos. The sequence continues at coordinate 62,345,366 of NW_026622819.1, forward strand.
GAGCTTCACCGTGCAGACATGGCCTTGTTATTTTCTCTTGCACCTGAATCTTTAAATCATCCGTGTCTCTTGGCGAGCGGCGGCTGTGGCGGGAAGCTGTTAATAATAGATACCAGTGACTGTCTGGTAACGAATTGCTAAGACGGTAATTAGCATTTTAATTTAGGCATTTTCTTTACACTCACCTCTGGAGACCTGGGTTCGAATCTGAAATTGGGGTCACCGGTGGAGGTTCGCCCGTGTTCTCCCCCTAAGCCCCCACGAGTGTTCGTCTTTGTCACGCAGGTCGCCGCAGCCCAAGGCCGAGTGTGGCCTGAGGGGGGCACTGTCTGTCTAGGCTGCGGGGCGGCGCGCGGCCGGGCGCGGACCTGCGGCGGACAGGGCGGGAGGCGCGGTCGGGACTGGGAGCGAGCGGGAGGCGAGGCCGCCGCGGGCCGGGGGGGAAGGTGCAGGGCAGGGCCGAGGCGGAAGGGGAGTAAGGGCCCCGGAGAGGAAGAAGCCCTGAGCGTCTGGGGTGAGCAGAGCCAGCATCAGGGAGCGGCTGAGCAGGGCGGGAGGAGGGCTGCGTGGGTCCCCCACTGTGCCTGTCCCAGGCCAGCGCTGTCGCTCTTTGCCTTTCCAAACAAGCACTAATTTTCTTGATTTTTCTTCAAGCCCCAGCAGCCTGTGATGGCTGGATTGTTAGGAATAAATGATTTAATGGACTTGTCTTTTTTCTTCCTCTCGTTCACAAAACACGATTTTAACGCAAGGATAACATGGAAAGTTTTCTCTTTTCTCAGTGACTAAGGGTTGGGGACAATGCTTTGGGGCCCAGAGACAGCCAAACTCATCCGGTTTATTGTGAGTGTGTAGGGTGTAGGAACACACCCACAGTCCCTTTACCAGATCCCCCCACCTCCACCCACTTTGGGTGGGGAGAGTGGGCAGGTGTAGGCGGCTCCTTCTGGGGGCAATCCCATTTATCCAATACTGCCTCCCAGCCCAGCTTCTGGCATTCAGGGTTGCCCCAGGATAGCCACACACATTGAAAAATGACCTACATTTTTCCCTTCATACGAAAGCATCTTTGATGTATGAGGCAGCAACTGCAGACTCCCAAAGCTTTGGGGCCAGCCAGAGACGCGAGGCTGCATCAAGGAAGTGAACAGGTCTGGATGTGGAGGGTGATTTTGGGGGGCTGGAGGCCCATGGTGGTGGAGTGAGGTGCCAGGGGCAATGGCCGACTCTGAATGCGCTAAGCAGAGATGATCAAATCCCATGATTCCCTTAGGCCCAGTGTTTCTGGCTTGTGTGATATGGGGGTGACAGTAACTAGAGAACCTCAGTTCTTCTGTCTCCTCTCTGATACCATCTTTCACTCAGGAATCTTTGGGTTGCAAATGATGGAGAACAAAACTTAAACTGGCTTAAACAAAAACAGGAATGCATTTGCTTCTGTGAGTGAAAAGTCAAGTAGTAGGGCAGATTTCAGGTAATGCTTGATCCAGCTGAATTACATTTCCCTAGAACTTGATTTCTTTCCACTTTCTGTACTCTTTCCCGTTGCTTCATTCCAGGGCTGGGTTCCCTCAGAATCGTAACTTGGTTGCCAGAAGCTCCTGGGACTCTATATTTCTTTGTTCTTTCCAGTGAGAAGGGGAGAAACTTTCTGGATTCTTTTGGGATTCAGTGTCTATCATTGGCCTGAATTCGGTCATAGACCTATCCTTGAAACGACAACTGTGGCCATGGGATGGGCCATGGGATAGCTCAGATTGTTTTGAGCTAGTCCAGGTCCATCTCTAGAGCTGGTAGTGAGATCAGCCCCACTCAAACTGAAAACAAGGCTGCTCCAAACAGGGGATGAATCCTCCCGAAGAAAATGGACTTGAAAGCAATGATCCGCCTAAACCCACTCCATCCTGTTTGGAACCACCCTCTTCCTATAATGGAATTACATAGCCACACCCTCTGCCACATGGCTCTTGCTCTTGTTGTTGTTCTTTTGCTGTTTAGTTAACATAGAGGCTTGGGTTTTGAGGTACCACGTGACTTTGCAGCAGCTCCCACTCTAATGGACTAAGAACCCTTCCCCACCCCACTGACAGTGAACTTGTCACATGACTCACCTTGGCCAATGTAACGTTAGGGGAGATGATGTGAACAGAGGCTTTAAATCTGTGTGGTTTCAACTGGCCTCTTGCACTTCTTCCAGCTACCCTGAGAAGGGCATGCCCTGCATAGCCCCGGTCCTAGAATGCAAGACATGTGCAACAGACCTGAACTGACCGTGTAGCCCAAAGCAGAGCCACCCAGCCAACCCTCAGACTACAGACAAGAAAAATAATTGTGGTTGTAAGTCACTGAGACTGTAGGGTCATTTGCTGCACAGCATTATCACAGCAATAGGTGACTAATGTCAGTAGACAAAGGTTGCTAAGTTAGCTAGAGTTTTGGCATTCTGGATGTGTGGGGGTTGGGGGAGTATCAGAAAGGAAATTAGAGGTCTCCCCCAGAAAAGCCCCCTTTGCTCTCTGGGATCTAGACACATGTCTGGTCTTCCTTCTCGCAAGATGTCTCATGCTTTTTCTTGCCAGGGGGCCTGGGAGAAAGAGGCTTCTTTTGGGGGGAAGATGCCAGAGCATGACCTAAAAGAGTCATGAGACCCCAGCCCAGCCCACGTAGCTCTGAGCTCTGCTACCTGTTCCCTAATGATGGGTGAAGGCAGAACCAGGAGACAGAGGGCAGAAGAGCCAAGGAGAGGGCCTGGGGAGCATGTTCTCACAGCAAGCCCACGGCAACCTCTGGTCTGGGCTACTTTTGGCCCCAACATAGCCTCTTGGCTCTTAGCCACTTGACAGTTGGCACATTCCCAGAAAACAGCATTTATTTATTTATTTATTTTTAAAAGATTTTATTTATTTATTTGACAGAGAGAGAGAGACAGCCAGAGATAGAGGGAACACAAGCAGGGGGAGTGGGAGAGGAAGAAGCAGGCTCCCAGTGGAGGAGCCTGATGCGGGGCTCGATCCCATAACGTCGGGATCACGCCCTGAGCAGAAGGCAGACGCTTAACGACTGAGCCACCCAGGCGCCCCAGCATTTATTTTTTTTAAAGACTTTATTTCTTTACTTGAGATATATATAGAGAGAGAATGAGAAAGAGAGAGAGCACGAGCTGGGGTGCGGGCGGTCAGAGGGAGAGGGAGAAGCAGATTTCGTCCTGAGCAGGGAGCCCAATGCTGGCCTGATCCCAGGACCCCGGGATCATGACCTGAGCTGAAGGCAGATGCTTCACCAACTGAGTCAACCAGGCGCCCCTTGAAAACAGCGTTTAGATGAAAGCTTTATAATTTGAAATGCCTTTAAGAGAATCCAGTTGGAGGGTGAGGAATTGAGGAAGGCTTGCAATAGTAAGTATTGACTCTCTATCTGATTTCCTAATGGTGGGCTCGCCTACACTACAGCAGTCACATTCACCAAGTGACAGGTTAGGAAGCGCTGTCACACTAGTCTCAAAACCTCTAGGAATTTGAGTGGAGGGAGGAGGGTTATCCCCCAGTTCTGATGAGGAGAGCTGGGCTCAGATAAGGTAGGGCCCTGCCCATATGAGCAATAGTGAGTGCCGTCCTCCTCTGGGCTATGGTCCCACGCTACCCTGCAGCCCACCCAATGACTTTGTTGGGAGTCAGGTTATCAGGTATTCTCAGTGCCCTCCCTGGTTCTGAGGCATGGTGGGTTTGGAGAAAGGGGCCATCGCCTTAAACCTTGCGTGCCTTAAACCTTGCGATTGGCCAGCGTGGTGCGGGTATCAGTAGTCCCTCCTGGGGTCCAGAGTGGCCAGACTGGAGGGTCTTCTCTGGCCCTGTAGGTCCAGGTCTCTGTTGATGTTGGAGAATGAACTTGGGTTCTGGACAGGTATGCAGATCCAGACTCTACCATTTGGGCGAGTGACTTTGCCCCTGCAATCCATAGTTTGCCAGAATGTGTCACCCACAGTAACCATTTAACACATAGGAGTTGCTACATGTGTTGTGTTTAGAATTGCTGAGATGGTGGTATGGTTAAGAGTTTGAATTCTGGTGGCACCTCACTGGCTCAGTCGGTGGAGCATGTGACTCTGCTCTCAGGGTTGTGAGTTTGAGCCCCATGTTTGATGTAGGGATTACTTTAAAAAAATAAAAACTTAAAAAAAAAAAGAGCTTGCATTCTAGATTCAGATTCCCTAGGTTAAAATCTTGAAACTACCTCTTACTAAGTGGGAACTTTAAAAAATTTCATGTAACTTCTCTGACCCTAGTTTTTTCATCTGTGAAATGGGGATCATAGTAACAACTCCCTCTGGGTTGTGTAGGCTCCAGTCTACTAATCCATGAGTCTGAATACTCAGTCTAAGCACTGAGTCTGATGTACATAAAGTGAGTGCTCCATACATGTGGACTGTCATACCTCATCTATGATTTGTATGATTGCTATCCCGTCAGGCCCTGATGCCTGAGATGACCTTGGCATGACCTTTGGCCCACCTTCAGCACTTCACTTCTCTCTCAAGGCCCCCTGGGCTAGTGCTCTGGCCACCCAGAGGGGATTGGGCAGGGAGGGGTGAAGCTGGAGGTGAAGGGACAGAAAGGACTTGCGAGATGAAGCTGAGGGTGGGGGTGGGGGCGGGGTGTGACCTGAAAGTTCTTCCCCAAGGGCTCCACAGCTACTGGTCAATACTTCATTGACTTCCACAATTGCTTCATATCTCCACATCTCTAACTTTAAGTGGGGGTCTTTGCTGCACAGCAAGGCGTTCCTATGGCAACCTCCTGGTGACACAAAACAGCCATTCTTCCCAGAATGGACTGCCTTCTTCCCCTGTCTCCTAGAGAAGCCACAGCAGTGGTGGACCAGGAAGCCTTCAGCACCCTGGACAGAAGACCATAGTTTGGCCTGCTCACATTTTCTAACTCACCTTGTCTTAGGGCTTTGCTCTGCAAGATGCAGCTGGCCAGTAGTTTGTTCATTTTAATGTATATTTATTGAAGGTCTATGAGATCCAGCAATGCACCAAATGATGGCTGGGAACCCAGCAATGTAGAAGACAGACAGAACCTGCCTTTAGGGATTAGAATGCTAGCTGGCTTCTGTTCAAGGAAAGGGAAAAGGAACAAGACAATTTCAACCAGTGTAAGCACTATGAAGGGAATGCAGCAGAGGGAGACTGAAGAGGGGATTGGGGAGGCCTCTCTGGGGATGCCTGATCCCATCTACACTGAGCCCTGAATGCAGCCGCACAATAACCTAGAGAGAGTGAGTCTAAGGGGGAGGGGACAGTGAGTGCAAAGGTCCTGAGGCAGGAGTGAGCTTGAGTGTCCAAAGAACAGGCAGAGCCTTGAGGGTCTGGAGTGTTGGTGGGTAAGGTGGGCTGGAGGTTCCATCAAGGAGGGCTCTGTGAGCTGGGGTCAGGGGTCAACATTCTATTTTAATTGCAATGGGCAGCCATTTGGGGGTTGTTTAAGCAGAGTAGGGACATGGTCTAATACAAGTTTTAAAAAGATCTTTTTTGGATTACTTTGGGGGCAAGTTGGGCTCCTTACCTTTCAGGATTCCCCTGCCTGGGAAGCCTCACAATTACTAAGCAAAGTGTTTTTGCCTGTCAAATACAGCTTCCTGGAGCTGGTCTTCCTTTTACCCAGAACTGTCTTTCCAGGAACACAAGGGTCTTCTCCTCACCCAGTGTCACCACCATTACCATCACCCTCCTCTACCTGACTTTGATATTGCAGTCACTGACAGCAAAGCCCCCACCCCCAGGCCCAGCAGATCAAATTCTACCCCACCACCTATCGCCATTGAGATTTATTCCTGATGAATGGGGAGCCCTGGACCAATGAATCCTTCAGCCAGCCCAAGCCTGAGCGCTCAATCTCTCATAACTCTGTGTTAAGGATGTGGAGTGACATCTGAGACAGCTGGATAAAGGATGAAATAAGGAGCCTGATAAGTGGGATTGATGTCTGTCCTTGCCTAGACTGGGCTGGGGGAAGGGCCGAAGAGGACCCAGGATGAGTTATTACCTTTCCCAGGGCATCTAGGGTGCAGACTCACTCCAGTCTGCATGGCAGACAAGCTTCCATCGATCCCTGGCCCCTTCAGGAATCTCAGTTCCAAGGCCCCAGAGAGATCTCTACGTTCTGGTGATTTGAGAATCTGAAAAACACAAAATACTTTCCTGGAGGCTACAAGGTGTGAACTGGGAGGATGCATTAGATGCTGCATGGGCCTCTGGGAGGTGGGAAGACAGGAAATGAGAACCCCACCTTGAGTCCCATTGAAGGTAGAAAGGATTCTTTTTCATGCATGACGGAAAACTGAACCAAACTGGCTTAAGCCCAAAGGGACTGCATTGGCTCACCCAGATGAAGAGGTCAGGGGTTGTTCCTTCTTCAGGCAAGGCTCAGTTCACAACTCCCACAATGTGACTGTCCTTCCTGTATTTTGGATCTGCCTTGGAACAGACTCCATTCTTAGCAGGCTCTCTCCTCATTGTTCCAAGATGGCTGCCAGAAGCTTCCAAGGCCACCTGCTTCCTTATTCATATCCAGTGGGAGATTGTGAATCTCATTGATCCTGATCATGTTGACATGGGTCTTGTGCTCCTTTATTAATTTACCTGTCACTGTGCAATGGGAAATGCTGATTAGCTAAGCTCACCTGGGCTCACCCCAGGGCTGCCTGTGGGGTCGCTTCTACCTAAATGCATGGCTAGGAAGTTTGGGGTTCTCTGAGGAAGGGGGAGGGGAGGAAACGGATGGTGGAAAAGTAACAAGCACATGCCACACCACCACTCAATCCAATTTCTTACCATTCCTCAGTCTATAACCTCATCCCTCCCTAACCACATATCTACAACAATTCGTGGAAACTCCAGCTCTCACCCTCCATATGCAACCTTCTGTATCAGTCAAGGCCTCTTCGGTTGGAAGGGGAAGAAATCCACTTAAAACTGGCATGAGCCAAAAGGAAATTGTCTCACCTAATTGTAAAGTCCAGAGATAGTGCTGCTGGCATTAGGCCTGGGTGGTTCTAGGGACTCTGTCATCGCTATTTGGTTTCTCTCCATCTCTCAGCTCTACTCTCCTCCCTGTGACTTTATTCTTAGGAAGCTTTCCCCAACCAGCGGAAGGGTGGCCCCAGCAGTCCAGGCCCTCATCCGGCTGGTTCCCCCACTGGTCAGCACAAGTCCCAGGGAGATTTTCATTGGTCCATCCCTGACCAATCACTGAAGTGGGGCGGGGCTGGCACAAGTTGAAGGGCCAGGCTCAGACCCTGCGCCCCTGCCCCTGGGTGGAGGGAGGAATCCCGCCTGACCCGAGGGGAATGATGGAACCTCCAAATGCTTTCTCCAGAGAAGGCCTGGAAGCCAGGCAGACAAGACAAGGGCATACGGTGCCCCTGCAGTGCCTGCATTGCTCCGAGTTGTTCTCCGGGAACACCACCCGCTCCGTGTGAAGAAGTGGAGGTGGGGATGGGAATCACGCCATCTTCCCTCCTGTGGTTAGTAGGTGCTTAATAAACCCTGCAGAGCACACACACAATGCGGCTTGAAATCTGATGCCAAAATCACAGCTACTGAGGAGGCGCAGCTACCTACCAGAGCGATTCGCAAATCTCATTTTCAGGAATTACATCTAAACAAGATAGGGGTGAGGAAACGGAAGCCCAGAGATATGAAGAAATTTTCCCAGGTCACACAGCTGCTAAGGGGCGGAGCTGGGACCCTCACTCAGGTCTGGCTGAGTCTAAAGCCCCTGGCTTTATTTCCCACCACCACCTTAAACCCCCGCTCCGCCCCCATGTGAGCTCCAGGGACCTGCAAATAGCAGGCTGATTGTCTTTGATACGGTCTCCTTTCTCACCAGCCCTTGGAGTATGGGGAAACCCCACCTAGGCAAGCACCTGGGCTTTTTGGGGGGAAAGGGGCAGTGTGTACCACCTCCTGTGATAGGGTCTTTGCTCTTGCTGTTTCCTCTTCCTGGAACACACTTTCTGGAAGTCTCAGCTCCTCTCTCAGCTCCCCTGAGAGGCTTTTCTTAAGTAGCTCTCACCAAAAACATCCCCATGTGTTATAGCACTCCTCACAATCTGAAATGTTCCTATCTGTAAACTCACTTATTATTATTATCCCCTGCCCTTAAAATGGTAAGTTCCAGGAACCTTGCCCATCTTGTTCAAGGATGGGGGATCCTTGGAACCTAGAACAGTCCCCAGCACATAGTAGATGCTCAGAAAATACTTTGACAACAGGAAGAGTGAATGAATGGCCTCAGAGTTCACCATGTGCCATTCTGATTTCTAAATTCATCAAGTCTTTCTCATGTGTGTCCTGCGTTTTGGGCTGGAACTTCCATTTGGCATTCTGGCTTGTCTGCTGCCCACCAGCCTTCAGACTGAGTTTCTGGGGTACCGACCAGGCAGGAAGCTTTTTTGCAAGCAGCGCTAACCTGCATGTTGAGGCAGTGTCCATGGGAAGGGCTGCGTACTGACTTGCAGGAGAAATGTGCCAGTGGGTCCCCAGGAGGTCATCAGTCCGTCCCCCTGGTTGCATATCACCAATGTGGCCCCCAAGGCAACTTGTCATGGGTTCGGTAGTGGCCACATGTTGCATTGCTCTTCCCATGGTCCCTGTAGCAGGATGGAGCAGGGTGGCAGGTTGGGGGCTGCTGTGTTTGCTGATCTGTGGCTCTGGAGAAAGTGAGGGCTTCTAAGTCTCTCCTTAGTCACTGTGAGGCCCCTGCCCGTGTCCCCACTCCTGCCCTCGTGGCTTGTTTTACTTGGCCTTCCCAGCCTTCCCATCAAATCACCACGTTTGTTGCCCCAACCTCATTTCCCTGTTTTTAGAAACAGTGGGATCTCTCCTCCATCCCTCTCTGCCATCCTAGAGTGGAGGGGACAAATGACCAGCCAACTCATCTGGGCACAGGATCAAACCTGAAAACTCCTGAGAGGCCGGGCATGAGTTAGCCCCTGTCTCTTCCCCAGGAAAGAGGTGGAAGGTGAAATCCAGAGCATTTATAGCAACCCAGGTGAAGCCAGGGGGAAGGTGAAAGGACAGCGTGCATCTGGAACAGAATCCAAATATCTCTGGAAGGCCTGAGAAGCCCTTGCTGGCTGCCCCACGTCACCTCCTGTACCCTGAGCTCTAGCTCGCTGGCCTCATCGCTCTGCTCTCTTCCTGGTCCCCTAGGCTCCCTGCTTCAGTCGCTCAGCTGTTAGCTCACGCACTGCTCAAGCGTGCATCAGAACCGCGGGAGGGCCTGTTGAACGCAGATCACAGGGGCCCGGGAATCCGCATTCCTAATTTCTCAGGGATGCCGAAGCTAATGGTCCAGATGGCCTCTGGCTTGCGAGGCTTGTTTTGATCCTGCATTTAAAGGCACCTGCTGCCCCCCACCCTGTCTTTCTCCATGACAACCCTCTGCTTAGCTCTCTTGGTTTTCCATTACACTTCTCTGTAATCGTCTTTTGGGTTTTGTGTCTCTGCCTCCGCCACAACAGACAAAGCTCCGCACGGGCAGGGACCTGTTGTTTTCCATCTCCTGGGTCCTGCCACATGTGAGCCGTGCCTGGCGCATAGTAGAAGCTCAGTTAATACGTGGTGGATAAGTGAATGCTGAGCTCTCCCCACCGGGAGCTCCAGGCTCCCCTTGTGCTTAGCAGAAAGGTCTCCGGAAATCTGCCCGAATTCGGCGTGATGTGTGGAGCCACTGTGGTGATAAAGATTCCAGAGCTGGATGAACGTTCCCTGCCCTCAGGCCCACACCCCACTAACGAGCCAAAAGAGGCTCTTTTCAAGCAGCCAAATGTTGCTTTTTCACCAGTCTGTAACTGTGCTTCTGACACTTCCTTAGACAACGTGGAAGATACAGGCAGAATTATTAGTATTGTTGTTGTTGTTGTCTAATATTTATTATACACATTGTGTAGGCTGAGCCATTTCACTCCTGAGTTCCAATCAGTGTCTCATTCCCTGAAGACAGTCTTGTGAGCAGCCCGTAAAACCCACGGTAAGCTGGAGCCTCTCAGCACATCTGGGGGAACCTGAGATTCAAGGTGGTTTCCAGGCCTGTCCGGCCGCAGGGCGCCCTGGAGGCCTGGGAACGGGCAGGCGGCTGAGAGCACCCATGGGCTGCTTTAAAGCTCTCATCAAATGGTAGAACGTGCAGTGATTGAACTTTAAGAGCATTCCCATCAGTAAATGGTTTCTGGTCTCTTGCTGCTTTACAAATGCCCCTGCCCTAATGTCTTCTTTAAAACCCAGCAGCAAGTCCCACACATGGATTTGTGACAGGGCAGGACCACAAACTCTCCTGGAAAGCTAGGGTATCTGTGTATGTCCTTCCAAGCAGGGGGTGGCGGAGCAGGGGACGGAGGGGTGAGGGCACAGAATGGGGACCTACAGCCACTGTGACATGCCCTCCCACCAGTTAGGGATGGCCACCTGCCTCCACCCCTTAGTCAGTCCCCACTCCCTACCCGCATCCAGGAGTGATGGGGGGGGGTGGTCTGGGGTCTGGGGAAGTTTCTACCGCAGACACACATTTACTGTCTAATGGGAGGTGGTTGGGTTGGTAATGAGCATTGCTGCTAATTTGGAGGAATGATTTGGCACCAGGAGGAGCTCGGAAAAACATCTTCTGAATAGAGAGAGCAGGCAGATCCCCCCACCAGGCAGCAGCTCAGAGCACCCTTCTCCTGCCTGGGCATTTGGTTCTGGCTACACGGGGAGGGACTGAGAACATCGGGCACTGCCTCTTTTGGAAGGAAGGTGCGATGCAGGCACCAGCCCAGTGTTGGGAGCTGAAGAAGGGAGGGAAGCTGCAAAGCACAGGTTCTCCCTGCCCCACAACAACGGGCTTGTGGTAGACAGGTGAACCTCCAAGCCGGGTGGAGGAGAGTATGCATGGGTCATGGCCCAGCCACCTAGCCAGTGGGTCACGCACCTCTGTGCCCCGCTGTCTGCCTCTGCTGCTGGGATGAAACGAGACGGTGGGTGGGTGAGCGCTGCACACGTTCGTCATCCATCCAATAAATATTTATGAAACACCTACTATGCTCCAGGTGTCACTTGGGCCCCAGGGGTCTGGTGCACACGTCCCCTGAGGTCCCTGCTCATGTTCCACACTCCAGTGGGGAAAGAAGAGGACAACAGACAGGTAAGCAAATACGTGGCAAGATAGCATGGGATAAATGCAGTGTAGGGTATAAAGCAGAGAGAGGTGCTGGAGAGTGCTGGGGCGGGGGCAGGAGAGGGGGGTGGCGCTTAAACTGTGACCTGAGAGATGAGGAGAATCTGGGGAGAGAGCAGGCCAGCCCAGCAAGGGCCCTGAGGTCAGAACCAGTGTAGAATGTTCGGGGTGGGGGTGGGGAATGGAAAGGAGGGAAATGATTGAAGCAGAGGCAGCAAGAGTATGAGAAGGATTCCACCATGAAAGGAGTTTGCACTTCACTCTAAGAGTAGTGGGAAGTCTTTGGAGAGCTTCAAAGGCGGAATTCCAGCTTCTGGTTGACATTACTAAAAACCACTGGATGCTCTTTCAGAATGGAGAGAATGGGTAGGAAAACTCAGGAGGCTGTAGTGAGCCCGCAGAGGGCTCGGGGCTGGGGGGGGGGGGCGTGGGCGCGGAGGGAGGCAAGCAGACAGGGGGGTCCGGGATAGGTCTGGGGGTGGAGCAGATTGCACATGGGAGGAGACTGAGGCGAAGAACGTCGGGATCTGGAGCCTGAACCAGTCCTGGAAGCAAGGACACCTGTGGGAGGAAAGCAGGAGCCTAACTGGATGCCCACCTCAGGGGAGTGGGCCCGGGAATCTGTATTTTTAATGATCTGATACCCAGGTGATTCTGGTGAAGCTCGGAGCTCTCAAACTTGGACTCTGAAGGCCGAATTCTGTGTGTATATATAAAAAAATATATAGCCTGGGGAGTTCTGGTTGCTGAGTAAGGGATCAGGATACAAAAGTTTAAACATAGAAACCCACTTGTCATTTCACTCATTACTACTATCTCCCCACGAAGCCAAGAAAGGGAAAACCCCATAGTCCCCTCCTTTAGCAAGAACGTGGGTGCCCTTTCCTGGGAGACCCTTCCCGCCCCAAAGGCCCCTTCTCTTCTGACATTCTGAGATTTGGAAGGTGGAGGGAATCTTTGAGATGCCTGCTGCCTGAGCCAAATGGAGGAGATGGGCAGATAAGAGGCTGACACCTCCAACCCGTAAATGATTCCAAGAGTCCCATTCAAGACCTTAGTCCTACCAGGACGGGATTCTCAGGAATCAAGATGGCCTGGAAGATGGCAGCCTACCCTCACAAGGTTCATTTCCTCACATAAAACGAGTCTGGAGGTTGGCAGTGTAAGGCTGCTAAGACCATCTGTTGTCATCTGGGACCTGGGTTCTTTCTGCTTGTCTATGGCCTTCCGTAGTACGTGGCTCCTGTCCTAGGAGCCTCATGGCCCAAAACGGCTGCTGAACTTCTGGCCATCATGTCAGGCTGGAAGAGGAAAATGGAGGAGGTCAGAATTTTGTGCATTGACCACATCTAGCTGAAAGGGAGGCTGGGAAATGTAGGTTTTTTTTTTTTTTCTTGCTGAGCCCTTTTCCCAGGATCCTGTAGTGAGACAGAAGGCGGAATGGATGTTGGAAGGGAGTTAGTCATCTCCGTCCAGGATATTAATAGTGACACCAAGTAAACAATGTCAAGACTTTCCCCTGCTTGAAACTCCCTGAACCTCCAGGCACCTGTGGCCCTGTCGTGCCAGCTGCCACAGCCCTGCTGACTCTGGCCCCACCAGCCCCTTCCTAAGCCACCCCCTGCGGCTCCCCTCCTCCCTCGCTGCTGGTGTCTTCCACATGTCAAACTCCTTCCCACCTAAGGGACTTTGCACTCACTGTTCCCCACCCCAGCCCCACCCCAAGACGTTTGCACAGTCAGCTTACCTCACTGGGCAGGTCTCAGCTCACATGTCACCTCTTTAGAGAGGCCTGCCCTGCCCTTCGCCTCGTAGCCACTCTCAACTTCATTAACCTGTTTTATTTTTTCCAAAGCACTTGGTACAGTCTGAACTTCCTTGTTTTATGTTAATGTTATATATGTGTGCTCCACACAAGGAGGGAAACTCCCTTTTCCTCAGCGCTCCGGGACTGCCTGCTCCTACACGGTGGATATGCAGATAAAGGAGAACGCATCCTTCGTGCTCCCTCAGTGCGATGGGATTGCCGTTGAGAAGCCTCTTGCGGGGCGCCTGGGTGGCACAGCGGTTAAGCGTCTGCCTTTGGCTCAGGGCGTGATCCCAGCGTTGTGGGATCAAGCCCCATATCAGGCTCCTCCGCTTTGAGCCTGCTTCTTCCTCTCCCACTCCCCCTGCTTGTGTTCCCTCTCTCTCTGGCTGTCTCTATCTCTGTCAAATAAATAAATAAAATCTTTAAAAAAAAAAAAAGAAGCCTCTTGCAAGGGGCCCCACTTTAGCGTGGCCATTCACGTTAGGAGCGTACTTTGTCACGCTTCACTTGGTGTCACCTTGTGGAAGGAGTGGCTCCTCTGACTTTCACTGTGCCTGTCTGTTCATCTCGGAGGCAGGGTGATTATGACTGTGGAGACCCGACGGTGCTTGGCCGCAAGCGTTCAAGCTTTCTCCAGTCTCTGCCTGGGACTCAGTAGACATCCTGGGATCCCTAGTTACCATCGCCTTCAGGATTCCTTTTGCCCTCTCTCCTGGGCTGGCTCTCCTGGTCCCCGAGCCTCCAGTCACTGCCTTTCGGGGTCTGCTCCCCTGCACTCATGTTGTCACACACAGGCTCCAGGGGCTTCCTGAGAAAGAGCGGAGAGACGTTACTTGTTTGCGGTCTTGAGTACCCACAGATGCCTTTTTCTCTCCTCTCACTTTGTCTGGATATAGAATCTGGTTTGGAAATAATTTTCTTTTGGAATTTTGAGAGCGTTATGTCATGTCTTCAGTCTCTCTGGAAACGTGTAGACTTCTCTGCTTGTTCCCAGGCTCCTGAAACTTTGCAGCAATGTGCTTCGGTGTGGGTCTGTTTTCATCCATCGTGGGGCAAAATTTGGATCCTTTCAATTAAAAAAATGTGTGTTCTTTGTTCCTGAGAAATTTTCTTGAACTATTTCATTTACAATTTCTTTCTGGTTTCTTTTTCTTCAATTCCTGTTACTCAGCTGTTGAATCTCTTGAATTGATTTTTCAATGTTCTTGCCTTTCCTGTTTTCCATTTCTTGTCTTTTCACTCTATTTTCTGGAAGATTTCCTCACATTGGCCTTCTAATCCACCTATACCTTTTTTTTTTAAAAGATTTTATTTATTTATTCGATAGGATAGAGACAGCCAGCGAGAGAGGGAACACAAGCAGGGGGAGTGGGAGAGGAAGAAGCAGGCTCATAGTGGAGGAGCCTGATGTGGGGCTCAATCCCGTAACGCCGGGATCACGCCCTGAGCCAAAGGCAGTCGCTTAACCGCTGTGCCACCCAGGCGCCCCCCACCTATACCTTTTAAAAAATCATTTCTTTCTGCTTTTAATTTCCAATAAATCTCTCTTAATTCTCTATTCTCTGAATGTTCCTTTAATTAGAGCTTCATGGATGTAGTATCTCCTCTTATCTCCCTGAGATTATTAATAATCTTTATTTTATTTTTTTAAAGATTTTATTTATTTGTCAGAGAGACAGAGAGAGAGAGAAAGAGAGCACACAAGCAGGGGAGCAGCAGGCAGAGACAGAGGGAGAAGCAGGCCCCCACTGAGCAAGGAGCCCAAAGTGGGGCTCAATCCCAGGACCTCAGGATCATGACCTGAGCCGAAGGCAGATGCTTAACTGACTGAGCCACCCAGGTGTCCCTAATAATGATCTTTAAAGGCTTTCTGCACCTTGCCCAAGCTTGTTTCTGTACACTCTATCTTTAGTCTGTCTGCTTTGCTCTCTCTGTCCCACAACAGGGTTGTCCCTCAGATGTCTGGTGATTGGCGGTTCACCGGATCATGATTAAGTACCAAAGTGCTGATTAGAAACTCTGAGATCTCGACGGGCTGCTGGTGGGGGAACCTCCAGTGTCAGTGCCTTGAGGTGTCTCACGTGGGCTTGGTCAGACTGTCCCGGGAATCTCTTTCAGTCTCCTCCTGGGGAAGAGGTCTGGCCTGGTGGCTTCTGGAGCTGAGCAGGGGAGGGAGCTGGGTGGTGATCGGAGCATGCCGGATCCTGTTTTCAGTACAGCGTCAAAGCTCTTAGCGGTGCCTTGCCTTCTCCTGAGAGAATAAGCTCTGGGCTTTTGCTGAAGAGATGAGGGGCAGTTACCCGACAGCTTGAAGTGAGTTGGGGATCCAGATTCCCACAGATTACAAAAGCCTTTGCTCTGTACTCCTTGTTGTAATTTTCATTCATCCATTTTCAGGTGTCCCCATGGCAGCGCGGTCCTGAGGCTTTGAGGTCTGGGGTGAGAACAGACTTGAGTGTCTTCTGGGGATCAAACAGCCTACTGTTCTGTCTATCTGGGACCTCTCAGTCAGGTGTCCCTTCTCCCTGTTTCCAGCTTCCAACATCGTATTGCCACCATCTCCTTCCTGTTGAGTTGATGTCTTTTTAAAAATCATTTGCCGTCATTTTAGTGGGGGCTGGAAGGGAGTGCAATTACATACGGGTTTTCAGTCTGCCATCCTGCCTCCTCACCTTATGAATGAGGGGATGGGGGTGAGAGCCGGGGGCTTCCTAGGGAGATGAACAGCAGCTGTACATCTGAAGGCCATCCTTTGGTTACAGAGATCCTCACTTTATGAGGCTCACCTCGCATTGTGGAAACTGAAAATACAGACACACACTGGCCTGTCGTCCCTAGCAGGCAGCCTGGGAGTCTGTACCCAAGCCCAGCCAATACGACGCTCCTCACCCCAGATCTGAGTCAGGAGCTAGTAAGCAAAGAAGCAGGGGCAGGGGAGAATCTTCTGTTTGGGGTAGCAGCAGGGGCTGCACTGTGTCCGTGCAATCTGTGGTGGCCAAGGTCAGGGTGGTGGCAGCATCCTCACTGGCTGGGTTCTTACCGGGATTTGGACCATGATGAGCTAAGAACCCTGAGTGCCACACATAAGTGCCTGGTGGTAGGCCTGGGGCAGGGTGGAGGTCTCGCATGTGACACTGTGTCCTTCCTGTGCTGGAAGGTCCTACCCCATCCACCCCTTTGAGGCTGTAGCTGGAGCCGCCCCAAAGGGGGCCTTCTCCACCTGCAAAGTTTTCACAGCTCTGTCCTGCTCTGCTTCTCTGGACTGACCCTCTCCTGCCCTTCCCAATTCTCGACCCTTGACCTCCTGTCCTTTACCCAAAGGCAAGCCCCACTCCGTGGCTGTGGCCGTCTCCTTAGCTGAAATCAGACCGACCTCGTGGTTCCATTTGCTCTGACCATGTCTGCACCTCTGCTATTGCCCCAGGTCGCTCACTGGGACACCCAGAGAGCAGTGCTCCAGCCCTTGGCCGCCAAAGTCATCTCAAACCATTATTTAATATTAAAAAATTTACTATTTCCTATGTTTATATCTTGTTCTTCCCACTAGAAATGTAAGCATCTCATCTCTTCACAGCCGAGCACAAGGGCCAGGCAACATGCAAAATGTTCAATAAATATTTCCCCACATCCCTGCTCTGTCGAGGAAATAAAGTGCTTATGAACTCATGTATGATTTACAGACACAAATGTTGGCAGCGAAAATTATTCTTTCCTATCTGAGCTTAGTTTTCTACTAGCTTTTATTGTAAAAACAATATAACATGAAAGGGATTTTGGAAAAAAGAGGGGGAAATCACTCATAATTCTACTAGCATAGCTATTTTCATTTGTGTGTGTGTGTGTTGCCTTTAAGCCTTTTTCTACAAGTGCCCACGTGTTTACAAGCTCCAGTCCTGGTACACATTACCCTAAGATCCAGCCCGAAGACCACTTCCCAGGGCAGCTTTCGGGGACCCCGAGGAACCCCTTTCCCCTCTGTCGCTGCCCTTCTAACCCCCGAGTGTCATTACTTGCTTCCACCTCAGCTGCGACCAGGAACTTCCTGGGGACAGGAATTGTATCCCCCGCATCTCTGTGCCCCGAGTCCGGGGCAGGGCGCTCGGTGGCGTTTCTCACGGTCATGGTTTTGTATTCTGCGCTGTCACTGCACGTTAGAACAGCTGCCTTTCCCCCTGTTGCTCTGTAGTTTTCATAACGATCATTTTTAACGGCTCCAGAATATTTCATCAAGTGGATGTTTCATAATTTAGTTAACCAGTCCCCTAATGGGGGACATTTGGGTTGTTTCCAGGTTTTTTTTCCTACCACAAATAACGCTGCAACAACCGTTGCCGCAATATCGCTTATTTCTCCTTTTGTGTAAATTCATGGGATCCCTGGGTCAAGCAGGTTCCTGGCTCTGAAACCTGTTTCAGCCTGGCAACTTGGTGAGGTTTAAACCCTTTCAACCTCACAGGCGGGACACAGGTGCCCCTACAGCCCTGTCTCCCCTCGGCATAAACACGTCCGACGACTACACGGATCTGTCTCCCTCGCTCTGCAGAGAGATCAGGGATCGAGTTGTTCTCATTCGGCGAGTGTTTATTAAAGTGCTATTTATGTTGGACTCACCCCAGCCTGGTACCAAAGCTCGTGTGTCTGAGGTGCCCGCAGCATCCGCCAGATGTACCTGCCCACCCCATAGCTGTTCCCCTTTCTCCTGCACCTTCTCGGGGAGGCGGACCACCCCCCATCCAGCGCAGTTTTGCTGGTGCTGCCCCCTAGGTGGACCTGGGCTTCAGGCCGGCCAATCAGAGCACTGCATCCCCGCTCGCAGGGATTGGCTCTGGGAAGGTCACATGATTCAGTCAGAGCCAATGAGTTGCGACCTTGGCATATTTGCGAGAGGAGCCCTTTCCTCTGATTGGTCTCGGGGCTGTGAGAATGGTGCGTTGATGCTGTAATATTGTTGGTGTGATATTGACCATGAGGTAATATTGATGGTGGGACATTGGAGCTGCGTGCAGCCATTCCGCCACCATCCAGGGAGACCCCACCTGAGAATGGTGCCAAGTGCAAGGAGAGCAGGACAGAGACAGAAAGCACAGTCCTTCGTTTATTCCTGCTACATCTATTTGTTAAATCCCACTCTGTGCCAGGCCTGTTCTCTGCCCTGGGGAAACAGCTGTGAACAAGACAGGGTCCCCATTCTCACGGAGCTCACGGACACTCTAGCGGGGAAAAGCAGTCTCAACAAGTAAGCCTATATGTAAACAAGTGAATACTTTCCAGAAGCGGCAAGGGCTTTGAAGGGTGAGAGCGAGTGGACAAAGGAGGGTGGCTGCTTTAGGCTGGTCCTCAGGGAGGCGTCTGTGAGGAGCTGACATTGGACGGGGCGGTGGGGGGGGGGCTTAAATGATGCCAGGGGACGCCTTCCAGGTGAAAACAACCGACTAAAGGCCCCGCCCTGCTAGGATGGGGCATGGTGAACAGGGTTTTTTGTTTTGTTTTGTTTTTAAATTTTTTAAAAAATTGAGGTAAGCTGCACATGACATAAAGTTTACCTTCGTAGCCATTTTGATGTGTACAGCTGGAGGGCTGCAGGGGTTTTGAAGACATCTGGAGGCCCTGGATTTAGCAATAACTGTAACAGTTACTACCCCCGAGTTCTCAATTCTAGGAGCCAGTAGTTGCACCATGAAGATCAAATTTGAGCTGGACTCTCTGTCCCTGGCTCTTCGAGGCCTGATAACAATGTTGTTGGGGGAGCAAATAGATTAAGTGAATAAGCAGGAACTGGAAGTCTCTAGAAACATATGCCACCCCCAGCAATGAATCAGTAGCGTGGGTCTCTGCAGCCTAGTCAGTGCCCGGTATTATCATCAACCAACTTTCAAGCCTAGAATTTGAAATCTGAGGAGGAAACAAGGGATCCAGGAAGAGAGAAACGAGACCCAGCCTCTCCTCTCTTCCCGCAAGTTCTCGGCACTCATCCCGGTACAACTGGGTCGGGGCCTGCTTTGTTCTCTGCTCTGAGCTGTTGTCTTATGGTAGGTTGTGACATTTCCACCTGGAGGTGTCTCGCTTATTGCTCTGGGGACGTCTTTATTTTTTTATTTAAAGAGAATTTCCATGGCAGTCTGTGCCACCAAGGGCCGTCGGGAGCCCCTGGCAATATGATTCTGTCTGAAGAACAAAGAGGCAAATTTGCAGAAGATCAAATGCAAAGGCATCGTGAGAGAAGGAGAGGGTTGGGAGTTACAGATGAAAACTGTGCCGGTTCCAAGCAGATCTGTGTGTTTTGCTGAGATCTGAGAGCCATGAATAATGGAGGATACACACACAGCCTGGGGTGTGTGGCTGTTGGAGATGTGAGAGGAGATGGGGTCCCCCCAACCTTGCTGAAGGTATGGCCTTGCCATGAGGAAGTAGGGCTGGGCACAACCCTTCCAGGCAGGGTCACCACAAATGGAAAGAGCAGTGAAGAGAAAGAGGATGGGTTAGGGGGCTGCAGAGCCTGCAGCTGCCGGGCTTCTGTGGGCTGCTGAGGCTCCGTGGGTGTGAGGGAAGCTTAGGCATAGGAAAAATACAATCCCAGGTTCCCAAAGTGGGCTCCAGCTATCCCCGGGGATTTAGGGGAAACTCAGAGGGCATGGGAACTCTCCTCTTAGACCCTACTGGAAGGTGTGCCTTCTCTGCCAGGTTCAGAAAGGAGCCCGTGGCCTCATTTGGGGGTGCATGCTCTGTGTCCCTTCTCCTGAGTGTCTTCCTGTCCCCTGACCTACTCTGTGCCCCCATCACCCTCCGTTCAATCCCCCCAGTCTACCTTCCCTTAACACCCAGCACCCCTCCCTGGTCCCCAGGCCTACCCTCCAGGCTCAGCTTTTCCCTGTGTATCCTTGCCCTTCTTTCAGGCTTTAGTCCTGAGCCTTCACCCTCCTCAAGCTCCCCCAGCCTCCCCATCCGAACACCCCTACCTCAGGCCCTCTTCCTTCCCCCCTCTCTAGTCTTCTCTCCTCTTTCCTGGAGCTCCTGGACCTCCGGGTCAGCTGCCCCACATGTTTCCACAATCTGCCTGCCCACTGGGTCCTCGCACACCCTCTCTCTACAAAGCTCTGAGATCTCTGGTCTCCCCCACCCTGTCCAGCGCAGCACTGTGTCTCTGGAGACACAGCCCATCCCTCTGGGAGTGGACTCTCATCCTTTTCTCTGGCACCTACTACCAGAGCATGCTTCTTGACAGGGAAGAGCCAGGCTCCTTCTGTATAAGCTGAATGCCGGACATTTGCTCTCCGGGCCTTCCTGAGCACTAGACTTTCCCATCAGTCACACCTGCCCCAACTAGCCAGGGTCTCGCAGAAAGCAGGGACCACCCTCAATCCCAGAATCTGTCTATTGATGGGCAGTGGCCGCACTGGCTATAAAAGAAGTCTCCTCTGGCTTCCAGAGGCAGCGGGGACAGGACCAGGGCCCAGCTGGGCAGGTTGGGGTGTCAAAGCCAAGAACAAGGGCAGGGGGTCTTTATGGTTTCTTCCTGCATGTTCAGCCCATAAGCATGATGCTCAGCCCTCCCCAAGGGTCTTTGGGGTCCACATCTCCTTTAATGAGCACCTTTCTGTTTATGTCCACCAGAATATATTGCTGTTGCTTTGAATTATATCCAGTTCTATTGTATTGAGAGACCCTGACTTGTCCATCATTTTTTTCAATTTCTGTTTTTTCCTTTTTCTAGTATCCCTTTAAAAAATACATTTGTTAAATTAAAAAAATAAATCGGTGTAAAGCAAAATATTAAGTCAATTAAAAGGTCTTTCAAATTATGATTCAGAAATCCAGATGCAACACAAGATTTGACAATATCTATCAAACTGTGACTGCATATATCCTTTGACCCAGTATTTCCACTTTTGGAAATTTACATTACTCCTATCCTAGCCAATTATTACAGCCTGGAGATTAGAGATCTTTCCTGATCAGAACATACAAACCATTTCCATCTCCAACCAGCTCCCACTAGGATTTCTCTCGATCTTTTTTTCCACAGTAGAGTATTTTGCTGTGAGGACAGGCCACATCTCACCGAGCCAGCCCCCAATCTGAGTTGCTTTCAACCTTTTGCTATTATAGTGCAGTGGATAGCCTCGTGCATAGGCCATCTCTTGTGGACAAAGTCTAACATTATGCAATATAACAGGTGGCAAGATACACAACAGCCTATAGGTTATGTTATTTTTTGCACAAGAAAGAGGGAAAATAAAAATATGTCTTCATATTTATTATATGTCCATAAAGTCTGGAAGGATAGACAAAACCTAATAACACACATACTTGCCTTTTTTGGTTGGTGGAGGGGATGGGGGACTGGGTGACGGGCGTAGAGGCGGGAGAGAGACTTCCCCAGTCCCCTTTTATCCTTGTTTTGCTTTTGGAACCACTTGACTCTATTACCTGTGTTTTAAAAACAACAAACATAGATGAGCGTAGAGGTGGTGCAAAGATGTGACCAAAATGCTGAAGATGACAGATGATGGCTGAATTTGGGAACTACTCCGTATGATGGCCTTGGGCTGTTTCTCATGCCCAGACTACTCCTTCATCTGCAGGAGCCCACAGGGAGCGGGGGAGAGAACGGTGCTGGCACCACCACGTGCAGACCCCCGCCCACGTGCAGACCCCCGCCCGGCTGAGTGCACGCGACCGCCTGCTGCTCGCATACCCGCCCACTGCATCCTGTTGCCTGTGGTCCGCTTGTCCACTGTGTCTAGGGGTGTCGATTAGGGTACTTCTTGCTGAAACGGGACACCTTAAATCCTGCTTCCCTCCCAAGAAAGACTTCAGAGGGTCCTGCCCATGTTAGGAAGCTGTCCGATGACAAGCCAGGTTGGCCGGGTCCCCATACTCACAGAGGCTACCTGTTCCCTCACTCAACCACAGCTGACCCACACATGGGACCCCAGCAGAGCAGCCCACACCTTTGTCCCCAGATCCCGGCATTTGTAGAGCTGAGCTGGGCACACACCTTATAATCTCCCCTCTGTGGCTGGAATGAGGGCCTTGGGCTTTGGGGAGGGTGCCAGAGTGCCAGAGCGGAGGCTGAGGGAGGGCACAGAGGCTGGGGGAGGGCTGTCTGCCCGTTTTGTCTCCAACTGCCTTTGTTCTCAAATAAACACACCAGGGCTGCCTCCCCCCCACCTGAAAGCCGCTTCTGCTGGAGAAAGAAATCGTATACAATCTCTGCTTTAGCTGTACAAAAAGTCTGAAATTGCTTGGAGACCAGGCGGGAGGGAGCCTGGGCAAGGCTGGGGGGATCTGGGCGGGTAATTGTGGGTCATCTATCTGCCTCTGTCAGCTCGTCTGCTCCGCAAGCCTTTGCAGAAAGGACTCGGTGAATTTGCTTTCTCCCCCCCCCCCCCCCCCGCCATCTTGCATTACTTACTCTTTCCTCAGCAGCTGTAAAACCTTTTTCCCAAAACTGCCCTCAAGCATAATGAACAGGAGACATTCAGAGCTGGCAAGAAAGACAACCCCCAAATGATGCACCATGGTCATTCTCAGGGTCCCCACCAGCCCGGAATCTGCTTTGAGGCAATGCAGAGACCGGAGCGCTGCAGAAGACACCAGGGATCATAGCATAGAGGGGGTCTTGGCCACTGCCTCCTCCTCCCCACTCAGGGCAGAGGCCGGGAGGAGAGGTAGGAGCCTCCTCCAAATGGACTTCTGGGCTCAGAACCCATGACCCACTCAGCCCCACTGGCGCCCACCTGCATTCCTGTGCTAGCCCTCCAGTGCCTAAAGCCAGCCCACCCCCTGAATTGAAGCGCGGGCTCGGGGACAGGAGGCTGCAATAGTGGGTAATGCCGTGTAGTGGATGTGATGTCGGAGTGACCAGCCCGGCTCCTGGGGAGGGTACAGGACCAGAGACCACTGGGGAGTCCCAAATGTGAGCTGCACATTCCTTGGGGGCAGGGTGGGGCCTGGGGGAGGAGGGCTGGGGCTGATCCCTGGGGGGCACTGCCACTGCCACTTGCTCACAGGGTGACCAGGGCCACCAGTGGCACCACCAGCCCTTTCACCTGGCCCCACAGGAGCCCTTGGCTCAGTCTGGAAACTTCTCTGGTCTGGGCTTCCTCAGCCGCACCCTGGGAGCAGCCTCTGGGTAAGAGCGGCAGGGAGTGTCTCTCACTCATGCTAAGCCTGCCGGGCCTGCCCCAGCCCCCTACGCGGAGGATGTCTCCTCCTGCCAGGCTTGCCACTGGCCAGGGACCGCGGCGCTGGCATGTGGGGCCGTGTACAAGGCCATTGTGAGTATAAAGCTTCCAATTTGAGACAGATGCTTTGTGTCAACAGGGTCCCTAGACACTGCTGAGACCCACGCCCTCTTTCTCACCACCCTGAAGTGATGCCCAGTGCGGCAGGAAGAGACTCACCTGGGGTCACACAGAGGTGGAGTGACCCCGGATGGGAATGCGGGTCTCCAAGCTGGCTACGGGACTGTTCGTGTTTCATTTCTTCCCAGGCCCAAGAGTGGGAGTGGGCAGCAGGCACAGTCTGGGTCTGGGGGGCGCGGGTCAGCGTGAGGAGGCCCCCTGCACAGTGCTCCTGCTCCCCCCTACCCTTGCACCGCTGGACGTTCCGTCCTCTGATTCCACTGGCGCACAGGCCCAGGCGGCGTGTGGCTGTGAGCCTCTGGAGTCTCCCCGGATCTTCTCCACAAGGGATTCTGGAACCACCGAGGTGGCCACTCTGCCCCTCAGCCTCCCCAGACCTGTCCTCTGCTCAGGACGGCAGGATGGAATGAAGGGCCATGACCCCCAGACACGACCAGCCCACTTGACCCCCACCCTCTTCAGTGGACCAGCATCAGATTTCGGTCAAGGCAGGGCTTCCTGGCCCAATGGGTCTTTTGTCTCTCCCACTGTGCCCTGGACGCCAGATTGTTCTGTCCTCTCTTCTCTCTCCACAGAACAC
Source organism: Ursus arctos (assembly GCF_023065955.2). Taxonomy (NCBI): domain Eukaryota; kingdom Metazoa; phylum Chordata; class Mammalia; order Carnivora; family Ursidae; genus Ursus; species Ursus arctos. The sequence goes on from NW_026622819.1 coordinate 62,369,339, forward strand.
CCCCTTGCAGGCACCTTGGCAGGATTCCAGAAGCAGGACACACCCTCAGGGCCCAGGGGCCCTGCTGACTCCTGATGGGCCCCATCTCTCATCTAAGGCCCACTTTTCTAGCCCTTCAAATGGACCAACAATCCATACATTGCAGTTTGTTCCAGGGAGTCAAGAAGGTGCTACAGGGACTGGTATCTTCTCTGACAGGGAAGGAGGTCTGGGGGGCCAGCGGGCCTGGCCTTTTCATTAACAAGCCTCAGAGTCAGACCCCAGATGAGGTGATGGTAGAGTCCAAGAGAGGCTCTGTCAGGATGGAAAAAAGATGACATTCATCACTTAACGTTAACTGTTGTCATAGTTGAGTCTCTCTTGTGCTCCCTGAGTGTTCTCTTGGCAATCCCTGTTAACTCTGTCCTCGGGGTCTGTCCAGCACCCCATTGTCCCCTCTGCTGTGACCCCGCCAGGGGAGCACCAAGCCTCAGCTTCTCCCTCCTGCTCTGGGCTCTGCTCCAGCAGCTCGTCCCCTTGCAAGCATGCTCTCACTTCAGCACTTCTGCCTCTGCTGTTCTCTTTATCTGGAAGGTTCTCCCCACAGATATCCATGTGCCTCGCTCCCTCTCTCCTTAGATCTCTGCTCCAGTGTCACCCTATTGAAGAGGTATTCCCGAACCGCCAAGTAGAAAAGGGAGGCCTTCCTTCCCGGCCTCCTGTCCTCCTTCCCTGTTTGGCTCTGCTCTGTTTTTCTTCACAGCCCTTATGACCACCTCACCATTTACATATTTATTATCTCTCTGCCTCACCTTAGATGTAGGTGACTGTGAAACAGAACCCTTTGTTTTTCTCCCTGACATCTCCACAGTTGCCTAGAACAGTGCCTGACACATAGTAGAAGCCCTATGAACACATGCTGAATGAATGAATGGTGAAATGTAAGTATTTGAATTGTCCCACAGTTTCTGCAACACCTTGGGGGCATTTCTTGCATTTTTAACATAAAAGAACTAAAAAAAAAAAAGAAAGAAAGAAAAGAAATGGTTTACTTGAGACTTTCCTGTCCTCTGAGAGCCTCTGAAGTTTAGCATGGCTGTGGGTGGCTGAGTCTCGGGGTCCTGTCCACCCCAAGGAAAGAGAAAGACTGAGCACAGCTGTGGAAGCAGTCAGAATGCTACCAGGACTTCAGTGAAGAGGTTGGCCTGGCACTGGGGCAAACTGGAGCACATGTGCCCATCTAGGGAGGGAAGGGCTGCCACTGACAGCCCTGTAGGTCATGCTGCTCTGCACACCTGCAGGGGGCACCAATCCCAGAATGTACAACCTGAATGGTGCATCCAGGTGCTGTGCAGTGTGCATTCTGAACACCTGTCCATGGCGGCTCTGACTGGGGCATTGTGGCCCAGCTCCGGGGAATTGTGGCCACACGGGAAGGTATAGTAGACTAGCGTTCACCAACACTGGAACGAGTGAGACTAGCGTTCACAGAAGGCTACTTCTCAGCTGCCTTGGGATCCAGATGGGCCACATGACTACATCCAGTCAATGACAAGTGAAGAGAAAGCAGATGTGTGTAACATGCTGAGGCTTTGCAACATCCACGTGCTCTTCTCTGTCTCGTCTTTCCCCGAAGCAGCAACTGACAAGGCCATGTGTCTCCGATGCCACTACACAATGGTGGCGCCTCCATCAGTCTGGGTCCCTAAGTGACTGTGTGGAGCAGAGCCCTGGCATGCAGTGTGAGAAAGAAAGAAACATCTGTGTGGAAAGCCTCTGAGACTCAGAGGGGTTTGTTTCTGTGCCAGAGCCCAGCCTGTCTTGGGTAGAGCTAAATGCTCTCCTGACTTCTGATTCTGGAGAGAAATCTTCTGGTGTTACATGTCGGGCACCAATGAAAAATAATGCCCCATATGGTGCAGGCCAAGCAGAAGCCCTCCGCAGGCTCGGCGTGGCCTGCTGGCACAGGTTTGCCGCCCACCACCTTGGGCTACACTGCGGGGCCTTGGAGGACTGCACATAGAACAGAAGCTAACTCAGTTCTTTGCACTTTGCTAGGCAATTGCATACACTGGTGGGCGTATCGGGACAGAATGAGACTCTCTGGTCTATGATTAACTGGAAGAGAATGGCTGGTTACAAACAGAGAGAAAGAAGGCAATACTATGGCTCTTTTAAAAGCTGCTGAAAAGCTGCACTGGGGCGTTGAAGGCCTGTGACAGCAGCCATGAGACACCGGCTGAATCAGCCTTGAGTGATGCAGGAAACGGTGATTAAGAACCCCGCTCCGCTACTGGCTGTGTGACCTTGGGCCAGTCACCTCACCTCTCTGAGCCTTGGTTTTCTTGTGGGGAAGCTGGGGATCGTAGTAAAAATTGCTTCTCAAGGATGCTGACAGGAGGAGGGCTCCCAGGAAGGGCTGGATAAATGCCAGCATGGTTCCTCTTCTCTTTCTGTCAAGCCAGTCAGTGGCACAGAGCTGGCTCCGCGCGCTCCCTCCCTGCCAGTGCTTCTTGGGGATGCTCTCTAGGGAAGGGGCCAGGATTGGCCTTCCCAAGACACACAGGCTTGGTGCCCCCGAGTCTGGTCCATTGCAGGCTGGCTGTGTTCATTTCCTGTCGTCGCTGTCACAAATTACAAATCTGGTGACTCTTCTTTTCATTGTGGTAAAAAACACATACCCTAAAATGTATCATCTGAACCATTTTTAAGTGTCTAGTTCCATCACGAAGGGTATATTCACACTGTTGTGAAACAGAGCTCCAGAAGTTTTTCCATCTTGCAACACTGGAGCTCTGTATCTTGGTGACTTTTAAAATAGCGCAAATTTATTATCTGACAGTTCTGGAGGTCAGAAGACCGAAATCAGTCTGACTGGGCTAACGTCAAAGTGTGGGCTGGGCTGGCTCCTTCTGGAGGCTCTTGGGGAGAATCCATGTCCTCGCCTTTTCTGGCTTCCGGGGGCCGCCCGCACTCTGTGGCTCGAGACCCTTTCCTCACACCGCTCCAGCCTCTTGCTCCTGCTGTCACACGTCCTTCTGTGTCTAATCCTCCTCTGCCACCCTCTTATAAAGAGCCTTGTGGTTGCATTTAGAATCCACCTGGATAATCCAGGACAGCTGCTCCATCTCCAGGTCCCTAACTTAACCACATGTGCAAGGTCCCTTTTGCCATATAAGGTCACATGATCTCACAGGTCCCAGGGATTGGGGGGGGGGGTCCTAGCACAGCAGAGGAACAGGACTTGGGGCCAGGCAGCCTGGCTCTGGCCCTGCTCTAGCCTCACCCTCTGTGATGTGGAGGCAGTTCCTTCCTCCCACTCAGCTCCCGCAGGACCATTTGCTAACCAGCAAAGCACTGGGGATGCAGACAAAAATTGCTTCTCTCATGGCACTTCTGTTCTAGTGGGGGAGACGGAGAATGAAGACGACACATACATGGAGAGGCAGTGGGAAGTGCTAAGGAGAAAAAGGAAGCAGGGATGGGAAAGGAGGATTGGGCAGGCCTCTCTCTGAGCTGTGAAGATTCAGTCCACACACATTTATAAGCATCTATTATGTGCCAGGCACTGTTCTGGGACCTGGGACACAGCCAAGAACAGACCAAGACAGACCTGGTCCCCATCCTGGAGGACCTCCTGTTTTAACAGAGGGACAAGCCAGGGAGAAAATGGATGGGATGAGCTCAGATAGTGATGAGACCATGACAAAACTCAAATGGTGTCCTAGTGAGAGAAGTTTGGGGCCCCTTCACATGGGGTGGACAGCGAGGGCCTCCAAGGAAAAAGGCTTCTGGGTTGGAGGGATGGCAAGGGCACCTGAGAAAGCCCAGCACAGTGCCTGCATGGTAGGTGCTCAATAGTGTTGACCGCAAGGAGAAGTTGGGGTGGGGCTGGGGTCTTCTTGGCATTGGACACCAGCTCTGGGGGCTTCCTGGCCCACGTGCTGTGGCCAGTGCTTCTGAGCTGTTCATTGATCCCAGCAGTGGCCACCCCTGAGACAGACCCCGGGGGAAAGGCTGCCAGCACCTGGTGGCCACTGTAGGCGCAAAGAGGGCAGGACCCGGGCCTGGAGCAGCCCCTGGCGGGAAGGAGTTGGCCTCGGGTTCCCCCACTCTGTTGCGGAGCGCTGTTCCCTCATGAGGGCTGGTTTCTTTAACGAGACCATCTGTCTGGCTTTCCTCACTCCGCTGAGCCTGATGGGGCCATCCATCTCCCCCGTCCCCATCCCCGTCTGTCTGTCACCACATGGGCCCCCGCTATCTCTGCCCGGCTCGGAGCGGGGCCGTGGCAGGTTTGGCCTCCGGCCTTCCTGTTTATTCTTCTCATCTGGCCACATCTGTCCCCCGTGCTGAGTCACTCGCTCCATCTGCCTGTCCTCGCTGTGGGACAGCGGCCGTCTCTTCCTGGCTCTCCCTGAGCCACGTGGCAGCCCACGCGCGCATCAGGCGCCAGCACGCGCGTGGGGCTGGGACTGCGAGCAGTTCCGTGGCAGCCTGCGCGTGTGGTGGGGGAGGTGCCCTTCAGGGCCAGCCTCCACTCGGGTGACCCCGGAGGGGCACGTGGCCCACATGTTGACTCTCAGAGAGGTCAGGACTTGCTAAGGCCACAACCAGGCCCAGCACGAACTGAAATGCTGGGTATAAGGCAGGGTCTTTCAATTTGCATCTGAGCACAGAAGTGAGGGGAAGGTGAGCATCTCAAACCGGATTCAAGTCCCAACAGGGCAGTTTCCAGGACCTAGAGTCTGAATTTGGGCAAGTCTTTCTGAATCCAACTTTTTTCATATTTTTTAAAAAACGAACGGTTTGCGTTTCGGTAGTAAAACATCATCATACACCCCATAGGCCAAACACCTACTTCCCACTTCCGCCAGCAACAGCACCCCGAATTCTCCTTGGGCCCCTCCCCCCCGATTCCTGGTATCGGGGCAAGGTGGACATCAGGTTGACGCCAGGAGAGGGCACGTGACCAAGAAGTAGCCAACCAGAGCACTGCAAACCCCCCTCCCCATCAGTGATTGGTTTAGGGGCACCAAGCCAGGCCAATCAGGGCCAGAATCTTTGCTGAACTTTCCTCAGGAGAGGCCTACTCCTTTCCCCTGGGTCTGTGAGTGAGTCGGACGTGGAACTGGAGCTAGCCACAGCTGCCAAGTGGTGAGAGCCAGCCTGCGAAGGAAACCAGAACAGAGGAGAGCAGAGCCAAAACGCGGAGAACGAGAGCAGTTTTAACAAGCCCCTAGATCCAGCTGGGCCAGAAGCCAGCCCACCTCTGGACTTTTCCATTATCCGTGCCAATACATTCCCTTTTACAGTGTAGTTTGAGTTGGGTTGTGTCACTTGCAGCCCAAAGAGTCTTTGATACATTTCTAGAAGGGACTAACACCTGCCTGATATAGGTAGGCGCTCAGCAAGTATTTATTTTAACATAAGGCCCTTGTGACTGGAAAAAAAAAAAAGGCCCCTGTCAAGAGCTAACATATCCTATGATTGCATTTACATAGCATCCTCGCCACGACAGTTACAGAGATGGCGCACAGATGTGTGCTTGCCAGGGGTTAGGGACGGTGCGAGGGAGGGAGGTGGACGCAGCAATAAACCAGTGGCACAAGGGGCATCTTCGTGGGGATGAGGCAGTTCCGTACCTTGACGACCGTGGGGATTTCTCCAGTCTCCACGGGTGATAAAATGATGCGCACATTGTCCCAGCACCAGTTTCCTGTTCTTGGTATTAAACTGGAGTTATGCAGGATGTCGTTGTTGGGGGGAAGCCGAGTGAAGGGCACGTGGGGCCTCTGTGTACTAATCCTACAACTTACTGTGAATCCCTAACGATTCCAAAATAAAAAGTGGAACTTTTTGTAGGCTGTCACAACCCAGGACTTCCTGGCTCCTAGATGACGGGGAGCATGGATGTTGGAATCAGGGCACGGATGTCGCCGGGTCTGAATCCCAGCGCTGCCGTTCACGAGCCGAGGGATCTGAGGTCGCTCACGTCTCGTCTCTTCTCTCACCCTCAGTCTGAAATGGGGCTCCTGGCCTCACTTGTAGGGTGGTAATGAAGAGAAAATGAAATGTACCGCAAACCGCTTAGCTCCGTGCTTGGCACATGGTGGGCAAGAAGCACTAGCTGATAGATGTGGTGGGATAGAAATATGAGGCTCAACAGGGAGGATGTGTAATGTAAGGGTCAAGATTTCGGGCGCGGGAGCCAAGCTCCCTGGGCTTGAATCCTGGCTCTGCGGCTCCCCGGCTTGGTGACCTTGGCTAGCCTACTTAACTCCTCTGGGCCTCAGTCTCCCCATCTGCGAAATGGAGACCTACTGTAAAACAGTACCTACATCATAGGCTAGTTTTGAGAATCAAAAGAGACAATGCACCCAAGGCCATTAGGGAGTGTCTGGCATCTGGCAAGGGCAACAAGCAAAGCTCAGAGTGCTGGCTGGGTGGGGAGCCTGGCTGCTTGGGTGGAGGTCCAGGCGCAGGGGGGAAAGGGCCGGCCATGCAGTGGGCTTTGAGGCAGACTTATCCCAGGGAAGCTCTGACCTCCTGGGTACCAATTCCCCTGGAGGTTCTCCTTCAAGGTCCTGCAGCCAATGATGAATCGTACCCCTGGCCAAACAGGAAATCTGATCCCAGGCACCGAGGCACCCCTGCCCCCAAAATTCAGGCTCCGCTCTTTCCACTTGCCCACCCCCAGGAGGATGTGCGCAGACCCGGGCCGGGCTTTGCACAGAATGGACTTTGAGGGATAGTCTCTCAGGAGGAAGTAAAGCACGTAGGGCTCGCCCGCAGTGAAAGAAATTATGGGGATAGTGGACGCTAGGTGGTGTGGCTCGAGGGGGGGTTGAAGTTTCTCTGACCCCAGGCATGTATTTCATGGTTCTCCTGTGGCTTTAAGATGCCTGAAATTCCCTCATCCCCGTACCTACCCCTCAGGTTAAACATGGCCCACTCATGTGTTCTGTTCCTCTCTTAAATCTAGAGAGTTAACACCCGAAGCCACCACGGTGTGAATGAATTTATGGCAGGGTTTGGGGATGAGGCCTGCTGAAAGTAGACAGAGGAGGGGCATAGGAACAAGGAGAGAGTAATGCTGAAGGCAAACTTTGCCTGCCCTGGCTGGCTCTTGGTGACCATCTATTTAAAGGCCTCCCCTCGCTGTCCGTGTTGATGTAGACCCCTCTGAACAGTTTCAGGCTGCAGCCTTTATTTAGTGCAGCTCTGAGCCTGGCTGCACAGGGACCCAGAGCTAAGAGGAGGCTGGCTCCTGGCGATGCTTAATGGCCAGGTGAGCACGTGGAGCTCCTGAGTGGGAGGAGGGGCTGTGCCAGGCAGCAGTGGCCACATTTGACAACCCATGCTTTCTGCTGCCGGGAGGATGGAGCATGATGGGGGCGAAAATTGCCACCCTGGAGCCAGGCAGGGGCACTTGTGAGAAGAGCCTCTCAATTTCAGATGAGCTGGTGATTGGGTGGGAGGGAAGAGGCTTTATTAAGTAGTGGCTGAGAATAAGCCCGGACCTGTGCTGGCTGCAGTAAACAAGGGAATATATTGGCTCATGTGGCAAGCTAGCTTCAGGAATGGCTGGATCCAGGACTTCCTGTGAGAACATTTAGTAGTTCTTGAGACCCCTGTCCTATTTAAGATGAGGGGAAGAGCAAGTCTCTGGACAGGCATTCCCTGCAAGTCCTGAGATTCTTTCTGATTGGTCTGGCTATGGCACATGCCCATTCCCCAAACCAATCACTGTGGCCGGGAAGAGGGGTACTCTGATTGTTTGGGCCCACTCCAAAGATCCAGCAGAGATTGGGAGGGTATCAATTTTATTTAAGCTTCCCGGAGGGCAGGGGGCCCAGAGCAGGGCTGAGCTGGTTGGGAAGAAAGCAGAACTAGCTCATGATAGCTTCGCCTGCGTTCACATGCTTTATCCGAGTTACCCTTCTCAACAGCCTCTGCAGAGATCCTTCTTCCCATTTGACAGATGAGAACACTGAGGTAGAGGGTCCTGCCCAAGGCCACATCCTTAGACAGGGATTCTAGCCTTATTCTATTTTGTTCCAAGTCCTTTCCAACCCCTCCTGGTTCAGCCCATCCCCCCGCCCCTGCCCCTGATATTCCAGAGCATTTAGACTCCTAGATTTGGGACCTGGAAAGGATCTTAGAGCTTATTGCTTGAATTTCCTCCAGTGACATGCTCAGGCTGGCACAGCCAGTGAAAGCAGAACAGAAACTGGAATCCATGTCTGATTGTCCTGTCTGCCCTGCTGCTTGGGAACCTGGTCTTAACTGCATGGGCCTGGGCTTCATTTGTTTGCGGGCCTCAGTTTCTCACTCCCACCCCCCCCCCCAGGCCTCACTCAGTTCCTGAGGCCCCTGTGGCTCGGGCGCGCTGACGGAGGGGCTGTGCTCTCCTGGGTCTCAAGGCTACGGCTATCTGCATGTGTCTTACTCCGCCTCTAGAACATTTTCTTTCCTGCCAATTGCTTTGTTCTAATTCTTCAGAGGTAATTTTCTTGTGTTACTTTATTTCTACAGTTAACACCTCCAATTAATTTCCTAGCTCTTGAAAGTTCTCACATAAGTTGCCCTAAAAACCCCTCCAGTTTATCCATTGCGGGAGAGAACGACATCTCTGGTAGCACGGTGGTCTAGTCACGCCTGCCGCGCCCGAAGCACTGGCACACATTGTTTGCATTTGATGTTCATAATAGCCTTTCAAGCGTAGGCTCATTTTACAGAGAGGCAAAACTGAGGCTCTAGGGCCCTAGTGTGGGCAGAGCTGGGATTTGAACTGCCACCCCCCTCCTCTGTCCTGAAATTCTGGCACAGGGAGAGCGAGTTTGTCATCCATCCCAGTTCCCGGGTACACTTCTGGCATCCTGGGGTGACCCCGGAGGGAACTTGGTGGCCATGCCAGCTCCACCCCTGGTAATTCTCTGCGTGTCCCTGGATCCCTGCTCTGAGTCACTGCCCGGGCAGGTGGGAGCCTATGAAATCCAGGAGAACACGGTCTCAGCATCCATGCACGGACCAGATAAAGTGGCAGCTCCAGCATCTCCAGGGGAGAGGAGGGGGGAAAATGCAACACCAACTACATTTGCAGAGAAATAAAAAATGATTTCAAATTCTATTTTCCCGTCTCTCTCAGCACATCCCCTGGCGCTATTTTATCTAGTAAATAGGAGGCCTACTTGTTATTCTCAATTATGATATTAATTCTCCAGGTGACCCTGGGCTACTTACCTCACTACTCTGAGTTGGTTTCTCTATCTATCACCACCCGCTCAAGGACAAAAAGATGTTCTCGCAGGAAGGGAGCGCCCTGTGTCTGGAACAGACCTGGGCCCTCATTACCCAGCAGGCACTGCAGGTGGGGGCAAGGGGTGGCCGGCAAGGGGTGGACAGCAGCTTGGCTTGAGGCGCCTGCTCTTATTCTCTTTCTCCCCTTCCCTCACCACAGACCTCTCCCTCCAAACCTTTTTTTGTACTTGTTAGCTTCACAGACTCTTCGGCCAACCTCCCTGTCCTGTTAGATTCTGGAATTTTCTCCTCCTCCCCCACCTTCCAGAGTTGGGGGAGGGGTAGGAGCAAATTCCCAGCTGGGTACCAACCTCCACCATCATGTGGTCGGTTGGATATTATTTTCACGTATCTCCAGCCATCTCCCCCCTGGGGGCAAGGTTGCCACGGGTAATTTGCCTCGAATCTGCTTACCTCAGCGCTCAACGCTCCCTCTCCCTCTGGTCCCTCCATCTCCTCCATCCCACCATGGCTCCCTAAGCCATCTGGAATCAGGCTCTCAATTCTCCCTTCCCCCACATGTGAGCTGGAGAGGGCCAGTTTGAGCACCGTGTGGGAGGCCCAAGCTTCCCTCCAACACGGGCAACTGGATTTGGAAAACAGCTCATTGGTGACAAAGGAAAAATACAAATAATGAACTGCAGAGACCCTGGGATGGAGTTTGGCAAATACAGATGAGGCGAGTCCCTGATGAAAAATTCTAATGATTTTTGCTTTTGTTCAGAACTGAAGACTAATTCTGAAATACTGCTTGTCAGGAAAGAAAGGGTTGGGGCGGGGGCTTCTGCAGGAGCCGAAGAGCTGTATGGCCTGGAGGGCTCTCGGCGCTCCCGGGGGCAAGCCTCTGCTTTCCCCTGCCAAATTACTTTGGGGATCTTCTGGAAGACAGGCAGGAAGTGTTATCCTTTGTCGTTGGTTTTGACAGAGAAGGAAACTGAGGCTTAGAAAGTGGATCGTTTCTGGACAGACTTGGGTCTCCATCTGTGAACGGTTGAGGCCCCCACCCGGGTTATTCTGCTGAGCCAAGTGGGGGGCCTCTGGGGGGGCAGAGCTTTTCACAGCTTAGGGAGGATTTCAGGTCGGATCAGTGACAAATCCTCTCTTGAAAGCTCAGTGACCGTCAAAATCATTAACACCCCAAGGCCCAAGCTCTGATCCATCAGAGCTGCGACCAGCCACGGGATGGGGCGGGTCCAGGGAACCCTGGCGGCTCAGGGAGACCAGAGTGGCCAGGACAGAGGAGCCGGGGGCCACGGGGAGCCAGAGGCAGCAACCATTCTCTATCTGGAGTCTTTCAATATCTTAGCAAATGGTTCACACCACCCCATGTCTCTAGGGGACCCCCAGCACGGCTCCAACGGCTCCCTGGACGTGGACCCAGCATGCGTCTTCCACAGAAGCCGAATCTGCCGCGCTGTGCGGCTTCCTGTCCTCATTGACATGCGCCTGCGACGCCAGGAGGAAGGCGGGAGGCCGAGCTCTCTGGTCATTCATCTGGCTAGCCTCTCTGGCCTCAGTTTTCTGATCTGTGAGGTGGGAGCAACCCGAGCGCTTGCTGCTCTGGATCCTTGGGCAGAGAAGACGGCCCTGGTCCAGCACTTGCCTTTCCTTCCTCCTGTCCACCCACCCGGCCCAGCTTGCAGGAAGCTACACAGAGGACTTGCAGATTCCGACTGAACGCCTCATGACCTCACTGTGGAGGGGAACTGGGTTGGAGACAGGGGAGGTGGAAAGGGATAATGGCTTTAGAGAGCACATGATATGGTAGTTCCTCTGGTTTCTGGCCAGGGTACCACCCCATCAAATCATGAGGGTCCCCGTAGCTCCTGGATCAGAGTCACCTGGGGTGCGTGCAGATTCTTTCCTCCTCCCCCCCCCCCCCAAGTCCTGCTGTGAATCACTGAAGCAGGGCCAGGAAACTGATCTTTCAAATGCAGGACTCCAAAGAGTCTCTTGCTTTGAAATGTTTGTGATCCTTTACCCTAAACTAGATGTCATGCTCTTGGGGACAGAACCCCCCTCAACTTTCTCCTCTCCTCCCCCAGACTGCCTGAGTTGGAGGCCCATCTTTGCCACGACGAGCTGGAAGAGTTTGGCTGGGTGCTTCACATCCCTGCCTCAGCTGCCTCATCTGTGAAATGGGAGAGAAGCAGCACCCACCGCCTCTGCTTAGCCTCCTCCGAGCCCGACTTCCTAGAGGTGGAGAGCATATTGCCTCAGGCAGGTGTCACAGAGGGGAGCCAGTCCCTAGATTGGTCCCTGCTCTCACCAGGAACTGGTGGTGATCTTTATCAGGAGTGGGGAAGGCTCTGCAGCCAGAACCATGAGGCTTCCAATCCTGGCTTCACCATTTCTCATCCATTTGATCTTGGGCAAGTCCCTCCTCAGAGCTGGAGCACAACTCTCCAGCAGGCCAAGGCCCCTGTTTCCAGATGATCCAAAGTGCCTGAAAATAGTGATAGCTGTTGTGAAGGCAAGATAAAGGGCGGGCTGACGGACAAGGACTGTCGGGGCTCACCTCCTTGGAGGGCTGGCTTCTGAGTTAAGACCTGAATGGCAAGTTGTCACCTGGTGTGCAGAGTAGCAGAGCACCCCAGGCAGAGAGGACCTCAAGCACAGGCCTTGGGGCAGGAATGGGTGCAGAGTACCAAGGGGACAGAAGGGCAGCTGGTGTGGCTGGCAGAGCCTCATGAGGGAGGAGCCTTCGGGGGGAGAGGTCAGAGGTCAGCAGCAGGCAGATCTTCCAAGGCCGGTGCATTAAGGTGACTTGGGGCCGCAGGTCCTAAAAAGAACCTAAGAACGCTCCCAAGTCTGGGCACTGGGACCCCATTTGAAGGCATCAGGATGGGTTTATTTACGTCACCATCAGCCGCTCTGCCTCTCTTCCATGGGGTGACGGCAAAGAATATTCTTTCTCCTTTGCTTTCCGCAAACCTAAAATCCAGCCAGAGCTTCTCAGAGCTCTTTTCAGAGGTCTTTGAATGTAAGGCCCCAGGCAAGGAAAGAGCTGGTCACTTTCGGGTTTGGGTCCTGGTGGGGCTTGCTATCTGTGATTGCCCCTCCTCCCTGGATGGCCGGGTTGGCCACTTGCTTGAGGGGTGCACTAACCCTCTCTGGAGGCCTGGCTCTGGGGACAGGAGTGGGCTGCAGGGAGAAGGAGCAGGAAGGAAGGAGGCAGAGACAGTGTGGGGAGGGAGGGCGACTGTTGCCATGGAAGGAGCTGCAAGGTATTCTGGGATCAAAATTCTCACTGCAGAGGACTGGGTGGGGGGGCGGGTGGTTGGGGAAGGTGATGGGGAAGCCAGTGTCTCTTTTGTCCTTGGCGCTTTCCTGCCTCCCTGCAGACAGCGAGTGGTCCCCCCACACCCCTGGAGCTGGCCCCTCCGCAGCCTGGCCTCCCAGCAGTCCCCTCCCTGTCCTGCCGCCGGCCTCGCGCAGAAGGCAGCGAGTGGCCCCTTTCCAGGAGACCTGTTTACCAGCACGACAACAGCAAATTAGTGCTCTTAAAAGGCATTCTGCGTTTATCCCAGCAAACAAGCTCACCGCAAAGGGGGCCTGCGATGCCTTCTCCCCGGAATCTGCCGAACTGGGCTTGTTGTGCACCTTAAGCGACTTCCTTCCACCCACCACAGTAAATGCATTTAATCTACTCTTGCAAATGGCTAATTCTGAAAATCCGCTTATCAGAATTAGGTCCTCAACATCCATATTTATTTACTTTTCATTTTCATAATCTTTTTTTTTTTCCCTGTGTATGACTGAATTCCGTTTTCGATTGTCTGGCTCTATCTCATGGGTCCCAGGGGGCAGAGGGGCAAGGGCCAGGTTAGGCGCAAATTGGAAATGGGGACATGGCAGGGATGGAAGAGGCGGATTTAGAAATTCACTTCAAGGATCAGAAGGCTGGGCTCTCCCGGGTGGGGAACCATCTCTGGGAAATTACGAAAAGCCAAGGCTTGAGCAGAACCAGGTTAAGAAGATGAGAACGTCTTGACAGGTGATGGGCTCTTGGGGCACGTCTCTGTTGTACCAGCAGCCATGGCAGAAATGTGCGGGAAAAGGGTTGAGAGCCACTGCTGCCACTGCTGCCCCCGCTGCCCCCGCTGCCTGCGAGGTGCCAGCTCTGTGCTGGGTCCCTGGTACACATCACCCTCAGGGCTCCTGTCAACCCCGGCAGGGGAATGGGAGCCCGCACGTTCAGAGAAGAGAACTTGTGTCAGATCCAAACCCAGGTTCGTGTCCAGACTGCACGCCCTTCCCCCTTGCATGATACTGTCAAGTGTGCAAGGTTTGGTTTATCCATTTGAGTGTGTAAGAAGCACAAGTGCGTTGGTGTTTCTCACAGACTCAAGGGAGAGATGGGTTTTCAGAATCTGGAAAACGGCTCACCGGGACGCAGCCAGGAGCATGGCCTTCCTAACCAGGTTAGAGACTGAAAGTTTGATGACAGTCCTTTTTTTTTTTCATAAAGATCTTATTTATTTATTTGAGACAGAGTGAGCATGAGAGAGCATGAGCGGGGGGGGGGGGGCAGGGTTGGGCAGAGGGAGAAGCAGACTCCCTTGCTGAGCAGGGAGCCTGACGACACAGGGCTCCATCCCAGGACCCCGGGATCATGACTGAGCCAAAGGGCCAAAGGCAGCCGCTTAACCGACTGAGCCACCCAGGTGCCCCTCGATGAGAATCCTTCAAGAGCTGTGAAGAGGGGCTCGGCCATTTGACCCCTGAAGGAATTATTCATTTAGTGTTATTTTTGTCCTTGTTGGTCTCCCCGTCCCCTTGTTTAAGAGCTTATTTGGGACAAAATCTACAGCAAAACCATGGATTTTAATTTATTTTATTTCATTTCCTTTGGACATCGGCTGGGCACGTCCTCTGTGCCAAGTGATGCTATGCAGAACACCGGGATGGAAGGATGAATCAAATGTATTTCTAGCTACAGGAAGCTCACATTGAGTGGATTTTAAAAGAAAGTCTCAGAACAACAAAGTATTAACACATACATACGAGATAATTTTATTCTCTCAAAGAACAGCTAAGTTATTTTGTAGCCACCTGCTCTGGCAAAATAAGTGGAGATTTTCAGATCTAATGGAAATTTCTAAGGCGTAAAGCATTACACTTCGGTGGCTGAGATTATGACTGAATTGTCAGCAGACCTGAGCGCAAGCTGCAGCTCTGTCACATTCGCTGTGTGACCTTGGGCAAGTCAGTCTCGGTATCCTCATTCGTGAAATGGGGGTGATGGTGATATCTACCCGTAAGGTTGAGCTGATTTAGATGAATGCTACACGTGGTGCTTTGAGTGCAGAATCCGACCAGGGCATACTCCTAACAACTAAAGAGTAAACATTGTTATGTATCATAATTTACTCAAACTCAGGAAATAAGATTTGAAGGTAGAGAAATAAATATTGATCAACTGTTTTCTAACATTGAAAGCATGTCTGTAAAGCACACGGGACTTGGATTAAACGTCAGTGGGTCTCCGGGCCCTGGTGCCGGGTCGGGGGTGAATGGCAAGGTGGGTCCATGATTTCCCCTTGGTAAGGACTCCTCTCTCATCACCCTGTCCCCTCTTTCCTTTCTTGACTTCCTGCCTCACTCTGAATTGAATGATGTCTGTAAGCTACACCGGAGTAAGTTTCTTCAGACCTGTAAGAAGCCTATATTCGATCCCCCACCTCGCCCACCTGAGGGGAAGAACTTTTTTCGGAAGACGAAACTTCCTCCCGTCCCATGTTAGGGGTGCGTGGGCGCACGTCTGCAGGAAGGGAAGCAGTGGGAGTGTGTGTGTGTTGAGGCAGGGAGAAAGCAGGCGGTGTGTGTGTGCGGGGAGACACCTGTGGATGTGGGCGTGGGGATTTGTGAATGAATGAGCCCGTGTGTGCACGGGGACAGAGGGTGCCAAGGGGGCAGCGACCTAGAGAGAGCGCCATGATCAATAAAACCAATTTTGCAACATCCACTATGGATCAGGAGCTGTCCCGCGTAAGCGCCCGAGTCCTGGGGGTGGACGTGAGTTCGTGAGGCCGGGCTAATGCTTGTGGTGGTGGGATCTAGAGAGAGAACGCGCAGGACGGAGGGCCTCTGAGGTGAAGGGTGGGAGGCTGGGCCACCAGGCGTGATGGTGTGCTCCGGGAGGCTGGGAGCACAGGTAACGCAGAGAGGGGGTGGCGAAGCTGGTGATGGGGATGTGAACTGGCTCCGGAGGTGGGAAAGGTGAAGGTGAGAGCAGATAACCCCGTGGACACGGGGCTCAGCTGAGGGCGATCCTGTGAGCAGCGTCTGGGCCTGCTGCCACCATGGTTCTGACCCATCAGGGTGACTGGACCGTGGACAGAGGCCACAGAGGGAGGGCGAGCCCCGACCCAGGGAGAAGTTGACGGCTGTGCTCCGGTGCGGAGGAAGCAGTGGGACTCGGGCAGGGGAGGGGCGGAGGGAGGGTGAGGATGCGCAGCGGCAGGGCTGCACAAATACCAGGTATTTATAGTATTATCTGCTGATTTTGAAAGCTGAGTCAAGCTGCATTTAAAATACGAGATTACATACTGAAGGAAAGAAGCAGGCCTCTTATTAAAAGAAAACAGAAAAGCTCCAGAAGGAGGGTCTCCAGGTAGTAATGAGCAGAAGGGACAAGAGGCTCTGGCTGGGACCCTCCCCTCCCAAATGTCACATCCCCCTTAAGAAGAATTGTCAGTTCTGTCTCTACTAGTATGGGAATCTCCAAAGATGGGGCTTCTTGTTCTAAAACTCTGGCTCAAGCAGAATAAAAACCTTCCATAGGTTCCTTCAGGACGTCTGCGTAGGGCTGAAATTTAAAAAAAAATAATTTGCATACACACACACACACACACACACACACCCCTACGCCCCACCCCCACCTCCACCCCGTCTTTCGCTTGAGCCTCTGGGAGCGCTGCGGCTATCTTTCCCTGATGGTCCCAGGGCACTGCACTTATCGGCCAGGCGGTCCTGCTTGCTAGTGTCAGGAAACCCAACCCCACCGGCTGAGGCAGAAGAGGGCGTGTACTGCTCTCATCGTTGAGGGGTCAGAGGGTGGTCTTCAGACACAGGTGGATCCAGGATTCAGAGGGGGTCCTTGGGACTCAGTTTCTCTCTTTCTCTTGGGGGCTGCCTTCTGCTGGGCTGGCTTCAATCTCGAGCTGAGTGCGGGGCCCTCAGAACTTCCCTCGTGGTTGCAAGATGCACCTGCCGCCCCTCGAGTTCTCTTCCGTTTGGGGTCAACTTCGGAAGAAAGGTCAGGCTGATCCTGAGCGCGCTGGTTTGAACTGGACCTTTGCAGGCCGACCTCCGTGCCTGGGACATGGCACAAACTGACGCGCTGGGGTCTCGGTCACTGCCCCCCCAGCCCAAAGGAGAGCATGAGAGAGGGCTGAATGGTGGCGGCCCAGCCAAACCTCGGATGTCCACTGCAGTCCCAGAGGAGGCTCTCCCGGCGCCGGACATGGGCGGAGCTGCTGTCCCATGGCTCATGGCGTGCAGCCTCTCTCCTCACACTCTTCTCTCCTCTCCACTACGATGCGGCTGATGAGGCAGGTGGGGCCTCTGATCGGGAACCCAGCTTGCATGCTACAACGCACGTGTGATCAAGGGAAAACCAGAACAGAGCAAAGAAAAAGCAAAAGATAGGAACGCAGTCCCCTGCCTGTGGTGGCCGATTGTCATTTTCGGGCTGCTCAGGATCCACCCCCTTCACCGATATCACCCCCAGTTCCGTGCCTCAGTATTCGAGTGACCAGGCACTCATCTCCCAGGGCAGAAGCAAAGGTGCTAGACTCCCCCTCCCCAACCCTTCCTTGATGCACCCCTGTGCGGGGCCTAGGGCCTGAGCTTTCCCTTCAGATGCCTGCTCCTGGAACCCTGGCTCTTGACCAAGTGTCTCAGGGACCTTGGGGACAGCAGGAGGGCCTGTCCTGTCCCCCTGTGGCTCTGACACTTTGGTGGCCCCAGCACCACCCCAACAAGGCTTCACCTCATCAGCTTCTTCAACTTACTTCCCCAGCTCTTCCCCAGGCCTGGTTCCCCAGCCTCCTGATTGGAGGTGGGCCCCAGAAGCCATCTAGAAACTCCCTTTTACTTGAATTGGTCACAGCACCGTCCTGCACACGCCCAAAGTTCAAGTTTCTGTCAAGCCAGGGCTCCAGCCTGTGCACTGCAGACCTGGTCTAAGAGGAAACTGCCTCTTGCCCCAGAGGGATGAGAACATCACAAGCCCCTAGCCTGCACACTGGCTTCCAGCTCCCAGCCAGACCCTCATGCAAACTGCCCTCACGGCCAGGGTCAGAAGAACCCTTTTCAAGAGGCTTCCCCACTCTGGAACTTCCTAGCAGTCCTTGTTTCTAGTCTGAGCAATAGGCTTGTCCCTGACTCATTGGTGGGACTCTGGCAAGTTGCTCGGTGAATGAGCTCATGCACATTGAAGTTTTGATCAGTGTGTTTATCTCCCACTCACCCACCTCTGCAGTCACTGAATTTCTTCTCCTTGCCCTTAGGGTGTCTTTCCTCTCCCAGCCTCCACAGCCAAGCATGAGTCACTTGCTGCAGAGCCAGACATCCAGGCTGCAAAGCCTCAAAGCCACCAGCCCAGGCACAAGGCAGGAAGATGCTGGTGGACAGGGTTTTGTGTTGGCTGGGGCTGAGGGACAGGGGAGGCGGGAGGGGACCCCGTGCACGATTAGTGTCACGGGGCTCCCTTTGACACCCTGCCTTTTTCGCTCCTCCGGGAGGACTGCCATGGTGCTCCATGTCGCTGCATTGCCCTAAGAAGTGTTGTAGGTGCCTGTGGTCGCAAATGGTCAGCTGGCTCCCCATCAGTGCTCTGGATCAGAGTGACACTGCTCTGAGCCCCAGGAATGAGAGGCCACTTCCCCACTCTGGTCATCCTCCAGAATGGAGGTTGGAGCCCTTGGAGAGGGACAGTGGCATAAAGAGAAAGGCGCTTCCTGCCCCAGGTCATGGGCACACAACTTTGCAATTCCCCTGAAGCCAGGTTGGCTGGAGGACACAACGCCCTGATCACGGGCTAGAGGTCTGCCCTGTGCCCCTTGGAAAACAGGTGGGCTCCCTAGGGGGCAATACTCCATTCTAAACTTCAGCGTCTGTACCAGAGTCACACATCCAGAAAAAGAGGGACGGTGCTGTCACCCGTGGGACTAAGCTAATTCACATTCATGTTGCTGAGAAGTTCCTGGTCTTGGTCCTGTGGTGAGGGTGTGCCTGTCCGTCAGCTGGTGGGCCGTGAGCTCCCCTGCAGGGAGCTGGAGGCTAGGGTGCTCACCCGGGGAGGAAAAGCTTCTAAAAAGGCCAGCACAGAGCATTGAGCCCTGTGGTTCAGCAAACATTTTCTGGAAACTCCCTGACCAGAGGCCTTCCTATCTGCCCCTCAGATATTTCCAAGTCTGTGCCAGAAGTTTCCCGGGATGGTTTCAACTTGTCCGCCAGACCCCGAGCTCCCTGCGGGTGGTGCAGCTCAATGCCAGAATCGCAGTTTCTGGCAGAGAGCTGGTACTCTGTAGGTCTTCGTTGCTATTTGCAGAAGAAATGAATTATCTACTCCCAAATAGACAAGAAGCGGTCAGTTAGTTACCATCTGGCCTGGGCCTCATACAATTGCTCAGATATTGGAGCTGCACCGGTCATGGCAAAAATCAGAATTAAATCTATTCAGATGCCACAGTTAAAAAGACCCAATGATATATTGGCCTGGTGGTTTCTTTTATGAAAACAGCACTAAAGCATTACCTATTTTTCACTCAGAGCTCACTTGAAGTGCGTTCCATTTTGGACTTTATAATTTATTTTAGGGCTCCCGCTGTATCTCTGCTCTCTGAGTCTTGCCATCGCTCTGGGCTAAAAGCAATAACCGACCTCAGAAGAAGAAGGAGAAAGGCTCCGCGTTGCAAGAGCACAGCCTCTGAAAGGAGAACATTTCCTGGAGACCTCAGGTGATAGCTGCGGCAAGCTGCCTTCTGTCTGGGAGGCCGGCGGAGGCCACCTTTCATCAAAGGCTGCAAACACTTCAGCACAAAAACAACCCACAGCCACGGAGTAGGCAAGCTTCTGCTTCTGTGTGCGGGCATCGGTTGGCAATACCCTAGTAATAATGAGTAACAACTGAATAATGCTTGGGCAAAGTTTTCTGGCTGGTGGGTGGAGGCTCTGGGTGCTCCGTCTGCATATGGCATGCTTGGCCACCAGACCAGGAATCCTCGCCCGGGGATGCTCACCAAGGGTCGAAGGGGCACACCAAAAACACTTTCAATTTTATTTTTTCTTTCTGTTATGCTACAGCATAGAAATACTTTATTTTCCATATTCACTAAAACCTTCGTGTGTCTATAAATTCCCACTCATTTAACTTATTTTTTTCTTATGTTAGTCACCATACAGTACATCATTAGTTTTTGATGTAGTGTTCCGTGATTCATTGTTTGCATATGACGCCCCAGGGCTCATTGCAATAAGTGCCCTCCTTAATACCCATCACTGGGCTAACCCAACCCCAATCCCCTCTGAAACCCTTAGTCTGTTTCCCGGAGTCCATAGTCTCTCATGGTTCGTCTCCCACTCTGATTCCCCCCCCTTCATTTTTTCCTTCCTTCCCCTAATGTCCTCCATGCCATTCCTTATTTTCCACATATGAGTGAAACCATATGATAATTGTCTGTCTCTGCTTGACTTATTTCACTTAGCATAATCCCCTCCAGTTCCATCCATGTCGATGCAAATGGTGGGTATTCATCCTTTCTGATGGCTGAGTAATATTCCATTGTATATATGGACCCCATCTTCTTGATCCAGTCATCTGTTGAAGGGCATCTCACCTCCTTCCACAGTTTGGCTGTTGTGGACAATGCTGCTATGAACATTGGGGTGCAGGTGCCCCTTCTTTTCACTACATCTGTATCTTTGGGGTAAATATCCAGTAGTGCAATGGCTGGGTTGTAGAGTAGCTCTATTTTTAACTTTCTGAGGAACCTCCATTGTTAATTGTTTGTGTTAATCTATATCAGAAAAAATATCCTCACGCAGCAGACGTGTGATTTCACACATTACTTTCAAGAGGAGGGTAAGGGTATTTAGTTTTAAAACAAGTGAGTCAGTTTCCTAGAAACATATAAGTAAATAGCAGTACATGTGGTACACAGGTATAACAAAAGTCATGCGAATGGCTGAAGTGGGGGAAGAGCGGCTTTGTGCTGCATTGCTGCGGCCCTGGGAAGCCCCCATGGACTCCCTGCTTTCGCCTCCTGTTAACAGTAATCAACATTTCTGAAGCCAGAGAGCAGTGGATACAATACAAATTCAGTAGAATGTGGAGGTAAGATGGGGAAAGAATTTCTTTCTTTTTCTTTCTTTCTTTCTTTCTTTCTTTCTTTCTTTCTTTCTTTCTTTTCTTTCTTTCTTTCTTTTTTTGTCTCAGTAACCTCCTCCCCAGATTTTTGTCTCATCTTTACAGAAGGAGATGATCAAGCCATGAATGATAGATCAAAAAGAAACAGACCATATGGTGAAGTCCAGCCCTCTCACCCATTTCACAGAGGAATAAACCAAGTCCCAAGAGGTGAAAGCGACTTGATTACATGGTAAGTTAGAACTGGCTTCAGAAAGCTCTTTCTAGATCAAAGACAAAGCTTATGTTTCCAGACATGGAATCAAATGCCCACAAATGAGTAAGAAGAAAGACCCAGTAGAAAAATGGGAAAGGATTTCAAAGAAAATAACAAACAACACTTAAATATTAGAAAAGACGCTCAACCTCATGCATAATAAGAGGGATGCAAATGAAAATTATATTGACACATCTGCTTCTAGCTATGATAGACTAGCTTGTATCAGACCAATCATTCTACTGAGAATAATTAGGAAAACTGGATGAAATTGTACAAAAACCACCGTTTGAAGATACTGGAGAGCTACCAAGGCTCCAAGATCCCAGAGAGAGGGGAAGCTCCGAGAAGGGAGCCTGATATCTGGCCGTGCTCTACCTCTGGAGGCATTTTCTAGTTCTGAAGCAGGAACTGAGAGGCTGAGAAGAGCTCTGGCAACTTTGTGGGGTTGGGGAGACAAAAACTGGAGTGCAAGTCTTTCTAGTAAGGACCGTATTTGTACACCCATGTTCATGGCAGCTTATTCACAATAGTCCAAAGGTGGACTCAAACCAACTGTCCATTGACAGAATGGATAAACAAAATGTGGTGTATACATAATTCTGACACCTGCTACAACATCGGTGAACCTTGAGGACATTATACTAAGTGAAATAAGCCAGTCACAAGAAGACAGATACTCTATGATTCCATTTATATGAGATATCTAGAGTAGACAAATTCATAAAGACAGAAAGTAGAATGGTGGTAGCCAGGGGTTGGGGTGGGGGTGGGGAGTGGGAAGTCATTGTTCAATGGGTACAGAGCTTCAGTTTAGTAAGATGGAAAGAGTTCTGGAGAGAGATGGTGGTGCTGGTCACACAGAACAATGTGAGTGTACTCAATGCCATTGAACTGTACATAAAAAATGGTTTAGATGGTAAATTTTATGTTATACATAGTTAAAAAAAAGAAAGAAAGAAAAAGAAGATGTAAGGGCACTGTAAACAGCCCAGGCTTTCATTTGAGACTTAAAGGATTATATACTAGGAGTAAGTGCTCCAGAACTAAACCAGCCCTCTCTCAGGGATGGCAGGCCCATTTCAAATCATCTTAATTTCCGATTTGATAAATGCAACCTGAGATAACTGGTGCTCCTAGCTTAAGCAAAAGTAAAAGTAAATTCTCCTTGGAGAAAGGTAACATTCAGAGCCTCAAATTACCTTTTCCGTGATCATCTATTACGTCTGATACTCACTGAAAAACCGAAATGTAGGAATAAAAGAATGGGACAAAAATCAAGAGAAAAACAACACATTCGAAACATATTATGGGGATCCAGATATTTTAGACATCAGGGCTAGACTTTAAAATAATTATAGTTACTGGGGTGGGGGGAGTAGGGGAAAGAAAAAAAATAACTATAGTTACTATAATCGACAAATTAGATGACAAGAAGAATTTCATCAGGGAACTGGAAACTATCAAAAAATAATCAAATGGAAATTCTAAAAATGATAAAAGGAGATGATAAATTTG
This sequence comes from Ursus arctos, assembly GCF_023065955.2. Lineage (NCBI taxonomy): Eukaryota > Metazoa > Chordata > Mammalia > Carnivora > Ursidae > Ursus > Ursus arctos. Next base: position 62,391,769 of record NW_026622819.1, read on the forward strand.
ACAAAAGATGTGCAAGATCTGCACATGTAAAGCTCAAGACATTGCTGAGAGATTAAAGGAGATATAAATAAACAGAGAAATATATGTGTTCATGGATCAGAAGACTCAATGTGGTTAAGATGTCAGTTCTCCCCAAATTGATCTATAAATTCAACGTAGGATTTTTTTTTGTAGAACTTGACAAGTTGATTCTAAAATTTATATGGAAATACAAATGATCTGGAACAGTCAGACATTTTGAGAAAGAAGAGTAAGTGGGGGAAACTTACACTACCTTATTTCAAGACTTGTGATAAAGCTACAGTAGTCAAGATAGTGTAGTGTTGGGTAAAGGTACACATATAGATTGATAGAGCAGAAACGCCAAGTCCAGTAGCAGACCTCACCAATTGATATTTGACAAAGATACCAAGGCAACTGATAAGGAAGGGATATTATTTTTTAGAAATTTTGCTGGTGGGGTGCCTGGGTGGTTTAATCTCTTAAGTGTCTGACTCTTGATCTCAACTCAGATCTTGATCTCAGGATTGTGCATTCAAGCCCCACATTGGGCTCCATGCTGGGTGTGGAGCCTACGAAAGAAAGAAAGAAAGAAAGAAAGAAAGAAAGAAAGAAAGAAAGAAAGAAAGAAGAAAGAAAAAATAAAGAAAAGAAATGTTACTGGAACACTTGGATAACCATATGCAAAAAGAAAAATAAGAACCTTGACCCTTACCTCACACCACATACAGAAATTAACTTGAAATAGATCATAGATCTAAATATAAAAACTAAAACTATAAAGCTTCTAGAAGAAAATATTAGTGATCTTAGGTTTGGTAAAGATTTCTTAAATCTGTCACAAAAAATGAACCATAAAAGAAAAATCAATAAATTGAATTTCATCCAAATTAAAAATACTTACTCTTCAAAAGACACTATTCTGTTTGGCAGCATTTTAAAAAATTAAATATACACTTGTCATATGACCCAGCAATCCTAATCCTAAAAGAAAAGGTAGGTCCACATAAAGACTTGCATGTGAATAATCATAGCAACATTATTCATAATAGCCAAAAATTGGAAACAATCCAAATGTCCAGCGAATGATGAATCATACGATAAATACTACTTAGCAACAAGAAAAATGAGTTACTGATAAATGAAACAAGATAGATGAACCTCAAAAATATTTACCAAGTGAAGAAGTCAAACTAAAGAGAATATAATTTGTATATTTTTACTTACGTTAAATTTCTAGAAAAGGCAGAACTATATATAGATAGAGTAAACATATCAGTGATTGTCTGAGGCCCGTGTTGGGAGTAAGGAGAGACTATAAATAGGCACGGGGGAACTTATGGGGGTGATGGAATTGTTCTAAAACGGGATTGTGGTGATAGTTCAACAACTGTACTATGTACCAAAAATTATTGACCTGTACACTTATGATGGGTTAATTGTATGATATGTGAATTATACTTTAATAAAACTGCTAAATGTGGGAGGAAAAGATAGTATTAAGAACATTAAAAGGAAACAATATTTGCAAAACATAGATCTAACAAAGGAATTGTATCTAGAGTACGTTAAAAACTGTTACCACTCAATAATAAGACAATAATAAGACAAACTCAATTTTTAAAATGGGCCAGTATTTATTCAGACACTTTGCCATTGAAGATATATGGTTGTCAAATGAGCACATGAAAAGATGCTCAACAACGCTAGTCATTTAGGAAATGCAAATTAAAGTCACAGTGAGATTCCACTATGCAGCCACTACAATGACTAAAGTTAAAAACACTGATCGTACCAAGTGTTGATGAGTATCTGGAGCCACTGGGACTTCCATACACTGCTGGTGGGTATATAAATTGGTATACTTATTTTGGATAATAATTTGTCACTTTCTCAAAAATCTAAATACACAACTACCATAAAACCCAGGCATTCTACTACAAGGTATTTGTCAAGAGAAATGAAAGTGTATGTCCACGTAAAGACTTATACGTGAATGTTCATAATAACTTTCTTTGCAATAGCCAACAACTGTAAAAATCCAAAGGTCCAAAATTCAAAATCATCAAGCAATAGATAAGCACACTGTAGGATAGCCATATAACAGAATATTTCCCAGCATTAAAAAGGAATGAACTATTAATACAACATAGTTGGTGCATATTGATGCAACAACATGGATGAATCTCAAAATAATTATTCTGAGTTAAAAACAAGTCATACCAAAAATAAATTCATACTATATGATTCCATTTACATAAAATTCTAGAAAATGCAAATTAATCTATAGTGATAAAAAGCAGACCAGTTATTGCCCAAGGGAAGAGCAGAGGGAGGGACAGGTTAAGGGCATGAGGAAACTTTTCGGGTGATGGTTATTCTCATGATATTCATTATGGTGATGGTGTATTCATATGTCAAACCTGATCAAAGTACATACTCTAAATTTGTTCAGACCTTTATTCATCAGTTATGATCCAATAAAGCTGTGTAAATGGAAAAAACAATCTTCAAACAGAACAACTAAAAGCAAGAACTAAATAATTGGGTTCAGACACTGCTGAAGGGAAAGACCGTGGAACTGTAAGACAAAATACTCCAGATTGAAGAATGAAAGATACAGAAAAGAACACGAGGGATATATGAGTCATGTAGTACGTGTTTAGAATCCAGGAAGAAGAGGAAAGAGAAGATAGAAGAGTAGGTAGTAACAGTGTTTGAAAAGATAATGACCGGAATTTTCTGAGAAAACATACAAGAGAGAACATGCCATAGATTCAAGCAGTTAGGAAAACCACACCTAGGTATATCAGTATAAAACTACTGAAAATCAAAGACAAAAAGAAAATCTTGAAGACAGTCAGAGGTAAAAAACACTTTTTTGCATGTGGAAATTGACAGGCTAGTTCTAAATTCCCATAGAAATGCAAGAGGTGAAAAATAGCCAAGACAATCTTGCAGAAGAAAAACAAAGTGGGAGGATTTGCACTATCAGATAATAAAATTTAATATAAGGCTACGATAATTAAGAAAGTGTAATATAGGCACACAGGTAGACAAATACACCATGGAGACAGAATAAAATTCAGAAACAGATACACACAAACATGTGGAAATTTGGTTTCTTACAAAGTTGATACCACAGAGCAGTGAGAAAAAGACGGTCTTTTCAGTAAATGGCAGTGCGGATTGGATAGCCATACGGGAAAAAATCAGTCTTATTTCTTACCCCACACCGTATGAAAAGTGAAATAAAAAAGCTGCTCGAAGATAGCATCAGAGAAGATCTTTGTGACTTTGGGGAAGGCAAATATTTATTGAACGGGGCATAACGGCACTAGCATCAAAATACTGATAAATTAGGCTACATTAAAATCAAGTACTTCTGGGGGGCGTCTGGGTGATGCAGTCAGTTAAGGATCTGACCCTTGGTTTCGGCTCAGGTTGTGATCTCTAGGTCGGGATATTGAGCCCCACGTTGGGCTCTGCACTCAGCACGGAGTCGGCTTGAGATTCTCTCTCTGTCTACCTTTGCCCCTCCCGCTTCTGCTCTCTCTCTCAAATAAATTAATAAATCTTCAAAAAAATTTTTTAAATAAAATAAGGTACTTCTTTCATCCAAAAACACTGTTAGGACAGTGGAAAGTCCATTCACAGAGGGGAGGAACATATTTTCTGACGTATTACTAATAAAGGACCTCTACCTAATACATAGGAGCAATTCCAACACATCAAGTAAAAGAAAAAAGACAATAGAAAAATAGGCAAAAGACTTGAATAGGCATTTCACAACAGGGACTATGGAATTGGTCTATGAACACATGAAAGAGTGTTTACCTTCTTCAGTCATCTCAGAAATGCAAATTAAAACCACATTAAGATAACTACTACAAAAATTAAGATTAACCTCACCAAGGGTTGCTGAATCATATGGTAATTCTATTTTACATTTTTTTTCAAGGAGCTGCCATCCTGTTTTTCATAGTGGTTGCACCATTTTACATTCCCTCCAACAGGGTACAAGGGTTTCAGTTTCTCCACATCCTTCCCAACAATAATTATGTTCTGGTTTTTTGGGGTTTTTTTTTGGGGGGGGTAGTAGCTATCCTGACGGGTATAAGGTGATATCTCATTGTGGTTTTGATCAGCATTTCCATAACGATTAATGATGCTAAGCATCTATTCATGTATTTATTGGCTATTTGTATATCTTCTTTGGAGAAATGTTTTTTCAAGCCTAAGGGAAAACTGTTTCTCTAGTCACAATACTTCTGACACCAACTGTATGGGACTTTTTCCCTCATACCAACCAATTTTCAAACTGTCTGGACACCAACTGGGTATCTTGCAATTTAATTCAATTCTGACACTAACTCTCTGGAGTTAGCTTCAGACTCCACAGGTTAAGGCCTCCGTTCCACAAGACTGCCCACTTCACATGCCAGTCCAAAGTAACGTGTCCTCAGGGTATCTACGCTTCTATCTGACTTGGCTACAAAATTAGATGTTCCCATAGCACCCCATAAGGTTCAATAATTTGCTGAAGTGGCTCACAAAACTTGGAAACATTAACTTAATATTTACCACTTTATTATAGAGGGTATTATAAAAGATTTAAATGAACAACCAGATGAAGGGCACCTAAGGTGAGTCTAGAGGGGTCCTGAATGCAGGAGCTTCTGTCCCCATGGAGTTGGGACGTGTCACCCTCCAGCACACGGATGTGTTCACCAACTTGGAAACTCTCTGAACCCTACTGTTTAGAGTTTTTATGGAGGTTCCCTCATGTAAGCATGATTGATTAAATCACTGGCCATTGGTGACTAGCTCAATCCCTAGTCCCTCTCCTCTCCCTGGAAATCTAGGGATGGGACTGAAAGTTCCAACCCTCTAATCACATGGTTTGGTTCCTCTGGCCACCAGTGCCCATCCTGAAACAATCTATGGGCCAACCAAGAGTCATCTCATTAGTATACAGAAAGATATTCTGTTCTTGAATGTTGTCTACTTTTTTCCATTAAAGCCCTTAGCATATTTAAATATTTTTTAAAATAGTTTTATTTATTTATTTATTTTTTTAAAGTAATGTCTACACCCAATGTGGGGCTTGAACTCATGATCCTGAGATCAAGAGTCACACGCTCTACCAACTGAGCCACCCAGGTGCACCTAGAGCCCTTAGCATATTAATCATAGTTATTTTAAATTCCCAATCTGGGGCACCTGGCTGGCTCAGTTGGTTGAGTGTCTGACTCTTGATTTTGGGTCAGGTCATGATCTCAGGGTAATGAGATCAAGCCTTGCATCAAGCTCTGTTCTCAGTGTGGAGTCTGCTTGGGATTCTCTCTCTCCCTCTCTCTCCCTCTACCCCTCCCCTTGCTCATGCTCTCTCTCTCTTTTTCACGCTCTCAGATAAATAAATAAATAAATAAATAAATAAATAAATAAATAATAAATCTTTTTAAAAAATTCCTAATCTGATCATCCCAACATCTCTGCCATATCTGACTCTGTTCTGACGCTCTTCTGTCTCTTCAAACTTTTTTGCCTTTAAGGATGCCCTGTAATTTTTTGTTGAAAGCTGTACTTGAGGTACCGAATAAAAGGAACTGAGCTCAATAGGCCTTTAGTGATGCGGTGGTAAGGTGTGGGGTGAGGGGAGGCATTCTGTAGCCCTATGATTAGTTCTGACTTTTAGTGAGCCTATGCCCATGGGCTGTGACCTTGGCAAGTATGTCTTGGTTCACCACCACCACCCCTTCCTTCCCCAGCTCCACCTTAGATGGAACAAGAAGGCTACATTGGGCTGCAGTTGAATATTTTCCTCCCCTGACACTGAAAGCTAGATGGGGCTGAAGCTGGGTATTTCTCTCCCACCAGGTCATTTGAGCTCTGGCAAATAGTTTCTCTTGAGGGCAAGTAGGCCTTGTTAAGAGGAACAGAATGTTCCGGTATACTTCAAAATGGCTACTTTCCCCCTTCCCCTGCCAGAAGATTGAGGGGATTTTGTTCTAATCTTCACTCTGAGAACTTGATAGCACTTCTGGAGGAAATACTCACAAAACCGTGGGGGCCTCCCCAAGAGTGTATTCCCCATGAGTTTTTAACACTGAACCTGGTCCACACTGAGCCTCCAACAATTCATCAGTTATAGCCTACATTTCCCTACCATGATTGGTTCTCCCAGAGATTTCTGTTGGTGGGTTTCTGCTCTAATAAATTGTGATTCTTTGTATCACAATTTTGGGAATGGCAATTTGCCCCATGACCTCGGTTCTCTTCTGGGTCGAAGAAAAGTTGTTGATTTTCAGTTTGCTCAGCCTTTCTCTTCTGTGGATGGGAGAGATAATGTCCAAGCTCTTTGTCAGAACTTCAGTCCCATATCTTTACAATTTTTTATTAGGGACATTTTTAAGTATGCATGAAAGTAGAAAGAACTGTGTAATGAATTCCCATGTTCTGATCAGCTTCAACTTTGACAAACATTCTGTGGTTCTCGCTTCATGTATTCCCTCTCCCATACACAGACTTGGTAAAAATTTTTTTAACAAATGTGAGTTTGTTCCCTCTGACCAGCAATTTCACTTCCAAGAATTAATTTCAGAGACATATACGCATATGAAAAAAATGACTTCTGCCCAAAATTATTTATTACAGAATTGTTTGGAATAGCAAGAGACTGGAAGCAATATGAATGTCCATCCACAGGGGACTGGTTCAATACCCCATGGAACGTCTATGCAGTGGAGAACTATCCAGATGTAGAAATGACTGAGGAACCATGTTATGCACCAGTGTGCAATACTCTCCAAAATATATTGTTAAGTTGGGGAGAAAAACACAAAGTAAAACAAAACAAGGGGCCAAAGGATACATCTAGTACTGCCATTTGTGTAACAAAAAGCAGAGGGGTGATGTGAACATACTTTCTCATGGGTGCATAAAATATGTCTAAAAGGTTAAACAAGACGCAGATAACACTGGCTGCCTTTGGAGAAAGGAGCTCGTGCCCTGGGAACAGTGGTGTGAGGGAGATTCTCACTGTACACCCTTTGCTACCTTTTGACTTTTGAATCATGGGACTGCATTACCCTGGTGAATGAATAAATGAACGAATGCAACTTAAAGAAAATGAGGGGGGGGTGCCTGGATGACTCAGTCAGTTGAATATCTGGCTCTTGATTTCAGTTCAGGTCATGACTTCGGGGTGGTGAGATTGAGTCCTGCATCAGGCTGTGCGCTCAGTAGGGAGTCTGCTTGGGATTCTATCTCTCCCTCTCTCTCTCTGCCCCTCCCCCTGCTGTCTCTCTCTCTCTTTCAAATAAATAAATAAATCTTAAAAAAAAAAAAAAAGAAATGAGGGAAACTCCTTTTCCGGTAGCCTGTACACGTTTATCAAATACCCACACCACTGGGCTAACCTACTTACCATATAATGCTCCCAACACTCCTGGGAGGTAGACTGTTTACACCCATTTCACAGATGAGAAAGCTGGGGCTGAGAGAGAAGAGGAGCTTGACTGAGACACCTGCCTCCAGTAAGTGGCAGAGCCCACTTGGAGCCTGGGTCTGACTCTGACTGATTCGGCTCATTCCTCTGTGGGGAGTAGACAAAGCAGCTTGACTTCCTGCATTACAGTGACAAGAGCAGATCAGAATTGCTGGGTCCCCAGCATGGACCCAAGTTGCTCCCTGGGGAGCCAGGTCCACCATGGTGGCCAGAGCAGCTGTACCTTCAAGTTCAGCTGTACCTTCCCAAGGCAGAATCACCTGGTTCCTTCCCCAGGGAGTTTTGAGCTGCTGGATTAATCCCAGCATTCTCACTTCCCCCACCTCTGAAAACAAGATCCAATTTAATTTAGGGAGAAAAAAGTGCACAAAAGCCATAACACTCAGTTTATCCCTTGAAATGCAATCAGGCTGAAGGAAAGAATTAATTTTTAATTCCATCTTAATTACTCAGAGAAATAATCTATTGGCAGAGCCTGGCCCTGGGATGCCCCTGCCTGATCTCGGCCTGTGCCGTAGGCACCTGAGGCTCACTCCAGGAGCTGACCAGAGCCGGGGACAGGCAGGGCCTGGGCTGGTGCTCTTGCAAAGGTAGCCTTTGCTGAGGGGAGTTATGGACTGAAGAAATTCACGTGTTATCTTTCCTTCAGTCTGATCTCAGATTTCTTTAATAAAGCCACAAGATTTATTCCTTGGAGATGTATAATGGGCAGGGTAGGGGAATCTACAGGGTATACCAGATCGTTTGCGGACCTGGGCTGAGGGGTTGTGTCCTCCTCATCATTTCCCATTTGTTAATCAAATATTAATCGAAAACCTACTATGTGCCAGGCTTCTTGTGGGAGCCAGGGACCCAGTAGAATAGGTCCCTGTCCTCATGGAGCTGACGCTTAGGGGGAGGGGACAGAGACAGCCGGTAAGCAAATAAATATGATCATTTCAGCTGGTAATAAGCACCACATTATAAATAAAATAGGGCGATGGGTTAGAGAGATTGGCAAGGATTTCCATCAACAGACAGGAAGTCAGAGAAAATCTCTCCAGGAAGGGGATATTTGGGGCTGAGACTTGGGAAGAACATACCAGGCAGCGGGCATAGCAAGTGAAAAGGCCCTGAGGCAGGCACAAGTCCACATGTCCCCGGAGTAGAAGTCTCCGTATAATGGGAGGGGCTGAGCTGGGGGAAGGGTAGGAGTTGCCACTTTGCATCTCATTCTCAGATCAGAGAAAGCCACTGTATGCCCATGCCACACACACAGTAGGTGCTCACTAAGTGCTTGCTGCAGAAACAGCACCTTCTGAACCAACAGCATTTGGGAATCCGTTTGCTGCCATTTTGTCCCTTCCCTGCTGCCAGGGAAATTCAGACAACTGCTAACGTCCAGGAAGCTGCCCTCTGCCAGCCCTCACCAACACTGTTTTGATGTGCTAACAACTCTTAATGAGGATCCTAATGAGTCACTAAAAATGGCATCATTAGGTTGAGAACAGAACAGTCTACACAAGCAAATGTCCAAAACAGCCAGGCGATTAGCCAGGGAGCAGACACTACCCCCTTCCAGCCTGGGCTGGACAGGCCGCCGCTTTTCTCAAACAAGCAGGGAGCCCGTTTTTCTGCCCGTATCTCCCTGGCTGTCATTCCCTATCCCAGTACACTGTCACGAAATGTTTTGTTTCTACCGCATGAAGCTAAGAACCGAGAAAAACGCAGGAAAAAAAAAAAAAAGAAAGAAAAAAGTATGAGGATTTGCCTGGATATAAAAGTAGAAGTGAAGACATAGCTTGAGGCTGGTCAGAACTTCAAGGGCTCAAGCGTTAGGGCAGAGGTTCTAAAGAGAGGGCTGCAGGCTAGATCTGACATGAGTGTGTTTTATTTGGCCTATCCAGCCGTTACAAAAAATTTAAATCCATTTCCTACATTAAATTATTGGGAGAGTTTACATACAAATTTGGACAGTCAGTTTCTCCTGAAAAGCCTGAAGCTCCGGCACGCCTGGGCCAGCGGTGCTGGGCTGGGGTAGGGAACAGGCCGTCCCTTAGAGCTCTGACCTCTTTGTCACAGTCTCCACCATCCCCCAAGGTCTCCCCACCCTGAGGCCAAGTGTCAGTTACCATTTGTCATCAAGTTTGTGCAGTTGATTTTCTATCTTAGATTTAAGAAGAAAGGAAAATACTTCTCAAAGCTCCTCTTTATTGAAAGTAGGCAAACAAAACACAGATCAAGAGGGAGAAAAGATGGGGGAGACACTATTTCTTGAGCCGTGGAGACAATTCTGACATGTTTAATGTGCAAGCCAAGTGTGTCTGCCTGCAAGCAATCCACTAAGACGCTCTGGGAAACAAGCTGCCCCCACCCCGCCACACATCACATCCCGGCCCCTCCTGGCATTGACAGATCCTCTGGCCCCTGCCTGAAGGGTTGCCCTTTCTGCGGTGGGGACTATTCCTACCACGTAGGCAGCCCTGGAAACTAAGTTTCCTCTCTTGGGAACTTAAGTGTGCATCTTGCTTACGAACATCTTGAGTCATATTCTTGGTGAAACTGAAAGTTACCATTTTTTCATTTGAATATGGATTTCAAACCCCATAAGCAGGACCTTCCCGATACCTGGTACGGGTTCGGCTGTGGAACCCATGAAAGATGTTCAAGACCAACCCCTGCCCTGGTGAGCTGGACACTCTGGTCAGGGCCTTGAGTAAGGGCAGTTGGCATTCTGATGAGATGATGTGCTCAAGAAGACCCTTTTAAGGTGCTCAAAACGTTGGCTAGCTGGATTACTTCTTGAGGTTTGTAAACATAGGTAACACGTGCTCGTGGGAAAGAAGTCTGCAGAAAGCATTGTCATGAAAAGCAAGTCCCCACTCACCCAGACCCCTGGTCTCCTGGTCTCCCTTCCGAGAGGCCTCTACTCTCCCATGGAACTGGAATCCGAAGTAGGTCGAATGGTGGACCCCCCCAAAACTATCCCTGGTACCTGTGAATGTGACCTTATTTGGAGAAAAAAAAGGGGAGGGTATTTACAGATATAATTGAGTAAGGATCTGGAGATGAGGAAATTATCCCGGATTAGCCAGGTGGACCCTAAATCCAGTGCAAGCAGGGAAGAGGGGGAGGCAACGTGGCAGTGTGACCCCGGAGACAGAGACTGGAGTGCTGGGGCCACGAGCCGAGAAAGGCCAGAAGTCACCAGAAGCCACAAGAGGCAAAGAATGGATTCTCCCCCAAAGCTTCAGGAGTGAGCGTGGCCCTGCTGACACCTGGATTTCCGACTTCTGGCTTCCAGGACGGTGAGAGAAAGAGATCCTACCGTTTTAAATGTCTGTGACATTTGCTGCAGCAGCCATGGGAAGGTGATCTGGAGTTCCTGCTGCTGTCTCTCTTTCTCCTCCTCATTTCCACACATGTGAAGCATATTCTGCTCCGTGCCATTCCTCTTGCTTTTTTCATTTGAACGTTGCTCGAGAATCTTTTCTCCTGGACAGCCGCCGCGGTCTTATCTAGGTTTGCCTGGTGTTCCACTGTGTGGATGTACTGTTGATTGGTGTCCCCGTCCCTTACTGATGACACTGCGGTCGTTCCCAATCTGCTACTACCATAAACAAGGGCGCGAAGAGCATCTTTTCCCACACAGGCGTGGATGCGTGCGCAAACACCCGTCGGACCCGTTCCCACAAGTGGAATTGCTACATGTAAGAATGTGCGTGGTTCCCATTTTCGTAGGTATTGCCAAATTGCCCTCCGAGGAGGGTATGCCACAGATTCCTTTTTCTCATTATAAAAGTAATCTTTTAGTAGAATTCTTAAGTGTGATTTGATTACACCCTGTAACCAAAATCTTTTCTAGCAGAACATAGTCAATGGGAAAATAACATCAATTACCTGAAATTTTCTTGCCAGCCTGGCTGGATGGGCCCTCTACTGTTAAATAGTGGGTTCTTGTATTAGGTGTCCGTTTTTCCTCCAGGTGGCCTCTGCTGGGGCTCTGAGGCAGGGTGGGAGGACATGGCTCTTTGAGCATGGATGGCCACCTGAAAGGCCCCCTCCCCTTCGGCCAGTGACTAATCCCAACCCCCGTGTTCCCTCTGCGAAGAGAAGAAGAAGTCAAACAAAGTCACTACCTCCATCTGGATGCGCCCATCCTGGATGTTGAATGTCCAATTTGTCCTTGTTCTTCGTGTTCCCAGACCAGCCTTTGGGTCAGAGGAGAGCTCCCTGCTCCTCGCCAAAGCGGAGAGGATTGCCTGGTTCCTGGAGATGCCACCCAAATTCTATCCTACAGGCAGAAGGGGCCCTGACTGACAGGGCCAGGACTGACAGTCTCCTCCGTGGTGTGCCCACCCCCAGGCAGCCCCCCCACAATGGCTTTAGAGCTGGAGGGGCCCCTAAAGAGCATCCGGTTGGGTTCCTCATATCAGGGAAGCACACACCGAGGCCCAGGGACTGAGTTGACTGGTCCAAGACCACACTCACAATGGCCTCCAAGCACCTGCTCATGAAGTGTTGAGTTCTTGGGGAAAGGCCTGAATGCACCTGCTCATGAAGTGTTGAGTTCTTGGGGAAAGGCCTGAATGCACCTGCTCATGAAGTGTTGAGTTCTTGGGGAACGGCCTGAATGCACCTGCTCATGAAGTGTTGAGTTCTTGGGGAATGGCCTGAATGCACCTGCTCATGAAGTGTTGAGTTCTTGGGGAACGGCCTGAATGCACCTGCTCATGAAGTGTTGAGTTCTTGGGGAAAGGCCTGAATGCACCTGCTCACGACGTGTTGAGTTCTTGGGGAACGGCCTGAATGCGGCCTCACTTTCATCTCAGTCCCATGTCCTGCCAGTCCCGACCTCACCTGAAATGACTCAAATAGCTCTAGGGAATTGAAGTTCTCCTGCTATTGTCTTCCATAGCCGGGGGGCCCCACCATACACAGAGCCCCGGGCTGTCCCTCAGCTCTTGCCCAGGTTTACGCCAACCCCTTTCTTCCTCTGCTTTGCCTCATTTTTTATGATTCAGCTCGGCTACCCCCTTCTCCAGGAAGCCTGCCCTGATTTTCCCTAGCTGGGTTAGGTGCCTATTCTGGGTGCCTGAGCACATCTCTAGTGCCTCACCTGCCACATTTATTGTGATCTGTTTGGAGTCTCTCTCCCCGCCATGACCACAGGGAGCTCTTTGAGGGCTAAGAAAAAAGTTATCTAGGTATTTCTAGTAACACGCTTGTTGAATGGGTGAGTGCACAAATCAGAAGCTAGGTGACAGTCACTGCAATGGAGTAGAAAGAAAGAATCCCAGGCTAAGAATCAGGAGACCATTGCAGTTTATTATTTATATACCATTGGGCAAATCTCTTACCTTCTTGAGAGCTCAGTTTCCTCATCTGCAAAATGGTGCGATTTGACTGTATCTCAGTCAGCTATTGCTAAGGAACAAGCAACCCTAGGCTCTGAGGGACATACGGCAATAAGCAGCATTTGACTCCTGCGTCTGCCGTTGTCTGGGCGTTGGCTGATCCAGCGTGGGCTCCACCAGGCGGCTGGCTGGGGCTCGCTCTGCGCCACCTATTTCTCACTGTCCTTGGACTAGTGGGATCGCCAGGTCATGTCTTCAAGCGGTGATGGCAGAGGCCCAAGAAGAAAAGTGGAAACGTGAAGAGGCCCCTGAAGGCCAGGAATGGGCACCTTTGCCCACGTCCCATTGGCCGAAGTTTGTCCCATGACTGAACCCAAATTTAAAGAGCAGGAGGTCACGCAGCTTCTGTACGGAGAGACTGCGACGTCACACGAGAGAGGTGTAAAAATCGGCACCAACAAACCCGTCTGCCCTGGGCTTACACGGTCTCTGAAGGCCCTATGAGACGTGGCCAGCTGCAACCCTCGGAGCTGCTCCCACCCATTCTCCCCTGCTCTCCCTGCTCGCGTCTCCCCAGGAGCATGTGCCCCTCCTGCCTCCTGAACTTCCCCTGCGTCTTTCTGTCAGCCTGTCCGAGCTCTCTTCCGGCGGAAAGTCTGTGAGTACAATTCTGTCTCCTCCCCATCTCAGCCTGTGGTTCTCACCCGTGTGAGATCTCCACTGCCATCTACTCCCGCCTTTAGCGGAATCACAACTGCCACTTTCAAACCTCAAACCTGGGGGCGCCTGGCTGGCTCAGTCAGGTAAGTGGCTGCCTTGGGCTCAGGTCAAGATCCCGGGGTTCCAGAGACCCAGGCTCGAGTCCTACGTCGTCGTCGGGCCCCCTGCTCAGCAGGGAGTCTGCTTCTCCCTCTGCATGCCGTGGGTGCTCACTCTCTTTCGCAAATAAATTAATAAAATCTTTAAAAAAAAGGATTTTATTTATTTATTTGTCAGAGAGGGAGAGCACGGGCAGGGGGAGCAGCACACGGAGCAGGCAGAAGGAGAAGCAGGCTCCCCGCTGAGCAGGGAGCCAGATGGAGGGCTGGATCCCGGGACCCTGGGATCATGACCTGAGCCGAAGGCAGAAGCTTAACCGACTGAGCCACCCAGGCGCCCCAAATCAATAAAATCTTAAAAAAAAAAAAAACCAAAAAACCCCTTAAAACCTGGACATTAGCCTCCCTCTCCCCTCCTCCAGGCTCTCACCAAGCCCCCCCAGGGTGGGTTTTACCTCCCAGCTCCCTCCTGATCCCGCCACCTCCTCTGGTCCCATCTGGCCCGGGTACCCGCATATCCACCCCTATCATCTGACCTCTGAGTCTAGGCCTTGCCCCCTCCAAAGGCATTGGCTATGCTGTTAATGTGTAAAATCTTTGTAAAGGCAGATCCAGATGTTCCGAGAACACTCTTCTGGGTCTTCACTGCTGATGGAGGGGCAGCCAGGCAGGAAAGGTTAAGGCCACAAAGGGATGGATGGGTGAATTGTGCCTCCCCCATAAAAATAAGTTGGAGTCCTAACCCCCAGTACCTCATAATGTGACCTTATTTGGCAGTAAGGTCTTTACGGAGGTAATCGAGTTACAGTGAGGCCATTAGGGTGGCCCTTAATCCAATACAACTGATGTCCTTATAAAAAGGCGAAGTTTGGCCACAGACAGACACACATGGAGGGCAGACAACGGGAAGACACAGGGAGCATGACATCTGCAAGAACGCCTGAAGCTGCCAGAAGCAAGGAGAGAGGCATGGAACAGATCTCACAGCCCTCAGAAGGAACCAATCTTGCTGATGCCTTGATCTTGGACTTCTGGCCTCCAGAATACATTTCTGTCACTTAGGCCTTCCAGTCTGTTGTACTTTGTCACCAGGCAGCCCTAGGAAACTAATGCAATTGGGGGGAGTGGAGAACAAACAAAACAGTAGCAGGGGGAAAGATGAGTGGGAGGCAATAGGGAGTAGTGGAGACTCTGGCAAACTGGAGAGACCACGAGCTGGTGGAAGGGGCCTCCAGTTGCTTACTGCCATGTAGGGTTGAAAGCCTGGTGTAATTGGAGCTTCAGACTTTTTAAGGAACGCGGGAATCTAGATTTAGATTTGTATGTGCTATCAGTTCATCTTTTAACATTGGCTAAACGATATAAAACAGAACAAAAATCTGTGGGAAAGAATTGGCCTGCAGGCTGCCAGTGTGTGACTTTGGGCGGGGAGCGGGGATTGGCCAACTATAGCCACTGCCCAGATCTGGGCTTTGGCTGTTTTTATAAATAAAGTTTACTGGAACACGAACATGCCCATTTATTTACATGTTGACTGTGGCTGCTTTCACGCTGCAGTGGCAGAGTTGAGAAGTTGCAAGAGAGACTGTATGGTCCACAAAGCCTGAAATATTTGCTCTCTGGCCCTTTACACAAGAAGTCTGTCAACCCCCGGCTTAGAGGATAAAACCGTTGGCCCGGTATGAAACCACGCCCTGCCCTGTGTGTCGCTCGCGCTCCGCCTCCCCACAGTTCACACACACTGCCCGGCAGCACCGAACTTCTACAGTTGCCAGATCGGTGCCCACAGGGACAGTGTGCTTGTCCATGCCATCTGCGCCCGTCCCTGAAGGCCGCTCTCCACTCGTCCGCCCACAGAGGAGGGGCTGGTCTTCCAGGCTCAGCTCTGAGGCTGCTTGGAGGCACTTGGTGCTCCTGGGGCGCTCTTTGCCTGCTCCGTCATGCAGACTCTCCAACCCTCTTCTTCTCACTTGTGCTCTGGGTCTCAGGAGACCATAAGCATCTTTGGGGGCAGAGCCTACCCCGGTGGCAGCCTTGAGTACTGTGGGCTCCGCCCCAGCCTGTCCCATGGGCCAGGGTTCAGGGGAAGGGAGAAAGGAGCAAAGGAACAGAGGGGCCAGAGAAAGCTCTGTAGGAACGCTCAGGTGCCCCCCCACCCCGCCCCACAAGGGAGCTGAGCTCCTCGTGTCCTCTCCCCCTGCCACGCTGCAAAATCCTCACCAGACAAAGGAGTTTGTGCTCTGCCAGCTGTGATCTCCAGCCCACCTCCACTACAGCAAGAGACACTAAGCCTGGATGAGTGTGTCCTACCTGTAGGAGCTCGTTTGTTCATTCATTCATTCATTCATTCATTCATTCATTCATTCATTCATTCGTTGGTTCATTTACTTGATACATTTCATGCAGAACCGAGCCAGTAAAAAAACAATATTCTGGAATAGTGGGAAAGCACATATGATTAAGACTTGGCCCTGGAATGGATTGGATTATAACCCACTGCTCCATCCTCCCTGCCTCCAGCAACAGCATCCCTGAGAGCGGAGTGCATCTCCTGACCCCTCACCTTGGGGCTTGGCCAATGGGACTTGCCTTGGCCGATGGCAGATGGGTGGAAGTGACAGCTCGGAAGCGCTGTGGGTTTCTTCCCTGTTTTGCTGTGTGTCTCTGTCACTGCCTGGGAAAGGCCCACTTGGCCGGCCTGCTGGTCCAAAGGGATGAGAGGCACGTGGAGCAGAGCCACCTTGGCCAACATGGACACCTGGCGACACACAGAGGTGACCAGCAGCCAACTGCTCAGCTGAACCCAAACTGACCCCCAGTTGCATGAGTGATGATAAGTAAGTGTTGCTTTCAGCCACGGAGTCTTGGAGCGGATTGTTACATGCAACAGGTAACCCAAACTGCTCTGCCCTCTAGACTTCTCCACCAGAGGAAATAAAACAACTCCCCGGGGGAACCAGCTTATAAAGCAGGTGGGCCAAGTGTTTTCTGTTTGGCCCCCCCAGTGATGTCCACAGTCTAATCCCCAGAAGCCGGGAATATTTTAGGTTACAGGCAGAGAGAATTAAAGTTGTAGTTGTTAATCAACTAACCTTAAAATAAGATTATCCTGGATTCTTTGGGTGGGCCCACAGTAATCACAGGGGCCTGAAATGGGAGAGAGAGGGGAGCAGAGGATGAGAGTCAGAGAGATGGCAACGTGAGGCTGGCACCATTGCTGGCTTTGGAGACGGAGGAAGGGACCATGAGCGAAGGCATGCAGGCAGCCTCTAGAAGCCGGTGGAAGCAGATTCTCCCCGGAGCCTCCCGAAGGATGCAGCCCTGCTGACACCCTGATTTTAGCCCCGTGAGACTCCTTTTGGTCTTCTGACCCCCGGAACCGTACGAGAATAAAGTGTGTTATTCTGAGTCACCAAGTCGGTGGTAATGTGTTACAGCAGCAATCAGAAACCAACACAGCGCCCTCCTCCACCTCCCACCCCCACTCTGACCCCCGCTCCCTCTGCCCCCTTCTCTCGCTGCTGTGTGTGTGGGAGGCTGATGCTCTCACGGCTGCACACCCAGGCCCCCTGGACCTCGGGTTCGAGGTTGAGTACACCTCCAATCTTCCCTTCCTCTCTCCCTGCTTCTGATGCAGGCCGTATCCTGGGCAACTGCGGATGGCCCTCCCCTGCGGCAGCTCTCTCCCCAGCTCCGGTCACACTGCTCCTCCCTCCCCTCCTCTGCTGGGGGGGGGCGTGGTTTCCCACGTGGCTTGTCCCTGGTGCTTCCACACCCATCGAGGCTTCCCTGATAACCCTGCCTGCCTCTGCAGACGAAGCCCTCATTAAATTCTTCTCAGAGCCCCAGATGAGGGCCCTCTGTCTCCCACCGGAAACCTGCCTGGTAACATAGGGTGTGAGCATCAAAAAAGATGTCAGTTGATTTCTATGGGGAGGGTGAGGGAGCGCTTCAGGAAGGAGGGTACTCGATGTGGTTTGCAGAGTCTGCATGGGTAGGACCGGGAAATGCGGATGCTGAAACCAGGACATGGTTTTGAGCCAGACACAGGAGGTTTGGATTCTTGACGCTCTCCCCATAGTTATGTGAGAGGAGGCGACTCACCTGACCTGAGAGCATGTTTGCCCGTCCCTAGAAAGGGCAGTGACGTGTGTAGCTCCGAGGCTGAATGAGGAGCGAAGCAGGTGGCATGTGTTGGGGGCACCGTAAATGGTGGCTATTAGGCCCACGGGGGCATTCCAGGGACAGAGCAGCACTAGCAAGACGGGCTGTGCCTCGGGAACAGCCAGCTGCCAGAGTGCCTAGAATAGGAACCCCTAGCTCTAGAAAGGGACGTGGGGATCATGGCCCAGGAGGCACTTAGAACCAGGGCCAAAACTTTAGATTTAATTCAGTTGGCAGTGAGCTGCTGTGAGCCTGGAATGACACATGCTCTCAGTGATGCAGTAACAAAATAGAGAGAGAGAGGGAGAGAGAGGGAGGGAGGGAGGGAGAGAAACAGGACACAGACAGAGACACAGAGGATTTAGAAGGTAAGGACCTTTGGCAACTTCTTTGGAGAATTTTTCAAAGCCATCTATGTCTTCTTTTCTTTGTGCAAAAAGGAGAAATAGAGCTAAAGAGGACTCCAGAAGCAATGTATTGACAACGTGGGGCCTGAGAGCGATTGTTTTCTGGGGTAATGTGTTTTCCAGTTAGAATTCTTGGCCAGCCCAGTATCTGGGAGTGGGCTGGGGCAGGCAGGGCCTCCATGTTGGAGGCCCTGGCCACAGGGCACCCCCATCCGGGTCTACAGGACCCCGGAGAGTGGTACCGGAAGACCTGGGAGCAGGATGCATGCGGAACCGGACTGACGTCCCTGCTCTGCCTGGAGCCCCCACCCTTCTTCCCTCTGGACATGGGAGTGGGGCGAGCAGCCAGCCTTCAGGACCCTGCTAACTAATGGTGCCTCCTGTTTTTCCCTTTGACAGGAAAAGGAGGAAACACCTGAGCCAGTCAACCAAGTTGCACAGAGCCACGTGGGAACTGAGGCTGGTGGAAGCTCTCCCGTCACTTGAGAGTCCTGGTGTACACCAAAGGCACAGAGAAAAGCACCATTCTATTCACCCAGCCCCTCAGAGCCTGGCTTGCACAGAGGGCCGGTCTCTTCTCATAGTCCATGTGTCCTGCTATTGATCTTGTCCACTATGTTTACCAGTCATACAGGACTTCGGCATCTTGTAAAATGTTGTCCTTCTTCTTTCCTTAAAATGACTTCTTTGTAATCCTTTCTACATTCATCTGTACTTTTTTGTTTCCAAGAGTCAGAAACCCAACTCAAACCAACTCAAGAAAATGAGGGAACTGGGAAGTCTAAGGGTATGGGCTGCAGCATCAGGCACTGCTGGATCCAGGCATGAAAACGCTGTCATTAGGATTCTGCTCCTCTCCCCCAACCCAGGTCTGTTTCCTCTGCATTGGTTTTATTTTTCATCGGCCTCTTTCTCTGATGTGCTCCCCAGCAGCTACAGATTTGTTTTCTACAGGCCGACTACCCCAGAGGAAAGGGTCACGTGACCACCCTGACATCATTATGTCAGGGATGGCAGGCTGGGGGTGGACAAGCCTTGGCCAGGTAGGTGCCTGTCCCAAGCGGCCACCTCCTGAGAGGGGTGGTTCCAGAGGAAAAGTATCCAGGCAAAGAGATTGAAGAGGACAGTGGATATTGGGCTGGCCGGTAGAACAGGGGCCACCGTATGTTCACCCCTAATTTCCTTTTTCATTTTCAATGGCCCAGTGTGCCTTCTAACACAAGAACGGACGTGCGAACAGATCTACACGGACAATGATTCACCACTGGAAGCATCAATTGGCTAGCGAAGTTCGCTGTATTCTTGCTCACCTTTTTGGGAGCCAGGGTCTGGGGAAAAGTCATGATATGGACCTCTGGGAACCTGGGCAGGAGCAGCTGGACCCTTCTGCTTAATGCAGTTGTCCCCAGAGCGGCAGGCCGACAGGCCATGGTGGCTGAACGAACCAAGAAGACCCAGGTTTTCACTTGCAGAGGGAGTAACAGAGCCAGAGCTCAGGCCCAGCAGGTCCGGAGACCTCTCTCTCTCTCTCTCTCTCTCTCTCTCTCTCTCTCGCAAGGAACTGGGAAGAGTCCATGACAGTGTTAGCCGGGTCCTTACACAGGGGGTCTTGCCATAGGACTCAGAATCTTTCAGTTACAAGTGATGGAAACTAAATTCAGACTGGCTGAAGCAAGAGAGCAGTAATAAAATGATCGTTCACAATATACGCACCATGACAATAACAACAATAGTAATTAATAGATAATTATGTAATTTTAAACATAATCATGTCACTACATAATCCAATAATTATTAATATCAGTATAAATAAGATTATTTCCTGACTCCTATCGTTTCAGGCACCACTGGACCCAGGTGCTCCACAAGTCCTCAGGAAGTTGTAAGTCCCCATCTCTGGACACTTTCCGCTGCCACCGACTTCCCTGTCAGGTCCTGGGGCAGCCTTACACTCTGAGCTCAGCAGTCCCAGCAGGAAGAGGCTCCCTCCCCGTACTCCCAGGATTGGCCTTGATGAGACTTTGGTCTCCCCATTTCTCTCTCAACTACTCTGGTAACCAAGGCAATGAGGTATGCTGGTGGCCAGGCCTGGGGCACTCGCCACCCTACCCCCTCCCAGCATGTTCCAGACCTCAAGGACTGGGGAAGGGGGAGGGGTAGTCACGCAGAGGGGGATGATGCCTGCAGGAAAAAACAACAGCTGTCCCTCACTCAGGGAGGGGGCCAGTAGGGGAGCGTTGGAAGTACAGAAGACGGCTGTGCGCCAAGCAGGAAAGGAAGGCTGTTGCAGGGGGAGGAGTCCGAGAGTGAGGAGTGGCGGTGGGGAGGGGAGGCAGGGGTGAGCAGGCTGGGAAGCAGGTGTGGACTCACAGATGGCAGGGGCCCTCCGCAGCAGAGCCCCTGGGCAGCCCTGAAGGCGGGGTAGAGCTAGACAGAAGCCGGGGTCAAAGGCCCCGGAGAGCCATTTGCCCTGTCCTCTCCAGCTTGGAGTCTGACACTGCCCTAGATGGCAGGCATGCCCTTAGCTCCTGAGGATCTTTGGTGCTGGGTAGCTTCTAGTCAGTGTCTTTCTGGGGTTGCCCCAGATGGCCAGGGGGTAAGGAGGACACTCCTAGCAGAAGGCGTCAGAGCTGCCGCTCTGAGGTCTGCCCAGATGGCTTCCTGGAGTCAGGAGGGTATCATTCTGATGTGGTGTGAGGAGGACAGGAGCTCATTTTCTTTTATTTATTTTATTTTTTTTATTTTTATTAAGATTTTTATTTATTTATTTATTTGACACAGAGACAGAGACAGCCAGCGAGAGAGGGAACACAAGCAGGGGGAGTGGGAGAGGAAGAAGCAGGCTCATAGTGGAGGAGCCTGATGTGGGGCTCGATCCCAGGACCCCGGGATCACGCCCTGAGCCGAAGGCAGACGCTTAACCGCTGTGACACCCAGGTGCCCCAGGAGCTCATTTTCTAACTGAGGCCAAGGACAGGCCCTTGGTGTTCTCACTGGGCTCTGGCACAGAGTCGGGTTCACGGATGGGCATCGGGAAATGTCTGTGGGATTAAGGCAGCAGTTCGGTGGAAATGGGTCTCACTGCCCGCAGGGAGAGCAGCTGCATTAGTCCGTCCCACCTCTATCTGGCTGGGTGACCTTCACCTAGTCACAAACCCTCTCTGGGCCCCCAGGTTCCTCATTGGTCCAATGAAGGGGTTGGAGCAGCCGGTCCCCAAGTCCCATCCAGCTCTAACTCGCTTTGGAGCTCCGGTGGCCACACTGGCTCCATCCCTTCTCTCTGGAGGCCCTGCTCCCCTGTGGGGCTTCCTGGTGCCCCTGGCAGAGCAGGCCTGGGCCAGCGGGGCAGGGGGAAGAGGCGTTCAAGGCGCTGTAATTATTGTAAAGAGGAGAGTTTAAGTGTTTAGTTTTATGAGCTAGCCGGCCCTCTCTGTCAGCAGAAAGCCGCGCAGCTCCCTGGGTGAGACTTAATTTCCTCCGTGGCTCGTTTTCTCGCCTGCCGTCATTTTTCTCTGCTGCTCTATGGCTTTTGAAGCCATTCAGAGCAGTGTGTGGTGGCGGTGACTTCTCACACTGGAGTGGGAAGCCTCCCCAAGCCCCCCTTCCTGAGCTGGACCCAAGGGCGGCCTGGGTCTGCGGTGGGCAATGGGGCCGGTGACCCCTGCGCTGGATGTGACTTGGGGGCAGCAGTCCGGGAGGGCAAGAGGAGCAATGAGGTTGGGCCAGGCTGTCCCCAGCCAGGCCATGGCCCCTGGCTCTTCCTTGACAGGCTTGCAAGGAACAAGTCTAAATTAAATGGTGGTCAGGCCAGCCTTGTAGAGGTCCCAGGCACCTCAATTAAACAGCACAAGACTTTGCCCTGTGGCTTATGGAGAGCAAGGGTGGGGGGCAGGGTGGGGGGGAATGCACCACCTTTGGCCTCAGACAGACCTGGGTTCAAATCCCAGCCCACCACAGCTGTTTCACCTGGCCAAGTGACTTTCTCCCCAGGTTGCCTTCCCGAGTCTGTCACTCGGAATGATTTTCCACCTCCTCTGTGAGCTGTGGGGAAGCTGGTCCCGGTGAGCCACGAGATGACCTCTAAAAGACACCGTAGGTCCCCCAAGAGCAGGAGCAGCCTCTCACTGGCATTGGGTCTGGCCATGCACATGATATTGTCACAAGGAGGACCCATGGGGACCCGCAAAACAGCCTTGCAGGGTAAGGGTTGTTGGTCGCACTTCAGGCTGAGGGACTTGAAGTTCTGAGAGGTGAAGCAGCATGCTGAGAATCGCCCAGCTCTTAGAGAGCCAAGCCAGGTGGCTGTCGGTCCCATGGTGGGCGTCCTTAGATGCAAAGCCAAAGTGGGCTCCCTTTTCCAGGCTGTAGCCTGGCCGTTCTGAGCCCCCATCCCCTGATCTCCCATCACTGTGCCGCTCTAAGGAATAAGGACCAAAAAAATCGATGGAGGCAGCTTGGTGTGCTGTGGACTCAGACCTGGGCTTGAACCCGCTATGCCACTGTGACCTTGACCAAACCATGCAATTTCTCACCCACAAAATGTGGACAGCAGCTACTCCGTGGGGCACTTGCGGGGGATTAAAGGAGGGCTGTAGATGGCTGCGCCCACCGTGAGAAGGTTGAGGTGATATCCCACCCAGGCCCAGAGGGGCCGGCAACTGGGAGACCCAGGTTCTCTTTGGATTCTGCTTCCAGCTCTTGTTCTAACTTGAGCACGTGGCTGCCCACCTCAGTGAACCTCCTTCGGGCTGCAGACCCCTGTGAAACTTCATTAAGTGGTGGGTCCTCTGTCCCGGAAACTGCACACACGGGACTCCGCGGGTTTGGCAAGGAATTTCAGAGGTTCCTGTCTGTGCACCCTAGGTTAAGACCCCTGAGCTGACGGTTCCTCCAGCCCTAACCTTCCATGACTTTGTGTGGGGCCTGGAGTGCGTTTCACGTGGTTACTCTTGTCCTTTCGGAACCCGGCAGCACCTGGATTCAGAGATTGACCCCATCCTGTAGTCCCATGTAACTGCATTCTGGTGAGGAAGAGAAGCTGTTATAAAAGTCCAGGAAGCCCCACAGTGGCTGGCTTGCTTGGCTTACCTCCCCCACGTTTAGGACATCTGTGGTTTGCCCCCAGAATCCATCCCTCCTTCCTTCTGGAAACCGACCTCCAAACTCCCCTTGGGACCACCAGTCCCATATCGCAGCCTATGATTGGTGCACTGATTCTACACCCACCTTCAAGAGCGGACCACCTGATTGGCCACCCAGCATATCCCCTCCTCCTGGCTGTGGCTATTGGTTCAGAGATGGTCAGTTAACGTAATGAGAGTCAATGAGACATGGGAAGGTTCCTGGAGTTTCTGGGAAAGCAAGCCTGGAAGAGATCTCCACTCTTCCCCTAAAGGACATGGTATGAGAGTGATGGCAGCTGTTTTGCAACCAGGAAGGGATAATCTGGAGCTGCACGAGGTTGGGGGTGGGGAGAGGCTCTGTGGGGAGCCTGAGGGTGACACTGTCAAGGAGGCCAGACAAGAGAGATGGGGAGAAGCAAGGTCTCTGGTGACATCTTTGGCGTTGCTGGACCAAGCCTCACCTGATGTTAGTGCTACCTCCAGACTTGAAAACTGTATCACTCAGTAAACTCCCCTATGATGTAACCAATCAGACCTGAGTTTTCCTGTCACTTGCAACACAAAACGTTCTAACTGCAACTCTCTGCCAGCTGGACTAGACTAAGAAAAGATCAGGAAGGAGAGCTCGGGAGTCAGGAAGATGAAATTCTTCCAAAGGATGTGGGAAATCGGAATATCCACCCACCCACCTGGTGCTGGGAAACTTCAGAAAAAAGCCAAGGCTGAGAGAGTAGATGCATTTTGTGGTATTATTTGTCTGGACAGGAGGAAATGTTGGCTATTTTGAGCTTGATTAATCACCAATTCCACTGAAGCCCACAAATGTTTCTTGAAAGCCAGTCATATGCAGGACACTGCCCAACGATGGAAGATACACGTAGGAGCAGGACAGTCCTCGCAGCAGGGAGCTGCCAGTCAGGTGAAGAAGACAGGCTCAAACAGAGCTCACTGGGGCGCAAGTGGGGTGAGGATAAGCACCAAGATGGAGATCCAGACCACTGAGCCCAGGGAGCCCAGGGGAGACGGTGCCGGAAGGCAGGAACCTGGAGACAGGGTGACTTTCTCTGCCCATGAAGGCACAGTACCACCTCCACCGGAGGCCAGCTTTTCCAAATTTATGCAAAGACACCTTATGGGCTAGCGTGGCCCCAAGCACCAGGCATCTTGGGGGAGCAGTCCCTCCACACATAGCCCTATCGAGTTCTCCAGATTCTCTGTTCCCCAAAGTGTGGGATGAGGACCATGGCAGGTGGGGCTTTTAGGAGGTTCTGAGCGTGGCACCAAGCCAGCTGTCTCACTTGGATGGTGAGAAAGCTGCTCCCGATGCAATTCTCTCTAAACCCTCCTGTCAGGGGCCAAGTCTCGGCTTGGTGCTGGCCTGTCTCGAGCGCCTCTCCAGCACTTGCTGACCCCTCCTCTTAGAGAGCAAGGGAGGGAGAAGGCCTCAGCCTATTGCCTTCTGCAGGCAACAGGCTCCAGCTCAAATTCCCTCACACTGTTTTGTTTTCGTGGCATTTATTTTAACAGTTGTCTTCTATTTATGGCAAGTGATATTGGCTTTCCATTTATGGCAGTGATAAAAAGCTTTCTTTTACATTTCATTTCTGTAAGTTTTTTAAAGGGGGATGGTTGAAAGAAAAATATTAGATAGCACAAGTGGGGCACAGCTATGACCAGAATTGTGAAGGTGGGATGTGAATGACCGAAGTTTGGGGAATATTCATCTCCCGAAGACGGACGGCCTCTCAGGTGGCCACGTGCTGGGAAGGCAGCAGGGAACCGAGCTGGCAAAACCCTGGCCTCACAGAGCTTGCAGTCTAACGGGGCAGGAGGGAGGTAGGACATGAACAGTAGAGAAAATGCACAGTATGTTAGACGGTGGTCGGTGACCTGCATGAATGCAGAGCCTGGGGCAGGACGGCAGGCATCGCCATGTGTGCTCTGTCTTGCAGGCAGCCTGGTCAAGCGTCACGGAGAACCCGGCAATGAGCACAGGCTTCGAGGACGTGGAGCCATGGCTTTGCAGACACCCCGGCAAGGAGCGCGGCAGGTGAAAGAAGCAGAAGGACCCCACTGCACTGCCATCCCCTCCTGGTTGGGGCTGGTTTTGGAGACTCCTACTGGTCACAATGACATGCCCCAGGGAAACTTCACATGGATGCCCTGTCCTCCTTTCTTCAGTATGAAAAAGTGTAAAAGCGAAGACTGTTTGCAAGGATGAGATGTGTAGCCCGGAAAGCAGCCCACGGGCGCAGCTCGGGTCACAGCAGCTTTATCCTGGCCCCACACTGAGCACAGGAGTGGCCCCACACAGGAGATCAGGACCCAGGGTGACCGGGCCCTGAGGGGCTCCAAAATCATCGCCTCCTGAGTCATCAAAGTGCCATTGATTTATGGTCAATAATAGTGCGGGGTGCTAAGTGCACTTTATTATTCCACTTTGTTGAAAATTGGTCATTTATCTGTGGTCCGTCTGCAGCCCGGTGGGTAGGAAAGCTGAGAATCTGAACTGTGCTCCCCAATTTACAAGCGGCCTGCATCTGGGCAGGTTCCTTTATTCTTTTGAGCTTTCGTTTTCTGGTGAATCAAATGGGGGTACCACATTGAATGGTCCCTTGTTTTGCTCTTGGCACATGTAGCCAGTCAATAAAATTGTCCTGTTCCTCCATATACCTAACTGCATTGCCCAGAATGCCCCATCTCCTTCCACAAACAGGCTCTGGCAGGAGGAGATGGGCAGGAAACCCGTGCACTCACCCAACAAGAATCTATTACTCTACACCAGGCACCGTTCCAGTCACTGGAGGTACAGCAGCAAACAAAACAGAGACAGAGAAGGTCCTGGTTCTATGGGGACGTGTCATCAGGGCAATACAGGAGCACCCAGTGTGACAAGGACCACGAAGAATGTTCAGGGGACCCAACTCAGATTGGGTATCCAGGGAAGGTTTTGCAGAAAAGGCAACTCTGGGTGGGAAAGGGTGTGCTCTGTAAAGTTTTGGGGGGAGAGCATTCCAGGCAGAGGGAAGAGCAAAGCAAAGTCCCTGACAGTTGTCTGAGAGACAGAAAGCAAGCCAGCTGCTGGGGGAAGCGGGTGCTGGAGAGTTTAGCACTGGAGGAAGAGGGTGGTGAGCCCCTGTGGGGCTCGGGCAAGGGAGAGACCCCGAGGGGTGGCTGTGTGCACCCGACAGGGTGGGGAAGTCTGCCATTCCCCTCGGGTGCCTGGCCTCTGAAAGCATCTTTAGAAACCCGGGACTTGACCCGGAACCCGCGCTCCCACCCACAGGGCCAGGCCCTGCCTGCTGGCCCGCAGTGCCTCTGGGGTCAATTTAATTTTGACCCACAGGGCATCCACGTGCTGGCTGGACTTCCCTCCCTGCGTGCCAGTTCTCCTCCAGGTTGGAAGGAAGCTCTGTGGTTTGGATGAAGGAAGGGATGAGGAGGAGGGGGAGAGAGCAAAGTGTGTTTGCTGGCACCAGGATCACAGCAGAAGCCAATGCTGGAACCCTTCCCAAGTATTTAGAAATTAAAATAATAAAAGAAAACTGAGCATATGGAGTTTGTAAAGTGCCGTCCATCTTCGAGAAGGGATCCGACTTGCTCAGAATGCACGGCAGAGCTGGGGGCTGAGGGGATGTGTCTGTGGAGTAGATGGGCACTTCTCTCTCAGGGGGGACGAAGGGCAGGGGCACGCACTGCTCCAGGCACACAGAGCGTGGGGATGCCCTTTAGGTTGTACTTTTGAAAGAGGAGAAAGAATGTCCTCTGCATCTCCGGGAGTCCCCAGTCCTCCCCTGCCTAGGGAATGCCCCCTCCACCCAGCTCAACCCCAAACATAGCTTTAAATCTTCCTCTTCTATATCCAACTCCAGAGTGGTCCCATAGGCTCAACCTCGAAAACACATGCAAATGCAGCTGCTTTCACCCCCTCCCCATCTCCACTCCAGTCCAGCACCCTCCTCTCACTCAGCCCACAGCAGCCACCCCTGCCTGGTCTCCTGATGCCTCCCTCTGCACCCCTCCTCATCAGTCCTGTCCTACCCACAGCCACCAGATGGATCTCTCCCCCAAACACTTCTCATCCCACATAGGATAAAAAGCTCAACTCCTCCCTCTGCCCTTCAGGTCCCGCATGATCAAGGCCCTACCTGCTCCCAGTATTACTGGTCTTCCTTCTGTCCCTCAAACAGGCCAACGTCCTTCTTCCCCAGGGGCTTTGCACATACAACTCTCTCTGCTGAGAACACTTGTCACCCTTTTTATGACCATCTCCTCGTTCGGGTCTTAGCCCAAATGCCACATCATCAGAGAAGCCCTCTCTGGCCACTTCGACTAAAAAAAACTACCTTTCTGGTTCCTTTTGACTTCACTCTATTTATTTCTACGTAACTATCACTACCTGAAATTACCTTGTTTGTTTGCTTGACTTGTCCCTCTGCCCTGTGAATGCCATGAGCCCTGGATCTGTCTGTCCTCTTTCCTGCTGTGTCCTCCATACCTGGAACAGCACATGGCCCAGAGCAGCCCCTTTGCAGACATCTACTGAATGGAGATGGAGTGAACGCCAGAGCCACCTGGGTTATCTGGGCATCAACCAGGTGTTTAGGTAGCACCACGTACAGCCTTGCAATTGCTGAGTGGCAAACACCACTCGAGCAGAACTCAGGAGGTTCTGGGGGAGCCCTCATGGTCAGGAGTCAGGGTGCTGTGGAGTGGGCCTGTTCTCAGCCAGATCACCAGACAGCACGTGCTGAGGGCTCCCCGTCTGGACGGAGCAAGAAACCGGGCAAGAAAACTTGCCTTGCCGCTCCTGGAACTGGGAACCCCTCTGGGAGGCTCAGGCGCCTCCATCCACCCCAGGTGCTCAGGAACCCCGGTGCCAGCTGGCACGAGCTAAAGAGCTGAGCTGGCTGGAAGGTATAGGCAGCAGGACAAAAGTGGAAGTCCTGGGAGCCCTTTGGGGCAGGAGACCTGGCCAGCCTGTGGGCCCTGAGGGTCCTTGAGGGGTCTTGAGTGCCTCGGCTTGGGTGTGCAGAGGTGGCTGTGGCGACACACGGAGTTGCCGGTGGGGGCCCCCAGGGGTGGCTGAGCCTGTGGAGGGGAGGGGAGGGTCCCTTCCCCAAAGCCCCTCCCCCTCTCCATCCTCCCCCCTCCGTCTGGCTGCTCCTCTCCCGCTCTGCTGCACGCTGGCCTCCGCAAGATGGATTTTCCTGGCTGTGCCAATCTTGCTGCCACCTGTTCGCGCTGTGCTGGAGCCAGCAAAGTGGCTCAGCTTCAAACCCAGAGCAGCTGGGAGAGCGGTTGCCAAGCCTCGCTGTCCCCCTCACTCCCCTCCTTTGTTGCAGCAGCAGCAGCTTGGGCTCCAAGTCATCCTGTCACCTGCTGTCAGCTGGGCAGCCCCTTCTCCCTCCCACTACGCCCCCACACTAGCCCCCACCAGCCCCCTCCAGCCCACTCCAGGCTTCCCCAGCCCTCAGCCCCCATGGCCAGGCTGCAGAGAGGGTCACAGGCAGGGGCATTCATACCAGCCCTTGACACCCTGCCTGCACCCTACCCACAGCCCAGACTCTCCATCCCCTTCCCCTCCCCCACTTCTCATGGGATTCCCCAACTTCCTGCTCCCCAGAGCCTT
The DNA here is from genome assembly GCF_023065955.2 of Ursus arctos. Lineage (NCBI taxonomy): Eukaryota > Metazoa > Chordata > Mammalia > Carnivora > Ursidae > Ursus > Ursus arctos. Next base: position 62,420,759 of record NW_026622819.1, read on the forward strand.
CCCCAGAACTCCAGACAGGAGAACTGAGGCTTGGCTCAGTGGCCGGAAAGAGCCAGGAGGTGTCCAGCTCTACCCGCTGAGCCCATAACAGAGCAGGTGGCCCAGGACACCCCCAGGCAGAGCAAGCTCCAAACCTCTGGGAGTGGGAGAGCTCTGGAAACTTCCTGCAATAGCAACCCCACCCACGCCAGAGGCTTGAGTCCCAGCCCTGCCCCTAATGCTCACTAGCTCCATGACCTTGACAAAGCCCCTCTAAACCTCAGTTTCCTTGGCTGCCAATAGCCTAGGTCGATGCCTGCCCACCCTGCAGTGTCACCGCAAAGAGCAAACATAGGACGAGCGCCTTGAACTCCTTCGGGAACAAGACAAGGATATAATTAAACACATGCGTGGGACAGAGGAATGCAAACTGTAAAGTACTGAGCAGCCCAAGGAGCTGTTTTGCTCTTTCTCACGGGATGTGGACCTACTTCCAGAGCGGCAGTGAGGCCCCAGGGCCTGAGAGCAGGCACGCCCGGCCTCCAGGAGAAAGATTCGAGCTGCCTGACTTCAGAAATACCGGCTCCAGCTGAGGGGGCATCTGACGGCTGAGACAGACACATCCGGAGATAGAGCAAGACACAGGCAGACAGACAAATAAACACGGATGAAATAGCTGGTGTGGCCGACGGCTCTCCTGATGCGAACGGACAGGCAGCGGTGGCTGGGTTCCCGTAGCCTGGGGGCCTCTCTCTGCTCCACCGGAACCTCTCCCTCCCTGCTGCCCTTGGTCGTCAGCTCCCACACACATGGCCTGAGGGCACACTGGCACAGTGTTTGCACACACACACACACACACACACACACACGTGTCCCTCATTCTCATCAGGGTGGGGGAGGGGGGTGCTGGACCCTCCGAAAAAAATTTCTTTGGAATTGGGCGTGAAGCCCAATGCAGGGCCTGAACTCACGACCCCGAGATCGAGACCTGAGCTGAGATCAAGAGTGGACGCCCAACCAGCTGAGCCACCCAGGTGCCCCTGGAGCCTCCAAATTCGAAGATGCTACTGAGGAGGGAAATAGTCTCTGGCAATAGGGGGAAGGGGTCTTCTCTTACGCAGATTCCTTGGGGCCTGAGGAGGTGTGGCGTTGTGAGTGATCCTAATAGGAAACTGCAGACCATTTCAACTGCAGGAGCGGGTGTGGTGGGTGTCGATCCCTGGGGATGAGGCATCAAGGAGAACGGAGGATGTTGGTGGAGAAACTCTGGTGTCTGCTCAGGTTTGTCGAGTGCACCTTTCCCTGGGTGCCCGGAGCTGTTCACCAGCACGTGCAGATGAGCAGAGAGCCCATCTGATTGCTGGTGGTGGGCTGGGCTGGGGCCGCTAGCTCCAGCAGGGTGTGGACAAGGCAGGAGCTTGGGCTGGCAGCCCTGCTTCCTCTTTGCCCCTGCCACGCATCCTCCCACAGCTGCCAGACTGCTCTTTCCAGAACGAGCATCAGATCTGTCCCTACGTCCCCCATCCTATGGCTTCCCACTGCACATGTGATAAAGTTCAAATCCTACCCATGGCTTACAAGAGCACCAGGGTCTGCCCTGCTACTTCTCCAACCTCACGTCCTACTTCTCTCTCACTTACTCCCCTCTGCCCACACCAGCATTATTGTTCCTCCAACCTGGCTCCACCTCAGGGCCTTTGCACTTGCTGTGCTCTCTGCCTGCGACACTCCAGCTGCCAGTTTTGCCTTGGTTGCATTCTGATAAATCAGGCCTCAGATGGCCTTACGCCATCCCAGTTAGTGTCCCCTCCCTCCTCTGAGTGCCATCACATCTCCCTGGGTCTTGTTCTCTTGCTTACTGTGTAGCATACAGCCCTGTGTGAAACTATTTCCTCTGTATGTTTTTAGTCTATGTCTGCCTGATGGAACGCAAGCCCTTGTCTTGTTCACTGCCATTTCCCACTATCTGGAGCAGAACTTGAAACACAGTAGGCATTTAATAAATATTCCCTCAGTGAAATGAGTGAATCACAGAGGAAAAGGCTAAGTGTCCCCAGGATGGAAAGCTCACATCCTAGAAACTGAACAAAACAGAGGGGAATGCAGCTGGAGGACAGGCATGATTTCAAGGGGCCGGGACCACGTAGACCACCAAGGAGTTCATGATGCCAGTGCTCATTTGACCACGGGTTTTGCTCAGTTTACCTCATCGAATGGTCATCACCTGGAGCTGGTGTACCGCTAACCCCATTTATCGATGAAGTAGTTACAGCTCAAGTGTCTCCTGTGTCCAGAGTTTCTCCTCTGTGGCATGTGGCTTCCCAGCTGGCTGGAGAAAGGTCTTAGGGGCCTGGTCCGTGTCCCTTGAGTCACTCCCTGTAACGTTCCTTTTTAAAAATCGTTTTATTTAAATTCAATTAACATAGAGTGTATTATTAGTTTCAGAGGCAGAATTTAGTGATTCATCAGTTGCATGTAACACCCAGTGCTCATTCCGTCACGTGCCCTCCTTAATGCCCATCCCCCAATTACCCCATCCCCCCACCCACCTCCCCTCCAGCAACCCTCAGTTTGTTTCCTAGAGTTAAGAGTCTCTTACGGGGACGCCTGGGTGGCTCAGTCAGTTAAGCGTCTACCTTCGGCTCAGGTCATGATCCTGGGGTCCTGGCATTGAGTCCTGCATTGGGCTCCCTGCTCTGCAGGGAGCCTGCTTCTCCCTCAGCCTCTTTCTGTCTGTCATGAATAAATAAATAAGATTTTTTTTTTAAAAAAGGAGTCTCTTACGGTTTGTCTCCCTCTCTGATTTCATCTTATTTTATTTTTCCCTCCCTTCCCCTACGATCCTCTGTTTCTTTTCTTAAATTCCACATATAAGTGCAATCATATGATAATTGTCTTTCTCTGATTGACTTATTTTGCTTAACATAATACTCTCCAGTTCCATCCACATCGTTGCAAATGGTAAGATTCCATTTTTTGATGGCTGAGTAGTAGTCCATTATATATATATATATCACGTCTTCTTTATCCATTCATCTGTTGATGGACATCTGGGCTCTTTCCATAGTTTGGCTGTTGTGGACACTGCTGCTGTAAACACTGGGGTGCGGGTACCCCTTTGAATCAGTATATTCCTAGTAGTGCAATTGCTGGGCCGTAGGGTAGCTCTCCCTGTTAACATTCCTGAAAGGGCCTTGTCTGCTTGAAATCGCAGAAGACAGGAGTCATGGGCAGCAGGCTTACATGGATCCCAGGCCAAAGGGGGCAGTGGCCAGGAGAGAGAAGCCCTGCTCCTTGGTAGACAAGGGAAGGGTGAGCAGAGACCTGGCCCGTGACTGAAATGAAGCTCCTGGTGGAGGCCTAGGCACTCGTCTCCAGGACGGGAATGACTGAGGACTTGGATCTGAGTACAAGCCCCATATCTGGCAACACACTTCAGCTTTCAGCCTCACTGTCCTCCTCTATGGAATGGACATAATAATGCCCACCTCCAAGAGTCACTCTAAGAGTGAACCAAGCCCTGTATGTAAGAGTATTTTTATAAACCTTCAAGGGTTGTTAAAATGTGCATAATGAGGGCTCATTTGGCTTCAAGGGTCAGAAATCCACCTCAAACGGACTCAAACTCAAAGGGGCTCTTATAATTAAAAAGTCCTCCTAATTGAATTTAAATTTAAAAATAAGTAAGTAAATAAATAAATAAATAAATAAATAAATAAAAAATAAATAAATAAGCAAGCCTAGCACTGGGCTCTGCACTCAGTAGCGAGTCTGCTTGAGGATTTCCCTCTCCCTGCCTCTACCCACCCTCTCCCTCATGCACACACTCTCTCCCTCCTCTCTCTAATAAGTAAATCTTTAAAAAAAATTAAAAAGTCCCCTAGATGGGGGCTGTTGGCTTCAGGCTTGGCTGGATCAGGGTTTGCCAACAAAACGAGTCTTTCTCCTCGTCTCCTTGTTAGCTCTCCTCTGTAGGGCCTTCCTTCTTAGGTAGGCTCCCATCAATGGGCAGCCATCAGCCTCTCCAGGCCCCCAGGTCACAGATGACTGAGTCTACCTGAAGGGGAACTTCTCTGCAAGCCCTAAGATGGATTCTCATATAAACTAGAAGCCCAACCCGAAGCAACCGCGAGGGAAGCCAGGAGATGAGGAAACTCTGGCTGCCGCCTCCAGAGCACGGCTGGGATTGGCTTCACGGGAACCGCGAAGACTGTGAGTGGTGGCGGTAAGGTTCTCCAGAGAATGGGGGTGCGCTCTCAGAAGAGGGTCTGGGAGCATGGCTGGCACGTAGTATAAGTTCACAGCAGGACCCACAGAGGTGTTCTCCCCCTCCGGCTGGCACGGCAGAGCAGCACCCTTTAGGGCTCCGATTCCAGGAGACTCCACTCTGGGGCTGCTCCCCCGGGGCTCGGAGGACCTACTTCCTCAACGGGTGCTGAACGGGGCTGCTGGGAGGGTTCAACACAATCGTTCTGTGACTATGACTTGTAAATGGCGAAACACTCTTCAAATGTTAGAGATCGTCTAACCGTTTAGAATAGAAGAGGGATGGGAACAACAGGGTTTTGGAACTGAAAGGGGCCTAGAAATCATTGGCCAGCCCCACCCCTCACCTTACCGTTGTCAATGCAAAGCAGCCAGAAGAGTGACTTTAAAATGCAGATCACATCATATCACTCCCCTGTCTAAACCTTCACAGGCTTTCCTTGGAAGAGTCTAGATTCCCTTCCTCTGCCCGAAGGGCCCTTACGATCTGTCCCTGCCTGCCTCTGAGAATCCATCCCTCCTTACCCTTTCGCACCACTCCCACGTGCCCCAGCCACACTGCTTCTCCTTTGCTTCTGCAAACACACCAGGCTCACATCCTTTTCAGATGCTTTGCGTTTGCTGTTCCCTCTACCCAAAACACTTTTCCCCCAGATCTCCAAATGGCTGCCACTTTCTCCTCACTCAGGTCTCAGCTGAAACATCACCCTCTCATGGGGCACCTGGGTTTCTCAGTCAGTTAAGCATCTGCCTTTGGCTTAGGTCATGATCCCAGGCTCTTGGGATTGAGCCCCATGTCAGGCTCCTTGCTCAGTGGGGAGTCTGCTTCTCCCTCTGCCCCTTCCTTTGCTTGTGTGCTCTCTCTCCCACTATCTCAAATAAACAAATAAAATCTTTAAAAAACAAGAAACAACAACAACAACAAAAATCACCCTCTCAGAGACGTCCCCTGGCCACACTTCTGTATTGATGTCCACCACACCTCTCCTCCACTCTCTCTCCCTCCACGTATTTTATATTCTTCATCGTCTGGAATTATCTTGTTGGTTTGTTTACTTATTTACTGCCAGTTGCTCTCCTGCCTGCCACCCCCACTGGGATAATCAGATCCAAGAAAACAGGATCTACACACAGTAATGGCCCGGCAGAGAGTAACGGGTCAATAAATACTTGTTGAATGAATGAATATGCGGATGGATGGATGGTCAGTGGATGGTGGATGGGTGGATGGGTGGGTTGGTGAGTGGATTGATGGATGAGTAGATGGGCGAGTGGATGAGTAAGTGGACGGGGGAATGGAGAGTGGGCTGTCCCTATGCCTGCCTGGTCCTGCCCTGACTCTCTAACTTGTGTCTTGCCCTTTAAAAAAATTGTGTACTGTTGCCCTTTCTAGACTAGGAACTGCCTTGGAGCTCTGGTAACCAAAGACCCTCCAGACCCCCACTTCACACCAAATCATGCACTGTGGCCTCAATGCCACCTGCTGTGGTCCCTGAATTCACCTGACTTCAAAGCCCATTAACCCGATCATTAGGAGGTTAATAAAACCTTTTCCCCTGCATGGGCACACTGCCACCCTTGCTTGCTGTGCCCATCAGCTGGGCCTGCCTGTCGCTGTAACCAGGAGCTGGGAGACAGATCGGCCACCCCTTTCGCCTGGCAAGCCACGCAGGCAAGCTGAGGACTTTGTCCTCACATCAGCTCCCAGGGAGAGGTGTTGCTCAGATCCTCCCCTCCAGAGCTGTTCCAGGATATGAGAAATGGGAGGTGGCCTGTCTCTTTGAGGACTCTGCTCCTGAGCTGGGCGGTCTGTGGGGTGGCATGTGAGTCTGTGGTGGTCTTACACACAGACAGCCTCCTGTGAGCTGCCCTGGTGTCTCGGCGACAGGCTGAAGGAGGGAAGGTACCCTGCTGGGACTCCGGCTCACTCCAATCACTGAGGAGCAAAGAGTCCAGGGGACAGTGGGCAGACAGTGTAGTGGGTCTGTGGGGCCTGTGGGGGAGGAAGGTGGACCCACTGGACTGAGAGCCCACATTCAAGGGACATCTTGATGTAGGTCCCAAGCCATTCTTAGCATAAGGTTCTGAGGACAAGGGAGGCTCCTCTCCCTATCTGGAAAATTCCATCTCTGTGAAATCTGTTGGAAGAAAACATCAAGTCTCCATAGTACTGCTGAGTGGGGTTGGAGGGTGGGGGGAAGCACACTGCAGAAGGAAGCACACGGTAAGACACCATGTTGTAAAAAGTCACAAATCAAATGAAACTATGTCTAGTTGCATCAAAGACATACCTGTATACATGCAGAGAAAGGCCTAGAAGGCTATATACCGGACTTTCACCTGTGGTTTCCTCCTTAGAATAAAACCCCTGAGATTTGGGCCAAGGTTATTTGCAGTCTTTTTAAAAAATTTTTACAATTACAAGGTATTTGTGTTTTATATGTGAAATTAAAAATTAATTTTTAAAGATATTCACCAAGGATGTAATTTGGACTGCGAGGGTCAGACCTAACTCTTAAAGGAAGCGGTGTGAAGGGTCACAAAAGGACACAAGAGGGTCCTGGCCGGCATAGGAGATGAACTGGGCCACCACCCCAGGAATCCTGCCTGGGCAGGATCCCCACAGGTGCTGCCGTTCACCTTTGAGTTTCCTGGGGGCTGGGCATCCCTGGCTGCTCTCCTGGACCTGACTCTTCACGACCCCACCCAGAAGTGGCTGCGGCAGACCTGGGAATCGGTTCCAGGACGAGGAGCAGAGAGGGTGGGCAGTCAATGCCCAGAGGGAGTGCGGAGCATTCTGCTGGCCTGGATCCCATAATACCAGAGCTACAGCATCTCTGCTTCCACTGGCCGAGTGACAGCGTCTGCACGCTCATGCAAGGGGGGTTATTTTATTAACCAGATAGATTAAGCATCTCTCCTTCTAATTACCAGTTTAATTAACCTTGGCACACAGTATGTACCAACCCCCGAGGGACTGAGTCACAACTGCCACGCTGGATGAACATCACCCATCTGCTCAGCGCTAGCTTCAGCTGGCCCTCAAGGGACTGGGCCAGTGGGCTTTGAGGGCCTGGGGTCTGGGGGCACCAGGGAGGAGGGGAGGGAAAAGTGGGCGGGGATTGCTAGGACCGTCTCCGGAGGGTCTTGCTGTGGGTGCTGGATTCCCACACTGCCCTTCCTCCGCAGCCCTCCTGCAAGTGACCCTGGGTGAGAAAAGACAGAGAAGTCAGCCTGGGCCACCCCACTTGGGTCTCCCAAGTGTCTGCAGGGTGGGCTGGGGACCGGGAGACATGTGTTCCTCTACCACTTACTGGATGGTGATGGGGCAGGAGCTGCCCTCAATCTTCCGAGCTGGGGTTTTGTCATCTGTAAAATGAGCACAGTGATGCCTAGGACGGGAGGCTTCGTGAAGAGGACAAAGGTCAAGGTGCCTCCTGTAAAATCACACTCACGTATTCATTCACTTGCTCGGCCCGTGTTTACGGCTTGTGCGCTACACGTTAGCAAAGGTAAGCAGCACCGTGAGGAAGAGAGAGAATTTAGAGACTGAGTTGTCTGGGAATCGACGGTGTCTGGCTAACAACTCCAGAGTGGCCCTCACACACGCACACACACGCACTCCTTCCTGGCCTGCCACCCGCAGCACCCCACATTTAGCACCCCGCACACAGGCACGGGCAGAACGTGCACCGTCCCTGAACACGCCCGCATCATGAAGAGGGCCACATGGCTCCTCTGCTGTCAGGAAGCGTGAGGCCGGAGATGTCGCATTAATAAGAGGCACAGAGGCTCTGGTGAAGGGGTTTATATATTTATTTATTTGAAAGCTTATTAAAACCCTGGCCTAGTCTTCTCTTCCCAACGCGCTGTTACCGGAGCTTCCCGATGTCTGTGTGGGAGGGTGAAGACTGGCGTGTGTGTATTTGCATATGTGTGAGAGGAGACTTTTGATGCATCTGTGTGTCGGGTGTGCTGCGGTGTGTGTGTACGTGTCCGCGTGTGCAGCGTGAGGTGTGTGTCGGGCTTTCACGCTTCTTAGAATCCTTCGGTGGTGAGCAGTTTCTCAACCTATTTTTCACTATCACCCCCATAAAGAGCCTTTGTAGACATGTTATTCTGCGTCGCCCCCTCTCTGAATTGTATACCACAGATACACTATATATCTCCTTAGGTACTGTATATAGATCTGTGCTTTATATAGAGAAAGAGTCCTCTTTTTTTTTCACCTACCACCACCCCCAAAGAAAAATTTCCACCCCCTTGGGGGTCACACTGCCCCTACTGAGAATTCGTGACGTAGAGCAAGAGTTTCCGGCTCCAGAGATCTGCATCCCTTGATGTTGTGTGCCACGGTTCCCAGTCTCAAGGGCTGGAGATCCTATAGTGGGCTGGGGAAGGAGTCCAGGAATCCAGGTTTTAGTAAGCTCCCAGGGATTCTGATGCCCTGCCCGAGGACTGGGGATGGAAGGGAGTTTAGAACCATCAGGGACCATCTAGTCTGAGAGGAGGTCTATCTGAAGCTTCCACCTAGTCCGAGAGAACATGGAATCTCAACCCACAAAGGCTGGGGTCCTGGCCCGCAGGACCTTCCTATATTAGACTGCCCCGGAGCTCCCCAGAGGAGGCTGGGGAAGGCTGGCAGCTGGGCCAGAACTCCTCCCACAGACCTAGCACTTAGATAAGGCAAAATGAGGCATGTGTCCCCAAGACCAGGATCATGCAGCTGGAGTCTGGAACAAACACTGATCCAAGGTGTCTGGAGTCCCATTTTCCATCTGTTCAATGGAGCTACAGATGCCCCCCACACTAACCTGGGCCTCCCCTCTGGGAGCCCCAACCTCCCCTGGTCCTGGGTACTCAATATGCCAGGCACTGGGAGAGGAGGTGGAAGGTTACTTCAGCCCTGTCCAGCAGACCAGCCCTGGAATTGGAACGGGAGTTCCAAGCTGTCAAGGGTTGGAGCCTTGTCTGGAAGTTGCCAAGGACCTGGTAGCAAAATCAATCAAAAACACAGACCTCCTACCTGGCCCTGCCCTCTGTGGGTACCAAAGAATAGCTGTGCCACTTTGGAGGCCTGGACCAGAGCCAAGCCCCAGCCCTGGGTGTCTGAGTGATCAGAACGCAGGGGACCAATTGATGCACTGCAGGCAGTGGTCCAGCACGGGGCTGGCAAGGGGCAGATGGGAGGCCACAAAAGGGAAGGAGGGGCCATTGTGGTGGACGAGGAGTGGGGTGAGGTGGGTGGGGTGGGGTGGCGGTAGAAATGGCTCTGTGAGGGTATGACGGCAGGAGAGGGGAAGATGGGATGACAGTGGGTGGGAGATGGAGGGAGCACGATGAAGGGAGCATAGAGAAAGAGTGAGGAGGAGGGGCACTGTGGTTTGGTGGGGAAGCCAAGAAGGCATCCTTCTCCCTCTCTTAAGCTTTTAAAAGCATCAGAGCATCTTGCTAATTGTTCATCTCCCAGAGACGCTAATGAAATTAACTCTGCAAAATGCTCATCAGGTCATCTGCAGAGGGCACGGTGCCAGGCTTCCGCTTGGTCCAATCCCGTCCTCCTCCTCCTCCTCCTCAGCTCCTCCTGCCCCTTCCTGATGATTCCCTGCCCCCTCCTCTTTAACAGGCTCTTCAGCAGGGAATATCTCACCACCGAACCTGCCTGAGAGTGCCCAGTGAGGAAACCAGAAAGGGGAGCTCTGTAGCCCCTCAGAATCTGGGATGCCATGGAGCTCATGGAGCTAGAAAGGTTGTGTCTGGGTGTGTATGTTTCTCTGTTTGTGGTTCTGAGTATGTGTGTATATGTGTGTTGTGTGTGTGTGTGATAGCATATATATCTCTAATAAAACCATTTTGTTAAACCGAACATTCTTTCAATCACTGAGCAAACATTTCTGAGGCATCTTCTAGGTTTAAATCCTGTCCCATCTCTTACAAGCTGAGTGGCTTTAAGCAAATTGCATCCCCTCTCTGTGCCTTAGTTTTTGTCTTTATACAATGGGGATGATAGTAGCATCTACTTCACAAAGGCTTGTGAGCATTGAAAAAGATAAACCAGTTAAGGCGTGCCTGGGTGGCTCAGTGGATTAAGCGTCTGTCTTTGGTTCAGGTCATTATCCCAGGGTCCTGGGATTGAGCCCCACTTTGGGCTCCTTGTTCAGCGGGGAGCCTGCTTCTCCCTCTCCCTCTGCCTGCTGCTCCCCCTGCTTGTGCTCTCTCTCACTATCTCTCTCCGTCAAATAAATAAAGTCTTAAAAAAAAAAAAGATAAACCAATTAAAGATCTTTGTCCTATGCTGGGCACAAGGTGAGATCTCAAGAAATGTTGGGCACTGTCCTTGGTTCTGGAGGCGCCAATGCAAGGAGATCTCCTTTCCTATGCTCAGCACAGGAGAGACCCAGGCACGAAGTTCTTGGTAGCACAGGGCAGTGTGGAGAGTGCAATAGTTGGTGCAGGAAGGAAGCACGGATACGTGGAAGTGTTTTTACGTCTCCATAAATATATATGGGAAACGTGTTTTTATTGACCATGTTCAGTGGCTGGGCATGCACGTGTGTGTGAGTTGGGTGTGGGACGTGCACTTGAGTTAAGAGCAGACTGAGTGGGTGCTGGCATGCTGTGTGTGTGTGTGTGTGTGTGTGTGTGTGTGTGTGTTGAATTCAGCAATGGGTGGATGTTGGAGTTCTGCGTGAGGAAGAGACTGGTCCAGATATTGCTGAGGGTCCTCTGAAGAGGCTTATTTCTAGTTTTCGTTCCCTTATAGCCCCCACACATCCTTCACTTGTCTTATGACCTGGCTCTCATTGCACCCTAACTTACAACTGGGAAGACATCTATGTCTTCTCCCACAGGCTGCAGTTTCCCCAACTGGGTGGCAGTAAGCCTTGCAAACAGTAGGCACTAATAAATGCTTGCTCCATCTTGGGCAAGGCTCGAGAACTGATTTTTATAAAAGATGATTCTGGATCATTTTTTAAAGTACACATGACAGAAACCCAAAAGGGCTTAAACAACAAAAAAGGGAATCTATTGGCTCATGTAACTGAAAAACCAGGGGTGTATCTGGTGGCTTCAGGAGCAGCTGGACCCAGAGGGCTTGAAAGATGAGCCAATATTCAGTGTCTCTCTTTTCTCCAGGCTCTGCTTTTCCTGCCCAGGCTCAGTGTCAGGCATGTGCTCCTCACATGGTGGCAGCTCCAGAAGCTCCTCTTTTCTGCTCCAAGTTCACCAAGAAAAGAAATTCTTTCTCTCCTTAGTTCTAACAAAAATCCCAGAAAAGAGCCTGAGCACTTGGTTTGGGTCATATGTCCATCCCTAAGTGAATCATTGGGGTTCAAGACACAGTGGATGCCGAGTGGTTAGGCCTGAAGCATGTGCTATCCTCTAGAACTGGGGTGGGGTAGCCCCATGTGAATCTCATACACTGATGGTGGAGAAGGGTGATCCCACGAAGGAAAGACAGGAAGCTGCTGCTTCCAGAAGACAGAGCTGGATGTTGAGCAGTGGACAAATATGGATGTTTGGGTCAAGGCAGGGACTATCAAGACCCAATGTTGGGTCACCAAGAGCAAGTCCAGCCCATGGAACTAATTTCTTGTTTCAGTTATTGGCCTGGTAGGTTAGGACAAAGTTAGAGGCTCATGAATCTGGGGCTCTTCAGGGTCTTTCTGTTTATTTTGTGGGTGCAGCAATGAGATGTGAGCAGAAGGATGGTGTGGTCAGAGGTTTCCTGAGTGGATGAAAGAGATATTGATTTATTACCCTAGTGCAACTTACAAGGTAGTCTGAAGTAGGGAGCCACTGGGCTCTCTCCTTGGTCCTGCCCTCAGCAACCGGTTTATGAAGGACTTGGTTGAAAGAATATATGACTTCCAATCTCATCTGGTAATGACAGGAAGCTGAAGAAAATAGCAAGCACCCTGCCCGACAGCTTCCACTTCCTGAGAGGGCTCCATATAGGAAAGAGGGATTAGATGTAATACAATGGAATAGAATTGGGATGCATTGAAGTCTCTGCACTTAAATTCAGAAAGCGAGTGTCCCAAGGGTAGATGGGGGAGCATCCAGCTGTCGGCAGGGCCTATGGGAAAGACACAGGGCAGTGTTCCTCAAAGCGCGGTCTTCAGACCACTGGCACCAGTGGAAATAGCTGGTAGGGGCGGAACGCGTGGGCAAAGCACAGGCTCCTAGACACTTCCCCAGACACACTGGATCCGAATCAGGCTAGGGAAGGGCCTGCAGATGCACATTGTAACCAGCTTCTGGCACAGCTCCAAGTCAGTGATGGTCTCCCCATGGGCTTAGAGGTCCCCCATCCAGCGCACACCAGCAGCTAATTGGGACCTTGCTAGTGCATCAGGCCATGTGGGCAGGAGACATGCCGAGTCCCTTCAAGAGATGCTTCAGAGGGGCAGCCTTGGTGCAGGGCACTTGCAGTAGGGGGCCAGGGTGGCAAGGACAGGGCCCCAGGGCTCTGTTGCTAGCCTGTAACAGAAGCAGAACTGTTTGGTCTAAAGGGAGAAAATTCAAGATAGACCCAGACTTTGTCTTCTGAAGTAAAAAAAAAAAAAAAAAAAAAAAAAGGATTAAGAGTCTTCTGAATAGCAGAAATGAACATGGGGGGAGGGGGGAGAGAGTTTTGATGAGGCCCCAAAATGTGAATCCGATGAGAGGCAGATTCCTGCTGCCTAGCAAGGAGAAATTCCTAGCCAGCAGAGCAGCTGGAGGTGAAACCCATGCACAGTCACTGGGGTATTGCTAGGGGGCCACAGATACTTGTCGGAGGGTCCAGCCTAGGCAGGGTCTGGCCTCTCCCTCCCTTGGAGTCTGAGGCTCAAAGGCAAAGAAGGTTAAAGATGTTAGGAGCCCTCCTATCTGACCATCTACCTTTGAGCCTGAGACAAGCACTTCCTGGCAGCCCTCCAACCTGGATTCTTAAGCAGAATTCAGGTGAGACATTTCCGCCCCATCTCTGCAAGGGCATCCCTGCTCCTTTTCCTGACATGCCCTGAGTACCAACTGGAAGGGGGCAGCTGAGCTGAGGCCTGAATGACTACAAGGAACCAGCCATGTGAAGGTCTGGGGACAGAGTGTCCCAGGAAGAAAAGCAAATGGGATGGTCCAGAGGTGGGGGTGATCTTGGATGCTGGAGAAACAGAGGAGGAGGCCACCAGGGCTGAGGCCTAAGCAGGGTTGCAGGGGTAGGCAGGGCCTGATCATGTTGGGCTTTGCGGCAGTGGTCATCATTTATGCTACTATCCTCATATTTCAGAAGCCGGCATGGAGGACAAGTGCACTTCTTGGCCCTTTTGGATGGGGCCATGAGGCCGGTTCTGGCCAATGAATTGTCAGTGGAAGTGACATGTGTCATTTCAGGGCTGAGCCATTGATTGTTGGTGGTGTACCTCCAGAGCTCTCTTTTCCTCTGTCTCACTGACCAGCAATATTCCAGGGAGTGGCTGTTTTGTCAGCCTGTAAGATAATCTGGAGCAGTAGACCCATGATGAACAAATGAGAAATAAACCTTTGTTGATGGAATCCACTGAGATTTGGGGACTGTTTGTTACCATGACATAACCTAGTCTATCCTGACTACTACACAGATCATTCTACTCTGGCTGAAGGAGGCCAGCGAAGTGAACATAGCAGAGAACTGAAGAGAGATAGAGACCCTTTCCTTTCTTGTTCCCCAAACCTTATTCCCAAATTCTAATCCCAGAGCAAGAACTGCAGGAAGAGGAAACGTAAGGAGCATGGACATTGAAGTCAAAGCCCCCCTAGGACCAATCTTAACTAGCCCTGCAAACATTGAATAAGGTTGGCCCTGGACATATGGCACTTCATCTCCCTGAGTCTCAATGACCTCATCTGTATAATGGGGATGATAATGTTCCTTTAACAGGATTGCATGTGAGGATATTATAAATGTAGGCAAGGACACAGCAGAGTCAGCAGAGACCATTATGATGTCATCTTATATCCCAGCCCCCAATCCCAGTACTTCATTCTCTTCAGTGCCTAAACCCCAGTTCCTAACTATCCCTCTTCCACAGGTGCCCCAAATGATGGTCCTGGTAAGGTCTCACCTCTCCTACCCACCTCTTCCCTGGGAGCACGGTGAGGCATAGTGTCAGAGGGAGCAGCCTGGGCAAACACACGCACGCTCCAGCTGGTGGATCAAGTGGACGAAGCCCGCAGACGAGCGATCACCGAAGCTCAAAACCTGGAAGCTGCGGGGCGTTTGTGGACATTTTCATTTGGGCTCGCATGAGGTAAGTAAATAAAAATTATTTTTTAGTTAAAATATCGAAACCCCAAGATTTCACATATGATGGCTTCTGTTGAAAATCTGGACGCTATGGCCATACTGGGCCCCAGTGCGACACCAACTGGCACCTGGACTAGAAGAGCCAGCTGCCCCTGCGATGGGATCCTCTGCCCCGTGTCCGGTGCTGCCGCCTCCTTGGCGCTGAAGTCCAGCGCCCATACCTGTGTATCTGGTCATTGGCTAATGTTTCTTACACGAGTTAAGAGAAAAGCAAAACATTTCTTGCAACCCTTCTCTATCAAAAGTGGGAAACAAAAGACAGACCGAGAGAGGGCCTCGTGGTTTCAAGAAATATAGGAGAGCTCATATCTCTTTGTGGAAGCGCAGACCATTGTTATATCACCCAGCGTGCAGCACCAGTTTATATTATGGACTGGTCCCCGTAGGAGGTTTCGTTTGCGACCTTGCCCTCACGCTTCTCATCCCTCTCCAGACCCAGAGTAGGACCCTCTCTTTTTCTGACCATTCGCCCTGTGTATATGTTGCGCGTTTGTCATTTCCTTTCTCCTTCAAGGCAACCCTGTTTACTTTAACCAGATTAGGGAATGGGGGTGGGGAGCAGGAGACTCCAGCAGCGGTCATTGCTGGAGGCTCCGGCAGACGACGTGACATGCCCAAGGTCACAGAGCTAGAAGGCGGAGGCGCCTAGACCCTACCCCGGGTCTCCACAGCTTCCAAAGCCCTGCTCGGCCCTTCACGCCCACGTCTCTGGCGTCGTGCGCGCTCAGGGCGCAAGCACCGCGCGCCCAGTCAGAGACGCTGCACCCTGGGGTTGTTTTCCTTAAGCGAAAGGCGCCACGGGGTTAGAGAAATCTTGAGTCACACTGGGGTCCACCAGGCTACACAGCTGGGACTGCGAGTGGCCGAGTCTGGCCTGCCCGAGCGCCTCTGAGCGAGGGCCGGGGCCCGGGCGCTCTCCCGCAGTCCCCTATCCAAGCCGCGGGCTGGTGGCGTACCGCAGCACGCTGACGGCCTCGGAGCACTGCCGGGAGGCGGGGAGTGGGGTGGGGTGGGGGGGAGAGGACTGCAGCGGAACCTGCCCCGGGCACCCCTGCCCCAGGCCGTTCTCTGCAGGCTGGCTCCGCGCCGGGGTCGCCGCAGCCCTGGGCCCCTCCCGGGCCACCTGTGCGCAGGCTGGCGGGCCTGGGAGAGCCCAGATCCGGAGAACCGATCCACTCCGGGTTTCGGACTCCGGGCCTTGTCCCCGGAGACCTAGCGGGGCGGTGGGAGGCCTCCCCGCCCACCACCCCAACCCCTCCCCGGGGGAGCCTCGGGCAACGCCGGGAGGGATCCCCGGAGCTGAGGGTGGCCCGCGCGCGCGGCGTGGGGCGGCCCGGCCCCTCCTTCCTTCCCCCGCCCCGCCCTGCCGCCGCCCCGCTCCGCTGCTCCAGTCCGGGTTTTGCGGCGCCCACCGGCCCGCTCCCCGGCTGCGGGCTCCGCGCGGCGGCTGGCTCGGTGCGCTGCGCGGCTGGCGCTGCGCTCCGCCCCGGCTGCATTGCTGTGCTCCCGGTGCCCAGGGGAGCCACGCGCCGCGTGCGCCCCGCAGCCGGCCGCCCCAAGGCAGCGCAGTCCGCTGGCATGGGCCCCGGGGGCGCCCCGGGCTGGGGCTCTGGGCTGCGGCGCTGAAAGCCGCCCTCCCGCCCGCGGGGCCCCGCGCGCGGCCGGCCCGCTCTCCCGCCCGCCCGCGGCCATGGCCGTCCGGCCCGGCCTGTGGCCAGCGCTCCTGGGCATAGTCCTCACCGCCTGGCTCCACGGCTCGGGTGAGTCACGCGCGCGCTCTGGGGAGGCTTGCGGGGGACTGTGCGCGTGAACGCTCGCTACTCTGGGGGGTCCCTGACCCGCGTTGCCGACCCGGCTGGAAGCCCCCCGAGGCCAAACTTTGCGAGGCGGGACGCGGGGGCCGCCTGTCGCTGCTGCGCAGCTTCCCCGTGCGCTTCCCCGGAAGCCTGGGTTCTGCCAAGTGCTGGAGCAGCTGTCAGCGCGCGGGGCTGGCGAGTGTAAACGTTCCACGCCTCCGGGCGGGGGAAGTTTGCTGGTTGCCCGGCCCCAGAGCAGAGTCGGGGGGTTGAATCAATGCCTGGGGGAGCCTGACTTTGAGGGTCACAGATTAGAGGATTTTGACCACATTCCAAGTGCCCAGGAAAATGAGGAGGGGGCTTAAGATACCTCTTCCCGGTCGTATCTGACCCAAACAGCTACTCACAATTCCGACTTGGCACCTGGCTTCTGCCCACGTCCAGAACACAGTGTCCTCCTCTGTCCCCGCCACACGCTCGCACACGCACACACTCAGGCGTGGAGGCGCATACACCAGCCCCCAGCCCTTGCAGCCCGCACAAAGGCCCGTGGCCCCTGGCCAGGGCTGTGGTTCCCAGCCTCCTTGGTGCGTGGGGGGCCAGAGTTGTGTACCTGGGGCCGCTGCCACTCTCCTTTCTCCCTTCCATTGCACCGCCCTTCCTCCTCCCTTCATGTCCCGTTGGCCACCCTAACCTGCTTGGTAACTAAGCTCTCAGCCCACCTCCCTTGGGGTGGGGGGAGTTCCCCTGCATCCTTTGTCTGTTCTCCCTGAGCTTGTACCTAGACTGAGTTGTTAGGGCCTCATGATCCACCCCCCCCCCCAATCCATGCACTTAGCAGAGCTGAGGTTATGTGTGTATTGGGGGGGTCATTTGGGTGATCAAGGGGGCATGAGGCTCACCCTAGCAATTCTTGATTCTTGCTGCCCTGAGAACCTGGGGAATGCCTCCCAGCCTGGCCGGGCCATTGTTAAACCTAGGGGTCAGAAGGGAGCGTTGGGGTTCCTGAGATGCGAAGCCAGACTGATTGAAGATCAATGAGTGAGAGCTGAGACCAGCCTGATGGTTGAAGCTGATGGCTGTTTCTTTAAAGGGTCTCTGCGTAGCATCCTGCACCCATTCTGCCTGGCTGCCCTCCCCAATCTGCCCCCTCAGTCCTCCCTCGGCTCTACCCTATCCGTTTTCCAACACCCCATCACCCCCCCCAAATCCTCACTTTAACAAACCTTCCTGCCCTGTGACCTCCCCTTTTAATCCTCATCGAGCTGGGAGGCAGCACCGCTGCTGGGCGTGTGTTCGTATTGCACACATATCCGTGTTAGGGTTGTGTGCAACCCTCAGGGGTGCAGGGTTGGCGAGCCGGTCATGGTGAACTGGGGGTGTCCGTGCTCCTCACACAGGGGAGGTGTTGCCAATACCAGCTGGGCGCCCAGGAAATGTTTACTGAGGCGGCTGTGTGTGAGAAGGCTGTGGTCATATCTGCATGTTGCCCACGTGAGCACGTGTGAGGCCCGTGGGTTGGCGTGTGTGCCCTGGCGACGATGGGGGCCGGCAGTGTGTGCAGCACGGGTGTGTGTGCGGCCAGATGAGCTCGTGTGACGGCTGGCCTGCTGCACGTGTGTGGCGGCTGCGAGCAGTTGCACAGGTGAGCGTGTGTGGATAGGATAAGGGGGTGGTGGGTGCCGGTGAGTCAGGGTGCCACAGCCTGGGGGGTGCCACATGGATTCCTCGGAAGGTCACAGAGTAGGGGAACGGCATCCGGGGTTGGTGGGGCACCTGTTGGGGCCTGGTCCAAGGTTGCCCAGGGAGCTGTCAGGTGGGCACCAGCGCCACAGGGCCGCCCTGGGAGCAGAGGCTGCCTCTGGGCATCCACTCCCAGGCCTGTGGGAGGAGCCTCTGAAGGGCATGCAGGGGCCCTTCTCCTTATCTGGGGCCCCTCACTGCTGTCCCCCACGGGCTCTGGGCACACGTGCCCAGGCAGGCTGGCCCTGAGATGACCCCAGCTCCTCCCGCACCTCCTCCCACACCACCCATCATCTCCTCGGCAACAGCAGCCAGTGAAAAATGTGTGTGAGTGGCTGAGGGAGGGACGGCCAGTCGGGCGGCAGGGGGCGCCGGGGGCCAGCAGGACTGCAGCATCCCGCTTCCCAGGCCAGGGGTCCACCCTCTGTCACCGACTCACACAAAAGCCTGTCCCTTCAGCACACTCACCCCCTGTGTGCCCCTGCACACAGGGACCCCACCCCCACCCCATCTCACAGCTTTTTCCCATTCATACCCAGTCGCACAGCTGGCACCTGCCTCCCCACCCCGTGGGCCGCTCCCACCTGTTGGTTGCCTGGCACAGGGATCCCTGCACTCCTAGGGGGAGGGGCCCACAAGGAGCTGGTTCTCCTGGAAGGTGGTGCTGCTGAAGGCACTGAGCAGTGGTATGTCCACCCTGACCCCAGCAATCTATCCTGGGGTCTCTTCCTCGGGCCCCAGCCCCATCCTCAGGGCTGGTCCTGGACCCCTCTGTCCATCCCTCACCCCAGACTAGAACAGCTGGTCAGGGGGAGGGTGTCTTAATTCTTTAGGGCTAAGAGATACCTTGCTGTCACTTTGCCTCAGGGATGGGTTGTGCTGGACTTCAGGAACCCCAGGTGTCCCCAGGAGAGGGCTTATCTTCTGACTGGCCTGCCTGCTTCCCCTTGCCCATGTTGGGAGGGGCTTCCCTCAGGAAGCTGGGGATTGGCATTGATCCAGGTCCCAAACCCTCACCCAGGAGCCCCTGGCAGGTTCCTCCAAGCAGCCAGCTTTGGCCTCAGCCAGGGGCCGGGAGCCCTCCTGTCTTATATAACTTTGTCCTCCCGGGGCTGCTCTGGGCCCCAGACCTGCAGATTCAAGCCATGTAGTCTAAAGGCAGGAGCTGCCTCCAGCCTGGGGTGGGGGGACCCCTTCTCCACACAGAGGCCGTGGTGTTGGGCTCAGCAGCTGCCTGGGAACACACGTGTCCCTGGGCCTGGGCCTGCTCTATCGAGGCCAACCCTCTCCTGCGGCCCCCTCCTCACCTTCCCCCTCCCCCTAGTCCTCCAGCCCGGGGCTGGAAACCTTGCCGTCTCTCTTGGCTCTCCCTTCTCCTTCACGCTTCATGTTTAATCTGTCACCGAGTCCTCCAGCTCAGTTGTACTTGTGACATTGCTTGTGTCCCTCTCTTCCTTTGTCACAACTCTGCCCCCCAGCCCCTTTCTCCCTAACCTTCCCCATCTGGACCAGTGCAGTGACCACCCCTACTCATCCCCCTTCTGTGCCTCCTCTACTTTGATTAATGTCCCTGGTATGCAGGATGGAACCCCACTAGAAAACCTTCTGTGGCTCCCCAGTGCCTGAAGGTGAAGTCCAGCCCTGAGCCTGAGGTCCTTAGGGAAACACCTGTACCACCACGCATGACTGGGCTGATCCACTAGGACTCAGCTTTAACTGCTGATGGGCTGGGCATCCACACCCCCAGACAAACTCTGGCTTCTGTCCTATAGCTCCCTTGCCTTGCAGAACCTGGTGCCCCCGGCCCCGCCAGCCACACTCCTCACCCTATGGATGACGTCTTCTGCTCTGTCCAGACCTAGGCCAACCCCCCCTTGCCGCTGCCAGTCCCAACTGTTCTGCTTATCTCAGCCCCCAGCTTCGACCCTACTCCCTCCAAGAGGCCTCCCCAACTCCTCCCAGGGCCCATGGAGGGGCCATGGCACATTGCTGAGCTTTGAGTGGCCTACAGGGCAGATTCCTCAGCCCTGGAGAGGCAGATGGGGTCTGGGGCAACTGCCAGAAGCCTCGGGCCTGAGCTCCCTCTTGGCTCATGCCAGAGCTTCCTCCAAGTACTGCCATCGTCTGCAGCACCGCGACCCTGCTCTTAGCCCCTAACGTGCTCCGAGTCACGCTCAGGCAAGTGCGTGTTTTTTCTCTTTTTTTCCTCCACTTGTGTTAGGGTTCTCTTGCTAGGTAGGGAGGGCTGCTACAGCTAGGGAGGGGGAGAGAGGTTTACTCTGTCCCCATTGGCAGCCCTCCCCATCCCTGTCCCTGAACACAGACTGCTTCACTCTGGGGAGGCTAGAAATGGCTCCTGTCCGAGGTAGGAATGAATGAGTTAAAGCCCCACCATGGGGTGGCTGTGCCTTGGACCCTCACACAGATGGCAAACCAGCTCACGTGATCATGCGTGTTTGTGGGTCTTTCCTACAGGTTGTATGCCCAGGTCTGTTGAGTAGGAACCGCCCTACTCATCCCCACCCCTCCCAACATAGATGTTCCCAGATCAGTGTCTTGTCACGCAAATAATGTCATTCTGGGCCCCAGCCCTGTAGACTCAAGCCCCTGGAAGGTGGGGTTGAGGGGCACTGAGCCATGGCATTGCCCATCCTGTCCCTGACCATCTGTCCTGGTGGCCTCTTCCTTGGGCCCCACCCCTATCCTCAGGAATGGAATTGACACCAAGACTTGGGCTGCTTTGTGCAGAACCTATTGGGACCTCTGGTTCCTGAGACCAAGCACCAGGGAAGTCTGGCCCCTGAACCCCAATCATCCTCACCACCCAAGGGGATCTCAGCTTCCTGTGATCAATTCTTCTGGTCCACCCCTTCACACCTCTTGTCTGCTCCTGTGGGAATGGCATTGACAGGTCCTCCTGCCTTGTGGGGAGCCTCAGCCCCCTCTTCCTGTCAGGTACCATAGCAAGGGCAGGGGCTTTGAAGACAGACAGGCCTGGGTTTTAGTCTAAGCCACCTGACCTTGGACAAGTAACTTTTACTCCCTAGCCTGTTCCCACGTCTTTAGAATAGGGTTGCTTTTGCTTCCTGAGGTTATAGTAAGGAGATGATGGGCGACATAGAGTGCCCAGGGTGGAACCCAGCATGGGCGAGACAGCTATGGCTGTTTATCTCCTTCCATTTTCCCCGGCATTGAAGCGGCATGAATTAGGACAGAGCTAGAGTCTTGAGGTGACCAGGGCCCAAGTCCAGAGATAAGAGAGAACATTTGTTGCTGCTCCAGCCCCAGGCAGGAGCCCCAGGAAGGAGTCATGCTTTTAGTTGGAAGAAGTAAACACCCCCCTTCCAATCTGTACACGTACCACCCCCTGCAGGGATTTGGGACTGACTCAGACTCCGATTCCTCCAGCGTGCAAAGAACTTTGTTTGGTGTTCTACGAAGCTGATGATTTGGGTTCAGCTTGTCCTGGAACCATGTTCTGATGATCAACTCTGACACAGAACATGGCAGCAAAAGGGGTGGGGGCCCTGGATGGGACTAAATTCTAGTCCCAGCTCTGCCATTCGATGGCTTTGTGATCTTGGGCAAGTCACTTAACCTCTCTGGGCTGTTTGCCTCTTTGTATCCTAAGCATTAGACTTGATGACTCTATTGGAGCAGAGGCTGGTGCACAGGGAGGCTGCCTTGGGAGCCTGGGGTGGACTGCGCAGTCAGCAGCAGGCTCCCCGAGGAACCACTCACACCTGCCCAGCACCCGCTGAAGCCCCCAGCCACCCCAGCGGTAGCTGCCGGCATTGCCTTGGAGCCGGGTGGCTTGCTGTGGCAGGGCCAAAGGTGGCTGTGAAGCAGAGGTGGGAATTGTGAGTCCCAGCACCTGAGTCAGGAAACAGGGCCCTGCTTTAGCCGGTGACCACCCCCAATGGCAAAAACCGGCCTTCTTAGGGCTCCCAGAAGGTCAGAGTGCCAGTGCCTGAGGCCCACCCTCTTCCCAAGCACTGATGGCAGAAGCCACAGCAGCCTTTGGTCTTTGGGAGCCAGAATCCCAGGCACGCTGAGGAGGTGGCGGAATGGTTGAGTCGCCAAGTTCCGGAGTCTGAGTTTGGACGAGGTCTTGGACTAGGGTGAGGCCGGGGAGGTGCCCAGGGTGCAGAAATTAAGTGTGCAAGTGCAGTGTCAGCCTCCTTAAATTTTGTGCCCTTGACACCCCCTGTGCCCCGCCCTAGTCCTCGCTGGCGATCTAGCTTTTCCCGGGACTTCGGTTTTCCTGTCTATAAAATGGAGCGCTCAAAGGACCTGACAGGGTTGTCATGTGGATTACGTGGACCAGTGCATGTCATCAGTGTGTCATAGCCCTGACACACAGTAGGTGCTCAGTAACTGTTAGCAATGGACGGTGATGGATATGACAGAGGGCACTGTTTTGTCCTCACTTTGGGGGGGTCCTTGGTGCCATCTTCATGGGAGAGGGTGCAGCTGGGGGTCCAGGTGGGAGGGCAGAGCCCTGAGGGGAGGCCTGCATTTTGGCTGGCGTTTTTTTCTGTCTCTTTTGCCCGGGCTCCTTCCCTTCTCCAGGTGTGGTTGTAGACAAGCGCATTCCAGCCCTGTTTGAGAGGGGGGAGAGGGAGAGACTCAAATCTGGAGAGGCCTGAGTGGCAGCTGCTCGTCCCCAGGGTAGGTCACAAAGGGGCAGGTTTTAGGTCCCACTTAGAAGGGGGAGGCGCCCCTGAAGAGAGCACCAAGGGCCAGCGCCCTGATGGGTGAGTCTCCCAGAGCTGGGACCCTCCCCACACCTGGATGTCAGAGCTCTGTCCATCTGGAAGGCTCAGGGTCACCTTGAGCTCCAGGCAAATACGTGGCTGAGATTTGGGGAGGGGAGTCGGTCTAGACTGAGCCCGAGCTACAGCTGCAGGGCCCCTGGGTAGGGAGCTCTGGACCCTGTATCCCACCTCTGCCCTGCACCTCCCCAGCCAGGAGGGCAGGTGGGACCCCACCTCCCCCCCACTGCCCCACCCCAGCACGTCCGGCAGGGAGCCTGCAGGGGGTACACCCGGAGTGAGACCCTACCCCTTCCTAATTGGGGCAGAGACCAGATGGAGTTGAGGGGCTGCAGGGTGAATCACGCCCCCCCCCCGCCCCCGCGCATCTTTCCAGGCCCCTCCCTCCTCCCTGAAAAAAGGGTGCCAGGCACGGGCAGGTAGGAGTGCGTCCTTAGAGTCTCCGCGTGACGGGAGCCTGCCCTGCTTCCAAAAAACCATCCCCACTCCGTGGCCGATGTTCGGGTAGCTTGCAGGGCGGGGGACCCCCGGCTAGGCTGGCTGTGGGGCACGTTGGCAGCCGAGGGGCGGCCGGGGCCCGAGCCAATGGGAGCCCGAGCCCAAGGGATTAGCAATTAGCCTGCTCGCGCGCCGGGTTCTGGGGAGGGGCGCCCTCGGGTGCGTCCTGCCCCGCGGCCCCGCCCCGCTCGGTGCGGGTGCAGAGCTCGCTGTAAACTCGGCGGCCGCGCGGGGAAGGGGCTGGGGCCGGGGCCGGGGCCGGGGAAGGGGCGGGATCCCTCCGCCCGCCAGCCCGCCCGCGGCCGCCCGCCGGATTAGCGGCTCTTTGTTCGGGGCCTGTTAACAAGTTCCTGGCTGAGCGCTCGGCTGCCGCCCGGGGAGCAGCCGTCCAGCCTCCGGGCACCGCGGCTCGGCGGCCTCCGCTGCGCCTCGGTTCTCACGCCCAGCGGCACCCCCGCCCCCACCGCCCTCCCCGGGGCCCGGAGACGTGGCTGGCCGGTGGGCCCCACTGGCGGGCGGTGTGGTGTGCGTCGGACTGCGGAGCACCCACCGCTGACCTCTGCGGAAAGGAAGAGATCGCAGCGCTCCGTGAGCACCGCCTGTAGGCCGGGGCTTTGAATGCGCCGTCATCGGTCCCATTTTACAGATGAGGGAGTGCGGGGCTTCCTGCCGTCCAAGTGGAACTAGGCTGGGCTGGAGTTCCAGTCCCGGTCTTTGACTACAAAACTCACACTCCTTCTGCTCGGAGAGAAGCCTGGGGCGGGAGAGGACGAGCCTTCAGTGGCTGTAAACTGTTACATTTTTTATTCTTAATTAACTTCGTGCTGGTGTTAATCATGGACCGTGCTGGGCTCTACCTGCATCGTCTGATCAGAATCAGGACAGCCCACAAGCTAGGTGAAGTTAGTCCCATTTCTTAGATGAAGTGGCAGGGCTGGAACCTTGTTACTGCTCAGCCTGACCCCTTCCCTACACACTCCCACACCGTCGGAAGCAGAACACTGTTCCATGTGGTCATTTACTGCCAGGGCATTGTCTGGTGCCCCATGGACATGAAAGGCTATGGGAGAACGTCAGGGAACCTTGATTCTCTGTGTGGTCTTGGGCTAATCCCCCCATCTCTCCAAGCTCATTGCCCCCTCTATATCCTGCCTCCTGACCCCATCTTGGGTGCTTCCTAAACCTAGGCAGGGCTGTCCAGGCCCTAGGATTTTGAATATAAAACGCCCTGGGTGTTGGCTTTCCAACTTGCCCCCAACCACACATCTTCAGGTGGCTGGGACTGTTCAAAGCCACTTTCTTAGAATGAGAAGGAATCCTTCCCAGTAAGCTCCCCCAGATGGCTCTTGGCTCTTCCTTCTGGGGCCAGGCTGAATGCCTTCCCCCTTCTCAGTTATTTAAGACAGGGCCCCTGCCTGGCCCTGTCTGCTCTTTCCAGGCCAGGCACCTTCAGTCCTCTCAGCTGTTCCTCATGTAGCCTGGTTCCAAGCCCCTTCTCTGTCTCCTACATCCTTGTTACCTGCCTCTGGATGTCAGTCCCAGCTCGTCCCACTGTGATACAATGCCCTGGCACGAACTAGCAGAGAATACTAAGTGTATCCATTGCAAACATTGGGAAACCCAACCCAAATCGACTTAAGCAAAAAGGGATTTATGGGCGCATGTAACTCAAAGACAGGGGGTAGACTAGCTTCAGGCATGGTTGGATCCAGGAAGAACAGTGTGACCAGGGTTCATGCCTCATCTCTGCTCTTCAGGGGTCGGCACCACTCTCCGACAGCCTCTCCCCTCACAGTCCCACGGTGGCTGCCACACTTACTGGCGTTACATTCTTGCAGGCCCAGTCCAGGGGGAAGGAGGGAGCATCTCTTTTCCTCAGCCATCCATCAGATGTCCTGGTCCTTCCTCATTGGGCCAACTCAAGTGCTGTGCCACGGGCGCCAGTCCCCACAGCCAAGCCACCTGTGCCACTGTCCTGTTTGCCACCACTCACAGATCTCCACTGAGAAGAGATGAGCGCATTGTTCTGAGATTTAACCAGTGTGCCATCAGTATAGGTTGCCCAAGTATTTAATAAGAATGCTGAAGAGCACCAAGGACACAGCCTGAGGCTCAAAGGTAAAGGCCCGAAAATGGATCAACCTGAGCTATTTAATCAGCGGTGTTAGAAAACAATGCTGGCCATTCAACAGGTTTTCCATTCCCTTCAATGTGCTGTCCTCTGGTTCATGTATCTCCATTTGCAGATCCTGAGATATTGTATCAGGTGCCTGGCTGAAATCCAGACACGCTGTTTCCAGCCTGGCCCTGAACTACCGCAACAGTAACTCTATGATAAGGGAAGCCGGTCTGGAGGGAAGGGTTCGTGGGAGTCCTGGTGTGTCTCTGTGTGGCCCCTACCTTCCTGCTCGTCTGTAACAGACGGAGAAGCTCCACGGGAATCATGCCTGGGGTTTGCGGCGGGTCATCAGGCTGTGGCCCCTTCAGTGGACATTGGTTGGGTTTTGTATTTGTCCGGCTGCCATTCCTGGTCCCACTAGGACCCCATGACCTCTCTCCTTTTGGATACAGCCTTGGTGGGGATTTAGAGGGACCCCTAATCTCAGCAGCAGGGCTCAATGAGACAAGTAAGTCATTTCCCCGGTTCTGGTTCCTTTCTCCCTTCAGCACCTGCTTTTTAAGCCTCTTGTCCCTTCTCTCAATGACCCAATTTCTTGCAAGTATTTTCCCTTTTTTGCTTAAATTTGTGAGAGTCGGTTTTGCTGCTTGCGCTTGAAGAACGCTGATGTGCTCACCGAGTCCAGCTTGCCTCCTCTTCCGAGAGCTCAACCCCAGCTCATGAGTCTCCTGCCCTGTGGCCGCTCCCACTCCCGCTTTCTTGGAGGTCAGCACGAGATCCCCCTGCCAGCCCCTGGGGTGGGATCTGTCTGGGTCAAAAGACCTGAACTCATTCAAAACAACCGCTTGGCCTGTGATCGCTGCCCTCCGATCCTCAGTGCTTTCTTGCCGGAGTGCGTCCTGCCCCTCTAGCTCAATGTCCTCAGCTGCAAAATGGTGGGGCAGACGGGCCGGCTTCCCGGAGCCCCCCCCCCCCCACAGCAGGCCCGCTCTTCCTCCTCCAAGCCCCCTCCCGCACCATGTGGCTTTGGCATTTCCCCCAAGCCCCAGCTGGACCTGAGCTCAGCCTTCCCTACATGCTTCTCCACTCCGTGTCTCTTGTCAGTGGTTTTGTACTTGGTTTTGGTCCATCTTTCCATGTTGGTCATGTCCAGTCAGAATCCGAGCCTACCAAATGCCTCAGAACTTCCCTGACACTCCTAGAGACCTTTCTCCAGATCTTTTGGGATCACACAGCCAGAGATCCATGTCTGAGACCCACCCATTCCTCTCAAGATGCCTTTCCTTTTAGATCCCTGGCTCTACTGGGGGGCCTCTCTTTGGTGAGAATTGTGTGAAGCCCACCACCCAAAGGCCAGGATGCCCTCCCTCCCGGTGGTCAGCATCCCCTCTCAAGCACGGTACACTGGTAGATGTTTAGCACTTGGCGCTCTGGGAGAGCTGGAGGCCTGGTTCGCCAATTTCCATGGTGTGAATACTCCCACTAGAGCCTGTTTTCAGCTACCAATGTGGTGATGTCAACTGGCTTGCAAAATTCTAGAAATTTTAATGAGGGGCGTGCTCTCTCTCTCTCTCTTTTTAGATTTATTTATTTATTTTAGAGAGCACACGTGAGCAGGGGGAGGGAGAGGAGAGGGAGAGAAGCGATTCCCCGCTGTGTGGGGAGCCTAACTTGGGGCTAGATCCCGTGACCCTGAGAGATCATGAGCTGAGCCGAAATCAAGAGGTGGATGCTTAAGCAACTGAGGCACCCGGTGCCCCAGTGATGGGCTCTCTTTAGCACAGGCGAGCTGGCTCCAGCACACTGCTGTTCCCTGGTCACCCCAGTCCTCTGAAGGGGTCACAGAAAGGGAGTGGGCCTGTAGGACCCATTGATCTCCCCAAGCTAGGTGGGGCTGCTCCTTCTGGACACCAGGCTCTTCGGTGGGCTGAGGGTGGGGAGTCCCTGAGGCACAAGAGCCACTAAGAACCAGGGCTCTGCAGGTGATGGAGTGCGTTAGAATCTTAAACTGGATGACCTTAGGCAGGTGACTTCAGCTCTCTGTGCCTTGGTTTCCTCATCTAGAAAATATGGATAATGAAAGGTTCCTACCTCATAGGGTTGCCCGGAGTAAATGAAGTATTCCGCGGGGAACAACTCAGCCCCGTGCCAGGCCCACGGTGAATGCTCTGTACATGGGAGGTGCTGCCCACGCTATGGGGACACTTTGGGCCTCCCTCTGGGACCACACCAGAGGTGTGGGGGAGTGGAGCACCAGGTCCTTGGTTGACAAAAATGGCAGAGAGCCTCAAGGGCAAGACCCTGCAGGTCTGGAATCTTGGGAAGGTGCTTATTCTGGGGTACGAGCTTTCGTGGGAGGGTTTGAGAAAGAAGGTTGACATGGTGAAGGATGACTCACCCCCAGTGACTTGGCCAGGTATGACTCCTGACAGCCTGAAGACCTAAGGATGAGCAGAGCAGAGGGGTGGCAGGGGCCACAGCGACATTTGAGAGCCTAGATGGGCCAGGCAGGGGTAACCTCCCTGCCGGCCTGCAGACTGGACGGACCGTGGCTTCAGGGATTTTCCTGGCTGCCCCCATCCTCTGCTCCTGAGTTCCAGGGGCCCTCCGAGGCCAGAGGAAAGGGATTCTACCTGGGGCCTGGGCGGGTGGTGGGATGGGGCCAGACAGTGAAGGGATGGGGGAGGGCACAGGCATTCCCTGGTGACAGTGTGTGTGCTGGGGGTGCCAGGAGGCACAGGCCAGCTGGGGCAGATGGGGCCTGTAGGGAGCCAACAAGTGATAGGGCTGGCCACATCGTTGAGCTGGGGAGTGACAGGAGGTGAGTGGTGTTTAAGGAAGATTAATCTGGCAGCACAGGTAGGATAGATGGGAGCAGGGAGAGGCTGGAGGCAAGGAGACCAGCCAGGAGGCTGCAGCGGTCATCCAGGCAAGAAATGATGAGCCCCCCACCTTCCCAGTGAGCAAGCAGCAGGGATGGAGTAAAAGAGATGGATGTGGGAGACATTTGAAAGGAGGAGCCTCTGGATGTTACATGTGGGAGGCAAGGGACCGGGAAGAGGCAAACATGTTTCAGAGATCTTGAGCCAGGGGAAGTGATGTCAGAAAGAGAAAATGGATTGGGAGCTGTGTAATGGACGGGACAGAAGCTGAAAGAGCAAGAAGGCTGCACAGTGCCGTGGGCTGCAACCAGGGACATGCACCATGCCAGGGCCTCTCCAGAGCACAGCCATCTGTCTGGGCACTTTGGCCATAAGCAACAGAACCCGCCTCTGGCCAGTGGGTAACAAACAGACAGACTTAAAGTCATGTCCCAAGAGAGAAGTCCTCAAAGGCCTGGGTGGTGATGGAGTTGTACTGTTTAATTTAAGGCACTGAAGGCAGGAAGGGAAGATGGAGTTGCTTTGTTCTGTGTAGCCCCAGAGGGTAGGGTTGGGACCAGCAGGTGCGAGACACTGGAGGCTGAGAAAGACCTTCCTAATAGGTGAGGACACAGGTGGTCTTAGCAGGCAGCAAGCTCTCCGTCTGGTGGGGCGGTGGGGGGGGGCGGGGGAGGTTGTTGAAACAGGCCCTGTTGGGGCCTCTCATGGAGACCATGGATGGGAGGCAGGCGGCCTTGGTGAGGCTCTGTGGCAAAAGGGAAATGCTGGGGCTCCTGGAATGACTTGGACTCTATTCTCAGCCCTACCCATACTCATTGTCCTTGGGAAGTTTCTCGCCCTTTGGGAACTGGGCTTTCTGGCGAGTTGACCCCATCTCATGAGATGTGGTAGTTTCTCTGGTGCCTATGGTTTTGAGTATTTAGCACATGTTCTCATGGGCATGGCACCTGTACTCTTCCTTAGGTGACCTCCTCCCCGACACCATGTCCTGTTGGGACTGTCAGTCATGGGCAAATCCTGGTACACATCCTGGACTCCGTGATTGCTTCCAAGTGGCCACGTGACCAGTCGGGATTCTTCTCATGGCTTTCCCCACGAGGAGGTGGAGAAGTTGCCTTCTCTGCCTCTGGGGTTAGCAGCTGTGAAGATGCGGGGGGGGGGGGATGTTGGGCCAGTGGCAGCTACTTCCCCCTTGTGTGGAGAGAGCCTGTCTGGTGAGGGGAGTGAGGCCAATACATGTGGAAATCAGAGACAAACAGCAGGGAAGATTGTCCTGGAGGCCCCAAGGCCCTAGAGACTTCGGTCCCTGCACTCTTCTGTCAATCCCATGAGCCAAGAAATTCCTGTTTAGGCTTATGCCAGTGTGGGTTGGGTCTTGGTACTGCACCTGGAAGGGGCCTGGCATGTACCCAAAGGTGGCAGTGTGCAGAGAAGTCAACCCCCAGGTGGCACATACAACGTTTAAAAAAAAAGAGAGAATTCACACACAAAAAGTCCAGATCTCAGGCTTCCCTTGAAGACTCAGATCTGGCACTGAGAGCCCATTTTCCTGGGCGGCCAGGAGCCGGGACCAGGCTGTCACCTTGGCAAGTGTGCGCCCCCACTGCCCATGCACACAAGGCTGCATTCTGCACCTCACACGCAGTGCTCGGCACATGGCAGGCACGGTCCTGCCCCTTCCCTCCCTTCCAGCTTGAAGAGCCCACATTTGGGGCCTTAGATTTCACTGGTTCATTTTGAGGCAGCGACAGAAGGTCAGGCGGAAACGTCTAAATGACCACTGGAAAGCCAGGACTGGCACTTGGAGACGCAGTGAGGGTGGGAAGTGGAGATGAAAGGCCCATTTGTAAGGAGCTGGTCATGGGCACCGTGAGCTCAGATCCCATTCTAAGGAGCGACTGGGGATGGCTGCCGTTGACACGGAAAAGGAAAATTTGGGAGGAGTTTCCGAGGAAGCCAGAGGCAGACCAAAGTGAGAGCAGTGGAAGCCAGGAGAGTTTCAGGTTTGGAGCACGGCTGGGAGGCGGCGGGGAAAGCTGCAGGCGGGGAGGGTGCGTGCAGATGAGGGAGGCCTGGAGGACCCTCGCCCCCAGGAGGTCGACAGGAGCTGCTTGGGACCATTGCTCGGAAGCACAGAACCAGCATTAGAGAGTGGGGAAGAGTGGGTGCCAGGACACAGAGGACACTCAGAAATTGTAGAGCTGGGGTGCAAGGATATTAGAGCCAGGAAAGGCTCAGGTTCTGGCAGATTCCTCAGAGGAGGAACCTGAGCAAAGGGAGCAGGGGCAAGACAAGGTTGATTGCTGAGTGTTTGCAAAGCACTTGCTTGGAAGCTGTCTGCAGGTGGGCTCAGAGATGATGTGCCCACGCAGAGTCACACCCCCTGCAGAGCCAGGGTGCAGCCCCAGCCCCTCTGCATGCCATCTGCGGAGGGGGGTGGGGCAGAAGGTCCAGGGCCCCAGTGAGCTTTCGAGGGAAGTGGAGAAGATGGACTGGGGGACAGGGCAAGGTGAAGGTGGGGGCGCACCTGTCATTAAGTACGCGTTGATGGAACACCTCCTGTGTGCCAGACCAGGCTTCTGCTCTATGAATACGCAGTGAGCAAGGCAGGAACTGTCCCTACCTTGAGGAACTCACGTTCTAGTGGGAGGAGACGACCATCAACTAGTAGATTCAGATAATGAGGAGTGTTCTCCAGGAGTTGGAAGGCCGGCAGAGGCCACATGACCACGTGACCAGGAGTGAGCTCATGCGGGCATGTTGAGTGCTGGTTAGACTGGATGGTCAGACCTGTCTGAGGAAGGTGGGAATGAACTTGGTTACTAAGGGGTCCGTTGTGGTCTGGGCACAGGAACGTGTGGAGTTAGGTGAAGAGAAAGCATCATGACTTATCTCTGTGTTCGTTTATGCTATAGGCCCCCTTGTCTACCAGAAAGGCTCAAAATCGCTGAAGCAGATCTGGTAAGGCCAACAGGGGTAAGGAAGATGGCTAGGAGGCGGGGGTGTGGGACAGGAGAGCCCAGGTATGGAGTGGCTGGCTCTGCCCTAGCCTGGGAGTCAGGAGGCCAGGGTCCCAGGAGAGCGGGAGCCCAGCCCAAGCCTTCCTTACCCCCGATGTGCGCCTCTGCCTCGTTGTGGAATGGAGCCAATGATCCAGAAGGACCCGGGCCTGGGCTGTCTTGTTGCTGATCCGGAGGCAGGGGTGGGGAGAGGGCCGGGAGTCGGGGAGGTGCGAGGAGAAGGCAAGACAGGCCTGTAGTCTCGGAGCCTGCTGCTCCCACCACCTCCCCAGACCAAATACTAGCCTGTGAAATGTGCTGAGGGAAGTCCGATGCAGTTGAGATTCAGTCCCTTCTCAAGTGCTTTGATGCATGTGTACATATATGCATACATATTTTTTTAATTGGAGTGAAACTCACATCGCATAGAATTAACCATTTTAAAGTACGCCGTTTAGCGGCATTTAGTACATTCACAGTGTTGTACAACCGTCACCTCTCTTTAGTTCCAAAAGATTTTCTTCACCCCAAGGGGTTACCCCATTAGCAGTTGCTTCCTATCCCTCCTTCCCCCCACCCCTGGCGAACGCTGGCCTGCTGTCTGTCCCTGTGCATTGGCCTACCCTGGGTATTTTCCTGTATATGGAATTGGACAACATGGGGCCTTCCGTGTCTGGCTTCTTTCACTGAGCGCAGTGTTTTCCAGGCGAATCCGCGCGGTGGCGTGTATCAGCACATCATTCCTTTTTATGGCCGAATAATACTCCCTTGTATCGACAGACCCCTTTTTGTTTATCCATTATCATCCGTTTGGGTTGTTTCCACCTGTTGGCTGGCGTGAATAATGCTGCTTTGAACACTCATGTGTGAGCATTTGTTCAAACACCTGTTTTCGGTTCTCTTTGGTATATACCTAGGAGTGGAATTGCTGGGTCATATGGTAGGTAATTCTAGGTTTCATTTTTTGAGGAAACACCAAATTGTTTTCCTCAGCAACTGTACCATTTTATGTTCCCACCAGCAATGCGTGAGGGTTCCAGTGTCTCCACGTCCTAATGCTAATTTCTGATTCATTAAATTCTTACAAAAATCGCTCTTCTCCTCTCTTGGCGCTCCTGCGCCGCTCATGCCTGCGTCCGCGTGGCGCGTGCCATGAGGCCGGCCAGCGCTGCCCGGTGTGGCTCTCATGGTCCAGAGCTGGCATCGCGGGGCAGGCCGGGGGCCCGGGCCGCTGGAGACACGCGGTTCTGCAGCAGGGAGTGGGGCAGGCCGGCTGTCAGGGATGGGGCTGGGCTTTGACTCCTGTGTCCCTCTGCCCTCCCTCTCCCTATGTGCGCGCCCCAGCCGGGAGCGGCCCTCGCCACCCCTCTGCATCTCATCGCCAGGATAAATGTAGCTACAAACAACGCGGGCCGGGTGCTAATTTGTCAGACGCAGTGCGCGGCTGTGATTCCGAATGCATTAACATTTTCACATGAAATCACTTCAATTTTTAGTGATTAAGAAGTATTTGTTTTAAAGCATCAGGATGATTTACTGTGGGCCTGGGGGGCGGGGGGGGCAGGGGTGGGGAAGCCCCCAGGTGTGATGTCATTCACAGGCACCGGCATAAACCAAGCTCATGCCAGTCATCACCCTCCGCCCACCTGTGCCCATCACAGGCTTCCTGGGTTTGGGGCTGGAGGTGGCAAGGAGTGGGAGTGTTGCAGGACCAGGGGGTAGAGATGGTGAGGTCTGAGGGTCCCTTGAAGGCACTGGGACCCAGAAGTCTCAGCCCCCACTATCTTCTTGTTTCTTCTTGTCATTCAAGCCCCACTGAAAGTCATCTCCTCACAGAGGCTCCCCTTGGTCCCCTAACCTCATGTGGCGGCTTTGCAACATCAGAGGTGACCTTCTTTATTGACTTACTTACTTGTTTATTCCCCCCCCCATCCCAACATTAGAACACAAGCTTCCAGAGGGACTTTGGCTTGCTCCCTGCTACATCCCCTGTGCCTAGAACAAGCCTGGCACTAAGTAGATGCTCAATATTGGATGGGTGGATGGATGGATGGATGGATGGATGGATGGATGGATGGATGGATGGATGGGTGGATGGGTACAGAAGGGCACGGAAGACTCCTCACCGTACCTCGCATCCTGTCATCCTTAAGTCAAGCTCTCCGTGACTTGAGGAAACCCAGCCCTTCCCTGGCAAGTCACCTCTGGTGTGCCAGTCTCTGGGCACCTGGGAAGCGCAAGTTCATTAGCACCGGGGCTGCACTCCTAGGCCTCCAAACTGCTCCCCAATGCTTGCTCATCACCTCCAGTCTTTAGAACCTCTGTGCCGCCCTCTCTGGATGGATGGGAGCTGCTCTACGGGGTTCCCAACAGATGAGTTCCTCCAGGTCCCAGCTGCTGCCAGCCCTCCCCTCCCCTCCCCTCCCCTCCCAGGGGCTCTCAAGCAGGATGGCCTCCCTGGAGCAGCTCACAGGGCAGCCAAGGTCTGGGCGTGAAGGCATGCGCCTGCCGGGGGCACGTGTGTGGCGTGAATCTGCTTATATACTGGCGCGTGTGCAATAGGAGGTCCTCGGAGCTTTGCCAAGTGAGAACCAGGATCCGGCTGGCCTCTCCCCACAGTGGGCACGCAGGAGGCCCTTCCTCACCCTTCTGCCGTCCTAAACTTGTGTGGCTCCCCACCCTCCCCCACTCCCCCAGATCAGACCCCTCCCCCCACCTTACCCCAGTGAAAGGAAAATAACTGGAAGCTTTTATCGTTCAGCAGAAGCAACATCAGAAAACAATTATTGTTTTAATTACCTGCTGTCGCTGTACAAGACAGGGAGGTTGTAAAGCGCGATAAAATCTTTCATGTTAATGGACTGCCAGCCTGGGCCAGGGCACGATTTATGGGACTGCAGCTGGCAACTCCAGTCAGCTGGTATAGAGACCCCAGGGCCCCCTCTCCCTGTCCCTAAGGCCAGGTCTTCCGGGCCGGGGGAGATATGCCAGCACGTACCCAGAAGCGTCCTGGAGGCTCCATTCCCTGCAGGGTGAACCTTGGATTGACCCGTCTTTCTGCTCCACGGAAGACATGCCAGTGTTGGGCTGGAGCTGCAGTGGAGGCCTGTCTCCCCACAACCCTGCTCTGCTGTGGCCACCCCCATCCTCCAGCCACCCCCATAAGCCCTGTCTCCTGCCCTCTGCCTTCTGGCAGAGGTCCTCATCTGTCCTCCTGCTTTCAGCCCAGCCAGCGTTACTGCTGTGCCTGCATCTCCCCAAAGCCCCAGATGGCACACCCCTGCCTGGGGAACCCTCCTCCCTTTTAAGCACTTTCACACAGCTTTGAGGGGGTACTGTCATGATTCCCATTTTACAGATATGGAAACTGAGGCATGGAGAAGTCAAGTGTTTGGCTGTCAGTCTGACTTCAGAGAGAGGGCTGGTCTGAAGATTAAATGGGGTAACAGTTATGAAGTCCTTGAAACAGTGCCAGGAATAGAGTTCATGGCCAATACATTTTAGCTCTAATAATAATTCTTGCTGTCATTGCTGTTCAACTTGGAGCAAATAACTTAGCTGCTTTAGTTATACCTCACTTTCCTTACCTATAAAATGGGGACATTGCTCCCCTACCCTATAGGGTGAGGGCATCAAATAAGCCCGTGCCATAGTGAGTGGCATAGGGCAAGGTGTGTGGTGAGAACAGAGGACCTGTTAGCTGCTGGCCTTGCTGTTGCCATGGTAACGGTGGCAGAAGTTGAGGCTGTGAAGATAAGTTGAGTCCACATTATGCAAGGCCCTTAATGCCACACCAAGGAGTTTCAAGCCATTCCAGAGACAGTGGGGACCTGCTGAAGATTTGAAATCAGGACACACATGATCAGATCTGGGTTTTAGAAGGATCATGGTGGCCCAATGGCAGATCAGTGGGTGAGAGAGCAAAGCTCAGAACCAGAATGATCCAGATGATGGCTGACAAGGCCTGCACCCTGGCCATGGCAGGGACAGTACCAAAGCCATGAAGACCCAGTGTCAAGCATGGGTCTGGCATGCGTGGTGGCCACTCTCGCTGACAGTATGTAGGTAACAGGCTAAGTTCCAGGGCACAGCAGGAATATCTGGGGCTGCAGCCAAGTGCAAGTAGGGAAGAGAATCTTTAGGCCGTTGGCAGGGACTGGGGTGGGGCTTTCTCTGAGCAACCTCAGGAGCCTGGCCATGTCCCCCGGATAGGCTTGGGTGCAGGCTGGGAGTCTGCGTGGATGGCCTCGCTTGTTCATTCATTCACTCACCACTCGTTCGTACATCCCTTAACTCAAGTCCTCAACAAATGTTTGTTGAGCACCATTCTGTACCAGGCTCTGAGCCAGACCCTGGGGACGCGGGGAAGTATGGCGGCGCCCTCCTGAAGGCTGGTGCTCTCGTGGAGGAGATGGGCAACGAGCCAGTGAGCACATGAAGAAATGGAATAATTGCATGCTGTCGGGAGTGCAGAGAACAGAGAAGGCACTGAGATAGAGGTCCCCCTCCTCTCTCCTCCTCTCGCTCCCTGGCCTGTCTGCCTGTGAGAAGTGGCTCGCGGCTCCCCGGCCCTGCCGAGATGCATGGTTGGCATTAGTGGCCCAGCCTGCCCGATACGTCTCCCTGTCTTCTCTGGATTACTTCCACCATTTTGGCTATCACTTCAGAACTCTAATATATTCCTCAGGGCCCGGGAGGGGCCATTCATTTAAAGATCTTTCTATGGAGTCTTCTCCTCTGAGGACCTGAGGGAAAAAAAATGCCAGGAGAGGACGAAAAAGAGAGCAAGAGGAATCTGATATCAGAACTCCCAAGCAGCAGGAGACGCAGTAGGGATCAGGGCCCAGCTTGCTCAGAGACGTATCTATCCAGTAGTGTAAGTACTTCCCCTCCTCCCTTCTGCCTGCACCCCTGCAGGAATCTGAGCTCTGACATCCCACCCCCCTAAGGG
The DNA here is from genome assembly GCF_023065955.2 of Ursus arctos. Taxonomy (NCBI): domain Eukaryota; kingdom Metazoa; phylum Chordata; class Mammalia; order Carnivora; family Ursidae; genus Ursus; species Ursus arctos. The sequence continues at coordinate 62,457,094 of NW_026622819.1, forward strand.
GAAGCTGTCCCCAGGTGCTGGGAGATGGTGTCCCTGATTATAATTCAGTTTGCAGGCGTTCCTCCCTCCTCCCTCCCAGTTCTCTGACAGGCCTCATGTGTCCTGTGAGGGCTCCTGTGGAGACAGCCTCGGTGCGCTCTGTCCCCTGTAGCTGGGCCAGAGTGGCTGGCAAGCTGGACCCACCCTGTGCCAGGTGGCTAGAGAAAACAGGCCAGTGGGACACCCCCGCGGCAGCATGGAGTGCAGGAAGGAGATAAGCTTGCTCTGGGCCATGATCGGTGCTTGTAGGACTCTCCAGGCTGGGAGTCATCACCCCTTCAGGATTTCAGGTGGCAGCTACTTCTCATGAAAGCATTCAGAAGTTCTAGGTCCCTGCCTGGCTCTGTGGGCAACCTCTGCCCTCTGCAAGCAGTGTGGCCAAGGAGAGAGGTGGTCTCAGGCTGTCTTGGAGGGGTGACAGGGGCTCTCACGCATCTCATGAGGCTGAAAATGAGGTCTCTGGCCAGGGGATGGCTTGGTACACCTGGTATTGGTACAACCGAGGAAATATGTGCCCACGGGTGAAGGTGACCTCACGGCATGCTTGGAAAACAGGGATGCCTGCACCTGGGGGCTCAGGGTCACCTGCCAGGCCTGCCTCTCTTCTAAGTGTGAACAGAGGCTGCCTGCCCAGCCCACTGTATGGCAGTTGGGCAGCTCGCCGGGCCCCCTGCCCATGGCCGAGAGAGGTCCTCATCAGGCTTCTCTAACAACCCTAGTCCAAATTTCAGGAAATTCCCTGATCCCCTCCCAACAGCTCCAGATGCTCCAGAGCCTCTGATCCATTTCTCTCATGTGCTGGCATTTTTCTGCCTGGCTCCATCCCCTTCCCTCCTGTCAAACACGTGAAATCACTGGGCTCCTCAAAGGCCAATGCCAAGTCCCTCCTCAGCATGCAGGTGTATGAGTGAGTGTGGAGGGAAGTGTGGGTGTGTGAGTAAACACTTGTGTGCCTGAACATTGGTGTAGAGGCACCAACATCAGTAGAAATGGATGCTTTGAGAAAGGGTGTGTGTGTGTGTGTGTGTGTGTGTGTGTGTGTGTGTCCTCTGACTCTGTGTATCCTACCTGTTCTGGGGTGTGGGTCCCCTGTGAAAGTGTATCTTAAAAATGGATTAATCTGGAATTTGAAGCAACTGTTTTATCATTGATAAGGAGCTGACAAAGAAAGGAAACAAAAGGTCTGAATTAATAAACAGTGTTCTGGATAGAGAAGTGTAAGATGTGAGCTCAGCCAAGAATTGGAGCTAATCTTTTTTTTTTAACATTTAAATAAAAGATCTGGAAGAGAATGTGTACAGTGAAATCACCAAGTTTGCAGTGAAATCTAAACTCTCCTGGTGGTAGTAAAATGCAGGCTGGTGAGGGATAAGCTTTAGAAAATCTTATCTTGAAAGGCAGTGGGTTGGGCAGAGAATGGCCAGCAAGTTTTAGTTGGGGGAAAATAATGCGGATGGTGTCTGGGGAACGGTATTTGAAGTTTCTTTCCTAAAGAGGGACCCAGAAAGGCAATAGAAGGCTGGACATGGTTGGGAAGGGAGTTTGAAGCAAGCCATAAATGTTCCCTTCTCCTGACACATGAGCAAGGGGCACGTGCGTCAACATTCTGGTGTATTTGTGCTCATGCCTCCTTAGGAGGGCCCCCCACCCAAGATGGGGGGAACCTGGGTTTTATTACAGACTTACATGATCTGAATAATTCATTTGCCTTCCTTTGCCCTCAGTTTGTATGTCTGTGAAATGGAAGTCGTGATCCCTGGGGCCTGCTGCACAGGAGTGAGAGACGCTGAGCTCTCACACAGAGGAGTGTATAGGCAACTATAAAGTTCACTACAGCCACGAGTGGTTGTTCTCAAGAGAGTTGTGATGAGAAGGCAACTGTCGTATAAAATCAGACTACCCCGCCTGGGACAACTGGGTACAGAGAGAAGCTAAGCAGGAATATGGTAGAAATCTATAACATCAGAAAGGGTGTAGAGAAGGAACATGGGCTCCTTCACTAAATCCCAGCCTGACAGAATGAACCTCTCCCCATTCCTGGACCCCACCAAAGCTCAAGAGAGGTAAGTTTAAAACCAATAACAGGAAATCCTGCTGCACTCAGCAGGGAATAAACTTTGAAAATCATTTCCCCTAGAGGTGATACAGGCTGGAAATATAAATTGCTTCCGGAAAGGTTAGATAAGTTCATGGATGGTGGAGTCAGAATAGTTCTTAGGCAAAATTAGAATGTTGGGAGGTCTCCAGGCTGTGAGGATGATGTCAGAGAGGAAGTCCTGTCACAGCCAAATGCCTGGGCCAGACCGAACCACCTGGTAGTCCTGCCTCTGTACGTGTGTGTGTGTGAGCCTGTATTTGGGACTACCTTGTCCCTATCTGATGAAAATGGCTCCTCACTTACCAGTCCACTGCTGTTCTGAAACTTTACTTCCTCCCCAGTCCCTCACCCCCATTGCTGTCCCCTATCCCCGCCCTCCCATTTCCACCTTCACAGTGTTGACCTGTGCTCCATCTTGCCCCGTCCATCTCCCCTGTCACCATAGAGCAGCCACACACCCTCCCTCTGTGTACTGTCTTCCAGCACAGGCACCTTGCTTGGCAGTGCCCATGAGCCAGTGAGGACTGGAAGCTCCGCCAGGCCCTCCAGTTAATGCTGTTGGCATGCAGAGTCTCTCTCCGGCTGCCTGCCCAGGGCCCATCTCTGCCTGGCTGTCTCTTCCAGGGTCCCCAGCAGAGGCTGACTGAATGAAGACTGACGTTCAAGCCCTTCAGGAACCCACAACCCTGGAGAGCTTGGACACCTGAGGATGGACTGATACCTATGCTGGGGACAATGTTACCATCAGGAAGCGGGCCTGCTTGGGTCTGGGCCAGGTTATCTGTCTCATGCAGAAGGTCTTGGGGGACTTGGATTAGCAAGGGGAGGCAAGATTATGGAGTCTGCTTCCCCACTGTGGTTCTTAGGTCCTCTGAGCCCTTTCCGAGTTACCATGGATGGGCTGTGGGCTCTGTGTTAGCACCACAGATAGCGGTTCCTGAGGCAGCGCATGCTTTCAGCACCACGGACAGCTCTGCTTGGTGCCACTGCCCGCTCTTGAGGCCACTCCACCTACCTCTGCTCCTACCTCTGCTGGCTCCCCTGGGGAAGTCCCCGCCACCACCTCCAGAGGATTCATTAATCCATTCACCAAGATTCACTGGGCACCTGCCTACTATGTGCTAGCCTCTGTTTTAGATGCTGGGAGCACATCACTGAGCAAAACAAATACTCGCCCTGTGGAGCCTCCGTTCCTCCAGGTCTGGACTCCTGCCCGATAGGCTTCCACTGATGTTCCCCGAGCTTGCTCCAGGCAAGGTGGCCCTGCATGTCCATGGAAGGTGAACATGTTATGCTTTCTTACAAACCCGATTCTGCTGTTTAACTTGTGTGAGGGAGCTGGAGAGGCAGAGAGTAGGCATTGGTGAGGCCCAGTTCAGATGGTATTTTAGGATTCTAGAAAGCCAGCGGCATCTAGTCATGCCTCTGCTGAAAAACCTTCCATGGTTCCCCAGTGCCTCTGGAAATGAATAGCAGTTTCCCAAGCTATCAGTCCAGCCCCTGGTAAAATGTTGCTCCCCCATCTTGCCAGTCCTGTCTTTGTGCCTCTCTTCTCTTGTTTCCTACACTCCAGCCAAACTGGATTCTCAGTTAAGCATCTTTTGGTTGCAATATGACAGAACACTCAACTCAAACAGACTTAAACAGTAAATGGATGTTATTGACTCTTGTAACTAAAAAGCCCAAAGGTATGGCTGACTTTGGGCAAGGCTTGATCCACTGGCTCAAACGATGTCACTCAGCAACTACTCTCTCCGTTTCTCTGCTCTGCCATCTGTGGCTTTGGCTACATGCTTGGCATCCTCAGGGCAGCGCCCAACAACTCCACACACTCCTTGTCTTGGTAGCAAAATGACTGCAGCAGCCCAACCCCCACATCATTCATTGACTGGCTCCCACACCTCTCCCAAACCAATCACCAAATCCAGGACAGGAAATACAATTGGTTTAAGCCAATCAGGGCCCACTCCTGGAGCTGGTGGGAGAGTCATTTCTACCCAACACACACAGCTGAATGTAGAACAACAGGGGATCCCCAGAGAAGTGGTTTGGGACAATGGGAGAGATGGAAGCTGGGGAGGAGTCAGCAGGTGTCCAGTCATTGAACATTATTTTCTTTTCTGCTTCCCTGATTTGGTACCTGCCGCTCCCCTGTCGTCTCTCCTGCTGATACCCTGTGCCACCTCCAAGGCCTTTCTCAGATGCTACTGCCTTGCTCACTCTGCTCCTTTAGCTCCCGTCAGGAAGTCACGTCTACCTCCTCTGATCCCTCACTGCACTTAGCTCACTTCTCCCTTCTGTCTTCTCCCCATTCCCTGATCCACAGGCAGTGAGTGGAGTGGACATGCAACCCAGGGCACGTGTGCTGGATGCAACTGGGTGATGGATGGCCGCTGTCACATTGGCTCAGTGGGGTGGGATAACAGCATTGCTGATCCACAGACAGGCCAGGAGGACCAGCAGGCTGGGCAGGCCCAGGGCCATCCCTCATGGCCACGTCCACAGGGCCTGGGCTGTCCCTTGCCATCACCCCTAGTGAAGGCTTGGACTTGCTCAGTCTGTGGGTGGAGTCTTTGCCTCTGAAACTGTCCTGCAGTGCCTGTCTAGATGTGACAGGAACCAGGCAGCACCCTGGGTTCTTTGTCCTCCTGTGGTTTCACTACCTCCTTTTTCTTCTCAGCGTTAACCTCCTTCAGGCCTCTCTAGCATTGGCGGGGGGAGTTAGTGGGGAGAGGGAGGACTCGTGAGGACCCTGGTGGCCTAAGAGAGGTGGGGCACTGGATCGGAGTGTCCGAGGGAGTGGGGAAGGAGCACAGCCGTGCTGACATGAGGGGGCGCAGATAGGAGGTGGGGCAGTGACAGGAGTTGGGCTGTGGGTCTGCGGAGGGACCAGAGCCATTATTCATTCCCACCACCAAGCCTTCCAGCTTCCCTCAATGAGGTGACACTCACACTTTCAAGCTCTTGTTTTAATAACCAGTTGGGCCCAGCCAGGGGCTGACCACATCTCGTCATTTCTTTCTGTTTGATTGGGGCCCTCACCCTGTCCGGGAGCCACTGATCTGGAGCAGACCTCAGGGTGGCCAAGCCCTCAAGTGAGGGACAAGCAGGGATTCACTGTGAAGGAGCTGGTAGGCAGAACAAGAGGGAGGCTTCTCCCCAACCTGGCCCCGGGCCTCCCTGATGACCGTCTTCTAAATCACTAAACAAGGGGATATATCATCACCAGGCCAACTTCAGAGAAATCTCATTCTGCAGTGGGGTAAATGGGACCAGATGACAGGAAGACCTGCGCAGGTGACCCCACATTGACAGCCTTGCAAAAAGGCAGTCGTGGCGGGGTTGGTGAGAGCTTCCTGCCTTCCTCAATCTCGCCCTTCTCATCGATGTCCCCCGTCCTCAAGTGGCCAAGGTGGGGAAAGCTGCTTCCCTCCTTCTGGATATTTGGGCATGGGTTTCCTCACTGGAAACCTCCATCCAGAAGACCGAAGGTGTCTCAGTCTATTTGGGCTTCTGTAACAGAAAATACCACAGACTGTGTGGCTTATAAACAGAGATCTCCCTCTCAGTTCTGGTGGCAGAGAAGTCCAAGATGAGGGTGCCGGCAGATTGAGTGGTAAGGGCCTGCTTCCCGGTTCAGATACGGCCATCTCTTCCCCGTGTCTCACATGTAGCAGGCTGTCTAGGGTCTCTTTTATGGGGGCACTAATCCCATTCATGAGGGCTCCCACTAATGACCTAGTCACCTTCCAAAGGCCCACCTCCTAATACCACTGGGGATTCGGATTTCAACTTATGAATGGGGGGACCCCACAAACATTTGGTCTGTAGCAGAGGGTGGTGAATGACTAGGCATCGAATGCCTGCCGTGTGACTTGGTTGTGCACTGAAGGCCATGGTAGGCAGGGAGTATTCTTTTCTCTTCCACTAACCTTGTACGGTGCGGAGGTCCGACAGCGTGGTAATGACCACAAAGCTAAAGTTGGAGGGGCGCCCAGTGTCTGCTCCGGTTTATCTTCTTCAAGCCACAGAGCTGCCCAGTGATCCAACTGTAGGTGCCATTTGCAAACAGGGATGTGCCAGATGCTAAGGGACTTGGACGGGGCACACTGCCAGGCAGAGGTGAAGCTGGGACTGAGACCCAGGCCTTCAGCTCTCAGGTCAGTGTTCTGCCCCCATCCCAAGCCTCACCCAGGGCTCGACCCAGGAATGCTGTGAGGTGTTAGGATATGCACCCTGGAGCCAGACTGCTGGCTCTGCCACTTCTAGCAATGTGACCTTGGGCAAGTTACTTCATCTCTCTGAGCCTTAGTTTGTCACCTGTAAAATGGGAATAGTGATAGTACCTAACTCATGAACTTGTTGAGAGAATTAAGTGACATGTTATGTATGCATATATATGTACATAAAGAATTTCTAATCAAGTTCAACACAAGCTTACCACAGGTCCTTGCAGTCCCACTCCCAAGAGAAACGAAGACCTGTCCACCAAAGCCTGTATGTGAATGTTCCCAGCAGCTGTGTGATCACCAAGATCTAGAAATAGCACCGGTGGATGGGTAAGCAAGCCGCGGTACATTTATATGATGGGATACTGCTCAGCAATAAAAAGGAACCAAGCGCTGACTCAAGCAGCAGCACCCGTGAACCTCAAAAGCACTGTGCTAAGTGAGAGAAGCCAGGCATGAAAGGCTGCACACTGTATAATCCCGCTTCTGCGGCATTCTAGGAAAGGGAAAACTGTAGTGACAGAAAGCAGACCAGTGGTTGCTGGGGTTGGGAGAAGGGACTGATAGTAAAAGGACTATAGGGAACGTTTTTAGGGGGAACAAAACTGTTTCCTGTTTTGATTGTGGTGGTGGGTACCCTTGTCAAACCAAATCAGACTATGGATTTGAAGGGGCGAGTTTTATTTTATACATCAAAAAAAACAACCCTGACTTTTTAAAAAGATTTCATTTATTTATTTATTTATTTGAGAGAAAGAGAGCAGGAGGAGGGGCAGAGGGAGAGGCAGAGAATCTCATGCAGACTCAGCAGTGAGCGTGTTGGGGGGGCGGTGATCTCACGACCCTGAGATCATGAACTGAGCTGAAACCAAGAGTCGGAGGCTTAACCCACTGAGCCACCCGGGCGCCCCAGATAACCCTGATTTTTAAAAAGCAGAGCCTGGGGCATAGTAAACACTACGTAAGTGTTAGCTGCCATAATTATCATTATTATCCCTCTTCTGATGCTGATTACCCAGGGAAGAGCCTCTGGATTGGTGGTTCACGTCCCAGACCCACCCTGGTCCACCCTGGCTGGGCATCAGCACCCAGCCTCCCGCTCAGGCTGGCAGGGGAGGACACGGTGGGGAGTCTTGGCCTACCCCACCCACTCCGTGCTTGCAGACAGACGGGGAGGGAACGCCTGGGGGGGGGGGGCGCTTGGCTGTTTCCTGAGTCTGGTTTCCTTCCTGCTGACCCCGTGAGGCACTCAGTGACATGTTAGCAAGAAAGATGCCATGAGAAGTAAAGTCTGTTATGAATTATTCTTCTTGGGGCTAATTATAGGCACAGAGGATTATTTACAGAGGCAGGAGGCAGCAGGGAGGGAGAGGGGCTCGGAGGCGAGGTGTGGAGACGCCGTGGAGGGCCGGAGAGAGTTAAGCAAATGGGGTTGTGTTTGGGGGAGTAAAGGCACTTTTTAAATAAAAGCTATAACTAAACTCGGGTCCGCACTGATGAAAGTGTCTCAACAGACATATTAGAGGTCCCAGGCTTTGTCATGTCCTTGAGACAGACTGGGATGGATCCCATGAGCCCGGGGGTTCTCTGGGTGGGGTGTGGGGCAAACATGGAATCCCAGGGGGTTGCGGACCAGTGTCTGCACCGCTGCCCAGCCCCGCTCTCTTCTCCTGGGCTTTTCGTGTTCCGGTCCGGCGGAGGGTTATTTCCACCCACCGAGGTGGGAGTGGCGGCCAGACTGAGCCAGATATGGGCACCCTCTGGTTCTACAGGCCAGTGAGAGAAGGGGCCAGAGGGGACTTGGCTGGACTGTGTTACCCCAAAAGAGAGCAGCCAGTCATGGCTCCGGGAGTGTGCGGCCTGGTATGACCCAGCTTCCTTCTTCACAGGAGGGGGAAACCAGTGTTTGTGTGAGACTTCCTAGTCTTTAAATGGTGGTTTAAACCTACAAGACACATCTAGAGGCCTGTGGACCAGCAGTTTGCAGCTTCTGAAAGCCAGCCTCTCCTCTCGTTGTTCCATTTGGAAGATAGAGGCCCAGGCAGGGCGGAGGCTCAGCGACTCTCTGTGACCTCCTGCACTCAGTGGTCCTCAGAGCTCAGTCCGGCCACGGACTCCCCGCCCCGTGCTCGGCAGACAGCAGTCACTACACGCATGGGGTTGCCACAGGGTGGGTCGATGGCTCTCTCGATCTTGCCCGCCCTGGAGCGTGAGCAGTGGGCTTTCCCAGTTAACTATGCCTGGCTGTGTGGCCATCTATCCACTGAGCCAGGCAGGAAATGACAGCGTCATCTTCTGCTCCCTGTTCCCTCCCTCCGGGCCACGACGGGCATCTCCTTACCCCGCCCCCCAGATGCTCTTCCCATCCGTCCCTGTCTCCAGCAGCCTGTTCCAGGTCAGGCTGCTCCCTCTGCAATGTGGCCACAGCCTCCACTCTCTTCCTGCTTGCGTGACAGAGCCGTCTCTCCAGCATGTCGCTCCCATCGGCCCAGCTTTCCCGCGTGCGGTGTCCTGGCACAGGTTCAAACCTCTCCTAACTGAACCTCTGCCGCCACCGGATATGTCCTGCCTCGACTTCTTTACTTCTGCCATTACCCCAGCCTAGAATGCCCTTCCCCACTGCCCCCTCCAGGCCACTGCCTTTCCCCCGAGGCAAGTGCATCCCCTGGCCTCTTCCATGCAGCAGGGCACATGTGCTGTGTGCTGCACCTGCCAACCGCCCCCCCCCCTGGACAGTGAGCACCCCAGAAGCCCCCCACAGTGCAGGGCTCAGGGCCTGGCACCGAGCAGATCCTGCACAAACTTACTTATTCCTTCACTTGGAAGCATGCAGTGAGGGCCTCCAATATCCCAGGACATGTTCCAGGTGATCGAGGTGGACAGGCTGTCCACTCCTGGAGCTGCCCTGCTACTTCCAGGCAGCAAAAGGGTCACACAGGGAACCTGTCAGAGTGCCAGGGGTACTGTTTGATATGCAGCACTCAGGGAAAGCCTCTCTGAGGAGGTATCCTGAGCCAAGATCTGGACGACGAGGGTGAGCTACAGCATCAGTAGGAAGGGCATCCTGGGCAGAGGGAACAGCAGGTACGACGGCTCTGAGGCAGGACTGATCTTAGAGTGCTAGGAGAACAGGTGAGAGGCCACGGGATTAGATGGTGATTTGGGCCGGGGGGGAGGGGGACAATGGCCTGTGACATCTGAAGGGACAGGAGAAAAAGGGACAGGAGAGGCAGAGCCAGCAGCTTTCCAGCTGGGGTAGTGACAATGCTGTTTGCATGGGGAACTAACCGTTTGGAGTGGCCACGCAGGATGGCTGAGAGGACGTGTCCTAGCTACAGGCCCGAAGGTCCTGCCGTGGGGTTGTTGGGGTCTTCTGCCCCAAGGTCCTCGTTGAAGCCCACCATTCTCCAGGAGCAAGGAGAAAGCAGGTCAGAGGGACAGGAGGAAGGGAAGAGCCTCAGCCGAGCCCTGACAGTGGAGGCCAGGAGGAGCTCCTGAGTCAGACGGAGGAGGCACTGACAAGTGAGAGAAAGGGTTTTAGTGGAGTGGTGGAGCCAGGAACAGGAGAGAGGACAGAAGTAGACCTGAGAGGGCAAGAAAGAGAAGGGACCCAGGCTGGAGAGGGGCAAAAGAGTCAAACAAGTGTTTTTCTTGTCCTTGATGGAGGAGAGTTGAGCATCCTTGGAGACCTGTGGGCTTTCGAGGCATTTTACACAGCCTGGTGACTCTGCCTCCAGGAAGCCCTCCTGGATGCTTCAGATCAAGCCCCCAGTTATGTGTTCTCATGACACCAGTGCTTCTGTACCAGAACTCTGGGTTATAACCTTGACTTCCTGCTCTGACAGCTAGCCAATGTCTGTCTTCCATAAGTGGGTGAGCTCCTGAGAGAGGGGCCTGGGTTTTACCCTCTGTGTAAAATTCAGGCCGTCACCCAGGGCCTGGCGGGAGAGGCTGAGGATGCCAGGAGAGTAGGCACAGTCCTGGCGTGGAGGCCCCAGAGGGAGCCAAGGCTGCCGGGTGGTGAATTGGCCCAGAAGGAGGTCATGCTGACCTTGAAGCCAGCAGGCCTGTGGGCTGTGAGCACATCTCAGCAGGGCTGGACGTCCGAAAGCAGGGTGGCTACAGACATGACACAAGTGCTCTGTGGCCGGAGCCTCCACGGGAGCACCCAGCCCCTCTCAGCCCCCACCCCATCGCGTGCCGTTTGTGCGGCTCCAATGGCAGCACCCACTTTCTGGTTCAGGGGCAGATGAAGGTCTGCCTGGCCCACATCCGTCTACAGCTGGGCTGTAGCCGGCTGTAAGCTCCCAACAGCAGGACAGGCCCTGGCTGGGTCTTTGCTGGACGAAAGGTTGCTCAGACGACCCTCCCCGTCCTCACCCAGCCCCTTTCTCTGGGATGAGGTTTGGCAGAGGGGCTCTGCGCCCCTCAGGGACTGACCTGCCGTCCCAGCTGGTGCAAGCAGGAGGGCTGGGGTGTGCGGCCTGCCACGCTGAGCCGAGAGTCCTCTTCAGGGCCTCCCTTGGGTGGGGGCCCCCACCAGGGAACAGGAGCCGAGGTGGGAGACCCTCTGCAGCCTTTAGCGTCCCTCGATTCATTAAGACCTGTAAATTTCTCATTAATATACTTAAAGTTCGTTTTAAGGGGAACAAGCACAGAGATAATTGATAATAAACGCTCAGTTAATGCCCTCGGTTTACTGTATGTAATTTATATCCGCAGATAGCATCCCTCACTCCCAATTACCCATTTAGCTGTGGCGATAACAGCAGTTCAATCAGACCGATACCAACTTTTATATATTCCAGCCCGAGAGCAGTAAATACCCACACAGGGAGACTCACTGGGCCCACTGTATTTTTGTATTAAGATTTAAATATTCATGCAATTATTAGAGATTTATTAAGAGCTAATGACCCCTTCAAGAGGCTCTAAATCTTCACCCACAGAGGCCCTGGCCCTCCTCTCCCCCTTTGCCCCTATCTCTCCTTATTGCCCCCTCCCCCCAAATCAGAAAAATGAGCTGTGCTTCCACAGCCCAGATGACATCATAGCATCACCCATGTTTCCATGGCTACGGCAGACAGGGGAGGTGCAGGCCAAGGACCAAGGTCAGGCCCAGGGAGGGGCTGGGCTTCATGAGGGTGGAGGCTCTTGCTCCCTTCCCAGCCAGATAGGGAAGACTCAAGGATGAGGAGGCTGCTTACCCACCCGCTCCACACCCCCACTGACCAGCAGCCTCCACACTGCACCCTCCTCCAGGCTGGCTTCCCGGAACACCCCCTCCCCACCTCATTCTGGCATTAGCGCCACCCGACCCCCATCCACCCCCAGATTCCTCCTACCCTCACACTTGTCTGAGTCTGCCCATCCCTTTAGGGGAGAGAGTACGCCAGCTTCTCTTTCCCCTGCCGTGGCAACTTTCCTTCCTGTCTCATTTTTAAATGCTCCACCCTGATTGCATCAAAGATGAGAGAGTGTGCAGGGATCTGGGGTTCTGGGACTCAAGGCCCAGAGAGGGCAGTGGCTTGCCTCAGGCTGCACAGCAAGGCCTAGGCCACCTGTCTCTCCTGCCTCCATGTTCCCTCACACCCTCTCCCCTACCTTCCTCTAGTCCCCGCAGCAAACCTCCTCCCAAGATCTCGGAGCCCATTAAAGGGGCAGGAAAGATAATGAACAAACCAGGAAAACATGAAATCAATATTAGGAGAAAAAAGTACGGCTGCCATTAAGTACAATAAACAAGCTGGTAATTATTTGGACAGCGGGTAATTAAAATGGGGTGAGGGCTCATTACTGTCTCGGTCAGGGGTATGAGGGGCGCAGCCAGACACCCTCTTCCCTGCTGGAAGTTCACAGCCAGGCCTGGGCTCTGACCCACCAGAATTTGGGGGGGAGGGGGGATGCTCGTCATAGGGTGTTTCATCTGTGAATGCCCACCCCTGTCCTACCTGCGTCTGTCTTCAGCAGCCTTCTCTGGCTCTCAGTGGGTCAGGATCTGAGGACCAGACCCAAGGCAAGCAAGGCAGGGCAGCCGTTAGCCCTCCGTCTGCCCCTTCTCCTGACCCCACTGTTTTCCCGGAGCAGGGTGCGGCTCTCCCTCTCTCCAGCCCTTAGGCTCTAGGGGAGGGGCAGTGCCTGCAGGCCTCAGCTGAGGGTGGAGGCCTGTGCCGACAATTAAATCCCAGCCACCTGGGGTGGTGGACTGACGACTCCTCCAGCCTCTGCCCAGACCCCAGGGGACTTCCTTCAGGAAGCCTTGATGAGGAGAGGTCCTGGGGGGGAAGACAGGTTGATGGGGTGCTGGCAAAGGTGGGAAGAGCCAGGGAGGAGGAGACCAGGAGGGCAGGGCAGTGACTGGTGGGCCCTCGCCCTGGTGGGACCCCGGTTTCTTAGGTCTGTAAAGTTGGAGGAGACCTTGGACATTGTCCAGTCTAGCTTTGGCCTGCCAACTTGCTTGGCCCACAAGGCGTTTAAATGTTTAAATTAGTTGTCAATGTTTTAAAACAGGAAATTTCACATAAAAATGGATTTCCAGCTTCTCTTCAAAGATGAAAACCCAGTGCGTCTTGGCCAGCCTGCCTGTGGAGTAGCAGCCGGCTGGGCTGGGCTGGGCTGGGCTGACCTCTCGGACAGGCATCTTTACTCTCCATGTCTGGCCCCCGCCCAACCCTTGAAGATACCTGACTTTGCCACCCACGACCCTTCTGAGGCTCAGAGAGGCCAGTGACTTGCCCGAGGCCACATGGTCTTGTAGAGGCAGAGTGTGGACTGGAGACCCAGTCTTCTGATGCCTGGCTGAGGTCTCTGGCCCCTGCTCTCAGCAAGTACGTGCCCCGGGCCAGTCGCTGGCAGGGATAGAGATGACACAGCGCCCCGACCAGAGCTTGCCGTAAGTCAGGGGGATGCTCTGACTCAGCCGCAGTTACTGCCCCCAGCTGGCCAGTCCTCGAGGTGGACACTGCTGAGGAGGGGACTCACACCTGCTGCATGCCCTGAAGGGCGCACAGTCTGATGGAAGAGGCAGCCATGGTCCCGCCAGCCTGTGTCAGTGAGTAATGCTCTCTCAGCCAGAAGCCAGACGAGCAAGCCATGTGTCTCCTGCACAGAGAGGAGCTGGAGAGGCATCAGGAGAAGGTGACACCTTGAATTATGAGTTGACAGGGCTGGTGGGCATTGGGAGTGGGTGGGGTGCCCTGCAGGTGCAGGGGAAAGTTCGAGTGAGGGGAAGGGTGCAGGAGTGCGGTGAGAGGGGATTAGTGGATGCACTGAGCGGTGCCCAGGATGAGGCTGCTGCCCTGGGTGGGGTAGGGCTGGGTTACAGGGAGCTGAGCTTTACCCTGTGGTCAGTGGGAACCGTTTCAGGGGTTCGCAGTGTGGGATGAGATTTTCTTTCTAAAAATAGCACTGTGCTGGTAGAGTTGAGGGTGGCGCCGAAGCCAGGAGATGGCCCACGGGAAGGCACGTTTTGGGCACTGCGGGGTGGGGGCTGAGGAGTTGGGGAGCCCTACAGCGAGAGAGGAGAGAGGAAGAAGTGGGTGGGCGGGAGGCTGGGGGCACTCAGGGGGCTAGAATAGTGGTCAGGGAGCAAGAGGGTCTCGTGGCTCTGCGATTCGCCCTGAGGCTCCGTGGGGGAATAGCCCTGCTGACTGAGAGCAATCCCTGGGAGCAGGAGGTTTGGGGGAGCCACTGAGCCCAACTTGGGACGTGCCTGGTGTGAGGTTCTGGGAGTGATCTGGAAGCAGGGAAAGTAGAGCTCAGCAGTGAGGGGGCTGGGGACCCTAGCTGGGGGCCATGGGAGCAGACTCAGGAGAGGGCAGAGTAGCAGGGCAAGCCGCATGGTGGGGAACGGAGGAGGAGCTGGGGTGCAGGCTCGGACACGGCTGCTGCTGCTAGGAGCAGGATCGGGACTGGGTTTTCCTCTGGGTCCCTGTACGCAGAGAGGTCCAGGTGGGCTCAGCTGCCGAGAATGGGGTCACGGGATGGCTGATGATCTTTGGTCTCAGGGTTACCATCCTGGTGAGGGCGTCGGCCACCCCGGCCAGATTTAGCCCAAAGGACAGTAGGCAGTGTTGGGGGTGTGTGTGTGTACGTGTGTACAAGGCTTGGTGTGTATGTGCGCGTGAATGCCAGAGCACTTGGCCCAGCGAGTGTGATTCTGGAACACTGTGTGCCCAGGACTTCCTAGGTGGGCCTGTGACCACTGGATGCTCCATGTGGCAAGGACTGGAGTCTGTCTTGGGTACTGCTCTGTGGCCCATGCCTAGCTCGTGGCCGGCACGTTGCATCCGGCACGTAATTGGTGAACGCATGTGTCCTGGCTAAGAGCTTAGGGCACTGTAGCCATCTGGCCTGGGTAGGAATCCATCGCTCACTACTTACTTCACCTCTCTGTCCCTCGGTTTCATTGCCTGGAAGTTGGAAATTTAAAATAGCTCTTTGCCTTCTAGAATTATTGTGAGGGTTAAGTAAGAAAATCCATGTTCTGCTAAGACCGCGTATATGTGTGAGCGTGTGCGCACACGCACGTGTAAGTGGGTGGGCATTTGCTGGCTGTGGTTGTGGGCAGCAGCTCCCACCGGCCAAGGGCACGTCCCTTACGGCCGCCCCCTTGTCGCCGGGCTCTGTCCAGAGGCTGAAACTGCCCCGCCCGGGCCAGCGCACACAGAGCCCAGGCAGGCGAGGGGGCGGTGCTACTGCTCCTGCATCACCCCTGGCCTCCACGGGGGCCAGGCTGGCATTAAACCAGTGAGATATGAAATGCCACCCTATCTGGGACAGGGTCTTTAATTAAATTAATTGCCAGCAACATTGTAAAAATGCTGATGGGGTCATAAACGGCGCGTCGGCGATGCCGTTCATCATCCTTCGGAATCGCCGAGGCCTCACCTGGCCTGGGGGTGGGACTGGGCCCGCGGGGCTGAGGCACCGGGGAGCTCTGCGGCCATTAGGGCCTCTGGCGGGCAGGCTGGTGGGTGGGCAGGGAGGCCAAGGGAGAGGGGAGTGGAGGGGGCGCCTTGTTTTAAGGGTGCGTGTGTGCAACAATTGCCCCACTCGTAGCTTAGCCCGGGTGGTTACCTGGCGAGGGGCGGCTCAGGAGCGGGCTGGGGCAGCGGGGAGGGGAAGGGCAGGCGGCATCCTTCAGCCTGCTGGCCAGTCGGAGTTACCCTTGATCCACGGGCAATGTGAGAATCTGACCGAGCCTGGCCACTGATCCCTGAGTGACCTTGAGCAAGTCCCTCCTCTCTCTGAGCCCCACCTTCCTCGTTAGGAAGACAGGTAGACCCCCACCCCGCCTGCCTGCCCAGAGCCCTCCTGGCCTCCCTCCCACAGCCTCCTGCCCTGCAGGGAACAGTGCCAGGGATCCTGGGAGGTCTCTTTCTGCCAGGGCTGCCATAGGCCCTGGCAGGGCTTAGAGCTTGCCTGCTGACCTGCTGAGCAGCGGTAAGGAGGCTGGGCCGGCGCCCACTGCCCAACCTCTGCCAGGTGAAAGGTGGAGGAAGCCTGCCACGCACACGCACACACACGCACACACACACACAACCACTACCACCCCAACCAGAAACACACCCGCAGCAACACACACACTGCACCAGCGGAAGATGCCATAGTAGGAGAAAGCCTTCCTCCCCTAGTTCTCTCTGGGCTGTGCGACCACATAATTACCCTGGATTCCATTCTATTTAATTGCAGCTTATTAAATTCTAACCAGCCAATTATCAGCCACAATTACAGCTTAATTCAGGGACACAATAGCTATTTTATCGTTTGTTAATCAAATGCTTATTTAGGCCTCAGCTTTATTAACTATTTCTCTGGCCCAAAGCAAGGCCCTCCGGTAGGAAGGGGCACTGGGAAGAGGCCCCTGGGACCTGTCCCCCCGTCACAGCACTCCCTCCTTTGGCATCCCACTAGTTTCTAAGACTCCTTCCCTGGTGGGTTTGGGGACCTTAGTGATGGTAGCACCGTGACATTGAGTGCGGGCACTGGGTCGAGTTGGAAGACCCAAGTTTGTGTGTTCCGGAACTCAGCACATGCTTGTCTAGCACCTACGATGTGCCCAGGGCTGGGTTCTGGGACTACAGCAGTGAACCTGACAAGCGTGGTCCCTGTTGTCATGCAACATTGTAGGGAAGGGGACACGGACAGTAACAAGCAAACAAGTCTCCAAACAAGATGACCTCCCGTAGTGGTGAGTGCTGTAAGGAAAATAGCCTGGGAAAGAGACAGGAGGCCAGAAGGGGCACGTTCAGACACGGTAGCTCGGAGGAGGTAACCGTGCAGCTGAGACCCGAGGGATTCAAGCGGGCAATAGCGGAAGAGCAAGGGGCAGCGTGTTGCAGGCAGAGGAAAGCAAGTGCAAAGGCCCTGGGGTGAGATAAGCTTGGAGGGCTTGAGGAACAGAGTGTCAGTGTGTACACAGAGTGAGCAGAGGACGGTAAATGGACAGGGCCTGACACTGGTCCAGTGAATGCCCAGAACCCCTGCCCTGTGCCTGGCCCAGGCTGAGAGGTGTCAAGAACTCACTCAGCCCTCTGTGGCTGGATGACCTTACGCAAGTCCTGAGCCCGCATTCCCTGTCTGTAGAACAAGGGGCCAACAGAAAGCCCCTGAGTACAGTTCCCAGATGCCACGGGCAGTACGGCCTGGCCGCAGCAGGTACGAGTGTCTTCTGAGCGGACAAAGCGGCGCTGTCCCCCACCCCTCCCCACTTTGTGCTTTGCAGTTCGGCCTGCCCGCAGGCCCTCCTCGTGGCGCCCCTGTCTGTGCCTGTGACCAGGCCCCCAGAGCCCCCTGGGGAAGGGGGCAACTTTCCGCCGATCCTGGGGAGGTGGCCGCGGCTTCTGTAGCACTTCCACACACGCATTGCCATGGAAACGGGAGGGCCAAGCACGCGCACACGCACGTGTGTGTGTGTGTGTGTGTGTGTGTGCGCGTGTGAGTGTGGCTAGGGGAGCAGCCCCCCACCCTGTTCCTTCCACTTTGTGCACACTCCTAGGCGGAGGCCCCGCAGCTGCGTCCTCCCTCGTTCACTGACCACGCACCCACTGGGACCGAAGAGCCTGGCCTCAGTCCTGCGACGGCCCTCCAGGAAGACCTTGCTATTGGGAGCGACAAGCAGCGGCCTGCGAGACAATGACCGAGAGATGGGCCAAGGGGCAGAGCAGGGAAAGAAGAGAGGCTTTGGTGGGCGCCTCCAGACCCCAGGCAGGATGGCAGCCGGTGCAGGGTCAGCGTGGGGTGCCCCAGATGGGAAAACCAAGGCTTAAGAAACAGTAGGCGGGGGAGGGGGGGTTTCCTGCAACAGCCAGATGGGCCCCAGAAGCAGCCGACAGGCAGCGCAGGGATCTGGTACATGTCGGATTTGGAAGGATTCTGAGGCACCTACCCCAGCTTGCCCCGGCCCTGTGGCACCCCAGTGTCACCTCCAGGCAGGTCCATGTGTCTGAGTCGCGGCCTGGTCTGTAGTCCCCGGGCCTCCGGCCCGCCGTTCCTCCACGGCCACCACCTCCTGCAGCTGTCCACGCCTCTGTGACAGCAAGTGCAGCTTCGTCCCTGCTTATCAGAGCCGCTCGGGGAAGCCCTCATCATGCAGTTGCCCACGTTTAAAAACTAATAGCGCATGAAGCAGTCTCAGGCCGTGAAGGTGCAAGTGGGCAGGAGAGCAGACCTCGCCGTTCCCCTGCATGTCTGCACCCCCAGCCCCCCGCCACTGTGGCCCTGGCTTGCGGTCCCAGCCGCCTCCCCGGGGCCCTGCGCACGCGCTCTGCCTCCCTGGGGTCTGGCCCAGGTGCTTCAGAAATCAAGTTCCCTTCCCATTGATTTCCTTGATTGCTGCCGGCTTGCGTGATTGATTGGAGGGCAAGCAGAGCCGGCTTCCCGTCAGATTTGAGTGCGTGCCCTCCACTTCCAGCCCTTCAAGGAGCTGACGTTCACCACGCATTCAACAAACACCTACTGGGTGCTCGCTGTGTGTCACGTCCCGGCCAGGCTCCAGGGATGTGCAAAGGCATGTCACCATTCAGTCCCTGCCTTCAAGGTGCTGGCAGTGGGCAGACAGACTCATGAGTGGTGACACTATGAGGTACAAGGCACTGGACAAGTCTGTGGAAGCTCGGAGGAGGGCTGGCCTGCTCTGGCGGGGTGGGGGTGGGGGGGTCAGGGAAACTTCCCGGGGAGGAGGTATTTGAGCAGGCCTTGAAGGACAAGTAGAAGTCACCCAGGCAGAGGGACCCACAAGGCCTTCGGGACTGGCCCAGAAGAAAGAGAGGTTCTCTTCCCAGCAGCCCAATCCAAATCCCAGAATGCCATCTGTTCACGTGGGTGACCTGTACGTCTGGGAACCAGTGTCAGATGCCCACGTCCGGGGCCAGATATGGCCTCAGCCCACCTGGACCGAATGAGCATATGGCCTGAATGGGGCGGAGGGAGAGCATCCTCTGCAGAAAACTAGGTACTCTTAGCCGGGAGGTGAGGGAGGCAGAGCCTGGCACACAAAGTGCACGAATCCTTGAGGAAATGCTGAGAGTCAAGTTGCCATCGCCCAGGCTCACTTGGAGGGAGGCCCGAGAGGCAAGGACAAGTGGCAGCTCAGGCCCTGAACCAACAGGGCCTCCAATGCCGGGTGAAGGGTGTGGTGCGTTAGCCCGTGGCACTCTCTTCTCTCCCCCCAGGCCTATGAAGCCGGGACACCCAGGCCCCATGGGGACCTACCAAGTGCAAATCTCCAGGCAAGGCAGTCTGGGAACATAAGTGCCCAGGGGTCAGGGGGCTCAAAGTTGGGTGAATGGGCAGGAAAAGTTCAGGCTGGAGCAAAGAGAAAACTGCCAGGCTCCGGGCTCCCTCCTCCACCCCATTTCCAATCCAGAATATTTCTCAAGAGCAGACAAAGCGGGAACTTGTGGCTCTGACCACTAGGACTGTTGGGAAGATGAAAGGGAGCAGGTGGCAGCAGGGCCAAGGCTGCGCTGGGAAAGCAGCGCTCACGTCTCCCGGCTGAACGAGGCCAGATGACACCCTGCCCCCACCCTTCCTCCCTCCCTCCCAGGGACTCAGTCTTTGCTCAGAAAATACGAGTTCATTAATAGCTTGATTAATCACACCTCATATTTTCATGGTGCTTTTAAAAATAAAACATTTGAAAGCACTTTCACACCCACCCTGGGCCTCAGAGTTACATGGGCAGGTCTCATCATCCCAGGCTGCAAGTGAAAAAGGGGGGCTCAACTTCTGAAGAGCAACAGGGCAGCGGCACATGGCCATGCAGGAGCCTTCTCCCTGCCCAAACTCCGCCCGCAGGCCTCTCTGCACAACCTCTGGCTCTCCCAAGAGTGAAGTGGCCACCCTTGGCAGAGCTGCTGAAATTCAAGGGAGAAGAAGGGGGTAGTCATTCAGTCACTCAACAAACACTCCATCCGTATCCTGGGCTCCCACCCCAAGCAAGTACAATAGTGCACAAACTATCCTGTATGTACCAATTCTGAATGCACCCTGGAGGGAGGCTCAGGGCACAGGTGGACACTAGGGCGAGTGACAGAGAGTCAGAGAGTGTGGACCCAGGAAGGCATCCCAGAGGAAGTGGCACACCTGCTGAAACTTAAAGACTGGATGAGAGTTCCCAGATGGACCTCATGGGGCAGGTCTGCCATGGGGTCCACTCCATTAGCTGCTCCCTCATCCACCTCCCCACTGCCCCTCCTGCCTCCCTCCACCTACCTGTTCATGCAAGAAGATCTCATCATTCCCTTGCACACAGCTCTCCAGAGGCTCCCACTGCCGTTGCAATAAAATCCCAGCTCCTTACTGGACTGGACCCTAAAGGCCCCAGGTCAGGCCCCTGCTCCCTGTCTCTCATGAGTCTTCCCTGCCCTCTCTCAACTTTGGCCATGCTGACCTCCTCACGGGCCTCGCACAAGCCCGGCTGTTCTCTGCTGCTCCCTTTTCCTCAAACCCTCTTCCATCTGGCTTTGGCATTCAGGGCTCTGCTCAGCTGTCACCTGTGCAGAGACATCTGCCCTGAGTTCTCCTCCCCTCTAGAGCCCTTGCACCCACACCCTTTCTGAAATAGCACCCCTTTTACCTGCGTCATCACCCTCAGCAACATCTAGAATCCTCTATTTTGTTTTGTTTCTCCAACTTGGAGAGCAGGGACTGTGTTTGTCATGCTCACTGTATCCCAGAACAGTTCTGGCACTCCAGAAGTATTTGTTGAATGAATGAATGAATGAATGAATGAATGAATGAATGAATACATTTCAGGTCATGGGAGCACTCTGGGAGGGAAGGGAGTCAGTCCCAGGCTCAGCTCTGGCCAAGCCCCCACCTGCTTCCACATACACCAAGATGAACCCACGTCGTCTCCCAAGCCCTTCTCCCTCGTTGTTCATTGTGCAGGAGATGCTGGGGATGGGGACTGCTTGGAATGTTGCTCCCACCCTTAATGGGGTGTCCGGAGCAGGGGTATCAGCTGGGGCAGCTTGGACAGCCAGTGCCCTCCCAAGACAGGTGGGGGCCAGCTGGCCAGCCCCAGGGCTCACTAGAAGTGGGGTTCATGCCTCGGGGCCTGGGCTGTATGCAGGTGACCAAGAACCCACTGAGGATCTGCCAGTTAGTGAAAGAGGTTTTCTAACTGATTTCCAGTAAGGCAGCTGGGCCACACGTCCTTTGCAAGTGGGAGAGGCTTGGCTGGGGCATGGTGAACAGAGCCTCTGGGGAAGTGAAGGCTGGCGTTCAGAGCATGCCAGGGCAGTCTGGTTGGTGGGACCTGTACCTGCCAGCCTTCCTGCAGCCCCTGAGTGTCTGTCCCGGCAGAGTAATCCTTCCATGTTCATTGCTCAGCAGCCCCGAGGGCAGCAGCAGTAGGCGGCCCGCTCCGCCTCCCCAGTTGCTAATGCTGGCCCGAGGCAGCCTTGAGCTGAGCGGCAGGGACCAGGGTGGATAGGCTGGCTGAAGACAAAGGCCTTAGCTGCCCACTTGTTTCTCCTGTGTAAGAGCTACAGCACCAGTGAGCCCAGGCCCTGGATGCAGAGAGGGCAAAACGGTATGTGTGCTTTCCTGGGAGAGTGAGGTGGGGGAACTCTCTTTCTAGAGGAAGTGACAGTAGAACTGGGCCCTGAGGAGAAGGAAGAAGAGTGGTGGCAGAGGAGGGAGGAAGGGTGTTTGAGACATAGAAGACTGTGGGCAGAGACCTAGAGGGGGTGGGGGTGGTGCCTAGGAGTGATCAGTTGATGTTTCTGCACAGGAAGGCTGGAGAGTTGTCTGTGCTGGAACAGAAGACTCAGGGATGCCAGCAAAAGCACTTGGCCCCATCCTGAAACACCCGTGGGAGCCAGGCACACAGCGGAAACTAGAAGAGGCAGGCCTGGGGTAGGGCAATAGGGAGCGGTGGGGACTGTGGCAAACTAGAGCGCTCGTGCCTCATGGGAAGGCTCACCGATCATTTGGCCCTGAGCATGCACTGCTTAGTGCTCACTTTGTTTTAGCAAAGTACGGGATTCACGTCAAGGAGAAAGATGCTCACTCTGGTGGCCTGTGTTATGGAGGGGGAGAGACCCGCGGCTCATGCTCCACCTTAGTTCAGGCAAGGGGCCTAAGTGGGACAGTGAGGGGTCAGGCAGATCACAGGTGCTGACCACAGGATGGAGACCGCATGGTGGGCTCCGGGGCCAGAGGATGGGAAGCCAGCTCTGGCCACCCAGGAAGCTTCTAGTAGCTCCAAGAGTGGGGCCTGAATCTACCCCTACCCGTGGCCTCAGAGTGTCCTTGGGAGAGGGCATAGCTGCAGCCTGGAGGGTGCCCCCTGGGTCCACCCGGTAAATGCCTCCCCTCAGGGTGAGGAAGGGAGGCCGCACCAGCGTGGCGTGACAGAGGTGCTGGAGAAGTGAGCTATGTCCCTTACTGGTCACAGTACATTTATTTTTCATTAGCAGTTAAATGCAGACATGAGGGATTGTGCTGGGTTCAGCGGGCAGCTGACGTGAGCAGTGCTTGGTGCCGCAATCAATAGGGAGGCTAGAGGGCCACTCACTGCCCGTGCCCCCGGCCGGGACCCCAGCCCACCCAGCCCCGAGCCAGCAGGCAGGCCCCGGCCATTGCATCGAGCCTCTGCAAGGTGAGGCGCAGGGAAGCCCGGAACCTGCCACTAAGGGGTCCCGTCCCCCGCTGGAGCCGGTGACCCCTACCCCCAGCCCCCTCCAGGCCCCATGCAGTGGTCAAGAGTGGCCCCGCTCTGTGCAGCCCTCGGGTCTGTGGAGATAGTGTGTCTAAAGAGGCCCCTGGCCTGCCAGCTCCCCACTCCAGGCCCACGCACAGAGCTCACGCTCCCGTTCACAGTCCACATCTTAGGAGGCCTGAGCCTGCCCCAGCCCTGCCCTCGCTGAGTGGCGAGTGGCTACCGAGTGGCAGTGAAGAGCGAGTGTAATAACAAAAATGAGGTGGGCCCCCACGCACTCTGTGAGTCCAGAGTGCGAGCCAGGGGGTCCGAGGTCTGTGACTTCCCCTGGGAGCTCAGCGTCCGTCTGTAAGATGTCTAGGCGGCAGCTCCGCTCTGCCGCACCCCCACCTTCCTCAGCCTCAAACAGACCCCAGGGGGCACTGGCAGAGCCCCCGAGGTATATCCGATGGGGCAGGATGGAGAAAGGGGAGCTTTGTTTTCCCAGCTGCCAGTGTGGTTGCTGGGCAGGTTGGCCTTCGTCTTGGAGCTGAAGGAAAGGGCGCAGGCCCCAGCCAAAGAGCTCACGAGAGGCAGAGACAAGCTGGGGAGAGGCCATGGTGGGGGCTGAGGGGTGAGGGCCCTCCTGCAGATGCTGTCTTGCTGAGTCAGAAATGCCCTCCACCTCCCACACAAGGGCATGACTCCCCACCCCCATCCTGAGGGCAAGGCATTGGTGGCTCTGTGCCTCAGTTTCCTCATCAGCCCTCAACCAAGAAGACGTTGCTCTGAGGGCTGCTGAGCTGAGGGAGAGAACCCCTTTGCCATTGGAAATGCAAAACCACTAGGCCCTGGCAGCAGTCAGCGTAGGCCGAGCACGGTGCCTTTTCTCATCTCATCCTCACAATAGCCCAAAGAGCGGGGTGCTCCCTCTGGCAGGCGGGGAGACGGGCTCGGGGTGGGGGTGGCATGCTTGAAGTCGCACCAGGTTTTAGCCTCTCAGCCAGCATTCCCAGCTCACCTGAGCTGGCCCAGAACACCTACAGGACCAGGCATGGATCCCCTCCCCAAAATCACGGTCTTGGGGTGGAGAGGGCAGACTCCCACCTTGGAAAGGGAGGCCCTATGCAAACGGCAAAGAAAGGGCAGTGTGGATGCCCTCCAGCCAGAGAGGGAGCCAGGTCTTCTTGCGTTAGAAGCCCTCTGTGGGTTTTGGACTGCCCCCCAAAAGGGTAGGCGGGAGAAAACCCAAGAGGCTGCCTACATGAGGCCCCTCCAGACTTTCCCAAAGGGCAGATGGGACCTCAGTGTCACAAATGACAGAATGCCTAACTCACCCAAGGTCACTGCTAGCAAGGAGCGGAGTTGGTGGCTAAAGCCCAAGTTCTTCCCTCTTTTTTTTTTTTTAATAATGATTTTTTATTATATTATGTTAGTCACCATACAGTACATCCCTGGTTTCCGATGTAAGGCTCGATGATTCATTAGTTGCGTATAACACCCCGTGCACCATGCAATACGTGCCCTCCTCACTACCCATCACCGGCCTATCCCATTCCCCCACCCCCCTCCCCTCTGAGGCCCTCAGTTTGTTTCTCAGAGTCCATAGTCTCTCATGTTTCATTCCCCCTTCTGATTACCTCCCCCCTTTCCTTATCCCTTTCTCCCCCTACTGATCATCCTAGTTCTTATGTTCCATAGATGAGAGAAATCATATGATAGTTGTCTTTCTCTGCTTGACTTATTTCACTAAGCATTATCTCCTCCAGTGCCGTCCATGTTGTAGCAAATGTTGAGAACTCATTCTTTCTGGTTGCTGAGTAATATTCCATTGTATATATGGACCACAACTTCTTAATCCAGTCATCTGTTGCAGGGCATCTCCGCTCCTTCCACGATTTAGCTATTGTGGACAATGCTGCTATGAACATTGGGGTGCATAAGGCCCTTCTCTTCACTACGTCTGTATCTTTGGGGTAAACACCCAGTAGTGCAATGGCTGGATCATAGGGTAGCTCAATTTTTAACTTTTTAAGGGACCTCCACACGGTTTTCCAGAGTGGCTGTACCACCAAGTTCTTCCCTCTTTATGCCCAGAGACCACTGTTGGCTGTAAGAGTGGGTTGTGCGGAAATCACAGTGGCCCCAAGGGAAGCCAGGCTGTTGGGGGCCTGTTTGGTGGGTAACTGGCTGGAGGCTGAGGGTACCCCCCCCATCCTCCCATTCCCTCCCAACTCACCCTTCTCCACCCTCCCAGAGGTCCTGCTGGTCCAACAGACTGTCAGACTGCTGTGGGGGGTTACCTACCTGTGTCATTAGCAACAAATGACTTGTGGGATGGTTGTGGTTTTCAGTTAAAATTAGAAGGAAGCCCATATTCAGGTCTCCTTGAAGGGGCGGGAACTGGCCTAGGTCCCTCAGGCTCCCAGACACACTCTCCTGACTCCCACTCTGTCCGGGCCCACTGGCAGCCCAGGCTCTCCCCCTGGGCCTCTCTTATAGAGCTGTCGCCAGCAACCCCCCACGCCCCACCTCGCAGCTGCCCCCTCGCCTCCTTCATTCATGTGCTATTTTCTGAGCACCTCCTACTTCCAGGGGCCAGGAATGAGGATGAACCCAGAAGTGGCCCCAGAGACAGCCAGGCACAGGAGCAAGGGACCCTGCCCACCTGCCCTGCTGGGGTCCTCTCCCTCCCTCCAGCGTTCTCTGGACCTCCTAGGGTGGTGGGCTGCCTCCACAGGACCCTCAACTTCTTCTACCTGAGTCACAAAGAGCCCTAACCTGCCGTGTGTGGAGGGCCCCCTAAGTGCTGGCACACCTACCCTCGTCTCATTTCACCTCTCCAAAGTCTTCAGAAGTGGGTGGGCTCCCCCCATTTTACAGAGGGGACACTGAGGCTCAGGGGCGCATTCAGTAGCCTAGATTGCTGGGCTGGAAGTGGCAGCCTGGCCTCACTCTCCTCCCGTCAGTCCCACCAGCTGCCTTCCCAGGGCCCGGCCCCAGCCCCTGAATGGGCACGTAGCCCCCAAGGGCCCTGAAGGCCTGGCAGAGGCCCCGGCTCACCTTCCTGCTTTGCCCCCGCTGCAGGTGCCCAGCAGAGCGCCACGGTGGCCAACCCGGTACCCGGCGCCAACCCGGACCTGCTTCCCCACTTCCTGGTGGAGCCCGAGGATGTGTACATCGTCAAGAACAAGCCGGTGCTGCTGGCGTGCAAGGCCACGCCTGCCACGCAGATCTTCTTCAAGTGCAACGGGGAGTGGGTGCGCCAGGTGGACCACGCAATTGAGCGCAGCACGGACGACGGCAGCGGTGAGCCAGGAGGGGCGGCCAGGCAGGGCCAGTTGAAGGGGAAACGAGTCTCAGCCTCAGGGAAATGGAGCCCCAGGGAGGGGCTTATAGTTGCCGCTGGCTGCGCCCCCGTGAGCAGAAGGCCGCGGTGTCACCAGCCCTGAGCCTGCCACCCCAGCTCCCCAGACGAGGCAGGGCTCCCACATCCGGGGCCCCACCCTCACCAGACCTCACCGTCGGTGGGGGCATGAGTAAAAGGGAAGCCCCCTGCACACGCCCCAGGATTCCGTGGTTGGAGGGGGGGAGTCCCACCGCCACACCGGAGCCCGGGCTGGGCCAGGGGCAGCCTGGTGAGAGGTGCCAGCCAAGAAAGGCAGTTTGGAGGGTGAAGGTCCCCGATGGTGGAAGAGTTCACAGACCTCACACTCTGATTGTTTGATCCGTGTGCCCCCGTTCACTCATGTGCACGTTCCCCGAGCATCCACTTCCATGCTGGTCACACAGCCACCGCCCTCAGAGAGCCCCACCCCTGCCGAGAGGTGGGCAGCACGGTGACCTCTCAGTGAGTCCTGGGAGCTATGGCAGCAAGAGGAAAGCAGGACTGAAGCTCCTCAGGGGAGGTGATGTGGAAACGAAGGGGTTACGAGAGCTAGTCAGAGAGAGGAGAGGGGAGCGGCATTCCAGGAAAGGGGCTCAGCTCGAGCAAAGGCTTGGAGTCAGAGACGTGGGTGTGCTGTCAGGGTCAGCAGGGAGGGTAAGAGGCGTGCACAGGGACCAGTGAGTGGTGCCATCTGGAAGACTCACCCATCGGGCTCTGGAGTGAGGTCACAGTCCCATGCGATTTCAAACTGCTGGGAGGTATGGCCAGAGCTGTAGGTGACACTTGGGGCCCGTGGGGGTGAGGGGACTGATAGAAGAGGCAGACCCAGAGACACTGAGGAGAGGGAACCAGTGAGACTGAACTGAGACGTGGAGGGAGGGGTTCCAGGGACAGCAGGCTGACTCAAGAAGTTCCCTTTCCATGGGACGCCCCATTTTCTGCCCCTACCCTGGCCTTAGGCAGCAGGTGGACAATGGGGATGTGAGCAGAGAGCCCTTGTTTGGGTCCCAGCACTCCCCAAGGGCAGGCCTGGGGGAGCTAACTACAGCCTCTCTTCCTCCTCACTAGCTGGACCCCAGTTAGGTTGACTTCCTCTCCCTTCCTTGGCACGTTGTGAGGCCCCACACACGAGGAGCCCTCAGGCTGAGTCCGAGACACACAGCACACACCCGTGGGCCACCAGTGTGAGGCCGGAGCTGCGGTGCAGACGAGGACAGGCAGGCCGTGCCCAGGACAGCTCATGCTGATGTCAAGGCAGGCGAGAGACCCGGAGGGGTGGCGCAAGCCGCCAGGCAGGAGGGTCTGGTAGCCCAGGAAAGAGGAGGGGTAATTTCCAAGCGCGAGTCTCATTGCAATGAGCATTTCCCAGGCCGAAGGGTCAGAAGATGCAAACACTGGAGTGGTGGGCCAGCCTGCCGAGACCCAGGTGGGGGCCGAAGGGGCTCTGGGGGGCAGGCAGTGAGACACAGAACTGTGGCAAGTTGGTGCTGCACAGGAGGAGACTGGAGGAAGGGGCCCTGCTGGGGAGAACATGGCAGCTCTCACAATAACCGGGATGCGAGCAAAGGTAGCTGTGAGTTTAGGCAGCGGGTGACTTAGTCCTCAGAACCAGCCTGACGTGTTACAGATGGCTGTGACTCATCCAGGCCCCAAAAGAGTTCCAGCCAAACATTCAGGTCCCTAGGAGTCACACCTGACTCTCCCCTACCAGAGTCGGCAGGGGCTGGTCTCCTTCCCGCCAAGTGTCAGGTCCCCAGCTAGCCGTTCCCGCCCAGGCCCCGGAGCTCCGCAGTGCCCTGCCGTATGCACAGCTGCTGCTTGCAGCTTCTCTCTTGCAGTCCCCAGAGGTTAACTCTGTGCCAGGCCTAGGTTAGCCCCCAAGATGACCCCCCACCTTCAGACCCCACCTTCAGACCCCAGCAGAGTACCAGAAGCCTCCCTGCCCCTGCAACTTTAGGGCCTGTTGGGAGTGTCTGCCTTCCCCGCCCCGGGCCTCTGTTTCCTCATCTGCAAAATGGGGGTAAGGAGGGTCCCCTTTCAGATTGGTGGGGGAAGCCATGAGATCTCATGCACCCTGTGTGAGCCCAGTTCCAGGCCTTCCCTCTCTTCCCACCACACACTCAGGGCCCAGCACCACTTTGGGGCGTGATGAGGCCCCCCACTGCTGTGACACAGCCCCCAGGGAGAGGACAGGGGAGCAGAAGGAAGCTGTAGCCAGACAACTGCCTTCCCGCATCATTGAGGGCCTGTCTGGAACTTCTTAGAAGGCTCTAGGCCAGTCTCCTACTGCTCCCAGCCTCCCCTTCCAGGCTTCCCCACACATCCCTCCTTGTCTCCTGCCCTCAGGAGGTCTGGAATCCAAGGCTTGGCTGAGACCCAGGTCAGTGCCTGCATAGCCGTCACAGGCTGGGCCACACATGCCAAGAGCCACCACGCACTCCCCAGCAGACTCTTCTGGCCTTGCTCCCTTCAAACCAGGCAGAGAGCAGAGCTCCTGGGGACATATCCCTCCTGTCATCACTGCGGCCCTTTCCTGCCCTGAGCACACAGACTCAGGCCTCCCACGGCCGGCACATCTGACTGTGTATTGATCTTGTTGATTTCTCCGCCCAAAGCCATTGAGGCCTTTGAGAAGAGACAGCTTCCCCTGCTCACGAACAGATGGCACTGCAGCGCACAGTGGTGCCGCGCAGACACTCAGGCCGAAGACCCTGACCCAGAAACATTCCGTTGTCAGGCAGGTATGGGGGGTCCTAGGTCAGCGCAGATCTGAAGCCCCACCCTTCCTGGGTAGCTGGGTGGACACCCCAGGAGACAGCACCCCTGTCTTCCCCTCACTTGTCCCCATTCTGCATCCAGAAGGCCAGGAGAAGGGACCAAAGCCTGAAAACCCTCAAACCCAAACCTGCTAATGTTATAAAAGCCCAAAATCTGTGAGACCAAGCCCTAGAGTCCCACGTGGGAGTGTAATGTATTGTTAAACGAACGGATTATTAGAAGCAGATTGGTGAGAACGTGAGAACCTAAGCCCCAACTTGGCCTCAGAGCCCCACCCTCCACCCCTCTAACCCTCCACTTCCCAAAAATACGCAGCACGCCCACACCGGGGCCTCCCCATGTGCCCACAGCATTTACATACCCACTCACACCCCACACATGCCAGGGCCAGCAGGGACCCTGCCTCCTTCCTCCCCTGGCATCTGCTCAGTGACCTGCAGGGAGGAAGGCACCGTCTTCACATCAAGGACCAGCAGGGCAGTGTCTGGGTCTCCCCCTGGGTCCACCACCCTCCTGGAGCATGTGGGCCTCAAGGGCACTGCCTGGATCTGGGACATCATGGACAAACTTGGCCCTCATTCATGGCAGCAGGAAGGAGATGAGGGGGTGGCAGTGGCAGGACAGAGGGGAGAAAGAAATAGGAGTGCTTAAATTTAGTGCTGTTCTCCCCAAGCTGAGTTGCCTGAGCTCCCACCACCACCACGGGGGATGCAACAGTCCATCCATCCATAGACATGTCCACTCAGGAGAGGTACCTAGTTCAGAAAGCTCTGACAGTCTCTCACCACTAACCCCAGAGGCTTAGAGCTGGAGGGCCCTGTCACCACCCCAACTGAATGCACGGCTCCTTCTCAGTTGCCCTAAGACTCCGTGTGCTTGACAGGTAGCTGGAGCCCAGGGCCCTCTTCCTGTATACAGACCCTGTGAGGGACCCTGGGTTCTCAGCCCTCACCCTACCCCCAGAGAACGCACACATTCTTCACCTTCAAGAAAAGAGGTGGCAGGCAGTGCCCAGAATGGAGGGAGCTCAGCCATGACGACCTCAGCCAGAGGTGGACACGGCCCCCCACCTCCAAGTCTCCCGTGAGAACTTGCCGGGGGCAGGGCCAAGTGGGAAAAGTCTGGGGACCCAGTGTGGAAGCTGGAGAGATTCAGGAGGAGGGGTCTGGGAGTGGTCAGGGAAAGACATGTTAGGGAAGGTAAGAGGGAACACAGCCTCCAGGCCTGCCTTCTCAGCTAGGCTGCCCCTCCTCCCGCAGTGCAGCCCTAATTGAATTTCTCTGTTAACAATGGAAACACATTGGCTGCCCGGCCTCTCTCCCTTCTCCTGATAAGCCAATGACCCGAGGGAAATTGGGGTCAGGAGAAGGAGAAATTGGAAACAGTCTTTTCTCACTCCTGGGGACACTGGTTTTGGCCAAGGGCCAGGGGACCGGAAGAGGGCTGGTATCTCCCCTTCTGGGTCCTCAGAGGCTCTGGGCCCCCTGGTGCCCCATTTTCTGGGTCCAGGTGTGGCAGAGGGTAGGGGGGCTCCGTCTGTCCTTGAGAGGGGTCCCTTCAGCCCAGTGCAGTCAGGGTAGAGATACCCGTCACCGGCCAGCTTCACCTCTGCAGACTGCCCCCCCTCACCCCCACCACCGTTTCCCCCGTGAAATGGGCGGGGTGAACCCCCGAACACACTCTGGATTCAGACAGCCCTGAGCGGCTACAGCAAGTCACCGTCTCTCTAAGCCTCTGTTTCCTTGTCCATAGAGTGGGGGCAATACCGTCCAAGGGAGGAGATTGAAGAAAATAAGCCCGCATGTGGGAGACCCTGGCTAAGCCCCAGGGGTCTATTATCATACTACATAATCGCAGTAATTATATGGTTAATAGCTGTTATTACATTATCACATGTCAGAACCTACCTGCTAACCCCCAGGGAGGTGAACCAGATCCTTCCTCACCTTGTTTTAACCACAAAGCCCCCGAGCTAGCGTGTCTGCCCCAGCCCTTCTGCCTTGGGTCCTTGAAGGCCAGCCCTTGTAGCCCAAAGCTCTTCTGGGCTGTTGTCTCTGCGACGTAGAGATGTTTCTGTGGCTCGAGGGAGACAGGCGTTGCTAACAGAGTATAACGAATGGAAGTGCTAAGGACTGGCTCCTGGCCTTCAGGAGAGAGAAATGGAGCACCCTGTGGAGCTCCCCCAGAGTTCCTTCCAGGCTAAGGGTTGACCTCAGGGTCCACTCTCCTTCTGAGCAGAGTAGCCGTGGTGGTGCAGGGACCCCCACAGATCTGGGTGGCAAGAACTGTATGAGGCATGGCACAACCAGGACCCTGGCTACCCACCCCTCCTGCCCCCCAGGGCTGCCGGCCATGGAGGTCCGCATCAACGTCTCGAGGCAGCAGGTGGAGAAGGTGTTTGGGCTGGAGGAGTACTGGTGCCAGTGTGTGGCGTGGAGCTCCTCGGGCACCACCAAGAGTCAGAAGGCCTACATCCGCATTGCCTGTGAGTCCAGGGCCTGGCCCTTGGCTGGGGCGGAAGGAGGGTATCACCAGGGGTAAGGGTCTGGTCCTGCCTTGATGGGTGGAGAAAGTGCCTCTGCACACTGCCCAGCCACCCCCGTGTCCCCCTAGTCACTTGGCACTTTCTCCTGCCATGCACCATGGCCCCTGCGGGACCAGGAGACAGGGCCAGCCAGGCTGAGCCGGCATGAGGCATTCAGGCTGGAGGACACTCTTGCTCTTCTCTCAGATTTGCGCAAGAACTTCGAGCAGGAGCCACTGGCCAAGGAGGTGTCCCTGGAGCAGGGCATCGTGCTGCCCTGCCGCCCACCAGAGGGCATCCCCCCGGCTGAGGTGAGAGGGGCTCTGCTGCCCACTCCGCAGGTGGGTAGGGCTCCCAGGTCTCGGGTCCTGCCTGCCCTGACGCCCCCAGTGGCTACTCGCGCTCCAGGTAGGGCCAGCACGGGCGGGCAGTGCAGTGGCATGGCTCCCTCCCCCAGGTGGAGTGGCTCCGGAACGAGGACCTGGTGGACCCGTCCCTGGACCCCAATGTGTACATCACAAGGGAGCACAGCCTGGTGGTGCGACAGGCCCGCCTGGCCGACACGGCCAACTACACCTGCGTGGCCAAGAACATCGTAGCGCGTCGCCGCAGCGCCTCAGCTGCTGTCATCGTCTACGGTGGGCCCCAGTGCTGGTGGGGCAGAGGGCCCCAGGTGCAGGGAGACGGGCGACGATGGTGGGTGGCTCCCCATGGAGCCAGGGCCCAGGGGACCAGGCTGTGGCCTCCCTGGGAAGGACAGGGAGAGGGCTTGCTGTGGCTGTCCAGGAGCCAAGGGGCGTATCTGGGCAGAGGTGTGGGACAGGTTGGTGGTCCTCTCTGGCGAGACCATCCCTTGGGTTACCTGTGGGCCAGGGACATAGTGCAGGCGGAGATGAGGGCACAGGATGGGAGTCTAGGAAAGGTGACGGACCACAGGCACCCCAGGAGCAGGCAGAGGGGACGGGTGCAGGAGTTGCCCTCCTGAAAGACTGGGGTCTGGGCCGGAGGAGCATGGGAGCTGCAGCGAGGGCCGGCTGCCCTGAGCCCTTGCAGAGCCTGCTGGGAGAAGGGCTGTGGAGCGGGTCCTGCCAGGCCCCAGGGGCCAGCAAGCACAAGCATGGGCTCCCCTCCAGGGCTTCTCTGCCAGCACAGCCACAGCCTGCCCCGTTCCAGCTCACAGCCCCTCTGCCCTCCTGCCCTGGCCCCTGGGCCAGCGTGTCTGAGGAAGCCCCCGCTCCCTGACCCCAGTCCTTCTCTGTCCGGCCAGTGAACGGTGGGTGGTCGACGTGGACCGAGTGGTCCGTCTGCAGCGCCAGCTGTGGGCGCGGCTGGCAGAAACGGAGCCGGAGCTGCACCAACCCGGCGCCTCTCAACGGGGGTGCCTTCTGTGAGGGGCAGAATGTCCAGAAAACAGCCTGCGCCACCCTGTGCCCAGGTACCAGCGGCCGCTGCCTCCCGCATCGCTCACCACGCCATCTCCGTGCCCTGGCTCCATTGTGCCCACCAGCCTGCCCCCCATGGCTCCATCCCACCCGCCTGCACGCAGGGCCAGGCTCAGTCTAAGGCTGGGATGGGGTTTAGTGTGATTGGAAGCAGGGCTTGGTCTGTGTCCAGGCGAGGCCTTGACAGAGGGCCTGAGTCAGTCTGAGGTACAATCAGGACAGGTACAGACGGTGTGGGGCAGGGGCAGGGCACCGCCTGAGCCTACAGAACCACCTGTGCCTGGAATCACAGGGTCATCGTGGGACCGAGTGCCCTTGCTGCCCCAGGGCCAGGACGGCCCCCTAGTGCGGCTAGAGCAAAGCAGGCCCGGCATCATCGTGCCTCCCGTCATTAGCATGCGTCATTCAGGCCAGCTGGACACCAGAGGGTGTGCTCCTTACCACAGCATTGCACCTAGGTCTGGATGCCCAGCAGGGCCACGCTGGCCAACTGCCTAGGCTGCCGCCCGGGCTGACCGCACCGTCTCCTCTCTGTTCCTGTCTCTCGTCTAGTGGATGGCAGCTGGAGCCCATGGAGCAAGTGGTCGGCCTGTGGGCTCGACTGCACCCACTGGCGGAGTCGTGAGTGTTCTGACCCAGCACCCCGCAATGGAGGCGAGGAGTGCCGGGGCACTGACCTGGATACCCGAAATTGTACCAGCGACCTCTGTGTGCACAGTGAGTCCTCCCTGTCCCAGGAGTCCTCTTGATTTTGCCAGGATTGGCCCTGACCAGCCCCAGGAAGGTGAAGGCTAAGGGAATCAGTCCTCTGCCACAGGCTGTACCCCCTCTCCAAAGTTTAGGACCCTTGGGAACTCCCCATCCCTAATATACCCACACATGTGCCTGTGTATACCCCAGTACCTCTCCTGCCTCTCCTGAAACATGCATACATGTGAACCCTTCCCATGCACCCCAGGCTCCTGGATCCCCTCCTCTCCTGCAGTTTCACCTCCAAGTGGTCCCCCAAGTGCACACACAAGTCCTATGGGGACACTGGCCTTGTGAGGCCTGTTAATTACAAGGCCATAACTAACAATTAAAGATCTCTGTTGGATTTTTTTCTCTACAACACACCCTCCCCCATTCTTTCAATTAAAAACCTAATTATCTGTGTCAATTCCTTTCTGATGGACATTTCTTCCATTATGCAAAGCCCTTCTAAAATCAATATAGCTTCCTCCAGGCAATCACCCCCTCCCCAGCCCTGCCTCAGGCCTGGGGAGGCAGACAAGGAGAAGAGCCGTGGCACCCCTGCTTCTGGCCCAAGGACATGACTAGGAATCAGATTAGCAGACCCCCCCCCCCAGGAAGAAGAGCCCCTACTTTGGGGATCCCAGGAACTTCTGCCAGCCCCAGCTGCCCTGTGCCCCAGAAGAGTAGGTTCAGCCTAGCAGCCCACGAGGGCTGTCTGGGGAAGTGTCTCTTCCCCTCCTCCACCCTTCAGTAGCAGCGACCTCAGACCGAACGAGCAGTGAGCACTGTGATTTGCCCAGAGTGACACAGCAAGGTGGTGGCAGATGTGGGGCTGAGACGCGCACATGCTGACTCCGTGCTCCCTGCCGCCAGCACCCGCAGCCCCGCTAGTGCTGATGCCCAGTGAGTGAGCGCCTCATCCTCCTGGGCTGTAGACCGCTGACCTCTCCTTCCCGGCCTCCTGCACCCTTCCCCTCCCAAGGCCGCGCTCTTTCCCGCAGCTGCTTCCGGGCCTGAGGACGTGGCCCTCTACGTGGGCCTCATTGCTGTGGCTGTGTGCCTCCTCCTGCTGCTGCTCGTCCTCATCCTTGTTTATTGCCGCAAGAAGGAAGGGCTGGACTCAGACGTGGCTGACTCGTCCATCCTCACCTCCGGCTTCCAGCCCGTCAGCATCAAGCCTAGCAAAGCAGGTGGGGTGCCCCCTCGCTCTCCACATTCCTGCCGGGCCCCCACGCCAAGAGCTGCCCAACAGGTCACCTCAGTGACATCCCCTGAGTCTGTCTTTACCCTTGCAGACAATCCCCATCTGCTCACCATCCAGCCGGACCTCAGCACCACCACCACCACCTGCCAGGGCAGTCTGTGTCCCCGGCAGGACGGGCCAAGCCCCAAGTTCCAGCTCGCCAATGGGCACCTGCTCAGCCCGCTGGGTGGTGGGCGCCACACGCTGCACCACAGCTCGCCCACCTCTGAGGCCGAGGACTTCGTCTCCCGCCTCTCTACCCAGAACTACTTCCGCTCCCTGCCCCGCGGCACCAGCAACATGACCTATGGGACCTTCAACTTCCTCGGGGGCCGGCTGATGATCCCTAACACAGGTGGGAAGGACCCCAGAGTGCCCTGGGGAGCTCTAAGAGGCAAAACTAGCCTTTGTGTCCCTCCTAGAGGAGGGTGGGACAGCTCTGATGTCCTTTCTGGGCTGCTCAGCCTCACCCCAAGTGCTGAGCCAGGCCAGCAAGGAAAGGGAAGAGAGTTTTGGAGAGAATCCAGTCATGGCTGACAGTGGGGCCAGCACTGAGGCCATGGCCAGAGTGTCTCCTTTCTGTTACGTAAGGGCACAGGACTACCGTCCATTCGTTTACACGGTCAGCCGGCCTGTGTGTGCCGGACTCTGTGCTGGGCCCTGGGCCGAGAGGTAGGAGAGGTGCCAGCCCCAAGGAGCTGGCAAACTAGTGGAGAGATGGAGAGATGGCAGAGGACAAGTGCCTGGACGGGGGGCCGCTCTGCCCACCACCTCACGGACACCCTTCCGGCAGGTCCAGGATCGGGAATCCACAGGCCCGTTCCACAGTCATCTTTGAGCAAGCACGGCAGCCTCTGGTGTTCCCACCCTGAAAGTCTCTATTCCCTCAGCTCAGATGACCCCACGTGCCCCTGATTTTCTTACCCCTCTCCAGCTACTCCTGGTGCCTGTGCCCTAAATGGAGGTGTTTCTCAGAGCTCCCTCCTGGCACCCTCCCGCAGAGCAATCTCGCCTCCTCCGTGGCTTTACTCGCCACGTCTGTGCAGATCACTCCCACTCCTCCCTCCCCAGCCACATTTCTCCTGGGCGACAGAATCATACACCCAGCTGCCTCCTGGGCAGCTCCATCTGGATGTCTCACAGCACCTCAGATTCCTGGTGCCTAAAACAGCACTGTCTCCCACCCTCCCCCAGAACCTCCTGCTTCCTGGCTTTCCCCACCTCGGGGACAGCGGAGTCAAGCTGCTCAAGCCAGAAACTGGAGGTCACCTTGACCTCCTGCTCTTTTTCACTTTGCCCCCTCACCTCCACCACAGCTTTTAGTCAGTCACACACCAGTTCCGTCCTTCTTCCTCCTCAAATGCTCCTGCATCCTCCCGGTTCTCCTCTTCCCCATTGTCTTTTCTGGCTCAGGCCACCATACCTACCTCTCCCCTGGTTCCAGACAACAAGCACTCACCAACGAAGCCAGACTTAATCACGTCCCTCCCCTTCCTGAGCCCTTTTCGGGGCTCCCCATGCTCCCACATGAAGCCCACATGACCAGGCCACAATGAACTGTCTGTCCCCTCTGGCCAGCTGCCGTGGCCTCTACCGTCCTGTGCATTCTTTTTCTGCATGCGGCAGTCATGGTGGGCTCTTGGCACTCCAGACACACCATGCCGCCCTTCGCACACGCGGGTCCCTCTGCCCCACGCGCCGACTCATCTGCTGCTTCTCGCTCAGCGCTTGGCCTGGCAGCCCTCTCTCTGTGCCTCATGTCCTGCTCACGGGGCTGCTAGGATGATGAGGTGAGATGGTCCACGTGAAGCTCCTAGAAAGGGACAGGCGCACAGTGGGCCCTCAGAGACCCATCAGCCTTTCCTGCGCCCTGGGCCGGGGGGCTGCCGCCCCTCCCCGCTCTCCTCCAGCACCCTTTGCTACCATCCACTTGTCTTTCTACCCGCCAGGCTGAGTGCCTCAGGAGAGCAGGGCCCCTGGTTTTCCTCACTGCCCTGAGTACTGGACATGAGCACCACTGAATGTATACCTCCACCACAGAGAGCACTCGCACGTGGATCTCTGCGACCGTCACCAGCACTGGCGGCCGGTACCGGGAGGCATCACAGAGCTGGTGAAGGGAGCAGTAGCTGTAAATATGCCATCAGTGGCTTCCCTCTCCTGGGCTTCAGTTTCTGGGCAGTAGTGTCATTCCAACCAGCCCACCTCAGAGTTCACTCTGGAGCACAAATGTAAGCTTTTGGACTTGGTGGGATTAAGTCATAGAACTCCTTCCCCTCCCCAGTCACGTGCCTCTGAGGTCCCTCCTGATGTAGGGGCCCCTGTCCTAAAAGAGCAGGACGGTGGAGCAGGACCACTCCTTGCCGTCCCCAGAAGAACTCTGCAGCCCCTGTCCCACTGCCTCTCCCCTGGAACCACTCCTCCCTGAGCTGTCACTTCTGATGCTGCCCTGCAAGACCCTGGGACAGAGCCGAATCCACCAGACAAGAGGATACACGTGCAATGGCTCCCAAACCAGGGAGGGCTACCGAAGCCAGCAAGGTTGTTAAAGGCCTGCCCTACCTGCAGGGGCCACTACCGAATGAGGAGCAAAGCCATGGGGGCTGGGAATGGCTGTCCCCAAAGATGGCCAGGGCCGATGGGGAGGAGGAGAGCTTGAGCAGAGCAGGAGGGCACCAGGCAGACGTGTGCTCAAGAGAGGGCTTCAGAATGGCCAACTATACAGCACAGGCTGGGCTGAGGAAGCTGCCGGAAAGGCAGTTGGGGCCAGAGGTGAAGGGCCTTCAGTGCCAGGCCAGGGAGCTGGACCTTATGCTGGAGGCAGGGAAGGTTTTAAGCAGGGAGTTCGGGTGACAGGTCAGGTAACTACAGGGTGGTTACCTTTGGTTCCAGGGTGTTCTGTGCCCAGGCTAACAAGGCATGCTTTTCCCACCCAGGTTCCCTCAGCCTCTCTTGGGGTCCCTAGGACTCCGTTTGAAGCCCGTGTGGGTAGATGGACAGCCTGGCAGTCCCTGTGGCACCTCTGTCCCCTAGTCCAGGCTGGCACTGGTCAGTCCTCAAAGGGAGGCTCCTGTAGGGGCTGGCAGAGTGGGTGTTTGGTGTCTTTGCCGCCCTGGTGAAGCCCAGCCCCCCTCCCGCTTTGTCACAGGGATCAGCCTCCTCATCCCCCCAGACGCCATACCCCGAGGAAAGATCTACGAGGTCTACCTCACGCTGCACAAGCCGGAGGACGTGAGGTGTGGGCGCGGGCCCTGTTGCTGGGGCTGGGCGGGTCCTGCCCTCTGCCTTCAGTCACCATGACACGCCCTGTCCACCCACGGTCAGACTGCTCTGGCCTAGCCCGAGGCAGGGCAGGGGAGAACTGCCTATAAGCTCCACCCAGCTCTGGGACCCCAGCCCGGGGTGCCACTGCCCTGCCCCAGCCGGCTCCCGGGACAGCCCCCTGATGCCTTTCCCTTCCCACCCGTATTTCCCCACTTGAGGTTGCCCCTAGCTGGCTGTCAGACCCTGCTGAGTCCCATCGTTAGCTGCGGGCCCCCCGGAGTCCTGCTTACCCGGCCGGTCATCCTCGCCATGGACCACTGTGGGGAGCCCTGCCCGGAGAGCTGGAGCCTGCGCCTCAAAAAGCAGTCCTGTGAGGGCAGCTGGGAGGTGAGCAGGAGCGGCCCCGAGCCCACCCACCTGAGCCCTGAGGGGTCCCCACCTGGCCCTTGAGCCGCGCTCGCCCCAGTCTGGCCACCGCTCGGAGTTGGAGCTGGCCACGAGCTGAGCCGTGGGGCCCTTGCTCACAGGATGTGCTGCACCTGGGCGAGGAGGCGCCGTCCCACCTCTACTACTGCCAGCTGGAGGCCGGCGCCTGCTACGTCTTCACCGAGCAACTGGGCCGCTTCGCCCTGGTGGGGGAGGCGCTCAGCGTGGCCGCGACCAAGCGCCTCAAGCTGCTTCTCTTTGCCCCCGTGGCCTGCACCTCCCTCGAGTACAACATCCGCGTCTACTGCCTGCACGACACCCACGACGCACTCAAGGTACTGCCCGCCCCCCCCCCCACGGGGAGGCCGCCCCACCCCCGGCCCTTCTGGGAGGGGGCGGCGGCGGGAAAGGTGCTTAGGCCCCAGGCTCAGCGGAGCGCCTGCGGTGTGCTGCAGGAGGTGGTGCAGCTGGAGAAGCAGCTGGGGGGCCAGCTGATCCAGGAGCCTCGAGTCCTGCACTTCAAGGACAGTTACCACAACCTGCGCCTGTCCATCCACGACGTGCCCAGCTCCCTGTGGAAGAGCAAGCTCCTCGTCAGCTACCAGGTGAGGGCGCGCAGGGTGCCTGGAGCGGGCGCACCCAAGGCCGGGCACGCCTGACCGCGCCTCTCCGCCCGCCCCCTCAGGAGATCCCCTTTTACCATATCTGGAACGGCACGCAGCAGTGCCTGCACCGCACCTTCACCTTGGAGCGCGTCAGCCCCAGCACCAGCGACCTGGCCTGCAAGGTGTGGGTGTGGCAGGTGGAAGGCGATGGGCAGAGCTTCAATATCAACTTCAACATCACCAAGGTGGGCAGAAGGGGGTGTCAGCACTGCAGAAATGTGCCTGCTCCCCCACTACTCTCCCCCACACGCTGGGCCTATCCTGCCACCAAGCCCACCTCCTCCTAGAAACTGCTTAGCGGCTTCCTCCGGGTCTTCAGGGAGAGAGGTGCAGATGCAAACAGACAGATGCAGACAGATGCAATCGCTATCTGACTTTGGGTGGAGATTGAAGAGGATGTGGGAGCAGCAGGAGGGAGAGACAGAGCCTGGGGGCCCTGGGGTTTCCAGGAGGAGGAACCCTGTACAATGCCTTGAAGGATGAATAAGAGACAGACAGAAATGAGGGAAAGGGGGCTTCTGGCAGTGGGAACTAAGTGGGGAGGACAAAGATAGTGAGAGGAGCACAGTGAGTTCTAAATGGTCAGTAAGGGTCACTCGGGGGGAGCGATGGGGAGAGAGGAGGGGAATGAGGCTAGACAGCTCCTCTGCTCACTGGCTGTGTGACTTTGGGCAGGTCACCATACCTCTGAGCCTTGAGACCTTCTAAGCTCTAGTGAGCAGGGCTCTGGCACACCAAGGGTGCCCAGGAAACAGTGTCCGTGCTTCCCGCATGCTCTGAGGTGGTTTGGGTGCTCCCCCAGCAAGAGGTGGCAGTGGGCCTGGGCCATGAAAGTTCTAACAGGCACCTCCACCCCTCCCCCACCTCCAGGACACAAGATTTGCTGAGCTGCTGGCTCTGGAGAGTGAAGGGGGGGTCCCAGCCCTAGTGGGCCCCAGTGCCTTCAAGATCCCCTTCCTCATTCGGCAGAAGATCATTACCAGCCTCGACCCGCCCTGTAGCCGGGGTGCCGACTGGCGGACTCTGGCCCAGAAGCTCCACCTGGACAGGTGGGTGGGAGATGGGCAGGGACGGGCTACAAAGGCCCCCTGCAGTCCATCCCGGTGGGGGAGGATGGGTGGGGTGGATAGGAAGCTCGATGGGGCTTGCACCCCATCCACCAGCAGCCAGGGTCTCCAGTGCACTTGGCCGAGGGGAGGTCATGCCCTTGGGCGGGCTGAGAGGCAGAAGGGTGCAGCCAGGGATGAGGCAGGGCTGCTGACTGGCTCCTGTCCCCTCCGTTCCACAGCCATCTCAGCTTCTTTGCCTCCAAGCCCAGCCCCACAGCCATGATCCTCAACCTGTGGGAGGCGCGGCACTTCCCCAATGGCAACCTCAGCCAGCTGGCTGCAGCCGTAGCCGGACTGGGCCAGCCCGACGCTGGCCTCTTCACGGTGTCAGAGGCGGAGTGCTGAGGCCGGGCAGGCCTACAATGCCTACACTCTCACCAGCTTTGGCACCCGCCAGGGACGGGCAGAAGCCAGATGGGGCCCTTCCCCCATACTCAGGGGAAGCTGTGTGGACAGGCCCCCTCCTGGCAGACACTGTCCCTTAACACCGGCCCTTCAGACCCTGCCCACACTTCCGCCCCTCTAAGGCCTGCTTGGCCAGGCTGGCACTGCCACCTGCTCTGACCCTGCCCCAGCCTGTGGGGCCCCGGGTGGACAGTGCCTAGAGCCCAAGCCAGGCCCAGCCCATCTGTGTGTATGTATGTGCGTGTGATGCTACCTCTCCTCCTGCCCCGGCCAGGAGCCTGCATACACACGGGCATGCACGCACACGCTGGGCTTGGGACATGGCCCCCAGAGCCCCTGCCTGAGCTGGACCTTATGCAAACATTTCTGTGCCTGCCAGGTAGGGGCACATCTGAGGGGCCTGGCTCCAAGCCTGTGAGACCGAGGGCCACAGCTGGACAAGGGGAGGCCCCTGGATTCAGGCACACGACCACCACACGGGCACGTGCCCATGCATGTCTCGTGTGCTCATCTCACATGCTCCCCCCCACTGACTACACACACACATCTCATGCTGTACACCCAGAGGCCACTCACGTCTCTCACACCAGTGTCAGTCCACATCTGCCTCTCACATGCTGCCCTTCTCCCACCCACCCAGGGACACCCAGTGGCTCCTGCCTGGTCCTCTCCCTGCCCCCAGCCTGGAGGAGCCCTGCCCAACAGGGCATGTGAATATGCAATGGGAGTCCCGGGCTGGACAATGGCAAGTGTGCGTGCTGTGGTGTGCCCGTTCCTGGGGCTGGCCGGTTCCCCGATGTGGGGCTGTTGTGTGAAGCTCGTGCCCTGACTCTGTCTTAAGTGCATTCGCGCACTTACACTTGGCCTTATGTACACAGCCTTGCCCGGCCGCCGGGGCGCGTAGGGATTTTAGCGGACGTGAATGTAAATAAATTATATATATATATTGCTAACCCGAGTGCTACTTCTCTCTGGGAAAGCCAGAGGTCAAGGCTAGCGGCTGCAGAAGAGCCACACGTGGGCTATTCTGGGAGTCCTGGGTGGCTGGGGACAGTGGAACCTGGGCCCTGGTCCAGCAAGAGTAGTTTCTGAAGACTTTCTCAAACACGGGCCATCTGGGCAAGACGGCAGGCAACTGCAGTGACCAGGGCTGCACCTTTGCCGGACCCATCTTCCGACTGCAGGAAGGTGACCGCACAGCGAGGGGCCAGCTCCCTCACCGTGGCTGCCACCAGGCCGGAGAAGCTGTGGGACGTGGGGGGCTGAGGTGAGCCCAGGCCAGCCAGATCCCACCGGGGCATTCCTCCCTGCCCATCCCAGAACCCAGACTCACTGGGGGTGCAGCTTGTAGAGGGTCCCATCCACCCCTACGGACACAGTCAGCTCTTCCAGGCCCCGGTTCTCACGGATCTTCTCCACCACAGCAGCCACACCCGCCCCACAGAGCTGGGCAGCCCGCTGGGACACAGCCTGGCACACCTCCAGGACCATCAGGGCATCATCTGAGGTCAGGGGCAGCCCCAGATCCTCCAGGATGGCTCGGACCTGCCTCAGAGCCAGGCTGTCACTGGGGACAGGAAGGAATAGAGCACAGAGGGCCAAGGTCCTGCATTAGCTTTCCCACCTCCTGAGTTCTCCATCCTCTGGAATAGACCTCCCACCAACCAGCATTTTACCCGAAGTGGATAGATAGATTCTTCTGGGAGATGGAAGGAGGCAATACAGGCCTTAGGCACCTTTCAATCTCAGAGAGAAACTTGGTCTTGAAAATGTCCCTGGTCTGAAGGCGCTGGGTCTGCTGGCCCCGGAAGAGAACTCCAAGGCTGGTCAAACGCAAGAGAATGTGGCGGACGATCTCCCCTAGGTACATGCCACTGATCATCTTCTCAAAGCTGCATGAAAGCACAAAGGTCAGGAGACCCTACTGGCTACCATAACCAGTGCCAGCCACCACCCGCTACCCCTGCCCAGCCCCACGCATACCTCTGCTTGCCAGGGTTGATGGATGCCTGGTCCACATTTGCATCAAAGCAGGTTCTAAGCAAGTCCAAAGAGCCATCATCCCCAAAGGCACCCCATTCCATATTGATGCACATGTGGCCTGAGTCCCCAGCCACAGCTGCCACATTCCGAAGCTCCTCCATGTAGCAGGCATTGGTGCCAGTTCCTGCAGAGAGGCCAGACAGGGTAGAAGTCAGTTACTGACATAGATAAGACCCTCTGTGCCCTTCCCAAACTGAGATGGCAAAATTTGGGCTCCTTTCTTACCTCTCCATTTCCCCACACTCACAACCTGTCCTATGTCCTGGTCTGCCTTCCTTTCGGACATTCCTTCTGCAGACCCTGGCAGCATCAGCCCCTCTGGGCCTCCACTGACTTCCCTACGAGCACCAGCATCCGTGGATCTTCCATACTATGCCAGGGCACCCCTGATAGGTTTGTGAAAGCTCCCCCACTGTCCTCAGTTGAGAGGCCCAAGCTCCCTTGACTAGCTTTCCAGAGCTTTAGTCTAAACTAGCAGGTTCTGGGTCAGGAGCTGGGGACATAGACAGGAATCAGACATGAGGAGCCCCACAGTGGCCAGGGGGTGGGCAATAAGCCGCTAACTCTGATATTGCCTGTATGCACCCAAATAGAAGTGCAAAGAAGAGCATCATGGGAGCCTTGAGCACAGCTGAGTCTTCCCGCCTAGAGGTTCAGGAAAAGCTACAGAGAGGAAACGATGTTTGGATTTGACTTTGAAGCCAAGAAGCACAGAAAGGAAAGGCATTCTAGGCAGAAGGCACATTCTGGGTAAAGATATCCCCTTCCTCTCACCAACACATGGTCAGCTCTAGGCAAGTGGTCTCCTTGTCAGCCCCACCTGGATTTCCTCTGACCAGTTTATTCATAAAGCAATCTAGGCATACCTCACCTGAGCACCTCCCCACTCTAGGCTCTATGTTCAAGAAGCTCCCAGTTTCAAAAAGGTGGCTACCACATACCTCCTGCCCTAGGAGACTGATGCCCAGAGAGCTGTGGGAGCCCTCCTCCCTGACCTAGACCCTCTTTTCAAGTCCCGTTTGTGTTAGGACCACTTCCTTTCTGCTCCTGGCCTTGTCACCCTGTTG
Organism: Ursus arctos; assembly: GCF_023065955.2. NCBI lineage: Eukaryota > Metazoa > Chordata > Mammalia > Carnivora > Ursidae > Ursus > Ursus arctos. Next base: position 62,500,699 of record NW_026622819.1, read on the forward strand.
TGCACAGTCAGGTTCAGCTCTCTCTGACTGCTGCATCTGTCCTGGGCTTAATCCCCACTAAATGGTGGGTTTTGAGAAGATAGGTATCTCCCCCATCTTTATGTATAGTCTTTCTGTCTCTTCATCCAGCCCCTATCTGGCCAGAGGAGAAATGCTTAATAAAGACAGGATCTTGGGCTACCTGAAGGACACTCACAGCTCATTCTGTGTCCTCCACCCCCAGCCTCTACCCAGTTCCAAGCATTGAGTGTGTACCATGGGCCAGGCACTGTTCCCTCTCCTCTCACCCTCACGATCCTTGAGATAGGTGTTACTATTATCTCTATCATAGAAGGAAACCGAGGCTCTGGTGATTTGGCCAAGGTCCTACAGATGGAAGTGGCAGAGCTAGTATTTCCACCCAAATCTGTATGACTCCAAAGCTCATATTCATTTAACAGAAGGGCAAACTGAGGCTCAGAAAGCTTAAATGACTATGAATCAGTAGCTGAGCTGAGCCAAGTTCAGACACCCAGCCTAAATGAGTGTTGCAGGGCCTAGCTGAGTCAGGCAGGAATGATGCCACATCCCCAAGGCCAGAGGAACGTCCAACCTGAGGAATCAACAGGAGGCAATGAATTAACATCAGGCAGTAGGAGCACAAAAGAGCAGGGCCCTCCTCACCAACGATGAGGCCGACCTCGCAACGGGGATCCTCATAGCCACAGGACATCATGGTCCCCACCGTGTCATTGACAATGGCAACCACATTCAGCTCTACTGCCTGCACACAAAAGGATGCTGCTAGTTGCTGGGCAACACAGTTGTCATGGCAACCAGCGCTGGACCCAGAGGTCTCTACTGCAGAGAGCCACCCACTCCACCCCCCCAGGTCAAGAAGCAGGAGACCCTTTGCTCCCTTCAAGTCCTGCCACAGCCCCAAAGCACCCCTGGAGGCAGACCCCTCACCTGTCTTCGCCCGATGGCTTCCCGCAGCAGACACACAACATCTTGGCCCTCACAGTCTGATGCACTGAAACCTTTTGTCCAGTTTAGGAGGATGCCCTGGGGTGGGACAAAGGTGGGACAGGAAGGTGAAGGCCCTTGGAATCTCACTCTCCCTCCCCAAAGTCTGTATCCCATCAGAAGCATATGATATCCCCCCTCACCAAGCAGGATTCCATGCCCACTCTGCCACATGGCTGAGGGCCTTGCCCTCTGCCCCCACCTAACTCCCCAGGAGGCTTCCAATGTAAAGAAACCTATTAATAACTATCGGACCTGTGTCTTCTATTATTAGTGCCAGAATGCTCAGATGGTCTGAAAGTCTGGACGTTTTAAGACGGCTGCCCAGAAGGAATGGCCCTTCATAATTGGGTTAGGAATGAACAGAGCAGGTAAAATAGTGCTATGTATGAGAAGGGGGAGGACAGAGAAGGCTCAGAGGTCCAAATGACAGAAAATTCTGCTCTTTTAGAAAGAACTGATAAGAGTTACTTGAGAATAAGGAAACTGAGGAATTAGGGACGGAGCCGTATCGATAGGAGATTCACTTGTGTTCCAGAAATGAGTGAAGGACAAAAGGGAAAGCCAGAACCCAGAACACCTAGGCAGGATGGGAGGAGACAAGACAGATGGGCCTTTATTGGGAGAAACTGGCCTTAAATTGTGAACTTAGTGATGGGCTACGCAGTCTAGGACTATTCTTTCCTAAGTGTGCTTCCTCTGAGGGAGCGGGCAGGGGGAATTATTCTCCTGCTGTTAGAAGATCACAGCTCTGCCCAAAGCAGGAGATGTAGAGCAGGCATGAAAAGCTTTCCGGGGGTGCCCTGGGGCTCAGTCAGTTGAGTGTCTAACTCTTGATTTCGGCTCAGGTCATGATCTCAGGGTGGTGGGATAGAGCCCTGCGTCTGGGCTCCATGCTCAGCAGGGAGTCTGCTCAAGATTCTCTCTCTCCCTGCCCCTCTGCCCCTCCCCCACCTGCACCCTCGCTAAACTAAGTAAACCTTTAAAAAAAAAAAAAAAAGAAAGGAAATCTTTGGGGCAGAAGATTTTAGAGATATGAACTGACGCTTCCCCCAACAATATTTCCTTTTATCCCTTTCCCTATGTAACCACAGCCAGAGTGCTCAATGCTCATTGCCTCAAACACAGAAACCAGAAACCAGAGAGTGAGAGGGCAAATGAGAAGGAGGGCTAATGTGGGGGAACCCAGATTACAAGTAGCAGCAATACTTCTCTGCTCCCAGACAAAAGAAAGACCCCTGGTCTGGGGAAGGGGAGCTGGGGGCCCTCAGAGCCAGGTTTTGGACTTTCCTGAGTAGGGTGTCCTATGCTTCTACCTGGGCCATGCCCCTGTGGGAAGGGAGGACACAGAAGAGATTTGAGTGATCTGATAGCAGAGTAGGTCTCTGTCCTCCTTCCCCATGGAGGGGAAGGTGAGTTGTCAAGGGAGGTGTCAAGAGAGGAAGTGGCAGAGTCCATACAGCTGGGGCCTGAACATCTCCTGAGTTCCCAGAGTGTCTGCCCACACACAGCAAAGGATGCTATGCAGCTGAAAGGGGCCCCTATCTGGGGATAAAGGTCCCCAAATTGATTATCATTAAGTTATCACCCCCCCCAAAAGAATGTGGGCTCAACACAGAAATTAAGTTCAGTTCTAGAAAATGAATAGGGCCGTGTTTCTTCTTGCGCACCTGATTTTGCATACTGAGTCCCACCTGCTTCTCACACCTTACAAGGAATAATCAAATGGTACCAGCATGCTTAGTCTAGAGCGGAGCAGATCAGCAGAGAGACACTGCTGAATGCTTGATTCCAAAGGGCCACTGTGTAAAAGAAAGCCAAGTACAGAAGCATGTGTCTGAGAGAGGTCAGAGCTGGAGCACAGCTGAACACTGCACAAAGGCTGGGTGGGGTAGAGTAGGCAGAGCTTTTCAGGAAGAACATAGTGGGCAATTTCAGGGGCAGCAAGTTCTTCCTCACAGGAGGCTTTTTGGCAGAAGCTGGGGGTGTTGACGAGGAGACTCCTGGGAGCTTGGACCAGAGTATGGGAGGAGCTGTCTCCAGGACAGGCGTCAGGGGTGTGCACTCAGAAGCCGAGCATTCTTGCTGAAGGCCATGCAGAGGCGTAGGCTTAGTGCTGCTATGTCTAGATCCGTGCCTGCGGCTCTGCCCTTCCGGTCAGCCACCCAACACCAAGCCAGGCAGGAGAGGGACACAGCAAGTTTGGGAAGGGGAGGTAGGGCAAAGAAGCCGCGCAACCGAGCCCTTTCGAGAACTAGGAACGAGTGCTGTTCCCCTCAGTTCTCCTAGATCAGTACACCAGGGCTGTGGGCTACAGTCAATGTGTTCCTTCATCAGCCCTGAGCTGGGCCTATACTGCTCCCAAGTGCCCACACCTAACCTGGCTCCACTTTCCTGCCCATTAGCAGTCCCCAGGGGTATCCATAATCTTTTCCATCCCAGGCCTCTTTACAGCCCTGGTTTCCAGGCCATTTTACCACACCCCCTCCACCTGCACCCACCATGTCCAGTGAAACCGAGGCTAGGTGTTGGCTCAGCCCAGCCGTGCTTCTGCCCTCCCCCATCCAGCCCAGGATACTTGAAGCCCTCTCCCCAGCCTTCTGCCCATTCCATGAAGGGTATGAGGGTGGAAAACCCTTGGGGATGGTTTCTCCTGGCCCTCCCTCACCTGGTCGAGGCCGAGCTGCCTGCATGGGAAGGAGAAGGTGAAACCCAGCGGAAGGCTCTGCCCACTCAGGCCCTGCTTCTGCTGGAAGTCCACAATGCAGTCCACGATGCGGTCGAAGAGCTGAGGTGGAGGGCAAGTCAGGGAGTGGCCCAGCCCTGGTCCTTCCCCGCCCCTGACATCAGGTCCAAGCTCTGGCTACCTGCTGTCCAGAGCCCTGGGCCACATCCTCCGGGATGGAGTAGACCTGGCTGGTGATCTTCACACCTCCTGCTGTCACGCGCACCAAGAGCACCCGGAAGTTGGTGCCCCCCAGGTCCAGGGCCAGGAAGTCCCCACGCTCTGTGGGAGAGAGGTCCTCAGTGTCAGGACAAAGCACATTCTGTGACCTCCAGGAACCCACACCCCAGCCCCACACTCAGGCCAGGTCCTCACCAGTGCCATCAGGCGTGGCCCGGACATAAGTGGGCAGCATGCGGAGGGATGAGGCCTCCCCTCGGAGCCCCTTGACCATTGCCTCCCGCATCTGTGCCTGCACTGCTGCCAGCTGATTATGGTTCAACCGGAAAGGTGCCAAGGTCTCTTCCAGCAGGCGCCGGTGAGCAGCCAGACGGGCAGCCACAGCAGTCACCATTGCCACGCCCCGGCCACCCCCATCCACAGAGGGAATGAAGGAGACATCACATTGGGGGGCCAGGAGCATCACAGTCTTCTGCAGGACGCTGAGGAAACTACACAGACACAAAGCAGGCATACCTGGCTTGACACCTGACCCTGAGCCCCAGGGCTTGCTGAAGCCCTGGGCCCCATCACTTCAGATCCCTTCAGTTCTAAATCCAGCTCTACATCAACCTTATGCCCAGTGTCTCCAGTGCTCCCAGTGCCCCCAGAGTCCCCCTCCCTTGCACACCCAAAGGGAAGCATCTTTTCTCTCTTCTGACTTCTTCTGGCCTCCCTTAGTCCCCATCTGACCTTACTCTGCTCAGGTGCCACTCATACCCACTGCCTCACACACATGGTGCCTGAGTGCCCTCTGGGTCTTTATGGAAAACACTCATGTTCCTGCTGCTTGCCCACACAGGATTGTGTGTATTTCCAGTACCTGGGGTGTCTCTCAAACACTCGGCCTCCGGTGGCCACAGCAATCTGAAGCATCTGCTGCTCCCGGCTGTGCTGGAGGCGGGAGAGAACAGCAGCCAGGGCGGCGGCACAGAGCCGGGCAGCCCGAGTCAACACGGCTGCACATACGTACTGAACGAGCTCAGCATCCGAGGCCCCCACGCTCAGGCCCAAGTCCTGCAGGAGAGCATGCACACGGGCTGCCCCAGCCAAGGGGCTGGAGGGACACAGGGTACTGCTTTGGGACTCAAGTAGCCCCAAAGCTTCCTGCCCTCCCCCAGCCCCATGGCTACCTGGGGGACAGAGCAACCTCCCCTCTCCCAAGCCAAGAAGCTCCTTGTCTAAGCCCACTGGCTTTCCCTACTTACTCCTCCATCTCAGCCACATGATCCAGGAGGATGCTGCCTCGGCTCAGCAGGGCAGGGGAGGTGCAGCCACCAAAGAGGACCCCTCGCTGGGCCAGGTGAGCCAACACAAGCCTCACCAGCTCACCCAGGTACAAGCCTCCAATCATCTTCTCAAACCTACAGGTAAGAAGGGTGTCTGGACAGAGATTTCCTTAAGCCCTTAGCCCACCTGGCCCCACCTCCAAGGGCCCCAAAAGAAAGATCATTTTCTTTGGGGTCCCCCAGACTGGAGGTTCCAGAAGCAATGGCTTCCCAGGAGATAGATGGATGTTTATCCAGACCCCACTGCCCCCTCTGGCTTAGGTTCAGAGGGGTTCCTGGAGGACAGGGAACGTTTTGCTACCCCCAATCCCCAACACCTGTTAGTAATAAGAGAGGGCTATGAGTTGAAAATTATGGGTTCTAGAATCTTGAGCCCTTCCTTCTTTGAGCCTGGCCAGGGCCCCCCAAGATGCCACCTGGAAACCCTATGAGCAAGCAATAGGGAGGGGCCTAAGGGCCTGAGTTCAGGGACAGCAGTGAGAAAGGAAGCAGAAGAGTGATAGGCCCTAGAGCAGAAGGTCAGGCCACCTCTGGGCACCAGGATTCAGGGACTCTCGGTCCAAGGCATGGTCAAAGGTGGTCAGCACTGGTCCCAGGACCCCATCATCACTGAAGGAGCCCCACTCAACGCTGATGCAGACGCGGCCCCGGTCCTCATCCAGCACTGCCACATGCCTTGCCTCCTCCATGTAACATGCATTGGTGCCAGTGTCTGGCAGGGATGAATCCATCAGGACCTGCCCATCAGGTAGCTGTACCCCCCACCCATCACCACAAATGGCCCATGGCTCACCTACAACAAGCCCGACTTCACACGGCCCAACCCCTGGCTCACAGCCCATCATGGTGCCCACTGTGTCATTCACCACGGCAACCACATCGATGCTGTAGGCCTGGACAATGGAGAGGGCAGAGGTCATGGCTGACCTAAGTGGGCAGAGCAGGGAACCTGGGGGATGGGCAAGGCTAAGGCCTTGGCTTTGATGGAGGTGCTCAGAGTCCATGAAACACAATGTGTGTTCATGCCCACACACATACTCTAGATCCTCCCCCCACAACCCCTCGTAGAGAATTTTCCTCCCATCCCACACTCCCCCTTGTCTCTTCCACCCCCTACTCAGGCCCTGGGTCTCTCAAAGTCTCCCAACCTCAGTCATTACCTCCAGAACACCAGTGCTCCCCACAGGACCAAGATGATTGTGAGCAAGCGTGGCACCTTGAAGACCGCACTGTAGGTATTTGGCTTCCCAAGCCAGCCCCTCCCAGCCCTGACTTCCACCCACTAGCATCACTGCAGTTAGTCCAGATGGATCCAGACCCACCTTTCTTCCACATCCAAGTGTTTGCATATACCTTTCTCTGAAAACAGACCTTCCACCCCAGCCCCAGCTTATGCACCCGGCAAACTCCTCCTTCAAGCCCCCGCCCAAGTCCTAGTGTGCCCTTCCCAGTGCTACCAGAGTCACTGTAACCACCTTCTTGACAGGGACAATCCTTTGTCAGAATGCTTTTCCACTAGACTGTGAGGTCTTTGAAGACAGGATCAAGTCTTTTCATCTTTGTTTTGCCCTATGGTCCTGAAAATTTATTTGACCCTTCTTAGCCTCAAACTCCTTACCAATGAAATGGGAATGGTAGCGACATTTGCCCCAGGGTTAAACTGGATAAAGGATATAAATAGAAAAGGAAAGCAGGCCCTCCCAGAAGCACAGGCACAGCCTTTGCGTGCTGGCCCCAGGCCCAGCGACACAGGCAGCCCTCCCATTGCCCCTGCTTCCACTCACCCCCTGCCTCTCGATGGCATCTCGCAGCAACTGGACCACATCATGGCCTTCCACACCACTGCACCTAAAACCTTTGGTCCAGGAAATAAGGGTGCTCTGGGGGCAGAAAAGCTGGGTCACTCCTCCAACAGCCTTCATGGGGTTACAACTCTTCCACCCACTGTCCCCATGCCGACTCTGCCTCACCCTGTCCAGGCCCGTCTGGTGACAAGGGAAGGAGAAGCTGAACCCAAGCTGCAGACCCTGTTTGTCCATGGGGAGTGCATCCAGGAACTCAGACAGACAGTGGGCAGCAAAGTCAAAGAGCTGTGGGACAAGTTGGGGGCTCAGCTCTGTCCACCAGAGCCCCAGCCACCCAGCCAGTTCCCAGAGACTGGGCAGTGAGTTCTCACCTGCTGACCAGGACCCAGCATCACCTCTGGGGGGATCACAAACTCCTGGCTCTGGGGCTCCATCCTATGACCCTCAGTGCCCATCAGGGTCACCCACAGAACACGCAGTGAGGCCCCTGTAGCCCCCAGCTCCAGCACTACAAAATCTCCTTGCTCTGGGGCAAACAGGACACAGAAAGGCATGCAGCTGGTGAGACCAAGCCCTCTGCCTCCCAGAAACATCCCCAAGGACTACAAAGTCTCATTAAGGGAGCTTCGAGTTGGGAACCTTAATGGGAAGAGGGATAAAGGACTTCTCCGTCCCCCAGATCAGAATTATCTCCCCAGGCCTGGCCACCCATTTTGGCCTATGCCACCCACCAGTGCCGTGTGGGGTGGACCCCACGTATGTGGGCAGCATCCGGACAGCAGAGGCAGGGGTGGCCTGCCCCCGCAGTGCCTGCTCCATAGAGCCCAGGAGGCTGGCTTGGATCTGCTGCAGCTGTGTCTCCGTCACCTTGAATTGCTGTAGACACTCCAGCACCTGGGGAGAAACAGGCTAATATCTGGGCAGGAGCCCCATTGCCTAGCCAAGTCCTCTGACTCCAACCAGGCCCGCCCTGCCCAGCTTGCTCCCCCCTTTCCCAGTCCAGAACAGCACGTCCCTTAGCTTTCCCAGGGGCTGACTAGAGCCCTGCCTAAGTCCTCTCTGAGCCTCGCTGGTCTCCCCAGCACCTGCCCAGCCCCACTCCTCACCTCTTCACACACCTAGGTTCTCTTGCTGCCCACAGCCCATACTCAGTTCCTGCATTCTCAGAAGGCTCCTTCCTGGAGGGGAGACACACCCACCTCCTCCTCCTGCTCCATTCTCTGGCTGCTCCTTCTCAGATCCCTATATCCCCTGCCCCTTCCATTTCTTCGAGGCCTCTCCTGTTATAACACTGATTCGCTCTGGCTCCAGTACCCAGAGGTGGGCTGCTCAGTGAGTTGTCATTCACTGAATGAGCAAACAAATGAACAAATGTGGGAATGAATTTCAAGTCAGGTGCTTCCCTCTCCCAATCCACTTAGCTCTGGAGCCTAAGTAAGCTCAGCTCCGGAGAACTTGGAGGCCACACTGTGGAGGAGAGTCCTCCCAGCAGTCGGCCATCCTTTCCACAGACATTGACTGAGCGCCTACTAGGGGCCCAACACTATTCTAAGCACTATATGTTGCATAACCAGGTGAGTTCTGCTCTTGTGGAGCCCAGAGTTCAGCACAGAGGCAGAAAATAAGCAAATAAACATATAATATGGTTCTGGTAGTAACGGTAGCTATTTATTTATTTATTTGTTTGTTTGTTTATTTATTTATTTATTAAATTTATTTATTTAAGGCAGGAATAGAAGTTTGAGAGTGACCAGGGGAGAAAAGGTGTTTTTGGATATTGGTCTGGGAAGTTCTCCCTGAGGAAGTGACCTAAATGAAGGAAGGGAACAAGCCATTTGTAAATCTGGGGAAGAGGATATAGGGATTTTCTTCAGAGTGAGGGGATGGATTTGGGGGAAGGGTGGCCAGGTGTGAATCAGAGTAATGGGAGGGGTAGGCAGGCAGAAAGCAGAGGATGGGACACCCAAGGTTCTTCCCCACCAGTAGCCCATTGTGAGGGAGCTAAGAGGAGCCCCTGTACTCCACCTCTATGTGGACACCTCCCTCAGATGACCCTCTGGCCTGTCCTTCAAAGAGACGCCAGCAGCCTCCCTGGGTTTGCTGGAGTCCCAACCTGTGACTCTGTTCTCCTGGGCTTAGCCTTTCCCAGGTCCTCACCACTATTCCACAGGAATTCCATTCCTATGACCCACTGCTCCACACTGGACCCGTATCTGTAAAGTAACCACCCAGGCATCTGAATAAGGAGGCAGGGGGAGCCAGGGAGGAGAGGCTGTTCAGTGAGGGAGATGGGGGTGACTCAGTTCCACCTCTGCTTTAGGAAGAGAATGGAAAACAGATCCCTAAGGAGGCAAATGACCCTAACTGGAGTGCCAGATGTTCAGTTCCATGTTTACATTATAGGAGATGCTTCTAGCAGCCACACACACCAGGAAGGGTTATTCCTAGGTTATGTTACAAATGAGGAGACTGAGGCTCAGAGAGGAACAGTCATCTGCATAACCCAAGCAGCTATTAAGGGACAGAGTGGAATTTGAACCCAGATCTGACTGAAGAGGTGTTTCCACATGAATGTGAAGCCTTATAGAAACAAGCAATTTCACCTGAAAATAACCCAAAACTGATGAAGGTTGCAGTGAAGAAACCCCATAGGATGAGAAAACTTACTGAGTCCTTGCCCTGTCACTTTTCCTGGCTGTGTGGCCCTATTCCAGAGAAAATAATAATATTCAGAAGTCCCCTGAGTCCCCAGTACCAGGGGCCATGTCATTTCTCACTTCTGTGGCCCAGCCATGAGTTGCATACAGAGGAAATGTTGACAGCAGGGTCTGGGGCAGAGACTGAACAAGGGTGAGGTGGGAGCATGAAATGCAGTGAGGGGTGATGCCCCCACAGTTTGGGCAATAAGCCAAGTCCAGCAGATGTCAGAACAAACTGGAAAACTAAAGAAACTGCAGGGAACAATTCAAGAACCTTTTCACAGATGCCTCCTCTGTACAGGTCCTTTATCTCCATTAGCTCACTTAATCCTCCAGGGGGTCAAAGGATTAGACTATTTTCCTCCATTTGACTGATGAGGAAACAGACTAGGAGATACGAAATGACTTACACAAGTGTTTCCTGCTTGATGGTGTGATATGCAAGGGTTTCTAAATCTTGGTCAAGATGACAGAAAAGAGAAACTCAGTCTGAGCTAACCTGAGGCCTATGGACTATGCTGCAGAATAACCTCCAAGTTGAGTTCAGCACTGAAATCATATCTGTGGGCCTGACTGCAGTGGCCATTTGAAGGGAGGGAGATGTGCAGGGGTAACTAGAGAAATAGGGGAAGGAAGTCCCTTATGAATACAGTCTTCTACCAGAAAACCCCAAGAGGGTCCTTTCTAGACTATTTAGGTCAGGGACAGGACCTGTGTAGCAAGGTGGCAAAAGTAATAACACCTTTGGAACTGAAATACCTCAGCTCAAGCTCCTGTCACGAGTTAAAACTCCAATCATTTTACCTCTCTAAGCCCCCTCTTCCTCAGCTGTAAAATGAGAAGATAATCCCCAACTTGCTGGTGTGGAGCCACAAAGGTACTAGATCGGATCTGAAAGGCTTGATAAACTAGAAAGGACTGCATTGCTGTGAGCCCATGGCCCCATGGCATCTTCAACTGATCCTGCTCTTGATAGCCTTGAATAGGCATGAGTCAGAAACCCAGTGCTGAACTTACCAGCTCAGAGCTGTCTGAGGGGCAGGGCAAGCCCTCCTGGGAGCAGCCAGGAGCTCCTTCCCTTTGCTGCAACCCTACTGGCCCAATGGAGTCCATGTGGTTCCACAATGGAGGGTGGCCACCTATAGGAGGAAAGGGACAGCCCGGGTGAACCACATAGTCTATAGGCCCTCAGAGGCTGTGACCCTTAATTTTCGTCCTTCGGAAGGGGACCAGGAAGAAAGCTGTAGGCAGAGCTCAGAACCTCTGACCATCAATGATCCTTTAGTAATCAAACAGAAGGCCCCTACTTTCCAGAAGCACATATATTAGCAGAGCACTGCGAAGGCTGATTTCTAATCCCAACGCCATTTATTCATTCTGTCACTCATTTACATTTACCAGTTCCTGATGCCTACTGTGCCAGATGTTGAAGTACAAAGCAGACATAGGCCTTGTCCTGAGGGATCTCACAGCCTTACCAACAATCACAGTACGGTTGACGCAGGCCGTAAGAAATGGACCTGCTACTGTGCTTGGGAGTTCAGAGATGTTCTAGAGGTTTGGAACAAAGGGTATGAGGTAACAAGGAGCCAAAGACCCACTGGAGAAGCAGGCAGGCTGGACTATGGATGGCCTTTCTGCCAAGCTAAGGTGTACAAACTTCATCCTGAAGAGAGAAGTGGACAAGGATGGATCTGCACTTCAGAAAGGGGTTCCACTAGTGGCATAACTTTGGGTGAGTCATTTATGACTTCTTTGAGTTTTAGTTTCTTCATGTGGGAGGAAATACCTACTTTCACAAGGTTGTTGTAAGAATTAAATGAAATAAGACTTGAAAAATGCTTTGGGAAATTTAATATGCAACAGAAACATCAGCTCAGGGGTGGGTTTTGGAAGCTATAATGATGCAGAATGGAAAGAGCCCTGTGCTCAGAGTTAAGGACCCAGCTCTCCCCAAAGGAGCTAGCACCAGGTCTCCAATATGGAGGCCTAACTTTCTTCATCTGCCAAATGGGGACCAACATATGTCAAAGACCTGTGTGGGGCAAATGAAATAATGAGAGCAAAAGAACCTTGTGCAGAGTGTGGCTTCAGATTTATTTAGCTAAATCTGAATTAAGCCTCAATTTCCTCCTCTATAACAGAACAAAAATTCAGTTCTTGTGAGGATTAAAGGAGTTAATGGTTCTGACAGTCCTTTGCATACTGTAAAGAACTGTAGATATGTCTGGTATTTTGCTAATTCAAGCTAGAGGTGGTATTGCTGTTCCAAGAAGTTCCCAAGGGAGCTTCAGTGATTTAGGGGTCTTTCAGGGGTAAAGGAGAAGGGAAATGCAGTAAAGGCCCCACGACGGGCAGAAGGGATTTGTCCACTGAATCAGTCTACCTCTCTTCCTGTAACAGCAAGACTTCGGGGGAAGATACCTTCCCATCCCTGCAACCCCTCCCCACCTTCCACTCCCATCATGCCCATGAATTTGCCCTCCTCGTGGTCACCTATTTGCTGCTGATTGCCCCATCCCGGTCTTTTCCTCGGTCCCCACCCCTACTGTCCTCTGTCAGGCATGCAAACCATGAGCATTCTCTTCACTGCAAAATTCTTGTCCATTGGCTTCAACAGCCAGTCTTTCCTGGGCCTCCTTCCTGAGTCCCTCATAATCTTCAAAACTCTTTCTCTCCTCTCCCCTTTAACAATGCCCCACCCCACCCCTGTTTCTGGTCACAGCCCTCTTCTCCACAGCCCTTTGTATCATCTCCAAGTTTTGATTAAAACCTCTGTGTCAGGGCTCCCAAATCCCCGTCCTGAGCCAAATCCCAAATTCTGATGGTCTGTTAGACATCACTCTCCAGATGCTGGAGAGACTCCTCAAACTCCATGGTCGAAGATACATTCATTTTCTCCTTCACTTTTCCCCATGAAACTCTTCCTGTCCTCCACCTTGGCTGGAGACATCAAGGTTGCTCACTCATACAGCTATTCAGGTGACTGTCTACATTCCTGACCCTCACCTCCTCTATGCAATCAGGTCTCAGGAAGAAAGAGCTAAGAATGGAAAGTGCTCTCCCACGTATCCCCTCTTCCTGGTTCCCACTGCCACTGCCCTAGACTTTCTTCCCATCTGATTATTCCAACAACCTCCTAACTGATACTGTCCACCTCCCTGCACCACCAACTCCCAACACATCACCAGAATGACTGTGCAAAAACAGATTTTATCATGCCATTCCCCAGCCCTATCTCCCCCTAAGAAAGGAGGTAAACCTTCACATTGTGATATCTCCCACTGTGGGGGCAAAAAGTGTAAAACTCTTTATCATAGAATTGCAGGCCCCAAGCTTCCTCTCTTGCTCCTCCCCCTCATACTCCAGCCACACTGACTACAAGTTTCGCCCTGTCTCTTGCTGTCCAGCCTCGAGTCTGGAACCACTGTGTCTGAGTCATCTGCATCTTCAGCCCAGCACAGCATTTGACACAGATAGGTGCTAACACAGCTTTGAAAAATTTGGGGGTGCGGGGTGGGGATGGGGTCCTTATTCAGAGAACTAAGAAATCAGTTTCCAACAAATTTCCTCAAAGTCACATATACCTAATTTCCAAATCTGTCAAATAGGAATGTTAGCTCCCCAAATGTTACAGGTCTATTTCAAGACTAAAATGGGGTGACTGAGGCAATTATAATCTCAGGAAAGGGCCAACCCCTTACACAGAGTAAGCTTTCGCTCTCCTTTTGAGGCCCAGCTAACTCAATCATTCTTTCATTCATTTACTCTCTTATTCATTCACTCTTCTATTGGACATTTATTCAGTGTTTCTACATGCCAGAGACTGTGAAGCTTCCTCCAAGAAACCTCAGTATTTACACTCCCAGTAAATGTACTCATGTCTGCCTCTTCCAGCTGAGCCTGGTGGGGAGGGACATGTCTCCCACATCACTAGATTCCCAGAACTCAGCCAGGGTCTGCACATGTTTGAGTAACAGTTGGCCTCTCAGCTTAACTCAGCTGAATCAGATACATGAGGTGAGTCTTCCTTCTGAAAAGGATCCCAGGGACCCCTGCCAAGGATGGGAGCTATCATTGAGGACCAGCTGGCTTAGTCATTCCAGCCTCTACTCAGCTAGCATGGGCCAAGCTGGAGAGATGAAGGTGAGGGGATGGGGCTGAAGCAAGGAGGAATTAGAGGAGGGTCTTACCCGGGAGAAGCAGCAGTTGGTCACTTTCCTCAGGCTTGAGCTCTTCTCTCTCAATGTGACGCATCCCACTGACCTGGCTTGCACCCAAAAATGAAACTCATGGGTCACCTGAGTTATAATGTCCCACCCTCTTCCTCGGCCACCACTATCTAGACATCAGTTAGTTCAGGAAGGTGCACTTCCTTCTGAGTCGGCCCTAAGAGAAGCCCAGGGCAGGCAGTGCTATGGTGCAAACTTATGCAAGATGACTGCAGGAAGCTCGAACCCTGAACTAGGTCAAGGACCCTGGGACATCCCCTAATACTGGGAGCTCCGTCCACTTTATAAACACTCAGAGTCTGAGTTTTGACGTGGTGGCTCACCCCTGGAAAGATGGAGGAATCTAGCATGAAAATATACAATAGACAGTTTTCAAAAATGTACTAACGAGCAAGAGGCAATGTGGAACACAAGAGGAAGAGACTAACTCTGCCCTAGAGTGGGCAGGGCAAGCTGAGGAAGCTCTGCCTTGAAGGAAGAAGAGCAGTATGCTGGCAAAGGTGATCCTTCACAAAGAGAAGAGCGTGTACAAAATCATGGAGCACAAGGCAACTTCATGGTGTGGGGGTCAGCTCCAAAGACCTAAAGATACATGTATGTGGGTATATATGATGGGAGAGGTAGCAGCCAGACTGTGGAATCTAGCCTTGAGATGGTAGGCCAAGGAGGGGTAGAGGGGGTATATGTTCATACCTTGGGTCTTCTCTACCAGCAGGGAAGGGGAATCTCAGGCTACGATAGAGTTGTTGGCCACAAAGCTGGTTTCCCACAAACTAGTCTTCTTGAATGCATAGAACCTTGGGGCATCACTATGACCACTGCTATGGTCTGAATATCTATATCAGCCCCCCACCAAAAAAAAAAAAAATGCTTATGTTGAAAATCTAATGCCCAAGGTGAAGACTTTAGGAGATGGGGCCTTCAAAAAGTGATTAGGTCATAAGGGCAGAGCCCTAATAAATGGGGTCAGTGCCCTCATAAAAGAGACCCCAGAGAGCATCCTTGCCCCTTCTGCCATGAGAGGATATAAGAAGTTGGCAGTCTGCAACCTAAGAAAGGGCCCTCTCCCAACCATGCTGGCACCTTGATCTGAGTCTTCCAGCATCTCACCAGACTGTGAGAAATAAATTTCTGTTGTTTATGAACTATTCAATCTGTGGTATTTTGTTATAGAAGTCTGAACAGACTAAGACACCCACCATGATAGGAGATTAGACATACCACATCAATTTTCATTTCTGGGAAATTGGTGAGCAGATATTTTTAAACTTTGGGCTACCTCATTAGCAGTTAACCCTACCATTATCTACAGACAGAACATGGCCTCCGTATGACACCAGGATGGAGACCAGGGACAGTGGCTCTTGTATTAGTTTTGGCATGACTGGGCCTGGAAACATGCCAGATTATCAGCCCTACTGCCCATTTCACTGGGTACCAATCAGACATACAGGCTCTGAAAGACAGGGAAATCGGGGTTGGAGGTAGGGAGGACAGAGTGGCCATCACCCATAACATCCTGCCTAGCCTGGGGCTCTAGTCTCTCTCTGTTTTGTCTAGTTGGGAAAGAATATGGAACTGAATGTGATTCATGCTGACAGCCAAAGTCCGCAGTCTTCTGGGCCAGGGTAAGGGCATGTCCCTGACAAGTAATGCCAGAGGTTTTTTTAATCCACGTTTCTGGAAGTCCTGTATCTATTTCCGAAGGAGTAGGGGTCCCTAGGCAAAGTGTCAGGGAAGGTCTGTGTCAGAGCCTATGGAGGGTGGAAGTGCCTTGGGCTTAAGGTCTGTGAGCAGCTGTGACAACCCTGGCTGTAGCAGAGGCATAGTAGTGGCCAACAGTTCTCTTCAGACGCCAGATGGCCACTGACCAACAAGAAGGACAAATCCTGACAAGCCTCCCCCGTAGCCCATTAGTACCAATCTCCAGCTGTCCAGAAGGAACTAAGGAATGGGAATTGGTGGTCAGGGAAAGGTGGGTTGCAGCCACGGTTGGGCTAGGAGCCAGGGTCTCCCTACTCTTGAGCTGTTCATAGGCTTGCTTCTCACAGCTGACACTGCCCAGCAGCCAAGCACACAGGCTCTAAGTTCCCCACCCTTCCCTGCACACCCTTTTACTCCAGGTGTGCCTTGCAGATCTTCTACACCCATCAAGCTGCTTCTTGCTATAAGTCTTTGTTCATGCTGATTTATCTGAAATAACCTCCCCCTTTGCCCTCCCTAGCCTTTTCACCTAATTTTTCGTTATCCTCTAGACTTCAGTCACCACCAATGCTGTGGAGCCTTTCCTCTTGGCCTTGACCCCAGCTGAGGGTGGTCTATTGATCCCAGTGTCTTGAATTGGCTTATACCATTGCATTGACAACAGTCTGTTAAAAATCATCTGTTTAGGGGCACCTGGGTGGCTCAGTTGAGCATCTGACTCTTGATCTCAGTTCAGGTCTTGATCTCAGGATTGTGAGTTCAAGCCCCACACTGGGCTCTGTGCTGGATGTGGAGCCTACTTAAAAAAAAAAAAAAAAAAATCTGTTTATGTGTTTGTATTCCCCCATTGTATCATGGGCTCCCAGAGAATGTTTCTTATTCATCTTCAGAGACCCAGGTCCCAGGATCTAGACCTGACATGTAATAGGTATCAGTTAATTTTTGTTAAATTGAAGAGCCACCTCTTCAATAGTCCAGGGCTTTTGAAACTGAAATAACCTCTTCCTGCCTTCCTGGTGCATATGGCTTCAGCAGTCTTTCCACTCCAGATTTATACATTCTTCTATCTTCCCAATGGTACCCCCACCCACTTACTATCTGCCTTCCCCTCAGCCTAATTTCCATCTACTAAATCAACTTAGGGCCAAAGCTTCTCTGCCTCACAGGTGAGAATGAGCCCACCCAAACTTGAAATTTCCATTGAGTTTTGGGACTCAAGTGAGAGGTAGGAGGTAGGGTAGTGAAGTACAGAGAGCGTCAGCTCTAGTGTTAGGTAGACCTGGGTTCAAATCCCATCCCATTTACCAGGTGTATGACTTTAGGCAAATCTCTTCACCTCTCTGGGTCTCAGTTTTCTAAGCATAAAACACGGAGACTAATTTCTCCATAGGATTTGCCTTACTTTGGGTTTCCCCAGAGGCAGACCTAATTTGAGTGCAAATACCTTAACTGGGAAGCGATCCCGGCCAGGGCTAGGATTAGGGTGATGCATGGGAAGTGCCTAGCTACAAAATGCAAAGAGGTCCTCTTACCTTCACCTAAGTGCCAACTCTGCCCTTACATGAACCCAAGAGTGAGGGCCCCTCACCCTAGTCTCTGATCTAGAAAGCACTGACAGGGGAGCTGGAAGTGAGGTAGGAAGAAAAGAAAAACAATAGAACGTATATAATTAAGTTGCTGCTGGGAGCTACTGAGGTTCAATCCCACAAAGTAACTCTGAGAACTCTGGTGGAGAATGCATCCACCTAAGAGGTAAGGAGGCTCAAGATTTATCCCCCAACTTCTATTTTTCACTGACTGAGGACTGCCTCAGGGGCCTAAGTCCTGGCCTTCCCAGCCTATGCCACACACAAATCTAGAGATGTGCTAAGGCAGAGAGCTGCAAGTTCTTGCAACAGGACATTGTGGGTATGTAATAGAATGGTGAGTGCCCAGGGGAAATGGGCAAGGCACAGCCTCTGCTAGAAGAGGGCTGTTGTAAGGATGAAAGGAAATTACACAACCACAATGCCTGACACAGAGAACTCCTCTTCTCTTTCCCAATTTATGGTAATAGTTTGTGAAGTTCATGGAGATTTCCAGCTCTCCAAGAGTTGGTAACACCAGCAGAACATCTGCTTCCCATCTTTCAGAAGAAGCAAAAACAAAACACAACACAACAAAACAACCCAAAATCTAAGGGTCCTAGGTGAGCTCTCAATGTCCAGGGACCCAAACTTGTAGAAGGCTGGTAATTGATGAAGCTAACATAGTCAAGGGCTAACTCCTCTAAGAACTGTTTCCTCTTGCATCTGCACCCCATCTCTCTCTGGCTTTGTTCTCTCTCACCCAAACACTACTTATGACATACAAAACTAGCATCACATTAATAACTGATGCCACTTACTCATCACCTTCTTCATACGACAGATACTGTGCCTTTATATCCATTATCTTAGTCCTTAGAACCCCGTAAGTATGATTCCCCCATTTTATGGACAAGGAAACTAAGTCTCATGGGGGTTAACCGTATCAGAAGCAGGGGTTCAGACTCAGGTTCATGTGATATGATGCTCTTTCCACTGACTTTCTGTCTCTTCATTGTCTCACTAATGCCTCTCCCACAGGACCACTGGCACACGGAGAATAAACAAGCAGCCTTTATCAAACCCATGTTCTAGGGAGACTGCCCAGTTTTAAGCTAAAAAAAAACGCACTTTCTAGAATCAGCCTTTCCCCTTTCTTCTCTTCAGGCAAAGAGATAAACATACTATCCCGTTTGTAATGTTTTACCTCCAATAAATTGCCATTTAATGAGAGAGACTAGTGAAAATTAAGTTGATGGGACAGAACTAATAAATTACTTTTCGTTAGAAGGAAAACACGAAAATAATACAAGAGTCAAAAGAAACCATTTTTTTTAGGACTGAATATGAGAGGCACTGTGGTCTCACTGCATGGACCAAAAGTGGCTTTATTTATTCCCCTGAGCCTTTGTTTCCTCGCCTGAAAATTAGGGAGGATACTACCTGCCTCACAGGGTTGCTGTGAGAATTAAATGAAGGTACATACATTACCTAAACCATAGTAGTTCCTCAAAAAAATAACACCTATTATTTATGTGATGCTGGCCACAATGTCAGTGCCATCCAACACCAAAACATGGAAGAAATCATGAGCCTGTCGTCCTGCCTTCTTTTAACTCAAAGAGCTTGTGTGCAACGGCACAGGCAAAAAAGTACCTTAAAGGCCTATACGGTGCTTTCCGTCCCAGCTATCTCTGAGCCTCCCCACTCAGTCTAACACATACCTCATTTTCATCTTAAAATCAAGAAAAAGGTAACTTTGAATTTGATGAATCAGAATTAGTAGACTCTGAGTGATGTCCCTATTTATCCTGTCCCAGGATCCTTTCCTGGTCAGCAGCCACCTCCCACAGTCTTTTATTACATCTTCAAATCAGCTTGAGCCAAAGCTAGCTTTCTTAATGTCCTTGTTTGGTCATCTTCCTCAGGTAGTTGCTTCTGTCATTCAACATCCTCTCATCTTTGAAGTCTGCAAGTACACTGCAGACAGACCACATCTTGTTCCGCACTGAAAGCTCCTGGGCAATGTGGTCAAGAATGTGCACTCCTCTACCAATATTCTGAAACAGAAGTTATTTCCTGTTGCTGCTGACCTTTGACAGCAAGAGAACTAATCTTGGTTTTAATAGATGAATATGCCCGGTTTCCCCCCCTGGTTAATCTAGGAAGAAAAATAATTGCATAGGAACTAGTAACAGAGCACTTACAAATTCCTGGTAAGAATGGCAGGAGATATCCCTCAAAGGTTCTATGCTCTGGCTCAGAATTCTTAACTAGGTGAAGCAGCAAGATGAAGTGACAGGCTGCTGAATAGGGATAGAAAAATAAAAAGTAGGATTTGATGCCTTGGCACCTTTCACAATGATGTCAGAAAAGGTCAAGGAAGTAACCACACAGTGCTCAGAATTGTGCACTATACATTCAGTGAATATAGGCAGTATGTCAAAGACCAGTAGTGGAATTAATTTGGAAACATGTAATTTAGGATGTAATTTAGCTCCACAATTTAAATATTCCCACCCCAAACCCTATAACACAGAGGAAAAAAAAGGAAGATTTCCATCTTATTGAAATAAGATTTCATACAAACAAATATATTTAAATTTTCTTTTAACTATAAGTGAATCCAGACTGTTATAAAACAGAATACTATACACAATCGTCTGTATAGCTTACAGAAAACATCAAAACGAGAATGCTGAGTGGATGCTGGTGGTGAAAACTGCAGGGCCAAAACTTGCTCAACAATGAAACAGGGGCTACTAAGACTTAATGACCATGGCCCACCCCTATTGCTAATGGTTTTGTCAACGTCTGGACCCTAGAAATTCAGGGTTTTCTCCTTCTTCCTCTGCCTGCTTTGGTCCGCGTCCGGCTACCTGGCCGGACAGTAAGTTGCTTTTTAAAGTCCACTAAGCAATCTGTGGCTTCTGAAATGGAAACAAAAGACTTGATGGGAGACTCGTTTAAGTCAAGATGTGCAAGGGAACTCTGCATCTCTTTGCTGCAGCCTGCCTCTTCCATCCCTGGTGAGGGTACCCTAGAGAGAAGGGGAAAAAATTCAGAATTCAATATATACCTACTAATAAGCACTAAGTATGTGTCATGCGTTGTACCAGAGGCTTTTACATACATTATTAGTTCATGTAATCTTTGCAATAATCCAACCAGGTTAAGTACTATCATTCCCCTTTCACAGATACGGACATTGGGTAAATCACATACCCAAAGCCACACACAGTTAGATAGCGAGACAATAAGAATTCAGACCCAAATTCCCCAATTTTTTAAAAAATTATTTTTTACCAAATTCCCAAATGTCTTGAAATCTAGGTTGGAAGACCAGGGTTAGGAGGGAAGAATAAGTCACAGCTTTTGCTCTGCCTGTTTTAATGCCATGAAACAGAACTAGCCATCCAATTCTTAGCCCAGATATATTGGGGGGGGGGAGGTAGCACAGAGAGAGGTCACACAGTTCCATGGTGATTTCTACCTTCAATAGTTTGAATATCACACTATACACAGAACCCAGGACCAGGCCTGTACTTTTCTAGAACTACTGACAGCCATACTTCAACATACACCCCAATTCACCTGAAGCCTCCTGTTTCTGAAGACTTGGTCGTTATTTCTCCATCTGTAATAAGAGAGAAAAAGTAACAATGTTAATAGTGTTATAATCACACCACTTCTCATTGCTCATGTGCTTCCTGTGTTCTTGGCACTGTTTTTCATCAGCCTTATACAGAGAGCTCAGATCCCCATCCCCAGACCCATAAGATGTGAGCATTAGCATCCAACAGGCTCAGCTGCTGAAGTATCAAGGTGAACACTTCCGAATGAACCACCTCTGAATAATCTACTTCAAATCTGGACTTGAGGAACAAGGGGTTGCCAAGAGAAATCTGCCGCCTGCAGAGATTCACAACATGCTGATCTAGAGGCAGCAGATTATAGCAGTTGGAGAGGTGCCTTTTATAGTCATCAGAAGGCAAAACAGATTTGCTTAGTGGGAATGAACTGTTAGAACTAGAAGGTAAGCAAATCTCACCGGGCTTAAGCAAAAGCTCCTCTTCCACCTGCATCTAGTGAATTTTAACAATGGCAACTAATAACAAGAGTAATAATAGCAGCTACCATTTATCAAGAGCCTACTTATGCCAGGGAGTATGTTTGAACTTTACTAGATATAACCCTTAAAACCTATGAAGTTAGTATTACTAACTTTATGCAATGCTCTTAACCAATCCACTCTACTGCTGCCTAAATACTAGGCACAAAGAGACAGAGTTACTTCCTACAACCCCTCAGGAGTGTAGGTTGGGACACTAATTACAAGTAACAAATGATGCACAAAACATTAGGAGGAGGAAGAAATGTCTGCATGTCTGGTTTTCCAAGTCTGTTCTTTTGGAAGGTATTTGGGGCTTGTGTCATTCCTCTGTGATTTGGAAAATTTTTCCCCCTTAACAGGAAGTCCCGAAAATTCAGGCTTTGTAAAGCCTGAAATGAAACATATAATGAACAATACAGGGTATGTCCTCATCATCTTTAGGAAGATATAACCGAGACTGAGTCTCAAAGTCTGGCTAATGGGTCAAATGTACACCGACATAACTCCAACAAATAGTGAGTTGGCTGTGGCTATTTTTATTGGAAGGTCTGCGACATAAGCCCAGAAAACTGGTCCAGGGTTCTTCACCTGCAGTCTTGTGCTCAGACTGTTCCAAGAGACTGAGGAGCCGGCCTTCACTGCATTTTTTTTCCTATGACAAAGAAACAGAGATGAAAGGGTTATCTCATGGCAGAGAATCTAAAATACAACTTCCTTAGCCCAGATCACACCTGTCTCCAGGAGAGAGGGAATGTAGGACATAGCTCTAAGAAAGTCTTTTGCTTTCTAATAAATGAGGGTATACAAGTAAAAACACACACTGTAATGATGAACAGAATACATCTTCATGCCAAGAATATTATCCAAGAATGGATAATCAGAGTCAAGGCAAATTATTCCAACAAGATCATATAAAAGAACAATAGCCTTTGACCAATGATAGATTTGGAGAGATTTAAAAATAGAAAATAACAGTTTCAAGGTAGCTTCTAGAGGTAGTGACGCCAGAAGAAAAAACTGGCTCTATGATACAGGCACTTACCTACCAACCCCAACTCCAAATCACTACCTCAAAATCACCCCATTCATACAGGGGTCCCTTTCTTTTGTCATGACAGATAATGGCTTATCCATCTTAGTGTGCAGTGATTGCTAAGTGAGTAAGCCTAGAATATGGAGCTGCTGCTCTATCTTTGATCTCTAAGCCAAGACTTGCTCTTCCTGATCTCTAATTGCAAAGCCCAGAAAGCACATTCATCTTCCCAGTGACCAGGGGCCAGATCTGACAGCTTCCTAAGACCAGGCACACAAGGTGCTAAACAGAGTTGATCTCAAACATGCTCCTGGCAGTGGGAGGTATGACTGGATATCCTTTCTGGAAAGGAATTTGGTGGTATGTTTCAACAGATTTTAAAATGTTTATATGCATTCCCCAATGAGTTCCACTTTAGGAAATCTATTCTAAGAAACAGTCAGTGGTACACAGATTAATGGTTCAAATACAATCTTATAATACGAGAGAACTGGAAAGAACCTGAATGTCCAATAATATGAGAATGGTTAAGTGACTTCTGTGTGATACAAACATTAAGAGTAATTTTTAAAAATAGTTTGAAAATAAACCCAGGAAGGTATTTACACTACAACATTAAGTTTACACACACACACACACACACACACACACACACGGTCTCAACTACATTAAAAATGCATTAAAAAAAAAGAAAATAGGCCAAAATACTAAGAGTTGTTATTTCTAAGTAACTACATTGTGGGTGATGATTTCCCCTGATTCTTTATATATTTTTTTTTAATTTCCTGTATTTCCTACAGTGAGCATATATTACTTTTTAATTAAAAGAAAATAGAATTTTAAAACAAAGTCTTGAGTTCTAGATAAGCAGAAAAGGAAGGAGGAAGGAAAAAAAACATAGAACAGAACTTCAGAGAATTTCCTAAAACATTCCATACACACCTTTAGGTTCCTTGGCCGCTGCTGCTGCTTCTCCTCCATAGCTGAGCATACCTTCCCACTCTCTTCAGGCTCACCTCCTCGGTCACCTCTTGCAAGCTGGAGACAGGACTCTACATGACTCTGGTACTCTCTGAATGGGACCAAGGATTTACAGAGATAACACTTCTCATTCCTAGCCAATCAAAAGAAAGGGGGGGAAAGCAGTTTAAAGATTTGCTTTTGCCTCTGGGCTCCTGGATATGTCTCAAATTGTGTTTTTATGTTATTCTGTCTCAATTGTGTTTTTACATTATTCTGTGGAGGAGACATGTCAACCAATGCAGATTTGCTCAGCGGGATGGCCAATAAAACTAACCCAACGCCAATCAAAAGGACTGAGTGATTAGCGGTTTTCCCTGGCTGTTTCTCTGTACCCTGCTGTTGCAGCAGTGGGATGGTAATGAAATCAGTTCTTCTAACTATCTCAAACAATGCTGATTGCTCTTCAGACATAAAATATTCTGTCAAACTCTTCTGAAATTAAGTGTAATAGTTTTTTCAAAGGGAAGTTAAAATTTAGACAGAAAAGGAACACCAAAAGTATTAAATCAAGATGACATTTTTACTAGGGTGGATGAACTTGTCTGATTAGTAAATCAAGTCTGTATGCTGACTTCCCTAATTCTACAACCTTCCCTAATTCTGCAACATCAACTAGGAAGTTACCAAAACCATGTAGTTCTGCCAGGGACTTTTGCGTAACTTCATACACATGGTTATTTTTTATCTTTTTATAACAGTAGAATCTGTAGGAAGAGAGGAAATTGTGTCCTTGAAGTTAGGTTTATTGGGCATCAGTGAAAATGGAATCACTGGGGACAAAGGAAGAAAATGAACGTTCATTAAGTATTTTCTCTGTAGTTAAGAACTGGTACAAAGCTCTTTATTTTTTTTTTTTTTTTTTTTTTTTTTTATTAATAATGATTTTTTATTATATTATGTTAGTCACCATACAGTACATTGGTACAAAGCTCTTTAAATACAATTTCTCAATTTTTTTGCCCTATTAAGAAGGTACTATTCTCCTCAAGGTCCTATAGCTAATAAATATCAGAAACCAGGTCTGCTTGATTCTTAAGATCATCTTAGTTTTAAAGAGCTAAAGACAACTTTCCAAAGCTTGCTATTTTAGACTTCTCTTTCTGGTCATTACTATTCAGTTACTATACAGCAAGAGAGATCTGAATTAGCTCTAAGGAAAACTTTCTCTGGAGGTCTTTAAAAATAGGAGCAAAAAACTGCCTTATGAGAAAAGCCAGACCAGTGTACTTTTAAAAATTTATGAATTAATGCAAAAATAATATATTAATGCCCTACTGCATGAGAGACAGCAGCACTGGGGAAGGAGCTTAAGTTTTTAAGTCAAGTAGGTTTTGCCAGTTCTGGCCGCATGATCTTAATCAGTTACTTATAATTTCTCTTCAATTTCCTTGACTATTTAAAAAAAAAGAAAGAAAGAATAACTATATTATCAGCTATTGTGAGAGTTACAAAGTAAATCAAACACTTAGCACAGTGGCTGGTACATAACATTAGGTGTTCGACAAACAGCTATTACTGTGACTACGGTCTCAGGTGCATTTTATTAGATCCTGAGGATATAAACATGAACGAAGGCAAGTATCTGCCTTCAAATAATTCACAGCCTACCCAGGAAGACAGAAATATAAAAAAAGAAAAAACCATTTACTGCAACATGGTGGGATGAATACAGTCCTAGAGGAATGTCCACATGACGGGATTCCAAAAGAACAAGTCATCAGCTCTGCTCAACTGGATTAAGGAAAGCAGCCCTGAAATTTCGGATCTCAAATCTGTATTTCAAAGATAAACATTTCTGCCTAATGACTGCTTTAATGTATTGTTGGTAATCTCTTTACTTTCAAGAGGCATCACTTACCCCCGATCACCCCTGAGAATGTACTTTCTTAGTCAAGTTGCAACCCACAACCCAAGGAAGTCACCTATATTGCCCAACCTTTTGCAACTCAACTTCTGTACCATTACATCGCAAAACAGCTCACAGCTTCCCAAAAGTACCAAACACCAATATACAAATTCAAAGAAAACAGAAAGCTAAGAGCAATGTAGAAATGGAATGGGTGGCAGGAACTTTTTTAGGGTAATTTAAAAAGATACAGAGGCCACCTGCACTGACATAAATTCAGAATAAGAAAAATAAGTTCAGACATCAAAGTAATAAAGTGATCAGAAGTCCAAAGAAAACCAGGGTAGGAGAGGAATAGGTCTCTTTATTCGGTCCAAGCAATAGCATGTTAAAAGAGCTCTGAGAACACAGCATACCTACTTACTTGTCAATGTCTAGGGAAGTCTGGGCAGCTGTCCCACTATCACTCTTGCTCTTGGCCTCTTTTTGTCTCCGAGTCAACACTTTCGACAAAAAAAGAAAGAGGGGAAGGGAGGGGAGGGAAAGAGAGGAAGGAAGGAAGGAAGGAAGGAAGGAAGGAAGGAAGGAAGGAAGGAAGGAAGGAAGGGAAGAAGGGAGGGAGGGTGGGTGGAGGAGGGGGGAGGAGGGAGGGGGCAGAGGGAAGGAGGGAGGGAGGGAGGGAAAGAAAAACTGTTAGTTGGCAATAGACTCCAAATATAAAAGACAAAATGTATGGGAAGAAGCGAAATTTAAAATCCACTGGAAGAAGTGCACTGTGTGGGAAACATCTGCCTTTCTAGGAAAGAGAATAATGTATGTACCGTAATGTATGGACTGAAATTGCCAGCCACAAGATATTCCTGTATTTGCTAATGAAATCTTTTTATCCCCTATTGCCATGAGATCTAAAGATCTAGTCAAGGGGCGCCCAAGTGGCACAGTCACTTAAGCATCTGACTCTTGGTTTCAGCTCAGCTCATGATCTCAGAATTGTGAGATGGAGCCCAAAGGGCTCCATGCTCAGTGCAGAGTCTGCTTGTTCCGCTCCCTCTGCCCATTTCCCCCCGCTCATGCACAGGCGCGCACTCTCTACCTAAAATTTAAAAAAATCTTTTAATTAAAAATTTAATTTTTTAATTAAAAAAAAAAGATAAAGATCTTGTCCACATAAGGAAAGGTTTTGTGTAGTACCCCCAACTAGGCAGCACTCAATCCTTTTACACTTTCCCAACCAAAATTCTGTCTGGTGTGACACACACTCCAATGAGGTGTTCTATAACATACAGTAATGATAGCTACATCTATCTGAATACCCATAGTAACTCCAATCTCTACTCTAGAAAGTGCTCCGAATACAAGACAGGAAACAAGTTCACAATGGTTAACACAACCACTTTTTCCCACTACACTGGGACCACCTCCTAGTGCTAGTGGGTATAGACAGCTTTAGCCCAGGTGGCATACCAATACTTTGTCTCACACCAAAAGGCATCTATTTATTAAATAACAGTCTCTTAAAAGATCTTGGAGGTTACTCAACTGTTTTCCAGTCTTCGTTCCTTGCAGTAGCAAGAAGAACTATAACCATCTCACTTCAAATCTCGCCTTCTTCCCTCTTGACTTGAAATCCCCATGCCAGAGAATTTAGGAAGGTTATCAGTTCACAAAATAATTTAGGTTGTAAAGCACTGATCTCGTCCAGGAGCCAGCAAACTTCTTCTCTAAAGGGCCAAACATTAAATACTTTAGGCTTGGCAGGCCATGTGGTCTCTGTCACACTACCCAACTCTACACTGTAGTAGAAGGCAGCCATAGACAACACATAAATAAGGGGTGTGGTATGTTCCAATAAAACTTTACAAAAACAGATGTCTGCCTGGATTTGGCCCCCAGCTGTTCATAGTTTGCCTATCCTTCTAGTCCAACCTTCTACTCATAAAAAATGCCTTCTATAAGCATCCCCAACAAGTAATCATACAGTCTCAACTTGATTATATCCATTCACTGAGGGGAATTTACCTCTCCTAGGGAAACTCATTCTATTGCTACACAACAATCCAGCTCAATCTGTATTTACTGGGGGCTGTATGAGTAAGTTTACCCCCTTTTCCATAAGTCAGCTCTCTGAACACTTCACAAGCTACATTACAATCTTGGATTTACTCAGTTGTCTCCCCCACTAAAATGTAACCTCCTTCAAAGCAGGGACTATATGTAGTCATTAATCCAGTCTCTAATGACTACAGAAACTTTTGATTGCCTAGGTTAATTCTAATCCTTATAACAACCCTGCAGACTGGTATTATTATTCTGCCCTACTTTAAAGGTATGGAAACAAACTCAGAGGAATTGACTTTGCCAAGCTATCATAAATGGTAAGTGGTAGAACCCAGGACAGATCTAAATCAGTCTGACTTCCTATACCCAAGTTTTATGTTCCTAGTTGACCTCCTTTACATACACCCCAATTTGTCAGTCTCTCTATATATGTGTGGAACTCCAAAATGGACCAATTACTCAACAAGCAGTCTGACCAGCAGAGAGAACACAAGAACCACAAACTAACCCACTGAGACTTATATTCTACTAATCCAGCCAAGGTTGTATTTGCTTTATTGATAATCTTAAATTGAGCTTAAAGGTAATTAAGATCCATCACCTACCCTTCCAAATTACCTTCAAATAAAAAATTATCAATACAAGTCTCCTAATTCTATACTTGGGCAACTAAGTTGTTGATTATTTTCCCCCCTTAAACACAGGACTTTATATTTATCCCTGTTCTTTTCAGCTGAACATTCTAGTCTGTTGAGATCATCAGCAGTCCTGATTCTGTCGTCTGATGTTATCAGCTCTCTTTTCCAGCTTTGTGTCATCTGCATATATGACAAGCATGCTTTCTACATCTTCATCCAAGTCACTGAGGAAAATGGTTATGATAAATGACATGGCCAAGGACAGAAACCTGTGGCATTTTACTAGGTAGGCCTGTCTTCTTTTTCCTGGTCCAAATTTCCTTTAAATACTTAATGAAGCAAATACTTATTGAGAATCTTCAATGTGCAAGTGATTTGGGGGATATATGGAAATTATGTGGTAGGGTCCTTGCTTTTTTTTTTTTTTTAATTTTATCCATTTATTTGGGGGGGGGACGAACCAGCAGGGGGAGCTACAGAGGGAAAGGGAGAAGCTGGCTCCCTGCTGAGCAGGGAGCAGGCTGTGGTAATTGATCCCAGTGGGATCATGACCTGAGCTGAAGGCAGATGCTTAACTGACTGAGGCACCGAGGCACCCCAGGGTCCTTGCTCTTAAGGAGCTTACAATTTACTAGGGAGACAGCACATACACTAAATAACTATAACACAAGGTGTAAAAAGATATGCATAATAAAACAAGAGCATATATACAAGCAACTTTTTTCCCCCTCCCTCCTTCTTTTCCTTCCCTCCCTCCCTCCCCTCACAAGCAACTATTAATAGTGTTTGTCTCTGGGGAGGATGACAGGGACACTTGGGGAATGCAACAGGAGGGAGACATATTTTTGCACTATATATTTTTCTGTACTGTTGAATTAAAAATTAAAAGGGAAGAAAAAAGAGACCAGATTATAGAGAGAGGCCTTAGGTACCAGTTGAAGTACACTATTTCTAAGGCTCCTTCCAACCCAGAGATTTTATAAGTAAAAATAAAGTACTATAGGAGAAAAACATCCTGGACATAGTTGTATGACCACCTTCAAATTCACTTCCTATTCTATCAGCCAGTCCACATTTCTCCATCTTATGTATAAGGACCTCATGAGAGATTTTATCAAGTGCCTTGCTGAAATCAATTCTCAAAAGGTTGGCACCTCACAGATTACAGAAACCTTTAAGGGTCATTTTTCCCCCCTCTTTCTCTCTTTCTATTTGTCCTCTATCTTGACTACCAAATATTTTTCCAAAAGAAATACTTGGAAAGCACTCCACAGGCAAGGCTGGAAAATAATTAATTGCTTCTAGCACTTTATATACACCCCTATTGCACTTAGCACATTTCTGTTACTTGTTTATATGTCAGTCCCCCTTCTATACCATGCCACTTTCTGAATTCAGAGATTCTGGGTTTTGTTTCTTCAGCATCCTCAGCAGAGTCCAGCATTGATTAGATGCTAATAAATATTTGCCAAATTAAATCACAGCAATGGATTTAAAAAAGCTCTTGTTTTATGAGGACATTCTCTGTGCCAAGGACATTTATAAACATAATTTCTAATCTTTTACAACAATTCTGCAAAGCATATATGATTATCTGTATTTTATAGACGATGAAATATTAAATAACCTGATCAAGATCACAAAGCTAAAACAACAACAAAGAAACATGGCACCAGGAACACAATACAAGTCTAACTTTACAGAAGCATATGTTGAGGCACCTGGGTAGCTTAGCTGGTGGAGTGTGCAAGTCTTAATCTCAGAGTTGTGGGTTCAAACCCCACACTGGGTGTACAGATCCCTTAAAAATAAAATCTTAAAAAAATAAAACAAACATAAAATAAAGAAGCATATGTTGTTTTACAAAAGCAGGCTGCCTTTCCTGGGAAATAAGAGGGTAAAGGATGGAAAAGAAAAAGTTAGAAGTGGTAAACGAGTGGGCAAGTAGAAAAGAATCTGAGGGGAGAAATTTGGCAGACGGCTGAAAACTATATGCTAATTCTATTATTAAATGTTATGCTCAGAGTGAACTGGACTGGACCCTGCAGCTACATTTTCCCTTTGAAACCTATTACCCAACGAAGGAGCATGAAGGTATATGTTATTCTAAAGGAGCCTTCTACTTTAGTTTCTGAGGGCTGAGACAGCCAATTCAGATAGCTGCAGGAAGAAATTTCAGTACGAAACTTAAGTCCAAAAACCTAACTGCTGGCGACAACAGCCAAAGATTTCAAAAGGGAACAATGGAGTCTGAGGACAACTACCAGAAGAGCAACTACCAGGTAGGAGGGATAGAACAGAAAGGAGGGATACCACTGAGAGCTAAGAGAGACACCTATAAACCTACAACCATTAACTCAGGCCTTTATATAACGGTGGATGGAAAATATCCTAAGGAGCTGTGCTTGGGACTTGGCTTGGAACTGTTAATATATTTTAAAAAAGCAGCAACACCTAGCAGAATAAACTGCATTCACTTTAGAGTTGTCCAAGTTGGGATTCTACTAGCTGTGTTGCCTTAGGCAAGTTACTTAGCCTGAGTGTCAGTCAACTTACCTACAAAATGAGATAACAGCATCTACCCTCATAGGTTTTGGCAAAGATCATATCAGATAATTAAAGTAAGTTGTAATAGTGCCCAGCCCACAGAAAGCCTTCAGCAAACATTTGTTGTCATTATTATATATTCCCATTATTATTCCAGATTTCTTTCTTAACTTTATCCAAAGATTTAAGACTACCCTTAGAACCAGTGCCCAGCTTATCCATAATTTAGGTTAGGTCTTAATCTTCAGTTCTCATACTAATTTGTACAAACAAAATGGTCAAGTAAATAACCAAAGCCTTACAAAACAATTATCAGTACTATGCAAATATTTGTTTCTACACTGTTTCCAAAATCCAAAAAAGACAAGCAATCAAAAATAAAGATGTGGGGGGGTACCTGCATGCCTCAGTCGGTTAAGCATCTGCCTTGGGCTCAGTTCATGATCCCAGGGTTCTGGGATCAAGCCCCAGGTCTGGCTCTCTGCTCAACAGAGACTCTGCTTGACTCTCTCCCTCTGCTCATCCCCTCGCTCATGCTCTAACAAACAAATTCTTTAAAAAAATAAAAACATGTGGCCTAGAACTGTAAACAGTGAAGATGATGGCTCCTTGAAAGAGTGGAAATTATATATACAAAGAAGAGAAATTTGGCAGAATGACAGTTTGAGTCCCTCAAACTCAAAACCATCTCAGCAGAAAAAAATGGGAGGCCACAGGGACGTCTGGGTGGCTCAGTCAGTTAAGTGTCTGCCTTCCGCTCAGGTCATGATCCTCGAGTCTTGGGATCAAGCCCCATATCCAGCTCCCTGCTCAGCAGGGAGTCTGCTAAATGAATAAATTTAAAAATTGTAAAAAAATAAAAAAAAATGGGAGGCCACAGAATTGTGTATGGTCCTGCTAAGACTAACCATCCTCCAGCCTAGCATTTCCTCAGTAGGAGCTAAAAGGAAGAAGGGAAGGCTTGTTCCACGGGCATGATGCCTGTCTCAGTGTTACCAGCCTCTTCTAAAAGACTAGTCCCCCAAAAAAGGTCATCATTAGAATTATCTATCATTTTCTGAGACGTGTGACTCTTTAAATTTAAATCTTAATTAGAAACAAATAAAATTTAAAATTCAGCTCCTCAGTCCCATGAGGCATGATGACACAATCCAGTCCATTGCAGTGTTCCTGTTGCCTCCAGGACTTTTGACCTTTCTTGTGAGTAGGTCTCTGGTGATGAATTCTTTCAGTGTTAGCATATCTGAAAAGTCTGTTTCATCTTTTAAATTTTTAATAACATTTTTAATTTGGAATAGTTTAGATTTGTAAAAGTGTTGGAAAGATGGTGTACAGATTTCTTTATAACGTTCACAGTTTCTCCTAATGTTAACATCTCACGTAACCATGGTATGTTTGTCGGAACTAAAACATTAACATTGGTACATAACTATTTTTTTTTTTAGTCGGCCCCACACCCGGCGTGGAGGCCAATGCAGGCTTGAACCACGACCCTGAAATCAAGATCTGAGCCTAGACCAACAGTTGGTCGCCCAACCAACTGAGCCACCCAGGCACCCCTTTGGTACACAACGATAAACTAAACTCCAGACTTCATTCAAATTTCACCAGTTTTTCTACTACTACACCCCCCTTTTTAAAAATTCCTGGATCTAATCCAAGATACCTTATTACATTTAGTAGCCCTCATTTTTGAAAGATTTTGCTGGGTATAGAAATTTAGGTTGATAACCTTTTTCTTTCAGAATTTTAAAAGATTTTGCCCGACTGTCTTCTTACGTGTATTTTCCTAACAAGAAATCCGATTAATTCTTATTTTTCCCATCTGTGCGTAACATGTCTTTTTCTCTGGATGGTTTTCAGGTCTTTCTCCTCTATCTCTGGTTTTTCTTTTTTAATGTTTTTTTATTATATTATGTTAATCACCGAACAGTTACATCCCTGGTTTCTGATATAAAGTTCGATGATTCATTAGTTGCGTATAACACCCAGTGCACCATGCAATACGTGCCCTCCTTACTACCTATCACCAGTCTATCCCATTCCCCCACCCCCCTCCCCTCTGAAGCCCTCAGTTTGTTTCTCAGAGTCCATAGTCTCTCATGCTTCATTCCCCCTTCTGATTACCCCCCCTTCTTTATCCCTTTCTTCCCCTACCGATCTTCCTAGTTCTTATGTTCCATAGATGAGAGAAATCATATGATAATTGTCTTTCTCTGCTTGACTTATTTCACTTAGCATTATCTCCTCCAGTGCCGTCCATGTTGCAGCAAATGTTGAGAACTTGTTCTTTCTGATAGCGGAGTAATATTCCATTGTATATATGGACCACAACTTCTTAATCCAGTCATCTGTTGAAGGGCATCTCGGTACCTTCCACGATTTAGCTATTGTGGACAATGCTGCTATGAACACTGGGGTGCATAAGGCCCTTCTCTTCACTACGTCTGTATCTTTGGAGTAAATACCCAGTAGTGCTGGGTCATAAGGTAGCTCAACTTTTCACTTTTTAAGGGACCTCCACACTGTTTTCCAGAGTGGCTGTACCAACTTGCATTCCCACCAACAATGTAGGAGGGATCCCCTTTCTCCACATCCTCTCCAGCAATTGTTGTTTCTTGTCCATTTTTGCCATTCTAACTGGCGTAAGGTGGTATCTCAGTGTGGTTTTGATTTGAATTTCCCTGAGGGCTAATGATTTTGAACACTTTTTCATGTGTCTGTTAGTCATTTGAATGTCATCATTGGAAAAGTGTCTATTCATATCTTCTTCCCATTTTTTGATTTATTTGTTTCTCGCGTATTGAGTTTGAGAAGTTCTTTGTAGATCTTGGATACCAGTCTTTTATCTGTAGCATCATTTGCAAATATATTCTCCCATTCCGTGGGCTGCCTCTTAAGTTTTTTTGACTGTTTCCTTGGCTGTACAGAAGCTTTTTATCTTGATAAAGTCCTACAAGTTCATTTTATCTTTTGTTTCTCTTACCTTTGGAGATGTGTCATGAAAAAGGTTGCTTTGGCCGATGTCCTAGAGGGTGCTGCCTATGTTCTCCTCTAGGATTTTGATGGATTCCTGTCTCACATTGAGGTCTTTCATCCATTTGGCGTTTATTTTTGTGTATGGTGTGAGAGAGTGGTCAAGTTTCATTCTTTTGCATGCAGCTGTCCAATTTTCCCAGCACCATTTATTGAAGAGACTGTCTTTTTTCCACCTGATGTTTTTTCCTACTTTATCAAAGATTAGTTGCCCAAAGAGCCGAGGGTCCATTTCTGGGTTCTCTATTCTGTTGCATTGGTCTATGTGTCTGTTTTTGTGCAAGTACCATGCTGTCTTTGTGATCACAGCTTTGTAGTACAGCTCGAAATCCGGCATTGTGATGCCCCCAGCTTTGTTTTTCCTTTTCAAGTTCCTTGGAGATTCGGGGCCTTTTCTGGTTCCATACAAATTTAAGGACTATTTGTTCCAGTTCCTTGAAAAATGTCCTCGGTATTTTGATCGGGATAGCATTGAAAGTGTAGATTGCTCTGGGTAGCACGGACCTTTTAACTATGTTAATTCTTCCGATCCATGAGCATGGAATATTTTTCCACCTTTTTTGTCTTCCTCAATGTCTTTCAAGAGTGATTTATAGTTTCTAGAATATAGGTCCTTTACGTCTCTGGTTAAGTTAATTCCAAGGTAACGTATGGTTTTTGGTGCTATTGTAAATGGGATGGATTCCCTAACTACTCTTTCTTCAGTCTCATTATTTGTGTATAGAAATGCAACTGATTTCTGAGCATTGATTTTATATCCCGCCACATTACTGAATTGCTCTATAACTTCTAATAGTTTGGGCGTGGATTCTTTTGGGTTTTCCATATAGAGTATCACGTCATCTGCGAAGAGAGACATTTTGACTTCTTCTTTGCCGATTTGGATACCTTTTATCCCTTTTTGTTGTCTGATTGCTGTTGCAAGGACTTCTAGTACTATGTTGAATCATAGTGGCGAGAGTGGGCATCCTTGTCGTGTTCTTGATCTTAAGGGAAAGGCTTCCAGCTTTTCCCCATTGAGAATGATATTTGCTGTAGGCTTTTCATAGATGGTTTTTATGAGATTGAGGAATGTGCCCTCTATCCCTACACTCTGAAGGGTTTTAATCAGGAAAGGACGCTGTATTTTGTCAGATGCTTTTTCTGCATCAGTTGAGAGGATCATATGGTTCCTGAGTCTTTTCTTGTTGATATGATGTATCACGCTGATCGATTTGCGAATGTTGAGCCACGCTTGCATCCCAGGGATGAATCCCACTTGGTCATGATGGATAATCCTTTTAATGTACTGTTGGATTCTATTAGCCAGGATCTTGTTGAGGATTTTGGTGTCCATATTCATTAGGGAACTCGGTCTGTAATTCTCCTTTTTGATGGGGTCTTTGCCTGGTTTGGGGATCAAGGTAATACTGGCCTCATAGAATGAGTTTGGTAGCTTTCCTTCTGTTTCTATTTTTTGAAATAGCTTTAGGAGAATAGGTATTATTTCTTCTTTGAATGTTTGGTAGAATTCCCCAGGAAAACCACCCCGGCCTGGAGTTTTGTTATTTGGAAGGCTGTTTATCACTGACTCAATCTCTTCATAATTAATTGGCCTGTTTAAAAAATCAGCTTCTTCCTGTTTCAGTCTTGGTAGTTTATAGGTTTCCAGGAAGGCCTCCAACTCTTCCAGATTGCTTAATTTATTGGCATATAGCTGTAGATAAAAGTTTCTAATAATCCTGCCAATTTCAATGGTGTTGGTGTGACCTCTCCTTTTTCATTCATAATTTTATTAATTTGGGCCCTTTCTCTCTTCTTTTGGATAAGTCTTGCCAGTGGTCTGTCAATTTTATTGATTCTCTCAAAGACAGCTTCTAGTTCTGTTGATCTGCTCTACTGTACTCCTGGTTTCTAATTCATTGATTTCTGCTCTAATCTTGGTCAACTGCTTCCTCGTGCGTGGATTAGGCCTGTCCCTCTGTTGCTGTTCCAGCTTCTTGAGGTGAGAATATAAAAACTGCATTTTAGATTTTTCTATTCTTTTGAGTGAGGCTTGGATGGCTATGTATTTCCCCCTTAGGACTGCCTTTGCAGTATCCCATAGGTTTTGGACCGTTGTGTTTTCATTCTCGTTGGTCTCCATAAATTGTTTAAATTGATTTTTGATTTCCTGGTTTATCGAATCATTCCTGAGCAGGATGGTTGTTAGTCTCCAAGTGTTTGAGTTTCTTCCAGATTTTTCCTTGTGGTTGAGTTCCAATTTCAGAGTGTTGCGGTCTGAGAATATGCAGGGAATAATTTCAGTCTTTTGGTATTGGTTGAGACGTGTTTTGTGACCCAGAACAATGTCTATTCTTGAGAATGTTCCATGGGCATTAGAATAGAATGAGTATTCTTTGGTTCTGGGGGGTAGTGTTCTATATATCTCTATGAGGTCCAACTCGTCGAGTATGGCATTCAAATCTCTTGTTTCTTTGCTGATTTCTTGCTTAGGTGATCTGTCTATTGCTGATAGTGGAGTGTTGAGGTCTCCTACTATTAGCGTATTTTTATCTCTGTGTCTCTTTATTGTGGTTAAGAGTTGGCTTGTGTATCTTGCTGCTCCCCTGTTAGGGGCATATATATTTATAATTGTCATATCCACTTGTTGGATACATCCTTTAAGAATAATATAGTGCCCTTCTGTGTCTCTAACTATAGTCTTTAGTTTAAAATCCAATCTGTCTGATATGAGAATTGCTACCCCAGCTTTCTTTTGAGGTCCATTGGCGTGAAAGATTCCTTTACTTTCAGTCTGAATGTATCTTTAGGTTCAAAATGAGTCTCTTGTAGACAGCAAATGGATGAGTCATGTCTTTTTATCCAATCTGCAGCCCTGTGGCGCTTTATGGGAGCATTTAGGCCATTTACATTGAGACTGATTATTGAGAGATATGATTTTAATGATGCCATGTTGCCAGTAAAGTCTTTGTTTCTATAGATTGTGACTTTCTGTTCTGTGTCACTCTTGGGGCCTTTTTACTTTTCTAGAACCCCCCTTAATATCTCCTGTAGGGCTGGTTTCGTGGTTACGAAATTGGTCAATGACTGGCGATTCTGGAAGGCCTTTATTTCTCCATCAATTCTGAATGACAGCCTTGCTGGATAAAGGATCCTTGGCTGCATGTTTTTCTCTGAAAGAGCTTTAAAAATGCCCCCCCCCAACCCTTTCTCTCATTCCAGGTCTGTGTAGACAGGTCTGACGTAATTCTGATACCTTTGCTTTGTTGGTACGTGAGAGATTTCTTTGCCCTGGCCGCTTTCAATACTGTATCCTTGGATCTAATATTTGTGAATTGCACTATGACGTGACGTGGCGTAGGTTTGTCGTGGTTGAGCTTGGGAGGGGTCCTCTCTGCCTCTTGGACACGAATGTTTGTTTCCCTTGCTAGATTAGGCAAGTTTTCAGCTACAGTTTGTTCAAATATCTCTTCTAGACCTCTGTTTTTCTCCACCCCCTCGGGGATGCCGATGATTCTGACATTGGAACGTTTCATTGAGTCAGTAATCTCCTGTAACCTACATTCCTGAGCGTGGATTCCTTTGAGTCCAGATTCAATTTTAGCTTTTTCTTCTACTAACCCATTCTCCAATTTGCTGATACGTTCTTCTGCCTCATTTACCCTGGCCGTCAGAGCCTCTAGTTTTGACTGCATTTGGCTCATAGAATTTTTAATTTCTGCCAGATTCACTCTCATTTCCGCCCTTAGAGATTCTATATTCTCATTAACATTTTCGTTAATACTTTTTTCAAGTCTACACATCACCTTGACCATTGTTACTCTGAATT
The DNA here is from genome assembly GCF_023065955.2 of Ursus arctos. NCBI lineage: Eukaryota > Metazoa > Chordata > Mammalia > Carnivora > Ursidae > Ursus > Ursus arctos. Next base: position 62,538,048 of record NW_026622819.1, read on the forward strand.
TCATTTCTGATAATTTGGTTATATCCATATCCATTAGTTCTGTGGCAGAGGCCACAGACTCATTGTCTTTTCTTTGCTGGGGGGATTTCTCCTTCTTGTCATTCTTTTTTTTTTTTTTTTAAAGATTTTATTTATTCGACAGAGAGAGACAGCCAGCGAGAGAGGGAACACAAGCAGGGGGAGTGGGAGAGGAAGAAGCAGGCTCATAGCAGAGGAGCCTGATGCGGGGCTCGATCCCGGAACGCCGGGATCACGCCCTGAGCCGAAGGCAGACGCTTAACCACTGTGCCACCCAGGCGCCCCATCCTTCTTGTCATTCTGACGAGGAGAGGGTGCGGGGTTGTCCAGAGCCCAAATTATTGACCGGCACCCAGGCCGTGCGCCCTTGTTTTATAGGGATCTTAGGGATGTGGGCTTCTTGACTTTTCAGCCTGCCTTCTGGGGGAGGGGCCTGCCGCGCTGATGCTCAGGCAACCCTGTTTGGGTAGAGTCTCCGTGTCCCCTGCGAGGGGGGATGGGGATGGGCACACTCTGTGCCGGTATTTCCAGGCTTTTGTTCTCTGGCGGCTTTCCTGGTGGTTTGCTGTGCCTCTTCTGAGAGTCAGAGCAGCAGTGGCTGAATCTCAGCCTCTGTCTCAGAACAGAGGGATCGCGGACCGTTGTCCACTGATGTTCTGGCCACTTTAACTCTGTTACACTGGTGCTGCTCAACCCTGCAGCGTCCCGGGATGTGCGCCCCACACCTGGAGTCCCAGCCCTCACTTCCAGGGCCGGCGCTGTCCTTTGTGTTTCTAACACCGCCAGCCGCCAGCCGCCCCTGCGCGCTCCCGGAGGTTCCGGTCTCAGTCTGGTTCCGGTGAGCGCACCAGAGCTCCGGTTTTCAGTCTGGTGGCGCGCGTTCCCCGGCTCACGGCCTCAGTCCGCTCTCTCGCGGGTGCCGGTCCGCGAGTCCGCCCGCTCCCCCCGTGCCGGTGGCTACCACTTCCCAGCGCCCGAACGCAGCGGCTCCCTCCCCCTTCCGTTTATCTTCCGATATCTGTGCGCGGTTTCAAGGTTCCCTGCTTCGTACCTCAATACTCAGCGCTGGAGATGTTCATTTGTAGAGATCCAGATGCATCTTCCTGCGTCTCAGGCTGATTCCGTGGTTGTTCAGGCTGGTCTGGTACCTATCCAGCTCGACTCAGGGGACCGGCTGAAAAAGGGGTCCCCTATTCCTCCGCCATCTTAACTCCCTCCCCTCTATCTCTGGTTTTAAGCAATTTGATTATGATGTGTTTTTTTAAATTTATGATGTTTCTTGCGCCTGTGCTTCCTAGAACTTCTTGGATCAACAGATTTATAGTTTTCATCAAGTCTGGAATTTTCTCAGTCATTAATTCCTCAGAACTTTTTTTCTGTCCCTTGCCCCCTACAGGGACTGTAGTTACCTGTGTATTAGGCCACTTGAAACAGTCTCATAGTTCACTGATATTTTTTTCATTTTTGTGTGTGTGTCACATTTCAAAGTGCTCAGTAGCCACATGTGACTACTGGCTATCGTATTTGACCCCGCAGATATAGAACATTTCTGTCATCTGGACACTGCCTTTGGCAAGCACTGTTCCTTTAAGAGATAACCAGGACTAATCCTATCATGCCTTAAGTCTGTTTACTTTGGACACCAGAGAAATCCAAGCCTCCTATGGCATCTCCCATCACCTAGATTCTCATCCCCACCTGACTGTCATCTGGGGGGATGTTTGTAAGCTGACTTGATCTTGCCCCTCCTACTCTCAGAATGACTTTCTCCCTTGCAACTCGTGTCAGTGATCAATAAAAGCCCCAATGTTTTCAGCATCCTGTGTGAAAGTTTCCTTCATCCTCTTGCTCGCGTTGAAAGATGGCTGTCCTCTGAACATATTGTTTCTCTTTGTACTTTCTCAAGTACTGGCTGTTTCTTCTTCCTTACACCACAGTCCTGCTGACCTGGAGGTAGGGTAAATAGTCTCTCATTTTTTTCCAGATTACTAGAAAAACCCAGTTTGAAACACAAACCGTTGTGCTAGCCCTGCTACCCTGCCCCTGAAGTCATCTACTATCCTCCTGGTCACCTGTCCCTTACCAGCCACCCCACTTCCTGGCCATTCATTGAAAATTTTAACATATCACTTACTGTCTTATTTCTTCACCACTCCTGCCATCATTCTTGGTGACTTTAGTATTTACTTATTAGAATGAAGCATATGAAGTTGCAGTTTTCGTAGGCTCAACCTAGGGTATGACCTGTCCAATATGCTGGCCTCTCAGTTCCTTGACCTTTTGGCTCTCAACTCCCATGGATCATGCCATCTCAGCCTTTCTCAAGTGGGGTTCTGAGAGAGAAGTAGGCCTAATGCCTAAGACATCCATTGTATATAATGAATTAACCTCTGTCCTTTGCATCTCGAATGGTACCAGTTATATACCATCCTTGGGAGCAGTAAGAAACAGCCAATCCATTTTCTGCGTTCTCTGGTTCCAGTGAAGAACCCTGGTTCCTCAACCCTGGTTCTGGTTGAGCCTATCTATAATAATTGTGCCACTTCCAAGATCTCATTTTCAGATGTCCCATTCTCTGATCACCACCACCTATCTCTAATATCCTAACTCCACTAAGCCTTCAGCCCCACTGGGGTGTCTCATTCTAGACTATCACCTTTTCATTGTCCATCACCCTGTCATGGCCTCACTTCTTACCTGACTTAGATTTCACGGTTATCATATTAACAATTCCCTTGAATATTTTCTCAACTCATTTCTAATTTCTATTGTACTCCCTGGCAAAACCCAATTTTGGTTAAATCCAACCCCCTACCTATTTATTGTGTGTCCTTACAAGCAGCACAACAATGCTGACTGGGCTCACAGTATATTTAAGACCACAAACCTCAAGTGGCCCCTCAGTACTGCCCAGCAATCATATGTTTCTATAGTCAGTTTATTCTTCTACTCTCCCAGAGTGTATTTTATTTCTCCTCTACTATACTCAAACCGCCAGTATCCATCCTGACTCTGGGGTCACCATTCTTTTCTGTTTTGATACAACAACTGTATTGAGATATGATTCACATATTAGATAATTCACCAACTTAAAGTATAATTCAGTGGTTTTTAGTATATTCATAGTTGTGCAACTATCACCACTATCACTTTTATAGTATTTTCAATAACTGAAAAAGAAACCTGTTCCCATTAGCAGTCACTCTCCATTTCCCTGCTAACCTCCAACCCTAGGCAACCCAATGATCTACTTCTGTCTCTATGGGTTTGCCCATTCTGGGCATGTCATATAAATGGAATCATACTATGTTTGGTCTTTTGTGACTGGCTTCTTTCACTTAACATATGTTTCCAAGGTTCATCCATGTTGTAGCATATATCAGTAGTTCATTCCTTTTTTTCCAGACAGTGGCTGCACCATTTTATATTCTCACAGAAAATGTACTGGGGGGGGGGGGGGTGCGGGATTCCAATTTCTTCACATTCTTGCCAACATTTGTTATTTTTGTTTTTATTTTTCTTTTAAACAGAGATCCCAGTGGGTGTGAAGTATCTCGTGGTTTTGACTTGCATTTCTCTATTGACTAATGATGCTGATCATTTTTTCATGCGCTTGTTGGTTATATCTTCTTTGGAGAAGTATCTACTTGAGTCCTTTGTTTTAATTGAGTTGTCTTTTTATTGTTGAGTGGTAAGAGTTCGTAATATATTCTGGAATCCAGACCCTTAACGGACATATGATCTGCAAATATTTTCTCCCATTCTGTGTATTTCCCTTTTTACTTTCTTGATAGCATCCTTTGATGCACAGCAGCTTTAAATTTTGATGGTGTCTAAATTATCTATTTTTGTCTTACATTGCTTATACTTTTGGTGTCGTATCTAAGTATCCATTGCCAAATCCAAGGTCATAAAGATTTACCCCTAAGAGAGTTTTAGAGTTTTTAGCACTTACTTTTAGGTCTTTGATCTAGTTTTGTATATAGTGTGAAGTAGGAGTCAACTTTTTCTTTTGCATGTGGATATTCAGTTGTCTTAGCACCATTTGTTGAATAGACTATTTTCCCCCAACTGAATTATTCTGATAGCCTTGTCGAAACCTGGTTAGCTATAAATGTATGGTTTTAATTCTGGACTCTCAATTCTATTCCATTGATCTATATATATATCTATCCTTATGCCAGCAGCATACTGTCTTGATTGGTAAGTTATATAATTAGGAAGTGTGCACCCTCAACTTTGTTCTTTTTCAGGACTGTTTTGGCTATTTTGGATCCCTTGAATTTCCCTAATCTCAAAAAATGGAGTCATCATTAAACCAGTTGCTTAGGGCAAAACTATGGTGTCACCTAAGTTTTCTCCTTCTGTCATACTCCAGAAAATCCTGTAGGTTCAATCTTCAACATACATCCCAAATTTGGCAACTTCTTTACCTCACAGCTATCACTATGATCCAAGTAAACATTAGACCCTGCCTGGACTACTGCAAGTGCCTCCTGTTCACTTCTACTTTTGCTCCCGGCCCTCTACAGACTATATTTCACACAGCAGCCAGAGTTGGATTACATCACTCTCATGCTCTCAACCGTTCTATGGCATTTCATCATATTTAGAATAAAGTGCAAAAACCCAGATGATCTGATCACTGATCTGACCTCTCCTCTCTTTTCTCCTTTGCTCATCCCACTGTACTCATTGTGGCTTCCCTGCTGCTGTAAGAAACATGCCAAACACGCTCTTGCTTTAGGAGCTTTATAGTTACTCCCTTTACCTGGACCGACTCTACTCAAATATCACCTCAGAAAGTCTTCCTTGATCTATCCATTTAAGAGCTCCTTCCCCCGGCCCCCACTGCCTTCCCTGCCCTTCCCTTCTCTATCCTCTAGTTCTTGCTTTATTTTTCTTAAGTTTTATTTATTATTTGTTTTCTCCATGAGAATGTAAGCTTCATGAGGCACAGATTTCTCTTTTGTTCAGTATTGTATTCTCAGCTTGTATAACAGTACCTGGGTTATAGTAGGTGCTATATATAAATTGTCGATTGGGGTTGTCAGTAAGGGAACATAAATAATACAGTCATCTTCTGAATTATTCATGGGGACTCTCTAAGTTGAGCATCCTACAGTGGGCTTAGGCAGAAACCTAATTCAAAGTTGCTTTCTTTCATCCTGATCCCCAGTCACAAAGTGTGATTCTCTCACTAAAAGATTCTCGAATCTGTCCACTTCCACTGACACTCCTTTGTTACTTCTCTCCCTGTTTCTAGCCTCAATCCCTCCAATCTTCCATACTGCTCTAAGAATAACTCAGGCCCAGCATTACCAGTGCCCGTACCCAGGAGGCCTTCCCTGACCCAAAAAGGCCCCAAACTCCACACTTAATTAAACAGGGCCCTATGTGCATCTATCAGAACACTTCTTTTTTTTCTTTTTCAAAGATTTTATTTATTTGACAGAGAGAGAGAGAGAGAGCACAAGCAGGGGGAATGGGAGAGGGAGAAGCAGGCTCCCCACTGAGCGGGGAGCCCAATGTGGGACTCGATCCCAGGACTCCAGGACCACGACCTGAGCTGAAGGCAGATATGCTTAATTGACTGAGCCACCCAGGCGCCCCTATCATAACACTTCTCACACAACACTCTAATTACTGCTTTACCTACTTATCGCCCCCAGAAGACTATCTGTTAATCACTTCAGTATTCTACATTCCTGGCATAAAATTGACACTCAATATAAACATTTATATAATGAATCAATTTGGCAAGATAGTTTCTTATTCACAAGTATTCCAGAGTATCTTTTTGGCTTTAAAAACAGAATATTTTGGGGGCACCTGGGTGGCTCAGTCAGTTGAGCGTCTGCCTTCAGCTCAGGTCATGATCCCAGGGTGCTGGGATTCAGCCCCATGTGTAAAAAATGTAAAAAAAATAAAATCTTTTTTAAAAAAAGAACAATAGAATATTTTTATAACTTAGATGAAATTGTCTCTTCGGCCTGATCCAAAATAACTCTTGAAACAGAAAAGCCCTATCTACCTCATTCCATTCAATAAATAAATTCTTTTTATTCTCTTAGGTACTAGACTTGATCATCTTATTCTACTAAAGATAGCTTCTAACTCAAAAACCCTAATGATTATGTTGACACGTCCTAAACAGAAACAACCCTAAAATAGATAGGCATCATTGGGTCCAATTTACAGATGAGCAAAATAAAGATTCAGAGGCCTCAATTCTGTAATACCTGGTCTGGGATATGAGTCCAAGTCTGTTAGACTCCAAAGCCAGTACCACAATACCAAATTGTCTTCTTTGTTTTAGAGAAGCCATAGAGGCCCCCTGTCCTATCTAAGTTGTAGTAATTTCCTTTCAAGTGTCGAGATAAGCTTGCTTTCTTAAGAGGTACACTTGAATGTTGAGCTCCTGACCCTAACCTTAAGTGCTGCTACAGTTAGCCCCTGCATCTGAAGTGTCAGCATGGCTTGTTCAATACCTATCCATACAAAGACAAAAGTACTCATATAAAAATATTCTTAGCAGTGCCCCCCACCCTGAGGCTAAAGGCAAGAATAAATACTGAGAAAAATCTTTAAGCCACACAATCCCCACTTAATATACAGAAATAAAGGGTCTACCACCATTATATTTTTATGAACAAAATTCCTCAATCTACGAGGTATTGAATAATTTAGAGGTCTTAGAAAAAGTCACTTGTCTAGTTCTTCCTAGTACTTGTGCATAATATTTATAGCTGAATTTTTTTAACAGCTGGAATTTTTATTTAAGCAATTTGACAATATTTATCTAGAATTTTAAAATAATTCATATCTACTGACCCATGAATTATACTTTGGGAATCTATTCTGAGGAAATCATCTGAATTTAAATGAGATCGTAAGACAAAGATATTTTATCAAAGCATTATTTATAACAATGAAAAATTTAAACAACCTAATGTTCAAACACAAGATGAAATACTATGCAGGGATTCAAAATAAAGCAGAAAAGAAATACACCAAAATATTAGCTGTAATGGTGGGGAGGGGGTAATTATTTTTCTGTTGCCTTTTTTTTTTTTCCAGTGAGCATATATACCACTTTATAACTTAAAAAACTGTTAAAATATTAGGAGACAGGGTGCCTGGGTGGTCCAGTCAGCTCGGGTAGTGATCTCAGGATTGTGGGATCAAGCCCCATGTCAGGCTCCGTGCTCAGCAGGGAGTTTGCTTGAGAGTCTCTCCTTCTGCCCCTTCCCCCCCACTCACGTGGTCTCTCTCTCAAATAAATAAATCTTCAAAAATATATTAGGAGACATCCTTCATGAAATAACAGATCTAGGGGTGCCTGGGTGGCTCAGTTAGTAGGCGTCTGCCTTCGGCTCAGGTCATGAACCCAGGGTCCTGGGATCGAGCCTCACATCAGACTCCTTGCTTAGCTGGCAGCCTGCTTCTCTCTCTCCCTCTGCTGCTCCCCTGCTTGTGTATATGCTCTCTCTCTCTAATAAATAAATTAAATTAAATTTAAAAAAAAAGAAAGAACAGATCTAGACAATGATCATCAATGACCATTAGTTGAAAGCGCTGGCTTTCTAATGAATGAATTAGGCTGACCCTACTGATCAATCATAACATCATAAAAGATAACCAGGTAGTATGTGCTTCCCAAACTGATGCAATATGAAACATGCAATATGAAACATACAATAACACGTATAAAGCACTCTTTAAAAAAAAAAAAAAATCCAAACTAAATCTGATCAAACCTCAAATCTAACTAAGGTTTCCAGAAATTTTTGTCTAGAACAGAATAACACTCAAGATAGAACAGGGATACAATCAGCAAAATCGAGAAAGGGAATTCTGAAAGACAAAAAGCCAGTCTCTTTAACAAACTGTAAAGAAAAAGAGAGAAAGGGAGAAAGGAGGATAATAGATTAAAAGCAACTGATATCAACCAAATGTAATGTGTAAAACTTGTTTGGAACCTGATTTGAACAAACCATTTTAAAAACTTATGAGATAATTAGGGAAAAGAGATGCTGACTGATGTAATAATGATCCCATGATTGTATTTTTTTTTAAATAGTCCTTACCTTTTAGAGATACATATTAAAGTATTCATAGATGATATGATATGATATGATATGATATGCCTGAAAACTGCTTCCCCAAAATCTAGTGGGGGGTGGATGGGAGGTATAAGTGAAAAAAAATTCTTCATATGTTGATAACTACTGAAGCTGGAAAATAGGTTTATAGGGATTCATTATACTGTTAAACAATGAAAATAAAAAACAGGCTCAACATAAAACCTGCTGGTACAAACTAACTACGTAAAAAAAAAAAAAGTAAAGAAAGGATACATATCAAACTATAGCAGTGGTTTGGACTGGGCTGGGTCATGGATAAATTTTTTCTGAATAAAATTTCCCTAAAATCTTCTACAATAAACACACGATGTTCAAAAACATTGTTAGAAGGCAAAACAGCCTAATGATTAGGAGTAGAGCCCTTGGGTAAATGGCAAATTCCAGATGTGAAGAGGGTAAGTCATGGTAGCCCTATAACCTCTTGTAGTAAAAAGAAGTGCTGAAAAATTTGTTGGGCACATGCCCAAAGGTTACAGAAGACAACCTGAAGGGACTTCCACTGGTCAAATTTGGAACAATTTGAACATCAAAATGACTACTGGAAAGAATGAACTACAACACATTAAATTTAAGAAATGAATCCAGGGCACCTGGCTGACTCAGCCAGAGGAACATGCAAATCTTGATCTTGCAGTTGTGAGTTCAAGCCCCACCCTGAATGTAGAGATGACTTCAAAATTTAAAAATCTAAAATAAGAAAAAAAAAATGAATACATGAGTTCATTCCACACTAAAAAAACAGTAACAAGGCGTAAGGAAAGAAAGTTCCTCTCTTTACAGAAAAATCTCAGCTAATCAATGTAGAAGAACAGCAGAAACACACACACACACACACACACACACACACAAATCACCATTTACTGCTATAGTAATAATTAATTTAAGCAAGAATCACCAATTGATGCTAAAACCATGGGTGAATGCCTGCTTGGGAACAGAATATTCATAGAGCCTCAAAGCACTACCCCATAGATTAACATACTGATCACTAAAAGGGGAAAGGGTACCTTTATAGAAGAAAATCTGGTAGACACCACCTTAAAGAGAAGATCAAATTGAACAATGCCAATAGTAAAAACTGATGATCATTTGCCCCTTGATGTGATGTTAAGGACTGAATGTTTGTGTCCCCTCATAATTCATATATTGAAATCCTAACCCTCAATGTGATAGTATTAGAAGGTGAGGTCCTTGGGTGGTGATTAGCTCATGAGAGTGGAGCCTTCATGAATGGGATTAGTGCCATCATAAGGGGATGAAGAACCAGAGCTCTCTCCTTTTATCATATGAGACATAGCAAAAAGTCAGCAATCTACAACCCAGAAGAAGGCTCTCTCCAGAACCCAACAGTGCTGGTACCCTGATCTCATACTTCTAGCCTCCAGAACCGTGAGAAATAAATTTCTGTTGTTTATAAGCCACCCATTCTTTGGTCCTTTGTTAGAGCAGCCCAAAATGACTAAGACATGATGCATTTAGAGGACTACAATATTCCCTTTGTTATATTCTTGCCAAAAATGTTTAACCTGAATCTAATCATAGGAAAACATGAGACAAATCCAAACTGAGGAATATTCCGAGAGGAAAAACCAGAAAAGAGAAGACCTACTTTTTGTAAATAAACTCTACCCAGGTCTCTGACTGACTCCAGAACCACTCATGCAGAAGAGAGACTCCAGTTAAGGATAAAAGAACCAAATTAAGATTTGAACTGCCTCCCCAAACAATAATGTGCAGTTTGATTCCAACCCAGTTAACTAATAAAACAAACAAATAATACTTTGAGAAATAAGACAGACTCTAGAATATCCACAACATTCACAATGTCCAAGATAAAATTCAAGATTACTTAATATACAAAAAGAATGAGGCAAATGTGACATTTTCAACTTACAGGGGTACAACAATTTGAATGATCACAGATTTCTTTTTTTTTAAGATTTTATTTATTTATTTGATAGAGATAGAGACAGCCAGCGAGAGAAGGAACATAAGCAGGGGGAGTAGGAGAGGAAGAAGCAGGCTCATAGCGGAGGAGCCTGACGTGGGGCTCGATCCCACAACGCCGGGATCACGCCCTGAGCCGAAGGCAGACGCTCAACCGCTGTGCCACCCAGGCGCCCCTGATCACAGATTTCTTATCAGAAACAATGGAGGCCAGAAGAAGGTGGAACAAAGTCTTTAAAGTGGGGGGGGGGGGGACACCTATCAACTCAAATTCTATACTCAGTAAAAATAACCTTCAAGGATGACGGTGAAATCAAGACAGTTTCAGATAATAACACGCTAAGTAAGTTTGTGGCCAGTAGACCCACACTGTAAGAAATGCTAAAGGCAATTTCTTCGGGCTGAAATGGGTGATACAATAGGAACTCAGATCATTAGGAAGAACTTCAAAATATCAGAAATGATTACTATCTGATAAATACAAAAGTCTATTTTCCTCTTAATTTCTTTAAAATACACAGGACTGTTTAAAGCAAAAGCTTTGGCATGTTTTGTGGGGTTTATAATATATAGAGATATACATGTGACATTTGACAACTATAGCATAAAAGTTAAGGGAAAATATAGTAAATGGACTTATACAGTTACAAGATTTCTACACTTTTTTGTTAAGTGGTGTAAGTAGACTATGAAAAGCCTACTATCCCCAGAGCAGCCACTAAAAATACAAAGAGGTATAGCATTAAAAAATTCTATTAACATATTCAAATAATCAAAGGATAAGAAAGAAAAAAGAGAGAGAGAGAGAGAGACGAACAACCAAACAACAACAAAACAATAAAATGGTAGATCTAAATCCAACCACATCAATAATTAAATTTTAAATGTCAATTGACTAAACTTTCCAATTAAAAATTAGAGATCATAGAATGGATAAAAAGCATGACCCAAAAAATTAGAGATCATAGAATGGATAAAAAGCATGACCCAATGGTTTGCTGTCTAGAAGACACTCACTTTAAAAATAAAAATAAAAATATTGGGGCACCTGGGTGGTGCAGTCAGGTTAAGCAACCAACTTGGTTTCGGCTTAGGTCGTGATCCCTCCTTCACTCAGCGTGGAGTCTACTTAAGTTTCTCTCTCCCTCTGCCCCTCTGCCCCACGAGCATGTGCTCTCTGTCTCTCTCAAATAAATAAATAAATAAATAAATCCTTAAAAAAAAAAATACAGGGTGCATGGGTGGCTCAGTCAGTTAAGCATCTGCCTTTGGCTCAGGGTCATGATCCCAGGGTCCTGGGACTGAGCCCCACATCGGGCTCCCTGCTCAGCAAGAAGCCTGCTTCTCCTTCTCCCTCTGCCGCTCCCCCTGGGTGTGCTAACTCTCCCTTTCTCAAATAAATAAATAAAATCTTTAAAAAAAAAGAAAATACAAATATGTAATAAGTAACTGAATGGAAAAAGATATACTAGGCAAACAGTAGACATAAAAGAGCTGAAATGGCAAAAACTATTTAGTTGTTCTATCAGAAAAAATATACTTCAAGAAAAATATTAACAAAGTTGGAAACTTAGGAATATACTTACAAGTTACTGAAAAATTTATACAGAAATGCAAAAGATTATAATATCCAGCAATCTTAAAAAAGAACAAGGGGAATTTTTACTACCTGACTTCAAAACTTACTATGAAGCTACTGTAATCAAGATATTTGCATCATTGGCATAAAGATAAAAAACAGATCAATGAACTATAACAGAGAACCAAGACCTCACTTATATAGTCATTTAATTTTTCTACAAAGGCAACAAAATAATCCATTAAGAAAAGCAAGTTTTTTCCACAAATGGTACTGGAGCAACTGATATTCATACAGAAGAAATAAACCTCAACCCTTACTGCTTCACATCTTCCACAAAAATTAATTCAGAATGCATCATAAACCTAACAGAAAATATTAACCATAAAAGAAAAAAAATGACAAATTAAACTTTATCTTAAAACTTCTGCTCATCAAGATACCATTAAGAAAATAGGCAAGTCACAGATTAGAAGATATTGTCTGTACAACATATATGTGACAAATGACTAGTATTCAGGACATATAGAAAATTCCTGTCTCAGTAATAAAAAGTCAAACAAACCAGGGTTGCCTGGGTGGCTCAGTTGGTTAAGGATCTGACTCTTAATATTGGCCTAGGTCATGATCTCAGGGTTGTGAAATCGAGCCCTGCATCAGGCTCTGCTGCTCAGTGGGGAGTCTGTTTGAGATTCTTTCTCCTTCTCCCTCTGCCCCTTCCCACCTCAAATAAATAAGTAAATCTTAAAAAAAAAAAAAAAAGTCAAACAATCCAACTTACTAGCTTAGTGATTTTGACAAAGTTACTTACTTCTCCTTGGGAATGACAGAATTTAATTTTAAGGTTGCTGCAAAGATCAGATGAGATAAAGGTAAGCATAAATACATTAAGTGCATAGTGCTTAACACAAAGCAATAGTAATAGGAGTCACTGTTATAAAGACTAGGAATATGTTATAGACCTGTGAACTTAAACTTTTTTTTTCTAAACGAGAGAATCCTGTTTTCAAATAAAATCTCATTTGAAACCCAATATATAAAAATTCATAAAAGCAGAGTTCTGGATGAGGTAGGTGGTAAAGGCAGACTCTCATACCAGTACTAGTCCTGGCTGTCATGCCCTTTCCACACCTCCACAGAACCCTAGTGATCTATAGAACACATTCTGAAAAACCAATGCTGTACAACAGAGATAGGCAAATTATGGGCTGACCAACTGTTTTTAGAAATAAACTTTTATTGGAACATAGCCACCTAATTAATTTACATATTGTCTCCGGCTGCTTTTGTGCTATAATAGCACAGTTGTGTAGCTGTAACAGAGATCTGAGTAGTTGTGACAGAGACTGTATGGCCTGTAAAGCTTAAAACATTTACTATCTGTCCCTTTAAGAAAAGTTTGTCAACTCTGGCTTTAGAAGAGTACATTTTCAGAGGGCCTACCTGCATAGCACTGTTAGGATGCTATGGAGGGAATAAAAACGACTATGACACAGTTACTGTTAGTAACAATACTAAGCTTATGAGTATAAATCATGAGTGTTTAAGTCTTAAAAAGGAACACTTTGCAGGTGTGACTCTCCTGTAAATTAAGAGAGCCTGAGCTACTAGTATCAAAAACTACCTACAATGTATAAACCTTGTTGGATCCTGATTTGAAACAATCAGGAGACTCAAGGAGATTTGAACTCACCAAATATTTGATGCTATTAATTTTTTAGGTAAAAAAAATATATGTTTATAGTTAGTCTGGCTTTTCTTTTAAAGAGATCTTGGGGTGCCTGGGTGGCTCAGTCGGTTGAGCATCCAACCCTCGGTTTCCGCTCAGATCATAATCTCAGGGGTCATGAGATCCAGCCCTGCGTTGGGCTCCGCGCTTAGCACCGAGTCTACTTGAAGATTCTCTCCCTTCACCCTTCTAGTGCTCTCTCTCTATCAAATAAATAAAATCTTTTAAAAAATAAAATAAAAAAATAAAGAGATCTTATCTTTCAGGGATACCCAGTAATATAACGAAGGATATCTGAGATCTGATTTGAAATAATCTGAGAAGAGGTTATGGATGGAATATAGATAGAACAGCAGGGACCATGAGCTGATGAATGGGTGGCACACTAGGGTTCAAAGTACTACTATCCTCTCAATTTTTATGTTGCATTTTATGTTTGTATTTAAAACAAACAAACACACATAGTCCTTTTGCAAGACAATAGTAAAAATTAAACTGGCCATTGTCTTTTGAAGAAACTGGTATGAAAGGTAGCACAGATATAAAGAACCCAGAAAAAAACCCAAGAGGCTTCTCTCTAGAGAATGATTAATGGAAACTATATCCAGTGGTCAAATATTTAGGTCAGAGCCTAAATAAAGGTAATACAAAAAGTGTTTCATATAGAGGAAAAAGGAACTCTGAACTTTTCTGAATTTTATGGCTGCTTTATCAAGGTTCCTACAGAAGTGAAATGAATGACAAGAAGCATTAACAGAAACACATAAGTTCTTTAAAATGTTAATAATATATACAAAAGAAAATATATCCAAACCAATCACCCAACTTAAAAACTACACTATTCTCAAAACGGATTATCTAACTGTGGACTTCCTGATCCCTTCCTCTGCCTCCACCTACCTCCACCAAGAAGAACCCTTTATTCTCAAAATTATATTATCATTAGTTTGTTCTTACAGAAACACACACAGTTTTAATATAAATTCTTAAAACAATATATTGACTACCATATTAAATTTAGTATTCTGAGGGGCTCCTGGGTGGCTCAGTCAGTTAAGCATCTGCCTTCGGCTCAGATCATAATCTCAGAGTCCTGGGATCGAGCCCCACATTGGGCTCTCCACTCAGCCGGGACTCTGCCTTTCCCTCTCCCCCTCTGTGATCTCTCTCGCTTTTGCTCTCTCTCAAATAAATAAATAAAATCTTGAAAAAAAAAAAAAAGTTGATTGTGTAGCCCAGCTCCTGCCACTTTCTAGGTAGGTGATGCTGGGGAAACTTTTTCTGTCAAGCCTCAATTTCCTCTTCTATAAAAGTGGAATAATATCTGCTTCAAAAATTGTTAAGAGAATTAAAACAAAATATACAAAAAGCACAGTTCCTGGTATATAGCAGGTACTCATAAATGGTAGCTCTTATTGGTTGATATTAGGTATGATTTGTAAAGACTTGGCAAATTAAACCCTTTTACTTAATGAAAAAATAGTATCTCGCTATCAAGTGTCTCCTTTATATTATGCCCACAGACTCCTTAGTAACAAGTCAGTCTATAAATGGACAATTTCCACAGCCACCACCAGAAGTAATTCTGATGGTTCATCCTGATCCTTTCACTTTGCACACAAGCTTTTCAGAGGTGACTTACGTCATATCAACTCTGTTTGCTAGGAAATAGTCTGAATCCACCAAACTGTTTTTTCCAGGTAATTGAAAAGCTGACAAGGTCAATTCTGATGAGATCAGATTTCATGTTTGCATTCAGGGATGAAGGATTCTAGTACTCTGCTTTCCTAAAACTGACTGAGGCTTCCATGGTCTCCTCAAACTTTCCCGACTGTGTGTATTCCCATCTCCATGCATGGGAAGGCAGATAGAACCTGTAGCAAGAAGAATGAGAGCCCTGGAAATCAGGTCAACCTGGGCTTGGGCCCTGGTTCTACTGCTTATTAACTATCTGATACTGGACAAGTACTAAACCTCTCTGATGCCAGTTTCCTTGTGAGTAAAATGAAGATAACAGTAACACTTATCTTCTAAGGTAACTGAAGTCCTGCCTATGGCCCTAAGATAGCTCTAATGGAGATGACTGATCTAATATAAATTCCTTGAACTTTCTTCTTTCTTAAAATGCTCTAGATGCCTGAATTAAAAAGTGTGACTAGATCATGAAGTGAGAGAACTTCTCTGAAGTGGTTTTTAGCTGATAATATTCCTTCAACACATAATACTTTGGGTATTAACCTTAGGTGTTAATAAGAGCTATTTTATTTTTCAAGGAAAGAATAAGCACATCTGGCAGAAGAAAACTGCTAAAAGAAATCCTGAGGGCTGGCTCTTTAGCAGCAAGGTATAATGAATAGGGGTAACTGAAGCAAAGACAAAGTCAATGGTAAGAGGAATAAGATGAGAAGAGTGAAGGCACTGAGGACTCAAGCAGACACAGACTGCAGTCAGACTGCCATTTCATATGCCAAATCGTACAGCAACTTTATTACTGTATCACAGTGGAGCACATATGAGGAACTGTTCCATAGAAAGGCTGAACAAAAGTTGTCAGAAGACAACCAAGATGCAAGGGGAAGGGAAGCACACTGCTGCTACGTTATTAATACAAGAGAAGGGTTACATGCAATGCAACTTAGTAATTCTGGGGTGAAAGTACTGGTCTAAGAGTTCATCCAGTAGCTATGTCAATAGGCATTCAAATCAAATAAGATGGTGGCCATTCCAGAAAATGCCAAACAGTTCTGGACCCAAGTTATCAAAGAGGAATCTACTAAACAGTATACCACTTTGGGTATCTGGCTCCTGCTGATTTCTATACCAGGCCATGACCTTCTCTATCTCTTAGCTTCCTCTTACCATCATCAAGAGCAATAAATTGTGTATCCTTTCTCCTTGATGCCCACCCCCTTAATTCTGCATGGATTCTAATACTCTTTTCCTCGTATCAGTGCCACTTCTATTTACACCAATTAGATCTTTCTACAGAATCAGCACTCCTCTTCAAGAAATAAAAGCTTTGACAGTATTCACACAAGGAAGTTGCTGTCTCAGGCTACGTAAATCTGGAAACTTGGTGAAAACTGATGGATGGGTAGAAAAAACCTGGAAAGCACCCTGGAAGCAAAAGTCAAATCATGTATAAAGAACTTATATAAACAGATAAGAAAAATACTAAGAACCCAAAAGATACTTGCGCAAAGTTGAGAGAACAATTCTTCAAAGAAGAGAGACAAATTGGCTTTTTTAAAAAAAGAAAAAATTTCAATTTACTACTAATCAAAAAATATAAAAAGTAAATAATATATATAACATATACATATATTAATATATATTTATATATATTAATATATATTTTTATATATTATATAATATATTATATATGTATTATATATAATATACCTATATATTATATAATATATACACACTAAAATAAGAATCTGCTCTTTTTCTTGACAACCAGAAGTAATCTCTTCCACCTTTGTAAGTGCTTAGTGCCTCTATTTTAGTACTTCAGCTGATTTGTATCATACTTAATTATACCCAAGTCTGTTTGCTACATTGGACTGTAAATTCCCTGAGTATAAATTTGAGGTCCCAGTCGGCTCTCTCCTATCCCTTTACCACCTCTTGAGCACCCCCAGTACCTAGCGTAACACTTCACTAAATAATTTAGTAGAACACAAAAATTTTTGTAAATTTGAATCACTGTACAAAGTAAATTAACTTCAAAGGCAGTATAATTTTATACACATAAAGACATATAAACATACACAAAAGACATAAACAATTCTAAATTTAAAACCATAATTTGGAATAAGGTCAATCCCACAAGATTATAGGAATATTAGATTCCTAATATAGGAATATTAGACTGCAACAGTGAAAATCTACAGCCTTGCCCCTTTGACCCCTCCTTCCTGCCTGGAACACAGATGTGAGGTCTAAAGATAAAAAACCCACCTTGAAACCATGAGTCAAGAAGCTACAAGTCAAGGATTGTAGAGCCAAAAGAGAAAAGCCTAAATTCTTATTACATCACTGAGTTACTGCCTCACTTTAGATACCTTGTTATGTGAGAAAAAGAAACCCTATATATTAAACCCATTGTTAATGGTGTTTTCTGTTACTGTGATTTATAGAATTTTGTGACAGATATCAATAGGCTTTTCTGTTATTTGTTCTGACTTATAAACAATGCATACCCATCTACTTGGTTACAGTGACTAGACCACGGATGGACACTTAAATCAAATAAAGCCTAATCAAAAGTCTTTCTCTAGAATGACTTAAGAGTTTCAGGAGAAAGAACTCCTTTTTTCCATTCCATTTCCAAAGACTAAAAGTCTACAGCTGCAGGCAGACACCTTGTTTGTCCTTGAAAAGACCTATCTACTGAACACAGACAAGTAGAGTCAAGAGATGGGAAGACATCGTCTGAGCCCCTAGATCCAGCTCTGTCTGAAACCTACACCAGATTTCCCAATTACCCGAACTAACTTGTTTTTTGCTTAAAGGTTACTTGAACTATATTTCTAACACTTACATCCCAAAGAGTCCTATATGCTACAGTGAAGTACACACACAAAAAACTCTTTTACAGTTGGAAAAAACCCTACCCCATATTAACCAACATATTTCAAGTTAATTTGTCATTCTACAATTGCCTACTATTTCCTTTCATACTGCCCGTACTACAACATTGAATCACGTGTTCTTTCCTGTATACTGTTCGTATTTTTCTATTTATGTGATTTTTGCCTACTGTTCTTTTACATTAATGCCCTTCCATCTCAATGTCCAATCGCATTTCCTCTGCAACACCACAGACTGTATGTCCATTAGTAACTCTAACCTTCTGTTACCGTTATTCATGTGCACGCCTTTTCTGCCCAACTGCACTATAATCTCAGTATGTTTGGATTTGTGTATCTCCCCACAGGCCTCTGTCTCCAAAATCCATGTTATTTTTACTAAACCTATGCTATTTCCCAATTGTTAACACCTCAGTAGTTAGGTGTCAATAGGAATATAGTTAATCTAAGCCTCCTAGGTACCACAAAAGCCATATTAACACAAGTGAGAAGACTAAGTGGGGCACAAACTACAGTCAGGCAGATAAATTCGGGTATATAAAACAGAAAAAGTCAAACTTTGTCTAATTAAAAAATCTTTTTCATTAGAGATGTTCCGGGCTTATGATTTTTGCTGAGTCACCCAAGTCAAGCCTATTCTAAGCCTCAGTCCTTCTCTGTTAGCTGTCAGGCAAGTCTTTAGCAAAGACTCTCACCTCCATTCACCCACTTACCACTATTATTTTTCCAGGAGATATCCATGAAAAGAAGATCCACTCTTGACAGTATCCTGACTCGAAGCCACACCCCTGTATCTAGGCCCAAAGTGTACACAGTTAATGCCTTCAGCTTCCCTAACTCTCCTACAAAATCTATTTCTCACTAGCTCATTATTCCTACCACCTTACCACTTCCTTGCCTTTAATCTTTTTTTTTTTTTTTTTTAAAGATTTTATTTATTTATGTGACAGAGAGACAGCCAGCGAGAGAGAACGCAGCAGGGGAGTGGGAGAGGAAGAAGCAGGCTCCCAGCGGAGGAGCCCGATGTGGGACTCGATCCCGAAACGCCAGGATCACGCCCTGAGCCAAAGGCAGACGCTTAACGACTGCGCTACCCAGGCGCCCCCCTTGCCTTTAATCTTTCCCTTAGCTCTACCTGGCTGATAGCTTACCCTTTATGTATTGGCACGCAAATACAGACTTCAGAAAGACTACACAGGCAGGAGTAATATTCAGTAATAACAGCAGCTACCATTTATTGAACGTTTATTACATGTTAGACACAGTGCTAGGCACTTTATATAAAGTATCTGATTCTTTTTTTTTTTTTAGATTTTATTTATTTATTTGAGAGGGAGAGTGAGCAAGAGAAAGAGCATGAGCAGGGGTGGGGGAGAGCAGAGAGAGAGGGAGAAGTAGATTCCCCACTGAGCAGGGAGCCCAATACAGGGCTTGGGACTCCTAGATCATGACCTGAGCTTAACGGACTGAGCCATCCAGGTGGCCCTAAAGTGTCTCTGATTCTCACGATAATCCTAATGACGTCAAACTAATTTTACAAACAAGGCATCTGATCCTCAAAAAGGTAAAGTCATTTGTCAAATATTATCCAGCTGACAAGTACTACAGCTGATATTTAAATTCAGATTTGTCTAGTTCCAAACCCCATGTTTCTCCCACTGTATCATACTGCCAAAAATAAAATGTTGGCTGTTCTCCCAGCTTCCACTCTTGTCCCCCACCCCAACACTCTATAAATACAGCAGAGCGATCCTTTGCTCAAATATTAATTCATTCTTTACCCAAATCCCTCCAATGGTTCCCCCTTTGCTCAGAGTAAAAGCTAAAATCCTTACTACGGCCTAAGAACCCTATGTGACCTGTCCACTTGTCCCCTCCCCAATTACCTCTCTAATCTCATTGTTTATCTTTCCCTCACTTACTTCACTCCAGCCACACAGGCTTCTTTGTCATTTCTCACACACACCAAGCCTGTTCACATGTAAAGGTCTTTGCACTTACTGTTGCCTCTGTCTGTAAAGCACTCTCCTCTCCACCTTGAAATCCCTCACTTCCTTTAGGTCTCCGCTCAGATGTCATCTTGTCAATGGGACCTTCCCTGACCACCTATTCTAAACTGCTACCTCCTGACCTCAGTACTCCCTATCCTCCTCTTCCTCTGCTTTCTTTTCTTCTTTAAAATATTTATCACCACTTAACATATTGTATGTTTATTTATTTATTGTCAGTATCCCACTGTTAGAATATATACTCCATGAGAACAGGAACTTTGTATATTCTGTTCACTGTATTTGGTATATAGCAGTTATTTTGTAGATATTTATTGAATGAGTAATGGAGAGCTTCATTCTTCCTAAGTGTTTAAATAAAAATGGTCTCAAACACATTTTCTAGAAAGCAAATACAAAGGCAACCTGCCTTTGTCCTAGTCTAGATTAATTTAGCAAATCTTCTCCCTTCAAACAATGCAAAGAACACTCATTACCTCTAATTTTCCATACTTGTGGATAGCCATGTCATTGAGCAACAAACTGAGCAGACTGAGCCAACTTACCCAGAGTATAGTATTATAATCAAATAAAACTTACAAAGTTAATCAGACACATATTTAATGATATGCATAATTGTTATTGTGCTGCATGGTAACTAGGCATAAATGGTAGACACTTCATGTAAATGACTCTAATTACTATTTCTTTTACACAGCCAAACCAAGTATGTCTAGGATCAGATTTGGGGAAAAACAGGAAGGAGGAGAGAGCTGGATACTTAACTCTGGGAGGTAAGTCCTCTCTCTTATTCCATACTCTCAGGCATTGGGCTAACAGTCTCTTAGTCTGGGTTATATGTTTTCAAGAGTAACTCTTCCCTTCCATAGCAGGAGAGGCTCCTTTTAACCAAAAACTGGGCTGAGGGCTTGGCCTCTGATTCCAGTCATAAAATGTGAGAGGAACCAGAACAATCACTACTATCTCTGGCAAGGAAGACAGGGGCAGGCAAGTTGGTGAAAAAAACAAAGATAGCAAACTTATCAAAGACCTACGATATGGCAGGCACATGGCACACTAGTAGGTGCTTTACATAATTCCTCTATTTCCCCACCCCACCTATAGCCCCAAACTCTGTTCCTAGGAACAGGAATAAAGCAAAGAGTGGGACAGTTCCAGTGGGGACTCCCTGCTTCAAATTCTCTTATAGTGTAATAGAGAGTAATTTAGGTTAGCAAGTTAACACTACTAGAAGATTAAACGGAAGCTGTTGTTTAGTGGCTGTTTCCCTTGCTTCCTATCTTATCTCACCTATAAGAGGATAAAGGGCCCCCTACTTTTTCATGGTTTAACCAAACCTATCCAGCCTTCCCAGCCCAAGCTAAACCCACCCTCTGAGACATCATCCCTATTCACTGCAGCTCTCCTTTTTCCTATTGAACTTACTGTCAGAATCATTCATTTGGGTACATTATCACTGACTTTGTGTCATCTTGTTAATTAATTTCTTAGGTTAATTCTTATCTCCCCAATGAGACTGCAAGCTCCTTAATGACAGAAATTCTGTCTTAAACTTCTTTAGTAACCCACATAAATTCTAGCACCATTAAGAAAAAAAAAAATGTTCCGTAAGTATCTGGATGAATTAACACTGAGGAAGGCAATAGGTGACAGAAAGGAATCAAATATCTCACTCTAGGTAGACAAGTTGGTGTTGAAATTTATAGTATTCTAGATTTGTCTTTATTATACTCCTAAAATAATTTTTAAAACAAATTTCCCTATGAAAAAGAAAGTGTTGGGGCACCTGAGAGGCTCAGTCAGTTGGGTGTCCGACTCTCGGTTTTGGCTCAGGTCATGATCTCATGGGTCACGGGATTGAGCCCTAAGTTCGGGTGGTATAAGTCTGCATTTGGTTTCAGAATACTCAGAAACAAGTCTGAATCAATTTCAACAGCAAGTATTTGGGGCTGTGAGTTGCCCCACCACATCCTAGTAAGGAAGAACAGGCTAAAAGACAAGTGTTATATAGCTGAAAGATGTCTTTGGACAGTAATGAACATCAAAACCTGCTATTCAACCACCAACTATGAGAGTTCAGTCTCAGAGGTGTCAGTAGGAGCTACTTTATACTACCCTTTACCTAATAATTCTGACCAGAAGAAGGTTATCTATCCTAGAGCTCAAGGTACATTCAGCTTCTCAAACTCATTTATTTTTGGACCTCAATGCTGAGTAGGTTGTTGACTCAGATAACTAATACCAGTTGGGTAAGCATGTTTGGTGAGATAGGCAAGATAGTTTCTTCCTTCTCTGGTCACCAAATGTCCAGCTCCAGAATTCTTTCAGTCCCTGGAACCCTCTGCTAAAAAAATCATACCTGAAGAGCTATGTCAAATTAAAATTGTATCTAGAACCCTAGTCCTTCAGTGTTCTTCTACTAAAAGGAGATGATGACCAGATTTAGATCTTCCACTTTCACTGTATTTAAAAGATAACCAATCTATTAAAATGATGCTTAAAAATGATGACAAAATCTCTAACCCAGTAATTCTATACTGGGAATAGTAACAGCAGCTGAAAGTCCTTAAGTATTTACTATGTACTATACGTACTTCCCTTAAAATATCTCATTTAACCTCACAAAAATCAAATAAGGTCATTACTATTAATTGGCCAGCTGCATAAAGGGAAGCTAGGAAACTAGCACAAAATCACACACTAGTAAGTGATAAAGATGGGATTCAACCTCAAACTGACTAGACTCCAGAGCCTTTTTTACTATCACCCCAACTAGTAATATATATATATATTATATATATACACATATATATAATATATATATACATATATAACCATATATATACGTATATATAATCATATATATACATATATATAATCATAAATATACATATATATAATCATATATATACATATATATAATTTCCCAAAATACAACAACTTTAGGCATAAAGGCTCAATGACATATAAGTATAATATGGCAACCTGAAACATGCTAAATACACAACAGCTAAGTAAGTGGAGGCAATTCAGATTACAAAATATTATGTAAGTATTAAAAATATTTTTATACATAACTTTAGTGACATGGGGGAAATTTTATGCTATTAGAAAAAGCAAAATACAAAAGTTTACAGATAGTAAGATCTCGACTATGTAAAAACTATATCTGTCCCTGGAAAGATCTAAATTTACCGCCAAATAAAGAAAAGTTGTAGGATAGTATATATACTATAGTGTGGTCCCATTTATGTAAGTAGTGTCTGACTCATTTTAAGTATTCAAAAAATATAAGCAATTATTATTATAATGAACATGACTATAATCAGAAAAATCAACAAATTTATGTAAATTATAAGCTTAGGTACTACCTTATATAATAAATAAATACTTCAGAAAAATTAAAGAACATGTGCCTTTCTTCCTGGAAATCTTAACTTATAAAATACCTCACAATTATACAATTTCAGATTAAATACTTCTAAGTTATGGGAATCAAGTAGGACTGAGACATGCAACACTTCCAATCATCTAAGATATGGTTATATTCAGCACGTTGGATCACAGAGAGCTGAGCTGATACTATTATATTTAGAGTTTAAAGCCACAGACAGAAAGGCAAGATTAGGGGTGGTAATTCAAGGGTTGTGATGAACAAGCAGATTCTCTTGGTCAACAACTGCACCAAAACCAAGATTTTTGATGTTCTCTTCAAGAGGTATCCAAAAGTTCCAGGGTGATGCAGCAGAGATATACAGGACATGAACGGAAATTAGGGATACTTTTTAGCTGCAGTTTTTAGTTAGAACTTTTACACACAAAACCCCACAGGGACTTACCTTGAAAAAAAAAATGGGTAACTCTTATAACATTGTTGTCAACTATACTTCAATTTTTTAAAAAAATGGGCAATTCTAGAACTTATTTCCTCAAGCTCCATAGTAGTCTCAATATTTGAATATACAAGATGAAATGCAAGGTCCATAGCATCGCACTGATTTTTGGCCAACATAGACCAAAGAGTAAGGTGAAACATTAAAAGATGAAAGATTTTTCCCCTCCCTTTCTCCTCAGTATATGCAACAAAGTAGCATACCTGCCAAAGTAATAAGGAAGATGAAAAGTACTAGAGAATTAAGTAGATAGGGAAAAGAGAAAAAAAAAACAACAACTTTAACTTTGAGGAAGAATGGTCTGTTTTTCCTGTACTGCACTGTACAGGATTACAAAACTACCGTGCAAAGAAAAGAGTATGATAAATCCTGATAAGTTTTACCTGTGTCTTGCCCTATCAGCCCATTGCAGTACATGGCGTGTCGCTCAATCTTTGTGGGTGGGAAGCCTTGGTCACACAGTGGGCAGGACACCTGGGTACTGGATGAGACTGTAGAAATAGGTATTTCCTTCTCAGCATTTCCCCTGTTACCAACCTGAAGGAAATAATAAATGGCAACTGTAATACCTTTACTTTATAAAATATCTTTTCCCTTAAAGAACTGCAAGAGAGTCTATCCCATATGCCATTTACTTTCAAAGAGACAATACTGAAGCACCTGAGTGGCTCAGTAGGTTAAACCTCCAACTCTTGATTTCGGCCCAGGTCATGATCTCAGGGTCATGACATTGAGCCCCACATCAGGCTCTGCGCCAGGCATGGAGCCTGCTTAAGATTCTCTCTCTCCCTCTGCCCTGCCCAACACTGATTCACCCCCACCACAAGCTCGCACTCTCTCTCAAAAAAAAAGGGGGGGGGAGAAGGAGAGAGAGAGAGACACACAATACCAATCAGTTTGCCAAATTCAGATCTCAAGATTAGGAGATACGCTAATATAGTTAATAGTTACTCAGAACCTGCATACTCTATGCTAAGCACTCTGCATGTAATACTCATTTAATCCTCATAGTAATCTTACAAAGGTATTAACATAACCTTTCTTACACATGAAGAAAGCATTGTCCAAAACAGTAAAGCAACTTGCCCCAAGTTACAGTACAAATAAGAGGCAGAGCTGAAACTCAAATCAAGGACTATTTAGCTCCAAAACCTGAAGGCACTCCTCTCTATCAAGTTCTTAGGTCAGTATGCTGTGTCTGCTGTATTTCAAACAATCTACATATTAACAGCATCTCAAAGAAACCTTTTCAATCTCATAAAAGAACTGTGAGCATTGCAAGTGACTTCAGACATAAGGAGTTAGGAAACAAAAGAGTTATTCTAAGCAAAAGCAGCACAACTAAAATTTAAGACCTAGACCTCAGCTTACCCCAGTTAAGACATACCACCTCTTCTGTTTTATCTGTGACTTTTGGATTAAAAGAGCAAACAGAACAGAACTAAGACCCAAATATTTAAGCAGGCTCAAATAAAAGTCCTTAAGACAATTCTGCAGAAGCCATTCTTATACCTTCTCTTATTCCTCTCAGTGTTTTATAATCACCATTTTTTCCACAGTTGCCAGTGTCTGAGAGGCAGTTTTATTTTACCTTTACAGGTCAGAGCCAAGAACTCTGCAGTGATTAATTCAACAGTATGCGTGAGCACTGCAGCACTACTGCCTAACACTTGCTTCAAAGGACAGCATGTCCTAACCAATCAATGTGAAACTGTCCCGCATAGCCACTGCATCCATTTAAGAGCAAAGAACACCTGGGCTGTTATTATGCCTTACGAGGGGGAAAAAATAAACCCTCTTCTGGTCCAAGATCAAAACAAGACCAAAACTGCGATGGGTAGATAATTTGAGCTCTGAGGCAACTGGAGTTTTTTTTGGTTTAGGCCATCCCTAAAATCTACTGCTTGTGAATGTGATCCAACAGAGGGAAACAGGCCATCTAAATACCAAGTCGAACAGTTTCTACAACTGCCAGAAAATGTCGTTTTCAACCCACCTGCCTTTTACTTAAAAAGACATACTCTGAAAGCGGACAAAAAAGAAAGATGAAATAGGAACTAACAGTGATTGAATTTATTTTCTATACCAGGCTTGGCCAAGCATTTTCCATACGCATCACTCACAACAACCCAACTGGCAGAGGGAACACTAGGTCTACTATTACAGAGGAGGAAATTGATGTTCGTTTGAAAGGTAAAGTAACCTGCTGATCACAAAGTTAGTAAGTGGACCATCTAGACTGAAACCCAAGATTTTTGTGGCATCAAAACTTCAGTATTTCTATTCTACCAAATTGCAGCAAAAGCAAAAAAAGCATCCTCTCTACTTTGTTGCTGACCCTGCCAGATATTGGGAGACTATCTGGTTCTATTATTCTTCTCTAGAAGGTGGAGAGAGCCAAGTATGTCTGGAAGTTCTAGGTGTTACTTATTCCAAGCTTAGTCACTCAGCTTCTCACAAACCCAGGTTCCTCTGTTCATAAATCTTACAAGGAAAAGTTGTCTTGTGCATGCAAAGCCATCTGAACAGAGGGGAGAAAAATCAATATACCCTAAAATTTGCAAGCAGTCTTGAGTTACTGAAAGTTAATGGCAATTGAGCAGTTACTTGGCATTCTAAAGTTCACTAAGCACAGAAATGTTATATGACATGAACGTCACTGGTGCTCACACCCAGCACTATACTCCTTTGTATTCATCACTAGCTCTATAAAATGCAGAGAAGGTACCTTCAGCTATTAATGTATTCAAGAGGGAATAGTCTATTATTGTCTTATTGTGAATACAAGACCACTTCCAATCACATTCATAGACAACCCAGAGGTTTCTGAACATTTTTATATAAAGTAAGATTTTTTTCAGCACCATTTAAAAGTTCTATTTAAATATTAACTACAACAGACGGACTTCAAGAGGAAAAAATATAAGCGAAGCAGCTTTTATTAGGACCATGCAGTCAGGGATTCAGTCTCTGAAGAGCTGCTTCTACTTCTTTTAAAATACTATACAGTCATTTCTCAAAAGAGGTACTTGGACACTGAATCTTGATCTCTTAAAGGTTGGTCCTTACCTTCTGGACTCAAAAGAAACCTCACCTCAAGAAATAAACCAGGTGAAAATAAACGTCCTACAAATCACCAACCCTCTGTTCCTCCCCCACCCAGTTTCTGTGTAGCTTAGAAAGCTCTTTAGATCTTTCCCCTCTTTCCACAGGACTCAACACAGTTTACTTAAAAACCAACTGACTAAACCAACTGTTTGATTCCGAATAATTTCTATTAACTTTTCTGAGAAAATAGTATCCCCAACCAAAGGATTGTCTCAGGCAAGATATTCAGAAAATATTATTTCCAAAGGAATCTGACCACTGCAGGAAATCAAATCAAGAAGGACTACAATTCTGCCATGCTATTCCAAATAACTCAGATACTGTTGAGCAATTCTCTGTCATTAGTAAGCTAATATCACTGAACAGCCACAATATATTACAAAGCAGTAAAATAATAACTGGTTCCACACACATACTTCTACTTGTGCCAAATCTCTGCTACGCGTTTCATATTCTTTATCTAATTTAATCTTCAAAGCAACCCAGTAAAATAGGCTATTTTTTGTCTCCATTTTACATATGAAGAACTGAAATTCAGAAAAGCATTCCTCTTCTATGCTTCCCTAATGCCATAGACATCTGTCTATCATTATATCTGTCAGACCACATTATAATTATCTATGTGTCTGTCTCCTCCTCTACCAGGACCCTTAGAAGGCAGGGACTGTTTTGTTGTTATTTTGATCTTTGTACCTCAAGAGTCTAAAACAAACGACTGGCACACAGTATACGAACTATAGTGTCTGTCAAATATATGAAATGAATAAAACAATTACTTAATTTGCCCCAGGTCACAAAGTTAAGTGATGGGGTTGGGATCCTTCTAATTCCAATGCTCAAGCTCCTCGTACTACACCATACCACCTTCCAATAAACAAGACATTTTAGGACAAAAGACCCTGTACACAGATTCCAAGATCAAGAGTCCACACCCATTATGATACTATCTTTGTGCTCGAAAATGTTCAGATTCTACCTTTCTAATAAGTGACTTGTAACTAGTAAGTGACTACTCAATGACTTAAAAACTACAGTATCTCTAACATCTTTTAATGGAAACAGAATTCTAAGCCTATTTACAGACATCCACAGATACCAGCAAACAGCAACACTGGAAAGAGAACATTCAATGTGAGAAAGGCCATATAATTCCATCCCTTTGATGTGTAGTGGTGCAGACATATACCCTATAAATTCTAAATAGGGTTCATGCTCTTTGCCCCAAACTAAGAACAGTCTCCTTTGCAGTCATGGATGGGTAAGAAATCAGCCTTGATTAACAAAAGGATTGTAGGGATTCTTCTGTAGTTAAGATGACTATGTTAATAACACTCTGCTCCCCATCCCCATTTAGAAGGTTCTAGTCCCTCCCTGAGAAGCCATTTTAACATTATCTAGCAGGATCTGTCCTCAGTCACTCTGTTGTAGGGAGTGTCACCATCTTCCCTACCACCACTAGCATCAGGGAATCTCAGTCTGTCAGTTGTGACAGATCAGGTTTCAAGGAACCAAGCAGTGTGCATGATTCACGAAAGCAGAATTTCTACCCAGCTACCTGCAATGCAGAGACTAGGGAAGAGATCTACCTCCTATTATAAAAACTGCTTTCAAAAAACCTAGAGTATAAAAAGGAATGAGAATGAAACCTTTATTTTTAAATGCTCAGGGTAAGATATCATACACAAATGTAACCAAAATATTTACTTCCATAGAAAAATCTGTTTAATTCTCAGACTGCTTTAGAGAACAAATTTTAAAGATTCTGAATTCTCTTTTAAAATTCCTGGCAAACTGTTTTTAATACTCAATATGATAAATATATACTGAGAATCTTAATCAGAGGTATGAACTTGTATCAACCACCTTTATGGATGATGCCGGATATGTGAAGTTAGGAAAGGTAAAAAAGCCAATAAAAATCTGCTTATTGTATCATGCTGCTATCCTGACTGCATTTCTGATACCATGTAGAAATTAGGACTGAAAGTTACATATAATATAAATAATAGTGACTTTTTCCAAGTTTGTTCATTTCTGTTAACTTATCAGTAATATAATAGAAAATATCCCAGACTTTGGAGATAAATCCATGTTCAAATTCTAGTTCTAGCATTATCAGCATTTTGAGTATGAGTAAATGACTTAAACATCCTAAGCCTCTGTTTTCCCCATCTGTAACAGAAATAATAAAGCATATTAAGAAATCAAGAAATGGTAACTACTCCTATTTTTAGAAACAGTGCTCAACTGAACTTAACTGTAGTGAAGTGAACTTAACTGTAAGAATCTCTGACATAAGCATCTCCAAGCCTACAACGTTTTGTCACCTAAATCTTTTCAGCCAAGGTCAGTGTTGCATCAGAGAGAGGAATATCAGTAGAAAGAAAAATTATAGAGAATATTCACCTCCTTATCTGCAATTATTATTCTTACTTCATCCAGGATCTCTCTGCCACCTGGAGAGACTTCTTTTTCAAGGTCAAACGTTTCAGGAGAACTTAGCTGTGTCTCTGTAATTTAAAAAGTTAAAAAGTCATTAATTTTCATTTTGTATTTTCATAGTTAAAAAAAACACACACACACCTATTTCCCCTAAGGTTTAGTGTATAATACTGCAGTGGTATTGCAGATCTGGTTTGATTCTTCTTAAAGCTTTAATAAGGCATAATTTATATACAACCAAATTCACCAATTTTCAGTTATAGCTTGGTGAGTTTGTATAATGTATATAATTTATACACGGTATCATTTTTTTTAAAGATACCCATAAACGGTATCATTTATACCATATAACAATCACAGTCAAGATATAAAACATTTCTGGGGGGCCTGGGAGGCTCAGTCAGTTAAACATCTGACTCTTGATATCAGCTCAGGTCATGATCTCAGGGTCCTGAGATGGAGCCCCACATCAGGCTGGGTGCTGGGCATGAAATCTGCTTAGGTTTCTCTCCCTCCATCTCCCTCTGCCCCACCTCCCAACCCCTACCTTAAAAAAAAAAAAATATAAAACATTTCTAAGCACCCCCCAAAATTCTTATGTACTGCTTTGCAGTGAATTCCCCACTGCTTTGCTCCTCGCAATGACCAATCTACTTTACGTTCCCATAGTTTTCCCTTTTCTAGAATGTCACATAAATGAAATCATACAGTGTGCCATCTTTTGTTTTGTTTCTTTGTTTTGTTTTCTTTCATTTAGTATAATGTGTTTGAAAAACAAACTTCTCAGTAGTTCATTTGTTTTTACTGCTGAGTAGTAGTATTCCACTGTATGGGCATATCACAATTTGTTTATCCATTCATCAGTTAATCCATCTGGCTTCTTTCCAGCATAGTTCTGGTCTTAAAGTGTATTTATTGTGACAGAAAACAAAAATGTGCCAATGTTAGTTCTAAAGTTAAAGGGATGATTAGAGAAGACAAAAAAATTAGGAGAAGAAATAGAAAATACATCCTAAACAAAGATACACCTTTCTTTAATATATTCTTTAGGCAGCATCTATTCATTCAACAGTAACTCAACAAATATTTATGAACAAGTTCCAGGCACCATACAGACTACAAGCAATATGGAGATATAAGATGGTGTCCCTCATAGTCTAGTACAGGAGTCAGCAAACTATAGCTCATGGGCCAAAGCCAGCCAGCTTCCTGTTTTTGTAAATAAAGTTTTATTGGAACACAGCCACAACCATTATTCCCCGTATCCTATGGTTGCTTTTGTGCTAAAATGGCAGCACTGAGTAGTTTCAATGGCAGAGTTGAGTCCTTTAGCCCACGAAACTAATATATCTACCTAGTCTTTTAGCAGAAAAAGTCTGCCAACTTCTGGTCTAGACACCTATCAATATAACAAAAGAACAGGGGTGCCTGGGTGGCATAGTCGGTTAAGAGACCAACTCTTGGTTTCAGCTCATGTTGTGATCTCAGGGTTATGGGATCAAGTCCCACATGCGGAGCCTTCTTGGGATTCTCCCTCACTCTCACTCTGCCCCTCCCACTCATGCTCACGCTCTCTCTAAAATAAATAAATAAATCTAAAAAACAACAACAACAAAAAAAAAAACCAGTAACTCTAGTCAAACAAAGACAACAAACCTGAAACAGAAACTTAGAATACAAATCCAGTAAGTCCTTTCTTAACTACTGTATGCACTGTACATCTGACGGATACTTCTGTGCTTCACAAATACAATGAGTGGCCTACGTTGGGCAAATAAAGTACCTATAAGATACTGAGGTATCTTCTCAACATCAAAGAGGAATTAAATACATTTCTAGTGTTAACTATATTTTAATACCTTATAATTTTTTTTGAAAAATGAATACACACACTCACACACACAGATTTTACAACCTTGGTGGAAAAAGGCTTACAGTGCATAAACTTCAAAGTCGTCTTTGTTGGGACCCCCCTCTACTTGCTACATGAGATGCTGCCCAATTCATGAATCATTTAATAAAACTGATGAAAAAAAAAAAAAACCTTCTTTGTCAAGTTTCCTTGAGAGATATTACCAAAAAAGACATTTAGTCTCTTAGAAAATAAGAGCTACTCATTGTCTGCACTACTATAATAATAAAAGTCTTTAATTAAGCTTTCTGTGAATAGCTAAAATAGTCAACTATAAAGAAAAGAGAGCATTAGCTCCTTAGAAATAAGCAATGCTAGGAGCATACACAAGGTGGGCATAAAAGGCTATAATCCTGCTTCTTCAACAAAGTAACTCTAAAAAGATGTTATAATTTTGAGTATCAGATCTCTAGAACTTTCAGAACTATAAGACAAAATAAAAAGGTAAGATGGACTACCACTCAATCTGCATTTCACCCATTTAGAACACACTGAGAACTCAAATTTTCTGGAAAATTTAGATGCATAGCTTCTAAATTACATATTTACAAAGAGATTCAGGAGTCTGGCTCCATGGAGAAGTATTTATACTTCCTTAGCAAAAGGAACAGTAATATTATGGAAACCTTTTGCAATCTCATTTAGAAGTAGTTTTTGTCAGCAAACAGTTGGACTTAATTAGCAAGCTAATGACAGCAAGTCATGATCATAAAAGTTATCTAACCTCAGGCCTGAAGGGCCTGCTTTTTCCTCTCTCATTAACTAGGGCTTTCAAAATTATTGTATTTACAGGTTCCTCCTGCAAGATCCCTAGGCAACATCACATGCCATCATCCTAAACAGACGGAGTGACTTCCAACAGGATAGCTTAAGTCAGCAATCCAAGATGGGGCAGTAGGGGGTTGGGGGTGTTGTAAAGTTTTCTTTTCACAAAGATAGCACAGCATTCCTGAGTGCCCCTGCCAAAATCAGAGCACTTGGTAGTGAGGTCTCTTAGTGGGTATCATCAGGTAGTAATTCAAATACATTTTATATTAATTAAGAGACCACTTTTAATAGAAAGCAACATAATTAAACTTAAAAATAAGTAAAGAAGTCCTTTTATGATATGCTGCCAAAGGTTTATAAATGTTTACAGGTCTTTCCTAGAAGAATATGTAAACTAAGTTTAAGTCTCCATAGGAAAAAGAAGTTGAAAGAAACCAAAATAAGAAAACTATGTGTCTCCATGACCCTGATAGGTTCATATGAGACCTAAGGGAAAACTAGGTATGACTATGGTAACATGTGTACAATACTTACTGCCCAAAGAGTTTAAACATTGATAAGAAGTCCCTCAATCTCTTATGAATGGGATTACTGATATATATAATTGGCCTCACTTATAAGAAAAGCAAAAAAAGAAAATATAAGCTAAAACAAATTTCTTAAAAAGTAGTGGTTCATATCACAAAATAATTCTTCATATTATACAATGATTCAACTCAAGAGTTCCCTTAGATAATGGGTATCTTAGTTCATTTAAAATTATTTTGTCGGGGGGAGCTGGGTGGCTCAGTCAGTTAAACGTCTGCCTCTAGCTCAGCTCATGATCTCAGGGTCCTGGGATCCAGCCCTGCATCAGGCTCCTTGGTCAGCCCCTCCCCCCACTCCTGTACGCTCTCTCTCAAATAAATAAATCTTTAAAAAAATTAAAATTAAAATTAAAAAATAAAATTATTTTGTGTGGGGCACCTGTGTGGCTCAGTCAGATAAGTGTCTGATTTTGGCTCAGTTCATGATCTCAGGGTCATGAGACGGAGCTCCGCCTCAGGCTCTGCACTCAGTGTGGAGTCTGCTTCTCCCTCTCCCTCTCCCTCTGCTTCCCCTGCCCCCTGCTCGCTTGCCCTCTCTCTCTCTCTCTCTCTCAAATAAATGAATAAAATCTTTTAAAAAAATAAAATTATTTTGTGTATCAAGGTGGAGTGGGAGATACAGATACTGGGATATTCACAGGGATATGTCACAGGGATGTCACAGTGACAAAAAGTAGAGCAGAAGGAATACAGTCTACAGTACTATAAAAGTGTTGTAGGGTGATAAATGGTAGGTACACTCATGGTAAGCATAGCATAACACATGTCAAATCACTATGTTATACACCTGAAACTAATGTAACATTGTGTATCAGCTATACTTCAATTAAAAATAAATAGGGATGCCTCAGTGGCTCAGTCGGTTAAGCATCCGCCTTCAGCACACGTCATGATCCCAGGGTCCTGGGACTGAGTGCCACATCGACTCCTCACTAAGCAGGGGAGCCTGCTTCTCCCTCTGCCTGCCACTCCCCCAGCTTATTCTCTCTCTCTGACAAATAAATAAAATCATACATACATATGTGATATATATAAATAAATAAATCATATATATGTGATATATATATAAATAAATAAATAAATCGGGACATCTAGGTGGCTCAGTAGGTTAAACATCCAACTCTTGGTTTCGGCTCAGGTCATGATCTCAGGGTTGTTGCACTGAGCCCCAAGAGTCAAGCCCCACATCAAGCCCCTCATCGGGCTCCTTACTCAGCAGAGTCTGCATGAGATTCCTTCCCTCGCCCTTCCCCCCCCAAAATAAATAAATCTTAAAATAAATAAATAAAATCCCATTAGCAAAAAAATTTTTAATAAATAAAAGTTTGTTGTAATTAAAATAACAAAATTATTTTGCATGTCAAAATGTATTCATGTGCAACTCTGAATGAGCATCTCGTGCACCTGAAGTAAGGTACACATGTCTTTTCATCTCTACAATTAACAAAAAGCACAGTACTTAACCAGGTTAAGGGTCTTATCTGAGATTAAAAATAAGTCAATGCCAGAACTGTGCACAAAATTCAATTTCTAGACTCCCTCTGCTATAAGGAGTGAATGGCAATGTAAAACTAGTAGAAGGCTCTGAGAAAACTCTGCTTCATGACAGGCAGATTTGAGGACAGCCCAATCTGGAGAACCCACAGACCAAAATACAGAGTACTCTTGCCTCTGAATGTACAGGTAAGTGCTATTCCTGATGCTGTGCTGCCATCTCTGATGAGGCTGGTAAGCAAACAAGGAGACAAAAGAGCATATTAACTTCAAAACTAAAATATCTCTGAGAAAAGATGGAGAAGCAGAGCTAATGTCCATTAAAAAAGTGTGTGTGTGTATGTATATGTGTGTATACATGTATATATGTAGAGGACATAAACATACATACATCAATCACACATAAACCTCCTGAAAGTGGGTTGGAAAACCCAGAAAAATTAATAAGCACAAAAAGGTAGATAGCTAGGGATCAGAAATTCAGTAAGATCAGTGGGGTGCTTACCAGGACACACAGTGATTTCCTCTGCAGAACTCTCTGGCATAAGGACTGAACTTCTCTTACTGGTCAAAGCAGCAATGCTGAAAAAGAACCAAACCCCAAGTGAATCCCAGTATAATAAATCAGAACACAGGGCCAAAAGCAATGGTGAGTCATTTACAAAGCCACAGGTAATCCGATACCTGCCGTCCAATACCACAAAAGCACAACAGGGAAGCAAGGAATTGGTAGTGAAAACTCCAGGCCAGAAATGGGGAAAATAAATATGCTTACAACTCTGGTTCCAGTGAAATCACTGAACCAAAAGAACCCCCTTTTTGAGTCTTTACAAAGGAAAGTTGAAGGGTAAGGACTATCTGTGAATACTCTAGAAGACAAAAACTCCACTCCCATATAAGAATGTCAACAGGGGGCACCTACTTGGCTAAGTAGGTTAGGTGTCTGACTCTTGGTTTCGGCTCAGGTCATGATCTCATGGGTTGTGGGACTGAGCCCTGCGCTGGGCTTCCTGCTCAGCGGGGAGTCTCTGCTTAAAGATTCTCTCCCTCTGCCCCTCTCCCTGTGCACACACTCACACGTGCTCTCTCTCTCTCTCAAATAAATAAATACATCTTTAGAGAGAAAAAAAAAAAGGAACGTCAATGGTGTTTTATAGCCTCAATCTCAGCCTTCTGAAGGTTAGAGATTTGTAAACTCATAATAGAAAATATGGAGATTCTCTTGACAACAACACTCAATTTTCCCTTACCTTGCAGTTAAATTTCCTCTTTATCTC
Organism: Ursus arctos; assembly: GCF_023065955.2. Taxonomy (NCBI): domain Eukaryota; kingdom Metazoa; phylum Chordata; class Mammalia; order Carnivora; family Ursidae; genus Ursus; species Ursus arctos. The sequence goes on from NW_026622819.1 coordinate 62,573,553, forward strand.
AAGATGTGGCTTTCCAAGCAACAAAAAGTAGGTGCACAAACTGCCCTACAGCAAAACCTGCCCACACAAGTTAAATATCTCTTCTGAGAGTAACATAGTTATGAACCACTCCCATCATTAAACCTTCCAGTTTACCCTGCCTGTTCATGGAATGCAATCTCTTCCTGACACAGGACCACATGGCTGAGAGATCTGAGCATCTGAGCTCCCCCCGCCATGCTTCACAGAGCTTTATGACTAGTCTGATCACGTATGCAAGAGGATGCTTAAAAAATAAAACCTCACGTCAACCAAGAACCACAGAGAAGAGAGACTAACCATCACCGATTCATGACAAATAACTAAATCCTGATAGGAAACCACAAGTGATTTCTCTTTCTAAATAAAACATCTCATAACATTTGTTGTAAACCCAAGTCAGACACAGTTTACTCTGCATGTAACATTAGGGCTCTATTCAAAGGGCCCATCACAAAACAATTTGCTGACATTTATAAAATGGGCTAATCAATTTGAAGTCAAACCACATTGCCTACAGTTCCAACTCTCTCCTGGTGACAAAGCATATAATCATTTATTAAAACTTACATCTGTTCTGCACAGGCTCACCACAACAAAGCAGAGGGGCCTGGAAGAAGCAAAAGGCCTATTCCAGTTAAAACCACTTCCAAAATCGTCTTAACAGCAGGAGAATCAAACCAAAACCATATTCTTCAACTCAGAAAGAAGTACCTAGTACGATCAACTTAACCAAAACCCTAAGAAGCACCAGCAAAATACAGCAAATGGTAATTGGGCCTCAACTTCCCTATGAGAGGTGTAGGTCACTCAACACAAAATTAACCTCTTGAGTAATCCCCAGAGGTCAACTACCAGATAAAAGGGAAAATTATAAACCCGATCCAAATGAAAAGTGCAGTTTGTAATCAATCAACCACCCATCAATCAATCAGCAAGAATAATTGAGGAGGTAATACAAATATAACAATTTAAGGGAAAAATAAGATACAATCAGATTATAAGTGGCATAAGACAGGGAGTGAGAGTGACCCATGATCTTTGTGACCTGAATAATAGGAATAATAAAAAACATAAGTCTTAAGAATAGACTTAAAAGATGTATACAATTTGGACATCCAGATAAAATTAGCATAAGCAAAGGGAATAAAAAAAGGGGACAGGAGAACTAGAAGGGCTGTAAAGAAAAAGAAACTAGTGTAGAGCCTTCAGATTGGCATAGGAAGCTAGGTTGAGAGTAGCAGGATGTAAACACTTTGGTATAAATGGGGTATGTGCCAAGATGGCTAGACTATGCCAAAAACAAAACAAAACAAAAAAACACCACCACCTTCAAAGATCTCTTCTACTCTAATATTCCAGGCTTCTGTGAGATACAGATTTGAGAACTAGAAGATCATGATTTCTCTTAGTCTGTGCATATAAAGGAGCTAAAAGATCCCTGGCAAGCGGTCCCTGTACAGTCTCACTCACGTGCTTCATCTGTCTTACTCTGACACCACCAGGGAGTTCAGACCTATAACAACTTATAATCTTACCTTTGTGAGGCAGGTACAGAGTTTCCTTCTTCAGAAGTTTCTTCGACAAATACCCCTTGGGAAGACTGCAAAGAAATACAACATCCTAAATATACAGGCACAGATGAACTTGTTTCTCCTCTTAAAAAAAAAAAAAATTGCTCAGCATTATCACTCAGCAATTAGCAATAAGAATAAAACATTTTACAGAAGTCAGTAAGTTTCAGTAAAAAAAGAGCATATCCTGTGGAGTCAGACGAGTGGGATTTACATCACAGGTGGATCACCCATTAACTCTGTAATCGAGGGTGTCACATCTCAATCTGTTTCCTCATCTTAAAAGTTATTAATGACTGTCTCACAGACTGTTATTGTGAGAATTTAAAAAGGTAATATATGTGATGTACTTTGTAAAATGCAAGACACATAAATATTAATTGGTGAGTCAAATGAATTATGATTTCAAGAAAAGCAACTATAAAGTTCTATTCGTGGAAGGAGGAAATATAGAGAAAAGCCCAGTTTTCAATGGAAATATTCGACTGGGAAAAACACCGCAATCTGTGAAAGAAGTCTCTCTGAACACAACCAAGCCATAACACAGACATCCCAAAGGGAAGGCTATAAACATTCCTTTTGCTACAAGTCTGCCACTATGATTTTAGTATCTGGCTACAGGGATGTCTTTTAAGAAATGTAACAAATAGGGACTAGATTTTTAAAAAGATTATTTTCTATGATTAATAGTAAAGTTGGTGCAAATGTCAACTCATTAAATGTAAGTGCACAGAAAAAGCAGCTACTGCTGCCTTAGGGAAATTTCTGAAGAAGTACTTGAGCTGCGAGGCTTCTTCTAATAGATATAAAGCTACTAACTGAAGTTTTCAGGGTCTCCTAACAGCATATAAATAACCTAAACAAGTTAGGCATCTCTACACCACTCAGGCAAATGATAAAATATACTAAAAAACAGAAATAGCTGAGATGAGCGTTCATTCAAAGGGAAGATAAAGCTGTACAATGATCAGAAATGCAGTCATTATGAAAAATGAGGGTTGAACAAAACTGTCAAAAAGACTAAAATACCACAGCAATAAATACATCACCTTGAACTCAGGAGTGACAAAAGTTTCATTACTGAAATATCAAAAAAAAGTAGATACTGACACCTAGTGTCCATTTAATAGATTTTACCATCTTAGAATAACTACAGTTGATGAAACTTGGGCTTCAGAAGCAATCAAGGCAATGGTGAGTTACAAGATACCTCCATCTCTACCTTAGGCTAAAGCATATCTTTACCTTTCTTAGCGTTATTTTTTTTTTTATTACTGTACACCTATTAAGTGCCAAGCCTTTATGCAAATCACTTTACAATGCATTATCTCCTTTAATCCTCACAAGAACCTTTTGAGGCAGAAATAATACGTTTTTTTTGGAAATGAGGAAAGTGAAACTTTGATGAGTTAAATAATGTACCCGAAATTACAGAGTTGGTCTAAAGTGGAGCTAGAATCGGACTCTAAAATCCATGTTCTAACCACTATGTTATGTTATTTACTCAAATAATCTTCTTAGAACCATTTCAACATAGAATCCCAAGAATGTCTTCATCTCAATACATCATTTTTAATTTCTAAATTTACACCTCAATGACAGCAATCTGAACATAGGGGTAAACTGAGGTTCTTCCAGAATATGAAATAACATAGCAAAACAAGCAAACAAAATTTTATTAGAATATCCAAATCTAATCAAGTTGAACGGGGACGCATGATATGAATATAACTTAAACTAAGGAAGCTGTGGCCTAATCAAGACATTGCATTCTGCCTAAGAAATAATATGTTAATGAAAAAGGAATGATAGTCTGCAATGAATCTAAAAAAGAAAAATCCAAAGATTCAGAAGCAAGCACCGTCTTTAACACTGTAGACTGGGAAGTAAAAATAAACAAACACATCATCTGGTCACCAGAGAAATGTCCTCTATTATCAGGTACTAGTAGCTTATCGGTCTTTCCATAGACTAGCTGAATGATCCCTTAATTATTACCATTTCCTGATTACTATTTTCAGCCCTTTAGGTACCTTCTTCCTAGAAGGAGGTACAGTAGATGGTGGACCTGAATATTCTGGTCACCAAAAATATCTTCCATAATAAATTAACAAACTGTCATTTGGTATACATATCAGCTTGAAGTTTGACTAGTCAAAGTCACTTTTTACACCCCCCACACAATCTTGCCATTTCTGAAAAACAAATTCCAGTATCTGGACTGAAAAATTAAAGATCAGACCTTAAAATATAGTGACCACATCAATATGCTACTCCTCCACTTCCCTGCTATACAGCCATCAAGATGACCTCTCCATCTTCATTAACAACCTCTCTATTGTTTCTGTGATGCCAGAAATTAGTTACATGATTCTAAAGCTTTTATAACCTTCATATACACTTAAAGTTATTTGACCCAAGGTGATAAGTCCCTAGTTCTGGGAACTTTTTGCTATCTCTATCAACCAAGGAGTCTCACAAATGGGCAGTTCCAGCAAAGTCATAATCAATAGAAAACATTTAATAAACACGTAAATTCTTTCTACCCACAGTTGCTGAAAGCAAAAGACCAATATTAGTGGTGAAATTACAATGTAGACTTTCATTATTTGCCTATAAAATTAGTAAGTTTATTTGTTTTGCTTTGTTTTTTAAAGATACTATTCTACGTTGGCAAGACTGCAGTGAACTAGGCAGTCTCATACATTGCTGAAAGGAAGGAGTACACATCTGAGCACCTTTCTGAAATGCAATTTGGCAATAAATAGGAAGTCTTTTTTTTATGTTCATAGCTCTTTAATACAGAATTTTTCTTGCTCCCTATCTCTAAGAATACTAATTTTATTATTTTATTTTTTAAAGATTTTATTTTTAAGTAATCTCCACACCCAACATGGGGCTTGAACTCACAACCCCAAGATCAAGAGTCGCACATTCCACCGACTGAGCCAGCCAGGCTCCCCTAAGGATACTAATTTTAAATAAAACAACATTTTATTTAAAAAGATATTTATCGCAATGAAAATATCCAACAATAGGAAAAGGGTTAAAATATTATAATAAATTCATACGCCAGAATATTATGTAGTCATTAAAAGTGTAATCTACAAATAATTTTAACATCAAAAGAAAATGTTTACATAATGTTAACTTAAAAATACAAAAATATGATAGAAACCATATAAAAATAGGTATAGAAGATAAGATGAAGGAATATATCACTGGAAAACAGGATTGTGAATGCTTTCAACTTTATTCTTTTAAACTTTTCAGCATTTTTCAATACTTCTAACTAATTTCCAAAATTAATGTTAATGACAATGACTATACTGGATACGTACTAGGTTGTCTCCCTGGTCTCCTTTTACTGAGACTAGTATGTCACCCCCCCCACTATATTATAGTAGTGGACTTGGCCATTTGTACAATTTGACACAGACCCCACTTTAAGCCACAGTCAATTGGGCTGGTGAAGGCTATTAACTCCAAAGGGCCATTAAGTCCTTTCCTAGAAATCTGAAATTCGTATTAAGAAAGAAGAAATCTCCTTTAACCTGTATTTCAGTTTGGGAGCTGTAGGATCAGTGTCTTCCACCTACCATTGTGAAAGAGAAGCAATTGAAGCCAATATGCAGGGGAGAAAAATGAAGCAGATACAATATAGCAATGAGATACAGAAAAATTACAGATGATATTCTAGACCCTGTACCTTTCCAGGCTTGGTTACCAACCTGTTTTAGAATTTATGAGGCACCCTGTTTCCTTATGATAAAGTCCTCTTTTTAATTAAACCAGCTTGATTTGATTGGTTGTGGCCAAATAGTACCAATCAATAATGCTATCTGTAGCATCTGGTGGCCAGTTCAGGGAAGTTAGAGAACTTCAGTCTTTATAGGGCCAGCCATTAGGTTCTGAATACTTCCAGGCTATTCCAAAGGCACTGCTTTCAAACCTCAGAACTTGACACAAGTCTATGCTCTACAACTCTGGCCCCTGGGATTTTCAAGCTAACAAACTGAATTACAAAAAATCGGTCAACAAATACAATAAATAAATGTTCATTCTTTAGAGTTAATTTATTCTCTTAAGGGGAAGTATCTCTGAGTTACCAAGAACTAACAAACATGTTATCATAAGCACAATCTAACTTTCCTTTGGAAAAGAGGCAAGACACTAAAAGAATTAAGAAAAATGCTTTTTCGGGGGCGCCTGGGTGGCGCAGTCGTTAAGCGTCTGCCTTCGGCTCAGGGCGTGATCCCAGCGTTCTGGGATCGAGCCCCACATCAGGCTCCTCTGCTGGGAGCCTGCTTCTTCCTCTCCCACTCCCCCTGCTTGTGTTCCCTCTCTCGCTGGCTGTCTCTGTCAAATAAATAAATAAAATCTTTAAAAAAAAAAAAAAAAAGAAAAATGCTTTTTCTTCCCATATAGCAATCTTTCCAGAATGTGGATGAATAAGGCTGCTGAGGAAGAATGATTCGGACAGGTACCCTCAATGAATGGCCTTCTGATCCCTTAGAGAGAACTATCATTTATTGAGTGCCTTAATCTCCTAAGCATCATATTAGACATTTTACATAATTCACTTTAATCATTAAAACTACTGTAAGACATGAATTGCTATTCCCATTTTACAGATGTAAAAACTGAGATTCAGAGAGGTTAAATGGCTTGCTCAAAGACATACACAAAAGTCAAAATTCAAACTCCAAATCCATGCTCTCTACACTATGCTATGACATTTCTCGTGGCTACCATTTCTTGAACCCCTATCATAAGAGAAAGAATAAAATAACGGCAAAACAAAACCAAAACTCAGAGCCCAAAAACAGAAATAGCAACAAAGAAGAGTACAGTCATAAAACAGAATAATCTTTAAACTTACAGTTTACACAGTTTGTAATTATATGATTGCTTTTATAATATCAGAGAAAAAAACAGAATATAAGCTTTGATATATAATACAAGCTAGGTATGTCAGAAAACAACTGAAAAGACAACCTAAATGTTCCCAAACAGGGGACTGTTTTTGGTAAATCATAGAAAACCACCACAAGCAAAATCAGATATATAACATCATGTGGGGGAAAAAAATACACTGGAAAACTATCTACTCTTCATAACAAAAAGGACCACTTCCCCTAATATATAAAGGATACACACAAACCACTAAGACAAAGATTGTTGAAAAAGAAAAATGTCCATAAGATCTAAACAGACAGAAAAGGAAATATAAATGGGTTTCAACTGCACATACAATAAGAGAAATGCAAATTAAGACTGTATTGAGATAGCATTTTTCATTCCTCAGATGGGCAAAGATCATAAAGTCCTGATAGTACTGATTTGGAACGGGTAAGGGGGAAGCTGGTACTCTTACACTGTTGTGAGTGTAAATTTATACAACCTCTATGGAAAGCAATTTGGCAACAGCTAACGAAATTGTAAATGCATATATCCTTTGATCTACCAATTACATCTGCAAGAAATTATGCAAATATCTCCCATGTGGATGAAACATCTCCATACAAGAGTAATCAGTGCAGTAGTGTTTTTAATAGTAAAGTATTAGAAACAACCTAAAAGTCCACCAATAGGGGTACTGAAAAAAATAAACTCATCTGTACACCATATATTACACATCCAAAAAAAGGAAGAAATTTTTTAGGTATGTATGTTATGGAATGATCTCAGAAATATTTCAATGAGAAAAAGCAAGGTGCAGAATAATGTGTAGATTATGTGATCATTTGTGTAAAAAAAGGTGAGGAAAAGAGTATGTATACACATTTGCTTGTACCACATAAAATATCTAGAAGGATACACTAGAAACCAGTAATATAGGTTGACTTCAGGGAAGGGACTGGTGGGTTTGGGAAGGGGATAGGAGACATACTTTTCATTGACATCTTTCCGATTTATGGGCCATATGAATATTACTATCTATTCAAAAACTTAACTTTTTAGAAATGACAAAAATTTTAAAACACAAAAAATAAATTATGGTATATCCATGTGATAGAATAATGTTTTCAAGTATACTTAATAAATAGGAAAAGATCTAACATAAACTATGAAATGGGAAAGAGAAACAGCTTATACAGAAGAGTCTTCATTTTATTGAAAAATTTAAAAGAAAAAATATTTTAAAATGCATAGAAATAATGATGATTGCCTCTTGGTGCTGAGGTTATGGGTAATTTTTTTCTTCTTGACACTCTTCTGTACTTTCCTAATTTTCCACAGTGAGCACGTGTTACTTTAAAAATCAGAAGAAAAAAAGAAAAAACCACAAAAAGAACAAATAGCTATAATAATCCTTGTTTAAACTGTGAATAAATCATCCTTAATCACAGCATCACTGACCCTTACCTGACCATGACTGGTTGTTGGTTCTTCCTCCAACAAAAGTTTCTCTTTCAAGCTTTTAATTGGGCTTTCTTGGAAATCCTTGGGTTTTGAGTGCCAGACAGATGCCCTAGACTCCTGCCTCTCCTCTTTGTCTTCATCTCCCATATCTTCTGAGATGCCTTCATTTTTTTCACTAGCCTGATCTCCTTGGCCACATTCATTCTGGATCAGAGAAGGAGGTCTAGGTAACACTGGTTCCCCAAACCCTTTTTTTTTAAAGAGCTGCCTCTGAGCCATTTTTAGGCTCTTTTGATAAACCTCCAACTGGCAGAGAATGACCTTGGTATATTGGTTAGGGTCTACTCCAGCAGGGCAGAATGGAATACCCCAGAAGTAGTGTACAGTGCCCCCAACATCCTGGAGACCTTTGGCATCTGCTGGGGTAGGCAGACAATGCCTAGATGTGTCCCCCCTACCCTGGGCAGCTTTGTGAAAAACACAACCCCTCCCAGTACTTTCCTGTGGCTTCCCACACTGTGTGTGCTCAGCCAAGTGGCCAGTACATCTGTCAAAACATTTAACGTTCTCATTCTCAAACACTGGCTGGCTTGACTGATCCCAGCTTCCTGAGCTGCCAAAGACCGGCTCCTCTTCAGTGTTTTCAGTGTGGTCCCAAGGCTCCTCTCTTTCCTCAGCCTCGTTTCCCTGACTGATATGTGAGCCTTTAAACAGTGATGAAGGTACCAGCTGCCATATGCCTGTAGGTATTTGAGAAAAAGTAGGGCTAAGGACAAACTGTTCTTTATTAAGAGGGCTTGGTAAGTTATCACTTACCAAGAATTACATAATGTGGGTAAAAGGCTCTTCTTTGTGTTTAACCAAATGTTGACTTTTCCTTGGAGATAAAAGTATGCTGGATATTAGTGAGATCTCAACTATTTTCAGATTTAACCTCTTTAATACCACCAAAGGGATATGGGGCATTTCTGTGTATCTACTCTCAGCATGAGATCCCTGTGATATAGTTATACTTGATGAGTGGAAGGAGTCAGAACAGGGAGACATGCCTTCAGTGGTCCCAGAGTCTGTGGTTTTCTCTTGGTGGGACTGTGAAGATGGTCCAGTGGCCAGAGGTCGAGATCTGGTAGCAGACGCATCAGAAGGCCGGCAACTCTGAAACAAGTGATCCCACACCAGACCAGGTTTATTATTAAAATAGCTATACATGAAGGGTCACAGGAAGGACAAAACAGAGAGGCCACTGTCCCCTAAGAGATTCTCCTTTCCAAAACGTAGATGCTCAATTCAAATGACTTCCACAATGTGTACCAAATGCCTACTATGTGCAAAATGCTATAGCAGATCACTATACTAAGCTCTCTTCTAATAGAGACACGAATGACATAAAGGATGGCTCAGGACCTGCCACTGGCAAATATCCTTCACATTTAAAATAATTTCATCTACACATATTCAAATCACAATTTAACATTATTTGAAGAATGTTTAACTTCTCATTCTTTTTTCCATAACCCACCTCTAGTTTCTCATTGCCTTTGTTCTCCCCCAAAACAGGGGAGGTAAGCACCTTATCTTGTTCTCTTTTGGTTTCTTGGGACTTGGTAACTCTTTTCAGAAGCTGCCAACTACTTAGCTCTCTTAAACCATGTATCGAAAATCTGTGGGGTGGAAGAAAACTCTTTCATATAAAATTAACAAAACACTTCAAATTGGGTTCACCAACAATTCGACGAGCACTTTAAAAATTATTATGGGAAATATTTGTCAGTTAAAAACCCTATGAACTACTACAGCTAATTCCTAAAACAACTGTAACACTGCAGAAGTAATAAAAATATATATACTGCTAATCAATCCTCACAAACTTTTTCAACATGGCATATTTACATTCAGGCTTTCTGCAATGGCTTTCCTCAAGAGCTCCTCTTCTTCCTCCTCCTGGCTGTTCATCTCCCTAGCTTCCTGCTCACTCATTTTGAGAGCCAGAGCAAACTGTTCCTCTTCTGTCATTTCTGTAAGAGGATAAGAAAAAGAGAGGAAAGGAACACCACAAACACTGAATAAGCATGGAAGCAAGAAACAGAAATTATTAAACTTTTCAAATGAAAACACTACAGATTATTTAGTAAAATTTTATAATCTTATAAATGAGGAAAGAACCAAAAGGTTAAGGTGTTGGCCAAGATAAGTAACAGTTGTTTCAATGAGTATCATGGGTTAACTAGACTGTAAACTCCATAAAGGCAGAGTTTCTGCCTATTTTGTTCACTGTTGTATCTCCAATGTATAAAAGAGTGTCTGGCACCTGACAGAGACTCCATAAATACTTGATAAATGAATAGAGGAACTGGCTCCCATTCCAGGGTTTTTTGCTACACAGCACATTGCTTTGTGTTTAACACTTAACCAGAAGAATTTTACTCTTCAGAATCCTCTGATTTACCCAGCAGAAAAGAACATCCCTAGTGACCAGAATGTAATCTCCAAACACCATTTCCCATTAAAGACAACTGGGGTACCTCGGAAAAAGGTACCATGGCTGATACAAAAGTACAGTGGCTGATTCCAAGTCTGGAGCATGAAATGTAGAAGATGAGCTAGATATCTGTTATGAGCAAAGTATCAGACACTACTACACTACTAGGGTCATATCAAAAGACCTTAGTAGCAAACTTTAAGAGGTTCTCACTGGCCAAAAACTGAACTGCAATATCAGTAAGAATAATGACTGCAATGAATTAAGACATCAAATATTAGTTTAGGGGCACCTGGGTGGCACAGCGGTTAAGCCTCTGCCTTTGGCTCAGGGCGTGATCCCAGCGTTCTGGGATCGAACCCCACATCAGGCTCCTCTGCTATGAGCCTGCTTCTTCCTCTCCCACTCCCCCTGCTTGTGTTCCCTCTCTCGCTGGCTGTCTCTATCTCTGTCAAATAAATAAATAAAATCTTAAAAAAATATATGTTTAAATTTATGAGTTCATAAGGACACTTAAAAAAAAAAAAAAAACCCACAACTGGAGTGCCTGGCTGGCTCAGTCAGTGGAGCATGTAGCTCTTTTTTTTTTTTTTAAAGATTTTACTTATTTTTGTGACAGAGAGACAGCCAGCAAGAGAGGGAACACAGCAGGGGAGTGGGAGAGGAAGAAGCAGGCTCCCAGCAGAGGAGCCCAATGTGGGGCTCGATCCCGGAACGCCGGGATCACGCCCTGAGCCGAAGGCAGACGCCCAACAACTGCGCCACCCAGGCGCCCCATGGAGCATGTAACTCTTGATCTTGGGTCACTGGGTTTGAGTTTGAGTTCAAGTCCCATACTTCATGTAGAGATTACTTAAAAATAAAAATTTCAAACCAAACAAACAAAAAAAACCACAACTAACTGGTCACCGTTGAAGAATGTTAGTGGATCAGCTATTTTGGTTTTTGTTTTTTCAAGTGTTTTTCTTAAATTTAAATTTTAGGTAGTTAACATACAGTGCAATATTCGTTTCTGGAGTAGAATTCAGCAATTCATCACTTACATACAACACCCAGTGCTCATCATAACAAGTGCCCTCCTCATAACCAGCACCCATCTAGCCCGTCCCCTACCCACTTCCCTCAATCAATCCTCAGTTTGTTCTCTATCGTTAAGAGTCTCTTAGGTTTGTTTCCTCTCTCCTTTTTTCTTTTCCCCCTTCCCATATGTTCATCTGTTTTCTTTCTTAAATTCCACATATGAGTGAGATCCTATGGTATTTGGTGGATCAACTGCTAAATAAAAAAGAATCAAGCTTGTGTGCTACTCTTCCAATACAAGCTACATTACAGGGTAACCAAACAGATGAAGAGAAGTTTCTCTTTAAAGAATTATTCCAGCTAATAAATGTAAAACAAATGACAGAATTAGAATATCACCATTTTGTATAATGCTTATGGAGAGAATTTTGATATCTAACAAAGTACATATGTGACCCAGAAATCCCAATTCTATCAATTCACTCTAGCGATATACTTACAATAAAAAAAAGTAAATAATGCACTACATTTTTCATTGCAGCACTGTTTAAATTTGCAGAACACTGGAATCTACTTAATGACTAACATAGGACACTGCTTGAATAAACTCTGATGTGCATATATATAAATGTAAAAAAAGAATAAGGAAAATATCTATGGACCATGAATAGAACGATTTCAAGGATATAATATTAAGTAGAAAAAAACATACAAAAGAGTTATATATAGTATGCTACTTTTTGTGTAATAAAGGAGAAATAAGAAAATATATAATACACCTGTTTATGTTTGCAAAGTGACACAAGAAGGATAAATTAGAAACTAATCCAAGTGGTTACCTACAGGTGGTTGGGAACAAGGCAGAAGGGATAAGGAGAGAGTGACACTTCTTTGACTATATCTTTTTGTATCTCTTTGACTTATAAAATTGAGTAAACATTAAACATTTTTTTAAGTAAAATAAAATCGGTAAGAATGAGGGATCCTTAAAACTGAATCCAAACATAAAAAGTGCACCTTACTAAATATGAAATGACCTTAATGAGAATGAAAACATATAAAAATCTGTGGGATGCACCTAACACAATATTTATAGAAAAATGTATAGGTTTTCACAATCATATTATTTTTTAAAGATTTTATTTGTTTATTTATTTGACAGAGAGGCAGTGAGAGAAGGAACACAAGCAGGGGGAGAGGGAGAAGCAGGCTCCCTGCTGAGAGACTGACGTGGGGCTAGATCCCAGGACCCCAGGACCATGACGTGAGCCGAAGGCAGACGCTTAATGACTGACTGAGCCACACAGGCACCCCTCATGATCATATTAGAAAAGAACAAAGTTGAGGTGCGCCTGGGTGGCTCAGTCAGTTGAGCGGCTGACTCTTGATTTCAGCTCAGGTCATGATTTTCGGGCCTGGGATCAAGCCCCACAAGGGGTTTGCACTCAGCATGAAGTCTGCTTGAGATTCTCTCCCTCTCCCTCCGCCCCTCCCCTTGTTCTCTCTCCCTCTCTCTCAAATAAAGAAATGTAAAAAAAAAGAAAAAAGAAAAAAGTTTAAAATCAATGATACAAGCTTCACACTTTAAGAAACTAAAAAATAAAGAGTGAAATTAACCCAAAGTAAACAGAAAGAAATATAAAGAAGAGAAATCAACAAAATAGAAGATGCCAGATGGAAGGGAAAAAAAAATTAAAGAAGCAAAAAACTGAGGCGCCTGGGTGCCTCAGTCTTGTTAAGCATGTGCCTTTGGCTCAGGGCGTGATTCCACCGTTCTGGGATTGAGCCCCGCATCAGGCTCCTCCACTGGGAGCCTGCTTCTTCCTCTCCAACCCTCCTGCCTGTGTTCCCTCTCTCACTGGCTGTCTCTCTGTCAAATAAATAAATAAAATCTTTAAAAAAAAAATTGGTTCTACAAAAAAATCAAAATTTTTAAAAATGTAACTAGATCAAGGAAAAAAAGAACAGAAAACACAAATTAACAATATCATGAGTAACACAAGAGATATATACTACAGATTCTACAGTCATGAAAAGAATAATAAGGGAATACTGTGGACGATTATCTATCAACAAATCTGACAACTTGGATCATGCATTCTCAAAAGGGGTGACATCATCTCCAAATGGACAAAAACTGGTTCTTGGAGGTCAAAAAAATCTTACTCTCTTTATGTATAACACACAGACATACAGGGGTACCTGGGTGGTTCAGTTGGTTAAGTGTCTGATTCTTGATTTTAGCTCAGGTCTCAATCTCACAGTCTTGAGTTCAAGCTCTGCACCGGGCTCCACACTGGGCATGAAGCTACTTTTTTTTTTTTAAGATTTTATTTATCTGACAGAAAGAAACACAGCAAGAGAGGGAACACAAGCAGGAGGAGTGGGAGAGGGAGAAGCAGGCTTCCCGCCAAGCAGGGAGTCCGATGGGGGTTCTATCCCAGGACCGTAGGATCATGACCCAAGCCGAAGGCAGACACTTAACAACAAAATCAGGCTTTTCAACAAATAGTGCTACGACAACTGGATATCCATGAGAAAATTATCCTCAACCCTTATCTCACACTATATATAAAAACTAACTTAAAATGGATCACACATCTAAACACAAAATCTAAAACTATAAAAATTCTAGAAGAAAATATAAGTGAAAATCTTTGTAATCTTGGGGTACTCAAAGATGGCTTAGACAAGACTCAGAAAGAAAAAAGCGTAAAAGAAAAAAAAGGACCTCATCAAAATTTAAATCTTCTTAAGAAAATAAAAAGGTAAGCCACAAAATGGGAGCACATATTCACAACACACATGCATACATATATGTAATCTGACAAAGGACTTATATCCAAAATAGATAAAGAATTCCTACAATTTGTCATAAAATGCTAATCACAAAGACATATAAAAATGATACACTATATAAAGGCCAAATGAAAATATAATGGGGATGACACAACCAATTTCTGGTTCCACATGTAAGCAACTTGAAAGTTGCCATTCTGTCTTACCAAGAAGTAAAAAGCTGAAAAGACTAAAAAATCAACAACTCTTCTTGAATCCATGAGGGGGGAGGACACAGGGCAAACTATTGCCCCAAAATGGAGAGATCAACAGGGGAATACAGGGGAGTCATGGTTTATCAGAACAGAGATTCAATAGTGGACACTGCCACAGAAACCAGTGCCAGGGTAGAAAAACAAACTGTAACTGACATATTACTGTAGGCTCAGTGCATAAGCATTAAAAACTCCATAGGAACTCAATCATAGCAAATCCCCACACTTTTGTTGGGTTTTACCTCCAAGAGGGCAACTGGGTTCTCACAATAAATACAGCAAAAATTTCCTCTTGAGCATCCCACAGAGGGAGGGGAAAAGGAACTATTCTGAAATACGCCAGAGCACTCTGTGCTTTTTAAGAAGGTGTGTCCTACGTGAAACCAGTTAATCAGAGTCCACACTGATGGGATATTATCAGTGTCAAACTGACCTCAAAAAAAGGGAAATAGCAAATTCCAAACTTCTCTAGGCATCCTGTCCCACATAAAGGGGGGAGGAGGCTACTGAGAAACACTTGTGAGGTTCAAGTCCAGAGGCACAGACACTGAAAGACTGACACCTAACCATAGAACTGCAGAATACTTTCCCTATCCCCAATACCTCACCAACATATCACCAAAGACCCACTTACAGTTTCTTTCTACCTGGTACATCTCTCTCAAATAAAAACAAATGTTTAAAAGAAAATAGAAAGTAGGAGTAATTTCAGACAGAGCAGACTTCAGAGTAAAGGAAGTTATTAGGTATAAAGAAGGGCATTACATAATGATAAAGAGGTCAATTCCCCAAGAAGACATACCAATCCTTAACATGTAAATGCCTAATAACAGTGTCATTATGTGAGGCAAAAACTGATAGAACTGCAAGGAGAAATACATGAATCCACTATCATATTTAAAAATTTCAACATCCCTCTATCAGAAATGGACTGACCCAGCAGGCAGAAAAGCATTAAGGGTATAATTGAACTTAACACCATCAATCAAATGGATATAATTGACATCTCTGGTTATTCCAACCAATAATAAGCTCACATAAAACATTCACCAGGATAGAACACATTCTGGGCCATAAAACACACCTTAACAAATTTAAATAAAAATCAGTCTAAGTCTGCTCTCAGACCACAACGAAATTAAACTAGAAATCAATAATAAAAAGATAATCAGAAAATCCAAAAACCCATGGAGATTAAACAACACACTTCCAATTAACACATGGGTCAAAGAAATCTCAAGAGAAAATAAAAACACAACTTATCAAAATTTGTGGGATACAGCAAAAGCCGTGCTGAGAGGGAAATTTTTAGCACTGAATGCCTATATTAGGTAGAAGAAAGACCTAAAATCAACCATCTACATTTCCACCTAAGGGAACTAGAAAATAAATTATATCCAAAGTAAGTAGAAAAAAAGAAATAATAATTACAACAGACATCAATCAAATTGAAAACAAGAAATCAACAGACAAGGGGCGCCTGGGTGGCTCAGCTGGTTTAGTGGCTGCCTTCAGCTCAGGTCATGATCTCAGGGTCCTGGGACTGAGCCCCCTTGGTCAGGCTCCCTGCTCAGCGGGGAGTCTCCTTCTCCCTCTCCCTATGCCGCCCTTCCCCCAGCTCGTTCTCTCGAAAGAAAGAAAGAAATCAATCAATCAATCAATCAATCAACAGACAAGATGAAACAAACCGAAAGCTGGTTCTCTGAAAAGATCAATAAAATTGATAAACTGATAAGATTCTAGTCAGGCTAAGAGAGAAGACACAAATTACTAATATCGGAAATGAAAGAGGGTATCAACACACATCTTGTGGACATTTTAAAAACAGGTAAGACATACTAAAAACAACTTTATACTCACAAATCTGATAACCAATTCCTTGAAATACAAAATCTGCCCAAACTCACATAAGAAGAAATAGACAATCTGAATAGTTTATATCTACTTAAAAAAAATAGAATCCATAATTAATAACCTTCTAAAAACAGAAAGCATCAGGACCAGATGGGTTCACTGGTGAATTCTACTGAACATTTAAGTAAAAAATAATACAAATTCTCTATAATCTGTTTCAGAGGATAGAAACAGAGGCCATACTTCCTAACTCGATCTATAAGACCATCATTAACCCTAACACCAAAGTTAGACAAAAATATTACAAGAAAACTACAGACCAATATCTCTCATGAACACAGATGCAAAAATTCTTTTTGTTTTTTTAAAGATTTTATTTATTTATTTGTCAGAGAGAGCACAAGCAGGGGAAGTGGCAGGCAGAGGGAGAAGCAGGCTCCCCGCCGAACAAGGAGCCCCATGTGGGACTCGATCTCAGGACCCTGGGATCATGAGCTGAGCCACCCAGGTGTCCCAGATGAAAAATTCTTAACAAAATTTAGCAAATCAAATCCAACGATGCATAAAAAGAATTACACACCACGACCAAGTCAGATTTATCCCAGACATGCATTGCTGGTTTAACATTCAAAAGTGAATGTTATCCAACACATCAACAGGGTAAAAAAGAAAAATCACAATATCATAGCAACAGGTGCAGAAAAAGCACTGGGCAAAATCAAACACATTCATGATAAAAACTCTCAATAAGCTAGGAATAGAGGGGAACGTCTTCAACCTGATAAAAAAAAAATCTACAAAATCATACAGCTAAAATCAGGCTTAATGGTAAGAACTCAAAGCTTTTCCACCAAGAACAAGACTTTAGGCAACATCATAGTGGACGTACCAACTAATGCAATAACAAGAAAAGGAAATGTATACAGATGGGAAGAAATAAAACTTTGTTCACAGATAACATGATCATCTATATAGAATATCCAAAAGAACTGACAAAAAAACTCCTGGAACTAACAGGCAATTACAGAAAGGTTACAGGATATAAGGTTAATATACAAAAGTTAATCACATTCCCAAATACCAGCAATGAACAAGTGTAATTTAAAATTTACAACAAAATACCATTTACATTAGCATCCCCAAAATGAAATACTTATCATTTAGGTATACATCTAACAAAATAAGTACAAGATCTATATGAGGAAAACTACAAGTCTCTGATGAATAAAATCAAAGAAATAAATGAAGACACGGTCCATGTTCATGGACAGAAAAACTCAACACTGTCAGAATGTCAATTCTTCCCAACTTTATCTGCAGATTCAATGTAATTCCAATCAAAATCCCAGCAAATTATTTTGCAGATATCAACGAACTCATTCTAAAGTTTATATGAAGAAGGTAAAAGATGCAGAATAGCCAGCATAACATGTAAGGAGAACAAAGTTGAAGGACTGATGCCACCCAACTTCAACACTTACTATATAAAGCTACAGTAATCAAAGCCAATGTGATATTAGCAAAAACCCAAATAGATCAATGAAACAGAATAGAGACTGGAGAAATAGACCCATATAGTCATCTGATCTCTGACAAAGGAGCAAAGGCAATACAATGGCGCAAATAGAGTATTCTCAGCAAATGTTGCTGGAAAAACTGGTATCCATATCCAAAAAAATGAATCCAGACAACAACCTAACACCTTCCCCAAATTAACTCAAAATGGATCATAAATCAAAATATTAAACACAAATCTATAAAAGTCCTAGAAGATAACATAAGAGAAAATCTAGATGAACTTCAGTACGGCAATGACTTTTCAGACACAACACTAAAGGCATAATCCATGAAGGAAGTAATTGATAAACTAGACTTCATTAAAATTAAAAATTCCGGCTCTGCAAAAGACAATATCAGGAAAATGAGAAGACAAGCCACAGACTGGGAGAAAGTATCTGCAAAAGATACACCTGATAAAGGAATGTTATCCAAAATATACAAAAAACTCTTAAAACTCAACAATAAGAAAACAAACCAAACAAAAACTGACCCAACGACCTTACAGATAGTTCACTGAGAAGATAAACAGATAGCAAATAAGCATATGAGAAGATATTCCGCATAGGTCATTAGGGAAATGCAATTTAAAACAACGAGATATTTACTATACACCTACTAAAATGACCAAATACTGGAACATTGAAAACACCAAATGCTGGTGAGGATTTGGAGCAACAGGAACTCTCACTCACTGTTGATGGAAATGCAAAATGACACAGACACTTTGGAAGGCAGTTTGGCAATTTCTTACAAAATTAAACATACTCGTACCATACAATCCAGCAATCATGCTCTTTGGTTATTTACCCAAAAGAGGTGAACACAAATGCGCACCAACGCTCACAGATGCGTTATTCTTAATTGCTAAAACTTGGAAGCAATCAAAATGACTGTCAGTAGGTAAATGAATAAACAATGCTATTCAGACAATGAAATATTATTCACTGATATAAAGAAATGATCTACCAGAACATGAAAAGACCCAGAAGAACCTTAAACGCATATTATTAAGTCAAAGAATCCAAT
Organism: Ursus arctos; assembly: GCF_023065955.2. NCBI lineage: Eukaryota > Metazoa > Chordata > Mammalia > Carnivora > Ursidae > Ursus > Ursus arctos. The sequence continues at coordinate 62,592,503 of NW_026622819.1, forward strand.
GTGAAAATGCTTCATACTGTAGGATCCCAACTTATATGACATTCTGGAAAAGGCAACACTGAAGACCAGTGGTTGTAAGAGATGAGCAGGGGGAGGGATGAATAGGAAGGGCACAAAGGATTTTTAGGACAGTGAAAATGTATACCATAATGATGGATGCATGTCATTGTATTTTTGTCAAAACCTACAGAATGGATAACACCAAAAGTGAACTCCAATATAAACTATGGACTTAGGGTGACTATAATATGTCAATCCATGTTCATCAATTGTAATAAATGTTCCACTCTGATAGAGGAAGCTATATATGTATGAGGTAAGGGAGTAAATGAAAAATCACTGTATCTTCCCCTCAATTTTGCTGTAAACCTAAAACTAAAAAAAAAAAAAGTCTTTATAAAACAAAATTGGGAATTTTCAAAAGTTAATAAAAGACTACAAATCCCGGATCCAAAAAGATTATTAAAATATATATATTCCCTCCACCCAAAAAAAAAATTCACACCTAAACATCATATTTAAACTGGTAATTAAAAAAATACAATATATTGAAGGCAGTCACCAATAAAGACAGGTTACGTACAAAAGAATAAAGGTAAGATTCTCATCATCTTCTCATCAAAAACTGTGCAGCCAGAAGACAATTGAGTGATATTCTGAAAATACTGAAAGAAAAAATTACCAAACCAGAATTCTATAAACAAGGGAAGTATTTTTCAAAAATGAAGAAGATTCAATATATCACTTTCAGTAATAGAGAGAGAACTAGGCAGAACATCAATAGACAATTTAAACAACAATATAACCTACCTAGATAAAATACAGATCTATATAACACTCCAACCAACTAGGCCAAACTGCTATCTACAGAACACTCCCCTTATTGGGAGAATATACATTTTCCTCAAGTATATATGAAATATTCTTAAAGACAGATCATATGATAGCAATAAAACAAGCCTCAACAAACAAAAAAGGATTAAAAAACACACAATATATGTTTTCCAACCATAATGAGTGAAATTAGTAATAACACACAGAAGAAATATAGAGAACTGACAAATACGTGCAATTAGACAAAACACCCTAAACTAACCAATGGGTTAAAGTAGAAATCAAAAGGGAAAGTAGAAAATACTTTGGGGGTGCCTGGCTGGCTCAGTCAGTAGAGTGTGCGACTCTTGATCTCAGGGCTGTCGATTTGAGCCCTACATTGGGTATAGAGGTCAGTTAAAAATAAAATTCAGAAAAAAAAGGAAAGAGGAAACAACAGATGTTGGTAAGGATGCGGAGAAAGGGGAACCCTCTTACACTGTTGGTGAGAATGCAAACTGGTGCAGCCACTCTGAAAAACAATATGGAAGTTCCTCAAAAAGTTAAAAATAGAACTATCCTACAACCCATCAACTGCACTACTAGGTATTTATCCAAAGGACGGAAACACAGTGATTCAAAGGGGCACATGCATCCCAATGTTTACAGCAGCAATGTCCACAATAACCAGAATACGGAAAGAGCCCACATGTCCATCAACTGATAAATGGATAAAGAAAATGTGGTGTAGGGGCACCTGGGTGGCGCAGTCGTTAAGCGTTTGCCTTCGGCTCAGGGCGTGATCCCAGTGTTCTGGGATCGAGCCCCACATCAGGCTCCTCTGCTAGGAGCCTGCTTCTTCCTCTCCCACTCCCCCTGCTTGTGTTCCCTCTCTCGCTGGCTGTCTCTGTAAAATAAATAAATAAAATCTTTAAAAAAAAAAAAAAGAAAGAAAATGTGGTGTATTTTATACACACACACAATGGAATTTAGCCATCAAAAAGAATGAAATCTTGCCATTTGCAACAATGTGGATGGAACGAGAGGGTATTATGCTAAGCAAAATAAGTCAATCAGAGAAAGACAAATACCATATGATTTCACTCATATGTGGAATTTAAGAAACAAAACAGATGAACACAGGGGAAGGGAAGGGAAAGTAAAATAAGATGAAAACAGAGAGGGAGGAAAACCATAAGAGACTCTTAACTATAGGAAACAAACTGAGGTTTGCTGGAGGGGAGGTGGGGGGGATGAGGTAATTGGGTGACGGGCATTAAGGACACTTGATGTAGGGGCGCCTGGGTGGCGCAGTCGTTAAGCGTCTGCCTTTGGCTCAGGGCGTGATCCCGGCATTCTGGGATCGAGCCCCACATCGGGCTCCTCTGCTGGGAGCCTGCTTCTTCCTCTCCCACTCCCCCTGCTTGTATTCCCTCTCTCGCTAGCTGTCTCTCTCTCTGTCAAATAAATAAAATCTTAAAAAAAAAAAAAAAAAAAGGACACTTGATGTAATGAGCACTGGGTGTTACATGCAACTGATGAATCACTAAATTCAACCTCTGAAACTAATAATACAGCATATGTTAACTAAATTGAATTTGAATTTTAAAAAAAAGAAAAAAAAGGAAATACTCTGAGATGAATGAAAATAAAATAGGTCTTCAAAATTTACAGGATGCAGCTAAAGCAGTACTTAAAAAAAGGAAATTTACAGCTGTCTAAGGCTTATATTAAAAAAGAGAGATCTTGGGGTACCTGGGTGGCTCAGTCAGTTAAGCATCTGCCTTCGGCTCAGGTCATGATCTCAGTGTCCTGGGATCAGTCCCACATCAGGCTCTCTGTTCAGTGGGGAGCCTGCTTCTCCCTCTGCCTGCCACTTCCCCTGCTTGTGTGCTCTCTCTCTCGCTCTCTCTCTCTGACAAATAAATAGATAAAATCTTAAAAAAAGAGAGAGAAAGAGATCTTGAATCAATAACCTTAACTTCTACCTTAAGACACAGGAAAAAAAGAGCAAACTAAACCTAAAGAAAGCAGAAGGAAGGAAGTAATGAGTAACAGAGAAGAAATCAATAGAAAAACAGGAAAATTGATAAAAAGAAAAACTGTTTGGAAAACAACAAAATTGATCAACTATGAGTTAGACCGATCAGGGGGAAGAAAAAAAAAAAAAAGAAGACTCAAACACTAAAAGTAGGAATGACAGTGGAGACATTACTTACAACCTTACAAAAATAAAAAGGACTATAATGGAATACTATGAAAAACTATATGCCATTTGATTTGCTAACTTAGATGAAACACACAAATTCCTAAAATGACACAAACTACCAAAACTGACTCAAGAAGAAACAAAATCTGAATAGAACTACAACAGATAAGAGACTGAACCAGTAATCAAAACCTATTCACAAAGAAAGGCCCAGGCCCAGATGGCCTCATTGGTGAATTCTGTCAAATAGTTAAAAATTAATACCAACTCTTCCAAAAATTAAAGGAGGAAACAACATGCAACTCATTCCCTGAGGCCAATTTTAGCCTGACACCAAATCCAAAGACATGAATAGAAAACTGAGATGCAAAAATCCTCAACATATGGGGCGCCTGGGTGGCACAGCGGTTAAGCGTCTGCCTTCGGCTCAGGGCGTGATCCTGGCGTTATGGGATCGAGCCCCACATCAGGCTCCTCTGCTATGAGCCTGCTTCTTCCTCTCCTGCTCCCCCTGCTTGTGTTCCCTCTCTCACTGGTTGTCTCTATCTCTGTCGAATAAATAAAAATAAAATTTAAAAAAAAATCCTCAACATAATACCAGAAAAATAAATCTAGCAACATACAGAAAGTATTCTACACTATGACAAAGTAGAATTTATCCCAGGAATGCAGGGTTAGTTTAACATAAGAAAAGCAATTAATATACAAAATTAACAAAGTAAAACACAAAACCCAAATGATCATTTCAATAGACACAGAAAAAATACATATGACAAAATTCAACACCCCTTTCATGATAAAAACATTTTAAATGGCTAAAATAGTATGTCTTATGTGAGTTTTATAATTTAAAAAATTTTAATAAGCAAAGGATATGAATCAACTTTTCCCCAAAGAAAATATACAAATGGCCAATAAGCACACAAAAAGATGATCAACACCATTAGTCATTAGAGAAATGTAAATCAAACCCACAATGAGATAACATTCTTACCCAGTAGCATGCCTATAATTTAAAAAAAAGAAAAAAGAAAAATAAGTATTGGCAAGGATGTGACGGAATTGGAGCCCTCATAAAATGGCGGGAGAAATGTAAAACAGGTAGCCACTTTAGAAAACGTCTGAAAGTTTCTCAAATAATTAAATACTAAGTTGCCATATGGCCCAGGAATTCTACTCCTAGGTATACACCCAAGAGAAATGAAAACATACGTCCACACAAAAACTTGCACATAAATGTTCACAGCAACTTTAGTCGTAATAGCCAGAGCAGAAACAATCTAAATGTCCATCAAATGATAAATGAATAAACAAAATGTGGCACAACAATATAATGAAGTATTACTTAGCAATAAAGGAATGAAGTACTGATGCCAAAACATGGATGAATGTGAAAACATTAAACTAAGTGAAAGAAGCCAGTCAAAAAAGATACGTGTTATATGATTTCATGTACATGTAATGTCCAGAATAGGCAAATCTATGAAGACAGAAAGAAATTAGTAGTTGCTGAGAGCTCAGCGGGATGAAGGCTTCAGATGACTGGAAGTATACAGGGTTTCCTTTGAGGGTGATGAAAATGTTCTAGAATTAGACTGTGGCAATAGCTGCACAACACTTACTATACTAAAGACTACCGTATAAATAATGAAGGCATTGTATGATGAATGAAGTGTATGGTACATGAGTTATATCTCAGTAAAGTAGTTACCATAAAAATGGGAGAAATAAAGACTTTCTCAGACAAATAAAAACAGAATTAATTGGCAACTGATCTACATTACAAAAGTGATAAAGGAAGCTTTCCAACAGAAACTGGGATATACACAAAGAAATGAGCAGCCCTTGAGATGGTAAAAATAAAGTATGGCATTCTTTGTTTTTTATTTTCATTGTTTTAAAAGAGAATTATCTAAAGCAAAATAGCATCAATGTGTTGTGTACTATAACAAATGCAAAACTAAAATGTATGGCAAAAATAACACAAAGTAGAGTAGACAAAAATTGTGAGTATACAGTTACATAGCCTACACTACACATGAAACAATATAACATTATTTGAAGGTGACTAATTAATTAAATGTGTGTACTAGAGACTCTAGGCAACCACTAAATACACTTTAAGAGATATAAATAATAGAAATAAAATGGAATCAAAATAATACTCAACAAACACAAAAAAAGGACAGAAAAAGAAGAAGACAAAGAACAGTTGGAACAAATGAACAGCTTTCAAATGGTATATTTTAATTCAATAACATCAATAATTACATTAAATGTAACTGTAAAAGACAAAAGTCAGAATACATAAAAAAGATAAAGAGGGTTGTCAGACCAGATAAAAAAGCATGACACAAATAAATAAAAAAGTAAAACCCAATTTGATTGCAAAGATCCAGAATAATCAGACAACTATCAATAGTCCACCAATGATGACATAAACTTAACTATCAAATGATGATTATTGCATCTCAAAAAATAACTACTATCAACAATTTCCATACTGAAAGTAACTTGAGTACATTCAACAGATCTAACCTAATGACAGCCCCCTCTAGACATAATGCAATGATTTACAACAAAGAACTGTTTGTGGTTAATTTTACAAAGCTAAGAATTCTACCTTAAATCACTGAAATTCAGATTAACAGTGAAATAAAGCCTTGTTTATCTTCAATCAACTTTTGTAATAATTTCAACTACTTATATTTTTTGAAAAATTCACTGAAATACCTGAACACTTCACATCACATTAAAATGTCAAAAATAATTAAATAACTTCACAATTGAGTACAAAATCAGAGAAGAAAGCAAAACCTACAAAAAAATTTTTTTTCTGCTATTGTGACTTACACTAATAAATATATATTTGATCTCTGTTTCCTGGCAGAGAGCTCTTAAATCCCTCGGAATTTCCTAAGGGAAAAGAACAATAAAGGTATCTTTTCTTATTCATAACAAACCCCTTTCACCATACCTGAGTTATGTTAATGCACTTACTTTTGGAAAGCCCCTAAGGATGAGGGAACCAGCCCTGGGTTTAGAGGGTTGGAACTTCCATCCCTGTCCTCCAACCTTGAGGGAACAGAGACAGGAGCTGGCTGGACATTGACTCAATCACCAATGGTCAATGATTTAATCACTCGTGCCTGCATAATGAAGCTTCCATAAATATCTGTAAACTATAGGGTTTGGTGAGTTTCTAGGCTGGTGGAGATACTGGAAAGGTGACACATCTGGAGAGGGCATGCAAGCTCTCCAGCCCTTCCCCATATCTTGCCCTTTACATCTCTTCCATCCGCTTGTTCCGGAGATATATCCTTTATAATAAACCAGTCATCTACTAAATAAATGGTTTCCCTGAGTTCTGTGAGCCATTCTAACAAATTAATCAAACCCAAGGAGGTGGTCCTGTAAACCTCTTTATATCCGCCAGTCAGTAAGATGCACAGGTAATGACCTGGACTTGCAGTTGCCATCAAAAAGTGAAGGTTGTCTTGTGGGATCTGATACTATCTCTGGGCAGACAGTGTCAGAATTTGGTTAAACTGAGATACCAGACAATGTCTGATTAAAAACTGGAGAACTGGGGCGCCTGGGTGGCTCAACTGTTACGCGTCTGCTTTTGGCTCAGGTCATGATCCCAGGGTCCTGGGAGCAAGCCCCGCTTCAGGCTTCCTGCTCAGCAGGAAGCCTGCTTCTCCCTCTCCCACTCCCCCTGCTGGTGTTCCCTCTCTCGCTGTGTCTCTGTCAAATAAATAAATAAAATATTTTTAAAAATAAATAAATAAAAATAAAAACTGGAGAATTGCTTCGTATGGGGAAAAACCCCAACACATGTGATGACCAGAGTGAAGGGTCAAGAGTAGAGAAGACACACAGAAGACTTTTTCCCTCATAATTTTAACGAACGTTAAAAAGAAAACCACAGGCCCAAATAGCATCATTTGGACCAGGCCAAGTCACAAAACCAGGGCTTAATACCTAACCTAACTACAATTTCAAATTCCCCCAGAAATGTAAGTCTTAACCTGTCAACCAGGAATTTTCTGATTAAGCAGCAATGAGATAAGCACATCAACTCTTCATCCCTAATGAAGATGAGGTAATCCACCTAATAAGATCCCTATACTTTCCACCAAGGGAAGATGATCTTGCCTAAAACAATTCTTTTTCTTTTTTTGCTAATAATTTTCTTGCCCCACCCTCCTTTCTATAAAAACCTTCCACTTTGGACAACTCCTCAGGAGCACCCCTCTATTTACTAGATGGAATGCTGCCCAATTTATGAATCATTTAATAAAGCCAATTAAATCTACAAATTTATTCAGTTGAATATAGTTTTTTTAACATGATGAAAATGATACCATTATAGTAGGTACCATTACTTGAGCCACTAAGTATTATATCTGTATTTTATTGATAAGAAAACAGAGGTAGGCTGAAAGCACTAACTTGCCTAAAGTCTATATAATAAGGGCTAAAGCAAGGATTCAAAATCAAGTGTCCCTAACTCTGAAGTTCACATTTTAATTTCAACCCTCTGTCCATAATAAGTCAATTGTATAAGCTGTAGGTAATGATGAATCCTAAAAATATTAATGGAATCCAAAACAAATAGGAAGCACATACATCCTTACTCAGAGATCTCTCTTCTTAATGAAGAAATTAGCGTCAATGCTATGCTGCAATTTTCAAAGCATTCTCAACACATAAATAAAAACATACGTGCAATTTTTCTTTTAGCCAAACACTTTGTTCTATTCGACTGCTTTGTCTTCATTTTTTGCAATCCATTCTCCTCCTTTGGTTCCTGTTGCAAAACAAGAAATACCATCAGGGCAGCTACTATTAAAAGCAGTGATCAGACTACCTCTTCTATAACTAAGAGAACACTGAGCCTTTGCAGAATCAGTGGCTATTGTAAATGTTCACAGAAAACATCAGAAAAAAGATCCTGTACAGTACAAAAAAGAAAACATGTAGATCTGGAACAAATAAAAATCATAAAAATTAAAATGTATATGTTCAACATTATCTGTCATATGGGTACTCGTGTAAAACTTAGCCACATGCATAATACCATTTGTAAGCAAGCACTCAAGTTCAGAGAAAGCTTGATTCGAGAATTAAAAAATGAGTAACCAGGGGGCGCCTGGATGGCACAGTCAGTTAAGTGTCTGACTCTTGGTTTCAGCTCAGGTCATGATCTCAGGGTTGTGAGACTGAGCCCCATGTCAAGGCTCTACACTCATCGTGGAGTCTGCTTAACACTGTCTCTCCCTCTCCCACTGCCCTGCCCCCCACACACTTTCTTTCTCTCTCTCAAATAAATAAATAAACATTTTTAAAAAACGAGTAACTATATTTAAAAGTCAGTGTGTATTAATTTATTTGAAATCAGTACTTAAAAAGCAAGAGAACTAGGGAAAACTATGTAATATAATTATGAGAGAAAGGGCTAATTTTCTTTATATATAAAGAGCTCTTACAAATCAATAAAAAGACCAATATTTAACCTCCTCCCATAAGCAAAGGGCATGATAAGATACCCCATAGGGAAACAGCCAGTACTTGAGAAAGTACAAAGAGAAACAATATGTTCAGAGGACAGCCATCTTTCAACGCGAGCAAGAGGATGAAGGAAACTTTCACACAGGACGCTGAAAACATTGGGGCTTTTATTGATCACTGACACGAGTTGCAAGGGAGAAAGTCATTCTGAGAGTAGGAGGGGCAAGATCAAGTCAGCTTACAAACATCCCCCCAGATGACAGTCAGGTGGGGATGAGAATCTAGGTGATGGGAGATGCCATAGGAGGCTTGGATTTCTCTGGTGTCCAAAGTAAACAGACTTAAGGCATGATAGGATTAGTCCTGGTTATCTCTTAAAGGAACAGTGCTTGCCAAAGGCAGTGTCCAGATGACAGAAATGTTCTATATCTGCGGGGTCAAATACGATAGCCAGTAGTCACATGTGGCTACTGAGCACTTTGAAATGTGACACACACACAAAAATGAAAAAAATATCAGTGAACTATGAGACTGTTTCAAGTGGCCTAATACACAGGTAACTACAGTCCCTGTAGGGGGCAAGGGACAGAAAAAAAGTTCTGAGGAATTAATGACTGAGAAAATTCCAGACTTGATGAAAACTATAAATCTGTTGATCCAAGAAGTTCTAGGAAGCACAGGCGCAAGAAACATCATAAATTTAAAAAAACACATCATAATCAAATTGCTTAAAACCAGAGATAGAGGGGAGGGAGTTAAGATGGCGGAGGAATAGGGGACCCCTTTTTCAGCCGGTCCCCTGAGTCGAGCTGGATAGGTACCAGACCAGCCTGAACAACCACGGAATCAGCCTGAGACGCAGGAAGATACATCTGGATCTCTACAAATGAACATCTCCAGCGCTGAGTATTGAGGTACAAAGCAGGGAACCTTGAAACCGCGCACAGATATCGGAAGATAAACGGAAGGGGGAGGGAGCCGCTGCGTTCGGGCGCTGGGAAGTGGTAGCCACCGGCACGGGGGGAGCGGGCGGACTCGCGGACCGGCACCCGCGAGAGAGCGGACTGAGGCCGTGAGCCGGGGAACGCGCGCCACCAGACTGAAAACCGGAGCTCTGGTGCGCTCACCGGAACCAGACTGAGACCGGAACCTCCGGGAGCGCGCAGGGGCGGCTGGCGGCTGGCGGTGTTAGAAACACAAAGGACAGCGCCGGCCCTGGAAGTGAGGGCTGGGACTCCAGGTGTGGGGCGCACATCCCGGGACGCTGCAGGGTTGAGCAGCACCAGTGTAACAGAGTTAAAGTGGCCAGAACATCAGTGGACAACGGTCCGCGATCCCTCTGTTCTGAGACAGAGGCTGAGATTCAGCCACTGCTGCTCTGACTCTCAGAAGAGGCACAGCAAACCACCAGGAAAGCCGCCAGAGAACAAAAGCCTGGAAATACCGGCACAGAGTGTGCCCATCCCCATCCCCCCTCGCAGGGGACACGGAGACTCTACCCAAACAGGGTTGCCTGAGCATCAGCGCGGCAGGCCCCTCCCCCAGAAGGCAGGCTGAAAAGTCAAGAAGCCCACATCCCTAAGATCCCTATAAAACAAGGGCGCACGGCCTGGGTGCCGGTCAATAATTTGGGCTCTGGACAACCCCGCACCCTCTCCTCGTCAGAATGACAAGAAGGATGGGGCGCCTGGGTGGCACAGTGGTTAAGCGTCTGCCTTCGGCTCAGGGCGTGATCCCGGCGTTCCGGGATCGAGCCCCGCATCAGGCTCCTCTGCTATGAGCCTGCTTCTTCCTCTCCCACTCCCCCTGCTTGTGTTCCCTCTCTCGCTGGCTGTCTCTCTCTGTCGAATAAATAAAATCTTTAAAAAAAAAAAAAAAAGAATGACAAGAAGGAGAAATCCCCCCAGCAAAGAAAAGACAATGAGTCTGTGGCCTCTGCCACAGAACTAATGGATATGGATATAACCAAATTATCAGAAATGAAATTCAGAGTAACAATGGTCAAGGTGATGTGTAGACTTGAAAAAAGTATTAACGAAAATGTTAATGAGAATATAGAATCTCTAAGGGCGGAAATGAGAGTGAATCTGGCAGAAATTAAAAATTCTATGAGCCAAATGCAGTCAAAACTAGAGGCTCTGACGGCCAGGGTAAATGAGGCAGAAGAACGTATCAGCAAATTGGAGAATGGGTTAGTAGAAGAAAAAGCTAAAATTGAATCTGGACTCAAAGGAATCCACGCTCAGGAATGTAGGTTACAGGAGATTACTGACTCAATGAAACGTTCCAATGTCAGAATCATCGGCATCCCCGAGGGGGTGGAGAAAAACAGAGGTCTAGAAGAGATATTTGAACAAACTGTAGCTGAAAACTTGCCTAATCTAGCAAGGGAAACAAACATTCGTGTCCAAGAGGCAGAGAGGACCCCTCCCAAGCTCAACCACGACAAACCTACGCCACGTCACGTCATAGTGCAATTCACAAATATTAGATCCAAGGATACAGTATTGAAAGCGGCCAGGGCAAAGAAATCTCTCACGTACCAACAAAGCAAAGGTATCAGAATTACGTCAGACCTGTCTACACAGACCTGGAATGAGAGAAAGGGTTGGGGGGGGGCATTTTTAAAGCTCTTTCAGAGAAAAACATGCAGCCAAGGATCCTTTATCCAGCAAGGCTGTCATTCAGAATTGATGGAGAAATAAAGGCCTTCCAGAATCGCCAGTCATTGACCAATTTCGTAACCACGAAACCAGCCCTACAGGAGATATTAAGGGGGGTTCTAGAAAAGTAAAAAGGCCCCAAGAGTGACACAGAACAGAAAGTCACAATCTATAGAAACAAAGACTTTACTGGCAACATGGCATCATTAAAATCATATCTCTCAATAATCAGTCTCAATGTAAATGGCCTAAATGCTCCCATAAAGCGCCACAGGGCTGCAGATTGGATAAAAAGACATGACTCATCCATTTGCTGTCTACAAGAGACTCATTTTGAACCTAAAGATACATTCAGACTGAAAGTAAAGGAATCTTTCACGCCAATGGACCTCAAAAGAAAGCTGGGGTAGCAATTCTCATATCAGACAGATTGGATTTTAAACTAAAGACTATAGTTAGAGACACAGAAGGGCACTATATTATTCTTAAAGGATGTATCCAACAAGTGGATATGACAATTATAAATATATATGCCCCTAACAGGGGAGCAGCAAGATACACAAGCCAACTCTTAACCACAATAAAGAGACACAGAGATAAAAATACGCTAATAGTAGGAGACCTCAACACTCCACTATCAGCAATAGACAGATCACCTAAGCAAGAAATCAGCAAAGAAACAAGAGATTTGAATGCCATACTCGACGAGTTGGACCTCATAGAGATATATAGAACACTACCCCCCAGAACCAAAGAATACTCATTCTATTCTAATGCCCATGGAACATTCTCAAGAATAGACATTGTTCTGGGTCACAAAACACGTCTCAACCAATACCAAAAGACTGAAATTATTCCCTGCATATTCTCAGACCGCAACACTCTGAAATTGGAACTCAACCACAAGGAAAAATCTGGAAGAAACTCAAACACTTGGAGACTAACAACCATCCTGCTCAGGAATGATTCGATAAACCAGGAAATCAAAAATCAATTTAAACAATTTATGGAGACCAACGAGAATGAAAACACAACGGTCCAAAACCTATGGGATACTGCAAAGGCAGTCCTAAGGGGGAAATACATAGCCATCCAAGCCTCACTCAAAAGAATAGAAAAATCTAAAATGCAGTTTTTATATTCTCACCTCAAGAAGCTGGAACAGCAACAGAGGGACAGGCCTAATCCACGCACGAGGAAGCAGTTGACCAAGATTAGAGCAGAAATCAATGAATTAGAAACCAGGAGTACAGTAGAGCAGATCAACAGAACTAGAAGCTGTCTTTGAGAGAATCAATAAAATTGACAGACCACTGGCAAGACTTATCCAAAAGAATAGAGAAAGGGCCCAAATTAATAAAATTATGAATGAAAAAGGAGAGGTCACACCAACACCATTGAAATTGGCAGGATTATTAGAAACTTTTATCTACAGCTATATGCCAATAAATTAAGCAATCTGGAAGAGTTGGAGGCCTTCCTGGAAACCTATAAACTACCAAGACTGAAACAGGAAGAAGCTGATTTTTTAAACAGGCCAATTAATTATGAAGAGATTGAGTCAGTGATAAACAGCCTTCCAAATAACAAAACTCCAGGCCGGGGTGGTTTTCCTGGGGAATTCTACCAAACATTCAAAGAAGAAATAATACCTATTCTCCTAAAGCTATTTCAAAAAATAGAAACAGAAGGAAAGCTACCAAACTCATTCTATGAGGCCAGTATTACCTTGATCCCCAAACCAGGCAAAGACCCCATCAAAAAGGAGAATTACAGACCGAGTTCCCTAATGAATATGGACACCAAAATCCTCAACAAGATCCTGGCTAATAGAATCCAACAGTACATTAAAAGGATTATTCATCATGACCAAGTGGGATTCATCCCTGGGATGCAAGCGTGGCTCAACATTCGCAAATCGATCAGCGTGATACATCATATCAACAAGAAAAGACTCAGGAACCATATGATCCTCTCAACTGATGCAGAAAAAGCATCTGACAAAATACAGCGTCCTTTCCTGATTAAAACCCTTCAGAGTGTAGGGATAGAGGGCACATTCCTCAATCTCATAAAAACCATCTATGAAAAGCCTACAGCAAATATCATTCTCAATGGGGAAAAGCTGGAAGCCTTTCCCTTAAGATCAGGAACACGACAAGGATGCCCACTCTCGCCACTATGATTCAACATAGTACTAGAAGTCCTTGCAACAGCAATCAGACAACAAAAAGGGATAAAAGGTATCCAAATCGGCAAAGAAGAAGTCAAAATGTCTCTCTTCGCAGATGACGTGATACTCTATATGGAAAACCCAAAAGAATCCACGCCCAAACTATTAGAAGTTATAGAGCAATTCAGTAATGTGGCGGGATACAAAATCAATGCTCAGAAATCAGTTGCATTTCTATACACGAATAACGAGACCGAAGAAAGAGAAATTAGGGAATCCATCCCATTTACAATAGCACCAAAAACCATACGTTACCTTGGAATTAACTTAACCAGAGACGTAAAGGACCTATATTCTAGAAACTATAAATAACTTTTGAAAGACACTGAGGAAGACAAAAAAGGTGGAAAAATATTCCATGCTCATGGATAGGAAGAATTAGCATAGTTAAAAGGTCCATGCTACCCAGAGCAATCTACACTTTCAATGCTATCCCGATCAAAATACTGAGGACATTTTTCAAAGAACTGGAACAAACAGTCCTTAAATTTGTATGGAACCAGAAAAGGCCCCGAATCGCCAAGGAACTTGAAAAGGAAAAACAAAGCTGGGGGCATCACAATGCCGGATTTCGAGCTGTACTAAATAAAGAATAAAGAAATTATTGCCTTTTATTAAATGTGCACTGACTGCAGTGTATACCTTCATTATATACCTTTCTATACTATTTTGTTTTCAAACAGTTTTAAACTGTTTTTAGTTTGTTTTAACATGTATGTACATAACAATTTAATGAATCTGCATGTGTTTGTGTATAACTATTTTATTTTTGTAAATATTAAGAGAGGTTATTCAAGCGGTAAAATCGATAGACTGTTCTGTTTTCTTCTTTATACTTTTAGACCTTTCTTTAAAAAAACTATTTAGGGGGCCTGGGTGGCTCAGTCGTTAAGCATCTGCCTTCAGCTCGGGTCACGATCCCAGGGTCTTGGGATCCAGCCCCGCATCCGGCATCCTGCTCAGCGGGAAGCCTGCTTCTCCCTCTCCCACTCCACCTGCTTGTGTTCCCTCTCTCACTGTGTCTCTCTCTGTCAAATAAAATCTTTAAATAAATAAATAAGAACTATTTAGACAAAATCCTAATTAAGAACTAGACTATAAGAAATTCAAAAAAATAAATACCCAATAGAAATGTGAAAAAATGTTCAATTTTCCTAGTTATTAAAAATATACAACAGTTTGATTATCAAATTGGGGAAAAAATGTGGTAACAGTTTTGGCAAGAAACAAGGCAACTAATGCACTACTAATGAGAATATAAATAAGAACAGATTTTTGAAGGTTCTAATGGAGTATACCATATTAATATTCTGAACTAATTTTGTAGGGACTAGACAACCAAAGATTTTTAAGTAAGCAAGTACAATAATGTAAAATCTGAATTCCTGGGGCACCTGGGTGGCTCAGTCAGTTAAGTATCTGCCTTCGGCTCAGATCATGATCCTGCGGAGTGGAGATCAAGCCCCCATTCTCTCTCTGCCCCTCCCTCCTGCTCTGCCCTCTCTCACTATCTCTCTCTTTCTCTCTAATAAATAAATAAATAAATAAAATCTTTTAAAAAATAAAATAAAATCGGAATTCTTAAAAAAAAAAAGAATCTGAATTCTTAAAAAAAAGTTAGAGTAAACTAAGTGAAATAAGAGAAAAAATTGCGATAGAGGAAAAAAAGAAAGACAGACAAGCAAGTTCAGAGTCTGTTACCAGAATTCAAATAACAGATGATCAAGAAAAGAAATGGAAATGGAAGAGGAAGAATAGATCTGAGTGTCATTCTAAGAGGTAAAAACTAAAGGATGTAGTGAAAAGGGGCACCTGGGTGTTGCAGTCAGTTAAGTATCTGACTTTTGATTTCAGCTCAGGTCATGACCTCGGGGTTGTGGGACTGAGTCCTGTATCAGGCTCGAGCATGGATTCTCTCCCTCCCTCTACTTTTGCCCCTTTCCTTGCTTGTGCATGCACGTGCTTTCTCTCAATAAATAAAATCTTAAAAAAAAAAAAAAAGGATGTGGTGAATGATTAGCTATAAAATATGAGAAAGAGGAATGAGTTGGGTGGCTCAGTCAGTTAAGTGTCTGCCTTTAGCTCAGGTCATGATCTCGGAGTTCTGGGATCGAGCCCCACATCAGGCTCCCTGCTCAGTGGGGAGTTTGCTTCTCCCTCTCACTCTCCCCCCACATACTCATGCAATCTCTCTCTCTCTCAAATAAATAAATAAAATCTTAAAAAAAAAAAGAAAGAAAGAAAGAAAGAGGAATGAGTTAAAGATATTTCTGAGCTTTATAACAAAACAATGAGTAGTTCTACCATCAAATGTGTTGGAAGATAAAGAAAAAAGAGAAGTGAACTTGGAAGAAAAAACAATGACTTAGTTGCCTTCCTGGATGTGACCTACAGACAAGGGGAAATCTCTAACAAACAAATGGAAAAAAAGAACAAAGGAGAGATGTTAAGAGCTAAAGCAGCATTGTCCAATAAAGCTTTCCAAAATGAGGGAAATGTTCTGTCGCTGTGCCATCTAATACAGCAAACACTAGACTCACGTGGCTTTGATCACTTGAAATGTGACAGGCCAACAGAGGAACGGATTTATTTAATTTTAATTAATACAAATTTAAATAGCTATAGGCGGCTCATTGCTACCATACTGGACCATAAAGACTTAACTACATTTACATTCTCTTTCTCTCACTTTCTAGACACATAAAAATTAACATTTACATTTGACTTACATTATTCTAATAGTTTAAAAATACCACCTTGGGTTAAAATATTACAAAACTGAGGAACTATGATCCATCCTCAGCCAAACAGTATGATTACGTTAAGTAATTCTTAATTCCATTTACAAATCAAAGTGAAGCTGAGTAAAAAACTGCATGCTCTGGGGCGCCTGGGTGGCTCAGTCGGTGAAGCGGCCGCCTTCAGCTCAGGGCATGATCCTGGAGTCGCAGGATCGATTCCCACATCAGACTCCCTGCTCAGTGGGGAGTCTGCTTCTCCCTCTGCCTCTCACCCCAGTCATGCTCTCTCTCACTCTTTCTCTCAAATAAATAATAATCTTAAAAAAAACAAAACAAAAAAACCTGCATGCTCTGGCAAGTTGGCATTAAGGTAGAATTGCAAAACAAACCAGTCATGGAGAAGGCATAGTTTGAGACCTAGAGCTCCACTCTTCAGAATACTGACCTCTCCATCACTATCAGATATCACAATGAATGCATCTTCAAGTCTACGTTTCCTCTTCAGATTGACAGAACTGGCAGTTTCTGCATCTTTCTTCTCCAGGTTCTGAGCTTCAGAGGCTTCTTTAACTTTTTTCTTTCTCCGAGGCATTCTTTTGTCTGAAACACAGGGTAAGTAATTCACTCTAAGTGTAAGTTTTCCAGATGCTATTTGTAACTTAGTCATGTAACAGAAAAAAGGTTTCCATCTAAAAGAAGTAAAATAACTTCTGAACATTTCCACCACTCATTATAATTTCAATTTTTCTATTTAAAAAACTGTATCTAGATGTATCTCATCTCTGTAGGGACATTTCAATAGAAATAATACAACAATTTATCCTAGTTCCTTAAACATTAACTTAGATAATTGGTTCTCTTTTTTAAGGTTTATTTATTTATTTGAGAGACAGACAGCGGGCACGCATGCACAATCACACATGCGAGTGGGGGAAGGGGCAAAAGCAGAGAATCTTCAAGTGGACTCCCCACTGAGCACAGAGCCCGACGTGGGGCTCAATCTCATGATGCATGAGAGCATAACCTGAGCTGAAAACAAGAGTCGGACATTCAACCGACTGATGCACCCACGCGCCCCAGATAACCCGCTCTTTTGACTACATATTATAATTTACATAAAAAAGAATTTTTTTCAACAATGCCTCAACTTGATAAAGGACATCTAAAAAAACCCCACAATTAATATCATACTTAAAGGTAAAAGACTGAATGCTTTCTCCTTAAGACAGGAAGAAGACAGGATGAACATTATCTTGGAAATTCTGGGCAGGTCAACTATGCAAAAAGAAATAAAAGACATCCAAATTGGGAAGGAAGAAGTAAAACTGCCATCGCTTGCAGATGACACGATCCTGTGTTTAAAAAACACTAAGGGACGCCTGGGTGGCACAGCGGTTAAGCATCTGCCTTCGGCTCAGGGCGTGATCCCGGCGTTATGGGATTGAGCCCCACATCAGGCTCCTCCGCTATGAGCCTGCTTCTTCCTCTTCCACTCCCCCTGCCTGTGTTCCCTCTCTCGCTGGCTGTCTCTATCTCTGTCAAATAAATAAATAAAATCTTTAAAAAAAAAAAAAAAAACACTAAAAATGGGCGCCTGGGTCGCTCAGTCGGTTAAGCGTCCAACTCTTGATTTCAGCTAGGGTCATGGTCTCAGGGTCATGGGAACGAGCCCTGTGCTGGACTTCATACTCAGCAGGAAGTCAGCTTGGGGATTCTTTCTCTCCTTCCCTTTCCCCTCCCCCTGCTGGGGCTCTTTTGTGCTAAGATAAATCATAAATCTCTAAAAAAACAAAAACAAAAAAATAAAAAACACTAAGAAATCCACTGAAAAACTATAACTAATGAAGAAGCTCAAAAAGACTACAGCATGTAGTCAATATACAAAAAATCAATTGTACTGTTATCCACTAGCAATAAATAATCCAAAAAGGAAATTTTAAAAATTCCATTTCTAGGGGTGCCTGGCTGGCTCAGTCAGTAGGGCATGTGACTCCTGATGTCAGGGTCCTGAGTTCAAGACCCATATTGGGTGTAGAGATTACTTAAAAAATAAAATCTTTAGGGGTGCCTGGGTGGCTCAGTAAGTTAAGCATCTGACACTTGATTTTGGCTCAGGTCATGATCTCAGGGTCATGAGATCAAGCCCCATGTCAGGCTCTGCATTGGGTATGGAGCCTACTAAAGAGTCTCTCTTTCCCCCTCTCTCAAAAATAAAATAAAATCTTTAAAAAAATAGGACAAAAATAAAATTCAATTTCTAATAGCATCAAAAATAATAAAATTCTTAGGAATAAATTTAACAATATAAGTGCAAGACTTACAAATGAAAACTTAAAAGTATTGTGGAAGGAAGGGTCCAGTTCAAGGTGACAATGGAAGATCCTGAATTAACCTCCTCCTACGGACACACCAAATCTACAAATATATATGGAACAAATTCTAAATAAACCTAAAACCTGGCAGAGCAACCCATTCACAAATGAGAGGGAAACCACATTAAAGAAAGTAGGTAAGGTTAAGAGACAATCTCATAAACCCCACCCCAGGCACAAGAACCCACAATGGGCAGGGAACTCAACCCAGGAACTTCTCCCTGAGGAGAAACAGGTTTAAACCCCATACCTGTCACCGGCGACGGGTATTAAGGAGGGCACATATTGCATGGTGCCCTGGGTGTTATACGCAAATAATGAATCATGGAACATTACATCAAAAACTAAGGATATACTGTATGGTGGCTAACATAACATTAAAAATTATTATTAAAAAAATAAAATAAAATAAAATTACAGAAATAAACCAAGCTGGGGAAAAAAAAAAAACCATACCTGGCACCACAACTTTTAAGACTTACACCTGAGAGATAAGCCCCCTAAAGATCTAGCTTTGAAAGCCAACACAGCTTGCATCCACAAGACTCCCAAAACTCAAAGGAATTGAAAAGCAGTTCTCAAAAAGCTGGCATGCAAATTCATGCACCCCAGAGCTCAGCACAAAGGCAGCCAAGTGAAAAGCACCCAGACTTTCTGTGGAAAAGGCTTATTTGCTTATCCTAAAGCATCAGCCTGAGAGGCAGGTATCTAATTCAACATACATAGGTGCCTACTAAAGTATTCCAAAGACAGAGGCCAGCAGGCACCATCTTTGCATCTCCCTCTCACTCAAGCTTGCCAGTATCCCCCAGAAAGGAGTTTGCACCCTTGTCTGACACTCCAATTTACAGCTGCTTCCCAGGGGATACTCCCAGATCATCTGCCTCTGGGGGCCACCAGCGGACAGTCTTGCAGGACTTTATATATAATTTGTATACTTTAAAAGCTACAGCCTGAGGGGGCGCCTGGGTGGCACAGCGGTTAAGCGTCTGCCTTCGGCTCAGGGCGTGATCCCGGCATTATGGGATCAAGCCCCACATCAGGCTCCTCTGCTATGAGGCTGCTTCTTCCTCTCCCACTCCCCCTGCTTGTGTTCCCTCTCTTGCTGGCTGTCTCTATCTCTGTCAAATAAATAAATAAAATCTTAAAAAAAAAAAAAAAAAAAAAAGCTATAGCCTGAGAGTCTGGCTTCCAATTAGCCTTAATCTAAGTGGTAACTGAGTTCCTCCCCTGTGGGACACTGACAGTTTTTGGCATATCTTCAAGTGCTAAAAGACACCAAAAATATAGTAGACTCTTGGATAACCACAAAAGTTTGAGAGACAGCTAAATGCTAAGGCAAGGTTGAAAGATAAAATTCATCTCCTACATAAGGCCACTTTTTCAAAACTTGGAGAGTTGCTGGGGTTTTTTTTTCTCAATTATTATTTTTAATTTAAATTCAATTAATTAACATGTAATGTATTATCTGATTCAGGGGTACAGGTCTGTGATTAATCAGTCTTACACAATACACAGCGCTCACCACAACACATACCCTCCCTAGTGCCCATCACCCAGCCACCCCATTCCCCCCACGCCCCTCCCCTCCAGCAACCCTCAGTTTGCTTCCTGAGATTAAGAGTCTCTTATGGTTTGTCTCCCTCTCTGGTTTTGTCTTCTTTCATTTTTTCCTTTCTTCCCCTATGATCCTCTGCTTTGTTTCTTAAATTCCACATATCAGTGAGATCATATGATAACTGTCTTTCTCTGGTTGACTTATTTTGCTTAGCATAATACCCTCTAGTTCCATCTACATCGTTGCAAATGCCAAGATTTTTTTTTTTTTTTTTTTTTTTTTTTTTGGTGGCTGCAAGAGTTGCTATCTTATCTAATGCATACAATCAACATGGAGAGTAAAGAAAATGGGGAAAAAAAGAAAAAGGAGTATGTTCCACAGGAAAAGAATTAGATGAAAGTTCAGAAAAACACCTTAACAAAAGAGAGGTAAGCGATTTACCTAACAAAGAAATTCGAAATAATGGTCATACATCCAAATGGCCAACAGACACATGAAAAATTGCTCAACATCATTTGGCATCAGAGAAATACAAATCAAAAGCAATGAAATACTACCTCAAACCAGTCAAAACGGCTAAAATTAACAAGTCAGGAAAGGACAGATGTTAGCAAGGATGTGGAGAAAGGGGAACCCTCCTACACTGTTAGTGGGAATGCAAGCTGGTGCAGCCACTCTGGAAAACAGTATAGAGGTTCCTCAAAAAAGTTGAAAATAGAGTTACTCTACAACCAGCAATTGCACAACTGAGTATCTACCCCAAAGATACAAATGTAGTGAACCGAAGGGGTACCTGCACCCCAATGTCTATACCAGCAATGTCTACAATAGCCAAACTATGGAAAGAGCCTAGATGTCCAATGACAGATGAATGAATAAAGATGTGGTGTATATATATACAATGGAATATTACACAGCCATCAAAAAATGAAATGTTGGCATCTGCAACGATGTAGATGGAACTAGAGGGTATTATGCTAAGCAAAATAAGTCAACCAGAGAAAGACAGTTATCATATATGATCTCACTGATATGTGGAATTTAAGAAACAAGGCAGAGGATCATAGGGGAAGAGAGGGAAAAAAATGAAACAAGACAAAACCAGAGAGTGAGACAAACCATAAGAGACTCTTAATCTCAGGAAACAAACTGAGGGTTGCTGGAGGGGAGGGGCGTGGGGGGAATGGGGTGGCTCGGTGATGGACACTAGGGAGGGCATGTGTTGTGGTGAACGCTATATATCATGTAAGACTGATGAATCACAGACCTGTACCCCTGAACAAATAATAAATAATATGTTAATTGAAAAAAAAAAAAAACCTCTAAACAAAACACACACACACACACACACACACACACACAAAAGAAATAAATATTTGGTATTCGCTCCTAAAAAAAAAAAAGAAAGAAAGAAAGAATGATCATAAAATTGCTCCCTGAGTTCAGAAAAAGAATGGATAAACAAAGTAAAAATTTTAATTAAAAAATTAAAAATATAAAAAATTATCAAATAGAAGTCACATTACTGAAGAATACAATAACTGAACTGAAGAATACAATAACTGAACTGGAAAATACAATAGAGGGCTTCAACATCAGATTAGATGAAGAAGAAAGGATCACTTCACTTGAAGACACATCACTGGAACCCAATTAGAGCAGCAAAAGAAAAAAGATGAAAAATGAGTGGTACATTAAAGAACTTATAGGACAATATCAAGCAGACCAACATTCATGTTACAGAGGTCCCAAAGGAAGAGGGAACAAAAGGGGCAGGAAAATTATTCGAAGAAATAATGGATAAAAACTTCCCTAACCTGGAGAAGGAAACAGACATCCAGATCCAGGAAGCCCAGAGAGTTCTAAAAAAGATAAACCCAAAGGAATCCACACCAAGACACATTATAATTAAAGTGTCAAAAGTTACAGACGAGGGGAAAAAATCTTAAAAGCGGGAGAGAAAATGAACATTTTACTGTGACTACAATAATTTGTTAAGGGACACACAAGATAAAAAGATATAAACTGTGACATCAAAAACATGTTGGGAGTGCCTGGGTGGCTGTCAGTTGGGCATCCAACTCTCGGTTCAGCTCAGGTCATGATCTCGGGGCAGTGAGATCAAGCCCTGCATCCAGCTCCACACTCAGCACAGAGTCTGTTTGAGATTCTCTCTCTCCCTCTCCCTCTGCCCCTCCCCACTAAAATAAATAATCTTTTTTTTTTTAATGACTTTGTAGGGAGAGTAAAAATGTAGAGCTTTAGAATATGCTCAAACTTAAGTTGCCTAGCAACTTAAAACAGACTGTTGTATATTGTTTTAGATAAGTCTCATGACAATCACAGAGCAAAAGCCTATAGTAGATACATAAAAGATAAAGGAATCTAAATATACCACAAGAGAAAATCATCAAATCACAAAGGAAGAGAGCAAGAAAAGAAGGAACAGAGGAATTACAAAGCAGCCAAAAAACAACACAATGGCACACACACACAAAAGGCAATAAGTACTTAGCTACCATTAATTACTTTAAATGTAAACGGGCTAAATTCTCTAATTGAAAGACTCAGAGTGGCTGAATGGATAAAAAAACATATCAAAGGCCCCGAATCGCCAAGGAACTGTTGAAAAGGAAAAACAATGCTGGGGGCATTACAATGCCGGATTTCGAGCTGTACTACAAAGCTGTGATCACAAAGACAGCATGGTACTTGCACAAAAACAGACACATAGACCAATGGAACAGAATAAAGAACCCAGAAATGGACCCTCGGCTCCTTGGGCAACTAATCTTTGATAAAGCAGGAAAAAACATCCGGTGGAAAAAAGACAGTCTCTTCAATAAATGGTGCTGGGAAAATTGGACAGCTACATGCAAAAGAATGAAACTTGACCACTCTCTCACAACATACACAAAGATAAACTCCAAATGGACGAAAGACCTCGATGTGAGACAGGAATCCATCAAAATCCTAGAGGAGAACATAGGCAGCAACCTATACGACATCGGCCAAAGCAACCTTTTTCATGACACAACTCCAAAGGCAAGAGAAACAAAAGATAAAATGAACTTGTGGGATTTCATCAAGATAAAAAGCTTCTGCACAGCCAAAGAAACAGTCAAAAAAACTAAGAGGCAGCCCACGGAATGGGAGAACATATTTGCAAATGACGCTACACATAAAAGACTGGTATCCAAGATCTACAAAGAACTTCTCAAACTCAATACACGAGAAACAAATAAACAAATCATAAAATGGGCAGAAGATATGAACAGACACTTTTCCAATGATGACATACAAATGGCTAACAGACACATGAAAAAGTGTTCAAAATCATTAGCCATCAGGGAAATTCAAATCAAAACCACACTGAGATACCACCTTACGCCAGTTAGAATGGCAAAAATGGACAAGCCAAGAAACAATTGCTGGAGAGGATGTGGAGAAAGGGGATCCCTCCTACATTGTTGGTGGGAATGCGAGTTGGTACAGCCACTCTGGAAAACAGTGTGGAGGTCCCTTAAAAAGTGAAAAATTGAGCTACCCTATGACCCAGCCATTGCACTACTGGGTATTTACCCCAAAGATACAGACATAGTGAAGAGAAGGGCCTTATGCACCCCAATGTTCATAGCAGCATTGTCCACAATAGCCAAATCGTGGAAAGAACCAAGATGCCCTTCAACAGATGACTGGATTAAGAAGTTGTGGTCCATATATACAATGGAATATTACTCAGCTATCAGAAAGAACGAGTTCTCAACATTTGCTGCAACATGGACGGCACTGGAGGAGATAATGCTAAGTGAAATAAGTCAAGCAGAGAAAGACAACTATCATATGATATCTCTCATCTATGGAACATAAGAACTAGGAAGATCGGTAGGGGAAGAAAGGGATAAAGAAAGGGGGGTAATCAGAAGGGGGAATGAAGCATGAGAGACTATAGACTCTGAGAAACAAACTGAGGGCTTCAGAGGGGAGGGGGGTGGGGGAATGGGATGGACTGGTGATGGGCAGTGAGGAGGGCACGTATTGCATGGTGCACGGGGTGTTATACGCAACTAATGAAGCATCAAGCTTTACATCGGAAACCAGGGATGTACTGTATGGTGACTAACATAATATAATAAAAAAACATTTTAAAAAAATCTATGACTTAAATAATACTAAAATCAATTGATTAAAAACACATCATCCTAGCTGTTCGGATTAACAAAATGTATCCTTGAAATGGATCATTAAATAAAGGAAATTACTTCATTGAAAAAAAAAAACATATCAAAACACATCAAACATATCAAACACAACACTCTCCAAGTGTCCTTATCTGCTTTACATAGTAAATAAGAAAATTAAGGCCTAAACTTTTGGCTTAAATTACAACATTCTAGAATAAGAAAAATGTGATGTTAATTTATCACAAACATATAAAGCCTATCTTTGTAGGTATATCTGCTTTATCATAATATCACTTAAGACAAAAGTACATATTTCTTTTTCTATTTCAAAACTTATTCTGTTCTTCCTTCACTTACCCATTTATTTCTTCTCTCCTCTTAAATGAGAATTAGGATCATTTACAAAGACTGCAACTTTATCTTTTCTTAAAGATTTATTTATTTGAGGGGCACCTGGGTGGCTCAGTCAGTTAAGTGTCTCCCTTCAGCTCAGGTCATGATCCCAAAATCCTGGGATCAAGTCCCACACCTGGCTCCCAGCTCAGTAGGGAGTCTGCTTCTCCCTCCGCCTTTCCCCCTGCTTGTGCTCTCTCTTTCTCTGTCAAATAAATAAATCTTTTTTAAAAAGAAGATTTTATTTATTTGAGAGAGAGAGCACATGTGCTTGTGCTTACACAAGCAGAGCGGGGGAGGGAAAGGGAGATAATCTCAAGCAGACTGCCCACTGAGCACAGAGCCCAACTTGCCGCCCAATCCCACAAGCCCAAAATCATGACCAGAGCTGAAATCAAGAGTCAGATGCTTAACCTACTAAGCCACCCAGGCACCCCTTGCAACTTTAGAATTAGTATGGAAACTAAGCTTTTGTTCAACAGGAACATGACACTGTGTTGTACAAAGGCAATACAAATGAAATCTAATGAAAAGACTGATTTTTGGCTGCCTAAATGAATTGCCTATTTAAGTAAAATATAAACATTAAACAGCTAAGAAAGAATGGAAGGCAAAGAGATGTTAGACTATTTTCATGATAGTTTATGTATTCAATTCCGTTGCTGTGAAGAAGATATTTGTAATTATATAACACAAACAATATATGCTATAGTAATCCACAAAAAGATGGGGCCTGGGTCACCTAGGTTGCATAAGTTGGGAAAGGCCTTGCTGCAGGTGGACTTTGAGTATGATGCTGAAGAACTATATTGTGTTTTAATGATGGTTACTATCTTATTTCCCCAGAAACTGTGAAGTTACAAAGGCAGAAACTGTTTCTTAATTCACGTCTGAATCCCAGTATTTAGCTCAGAGCTTAGCTTTCAATAAATATTACTGAATAAATGATTAAATAATTTAATGACCAAATGAGTGTATGAATAAATGAATTGGATTTGGAAAGGCATAGAAGATGGGGAAAAGACAAATACAGTGTGCCTGTTATTCAGGGATCTGAAATATATTCAGATAGAAGCTAAATGTCCCTGCAAAATGAAAAAGAAGCAGAGACACAAACAGGCTTAGGTGCAACTCTGATAGAGTGGTAAAGTTACAATTAACCTCTACAGAGTCTCTTATATTTCTCATTTCAATGGATTCTGTATTTTTAATTTGGAAAAGATTTCTAACATAAATTAGTGAAAAAGCTTTTTTATTGAGGTGTCAGAATATTTTCTGAACCCAATAAAAAAATAACAAAGTGAGGGATGCCTGGGTGGCTCAGTCAGGTGAGTGTCTTGCCTTTGGCTCAAGTCATCATCCCAGGGTTCTGGGATTGAGCCTCATATTGGGCTCCCTGCTCAGTGGGGAGTCTGCTTGTCCCTTTCCCTCTGCCCCTCCAACCCGCTCACGTTCTCTCTCTCTCTCTCTCAAATAAATAAAATCTTTAAAAAAAATAACAAAGTAAAGGCTGAACTCCATCATCTTCGTGATTAAAATACAAACCATTTTTTTTGTCACCTATCGACAATAAAAGCTTGAAAATACCAGAGCTCTGTTTACTGAACAACATAGCTCTGATCAAGAAAAATCTAACTATAACTGCATAACTCTAAAATTCTAAGTCTATCCCTTCTAATTCTATTCCAAACACATTTGCTCCTTCTGCTGCCCTTACTACGTAACCATCTTTCTCATCTCTAATTCTTCTTTACTACGTGTGAAGAGAGTTACTAATTCTCCAGCATTAGCAGTAAATACGGTTGAGAACAATGACTTAGTCTTATGAACCCAAGATTAAATTTCCAAAGGAAAAAAAAAAGCTGGCATTGAATTTTGCAATGACTTCTTGGGTGTGACACTAAAAGAACAGGCAACAACAGAAATAAATAATTGACTATGTCAAAATTTTAAAATCTTATGCATGAAAGGACACTACCAATAAAGTGAAAAAGTGGCCCACAAAATGGGGGGAAATTTTGCAAACCATTTATCTGATAAGGGGTTAATATCAAGACTATATAAAGAACTCCTACAACTGAGTAACAAAAAACAATCCAATTAAAAAATGGGCAAAGGATTTCAATAGACATTTCTCCAAAGAAGATATTCAAATGGCCAATAAGCACATGAAAAGATGTTCAACATAACTAATCACTAGGGAACTGCAAATCAAAACCACAAGATACCACCTCACACTCCTTAGGATGGCTACTATCCAGAAAACAGAAAATAGCAAGTGTTGGAGAGGATGTGGAGAAACTGGAACCCTTGTATGCTGCTAGGAGGAATGGAAAATGGTGCAGCTATTATGGGAATTAGTAGGGCAGTTCCTCAAAATATTAAAAATAGAATTTTCATATGATCCAGCAATTCCCCTTCCAGGTTATATACACAAAAGAAGCAAAAGCTAGGATTCACACATATTTGTACACCCACGTTCACAGCAGCATTATTCACAATAGCCAAGGAGTGGAAGCAACTCAAATGTCCACTGACAGACACAAAATACAATATACACATACAGTGGAATATTATTCAGCCTTAAAAAAAGAAAGCAACTCTGACATATGCTTCAACATGGATAAACTTTGGGGCACCTGTGTGGCTCAGTAGGTTAAGCGTCTGCCTTCGGTTCAGATCATGATCCCAGGGTGCTGGGATCAAGCCCCGCATTTGGTTCCCTGCCCCAAGGGGAGCCTGCTTCTCCCTTTCCGTCTGCCTGCCACTCCCCCTGCTTGTGTGTGCACACACTGTCAAATAAGTAAATAAAATCTTTTTTAAAAATGGATAAGCTTTGAAGATGTTATTCTAAGTGAAACAAGTCAGACACAAATGGACAAATACTGTATGATTCCACTTACATGAGATACTTAAAGTAGTCAGATTCATAGAACAGAAAGCAGATTGGTGGTTGCCACAGGCTGGGGGAAGGAAGGATGCGTACTTATTGTTTAATGCGTACAGAGTTTCAGTTTAGGAAGATGAAAAAAGTTCTGGAAATGGATGGTGCTGATGGTTGAATGACAATGTGAATTACTTAATACCAACAAACTGTACACTCAAAATGGTTAAAATTGTAAGTTTTAAGTATATTTTGGTAAAATTTTATATATTTGGTAAATTATGTATATTTTGTTACAATTTTAAAAAAAGAAAAACAGCAAAGGCATACGCAATTGACCTTTGAACAATGTGGGTTTGAACTATGTAGGTTCACTTATATGTGGGGTTTTTTACAGTACAGTATTTTTTTTAAGATTTATTTATTTGAGGGGCGCCTGAGTGGCTCAGTCGTTAAGCATCTGCCTTCGGTTCAGGGCGTGATCCTGGCGTTATGGGATCGAGCCCCACATCAGGCTCCTCCACTGGGAGCCTGCTTCTTCCTCTCCCACTCCCCCTGCTTGTGTTCTCTCTCTCTGGCTGTCTCTCTCTGTCAAATAAATAAATAAAATCTTTAAAAAAAAAAAAAAAGATTTATTTGAGAGAGAGAGAGAATGTGCATGCACACAAGGGGAGGGGGAGAAAAAGGGGGAGACAGGCTGACTCCCCACTGAGCAGGGAGCCCAATGCAGGACTCAATCCCAGGACCCTAAGATCCTGACCTGAGCCAAAATCAAGAGTAGGACGCTCAACTGACTAAGCCACCCAGGCATCCCCATTAACATGTTTTTTATTATTTTTTAATGCATTTCCTTATTACCAGCTTATCTATTGTGGGAATACAGTATATATAATATATGTAACATAGAAAATATGTGTTAATTGGCTGTTTATGTTATCAGTAAGGCTTCCAGTCAACAACAGGCTATTAGTAGTTAAGTTTTTGAGGAATCAAGAGTTTGTACACAGATTTTCAACTGCGCAGGGTGTCACATGCCTAACTTCTATATAGTTCAAGGGTCAGCTATACATAATCTCATGGAAAAGTCTCCAAGATGTGCACTAATAAGTGAAAAATAAAAGAAAAATAGTAAATAACAGGATACCTTTTGTGCAGAAGATTTAAAAAAATCAGCATTGATAAATCTTTCTCAGGCCATCAAAAACAGAAATTAATCAATTTACAACCTTCAGCTCTCATCTCTAGTTCAAAAATAATTTTTAGGAAAAACTTTTTAACTAAAAAACACTTAAAAGCCTTTCGTAGGTTGTTCATTCAAGTAACTTAAGAAAGTTAAATAATTTTTCTAAGTATTACCTACTTTAAAATGTAAAAAAGAAGTGGGGTTTAAATTAAGGAAAACAATTATCAGTCAGAATTGTACTCAATACTAGAAAAAGAAATCACAATTTTGCCTCTCATAACTTGCTACCTACCCTGAGTCCCACAGTCAGCCATTTCAATGGAATCTCTAAAGCCCCTAATCCTGAGAAAATACTACTTGTTGTGTACTTCTTGCCCCAGCCACCAAGATAAGATTCCTGGAGAGATTCACAAAACCAAGCCAAATGATTTTTCACTGGTCGTTTCTTTTTTTTTTTTTGGCATTTGATGGACTTTTAATTTAAAAAAATTATATATGAATAGATTCTTATAATGAAACTTCAAATAATGTGGAAGTATATGGAGTAAAAGTGAAAGTCTTCTTTACAACTTCCCCCTCTCCTTGTTCCTATCAGTTTTTTTTTAATTTATTTATTTTTTTAAAGTTCCATGATTACTTGCGTATAACACCCAGTGCACCATGCAATACGTGCCTTCCTTAATACCCATCACCAGCCTATCACATTCCCCCCCCTCCGAAGCCCTCAGTTTGTTTCCCAGAGTCCATAGTCTCTCGTGGTTCATTCCCTTCTGTTTACCCCCCTTTCTTCTTCCCTTTATTCTCCTACTGATCTTCTTACTTCTTATGTTCCATAAATGAGCGAAACCATATAATTGTCTTTCTCTGCTTGACTTATTTCACTTAGCATTATCTCCTCCAGTCCCGTCCATGTTGCAGCAAATGTTGAGAAATCATTCTTTTCGATGGTTGAGTAATATTTCATTGTATATATGGACCACAACTTCTTAATCCAGTCATCTGTTGAAGGGCATCTCGGTACCTTCCACGATTTAGCTATTGTGGACAATGCTGCTATGAACACTGGGGTGCATAAGGCCCTTCTCTTCACTACGTCTGTATCTTTGGGGTAAATACCCAGTAGTGCAATGGCTGGGTCATAGGGTAGCTCAATTTTTCACTTTTTAAGGGACCTCCACACTGTTTTCCAGAGTGGCTGTACCAACTCGCATTCCCACCAACAATGTAGGAGGATCCCCTTTCTCCACATCCTCTCCAACATTTGTTGTTTCCTGCCTTGTCAATTTTTGCCATTATAACTGATGTAAGGTGGTATCTCAGTGTGGTTTTGATTTGAATTTCCCTGATGGCTAATGATTTTAAACATTTTTTCATGTGTCTGTTAGCCATTTGTATGTCTTCGTTGGAAAAGTGTCTATTAATATCTTCTGCCCATTTTTTGATTTGTTTATTTGTTTCTTGTGTATTGAGTTTGAGAAGTTCTTTGTAGATCTTGGATACCAGTCTTTTATCTGTAGTGTCATTTGCAAATATCTTCTCCCATTCCGTGGGCTGCCTCTTAGTTTTTTTTTATTGTTTCCTTGGCTGTGCAAAAGATTTTTATCTTGATGAAGTCCCACAAGTTCATTTTTTCTTTTGTTTCTCTTGCCTTTGGAGATGTGTCATGAAAAAAGTTGCTGTGGCCGATGTCGTAGAGGTTGCTGCCTATGTTCTCCTCTAGGATTTTGATGGATTCCTATCTCACATCGAGGTCTTTCATCCTTTTGGAGTTTATCTTTGTGTATGGTGTAAGAGAGTGGTCAAGTTTCATTCTTTTGCATGCAGCTGTCCAATTTTCCCAGCACCATTTATCGAAGAGACTCTTTTTTCCACCGGATGTTTTTTCCCGCTTCGTCAAAGATTAGTTGCCCAAAGAGCCGAGGGTCCATTTCTGGGTTCTCTATTCTGTTCCATTGGTCTATGTATCTGTTTTTGTGCCAGGACCATGCTGTCTTTGTGATCACAGCTTTGTAGTACAGCTTGAAATCCGGCAGTGTGATGCCCCCAGCTTTGTTTTTCCTTTTCAACAATTCCTTGGGGCCTTTTCTGGTTCCACACAAATTTAAGGGCTGTTTGTTCCAGTTCTTTGAAAAATGTCATTGACAAGGATGCCCACTCTCGCCACTATTATTCAACATAGTACTAGAAGTCCTTGCAACAGCAATCAGACAACAAAAAGGGATAAAAGGTATCCAAATCGGCAAAGAAGTCAAACTGTCTCTCTTTGCGGATGACATGATACTCTATATGGAAAACCCAAAAGAATCCATCCCCAAACTACTAGAAGTTATAGAGCAATTCAGTAATGTGGCGGGATACAAAATCAATGCTCAGAAATCAGCTGCATTTCTATACACGAACAATGAGACTGAAGAAAGAGAAATTAGGGAATCCATTCCATTTACAATAGCACCAAAAATTATACGTTATCTCGGAATTAACTTAACCAGAGATGTAAAGGATCTATATTCTAGAAACTACAAATCACTCTTGAAAGACACTGAAGACACAAAAAGATGGAAAAATATTCCATGCTCATGGATCGGAAGAATTAACATAGTTAAAATGTCTATGCTACCCAGAGCAATCTACACTTTCAGTGCGATCCCGATCAAAATACCAATGACATTTTTCACTGGTCCTTTCTAAGGAACTTAAGCCTTCAAGTCTTTCCCAGTAAACTCCTCCCAACCCTTTGTATATTTAAGTTCCTTCTAGATCCACTCTATTTCCTTGCTACAAACATTATCAACACTTCCTGAGCCTAAAAATAACTTCCCTCAACGCTATCACCAATAAAATTATCTCTCCTTTGCTTTATCATCAAATGTTTTTACTCAGAATCTACACACTGACACACACTATAAATTTCCAAAGCAATCATTAATTTTTAAAAAAGGCAGAACAGCATGTTTAGTATTATTTTACTTGTGTAAATTAGAAAACACACACACAGCCCTGTTTTAAAATCCATCTGGAAAGGGGCGCCTGGCTGGCGCAGTCGTTAAGCGTCTGCCTTCGGCTCAGGGCGTGATCCTGGCATTCCAGGATCGAGCCCCGCATCAGGCTCCTCCGCTAGGAGCCTGCTTCTTCCTCTCCCACTCCCCCTGCTTGTGTTCCCTCTCTCACTGCCTGTCTCTGTCAAATAAATAAATAAATAAATCTTTAAAATAAATAAATAAAGATCAAATAAAATCCATCTGGAAGGATACACAAGAAATTGCCAGAAGTGTGAGAGAGAATTTGAAAGATACTTCAGGAAAGACATTTTCTCTACTACTTAAATTTTGAACCATGTGTACATATTACTTTGATTTTTCTTTAAACTTTTAAACTCTGGAGATAATTTGAAGTTTTGACATTAATTTTAAAGAGCACATTCCATATCCACTATGTCCATTTACTACCCTCTTCTCTCCTATGTTATATAATCTGAATCTGCTCTCCTTTTTGGATCATAAAGATCCCCTTGTCACCAAATCCATATACCTCTCTTCAGTTCTCATTCCACTAGCCATCTTGGCAAATCCTTTATGATAGTCTAACTTAGTGTCTGTGACACTGCTCAACTGAGTTTTCTCCTAGATCTGACCTCTCCTTTCCTTCCTCTTCCTTCTATTCCCCTCATTAAATAAAAGCGTTTACCACTATACTATACTCAATCTCCTTTTCTCCCTACTTTGTAACTTCACAGTGGCATTCACTCTTGGGCTTTCAATCACAAACTCAATTTAAAGGCCCACAAGATGTACAAATGCATCTAGGCTTTTCAGCTCAGCTCTAGTCCTACCATTTCTGATTTGCTGTGAAATTCTACTGAACATTTAAAGAAGTAACAATCTTTCACAAACTCTTAAAAAAAAAAAAAAAAAGTGGGGGAACACTTCCCAACCCATTCTACCTGACCAGTTAATACCAATACCAGACAAAAACAATAAAAGAACAAGAAACCAGGAGCACCTGGCTGGCTCAGTCGGTGGAACATGTTACTCTTAGTCTCAGAGTTGGGTTTGAGCCCCACGTTGGGTACAGAGAATACTTAAAAATAAAATCTTTAAGAGAAAAGAAAGATAAAACAAGAAACCAAAATCTGTTTTAAATATAGATGCAAAAATCATCAACAAAATACTAACAAACCAAATTCAGTATTATATAAAAAGAATTATATACCATGACTAAAATGTATCAAGAGAAGGCAAGGTTGGTTTAAGATCTGAAACTCAATGTATTATAACCTATCAGTAGAATAAAGGACAAAAACCACATGATTATCTTAATATACACAGAAAGAGCATTTGACAAAATTCAACACCCCTTCATGATAAAAACACTAAACAAACTAGGAATAGAAGAGAACTTCCTCAACCTGATAAAAAGCATCTATCAAAAACCCATGGTTAACATCATAGTTAATGGTGAAAGAAAGCTTTCCCTTTAGACCAGGTCCAAAACAAGCATGTCCACTCTCAGCACTTCTATTCAACATGATAGCAGAGGTTCTAGCCAGAGCAATTAGGCAAAAAGAGAGAGAGAAAAAGAAATAAAAAGCATCTAGACTGGAAAGGAAGAAGTAAAACAATATTCAGTTTTATCATTTAGATGCAATAATCTTGTATATAGAAAATTCTAAGAAATCCACTAAGAAAAACCTATCAGAATACACAAGTTCGGGGCGCCTAGATGGCTCAGTCGGCTAAGCGTCTGCCTTTGGCTCGGGTCATGATCCCAGGGTCCTGGGATGGAGTCCCATGTGCTTCTCCCCCTCCTTCCCACTCGTGCTCTCTCTCACTATCTCTGTCTCTCTCAAATAAATAAATAAATAAAATATTTTTTTAAAAAAAGAATACACAAATTCGGCAAGGCTGCAGGATACAAAATCAAAACAAAACTAAATGTATTTCTATACATTTGCATTGACCAATCTGAAAATGAAATTAAGAAAACAAATCCATTTAAATAGCATTCTAAGGACTAAATTACTTAGGCATAGCTTTAATAGAAGACATGCAAAACTCATACCCTGAAAACTACAAAATATTTTTTAAAGAAATAAGAGAAAATCTAAATAAATGAAAAACATCCCATGTTCAAGGATCAAAAAACTTAAAATAGTACTACTACTCCTCAAACGGGCATTTGGATTCAATGCAATACCTAATAATATCATAGTTGGATGGGTGTGTGTGTGTGTAAATTAACAAGCTGATCCTAAAATTCACATGGCAATTCAAGAGTTCCAAATATTTTAATCTTCACAAAAGCCAAAGTATATATAATTATTACTAGGAAGCATAAGTTCAGAAAAGTAACTTGTCAGAAGTCACAAAGGAGACACTGTCTCCTGACTCCAATACTTCATGACTTAATATTTACACCTCTTCTAACTAAAACTGCTGCCTGATGTATGGTATGCACACATAAGTATGTGCTGAATGGGGGCACCTGGGTGGCTCAGTCAGTTAAGCGTCTGCCTTCAGCTCAGGTCATGGTCTCAGGGTCCTTGGATCAAGCCCCCACGTTGGGGTCCCTGCTCACTGGGGAGTCTGCTTCCCCCCCTTCTCCCCCCCAGCTTATGCTTTCAAATAAATAAAATCTTTTTAAAAAAACACGTGCTGAATGAACAGTATAATGTATGTATTTAAATTATTAAATGCAACATAAAGGCACAGAAGGACAAAATTATTATAGGTTGAATTGCATAGGTAAGACTTAGAAGTCAGAATTAGTTTGGGGGAATTCTGAAGGAATCATGATACCCCAGGAAAACATCTTATATGGAATAGTTTTCATCTTATTAAATGTTTCTTGTACCCTAGAGTTATTTAAACCAAAACTCTCAAATCTGACAGCAAGACTAGCTATACCACCAAATATACATAATTTCTTAAAGATATATAAATAAAAACTCTACCCTTCTCTGTAGCACAGAACGACCTGCAGTCTCAAAGTGGGTTTTCAAGAATTAAGCAGATAAGGGATTGATAAGAAGCATTAAGTAGAGACCCCCCCACAGATTACAGACTCCAAAATTCAGTGCTTCATGAGATTTAACCACACAGTAATTTTAAGAGTGAAAACAAGGCACTGGTTGGCCAATTTAAACAAGCAGACCAGCATATAGCGCACTACTGTTTATTTAAGTTGCTACCCTTAAAAATGAAGAACTCACTAAAATAATGGCTTATCTTCAATTACGTGCACTGAGGCTAAAGAATGAATTACCACTAACTGTGAAGGAAGAATAGAGTTTAGAGGCCAACAGCCTCATCTTAATCATGACAGGAATGAAATGTCTCTAAATGAATGCACAAACAGGAAAGCTGACAAATAATGAGACTTCCTATTTACTTCACGGGTAGCATTTTTAGTAGTGTCCTTGAAATTCCCCAATTTGGGATATTGTCATTTTCTTTCAGCATATCATCTTGATCTATCTAAAGAACAATTACTGAATAAATAACTTAAAATCTTGACATTCTACCTATC
Organism: Ursus arctos; assembly: GCF_023065955.2. Taxonomy (NCBI): domain Eukaryota; kingdom Metazoa; phylum Chordata; class Mammalia; order Carnivora; family Ursidae; genus Ursus; species Ursus arctos. Next base: position 62,627,775 of record NW_026622819.1, read on the forward strand.
AAACATGTCAAAATCACTTTGAAAGCTTGCGGAAATAGGGACCTTAACAATAAGTCTTTATGAACAATTAACCGTAAATTACTGAGTAAGTCACTACTCAAGAAATTTGGTATCAAACATTATCACCTGATTTCAAGAGCTTGTTTCCTTGTTGGTTTTTTTTTTTCTTTTAACATTTTATTTATTTATTTGAGCGACAGAGAGCACATGCAGGGAGGAGGGTCAGAGGGAGAGGGAGAAGCAGACCCCCGCTGAGCAGGGAGCCTGATGTGGGGCTCCATCCCAGAACCCTGAGATCATGACCTGAGCCAAAGGCAGATGCTTGGGGCGCCTGGGTGGCACAGCGGTTAAGCAGCTGCCTTTGGCTCAGGGCGTGATCCCAGCGTTATGGGATCGAGCCCCGCATCAGGCTCTTCTGCTATGAGCCTGCTTCTTCCTCTCCCACTCCCCCTGCTTGTGCTCCCTCTCTCGCTGGATGTCTCTATCTCTGTCAAATAAATAAATAAAATATTTAAAAAAAAATAAAAATAAAAAAAAAAACAAAGGCAGATGCTTAACCAACTGAGCCACCCAGGTGCCTCACTGTTTCCTTGATTTAAAAAAAGGTAAATGTGGCAGCTCTTTCTACCCACGGATCCTGTCCTATTGCTTTAATAAAATCACCTTTTGGCACTGATAATAAATAAATACATAAAATAAAAAAGGTAAATGCATTTACATGCACACACAAGCACACGCACAATTCTTTATTTCCCTCTTTATACTCAGCCTCAGGACAAGTGTGTAACAAAATCCAAACACATTTTGAGTAATAATTATAGTCATTTATTGAGTCCTGGGATACTATTCTAGGCACCTCACACGCATTATAAAGGTTATCCTCCCAATAACTCTATGTGACAGATATCACTATTTTACACTATTTTTATCACTAATCATTACTTTAACGATTTTTATCACTATTTTACATGTTTGTAAACTTACTCAAACAATTGGTAAATTCTTAGTAGGTTGGTAAATGGCTATGTTGTAAACTGCAGCTCAATATGCCTGACTCCAAAAATACATTCTTTGATTCATCTCCAAGGCACTGCCTCCCAACAGGAAAAAAATAAAGACAGAAGCATAAAACCTTCACTTTTTCTTGGATAATACTTACATCTTAGTATGATATAGTGACTAAATGCAAGAATATCGGAGTCACGCTGCCTGGCTTCCAAACACCTCTACCACTTACGAGATAGGTCTTCCATCCTCAGTTCCCTCATCTGTAAACTGAGGCTAATAGTACCTATCTCATCAAAGTGTCGTTAAGATCAAATAAATGCGTACGTGTAATAGGCTTCAAAGACGGTCAACGTACAGAAGGAAACATCAGTTCTGCTGGAGGGGGAAGTGGCAAATAATAAGGATTTCCAAACAAAATATTTCTTTCTGGGCAAATAACTAACAGAAGGAAGGATCACTCCGCAACGAAACAGTAGCCTTGCGGGGGGAGGGGCCCCGTGGGGGAGACGACGAGAACCGAGCCTCCTCCCGGGGTGTTCGGCTTGAGGAAGACGCTTTCGAGGGACCGGCGGGGACCAGAGCCCACCGACTGACGAGAAATGACGAAGGAGCGCCCGGAGGATAAAGGCCGCACCCCCGGCGCGAAGTGGGCAGGCCTGGCACTGGGGGCGGAAGCCCACCACGGCGTCAGGCGGCGCCCAGCGAAGTCCCCAGGGGCCACCCTGGTGTCCCGAAGGGCCCACCCCGGCGTCCGGAGACGCCCACCCAACATCCTCAGGGCCCACCCCGACGTCCCGAAGGGCCGACCCCGGCGTCCGGAGAGGTCCGCCTCCGCGCCGAGAGCGCTCTACCCCGCGTCAGGGGCGCCGCTCCAAGTGAGGAGCGGGCCGCGGCCCCGGTGAGAGAAAAAAGGAGGCGGGAAGAGGGCGGGCTGGAGGTGAGCGGAGGCGGCAGGTACTCACCGACCGGCCGGCGCCCCTCTGCCGAGCCCCTCCTCCGGGGCGCTGCGGGTCGCGAGCGTCCGCAGCACAACAGGAGCGGGGGGAGGGGGGTCGGGCACGCGCGCGAAGTGAGGCACCGCGGGGAGGAGTCGCGCTCTCCGGACGGGTGTGGGCGCGTGCGCCGGCGTCCGGGGACGCTACCAACCCGCACCGCGGGGGGAAGCCGCGGCCAGGTCGTACCACTGCCCTAGGGCTGGAGCGCGCCATCGCTGGAAGTCAGACTCGATCTTCTCGCGCAGTGTGGGGCCCTCCCCCAGCGCTCGCGCTGTGCTTGTTCGCTGTATCATTTGTTAGCACGTTAAGGGAAACCAAAGAGTAACAACAGGGCGCTCAAAAACTACAGTGAAGGGGCGCCTGGGTGGCCCAGTCGTTTTAAGGCCCTGCCTTCCGCTCAGGTCATGATCCCAGGGTCCTAGGATCGAGCCCCCATCGGGCTCCCTGCTCAGTGGGGACCTTGCTTCTCCCTCTCCCACTCTGCCTGCTTCTGTTCCCTCTCTCGCTGTATCTGTCAAATAAATAAAATCTTAAAAAAAAAAAAAAAAGAACTACAGTAACCCCTTCAAAGTCTCCTCTGCCACATCAAGCCTCCTCTAGCCCTTTGCATGTAGAATTATGCTGAAATTATCTGTTCGTATGACTACTTGAAAACTATGTCCGGATGGTAAATGTTACAGTCTGACCATTTCCGGGAAGGGAAGGAATCTGAGAAAATAAACTCTTAGAGGTGTCAGTTGGCAGTGTAAAATCAGAACAGCCACTTTTGGTGAATTTTAAATGTGCGTTTTAGGATTCAGCAACTTCATGTCTAGAAGAATACAGAAAGAAACTCCTACAGGTGTGCACCAGAAGACAAATTCATGTTGGAGCTTCCTTGTGAAAAACGTATACAACGGAAATATGCAATAAAACACAGATGAATAAAACATGATATGTTCCTATAAAATGTTACAACAAATAAAACTAATAAATGACTCCTATATGTAACAACATTTGATATCTAAGAGTTATAAGTAGCAACATGTCAATTATGTGCACTGTGAAATGACCTACGTAAATTTAACGGAATCACAGTATATACTGATAATGTAAAAAAATAATGTGTTAAGTATAGAAAATGAACTAGGTAGATATGCAGATGTGTACCATGATAACATAAGGGCAGGAGAGGGGGGAGGAGGAATAAACAGGACTTCAGATACATCTATCATGATTTCTTTTTTTAACGAAGAAACCTGGGGCTCCTGGGTGGCTCAGTTGGTTAAGCGTCTGCCTTCAATAGACCTGGGGTCCTGGAATTGATCCCCACATCTGGCTCCCTGCTCAGCGCAGAGTCTGCTTCTCCCTCTGCCCCTCTCCCCCACTTGTTCTCTCACTTGCACTCTCTCTCTCTCAAGGAAATAAAAATCTTTAAAAAATAATAGAAAAACAAAATATAAAAGAAGAAACCTAAATATAAACATAACAAAATATTTTAATGATTCGATAATGGAACTAGTTATATTATGCTTAGTACATGTGCTGCAGAAGCAAACACTAGTTAGATTATTCTTAACATTTCCTGTAACATTTTTTTTTAAGATTTTATTTATTTATTTGAGAGACAGAGATAGCAACAGAAATAGTGAGAGACAGCGCCAGCCAGGAGGAGAGGGAGAAGCAGGCTCCCCGAAGAGCAGTGGGGCTCGATCCCAAGACCCTGGGATCATGACCTGAACCGACAGTAGATGCTTAACCAACTGAGCCACCCAGCACCCCCTTCTGTAACATTTAATTCTAGAATGAACTTTTCTTATCCTCCCAAGTCACCTACCTCCAACTGATCCTCCAAAATCCAACTCAACCATTTCTTCCTTTGTGTCCTCTAACCCTGATGCTAAAAAAGGCTCTTGAGCTGGCTGAACAATACAAATTGACAAGAGGTCAAACAGGAGTTCCAAGTAAGGCTTTACTGGGGCTTATGCTACAGCACAAGGAAGATAGCACAAAGGAGAGTCTTCAGGCTAGCTCCCTGAAGAGACGTCAGGGAGAGCTTTAAAGAGGCTTAACTGACTGAGCCATCCAGGTGCCCCTTGAATATTTATTTAAGGTCTCCTGCAGCCTCACAGGAGTAGGATGACTTCAAGTCTTCTGAATAGTCCTGTGGATGTTTGAGAGAGAGGAATTTTAACCTGGAAAGATATGCCTAGTTAGAGACTCCTTGTAAGTTGACTGCATTTGGAGTGGCCAGGGTCTCTTGGTTTAGCCAACAGTTGGTTCTCTGGGGAGTTTTCCTTACAAGTTCTAAGAAGGACCTGATCTCCTGGGTCAACCTGTGGATGGGTCCTCCTTTCTGCCTCATCCTTGGTGGGGCTGGTAGTATTTTGTTTGCGAAGTCTGGTATTGCTTTATGTACTTGACCTAGATTAATTATATATTGTAAGCTCTGGCTCACTTCTCTAACAAAAGTAGTCTAATCTAAGGTTCATGAGTCTCCTGAAATGAGACAGAGCAGGGACTAAACTCAGGTCCCCTCAACCCTCACTGCAAAATCCAGCATTCCCTGGCTCTCCATAAAAAGAAAAGCTAAAACTCTATGCATCCTGAGTAGTATATCTTGCAGGAATGTAGAAACAAGATGTTTATGGAAAGGAGGGACTCAACTATGAAGACTGGTGAAGACTGGATCAAACCAATCTGTGCCAAGATGCCCACTAATGCTGACCTTTCACTGACGTTTTCCCTCGTTATAATACTAAGAGTAGAGATTTCACATGCTAATTAGACATGTGAGACATGAAGAAGCATGACCCTTAAGTGCACAGGTGTCAAGAATTCCCCGCTTCTTAAATGTCACCCTTTTCCCGCCTAAGTCTCCTTAGAGGTTGGTATCACACTTTTTTGGCAACTCTACCAGGACTCCAGGGAGTATGTATGCAACCCCTTCATACCTGACAAGCAGCCACCTAAACCTTTGCTTAGTGTCACCGTGCTAGGTAAGTCAGCCTCCAGCATCCCGGGGGGTTCCCATTACTCTCATTCACGTAATATTTTTCCCTTTGTCCTTCCTTCCCAATTTCCTTCCTTCCTCCTTTAACCTCCCTCTTCTTTTCCATGCTCTTCCCTCTCCTTCTTATACTCTACTAATGGGATGTCTACAGCTACAGCTTAACTCCTCGCAGCCTATGAGAACATGCTCCCTCTGGTAGATAACTAACCAGTAGAGGTGGGAAAGGCTCACTTCACACCATGCAGATTTTGGTCAAACAGGCGGTCCCTCACCAGGGACTAGTAAGAGTGCTGGAGCTATAACCCTCACACAGTGTAGCCTAATAGCTGGAAGTTTGATAGCCACAGGAAACTTTCTTTTTTTTCTCTCTCTTTCTCCTCTCATTCCCTGGCTCCAAGTAGTCTAAATAGAAACATGTAAGGGATGAGTTGAAAAAACTGACTCTCTTGGCCTGATCACCCCAATGGGCAGTGGACAGAGTGCCTCCCTCTAAGCCCTTGCTTGGTTTCTTTTTCTCCTTGTCTTTCTCCCTCTCTTCCAGCTTCCCCCACTCTGCCCACTGACTGCTTTCAACCTGGAGACTCCCTGTTTTGTTACCCTCTTTAAAACTTCTTGGTACTTCTTCCCTCTGTCCCTGTCTGTGGAGAGAGGAGGTGTGTGGGCTTGTCACTGTGCCAGTCAAATTGATCTTGTCTACTCTGAAGACTGCCCGCTATACTAATAGACCTGGAGTCTGCAGAGGGAAGGGCGCTGTTTGTCATGCATTTTATTATCTAATCTGCTCCAGACATTAGGAGAAAATTACAAAAGTTAGAGGCCAGCCCTCAGACTCCACTGTCAACCTTGGTGGAAGAGGCCTTCAAGGTCTATAATAACATGGACAAGGCAGAGGAAGCTAACAGAGATAGGAAATTGGCCAAAAAGATGCAGCTTTTGGCTGCCCTAATTCATCCACCAGCTCCAGGTGACCCTAGGAGGTCCAGAAGACCAGACGACTGATAGGGAATCGTCAATCTGGGATGAAACCAAAGTAGTCATTGCCAGGAGGGACACTGGAAAAGGGAATGCCCTGAGTCCCCCTGCTATGGGACACTGGCCAACCCCTGCTTCTTGCTAATCTCTGGAATGAGAATGCACACACCAGTTGAGGAGACCCAAGTCCAGGGTTGTTCTATCTCAACCCCAGTACAATTCTCCTGCTTGCTTCCTTAGCTGCTGGGACATTTGATCACCGATGGTACAATGGAGTTATTTGCTGTATGTATCTATCTCTTTTATAAGACTTGTGAGCTTTCTGAAGACAGGATCCATGTAACCCCAGCAAGTAGCAAAGAGCCTGGCCAAAAACAAACATTCAATTCGTGTTGACTGAATTGAATTGGGAAGGAGGAGATGAAAAAATGTCTCAATGCAAGGCCAGAAAGGTCCTTTTGAAGCATCATACTTCAGAGAAGAATGCTGATTCGGTTGTTGTTGGCAGCCATCTTGTAACCAGCCATTGATAAGCAGCTTCTAAAATGGCCCTCAATCATCCTACCTCCTGGCATTCACACTCTTTAGGGTGGGCTACTTACTTTTTAAAAAATATAATGAGGCAGAAGTGATGGGATGCATTTCCAAAACTAGGTTATAAAAAGACTGTGGTTTCCTGGTTTCCTTCCTGGGCATTCTCACCCTCTACATTTGCTCACTTTGGGGGACTCCAAATGCCACGTTAGGAGGCAGTCATGTGGAAAGACCCATCTGTGGGGGAGAATTCCACCTCCACCACCACTACCCACCACTACCACCACCCCCACAAGGTGACAGTTTAACTACAACCTCATAAGAGACCTTAAGTCAGAGGCACCACCTGGCTAAGCCATACCTAAACTGCTGACCCACAAAAATTATGTTTATTATTTAAGATTTGAGGTGATTTGTTACACAACAGATAACTAATACCCAGCTTTGAAGAGGAAAAAATAGAGAATAGCAGGGTGAGAGCACTGATCATATAGACCTGGAAACCATTCAACTTCTGGACTTTCTGGGGCGCCTGGGTGGCTCAGTCGGTTAAGCGTCTGCCTTCGGCTCACTTCATGATCTCAGGGTCCTGGAATTGAGCTCCGTGTTGGGCTCTGTGATCAGCAGGGAGTCAGCTTGTCCCTATGCCTCTCCCCCTGCTCGGGCTTTCCCTCTCTCTCTCTCAAATAAATAAATAAAATCTTTAAAAATAAAAAATAAATTAAAAAAACAACTTCTGGATTTTCTGTAATGTGAAATAATAAATGCCCTTAATATTTACATCAGTCATGTTTTGTTACCTGTAGTAAACAACTTCCTAATTGGTGTAAATCTGAATGTCCATCAGTAAGGGAATGATATTTTACATGGTATAGTATATTCACATAATAGCATGATATAGAACAATTAAAAGAAATGAACTAAATCTACAGGTGCCATCATGGATACATCTCAAAACATGATATTAACTTTAAAAAGCAAGTTATAAGATGATGCAAGCTGCATGAGAATAGGGACTTTATTCTCTACATTGCTGTATCCCCAGTACTTAGAAGAATGCCTAGCACATAGAGAAGAATGAATGACACGCTCAGCATGATTCCACGTATGTGAACACAAACTCTTATACAAGTAATATCACATTTTTTAAAGTAACAGACACATGTAGAAGTATTTTCATAGGCTTGGGAAGATACAAGGATACATAATAAGCAGAATATATAGGATACTTCTGAAAAGGGAGCTAGAGGTCTAAAATCGGGGTCAGACAAAGAGATTACTATATTCTTAATGTTCTGATTTTATTTTTAAAACTACCGTGTAATTAAAAATGAATGAACTATATATTTTAAAGCAAAGTAATCACCAGAGAGTTTTTAGTGATTGATAGATACAAGTTATCTAATGTTTCCGTGATCTCTCTAAAGCTTCTCTTACCATTTCTGCATAGAATTTCTTGTCATTTTTAAAGTGGATCATTTATTAATATTGGGAAAATCATTTATTTACAACTCCTCATGTTTCACGTCGGAGCACCTAGACCCCAGATCTTGGTTTTTAAAACCATTCTCTCCTATACAAATCTAGGACTCCTCAGAAAAGTGGCTGACTCCAGGGAAAGAACAAGAGGAGCCTGGATCATCTGAAATTGCAAGAAAGTAAAGATATGCTCAAAGAGGGATGCCTGGGTGGCTCAGTTGGTTAAGCGTCTGCCTTCCGCTCAGGTCATAATCCCAGGGTCGCGGGAGCGAGTCCCATATCGGGCTCCTTGCTCCTTGGGGAGCCTGCTTCTCCCTCTGACTGCCCCTCCCCCTGCTTGTGTTCTCTCTCTCTCTCTCTCTGACAAATAAATAAATAAAATCTTAAAAAAAAAAGATATGCTCAAAGAAAAATGAGAACATGTCAAACATACAGAGCCAATTTGGAGGGGTTTCTAGGGTCAAATATGGGACAATATAAAAATCAAAATAAATAGTGATAGTCATGGAATATAACTCATTAAATAAAATAATTCTTGAGTCTACATTGATATAAATAAATAAGGGAGAAGGGACAGCTCTTCCATTAGGTGGAATGTCAATTAATAAATGTAGAAAGAATGATGAAATTAGAAAATCACCATTTGGCAAGCAACAGAGTAATAAGTAAGTGTCATCAATGAATACTAAAACTAGTGGATACAAGGTTGATAACTAACAAGATATTTATATAATCTCAAAGAATTTCCTTATAAAATCATTATTAATTACAAAGGGAAAAAACAGTAACTTTACAGTAGAGAAAACTGGCAGGCACCATCTTAATTAACTGATCAGAGTTATCATCACTAGTAATGAGACACAGCAATATCATGTTTCAATCTAATGTGATGCCTGTGGTTTGCTGCCAAAATGCATAAACTTTAGTCTAATCATAGAGAAACAGAAACAAACCCAAACTGAGGGACAGTGGCATGAAAGACAAAAACTGAGGAATTCATCCAGATTAAAGGAAACTAAAGAGACATGAAAACTGAATGGAACATATGATCTAGAATTCTCTTTTGCTTTTATAAAGGAAATTATTGGGATCATTAATGACATTTGAATAACAGAGATAGATTAAATAACACCATTGTGTCAATGTGATTTTTTACATTGATAAATGTACTGGGATTATATATGAAAATGTCCTTGTTTTTAAGAAATGTACACTGAGGGGCAGCTGGGTGGCTCAGTCTGTTAAGTGTCTCCCTTGGGCTCAGGTCACGATCTTGGGATCCTGGGATCAAACCTCACCCAGTGTCAGGCTCCCTGCTCAGTGGAGAGTCTGCTTCTCCCTCTCCCTCTGACCTCCCCCCTGCTCTATGCTCTCTCGCCCTCACTGGCGAGATAAATAAATAAAATCTTTATTTATTTGACAGAGAGAGAGAGCACAAGTAGGAAAAGCAGTAGACAGAGGGAGAAGGAGAAGCAGGCTCCCCACTGAGCAGAGAGCCCGATGCAGGGCTCGATCCCAGGACCCTGGGATCATGACCTGAGCCAAAGGCAGATGCTTAACCAACTGAGACACCCAGGCACCCCACAAAATCTTTAAATTAAAAAAAAAATAAAATTGAGAAATATACACTGAAGTAAAATGGCAAAGTGGCATCATGTCTACAACTTGACCTCAAGTGGTTCAAAAAAATATTATCTATAAAGCAAGTGTAGAGAGAATGATGGCACTAAAGTAGTACATTTTAACATTTGGGAAATCCAGATGAAGGTTATATGGGAATTCTTTGTACTATTCTGTTAACTTTTCTATAAGTCTGAAATTATGCCAAAATAGAAAGTTAAAAGAACAGGAGTAAATTACATGATGGCTCTGATACAAAGACTTCAATTGCCACCTATAATACCCAATGGCAAAATTTTGTCTTTATCTGGAATGCCTCATTGTTCAAATCAATTTATTTTAGAAAAAACTGTTATAATTTTTAACTTATAAAATAACTGTATATTAATAAATTACCACTTTTAATCTCTTTCAAACATTAGGAATCTACATAGAATCATGTTTGGAAAAAAGAGTTCTTTTACTAAACAAAGTAAACACTGTTTTAGTTCAATTTCTAATCCACAGTTTGAGAAATTGAGTCATAGTGAGAAAAAGTGGCTAATGACTTGCCCAAAGTCACACAGTTATAAACAAAGTTGGGACTGTCAAACACAGAGAGTTAACCCACAAAAAAATGTTGGCAATAAACAAGCACTACAACAAAGGTAGAGGGGCACCTGTGTGGCTCAGTCGATTAAACCTCTGACTCTTGATTTCAGCTCAGGTCAGGATCTCAGTGTTGTGAGCTGGAGCCCCTCATTGGGCTCTGTGCTCAGTGCGGAGTCAGCTTGAGGTTCTGTCTCTCCCTCTGCTCCTCCCCTCTGCTTGTGCCCTCTCTCTCACTCTCTCTAAAATAAATAAATCTTTAAAAAAAAAAAAAAAAAAGAACAAATGTAGAGCATCACGAACCACTGAAGAAATATAAAAGTCCCACAGCACATTTGTTAAATTAGCAAAAATGAAACAAATAAAACTCAATGGTAACAGGACTGTGAGAAAATAAGTATATTTCTTCATTGTGAATGCAGTATAAACAAGTGTAATCTTTCCAGAGAGAAATTCAGCAAGAGCTGTCAAGAATCATAAAAATGATCACACTCCCGACCTGAGTAATACCACATTGGGGAGTACATCTCATGGAGATGATTCAAAAGAGAGAACAGACTCGAACAAAGGTGATTATAGCCAAACAGTATACTTGCTAAAAACTAGAAACAATCCAAATGTTCACCCATGGGAGAGAGGCTAACTTGAAACAGGCCATGGTAGAGCAATACAATAACAGTTATCACATTACCACAGGGAATATCAACAAGAGAACCTCCTAGGAATGTGGCAAGAACCCTATCAAATAAGGATAAGCTAAAGACAGAAGAATCCCAAGAGACCCATACGCAATGCTGACAGCTAACAAACAATGTGTATATAGGTGTCAAAGAAACAAATAATTTGTAATAAGTAGATAATCTGGAATTGGAATCTTTTTTTAAAAAATATGACTTTTATCATTTAGTGAAATCCATGTACAGGAGAAATGGGAGGGATGACCATGGCCAGGAGCCAGGGACTACAACCCCTCAATCCTTAAACACAGTGTGACATGTTCTCTCTCTTCTTAAAAATAACTTCACTGATACCCTACAACCCAGCAACTGCACTACTAGGTATTTACCCAAAGGATACAAACTTAGTGATCCAAAGGGGCACCTGCACCCCAATGTTTATAGCAGCAGTGTCCACAACAGCCAAACTATGGGAAGAGCCCAGATGTCCATCGACAGATGAATGGATAAAGATGTGGTATGTACACACACACACACACACACACACACACACACACACACACACACACACAATATGGAATACTACTCAGCCATCAAAAAGGATGAAATCTTACCATCTGTAATGACATGGATGGAACTAGAGAGTATTATGCTAAGTGAAATAAGTCAATCAGAGAAAGACAATTATCATGTGGTTTCACTCATATGTGGAATTTAAGAAACAAAATAGAGGATCATAGGAGAAGGGAGGGCAAAATAAAATAAAATGAAATCAGAGAGGGAGACAAACCATAAGAGACTCTTAACTTAGGAAACAAACTGAGGGCTGCTGGAGGGGAGGTGGATGGGAGGTTGGGGTAACTGGGTGATGGGCATTAAGGAGGGCACGTGATGTAATGAGCATTGAGTGTTACATGCAACTGATGAATCACTGAACTATACATCTGAAGCTGATACACTATATGTTAATCGAATTTAAATAAGATTAAAAAATAACTTCATTGAGATGTAATTAACATACCATAAAATTCATCTACTTAGAAAATCCATTTATAGCATGACAGTGTAAGAGCTCTACTGACGTGTGCCCTCAGTGAAACAGGAAAATTATTTTAAAAACAACCATTTTCAGGGTGCCTGGGTGGCGCAGCGGTTAAGCGTCTGCCTTCGGCTCAGGGCGTGATCCCGGCGTTCTGGAATCGAGCCCCACATCAGGCTCCTCCGCTGGGAGTCTGCTTCTTCCTCTCCCACTCCCCCTGCTTGTGTTCCCTCTCTCACTGGTTGTCTCTCTCTGTCAAATAAATAAATAAATAATCTTTAAAAAAAAAAAAAAAACCATTTTGGAGCTCCTGGGTGGCTCAGTCAATTGAGCTTCCAACTCTTGATTTCGGTTCAGGTCCTGGTTCCTGGGATAGAGCCCCGAGTCAGGCTGGGCATTCAGCATGGAGTTTTCTTGTCGCCTTCTCCCTCTGTCCCTCCCCCACTTGCTGGCACACGCTCGCTCGCTCTCTCTCTCTCAGATAAATAAATCTTAAAAAAAAATTTTTTTTTCAAGCCTCTGAAAATAGTCCTAAGGACAAACAGTAAATGAAGAAATACCTGCTAAAAACAAAACACACAAAAAACACAAACTATTAAAAATTCAGTAAGAAAAGTGAGATTCTGCATATATTTGAACCAAGACTGCTCCCCCTTCCACTTCCTAGCTCAGTGAGGTAGAGATTCCTCTCCATACTGCTATAGTGAAGAACACAGGGCACACTTCCCCCCAGGTCATAGTCAGAGGTCTCCTTCCAAGGAGGAGCAGGACATCAGTGTTTCTCATTCTGTCTCCAGCTACCTGCTGCTGAGGCTAAGTCCCAGGCAGACACTGTTGAGAAGCTGAGAATTCCCTCACACAGCCCCTGCTCGCGGAGTGGAGGCTCTAAGTTGGGCAGGGCATGCTGAGACCACTAGGGCCCTCATCACCCTTGCCTGAGCTCAAGAGACACAGTAGTTCTGAAGCCACTGCCTTGGGCCCCTCTGGCCAATTTAATAGTCTTTAAGTTTTAACAAGCACCTTTACCCCATGTGATTGATTAAGCATTTCTTTTTATATCTATAGATAATTCATTGTTTCCTAGAAAGATTCAGAAACAAACCTGCTCGCACAATTTCTAGCACCACGGTAACTTCTTTTATTTTTTTTTCCAAGATTTTATTTATTTACCTGACAGAGAGAGAGACAGCACAAGTAAGGGGAGCAGCGGGCAAGGGAGAAGGAGCAGCAGACTCGGCGCTCGATCCCAGGACCATGACCTGAGCCAAAGGCAGACGCCTAATGACTAAGCCACCCAGGCACCAACATTAACTTCTGTAGCCTGCACCACGAAGTCTGCAAGCAATCAATAAGTGTTACATACTACTGTGCTTCCCTTTTACTGATTAAACTCCCTAAAGTTCCTTTAAAAATCTTTGGGCCAGGCAGAAATTTTGGATTTGGTTTTTGGATAAGAGTCCACTTTCACCCCAGGTGGCCAGCTTCCTGAAAAATACTCATATTCCTTTCCAATCAAAACTCATCTCTTCTCAAGGAATTGATCCCATTTACAAATACACCAAAAATAATAAGATACCTAGGAATAAACCTAACCAAAGAGGTCAAAGATCTATACTCTGAAAACTATAGAACATCTATGAAAGAAATTGAAGAGGACACAAAGAAATGGAAAAACATCCCATGCTCATGGATTGGAAGAATAAATATTGTTAAAATGTCTATATTACCCAAAACAATTTACACATTTAATGCAATCCCTATCAAAATACCACCAGCTTTTTCACAGAACTAGAACAAACAATCTTAAAATTTGTATGGAACCACAAAAGACCCCAAATAGCCAAAGCAATCCTGAAAACGAAAAGCAAAGCTGGAGGCATCACAATTCCAGACTTCAAGCTATATTACAGAGCTGTAATCCCCAAGACAGTACAGTACTGGGACAAGAAGAGACACTTAGATCAATGAACAGAATAGAAAGCCCAGAAATGCACCCACAACTATATGGTCAACTAATCTTCGACAAAGCAGGAAAGAACATCCAATGGAAAAAAGACAGTCTCTTCAACAAATGGTGTTGGGAGACCTGGGCAGTCGCATGCAGAAGAATGAAACTGGACCACTTTCTTATACCATACACAAAAATAAACTCAAAAGGGATGAAAGACCTAAATGTGGGACAGGAAACCATCAAAATCCTAGAGAAGAACACAGGCAGCAGCCTCTTTGGCCTGCGCTATAGCAACTTCTTACCAGACACATTGCTGAAGGCAAGGAAAACAAAAGCAAGAATGAACTACTGGTTGGGGTGCCTGGGGCGCTCAGTCGTTTGAGTGTCAGACTCTTGGTTTCGGCTCAGGTCCTAATCTCAGGGTCATGGGATCAAGCTCCATATCAGGCTCCATGCTTCAGCATGGAGTCTGCTTGTCCCTTTCACTCTGCTCCTCCACTCACTCACTCTCTCTCTTTCTCTCAAGTAAAAAGAAAAGAAAAAAAAATTATTGGGACTTCATCAAGATAAACAGCTTCTGCACAGCAAAGGAAACAATCAACAAAACTAAAAGGCGACCTACAGAATGGGAGAAGATATTTGCAAATGACATACCTGATACAGGGTTAGTATCCAAAATCTACAAAGAACTTATCAAATTCAACACCTAAAAAACAAATAATCCAGTTAAGAAATGGGCAGAAGACATGAATAGACATTTTTCCAAAGTAAACATCTAGATGGCCAGCAGACACATGAAAAGATGCTCAACATCACTCATCATGAGGGAAATGCAAATCAAAACCACAATGAGATATCACCTCACACCTGTCAGGATGGTTCATACTAACAACACTGGGAACAAGAGATGGTGAGGATGCAAACTGGTGGGAATGCAAACTGGTGCAGCCCCTGTGGAAAATAGTATGGAGGTTCCTTAGAAAGTTAAAAATAGAACTACCCTATGATCCAGCAATTGCACTACTAGGTATTTACCCAAGGGACACAAAATTACAGATTCAAAGGGGTACATGCACCCCGATGTTTACAGCAGCTTTATCAACAACAGCCAAACTATGGAGAGAGCCCAGATGTCCATCAACTGATGAAAGAAGATGTGATATATAATGATATATAAATTAGGGTGCCTGGGTGGCGTGGCTGGTTAAGCGACTGCCTTCAGCTCAGGTCATGATCCTGGAATCCCAGGATCAAGTTCCCCATCAGGCTCCCTGCTCAGCAGGGAGTCTGCTTCTCCCTCTGACCCTCCCCCCCCCCATGCTCTCTCTCATTCTCTCTCTCTCAAATAAATAAAATATTTAAAAATAAATATAAATTAAATAATATAATATATTGGAATATTACTCAGCCATCAAAAAAATGAAATCTTGCCATTTGCAATAACATGGATGGATCTACAGTATATTATGCTAAGTGAAATAAATTAGTCAGATGAAGACAAATACCATATGCTTTCACTCCTATGTGGAATTTAAGCAACAAAACAAATGAACATCGGGAAAGGGAAAAAAAGACAGAGGCAAGCAAACCATAAGAGACTCTTAACAATAGAGAACAATCTGAAGGTTGATGGAGGGAGGTGGGGGGGCAGGCTAAATGGGTGATGACTATTGAGGAGGGCACTTACGATAAGCACTGGGTATTATATGTAAGTGATGAATCACTAAACTCTAGTCCTGAAACCAGTATGGCATTATATGTTAACTAACTAGAATCTAAATAAAAAATTGAAAAGGGGAAAAAAAACCCTCATTTCTTGAGTATTGGATTTTTGAGCTAAGGCAGCAGAACTTGGGTTTTTCAGTAACAGTTCCACAGCAGGATAGACAAGCTAACAGATTCTCAGGTCCCAAAACCAAGTCCTCAGACTGTAGCGTACGAGGGTCACTCAGACAGAAGCTTGTCATTGGTCCCATTTTCTGCAGCTTCAGAGCCCTGGCTTAGACTTTGCTTCAAGGGAAAGGCAGGCAGGGTGGAGAGAGGGAGGCGGAGAGAACAGATAGCTCCTAATTTCTTCCCCAAGTAACTGACTTCATTTACAACAAAGCTTGGAGAAGTTCAAGCCTAAGTGTGCTCACAAGAAAAGCAGTGGCTGTAGTAAAATGGGTAAACAAAATGTGGTCCGTATATATGTATATGTACATATATGTATATGTGTGTGCACATATATACGTTTGTATATCTATACAGACAATGGAATTTTACTCAGCATTAAGAAGGAAGGCAATTCTGATACATAACACACCATGGATGAACCTTAAAAACATTATGCTAAGTTCAATAAGTCAAACACGGAAGGACAAATATGATATGATTCCACTCATATGAAGTACCTAGAATAATAAAAGTCATAAAGACAGAAAGTAGAATAGTAGTTACCAAGGGCTAAGGGGAGTGGGGAACGGAGAGTTACCATTAAATGTGTACAGAGTTTCCGTTTGGGACGATGAAAAAGTTCTGGAGAAGGATGGTGGTGATGGCTGTACAATAATGTGAACTACTGAATGCCACTGAACTGTACACTTAAAAATGGTTAAATTGGTAAATTTTATGCTATATAGATCTTACCAGCAATTTCTTTTTTTTAAAAGATTTTCTTTATTTGAGAGAGAAAAAGAGAGAGAACATGAGCGGGGGAGAGGGGAGGTAAGAAGGGGCAGAGGGAAAGGGACAAGCAGACTCCCCTCTGAGCACAGAGCCCTGGCGCAGGGCTGGATCCCAGGACCCTGGGTTCACGACCTGAGCAGAAGACAGACGCTTAACTGACTGAGCCACCCTGGTGCCCCACCAGCATTTTTAAAAAATTTTGATAAGGGCAAAACAGAACAAGTTTCTGACAGTCAAAAGCTGAGAGAATTCATCATGAGCAGACCAGCACTACAAAAAAATACTAAATGGAATCTTAGGTGAAGGAAAATGAGCCAGATGGAGACATGGTCCTGCAAAACAGAATGAAGAATACCTAAAAGGGTGACTAAATTGGTAAATATAAATGAATACTGACAATTTAAACCAACAACAAAAATAATGTCTTATGGGATTTAAAACAATACATTGAAATAAAATATATGACAACAATAACACAGGAAGCAGAAAGTATTAGAGTTAATTTTAAAGTGCTAGCATTATTGAGGAAGTGTGGCAAATACTAATTTAGGGCAGACTGTGATGAGTTAAGGATGCATATTATAATCTCAAGGGCAATCACTAAAAGAATAATCAAATCGTGATCAAATATCTGAATAGTTAAATAACAATAAAAAATAAAGGATAAAAAACAGAATGATTAAAAATGTTGTTCAATCCAAGAGAAGGCAAAAAAAAAAAAAAAACCAAGAAAATAAAGGAACAAAGAACATATGGAGTGAACAGAAAACAGGAAAATGGTAAAAATAAACTCAATACATCAGTAATTAAATTAAATGGAAAGGGTTTAAACACTCTTATAAATAAAAGAAAAAGACCGTCAGACTGGATTTTAAAAATTCAACTATATGCTATTTACAGAGATGTACTTTAAATATAATATCATCAAGATTAAAAGAATACAAAACAACAGGATGGAAAAATATGTACTATGTAGATACAAACAGAAAAGAGCTAGCTCAGCTAAATTAATATCAGATAAAGTAGACTTTAGATAATAAGTATTACTAGAGATAAGGAGGGGCATTTCACACTGATAAAAGTGTCTAACTGAAAAATATGACTTTCCTATTATATATTCAGAAATGAAATAGATGAAGCAAAAAAAGACAACAGAACCAAAAAGCAAAGTAGACAAATCCAGTCACAGTTGGAGATTTGAACACATGCACCCCCACCTCAGTAACTGATAGAACTAAAGAAAAATCAGTAAGAATATAAAAGATCTGAATACACTATCAACCACACTGACATAATTGAATATTTATATGACACTATACCCAACAACTGCAAAACACACATTCTTTTCAAATACAAATGGAATGTTCACCAAATAGACCATATGCTGGGCTACAAAACAAATCTCAAGATTCCAAAAGAGTAAAGTCTTACAGAATATGTTCTTTGATCACAATGGATTAAATTAGAAATTAACAATAAGAAATCTAGAAAAGCCCCCAAATATTTGGAAATTAGCAACTCATTTATACAATGTTCAAGATTAGACAAAACTAATCTGTAACAATAGTATTCGGGATGATTCCTTTTTGCTGAGAAGAAGCACAGTGAGCATTCAGGGCCTGAAATGTTCTATATCTTAATATAGATAGTGATTATACGGGTGTATTTATATGTAAAAATTTATTCAAGATTTATACTTATATACTTTATACCATGTAAGTTATACCTCAATAAAAAAAGTAAATCAGAAAAAAAAGAGAGACATTAAAGTCTCTAGTACCTAACAAAATACCTAGTTCATGGAGGATGCTTAATGCTTCATGAATTATAAAAGGAAAGAGAGATAAAGAATAGAATGAAAAGGTCTACTACACATCTAATACAATTTACACCTGCTAGATTGGCAAAAGATAAAGAAGTCTGACAGTAGCAGTGCTGAAGAGAACGAAAATCAATAGGAACTCTTACACTTTGCTGACGAGAATATAAATTGATACAACCACTTGAGAAAACAATTTGGCATTAGCTTGTAAAGTACAACATTCACATACCCTACCAACCGGGACAGTTCCTAGGTGTAGGGGCACCTGGGTGGCTCAGTTGGTTAAGTGTTTGCCTTCAGCTCAGGTCATGATCCCAGGGCCCTGGGATCGAGCCCCGTATCAGGCTCCCTGCTCCATGGGGAGCCTGCTTTTCCCTCTCCCTCTGCCTGCTTCTCCCTCTCCCTTTGCCTGCTGCTCCACCTACTTGTATTCTCTCTCTCTCTCTGTCAAATAAATAAATAAAATCTTAAAAAAAAAAATCCTAGGTGTATATCCCAAGAAACTCCTGTCCAAGTGCACCAGGAGTTAAGTAGAAGAATGTCAGGATACCTGGCTGGCTCAGTCAGTAGAGCATGCAACACTTGATCTCAGGGTTGTGAGTTCAAGCCCCACATGGGGTATAGAGGTTACTTTAAAAAATTAAAAATCTTTAAAAATGTTAATAGTAACCCTGTTCATAATAGCAAAAACTGAAACATCTCAAATGTCCACAACCACTAGAACAGATAAATCAATTATGGTATATTCACATAACAGAATATTATCCCACAGTGAAAAATGAATGAACTAGGGGTACAAGGCTGGCTCAGTCGGTGGAGCAAATAACTCTTGATCTCAAGGTTTTGAGTTCAAGCCCTACATTGAGCATGGAGCCTACTTAAAAAAAAATGAATGAACTATAGTTACTTACAACAACATGGATATTAGACACTTAACGTCAACGGGTGCCTGGGCAGCTCAGTCGGTTAGGCATCTGCCTTTGGCTTGGGGTGTGATCCCAGGGTCCTGGGATCAAGTCCCACCTCAGGCACCCTGCTCAGTGTGGAGTGGTGTGGAGTCTGCTTCTCCCTCTCCCCGTACCCCCTGCTCATGCTCTCTCTCTCTCTCTCACTCTCTCTCTCAAATAAATAAATAAAATTAAACAAAAAATGTCAAGTGAAAAAGGGAAGTCACAGAAAAAATACAAATAGTATGATACAATGTTTATGAAGCTCAAATGCAAGCAAAATTAATATGTTAAGCATACACGTAATTTTTTAAAGCAAGGAAATTAAAAACACAAAATTCAGAATAATGGTTAGGAATAGGTGGGGTGAGGGGCACCTGGGTGGCTTAGTTGGTTGAGCATCCAACTCTTGATTTCAGCTCAGGTCATGATCTCAGTGTCCTGGGGTGGAGACTGCATCAGTCTCCACGCTCAGTGGACAGTGTGCTTGAGAATTCTCTCCCTCTGCCTCTACCCTTCCTCCCAGGTGAGTAGCTCAGTTAGTTAGGTGTTTAACTCCGTTTCAGCTCAGGTCATGATCTCATGGGTCATGAGATAGAACCCCACATCAGGCTCTACACTTGGCTGGGAGTCAGCTTGAAGATTCTCTTCCTCTGCCCCGCCCCCCTCACTCTCTCTCTCTCTCAAATAAATAAATAAATCTTAAAAAAAAAAATAGGTGGGGTGATATGGGGCACCTGGGTGGTGCAGTCGGTTAAGCATCAGACTCTTGGTTTTGGCTCAGGTCATGATCTCAGGGTCCCCCCACCCCCCGCTCATGTACACACACTGTTGCTCTCTCTCAAATAAAAAAACAAATCTTAAAAAAAAAAAAAAAAAGAATACGTGGGGTGATAATGCTCTAGTTCAGAAGGATGATGAATTCATGGGTGCTCATTATATTATTACGCTTTATAAGTTATATATAATATTTTATATGCATTAAATGATTATTTAAAAAAATGTTTAAATAAGGAAAAGGTGGTAGAAAGTGTTATGGAAGCATGGGGGAAGGAATTGTTTACTACTTCCTAGAGGAAGAGGAGGAGTTAAGAAGAAATTCATTTAGTAGGTATGTCAGGGGTCCCACAATCACCCAGGTTCGATGATTGACTCAAGGACTCAGGATTCAGTATACAGTTACATTCATGGCTATAATGCATTACAGCCAAAGACTACAAAGCAAAATCAACAAAGTACATCAAATGGACAAGACAAGATAGTGGAAGGGCATTGAAGGCAGTGGGAACAGTACATGCAAAGGCAAAGAGCTGTGAAAGGATGCCCCAGTCAGGGAACAAACCACACTGCTGAAAAGTCCTTTCAGTATGGCCGAGCACAAGGTGCTTGGGAGAGTATCAGAAGAAGGGAGTGGATGGGGCACCTGGGTGGTTCAGTTAGTTAAGTGTCTGCCTTCAACTCAGGTCATGATCTCAGTGTGCAGTCCGCTTCCCCCTCTGCCCCTCCCGCTCTGTTCCTCCTCCCACCCCTCCACTCCTCTGCCCCTCCCTTTCCCTCTCCTGTTGCTCATCATACTCTCTCACTCAAATAAATAAAATCTAAAAAAATAAAAAATAAAAAAAAAGAAGTAGAAGAAGGGAGTGGAGAGGGAAGGAGAAAGACTTTATAATGGGCCTCTCATACCACAGCAGGACATTTTAACTTTTTAACTTTCTCCTACAAGCAACAGGAGCCATTAAGTATTGTCCATAAGGGAGTACAGTACAATCCCTGGCTATAATAAACAGCTTTTGTTCTCCAAAAATTAAAATGTTGAAATCCTAACCCCCAATGTGAGACTATTAGGAAGAGGGGCCTTTGGGAACTGATTAGGTGATGAGGGTAGAGCCCTTATGAATGAGATGAGTGCCCCTATGAAAGAGACCCTAGTGAACTCTCTCACCCCTTCCGCCATGTGAGGACAGAGGGAGAAGACGGCTGTCTATAAATCAGGAAGACAGTTCCCACCAGAGACCAGACACCAGATCTGCCAGTAC
This sequence comes from Ursus arctos, assembly GCF_023065955.2. NCBI lineage: Eukaryota > Metazoa > Chordata > Mammalia > Carnivora > Ursidae > Ursus > Ursus arctos. The sequence continues at coordinate 62,649,102 of NW_026622819.1, forward strand.
TTTGATCTCGGACCTTCCAGCCTCCAGAACTTGAGAAATAAACTGTTGTTTAAGCCATTTGGTCTATGGTATTTTGTTACAGTAGCCCAAATGGACAAAGATACTGACATACAATGTAGTAGGCCCAAAATAAAGCCTGTTGATTCAATGTGACTCAAGTTACTATGCCAGTTCAAGATCTATACCCATTTCTTGGCAATCCTTCAGTGAAGATGGCAGAGCTTCACTGGATCATTTTAAGCCACTCTATAGGTGCCTGGGTGGCTCACTTGGTTAAGCATCTGCCTTAGGCTCAGGTCATGAACCCAAAGTCCTGGGAATGAGTCCCACATCAGGCTCCTTGCTCAGGGAGTAGCCTGCTTCTCCCCCTCCCTCTGCCTGCCACTCCCCCTGTTTGTGCTCTCTGTCAAATAAATAAATAAAATCTTAAAAAAAAAAAAGCCACTCTAGATTTCCTTGGATACATTAAACTAAACTAAGGCACTCTGACCCATAAGCAAATGCACAATTAATTGAAACTGGTTCTAGAAATTATGGGATCTAAAACTCTAGATCTAGAAAAATGGGGTTTAGCTTCACCAAGATGGAGACTAGAACCTAATATCAGTTTGTGAAATTATCAGAAAAATATAGCTTTCAGAATAAACTGGTAACAACTACCACTTACTTTGTGCCAGGCAATGTGGTAAGCAGTTTATGGAAATTATTTTGGTTAATCTTCATTTAAAGCAAGTATCATTTACTCGTTTTACAAATGAAGCAGCAGACTTACAAATGTTAAATAATTTACCTAATGTTGCATTGGTCAATGACTGCAGAATGGAGCAGCTGATGTCAAGCTGAGTATCTCATGACTTTAACTGACGGCCTGTTTATGTCTCAGAGATTATTGGGGTTAATCCCAATCCTGCTTGCCTCAGACATTATCAGGGTATAAGACATCACGGCCATCCGTTGCACCTCACAGGGCTCCGAATATTCAGCTCTCCTGCCCCAAGTGTGGCTCAGTAGGGCCTGGAATAGTGGAGTTCCCAGACCGCCACTGGGGTGATGAGAAGAAACTGCCTTATCTGTTTAGTCTAACTTGCCAAACAAATATGCTCATTTTTTAAGTGGGTTGTGACATGGAAAAAGTTGGAAAGCTCTACTTGAATCTAATTCTCCTCCTTCCCCTCCTCAAAACCCTCTGGAAATCCCAGTCTAGTGATCAGCAAACTCCCCTACACCCTCAGTCTGTCCTTGGAAAGGACATTTAAAACCTGGCATGTCCTGAAGACAATGCTTTCCTGCATCCCTGAAGACACTATAAAATGACCCATCCCGAGCAGTGGGCTAGGGTTGCAGCAAAGGTGTGTGTGTGTGTGCGTGCGTGTGGTCATCATCCCTCCCCACCTCTCCTGCCAACATAGCTTTGTCAGTTTTCCTCAAGAGCAAACCCTGCTGTTTTGGACCAATCTCAGATTCTGAGTCAAATAATGCTTGTACACCTCCTGTTAGTAAAACCTAATTTATGGTCACTTCTAACAACAAGAGATGTGTTCACAGAGCTGAGAAGTAGAAAATCTCATGATAGCATTCACTGGAGAGTAATCTAAATTGTTTTGAGCATCTAATCAGATTGGGAGCGAGGAGAGGGGGACTGTTTTTTGCTCCATTGTGTCAAATATATATGCTTGAATTCTGGGACTTTGACAAAAATGTCCTCTATACCTTTGAATTTCTAGCTGAATAACTCATGCTATGGAAATCTGGGCAACTAGAAACTTTATTTAAGATAAATAAGTATTGGTTTTTAGGCTGGTCATCTGGTATTAGCAAGAGGACATGGATTTGCAGTCTGAGGTCTGGTGTTCAAGCATGGGCTCTGACTTTAACTAGCTGGGTGATCCTCTCACAGATTCACCTCTCCCAGTCTGTTTCTTTATTGTCAAATAAGAAAGAATCCTTCATAGAACCACCTTAAGGATTAAATGTTATAATGTATGTTAAAGGTGCTTCGTAAACTATAAAACACTGCACAAACATCAATCATCTATTTATGAGTCAGGCCTGACACAGAGATGATGCAAAATATTTAGAGTATAAAGTAAATCCCACCAGTGAGCTGTGTCATCTCAGGCAAGAAACATCTCTGTCTCTATCTCTCTTTTGCCTCCTCTGATATCACTTCCCCCTAGTACACTGGGCTCCAACCATACTGTCCTTTTTCCTGTTCTTCAACAGAGCAAGTTCACGCCTGCCGCAGGGACTTTGGACCTGCTGTTCCCTCTTCCTGGAACATTCTTCCCCAGCTCTTTGCATGGTCTTCCACTTCTCATCAATCAGGTCTTAGGTAAAATGTCATTTCTTGAGAGGCTTTCTCTGACCACCCTGACTAATATTCCTTCCACATCATTCACCCAATACGTATTCCTGTTTCATTTTCTCCTTAGCTCTTATTACTATCTGTTGACTTGTTATTACACTCTCTTCCACTAGAATAAAAAACACTATACTAGAGCTGCCCTGTCTCTCTCGTTCACAACAGTATTCCAATGCCCAAAATAATATCTAACTCATAGTAAACTCTCAATAAGCATTTGAATAAATAAAGTTGAAATAAAGTAATTATATCAAAAGTTTCATTCATTCAACAAATATTTTTTATGTACCTAGGAGAGCCCAGGCTCTATTTCAAGGTGCTGGGGATTCAACTGAGAACAAAACAGACAAAAATCTCTGCTTTCTTGGGGCATGCCTACTAGTGGGAAAACACACAAAAAACAAGGTAAAAAGTAAAAACATACTGTATCTGACGTTAAGTGTTAAGGAGGAAAAATAATAATAAAGCAGGAAAGGAGGAAATGAAATGTGTGTGGAGTCGTTAAATTTTAGATAGGGTAGCCAGAGAAGGAAATAAGGATATACGGGGTAAGTGCATTCCAGGACGTCAGGGTAACTGGGACAGTAATGAAGGTGTTGGAGGCTGACACAATAGGAGATGAGATCACGGAGCTTAAGGCAAGTCAGACTGTATGAGTCCCTTTGGCCAAAACTAAGGACTTTGGCTTTTACCAAGAGTGAGATGGGAAACTGCTGGAGAGTAGGAGCATCAGGGTACCATGGTATGGCTTGTTATAAGATTGCTGGGGCTGCTGTGCTGAGAATACCTGAAGGGCAAGGGAAAGGACTAGTGAAGACGCCATAATAACCTTGCCAAGAGATAGTGGCTCGGAAAGACTGGGGGAGAAGCTGTGGGGATGGAAGATAAAATTTCAGACCTGACCGTTACATTGGAGAGTTTAAGGGGGAGGTCTGGGCTGGGAGTTAGAACTTGAAACTCAAATGTATCTATTATCAGCAGTAACCAGTAACCGAATCACGGAGATGGAGTCCTGGCTCTACCACATCCTGGTAGCAAACTGTTGAGTAAACTATTTCTAGGTTCTGGGCCTCAATATCCCTAACAGTACAACGTAGAGAATATTCCCACATAACAGGGCCTTCAAGAGAACAAAATGAGAAGTGTCAAAGGCTGACGGTGAGCAAGGTGAGACCCTTTAGCCAAGGACTGCACAAACCTGTCCCGGAGGGAGGCTGCTGTAAAACCAGCGACTGATTCAACTCCATAGCACTTAACTCCGAGGTCCCCCAGCAGCGATCAAAAAGAAGCGCCTGGGCCCGCACCGCAACGCGGGCTGCAGCGCCCAAACCTCGCGAGATTTGTTGGCCTGGCAAAGTCACCCTCCCACCCACATCTCGCGAGACCAAGCTTTATGAGGGGCTATCTGCCGGTTAGGGATTGCAGGAAAGATGGAGTATCCCGCGTTGGGCACCGTGGAGGCCGCGGATAGTGGAGGAGCCCGGCCATACAACAGCTCCGAGGAACGAGAAGGACGGGAACCGGACGGGCTGCGCTTCGACCGCGAGAGGGCGCGCCGCCTGTGGGAAGCAGTGTCCGGGGCCCAACCAGTGGGGAGGGAGGAAGGTGAGTCCGGGGACCTCAGAGGCAGCCTCACCCGCCGGCTCGTTTCACAGGGACTGGCGGAAGCGCGGGGCGGGAACGCGGACCAGCCCCCGGGTCTCCGGTCACACCCCCTGGCGCCCGGCCCGCCCCCTTGCGTGACGCGCCCCGGGACTTCTTGACTCGTGCACCCCAGCCGGGCCGGGTACCGTGGGCCAGCTCCTTCGAAAATTGAGGCTGCAGCAGCACATGAATGAAGTCTCCGCGCTCAAATGGTCCTGCTCATACTTAGGCCGCGGGGGTTTTTCCCCCTTCCGTTCTCACCCACCAGAGCGCAGCTCTTCCTAAACTCGAGGACTGTATTTCCTATCCGTGCCTTCTCGGAGACCCACAGAACCTGGCCCCTCACCATTTCTCCCTGACTCTTGGTCGTCCCAGTCTCCAGGTTCCCCCACCCCTGATGTCGCTTGCCTCCTTTCTCTCGTGTCCCACACTGCCAAGGACTTCAGAAGGCCTTCTTACGCCCTGTTCCTTCTGGCCTCGGTGTTTTCAACCTGGTTTACCCCTGTTTGTAGGTGTCTGGTCTCTCCTACTTGGTCCCTTTTATGAGATGGGGCCCAGGAGCCTGAGAAACTGGCTCCAGTTTCTTTGTATCCCATGCTTGTACCGAAGCTGTGGAGAACAGGATACACTGGGAGCCGCCTCTGGGCTGAAGCTTCCCAGCTTGCTCTGCGTTTGACCTGGCACTGGGTAAGATGGAGATGGAGGAGAATGGAAAGAGCTGCCCTGACCTGGTTGTGTGACCCTCTCTTCGTAGTCCTTAGCAGAGCTAGCTGCTTAATTCTAACCCAGAAGTACAAGAACTGTCTGGCCTTCTGTGCTAATCCTGTCAAGTAATCTGTAATAAAATCAGATGGTTTGTTTGCTTGGTAAGCAGACTAATCTTGGAAAATTTAATAGGTTGCTTGTGAATTGATTGCCCTGGGATAAAATGGAATTTTGACCATATCCAAGGAAGACATGTTTAAATTTGGGGTGGTACATAGACCTATACCCTTGTGTGTACTTCTCCAGTTTTAAAACTAGTTTAGTTAATATGGGCTCTTTGTCTGCCTCATAATTTAAAACTTGTTTGGTACAACACCCCCCCCCAAACACATCCCAATTTTCCTTTCACTAATTTAACAAACATTCATTGATACCTGCTCAGTTCCCAGGACTGGCTGGGCATCAGAGCTACAGAGACGAGGAAGATACTGTCCTTGCCCTGTTGGGGTTTACCGTCTAGTCCAGGAAGCAGACACCGAAACAGTTTCAGTATAATGTAACGGGGGCAGTGAAGAGGAATGTGTAAGAGTTGGTTGTGCACAGAGAAGGAGTGACCTTTGTCCTCCAGGGACAGGGAAGGACCTTAAAGCAGAGAACACAGCAGCTGTGCTCTAAAAAAATGAATTGCTTATGTGTGTGTGAATATACAGTGTCAGTTAGGACTCAGTTGATTTTCCTACTTTCCTCACTTTCCAATATTTATATGAGGTCTAGGTAGATACCTGTAACACCAAGTTCTACTCTCCTTGGTTTTTGTTTTGTTTTGTTTTTCTCTTAGCACTTTTATTGAGTTAAAATTTATATGCCGTAAAATTCACCCACAGTAACTGTACAGTATAATGATTTTTTAGTAAAAGTACAGAGTTGTGTTTTAGAATATTTCCATCACTCCAGTTAATACCTTTGTGCCTGTTTACATTAAATCTCCACTCTCACCTCCTGCCCTAGGCAACCACTGTCCTCTATAAATTTACCTTTTCTGAACATTTCATATAAGCAAAACCATACAATATGTAGTCTTTTCCATTTGGCTTCTCTCAGCATGTTTTTGAGGTTCAGCCAAGTTGTGCTGTGTTTTAGTACTGCATTACTTTTTGTTGCTAAATAGAATCCCATTGTATCGATCTTGCTTTTTTATCCTTTGACAGTCTCTACCTTTTGAGTGGGCTGTTTGGACTATTCACATTTAATTTCATTATTGATATGGCTAGATTTACATTTTCCATGTTGCTGTTTATTTCCTTACATTTTGTTCTTTCTTTTCTCCTTTACTGACTTCTTTTGTGTGAAGTATTTTTAGTGGACCATTTTAGTTTCTTTGTTAATATTTTTTTATACTTCTTTTTTTATTTTCTTAGTGCCCAAGGACTACAGGATGCATCTTTACTCATCACAGTGTACTTCAAATTAATACTACTAACTTAATTCTAGTAAATTATAAAAACATTCCTCTAATAGTGCTCCATTCCTCCCCCTCCTTTGTACTATTATTGTCATGTATATTACATTGATATATGTTATAAACCTAATTATTCGATGTCATAATTATTGATTTATACAATATGGGTTTTTTTTAAGATTTATTTATTTTAGAGAGAGGGCGCGCAATGGGGAGGGGCAGAGGGAGAGGAAGAGAGAATCTCAAGCAGACTCCGCTGCTGAGTGTGGAGCCAGATGCAGGGCTCGACATCTCACAAGCTGGAGATCACAACCTAAGCTGAAACCAAGAGTCAGGCACCCAACTCAGTGCACCACCCAGGCACCCTATACAATATGTCTTTTAAAGAAGTTAAGAGAAGAAATTAGGGGGAAAAATGTTTATCATGTCTTTTATATTAACCCACATATTTACCATTTCTGGTGTTCTTTTTTTCTTCCTCCGGATTCAAGTTACCATTTAGTACCACTTCCTTTTGGCCAGAAGGGCTGCTGTTAGTATTTCTTGCAAAGCAAACCTGCTAGCAGTTAATTCTCTGAGTCTTTATCTGGGAATGTCTTTATTTTGCTTCCAGTCTTAAAGAATAGTTTTTTAATATAACGTCTTTATTGATACATAATTCATATACCATTAAATTCACCTTTGTAAAACATACAATTCAGTGGTTTTTAGTATATTCAGAGAATTGTGCAACCATCACCACTGTCTAATTCCAGAACATTTTCATCACCCCAGAAAGAAACCCTATACCCTCTAGCAGTTACCTCTGGCAACTACTCATTCCCTTTCTGTTTTTATATATTTGCCTATTCTGGATGTTTCGTATAAACTGAATTGTATAATATGTGGCTTTTTGTGACTGGCTTTTATCTCTTAGCATAATGTTTGAAGGATAGTTTTGCTGGACATGAAGTTATTGGTTGACAGTTTTGATCTTCTCACTACTGTTCTTCCACTGCCCTCTGGCTTTCATTGTTGCGGATGAGAAGTTAAGTAATTAATCAAATTATTCCACTATACATGATGAGTCATTTTTCTCTTGCTACTTTAAAAGAGTTTCTGTCGTTATCTTTCTTTTAAAAAAAAAAAGTATTTATTTTAGAGAGAGAGAGAGAGCACAAGCAGGTGGAGGGGCAGAGGGAGAGAATTCTCAAGCAGACTCCCTGCAGAGTGCAGAGCCCAACAGGGGGCTTGATCTCATGACCCATGAGATCAAGACCTGAGCCAAAACCAAAAGTCAAACACTTAACTGACTGAGCTACCCATGTGCCCCGTCCTTATCTTTTAATAGTTTGACTATGATGGATCTGGGTACAGATCTCTTGGTATTCCTATTTTTGAGAGACTTGAGACCTTTTTTTTTTTTTTAAGATCTTATTTATTAATTTGACAGAGTGCACAAGCAGGGGGAGCGACAGGCAGAGGGAGAGGGAGAAGCAGGCTTCCCGCTGAGAAGGGAGCCTGATGTGGGGCTCGTTCCCACAAACCTGGGATCATGACCTGAGCCGAAGGCAGATGCTTAGCCACCTGAGCCATCCAGGTACTCTGAGAGACTTGAGATTTTTGGCTGTATGGATTAATGTTTTTCTTTAATCAAATATGGGGAGTTTTCAGACATTGTTTCTTCAAATATTTTTTTCCTACTCCTTTCTCCCCTGAGAGTCCCCATATATATTTGTTTGGTATGTTTTCTGTATCCCACAAGTCTCTGAGGCTCTATTCATTATTCTTCAATTTTTTTCCCTCTTTTCTTCAGACCAAATATTTCTATTGATCTATCTACAAGTTCACTGATTCTTTCTTCTGCTACTTTGAAACTGATGTTGATTTTCTCTCGTGAATTTTTCATTTCATTTATTATACTTTCAGCTCAACTCTGCTTTTTTGTTTTGTTTGTTTTATTTTTTGTTGTTTTTTGGTTTGTTTGTTTTTGAGAGAGAGAGCAGGAAGCAGAGTGGGAGAGGTAGAGAAAGAAACTCAAGCAGGTTCCATGCATGGAGCCCGATGCAGGGCTCAATCCCATGACCCTGAGATCACAACCAGAGCTGAAATCAGGAGTCAGATGCTTAACCTACTGAGCCACTCAGGCGCCCTTCAACTCTGTTTTATACATGTTCTGAGTAGAAAAAATTTTAACATCACATCATCAATACCATTACATTTGCTTTCTTCATGCATTTTTTCTAAAATTTGAGTTTTTTCAGACCATCAACAATATGGATTTACAGTAGATAGAAGTCCTGAGGCTAACTAATCTTAATGGGGCTGTCCAATTCATTCTTGTAGACCACCCTGCCCATTAGACTACCCTTCCTAACAAATCTGACCCACTAGTGGATTATAACCAGCTTGCTTTTACTGGGATCTTTTGTTGTATGCTGCTTTCTAACTATAACTGTACCTAAAAATCCACTACCTCCCAATAAGCCACAATAAGCAGATTACTAAATAGGTTACATCTCTCTCTGAGGACCATCTTCAGACAATTTTTGAACTTCTGTGGAGCTGAGTTGAAGATTCTAAGGCCACATATGGGCTCAAGGAATAGCAAGTCATTATAGATTAGCAGTGTTCACCATTAATTGAAATATAGGAAGTGGTTTAGTCATGCAGTGACCAGCTATTCTGGCCCTTAGTATCCTAAGGCTACTTAAGGCACATTTAAGTCACCCAAAGACAGCTGTAACTTGAATTGAGGTGTCATGATCATTTTGTCTCCCAAATACTACTACTCCTACATTCCTTAAGTTTATGAATTATCTTGCTTTTCTACACTAGCTCTCTCTGTCCATACTTCACTGACCCTGTGAAAATCAGCCCTGTGCTAGATCTCTCAGTCTCTGCCCTATACATCTTCTTGTTGGCTACAATATGGATATGAATCCAATCCTGCCAAACATGTCTTTTTTTTTTTTAAGATTTTTATTTATTTGTCAGAGAACACAAGCAGGGGGAGTGGCAGGCAGAAGGAGAAGCAGGCTTCCGCTGAGCAAGGAGCCCAATGTAGGACTCAATCCCAGGACCCTGGGATCATGACCTGAGCCGAAGGCAGACGCTTAACCAACTGAGCCACCCAGGCATCCCAATCATGTCTTATCATAGATTTGGAAGACAGAAATGCGTGAAGATCATATTCCTATCACTTTTGGCTATTGTCACTATCAAGAAAAGTAGAACTATGGAACTATGAGATCATCCTACATCAGTGTTCAGCATCCATTATCAAGCTTCATAGGCTGAGATGTGGGTTCATTGACAATGGAAGCTTCTTACTTTCAATAGGGTTGCAGTGGAGGCCTCTAGTTATAGCTCTTCTGTTGCAACAGTCATATATTGTTCCTAGAGACATTTATGAAGGCCCAACCAAGTACCTTCCGCCTTTCCAATGGTTTTCTAAGCATCTAATTTCTTATATCAAACCTGTCCCGTTCTGGGGAGGTAGTTGGTAGTTGGATTAAAGTTGTATGTGGAGGAATGCCTGGGTGGCTCAGTCAGTTAAGCATCCGCCTTCGGCAGGTCGCGATCCCAGAGTTCTGGGATCGAGTCCCCCATCGGGCTCCTTGCTCAGCGGGGAGCCTGCTTCTCCCTCTGCCTGCCACTCCCCCTACTTGTGCTCACTTTCTCTCTCTCTCTGACAAATAAATAAAATCTTTTTAAAAAATAAATAAATGAAAAAAGTTGTATGTGCATATCAAGACAATAGAGACACACATTCAGGCCACGTTCTCAGAATTCTTATAATTTGTGTAAGTTCTTTTTCCCAGTGTGGACCTTAGCTTCCTCCAACCTTGTAAACCTCTCATGGTTCTTGTGGGTCAGGAATTTAAGAAGGGCTTGACTGGACAGTTCTATCTCAGGGCTTGGAGGGCTCCAAGACTCAGTCCCAGGACCTCTTTCCTTTTCCATCTACACTAGGCATTCTCTTCCAGTCCATAGCCTAAAGTATGATTGATATACTTAATGATTCTCAATTTGTAATCTCCAGCTCCGACCTCTCCCTTGAGCTCCAGATGTGAATCTCCAACTGACTACTTGATATCTCTGCCCAAATATCTGATAGACCACTCGTGTTTAACATAGCCAAAGAAAAGTCTTAAATTCTCCTACAGGGGCGTCTGGGTGGCTCAGTCGTTAAACATCTGCCTTTGGCTCAGGGCGTGATCCTGGCGTTCTGGGATCAAGCCCCATGTCAGGCTCTTCTGCTGGGAGCCTGCTTCTTCCTCTCCCATTCCCCCTTCTTGTGTTCCCTCTCTCACTGCCTGTCTCTCTCTGTCAAAGGAATAAATAAAATCTTTAAAAAAAAAAAATTCTCCTACAAGGCTATCATCCTCCAGTTTTCGTCTCATCTGTTCAGTTGCTCAAGCTCAAAACCTCAGAGGTATCCTTGACTCCTTCCTTCACTCCCTCACATCCAATCTGAGAAATTACATATCAGATCTACTTCTAGAATGTAATTCCAAATCCATACACTTTTCTCTGTCTCAATTGCCAGCTTCCATTGGCATCCCCATACGGTCTGCTGACACAATCATCAAAGTAATCTTTTTGAAACATAAGCCAGATCTTGTTGCCTCTCATGGCACTAAAAACAAAATGCATAGTTCAAATTGTGGCTTTTGAGGCCTTATATTTGTTCAACATGATCTGGTAGGCCTTACACTGCTTCTCCAACTTTGTTTCCTACCACTTTTGTCTCATTCACCATGCTCTAGCCACACTGACCTCCTCTCCACTCCTTCAATATGCCAAACTCATCCCTGCCTCAGAGACCTGGCACTGTCTCAGGCTGGAACACTATTTCCCCCAGACCTCCTTATGGCTAATTCCTCGTAAGATGGTCTTCACTGACTATATTACCCCCCCTCCCCCGTTCTCTACCACTTACTTTGTTGTTGTTGTTGTTGTTTAAAGATTTTTTATTTATTTATTTGACGGAGAGAGAGCACAAGTAGAGCAGCAGGCAGAGGGAGATGGAGAAGCAGGCTCCCCGCTGAGCAGGGAGCCCAATGGTGCTCCATCCCAGGACCCTGAGATCATGACCTGAGCCCAAGGCATATGCTTAACCGCCTGAGCCAACCAGGCGCCCCCCCCTTTTTTAAAGATTATTAATTTACTTATCTGACAGTGAGAGCCACTTACTTTGTTTTCATAGCATTTCTCCCTCTCTGTCACTGTTTTGCTTTTTGTTTACTTTGTATTCTGTCTTACTTGTTGATATGGCCCCACTGCTGGCACATAGAAAGCATTCCAAATATATATTTGTGGACTGTGTGGATATACTCTCTAAGGTCAGAGAGGTGCATTTCATTCATTCAGCAGTTACTCACCAAGGCCCTGCTATGGGTCAGGTATTGTACTAGATAGCGGGATACAAAGTCATACATGGTTCCTGCCCTGTTTAGCCTTTGAGAGTCAGATTCTGAATATCTTTGAGAAAGAACCTCATCTTCTATAATTAAAAAGAAAAAAATCCAGCATCTCCAGGTCAGGAGAGAATGACTGGACTCTGACTCCTGGGTACCATCTCCCCCTTATGGGCTTTGCATTCTGAGGAGCCTCTCATCCTCCCTTTAAAATAAAAGCTCTGAGGGCACCTGGGTGGCTCAGTCGGTTAAAATAAAAGCTGTGGCCCAGATGTGTTCACAGACCCACTTCCCTTTGTTTCTCTGAACTCAGCTGAGGCTAGGAAGGTCTTTCACAAAAATTTACCAAGCACCATAAGAGAAAAATGGGGAAATAAACAGAGACTCTAAGGGCAGAAATACAGCCAGACAGCAGCCTTTCTGCCCAAAAGGGCTGGCATAGATAAGCTTTAGACCTTGCAGAGTAGGGAAAGTCACCTCAAAAGTTTCCTACTAAGAGGGACACATGGGTGGCTCAGTTGGTTAAGCATCAGACTCTTGGTTTCAGCTCAGGTGATGATCTCATGGGTCATGGGATCAAGCCCCACATCAGGCTCCCTGCTCAGCAGGGAGTCTGCTTAAAGATTCTCTCCCTCTGCCCCTCCCTCTCAAATAAATAAATCTTAAAAGAAAAAAAAAAAAGTTTCCTACCAAGAACCTCCCTCCAGGGCATCTTGACCACATTTTGGTCCAGAGTAGAAGATAAAAAAACGTGAGTTTGCTATTCCTTAACAGTTTTCTGAACTCTGCCTCTGCCTCAGATTACTGGTGTCATGATAGAACTCATGCCTTGTATGAAATTTTACTTCCTTCCCAAAGGTAAGGCTTAGTTCCTCAGGCCCAACAATTAAGAACAGTTAATGTCATGGTTTCCTACAGTGTAGAATTGTGTAATATGTTAAATGAATTGAGTGTTTCAAAGATCAAGAACAGTGAGAAAAATTTTAACGCTTATCAACTTCTAGAATAAGAAATATCTTAGGGCAGGGCACCTGGGTGGCACAGTCATTAAGCGTCTACGTCAATCGTTAAATGTCTGCCTTCGGCCCAGGGCCTGATCCCAGAGTCCTGGGATCGAGCCCCGCATCAGGCTCCCTGTTCCACTGGGAGCCTGCTTCTTCCTCTCCCACTCCCCCTGCTCGTGTTCCCTCTCTTGCTGGCTGTGTCTCTCTCTGTCAAATAAATAAATAAAATCTTTAAAAAAAATATATATATATATATATCTTAGGGCACCTGGCTGACTTAGTCCATGGAGCATGTGACTCTTGATCTTGGGGTTGTGAATTCAAATCCCACTGGACGTAGAGATTACTTAAAATCTTTAAAAAATATATATATATATATGTGTATATATATGTATATATGTGTGTGTATATATATGTATATATATATATACATATATATGTGTGTGTGTGTGTGTGTGTATATATATATATATATATATATTCCCCCCCACAGGTACAATCTAGAAAGTAATTAATTTTCTCAGAAATACAGGACCCAAAAAAGAATTTGACATATAACATTCACCATTTACAAGGAGCATGTACTAAGCCGGACATTGCACTAGGTGCTTTGCATGGAAAACCATAAGAATAATACATTCTATGAGATACATGTTACCAGTACGTAATCCCCCTTATTCATGGGGAATATATTCTAAGATCCCTACTGAATGCCTAAAACAGATGGTACCGAACCCTATATATACTATATTTCTTCCTTTACATACATACCTATGATAAAGTTTTGTTTAGAAATTAAGCACAGTAAGAGATTAACAATAATAACTATTAATAAAACAGAACAATTATAACAATATACTGTAGTAAAAGTTATGTGAATGTGGTATCTCTTTCTCAAAATAGCTTACTGTGCTGTACTCACCCTTGTGGTGATGTGAAATGATAAAATGCCTACATGATGAGATCAAGTGAAGCGAATGATGTAGGCATTGTGACATAGCATTAGGCTACTATTGACCTTCTGAAGATATGTGAGAGGGAAGATCAACTGCCTCCAGACTGTGCTTGACCCTGGGTAACTGAAATCACAGAAAGTGAAACTGCCAGTTAGGGGAGGACTTCTGTACTCCCATTGTAAACAGAGGAAAATCAAAGGATGGAAATTAAGTAATTTCTTTTTTTCTTTTTAAGATTTTCTTAATTTATTAGAGAGAGAGTGCCCGAGAGAAAAAGAGCCGGGAGAGAGGCAGAGTGAGAGAGAGAAGTAAGCTCCCTGCTAAGCAAGGAGCCTGACTTGAGGCTCCATCCCAGGATGCCAGGATCATAACCTGGGCCGAAACCAGACACTCAACCAACTGAGCCACCCAGGCACCCCGACATTAAGTAATTTCTATAAAATCACACGGTCACAGAAACAGCAGCAGGATTTGAACCTAAGTCAGCATGCCTGGGAGGCCCAAGTTCCTAACCACAATTTGTACCACACACGTTTAATTGATATTAGATAATAGTTTGTGTTTACTGTATAATAACAGGATTAATTTACCTTTTCTCATGAAGGTAAAATATCCAGCAGCACCTTCTAATTGATACTTATCCTCCAAAATTGCTTTTCAAATCTTCTGATTTATTCCAAAGAAACCAATTTTTAATGTTTCCTTAATAAAAAAACTCATGTTCTTTGCATACAAAAAGAATGTTCTAGTCTTAATAACTAAACCCCAGTACAATTTTCTAACCAAAACGGTGTGTACAGTTATACCAATGTAAATTTTTAACATCAGAAAATGCGGGGTGCCTAGCTGGCTCAGTCAGTAGAGCATGCAACTCTTGATCTCAGGGTTGTGAGTTTGAGCCCCGCAGTGGGTGTAGAGATTACATAAAAATAAAATCTTTTTTAAAATAAATAAATAATAAAATCAGAAAATGCTATTGATCTTTTAGTGGAATAAATGTGGGAGTTGCTTTATTTTTAATTCCACAGAAAATGTTCACAAATAATAAAACAGATACAGAATTTATTACAGTTTTTTTTAAATGAGTGATAAAATAATTCTCTTTTCAAGTCTTTCAATCTTTCTGATTCTATCTGGGCAGAAGTCTCAGTTGGGTGCTGTCATGTCTTAACACCTTTCTTCACAGCTGCTGCTCTCTTATTCTTTGTTAAGGAGAGCTCCAAGCCTCTGGTACCAGTGCCCGTCTAGAATTATTTCATTTTTATTGGTAGCTATTTAAGTTTATGATCTAAAGATTTCTTTTTAAAAGAATTTATAGCATGGTGATTGTAGTTAATAATGCTGTATTGTATATTTGAAAGTTGCTAAGAGAGTAAATCTGGAAAGTTTTCATCACCAGAAAAAGATTTGTAACTATATATGGTGACAGATGTTAACTAGATTTATCATGATGACCATTTTGCAATATATACAAATATCAAATCATTATATTGTACACTGAAACTGCTACAATGTTGTAAATCAATTATAACAAAAAAAAAATTTTACTCAGTAAAGAAAATAGGCTTATACAGAATTGTAAAGTAATTGTATAGGTGATATGAAAACATAGCATGGGGGTGCCTGGGTGACTCAGTTGTTAAGCATCTGTCTTCGGCTCAGGGTGTGATCCCAGAGTCCTGGGATCGAGCCCCACATCAGGCTCCTCCTATGGGAGCCTGCTTCTTCCTCTCCCACTCCCCCTGCCTGTGTTCCCTCTCTCGCTGGCTGTCTCTCTCTCTCTGTCAAATAAATAAATAAAATCTTAAAAAAAAAAAAAGAAAAGAAAAGAAAACATAGCATGAGTCATGAAATCATAGGGAAAGAATGACTAAGGTGTGCCGAGATATAATCGTATGACATTCCATTACTCAGTGCCTACATTTGAGACAGGGTTCAAAGACAATGCTGTTGAGGTAGGTTTTTAACTCAAAGATTTTTTTATTTTCCTCTCTGTAGTGGAACACATGATCCAGAAGAACCAGTGTCTCTTTACCAATACCCAGTGTAAGGTTTGCTGCGCCTTGCTCATTTCTGAGTCCCAGAAGCTGGCACACTACCAGGTATGCCATTGTACCTTTAGAAATACTCTACTTCCCAAAAAAAAAAAAAAAGAAAAGAAAAAAAAATAAATACTTTACTTTCCACACTCAGTGCCAAGCCCTCACTTCTCCCTGGCTTGCGCAATGAAGTGTATGTAATTCTTTCTTAGCCACCCAGACACTGCCACCATGCGTGTTGACTGTGACTTGAGGGTTGACTTAATTTTTCTGTGTCTCATTTCTCCCATCCAAATCAGGATCATCATACTTACATCTTCCCTTTCAGTATGGTATAGTAGAAAGTATGCACTTTGGTTTTAAATAGACCTGAGTTAGAATCACAACTCTGCTGCTCATCTGGGGCTAGAAACCTCACCATCTTCAGCCTTAGTTTCCTTATCTGTTAAGATAGAGATGATGGTAATTTTCTCATAGATTGCTGTAAAGGTTAGATTTGATAGCATGTAAAGTGCCTTGAACAGAGTAGTAGCTCAATAAACTAGGTTTCTTCCCCCACCTTCTCCTCCTCAAAAGTTTTTGTGAGGATGGATCAGATGAAATTCTAGTATTTTTGAGTGCCTTAGATATGAAATGGCATTTGGCTATTTTTGATCTTTTTCCTGGGTTCTTGCAGAGCAAAAAACATGCCAACAAAGTGAAGAGATACCTAGCAATCCATGGAATGGAGACATTAAAAGGGGAAACGAAGAAGCTAGACTCAGATCAGGTAATCCAGCTGCCATGTTGAGACTGCTCGCTTCCTGATGAAGCCAACAGGCAGGTTGGTGTGGTGGAAAAAAGGTGGGCTTTGAGTCCGACTGAATTGACTTCAAATCCTGGCCATGTTGTGTGACTTGGACAAGTCTTGTCCCTTCTCTGAGCCTTGATTTCTTCCTCCCTAAAAATGAGAATGCTAATATCAACTATCTTTTAAGATTTTACCAAACTAAAATGAGGGAAGGTTTATAAAAAGCACCAAACACAGAGCCTGGCACATAGTAGGGCTCAGTAAATGGAGCCATTGTTATGCATTACCACCCAGTGGTTTATTGGAGCAGGACAAGAAGCTGCTTATTCACTACTCAAGGAGAAAAAGGGGAAGGAAACCAGGCTGCTTGCTTTCTTGAAATGGGAGGGAAAGAGCTTAGTTCAGCACTTGAATGTTTTGAATAAACAAGTGGAAGAAACACCTTTCCAAATGCCTGCTCATGGGAGGCATTATTTTTGTTCCATGGGGGGTTGTTCAAATGTCATGGGATGAGAAGCCCACCAAAAAGGGCCCGATACCAGCTCTGCAACTTACTGGTTTGGTGACTTTGGGCAAATCACTTACGTCTCTGTACTTTACCCATAAAATGGAGATAATAATTCATACCTTTTAAGGGTATTATGAGGTAAAATTCCAATTCCTAGTGGATGCTCAGTGAATGAAAATTTACAGATTGCCTCCTATTATGGTGGCCGCAGGTTTGGAAGGGCCTTACTCATCCCTTCTCCAACGCGCTGGACCCATCCCCTAGTTGCCCTTCTGCTTATGATTTAGAATTCAGAAAGACAAGACCAACTCGATGACTCCAGACAAGTTACTTCACCTCTTTGTATCTGGATTACTTCAACCTCAGTAGTTCAAATGAAGTTACTGACATTCCCCTTTCTCTACAACAAATAATTATCTAGTCCAAAATGTCAGTAGTGCCAAAATTGTAAACTGCTCTTGGAATGAATACTTTATTCACAGATCAGACCTCAGAGAGGGACTGGGAGTGCTTAACATAGGCTTGAAATACATGGTTTTCTGGCCTAATCACAATCAACAGATAAAACCCAAATATCTGCTTCTTCAGCAAACCCTGAATATCTGCTATGTGCCAGATTCCAGCAGAGTGCTAAGGATAGGAAACAAAGATGAGTCCAATGGCCCATGCCCAAAGTCTCCTAAGCTGTGACACTGTCAGATTGAATGACAAGTGGTATGATAGAGGTCTGTTTAATGTACTCTGGGCATGCAAAGGTGGAACAAGATTAACTTTCTATACCCATACAGAACAGCTCGATAATTGTGTACTGAATGATTTTTTTTGAGTAATAGTCTCCCAGAAGTGATATATATGTATATGGGCCTTGAAGGCTAAGCAGATACATGCCAGGCAGGAAAAAAGGAAGATCATTCTAGGTAGCAGGAATAGCCCAAGCAAAGCAAAGAAGCAACAGAGAATAAAGTGGGGAATGGTTAGTAGAGCCTGCAATGAAGTACCTGGAGAAAGATCCAGAAAGGTAGGTTGGGGTTAGTGTATGAAGGGGGCCTGAAATGCCCATTCTTCTATGGGCAGTGGGGAACCATTGAAGATTTTCTGGCTGGGCAGTGGCGTGATCAGACCTGTGTTCTTTCTCCCAACCAGAAGAGCAGCAGAAGCAAAGACAAGAACCAGTGCTGCCCCATCTGTAACATGACCTTTTCCTCCCCTGTCGTGGCCCAGTCGCACTACCTGGGGAAGACCCACGCAAAGAACTTAAAGCTGAAGCAGCAATCCACTAAGGTGGAAGGTACTGGTTTTCCTGAGTAGTGCTATATCGGTACCCCTCCCATCCTCAGGGCACCAATGCCAGGTGCTCCCAGAAACACTCACTGGGGCCACGGACTTGGAGAGGTTGAACTACTTTTGAGAGTCCTTAAAAATATCAAAGTAGACCCAGCTTCAGTGAAATGCAGCCTCCGAGTTGTGCTCACCTAACCTCCCTTTCTTTAGTTACATCAGTTTTTCTCTGTAGAAGCATTTTAGCCCTGAGCTTTTGTCCTGACAAATAATTATAATTGGGGGGGGGGGGGCGCCTGGGTGGCACAGCGGTTAAGCGTCTGCCTTCGGCTCAGGGCGTGATCCCGGCGTTCTGGGATCGAGCCCCACATCAGGCTCCTCCGCTATGAGCCTGCTTCTTCCTCTCCCGCTCCCCCTGCTTGTGTTCCCTCTCTCGCTGGCTGTCTCTATCTCTGTCAAATAAATAAATAAATCTTAAAAAAAAAAAAATAATTATAATTGGGAGTGCCAGATTCCTCCAGGCCATACCATGAGACCATTCTATCTCCTACCTCTCCCACTTAGATTTTTCCCGCCCAGCTTCCACCTGCCCTTATTACCATGTGTTCCAAGTTGAAAGCTAAATCCTTGTCTTTTTTGTGTGCTCAGGTTATGCCCTGCTCACTTTAATCCTCAAAGCTGCCTGTTCTCCTCAAGACAGGAACTTGCTTTTCAAAGCGGGATACTTTAGTGCTGCCACTACTGCCCAGCAAGCCGTGTTTGCAACTGCCATGAATTCATTCCCAGTGCAGTGACTTCTGAAATAGTCCCCTTTATCTTGTCACCATGGTACTCAACCCTCACTCTCATCTCATTAACTCCTGACTTTCTGGAATTTTTAACCTGTGCTAACTACAGTTGGTCAAGAATGAAAGTTCTTTGATTTTTATTTCATTTTTTTCTTGGTAATTTTTGCTTCTTTATTTATTTTGGACCAAGAAGGAGACTAACTGTACTATTTATAATACTTATTATTCTTTTTTATAATACTGTATTATGAAAACAAGACAACAATGTTTTGGAAGACATTGAAGATAAGGTGAAAAATCACTCATAATTATACCCTCTTAACACACCCAAATCTAATTCATGCTATGAAACAACAATATGGACTTTGAGGTCATAGACATGCAGGCTTAAATCCTGGTGCTGCTATTTACCATCTGTATGACTTAACTTCTTTGTACCTGAGTTTCCTCACCTATAAAATGTTAATAATACTATCTAGTTTATGGGTTGTGAGGATGAAATAAAGTATATAAGGAACCTAGGACATAATAGATGCTCAGTAAATGACAGCTGCTGCTGTTAGTATTATCACCATCATCAAGGTAGCCAGCGAGTGGAATCCCCTTATGAAATGTAGTATTTGGTCAAGCATCCAACACCTGGAGCATGTCATTGGCCTTGCTTATGGTTTGTTCATCATTAAGTTATGCTAGTACAAATTGCTTTTGTTTAAAACTGATGTTGGGGGCACCTGGCTGGTTCAGTCAGTGCAGCATGTGACTTGATCTGGGGGTCATGAGTTCGAGCCCCACATTTTGTGTAGAGACTGCTAAAAAAAATGCATAAACTTAAAAAAAAAGTCGGTTTAAAACATCAGGCCTAGGGAAACTACCTTAAGAACAGAATTTTATAAGGTCATTTATCTTTATATGGATTGATCTTTTCCATAAATGGGAAAGTTCCCTGGAATATGCCAGGTCCCGAAGATTCCATACAAAGAGGTTATTTTCCATATTCATTTTCAGCCTTTGCCACATACAGATAAGTTTTTATATAGTCGTAATCAAAGTGCGTCTACCATTTGTATCCACGTACCATTTTACTTTTCACTGGATTTTGTAGTTTAAGCACATTTCCATGTTATTATGTGAGTGTAGAACTCTATTTCTGAAATTAAACATTTTTCTAATGTAAAAGTAATAGAAGCATGTTGTAGAAAATATGGAAAATATAGTTATATGAAAAGAAAACGTACCTATAATTTTGCCATTCAGGGATAACCACTGTTAACATTTTGGAGTACTGTTTCTCCTATAATCTTTTATTATGTGCATGTGTGTATATCTGTGTGTATAGTTGTTTTATGTATATCCAGATTAAATCCATATATATATGTGCATATAAACAGAATACTTTAAATGACCGTATTGTGTTTATAAAAATGATACTCACTATGCATACTCAGTAGGAGTAATTCTAGCACAAACAATGCAAAAAGTACAAAGAAGAAAGTAAAATATCCCCAAAAAGAGAAACACTATTAATATATTGGTGACATTTCCAAATATTAGTATACACATAAAGATTCTGCATATATCTTTTAACAATGATAAGATCATATTGTGTGTACTTTATATACTTTCTGTTTAATACAACATTTGTATTTCCCCATGTTACTAAAAACTTTTTCATAAGCATTTTAATGACTATATAATAGCCCATCATACCACATTTAACCATTCCTCTAATGTTGAATTTTCCCCTCCCCCTTTTTGGATATTTATAAGTAATAGTACAGCAAACATCCCTGTAGAAAACTCTTTCCATATTTCAAACTGTTTCCTGAGAGAAGACCCCCATAGTGATTTCTTGGCTGTCCATGAAGCAGTTCCTCCAACTTTACTTAACCATTTACCTCTGATGCTTCTCTTCAGTATCTTTTAAAGAATAACCTTTTTATGTCTTAACGACCATTATCGTCTCCCCTTTGTGATGTGAAAAATCTACATTCATTGTAGAAAAGTTGGAAAATACTGAAAAGCACCCTTTTACTCTATGCCTTTGGCCTTTTTTTCCATGCATCACCAGTATGTTTTTTCATTTGTTTATTTTACAAAATTGAGGACATAAGAAACAGATTGCTGTATAACCTGCTTTTTTTTTAACATAACACCACATATAGAATATTTTCTCATATATTAACTATTCTACAACATGCGCATTACTTTTCAAGTGACTTGCTAATAAAACAATGGACAGGGAAAATCATGGTCAGGAAAATTGAGATTCCTATGCTGGAAAACCATTGTGAGAAAAGCCAGGAGTTTCCTCTGGCTTGCTAAAAATCCTCAAAACTTCCCCCATTGTGGGGCGCCTGGGTAGCGCAGTCGCAGTCGTTAAGCTGCCTTCGGCTCAAGGCATGATCCTGGCGTTCCGGGATCAAGTCCCACATCAGGCTCCTCGGCTGGGAGCCTGCTTCTCCCTCTCCCTCTCCCCTGCTGATTTCCCTCTCTCGCTGGCTGTCTCTCTGTCACATAAATAAATAAAATCTTTAAAAAAAAAAAACTTCCCCCATTGAAGTGGTCCCGGGATGAACAAGCATCTGAGCCATCTGTCTGAGTGCTGCTAAGCCCCACTTCTCTTCCACCATTGGTGGGGGTTCTACACCACATTTTTAAAGCAGCGGTTACTAGGTTGACAGCATTCTAGACACATGGACGCATTGGCGAGTCTTGGCATCCACTTCATAAAGCAGCAGTCTGGCCTGCCATCGGTATCGGGACTTTTGTTGACCCACAGGGGCTTGTGCATCTACCTATAACAGATTCTAATTAACTGAATTCATTGACCAAAGCCAGGGATGTTTTCTGAAGGTGAAAGCATGAACTGTGGCCCTCAGGTTACCCTACCACATTTTGGCAGCCTGGCATAGCAAAGACAGCATAGTCTTTAGGGTCACACAGGCAGGTTCACTCACTAGCAGGATGATCTTGGACACGTCGCTTTACCCATCTGACCCTTGGTTTTTCTCTATAATGTGGCACAATGATACCTATCTCATGGATAGTTCTGAGGACCAGAGGAGGAAATAATATGTACAAAGCATATAACTAAAGGTCATTGTTATCCCCTCTCTCCCCTACTCAGCCTAGAAGGCAGTGTAACCCAAAAGGCCTCCCTAGTACGGTTGCCTTTTCTAAATGACCCTGCAGGTCCTCAGGCCCTCAGTTGCTACATCTGTGCATTGGCTCCCAGCTCTGTAACTAGGGCACTTTGAGGATGGGAATAAAATACCCAAGTTTCTTGTCCCACTTTTTGTGAAGTTCTCAGGAATTCTGAGGGATGAAAAGACTACAAACCTGTACATTTCTAGTCTATTGTAATTTGGCGGCTTGATAGCAAAAGCCTCCTCAGAATAGGAGAAAATCAGGATTCATGTACCTGAAGTAGGGGAAGCTGCTGACCAAGTAGCTGGTCTTTGAGCTCCCCCAAATCTTCCCAGTTTTCCCAGTTAGAGAAGTCTTTCCCTGTGTGATTCGCACAGACAGTGCCACATCTGCAAGTGTGTTAGTGACCCTTTCTTTCCATTCAGCATTCTGAAAAGAAAGCTTGGCACCTTCTGGGTCTTTTCATTGTTTCTGTTTGAACTCTCTCACCGCAGCTCTGTCGAAACGCCTTACAAACCCTTTCCTTGTGGCCTCCACCTTAGCCTTGCACCAGAATAGAGAGATGATAGACCCAGACAAGTTCTGCAGCCTCTGCCATGCGACTTTCAACGACCCTGTCATGGCTCAACAACATTATGTGGGCAAGAAACACAGGAAACAAGAAACCAAGCTCAAACTCATGGCACACTATGGGCGGCTGGCAGACCCTGCTGTCACTGACTCATCAGGTAAGGGGGCCCAGCTCACATCCAGAGCTGGATCAGGGCATGACCACTGGAGTTCCCCAGACTATCAAGGCTATGCCCTTTCTTCCTGACATCTCCTAAAGCAGGCGTTGCAAACTCAAATGGCTATAGAAACCAGACAGGACATTTAAATGAGTGAAAGAGCCAAGAGGGGATTTGATGAGCTGAAGAGTACATGCCTCTCCTAGGCAGCTCCAGCTAGTTACTACCATATCTTCAGTTTTTCAAAAGAATCTAGAAAGTCAGATTTCTTTAAGAATTCCCCTCATTTTTAGGGGCGGCGGGCTGGCTCAGTCAGTAGACCAGGTGACTCTTGGTCTTGGGGTTGTGAGTTCAAGGCCCATGTTGGGTGTAGAGATTACTTGAAAATAAATTCTTAAAAAAAAAAAAAATTCCCCTCAGTTTTAAATGTGCTACCAAATTTTAAAAATGTTAAACCCTGTGTGAGTCAAACCTGTCTGCAAGCCAGGTTTGGGTCAAGGGCCACCAGTTTGCAACCTCTGATTTAAGCTCCCTGTCATCCACATTCCTGTGTGAAGACCTCAGGGCCCCTCATCTCTCAGCAACTCAGGCCTGCCTATATCCCTGCGATAGGGTGGTGAAGGATACCACTCTGACTCAGAGAACATTAGTTTTTCCCTGACTTCAGGATGCCAGTCAGCGGGCACCTGGGTGGCTCAGATGGTTAAGCATCTGCCTTCAGCTGAGGTCATGATCCCAGGGTCCTGGGATCAAGCCCCGCATCAGGCTCCCTGCTCGGCGGGGAGCCTGCTTCTTCCTCTCCCTCTACCATTCCCCTTGCTTGTGCTCTCTTGCTGTCTTTGTCAAATAAATAAATAGAGTCTTAAAAAAAAAAAGATGCCAGTCAGCATCATGGGAGTAAGCATTCATGAAAAGTTAAGAACCCTTCCCATCATAGTAACTACTTATGGCTTATAGTAAGAGTGTGGGAGGGGAAGACTATTATTTTCTCTTTCATTCAGTCGGTAAATGTTTATTGAGCACCTACTGTGTTCCCTCATTGAGGTGCAGTAGTGACCAAGGCTGACACAGTCCCTGTCTCTTGGAGCCTACATGAGCATTCATATGGGTCCTCGGGGGTCCCCACCGAGGCCATGGAGATGCAGCACCAGACAGCCAACACTCGCGGCCCCCATGGTAGCCGAGGACAAACAACTGGGCCTCGGGGAGCCCGCTGCTCCTGGTCGTCTGTGCTCTTGCCACAGTCCTAGAAAGGCGAACTCCCAGATGCTGTAGATGTGCCAGATCACATGTGAGCAAGGGGAGAGGTCATGCCTCTCTAACAATCCCCAAACCCAGAGCAGTCATACAGCACAGGTCATCACTCAGCAGCACTGACAAGATGAGATGGGCATGAAACAGTGGCTTCAGCAGGGTGCTGAGGAGTGCTCTTCCGATGCCACTGAAGGACGCTGCTTTACAAACCTCTTCAAAATTGGATATTTACTTGGTGTTCCCACATACAAGCAGTGCCTTCCCCTTGAACAGCATCAGCCCCGTATGCTGAGGCATCTGGAAACTTCAGAACCCCGCTCCTCAGAACCGTTCTTCTATGACACCCTGCTGTTTTGGCCTGAGACTGATAGAAACAACACAGCACCCAGCTGGCGTGACCTAGGGCTCTCTTACAGCTGACCCTTCTTTGCTCCAGCTCCTGGCCCTCCTTTATTTGGCCCTGCCCTGGTCTTTTCCTCATTATCTTAGGATGTCTTAGGCACTGGCGCGTTTTAGGCTGCTTATCTTAACTTGTATCTTAAGCCAAAGTCTCCTTCCTATATCTAGTCCTCCATTTGTCTAAGGCTAATTACCATACTTAATCCTAGAACTGTATCCTAGGTCCTTTTTTCTTGCTTAAGGCACCTGACTGCTTTACAGATCAGCCAAAATTTTTCATAAAAACCTAGGCAGGGGGTAGGAGTATCACACCCCCTTCGATATTAACATATATATTATAATTTAATTCCCACAGCATTCCTAAAAATAAGTATGATTTTCTCATTTCACAGATAAAGAAGTTGAGACTCAGAGTGACTTGCCTAAGGTCATACAGCTGATAGGACCTGATGTTGTTAAGTAACAGTATCAATATGTGTCTCTGGCTCTGTCTGGTTCCAAAACTTACACTCCTCCAAAACTTACAGCTCTGAGTATACTTGGCAGGAGGCTTTCCAACTACCTGACATCAGTGGAGGCACTGAACCTACTCTGACCCGCTTACCCACAGAGGAGGGATGCTGATCTAGGACATGCAAAGCAGTGACTTTAGCTGACAGGGACTCCGCCTTAGCAAAGGTGTTAAGTGTGTTAGCAGCTTGACTTTTCCCTGCCAGCCTCTTCCAAAGCTTGTTTGTTCATTCAGTCAGGCATCCTACACTTAGCTCTTGCTGCTGCAGTCCAGGCTTAAGCTAGATGCTCTCACATGTAATTACCTGATTTAATCCTCACAGCAGCTCTGTTGTGCAAGTTTGATTATTCCCATTTTACAAATGAGGTCATTAGGATCAGAAAGATAAGGTGATTTGTCCGGAGTCCCACACTAGGCAGCAGCAGAGCCAGCACTGAAACTTAGGTCAAGTTCTATGTTGGGTCCAGAGAATAGTTTTCATGGGGCTCTTGTCAATGTGTCTCATGACAAGTATGAGTCAAATGTGAGATGACCCAGAGTGTCCAGATCTCTCCACCAAGGAGAAGATGCAGCATCCACCAAGCAGAGCAAAGACTTGGAGTTTGCTTTGTAATCAAGGCTCACATTTCTCTTGTTTATCCAAGAATATCAAAACTAAAGCCTGCATATCATTCAGGCAGCCAAATCCTTCCAAATGCCAGAGCATTCAACATCCCCAGGTTACTAGGATCCTCCTTGGCTTTACCCCATCATTTTCTCTCCCTGTTTAGGGCCTTTCCTCCCACACAGAACAGGTCTGCTTTCTCTGCCCCATACTGATCCGGTCTCTTCAACCACTATATAGGACAGGTTTTCAGGTCTTGTTAAATTCATATATAGTCAAGAAATATTTGTTGGGTTCTTTCCTAATATATGCCAGGCATTGTATATATGGTAGTAAACAAGACAGGTACTGTCTATGTTCTCATAGAGCTTAGAGGTTAGCAGAGAAGCTAGGCATTGATAAATAACTACAAGTGTGACAAGCTTTAGAAAAGAAAACAAGGGGCGCCTGGGTAGCGCAGTCGTTAAAGCGTCTGCCTTCGGCTCAGGGCGTGATCCCGGCGTTCCGGGATTGAGTCCCACATCGGGCTCCTCCGCTGGGAGCCTGCTTCTTCCTCTCTCACTCCCCTGCTGTGTTCCCTCTCTCGCTGGCTGTCTCTCTGTCACATAAATAAATAAAATCTTTAAAAAAAAAAAAAAAGAAAAGAAAACAAATGGGGCACGTGGCTGGCTCAGTCAGGAGAGTGTGAGACTCTCTTTTATTTTTAAGGGTTTTTTTTTATTTATTTGTCAGAGAGAGAGAGAGCACAGCAGGGGAAGCAGTGACCAGAGGGAGAAGCAGGCTCCCCTCCAAGTAGGGAGCCCAATGCAGGACTCCGTCCCAGGACCCTGGGATCATGACCTGAGCCGAAGGCAGACATTTTGACTGAGCCACCCACACGTCCCGAGTGTGCAACTCTTGATCTCAGGGATTACTTAAAAATAAAATATTTTTAAAAAAAGAAAAGAAAATGGGGTGCCTGGGTGGAGCAGTCAATTAAGCATCAACTTTTGGTTTCAGCTAAGGCCATGATCTCAGGGTTGTGAGATGAGATCAAGCCCCTTATTGGGCTCTGCACTACCGATGGATTCTGCTTAGGACTCTCTCTGCCCCTACCCCCTGCTCTCGCTTTCTCTTTCTCTCAAATAAATAAATAAATCTTTTTAAAAGTGGGGGGGCACCTGTGTGGCTCAGTCAGTTGAGCGCCTGGCTTTTGATTTTGGCTCAGGTCATGATCTCATGGTCCTGGGATTGAGCCCCATATCTGGCTCCTCGGGGAATCTCCTCTCCCTTCCTCTCCCTCTGCTCCCCGCTCGTGCACACGTGTGCACTCTCTCTCTCAAATAGACAAATCTTAAAAAAAAAAAAAAAAAAAAAGGAAACAAATGGGATAACTTAAGATGGGGGAGGAGCAGGGATCAAGGAAGGCTTCCCAAAGTGTAAGGAGAATAGTGTTGGGCCAAACGATCCTGGGAAGATGAGCAAACATCCAGTTATGGTGTTGTTGGTAATGTTAAGGATTTGGGCCTTTATCCTAAGAGCATTGGGAAGCCACTGACAGTTTGAGCATTATTAGATCATTCTGCTTACAAAGTGGAGAATGTTTGGAACAGGGAGGAAGGGGAGTGGGGAGACCCCAGCAATGAGGATATTGGATATTGAAGATGGGAGCTTGGACTAAGGTAGCAGTGGAGAAGGTAGACAGAAGTAAATGGATTCAAGAGCTATTTGGAAGTAGAATTGCCAGGATTTGGCCATCAAATGTGGGAGGTGAGGGGCACCTGGCTGGGTCAGTCAGTAGAGCGTGCAATTCTTGATCTTGGGTTCAAGCCCCATGTTGGGTGTAAGAGATTACATAAAAATAAAATCTTTACCAAAAAAAAAATGTGAAAGGTGAAGGAAAGGGCATAGTCAAGGATGATAACCAGATTTAGTCTTAAGCTATTAGGTAAACCTGAAGCCAGGTTTCATCAGCTTAAGTTTAAGATCTCATATCCGTGAGATATCCAAGTAGACAGTTGGATAAATAGGTCTAGACCTCAGTGGAGAGGTCTGGGTTAGAGATACTGCCATTTGGTAGGTCAGTAGCTGTTAAATATTGGTAGTTCCATATGTTTTAGACGGTAATTAAACTCAGGGGAATGAGTGAGACCCCCCTAGAGAGTTTAGAGAGAGAAGAACTGAGGAGCTAAAATTCAGCCTTCTGGAAATTCTGTCCATTAATGTCTAAAAAGAACCTGAATTCTGACTGCAGTGATTTCCCTTAAATTCATTCAAGGAAATACCGGAAGATGCGAAGGAAACAAGTGTAGCCGTAACGTCGGCTCGTTTATCGCAGTAGAAGCGACCGTCGGTGTTCGCAGTAGCCTCAGCTGCCGTGGGAGCCTGGTTAAAAGATACCCTCCACCTCTTTACCAGACTGACGCACGGAACCTGTGAAAGTAAAATAATGCTAGTGATGAAAGCTCACGTTTGTTGAGCACTTACTATGTGTCAAATACTTTTACTTAAATCATTACAATAACCTTATGAGGTTGATACTAATATTAACCCCATTTTATAGGTAAGGAACCTGAGTCTCAGAGAAGCCCCACTTTTACAAATGAGGAAACCAAATCTCAGAGAGGTTAAGTAACTGGCCTGTGGTCCTACAGGTAAGAAATGATAGAGCTGGGATTTGAGCCCAGGTGACCTCACTCTGGAGTTGTGAAGCTTTAGGATGGCAGATGATTGGGAAAGCGTCAGAACCAGAGGGCTCTTGAAGTTACGTGTACAGCTGTCTTTCTTGTACAGCTAACATTTGGCATGCTAGAATAAGTATAGCCTTTGTGGCCAGCCAAGCCTGAGTTTGCCACTTCCTAACTCAGTGTTCTTAGACATGTGACTGTGCCTTATTTTCCTCATCTATAAAATAATGGTGATGATTCTCACAGGATCGTCATGAGGGCCAAACAAAACTATATAGTGTGTATGGCCTATATCAGATACTTGGTTGATAATACTACTTTTTATTATAAGTATTATGGTTATAAGTTACGGTGTAATTGGCTTATAGTTGAGAAAAGCTGAGGATCAGGAAGGGATTTAGCCAAGATCACATGAAGGCAGAGCCAGGAGTCCAGCTCCATATTTTGGTTCCTGACCCACGCTCTCTACTAGACCATGTCAACAAAGACCACTTTGTCATTGGATCAGCCCTGGTAGTAAGACGGGGTGTCTGTGAGTCCCAAGGTAGAAAGATAGATTAATTTTCATAGCAGGCATTCTCATTAATTACTGTTATTACAAGCCCAAGGAGAGTGGCAGTTTCCCAGAGATCTCTCAGTGAAGGGCATTCTTAATGAGGCCGCTTAGCAGAGTCAAGGTAGAAAAGACAGTTACACCAAATGTCACGTCTTTGTTCTGTCAATCTTTTATTTACTCAGCAGACAGCTACTGTGGACCAGGTTCAATGCTGGGGGTGCTGCAGGGGATGAGGATGTTCCCAACCCCAGGAAGTACATAGGCACACAGCCTGTGCCCCCTGAGCATTGAGGCCTGTGGGATTCTCATCAGGGCCAACCACCTAACCTCACCCACCATCCATCCTCAGAAGGGCATTTACTGTCAAGAGCAGCAGTGCCCAGGTCCCATTTTATTGGATAACTAAGCATCTTGATTTTTCTGTGTGTTTCAGCTGGGAAGGGCTACCCCTGCAAGACGTGTAAGATAGTGCTGAACTCCATAGAACAGTATCAAGCTCACGTCAGCGGCTTCAAACACAAGAACCAGTGAGTAACCGTGCTTTGAAATTCAGGGGTCTGCGACAGGAGCTCAGGGCTTCTAAATAAAAACAAAGCCAGGTGTTCCTTTGCTAAAATGGACTCCTGACAGCCTTTTCTCAGTCAACAGAAGATCCATCAGTTAACAGAAAGAAGTGTCTCCTCTGTACGTTTCTCTCCCGTCAGCTTCTCTGCAGCCTTTGGACCTGCTGGGCTGAAGGTTTTAGTAGAGAAATAGTTTCCTTGGCGGTCTCCTAAAAGTACTTCGATTTCCTGCCCTTTAGCAGTCTGACTGGGGAAGCTTTTTTTTTCCCCCACTATTGGCCTGAAGAACCTAGTCTCGATTGCCATCAATCCTATGGCAAGAGCTCCCTCTACAGGTTATTACCAAATATGACCAGGTTTGTTCATTCCTTGGTCAAGTATTTACTGAACACCGTCTGAGTGTTGGCCAGAGACCCAGTCCCTGCTCTCGTGACCTTACATTCTGATGTTCTGATGGGAGGAGACAAACAATAAGCAAGTGAACAACCAGTAATTACTAATTGTGATAAGTGCTTTGAAGGGAAGAAGTAAACAGAATCCGTCATCTGTTCAGAATAACCTTGAAAATGACTAGCATTCTTTGAGCCCCTA
This sequence comes from Ursus arctos, assembly GCF_023065955.2. Lineage (NCBI taxonomy): Eukaryota > Metazoa > Chordata > Mammalia > Carnivora > Ursidae > Ursus > Ursus arctos. The sequence continues at coordinate 62,679,056 of NW_026622819.1, forward strand.
TTCTGTTACAGGGCATATGGCAAGCCAATTCTCTCAGATAACCCTCACAACAGCCCTAGGTAGAAGGGATTATTACTACAGAGGCAAGCACCATTCCAAGTGACAGTACGAGGCAGAGCCTATAATTCAAACCAAGGCTTGTCTGGCCCACAGCACACTCCGCCCAGGCATCCTGCTTACAAGGGGGCTGTGGCACCGTGTGACGTGAGGAGGCTAGGGCCTGGCCAGGGGAGGGCTCACGTGATCCTGCGCCTTCCTCTCAGAAGGGCGCTGGGCAGTGTGGACAGTGCGCCACTGCGTAACTTTCTGGAATGGGACACCCTGCATTTTACAGCTGAGGAGACTGAGTTCCAGGCAAGCGAGTCTACGAAAATGATTGCGTTGACTTTGGTGGTAGGCGCTGTATTGTTCACAGAGCTGAAGGAATTAAAGGTGGTGGAAACACAGAATATTAGAGTCAAAATGTCCTTGGTCCTCTTTGCCTGAAGTTTCCCCTCCCACATCGCAGCAGATCTTCTTATTTATTTGTGTATAGATCTTAAATTGGGAGGACTCTCGAGGTTTCTTTTGATGAATTTGGCACAAGCCCCCGCAATCCAGCCTGGGGCTCACTCCCATTTTAACATACCTCCCATGCAGCGTGACTGGTGGCAGTTTCATCAGACTACCTGGAACCAGCCAGAGCCCTACCCTGGGGCCACCCCATCTTAAAAATGCTAGTATTTACTGTTTTTGTCCTACACTTTTAGCTTTGTGACTTGGGGTGAGTCAGTAAACCTCTCTGAACCTCCACTTCCTTTTCTGTGAGATTATAGATACAATTTGTGAAACACCTAATTTAATCTCATTTAATTCACAATAGCAGCTCTGAATTAAAGACACAGAAACCCCCCTTTTCCAACCCAAGGAAACCTAATGTCAGGTAGGTTAAGTGACTTGCCTAAGATTGCTTAGTTACTTGGAGTTAGACCCAGAATTCAAATCTTTTGATTCCAAAGTGCATTCATTTTGCTCTGCCATTCCAAATGGAGCTCCTTTTCCTCACCTTGTAGGGTAACATGAAAGTTAGAGATAATGTGTGTGTACTGCTAGTACCAGAAAGGGGAGCTATTAGAGATAAGTTGTCATTCATTCAACAAATATTTATGGAGTACCTATTATGATTATGTGCCAGGCCCTGTTTGGGGCACTAGGGCTAGAGTAGGAACCAAGACCAGTAGTGTTCCCTGATCTTTTGGATCCCCGTCTAGTGGCAGAAGCAGACCCTAAACAAATCCATACACGGATAAGACAGCATCAGGTGTTGCTAGATGCTCAGAGAGAGAGAGAGAGACAGGAGAGACACTTCTGACTCAGTGTGAGGGGAGAGTGGTCAGTCTGTACTGTCCGGATCATATAGAGCCCTGTAGGCAGAATAAATGGTATAGTGGAGAGACATGGGCTGCCATCCTGAATCAACCACACTTTCAAAAAGCTTGGGGGGGGGGAAGGGGGTAAAAATAACAACGAAAAACAACAATAAAAAGCTTAGTGGGGGCAGGTGACTTACACTTTCTGAACTTCAGTTTCCTCATATATAAAATGGGGGTACTGTCTCCCCCTTGTAGAATTGCCATGAGGATGAAATAAGATGCTGGAGGCAAGGCACCGAGCATTGTGCCTAGCATGCAGTGGCCCTCAGTAAAGGAGAGCTGCCCTCCTTATTACTCCAAGGCGCTGGAAGAGCTGTACTATCCTTAGAATAAATGACCTAGAGCACATCACAACCGCCACGAACTGATGCTGTGCATTTATTCCTTCTCAAATTACAGGTCACCGAAAACAATGGCGTCACCCCTGGGCCAGATTCCAGTGCAAAGGCAGCCCATTCAGAAAGACTCAGCCACCTTGGAAGACTAGAGATGTTTCTGTCCGGCACCCCAGGTTGAATCAGCCATGAGCCAGCTTCCTGTGACCATGGTCAGCCCTTGGCTCCCTCTTTCTCGTTTCTTATACCTGGAGAACATAGGCCTAAGGCAGGAGTGGGCCACAAATAGCCTCTGAGTGGTCCAGGCAAATCCACCCCTGCTCTTCCCCTTTGGAATGGGCCCTGTAGGTCAGGACAAGGGAAGGGCCTGGATCTTGAGAGGACTTGGGGCCTCACAGGGTAGTAGTTTGGAGGTTGGCCTTTCCCCTTCCCCAGTCTCTTTGGGCCATACATCATGAGCCCTAGGCCTGTCTTTCCTCTGCAGGTCAGTTTTGAACCAGTCTCTGCAGCTAAAGAACTGGGCTCTCCCTGGGCCCTAGGCCACTCCAGTGAAACCTGGAGCTCTCACACCAGACCTTGGCCTACATGGGAAAGGGTAGATGGAAATGGCTGCCCCATGGAAGCTTGGAGCTAATATGACACTCCCCCTTCCCCAAAAAGTACAGCCTTTCCTGAGCCTGGGACCAGATGCTGGCCAGTTATGCAGCTTTCTGCCCACTGTGAAGTTTCCTCCTGGAGCAATGACACAGTCCTGGCCAAGCAGTGCTGTCCTTTCTGCCCCTCTCCACGGTTCCTGAATGGTGCTAAGGATCCACAGCAGCTGGGGGAAAGCTAGAGCTGGAGGAGGCCTCAGTACCCTGCTGGATCATGGAAAGCTCCAAGGGGAGCTTTCCCCCTCCTCTGTCAGAGAGGTGCTCTGACCCAGGGGCATGTGGGAAAGTCCCCACATGCAAGTTCCCTTGATGGTTCTGTGCCATTAAAGGCAAACTGCCTCATGCCAGCCAGCTCAGAGGTTCATTGCTGCTCCTTGGCTCTACTAGCCCTCTCCTTCTCCTTATGCAGCAGACCACCTGCCCAGGTTGCTGTGGTGCTATCCCTCTCCCGTCATCTACCAGGAGATTCCTGGGTACCAGGGAACAGGATAGGACCCCCACGGGAAGAAAGGAGAGCTGGTACAGGTTTCTGCAATAAGGAAAAAGATGTTCCCCAGGCTCCACGCTTAGATTTCTCCAACTCTGCTGTGTGTTATGGCCTGGGACTCACTGGGAGTGGACTTTTCCTTGTAGCTCTCAAGCAGAAATTCCAAGGAGTGTCACCATCATAGGCCCCTCTTCACTGAGTCAGAGAAGCCCCTAGCTGCTCTCGTGGCCTCTTCTCCCGATTGCCTGTCCCTTTGCCTGTGCAATGCCTTTACATATTGTGTATGGGTGTGTGTGCGTGTGCTTATGCTCTGTCTCTTGGTCACTGAAGCATCTAAATAAAGAATTTCTCCCATGAGCCAGACTGCAACTTAACAGACCTGGGATTTGGTGCCATATTGCCATTGGATCTAATATGTGTGTCTTGACTGCTTACCCTCACCCCTTTCAAACTCTCAAGGCTTTAAATACCGATCTTAAGAGGTGGGGCAGAGATAAACATCTAAAGTGCTTGGCAACCTTGTTGAAGCCTTCCCAGGTGCCCTAAACTTAATACCACCTCAGAGGTCCTGTCACAGAGGGCCTTATGGAGGTCTTCAGGGGGGTTAAGCTGAGAATCTACTTTTTTGAGAGGATCATTCTGGCTGTTTGGTGGAGAAGAGATGCAGGAGAGCAGGACAAGAGACAGACAGGGAAGCCAAAATGGAGGCTGTGCCAATATGGCTCTCTCCAGGCTAATCCCTTCAGGGCTGAGACCTAGCCTCTTTCACCTCCACTTCTCTAATGTGGAGTGGTATGTCATGAAATGTTTGTTGAATGAATGAATGTTTGAATGAATGAGGGTATCTAAGGAAAGATGGCCTTTTCCTTCACAGCTCTTACTCAGCACTAGGTTTGTTCCATCAACTTATAGGCCTAGAGATTCTTGCAGGAAGCTTTTCTATGACCCAGAAATGAGCTAGGGAAGGAGTGAGTATGATGGCCTCAGGAGCCCTTTGTCCAACGTTTGTCTCAGATGGCAGATGTCCTCAGATCTGAGGAGGGTACCCAGGCAGCCTCAGCCCCCATTCTTCACTCAGCAAACTGTTCTTGGGCATCAGCTCTTGACCAGCTGGGAAGGGCCCTCTGTGGCCCCCACAGTGGCTTCTCAGCTCTCAGCATCCAAAGCCCAGGACTGTCCAGCAGTTTCCCTGGAGTCCTTACCTCATCCAGGATCTCAGAATCAGCCTCATCTATCAGGCAAGGAAATGGAGGGCAGAAGGGTGGGTGGGCTGCCAGATCATGAGCCCTTGGCCTGGAAGACCCCTTAATCTGGATTCAGGAGTCCTGGCTAGCCACGTGCCCAGCCCTGTTGGCAAGAGGGCACAGGGATGAACACTTTCTTGCCGTTGGGGAGCTCACACACTATAAAGATAATTATGGCAATGGTCAGAGGGTCATACAGGGTGCAGTGAGAATGCCCAGGATGCAGGCACTAACTCACCTAAGGGTATGGAAGAAGCTGGAGAAGTTAGGAAACTTGCATTTGATCTGATAATACCCTTTTGAGCTAGGTAATGATATTCCATTTTATAGAAAAGACTCAAAGGTTCTGCCCAAGGTTCTGCCACTAAGAAGCAACAAAATGGAGAGTGGAATCCAGTTCTCTATAGATTGCTAGTCCAGAACCCTTTCCAAACAAGGACCAGAATCCTTCCCACAGGACCCCTGGGTCTGCCCTATCCACCTTCTGGCAGGACTATGGTCTCACAGAACAAGCAGCCATAGAATAGATTAGACCAGGCTCAGTAGTTATTTTATATTCCAAGCCCCCGCCTCTGCACAGTTCTCATAATTTTACCCAAGATTTCCAGTGTATTAGACTCCAGTTATAACGGTAAAAAACTGAAATCAAAATGATTAGCTAAGAAGGAAAGTTTGTTTCACCTAATGAAAATTTCAGTACAGGGATGGCTAGATCCAGGTTCTGACACAGTGTCTTCAGGAAGAATTTGATCTCACTCTGCTTTCCTCTGTGCGGCCTCTTTCTCAGGTGGACTCTCTCCGGAAGGTAACAAGATGGCCACTGGCAACTCCAGGCTTGTATCCTGATAGATAGGCAACTACAGTACAGAAAAAAAATCTTTTCTTACTAGTTCCAAGAAAAAATTCTGGATTGAGTCATTAGCCAGCTTGGCCCTATTCCAATTCCTAAACCAGTCACTGCGACTAGGGGAGATGGTGCCCTCATTTGGGGCCTGGGAAGGAGTGGGCACCATCTAAAACACATCGACTCTAAGAGAAAAGAAGACAGTGTGGGGCTCCTTCCAGACTAAGGAAGAAGAATGGATGGTGGTGGGCAAAAATAACTGCTCTAAGCCGTACCCAGAAATTGTCTTTATTTGAAATATCACTTTTTCTCTAACTTTCTGAGCTACATTTCGTAATGTGCTCTAATTTTTCAAGTACAGTTTGATAATCCTTATATATGTGTGCACATCTGGGCAGTCACCCTGCAGATCCAGGTACAGAACATCGCCAGCTCCCCAGAAGTTTCCCTTGTTCCCCTTCCTGGTTATTATCTCCCAGAAGTAAACACTGTTTTGACCTCTATCGCCATAAATTAGTTTTGCTTGCTCTTGAACTTTATAAAAATGGAATCACATCCTCTTTTGCTCAATATTATGTCTGAGATTCATCCATGTTTTTATGTGTATCAGAAGTTCATTTTTGCCATGCTGCACAGTAGTAGTCCATTATATGAACGCACCACAGTTTAGCCGTTCTGTTGATGGACAGTTGGGTTATTTCAGTTTTGAACTATTATAAGTAAAGCTCTTGTGAAAAACTGCGCGTGTGTCATTTGGTGTGCCTGTGCACGCATGCCCCCGGGAGTAGCACTGCTGCGTCATAGGACAGGCGTGTGCTTAGCTTGTCTAGCTACCCTACATGGATTTCCCCTGTGCTTCTACCCGCTTACCAACTTGTCAGCACTTGGTATTGTCGGTCTTTCTAATTTGGACACTGTCGTGGCACGTGGGAATTTGAAGCCACGGGTTCATGTTGACTTCATATCAGAGCCCCTCCTACTTTGAGCATCCCTGAGATCATATTTGAATTTCTCTAGCCTGGAATGGTCTCTCATGTCAGTACCCAGGACCCACAATACCCAATCCAACAGGTAAACATCAGAGGGAGCCCCTGCCCTTGGCTCTGGTGGCTAAGAAAGGTCTCGTGGAGGGAGAGGCATCAGCCCTGGAGAGGCAGTCTAGTTTAACAGCAAAAACTCAGGCTCTGGAATCAGGCAGCCAGCGTTCAGATCTTAGCTCCGCAGGACTGTGTGATCTGGAGCTGCCCTGTATCTAAGGGTGAGACATGAGTATCTACCTTATAGGGTTATTTGGGGGAATTAAAAGAATAGATACATATGAAACAATTACAGTACCTGACATATGATAGATACTATGTAAATGTTCCTTATATTATTGGCCTGAAGTAAGCTCTGGGTCTCCCTGGGGATGTGAGGCCAGAAGCAGATGGCATCTGGCACAGAGTCCTGTATTAAGTGGCAGTGATTTATCAAATGCCAGAAACCTAATTCAGTCTGATTGGGGAGGAACGTGCTGGCCGGAGGTGGTTCTTCCCTGGGCTCCAGCCAGAAGTCACCTTTCACTGCTAAGGAACCTCAGCTTATCCCAGGCACGTCAGGGCCACCTCAGGTTCTGCAGCCAATGACATCTGAGGAGAAGACAATGGAATCATGTATGTAAAGCTCTTAACCCAGAGCTGCATGAAAAGCAAGCTGGGATGTAATAACCCCTCAGTGCGGACACACAGCTGTGTATGTAGCCTTAGAGCAGCCGTGAGGCATGTCATGGGGGACCCTGGTCTGGGATTCAGGGTCCCTGGCTGTTGGTCTGAGCGCTGCCACCAACTTCATGTGACCTGAAGCCTTGCTATCTTCCGTCACAGTTCGAGCCCGAGTCCTGAAGAGGTAGGGATGGGCAGTTGGGGGTTCTTCCCCAAGCAGGTAACAAAGAAAGCCCTGCCCTCACAGCAGCCCCTACCAGATGAGCTGTTCCCAGCCCTAACCAGACCTTGCTTCTGTTCAGCTGTCATTAGTGTCAAATAGAGTAGAAAAAAACAATTTCTGCCTCTGGCCATCTGTCCACGTAACAACCTCACCTGCCCTGCCCTGTGCCAAGCCCACCTTACAGAGAGGGCCGGCATGTCCCCGATCTGGCACTCCGAGGCTCACTGTCCGCCACAAATGCTGCTTCATCTGTCCAGCCGCTCCAAAACTCAGAAGAAACTTGAGCCGGTTCTGTAAACGCGTCAATGCTACAGCGCAATGACCCTGATGGCCGCTAGGTGGAGAACGCGCCTTTTTTCCACCCCCCGCTGGGCAAAGTAGGTCAGTCCCAGGACCTTGCTACTTGAAGAGAATAGGATGACTTGTCCTGAGCCCCTGCATTTCATATTTCACTAGCCCTCAAGACAACTCGAAAAGGCTCGATTTCACAGTGGAAACTCAGAAGCAAAATCCTGGAGAGCTTACATAACCAAGAAGCAGTCATCGAGGGATCTGACCCCCATGTTTCTAAGTCTTTGTCAGCACACCTGCTATCTCTACTTCCAAAGGCCCCCTCGCCCTTCCCTCAGGACATTTCCTTCCGGAGGACACTGTTTGAAGGCTGTAATTTGGTCGCCTGCCTGGGAGGACACCTGATGGCCACTCTACTCAGCTTTTCTTTTACTCTTTTTCCCTTGGGTAACATCTCTCTTCCATTCTTCCACCTGTAGTCCTGTAGTCCGGAGAGACTGACCCCACTCCCCGGTTCCAGGGGTGAACCTGTGACCGAAGCCTGGGCAATCAGAGTAACCCTGGGCTGTTAGTAGACGTCTTTGCCAACACATAAAGACAATCTGCATGAAAATTAAGTCATTACAGAGGAAAACAGCTGGGAGTTGAGAAGTGACTGATTTCTGATGAAACCAACACTCTCAGGACTGTTTAGTTATGAGTCAATACTCTTTTTTCCTTAAGGCAATTTAAGGTGGTTTTCTATCACGACCAGGAGTACTAATACAAGTTCCAGCTTCGCTCTCAACCTAGTGACCCTAAGAGGATCATGAACCCCCAAGGCTGAGCTGGTTGTCCTCCTGTGCTCTCAGATGCCCCGTGCCCCCTCTAACATTGCCCTTAATGTACTATGTTATGATGATCTGCTCAGTTCCGTCTCCTCTGTAGACTAGAAACTCTTTGAGGACAGTAACTGGGTCTTATCATAGTGGGTCCCTGGTGCCCAGCAGGGGACGGTGATTGCTTCAGTAACTGCTTAGTGATTGAGTCAATTAATGGGTAAGTTAAAAGTGGGTATGGGCTGGTAGGGACTATTGCTAGGATTTCACAGAAAGACTTTTTGAAAGAGCTGAGCCTCCAGTGGTTACCAAGGTCAAAGGACCCAGGTCGAGAGGAGAGTAAAGGCAAGGACCTAGAGGAGAGGAGCTGTGCAGTACAGGTGATTGTTTCAGGAACGGCCTCGCATGAATCTTTGCCTCCCTGCAACTGTGCACTTCTGCGATGTGGCGTTGTCACTCAGGCCACCGAGGTGGGGAACCTGAGCTGGACTCGAGACTTGCTCTGATCAGAGGATGCAGTGACGTGACACTGTGCAACTTCCAAGGCTAGAACTTAGGCCTTGCAGCTTCCGCTCCAGCCGCTGTAAAAGGAATCCTGGGCTAGACCAAGTGGAGATGAGAGTCCATGTGAGAGAGGCCAGCAGCTAGCTCCAGGCATGTGAAGAGGGCTATCTTAGACCATCCAGCACAGAGAAGCCACCAGCATAATCAACCTCAGAAGAGACCAGCAGGAGAACCGCCAAGCTGAGCCCACTTAATCCACAGAATTGTGAGGAACATTAAATGTTTTAAATCACCATGTGCGGGAATGGTTTATTATGCAGAAAGTCTTCCAGAATCACCAAGTGTAGTAACCATACCTTGTTGGGGCCTCCTGGTGTCTATTTACCTGTCTTCTTCCTTGAGGAACCCCACGCTCAGCTGGTGTGCTCGGGTGGAGATGACCTCCCCCCTCCTGGCTTCTGCTAGAACCGGGAAGGAGTTGCTAAATGGGAAGGTTTTTTTTTTTTAAGATTTTATTTATTTATTCGACAGAGAGAGAGACAGCCAGCGAGAGAGGGAACACAAGCAGGGGGAGTGGGAAAGGAAGAAGCAGGCTCATAGCGGAGGAGCCTGATGTGGGGCTCGATCCCATAACACCGGGATCATGCCCTGAGCCAAAGGCAGACGCTTAACCGCTGTGCCACCCAGGCGCCCCTAAGCAGGAAGGTTTTGACCCCAGAGCTGTTGGTAGCCTTCTTTGTCACCTCTTGGGGAGCACCTGCCAGAGAACGGAGCCATAGGGAAGAAAGCAAAAGAGAATGAGTCTTGGTCTGGCTGTTCCTGAGGCCTGGATCCACCCCTGGACTTTAAAATGACATAAGCCAGGGGCACCTGGGTGGCTCAGTTGGTTAGATGTCTGCCTTCGGCTCAGGTCATGATCCCAGGGTCCTGGGGTTGGGCTCGGCGGGGAGCCTGCTTCTCCCTCGCCTCCCCACTCATGCTCTCTGTCACTATTTCTGTCTTGCTCTCTCTCTCAAATAAATAAAATCTTTTAAAAAATACATTGGGGGCGCCTGGGTGGCACAGCGGTTAAGCGTCTGCCTTCGGCTCAGGGCGTGATCCCAGCGTTATGGGATCGAGCCCCACATCAGGCTCCACCGCTATGAGCCTGCCTCTTCCTCTCCCACTCCTCCTGCTTGTGTTCCTCTCTCGCTGGCTGTCTCTATCTCTGTCAAATAAATAAATAAAATCTTTAAAAAAAAATACATTAAACTTACATAAGCCAATAAATTCACTATTTTGCTTAAGCCCATTTGAGTTGAGATATCTGTTACTTGCACCCGAATGAAAATATTGAGAGTCAGGAAGTCTGATAGAGGCTGAGCAGCGTGTGGCAGAAGGCTGTTAGGGTAAGACAGAGGTCCCTAGAGAGTATGAGAAGAGTTTATTTTTCCTCAGTCCCCCTATATGCCAGGACCCTGGAATGAGACATAATTTCAGTCCTAGATCTCATTCCAATTGTGATAAAATGCTAAAAGAAAAATGCCAATGTAGCCAGAGCATATAATAGGACAGCCTAGGTGGAGGGGGTGTGGGGGCAGGGCAGGCCGGTCTCTCTGAGGAAGTGACACGCAAGCTGAGACTTGAAGGATGAATAGGAATTAGCCCGTAAGCAGGGAAAGGTGGGGAGAGGATGTTCCAGGTAGAGGGAAAAGCATGTGCCAAGGCCCTGAGGCAAGATGATGCTTATCACCTTGAAAGAGGGATAGTATGTCACCAGATAAGGAAAGAGACTGGCAGGACCCAGGTCCCTCAGGGTGTATCAAGATTTTCAGCTAAAAGCAAAAGGAACAAACTCCAGCTAGTTTAAGTTCAGCCACGCAGGCGTCCCTGAGCCACCCAGGCGTCCCCAAATGTTTGTTATTCAAAGCCATTACGTTTAGGGGTATTTGTTATGTAGCAGTAGGTAACTAATACAGGTGTTTATTCTAAAAGCAACAGGAAGGGGCGCCTGGGTGGCTCAGTTGGTTAAGCGTCTGCCTTGGCTCAGGTCATGATCCCAGGGTTCTAGGATCGAGCCCGCATTGGGCTTGCTGCTCAGCGGGGAGCTTGCTTCTCCCTCTGCCTCTGCTGCCACTCCCCCTGTTTGTGCTCTCTCTCTCTCTCTCTGTCAAATAAATGAATGAAATCTTTAAAAATAAAAGCAACAGGAAGCTGTTGAAAGGTTTTAAAGAAATAGGGCAATGACGTGATGAATTTGCTGACATGTAAACTGGTGAGTACTGTGGCCTGGGAGCCAACAGAGGGTAGTGGAGACGCAAAGGAGGGAGGGGTCACTTCTACTGAGAGGACGTTTATTAGGGGCTTTTTATTTATAAAGAGTAAAAAAAAAAAAGACAAATTAGCTTAAGAAAAAAATTATTTGGCTCATGGTAATGAAATGTTCCAAGTAGTAATTTCTGCCTCGAGGCATGGCTAAATGCAGGCATGCTCCGTCTCTCGGCCCTCTTGTTTCCTGTGTTGGCCTCATTCATAAGCAGGCTCTCTCAAGCAGGGCTGGGCTTCCGTATTCATGCCTCAGTAGCCTCAGAGAGTGTTAGGTCCCCATTAGTTCCAATAAAAGACCCAGACTGGCTCTCATTAGCCCTGCTTGGGCCACATGCTCATCCCTGACCAATAATAATAGCCTGGGGGATGGAATAATCTCATTAGCCAAGTCCAGGGGCACATGCGCACCACAGGAACCAGGGAGAAGTTGGCTCGACCCAAATCCCAGTGGACTGGGAGTAAGGGAAGGCCAGGACCTCAAAGAAAATGGAAGAGCTGTTTTCAGAGAGAGGAGGAGTGTTCAGGTGTCCAGTTCAAGGTGGTCAGGAAGGTTGTCAGAGAAGAGGGAACACTTGTGAGGAGTCCAGAAAGCTGAATGGCAGTCATCTGGTGCGATGGCTGGAGGGAAGGGAAGAGGGGAGGCAGGACCAAGGAAGGATATTCCCAGCAATGAGAACAGCAAGTACAAAGGCACCAAGGCACTTTCAGGAGGGCTCACCTGGAGCTCAGGGCAGCTGGCACACAGAACACGCATCCCTGCGGAGACGGGAAGTGGGACAGGAGACAGCAGCAGAGGCCGGTCTGGAAGGGCCCCCAGTGCCAAGCTGAGGAGCTGGGGTTGCCAGCGGGAGGGAGGGAGAGAGTAGTTGAAGCTGAGGGGTGAGTTGGTTAAATCTGTGGTTTATGTTTACTTTTATTTTTTTTAATATTTCATTTATTTATTTATTTGAGAGAGAGAGACACAGATAGCAAGAGAGAGCAAGAGCAGGGAGGAGAGGGAGACGCAGGCTCCCCACCGTGCAGGGAGCGCGATGCGATGTGGGGCTCAACCCCAGGACCCCAGGATCACGACCTGAGCCAAAGGCAGACACCTCACCCACTGAGCCACCCAGGTGCCCCTAAATCTGTGTTTTAAAGAAGCCATTTTGGTGGGGCACCTGGCTGGCTCGGTCAGTGGAGCGTGCAAATCTTGATCTTGGAGTCATGAGTTTGAGTCCCACACTGGGAGGTAGAGTTTACCTAAAAAATAATAATGATAAAGAAGTCGTTTGGGCACTGAAGAGAAGGCTGGTGATACAGAGACTATGAAGCCCCCCCTTCTTTCTAGCAGACCCTTCTGGCCTCCATTGCAGTTAGGGGTGACAATGTATAACAGGCTCCCCAAAGAGATAAAATCAGAAGTTGCTGGATACAGATTCAACTCTCTGTGGCTTCTTTTTTCCTCCTGCCTGAGCACAAATGTGATGGCAGGAGCTGAAGCCACCATCTTACAACCATTTGGGCAAAGTGTAGAGAATTAAAGGGACCTCAACCCTGATTTCAGACCCACCGTCACCCATCCCCAGACTTGGGAGGCCTGGTACTAACGAGGGATGAGTTAACCTGTTTCGTTAAAGCCCTTGCCATTTAGGTTTTCTGATTTTTATGCCCAGACAAAATCCTATATAGTCCAGGTGGGCACAAGGCAAGGTAGAGAAGGGTGAGGGCCCCCTGAGGCTTCTTTCCTGATGCAGACTACTAGCCCTGTAACCCTTCCTGCCCAGCTTCCGCCACCTCACAGCTGTCCTGGACCCTTCTCACCTTCACAAATATATGCATGCCAAGCCCCAGTAGGTGTGAGGTTTGTAGGCCCAAGTCTAGGGATAGCCGAGTCTGACAAACCCTGAGAGCCTCCCAGGACATGGGGCCGCACTGTCTGGGACTAGGGGACGAGAGTGCCAAGGGTGCTGCTGAGACTCTGGGAAGCACCAGGACTATCCCAAGGAGAGCCCCATATTCCTCCTGGCCCATCCCCCTCTCTCTGGCTTCATCCTCTCCCAGGCTGCCAACATCAGCACCAGGCTCCCTGCCTCCACCACGATGCCCTGGCAGCCTGCAATTCATGGCTTTGTTTTCCCCACACAGAAATTGGGCTTAAAGGTGCCCAATGGGTGGGGAATAAGGAGATATAAGGGTTGGGAGAGGGGTGACCCTTACAGTCCCTCACTCTTGGTCACAAAAGTGTGTTACTCAACATTTGGGTAGGTCCTACCTAGACCCAGAGCTGCTATTATTAATACTGGCCAATTTTTCCTGAGCTTGGGCTGTGTGCCAGGGCTCTCACACATCATTACACCAAGTCCTCACAGAAAACCTATTGTTGCCATTTTACAGAAAATGAAACAGAGGCTTAACATTAAGTGACTTGTCGAAGTTCCCAAGTTTTCAGGATTCAAACCTTTATCTGTGTGGTTCTAAAACCCAACCTTTCACCAGTCACTTGCTATCAGTGTCCCCTCCATGTTGACAAGCCAAGCCAGACCTCCCTGGAGTCTGTGAGAAGAGCCAGAGAGAAAAGGGGTTAGAAAAAATGAAAAAGTAGGGGCGCCTGGGTGGCACAGCGGTTAAGCGTCTGCCTTCGGCTCAGGGCGTGATCCTGGCGTTATGGGATGGAGCCCCACGTCAGGCTCCTCCGCTATGAGCCTGCTTCTTCCTCTCCCACTCCCCCTGCTTGTGTTCCCTCTCTCGCTGGCTGTCTCTATCTCTGTCAAATAAATAAATAAAATCTTAAAAAAAAATGAAAAAGTAATAATAATCGTCAATTCTGAGTAGCAAGTATATGATATTACCCTGTGCACTTTTTTTATATTTTAAAACTTTCTCAAAATAAAAATCATTTTAAAGGAAAGAAATGAAGGAAAGAAGACAAGAAAGCACAGGCCTGGCTCAGAGGCCAGGGCTTGGGCCAGGCCTGGGCTGGAATGGGGCCTGGGCAGGGGCTCAGGGCAGCCCTTCCGCACAAGAGCCCCAGTGTTCCCCGGCCCGGCTGCCATCCAAGAGCAACACGGTCGGCACCAGGCGACGTCTGCCCCCTCCCCCCAGCTCTGCTCTCAGGCAGGTGGGGGGCAGGGCCTGGCCTCAGGAGTCCCTCCCGGCCCAGCCTCGCACTTCAGGAGCCCAGACTCCGCAAACCTCCGCCTCGGACCTGGTGCTTCATAGGTGCCCCGCCAGTACTGGCCACCTGCACGGGGAGAGCAGTGCCCCGCCCCAGCCGCCTCTTGCACTCACGTCCGGGAGGGTCTGCACCTTCCTGGGCTGAAGTGAAGGATGGGGGCAGAAAGCAGGCTGGTGCCGGAGCGTCAAAAATCCCAAGTCTGTGGAGAGTCGCCCTGAGCTCGCTCTCTTTGTCCCAGAAGATCGGGGTTCAGCTCAGCTCTGTTGTCCACTTGCTATGCAACTGCATGTTTTTAAGTAAGCTCCATGCCCGACATGAGGCTTGAAATCGTGACCCTGAGATCCAGAGTCACGTGTTCTACTGACTGAGCCAGCCAATCGCCCTGCTACATGACTTTAGACAAGTCATTCCATCTGCCTGAGCCTCTGTTTCCTTACCTGCAAAACGTAGCTAAGGATTCTAACCCCATCTGGTTTGGGGGAGGATCAAAGGATATGCTGCATGTATAACACCTAGCTTGGCATGGCATCTGGTGGACGGTGGGAGCTCACCAAGGAAAGAACTTCCTCCCTACTTCCTGTTCTCCTGAAACCCAGTCCCATTCACTTCCTCCAATATCCCTGGGGAAAAAGAAGCAGGAGTGTGCCCATTTTCTGAATAAAGAAACTGAGGCAGAAGCAGACTAAAGGCAGGATTTTAGGATGGCAGGCTCCTGACCTCCTGCTAGGGGCGTGTGGGGTGGGTCGTGTTTTGTGGGGGTTTTTTAAAGATTTTATTTATTTGACAGAGAGAGAGACAGCCAGTGAGAGAGGGAACACAAGCGGGTGGTGTGGGAGAGGAAGAAGCAGGCTTCCCAGCGGAGCAGGGAGCCCGATGCGGGGCTCGATCCTAGAACTCTGGGATCACGCCCTGAGCTGAAGGCAGACGCTTAACGACTGAGCCACCCAGGCGCCCCAAGAGCTTGTGTTTGAAAGGTTTTGAGAGAGAGAGACTGCAAATGTCACTGGTGGAACATTGTTACCAAGAGAGTGAGACCGTGATCGGGAGACAGGCTTGGATGCCTCTCCCAGACTCCCTCAGCATGTCTCCTTCTGTGCTCTGTTTACTTAGCCATCTCTCCACACTACAGGGCAGCAGCTCCTTGAGGGGGAGGGGCTGGGGCAGATTACCGCTTGAACAGTGCATACCACATAATGAACCTTTAACTGACACCTGGCAAATGAATGTGTGTATGAATGAATGACGTGAAAGAGCATCAGATGCCACAGAGGGTCCGTGTGACTCCTCAGAGGTCACGAGTGCAGGGTGGCAGATGGACAGGGATGTGCAGCCGTGGGGGTGGGAGGTATAGGATTGCCAGTCCGAGGGACTTGGCCATCTCAGGAGGCAGGCAGGTTGCACAGCCTGGACTATGAAAGCCTTTCCTTTGCCTTTGGCTCAGGTAAACCTGAGAAGTGCCTGGAAGTTGAACGAAGCTGTGTGGGGTCCAGCTCCTACTGGCAGCTCACCCCTCCCCCTCCGCCCCGCAACAAGCACATTCTCTAAGGGGAGCCCGCAGAGGACCACAGGTGGGGAGCTGGATCTCTCCAGGAGTCCGGGAGGTCTGGTGAGGCCCCTCTGGGCAGGAGGCTTCCATTTGCTGGGCTCCTCCAGTGCCAGGAGCCTCAACCTTTCCAGGTACTCAGCAAGGAAGGACCCTGAATGAGGGGATCAGAACCAACTGGTTTTAAAAGATAGCCAATTATTTTCTGATTTATCTTTGGGAGGAAATCATTATTTTGTTTGAGAAGGGGAAAAAATCACTTTATTGGGCTTTCAAGTTATGCAAAGGAAAAGCCTCTATCCCCGGAGGGAGTTAGGGTGGAGAGAGCTAGACTTCTCCGCATAGCAATGGGAAAGGAAGCTGCTTCCCTTTGGGCAGGGTCTCCACCAGCTAGCGGGGCACCTGGGAGATGAGTCTGAGACCCCAGCTAAGGGGTTTCCTTTCTCCTCAAGAAGCCTTCCGAGGAGTGGAGGGCTTAGACTTCAGGTGAGGCTTGGGCAGAGGTCAAAGTTCAGCTGCCCTCCTAGTTTGACCACTGTCTAGTTGCTCAAGGGGAGAGATGCTTCCAAGTGAGGCAGACCCGAGCAAGGTGGGGCAGAACTATTGGGGGTACCCACTGTGTGCCAGGTGCTTGGGATACATTGTTGAAGTCTGTAGCAGTTCCTGCCTTCTATTTACACAACTGTTTAGTAACAGTTCTGGAATGTTCCGTGAGGATGAAGAAATAACGGGTCCTAAATAATCATAGTTAACATTACAAAGCAAGTGTCATATACCAGGCAGTTCTACAGCCTTATACATGTTTACTCTGCAAAAGGTCGCGGGGAAGATACTATCTATCATTATACTTCCTTTACTGATGAGAAAATGAAAAAACAGAGATGGACTAACCTGCCAAGGTTACTCCAAGTGTGATGGTGTTGAGATGTGAGTCCTGAAATCTGCGCTCTGAATCGCTTCACTTCCTGCTTCTTTCTCCATGCTCACAGGACAGAAGGCATCTAAAAGGAACCTGGCAGGTCCAGAGGGCTTCTCTGAGGCAGTGAGCTGACATCTAAGAATAAGATGGAACCAACCAGACCTGGAGGGGAACAATCGTTCCAAGAAGAGAGGACCATATGTGCAAAGGCCCAGAGGTAGAGTGGGAGCAAGGTAAGAAATGAAGGATTTGTGTGGAGATGTGGACCGGGGCCAGGTCATGCCAAGAATCATTATGGGAAGCTAGTAGAAAGTTTTAAAGGGGTAGTGGATACATTCAGATTTGTTTTTTTTTTTTTTTTTCTTTTCTTTTCTTCTTCTTTTTTTTTTTTTTTTTTTGAGATTCTATTTTTAAGGGGCGCTTGGGTGGCTCACTTGGTTAAGCGTCTAACTTGGCTCAGGTCGTGATCTCAGGGCTCCTAGATCCAGCGGGCCTTGGGTTCCCTGCTCAGCGGGGAGTCTGCTTGTCCCTCTCCCTCTGCCCCTCCCCCTCAAATAAATAAAATCTTTTTAAGAAAAGATTTTATTTTTAAGTAATCTCTACACCCAACGTGGGGTTCAAACTCACAACCCCAAAATCAAAAGTCGCATACTCCACCGACGGAGCCAGCCAGGCGCCCCCCAAGATTTGTATTTCAAATATCAGTCTTAATGTTGTGCAGAGAATGGATGGGAGTGGTTGGGGGCAGAGGGGATCTCCTAGCCACTGTATGGTGATTGCACGGAAACCAGAGTAGCCAGGTTGGGCCAAGGTCTGTGGAGGCTGGCCGGTCAGGACTGCTGGGTGTTGCTCCCTAAAAGGGGTGAAGAGCAGAGGATAATGCAAGTAACTAGAACTTGGAAGCCTGGTTTAGGTGCGGCAAAAGAGGCGGAGTCTGATGGGGCGTGTAGAGGGCTGGGGAGGGGCCCCGGATCGGGCTGACCCAGTGCGCCCCTCAGCTCTGTTGGATTTGGGGACTGGTCTCCAGGTGGACGGGACGCTGCGCTCCTCGCCGCGTGGTGGTTCTCTTGATAGAGCTGGTCCAGGAGGGGCCGGGCGGAGGTGGGCGGGGCGCTGGGTTGTCCCCCGCCAAGCTGCTGTCAGGATAGAGCTGGTCCAGGAGGGGCGGGGCCCGAGGTGGGCGGGGCGCTGGGCCTCCCGCGGCCACGCCGCTGTCGCGGGTGCATTCCTGGCTCTCTGGCCCGCGGCGGAGGAGCGCCCCGGCTGAGTCTGCGGTCCCCGCTGGGCGCGGGTGTCGGGACTGGCCGGAGCTGGGAGCGGGGCCGCGGAGGACCCAGGTGAGCCGGGAACTCTGTGCCTGGAGCGGGACCCCGGAGGCTTGAGGTGAGCCGGGTCCCCTTGCGGGCCCAGGCTGCGCTCCCCGCCGCCAGAGGGCGAGCGGCGGCGGGGCTCAGGGAGCTGCCCCCGCCCAGCACGGGGGACCTGGGCGTCCTCTTGGAAGGGGGGTGGAGGAGACGGTAAATCAGTAACCCGCAGCGCACACAGGGCCTTTTGTCCCGCTCCGTCCAAAGAGCACCCTGGCCATGGAGCTGGTTACTCATTGCCCACCCGGGCGGGGGCGGGCCGGCTGTCTCTGCAGCTCCCCCTCTAGACCTGCCGACTCGCACCTCCCCCCAGGGTGGCCGGGTAGGGGTGGAGGAAGAAGAGCGCGCTGGTCCCTCGGCTGCTGGACCGTCTGCGCGCCCCGAGTAGAGATGAGGAAGCTGAGGATCCCAGAGGTGCGGTCATTTGCCCAGGGTCCCCCAGCGCTTGAGTGAGGGAGGCTGAAGGAGAACCCAAGACTGTCTGATGCCAGAGTCAGGCCCTTCACCCCCTGAGCAAGGCGGTGGGTTGGTCTGTCTGCGGCCGCGTGTGATCCTAGGAAGGGTCCTGAGGTTACAAGGTCAGGGCAGCCTAGGAATGGAAATAAAATCCCCAGACCTCCCCACCCCTCTCCCAACTGGAGCTGTGGACCCAGAGGGCTGCTCTCCCTGCAGAACAGAGCAGGGTGGGGGGATTCTATGGAGGAGGGCAATGGAAGCTGGGGGTGGGTGCAGGAACAGTGGAATCTGAGTGGGGTGGTGAAGAGAAATGGGGACACAGAGGTATGTATGTGCAAGAGAGAAGACATGCCCAGTTTTGAAAGCCAATGGCTTTAGTGCTGAAGAGGCTGAAGGAGCAGACTGCAACCAAAGATATTGACAAGGGCAGGGAGGGAGGCCTAGAATGGTGGATAAACTGTAGATTGGATCCTGCTGGCCATGGGCAGCCATTAAGGGCTTGAAAGCTGGGGGATCTGGGGTGGTGACATGGCAGATACTTATAATTTCTAAAGCTCTGCTGGAGAGTGGAGGCTGGAGAGCCAAGAGAGATGTTTGCAAAGGCCCAAGCTAGAGATGACCATTGCCTGCCTTGGGTCCAAGCAAGGGAGGTGAGAAGGACTGGAGGATTGAGGAGGCAGATGGGACTGGAAGTGGAGGAGGGGTGAAGTGGGATGGGGAGAGATGATGCCCCAGCTGCAGGGGCAACCCAGGGAAGGAGCAGTTGGAGGGGGAGATGATGGCTTTGGTCAGGACAAGCTAAGTGTCCCCTGCCTCAGAGCCAGAGCTGGAACGGGGGCAGTGGCTGAAGAGACAGGGTGCAGTGAGCTTCCTGGGCAAGTAGATTCAGAGACACCAGTGCCTCCTGATTTATGGAGTCCCAGGTAATAGCCAGTAGTCCCCTGTGACTACATTGGTCACCTCTTCCCCTGCCCCAGCTGATGCCGTTTTGAGTGCTCCTTTTGGGAGATGGAGACATCCTTGGTGGCATACGGATAGTGTGGGTGTGTACCTCATACCTGACAGGAACCGCACCAGAATCAGAGGTAATTGGCCAAGGGCAGACCCAGAGTGACAGTCACGGGGTGGGGTGGGGGGGGAGAACATGCCAACATTCTGTGTCCCCAGCCCCTCCATATGGTCTCTTTTATCCTCAAAGCAGTCCTCTGAGGACAGCACCCAGAGAGGGACAGGGACTTGCAAGTTGGTAAGAGTCAGGATTTGAACTTGGCTTTGCTGGACACAGAGCCCATGTTGCCTCAAACGGAGTTGTGAGGATACAAAGAGCAGATGTATTCCCAGCATGCCATTCTGGTTCAGAGTGAGGAAGAACTTCTGCTCGCCATGGACTGTGCTGCTTTGTTAGGAGTGAGTGCCCTGCCACTGAAGGTATTCAAAGCTGGCCATGAAAATGTCAGCAATGCTAGAAGTGTGGGTCAGATCAGATAACACCCAGATGCTGAAGTTTGGCCTTGTATTAGATTTCGTGGGTTTTTTTTTTTTTTTTTGGTTCTTCAGCAATAAATTCATTTATTCAGCAAAAAATAAATTATGTGTGCTGAGAGCGAGCAGAAGATATGTCTCCATTCTCCGCTTTCCTCCAAGGAAAGAATCCCCAAACTGCCCTTTCTGTGAACTTGTGCCAGGGTCTCAGCAGGACCGGAGGAGAGCAGGAAGCCCGGCCCTGCCCCCCGCACAACCTACTGGGAAGAAGCTTTGGGCTCTGGCAACAGCAGAGTGGCTTCCAGTCTCTGCTGTGCTGCTGCGTGGGGTGCGGGGGGTTGGACAAGTCTCCTGACCACTTCCGGTCTCAGTTTCTTCATCCGCAAAATAGGGGAATAGCACTACCAAAGGTGCATGCATAGCAGGAGTTCTTCTCCCTCCTTTCCAGGAAGGCAGTTGGTGGTAAGCCCGCACTGGGTCCCTGTGAGCAGCAGGAAGGATATGTGGCTGCTGTTGGCTCTGCTGGGGGTCCTGGTGGAGGTGCCTGGGGCTCCAGCTTTGTCTCTTGAAGCCTCCGAGGAAATGGAGCTAGGTATGGCCTTTAGGGTGGGAGCGGGTGGCAGGGGTGGGCACCTGGAGGAGGCTACTAGCTGAGCGAAGCTGGAAAGGACCTGGCCCAGCCCCTGAGGTGGTGACAGCAGGACAGGGCCCCACCATTGAGACTCAGTGTCTGGCTCCCAGCAAGCGTCCGCCTATCTCTGTGTCCACAAGAGAGGAATGGCCTTGCAGGGTGGAGGGTCCTGAGCTGGGCTGCAGAGCTGGTGGTGAGCCCCTGGCCGTGTGTATGTGTGTGTGTGTGTGTGTGTTCTGTGCACCGGGTGTGTGGTTTGGGAGGCCCAGCGGCATGTGCGGTGTATGCACTGTGAGGGTGCTGTGCCCTGTATGTGGCACCTGTAGCATGTGCGTGTGCGTGTGTGTGTGGCGATGGCATGTCCAGTCCAGCACGTGTGCTACGCAAGTGCCTTACATATAGCATCTGTAGCATGGGATGTGTGTGCAGAGGAGCAGCGGTGTCCGGCATGTGCCCAGGGGTGCTTGTGCCCTGCCCGTGCAGCATCTTCTCCAGACACAGGCGGCCCCTCAGCTGGGGCTGTGGGGCTCACTGACCTCTGCCCTTGGCCCACAGAGCCCTGCCTGGCCCCCAGCCCAGAGCAGCAAGAGCAGGAGCTGACCGTGGCCCTCGGGCAGCCTGTGCGGCTATGCTGTGGGCGGGCTGAGCGTGGTGGCCACTGGTACAAGGAGGGCAGTCGCCTACCACCTGCTGGCCGGGTACGAGGCTGGAGGGGCCGCTTGGAGATCGCCGGCTTCCTACCGGAGGACGCTGGCTGCTACCTCTGCCTGGCCCGAGGCTCCATGCTTGTCCTGCACAATGTTACCTTGGTTGTGGATGGTAAGGGGGTCTAGCAGGGGCTAAAGGGTGCCTGGGGAGAGAGACCCTCCCATCCTAGACCTCAGACATCTCTTTTTGTCCCTGACATAGACTCCTTGACCTCCAGCAATGGTAATGAGGACCCTAAGGCCCATGGGGGCCCCTTGAACGGGCATATTTACCCCCAGCAAGGTCAGTATGAGTCGTCAGGGACTCATTTCCCTACCTCCCAGCTGGTCACTGAAAAGAAGACACCTGTGTGGAAACAGGTGGTCATCCTGGGGGCACTAAGTTCTCCTTTCCCCTCCCCTCCAGCTCCCTACTGGACACACCCTCAGCGCATGGAGAAGAAACTGCACGCAGTGCCTGCTGGGAACACCGTCAAGTTCCGCTGTCCAGCTGCAGGCAACCCCACACCCACCATCCGCTGGCTCAAGGACGGACAGGACTTCCATGGGGAGCATCGCATTGGAGGCATTCGGGTGAGTCTCCAGGTTCCAAGATCGTTTGCTCCTCCGTTTTCACTCCCCCATTGGTCCGCTCATACCTAGAAGTCATTCCTTCTCTAATGAGGAAGGCCACTGCGGGCCCTAGGAGGAGCACTAGACCGTAGACTGGGACAGCTCCGATTCAAATCCCCACTCTGCCGCCCTCCCGCAAGTGACTTAATCTCTCAGCCTTGGCTTTCCTCGTAAAGTGGGAAGCTCCCTGACTGGCAGGTATGGAGTGTTAGCAGCTCATTCTCAGCTCCTGGGTGCAGTGAGGAAGCTGAGACTCCCTCCAAGAGGGCAAAACTGGCTCAAGGGGTACAGCCAGGAAGAGGCCACACTAAAACTCAGAGGCTCAAACCAAGGGGTCAGACACTTCTCGGCCTGGGCCTGGCCTCCCCAGGGTCTCTGGAGCTTGAGAAGACCCCTGTGGGCAGGATCTGACCTCTTCGTGCCCTGGAACCCGGGGTGGGCACAGGTGAATGGCCACTCATAGACGCCTCCCCCACCCCCAGCTGCGCCACCAGCACTGGAGCCTGGTGATGGAAAGCGTGGTGCCCTCGGACCGTGGCACATACACTTGCCTGGTGGAGAACGCGATGGGCAGCATCCGCTACAGCTACCTGCTGGATGTGCTGGGTGAGCGGACGGGCAGGCAAGGCGGTGTGGGGGTGGGGCCCTGACACTGCCCTCAGGTAGCGCCCAGTCTGGCAGGCGACGCGGCCTCAGGCTCAGATGGCTCAAACTGCCCTAGGTGTCCCAGTGGGTGGGCGGGAAGCACGGGGGGGGGGGGGGGGGGTGATGTTGACCTGGAGGAACAGGGGTCAGCTGAGAGAAAAAGTGGGAGGGACATCCAGGCAGAGGGCCCAGGCTGAATAAAGGTCCGAGGTGTAACGAACACAATGCATTTGTGAGGAGGTGTGTGCCTGGGGTGTGGTACCTAAGCGGGGAGCCGCGTCGTGGAGGGTTTTGAAAGCTAGAGTCTGAAGTCGTCCTTGACCCTAAAGGCAGTAGGGAGCTATGGAAGGTTTCAGCAGGGTAAGCAGGGGGCAGACAAGGTCTGAGTTGTGTATCAGGGAAGTTCCCTCCCTTGAGCTGAGGTGGGGGAAATGCTGGAGGCAGGTGACCCGGGTGCTTCCGTGGGTACCACCGGTCAGGGTTGACCGCCTGGCCCGGCCCCCAGAGCGGTCCCCGCACCGGCCCATCCTGCAGGCGGGGCTCCCGGCCAACACGACAGCCGTGGCAGGCAGCGACGTGGAGCTGCTGTGCAAGGTGTACAGCGACGCCCAGCCCCACATCCAGTGGCTGAAGCACATCGTCATCAACGGCAGCAGTTTCGGGGCCGACGGCTTCCCCTACGTGCAAGTCCTGAAGGTCCGGCCCCCAGCAGCTCCTGAACCCCACGGCTCTCCCATGGGGCGTGGGGGTGGGGGGTGGTCCCCAGCTTCCTTCCTGGCCATAATATGGCCCCAGGCCCTGTTGTGACCCCTGAGTATGTCCCCATCCCCAGACAGCAGACATCAATAGCTCAGAGGTGGAGGTCCTGTACCTTCGGAACGTGTCAGCTGAGGATGCGGGCGAATACACCTGCCTGGCGGGCAACTCCATTGGCCTCTCCTACCAGTCCGCCTGGCTCACGGTGCTGCCAGGTGAGCACTCGAGGGGGCCGGGAGAGGCTGCCGGAATCCTGCTCTGATCCAGCGGCGGGCTGTGTCCCTTGGCCTGTAGGGCTTGGGACGTGGCATGCGGATTTGTGTGTTTGATCCCTCGTGTAGCAGTGCTTCTGTGCGTGTCCACACGGGACGGCCGTGTGACGCTCTGGGGTGGGGGTGTGCAGGATGGGTACAACTGCAGCTTTCTTGGTGTGTGTCCCGGTGTGTGTGTTGGGAGCTGTGAGGCCTGAGTTAGAGGGTGTGGAGCTGGCCATCCGACCACTGACCGGTCAGTTTTCTGTCTATATATGTGTCTGTCTGTGGGCAGAGGAGGACCTCACATGGACAGCAGCAGCGCCTGAGGCCAGGTACACGGACATCATTCTGTACGTGTCCGGCTCTCTGGCTTTGGTTGTCCTCCTGCTGCTGGCCGGGCTGTATCGAGGGCAGGTTCTCATCAGCCAGCACCCCAGGCAGCCCGCCACTGTGCAGAAGTTGTCCCGCTTCCCTCTGGCCCGACAGGTACCATGCTGTTCCCCACCCCTCATGGTGTCCCCGTAGCAAAGCTCTTGGCCCGCCTTCCCAACCCAGCTCAGCTCCAGCAGGCTGACCGAGTCACCCACCTTACAGTTCTCCCTGGAGTCTGGTTCTTCGGCCAAGTCGAGCTCCTCCTTAGTACGGGGCGTCCGTCTGTCCTCCAGTGGCCCTCCCTTGCTCGCTGGCCTTGTGAGTCTAGACCTACCTCTCGACCCACTGTGGGAGTTCCCCCGGGACAGGTATGCTGCGTGGAGGGAGGGTGGGGGTGCGGGCTCCAGGCAGGAATGACATTCATATGGCTGAGGCCTCGGCTTTCTCATTTCCAGGCTGGTGCTCGGGAAGCCGCTGGGTGAGGGCTGCTTCGGGCAGGTGGTGCGTGCGGAGGCCTTCGGCATGGACCCCGCCCGGCCTGACCAAGCCAGCACCGTGGCTGTCAAGATGCTCAAGGGTGAGTGGTGGTCCCGGGGGACGTGCTGTGGCCTTGGGACTAACAGAAGAGGCTCATGGTGCTACCAGTTAGACCAGAAGGGCGGCAGGACCCCACCCTTGGGCCTAGGGCCCAACTCCGCTACCAACCCAGGCAAGCCGTGTCTGAGCCTATGTGCTCACGTGGCACCTGGGGGTAAATAATTGTCCCTACCTCCCGGCCTGAGGTTCGTGGAAAGTGCCTGGTACCTAAAATCTTAACCGCTGGAATGATGATGACTATAAGGATTTGGGGTGACTGGGGTCAGAGACCCCCAACTCAGCCCTGGCCTCATGTCAGCCTTGGCCTCAAACAACCTTGTCAGCCTCACAGGCTTCCACCTCATTCCTCCTGAGTACCCCCAAGTCACACCTTCAGCCTCCCCCACCCTGGACCCTTCCCAGATCTGTCTCCCTGTGTCCACCACTCTAGGAGAACAGCCCAAGCACCAGCCCCAGAGTGCATAGGACATACCTGGGACCTACCATGGGGGCCTATCACTGCTAACCCCCCTCCACTACAAGAGCAGCCCAAACCACATCTCTGCTCCCCCGCCCCCTCCTCTCTGCACAGCTGGGGCCACCTGGTACTTTCTGGGAGGCAGGGATTGGGAAATGTGCATCGTGAGGTCTGGCAGGGAGGGTATGTCATTGGCCCAGGGCCACCAGCCAGCCCCTGGTCCTCAGCCTTCTCAAGAGAATCTGGAGCAGCTTCTTCTCAGCCTCCCCTAGCTGCGCCCCACTGACGATTCCCTGAATTCTCAGGCCAGATGGACACCAGGCCCCTGTCCGACCTCAGGGCGCCAGCCTGCTTCCCGCCCCCAGGAGCTCTCACCCCATTGAGGAACTAATGCCAAACCTCCAGATAGAACTTCTTCCTGTCCAGAGTTCTCCTGTTTCCTGGTCCCCCTCACGGACAGGCCCACCTCTTGTGGACCCTTGATCTTGTTGCTTCCCTGCTGCTGTGAGAGGTAGGGCGTGAGAGGTAGGGCGCGACCCATTGTCCCATTTGCTACAAGAGGATCCTGAGGTTCGGAGAAGTTAGACGACATTTTAAAGGCCACACAGCCTAGTGGGAATTCAGGTCCAGACCTTTCTGACTCCAGGCCTAGCACTCCATGTCCTGTCCCCGACCCTGCAGCTCCCCCATGTATATCGCCCTGGCTGTCCCCCCCCGCAGACAATGCCTCCGACAAGGACTTGGCAGACCTGGTCTCTGAGATGGAGGTGATGAAGCTGATTGGCCGACACAAGAACATTATCAATCTGCTGGGCGTCTGTACTCAGGAAGGTGGGTTGGACTGGGGCTAAGGGCAGGGATGGGGGGGTATGGAGCCCCAGCCTCAGCAGCCTCCCTGGCCCCTCTCCCCTCTACAGGGCCCCTGTACGTGATTGTGGAGTGTGCCGCCAAGGGAAACCTGCGGGAGTTCCTGCGGGCCCGGCGGCCCCCGGGCCCTGACCTCAGCCCTGACGGGCCGAGGAGCAGTGAGGGGCCGCTTTCCTTCCCCGCCCTGGTGTCCTGCGCCTACCAGGTGGCCCGAGGCATGCAGTATCTAGAGTCGAGGAAGGTATGGGCGGTGGGCAGCACTCTGGACCATTCTCACCGCTCCGTCTCTTCCCTTTCCTGCCCCTGCCATTGAATGTCCTCATCTTCTCCCGCTCTCCCCATTCCATTGCCCTGTCTAAATGTCCCCAAGCCCTTCTGTACCCCCCATCCGTACACAGTTGACACTGCATGTCCCTATTCCTTCCTCTCATGGCACAGGGGAAGAGGCCGTGTGAGCGGGAGGGTATGGGCCCTGAAGTTAGCTTTAGTCTCCCCTCTCTGAATCTTGACTTCCTCATCTGTTCAACGAGTGGACGAGGCCTCCCCCAGGGTCACTGGGAAGTACAGTGTGCCCAGCCTCCAGCCACGTGTCCTAATAAAACTAAGTCCCTGCCCTGCCCCCAGTGCATCCACCGGGACCTGGCTGCCCGAAACGTACTGGTGACAGAGGACAATGCGATGAAGATCGCCGACTTCGGGCTGGCCCGCGGCATCCACCACATTGACTACTACAAGAAAACCAGCAATGTGAGGGGTGGGGCGGGGCTGGAAAGGGGGCTTGGGGGTACCGGGACTGTGGGACTCCGCGCCGAGACCCCTACCTCTCCCATCCAGGGCCGCCTACCTGTCAAGTGGATGGCGCCTGAGGCCTTATTTGACCGAGTCTACACACATCAGAGTGACGTGTGAGTCCTGGGGCTTGGGGGTCTGGAATATCTGCCAGCACTCATTGCCCTGCCCCACAGAAAGGGCAAAGCAATTGCCCAAGGTCACACAACCCTAGGACCTGCGTGGGGCCAGACTCCAATCCCTACCCTCCATGGTGGCTCGTGCCTGCGAGGCCCCCCATCCCAGCCGTAGAGTAGGGAGCAAAGCTGTGCCTTGCTGAGCCCTGGTCCTGCCTCTAGGTGGTCGTTCGGGATCCTGCTGTGGGAGATCTTCACCCTTGGGGGCTCCCCGTACCCCGGCATCCCCGTGGAGGAGCTGTTCTCACTGCTGCGGGAGGGGCATCGGATGGACCGGCCCCCGAACTGCCCCCCAGAGCTGTGAGGCCTCACCCTCCTCTCCCCCACTTTACAGTCCTTATCCTCTGCCCAGCCTCCTAATTCACCGTCACCATCTCCTCCCAGCCCCAAGGGGAGGTCTGAGCCTAGGTCCCGTGCCCTTCCGCTGAGTGGTCCTACCTACCCCTCATCAAGCCCTGCACCTAGAGCTGACCCCGCACCCCCTCCGCCAGGTACGGGCTGATGCGGGAGTGCTGGCACGCAGCACCCTCTCAGAGGCCTACATTCAAGCAGCTGGTGGAGGCACTGGATAAGGTCCTGCTGGCCGTCTCCGAGGAGGTACCGCTCCCCTCTTGTCCCATGACCCCTCTCTGCCCACTCCCCTCTGGCCCTCGTCCCAGCTGACCACCAGGACTGACCAGGACTGTTCCCTGTAGTACCTAGACCTCCGCCTGACCTTCGGACCCTACTCCCCTGCCGGCGGGGACGCCAGCAGCTGCTCCTCCAACGACTCTGTCTTCTGCCACGACCCCCTGCCCCTGGGGCCCAGCTCCTTTTCCTTCCCGGGGGCGGAGACATGAGCAGGGCCACGAGGTGGTGCAGGCAGGCGGCCGCCCTCGGACCCCCAGCTGAGCTGCACCCCGGCAGTGCTTGGCTTGGGCAGCCTCAGGCCCCAACTTCAGGCTACCATCCCAGATCTCTAGTTCTGTTTTGGGGAGTTCCGTTCTTGTTCCTGGGGTCCCTCCATGAGGCTTCCTGTTCTGGCCTGGGCTCCCAAGCCAGACTTCAACCTCAGTCTTAAGGCCCTGCCCTTGCCTTTAGAGTCATGGCCCCAGCGTTCTAATGGCCTGAGTGTTAGGGTTCTGCTTGGCCTCCGAGGCCTTAGCACTCAGTCCTTGATCCAGGGGTTTGGCTGGACCTAGCTGTAGAGCTGTCCTAAACCTCCCTGCTTCCTTGCACCGAGAGGTCTTGGGCCTCTAAACCCCATTTCCCCCGGTGTCCCCTGCCTCCCCTTTGCTGCTTGTCCCAGCATCTTGTGGAAAGAGCATTGGTACCTGTGTTCCTAGCTGAGCAGCTGGAAGCCTGCCGAAAACACAGAAGCAAATGGCCTTTTATAAATTATTTTTTGAAATAAACCTCTGTGTTCCTGGTGTCTTCCCTGCAGTGCATGGAGGGGAAACTGGCTGGAGGGATCCCCAAGCTGGGAGTTTTGCTGCGTGCTACAAACGGAGGGCTCTGTGCCAGGCCTCGGGTTTGCATCCACCTCAGCTACCTCAGGGCGCCCCCAGGAACTGTGTGCACCTCTGTCTTGGTCTGTCTTCGTAGCACCATCTTGTGTACGTGATGGTCTGAATGAGCGCTAATGGCAGAGGAGTCCACATGGCACCATCCGCTGGGTGGAACTCTTGGACCCTCTGCACATGCGTGTCCATGTGCCTGCCCTGGGACTGTCCCCAAGGGAGCTGGCAGCACCCCTCCCCCATCTGCTCAGCATTAACCAAGCTGACCGTTAACACAGCGTGAAAGCCTGAAGCCCAGCTTCGAGGCTGCTGCCCGCTCCCACGCTCTGCTGCTCAGACTGGGGGCTTGTGGGGGCTGTGCCCACCCCGCCCCGCCCCACCCCACCCTGGCCAGTCTCCCGGGCAGCAGCTGGTTGCGGCCCGGCTAGGCTGCAGCTGTCCCTGCCTGCCTGGCCTTTCCCTGGAGAGGCCGTCATGGCCCTGTTCTCAAACACCCTCTGGGGGGAGCAGGGAGATCAGCTTCCCAGGGCTTTGAGCCTGGAACCTTCCCCGGGGGCCATCCAGGCACTTACTGCTGCTCTCCAGCCCCTGAACCACAAGGCGGAGGTACCTGACCCCGTGCCTGGTGCTCCCTCCTGTCTTCTCCTGGCACAGGACAGACCCTTAGTGAGGGCCACCTGGATTGCCCCATGGCCTCCCATGGGTGGCAGCTGAAAATACATATTGGGGCAGAAGGGCCGGGCTGTCCTAGAAGACTGAGCAGCAGCTCATGGCCATGCTTCTCTTCTTGCTCTGGGTCTCTTCACACCCCCACCGATGCACTCTCCTTCTGACTGAGCCCCCCTCCCAAACCTAGTCTCCCACTGGAGGTCACTGTGCCCAGCCCAGTCCATCACAGGACAGGCAGGTCCCTAAGAATCCACCTGGGGGAGGAAAGTGTTGGGAGGCTAGAGTAGTGTATAGAGACAGGGGTGACGAATGAGAACTCCCATTTTTCCACTTCCCCTCTGTGAGCCCACTGCTGAGCTAGGCTCAGTCACCCACCACTGTCTCCCACCACAGCCTCATCAAAGATCAGCCTTCCCAACTTAATGATGGGGAAATGGAATGTGACAGGCCTAAGGTCACAAGGATGGGGGACTAAGGAAGGTGCTGAGTTGACCAACCCCCAACCCCCAAGTCCAGGTTCCTGGCAGGTCCTGTGCACATGGGAGACCAGAGTCAGGTCACTCAGAGTGACAGGGGCAGATGGTGCCTGGTAGGTCTCGGGGGCCAGGAGGGGCTCAGCTACCCACCCTGTGCGCCCTCCCTGCCAACATCCCTGGCAGGCACACGCTTGCCACATTCCTGACATCCCAAGTCAGAAGGAGACAGATGCTGCTAATTCCCCCATGCAAGCTTTGCTGCTCCATCTCCCCTCCCCCAAGCCTCTCTGAACGGCATGGCAGCATCTGGAGCTTGGTCCCCTCGGTCTGCCAGTTCTGAGTGGCCTCCTTGCCAGTGGTACTGGCCTTGGGAGCTTGCAGAAAAAGCACTGGGTCACCTCCAGACTCTGCCACTTGCTGGCTGTGTATTAGTCAGGGCTCTGGTGGGAGCAACAGATAGATAGCTGCCCCAATCTGGAAAGTCCAAGCCAGGGAACAGGAGGCTGCTGGGAGGGAAGGTCAGGTTGTCCACAATGAGTGTGGCAGGGTGGGGAGATGGGGGAGACGCTATGACCAAAGTTACCCTCTTCAAGCCTGAAACACAGGAATGATGACATGTCTCAGAGAACGGTTGGAAGTGCTCAGTCAACAATGGCTGTTGTTGCTCAGGGATTAGGAGGGAATGGCCTCCAGGGCCGGGTTGCCATGATCTCATTCCCTCCTCATGGCAGCCCTTCCTGGAAAGCATTTTTGTTCCTGCTGCCCAGATGAGGACACTGAGGCTCAGAAGAAAGAAGTAACTGGCCTGAGGTTACATGGGGGCAAGCGGGAGAGTGGGTGCTCCGTCCTCGTGCAGCACTCATTCCCAGAGCCCCAGCTGCCCACTGCTCTGGGAACCAGGAAAGCCTCTGGGTTTGCACGAAGCAGGAGACATCGGCCAACAGACCGTCCATGTACACGGGTGGGCGGACATTCACGACGCCCAAGCACAGAACTCCAGCCCTACGGCCTTCAGCCCTGCTGCCTCTCGTGGGCTGCTCCCCCACGGGACACTTCCTGGGGCACACTCTTCCCCACTGACACCTGGCCAGACCCTACTCACCCTGCAGATCTCACTCAAACCTCATTTCTCCAAGAGGCGTCCTCCTCCCACTGGGCCCCCCTGTTCAGAGGCTAGAGAGGAGCTGCTCTCAATAGTCTCCTTCCCCAAAACTGAACACCAGGAAGCAAGCACTGCTTTGATAGTTTTTTAATCAGTAGTTCTGAACCCTGAACATACATCAGAATCACCTGGAAGGGCTGGGTTGCTGGGCTCCACCCCCAGAAGTCTGTGTTTCGCAGCTTTGAGGTGAAGCCTGGAGATGTGCATTTCAGACAAGTTCTCAGGGGCTGCAGACGCCGCTGCTCTGGAGCTCCACACTTTGGAAACCACGGTTTTAGTTTTTATTATTTATTTATGTAACTTATTTTTTAAAAAAAGATTTTATTGGGCGCCTGGGTGGCTCAGTCTGTTAAGCGTCTGCCTTCAGCTCAGGTCATGATCCCAGGGTCCTGGGATCGAGTCTGGCATTGGGCTCCCTGCTCAGCGGGGAGCCTGCTTCTCCCTCTCCCCTCAGCCTGCTCTCGTGCTCTCTCTTACTCTCTCTCAAATAAATAAATAAAACCTTTTTTAAAAAAAAGATTTTATTTATTTATTTATTTGCGAGAGAAAGCACACGTGTGATGGGGGGAGGGGCACAGGGGCAGGGAGAGGGACAATCTCAAGCGGACTCCGCCTGCGCGTGGAGCCGCACGATCCAGAGATCGCAACCTGAGCTAAAACTAAGAGTTGGACGACCAACCGACTGAGCCACCCAGGCGCCCCTATTTTACTTATTTATTTTTTTAAAGTAGGCTCCGCACACAGTGTGGAGCCCAATGCAGGGCTTGAACTCACGATCCTGAGATCAAGACCTGAGCTGAGATCAAGAGTTGGACACTTAACTGAGCGAGCCACCCAGGCGCCCCTATTTATTTTTTTTTAAAGATTTTTATTTTTTTAAAGTAATCTCTACACTAAACATGGGGCTTAAATTCACAACCTCGAGATCAAGGGTCACATGTTCTACCACCTAAGCCAGCCAGATGCCCCTGGAAACCACGGTTTTAAAGAGGCATTCACAGTTTAAGCAATTTAAACCAAAATTCCAATGGATTCCAATGGCACAAAAGATTTTCAATAAAAAACCACCCCTTGTACCCCCTCTCTCTGCTCCTCAGGGGAAACTGCCCCATTTTTTAGTCTTCTTGCACGCTCCCCCCTTCCTGCTTGTATAGCCCCTGATCCAATTCATCAGTTACTGTTCCTGCCCCCGAAATCCGGGGCCTTGCCTGGCAGAACTAAGGCACGGTGTAGCACTGAGGGGAAATAAAGAGACCCACTGCCAGGTACAGACACACTCAGGTGTGCACCCCAGGCCGGCCACTGCCCACCCCTTCCCACACTCTGGCTCCCTAACTGGGAGCCTCTCCTCCCACTCCTCCACCTGCTATAGGATTTAGCCTAATCCCAGAGTATGTGTTCGAGGCAGCTGCAGCTCTCTCTGAGGGGAGAGGGCTCCCCTCTGGAGGAAATCTCCTTGTATTCTCTTGCTATGGAAATCTGACCTTTGTCGGCACCTGGGCCCCACGGCTGGGGCCTGTCCCCAAGAAGTGGCTAAGGAGGGGGCGTGAAATTGCCAACAGCTGAACACACCCAGTCTTTCCCCACATCCTCTCAACCCCGTGGCTGCTCACATTCCACAGCGCCCGCTCCTTCCGGGCCCCCCAGTGCCAGGCTCATGTTCTTGTGTGGGTACTTGGGCCCAGCCTGACGTGGCCCTACTGATCTCACCCACTGGCCCTACACGTTATGGCTGTGGGCTCCTCGCAGCTCTCGAACTCCAGGTCACCCTCATACCCTTCAGGACTCAGCTCAGGTACCCCCTCCTCCAGAAAGCCCACGCTGACCTCACAACACAGCTGAGGCATCCTGCCTCTATGTAGGACTAGTATGATCCGTTTATGTCCCTTTCTGTCCCACTCAGGGCGGTCTCAGGCTCTATCTCTGGGAACTCAGGCCCAGTGCAGAGCAGGCCACCCTAAAGCTTGTCAGAAAACTGAATGACTTGGGAAGGGTGACAATGTGGCTCCCAGCCAGACAGGCCCTTTCCTTCAACAACAGAAGCCCAGGAGAGGTGGATTCGCTGCAGGGCTGAGACAGTGCCCCATATCAGGACCACGGCTCTAGAACCTCTAAAACAAAACGGCTCTTGGATCCTGGAGGACCAAGATTATTATTACTGCTGGGGGACCCACTGCGTATGCCCCCGAGCTTCTGCTCCAGTGGCTGTGGCCCCTTCCAAGCAACCCCTGAAGTCGGTTAAAAATAAATGAGGGAGAGCATGGAACTCCCTAGAGCAGCACTGTCCAACAGAACTTTCTGCACTGATGGAAAGGTTCTAGCACTGTGCTATCCAAGACAGGAGCCACCAGCCAAATGTGGCTCCTGCGACGGAGGAACTGATTATTTTACTTTAGTTCATTCATTATTTTTTTAAAGATTTATCCATTTTTAGAGAGAGAGAATGTGCACACGAGCGGGGACGGGGGCGGAGGGAGAGAGCGAGAAAGAATCTCCAGCAGAGGCGCGTGGAGCTCAGAGCCCGACTCAGGGCCGATTCCACGATTCCACGACCGAGAGGCCACAACCCCAGCCGAGACCAAGGGTTGGACGCGCAACTGACTGAGCCACCCAGGTGCCCCTATTTTAGTTTATTTAAAGAGCCATGCACTGACAGGCCTGCGCTAGCGCCTTCACAAAGGGGCTGCTCTGAGCGCACGGATGGGGGACTCCTCCCAACTTACACTGCTGAGAGGAAAACCGGAGGTACGAGCAGTGTGCATGCTGTGTTCACACCCGTGTGAAATATGTGTCCGAGGTTGCAGGGGTGCATTTGCTCGGGAACAGTGGGCAAGTGGTCACAATGGTTGCCTCTGGGGAGGGGAACTAGGTAGGTAAGGGGTGGGGAAACTTTGTTTCTTTTTGTTTTGTACTGGTATGTGCATTACTTGTTTACAAAAATTAAAAATGTAAAGTAAAGAAAAAACACCACAGAAGAAAAGTATCCCCTCTGCATACACACCAGCTTCCAAGGCTGCCTGGCCCAAACCTCAGGATGCCACAGAGCCAGTTTCAGAACCTCTAGGGCCCAGTGCTCTCCTAAGCAGCTACACTGTCCTCCTGCCTGCTTCACACACCAGCTCAGGCTGGAATCAAGGCCCACTAGACACAGCCCAAACTGACCCCTGCCCACTCCCCAAACCCCTCACTTACCCCTCCTCCATCTAGTCTCCAGCCCCAGTGACCATCGTTCTCTTTTTACATCACCCCAAGTTCACACAAACCTCAGGGCCTTTGCACTTGCAGATCTGTGCCTAGAACACGAGTCCCCTGGTTCTTCTGGCTGGCTCTCAGAACAAAGGTCACCTCTTAAGACTGGCCTCTCCTGACCACCCTGGCTAAAGTTCTCCCTCTGTTATTCCATATTTTAGCCCTTTGTTTGTTTTCTTCCGTAATTATCTTATTTGTTCATTCTTTAGTGGCTGCTACCTCATTAGAAGGTGAGCTCTGAGAAGCTAGGGGGCTGTCCTGTCCACAGCCATACCTCAAATGTCTACAATGGGCGTTTCACATAGTAAGTGCTCCATAGATGTTCACAGAATGAGTAATTTAATTTCCCAAACTCAAAATTCAAATCCCAGACAGGCAAGCTGATCTCAGAGAAGTCTCCCGAGTCCTTTGGGAGCTGGACAATGCCCCTGCAACGTACACATAGCCTCCTGAGTGGACCACAGTGATGAGCCCACAGTGTCCACAGAGGGATGGTCAGCCCATCCTCTGACCTTGGTCCCAGTCCTGAGGCGCAGCTGGAAACCCAGGGAGGCCTCAGGACTGTCACTGCCCTTAAAGGACAGGCTCAGGAGGGGCACCTAGGGGGTCCAGTTGGTTGAGCCTCCAACTCTGATTTCAGCTCGGGTCATGATTTCAGGGTCATGAGACTGAGTCCCACATCCGGCTCTTCATTGGGCATGGAGCCTGCTTAAGATTTTCTCTCCCTCTCCCTCTGCCCTTCCCCCCAACTTGCTCTCTCTCACACTCTGTTAAAAAAAAAAAAAAAAAAAAAAAAGGACAAGCTCAGGGTATCTGCTTATAAACCAACATTCCCCCACACTGTGTTGAGGATAACATGGGAGACAAGGGACCGATAACTAAGATAGGACTGTAAATCTACAAGAAAAAGACATACACCAAATAAATAAATAAATAAAGACACACCTCGAAATACAGATAGAGAGAGCTTATGACAAGATAATTCACTGACGATGATACACAGAGGTTAACAAGCATGTGAAAAGATCCTAACACTCAAGACGAATCCAAGAGATGCTCTCCTTTTGCACCTATTAGACTGACAAAATTAGAAAGATAGAGAATGCCAGGTGTTGGCAGGAATATGGGGGGCCCTTCTGGACTGC
This sequence comes from Ursus arctos, assembly GCF_023065955.2. Taxonomy (NCBI): domain Eukaryota; kingdom Metazoa; phylum Chordata; class Mammalia; order Carnivora; family Ursidae; genus Ursus; species Ursus arctos. The sequence continues at coordinate 62,713,855 of NW_026622819.1, forward strand.
AGGTACAGCCATCCCAGAGCCGTCTGGGACCTTTCAGCTAATTATGTAAACACATACCCTATGATCTAGCCATTTGCCCTGTTTATACACCCCCACTCTCAACCCTCACAAATGACTACATGGGAAGGCGGGGGGTGGGGCCGTAGACAATCTGGAGTCCATCACCGGGAGATGGATCGGTAACATGTGTGGAGGACCCAACAGACAAAGCCACATGGAAGGACCTCAGAAACCTAGTGCTGACGGGAAACGGTAAGAAGTGGACTGAGTTCTAATGCATAAAGCCATCTGCGCGAAAGAAATGACACAGAAAACACACATTGTGAGAACACACACAAAATCATTAGAACGACTGCCTAAGGGCAGGGTGATCAGAGTCGGGAATGAGGAGCAAAGGGAATTTAAAAAACAGACAAAGGAATGAAGCCCAGGAGCAGCAGGTGCCCAGGTGAGGGGTCAGGAATACTTCCAGAGGAGGTGACCCAGGTGCTCAGGTTGAGAAGAATGAAGAGCTGACCAGACAGAAGGTCTGAGTGTGCACATGTGCGCGTTGGGGGACAGAAGGTGCAGTAAATCAGCAAACATTTATTGAGCACCTACTAGAGCCAGGTGCCGATCTATACTCATCGGGTACACCCTGTGATGAAGACAGGCTCCCGTCCTGAGGTAAAATCTGGAGGTGGAGAGAGACATTAAACCAACTGCCAGGAAAGTGCTGACGAAACACAGACTCTCAAGGCCGGCTGTCTGCAGCTCTGAGTATCTACAATGGTAACTGACCCTGACTCAACTCAGAGAAGGGCTCCATGAGGAATGACATTTGGGTGAAGGAGGGGAGCACTTGGCCTTGTGATTAGCAGGAAGAAAAGCATCCCAGGGAGAAGGAACAGTCTCTGCAAAGGTCTGGAAAGCAGGCAGGAGTGGGGAGAATTTGAGGCATTCTAATCCGGCCATTTGGACAGAACATACACAGAGTAAGGGGGAACACGGTACCAGATGAGGCCACACTGTAGGGAGCATTGCAGGCTGCGGATCTCATCTCTGGGGGAGTGAAGAGACCAGGAAGCAAGGGGCTGCTGATGCAGATGTGGGGAGATGGGGGAGGGGACTGTTGCAGAGTCTAGAGACAGAGCTGGGAACTGGGACAGCACTCCCAAAATACACATGGTCTCCCAAGGGGACAGAAATAACGAGGCCATAGAGGGACTGTCCACTTCCCCTCTTATTCTCTGACCTGGGACCAGCGTTACCCTGCACAGCTGCACTGCAGTCCCCCAGGCTAGGGCCAGGGGGTGGCCAGGGGATGGAGAGAAGTGGAAATCGATCTAAGACATAGAATAAGAGGATTTGCTAATGGGGGCAGGAAGGAGAGGAAGGTGGTCAAGAACTTGCAGATGGAAAAGGGCCAAGAACTGGGTGACCAGGTGGAGTCCAAGTGAGTGTTTCAGGTGCCTGAAGAAGGGTGGCAAGGAGGTGGGCAGGGCAGATAATGATGAAAAGCTAAGTCAGACCAATGTGTTGGGCTTGACTCTGAAAAAGGCAACAGGGAACCAACACCACCCTAACTCCCCCATCCTCATGCCTTGTATCCCAACCTCCCCCAGCCTCATCCCTTGGCTTTCCTTTCCTCATCCACCTCTTCCTTCCTCTGTGGTCTCTGCCTTGTAATTGTGCCCTGGGAGGGGTCTCCCGCAGAGAGTAGAGTGGAGGGGGACACACTGCGGTGATGGTGCCACCTTCTGGAAGCCATGAGAAGTGCAGCATCCCACTTCATCCTCCTGTAGAGTGGGGGCTGGGGGCCCTTGGGCCCTCCCTATAGAGGTTTCACTCCGGGATCCTGTGAAGAGATGTCTTCCCCTGCTGGTGGTGATGAGGTCATTCCTGGAGGACCATTCAGTTCTGGGCGCTGTATTTTTCAGAATAGTGCTGATAAGCCCCTCTCCACCATACCCAGGGGAATCCAGGTGGGCAAAACTACTATAATTATCCTGCTCAAAAACTTTCCACTGCTCTCAGGATTGGGTCCAAGCTCTCTCTCTCTTTTTTTTTTTTTTTAAGTTTTTTTTAAAGATTTTATTTGTTTATTTGAGAGAAGAGAGAGAGAAAGAGCAAGGGGGGGGGAAGGGGCAGAAGGAGAGGGAGAAGCAGACATCTGCTGAACAGGGAGCCCAACACCGGGTTCCATCCCAAGATCTTGAGATCATGACCTGAGCTGAAGGCAGAGGCTTAACCACCTGAGCCACCCAGGCGCCCCATTTTTTAAGTTTATTATTTTTTAGTAATCTCTATACACAATGTATGTGGGGGCTCAAACTCACAACCCTGAGACCAAGAGTTGCATGCTCTTCCTACAGAACCAGCCAGGGGCCCTTGGGTCCAGGCTCTTTCACAAAGCATTTGAGGATTTGGCCCTGGCCTTAGGCACAGTTCATTCCTATTAGTTTCAATCCCAACTTCCTCCTTCTGCTCTCCCTCCTTCCCCACCCCCCACCCCTGCATCTCCATCCCTTTTCTCAGATTGTTCTCTCTTCCTAGAACACTCTCCTGCTCCCTACTGGTTTTCTAAATGCCTACTTCTCTTTCTGATCTCAAATTCCCCTTCTTCCAGGAGGAGATCTTCTAGCAACCCGACATTAACTAGACAAAGAAGGGAGGGAAAGAGTGTTTCAGGCAGTGGAAACAGTATGTACAAAGGCCTACAATGCTTTCAAGGAAATGGCAGGGGGCTAGAGACCAGAGAGAATGGCAGAGCTGGCAGGGCTGCAGCCACAGACCCCCACGTGGCTCAAAGGTCAGGGTGAGGGCTTGATTCCTTGGTGAATGACAAAATTTTCTGCAGCAAGGGACATGATCAGATGTGTGTTTGGAAAGACCCACGTGAGGTTGCCAAGAGAGTAAGACACGAAGAGGCTAAAGTGGGTGTGGGGAGAACAGATAGGGGTTGCATACATAGATGGGAGTTGATGGGGGCTTGGACCCTTGAGCCCCTACTCCTTGCTGTTTGGGTTCTGAACTGGGGCTCCCTCTCACTGGCTGTAGCCTCCTTACCCCAGTGTGCCCCACACCAGCTCGGGCTGCCTGCTGCAACCCCTGCCCCTAACTTCTCATCTCCTGGTGTTAGGTTTCCAATGCTGCCTGCCCCTCAGAGCCAGAACCTGTGTATTGTGGGAGCTGCCATCCCATTTTGTTATTTTTAGGGGGGTAGGGGCAGAGGGAGAGGGAGGAGCCAGCTAGGAACATGACTGGGGGCTCGATCTCATAGCCCTGAGACCATGACCTGAGCCGAAATCCAGAGTCGGACATTTAACCGACTGAGCCACCCAGGTGCCCCTGCCATCCCATTTTACAGCAGGACAGGACAATGGTCTCAAAGTTGGGAAGCTGGTAGTGAGTGGCAGAGATGGGATTTGAACCAGAGTCTGCCTACCTTCTCCACCACACTAGGTGGCCTAGCAGTTACAGGCCGGGCTCTGTCACCTGATGGCTCACTTCACCTTTACTTTTCTCTGCCTCAGCATCCTCTTTCTACAAAATTGGAATAATCATAATAAACTGTTCTATGGAGTTTGTGAAGACTATGTGGAATAAATGCCCATACGGGGCCCAGCACAGTACGAGGCACACAGTAGGGGCTCAATAAAAGATTGCTGTTCACATTAATACTGTCCCAGGAACTTAACATGCTCATTGGGCAGTTGTGTTCAGGCTCCTGAATCAAGGGATGGACAAACAAAGCCGGGGGGGGGGGGGAAGGGAGGAGAAAGCAGAGATAGCATCTCAGGGCAGGTCTGGAGCTAGGTCACCCTGAGTTCCAAGCACAGAGCAGGTGTCAAAGGCACCAGCTCTGAAGGGCCTTGAATGCCACACTGACGAACCCCCAAAAGTTTTGGAGTCAGAGAAGCACAGATAATTCCTAAACCCAAGGGTGGGATGCTTCCTCCTCCACAGGTGACAGCACTGACTTTGGAGGCCCAAGGGAGCCAGGACGGCAGAGGATGGCACTGGCAGCAGGGGACAAATTCTCAGTCCTCAGAGAACCCGAGTTCAGGTAGCTGCCCTTCCCAGGCTGGAGAACCTCCCCTATGAATGTAATTCCCCAGCTGGTCACACGGTGGCAATAGTGTAACATGAAAGTCCTCTTTACTATCCCTTTCAGCCAAAACCAGAGCCAAGCACCAACCTCTTCCAGGTTCCTCTAAGAGCTCCTGCTCCCATCAGGAGGGCAGTGCTGCCTTTGCTGAGTCTACAGATTAGACCACCGTGGGAGTGAAATATTAGACAAGACAAGGAGGACTTTCACTTTGGCTTTCTCTGAAGTTTTGCTCGCTTATGTGGCTTTTGCACTGGAGGTGAGGCGATGGGACTGTTTCCATCCCTGGGATAGAGAGGACCCAGGATGAGGGATGAGGCAACTTTGAGCAGCTCCTCTGTGCCAGGCACTACACCAGACATTCATTCCTACATGAAATCACCACACAGTAACGAGACATCTACTGTGTGCTGCTTACAGGAGACAACTTTCGGCACACAGCAACAAATAAGTATTTATATATTTATATTATAAATGAGCACGTTGCTTAATAAGCATTAGTTGAGTGAATGACCTACCTTGAGCCCGAGGTACCCAACACATGCAGGTAATGCGTTTGGAGCTCTGAGACAAATCTAGACTAGAGACTGAGACTCAGGCATTGCTGGCATTTAGGGAATGCTAGTGACGAGTAGATGAGATCCCTCAGGGAGACTGCGTAAATGATCGGCAAAGTGGGCCTGTTTGCTGGCCAGGAAAATTGGGAGGCATGCCCGCGATGTGAATGCATAGAGAGAGGCTTGAGAGGAGAGGTAGCAGACAAGAGTGGGAGTCCCTGGAAACCTTGTCTGTTCCAAAAGGTCAACAGAGTCAAACGCTCCCAGAAGTGCAGCAGCAAAGGTTATGAAATGCCACCAGATTTGGTCAAAGTGGGGCTGTTGGTGACCTGAAGACAGACCGCGGTAAGATGAAGGAGGAGATGAGGAAGGGAGGCCAGAGGCAGTGGAGGAGAGAAGAGAGGCACAGGCTGGCTAGAAGAGCACTGAGGTTTTTATCCTAAGAGACAGACTACACTGTTTGTGGGCTGCCAGAAAGGAGCAGGAAGACCGGAAGGCTGGAGCTCCAGAGGAGCGAGAGGAGCGAGATGAGCAGAAGCCAGAGGAGGCGTGAGGGCGGGATCCAGAGCCCAAGAGGAGGGCTGGCACAGTGGACTTCCGTCTCCTTCTGGGAGCGCTGGGGAAAGGCTGGTGACGCGGAGGGCCAGCGGAGTACCCGGCTGGATGTGGGGCACGCCGGACATCCCCGGGTGTTGGCCGTCTTTTCCGGGTACATCCCTACCCAGACCACCTCCTGCTACTCTCCACACCAGCAGCACGGACCCTGCGGCCCACGGCCTGGCCGCCGCTGATTGGCCCATGGGACCCACCTGACGGAGCCAGCCAATCAGAGGCGCTCTCCTAGGAATGCGGCCCCACGTGGGGCTCCCAGAGCCCAGGCCCAAACTGCGGTGGAGCCCGGGGGCCCAGAGGACCACGTGCATATATCCCCTCCGGCCAGCGCGGAACTCTGAGGCTGTGCCCCGCCTTCCCTTACCTTGCCGGGTTTCCGCCAGCCCAGCAGCTGAGAACCCAAGCCCTTCCGCTAAATCCTCCTTCTACTCTCTGGCGGGGTTCTAATGCCTGGCCCTCTGGTCCAAAGTGGTGATTTGCTATTTTTAAAGATTTTATTTATTTATTGAACGGGGAGAAGGGCAGAGGGAGAGGGAGAGAGAGAATCCCAAGCCGACTCTGCCAATCCGGAACCCTATGCAGGGTTCGCTGTCACCATGGGAGACCATGATCTGAGTGGAAATCAAGAGTCACAGGCGCCCAACCCACTGAGCCACCCAGGCGCCCCCCCAGAGTGGTGATTTGGAGGAAGACAGAGCCAAGTTCAAGTCACTCACCGTGTGACATAGGACAGGTGTCTAATATGGTTGAGCCTTAGGCTCCTCCTCTGTAAAATGGGACTACTAATACTCACCTGGGTATTTTTGTGAGGATTGTAAAGTGCAGTGCCTGGTATGTGGTGAGCTCCCAAAAAACACTGGAAGATAGGTAGATATAATTTTATTTATTTGAGAGAGAGCACGAGTGACGGGAGAGGCGGAGAGAAAGGGAGAAGCGGACTCCCCAGGGAGTACGGAACCATGGAGGGGGTGCGGGGGCAAAGGGGTGGCCTAAGCCCAAGTCAGATGCTTACATGACTGAGCCACCCAGGCACCCCCGTTATATTTTTTATGATTGTTGATATTGCTCTCTTCAAGGAACTCACCATCCTTGTCACACACAGCCTTGTGTTAAGGCTACTTTTTATTCCTATTACATTACTAGAATGTAAACTGGTTAACAAGGATGGGCCAATATGCCTTCTAACCCCACAGTCCTTTCATTTGGTCTCACAAGGGTAAATTTAACCTACAGAAACAGTAGTCATAGAACAGAGTACACAAAATCATGGGATTTATAGCACTGAAAACTTCAGTGGTTAAATGGGGATATTTATAACACAACAGGGTATACTGGAAGAGCATCTTTGAAGGACAGCTCTGTGAGCTTAGGCAGACCTTGATCTTTTTGAGCCTCATTAGAACAATATGATAATCACGACTATAACCACTGCAGAACTCTCCAGGTGCCAAGCACTATTTAAAGCTCATATTAACTCTCAACAATCCCACCTTACAGAGAGGATAGACAGGCACAGAGAGGTTCATAGCTATTAAGTGGCAGAGCTGGGGGGTCAAACCAGGCCTTCTGGGTCCCAGTCTGTGTTCATAACTTTAGAGCATGAAGCCTCTCAGACACCAGCACAGGCAGCTGGCACCCTAGAGACCCACCACCCAGAACTATGGAGAAGGCTAGGACTAACAGGGCAAGGCCTTCTGCATCCAGGAACTAAAGGAGGTCAGTATGGTTGAAGAGTGGAGAAGGAGGGGAATAAGGCAGGCGATGAGCCTGGACTTGCAGGCAGGACCACATCTTGGAAGGAGTCCTAGGCCACAGTGAGGAGCTGGTGCCAGCACATGGGAAGCATGTAACAGGGTGTTCTTTTTTTTTTTTTTTAAGATTTTATTTATTTATTCGACAGAGATAGAGACAGCCAGTGAGAGAGGGAACACAAGCAGGGGGAGTGGGAGAGGAAGAAGCAGGCTTATAGTGGAGGAGCCTGATGTGGGGCTCGATCCCATAACGCCGGGATCACGCCCTGAGCCGAAGGCAGACGCTTAACCGCTATGCCACCCAGGCGCCCCGTAACAGGGTGTTCTAAGGGTGTTTCTGACCCCTCGTTGCCACAGGCCTGGGATGTACAAGGCAGCAGGGGCCTCTGTCACTATGGTTAGCTTCAGTCCTGCTGGGCCTGGAGACTCAGGCTCGTCATGGCCCTGGGCTCCCTACCTGGGCAGGTCTGGAGATGCCACCAACTTGAAGCCACCCAATCCTCCTTTCTGATCTTATTTGTTGCTGTAGGCTCGTTAATACAACTAATTAGACCTTCTGAAACCAACTGGACCTTCCCATTGACTATCCAAGCCTGTGCTTCCAGTTTTGATCCTGGAGATGCCTTATCATTTGAGGCCTCTGAAACTCTCCCCAAGGTGCTTACTATCAGCTCTAGACCCATAAATTGACTCTCCCCATGAGGAGCCCAGGACTTTTTTGGGAAGTCGGGGGTCTTTTTGATTGTCAGGCCTCAGGTGGTCATCTCATTATCCTGTCTTATCACTGACTTCTCGGGGAAACTCCCTGGGATTCTCCTCACATTTCCTGTGTTTTCCCACTGCCTTTCCCATGCCCATGAAGGTTTCAAGTCCTATCTTCTCTGTGATGACTCTTGCAGTATGTTCTTTCGCACGGTTCTTCCTCCAGATTTTCAAACCACATGTATGTCCAGCTGCAGACAGGCTGGCGTGTCTACCCTTGATGTCCTTTGGGCTCCCCAAACTTAACATGTCAAAAAAACAGTAGCTGCCTTACATAAAATTATTCTTGCTAAAAACTTTAATCGAAATCTGATCAAGCCCCTGGCCTAATGTTCTCTTTACAGGAAAGGCAGGGGCAAAGGAACAGGTTAAATGACACCAAGAGGAAGCATCAGCCAACTGCAAACAAGGGGCATTCTCAGGTTAACTGGCTTGGTCACTTCAAAAGCCAAATGTCATGGAAAACATGATGTGGGGGCATTTCAGATTATAAGAAACATAAGAAATACAAGAACCGATATATAATTCTTGATTAATTTATAGGTCAGAAAAACCATCTACTTTAATATGGAAAGAGTATTCGATATTGGGAAATCACTGTTAGATGGTATTGTGGTTATGTAAGACAGCACCCTCATGTTTGGGAGAAGTTTGCTAAGTGCTCAGGTAAGAAATCTCAGAATGTCTATAATTCACTTTGAAATGGTTCATAAAGGGGTGCCTGGGTGGCTCAGTCGGTTAAGTGTTCACCTCCTGGTTTTGGCTCAGGTCATGGTCTTAGGGTCGTGAGATTGGGCTCTGGGCTCAGTGGGGAGTCTGCTTCTCTCCCTCAGCCGCTCCCCCTCCACACTCATACTCTCTCTCTCTAAAATAAATAAATAAAACCTCTTTTTTTTAGAGATTTTATTTATTTATTTGACAGAAAGAGAGAGAGCACAAGCAGGGGAAGCAGCAGAGGGAGAGGGAGAATCAGGCTCCCCTCTGAGCAGGGAGCCCGATATGGGGCTTGATTCCAGGACCCTGGGGTCAGGACCTGAGCCTAAGGCAGCTGCTCAACCAACTGAGCCACCCAGGTGCCCCTAAATAAATCTTTTTTTATAAGTGGGAGGCACAGGCATTTTGGTCATTTAGCTGGGCCTCATTTCTGCCCCCATGCTGGCCCCCATGGCTTACATTTGCCCCCACCCCAGACATGCTGGCCAGGTGCGCTGCCATAAGTCATTCCAGCCTTGAGAAGTCACCCACAGAAGGTAGCCCTGTCTAAACCCTCCTTAGCACTGTGCACTATCCTGTGTGTGTCTAGGGGTGGCTGGCACTTAGGGTTCAGGAAATGTTGCCTATAGTCAAGAGCCCTGTGGTGTAGCTCCTTTTCTATTTCTGCCAGACTGGGTGCCACACCTACAACCTCACATTCCCCTTTGACCCTTCATCTCGTACCCACGCCCCCCAGAACCCTGAGTCCTGAGTGGAAGATGCCCACTGCTTAGTCCCAACCCTGGGCTCAGGCCCCAAGGCCACTCAGTTCTCCTTAGCTTCCTTAAGCCTATAGCCCTTCCCTTTCCTCTTACCTCCTACCTCTCCAAGAAAACAGAGGCACTAGGATCTCTCTCAATTTCCTTCCCTTCCCACCTGAAATATACCTGAGGCTCTACTTTGCCTTTCCCTGCAAGTTCTCAGAGGATGAGGGATTTCTCCTCTGCTCCAGGGCCCATCCCTTCACCCACAACCATTCACACACCTTGTACCTCCTTGACCTGAGGGACCTCTCGGTCCCGTACTTTTAACCTTCCCCTCTCAACTGGCTTCTTCCCAACAGCAATACACTCACTCAAAGATTTGTTTATTCAATCCACAAATATTTACTGAGGACCTACTCCACATCAGGCCCTGTTCTAGGCATTGAGTACATAGCAGTAAAAGAGTCCTGACCTCTTGGTGCTTCTGTTCTAGACACTGAGAAAGGTAAGGGTGTGGACCAAAAAAAAAAAAAAAAAAAAAAAAAATCAGGCTGGAAGACTGTGTAGTACTGGCATAAAGATAGGCTTATCAGTCAACGGAACAGATTGAGAGTTCAAAAATAGACCCATGCTTCTACGGTCGATTGATTTTTCAACAAAGGTGTCAAGACCATTCATTGGGGAAAGACAGTCTTCAACAAATGGTGCTGGGACAACTGGATAGCCACAGGCAAAAGAATACAGTTAGATCCCTGTCTCACACTATAAAGTAACTCAAAATGGATCAAAGTCTTAAATGTAAGAGCTAAAACTATAAAACCCCCAGGAGTTAACATAGGGTAAAATTTCATGAACTGGGATCAGGAAATGGTTTCTTAGGTATTACCAAAAGCACAGCAACAAAAGAAAAAAATAGACAAGTTGGACTGCACAGACATGAAAAACTTTTGTATTTTGAAGGATACTATCAAGAAAGAGAAAAGGCAATCCACAGAATGGAAGAAAATATTTATAAATCTTATATGAAATAAAGCACTTGTATCCAGAATATGTAAAGAACTCTTTTAACTCAACAACAACAAAAAAGACAAATTTCTCAACTTTAAAAATGCACAAATAATCTGATAAACAAAGACATACAAATGGCCAATAAACACACTAAAACGTGCTCAGTCATCATTAGGGAGATGCATCGTTAGGGAAATGGAAATGAATATCACAATGAGATACCATTTTACACCTACTAGGATGGCTGTAGTAAAAAAAAGTGGATAATAACGAGTGTTGGTAAAGATTTGATGAAACTGGAAGCCTTATACATTGCTAGTGGGAATGTAAAATGGTGCAGTCGCTTTGGTAACATCTTCAAAAAATTCCTCAGAGTTAAACATGAAGTTACTATCTGGCTCAGCAATTCCACTCCTAGGTATATACCCAAGAGGAATAAAAACATATGTCCACCCAAAACTTTGTGCACAAATGTTAAAAGTAACATTGTTCATAATAGCCCCAAAGTAGAAGCAAGGCAATACCCATCAACTGACAGACACCAACTGGTCAATAGATGTGGTCTACCCATACAGTAGACTATTATTTGGCCATAAAAAGGAGTGCAGTACTGATACATGCTACAAGACGAATGAACCTGTAAAACATTACACTCAGTAAAAGACCACTTTTTAGGGGCACCAGCCTGGCTCAGTCAGTAGAGCATGTCACTCTTGATCTCTGGGTCATGAGTTCAAGCCCCACATTGGGCACAGAGATTACTTAATACAATTTTTAAAAATAAATAAAAAGCCACATATTATATAATTTCATTTATATGAAATGTCCAAAATAGGCAAATCCATAAAGACAAAGAGGAGATTAGTGGTTGCCAGGGCCTAAGAGAAGGGGAGTGACTGCTAATGGGCACAGAGTTTCTCCTTAGAGTAGTGAAAATGCTCTGGAATTACATAATGGTGATGGTTGCATAACTTTGTAAGTATATTAAAAACCACTGGATTGTACACTTAAAAGGGTAAATTTTATGGTGTGTGAATTTTATCTCAGTAAAAAGAAAACAGAGAAATAAGTAGTAAAAAAATCGGATAATTTCAGAGAACGGTAATTGGTGTTAGTCACTTCAACAGAAAGATGTGATAGAGTGACCTGGGGTGGACAGGGGCTCCTCAAAGTCAGGGAGGAGCCAGGAAGCCCTGTCTGAAGAGGGACTCTTGAGCTGATTGACAGAATCCTGGGAGACCTGGGAGGGCAGTCTTCCAGGCAGAGCAAATAGCAAACACGGGCCCTGAGGTGGACCAGTTTACACAAGACCAAGTCTCTTCTGCCTTCAGTAAAGCCCTCTCTCTCTGGCTCCTCTCCAACAATTGCCGCCTCCTGTTCTACACAGTCACGGATTTTCCAATCACAGTTTTTGCCTGAAGTCTGTACCTGATGAGTACAGAGATTTTCTGGATTGTTCTGACACGGTTGGAGTTAATGGAACAAGTTCCCATGCTTACATAACTTTCATACGAAATCCTTGGTCTACCTGACAAATGCTTCTCTCCATGTTTCCTTTCAGGTGGTTTTTACAAGAAGAGCCACGTCTCATCCAAATGCATCTCCCTGGTGGAGCTCCTCAGGAGAGAGGGTGTTGGGAGACCCCTCAGAGCTTCCCAAGGACCTCACTACAAACTCAGGGCAAGGCTCTAGCCTTGTTTGTCCCAGAAAGGGGATGGTTGTCATGGGGAAGCATAATAGCATAATGGCTTTCACTGAGAAGTGGAACCATCTGTTTGGACTGATAGTCAATCAGTTGGCTGAGGGAGTTGATGATGGGAACTGGCTTTGCCATTTTAGAAATATGGGGGCTATTTTCTCTAGATCAATAGAGCTAAATCTACAGCCCCAAGGTTTTGATGAAGAAGTAATTTAAAGTGCACATACAGGGGCGTTGGGTGGCTCAGGCTCTTAAACGTTTGCCTTTGGCTCAGGTCACAATCCCAGGGTCCTAGGATGGAGTCCCATGTCGGGCTCCCTGCTCAGCCAGGAGTCTGCTTCTCCCTCCCCCTCTTCCCCTCCTCCCACTCATGCTCACTCTCTCTCTAAAATAAATAAATAAAATCTTAAAAAAAATAGAGTGCACATATAATACACCAAAAATTAGATTACTTGTAATATATGACTAAAGAGAAGTCAAATTAGATGTCACCTTTCAACTGTGAGCAGGTTATATACACACCCTCTGGAAATTCTTTAGAGGAGCACTTGATCAAAAATGTGGAAGACCATGTACTTCACTAAGCCCTTACCTCAGAGTCTCATCTCTGCTTTTATCTTACCTGACCTCCTTCTAGTACTTCTGGAATGACACTGGGTATGAACTCTGTGCCATCCCACCACTTGCCAGAGCAGGGCCTTTCACAAGCCACTCCTTTCTCAGCCTCTATTTTCTTTTCTTTTCTTTTCTTTTAAAGATTTTTTATTTATTTGAGAGGATGAGAGAGAGAAAGGGAGAGAGAGAGCATGAGTGGGGGGTAGGGGCAAAGGGAGACGGAGAAGCAGATTCCCTAGCCCCATGCGGGGCTTGATCCCAGGACCCTGAGACCAGGATCTGAGCCGAAGGCAGACACTGAACCAACTGAGCCACCCAGGCGCCCCTGCCTCTATTTCCATCTGTAAGATAGGATAATATGCTCTCCATGCAAGGAGATAATTAGTGGGTGAATGTAAAATGGTAATCCTTAGCAGGCAGAAGGTGCGACCACTCTGCTGGCCACAGGCTGCACCCGCCCCAAAAGCGCAATGTTCTTCCACTTCCAACTCCTCCCCTTGGAATCGGTATGTTCAGAAGCGTCTGGCTGGGGGCCGAGGGTGCAACTTAACAGGCTCTCTTACTCCAGATCCTATAGCTTCTTTATGCTTTTGACCCCATATCTATCTGACTCGAGCTCCTATAGATTGTCTTACAGTTTCTGAAAGCATTGTCTGGCACAAAGAAATGTGTGTTCCCCAAACATCTGAGAATCCATTTAGGGAGGGTTTAAGTTTTACCCATTTGGTCCATAATTCAAACCATAATTCTTTTGTCTAATGGAGACACAAGCTTGGAGGAGAGGGGAGGGGACAGATCAGGCATTAGGAAATGTTTCTCTAGTAATTACTCTGAGCCTCACAGTCCTGGGCTTGGTCACTGGAGATCAGAGAAGTGTACATACACCCTGAGCCTGTTGTAAGGGGTTCACCAACTGGCTGGGATCCTATTTGGAAGCCAATAGTTACTGCAGTGGCTCATGCTGGGGTGGGATCAGGGAAGGGTTCCAGGAGGTGGAGTCTTCTAAACTGGGCCCTGAAGGTTGAGCAGGAGTTTGCCAGACAGGAGAAAAGGCAGAGGAAGGAGCATGGGCACAGACTGGATGACATGTGGCCTGTTCCCGCACAGGGAGTCCACTGGGCAGCTAGGGAAGTGATGAGGGTAAAAGGGCAGGGGTTAGTGCCAGCACACACAGGGCTTTCAAAAGAGAATGTCTGAGAAAAAGAACACTTGAAGGTAGAAACTTGAGTCCTTGGGGCTGGGGCTACAGGGTCATGTTAGCAGACAGAAACCTGGTATTTGGGGTAGAACGGGAACACTGCTGGAAATCTGTATGGCTTCAGATGTGGCCAAGCTTTCCTTGGTCTTAAGTAGAAGTCTGATCCAGTTCTGGGGGAACCCCTAGGTGGGAAGAGAAAGCAATTCTCAATTCCTAGACCCATAAGAAGGGATGGTTGTGGTGTTCACCAGCAGCATCCGGGATTAATTACCGAAGACCTCCATACCTCCCCCCAAACCTGGCTGTGGAGTCAGAAAGCAGACGATGCTCATGTCTAGGAGGGATAAAGAGCTTGAACTGGGAGATGGTATTAGGAGTTCGGCTCTGACAAAGTCATGCTTCCTCTCTGAAAGATGGAGATAACAACAGTGCCCAACTCAGGACTAAATGAGAGGGTGTCTTGGAGAACAGCTGGCACAAAGGAGGAGAAGCCACAACTGGTACCGGAACAAGGCAGTTTTAGCATATCCCATAGGCCAGGCCCTGGCCAGGGCTGTGTTTTAGAGGAAGTGTCAATCTCTCCTGGACACTGCTGGCAGAGCGAGCTTTCTACTGCATAGATGTGACCCACAATCTGCTCCTTAACTTTCCATGGTTCCCTGCTGTCCTCAAGAGAAAGCCTGAATTCTTTAACTTGAACAATAAGGCCCTGTATGTTCAGGCACCCATGGCCTTTCCCATCCTCACCTGAGACCTGTTACTGCTTCCCTGACTGCACCCGAGCCCCACTCCCCCAGAACCCTCAGCACCTTTAGCTTCTCTCGTAGTGCTCAGCTCTCTACCTGATTTTCACTTATCTGTCTTCCTCACAAGGTTATAAGGGGAGAACTCAATAAATACCTGCTGAATGAATGAATGAAAAGGGGGGCAGTTCTAAGAAAAAAGGGGTCACTGTACACTGGCCAAATGCCTTGACAGTTTTCTATCTCAGCAGGATAGGAATTATCAGTAACCATAATTCACGGATGAGGAAACTGAGGCTAAGGTCATCTCACAGCCTGACACTTAAATTCCTGAGCACCTGTGGGTGAGGCAGGCACTGTGTTGGGCCCTCACAGATGGTATCTGTGTGCCAGCTAAGAGCAACAGATACAAGGCCAAGCACACCAGATGACAGTTAAGGCCCTGAGACCTTGCAGAAGAGCTTAGACTTTTGGACTTCAGTTCTTCACAGAGCCGCTCAAGGGTTAAAGGAACTAATGTGTGCCAAGTGCCCAGCGTGGTGTCCAGTACACAGCATAGACATAGCAAGTATTTCATTCTAATCTTTGTCTTACGGATGGGAGACATAGGTGCAGAAAAGTTCCCTGAACTAAGACGGGGGTAGGACAGAGCCCTGTCCCTTCTTCCCTGACTTCAATAGCCAGTGTCCTTGTGCGAATTTGTGGTCCTGTGGGTCCCCTCAACCCAGAACGGACACACAGGAGGTGCCTGGCCAGGGCCTGTTGGATGCGGAGGCCCCAGACGGGAAGGTTGTAGTTTGAGACCACTGCAGTCAAGTTCTACTTAAGAAGCAGGAAGGGCCTCCTGAGGTCACCCCAGGGAAGTCCAAGAGGTTTAACCTGGGGTTCCAGCCTTCCCAAGGCCCATCAGTAACCCGTTCATTCCAGCTGCCTGTCCCCTTTTAGCCCTTACTTCTTTCTCTTGGGGGCTGGGATGTTGGAAAGAGGGTTTCTTGTGGGGCAGTGATGTCCAGAGGTCAGCTCTGGGAGTAACCATTGTGCCGGCGCGTCTTCATACCTTAATACCTTTATTTAACTGTCCCTTCTGGAGGCCTGGGGCTTCCTGAAGCAGGCACCTCATCCTTTGTCTTCCCAGCACACAGCATATTGCCCAGAATGCAGGAAATGGTTGCTGAATGAAGCAAGTGGGCAGGATTACATTTCAGGATTCATCAGGTGCTTAGTCTGTACAGGCCCCTAAAACTTACCTTTACGTTAGAGAGATCTCACAGCCACCCTGTGCATCGGAAGCCACAGACGAGGAAACTGAGGCTTGGGGCTGTAGAGTGGCTCAAGGCCAAACAGGGGCAGCTCTCAGGCCCTTTGGATGGTCTGTGGGAGAGTAAAAGGTTGAGAAGAGCCTTGATGAATTGGGGCAATTGGCAGGGTGTAATTGTCAGTCAGAAATGCTTAGCTCAGATTATTAGGTGTGAAGAAGGAAACAGTCAAAGCTTCCCTACTGAATTGCTCAGAAGGGGTTGGCAGGACTGACTCCTTAGCAGAACAAAGTCTGGTCCCTGTAGGGCAGGACCCTGGGGTGTAGACCCAGCTCTTCTCTGGCTGGTCCTAGTGCACAGAACACTGCTTTGCACTGGGAGCCTTCAGAGTACCTCAGAGGCCCCCTGGGGTCATAGTTGGAGGCGGGGCATTACTCTGGTTCCAGTGGGGAATCTACCCTCTAAGAAAGTCGGCTTGCTGTCTTGGCAGGGCCTGCATCCCAGCACTTACCGGTGTGCTAAGCCTGTTTGTTTACCTGTGTGCCTCCATGGCTGGACAGCCGGCCTTGGAGAGTAGGAGGTTAAGGGCATCCTGAGCTCCTAGCCTACCCGGGCCAGTCTGGGGGTGAAGGACGGAAAAGGCTGAAGGGTGGAGTTTAGGGACCCCTGTGCCGATGCCGTGCAGAGCAAGGCCAAAAGTGGCCTTTCTCCCAAGTGGGCTCACGGCTAACTGATAGAAGGGCTGCGGGTAAACACTCCACTGGGGCAATAATTATGCACATTTACTAAGCCCAGGGAGGAATGGTGGTCACGTGGCTCTCGAGGGCGGTGCCCTCAGCTTTGAGATGGAGTTAACTCTAATCACAGAAGGCTTTCTGGAGGAGGCGGGATTTTTATGGCGGTAGATCGTGGTTTTCTCTGAACAGCGAGGATGCCCTTAGCATTTTAGGTAACAGCTAGCTGCTGCGGTGAGCGTTTTGCCGGGGTACAGGCCCAGGGGGCGACGGAGTCAGACCGAATTGGGGGAAGGGTCTAGGGGGCCGGAGTCCCGGGGTGAGGCTGGGTTTGGGTTCCTTGACCTATCCTTGCGCCGTCTTTGATGATTGGACGCATCGCGGCCGCTTTAGGCCAGGGCTGCGGGGCCCGGGGCGCTGGGTGCAGGCCTCGAGGTCCAAGGCGCCCTGGGAGCAGACAACACCGGGCGGAAGATTTGGCCATTAGGCCTTGTTGGGCCAGCCGGGCGGTCCGCCCTCCCAACGCAGTTCCGCCGGGGTCCCGAAGCCCGGCTCGCAGGGGCGAGGCGCGCGCTCCCGGGGGAATCAGGGCTGCCGAGACGGCGGCCTGCGCTGGGCGGCTGTGGCACGAGAGGGCCATCTGCCTGGGTGCGGAGAACTGCAGCGTCCGCGGTGCGAGACGCGGCCCCTCCGGGCCCCCAGCCCGCGTCCCCTGCCCCGCGCGCACACACCTACTGACGCCCGCCCGCGCCCGCGGCCCGAGTCCCCGTGCCAGGCCCAGACCCAGACTAGGCGCGGGAGGCGGTGCAGGGATTAGTGGACCCCTCCCCCCAGCGCTCCCCTCGCCCCGCCCGAGGCAGCGAGGACCCCTGGGCCCGGGGGTGGTGAGGGAGCTTCGTCCCGGCGGTGCCCCGGGCTGGGGACACGGCCTCACTGGGCGGGGGCCGCACGGCGGCAGGCCGAGGTGCGGGCGCGCTGTCAGGCTGCTGCCCGGCTCCGGTGCGGGGGGTGGGCTCAGCGCGGGGGTCGCCTGGCCTCATCCCCCGGCCGAGGCTACGGCAGGGCAAGCAGTGCCCGGGCGGGTAACCCGACCCGACCCGGCTCCCGGTCGCCGCTCACCCCGCAAGGCCGGGCAGGGGGAGGGAGAGAAATGGGGGGGAGGGGGAAGGGAAGGGGTGGTGGGTGAGGGGCTGTGGGGACCGCAGGGCCGAGTCTCCGGCCTGTCTGCGTTGCTCTAGGGCGGCTGCCAGTGTTGCCCGGGACGAGCCAGCCCCCTGCCTCGCGGGCGTCGGGCCTGCGGCAGGAGGGAGCCCTGAGGCTGCACAAGCTTGGCTCGGGGAGGCAGACCCGAGCTGCTGCCTCCATTTTGTTTCCTGCTCAGCTTGGTCTGTAGTGGTGGTGGTGTGGGTTTGGGGTGCGGCCGGGCAGGGGGTTCACCTGCGGCCGCGTCTGCTCGGGGCCTGAGGCCTCGAAGACCCCAGCCCAAGCCCCCAGGTGAGCCCCGCGGTAGGAGGGGGGTTGCCTCGGCCTCGGGCCGAGCCGAGCGGGCTGAGGGCAGGTGCCCAGTGGATGGGGAGCCGGGCTGTAACCTAAGATGGAGGTCGGGACTGACGCGGGCCCGAGCGGGGCTGGCGGGGCGGTCGGACAGGCCTCAGCCGGGCCAGGTGCCGCCGGGGTTGGGGCTCGAGCTGGGTAGGGTGCTGGAGCCGTGTGCAGCTCGGGGCCGGCGCAGCGCCCCGAGGTAGGTGAGGGGATCTGAGTGCCACCCACGACGCCCGCAGGCCCAGACACTCCGGGGAGGCGCGCGAGGCCCCTGGGGAGCCTGCCTCAGGCCCCGCCCGGGCAGCCGGGCCGGCCCGTAGGCCCGGGCCGCGAGCGGGCGCGCAAGGGGAGGGGAGGGGGCGGCAGCGGCGGCTCCGCTGATTGGGCGGCGCGCTCGCGAGCCCGACTTCACCCGCCCTGAACCCCGAAGAGTGAGGCGAGGGAGCGCGCGCGCGGTGGGGGAAGGGGTGCGCGCGCACTCGGTGCCCCAGCCGCACGCGGGCCGGCGCGAGGCGCTGGGTCGCACGCGCCGCCGCGGGGGCGCGCGTGGTGGGGGTGTGAGGAGGAGGAGGAGGCGGCGGCGGAATAGGCCGGGGCAGGTCGCGCTCGCTGCCTTCTCCCCTGAAGAGAGACGCGGGGGGAGGGGGGGTGCGGCGAGCGGCTCCGCTCTCTCCCCAAGGCTCCGCTCGCGCCCCAGTGTAATGAGGGTCACCCCCTCCCCCCAGCCGGCCCGGGAGGGGGCGCGGGGCACGGTAACTAGTGCGCTGGGGTGGGTGGCGGGCAGGCGCGAGGAGGAGGGAGGAGGTGGCCGGGCGGGGAAGATGGTGGTGGCCGTGAGGTGAGGGGCGCGGGGGAGGGCCGGGCGCGGCGCGGTGTTGGTGGCCCGCGGCGTTGTAGCCGCGGGCCCCCTCCCCCTCCATCACTACCAGCCGGGCTCAGGCCTAGCCGGCCCGGCCGCCGCGAACTTCCTCCCGGCGCGGCCCGTGCCCCGCCGGCCTCCCGCGCGCACCTCGGCCTCCGCCTCCCCTCAGGTAGCCGGCTGGTGGGCGCGGGGCCGGCTGCCCTCCTGCAGCAAACTTTGCTTGCTGCTTAATATTGATGAGTGCGATCGGCTCGGCCAGGGGGTGCTGCCGCGGCTGCGGGAAGGAGCGCGGCCCGGGCAGGCGGCGGCGGCGTCGGCAGCAGCCATGTTTGTCAAGCTGTAGCAGCTGCTGCTACCCTGACTCGGCTTCACCGGCTGCCTCCGTGTCTCTCCCCTTGCCGCGTCCCGGCCTCTGGGCCCTGCAGCCGTGGACCGAGCAGTCCTGCAGTCTGGAAGCCGAGGTTCGGGGTGCACCCGCTTCGGCCGACTCGCCTGCGGCCTGGGCACGGCCGCTGCAAGGGCTTCAGCGCCGGCTGGGCGCAGGGTGCAGCGCTATTGTGACCGCTGCGCCCGAGCGAGCCAGGAAGGAGGGGGGGTAACCTTTTTGTGCAGCGTCCGGGAGCCCCCCTCGAACCCTGCAGCCCCCTCCCTTTTGGAGATCCGGCCGCTGGACCCCCCCAGCGGGGGATGGGGAGGACGATTCCTGTTTGAGATTTAGGAATTTCTCCTGCCAAAGGGATTTTAATTTTAGTTCGGCCCAACTGTCCACCAGTCTGCAGTGCAGGAAAAAGGGACGGGCTGTTTGCATGTGGCAAGATCTGCCCAGCTCCGGGAAGATGGAGTTTGCGGAGGCTCACCGAGGCCATTTTTCCATCGTCAGCTGGGGAACTTTTTCCGCCCATGGAAGTGCAGCAGAAAGGCATCGAGGCCACTAGGCCTTGAGAAGTGGCTGCCATTTTGAAGATAAGAGTCAAATGGCCTATAAACTCCGATTAATTGCTGTTTTTGGATTCCAGGTTGATGCTGGCCCAGGATGGATCAGACCTGTGAACTATCTAGAAGAAATTGTCTGCTGCCCTTTTCCAATCCAGTGAATTTAGATGCCCCTGAAGACAAGGACAGCCCTTTCGGTAATGGTCAATCCAATTTTTCTGAGCCACTTAATGGGTGTACTATGCAGTTATCGACTGCCAGTGGAACATCCCAAAATGCTTATGGACAAGATTCTCCATCTTGTTACATTCCACTGCGGAGACTACAGGATTTGGCCTCCATGATCAATGTAGAGTATTTAAATGGGTCTGCTGATGGATCAGAATCCTTTCAAGACCCTGAAAAAAGTGATTCAAGAGCTCAGTCGCCAATTGTTTGCACTTCCTTGAGTCCTGGTGGTCCAACAGCACTTGCTATGAAACAGGAACCCTCTTGTAATAACTCCCCTGAACTCCAGGTAAAAGTAACAAAGACTATCAAGAATGGCTTTTTGCACTTTGAGAATTTTACTTGTGTGGACGATGCAGATGTAGATTCTGAAATGGACCCAGAACAGCCAGTCACAGAGGATGAGAGTATAGAGGAGATCTTTGAGGAAACTCAGACCAATGCCACCTGCAATTATGAGCCTAAATCAGAGAATGGTGTAGACGTGGCCATGGGAAATGAACAAGACAGCACACCAGAGAGTAGACACGGTGCAGTCAAATCGCCATTCTTGCCATTAGCTCCTCAGACTGAAACACAGAAAAATAAGCAAAGAAATGAAGTGGACGGCAGCAATGAAAAAGCAGCCCTTCTCCCAGCCCCCTTTTCACTAGGAGATACAAACGTTACCATAGAAGAGCGATTAAACTCAATAAATTTATCTTTTCAGGATGATCCAGACTCCAGTACCAGTACATTAGGAAACATGCTAGAATTACCTGGAACTTCATCATCATCTACTTCACAGGAATTGCCATTTGTAAGCAGTTTTTGGTACAACTTAAATATATACATAAATGTATATATACAGGCAACTTAGGGGAAACCTAACTAATTGGTTTTTGGTTGCTTATCAGTTCACGGCTGAGAGCCTATTGCTAATGATAGGCTTTTTGGGGAGATTTTACTTTGATTTTTAAATTTATCTCTGTTGTATGATCGTTCTTTTCAGATTTTTCCAATTAGCTTTCCATCGAGGAGGACTGGCTAAGAGTTAAACCTTTACGGCATTTGATTGAGTTCCGATTTTATTTTTCAGGTGGAGGTATACATTTGTTTAGTTTTGTTTTGTTTTTGCTTTTTTAAATGCTTTGGCTTGCTGGTATCATGAGTACAGGTGAACCAGTTAATTTCCTGGAGTCCTTTTTTTTTTTTTTTACACAAGGCATGGCTTATTTTTTCAGTTGATGGGGTGACTCTTGCTTCAGTTTGGAGTGCATTTTAGGTACAAATTGAAAGTAGCTAAGATGAGAAGACCTTGGACATCAGTCAAAATTTAAATTAGGCCAGTTTTTCTGAACTACCTGTTGTGAAGGTATAGCACCCTACGCTTTAGATAAATGCCACCATCAGAGTAGGTTCTTGAGCCATTTTTAGTTTTGAAGTTTATGTATGTATACATTGTGTGGTACATGTAGGTGTATAGAAATAGAAGGAAATCTAATTTGAGTTATTCAGTAGTGCTGTGTACTGTTGTTAAAGAGTCGTAAATGATAAAGTTCCTTTTTATTTGATCTTTTGCAGAATTTCTTAATCAGAATGATCACTTGACTTCTTTTAGTCTCAGTTTCATCACCTTTAAAATCAAACTTCTTGGTTGTTAAAAGATACTCCTCAGTTTTAAATACTTGATTCTGATTTTGTTTCTGTCCAGATGTATTGTTAGGTTATCTGTAATGTCACCACAGAGGATCTCCCCACTCCCTGATGTCTCTGAATCTCTAAAGATTTAATCAGAACAAATTTTATGTGGTGATTGTTTTGAGTGCATTAAACATTCACGTTATCATATAGCCTTGATGTTCTTCAAAGTCACAGAGAATGTGGGTGTGTCGCTTTTGTTTTTTGATTCATACATGAAATAATGCTTTAGTACTCCTTGGTTTCTTGGCAGCTGCAGATTTTAAAAATTTGTTTTGGTAGTTATCTTGAGTCTGTATTGTCCTAGGTATTTTTTAGGGTGGATAGGTTGTGTTGGCAGCTTAGACAAATCCTTTTTCTTGGGTTCACATTGAAATTATTTTATTTTTAGTTTTGCCTTTGTATTTACATAGAACCCTAAATCTGACAGTGGGGATAGATAATTCTGTAGAAGCGTATATATAGAAATAAAAATCTGTTTGTTTCTCATCAGAAGAGTTGTCAGTGGAGTATTGGCTCTGTTATAAACAATTGAAAGTATTGGAGCCTATAGACAGTGTGTTAGGGTATCTAAACTGGGAGTTAAAAAACTTGCGTAAATAGAATTTTTTTTTTTCTGGCAGAAAGTCAAAATTGCTTAAAGATTTTATGGGCTTGAAGAGGCAAGTAACCTGTTTATTTTAGGCCTTTGGTTTAAGGTCGTGGATGCAATCTGTATCTTTCATTTTTGCCTTTGATATTTTTTAACTGAAGATTTGAAAAAGTCAGATTGATCCGAGAATGCAAATTCAGCTGAACAATATAGTTTGGGAAAGGTGTAATTAAAAATAATTCTATATGGTCACACACTGTTAGTACATACAGACCATTCTCAGTTGATAGGTTGAGAGAGCAGGTTTAGAGCATTTACTCTGCATTAGATTCTGTGCTCAGG
The DNA here is from genome assembly GCF_023065955.2 of Ursus arctos. Classification (NCBI taxonomy): domain Eukaryota; kingdom Metazoa; phylum Chordata; class Mammalia; order Carnivora; family Ursidae; genus Ursus; species Ursus arctos. The sequence goes on from NW_026622819.1 coordinate 62,736,516, forward strand.
GCTGGAAATTTTACCTCATTTTATATTTTTTTTAAGATTTTATTTTTTTGAGAGAGCACGAGCGAGTGCAGGAGCAGAGGGAGAGGGAGAGAAATCCCAAGCAGACTCAGCACTAGCATGAAGCCAATTGTGGGGCTTGATCTCAGGACCTGAGATCATGACCTAAGTGGAAACCAGGAGCTGGTGGCTCGACTGACTGAACCACCCAGGCTCCTCAGGGCTGGAAATTTTAGAAAATCATTAGCAAATGCTATTTGTCTTTTTGTTCTGTCTGTGATATTATGATAGAATAAGATTCTCTTATTATGTGGCAGTCAGAGTAGTTGTTAGGATTATATACTTCCTGTCTAGAATTAGAGAAAGACACATGATTCAAGATCATATTGTCTGTTGTTTTGTGTATCTAGATATAAGCAGAATGTTTGCCTCCTGTCATAAATAAGCAGCCTCATCAGTTTATCCTTATGTGCTTTTTTTTTTTTTTAAGATTTTATTTATTTATTTGAGAGAGAGTGAGAGAGAGCCCATGCACAAGTAGGGGGGAGAGGCAGAGTGAGAAGCAGACTCCCCACTGAGCAGGGACCCTGGTGCGGGGCTCTATCCCAGGACCCCAGGATCATGACCTGAGCCGAAGGCAGACATTTAACCACCTGAGCCACCCAGGCTCCCCCCTTATGTGCTTTTAAGTTATTTTGTCTGAATATAGTGATGTGAAATGATTGTCATAGTTAATAGTCCTGACTTGATGCTTTTATATTTAATTGGGTTGACACCTTCTAATTCTTGCCACTGAACATATATCTATTAGTGTACAGTGCTTCATAATATGTGGGTGCTTGGTAAAATATTGAAGGAAGGTTGGTCCCAGAGCTACAAGTTTAAACAGGCAATAACTTAGAGCTTATTAAGGGCTTTGGTTTGTATTGTCTCATTGGGTCTTCATAGCCTTGTAGTAAAAAGAGATGACATGAATGACATAGGTCTTCCTTGAAGGCACTTGAGATTATTAGAGACAAGACGGAAACCCTTGAAATCATAGAATTATCTCAGTACTCTTTGTATTCTGTAGTGACTTCTGATCGTCTCTGACACTGTTGGCTGGGCCTGGTTGACTCACTAGGCTGATTTGTAGCAGTTGTTTGTTTTCTACTCTTTCCTTACTTACATATTTTATGGAGATACTATATTATGGTGGTATTCATGAATTTAGGGATAGTCAAAACTCTTAGGACGTAGCTGGCTTAGGCGCAGCTGATGTACATATTGTACTTTTCTCTAAAGATCATTGGGAATGAATCCACTTAAAACAAAAACTTCATAAAAAGGAGAAAAGTGTTTATGTAGGATTTTATATTGAAAAGTTAAGAATTATGAAAATAAATATTTTAAACCTGTAACAAAAGCTTGGTTATGATGGCAGCTGTTTATTTTAATAAGGCAAGAATCAAATAGATTAAAAGAAATTTTGTCCATTGAAATTGTACAATAGGGAGATGACATACATTAATTTGCTTCACTCTCATCATGATCATAAAGAGGATGAATTTTTGTAAAATAGTTAAGGATTTAATCAGTTTTAGTAAGGTTCTCTTTTAGAAACGTAGGCTCTGGAAAATTTCAAGCATGTACCAAAGAAGAGAGAACAGTAGAAATTCGCAAGTATGTACCCAGTTTAAAAAATAACTGATATTTGGGGCGCCTGGGTGGTGCAGTCATTAAGCGTCTGCCTTCAGCTCAGGGCGTGATCCCAGCGTTCTGGGATCGAGCCCCACGTCAGGCTCCTCAGCTAGGAGCCTGCTTCTTCCTCTCCCACGCCCCCTGCTTGTGTTCCCTCTCTCGCTGGCTGTCTCTGTCAAGTAAATAATAAAATCTTAAAAAAAAAAACAACTGATATTTTACCAATCTTGTTTTATCTTCCCTCCATTGTGTTGTTCACTTATATTTCTTACTCCTTTGATGTTTATCATGTCACTCTTTGAGTCTTCTGCCCTATTATTGTTGTCAGTTGTCTTTTGTTTACTGGTTGACCTAGATCATCCTTAGCCTTGCCTGTAATCAGAGTGGTTTTTCTTTATTCACGTTGACTTTAAGAAACACAGCATCTTTGGGCGCCTGGGTGGCTCAGGTGGTTAAGCCTTCGGCTTGGGTTGTGGTCCCAGGGACCTGGGATCAAGCCAGGTGTCAGGCTCCCCTTGGTGGGGAGCCTGCTTATCCCTCTCCCTCTGCCTGCTGCTCCCCCTGCTTGTGCGCGCTCTCTGTCTCTCTCTAATAAATAAAATCTTAAAAAAAAAATAGCATCTTTTCACCAGACTTGTTTGCAGTGTAATTGTAATTGACAATATAATGTTAGTTCTTTCATTAGGTGGAGGTAGACACCATATTGTCCATAGGAAGACATTTGAATGGAAACTTTTTATTTTTTTAAAAGATTTTATTTATTTATTAGAGAGTGAGTGCATCCCCTGGAGACTTTTTTTTTTTTTTTTAAGATTTATTTATTTGAGAGCACACTCCTGCTGGGGAAGCAGGTGGAGGGAGGGGCAGAGGGAGAGTGAGAGAGAATCCCAAGCAGACTCCCTAACTGTGCTTGGAGGAGCCTGACTCTTGGCTGGATCTCATGACCCTGAGATCATGACCTGAGCTGATATTAAGAGTGGGATGCTTCACTGACTGGGCCACCCAGGTGCCCCTGAATGGAGACTTTTTTGCCATTTAAAAATAGATATGTTGGGGGCGCCTGGGTGCCTCAGTTGGTTAAGTGTCTGCCTTCAGCTCAGGTCATGATCCCAGGGTCCTGGGACTGAGCCCCGCCTCGAGCCCCTGCTTCTCCCCCCCCCCCCCCCCCGCCCACGTATGCTCTCTCACTATCTCTTTCTTTCAAATAAATAAAATCTTAAAAAAATATAAAAATAGGTATTTTGATGGTGTAACAATTCCATACAATCTTGGGGGTTCAGAAAGTACTCAAAGTCACCCCCTCTGCTGTGTTCTATGCTGTGGATGATAAGTGGTTAAAGAGTTGAGTGGAGAAATGAGTGAAACCTAGAGTAGTCAGGGCTTCAAGGAAGAAGTGGAACTTGAATTGGTCTTGGTTGGGTTTGGTTAGGTTTAGAAAGGTATTTTGGATGCGGAGAATTAAATGAACATAGTACTTTCAGGGGGTATTTGTGGGGAATTGGTTGGGTAGGATGGGTGTGGTCAGGTAAGAGGGCCTAGAAATCTGGACTGTGACATTTGGTGTTGAAGTGATAGTATTGGGAGCCAGCAAGGGATTTTAGCTGAGAAGTGATATGAAATCTATGTTTGGAAAACTTAGGCTGTGGAAGAGTAGAAGCAACATTAGGATGTAGGAGTCTGTTGCAATAGTATTTAAAACTTAGACTTGGGCAGAATCAGTAGTAGAAAGAAGGGGGGGGCGATTGTTAAAAAGATTATTTCAGAGGAGGGAAATTGGCAGTCCTTTTGGGCTACCTGGATTGGAGGCAAAATTGGAGTCTGGATTTGAGGAAAGAAGAGGTGAATGCAGATATCATGTAAGGCTTTTGTTGGTGCCTGAGACAATGATTCTTCAGGGATTCTCTCCTCTGCTCTCATCATCACAGCAATTCTCTATTCTCTCCTTTCCTGTCCCGGAAGAAAATAGATCCTATCTCCATGCCTCTCAGGTTCTGCTTTTTGATTCCTTCCTTGCTGGAGGACCTTATGTTTCTCATTATTCTTTCCTCTTTTCCTCTGGAGTCTTTATTCTCTAACTTTCTAATATATTACTTTTTCTTCCTAAAAATAGGATGACATCTTCCTATTCTGAAGGAATCTTTGTGTATCTTATAGTCCCTCCAATGATCTTTCCTGTTTATGGTGAATTTCTTTAAAGAGTTATCTGCTTTGTTTACCTCTCCTTAATGCTCTGTGGATTGGTTTTATATCTTCCTGTCTGCTGCAGCTGTCCTTTTGTAAGTCACAGATGATACTTCCAGTACTCACTATATTAGATTTGCAGCATTTGACTACCACTCCTTTATTTATTTATTTATTTATTTATAAAGATTTTATTTATTTATTTGACAGAGAGGCAGCCAGCGAGAGAGGGAACACGAGCAGGGGGAGTGGGAGAGGAAGAAGCAGGCTCCCAGTGGAGGAGGGAGCCCAATGCGGGGCTTGATCCCAGAACCCTGGGATCACCCCCTGAGCCGAAGGCAGTTGCTTAACGACTGAGCCACCCAGGCGCCCCTGACTACCACTCCTTTCAACAGTCCTCTTTGACTGCTTGTTCTCTTTTCTTCCTCTTTCATTTTCCAGTCTCACCCACTTTCATGGATTCACTTCACTGCTACTCTGCTGTGTGAAAATGCTCTTGACCGGACTTCTGAGCTTCAGACCAAGAAATTCTAGTCACTAACCCACCTTTTCTTCTACCTATATCATATGCACTTGGAAACCTATCCCCCTTTTTTTTTTTCTTTTAAAGATTTTATTTATTTGACAGAGACAGACACAGTGAGAGAGGGAACACAAGCAGGGGGAGTGCGAGAGGGAGAAGCAGGCTTCCCACTGAGCAGGGAGCCCGATGCGGGGCTCCATCCCAGGACCCTGGGATCATGACCTGAGCCGAAGCCCCAAGGAAACCTATCCCTTATATTGCCAAACGTGCATTTTCTTCTGTGTTAATGATGGCATCATCCTCCTGTTCATTTCAGGGGTGGAAACTTTGGAGTAACTAACTCAATTATGTGATCAAACCACATTTGAGTGCTTCCTCTGTGCCAGGCACTGCTAGTATTAAAAAAAAAAAAAGAGATAAGACAGTTTTTAGGAAACTTTACTGTTTAAGGACACGCCTGGGTGGCTCAGTCGTTAAGCGTCTGCCTTCGGCTCAGTTCGTGATCCCAGGGTCCTGGGATCGAGCCCCGCATCGGACTCCCTGCTCAGCGGGAAGCCTGCTTCTTCCTCTTGCACTCCCCATGCTTGTGATCCCTCTCTCGCTGACTGTCTCTGTCAAATAAATAAAATCTTAAAAAAAAAAACAAAAAAAAACCTTTACTGTTTAAGGAAGACAAATGTAAACAATGACAGTACAGAATACTAAGTGGTCTGATAGGTGTTAGAGATACAGTACTGTGGCATGTCTGGAGTAATCAGGAAGAACTTCACAGAGGGGTTATGCATAATTGACCAGAGACATGCCAGTAAGTAAGGAGGAATAGCATATACAAATGCCAAATTCTTTGATAGGGATCTGGGGAGGAGTGGGCTTGTCAGGAGGCAAAGTATAAAGATAGGCCTTGTATGCCATCCTTGAAGTCAACTTTTTTTTTTTAAGTTTTTTTAAAGATTTATTTATTTGGGGGAGAGAGGTACGTACACGAGTAAGGGGAGGGGCAGAGGGAGAGGGACAGCAGACTCCCTGCTGAACGGGGAGCCCGACCCAGGGCTTGATGCCAGAACTCTGAGATCATGACCTGAGCCGAAGTCAGGCGCTTGACCGACTGAGGCATCCAGGCGCCCCTTTTAAAAAGTTAAATTTAAATGTAAGTGGTCTCTGCAGTCTGTGGGGCTTGAACTCACAACCATAAGATCAAGAGTTGCTTGCTCTTCGGACTAAGCCTGCCAGGCGCCCTAATATGTGATTTCTAATTTATACAAATTCTCCAGCTTTTTCATTTCTTCCTTTCCATTCTACTATGAGGCTTTTACCACTGATCTTCGTATAGTTTTTCTTTCCAGTCTCTCTTACCCAAAATTACCTCTGACTTCCAAAATGAGAAATACTAGGTCCCTGGTTAAAGCTTTACCTCCAATGAATGCCTCACTTTTTCTCCTATTTGCTTAACAAATGAAGTCCATACTCAGTCCCTCTTTGATAGGACCCTTTCCTGACTTTCTGAAATCTCATATGCTATACCCAACGGGTTCTGGGTTCAGCCAGACTGCACTAGTAGTGGTGGTTTGCTTCACACTTACCCCTGGGTCATGCCTTTATCCTCCTGGTCTGATCATCTTTGCATATTAACAGTAGGTAACATGGTGCCTTCTTTGTAGTGACTGAGTCAAAGAAAGAGTGGATGGTACAGTGGTACCTGTTGGGAGGGGAGTAAATTTTAGGTAGGAAAGTGGTGAGTAGACTGTCAGCTCTCATCCTCCATGTACCAGATTTCAAAACTTAAGAGTTTTTTTTTTTTTTGACTTTATCTCCTCGCGCACTCAATTTCTAAGGCCTTTGATTTTGAGTTCCTTAATATCTGAAGCATTCATTTTTCTCACCATTCTTACTTTCAGTCTTTTAATTGTGGATATTAAATCATAATGGTTTTACATTGAACAGATAATCTGAGTGTATACTGTGCTTCCTGTTTAGCTGGAGAAGTCCCTTTAGTCTCTGAGGCCCAGTTCCTAATCTCTAAATTGGGGCTAGTACCTTACTTACGGGGTTTGAGAGTGTGCAACAAGATAATTTATGTGAAGCAGCTTGATGGTGTTAGTTCCGAAGTAGGTGCTCAGTAAGTGATGCTTATATGCCAAGAACTGAACACATTTGCAAGAGTTTGTCGTGAATTTTGAGAAATATATCTCTGCATTTTTGCTTTTTTCTCTATTCTTCCAAGCACTTCTGCTTTAACTTGCTAAATAAGGATATTAACTACCATTGACAGTTTCTGTTTCTTTTTAATAATCAGGAGAATTTTATCCATTTTTGCTTGATAATCAGAATTTAATTTGCAGTAGGATCAGGATCTTTCTGTACTCCATCTATTAAGTGGTATAACCTTATTATGTTGTTGCATTTTGCTGGTTGTCTGTCATCACTGTGTATATAAATGTTCCATCTCTATCCCCTGGTTTTCATGGGAGCCCTTTGAAAGAAGAGCCCATCTCTTGCGGTGGTGTGTTTTATTTTCATTGAATGATTGTTTCTTAAACTTTTTAAATGATCTCAAGTGTAGCCTTCTGAATAAATGGCTATAATTCTTTTTAGTTAGAAAAGTAATAGATGGGGGCATGTGGGTGGCTTAGTTGGTTAGATATCTGACTGGATCTCAGTTCAGGTGTTGATCTCAGGGTCCTGAATTCAAGCCCCAAGTTGGACTCCACGCTGGGCGTGGAGCCTACTTAAAAAAAAAAAAAAAAAAAAAGGGCGCCTGGGTGGCTCAGTTCGTTAAGCCACTGCCTTTGGCTCAGGTCATGATCCTGGAAATCCAGGATCGCGTCCCGCATTGGGCTCCCTGCTCAGCAGGGAGTCTGCTTCTCTCTCTGACCATTCCCCCGTCGTGCTCTCTCTCTCATTCTCTCTCTCAAATAAATAAAATCTTTAAAAAAAAAAAAAAAGAGAAAAGGTAATAAGGTGTCATGGTAAAAAAAGTTAAACTTAAAAATGGAATGTAAAAGTCTCTATCACCCCTCTATACTTCATTTGCACTCTTGATATACTATTAGAATTTTCTTTATATATGTACCTTTTTAAAATATTTTGGTAATGTAGGTGGCCTGAGTATGTATTATTCGATACCTTTGTTAATATGTTAAGGACATATTTTCATATGAGCATGTACATAAATCTCCAGTGTTTTTTATTATCGACATTTTTACTGAGATAAATGTAGATTTACAGTTTTAAGAAATAATACAGAGCTATCTCTTACACATTTTGCCTGGTTTTGCGATGCTAATGTTTTGTGAAGACGTCTAATATTACAGCCAGGATGTTGATGTTAATATAATCCACCAGTCTTGTTCAGGTATCCCTAGTTTTTATTTTTCATGTTTTTCCCCCCAAAGGAAAATTCTGTATTTCTAAAAAGATATGTTCCCGATGTCTCCAGTTTTACCTGTACTCATTTTGTGTCGTGTATAATATATACACTATATATATGAAGTTCCGTACATTTTTCTCAGCTGTGTGGATTGGTTCGTGTGTGTACCACCACAGTCAAGATACTGAATAGTTTCAGCACCATGGGATCTCTCCTCTGGCCTTTTTATATCATATCCATCTCCTTTCTTGAAGCTCCTTTTCCAGCTTTTGCTAACTATTAAATCTGTCCTTTGTAAAATTTTGTTATTTCGAAAATGTTACGTAAAGGGTATCATACAGTATATAGTTTTTTGGGATTGGGTTTTTTCACTTACATATATGTAAGTCCCTGGAGGTTCATTCAGTTTATTAAGTGGATTAATATTTTATTCCTTTTTATTACTAAATAGGATTCCATAGAATGTATATACCACAGTTTAACCATGCACCTGTTAAAGGACATTTGGCCTTATTCTAGCTTTCGGCTTTTAGAAGTAAAAGTGCTGTGAACAATTGTATACAGGTTTTTGGTAAACATAAGTCTTCATTTCTCTCGGATAAATGCCCAAGAGTTATAATTGCTGAATCATATGTTAGTGACATGTTTAGTTTTATAAGAAGCTGCCAAGCTGATTTCCAGAGTGATGGTATCATTTACATTCTCTGCAGCACTGTATGAGGGATGCAGTTCTTTGCATCATTGCCATCATTTGATGTTGTCGTTATTTCTCTTCTTTTCTTTTTAAGATTTTTAAGTAATTTCTTCATCTCCCATGGAGCTTGAATTTACAACCACAGATCGAGTCACATGTTCTACCGACTGGGCCAGGCAGCCGCCCCTTTTTTCTTTTTCTCTTTCTCCTCTTCTTTTTCATTCATTCGTTCATTCATTCATCTCCAGTGTAATTAATGTACAGTGTTGTGTTAATTTGAGGGGTACAATATAATGATTTAGCAATTCTTTTTTTTATTTTTTTAAGATTTTACTTATTTATTTTGAGACGGAGCCCATGGACATGAGCCGGGAGGGGGGGTGGGAGGGGCAGAAGGAGGAGAGAGAATCTCAAGCCGACTCCACACTGAGTACAGAGTCCTAGGCAGACTCCATCTAACAGTCTGATGATGAACCGATTGAGCCACCCAGGTGCCCCTAGTGATTCAACAATTCCATAAATTAGTGTTCATCATGTTAAGTGTTCTCTTAAGCTCCTTAACCCATTTTACCCATCCCCTACCATATCTGTCTGGTAACCATCCGTTTGTTCTCTCTGTTTAAGAGTCGAGTCTTTTGTCTCTTTTCCTTTGTTATATTGTTTCTTTTTTTTTTTTTTTTTTAAAGATTTTATTCATTTATTTGACAGAGATAGAGACAGCCAGCGAGAGAGGGAACACAAGCAGGGGGAGTGGGAGAGGAAGAAACAGGCTCATAGCGGAGGAGCCTGATGTGGGGCTCGATCCCAGAACGCCGGGATCACGCCCTGAGCCGAAGGCAGACGCTTAACCGCTGTGCCACCCAGGCGCCCCTGTTATATTGTTTCTTAAATTCCAGGGATGCCTGGGTGGCTCACTCAGTTAAGCATCTGAGTCTTGATTTTAGCTCAGGTCATGATCTCAGGGTTGTGAGATCAAGCCCTGCATTGGGCTTGAGCTGGGAGTGGAGGCTGCTTAAGATTCTTTCCCTCTTTCTCTGCCCCTCCCCACCTCCTCACATGCATGTGCGTGCTCTCTCTCTCACTCTAAAAAAACCAAACAAAACAAAACCATGATTAGAAATCGTAGGGTATTTGTCTTTCTTTGACTTATTTCTTTTAGCATTATATCCTCTGGAGCCATCCATGTTGTTGCAAATGGCAAAATCTCATTCTTTTTTTATGACTAATATTCTGTTGCATATATCTACACCACACCATTTTTATCCAGTCATTTGTCAATGGACATTTGGGTTGCTTCCATATCTTGGCTGTTGCAAATAATGTTGCAGTAAACATAGGGGTGCATATATCTTTTTGAATTAGTGTTTTCATATTTGGGTAAATACCCAGTAGTGGAAGTACTGGATCATCTGGTAATTCTATTTTTAATTTTTTTGAAGAACCTCCATACTGTTTTCCACAGTGGCTACACCAGTTTGCATTCCACCAACAGTGCATGAGGGTTCCTCTTTCTCTATATCTTTGCCAACACTTGTTTCTTGTGTTTTTGATTTCAGCCATTGTGACAGGTGTGAGGTGATGTCTCATTGTGGTTTTGATTGGCATTTGTGTTGTCACTATTTTTATTTCAGCCATTTTGGTAGTTATATAATGATATCTCATTATGGTTTTAATTGGCATTTTTCTGATAGCTAATGATGTTGAACATCTTTTTGTGTGCTTATTTGCCATCTGTATATCCTCTGGTGAAATATGTTCATCTCTTTTGCCCATTTTCTAATTGGATTGTTTGATTTTTTTTTTTTAAACTGTTGAGTTTTGAGAGTTTCTTGCTAGATGATCTACATTCTTTGTAATAGTTATATACAAACCATAATTTTTAAGCATTGCTTCCACTTTTAGATAATTTATTAGAGAACCAATAGTCATACATACTTGTGGTTTCCCTCTTGTAAATTGAAACAGGTTTTAGAGTTGCTTTTATTAGGCAAAATTATTTTATTAAGATTTCTAAAGTTCTTTTCACATCTCCAGTAATGTTGTATAAAATACCATAATACTCTGGTAAAGATTGCTGGAAGGATAAAATTCATTTTAGAGTATGAACAATTATATTTACACATTAGATTAAATTAAATATAATTATTGGTTATATGATATCCCCTTATATGCCAGGAAGAGTCTGAAGGTAGTCTTTCTTTGTAAATTGTGAGGGTATATTCCCCTTGTCATCTCTAATTTCTCTTCGTGGTGTAATTGGGGCTGTTGGGGATCCCTAGTGCAAGTAGGTGATGTACAAGTTACCTTTGTACTCAGTAAAAATAATTGACATTAATGCCATGCTAATTGTCATTGGAATTTTATCTCCAAAGGCGTTTCTCTAACATTGTATTTTGTTCAGTTGACAATGTATTGAATTTGTTTACCCATGCTGTCATCTGTAAAGAATTGCAGAGCCGTTGTTGAGAGGTAATATATTCTACATTTAAAGTGTTTTTAAACATAGTAGAGCTTTGGGGCAGAAGTATTACAGTGCAGGTAATAAAACCGGTGAGATCAGTTCTTTGGTGGAATAGATGTTAGAATTGTAAGTAAAGTCTTTTTTTTTTTTTTTTTTAAGATTTTATTTATTTATTTGAGAGAAAGAGACGAGGGCATGAGCAGGGAGAAGGAGCAGAGGCAGAGGGAGAATCAGGCTCCCTAGGCTCCCTGCTGAGTAGGGAGCCCAATGCAGAACTTGATCCCAAGACCCTGGGATCATGACTTGAGCCAAAGGCAGACACTTAACCAGCTGAGCCACCCAGGCGCCCATAAGTAAAGTCTTGATAGGTAGTATCTGGGGAATTACTTTCTTTTCTTTTCTTTTTTTTTTTTTTTTTTAAGATTTTATTTATTTATTCGACAGAGATAGAGACAGCCAGCAAGAGAGGGAACACAAGCAGGGGGAGTGGGAGAGGAAGAAGCAGGCTCATAGCTGAAGAGCCTGATGTGGGGCTCGATCCCAGAACGCCGGGATCACGCCCTGAGCCGAAGGCAAGACGCTTAACCGCTGTGCCACCCAGGCGCCCCTGGGGAATTACTTTCTAGTAATAATTTCATAATAATGTTTGTGGAATTATTTCCTAAGGATAAACTGCTGATAGTGGAATTATCAGGGCAGTGGGTTAGATTTTTTGTGTTTGATGTATCTATTTCTGTATGGCTTTCCAAAGGATTGTACCATTTTAATAGTATTTATTTATTTTTAAAAAATATTTTATTATTTGAGACAGTGAGGACGTGAGGGGTGGGGAGGGGCAGGGGAGAGGGAGAAGCAGACTCCCCACTGAGCACGGAGCCCAATTTGGAGCTCCATCCCAGGACCCCGAAATGATGACCCCAGCCGAAGGCAGATGTTCAACTGACTGAGCCACCCAGATGCCCCAGTTGTTTTTTGTTTTTTGTTTTTTTAAAGATTTTATCTATTTAAGGTAAAGAGCAAATGTGGGAGAGAGAGCACAAGTGGGGGTCAGAGGGAGAGGGAGAAGCAGACTCCCCGCTGAGTGTGGAACCTTCAATGGGACTTGATCTCAGGACCCCAGGATCGTGACCTAAGCTGAAGGCAAAGGCTTAACCGACTGAGCCACCCAGGTGCTCCTTGAAAACAAATTCTTAGAGCTGTGGAGGGAATGTTTCCCTTTGTATTAGTTATCTATTTTGCCTAACAAATTACTTTCAGATTTAGCAACCTAAAACAATAAACATTTATATCACAGAGGGTTAGGAGTCCTGGAGTGGCTTAGTGGGGTGTTTCTGGCTCAGTGTCTCTCATGAGATGACAAGATGTCAGCCAGGGCTAGTCATCTGAAGGCTGTAGGTAGGATCACTGTCCAAGATGGCTCATACGGCTGCAGGCTGGCTGGCTGTAGGAGGCCTCAGTTCCTTGCCAGGTGAGGCTCTCTGTAGGGGTACTCACAATATGTACTGGCTTCCTCCAGGGTGAGTGATCCAAGAGAGACCAAGCAGGAAGATTGAAGGGGATATAATGTGGAAGGGGAATACCATGGGTTGAATCCCATGAATACCAAAAGGTAGGAATCACTGGGGACCATCTAGGAGGCTAGTTAACACACTTAACCAACAAGAAATGAATAGTTACCAGTTAAAGGAGAAAGCTCTTAACTATACAAAATCGATAGTGATTAATTACTTCTTACTTTTTTGGTTTTTTTTTTTTTTTTGGAAGACTTTATTTATTTATTTGACAGAGACAGTGACAGCCAGCGAGAGAGGGAACACAAGCAGGGGGAGTGGGAGAGGAAGAAGCAGGCTCCCAGTGGAGCAGGGAGCCCAATGCGGGGCTCGATCCCAGCACCCTGGGATCACGCCTCGAGCCGAAGGCAGACGCTTTAATGACTGAGCCACCCAGGCACCCCAAATTACTTCTTACTTTTAAACTGAATTGAATTTTTGAATAGGTATGTGGCTCAAAAGCGTAATATAAAAAGGTAACCAGTGAAGTACCCTTGTACCTTGTCTGCTCGTTTAGCATCTTCAGTTTCAGTGGCACCTCCCACCTTTTTTTATGACAAAGGTAGCAGATTATGTACACTTAACCCTTTTCACTTATATATTGTAATCTTTCCATTTTATTTATTTTTTTAAGATTTTATTTTTAGGGGTGCCTGGGTGGCTCAGTCGGTTAAGCTTCTGCCTTCGGCTCAGGTCATGATCCCAGGGTCCTGGGATTCAGCCTTGCATCTGGCTCCCTGCTCAGTGGGGAGCCTGCTTCTCCCTCTCCCTCTACTACTCCCCCTGCTTGTGCTCTCTCGTGCTCGCACGCTCTCTCTCTCTCTCTTTCAAATAAATAAATAAGTTCTTTACTTACTTTAATCTCTACACCCAGCGTGGGGCTTGTACTTACAACCTGAGATCAAGAGTCACATGCTCTACGGATTGAGCCAGCCAAGTGCCTCAAAAATCTTTCCATTTTATGACATAGTACTCTCATTCTTTTTTACACCTGGATACTATGCTACTGTATGAATATGGGCATTTGCTTTCTTTTTTTTTTTTTTTTTAAGATTTTATTTATTTTAGAGTGGAGGGAGGAGCAAAAGGAGAGGGACAAGCTGACAAGATCTTTGCTGAGCTCAGTGCCCCAAGTGGGGCAACCCTGATCTTGGCAATCCTGATCTGACCTGACCCGAAACCAAGAATCGATGCCCAACCAAGCCACCCAGGCACCCTGAATATGGGCATTTTCAATTCATACATTCTTTTCTGAAAGTGAACAACTATGCAAATAAGCAGTACATCTGTAGAATAGATCTCTCTCTACTCAAGAATTGGACTTGGGGCCAAAGTTAAATACATAATATAATTTTGAAAGATATTGCCACACTCCCACTGAAAGAGTGAGATATGTATTTACAGTCCCAATCACCATTATATCAATGTGGCTGTTTCAGTGAGAATTCTTTATTTAGTTTTTTTTTTTTTTTTTTGTGGTAAAATACACATAGTATAACACCATCTTAAGCATTTTTTAATTTATTGGCTGGGGAGGGGCAGAGGAAGAGAGAATCTTTTTTTTTTTTTTTTAAAGATTTTATTTATTTATTCGACAGAGATAGAGACAGCCAGCGAGAGAGGGAACACAAGCAGGGGGAGTGGGAGAGGAAGAAGCAGGCTCATAGCTGAAGAGCCTGATCTGGGGCTCGATCCCATAACGCCGGGATCACGCCCTGAGCCGAAGGCAGGCGCTTAACCGCTGTGCCACCCAGGCACCCCAAGAGAATCTTTTTTTAAAAGATTTTCTCTTTCTTTCTTTTCTTTCCTTTTTTTTTTCTTTCAAGATTTTATTTCCAGAGAGAGAGAAAGCACAAGCAAGGGGGTGGCAGGCAGAGGGAGAAGCAGGCTCCCCCCCCACTGAGCAAGGACCCCCTGATGCGGGACTCGATCCCAGGACCCTAGGATCATGACCTGAGCCAAAGGCAGATGCTCAATCGACTGAGCCATCCAGGCGTCCCAGATATTATTTATTTATTTGACAGAGAGACAGTGAGAGAGGGAACGCAAGCAGGGGGAGTGGGAGAGGGAGAAGTAGGCTTCCTGCAGAGCAGGGAGCCTGATGCAGGGCTTGATCCCAGGACCCTGGGATCATGACCTAAGCTGAAGGCATACACTTAACAACTGAGCCACCCAGGTGCCCCAAGAGAGAGAATTTTAAGCAGGCTCCACTCCTGATGTGGGTCTTATCACAACCCTGAGACCATGACCTGAACTGAAATCAAGAATCACATGGTTAACTGACTGAGCCATGAAGGTGCCTCTTGCACTCTTTTTTAAACATTTATTCCTAAACTTTTTTTGGTGCTTTTATTTTGTATTTATGTATGTATGTAAGTAAGTAAGTAGCCTCCACACCCAATGTGGAGCCCAATGTGGGGCATGAACTCATGACCCTGAGATCAAAACCTGAGTTGGAGCACCTGTGTGACTTAGTCAGTTGAGCGTCCAGCGCGCTCTCTCTCTCTCAAATAAATCTAAAAAAAAAAAAAAAAGCCTTAGCTGAGATCAAGAGTTGGAGGCTTAACTGACTGGATAGCCATCCAGGTTCCCCTTTTTGATGCAGTTTAAATGGAATTATTAATTTGGTTTTGGATGGCTAATTGTTAGTATGTAGAAATACAGTGGGTTTTTGTATATTGATCTTGTGTCTTGCAGTCTTGCTGAACTAAGTTTTAATAGTTTTTTTAATTTTGTAGGATTTTCTTTATACAAGATAATGTCATCTGAAATTGAGATAGTTTTACCTCTTTTTTCTCCTAATCCTAATGCATTCTTTTTGTTTCTTACCTAATTATCTTGGTAGGAACCTCCAGTATGATGTTGAATAGAAATGGTGGGAGTGGACATCTTCTCTTACTACTGGTCCTAGGCGGAATGCATTCAGTTGTTTGCCATTAAGCATGATTTTGTCTGAAGGTTTCTCATATATACTCTATCAGATTGAGGAAGGTCTTTTCTATTCCTAGTTTCATTTCTTTTACTTTTTCTTTTTTTTTTACATTTTATCATTAAGTAAACTCTACACCCAGCATGGGGCTCAGACCTATAACCCAGAGGTCAAGAGTTGCATGTTCCACCAACTGAGCCAGCCACACGCCCCATCTATTCCTAGTTTCTTGAATGTTTTTATAGTGAGAGGGTATTATGTTTTGTCAAATGTTTTTTCATCTACTGAGTTGATCATATTTTTTTCCCTTCTTTTTTTGTTGTTGTTGAAGTATAATTAGCATACAGTATTATTAGTTTCAAGTGTACAATATAATGATTCCACAGTTCTTAGCAGACTCTCCGTTGAGCTCAGAGCCCAACGAAGGGCTCAGTCTCATGACCCATGAGATAATGACCTGAGGTGAAATCAAGAGTCAAATGCTTAACCCCGGCGCCCTTGATTCTGCAGTTCTATACATTACTCAGTGGTCATCAAAAGTGTACTCTTAATTTTCTTTATTTACTTTGCCCAAACCCCCACCCTCCCCTCTGGCAACCACTAGTTTGTTCTCTGTATTTAAGAGTCTGTTTCTGGGTTTCTCTTTTTTTCTTTCTTTTGTTTCTTAAATCCCACACGACTGAAATTACATGGTTTCTGTTTTTCTCTGTTAGACTTATTTCACTTAGCATTATACCCTCTAGGTCCATCCGTGTTGGTGCAAATGGCAAAATCTCATTTTTTTATAGCTGAGTAATACTCCAATGTGTGTATCACATTTTTATCCATTTATCTATTGATGGACAGTTGGGTTGTTTCCATATCTTGGCTATTCTAAATAATGGCTGCAGAAACATAGGGGTGCCTATATCTTTTTGAATTAGAGTTTTTGTTTCCATTGGGTGAATAGTAGTGGAATTACTGGATAATTTAGTATTTCTGTTTTTAATTACTTGGGGAACCTCCATATTGTATTCCTCATTGGCTGCACCAATTTGCATTACCACAATAGTGCGAGAGTTCTTTTTTCTCATCAACACTTGTTATTTCTTGTGTTTTTGATTTTAGCCATTCAGACATGTGTGATGTGATATCTTGTGGTTTTGATTTGTATTTCCCAATGGTTAGTGATGTTGAACATCTTTTCATGTCTCTTGGCTATCTGTATGTCTTCTCTGGGAAAATGTCTATTCAGGTCCTCTGCCCCTTTTTTAATCAGATTATTTTTTTGGTGTTGATTTGTTTAAGTTCTTTATATATTTTGGTATTAACTCCTTATCAAATAGGTCATTTGCAAATATCTTCTCCCATTTAGTAGGTTGCCTTGTCATTTTGTTGATGGTTTCCTTCACTGTACAAAAACTTTTTATTTTGGTATAGTCCCATCCCCTCTTTAGTCCTTTTTTTTTTTAAGTTTATTTTTTAAATGTTATTTATTTTTTAAAAGATTTTATTTGAAAGAGTGTGCACTTGTGCGCACAAGCAGGGGGAGGGGGAGAGGGAGAGGGAGAAGCAGGCTCCCCACTGAGCAGGGCGCCTGTTGCAGGGCTCCATCCGTGGGCACTGGGATCATGACCTGTGCTGAAGGCAGATGCTCAACCGACTAAGACACCCACGCACCCCAGTTTTGTTTTTTAAGGATTTTATTTATTTATTTTAGAGAGAGAGCACGTGTGCACACCTGTAAGTCAGGGGAGGGCCTGGGAGGGAGAGGGTGATAGAATCTCAAGTAAACTCCCTGCTGAGGGTAGAGCCCGAGGCAGGACTTGATCTCAGGACCCCAGAATCATGACAGACGAAATCAAGAGTTCAGTGCTTAACCAACTGAGCACCCAGGGGCCCTCCCCTTAATTCTTTAATGCTTTAATGTTTTTAATGTCTTTACATTGATTTTTGGTATGTTGAACCAGTTTTGCATTCCTGGGATAAATTCATCTTGTGCAGGGTTGTATAATATTTTTTAAAATAGGTTTCTGTATTTGGGTTGCTGATATTTCTTGAAGATTTTTACATCTTCTTGCATTAGGTGTACTTGTTTGTATTTTTCATGTGATGTCTTTGTCAGGTTTGGTATCGGGGTAATATTGTCTTAACAGAATGAATTTTACTTCATTTTTTAATGTGATTACTTTTATAATAGGAGTTATGTTCTTAGTTTTAAATTATAAGAGACTTTACCAAGTACGTTTTATTGTAATTTTGCATTTTGAAAATTACTTAACACTGCCTGAGACAGTACATTCATTCATTTACCAGTTTTTTTGTTTTTTGTTTTTTTATGTGCAAGCCATTTGTAAGATATATGGTAGAAGTTAGAGCAGGGCAGTGTGTGCTAGGCTGAGAGGAATATGATTTAGGACTCCCAAGGATTGAAATAGCTACGGCTTTAGGAGTTCGTATGTCAAGATTAGATGGGGAGGGTGGGGACAGTAAAGGATATTGTTGGAGGCGGGTACTCAAGGTCTAGGTCTTTACCTGAATTCTCCCATTTTTTGTTTAAATGATTGGATTATATTTTTCCCCACTTGTATTTAGATGTGAACTGATTTTTATATCTAGTATTAATCTTTTTCTGTTTCTTAATTTTGGCTGCTATTCATTAGGAAAAAGCATAGATTAAATCCCATTTAAAAAAATCGTGAGTCTTTCCATACCGTTATTAAGGATTTGTTAAAATTGACCAAACTAGGGGTGCCTGGGTGGCTCAGTTGGTTAAGCGTCTGCCTTTGACTCAGGTCATGATCCCGGAGTCCCAGAATCAAGCCCTGAGTTGGGCTCCCTGCTTGGCAGAGGGCCTGCTTCTCCCTTTCCCTTTACCCCTCCCCCTGCTTGTTCTCTTGCTCTTGGTAACTCTCAAATAGATAAAATAGTTTTTTTGGTTAAGATTTTTTAATTTATTCATTTGAGAGACAGAGCAGGAGCAGGGGGAGGAACAGGGAGAGGGAGAAGCAGACTACCTGGATTCCAGGACCTTAGATCATGGCCAGACCTGAAGGCAGACGCTTAACCCCGACTGAACCACCCAGGTGCCCCTAAATAAAATCTTTAAAAAAATAAATAAAACTGACCAGTCTAGAAATCATTACAGTATGTAATGTGTGTATGTATATGTATGGATTTTCAAAGACTTTTTTTTTTAATTTTTAAGTACTCTCTATACCCAGTGTGGGACTGGAATTTACAACGCCAAGACCAAAAGTCACATGCTTGGGGAGCCTGTGTGGCTCAGTTAGTTAAGCATCTACCTTATGCTTAGGTCATGGTCCCGGGGTCGTAGGATTGAGCCTCGAATCGGGGTCCCTGCTCAGTGGGGGTCTGCTCCTCCCTCTCCCTCTGTGCTCGCACTTTCTCTCTCTAGTAAATAAATAAAATCTTTTTTTTTCTTTAAGATTTTATTTGAGAGAGAGAGAGCATGAGAGAGAGAGAGGGAGCATGAGTTGGGGGGAGGGGCAGAGGGAGAAGAACATTCCCCACTGAGCAGGGAGCCTGACAAGGGACTTGATCCCAGGACCCTGGGATCATGACCTGAGCTGAAGGTAGACACTTAACCTACTGAGCCACCCAATAAATAAATAAATGCCCTCAATAAATAAAATCTTAAAAAAAAAAAGTCACACGTTCTACTGATTGAGCCAGCGAGGCACCCCCCTACTGTTTTTTTAACAGTATTTATTAATATTGTATTAATCATTTTATGTTTTTACTTTTCTGTAGTAAATATGAAGTAATTTAATTAACCTTTCCCTCAGTTGACAACTAATGACAAAGTGATAAAGATGAATGTCTTACATAGAAAGGCAGTTTGGGATTATAGAACGAATGTGGGCTTTGGAATTGGACAGGTCTCCATTTGAGACCAGACTTGAGTCCTGTGTTTAGTTTCTTATTATTGCATAAAATATTTTGAAAATTAACTCCTAGCACAGTGCATGGCATATGGTAGATATTTGCTCCTATTGTTAATTATAATATCTAACGTATATTGAGTACCATATGCTAGGCACACTACTGAGCACTTACGTATTATCTCATTTAATCCTCAGAACAACTCCACGAGTTGCTAGGCACAGTCATCATTTTAGGTTTACACATTAGGAAATGGAAGGTTAGACAGATTGAGTGGTTTCCCAAGTGATGGGGCTAGTATTCCAGGCAGGGCCATCTGCCTTCATAGCATTTTCTCTCTGCTGAGCTGTCGACTCTGTTAAAAGAACTAAGGGCGCTGCTCATTACTAATGTATTTTTAGTGAATTCTTGTCTTGTTATAAATGGAAGATTAAAGTGAGATAGAAATTTAAGTATTAGTTTTTCTCTTGCTGCCTGTCAATTTGGCCTAAAAACATGATTAGAAAGACAAATGGTACCTGAAAATCTGTCCTGTATTTCAAAGCTACATGTTAACTTCTATATAGTATGAGAATTTATTTCGGTCTGACTTGAATTATATTTGTTCACTACTAAATAATCACAATGTAAGTGTAACTATGAAGTAATGAAATCTTCTTTCACTTTATCATACCAGATATAAAATATTCCATTTAAAAAATAGTTACCTTGGGAAGCTAGACACTTTTTAAGAAAATGAGATAAAATTTAAATCACTTAAAATTTACCATTTTGGGGGATCTGGGTGGCTCAGTTGTTAAGTGTCTGCCTTTAGCTCAGGTCATGGTCTTGGGATCCTGGGATCGAGCCCCACGTCCAGCTCCTTGCTCAGCAGGGAGTCTGCTTTTCCTTCTCCCTCTGTGCACGTAAATAAATAATACAATCTCAAATAAATAAATATAATCTTTTTAAAAATTTTACCGTTTTAATTTTAAAGTATGCAGTTCATTGGCATTTCTTTTATTTATAGTGTTGTGCAACCACTACCACTAATTGCAGAACAATTTTACCACACAAAAAGAAACTCCTGATATTAAGCAGTTATTCCCCCCATTGTCCCTCCCCCCCCCTTTTTTTTTAAGATCTTATTTTTAAGTAATCTCTACCCAACATGGGGCTTGAACTTAACCTTCCCTGGTATCAGGAGTCACGTGCTCCATTGACTGAGTCAGCCAGGCACCCCTTCCTTTTTCTGTGGAAACCACTACTCTTCTTTTGTCTTTATGGATATACCAAAACTAAACATTTCATATAAATGGAATTAAAATGTGTGGCTTCTTATGCTTGGCTTCTTTTTTGTACGTAGTATCATGTTTTCACATTTTATCCATGTTACAGCATCTATCAGTACTTTATTCCTTTTTATGGTTGAATGATATTCCATGGTGTAGGCATACTACATTTTGTTTATCTAGTCATCAGTTCATAGACAATGGTTTGTTTCCACTTTCTGTATTTTACTTATCTAGCTATTTTAAAGATTTTTTTATTTTATTTGAGAGAGAGAAAGTGAATAGAGGGAGAGGGAGACAAGCAGACTCCCTGCTGAGTGGGGAGCCTGACTCAGAGCTCTGTCCTACCACCCTGAGATCATGACTTGAGCTGAAATCAAGTCAGATGCTTAATGAACTGAGCTCAGATCCAAGCCCCTCCTAGAGGTTACTTAAAAAAAAAAAAAAAGGCTGAATAATATTTCATTGTATGTATATACCACATTTGCTTTATTCATCTATTGATGGATATTTTAGATTGTTTCCATGTGTCTGCTACTGTAAATAATGCTACAACGAAGATGGGAATGCAGATATCTCTTTGAGATCCTGATCTCAATTCTTTCGGGTGTATGTCCAGAAGTAGGATTTCTGGATCTTATGGTAGTTCTATTTTAATTTTTTTTCCTAGTTTTAATTTTTTAAGGAACCTCCATACTGATTTTCATAGTACCAATTTCCATTCCCACCAACAGTGTACAGGGTTACTTTTTCCTCCACGTTTTCGCTAATACTTATTATTTTATTTTTTTTCCTAATGGCCATCTTAATAGGTGTGAGGTGATACTATATTGTGGTTTTGATTTGCATTTCCCTGGTGATTACTGATGTTGAGCACCTTTCGTATACTTGTTACCCATTTTATGTTTTCTTTTGAGAAATGTCTGTTCAGATCTTTTGCCATTTATTATTTTTTATTTATTTTATTTATTTATTTTTTAAGATTTTATGTATTTGAGAGAGAGCTTTGTTGGAGAGCGGGAGAGCACAGAGGGAGAGTGTGAGGGAGAAGCAGTTTCCCTGCTGAGCAGAGAGCCTGACATTGGAGATCATGACCTGAGCCGAAGGCAGACATTTAACTGACTGAGGCCCCCAGGCACCCCTATTTATTATTTTTTAAGTAAGCTCTATACCCAGTGTGGGGGCTTGAACTCACAACCCCGAGGTCAAGAGTCACATGCTCTACTGACAGCCAATCAGGTGCCCTTCTTTTGCCCATTTTTAAATTGGATATTTTTGCTGTTGGGTTGTAAGAGTTCCTTATATATATTGGATATTGCCTTTTTATCAGATATTTTCTCTCATTCTCTGTGTTGCCTTATCACTTCGCTGATAATTTCCTTTGCTGTGCAGAAGCCTTATATATCTATTTTTCCTTTTGTTTCTTGTGCCTTTGGTGTCATATCTAAGAAATCATTGCCAAGGTCAGTGTCAAGAAGCTTTTCCCCTATATTTTCTTCCAGGAATTTTAGGTCTTAAGCTGCAGGCTTTAATTCATTTTGAATAGATTTTTGTGTAGGTATAAATTAAGGGTCCAGTGTCAGTCTTTTGCGAGTGGATATTCACTTTCACTGTTCCATTTGTTGAAGAGACTGTCCTTTTCCCATTGTATGTTCTTTCCCCTGTTGTTGAAGATCAGTTTACTGTAAATATGTGGTTTTATTTCTGGGCTCTGTATTCTGTTCTGTTGGTCAGTGTATCTGTTTTGATTACTGTAGCTTGGTAATATATTTTGAAATAAGAAAGTGTGAGGCTTCCTGCTTTCTTCTTCTTGCTCATTATTGCTTTGATTATTCAGGGGTCTCTTACGGTTCCATACAAATTTTAGGGGTTTCTTTCTTTCTTGTTTTTTTTTAAAGAATGGAAAGCATTTTCTTTTTTAAAGATTTTATTTATTTATTTATTTATTTATTTATTTATTTATTTATGTATTTGTCAGAGAGCGTGTGCGAGCACAAGCAGGGGGAGCAGCAGGCAGAGGGAAAAGCAGCCCCCCCCCCCCCCCCCCCCCCCCCCCCCGTTGAGCAAGGAGCCCAATTCAGGCCTTGATCCCAGGATGCTGGGATCATGACTTGAGCCAAAGGCAGACGCTTAACTGACTGAGCCACCCAGGCGTCCCTTTTTTTCTATTTATGTAAACAGTGCCATTGTAGTGTTGAGAAGGATTCGGTTGAATCTATAGATTGCTTTCTATAAAATGTACATTTGACAATATTAAGTCTTCCAGTCCATGAACACAAATGTCTTTTCCATTTATTTGTATCTTTTCAATTTCTTTGATCAGCGTTTTATAGTTTTCAGTGTATGTCTTTCAGTTCCTTGGTTAAGTCTCTTCCTAAGTATTCTATTTGATGCTATTGTAAATGGAATTATTTTCTTGATTTCATTTTCACATAGTTTGTTGTTAGTGTAAAGAAGCACTGCTTAATTTTTTTATATTAATTTTTGTGTTTTGCAGCTTTACTGAATTAGTTTGTTTTTACAGTTATTTTGGGGAAGTTTTCAGGGTTTCCTATATAGGTATCATGTTACCTGCAAACAGATAATTTTATTTCTTCCTTTCTAATTTGGATGCCTTTTATTGATTTTCCTTGTGTAATTGTTTTGACTGGGAATTTCCAGTACTATGTTGAATAGAAGTCGTGAGGGTGGGGGCGCCTGGGTGGCACAGCGGTTGGGCATCTGCCTTCGGCTCCGGGCGTGATCCCGGCGTTGTGGGATCGAGCCCCACATCGGGCTCCTCCGCTATGAGCCTGCTTCTTCCTCTCCCACTCCCCCTGCTTGTGTTCCCTCTCTCGCTGCCTGTCTCTATCTCTGTCAAATAAATAAATAAAAATCTTAAAAAAAAAAAAAAGTCGTGAGGGTGGGCATCTTTTTGCCTTGTTTTGCTTGTTAGGGGAAAAACTTAGTTTTTTCTTTGAGTATCATGTTACCGTGGGGTTTTCATATATGGCTTTTATTGTGTTGAGGTAAGTTGTTTCGAGATCTTTTTTTTTTTTTTTAAGATTTATTTATTTTAGAAAGAGCGAGCGAGTGAGTGTGGGGAGGGGCAGGAGAGGGAGAGAGAAACTTCAGCAGACTCCTTTCTGAGCTGGAAGCCCAATGCGGGGCTTGATCTCAAGACCCTGAGATCAAGACCTGAGCTGAAACCGAGTCAGACTAACGTTTAGCCAACTGCACCACCCAGGTCCCTCTCAGTACCTAATTTTTGAGAGTTTTTATATGAAAGGTGTTGCATTTTGTCAAATGCTTCTCCTGTATCTGTCACTTGATTTTATCCTTCATACTGTTAATGTGGTATGTCACATTGATAGATTTGCATATGCTGAAGCATCCTTGCATCCCAGGGGTACATCTGAGTTGGTCATAGTTTGTGATCCTTTAAGTGTGCTATTTAATTTGGCTTGCTGATGTTCTGTTGAAGATTTTACATCTATGTTCATCAGGGATATTAGCCCGAAGTGGTTTTGTGTGTGTGTGTGTGTGTGTGTGTGTGTGTGTGTTATCTTTGTCTAGCTTTGATATCACAGTGATGTGTGTTGATGAGTTTAGAAGGGCTCCTTTTGTTTTTTGTAAGAGTTTAAAAAGGACTGGTATTCTTTCAGTGTTTGGTAGAATTCATCTGTGAAGCTGTCTGGTTCTGAACTATTCTTTTTTGGTAGGTTTTTGTTTTTTTAAAGATTTATTTATTTGAGAGTGCGTGTGTGCGTGTGAGTGGGGGGAGGGGCAGAGGGAGAGGGAAAATCCTTCAGCAGACTCCCTGCTGAGCAGGGAGCCCCATGTGGGGCTGGATCCCAAGACCCTGAGATCGTGACCTGAGCTGAAATCAAGAGTCGGCTGTTTAACTGACTGAGTCACCCAGGCTCCCCTAGTCATTTGTCTGTTTTTTTTTTTTTTTAATGAATGTAAAATAAGACATAACATAAAATTTATCATTTTAAACATTTTAAGGTGTGTATTTCAGTGACATTAAGTATATTTACGTTGTTATGTAACCATCACCACCATCCATTTCCAGGCTTTTTCCTTTACTCGTTTTATATTTAGATTGTCTTTCTGTTGATTTGTAGAAGCCATGTATATAATCTGGATATGAGACCTTTATTAGATACATTCTCCCCCCTTTTAAAGAACTGAGGTAAAACTCACAGAACATAAAATTAACCATTTTAAAGTGTATACTTCATTGACATTTAGTACTTTCATAGTATTGTGCAACTACTGCCTATGTCTAGTTGCATAGAATTTTTATCACCTTTAATGAAAACCCCATGCCCATTAAGCAGTCACTCCCCATTCACCTGACAGTCATCAGTCTACTTTCTGTCTCTATGTATTTGCCTACTGTAGATATTTTATGTAGTTGAAATCATAAAGTATGTGTCTTTTTGTATCTGGCATGATGTTTTTCACTTAGCATAATTAAAAAAAAATTTTAATTTATTTTTAGCATACTGTTTTCAAAGTTCATCCTTGTAGTATGTGTCAAAAGTATTATTTTTATGGCTGAATAATATTCCACTGTATTTATATACCACAGCTTTTTGTCCATGCATTGATAAACATTTGTGTTTTTTCTACTTTTTGGCTATTACCGATAATGCTGCTATAAACACTGTGTTACAAATCTCTTTACAGACACATATTTTAATTTCTGTTCAGTGTATACCTAGTGGAGTGGAGTTTCTGGGTCACATGGTAATTTTATGTTTAACTTTTTGGTGATCTTCCAAACTGTTTTCCTCAGTGGCTATACCATTACATCCCCATTGGCAATGTACTAGAATGTTTATTTCTCTATATCCTTGCCATTACTTTATTTTCCCCCCCTTTCTTTTTTTTTGATTAATGTAGTCCTAATGGATATGAAATGGTATTATCTTCTTCAGGTATTGATTACATTTTCCTCAGTGACCAGTTATGTTGAACATCTTTTCATGTGCATTTTAGCCATTTGTAATTTGTGTATCTTCCTTGGAGGAATGTCAATTCAAGTCCTTTGCTCTTTTTTTTTTTTTTTTTTTTTTAAGATTTTACTTTTACCTGTTGCAGGGCTCCATCCCAGGACCCTGGGATCATGACCTGAACCTAATGCAGACGCTTAATGACTGAGCCACCCAGGTGCCCCAGCCCTTCGCTCATTTTAAAATTGTTTGCCTTTTTGATGGTCAGTGCTTTATGTATTGTGGATGTTAAGCTCTTACCAGTTATATGATTTGCAAACATTTTCTTCTGTTGTTAGGTTATCTTTTCACATTCTTGACAATGTTCTTTGATTCACAAAATATTGATGAAGTCTTATTTATATTTTTTTGTTGTTTGTTCTTTTGGAATCAAATCTAAGAATTCTTTGCCAGATTTTTTTTTTTTTAAGATTTTATTATTTATTCGACAGAGATAGCCAGCGAGAGAGGGAACACAAGCAGGGGGAGTGGGAGAGGAAGAAGCAGGCTCATAGCGGAAGAGCCTGATGTGGGGCTCGATCCCACAACACCGGGATCACGCCCTGAGCCGAAGGCAGACGCTTAACCGCTGTGCCACCCAGGCGCCCCTCTTTGCCAGATTTTTAAGACTTACTTACCCCTGTTTTCTTCTAAGAATTTTATAGTTTTAGTTCTTATATTTTGGCCATTGATCTACTTTGAGTTAGTATTTGTGTATGGAATGAGGAAGGAATCCAATTTCTTCTTTTTCATGTGTGATTTCATTTATTTCAGTATCATTTGTTTCAGGGACTATTTGTTCTCCATTGAATGGTGTTGGCACTATTGAACGTATTGGTGAGGGTTTATTTCTGGACTCTCAATTTTATTCCATTGATCTATGTCTCTTACGCTTGTTCACACTGTTGGGTTTTTTTTTGTTTGTTTGTTTTTTTAAGATTTTATTTATTTGTCAGAGAGCAGAAGTAGGGGGAGCAGCAGGCAAGGGAGAAGCAGGCTCCCTGCTGAGCAAGGAGCCCAATGTGGGACTCCATCCCAAGAGCCTGGGATCATGACCTGAGTCAAAGGCAGACGCTTAACCAACTGAGCCACCCAGGCGTCCCTATCACACTGTTTTGATTACTGTATCTTTCTAGTAAATCTTGAATTCAGAATGTGTCAGCCCTTTTTTTTTTTTCTTTTCCTTTTCCAATATTGTTTTGGTTATTGTATCTACTTGCAGTTCCATTGTGAATTTGAGATTCAGCTTTTCCATTTCTCCAAGAGGGTTTTGGAATTTTCATAGAATGCATCGAATATGTAGATCATTTTGGGGAGTATTGTTATATTAACAATATTAAGAGTTCTAATAACACTGGATCTTTCATTTTTTTTTTTTTCTTCTAAAGATTTATTTAGAGAGAGAGTGCGTGCACGCAAGTAGGGGGAGGTGCAGAAGGAGAGAATTTTCAAGCCGACTTGCCACTGAGGGCAGAGCCCAGTGCAGGGCTTGGTTTCATGATCCATGAGATCATGACCTGAACCCAAGCCAAGAGTCAGACGCTTAACCAACTGACCCATCCAGTAGCCCTTGGATCTATTTATTTATTTAGATTGGTCTTTAATTTCTCTTCAGCAATCCTTTGTAGTGTATAAGTCTTTCAGCATTATTCTTTTGGATGCAATTGTGAAATGGAATTTTTCCCACTTTCTTTATTAGATTATTCATTTCCCTTGTATAGAAACAGAAGTGATATTTGACTGTTGGTCTTGTACCCCGCAACTTAGCTGGATTTATCAGCTTGTATGTATGTTTGGGTGTGTGTTTGAATTCTTTTTTTTTTTTTTTAAGATTTTATTTATTTATTTGACAGAGAGAGAGGCAGCCAGTGAGAGAGGTAACACAGGCAGGGGGAGTGGGAGAGGAAGAAGCAGGCTCATAGCAGAGGAGCCCGATGTGGGGCTCGATCCCATAACGCCAGGATCACGCCCTGAGCCGAAGGCAGACGCTTAACCGCTGTGCCACCCAGGCGCCCCGTGTGTTTGATTCTTAGGGATATTTTGTATATAAAATTATGTCATCTGCAAGTAGAGATAGCTTTACTTCTTTCTTTCCAGTTTGGATGCCTTTTATTTCTTTTTCTTGCCTTAATGCTCTGACCAGAATTTGCAATGCAATGTTGAATAACAGTTGTGAAAGTGTTTTGGTCTTGTTCCCGATCTTAAGGGGAAAACTTTTTCTTTTCTTTTCTTTTTTAAGATTATTTATTTATTTATTTGACAGCGAGAGACAGTGAGAGAGGGAACACAAGCAGGGGCAGTGGGAGAGGGAGAAGCAGGCTTCCTAGTGAGCAGGGAGCCCGATGAGGGGCTCCATCGCAGGATCCTGGGATCATGACCTGACCCGAAGGCAGATGCTTAATGACCGAGCCGTCCAGGCACCCCAGAACTTTGTCTTTCACCATTGAGTAGGGTTTTAGCTGTAGGTTTTTCATAAACATTGTTTATTATATTAAGCAAATTCCCTTCTATTTCTAGTTTGTTGAGTGTTTTTATCATGAAAGGTGTTTCAAATATTTATCCTGCATCTGTTGACGTGGTCAGGCATTCTTTTGTTCTATTAGTGTGGTGTATTATGTTAATTTTTTTTGGATGAGTACCCTTTGTTAATGTTGTACGAATATGTATCCTTTATCCGGATGTAAGTATTCGATTCAGTGGCATTAATTACACCCGTAATGTTGTATAACCATTTCCATTGTCTATACTGAGAACTTTTCCATCATCCTCAATGTAAACTTACCAGTCAGTAGCTCCATGTTGTTCCCTTTCTCTAGCCCCTGGTAGCTTCTAATAGATTATAGAGATCTCTCTTGGAATTTGCCTCTTGTAGGTAAGATAACTCATAAGTGCAATTGTACATCTGTCTCCTTGTGTTTGGCTTATTTCACTTGGCATAAAACTTTCAGTATTTATCTGTGTTGTAGCATGTATCAGAACTTTGTTCCTTTGTATAGCCTATCAGTCTTCCATTGTGGATATTCTATTTATCCAGTCATCTGTGGGGGACATTTGAGTTATTTCCATCTTTTTTATATTTTGCACACTGCTGCTATGAACATGGGTTTACAAATATCTGGTTGAGTGCCTGCTTTCAGTTCTTTAGGGTATATAGGAGTGGAATTGCTGGATCATATGCTGATTTTGTTTGTTTGTTTGTTTACCTTTCGGAGGTATTTTTTCCCTTTTTTTTTTTTAAGGATTTATTTTAGAGCAAGCGTGGGTTGGGGGGAGGGGCAGAAGGGGAGGGAGAATCTCAAGCAGACTCCCCCACTGAGTGCAGAGCCCACAGTACGAGGGGCTCATTCCAGGACCCTGAGATCATGACCCCAGCCAAACTCAAGAGTTGGCTGTTCAAGTGACAAAGCCACCCAGGCGCCCCTATTTTTTTTCTTTGAGTAGATACTTGCTTGGTTACCCAGGAGTTTAGTAGTTTACCCAGTTCTGATAGTTGCTTGTGATAGTTTTTCCTGTTTATTTGCTGTAATTGTGGTGAGATTGACCCGTGAAGTTCCCTATTTCCTTGTTTCTTGTGATGTCGTGAGATACTTAACTGTAGCAATCTTTGCTCAAATTACTTTTGGAACTTATTTTTTTAATTGTTTTCAGACCTTGCTGCTTTGATCAGGCAAAATCAAGTAAGGATTGAACCTGGTAGAGAAGTTAAACTAGTAGATAACAGTTTGGTTCTAAATGTGACTTGAAATTAACATGAATTGTTTCTATCCTGTGCTAATGTAGAGTTCTCTTCGTAGTGGTGGTGCTTGGCAAACTTTGGCCACATCTGGCCACCACCTGTGTTTGTTACAGCCCATGAACCAAGAAGCTTTTACAGTTTTGAATGGATAAGAGAAAAAAGGAAAATATTTTGTAACGTGTTAAAATCATATCAGATTCCAGTAACGATATATAAAATTCTGTCGGAACATGGCTCTTTCATGTGTTGTTTATGGCTTTTTTTTTTTTTTAAAGATTTTATTTACTTATTTGACAGAGAGGCAGCGAGAGAGGGAACCACAAGCAGGGGGAGTGGGAGAGGGAGAAGCAGGCTTCCTGCTGAGCAGGGAGCCCGATGGGGACTCCATCCTATAACGCTCGGATCATGACCTGAGCCAAAGGCAGACGCTTAAGGACTGAGCCACCCAGACGCCCCTTTTATGGCTAGTTTTATGCTATGATGAGAGTTGAGTAGTTTGGAGAAAGACTGTGTTTTACAGAGTCTAAAATACTTGCTATCCGGCTCTTAATAGAAAAAGTTAATCAGCTTCTTGTGTAGGTCATCCCAAGAGTTATTAAATGGTCTTGTAAGGACAATACCTGTTTGTCAAGTTCTGGTGTGTATGTCAAAATAATATTTCTTCTTTTTTCTTTTTTTTAAGATTTATTTATTTGACAGAGAGAGACAGCGAGAGAGGGAACACAAGCAAGGGGAGTGGGAGAGGGAGAAGCAGGCTTCCCTCCAAGCAGGGAGCCCGATGCAGGGCTTGATCCCAGGACCCTGGGATCATGACCTGAGCCTAAGGCAGATGCTTAATGGCCGAGCCACCCAGGAGCCCCAAAATATTTGTTCTTAAGCTCATCTAATATTTTAAGTTTTAATGACTGCAAACTAATTTGGTAGTTAAATTGACTACAGTGACAGCTTTTCTAGTTAATGGGAAAGATGTTTATAGGTAGTGTGATATTCATGTCATTTTGGTCAACGTTTCTTCTTGGTTTTCAGAGAAGAGGGTAGAAAGTTCTTCTGTGTTCCCATAATACTGTAAGAGCATTTTTCATAATACATTTTGATTATTTTTGTGCCCTATATCCTCCACTAAATTTAGAACTCAAGTTTGGGGTTTGTGTTTGGTAAACTGTCTTTATTTTGTATTTTTGAGGCCTGGCACAGTTCCTGGTAAGTAGGTAAACAATAATCTTTTCAGGGGGAATGAATAAGTATTCTGTAAATGTAATTTACAGATATACAAATTATATAAATTGTATTCTGATACACAAGTATATTTTACAACTATAATGAGTATTCTGTAAATGCCTGAGTCATTTCTCGCCTTGTCCTCCGGAGAGAGAAAAGCTAGATTTGTATTTTAGAGATGTAAAAAGAAAATAAATAGGGACCTGTGAGAGACTGAATCAGTTGGAGAAAATTATTACATAGTCAGAGCACTGTTTCCCAAAAGAGTTACCTTCCTTTTAACTCTGAATCAGTAGTGGAGCTTGTATATATTTATTTCATTGACTTTGTGTTGTATTATCACAAATGTGGTTACAAAAGTTAGTGGGGTTAATTTTCTGTAATTAATTTCTGTGGTGCTAGAAAGATAATTTGAATGCATACATTAGTTGTATAGAAAGTAATAGCATTTTGAAAATTGCATTTAGAGGGTTTTCTCGGAAGGGAAATAATGTTAAAGCTTTGACTATAATAGTGGTTTATCATTTAAAACTGTATGGAAAAAGGAAACTTTGTGTGTAATTTAAAATAATAACATACGCAGGCTAAAGTCTTAAAAAAAATAAATCCCTAGAATGGCAAGGGATATATCCTGTCTGCATTTTATAACAAGGTTTATTGGTGATGTAGAATTTTCTCATTTGAATGTTCACCTTTTCTTCATTTCAGTGACTTTAAACTCAGTGTTTTGAATTAAGGAGTTAATTGAGGAAATAATCTATTAGATTATTCTGTTAGGTTTTATGATTATATAGCCAGTACATTTATTGTCTGCATTTAACCAAAAAAAAATATATATATATATATTTTTAAAGATTTTATTTATTTATTCGACAGAGATAGAGACAGCCAGCGAGAGAGGGAACACAAGCAGGGGGAGTGGGAGAGGAAGAAGCAGGCTCATAGCGGAGGAGCCTAATGTGGGGCTCGATCCCACAATGCCGGGATCACGCCCTGAGCCGAAGGCAGACGCTTAACCGCTGTGCCACCCAGGCGCCCCTTAACCAAAATATATTTTTTAAAGTTTTATTTATTTAAGTAATCTGTATGCTCTACATGGAGCTTGAAGTCACAACCCTGAGATTAAGAGTTGCACACTTTTCTGAGCCAGCCAGGTGCCCTTAACGAAAATAATTTAAATTGGCATTTGTCATTACTTTTACTGAATAGCACAGTAAAAATATGGAAGTACTCATTTTTGTAAGGTATACATCATATTGGTAGAGCTTATGAAAATTTTCGTGTTTTGTTTTTATTTTTTTTTAAGATTTTATTTATTTAAGAGAGAGGGAGAATGAATGGGGAAGGGGCAGAGGGAGAAGCAGACTCCCCGCAGAGCAGGAGGCCATCGAGGCACTGTATCCCAGGACCCTGGGATCACACCTGAGCCAAAGGCAGACATGTAACTGACTGAGCCACCTGCGTGCCCTTGTTTTTGTTTTAAAGATCTATTTGTTTATTTTAGAGAGATTGAGCGAGAGTGCCATGGAGGGGGGCAGAGGGAGAGAAGAGAATCTCAGGTAGACTCCCTGCCGAGCACCAAGACCCTGAGGCTGACCCAGGGCTCCATCTCATGACCCTGAGATCATGACCTGGGGCGAAATCAAGAGTCAGACCCTTACCGACTAAGCAAGGCACCCCCCTCCCCTTTTTTGTAGTTTGCCCAAAAAGCTTTAGGTTGTGATCCTAGGATTCTTTTAACTCCAGAACTTAGTCTAGACCCTAGGTCCAACCTTTTGGAGAGAATTAAGATGGTAGATACCCAGACTCTGGGGATCAGTCAAGGTTGAACTTGGCACTTAATGGTGTCCTAGTGGAAACTTTCTGCTTGGGGTTTCTCAATAGTAAATGCAGATAATACCCACCTACTAGAATTTTTCTGATTCTGTTTTATTACATATGGAAAAAGGGCCTGGCACATAGTAGAAAGTTCTCAGAAGTGTTATTCTCAGCCTGAGATTCAACTTGATCTCAGTTTTTATTTTTATTTTTTTAAAGAGTTATTTATTTTAAAGAGAGAAAGCGTGTGCGAGTTGGGGAAGGGACGGGGGAGGGGAGAGAGAGAGAGAGGGGCAGACTCCCCACTGAGGACAGAGCCCTTCGTGGGGCTGGATTTCAAGATGCATGAGATCACAACCTGAGCTGAAACCAAGTCAGATGCTCAGCTGACTGTGTCACCCAGGTGCCCCAAGATTTTTCTTTTAAAATTCAAATACTGGGCCCCAAACATGGGATTTTCAAATTATGCATGTCACTGATCAGTTCAACATACTTACTCAGTGGACTAGCTAAGTTGGGTCTTTGATCTTTCATTTAGTTGGTACTTGATCCTACTTATTCACCAGAAACTTCGGATACAGAATTTCCAGAAATCTAGTAGGTTTATCTTTGAGAATATAAGCAGTGCGGATTAACTATGAAATATACTGTTTTTTCTAGTCCTTTCATATTTTTATCAGGAGTCTCTTAGCGCATGCAATAGCTTTCTTTTCTCAACTATTTTTTGTACTTGTGTCATCCCTACCTCTGTGCGAGAATCAGACTTTACACCTCCCAAGGAGACTTGTTAAATTTCTGGAATATTTCTAGTAGATTACTGGCAACTGGAGGACAGACTGCTTCTTGGCTATGGTTTTTAATGTGTGTGACACTTCCAGTGGATGCTTTTCAGCTTGGGCATTTAAGCTTTTCCTTTGCAATCCATGCTGTGTTTTCTCACCTACATGTATTTAAATATGCCTTATGTTCCAAGGACTGAAGTGAAAGATAAAAACTTTCACATTTACAATATTTCATTATTTTTGTTCCCTTTCATTTATTTACTGTTGTTGAACAAATAACAAGCATTAACAGTGTTCCAGATACTATCGTTAAGTCCGGGAATACAGTGATGAGCAAAACATACATCGTTAGCCCTCATGGATCTCCAGTCTAGGAGGGGAGAAAACAAATAAGTCATCCCACAATGGTTATATAATAAAATTGCAGTTAAATGGAGGTTAGGAAGAGAGGTGTTAAGGAACTTTGAGCATGCATTCCCCAGGAGGTCTGATGTAGTTTGGTGCTCAGGGAGGCTTCCCTAAGAAAGTGACATGGAGATTGGGATCCAAAGATTGAGTAAGAGTTGACTTGGGCATAACAGGGGCTGGGAGGGTGGGGGGTGGGAGAAAGGAATTAAAAGCATTTTAGGCAGAGAGACCGGCCTGAGTAGAGGCCAAAGGGAGCTAGAGTAGTTTCAGTAATTTTGTGAAGGCTGTGAGCTTATGGTTGAATCCTAGACATCCTGGGGGTTTGCCATTTCTTTTCTTCTTCTTCTTCTTTTCTCTTCTCTTCTCTTCTCTTCTCTTCTCTTCTCTTCTCTTCTCTTCTCTCTTAGATTTTATTTATTTGACAGAGACACAGTGAGAGAGGGAACACAAGCAGGGGGGGTGGGAGATGGAGAAGCAGGCTTTCTGCTGAGCAGGGAGCCTGATGTGGAGCTCGATCCCAGGACCCTGGGATCATGACCTGAGCCAAAGGCAGATGCCCGACAACTGAGCCACCCAGGTGCCCATAGGTTTCTTTTCTTTTTTTAAAAATTCAGCATTAGATATGGGTAAGTAGAAACTCTTCATACCACCCAATGCCCAGATTTTCCTTTCTGTTCTAATCAGACTCTCTCAGGATGCTTTTTAAAGAATACTTTTCAGTTAAGATTGTAATGTCATTCTTTTTTGTTAACTCCTTGAAAATGGCATTATTTCATTTGTAAAACTTTAAAAGGATTTACAGTAAAAAAGTCGTCCAATCACCCAGTTCTCTCTCTGGCAGTCAATTAATCAGTTTCTTGTATGTTGTCCTTTTAGATATTTTTCCATATGGAAGCAGATGCATATAGTCTCCACCCCAGATGGTTTTTTGTTTTGTGTTTTTTTATATTATACTACTTTCACACCTTCCTTTTTTCCATCTATTTTATCTTATTTTTATTTTCTATATCTTACAAGATACATCTTATATATTTACGTATATTTATATAATGTTTTTATAATATATATATATAAATTTGTCAGTATTTATATATATGTATTTTATTTATTTTATATGTATATTTTTAAGATTTTATTTATTTATTGGACAGAGAGAGACACAGCGAGAGAGGGAACACCAGCAGGGAGAGTGGGAGAGGGAGAAGCAGGCTTCCTCCTGAGCAAGGATCCTGATGCCGGGCTTGATCCCAGAACCCTGGGATCATGACCTGAGCCAAAGGCAGGCACTTAACAACTGAGCCACCCAGGTGCCCTATTTATTTTATATCCGTACATAAAGAACTGCCTCATTAATTTTTATGGCTGCAGAATAGATCATTGTATGGATATACCCTAATTTAGTCCCTCAGGGATGGATGTTTAGTTTTTTCCCAGATCTTTAACAATTATAAATAGTACTGTAATGATTAACTTTACCTCATTCCATAACCCAGCGCATGTGTTTATAAGGCAAATTATTATTTTTTAAAATTTATTATTGAAGTAGTTGACATACAGTGTTATATTAGTTTCGAGTGTACAACATAGTGATTTGACAATTCTGTACATTACTCAGTGCTCACCATGATAAGAAGTGTAGTAGTCACTATCTGTCACCAGACATTATTACAGTATTCCTGACTGTATTCCCTGTGCTGTACTTTTTTATCTCCATGACTTACTTATTTTATAACTGGAAGTTTGTACCTCTTAATCCCCTTCTCCTACTTCACCCATCCCCCCCACCCACCTATAGGATAAATTATTTATTTAACAAAGAAGTATTGAGCACCTGCATTGTCTACATTTTGTTGATGATAGTGCTTGAGCAGACTTTTTTTGAGTTACCTAGTAAGTGCTAGAATTTAAAAAATGAGTAAGACAAAAAATGAATAAAAAAAAAGATATTGTCTCTGTCTTAGAGAATGTTCGAATCTGGTATTAATATCAATGTAATGTGTGAAGTGCAGTAATAAGAGATATGCACAGGGGAATTGACAGCCTTAATTAAGGTTATGGTGGATGCATGGAGAGGCTTTCGAGTCTAATCTTGAAGTGTAAGTAGATTATTAGTCAGGAGGGGAAAGGAAGCATGTCTTAGGTGGAAAAGTAAGATCGAGGGCCTAGAGGTATAACAGCATGAAATGTATGTGTAACTTCAAAGTGTAAAGCATGTGATGCAGGTGGTGGTGGGATCTGAATTTGGATGGTTGAATAGGCGTCAGTTCAGGAAGCCTTTTATTTATTAGCCTAAGAACTTGGACTTGGTTTTGTGTTTTTTGCTTTTTAGCTTTGAATGAGATTTCATATAGAACACCAGTATAAGAAAAAAAAGATGAAGCTGGTTTGATTTGGGGTAGAAAAAAAGGCAGGCCTTTTTTTTTTTCTTTAAGATTTAATTTATTTTAGAGAGAGAGCGTGCTTATGTGCACGAACAGGGGGAGGGGTAGAGGGCGAAGCAGACTCCCTGCTGAGCAGGGAGCCCAACTCTGGGCTGAATCCCAGGAACCTGGGATCATGACCTGAGTCAAAGGTAGACGCTTAACTGACTGAGCCACCCAGGCACCCATTTGTGGATATTTTTTTAGACTAAGTGGAAGATTACTTTTTTTTTTTTAACTAATTGGTAATTATTCAGAAAAGAAGTATTAATGCTTAGGCTAAGATATATATTTTTAAATATGCTTAAAAACTAAATTCAAACTGGGGCACCTGGGTAGCTCAGTTGATTAAGTGTCTGACTCTTGATTTCAGCTTGGGTCAGGATCTCAGAGTTGTGAGACTGAGCCCTGTGTTGGGCCCCCTACTGGGTGCGGAGCCTGTTTAAGATTCTCTCTGTGCCCCCACCCCCCAAAGAAACTAATTTCAAACTATGTGAAAATGCTGTATCATTTCTAGTACTTTTCTTGGAAAGAAACTTCTTTCAGTTATTTAAATATCCAAGTATAGTATTATACCTAATTATATTTTCTAAATTAAGCCATTATGAGTAATTATGAGTATAAGGACATGAGTAATTAGGATTTTTTGTATCTTCAGGTGATTTAACAAGTTAATTTC
This sequence comes from Ursus arctos, assembly GCF_023065955.2. NCBI lineage: Eukaryota > Metazoa > Chordata > Mammalia > Carnivora > Ursidae > Ursus > Ursus arctos. Next base: position 62,773,097 of record NW_026622819.1, read on the forward strand.
TATTGTCAGTTATACACTGTATTAGTAATCAGGGGTAAACAGGTTAATTTACTTAAGTTTGGGTTGCTTTGGAATTGGTTCTCATACTGGCTTAATTGGTGCCTAGCATTTTGATTAAAGTGCTATGACCTATGTATATTTGAGTACTTGTAGTAATTCTGACAGTACTTAACCAGGAACTGATAGCAGGTTGGTATTATGTCCGTTTTCTAGATGAGCCCAAAGGGAATGAACAGCACAAGATTATACATCTCGGTTCTAGGGAGTGAACACTCTTTGTAGAGCCTTTGGAAGACCTGAATTATTGGGGCGCCTGGGTGGCTCAGTCGTTAAGTGTCTGCCTTTGGCTTAGGGCGTGAACCCAGAGTCCTGGGATCGAGCCCCACATCAGGCTCCTCTGCTGGGAGCCTGCTTCTTCCTCTCCCACTCCCCCTGCCTGTGTTCCCTCTCTCGCTGGCTGTCTCTCTGTCAAATAAATAAATTAAATCTTAAAAAAAAAAAAAAAGACCTGAATTATCATCACTGTTTATTCCAAAGTCAGTTTCTGTAATAGAGCATTCTCATTCAAATTAAGGCTGGCATATTACTGTGTAGTTGGAGAACAGATTTAAACCTTGAGCTAGACTTAGTTCTTGAGGGAGATATTATATCTTTTTTTTCCCCCCTTTGTTGGGGTGGGGGTGAGAGATACTGTGTCTTAATCATTTCTGTAGCCCCAAGACCTAGTTTTGCCTGGTGGTCAGTAAATATTTGTTGAGTGGATGAATGAGTGAGTGAACAAAAGTGATATTTTACAGGTTTGTTACAAGTTTAGTTTTGTAAATGGACTCCCTCAAATTAAAAAAAAAACACAGTACACAAAATAAACTCACTCACTTTTTTTTTTTTTTTAAGATTTTATTTATTTGAGAGAGAGAGAGAGAGTACACAGGAGGGGGTAAGGTCAGAGGGAGAAGCAGACACCCTGCTGAGCAGGGAGCCCGATGCGGAACTGGATCCTGGGACTCCAGGATCATGACCTGAGCCAAAGGCAGTTGCTTAACCAGCTGAGCCACCCAAGTGCCCCCTCACTCACTTTTCTTGTGAGTTATCTCCTCTTGTATTCTCCTTGCTAAGGCAATAACTGATTTGGAGCAGCCCTGAAGGGACTTTGGAGGCCAGGCACAGGTGGGTCACAGAAACCCCAAAACAGAGTAACTGTCTAAGTGACTGAAGCTTATCTTTTGATTTAAGATTATCAGTTATTTGAATCATGAGCTGTGGGTGGTATTTTATTTTTTTTATTTTTATTTTTTTAAGATTTTACTTATTTATTTGACAGAGAGACAGCGAGAGAGAGAAAACACAAGCAAGGGGAGTGTGAGAGGGAGAAGCAGGCTTCCTGCTGAGCAGGGAGCCCGATGTGGGGCTCAATCCCAGGACCCTGGGATCATGAACTTAGCTGAAGTCAGACGCTTAACGGCTGAACCACCCAGGCGCCCCATGTGGGTGAATTTTATAAGTAATGTATGTCAATAATTTATAGATGGCCTATTTTATACTGGAACTGTGCTAGGTGCTCTGTATTTATTTCTGAATACATTATCTCCGTTTTACAAGTGAAGGACTTGAAGTTCAGAGAAGTTAGCTCGTCTGAATTTACAGTCAGCAAGTGTTAGAGTCAGGGTTGCTTTCAACTTAGTTTTATAGGATGCCACAGCCTCTGGCAAAATTCTTGTGTTCTGGGGACTCCTGGCTGGCTCAGTTGGTAGAGCATGTAACTCTTTTTTTTTTTTTTTTTTTTTTTTTTTAAGATTTTATTATTAGAGAGCGAGCGAGCTCTTTGGAGAGCACGCGCATGAGCAGGGGGGAGGGGCAGAGGAAGAAGCATAGCCTGATGCAGGGCTGGATGTCTGGATATTGTGACCTGAGCTGAAGGCAGACACTTAACAGACTGAATCACCCAGGTGCCCCAGCAGGCAACTCTTGGTCTTGGGATGGTGAGTTCAAGCCCCACATTGAGCATAGAGCCTACTTAAAAAAGAAATTCCTGTGTCCTGGACTTCTCTATTGTGTGAGAAGGATAGGGGATATGTGATATTAAAACTGGGAATAGGGGCACCAGGGTGGCTCAGTTGGTTAAGCATCCATTCTTGATTTTGGGGTGCCTGGGTGGCTTAGTCAGTTAAGCATCTGCCTTCAGCATAGGTCGTGATCTCAGTGTCCTGGGACTGAGCCCTGCATTGGGCTCCCTACTCAGCAAAGTGAGTCTGTTTCTCCCTTTCCCTCTGCCCCTCCACCTGCTTGTACTCTCTCTCTCTCTCAAATAAAATCTTAAAAAGAAAAAAAAAAAAAGACTGGAAAGACAGCATGGTTTTAGGGAAAAGGCATTAGAATAGAAGGCTAGATGTTCTAGCCTCTTGTCTTGAGGACATCACTTAGGTGTGTCAAAGAGCATCATTTGTTTTTTTTAAATTTGTATTTTTTTTAAGGTTTTATTAGAGAGTGAGTGGGAGAGAGACCGCACAATTGGGGAGGAAGGTGCAGAATGAGAAGAAAAAGCAGACTCCTCACTGACCAGGGAGCCTGATTCGGGGCTCGATCCCAGGATCCCGGAATCATGACCTGAGCCGAAGGCAGACACTCAACCTACTGAGCCACCCAGGCACCCCTATTTTATTATTTTTTTAAAGATTTGATTATTTTTTTATTTGTTTTTTAAATTTTTTATTTAAATTCAATTAAAACATAAATCGTTTTATTAGTTTCAGGGGTAGAATTTAGTGAATCATCAGTTGCATGTAACACCCGGTGCTCATTACATCAAGTGCCTTCCTTAATGCCCGTCACCGAATTACCCCATCCCCCCACCCACCTCCCCTCCAGCAATCCTGTTTCCTACAGTTAAGAGTCTCTTATGGTTTGCCTCCTTCTCTGTTTTCATCTTACTTTATTTTAAAGATCTGTTTATTTAAGAGCAAGAGAGAGGGAGCGAGAGAGCATGAGTGGGCAGAGGGGCAGAGGGAGAGGAAGAGAGAATCTCGAGCAGACTCCTCACTGAGCGCGTTGCCCAGTGCCGGGCTCCCATCTCACAGCCCATGAGATCATGACCTGAGCTGAAACCAGAGCTGGATGCTTAACTAACTGAACGCTCCCAGGCCCACCTGTAATATATCTGATTTGAAGAGACCAGGGGCATCTACTGTTAGTTGAATTACAGTATAAAGGTGTTGTGAGAAAAATTTGCCTGGTGATAACTTAGAAACAGAATCCCCTCATTGAATGGGATAGTGTGGTCATAATTGTGCCAAGGTTAAGTGTAGTTACAGGTACTGAAGGCTTGAAACAGACTTATGTTTTAAATTTTTCCTTTTCTGTGTCTAGTGGAAAGAGCACAGGCATTGAACAGAGCACCAACACAGCTCTGTTTGGCATTTGGCCAGCTCACTTCCCATTTTTGAGTCTCAGATTCTATACTTACAACAAGGAGATAGTAATTAATATCTGTCTCATTATCAGTATGAAGTTTCAAAGAGAACAAAATGTATGAATGTTCATAGCAGTTTCTGGTACTTGATTATCTAATAAATGCTTCCTTTCTCAAGGCTGGGCTTCCACTGATAGTCACCTGGCTCCAGCCTTACCACATGGTCTTCAGTGTGCTAGTTTCCACAACCCTCCTAGCAGCTCTTCTGCTTTCCAGCATTCGTTGGGCCAATTCTCTGCTTTTCCTCTGTCCTTTTTCAAAACTTAAGTGATTCCGTTTGATCTGTTGTCCAGGCTTTCTATTTGATCTGTTATTCCTGGGATTTTTTAGCCAATTAAGGGTCATTTCTTACTAACAATTAACTTTTACACAATAATCTGTAGTCTTTTGCCTTAGTTTGCCGCAGTCTAAAATTATAATGCTTCCAGAGGTCATTTATCTAACTACTCCTTGCTAGATTTGCTTACCTACAGAGCCCCTTTTCTTCCCAGCAGGAGTTAACAGAGTTGAGTTCTGACTCCCTGTGCCAGGGAGAGAGGATTTGTGGGAGGGAACTTCAGGTACTCTGGTTCATTCCTTTCTTCTGTGGTTGGTGTGGTGGAGTAGGGGTCAGAAGATTCTGGCCTCTAATCCCTGCTTTTTGCTAAAGGGCTCTCAACCCTCTTCTAAGGTCGCTCTGAGCCTCTGTTTTCTTGTCTATAATTATGAGATAATAAAACCTGTGCTGTCTACCTTACCTGGTGATTTTTTAGATTCAGGTGATCCAAAACATGTTAAAAAGGCTTTGACAACTAGAATACACACATGCAATTATTAGGTTATGTGGCAGTGAGTGAGGTGGGAGCAATGTTTTACATTTATAGTTGTATTTTACTTCACCATACCATTGTAGAATTGAACATTTCCTTTGTAATTTTGAATTGAGGCTGGGAAGTCACAATTCTTGTAGAAGAATTGTTGTCACCCACTAAAAATAGCTGTTATTTATTATTGATGACCTGTACTGGATTAAGAATGATCTTAGAGTACATTTAACATTTGTTCAGTTGGTACAACCTCCTACAAATAGGCAGTATTATCCCATTTCTACATTTAAAGAGACAAGGTCAGAGAGGTAAAATAACTTTTGAAAATCTCATTGGTGGTTAGTGGTAGAGCAGAAATTAATTAAGCCCCATGCATTTCTTATATTATCCAGAGCTTCTCCATAGAACACACAGCATAAGCTATGGAGAAATTGAATTACTGAGTTGTGCACCTGAAACTAATGTAATAATTGTATGTCAACTCTATTAAAAAAAGAAAAAACAAACCCAGCACACAGCCTCTCTGTTACGCTGGCATTGGAGTATGATTCAGTGTGTGTAATTTCTCATTTGACTATAAGCAAATGTAATGTATGTAAGGATCAAAGATTTAGTGATTTATAAATGCAGAATAGTGTGCCTATTTATCTCTTAACCCTGCTTCTCCTGTAGTCTTGGACAAGTCATTTGGTCCCTCTGCCCCTCACATTCTTTACTTGGGGAATATTATATCCCTCAGAGAGGACATTCATTATAACATGTAAATCTTGTTATTAGATTTAAGCTAGCCTAAAAGAAAAGGAAATGTATAATGTTGTAACTTTATGTGTCTACATATTCCTATCATGTGTTATAGTTTCCTTAATAAAAATGATCCAAGACAAGTCCTTAATAGCAGGGCAATAGCTGCATCTCTAAAGTGATTAACTTGCAAGATAGCGAATCAGCACTGCCAAAAGGGCAAGATGCTGTTGGGAGTAGGTTATTTGAGGAGGGAAGGGTTTGTTCAACCTGGGTCTTGAAGGAAACATGGGACATATTTAAACAAGGCACAATGAAGGTGTAGGGCACCCTGAGGCAGGAGGAATGCTATATGGGGAAATATGTGGCACAGATTACACTCTGGTTAGATTTTAAGGTGTAGCAAAAAGATTATGTAAGAAATAAGATAGGGTGAACAGATTGGGGTCAGTTGATGGTGGGTCTTGAATTCTATTTGGGTATGGAGTATGTACTTTAGAGTAATAGGCATCACAGATTTTTTAGAAAGGTAGTAACAGCATTGGAGTTGTGCTAAATTGTGTGGGTTTTTTTTTTTTTTAAGATTGGTTTATTTTGGAGAGAGAGGGTGCATGTGAGAGGTGGGGGGAGGGGCAGAGGGAGAGAATCTCAAGCAGACTCCCTGCTGAGTGCAGAGCCCCACTTGGGGATTGATTGCATGACCCTGAGATCCTGACCTGAGCCAAAATCAAGAGTTGGATGCTTAACCGACTGAGCCCCCAGGTGCCCCTAAATTATGTTTCTATTTAAACCTTATTTTTAGGTCATTTATTTGGTATTTGAAATTTTTTTCCATAAACATAGGGCTAAATGGAGGTTGAATACCTATACTGTCATTAATTATGTAATTGAGGAAAAGTAATTGAAATAATGTAACTTTTCAAAGAAGTAAAATAATTAATATTATAGCAACTGCTTTTTTAATTGTTACCATGACCCAGGCTCTTTATAGCTGTAGGAAGTAAGACTTCAGAGAGCATATGCTTTTAACCATTACACTGTATTATCTCTCAAAAAAATGTTCTCATACTAATAATTAAGATAAAAAAGAGAACCTTTGAATGTTGTTACTTAGGATAGAGTCAGACTTGAATAGAGGAAGGATAACAGGCTTCTAATTTCAAGGTTTTGAAATAATTCACTAGTGTCCATTCCCCCTTATTCATGGGGGACATGTTCCAAGACCCCCAGTGATGCCTAAAACTATGGATAGAACCGAACCTTATATATCTTAATTAAAAATTTTCTTTTAGAACCAAGCTCTATATTTACAATGTTTTTTCCTATACATACATACCTATGATGTTTAATTTAGAAATTAGGAACACTAAGGTATTAACAATAGTAAAATGGAAACTTAATATACTGTAATAAAAGTTACGTGAATATGATCTTAATACCTTAGTGTACTATGCTTATCCTTTATTTTTTATTTGAGTATAGTTGATACACAATGTTACATTAGTTTCAGGTATACAACATAGCGATTCAGCAACTCATGCTGTGGTTACTATAAGTGTAGCTACCGTCTGTCACCATGCAACTCTGTTACAGTATCATTGACCATATTCCCTATGTTAGGCCTTTTATTCCTGTGACTTACTTATTCCATAACTGGAAGCCTGTATCTCCCTCTCCCCTTCACCCATTTTATCTATCCCCCTACTCCTTCCCTTCTGGCAATCATCAGTTGTGTGTATTTATAGGTCTGATTCTACTTTTTGTGTTGTTTATATCTTAGATTCCCCATGTAAGTGAAATAGAATGATATTTGTCTTTTCTGACTTACTTCACGTAGCATAATACCTTCTAGGTCCATCCATGTTGTTGCAAATGGCAAGATCTCAGTCTTTTTTTTATGGCTGAGTAATATTCCATTGTATATATGTATACACCACAACTTCTTTATCCATTCATCTGTAGGTGGTGTATTTATCCTCCTTCTTGTGATGATACGAGCTGATAAAATGCCTACATGATAAGATGAAGGAGGTGATTGATAATAAGCATTGTGATGAAACATTAGGCTGCTATTGACCTTCTGGCGATAATGTCAGGACGAGGATTATCTCCTTCTGGACTGAGGTTGACCAAGGGTAGCTGAAACTGTGGAAAGCAAAACCGTGGATAAGGGGACTTGTATCAGCTAACACCTACCATGCTTATGCATTGCCACTGTTGGCACTTTACATATTAATGTGTTTACATATTAGCTTATTTAGTATTGTTTTTTTAAATTTTTGCGAATGAGAGAGAGAGTTCTTGAGCGAGCGCAGAAGTGTGGGGAGGGGCAGAGGGAGAAGCAGACTCCCTGCTGAGCAGGGAGCCGGATGTGGGACTCCATCCCAGGACGTTGGAATTATGACCTGGACTGAAGGCAGATGCTTAACCGACCAAGCCACCCAGGCGCCCTTATTTAATATTTCTAATAGCCCTATGAAAGTAGGTACTGCTGTTCCCATTTTACACATGATGCAGATGGGGCACGGACACGGAGCTTTCACATTCTTTCAAAACAATTCAGGGGATGATAATTCTGATTAAAGATTTATTTATTTTAGAGAGAGCACGAGTGGGAGGGGCAGAGGGAGAGAGAATCTCAACCAGACACTGCACTGAGCACGGTGCCCGACCAAGGGCTGGATCTCATGACCCTGAGATCATGACCTGAGCTGAAACCAAGAATCCAACACTTAACTGACTGCACCACCCAGGTGCCCCTGAAAATGTGTATCTTTATAAAATTTGTAATCATTGTATACATGCTTTTTATAACCTTTTTTCCCCGCTATACGTGTGTGTATAAAATTTCTGTATAGCATTCCAGTGTATTGATGTTCTATAATTTGAGCCAAGTCACTGTCCAACATTTATTAGATTATTTCCATTTCTTGGCTGTTTAAAAAGTAATGAGACTAAGGTACATTTAAAGTATTACTTTTTAGGGATGCTTGGGTGGCTCAGTTGGTTACGTGTCAATTCTTGAACTCAGCTCAGGTCTCAATCTCAGGGTTGTTTAAGCACTGTGTCAGGCTCCATCTACTTTAAAAAAAACAGTAATTTCTAAACTATGCCATGTTCTCTTACCATTTCTGAGATTTAGTCAGTGCCCTCCTTGGCTGAAGAAAAGGCTATTAGCAAACAAGAAAATATTTTGACAGCTGCAGAAGAACAGCTTCAGTGGCTTTGCTTGTGTGATAAACTTAAGTTTTTCCTTTTTCTTTTTTCTTTTAAGATTTTATTTATTTTTGCAAGAGAGCATGCACAAGAACGAGCAGGAGTGGGGGGGAGGGGGGAGGGGCAGAGGGAGAAGCAGACTCCCCACTGAGCAGAGAGCCCTATGTGGGGCTTGATCCCAGGGCCGTGGGATCGTGACCTGAGCCGAAGGCAGCTGCTTAACTGACTGAGCCACCCAGGCGCCCCAGACTTTAAGTTTTTCTTGATCGAAGAATATTGGACTTCCCAAATGTTGGAAAAATATGAGTTAGATTTAAATATTGTGGAAAATTCATTCATACAGAATCCTTTCTAAGAAAATTCTGGTTTATCTTCTGGGAATTAGGCTGGTGCAATGTAAAAGGCATTTTTACAGAGTCAGTTTGAATCCTCTCCTGCATTGCTATTTTTAGTACTAGTTTTGTGAACCGAGGCAAATGACTTAATTTCTGCCTCAGTTTTTTCATCCATACTATGGAGAAAAATATGCTTCTAGCCTGTCCTTAGAAGCTGCTGTGAGGTTATGAGATTATTAAGTGTTCAGCACTGTGTTTGATTTTTATTTTGTGCAGTGTAGCTTGCTAAATCACTATACTTAGTACAATTATTTTATTTAGCAATTCCTCAATGTGTGATGTGGTTGAGATGCACTTTTACTTTTCAGTTCTGACTTGAGGGAAATATTATGAGACTGGGCTGAAGGGTTTTTTGTTTGTTTTTTTTGGTCTGTCTTTGAAGAGAGCTGGGGAACTTAGAATGATTTTAAGTACTCTCACATGATTATGAATGTTTAGATTGGAAATAGCTGGGGATGTTTCTAATTTAAAGTAATAAAATATTAGAAGTGGGTTTCCATTTTCACTTGTGCTTTAGAAAGGTTGATGTTGGAGCTGAGAGAAGCTTTAGAGATGGTTTATCTGTGACCCTTCCCAGAATCTCTAGGATTGCTCTATAGCTTTACAGAAAACCAAATTTGTTAGTATACCCAGTGTCTAAATAGACTTAGTGCAGTTCATGCCCCCGTGATGAGTAATTGTTGGGGAAAGAGATAATTCCATTGTACTGGAATATTTCTTTTTTTTTTTTTTTTTTAAAGATTTTATTTATTTCTTCGACAGAGATAGAGACAGCCAGCGAGAGAGGGAACACAAGCAGGGGGAGTGGGAGAGGAAGAAGCAGGCTCATAGTGGAGGAGCCTGATGTGGGGCTCGATCCCACAACGCCGGGATCACGCCCTGAGCCGAAGGCAGACGCCCAACCGCTGTGCCACCCAGGCGCCCCTGGAATATTTCTTTTGAATAGCCAGAGTACCCTCTTTCCAAAATCTGGATATTTGGGAGACTAATTGGTAATCTGAAGGTTGCTTAGAGAACTATAGTTGCAAAATTTAATAGTCTGTGACTAAATTCTAATGTGCTGTTGCAGTCCCAAATTTAGTGGTATTGCCCATTTCCAAACCAGGAAGTTCTGGGGTAGAGGCTGATTGCTGGTCATCTTTGAAGTAAAGACCTCTAATACAGATATGTATAAATATATCATTTATCTTTTTTGGGGTATCATTTATCTTTTTAAGACAAACGAGGGTTTTGTGGATTAAGGACCCATAAGTTTTGACAGGTGCCTAAGTGGACAAAATAAGGCATCTAATTTTGCTGCTTAGGAAATAGCCCATTGTAGCCTGTTTTGGTTCAATTAAAACGTTGTTTTGTTGAACATATATTTTGTCCCAGATAATGGAGATACATGAGTGGATGATACCTTGTCTTCCTGAAGTTTAGAGACTGGTGGAATAGATAAATTATAAACTCATATAACGGTAAGCTAAGAGATAGGCATAGGATATAGTAGAGAGGCACTTAGCTCAGCCAAGACATAGGGGTGATGAAAGTAAGGTGTCCTGAGGAGACTTAGAAGACAGAGGAATTCCAGGCAGAGAGGAGATGGAAGGATAAAGGCATGATCTCAGGGGGACTGTGGACAGCTTGGTGTAAGCTTTCAAGGTAGGGAATGGTGAAAGAGGAGATTGGAAACAAATATTTTCTAGATTTTAGCCTTATTTTATAGGAAGGAGTCAACTATTCTTACCTTGACTGTCATTGTCTCTTGGAGTTTGTTTTGAGAAATTTACTACTAATAAATAAATTTATTTATAAATAAAATAAAAATTACTTGTTACAAATAATAAATGTGTTACTAATAATCTTCCTTCCCCAAGACCCCTCCACTTCCCACCCCAATCCCACCTTAGCAGCTGTTAGTATTTTACTTTGTTCATCTGTCTCTTCCAGAGAAACTGGACTCCCAGAGGCCTTGTTTGTTTCATCTCTACATTCAGTTCTATGCCGCTCAGAATGTATTTTTTTTCTCTAGTAACGACTTACAGAAATAATCCCTGAGAGACGCCTGGGTGGCTCAGTCGGTTAAGCGTCTGCCTTCAGCTCGGATCATGATCCCGGGGTCCTGGGATCGAGTCCCATGTCCAGCTCTTTGCTCAGTGGGGAGCCTGTTTCTCCCTCTGCCTGCTGCTCCCCCTGCTTGTGTGTGCTTTCTCTCTCTCTCTCTGACAAATAAATAAAATCTTTTTTTTTTTAAAGGTTTTATTTATTTATTTGACAGAAAGGCAGCTAGAGAGGGAACATAAGCGGGGGAGTGGGAGAGAGAGAAGCAGGCTTCCTGCTGAGCAGGGAGCCCGATGTGGGGCTCGATCCCAGAACGCTGGGATCATGACCTGAGCCGAAGGCAGATGCCTAACAACTGAGCCACCCAGGCGCCCCAATAAATAAAATCTTTAAAAAAAAAAAATCCCTGAAAGTATAGTCTTGTACTTGGAATATTTATAAAATGCTTAAATAAAGAAACAGTGTCCTTGAAATTAAGTGTTTACTGTAGAAAAATAATTAAGATAAGCAAGTCTTCCATAATTTTCACCCTCTAGAAATAATCAGTTTTACCACTTTCCAAACTTAGTAAATATTTGAATGATTGAGTGACCCGACATGAATTACTTAAACGAAATTGAATCAATTTAGCAAACATTATCTGGGCATCTATTATGTAACATGCTAGGGAGACAGACAATAATCTCTACTATCAAGTAACCTAAGGTTTTTTTAGTATTATTAAACAATATATCCTAAAATGACTGAGGAGTACTGGGAGAAATTAAATGACCTGTTTGGCCAGTTTTACTTGTTATATCTTTTTAACTGAATTGTGTAGAACAATTACATGACTAAAGTTTAAAAGGGAAACAAAAACCCAGAGTTCTGTATCTAATAATGAAAATTTGTATATTTATTGTACAAATTTTGTTTCCACAGTGGTAATAATATCTTTTTTTTTTTCCTTTAAGATTTTATTTATTTATTTGAGAGAGAGAGAACAATCGGGGAGGGAGAGGGAGAAGCAGACTCCGCTGCCGAGCGGAAAACCTGATGCTGGCCCGATCCCAGGACCCCAGAATCATGACCTGAGCCAAAGGCGCCCTTGTTTTTTATTTTTTAAGATTTTATTTATTTGAAAGAGCACAAGCAAGCCAGAGTGCGTGAAGAGGGAGGGGCAGAGGGAGAGGGAGAGAGAGAATCCCAAGCAGACTCCATGCCCAGCACAGAGCTCGACAGGGCTTGATCCCTCCACCCTGAGATCACGGCCTGAGCTGAAACCAAAAGTTGATTGCTTAACCTGCTGAGCCATCCAGGTGCCCTGGAGGTAGTAACATCTTTAAGTAACATCTTTTTGTATTTTTTCTTCTTTGTGGCATGTTTTCCTGGCTTCCCATAGTAAATTTTTAAAAGATTTTATTTAAATTCCAGTTATTTAACGTACAGTGTAATATTAGTTTCAGATGTACAGTATAGTGATTGAATGCTTACATACAGTATTGGGTGCTCGTCACAACAGGTACACTCCTTAATCTCCATCACCTATTGAAAATACCCCTCCACCCACCTCCCTTTGCCTCTCCTGGCTTCCCATAGTAATTTTTAATAAATGCTTAATAGACCAGCAGATTGTTCTAAGTTTGCTTAGCCCTCTTCTTTTTTTTTTTTTTTTTTTAAGATTTTATTTATTTATTCGACAGAGAGAGAGACAGCCAGCGAGAGAAGGAACACAAGCAGGGGGAGTGGGAGAGGAAGAAGCAGGCTTATAGTGGAGGAGCCTGATGTGGGGCTCGATCCCACAACGCCGGGATCACGCCCTGAGCCGAAGGCAGACGCTTAACCGCTGTGCCACCCAGGCGCCCCTGCTTAGCCCTCTTCTTGTAGTTGTCTTCATTTTTGTTATTATAGTTGATGAAGTGAAAATGTGTTTATAGCCCTTAGTCTTTTACCTTCTTTTTGGATTATTTCTTAGGATGGAGTCCCAGCTATGGAGCATTGCTTCAAAGGGTATTACGATGTTGCTCTCCAAGAGACCATATTAAAATTGATTAAGTAATATTGGTAAGGGGGTGCCTGGGTGGCTTAGTCAGTTAAGCATCCGACTCTTGTTTTTGGCTCAGGCCATGATATCAAGACCCATGTCAGGCTCTGCGTGCTTGAGATTCTTTCCCTCCCCCTCCCCCACTTTGTGTGCTCACGCCCTTGCACACACTCTCTCCCTCTCTCTTAAATAAATAAAATCTTTTAAAAAAAGAAAAAGGATAATAGTGATAAGTTATTTCTAAGAACTTGGCTTTTTTTTTTTTTTCTTTTCTTCCCCTCGATAGAGAATATGAGTAGAATTGAGGACTCTGTTGGTCAAGCAATTCCATTAGAGGCTAAAAAGTATACTTGTTAGTTTCCAAACAGAAATATTCCCATTATATTTCTGTAATTAATTGCTAATTTAATTACATTATGGATAGGAAATATGTTCCATATGATTCCAGTCCTTTCACATTGGTTGAGATATACTTCATATGCTCAGGACATGGTGAGTACTTATAAATGGTCCCAGTGCTTGAAAGGTATATTTCACAATTACAGTGAAGTAGTTTACATATATCCATTAGGTCGATTTTGTTATTCATATGTTGAAATTTTTTCTAAACCCTCAGTGACTTTTTTCTTTACTTATGTAAATTACTGAGAGAAGTTTATCTGCACTATGACTGCAATGTTATTTTTTCTTGTAGTTCTGCCAATTTTTGCTTTATGTATTTTTAGTCTCTGTTATTAGAGGCATAAAATTTTTTAAAAATGGTCTTTTTCGTCAAATGATCAACATTTAGTCCACTTTAATTAGCTGTATATTTGTGTTTAAGTTTGCCATGTTACTTGCTCTTTGTTGATTTATTTTTCTTTTTTCCCCTTTGCTGCCTTTTTTGGGTTTTAAATTATTTTTTTATTGTTCCTTTTCCGTTCCTTCCACCCTCATTCAAGTTTGGAAATTACATATTTGGTTTCTCTTCATCTAAAGGTTAAATTACAAGCCTCCCTAACTCATCAGTGCTTAAAATTCCCATTACTTTCTTCCCAGATAATACGTAGACTTTAAAACGCTTTATTTCTCCCTAAATACATATGAATCCTAAGAACACTTAAACACTTAAGCTCTACTCCACTTAAAGAGGAGGAGATAGAGGCTTCCAGTTACGGAATGAATAAATCATGGGAATAAAAGGCACAGCATAGAGAATACAGTCAGTGATACTGTAGTAGCTCTTTATGATGACAGATGGTAGCTACACTTGTGGTGAGGATTCAGCAAATAGACTTGTCCAATCAGTATGTTGGAACTAATGTAATATTATGTGTCAGTTATACTCAAAAAGTGCAAAAGAACACTAATATTATTTACTCCTTTCCAGTATGGAGTATTGCGATTTTTTTTTAAGTCCCCTCTCCCCCAATAATCTCTATCCCCATCATGGGGCTTGAACTCAGGACTCCGAGATCAAGAGTCACATGCTTTACCAGCTGAACCAGCCAGGCACTCCCAAGTATTGTGAATTTTATACTTCATTCTTGTTTTTGTTTAAAACCCCATTAGACATCATTATTGCTTAACAGTCCCTGTTCGTTTGCACATTACTCCTTTCTTTGTTTTTCACATCTTAGACTCAAGATGATTTCCTTTTGTCTGAAGTATATCTTTTAGAATTTTCCTTATTGAGAGTCAGGTGGTGGCTAGCTCTCCTGGTTTTGGATTGTCTGAAATCGTATTTAGTTTTCTTACTTGAAAGATAATTTTGTTGTATACAGAATTCTAGATTAGCAGATAGATCTTTGATCTATTTTTTTTTTTTAAGATTTTGTTTATTAGCACTAGTGAGGGACAGAGGGAGAGGGAGAAGCAGACTCTCCCCCCCCTCCCCCCTTACCAGGGAGCTAGATGCAGGGCTCGATCCCAGGACCCTGGGATCGTGACCTGAGCTGAAAGCAGATGCTTAACTGACTCTGACTGAATCACCCAGGTGCCCCTCTTTGGTCTGTTTTAATTTTTGTGTATGGTGTTAGATAAGGGTATAATTTCATTGTTTTGCATGTAGATAGCCAGTTTTTCCACTACCATTTGTTGAAAAGGCTATCTTTTCTCTATTGAATGGTCTTTTAGTACCCTTGTCAAAATCATTTGACCATATGTGCAAGGGTTTATTTCTGGTTCTCTCTTCTGTTCTGCTGGTCAGTATATCTTTGTGATAGTAGTAGCATGATGTTTTGTTGTTTTTAAATAGGCTCCATGCTAAATGTGGGGCAGGCTTGAACTTGGGATCCTGAGATCAAGAGTCATAAGCTGTACCAGGTGAGCCAGCCAGGCATCCCGAGTGTTTTGATTAATGTAGCTTTGTTGTGAGTTTTGAAATCAGGAAGTAGGTAGCTCTTCTTTTCAGTATTGCTTTAGTTACTCAGGGTCCTTGGATTTCATACAAATTTTAGGAGGAGTTCCATTTCTGCAAAAAATGTCATTCTGATTATTATAGGGGTTGCATTGAATCTGTAGTTCGCTTTGAGTAGTAGTAACATCTTAATAATATCAAGTCTTCCAATCCATAAACAAGGGATATATTTCCATGTGTTTGTTTTCTTTAATTTCTCTCAGCAACATTTTGTAGTTTTTATTGTACAAGTCTTTTACTTCCTTGGTTAATTATTAAGTATTTTATTCTTTTTGATGTTATTATAAATAGAATTCTTCATTTCCTTTTTGAGTTCATTTTTTAAAAAGATTGATTTGAGAGAAAGAGAGCATGAGTGAGAGGAGGGGCAGAGGGAGCCTGATGCTCGATCCCAGGACTCCGGGATCATGACCTGAGCTGAAGGCAGACGCTTAAAAGATTGAGCCACCCATGTGCCCCAGTTGTTCATTATTAATGTGTAGAACTTCAACTGATTTTTGTATGTTGACTTTGTATCTTCCTACTTTGCTGAATTCATTTAATAGTTTAAAAATTCTTTTGTGGGATCTTTATGGTTTCTACATATAAGATCTGCAAATAGAGATAATTTTACCTATTCATTTTCAGTATGGTTGTGTCTTACTTCTTTTTCTCACTTAATTGCTCTGACTGGAACTCCAGTACTTTGTTGAGTAGAAGTAGAGAAAGCAGGTATCCTTTCTGTGTTCTTTATCTGAGAGGGAAAGCTTTTGGTCTTTCACCATTAAGCATGATCTTCTCTGTGGGTTTTTCATAGATGGCTTTTACTATGTGGAGATAGTTTCCTATTCCTAGTTTGTTTTTGAGTGTTGTATGTATTTTTTTCCACAAATGAGTATTGAATTTTGTTAAATACTTTTTCTGCATCAGTGGTGATGATCATGTGATTTTTATCCAGTCTGTTAGTGTGGTATATTACATTTACTGATTTCATATGTTGAACAATCCTTGTCTTCCAGGAATAAATTGCACTTGGTCATGGTGTATGTTTTTTTTGTTTTTCTTTGTTTTTATTAATTTTTTTATTCCATTATAGTTAACAGTTTTTTAAATGACGTATAATTGACATATAAGATTATGCTAGATTTAGGTATACAAAATAATGATTTGAGGGGTGCCTGGGTGGCACAGTTGGTTAAGCCCCCGCAGAGTCTATTTGGGATTCTCTCCCCCTCTGCCCCTCTAACTCATGCTCTCTCTCTTTCAAAATAAATAAATACATCCTTAAAAAAATAATGATTTGATTTTGTATAATTTTTTTTAATGTTCAGTTGTTTGCTGATATTTTGTTGAAGATTTTTAAATCAGTGTTTGTAAAGGATATTGGTCTGTAGTTTTCTTTTTCTTGTAGTATCTTCATCTGACTTTGGTATCAGAGTAATGCTGGCCTCAATGAATTAGGGAGTGTTCCTCACTATTTAGTTTTTTGGAAGAGTTTCAGAAGGATGGATGTTTGTTCTTATTTAAATGTTTGGTACAGCTTCCCAGTGAAGCTATTAGGTCCAGGGCTTTTCTTTGTTGGGACATTTTTGGTTTCTTATCACTGAGTCAGTGTCCTCACTAGTTACAGGTTTATTCAGATATTCTGTTACTATGTTATTTGGTGTTGGTAGGTTTTGTGTTTCTAGGATTTGGTCTGTTTCATGTAGATTATCCAGCTTGTAAGCGTATAGTTGTTCATACTACTCTCATAATCCTTTTTGTTTCTGTATAATCAGTAGTGATGTCCACACTTTTCTTTCTTTCTTTCTTTCTTTCTTTCTTTCTTTCTTTCTTTCTTTCTTTCTTTCTTTCTTTCTTTCTTTTTTAAGATTTTATTTATTTATTTGACAGAGAGAGACAGCCAGCGAGAGAGGGAACACAAGCAGTGGGAGTGGGAGATTCAGAAGCAGTCTCCCAGCGGAGGAGCCTGATGTGGAGCTTGATCCCAGGACCCCGGGATCATGCCCTGAGCCAAAGGCAGACGCTTAACAACTGCGCCACCCAGGCGCCCCTACGCTTTTAATTCTGATTTTAGTAACTTGAGTCTTTTTTTCTTAGTCCACCTAGCTAAAGAGTTATCAGTTGCGTTGATCTTTTCGAAGAACTAACTTTTTTGGTTTTGTCCATTTTTTTTTTTTTTTACTAGATTCTCTATTAATTTTCCCTCTAATCTTTATTATTCTTTCTGCTTGCTTTAGGTGTAGTCTTCTGTTCCTTTTCTAGTTTATTAAGGTGAAAGTTTAGGGTTTATGAGAAGTCTTTAAAAAATATACATGTGTGGGGCGCCTGGGTGGCGCAGTCATTAAGCGTCTGCCTCCGGCTCAGGGCGTGATCCCAGTGTTCTGGGATCGAGCCCCACATCAGGCTCCTCCGCTAGGAACCTGCTTCTTCCTCTCCCACTCCTCCTGCTTGTGTTCCCTCTCTCACTGGTTGTTTCTGTCAAATAAATAAAATAAAATCTTGAAAATATATATATATACATGTGTGCAGCTATAAATATCCCTCTAAGAATTGATTTTGCTGCATCTTTTAAGTTGTGGTATATTTTGTGTTCATTTTCATTCAGAGTATTTTTTAATTTAACCATGTGAATTCTTTTACTGGTTATTTAGTAGTGTGCTATTTAATTTCCCAATTTTCCTTGTCTTTTTGACTTTTAATTTCATTCCATTGTGTTTGGAAAATACATTCTGTATTTCAGTTCTTTTAATTTTATTTTTGTGGCCTAACATGGTCTATCCTTGAGAATATTCATGTGCACTTAGAAAGACTGTATATTTTGCAGTTGTTTGGTAGAATATTTTTCAGATGCCTGTTAGGTCTAGTTGGTTTATAGTGCTGTTCAAGGCTTTTGTGTCTTTATGGATTGTCTAGTTCTCTTCATTACTGCAAGTGGGTTTTGAAATCTCTGTTATTGTTTCTCTTTTTTACATTTATTTCTGTCAGCTATTGCTTCATGAATTTGGGAGTCTGGTTTGATGCATGGTGTTTGTAATTGTTACACCTTTCTTTTAGGTTGATGTTTTTGTCATAAAATTTTGATCTTTTGTCTCTAGTAACCGTTTTTCCTTTAAGTATATTTTGTGTGTCCTTACTGTAGAGAAGAAGCCACCCCTCTTTGTTACTGTTTGCATGTTATTTCTTTTACAACCTTTTGCTTTCAACTCTTTTTTTAAAAAAAGATTTATTATTTTTTTGAGGGTAAAAGAGTGACAGCACTAGCACGTGCATGAGCAGGGGGAGAGGTGGCAAGAATCTCAGGCAGACTCCCCACTGAGCAGGAGCCTGACCCGGGGCTTGATATCAGGACCCTGAGATCCTGACCTGAGTCAAAATCACGAGTTGGATGCTCAACCAACTGAGCCACCCAGGCGCCCCTCTTTCAACTCCTTTTTTGAATTTGATACAAAGTGTCTTGTGGCTATCATAGAGTTGAATCATATTTTTTATCCATTCTGCCAATTTCTGTGTTTGAATTATAGTTTTAAATACATATACATTTTTTAAAGAAGATTTTATTTATTTATTTGACACAGAGAGAGACAGCGAGAGAGGGAACACAAGCAGGGGGAGTGGGAGAGGGAGAAGGAGGCTTCCCGCTGAGCAGGGAGCCTGACCCAGGGCTCTATCCCAGGACCCTAGGATCATGACCTGAGCCGAAGGCAGACGCTTAATTGAGCCACCTAGGCATCCCCACTCAATATATTATTAAAGGAACATCAGTGTGAGTTTTATGTCATCTTTTACCTTGGGTGTCCTATTTGTAAAATAGTGGAACTACCTCTTTTTATCATCAGAATAAGGGAGTCACTTTTGACTATGTAGAAACAGGTGAAATTCCAAAGTATAATTCAGACAGCTATGTACAATGTAGTTCTTAGTACAACCTTTAAAACTTGGTATGTTAAATCAAGTTATTAAAATTATTCGTGAGACACCTGGGTGGCTCAGTTGGTTAAGCGTCCGACTCTTGATTTTGGCTCAGATCATGATCTCAGAGTCTTGAGATCGAGCCCTGAGTTGGGCTAAGCACCGGACATGGAGCATGCTTAAGATTCTCTCTCCCTCTCCATGTGCTACCCCCCCCTTTATCCCCCTCTTGCACGCATTGTGTGCTCTCCTCTCTCTCCCTCTCTCTCTAGGGGAAAAAAAAATGAAAATAAGAACAGAGTCCTAGAGTTGTCAGTACGTTCTGTGGTAGCATCCCTAGTTCTTTACCTCAAGTTCTGTATCACTGTATTTTCTTTAAAAAAGTTGTTTTAGAAGATACTGTTTGTTGTGTATCCATAGACATCCATGTATTGTACACTTAAAATTTAAGAGGATAGATCTCTGTTACATATCCTTACCAGAAAAAAATTAAAAAGAAAAAAAAAAGATACTGTTCTGTGAGTTAGCTGATTTTTAAATAGTTTACTCAACTCTTAAATTTTGGATATGCATGTAAAGATACTGGTGTCCAAGGATTATCATGGTAACGTTCAGTTAACATTAAGATAGAACATAATTTAAGTTTTATCCCATACATCCCAGGAACATGCCTGGACCACCTGAGTTTATTTTATCTTAGAAATGCAATATAGTCTGGTTTGTACCTTTGATGGAAATTTCATTAGTGGAAGTGCTTAAAGATCTCACCCAAAGTGTCTTTTAACCATAGCTAAGAGCCACTTCTTGATTGTGGTTGAAGGAGATGTATCAGTCCTTTAAAAATTGTGGTGACAAGTTTATACAGGAAAGTTTCCTGTTGAAATAACATGTTACTGTCAATGGAAGAATGGAAATGGAGATTTTGAACCTAATTGGTTTTTAGATTGGCTTTAAACACTTTGAAAACAAATTCTGGCTATATTCAGTTAAAATTGAAGGAAAAAAATGTTATATTCAAAAAACATGGTCTTTAGTATTAATAGTTCAAATCTTAGTCTTTCTTTCTGTGATTTGACCTTTTTGATCCTCAGTTTATCTAAATGCAAAATGGAGATAATACAGTTTCATAATGTGAGGATTAAGCAAGATAATATATGTATATTGGATTTCTGGGGCTGCCATAATAAAGTGCCACAAGGTGGGCGGCTAAACAAGAGACATTTAATGGTATCGCAGTTGGGAGACTAGAAATAGAATGTCAAGTTGTTTTTTTCTGAGGACTTGTGAGAAGATGTTCACATCTCTCCTAATGTCTAGTTGCCTCAGCAGTTCTTGGTTGGTAGAAGGCATTTTCCTTGTGTCTTCATCATCTTCCCTCTGTGTATGTCTGTCTGTCTGCTTCCAGATTTTTCTTTTATAAAGGACACATTTGTTTTGGATTAGGAACCCACCCTAATTGATCTCATCTTGATTATCTCGAAGACCCTATTTCCAAATGAGGTCTTACCTACAGGTATTGTGGGGCATACTTTTGGGTGAGCACAGTTCAGCTCAACAATGTATATAAAAAGGCTTAACACCAGTATATTTCTTCCAACTGGACGTAAAGAGATATTAGGAAAAACCATTCTGAAATATGCCTATCCTGCCAGTCAATGCTCAGATGTCATTTCTTCATGTTAGTCTTCCCTAATATTGTTCAAGTGACTTGGGATCAGGAATTCATCTTTGTGTCTCTTATTGAGCTTTCTGTTGTGGTTGTTTAGTACATCTGTATGCATTTGAATTAAGGGTTTAAGAATTTGGTGTATTTGGGTGTCTTTCCAAGGTGAAATATTTAAGCTCTTCTGAAGATAAGAGTCATATTTAAAAATATTTTTTTTTCCTTATTCTTATCTTTTCTACTTCGTGATTGGAGGCTTCTCTTTGGTCTGGAATTCTTGCCTCTGTCTAGTTTTTTATGTGCTAAAGTCAGTTGGATTTGGTTGTTGTCCATTAATAACACTATTAAGAATATGTATTTGTATAGACATTATTTTCCAGTGGGTTTGCATATATTGTATTATTTGGTCATCATGGCAAATCAGTCAAGACAACCCGGAGTGGGGTACCTGGCTGGCTCAGTCAGTAGAACATGGGACTCTTTATCTTGTGGTTGTGATATTGAGCCCCAGGTTGAGTGTAGAGATTACATAAAAATAAAATCTTAAAAAAAAAAAAAAAGCATGGAGATAATAAATGTTTCAGGTTTGTGAAAATCTTTTATCCACGATACCATTAATTTAATGAAACTATTTTTTATTCATGTTTCTCATTAACTTTGTTTATATATATATATTTTTTAATTTATTTTTAAGATTTTCTTTATTTGCGCGAGAGAGAGCATGAGCGCACAAGGGGGAGCAGTAGGCAGAGGGAGAAGCAGGCTACCCACTGAGCAAGGAGCCTGTTGTGGGACTTGATCCCAGGACCCCAGGATCATGACCTGAGCCGACGGCAGATGCTTAACCAACTGAGCCACCCAGGCGTCTGTCTATATATCTACATATCTATATATATAGATTTTTTTTAAAAGATTTTTATTTATTTGTTTGAGAGAGAGAATGTGTGAACAGGGGAGGGGCAGGGAGAGAGGGAGAGAATCTCAAGCAGACTTCTTTCTAAGCACAGAGCCCGACTTGGTTCTTGATTCAGGGCTTGACTCGGGGCTTGATCCCACAGCCCTGAGATCATGACCAGAGCCAAAATCAAGAGTTGGATGCTTAACGGTCTGAGCCATCCATGCATGTCCCAACTTAATTTTTTTAAATCATCATTTCAGTTTCAACATAGTTTCTAAATGGTTGGTATATAATATGTGTGGGTGTGTATTACATTTTCAGTATTCCATAATTTCACCTGCATTTTGCATATTTCATTGAGTTTTCAGCATAATTAATTTAACAGATCTCTTGTTGGATGTTAAGTTTTTATTGTCATAAATAACTGCTTGAAATATTTTTCTGTAATTCTACTTATTTGGATTACTTTCTTTGGGTCACAATGTTAGGAATAGAACTGTTGCTTTCATTTGTTGGCTCATGGTAGAGCAGATGTTTCTTTCCTGATTCTGTGGCTTAGGAAGCTGAGGCTGTAGTATGTGACTTGTTTAAGATGACGTAATTCGTGATGGAGTCATAAGATAGAACTCATTGCTGCTTTGTCTGGTTGTGCGATTCAGCTTCTGGCTTTACCTGATACTGCTCATGTTCCTTCCTTGCTGTTTATTGGAAAGTATATTTAAAAAAAAATTATTGAAATATAGTTGACATTGAAAGCATGTATTTTATGGCTATAGTTTCTGATAATATAGTATAATCGTTTTGTTGAAGTAATATGAGGGGAAGACTGAACCAGTATCATATCATAGATTGGTTATGGCTTAATTTGTCATAAAGCATATAACAATCATGGGGTTTTATTATTACTGGATGATTAGGAAGTGGTTGAGAGTTTATCCAGATTCGAATCCTGGCTCTGCCAACTTATTAAATACTATATGACTTTAGACATACAATAAAATAAGTGAATAGTAAAATAAGTAATAATACAGTACCTGCCTTAAGAGGATTAAAAAAGGAACAGTGTCTAGCACATAGCAAACCTCAAGTAAATGTTAGTTAATATGTCTAGAGTAATTCAGGACTTGAATAAATAAGCCAATACCAGGGATTGCCAAATAAATTAAATGATCATAAATTGTATCAGAAATTTATGGGAACCTACTCAAATTGTAGTTTTCTTTCTTTTTTTTTTTTTTTAAGATTTTATTTAATTGACAGAGAGGGAGAGACAGCCAGCAAGAGAGGGAACGCAAGCAGTAGGAGTGGGAGGGGAAGAAGCAGGCTCCCAGCGGAGGAGCCTGATGTGGGGCTCGATCCCAGAACGCCAGGATCACACCCTGAGCCGAAGGCAGATGCTTAACGACTGAGCCACCCAGGCACCCCCTCAAATTGTAGTTTTCTGTACAGGCAAATAAAAAATTTGTTTTTAGGCGCCTGGGTGGCCCAGTTGGTAAGCATCTGTCTTTGGCTCAAGTCATAATCCCAGGGTCCTGGGATCGAGTCTGGAGTCAGGCTCTTTGCTCAGTGGGGAGTCTGCTTCTCCCTCTGCCTGCAGCTCCCCTTGCTTGTGCTCTCTCTCTTTCTGACAAATAAAATCTTCAAAAAATTTTTTGTTTTCCCATCCTGTCTTTGTATCTGGGTTTTAAAGTTTCAAAGCCAACTACCTTTGAAGTCCTGTTTGTTTTCTGATGACTTACAAACTGGTAACAGGCAAAAATAGTCTTTTTTTTTTCTTTTAAAGAATAAGATGTAGTGTCTCATTTCCTAGTAACTCTATACTTGAAGAAATAATCACGATATTTTCAATAAGGGCATTCTATGAAATTTAATTTCTGTCTGAAAACAGAGTCTTAAAGTTGAATTGGTAACTTAAAAATCTTTGAGTTGAGCCCCATCCGTTGATATTCTGCGGAGGAGCAATATTCATAATTTATTTGAATGATTTTAGTCAATTCATCTAGGATAGACTTTATTGAATGCTTAATCTGTTTTAAGTATTAATGAGGGAAGTTTGAGTCTGAGGGAGGATCACCAAGCCTTTTTCAAGACATAGCACTTAGAGAAAATCATAGTATGTCTGTGTTTCCTTAAAGTAAATGGAAGAGGTTGATCTTTGTCCAGGTACCCTGGGTGCTGCTTTTGGCTACTACCCAGGAACATCTCAGTACACTTGCAACTCCTTTGTGTGGTGTTTCGCAGGTGGAAAGCTTAGTCCTACTAAATACAAAGCTGTGTTCATCTTAAGGCAGGAGGTCTGCTTATGTAAGTGTGTTAAAGGCATGGCCATGGGTTTAGAGTGGAGATGAAGGATGTTGGATTGCAGATCAGTTAGGGATATTGGTTTTGGAGAAAAGATGCAGCCAAAATCTCTGCATTAGACAAGTCCAAGGAGCTTGATTCATATTGAATTTATTCTGCATGAATGGTGTTGCTTGGAGTTGTGCAGTATACTGTTCTAGAGGTCCTGGAAAAAGTCAAAGTCAGTTGCATTGACATTGCTAGGGTCTAGCCTGTAGCTTTCAGGATTATTTCATTAGAGCTATTATTGTTAATTGGTAGGAATGTCCATGTTTGTTTGAGAAGGATGTAGAATATCACCTGCAGAAGGGACCGCAGTTTCCCTGCGCCCTGCCCCCATTGTATTGAGATAGAATTGACACATTGTATTGGGAACATAGACTCTTGACATTGTTCATAAATTCTTTTTATAATCTGTCCCCCCCCCCATGTTGTGTTGTAATCCAGGGACTAGGGCAAAGGTATCTTTTCCTGGGGATGATTCTGTTTCTTTTTACAGTTTTTCACTTTTTTATTAATGAAAATAATTATTTTCTCCATGAATGTAGGTAGATTAGTTATATAAAACAAATATAAATTGAGAGCTACTACTTTATAGAGGGCTATGTTATGAACATTAAGACAAAATGATTTAGTTGTACTTGCTTTGTAATTGTAGCTGGAGTGTTTTCATCTAGAATTCTGTAGAATTCTGCTTTTTCAGAAGATTAATAGGAAAATGGTACACTGTTTCAAAAGGTTTTGATTCTTATTGATGCCCCATGTTTTGTCTGTCTAAAGTGTCAACCCAAGAAAAAGTCTACGCCACTGAAGTATGAAGTTGGAGATCTCATCTGGGCAAAATTCAAGAGACGCCCATGGTGGCCCTGCAGGATTTGTTCTGATCCGTTGATTAACACACATTCAAAAATGAAAGGTAATACTAGTAGTTGATTATACGTGATAAAATACAGTATGGAGTAAAAAACTTGTAGTTGCCTTTAGTATAACCTAATTTTTGTCGCCTTCAGTAGTAATACATTTTTACCTTTGAGCATTTGGTGAATGAATTGTTATTAATGTATTTTACCTTTATGAATTTTTTTAAAGTTTTATTTTACATTATGATTTAAAAATTCTTACTCTATTTATAGATGACAGGAAAATATTAGGTTTATTACCTAAAGTTTACATTGTCTAGAATCACTTTTCAGTGTATTTAGGCTTTTCTACCTCAGTCTTCAGGTTTGTATCATTGCTGTTAAGCTTTAAAGCTGAAACAATTATAAGGAATCCTTTGAATTTTGAATTGTAAAATCTTGATTTAGAGCATTCCCTTTAATGACTAGTTTGTTTCTTACTTTGTTCTATTTGAATCTCAGGTATGCTTAAAACGCTACAAGGTAGGGACTGAATTTTGATCTTGAGCTGCCTTTTTTCTATTAAGATGTTTTGTGATTTAATATATGTATTTTAGTTTTTGAATAGGTGATATATTCATAATTAAAAAAAAATCAGCTCACTTCCTCCTTTTCTCTGATCTGCCTCATTCTTTCTCTTCTTTCCAGAGAGTAACCAGTTGTTTTTAATGTTTGTTTCTAGAGTATTTTTATGTATATCGAAGTATATATTCTCATCTTTTTAACACAATAGCATATTTTTTTATGTTCTACACTTGTTTTTTTCACTTCTTAGAGGTTTTCCATGTTAGTGCATTGAAGACTTTCTCTCTCTTAACAACTGTATAGTTTTCCACTTTTTGATTATGTTATACTTTATATAACCATTTTCCTGTTGGTGGATGTTTAGGTTGTTTTTAATCTTGTGTTGTGAAGTCTCTGTATACATATGTACATAACATAAATGTGTTTCTGCGCACACAACAGTGGTATAAAGAATAACTTTCACGTATACATGTATCAAAAGTGGGATTGCTGGAGTTGATTTTATATTTCAAATATTGAGTATTGAGGTACCTAAAGACCTTTACAGCTCAGTGTTCTGTTTTTTTAAATGATATCTTAATCTTTGTGGCCTATTTGGACATTAAAGTACTATTAGTAAATTCTTTTAGTCCTCCCCTCTACCCTTCCTGTTAAGTTTCTTACTCGTTATACTATTCATGCACACTAATTGGGTCCATGCCATTTATTCAGCAGTTTCTAACTATATTGTATGGGTAGTATGCTAGGTAGTAGGATCCAGTAACGGGCAAAACATCACTTCTGCTTGCCCTTGTTTATGGAGTCCAGTTAAAGAGACAAGATACCAGCAAATAATCAGACAAATAGATAATTGCTTCACTGAGAAGTGTGTCCAAAGATAAATATTGGTGTTCAATCAGTGATATAGCAGGGGTATGTAATTTGGACTTCTGGTGTAGGGTATTCGGGGCAGTTATGTTAGTAAAGTATCTTTGGTCTGAGAGGTGAGAAGACGAGTAGGAATTAACTAGGGAAAGAAGGAGAAGATGGTTCCAGGCACAGAAACTAGTATGTGCTCTGGCTCTGAGAGGTCTCCTATCCATAGAGTAACTACGCTGGTAACTACAGGGTGACCTCTGCTTGTTGATATTAACTGAAGCCATGGGCAAGGCATGGATGAGATGGCTTGTGATAAAATATACAGTGAGAAAAAGGGTGGGCTTTGAGGAAGGAAGCATTTGAGGTCTGTATGGAGGATAATGAGCTTGGAAAAGAGATGGGAAAAAATCGAAATGGAAGAAGAAAACCAGGATTATTTGGTATGTCGTATTGGTGATTAGCATGTTTTGATAAGGAAAATGTGATTGATTTGGTTGAACTTGCCTGGTGATCAAATAAAATGTCCATTAGGTATAAGGAGGTAGAGATCCGTGGTATTTTTGGTGTTATGATTGTGTCTGAAGTTGAATTAGACTGGAAATGGAGACAAAGCAGAGAAGTGGGGATGCTGTAGGTAGAGAAAGATATGGGGTCCAGAAGGATTGCTAAAGGTGGGGATGATTATGTTAGTAGTGCTGATGAGAAGAGTTCTGGAAATAGAGAGTGAAGACAGGAGTAGTAAAGAATCAAAGGCAGGATCATAACATAGGATTTCTGGGAAAAGAAGTGGTGGATGGGTTTGGTATCACAGTGAGATATTGGCCTCAATGGGAGAAGGGGCAGCCCCCTTAGCATTAGGGGTGGGTAAGAGTGCAGCGACTGAAGGTTTTGTGTGGTGTACTTGAGTGTTCTTGTCTGGCTTCTTTATCTTGAGTGGAGAATGTGATCATACCAAAGAGCAAGGGCTGTTACTGGAAAATACCATGTTTTGTTTTCAGCCTATAAAAAGGTTAAAACTCATAAATTCAAGTGAGCTTAGCAGAAAGAGTGAATTTATATAACTTCCTCCTGAAGAAATGATTAAACATGGTAAAATGGATCTATTTAACCTTACAGCTACTTTTCTCATTTTCTTTTAGCATTTTTCACTTTTGTTTTCATTTCCCTATAGTTTATGGCAAGCTATAGTCAGCCAGGTTCTGGAAAGCCTAATTAATACCTCTTAGTAGTTAACTCTCCATTTTCCTTTGAATGTGCTCCTTTTTCTGCTTATCTCCTTCACGGCTTATAACTTGGTGGAATTACTGGTCTTGCCGTTGACAGTTCCCAGTAGTAGGAAATTTCGGATAGACTGCTGTCAAAGTAATCCTGCTCCCCACGACACTGAAACTATGACCAGTATTAACGTTTGACTCTTCTGTAGCATTGTAATTTTCCCCTTCAACTTTTTATTTTGAAAGTTTCAAATCTATAGACAAATTGAAGAGTAGCACAATGAACACCTATATACACTTTACATAGGTTCAACAATTACTACTTTGTACTAATTATTAGCTGGTATCAGTGAAAAATTAAAAATTATAGTGCAGTGTTCATATTATTGTGATCATCCATGTTTGTTTTCCTAGCAAAGCCAAATATTTCAAATGGTGTTAGAAAACCCAAGTTTTTATAAAATCACTTTTTAAAGTCATTATTTACTTTTATTATACAAGGTGCATATAATTTTGAAAGTTACATGGTTGATTCTATAGGCTTTGCCTGAAAAACAGTCTGCTGTGGCTATATTCCTCTTTTTTTTTTTTAATATCCCTCTTTCTAAGCACCTTTAACTCTGTCAGCTGAATCTTTTGATATTTACCTCTGTATCTCAGAATTCATCCTTCTGAATTACTTTTTACTTCTCACTGTAGAAGTTGTGGATTAGTCATTTCCATCGGGCCTTACCTCCCACCTACCTCCGACATCCTGCTGTCTTACCTGTTATATTATAATTTTGGTTAGGAATTCAGTATGTGTGTTATTATGTTAACAATGTACATGGCTTAGCTATGTGGTGTCCAGTGCTTTCTGTGCCCTCAGAACCTTCTGATTTTTCTCTAGTTATCTGTGTGTGTTGGTGAAGGAGAGTGTTCTTAGTTATTTTATGTATTTGTTATGAATTCATAGTAAAACTCTCCTAGTTTTAATTTTTTCCACATGATCTGATACATTGGTAATTTGTCATTTTTTGTTTGTTTGTTTAAGAGAGGGAGAGCGTGGGTGGAGTTGGCAGAGGGAGAGAGAGAGAATCTTAAGCAGCCTCTCTGCCCAGTGCAGAGCCTGACCCAGGGCTCAGATCTCACAACCCTGAGGTCATGACCTGAGTTGAAATCAATAATGGGATGTTTAACCAACTGAGCCACCCAGGTGCCCCGGTAATTTGTCATTTTCATCATCTTGAGGAACTCTTACATAGAGCCTCATGTTGTTGACCCTTGAAAAACACGGATTTGAATTGTACGGGTCCTTATATAATCTTTTTTACACAGATTTTTCTCAGTAAATATATTACAGTATTGTAAATGTATATTCTCTCCTTACAGTTTTCTGAATAACAATAATTGTTTTCCTTATGATTTTCTTAATAACATTTTATTTTCCCTAGCCTTACTTTATTGTAAAAAAACTGTATAATACACAAAACATAAAAGATGTATTAACAGTTGATGTTATTGGTAAGGCTTCTGGTCAGCAATAAGCTGTTAGTAGTTAAGTTTTTGGAAACTCAAAAGTTAGATGCAGATTGCAGCTGCACAGAGAGTTGGGACCCCTAACCAACCCTCTGCCCCCTGCTGCCACTGGATTGTTTAAGGGTCAACTATATATTCCTTCAATCTATACTAG
This sequence comes from Ursus arctos, assembly GCF_023065955.2. Taxonomy (NCBI): domain Eukaryota; kingdom Metazoa; phylum Chordata; class Mammalia; order Carnivora; family Ursidae; genus Ursus; species Ursus arctos. Next base: position 62,802,145 of record NW_026622819.1, read on the forward strand.
TTACCTTCTCTGTCTGGATAGCTGTGTTATCTTGGGGATTCCCTTTAGCTTTCTCTTGATGAATTCCATGTCTTCCTTGATTTTGGTTTACTCACTCATTTTTTTTTTTTTTAAAGATTTTTATTTATTTATTCGACAGAGATAGAGACAGCCAGCGAGAGAGGGAACACAAGCAGGGGGAGTGGGAGAGGAAGAAGCAGGCTCATAGCAGAGGAGCCTGATGTGGGACTCGATCCCATAATGCCAGGATCACGCCCTGAGCTGAAGGCAGACGCTTAACCGCTGTGCCACCCAGGCGCCCCTACTCACTCATTTTGAATATACAGCACGTCCTTCCGTAGTTTCCTGAGAAAGGGCGTATGGAGGCAAATATTTTGAGACCTTGCATTATCTGAATATATTTTTATTCTTTTCGTACACTTGTTTGATAGTTTCGCTGGTATAAAATACTAGCCTGGAAATCATTTTTGCTCAGAATTTTGAAGGCATTGCTCCATTTCCTACTTCCAGAGTTGCTATTAAAGTATTTTGATTCTGATATTTTTTTCCGTGACTTTTCCTCTCTGAAAGCTTGCAGACTCTTCTCTTTGTTCCTGTAGTTCACAAGGCCATACCTTGCTGTGAGTCATCCATTGTGGTAGGTACTTGGTGGACCCTTTTGATCTGCAAATTTGATTTCTTTCTTTCTTTCTAGGACATTTTCTTGAATTATTACATTGATTATTTTCTTCCCTTCGTTAATTCTGTCTTTAACTCTTACTCAGATGTTGACTTTCCTGCATTGGACTTCATAATTTTTTTATCTTTTTTGGTACAGTTTTGTTTTGCTCTACTTTAGTGAGTTTCCTCAACTTTGTCTTCAAACCCTTTTTTTGAGTTACATTTCTGCTCTTATGTTCTTAATTTTTAAGGATTCCTTTTTTTGTTCCCTGCATCTTATTTCATGATTGCAAAATCTTTTTCATTTCTGAAGCTATTAATGATAGTTTCTGTGAAATTTTCTCGTCTGTATATAGTATGTTTCAAGTTCTTTTTTTTCTTTACTCTTTGTACGTTTCTTTCTTCTCTATTTTTTATGTTTGAGGCTTTCCTCAGATCTCTGTTCTGGGTTAAAGAGCATATGGATACTTCTGAGTGTGTGGACCTTGTCAGCCTTTAATTTCTTCCCCTTCCCAGTTCCTTGTCAGTAGTACCTTCTCTGTTTCTTTCTTGGCTTGGTGAGATTCCTCAGAGAAGAATCTAGTCTTCTACCCAGAAAATAAGAATCTGGCTTTTCATATTCTGGGCGCTCAGTCGGGGAACTCAACTAAGTTGGTTTTAGCATTGAGTTCACTCACTCGTTTTTTTGGTATTGCTATACTCCTGGGCTGTGCGTAGTGTTGCTTAGTCTAGAGACTTTCTATTCTGCTCCCAACTAGTGGAAAAACCTCTAGTCTTCTACTGGGGGAATGGGAGAGGCAATGACAATGTGGTTTGAAACGGAGGAGGCTGCTTAACAGCTTTCAACCAGTTCTCTGTGTCTTATCCTCTCAAACTCCAGAGGTGTATCAGCTTTTGCCAGTTCCTGGGCCTTTTGATGATATGTGGTATAGATACAGTTGGTTCTTGGTTTTACTCACTGAAGACTTAAAATTTGGCATTCTTAAATCTATTAAGATAGTTACCATTATACTAATCCATTTGCTTCCCAGCTTCCAGAACGGTACATACCTGCACAACTATGTAATTTACACTCAATCCTTTATTGTTCTCCCTGTCATTAATGGGCTTATTACTTGAAAATCTTTTTATTGTAGCTTTAGTGGAGATTAGGTGGGAAAGGGATTTAGAAATGTTTATTCAGTTCTTCATCTTGACCTGTAAATACTCTAACTTCATCTTGAACAGACTTTCAGCCAGTCTTGTTTTCAGACCTTTCTATACTTCTGCTTGTAGGATACCCTTTGCAAAGCAATTGGGGAAATCAAATCGCTTCTTAGCTTTTCTCAGAGCTGGCCTGTTATTCAGTTTTCTTTTGTTTAACTCTCATCACTATCTGACTTTCAACTTTGCCAGATTTTTACTGTTGTTTCTTTTCCAATGCTTTGTCCTTTGTGTTCATTCTTTTTAAAAACTGCTTTTACTGGTTTTTTAAGGGGGTTTCAGAAGGGAGCAAAACTAAACTTGAGTATTAGTCTCATTCTTTACCTTTAAAGATTTCTACTTTAACATTATTCAGTAGTAGTTTTTTTAAAAGATTCTTAACTTGGTTTACTAGAGCAAAGAATTACTCTGGCTTGTAGACTGAAGAGAACTAATATTTGAATAAACGTATTGTTCAAAAAGCTCTACCTATGATTCTACTTTTGGCAGCTGTCAACCTTCCCTTCATAACCATGATTGTGGTAACCATTGACTTTCTCCACCTCTGGATGTGCTACTCACTTCTGAAAGCACTGAAGTCATCCATTCTCTCCTTTTATTCTAACCTTGCTCTATGCAGGGCCATTAGTTACCTGGTAATACATTTGGTGCAGGGAAACACTCCCTTTCCTCCTAATATTTATCTCTCATCCTTGACTTTTGTATTCTCTTGTTACGATAGTAACTATTTTCATCCAATTTTTAAAAAATTCTTTTTATTTTCCTTGCTGGATCCTCTTCTACCTTGCCATTGAATGTGGTGATCCTTTTTTTTTTTTTTTAACTTTTCTCTCTCTCTCTTTTTTTTAAGTTTATTTATTTATTTTTTAGTAGTCTCTGCACCCAGTGTGGGGCTCAGACTCACAACCCCCAGATCAGTAGTTGCATGCCCTTTTGACTTAGCCAGCCAGCAGCCCCTATTTTCTATTCTTTTTGAATAGCAGTCTTACTGATTCTGAGTTTTAACCATTATTGATAAACTTAATTTATATACACAGTACTAGTGTTTCCCCAGGCTTCAAATCTGCAAGCCCAACTGTGTACTTGAAGCTTTCACTAGGATGTCCTTTAGACACTTGAGCTGAGCTTATTTAAAACTGACCTAATTATTTTCCTCCTCAGACCAGCCTTAGTGAATAGATCCCTGCCACCTAGTCACGTACCCCAAATACCTAGAAGTCACCCTTTTCTTCCTTCTTTGTGCCCTTATACCATCAGATCCTTTATTTTCTATACAACTTTTTTGAGATATAATTTACAGAGCCTAAAATTGATTCAGTGAGTGGTTTTTGGTATATTCAGGGTCAAGTAACTACCACCAATAGTCAGTTTTAGAATATTTTCATCATCCCAAAAAGAAATCTGATACCCTTTATCTACCTTCTCCCCAATCTTCTCACCCCTTATACCTCTTCACCCTAAGTAACAAGTAATATATTTTTCTATCTCTATAGATTTGCATATTCTGGACATTTCATATAAATGGAATCATATACTATGTGGTCCTTTGTGACTTCTTCTTTCACTTAGCTTAATACTTTCAGAGTCTGTTCATGTATCAGTATTTCATTCTGTTTCATAGTAAATAATACTCCATTATATGGATAGACCACAATTTTTTATTTATGAATTCATCAGTTAGTGGACATTTGGACTATTTCTACCTTATGGCTATTTAGAATAGTACCGCTGTGAATATTTGTGTGTAAGTTTTAGTGTGGACATAATGTTTTCAAATCTTGAGTATATACCCAGGAGTAGAATTGCTGGCTCGCATGTTAACTCTGTGTAGCTGTTTGAAGTACTGCCAGACTGCTTTGAAAAGCTGCTGCACCAGTTCAGATTTCCACCAGTGTGAGGATTCTACTTCTCTACGTCCTCACCAATACTTGTTAATCTGATCTTTTTTTCTATTGTGCTAAAATACACATAACAAATTTACCGTTTTGTTTTTTATTTATTTTTAAAATGATTTTATTTATTTATTTATTTGAGAGAGAGGGTGGTGGGGAGGGGAGGAGCAGAGGGAGAGGGACAAGCAGACTCCATGCTGAGCACAAAGTCTGACCTGGAGCTCAGTCCCACAACCTCAAGATCAAGACCTGAGCTGATACCAAGAGCTGGATGCCTAACCAGCTGAGCCACCCAGGCACCCCACAAATGTACCATTTTAACTGTTTAAAAAAAAAAGGATTTATTTATTTGGGGGGTAGAGGGAGAGAGTCTCAAGCAGACTTCTGTGCTGAGTGTGGAGCCCAACATGGGGCTCAGATCTCTTGACCCTGAGATCACGACCTGAGCCGAAACCAAGAGTTGGATCCTCAGCTGGCTGTGCCACCCAGGCTCCCCATTTTAACCGTTTTTAAGCGTACAGTTTAGTGGCATTAAGTACATTCACATTGTTGTGCAATTATTACCACTATGCGTATCCAGAACCTTTTCCTATTTTTACACTGAAAATCCATACTCATTTAATAAGAACTTTTAGCCCCTGGTCAATAGTATTCCACTTTCTTTCTCTATTAATTTGACTATTCTAGGTACCTCATAAAAGTAGAATTATACAATATTTGCTTATTTGTGTTTGGCTTATTTCACTTAGCATAATGTCTTTAAAGTCCATCCATGTGCCAGTATTTCATACATTTTCAAGGTTCAGTAATATTCCATTGTATGTATATACCACATTTTGTTCATCCTTCAGTGGACATTTGGGTTATTTCCACGTTTTGGCTGTTGTGAATAATACTGCTATGAACATTGGTGTTCAAAGATCTTTTTTTTTAAAGTTTTATTTTTATTTAAGTCATCTCTATATCCAGCATGAGGCTTGAACTCATGACCCCAGCCAAGATCAAGAGTGTATGCTCGTCTGCCTGAGCCAGTCAGGCGCTCTTCTGATTTTTTATTACTTGTCAAGTCTTTGTCTAAAAAAAAATTTTTTTTTTTTTTTCAAATTTTGTTTTCTTGATTCCCAGTGTTACTTGCCTTAGTTTAGGTTCTAGTCATCTCACATGTACACTATTTTGGTAATCTCTGGTCTACTGAATCTCCTCTCTGTTTTCTCTTGAATATGTTATTCCAAGGTCAAGGAGATTTATCTTTCTAAGACCCAAAACTGAGCCTATGGTTCCACAGTTTAAATGAGCCTCCTCAATGCCAGGAGCTCACACAATGGTTAGGCTCTTAACATGGCATCAAGCTCTTTGAGGTCTAGCCACTGCTTACCTAAGTTTTTATGATTTAGTGTTCTGACCTACTTTTAGTTCCCAGCTGTTTATTCATTCATGCCTTTGAAGGTTCTGGGCCTTCATGCTGGAATTCTCTTAACAAACTGTTTATTTACCTTTAAAAATTCTGCTCAGGTGCCCTGTTTGTCCTTTAATTAATGATCTCCACTTTTTTTGTTTTAAGATTTATTTATTTATTTATTTATTTATTTATTTATTTATTTATTTATTTGAGAGAGCCAGAGAACATGCCCGCGAGTGAGGGGAGGGGCAGAGGGGGAGAGAATCTTCAAGCAGACTCCCCCGCTGAGGAGGGAGAGGCTCGATTCCAGGATTTGAGATCATGACCTGAGCTGAAATCAAGAGTCGATGGCTTAAATGACTGAGCCATCCAGGTGCCCCAATGATCTCTGTTTTTTAATGTTATTTTTAAAAAGTGAATGTTTGGGGCGCCCGGGTGGCATGGCGGTTAGGCGTTTGCCTTCGGCTCAGGGCGTGATCCCGGCCTTGTGGGATCGAGCCCCACATCAGGCTCCTCCGCTGGGAGCCTGATTCTTCCTCTCCCACTCCCCCTGCTTGTGTTCCCTCTCTCACTGGCTGTCTCTATCTCTGTCAAATAAATAAATAAAATCTTAAAAAAAAAAAATAAAAAGTGAATGTTTGGTTAAGCGGTCTACTTTTGGTTTTGGCTCAGGTCGTGAGATCAAGTCCCATGTCGGGCAGTCCCAGCATGGAGTCTGCTTACAAAATTCTCTCTCCCTCTCCCTCTGCCCTTCTTTCCATTCTCGCTCTGCTCTGTCTCTCTCCTTCTCCCTCTCTCTCTCATAAGTAAATAAATCTTTAAAAAAAGAAAATAAAAAGTGAATGTTTGTTATTGCAGTTACCATGTTCTTTTACCATAATCTGTTTGTGTATCTCTTACCCACCAGGCAGTAAGTTTCTTTTTTGCCCTCTTTATAGTGCCGCACATCATAAGTGTTCAGGCCATGTTGATTGAATTTACTTATTTATGGGAGAATTATGTACTTCTCAAGTTGACCTTCTGAACTTCTATATAGGTACATATATATCTTACCAATTTTAATCCCCCTCTAGAGGTGGTTTCTATGGAAGGATTTAATTTAGTAGGTTGAGCTTAAAGGAGTTCAGTTTTTTCATAGGACTTGTTTTTGAAATGGCCTAAAAATCAAAGTCCAACCAGGTTGTAATTACTAAGGTGTATTTTTATAGAAAATAGCCATTTCAACTACAGTTTATGAGAGCTCATAGGTACTCCTCATTCTTTGGTTGTATAGTTTTGAAATTAGCATTTGTTAAGAAGCTGCCTTTGAAATTTACTTGATACTTTGGCTACTCTTCAATTACTGTGGAGACTGAGTTTTGAAAGTATTTACAGCTCTTTATACTTATTCTAATGTTGAGTTTATACATCTCCCCTCCCCTTTCTTTTCTTTATTTTCCTTTCCTTTCCTTCTTTCTTTTTCTACTCTGAAGGAAGTAGACTTTTCCTGTTTTTTATTCAGAGATATTTGGATTTTTTTTTTTTAAAGGTTGTTAAGGGCATTAGATGTGAATTACTATATAAGTGAAGTTTTACATTAGATGATTTCCTTTTCTAAATAGAGGTAAATTATTCCATGTTTAAAAAAAACATTATTATACGTTGTGTAGTCCTGATATTTCTTTTGTGACATTTTTTACTAATATGAAAAATGCCGATATGTAAATTTGATTATCTTTTCTGGACAAGATCTGTATTGTTTTTAGTTTTGATAATTGTATGCTTAGAACTTTGACAACTAAGAAACTATAGAATAACTGGATTTCTTTTTGTTTTTATTGCTCTTGGGATTTCCTTTTTTTTTTTTTTTTAATTTCTGTATTTTGAAATGTTAGGTTCTGCTTTCTCTGCAAAGTCAATGTTTCACTCTGAATTTGCCCTCTCTGAAGTTATTCTACTTACCATGTGTATAAAAGGGGGATTGTGCTACTTATTTTGTAGAGTTGGTTGTTGTGAAGACTAAGATTCCACGCAGAGCAGTCAGTGTGAGCGAGTGCCTGGTCCATAGTTGCCATTCCATAAATGTTAGGGCGTCATACTTGGGAAGGTATTGAAGCATTGTTTTCCTCCCTTATATTTTAGCACAGTGTTTTAAAGTTTGTTTGGTGGTTGGTTCTTACTGATTATTATATTTGTGGTGTTGTGGCTTACATGCTCTGTGCAGTTTTTGGTAATAACGGTATAAGACTTTATAAAGACTGAGGATAAAAGGAAGTTAGTTGATTGTTATATTAATTTGTTCTATGAGTGACTCATCAATCTAACTGGTTTGGAATATATAGCACCAAACCAAACCACTGAAGTTCTTTTATAAAGTCTTATGCATTTTCTTGCCACATGAATTGAATATTTAAAATTTTCCCCTCTCTGACCTCCTCCTCTTCTTCTTTTTTTTAAATAGAGATTTCTTTGGCAGTAGTGGTAGGCTGTTCTCTTGAAGATGAACAGCCATCATTTTAAAATAATCACACTGGTTCTTACTTTTATCTAGTTTCAAACCGGAGGCCCTATCGACAGTACTACGTGGAGGCTTTTGGGGACCCTTCAGAGAGAGCCTGGGTGGCTGGAAAAGCAATCGTCATGTTCGAAGGCAGACATCAATTTGAAGAGCTACCTGTTCTTAGGAGAAGAGGGAAGCAAAAAGAAAAAGGATATAGGCACAAGGTAAAAAAATAAAGCCTCTCTAGTTATCTTCTTTGGGGTGGGCAGGGAGAAGGCAAGGACGAAGTCTTATATTTTTAAAATATAAGTTATTCCCTTGGTAGTAGGATATTTGTGAGAAAATAGATGAAAGCAGTGTCTTTCCTGGGATGAGATAGGGCTAGCTTTCCATACATTTATACTGAATTTTTTGAGAAATGATTTCAGATAACTTTTGCCATGTCACTTAGATGTGACAGTATAAAATGACATCACCAGTCTTCTTTGGTCATATCTTTTGTAAGAAGAAAATGATCATCCGAAATGAAATATTTTACTTTTCACTCTCTGGATTAATTATTTCTCTTAAAAATGAGAAAGATAAAACTGTAAACGTTGTTTGTTGTCTTGGGTTTTTGTTTGTTTTTATTTTAATCATCTGGTACTCATCACAGACAAGTGCACTCCTTAATCCCTATCATCTGTTTTCACCCATCCTCCTTCTGGAAACCACCAGTTTGTTCTCTGTAGTTTAAAGAATCTGTTTCTTTGCTTGTCTTCCTCTCTCTTTTCCCCTTTGCTCTTTTGCTTCTTAAATTACACATGAATAAAATCATGCAGGATTTGTCTTTCTCTGGCTGACTTATTTCACTTAGCACTGTACTTACTCTCTGGCTCTATCCAAGTTGTTGGAAATGGTGGTGTTTGGTTTTTGTATGTGGTTGGCAATACTTAAAATTGCAGTTTCAAGCCCAGTTATGTTTTAATAAAGAATATTGTGTTTTTGTCCCATTTGCTTGATGTTTTGTGTTAAAGTTGGGTGAGTAAAATTTTGGTTTATTTCTTTTAATACTCTTTGTAGTCAGTTCTAGAAGGTGAAATAGTTCCTATTAGATTGGTGTTTCATGCTTCTCTGTGTATAAATACTTCATAATCATTATTAGGATAAGTTAGAGTCAGTGTGCGGTCCCTGCTGTTTTTTAGTTGAATTCTCTGAGGATTAGTGTCTTCATCTGTAAAAGTAGTATAATAACATGTGCCTTGTAGAAATGTTGGGAGAATTAGAAATAATTATAAATATTTAATATGTCATAGTTTGATGCTCTAAAACAACTAGTATATGCTATTATGATAAAGGAGACTAATGCATCAGTTCTAATACTTTGGGTGGTTGGTGGTAGGGCGGTGTTAAGAGCTTTTGTGTCAAGCCTTTAGTTATGTAGCTTAATCAACGCCCTTTTCAAAGTTCAGTAGGGCTTTCAGATTCTGGAAAGTTGTTTTACTCTTGTCACAGTTATAAGAATTAGTGTGCGTTTGTGTGTAAAATAAATTAGATGGTCAGCTCATTGCTTTATAAGAGGAGGCTACCTTTCCAGTGACCTGAATTTTTACATGCTCAGTGGAACATCCCTTTTACAAGTATTAAAGTATAGTTAGCTAATAGTTAGAACCTTGACTAATAACTATGGTATGAAGCCAAGGAAGGAAATAAGAGTTTGAAAAATTAGTTATATTTCACAGAGCATCATTGTCTCCCTCTGTGAGGAATCAAGAAAGGCACATATGTAATACCCAAGGTGTTTTGGTGTCTCTGGACAGCATGATTCAGCCCAGGAGACTGCTTGGTTATAATCCAGATTTTACATAACATGTATAGAATAACCACATACGTCACCAGAAATAAAGGGGCTTAGGGATAACCAGAGGTTCAAATTTAGGGTCTCCTGAGGTGGATCTGACCTCATTTCTCCTGTCCTCATTTTTCCATGTTCATCTTCCTTAGCCTTTTGCTTTCTCTTATACAACTGAGCAAGTGCTTGGTCTTCATAAGTCAGGAAGAAAATAAATCCTTATTTTAAAGTGTGGAGGGACAAATAGGAAGGGTCTGATTATTCCTTGATTTAGTAATGTAATGTTGATTAGTAATGTGATCTTGGTTATGGTCTACTCTTTTGTCTTTATAAAGGAGGGAGAGCAGAGGATATATGGGGTTACTCTTTCCTCTAATGATAGATCTTAGTGGTAGAAGTAGATTTGAGGAATCCCCCGTTGTTTAGGCTCTGGGTGAACAATGGGTGCTAACCACCTGGCTAGTACCATAAAAGTACGTTGAAGAAGTTACAAGGCTGGGAAAAGCTGCTTATTTGAGAGGTTTTTACTGATAATCTCCTTATTCCCTTTTGTAGTTTTTTGATAAGTGATAATCTTTTTCTCCTTTAAATGTAGGTTCCTCAGAAAATTTTGAGTAAATGGGAAGCCAGTGTTGGTCTTGCTGAACAGTATGATGTTCCCAAAGGGTCAAAGAACCGAAGATGTGTCACCAGTTCAATCAAGTTGGACAGTGAGGAGGATATGCCATTTGAGGACTGTACAAATGATCCTGAATCAGAGCATGACCTGTTACTTAATGGCTGCTTGAAATCTCTGGCTTTTGACTCTGAACATTCTGCAGATGAGAAGGAAAAGCCTTGTGCTAAGTCTCGAGCCAGAAAGAGTTCTGATAATCCAAAAAGGACTAGTATGAAAAAGGGCCACATGCAATTTGAAGCACATAAGGAGGAACGAAGGGGAAAGATTCCAGAGAACCTTGGCCTAAACTTTATTTCTGGGGATGTATCTGATAAGCAAGCCTCTAATGAACTTTCCAGGATAGCTAACAGTCTCACAGGGTCCAGCACTGCCCCAGGAAGTTTCCTGTTTTCTTCTTGTGCAAAAAACACAGCAAAGAAAGAATTTGAGACTTCAAATTGTGACTCTTTACTGGGCTTGTCTGAGGGTGCCTTGATCTCTAAACGTTCTGGGGAGAAGAAGAAGCTCCAACGAGGTTTGGTGTGTAGTTCAAAAATGCAGCTCTGTTATATTGGAGCAGGTGATGAAGAAAAGCGAAGTGATTCCATTAGTATCTGTACCACTTCTGATGATGGAAGCAGTGATCTGGATCCCGTAGATCACAGTTCAGAGTCTGATAACAGTGTCCTTGAAATTACAGATGCTTTTGATAGAACAGAGAACATGTTATCTGTGCAGAAAAATGAAAAGGTAAAATATACTAGGTATCCTGCCACAAACACTAAGGTAAAAGCAAAGCAGAAGTCCCTCATTACCAACTCCCATACAGACCACTTAATGGATTGTACTAAGGCAGCAGAGCCTGCAGCTGAGACATCTCAGGTTAATCTCTCTGATCTTAAGGTATCTACTGTTGTCCGCAAACCCCAGTCAGATTTTAGAAATGATGGTTTCTCTCCAAAATTCAACACAGCATCAAGCATTTCCAGTGAGAACTCACTAATAAAAGGTGGGGCTACAAATCAAGCTCTATTACATTCAAAAAGCAAACAGCCCAAGATCCGAAGTATAAAGTGCAAACATAAAGAAAATCCAGTTGTAGTGGAACCTCCAGTTACAAATGAGGACTGCAGTTTGAAATGCTGCTCTTCTGATACCAAAGGCTCTCCTTTGGCCAGCATTTCCAAAAGTGGGAAAGTGGATGGGCTAAAACTACTGAGCAACATGCATGAGAAAACCAGGGATTCAAATGACATAGAAACAGCCGTGGTGAAACATGTTCTGTCAGAGTTGAAGGAACTCTCTTATAGATCCTTAAGTGAAGATGTGAGTGACTCTGGAACATCAAAGCCATCAAAACCATTACTTTTTTCTCCTGCCTCTGGTCAGAATCATATACCTATTGAACCAGACTACAAATTCAGTACATTGTTAATGATGTTAAAAGATATGCATGATAGTAAGACCAAGGAGCAACGGCTAATGACTGCTCAGAACTTGGTCTCTTATCGGAGTCCTGGTCTTGGGGACTGTTCTACGAGTAGTCCTGTAGGTGCATCTAAGGTCTTGGTTTCAGGAAGCTCCACTCACAGTTCAGAAAAAAGTGGAGATGGCACTCAGAACCCAGTCCGTCCTAGCCCTAGTAGGGGTGACTCTGCAGTGTCTGGAGAGTTGTCTGTATCTGTACCTGGCTTCGTATCTGACAGAAGAGACGTCCCTGCTTCTGGTAAAAGTCGTTCGAACTGCGTTACTAGGCGCAACTGTGGTCGATCAAAACCATCATCTAAATTGCGAGACGGTTTTTCAGCCCAGATGGGAAAGAACACATTGAACCGTAAAGCCTTAAAGACAGAGCGCAAAAGAAAACTCAACCGACTTCCAGCTGTAACTCTTGAGGCCGCACTGCAGGGAGACAGAGCAAGTGGGGGTTCAGAGAATGGCTCCTCAAGAAGTGGGCTAGAAGACCCTGGTAAAGAGGAACCCCTTCAGTTAATGGGCCATTTAACAAGTGAAGACAGTGCCCATTTTTCCAGTGTTCATTTTGATAACAAAGTCAACCAGTCTGACCCTGATAAAATTCCTGAGAAAGGCCCTCCTTTTGAAAACAGAAAGGGCCCACAGGTGGATACCGAAATGAACAGTGAGAATGATGAACCTAGTGGTGTAAACCAGGCGGTGCCTAAAAAGCGGTGGCAGCGTTTAAACCAAAGGCGCACTAAACCTCGTAAGCGCACTAACAGATTTAGAGAGAAAGAAAACTCTGAGGGTGCCTTTGGGGTTTTGCTTCCAGCTGACCCCATAAAGAAGGGGGATGAGTTCCCAGAGCATAGACCCCCTCCTTCAACAAACATACTAGAGGATACGCTGGTAGATCCAAATCATGCCAGCCGCTTAGATTCAGTTGGACCACGGTTGAACGTTTGTGATAAATCCAGTGCGAGCATTGAAGAGATGGAAAAAGAGCCAGGAATTCCCAGTTTGACACCGCAGCCTGAGCTCCCTGAACCAGGTAAGGACTCCTGACAATGATAAGGATTAGGGAAGTGGTGTTAATGTTACCCTTACGAAGTTGGTCTGTTTTGATGGAAGGGCTAAGTGTAAATTGGGAGGAAAGTATCACTTGAAGGGAGAGCTTTATGTACAAGGTCTGAATTTTGAGGGCCAGGTTTCCATATACTTTCCAGAAATTATGTTTTACCAGAAGGTATCTCTCCCTTTTACTTACTTGAGATAGAGTGAGAGAGCACAAGAGGGAGGTCAGAGGGAGAAGGAGAAGCAGACTCCCCACTGAGCAGAGAGCCTGATGCGGGGCTCAGTCCTAGGACCCTGGGATCATGACCTGAGCCTAAGGCAGACGCTTAACGACTGAGGCACCCAGGCACCCCATAAGTGTACCTTCTGTAAAAGTTTAAACTGTACAGTGTTACTGTTTACACATTATTGTGCAATAGATGTCTAGAACTTTTTCATCTTGCATGTCTGAAACTATACTCAATTGAACAACAATTCTGTTTCCTTCTTCCCCACCCCCTGGAAACCACCATTCTCTTTCTGTTTTTATGAGTTGGATTACTTGAGATATCTCATGTAAATGGAATCATGTACTTTTTGTCTTTTTGAGATTGGATTATTTCACTTAGCATAATGTCCTCAAGGTTCATCCATGTTTTAGCATATGACACAATTTCTGTCTTTCTCGAAGCTGAATAATAGTCCATTGTATGTACATACCATATTTTTTTTATTCATCTATCAGCAGACATTTAGGTTTGGACATTTAAGTTGCTTCTATCTTGGCTATTATGAATAACACTGCATTGGACATGGGTGTGCAAATATCTCTTTGAGATCACATTTTCTTTTCTTTTAGATGAATGCCAGAATTGGAATGGATCATTATAATTCTATTTTTAGTACTTTGAGGAAAATTCCTGCTTGTTTTCCATAGTGGCTACACCATTTTGTAATCCTACCAAGAGTGCTCTTAGTGTTTCAATTTCCTCACATCCTCACCAGCACTTGTTATTTTATTTTTTTTACAGTGGCCATCCTAACAGGTATAAGGTGGTAGCTCATTGTGGTTTTGATTTGCATTTCCCCAATGATCAGTGATGTTGAGGATCTTTTCATATCCTTATTAGCCTTTTGTATATCTTTTTGTGTATCTTTGAAGAAATATCGCTCCAGGTACTTTGACCATTTTTGGAATTGGGTTGTTTTGTTACTGAATTGTAGGATTCCTCCCTTCCTTTCTTTTTTCTTTCTTCTTTATTCCCCTTTTTGATATATGGTTTGCAGATATTTTCTTTCATTTTGTAGGTTGTCTTTTCACTATGTTAATTGTTTCCTTTGCTGTGCAGAAGATTTTAAGCTTGATGCATTCCAGTTTGTCTTATTTTTGCTTTTATTATCTGTGCTTTTGGTATCCTATCAAGTAAATCATTGCTCATTTTAGTCATGAATCAAATCTTTCCCCTTGTTTTCTTCTGGAGTGTTACAGTTTCAGATCTTAGATTTAGGCATCTGATCCATTTTGAGTTAATTTTTGTATATGATGTAAGATAAGGACCAATCTTTCGTTTGCATGTGGATATCCACCTTTCCCAGAACCATTTATTGATGAGACCATCCTTTCCCCATTGTGTAGTCTTAGTACACTGGTCAAGGATAATTTGACCATACTGGAGTTTATTTCTGTGTTCTTCATTTTGTTGCATTGACCTACATGTCTGTCATTATGGCAATATCATATTGGAATGTAGCTTTATAATATATTTTGAAGAACAGATGTATTTGTTCTTTGCCAAGATTGTTTTTGGCTATTTGGTGTCCATTAAGATTCCATGTGAATTTTAGGATTTTTTTTTTTTTTCCTGTTTCTGCAAAAAAAATGCCACTGGGAGTTTGGTAGGAAGTACCTGGCTGTCTCAGTTTGTAGAACATGTGACTTTTGATCTCAGGGTCATGAGTTCAAGCTGCATGTTGGGCCTAGAGCTTACTTTAAAAAAAAAAAGTGTTGAGGGACACCTGAGTGGTTCAGTGGGTGGTTAAGCGTCTGACTCTTGGTTTTGGCTCAGGTTATGATCTCATGGGTTTGTGAGATGGAGCACTCAAGCTGGAGCACAGCCGGAGTCTGCGTCAAGATTCCCTCCTTCTGCCTACCCCCCCCCCCCCCCCCGGCTTGTGTGCACGTGCACTCTCTCTCTCAAATAAATCTTTAAAAAAAAGTGTTGAATTTTGTCAAGGCCTTTTCTGCATCTGTTGAGATAGTCATGTGATTTTCTTCATTTTGGTAACATTTGTATTACATTTATTTTTTTATATGTTGAATCATCTTTCCATCCATCCCAGGGGTGAATCCCACTTGCTCATGGTGTATAATCCTTTTAGTGTGCGGTTGTTGAATTCAGTTTGCTAATATTTGTTGAGGATTTTTGCAGCAATGTTTATAAGGAATATTGGTTTACATTTTTTTTAATAAGTATATCTGTCTGTCTTTGGTTTCAAAGTAATGCTCTCTCATAAAATGAGTTTGGAAATGTTCTCTCCTCCTCAGTTTTTTGGAAGAATTTGACAAGGTTTGGCATTAATTCTTTTTTAGATGCTTGGTAGATTTCTCCAATGGAGCCGTCTCATCCTGGGCTTTTCTCATTTGGGAGGTTTTTGATGACTGGTTTAATCTCCTTACTAATTCAAATTTTGTATTTCTTCATGACTCAGTCTTGGTAGATGGTTATATTCTAGGTTATCCAGTTTGTTGGCATGCAGTTCATAGTAGTTGCTTATAATTCTTTCGCTTCTGTGGTATCAGTTGAAATGACTCTAGTTTCTGGTTTTAGTTATTTGTGTCTTTTTTTCCTTGGTTAATGTAGCTAAGCCAGAAGTCAAAAGTCACACACTTAACTACCTGAGCCACCCCAGGCACTCCTGGAGATTTATTTTGACCCTTGATGAGGGCCAAGTTTCCCTGTTTCTTTGTGTACTTGATTTTTTTCCCCCTGAGTTTTATGCATTTGAATAACAACCACTTCTAGTCTTTAGGGATTGGCTTCAGACGAGGAAGGGCTTTCACCAGTCACCTCAGCTGGATGTTCTGGGGATCTCTGGATCCTTTTTTGGAGCGTGGGCTTCTTTGGACTTGTACAGCTAATTTCCTGATTAGGGAATTCTGTGCATTTCTTTTTCAGGGGCTTGTAATCTTGCTCCCTCTAGCGTTTTTCTGCAGTACTGAAGGTTTTTGTGTTACTGCAACAATCTTTCTCACTGTTTTCATTCTCAGTGGCTCCCAGGTATGCAAAGAGGACTGGCTTCCCATTTGCTCTCAAAAGCAGGCAAGACAGGTACTAGTCCCTTGGGCAGTTCTCCAGAAATCCAGATTGCCAAATGCTGGCTCCACTCTTTAACCTTTTTTTTGTAGAAAGATGCATAAGTTTAGTACCTTCTGATATCACCAAGCTGTGCTGGCCTTTGACTACCTCATTCCAGGCCATCTGGTTCCTCAGCATGCTGCCCATTCTCTGCCTTGTTTTCAGCAACCCTCAGGAATCCAAACTGTGGGTTCTGTTAATGGTCCCAGTCGTCTTATTCTGGTCTCTTGGGCAGCCCTGTGAAAAGCTGGTATGTTGGAAACAAGCTCCCCATCCCCAAATCCCCCTTTCCCCCAATCCTTGAGAGGAGCTTATCTGTGCCTGCATTGGGAGTAGCAATCTCAGATAAAGTGAATTGGCTCTTTTTAAAGCCATTTCCAATGCAGTAGTTCTTGTCTTTGGACTTCCCTGGGGGTACTACAACTTCCTAACTGGTTTCTAGAGTACTCAAAAAGGTATTTTAGTGCGTCTACTGTTACTTTGGTGTCCTGTGAGTGAAATTGTGTAGGGGCTCTCATTCTGCCATCTTGCTGTTGGCATTCTTTCTTCATGTCTTTTTTTTTTTTTTTAAAGATTTTATTTTCAGATAGAGAGCGCACATGCGTGCAAAAGCGGGGGCGGGGTGGGAGGATGGGCAGAGGGAGAGAGGGACTCCAAGGAGAACTTGGGCTGAGTGCAGAGCCCAGCGCCAGGCTCCATCCCATAACCCTGAGATCACAACCTGAGCCGAAACTAAGAGCTGGACACTTAACTGTGCCACCCAGGCCATCCCTGTTTCATGTCTTTTTAATGGCAAATAACACTCCATTGTATGAACAAACCATATTTTAGTCTTTCATCAACTGTGATAGACATTTGGGTTTTTTCCACTTTTTGGCTTTAATGAATAATGGTATTATCTGAACATTGTGTGCAGTGTTTTGTGTGGCTATATTTTCATTTCTACTGTTTATATATTTAGGAGCAGAATTGCTGGGTCATTTGGTAATTATATATATATATATATATATATATATATATATATATATATATATATATATATATATATAAAACTTTTGAAGAACTCCCAGAATGTTTTGGCAAAGGTGTTTTGCCATTTTACGTTCATATTAGCAATATAGGAGGGCTCCAGTTTCTCTGCCTCTTTACTCGCACCTGTTTGGAATAGCTGTCCTGGTCAGTGTCATGTGGTATTTCATTATTGTGCATTGATTTTCATTTCCCTGAAGGCTGTTGAGATTAAGCATCTTTTTTTTTTTTTTTTTTTAAGATTTTATTTATTTATTTGTCAGAGAGAGCACAAGCAGGCAGAGCAACAGGCAGAGGGAGAAGCAGCAGGCTCCCCGCAGAGCAAGGAACCCTGTGGGTGACTTGATTTCAGGGGGACCCTGGGATCACGACCAGGGCTGAAGGCAGACGCTTAACCAGCTAAGCCACGCGGGCAACCCTAAGCATCTCTTCGTGTATTTAGTGGTCTCATGTAAATCTTTTGCAGAAATATCTGTCTGGATCCTTTGCCTGTTTTTTAACTGGGCTGTTTGTCTCTTTATTATTTAATTGTAAGAATTCTTTACATGGTGTAAATTTAAGTATTGATATGATTCACAAATATTCCATTTAGTGGGTTAACCATTTCCAATTTTGATTATATATTTTGAAGCACAAGTGTTTTTAATTTGGATGAAGTCTAGTTTGTGTTTTCCTTGGTTGCTTGTGCTTTTGTGTCATGTCTGTGTAACCATTGCCTAATCCAGTTGTCTCGGCACCATTTATGTTAAAAAGCATATTATTTTCCCATTGACTGGTCTTGGGATCTTAGCTGAAAATCATTTGACCATAAATGTGATGATTTATTTCTGGGCCCTCAACTCCTTTCTTTTGATACATATGTCTTGTCTTTATGTCAGTACCACAAAGTCTTAATTACCCTGTCTTTACAGTAGTTAATTATTATAGTTTTGAAATTGGAAAGTATTAATCCTCCACCTTTGTTCAAGATTGTTTGGCTTTTCTGGGTCTTTCGCATTTCCATTTTAATTTTAGGACCAGTGTGTTCATTGCTGCAGGGTTGTACTGGATCTGTATGTCAGTTTGGGCAGTGTTGCCATTGTTAACAATATTGAGTTTTCTAAACTATACACAAGGGATGGCTTTCCATTAATTTAGTTGTGTTTCATTTATTTCAATGATGTTTTGTAGTTTTCTGTGTATAAGTCTTATGCTACTTTTATTTACTTTGTTCCTAAGTATTTTATTGTTTTTAAAAAATTTTGGTTTTGGTGCTATTATAAATGAAATCGTTTTCTTAATGTCATTCTTAGGTTGCTTATTGCAAGTATACAGAAATATAGTTGATATTTGTGTGTTGATTTTGCATGTTGCAACCTTGCTGAACCCATTTTTTTTAGTTCTGATTGTTTTATTGTGAATTCCTTAGGATTTTTTATGTACATGATCATGTCATCAACTAATGTAGTTTTACTTCATCCTTTCTAATCTGGATGTCTTTTATTTTTTTTTCTTGCCTAATTGCCCTAGCTAGAGCCTCCAGTACATTGTTAAACATAAGTGGAGTAAACAGGCATTTTTGTCTTGTTCCTGGTCTTAGGGCGAAAGCATCCAGACTTATATTAACTGTGATGTTAGCTATGACTTTGAAAGATGGCCTTTCAGGTTGAGAAAGTTCCCTTACATACTTCATTTGTTAGATGGTTTTCCTATGTCTGTTGAGATGATCATTCCTTTTTGCTCCCTTTATTCTGTTAACATGATTTATTAATTACATGGATTGATTTTCTTATGGGAGCTGCAAATCTACAGGAGGACCAGTCACCACTTCTCAAGAACTTATTCTCCCTCCTGCTCCCCTTCTGCTTTGTGCCAGAGCACCTTTCCTTGTGGTCTTGTGTAGGTTTGGACATGGCGTACTTTTGCTTCATTGTGATAGAGTCCTTTGGGGCATTAGTTTATTCTCTTTTAAACTTCTGCCCCTTACACTTTAGCAGGATCACAAAAAAGCCCTCAGGACAAAATCCATTTCAGTACTATATTTCTCTGGGTTATTTGTTAGTTTTTGGTTTGTAGTTCTTCACAGTCTTGTCAGTGCTTTGCTGACAAATTTTTAAAATACTTTATACAGCATTTTGTTTGTTTTAAAAGGAGGTTGAACTCAGTAACTTAACTATTATTATGAAGAGATGTTTGGATTTTTGCCCTTTTTACCCCCCTTCCTTTAACTTTTTGCCTCTGAGATTTCAGATCTAGGAAAGTAGATGTACGACAAGGGCTAATAATATGTAGTGAGGAGTGATGTTGCTGTTAGTACTGTAGTCCTTTAGGAAAATTCACCATTTTGATGAAAAAAAGAAAACTTTGTAATTTGGTCTTGAAAAGACTTAACTTTTTAAAAAAATGAACTTTATTCAATAAAGTTGAATATAGTCAACTTTATATACCATAAGGTTCACACGTTTTAAATGCATAAGGAAGTGATTTTTAGTAAATTTGTTGAGTTGTGCAACCATCCCCATAAATCAGTTTTAGAACATTTCTTCTACCCATTAAGATTCTTCTATCCCATTTATGGTTAGTCTGTTTGTACTCCCAGCCCAGCAACCACTAATCCACCACTACCCCCACTCCCATTTGCCTTTTTGGACATTTCATATTAATGGAATCATACAATATGTGACCTTTTATGTCTTGCTCTTTTCATTTAGCATAATGTCTCTCTGGTTTTGTGGTTTATCCATATTGTAGCATATATCAATATTTTGTTTTTTATTGCTGAGTAGTATTCCTGGGCACAAGTATACCACATTTTATGTATCTGTTCTTCAGTTGGTAAACATTTGGGACTGATTTAACCTTTTGGATATTTTATTATTTTAGCTGGTTTATATACACATTCTGTAGTCTAAAAAGATACTGCTAAACTTTCCTGTATGAGTAATTTATATCCATATTTTACAACAGGTTCTGTCTCTGTGCTAGGAATTGATGTGTATTTGCCAAGAAATTTGGTGATGGTTATATTTTGGCCCCTGCTCTGTTTCATAGTTGCTCTGTGCCATGTATTGAGTTTTGCATGATTTACTCATCTCTCTGTTAGCTTTTGTAATTTTCTCCCTTTTAATACTGAAGGACTAAAACTTAGTGTGAGAACTTATTCTGTGAGAGAAATGAACCCAAAGACAGAGTGGGGGACAGTAGTTTCAGGAGGAAAGGGAGGGGACGGATTAGCCCATGGAACCTTCTAAGAAGACAGAACATAAGCTGTCTAGGACTGAGATATAATTAATGTGGGGAGGTAGTGATGGATGGGGGGCTGTGAAGGGGTGGGGTAGGATAAGGGATCTGATGATGTGATAGCATAGGGATTTGTTTTAGTAAAAAGAACCCAGTGGTTTTGGAGCGTGGGGAGATTTTGGTTGGAATCATGGCCTTGCAACTTAAGTAGTGGACTAACTTGAGTGGGCTTAGGCAAGGCACTTTCCTCTTTGAGCTTCAGTTACTTTTTTTTTTAAGACTATTTTTTTAAGTAATCCCTACACCCAGTATGGGGATCAGACTTAGAACCCTGAGATCAAGAGTCTCGCTCTACTGACTGAGCCAGCCAGGCGCCTCTCAGTTACATTTTTTATAAAATGGTGATGTCATCACTTACCTTGAAGTGAAGATGAGAAATTCATGAATGTTAAATGGCTGAACCGTGACTTGCCTGCACATAGTAAACCCGTGTTATTCCCTGTCATTTTTTGGTCTTAATTGTGTTGAAAAATGTCTTTAGTGTTTGAAAATTTGGATGCTATCTGATGGGAATATATTAAAGGCATAATCTATTTGCCTCAGAGCATAAAGTTATTACCTATTAACTGTCACAGTTATATGCACAGATGCATATACTTATTTCAAGATGTATTTTGTCTTTTCTCCAAGAGAGTTTTTTAAACATTATTATTTGAGGGGAACATTTTATTTGAGGGGAACATTGTTTGGCTGATGGTTTTAACTTCTTCTGAAATACTTGCTTTGGGAAGAACTCACAGGTTTATTGTCTAAAACTGAGAAGTTTGGAAAATTGCATTGGTCGAAAGGTTTAACAAGCCCCATAATTATATTGGGAGCTATGTATGTATATAATTTTGATAACAATTTCAGCCTCTGCCCTTAACTTTCTATTTTTCTATTAATACTTTTATTTTTTTAGAGCAGTTTTAGGTTTCTAGCAAAATTGAGAAGGCACAGAGATTTTCTATATACCCTTTCCACACACATGCACAACCTTACTATCAACATCCCCCCTGGAGTGGTACATTTGTTAAAATTGATGAATCTACATTGACACATTATAATCACCCAAAGCCCACAGTTTACTTTAGGGTTCATTCTTGGTGTCGTACATTCTTTGGGTTTGGACAAATACATAATATCATGATTATGGTATCATACAGAGTATTTTCACTGCGGTAAAAATCCTCTGTGTTCTGCTTATCTGTCCCTCTCTCCATCCCATGTGCTTCCCCCCCCCACCCCGTCCCCTGGTAACCACTTTTTATGGTCTTCATAGTTTTTCCTTTTCCAGAATGTATGTGTGTAATCATATAGTATGTATATAGCCTTTTCACATTGGCTTTTTTACTTGGTAATATGCATTTAGTGTCCTCCATATCTTTTTCATGGCTTGATACCTCATCTCTTTTTAGTGCTGAATAATGTTCTATTGTCTGTACATACCACAGTTTATTTATCCATTCACCTATGTCGTGGTTGCTTCTAAGTTTTGATAATTATGAATAAAGCTGCTTTAAAAATCCATGTGCAGGTTTTTGGGTGAATATAAGTTTTCCACTCCTTTTATATTAGATATAAATAAACTAAGTGGTATATTACTACTATTACTACTATGAAATTACAGTAGTTAGAATTAGAAAAAAATTATTTTTCATATCTCATACTAACAAAGTTTTATGGCTTTTTTCCATATGTGCTATCTAAGGAGTCAAAGCCTTTTCCAAGTTCACTGTGCCTGTGATCTGACCTTTTCCTTTTGGTCTCAACTTTTGCATTTCTTTGATTGAAAGAACACCAGTAGTCCTCATTCAGCTGAGGCAGAAATAGTTTCCTCTGAGAGCATTGTGTCATAAAAACCTCTTGTCTCATGAGTAGACTATAACCCTACATTCTGTATGCATTAGCTTTAGCTCCCAAAGACCTTATAAAATGACTAAAGCTTGTTAAACTGGGACAAAGTTTTATTGGGAAATTATAGTAGATACTTGTTTTACCATTAATTCAAAGAAAAATGGTATGATACTTTGAAATTTTGACCGTAAAACATGACAATTTTTTTTTCCTAAAAGGTACCCCAAACTCTGTTTGTTTTTGTCTTATTTTCTGTCTTCGGCATACATGCCGTATACTTTTTATGTCAGTGAGTTAATGGTATACATGTAATTAATTATATTTTTTTAATGATTCTTTTTTTTTTTTTTAAGATTTTATTTATTTATTCGACAGAGATAGAGACAGCCAGCGAGAGAGGGAACACAAGCAGGGGGAGTGGGAGAGGAAGAAGCAGGCTCATAGCAGAGGAGCCTGATGTGGGGCTCGATCCCATAACGCCGGGATCACGCCCTGAGCCGAAGGCAGACGCTTAACCGCTGTGCCACCCAGGCGCCCCTATTTTTTTAATGATTCTATTTAGAAATATTCCTCAGTTTTCTAATGTGAAACTCACATCACAATCATGATATGAAATGTGTGTAAAGTGCTTTTGAAATTCACATGGTAGTACTGATTAGGTAAATATTCTGTCAGAACTATCTGTCTAGTATTCTGCATAATCCAGAGAGATGTTATTAAAATAACTTAACAGTATATTTTTTGAATTTGCTTGATTTAGACTTTGTTTTATTTTATTAAAGATTTTATTTATTAGGGGCACCTGGATGGCTCAGTTGTTAAGCGTCTGCCTTTGGCTCAGGGCGTGATCCCGGTGGTCTGGGATCGAGCCCCACATCGGGCTCCTCGGCTGGGAGCCTGCTTCTTCCTCTTCCACTCCCCCTGCTTATGTTCTCTCTCTCGCTGGCTGTCTCTCTTTGTCAAATACATAAATAAAATCTTAAAAAAAAAAGATTTTATTTATTAGAGAGAGAATGGGAGACCACGAGGCAGGGGGTAGGCAGAGGGAGAGGGAGAAGCAGACCTCCCCCCTGAGCAGGGACCCCGACACGGGGCTTGATCCCAGGACGTTGGGATCGTGACCTAGGCCGAAGGCAGATGCTTAACTGAGCCACCCAAGTGCCCCTAGACTATATTTTAATGTTAGCTGTATCTGTCACTATGGGACACTAGGTAGTTTCAGTTTAACTTTTTTTTTTTTAATTTTTAAATCTTTTCCTTAACTTCAGATGGGCTGTGTATATGTGTGTAGAGCAACAAAAGTCTCTTCGCTCTCAACTTCTGCATATGACAAACCATAGGAAATCACTTCTAGCCTCTTGGAGCTTAAGCAGTGTTTTTGAGGGTTTCCCATCTCTGTATCTTTGAGAGTGCAGAGATGGTTGCATGAAAGCAGTGGGCTTTCCTCTAACTTTGGTTAATACGAACTTGTTTCTCCTCTTTTAGCTGTGCGGTCAGAGAAGAAACGCCTTAGGAAGCCAAGCAAGTGGCTTCTAGAATATACAGAAGAATATGATCAGATATTTGCTCCTAAGAAAAAACAAAAGAAGGTGCAGGAACAGGTACACAAGGTATGTTTCAACATTTCAATAGTCTTTTCATCGGTACTTTTAGGATTTTGCAGTTTTGCCTTCAATATCATGTTTTGTCTGCATGAGACAATAATTTCCTTAACTGGGATCTTGCTTTTTCCATTTTTTACCTCCAGCTTTTGGTACTACTTAGAGTATACACGAAATGTATAAATGACACTATGCACTGTGTGTAACATGTATGTGTATAAATTTTTTTCTCCCTTTGCTTTCAGATAGTAATGATTTAAGAATATTATGACAATATTTATTAAATTTGTAGAATTTATTTTATTTATTAAATATTTATTAAATATTTATTAAAATTGTAGAATATAAAATATGGTAGATCATAATTTTTCATTTTTATTTTTTTTTAAGATTTATTTATTTGAGAGAGAGAGTATGGAGGGGAGGGCCAGAAGGAGAGGGAAAGAGAATCTGAAGCAGACTCTGTGCTGAATACGGAGCCCCATGTGGGGCTCGATCTCACGTCCCTAAGATCATGACCTGAGCCAAAACCAAGATTAGAGGCTCAACTGACTGTGCCACTGAGGCACCCCAGGACTGTAATTTTTTAAACAGATATTATCGATACCTTATTTGCCTTATTTTTGAATTCAGTTGGTTTTTGTTTTGTTTTGTTTTTTGAATTTTTATTTAAGTAATCTCTACATCCAACCTGGGGCTCAAACTCATGACCCTGAGATCAAGAGTTGCACACACTTCCAACTGAGCCAGCCAGGCCCAGGCAGCCCTTAATTCAATTTTTTTAAGCTCAGTTACTTTAAAGTAAATTAGAGACATTTTACTTTCTGTTCCTAAATAATATGTACCTCTAAAAAAGAGAACATTTTCTTTCATAAATGATTTAACTTTACTGTATCTTATAAGATCAGTTTATCTAATAACAACAAATCCATATTCAGATTTCCTCACTTGTCCTCTAACCTTTACATTTGATTTATTCATTCTAGGACTACACATTATATCTGGTTGTTACATTTCTTAAATTTCTTTAAATCCAGAACAGTCCCCCTTTTTTCATTACCCTATCTATTGAAGTAATGAGACTAATACCTTTACAGTATCCCCCTTCTAGATTTGTATGACTGCTTCTTCATATGTTTCACTAAACTCATTCTCTATCTTCCTTGTTATGTGGAAATTATAACTAACAATTTGATGGATTCAAGTTAAACAGTTTTAGCTAGATTAAATTAAAGGTGCTACTGTGTCATATATTGCATGGCATTAGAAGTTGTCCACAGTCCTGACTGATTTCCTTTAAGTCCTTTTGCTCTCTTTGATCAAGAAGCAGAATGTCGGGTTCCTGGGTGGCTCAGTTGGTTGATTGTCTGACTCTTGGTTTCAGCTCAGTCATGATCTCAGGATCCTGGCATCAAGCCCATACATCCAGGCTGCATGCTCAGCCGGAAGCCTACTTTTCTGCTTCCCTTCTTCTCCCCTGCTTGCAGGCTCTCTCTGTCTCAAAAATAAATAAATAAAATAAAATAAATCTTTAAATAAAACAATGAAGCAGTATGTGTGTAATTACTTTGACTTCAAAAGAATATCCTCTTCTCTATCCACCATTTCCCTGATGGTTTTTAAAAATCAGTTGAAGAATCCCTGCCTTTATCAATAATTTCATTAGGGATTATGAAATGAAACCTTTCAGATTTTATTATTTCTTCTACTTGCATTAGCTGGTGAGCTCTCTCATTAACTGAACACTTTATTGTCTTGATATACATGAAAGGACGCATAAATGCTTATTTCTTTCCTAACTTAACATGGGAATTTATTATTAGCTGCTTTATTGATGACATATTACAAAATCTTTTGTGGGTGGGGAGGATTATCACTATAGCCTTAATGAATTTTTATAGCTTTAGTGTATCTCAACTGCATTTTTTCCCTTTTTAAAAATTCATAGTAAAATATATATAACAAAAGTTATAATTTAGGTATACAGTTCTGTGTGATTAAATACATTCACGTTGTTGTGAACCATCAACACCGTCCATCATCTCTAGAACTTTTTCATGTTCCCAAACTAAAACTCTGTACCTATTAAAAAATAACTTCCCACTTTACTCTCCCCTCAGCCTGGCAACCACCATTCTATTTATTTTCTTTATCTCCTCCTCCTTTTTTTTTTGGCGGGGGGCAGTGAGAGAGCGCGCACGCATGCACGCATGTGGGGTGGAGGAAGGGCAGAGGGCAAGAATCTTAAGCAGGCTCTAATTGTAGCACAGAGCCCAGTGCGGGGCTCAGTCTCATGACCCTGAGATCATGACCTGAGCCAAAATCAAGAGTCAGATGCTTAACTGACTGAGCCACCCAGGCTCTCCCATTCTGTTTTCTGTCTCTCTGAATTTTACTGTTCTAGGTAAACCTCATATATGTAGAATCATACAGTATTTGTCCTTTAGTATATGGATTCTTTTACTTAGCGTCATATCTCCAAGGTTCATCCATGTTGTAGCATGTGTCAGAATATCTTTTCTAAGTGCATTATTCTTTTTGACTCTGAAATTATAGCAACTTTGGTCTATGGATTCTACTTTTATTTTTTGCCGTTAGGTAAGTTCCCGCTGTGAAGAGGAAAGCCTTTTAGCCCGATGTCGATCTAGTGCTCAGAACAAGCAGGTGGATGAGAATTCTTTGATTTCAACCAAAGAAGAGCCTCCAGTTCTTGAAAGGGAGGCTCCATTTTTGGAAGGGCCCTTGGCTCAGTCAGAACTTGGAGGTGGACATGCTGAGTTGCCACAGCTGACCTTGTCTGTGCCTGTGGCCCCGGAAGTCTCTCCACGGCCTGCCCTTGAGTCTGAGGAATTGCTAGTTAAAACACCAGGTAAGATGGGGATGGGGTCTCAGAATATAAGTAGATAACGATTTTAGCATTTTGTGATGAGAAGCCAATAGTGAATCCTGTACATTAAACTACCCACTTTTGTCCTGGGAAATCCTGAAAGTGCTGGCTAATTGGATATAGTTAATGACCACGAATTGGTGGTACACTGTCCAGAAGACGTGTTTTAAAAACAACTCTCCTTACTCCACTGTTACTCTTCATGATTGCTGATAAGCCACAGTGTGAGTCAACACTCAGGATAGCAGGGTTTGGGGATGTGTAGTACACACTAATAAACACATGAAATTTATGCTTCAGATATTGGGTCTATCAATTCTTGTGTTACTTAGGAAGTTGTTTAACCTCTGAACCTGTTCCTTCTTTTATAAAATGGACGTCATAATGTAGTTTACCTGATACATTGTAAGTAGTTAAGTGTAAATATTCCCTTGAAGTTAATTACCGATTGCTTTTCACTTTATCATTCTTTATGTACATGTCACCTGGTGTGAGTTGAATCTAAATATACTGTCTCTAATTTACCTTCTGATTCTTGAATATTGTAGTCACCCAAGGAAAATTTTGGATGTAATTTTTTTTTATATTCCCAACAATAGCTTGTAATGGTACTCCTTTTATTTAAAAAAAATAAAGTACTCCAGTTGTGCTTATTAATCAAGTAAGACAGAACCAAAAAGACTTTAAAAATAGTAAAGATAGTTTTTATTTCATAATTTAGCATGTACTGAACTCTGTTATTAGGCTCTTCTATATGATTCTTAAGGACAGTCCTACAAAGTAAATGTGTTTTTTGTTTGTTTGGGAGCAGAATAAAAATTGTAACCCTGGTCCTGTTATGCCCAGCACTCAGGCTGTCTTCCACCGCACTTCTCCTTTTGTGCTTACTACCAATTAAGTGTTAAAAAGATAGTTCTGCCCTTTTGATTTCTTCCTTAGTCCTTTTATGATATGTACATACACAGACATAAGAACATTTTCACATTGTGTCTGTATTGAGAATTGTTTTCCTGTTTTTTTTTAATGTTAACTAATATTTTAGAATAAATAAAGACATTCCTATCCTGTCCCTCCCCAGAAGATGATGAGGAAAACATAAAATATATGGCGACTCATTTTTCTGTGGCATATGAGTTGTTGTTTTTTTTTAAGTTTGTGCCCAATTTCTAAGCCATCTAATGAAAAGATACATGCATTTCAGGAAATTATGAAAGTAAACGTCAGAGAAAACCAACTAAGAAACTTCTTGAATCCAATGATTTAGACCCTGGATTTATGCCCAAGAAAGGGGACCTTGGCCTTTCTAAAAAGGTATGTTATTTTAGTCAGTTCTAAAATACGATTAAACCATATGGAAATAGGGGATTTTAAAAATAAATCTTTTATTAATATTTAGCAACACTGTTGCACACATACATAGAAATTACAGAATGGCAGAGTACATTTGTCTGGTCTAAGAGATCCTATATTGAGAAGCTGTTTTGCATTTGTATGGACATGAGTATCAGTTGGTTTTAGATTTTCCTTTCAAATGAAAATGAAAAGAGCTTTTAAGATTGAGTAAAGTGTGTGTTTGTTGTCATTTCTTTTCTGGGATTAAAGCCTCTTACCTGCTTTCTACTTCACTTCTGTCTCTAGGAGCCACTAACCTACTCTTATCCCATTGTCTTGTCTCCATAACACCTCAGAAAAGACTCAGCTCAGTTATAAAGCAGGCAGAAACATTTGAACTTAAGTTTTTGAGCGTGCAAACATGGTTTTTATTGTCCAAGAAGACATCATTAAATAGTGGATGGAAATAGGAGGTTATTTTCCTGGATATTAATTTTTAGGAAACATCCTATTGCCCATATGTGTGAGGAATAACTCAGAGTAGGTGTTAGAAATTCAGTATTTAGGGTGCACAGGTTTCCTCTTAAAATTTTCTTTCTTTAGGGGAAAAATACAGATTGTAATCAAATCAAAAATAGAGTTTTGAGACTTCTTTCACTAGCTATAACGGCATCTATCATTTAATTCTATATTGAGGATCCTGGTTTTTGTTTTTATCAGAGTTATTCACCCATCTGGATTAGCATGTAAATGTAAAACTCTATTTATTTGTGTTTTTGTACCTCATTTTAAAGCCTGCATTATATCCTTTAATTCTTTTATTCTTTTCAAAGTCCATTTCCTAAGACGTGTCCTAGTAAGGCTATGATAGTTTCCTTCTGTAGTATTTTCTCTCCTGGCTTTGTCAGATCTTAGCCACTTGTAAGCCACTTGTGATAAATTTAGTAGTATTATAAAAGGTGAATTATTAAGGCTGTTGCATTACTGCTACAGGTGAGGTAATGACAAATTTTAAAGAAAATCAGAATTTAGGCCAGTTTAGTGATTGATTTTTTTTACCTGTTTTATTGAGATACAATTGACATACATCAGCTAGTGATTTGATTAATGTATATAGTGAGCATTTGGAATTCACTGCTGTATTTTAGCGTGTTTTGACCTCAGAATTTAGGGACTTTACAGCAAGAATAGCATCTGTTATGTTGACTTTTTGTGGCCACTAAATTTTGTTTTACAGTCCTGCTGAAGGATATTTTTATTGTAGAAGACATTTTCTGGGACTGGAACTAACTCATACAAACATTAGTAGGGGAATAAAATGTGTAGGAAATTATTTTTGATATCTGAGTGTTTTGAGTTTTAATGTTGTTTTCATTTCTATTAATCTACAGCCAATTAAATCAGAAAGGCATTCCATGATTCAGAGCTTTCTGGTGTATGTGCTGCTGAAGTGAGCACTGATTCAGAGCTTTTTAATATTTAGAATTCATCAAGTAAATAAACCTTTGTAAAATCTAATGGCTGTAAGTGCAGTTTTAAGAAGATGGATTTTAAACACAGGGTGGTATGGAATAGAACTGAGATGGTGCGTCTCTGGGAATATACCCTTTCTCTTTGTCTGCCACTCCAGTCAGAGCACCATTCTGCGTCTGCTTGATATAATGGGAGTCTCTGGTTAACCCCCCCACCCCAAAGGAGTGTGTGTTTGTATGAGTCTTTTAGAGCTGTGTTTTTTGTTATTTTGATGTTTTTCCATGTAGTTTCTGTTCAACCCATTATTATTAATACTGTTCATTTAATTGTCAGAGACAGAATTTCTGTATCTGTGATAATAGTTCAACTTTTGACATATAATATAAAGGATTTATTTTCTGTTCCTCTGTAAATCTGTTGCATTTTGTTTATTTGTAGTGTTATGAAGCTGGTCACTTGGAGAATGACATTAATGAATCACGTAATGCATCTCATTCTAAAGAGTATGGTGGAGGTGGGTATTTTTGAGATTAAAAAAAATGTAATACAAAGTAACTATGAAGCACCTTGTCAGCTAACTAGAAAAGTTGTTACATATGTAAGCAACAGCAGTGAGGTTGCAACTTTCAGACTTGTTTGCCCAAGGGGCACCTGGCTGGCTCAGTTGGAAGAGCAATGAGACTGTTGATCTCAGGGTCATGAGTTTGAGCCCCACAGGGGGTGTAGAGATTACTTAAAAATAAATAAATAAACTTAAAAAAAAGAAAAAGAAAAAGAAACTTGTTTGCCCTAAATATGCTTCCTAACAAGGTGCATGACACTAGAAAATTGGATGGTCATTTTCAGCTTTATGCTGAAATTAGTTACATGAAATTAAAATTATATTAGAGTAAGGAAGTGTTAGGAACAACAAAAAATCTGCTACTTAATTTTCTTATTAGATGATTCTCTTAACTGTAATCGTTACTTTCTTGGCTTTGATTCAGTTTTTATTCTATAGGACAGAAAATGTGGAATTTGAGTTGAAAGGGAAATTACAAGTCACCTAAGCCTATTTTTCACAAATAGTCTTAGTTTCTTTTGTCACATCTGTGATCTTTGGTGAGTGAGCATGTGCTTGAAAAAGAGAGCTTACATTTTGAGTGTGGTCCATGTGGTTGCTTCTTTTAAGGGCTTGGAAATCTTTTATTTTTTATATTTTATATATATTTTTTGAAGTTTATCTTATTTTTTATTTATTTAAAGATTTTATTTATTTATTTGACAGAGAGAGACAGCCAGCGAGAGAGGGAACACAAGCAGGGGGAGTGGGAGAGGAAGAAGCAGGCTCCCAGCAGCACAGAGAGCCCGTTGCGGGGCTCAATCCCAGAACCCTGGGATCACGCCCTGAGCCGAAGGCAGACACTTAACAACTGAGCCATACAGGCGCCCCTGAAGTTTATCTTATTTTTTTTAGAGAGAGTGTAAGCAGGGAGGGGCAGAGGGAGAAGGGGAGAGAAAAGTCCTAAGCAGGTTCTACTCTCTGCACAGAGCCCAACCCAGGGCTCGATTCCATGATCCTGAGATCATGACCTGAGCTGAAATCAAGAGTCAGATATTTAACTGACTGAGCCACCCAGGCACCTGGGCTTGGAAATCTTTCAGATTGCATTTGAATCTGACTCCTGAAGGTTATACATGGTGATCTTGGTTCTGCCTGTAGGAGGAACAGGCAGGCCTTCATTCAGTAACATAATATTGTATTTTGAGCATTTCCTCTACCAGATCCTTTGTTTGTTCAGTCCTTTCGTTGCTTTAGGACTGTTAGCTTGTAAAGCATTACAGAGAGTTAGGATACTATCCATATTATCCCTGTTCTATGGAAAAACATGAAGACGAAAGAGGTGGCAGGGTTGAATTAAATACAGACCTGAGCCAATTCATTGCCACACTACCATCTTGTTACCCACCCCAGATTTTCTCCATGCCAATTCTTTGTACCACTTTGATCATTCATCTGCCAGTGCCATTTATTGGTTAGTGTCATTTCTGAGATATTAGCCCAAATTTCAGCACGTGGCATCAGATGTGGTCTGCCAGCAAAGGGTATCATGGGAAGGTTATATTACATGTGATCTTTTTTTAAAAAAAGCTTTATTTATTTGAGTGAGAGAGTGAAAGAGCGAGCACACAAGCAGGGGGAGGGGCAGAGGGAAAGAGAGATGCAGACTCCCTGCTGAGCTGGGAACCCCACACAGGGCTCCATCCCAGGACCCTGAGATCATGACCTGAGCTGAAGGCAGACACTTAGCTGACTGAGCCACCCGGGCAGCCCTACACGTGTTTAAAAAGATTTTATTGATTTTTTGAGAGAGAGTGAGCAAGCACAGCGGGGGGGGGGGGGGCGCAGAGGAAGAGGGAGAAGTAGACTACCCGCTGCGCAAGGAGCAGGATGCAGTACTCAATCCTGGGACCCCAGGATCATGACCTGAGCCGAAGGCAGACGCTTAAACAACTGAGCCACTCAGGCGCCCCTTAAATGAACACATCTTTAAATATGACCCATGATTATTAAGTTTTCTAATAAGTAAATCTAGTAGTATGTTAGCTTATGTTAACCTTGTGTTCATATATAATTTCATAGTCACCAGTTTGCTAGCTTGCTTTTAAAAAAACTTTGAAAATATCAGCTCTTATATTTTTATAGTTTTTATAAAACATACAACCTGTACTTTATTTTTTGTAAATTTCATCAACTGTTTCAGCTCCTGAGAATTTTGAACCTTTATTCTGCTATCATGTTAATTCTTCTTTTAGTCATAGGCAGTTGGCAGCTTTGATAGCAGAGCTTCTTCATCTCCATCAGGTAGTCCCAAGAAAGAGTACTAAGCCAGTTTTCTAAAGTCTAGACTTCATGTTGATAACCTAGCCTAATTATCCTGGAACATTTTATGAAATATCACTTGAGATTTCTCTTCATATTTCTGTAACAAAAAGTTGAAATATGTGTAATAGACAATGAGGGAGAGACTAGAATTTCATTTTATAAATATGCCAGATTAGATCATACATTTATTTTGTTGAATATTCAAGATTTTAGTACTATTGTGTGAATATCCTTTAAGCCACTAAATGTTTTGGGGGAGGTCTTCCCTTTCCCCAAGCCAGATTTTTGTATTTCAGCTTTTCATCTTAATCCTTAAATCATACTGATATAATTTACTGTCTTTAATTGTGGAGGTCAGGTTTTAGTATGTTTTCCTGACTACTAAATATATTTCCTCCCCGTCTATAGGATATTAAAGTCCTTTGAGGAACTATGAAATCTTTCCTTTCAATCATGTAAAATGAAATTGCTTTAACCTATTTATTCATTTACCATTTAATCTGTATGAGACAATTTATATGTGTAGCTATTTCCCCAACTAATTACATAGTCACGGGTAAGTCTCCTCCTCTCTGTGCCCTTTTTCCTCATCTGCTAGGTTGGGGAATTAAATGGACTTTAAGATTGGTTTTTTACTCTTAACATTACATAATTCTATGAGGTCCTTTTAGTTGAAGATAGGATTTCTTGGACACGTGAGTGAATAGCCAGTAGGTAACGAATGTTTTCCTGTCATAGGCACTACCAAGATATTTGATAAACCAAGGAAGCGAAAACGACAGAGGCATGCTGCAGCCAAGGTGCACTGTAAAAAAATGAAAAATGACGACTCATCAAAAGAAACTCCGACCTCAGAGGTATTACTCAGTTCCTCATCTTTTGACCTTCCAAAGAAAATCTACTCTTCACAGTAGAGGCCACACCCCTCTTTCCCTTGAGTTTACTTAAGAATAATGTTCTGAAACAGCTAATTAATAGCTATGAGAAGACATATATGGCAACTATGGCTATGATCTTTTTAAAAGATCACAGCCTATGCTCTAGGTGTCTGATAAATTTTATAACTTTCATTACGAAGTAAGCTTTTTCTAAAACCAAAGCACAATAACAAGTAACCGTATGATCTGAATGAAGTTGGATATTGCCCTTTAAAAGTTGAGACTGCTACAATAGAGGGGAAACTCATTTGCTTATTTCTTGAGACCATCAACTGCTTAATTTTAGAATAATGTTTGTAAACATTGGCTTTAAGGAAACAAAGGTAGATTTAAAACCATTTCCTTGTAGAGCATCAGTGCAGTCATTGATGCTATCTCTGGCTTTTCAACTCAAGTTAAAGGAGAATTAGAACAGGTGAGAGGTCAGCTTTACACATTATGATACAGAGTGTTTCTTTCCAGGATAATTTGAATAGAATGCCCAAGGGGGGCATTATTTAGGAAACACTGATCTTGGAAGGACAAATAAGTAATCAAATAAACTTAAGAATGTTTTCTCTCCCTTAGTGAAACCTTAAAATGGAACAGCTCAAAAAGTTCCAGTGGAACAGCCTCAGAGCAGTTAGTGGCAGGGCATGAGGCGCCCACTACCCGCCCAATCACAGCAGGGTTAGAACTAACATTGCATGCAGTCCGCCCGCGTGATTGGCTGAACATCTGTAAGTGCTTAATGGCTAGACAAATAGCAGCCCAGAGGGAGGGGGTCAGATGGAGGAGACATCAATAATACAGATGTGGGACATTATTTTTTCTCTGCAAGGGAGAACTGATGACACACAGAACGGCTGCAAGCCCCAAGGAGACTGTTGAGGAGGGTGTAGAGAACGATCATGGGATGCCGGCATCTAAAAAGCTGCAGGGCGAACGAGGTGGAGGAGCTGCACTCAAGGAGAATGTTTGTCAGGTAGAGGATGTTGCCCACTTGCATTGTGATTGCTTGCTTGTATTTTAAGAGAAGCCCTCTCCATCTTCTCTTGATAACCCAGTCATGGTTAGAATAAACATTTTCCTGGATGATTCCCGTGGAGTCACTTCCCTTTAAGGATTTAAGTCTTACCCTTTCTCACAAAAAGAGAAAGGAAAAGAAATATTTAGTGTTGGTGAACCACTTGCCCTTGTTACTCATGAGTAGATGCCATGAAACAGGTCTGAGATGGGAGAAGGTGAATCTGTGATTGCTTAAAGATCATTTTCCTGTACGTTTCATGCTGTGAGAATCTCTGGGTTTCTAAGGAATGTTGCAAGGGAAGTTTTCACTTTGAGATTTCTTTTGCTTTCAAGTAGTGACTTCAGAGAACCTGCCACCTGTCTTTTTATATTTACTTAATAAGTATTTATACAGTGTTCACTGTGTGTGTCAAGAGTTTCCATCACTTTATATATATTCCAGGGGTGCCTGGGTTAAGCAGCCAACTCTTGATTTCCACCCAGGTCATAGTCTCAGGGTTGTGAGATTGAGCCCCACATTGGGCTCCGCACTGGGTGTGTAGCCTGCTTAAGATTCTCTCTCTCCCTCTCTCCCTCCCCCCACTCCAGAAAAATAAATAAATTTTAAAAATAAATAAAAATGAAACTTTTACAAATATTAGGTCATTTAATCATAACAGTCTTGTGGAGTAGATTACCATTATTATCGTCATTTTTATAGATGAGGAAACTGAGGCACAGAGATATTACATAACTTGCGTATAGTCACACAGCAAATCCGAGCTCAGAGATGTTACATAACTTGCTTAAAGTCACACAGCAAAGCCGGGATTCAGACTCAAGCAATCTGGATTTAGTCTTAACCACTATGTTGTTTGTGTTGCCTCTCTGTAAAGAGCCTGTATCAGACTTGAGAGTAGAGACAATTAAATGAATGCTTTGGTTATGTTCTCTTTTTTATGGGCTTGATTTACTTTTGTAAATTCTTAAAAGCTGGCCTATAAAAATTTGAAGATAATAGGGTTTTTTTTTTTGTTGTTCTTTCTTATTGAAACAGCTAAAAAATAAAGTTAACCCAAGCCCAGAATATGTTATGATGAACAATAGAATTTCAGCTAAGTTTCTTTGTTTCTTCATTTTCACTGTTACATAAAGAAGGTTGATCATATTCCGATCAGCATCCAAGCACAGTGTTAGTCCTCAGAGACTATATGGCCACGAAGATTATCAACAAAAAATGGTTAAAGGGGTAGTTGCCTTGTGGTCTGGATTGTTTGGGTCATCTTTGTTTAAATCTGTTGTCCTTGCTTAATTTATTAATATCATGTCCTTTCACTCACATGGTTACCAGTTTGAAAGATGAATTACGTAGTCATCCCAGTTAAAGGGTTAGTCCATAGCATTTGTTTAATTTAAAAACATTCTATGATATATACCATAATTGATGTTTTCCTGTTCAAATGATGAAGGCGAATTTGTTTTTGTACATAAAAGCTGGTATCACTGGCACTGTGAATATATAAAACAAAGTAGATAATATTTATGGCGTTTGTCAATTTGTATGTGTGAATAGGAGATAATGGAAGAGCCAAAGTGTAAGACTAATTTATACTGTAGGTTGATTAAGACCTTGGGCTCTGTCTGCTCTTAAGACCCTGGCTCCCTCTGACATTTTTTCCCAAAGCTCTCCTACTCATTTGTTTATTTAAGCTTTGATGTTCAGTGGCCAAGACCTGTTGTTTCTTTGGGTTCTTGAAGATACTAGACTTACCTAGTCGCCCTTCCTCTTTCTTGTCTTCCACAGTAAGACTCTTTCATTTTTAGTATTTTCCTGCTAATCAGTATGGGGGGAAAAAGTCAGGCTGTTAGAGGGATGAAAGTAACAAATGTTGGAAATTTGTAGAATTTTCATAAATCTTATATTTTGAAAGCAACAGAGCCAGATCTTTATTTCTAACGCCCTGTCATAAATGACACCCTGTCTTAGATGAGATCGTCTCAGAAAGGTGACCTCTCTGAGATGGTTGTAGATGTATCTCAAATGTTGTTCAAACCTTGATCAGAGCCCTTTTGGGACTGTTACAACCCAAGTCTAGCTAACCAGTATCTCTTGCTTGCACTATTAGAGTAGCCTTCTTGATTGTCTCTTTGCTACTGTTCTCACTTTTCTCATTCTTGAACTCATTTTCCATGTAGTAATCAGAGGAATCTGTTTTTAAATGAATATATGATTTTAGCCTTCCCTTTTAAAGCCCTCTAATGGCACACCTTTGTAATTAGAATAAAATCTGAAACTGTAGCGTAATGTGTAAGGCCACACAGTCAGGCTGTTGCCTTTCTCTTACCTCATCTTCTACCACTTCTAACTTTTGTTCACTTTAGTCCACTGACTTTCCTTACGATTCTCAGACATGATATAGTTTTTCCTGTCTGTGGACTTTCTGTACTTGTCTTCCTGGGCTTTCTGTCAGATCATGTGACTGACTTGTAGTTCAGAACTCCGTCTGAGAGGCCATTCACAATCACCCAATCCAAAGTAGCTATTTGAATTCTCTACTTAATGCTTATCATTATCTGATAACTTTCCCATTTGTTTGTTTACTTGTATTTTTAATCCTTAGAATATGTGAACCATGAGAGCCAGGAACTTTGTGGAACCTGGCATAGAGGAGTTAATCATTAAATATTGGCTGAATAAATGGTGGGCTTGCTTCTTTCTGGAAAGCTGCTGCTTAATCTTTGCCTTCATGAGGGCCTTCTGCTTGGGACTTTAAAAATCCTTTTTCTATAGACATACCTGTTTTCTTTCTCTTAACAGAACTGTGAGAAACTGGGTGAGCTGCTGTTGTGTGAGGCTCAGTGCTGTGGGGCTTTCCACCTGGAGTGCCTTGGATTAACTGAGATGCCGAGAGGAAAATTTATCTGCAATGAATGTCGTACAGGTGAAGTAGATATAGATGGGGTTTTCTTCCAAAGAGGGTTTGAGTTTTAAGTTTTTCAGGAAAAAGTCCCAACATTTATTGCAGACACTTTTTTATGGCAATACTGGGCTAGTTGGTACAGATGCAGATAGGTGCTGTGTGATCTTTGCCTGTAGAGAAGAATACCAAGTGAATAATGAATGGATAGTATAATATAGAGCAAAAGGATTGTAGTAGAGAGAGATTTATAGTGATAAGTGAACAAAGATGAGCCAGTTCCACAGAGGAAGATAACAGAGTTTGGCTTTATTTATTTATTTATTTATTTAAAGATTTTATTTATTTATTTATTTATTTGACAGAGAAAAACAGCCAGCAGGATAGGGAACACAAGCAGGGGAAGTGGGAGAGGAAGAAGCAGGCTGCTAGTGGAGAAGCCTGATGTGGGGCTCACAATCCAGATCCCTGGGGTCACACCCTGAGCCTAAGGCAGACGCTTAACGACTGCGCCACCCAGGCGCCCCCAGAGTTTGGCTTTAAAAGAGATATGGAAATTGGTGTGGGGAAGGGAAGGACAAGAAGGTCCAGTAATGAAAGTATAGAATATTTGGGAAATAGGAGGCATAAGTTAATGTGTTTAGAGTTTAAGATACTTTAGGGAAGAGGCATTGGTAGTGACAAAGAGGGTTTCTGGATTACTGGATTGAACTGAGTGGTGATTACAT
Source organism: Ursus arctos (assembly GCF_023065955.2). Classification (NCBI taxonomy): domain Eukaryota; kingdom Metazoa; phylum Chordata; class Mammalia; order Carnivora; family Ursidae; genus Ursus; species Ursus arctos. The sequence continues at coordinate 62,840,008 of NW_026622819.1, forward strand.
AAATGTGTTTTCTTTCTGATTATTTGTGAAATGTAAACTTAGGATGCTGTACTTTTCTGTGTGTATATCATATGTCAACAAAACTGTTTACCAAAAAAAGGAAAGACATATTTTTAGAGTTATAATATATAGATCAGAAAAGGGTCAGAAACTAAGAATGGTGGATGGAACCACCTGTAAAGTACCTCACAGGCTGTGTTAAGGAGATTGTTCTTTCTTCAGCATTATATGCGAATGTTCCAGCATTTAAGTAGTAAGAAAAAATGGGGGCTGAAAGCTGTTACACTCCTAAGTCATTAAAGCCGCAAGTGTGAATGAACCTGCCCCAGGAGAAAGCATCTGGAGAGTGAGAAAAAGACCAACAAAAGTTCTCAGGGTGTGCTCACATGAAAAAAAAAAACACTGGAGGGTGAGGAGGAGCTAGTCAGAGAATGTCTGTGAAGCCAGGGAGAGTGAGGTGTCGTCAGCAGGGGGCTATGTGGCAAAGAGACCAAGAAGGTTCTGGGGTGATAAGACGCTGTTATATTTGGCGGTGAAAAAAGGCTTGACTTTTTGTCAGAGGGTGCCACACTAAACCTGGTTGAAGAGCAAATGGATAGCAGTATATACTACTTACAGAAGCTTGATATCCATGGAAAAGAGGGCAGTAGCTGAAGGGAGGATATTCTAGGGTCAAGAGTAAGAAAGTGTTTGTAGGATGAATGTTAAGAACCACATTGGGAAATAAATTCCTGCAACAGGAGAGGGAAGAATTAGTGGAGTGCAGGTACAAAGTGACAGGAGAGAATAATCTTGAAGAGACGAAAAGATAAAAGAGGAATGTACCTTGGAGTTGGGAGGCAGAATAAGGAAGCCAAAGTTTTTTCTTAGTTTGGTGAGAATGTTGGGGGAAAGGTGGTTTCTAACTTGAAGGGTAGAGTGTAGGTTTAGAGTAGCTCCTATGGGAACAAGAGACAGAATTAACGTCTGTCTGTAAATCAGTGGCTGTGTCATATTGAGTTATCTCCTCTTTCTGCCACTGCTTTTAGCAATGTGGGAATAAAAGCTGGAAGACAAGATAGTTGTGAGGTTATTTTGCCTCCTGCACAGTGGGCATGTGATCATTATGGGAAATAGTGCCATCCAGCCCTATAAATGAAATATAGGGGAAAAAATTTAGGTATGTGCATATCTCTTATCCTAATCTTAGGAAGATTTTGCCTTTTGTACAGATAATCCAGTTTTGCTAGTCTTATCTTTATTACAATGTGATATTCTCTGAACAAGTTATGGCAAAGGTATTTTTTAAAGAATTAACCTTACTGAAGTATAATTTACCTTCTATAAAATGTGCTAGTTTTAATGTTTTGATAGGTTTTGATAAAATTTATATACACCTGTGTAACCACAACCACAATGAAGATTGAGAAAATTTCATTTCCATTGCTCCAGACGTTCCCTTGTAGTTAGTCCCAGTTGATCCTTATGCCCCTCATTCCCCCCCCCAATCTATTTCAGGCAAACAAGGATCTGCTTTCTGTAACTACACATTAGATTTATCTTTTTAAGAGTTTCATGTAAGTGGAACAAAATGTATGTAGTTTTTTTGTGTCTGGCTCAGTGTAATGTTTTTGACACTCATCTGTGTTCATGTGTGTATCAGTATTTCATTCTCTTTCTTGCAACAGCTTTATTGAGGTATAGTTGCTGTACAGTAAACTGCACAAAGTGTAATTTGGTAAATTCTGACATGTGTGTGTTCATACCCCTGTGAAACCATCCCTCAGCGTAGTTAATTTGCGATTCATCAACATTGTTGTAGGTACTGAGAGTTCGTTCCTTCTTATTGCTGGGTAGTACTCCATTGAACAGATGTATCACAGTTGGTTTATTCATTTATCTATTGATGTACATTTGGGTTGTTCTCAGGTTGGGGTATTATTAATAAAGCTGCTGTGAGCATTCATGGCTTTGCATGGATACATTTTCTTTTTACTTCTGTAAATACGTAAGGGCAGAATGGCATGATAGGTATATGTTAACTTTTTAAGAAACATCCAAACTGTTTTCCAAAGTGTTGGTACCATTTTACATTCTTAACAGGAATGTATGAGAGTTTCAGTTCTTCCACATCCTCATGAACTTGGTATTGTCAGTCTTTTTAATTTTAGCCATTTGGACAGATGAATAGTGGTATCTCATTGTGGTTTTAGTGTGCATTTCCTAATGGCAGATGATATTGTGCATCTTTTTAATGTGCTTTTTTGCCGTTTTCCCTGAGGAAGTATCTGTTCAAATCTTTTTTTCCTAATTAGGTTGTTTATTTTCTTACTGTTGAGTTTTAAGAGTTCATTATATATATTCTGGATACAAGTTATTTATCAGATACATACTTCTAAATTATTCTACTAGTCTGTGGGTTGGTTTTGAAGAGGTTTTTAATTGAATATGAAGTTGTTCATCAGTTTGTTCTTTTTAGAGATTTTGCTTTGGTGTCATATTGAAGAAATCTTGCATAACCCAATATCACAAAGCTTTTCTTTGTTTTCTAATGAAAATTTTATAGTTTTAGGTTTCATCTTTCTGTCTAAGGTCTGTTTTGAATTAATTTATATGACATGAGGTAGAGTTGCTGTTATTTTTGAGGGTAGCAGATTTTACCCTGGTTTTAGTCAAGATGAATAGAGTAAGAATAAGGGAGTCATTTCTTATTGCTTGTGGCTTACCCTATTTTCCTAATATGGAGTGACCACACCATAATTTAGGTTATTCCAATTTAATAATGTCATCAGGCAGTATGTAGTTTGCTTATTTCCAAATGGATAATTAAAGTTTTGTCTTAAAATCATTATTAGCTGGGTGATCTTATTGTTTGTAGGTAAGGTGGGGGTTTTGTTTGTTTGTTTGTTTGTTTGTTTGTTTGTTTTTAAATGAATTCCTTTTTCCAGCAAGTGTCAGGGGCAAGATTCATATTCAGGTCTGTCTCTCAACCCTGGGCTCTTTCCCTTACTTTGTGTTGCTTCTCAGAGAGAGGTAGTTGTTTCTTTTCTTTTCTTCTCCCCCTACCCTTTTCTTAAACTTTGTATTACAGAAATCCTCAGACATTTACAAAAGTAGGACAGTGTAAAGAATCCCCACATATTCATCATTTAGCTTCAGTAGTTATCAGTTTTCTGCCTCTGTTTACCCATATATTTCTATTTATTTTTTATTTGTTTCAGGGGTACAGGGCTGTAATTCATCAGTCTTATATAATACCCAGTGCTTTACCCATATATTTCAAAAGGTCTAAGACAACTTAAAAAAATACCTGATGTGTAGCAAAATTATACAGCAACTTTTTTTTTTTTTAAAGATTTTATTTATTTATTCGACAGAGATAGAGACAGCCAGCGAGAGAGGGAACACAAGCAGGGGGAGTGGGAGAGGAAGAAGCAGGCTCATAGCGGAGGAGCCTGATGTGGGGCTCGATCCCATCACGCCAGGATCACGCCCTGAGCCGAAGGCAGACGCTTAACCGCTGTGCCACCCAGGCGCCCCTATACAGCAACTTCTATGTGTCACCTACTGCCTAGTCCCATTTTCAGATTTTCCCATATGTCTCAAAGATGTATTTTTACAGTATTTTAATCAAGATCCAAATAAGACTGCCTTTATTGTATTTTTTGATATGTCTCAAATTTCTTTTAATCTACAACAGTACACCCCCCTCCTATTTTTTAATGTCATTTATTTGTTGAGACGGTGGTCATTTGTTCTGCCAAATTTTCCGCGTTGCAAATTTGGTTGATTGCATCTTTGAGGTGTCCTTTTAATTTGTTGCTCTATCTTCCCTATTTCCTGGAAACTTGTAGCTAGATCTAGAGGCTGGATTAATTTCAGGTCCGTTTTCTTCTGGCTGGAATGCTTTGTAGGTAATGTGTACTTCTGTTGTGTCACATAAGCAAGCATGTACCGTCAAGAGTTTCTCACTTAGTAATGATCTTAAGGTTGTTCAGTAGGTTCATGGTGTCAGTCTGATCAGTGTATTACAGGGTTCTTTACTGTGATATTGTGATTTAAAATAAATACATATTTTGGTCTTTCCCTTGTGGCACAGAGCTCTCAAAACCTTGGCCTCTCCGAGTGGTGAGAGTGATAAAGATGTCCTTTGTGTGTGTTTTATTATGTTAATAAAAGACACACCTGAGGATGGGGGCTTGATTGCCAGGAGAACCAACCTTATGATTAGAGGGCTAGAACTCTCAGTCCTATCCCCCAAATCTCTAGGGAGGAGAGGAGTCTGGAGGTTGAGTCAATCCCCAGGCGAATCGCTTAATCAGCCTATGCAATGAAGTCTCCCTTCAAAACCTCAAAGGATGGGTTTGGGAGAGCTTCTGGATTGTTGGTGGGTGTGTGGAGATTCAGAATAAAGTGGTGCTGTTGGAGAGGCCATGAAAGCTCCACACCCTTTCCTCATACCTTGCCCTGTGCATCTCTTCCAGCTAGCTATTCATGAGTTTTATCTTTTCATGATAAACTGGTGATCCAGTAAATAAAATGTTTCTCTTAGTTCTCTGAGCCATTCTAGCAAATTAATCAATCAACCTCTGATTTATAGCCAGTCAGAAGTATAGGTGACAACCTGGACTTGAGACTGGCATCTAAAGCTGGGGGCAAGGGCCATCTTGTAGAACTGAGTCCTTAACCTGTGGGATATGATGTTACTTCCAGGTATATAGTTTCAGAATTCAGTTGAATTGTAAGACACCCAGCTGGTGTTGGGAGAATCGCTTGATGGTACGGAGCCCCCCCCACCCCACCCCTTTTTGGAACTTGGTACAGAATTGTGTACTTAACAAACTTTTTATCTAATAGTTTAGCATTGGATGAATTCTTAAATTGGTGTTAATTTATTACCTTCCTTTTGTTTCTCAGGAATCCATACCTGTTTTGTTTGTAAGCAGAGTGGGGAAGATGTTAAAAGGTGCCTTTTGCCCTTGTGTGGAAAGTTTTACCATGAAGAATGTGTCCAGAAGTATCCACCCACTGTCATGCAGAACAAGGGCTTCCGGTGCTCCCTTCACATCTGTATAACCTGCCATGCTGCTAATCCAGCCAGTGTTTCTGCATCTAAAGGTATGGGTTTCTCACATGGACTCGTCTAATTGTAAAACCTTGGTTTCATTGGTAGTTTGTATTTCCAGGTGCGATGTGGCATGTCTCTCTTCATGGCCTCTCTAGCTTTTGTCAGAGTACCAGCATTTTATGTGAGAGAGAACAAGATAATGGACTATTCCATTGGTTCCCACATTGTATTCTGTGGAGCCCTGTTGTTATGTGGTGGTTTCAAATATTTGGATTTCATGTGATACTTAGTTTGAGAAAGTGTTCGACTGTACATCTTCCTCTCCCTACTACATTAGACTAAAGTGCATTCTTTTCCTATGGACCCTTTATATCTGTGTGTGTCAGATGTGATATTATTCAGGCATGAATTTAGGATAGGATTGAGGTTTTGTTTTGTGTTGATTGTTTCGTTTTTTTTTAAATTGGAAACTTCTCTCCTGAAACCTCTTTCCTGCTTTATAGTTAGGTTGAGAGCTGAGCTTCCAAAGGTGCCTGTGGGAATATAGGTAGAGTTAAGCTTTTACGTCTATTCTCATTGGGAAGACAATCATTTATTTCTGTTGGATAATAATGGGATCTCTAACTAATTTTTCCTAAGCCAAATACTATGTCTCCACTGTTAAATGCTTGTATGCGCAAAGAGCCCCTACTTCTCTCATAGGGGATTGAGCAGGAAAAATTTACCAGTATTCTGACTTCCTTGTAATTAGACTGGCAGTATGTTTTATAATATGATTTCCTGAGCCTGTAGATCTCATCGGTCTTAAATACAGTAATTTCACTCACTTGATCAGAATTACAGTTTAACCATCAGTTTATCTTCCCCTTTTCAGTTGTTATTATAGTTTGCATTTAGGTGGTTTGGTAATGGTTTTTAGTAGGTGATGTATATTAGAGGACATATTTTATCTGGAAGGGGTGAAAAGGTTCATTTACCTAAAAGTTTAGGCTTTAAGAATCACACAGTACCAGGCAACGAAAGCAAGCATTAGTCTTTCTCCTAGCTGACCTTTTATTCAGATTGTGCACATCCCCCCTATTTAGTTTCAGGCTGATGCCAGGTTTCCTAGGAGTCAGGGCAATGGATTCAATAGAGCTTTCCTTGGTGAGGCAGGCTCACCTAACAGTTGTGGGTTGTGACTCCTTGTGGCAACTTATCACATAGCTCCCATCTGAGCTTTTCTTAGTGAATTGTTTATTTTATGATCCCTTGGAGTAGTGCCTCCTTCTATTAGTGACATTTTCTCAGTGCTGACAAAGAGATTTCAGTAACTCATGTTGCTTTTATGTTTAATCTCTTTTGTTTTTCTTTTACTCCTGGTTTTCCTGCTTCTTGTAATTTTAGGTCGTCTGATGCGCTGTGTCCGCTGCCCTGTGGCATACCATGCCAATGACTTTTGCCTGGCTGCTGGGTCCAAGATTCTTGCATCTAATAGTATCATCTGCCCTAATCACTTTGCACCTAGGCGGGGCTGCCGAAATCACGAGCATGTTAATGTTAGCTGGTGTTTTGTATGCTCAGAAGGTAAGACATGGCTGCTTAATGTACGAATAGTCTAAAAAGAGATTAATACAATATTCTAATTGCAACAAAAATAATTTTCTTCACATTGCTACTAGAGAAATACTGAAGTAATGTTCTGAATTAGTGATAACATAGCAGAACGTTTAATCTTGGTTTTTTTCCCCAATAGGGAGAGGTTTTATTTTATTTTTTTGAAGAATGACCTTATTTTTATTAAAATGATGAACAAATGAAGGGCGCCTGGGTGGCGCAGTCGGTTGAGCATCTGACTCTTGGTTTTGGCTCAGGTTGTGATCTTAGGATAGTGGGATCGAGCCCTGCCTTGTGCTCAGCTCTTAGCATGGAATCTGCTTGGGCTTCTCTCTCTGCCCATTCCCCTGTCCCCACTCCCGCGTGCATACATGTGTGCACACACACTCTTTCAAATAAAGAAATAGATCTTTAAAAAAATAAGATAAGCAAACAATAAAAAGACAAGGGAAAGGGAATAAAATCACCCTTGGAAATGGGGGAATATGATCAAATGGTACAAACTTCCAGTTAGAAGATGGGTAAGTTTGGGCGACTTAATATACAGCATGGTAACTAGTTAATAATACTGTATTATATATTTGCAAGCTGCTGAAGAGAGTAGATCTTAAAAATTCTCACTACCACCAAAAAGAAAAAAATTGTAACTATGTGAGGTGTTGGGTGTGTTACCTAACCTTACGTCAGCCATCATTTCATAGTATATACATGTATCTAGTCATTCTGTTGTACACTTTAACCTTACCCAATGTTATAAATCAGTTATAGCTCAATAAAGCTGGGGGGGGGAGAGGAAAGATAAACTGGAAATGAATGAATGATTGATCAATCCTAAATTGTCCCAAGTCCCACCATCATAAAAAACCATTGCTTAATTTTAAGTGATACTACTTTAGACATTTGTGCACATATCCGGATAGCAGGGGTAGATATCTAGATAGAAACAGTTGTAGAAGATGGTATTCTATCGTACAATTGTGTTTCTTTCTTGTTAAATCATTTATTCATGAATTTAAAAGGATGAAACAAAGAGAAAATGAAGGGATTTATGAATGTCTGTAAAATGTTTCTTCACTGTTAGGAATATTAATTCCTAGACGTTCTTCTAAGGTGGAGGAAAAATAAATGTTATATCTTTTTTTTTCTTTAAACTTAAAACATACTTCTCCTTTAGAATAGTCAGTGTTATGCTTCTTACATACATTTTCTTTCCATTTTTCACAGCCTGATTTTTATTAGTTATTTTAAGTGGATGATGTAGTCATCATCACCAGTCTATTTACTGTGGTGTTTTTATAGTTCACGTTTCCTTATTCTGATTGTTCTTGTGGTGGACTGAGCTGCTAGGATATGCCCACAGGTGCTGTAATTCTCTGCTGAGTTTATTCGTCAATTGCCTTGTATACCATAAGCCTGTGTTGGATTGCTATAAAACGTTTAAGCTATATTTCTTTTTCTGAGACTGTTGTGGACGTTGACTCACAATTTTTTCTGATGTTAAGGGTGACACCATTTCTCTTACCTAGTTTCTTCATTACTTTTTTAATTGACGAAATTTTGTTGATTAGTAATTTGGGGGGGAACAACTCAGTTTTCTGTTTTTGAATACTTATTGGTGATGTAATTTCATGAAAACTTGGCTGGTTATGAACATTTTGAGGGACTTTATTTGTTTGTTTATTTATTTATTTGAGAGAGAGCGTGTGCTCAAATGGAGGAGAGGGACAGAGGGAGAGGGAGAATTTTAAGCAAGCTCCACATCCAGCCCGAGCCCAATGCAGGGCTCAGTCTCACGACCCTGAGATCATGAGCTGAGCTGAAATTAAGAGTCAGATTCTTAACCAACTGAGCCACCCAGGTGCCCTCTGAGGGACGCATTTGAAAAGTCAACATGTATAATTGAATGAGCATCCCTTTTGATAAATTTGGATATACTGAATAGTGCTAAAGCCAAAAAAAGTTTTTTTGACTGCTTTATGTGATTGAAAATGGTCAATTTGGACTTTTTTGTGTGTGTTCTTAGATATATGTAACATGACAATTTAAGGAAAAGTTATACTTAACTGACTAGAGTTTACACCAGGCCATGGTTTGAGTCCTCAAACTATGCTACTAATATAGAGTAAATAAAAAGAATGTTAAGTGCAGCTGTGGGTAGAAAGGGCACCTTTGGTGTGGAGATGTTTTAATTCACAAAGCGGGCATTGTTTTTGTTCTTACAACCCTGCTCCTTATAACACAGTCTTGTGGTAGGCACTGCTGCTTCTTTAGTGTACCACCCTTCTTTTGTTTAGAAGAAGGTTAACGATAAGAGTTCTGGTATTTAATAGCATTTCAATACAACTTTCTATAATCCTAGTCTTAGACTAAAAACAGGTTTCTGGGAGGCTGAAGTGTAAGCTCCAAAAGTTTCCTACATTTCTTGGCGATGGGATGATGAAGCACTTTGAGCATTAGAACGTTTCCTTTTCTTTTTCTTTTTTTAGAGAGAGAGAGAATTTTATGGAGGCTCCACAGCCAGGATGGAGCCTGACGTGGGACTTGATCTCACAACCCTGAGATCATAATCTAAGCTGAAATTCCGAGTCGGATGTTTAACTGATTGAGCCACCCAGGTGTCCCAGGATTAGACCATTTCTAATTCCAGAGTGGGCTGAAATGAATGAGATGGTTTAGAGTCAGGGTGCCCATGTGATGGCATTCCTGACACTGAGCGTTCCAGCTGAAAAGCTACTGAGTCCAATAATGGATACTCATAATGATAACTGAGTCCCCTAGGAAACTTAGCTGCAGCAGCAGCCCTCAAAGTGTGATCCATGATCTTGGGGAAGGGGTAAGGACCCAGAGGCCCTTTTAGGGGCTTCCATGAAATCATAACTCTTTCCATAATAGTAATAAGATATTACGTGCCTTTTATAGTTTGTTGACATTTGCACTGATGGTTCAAAACCAGTGGTGGGTAAAACTGCTGGCACCTAATACAGATCAAGGCAATGACTTTAAACCATACAAGTAGAATCAGTCATTGTACTTTGTGTCACCACACTCAATTTAAAAAAAAAAAAAAAAAAGGAAGTTTCACATAAGAATGTCCTTGAATAAAATTTATTAATTTTATTAAATCTCAACCCTCAGGTGAACACTGTTTTAATATTCTGTTATGATAAAATAGGAAGTACACATAAAGTGTTTCTGTTGCATACTGATGGTTAAGTCAAAGCACTCATGCAGTTGAGTGGCACCTGTGTGGTGCAGTCGGTTGACTGTCCAATCCTTGGTTTCAGCTCAGGTCAAGACCTGGGGTTCATGAGATTGAGCCTTTGTGTTAGGCTCCCTGCTTGGTGGGGAGTCTGCTTGGGATTCTCTCTCCCTGTTCCCTCCCCCAGCTGTGTTGTGTGCTCTGTCCCTCTCTCTCCCTCTTAACTCAAGTAAATAAATCTTTAAAAATAAAATATTTGCAAAAATGTTAAACACTGTTTTTTATTTTGGAAAATACAGCTATTTTTCACCAAAAAAATGTTATTTATGTTAACATAATAGATTTATTGTTTTTTTTTAAGTGAATTAATAAATGTTTTAAAAATTTCTTAGTTTTGGTTCTGTTTAGTAAGTTCAGTATTTTTTTTTTTTTAAGATTCTATTTATTTATTTGACAGAGATAGAGACAGCCAGCGAGAGAGGGAACACAAACAGGGGGAGTGGGAGAGGAAGAAGCAGGCTCATAGCAGAGGAGCCTGATGTGGGGCTCGATCCCATAACGCCGGGATCACGCCCTGAGCCGAAGGCAGACGCCCAACCGCTGTGCCACCCAGGTGCCCCAATAAGTTCAGTATTTTTAGCCTATATAAACAACACTTCTTTGGGAGTCTCCATCATTTTTCAAGAGTATAAAGTTATCCTGAGACCAGAAAGCCTGAGAACTGCTGGTCCTACTATCTAATATCTAAGATTCTCCTGCTATTGGACAACAGGGAAAGAATAGAGCCTTAGGACATTTTTGCCCATGTATAGGAGAAAGCTGAAGGTGATCATTAAGAGTATTAGGACAGTAATATGGTAAACTGCTAAATTGAGAGGAACCAGTTCCTGGAATTCAGCAGTGTGCTTAAATTTTTTCTCTTACCTCTTCCACGAAATGTCACTTTTCCTCTTTTGGCTTCTTTTGATGTTGCATGTCATTTTCCCTCTTTTGTCTTACTGTCTTTCTCCTATACATGTCCTTTACTGCCACCAGATAAACACTTCTGCCTATCTCCCATCCATCTATCCAGATTAATGCTGTTGATTTCTTTTCTCATATTCTCTCTCATCTCATATCATATTATGTCATTCCCTGCAAAACTGTTTGCCACTATTTCCCCTCAGCTCTGTCCTTAGCCTTTCTTCAGTGGGTATTCTTATGCGCAGATTTCTTCTCGTGCTATATAACCTCCTTGTAAGGCCTAGTGCAGAGCCTTATTGTACATGAAATATTTCTAGTGTGTTGTGAAAACCAGCTTAGTGAAAGGAAGATTCTTCTACCAAGTCTATATAGTTGGCAAATTATACTGGTAATCAGATTGTGACTCAGCAGATAACTAAGCATAAATAGGACATATTCTAGAAGGTATATTATTGGGGTAGGTAAATTATGTGACTGTACCTCACTCTTATGTCCCATGCTGAAATTGTTCGACTCACCCAATGAAATGCACAAGAATAGCTAAATATGAGTTTCAGAGCAGAGAGTACAGGCTGTATATATTGAGTAAACAAGTTCTTCAAACTTACTGTAGCAACAGACTTTTTTCCAAATGAAATATCACTGAATCAAGCTTCAGTATACAACAGGGAGAAAAGGAGAGCTTCTCTAATTGAAAAGGAGTTGGGTCTTAAGCACACAGCCCTGGCCCCAAGAAAATAAACACCCCAGAGCTTGTTTTAAGAGCCTGCTGTAGATGATTGAGAAAAGGAAAAAGTCAGCATGGGTAGGATGGTGTCACAAATTTAAGTTTTTTATAGGATATTATGAGACAAAAGGGGCACAGTAAAACCCAGATGGGTGTGGATATATACTTTGCTAAGGCTTTATCCCCCACTAACTCTTTAGGATGAGACTTGGACTTATATGCTTGAGTCTAGCATGTTTGACATATTCTCATTTCTGGTATAACAGGGTATTTATTATATTCCTTAAGTATGAATCCTCTTTATCTGAAATTTTTTATAGTCTGCAACATGAGGATTTCAGCTTCAGATATATAAATTGAGTCACTCTGAAAATCTTTAGGAAGTGAAGATTCATTATCATTGCAATATATGTAATTATCCTGTTTGAAAAACCTCAGTGGAGAGGGGAAAACATTTATTTAACTGAAGTTTAGGCAACTAACCACATTAGTACCTATTATTTTTGTCACCAGTGAAAATCACAGATATTTCGGTTGTAGATACCTTAAATATTTTGCAATCATTGTCACTGCTAGATCTTATTTTTGTATTACAAAGAAACATATATAACTCTAATCTCTTGTTCTAACATTTTGATGATTATACCTTAATGTAACAGTGTCCTTTTAATCTATGTGTTAGGTTTAAGCGTTTATGTTATTCTGAAAAGAGCCCATAGGTGTCAGAGTGCCAAACATAAAAAAGATTAAAGAGTTAGTAATTTAAAAAGAGGGAAGGAACTGACCATATGGGGACTACTTATGTGTCAGACATTACTGGGCCATTTATTCACTTGTTTAGTCTTCAATTAGGTGTGATTATTTACTGTTCGTTGTGGGAAATTTAGCGTGTTGTCTTTTAGTGAAGAGAAAGAAAGAAATGTGTATATGCACATACTTGGCTTTGAGAGGTTGACTTCTGACCTCACTGCCCTAACCTAATTTTGCCAATAGGATCTCCCGTTTATTTGCTGTGACTATAATAAACCCTCAGGGTTGTGATTCACAGAAATATTGGGAGAGGGAATAAGTGCTCTTGTAGAAAAGTCTTTCTGAATAACTAATTAAATTACTAAGCCCTTCACTGGGAGATAAATAATTGGTTAGGAGCAAAAGCTGTTTCAGCTGGGTCATTATATGCAGCCTTGTGATTCTGAGTGCCAGATTTTTTGATTCCCACAGGAGGCAGCCTTCTGTGCTGTGATTCTTGCCCTGCTGCTTTTCATCGTGAATGCCTGAACATTGATATCCCTGAAGGAAACTGGTATTGCAATGATTGTAAGGCAGGCAAAAAGCCACATTACAGGGAAATTGTCTGGGTAAAAGTTGGACGATACAGGTGAGTGAGCATAAAGGAGATTGGCAGTGATTTCTTTTACCATCCTATCCTCTGTTTCTCGGGATCTCAGATACAGTGTTTAATTCTTTTTCTCTTCTCTTTTCTTCTCTTTCTTTCTTTCTTTTTTTTTTTTAATTTTCCTATTAGGCAAGGTCCACCCCTCTCCCCATTAATTTTCATTATAAAAGAAAAAAACTCATTTTTATATTTTGTGATTATATGAATAATACATATTCTCTGTAGAAAATTCATTAATGAAAGCAAACCATAACAAACAAGGAAGATTACATTGCTAACAGTTTGACATATTTACTTGGAGACATACCAACGCATATACCCTCAAAATAATTGGCCTTATATTTTATACTCAGTTTTGTGTCTTTTCCTTTTTAAAATTATTCTTACTGAACATGGAGCATACAAAAGAATATAACATGCATGATTTAAAAGAATCAGAAAGGAACATCTGTGTATGTACCTCCCATTTAAAGAAATAGCACATTGCTGGTACTTTTGAGGCTCCCTCCATGACCCTTTCTGAATCCACTTTCTCCCTACCCCTGGAGGTAACCTCTATTCTGCATTTTGCGTTTTTTATTCCTTTGCCTTGCTGTAATGGTTTACCAAATATATAATGTTTTCTGCATGTTTTAGACCTTTTCATAAAGAATAGTTGCTATATTTTCCTGCAACTTGCTTTTTTCATTTACTGTTATACTCCTGAGATTTATAGCAGTTAGTGCAGTACTGTAGTTCATACTTTGTTGTTCTACGTTTCTTCTTGATATAATCTCACAATATAGTGCAGTTCATTTATCCATTCTCCTCTTTGGACTATGAGCATTTTGTCAATGTTCCTTATTGAACATGCACCGTTTTTCTAGGAAAGGGGTTTCCAGCTTAAATAGCTAATACCAAATTGTCTTCCTAAAGCGAATATAAAGCATTGATTTATATGCTTTTTATTTTATTTTCAGGGGGCATTTCTTGGCGTTATTTTCTGTACCCCTCACAATTATTGAAACTTTTACTTTTTAAAGGCCAAATTGTATTTCGTTGTATCATATACTGTAGTTCCTTTATCATTCCCTAAATGTTGAGCATTTAGAGTATTTCCAGGTTTTCATTCTTATATACTTCAGTGAACATTATAGTCAAAGCTTTGTTTATATCTTCTATGAGATAATTATTATTTATTGTTAAATTATTATTTCCTTAGTAGATTCCTTAAAGTAAAATTACTGAGTCTAAAAAGTGTATATGTGAGCACATCTGTGAGAGTGGCCATTTTCATGTTTTCAGTACATATGACTTATTCTTTAGTTAGATTGTAAAAATGCACTAGGTTGGACTTCCATGTAGATAGGCAGACATTGCTGTTCCTTATTCCTGTGCTAAGGTAGGTCATTTTCCTAGTGTCTTGCAGTCTTCTAAAGGTTTCCTTCTTTGTTTCCACCTTTCTCAGGTGGTGGCCAGCTGAGATCTGCCATCCTCGAGCTGTACCTTCCAATATTGATAAGATGAGACATGATGTGGGCGAATTCCCTGTGCTCTTCTTTGGGTCTAATGACTATCTGTGGACGCATCAGGCCCGAGTCTTTCCCTATATGGAGGGGGATGTGAGCAGCAAGGATAAGATGGGCAAAGGAGTGGACGGGACATATAAAAAAGGTAACTTTATCCTTTTTTGTTTCTCAGGCCAACACAGACCTCTATATCTATTCTGTATCTACAGACCCAAGTGTCTATTCTGTTATGTGTTAGAATTCACATATGTTCCATTAGCAGCTGTGTTCTGCTCTCTGGGTCAGCTACAGGATTTTATAGGAAAGTTGATCCACATTATTCATTATTTTTGAGCCTAATCTTTACGTAACAGGAATTTCCTTGAGGGAGGTTTTTTGTCTTAGCAGTTCTGTTTTCTCAGCATCTTATCAAGTACTGGAGCTTTGGAACTGTTTCATAGCTTAAGCCCTGTGGTTTGCTAGACAAGAATCAGAATCTCTAGTAGAGTTGTCTTTGTTCCAAGGAAGTTACAGAGTCGTTAATAGAGCAAAATGATACAGTGAAAGTCAAAGCATAAATGTTCTGAATCAAAGATTTTTTTAAAGCTGGCATAGCAGCAAAAGAGTGGGGACATTTGGGGTAGACAGGGTTGAGTCAACTATGAGCCTCAGTTTTCTCTTACTATATAATGAGTAAAGGTTGCTCTGAGAATTCAGTGAGGTAATAAAAACATCAACTGGCAGAGCACATAGTTGGTATCCCATTAATGATAATTATCTTCTTCCTAGCTGTCCCTTGAAAGGCAATATAGGTATCTCTTGTTAATCGAATATATTTGGACATTGAAGTATATAGATTTTGTATGGTGAGGTGGAGATTCTAAGCAGGTGAAACTTTGTCATAAGGTGAAGATTCAAAGAAAAGTAAATAGGCGAAACTTCCTGGACCCATAGGGAACAAGTTTCACAAAGGTTCCATTTGCCTCATGTCATTTCAGTGGGTCCTCACTTATCTATTGGCCATGTGGTTTCTGTGTAGATAAGGGTTATTAGTATTAACACTATAGGAGCTTGGCTCTTGAGTTTTGTAGTCTTAGATGGTTAGGGACCACTTGACCAATGTCTTTGCTTGTGTAGAGCTGGACACCACAGAGGCTGGGGGAGAAGGAGAAGTTGTAAGGAATACCACAAGTCTGATCCTGCTGAATCTCCGGGATTCTACCCATCCTTCCTTCCTTCCTTCCTTCCTTCCTTCCTTCCTTCCTTCCTTCCTTCCTTCCTCTCTCTTTCCCTCTCTCTTTCCCTCTTGCTTTCATTCATTCATTCATTCATTCATTCAGATATTATTTATTTATTTGTGAGAGAGAGAGAACAAGTGTGCACGCAAAGCAGGGGGAGTGGCAGGCAGAGGGAGAAGCAGGCTCCCTGCTAGCAAGGAGCCTGATGTGGGACTCAATCCCAGGATCCTGGGATCATGACCTGAGCCGAATGCAGACACCCACCGACTGAGCCACCCAGGCATCCCGATTCTGCTCTTTCTGTGCCTCAACCCTGGGCTGGCTGGGTGCCTCTGCCTTCAAGGAATACATGTTTTTATGGGGGAATTGAACACAGATACAAGCAGTCAAAATGTTACTCATTGCGTGTTGTGGCAGAACTGTGTATGGTATGCTATGGGAACAGACCAAGAGGAAGCGTTAACTGTGCTGGGGATCAAAGTTTGGAAGTCATGGGTTGGTTTTTTTCCAGGTGGTTTTGAAGAGTGAATCTTAATAATAATAATTATCATTTGTTGTTTGCCAGGCCCTGTTCGGTTGTTTTCTGCTTTAAGTCCTTGTGGCAACAGTATAAGTTAGATGTCATTATCCTTACCTTACAGATGAGAAAACTGAGGCACATAAAAGTTAAATTACTTGCCCAAGGTGCCAGTACCAGTAAGTGATAGAGGAACGTTTCAAACTCTAGCATTCAGGCTCTAGAATCCAAACTCTTCACCCCTACACTGATGGCGAGGAAGTTAACAAATGAAAATGTTGTTAACAAGACAGCGCATGTGAAAGCATACATTAAATCTAACATGTTGAGTGAGTGACCTCTAGCTATGTGGTATAGTTTAAGATGGGGTTGGGGGAACACAGGACTGTTAGCCTGAAAAGGTGGTAGGTAAGTTACATGGCCAGAGCAGAGTTTTTAGAAATCTTTGAGTTTTGGGACCATAGAAGGTGAGAGCCTGTGGCCAGGGATGGCCTTGTGAGGTTGCTGTTTTGGTAGTTCCAGGCAGAGATGACAAGATTGACACAGTGAAGTGTCCCTGGGGTGGAGAGGATGATGGGTACTTGAATAGACATTAAGTAGACAGACTAGGCAGGACATGCTGAATAATAGAATGAAGAAAGGAGTGATTATTTACAAACAAACAAACAAACAAAAACCCCAACTTAGAGGACTCTAGCCAGCAAAAGCTCTGTTAGATGTTTAACAGGGAAATGGAGAAAGGGGATGGACCAAAGGGGATATTTTCTTTAAAGAATTGACAGAATATGGGGAAAGCTACAGAGAGGAAAAAGGGAGAAGAATTGGAGTTCTTTTCAGAATTTTTAATCTAGGTTACAAGGAATGAATTTTTAAAAAGAAGAATGAATTAAAAATTTGTTTTAAGTGGAAAAGAATGAGAATCTTAAGATTTTGTTGGACTTCTAAGATATTATAATCTTTTAAGCATATGAAAGTACAGGACTTGAATACAAATCAGCTATGAAGATCTATATATCATTACAGCTAATAGTTGATATTTACAGAATGAATCTTAGGAGAGGAATAGGACAGGTGCTATTTAGAGAATTAGGCAAGAAGGAGAGGAAAACTTCAACTTTGAATTTCTTCCAGAGGAATGCATGTTACTTGGCACCTAGGAGACAGAATGTTTCTGGAGGCAGGAGGTTCAGAACTGAGGAAAGAATTAGGCTTAATTAAGCACGGTGACTTTGCTGAGCAGATGCAGTCTCGTTGTCATTAGAAGATGTTATTTGTGGGCTTTTTCAGATCATTTAGCCGGATTTGTTTTTGTTTTAAATTTTCCTCTGAAGGTGGTAGTCTATATCGTGCCATGTAGTGGTAGATTATTTTTTGTCTTAATGCTATATCTGAATACCCTGGGACTATAAATTAACTTGAAAATAGCAATCATATGTACTTCTTAGTTTTCCATATAGTGTAGGCTGATTTTTTTTTTTAAGATTTTATTTATTTGTGAGAGAGCGAGCATGTGTGGAGGTGGGGGGGGGAGGGAGAAGGAGGCTCCCCATTGAGCAGGGAGCCCTATGCAGGCCTTGATTCCAGTACCCTGAGATCATGACCTGAGCTGGAGGCAGACACTTAAATGACTGAGCCACCCAGGCACCCCAGTGCTGGCTGATTTTTGTCTAAACCATGGATTTTCTCCAACTTCAAAGGGAAAAAAAGGCGAAATAAATAACTCCACCCAAAGTTAAGTGACTTGTGCTGTGTGTTTTCTTAGCTCTTCAGGAAGCTGCAGCAAGATTTGAGGAGTTAAAGGCCCAAAAAGAGCTAAGACAGCTGCAGGAAGACCGAAAGAATGACAAGAAGCCGCCACCTTACAAACATATAAAGGTGAGAAAACACTGCAGGAGACTCTGTCTCCAGAAGAGACCCCGTTATAGAGTGCTGTCTTCCTGCTCTGTTCATGAAGAAGACTGGAAGCACAAGCGCAGTTGCTTTTAGGTAGAGGTATGAACTTGAAAGAAGATAAGAAAAAGTTCTAGAGCACCATTCCTAGCACATTGTCTGTAGTTTATAAAAAGTCAATTGTGTGTTGATAACTTTTTCTGTTGCCCTGGAAAGTCTTCTTATAGAAGTGAACTGGATTAGAGTCTGTGCACAGGCAACATCTTGCAGTTTGAAGGGGATTCGAGAACCATGATAAAAAATGATAAATAGCCCTGAGATAGTATGAATAATACACATGGTAAGTATTCTTGGTAATGGTTGACACTAAAGATATTTTAAGTAACCACTATGATTAGGTTTCCCAAGGTCAGGAGGATTCGTGTTAGGTGTACCTAACCCCTAATGTGCCTAGTGAAAGAGTCATCACCATTTACCATCTGGGTCCAGTGGACCCTTTGTATTTTTTAACGTTTTAAATCATTTTTATGAATAATTTACAGAAGTAAAAAATGAGACTACCCAGGTTCTTGTTGTAAAATATTTGTGGGATGTTATTTCTGATTAAGAATACCGTATTTCTTTTTTGTCAGTAGAAATTCATTGTTAGTGTATCCATTGATATTTGAGTTTCTGAAGTCTTAAGAGTCTGAAGTTTCATGTAGAGATCAATTTCACCACCATCTTTAGAGTCTAATATGGTCAAGTATATCCCCAAGTATTCTATGGGACATATTTAAACTAAAAAAACTTTTTTTTTTTTTAAATCTGAAATTCAAATTTAATCAGGTGTCCTGTATTTTTATTTGCTCAAGAAAGCAACCCTACTAAAAGCAGACTACAAAGATGTTATCCTTAATCTTTCATACTTTCTGGAAAGATGATTTAATACTTTGGGCAATGCAATAGAGAAACTAAAGTGTGACTGTTTCATTGTTGCATGCATAAGCTTTTGTGATTCCATCACTTTTCTGTTTTCTTGTTTAGTCTTTTTTTGGTATAGGTGGGAATCACTGATGAGTAACTATGAATAATGATGAAACAGTAAAATGTTAATGAGATACAGTAGATTAAGAACATGAAAATTCCATAATATAGCTTGGATTTTTTATTTATTTTTTTATTTTATTTTATTTATTTATTTTTTTAAATTATTTTTTATTATATTATGTTAGTCACCATACAGTACATCCCCGGTTTCCGATGTAAGGCTCGATGATTCATTAGTTGCGTATAACACCCAGTGCACCATGCAATACGTGCCCTCCTTACTACCCATCACCGGCCTATCCCATTCCCCCACCCCCCTCCCCTCTGAGGCCCTCAGTTTGTTTCTCAGAGTCCATAGTCTCTCATGTTTCATTCCCCCTTCTGTTTACCCCCCCTTTCTTTATCCCTTTCTTCTCCTACCGATCTTCCTAGTTCTTATGTTCCATAGATGAGAGAAATCATATGATAATTGTCTTTCTCTGCTTGACTTATTTCACTTAGCATTATCTCCTCCAGTGCTGTCCATGTTGCAGCAAATGTTGAGAACTCGTTCTTTCTGATAGCTGAGTAATATTCCATTGTATATATGGACCACATCTTCTTAATCCAGTCATCTGTTGAAGGGCATCTTGGCTCCTTCCACAATTTAGCTATTGTGGACATTGCTGCTATGAACATTGGGGTGCATATGGCCCTTCTCTTTACTACGTCTGTGTCTTTGGGGTAAACACCCAGTAATAGCTTGGATTTTTTAAAGCATTTAATGGATGTACATGGTAGTTGCAGGATAGAATGAGGGTTTTCTTTTTCCTTTAAAAAAAAAAAAAAAGTACATTTACTTTTTGATCTTTAGAAGACCTCTAAGAAAGAATAAAATTCATAAAATATCAATCCTTACAAATAAACCTGCTTAAGAAAAGATACTCAAAACCTAAAATTGGGTCTAAAGGACGCTGGGGTGGTATGCTGAGAGTTAAAGGGAGTTATTGTGCATGGAGATATAACATAGTGCATGGAGTTCTAAGTGTAGTTAGGCCTCGAAAAGGGGAATGGAATCTGGTTCCCACAGTCAGATGCCAGACAACAGCAAGGGAGGCATTTCAGAGTAGCATGTCAAGCACAGAGAACTCCTGGGAGTGATCTATCACAGAATTTAGAAGCCAGCTTCTTTCCTCCAGACCCCCCCTCCCCACCTTTTTAAAAACAAACAAATACATTTCCAGGAAAAGATTTTAGAACAACAGTGGTCATACTTATAGTCTATGGGCCAAATCTGGCCTATTGTGGTGGTGGTGGTGGGTGTATATATATATATATTTTTTTTAAAATAATATATAGATATATAAATATTAATTTAAAATAAATAAATTAGGAGAGGAATAGGACAGGTTAATAACAGTTTAGATCAGATGTTAAGAAAGAATGATTGAAACATCTTTATAGAGAGAAAAGGAGTAGGATGAAACTTTTGCGGAAGGGAGGTCAGGTAAAGATTACCTTGAAACAGGTGTATGTTCTAATGCCGTATGTGTAGAACCTGCAATCTGAGGTGATTGAGTCAGTCCTTACCTTCTGTCCCCTTAGAGTTTGCTTTCCTCGGGGTCGTGACTTCCATTTGCATGTGGTAGGAGTATTCCTCCACTAACAAAAAGTTTATAGGTTTTGTTTTGTTTTTTTAAGATTTTACTTGTTTATTAGGGGGAGAGAGAGAGCACAAGCAGGGGAAGCTGCAGAAGCAGGCTCCCCACTGAGGTGGGAGCCCGACAGGGAGCTCCATCCCAGGACTCTGGGATCTGGACCTGAACCAAATGCAGACCCTTAACCATCTGAGCCACCCAGACACCCCAAGAAGTGTACAGTTTTTGCCAGTATTTTGAAGTATCTGGGAAGAGATCTGGCAGAGTTAACATCCTTGTAAGGTGTTACGAAGAACTGGGTTGAGGACAATATATTTCTGCAAACAGGTTGGAGATTTTATATTGTTAAAGAAGAGGCAAAAACTAAAATATTAGAAATGAAACATTTGGGGAATTTTTAGAGGATGGAAAGAACTGTTTTGTTAATCATAGTGATTTCATTTTAATTAATTAATTAATTAATTAATTTTTAAGTGGAGCCCATTGCAGGGCTGGAACTCAGGACCCTGAGATCAAGAGCCAAACGCTTAACTGACTGAGCCACCCAGGTGCCCCTAATCATAGTAATTTTAGATTGAATGGGTGTGATAATCTAGAATATTTGATGTGACAACTAAATGGACATTAAAAGAAAGAAAATTATAATATCTACCATGTTTAAGAGGCTGGTAGACTCTGTATGTCTCTATATGTAGACTTTCTACATATATTTCTTATTCTCAAAATAATCTTGCAAGTGAAACAATTTATCAAAACCACAGAATTCTGAAAAGCCAATTTTTATGTATGGGATGGGGTTTTGAAGACTCACAGTTTGACTATTCCCAGTGAAATAATACCAGGTGGGGGAGACTCATTCTCATAGTGCACAAATCCATCTTTGTTGTGGAATGTCTATTTTTTCCCTCAGCAGTGTTGCTAGCATTTGGAAAACACTAACAGCTTCAGTGTTACAGCAGTTGTTTGACCTCTATGTTTTATCACACCAAGATTTTCACTATAGTTTTTATAGTACTAGCACCACTACTAAATAAATGCATGAGTCCCATTGCTGTAGTCTATTAAAAAGATTACAAACTATGATAATAAATATTAAAAATATTTCTTCACATACAAGAGGAATCCCAGTTACCCAAAGACATTTTCATGCCAACCATTTACCACTTAAGAATTTTTTTTATGTACCAGCTAACGTGGCGCCACCATGTGGTAATATCAGAAACTCAGGTTACACTCCGCTTGGCCTACCAGCTTTGAAATTATGATTTTCATAAAGTGATTTTTAAAAAATTTTTGTAGGATCCATAATTTGTATATTAAGTAAGGCTTTATGTCAGACTGACTGCCTTAATCTTTTTTTTCCTCCAATTTTTCTGTTGCAGTAAAATATAGATAACGTAAAATTTATTAGCTTAATCAATTTTAAGCATACAGTTCATTGATATTAAATGCATTCATAATGTTTGCACCTGTTACCACCAGCCACCTCTAGTACTCTTTTCATCTGGTTAAACTGAAAGTCTATACCCATTCAACATTTTTTTTTTTTAAGAATTTTCTTTTTTTTTTTTTTTCCCAAGATTTCATTTATTTATTTATTTGACAGAGATAGAGCCAGCGAGAGAGGGAACACAAGCAGGGGGAGTGGGAGAGGAAGAAACAGGCTCCCAGCGGAGGAGCCTGATGCGGGGCTCGATCCCATAATGCCGGGATCATGCCCTGAGCCAAAGGCAGACACTTAACGACTGAGCCACCCAGGCGCCCCTATACCCATTAAACATTAACTCCTCATTCTCCCCTCCTCATTGCTTGGCAACTACCATTCTACTTTTTCCTCTATGATTTTCACTACTCTACTTACACATAGTATTTGTCTTTTTGTGACTGGCTTATTTCACATAATCCTGTCCTCCAGGTTCATCCATGTTGTAACATGTGTCAGGATTTCCTTTCTTTTTAAGCTGAATAGCATTTCATTATTTGTACCACGTTTTAGCCATTGTGAATAATGCCCTAAGTTCAAAGTCACGTAAAAATATGGCATACAACTTCAAAGAAAGAAGTTTACCTTTTATAGGTCCTGAGTTGTCTTGTGTTGACTTGCCTGATGTTCTCTAGTATGTGTTTCTTCTGCAGGTGAACCGTCCTATTGGCAGGGTACAGATCTTCACTGCAGACTTGTCTGAAATTCCCCGTTGCAACTGTAAAGCTACTGATGATAACCCCTGTGGGATAGACTCTGAGTGCATCAATCGCATGCTGCTCTATGAGTGCCACCCCACAGTATGTCCTGCCGGAGGACGTTGCCAAAACCAGTGCTTCACTAAGCGCCAGTATCCAGAGGTTGAAATTTTCCGCACATTACAGAGGGGCTGGGGTCTCCGGACAAAAACAGATATTAAAAAGGTGAAGAAAATTTTTCATATTTTCCAGATTTTTTTCTTCTTTGCAATTGCTTAATAGGAGTTATTATTCTTGATGAATATGAGAAAATGATCATTAGAGGAAAGATAACATAGTATAAGGATTAACCTTACTGTTGGGTCTTGCTGGGTCCTTCTAGAGTTTAGACGCTTGAGAATAGTCCCCTTTACCTCTAAAGTCCGTAGTATTGATCATGTTAACGGTGTATGAGGATGAAAAAATAAAGGAAATTCATAGAGATACTGTGGCTTTATTTGCTCTTTGTGATAATCCTGGAACCTGTAGTTAGGGGATAATGAGTATGTGATACAGAGGTGTTAATCACCTAATAAAACTGTTTTTACTAAGGGAAAATGGGTTTTGGTTCATGGGAAATGAAGAACAGGATTAGGCCTTCTCTAATAAAAGTGCAGTAACATCTTCGAATTCAAACTTAGAAGGACCTGCAAGTTTCTAATAGAGAATATTATATAGTCTTTCTGTAGAATAAATCTTATTTGACATTTTAATAAAATAAACCTCACTCTAGTTACACTTTCTGAAGAATTGTATTGAAGTTCGTTTCTAGAAAAGGAAGTGAGTATCAGCTGGTCTGTTCAGTTATTTGCTAAGTAGCTATTATATATCTACTGTGTGCAAATGCCGTGGTAAATAAGAGAGACATAGTCCATGCTTTCATAAAGTTTACATTCTAAGGGGGAGAGACGTTGATCAAGTAATCACCCAGATTGGAAGCACAAAGGATTCTGGAGGCATATGGTAAATGGTAAAGGAAAGGGCCTGAAACTACCTTTGACTCTGAGAATATTTTAAGTTGAGAATTGAAATATAAGTACTTGTTGGCTTAGGCTAGGTGAGTGTTAAAGCATTGCTGGCAAAGCAGACAGCATGAGGAAAAGCCAATATGACTGTAACGGCGTGAGTCAGAAGGATGGTATTGTAAAATGTGGAAGGGCAGCAGGCAGGGCATATTCCAAGGAGAAAGAACATAGTTACGGAAAGTGACTTTCAGGTTTTGGAGCAGTTAAAGGGATCAGCTATCTACATCACCATTTTAATGGAGCCCTAGCTGACCTGCTTCTGTGTTGGTGGATCGTTAGTGTCTTCTGTATCCCAGTCTTTCTCCTCACAGCACTGATAGGAGTGGGGAGGTGTTTTTCATTGTCAAATAGTTGAAGCATCATATTTATGTTTCTTGAATAAACCTTTGTTAAATGTACTAGGTACATGTACATGAACTGCTTTGGAGATTCTGTTATTTTCATTATTTTTTTTTAAAAGGTGTACTTGGGAACACAGTTGTGCTTTCTGCCGTTAAGAGCTATTTCTTGTTCTAGGGTGAATTTGTGAATGAGTATGTGGGTGAGCTAATAGATGAAGAAGAGTGCAGAGCCCGAATCCGTTACGCACAAGAACATGATATCACCAATTTCTATATGCTTACTCTAGACAAAGTAAGTGTTATTTCCATTGTTATAAGATTGTGAAATTGATATTGTCCCAGCCATAGTGTTTGTAGGCATGTAATTCACTGCCCAAAACAACGTCTTCCCCTTACGGTGGTAGGGTTTGCTCTGTCAGGGTTCGGGAGTAGCTAAATTTGCTCGTTTCTGGCTATCCATCCCTTGCCAAAGTCAACAGAGCGACTGCATTCTTTTTGAACTGTCCGATACGAGTTGGGTATTATGTCTTTTAGTATTTTTCCTATAAGATTAAAACCTGAACCCAGCCAAGTAAATAATCATTCTTTCACCCTTTTATTTTATAGATTGAGAAGCTAATTTGTTAATATTTAGTGCACTGAGAAGGTCACATAAATTGTAGAACTCAGCTTCTGAACCCAAGTTACTTTTCCAATCATAGGAGTTTGCTGATGAGTTTCATTTCATTAGTGCCTAGAATTATAATTGGGACTCATTCCTAATTCCAGCATCCTAATGTGTTTATTTTCTGTATATCTGACATTCTTCTTGCACCTGAATATTAAGGTCTGCTAGCAATCCCCAACCCCTTCCATTGGCTGTTATAGCAGAATTCTTTCCTAGTGTGAAACTTCGTGAACATTTATTAAGTTGAACCCTTTGGTTTGTGAGATCGTCACCTCCAGATATTCAGATCTTTGTTTGGGATGGGGTCTCAACATCAATATTAAAAACTCCTTAGCTGATTTCTAACGTGTAGCCAGGATTCAGGACCACCTAATTGAGAGGATGGGGCAAACTGCTGCTTCTAGGGCCATCGTCCTCAAACTTCAGCATATATCAGAATCACCTAGTGGCCTTGTTATAACGTGGATTGCTGAGCCCCACCTCAGAGGTTCTGCTTTAGTATATGTGAAGTGCAGCCCAAGAATTTGTATTTCCAGCGAATAATAGATGTGGTGCTATTGCTGGATTAGTGACTGCACTTTGAGAACCACTCCTGGGAGAGTCAAACTTTACATAGAGGAACTCCAGCTTGTTAGAATATACAGGAAATACCTACTGAGCATCATCTCTTGGAATTCTAGGACCGGATCATTGACGCTGGTCCCAAAGGAAACTACGCTCGGTTCATGAATCACTGCTGCCAGCCCAACTGTGAAACACAGAAATGGTCTGTGAATGGAGATACCCGTGTTGGCCTTTTTGCCCTGAGTGATATTAAAGCAGGTAAGAATCAGTTAAGGGTTCTGGAGCTAAGAAAGGAATTTCAGGTCTTAAAATCATCTAAAAAATCCCATATGTCCTGGAATCCAGAATGAGGTCTGCAAACTCTTGGAGATACGGAAGAGACTTTCCAGGTGGTACTTGGCATGGAATATTTTTGGTGGTGATGGTGGTATGGCAGATTACACATAACATAAAATTTATCATTTAATCATTTTTTAATTGTACAGTTTTGTGGCAGTAGATCCATTCACATTGTTTTGCAGCTGTCACCTCCATCCATCTCTATAACCCTTTCATCTTCCCCAAGTGAAACTCTGTACCCATTAAAAGCTAATTCCCCATTTTCTCTCCCCTTAGCACCACTGTCAGACACTATTTCAAGCATATTTAATCCTTGCAAAAATGTTGTGAAGTGTATGGTATATACCTGTGTTAACTTGGATTCTTGGGTCTGGCACCTCCGACCACCCTGGGGGCGTGTCCTTTGTATTAATTACTCAGATGTTATCCAGTCCCATGACTTTGGTCCTTCTGTCTCTCCTGACTGCTTTCAGTACATTTGTACTTGGAACTTTAGTCTTTGTCCATGGGGATGTATTTCTCTACCATTTCTAGCCACAGTTTTTTCTTCTCTCTTCTCCCATATTCACTTAGCTCAAGTAGCATGGTATGGGAATTCACAGACCTTGTTCTTGTCCTCACTTGACCTCCAGTCTGCATGGGTGGGATGAGAGGAACGAGACAGAATGCTCAGTGCTATGCGGCGTTCCTGTGGAGCTACAGCCTTGACAGATGGAATCAGAACTTTTCAGCTCGCTCTCTGTACTCATTTAGCTTCATGCATTCTTCATTACCTGTTGTACTTTCTGCCACATGTGTCATATTCCTTTTTATCTTTTCTCCAATGCCTTTTGCTGTCCCCATAAGTGCAAACCTCAAGGATTGTTGTATATTGGACTCTTTTCTAGAATGGTATGAGTCTTTCCTAATGCACACCGATACCTTCTGATTTATCCCTTGTTCAGTTATGTTTACATAGTGGATGGTGAATAAGCAGCAGGTTATGTTATCTCATACTTGTGTATATGGTTGAGTTGTAATGTAAGGACATTAAATCAATGAAAATTCAGTTATATACTCATAAATTGTTTAGTAAGAAATATCTGTGATTCAGTGCAGTATTTCACGGTGAATGTGAGAGGAGAGACAGAACCCTGCTCTTATCTTGGTCAGTCTTGGTTCCTCCAAGCTCCTTGCAGTGTGAACATCTCACCAGGCCATGAGTGATTCTGGTTTTTGTACCATTTGGACTCCTAAATGTGAGGCAGCTGCTTTACAATTTGTTTAGCTAAATAAACAAATAATCTGTATTAATCCAATATTAGATGAAAAACTATATCAGTTAGTCTCATTGATGGAAGACAGGTCAGTCTGCAGTGGGAAATATTCTAAGATTTGATCATTTTGACCAAATGATTGTCACTTAACACATTAATGGTGAACCATTAACCTGACCCAGAGTTAATCTCATTGTATACATATATCAAATTCTTGTATTTGTGAGCTCTTCCCTAATGTGCTTTGAATTTGAATGTTTGTGTGTTTTATTTCCTCTAGTTTTGATAAGATGCACTTTTGATAGAAAGGGGACAATTTGTACCTTAAGTCTGTACATCTCTTCTTAAAGTTTACAAATTACTTCTATGTACATTATGTCATATTCTCTAAATAAGCTTGTGAAATTGTTGTTTCTCCATTTAACAAATGTACTCAGGGCTCAAATCACGCCGCTAGATTGTGGTAACAGGGATATAAAGCCGGGGCCTGAGTCTGTGGTGTAGAGTTCTCTAGTACTACTCTGTATTGAGATGTCTCTCCCTTAAGTTCTGCTAGGTTTGGCACAGATCAGCAGGTTTTCTTCATATTTAACATTCCCAGTGCCTAGCACATCAGTGTATACAGTGAGATGTTGTTCATTTTTGGTAATGAATTAATATATTTTGAATCTAATTAGAAAACAAAAAACAACTTGGGATAATTAACATCTCTACAGTAAAGGTTATTTTAAATATTACCTGTTAACCTGTGTAGGTTTTTCTGTTATTAAGTTGTATTTGCTGATTAATAATACTACAGGATTAGAATTAATTAGTATTTCTTTAATATAGTGGGATTAGAGTTAATAAATCCCTCTGTCCTCTGAACAGTCTTTCTCTTGCAAGTCCGTATCCTTTGTGATTAATACAGAAGTAATATAATTAAAACCATACATATTAATATTTTCATGGTCTTTTATGCAGGCACTGAACTTACCTTCAACTACAACCTAGAATGTCTTGGGAATGGAAAGACTGTTTGCAAATGTGGAGCCCCAAACTGCAGTGGCTTTTTGGGTGTAAGGCCAAAGGTACCTTCCAAACGTTTCCATCGGGAATAATGGTGTGGTCCTCCCTCCCTAACCAGTGGCACAGCTGACTCTTTAAGATGTCTCTTTGGAATAATGAGATTGGATAGTTGTCAGTAGGGCTAGTGGCACTTAACTAAGCATGCCGATGATCAGTTTGGTTACTCAAGAGTAGATCTGTGGGTGTTGTTGAATGATTTTCCGACTTCTCATTGGTGATACCTTTCTAACTAAAAAAGCTGTAAAATAGGAATCCATAAAATAGGTTACGTCCCATGTCTTTATTGGTCTCAGCTAATCTCACATTTCTTAATAAGCTACTTAAATTCTTGGGGTCTGTGTCTCCCTCTCTTTCTCTCTTTGTCTTTTTAAAGATCTCAGAGAATCCAGTACTGAATTTCAGATTCTAAATGTAGTATAACACTGTAGATAAACATAGGCCCTTAATCTTATCTTAACAAAGTATAACCATTGTTGTGTCTTACTCCCTGGGTTTTTATGTGCATTTTAACTGGCTTATAATTCTGTAAAGATTTACTTACAAGTCTGTATCCTGCATTTCTTAAATATTATAGAAATGTTTTCCTTGCTGTCACATAGTGTTTTTAACCATCGTCTTTAGTGATTTATATTTTTTATATAATGTATGGACCATAATAGATGAACATACATCCAGATTTTTCTGTCCTAAGTTTCAGCACACTGAAAATTGAAGTTTAATTTTGATGAACAGTACACAGTGATTCCAACTGGGTATTTCCCATTATGCTCTTTTGATTATGGAAGTCTATGTTAAGAACTGAAAAATGCAAATTAGCACAGAAACCAATAACTAAAAGGAGAATAACCTTTTTGTTTTTCCTTAAAGATTTTATTTATTTATTTGACAGAGAGCACAAACAGGGGAGTGGCAGGCAGAGGGGGAGGGAGAAGCAGGCTCCCCGTGGAGCAGGGAGCCTGACGTGGGGCTCGATCCCAGGACTCCGGGATCCTGACCTGAGACGAAGGCAGACGCTTAACAGACTGAGCTAATCAGATGCCCTGGGAGTAATCACTTTGAGCAAAGACACATGAAGATGATGAACACCCACCAATTATTCTTTTATTAAATAAGGAAAATTATGTCTATATTTTATTGAGTTTTTGTTGTTTTTCTTTAGTCAGTTGGTTAAATGGTCTTGTTCCTTAAGGTCTCCGGTTTATTTATTATCTATAAATCAGTATAGTAACTGAATTTAACCCAGGTTTAATGGTGTACATTCACTAGGGATGTCAGTTTTTTGCATCCTTAACATCTATGTAATATTTCACACATGAATCAGTGAGAGAAATTTGAGGGCAGAGGTTTAGAAATGGGAGATCACTGAGGGATAGTAATAGATCAGACTGATCCTGGATGTTTCTAGTCCAAGGTAAATAATGTGATGAAACCCATGGGGTTTGGTAACCAAGTGTGGGCTGCAGAGATCATGGAGGAGACCTGCTGGCTGCACCAGGGTCTGTCTTGGGGAGTAGTGGATATGAACCTAATTTGATACAGCTGAAGGGCTATACATAGCTGATTGAGGGCAAGGACCATGATTTAGTTTTCTCTGCCTTCCTAGCATGTGACATTTATTAAGTGCTTAGTGAAGGTTTGTTTAATAAAGAAGTGTGTGTGCACACACAAACATATACACCTAGACAAACAATAAAACTTAGTGTAAGGGTAACCTTTAACACCACACTTGTGTGTTAACAAAAAGAAGTTTATTTCTCTTTTATTTCATTCAGGGGGCAGGAGTAGTTGATAGAAAAGTTAGAATTAATGTAACCATTTATTGGGTACCTATGATGTGCCAGGTGCCTTTCCTGCATTTTCTCTTATCTTTGCAACAGTCTATGAGGACTGTCTCTTCCCAGAGGAGAGACTGAGGCTCAGAGAGGATAGTTAACCTGGTCAAGATCACACAACTAATGTATCGACAGAATGCTTACTGCTCAATATCTGACCTCTAGAATCAACCCATTGCCACAGAAGAAAAGTCAAAGAAATTCAAGAAGAAGCAACAGGGCAAGCGCAGGACCCAGGGTGAAATCACAAAGGAGCGAGAGGATGAGTGTTTCAGCTGTGGGGATGCTGGCCAGCTCGTCTCTTGTAAGAAGCCAGGCTGCCCAAAAGTTTACCATGCTGACTGTCTGAATCTAACCAAGCGACCAGCAGGTTGGTGCCAAAATCCATGTAGAGTGCTCTTTGTTCTCTGCCAGAATTATCAGAGCCCTTGGTCTTCCCACACATAATGTTGAAGGGGGAATGGTTCATATTCTCATTCTGGAAATAAAGGCTTGGAATCCTAGGTTATAGAGAAGGGAACAGAAACTTACTCATTATATGTCAAGCACTTTATTTACATTTGTGTTATGTTATTTTATCCTCCCAGCAACCCATAAAGATGAGACCTTTTCACCTTCCCATGATGCAGATGAGGAAACTGAGAGTCCAGTTTGGTGAGATGACTTGTCACAGCAGAGCATGTAGATGGAGGACTTGGATTGCAAGCCAGGTTCTCTGACTTCAGGGCCACGAAATCATGTTTCCTTTCTAAAGAAAGAGAGGTCGAGACAGCGTGGAGTTTGGGGTTATTCCAGTCAGTGAGGTGTGGACTGAGGAAGGGACCTGTTAACTCCCTTCACCCGCTCCCGTATGAAGGAGAGGCAGCTCCGGCAGCTGACACATGAGAGAGCTGCTTGGGCCGGCAGAGTGTCAGGAATTTGTGGCTGGAGAAGCTGCTAACTTTTGAGTGGTGATTTGGAGTTAGAAGAGTTTGGGGGGACTTGGATATGTGGTCTGTTTGTTGACGGGGTCAAGAAAGCAGTAGGGAGCCGCTCCAGCTGAGGAGATTATACGTCACTAGTGGCCTGCTCCCAGGAACTGCAGAGAGAAAACTTCAGGGTGGGAGTGAGAGGCGTTTATCCCTGAACTAGCTTTCCTTCAATGTATGGTTGCCAGGGAAGTGAAATAATAGAAACAGAGGTGGTGTGAGGGCAAGGCCACAGCATGACTTGTCAATGCCAGGAAGTGGAAATGGAGAACTGTTTCAGAATCAATAGCTCAGGATTGTGGCTGGCACAGGCTGCAATAGAACTCATCTTGCCCAGGAGCCAGAAGTCAGGGCTAGCGTAGTTTATTTGGAAACTATGAGCCGGGGCGAAAACACCATCCACGGCAGAGACTCTCAGGTGTCATGAAATGGGGGCAAATAGATGGTAGGTCAGGGTCTTTTCCACTGGTTCTGTGTGGATGGTACAGGTAAAATTTGTGCTCGTTTCAAGGCTTGAAACTGAGCAAAGGAAAATCCGCTCAGTTTTTCACATTTGTATATCTGCTCCCTGTTCCTAAATAAAACCAAATAAGCAGAAGCTTAAATAGCTGAGATTATCCCTTTAGAGTCGAATATTGAAAGCCTATATAAGACAAATGGAGTTTGCAAAACGGTGGAAGTAGTATCTTCACATTCTGTCTAAAGGGAGTTTTAGTTTTTTTCCCCTTTTGCTAGAAATAGTCATACAAATAAGAAATTACTCCTGCCTGTATGTTCAGCTGGTACTCAGTTACTGCTTGGTACTTGGCTTTTATTTGTATGTGTTGTACGGGAGAGTCAGATTCTGGGGCAGGGGAGGTGCCAAGTGAGTGCCATGAGCTCTTTGCAGAAGGCGGCTGTTTGAAATCACTCCTTTGACCCAGGCTCAGGCCCATGGCCCGTTTCATGAACCTTGCTTGTCTTCCTAAGCGTTTGTTTCACATCTGTGTTTTTAGGGAAATGGGAGTGTCCTTGGCATCAGTGTGACATCTGTGGGAAGGAAGCAGCCTCCTTCTGTGAGATGTGTCCCAGCTCCTTTTGTAAGCAGCATCGGGAAGGGATGCTCTTCATCTCCAAATTGGATGGGCGTTTGTCTTGTACTGAGCATGACCCCTGCGGGCCCAACCCTCTGGAACCTGGGGAGATCCGTGAGTATGTGCCTCCCCCAGTACCGCTGCCTCCAGGCCCAGGCACTCACCTGGCAGAGCATTCGTCAGGAGTGGCTGCTCAGGGGCCCAAGATGTTGGATAAGCTGCCTGCTGACACCAACCAGACACTGTCATTGTCCAAAAAAGCTCTGGCAGGGACTTGTCAGAGGCCACCGCTTCCTGAAAGACCTTCTGACAGAACTGACTCCAGGCCCCAGCCTGTAGATAGGGTCAGGGACCTTGCTGGGTCGGGGACCAAACCCCAATCCTTGGTATCCAGCCAGAAGCCATTGGACAGGCCACCTGCAGTGGCAGGACCAAGACCCCAACTATCTGACAAACCCTCTTCAGTGACTGGTGTAAGCTCCTCACCCTCAGTCAGGTCCCAACCACTGGAAAGACCTCTGGGGACAGCTGACCCAAGGCTGGATAAATCCATAGGTGCTGCCAGCCCAAGGCCCCAGTCACTGGAGAAAACCCCAGTCCCTACTGGCCTGAGACTTCCACCGCCAGACAGACTGCTAGTCACCAGTGGTCCCAAACCCCAGACTTCAGACAGGCCCCCAGACAAATCCCATGCTTCTTTGTCCCAGAGACTCCCACCTCCTGACAAAGTACTATCAGCTGTGGTCCAGACCCTGGTAGCTAAAGAAAAAGCACTGAGGCCCGTGGACCAGAATACTCAGTCAAAAAATAGAGCTGCTTTGGTGATGGATCTCATAGACCTAACTCCTCACCAGAAAGAACGGGCTGCTTCACCTCATGAGGTCACACCACAGGTTGATGAGAAGATGCCAGTGTTGGAGTCAAGCTCGTGGACTGCCAGCAAAGGTCTTGGGCAAATGCCGCGAGCTGTAGAGAGAGGCAGTGTGTCAGATCCTGTCCTTCAGCCACCAGGGAAAGCAGCAGTCCCTTCGGAGCACTCCTGGCAAGCGGTTAAATCACTCACCCAGGCCAGACTTCTCTCTCAGCCCCCTGCCAAGGCTTTTTTATATGAGCCAACAACTCAGGCCTCAGGAAGAGCACCTGCAGGGGTGGAGCAGACACCAGGGCCTCCCAGCCAAGCACCGGGCCTGGTGAAGCAGGTGAAGCAGATGGCTGGAGGCCAGCAACTACCTGGACTTGCTGCCAAGAGTGGGCAGTCCTTCAGGCCTCTTGGGAAGGCCCCATCCTCCCTCTGTACTGAAGAAAAGAAGTTGGCAACTGCAGAGCAGAGTCCCTGGGCCCTGGGAAAGGCCTCACCAGGGCTCTGGCCCATGGTGGCTGGACAGACAATATCGCCATCTTGCTGGTCCTCTGGGAGCACACAGACATTGGCACAGACTTGCTGGTCTCTTGGAAGAGGGCAAGACCCTAAGCCAGAGCAAAATACACTTCCAGCTCTTAACCAGGCTCCTTCCAGTCACAAGTGTGCAGAGTCAGAACAGAAGTAATATGAGTAAATGTCACGTGACCAGACCAGCTGCCCCCAGGGTTCTTGGGGAAGGGAAATCATCTTTCTTTTCCCCTCTTAAAAAGCAGACCCCCAACACGTTTCCACTGTTATTCTTTCCTTCTATCCCAACACTCAGAACTCTTGTGACATTAGCCAGTGGGGGCATGTGGTTGTGTAAACCATGTATGGAAATCCAAGTGGGCCCCAGCCGAGGAGACAGACAGACTTGGGTCTTTTTCCGCCAACCTTTACACATGGTAACTTGAAATAAAAAGTCCACTCTGGAGTCAAGCATGGGATTCAATTCCGCTGGTCAGGTTGGAAGGTAGAGGGGCTCTCGAAGTTATTTCTCTAGCCCTGCAGAGCCCCACTGAGGGCACCTGATGAACACTCGGGAAGAACAGATACCTGCTCATATCAGTGGTGATTTCTTGAGCATTCACGTGTGCTAGGCCAGGTGCTAGGCACTGACAGGAGATGCAGAGATAAGACCTGATCCCTGTGAGCCTAACATGCCTGCCTGGGTTCCCAGGCTGTTTTCACGAACCTTTGACCAGGAAATAACAGGAAGTTCTGAGGGGCCCTGGGGCTCCAGACTCATTTTGTAATGTCCTTTATGGCCCCAGAAGTGGTTGTGTTGAGTAAGTGTCCCCTGGTTGGGTGTGCGTGTGATGCACGCACGCTCGTGTGGAGGTCTCTCTAGGTGGGGGTGGGGGGTTGCGTCGAGACCAAGCAGAGCCGTTGGCTGGGCAGCCGCTACTGCTTCTGTCTGGGCTGTGCAGAGTCTGAAAGTCTGTCCTGGCAGAGGGGCTGGTTGTGGCGGCTGGGCTCTACAAGGACATGGCTTTCCCGAAGTATAAGAAGGCAATTGGCAAGCTTACCTTTCTTTTCTACCAGTTTTCCTCCTTTTACATCAGCCCACCCCATGCCCACCCCCCAAATACTCAGGTGCTTTCAGATTTCAGAGTCGGGCAGTGGACATAGGGAGTCTCTGGCAAGCTCTGGGCTAGATCTACCACCAGCTCAGGGAGAGTGCCAGGTCCTGATGGAAAATTACTTCTCTTCTGATCCTTTGCCCTCCTACCTGAATGGAGGGAGTCCTCTCCTTCACTGGTGGATTCTATCACCCTATCCCTGAGAATTGCTGTGTTCTGTACTGAGAGCATCTGCCTGCTGACTTTGTTCAAGGGCAGGCCAGAACCCTTCCCCTGTGACTGGCAAGATGTGGTGTTTAGAGCAATTTCCAGTCTGAGAGATGATTCCTCATAACTGCTGATTATCTGTTACTGCTGCCCTGAGCTGGGGCCCAAGGGCTGGGAAATCTGTTGGTGCTACCCTGCCCTACCATTCACCCAGCTCACCAACTGCCAACAGGAAGTGCTGTTTGGCCAGTTCCTTCCCATTCACTCACCCCTCCTTTGTCCCTAGACCAAACGTGTTTACCTCTCTGCTTTGCCAACTTAGCCAGCAGCTTTAGCCAACAGGCCATCTCCTGGCCCAGATGTCTCCTGGCCATTCTGTTTCAGTTATGGCTTTTACACTCTCAACAGGATTCTGTATTGTGTCCCAATTTCCTCCTCCTAAGTTCCTATTGAGGTTACCCACATCACTTCTAAGGAGGAAACAATAGTTATAGAAGCATTTGCGCTTTATATAAAGATTAAAAGAAGAATTTGCTTTTATTTCCCAAAGTCTGTCTCGGGTTGAGACACTTGAACTCAGGCAGAGGTACGAGGCTGGGCAGGGCTGTCCCGAGTGTAGGGGCCTCTCTCTGCATCCCACTTAGACCTCGGAATCTCCTCTGTAAAGTCCACCTGCCTAGTTCTCCCCTTTTCATCCTATCTCTCTTCCCACATCATGAGAGAGGAAAAGCTCTTTGTTCAAAAGGAAGAGAAAACAAAGCATCTTATTTTCTTTTTTAAAAAAATTTTAAACCATGGGAAAGATATTTTTAAAGAAATCCACCCAGAACATTAAAGTTCATTATATTAAGTATTTATCATGTGTGAGAATAATAAGTATATAACTGCAGCTAGTAGGTCCCTTTTCCTAATCTCTTAGGCTGTATGAGTAGGGTTTGCTTGGTGCCAGTCCTGTGCCCTTTTCTCTCCTGTCATCTGTAGTTGTGATCAGAAAAAGATATTCGCACTGCACTGTCGGAATCTCCTTTCACTATGTTGTGTGTTAAATTACCGTAGCTCTTTGTTTCATGAAATAAACTGTGAATTTGGGGCGGGGGGGGTGTGTGTGCAGGCTATGTAAGAAATTTAAGTGGCGAAGTTTGATCCTGAAATAGCTTCTCTGAAGTAGGCTTTGGTAGGTAATTGACTTGACAGCCGCTCTGGATATGTCTCACAGGACAAGGAGTGAGGGAAAGGTGGACCATGATTGGCCATTTTGTGGTTTGGTTTTGGTTCTTTCCATTCTCCACCATTTACTGGAAACTTCCTTCCAGACCTGCCTGGGAAAACAACTTTTGAGCTGTGCTTGGTTTGGGGGTGGGGGTGGGGGGTGGTGGCAGTTCTTTATCTAAATGTATGGACAAGCCAGGCTTCTGTGAGGGTTACTGAAAGACTCTCAGGTAGAATGGAAACTAGAAATTGAGCTATCAGGCTTACTGATAGCAGCATCTGATACCAGATTGTTAACATCAAGAAAGCAGTCACCGTACAATTAGAAGCAGAGTTAGAAGGACTATTGGGGAATTGAAACTCTTGCATGAGGGACAGTGGGGAAGGAGTGACCCTGCTAGCCCTTGGGGACTCTCCTGGAGCTTTGTACTGAGACTTTTTCTCCAGAGGGTGTGAATTGGCAGTTAAAAGCTTTTCTCTTAGAAACTCCTGATCTTTGTGCAGGATGGTATTTTGGTATTTGGCCAAGTGCCTAGAAATCAGGATTTCAAGAGAGAGTGCCTCTAAGCCAGTCCCCAGGAGTTTCCAGGGGGGAAGTCATAGCTTCCATAGGTAACTAAAGAACCAATATCTCTCCTAGCCCTGTTAAGTCAGAAGAACTTTATGAAAACTATTGAAATTTGAATTCAAAGCCTCATTTGCTGCTTCTGCTGGAGCAGACCAATTCTAATAGCAAAACCGCTGTCACTGCTACAGAAGGATCCCAGGTTTTTAAATGTCTGCTTCCCCCTGAAGTTACTGAGTTTGAGGTGATTGAAGTCACTGTGTTGATCCTCTTAATGAACAACTACCAAATCTGCATCTTCAGCATTGATGGAAATAATTATTTTATCTCCACATTCTCTACCCCACACTACAGTCAGGGC
Organism: Ursus arctos; assembly: GCF_023065955.2. Taxonomy (NCBI): domain Eukaryota; kingdom Metazoa; phylum Chordata; class Mammalia; order Carnivora; family Ursidae; genus Ursus; species Ursus arctos. Next base: position 62,876,913 of record NW_026622819.1, read on the forward strand.
ACGAAGTGCATCAGCGATCCTTTCCCAGGCTCAGCAGCATCTCCTCACTGGAGCTGGACTCCCAGGTCACATCATGAGAAAAGAATGGCAGGAAGGAAGTCTGGTCCTGGCAGCTTCCCCTGTGGAAAGGAATCAGGAAAGCACTAAACGTGGATGGATTTTGCCCTCAGCTCCTATAAAGTGGGTTTTCTCCTAAGGCTTTCTCGGAGGATATTGTCACCTTCTTGGGGTTTGTCAGCCAGGTCAGAGTGGCCCCAGTCTCCTCACCTGAGATCATGGCAAGAAAGGAGCTGCCACAAGCCCCTTTTCCTGCTAAATAATGCTTGGGCTGCGTCATGGGCTAGACATTCCAGATCACTTAGAGCTAGGTAGCTGCTGCATGAGACTTTCGTTGGCTGTGGCCCGTTAGCTCTCAGCTGAGCTTCCTAGGGCCAGTGCAGCAGGGCCAGAGGTTGCTGTAGTACAGATTGAAATAAGAATAGATAATTGCTTTGAACACACAAAAAATGTAATGATGGTGCTAATTTTCTGGTATAAATAAGCACTGCCAAGGGTTGAGGGACTGGTGACTTAGAGAAACCCAGGTTCCTGTTTGGGAGGAAGAAGTTTTATGCAGAATGGTTTCTTTGAGGCTCTAACTTTAGCGAAGGCAAAGGCAGAGCCTCAGCGAAGCCTGCACCCGACCCTGGAGTGGGTCAGTGTAATCCTAGGTGGAAGAGATGCTGTATCCAGACGAGGGTGGCCATTGAGTTTCTCAGGGCTGGTGTCACCTTGTCACCTGGTGTAGCCTCCGTCCACACTGCCTAGAACAGGTTGGTAGAGAGCTCCAGCCGTGGGGTTCTTCTTCTGTTACCTTCTGCCCCTCTCTACCTCTTCCACTCTCATGGGAGCACCTCGATTGCTTATGAAGATTAAGGGTAATATTTCTTAAGGAAGTGGAAAGAGTTTATTTTAATTAGAAATCCACAGCCTGAGAAATGTTTCTTACCAGCATAAGCAAAATTATGTTAAACTCTTTACATGGACCCTTCTCTAGAGCTGCTTTCCCATGACTTTCAAACCATCAGGCTGTTGAGGGGCTTCAGGTCTAACACCCTGGAAGTCACACAAAGCTTTGTGGACAGGAGATGAGCCCAGGGAGTAGGAGCAGGGGTGAATGGTTGTGGTGCTTTAGACTTCCAGGGTAGGGGCAGAGAGCAGGCGGTCTCCAGGTCCAAGGTGGGTGCTGCCTGTGTGTGCGTGTAGAGGAGTGTGTTGAAGATGGGTGAGTGCAGCACACAGGAGCTCATGGAAGAGCAGCTTTCTAAGTCTTGGCAAAGAAACAAGCTGACAATAGAGATCTATATATTTTTAAGAAAGGGGTGGTGGGGGGGGTGTCAGCTGAGGTCCATCACTGGTCTTTTGCCCCCTCCTCCCCCCATAGATTGTCAGCTGTAAGTGAAACTCTTAGTGAAAAAGAGGGGAGCCCTGTAGGAGTCCCCATAAACATGTACTGTAATTCTTTGTATATAGAAAAAAAATTACTGTAAAGTAAAGTTTAACTTTACTCTTATGGCCCTTGCCCTGTGTTTTGTTTGTTGTCCGTGGGGAGATGTAGCTTAACAGGAGGGAAGATGGGTTTGGGGTGAGAGCAGAAACCAGCCCCTGAGATAGTTCCCAGGTTGGGGCCATGGTGGAGGTGAGCCCCTCCTCTCAGCATCTCCAGGAGTGGTATGGGTTTCCTCCCAGCAGCCCCAGCTGCCGGACTGTCTCACTTCTTTTGGGAGTGGCTGGTGTCAGTTTCAGCCCCTATACAGGAAGCTTCCATTACCATGAAGGAAGGGTATTTTGAGGAATTGGTTTTAAAAAAGGAAGTGGAACCAAAGCATTTTTTCTGAGTGTGAGTCTGACCATTCTGGCCACGTTTTTAGTTCTTTGGAGATAGGTGCTAGGCACTACAGAAGACCTGGCCCAGGCCTAAGGCAGGAAAGCAGAGGCAAAGCCGCCAGGCCTCCCGTACTGGAAAGGGGCTGCCATATGCTTTTTAGCTGAACAGGAAGCACCAGCCCTATCGTCCGTAACACCTGATACTTCTAAGACCCAAAAATATACTTTGGGGGAGTCTTGGGAGTCTTACTCTCCTTCTGACCTAGTCCTGAACTTCATGCCCTTCAGCAGAAAGACCTCTGTGGAATAGTGTGGGAAAACAAACATTCAGTCCTAGAATTACTTTCTGCTCAGGATTCTTCGCCACCCTGAACGGGGTAGTGGTCACCTGATCTTACAGATGAGAAACTGAGGCCAGGTTTAGGTCCCTTTTCTGTTGATAGCTGAATTGGATCCCAGTCTGGATCTCTAAGACCTTTTTGTCTTGCAGAACTTACAATTTCTCTTCCATTAAGCCACCTTGTAGTGTGTTGCTGGGAAGCTTAGGATCTGAGCCACAGACATGACTCATGGACCTAGACGTGACAGAAATAGTGGTAGAACCAGCCAGTCTGAGGTAGGAGTGCTTGACCCTTTGATCTCTGGACACCACTTAAGTGCCTGCCTCGCGTGAGCTTCGCATTGCCCCAACCCCAGCCCCTCACCTATCTTTGTCTCCCCCAAAGAACAGGAAAAGGCCCTTTTGTTTCTACATTATCTTAGATCCAACTCTGGAGTGAAGCTACTTGGTTTCCAAAAGAATAAGAGCTGGGAGGAACCTTAGTATAGGAAGTGAGGCCAGCCAGGTAACCCCAGAAAGAACTAGGTGTCTTGGCACCTAATCCACACAGCAGGGAGAGGGGCTGAGTGTGATTCACAGTGCATTGATTTTATTTACAAATCAAAAGCCACTTAAATAATCTGCAGACACAAGTGCTGTCCAGGGCAGGAGCCTGGGGTCCAAATAAGCCTTTACCCTCCTCATGCCCATCAGTCAGCCCAATGCTGCCTCCGTTCTGTGGGCCAGCACAGGCAGGTGCCACCTCTGCTGCCGTGGGGACCGGGGGTAGCTCAGACGTATGACCATTCAAGCCAGACAGGAGCTAGGTCTAGCCCTTCTGGGGGAATTCCTTCAATTCCCCTAGGCCAGGTGAGTGGCGGTGACTCAGTGATGACAACAGCTGTAGAAGTAGGGGTTTGCCTTCTGGCTCAGGTCCACGCCCTTGTCCTCTGTCAAAGAGAGGTGGCAGCTCAGCACCATTCTGTTTGGGGATCAGGTAACTCATGAAGGGGGCCAGATGCTGTGGGCCTAGAGGAAGTCTCCAGAGAGGCTTGGGGAAGCACACACACCTGTCATCACCTGGAAAGCAGCCACACTGACGTAATCCTCTGCCACTTTCTGGAAGAGCTCGTCTGGCAGGAAAAAGGACAAGTCAGTGAGGGCTCAAAGCCGGTAACCCTGGAATCACCCAGTAACCCAGCCCTCTAGGCTCTTCTTCTCTGCCTCCTCTGGCGCCCCTGCCTGTTCCTGCTATGAGGGCCCCGACAGCACTCACCCACACTCTGGCCCGTCTTGCTGGATGTTTCAAAGAGCTGAGCTTTGATATCTGTAAAGAGAAGTAACTAAAGCCTTCTACCTGAGAATCAGGTGGATACAAAGGGGAAGGCTAGCAGTTCAGGGAATCTAATGGACCCCATACCTTTAGGGAGGCCAGAAGACCTTCCCAAGGGATCTTGCCACGGCAGCTAAGGCAGTCCCTATTTTCTGTGCTCCACCCAAGCAGCCACCTCCCTCCCCCACCCCCAGGGAGCTGAGCAACAGCTACTGTCTGCATAGTCCTGGACGTCGTGGAAGTCCACACGTCGACGCCGCCTGTCCTCCTCCAGCAGGTCACTCTTGGTGCCACACAGGTAGATCTGACAGCCCTGGAGCAGGAAGACAAGGTCAGGCCTACTCCCATGGACCACCAGCCCCTGGTCGTCTGGTGAGGTCTGGCACTTACCTCCTCTAGGTTGCGCAGTTCCTTCACCCAGAACTTTGCCCGCTCAAAACTGCTGCTGTCCGTCAGGTCTTGATACGGGACACGCAGAAAACACAACCAAGGATCAGGGGCAGTTCTCTAAGGCCAGCCTGACACCCACCCCCTCTTGTTTGAGGAACAGGCCAGAACCCCTCTTACCATAGCAGACGATGGCAGCCTTGGCGCCCCGATAGTAGATTCGGCTCATGGCCTCGTAGCGCTCAGAGCCTGCTGTGTCCTGAAAGGCAGGGGGCGGTTCAGCCCTGGCCTGAGTTACAGAGCTACTCCCCAACACTGCAAACTAATACCACGTCTTCCAGACCCCTCTCTTTAAACTAGGGTCTAGAATAGAAAAATGGCCTCTACGAGACCACAAGTCAGCCAGGAACAGGCAGGAGAACCTAACTCTTCTCAGGAATGGGTTTTCTCAGGACTGCCCAGGGGACTTACCCAAATACCTAAAGTCACCGTCCGGTCTCCAACGGACATCACCTTGGCCACGAAGGCGGCCCCGATGGTCTGCAATCAGGGGGAAGTGATCAGGGCCGTGGGTGCCGGCCAGCTCCCTCCCACTCGTGCCGGGCCCCGCGCGGCGCACTCACGTTCTGATAGGGCCCCACCAGGAAGCGGTCGTGCACGTATCGTTCCACCAGGCTTGTCTTGCCCACGTACTCCTTGCCCAGCATCACCACCTTGACGTCCACGCGCTGCCCGCTCATGCTCCCGGGGCCGCCTCGCCCGCGTCAGGGTCCTGAGCGGGGGCGGGAGGCAAACCCGGATCTCCGCTCGGGCAGGCAGCGCCCAAGCCTCAGTCCCCGACCCCAGGCGCCAACCTACGACTGGAGACACCGCGTCGGCCGGAGCTCGGCAGCGTCCGCGTCTGACCCGCTCCTCGGCCCCAGGCGCTGATGCTCCTTCGAAAAGCCCAGGACTCAGGGCGGCCTGGGAGCGCGCGCGGCAGCGCCCTCAACGGCGCCGCATGCCGCCGCCCAGCTCGCTCGCCGGGCTTAGGCGTCGCTCCGGCACGGATTCCCCACGAAATCTAGGGGCCCCTTCAACCTGGGTCGGACCCGCAGCGCCGCGACTCCCGCGGGGGAGGGGGCGGTGTAAAGGGTGAGGGGGCGGGGCCGCGGGGTCACGTGCGCGGGCGCCGGAAGTGGTGGGTACTGCGCGGCTGCGCCGGAAGTTGCGCGCGGCCCGACAATTCCTCATGGCGGCGGCGGCTGCTTGGGCGCGGCACGGTGGTGACTGAGCTGCGAGCCTGGCGGGCGTGCGCCGAGCCTCGGTCCGGCCTCCGCGTGCCCCTCCCGGGCTTCGCACCCCTGATGCTGCGCGGGTGCTGAGTCCGCCCCGGCCGGGACGATGGTGAAGTATTTCCTGGGCCAGAGTGTGCTCCGGAGTTCCTGGGACCAAGTGTTCGCTGCCTTCTGGCAGCGGTACCCGAATCCCTATAGGTAGGTGGCCCTGGAAAGAGCAGTCCTGCCCCCTCGCTGTTTGGAGATTCAAGTGTGGGGCCGGGAGAGAATCGACATCGAGTCCGAGGTAGGGCATCGTCGGAACCGTGGCCTATCCGAGAAGCGGCCAGGCCAGGCCTGCAAGGTAGTGGAAGGAGGCTGGGCCTGGGCGGTGGTTTACTTGAGGCCCCAGTCCAAGGTTCTCTCGTTTCGGGGTGGTGAGACAGGAAGAGGCGGCGGCACAGCAGTTGGGAGGGATCTTGGGGTTGGAAATCCCGGCGCTGGCCTAGTCTTCTGCCTGTGTGTGGCGTTCTCCGCTGGTGTGATAAATCATGAGGTCCAGTCCCCGCTGGAATCCGGTCAGCAAGAGGGCGGGAGTTGGAATTTGCCCTCGGATAGTCGCAAGGGACTCTAGTTGAGGTCTGAGCCACACTACTCTATCGGTGCAAGTTTGGGGAAGGTATGGCCATTCTGGGTAGGGAGGCTCCAGGTGGGAACCCCAACAGGCTTTCAGCGGCATGTTTCCGAGGGTCACCTTCATTCTGATACTTGCAGCAAACATGTCTTGACGGAAGACATAGTGCACCGGGAGGTGACCCCTGACCAGAAACTCCTGTCCCGGCGTCTCCTGACCAAGACCAACAGGATGCCCCGCTGGGCCGAGCGACTGTTTCCTGCCAATGTCGCTCACTCGGTGTACATCCTGGAGGATTCTATTGTGGACCCGCAGAACCAGACCATGACCACCTTCACCTGGAACATCAACCACGCCCGGCTGATGGTGAGACTACCCTCCCCGTTGGTCCCCCAAAAGTAGCTCCAGGTACATGTGGCTAGGAAGCCGTGAAGGAGCTTCTGTTGACTGAGGCAGATTTGGGTTACTGGGGAGTGACAGTTCTAGAGCGTAAACTCAGGGTGATTTTCGTAGCCACTTAAGTGTCTGTGGACTTTTTAACTCATTCATGCTGTAGGGAAGGGGCATTTATTTTACAGAGTTGTCCCAAATACTAAATACAGTGCGCCCTCACTGTGCCTGGGACGCGTATAGTTTGGGCCCACAGAAGTGATGCTGAGGGAAGGAGGCCGTGGTTTTCAAACGGGAATCCATCAATCCATAAGCAGTTTCTTTGGTTGTGCCTCAGAGGGGAGAGGATCTGGGCCCCTTGCCCCCTGATGATTAGAGGAGCTCCACTATATCTGTCTTACATAATGGGTTTTTGCCTGAGATTTTGGGGGGAAAGGTTCATATACCTTATGATTTCTTGCCTATAAAAAAGCTGGAAAACCCATGGTTAAAGGAACATCCTACAGTATCTTCTCACATGTGACTATACTGAAAGCTCTTACTCAGAATTTCAGAGAGCTCTTATTCTTTTTCTCAGCTGACTTCTTCACAGTGGCTCTGGGAGCTGGGTATTACTCTCTATTGTGCAAAGAGGGAAGTGAGGTACCGAGAGGAAGTGCCCTGCAAGGTCACAGAGTGAGCGGGCACCTCGATGTTCCACCTGAGTTTTCTGAAGGCTTCACAGCTGACTGCCCTGAGGGCATAATCTTTTTATAAATTACGAAGATAGTGATCCAGCTGTGAGACATGTCTTTTAAGTGTTGCTCTCGGAAGTACTGGTTCACTTGTCAGATAACGAGAGCTGTGACGTTTGCCAGATTTCCATATTTATTTCACCTGCTAGGGAGCTCAGGCGCTGTCGTGGGTGGAAGGCAGGCTAAAAGCACTGCACATAAAGCTACCAAAGTCCAGGGCCAGGGTGGAGCTGGCACACACTCTATTGATCCCGAGTCTATATGCCTTTTAGTTTAAAGGGTCAAAGGAGAGGTTTTAGAGAGCAAAATGGCCTTTTTTATCTTCTTGCTCTCTTCCTGAAATGAAGGTTGGGAATACAGTAAGGAAAAGAAGTAGATTTTCAGTTTATTGCTTTACCCTGTGAAAAAGAGGCAGGGGATCAAATTCATGTGCAGTTGATTAAGTGAAAGACTCCCCCACGATTGTGGTTGGCCTGACTCCCTGCACAGGTGGTGGAGGAACGATGTGTTTACTGTGTGAACTCTGATAACAGCGGCTGGACCGAAATCCGCCGGGAAGCCTGGGTCTCCTCTAGCTTATTTGGTGTCTCCAGAGCTGTCCAGGTGAGCAGCATTGTGGGGGTGCTGGGGCTTTGGGGCCCCGGGCATTGGGCATGAAGACTGGGCTAGGGGTCAGTAGGAAGCTCAGAATCCTTCCTCCTTTTCTTTCGCCAGGAATTTGGTCTTGCCCGGTTCAAAAGCAACGTGACCAAGACTATGAAGGGCTTTGAGTACATCTTGGCCAAGCTGCAAGGTGAGAGGCTCTGGGCACAAAAGGAGGCTGGGGTCCAGTCCTAGTAGCCCTGACGGGTGTGGAGTCTACAGCTGTCACCACCCCACTCTAAGCCTGGGACCCCTCATCTGTACCCTGGGGTGTACCCTTTGGACAGGGCCTGGCCCCAAGAGGAGGAATGTCAGGGAGGAGGGGTGTTGAGGTGGGTCTTCCTGGTATCTTCTGAAGCCAGCCCCTGCCCTTTGCTGCAGGTGAGGCCCCTTCCAAAACCCTCGTTGAGACAGCCAAGGAAGCCAAGGAGAAGGCAAAGGAGACGGCACTGGCAGCTACAGAGAAGGCCAAGGACCTTGCCAGCAAGGCGGCCACCAAGCAGCAGCAGCAGCAGCAGCACTTCGTGTAGCTAGCCCAGGCCCTGGCGCGGTAGGACACCTGACCACCCGGCTCAAGTCCCTCTGCCCTTCCCCTTTGTACTTTATTATTAAAAGTCAACTTCCAGCCCTTTCTACTGTCCGGGTGGTGGGTTGGGGCTGGGTGTCCTGTTTGGCATTAACAGTGGAACAGGCGCATTCCCCATGTCTGAACCGGGCCTATGGATTCCCGCATCGGGCAGCTGAGGACGGGCACGGGCAGGGGCGGTGGCTCGCTCACGGTCACAGACAGTGTGCAGGTGCAGGGGTAGGAAGTGCTAGACTGTAAGCTCCCTGAGGGCAGGGACCTTTGTCGTGTGCTCATGTGTGTGTCCCAAGTACCTGGAACAGTAGCACATAAACAGGCACTCAATAAATAGTTCTTGAATTCAATCAGCCCTAGCTCTGGAGTCAGAAAGCCTTAGTTGGAATCGACTCCACGCTCTCCTGGCTTCGGGCTTCAGGCAAGTCTTGTACTCAGCCCCAGTGCCACCTGTGAAACGGGGCCAGACAGCCCCCAACTGTGAGGATTAAAAGGACGCTGCCTAGTACGGTGAATGGTGTCGGTCATGGCTACTGATCTCATTTCCTCTTTTCCAGTTTGTCCGTGGCTGGGAGTTCCCCATTTTCATCAGGCAAGACCATGGACAGGAAGTTAGTAAAGAGGCTTTTAATGAAAATACTGTACAGTATCTGGGACAAAGGCCAGGGGGCCTTCTCTAGGAAGGAACGTGAGGGCCCAAGAGGCCCCCTGCCCCTTGGGGACGGCAGAGCCAAGTGCTACAAAAGTGGCCTGGAAGGGTGGCCCAGGCCCAAGCTGCCTGCCCTGCAGGGCTCAGGGGAAACCCAGGCACCCCTCCCCAGGAGGGACTGCCGGCAGCCAGCGTCATCCTGTGTAAGGGTCCTTTTAGTCCATTCCAAGCAGCCCGTGAGGCTTGTGGGGCTCCTGGCTCAGAGCCGAGGGCAGTCTGCGGGCGGAGGCCCGCTCCGGGTCGTTGAAGGTCATAGCCAGGTGCCGCCGCCGTGTGAGTAGCTGTGCTCCTGGCCCGCACTGAAGCCCCGCAGCAGCTCAGCCTCGCCCCCGAACACCAGGCTCTCCACGTCCACCTCCACCTCCTCTGCGCAGGGAGGGGTCCGGTCAGGAGACCTGGCCCACTCCGCCCACGCAAGCCCTTGGCTTCCGGCCACTCACCTTGGTCTGAGTCGGAGCGCTCGGAGGAGAGACCCGAGGAGTCTAGGCTGTCTGCCCGCGGCCGCTCCCTCTCGCCTGGCCCTGCTAGCCCCCGGAGCCGCTCCAGCTGCCGCCGCAGGCTCTGCTGCTCGCTGCGCAGCTTCTCCTTGAGCCGCCGCGCCTGCTGCTCCTGCTCCTCCAGCTTCTGCGGGTCCCAAGGGAGCAAGCGCCCGGGGTCAGCTGCCTGGAGGCTCGGGCCTCCCCCCAACACCACTCAGAAGCGGCCGTGGCCACCTGGTGACCGCCTGCTCCAGACAAGGCTGAAGCGCCTGCGCCCCAGAGGGCTGTTCCCACACGCTCCAGGAGGCCAGCCCTCCTGCTCTCTGGTTCCGCGTAAATGGCCTGTGAGCAGGCGGCTGGATGAGCTGGGGACGGCACCGCGATCTTAAAGGCCATCAGGGCCTAGTCAGGTGACACGAGGCTTTCTTCCGTGGCAAGCAGCAGAGATCGGGGAGGACTGAGGCACGGCGGCAAGTGGGCACTACGGCTCAGTGAGGTGGCCCCCTCCCTGTAGGTTCTAGCCGGTTACAGCCATATAGAGACAGGCCCGGTGCTGCCACATTCCCCGATTTTGTTTAAGAAAAGCTGAAAGACTTTTTCATGTCAAATGTCCTTTTAAGTGCTGCCAGCTAATTTAAATTTTTAGAAATCTATAGACCAAACAAAGCCTACCAGTTTGTAACTCCTGGTTAAGACCTTCCCAGGAACCGCAGAGCTTTAGCACATTAATCCCCCTCAAGCTCTGCCAGCCTGGGGTCCAGGGACTGGAGGGCCAAGGGTCCTCCCACCAGAGCCCTTGGTGGGCAGAAGCCTGTGTTCAGTCAACAAGAAGGGGAGAACTGAGCAGGGGAACATTTGTACTGGGTATAGAAGGATGAGTAAGAGCTGCCTAGCCAAAGATGGGGAAAGAAGCAGCAACCAAACAGAGGGAACCTGGGAAGATCACGGAGAATTCAGCTTTTCTGGTGGGGCATGGGAAGATAAGAGACCAAAAGCAGACAGTGCCAAGGCCTGGGCTGTGAAGGGCCTACAGTTTTACAGGAAGTAAGGAAGGATCTGAGACTGTCCTGTCAGGAGCCACGGAAGGTTTCCAGCAGGAGACCGACCTGGACAAATCTGAATGCTGCAAATTACATTGGAAGGCAAGGTGGAGGACAGCCCAGAGGGGGCCAGGTAGTCCAGGAGAGGGGTGATAGGGCTTCAAGAAAGCATTCCCCAGGTTCTGCCCGTGGGGCAGCCAGCACCCAAGGGGCACACATCATCCCTCCAGAACCAGGCTAGGCAAGCTCCATGTGAGAAATGGGCCAGGGTGTTCTTCAGCACAATGAGGGGAGCAGGCACTCTTGGGGCAGTGCTGACAGGCCCTGCACCGTGATTTACTTGCTGCGTAGCACATGGAACTGTGTCTACCACAGCCCCTGGTGCCTAGAACAGGGCCTGGCGGAACAGGTGCTCAAACACTTGTCGAAGGAAACTGCAAGCCAGGGGACTTGGGCCTGAGTTATGACTGTGCCTCTTGTTAGCTGTGCTGCTCAGTCCTTGGCCCGGCTGTGCCTCCATTTCTTCCTCCAGGAGGGCAGGAAAAGGCCTCTATTGTTTCCGAGGCCACTTCTAGCCCCCCCAACCCCCGCAATCTGGGGCTGCATGGGGCTTGAGCTGGCACACCCCACTCCTGTCCACCAGGGGGCACTGAGCTTAGCCCAGGAAGCAGAAGGGTGCTGAGAGGAGGGGTGACGGGCTTCCTCTGTCCTTCCCCTCTCCTGGACTCTCAGACTGCCTCCCAAAATGGCATCAGAATAGATGGCTCAGAACAGGAGGCCTTGGAAGGATGGGAGAGTGGAAACCTCTGCAGTGACATGTGACACAGAATATTTTCAACAGCCATGCCCCTCTGTACAGAGGGGGAAACAAAGTCCAGAGAGGCTGAGTGACTTGTCACAGTTAGGACTGAAGTGATAATAGCTATAATAACTGTGAACATTTATTGGGCAAACTCACTTAAGCCTCAGAACAATCCTCTTGAGTTTTCTGCTTTTCTTCCTACTTGATGCAAATGGAAGCTAAAGGCACAGAGAACTGTCCCATGTCACACAGCTGGGGCCTCTCCGCAGTTCCACATAGCTCCTTACCTGGATGTGCATCCTGGCCCAGCGCAGAAGGCTCAGCGTGGTGTAGCGGGCACAGTCAGCCCCCAGGGGCATCTGCTGTTTTAGCTGCTCCAGGCACCGCTTCAGCTGGGCCCTCCTGCGGGGGAAGGGGTCTGGAGGGCAGTGCCAGCCCAGCCTTGCTGGCCAGAGGGACAACAGGGGAGGGAAGGCCAGAGGGAGATGGTTCCTGGGGCCCGATGCTGTCAGGGCAAAGCTGGGACTCACCTGCGTTTCTCCAGCTCATTGTGCACAGACCTGCCAATGCCAGGGAGGATGGGGTGAGGGGGTGTCAGCTAGTACCCACACCTTCAGTCCCAGGGGCTTAACATCCACTATAGATGTGGGCCTCAAACTCGCCTAATGTGGGGACTTGTGCCAGTCCTGAGCACTGGAGTCCGCAGACAGAGGCAGAGACGCCGTGCCAAATGCTGAAAAGCCTGCCTGGGTGGTTGTGGGGGCCAGACGGGGCCCTCTACCAGCAGTCAGGAAGGGCTTCCTGGACAGAAGTGACACTTGAGCCGGGCCAGAAACATGCTACCCAACGTGGGGTAGTGGAAGGAGAGGCATTAAACTTGAAGGGATTAGCATGTGCAAAGGGTTGAGAAGAGAAAAGAGAAGTCTGTGGGGGAAACTGAGTGGAGATGCAGAGTGCAAGAGTGTGAGTGGAAGGAAGACCCTAAAGTCTCTTGTTCATAGTTTCTGACACATAACGGGTGCTCAAGAAATAGTCTTGGACTATTGAACAGAGGGCCGTGAGATGGCAGGAGAGGTCTGAACTGCCTCCAGAGTAGGGGACCTGGCCCAGAGGTACAAGCAGCAAGGAGGAAGTGGGCAAAGGTGAGGCCCCATGAGGGATGGCACCCATCCCCCCTCCTCTCCCCACCATCCCCAGCCCTCCTCACCGCCCACTGTCCGGCGCGCCAGAAGCTTGGGGGGATCGCTTCCTCCTCCTGTAGACTGGGCCTGGACTGCGGAGCGGGCACAGGGACGCGTAGCCATGCTCGGCTTCTGCCAGAGAGAGCCCCAGCCCGCTTCAGGCTGGGGCTGGTCCCAGCAGGCGCCCCTGGGAAGGCACGGTCAGGGAAGGGCTTTGGGCGCCAGGGCCATTTCCCCAACCCCTCCCAGTCCGACTGCCCGGGGACCCCTCCCCCCCAGTTGAGGGCGGGGTGCCCCGGGGCTACTGCCTAAAGCCATTCATGCATCCTCCTCGTTGGGAGCCCAGGCCTGTGTCAGCGGGGTTGCCGTCTGGAGTCCGGCCAAGAGTTCTTCCTCACCTCTCTCACGGCGCTCCAGGAACTCGGCCGCCTGCAGCAGGACCTGGATATTGCTGGCCACGGGTTCCATGTCGGGGACAGCTGGCGGCAGGCGGGCCTAGGGTGCCGGCCCGAAGAGCGGCTGCACCACTTTTGTTACAATGTAACTGACACGGTGCAACAAACACAGGGGCCGGTCCCGCCCCTGGGACACCCCGCCCCTGGGACGGCCCAGCCCTTGGCCCCGCCCCCTGGAAAGGGGCCAGGGAAGAGAAGACCACCTCCACGAGCCCGCCCACTCCCTCAGACACCCGGGGCTGCCACGGGCGCCGATTCCAGGCCCAGCCTTTGAGTGAATCCCCCGGCTGGAGGGGCCCCCGTCTTGCCCATTTCGCTCAGCGACCCGCGCCTACTGCTTAGTATATCAGGGCCTCAGTTTTCCAGCCCCAAGCTGATAGAGAAGGCTCTGCACCTAAAATGGTACTCGGGGCCCTTGGTCTCCGGGAGGGAGGCCCCAGCTCGGTCGCTGCACGTGGGCGCCGCAGAGGCGGGGCCGGCGGGCACCCTCGCCCATTTGCCCGCGGCCTCCTGCGGCTGGCTGCCGTCACCTTCAGGGCGGGGCGGAGAGCTTCTGAGGCACTATTGGCTGCAAGCGGCCCCGCCCTCTCCCTCCGCTGGTCAACACGTTCAGGCGGGAAAACGAGCAGGTTTCAAATTTGAAAACCCGGGCGATCGGGGCGGGGTTGGGCAGGGAACAGAGCTGCAGTGCGCAGGCGCTGGGGGAGGGGGCGCGGATCCAGCTCCTATGCTCGAGGGTCCGTGCCCTCGCCAGCCTGCCATCTGCCCCCGTATGGCCCCACTGGGCCTCAGCTTCCTATTGTGGCGAAGGGGAATAGTTTCCTGGCGGCGGCTCCTCACCTGCAGGGAAGCTAATGTTGCTATGAGACTGTCGGTAGGGTACCACTTTCCCAAGCCAGGCCACACTCTAGAAGCAGGCGAACTAGCTTGCTAGGGAGCCCTGGGTTCTGGAGCCCACGGACTTGGGTTCCTCTCCTGTCCCCGCTGCTTCTCAGCTGGTGACTCGGGAAGTGACCTCCCTCCTGTATGTTCAGGAAGCCCTGTGACAACAGCACTGTCGCAGGATCAGAGCCCTTGCCCATCCCTGCCCAGTAGGTTGCAGCTGCTGACTTCTGAGGCCAGGGCAACCAGAGGCAGGATTCTTCCCCCCACAGAACCCCGGGTTGCCTGAGTCCACGAGCACTTCTTTCACATGATTTTTTAGTCTCCCAAAGGAGTATATGCAGTGACTTCTAAGGGTAGCACCAGTAGGTGTGGCCACACCTGCGGGAACAGTGAGTCTACGGGTGGAGGCAGGAAGATGAAAGCAGCTGCTACAGGGTGGAGAGCATTCTAGAGAGCCAGGCAGGGGCTGAGTGTGAAATGGCTAAGAAGGACTAGATTCTGTATTAAGAGACACCTGGGAAATACATGATATATGGCAGTCAGTTGGGTTTCTCTAAGAGTCACTCCCAGAGGAACCACTGACATACTCAGCCAAACTGCTGCCTGGAACCATCCACCCATTCACCCATCCGTTCACTCACAAGATATTAGCAGAGCAGTTCCTGGATCCCAGGCTCTGTGCCCAGGACTGGAGAATACAAAATGGGCAAAACCACATAGGGTTCCTGCCTTTGCAGAGCTCACAGGCAAGGGGGGACATGATGGACACAGTAATCACACAACGGAGTTACAGTTCTGACAGGTCCTCATAGGAAAAGTCACAACACGAAGCCAAGTCCTACGGAGCATTTGTCCTAATCAGGGAGGGCAGAGAAGGCTTTCCTGAGGAAGTGGATGAACAAGTGTTATCTTTGTAGAGGTCTGTAGGAGAACCGCAGCCCCAGGAACAAAAGGTGCAAAGGCCTGAGGCAGAAAAGAATGTAGGCGGGCCAAAAGGAGGCCGACGTGGCGGACAAGCCCACTACAGGCGTATTGGTCTTCCAAATCTCCACCCACAATCAGTTATGTCTGAAGAAAGGCCGTCACAAGCCATGTGAATGAATTCCCAATTTTATTTCCCTAAAGTCGGCATCCACACAGTGCAGGCGCAGAGAGTGACCACACCGAGAAGTGGACTTCGTCCTAGGAGCTGCCACAGGTAGACCTGGAGCTAGGAACAGCACGGAGACTCAGGTCAGCTTGGCCTCAAGGCCTCTTGTGGATAGGGGTCAGGGTTCCCAGCCAGGGGAACGGGAAGCAACAAATCCCAGGAAGCAGGGCAGGTGGGGAGGACGGAGGAGGATGTGTCTTTTTCCTCTATCTACTTGTAAGTTTTCTCTTCATCTTTGGCTATGATACACCTGGATGTGATTGCTTTGTGCTTGTCTTGCTTAGAATGTTGTGAGTTTCTGGAAAGTCTTTCAGTCTTTATTTCTTCAAATATTTTTTCCTGCCCTATTTTCTTCCTCCTCTTAACTCTGATCCCAGTTTCATGTATCCTTCCCAGTCCGAGAATATATCAATGCTAAGCGATGGTGTTCATGTTTTCAAGTGTGTGGTTTTGTTGTTGTTGTTTTTTTAATCTCTCTGCTTCAGTGTAAGTTCTGTTTAGTTGTCTTCAAGTTTGCTTATTCTTTCTTTTGTGAAGTCCAACTTGGTGTTTAGCCCATCCATTGTGGTTTTTACTTTAGGCACTGTATTTTTCAGATCCAGAATTTCCATTTCGTCTTTTTTTTTTTAAGTTTTCTACCCAGGAGCGCCTGGGTGGCTCAGTCGTTAAGCGTCTGTCTTCGGCTCAGGGCGTGATCCTTGCGTTATGGGATCGAGCCCCACATCAGGCTCTTCCACTATGAGCCTGCTTCTTCCTCTCCCACTCCCCCTGCTTGTGTTCCCTCTCTCGCTGGCTGTCTCTATCTCTGTCAAATAAATAAATAAAATCTTTTTAAAAAAAAGTTTTCTATCCATATCCCAGAATATCTCACTACCTCATGTATTAATTTCCTAGGGTTATAAAAAAGTTCTATAAAATGATGGCTTAGAAACACAGAAAGGTAGTCTCTCGCAGTTCGGGAGGCCAAAAGTCCAAACTCAGTGGTCAGCAGGGTTAGTCCCATCTGGCAGTTCTGGGGGACAGTCTGTTCCAGGCCTCTCTCCTCACTGCTGGTGGCTGGCAGCAGTCCTTGGCATTCCTCGGCATGGAGATATATCACTTCAATCTCTGCCTCTAGCTTCACAAGGCCTTCTCCCCTGTGTCTCTCTGGGTCCAAATTTCCCTTTCTTATAAGGACACCAGTCACTGGATTTAGGGCCCAATATTAGGACCTCATTTTAACTTACCTAATTACATCTGTTAAAGACTCTATTTCTAAATTAGGGCACATTCGGAGGTTCTGGATAGACAAGAATTTTTGAAAGATACTCTTCAACTCACACCCCTTCTCTCTCCCATTATTATTCTTTTCCCATAAATTATTTCATATATTTATGATAGTTTACGTCCTTATCTGCTAATTCCAGTAATTTGGGTTTTTTGTAGAACTTCTATTTTTTTAAAAAGATTTATTTATTTGAGAGAGAGAGAGAGAGAGAGGGAGAGGGAGAGAACACGTGCAAGCAGGGGGAAGGGCAGAGGGCGAGAGAATCTCAGACTCCCTGCTGAGCATGGAGCCCCACTCCATCCTATGACCCATGAGATCATGACCTGAGCCAAAACCAAGGGCTGGGCACTTAAGTGACTGAGCCACCCAGGCGCCCCTGGAACTTCTATTGACTGTGTTTTCTCTTGATTGTAAGACATGAAAGAAATAGGGGCGCCTGGGTAGCGCAGTCATTAAGCGTCTGCCTTCGGGTCAGGGTGTGATCCCGGCGTTCCGGGATCGAGTCCCACATCGGGCTCCTCTGCTGGGAGCCTGCTTCTTCCTCTCCCACTCCCCTGCTGTGTTCCCTCTCTTGCCGGCTGTCTCTCTGTCACATAAATAAATAAAATCTTAAAAAAAAAAAAAAGACATGAAAGAAAGAAAATGTGCTTTATAATTTTTTTTTAAGATTTTATTTATTTATTTGACAGAGGTAGAGACAGCCAGCGAGAGAGGGAACACAGCAGGGGGAGTGGGAGAGGAAGAAGCAGGCTCATAGCAGAGGAGCCTGATGTGGGGCCCGATCCCACAACACCGGGATCACGCCCTGAGCCGAAGGCAGACGCTTAACCGCTGTGCCACCCAGGCGCCCCTATAATTTTTGATTCTAGAACATAAAAAGGAGTAAAGAGAGAATATATCAAAGTGTGTGTGTGTGTGTCTCTGTGTGTGTATTTGTTTCATTTATTTTCCTGAGAGACCAAGCAAGTCCTTACCTATTTGGCAGTTAGAGCAAAGGGCTTATGATTTGGATTCCTCTTGAGTAGGGATCTGTGAGGAATTTAGCCAAATATACAGTAAAAGTGAACACAGTCATTCTTACACCAACTGCAAGTCCAGGGGATCCCTAAGACAATGGCTGAGGGTGATTTGCTAGGACTCACAGAACCCACTCAAATCGAAAATACACACTGCACGCACTGTATTATACAGCACATTACAGGGAAGGGGCACAGATTAAGACTGGCCAAGGAAAGCAGTTCTTGAGTCTGGGAGCTATGAGACGCAGGACTGCTACTATTCTCTCTCCCCATGCATTTAGGATGTGTTCCTTTCCCAGTATTGATGCATGACAGTTACACAGAGTACCGTGTACTAGGGAGGCTATTCCAAGACTCCATACTCCGTTTTTGAAGCTCCATGCCATGGGCATGATTAATGGAGCGCCCACGTGGTTGATCTCAAGTCTCCACTGGACGATATCATGTGCCCCAAAGCCCACCTTAAATCATACTGTCATTCGCTGGCTAGCCCAAGGCCTCTGGGCAAAGATCATCTTCCAAGAGCTGAGGAGAGAAGACAGAGGCCTCTTTTGCAGTCAAGTTAAATGCCACCTCTGTCTTTGGCCAAGACTCTTACAGCAAAATAATCACGCTCCCTCACATTTGGAGGGGCTAGTGTGCAAGTAGGGACAGATTCAAAGAAGCAACTAATATAAAGCCTATAACGCCAGGACGTGCAGTGTGATAGTTTTGTCCTACTTATTTCCCCCTTCGCACCTTATGATAAACTGGTGCGGAGCTATTCAGCTTAGAAATTAGCCGACGCTGGGGCACCTGGGGGGCTCAGTCAGTTAAGTGTCCAACTCTTGATTCAGCTCAGGTCATGATCTCAGGGTCGTGGGATCAAGTCCCACATCAGACTCCCTTGTTCAGTGGGGAGTCTGCTAGAGATTGTCTCTCTCCCTCTCCCTCTGCCTGGCTCCCCCTCCCTCCTCATGCGCTCACTCTCTCTCAAATTAATTAATTAAAAACAAGAAATGAGCTGACGGTGAGGTGAGGTAAGTCCAGTGCTTTCTTAGGACAGTCATTTTCCATCTGTGTTACTTCCTGAGGAGGCACAGAGCCCAACGCAGGGCTCGATCTCAGGACCCCAAGGTCATGACCTGAGCTGAAACCAAGAGTCCGATGCTTAACCGACTGAGCCATCCCAGTGCTCCCTGAGGGGGCTTTGACTCAATTTCCCAATACATTTGACTATGAATACCAATACTGAAACAAGGCCATACTATACCCTATTGCAGTGTGCCGGGAGATGTGTCCTGAAAAGCTCTGGCACATTACTAGAGTCCCACTCAGCCATTAACAACTTGTCCCGTCCATCATCACACTGTGTGACTGAAATGTCCCCCAGAGTTGGGGCGCCTGGGTGGCTCAGTCGTTAAGCGTCTGCCTTCGGCCCAGGGCGTGATCCCAGAGTCCTGGGATCAAGCCCTGCATGGGGCTCCTCGGCTGGGAGCCTGCTTCTTCCTCTCCCGCTCCCCCTGCTTGTGTTCCCTCTCTCGCTGTCTTTCTGTCAAATAAATAAATAAAATCAGGAAGGAAGGAAGGAAGGAAGGAGGGAAGGAGGGAGGGAGGGAGGGAGGGAGGGAGGGAGGGAGGAAAGAAGAAAGAAAAAAGAAAAGAAAAGAAAAGAAAAGAAAAGAAAAGAAAGAAAGAAAGAAAGAAAGAAAGAAAGAAAGAAAGAAAGAAATGTCCCCCAGAGTGATGCCATTTAGGTTTGCAGACTCCCAATTTTTTTTAGGTTTCAAAAGTAAGAGTGGTCTCACAGCAACATGAGTCTTTGCCCTTTCAGGCACCTGGTGTCACTGAGCTCAGAGACAGCATCTGGCTCTGAGCCTCTCCCCAGGCACCAATGCCATATTGCCACACTCTCATGGCACAAGCCACTCACTCATTCCTTGGCCCTCAGTTACCATTCCTCCTCTTCTCCATTTAGACCCTAACTTTTCTATTTTTGGAAGCGGTGTTAGGTTTGGCCACTGTGCTGGTCTAGCATACGCCCCCCTCAGGCCTCTTCCATTGGGACGGGCGGGGATGGGGGGATGATTACCGGGTGCAGAACTAAGGTGAGCTGTCCAGACCGCTCTGCAATACAGCTACGCTCAGTGGCACCCCAATTCTGCCAGATGGGGTGAAGGCACAACGTATGCAGCAGACCCTTAGGAATCGCGACGTAAAGGTTGAAAGCTACAGTTTCTTTTTCAGGGACCGCCTCTTCTTCTGGCACCCGCAGCTGCAGCCCTGGTCCTGAGGCCACAGCATCAGGTAGGACAAAGGAAATTGAGGTGAGGTGGGGAAAAAACAGAAAAGTATAGTGATACCAGCATCCTTCCCATCACCTCTTCTCCAAATCCACCCTCCTCCTGAAAAAGCAGAAGAAGCTGTCTGTGGGAGCTTTCTCTTGGCCTTATGTTGAATGTGAGCACACACTCACGGACGTGTGTAAGCCAGCCCTTCATGCCTTTATTCCCCATTTCAGATTTTTTAAAAAGTGTTTCAACTCCCTGTTCCAATTCTCCATCAAACCATTCCTCTGAGAAGTATAACCTTCTGTCGTCCACCGTTGGACACTATGGGTTACAAAATGTGCTCCTTGCTGAAGAGAAGTGACCTGACAGTCCATGCATTTCTAGCAGCTTCTCTTCCAGTTCTTTGATTTTACCCTGAGCATTTATATCTACCACAGAACAGGCTATGCCCAGGCCAGAGTGACTGTCTGCTCTTGTCAGGAGCCATTGGTCCACAGCCCCGCTCCCTGCCAGGCTTACCAGCATCAGTCTGATTTGCCACATACATGTGGCCACTGCCTATAAGTCAGGAAAAAGCCAAATACAGGGGCTTTTACCCTTGTTCAATCCTTCCATCATTGCTAGAAAAACAGCACACAATTTGGCCCACTGATCTGTTTTGACCTTCTTCATCAGAGTAGTGGACTCCTGGACAGAAAACTGTCCATCTACTGTGGAACTGCCCTCCAGAAACCAACAACTTTGTTGGTCGATGAAAAGCTTTTCATGGGGCACTGCCTGAGTGGCTCAGTAGCCGTAGCGTCCAACAGCTGCTCACGGGGCTCCAGAGCCAGACTTGGGGGAAAAGGGGCTCCCACTCATGAGCACTTCCTCACACTCTCCTGGTGACCTGTTCCTGTCTAAACCATTTCCATTTATGATGGAATACTTCTGGGCATTACCCTCCCCATTAAAGCATTTCCCATACATCACCCAAGGCATTGTGGGTAGTTCAAGTTTCAAGGTTATTTTATGTCCTTCAATCACAGGGAAAATCTCCAAGTCCAGTAGTAACTCTCTCAAATGGGAATTTTCTAGTCGCAAATCCCAGCAATTGCCACTAGGTGGCACTCACAGGCTTTCGCCATAAATTCCAGCAGGCTGCGTATGGGGCCGCGGTCCAGCCAACTAAGGACCTGAAGGAGCTCCTGCAATCTCACGGACCCGCACGGAGCGCGTCCCATCAATAGGGCTGGAAGGGCGGCTCCCCACGCCGCCTGTTACAGAGCACAGACGGAGAAGCTCTAGCATACTTCTCTCAACGGCCCTCAGGATTTCTGGAACACGAAGTGCGTACTGGCTGACGCTGAAAGTCACCTGCGCTACTAGCCCCTACCAAGAGTCAGCCCGTCCCCTGCAGCTTCGAAGCCAGACGCCGACTGCTCCCTGCTAGCGATGCACGTCCGAGACAGCAGCGTGTCCAGCAGAAGGCCGCCGGGGCGCACCGGAGGTCTGTCGTGTGTGCGGCCGCCCTCAGGCCTTCTCTCCGCCGCACCTCCGGATAACCCGCAGCTCCCAGAGCGGCACCTGCCGCCTCACCCTGCACTCGTATGTTCTGGAGACGGCTTCCTTTCTCAAATCTCAAGAACCACCTCTGCCAGCTTCACATTTTCCTTCTGCAGCTTCCTCACCCCCTCCCGCCTGCAAAGAGTTGAAGAGAGTAAGAGCCTGGCTCTTGTTTAGGCCTTGGCTGAAGGGAATGTGGTGGCTGGTTTGATCTTCTGTGCAGACCACTCAGACGTTCTTCAGATCGGTCATAAGGCTGTTTCACTTTCTTATCATTTGTGTGTTCACTGGAGCAGCACTTTCCGTTTCCTTCAAGAACTTTCCCTTTGCATTTACAACCTGGCTGACTGCTCAGCACACAAGGCCTGGCTTTCAGCACCTCTTCCTCACTCGGCTTAATCATTTCTAGCTTTTCATTTTAAGTGAGAGATGTGAGACTCTTCCTTTCACTTAAGCACTAAGAGGCTACTGCAGAATTAACTGGCCTCTCCTCAAGACCGTTGTGTCTGTGGGAACAGGGAGGCCCGAAGAGAGGGGGAAAGACAGGGCAGTCGGTTGAGCAGTCAGATCACGCACAACACGCAAGTAATGAATCATGGAACAGTGCATCAACAACTGGGGATGTACTGCATGGTGACTAGTACGACAAAATAAAAATTATTTAAAAAAACACACAACATATATCAATTAAGTTCACAAATAATGAAAAAAACTAGAAATATTGCAAGAATTACCAAAATGTGACGCAGAGACAGAAAGTGAGCAAACACTGCTGGAAAAATCACCCCAATAGACTTGTTCAACACAGGGTTGCCACAAACCTTCAATTTCTAAAAAACAGAGTATCTGCAAAAAACAATAAAGTGAAGCACTAAAACACGGTACGCCTACACAGACTCAACCACCACCGCCGCTGTTCCTGGAGAAGCCAACCTCTCATCCGAGAAGATGTCAGGGAACTACAAGTGCCACCAACGACACGAAAAGCTCCGCTGTGTTTGAGTCTGTAGAGCCGTTCTGATGTGCAGTGCTATCTGGCAAGCTTTTTGTACAGGGGTGACACAAGACTTGTTCTTTAACACGGACAGACTTCCTTGGATGGTTGACAAATTCGACATTGGCACTGTGGCTGGGGCTTGGTAAAGCCCCAAGGGTCACAGTTTTTACAACTTCTATTCTGCCAGAAGTCTGTTTAAGGTCTTCGATTTGCATTCGAGCTCTCCACTTTGCATTCAGGACCTAAGGGCTATCACGCTGGCTGCTACCAGGTTTCACAGACAGAAACTTTAAACGGGCGTCATCTTCCTTCCTTCCTTCCTTCCTTGGATCTTCCTTCCAAGATCCCCAAGTTTGCCAGTGTGCCTCACTTGCCAGAAAGTGATCTCTTTACGCCCACAGGCTTGGACTTCACGGGTCATCAAATGAGCAATAGGCAGGCTCCGTGGAGCACCTATCCACAGGTGTTCAGAGTACTGAACGGCCCTAAGTGAGGGACACACAGTTGGGCACAGGCAGGGTCACGAGTCAGCTTATCTAGTGACAGCCTGGCAGGAAGGAGGGTGGACTCTGGGCTGACAGCACCATGGGAAGTAAAGCCACTTGTCTGGCAGGTCCTCAAAAAGTTAAACATAGAATCACCGTGTGACTCAGCAATTCTACTCCGCGGTACAAAGAGCTGAAGGCAGGGACGCAAGCACACTTGTCCCCGTGGTCATCGCCGCGCTATTCATGCCAGCCAAAGGTACAAGCAACCCAAGTGTCCATCAGCAGACGGATAAAATGCGGTACATCCACACGATGAAATACCGTTTGGCCATGCTGTACTGAGACGCGATAACCTGAGGACACTGAAACCCTAACCCTAACCTCGAAAACATGACACTCAGTGAACTAAGCCGGACACAAAAGGACAAATATTACATGACTACACTAATATTTGAGGTATCTAGAATAGGCAAATTCAGGGACAGAGTGGAACAGAGGTGACCAGGGGCCGTGGGGAGGAAGCAATGCGAGTTAGTGTTTAATGAGTAGAGTTTCAGTTGGGGAAGATGCAAAAGTTGTGGACACGGACGGTGGTAATGGTTGCACAAAATTATGAATATACTTAATGTCACTGAGCTTACACTTAAAAATGGTCAAAATGGTCAATTTTATGTATTATGCATACAATTTATGTATATTTTACAAAAAAAAATTTAAAGGACGGCAACATGGTACAGTTTAACATTTAACCACTACTCTGGGTGGTTTCATAGACAAGGCAGGTCAATACGTCATATTTCCAAAGAATCATCATCTTAGTAAGACCTCCTGATGACTTGTTAGCCTATAATCTACATGATCTCCCAACAGCTATTTTTCCTTAATAATGACTGATTTAATTCAGTTGGAACAAGGTATCAAATAGTGCTTCATTCCTCTGGGCGCCTGAGGGGCTCAGACGATTAAGTGTCTGCCTTGGGCCCAGGTCAGGATCCCAGGGTCCTGGGCTCTCTGCTCAGTGGGGAGCCTGCTTCTCCCTCTCCCTCTGCCTGCCGCTCCCCTTGCTTATCCGCGCACTCTCTCTCTGTCAAATAAATAAAATCTTAAAACAAACAAAAAAAGAAATAGTGCTTTATTCCATTTTGTACAGTATAACCTGGTAAACTAAAGATTAGAGACAGATCAAGAAAAACATCAAGCACTTTCTCATGTGCCTCTCAGAAAAAAAAGCATTAAAAAATACCCACCATATGGGACGCCTGGGTGGCTCAGTTGGTTAAGTGTCTGCCTTCAGCTTGGGTCGTGATCTCAGGGTCCTGGGATCGAATCCTGTATCGGGTCCTCTGCATCTTCCTCTGCCTCTGTGCTTGCACGTGAACGCACGCACGCTCTCTCAAATAAATAAATAAAATCTTTAAAAAAATAAAGTGAAAAATACCAGCTATGTATGTTATGCATAAAGTTATTGAAAACAACAATATCAAAAACAAATACCCTCAGTTGGTTTTTATCAATCACACAAACCACGAAAAAGAAGAGTAAAAAATACCCAGACAACAGAATAAGGCTGATCTAACGTAGACACACCAAGTTCTACCTCTGAGAACTAATTACATAATCTCAATGCACAAGCCTACCTACAGAAATCAACCACATTTCACACCGCAAAGAAAAGCTCAACTGATTGCCAGAATATAAGCCAGATCTCAATAGAAGGCACGAGTGCTTATGTCTCTCTTCAAAAAAACCATTAAACTCATTAAAAAAAGAACACAGAAACGATATGTTCATACCCACATTTTTGAGAGAAATTTCTAGAAGTCAAGTACATACTGACAGAAAAGCTTAAGCAGAAAACAAAAACAGGAGCGCCTGGGTGGCACAGCTGTTGAGCGTCTGCCTTCGGCTCAGGGCGTGATCCCGGTGTTATGGGATCGAGCCCCACATCAGGCTCCTCCACTATGAGCCTGCTTCTTCCTCTCCCACTCCCCCTGCTTGTGTTCCCTCTCTCGCTGGCTGTCTCTATCTCTGTCGAATAAATAAATAAAATCTTAAAAAAAAAAAAGAAAGAAAACAAAAACAAAACCACGAAAAACAACAACAAAACGCAGAACACCCACAGCTACAGGATGAGACTGTGTTGAGATAAAGCACAATGCCTGGGAGAACACCCAGGAAGTGACTCCACCGGACAGCACTCAAGGAAATAAGAACGAAAATAAGACAGTCTTTCATCTCTACCGTCTGGGGATGTGAGCATGTAATCCGCCCTACAAATGGTGGTGAGCTGATCTGGGGCAGATCTGAGGAAGTCAGGTCTTAACCATGCCAGGAGAGGAGAGGACATGGCACTGGAAAACTCGGGGAGAATTCCAACGAGACCTGAGGGATGGTACCTACGTTGATGGAGATGAAAAGGGATCGTGCATCAAGTTGGTCAGAAACGGGAACAGCAGGAGAAGCAGAAGCGCAGGCACGGTTCCCGCCCTTGCACACCTGGCAGGGCTCGCGGAGAACCAGGCCGAAGCCAACGGTCTCCCCAGGTGCCCTGCAGACACAGGGTGAGCAGCTGAGCAAAACGCAATGGCGCGTGAGGTGCACGAGCGAGAACAGCAGGACTGTAAGTACTTGGAAAGTTCGGCTATTCCTTTTCTCCTTCAAATAGGGCTTGAATCTTCCCGAGCAAAGAATGAGGTCCCAGTGGATAACGTTATTACTCTATAGTTAACCAGGTTAAAAAAAAAATCCATTTCTAGGGAAAGTGGTATTTTCATTAAATAACTGAAGTCTCTCATGTGTCAGAAACTGAGCTAAGTGCAGGTAAGAAGCCAACCCATGTATTAACCAAGCAAAGATCTGTTTTTCTCTCCCGTTACCGAAGTGTTCAGCATCAGGAGCATGGGGCTGGTAGGATGACCGTGGGCCAGCAGCTCCTTCTGCCTTCTGCTTGCCCATCCTTAGCGTGAGACGTCTGTCCCGAAGTTCACCTCACAGTCTGAGGTGGTCACTGCGCTTCCAAACATTAGCTGCACACTCCTGGAAGGAGGAGGGCTAGGACAGAAGAGTGTGCTTCAGGCTGAGCCAGCCCTTTCAAAGAACTTTCTAGAAGTGCCACCTCATGACTCCTATTAACCTCTCCTAACCGTCATCAGCAAGAGAGCTAGAGAAGGCCACCCCAAATTACATCTGGGTTTTAACAAGAGGAAGAGGTAGAGATTAAATACCGGGGAGACAGCAGCAGTCCCAATTGAGAACATATGAAACCGTGGTTATTATGTTTTTTAGATAGAAAATCTTTTGTTTGAAGGTGACATACAATTTTTAAAAATCTTACAGATACAATTGCTGATATATTTGATCCGATTACAAAGGAAGATGTTGGATTCCAACTAATTCAAAATAAAACTTTCCTTTTTTAAAGAGGGATTAGAAAATATAACAAGATTTAATAAGTAAACTAGATTTGGTTAAAAATGTAACCAAATAATTGGAATACAAGTCATGAAAAGTACTCAGAAATCTTTAGATAGAAAACTACAAATTTTATTGAGATGCAAAAATAATTTATAGATGTGGATAGTCTATAATACTAAGTGAAAAGAATTAACATGAGAATAATCCGTAGTCATGGTAACAGCTAAAACTTACCGAGTGCTCCACCTGGGGCACAAATTACACTCTGGGGGCGCCTGGGTGGCCCGGTCAGTTGCGTGTCCGACGCTTGATCAGGCCCTGATCTCAGAGTCATGAGACTGAGCCCCAGGTTGGGCTCCGTGCTGAGCCTGCTTAGGAGTCTCTCCCCCCTCCCTCTCCCCACGCCATCCCCTTGCCCTCCACGCTATAAAAGAAAGAAGAAATTACACTGTGTTTAATGGGTTCATGCAGGCATATGACTCTCAGCAGTTTTGAGACAGACGTTAACATGACCCCCAACTTAAGAGGACACTGAGACATAGAAGGAACTCAATTTACCCTTTTCCTAACATCCACGAAGAGATGAAGAGATGACGGGGACGCAAGCACAGCTGGATGTCTATAGCCACAGCACTGTCACTAATAGCAATTTATCTAAAATGCCACGTAACCACCCCATCCCAGTTTTACAGAGACATTCACTATTATGTAGGTTTTTTCTTTACGATGTGCTCGTGAAGGAGTGGTGTGGCGGTGTCTGGGTGCCTGTAACAGGTTGAGGCAGATGGCTAAGTTCTTACTGTAGTTATTTCAGAGTTGGGAGAAAGAGGAGTCAAGGCCATGCCACTGTTCAGAGTTTAGATTCTAGCAAAACAAGGCAGCTCTGCCTGGAAAGAGATGTCAGCCCCAGAAGAATTGCCCCAACTCAGAAGGACAAAGAATGGAAGACCCGAGTGTGGGTGTGTGGCCGCCGGGGGCCACGGGGTGGGGAGTGGAAAAGGAGGCAAAGACAATGAGACAGGGCTTTAGAAAGAAGTAAGGATTGTGTATGGGGAAAAATCCAAGTGAAAAATGAGGCAAGTGTCTGGGGCGCCTGGCTCAGCCGACAAAGCAAGAGACGCTTGATCCCATGTTGGGTGTAGAGATTGTTTATCATATGATTTCTCTCATCTATGGAACGTAAGAACTAGGAAGATCGGTAGGGGAAGAAAGGGATAAAGAAGGGGGGGTAATCAGAAGGGGGAATGAAGCATGAGAGACTATGGACTCTGAGAAACAAACTGAGGGCTTCAGAGGGGAGGGGGGTGGGGGAATGGGATAGGCCGGTGATGGGTAGTAAGGAGGGCACATATTGCATGGTGCACTGGGTGTTATACACAACTAATGAATCATCGAGCCTTACATCGGAAACCGGGGATGTACTGTTTGGTGACTAACATAATATATAATTAAAAAACATTAAAAAAATAAAAAAACCAAAACAAAACAAAACAAAAAAACAAAAAACAAAACAAAACAAAAAATGGAAACTGTCAACTTCAGAAAAAGTTCAAAGGTGCTGGACGGGGGTGCTCTACCTGGGTGGAGAGAGCGATATATTTGCATCGGAATGATGATCATTTACTAGAAAGAGGGACTTAATCCTATCCTGAGGTTGGAGAGAAGGTGGGATGTAAAAGAGCTAAATCTCAAGTGTCATACAAGGAAATAAATACATAATGCTAAAAACTTACAAATCAAGATAAAACTACATAATTTAGAAATACTAAAACAACTGCTAGGAGAAAGAGCTGACGGAGCTGAAAATCACTGCTCCCAAATCACGAACGAGGGGTCATTTTTCCTGTTCCTACGAGCCTTTGGTATATTTGACTTTTAAATTGACATACACTGTGAGCTGCATCTTTAAATAAAAACAGAACTGATAACTACCTATAAATTATTTCGATGAACTCACACAGTTATTTGTTTTTAGCAAGGCCTTTTCTTTCCTTGGTGAAACGCCAAGTTCGTCAGTTTGTACTCTGAGAGACTCTCATCCTTTTTCAGAGTCATGAACATTCCCAGGGCAGGATTCTCTCACGTCTGTGGGGGGGTGACACCCTCTCACTTCAATCGTGAGCTGCCTTATTTAAGGGACTTGCATTGCCAAGCATACTTTGGGTGACATTAAATTTGTTCTCAAATAATGTGCAGGGATGAGCAGCTGAGCAATGCAAGGCATGGCGCTAAGAGTCAGAGCGCGCCTGGCACCTGGCTGGCTCAGCGGGAGCGGAGGCTGTGACTCTTGATCTCCGGGTTGGGGGTTCAAGTCCCACATTGTGTGGAGATTATGTAAAGAAATAAAACTTTTAAAAATGCTTAAAAAAGGAATTAGACCACACCCTAGAAACAGCTATTTTTGCCTTCTAGGTGTCAACTGCTGTAAGCAGATTTCATGCGGAGGCTCCTTATCAAAATCTGGAATCAGACAGCTCAAGGCTGCAGAAGGAAAAAAGTAAGCAAGGGCTGGTTTAAAATTTAGCTCCAACTCACACCTTCGGGGCATCCCATACACCCCGAGGCAGAACCGGCAAGCGCTTCCTTGGATGAAGTTCCCTTTAAGAGCGGCCGTGCTCTGGGAAACTGAGAGGGTGCTAACAGTGGGTCTCCGAGATAGAGAATAGGAGATTAAAATTCAAACCGGATTCTGTTCTCAGTTTGGGTTTTTTCTTACTAAATGATTCTAATTTGACTCTGAATTTCAGTAGGAATGACAGGCACTTTCTAGAGCCTGTTCCCACCCTCAAGTGGAGACTGGCTAAGGAGACGAACGCTTGGTGCCCTGGGGTTTCAATATAGTGCTTGTGCGCTTTCTGGGGAAGAGGACAGAATACCATTACGAAATGGATTTTGTGTCCAAGATGATGAATACTGAAATTTTCCCAGTTTCATTCTCAAGCAGATAAAACAATATTCTTATCAGATTATCATCGTAGCTTTTCAAATGTGCTCTGCGGTGGGTTTGCGTAAGCCACGGCACAGTGCCCACACGGACATGAGGCGCCTCATCGCCGTGCCTCACCAGCCAGTGTACATAGCACTTCCCTCAAACGCTTCTTAAAGAGCAGATTCTCGTGCTCTGCTACCTGCAGTCTGGGGACTCACAGACCCCACCGTGAGAACGAGGTCTAATTACGGCAATCGTTTGGACGTCCGCATCCCACCTTCCAGAGACGAGAAAGGAGGATGCTAATGTTTTGAAAGAGCTGGGCTTCGGCACTCAGCACTGAAGAATTCATCTGGTTGCCAGGCGCACATCGTGTCTGTTGTACGTTCAAGTCGGTGAAGCAGGCGTAGCCACCTACCCTGATAACACAGACCTGTGGCCTTGTGTGAAGACAGCCCTTCCCCTCCCTGCCTGCCACAGTGCGAAGAAGCGGGTACCCCCAAGAGTCAGTTAATACAGGAAGGCACGTGTGCCCTTCGTCCAGATGTCCTGATTATGGACCAAGAGTCGACATGAGGTACCAGCTAAAGGCTCACACCTGCAGTGGGGAATGCCCATTTTCCAACAATCGCATGACCAAAAACACAAGACCACAGGTTGACCAAGGCCGAGACCACTTCGATGCCCCTTCCCCTCCTCTACCTCTAACAAAAGTTTGGAAAGAAGGGCGCCTGGGTGGCTCAGTAAGTTAAGCGTCTGCCTTTGGCTCAGGTTACGATCCCAGGGTCCTGGGATTGAGCCCCACATTGAGCCCCACATCAGGTTCCCTGCTCAGTGGGGAATCTGCCTCTCCCTCTGCCCCTCTTCCTGCTTGTGCACACACGTGCCCTCTCTAATAAATATATTTTTTTTAAAGTTTGGAAAAGAGAGATCAAGAGATGGTGAGGAGGGTGTGTGTGTGTATGGGGTCCAATCATCTACTGCTACATAAAAGGCTAAGTGCCCTGAAGCCTAGTAGTGTACACCAATCATTTTTATGTTCATGGGTTCTGTGGACTGGGGATTTGAGAAGAGCATGGAAATGTGGTGAGTCCTTCACTCCATGACATCTGGGCTTCTGCTGGGATGACCTGAATAGCTGACACAAGCCCAAATGGCTCCTTCCTTGCACATCTGGCACCTGGGCCCCAGTGGCTAAGGATGGGCACCAGTGGGGACTGTCAGCTACAGTGCCTGCACAGGGCTCCCAAGCAGGGGGCTTCGGGTAGCAGGGTTTCTTACCAGTGGCTGGGAGCTCCAAGGACCAGTGTCCCTGCCAAACAGGTGAAGCTGCTCTCTATGACCAGGCCGTGGAGGTCACAGTATGTTACTTTGCTTCCATTAGTGGAGTGTGGCAAATCACAAACCCACCCAGACTCAAGAAGAAGGAACAAGAACATTAACCCTACCTCTTGACGGGAGAAGCATCAAAGAACTTGGGGCAGTGTTATAAAATCATCACAGTCGTCAGGACAGTGAAAAATAATAAGTGAAGAAAATGCCCCAGAGCTGAAGACATGAGTGTCAAATTAAAAGAGGACCCCAAGGGCTAAGAAGGAGGAAAAAAAAGATTAAAATCTGGACGTATCTTGATGATGTTTCAGATCACCAAAGAGAACTATAGTTGACCTTTGAATGACATGGGTTTGAACTGTGCTTATATATGGATTTGTTTTTTAAGCAGGTTCCATGCCCAGCATGGAGCCTGACGCAGGGTTTGAATTCACAACCCTGAGGTCAAGACCTGAGCTGAGATCAAGAGTTGGACACTCAAGCAATTGTCGCCCAAGGCGCCCCTGGATTTTCTTTGGTAAATACAGTATAGTACTGTAAATGTATTTTCCTAATAATTTTCTTAATAATCTTTCCTTTTCTCTGGCTTACTTTATTATAATACAGTATATAATACATATAACATACAAAATATGTGTTAATCAACTATTTATGTTAAATTGGTAAGGCCTCCAGTCGACAGTAGGCTATTAGTTCTAGGGGAGTCAAAAGTTATACTAGGACTTTCAACTGTATGGGAGGGGTCAGTGCCCCTAACCCGAGCTCTTCAAGGGTCAACTGTATTCCTAAAAACTTCCAGGAAGAAAAATAATCTACTCAAGAGGAATAAGAACCAGAAGATGACATCAGACTTCTAGTTGGCAACACTAAGCAGAAATGTAAGAGCAAAATAAATCTACTTTCACAGAGAGGTTCAGAATGATCACCTCCCTGACGCATCTCTAAGAGTTTCTGAAGAATATGTGCCACAAAACCAAAAAAAAACTGCAGAAGACACGAGACACAAGAATCACAGAGCAAAGAGACTAGACAAGCAAATAACTGAGAATTTTAAAACATTAATTCCAATTTTGGAACAAAAATCCCAAGTAATTTCTGTTGGTTTCCTGTTGTGCCCTCCCGGGACGGCGGTGACACCTGGCTACGTTAGACGGCTCTCGCAGGATCCCGAGGGAATCCCGGTTAAGGGTTCCAGGTTCCCGGAGCTGTCAGCCAAGCAGTGGTGCCCAAGGAGGAGATGAGCGGGGCCTGCGAGGCTGCGTCACTGCACAGGGACACAACCCAAGGCCCTGTCTCCTGTGTCTTGGTCATCCCCACGTCACGGCCTCAGCGCAGTCCAGGGCTTGCCCATTTCCCTCCTAACATTCTCTCTGCACAAGATTCCTTCCTACATTCTCACTGGCCTGTGAAGTCTCCTACACTTACCGACTTAACCACTCAAGTCCTTCCCTCCTCCTACATAATAGATTCTGGTTGCCCATCCCCACTTGCATGAGCTGGGATTAGGTTCCGATGTGAGTAGAAGAAAAACCAACACGATGCACGCCCGGAAGTCAGTCTCTCTCCCTGTGAATGCCATCTGCAGTCGCGGTCAGTCCGGGGAGCTTGGCATGCTGCCCTCCAGATGGCCTTGCGCCCAGCAGCCTGTTACCCACTTACCATCCCTAAGCGTCCAGCCGGCCTTTCTACGCTGTTGTGTGACACTGGGTCTGGAACTCTGCACTGTTTCACAGGCTCCTCACCCAGCTGGCCTCCTGCTGAGTTCTGCCACTGGGAGGTGTGAGATGAAGGGGAAGCAGGAAGAAGGGACTTCTTTTTTCCAAGGCCGGCAGCAGCAACCGGCGCCGGGCAGCTCCCGCTTCCAGTACTCCCAGCAGCATAAGGCCTGCCCTGCCAGAAGAGAAAGCACCAGCTCCCCCAGGCTGCCCCCCAACACTGGAGCTGTGCCTCTCTTACAAGTCCAAGTAACCAACAGGTTCCTCCTTCTCACAGGGCTCAGCATGAAACATAGGGCCCTCCAAGCTTCAGGGTTCTGGTAATATCACCTCTTCCTCTTGGTCCCTCTGGGAAGTATGTTTTCCACACTGAATTTTTTTTTTTTTTAAGATTTTTATTTATTTATTTGCCAGAGATAGAGACAGCCAGCGAGAGAGGGAACACAAGCAGGAGGAGTGGGAGAGGAAGAGGCAGGCTTCCAGCTGAGGAGCCTGATGTGGGGCTCGATCCCAGGACTCTGGGTTCACGCCCTAAGCCAAAGGCAGACACTTAACGACTGAGCCACCCAGGCGCCCCCCCACACACTGAATTTCTAGCATACCTAAGGGCCCTTTTTTGCTTTCTCAGCCTCCCCACACCCCATAACCAACTCCCTATCTTGAGCGCCCTCTGTTTGAGATACCCTAGAGCAGCACGTTGTCCGACTGGGTCCTGAATCACATCTGTCTTCTCAGCCAGACTTTGCACTCTGCGAAGACACAAACTGTACCTCTGAGTCCCTTGCCTCTTGCCTAGTACATACTAGTTTATGAACAAAGATTTGTTGAATTAATTAGCCTTCAGTCCATGATGGAACTAAAATTGGAAATCAAAATAAAGAATGATAAAACCATGGGCAAGATTATTTTAGTGCACATATTCATTGCAGATATTATTTTTTTACATTTTTAAAAAAGATTTTATTTATTTATTTGAGAGAGAGAGCAGAAGAGCAGGGTAAGGGGCAGAGGGAAAAGCAGACTCCCCGCCGAGCGGGGAGCCCGATGTGGGGCTTGATCCCAGGGACTCTGGGACCATGACCTGAGCCGAAGGCAGATGCTCAAGTGACTGAGCCACCCAGGCGCCCCTCATTGCCGATATTCTTGACTGAAATTAAGAAATGCCACGTATTGGTCATGAAATTCTTTTTTTTTTTTAAGATTTTATTTATTTATTTGACACAGAGAGAGACAGCCAGTGAGAGAGGGAACACAGGCAGAGGGAATAGGAGAGGGAGAAACAGGTTTCCAGCAGAGGAGCCTGACGTGGGGCTCAATCCCAGAACGCCGGGATCACGCCCTGAGCCGAAGGCAGACAGTTAACGACTGAGCCACCCAGGCGCCCCTGGTCATGAATTCTTGTAACAACACCCTGCCCTATTTTTTTTTTTTTTTTAAGATTTTATTTGTCAGAGAGAGGGAGAGTGCGCACAAGCAGGGGGGGGTCGCAGGCAGAAGGAAAAGCAAGCTCCCCGCTGAGCAAGGAGCCTGATGCGGGACTGGATCGCAGGACCCTGGGATCATGATCTGAGCCAAAGGTAAATGCTTAACCAACTAAGCCACCCAGGCACCCCTGCCCTGCCCTTTTGAAAGCAAACACAAAGGGGCGCCTGGGTGGCTCAGTCAGTTAAGAATCCATCTCTTGATTTGGGCTCAGGTCAGAATCTCAGGGCTGTGAGATCAAGCCTTACGTCAGGCTCTGCGCTGGGTATGGAGCCTGCTTAAGATTCTCTCTTCCCCTCTCCCTCTGCCCCCCCCGCCACAGGCCAAAAGGTAAAATAAACTACTGGGACAACACCAAAATAAAAATCTTTTGCACAGCGAAAAAACACCATCAACAAAATGAAAAGGCAACTTAATGAATGGGAGAAGATAGTTGCAAACAATATATCCAATTAGCGGCTATTATCTAAAACATATGAAGTTATACAACTCAACACCAAAAACACAAATAATTCCATTAAAAAATGGGCAGAGGACCTAAACAGATATTTTTCCAAAGAAGACACACAGGTGGCCAACAGACACACGAAATGGTGCTCATCACTCATGAGCAGGGTGCAAATCAAGACCAGCATGAGCGGTCACCTCACACCCGTCGGAGCGACTAGAATCAAAAAGACAAGAAATAATAAGTGTACGTGAGAATGTGGAGAAAAAGGAACCCTCGTGCAATGCTGGGAACGCAAACTGGTGCAGCCACTACAGAAAACAACAGGGAGGGTCCTCAGAAAATTAAATATAGAAATGCAATATGATCCAGTAATTCCACTACTGGGTACTTACCCAAAGAAAACAAAAACACTGATTCCAACAAATACATGTACCCCTAAGTTCATTGCAACACACACCAATCAAGGTACAGAAGCCCCTCAAGTGTCCCACACCCAGACAAACGGATACAGATGCAGGACACACAACAGAGTACCTCTAGGCCGTAAAAAGGAATGGGGGCCTGCCCTTCACAGCAACGTGGACAGACCTAGGGGTATTACGTGAAGTGAAGTCAGTCAGACAGAAAAACAACTACCATATGATTTCACTTATATGTGAAATCTAAAAAAGCCAGACAGACAAAGCAGAGCCATACATATAGAGCGCTGCCGGCTGCCGGAGGTGCATGGAGTAGGGGAACGGGCAAGATGGGCGAAGGGGAGTGGTGATGGCATGGGTAAGTCACAGGGGTGAAGAGCACAGCATCGGGAAGGCAGCAATGCTGTCGTACCAGCGCGGCACGGTGACGGCAACCACGCTTGTGCGAGCACGGCGTCAGGAGTGGTCGAACCACTAAGCTGTACACCTGAAGTTCCTGTAACGCTGCGTGTCGATACTGCACTGAAAAACTAAGTAAAAGCTTCTCTTTTGGGGCGCCTGGGTGGCGCAGTCGTTAAGTGTCTGCCTTCGGCTCAGGTTGTGATCCTGGCATTATGGGATCGAGCCCCACATCAGGCTCCTCCGCTATGAGCCTGCTTCTCCCTCTCCCACTCCCCCTGCTTGTGTTCCCTCTCTCGCTGGCTGTCTCTATCAAATAAATAAATAAAATCTTAAAAAAAAAAAAACAAGCTTCTCTTTTGATAGGTAAATGTTTACTGAAATATTATATATGGAAAAATGCACAAATCTCACCAATGAATTTTCATTCCGCTTCCCTTAGCCAAATGCAGGTCTTTCTCCATCTTCATCTGACTCCTTGTATTCACTTTCCTTCATTTTGTTCCCCTTAACCATGGTTACTGGTTGAGTTGTATTCCCCCAAAAAGGTATGCTGAGTCCCAATCCCCAGTATCTGTATTTGGAAACAGGCTCCAGGTAGATCTAATCAAGTTAAGATGAGGTCATGGGGATGGCTAATCCAATGTGACTGATGTCATTACACAAAGGGGAAATCTGGAGTACAGGGGGAAGATGTGAAGATGGCCACGCAACGACAGAGTCAGAGGTCGCAGTGATCTACATCTCTAAGCCAAGGAATCCCCGGGGTGGCAGAGAATCTACAAGACAATAAACTTCGGCGTTTAAAGCCACCAGTCCGTGGTACTTAGTTACGGCGGCTCCGAGAAACAAACACAAGTACTAACACTGCATAGATTATACTTACTATATACTTTAAACTTACTTTATACTATAAATACTTATGTCATCTGATGTCCCCACCAGACTGTACGTTCCATGAGGAACCATAAGTTCCTTTTACTTTCTGTTGTGTCCCAGGGCTGAAAACAGAGTACGGCACACAGTGGGCACGTCACTATTACCTGAAGTCCAGAGAAGACCCCTACGTGTTAGAAACTTTGACATATACAAGGAGAGAGGCAGGGCTGTTCTTAGCCTCAAATTACAGAAAACATGACTCATGGTAGTTTGAGCAAATACAAATTTATTTTTTTACATAAAAGCCCAGCAGCCAGGAGCCCAGGGCTGTGGCAGCACATCAGCGATGTCCTAAGGACCCATGCTCCACCCACCTCCAGTGTTCACGTCCACCCCGGTGGTCACAGGAGGCCTCTGCACCTTTGGGGGTCATCCACATTCCGGCAGGATGGGCAAACAGCCACACCAGCGGCCACCTGACATTCGTTACTGAGAACCCCTTCAGCAGACTGCCTCCAGCATCTCAACAGGCACAACTCTCCAGAACCACCCTAGCCAGGAAGCTGGGAGATGGAGCTGAGCATTTAGCCTTCCGGCCATGGAAGACGAGGAAGACGAGGGAGTGGATCCGGAGTGCCTGACTTGGTGGTGCTGTGGCTCCTCTGGAAGGATGAACGTCAGGAAATGTGTTGGGACAACTGGCTAGCCATAGCGGGAAAACCAGATCCCTACATCACACCCTACACAAAAGTTAATTCCATGATTACATACTAAATTTGAACAGCAAAATTTTTTAACTTTTTGGGAAAAAAAAATCTTTGGAGATTAGTGAATGACATTAAAATGTAGACTGTATATCACATGACATCATTAGAAAAGCAAACAGGTGAGCACACTGAGAGGTACCTGCAAAGCGCACAACCGAAGGGCGCCATGACAGCTGGTACCTATCCGCGAGCAAAAGGGGGGCAAAAAATTACACCACCGCGGAGGAGAGGGGACTGGATCTCTGAGGGTAACAAAAATCCTCGACCTGAGGAGTACACAAATGCAAGTTAAAACTTCTACACCTATTAGACTTCAAAACGTACACAGTGACAATATCGAGAGTTAAGAAACGGGCAGAGGGAATCTCAGTCACCACGGTGGGAGAAGAACGGACACAACCCACTTTGGAGAGCAACGTGACATCTAATGAAACGGCAGTGCAGTAAGTCCCAACCCGGCAGCTCCTGCACATTTGTGCCTGGATGGAGACGCGCTCAGGAACGGTCAGAGCAGCGTTCTAAGACCAAAAACCTGGAAACCATCCAAACATCCAGCGACGGCCAAAGGCAGAAACTGGAATCCACTCAGGCCACATCTTGAGTTCTATGTAATGCAAAGATGCACAAACAATGCTGAATTTTCAGATCCGAAGAATACATCTGTATACCATTTGTAATTTTTAAAATGTAAAATAATACTGTGTATTTACGGATACATACCTCCACGGTAACATTTTTAAGAAACACACACACACACACAAAATCAGAATCCACAGCAATCACCTCCAAAGGAGGGACACATATTTAGGGCAGGGGACAAAGAGGGATGCAAGGGTGTCAGCAATGTTTTATTTCTCATGTTGCACAGCAGTTACAGGGTATACCTTTATATTGATCTTTTGCATGATGAAATAGCTCCATTTTTAAATGCATGTGGCAAAAATGTGCGTTACGGCAGCATGATCCCACGTGTGTGAAAAAGCAGATGTGAGAGCACATGTCGAACCTTCTAGGGAACCACCTCCAGGTATGAACTTGGGAAAGGCTTCAAAGGAGACACTGGCAGCCAAGAACAGATCACAACCACTTCAATCTTGGCCTTCAAATCACTGGTCTCACACCTGCTGGTTCCCAAGCCTCTAAACTCATCCCACCCACCCAGCGTGGTTGTTTTAAAATGGCCCTTGCTCTGCCCCCTCCCCCCAAAAAAACACTGCCCTTGCCCACAGCCCACTGACTTCTTAACCTGAACGAGAGAATACAGAGGACTGACTTTCATTCTCCAGGTGACTCCAAGGTGCAACCAAGGACCAGAGCCACACAGTACAGGATGCCAACGTGCCTCATAATTCAGGATTCAGGGAAGGCCAAGACAGGGCCAAAATTAAAAGCCAAGTATGGCGAGTGTGGTGCTGACGACGATGGTTGTAGCAGCTGTGGGGAGCTCCAGACCCCAGGCCTCAGCCATTCATGTCAGTGTGGACACG
The DNA here is from genome assembly GCF_023065955.2 of Ursus arctos. Taxonomy (NCBI): domain Eukaryota; kingdom Metazoa; phylum Chordata; class Mammalia; order Carnivora; family Ursidae; genus Ursus; species Ursus arctos. The sequence continues at coordinate 62,914,615 of NW_026622819.1, forward strand.
GCGTTCCCCAAGGAGGGAGATGGTCAGTGAGACAGAACCCACCCAACATAGCGGATTTCCTGTGTCCGAGTGGGGTAAGCGTTGTGGACAGAAATGAGTTAATCCATGTCACCTGCTCAGAACCACGCTTGGCATATTGTAAGCACTCAAAGTTAGCTACTTTTCAAGTACAGAAACAGTTTTGGGGAAAGTGCTCAGTAAAATATTTCAATAAGGACATTTATTCTTACAGCTTCAGGAATGGGCTCCCAGCCCCATAAGAAGGAAACGCAGCTCTGACTTCTCTGTCACTGTGGTCTCATCAACAATCTCTCAACATCTAACCTGTGAAAGACGAGTCCTTTACATGCAGAGGACACAGTGAGGAGGACAAGAGACCATGAACAGCAGGTCAACGAAGAGCTCAGTAGAGTGAAAGATTAACAGGAAAAATAAGTTCTTATGCTTTACTTCATCCACTTCTATCCATGTTTTATGAGAATCTAACCAAGACTGTGAATTACAAAAAGCCTGGTCACAACAGGAAGACAGGCTTGCTCTCACTTTTAAGATGGAGACTCAAATATTATTTAGAGTGGGAAGACGCCGAAGATGGTTCTGGAATGGATGAGGGCACACTGTTCTGTGGCAGGGTCAGGGGCATCCAAGAGCAGTCTGGACAGCAGAGGCAGGCCATGGCCAGGACGGAGAGACCCATGAAAGCTGCCAGATAAGGGTGCTTTCCCTTCAGCTTCTGGCTTTCTTCTACTCCCTGCACCACCTTTCTCCCCTTGAGGCACCCCGAAGGGAATACTGACCCCAGCCTGCCCCCCTGTATCCACGAATCCCTTCCAGATCTTCCTGAAGCCCCCTCAGCCAGAGTTCCCTAGAGTTTACTTGCGCTTAGGTGACACCCTCCATGTGGTACCCCACATTCTCCCCTGGCTGGAGCCTTTCACCCAGAGGCTCAGAGCACATGGGAGACGGCACAGGGCCCCAACCCCATGACCCCACTGGCTATGTGACACTGGGCAAGTTTCGCTTGACCTCCTAGAGCTACGCTTCCCCAGCTGGGAACAGGAACATGGCACTTGCCTCCTGGGGCTGTGTGGCAGGGCCGAGGGGTGGAGGCTGAGAACCGTAAAGCACTGGCCACTTGGAAGTTACTTGAAGAAAAAGAAAACCAAGCCCCTTAGGACAGTCACACAGCTGAGGTTGGTTATGTCACTTTATTTAGCAAACGGTCACACTCTGAGCCCTACCAATTGCTCCTCCAGACTCATTCGAGGGTCTGCCTTGGGAAGAAGCTCAGAGGGCAACCAGGAAGGCCCAGGTTCCCCAGTCCGCCTCCTCTTCCACCAACACACCCTGCAGAGAATGAAATCACTGCTCGCGTCCTCAGGCACCCACCCCAATGTGCTTGGGGGGCCCTCCAGTGTTTAAGAGCCACCTGCCAGGGCCCAGCTCCAGGCACAGATTCCTTCCTGTTCCTGAGATGCTGGCAACGGGCGAGGACCTCTGTCCCCAGCTGTGGGGTGCCAAACCTTATTCCCTAGCCCTGCAGCCTGTCCCTGCTGGGCAAGAAGCAAAATGTACGAAAATACTTTTAATTATTTCTTTGAAACGGCTAAGAAATAAGGTCGTCTTGTTTTTCTTTTACAATCCCAGTAAAAAAAAGTTCACATTAGTGCTGGGGCCCAAAACTAGGCCCTCCCCGGAGCGGAGCCCCGGCCTCTCAGTAGAAACGCTTGTTCCGCTCCTGCCGCTTCTGAAACACCACGGCCCCCACCACAGCGCACACGATGATGCCCAGGAGCGCGCACAGCAGCAGCAGGAACACCCGCCACCCCGTCAGGGGCCCGCTGCGGAAGTTTCCGGTCGGGTCATCCACATTGTCTGGGGGAGAAGAGAGGGGAAGCTGAAGTGGCCAAGTGGAGGGGTCAGGTGGGCTCCCAGGAGATAGGGGAGTCCAACAGGATGCAGCAGAGCGACAGACCGCAGCCAGCCCTACAGGGGGAAGCTGTGTTCTGCTCACAGCTGTACCAGGGAGGGGCAGGGGAATGGACGGAGGGATAATCCCACTAGGACCAAGCTTCCCAGGGATCAAGGCCCCAGGAGCCTTCTGCTACAAGCTGGTGAAAACGGGATTCCTGGCCTCCCCAGGAGAGCCTGAGTCTGCACAGGACAGGCCCAAGATCTGTGTTCACAAGCCCCGCCCCAGCCCCATGCAGGGGTCCAAGGTCCCCCTCTGGAGAAACACAGCACTGGCCAAAGGCTGCCCTGACTCACACCTGTGGATATATTCCATGACTCCTAGCGGGTCTCCCAGGCCCCCCACCCCACCCTTCTGCTCTAGCCACACCACTTCTCTGCCTCCTAACACCATCAACACCTCTGCCGGGAATGAGGCCCTGACACATGAGGCATCTCCTGGAATCCCAACCACACTGGGATGGGGAACTCATGCTCTCCCTTTTATAGAAGGCTGACAGCAGGAACTGACTTTGTCAAGTTTGTGAGTCTATGCTGAAGGGACTGGGGCCTGGACTCAGATCCTTCTGCCCTGTGCAGCCTGGGCCCTGTTCCTGCCACTTGGCGTCCCTCCCAAGCCACAACCCTTCACTCCTTACTATGGGGGCTGCTCAGGGCCTCCACCCAGCCAGGCCTGGAATGCCAGCCACGAGCCAACTTACATCCTCCTTTCTCACACAATCTGACAAGGGCAGGCCTGCTGACCTGGTCTTAACACCAGCCTCTCCCCTCCTCTACCCCAGTCACTAGACTAAGCCCCAGGACATCACCTAGCCCATGGCTAGGCACAGAGTGGAAGCTCTGGAACCATCTGCTAAAGGAACGAAAGGATCAACAAGTCCGCAAACCAGTTAATCCCTGCCTGGCCAATCTCATGGGGTTGCTGGGTAGGTCAGAGCAGATGAGGTCTCTGAAAGCCCTCAGCAGCCAGAAACCCTTCCAAGGTTGCAAAAACAGTGGCGTACGGCAGGGTCTGTTTAGCCCCTGAGATGTCTGTAAGTAATTTGAATCTTAAAACAGTGAGATGTCACATAAAATGCGGGGTTCCACTCCGGCTCCCACTCCACATGGCAACCTTGGGGTAGGCTGAGAGGCTCCTCATGCCCCAACCCCGGCCCACAGGCACAACTTCAGGGCTCTTGGGGTGCATGTCCACACACACAGGAGTTTCACTTCAACCAGAATCCCTGCTCTGGGAAGACAGCCTGGTGGCTAATTAGTGCCAGGGGAAGAGTCCAGGCCTTCGGAGCTTTGCAAAAACCTAAGGTCAAATCTTGCCTTTACTTCTTTCTGGCTGAGGAAAGCTGGAGGATCAGATCCCCTGGCTCGTGGCAGGACCAAGTGCCCAGGCCATTCACCGAGGCCATGCACGTGTTGAATCAGAATGCCCTGCACATCACCTACACCAACAAACTGCCCCTCTGGCTTTCCTGACCATTAACCCAGCACCAAGCACTGGCAGAAGCAGACACCAGGTGTTCTCACATCTACTCATTAGCACTGACTGCTGATCCAAGACCCCAGGCCACAGCCACAACCACAACCGGAGGGGGCGAAAGCAAATGGACCATAGGCACGCAGCCAAACTGGCCCCACCCCCACCCCACCCCGGGCCGCCCAGACCCAGGCCAGGATGGGCGTCAAGCATGTACCTTTGGGTGACTTGAGGAAATTAACACTGGGCTCAATCTTGGTCCAGTCAATGTTCTCTTCATCAGGAGTGTGTTCTACCATCAGCTGGAACAGCTTCATGGAGATGATGTCATGATTGTCTGCAGGACCAAGAGTTACAGTATAAGGGGCACGGAGCCTGCCTTAGGGCACAGGGCCCACGCCCCTCCCAAGAGCACGGCTCAGGGACAAGTCCTGACTCTGAAGTCAGACAGCAGTTCCCATCTGAGCTCTGCCCTTCCTAGGTCTATGAACGTGGGGAAATCCCTTCACCTCTCAAACCCTGCACGGGCAGGTGTATAAAAGGGAATAGAGGCTGCTATGTCATGTGACTACCCATGAGATGCCAGCCATGGAGGCTTCTGCATTCACAAGTCTTTGATGAGGGGCGCCTGGGTAGCGCAGTCATTAAGCATCGGCCTTCCGCTCAGGGCGTGATCCCGGCGTTCTGGGATCGAGCCCCATATCGGGCTCCTCCACTGGGAGCCTGCTTCTTCCTCTCCCACTCCCCCTGCTTGTGTTCCCTCTTTAGCTGGCTGTCTCTCCGCCAAGTAAATAAATAAAATCTTCAAAAACAAACAAACAAAAAAACAAGTCTTTGATGAACCGCCAGGCACTACTATGTACACAGTCGTCTCCAGCACTCTTCACTGGGCCTCTCCAAACAGCCTCAGAGGGCAGCCACCGTCACAAACCTGGCTTTGTTCCCACAACCTTCTCCTGACACAGGCTGAAAGACGATCAGGTGAAATTCCAGATAACCTGAGGGGAAAGACTGGGTGGGACACTAAATGAAACCAGACGGACAACCAGCTAATAACTGATTACCAGGTCATCCACGAGCAACTAATGATTCCCTGAAGCTGGGTAACAGGGGCTACGGGACTTATTGGACCATTCTCCCCACTTTGGGGTATATAATTAAAATATCCACAGTGAAAACTTTAAACCCCCAAAGCAACGACTCTCTGGGGACCAAGCAGACCCAGACACTTCCATGAAGGGGAGGCTCCTGGACAGTGGATGGATTATAGGCCCTGGAAATGTCTATCATGAGGATAAATAAGCCCTTCATCTGATTCTATACACTGCTTCCCACTTCTGGTCAGCAGGAGCTGGTCCTGGGCCTGGTGCCCTCTAAGGGCCCTGATGCCTTCTGAGTACCATGGTCAAGGGTCACTATCAAGTGTCACCCAGGCCCGGTGGCCCAGTAAAGCTTGCACAGGCTGGCCGCACCCCAATGCTTACAGAGCACACCGTGGGCCAAACAAGAGCCCTGACTTTATGAAACTTACAGTTTAGTGAAGGGGACACAATGAAATAAATTATATGGTAGATTCCAAGATAGTTAAATGCTATGAAGAAAAAGAATGCCAAGAAAGGTGATGAGAAGTGCACAGGAGACTGGTGTATGCGTGTGCAATTTTAAATAAGGGAAGCAGGGGCACCTGGCTGGCTCAGCTGGTAAAGCATGCACCCCTGGATCTTGGGGTTGTGAGTTCAAGCCCCACATTGGGTGTAGAGCTTACTTTAAAAATGTAAATAAAAATATAAGTAAGTAAACAAGGGACTCAGGGAAGTTCCTACTGAAGAAGTGACATCTGAGTAAGACCCTGAAGGAGACGAGGGTGAGGCACAGGTACAAAGGCCCGGCAGGAGGGCACTCATGTGTCTGGAAAACAATTGGGGGTGACGTAAGGGAGCGGGGAGCCATGAGTCACAGGTGATGGGGTGGGGGAGGCACTGGCACCCAGGGCATAGCAGACCACGACTAGGACAGACAGTGGCCTTGACTCTGCAGAAGATGGGAGAAGTGGCGACACCTCACTCGAGCTTTCAGGGAATTGTTCTGGCTGCTGAGCTGGGAGAGACTGTCAGGGGCTGTTGTGGAAGAAGGGGACCACACGGGAGGCTCATGCAGTCGTCCAAGTGAGTGAAGATGATGGTCTGGACCTGCCAAGTAGTAACAGAGGGGAGAGACGTGGTCTACTGCACTGAGAAAACAAGGTCAGCAGGACTCACCAAAGGATGAGAGGTGGCATATAAGAGAAAAAAAAGAGAGACCAGAATGACACCAAGGTTCTTTGGGCTGAACAACTAGAGTAACAGAGGTGTCCTTTATGTTTCGGTGGCAAGATGTTGGCTTCAGCTGTGGGCATGTGAAGGCTGAAATGCCTGCGGGTATCCAGGTAGAGATGTTGCGCAGGCTGTTGGTCACAAAAGTCTGGAAAGGTCTGAGCTGGTGATGGAAAGCTGGGACTCTACAGCATCTGGATTCAAAGCCCCCTAGCTGCCTGAGGGAGCTCTCGCAATAAGCCCCAGGTGTGCCAGCATTCCCAGATGCTGCAAAGTGGAGGAAGAAACCCAGGTGCATGTGTACCCGACGAAGGGAGCTCAAGAAGGAGTGATCAATGACGTCGCAAGCTTCCGACAGACCAGGGAAGCTCAGCCCAAACACTCACCAGACAGGTCTCCAGTACCAGCTGAGGCTCCGAAGTAGTAGCCCGTGGGCAGCCGCACTCCCGTGATGTCGATGCAATTCTTCCACTCATTCTTGTCCTCTAGGTCAGTCATCACCTGCAGCCAGCCAGCAAGTCAAGTACCCACAAGGCCCAAGCCCGCCCACCTCCCTGAGCCCCTACAGAGAGAGCTGGCCCCGGCCCCCCTGCTCACCGTTAAACGGCCCCGAGAGTAGCGCACGGCCAGGAAGGTATCGTGATCACGGTTACGGAAGTCTGCCGTGCAGCCCGCCAGCTCGGTCCAGCGGCCATCTTTGCTGTGGTCGTAGGACAGGGAGCCATTGTTCACCATTACCGAGATGTACGGGAACACACGCTGAGACCGAGACACCAATTACTCCATGGCCAGCCCCGCCTGTGGGAGGCAGTAGGGGCCCCAATCCCTGGAGGCCCCTTCTGTGCCAAGACCAGGGAGAAGTCCTGGTCCCCACCCCACCCTCCAAACCCCCACCCACCCCCAGCCAAGCTCTTCCTGTCCTGCCTGAGGGAGAAAATACAGGCATACCTCTGTGGTCTCATCATTGGGATACGTGTCCAAGAAGATGGCTAAGCCGTGGAAGTTGTCTTTGCTTCCAAACACAGGCCCTGGAATTAGAAGATGCTCTCATAATGGGAGGTATTGGAGTGTCCCCTGGGTACCTGAAGGACAAAGTAATGCCAGTGTAGGCAGAGCAAGAGAGGCTAATCTATGGTCACTCACCCAGGAAAGGGAAGGGATCTCTAAGGGAGGGGGAGGTGTCAGGGGTGCAGCAGAGAGGACTCAAAGTCTGAAAGCAGAACTGTTGAGGGAACAGCACTTGGACTTGTGCTCTGACATGTCACGTGACAAGAGGGCAGAATGGACCCCTACAGAGGAAGCCCCATCCTCTAACCCAGGGGTCAACAAATTTCTGTCAACATTTTAGACTTTGCAGACACATATGGTCTCAGCCACACAGTCTTCTTGTTTTTGCTTTTTTAAAAATGGTAGAATGATGGGGTGCCTGGGTGGCTCAGTTGGTTAAGCATCTAATTCTTGGAGTTGGCTCAGGTCATGATCTCAGGGTCCCTGGGATTGAGCCCTGCATCAGACTCCGCACTCAGCTCTGCTTCCCTCTCTCTCCCCTTCTACCCCTCCCCCTGGCTCACGCATGCTCGCTCGCGTGCTCTCGTGTGCACTCTAAGTAAATAAATCTAAAAAATAAAAATAAATAAAAAAAGGTAAAATGTTAAAATCCTTTCTTAGCTGGTGTACAACACCAGACCACAATGGGGCACAGAACTGAGTGAGCTGCAGGATCCAGCTATCCCTCTTCCTATAGGGACACTTCCCAGAATAGACTCGAGGTCCCAGGTTTCATCCAAGAGGAGCAAGCAGGACCCTAACAGGAGGGTGCAGAATGCCCCCACCTAGACAAGTGCCTCCCTACCTGGCACAAGGCGGTCCCGGGTGTACCACAAGGCAATGCCATCTCCATGGAGATTCTTCTTCCCTGCACCATGGACTTTAAAGTGGACATGCATCTCCCAGTCCTTGAGGAAGCAAGGCTGCAGAGAAAACAGAGACAGCTGCTCAGAGCTCCCCAGGCTATCCTGCCAGCTAGATGTGACCCAGCACAGACCCGTCTCCTCCACTGAGATTGGCACTCCTTGAAAGAGGGCCAGGCGGCAGGGTCACAAGTGCCACTGATCAATAGACACCACACCCCCCAGCACTCTCAGCAGGAAGGGAGGGGGCTGCTGGGCCTCCCAGGTGGGGAGGGGGGGCCACACAGTGTCCCAAGGCTGCCTGAGGCCTAGACTCTGCCCATCCTGGCCCTAGTCTTCTCTTGGGCCTGGTCACAGGTTCTCACTCTATGATTCACTTTCCTCAACACCAGCCAAACCCATCAGCCGTTTCCTCTCTATCCCACTACTCTTGCCCCAAAATCTTTTGTAAGGATTACTACCCCTATTTTAGCCACATATTTCACAAAAAAGAAAACCCATTCAGAGACAAAATAACTTGTCAACAGTAGGTTAAGTGGATGGTCTTGATTCACACCCAGATCTGTCGGACTCAGAAACTTATGCTGTGTCTTCTCTACCTCCCATGACCTTCAGGCCTTTAACACAAAGTGCAGCAACTCTTTTCTGGTCTCCCACCCCTACTGTCTTCCTTTCTAACCACCCTTCCAAACTGAGGGACTCAAACCCAGGTCTGGATGATTCCAAACCCCAAGCTCTCGGCCAGCACCCTTCCTGCCTCTTGCAGACCCAGTCCACCTTCAGTGTCATGACGGTGCCAGGGCTGGGGAGCTGGGAGGGTCATGCTCTGGGGTCTCTGGGCTATTTTGATGTGAGAAAAGGCAGATATTCCCTGGCATTCAGGAACACCAGCTGCAGAGCTGGGCACTGTCCACAATAAGGGGAACAGCCTAGCCTCACCCACCAGGAAGTTGCTCGTGAAAACTTAAGGTGCTGACACATACTTTGACAAGAATCCACTTGGGGGAAGTCTGCAGATGGGGATGTGAATAAATGTTTAAACAAAGGCCCATTAGAAAAGCAAGCTGAAACAAGATGTGGTTGACTTATCAGACTGGCAACCATTAAAGAGATCCTTAATACCAGTGTTGAGGGAGATGGAAAGAAACACCTGCTCTCAAACAACCAATGGGACTGTAGATGGCTCCCATCTTCGTGGGGGCAATCTGGTTGTTACAGCTTTTTAACAGACCAAGGCAGATCCATAAACCTTTGCACTTGAAAATATCAAAGATACTAAGAGAAGAAAAGTAAGGTGCAAAAGTTCCTTTTTTAGAAAAAGGAATTCGTGTACAGATAGAAAGAAAAAATTACAGGAACATGGACCAACATTAATGATACGTGACTTTGGTAGGGGAACTACAAGAAATGTTTACTTTCTATATTTGAATTTTGTATAATTAACATAATTTTAAAAACCCAAATATAGAAAACTTTATATCCCCTCTTGGATGATCTGGCTTGGGCATTCACTGATTCATCAGACTTACTCTTCTGGCTCTGGGAACCAAAAACCAAGGTGATGAGACCCAGCTCCAGCCCCTGAGAACACAACTGGCAGATACCTAACCAACAGCCTGCAAGGAGTGGGAAATCTTGGCCTTCCCAATTCTTGGCAGTTCACTGGCTCTGGGGAAATCTGCAGATTCTAGAGGGGACAACTGAGAGGTGATGAGACCAGCTCTCAAGGATAGATGGACAAACACTCTTGACGCAAAGGCCTTCTGAGGGAGTGGAGGGCCTGGTGAACCACCCTTGCCTTGGGCTGGGACCACAAAGGCAGCAACCCAAACATAAAAGTGAACGAGGAAAGCCCTCCCAGGGGTGGTAGCTCAGCTCGAGCCCCCCATCCCTGAAAGGAGATTAAAGTGACTCACCCAAGCCTGAGATTTTTCAACAAACAACCTTACAAATACAATACCTGGCATACAATAAATAACCAAGCACACAAAAGACAAGTTATCAACAAAAACCAAAAGGGAGGGAGGGAGAGAAGAAACAGGCTGATGGAAACTCCAGATACTGGACTTTCAAATAACTAGTTTATTACATTCAAGGAGATAAAAAACAAGATTGAGAACTTTGGAAAATAACTGAAAATTTTTTAAAAAGTCACGTCACAAAAAAATTCCAGAACTAAAAGAATATAGTAACTGAAATTAATAACGTAATGGGCAGGTTTAACAACAGACTAAGAACACCAGGCGCCTGGATGGCTCAGATGGTTGAGCGTCTGCCTTCAGCTCAGGTCATGATCTCCAGGTCCTGAGATCAAGCCCCACGTCGGGCTCCCAGCTGAGCAGGGAGTCTGCTTCTCCCTCTGCCTCTCCCTTTGCTTGTGCTCTCTCTGTCTCTGTCTCTCTCCTCTCTCTCTCTCTCAAATGAATAAATAAAATCTTTAAAAACAAACAAACAAAAAACAATAGACTAAAAACAGATGAAAAGAGAACCAGTGATCTCAAGGCCAGTCAAGATAGATAAAAATATCCAGGAGGAAGCACAGAGAATGAATAGTAGATACAAAACTGTCAGTAAGAGACAGAGAGTGAGAAACTCTAAGATACGTATAACTGGAGTTTCAGAATGAGAAGTGAGAGAACAGGTCAAAGGAATATTTAAAGAGATGTCCATGTACTTACTAAAACTGATTCAAAGACATTATGCCACAAACCTTAAATCTTACAAACCGAAGGAGACAAATAAAAAGAACACCATACCTAGGCACATTAAAAGGGGAGGGAGAAAAAGAAAGACAGTCTTAAAAGCAACCACAGGGGGAAAAAAACCACAAGATTATCTTCAAAGGAATGATTAGCCTGATATGGGGCTTCTCAACTGAAACACTGGGAGCAAGGGACAACAGACTGAAATATCTGGAGTTAAAAGAAAATAACAACCAACACAGGATTCTTTACTTAGCAAAGGTTATCCTGCATGAATGAAGGTGAAATTAAGACATTTTTAGGTAAAGAGAAACATTACAACTGTCTTCCATTCATCAGAAAGAAGGAAAATTATCCAGATCCAGAGTAAAGTCAGAGATTCAGGAAAGAACAAAGAGCAACCAATACAGAAAATGTGGGGGTAAATAAATATTTGTATAAAATAATGTTTTATGTGATTTAAAACAGAAAGGATTGAAATAAATGACAATAATGGGGTAAATAAAGTTAAAGTAGTCTAAGATCTTTGCATTGTCCAGGAAGAAGAAGGTACACATTATCATTAGACTTTGGTAAAATATGGCCGTGTGTTTAAACTCCAGAGTAATCACTGAAAAATCAGGAAGCAAGCAAAGAACTTTCAAGCTAGCAGAAGACTAAAAATGAAATAAAACTTAACCAACCAAAGAAGACCAGAGAGAAAAATGAACAGAGAATGAGCAGCAAAAATAGAAAATAAATAATAGGAAGGCAGGAAACACCAAAATCCGGGGCACCTGGGTGGCTCAGTCAGTTGGGAATCCAACTCTTGGTTCCGGATTGGATTGTGGTCTCAAGGTGGTGTGATGTAGCCCCAAGTCAGGCTCTGCACTTAGCGCGGGGTCTGCTTAAGAGTCTCTCTCCCTGTCCATTTGCCCTTGCCCCTTTCTCTATTTAGATAAATAAATCTTAAAAAAAAAAAATCAGTAATTATCCTAAATATAGATGACCACCTGCTGATAAGGCTACATAAGATCTCTCTGTATTATTTTTTAAAACTGTATGTGAATTGGGGCGCCTGGGTGGCTCAGTCGGTTGAGCGTCTGCCTTCAGCTCAGGTCATGGTCCCAGGGTCCTGGGATGAGTCCCACACTGGACTCCCTGCTCAGTGGGGCCTCTGCTTCTCCCTCTCCCACTGCCCCTGTCCCCTGCTCATGCTCTCTCTCTACCTCTCTCTCAAATAAATAAAATCTTTAAAACAAAACAAAATACCTATATATGAATTTACAATTATCTCAAAATAAATTTATTTTAAATAATAAAGGATCAGGGGCGCCTGGGTGGCTCAGTCGTTAAGTGTCTGCCTTCGGCTCAGGGCGTGATCCCGGCGTTCTGGGATCGATCCCCACATCAGGCTCCTCTGCTGGGAGCCTGCTTCTTCCTCTCCCACCCCCCCTGCTTGTGTTCCCTCTCTTGCTGGCTGTCTCTATCTCTGTTGAATAAATAAATAAAATCTTTAAAAAAAAAAAAAGAAGAAGAAGAAGAAGAAAACACAGGGAAAATCTTCACATTGGGGTTAGCAAGATTTCTTGGATAGGACACCAAAGCACAGGTAAAAAACAAAAGAATTAAGTGAATTTCATTAAAATTAAAAATTCTTGAACATCAAAAACATCGAGAGTAAAAAGACAAACCACAAAATGAGAGAAAAATCTTTCCAAATCATGTATCTAATAAGAGAGCAGTGTCTCCAGAATATACAGAGAGCTCCTAAAGTTCAACAGTAAAAATTAAAAATTTCAAAAAATTCAAAATGAGCAAAGGACTTGACATTTTTCTAAGGAAGAAAATAAACAAATGGCCAATATGCACATGAAAAATGCTCAATGTCATTAGTTATTAGAGAAATGCAAATCGAAACAACAAGATACTGCCTCACACCCATTAGGATGCATAGCTATCATCAAAAAAAAAAAAAAACCAGAAAATAACAAGCATTGGCAGGGCAGCTGGCCGGCTTGGCGGGTGGAGCCTGCGACTCCTGATCTTCAGGTTGTGAGTTCGAGCCCCACAATGGGTGTAGAGATTACGTAAATGAATAAACTTAAAAAAATAAAATTAAAAATTAAAAAAATTAAAAAAACAAGTGCTGGCAAGAAGGTGTAGAAATTGGAACCTTAATGCATTGCTGGTGGGAATGTAAAATGGTGTAGTTGCTATGGAAAACAGTTTGGTGGTTCTCAAAAAGTTAAAACATAGGTACGCCTGGGTAGTTCAGTCAGTTAAGCGTCTGCCTTCAGCTCAGGTCATGATCCCAGAGTCTGGGATGGAGCCCCAAGTCGGGCTCCCTCCTCGGTGGGTAGTCTGCTTCCCCCTCTCCCCCTGCTTGTGCGCACACGTGCTCTCTCGCTCGCGCTCTCTCAAATAAATACTAAAAAAAAAAAGTTAAACATAGAATTACCATATTACCCAGCATTTCCACTTCCTGGGTACATAAAATAACTAAAAGCAAGGACTCAAACACTCGCGTATATCCACGTTCACAGAAGCATTACTCATAACAGCCAAAAGGGAGGAATAATCCGAGTGTCCATCAACAAACAAATGGATTAACAAAATGTGAACACACAGGAATATTATTCAGCCATAAAAAGGAATGAGTACTGATACCTGCTACCACATGAACCTGGAGCTATGCTAACTGAAATAAGCCAAACACAGAGAAATATCCCATGATTTCATTAAACGAGTTCCCTAAAAGAGTCAAATTCAGACAGAAAGTAGAATATTGGTTACCAGGGGCTGTGGGGAACTGGGAATGGAGAGTCACTGTTTAATGAGTATCAAGTTTCAGTTTGGGAAGATAGGAAAATTCTGGAGATAAACAGTGGTGATGATTGTACAACAAGCTTAAAGTACTTAACGCCCCTGTACTGTACACTTAAAATGGTTAAGGTGGTAAATTTTATGTTATGTACATTTACCATAATAAAAAATGTTTATGGAATTTTCTTTTGCATGTGTGCAGATACATAAATACAATAATCAAATAATTTTTGTAGATAGCCATTACATTTTTCAACACCATTTAAATGCCGATGAGAATCCTATTAAGGACAAAGTTTTCATAAACTAAAGGATTTAAAAGTGGAAAAACAAGGTTAAAATGACAAATTTTGTTATGTGTATTTTACCACAATAAAAATAATCCAATAATCCCCCAAAAGCCTAATTATATGCTGTTTACAAGACACAACTCTAAAACATAAAGCAATGGGAAAAGAAAGGAAAAGGACAGAAAAGATACAGCGTGGAAACCTACGCTTTTTAATGACAAATCATTTAATGAACAAAAGATCTCGTTTACCAAGAAAATTTTGGCCTCAAAATCTATAAAGCAGAAACTGACAGAATTACAAAAATAAAAACAAATCCACAAAGCGATTTTAACATACCTCTCTCAGTAATTGATAAAAACAAGCACGAATGTCAGGAAGAATACAGATACATGAACCCAAGCAGCAAATTTGACCTAAACGGCACAATGTACCTAACTAGCTGAGGATCCACATTCTTCACAGACACACACAGAAAATCTTCCAAAAACCTGACCATTTGCAAGACTCAAGAGACCTCCAGGGATGGAAATAACAGATTGTGTTCTTCGACCATGATAAAAATCAAACTAGATGTTAATGATAACTTAAATTTTGTAATAACTAAAAAAGACTTTGAAAAAAAATGTTAAATATATTTCACCTCTACAAAAGTCATCCCAGAAACCAGATTTCAAATGGTCTCTGGTGCCCAGGAGTTTTCTGCATCTAGGAAGAATGCAGAGATAAGACCCCAGGCTGGTACAAGGGTTGCCTACAAGCAGAAGGGCAACTGTGAACAGAGAGATGAGAAAGGAACGCCTGGTCTCCCTAGTATGGTTCATAGAGAGAGGAGTTTCAGGAAAGGGTACACACAGAAGTTGAAACCTGGAAACTGACTCCTACAGGACTATCCAGGCCTTAGAAAGTCTCTGCGTACGGCAGACTGAAGACTGCAGATCAGTGGAGGAAAATACCAAGATAGAGACAATATAAAGCCTCTGAAGGATTTTAAGCAGGTGCAGGTAAGGTACCAGCTGGAACTGATTCAGAAGTTGCTTCTGGAGGCAGAACATGACATGGCCATGGTTTTCCATCCTCACTACAAAGCTGAGCCAGCTGGGGAGCTCAACAATCTTGATGCCCTGGCCCTTCCCGGGGCCAACTAAATCAGAATCACCCGGCAATCAATCATAGAGCATTTTACAGTTAGTGGTTTCCATGTCTTTGCTCACAACAAGTAGAAGGCAGAGCTAATTCAATAGTCAGCTGATAGGTCATTGAACATTTTGATGAAAGATCACTACACAATCTGGGGTTTGTAAACCTAAAGAAGTTTAAAATATCCAGTAACTCTGCTATAACAAAACTCCCTGCATATTCATCTACTATTGAAGTGAACACAGGTTCTCAGCATTCACATCTGTAAAAACAAAAAGCAGAAGTGGTGCTGAGGCCTGTCTTATTCTGACAATAATATCCATCCAGACAGGGATGGGAACAACAGCTTGTTGGGATGCATTTCAGTAAATTTTTACTTTTACAATAATTATCCAAAAATTGTGTAATGCATTTATTTCGACCAACTGTGTATTAATAATAGTCCCCCAAAAAAATATTAAAAGTTAGTTTCAAGGTCCCAACAAAGTTAAAAGGCTTAAATTATTACATTTATTTTAATTGCAGAGGAATGGGACAAGCTAATCAGTAGGAGATTTTCAAACATTAAATATACTGCATAGAACAAAATTCTATATGGGAGGAAATGAAAATACAAATTCAATAAAAAAAAAAAAACCTGATGTATAATTTGGGCTGATTCATAGTGTTTAAAACATACAGTGGGTATCAAACTGAAATATTTAGATTCCACTGAAGACACTTATGAGTACCGAACAATTTCATTTTAAAATGGCACTACTTAGGGGCACCTGGGTGGCTCAGTCAGTTCAGCGTCCGGCTCTTGATCTGCCTCTTGATTTTGGCTCTCAGCTCAGGTCATGATCTCAAGGCCTCACTTCCCCCTCCCCCTGAGTTCACTCAGCTCAGGGGTCTGCTGAAGATTCTGTCTTCCGCCCCCTCTGCCCCACCCCCCACCGGGGCGCATGCTCTCTCTCTCAATACATAGTAGGTACATAAAATCTTTCTTAAAAATTACATGGCAATATTTAAAATATGCTGTAAACTACATCCTTTGCAAATATCTAAACTTAAGAAAAGCAATTCTGGATATCAACTTTTAAAAAGTGTAAGAGGGTATACACTTTCAGACAGTACATCAGCCAAAAAAGCTTAAATGCCACTCTGCAGCCTCCACACAAGGCTCCTCAGGATGGGGTCTGATCAGCTCCTTAGGCTTCCCTCTGTCCTATGCTCCAGCCATTGGACTCTTGGGAGTTCCAGTCACCTTGGGGCCACTCCTTGGTCTGGACTGCTCCACCCCAAAACAGCAGAAGCTGTTTTCCCTGCTCGAACAACAGCAGGTGCTTAGGAGTATTTGCTAATTCAATGCCCCTCCCAGAATGAGGGGGACAAAGAAAAGTCCAGAAAGCACCTCTCCAGTAAAGGAAGAGATGGTTCTTGGGAAACAACAGGCAGAAAATTGTAAGAGTTCCAAGCAATTTCTTTCAAGAATTACAAGAAACACTGTAACCCTTCCAAGAATATCTGCAGGGCTAAATAGGAAAGTCCCTAGAAGTGAATGGAGATGTGGGGGAAGGAAGAGAACTATATTCCAGACTGAAAATTTGATGAAGGTAAGTGCAGAATTCTCTCAGCCCTGTGACATCACCACGCCACTGACAATGCCAGCCAACAGTTATCTACAACCATAATTGTTACTTGTAGCTGAACCAATTTCTAAAACTTCCAGCACTATTTGTACTTTGCTTAAAAAATAAAAAAGATTAATGACGTATTGAACTCACTTCCATAAAAAATGTAACACTACATAATTTTTTAAAATCATCTGAAAGCCCTAAGACAGAATAATGTGACAGGATGTGACACGGGGGAGATAACATAGTTAATGAAATACTGAGTGGGTGGCACTCAAGCTGAGACATACCAGATGAGAAAGAAGGAAGCAGGCATGAGGAGCCAGGAGGCAGTGCCCCAGACAGAAGGAACAACAAGTGCAAAGGTCCTGAGGAAAGAAGGCAGCCAGAGAGGCTGGAACAAAATTACCAGTATAAATGGAGATGCGAAGCACCAGGAGCCAGACTGTGTAGACATAATGTTTGTTTATCCCCTTCAAAGGAGACCCCAGGCTCTGAGGATCAGGGTGGAAGCTGAAGAAAGTAACCCAGATGCCCCTAGCAGAAAGGAGAGGAGCAGCAGAAGGGACAGGCAGTTGAGGCAACACAAGGACAGCGTGGGCTCCCAGAACTAAATGGCAAAGCCATCCAGAACGGACCAAAGAACAGGGTGATGGAAAAAACTAGGACAATGGCCAACAGCTTAGGCCTACGGGAAGAACTGGAACCAGGGAGGCTGAGGTAGGAGGAGCTTCTGCCCCAAGCTGTGACCCAGCCCCAAATTAGTCTCCTTTCGCCCCTTTCCTGACCTAGACTTCCCAGTGTGGAGTCTGTGTAGCAACTTATCTTGGCCACTGGTCATGTATGACATGCCAGTGACACTTGAGGTTCCCTAACCTCTGCAGCAAAGGTCACAAAAATTAAAACTGCCCACAAGTCCAGCTCCGCTACATCACTGATGACAAGACCCCCAGTAAAACACTGGAGAAGTGGACTAAGTCTGCAAGTAGTTCTAAGGGATTCCTCCGTTGTCCAGAGGGAGCGAGCAGGTCATGTGGAGCAAGTGAATTGCTGGGCTTAGGTAGCAGACACATCAGAATTTAAATACTAATTATACCCTTCACTGCCTGTGTTAGCTCTGCATGAAACCATGACAGCCAATTACTTCAAACAGCCTGTTTGAGAATTAAATGCAATAAGGCATTTTAAGGTCAATGCCTAACACATTCAAAATACCCAATAAAGATTCCATCTGTTCCATTTATCCCACTATTGAGAGAGTTGGATTCGGACAGCCTGAGAGCTCCGCTGCCTACTAGCTATGTGACTTGGAGTAAGGCACTTTCAACTGAGTCTTAGCTTTGTCAGTAAAATGGAGATAATATCACTTACTTCACTTGGCTTTCGAAGAAACTAAATGAGAAAGGGGTAAAGTGTCAGGCACAGCTCCCGACACAAAGTAACTTCAGTAGTCATTCATAGTAACTTCAATAGTCGCTGGTGAGTGTTACCAAGATGAGGAAAACTGGTGGGAGGCGGGCCGCAAGCCTTCCAACCGAGCTCAGGTCTGGGGTGCTGCGGGGACTGGGAGTACTGGCTTACTTAAGGATATACCTAGCGTCTTGGGAGCCACTCACCTGGTGGTTCCAGATAGAGCCCTCTTTGCTGCGCTCATCAGGGGTCAAACGCACGTACTGGCTCGTGAGAATAGTGCTGCCTTGGAAGTCCCAGAGGGGCATGGAGCTGGAACCGACTCCTGTGGACAGAGACCGGCGTAGACAGGTGCGTAAGAGGCCATGCCAGGACGGGCCTTGCCAGAAGCAGGAAACCAAAAGAGCTGCTTTGCTCCGGAGAAAGGAAACCCCCTTACCCAACCCTGTCCAGCTTCGCCCTCACCCTGCACTCTCCCGCCCCAGGCCTCACCTTGGTAGGGCTTGATAAGCGAATGCTCCCGCTTGAGGTGTTCACTGTTGCCGTCAGTTATATCCGCTACAACCGGCCCCAGAAACAGGAAAAGAAGTAAAAGTGTAGTGGGGCCAGGGCCGGGGCCGGGAAGCCCAGGCCGCCCCGGGCACCGCCGGCCCCAGCCCCAGCGCCAAATCCAGCCTTCCGCCGCCATTCTCCGTTCCTCTCGGCCACTTCCGCCCTAGGACTTCCGCCTTCCGGGTGTCCCATCTAATGTCCTCCGGCCGGAAACCCACCCCAGTGTCACCGGGAAGTTAAAAAAGCAAAGCCTCGCAGCCGAAAGGAAGGCGGCTTTATTCACTGAGCAGCCCCCCAACCTGGTCAAGTGTTGTTCCATCTCCTTGGCTGCTCCGAGGAACCTTTCGGCCAGCCTCAGCAATGGGTTTCTAGGAGCGACAAGAGCCGCAACCAATCATGGAGCAGCACGTTGGGCTTGTGAGCCAATGAGGAACAGAGGGATAGCTTGAATCGGGGCAGCACGAGGGGCGTGTGCGAAGCGAGGCATGCTGGAACTTGTAGTTTTGGGGGCCTTTCGCGCGGGCTGGACAAATGAAGACTGTAACGACCTCGGCCACTGGCTGGTGATCGCGTCTCTGGAGTAACGTTTCCCAACCCTGGGGGGAAAGAACTCAGAATGGAAAGAGGAGGACTGAATTCCAACTTCCTCGCCTCCACGTTCTCACTGGGCGGCTCTGGCACAAGCCTGTGTTTAGCGGTCGCTGGCCCCACCCCTCTCCTAGCGTCAGGCCTGTGGCTACGTAGAATTCCCAGTCGATGAAATTGGCAGGATTATTAGAAACTTTTATCAACAGCTATATGCCAATAAACTAAGCACTCTGGATGAGATGGAGTCCTTCCTGGAAACCTATAAACTACCAAGATTGAAACCGGAAGAAACTGATTCCTTAAACAGGCCAATTAATGATGAAGAAATTGAGTCAGTGATAAACAACCTTCCAAATAACAAAACTCCAGGCCCAGATGGTTTTCCTGGGGAATTCTACCAAACATTCAAAGAAGAAATAATACCTATTCTCCTAAAGCTATTTCAAAAAATAGAAACAGAAGGAAAGCTACCAAACTCATTCTATGAGGCCAGTATTACCTTGATCCCCAAACCAGGCAAAGACCCCATCAAAAAGGAGAATTACAGACCGAGTTCCCTAATGAATATGGACGCCAAAATCCTCAACAAGATCCTGGCTAATAGAATCCAACAGTACATTAAAAGGATTATCCATCACAATCAAGTGGGATTCATACCTGGGATGTAAGCGTGGTTCAATATTCGCAAATCAATCAGCGTGATACATCATATCAACAAGAAAAGACTCAGGAACCATATGATCCTCTCAATCGATGCCGAAAAAGCATTTGACAAAATACAGCACCCTTTCCTGATTAAAACCCTTCAGAGTGTAGGGATAGAAGGTACATTTCTCAATCTCATAAAAGCCATCTATGAAAAGCCTACTGCAAATATTATTCTCAATGGGGAAAAGCTGGAAGCCTTTCCCTTAAGATCAGGAACTCGACAAGGATGCCCACTCTCGCCACTATTATTCAACATAGTACTAGAAGTCCTTGCAACAGCAATCAGACGACAAAAAGGGATCAAAGGTATTCAAATCGGCAAAGAAGAAGTCAAAATGTCTCTCTTTGCAGATGACATGATACTCTATATGAAAAACCCAAAAGAAGCCACTCCCAAACTATTAGAAGTTATAGAGCAATTCAGTAACGTGGCGGGATACAAAATCAATGCTCAGAAATCAGTTGCATTTCTATACACGAATAACGAGACCGAAGAAAGAGAAATTAGGGAATCCATCCCATTTACAATAGCACCAAAAACCATACGTTACCTTGGAATTAACTTAACCAGAGACGTAAAGGACCTATATTCTAGAAACTATAAATCACTCTTGAAAGACATCGAGGAAGACATAAAAAGATGGAAAGATATTCCATGCTCATGGATTGGAAGAATTAACATAGTTAAAATGTCCATGCTACCCAGAGCAATCTACACTTTCAATGCTATCCCGATCAAAATACCAAGGACATTTTTCAAAGAACTGGAACAAACAGTCCTTAAATTTTTATGGAAACAGAAAAGGCCCCGAATCTCCAAGGAACTGTTGAAAAGGAAAAACAAAGCTGGGAGCATCACAATGCCGGATTTCGAGCTGTACTACAAAGCTGTGATCACAAAGACAGCATGGTACTGGCACAAAAACAGACACATAGACCAATGGAACAGAATAGAGAGCCCAGAAATGGACCCTTGGCTCTTTGGGCAACTAATCTTTGATAAAGCAGGAAAAAACATCCGGTGGAAAAAAGACAGTCTCTTCAATAAATGGTGCTGGGAAAATTGGACAGCTACATGCAAGAGAATAAAACTTGACCACTCTCTCACACCATACACAAAAATAAACTCCAAATGGATGAAAGACCTCGATGTGAGACAGGAATCCATCAAAATTCTAGAGGAGAACATAGGCAACAACCTCTACGACATCAGCCAAAGCAAACTTTTTCATGACACATCCCCAAAGGCAAGGGAAACAAAAGATAAAATGAATTTATGGGACTTCATCAAGATTAAAAGTTTCTGCACAGCCAAGGAAACAGTCAGAAAAACTAAGAGGCAGCCCACGGAATGGGAGAAGATATTTGCAAATGACACTACAGATAAAGGACTGGTATCCAAGATCTACAAAGAACTTCTCAAACTCAATACACGAGAAACAAATAAACAAATCAAAAAATAGGCAGAAGATATGAAGACACTTTTCCAATGAAGACATACAAATGGCTAACAGACACATGAAAAAATGTTCAAAATCATTAGCCATCAAGGAAATTCAAATCAAAACCACACTGAGATACCACCTTACGCCAGTTAGAATGGCAAAAATAGACAAGGCAAGAAACAACAATTGTTGGAGAGGATGTGGAGAAAGGGGATCCCTCCTACATTGTTGGTGGGAATGCAAGTTGGTACAGCCACTCTGGAAAACAGTGTGGAGGTCCCTTAAAAAGTTAACAATTGAGCTACCCTATGATCCAGCCATTGCACTACTGGGTATTTACCCCAAAGATACAGACGTAGTAAAGAGAAGGGCCATACGCGCCCCAATGTTCATAGCAGCAATGTCCACAATAGCTAAATTGGGGAAGGAGCCGAGATGCCCTTCAACAGATGACTGGATTAAGAAGTTGTGGTCCATATATACAATGGAATATTACTCAGCTATCAGAAAGAACGATTTCACAACATTTGCTACAACATGGACAGCACTGGAGGAGATAATGCTAAGTGAAATAAGTCAAGCAGAGAAAGACAACTATCATGTGATTTCTCTCATCTATGGAACATAAGAACTAGAATGATCAGTAGGGGAAGAAAGGGATAAAGAAAGGGGGGGTAATCAGAAGGGGGAATGAAACATGAGAGACTATGGACTATGAGAAACAAACTGAGGGCTACAGAGGGGAGGGGGTGGGGGAATGGGATAGACCGGTGATGGGTAGTAAGGAGGGCACGTATTGCATGGTGCACTGGGTATTATACACAACTAATGAATCATCGAGCCTTACATCGAAAACCGGGGATGTACTGTATGGTGACTAACATAATATAATAAAAAATCATTATAAAAAAAAATAAAAGGTTATTATAAAAAAAAAAAAGAAGAGAAGGGCCATATGCACCCCAATGTTCATAGCAGCAATGTCCACAATAGCTAAATCATGGAAGGAGCCGAGATGCCCTTCAACAGATAACTGGATTAAGAAGTTGTGGTCCATATATACAATGGAATATTACTCAGCTATCAGAAAGAACGAGTTCTCAACATTTGCTACAACATGGACAGCACTGGAGGAGATAATGCTAAGTGAAATAAGTCAAGCAGAGAAAGACAACTATCATATGATTTCTCTCATCTATGGAACATTAGAACTAGGATGATCGGTAGGGGAAGAAAGGGATAAAGAAAGGGGGGGTAATCAGAAGGGGGAATGAAGCATGAGAGACTATGGACTCTGAGAAACAAACTGAGGGCTTCAGAGGGGAGGGGGGTGGGGGAATGGGATAGGCCGGTGATGGGTAGTAAGGAGGGCACATATTGCATGGTGCACTGGGTGTTATACGCAACTAATGAATCATCGAGCCTTACATCGGAAACCAGGGATGTACTGTATGGTGACTAACATAATATAATAAAAAAATCATTAAAAAAAAAAAAAAAGAATTCCCAGTCGAGGGCATTTGCTACTCCCAGCCCCTGTAGTGCAGTAGAGTTTAAGAGGGAGGAACAGACCGGGATCCTGTCCCGAGCCCCAGTGACGGTTGGGACCCACCCAGATCTAAACCATCTTAGTGCATGCCCGCCGCAGCTGGAAGCAGCCAGGAATGGTCCAGAAAAGCTACCTGTGGACCAGAGTTCAAAAACTGCTGGCCCACAGCAGAATAGAGCTGTTTTACCTGCTCATGCTATTTCAATACGATTTAAATATCGATTTTTTAAAAAAAAAATTTTTAAAGATCTGGGGCGCCTGGGTGACGCAGTCGTTGGACGTCTGCCTTCGGCTCAGGGCGTGATCCTGGCGTTATGGGATCGAGCCCCACATCAGGCTCCTCTGCTGGGAGCCTCTTCTTCCTCTCCCACTCCCCCTGCTGTGTTCCCTCTCTCGCTGGCTGTCTCTATCTCTGTCAAATAAATAAAGAAAATATTTAAATAATAATAATAATAATAATAATAATAATAATAAAATTTTAAAGATCTTATTTATTATAGGGCGAGAGCGCACAAACCGAGGGAGAGAGAGAAGGAGAAGCAGACTCCCTGCTGAGGAGCGATCCCAGCCGAAGGCAAACATTTAAATGACTGAGCCATGCAGGAGCCCATCGATATTTTTAAATCGATAGACTTATCAGAAATCCAAATTTCCGGTTTTTCCAGGAAAATCTGCACGCTACACCCATGGGGCCCTACAAAGGCCTTCCTCTGCTGAGCTAGCCACCCCGCTGGCCACTAATTTATAGCACCTGCCCAGCCCCTCTAGGTATTTGAATTAATAACCCCTGTTACAGAGCACAGGGTTGGGGGTGGAATCATTGGTTGGTTGCTCCTCTTTTTTATTTCAAGAATCTTCCCCTTTTGAATGAGTGAACTTACTCAAGATTAGTGCTGAGACAACTTTTCTGGATCACATATTTTTGATCAGCTTATTATTAAAGTAATACACTCATATATGTTGTACAGACATATAATACAACAAAAGTCCCCTGCCACTCCCCTCCCAAAGAGTATTCCCTTCCAGAAATTTATCTATATCTATACAAACAAGGATATGTACCTTCCACTAGACCTCTAGGAAGGCTGGGATTTTTGCTTGTTATGGTCACTTCTGAATCCCCAGCATCTAGAACCACACTTGGCACAAAGGAAGTGATTAATAAGTAATTAGTAAAAATACGAATATTTGTTCTAGAACCTGGAATTGGGTCATGAGGAATGAGTAGGAGTTTACCAGCAGGGGGAAAGCCATTCTCAGCAGAGGGAACAGGAGATGCAAAGGCCCAGAGGGATGCCTGAGAGCATATGGGATGAAAGCAGTTTGGAATGATTGAAGAGAGGTGGGGGAGAGTGTAGCGGAGGCCAGAACTTGAAGGACCTTAAATTTCCAGCTAAGGAACACGGCCTTTTTGTAGAAAGCAATGGGATGGTTTTAAGCATGGGAGTGGCCAACATGGATTTTTCTGGCTATGGTGAGGAGAAGAGATTGGAGGGGGGGACTACCCTCCCAGGGTGGGGAGACTGAGTAGAAGGTCGTTATGACCAGACAAGAGATGGCAAGGCCTGATCCAGGCAAGTCTCCAGAGGGAAGGGGGATCAGATCTCCCACAGAGAGACTAGGTATCAGTAACTGATCCCCTGTGGGAAGCCAGGGAGAGAGAAGTTGAGAACAGCATTCTGAGCGCTGGAGGGGAGAAAACTTGATACGGATTAAACAGTGGGAAGTCCCAGGGTTGACTGGGGTCCCTGGGGTGAAGACGTGGTCAGAGCTGAAATTGGCATCCATAGTGGAGAGGTGAGGAGAGGAGAGGCTAACCTTAGCAGGGGTCAGAGCCTGTAATGGGGCCTTTTTGGGGAGAAAGATAACCATTGGCCCAGGTGCAGCTCCTGGCACCCAACCACACATACTCACAACTTGGCAGTATCTAACTCGATGTGTAACCTTGAGCAACTCACTCCTCTCTGAGTCTCAGTTTCCTGATCTGTAAAATGGAAATAACGAGCACCACCCACAAAGAGGGTGTAAGGATCAAATGAAGTTGTATTGGGGGAAGACCCTGTGAACGGTTAAGCCCTTCATGAAACCTAGGCCCAGATCCACAGCACAGCAGATGGACGGGCAGTCGCCACTGTCACCACACACCCTATAAACCCCTCCCAGGCACATTGCCATTGTCACACACCTTATTAAGACAATGCTCCAGGCCCAAAAGCAACCCCCAATACACATACCAAGTCTGACTGAATCCCTCTATCTGGGGGGCCTGGAGCAAGGTGTCTGGGAAGAGGGGAGTCAGGGCAGGGTGACTAGCTGCTCTCACAACTAGACTCGAAAATCATTCCTCACTCACATAACAGTGCAAAGCTAGTGTTCCCGGTGGTTGGGTGCCTTCCCTTTGGGCCCTAATACAAAGACCCTGTCTCCTTCCTCCTGTGGCCCCACAATCCCTTCATCTCCTGCATCCAGCCAGCTAAAGGTGAGGGAGACAAGGTGGAGGGCACACAGTGCATGAAAGTCTTGGCCCGGAAAAGGCACCCATCGTTTCATTCACATTTACTTGGTGGGACTAGTCACAGGCCACTCCTGACTGCAAGTGAGCCTGGGAAATTAAAGTTTAACCATGTGCCCAGAGGAAGAGGACATGAACTTGTGGTGAAGAGTCAGTTGTTTTCTGCTCACAGCCCTAGAAGGAGATAGTAGGATAGAGGGTAGAAAACCGAAGAGGGGCCCAAGCCAGGGTGCTGGGTGACTTGAGGGCGCTAAGCCCATGCGTCAGGTAAACGCAAGTCCTTTTAGTGGGTGCATGCCTGGGTAAGAAAGAGGCCGACAGAGGGCCGGCTAAGGGCCCTGAGTTCGGCTGGCCCTGGGCCGCGGCTGGGAGGGCAGAGTGTCTCTCTTCAGCTGACGGTCCTGCACCGCGGTGGGATTTTTGTGTGAGTGAGAATGAACACGCAAGCGTCCCACACAGACGCCACCGATGCCCTCCCCTGCCCGGGTGGGTGAGCGCGTGTCACCAGGGTGGCTGAGGACTTATGTGCCTGTTACGTGCCCCTGTCCAGGAGACTAGATATACACACCCAGGGGTTTCTTCTGAAGGGCGAGACTGTGTGTTTAGAACACGCACACCTGAATGGTGTGTGTGTGCATGACCGTGCGTGCAAGGTGTCCATCTGTCTGTACACTTGGGCACGTGCCTGGGCAGTGTCTGGGGTTAGAGGCAGTCACTCTGCATGTGCACAACTGTCCTGGGGGGGTACTGAGTGTGCACATGTGCAGCACACACTCAGCAGCTGTGAGATAAGTGTGTGCTGAGTAACATACATGTGTGCATACTCAGTGCGCATGTCCACAGGTTCATGCAAGTCCCCGCCAGGGTGCAA
Source organism: Ursus arctos (assembly GCF_023065955.2). NCBI lineage: Eukaryota > Metazoa > Chordata > Mammalia > Carnivora > Ursidae > Ursus > Ursus arctos. The sequence goes on from NW_026622819.1 coordinate 62,940,470, forward strand.
AAAGGTGACTAAGTGTGTGCTCAGACGTGACCTTGGAGCTCCCTGGGCCGAGCCAGACCAGGCTGGGCTCCTTCCTGGGCACCCAAGGGCCTCTGAGAAGTGCTGATAACAGTGTGGGCACTGCCAAGGGTACACTGGTGGCATATGTGTGCGCCTGTGAACGTGCGTGCATGTGCGTGTCCGTGTGTGTGTGTGTGTGTGTGTGTGTGTGTGTGTAGGAAGAGGCATTCGCTCTCTTAGACCTTGCTTCTTTCTGTGGTTCGGTTTCTATAGAGACACTTCCTGTGGCAGAGAAAAGAGGTAGTGAGCTGGTGTTTCAGGATGTGAGGGCCCGCAGGAGCAGAGCCGGGCTCTCTCTGTTGCCTGCCTGCCGCCGTGCGAGCTCTGGCCAGGGCTGCCCGCGGTCCCCATGGTGGGCACTCCTCACGGCAGGGACCCGTGAGCAGCGGCGGCATGCCGGGGAAGCCCAAGCACCTGGGTGTCCCCAACGGGCGCATGGTGAGTGTGGGCTCCAGGCCAGGCCCGTGGGGAGGGGGTGGGCACACCCAGGGTGGAGCCCAGGAGGCACAGCCGGCAGGGCTGGGCAAGAGCTTGCATGCTGCCAGCGGCCGGGAGAAGTTGGGTACAAACAGGAGCAGGCAGGGGGACCTGGGACTTTCACCCTAGGACCTTCTAGATGGCCCAGCTGGGGACCTGGGGCAACCTTGGAGAGGAGAGCAGAGTACAGTGGGCATAGGCTTCTGGTCCCCACTGCTCCCTCTCCTGCCACTTTGTCCCATCCAGGGCTGCCTGCATCCTAGGGCAGTAGGGAGACCTGGCACGCCCTTTGACCCCTGCCTACCTCCACAGTGGCCCAGGGCTCCACATCTGACTTAGCCTCGGCCTTCCCCCCCCCCTTGTCCTGATGCCCAAGGTCAGGTAAGGGGTAACCTTCAGTGGGTCACTGCCCCTCAGCTGGACCTGCTCCAGAGGCTTCCTGGCAGAGTGAGTAGTCTTTAGGCAGCCTGAGATGGGTCAGCAGGGTCAGGTCAGCTTGGTGCAGCTTGTCTTTTCTATTCCTGGGCTACCAGGAAGGGTGGGAGTAGCTGGGTGCTCGGATGCCCTGGCTACTGCTACTGCCCCACCCCCTAAACTCTCTCCCTGGCTGCTTGGCCTCCAAATCAGAGCCATGCTCGGACAGTTCAGCTTCATTATTCATTCAGCTGATATGGCAGACTGTGCTGGGCATTCCTTCTCTCCCTAGGGTACCAGCCCACTTGGCAGAGCCCCAGCCCCTCCTAACAACTCCAGGAAGGCCAGACAGTGTCTTAACCTCCAACCTAGCCCTAGCCTAGGACTATGGGACAAAACCAATGGGTCTAGAAAGACCTGGGTTCCAGTCTTGGCTCCATTGTCCCTTACTAGGGGTCCTCTCTGACCCTCAGTTTCTTCACCTGTAAAATGAGGAAATTGGAACAGTCTTCAAAGACTTGTTAAGATAATTAAGTGAAATGATGAATACGAGGCCCCTGACCCATTGTGGGGGCTCCGTAAATGTCAGCCCAATGCCTCCCTTCATTTTCAACCCCTCTTCAAGGATCCCCTGCCTCATTCAGAAACTGAGGTTTTACTCACGCTCCTGCCTCCTAATTACCAAGACCTTTCTCCACCTCTCCTTCTTCCAGTGTCTCTTTATTGCCCAGCCCCAGGCTAGCTGGGTGGGAGAGAGGCAAACCCCACCAAAGCTGGCCCAGTCCCCCACCTCACTGTCTTTACCATCAACCTAACTTTGAAAGTTCAAGAACCTAAGGTCCTCGCACTCCAACCCAGAGGCATGACACTCAGGTGTCCGGGCCAGGCAGGATCACGCCCACTCTTATGCCCACCCTAGAGGGCAGCTGGGTTGCTGCTTCTGAGCAGTGCCCAGAACTGGAGGGCAACTGAGGGTGCCTGGAGACAGACCCAGCCTCTGCCCCTCCCACGTCAGCCCATGACTTCTCTACCCCAAAGTCAATCAGACAAGGGAGGGCACCCATGTTCTGCCCCTAGCCCTGGCAAGCTCACAGATGCCCTGGCTCCTTGCAGCAACCATCACACACAGGTTCATCTTTGCCCTTCCTGGGTCTGTTCTGAACTCTCCATGTCACCTCTTGGAATGCTTGCTGGCCATCGGTCAGCTTTCTGAGGTCATGCTCGGCTGACCCCGGGAGGGGAGGACAGGCGTCAGCAGGAATGCACATAGAGGCACCTGTGGAGCAGGCAGTAGGCTCCTTCCACGAGTTCCCACCCCCACCCCCCCGCCCCGGGAAGCTCAGAGGAATAAATGACATGCAGCCAACAAGTGGAGGGGCCTGCATTTGAACCCGGCCTCTCTGACTCAATGCCAGTGTTCCCCCACCTCCCAGAACTGCCTGGCTCTGTCCTCCCCCACCTCCCCCCGCCACCACCCCCACCCACGGCTGCCATCATTCCCTGCTGAGGCGGCTTCATTTGTCAGCCTCATCTTTCTGCCACTCAGCTTGTCAGGCAATTGCAATGAAACCTGTCACTTAGAGATGGCTCCCAGCCCCCTCCCAGAGACATTGCCACACAAGCCCGACTGCCACTTCATTTGTTCATGCGGTCGGTCATTCAGTCCATGGCCCCTCCATAGGTCTGCTCTGTGCTGGCACTGGAGACGCAAACCCATCGCCCTAGCCCCTGCCCTCCTGCAGCTCCCGGTCCGGCAAGGCACAAAACACATGGGTACAAATACCAGAATAAAATTCAGATTTGGGTAAGAGCCACGGGCCCGGGGTAGAGAAAGCTTGAGGAGGACTTGGGAAGGGAAACTGACTTGTCAGATCATTTTGTGCATCGTGGTATGAAGTCCCTGAAAGGATGTGCCATCTGGAAGAGGGGCTGGCATGGGGAAGGGTCTGGGTGTGGGGAAACACAGGGTGTGTGTACAGGGACATGGCCTAAGGGAAGCTGGGCCTAAAGCCTGGAGAGTGGTGGTTAGCATATCCTGTCACTCTCAGGGGGCCCAGTCAGTCTCCCCACCTGGAGAGACCTGCAGGGCAGAGCGTCCTACAGCTCTGCCTGAATTCTTGGCGTAGCTCGGGGCTAGGGTTCAGCCCCCCAGGTTGGGCTCAGGCTGAAGGGGCCAGGCACCCAGGGTTCTCTGTGCTTATACCCAGAGATGATCTTGGGGCCTCAGTTTCCCCAAACTAGGATGAAATGAGATGATGGTACAGAGTGCCCAGCACAGAAGACGCTAAGTAAATTGGCCCTCCCTTTGAGGTCTGACGTCTCCAGAGGGCAGAGTTCAAGAGGACCCCCTGGGCCCTTTACCCTTGAGTGACTTTGGACCCCTGCATCCAAAGGGCTGAGGCCCTGGGCCTCCCAGCCCCCCTTGTACATCTCCTGTCTGCCCAGGGAGGCAGCTTGGTGGAGGGAAGGCCTCAGGCTCCAGTTGGGTATACTTGGCTTTTAACTTCAGCTCGGCCACTTCCCCACTGTGTGACTTCTTTGGGTCTAGGTTTTCTCATCTGTAAGATGCGGCTAATAACACCTGCTACACAGGATAAAGATTTGAGGATAGAGTGAGAACATGGATGTGTACTGGCAGAGAGAGCCTGTCACACAACTGGAACTCAGAAACATTGGGCCACTCCGCTCTCACCTCAGTATCCTTAGACACCAGTGGCTCTTCCAGGACCCAAGAAAAAAGTATGGCAGACTGAGCCCAACCATGGGTCAGGGGTGTCACCTTCCACCACACCCTTCCTCATCCTTTCTTCCCCTTTTCTCCCATTCACCCACCACTTCTCCTCAGGCAAGCCAGGGTGGCGCAAGGCCAGCCCTGCTCAGCACAACTTCCCCAGGCCTGGGACACTGGGCAGGCGGGAGCCCCGGGCAGAGGCATCAGCATGAGGTCAGCGGAGCCCCTGACAGCTGCATGCCTGCTGCTTTCACACACCCGCTCCCTCTTCCTAGCAGCCCCAAGAAATTAGGAATGCTGAGCCCCATTCTACCCAGGGGGGTAACTGAGGCTCAGGGGAGGAAGTTACTTGGCCTTGAATGGTGGAACTGAAATTAGACTCTATCCTCACTCCCTCCCACCTCCGGGTCTCTGTCCCTACTCCATCGCAGCCCCACCTCTATGGATCAACAACCAGGGGGGCTAGAGGGACTGGCCAAGGTGAACTGCGGGCCACAGAGACGGGGCGTTCGGAGGTGAAGGATCCCTGGTGGAGAGAGTGCCAGGGCCTCATGGGAGGGCAGAGGAGGGCTGCTAGGGCCCTCATGGCGGCTCATTAGCACCAGAGCAAGGAGGGTGCTTCTTGGGAGGGAGTTCAGGTTGGTTCCCTCTACAGACTGGGCCTGCCCTCTGGGAGCTACCAAATTTTAAGGAGAGAGAGGCCTAGACACGGGTGGGCGAAGTGTGGTGGAGAGGGGTTCAGGGCAACTGGTCTTTGGAGGTGACTGGAGTCAAGAGCAGAGATTGGAGAGCAGTTAGTTCAGTGAGGGGAGCAGGAACAGTACCCAGCAAGAGAAAGCAGCGAAGCAGGAAACAGGAGTGAGAAGGGCTGTGGGGGACCTAGAAAAGTTCGATAAAGTGTAGGGTAGAGTGAGGGGGAGGGGAGTGGGGGAGGCTGAAGGGGTTCATTCGTCAGGCCCAGGCTGAGCTTCAGCAGCTGCTCCACCCCGCAGGGCGGGGAGCTTGGTCATGGCCACAGCCACGACCTGGGAGCCGGCCTAAAGACGCTGACAGTCAATTCAACATAATGTCGAGAATAAAACAAAACAGGAGTGTGGGCTGGCTTCAGCTGCAGGCGACTGTGCCCTGTCTATGGCTCCAGGCCTGCCCCAGCCGCCGCAGGGCTCTGAGCTAGGGAGAGGCTGAGTGCAAGGATGGAGAGCAGGGGGCGAGAGGCCAGTGTGCGAGGCGGGATGGAGGACTAGGCGGCCACCGTGGAGGGGGAGGCCGGATGGTTCCCAAAGCCCGCGGCAGAGGGTGGTGACAGCAGCCCTGAGGTTGCCAAACCCACCGAGCTGGCGGCACAGGCAGGTGCGGCATGAGCGGAGCTGCCAGGAATGGAACGAGGAGGCTGGGAGGGGCCCTGGGCTTCAATTTGTCATCCTTGTTCACCCTGGGAGTTGGGACTTTCTCCGGCAGCCAGCTGCTGGAGTTGACTCGAAGAAGCAAAGAAGCCATCAGATGGGGGTGCAGAGGCATGAGGGCGAGGGTGCCGAGGGTGGGATGGGGCACCTGCAGACGGGCCCCACGCCCAGCCGCGGTCTGCACAAATTTTCTTTGCTCTTCAGCAGCCTCTCACCTCCACACTCCAAGTGGGAGACGAGGCTCAGGGAGGAGCCCGAGGGCGTAAAACTGGAAAAGGGTAGAGCAGGGATTCGAAGCTGAGTCTGACAGACCCCAACCCCTGTGTTCTTTCCTCTGTAAGAGGGCTAGCGAACTCCGAAGTGGAGCAGGGTCAGACACCAATACTAACGTAACAACAGCAGTAACAGTAACCTTCGTGCCGGATAGTGTCCTGAGCTCCTTATCTGTATATTTAACTTCTTTCGTCACAGCAACCCTTTGAAGTCAGAAGTATCTGCCCCATTTCTATAGAGAAAGAAATGGAGGCACAGAGAGTTGTTGTGCCTTGTCCAAGAGCTCACAGCACACATTGGAACTCAGGCAGTCTGGGGCAGCGCCTGCTTCCATAAGTAACAGAAATGCATCAAACTAGCCTCATAGACCTCTGAGGAGGACGCGAGCCCCTTCCAGGGAAGGCAGTGGCTGCTCAGTGCCCGCCAGCGTTCTCGTGTGGTTAAGAAGCTCTGGGTAGCTGAGGCATCACAGGAATTCATGCAAAACTCCTGATTTTTAAATGTGGGAAACACCTTTCAACTTAAAATGAAAAAATAAAACAATCTTGGGCCTCCTGGGTGGCTCAGTCAGTTAAGCCCACTAAAAAAAAATGAGGGACAAGATATTAATAATGTCCTCCATATTTACAGGCCAGCCCTGGCCCACAGATGTGGGACCTGAGCGTTCCTAGGTGAGAGTGGGGAGCAAAGAGGGAGATTCCAGCTAGGAGGGCAGGGAGAGGCTTCCTGGGGCAGATGTGTGCAGACCTGTTTCCAGTGGGGATGTAACAAAGGGACAGGTGGTAGAAACTCCTGCGACAGGCCTAGTGAGAATACAGGATGCCGGGGGAGAGGGGAGGAATTGGGGATGATTGAGCCCAGGTGGTGGGAAGAAAGACAGGAAGGATGTAGGGAAACTGTTCGGTGGTGGCAGAGGCGGCTTCCTTTGGGACTGGCTGAGTTGGAAGGGCTTGTGGGACATTTGCGCAGAGATGTTAGCAGGAAGGTGGCTGTGTGGGTTTGGATCTGGGGAGATGTGGGAGGGGGAAAGGGCCCAGGACAGAGTCAGAGAAGGGTAGGTGCCACCTTGCGTGGGTAGGAGATGAGGAGGAAGCCGGAGGAGCTGCTAGGAAGGTAGGAAGACCAAGGGAAACCACTGCAAGAGTCATTTTGAAAGGAGGGTTTTTTCTATTTCACTAATGGTTGGGATTCCCAGAGAAGTCGGAGTTGTGCCTGGGGGCGGGGAGGGGAGGATGGATTTGGTCTCTACAGAAATGCTATTCACCGCATGGTCTATGGGCCAGCACATCAGCATTGCCTGAGAGCTTGTTAGAAAGGGAGAGTCTCCAGCCCCATTCTGGACCTACTGAGACTGAATCTCCAGAGATGGGCTCCTATTGGTCATTTCAATGCACACTAGAGTCTGAGAATGACTGTTCTATACTATAAAATAGCATCCTGGAACCAGGCTAAGGTGGGGTGGGGCCCAGGGTCTCTCAGGATCTTCCTCTCCAAGAGGAAATAATTCCAACAAAGAGATCACTGGCTATAGAGACACCAACAAACATTGATACAGCACTTACCATATGCTGGCCACCGTTCTAGATGCTGGAAATGTCCTAAACTGATTTGATCCTCACAATAGTCCCAGGAAGTAAGTTACTGTTATTATCATCATCCCCTATTTGCAGATGGATACAAACAAGTAACGAGTCACGCAGCTAGTAAATGGCAGAGACAAGATTCAAAGTCTATGCTGATACCCGCCATGCTGCACACCTGGGCTTACCCCGCAGGTGCTGGGGGAGGAAGGAACCAGGGGCAAATGGAAAGTAACTGGCATAAGTCCCAGCACGCAGTGGTCAGCACATGATGGAAGGGGAGCCAGGGGGAGCCTGAGCAAAATGCTGGGCAAGCAGTGACCTGGCTGGGAATGCCCAGCATGGCCCTCCAGGGGGAGGAGAACACAGCTCCTGTCCTGGGTCCTGAGCCCAGAACTGTCCCTTGAGAATCCACCCTGGGCTCTGCTCTGACTGCCTACCTTGGGTCTCTTGTAGGTTCTGGCTGTCTCAGATGGAGGTAAGTGACAGAGGGTATGGATGAGGCTTGCCTGGGCTGGGGGAGGGCATGTGGAAACAGGGTGGGGACACCTCTGTCACTTGCTATCTTCCCAGGGAAAATACCTAGAGATGGGGTTGGGCCAGGAGCTGGGGAAGGCCACAGGGTTCACCACCACTTGTCCATCCACCTACAGAACTGAGCAGCACGGCTGGGCCTCAGGGCCAGGGCGAGGGCCGAGGAAGCTCCCTCAGTATCCACAGCCTCCCTAGTGGCCCCAGCAGCCCCTTCCCCACCGAGGAGCAGCCTGTGGCCAGCTGGGGCCTCTCCTTCGAGCGGCTGCTGCAGGACCCGCTGGGGCTGGCTTATTTCACTGTAAGGCTTGGGGTGGGATTGGAAGGGCAGATGGCAGTGGCCACTATAGTGTATGTGTTTGGGGGGTGGGGTGGGCAGTGGGCATGGTAGAAGACATGGATGGAGCTTCAGGCTGGCCAGAGTGGGATTCCTCTGTCAGCTGCCTCCTCCAGCCTTTCTTTGGCACCTTCTTCTTGTTCTCTCAGCAGGGAATTTAACTCGTCTCTGCCTCTCATTTTCTCTCTGTGCCCTCCAGTCTGGCCCCATCTGTCTGTCTGGCCCTATCTGCCTGACTTGGCCTCTTGTCCCTTTCTCTATCCCAATTCTTGCCCGCATCTCCTGACTGGGTCTCTATGTCTCTGACTTCCTCCTCCTCCGCGCCAGGAGTTCCTGAAGAAGGAGTTCAGCGCCGAGAACGTAACTTTCTGGAAGGCCTGCGAGCGCTTCCAGCAGATCCCGGCCAGCGACACCCAGCAGGTGGGGGAAGGGGAGCTAGAGCAGAGCGGTGGGACCAGAGCCTGGGCCATGTCCCTGACCTTCTCCTGTCCCCCCTGCAACAGCTTGCTCAGGAAGCCCGCCATATCTACCAGGAGTTCCTGTCCAGCCAGGCGCTGAGCCCAGTGAACATCGACCGGCAGGCCTGGCTAGGCGAGGAGGTGCTGGCTGAACCCCGACCGGACATGTTCCGCGCGCAGCAGCTTCAGGCGAGTCTCCTGGGTCTCCTGGGACTAGGGGGCGTGGCCTTGGAAGAAAGCGCAAGAGGCGGGGCCAGATCCAGGGGCGGAGCCCGATTGTAGGGGGTAGGATGGGGGTGGAGTGGGAAACGGAAAAGGGCAAATTTGGATGCCCGCACCAACGTAAAACGCAGGGGCAGGGCGTGGGTCAGAGGGCGGTACCAGAGGCTGCGGCGAAGCAGGGGCTAGAGGCGGAGCCTAGTTGAGCTCGAGGCTGAGTCAAGAGTGGGGGCGGGGCGGACCAAGGAGTTGGGTGGGAGGGGGTAGGGCCTCGCCCGCCAGGTTGGGGACCCAACCAACCCGAGGGCTGGGCCGGGTAAGCTGGCGGAAAGCCGAGCTCGCTCCCCGGCTCACCGCCCCGGCGCTGGTCCGGCAGATCTTCAACTTGATGAAGTTCGACAGCTATGCGCGCTTCGTCAAGTCCCCGCTGTACCGCGAGTGTCTCCTGGCGGAGGCGGAGGGACGCCCCCTGCGGGAACCTGGCTCCTCCAGCCCGGGCAGCCCTGACTCCACGAGGAAGGTGCGGACGAGGGGCTGTGGGAAGCAGATCTGTAGGGCTGTGCCCCTGGTCTGTACGTGGGCTGGAGTCCAGCCCGGTGCCAGCGCCTTTCCTGTACCCGCAGAAGCCGAAGCTAAAGCCCGGGAAGTCGCTGCCGCTGGGCGTGGAGGAGTTGGGGCACCTGCCTTCTGCTGAGGGCTCTGGGGGCCGCCCGCTGCGCAAGTCTTTCCGCAGGGGTGAGGGTCAGAGGCTACAGAGAAGAGTAGGGGTGGGAGTTTGGGCAAACTTTGAGAATTTCCTCCTTCCTCCTACTTGTCCCATAGACAGTCTGTAAATCTGTGAAAACCGAAATAGAGTTCCCTGTGACCACCACGTCCCCCCCACCCCGTAGTTTGGTTTCCAGATTAGAGCAGAAGTTTGGGAAGCCCCCTCAGTAGCAACACTCCCATGGTCCCAAGTCGCGTTAGACCCCTGCAGTAGGGCTCCAGCGGGGTCCACCTGGTTGTGGAGAAGGGGGTGTAGGGAGGAGGGGCTGTTCTGCTCACTGCTCCCTCTCCCCTAGAACTGGCAGGTGGGGCCCCAAACTCGGCATTGCGCAGAGAGTCCCAGGGCTCCCTCAATTCGTCTGCCAGTCTGGACCTCGGCTTCCTTGCCTTTGTCAACAGCAAATCTGAGGTGAGCCGGCTGCTAGGGGAGATGAAGAGCAGGCTAGGGCCACTACTTATGCACCTTTGTGGGGCCGCCATCATTCCTAGTCATGGTCCCCACTTCCATCTCCCTGCTGCCAGCCCCTCATACTCCTTACTTTCTTCCTGTCCTCACCACCTTGGGCCCCATGCACGGCGTGGGTGTACGTTCTCTCTGTGTGTGTGCACATGTGGGTGCCCAGGTGTGCACAGCAGGTGCATGTGGGTCAGTGGGAGGACCTGTCTCGGGTGCCCCTACGTCTGGGTGAGCATGCATATGTTGGTGTAGGAGGAGTATCTTTGCTGGACTAGAAGTGTGCCCTTAGGTGTGTGTGCGCGTGTGTGCCCCAGTGAGCTTACCAGTCTGCGTACCTCTCTGCATGTCCCTGAATGTGTATATATGACCTTCCCTCCGCTCCTGCCCCGAATCAGAGCCACCGAAAGAGCCTTGGGAGCACAGAGGGTGAGAGTGAAAACCGGCCAGGGAAGTACTGCTGTGTGTACCTGCCTGATGGCACAGCCTCCTTGGCCCTGGCCCGACCTGGCCTCACCATCCGTGCCATGCTGGCAGGCATCTGTGAGAAACGAGGCCTCTCTCTACCTGACATCAAGGTCTACCTGGTCGGCAATGAGCAGGTGTGAATCTGGCCTCGTCCCCAACTCTCACTCTCTTCCTGATCCTGACCCCAACTCCATTCCTGTCTCTGCTCAGCTATGACCTCAACCCCAATTCCATTCTTATCCTCACCCCTTCCTAATTCCAGTCCCTGACACAACCCTGCCCCTCCCCCCATGCCGAGCTCCAAAGCAACCCTGTACGAACTCCTCAAACTCAGGCTTCTGCCCTCATTCCATGAAAGTCCCATCCCTACCCCACCCCCCTCCCTGCTTCCAGCTTCACCCATCGTCTTCACTGTGTTGCTCTGGGGAGGAAGAGTGGGGGAGGACCACTGCCAGAGCTGGGTTTCCCCCATCACTCCCAGAGTTCCTACTGGCCATCCTTGAAATGGCCATCAGGGGCACCAAATGCACCTAGCCCATGAAGAACTTTTCTTGAGGTACAAATGAGCATTAAGCTTTAAAGAGGAGTCTAAGGAAAAACTCACTTTGAACTAAACGATCCAGTAAGCGGGACCTAAAGAAAGAATGCTGCCTTCCAGGAAGACCCTGCAGGATTTCATTCGCCCAGACAGGACCTAAGGCCCTGCCAGGTGGGTGGGCAGAGGGACCCAGGCCTGAGCTCTGTCCTCCAGATCCACAGGCTGGAGGTGAGCAGGGCAGGATGCAATCAGGGAAGAGAAGCTGAAGCTTCAGAGAGTTTCTAGGGCAAGGAAGGCTTTTCTGGCTGGTTCCAGGAAGGCTTCATAGAAGAGGCAGCTGTTGATGAGGGGAGAATGAGGATGGGGAGGAGTTTGCCTGGCAGAGCTGTCGGGAGAGAACCTTCTAGGCAGAGGGAACAGCTGAAATGAAGTTCTGGATGTGGGTACGAAGCGCAGGGCAAGTTCCAGGGCCTGGAGAGTGGGACTGGGAGGGCAGCAGTGGAGGAGCTCTGCCCACTCAGGCCACCCGTGCAGCCTCTGAAGCCCAGATGGGCATTCATGACTGCTAACTATAACTCCCCACCCACACTCCACCTGTCCCTGCAGCACAGCATAGGCCTATCCCTGCAGGACGCTGCCTGCCTGCCCTGGGCTAGTGCAGACAGCGGGGCCTATAGGGGCAGTAGTCACGACGCCTACTGTCCATGTACCTACTGTGAGCCCGGCACTGTGCCAGATACTTTACCTCCTTCTGGCCTCACAGCGGTCTTGGGGGAAGGGCTCTTGTTGCAGTGAGGAGACGAGAAGTGTCCTTAGTAGGTGGGGATGGAGAGAAGTGGACAAGTGTCAAAAAAGGGACAAGGCCCGGGTAGCTGAACAAAGGTGCGTGGTGAGGAAGGAAATGCATCCAGCTGGTCTGGTTGGGTTTCTCGTGCCTGAGAGACAAGGGGGCAGCTGTCCAGGAGGCAGGTCCTGGCCTGGCCTGGCCTGGCCTGGGAAAAGGCGGCCCCATGATACAGGACCTAGGCCTGCTCCTTATCCAAGCAGTGTCATTCCCATCCCATGCTCACCCCACTCCCATGCTTCCTGTAACTCCGTTTCTTTTCCAAAGCTGTCCAACCTTCTTGCCCCCCTTCTCCCTGGCCTTGGCAGGATTAGGCTCCCACTCCAGCCGTGTGTCTTACTCCATCCGCACCTCTACGTCTTGCCCACCCATTGGCCCTTCCCTCTGACCCTTAGGGGGCCCCAGTGGGGGCCATGGAGGAAATGAGGTGGTTCCCTTGGACCCTGGGGATGGTTGGGGCTGGGGAGGGAGGGACTCTGAGACCCTGCCTGGCATTTGCAGAAGGCGCTGGTCCTGGATCAGGACTGCACCGTGCTGGCAGACCAGGAAGTGCGGCTGGAGAACAGGATCACCTTCGAGTGAGTACCCCTCCTCCCAGGCTTGGGTCCTGGGTCCCAACACTTGTTTGGGTCCCAGTTCAGGCTGTTGGCTCCCCCTCTCAGGTCCCGCCCCTGGTGCTAACTGCTAAAGGCCCACTCCCAAGTCATCCCACCCCCCAGTTCAGGCTCCGCCCCCTCTTGGACCTGTCCCTGGTGGGTTGGGGGAGAGGCGGGGCCGGCTGTCTGCCCTTCCGCAGCGCGAGGGTCCCGTGCAGGGTCGAGTTGGTGGCTCTGGAGCGCGTGGTGCGGATCTCCGCCAAGCCCACCAAGCGACTGCAAGAGGCGCTGCAGCCCATTCTGGCGAAGCACGGCCTGAGCCCGCAACAGGTGGCGCTGTGCCTGGTGAGCTGGGGGACAGCGGGGCAGGGCAGGGGCAGCCGGGAGCGGGCTGCCTGTCTCGCGGGCTGCTGACCTGTCCCCACAGCCAGGCGAGAAGCAGCCGCTGGATCTGGGGAAGCTAGTGAGCTCGGTGGCGGCCCAGAGACTGGTTTTGGACACTCACCCAGGTAGAGAGAAGCAAGGCCCCGGGGCTTGGTCCCTGGAGATGGCTTTGCCCAGAAGGAAAGGGGTCCAGGTGGGAGGCAAACAGTAATGGTGGTGCTCTCTGCCATAGGTGTGAAGATTCCCGACGCTGGAGACATAGCCCAGTGCTGCAGCCAGGTGAGAGAGAAAGGGCTCCCCCTTCGACCCACTGCACCTCCCCTCGCAGTTGTGGCTCTGACTCCACATTCTCACAGGGCGGCCAGCCTAGAGCCCAGAACAAGGCCACCCATCACCCTCCACTGTCTCTCAACTCGCTGGCGGAGGCACCCAGTAGTATCACCGGAAAGCGGCAGACCTGTGACATTGAAGGTACTTTGGGGATGGCGGGAGCTAGGGACCAGGAGCACGGGTGGGCGGTATCAGAGAGGCTTGAGCTGAGGCAGGGACCTGCATGTCTTTGGGGCTGAAAGAGTGTCCATTGGGCTAGGGGACCAGAGGGACTGAAGGGTGGGAGGGGGTTAGGGGGTCTGTGGTCATAGTAAGGGCAGCAGGACAGTGGTGGGCTAGCATAGGCAGGCCTGCACCAGTGGGCCTCTTGACTCTGTGGCCACCCCTAGGCCTGGTAGAGCTGCTGAACCGGGTGCAGAGCAGTGGGGCTCACGACCAGAGGGGCCTTCTGCGCAAAGAGGACCTGGTGCTTCCAGAATTTCTGCAGCTGCCAGCCCAAGCGCCCAATTCCCAGGAGAGCCCACCACAGACTGAATCAGAGGTCCAGCCCAAGCGGGACCCCTCAGACTCCACTGCCCGCTTGGCCCTCTGACAGCTGCCCAACAGTCCAGGCCGTCTGCATGGCACCTGGCGGGCCAAGCATGCCACGGGCCCGCTCTGCATGCCCTGTCTGTGCCATGAGTGTCCCTGGCCCCTTCCTGCCACGGGCAGGCCCGCAGGAAGAGCTGGCAGGGGGTGGGGAGCGGGGTCAGAGGAGCCACACCCCACAGCTGCCACCACTTGGTCCCTCATCGGTTCGCTCACCCATCCCTTGCTGCCAGGTCACTGAGGGGAAGCGGGCCTAGCCTCCCCAGTACAGGCATGCCCAGCACAGAGGGGTGGCGTTGGCGGTGCCAGCCTCCCCACCCTGTGCAAAGCCTCAATAGGGAGCAGGACGAGGGGCTGGCCCCTCCTCAGGGAGCCGGTATGAGTAAGGCCCGGGGGTGCAGGCAGGCAGCCCCTCACTCTACTCACATAGGCTCTGCTGGACATATGGATTTTGCAGTTGGCCTGGGGCATCTGGGTTTGTCCTGGATGTATGATACTGTTATTATAATAGTAATTGTTATTCTCCCGTGAGGTGTGTTCCTTGTGTGCCTGTCTACTCCGTGTAACTGCCCCCCCCCCAAGCTATACTGCCTCTGTCACCGAGGTCAGTGCCAGGAAGCCCTCGGGGACCTCAGGATGTGCCCCCTGACTTCCTGTTGTCAGAACTTCTCTTCCTGACTGCACAGAGTATTGGGGTGTGAATATGAGAGACAGACAGAGACGGGGAGGGAAGGAGGAAGAGGGGAGGGAGGAAGGAAGAAGAGGGAGGGGAAGACCCTTCTGGGGAGCTGTGCCTCTGCCCCTGTCATCACGCCGTTCCTCAGTCTCTGGGTCTGAGCAGAGTATCGCACCAGGTTGCTGTCCTCTGCTTCTAGTGGGGCTTGAGTGCGTCTCTGCACACATGTCTGTGGGCTCCTTTGGATACACTGAGGACCTTGTGGAGGATACTGGTTGTTGTGGTGGGACAGTTTCTGTCCCTTGCCTGCTTTGGCTGGGTGGTCATCCCTGTCCCTAGGCAGCCCACACAGTGAGGGGGAGCAGGGAGGACCTCCCACAAGGAGGGCCCAGCATGTGGGCCGAGAAGCCACGCTCAGTCCCAGTGCCGCTGAGACAGAGGAAACAAGGAGACATGGGAACCTCGGGGGACGCCTGGGGAGTGAGGGGCCCTCCTGACCACCTCAGGCAGGTCAAGTTGTCTTCTCCGCTCTAGTTCTTTGTGCTTGCTGTCCCCTCTGCCAGGAACTGCCCGCCCCCGCCCCCGTTCATGGCACCTTGCCCTTGAAATTCCTGAGAGAGATCAGTGGGGTTTGCTGGCCCATCATGCCTTTCTCCAGAAGTCGAACCCAAGCCTTTCTCGGGGGCCTTCAGTCGTCTGCCCCCCCTGCCCATTTTGCTTGGCTGGGTTGACCAGACCCACTAGCTGCTGGGGGGGGGGGGGAAACGCCCTCATGACCCAGGCCTGGTCAGTCAGAGTTTGGTGCAGGGATGACCCTCTGACCCCAGTCAAACCCTGTCCTGGTCATCTACCGTCTCCCGGGGGTCTGCACTGAAGATGTGCAGGGGGAGAACCTGCCAGCGCAGGAGAGCAGGTGTGAGAGAGAGGAGGAGATTCCTGACAAAATTTACCAGAACACCTACATTCACCCAGGCCTGAAGTGAACCGGCCCTAGACGTTCTCATCCATGCAAGCCAACACATTCTTGCTGCGTGCGTGTGCCTCTGACTCTGAGCGGGTTTCTAAGACCTGCAACCACCGAAGTCCTGCTTCACTGTTCAGCTTGAACACCCCAGCGGAGCCTTCCCTGGGCAACTGTTGCTGGGGTCTAAATGTTTGTGCCCCCCCCCCAAATCCCTATGTTGCTACGCCGGTCCCAAGGTGATGGTATTAGGAGGTGGAGCCTTGGAGATACGCTTGGTCGTGAGGGTGAGCCCTCATGGGTGAAGTGAGTGCCCTTAGAAAAGAGATCCCAGAGAGCTCCCCTACCCCTTCCACCCTGTGAGGACGGAGCTAGAAGCTGGCTGTCTACACCCTGGAAGAGGGCCGTCACAGACACCAAACGTGCTGATACGCCGATCTTGGACTTCCAGCCTCTAGAACTGTGAGAAATAAATTTCTGTTGTTTACACACTACCCGGTCTCTGGTATTTTTTATAGCAACCCAAACGGACTGATACCAGATATAAAGTGCTCCCCAACTTCGTTCTCTACCATGCTGTCCAGTTTTCTTCCTTCTTAGCGCTCATCCCACTCTGTAATGACCATGTTTACTTATTTACACTTGTTTGCTGACAATATGATAAACACGCCCTGATGGCAATGACCTTGTCCATCGTAGTCAACGCTGTATCCTTTTGCCCCAGTGGAAAATGATTCCGCAGCCTCAGATAGACCCAGTGAAGGATGCAGGGACAGCAGGGCAGTGGGGGCTCTGGGCAGGGAACTGCATAGCACTGGGATCATAGTCTGTGGCCAGATGGGGGTAGGGAGACAAACCCATGTCCCTTCCCCAATCAGCGGCAGAACCTCCCTTATACTTCCTGGGCCCTGGGGCTTCTCCCTTGGGGACAGAGACACCTTTTCATGTGCCAAGATAGAGAGGTGGGGACACCAGGTGAGAGATGGGTACCTTCCCAAAGTTGCCAGATCCTGCAGGCAAGCCCACCCTTCACCCACCCCTGCCCCTCTGCAGACCTAGCAGTGATGCTTACTACTCTTAGGGAACATCGGATGCAATTGTCCATGATAGAGGAGGTCATGGGTCCGATGGAAGAGCTTCTATAGATGTTAGCTCCTGCAGAGGGAAGGAAAATTCACATCAACTCAGGCCCCCAAGTCAGGCATGCACCATCCTTCATTTCATTTTTGTCCTCATGACAAAATAACCTGATGGGGTTGAAATCAAGGCTATAGGAGGGGAAGTGACGAGTCCAGGATCCTGTAGGAATTTGTTGCTGGAGCTTGGCCAGCACATCGGCTGTCTGACTCAGGGACACACACCAGGAGGGCCCATATGCTGCAGGAAGCCCTGATGGGAAGCCGGCACCCTCTCGGGGCAGGACACATTGATACAGCTGCTCTGGGGAGCAGCTTGGGAGTTTCTGCTAAAAATTGAAAACACACAGCATGTGACCCCAGCAGTACCACCAGAGAATCACTCCTGGGCACAAGGAGCCCCATCCCTGCAGGGTTGTCTATGACCCAAAAACTGGCGAACAGACAAATGTGGGTGGGGTGTGGTGTGGGGTAACAAAAAGGTGGGGGTGTGTCTATGCTCTGCAATACTGCACAGCAGATAAAGAACTGGGGAGAGCATGTCTTGCTGTGGGAAGTTCTCCAAAATGTGTTATTGTTCGGTAAAAGAGCAATGCATATGACATGATACCTTTATATAAACCACAAACACAAAGACACACTTATAAGGATGCAGAAAGAATAGAGAATGTTCTAGAAGGATACATGTCAAACAGACAGGAAAATGGGGACGGGACCAGGACTACTACTGGGGGTAGTAGTCAAATGATGCTTTCATTTTAGCTTTAATGCTTTTTAAAGGATGCAATTAAAATAATTATAATAACACTAAGAACTTCTCAAGGCCACTTCTTTGTCACTCTGGCCCACTATCCCTTTCTCCAGAAGGAGAACCAATTCTTCCTTTGGGGGCTTCAGCCCATCACCTTCCTTGGCCTACTTTGGCTGGCTGCTGTGTCCCTCTGCCACAATCCCCCAACATGTCCCCCGAAGCTGTCCTGGGCTGAGGGAGACCCAGCTCTCTCCTCCCATCTCTGCACTCTCAGATCCCTCAAGGTCCTGGGCCCTCACTACAGCAATAGGGGTCCAGGGACAAAAGGCACCAGCTGGTCAACCCATAGGCCGTTTTCAAAGCCACTGAGCTGCATGGAGCTGGACTCCTGAGTGGCTGGGAAAAGTCATAGAGCTGCTTCCCCTCAGCCACCAGATGCAAAGCCTGGAGGGGAGTCTGCCTATCCACCCAGCACCCAGTGTGAAGGAGGGGAGAGAATACACATTTGCTGACTGCTCTGCAGCCCCCAGCACCCCCACCGGACAGAGGACACAGGCAGAGAAAGTGGATCTGACTGCCTCGAGGATGGCCATAGGATCCAAGCCTCTGAGAAAGAAACTTGCTACCTGTCTCTGGTCCCCTTTCCTCTCCTGACAGTCATGGGGACAGTCAAGAGGATGGGATAGGATGGGCACAGGGCAAGCACAGAGCACAGTGACCTGGGCTCTGGGCCAGGGCGGGGGCAGGTAGAGGCGCCAGCTCCTCACCTGGTGCCCGGTTGGAAGTGCTGACCCAGCTGGCAGATGCTCCTGGGAGCAGATATCCCTACCCCCAGGAGTGAGCACAAGGTGCACCGCGCAGGGGGCCTGGCTTGGTGGTCAGGTGACTCCAGTCTCTGGGGAATTAGAGGCTGGCATTCAGCTCTCACAGGGAAAGAAAGGCCTGGATGGGGAGGAACATACATGGTTGGTTATGTTGAATCAGATGCAGCCCAGGCTCATACCATTGCCCAAAAAACAGGGGGCACCATTCATGTCCCTGGTGGTCCTGGCGGGCCCAAGAAAAGCGGAACCATGAACACATGTGTGTGTCCTGTGAGTCTTGCATTGTCTAGGCAAGGGCTGCTCTGTAACCATCTCAGCTCTTATCTCCAGAGAACTGGCTTGGGGGTAAAACAGGCAGAAAGCCAAGGAGAAGCTCCATAGAACCGGCACGCCACTTCCAGGCCAGCCCAGGATGCTGGTGGCCAGAATGAAGTCCCGGCCAGCTAAGAGGGGTGGGCAGCAATAACCCAAGTAGGCCACCATCTTTCAGCTTTGTTGCTGAGGGGCTGAAGGAACCCAGAAGCCAGACCCCAAACCTGGAGCATGGAATATGCCGCTGGAGCTTGGAGCCTGGAGCCCAGACCAGAACCTGGAGCCAAGAGCCTGGAGTCTAAAAACTGGAGTCTGCAGGGGCACCTGGCTGGCTCAGCAGGTAGAGTGTGAGACCCCCCGATCTCAGGATTGTAAGTTTGAGCTCCAGGTTGGGTGTAGAGATGACTTAAAAATAAAATCCTAAAAAATATAATAATAAAATAAAAACTGGAGTCTGGAATCTGGGATTGGAGGTTGCAGCCTAGAACCTAGAACCCCTGCCCTGCTGAACATCGGATGCCTGGAGCTTGGATTCTGGAGCCCGGAACCCAGAGTTTGCACCTGAGAATTTATAGTGCAGGGCTTAGGGCTCTAGGTCCAGAACACAGAGCGCAGGACCTGAGGTCTAAAGCTGGAGCTCAGAGCTTCTGGTCTGGAACCTAGAAGCTGGAGCATGGGACTGCCATCTGGGAGTACGCTGTCACCCTCAGGCCTGGTCCCTGAGGCTGGCATGATGGCACAAGGCTGGAGCCACACAAGGAAGGGAGCTGTAGGGGAAGAGGTGATTTCTGAGAAAAGCCCAAAGCAACCTCAGCTCTTTTGGCCACAGACTTTGGCCTCATCCGTCAATGAATGACCAGTGCCTGGGCCACCAGGATTAAACATTACTCAGGGCACTTATCCCCCAAACAAGGATGGGCATCCTCAGGTCAGCTGCCCCTGCCCTGGCTCGAATGTAGCCTGCGGCACCCCTTCCACACAATGTGGGAACCGGGGCTCTGTTGGAAGAGCATCGCAGGGCCCTGCCTGCTCTGTGCCAGGCAGCTCAGATGGGAAGTCCAGACTCTCCAAGAGAGGACAGAGTCAACAGGGCCAGGGGAGGGATTGTTCTGTTCCCGGAGGGGAGGTGGGAGGTGGTCCCTATTATGTCACACAACCCATTGGTGAGACCACCTGCTCACGTCTGTGTCTGTGTGCAGTGGTGCTGGCCTGAGTGCTGGGGTGGGGTACTCACGGCCAGGTCCACCCTGTGCAGCAGCATGCTAACTCACAGCGGGGCTTCCATGCTGGTTGGAGAAATAAGCACGTTGGTTCACGGAGACAGGAGGAGCCCTGTTGTGGGATTACACTGGTCATTAGTCAGCTCTCCCAAAAAAATCCAGTTCGTGGAGGGATGGTCTGGCGTGTTGGTTTTTCTTCCCTTGCTTGTCCTCAAACTTTAGGTCCTGCAGAAAACTTACATGCAGCAAACTGTGTATTTAAAGGAGCCAATGGATCTTAGCCGAGGATTACAGAAACAGCTGGTCGTGCCAACTTCCCCAGTTCGCTCCGTTCCTGGACCAAGCACTTGTTCTTGGGATCGTTCTCTACTCTGCTCGGCAGTCATGCTGCTCCTGCAGAAACTGTTTTCATTGGCGTGACCAAATTCCCTATCTGTCAGTCTGTCACATTCACGTTGGCCATGCCGTCTCAGCTCCCACGTCCTGCTCCTTCCCAACCCGTCACAAGCTGTCCTCCCCAGTACTGCCCCAGGACAGCTCGCCCAGGCCACTAAATCTGCTCTGTCCTCACACTATCTGACATCTCTGTGGCATCTGACTTGGCTGACCGGGATGTCTCTCTCGATGCGGAGGTAACCTTGGCTTCTGGGGCATCTGCTTTTCTGCTCTTCTTCCCAATCCCTGTCATGCCTCAGTTTCCTCTCAGGAGTCCCTCTTATTTTTGCCGTCCCCCCAAATATGGGTGCCCCTCCAGGCTCAGCCCTGGGCCTTCTCCGTCCGCAATGTGCACATTCTCCCTTGGCGGGGGGCATCTTCACAGGCTACGCCTGAAGCTCTTGAGGCTGTGACAGGACGCTGGTCTTTGTACCAGCAGGGGCAGGTTTGAAAAGAGAAGGGTGACAGAGTCAGAACTGCATTTTGAAAAGCAGGCTGGCTGCTACTTTGGACTAGATCGGGGGGCACAAGGGCAGAAGGAGGGAGAGCATTTGGTGAGAGATGGCGGACCGGACCAGGGAGGCAGCAAAAGGATGAGGGAACTCCTGCTGAAGGGAAATCGGGAGCACTGGGGGACGGAGCAGAGACACAGAGGTGGAGGAGAAGGACACGTCAAAGGAGTTTGCTCTGTTTCTGGCTCAGAGCAGAGGACCACACGTGCTCACTGAGGCTGGGAGCGTGCGGGAGGCCCTGTCTGGAGTGAGGAGCACGTCGTGCGCTTCGGACCCTCAGATCCAAGTGCTCACACCTCAGACACCGTCTGCACAGACGGATCTTGGCATCTTCCCTCCAAAACATCTCCTCCTCCCGGGTGCCATGTCTCAACGTGAGACGCCGCCAACCACCCAGGCTCCAGGCCCAGAGGTCTGGGGGAGGCCGCAGCCAGAGCACGGGTGGGCAGACAGGGCAGGAGGCAGCAATCGGGGAACAGGCAGAGTCTGTCACAGCCTGGGAGGAGGCAGAACGTGAGCGGGAGGAGTGGAGATGGACAGAGGGGCAGAGACGTGGTCGCCTTCTCCATGCTCTCAGGAGTCCTGGAAACAGCTCTGGCCAGGTCCCCAGTGTTGGCGCTTTCCCCACTGCTCTAGTGGCCACTCACTCAAATCCATTCAGAAGCGGTCACTGTCTGCAGCATTTTATAATCATGTCTCTTGCAGTGCATTGGGTTGATAACTGCATCCTTCCCTAAACCCCAAGTTCCATGAGAGCAGGGAAGGTAGACTTCAAAATCATCAAAGATCCTAACCTTATTAAAAAGAAGCACCCCCAGTTCATAAGGAGCACCTTGGTTACAGCCGCTCCTGCTCCAGGTCTAACCAGAGCAGGGCAGGGGAGAGGAATAGGGCCTGTGGTCGAGGTCCCTGGACCCACTGTGGATGGGGGGTGCCTGGATCCAGACAGCCTCTGAGCCCAACGTGACTTTAACAGGGCTTGTGAGCCCAAGGACGATTCTGACGCAAGAACTCAGCACTGACCGCCTGTCCCTGGCTCAGAGACACCCCTCCCACCCATGCACGAACCCCAGTCTCACCCAGATCACTCCCTCCAGTCTGGAGAGTTTCTGGGACACCGAAGGTTCACTACATAAATTAGGGTTCAGGACAGAACATGATGCAACCATTAAAAACAACACTGGCACCGAGCGTAAATACACAGGGAAAGTAGTACCTAACGGTAGGTGGAAAGAGCAAGATGCAGTTTCTCCTAGACAATAAAATCCAAATAGGTGAAAGAGGTAGAGAGAAAAGGATGAGAGGCGCTGTTCTGTGAAAACAATGTGTCAAAGAAGCAGGATTGTTTTTATTTTCCTTTTTCTGTGAATGGAGACCTTTCTAGGAAGCACTAGGTGGCTGATTGCCTGCCTCAGTTGTCCAGAATCTCCCAGAACAAGTCATAAGGCTATATGGCTGATTTTCCAAACCAGGGCACTTTTTCAGTGAAAGGGAACTCTGGGCCAACAGTCATCAGCCAGGACTTGGCCAGGCAAACCAGGACTTACGGTCACTCGACCCAAAACCAATCCCAGCTGCGGCTCTGCTTCCCACCCCTCCCCGATCCCCTGGGGGTTTTGTGGCCTAAAGTGACAGAGCCACAATGTGGTGGTGCCGGGATCCAAACCCAGGTGGGCCTTGTTCTCTGCTCTTTACCCCTTCGACAGAGAGTCCATTATGAACATTCCCCAGTGGACAACTCCACAGTGCTCTGCAAATTAAGTACAAACTAGTTAACTTTTGTCACATTAAAGGGAGCTGTGCAGAAACGTCCACCTACCTTGATGGGAAAGGCTGGGTCTGTGTCACCCTAATATACGTGAGATATTGAATAGGTCTGCAGCTCAGGGGGCCCTGAGCAATCAAAGGGCAACTAGTGAGCCAAGACGAGTTGTTGGCCTGAAATAGGGCTGCAAATCTAGAGGCGGTGGGGCCATTCCCTTGGTGGGGACAGTGCAGCCATCCCAGGGACAGTGAGGGGCACAGGAGTATGAAGAGAACTCACATACTGAGGGACTCTTCTAGGCACTGAGATGGGTCAGTTGCTCATTGGCCTCAACCCACTGCAGAAGAGCTGCTGATTGCCATTTTATTATTTTTTTAATATTTATGTATTTGAGAGAAAGAGAGAGAGAATGAGCGGGAGGGGCCAAGGGAGAGAGAATCCCAAGCATATTCCCCACTGAGCACAGAACCTGATTCGAGGCTTAATCTCACATCTCAGGACCCCGAGATCATGACCTGAGCTGAATCCAAGAGTCGAACACTTAACTGACTGAGCCACCCAGGTGCTCCTCTAATTGTCATTTTATAGGTGAAGTGACTTGCTTCAGCACCCCAGGCTGACCCAGAGGTTAGACAAGGAGAGAGCTGGCCTAGCCAACCTTGGCTCAGCATAAGAGTAGGAACTCAACTAATGTTTTTGGGAATGGATGGATAGACACATGACTGGATGGCTAGGTAGGTGGGTGGGTGGATGGATGGACGGATGGTTGGACAGATTACTCAGATGGTTGCCCAAGCTAGATTTTGAATGGAACCCACCACTGCTGAATCTGTTAACTCTTCCTCTTTAGAAGGGAATCTCTCTTCTCATCTCTCTTGTGAATCTGGGCCCCAATTCAGGCTCCAGAGTCCTATGAGAGGGAAACAAGCTTCTCAAAGGCTCCCTAAGAGCTCTTTCTGGGTTTCAGGAGTTTTGCAACAGACCCCATAACATCATCAGCCTCTCAATCCAGAAACCCAACTGCCTTATAGTTCCTCTTTCTGCCATGCTCCCTGTCCCCCATTCCACTACCCAGGTATCCCTGGGATGCGTCTTCTCCTCATCCCTCCTGTTCCACGTGATTCAGACCTCATCCTCTCTCCTCTGCACCATCAGCCTCTTAGCTGGTCTCTCTACTTCCAGACTTGCCCCCTTTAACAGACAACCCCCCACTAACAAGACCTTTCTAAAATGCAAACCAGGCCCTTCCTGATCTAACCAGAGGCTCCACATTCTCTCAGACGCATCCTGGATTTGTGGTCGTACACCAGAAACCCTCCCTGACTCAACACTATGTAGTCTTTCCAGGTTTCTCTCCTGTTACTTCTCCCATCACATGCCCCCAAGACCCACAGACAGAGGCACAGACATCCACACGCGTGGCAAGGCCACGGGCTGTTCGGTCACTCCATGGGGAGTCCTGTCGGGCCAGGAAGGAGGGGAAGCAGCTGGAGCCATGAAATCTCTTTGGGGACCCTGGGAATAAGGTGCGTAAGTGGCATCAGGGTCTCTGCCTGGGGGCAGAAGATGGGCCCTAGCTGGGTTTGGGTCTCTTTCAGGCGGAGTTTCTGTGTGGGGAAAGGGAAAGCCTGACCACAGACTTCCCCAGCAGAGCTGACGATTAGTAATTAACTGGGAGGAATCTCAGGGGTGAGGTTAATTAGGGAACAGAGGGAGGGCAGCCAGGGTTTTGGGACTTTGCCCTTGACCCAAGGGTATAAAAAGGAGGGTCCCAGCTCTTCCTCAGGCCCCTGGGGCTTCCGTAAGCAGCTGAGCAAGAGCCGAAACACAGAACCCCAAGGTAAGCCCAGGGCTCCCCGCTCCCAAACCCATTCCCAAGTCTTAGTAGGCAATAGCCTATCATCCCTCTCCTCTGCCCTAACTGTGCTTCCCCTTCCTGCACCCATAACATCTTGGTCCCAGTCCAGCCTCGCTTACCCCCCCCAAAGTAAAGAGGACTCCTGCTTTTCCAGGGCTTGGAATTTAGCTCAGTGCCCTCCCCCACCCCACCAAACAGCCAAGAGCCCTTGGGACAATATAGCAGTGTGGGGGTATGGGTTGTTGATATAGGCCGGGGTACTCCTACCCCAACAACCAAGAATTCCTGGGGCAGTTCAGGGGGCCCTAAAACAAGCCAAGGGCTTCCCAAATTGGAGATAGCATGGGGAAACCTCCTTACCTAAATCAGTCCTGGTCTGAAACTCATTAGTGGGAGAAAGGATATCAGTGTTTGTTTATTGCTGGGAGGGAGGGAGGAAGATGCAGAAAGAAGTTCATCTGTGAAGGGAACCCAGGAGCTCGGGATCCAGGCCAGTGAACCTTTCCCTGAGTGCACATCCAGGGGTCCCATGAGCCAGCAGGTGTCCATGGCTCCTCTCGGCTCTCAGGACGGTCAGAACTCCTCCCACCTGCTCAGCCTTGGCCCACATCTGCAAGCTCTGCTAACACACCTTCCCTGGCCCCTCCGCCTGCAGGGCACTCTCAGGCCCTTCCCCTCCCAAGGCTCCTGCACACGTGCCCTTCTCCCTCGCCATCCAGCAGCTCCTACCCATGTTCATCTCCACCTGATGGTCTCTCCCCCCCACCCCCTGCCATGGGGCCCTCTGGGGGCACCTGTATCTGTCATCAGAACATTTAGCCCCACTGCCAATTTCTATTTGAGGGATTATTTCATTGACATCTGTCTCCCCAAGAGGCTTGGAGCTCCCTGGGGGCCGGATTTGTCCTCATATTTAGTCATCGCTGTACCCCAGCGTCTAGCTCGGCGCCTGGGATAGAGTAGCTTCTCAATAAATACTCACTGAATGAATGAATACGTGAATCTGGGCTGAGTACCTGAGTGTGCATCTCTGGTATATATGGGGGTGGAGGGCGTGCTTCACCGGGTGGTGCAGGGATCGCACACTAGGGGTATTTGTGCATGTGAGTACGTGGGTATGGATGTGGATGGTGGGTGGGTGAGTATGTGTAAGTTTCTAGGACACAGTAGCTGTCATTCGCTGTGCTGCCGCCCAACAGTGTGTGCCCAGGATGATGTCCTATGGAGAGAGGCTGGGGGGCCCAGCTGTCTCCCCACTCCCAGTCCGAGGAGGACACGTGATGCGTGGGACAGCCTTTGCCTATGTGCCCAGCCCTCAGGGTGAGTGCTGCTCCCGTCCCCAGACCCCGTATGCCCACAGTTGCTCATGTCGCCCCCCCGCCCCGTGAGGTCTCCACCCTTCTGCCAGCCCACTCCCCAACCCCGCCTATCCCAGGGCTTCTGGAAACTCCTGACCAGCCTCCCTCCCCAGTCCTGCACAGGATCCCAGGGGCCTCCGCCTACGCCTTCCCCAGCCTGGGCCCTGTGGCCCTTACTGAGCACGGCTGCCCCTACGGGGAGGTTTTGGAGCGCCATGACCCCCTGCCTGCCAAGCTGGCCCTGGAGGACGAGCAGAAGCCAGGTGGGCCTGGGCAGGGGGTGGATAGCAGGGGCGTCAGCAGTCAGTGCCCTAGACCCTGCCCCTGTGCTCACGACTGGTCCATCTCCAGAGCCTGGGCTGGCCCAGAAGCTGCGCCGGGCTGGCATGACTCTCCTCAAGGTGCCACTGATGCTCGCCTTTCTCTACCTCTTCGTCTGCTCCCTGGATGTGCTCAGCTCCGCCTTCCAGCTGGCTGGAGGTAGGGCCTGGGAGGGGACAGGGACAGGGCTCCTGAAGGGCATCAGGCAATGCTGGCTCATGCTCCTCAGGGAAGGTGGCTGGTGACATCTTCAAGGACAATGCCATCCTGTCCAACCCAGTGGCGGGGCTGGTGGTGGGGATCCTGGTGACTGTGCTGGTGCAGAGCTCCAGCACCTCCACGTCCATCATTGTCAGCATGGTCTCCTCCGGCTGTAAGTTGGCCCACCAGGGCAGGGAAAGGGGGGGCTGCGTGCGCTGGTTGGGGGCTGAGGTGGTGTGTCAGGGCTGGGGGCCAGGGACAGAAGTGGGGCCAGGGAGCTAAGGGCAAAGGGCAGGACTCCAGCATCTCCCACTCTGTCTTCCAAGGTGCGGCCAGGAGTAGTCTCAGCCAGGAGGGGTGCCTCAAGATCTGGACAGGGTGGCAAATAGGGAGTCCCCCCCCCCCAAGAAGGCTTGGCTCTGGATCACCACATAGTCACTACTTATTCCATTGGTCAGGGAAATAGAACCTGCTGGAGATGTGCATATGATTTATTGCAAGGAATTGGTTTACGTGATCATGGGGCTGGCTCAGCAAATCCAAAATCTGTAGGGCCGGTTGTTAGGAAGGGCAGGCTGGAACTCTTGGGGGGAAGCCTATGTGGGATAGCCTCAGTTTTGCTTTTAAGGCCTTTATCTCCCTGGATGAGGCCCACTCAGATTATCAAGGCTAATCCCCTTTACTTAAAGTCAGCTGGTTGTGGAGGTGATCACACCTGCGGAACGCCCTCGCAGCAGCATCTAGACCCGCGTTGGATCGGAGCACCGCGTACTAGAGCCGCTAAGCCAGCTCAGGAAACTAACCACCACACGCGTGCGCACGAGCACGGATCCGCATTTGCATGCCGGACATGTGCCGTCATCTACACGTGTGCACACGCAGTGCATCTGTCCACCATGCACACACACACATCACACGTGACACCAAGGCTGGGCAGCGTCGTGGCAGGACCGCCCAGTGGGGGCTGGGTCGTGGGCAGCGGGGCTGGAGGGAGGTGTTTCTGGGGGACGGAGCCGGGTGGCCCTCACACAGTTAGTTACGAGGTCCTTCTTCTACTAGTGCTGGAGGTGAGCTCTGCCATCCCCATCATCATGGGCTCCAACATCGGCACCTCTGTCACCAACACCATCGTGGCCTTGATGCAGGCGGGGGACAGGACTGACTTCCGGCGGTGAGGGGGTAGAGTGGGGAGGGGCCTGTGTGTGTCGGGGGAGGGTGTTCCCAGGTGCCAGGAGCCCCCAGTGTAAGTGCATCCTGGCCCTGGCCTGCTCTGCAATGTGTCCTCCCTGCCCAGGGCCTTCGCAGGGGCCACAGTGCATGACTGCTTTAACTGGCTGTCGGTCCTGGTCCTGCTGCCCCTGGAGGCCGCCACCGGGTACCTGCACCATGCCACTGGACTGGTGGTCGCCTCCTTCAACATCCGTGGTGGCCGCGACGCCCCTGACCTGCTCAAGATCATCACGGAGCCCTTCACCAAGCTCATCATTCAGGTGGAGGCAAGGCTGGCATGGGGTGGGGGCTGGGGGGCAGTAAGGGCCCCTCTCTCACCCCCCCTCACATCTTGTGCACAGCTAGACAAATCTGTGATTACTAGCATTGCCACCGGTGACGAGTCCCTGAGAAACCACAGTCTCATCCGAATCTGGTGCCACCCGGACCCCACGGGGGTGAGTCTCAGGTCTGGCCACAGGTAATACTGTGCCAATCCCTTCCAGGCTCCCGGCGGCTTTAGGCAGCTGTCACCAATGGACTCGAATCGGCATGTCATCAGTCTAGCCCAGTGGTTCTCCAGTGTAGACCAGCAGCACCTGTCCCACCTGGGAACCCATTAGAGCTACAAGACACTCAGCCCTTCCCTACACCTACTAAGTTCTAGGGAAAACATATCAGAAAAAACTTGAGGGGTGGGGCGCAGTAGCCTATGTTTCAACAAGTCCTCTAGGTCTGCTCCATGCTCAGGTTTGAGAACGAGTGATCTGCCTCTAGCTCTGGCTTCACAGGTAGAGAACAGGCTCCGAGAGGCTGAGACACTTGCGAGAGCTTGTCCTGCCACTTCAGGGCCCTGAGGACAGGTCTAGCAGTCTAGAGCTTTCTTCTTCCCGCTAGGGCGCCAGGGGGAGTCATGATTCAGCTGTGCCATGTTTTGGGGCCCAGGTAATGTGGGAGGGGGCTGTGAGGGGGTTATGAAGGTGCTGGGAAAGCTGGACCAAAACAAGTGGGCCACGTGGAGACCTCACTGGAGACATGAGAGCCACTTGTACTCTCGTCGGGGCTCCTGCCCCGGAGACTGCCGCGGGCCTGTGTCCATGCAGCCTTCTGCACTGTTTCTACTGCCTGGAGTGAAGATGTGTTTGGATCAGGGGGCCATTTGTGGACCTGCCACGACACCAGACTCACAAGAAAGCAGGCGATCAGTAGTACACTTTCTCACTCAGCCACGAAAATGGAAGTGCTTCATCAAAACCGTAATCCACGGTATTTGCTTCTCCTTAATTATCACGTCCAAGAAGCAACTCCATCCAGAACGGAGAGAAGGAAACCTGAAGCCCAAGGCTCGGCTCAGCCTGGCCCCCTCATCCTCCCTGCTTGCTGCTTGATGTCACCGGCCCTTGATCCCAGCGTGAACAGAGCATCCTTTCAACCCGCCCTGAGCCGTGCGCAGCTCTGGTTCAGCACTTCTGAGTGTTCCAGGCAGTCCGACATCAAAAAGCCCATGCGGGCAGCTCTTATGCTGGCTTTGTGACCCCTCCAACACAGTGCCGCCTTCTCACCAGCCCCCTGGGCACTCTCTGAGCTCTCGGAATTGCCCAAATCCTCCTCACCTCACAGCAGAATCTAGAGGACCCAGAAATCACACCGTTTGATCTTCACAGAAGACAAGCCACGGGAGGGAGCTCCTGGGCTGCGGAGTCCCTCCCTCGCTCTGAAAGCGCCGCTGCCCCCTGCCGCCCCGTCCAGCAGGCCTCCCCTGGCAGCACTGCACCAGACGTGGCCTGCCCCTGACGGAATCCTCACAAAGTGCTGGCGAGGGGGAGACGAGTCTCCCATGTTCCACAAGAGGAACCTGGGGCCCACTCCTGTGAAGTCAGCCACCCGAGGTCACTCGGGGCAGGGGTGGGGGGCTGTCCTTGCTGCTCCAGACGCTGCTTCCCTGAGCTCTGGTCTCCCAGCCCAACTCTCCTGGAAGAACTGGTCCTGCAGAGCAGTAGCCAGATGGGATTTCCCTGGCTCGGAGAGGAGCCGAGGGGTGGCATCCAAGCTCCCTGTTCTCACCCTCTCTCGAGGTCGGGTCATGTGGAACGTGGCTCCGCAGCCACGTGCCTGCTCTCGCCATGTGTGCTGGTGGCCCCTCCCTCACCAGCCTCTAAGGCTTCCTGTGGCCACCGAGACTCCCTTCCAACCTGTTCTTGTGGCCTCCAGCTTTCACCCAACTGGACCCAACCTCACCCAAACCACTCTGCAAGGAACCCAGTCACCAAAGACGGTATTGGGAATCTGAGGGTTTCCAGATGGCGGAAGAAAACCCAGAGGCAATTTTAATGCGCCAACACCTCTTGACACTGCAGGGGCCTACCACAGGCATGGGACTCACCTTCTTAGGTACTCACACTGTAGACTGCCAGCTGTACTTGCCTGGCTTAAACAAGCACCCTTTGAGGACTTGCAGCCAGGGAAACAGGATTTATCACTGGCCCACTTTGCAGGCTCAGAGAGGCTTGCCCAAGTCCATACCATCGAGGTAAGATGGAAATCCTGGTGGAATCTGGACCCCATGCTTCTGAGCCCCCATCTCACTGCTTCTTCCAGAAGCCAGTCTGGTGTCCCACCATATGTGTCCATTTCCCACTCTGCCCATCCGGCCTGAATACCACCAGGTGACCACAGCCACCCAGAGACTGCTCTACGGGTGGTAGGTGTGGCTCTAAGAAGGAGTTCTCCTCTTTGCCACCAGATGGCGCTGCTGGCACGGCGATTTCTGCTTCCAGAAAAACAAAGACCCTACAGCTCCCCTTCCCCTGCACGCTGAACTAGGGCACAGGCCCACATCCTGTGTGTTTCCCCCGAGGGAAAGGATTCTTGGAGCCTGGCAGTCTTCTGTGAGCTTAATCATGTCCTATAGTTCCTACTGGCACTTAAATCCTAACTCTCTTCCAAGAGTCCTCAAAACCAGCCCCTGGGAAGAAGAGGTGGGCAGCATTATAGACCTCATGTCGCCTGGAAGGAAATTGGGGCCCAGAGAAGTTAAGTTTTTGGTCCAGTATCACACAGCTGGGAGTGGCTCAGCTGGGGTTTCAGCTTAGGGCTCCTGGGGCTCATTTATTCTGTTCTTCCCACAGAATTCACCACCCCCAGTACATCCCCAGGCCCAGGAAGGATGGGCACAACTAGGGCTATGTCCCAGACGCTGGGCTGCCCAGTTATTTATCAAGGCTAGAGCTCCCACCTTTTTTTTCTTTTTTTAAAGATTTTATTTATTTATGTGACAGAGAGAGAGACAGCCAGCGAGAGAGGGAACACAGCAGGGGAATGGGAGAGGAAGAAGCAGGCTCCCAGCGGAGGAGCCTGATGTGGGACTCGATCCCAGAACGCCGGGATCACGCCCTGAGCCAAAGACAGACGCTCAACGACTGCGCTACCCAGGCGCCCCTAGAGCTCCCACCTTCTTGACAAGGAAGCCCTGGGCCTGCTCCCACCCCTCACTCAGTACCCACCCCCAGCCCAACAGTGCAGCCCACCCCTTCTCTGGCATTCCCACCCCTACTCCTCTCTTGCACTTTATAGTCTCTTCAGCACCGCACCGTCCCCCCTTCCCTTGAGCTCAGCAGGAGCCACACAACCCCAGGCAGGAAGGTCAAGGGTCAAAACCCTAGGGGCCTTAGCCTTGCCCTGCCCTAACACAGCCAGCCCTGAGTGGGACACACACAGCCCTACCCCTGTGAAGTTCCTCTCCTAAAAGACCCTGGGCCCAACCAGGTTAGTGGGGCACAGGCTGGTCAGGCACCCATTCGTCTCAGGGATCATCTGCCTCCCAGGGCTCCAGGCTGGCCCACCACGGTCTTCCCCAGCAGGGCCAGGATCCTCAGACACACCTGCAGGAGCCATTGATCCTGACCTAGAAACTCAATCTCACTCACACAAACGCATAAGCACACGCCCTTCCCACTGTGTGGTCCTAGATGGGCCCAGGGACCAGGGAGCTTTAGGAGGCATGATGTCTTACTGACCTGCAGAGAGCGCTTCACACGTTTTCTCCTGTAACCTTTATAACAGCTTTTTTTTTTAAAAGATTGATTGATTGATTGATTTGACAGAGAGAGAGAGAGAGAAAGCCTAAGCAGGGGGAAGGGCAGAAGGAGAGGGAGAATCAGGCTCCCTGATGAGCAAAGAGCCCGCGGCAGGACTCGATCCCAGAACCCTGGGACCATGACTTGAGCCAAAGGCAGCCACTTAACCAACTGAGCCATCTAGGTGCCTCTTTATCACAGCTCTTAAGTCATCCTGCTTTAAACAGGCTCAGAGAGGTGGCATAAATTGCCCCAGGTAGTTGGCACAAGAAATAGGACTTGCTCAGATCTCCTGGACAGCAAACACACTGCTCTCCCCCTTAAACCTGGCTCTCTCCCACCCACGCGGCAGTCACCACCGATTTCCCAGCCTGCTTTTCTGGCAGAGCCCATCAGAGAGCATTCTTTCCTCTTGCAGCTATGGCCTGGGTTTGAGGGTGGTCCAGGGCCCTGGTCTACCCAGCTGGAGCACAGATCAGCACACTGTCCCACTCATAGCAGCTCAGGCCCCTAAGAGAAACAAGATTTGAAGCTAGGCACCAGAAATAGTTCTTACCTCTACCATACATTTTTAAAAAGATTTTATTCATTTATTTGTCAGAGAGAGAGAGTACAAGCAGGGGGAGCAGCAGGCAGAGGGAGAAGCAGGCTCCCTGATGAGCAAGGAGCCTGATGCAGGACTTGATCTCAGGACCCTGGATCGTGATCTGAGTTGAAGTAGACGCTTAACCGGCTGAACCGCCCCGGTGTCCTCCTATCTTACATTTTATACATGACACGGTTCGGAATAAACCCGAAAGGAGCCATGACATTGAAGTGCCGCTACCCCACCTGAGATACTACCCTCAGCACAGGGGCGGTCCGGGGCTGTGGGGTGTAGAACTTCCTGGCACCAGGGCCCATATCAGCTCCCAGAGGCCGCAGAGGGTGAATAAGGAAAAGCTGTAGCTTTGGCGTTTTGCCTGGAGCCCTGGGAGTCACTGTCCCTCCGTGGGGCTCGGTTCTTCCTTTGGGAGATGGTTTTTCCTCATCCAAGCCCAGCCTGCTTTCTCCTTTCAAGGCTGGGATCCTGAGAGAAAGATAAGGTTCCCCAGTTGCATTTAAGAAAAAATAATTCCTCGGTCCAATGAGGCTGCAAAGTAGTGGTCCAGACCAAACTGGCCCTCACATAATTGTGAAGTATGGGGTTTCTCTTATAGAACCGGGCCATTTGGCCGTGCGGGGCTACGTCCCCGGGTGGTGACACTGGCTTGGAGCTGAGTGGCTGCTGCCCCTATAGGCCCAACACACACCCCTCCACCACCCCCACACTTAGCCTGAGCCCCTTATTTAAGCTACCTGCCTGGCCCTGGGCCCTCTGAACTGGGGGGCCTCTCCCCACTGAGGAGTAGGTGGGGGGTGGAGGAAGGGTGGGGGCTGGACTTCTGCCCACCTGTGGTCCTCCCCCTCTACCCCAACCTCCCCCATAAGGATTTGAGCAACAGGACAATGGAGCTTGGGCTAATGGTGCCTCGGGAGAGAGGATGGGGCACAGGGGCTGGGAAGCTGGGGGGGGGGGCACCAGGAGAGGGATGGATGGTAAAGGATGAGGAAGGGAGAGTTTTCAGAAGGAGGGCCATGGTCAGAAGCACCCAATGCCAAGGAGAGGTGGAAGAAAATGAGGACAAGAAGCCACAGGATCGGGAAGCCCCTGCCTGCGCCAGTGAGAGCCAGACCGGCAGAGTGATAGGACAGAATATTCAGAGGGCTGACCATGGCCAGAGTCTTGTGTGGCAGGCATTTCCATCCCCATCTCTCCAGCAGAGCAGACAGGCCCAGAGAGGCAAACCAACTGTCCAAGGGCATGTAGTCAGGAGGCCTACCTCCACACCCCCCACCTCTCCCTAACCGCCCCCATCCCCAACCCCAGGCTACATTTTCCTAAATTCTAAGTCACTCTCCTCTTAATCTAGGCTCCCTCCACCAGGCCCAAGGCAGAGGCCAACACCAGCTGGACCGCTGGAAATGCCACCATGGAGAAATGTGAGTGCCTGCATCACGGGAGATGTTTGGCATGGCCAGGGCAGAACTGGGCAGAGGAAGAGCTGTACCACCCCACCCCACCCCCCCCGCCGGCTGCTGCCAGTCCCAGGAAAGCCAGCTGTCAACCAGTTCAGCTGCTGGGCTTGGGCTAGGCCCTACTGTTGAGGCTGAAGCAGCCTGAGGTGGGGCCTTAGGCTCCAATCCCAAGAGGGCAGCAAAGGTGGGGGGCTGGGAACAAGCTGTGGGGTTCAGCTCTCAGCAGCTTGACACTCCCCCTGCCAGGCAACCACATCTTCGTGGACACGGGGCTGCCTGACTTGGCTGTGGGGCTCATTCTGCTGGCCGGCTCCCTGGTGCTCCTATGTACCTGCCTCATTCTCCTTGTCAAGATGCTCAACTCTCTGCTTAAGGGCCAGGTGGCTAAGGTCATTCAGAAGGTCATCAACACTGGTGAGCCCCCAAGAACTGGGTGTGCGGGCCCCAGGATGGGCCCTTCCAAATCTTACTAAGTCCCACCACTGTTTTGCTGTGTGATCTGGGTAAAGCCCTGCCATCTTAGAGCCCCAGTTTCTCCCTGTGAACAAAGAAGAGGTTGGGTCGGGTGATTTCCGAGGCTCCTGTGGTGCTGGCAGCGGGGGGTCTGTGGCTGCCTCTGGCTGTGTTTCCATTCCCATAGGTGGCTCTAAACAGATTCTCAGAGGCCACTGATGCATTCAACAAATACTCACTACAGCCGCGTGCCCAAGCACGGTGTAGTGCCGAGGATACGGAGCTGAGCCACAGAGATGGAGCCTCCCCTCAGGGGACTCCCAGCCCAGAGGAGGAGATGGATGTGCAGTGAAAACTAAATGATCAAGGGACACATTCAGATAGAGGGCCTGCCAAGGGGAAAGCAAAAATGACAGAGAGTACAGAAGAAGCTGCTTTCAATGGGCAGTCAGCGGCCTCTGTGAGGAGGCCGAAGTGAGCAGTCAGATGTGGCTGGGGAGTGTTCTGTGGGAGCGACACAGGTGCGGAGGCACAGAGGCAGGACCAGCTGGGCAGAGAGGTGGCCAGCAGTGTGGCGGGAGCTCAGTGAGGGAGGCAGGGAGAGGTCGGCAAGGTAACAGGGATGGAGCAGATCACGGGGCCCCACAGGCTGTGCTCGGAGCCTGGACTGCACTAAGGGTAATGGGGGCACTTGAAGGGTTGGGGCAGGGGAGTGACACCACCTGATTTTCATCCGAAGCTTTGGGGACAGAGCCTGGCCCTGTAACAAATGCTGGAGTCAGGTGCATTTGTGGGTCTATGGGAGCTTAGGGACGCGAGAAACAAAGTCTGCCTGAGGGCCAAGGGTCAGGGAGGGCTTTTCAGCAGCCACTGTATCTGCACTGAGCCCTGAGGAGGAACATGTAGAAGGAAGGAGGGTGTTCTGGGCAGAGGGAACAGTCTAAGCAATTGTGTGACGGAACCAGGCTGAGAAGGGCCTTTAATCCAAGATCAAGGAGGGCGGGTAGAAGCCGCCGCAGCTCAGCAGGGGACTGGACTGACAAGGCCCCACTTGGAAGCTGGCCTCCAAAACCTCCTCCCCAAGGAAAGTCCTGGCTACTCTCCCAATGCCCTCCTACTGACCCTGCTGGGACGGGGGTGTCCTCGCAGACTTCCCCGCCCCCTTCACCTGGGCCACAGGCTACTTTGCCATGGTGGTGGGTGCCGGCATGACCTTCGTTGTCCAGAGCAGTTCTGTGTTCACCTCGGCCATCACCCCACTCATTGGTGAGTGCCCGTGGCGAGGCGGCGGGCGGTGGGGGGGAGGCTGGCAGGGGAAGAGCTGAAGGAGGGGCCTGGGGAGAACCTATCCCATCTGCCCCCAGGCCTGGGTGTGATCAGCATCGAGAGGGCCTACCCCCTCACGCTGGGCTCCAACATTGGCACTACCACCACGGCCATCCTGGCTGCGCTGGCCAGCCCCAGGGAGAAGCTGTCCAGCTCCTTCCAGGTGCGTCTGGGAGGGCGCCTGCCAGGGGCAAGACAGGGCTGGGCCTGAGGTGTGGCACCTGACCCAGGGTGGGACACCAGGTAACAAAGTTCTTGCCTGCCTACTACGGGCCACCCACTATGCCAGGCTCTGTGGAAACCACAGGGGGCCAAGTTGGCCCGGTGCCACCTCCAAGACCTTGGCATCTACCAGGCAGAAATTACTCAGATAATTATGCCAACAACAGTGGGATTTGTACTCTGAGGCAGGGGTACAGCACGACCGTGGCTGACCCATTCTTGGGGACCAAGGACAAGTAGGGGGGCAGATGGCAAAGGGGTTGCTGTTCTGGGAGCAAAGGAGTCAGGACAAGCCTGGGGCTGGGGACAGGGCTCGAACCAATCAGGAGGCCAGAGCTGCTGAGCCAGAAACTAGATGCATCTCTTTGCTGCTGGGTTTGGGCAGGATCTGCCAGGGAATTTGCAAGAGGGGCCAGTGGGGGAAAACGTGTCGCGTTTGGTCCAGAAGTGTCTCAGTATTTTACTAGGAGCACATCAGCCCTGCCGTCCCTGATGCCCGGGCCGGGCTCCTGTTATCGATGCCTGCCAGTATGGCAGGGAGCCGGGGCCCAGGCCCACCTCAGCCCCTCTGGCCTCTCCTCTACAGATCGCCCTCTGCCACTTCTTCTTCAACATCTCGGGCATCCTGCTGTGGTACCCGGTGCCCTGCACACGGCTGCCCATCCGCATGGCCAAGGCGCTGGGCAAGCGCACCGCCAAGTACCGCTGGTTTGCCGTGCTCTACCTCCTCTTCTGCTTCCTGCTGCTGCCCTCGCTGGTGTTCGGCGTCTCCATGGCAGGCTGGCAGGCCATGGTGGGTGTGGGCGCACCCTTCGGGGCCCTGCTGGCCTTCGTGGTGCTCGTCAGCGTCCTGCAGAACCGCAGCCCCAGACGCCTGCCCCGGTGGCTGCAGACGTGGGACTTCCTGCCTCGCTGGATGCACTCCCTGCAGCCCCTGGACCGCCTCATCACCCGCGCCACCCTGTGCTGCGCCAGGCCGGAGCCCCGCTCACCCCCGCCGCCCACCAGGGTCTTCCTGGAGGAGCTGCCCCCCGCCACCCCCTCCCCCCGCCTGGCACTGCCTGCTCGACACAGTGCCACCCGCCTCTAGCCTGCGGCCCAAAGTGCCACCAGGGGCAGGGAAGGGCTGGTGTTTGATCCCCACTGTGTTAGGGCAGCGGGGTGTGTCCGTGCACTCTGGGCATGGGCCTGTCCTTGTGCGGGTCCTCAGAGCTCTGGGCTCGTGTGACGGAGAGTCAGCGTGTGCACGTGTGTGGGCATGTCCAGTGAGACCGTGTGTCATCCTGCATGTGTGGACTGACGCACCTGTGGGGGGCTGTGTGCGGGCTACAGGGTGCCTGGCTACGATTTTGAGTCCGCGGCCCATAAGGGGGTCTTGTTTGGAGGCCTGTGCTTGGTTCTCCTGTACACACAAGTCCAACTCGGCAGAGGGGGAGTAAGGGTGGGTCTGAGGACATGACTTGCAGCTATTTGCTTGTGCAGAGATGTGGGTGCTTGAGTCACTGGCTGAGTTCTCGCCCCTCCCTGTCACCTTCCTTGCTCCATTATACCACTCTCCTCATCCTCACCCAGCTGTTCTGCAGCACGGCTACAACCCCCTTTCCCAATACTGCGTGATGAAAAAGGAATTAAATTCTCATTATGCATTTACAAGTCTGTGTGCTCTCCATCTGGGTTGGGAGGTAGACCATGGCTTGGGGCTCAGCAGCACTATTTCCTGCAAGCTCACCCCAACAATCCACCTAACCCTGCCTTAATGAGTCCAACCCCTGATTCAGACTTCCTGGGAGTCCCTCCTAGGGCCTGGGACCACCCCCAAGGCAAGTATAAGGAGGGCCATCCCCACCCACCCCATCTAGCTGACTTCCTCTGGTCTCTCCCTGCCTCTGGACTTTCTCCCCCTTTCTGGGATAAGATTAGTGTTCCAGAAAACAAGTGACAGGTAGCAGCTTGTCGGGAGACACTGAAGGGGGCAGGGAAGGTGAAAATGGGCAAGAGAGGCCGTGCTCTGGGCCCCAGCGCATAGTGGGCAGGGACTAGCCACCCTCCCTCCCACCTTTGTCCTTTACCTTTGGGCAATAAACCAAGCCTCACTTAAAACCATCCAAGATTTTCAATTCCTCCTTTTCCATAAGGGGCCCTGGAGCTGAGGCCTGCAGAGTTAGGGTCAAGGGGCAGGAGACACCTAAGTCCTTCCTTCTAGCCCAGGGAGTCCTCTGGGGACTTTGGATCCCAAGAGGGAAGGGCGGGCCTAGGGCCCTAGAACTCACTGTGATGGTCTTGGATGTGTGTTCTCCTTCCACTCCCTTTGGGGTATGTGGGAGGATATGCAAGAACCCAGGAGCCCCAGAGCTGCTCTCCAAGCTACCAGCCCTACTCCATCATCCACTCACAACACTTGCAAAGGCTTCCTCCTCCCAAGTGGAAGGGGTGAGAAGTACACGGGCCTCCAGCCTGACTCCCTGACCCCACGGGGCCTAGCTGGGGTGCTGGAATTTGGGAAGGGCTCCCTTCATAGTGTGTCTTGTACAGAGGTGTGGAAAGCTTTTTTGGGAAAGGACTCTGGGAAGTCAGGCTAGAGGCCTCTGCAGGGCACTCATGGATAAGCCAGGTCTAGGGTACAGGAGGCTGGGAAGCCTCTGGACTCAGAATCCCAGCCCCATCAGGTACTCCCCCCTGCAAGAATCTTCCGCGGAAACTGGTTGGCTCATCTGCAGCTGCCCTGCGCTCAAACATAGGATGAGCCAGCCACGCCCACCAGTTTATTTTGTTCCAGCCGCACAGCAGCCTAGCTGTCCTGCTAGGTGCCCTGTGTGCGCAGCCCCTTGATTAGTTCATGCACTGTCTTGTTGAGGATGCCCCCGTGCACGCCCCGTCGGCCCATGAGCACGAGGAGCACGCGCGGGGTGTGGCCCACGCAGACCGCACGCCCATCCAGCCCCTTAGTGCGTGCGTCCAGAACTCCATCGCCCTCAGACAGCAAGTGGTCGCGGATGACGCAGCAGCGGCGGCCTGCCACGCTCAGGCCGGCCTGCAGGAAGGTGCGCCGATCAGGCCCTGTGAGCACACCCACCTCTTGCGGTGATATGGCAGCCAGAAGGCCTCCTGGACGCGATGCCCACACGCAGCGATTGTCTGAGTGGCCCACGATGGCCACATCGTCAATGCGCTGGTCCCGCAGCACCGCACTGATATAGCCTTTCCAGTCTCCCATTCCGGCTCAGAGTGCGCCCCTGGCGTCTGGGCGCGCTTTCATGGGATATCCGACTGTTCCACGTGTCTGGAACCCTGGACACTGTGACGCACATAGGGGCGGGGTTGTGACATTGAGGCGTGGCAATGTCACAGAGAGACTATGTACACTGCAGAATGTATACGTGGGGTGAGGGGAAGGCCTGGTGAAGTTGTAAAGTTAGCCTAAAAGAGGAAATTGCATACATCTATATAACCCTTGAAAAACCAACGTAACTGGCTCACCAAGCACAGTGTACATATGGGTTTAAGAAAAACAGGAGAGCAAGTGTGGACAGCCAGACCTCTCAGCCTTGTAACCATTCAACCCTCAGAATCCCCAGTTTGGTTCAACGCTAGGAACACCAGCCTCTCCTGGAAATCTGTTAAAGAGATTGCTGGGGGGCGCCTGGGTGGCTCAGTCGTTAAACGTCTGCCTTTGGCTCAGGGCGTGATCCCAGCATTCTGGGTTCCAGCCCCACATCAGGCTCCTCTGCTGGAAGCCTGCTTCTTCTTCTCCCTCTCCTCCCGCTTGTGTTCCCTCTCTCGCTGGCTATCTCTATCTCTGTCAAATGAATAAATAAAATCTTAAAAAAAAAAAATAAAGAGATTGCTGGGTCCCAACTCAAGAGTTTCTGATTCAGCAGTATGGGAGGTAGCCAGAGACTATGTGTTTCTAACAAGTTCGCCGTTGATGTTGCTGCGGGTGGTCCAGGCACACTTTGAGCCCCACTGCCCTAGAGCAAGTGGGGGGGGGGGGTGTCTTCCACATTGCCAGCTCTGAGTCCACACCAGTGTTTTAATGTTAAGTCCTTCTGACCATGGTTCTCAGCCCCCACTGCACATGGAACCACCCGGAGAGTTATAAAAACATACCACTACCCACACCCCATCCCTAGAGATACTGATTTAATTGATCTGAGGTGGATCTCAGGCATAGGTTCAAAAAGCTCCCCAGATGATTCTGGTGTAAAGGTTGAGAACCTCTGTTCTATAAACTTCAAATGTTAATAAGTTAGTTTCAAACAAGGAATGATATATGGAGTCATCTTGCTCAGGGCTTGCTTGGTACATAGTACCGCTTCGCAAACATCAACTGGACCTGAATCTCTATATCTTGCTTAAGATCTCAGTAGATCATGTTCCCTGAGGGGTGTGGACAAGTGCACCGGTTTATTGTCTGGGCATTTCCCACCTGCGCCCCTGCAGAGCTGTGCGTCTCAAGCATTTTCAAAAGCACTTTATTGAGTGCCTACTCCATGCCTGGCGCCGGGCTGACTGTGCTAAGAGGAATGGAACACAATCCTTGCCATCCATAATCTTGGGCCAGCCACCCTTGCATTCCAGAATCACCCAGGAGGGAAGGACGAGTCAGGAACTGGCGTGCTCCTGGATCCAGGTCAGGTAGCTGGCCACGTCGGTGTACACACCTGGCTTGTAGCGGTCGCCGCAACCCGAACCCCAGCTGATGATACCTCGCAGGATGAGCTGGCCCTCTGCGGCCTCGTCCTCACACACTAGCGGGCCCCCGGAGTCACCCTGGGTCAGGGACACGTGGCTCAGCGCCCTTGGTCTGGGGTCTGCACTTGACCTGGTGGAGGGCGCCAAACCCCACCGACTCACCTGGCAGGCGTCGGTGCCGCCCTCAAGGAATCCAGCGCAGAGCATGCCGGAGGTAAAAGAGGTTCCGTGCACGTCGTGGGCGGAGCAGCGCTCCGAAGAGATG
The DNA here is from genome assembly GCF_023065955.2 of Ursus arctos. Taxonomy (NCBI): domain Eukaryota; kingdom Metazoa; phylum Chordata; class Mammalia; order Carnivora; family Ursidae; genus Ursus; species Ursus arctos. The sequence continues at coordinate 62,980,551 of NW_026622819.1, forward strand.
AGCGGCACTTGCGCTTCCTGCAGGAAGCTGGAATATTCCCCAGCCCCTGCGAACCGAGAGAGCTTTCCTCACACCCCTGGCGACTCTGCTTGCCGCCCGCTAATTGGCCTCTATCGCAGCAAGCCCGTGAGGAAGAGGTTGCTGTTAACACCATTTCATAGACAAGAAAATTGAGACCAGAGAGGAGCCGGGATTTGAATGCGCGGGGCGGAGCAGGACTGCTTTGGAACCCCACCCCCACTTCCCACCCAGTGTCTCTGAACAATGCTCCCCAACTAGGGAACCGACTGCCCCAATGCGATGCCGGCATCCTTGTTAGCCCTTGCATCGCAGCGCCCAGAAAGAACCGAGAGAAAGTGTGATTCTCTCTGTACCCCTTAGGAGACCTGGGGGAACCCCTCCCCCCCAGCAGTGAAGCCCAGGCCCTGGCAGGAGCAGACTGCAGAGACAAGGGCCCTGCAAGTCCTCCCAACCCACCAGGTCAGCGCCACCTGTCCCTAGTGGTACCAAAACTACGGGTTTCTCTCGCCTACCCCCGTGGCCAGATGTGCCCCCGCCGCCCCCAGCCGTTCGGCCTACCCTCGAACTGGTGGCCCCAGCCGGCCACCTCGCAGAGCGCGGCCTCGGGCTCGGCTGGGCGGGCAGGGCCGCTCGGCAGGCACACCGGCTGAACGAAAGGCGACGGGAGCGCGCAGTGGCCGTCCGCTGTCTCCTGCAGGCGCAGGAGCGCTAACGCAGGCGGGGAGGAGCGTGAGACCCGGACGCCGGGACTCGGAGCCCTCCCCCACCCTTTCCCCCCAGGGTCGCCGCCTGGGATCCAGCACGCACCCACGTCGTGCTGGTAGGTGAGGGGCGAGAAGGCCTCGTGCAGGTGGTACGCGCGCACGGCCAGCGTCTGGCACTGCTCACAGCTCTGGTTATGGCGGTCCTGGCCGAGCACCACCGTCAGCTCCTCCGGCGCTGGCCTGCGGGCGGAGGGGTGCGGGGGGGAAGCGCGCTCAGAGCCCGCCACTGGTCTCCTGCTCCTGAGCCCCTTGCTGGGTTGCAGCTTCCTCCTGGGACGCTGGGGAAGGGTGGGGAGAGGCAGGGCCAGGGTTCGGGTGTCGCGCGGAAGCTGGGCACGTAGGCGAGAGGAGCTAGGGTCCCGGGCGGGGCGCCGGGCGGGCGGGGACTCGCCGGTTCTGCAGGCAGTGAGCCGCAGTCAGCACCCAGCAGGAGGCGATGAGGCTGCCCGCGCAGAAACTGTGGCGCCAGTACAGCGCGGCGATGTAGGGGTGCGCCCCGGGCAGGGCCACCAGTCCCCCGACGACGCGGCTCATCGAGGACAACCGTTTCCGGAGCCGCTGTCCGCAGCCCGAACTGGGCACAGGAGTGGGCTGCTCCGGGGTGGCGCCCGAGGCTGTGGGAGCAGCCCAGGCTGAGTGCTGGGCCACCCACCAAGGGTTGGAAGGTCGCTCGCCGTACGCCCTCCGACTTCCCGCCCCTTCCCAACTACCTGGGGTCGGGGGCTGAGGCTTCTGCAATGCTGAAAGCGAGGGCAAGGGAAGGCCCGGGTACCCAGTGGGGACCCGGCTTGGAGACAGGCTCTGAGGAGCCGTCCCGTTTGGGGCCTGGCACCGTGCCAGGCGGCAATATTCCCAGCTCAGCCGGTCGCCACTCCACACGAAGCACCACGGGCGGGTGTCATTGTCCGGGTTCCTATAACCACGGAGGGGGCGCTGTTAAAGCGCGAGGAGCCCCAGAGGGCCCTGGGGCAGAGGGGGACGCCCTACCCGCCCTACCCGCCCCACCCACTGCACCGGCAGAAGGCATGGTTGCCTAGTCCCCAGTTAAGCGCTTGCTCTGCAGTCACTTTCTGATAGGTGGCCTCTGAGGCCCACGGTTGACACCGGGCGCCGGAGAGCGCTGTCTGGGCTCTACCGCGGTAGTCAAGCCCGCGGCCGTCGTAGCAGCGCGCCTCAGTGTCTGGGGAGAGAGGAGGCTCCTTGCAGCCAGGAACCGGTACGGCTTCCCACCACCCTCTCAGGCTCTTTCCCCACTCTCCGGACTCCCTTTCCGGGAGCCCTTCCTCCCTGGGGGCGGAGCTTCTGCTTCCCGCAAGATCCGGACTCACCCACATCGCAGATGCGTCCAGCGTAGCCGGCCCGGCAACGGCACAGGAGGTGGCCCTCCGCCTCTAAGCAGCTGCCCCCATTGAGGCACGGGTTGGTGCGGCAGACTGGCAGATGGAGCGCACTGAGCCACCTCTGGACCCAGAGACCCCCACAGAGAATTCCCCTTTCCTTGGACACACCACTATTTCCTAACAGCTTCTCCTCCCGACCTTTGGCCTTCCTCCCAGGCCAGTTCCCATCCACTCACCCTGGGTGGCCAGCAACTTGCAGTGAGCATCAGGACCCTTGCACTGACACTTGGCCACACCTGCCGGTTCAAGCCTATGCCATATTTCTTTCTCGTGGAAGAACTGGAGAAGCTGAGGCTCAAAGCACTTCTCTGGGGACAAAGGGGTGGGGGCAGTGGTCTCAGGAGAGGCTGGGATCTTGCCAAGTCCCTGGGGATTCAGAAACCTCTTCAGTAGGCCCAGGACTGCCCTGCTTCCCCAGCATCCCCTCCCCCGGCTTCACCATCTCCTTACCTCTCTGGCAGTGCTTCCCAGTGAAGTGTTCTGGACAGATGCAGTGTGGGTCATGTAGCATGTTCATACAGGTCCCTCCGTTCTGGCAGGGGCTGTGTTTGCTGCAGTGGTCTGAGAGGTGGACACAGTAGAAGGAAGAGTGGGGAGCCTGAGTCAGACAGCCTGGGTCATGGGGCCAAGTTCCTACCTAAACCTGCTTGTCTTGTGACCTTGGCACTCCTAAGTTTCCATGCTTTAGTTTACTCACCTGCAAAATGGGGCTACCTTCTCCAAGAACTTTTCCCTCTGGAGGGAGGGAAGGGTCTGGATGGGCCCAGAATACCAGGTGTATAGGGGCTGATGATACCCAGGAGAGTAACTAGTGGGGAGGAGAGGGCCCTGGGCCACCCCCAAAGGCTGTGTGTAGCACCTTTCACTTTCTTGGGCTCCAGGCAGTATGCCCATTGCTGGTCCTGTTCGAAGTTGGGGGTGGTAGCACACCTGTAGAAAGAGATAAAGCTTCCCTGCTCTGCCCAGGGCACTGCCCACCCTTCCCTCTCAGAGCCCCCTCTCTCCAAGCAGGTTTCCTTGGGCAGAAGGATGGGCAGAATCCATCTCCCACAGGCCCCTGCTCCCACCCCTTCTGGGTAGTCTTACCAGGGCCGTGGGCCAGGCCGGCCCCTGTGGATGCATTTGTGGTACAGTTGCCGGTTGTACCAGAAGGGAAAGTAGCAGGGCTCCCCAGTGACAGTGAGAACTGCAGAGATAACCCATGCCCTGATGATGTTCCCCATGGCCCCTGCCCAGGTGCCACCCATCAGGGCCTGGTTGGAAAACAGACCCTTGGAAAGATCACTGTGCCTTTGAAACTGCTTCCTGCCTAAGAGCTTCAGTTCTGTAATCAGCTAGCTAGAGTGGACTCCTGATTTCACCACCTACTAGTCGTGTGACCTTGGGCAAGTCTGCAGCCCCCCATACCTAGAAGCGTGCTTGCCACAAAGTAGGCACTTAATAAATACTACGTGAATGTAGAAGTCACTTGACCACTCTGAGCCTTAGTTTCCTCCTCTGTAAAATGGTAATGATAATAGTATAGTTGACCCTTGAAAAACCCAAGTTTGAAACGCACAGGTGTGCTTACATGTGGATTTTTTTCAATAAATACAGTACTATAAATGTGTTTTCCTTACGAATTTCTTTCTTTTTTTTTTTTTTAAGATTTTATTTATTTATTTGACAGAGAGACAGCCAGTGAGAAAGGGAACACAGCAGGGGGAGTGGGAGAGGAAGATGCAGTCTCCTAGTGGAAGATCCTGATGTGGGGCTCGATCCCAGAACGCTGGGATCACGCCCTGAGCCAAAGGCAGACGCTTAACGACTGTGCCACCCAGGCGCCCCTCCTTATGATTTTCTTTTTTTTTTTTTAAGATTTTATTTATTTATTTGACAGAGATAGAGACAGCCAGCGAGAGAGGGAACACAAGCAGGGGGAGTGGGAGAGGAAGAAGCAGGCTCACAGCAGAGGAGCCTTCTGTGGGGCTCGATGCCATAACGCTGGGATCACGCCCTGAGCCGAAGGCAGACGTTCAACCGCTGTGCCACCCAGGCGCCCCTCCTTATGATTTTCTTAATAACATTTTCTTTTCTCTAGCTTACTCTATTCCAAGAATACAATTTATAATACATCTAATGTGCAAAATATGTGTTAATTGACTGTTCACATTATCGGTAAGGCTCCTGGTCAGTAGGCTACAGCAGGCTATTAGTAGTTAAGTTTTGGGGAGTCAGAAGTTCTACGTGGATTTTCTACTGCAGTGGAGGGAGGACATCAGCTCCGCTAACCTTGTTGTTCAAGGGTCAACTATACAGTTAGAGTTTCAGTTTTGCAAGATGAAAAAAGTTCTGGAAATAGAGGGTGGTGATGTTTGCAGGACAACAGAACGTGCTTAATACCACTGACTTGTACACTTAAAAACGATTATGATAGTAAATTTTATATTACGTATATCTTATAATAAAAATAACTTTTAATGATGCAGATATAATAGTACAGAAAACATAATTTTAAATGAAGAACAAGTTAAAAACAGCATGTCAAATGTGGTCCTATTTTTGTACAAATATATTTACGTATGCATAAAAAAGAAATCTAGAACGACATGCTCTGAAGTTTGTAGGAGTGTTTTTTAGAAGATAGTGGGTTATGGGGGATTTTTTTCTTCTTTCGCATTTCTGTAATTTCTAAAGTTTTTACAATGAAAATATTGCTATTATTATTTTTTAAAACAGTACCAAGGCATCTCTCTATTTGCCGCATTTGCAAATCTGTGCAAATTTATTTGTAATCCCCAAACCAATTCTCAAGGTGCTTTTATGGGCATTCACGGACATGTGCAGAACGGTGAAAAATGCGAGGTGCCTGACACACATGTTCCCAGCTGAGGCGAAACAAGGTAGCACTCTGCTTCTTGTCTCAGCTCTTCTGTAAAGAAGTGTCCTTTTCACGGCCTAATTTAGAGCCACCTTTTTGAAATCGTGTGCTTCTGGTAGAAGCTTTTACTGTTGCAAACGGCCCCCAAATATAGTGTCGACGTCCCTAAGGGCAAGAGGCCACGGCAGGGGCTGTGGAGAGTATCCCTGTGGGGGATGAGCTTCGTGTGCACGAGTCGCAGTGCTGCTGGGCACGGCTCCGGCATTAACGAAGCAACAGTGCATTAAGCATCTTGAAAGAGAAGCACACATAAAACAAGGTTTTACGTTGACGATTGATGAAAATATTGCGACTGGAGCTCACAGGAGCCTAACCTTGTATTTCCTCTGGGAACAGCCGTTCAGTATTCGCTAATTCAGTGTTCTCGGTGACCCTATAGAACGTGACAACCAGGAATGACAAGACATGACGATCTACTTCAGAGGAGTCTCGGAAGCTTATATGAGATCGCGTCTATCGAACACTTACACAGAGTCTGGCATGTAGTATGTGCTCAATAAACATTAGCTGCTCTTTTGTTGTTAAAGGCACAATGGCACTTGCTGAGGGAACAGGAATAAAGGAGGAGAGAGGTGTCTTAGATGGACCTTTAAGATGCCAGTGGGATGGAGAGAGAGGAGGAGGACCTCAAGTAGGTGGTTAGGCAAGGACAGCGCACCTAGGTTGTCTCAGGCAAGAGAGAGGAAAGCAGTGTGGTGGGGTGTGGATGGATGAGGAGAGGAGGCAGAAGCAGGCAGGGTTGGGTCTGGGGGGCCCTAGTGCCATGCTGAGGGGCTGGGCCTGGCCTCAGTACACCAGGCTTACCAAGGCAGGGTCCACAGTAGTTCACAATTCTAGGCAAATATTGAGTGGTTGGAAGAAGGAAGGCAATGGGGAGCTGTGGCATGGCTTGAGGAGGGGGGAGACGCAGACATCCCCCATTTAAAAGGGAGCTTGATAAATAAAAGCTAATAAGAGTTTAATCATTTACCACGCTGCAGTCTGTGGGCTGAGTGCTTTGCATGGATTAACAACTCATTTCTCCTCCACAACCCTAAGAGGTTTACTATTCCCAGCCTATATGGTTGGGGAAGTTGAAGCTTGGAGAGGTCAAGTCATTTGCCCAGAGTCACCCGGCACATAAGTGATGAAGCCAGGATTCAGAGGCATTTAGGCTCCAGAGCCCTGCTCTGATCCCTCCTTGTCCATCAAGGGCCCTGGCCTCTGTGTGGCGTGACTGATGCCTGTGAGATGTACTGAGGGCAGGAGAAGAAGAGGAGAGGCTAGGGAAATGAAAGACTGGAAGGCACTGGACTGGGCCCTCAGATACAGCTCAAGCCCTGCCCTCAAGGAGAGTACAGTTCACTATCAGTGTGGGTCCCCAGTACCCATGGGCACAAGCCCTGGTGCACAGTAGACACTCTGGTCTGAATGCCAGCCAAAGTGGGGACACGGTGAAGAGTATCCAGGATCCCTCCCCTTGCTCCAAGGACCCCAAAGCACCATCTGCACCCTCCCCACCATACTGATTCCCACCTGAGGGTCTCTTGGGAGGTGCAGCCAGGGTACTTACCCACTGTATGCTCATCCACTCTGTGTTTATGCTCCTTGGGGGCTTTCCAGGGTGGAATCTCCAAGGGAGAGAAGAGGGCAGGGAATTTTCTCAGAAAGTCATAGCCTCCCTCTGATCCCATGCCAGTTCTCAGCTTCCTCTCACATCTCAGAAATGCGAAAATTTCCTCAAAAGACCTAGACCCTTCCTCTTCCCATTGTCTCCTCAAGGTCCCCTCCCCCAGAAATGAAGGCCATGTCCTCATATCCACCAGCTCTGGCTGTCTCTCTCTCTCTCCTCCACCTGGGCCTTATAGTTTCTTCTTGCCTTTCCAAACAGACCTTCCAGTCACCTGGACCAAAAGGACATGAGCAGAGACCAAGGCTGTGGTAGGGCCCCCCAGGGCCATCCCAGCACAGTCCTCCTGGTTCCCAAAGCCCTCACCAAAAGCGCTGACTCCAGGCTTCCCAGCAGGGACCCCAGGAACAGCAGACCCCTCATGGCGTCTGTCTGTTAGTCCAGCTGCTTGCCCAGGAGTCCAGATCAATAGGATTGGTCAAAGGTCCCTGAGTCCTGGGAAGCAGGGATTGGTCAAGTTGCCCTCCTGGGCCTGGCAGGGCACAAGCTGTTTGTGGAAAGCCGAGCAGAGCAGCTCCCTTGCTAGGCCCCCAAGGGCGGAGGAGCTGGAATGTGGAGTGTGTGGATAGAATGAGGAGCTGGTCTCCCCATCTCTTTCATAGATAGTGGGACTGGAAGCAGGAAGAGAGACTTTATGTTTCAGGTCCTCCTGAGGGGAAGTTAAGGAGATCCAACAGAGGTTTCCTATGTCAGGGATCTTAGAGTCCATGGGAAATTTATCCGTATTCTATTGGTACCTAAAATTAACCACAAACTTTGCAGCTTAAAACAATACCCATTTATTTACAAATCTGTAGGTCAAAAGTCTGACACTGTGTGACTGGGTTTTCTGCTCAGGGTACCATGACACCGATCAAGGCCGAGTTCTCTGGAAGGTCTGGAGAAAAATCCACTTTCAAGGTCATTCAGATCATTGGCAGAATTCAGTTCCTTGCATTTGTAGGACTGAGATCCCAATTTGCAGGCTGTCAGCCAGGGGCCGGCCTCAGGTCCTAGAAGCTGCTTGTATTTTTGCCATGTGGCCCCCTCCACCTTCCAAGTCAGCAACAGAGACTCGCCCCCATGTTGACTCTCCCTCACACTTTGAATCTCCTCTACCAGTTAGAACCCCATTCCATTTAAGGGCTCACCTGATTAGGTCTGGCCCACCAAGGATAATCTCATTTTAAGGTCTGTTTATTTGGTACCTGAATTACATTTGCAGCATTCTTCTACAGAACACCTAGATTAGTGTTGTATTGAATAACTAGGATAAGGTATGCATACAGCACGGATCCTCAGGACCATCTTAGAATTCTACCTACCACAGAAAGGGAACCAAGAAAGTAAATGATCCCATGAGAAAAATGCTAAACCAAGAGCTACTACTAAGATGTGCAGTTGGAGCACAAGGGAGAGAGATGGGGTGGCATTATTGTTTCTCCTGCCCCAAAACCATGTACTGTGGTTCAGTAGTGACACCCTGATTTTCCCTTTGGGAGCCACTCCTCCGTCATCCTCTCTGTGTCTAGTGCTTCTAGCCCTACCCTCAGTTCTAGGGCTGGGTGTGTGACCTAGGTCTGGCCAATCAGAGCATGGTCACTCTAGACCACAGCCATGAGTTCAGGGATAAGCATATATATGTTTGGCCAATCAGAGGCAGCCTTGGGACTTTTGCCAGGACTTTTGGGAAAAAGACACTTTCTTCCCACTGGTGTCACCAGGAATGCAAGCCTGGAGATGGGGGCCATCTTTGTCACTGCTTAGGGAGAGCCTGCCTGAGAATGAAGCCTACACATAGGAAAAGCAAAACAAACAGGGAAGGAAGGATGGAGGGATGCTGTGGGAGTCAGCGTTCTCTGTTGATCCTCACCTCCTGGGATGCATGCCTTTGTACAGTCTCTTCCCACACTGCATCAGAATCAGAGCTGCTCTTTGTGTCCAACAGAATATGGGAGAAGCCCAGGTCATAAAAAGGATTGCAGTTTCTGCCTTGGTTTCTTGGATTGCTCACTCTAGGAGAAGCAGCTACCATGTTGTGAGGACACTTAAGCAAACCTACAAAGAGGCCCATGTGAGGAGAAAGTAAAATCACCTGCCAACAACCAAACCCAGTTTGAATGGGCCACTTTGGAAGTAGACAATGCAGCCCCAAACAACATCTGGCCTGCAACCTCATGGGAGACCTCAAGCCAGAACCATTCAGCTAAGTTGCTTCTGAATTCTCTCTCTCTCTCTCTCTCTCTCTCTTTTTGGTATAATTGATTCTTGAACTTCAGAAACACTGAGAAATGCTAATTGGTTGTTGTTGTTTTAAGCCATAAGTGTTAGGGTGATTTGTTACCCAGCATTTGGTGACTAATACAGATGGACTGATTCCTAATGACTTACCCCATCCCTCAGCTGAGGCAGGAGTGGGAATGTGATCCATACCTGGCCAATCAGAACACTGTGTCTCTCTGTCCTCAGTGGTTGGTTCAAAACGAACACCTGACCCAGACCAAACCAGTCAGAGGCAGCCCCACGAGTTTTGCTGCAGTCTTCAAGGTGGAGGCTTTCTCCTACCATAGAAGTTGCCTCATTGGTAAGAAGTGAGCATGGGACAGCTGACTGCTGTCTTTAACATCTCAGAGAGTAAACCTGCCTGAGAATAAAGACAATGCAGATTAAAAGCAAAGTCAGAATATGGGAAAGACAAATTTTGAGTGACACTATTTGAGACCTGGGATCCAAAGACACATAAAGTCAGAACTACCACCTCTTCTTTTCAGTTACTTAAACCAATAAATTCCTTTTTTTTTTTTTTTTTGGCCGAAGCCAGTTTTAGTTGTAACCAGAAGTCCTAACTGATGCAAGACTTCATGTACTGTTACCAGGAAGTTCCTAAAACAAAACAAAACAAAACAATACCCCTCATGATTACTCTGTAAGTCAGTAGCTTATAAAATAGGGAAATAATGAGCTTAAAAGCAGGGACTGGAAGAAAAAAAACAGCAGTGAACTTGAATCAGGAAACCTTCAATTCCATCTTGGCCGCTGACACCCACCCCCTCCTGTATGACCATGGGTCAGGGGCTCAGCTTCTATGAACCTTTTTTAAAAAAAAAATTCAAGTTAGTTAACATATAGTATAGTATCGGTTTTCGAAGTAGAATTTAGTGATCCATTCCTTATGTATAACACCGAGTGCTCATCACAACAAGCGCCCTTCTTAGTGCCCATCATTCATTCAGCCCATCACCCCACCCACCTCCCCTCCAGCAACCCTCAGTTTGTTCTCTATTGTAAGGAGTCTTTTATGGTTTTCCTTCCTCTCTGTTTTTATTTTGTTTTACTTTTCCTTCCCTTCCTCTATGTACATGTTTTGTTTCTTAAATTCCACACAAGAGTGAAATCATATGGTATTTGTCATTCTCTGACTGGCTTGTTTTGCTTATCATAATACACTCCAGTTCCATCCACATTGTTGCAAATGGCAAGATTTCATTCTTTTTGATGGCTGAGTAGTATTCAATTGTGTGTGTGTGTGTGTGTGTGTGTATGTGTGTGTGTGTACCACATCTCTCTCTCTCTTTTTTTTTTTTTTGAGAGAGAGAGAGAGAGAAAAGATTGGAGGGGCAGAAGGAGAGGGAGCGAGAGAATCTTTTCTTTTTCTTTCTTTCTTTTTTTTTTTTTTAAGATTTTATTTATTTATTTGACAGAGAGAGACAGCGAAACACAAGCAGGGGAGTGGGAGAGGAAGAAGCAGGCTTCCAGCAGGGCAGGGAGCCCGATGTGGGGCTCGATCCCAGGACCCTGGGATCACACCCTGAACCAAAGGCAGATGCTTAACAACTGAGCCACTCAGATGCCCCAGAGCAAGAGAACCTTAAGCAGGCTCCACGCCCAGCGTGTAGCCTGACACAGGGCTCAATCTCACGACCCTGAGATCATGACCTGAGCCAAAATCAAGAGTTGGGGGCTTAACCAACTGAGCCACTGGAGACCCCCACATCTTTTTTATCCATTCAACAGTCAATGGACATTTGGGCTCTTTCCATAATTTGTCAGCCTCTATGAACCTTAACTGCCACATCTCACTAGAGAGGGAGGGGCACTCACATGGCCTGGCCCGCTTGTTGAGATAGCTGAATGCAAATGGTGTGGTCCTTAAGTGTCTGACCTTGGTTCCAGCTCAGGGTCCTGATCTCAGTGGAGTCTGCTTAAGACTTTCTCTCCCTCTCCCTCTGCCTACCCCCCCACCCCCCCTCAAATAAATAGAAAAGAAAGTAAATAAATAAGTCAAGAAAGAAAGAAAGAGAGACAGAGAGAGAGAAAGAAAAAAGAAAGGGAGAAAGAGAAAGAGAGCTAGCAGAGCCTGGTATATGGTTAGGCTCAATCTACAGAAGTTTGCAAAGAAACTTTCCTGTAGAGACACACTGCCCCTTCTCAGCAGTTCCTACACATCTGTCCCAGTTCTTCCGGCACATCTGGGTGTCTTCCAACAACTTTGGACTAGAACAGAAGGGCACCATCTTCTTGCTCTGGCTTCTGTCTTTGTAGAGCTGGGACATGGGTCTATGGGATGAGAAGTTGGAAGCCATCTAGTTCCTGCTCACAAATGTCTGGATACCCACACACAATACCCCACTTCTCTCTAGCAGTGACTTGGGGCATAAATTTCAAGAGGTGGCAGAACTGCCTGTTCAAAGACAAGTTTAGGGGACCCGAAAGTACTCAGCCTACCATCCTTCACTCCTCCTCAGTTGGTGGCACCATTTTTTCCCAGTTATTCAGGCTGTCACCATGGAACCTTTTACAAATGGAAGCCACTCCTTCCTCCAGACTAGTGCTATCTGGCAGAAATTTCTGTGATGATGGAAATATTCTCCGTATTGTCCAATATGGTTGCCACACACGGCTATTGGATCTCCTCAAATGTCACACCCTGAGACCATCCCCCCCTCACACTTTAGTATTTTGTCATAATGTCTTAATAGCACCTACCACCCTCTGAGACCATTCTGTTTGATTATGCATGTTAAGCAGAGAGCTTGGCTATCTTGCTGACACCACTGTATTCCCCAGCACCTGATTCAATGCCTGGCACAAAGCGGGTGCTCTGTATTTTTGGATGAATGAATGGATAAGGATCAGAGAAACCTGGCTGAATTCGGTTCTGCCTTACTCTTACTCGCTGAGTTTGGGCAAGCCTCCGTTTTCTGTTGTGTGAAGTGGGAGTGGAGGGAGTAGGATGCTGGCCTTGTTTTCTGCCAAGCTTCTGGCCTGGAGCCAGCCGCTGGACTCCTGGCACTTCTGTTCTCCACCTGTATAATGGGTGTGAGCTCACCCCAACATCTCGGGGTGGTAGCGCTGCCTTATAAGGCAGCAGAGCCGAGGGCGGGCGAGGCCGTGTGGGTGGGGAGAAATCACAACATCCGGCTGCGGGGGCGGGGCGGGGGCCGGAGGCCGGGGAGCCGCTGGGGAGGCCACCTCCTCTGGACTTCTCCCCTCTTCCGCTGTGCGCTCTCCAGAATGGGCCAACCCAAAGGAATATGGCTGAACACATGGCTCAAAACAGTTCGCAGCCGGCCCTCAGGAGGCCCAAAACAGCAAGTGCATCCACTACAAACCTTAGACAAGCCAAGGCTAGTCAAAGGGACCCGAGCCACACCCCCATCGGATGGCCCAGTTAAAGTGCAGCGAGGAGAATGACTGACGCCCCTTTATCCAATTAAACATCCGGCCTCCAGGGCGTGACCCAGAGGACTCACCTCCGTTGTCCCAGCAGAGGGCTCGGCCCTAATTGGCAGTTCGCTATCCTACGAAGGCCCAGAAATTCGAACCTAGGGGCTGAACACCACCGCAGACCAACCAGGAAGAGATGACGTATTAAGTCCCGCCTCTCCGCTCCTCGGAGCGAATCCCTGGCTCGGAAGGCGGGGGTTACTGAAGGGGCCGCTTAATGGCAAGACGGCGCGGGGAGCGCCCGCCTGGTTATTGGCCGCGTAAAGTAAACAGAGGGCAGGGCTGGGCGGGCCGGCGCCGGGGTGGCCCCCGGGAGGGGGCGGAGTGTGCGCGGCGGGCGGCGGCGGCCGGGGAGGCCCGGGAGGCCGCGGCGCGGTCACTGCGAGCCGAGCCGAGCCGCGCCGATCGCCATCCGGCCCCGGCTCCCGCGAGCGATCCCGGCCGGCGGCGCGGGCCGGCGGGCCCGGCGGCGCCGCAGCCCATGGAGCTCGAGAACATCGTAGCGAACACGGTGCTACTCAAGGCCCGGGAAGGTGAGGCGGCCGAGCAGGCGGCCGGGTGCGGGGAACGCGGGCGCGCGGCCTCCGAGCTCGGCTGGGCGCCCCAGTCGCCAGATCCCCTAGGGCAGCGCGCCCCGCACCCCGCGCAGAGGCGAGCCCTTCCGGCCGGTAGTCCTCCGCACCTGCCCCGGGGTGCCGGGGCCCAGGAAGGGGCGGGGGTCAGGCCACCGCCCTCGCGGCGCGCGCGGGGGGGTGGGGGTGCGGTGAGGGAAAGAGAGAGGAAGGAAGAGGGAAGGGTGGGACCTGGGTCCTTGGAGAGCCTGAGGCCTCTCGCAGGTGATAGGTGAGAAGATGCCCCAAGAAAGGGTAGCCTACCCCACGTGCCTCAGGCCCAGACCCTGGCGCCCAGCCTGGATCCGCACAAAGTTGGTGCAGGATAAAGGCTGGGAGAATGAATGAGCGGAGCCACTGCGGTACCACAGCCCACCCGGTTTGGGGAAACTGCTGATCACATATGTTGCACCGTCCCTCAGGACACTGGGGACAGAGGCGAATGGGTCATGGTTTTTGCCCTCAGGAAGCCCACGGTCTAGCGGGCTAAACGGTCACAGAAATAAGTGGGAGCTGTGCTTTGAAGGAAGAGAGCATGTGGGGCTGGCAGGACTTGTAAGTGCAAGGCCTGGCAGAGGGAGCAAGTTTGGTGAGTGTGTATTGAGCTCCTCAGGGTTTCCACCCCAAATGTTACAAGGCACCTGCTCTCTGAGAGTCCTGGGGAACACACAGAACCAGACCTGGCCCTCACTGCCTTGTGGTTAGTCTGGCCTTCATCTGCCATTGTCCACCTCAGTAACATAATCATGGAACACTCATTCTGTGCCCTGTCCTGTCTAGGTTGCTGGGGACCAGCAAGTGAACAAGACCCTTCTTTTTTGAACTCTAGGGTAGGGAGGTCATGACATTGTCATTTTCCACTCTTGCTGGGCTTCCAGGCTGAGTCATCTGTTTCACTTTTCTGCTCCATTTTACAGGTGGAAACAGGCTCAGACTAGGGACTAGCCTCCAAGTCATACAGTGAGGCTGTGGTTGACCCAGGCCTAGGACACAGGATGTCCCTAATATAGTCTGTAGGCAGCCCAGAGGAGCCCTCAGATGGCACGGCATCTGCAACCCTCTGCGTGCTGAGTGTGTGTTGCCCCCTGGAAGGTGCTGCCTGGAAGTTGGCATGGCAGGCTGGGTCCTTAGTGCCCAGAGCCTTCCTTATCTCTTGTCCTTTATTGAGTCTCAGGGCTAGGCCTTCCTCCTAGCCTCTGGGGGCATCTGCCGAGTCTGTTCTGCCTCGTCATCTAGCCAGCTAGGGAGGAGGGGTGGGGAGAGCCTGGCCAGGCCTCCCTCCCTAGGGCTGTAGCCAGTTCAGTCCTCAGGCCTGCCGAGAGCACTGCCTTGCCTGGCCAGGGAGGGTGGCATCTCCCGACAGGCTTCCTCAAGCGGTGGGTGAGGCGTAGTGGGGTACGGCCAGACCTGGACTGATGCCTCCCCTGGAGAACCCTTACCCAACTTGGTTCTGCCCCTCCCACCTGCATGCTTCTAGAGAAGTCTCTTCTCTCTAAACTTTAGTAACCCTTTTTGTGGAATGGTTGGGGATGGGACATGAGAACTAAAAGAAATCCCGGTTGTCACTAGGTCCTAAACCCTGTGATAGGTGGCTGGCTGCATTGGAATCCCTTCATTAGCTGGCTGACAGCTTGGGGCCAGGCCTTTGCCACCTTCCGAAGGGATCTGAGGCCCTAAGTGATTTGGGAACCCTGGGATGACTGGCGTGGAATGTTTGGGGTTGGAAAGGAGCATGGGTTGTGGTCCTAGGGAGCTGGGTTTGAATCCTGCCTCTGGCACCTCCAGGCTTTGTGATCTTGGACAAATTGATTCCTCGTTTCAAGGCCTCCGTTTTCTCCTGAGGTTGTGCCTAGCGTAGCAGCGTTGCTGTGAGGATGAAGTGGGGCAGCACTGGGCGGGGCGGGGGGGGCCCTTGTTTAATCCTCCTTCCTTGCCCCAGAGGCACAGGGAGGGGGCCAGGCTAGGCCAGGCCGGGGAGGAGCCCCACTGACTCTGGTGGCAGTTCCAGGACAGGATATTTGCATGTGACTCTTGCTGCCTTGATGTGGCTGGGAGGAGGGGGAGGAGGAAGTAACTGGTGGGGGGAGGCCAGCGGATGGAGGGTTGGGTGAGGGACCTGTGGGGGTGGGGGAGGAGTTCCCCTTCTGGGGAGGCCTTGCCCCGGCTTGGGGGTGGGGGTCTGTTGCTCATTCACAGTGGAGCAATGACTGTGGGGTATGCTGGGGGCAGCCTGCAGCAGGGTTGCTAGCAGGTTTCCCAATGGGTGTCCTGCAACATTTCCTCCTCCAGGTGGCTTAGGTCACAGAACCCAGGGAGGCACCCAGCTCTGCCCCCTCCCTGGCGCAGCCCCTTCTCCTGTGCCACCTGCCTTCAGCCAGGCCAGATGGAAATAAGGCTGGCTAAACCGAGGGGAAACTGAGGTCAGGCAAGGGAAAGTGGCTGTCTGAGCTTGCCATGGTTGTTGGAGCTGAGGCCCACCTCTTGCCCCGCCCTGCAGAATGCTAGACACAGACTCTCCCAGTCACCCTGTCGACACCTTAAGAGGTGGCTTTGGATCCAAAGGGCCTATGAGGATATTGAGGTACATAGAGGGCAAGTGATGGGCCTAAAGCGTGAATTGGAGATTCAGATCTATGTCTGTGGGGCTCCAAGACTCGGGCCCTTCCATTTTTAACCTCTTGGCCCATGGGCCACATCTGGCTCTCTAACATGTTTAATTCATTTGGCTGCAGTGGGCTTTTACAAAAAATATGAACCAGTCTTTCACATAACAGTTCAGATTCCCAGCCGGGCACACTGAGCCTGCATTCCTGTCTGGCGACAACCAAGCTGCAGCTGCCCCTGTTGAAAGGGGCATGCGCAGCGCAGTTCACCACACTCCCCACCACTCCCTATTGTCTCACATCTGGCCCACTTTTACCATACCCGTCTGGCTCTGTAGGCACCTAGGCTGCTAGTCTAGTCTTAGCAGCTACACACAGGGAGTCAGCTAGGTAAAATGAGGCGGGTATCGGGGTCACAGAAGCCCTTGGTACTGCAGTGGGCACCCCGAATGCCAGTCCTCTTGGCACCACGTTGTTCGAGTCTCTGATAGCTCTGGCACAGGGCCAGGTAATGGGGGCCTGAAGCCTTCCCAGGGACCTAGCCTGTCCTGTGCCTCTGGCGTGTCTCAGGCATGTCCCCATGTCCTGGAATCTCTCCCTTCCGTGCCCTGACTTAGGTAGTTCCCACCACTGTCATGTCCTCTACTTTCTTCCCCTGGGAAACTCTTACCTGGTAGGAAGCAGCTCAGGCTTCCCGGAAGCCCCCCCTCCATACCCACCACCCCCATTCCTACTCCCGGTGACCTGTCCCTACCACCCCTCTTGGATCTTCCAGCCCAGGAGCCCCCAGCAAGAGCGCCCAGGGGACCTTGTGTGTCCCAGAGCCCAGCAAGAGCATGCTGAAGCATGTGGAATGAAGACCTGAGGTGCCTTCTAGAGTGGGCTGTGCCCGGGCTGAGCCCAGAAGGCCTTTGGATGCCACAAGTGGTGAGGGAAGCGGGGTAGCGGTGGGACTGGAGACCCAGCGCCCGTTTGCTCCCATAGGTGGTGGCGGGAATCGGAAAGGCAAAAGCAAGAAATGGCGACAGATGCTGCAGTTCCCCCACATCAGCCAGTGTGAAGAGCTGCGGCTCCGCCTCGGTGAGGCCCGGGTGGAGACCCGGGGGTGTTGGGGGAGCCTCCCCTGAGACCTCACCCCGGGCGCAGAGGGGCAGGCGGGGTTGGGGGGTCTGGGGAGCAGGAAGATTGAGGCTGCACCACCCAACCCAGTTTCAGTTCCGGGGCTTGAGATGGGTGGAGAGCACAGTGCAAACAGGACAGCTGAGGTGGTTGGGGGTGGGTGGATGTGGGGAGGAGGGCAGGGTCAGATTGGGGGCAGTCTGAGAGATGCAGAGCAAAGGAGGGTCAGGCCGAGGGTCTGAGGGACAGAGGGCACAGGGGAGGCTGGAGTCCGCCCACGAGTGGACTGTATGAGGAGCCCCAAGCCCGTGCTTAGCACAGCCCAGCCCGGAGCAGGGTGAGTGGCAGGTGGGGAGCACCAAAACCTGGACCTGAAGAGCCAGGACCCCAGTTCCTGCTTATCTTGGCCGAGGCCCCAGGTCTGCGCGGCACCCAAGGTGGCCTAGGCCCCTCTGACAGCCTGCACGTGGGCAAGGAGTATACTATGGCTGCTTCCACCGCCTGGGAAGGAGGCCTAGCCTCGAGCTTGCCGGAAGCCACAGCTTCCTCCTGCACTTTCGCCAGGCACGCAGCAGGTTTGGGCCTAGCCTGGGCCAGGCCGGAACCTCACAGACCACACCCAAGCCCGGCACTGTGACGTATGTAGGTGGTGTGAACCAGGAGATAGCAGGGGGAGGTGAGGGCCCAGCTCTGGAGCCATACTCCTGGCTGTGTGACCTTGAGCTAATTACTTGGCTTCTCTGGGCCTCAGAGTCCCAAGCTATGATGGAAAGAAGAGTAATGCCCACCTCAGTGTTGTGGTAAGGGTTCTAAAGGAGATAATGGCTTCCATACTACAGGGCTGGAAGCCGCTGTTGGGGCCCAGGGCCTGGCAGTATGGACAGGAGTGCCCCACTGGCAGGCTCCAGGTCTGGGAACCCAGTAGCTCCTACCCCTGCTTGCAGAGCGTGACTACCACAGCCTGTGCGAGCGGCAGCCCATTGGGCGCCTGCTGTTCCGAGAGTTTTGCGCGACGAGGCCCGAGCTGACCCGCTGCATTGCCTTCCTGGATGGAGTGGTGAGTGCGGCCCAGGCCAGCCCTGAGGGTGTCCAGAGTCCCCAGGTCAAATGTGTTCCATCTCCCCACACCTGTTGTTTGCCCCAACCTCAGGCTTCTCTGCCTTCCACCCTGCAGGCCGAGTATGAAGTGACCCCTGATGAGAAGCGGAAGGCCTGTGGGCGGCGGCTAATGCAGAATTTTCTGAGCCACACGGTGAGTGAGCAGTGATGGAGGGATGACAGCAGTGGGCAGAGCTCCATGATGGGGAGAGCAATGACCACAGCCTGGGCAGAGAGGCCCTGGAGCTGCTCCAGGTTCACCAGGCACACCGCGGGCAGGGAGCCCAGGAGGGTGGGCTAGGCCGGGCAGCCTGCCAGTGGCTCGGCTTCACCCTACCTCAGGGGTAACAGTGGAACCGAGTTCAGCAACTGGGCAGGCTGGCATACCACTAGCCTACAGCTGCGCCTAGCCCGGGCCCAAGATATCAGCTGTCTGTGCCTGGGAGGGGGCAGCTGGCCAAGGGAGCCCCCTGCACTGACCTCTTTATTGCCTGTTCCTAGGGTCCTGACCTCATCCCTGAGGTCCCCCGGCAGCTGGTGACTAATTGCTCCCAGCGGCTGGAGCAGGGGCCCTGCAAAGACCTCTTCCAGGAGCTCACCCGGTAAGCCTCTCCCTGCCCACAGGCCTGGAATTGTGTCCTGAGGAGGGGGCTTCTGTGGGCCCGGAAGGCTGTGAACAGCTCAGCAGCCGGTGAGGGAGCTCAGCCTCTCACCCTGGCCTTGTGCGTGGGCTTGGGCAGGTTGCCTTCCCTCTCTGTAGCATCTTCCGCTTCTGCATGGGTGCGTGGCTCCTGCCTGGTCGGGTGAGCAAGAGGGTCGACCGAGGGTGCTGCCTTTCAGGCTGAGCGTGCACATAACAGGGGTCCGGCCCAACGAGCCGAGAACCTGGGGGGTCAGGGGCTGACCGTGGCCGGCCCTCCCAACAGGCTGACCCACGAGTACCTGAGCGTGGCTCCTTTTGCCGACTACCTCGACAGCGTCTACTTCAACCGTTTCCTACAGTGGAAGTGGCTGGAAAGGTGAGCTCCTTGAGGGCTGGGTCACACTAGGCCAAGTTGCTGGGAGTCTCCCGGGCCTTGGGCCCCTGCTCAGCCGGTGTTTGCTCTGAAATCCCTTACCCACAGGCAGCCAGTGACCAAAAACACCTTCCGGCAGTACCGGGTCCTGGGCAAAGGTGGCTTTGGTGAGGTAAGTGGCAGGGCCAGAGCCCCTGATGGAGTGGGGAGGTGGGGTACAGTAGCCCTGGACCAGCCCCCCTCCCCGAACTCCTGTAGCCCCAGGAAGGGCACAGCTGGTCCCTATTTGCTCGTCTACCTCGGCTCCAGGTGTGTGCCTGCCAGGTGCGGGCAACAGGCAAGATGTACGCTTGCAAGAAGCTGGAGAAGAAGCGGATCAAGAAGCGGAAAGGGGAAGCCATGGCGCTCAATGAGAAGCAGATCCTGGAGAAAGTGAACAGTAGGTTTGTAGTAAGTACAGACAGGAGACCCCCTCCCTTCCCCCTGGTCACGCGCTTGCGCTGCCCTCCCCACTCACCGCGCTAGGTCTCTTCCTGCCCTGCCCCGTCCCCTCCAGGCATTGCCTTCCCGCCCTCGGAGATGCCTGGGAAGGGCGGGTTTGGGGTGTTGACACCAGGCCTGGGGAGCAGGCTGGGTCCCAAGGAGTGGCACTGAGAAGGATTTTTTGGGCGGCTGGTGCCAGCCTTGCCACCGGGTGGCCCCTGGCTCCTGCTTGAGGGCTCGGTTCCCCTCGGCCACAGGTGAGCTTGGCCTATGCCTATGAGACCAAGGACGCGCTGTGCCTGGTGCTGACGCTGATGAACGGAGGCGACCTCAAGTTCCACATCTACCACATGGGCCAGGCCGGCTTCCCCGAGGCTCGGGCCGTCTTCTATGCCGCGGAGATCTGCTGTGGCCTGGAGGACCTGCACCGGGAGCGCATCGTGTACAGGTGGCGGGCCTGGGCCTCCCCGCGGGGACTGCAGCGGGGCATGGGTGGAGGCTGCCGAAAGAGGTTGGGTGCCAGGGCCGCCAGGGCACGCAGAAGCCGGTTTGAGCCCTGCCGGCCGCGGGCTTGGGGCTCCACACTTGGCTGTGCCCGCCGCACTTGAGAGCCTCCGGGTCTGGCTCACTCACGTGAATGCCGGTGTCGTCACCCCTCTCTGTGTGACCCTGGGCCAGTCGGCTCCCTGCTCTTTACCCTCGTTCCTTTTCTGGGAAGCAGAGACTATAATTCCTGCCTCGCAGGTGGTTTTAGGACCCAAATGAGATAATGGGGTAGAGCGCACAGAGCCTGGCGTGCGGGGCTTGGCAGCGGACGGCTCTGCCTTTTGTCATTGGCAGTGATTTCATTTGAACTTCGCCGCAGCCCCATGAAGGGACAGATGAGTAGCCCCATTTGACAGGAAAGGTAGAGTCAGCCACCAGAGTTGGGGGGGAGGGTGGGGCTCCCTCAACACTAGTGGTGAGCAAGGCTACTGGTGCTCTCCCCCCAGGTGGGGGCTGCTCTCCACTTGCCTGGGGCCTCCCAGGAAGGGTCCTGGCTGGACAGATCCTTGGGCTGCTCCCTCAGGTCGAGGCTGCTGTGGGCGAGGGCAGGGCCGTCTCTCACCCTGGCAATAAATGGCTCCCGCACCTTGCTGCGTATTCCACCCCAGGAGACGAGTGAGCTAGGAGGTGGTGGCGTCCCGTCTGGCTCCTCTGCAAATTGAACAACGTCTGACCCTACCTTTCTCTCCCCACAGGGACCTGAAGCCAGAGAACATCCTACTGGATGACCACGGTGGGTGGGGGGGCCACAGAGGTGGGGTGCCGTGGAGTAGGGCAGGGTCTGGACCACCTGCTTAGTGGGCCCCCTGCTTCTCCACCCACATTCAGGTCACATCCGAATCTCTGACCTGGGGCTGGCTGTGCACGTGCCAGAGGGCCAGACCATCAAGGGTCGTGTGGGCACTGTGGGCTACATGGGTGAGTCTCCCTCCACCCTGACCCCCTTGCTTCCTGGGTCCCCTTGCTGTCCTGGGCTGGGCTCCACCTCTTCTGTGTCTCGGGGAGTAGAAAGAGCTGATATCCCTCTTTTATAAGTTAGGACCGAGACTCAGCCGGGGCCCCACACACCTGCGAACACACACTCATTTACCAAGTACTTACGGAGCTCCTGCTATTGGCTGGGCTTGCAGGTGGCTGCCAGAGAGGGATGAGAAGGGGCTGATTTTAGGGCCTTGGTCCTGCCCTCCCCTGAACTGCCCAGGTTCCAAGAGGGAGTGCCCATCTGCAGTGCCAAGATGTGCCCCCGTATTCCCCTTGGGACCGTGTGACGCGGCAGACAGAGCCCCAGGTACAGGACCCACCTCTGGTCTGTGGTGTGTCCTTGGGCCACGTACTGCTGCTCCCAGCCTCACTTTGCCCAACTGGAAAGCAATCGTACTGGCTCCGGCGTTGCCTTGAAGGTGCAGAGGTAGGAGAGGCAGCCATTCCCGTGTGCCCACCCTGGCTGGTGCGGGCACGCAGCAGAGGAGTTTCTTCTTTCTTCTTTCTGTATTAAATCCAGAGATTGCGAACTGGTAACCACACAGGGCTGATGTGGCCTATATTTGTGTTTAAATCAAATTGTTTTTAAAACAATTGGAATGGGTTGCCAACATTTGATAGGCCAGACAGCTTCACATTAAAAACAGGGATTGCTGACTTCTCTTGAAAAATCAGAAGAACTGGCCCCCTGCAGGGCCACATCGGCTCTCTGACGGGGCATGTGCTGTCCTATGTGCTGAAGTCCCTACCAGGCTGGGGGGAGCGCCTGCCGGCAGGCGGCCACAACAACAAACACCCCACTTGGTGTGTGTTGGGCATTCCCAGGGCCCCAGGGCTTGGTTCCTCCCTCCTGCCCAGCCCTCACTCCTGTTCCACCCTGCCCAGCCCCAGAGGTGGTGAAGAATGAGCGGTACACATTCAGCCCAGACTGGTGGGCGCTAGGCTGCCTCCTGTACGAGATGATCGCAGGCCAGTCCCCCTTCCAGCAGAGGAAAAAGAAAATCAAGCGAGAGGAGGTGGAGCGGTTGGTGAAGGAGGTGCCCGAAGAATACTCGGAGCGCTTTTCCCCACAGGCGCGCTCGCTCTGCACCCAGGTAAGGCGGCCGTCAGGCCTGGGGCCGGGGGCAGCGGGCACCTCTCCGGGGCCACCCTGACCGCCCCTGCCCTGCCACAGCTCCTAAGCAAGGACCCTGCTGAGCGCCTGGGGTGTCGGGGAGGTGGTGCCCGCGAGGTGAAGGAACACCCCCTCTTCAAGAAGCTGAACTTCAAGCGGCTGGGAGCTGGCATGCTGGAGCCGCCCTTCAAGCCTGATGTGAGTGCTTTCCACTCGTGCTGAGGGTGGGCCGAGGGGGGCTCGGGGCTCTTGGAGGCGCGCTCAGCACACCTTCAGTGCAAGTGTCAGAAAACCCAACTCAAGTGGCTTGCCCTACAGAACATAATTCAGTGGGCTCACACAGATGGAAAGCTTTTGGCATCCCTGGATCTGGGGCTCCGACAACGTTGCAGGAATTCTCTCTTCCTCTCCCTCCCCACTGTACTGGCCAGTGTGCAGTCTTTACTTTCTGGCTGCTTCCCCTAGGGTGTGGCCATGGTGTGGACCCAGCATTTCAGGTCCTCATCCTACCAGCTCAGCCAGCCCAGGAGGCACAGTGTACTTCTTGCCCAGTCATTTCAAAGCAAGTCCTAAAAGGGAAAAAGAAAAGTCTTAAGGCTAGCGCTTACTTCCACTGATTGTTTGGAGGCCCTTCGGTGGCCACACTTGGATCACTGGCCCACCTGAGCCACTGACAGTGGGGGAGGTCAGTTTCCTGAAGGAAAACCAACATGCCATTGCCTGCAGGGGTAGGCAGCTGAATATCGGCTGCGCACCGCACCAAGCAGTGCGGACTTCACCCTCGTAGAGTCTTACCCATTTACTGAGCAGCTCAGTGGATCAGGCGTTCTGTGGGCGGAGACATCCTCGAGTCCTCATATTCCAAGTGGCAGAAACCCAGCTAAAACTTATGTCCAACATGGAGCTTATTGGTTCATTTCACCAGAAGGTCCTAGTATAGGGCCCATGTCAGGGTCATGCAATGTTGCCAGGCTTCATCTTTTGGCTCTGCTTCAACCTGTTAATCGTCCCCCGTCTGAATTCGGGCTTCTGTGCGTGAAGTCACAGGGAAGATTGTGACTGGCCAAGATGAAGTTAGGTGCTTGCCCCCTTCCCATGTGTAAGAGGACTCGGTCCTGGCATTGACAGTTTACCAGCAGGCCAGGCTGATAGCTGTCACCCACACAGTGACTGTTGATTCGCTCAACAAATATCTGAGTGCCCGTAAGTGCCAGACCTGAGATAAAGAGGTCAGCAGGACCCAGTCCTGCCTTCCTGTCGTAGTGGGGAGCATGGCGAAAGAAAGCACTAAGAGAAAAAGAATATCAGGTAGTGTGAAAAAAATAAATCCGGCTAAGAGGGAGATAGGGAATGATGGAGGGCAGGAGTATTTTTAGACAGGGTGGTCTGTGAGGACGTGACGGTTAAGCAGAAGCCTAAAATATGTGAAGGAGAGAGCTGTGCCGAGTTTTGGGGTGAGAGCATTCCAGGGAGAAGGAGAAGCCTCGAGTGTGATAGACCAGCGAGGAGGCCAGTGTGGCCAGAGCGAGCATGGGCTGGGAGAGGCGCACGGTTTTATTCTAAGTGTGACAGGGGGCCTTCGGGGAATGTTGAGCAGGCTTGCGAGGTGTGGGGGCAGGGCTGGAGGGGTGAGTAGAAGCCGGAGGCCAGCTAGGGAGCCGTTGCTTAGGAAGCATCGTGCCTTGTAGGCCTCACCAGCACCCTGGGGTGTGGGCTTTGCTGGGAGTGATTGAACTGAGAGCAGCTTGCCTCAGGGCTGGCCCCCCCATCAGGTGTACTCCTGCTTGCAGTGCATATCATCTCATTTAACCTCGAAATCATCCCACCGCCCCAAGTCTTCAAAGTTAGAAAACCAGTGCCCCGGAATTTAACTTTTTAGATGGAATGGATGAGAAGCAAGCTTGATGCTGATGTCATTTTTAATAGCTTTGTTGAGATTTAATGCACATAACATAATTCACTCACTTAAAATGTGTAACTAAGTGGCTTTTGGCATATTCAGAGTTGTGCAACCATCACTATAATCAATTTTAGAACATTCACATCACCCCTTTCCACCCACCCAACAAAAACGCCATGCCCATTAGCACTCATTCCCCATTTCCCTCTCCCTGTGGCCCTGGCAATCACTAATCTACTTTCTGTCTCTGTATATTTGCCTGTTCTGGACATTTCATGCAAATGGTGTTATCCAGTACGTGGTCCTTTGTGACTGTCTTCTTTCTCTTAGCATAACGTTTTCAAGGTTCATCAATATTGTAGCCTGTACTTTGTTCCTTTTTTTTTTTTTTTTTGAAGATTTTATTTGAGAGAGAGCACATGAGTGGTGGGGAGGGGCAGAGGGAGAGGGAGAAACAGACACCCCCCTGAGCAGGGAGCCTGATGTGGGGCTCGATCCCAGGACCCTGAGATCATGACCTGAGCCGAAGGCAGTTGCTTAACCGACTGAGCCACCCAGGCGCGCCACCCCCCCCTTTTTTTTTTAAAGATTTTGTTTATTTGAGCACGAGCAGGGGAGAGGGGCAAAGGGAGAGGAGAAGCAGACTACCTGCTGAACAGGGAGCCCGATGTGGGGTTCGATCCCAGGGTCGTGGGGCTCGATCCCAAGACCCTGGGATCATGACCTGAGCCGAAAACAGACACTTAATCAAGTCAGCCACCCAGGCGCCCCTACTTTGTTCCTTTCTTATTACTGAATAATATTCCATTGTGTGAATACACCACATTTTGTTTATTTATCAGTTGATGGACATTGAAGTTGTTTCCACTTTGGCCTATTATGAGTAATTCTTCTACTATGAACATTGACATGCGAGTTTTGGTGGGGACATATGTTTTCATTTCTCTTGGATGTATACCTAGCAGTGGGATTGCTGGCTGATGTGGTAATGCTACATTTAACCTTTTGAGGAAATGCTAGATTGTCTTCCAAAGCAGCTGTACCATTTTACATAACGATGTTGTTTTAATTGACGTCCTTAATAGTAGGATTTAGAAAACAATGTGAAGATGAAAGAGACAGTGGCCTTCTGGAGTGAGGTGGGCTCCCAGGAGGGGCTTCCGGGGATGTGGGGAGTTGGGAGGACTGTTCTAATCCTCTGGTTGGCCATGAAGCTTGAGGGGATGGAGCAGGCCATTGGACATCCTGGAACAGAGGACCTATCCGTTCCAGGCCCTGCATGGGGATGGTCAGATGAAAGGACCAGCTAAGATCTACCTGCACGCACCTCACCTGTGATACCCCCAACAGCCATGTGTGGTTGAAGGGGGTACCTGCCACTGATTCCCCAAGGCACTGTGGGGGCTGGTTGGCTGCAGCAGGTCGGCTCCCATCGACCTGGAGAGGCATGGCCTTTACGTAGCTTCATGAGTCAGAAGCAATGAAGGGTAATGATCCCCAGTTTACAGAGGGGAAATTGCCTCAAAGAGAAGGGACTGCTGTGCTTAGGAAGTGCATGGGGTACCTAGTTTCTGACTCGGATCAGAGAGTTGCAAGGGTTGGGGCACAGCCAGGCCAAGGCTGCAGGGCTTTCCGGGGCTGAGCTGCCCGGGCGCGTAGGCGGCCAGGCATGCGTGTGTGCTTGCTCGGGAGTCTGTTGCTCCCGTCTGACTGCTGTTCCGTCCCCACCAGCCCCAGGCCATTTATTGCAAGGATGTTCTGGACATCGAACAGTTTTCCACAGTTAAGGGTGTGGAGCTGGAGCCCACTGACCAGGACTTCTACCAGAAGTTTGCCACGGGCAGTGTGCCCATCCCCTGGCAGAATGAGGTAAGGAGCTGGCCAGCTGGTGGGCCGGGCTCCAGAGGGGCAGCCCCGGAGCCGGCTCTCACGGCTGCCTGTGCTTCGGCAGATGGTGGAGACCGAGTGCTTCCAGGAGCTCAATGTCTTTGGGCTGGATGGCTCGGTTCCGCCAGATCTGGACTGGAAGGGTCAGCCACCTGCACCCCCCAAGAAGGGACTGCTGCAGAGACTCTTCAGCCGCCAGGTAACCCCCGGCACTGTCCTGTCTTGGCCCCTCTCCTGGCTCTAGGGGACGGTGGGCGGGAGGCAGAGCTGGTGCCCGCGTGCGCTGGGAGGGGGCATCTTCCAGCCGTGCCACGTGTGCCCAGGGTCTCTGGCCTCATTCCCGCCGGTCCCCTACCCCGGCTGGGCTCACGGCCTCTTTTCTCTTTCCAGAGGTGAGCAGTGTGGGCTCCCCGTGGGTTGGCCTTGCTGCCCGGCCTCGGGGAGCCACAGGCAGCCCTTCCATGGCAGAGGCGAGATGTGGGCGAAAGAAGTCTGGTGCCCGCTCCCCCCTTCCCCCAACTACTCCGTTCCCTGCACCCTGGCACCTTCAAGCTGCTAGCCTTGCTTAGCCATCTGTCCCCCCATGCTCCGCCTCCACCATCCCCAGGGGAGAGGGTCTGGACAGGGCCTTGCTCTGTCAAAGCCCGAGATCCACCTGGACCCTCTTACTTCAGCCTGCTGCCAGTAGCCTCTGCACCAATGTCCACACATGTCTGGCCTGAGCTGCTGCTCCAGGCCCCTCGTGGGGAGCCCCCAGCCCAGAGCATGGCTCCAGGCAGCTCCTGGCAGGGCCGGCCTGGGTGGTGGCACTGGTGGCTAATGGGACTCGCTCTGCCTCTCTCCCTCCGTGTCTTCCCCATCCCTCCAGGATTGCTGTGGAAACTGCAGCGACAGTGAGGAAGAGCTCCCCACCCGCCTCGAGCTCCCCACCCGCCTCTAGCCCCCAGCCTGAGGCCCCCACCGGTGGTTGGCGGTAGCAGCTACTCCGAGCGCTGTTTACAGTTTTGCACAGTGGTCTTCCCCATTGCCCACGCAAGCTGTGGCCTGGGGAACACAGCCGGAGCTGTCCCCGGTGTCCTCTGCCCCTCAGCCCCTGGTCTGGCTGAGTTCGGGCAAGACCTGGGCTGTCCCTGGGACAAAGGTGCGTCCCTTCAGCTCTTGTCTGTGGAGCTCGGGGCTTTCTGTATTTATGTATTTGTACGAATGTATATAGCAACCAGAGCGTTCTTAAGACCCACCCTGGAGCTGGCAGCAGGGCCACTGCCAAACTCAAGGCTCCTTGGGCCCAGCTTGAACAGGCCGAGACTGGGCCAGGAAGGCCCTTGAGCCCCCAGCACTGTGCTCGCCACCGCCGACCTCCGAGTGAGACTCATGCCTGCCTCTGCTGCCCCGGGCTCAGGCCACCACCTCTGGGGTCCAATGCTGTCCCTTCTCAGCACTTGTCAAAGCTGGATCTGGGGCCTCTGTATCCCCTAGGCCTGTGCCAAAGTGTGACCAGAGATTGGGCTGACCCTGGGACCCATCAGTCCACTGCCCAGGCTGTCCCAGATGGGTCTGCCTCTGCCTTCCAGCTCCCAGGGTGCCTCGCCCCTCATGCTGGGCCCTGTCCTGAAGACACCTCTTGCAGAAACGCCCCAGCCCAGGCCATGGGAAGGGGGGAGGAGGTTGTCCCTGGCCGACTCTCAAACATTCCAGACTCCCCTCTTAACAATAGACACATGTGCCCAGCAATAATCCATCCCTCCCTGTGTGTGCCTGTGGGGTGTGTATGTGAGTGCGTGTGTGTGAAGGGGGTAGGCTGAGGTGTGTGTGTGCTTGCACCCCAGGCCCCAGTTCTGGTCCTTCCCACATTGTGATGGCCGTCCTGATCCCAGTGTTAGGGTAGCATGGGATTACAGGGCCCTCCCTGGTTTTTCCGTATTTAAAGCCAATTTTTATTACTCATTTTGTCCAATGTAAGCTGCCACGTGTCTCTGAGTGAATACAGTCGAGCACAAACCTGGCCAGCCGCCCTGCCTGCCTCTTTCTTGCTCCTGGTGTTCCAGGGGTCTTTCTGCTTCCCTCGCAGAAGGGAAGGAAGTGGGAAGGGATCAGAGGTGGGCCTGGTGGGGGCTGCCCTTCCAACATGCCCTTGACCCCCCCACAGCTGATCTTGGAGTAGCCTCTCCAGGCAGCCAGGCCTTGGTGGCCTTTGGGCTCATCCAGTGGGTTTCTCAGCTTCCTAAATGGGATGAGGCCTGAGGGAAAAAGCCTTGGGTCCCCACTAGGGTGTGAGTCTGGCTCTACTGGTACTGTGAGGCAGGTTTAGCTGGAAGGGTCCCCTCCAAGGCCAGGATGGTCTGGCGACCAGTTGTGGGCTTGGAGCAGCCTGGGGAGCAAAGTGGAAGCTGCCGTTAGAAACATCTGCCAACTCTGTCCTAACCTGGACACCTGTTGTGTGTGTGGCCCAGGGCCAGTGAATTAGAGCCATCCCTTGGCCCTGGAAGCAGGAAATGTGGCCGGGCAGACATGAGATAGAGGTTATGCTGGGAGTTAGGCTGTGGCTAGGGTGGGTGGGGACCAGCCATGAGGACATTAGGAAGGGTTCTCTGAAGAGTTGAGCCAGGTCTTTAAGGAGACTTCTCTAGCTGGGAACAGAGGGATTGGAGGAGCATTCCATAGCATTCCGCCTGTGCAAAGATGTTGACAGTTTGTTGGCAAGTCTGTCCCAGACTTCACAAATCTGTTGTTGCACCATAGTCTCCCAGTGCCCCCAGCACTCTAAGGGTGCTCTGTAACCACAGTAAGGGTTTGTTCCTTGCCTCTGGCCAGGCACCAGTGCCACAGGGTCCACAAGCAGTTGGACAGTTCTGGATTCGAGTCTCGGCCAGGCCACTTTTCAAGCTGGCTTTGCATAGGTCCTTCCCTTGTCTAGAAAGATGGGTGTGATACCCATCACCTCACAGGGCAGTTGTGAGAATCCATGAAAGCAGCCAGTCACCTCCTTTTGCCCCTGGGTCACTGACAGGACTCTTGCTGATGAGGGGAGTGGGTGCTGGGTGCCAGGCTGACAGCTATGTCAAGGGCATCCAGAAGGTTCTTAGCACTGACTTAGAAGGGGCCTCTCTGGTGGTGGCCCAGCTCTTGATGGTATGTGGAGTATGTGCTGCTGCCTCTGTTAACTTGAGGGAAACCGGGGAGGGCCATGCCCAAGGTCTTCCAGCTGGTGAGTGGCTGTTGCATGGCAACAAGGAAGTCAGCTCAAGATGAAGCTGGGTCCTGCCTGTGATGTGTGATGTTGGGGCCTGAGGTGCATTTGCCCTTCGGTGTTGGTGGGAGGGCAGTTAGTTATCAGTTGGCTGAAGCCCAGCCCTCAGCAGATATACAAGAGTGAGAGGGTACCAGTTGGACCAGTAGGTCTCTGGAGTACTCCATCTGCAGGTGGGTCAAGACCTCCCACCAAGCTCCGCCTTGGGCTAGGTAGGCACCCAGGGAACTTGGCTACAGTTCAGCTCACCGTCAAGCTCTTAGCACAGTGAGTCCAGCTCTATGATGGGAGCTGGGGACCCAGATGGAGACAAGGCCCCCACCAGTTTGTAGCTCAGTCTGGTAGGGAGACAGAAATGGGAACAGTTAAGACCCAGTGTGATCGGCACTGTGGCGGAGATGATTCTAGAGCTGAGGGGCTCGGGCTGGGGGTCAGCACCAAGCAGGGAGGCCTCTTGGCCACAAAAGTGTCAGAATTGGTGCCCTCCAGGATACAGAACCAGATGTACCTGGGTGGAGGAGCCAGATGGATGGTCTAGGGCCTCCAGTGGCTCAGGATGGCTTGGGGTGGGGTGGGTAGGGATGGGTAGGTGAAGGAAGCAACTGGAGCCAAAGAAGGCAGGGGCATCCCTAAAGGATTTCAGCTGGTTGTGTTGGGATGTCTGCCTAGTGTGTACAAAAAGCACCCCATGTTTATTTTGGGGAACCTCCTGTCTCAGTCCATGTGGTTTTGATGGGGCTGGGTTTGTACCCCCTGCATACATATATACCTAGAGTGTGTAACCCGGGTGAGGCTGTTAGAGATCTTTGGTTGCAAGTGACAGAACTTTCCACCTAGAAGGATATAGGGGAATGTGATAGGAAGAACCAGGACTGGGGCACCTCCAGGGTCTTAGTCACAGACCCCATTCCCACGTCTGTGTCTGCATCATTGAGCCTGACCGAAAACCCAAGGAACCCAAAAGGCCCAGCTGGAAATCTGCCCACAGGAGCAGGGCACTTGGGTTCAAAGGCCCAGCACGATGGCACCCATGGTGTGCAGTGAGTCCCCCTGATGAAATAGGGTCCCTATACCCAAAGAAAAGGAAATGGGTACTGGATGGCTGAACATATATCCCCTCCCCCAGGCATGACCAACTGGATTGGTTCATCAATGGACACTAAGTCAAAATGAATCCAAAAAGAGTCTTTTGGGGGGCTTGCTAGAACTGTTGGGAAAGATTTGAGGTTCTCTTCTCTGGGGTTGGGTGGCAGGATATAAGCCTAGAGCCATGGGGTCATTCTTGCCACCACCTGGGAATTTTCAAGAATGATGCAAACAGAAGAAAGCAGAGTGGAGAGAACAGATACATGTCTGATACCATTGTTGGGACAGCTGGAACCAATTGTAATCACAGCTAAAATCTACCTCTGGACTTCCCAGTTACGAGTCAAACACCCTTGGGCTCAAGCCTGTTCATTTCAGGGTTCTGTCACTTGCAAATCAAAATGTCCCAGCTGATATGGTGGTGGAGGGTGTTTTGGGAAGATAACCATAAGTGTGATACAGAAGTTGGACTGGAAACAGAGAACCCAATTAAGAGAGACTGATGAACAGCCAGGTTCAGACTCAGCCTAGGCAGTGGGGCCCTTACTAGGCCTCTCCTCTATTCCCCGTGGATGAGCAGGGTCCATGAAGACCAGGGCTATGAATCCAGCCCTGCGTTCTTCCTGTGCCACTTAGTAGACATGTGGTGATGTATGCTTACTGGGGACACACTGGCAGGGGCCGTGAGTTGGGAGGGGGCCATCGGTGAGTTGGAACAACACTGTGGTGCCTGCCTGCTCCAACCCTTACCCACCGCATGTGTGCAGTGCCTCTCAGGATGTGGCCGGGGCGTGGACGTGTGTGTGTGTGTGTGTGTTTTCCGGGTTGAAGTATGTATGTGTGTGTGTCAGGGTCCTTGACCGCAGCTGCTCGGCTTGAGCATCCTGTGCGCTCGGCCGATTGTGTATACCCCGTCTGCCTGCGTGCGCCCCGTTCTGGACAGCCTGTTGCCAGGAGCTGTGCGGCGTGGCGCGTGCATTCCCTGTGCAGGGTGAGCCCGGCGCCCTGCGTGCGAGTCTCCGCGCGGCAGGTGGGCGCCAGGTCCTCCGCCTTCCGCTCCCAGGACAGCCTCCTCGGCGGCGAGCGGCTGAGGGTGGGGGCCCTCTGCCGGCTGCCGCGCGTGCGCGCCCGCGCGCACGCCGGGCTGGTACGCGCCGTGTACGCGCCCGTGCGCGCGCCCCACGGCTCCAACCCAGCGCTCGCAGCCGCCTTCGCTGCCACAGTCAGCTCCCCGGTGCCGCCGCCGCCTCCCCCAGGCCGGGGGCTCTGTCCGCGGGGCCCGCGCCACTCGCCCCGAGCCAGGAGGACGAGCTCGAGGAGGATGCCTGGGCCCGTGAGTACCGCGGCGGCGGCAGGCCGGGCGGGCCTGGAGCGCGGGAGGAAGATGATCCTGGGCTGAGCCCCTCCCCGCGGGCAGCTCCGCGCTCTGGCCCCGGGTCGCCGCCCCGGACCCCCGACCCGGCCAGCCCCTTCCCCAGCCCCCTTCGGAGGAGGGAGGGAGGGAGGGAGGGAGGGAAAGAGAGGGAGGGCGCCAGTAAGCGAGGGAGCCAAAGCCGGGCGCGAGCCGCCACCGGTTCGCTTGGAAACAGTTGCCACAGCAACGGGGTTGCGCTCCCCGGCAACGCGACAGCGGGGCGGCGACGCCCCCTCCCACCCCTCCCCCACCCCAAGCGGGGCCGCAGCCTAGGGGCACAGGGGGAGAGGGGGTGCGGGGACTCCCCCTCGAGCGGTGGGGGTAACTTCGCCAGTCTGGGTGTGCCTGCCTCCACAGCTCTTCGAAGATGGGGGTGGGGGGTGAGCGGCCCCGTGGGCACGAGCTGGCTCCCACGTGGCTGCAGTCGTCGCAGCAGGGCTTCTGGGGTGGCTGCAAACGTGGGGGCGGCCCAGCCCCTGGGCCTGCCGCGGGAGGAGGCGGCTTGGAGGCTGGGTCCAGCGTCTGCGCTCCAACACCCCCACCACCGCTCCACCTCTCGCCAGCGAAATGGCCTGACCTGAGTTGGGTGCCACAGAGGCGATGTTCCTTACCAGGGGAGAAGAAAGAAGCTCACATCCCTCCTCATGGCCAGGGCATGTGCCAAACCGCGGCTAGGGCCGGTCGTGGGTTTCTGCTCCGCATTCCAAGCCACCATTCTCCAGGGAGTGGTGGGAGCAGAGTGGGCAGGAGCAGAGGAAAGGACATTGCTGACCCAGGGAAGCTGAAGCTCAGGCCAAATGGGAGCGCCCTGGCCCATTGTCTGGATCACAAGTGTCCCTTTCTTGACTGAGCACAAAGCCTAGACTGTGCTGGGTGGCATGCAGGTTGGCTGGCAAGCAGGCGAGTGCCACATGGAGATGCTCTGTCCTCCAAGGGAGCTCCTCTGGGAGGAGAATGGCCGCTGAGTCAGAGGAAATGACCTCTGGCTCCTCTCCCAACCTCCCCCAGCCGGCAGCGGCAGGGTGCTGGGGGAGAGAAACTGTCCTCCTGCCAGCTCTCCCAGACCTGACTCAGCAGACACCAGCCTCTAACTGCAGATCTTGGACTCAACATCCCAGTGACCACAACCACTCTTGGGTTTCCTCTCCCATCCAGGAAGGTGTCCTGGGCCCCAGGGGTGACCATCACCCCAGGCATTTGAGGCCTTGGCATAAGATGCCCTTAGATGGGCGGTGCCCTGAGTAAATCCTTAGTCTCCCTCCTTGCAGGCAGGAGTGCCTTTGGAATTATTCACAGGCTCTTTTCGTTCTGTCCCTGCTCTGTGTGAGACCTGTGTTGAGTGTTCTGCGTCCATTATTCCCTAATCCTTTCAATGGTTGTACAAGGTAAGTTTATTACCCCCATTTTAGAGATGAAGACTCGCCAGGCTCAGGGAGGTAAAGTGACTTCCCCAAGGTCACACAATCAGTAAGTGGTGGAGTTAGGTTTCCAGTGAAGGTTTCTCTGCTGGCACAGCTGCTCTCTGCCTGCCACACACCATCTCTTGTGACCCAGACAGAAAAGAACTGGAGGGCCTTCTAGAGAAGCATTCTTAACTTTCTTTCATAGTCTTCCAGTGAGGAAATTCCCCATGTCTTTCAAGCCTTAACACACCTTTCCTTCTTCCAGCAAAATCAGCTAGGTTTTTGCTCACCCAGGTGCTCTGTGGGACTGTGGTGCCGCTGGGCTGGCTCCCTTCCTCCATTTTCTCTCTCTGGGTGAACCTGAGCAGTGAGGGCTACCTCAGTTACCTGGGAAACCCCCAAGGCCCTCATTTTTGGTTTTGGGCCTCCATGGCCTGATCAGCTTGCATCCTTGGCTGTGGTCAAATTCAGCAAAGATGGGTCTGTGTAGGCTGGCTGCTGTGGGTGCTCACTCTGGCTCGGGGGCTGGGAACCCAAATGCCTCTAGGGCCCAGGGAGCAATGGAATGAGTGAGGTGGGCCAGGGAGCTACTCAGCTACAGTCTATGTCACTATGTGAGAATGTAGACTTGGAATGACCAGATAATTTTCAAGATGAACCAAGAATCCAGACTTTTATGTAAAATCTCCCAGGTTTTAAATTTGACAACTAATCAGAATATTTTAAAAAATTGATTGTGGGCCAACAAAACATGCCCATGAACTGTGTCCAGCCTGAGAGTCACAAGGCCATGACCTCTGGTCCATGGTAGTGATGGCAGTTTTGCTGGGCCGCTCCCAGGCTTATGTAGATGGAGCGCCATGGGCTGGTTTCCATATTTGAGCCTCTTGAGGCTGCAAACTGCTGGCATTTGGTTTGTCACGTGCAGCTGTGTACACCAGTCTTGAAGTATTTTCACTTCCTTCATCAGTTTTGCTTCTCCCTTGGCAATGCTAGGGCGATCGCATCATCCCGGTCTTACAGGCAAAGAAATTTCAGCTCAGGCATGGGAACAGCTGGGATGGGGCCACACAGCCTATCAAGGTAGACACAGGATTTGAACCCTGGGCTCTGCCTTCAGTGCTCTGTTATGCCACGCTGCATCTCAGAAGAGGGCATCCTCATCTCCTCCCAGCCTCTGAGGTGTGGCCAACTCCCTTGGAAGGACAGACACGAGTACAGTAGATACTGAGCCACATAGGGCCTCTCTGCCTACAAGCTGAGACCCCAGTCTCTGTTGTCATGTTTGCAGTTCCCAAGCTCTGGGTTCCTGGCCCAGTGTCAGGGTTGGGTCACAGAGGTGCTACCTGTAGGCAAGGGTGCCAAGGCAGGGGATTAGCCGAGCTGAAGATGGGGCTCTGGTCAGCTCCATGCCTGGCTGACTGTGGTAGCAGTCCCTCTCAGGCCTGAGTTCATGTGTCTTGGTGTGCGAGGAGTGTAAAATTGTTACCAGGGCCTGCCTGAAATGCCCTTCCTGCCAGGGCAATGGGCTTTGCAGTCGTCTGGGCTTCACAACCACCTGGCTAACCAAACTGGGCCCAAACCGGCCCCAGCTCCTTATCTGGAGGATGGGGATGGCAGCAGCCACGTCCTGGGTGTCACTGAGATAATGAATGTGAAGAGGCCAGCAGTGGGCCTGGCATGTGCTGGGCATGCAGGACAGGTTCGCAGTAACTTCTCCCACCCCATCCTCTGTATACCACGTTCTCCCTCCCTCTGCTATCCCTTGGTCTGAGTCCCTGTCCCTTCACTTGACCAGCAGCTCTGGCCTTCTGTCCAGAGACCCTTATGACCCGGAGCCCCTGCTGTCTGGGATTCGCCCTGCCCATTCCAGAGCCCTGACCCATGCTTCCGTTTCCTGTCATTCACATGGATGTATGGATCCTCGTCTTGTTTGCAAACCACCCTGCGAGGGCCAAGAGCTGGGTGATGGCTTCTTTCTCAGGGCCTTTCTGGTGAATGGTTGATACTTCCCAGGAGTGAGTGGGATGCAGACCCAGCTCTTGAGGTATTCCCTGTCCTACAGCTGAAAGACCAAACAGGGAACGGGGCATCTCCAGGCAGCCTAACAAGTTTTGGAGCTGTTGCGTGCCAGATGACAAGACAGGTGCAACCGCTGGAGCTGCACACGGGCAGCCAGAGCACAGTCCTATCCCTGTCATATCCCTGGCTTCTTGTCCGGCCCTGGGGACTGAGGTGGCCTGGAGCTAACCTGTACAGCAAAGTGACAGTGAGGCCATGGAGCTGAGAGTAAGTGTGGGGGCAAGAGCTTTGAGGCTGTGTTGCAGGCCCCTTGCGGGAAGAAAACAGGACTCTCGGCAGCTCAGGATGGGAACACAGGCTGGTTGCAGAGGGAAGGGCACTGAGAGGTGAGGCTGAAGAGGCCTTGGCAGGCACTCGTCCCAGAAGCCATGATCTAGGTCAGTTCTCAAAGTGTGCTCTCTGGACCACAACATCAGTATCTGCTGGGAATTTGTTAGAAATGCAAACTCTCGTGTCCAACCTCAGACCTACCGAAGCAAACACTGGGAGCAGAGCCCAGAACCCTTTTTTAACCAGCCCTCCCTGTGGCTCTGATGCTCATTCAAGGTTGAAAGGCACCCACCTAGGGGCACCTGGGTGGCTCAGTCATTAAGCGTCTGCCTTTAGGTCAGGTCATGTTCACAGGGTCCTGGGATCGAGCCCTGCATTGGGCTCCCTGCTCAGCAGGAAGCCTGCTTCTCCCTCTCCCACTTCCCCTGCTTGTGTTCTCTCTCTCCCTGTCTCTCTCTGTCAAATAAATAAATAAATTCTTAAAAAAAAAGAAAAGAAAAGAAAGGCACCCATCTAAACTGTCTTAAAGAGCTGGGCTGCCTCCTGAAGTTGTGGGGAGTTGTCAGAGGGTTCAGGCAGGAGAGGGCCTCGGGGAAATGGGCAGTGTGGAAAGTGGGTAGGCTGGGCAGGGGCACAGCATGGAAGTAGAGAGAGCAGTAGTAAGCACAGCAATAGGGGCCCAGGTGAGAGATGATGGTCACTTGGCCAAGGCAGTGGCAGGGGACCAAAGGAAGTAGACAGATGAAGGCACAGTGCACTGAGGGTAAAAAGAACAGGATTTAATTTTTTTTTTTTTTTGAGGGTGGGGGGACAGGTGGGGAGGAGGGTTGGAGAGAGAGGGAGAAGCAGACTCTCTGCTGAGCAGGGGGCCGATGTGGGACTAGATCCCATGACCCTGAGATCAGAACTGAGCCAAAGGCAGATGCTTAACCAACTGAGCGACCCAGACACCCCATAAAAAAACAGGATTTAGTGGATGGAGTAAATGTTGGGCCCTTTACTGAGATAAAGTATCCAATAGATCTTTGGGGTCTAAGACTGGAATGCTGAGGTTCTCTGTGCAGAGAAGCAATGTGGTAGGTGCCCCCAGCAGTGTGCCAGGCCCCAGAATAAGAGATCTGTGTGACCTTGGGGACCACTGGATCCCTGTGAGCCAAGTGCTCTCATCTGTCAAATGGGAGGAATGCTAACCTAGTTTGTAGGATGTCTGAGAATGGTTTGTGCCTTAAGAGTGCCTTGAGGACACACACATCTCTGCGTCCCCAGCTCAGAGGCAGCCATCATCAGCACTGATGTCTGCTGGGCATCTCCAAGTCCTTTGCATGAACTAGCTCAGTTTTCACCATGGTCACTGACAAGGAAACTGGCATCACAGGGCTTAAGAAACCTCCTAGGGTTTCACTTTTGTCCTGCTGCTATACTCCCAGTGAGTGTGTGGCCTAAGAAAACCATACAAAGCAAAACACTCACAAATTCTACAAATAAATCAAGATGGAATCCAGAAAAATGTTCAAATAACCTGCAAGAAGGTAAGAAAAGAGAATGATGAAACAAAACAAATCATAAAATGGCAGACTTGAGGATGAGTCCATCTGGAGTCATCACCCCTAGCACACAGCTGGAGCTGGACAAGTGCAGTATTTGTTCTGGAGGGGATGGGGAAGGTGCAAGGCTGTAAGAGGCTGCAGGCTGGGTCTGCACTGAAGGGTTCTCCAGATAGGCAGGAGCATGCACAGAAGCGTGGAGGAAGCTTAGAGAAGCCTGGCTTGTCAGGAAGAGCATCTGCAAAGGTCTGAATGACCCTCCTAACAGTCATGTACCGAGCACCTACTGTGGATTAGATGAGATGTACTGAGCAACTCCTGTGGGCTAGACAAAGGCAGGAGGGAGGCCTCAGGCAGGACCCATGCCCTTGGCCTGCCAGAGCACCACGGAGTGAAGTAGCAGCCCAGGAGGGAGTGTTTAGCGTCAAACCCCTGCCCACTCAAACTGGGTATTGGCACCAGTGTGATGACAGAGAGCCTTCTTCTCTTGGACCTGCAGCGGCCTAGTCTGTAAACTACGGCAGTGGTTCCTGCCTCCTGACTGAGGAGCCACATTGGCGCCTAGAGGATCTTGGGTATGGCCTGCCGTCACCCACCCTAACTCCCACTCAGCTGAGCTGGGCCCCTCAGCGTTGAGTCTGTCCTTTGTTCCTTGTTAACGTTGGAGCTGCCATCCGGTTTCTCTACCCTATAGCCGTTTCCTACTCTTGAGCTGAGGGCTGGTGGCCAGAAGCACCAGGGTCTTGCTGGGAAGTAACAGGAAGGTGTGTTTTGGCTACAAGTTGGCCAGTTAGCCCAGTGTCTCCATGGCTGCCAGGTCCTTCCATATCAAGAGCTCACAGGCACCTGGCTTTTCATTTACATTTCAGTGGCCATCTGAGGGAAGGTATTTTGACTATGGATTCAGACTCAGGCTAAATCCTAGCTCCTCCCCTTACTAGCTGTGTGACCTGGGGCAGGTCATTTCTCTGTCTGAGCCTGTCTCCTCATCTATCAAGTGGGCCCCCGCTGAGCAGGTGGTGTTGCATGTCACATGAGATTCTGAATGGAAAAGGCCTAGAACAAGGCCTGACATGCAGTAGATAGTTCTTGGCAGGTATTTCTCTTTCTAATTCAGCTAAACTCCATCACCTCCAGCCCCAGAAGTACCTTTTCTGATCTGGAGCTGTTCCTGCCGTGCAGGCCAAGGGGCCCCCTAGTCAGTGCCAGCTTCCTCAGAGCATTCCTGAAAATTCCTGTGGGCTCAGGAAAAAGGAGAACAACAGATTTAATTAACTCCCAGTGACTGGCAGCATCGTGTTTTTATCTGGGCCGCGTCGCCATGGCAGCCTCATGGCAGGGTTGTGGAGGGGGCGGGTGGAGCTATTGTTCTTGCTATTGTCTGTTCTGGAACACAGGCCCAGGAGAAAGGGACTGGCACGGGGACCAAGTGGCACATGGCACAAGGCAGCCACAGAATCAGACAGGAGCCATCTGGGGAGAAGTGTGGGGTGGCCCCTGGCCTGGCTTCCCCCCAGCTTGCTGTCAGAAGAGTCTGAGACAGGTTGATGTGGAGCCCCCTGCTTGGGGCTTAGGCCCGCCATGGCCCCCAGAGCTAAATGTGTATGTGCACTGGACATGCTGAGGAAGGGGGGTATGTCCATGGGGCTCTTGGAAGAGGCCCACGAAGTAGCTCAAGCAGCGGCACTCTCCCACCCTGGTTAGGATTTTGTGGCCAAGCTTGGGTTCAGATTAAGGCACTGCCATCTGCCATTTACACAGCTAATTGCTGTCCCCCTCCCTCATCTGTAAAATAGGAATAACTAGAGTTACCCCAAAGGGTTGTATGTGAAAGCCCCGGGTAGTTATAAGGCATTCAAGAAGGGCACACTTCTGTTCTGCGGGGGTGGGGAACAGTCGCCTGCCACCCGTCACTCCGCAGTCAGGGCTCCCTCCTACATACCTCTTAGGATGCAAGGTTCCCCTCTAAACCCTGGCTGTGGAGAGGAGGAGGCAGAACTAGACGTGCCCATCTGGAGTGATGAGAGACCAGGTGATACAGTAGCAAACGAGCTACTTTTCCTACCCTCTGCAGAAACGGAAAGGAATTGAGGGGAAGCGATGCGGAGCACAAGAGCTAGAAGGGTAGGGCCAAGTGGGGCTGCGAATTGATAGGAGGCTGGGGAAACGGAGACAGAGCTGGGATCTGACAGGCGGAGGCGCTTAGAAGAAAGGAAAAGAGGGAACGGCCCACGCCCGGCGGTGCAGACAAAGGCAGGCCAGTGGCACGCAGTAACAGCAGGAACGACCCTGCCTGAGCCCCCTCTACGCGAGCGGCGACAGCCGGGAGGCCGCAGTGCGGGCCTAGATGCTCCATGCTTTGGGCGGCCAGGGATAGGAGCCGGTACAAGGCCTAGAGCACCAGGGGCTTCCGGGCTTATGCACTGGCCTGAAGCTGGGCGTCAGTGGGCTGCTTGTGGGGCTGTAGGACGTGGGCCACCCTTTCCCCGCCACCCAGCAACCGCGCCGAGAAGCCTCTTCAGCGCCCCAGGGGTCTATCCACGGGCCTCTGAAACCCTTTACGAAATGGGGTACCCTCTGGGGCGGCGAACCTTCCGTGCGCACTGAAGCTGAGTCTGGCTTTCGCACGCCCTCTGCTGGTGCGCCCGGAGTCCCCTAGGCTCAGCGGCGGCGGCGGCTGCCGGTTCTCAGATCCGGGAAAACCCTACCGGGGAAACCTCGAGGTGTGACGTCATCCTCCTCGGTGACGTCACCGGCCCCCCGGGGAGTGCGGGGGTTCCCGCAGAAGAGGCTTCCCTGGAATTGCGCAGGGCACGGGCGCCGTCTGGGAAGTCGTCCGGGACTGCAGTGCGCCTTCACCGTGCCCTGTGTCTGTCCTACAGGTCCCGCGCGGCCCCGGGTGAGGCCTGCCCGCGCGCCCACCGGCGCCATGGGAAGGAGCGGGCGCCGCTGCTGCTGCCCCCCGCCGGCGCGCGCACGACTTGAGCCCCGCCGCGGGCAGCCCCCGGCCGCAGGTCCCCGAGTGACACTGGCGGCGCCTGGGAGCGTGGCGCGGGCCCGGGGCCACGTAGAGGAGCCCAGTGTCCAGTGAAGCAGCCGAGGACCCGCCGCCCCGCCGCCGCCATGGTTATGTCCCAGGGCACCTACACGTTCCTCACGTGCTTCGCCGGTTTCTGGCTCATCTGGGGTCTCATCGTCCTACTCTGCTGCTTCTGCAGCTTCCTGCGCCGCCGCCTCAAACGGCGCCAGGAGGAGCGACTACGTGAGCAGAACCTGCGCGCCCTCGAGCTGGAGCCCCTGGAGCTCGAGGGCAGCCTGGCCGGGAGCCCCCCAGGCTTGGCGCCGCCACCACCACCGCAGCGCGGCCGCCTCGAGGCGCCGGCGCACGCGCATCAGCACGTGCACGTCCACCCGCTGCTGCACCACGGGCCGGCGCAGCCGCACGCACACCCGCACGCACACCACCACGCGCTTCCGCACCCGCCGCCGGCGCACCTCTCAGTGCCGCCGCGGCCTTGGAGCTACCCGCGCCAAGGTAAGTCCCGACCTCCGCCGGGGGCAACGCGGGCTACTCAGAGTGGGCGGGATCTCTGCAGACCAGCGGGTATTCCACTGGACAGCCTCCCGGAGAACCTTGGAGGGAGAACCTTGGAGGGAGAACCTTGGAGGGAGCGGGCTGGGCCTGGGGTTGGCGGCGGGCCAAGGCCTCCGCGGGAGGCCGGGAACGGGTAGCCTCACCCCTCGGACCGCTTCCCACTCTGCAGCGGAGTCGGACATGTCCAAGCCACCGTGCTATGAAGAGGCGGTGCTGATGGCTGAGCCGCCGCCGCCCTACAGTGAGGTGCTCACGGACACGCGCGGCCTCTACCGCAAGATCGTCACGCCCTTTCTGAGCCGCCGCGACAGCGCAGAGAAACAGGAGCAGCCGCCGCCCAGCTACAAGCCGCTCTTCCTGGACCGGGGCTACACGTCGGCGCTGCACCTGCCCAGCGCTCCACGGCCCGCGCCACCCTGCCCTGCGCTCTGTCTGCAGGCGGACCGTGGCCGCCGGGTCTTCCCTAGCTGGACCGACTCGGAGCTCAGCAGCCGCGAGCCGCTGGAGCATGGAGCTTGGCGTCTGCCGGTCTCCATCCCCTTGTTCGGGAGGACTACAGCCGTATAGAGGGGCGCCCGGCGTTCCGGGCCCCACCCGCGGACTCGTGGCCTGATTGCGGGGCTTTTTAAATGCTTCCCTTGGACTGGCGGGGGGGGGGGGGGAGGGAGGGATTTCTTACCCCGTTTGTTACATTTTGAGGATAATAAAGGTGTGTGATCTGGTTTGGTACAAGCGGAGGGGACACCCACTGCTTGCGCCCAAGGTTCTGGTAGCAAGGCGTGCCTGGGCCTTGGTGGGACAGAACCGAGTGTGCCTTTTGGCTACAAAGTGGCCTGAGCGTGTGGAACCTAACTTCATAGGCTGGTTCCCCTGGAAGCTCCAGGGCCTACCTTCCCTGCCTGTCAGATCATGGGTAGGGGCGGCCCCAGTGACCTTGTAGGTGGGAAGAGTTGGGAATAGGGGTCAGGGCAGGCGGCACACCCCAGATCCGCCCGTGGAGGCCCGGAGCAGCAGGCCCGAAGGGATCTGGATTTCTTTATTAACAGACATGAGCACGACCCGTTACAGAAGTTTGTGCTTTCCAAAAAACAGTTACTGAACGTGAAAAAGGAACCCAAGCAAAGAGGGAGGAGTCGGGGAGGGGCCGTCCAAGCCCCGGGCCCCACCGATAGTCGATAGCCCTGACCAGATCCGCGCCTAGGGCCTCCAGCTTGGGACCTGCCCAGCAGGAGGGGGGCAGGAAAGGGCCTGGAAGCTGAGGGGCCCCAGCTGGGCCTACTTCCTTTGGGCCAGGCGGGGAGGGGTCAAGAGAAGGGCGGGGAGGGGGTCCCAGGGAGCCAGAGCCCACGAGCCATTTATTGCCATGTTTTAAAATTCGTGCAAAATATCTGAAGCCCTGGACAGAGAATACAAAGTGATATTTTTCCAAGAAACATAAAACTAGGAAAAGAGGTGGGACATTTTCCCACCAGAGCTCCCCCGACGCCAGGCCCCAAGTAGGGTGAGGCCTCCACCCCGGCCAGCTTGAGTGAGCAGGGAGGACTAAGCTACAATCTGGACCGGGCGGGGACGGGGTAGAATTTGCAACAGCGTCTCAACTACCAACGGGAGGAAAACCAGTCAACTGTACAAGTCTCCTATCAACTTTAAAAAAAAGAGAAAAGCTGTAAAAGTCGGGCCCTGTGGGTAGGGAAGCGGCCAAGTCCCGGGCCAGGGCCGGAATCCGGAGTGGGTGCCAGGCGGAGCTGCTGCGAGTGCAGGCGCGACGGGCCGTCTGGCCAGAGGCCGGCACAGGTGGGCGGCCTTCGCAAGGGCAGCCTGAGGGCTGGCGCCCCGCTAATCACCGCCCTCGAAGCCCTCCTCCTCTTCTGGTACTGGGTCTGCATCCCAGCAGGTGATGTCGATTTCTGTGATGTTGGAAAGGGAGGGGAGTTAAGGAGATGGCCCAGCAGATCCATGGCTGTGTCCCCCAACCCCTGGAAGCTGTGGTTGTGTGTGTATGCAAACACGCTTGAACCCAGCACCGCTATGTGACTGTGTGTGCGTGCACGCGCATGTTCACACTTGAACCCAGCACCCCTGCAGGAATCTCCCCCCCCCCCCATCGCCCACCCCAGTACTACCTGGAGGTTTGTTGTAGAACATAGGAGGCGGGGCCTTTGCGCACAGCTCTTCCGATTGGGCGAACTCCTCCTCCTGTGATTGGCTGAAGTACCCCTCACTGGCCTGCAGGAGGAAAGCTCCAGGTCACTGGGCCCCACCCAGGAGGACTAGCGCTGACCTACCAGGCCATTGCTCGTTTCCCCAGCAACCAGTGATTCCATCAGTGGTTTCCAGGGAAACATATGCCTGCCTTGGACAAAAAAGCAGAGCTGGCCCAAGGAGGAAGACGGAATGGAGCTTCCCTCCAGTAACGTGGGTCACAGAGAAAGCGGGTACCCCCTGGTAGAACCCTGAGCACCACCCCTCCCACCAGGATGTCCCTGCCCCACCTGGGTCCCCTCCTTCTGGGTGGTCTCGCCATTGGTCAGCAGATGGGGCTCTGGCTCTGGCTCCAGCTCTGGCTCCTGCTCCAGCTCCTCTAGAGCCGAGGGCAGAGTTGGGACCTGGGGGGCAGCTAGGGGCTCCCCTTCTATTTCCTCCTCTGGGTCACAGAAGGTAGCTGGCGGCTCAGGCAGCTCATCAAAATTGAGAAGGTTGGCACAGCCTTTGCCTGCCAAGGGCAGTGGCTCCTCAGCCACCTCATCTAGCAGGGGCACCTCGGCACCCACGGGAGGTGTGGGGACCCTAGGCTCAGCCTGGGCTCTGGAGGCCTCCTCCCCGTTGCCAGGCCATAGGTCAATGAGGCTGGCAGCGGTGGGGGTGATGGCATTGGCAACAGCGGTGTCAGCAGTGGCAGTGTCGGCTTCAATGGCATCGGCTGCCGGGGTGTCTGCTGTGGCGGTGTTGGCCACGGCAGGCTCCAGAGGGGCGGCCAGGACAGCCTGCTCTGGAGATGCCATGAACATCAGGTCCTCCGTGGGGCTGCCCTGCCCCGGCGGAGGCTCTGGGGCCTGCGGGGGCTCCTCCACGGGGCCGGCCCAGGCCGGAGGGGCTGCTGCTCTGGCCTCTTGGCTGGTCTCTTCGCCATCCAGGCCAGGCCCGGGCTCCTGGGTCTCTGTCATAGCACACATGGAGGAAAGACATGGGGTCAGCTCCCTCAGAAAAGGACGCAGGCCCAGGGCAGCCAACCTACTCCGCTCTGCCCACCTGCTGGGGAGTCAGCGGCTTCCAAAAGAGAAGAGCACCTTTCAGCACACCCCCTGGGCCCTGCTGCCCCTTTATCTCCTAGGGTTTTTGATCTGCTCAGCAGCCCAGGAGGAAGGCCCGATCCCCATTCCAGGGAGACACACTGAGCTTTAGAAACGGCAGGTCCCACTGCAACACCAGGGCTCCTCCCTGCCACAGCTGCGGCTCCTCCCTGCCACAGCCATGGCCCGTGCAGTACGATCTGGGTGATCATCGGGCTCAGATCCCCGAGGAGCCGTTACTGTGGCCACGTGGGGGTCTCGGCCCAGGGACTAGTGGGAGCCCTGGTGCAGCTAGGGTGCAGCCCCTCACTCACCTTGAGGGGGTGGCGGTGGCAGTGGTGGAGGCTGCGAGGATGTGACCTCATCCAGAGCCCGCTCAATGTGTTCAGCGACAGGGGTGGAAGCCGTGCTGGAGTCAGATGGGCTCCGGGTGGGGATGGGGGTAGGTGCCATCCTCCGGTGGCTGTCCAGGTGGCTGCCTGTGGAACAAACCCCCAGGCTGGTCAGGGAGGGCCAGGGAGCCAGATGGGACCAGGACTGTCCACCTTGGGATCTGGCCA
Source organism: Ursus arctos (assembly GCF_023065955.2). Lineage (NCBI taxonomy): Eukaryota > Metazoa > Chordata > Mammalia > Carnivora > Ursidae > Ursus > Ursus arctos. Next base: position 63,024,880 of record NW_026622819.1, read on the forward strand.
GCACCTCCTGTGTGGAGTCTGGGTGGGGGCTGGGAGCCCCCCCAGGCCCCTCGGGGGCCAGACCACAGCTCCAGATCCTATGGGCCAGAGCCCCTTCAGGGCCAGGGGAAAGAGACAGGTGCACCTGCTCTGGGGACAAACACCAGAGATCAGCGGTCAGGCTGGGGGAGTGGGGGGGGCACTGCTGGGAAGCGGGGCCCTCCTTACCCCTCCCACTGAAGCCTGGGGCTGCTACCTACATGGGAGGGAGGAAGAGAGGTTTGGGGTGCGGTGACAGGTGATATAGGGAAAGGGAGTCCGTGGAGGGGAGGAAGAGGAAGAGGAGGAGGAGGAAGGCCCACTGTCCGATGCCTTTATGAAAGGGCAGTACGGACGACCTGCCGAGAGAGACAGACAGAGAGAGACAGAGGACAAGAGAGGGTCAGTCTCCCCCACCCCCACCCCAAGGCCTCACCCGCCCCCAGAGCTGGCCCTAGAAGTCCAAACTGCCCTCAGCTAGGCCACAGCCTCAAGCCACAGATGACTCCCACCAGCACCAGGCACGCACAGCAATGAGCCTGCCACGCCAAGCCAGCCTCTGAGCATCACGGGACAGCGGGCCCCACCCCTGGAACCCCAGCACGGGGCCAAGCACACAGCAGGGGCAAACACACGGAGCAGCGGGCAGAGCGGGAGGGTGCTTTGTGGAGGGAGGCAGAAGCTGCACAGGGACGATCCCAGCAGCGAGCACTGGATGCAGGTTCCGGGCTGCTCAAACTCAGGGCCAGGGTCAGAGCCCGTCCCACATGCACCCGCAGCCCTTCAGGCAAGACCTAGTTCAACCCCAGCGGGGCCGCTCCCTGCAGCCATGGGGGTGCCTCAGTCCATGCCAGGGCTGCCCGGATGACCTCTAGCACTACCCATTGCTCAGCCAAGGCCAACACCGACCCTGGCCTGAGCCCCTCTCAGTCCTGCCCCCTCGGAGTCGGTGGGTGAAAGCACCCTTGATGAATGGCCTTGCCTTCTCCAAGGGGTCCTTGGGCAAGGCTTCCCTTCCAAGAAAGAGTCGCAGAGAGGCTCAGGCCCCAAACCTGAGAAGTGGGGATCAGGTGGGGGTGGGACCTGGGACTACCTGGCCGGTGGTTGAAGGGCGAGGGTGCATCGCAGCTGCCTGCAGAGGCCGATGCAACTCGTTCCTGCTGCTTGAAGAATTCCCGTGGGTTGTCAGGCCGCTGGGCAATAATGGCCGCTGCCTCCTAAAGGCACAGAGAAAGGGTCAGGGCGGGCCCAGCCGAGACGAGCCCTGCACACCTCACTTGCCCTCTTCCCAGCTCTCACCTCTACCTCCGACTCTGACTTCTTCATCTGGGTCTCCTCCTCCTCATCCCGCTGGTCACCCTGGAAACCAAAGGGACAGTGTCCTGGGCTCCCCACTCCCCCTGAGCTCTCGGCCTTCTTACAGGCCCCATGTTTTCTCCACAACCTGGCAGGAAGGGGCTTGGAGGTGGAACCTCTGCTCCCTTTGCCACCCAGTCATGTAGCTCCTTCTCTCCACCTGCAAGGCCCTAGGTCACCTCATCTCCAGCTCAGACAGGCCCCTCGGTACCCAGCTCAGCTCCTCCTGCCCCTTCATCCCCAGATCCAACCCGGCATCCAGGGCCATTCAGGAGTGCTCCCTGCTTTGTAGCTAACTGTTCTTGACACCCAGCACCCAGTCAGCCACACCGCCATCACTGCTGCCCTGATCTTGGCATCATGATGGAGGGCTTCTCCTTAGTCACCTGTCTCCTTGCTATCCTCTCGTACAAGGATCTTTCCAAAATCCAAATCAGACCACGATTTTTCCTAGCCTAACATCCCTTAGGGGGTTTCTCACCAGTATAGTGAGTACTAGCTGAGTGTGGCCCACACGCAGCTTTTGTTTTGCCAGTGTGGTATTTTTAAAACATATCAGTTGCTACCACTTAAATATCAGGAGTTTCATACCAAAACCAGGATCTCCGGTTTCTCTTAAAATGCCAGAAGCCCTGGCCACAACAGACATGCCCCAAAGCAACTACTGGCCAGAGCTGTGCTGCAGGGGCCTTGACCCCAGGCACGTGCTGCCCGGCTCGCTGCAGTCCCCACCATTCCCTACTGCACTGCACCGGCTAACTGCACTGCAGTTTTGAGGCTGCGACGCCAGCAGTAAAGGCATGGGGCCCCCTGTTTGTCCCATGTTCCCTTTCCCCTTGTCTGATCTAGCCCATCACCTCTCTAACACCCGCCTCCTGCCCTGACTCACCCACACACCCTGTAGGATGCAGCCACAAAGTCTCCGCACGGTGTAGTCACAGTTCCTGGAACAGGCACACCATTCCCCCCCCACGCCTTCGCATGGGAGCTCGATGTCTCCTGCCCCAAATGCCCATCTCCCACCCCAGGTCCACCTCTTCCCGCTTCCAGCCTCAGCTTGGGCACTGCCTCCCGGGGAAGAGGTCCCTTGCCCATTCAGGTCATTTCTGGGTCTCCCTGAGGTGGTCCAGGCACACACCACAGATGACACTGTATCCTAACTTCCGTTTTCTGGGATCCTTGCCCCCACCCTCTGTGGGTGACACAGAGTGAGAAGTCAGGTCTGTGTGTGAGCGGCCAGCACAAGGTTCAGTTGGCACACGTTGGTTCAACTGAACTCACTACAGCAAACTTTTTAACCAGTGCTGCCCCTGCTGCTAGTGTGGCAAATGGGGCAGGGGGCTGACGCCGAGGGGAGAGGGGAGAGCGAGCTGCGGGTGAGGAATGGGGCAGGGGGCTGACGCTGAGGGGAGAGCGAGCTGCGGGTGAGAAATGGGGCAGGGGGCTGATGCCGAGGGGAGAGGGGAGAGCGAGCTGCGGGTGAGAAATGGGGCAGGGGGCTGACGCTGAGGGGAGAGCGAGCTGCGGGTGAGAAATGGGGCAGGGGGCTGATGCCGAGGGGAGAGGGGAGAGCGAGCTGCGGGTGAGGAATGGGGCAGGGGGCTGACGCCGAGGGGAGAGCGAGCTGCAGTAAGGTGGGCAGTTACACACATACCTTGGGATACATTAAGAGAGTGGCCCTTCCAAGTACCCCCGAGAGGGCTGTCACTCTAACCACAACTCTGTGTCTTTCAGAACGAAAGCTCAAGTCCTCCTCTGACCTAGCTCTCTTTCCAATCAAATTTCCCCTGCTCCTCAGCCCATTGGGCTCCAGTCAGGCTCCCTGCCTTCCCATAAATTATATCCCACCAGCCTCTGCTGGTATTCCAGCCCTGCCTGGGTGACCTCACTAGATTCCTCTGCCTCGTTCAAAAAAAGGACTAGAGGCAAGCTCACCACAAAAGCCTAAACTACCAACAAAGTGCAAAACATTGAAACAAATTGGGGCTACGGGTAGGAAAGCGAGATCAATACACTAATCATCGGGTCCAAGGCACTGCTGTCCCTAAGCCTTTTCAGATATATGGGGGCTCCCTGGCAACACAGGCAAAAAGGGAACTCAGACAAGGAACACAATTCTTAACAGAGAAGAGAAAGCAGAACAACAGCTTAAATAACGAGAAAGCACTTTATGGTTCTAAATTCCAAAGTGCTCACATGGGACCTTCTTTAGAGGGCCTGAACTCGTAGGGTCACCACCCTGACCTGCCAGAATATCAGTGTCACTGTCCCATGAGCCACACTTGAAGGGCCAGATGAGACTATAATATAATGGTGTGAGACTTGAAGACTTTGCCTGAAACGCTGACACCTGGTGAAAATGAGTGATCACTTCAGGGGACTCACCATACTAATATTCTTTCAACTTTTGTGTGCGTGCGAAATTTTCTGTCAAAATAAGCTTTTTCAAAGCGACCTTGCTCTGAATGGATAAACAAAATGTGGTATATACATACAGTGGAATATTATTAACCTTGAAAAGGAAGACATTCTGACACCTGGATGAACCCGGAAGACAGTGTGCTAAGTGAAATAACCTAGTCACAAAAGGAAAAAAAATTACAGTTCCGTTCAAATGAGGTACTTAAGAGTAGTCAAATTCAAAGAAAGCAGAAAGGCAGTTGCCAGGGGCCCAGGGGAGGAGAGAATGGGGAGGGAATGTTTAATGTGGGCAGAGTTTCAATACGGGAAGATGAAAAAACAATTCTGGAGATGAACAGTGATGACAGTTGTACAATGTGGATTTGTTGGGACTCTTAATGCCACTAAACTGTACACTTAAAAATGGTGAAGATGGCACATTTTATGGACATTTTGGCACAATTCAAAACAAACTTGATCCCTCAATTACTTTTGTAAAAAGCCTTGCCCACCTGTTCTCCACTGTTTCTAACCCCTGGCACGTGGCAGGTGGCAAAGGTGCGCTGAATGAGCAGTTGCAGCTGAGCTCCCTACCTGCACGTCCTCCACTCCCAGGGCCGATGTGGCTGGAGTGAACTATGACAGCCACTTCATGCCAGGGCCTGCAGGGTTGTCTGGTGTCCACCCTCCCAGCCTCCTGTCTGGGTCCTCATGGCACAACTGGCCATCACAGTCCCAGTCCAGATGAGTACCACCCACCTCCCATTCAGAACTATACCACGCTCCAGCCTAAATGACCTTAGCTATTGTGGAAATACAAAATTCCAGTCAAAGCATGAAGTCTCAACTCCAAGATGATTTCGTGGGCCACCCCAATGTTTGGGGGTCAGCCAGCACCCTTGGAATGACACACACGTGTGCACAGATGCTCCAAACGCCAAACTCATTCATGTGGCTCTGTGGTGGGGGTCAGGCCTCCAGCCCCCGAAGTGCAGGAAGCATGTCTAACCCACCCCAAGCCTCTCCTGTTCCACTGGGAGGGGCAGGGGGGCCTGGTCAGTGAGGGTCAGGGTCAAGGTAGATTTTCTCTTTCAGTCTACAGAAGACACTTCCTCAAGGAAGTCTCTCTCCACAGCCAGGGAACAGAGACCCACATGGTCGGGTGACAGGCCTAATACTCTGTGACACTCCATGCCCATGCAGAGAGGCTCCAAACACCCAGAACTGTCCCTAAGCCGATGACAACCCCCTCCAGACTCCCCTCTGAAGGCCCAGGAACACGGGGACCGTTCTCACTTCCCCTCACCAGGAGACCAGGAGCCCCGGCTAAAAACTCACAAAGATAGACTGCTCCTTCAACCGCCGCTTGGCCTCCTCGGCTTCTAAAGTCTGCTGTTTCCTCCTGGAACGATAAGCCGGCACGCACACCTTAGGGTGGGTCCGCACCAGGCCTGGAGCAGGTGGCCTAGGGTGGGGCAGGGCCAACCTGTGCTCCTCGATCTGCTGTTCCCGCTCTCGGTAGCGCCGTTCCCGCTCCTCCTGCTCCTGCCGCTCCTGCTCCATCCGCTCTTGCTCGAACCTGAGTCTCTCATCCAGGGCCTTCTTCCGCTCCTCCTCCTTCCTCAGCTCCTCCTCCTTCTGCAACCCCCCACGCCAAGGCAGTGCAGGCCCTGAGCTGGGGCCCGCCTCTGCCACTGCCCCTCCAGCCCATCCCCAGACCGGGACGGGGGAGGTTCTGCGTCTGGGAATTATGCCTTATGGCCATAAAGCCGGAAGGGCTCCCTCTTCCGGCTGGGGTAGCACACAAGATGGGACACACTGTTTGAGGAGGGACAGAGGCCAGAACGATGCCTTGGAGAGGGATTAGGGAGGGACAGTGCAGCCTGAAAGCTGGGGCCTGGGTCCGCACCTTGGCCTGCTCCCAGAACTGCTCCCGGTTAATCCGCTTCATTTCCACAGCTGCATCAGTTTTCTGATAGGTGGTGCCCTGCAGAGTCAAACAGCTTCGCGTGAGCGGGGAGAACGGGCCGAGTGCTCTGGGAGCTCCCATCCACAAAGGGTGAGGACTGACTGGCAGAGACGGGGCGGGTGAAGCCCCGGCAGGGCTGGCCTGTCCGAGGCACACACTGACCACCGGCTCGGCGTTCTCATCCTCGCGCAGCCGCAGTCGGTGCAGCACGGGGCTGGAGAGCCGCGCCAGCCCGTTGGAGAGCCGCTGCCCGATGGCGCCCGCATCTATGTCTTCCACGCTGCTGGCGTTCACAATCACATCGACACCCTGCAGCAAGAAGGCGTGTTCAGGCAGCCTGGCTCCATTCCAAGACCACCACCAGCACAGAGACCCAGCCCCTGCTAAGGTCTGGCCCCGCCCCCACGAGCCCGGGCCCCACTCGCACCTGGAAGAACTCAGCCACCTTAGCCACGTGGCTGGCACAAGCGCATTTTCGGGCATCAGGCACATCTTCACCAACCTGCAAAGTATCCAGCAGAGAGGGGGTCGGGAAAGGACAAGAGGGGGCAGCAGCCTGAGGCCCTGGGCTCCCCTGCCAGGGGGCTGGTGGGCTCTCTCTGGTGGTGTCAGTAGGTGAGGTGGGGAGGCGGGTGACTGCTCTGGGGCCTCCCCAGCCCACAGCCGCATACCCAGTTGATGAGCACATATTTTGGCAGAGCGGCCTGGGAGTCCTTGACGCTGCAGAAGCCGTACATCACCTTCTGGTTCTCAAAGTGGCCGGAGAGCTCCTGCAAACCCCCATCTGGGGGAATCAGGAGGGTATCAAGCAAGACTCCCCACCTCCTGAACCCTTACCCTGCAAAGGGCCCGGAACCCGAAGGAAAGACTCGTCTCGTGGGCTCTGCAGGCACACCCAGAGAGCTGGAGGTCCCACACTCTGTGCTGGCGCGAGACAGGGACAGCAGGCAGGAGTAAGCTCTGTCTGTGAACCCCCGGGCTGATTTAGGGCTGAGGACGCGTTTGTTCTTCACACGCCCCGTGTCCCACTCTTGGCGCTTCATCACCGCTCACACAGTGCTATGCCCGGTGAGCTGGGCTCTGGAGAAAGTGGGTGTGATCTGGGCCAGCCCCGCCCCTTCCCTCCTCGCTGTGTGACTTCGCTGTGTGACTTCGGGCAAATCACTCTCCATCTCTGAGGCTCGGTTTTCTCATCCTCAAAGGGCAAGCAAGGCTCCCTCCCGCCCCACCCTGGGGATCTTCGAGATGGCTGGAGGAAGGACACTGGCAGACAAGTATGGGTCGGCTGGCTGAAGGCAGGCAGATGGCCTGGAGCCAGGAGGGTGGGGAGGAAAACAACGGGGGGGGGGGGAGTGGAAGGCAAAGGAATGGCTGGAATTCGTACCTCCTGATGCTGCAAGCTTGAGGTCATCTGAGCCATCCTCGTACGTGTACAGAGCCCTGGGGAGAGGGAGGGGTGGCTCAGAGTACTGACTGGGCCCAGGCGGCCAATTTTGGGTGGGGATGGCTCCGGGGAAGGAGGAGGGACCCAGAGGAGGCGGGACAGGAGTAGGGGTTCTGGTTCAGCACCGCCATGTCATCATGACAGCGGGGCTAGGCACCAATTCTGGCTGGAGCCCAGTGGGGGTAGCCTGGGCCTTGGTAGAGGGACTCGGTAGAGTCAGGTGGGGAGTAGGCAAGGGGGCAGAAATCGCTGCCTGGTCGCTGGCTTTGAGGGAGCCCATGTGTCCCGTTCTCAGAGCTCAGGCCCTGGCAGCCTACAACCCAGTGAGCGGGTGTGAGATGGAGACTCCAAGGCGACGGTTCCTTGGTTACCGTTCCCTGGCTACCACAATCCTCAGCCCCCATTGGCCAGCGCTGGGAACCTACCTGGTGTGTTCTTCAGTACCCACCGCCCCTCCCCCCATGGCAAGGGAGGGGGAGGAGAACCTGGTGCTCTCTTCGCTGGGCATCCCTCGGTAACCATGGCAACCTGACAACTGGCAGATGATGGGCCCACCCTAGCCACATTCTCCTGAGCACAAAGGACCCTGGGGACGTGCCCTTGGCCTCAATCTCCGCCTCTCAGAAATGGGGATGAGGTCACCATGGTCACTCTTGTCACTCTTGTCCAGACTCAGACCCCTGCTGGGCATGTTCTCCTGGCCTTCCAGCCCCTAGGCCTCTGCCAGAGCTGAGGAGGCCCTGGCCTCCTGGGAATGCTGGCCTTTCCTTCTGCCTTAGTTTCACGAGAAAGCTGACCCTAGCAGCCTCCCTCCTTGCTCCTCCTCCCTAGCTTCTTCTGCCCTGGCTTTTTCTCCCTGGCAGCACTGGCACAGCATCCATTTCATGGAAGGGAAGGCAGAGCCGTCTCCCCCTGAGAACCCAGTGGGGCAAGGGAGAAGGACCTCATCCCAGAGGCTCAGAAGGTCTCAAGCCCCTTCCCCATGCTTTCCTTTCCCTACTTCCAGGGAAGGTGGAGGAGTATTGGGGCTAGAAGAAGGGGAGGCAGGGTGATGGAGAAGAGAAAGGGAGGGAGAAACAAGGAGAGAGGAGGAAGAAAGAGAGAGAAAGGAAGTGAAGGGATGAAGAGAAAAATCAAAGAGGGAGGGAGAGACGGAGGGAAGAGGGATGAAGCGAGAGCTGGAAGAGGAAGGAGGGAGGGGGTGGAGAAGGAGGAGGGAAGGAGGGAGGAAGGAAGGAGGAGGGAGGAGAGAGGGAGGAGGAAAGGAAAAGGAGGGCCTGGCCCAGTCTCATGAGGTCAGCACAAGTCATTGCCAGGGCCAAATGGCCCCCTAGCCCCCCCACCCCCCCAACTCCACTTCTCCGGGAGCCCTCCCTCCGGAAAGGGACACAGGTGGGCTGTGGGGCTGGGAAGCTCCTGGTCCAACTGTTGCCTGGGCCCCAACCCTGGCAGCTGCTTCTCAGCACAGCTGTCCCACCACCTGTCTGGCTACCCTAACCCACCACTGGGAACAAAGGGCCCTCAGAGAAGCAGGGGTCTGCCCCTCTCCATTCCACAGACCAGAAACAGAGGCAGAACTCAAAGATCCTGGTTGCCAGACACTGCTCTAGATATCACACCTCCGTGGGACAACTTGTCAGCCTCTCTGAGGGCCCACGAACACCAGCCCTGCTAAGCACCCCTTCCATCCTTGACGCTTGCCTACCCACCTCTGGCCATCTTTTCCCACTAACAGCCGCAGCCCTTGCCTGGCAGAAGCCATACCTAAGTTCAAAGCCTTCAGCAGGCCTTCAAACCCTGAGCTCTGCCCCTGCCTGCCTTTCCAACTAGACCTCCATATCCATACCAAACACCTGGGATGCTGGATGGCTCCCCGGATCCCAAACACAATTCTAGATGTTTCCCACCCGGGAGCCTCTGCATATGTGGTTCCCTCCACAGGAGGGCCAGACCTACTTCTCTACCTCATGGCCCACCCGTGGCTGAAATCCCTCAGGGACAAACACCAGCTCCCAAGGAAGCCCTGCCCTAATCTGCACCTCCCAAGAGCACTTACCATACCCCAGCAGGGATGGCAAGAAGCCTCCGAGCCCACCCCAGAGCTCATTAGATCTGCGCTTCTCAAACACATCAGGGGCAGCCCGGGCCTGAATGGGTGGGAGCTGGTGAAACCACAAGGTATCAGGATGGGGAGCCCAGGAATCTACAGGTTTCTCCAGCTTCAACCCCTAGAGACAGACGATGCCTCTAACTGGAAGCTGTGTGAAGCGGAGACATCTGATTCAGTCAATCAACACCTGTCACTCACTGGGTCCCGGGGCCATCACAGGGCAGCACCCGTAGGTATCTGTGATATTGACACAAACTCTGAGAAACCACCCAGGCCAGAGACACTGGACTAGGGTGCAGTGGGGCTGGAATGTAGCCCCTGCAGGGAGATCCCGCATCCAGCTGCGGTGGGAGACGAAAGGCCGGTGGCCCCTCAGGACAATCCCACTCTCAGCATGCTGGAGCTGGAAGGGCCTTGGGGGTCCCAGATACGGTGCGGTACCATCCCCTCTTTCCCTTTTCAAGAAGACCAGAGAGGGGCAGACACCTGTGTGTGGTCAACACAGTGAGTTGTGTCACATTCAGGGCAACGGTCCATTTCAAAGGCTCTGCCACCTAGGAGTGAGCTCCCCTTAGGAGGCAAGGTAAGGGAGGGCAGTGCCAAACCCCTTGACCAAGACAGCAGCTGTACCCAAGACACCCTCCTCTGGTCTCTGGGTGCAGACTCTGCCCCTGGGGCTTGAGACTCTGCCATGCCCCTGGCTCTGTATTGGGTGCTGGGGGCACTCATGCCCTATTCTGCAGGTTATGACCCTCATATCCTTTTTACAAAATGCTATCTAGGCCCTTGGGAGTGAGCAAATGTGTGTATTTGCGAGGGTGTGTGTGTTTGTGTGTCCCACACACAACCCAGATGGGGGGGTGACGCATGCCAATGATGAATAACTTGCTGTGGCCACATGGATGCTGCTGGGAGGTGGGAGCCCAGGCCTCTGCTAAGCAGGATGTGGCCCAGCAGTGGTTGTGTGGCCCTGCACTGGGCTGCCAGAGCCCTGCTTCTGGGAGGTTACAGGGACATGGGGTGATGGTAGACAGTAACCAGCAGACAAGAGGGCAAGAGGGGGATTTTAAGGTGGGCTGTGCCTCTCTGCAGGCAAGGCCCCTAACCCAAGCCTAGGTCCTCCACCGGGCCAAGCCGGCCACTTGCCCTGAACTCCTCCCATGATCTCAGCCCCCTTGGGGCAGGGCTGGGACAATGGGTGGGCCGCCTGCCAGCTTAGCCGGCGCTGGCCTCTCCTGTGACTGACCTGCAGGACATGAGAGCTTGTCTCCCACGTCCATCCCTCCAGGCCTGGCTGCCCGCCAGTGCTGCAGTACCATGGCATGGACGCCTGGCCATCTTGCCCCGCCTCCAGCCCCCAGGTCAGTGTCCCTACCCAACTGTGCCCTCCTAGGATGAGGGTGAAGCCAGCCCAAGTGAAGTCCCTCAGACCTATCCTTACTCTGTGCCTCAGTTTCCTGCCTGCCAAGAGAAGATCAGGCCTAGAGAACAGAATGGGCACCTGTCCCAGGAGAGAGTATTTTGGGGGAAGAGCATTCCTGAATGGGGCAGTGTGGGACCCCTTTACTTTCCTGCCACCCTGAGACTCCAGCCTGAGAGCAGGTGGTCCATTCCCTCCCACAGCTCAGGGGAAGACAACAGCAGGGGAAGGTGGAGAGGGGAGCTCAGCTTTTCCCCAACCAGGGAGCTAAGAACCTCTGGCCACTGGGCCATGAGGCTTAGGGGCTCACTGGATCTACCTACTCTCTCATTTCTCTTTCCGAGCTCCCTCCACACTTGTGCGCCTGAGAGCTTCCCCTCAGGGACCCCAGCTGGCCACCTAGCCAGGCAGTTCAGTCCCCAGGCATCTCCCAGACCTGCTGTCTGGTCCCCACAATCCCCTCAGGGGTCGAGGAGAGGAGGACTCACCTCTGCCTCCTCCGCGACCCCTGAGGGGAACAGGAGTCGCTTGGTGGTTGCTATGTGGCAATGAACGTCTTTCCATCACACCCCAACTCCGAGAGGCCCCCGGTGGGCGGGGCGCCCCGGCCCCCAGCCCGCTCCGCTCCTCCCCCGCCCTAGCTTTCCTTTGTGCTGTGGCCTGGCCGGGCCGGGCTGGGCCAGACAGACTGCGCTGGCTTCGCGGGCTCGGTCCCCGCCTCGTCCCCGCCCGGTCCTCGCCCGCTCGAAGGTGGCGAAGGTGCCCTTGGCCGCCCCGTGCACACCTGTCCCCCGGGCCCAGGGCGGGAGGGCAGAGGGCGGGGGATGGGCTCCGCAGGGCCATGCGGCCCCGGGCCACACAGCTGGACCCTGCGTCTCCCCGGCCGGCGTCCGGCCACCGCTCCCACCGCGCGACTGGGACCGCCTGTGGGCGCTCGGGGCCCGGCGGTGCCCCGCCTGGCCCGGCCCCTCCCCCGGCGCGCACAAAGGCAGCCCCTCCCTGGCCCTCCCGGGCCGCTGCACCATTTCGGGGTCTCCCCCTCCCTTCCCGGCTGCAGGGCGGCGGAGCCGGGTGGAAACAAAGGCGCGGCGGCGGCGGCGGCGGCGCGGGGACAAAGGGGCCGGGGGGCGGGGGCGGGGGGCTCACCAGTCGGCCGCGCTCTCCTCCCGAATCACCTCCTCGTACGCCGCCAGCAGCTCCAGGCGGTGGCCGCTGAAGCTGACGCCGGCCATGCTGCTGGCCGGACCGAGGGCGAACGGACAGACGCACAGACAGACGGACGTCCAGAGGAAGAGGGAAGGAAAGAAGGAGTCGCCGCCGCCGCCGCCTCGAAGCCTCTGCAGCGTTGCGAGCGGAGCGAGCCAGCGGCCGGGGGAGGGGAGCCGGCCGGCGGGGGGCGGGGGGCGCAGGCTCCGCCCGGCTCGCTCCCTCCGCGCGCTCGGTCCTAGCGCCGCCCTGGCCCGGCCCAGGGGGAGGGCCGCCCCCCCTTCCCGGCCTGCCCCGGGGCGCCCCCACGCCCCTCACCCACAGCCCCTGCGCGCCGCGCCCCGCGGCAGATCTGCCCTGCCGCTCCCCAGGCGCGCCTCACCCACGTCCCAAACCCTCGCCTACTGTGTTCCCAGCGTAGGCGCTCACCCTCTTCCCCAGCCCCATACCCCGCGGCGACCCCACCTCAGCGCGATTCCAGTCTGCAGCCACCGCCCAGGCTCGGGTTCACCCCTCTCCTTTCCAGCTCCTACTCCCAGTCCCAAATCCACTTCATTCCAGTCGGGCCCAGCCCCACTCCTTGCTCAATTTCTCCCCGTCCCAGCCTCACCTCCATCCCTGGTCCATCCCAAACCAGGTTAAATCCATTTCCGTCCCAACCCCCAACCCAACTGGATCAGCCACCCTGGCCCCATCTGCAACCCATACCCACCTCTGAAAGGTCCACTTCTAGTCCATCCCCATCACTATTCACTGCCATCTGTGTCTCCACCCCACATCCAACCCATTTCTTTCCCAGCCTACTCCCAACCCCATGCTCAGTGCGCACCTCCACACAGTCACAATCCGCCTTTGCTAGCAGCACCCCAGTCCAGCCTACTGGATTCCCATGGGGTTCCCAGTTCCCAACCACACCCCTCCATCCCTGCCTCCCTGACCATGCCCAGCCCCAACCCAGCTCAATACCCCAGCACTCCCAACTTCTCCATCCCTGCCCCAGCCCTCTTCTGGGCACCCCCTCCCTTACTAGCTGCCCCCAGGGCCGGCTCAGATGGGGCCAGCCTAGGAAACCTTGCCTTCTCCCCCAAGCCTCAGGCCTCTCAGAGGAATCCCAACTACAGTTCCAGAAGCAGCATCTAACCCCAGACTCCCAGGTCAGGGTTCCTCCAAGGACACTACAGGACCAGCCTTCTGCACCTTTATTTCCCAAAGCTCAGAGCACAGAAATCTCCTACAGGGGAGTGAGCACCGCTGCGAGGGCCTCCTGGAACATCTCCACTCCTTGCTGAGGTGGGACCCTGAATCCCCCTACCTCCCAGCTCTAAGAAGCCTTTTCCACCTCCTACAAAGCCTCCCACTCCCATCTTCTGGGGGGAGGTGACAGAACCAAGCAAGTTTTACTTGGTCCAGTCTGTGAAATGGAGGAGAAGGTGGTCCCCAGCTGGGCCTCTGAGTTCTGAGTTGGGTAATCAATTACACCAAGAGGAGGAGATCAGTGTGCATTGATCAGCAGTGAGTCCCAGTGCTTTAGGGTAGGAAGAACCTCTTCAACACCCCCCCCTCCAAATTTCACAGATACCTGCCTGAGGAACTCTGTACCTACTATGCTCATGGATCCCCCTGCCCTGGGAGTTTCTCCACAGCCCCCAATTGGAGCAAGGCCCAGGCAGAGTCAGCGGGATTCTGGGGAGGGAGGAGACTGCAGTAGGGCCGAGGGGTGCCTGGAAGGGGTAGGTAGAGGGTTCCCAGGCCTCATTCCGCTCCTGCTTCCCTTGATGTGTCCCAGCTCAGAACTCCCCACCACCTCCTCCTCCCCGGCCTCCTGCTCACTCAATTTCATATCCAAAGAACAGAAGTCCAATGAGCATGCTCTCCCTTCCTCAAATTCTTGCTTCCCCTCAGCCACCTACAAACTCTCCAGCCACCCCATTCTCACCTCTTTGCCATCTATATTTTTAAATAAACTTTTAATTTTAGAACAGTTTTAAATTTACAGAGAAGTTACAAAGATAGTACAGAGTCCTCATATGTCCCATGCCCTGTTTTCTCTATTTTCAGGGGAGAAAGAGGGTTCCCTGTTTACATGCCCTGGAGCCTACTCCTTCTGGTCTTCTTCCCCTTCACCCCTCCACATCATTTTCATCCTAAAATTTGTAGATCTGCAATCTGTCTCCTCCTGCTCCTGTTGTCCCTGACACTGCTGCAGCCAAAGTCACTAGTGACCCTTAAGTTGCCAAATTTAGTGTCCCCATCATGGTCTTCCATTTCCTTTACCAGTGGGAGGAAGGGGACCACTGATCACCCTCTCCTCTGTGAATCTGCCTTTCTTCAGCCACTGGCTACCCCCGTAACAAACCCATGGGCCCAGTCCTGGTAGGTAGGTCTCCGGGCCTCCTCGGAGTACTCCCACCAGGCTTTCATGTCTCCCGCTCCCAGCCCTGATCACTCTTCAAGTCACTAACATATTGGGTCTCTCCCATCCCTAGAGCACAAGCTCCTCTCCACGCTGGGTCCCTGGAGTAGAAAAGACAAGAAAGAAGGAGGATTCAGATCCAGAAGCTGGTCACTTGCTGTGTGACCTTGGCTAAAATGCTTTCCCTCTCTGTGTTTCCTCTTTGATGACTTATAGGGAGAAACTGTGACTGGATGGAGGCTTAAAAGGTAAGAAACCCTTCCCTCCTCCTTGAAGCCTGGCTCTCCCCACCTCCCATGCCCATCTTCCTGTTCTATGCTTCTCCACAACTGGCGGGGAAGCTTTCAAGGCTGACATGTTGGCTTCAGCACTTTTTCAGCGCCAGCTGGTAGAGCCTTCTCTGCCCGCATCCTGCCTCTGCCAAGTTCCAACCAAGCACCCTTCAGCAGTACCCACCATCCTTACGGTGCTCACCGCATTTCCCAGGCATTGGATCCTGGCATGGGGCCAGCCACTTGACCACAAGAGCTCTGCTCCTGCTAAGTCCGTTGCTGTCACCACACAGACTTTGCCAACTGTGTGACCTTAGACTCGTTGCAGGACCTTCCTTGTCTCACTCATCTTCAACTATAAAATGGGAATGATCATGATGGTGCCTACCTCATAGGGTCTGTCTGAGGATTTTTAAAAAGTAGAAAGTGCTTAAAATGGCAGCTGCACATTGTGGGTGCTATTGATGTGTTGGCTGTTTTACAGATGGGGAAACTGAGGCTCAGAGAAGGGCAGTGACTTGCCCTGAGATGTGCAGCTGGTGAGTGACAAAGTCTGGGTGGGAACTCAGGTCTGTCCCATGTCACTTCACACCACAGGCTGTCCCTGCTTTCCCTCCTAGCACCGTCATTTCCAGGGTGGGTGGCCTAGTCTGGAGTTTGGTCGGAAGTAGTTCTAAGGCTACCGCTGTGGAGACTAGGCTGGGACTCACCGGGGAGGGTCCTGGGCTTGGAGGGGAGGAAGTGTGCCCAGTGCTATGGATGTCCTTGGTTAGGTATCCCTGTCCCTGTCTTCTGGCTGCTTTTCCACGGCAGGCTCCAGAGGGGATCATGTAGCCCAGGCTGGTGGTCAGATGCAGAGACTGCTTCAGGGATGGACGTCAGCTCTGAGACTATTGCTGAAACCATTAAGAAAGGCTCCACTGGGGCTACTGAGCTCGCAAGATGTGGGCCTGGGGCTGGTTGAGGGGCATCTCTGCCAGGAATGGCGAGACCCACCTGAGAATACAGCCAGCACGCAGAAAACAGAGCTGAGAGATGGCGAGTGAGCAAGAAAGCAAGCTCAGAGAGATTCCCACTGTCAATGACCTTTCCAGTTAAATGAGACAAATTATCCCTGTTTTTGCTTAAACTAGTTTGAATGGCCGCTGAAAGAGTCCTCCTTAATCTACCCAGTCCTCAAGTAGTAGTCATTTTTGTCCAAGGCAGGGACATGGGTGAGAGCTGAGCTGGCCTTTTAGTGCCCCGCCCTGCCCCAGCCCTGAGAGGGAGGACCCTCCCTGACCACTCTGTGGTGACCTCACCACACAATCTCCCGGGGCTGGCCCGGCCCGCCGCTGAGTTCTTCCCAGACTCCCAGCAAGCTTCTTGCTCCACTGTGGCCCCTGGAGCCCTGGCCCCACCCCATCTTGGCCCCCGTTGGCCTTCCTCCACTCACAGGGTTGCTGCAGTCCCAGTCCCTGTGTGCTGTGGGGCCCAGCGCTTCAGCCCACGGCCTCAGCTCCCTTCCCCTAGCAGGGCTGCTTGGAGGGGTCCACGGGACTGTGAATGTTCCAAGGCCACGTGGGACCTGGCACTGAGGAGGCAGCCCCAGAACCATCAGTTCTCTGTACTCTGTACTCCAGTGAAACAGTCCCTCGCCCTGCACCGCCTCTCTCCCCGCTGACTTCAAATGAGCTCAAACCGCTCAGAGCTGGCAAAAGCCCCTCCCCTGCCTGCCGCCTCTCCACTTGCCCACTCATGCCCCCGCCGCGGGCTCTGCCCCCTCGGTTGGAGACTGTACTCTCCTAGGGCGCTAATGGCCTCCCCTGCCTGGCACAAGGACGTTTCCCAGTCCCCATAGCCTCCACCCGCACAGCCTCACACCCCACCTTTGGAACACCGTGATCCCTGCAGCTCTTGGGGTGGGGGCAGCTGGGAGGTGCAGTGGGGAGCACCTCAGCCTTTGATCCTTTGAGCAGCAGACCCAGGCCATTCTGGCTGGGTGGCTCTAGACAGGTCACTTTCACTCTCTGAGCCTCAGTTCCCCCATCTGAAACATGCCTTTTTTCTTTTTTCAACGATTTTATTTATTTATTTGACAGAGAGAGAGAGAGAGAGCACAAGTAGGCAGAGCAGCAGGCAGGGGGAGAGGGAGAAGCAGGCTTGTGGGGCTCGATCCCAGGCCCCTGGGATCATGACATGAGCCAAAGGCAGCTGCTTAACCGACTGAGCCTCCCAGGTGCCCCTGAAACATGCCTTTAATGGCATCTCTCTTAAGTGATTTTCTATGATTAAATTATATATAAGCTATTGCTCTGTGGCTCCTGGCAGAGGGAGGGAGCATTCAGAGCAGGTACCCCATGCTTGTGTTTACTTTCTTCCAGGCTAGCTCCTCTTTCCTGAGATTCGGTCCCCAGCTCTCCACTCCTCACCCTCCCCTCCTTGTCCCCCCCTCCCCCAACTTCCCCTTTTCAACCACCTTCCCTGGGCAGAAGCCTCCCAAGCTTCCTCCCTCCAGCGATCTGGGTTGTCCAGCTGACCCTGGCAGCTAGTGGTCCGGCTTCTTCCTGGCCCACCACAGCCAAGCCTCTTAAAAGAGTTGTCTACACTCTCTCATCTCTCATTCAACCAGCCCTCCCCCTTGTTCCTCTCACCCTGGCTGCTGCCCCAGCTCTCTGCTAAACTGATAGCTTTGTTGCGAAACGCGAAGGGGACTTCTTGGCCTCATCTGCCTGGATGACACTGTTGGCAACTTCTGGAAACACTCCTGCCCTGCCCCTGCCTCCCTGCCCTGAGCTCTCCAGAGGCTGTCATCTGTCTGCTTCCTCTGCCCACTGCTGTGATGGTGCTGCTTCCTGGCCTCTCATTTCTTCCCTGGCTGTCCTCACGCTGAATTTGTTCCATGCTTATTATTTTTTTAACAGGTTAAAAAAGAATCAAACTTAATTGCCAAACTCCAAACACCAGATTTCACATAAAAGTCTGAATCTCTGGATGCTGTTGGTAAACTGTCAGATTTGGCACAGCTGGGCATTCCTACATCGTGGCCCTTGCTTGAGGCCGAGAGTCACTGCCCCCCAGAAGACTCCCCCAAGACTGCTCCCAGCAGCACTCACCATCCTCCCCTGTGTTCTTGCTCACCTGTATCCATGGAAACCAAGGATGGACTGAGACGGCTTCACAGTTCAAGAGAAGTGGGAGAGAGTATATTTCTTTGTGGAGGTGAAAGATACTGTGTTTAATATGCTAGGGATGTCTCGGTTGAAAGGAAACCGCATCTTACCTGCTTCACTCCTGCTGTGACCTGCCTGGGCCTACTCCTCAGCTCTCTCTCTGGGCACCAATTACAAGCATCTGTGACCTCCCCGGCCCTGTCCCAAACTCATTCCTGAATTGAATCTGAGATGAATATGGACTTGAATCTTCATCTGCCCCCTGAATTTGTCACATAAATGTCCCACAGGCACCCCATTGAGTCATTCAACAAACATTCACTGGGCATCCACTGTGTGCCAGGCACTGTTCTAGGCTCTGGCAAGGTGTGATGAAAATAACACAGGAAGCCCTGCCCTCATGCTCCATGGGTCCTCAAGAGAACACGACAGAGAGGTCATCTCTTCTCTTGAAAACGATGGGCCCAAGGACCTGCTGAGAATGCCAGCAACTTCAGACATGCTGAAGGTCCTCATGCCGGGTTGTCCTGGCCCTGGTCTGGGCCTCTCCTCAGTCTCTCTAGTCCAGGCTTGAGACGGGAGGGAGAGATGACCGTTCCCCTAGGGTGGAGGGCATCGGTGGGAAGCAAGAAGCCCCAGAGAAAGATGGGGCCACTACCAGAGCCTCCAAGTTTCAAGACACAGGCAGGAGGGAGCTTTCAAGGGGCATTCACAGATGAAGGGTGCTCAGTGCCAGCCAGTCCAGGACCGTGTGCCCAGCTTCAGGCCTGGCATCTAGTCTGGCTTGTGGCTCACGGGCTATGAAACCTCGGTCAGGTCTCCTAACCTTTCGTCTCCACAGTGAGGGTAGACACCTCCCAGGGTGGCTGGGAGGATGGCATGAGATGTTGTGAGCAATGACTGGTATATTCCAGATGCGTAGCAGAGCTGCCTTCCCGCCTCTCCTCACCCCTCGTCCCTCAGACCCCCACTCTAGGATCCCTGGGACTTGTCACTGGGTCCCATCTCTGCTCCTCCCTTTCCACAGCCCCTGCCCTTCCTCCTAGTCCCCCTCCTTCCGTCCACCTTGCTCACAGCTCGGAGCTCTTTTACGATATAAATCTGAAAGGGCTGCTTCATTATTTCATGCTCTTCTGTGCCCTGACACCCCAACCCCACGCTCACAATGTAGTCCCAGCTCCTTGGCCGGGCACTTGTGGCCTCCCAGGCCCCCGGGGGCTGTGCTCCAGCCCCACCCTCTGCTGTGGCATTTGGCGGACACCTGTGGGCCGTCACTCCGGCTGTCACTGTTTTCCACCTCCCATCTCTGCAGATGCACCTTCAACTCCTCTTCTCTGACCTCCAAGCCAGTCCAGATCGGACACTCCCCACTTCCGTGGGTGCTGGGGCCCAGCACATGGGATCCCCATTGACCTTCTCCTGCTGACCATGAACTGTCTAAGTCCCCATCACAAGGATGACCAGGATGGCAAACCCTGGGAAAGCCCATCCTTTTTTTTTTTTTTTTTTTTTTAAGATTTTATTTATTTATTCGAGAGAGATAGAGACAGCCAGCAAGAGAGGGAACACAAGCAGGGGGAGTGGGAGAGGAAGAAGCAGGTTCATAGCGGAGAAGCCTGATGTGGGGCTCGATCCCATCACGCCCTGGGCCAAAGGCAGACGCTCAACCGCTGTGCCACCCAGGCACCCCTGGGAAAACCCATCTTAATCCCCACCCTGCTGTGGGCCTCACATCCCACCCTTCCTAACGCACAGGCAGAAGCACGTGCAGGACACAGCTGCGTACAGGTTTATTGTGGCTCTGGATGTGAACAGGGCTGGTGTGGCCAGCACCAGTGTGTGACAGTGGTGGAGGGAGTGGGGGGAAATGGAGGGGACAGGGCAGGGCCCAGGGAACCCCAGGCTCAGGCCGGGAGTTGGGGTTGGGGTGACCTCTGCCAGCCCTATCCAGAAACCTGGGGCAAGGACTCTGGAATGGGAGCTCCCTCTGGCTGGGCTGGACGAGGCAGCCATGGGTGGGAGGGGCTCACACGTGGGAGAAGGCGTGGCTCTTGCAGAGGGGCTTGTCCTTCTTGGAGTAGAAAGTCTTTCCTTCCAGGTTGATCTGGCATATCTGAGGGTCAAGCCACATTGGGTTGGGGGGTGGCAGGAGAGTCCCCTTCCCAACCTCTCATGAATTCCAGAGGCAGGGAGTGGGAGGGAGGCTGACAAAGAGCACAGGACGAGGGGGCAGGACCCGAGTCCACGCTGGGGGGCACTCACCGCACACACGAAGCAAGTGTCGTGCCAGCTGAAGCCCAGCGCCTCCAGGAAGCGGTCCCCTGCGTCGATCTTGAAGTCGCAGCCCCGGCATTTCGTGCCAAACATCTTCTCATAGTCTGAGGATGGAGGCAGAGAGGAAAGGGGCCCTGGGTTCTCACCTGCCCCACACCCCACCCCTTACCTGTGCCCCCCTGCCCTGGCCCCCATACCTCGCTCGCAGTAGGGTGCGCCTTCCTCCATGTAGAAGGCCCTGTTCCGAATGGGCGTCTTGCAGGCCGCGCAGGTGAAACAGTGCACGTGCCAGGTCATCTTTAGGGCGTGCATGATCTCCTAGGAGGACGCTACAGTCACCGGGCAGCTTGGCCCCTCCTCTCCAGAGCTGGGGACACAGGAAGGCTGGCCGTGGGCCCTCTTCCTTCCCATGGTAAATGTTACATCTGCACACCCCCTATTCCCGCTCTACCTCCAGCCCTGCGATCTCCCACGGATGGCCACTACGCCTTTCAGATTTGCCACGTCCAAAGCTCGGCTCCTCACCTCTGTACCCCAAACTTGCCTCTCCCACAGCTGTCCCCAGCTCAGTTGACGGCAACTCCATCCTTCGAATCTGCTCAGCTGAGATGCCCCTCTTTCTCTCACACACCACACCAAGGCGGCCAGGAACCCCTGTTGGGTCCACCTTCATGCACCCAGATCCTGACCACTTCCCACTGCCTCCCTGATGCAGGATGGGAGCCTCGGGCATCCTTGGCCCGGATGACTGCACAAAACTCACCTCTGAGCTCCTCCTTCTGCCCCTAGAGATGGATGTCAAGCTAAACGAGTCCACGTTCCCCTCTGCTTGAATCCCTGCCTATGCTCCATTTCCCTCTGGCCTCTGTACCCTCTGCTCTCCCCACGTGGCCTCTTGGCCATGGTTGATGCGCCAGGCATGCCGGTCTAGGGGCTTCACACCTGCTGTCCCCTCTGCCCAGACTGTCTACCCCAGGTGTGTCCCAAGTCTCACACCTCACTGCTTCCAGTTTCTGCTCCAATGTCCCCTTCTCCAGACGCCTGTTCTGACAACACCAGTTAATACTTCCAATCTGCTCTTCCAGTGCCACATTCCTAATACCTTTAACTCTGTTCTCATCCCTCACCAGCTTTTACTGACACAGTACCAGGTGATTTACTTACTGTGTCTATTGCTTAGCATTCCCTCTCCTCCCTTCCTCCTGCTCAAATGTAAGGCCCGGGAGGGAACGGAACATGACTGTTCTAGTAGCTCATACACTGCAGCAGTGCCCACTCCTGTGGGTGCTCGTCAACAAATGTCCTGGGGACGAGGCCGAGGCGCAGGAAGGGTCTGTGCTGTCACCGGGCCCAGGCTGTCAATCCTGGGGCCCCTGGGGCCAACCAGGGCCAGCAGCATTCAGATCTAGAGCGGGCAGAGGGCAGTGTGGGGCCTCGAGGTAGGTCAGATCTGGGGGTCCAACCAGACCCTGCTGCTTAGCTGGCTAACTTGACCAACGGCATTACCTTCTCTTGACACTTGGTTGCTTCTCTTGTGAACTGGGAACCTAATCCCACCCTTGCAGGTTTTAAGGATGGCCCCACATTTGAAGCTGGGGGTCCCAGACCCTGTGCCTGCTGGGGCCCGGCAGTATACTCCACAGGGCAAGGTGTTGTTGGGGAGTGCCTGTTTCTGCCTGTAGGGATGGCACTGAGCAGTTCATGCAGGAATGCCTAGAAGGCTCAGGTTGAAATCTAGGTGTTAAAGTGAAATCTGATTTTCAAATATTGCCCATTAATTTACAATGCACACGTAGACCAAGCAGGACACGTGGGCAGCATCTTGGGTCTCCGACGGCCTGTGGGCGCCCTCTGCACCTCTGTCACATCTCACATATGCCTCACAACCACCCTGGCCAGGAAGTGTCTGCCACCATTTGAGTGAGGCCCAGGGAAAGTGACCTGCAGCAGGTCACAGAGTCAACAGACGGCAGAAATGGGTTTCATGCCCAAGTCTAGCTAGCGCCAAAGCTGGCTCTTCCCACTGCCTGGTGCTGCCTCTTTTCAAGAAGTGGACAAAGCCTCCAGGGGAAGGAACCTGGCTGCGAGCTGGTGGGACAGGGGGCTTGGGCAAGAGCGTAGGTAGCCCAGAGCAGAGTCCAGTGTGTGTGTGAGCGGGGAGGCAGCTTTCTGCCGGTATTCAGAAGAACCTGGAAGCCAGTTATCAGTATTTAATGCCCTAGTTTCCTAAATATGTCTGCCTCTCCCCTCTCCACTGTCCTGACCCGGGCCCCAGCAGCCTGTTCCCTTCTCCAGCTGTCTCCCCTTGCCCAGAGGAAGCTTGCTGCAGCACGGCTGACCTCATCAGCCCCAGCTCCCAACTCCTAACACAGCCCCCACTCACCTCTTCCACCTCATCTTGCACCCTTCCCGGGTGTTACCTTGTGACACAAGCTATTCCTTCTGCTTGGAGTGTTCTCTCCTGATCCTTCTCCAAGCTAATTCCTATTCATTTTTAAAGTTCAGCCTAGAGGGCACTTCTATCCATTCCTTCAAACATTTACTGATCACCTCCTCTATCTGGAGCACAGTATAAAGCAGACCAGCCCTGGTCCCAGCCCATGGAGTTCACACCTGGGGAAAAGATGGGACAAGAGGACTGTGGAATAGTGAGCAAACTGTGGGGGACTTGGTCTGGTGGAAAGGGTGGGTATCAGGGAAAGTGTTCCCGAGGAAATGTTAGGAGTCCCAGATGAGAAGGGGCAAGGTAAAGAGGGTGCTAAAATAATATTCCTGGCAGAGAGGACAGACTGTGCAAGGGCCCTGTGGTAAGGGAAACAGCAACTGGCAAAATGAGATGGGCCACATGGCTGTAGCACTGGAGAGGGCCAAGTGGTGAGAGGTAACCCTTAAAAAGCACAGGGTTTCTGAGGGCTCCCAAACCTGGGCAGGTCCCCTCTAATGTGTCCCTCGCGCTGTGCAGCTTCCCTCCAACTCCACTGAAACAATCTGATTGCCCTCGGTTTCTCTCCCTATGCTGCATACTGATGTCCCAGGGCAGGCAGAGTTCTGAGCTCTGGGCACAGACGGAAACTGAACCTGTGACAGGTTGGCGAGGTAAGCTTCCCCCCACTTTCTCCCAGGGTGAGGTGGGGGCTTCCCAGAGTTTGTCAGGCCCTGTCCCTGCAAGAGGGGAAGCTAAGGGTCCCTGGGCCTCTGTGGAACATTAGCCTGGGCTGGGGCAGGAGAGGGTTTGCCACCCAAGGCTTACTCCAGGACCTGGGAGCCAGCCAGGCCCTATTAAGCTTGGCTCCTCATCTGTGGCCTGGGTGATAACCCTGTCCACTCAGGACAGGGGTGCAGCAGGACAAGACTGCAGTGTAACGCAGACAGAGCAGTCATCGATCAGTAGGGCCTTAATTTGTAGACGCCCAGCTCAAGAAAGGTCCTGGGATCTAGCCCATTCTCTTAGAACAGCCCAATGGGGTGTGGCCCAAGCAGGCAGGGAAACGACTGTGATCTGGGGCAAAATTCCCTCATCTAGAAGATGGGAATCCCACACTGACTTCCTATAAGACTGTGAGGCTGGACACCCCACACACTGTACGTACCCCACAACACAGACTGTCAACACAAGGACAAAGACTCTGATAATATCCATTCTCCCTTCCTATCTACTGATATAATCTCCCTTTCTGGCTGGGTACATGGCTGCCCCAAATAGACTGTCTTTCCCAGCCTCTCTTGCAGCTCAGTATGGTCATGGGACTATGGTCATGTGACTGAGATCCAGCCAATGGGACGGAAGCATCAGGGTTGGGTGGCAGCATGTTCTCAAGATGGCTGCCATGGGCCTTCCATCCCTTCTTCCCCTTCCTCCTTCCCGTTTCATGTCTGAAACACGGCAGTTTTGGCCAAGGCTCATGAGGCATCTTGGACTAAGAGTGTTAAGCCTGTGCTGACAATGGCCAAGAAACAAGATACAGAAACCTAGATCTGCCCATTAGTCCCAGACTGCCCACCCCTGGACTTTCTTAGGTGGGCAATAAGCTGCCGCTACTTTGAATTTTCTACCGCTCATGGTCAAGGTAATCCTTACTAAAATGAACATCACCACAGAACTATCTGGCCACATCTGGCAGCTCTGCCTCTGTATCCAGAAATAAGGAGAAGCAGGAAATGTCAGGAAGAGCCCAAGCTGGGAGTCAACGGTGCCCGGGGCTGCTCCAGCCCAGCCCTCATGCTCTGCAGCCTTGGGCAGTTTCTGCCTCTCTCTGGGCTTCAGTTTCCACATATGTGTGACACGAAGCCCGTTAGCTTTCCACCTTGCCAGTTCTGCCCCCTTTTCCTCTAGCTGCATCCTTGACCACCTGATACCCTCTGAGTCCTCCCCACTTAGTATGAGCTCCTGGGGGCAGGGCCCAAACCTGTTCCCTCATGAGGCATCTTGGGCATGGGGCACACTATCCGGCACACTGTCCACAAATAAACAGAACGAACAGGCGAAGGTAGATGGCCCGTCACTCTGTGCTCCTGACACACCGAGCCAAGTCCCAAGCCTGGCTCCCGTTGGCAGCTGGGCTGCCCTGCAGAAAACACGGCCAGGGTCTGCCACGTCTTTAGCCTCAGTGGGAAGAACAGGATTTTGAATCACAAACTTCTGTCTGGATTTCTGGCTCTGGCATTCCATAGTCCTATGCCCTCCAGGCGTGGTGAATTATCCTTCAAAGTTTCTGTCGTCTCGTGCACTGGAGGTGGCAGACACTGTGGGTCAGCCTCCTCAAAGCCTGTCATGACCCCCTTCCTTTCTGCCTTCTTCTCATGGAACATGAAGGCTACGATACTGGGTTTGCCAACTTCCCCTACAGCCCAGGTGCTCAGAGGATAACAAGTCCAAACACTGAGGGAAAGATGCAAGTTCCTGGTTTTTCTTCCGGAGTCAAAAGCAAAACCTTGTTAAAGTAACGCCATTTGGCCTTTCCGTCTCCTTCCCTCCGGCAACAAGAATGTAAAGCATGGGGCTTAAGTAGTCCTCGGGTAACCATGGTATGAGAGGGTTGGGGACAAGGGTCTACATGCTAAGGATTTCGGAACCAAAGGCAGGAAAAGCCTAAAGGCACCCTTGAGCTGCTGTTTCAGCCCTGGAATTCTTGTGACTGGAGTAAATAACCCCTTCTGCTGAAATCTCTGTAGTGAGGTTTTATTACTGCCGCTGACTGCAACCCCACTGACACAGCCACGAGGATCCACGTGGACCTCCCCTCTTCGGGTAAGGTCATCTTGTTTTATTTTGGGGAACCAATCCTCCCTCACTCTGTCTGTGGTGCAGGTGGGCCCGCCTGACCCCTGCTCCGGTGGGTGTCACCCAGGCCCGGCTAATCTGAGTCCTGCGGCTGGAGGCCAGAGATGGGCACGTGACACAAGCTATTCCAATGAGCATCAGCACTGGGACCCGTGATGCGTCAGCTGGCACGGGGTGCTCCTATTCTCTTTGTAGCGCTAAGCTGGGGAGAGGTAATGCTGGAGCCACTGCGGTGTCATCTCTGCCGCCTTCTAAGGGAAAAGTATGCAGGGAACGAAGCCAACACAGACGGAAACAGCGGCAAGTGGTGGACAAAGTCCTCATGATCTCAGGACCCGCCTTGAACTGGGCCTGAAGCTAGTGCTGCTCGGGCTTTCTGAGTGTTTGAGCCGATACACATATCTCCTGCTTTCCAAAAGTTAACGAT
This sequence comes from Ursus arctos, assembly GCF_023065955.2. NCBI lineage: Eukaryota > Metazoa > Chordata > Mammalia > Carnivora > Ursidae > Ursus > Ursus arctos. Next base: position 63,050,622 of record NW_026622819.1, read on the forward strand.
ATACCGCTCACTTTTATGACAGACCCGCTAACTGAAAGAAATCTGAAAAGGAATTTTGCTTTTACAAAAAAAAGATGTGAAAGTGAAAAAGAGCGTTCAGTATTTGTTTTGCAGTGAGCCCTTATAGAGGCGGCACACACCCCTTACTGAGCAGGGGCCGCGCCCGGCTCCTTCCTGGGGAGCCACGCTCCGCGCCCGGCACCAGGTGCGCCCCGGCACCAGGCCGCCACAGCTCTGAGCCCTGTCGGTGGGCGTCGGCGCTTTATGTCAATTTACTTGGTGCCTCTGTTAGCAAGATGCGTCCTAAGGTACCAGAAAAGCCTACATGAGGTTACTGTTTGGGTCTGGGAACACTCAAATTTTCTTCCATATAAATTAACAGTTCTTGCTTCTTCACTACGCCATTTCGGCTTGTGAAGGTTTTCACAGGAACGCTCCACTTCCAGAGAGCCAGGGAAACCTGCAACACTCCTGCTCGCTTGGGCCCCTCTGAGCAGGACTTTGGTCATTGGTGAAGAGGATCTTGGCTAAGGCAAAATGAGGCTAATATGGCATCCTGTCTATTAAGATGCTAGGGATCCAGGACTCCTGAGGAGAGAGCCCCCAGGCCTAAGAGTTCCTCCACAGTACTCTCCCATGCTGACAGGTCCGATTCGCCCTCCCCCCCTTGCCCTGCCCACCCACCAGCCCCACTCACGCCTGTGATCTTCTTCTTGCACTTGGCACAGCTGGGTGCATAGCGCACATCATAGCAGGGTGGGCAGAAGATGGCACCCTTCTCCTCAAAGAAACCGCCCTCTTCCAGGACCTTCCCACACTGGCTGCACACAAATTCCTCGGGGTGGTATGCATGGCCCAGCGCAACCAGGTAGCGGCCCCTGAGGGGGAGGCGAGGGCAGTGAGAGGGAGTGTCCGCCAATTCTGTGTAACCTTACTGAACGCTTGTCCTGAAGCCTTGAAGGGAAATTCATTCTCCCCATTTTCCAAATAAAGGAGAAACAGGCTTGGGTTGGGAGGTGACCCAAGTGATGACACAGGGATGAAGCTGCACTGCTCTGATGACAAGAAACGGTGACAGGCAGTGTTGGGATGAGGGGGAGGGTTTCACTAGGTGGGGGCCGCTGACCCGGGCCTAATGAGACAAGCCAGAGGAATTGCTGCCCTGGGGGCAGGAGGCCCAGAGTGCCCATCGGCTCTGAAGACCAGTGGGTACTTGAGCCGACCTTGGTGCCCACTCTGTCCCACTAGCCTAGTCCATCTGGCCTGGGGAGGGGGTCCCACATGAATGTCTAAAGAAGAGCCTAAGAGCTGACGGGAGTCAAGAGCAGTGCGGGACCAGCGCTCAGAACTAGGTTCTCACGCTGACTCCGGGGGTGCTGTGTGACCCTGCTGGGCCCTAGGGAACAGTGGAGAGAGGGAGGAGCCTCAGGCCTGTCTGTTCTGAGAGCAGAGGTTTGGCAGAGACCAAGTGAACAGGAGGGAGAGCAGAGGGGCTGGGAGGGGCAGGCCTTTCCTGACCCAGAGAGTGGCCATCCTAGGGGTGCGGCTTGAGTGTGCTGCTGACACTTCCTCCAGGTCAGCAGGACAAACACTGATAGAGGCTGACCTGTGGTGGGGTGGGGGGAGGGGTGCAGGATGCAGAATCTGAGGACCTAGGCCAGGTCCCTGCCCCCGCCGCAACTGGGAACTGAATCCTTATCCTCCCACAGTGACAGGCGAGGTGAGTGGGGAGACAGTTGGGGGCGCAGAGGTTGGAAAGATGCCAGGGCCAGGCTTTAGGATGGGAAAGGCCAGAGTAGGAAAAGGGACAGGGCCACCCACCGGATGACCTTGTGGCAATGGTGGCACACAGGAGTCTTGCCATTGTTGCCACCACCTGCTCCTGTGCCCCCTCCGGCGGCTGCCTGCACGATGGAGGTGCGGTTCTGCAGAGGCGTGGGCGTGGCTGGCTGGCTGTGCCGGGTCAGCACTGTGCTGGTCTTGTCCGGGGCGTAGCGCTCAGCAAATGCGGGGTCCACAGCCCAGGGTGGGCGGCTAGTGGGGCTGGGGGTGGTAGGGCCTGCCGGGGCTAAGGAAAGTGGCTCCAGGGAGGTGTCCAGGGACCCCAAAGGTCAGGGGGTTGAGCCCAGGGCAGCTTGGAGGCCCTCCCCACCACCCACATGCCCCTGTAAGCTACCCACCCTTTCCCAGGCTCAAGCCCACTCTCTCTCACCAGGCCAGGGTTCCTGGGGTGTAGCTGAGGCTGGGGCTGGGACTTCTGTCCTGGGCACCTGGCTGCAAGATCTGCCATTCAAGGCCCTGTATGGTTGAGGTGCCTGGTGTGGCCCCACCCCCAACCTTGGTCCTGCTGGCCCCATGGGAGATGCCTGGGTGTGTGAGAGCTGCTGGGCTGGACTCCAGGCCCCACGGGGTAGGTGTGAGTAGGGCAGCTTCTAGCCAGGTTCCAGCTGGCAGGTCTGTCATACAGGGCTGGGGGGTGGAGCAGGGCACTCTCCCTTCTGAGGCAGTTCTCGGGGCTTCCTCATCCCAGAGGTCTCGCTCTGACGGCAGGGCCCCCTTTGCCAGGTACCACCCCTCATTGAGACCCAGACTGGCATGGCCCACACTGGGTCTGAACCATCTAACACCCCCACACCCAAAACACAAACCAAGCCCACAAAGATAGAAGGCAGAGGCAGAGGAAGCAGGGCTGAGAATGTTTATTTCCATGCTTCAGCCAGCACAGACCTGGCAGAGAGTAATACCATAGGGCAAAGAGGGAAGGCAGTGTCAGACAGAGCCAGGCCCTCTGCCAGGCCAGCAGGAGGCTCGGTCCAGGGGCAGAAAAGGAGGGGGTGAGGTAGGCGGAAGCTGCAGCGACCAAAGGGGGTGCCCTGGGTGGGAGGAACAGAAAGAGAGAGGCAGAGAGGGCAGCCGGCCGCTGAGGGCCGAGCTACGACTGCACGTTGAGCACGTGGGCAGAGCGCTGGTGGTGCCAGTCCCGGAGGCGGGTGTAGCGTGGGCTCTGCAACTCCAGGACATACTTTTCCCTGGGGGGCAGAGAGAGAAGGAGGGGGAAGTAGAAGGAAGGAGAGATGGAAGGGAGGGAAGATGGAAGGAAAACAGAGAGCCCTGGCTGGGGACCCTCAGGAGCAGACACAGGGCGGTGGCTGGAATAGGAGAGGCAGGAGGTGAGAAAGAGGGGCTACTGCCCGTCCTTTTACCTTGATTTCTTCAGGTGCTCCTCATCCGGGTCTTGCACTGAGAGGGCAGAGGCAGGCATTGACCAAGAGAAGACAGAGGGCCACCCCAGCCCTGGGCCCCGGCAGAAGGTCACAGGGCACCAGAGCAGGCTCCAGCTGAGCCCAGGCCCAGGCTGGGGGCCAGCAGGAGAGTCCGCCCTGCCCTGGGCTGGCACTTACTGAACTCGGTGCCCGTGAGGTGGGCAAGGATGCGGAAGGAACGGGACTGGCCTGTCCCGGGCCGAGGCCGCCAGTCCTCCGTGTCCTCCATCAGCCGCTGCTTGCTGGCGTCTGGGACCAGCGGCCGGAGCGGCTGTCTGTGGGGAGGGCGTGGCTCAGAACCTCATGCAGGGGATGGGCAGTGGGGGCAGCCCCTCCCAGGATTGGTGCATGTGGGTTATGGTGCTGGGAGAGTGGGGAAGGCAAGGCCCGGACCCTGAAGGGTGAGGGGGGGAGGGTAGCTAAGTGAGAGGAAAGGAGGGCAGCTAGGGTGGGGAGGGGCCACCGCCCAGAATGCCAAAAAGAAGGAAGAAAGGGACAGGCAGAGGGGGCTCACTGACTTGTCAGGGGTCTGCACCTGTGAAGGAAATAGACAGATGGACAAATAAAGGGACAAAGGGACAGACACAAGGAAGAAGAAAAATGGCAAGGGGTCAGAGTAGCCAGGGGCAAGGCTGCACTGAGTGTCTGGGGCTCAGTCGCCCGACACCACACCCCAACCCCGGGCCACCAGTTGGGGGGCGTCGCCTGGCTCAGAGTGCCCAGGTGGGCAATACCTGGGCAAGAGCCACACCCTCAGAGAGGCCCAGTGCCTACAGCCCTGCCCCGGCCGCCAGGGGTCGCTGCCGCACGGTTCCAGCCAGGCTGGGCGCAATGCAGACTGAGCAGCAGCGGGCAGCGGGGGCGTGGGGCCTCTGACAGATGGTGTGGGCGTGGGCGGTGGGTGGGCAGGACCGACGTACCCATTCTGCTGCAGGGCGCTGTCAGCGGGCAGGGGCGCCCCGAAGGGCCGGGCCGTCTTGTTGAGGGAGGCGCTGGGTGCAAAGGTGTACCGCGGGGGGTCCGCGGCAGGGGCCAGGGCCTGGGCAGAGACAGAGCCGGGCAGGGCAGGCAGGGGCAGGGACGCTGGGCCAGAGGGGGATGCCCCCTTGGCGTGGAGAGGACAGGGGTGCTCCAGCCCCACACCCACACATCTGACCGGAGGCATGGGGGCGGGGCCGGTGGGGGTCGAACTCAGGTTTCAAGGGGCCCCTGTGGGAGGGATGATCTCAGCCTGCGCGGGCCAAAGGGCAGACGCACGCGACTTGTAGCACAGGCCAGCGGAAGGCAGCGGACAGACAGGCAGACATGCGTGGTGCCCAGACCGTGCGGCAGCTCCCAGCCCGACTCCCAGTTTCCCAGACTCTCCCAGCTCTGGCCCCCACCCTCTACTTCCCGCCAGGGATAGGGGTATCAAGGCTCCTTGCTTCGGGGGAGGGCTAGTCAGCTCAACAGTCCAATCCAACCCCTCCCACCGCCCAGATGTCCTGCTCAGATGTCCTAGGCCTACCTTCTGTGGTTTGCTCTGAGCCAGCTGGGCCCTGGAGGGGAAGGGGAAGGGGTAACAGCAGGCCAAGCCTGAGGGCGCCCCCACCCACCAGGCAGGCCAGGGCCCTTGTACCTGCTGAGACCCAGGCTGAGGCGTTCCCCGCAGGCACGAATCTTGTTCTGGGCTTCAATGTGTGTGAGGCCCCCTGCATTCTCCCCATCGATGCTCAGCACCCAGTCACCCACAGCCACGCCTGCCTGTGCAGCTTTGCCTCCAGGAGTGAGCTGTGGAGAGATGCAAGGTCACGGGGGCGCAAGCCTCTGCAGCCCAAACTGAGGCCAACATTAGTCAACCCTGTTTAAGCTGCCCCACTTCTAGAACGCAGAGGCTTCTTCATTCCACGTATTTCGGGGCAGCTGCGGAACAGTAAAACAATCTGGGAGGGTGGGGTTCACCTGAACTTCACAAACACCCCAATCGCCCTATTTATTTAGTTGTTTGTTCACCTCCATGACCCTCCTCCCCACCGTGCAGAACTGCTGTGATGTCACCAAACAGCCACCTTCAGGTTAAGCCCCAAGCTTCTCAGCTCCAACCACAGCCTTTGAGCCCCCTGCTGGCCTCCTGCCCAGGCTGTCTCACCCACCTGCTGGCTTGTGCATATGGCCACTTCCTCCAGGACACTGCTAGGTGCTCTCACTGCCCTCTTACACTCCCAGCACCCTGTCCTGCGGCCATCTGCAGGGATCTGCCAGGACCCTCTGAGAGCCAGGGATAGGACCCCCATCATCTCCAGGTACCCCATGAAGTGACTGAAGGGGCCCAAGGTGTCAGCTGGGGCTGTAAATGAGTGTCACCCCGAAGCCTTCAACTGCCACATCACCCTCTTCCCCAGTCCTTTGGGCTCTGCCTTGGGAATCTCTGGTTCCTGTGGCAAAGGAGGGGTAATAGTGGGCTGGCAGTAATGGTCACCACAGCATGAACTGAGACTGTCATGAAGAAACCAGGACTTGGCCTTGAGGTTAGGAGGGGCTATCAGCTCTTTGAAAGCCCCTGTGGGGTATTTCCCAGAGCCCTGATAGAGGTAACCCTGACAAACCCCACTGGGCGCTCCCAGCCCTCTAGTCCCTCAGAAAGGGGTGGTGCAGCTGTTCGTGGGTCTAAGCCCACAGAGCTGCCTGCACATCTGGCAAGGGGTGCGGCACTAAGTACACTTCTGTGGGGAATGCCGGAAGGCCAATTCACACTTCACAGGTTGGGGGTACGACTGCAAGGCTCCTCAGGAGGGCTGATGCACAGACTGAGTTGAGGCAGGGAGAAGGGAGGTAGGAGGTTCTAGAGAGATATGCAGAAGGCAGAGAGACCAGATGCAGCACTGGGGCAAGAAGGGAGAGCTGGCTCTATTTCATGCTTGGGAGGTTAGAAGGGCAAGACAGCTGGGTGCCTCCTTCATCTGCTAAATGGTAAGATGAGCACCTGACATTTATGGAGAACCTAGTACTGTCACGTGCTAATACTGAATCTTCCAACAACCCGTAGAGTGAAGTCTGAGATTACATGCATTTTACACACGGGGGGAAAAAAAGAGAGTTTATGTAACTTGCCTCAAGCTGCTCAGGTAGCAAGAGGCAAGGCCAGGTCTGCCACTGACCCCAAGGCTTCACTACACTAGGCTACCTCTGCTGAGTGCTGGGACCCAACTCAGAGGTCAGCCTACCTACAACTCCCTAAACCCCTGGCTGGGTCTGGGGCCTAGATCTCCTCTCTTGATTTCAGTTTAATCCAACGACCCCCTATAACGAGCATAGAGAAGGGACACCCTTGAAAGGAAGTGACTTACTCAAGGTCATGGTGAGTCAGTAGAAGGGAAACCTGGTCCAGCCACTCCCTACCCACACAAGCTGGCTCCTGGGAGGTGTGGGCTAAGCCTGAGGTAGAGGTCTTGGGGGTAGGCAGGAGCAGCTGGCTCCCAGTGAGGGGTGGGGATTTAGGGACTACTTCCTTTCCTGAGTGAGGAGGACAGGAAGCACCAGAGGGATAGAGTAGTCCAAGAGGTGGAGAGGGAAGCAGGAGAAAACCCTGGGTGTGGGGTGGGGGGCTGGAAAGAGAAGCAAGGAGGCCTGAGGAGTCAAGGAGGGGGAAGCCAGAGAGCTGGACACTGCAATAGGGTGGGGGTGAGTCAGCCTGAGGGCTCTAATGAGCAGCCCAACCCCCAAGTCTCAGACATTACCTCATCTCCCAGGCCTGGGCCCATAGCCAGCCTAGCCCCTCCCTCCTCCCTGGGGTCAGGGGAGAGGGAGGGGCTGGCCCAGCTCAGAAAAGACCACCCCACCCGCCCACCCACCAGGGCCTAGATCCAACTCCAGTGCTGGACTCAGCCTATGGCCTCACCCACAGCTGGGGCTACTAAGCTCAGACCTAGAGTGCCCCCAACAGGCCACATCTTAAAGTCCATCCCTCAGGCTATTATGTTGCCCATCCTCATCAATGAAGAACTGAGTCTCAGAGCCCAGCCAAGGCCTACCGCTCCCCAGCCACACTGGCTAGCACTTTCCCAGAGAGGGGGCTATAGAATACGTTTCCAGGGCTACCAAGGCTTGACAATTGTGGAGGGGCGGGTTTGTGTAGTAGGGGAACCTAAGCTACCCAGATGGCAGGACAGTTTCCAGGGGAACCCCATGGAAAGGTCCCTGGAAAGAACAGTGTCCACCCACCTGCCCCGGCCACCAAGCCCAACTCCCGTAGACAGACTTGGCCTTGGGGCCCCTCTCAGGCTGGGCAGTGCCTGGACAACCTTCTGGCCCCCTCCAGGCTGTGCTTGCCTTGGGCTTCCTGCCAACAGCTGCCTGCCCAGTGGGCGCCTGGGTGGGCCTCTCTGGAGATGCGGATGTGGGGGCAGGAAGTCCCCGCCCCCTCCTGACCCCCAGGCCACAGACACCAGTCCGAGGGCTGGCCTCATTCTCTCTGGGCACCCTCTTTGTGTCCTACAACTGACCCGACAGTTGGAGCCATGTCCTCGTGGTCACCAGCTGAGAGGCCCACCAGTGGCACTTAGGGGTTCAGACCTCAGCTTTTTTCAGCTCTGTGGACTCTAGTCACCAGCTGGCCATCCCAGCATGGGGTTGCATTCTTGGGCTTATAAGGCAATCCCCCTGCCACAGGGAGGAGCCAGCCCCCAGCTCCGCCCCTACCAGGGCAGGCCCTCAGGAGCTGAAGTTAGAACCCCAGAGCCCCATCCCACTCCCCCGCTTTGGATCAGAGGCCACTGCATCCTGAATAGAACCAATGGGTGAAGATGGAGAAATCTCTCAAAGGCTGGAAAGTGCCCCCTCTCCCCACCAAACTGCAGACCATCCCAGTGCCTGAATTCAAATCCCTGCTTTGCCAAGGAATCACTGTAAAGGCCCCTCTACCTCTCTGAGCTCTGAGTTCCCTTATCTGGAAAAACAGGATGACAACTGCTAGTCCCTGGGTGGCAATGAGGCTGAAGTGAGATCCTGCAGTCAGTGCCCCGACTAGGGCCTCGCTCCAAGCATTGCTCCTTCAAGCAGCTTAGATACTTCCCGGAGACCTCAGGCTCCCTTCCCGCAGAATGGGCATCCCCCTCGGGCCTCAAAGGTGGCCCCAGGAGCTTTGTGGAATGGCATCAAGTACAGGGCAGTGCTGGGGAACCGTAGCTGCTCCTCTCCCAGTACCCACCTAGTTGGGAGTCTTTGTGGGGCGTGTTCACCACATCTCTGGACCTGGCTACCTCCAGCTCAGACTCCTCCCATCACCCACCAGAGGCCTGAGCACCCAAAGACTACTGGGGGAGCCCCTCCCCCAACGTTGGCTCACCCTGGAGATGGAGAGGGGCACATTGAAGTCCTTGCCTCCCTGCAGCCGAAAGCCCCAAGGTGCCGGCCCCTCCAGCACCACCTTGAAGGACTCCATGGTGCCTGCTCTTGGGAGGAAAAAAAAGGTGAGTGGACAGCATGGTGGGTGTGCAGGCAGGCCCAGCTCTGGACACTAGCCTTGGACTGGTGCCAGGCAGACACGAGCAGCCGCTGAACTCGGCCAGGGCACTGGGAGGCGGGCACCTTGTCAGGTGTGGCTGGGTTTCTGGCTGGCAGACCTCACTCTGGAAAGGCAGAGGTAACACCCCCCACCCCCGGGGACTGGGATGATGAAGAGTTCCCCTCATTCAGTGTTGAGGTTCTTTTCATTCAGAAATGGGCCGCAGGGCTAATTTGACACGGCCTCCCCCCAAGCCAGCCTTAAGCCTCGGACAGACGGCGGGTGAGTCAGGGGCCGGCGCTCCTCTCCCCCGCCCCCAGGTCCCGACAGGCAGGCAGCGCTGAAGCCTGCTCGGACTATATAAGGCGTGTAAGCTGACACTGCGGAGCCAGCGGAGCACACGGGGGCTCGGGACGCGAGGGGGAGGGGTGGAAAGGGAGGCGGCTGGAGCGGGTCCTAGCCATTCCCGGACGGGTCGGGGCTGATGAGGACTCCCGGACGCTGGGGGCGACCGGGCGGGGCCATAGCCCCTATGGAAATCGGTGAGGACTAGGACCCCAAAGCGTGGCCAGGTAGGGGATTCATTCTGGAGCCCAGCTGGGGTGGTGCCTCCCATACAGGCCTAGTAACATCCCGACGTGACTCAGTTTCTCCCGTCCTCCGCCCGGGCCCCATGCATTGGCCGAGTCCCGGGCGCAGGAAGCAGCGCAGGCGCCAATCGGCCCTGCCGCAGCCGGCTTCGCCGCAGGAAGGCGGGGGCGGGGGCGGGGGCGGAGGCAGGGGCCCAGGATCGCAAGAGGAAGCGCAGCGCTGGCCCCGACCCCAGTACCCTCCGTGGTCCCCAGAAGGCTCTTGCCCTCAGCCTGGCCCAGCCCGAGATGCCCCGCGCGGTCGCCAGTACCTGCTCGGCCCCGCCGAGGCGCTGCTCGGTGGCTGGCCCCAAGGAGCCGCGCTGGGATCGGCCACCCGTGTTCTGACCCCGCCCCCGCGGCCGCCGTCCGCTTTGAGCCCGCGGAAGGGGGCGGAGCCAGAGGCCACGCCCTGTCAAAGTCACGCCCGCGAGCGGCCTCTCTACGACTGGGAAGCCCCACCCAATCCTTCCGCCCGCCCCGCCCAATCACGAAATCCCGTTTTGCTTTGAGCTGGAAGGCCGGGCCTGCCCGGGACCACTCGATGGGGCGGAGCCTGGGCGGGGTCTGGGCGGGGTCTGGGCTGCAGGTCGCCTCGTCTAGGAGCCCGCTAGCAGCTCGCCCAGCCCCTTGCGCCATCCTCTGGCGGAGCCGAAAGAAAGCGGCCTTCGAAACCAAACAGACCTGGATATCCCGAATCTTAGTGTCCTCCTCGGAAAAATGGGACAATAATACTCGCTTTGCAGGTCCATCGTGAGGATAGGCATTGTTTGGCATAAGGTGCAAGCCATCGGCGTCTCCCGAATTTCTAAATCGGAGGGACTTGCGGGTGTGGAGCACCTCGAGGTGGAGTCAGTTGAGGTGGGGACAGAGGATCTTGCAGCTAGGTCTGTAGAACCCTCTACAGAAGGCAGAAAATAATGGCAGGAGCGGACAGAGTTGGAGGGGTCCTGGCTTGGCTCTGAGCCTGACCCCAGGCAGCCAACAGCCCTCTGTCCTGTAATGACTCCACACTGTTGAAATGGTGTGTTGCCTGGTACCCCACTCCAGAGAAGGCAGCGCCTGCAGTGGGGATGTAACAGGGTGACTCTAGCAAGGGTGTCAGAGTCCCCACTTTGTCCCTAGTGGTCATCCTGGGCAGCTAGCACAGCGGGCAGGGGAAACAGCAGAAATGGCAGTGTGTGGCTGAGTGAAGAGGCGTGTACCCCTCAGCTCCTCCTAGGGCATGGCTGCTGCTGTGCCCCCCTCTGCCATCATCACATCGCTCTCTTCTTGTACATCATTTCCTCACTACACAGACCACTGCAAGAGTCATCTTTAAAGAAATCCTCTCTTGACCCCACCTCCCCTCCAACTATTGTTCTTCTACTCCTTTTTTTAAAAATAGATTTTATTTATTTATTTGAGAGAGAGGGCGTGTGAGAGAGCCAGCCCGAGCAGCGGGGAGGGTCAGGGGGAGAGGCAGAAGCAGACTCCCCGCTGAGCAGGGAGCCCAACGCAGGATTCAATTCCAGGATCCTGGGATCATGACCCGAGCTGAAGGCAGATGCTCAACAGACTGAGTCACCCAGGCGCCCCCTATTCTATTCTTTTTGAGAGTAAAATTTCTCACAGGAGTTGTCTATAGCCCTGTCTGCACTTGCTTTCCTCCTGCTCTTTCTTGAACTCACTCCAGTCAGGCCGTTGTTTCCAGCAGTCCTCTAAACTAATTCCCTCTTCTCAGGGTCTCCAGTGACCTCCAAGTTATCAAGTCAGTGGTGATTTGTTTGCTTTCCTTTTATCCTGCTGGGAGTAGCACTGGTCCAGGTGGCCTCCCCTCGCGCTTGGCTTCATGCCTCCTCCTGCCACTGGCTAGTCTTCTCCACCTCCTTTGGCAGCTCTGCCTCTGCCGCCCACCTTGGCCATGAAATGTTCCCTGACTACATTAATTCGCTGGGACCCCATCTTGTCCTGTGACTACCAATAACACCTACATGCCAAGGACTCCCAGGTTATCTGTCCAGTCCTGACCTCCCCACCCCCAAACCCCAGGCTCTACTACAACATCCCATCCAACCTCTGTTTGGAGGTCTACTAGACATCTCACCTCATCATATCCCAATTTAAACTTGTGATTTCCCACCTCCCTAACTTCGTCCTCACCTTAGGAAATGGCATCACCATTCATCCACCTGACCCAGTAAAAACTATGACATTACCCTTCCTTTCTCTGTTATACCCTAAATTCTGCAAATTTCACCTTCAGAATATGTCCCACATCTAGTCACTGCTGCCACTGTTGTCCCAGCCAGTTGTCTTGTGCCCGGACACCTTAACAGGCTCCTGACAGATCTTCCTGCTTCCAACCTTACCTACTCCAGAGTCTCCACGCAGCAGCTGTGATATTTTTTAAGCGGAAGTCACACCACTTCACCCTCAGCTTTTAGCATTCCAGTGGGCTCATGGTGCACTTGAAATAAAACAAAGGTCCTCACGATGTACATGACATTAATGAGCTGATTCTACCTCCCACCGCTCCCATCCTTGCTCGCTCTACCCCAGCCACTCCAGCCTCCTCACTGTTCCTGCAACACATCAAGCACATTGCTGCCTCAGAGATGTTGCACTTGAAGCTCCTTCTGCTCCGAAGAGTTCCCCTGATACGTAAACAATAGGCTCTCTCACTTTGTTCAGATCTTTGCTCAGCTGTTGCCTCCTCCAACGGGCCTTCCCTGATCACCCTATCTAAAACAGTAGCCCCTTGACATGTCACTCGCATTGGGCACTTAGTCCCTTACCCTGTTCTATTTTTCCCCAAAGAACTTACTGTCATCTGACTGTGTCCACCATAGCACAACCGCACCATCTGACATTATATTAGGTGCTTGTTTCTTCATTGCCCTTTGTCCTCATTCGAATGTCAGTCCCATTAGAGCAGGGATTTGCCTGTCTCGTCCACCATTTCCCCAGTGTTTGTACACAGTGGATGTGAATGAATAGATGAAGGAAGGATCGAGAAAGTGAAACAGCAAATGAGTAAAGGAACAAGTGGCAGCCTGGGGGTCCTGGCAATCCTCCAGCACAGGACTCCAGGGCCCCATTCCTTGGCTTGTGCAAGGCTTAGGCCTGGATGAAGCCACCAATGTTTCCTCGCAAAGGCAGCCCAAGGGGAGGAACAGGCCCCAGGCTAGGACACAGAGCCCCCTAGTGTCTAGGACAAGTGCAGCTCCAAGGCGGGGCCCTAGAATCCTGGAGATTTGCAAAGACTTTCTCTTTTATAGACTGGTTGGAATCTCACAAAAATTGCTGTAAAGCAAAGAGGCTTAGATTTGTAATAAAAAAGCATGCCAGAACAGAGACCCAGAGTCCTAGGTTCCAGTTCTGGCCATGACCCTAATTCTTTGGGTAACCTTCAGTGTGTCCTGGGATTTGCTGAACTGTCAAGGGCTGGCTTGCCACTGTGGGGTGACGGGGTCCTTGCTGCAGCCAGCCGGACTGGGGAGCATCCTGGCCTTAGCTTGCTTTATGCAGGCAGCCTGACTGATCATGGGAAGACTTTCCCTGTCACAGGGAAGACATCCCCCCTCCCCGACCCATCAGCGGGGCTGACATCTACCTCCCCCTAAATCTAACATCCTTCCAGGCTTTTCCTTCTGCAGCCAGCACTAGGCAGCACCCGCTGCCCACAGCCTCCTTTCATACATTGCATTTGGAGATGTCTTTCAGACATTCAGAATCTAGTGTGCGGTTGGATTCTTAAATCTGGACTTCAGGGGGACAGGTCTGTGCTGAGATGTACCTGTGGGGGCCGTGAGCATTTAGGTGGTCTGTGAATCTGGAGACAGAATCGGCTCACTTCCGGCAATGGTTCTGCACCTTGGACTCACACTGAAATCACCTGGGAAATTGAAAAACTGGGCACTGGTGCCCAGTCCCCACCTAGACTGATGAAACCTCAGCCCCAGGTGTGGACATTTTAAAAAAGGCTCCAGGTGATTCTGTGTGCAGCCAGGGTTGAGCTACACTGTGTCTGAGGCCAAAGCCCCAGGCAGAACTCTGGCAGACGAGGTGCTGGCAGAGGCTGGGGAGAAGAGATCTGTGAGAGGGAGAACCCAGTGAAGACGGTGTTTTAGGGAGGGATGTCAAATGCTGCTGAGAAGTTGGGGAGACCACGTTGCTTTTGTTTTGGGGAACAAGGAGGTTGGTGACCCTAATAAGAGCGATGTAATGGATCAGTGGGGCCCACGGGGAGACTTGGGTTGGCTAAAGGGAGAATAGGAGAAAGTGGAAATGAAAGTAATCAACAACTCTTTTGAGGAGTTTCACTGTGAAGGGGAAAAGGGAACGGGGAGGTGGCTGAAGCAGAATGTGAGATCAAAGGTTTCCCTTAAAGATGTGAAATTCTGGAGCATGTTTGCACGTGGGTGGAAAGGATGATGGTGATGGTGGAATTCATGGGCTGAGGAGAGGGGACAGCTCTTTGCCAAGCTGTGAGGGGAGAGGAGCTGGGGTCAGAGCATGCGGGTTGGGGAGCAGACGCTTCTGTCATTGCGGGGCAGGGCGGACACGGTGCAGCTGCTGGTGCGCTGGCCAGTGAAGGGTGGGAGGCTGAGGGGGCTCACTGCTGTCCACTGCCATCTCTCCAGGATACCTTCGAGATGAGAATGAGTGGGGATGAAGAGGAGAAGGTGAGAAGGTCTTGGGATGTAGGATCTCTCTGGAGAGCCTGTCTGAGTTTTGAGATCACATCGCGGGAGAATGTGGTCAGCCTGGCTGTGTGAATGTCTCTGGCCATGGGCAGCTGCCAAGGGGAAGGCATGGAGGGGAGTTGGGTTCCTCCGAGGCTGGGCACTTTGCCAGACAAATAAGATGGAAGAGGAGAGGAGCACAAGGGGGTTGCCCCATCGGCGGAGCAAAGAATCGAAGTGGGACGAGGATGGCGTTGCGGCGAGCAACTGCACAGACGGCAAGGAAAGGGTCATGTAGGCCAGTGTGGTTGGAGAGGAGCTTTATGGGCCATGCCAGAGGAAGTGGGCTGGAAGGAGCAAAGGAGGCGGCCAGAGGTGGATGCTTGGAAATGAGATTGCGGAGAGGGATCATCACTGTCATGAAGAGGTTCAGGATGTGCCGATGGCATGGGTGGCCAAGGCAGAGTTGAGGTCAAGAGCCTAAGGGGGGCAAGGTTCTTGGGGGCATGCTGCTTTTGTGCATGGAGGCCTCAGGGATGGTGACAGGAGTGGTGTGAGGGCACCAAAGTCTTCAAGACACTTGCTTTATTTCCCTCTGGAATGTGAGGTCCTTGAGAACAGAACCTCACTGAATCATGGGCGCCTGGGCGGCTCAGTTGGCTGAACATCGGTTCCGGCTCAGGTCACGATCTCAGGGTCACGAGATCAAGCCCCGTGTTGGGCTCCGTGCTGAGCATGGAGCCTGCCTAGGATTCTCTCTCTCCGCCCGCCCCCTCGCGCCCCGCTCACACACTCTCTCTCTCTAAAACAAAAACAAAAACAAAAACAGGACCTCGCTGTCTTGAGCATGGCTATGTCCCCAGTGCCTGGCACAGAGGAGGCAGGCAGTAAAACTCTAAGGAATGAATGCATGCTTGGTAAGTAATTTGAACTTTATCCTTGACAGTTGAGGACACTGAGGCCCAAGGTTCCCCAGAAGTGTCTGCATAGTTTTGAGTCTTAGTGGGAAGCAGGCGGTATTTTGGTTGTGCAAATCTTTGAAGTCCCTTCCACCTGCCCTTCCCCCACCCCCACCCATTACCTCCTCCCCCGCTCAGGCTACTTGGTCACCAGTTGGGCTCCCTCAAATTTGTTTTGCACACTGCTCCTTCCATAATCTGACCCTGTCTCTCTGCTGAGGGTGAGACCAAGCTCACCGCAGGGTGCTCAGGCCTCTCAGGCTTGGCCACCAACTCCGTCAGCCCCGTGCTTTTCCCTTCATCTCTGGGCCAGTGCAGAAAGACCTGGGGCTTGCTGCCCACCTGGTAAGGCTCCGCCTGTCCTTCACACTTAACTCAGAGGACACCTCACCCGTAGGCAAGCCCAATTTCTCCTCCTGCCTTACTGTCGCCGTCATTTTTGCTGCACAGGACTGACTCCATGGGCCATCATTATCTGCATCCCACCCATCTGCTCAAGTGGACTTGAACGCACGGTCGCAGAGGTCAAGTCCAGGTTATATGGATCCCCGGAACCCAGCACTGGGCCCTGGTGCGTGCTGGGTGCATGGGAGTGAGGGTCTGCGTGTCTGTGTGCCTCGGTGAAGGCCGCTGCCAAGAGCCGAAGGGAGGAGCTGTACACCACGTGCCACAAGGTGGGGCCAAGAGCAGCGCTGGGAGGTTTATTTCCAGCAAATCTGTACACTGTACAGGGGGGCTGGGGGCGGCGGGGCACAGGAGGGGTCCTCCTCGGCCTGCCCGCCTTACCCCCACAGGCCAGAGTGGAGGCAGGGCTGTGTCCCGGATGTCCATTGTTGGCCCTGGGCCAGGAACATCAGAGCGCCTTTCTCTCCTGTCGCAGAGCCACACAGAGCTTTCAGTGCCGGTCACAGGGGGCTGGGCCCTTCTTCCGCTCACGGCTCAGCAGCGTCACCAGCTTGGCCTTGAAGCCCGTGTGAGCACTGGGGCGGCCAGAGCCCCCAGCTTCATCACTGTCACCGAGCTCCAGTTCCAGAAGCCGCCGGTACTGGGCCTCCAGGCTGCTGTCGTGTGCAGGGCCCGGCCAGCCCAGGTCCTCACTGTTGTGGTAGATGGGGCTGGCCAGGGGGCTGCGGCGGCTGGGACCCTCCTGCTCAGGGTCCCTCTCCCTGGGCAGCACGGGGCCTGCCTCCAGCACGCATAGGTTCTCGTAGAGGTGCTCGGCATTGCTTGGGGGCCCACTGGCCCGCTTGCACACTGATGCATAGAGCCCAGACACTGGCTCATCGTGGGGCACTGGGCTCAGCAGTGGGGGCAGGCTCTGGGGGCCAGGCTCAGCCAGGCGTGCCCTCCAGGAGCTGGGAGTCTCCAGCCCCGGGGGCACCTCCCGCAGCTCTCCCGGTGGGTCCAGTGAGGGCAGGGAGGTGGCCCGAGGCAGGGGACAGGGCCGGGGCCCAGCCAGCTCTGGCAGCCGTTCCCGCTGGCGGGCAATGGCAGCGGCTACGGCCCTGCACAGGTCGAGGGCTCGGGGGCTGCTGAAGGCGAAGAGACCCTCACCCGAGTCACAGCGGCGTCCAGCTTCAAAGGAGAACACGTCCTGGACACAGGATTGAGGGTGGTATGGGTGGGTTAGCAGCGGAGGAAACTAGGCACCCCTCCACCTGCCACCCTTCCCAGCAGGGCACTCCCTGCACCTCACCTTGTCAGAGCCGAACTTGCGCAGGAAGCGGTAGGGCCAGGTGTAGAGGGCCTGGGGGCTGGAGGGTTCCCTCAGGTGGATGGTGTCTTGGCCTAGCACTAGGAGGTAGGGCCCCTTCAACTGGCAGCGGGTGGCAGCCTCGGTCCTCTGCACCACCACTGGAAACTCGCCCACTGCAGGCAGGAGGGTGGCAAGGGTATCAGGTATAGCCCGCATGGGTCCCCCAAAGGTCCCAGGCCTGGGTGGAGGACGGCTGAGGCTGTCCCCGTACCTCCCTGACTCACCTTCCTGCCAGGAGGAGTAGATGGAATTCTCCTCCATGGGGACCAGACCCCTCTTGGAAGCTTCCACCTCCCCTGGGCCTGAGGAACATTCCCCTGTGCCCTGGAGAATGAAAAAAGGTCAGAAGTTAGAGCCCTCCCCCTCGATCTTCTTTCCACATCCTTTCCCTGGGGCCAGTAACCCAGGACTCCAGGCCAAGCAAGAACATCCAGGGACCAGGGTGTCACTTCCAGTTCTGCCCCTGACACACTGCACGACCACAGAGACCCCTCTGTTTCCCCACCTGTGGCCCCCCAGCACCCCTTTGAGGGTGCCGAGAGTTGTAAAGTAGCAGCACACATGAGGAGGTCCCCACTGCACTTGTCTTGGCCAGGGTCTCCCTGTGTATTGTGTCCCTTACAGCTTGGAGTGCTTAAGGTGCAGGAGCTTCAGGGGTGGGACATGCAAGTGAACTGGCTTCTCCATCCTTCTCCAGGCCTCTTTCACCATCTCCCTCACATCCTTGGAGCCCTATCAGCACCTCCACTGCAACCATCTTGGCCCACAGTAGCATGGCCAGGGCCACTGCAACAGCTTCAGCCACTGGTCTCCTTGCTCCTGTCAATTTCCTTTTTTTTTTTTTTTTTTTTTTTTTTTTTTTTACTTTAAAATATTGTGGCAGGGGCGCCTGGGTGGCTCAGTCAGTGAAGTGTCTGCCTTGGGCTCAGGTCATGATCCCACAGTCCTGGGATCGAGTCCCGTGTTGGGCTCTCTGCCTCTGCTCATGATCTCTCACTCTCTCCCTCTCTCTCTGTCAATAGATAGATAGATAGATAGATAGATAGATAGATAGATAGATAGATAAATAAATAAATATAAATAAATAAAATCTTAAAAAACGTATTGTGGTAAAATACAGAACATAAAATTTACCATTTCACCATTTTAAAGTGTGTAATTCAGTGGTTTTAGTATAGTCACAAGACTGTGTAATGGTCACCTTTATCCAGTTCCAGAATTTTTTCATCATCCCACATGGAAACCCGTTAGCAGTGACTACCAGCCCCCCCAGCCCCTGCTGCTTTCTGTCCCTGTGGATTTGTCTATGCTGGACGTCGCACACAAACAGAGCGGTTCTAGCATGTGGTCTTCTGCGTCTGGCTCCTTCTACTTAGCGCAATGTTCTCCAGGTTCATGTATGGTGTTAGCATGTATCACTACCTCATTCTTCTTTTGTTTATGGTCAGGTACTGTTCTGTTGTATGGATAGACCACATTTGGTGTATTTATCAGTTAACAGACATTGGGGTTGTCTGCACCTTTGAGCTATTGTGACTATTGCTGCTCTGAGCATACTCCTACAAGTTCTGTGTGAACACCTGTTTCAATTCTCTTGGGTATACACCTACCAGTGGAATTGCTGGGTCATATGGTAACTCTATGTTTAACTTTTTGAGGAACTGCTAGGCTCATTTCCTTTTGGTCCATCATAGAGCTCTCAGTCCCTGGCGCCCCAAAGAAACCCCCTCTCAAAAGCATCTCCTTTCACTCAGAATAAAACCCCAAACTCTGAATGTGGCCCAAAGTAGTTTCAGTTGGCTCCCACCAAACTCTCCACCTTTGCGTCCTCCTGGGCTCCCTCCCACTCCTTACCCTCCAGCCATGTTGGCCTTTCTGTCCCTTTAACACACCATGGCCTTTGCCCATGCTGCTCCCTCTGTTCGAGACACTCCTCAGACCTCAGTGTCTGGGTCACTCTTGCCTCAGATCTTTGACTGGTGGGTTCTTATTTGTCCTTGAGGACTCACAGCTCACTGTCCCTTCCTGAGAGGACTTCCCATCTAACATCCTGCCATTCATGCCTGGTCCCACCAGCTTTCATTTTCTCCACAGCATGAACGGCCATCTGAGGTTCGCTCTGTGGACTTCGGGGCTATTGCCCCAAAGGCTCGTGGGTACTTGGCAGGTACTTGCTGAGTGACAGGATGTGAGGGAGCATGGAGATGAACAAGGTTGGGGATCAGGTGGCCCACCTCTGGCCCCTGGATGCCCTGCCTATGTGTCTTTTTTTTTTTTTTTAAGATTTTATTTATTTGACAGAGAGAGAGGGAACACAAGCAGGGGGAGTGTGAGAGGGAGAAGCAGGCTTCCAGCTGAGCAGGGAGCCTGATGCGGGGCTCGACTCCAGGACCCTGGGATCATGACCTGAGCCAAAGGCAGACATCTAACGACTGAGCCACCCAGGCGCCCCCCACCACCCGTCTTATGCTCACCTGGAAGGCCAGCTGGCAGATGGGGCCCATCCATTCCTGGCGATGCTGTGCGGCCAGTAGGTGGCTTCGCTCTGTGGTGGTGAGCAGGAAGGCACCAGTGTCTTTGGGACAGCTCTCACCGTCAGCCGGCAGCACAGACACGCAGTCAGCCAGGCGGATGACCCGCCGTTCCCCACGTCGGCTGGGTCCTGCAGACCTGTCACCTGCTGGCCCCAGGCCACCATCCCGGACCTCCCAGCTCTCCAGCCGTGCCACACCTGACGGGCTTCCTGCATACAGCAGACCCCATACCTTCCGCCAGGACTTCTGTGGGAGACGAGGATGGGGGAAAAGACTCTTGGGTGGCTGTTCGCCCTATAGCTCAGCTCAGCACAAGCTGCCCAGCAAGAGCTCCTGGCCACCCCGGCTGGCCTCCACTTCCCCCAGATCCTCAGGGCCCCAGAGAAGGAGGCCCTGCCAGGGCCAGCCCAGCAGGGGGAAGAGTCTGTGCTTGGGGCAGGCAGCTGTGGGTTCAAATCCACCCCACCAATTGCCTAACTGTGACCCCTACGAGGACTAGTGCCCTCATATCTCAAAAGCCATCAAAACGCAAGGTTGGGGCTTCTGGGTCATGCCTCTGAAGTGGTCAAAGCAGACCACCTGACACTACCATTATGTTGGGGCCCCCAAGCCCCCCCCCCCCAAGAAAAGGTCACTTGGGCGATGGGACAAGAGCTGAGGCAGGAGGGAGGTGTCAGTCTCACGGTGGCAAGGAAGGAAACATGCAAATAGCGTAAAGCAAAGGAAACAGACTGTTTATCTGCCTGGGCAGCAGCTGCAGCTGAGCTGTGAGGGTGCAGGGCCTGCTGCCTGCGGAGGGATGTAAACTCCCCAACTATGTCCCGTCACAGGGCTGGGAGGTGCTGAGCCCTCTTCTGCAGGGTGGGGCCCCTCCGACTCAGCCCCGGCCTTCTCTACAGGGGCCTTGGTGCTTCTACTGCACAGGGCAGAAAGCTGTTCAGGTAGCCAGCCTCTCAGCTCTGCCCTGCCCTAAGGTTTGGATTCTTAGATCCTTCCCACTCTTGGCTTCCCCATCAGTAAATAAGGCAGGCTCTCAGAAAGGCCCACTCAGCCCAACCCACTCAAGCTGAGAATGGGGCTCCGTCCTACTCCCCAACACCTTGGTTGCGTCCCCCACCCTGACTCCTTCCCCATTCTCCCAGGTCCTGGTGAGCTGAGGCTGGGGCCAACGCCTACTGTCCTGGGCAGCTGCCTGGCAGCCGGGGTCCCCACCTTGCCGAACTTGACGTGCTGCTGGTACAGGATGCCGTCCTTGATGGGAGTCTCCAGAGGTTCCATGGCCGCCGCCAGGCCCCAGGACTGCCACTCCGAGGGCCCGAGGAGACTGGTGACAGGCCGGAGGGGAACTCCTCACACTTCCCCTTCTGGCCACTTCCCCCTCCCTCTGTCCAGAGAGGCAGCTGAAGGGCTGGGGGGAGGGGAGCCTGTCTTCAGTAAAGGAGCTAGGATAGGGGGTGGGGACATCACGTATTTCTTCCTTGGGGTCCAGCTGGCCCAAGGTGCCCACGTGTGCCTGGCAGGGGCCTCAGAGCCCCAGAGGGCAGCTGACCTCTGCCTGCACCTGGGTCAGCTGGCTGTGAGTCATAAGCTCCAACCTCTCCTCTGTGCAAGGCAGTCGGACACCCCGGCATCTGACATTCCCGCAGCCCTGTCCCTGCCCCAGGACCTCCTCTAGCCACACTGGCCAACTCCTTGCTTTCCTACTTTTGAGCCCTGGTTGGTACCCTCTCGGGCCTGCTCTGCTTGTCTTTATCTTGGAAATATTTCTAACATTCACTTGCTCTTCTCTGTCTTCACAGTGTCTGTCCATTACCAGCCTCTTATCTCCCCTTTGAACCACTGCCCCACAGGGCCCACTGTGGTCCTTTCCACCAATTCCAAACCCCTCTGACTCCCCCCTGCCCTGGGGTGTAGCCTGGGCTCCTCAGGCCTGCACTCAAGGTGCTCTGTTGTGGCCTCCACCTCCCCTCAGCCCAGTCTATCCAGAGAACCTCTTACCACCATGCCACTTGAGCACTGGGCTGCCTCTTCCCCTGGGAGGCCCTCCTTGACCACCCCCCACCGAGCACAAGGGCCCCCACCAGTGAACCTGTCCTCAAGGCTCGGCACAGTCATGTGAGCGTGGGTGGCACGCCCCCAGTGGGTCCCTGGAGAGCTCACATGCTTTGTAAATTTGCTTCTTGCTAGGCACCTATTTTTTTTTTTTTTTTTGCCTCACCTTGTTGGAGGCTACCATTGGGGCTCTGAGAGGGAGACAGCCTCCTGTCACTCATTCAATGCCACCTTTAGGAAGGCATGTGTAACCAGGCTGAGCAATACCATTTGGGGTCACATATGGGATGTGGGCAGGAAGTCTTTTCCAAGGGCCTCTCCACCTGGCTTTGTGTCCGTTGCAGTCTGGCAGCCCCGAGCGCTGGCAGCCGGACACCCTGTCCTTTGCATTCTCATTGCCATTTCAATGATGAGGAAATCGAGGCTCAGAAACATTAAGTAACTTGCCCAAGGCCAAAACCAAGTGACAAACATGGCTTGAGCAACTGCTGTCCCGCTGGGATAAGCATGTGGCCTTGCACGCGCAGTGCCAGGCCCAGAGGATTTGCCGCCTGTCCCTTGCCAGATGCTGAGATCCTGCACCATGTGCCACCCCCATCATTCCCATCTCCTGTCTTTCCCACTTACCTATAAGCCTCCCAGCAGGCGTCTGCCTGGATTGCCCGGATCCTGAGCCCAACAGAGAGCCAGGCATAGAGTGAGGCCAGTAAGTGCTAGCGGCCCGAGTGGCAGTCCCGTAGCATCTGCTGCCCCCTCAGTGAGGGGATCAGAGGGTTCCTTATTGGGACTCTGTGGGCAGGCAAGTGGGCAGGGGGCCTGAGGCAGGAAGTGGCCTCCCAAGGGGCCCCAGGAGCTTCATACAACTGACAGGAAGAGGGAGGCTGGGGCCAGGTTGGAGATTGTAAGAACCAACCAGAGACCAGAAAACCCAGCCATTTCCCCTTGGCCCACCAATGCAGTCTCTCCCTGAGACAAATCCAGCTAGCCCAGAGGAAATACCCAGAGCCCCCAGCAGGGGGCCCCCACTACGTGGCTCTCTCCACAACTAAGGCCCAGCAGGCTGATTGTTGGCTGTGTCACTGGGAGATGCCAGTTCCCCCACCTTAGAGGGGCTACAGAGATCAGAGGGTGAGGCCTGTCTAGGAAGCAGGGATCAGGGAAGGTGAAACACATAGGCAGGGTTGGGCTGAGACCAGAGAGGCTTGTGCTTTAATGACAGCTGGGGTAAAGGGGAACAAAAATTGTCATTCTAGGGGACACAGGGCGCAGGCAGCCAGGCTCAGCCTGGCCCAGCCCAGGCCAGCTGGGCCGATGATGCTGGCTTTTTGTCCAGGGGGCTGGTGTGTGTAGGAGGAGGCTGGAGACTGAGGTCTCTTGGGAGACAAGGGACGACGGATGGCTCAGAAGTCCATAGAGCTGTGGGCCAGGTAGTCTTTGCGGCCGATGTTGCTGACCTGCTTGGTCTGCATAGCCTCCAGTTTGGGGCAGTCAGTGATTCGATGGCCCAGGCCCCCACAGAAGGCACAGCCACGCTCTCCTGGGGGCAAGGGGATGAGAGTCAGCACGACTGCACAGGACCAGGCCCCATATCCCAGACCTCGGCTTCTCATTAGACCCCTCCCCCAAGTCCTCTGCTGTGCGGCATGGACTTGTTTTGTGGTGTTCCCGTCATGTTCCCCCTCCCGCCCCACCGGACCGGTGTCTCCTGCCGCACAGTCACCTCCGATGTCCAGCATGGACTCATCCCCGCAGTGCAGCACTTGCAGCACGGGGGGCACCTTCTGCTTAGCCTCCAGCAGCAGGGCTTTCAGGTCCATCAGCACTGACTCGTCTGTGGGGGTAGGAGGGAACCATCAGGCCCAACCCCGGGCCCTGAAGCCAGGACCTGGATAGCCACAGGCAGAGGACCCAGGGGACAGCTGAGGTGGCCTTGGTGGTGGCCTTACCACAGGCCTTGTTGATGAAAGTGGTGGCGATGCCTGTGTTTCCTGAGCGCCCGGTACGGCCAATACGGTGCACTGCAGAAAGGGAACAGAGCTTCTGGCCTACTGCCCAGGGGCTGGGGCCCAGCCCGTACCCGACCCCCCACATCCAAGCTCCCTACCATAATTCTCGATCTCCTCAGGCATGTCATAATTTATGACATGCTGAATGGCAGGGAAGTCCAGACCCTTGGAGGCTACGTCTGTGGCCACCAGGACATCCTTCTTGCCCTCCCGGAATGCCTCGATGGCCTTGGTCCGTTCCTCCTGGTCTGGGGAGGGTCAGGCAGGAGCTGTTAGAGTGACAGGAGTCTGGGGAGTAGTGGCGGGCCCACCAGACTGGGAAAGGGATTAGGTGAGGGGCCACAATGGCAGCAGTATCCGTGCACTACCCCTGACCTTTGCCCCCATGGATGGCCACTGCCTCAACCCCCTTGAGCAGCAGGTACTCATGGATGGCATCCACATCGGCCTTCTTCTCTGCAAAGATGAGCACCTGTCCAAGAAGGCCAACTTCAGTCATGGGGGCGTGCCCAACCTTCTCCAGCATGCTGCCCCCACTGCCCCTCTCCCCTTCATCCCAGGGGTCCTGGGCCAGCCTGGAGGGCTATACTTACGGGTGGGGGTGTTTTCTGTAGGCACTCGAGCAAGTACACCATCTTGGCCTCCTCTTTGACATATTCCACCTCCTGCCATCACAGGGGCCAGATCAGGTAGGCCTGCAAATGGGCTCACCAGCCATGGCCCTGCCACAGAGCCTGGGCCCCCAATCCCAGGCGGGAGGAGACCAGAAGCCTCTTGCCATAAGGCACTGGCCACTCTAAGAATGTTCCCGGCTAAGGGCTGGGGATTTGAATGAAACCCCATTGTCCACAAGGTGGCCCCTCAACCCTACTCCAAGAGCTTCAACATGGCCTAGCCAGATCCAACCCTCACAACGAGATCCTGCTCATCAGAAGTGCCTGCCCACCTGGATGACATCCAGGCTGGCAGCCCCAGCGCGCCCCACGTTGATCGTGACTGGCTTTACCAGGGCACTCTTGGCAAAGTTCTGAATCTTCTTAGGCATGGTGGCACTGAAGAGTAGGGTCTGCCGCTGGCCCTGAGGAAGAGTAGGGCTAGGACTGAGGGCATGTGAGGCCTGGGAAGGCCAAGTAGCTGGGATGTAGCCCCCCAAAGCAGGGCCAGTGGGTGGGCAGTGCCAGGCCTCAGGGCCTGCCACAGTTGAATGGGGTGTGCTGGGGAGGGTGGCAGGAATGCCCTAGGGATGGGCACCTTGAAGTAGGAGAAGATGGTGCGGATGTCGCCTTCGAAACCCATGTCAATCATGCGGTCGGCCTCGTCCAGAGCCAGGTAGCGGCAGATGTCTAGGCTGACCATCTTCTTCTGCAGCAAATCCATGAGGCGCCCGGGGGTGGCCACCATCATGTGCACACCGCTGGGGATCAAGAGGACACTCTGCAGTCAGGGCTACCTGCCCATTCCTGCACCTAAGGGCTGGCATTCTGCCCTCTTTCCTATCTCTCCTCACCTGTCCCCTCATCACTTCCACCACCCTACCCTACTTGTAAAACATGTCTCTTCTGGAAGGGGCTGCAGCCTTCTTAACTACTGCTCTGCTCCAGAGCTCCTCCCCAGCCATGAATCAACCCTACCTGGCATACCCTTCCCTCTCTAGAATGAGGGTGGTTCTGAATCTCCAGATTAGGCCTCAGTATGTGCTCCCGCAGCTCCCTTTGTAGGCATTGATGGGCTCACTTTCCTGGAACGCTAAATTAATCTTTTCTGTATCTGAATCTTCCGAGACCGGGAATGCCTTGGAAAGGGTGTGACCTGTCCAGGACCCCAGAGCCTGGTCCAGGGCAATCAGCACTGTCTGCTGGGGATTGCACTGTGTGGAAAGGCCACAGATCTGGCCCTGCCCTAGTGTCTCAGCCTCCATGCTGGACCACACTGAATGACCCCGACCT
Source organism: Ursus arctos (assembly GCF_023065955.2). Lineage (NCBI taxonomy): Eukaryota > Metazoa > Chordata > Mammalia > Carnivora > Ursidae > Ursus > Ursus arctos. The sequence goes on from NW_026622819.1 coordinate 63,075,916, forward strand.
TCCTGGACATGCTGGGTCCCCCACCTCTGCCCAGAATGCCCCGACGCCCTGACCTCTCAGATGCCCCCATTCCATCTGTTGTGCTCCCACGGTATCTTACCACATCCCTCTGTCCCACCCCAACTGATCTCCCCATTAGACGAGGAACTCCTTGAGGACAAGGAGGCTTCTGTAAGGATTTGCAGGGGTAGCTAAAGCAAAGGGCCATTTAACTTGTCGAGGAGCTCTGGGCAGGCCCACAGGGTGGGGGTGCTTGTGCTCACTGTCGGATGGTTTCCATCTGCTCTTTAACAGACATGCCCCCGATGCAGAGAGCGCAGCGCAGGAGTGGGGAGCTGTCCTCCTGCAGTAGGCGGCAGTAATACTCCAGGATGCCATGGGTCTGCCGGGCAAGCTCCCGCTGTAGGCACAGGGCAGAGGTTGGCACCAGAAGGCAGTCCTGTCTCTGCCCTGCCCTCCAGCCTGGTCTGTCTTACCGAGGGGCAGATGATGAGTCCATAGGGCCCTTCACGCTTGGAGAAAGGTAATCTCTTTTCTTGTTCCAGGCAGAACATGATGACAGGCAATGTGAACACCAGTGTCTTGCCTGAACCCGTGAAGGCGATACCTATCATGTCACGGCCAGATAGACTGTTGGGAGAGGAGAGACCTGAGGATCAGGTTCAGGAGAATGCAGGGAATGAGTCTCCAGGTGGACACCTAGGGACTGCTCCTTCCCATCACCGCCCTCTTCAGGGCCCCCAGGTCCACACTCACATGGTGGGGATGCCCTGGATCTGAATGGGTGTTGGGTGGTGGATGCCTTTCTTCTTCAGGCCTCTCAGGATGGCTACGGAAAACAACCTCAGCATCATTCTTGTCTCACAGATACTTTATCAGGCCCCCAAAGCTGTAAAATGGGCACTACCCCATTCAAGTTACAAATGAGGCCCAGAGAAAAAGAGAAAGAAAAAGAAAGACTTGTCCAAGATCTCTAGGATAACTAGAGGCAGGATTTGCACCCAGGTCCATTTAAGGCCAAAGTCACTTACCCACTGAAGTTCCCTAATGGCAAAAGATAGCTAACAGGTACAGCTGGGGCAACTGAAATTCAAACCTAAGTCCCACCATCTCCAACGGCTAGACCCATTGCTGCAGACGCCAAACTCTGTGGAGACTGGGACACAACCTCACAGTTGTTTGACTACTAAAGTTCCCAGGTACCTGCGGGAAATTTCATTTCCTTGAAGCTCTTGATGGGTGGTGGAATACCATCTCCTTCCACCAGGATGTGGTACTTCTTCCGTACGCGTTCATGCCGCTCTTCAGACATGCTCAGGACATAACGGGGGGGTGTCCAACTGTGAGTGGGTGGTGGGGGTCAAGAGAGGCCCCAGGCACAGCTGGCTCTGGGGTGCACCTGCCGGTCTCAGCCACATACCATTCCAAGTAAAAGTGACTGCCTTCCCACAGACTGAAAAACATACCTGGTTTTGATTGGATCATCGTATGTGATTCCCTTGGCCATTTCCTTCACTGACATCAACGCTAAGGAGACAGACGTGACTCAGGGCTGGCTCTTGCTTCCCAGAGGCCAGGCCCTTGAGATAGAACATGCCTGGGGTAGGGGGAGGAGGCTACAACCATACCTCGGCCCTCAGCCACACTCTCCAGGATCTTTTCCTCTTCTTTCAGCTGCTTCTCCTTGGCAGACTCCTTGCGGGCTGAGAACAGAAGCAGATATCAGACACCAAAGCACTGCACCAAGCTGAGCTTTCCCCGCTGCTTTCCAGCCCACCTTCAGCCTTCTCTTTGAGATGCTGGTGCTGATCCAGGAGGCTGACGTTGGACTGAGGGCCCAGCGGGATATCGTCCTCATCTCCCCGGGGTTCGCTGCCGCTGTCCTGTTGCTCCTCCTCCGCAGCTCCTTTACGCCTTCGTTGCAGTAGCTTCTGGAGCTGAGGTTCCACCAGCGCCCCTCCCAGCCAAGCCCAAAACAGAGCGGGGCATTGGGCCCAGGGGGCCTGCGTCAGGATCTTGGCCTTTGGGAGAGGGACCTGCACCCTGCGACGTGGAGCTGCCCTACCCCTCCGACCAGGTTGCCCGTCCCTCGTTCGCCGGAGGGCCACGGTCCCGAGTACTGGCAGCTCGCTCCACTGGCGGCCAACCCCCCTCCCCATCCCGATCCTACGCCCTCATTCCTCTTCCGAACCGGGGCCCTCACCAGCAGTTGCCGGCGCTGTCGCAAAGGCACGTAAGGCACGTAATCTTCGTCGTCCTCATCCTCCGTCTCGGAGCGGCTTCCTGTGGCAGTCGCCTCGTCGGTGCGAGCCCGCTAGAGATACACAGGAGTCAGGCTCAAACCCCCGCTTTCACTGCCGCTCGCCACCCGCGCGGACCCCTGCCTCGCTCCTACCTTCCGTTCGGGTTCCGAGTCCTCCATCCTTTGCAACACGCATGCGCGCTACGGTAAAACCCCGCCTCAACTTTTGAGTGAAATCCAATCAGATGTGAAAAAGCGGAACGTGGGCGCCTAGCAACGACCTCTGAGTGCCGGATCGCGCAGAGGGACAAACTTTCCCCGGAGACCCAGTCAGGTAGCGCGGTGTCAAAGTCCCCTTGGGCGGCTGCGCATTTGTTGCCAGGGGCGAGGGCAAAGCGTCAGACAATGCATTATGGGACGCTGGAGGATTTGGAGCATGCGCAAAAGGCTCAAACGGAGTCTGATGGAAGGTCCCCAGAGTGGAGACGGCTGATCCCGAAGAGGCCGGCCTGCCAGCTGCCGAGCCTCGCCCAGAGTCTGACGTCATCCGGCACGTTCCGAGACGGAGCCCCCTGGGACCCCGCCCGGGCCTCCATGGCGAGCGCGGGCGCGGGTATGGGGTGTGGCTTGCGGAAAAATGAATCAACACTACTGCTCTGACTGGGCGTCCTCATCTATGTGAGACAACACGTATGTTCATAGTGGTGAAAGGTAAATAAAATGCTGGTGACAAGTGTTTTTTTGCTGCGGGTCTGTGGAGCGATTTTTATCGTAAATGCTGTATTAGAGCTTAAGAGTAACTGACTGCCTGGGGAACCCGAGAAGGCTTCCAGGAGACTTGCATCTGAACTTCCAGAGCTGTAGACTCTCAGAACGGGGAGTGGAGGAAAGAGCAGCTTTCTGACTGGGGGTCCTGTTAAGAGTGAAGGCCTAGCTAGCCACATGCAAGTACAGATTCCTCAAGAAACAGACCACGTGGCCAGCCGCTGTGGGGTTGGGGTGGCCAGAGCTAAAGCTGGATTGGTAGGCTGGGTGGGCCCAGAGCATGCAGGGCTGTGACTGTCAAAGTAACTTCAACTTCATTGGGTACTTTTATTTATTTATATTTAAAGATTTTATTTATTTTGAGAGGAGTGTGGGCGGGGGTCAGGGGCAAAGGCAGAGTGGGAGAGAGAATCTCAAGCAAGCTCCATGCTGAGCAAGGATTCTGAGTGGGGCTCGGTCCCACGACGCTGAGATCATGAACTGAGGGCAAATCAAGAGTCGGACGACTGAGCCACCCAGGCGCCCCTTCACTGGGGACTTCTAAAGAGGCGTGATGTATCAGTACTATTTTTTCCTTCACTCACATATTTATTATCAGCACGTGCTGGGCATTGTGCCCAGTGCTGAAGCAGATAAAAGATTAACGAGACACAAACCTGGCTTGTGAGTTTATGGATTAGTTGAGGAGACAAAAATATAACGGGTCTTGAGGTTAAGGAGAAATATTCTAAGACAGATAAAGTTAGTACTTTTGGAAGCATCACAAGGCAGGGCAAACTGATTCTCCTAGTAAAAGTGGCCTTTCAGCTGGAATGTGAAGGATATGCAGGACATGATGAAGGAAAGTTAATCTGGAAGAAGGAAACATGTGAGCAAAAGTTGGGAGACCTGAGAGTGCCAGGCCTAGAGGGAGACTGAGATCATCTGGTGTGGCTGGAATGAAGTGCCGGGAGGCAGGGGCCAGGCATGGAAGGCTCTGAATGCCATCCACAGGTCCTTCTCTGTAGGTAAAGCAGCTCCTTGATCAGACATGCAAGTTTTGAATGATGAAGCAGAATTTTAGGTAGCTATGCCAGTTCAACTGCAGGGCAGGAGCCTAGTGCAAGAGTTGAAGGAAGAGGAACACAGACAATACGTACAGAGAGACAAGCTTCACAGGGGCATAATGCAGACCTTGGAGATTTGAAAAGGCCAGGAACCAGGAATTGTGAACCTGTGGGCGATGCTTTTTAACTTCTTTAGAAGAGGAAGCTAGCACTGACTGCTTATGGTGGGGTTCAACCTGGGAGAAGGGGGAAGGGGTAGGGAATGGTTTCTGATCCTGCTTCCCAACACTTTATAAAGGGATCTTAGTGACTGTGTGGCCACAGCCTCCACTGCTCCCCACACAAGCTCAAGTTAAGTATCACTTTTAGACAATGACAATAGGAGCAAGGAGTTGGAACACAAGTGTGTGCGAGGCTTTTTTTTTTTTTTTTTTTTAAGCAAGCCTATTATATTAAGGGGCGCCTGGGTGGATCAGTCGTTAAGTGTCTGCCTTCGGCTCAGGGCGTGATCCCAGGGTCCTGGGATTGAGCCCCGCATCAGGCTCCTCCGCTGGGAGCCTGCTTCTTCCTCTCCCACTCCCCTTGCTTGTGTTCCCTCTCTCGCTGGCTGTCAAATAAATAAATAAAATCTTTAAAACAAAAACAACCTATTATATGAAAATCAGTGTACGACCAGATCTACTGCAGGGGGTGGGAGGTAGGAATGAGGTAGTTTGCTTTACTTTACAGAAGGGTTCATTATCCTCAACTCTTAAATACTTTGGCTACATGTCTCATTCCCATTGGAAAGTCAGATCCAATTTATAGAAACTCCATTTATTCCATTTCCCTTGACAATGTCAATAACCCAGGCTATAGGTGCACAGTCGGTAAAGGCCTCAAGTCTTTCCCAGACCTCTTCTCACAGCAGCTGCACAGAGACCGAATCTCACTCCTCCAGCTCGCAGAAGGGTAAACAGGGCATGGGGAGGGGGCTGTTCCAGGTCACATACCAGAATCCTCCCACCAGGAGAAAGTGCAGAGATGCTGCTGTTATACAGGCCTAGGCTCTAGTCCTGCTCAGCCAGACTGAATGCACTAAAGTTACTTTCCTGTCTTAGCTTTAATTTCCTCATCTGTAAAATGGGATAACTGTCCCATTTAGAACTGCTGAGAATTAAGTGGAAATTGCCAAACTGCTGACACATAGTACGTGCTCAGTGAGGCTAATGACCAAGGCAGATCCCATGCTTCTGAGTACATTCCTCACCTCACCCCTGCCCCAGACCAGCAAACCACCAACACACTGACTCTGTGTCCAAATGTTGCTTTATCTTTCGCAGGAAAGATCTTCACAGTATCAAAAGTAAAGAATTGAAAAACAAGAACAAAAACAAAACCAAACACAAAGAGAGCAGTGTTGGGCCAGCAGTACCATCAGCCCCCGGCCCCCAGGCCAGTCCAGCCCCCAGGCTCCGAGTGAGGAGGCTGCATAGCACCAGGAAGCGGCTCTGCTGAGGTCCCGAGGGGCCCCAGCACGGCACAGCATCCATTCAACTTTTGGTTGGTCCAGGATGGCGAGGAGCAGGGAGGATCTTGGGCAGGTGGGAAGGGATGTAGAGAAGAGACTGTAGACCTTCAGCTGGCAGTCGGGGTCTCAGGACACCCTGAAGAAGCTCGACCCGGCAGGGGCTGAGAAAACAGAGCATGGCCAGACCGTGAGTGCGCCTTTGCCCTAGCCTCCCTGTGCTGGCTCTGCGTTTCCACAGTCCCCATGGGTAGGAGCAGCTGCCTGCTGCTTTTGCTGCCTAGGCTGAAAATACTGAATAGACTTCCCTGACTACCTCCAGTAGAGGATGCAGGTTAAGACCCTGCCAGGGGACAGCTGCCCTGGAACACATCTTTCCAAGCCAGGGTGCTATAAGAGCCCGGACTCTGGCCTTTGCTCTCCTGCTGACAGGCAGGGGAGAGGTAGCAATATGCACTCTGACTCCTGCCTCAGGCTCTGGGTACACAGCCCAGGCTAGGTCCCGAATCTGTCCCAGCACTGTTTTTTCACACACTCTTGGGGCTCCCAATCCCACTCTGAGGAGGGTCAAAAAGGCCAATGGAGAGCCCTTACGGTGGGGTGGGGCAGGGAGGGAACATCTCCTGTCTTGGGAAAGAGATCAACCAAAGAGGGAGTCCTTGAGAGAAGATGGCTGAGTGAGGTTTCCTGGCTGAGAGGGGCATTGGGCTGTAGGAGGAAGTATGCCCCTTTTTCTCTCAGAAGAGGCAACAAATAAAGTGCCTGGGGTCCCCATGCCTCCTGGATCCTGTGGAAGTGGACAAAAGGGGCAGGAGGGCACCCTGGCCCTGGCAGAGGCTCCCGAGGGTGTGGACATTTCAGCTTGGCAAAAGATCAGAGAGCCTAGCCCCTTCAGAGAGAGGGGCTGAGGTGAGTCTAAAGACAGTCCTGACTCTAGGCAGCCCAAGATGCCATGGGGAGCCCAGCCCCAAGGGTGGGGAATTCTGACCCAAAAGTGGGCAAGGGGACTTGGCTGAGGGTCCAGGAAGACTGTGGTCCTGGCACTGAGAAAAGGAGGAGGAGGATAGGTGAGGACATCCTCCTGGGTTCCCTGAGCTCAGCTCACCTGCCCCAGTTTCCTGTTGCTGTAAGGGCAGTTGTGTGGTTGCCAGCCAGAAAAGGCATGATCCCAGGGACAGAGCACAGGGTTAAGATAAGGGCACTGCACAGCCATTAGGTTGCAAACCCAGCACCAAGGCCTGCCTTCCAGCCACCCTTCTCTCCTGCACTATGGTGCTCAGCCCAGTGTCTTCTTGGTCTTCTGCTCTCAGTCTAGAGCATCATCTGATATGTCAGTATTTCACACAAAAGGACCTGTGTAGGTGGTTGGGAGAGGAGCCCCGAGCCCAGCTGGGGGCCAGGTCTCTTCTTCAGGAGGCAGCTTAGCTATTAATCTCTTCATGGGGGTTGTCCTGTTTGGGGAGAGCGCTTACCACCTCCCCCATGCCTAAATGACCTCACCAAGGCTTTGGTCTAGCTCATCTGTCCTCTCACTGGTCCTACCTTCTTGCATGGCGTCAGCCGGGAGGCACCCTCGCAGCCTACAAGGCTGAGCAAGTGAGATTCAACCGAGGCTAATAATGTCAGGGAGGGGGGCAGGCCTCTGGGGATTAAGGCTGCCTAGGCACTTGAGAGGCAGATGGTAAGGGAAGTAGAGGCCTGGTGGAGATAGCCCAGGGATGGCAGTGAAGGAAGGGCCCTTCATGAACAAAGGCAGGAGGGCTCCAGGAGGGTCTGGCCCAGGAAGGAGAGATGAAAGGACAGAGGCCTAGGGGTGAGTGGCCACAGGAGAACAGATAGGGCCTGTGTCTCCGGAGCATGTAGCTATCACTGTGGAGGCGCAGGGGCTAGGGCTGGCCAGCTACTAGCCCAACTCTGTGTGGCACAGAGCATGAAATGGTCTGGTGGGGAGCAGAAGTACATGCAACACTTGGGGATCTCCATACCTCACTGAGCTGTGCTGGGGGTGGTTTTCTTGAGGCTGAAGTTGGTCCAGTTCACAGCAACTTTCTGACGAGTTTGCTTTGCAGAATCCAAACAGAACCTATTAAGTTTGAGAGACACCAGAAAAGCACAATCAGAGGTTCCCCTCTCCCTGCTGGACCCCACTTCTAGACCCATGTGTCTTGGTCACTAAAGGAACCAAGTCAGCTCTGTACAACCCCTCTGGCTCCAGGGTATTGGGGTCTAGCAGGTTATAAGAGCTTTGCTGGCTTTCTGGACAGGTGCCCACGAGCCCAGGGAACAGCATATGAAGAGAGTGACACTGCCTTGGGATACAGCATTGCTCCTCATGATGTATTTTACTCTGGCTACACTGGGCTGCCTCCTGCTCCCCTCACTATTGCACATTGCTTTCAGCCTCAGACCTCTGTACCTACCAGCTCTGCCGTCACAAAGGCCCTGTTTGACCTGGCCTACTCATTCTTACTTCTCAGGTCTCAGCTTGGTTCCTACCTCTTCTGGGAGCGCTGCCCATCCCTACGTCTCAGCTTGGTCTGCAGTCCCAGGCCCTTACTCCTCCAACAGCACCTATCACTGGACTGTGTGTTTATGGCTCTCTCTCTCCATCTAGACTGTATCTGATTTGCCTCCAGCCCAGAGCTTAGCCCAGGCAGAGCAGAGGAAGTGCAAGTGAATAAACCTGGAGAAAGCGCTGGTTCTTGGGGCCCGACGTACTTCCTTCTCCCTGTGCCTTACACCTTCCCATATGTCCTGTCCTGCCATGTGGCTACCTGGGTTCCAGCAGATAGACTGTTGGGAGAGAGCCTGGAAAGGCTCTCCCTCTGAGGGTGAGCCTGAGTGAGGGTGGGCAAGGAGGCATCCCCACACCTACCTCTTGAAGTACTCCACCTCCCGGTCAGTCTCATCCATCTCCACCCCATCCATGTCCTTGGGCAGGAACACATCGTCTAGGAAGACACAGCCAGGAGGGCTCAGTGCCCACGGCCAGGCCTCTCGGGTCATGCTCTTGGGGCAGCACTGCCCACACGCGAGGACTACCCTCCACCCTGTGGCCTGGCTGGGTGGGTGGGTAGGGGGGCGTTAACCACTCAGTTCCTGGTGTACTCACCCAAGGAGGCGGCCGTCTTCTCCTGCTTGTTGCGGCTCCGGCGGCTGCGGCCCTTGCCCTGTGGCAAACTCTGTGGCCTTGCTGGGCCTGGGGGCTGCACGGACTCCTGCTCCAGAGGCCGCACTTTGGCCTCGCCTGGCCAGTTTCGCCAGGAACTGCCCTTCTCATCGGCTTTGGGGCTGCCAGCCCAGCCTGATCCTGGCTGGCTCCCCTCTCCAGCCTCGGCACAGCTACCCCCTTTGGGAGGCTCCAGGGCCTTGCCTGGCTGCTTGGAGCTGGGAGTGTGGCCCTTGGCATTGGGAGCCTCGAGGCTGGCTGGGGACCGGGGGGCTGGGCTCGCCTCATTCTTCTTGGCCTGACTGCCCTGTCTCTTGCCTTTCCGCGGCTTCCCACTTGAGGCCACAGGCTCGGGCAACTCCGGCTTGCAACTGGGAACCTCCTTTGGGCTTGGCTCCTCAGGGCTAGGGTTGCCTGGCTTGGGTGTCTTGACCCAGATCACCCGGGAAAGGTTGGGCACGGCGCTGAGTCTCCTCACTAGCCCATTCTCAGGGATGATACCGGGAGGGGGCCCCCTCACCTCTGTCCATGGTGGGTGAGAGCCTCTCATTTCTGTCCACGGTGGGGCTGGCTCACCTGGAACTCCTAATGTGTGGTTCTGAGAGGACCCCAAAGTCAAAGGGGACAGGTCAAGGTTAATGTCAGGCCGTTGCTCTGAGGAGCCATTGAGGTTTGAGGGGGATAGGCTCTGGGGCTCTGGCTCAGCAGCCCCCTCCTTAGAGAATCCATTGCTGTCCATGTTGAGCTCACACACACTGAAGCTGGCACGGATAGAGTCCTTGACAGTGTTCTTGATCTCTTGCAGACGGCTGCTCAGGAAGCTGTTGACCCGATCCAGCTCCCGGTCAGGCCACTCCAAGAGCCTCTCCCTGGCAGGCCTTGGCTCCCGGCTTCCGGAAACACTACGATTCACCTGCTTTAGAGCTTCTGCTGCCAAGTGGGCCTTCTCCTTTTCCTGCCAATATAAGAAGCAGTTTCAGCTGGAGGCTGGCAGCTGCCAGGCACAGTGTGACACCTGACACATCAGCCTGGGGCCTGGCTTTGCAGCTAACTGGCTAGAAGCAGGGCCCTGGCCATGCGGGGCCTGCTCACCCAACCTGCAGGAGGGAGGATGAAATGCAGTTGAACAGGTGCATGCTCTTGGGATGGAGACAGACCCACGGAGGATAGGTTTTGACAGCTTGTTCACTCAGAGCCCCAGTGTCAGTCCTAGGGCATAAGACCAGTAGGACTCAAAGGGATAGGAATGCAGCTAATTGCACCTTGCCTTCCAGGCCTCAACTTAAGCAATTCATTCATTTGCTGAGTCTCAGCGGACTCATCTGCAAAAGGTGGACAAAAATTCTGGGGTGAAGACCAAAGTGCAGATACAAGTGAGGGAGATGGCAGCTACAGAGGCATTCTCTCCAATTGTGCTGGTAGTAGGGGAAAAAATCTGTGACATCATGGGAGACCTTTCAAGAAGTAAGACAGGGCTGTGAGACCACCACAGTAGGTCAGACTACTCTGGGTGGCAGGAATGTGTGTATGGATGCTATGGAAGAAGGAGAAATTCCATATAAAAGCCACTCACCACTCAGCTGCCTCAAGTAATCAAGGCCATGCCTGAAGTGTGCCCGATGGCATACAGGACAGCTACATGGGGCCCCACACCAAGATGTAAAAGCAGCCCTTCTGCCCAGGTGAGAACTGGGGGACTGGACTCTGTCAGTCAAGTGTTAACAGACCCAGTTCTGGAGAATGGAAGTGAAAAGTCTGTGGGCTCTGAGTCACTCCATCCCTCTGCCCAACCTCCACACACCAGCAGACCAAGGTGGCCTTTAGAGGGAGACGGGAGACAATGTCAAAAGCCCATGGGAAGGAGGTGGTGGTATTGGGCCAGGGGTTGGATGACTTCTACCATTTCCCACATTTCTAGCTGACTGGGGAATTGGAGGGGGAGAAACAGGAAAAGGAAACGGGAGAGAAAAGGGGGCGTGCCACCACCTCAGAGTCAACTTAAAGAGGGTAACCCTGTGCCCTGGTAGCGCTCTGGGGCAGAAGAGCACCACCACCGTGGGACCTTGGACAAATCACTTACTCTCTCTGAACCTAATCGTCCCCGTTGGTGTATTTGGGAGAAAAACCGCCTACCTATACCTCAGTGTTGCCCGGAGGACACCTGAGAGGGCATGTGCCCCTTTCCCCAGGTGCCGATGAGGCTGTGACTTAGCACCATGGGGCTCAAGTAGGGAAGCAGCTCGGTCTGGAGCAGTGTTTCCAGCCTTGTGCCATGGAGTTTAAGACCATGGGCAGAGCTCTGAGGCCACAGGGATGGATGAAGGACTGGAAGGCCCTTCACATCACTTCTCTCCTGTACCAACCCAGGCTTTTCTATTAGAATGGAGGTTACATGGAGGATTTCAATTGTAAAAAAGAGTTCTGCTGCCAAACAAAGAAGTCTGAAAATAATGAGTTAGAGGGAGTGACATGGAACCATGTGCGATTTGGTAGTGAGAGGAGCGCACAGAACACACGCTTTCTGTTATGTGCCACGAGCCTGATCCTTTCCACACGTTGTCTTGTTTAATTCTCACAATTGCCCTTGTTGTGCCATTATCCTCAATTTGCAGATGAGGACACTTGACTTTGGCACAAAAAAGGAACTGACCCACATGGCTAGAAAGTGGCAGAGTTGGGACAGCACACCCACGTGTGATCCGCAGTTCCTAGGTCTTTCAATCCTGACAATCACATCTTGACCAATGACTGAGGCACTGGGCTGGGCTCTGGGGGATTCAGCTGCGCATGAGAGGTCTGCTTGCGGACTTGAGTCTGCTGGGGGAGATGCACACGCAAACCGGCTGTTTAATTCTGAGTGACAAGAGCTACAGGGAAGAAAGCACAAGATGCTCTGGGAACTCAGACTGGGACACCAGAGGTGCTTCCCAGAGGAGGCAGTATCTCACTGGGCACTGGAGGGTGACTGGGATCATCCCAGAGTGAGACTAGCAGAAGGAAGAGCAAGTGACTGGGGAATGGGCACATATAATCTTTAGGGAATGCAAACATTCACAGGGAGAGCTGGAGCCCAGGTTTCTTTTAGGAGTGGTGGGGACTGGTAGGCGGGAAGGCGAGGGAGGAGAGACTGAGAGATGAAGCTGGCAAGCTAAGCAGGGGCTCAAGAGCCCTGCAGGCCAGGTTCAAGTCTGGGTTTGACACTGAGGGCCATGTTCAGCCACTGAAGACTTTTTCAATAGCAGCAGTAGGGTGGAGAGAAGCGGGTGGTTTGAGCTACTTGGGAGGTCACACGGCCAGGACTCAGGGACAGGTGGGGAGAGTGGGATGAGCCATGAAAACAATACTGACGACCACTGGCGCTGCCGCCGCTTCCCTGACCACACACACTCTCTGATGAGCCTTTCTGTGCATCACTGTTTCATTCCTGCAACCATCTGAGTCAGGCTCTACTGTTATTCTCATGTTGTGGATGAAGAAACTGAGGCTTAGAGGTGAAGTGATTTGCCCAAGGTCATCCAGCAAGTGTGGCAGAGCCAGGTTTCAAACTGATGTCCAATTCCAAGGCCCGCTGCTCTCAATCACCATGACGCTTTCCTCCCAGGATGGCACCCTGGGTTCTGGTTCAGGCAACTGGGTGGACGGTGGCGCCATTAACTAGACAGACAACGGAGAAGGAAGAGCAGGCCTCCTTGGAGAAAGAGAACAAGCTCAGTTTTGGATATGCTCAGTCTGAATACTGGTAGGACATTTGTGAGGAGGAGCCCCATAGCAGCAGGAGTCACCAGTGTGAAGTGCAGGGAGGAAACAGGGAGACCTGGTGAACCAGGAACAACGCTATCTGGATGGCTTCTCTTTGCCAGGGAGAGGGCCTTGAGGGGGAGGGTTGGAGAAAGGAAGAGGAATCCACAAAGGAGACAGAGGAGAGGTCAGAGAAGGTGAGAAATCTGGAGAACACGGCAATCGCACTGTTCTTCCCCTCCCCCACCGGCCGAGGACAGGGGAGCTGAAGAGGACATATTTGAAAAAGATAACCAATACAAAATGTGAGATGCTACAGAGCAGATGGGATAGGAGGGTACGATTTGGCAACAAAGATGTCACTGGTGGTTCTGTGGAGGAGAGGGAGAGGAAAACAGTCTGCAATGAGCTGAAAGGAAGGACAGTGAAGGCAGACAACAGTTTTCAAGAAATCTGGCTGTGATGGGAGGAAAAAGATGAGGTGAGGGTGAGAGGCTGTACATTCAAGGCACAGTTTGCTTTCAGAAGAGAGAGTACTGGGCACAGTGCAATGCTGATGGGAGCCAGACCAAGAGAGGCTGGAGCCAGAGCAGTAAGTCGAGCTTAGACTGAAGCAGTGGGAAAGGACTGCACGGTCTTAAGCAGAAGGGATAACTCTTCTCTCATGACAAGAAAGTCTGCAGGTGGAATGGTAAGATGTTTGAGGGAGTGCCTGTTCACTGGCTTTTTTTTTCCTTGTTGAAACAGGAAGCGAGCTGATCTAACAAAAAAGAAAAGCGGGGTGGGGAAAGCCTGGAGATTTGAGAAGAATCCGAAGGTCTGACAAAGGGTCTGTGGTGAACAGGAGTGATGAAGAGCAAGGGGACCAGAGGGCTGCTGGGCAATGTGAGGGCTCAGGCAAGCGGGAGACCACATGGCCTGGGTGCCACAGACAGATGTGATCCAGCGCTTTCCTGGAGGTGTGGAAGGGGACAGGCAGGGAGGGGTCAAACGCAGGGCTGTGATTTTTCTGAGTGGTGTAATGCAAGGGCCACAGGACGAGAAATTGAGAGTATTGGTAAGACAGTGAGTGAATGATGGTCAGGGGATCTCTATGGCCTGGGAAGAGGAGAAAGGGACAGGTGACAGCCTTCAGTGGATGAAGAGGAGTGGCCGAGGGCTGTAGATGACAGAGCCAGGGTCAGTTTCAAAGGAGTAGGAATTAGTACATGAAGGACAGACAGTCACGGTCTGGAAATGGTATAAGGGAGCAGAAAGATACTCAGCTTTCTTGGTCTCCTGAGGTGGGAGAAAATGAGCAGTCTCCACCGGATGGCTCCCAGGGGAAGTTGTGTTTTTGGTGGACAGTCAGATTGTGGTTAAGTCTGAGAGGTAGAGGAAGGACACTAGAGAGAAGGCTGATGCATAAACAGATAATGACCATGACTGCCTATCACATGACCTTGCAACTGCCTGGTGCCATGTTGTATTCTGGCCTCTAGACTGGACAGGGCAGACAGCCGCTGTGCAGCAAGTTTCCGCATGAGTGCATGGAGTGTGATGGACGGCAGCTGAGAGAGACGTGCCAGGTACAGTGGCAGTCCTGTGGAAGGAGTTACCTGAGGAAGTCTGAGCTTGGAAGGAACTTGCCAGGAGGAAAAGAAGGGGAGAGAAGAGTGTTACTGCCATTACCAGCGAAGGGGTAGGGGTGTGTAGGGATTTATGGAAAGCACACCAGGCCTGGGAACTTCAAAGTGTCCCTGCTCGCTGGGACCTAACTGGGGACCACTGCCTTAAGAAGCCAGGGAAGGCTAAAGAGACTGCTGTTGCCCAGTGGACACTTCTGATCAGGCAACACTGGATGGGAGAAAGAAAGTGCTGACCATTTTCTGAAGGCAGCGGTGGGACCCCTTGGCTCACTACTTCAGGCTGCAGGGAAAGGGTCCTTGTTTGTCCTTTGGGCTGGAAAAAGATGTCGAATTGCTGCTGCTTTCCAGAGCACCAGGGCTGTTTGACCACCCAGGACCTGGAGCTAGCTCGTTGTCAAACCCAACTCTTCGGCTGCTGGGCTCCCAAGTGTGGCGCTGTGCAGACGCAGCTGGGGGCAGGCAGGTGAAGAGGTAATGAGGTGGCAGGGGATGAGATGCCACGCCCTGGGGCTTGCCTGGGAGCAGGGCTGCCCAGGAATAGCTCACTGGGTTCTCTCCTCAGCCCTCTGAGGAGCTCACTCAGCCCAGGGCTGGGTCATTCCCATGGCTTCAATTACATCTCCAAGCTGGCAACTCCCAGCCGCACACCTTCATCTCCACTTGGAGGTCTCCTGAGAATCTGAGTCAATGTGCCCCAACTGAATTCCCTGTCTTCTGCCAATCCCATCCTTGCTTGGTGAAGGGCACACCATCCTGCCAGTCACCCAAGCAAACACCTGGAAGACATCCTTGACTCCTTCATCTCTGTTCCACAATCAGATCACCAAAGCCAGTCATGTCTGCTTCCCTTACTCCAGACCCACCATCAGTCAGCTTTCCCTGGGCCTCTGTATTCCTTCCAGGAGTGTTACCCCTCCAGGCTACTTTCCATACTGCCACATAGTCATGGTGACATACAGATCTGACCAAGTGCATCCTCTGATAAAAGCCCTGCAGTGACTCCCCCTCGGCTACAGGATCAAGTCAAAACTCTTCAGCGGGACCCATGAGGCCCTGTCTCACCTGTACTAGCTGTCCTGCCTCTCCTCTATTTGAACTTTGGCTACCCCAAACTGCTGTGAATGTGCTACGCCTGCTGCCAGAATGACTCTCCTGATGAAACTGAACTCACTCCCTGCAACTCAGCTCTCAAGTCAGCCTCTTGGTAAGCCATTTCCAGCGTGCCCAGGCAGGATGGGGGGCTTCCCTCATCCCAGGGCTTGTCACATGCTAATGTGCTCATCCAGTTTTGTATCAGTCTCTCCACTGGACTGAGCTTCTCCAGGGTGAGAACTTAACTGCGTCATGCTTTGGCTCCCAGTATTTGCAGAAGTGTTTGCTGAATGAATAAATGACTGACTGACTGAAGCAAGTCCTGTGCTTTGAGGAATCCAGCAAGCAGCTTCTGAGGCCAGGACTCGTCTTTCCTCCAATCACTGGCCCCAGGCTCCCTGACCCTGATGCCTCCCAAATGAATTCAGACCTTCCCATAGCAGTAAGCTGTGCCAAGGCTTCTGGCAGCCAGCACCGTTCATGCCCCACAAGTCTTGGGGGGTTGGGGCGAGGGATTCCTCAGGGAGGAGAGGCGGTAGAGCTAGGCTCCCCCCCCCACACCCACCTTCTTTTTCAGCTTGTGCCGGGCCCGCTTGGCGGCCCTGGCGCTGTTGGGGACTTTGGGCTCCGTGCTGTTGATGAATTCCAGCAGCTCATCCACATCTCGGTGGTCCACGGCGGGCTCCCCAGGGATCCCGCCCAGGGCGCCCCCCTTCACGGGCAGCTCCTCTTTCCGCCTGGTCAGCCTCGAGCGGAGCTTCTCTCGGATCTCTGTATAATTCCGACTCGTCGGGGCAGCGGGTGGCTGGGGGAGGGGGAGGTGCTGACGTTACACCCTGGGCCTGGGAAGCCCGGAGCACTCCCACCCGCTGGCACTGAACATGTGGCAAGAAGCGAGACAACTGTTCTTTCTACCATAGCCACAAAGGCCAAGTGGCTTCAGCCTCGGTCAGGCCCAGAGCTGAGGCAGCGGTGGGCGGAGGGAGCGAGAGGTACGTAACAGCACTGTGAGCACACTGACTTGGGAGCCAGCAAAGCAGGTTTGAGCCCGGGCTTTGTCACTTGGAAGCTGTATGACCTTGGGCAGGTCACTGAGTCTTTGTGTGCCTCAATTTTGTCATCTCTAAAATGAGAATAATAACCCTTAGCTTAAAGGTGACTAACAATGTAATTACTTTCATTTCTTCTGTCCTCAACTGCTCTACCCTAGCCGGCGGCCCTTTCCTCTTCACTTTATGAGACTTCTGAGCTGCTTTCGCCCTCTGTCCAGAGACAGCATGTACTCTGCCCTGAGCCTCCTGCCTGGTGCCGTCTGTGCTCACGGCCTGTCCCTCGCTGGCTCTCACACTTGGGGGACTGAGAGCCTTCGCTTCCACTCTGCCTTCATCACGCACAAGTGTTCGCTTCTCTGTGATTACACACGTATGCACGCTCTCTGCCATTTCCTTTCCTTTTGCCTAAGGAAAAAAAGTCAATCTTAAGAGAAACCATGAAAACAGCAAGGGTAGAGGTGTTTAAACATCCCTACCTCACAAATGTGTTGTAAGGATCAAGCAAGCGGACACAGGCTGCAAGGACTCAGAGGGTCCCAGTGTGGTTATTATCCCCATGAGCGGTGGGGGGGGGGGGCTCTCTAGGAAGAGCAGGTGTTCCTTTGGCTCACCTTGACTGGCCCCCAGCCCTCTCTGGCCTGGGCAGGCTCACTCACCGCATTGTGGCCGAAGAACTCACAGTAGCAGCAGTCACAGAACTTTCCATCTCTCTGGTGAGTGGAGGATGAGGTGCAGGAGCTGCGCTCTGAGCTGCTGTCCTCTTCCTCACCCAGGCCCTCATCTGCCTCGCAGGGCTGGGGCAGCTGGCAGGCCAGGCCACTGTGTGTAAACTTGTGCCCCTTGCACCCAGGGTCCCTGCTGATGGGGGAGAAAGATAAGCCCACACGTGAGGGAGGGCAGGGCAGGAGCAGGCTGCAGCAGGAGCCTGGAGAAGCATCCCCACCACTGTTGTCCCAACTACCCTTTATCTGCCTCATCCCACAAAGGCCAAAGCAGTCAGACCATATCAGTGCCTGTCACAAGAACAGGGCCAACACCCTCACTGACCCTCAGGGCCCAGCTCAATGGCATTATTCTGGAAAGGTAGGAAACTCATGCCTCCTGTGCCCGCACCCACTGTGTGACCCTCCTGAACTCTGAAGAAGGGTCACACAGTTGGTGTATATACCTCTCTATCCTACTGTATATCACACTTCACTGTGATGGTCTGTTTGCCCACCTGTGTCTCAGACCAGATGGTGCATTCCCTAGGGGCAGGAACCATGCCACTTCTATTTTTAGGTCCCAGTGGGCAGCATAACAACAGTGTATACAGCAGGTGCTCAGTAAGTAGCTAAGCGAACAGATTAGTGGGCTGATGGCTCTCCTGGAGCAACTGAAGGAGGCTGACAAGGTCAATTTCATCTTCTAAGGTTCTTGACCGAGTCTGCCCCAGTGGGTGGAGCTGCCTTAGTATGGGGCCTTAAAGTTAGGAAAGTAAATGTGCCTTGTGAGTGAGACTCTAAGAGCTACTTTACTGTTTGGGTCTGGTACTCTATTTAGCATAGTATTTCTAAGTGTCTCCCAAGTCTTGCAAAATAGATGTTGCTATCCCCATCCTGCAGTGGAAGTTAACTTAAGGGTCAGAGTGCTTAACTACTTTGCCCAAGGAGTGGCTAGGACTCAGCCTCTGCCTATGTGCAAACCCCATACTCTCCCATTGCACTGCTTTGCCTCTGGACTTTAGGAAGCACTGGGGGCATCCTGTAATATAGCCTATTTTTCCAGGGTAAGGAAAGACTTGGGCCCACAAAGTCCCGTAATTGGAGCCTGAAGAGCAAGAGCCCGGGATTGGCCCTCAGCAGCTGGAGTGCCCTGGGGCTGGGGCCATGGGGTGGGAGCTGGGAGAAAGGGCAAGATGAGGAGCAGTGAGGAGGCCTGGCTCCTAGGGCAGTCTGTTGAGCAAGGAGTAGAAAAGGAGGGGCAGGAACCATTATCAGTGGTACTCACAGAAACTTAATCCAAACTGACCATTCTTCACCCACATTAGCAAAATTAAAATACCCACTGCTCCTGAGAATATGAAGAAACTAGCACCCTAATATTGGTGGTTACATCAATTTGGAGAGCCCTTTAAAAAGCAATTTTTCAATGTGTATTAAGAATCCTTCTCAAAAAAGACATCCTGACATCCCTTAAACTGAGAACTGTTTTCATTCTGAGGGATCTATTCCAAGGAGAAAAAAACCCAAAAGAGGGAAAAAAGCTTTAGGCAAAGGCATCTTTAGAGAGATTATTTACAGTGTTAAAGTACTGGAATGACTTAAATCATCAGCAACCGGAAGACAGTGAAGTACACCATGGAGAACATTCTCCAGCCTTCAGCTGAGGCCCAGAAGACCACACAGGAACCAAACAATGAATGCCGAGTGAAACAGGACAGAGAAAAACTGTATAGACTTTACAGACACCACCACCACTGTGTGGGAAAGACCTGCAGGGAAAACTGCCAACAGTGGTGATATTGGGGTGGTGGGATTTTAGAATACGAAAATATAAATGCATCCTAAACACAGATCTGACTTATAGTACAAAAATGCATATTTATCTTCTCCAAAGAATTTTATCTTCCACATCTACATTAATATCAACTTCTTCAGTACTTAGAGTTATTTTAGGGAATCCTTAAGCCCATAATTCTGGACTCAGATACAGATTTGGGTGCAAGAATGTTTATTACAGGGGCGCCTGGGTGGCACAGCGGTTAAGCGTCTGCCTTCGGCTCAGGGTGTGGTCCCGGCGTTCTGGGATCGAGCCCCACATCAGGCTCCTCTGCTATGAGCCTGCTTCTTCCTCTCCCACTCCCCCTGCTTGTGTTCCCTCTCTCGCTGGCTGTCTCTATCTCTGTCGAATAAATAAATAAAATCTTAAAAAAAAAAAAAAAAAAGAATGTTTATTACAGCCTTGTTTTTAGTGGTAAAAACTAGAAATGCCCGGGAGCACCTGGGTGGCTCAGTCAGTTAAGCGTCTGCCTTTGGCTCAGGTCCTGCGAGCCCTGCATCGGGGCTCCCTGCTCAATGGGGAACCTGGCTTCTCCCTCTCCCTGCCACTTTGCCTACTTGTGTTCATGCTCTGTCTCTCTGTCAAATAAATAAATAAAATCTTAAAAACAAAACCAAAAAAAAATAGAAATGCCCCAATGTCCAGGAACAGGGGAATGATAAAATAAATTATGCTAGAGGTATATAATAAGACATTTTGTGGTCACTTGAGTTTTTTGAAGAATTTTAACTGGGGAAATGATCTACGATGTTAAAAAAAATAACTACACAAGAATGTATAAACATGGACCTAATTTATATACAGAGACATCAGAAAAAACACATACTGCAGTGTTAGAAGTTTATAATTAGGGGCACACTGGGTGGCTCAGTCAGTTAAGGGTCCAACTCTTGATTTCAGCTCAGGTCACGATCTCAGGGTTGTGAAATCGAGCCCCATGTTGGGCTCCACGCTCAGCAGGGAGTTTGCCTGTGGATTTTCTCTCTCTCCCTCTGCCCCTCTCCCCGCTTGTATACATGTGCTCTCTCTCTCAAAATAAATAAGTAAATCTTAAAAAACAAAGTTTAGGTTGTGAAGAAATTTTTTCATTAGACATCTCTGAATTTTTCCAAGTTTTTAAAAAAACAATAAATACCTATTTCTTTAATGACTGTAAAAACTATACAAAAGACACAGAGTCTACCTTTTATTTTCTAAGATTTACTTATCTATCCTAGAGAGAAAGAGAGAAGGTGTGAGTGGGGGGAGAGGCAGAAGGAGAAAGAGAGAGAGAATCTCAAGTAGACTCCTCCCTAAGAATGGAGCCCAATGTGGGGCTCTATCTCAGGCCCCCGAGATCATGACCCGAGCAGAAACCAAGAGTTGGATGCTCAACTGACTGAGCCACCCCGGCACCCCTAGAGGCTACCCCAAAGGTATGCTTCGTAAAGTTTCACAGAATGAAAGGCTGAAGTTAGCAGGGAGTACACCCTTCATGCCACTCGCTTACCTGTGAGTGCTAGGGAGTTGCTGAGAGCTGGGAGGTGGAAGGAGAGGCCCGCTGCAGTGCCCGCTGCAGTGCCCGCTACAGGGGTGGCTGCACCCCAAAAATGGTGGAGGCATCTTCAGGAGCGGCATGCTGGTGGAGGGCAGGTGGGGGGTCTGACATGCCCCTGGGGTGTGGGGGGCGGCAGCAGCGGCAACAGGGCATTCTGAAGCCTGGGCAGGGAAAGGCGCTGCTGGGGTAGCAGGCAGCAGGTGTGGGTGGGGTGGTGAGCCGAAGGATCCGGGGTGAGATGGGATCAGCGACGCTGGCTGGGGGTGGTGGCCAGTGGGGCTGTTAGGTGGAGCAGTGAGGTCTGAGTGCCGGTGGTGCTCCGAGATAGAGAAAACCTCTCCTGTGGATGGATGGGGAAGAAGGGGGTCAGAGTGAGAGCCAAGACCCTGGGAAGGAAAGCCCAAGTGCTCACTGTCACAACATCCTGCTTACTGTGACCAGTCTGGGGACAGCCTCTCAGCACAGTGGAACATGTGAACTTTTGGGAAAGTCTAGCAGTGCCTCGGGCTGGACAATTGTCCCTGCTGGGAGCAACTTGGCTGGACAAGCTTGAGGAGCCCAGATCTGAGAGAAGGACCCAGGAATGCCCACCCCATGGAAGGCCACAACACCTCTGTTGTGGCATAAACAGCAGATATGTGTTCTGTCTCTTGGGGAGTCTCTCTAGGACTTGCACGCTTGTAGGCATTCCTCAGGCCCAGGAAGGGGTCTACAGAAGCCAGTGGAGCAGCAGGCCAAAGCTCTGCCCCTGGGCCATGAGGACTGAGGCAGACAGGGTATGCCAGACTCCCGGGTGGCCCCAAATATCACAGAAGTGGGAAAAGGCTTTGATGAGTCTTCTTTGGCTTATCCATCAAAATAAATGGAATTCTACTCAACTCTCACAATTCTGGGAGCAGCACCCCTTTGGAGAACTCAGGCCCTCAATTTTGTTCTTCTTCTTATATATTTTAATTCCGGTATAGTTAACATATAGTGTTACGCTAATCTCAAGCCCTCAATTTAGAAACAGTAATGAATATTTACATAGTACCTCAATAACCTAAGACTTTTTCTTTGGGTATCTAAGGGTTAACTCAGGGCATAAAAAAGGCTTATATAGCT
This sequence comes from Ursus arctos, assembly GCF_023065955.2. NCBI lineage: Eukaryota > Metazoa > Chordata > Mammalia > Carnivora > Ursidae > Ursus > Ursus arctos. Next base: position 63,097,337 of record NW_026622819.1, read on the forward strand.
GTGAACTTGGCTAATAATCCTGGCAGTTTGCACCACAACTTCTTGTGCTTTTATAACTGTTCCTTAGGTGGAGAAAAGGAGGCCTAGGAAGACAAAGCACCCAGGTCCTCTGTGCTGCTGCAGGGGTCAGGTGTTAGGTGGCTGACATCTGAACTCCTTGGGGACACTTCCACACTACTTTCTGTTCAGCCACTGTTTACCATGTCCCCTCCTGAATCTGAAGGGAAAGCTATCAGAGCCAATGACAATATTTTTCAACTTCAGAGTTCTAGGGAAAGGAGTGCCATGGAGACAGCCAAGGGCTAGGTACCCCCTGCTTCCATCCGAACAGTTCCTCTTTTACCTATTTATTTATTTATTTATTTATTTTAATAACTGCCCTGATTTGTCTAATGAAGTGGTTAGAAAAACATAGCTCTCTACATTTATGTGGCCTGGCTCTCTCCCGAGCTCAGAGACTCACCAGGGATGGTAGGAGGACTCCCGAGTGAGCTACCCGGCACGGCCCCACTGGAGTGCGGAGAGTTCCAGAGGCCCGAGAGCTTATGTGCTGACAGGAAGGAGCTGGGATCCCAGTCCCCTGAGTTCCCATGGCAGGAGGAGGAGGACGAGGACGATGAAGAGGAGGACGAAGAGGAATGAGAGTCACCCCCACAAGACTGTGATTTGCAGGATGTGTGTGACAAGGAGATCTGGAGAAGGGGGAAGAAAAAGGCTCATGGTAAAACAGCAAACATCAGAGCTGACCCTCTGCTGCCTTAGCTTATTCAGGAGTGCCTCCTCCTCCAGGCCCTGTGCCATGGCCAAAGTGCAATTCCCACAACTCCAGGTGCACGGGCAGACATGGATCAGGCCTTTGCCAGGAGGGGCAGGGATGCTCCCAGTAAAGTGAAGTGTGTGGATACCGGTGAGAGAGACTCTGGTAGAGACACAGACTGCCTGTCAATTGTGGGCCTTTGGGGAGTCCTGAGAGCTGCCAAGGAAAGGAAGGGTCTTTAAGTCAAAAGTCCTGAAGCTGAAACGATCCTGGGGTGAAAGAGAGGGGCTGGAGGGGAATGAGAAACAAGGAAAAGTCTGACTGCTGTGAGTCAGGAGATGCCACTTAGATGGCTCTTGGGCATCCTGGAGGCCTACTAACTGAGGCACATGGTAGAACCGCAAACCGACCTTTGCCATCCGTATCATACTAGTTTGGCTTTCAAGCTGTCACAGGGCTGAAGCAGCACAGTGACACAGAAGGGGCAGAATCTCCATCGACAGTACCTACAAGCAGGCCCTCACACTGCATAGACTCTCCTCAGGGTCAACGGGGCTGCCTGCAGCCTCCCTGTTCTTGCCCCGATTGTAAACCCAAGCCACTACTGCTGTGTGGATATAGCCCAGCAGCCCCTCAGTGCCTGGGTGCAGGGGCTGCCGGAGGAGAGCCACCTGAGAGGGCAGGGAAGGAATAGCTCAACAGCCTGATCTCTCTGGGCAGGCAGCCCTCCTGCATTCAGGGACCCCCTTCTCAGCCGTTACCTACCGCCACTGCATGCTCTCGACCTGTCTGCCTTTCATCTTCCTCCATGCTCTTTCGGCAACTCTGGCAGACCCATAGAGGCATCTCGCCTAGGAGATTCTTGACAAGCTTTGGCATGAAGTCAGGGGGCAGCTTCTCACCCTGCAACACCAGTCCGTTTTGGGAAGGGCCTTCTTCCCAGCCTTTGCGCTCCCGATGACATAGCAGGCAGCAAGTCTGCACAGACTGGGTGGAGGTGGGGGGAACCTGTCCAACAGACAGAAACAGGGTTTCCCAGGAGGGGAAAGGCTCTGCTTAGAAATAATATTAACCATACTAATAACTTCACTTATGTGCCAGGCACTGGGTTAGGCACTTTCTATACAGAATTTTAGTCCTTGTAATAGCTCTGCAAACTTGGTGTTAGTCCCCCCCCCCTTTTTTTTTAAGATGAAGAAACAAATTTCGAGAAGTTAAGTAACTTGCCCAAGGTTATAGAGCTAGTGAGTGGCTGAGTTAGGAGTTGAACTCCGGTTGACTTCAAAGCTCATGCTTAAATGCCCTGATATGTCCAAATCCTGAAGGTTAAAGGAAGGTCCCCTTTCTTCTCTGGTATGTCTGGAAGAAGCCACAATTCTTGGGCTGTCTGTGCAGTCCACAGACCAATCCCCATCTGGGGGTTGGGGAGATCCTTTCACTTAATGCTGAGTTTGGGAGAATGTGTGGCTTTCCCGAGAGGTGCACAATTCCATTAGGATCACAGCAGCATTTTAGAAGACGGGTTTGGATAGCTAATCAGAAAGCCTTAATTCAGTAGAAAACTGAGCTGGAGAAAGGGTAAAGCAGACCCTGGTGCATCTAAGAGGCAGTGAGGTATGGCAAAAAGAACCTGGACTTTGGGGGTCACACTGACCCGCATTCTAATGCCTGCCTGAGCACACATTAGCTGGGTGACCTTGAGCAAGTTATTTAACTTCCTGAGCTCCGACTTCCTGCCTACCTTGCAGAGTTGATGCGAGACTCAGTGCATAAACAGGGAAAGTGCCTAGCCCTGTGCATGCTCAAAGCATAGGCCCAATACACAGTAATTATTATTTGGACTTTTTTTTTCCTTTTAGGACAAATGACATAGAAATATAAGTCTACAGGTTTTTATGTCACATTGAGGGGTACTGATTGGGAGACTGACCCAAATTAGAGGCTTTCCTATATTCTGCAGATTCGGAAGACAGCTATGCTCACCACTATACCACCACCGCCACTGCTACCAGGGCTATTCTGCAACTTTGTAGAACCCTCTCTCTCTGACACTGGGGTTGGTCATGTCACTTTCTTTGGCCAATGGGATGTTAGCAAACTTGCTGCCAGCATAATCTTGAAAAGTATGTATGCATTTCTACTTGCTTCTTTGCATGGCTGGACTTGCTCGCTCTTGCACCTCTGCCTGCCATGAGAGCATGACCGGGCTAGCTGCTGGAGGGATGTGAGAGACGTGTGGAGGAATCTGAGTCTTCCTTGCTGACTGGCCAGCAGATCAGATACATGAGTGAGCCCAGCTGAGATTAGCCAAGCCGGCCCCGATCGACAGAAACACCCAGTCAGCGCAGAGACTCATGAGAAATAATAAATGGTGTTGTTTTAAGCTACTAAGTTTTGGGGTGGTTTGTTACATGCAATAGTTATATTAACTGATATACCTTCCAAACTTACCCACCACTAGGTAACAGGTGTTTGCAGAGGCCTAAGCAAAGGAATAAGGGTATCATCCTCATCCTAACAAGAAAATAAATGCCATCATCTTTCTCGAATAAAATCATCTTCTCACAATAAATTGGCATCAGGGTATCCTTAAATCTGTAATGTTATAATTACACTGACCTGGGTCTCTGGTTTCTAGAAAAAGAAAGGAACAAAATGGAAGTACCAGGAGCATAATGAAACATCTGGGGAAGAACAAGGACGTTGGAAAAGAGTACCAGAGAGAGAGAAATCTTATACATGGAACCTATGTGAGATACTGCCTAAAAGGTTTCTGTCAAGGGAATGTTCCAGCGGACAAGGCAGCTGCTTTACTGCAACTGTACAAGGACAGAGCTTCTAACCCACTGCTGGTATCTCATGGAAAGGGTGGGAGACTGATGGAGAAGGATGGTATTCAGAGAAGGCAAGGCAAAGGAGGCCTTTTTGAGAAGTGTCCCCAGGAAACTTTTCACAGCCATAGGGTGCCATAGTAAATCCAGACGGAGGAAGTGAGGCCAACCCCCAAGTCCCTTTCCCTGTACTGATGGTGACCATATTCTTAAGAAAAACACCAGGACATGTAGTTTTACTACAACAGAGTTTCATTTCATTTGGGTATTAGGTTCTCAAGTTACTACATAAGAGGAAAATCTTGTCTGAGTAAAATTATTCTGACATTTCTTTGTATGGCCTGTGAAGTACAGTATACACAGTTTTGGCACAACCGAGATATACGTATACCATATATGGCAATGTTCAATAAGTGGGTTTTTTTCCTTTTAAAAACATATACAGAATTCTTGTAAGTTAAACCTATGATCAGTGTGATTGTACCTCGTGCCAAAGTACCTGTGGGAGACACAGGGTGCAGTGGAAAGAACACTGTCTTGGGCCTCCCCCACTTACCAGCTGTAGGATGTTGGGAAAGTTCTAGTCTCTGTCTCTTCATCTGTAAAATGGGATTAAGTCCTAACTTGTAGGGCTGGCTGTGAACACTGGATGGACAAAGCACCTAGTCCAGTGCCAGACCCATAATACATTGCCTCAACTTACAAATATGGGAGTGATGGGAAACATTTAAAATCAGGACTAGGCTTGAAAAATACAGAAAATACAGTCACTATATTTTATAAGAATGCAAGCATCTTTCATGTGTAATGAATTTAAGGTGACTTTTAGACATCTTAATCTCTGCCCTCTACCCCATAAAGCCATTCTTTAAGTTCCCCAAATATTCTCTGTACTCTCCTACCCCTACCTCATGCCTTTGCTAAAGGGGATCCTCCGCTTCAAACCCCCTTCCTTCCCAAGTTTACCAATAAGTAGCTGGGCAGGGCTGAAACCCAATCTCATCCAAGCTTTCCCAGAGAGTCCCTCTTGTAATTCTCCTCCCCTCCCCATATCTCCATGGCACATTATGCCTTGCTTACAGCATCTGTGCCTTCCACTTTGTTTATTTACCTACATTTCCTGTCCCTTCTATTAGGTTGCAGTCCTAGAGGGCAAGCATCAGGTCTGATCCTTGTCTGGATCTCTCACAGTGTAGCACAGGGCATGGGCTCAGCTGGGCACATAGTGGCTAAATCAGATTTGTTAAGTATCACTATGGCAATACAGCTTAGCAGGACATTGCTTGAAATTTTGAAATTTTTGCTTCTCACAGAGAAAGGCCATCTCCCTACCCTGGACCTTCCCCTGAATGGTTCCAATCTCAAGTGTGGAAGAGTGGAAGATCACATTCCTTGGGGACTACAATGAGATGGCCTCATTCATGGAAATAACGTGGCTCTTCCTAGAGCCGAACTGGTCCACATAATAAATGAGATTAGCCATCAATGGAAGCAAATTTACAGGACAGGCTGTCTGTCCAGTTAAAGGAAGAAACCACAGGGCCTGGCAAGCTAATTATGTCCTAACCGAAGCAGGGATGATACCACCTACACTGCGTAAGGTTCCCCAGAGAATTAAGTGACATTAGAGACGCAAAACTTAGCCCAAGGGTTCCATGCAGTAGACACTCAATCTAATACGTAGGCCCTTTGGCCATTCTGTTCTTAATAAAAAGCTACATTGGAATCTAGTTAATTCACTGTCCTGAGTTTGGTATACCTGAGTTCTTCTTTCTGGGCCAGGCAATTCTTGGGGCTACCCCCAAAGCTGTTTTAACCCTAAGCCTTGGAGCCTGCCCCTGAATACAATGCCTGGTAGGGCCTGGGGACTTCTTTCTCTGACATTTTCATTTCTACTCCTGGGGGGTGGTGAGAATCCCGAGACCTGGAGATGTTATATTCAGTCAGTACTCCCACTGTTTCTGCAAATTTTTGCTTTGGCAGAGAGAAGCTCTTCGTTCAGAATTCCCTTTGACTGCCATCTCCTGCCATTTTTCAAATACCTGGCAATCATGACCTCTTATGCCCCGAAGTCAACTTAGGCTTTCAACTAGCTGTTCTCAAGTTGCATTTTTAACATCAGGCACAGTATTCCCACACAAGAACATGAACAATAAATGTTTATCGAATGAATGAAACACCCAACCATTTTTCTTCATCACAAAGCCTAGGGAACTGATCCTTAAACCCAGCAGCCCTGGGCAACAATTATTCCTTCTCACTTCAGTTTAAATTCCAGAGCCTCTCCAGATAAAGGTCTAGTCCTACGTAAGAGATGGGGGAAGAGCAAGGAAAGATTCTAGGGGTTTTCTAGGTTTGGGATCTGCTCGAAAAAGCTCCAAGATTAAATTCTGCTTCACTCTAGGCAAAACAAGCATCTCTGAGAATGTGGGGTTACTCACATGTGTTAGCATGCACATCCCCAGGGCAGTCAAGGAGCCAGGTGAACCCCAGGATGTGGCCACTCCCAGCCCAGGGGGCTGGCGGGTGCAGTCATTAAAATCATTATCTCTGCTCTCTCACCTGACCAGGCCCAAGACTTTTCTGTCTTCGCCTGAGAAACATTATGCTAGGGTATTCTAGATTTTTCTGGATAAGAGTAGTTAAAATCAAAGGAAAAGGAAGCCAATTTTTCTCATGGATCATCATTTTTACTTGAAAGAATGACTGACAAACTGGTTATTCAGACTTGGAAACTGGCAGACATTTTCTCAAAAAATGAACAAAATGAGCCCATCACTTCAAGGAAAACAACTTTTTATTTGTGGCCAATGTCAAAATTCGAGCTTTCAGGCAAAAATCAGAATTCCGGAAATTTGGAAATTAGAATTTTGTATCCATCGTCATAAACTTAACAGCTTCACAATACTTAAAAGACTTTTCTGGTGAAAATGGTGGTGATTTTAACAAATGCAGTCTTTTGATATTGCAAAATGAAATGGAAAAACATTTGGAAGAGCTGCATAACTCGGTGAACCTATTTTCCAAATGAGCAAAGTATGATGCTTTAGAATCATGCATTGGTAAAAATATCCACTCAAAGTGCTAGATAAACCAACAGATTTGAATGTGAATGAGTACAAAGACTTCATTAATATAGTCTCAGATTTTATATTGCAAAGAAGAATATCAGCAATCACCTGGAAAGGCTATTAAAATACTCCTCCCTTTTCCAACTACATTATCTGTTTGGGGCTGGATTTTTAGAATATACTTCAAAACAATATATTGCAACAGATGGGATACAGAAATATATATGAGCATCAGCTTCTTTTTATTAAGCCAGACAAAGAAATTTGCAAAAATGAGAAAGAGACCATTCTTCTATTATTATTATTTTTTTTGGTAAATGTATTTTTCATTAAAAAATTATTCATGTTAACATGATAGGTTTAATATTATCATTCTTAAATGAATTAGTTAACAAAATATTTTTAAGCTTTCTCAGTTTTAATACTTAATTTGGTAAATATCAGTAGATAAAACCAACAAAAGAAAGCTCTCTTGGGTCCTCAGTAATTTTTAGGAGTATAAAAGGGCCTCAGACCAAACACTTTGAGAACTGCTAATGTAAAGCCTCTAATGGTGCCTGTCATCTGGTGGGTGCACAATTAGCAGCAATGATTAACAATGATACAGTTCATGGTGAATCTGGATAGCTCTTTGGGGGCATGAATAAATTTTCCATCTCACCTTTCTGTCTACAATTTAGGAATTGCTGGGGAATAATCCAGGTCATCAAAACAGGCAGCTATCGAGGTCTGGGATCTAATATCCAGCACTAAACCTGCTCTCATTCCTCTCATGGATTCCTTTTAATCCCAGGAGTTCGTGTATGTTTGTAGAGGATTTCCCCAAGACATATGCTGTATCTAACCAGTGGCCCTGCAAAAGCTTCCAAATTCTATTCTGAAATGACCCCATTAGAGCACTCTATCCTCAAGGCACCCAACTTCAAGAGCCTCCCTGTCACCAAGGCAGATAGAGGACAACAGAAGCAGCCAAAATTCCCTTCTAGAAGCAGAGAAAAATGATTAATCCCTAGCCTAGCAAAACTCATCAGCCCAGTCATTGCCACTTACTCTTCCATTCACCCATTCATTTCCTCATTCAATGAACATGCTCAGAGCCCATTCTCACTGTGCTAGGTGCTGGGAAACATTAAACGATATAGAATCCCTGCCTTAAGAACACATGCATAAACCAGGCAGGTTAACGCATGGGGTTGTCAATACTCCCAAACTCCCAGACGTCTCATTTTGGAGAATCAGGCAGGAACACAAATTCAAATAACACGCAATTAAAATTAATGTAACAAAATAATATACAAATTAAAACAACCATCCAACCAGGACATTAGGCTTCTCTAGTTCATGTAAGCTTATTATGTGCCTTCTCAGGTACTTATCCAGTTTAAGGGTCTCCTTCCTTTAGCTCCTCTTTCCTACCTTGGTCTCTCTTTAATCTCCTGGCTCCTTTCTGGTTGAGCTCACTACCATGACAACTTCTGGCCCCTGTGTTTCATGACTTGGCCCCAGTTGACCTCTCCACGCTTCACTTCCACGCATAACATCTGACAATCTTAGGTTCTATTCATACTGCTCCTCTGATACATCTTGCCCTGCAAACCTCAGCATCTCAGTTCTACTCCTCAGCAAATTTGTACTCATACCCTAGTATCTTGGTCATAGGTTAATGTAGTTTTTGCTGGACCAGGCTAAGCAGAACTAATTCTTTTAGTATAGCACCTATAACATTGTGCCACAGACATATTCTGTCTGCCTCAAACCCCTGGTGGAATGAGAACTCTTTGGGGGCAGGGAGTGCATCTTGGTCACTTAAGTGTGCCCAGGAACCTAGGCTTGGTTTGGACCTGACATACAGTAGGCATTCCCTGAATAAATGAATAAATGCTTAAAGCCCACCTGGCTCCATTTCAGTTGCTCTACACAGAGGATAGAATCTAAAGACACAGCCGAACTAGCCCCTTCCAGGATATGCTATGCTAACGGCATAGTTCTGTCACTCTGGGTCACTGATGAAACGGCATCAGCGCTAAAGGTAATTCTTAAGGAGGAGATAGAACCACACCTCAGTGCCCTGGAACTTTCACCCAAACTCCCACTCAGGCTGTTGGCTCAGTTCCTTCCTGAAAGAACAGCTGTTTTACACCAGCTGCTTTGTGGAGAATGCTCTCTGGTTGTACAAGCTCAGTCAAGGACAGGGTAGGTAGTGAGTCTCTCTGACCCCAGTGGCCTTCCACCCCCACAAGGCTGGCTCATCTGTTGAACCTGCTTCCTGGGTACAATCAGCCACCGGAAGGCCTAAACTACCGTTATTAACCTAGAACTTCAGGCAAACCATATTACCTACTCTGGCACCCCAGTACGGATTTCTCACGGGTGGAAGAGTACAAACTTTGGAGACAGACTGTTTTGAGTTCAAATCCCAGTTCTGCCATTCAGTATGATCTTGGATTATTACTCAATTTCTTTGAGCCTCAATCTCCTCATTTATGAAATGAGAATAAAACCATACTTCACAGAGTTGTGAGGACAGAAGGAAATAAATTATGTAAAGTACCTGGCCTGGGCCTGGCACACAGTAGGTGCTCAATACCCGTTAGTTTCTTTCCTCTTCTGTCCTGGAAGAAATGACAGGGAAACTTACTAAGTGAGACTTGCCCAATCCAAAGTTATTACTTGAAGCACAGGACAGAGGACTAGACAGGTGACCTTCAAGGCCCCTTTGTACCCCCCCCATCCACGATCTCTGGCTACAACTTCCTAGTAAGACCCTTCAGTATTTTAGGGCCCTTCTTTCTGCCTTAGTTTCCCTATATCACTTTTCAGAGTAGATGAAGAGATCTATTCATTTCAGAATGGAGGGGGAACCACAAAGGGAGCTGGAGGGCTGAGAGTCTCGAGGAGGAACTAAGGTGGATGGCCTAGGACTGCAGCATGTTCATCTACCTACAGGTTGAAGGACGAAGGGGGGAGCATGGGCATAGAACCAAAGGGTGCAAATACAGTGCCTTTCCTGGGACATAGGACCTCTTCTCCTCAGTCCTTTTCTGCTCTGCACATCCTGCCAGGAAGAACCATTAACCACCCCTTTCCCTAATATCCGTTTCTTTCCCAAATATATAAAGCACTCACACCTTCACTCATGTTGTTCCCTCTGCCTCTTACTTTTTAGGCACAGTTTGGGTGTTACATCCTCCTAAGTCCATAGGCAGAATTAACTGTGCTTTGCTCTGGAACGTCCTAACATTTCTTACGTATCTCTTGAATGGAACTTATCATATATGTATCCCAGTTTTTGAAATCTGTCTTCTCCACAACACTAAGAACACTGAAGGGCAGGACCTGTGCCCCATAACTCACTCCATCCCAACAGTTCAACAGAGATGGCAGGATCAAATGGGCATGGGTAAGTCTTTGGATACACAAAGGAAGATTAGCAGTTGAAGAATATCATTAATGGGGCAACAACTGGAGAACTGGGGAAAGTCTGTTTTTTGTTTTTAAAACTAAGGCTGTTTCTATTCCTGCTTATGGAAAAGCTCCCCTCTCTGGGAAGCCCCATTCTTTGAAGAATATCCTAGGCTTCCGCAAAGCTTCCCCATGCCACCCTCAACTCAGCATTTCCCAGACCCAGCCACACAATACAATCACCTGGGGCCGTTTAACAACCATAGATTTCTGGGCTCCAGACCTAGAGACTCTGATTCTGTAGGTCTGGGACAGGTTCTAGCGAAGCACAGGGGATCTGATGATTAGTTAGGCTGGGATGAGGGAGAGGTAGAATCAAGCAACCACGGCTGCTTCTTCAACTGAGATTGCTTCCTCTCATGCTATCAGAGAATTTACCCAAGGACATCATGTTCACTTTATTTAAAAGCTTTCATTGATTCTTCACTGCCTGAAGGATAAAGCCCAAACTTCTTGGTGTGGTTTTGTAGAACCCTGCTAACCACTCCAGCCTGACTCCATGCTACTCTGCCTGGGTTGGGCAGTTCTCGCCTCTGGGTCTCTATATTGCTTTTTTTGTTTAGATACTTTCTCCTACCTTCTCTAAAGGAACTTATACTCAACCTTGAAACATGAGTTCTGAGAAGTCTTCTCTAGGCTATCATATCTGTGTATCTTCAGTACCAAGTATCTGTAATAACCATGACTACCACTACTTGCTGCCCTAACATGAGCCTGGCATCACTGTCATACTCGTGAGAAAACAAACTAAGAAGACTAAAACTCTTCCAAAGTCCACGTACTAGGATCTAGGACTTGAACCTTAACTCAGAGGAAGTGGTGCTCTTCTAGCCTAACTACGATTAATATATCCATGTGGGCAGGGACTGATTCACCTCTGCATCCCCAGCTAGCCCAGGGCCTGGCACAGAGCAGGTGTCCATTAGTGTTTGCAGAATAAATTAACACCAGGTCAGGTGAGTGGGAGATTGGGTGCAGTGTGTGTATAATGGGCCTAAATAAATGAATGATGGACAGCTTGGCCCAGCAATAGAGGCTGGTAAGAACAAAGTGGAAAAAAACCTAAATTTTACTTCTTTTACTATAATTTCGTTTAACGGCCACTTATTGAGCACAAAGGACCATGCACAATAAATACCCCACAAATGAATTAAAATATAGCCCCTGCTCTCAAAAATTCTAGGTTCAGTATATAAAGGTGTCAGGATCTTAATAGGCTATCTAATACCAGATATAAAGTTTATAGCTCTGGGACATTTTAAGGAAATTAAAAATTAGCCAAGTAAGTCTTCCTCTTCAAAGGCCTTTTAGCATTTCTACATAGTCAATCTCTACTGGCTTACAGAGAAAACCAGAGGTGGCAGGAGTCCCTTCTCGGTATCACGTCCTACTACGTGCAATGAAAGTGGCCAGGCTGGGTGGACAGTGATTTTAAGGGGGAGGTCCCCAGGTATAGGGACTATCTTAGTCATCCGTGTGCCCAAAATAAAGGCCCTGGCACAGAGGTCATAATGCTTGCTGAGTGGATTAAACATAATGAAGTGGTTTCAATAAAGACACTGACTGATCCTCTGCTCCAGTCTCTTGAAGGAGCAGGTTTAACTCTGAGCAGTGGGGAACCAGGTCTCTAGAGTCTCTTTAAACTGGGCTGGGCAGGTCTCAGCATGTGCTGTAGAGAGCTGAGAGATGGGAAGAGCAGGATGAGCTCAACCAGCTCCAAATCCTGGTTTACAGTCTGGCAAGTCTCCTGAGGGTTTACTGAGTATGCACCTGGACTGCAGACTGAGACCAAAAGACAGAGCAGAACTGGCAGGTGAGAACATTCAAGCTCTGAATGACCATCTGGCACAGTTACCACTATCTCTGACTCCTGCTCTTGCCTCAGAAGCCCCGATGTTCTAAATGCTATGTTGGTTGCTCCACTTTCTCTTAGATATTGCTGATGAGGCTTAGAGAGAGGACAAAACATGCTCAGGGTCACAAAGCTAGAGACTGAACTTGGGAGACCACCCCAAGTCTGAAATACTAAACCCTATTTCTCACTACTGCCTTATTCAGCTGCTTTGTAAGTTTTTTTCCTTTCCTTTGCTAATAAGGCAGTAACTGTTTTAGTCTTATTTAGTAAACGAGGGTTTGGATTGTTAGTGAACACATCAATATAGTTTAGTGACCTGAAACAACTAGAAGTAAGGACTTTTGCAATCCCAAATACGCTAGCTCAAGGTTCTGCATTTAAATATGAACAAGTTATGCAAATGAGCAAAGGGGACTGGATGGAACCAGAGGGGCCTTCAAACCTGAACTCAGGAACCATGGCTATTCCAGCCTAACTGCAATTACTGTACATATGTTCTCTGGATCATGAGCCCTTTGTGGGCAGGCACCACATCTGATTCACTTCTGCATTCCCAGTTAGCCCAGGGCCTGGCACAGATCAGGTGTCCTTCATATCAGGGGAAGACACTATTCAGAAACTGCAGATTACTGACTTATAGAAATGTGGGCACAGCAGCACCAGATTTTTCGTTTTAAGAAATGCCACAAATCCAGTTTGTGGGAATCTTTTGGTTTTTAAAAAACCGGCTTAAATCAAAACAAAAACAAAACAATGTGTGACTTGGGACTTTAGAACCTGTCTGTGGACTACAAGTGGTCCTACTTGCCATCTTTGGCTTCAGTTTGGCATGCAACACTGAGTTTCACCTTATGTACCCACTCTGTGCACACAGAGAATTTTAAGCGGCAGTGGGAGACAGAGATTCTCACCAAAGGCACGCTAGTGGGCAGAACAATGACCCCAACCCTTTCAGCAGGTGTTTTTCACCAGGGCACCTGCTTCTGGCATTGAGAAACACCCTCCCCAGCAAAAAAATGGGGTACAATCAGAAGACAGTTTGTCAATTTGTTTCACCTCTTTGCGGCTATAGTGTTTAAAAAAAAAAAAAAAAAAAAAAGCCTTGTCAAATCCCTCACAGTACACAAGAGTGTCCTTTTTCGGAGGGGCAGAAGGCACCTGAGACCTGGAGTGGGAGTTATTTGAGCAAATGTTTACTTGCTCTGAGTTTCTGTTTCTTCATCTGAAAAATGGGGAAATAGTATTTATATCCTTCAGTTCATTCATTTAACATCTGTTAATCATGGGCATAGGGGTACAATAGTGACTGACGTGGTTCCTGCACTCTCAGAGTTTCTGTAGCAAAAGCAGACCAATAATTAAACCAATAATTAACACATCACATTTGTACTAAATGCTGAGGAAAGAACAGGGGTGGTGGGAAGATTAGAAGTATGGTATATAAAGTGTCAGGCATGAATAAATTAATGAACTGGCAGGTCAAGCAGTGGAGCAGATAATGAAGCTTATAGCTCTTAGCAAAGTTGTGTCCTAAATAAAAACTAAATGGTTAAGCCATTATCCAAAATTCTGGCCAAGAATACTATATCCTAGCCAAGTGGCAGGGGACCCTAAAGTGCTGCAGGTGAGTGGGAAGAAGAGAAGACAACAACTCCCCTGGCTCTCCGGACCTAAATGCTCCCCTTTTGGAAAACAGCATTCCCAGGGTGGCCCAGAGAAGAGAAAGAGGAAAGCCAGCGGGGGAAGCAGGTTCAGGGTCTAAAGTCTGACCAGGCAAGGGTGGGGTCCAACCTGGGGAGTTGCATCCCAGGGTAGGGGTGGGGATGAAGGTGGGGCTTCTGACACTCAATAAGTGGTGACATTTTCATTAATTAAAAATCTTATTGTAATCTGAAACACAAAGGAGACCAGCATTAAAACTGGGTTACAATAAGCACAGGTTCTCAACGGATTCACTCTCTCTCTCATTCACCTAGGTATTTCTACTCAGTGTCAGCAAGGCCCAGGGCTAGGCATGGAGGATCAGAGATCGATGACATAGTCTGTGCCCCTGTGGAGTTCACAGTGCAGTGCAGGGAACAGATACATCAACAGAATGTCTCAATGAAGAATGGGGAGTGCTACCAAAGGAAGCAGACGGGGCTGTGGGCACAAAGGGGGCACCTCACGCAGTTGGGAAGATAGGGAAGGCTTTCTGGGAATGGTACCCCAAATGGCATCCCCACTCACATGCACAATTCCAGAGATTCTACTAGAAGGCTGTCAAGAGCCATGCCTTCTGGCTGCACCAGCCTCCCAGAGTCCCCTGCTGCCCGATGCAGTGTCTGCAGAGCCAAACGCATCTTCCGCCACGCCTCATCCTCATCCGGCGCTGCATCCGACCCTCCAAGACTCCTGCAGGAGCCTGCCTTCCTTGGCAGGCTCAGCCAAAAGACCAACTCAAAACTCTTTCGTCAGAGCAAGCTTAGGGCGAGCCACCCAGCCCCAGGTGCCACAACCCTCCCAGAGCAACTGTGGCTCATGCAACCCCGGGCTCTCAGTGAACACTGGCGGGGTACCTCCCATTATCTCCTTTGCTCAAAAGAAAGTGACCTTCTTCCAGGTGGCAAGCTGGAAGCTTTGCTGAGTCCTGCTACAGCTCACTCTCAGCAGGATTCACCAAACCCAGGGTTTGGGGTGGGCCACCTTATGGGTCAGAAGTATAGAGGGAAGAAAAGGGCAGGCTTTGCTAGGTTTACGCTTCAGTGCAGGGGCCCCACCAAATAGTCTTCTGGGCAGCCTGGCTGTCTGCTCCAACTGCTCGGCTGAGCAGGGAGAGGCGGGAGGCCACAGGAGACATACGCTGGGGGCACACAGCTGCTGAGGGGGCAGTGGCTGCAGGCAGTGTGGGGAAAGGGTGGGGCGGCTCCCGGGGCGGGGAGAGGGAAGAGGCTGCAGCCGTGCAGGCCACAGCGCTCCAGGCTGGCCTGTGGGTAGGTGGGGGAGCAGGTGGGCCCAGGGGGAGGTGAAGGGCAGAGAGCTGAGCTGTGGCCTCAGGAGCAGAGCCCCAGTCCCAGTGTGGGTATACGACCAGAAGGTTTAGCCCCTGCTCCAGCCCGGAGGCGGCGGGAGAGGGCAGGCAGCCCTGGTCACAGGACAGGACGGGCCACGCTTCGTCTTGGACAGAAGGGTCCAGCCTCCACTCCCGCCTCAGGGGATTCAGCCTCAGCCCCAGTCAGTAGAGGATGGTCCATCCCCAAGCTCACCCCGGCCCCGCTCCCGGGAGGTGAAAGTGCCGGGGCAGCCGGACTCCCCTCGCTCGCTCCTACCTGCGGTCCGAGCGCCAACTTGGGCTCGTCCTCCTCCCTGGGGCCGTCGCGGTCGGGCTCCACGGGCGCCTCCGGGGGCCCTGCACCCGCTCCCGCTTCCAGGCTCGGCGGCGGCGGGGGCTCGGGAGCCTGGGGCTTCTGTTGCCCCGCGGCCCGCATCCGCTCGCGCCGACCCGCGCCGCCACTCGGCCTGCTCCGCCTCCGAGTCATGCTGCTGCTCGCGCCGCTCCCTCGCTCCACTCGCGCCGCCGCCGCCGCCGCCGCCGCCGCCGCTCCCCTCGCAGGACAACAGCCAATATGGCGGCGCCCGGCTCCCCCCTCTGCTGCTGCCAGCAGGTCATAGGGCGCGGCGTCCGCGCCGCCGCACTAGCCCCCGAGGCCGCCTGCGCCATTTTGAATAAGGTCACCACCTAAAGTTCTGTGAGAGTAAGAACCTGGTGGACGCGGGGGATGCGACCTGCGCCAGGAAAGGGTGGTCGCTGTGGTAACCGTGCTGCAAGGCCCTGGGCGCTTAATAATTTATGTTAAATGGCTGAGTGAATTAATTGATTTCTAGAGTACTTCCACACCCACCGTCTGACTCCTCGCACTCACGCGGCGAGGCAGGTACGGTCGTTCCCATTTTGCAGGGGAGAAAATCGAGGCTACAGAAAGCGAAGTGGCTCCTCAACATCAGCCAGCCAGAACTCCTGGGCTCGTGGGTGGCCTGAGGTGACAGGGATGAAGGAATGGTCTAGGTCTTTATTTGCAACGTATGATCGACTGGAGTCGACTGGAGTCCAGCGTTCTGTGCTTGGGACTGCAGAGCTCAGACCCAGCTCCGGCCCCAGTCTGGTGGAGAAAGTGGACAGTTAAATACACAGTTACAACCAGTGTGATGAAGATGAGATGACTGGGCACATACTAGGTCAGTGTTTCCGCAAAAGTTGTCTGTGCAGGAGAGGATTTTGAGTGGTGCACAAAGGAACATTCAAAAATGTGATAATTATGTATTTAATCGTTAAAATGAGTTTCCCCCTCTCCTTTTTTGAATATATGAGACATGCATGTGGTACAAATTTTTAGAACAAGTTTCGAGTGCATTCTCTCATGCCAGGGCCAGTGGTTCCCTGAAACTATATGGTGGTTATATGTAGAGTTGCTATTGATATCATCAACAGGGCAGAATTGTGACATTAGCCTAATTAATGGGAACAAGGGCTATTTTGAGAAGGGCTGCACTGCCCTGGAGCTTTCCTTAACTACCAAGAACCTAAATGAAAGATACTTCATCCCATTATAGGGATTAGTGCCATCATCAAAGATTTGAAGGATTCAGGGTGATTCCCACTACCTGAGCAATACTTCTTAGTTTGGCCCAAATAGAAGATAGATAGTATTTTTTCCCATTTATTTTTATTGTGTTAAAACATGCCTAACATAAAACTTAACAATCTTAACCATTTACAAGCGTATAGTTCAGTGGTATTAAGTACATTCACATTGTGTGCGATCGTTACCACTATCCATCTCCAGAACTCTTTTCGTCCTGTAAAACTGAAACTCCGTACTGATTAAATAACTCCTCATTCTCTCTTTCCACAGCCCATGGCAACGCCCATTCTACTTAAAGCACACACACACACACACACACACACACACACACACACAGAAGCCCAAAAAACTCAACCTCTTTTTCTTCATACCCCAGTCTCTGGTAACCACTATTCTACTTTCTGTTACTATGAGTTCAACTTTTTTTTTTTTTAATATTCCACATATAAGTGAGATCATGCAATATTTGTCTTTTGTGATTGGCTTTGTCACTTTGCAGAGTGTCCTCCAGAGTCATCCATGTTGTTGGAAATGGGAGGATTTTCTTCTTTTTTAGGGATGACTAACATTTATTTCTTTATATCTATATTATATACATACGCTTTGTATATAATATATATTCTTACACTTATGTATTTTGTATATTATTTTTTCACATATACATGTATATATATATATGTGTGTGTGTGTGTGTGTGTGTGTGTGTATGCCACATTCTCTTTATTAATGGAGAAGATAGATGGTCCCGAAGAATGACAGAGCATTATGGCAAACTTATTCTGGTAAGGACCCCAGGTGTGGGCACTTTTTCAGAGTGGTCATTCTTGGAGCATATGGGTGCAGTTGTTGGCCTCTAATAGACAACTGTAGGTCTGGTAAATGCTTTTCCTTCTATACCGAACTTTAGGAATAGTTTGTGTGCCTCTGACAGGGCAGTAGTAAACCTTTACTGTCTTGCTTCAATGGTATGTCACTCTCTGAACACACTTACTTTATAGGAAGTTTTGACCAAATCACCATTCCATTGGCTACCAGGCTAATCTACTGTGACACTGATGACATCCTGATGGACCTTGAGAACGGGAAGTAGGAGATGCCCCAGATGACTTGGTAAGCATGATGTGTGTGCTAGAAGGCAGGTAATAAATATCACAAAAAGACAATGGTCTGTCTTTGGGGGCGCCTGGGTGGTGTAGTCAGTTAAGTGTTTCGACTCTTGGTTTCAGCTCAGGTTGTGATCTCAGGGTCATGAGATAAAGCCCTGCATTGGGCTCTGTGCTCGGTGTGGAGTCTGCTTGGGATTCTCTCTCTTTCTCCCTCTGCCCCGCCCGCTCATGCTCTCTCTCTGTCAAACAAATTTAAAAATATATATATACAGTGGTCTGTCCACTCGGTGCACTGTGCAGGGGTCTGGAGTGTGTTGAGATCTTCCCAATAAAATGAAGGACAAGTTGCTGTACATCATACTCCCTATCACTAATAAAGAGGTACAGTACTTGCTGGGCTTCTTTAGACTAGGGTGGCAAAATATGCTGTATTTAATTATTTTTACCTATTACGGGGTCACTTGAAAGCTGTCAACTTTACGGGGGACCGTATGAGGAGGGAAGGTTTTCTTATTGGATCAGGTTGCAGAGTAAGTACTTCTACCTCTGGTCTTTATATTTAGGCATTGGATTTTGGAACAAAGTTATGCCCTCCTTCAGCAAATAGTTGTTATCCTTTTGAGATGCTCCTGGCTTGCTCCAGGGGTCTGGTGAAATTGGTTGCCTGACCATGGCATACCAAGGTTATCATGTGACCTGAGCTACCATGTTATCTGATCTACCCAGCCATAAAATCAGGGGTGGTCAGCAGCACTCCACTGCCAAGAGGAGTGACATATATGGCTTGGGTCCAAGCAAGCCCTAAAGGTACAAGTACAGTAGGTTACCTAGCAAGTTGTTTACATTTCTCTCCTGCTGATATTCATGGTCTCATGGAGAATTATTTATGATGAGTTGCCTGAGGAAGAAAAACCTAAAGCCCAGTTTATAGATGGCTCTGCACAGTATGTTGACTTCAGCCAGAAGTGGTCACTGGGGTGTTCCCATCTTCCTCCAAGAGGACCTAACGGACCTAGCAAAGAGAAGTGTGCTCAGAAAGCCTGAAGTATAGACACACTGATTCCTGGGCATTGGATAATGGTTTAGTCTGTTGGTCAGAGATTTGGAAGGAAACAGACTGAAGGTTAGTGACAGGAAATTTTGAGGAAGGTAAAATTGCATAAACTGCTCAGGATGGCTTCAGAGCATAAAGTGATTTATGTCTCAGATGGACATTCACCAAAAGGTCCTCACTATGGAAGAAGCTCTTCTACCTGGTGGGCAGAATGACACTGTGACTATCAGGCAGTCCCCTTTCACAGCCACTTTGGGACTTTCTCATCAGGTTTATGACAAAACTGGCCCACAACACAGACTCCTCCCTCCCATAGATGGCCTCGCCACCATCACTGCTGAGTCCAGTTTGTCAGCCTCAGGAAACCAGCCTAAGCCCTGGGGTAGAACCTGACTTTGAGAAGACTGGCCAGCTGTCTTCTGGCAGAGGTTACATTGGACTACGTATTTGTTAGGGTTGGCCAACTGCTGTAACAAACAATCCCAACATGTAAGGGGTTTAATACCATAATAGTTTAGTTCTTGTTCATGTCACAGTCCCATGCCAGGCAAAGGGGATTTGCTGCATGCAGTCATTCAGGGATCCAGTCCTCTCCTATCTTGTAACTGTTCTTTCATCTGTATTCTCTCCAGTCGTCTAGAGGATGGGGAAGAAGATAGAGTGAGGATTGCATGGGATGTTTTATGAAAAATACACAGAAATGACTATACATCATTTTCACTCACATTCTGTTGGTGCGATGTTAGCCACATGGCTCCAATGGACTGTAATCCATCCCTCCCACTCCATCCCCTCTCCCCAGGCAACCACTGATCTGCTTTCTGTCTCTGTGAAATTTTGCATTTCATACAGTATGAACTGTTTTGCCTGAGTTCTTTCCCTCAGCATGATTGTTTTGTGATTCGTCCGTGTTGTAGTGTGGACCCACACCCATTCTTTCTTACTGCTGAGTAGTAGTCCATCGTGTGCACGTTCCACAGTTTGCTTCCCCATTCCACACTGATGAGCCGTCAGGACAAACAGTTCTCATACATTCAATTAGCTTATTATGCCGCTCTGAGAACTGGAAGAAAAGATTTTTAAATCAAGTATACAATATACTGAAATTGTATTTTTTGCAACTGTTTATTTATATATCTATTTTCACGTGCTAACTTAAAAATGTATGAAGGCAGGGCCAGCTTCCTGGATGCACAGCGTTTGCAGCCGCTCAGGACACCACATTCAGAAGCGCTCTGAGCCTGCCTTAATGCCTTGCCTTTGTCTTCTTGAAATCCTTTCTTTACATTTTACTAAGATTTTAATTTTAATTCCAGTATAGATAACATACGGTTATATTCGTTTGGTGTACAATATAGTGACTCAACGATTCTGTACGTTACTCAGTGCTTATCATGGTCAGTGTGGTCTTTAATCCCTTTGACATGCTTATTCAGGTTTGAGCAAGAAGCCCACGTTTTCATTTTGCATGGGGTGCTACAACTTATTTAGCTGGTCCTGTGGAAGACGGTGTGTAGTTTTCCAAACTACTTTTACGGGGGCATACAGTCAAAAGTATGAAGGCCACTGGCCTCATCACTCAGGCCTGTAAGGGCTTGGGTGTGGAACACAAAATCCAGGTGGTTTGCCAGCAGTACTCTGTGACTTAGTTCCCCTTTCACCCAATGTGGTGGGTGCAGAACTAACTAGTTGCTTGAGTGGAGAGGAGGGCAGGGGGAATTCTAAGGGCGGTGCAAACTAGATTACCATCTTGGCATTGTTTCTAATCCACACAGGTGATGTTGGGCCTTCTATAGATGTGGGCTTGAGCTAGCCGCAGTGCAGTTACTGAGTCCCATCCAGCTCACCACCCTCATCCTGGCTGACTTCTGGGGAAGAAGTGGTTCCACCAGAGGAAAGGAGATCAGGGCCCCTTCCTCCCCTTGAGTCTTGGAGTTGGGCCTCAAACTAACTAAGGACTTAAATTTTTTTTTTTAATTTTAAAGATTATTTATTTAAGAGAGAGAGAGAGTGAGTGAGAGCACAAGCCGGGGTCAGGGGGAGAGGCAGAAGGAGAGGGAGAAGCGGATTCCCCGCTGAGCAGGAAGCCTGACTCTGGGCTACATCCCAGGACACTGGGATCATGACCCGAGCTGAAGGCAAGCCCTTAACCGACTGAGCCACCTAGGTGCCCCATAACTAAGGATTTCTTAGCATTTTTTGAGGGAGGTAATAACCTTTTTCAGGGAAGTTCTCGTTCCTTCTCCCTCAATCCTTCTCCCTCTAAACTTGGGAATGGGCTTGCACCTTTGGGCAGGAGAGCCTGGGACTGACTCTCCCCACTTCTCATGAGAGGGAGAGGGGGTTTAGAGGCATAGGAATAAAATTGAAGAGGATAAGAGATCGGGTCCACTGTGAAAGGTCTTGAATCCCAGGTTGAGATTTGGACTGTCCGTGAGGGTGGTGGAGCATTGGCACGGGGCAGAATGAAATAGGGAGATCCAGATGAGGTGCCCTGGGAGGGGAAGTGTATTGCTGTGACGTTTTCCAGGCCCTACAGGCCTCATTGTTAGAGTGACTATAGTAGAGTCTGCATGGTGCAATTCTAACAGATACTTTTTCTAGGTAGTAAATAGAAAATGGCTGCTTAAGTAGGTGGCTTTATTAGAGCAGTTGGTTATTGTTCCTAATCATTGAGTAGGCAAGAACGATTGAACCTATGTTACAGGGCCCTGAGAAAAGGCCATCAGGGAAGGAGGGAAAACTTTGTAGACAGTATTGTAGAACCTGAATTAGCCTGGGGTGTTTGGGAAACAAATCTCTCAAAGGGAGGAGAGACTTCCTCCTCCTCACCACCCTATCATCCATCTGACCCCCAAGTCTTGTTGATTCTGCTTCCAAAATATCTATTCCAGCAAGGAGGAGCCTCTGTTCGTAAATGCACCTGTGCAAGAAATAGAATTAACGTTTTTTAATAACTCAACTTAATTTATATTTTGAACTCACATTCTGCTGGAGTGGCAGAAACTTCATCTCAGCTAATTGAGGGTTTTCCCCCTTCCCTGGGGCTTGCGTTTAAGGCTCTGGAGCCTCATCTAGTACTTGGGTGTGAGTGTGTATATGACTCTGTGTGTGTGTGTGTGTGTGTGTGTGTGTGTGTGTGTGTGTTGGGGGAATCTAGTTCTCAATGTCATCTCTCTATACAGATATTCGTGGAAATGTCATTGGTCCCACAGGTTGCTACTGAGACCTGGCTGTTCTCACTCACGTGTCTGCTAGAGACCCCAGCTCTCTTCCTGCTGTGTGCCACTCTTGCCTGTGGGAATCTTGCTGAGCTTAGCTAAGTCCTTTTTTTTTTTGGCTAGATGTGCCTCAGAGCCATCTCCCTGACAGGTGTTGCTGCTTCCCAGAGCAACGTTCCTCTCTGCTCCTGGGTTTTCTGCCCTGTACTCCCGTCTCTGTGAACTCTCATCACTTCCTTCCATCCTCCTCTTTTGCATTCCCTTTTCTCCAGTCCTTGGAAGCCCTTGTTTTGGGGTCTCTGGAGGACCCCCAATAGTTGGAGCTGTCTCATTGATGAGGGTTCTAAACTTACTGGAAAATGAAGCAAAGGAGAGACAGGTGAAGACCAGGACATTGCCTTATTTCTGACAAAGGCCAGGGCAGAGCATTCACTCAGGGTGGGCAACCGAACCCCTGAGCTGGGTAGATACCGCCTTGTCCACAGTCATGGCAGTGCTCAACTGGGTGGGCCTCCCTCCAGAGCCCCTTGTAGGGCAATGGATGTGGCAGATCTGAAGAGGAAGAAGAGCGGAACTGAGCAGAACATGCGCTGTATTCTTCACAAATACACAAATCAGATGAGTTTTTCTCTCTCCCAGGTGCAGAAGTATCCTGCTGGCAGAGCCTCCTTATCTCCTTTAGCTCATGAAGTTTCTCAAAACTTTTCAGCTATGTCTGAGATGTCTCTCCTTGTCCCTATGTCCTTTTTGAACTGAAATCTAGCAATACTTAAAAATGTTTAAATAAAACTTAAAAACACAGACAAATGTAAACAGAATTCTATAACGAATCCCTTGCAGCCATCATCCAGCTTCCACAGTTATCAGCTCATGGCCAATTATGATTCATCTATAACTGTCCCCCACCCGCAACTGCCGTATTAATTGAAACAAGCCCAATACATCATAGTAGAAAGACTTGTTTTCTGTCCTGTCACATCCCACTCCCGAGGGACAATGAGCACATAATGAACTAGCAATTTGAAAGGGGCTGGGGGATGAATTACCAGAAAAAAGAAAAACAAAGGGTAACATTATAAAAACATTATCCTGCCATAGCAATGAGGCTGTTTCCATTTTCCTTACCACTGTTGGAGTTCAGAACTCATCATTTGTCTTTGGCGACAACCTCATAATTAGTCTCCTTGCTGCTTCTCTCCCTCTGGATTACTGGTGTTTCTTCAAGTGATGACTCATTTTAGAATCCCTTGGAAAATGTTAAAATGCAGATCCCTGGGCCTCTCTCCAGCCTGGCTGAATCACACACTTTGAGTGTGGGTTTGAGGTGTGTTTTATGAGGAGCCTGGATGATTCTGATCCACACCCATGCTGGGAACTGCTGTTCCAATTCAGCCTCCATGCTCTCCCCAGATTTCAAACGCTGAGTCTGACAGTATCTTACAAGCTGAGAACAATCAGGCGCCCCCCACCCCCCCAGGGTAAGTTCCAAGACCCCCAAGCCTGGTATTTACAGCCCTTTGTGAGCTGGCCATTGCCTGCAGCAGCCTCTTCCCTCACCTGTTTCCCTTGAGCCGTGGGTTTCCACCCCATCTTACAGCTGTGAGGTGCTCGGCACTGTTTTCTCTCCTCTACTCTTCCTGGGTCTGATGAACTTGTGCTGATCATTGGACGGCCAGTCCAAGGGTCTCTTCTTCTTTGAATCCATCTGACTCACTCCCCTGTACATTGTAGCAGAAAGTCATGGGACTCAGACAGACTTAGATTTTGATACTTACTGGCTATGTGACCTCGGGAAAGTCCTCAATTTCTCTGGGTCTCAGTTTTATCATGTAGAGAATGGGGATAAAAGCAGTGTCCCATGGGATTGTGACATACAAACAGAGACCATAGCACTGTAGGGAGGCAAAACTTCACCTCCAACCTCTTAGGATCTCCAGCTGAGCCTGAGAACTAAATTGACATAAGACAGATTAATAGGAGAAAAGCATATAGATTTTTACATGTGCATGGGAGCCCCCACAGGAAAACGGAGACCCAGAGAAGTGGCCAGGCCTAAGTGTTTATATACTAGGTTGAACAAAGAGAGTCAGTTGTGGAAAAGTAACTAAAATATATGGGGAAGCTAAAGATAAGAATTATTTTAACAAAATCTATTTGTACAGATTTCTCTTGGCCTCGACTCTCTGTTTCTGGTGATAACAACATTTCTCTCCTCCTGGTATAGAGAGACCATCTTTCACATGGGATTTTTATCTCCTGCTTTCAGTAAGTAAAGGGGAGTTCAAAGTTCCTTTCTTGTACGTTCTGTTTTTCAAGTGACTTTAGCTCAATAATCCTTGTGTCAAAGAGGTGAATTTTGGGGGTGGGATATTCTGCTGCCCTTCAGCACGGAGCCTGGCACGTACCATAGGGTGTTTGTAAACAAGGGCGTCCTAAGAAGGCCTTGGCCAAGAGAGAGTTAAAGTCCAGGGCATCTTGAAATACTGTGATAACTAATACAGCCTGCCCTGTCAGAAGTCAGCTAACACAGTGATTTATTATGGACGCAACAATGAAGTCATCACGACAATGAGGTCATCACCATTCTGTTGGCCAATAATAGCTCCCCTGCAGTGCACTATGACTCCGAGTTTGCCTCTCCAGCCCCC
Organism: Ursus arctos; assembly: GCF_023065955.2. Classification (NCBI taxonomy): domain Eukaryota; kingdom Metazoa; phylum Chordata; class Mammalia; order Carnivora; family Ursidae; genus Ursus; species Ursus arctos. The sequence continues at coordinate 63,121,964 of NW_026622819.1, forward strand.
TGGCATCCACTGCCCTATAATTTTCTAATAGGTGTGATAATGTTGTAACTCAGGGTTTTATTTTATTTTATATTTTGTTTTTTAAAGATTTTATTTATTTATTTGAAAGAGAGAGAGCACAAGTAGGCAGAGTGGCAGGCAGAGGGAGAGGGAGAAGCAGGCTCCCCGCTCAGCAGAGAGCCCGATGTGGGGCTCGATCCCAGAACTCCAGGATCATGACCTGAGCTGAAGGCAGATGCTTAACCAGCTGAGCCACCCAGGTGCCCTGTAACTCAGGGTTTTAGTAATTTCCTTTTCCAAAGTGGCATCCCAGGTCTGTGCCTTTGACTTATGCTCTTCCCGGTTTCCTACTGAAACAGACAAACCGAAGTCATAGGAAGAATTCTTCTCCATCACTGGAAATGAGGAAGGGTCTCATCCACGTTCTTGAGAATATATAGTAGTGGTAGGGAATCATTCAGATTAGGGCAGAGTGTGGATGGGGAATCTTCAGGTGGCAGCCCACTGTTGTACTCCCTAGTCCCACTGTTATTTCTTGGCTTAAAGTGGGGCTAACAGAGGAAAGGACTAGTAGTTTCCAAGGGATGTGAACTCCAATGGGCTTGGAGCCCACACCCAGGGATCCAAGTCTGTGGGGAGTGGGGATCCTACATTGCTTACATCCACAATGCCCATGACACTGGCTTCTTGAAGAGTAGTTAATGCAGGGTGGGTTCCGTGGAGCCACACAGTGGGTATGTGATGGAAGCTTCTGCCCAGGATGTAGGCAATAAGGGGTGTGTCTGCAGAGAATTAAAAAAAAAACACCACCAGTTAAAAGTTGGTCTGTAAAAAGGTGGCTTCTCCGGAGTAGTTAATCTGTTTTAGTAACAAATTACACCAAAGCTTCGTGGCTTAAAACAAAAATAGACATTATTTCATGTTATTTCTCTGTGGGTCAGGAATTTGAAGCAGCTCAGCTGGGTGTTCTGGGCAGGGTCTAGCATGAGGTGCAGTCAAGATGTCACTCAGGGCACATCATCTGAAGTCTTTGATGGGGCTGGAGGATCTCCCACGGTGGCTCACTCATCTGGCTCTTGGCAGGAGGCAGTTCCTCCCCCTGTGGGCCTCTCCACGGGGCTGCTGGGCGCCCTCCTGACTTGGCGGCTGACTTCCCTCAAGTAAGCGACCCAAGTGAGGGCAAGGTGGAAGTGTAAGCCTTTACGACCGGCCGCAGGGATCACATGTTCTCCTTTCTGCAGCACCTTGTTGGTTACACAGGTCGATGCTGCTCAGTGTGACGACGGACTCTACAGGACCGTGAATACCAGTAAGGAAGAATCATTCAGGGTCATCTTGGAGGCTGGCCACTACAGGGCTGCTGTCTCATGCGTCCTTGGATTACCAAGATGGAGAAGAGAAGAGGTCCCCCACTCCAAACACAAAGTATTATATGAAATGTAGATACATTTTTCAGCTTGAGAAGAAGGAAGGGGCATCTTCAGGGCCAGGAGAAAGAGGCACATCATTGTAGCAAGTAAGCCTTGAAAGCCTGTGAGCAACAATGAATGAATGAACTTTAGGGCCTAGAGTTCACACCTCACCTCATGCTGTCATAGGCTATATCCTGTCTCTGGGCAGCAACTTAGTGTACAGGGACCTTGACCTACAGGGCATTATGCTGATCTACTAAATGGAGGACGTCTTGCTGACAGGAACAGCTTAATTTCCTCCCCATTAAAAAAAAAAAGAGTTCCATGTCTTTTAATGTTCCTATTAATTAATTGGCTTGGGGTCCTATCACCATCCCAAGAATGTCCTCCTTCCCACAGTAGGTCCACAACTCAGGTGCCCTGACCAGTCTTGGGTGCAGGTGTTTGCAGGATAGGACCCTGGAAAGCTTGAGGAATCTCCAGAAGCACTCTGATTTCTCTGGCTGTTATTGCTGCCAGAGCCCCACTGTGTAGCCAGAATCCACCAGGGGTGAGGAAGTGTGTCCTTGTGTGACTGGAGTGCCCTTAGGAAGCTGGGGCTCTGCCACCATTGCTCAGACTGTTACACTTCTGTACCATCAGTGGCTACGGGAGGGAGAAAGCAGTGGGAAGGTCCAGGAACTGGCTCACCCTGGCCATCTCCCTGAGGAGAAAAGCAGTTCTATTCCATTAGAGCCTCCAGAGACTCTGATGTTGGGCTGGACCACACTGGCGGCCTTGAATTTGGGGCATTTCTTTTCCTCCATTCCAAAGCCCACCCTCATTTCCTATCCCAGAGTTGGGACATCCCTTGGAGAGATGAGAGGAAACTAAGCTGGCTACATTCTTCTCTGTAGATAAGTCTTTGTGGTTAGTTACAAGGGTGACAACCTTCTTTCAGAAATCTTTTCTTGGAGAGCACCTTGTGGTAGAAATGCCCTATGCTTCTAGCCTTGTCCTCCAGGGCTGAGGATTTCTACATCCAAGATAGGTTTTCACAGAGGAGGCATTTTCTCATTGTCTCATCTGGCAACCACTGCCTATTCTCTGGACCTTTCTTATATACCCTATCTCCCATGGATGAGTCCTCTGGTTCTCCCTGTTCCTCAGATACATCCAAGACATGTCAGTCCTCAGCTAGACCTCTGCACATCACCCAGAGTGAAAGCTGAAATCCTCATTGGGGTCTATATGGCCTTACCTCATCCTCTTCTACTTCTGAGCCCCTCTACTCCCCCTTGCTGTCATTGTCTCAGCCACTTGGCCCCTTGCTCTGCATGCTTCCACCCTGGGGCCTTCTGCAAGGAATGTGGCGGTTGACCAAGGATGGGTAATGGAAGCTTCCACCCAGAATGTAGGCAATAAAGGGTGTGTCTGCAGATAATTTAAAAATAGTAAGACCGGTTATAAGTTGGTCTGCCTTTTATCATCGCCATGCTGGCAACTCTAAATGATGTCATATAAGGTACTACCCCTCCCCCTCCCCCTGAAAAATATCTTCTGCAGATCTAAGTTCTACACAATTGCTGTGGTTATTGACAAGTTTTAATGAGCAGGGAGCCTGATGCAGGGTTCGATCCCAGGACCCTGGGATTATGACCTGAGTGGAAGGCAGACGCTTAACTGACTGAGCCACTGAGGCACCCCCTCTGTTTTGTTTCTTAAATTCTACAAATGAGTGAGATCATATGCTATATATACATACAAAATTGACTTATTTTACTTAGCGTAATGCTGTAATGCCTTCTAGGTCCATCCATATTGTCAGAAATAGCATTATTTCCTTCTTTTTATGGCTGAATAATATTCCATTGTATGAATATACCACATCTTCTTTATTTATTCATCCATGGTGGACACTAGGTTGTTTCCATGTCTTGGCTATTGTAAATAATATGCAGCGAACATGGCAGTGCAGATATCTTTTTGAGATAATGATTTCATTTTTTTCAGATAAATATCCAGTAGTAGAATTGTTGGATCACATGGTAGTTCTATTTTTAATTTTTTGAGGAACATCCATGCTGTTTTCCATAGTGGCTGCACTAACTTGCCTTCCCACCAACACTGAGCAAGTGTTCCCTTTTCTCCACAACCTTACCAGCACCTGTTATTTCTTGAAGATGGAAATTCTATAGGGAAAGGTGGGCATAAGCCAGATAAATCTGTTTTCCTGCTGGCCCTGTGGTTCTCTGGACGTGCTTTGTCTTAGGTCATCATTATTATTATTTTTTAATTTTGTTTATTTATTTGTCAGAGAGAATGCACAAGCAAGGGAGCTGCAGGCAGAGGGAGAAGCAGACCCCCTACTGAGCAAGGATTCCTGACACAGGACTGGATTCCAGAACCCTGGGATCATGACCTGAGCCGAAGGCAGATGCTTAACCGACTGAGCCACTCAGGCATCCCTTAGGTCATCATTTTAAAACCTCGTAAAGATTTCTTCTTTGATCCTTGTCCTTATGTCGCTGAGAACTATTTTGTTCAGTTTAGTCTGCCTGGATTTAGGAGGTTGGGCTGGCCCTGGTAGATGCTGACTGATAGGCCTTTGGTCAAGCTCCAGAAAAATAGAGTTACACATGCACCATCCTTTTGGACCATTCAGTTCCATGGCTTCTTTCTCAATTAAAACTATGCCTATTCCACATCCACATTCCTTTCTGCATGTTTTCTCACTCTAATACCACCAACTTGTACCCTTAGTTCTCTAAGTGGTGCAGTTTCACCAGTGACAGTTGGAATTGCAGTGGCCACTTGGGGAGATTTTGACATTGAAAAGATTGTTCATTTAGGACAGAAGATTTAGAACAAACATTGTTCATATCTGAGGGCAAAAAGCAAAGAAACCCTCATGAAAAGATCTCTTGCATATCAAAAAGATAGTTTTATTTAATGTAGGAAGCATACCACTCCTTGTTTCCCTACCTTGGGATTAATAAGGGCTGGCTTTCTAATTGTATGGCTTGAGAAAATAGTCAAGCCCCAAGTTACTGTCTGAACTAGCTGTAATGTGGTTTCTTTTGTTTTTCTTCTCTTTTAAAAAAATTTTTATTTATTTATTTTGAGAGAGAGAGAGAGAGATAGTGTGTGTGAGCAGGGGCAGAGGGGGAGGGAGTGAATCTCAAGCAGATTCCACACTGAGCATGGAGCCCAACGTGAGCTGGGCTCACACTGAGCATTTGATCCCACGATCCTGAGACCGCGATCCTGACACCGCGATCCTGAGACCACAACCCTGAGACCACAACCCTAAGACCATGACCCAAGCTGAAACCAAGAGCTGGACATTTAACCAACTGTGCTACTCAGATGCCCCAAGGTTTCTTTTGTTTCTCTACATCTAAAGTTTCTTCTCTCCCCTTGCAGAGGAAATGTAGGTAGACTTTTAAAATGACAATTTCATGTTGGTCCAAAGCCAGGTGCTTCTCACTCTTTTTGTTCCTCTCCTCTATTCTCTCTTTTGGGAAATTCTAAAGATTAGCTATTAAAAAAAAAAAAACCTGCAAAAATCAAAACCCCCAGAACATTCTTAGTTATGTGCACACTAGAAATATCTAACCCTCCAAAACAGCAAAAGAGATCTAATACAAAGAAAGACAAGGTTATCGATCGTAGTTTTTGATGTGTGTGTGGACACTCAAAAATTTATGTTCAGAATAGCTTTTGTCGCAAGATAAGAAAAAGCTTTAATTCCAAGCTGAAACAGCTTTTTGGCATGATTGAGTCTTTAAAAAGTAGTTTACCGTATAAAAATAATGTTAGCACAATATTTTGGTTTGTATAAGAGCAAGGTTAGATTTCTCATGAATTAAACTTTCTAAATTTCTTTTTTTTAATTTCTTTTTTTATTTTTATATTTTTAAAATGATATTTATTTTGTTATGTTAGTCACCATACAGTACATCCCCAGTTCTTGATGCAATGTTCCATGATTCATTACTTGCATATAACACCCAGTGCACCATGCAATATGTGCCCTCCTTAATACCCATCACCGGCCTATCCCAATCCCCCACCCCTCTCCCCTCTGAAGCCCTCAGTTTGTTTCCCAGAGTCCACAGTCTCTCATGGTTCATTCCCCCTTCTGTTTACCCCCCTTCATTCCTCCCGTCCCTCTCCCACCGATTCTCCGATCTCTCCTGTTCCATATATGAGTGAAACCATATGATAATTGTCTTTCTCTGCTTGACTTATTTCACTTAGCATAATCTCCTCCAGTCCCGTCCATGTTGCTGCAAATGTTGAGAAATCGTTCTTTCTGACGGCTGAGTAATATTCCATTGTATATATGGACCACAGCTTCTTAATCCAGTCATCTGTTGAAGGGCATCGGCTCCTTCCATGATTTAGCTATTGTGGACATTGCTGCTATGAACATTGGGGTGCATATGGCCCTTCTCTTCACTACGTCTGTATCTTTGGGGTAAATACCCAGTAGTGCAATTGCTGGATCATAGGGTAGCTCTATTTTTAACTTTTTAAGGGACCTCCACACTGTTTTCCAAAGTGGCTCCACCAACTTGCATTCCCACCAACAGTGTAAGAGGGATCCCCTTTCTCCATATCCTCTCCAACATTTGTTGTTTCCTGTCTTGTCCATTTTTGCCATTCTAACTGGTGTAAGGTGGTATCTCAAGGTGGTTTTGATTTGAATTTCCCTGATGGCTAATGATTTTGAACATTTTACATGTGTCTGTTAGCCATTTGTATGTCTTCATTGGAAAAGTGTCTGTTCATATCTTCTGCCCATTTATTGATTTGGTTATTTGTTTCACGTGTATTGAGTTTGAGAAGTTCTTTGTAGATCTTGGATACAAGTCTTTTATCTGTAGCATCATTTGCAAATATCTTCTCCCATTCCGTGGGCTGCCTCTTAGTTTTTTTGACTCTTTCCTTGGCTGTGCAGAAGCTTTTTATCTTGATGAAGTCCCACAAGTTCATTTTATCTTTTGTTTTTCTTGCCTTTGGATATGTGTCATGGAAAAAGTTGCTTTGGCCGATGTCAAAGAGGTTGCAGCCTATGTTCTTCTCTAGCATTTTGATGGATTCCTGTCTCACATTGAGGTCTTTCAACCATTTGGAGTTTATCTTTGTGTATGGTGTGAGATAGTGGTCAAGTTTCATTCTTTTGCATGTAGCTGTCCAATTTTCCCAGCACTATTTATTGAAGAGACTGTCTTTTTTCCACTGGATGTTTTTTCCTGCTTTGTCAAAGATTAGTTGCCCAAAGAGGCGAGGGTCCATTTCTGGGTTCTCTATTCTGTTCCATTGGTCTATGTGTCTGTTTTTGTGCCAGTACCATGCTGTCTTTGTGATCACAGCTTTGTAGTACAGCTCGAAATCTGGCATTGTGATGCCCCCAGCGTTGTTTTTCCTTTTCAGCAATTCCTTGGAGATTCGGGGTCTTTTCTGGTTCCACACAAATTTAAGGGCTGTTTGTTCCAGTTCTTTGAAAAGCGTCATTGGTATTTTGATCAGGATGGCATTGAAAGTGTAGATTGCTCTGGGTAGCATAGACATTTTAACTATGTTTATTCTTCCGATCCATGAGCATGGAATATTTTTCCATCTTTTTGTGTCTTCTTCAATGTCTTTCAAGAGTGATTTGTAGTTTCTAGAATATAGATCTATGTCTCTGGTTAAGTTGATTCCAAGGTAACGTATGATTTTTGGTGCTATTGTAAATGGAATGGATTCCCTAATTTCTCTTTCTTCAGTCTCATTGTTCGCGTGTAGAAATGCAACTGATTTCTGAGCATTGATTTTGTATCCTGCCACATTACTGAATTGTTCTATAAGTTCTAGTGGTTTGGGGGTGGATTCTTTTGGGTTTTCCATATAGAGTATCATGTCATCTGGGAAGAGAAACAGTTTGACTTCTTCTTTGCCGATTTGGATACCTTTGATCCCTTTTTGTTGTCTGATTGCTGTTGCAAGGACTTCTAGTACTATGTTGAATAATAGTGGTGAGAGTGGGCATCCTTGTTGTGTTCCTGATCTTAAGGGAAAGGCTTCCAGCTTTTCCCCGTTGAGAATGATATTTGCTGTAGGCTTTTCATAGATGGTTTTTTATGAGATTGAGGAATGTACCCTCTATCCCTACACTCTGAAGTGTTTTAATCAGGAAAGGATGCTGTATTTTGTCAAATGCTTTTTCTGCATCAATCGAGAGGATCATATGGTTCTTGACTCTTTTCTTTTTTTTTTATTTCTTTTTTTTATTTTAATAATGATTTTTTATTATGTTAGTCACCATACAGTACATCCCCGGTTTTCGATGTAAGGCTTGATGATTCATTAGTTGTGTATAACACCCAGTGCACCATGCAATATGTGCCCTCCTTACTACCCATCACCGGTCTATCCCATTCCCCCACCCCCCTCCCCTCTGTAGCCCTCAGTTTGTTTCTTATAGTCCATAGTCTCTCATGTTTCATTCCCCCTTCTGATTACCCCCCCTTTCTTTATCCCTTTCTTCCCCTACTGATCATTCTAGTTCTTATGTTCCATAGATGAGAGAAATCATATGATAGTTGTCTTTCTCTGCTTGACTTATTTCACTAAGCATTATCTCCTCCAGTGCCGTCCATGTTGTAGCAAATGTTGAGAACTCATTCTTTCTGATTGCTGAGTAATATTCCATTGTATATATGGACCACAACTTCTTAATCCAGTCATCTGTTGCAGGGCATCTCGGCTCCTTCCACGATTTAGCTATTGTGGACATTGCTGCTATGAACATTGGGGTGCATATGGCCCTTCTCTTCATCACGTCTGTATCTTTGGGGTAAACACCCAGTAGTGCAATGGCTGGATCATAGGGTAGCTCAATTTTTAACTTTTTAAGGGACCTCCACACGGTTTTCCAGAGTGGCTGTACCAACTTGCATTCCCACCAACAATGTAGGAGGGATCCCCTTTCTCCACATCCTCTCCAACAATTGTTGTTTCTTGCCTTGTCTATTTTTGCCATTCTAACTGGCGCAAGGTGGTATCTCAGTGTGGTTTTGATTTGAATTTCCTTGATGGCTAATGATTTTGAACATTTTTTCATGTGTCTGTTAGCCATTTGTATGTCTTCATTGGAAAAGTGTCTGTTCATATCTTCTGCACATTTTTTGATTTGTTTATTTGTTTCTCGTGTATTGAGTTTGAGAAGTTCTTTGTAGATCTTGGATACCAGTCCTTTATCTGTAGTGTCATTTGCAAATATATTCTCCCATTCCGTGGGCTGCCTCTTAGTTTTTCTGACTGTTTCCTTGGCTGTGCAGAAACTTTTAATCTTGATGAAGTCCCATAAATTCATTTTATCTTTTGTTTCTCTTGCCTTTGGGGATGTGTCATGAAAAAGGTTGCTTTGGCCGATGTCGTAGAGGTTGCTGCCTATGTTCTCCTCTAGAATTTTGATGGATTCCTGTCTCACATCGAGGTCTTTCATCCATTTGGAGTTAGTTTTTGTGTATGGTGTGAGATAGTGGTCAAGTTTCATTCTTTTGCATGTAGCTGTCCAATTTTCCCAGCACCATTTATTGAAGAGACTGTCTTTTTCCCACCGGATGTTTTTTCCTGCTTTATCAAATATTAGTTGCCCAAAGAGCTGAGGGTCCATTTCTGGGCTCTCTATTCTGTTCCATTGGTCTATGTGTCTGTTTTTGTGCAAGTACCATGCTGTCTTTGTGATCACAGCTTTGTAGTACAGCTCGAAATCCGGCATTGTGATGCCCCCAGCTTTGTTTTTCCTTTTCAACAGTTCCTTGGAGATTCGGGGTCTTTTCTGGTTCCATACAAATTTAAGGACTATTTGTTCCAGTTCTTTGAAAAACGTTCTCGGTATTTTGATCGGGATAGCATTGAAAGTGTAGATTGCTCTGGGTAGCATGGACATTTTAACTATGTTAATTCTTCCGATCCATGAGCATGGAATATCTTTCCATCTTTTTATTTCTTCCTCAATGTCTTTTAAGAGTGATTTATAGTTTCTAGAATAAAGGTCCTTTACGTCTCTGGTTAAGTTAATTCCAAGGTAACGTATGGTTTTTGGTGCTATTGTAAATGGGATGGATTCCCTGATTTCTCTTTCTTCGTTCTCGTTATTCGTGTACAGAAATGCAACTGATTTCTGAGCATTGATTTTGTATCCCGCCACGTTACTGAATTGCTCTATAACTTCTAATAGTTTGGGAGTGGCTTCTTTTGGGTTTTCCATATAGAGTATCATGTCGTCTGCGAAGAGAGACATTTTGACTTCTTCTTTGCCGATTTGAATACCTTTGATCCCTTTTTGTTGTCTGATTGCTGTTGCAAGGACTTCTAGTACTATGTTGAATAATAGTGGCGAGAGTGGGCATCCTTGTCGTGTTCCTGATCTTAAGGGAAAGGCTTCCAGCTTTTCCCCATTGAGAATAATATTTGCAGTAGGCTTTTCATAGATGGCTTTTATGAGATTGAGAAATGTATCTTCTATTCCTACACTCTGAAGGGTTTTAATCAGGAAAGGATGCTGTATTTTGTCAAATGCTTTTTCGGCATCGATTGAGAGGATCATATGGTTCTTGAGTCTTTTCTTGTTGATATGATGTATCACACTGATTGATTTGCGAATATTGAACCACGCTTGCATCCCAGGTATGAATCCCACTTGATCGTGGTGGATAATCCTTTTAATGAACTGTTGGATTCTATTAGCAAGTATCTTGTTGAGGATTTTGGCGTCCATATTCATTAGGGAAATCGGTCTGTAATTCTCCTTTTTGAGGGGGTCTTTGCCTGGTTTGGGGATCAAGGTAATATTGGCCTCATAGAATGAGTTTGGTAGCTTTCCTTCTGTTTCTATTTTTTGAAATAGCTTTAGGAGAATAGGTATTATTTCTTCTTTGAATGTTTGGTAGAATTCCCCAGGAAAACCGTCCGGGCCTGGAGTTTTGTTATTTGGAAGGTTGTTTATCACTGACTCAATTTCTTCATAATTAATTGGCCTGTTTAAGAAATCAATTTCTTCCTGTTTCAATCTTGGTAGTTTATAGGTTTCCAGGAAGGATTCCATCTCTTCCAGATTGCTTAGTTTATTGGCATATAGCTGTTGATAAAAATTTCTAATAATCCTTCCAATTTCAATGGTGTTCGTCGTGACCTCTCCTTTTTCATTCATAATTTTAATAATCTGGGTCTTTTCTCTTTTCTTTTGGATAAGTCTTGCCAGTGGTCTGTCAATTTTATTGATTCTCTCCAAGAACCAGCTTCTAGTCCTGTTGATCTGCTCTACTGTACTTCTGGTTTCTGCTTGATTGATTTCAGCTTTAATTTTGGTCAACTGCTTCCTTGTGCGTGGATTAGGCCTGTCCCTCTGTTGCTGTTCCAGCTTCTTGAGGTGAGAATATAAAAACTGCATTTTAGATGTTTCTATTCTTTTGAGTGAGGCTTGGATGGCTATGTATTTCCCCCTTAGGACTGCCTTTGCAGTATCCCATAGGTTTTGGACTGTTGTATTTTCATTCTCATTGGTCTCCATAAATTGTTTAATTTGATTTTTGATTTCCTGGTTTATCGAGTCATTCCTGAGCAGGATGGTTCTTAGTCTCCAAGTGTTTGAGTTTCTTCCAAATTTTTCCTTGTGGTTGAGTTCCAATTTCAGAGCATTGTGGTCTGAGAATATGCAGGGGATAATTTCAATCTTTTGGTATCGGCTGAGACCTGTTTTGTGTCCCAGAACATGGTCTATTCTTGAAAATGTTCCATGGGCATTAGAATAGAATGAGTATTCTTTGGTTCTGGGGTGTAGTGTTCTATATATATCTAAGAGGTCCAACTCGTCGAGTATGGCATTCAAAGCCTTTGATTCTTTGCTTAGTTTTTGCCAGGGTGTTCTGTCTATTTCTGAGAGTGAAGTGTTGAGGTCCCCTACTATTAATGTATTTTTATCTATATGTCTCTTTATTCTGGTTAAGAGTTGGCTTGTGTATCTTGCTGCTCCCCTGTTGGGGGCATATATATTTATAATTGTCATATCCACTTGTTGAATACTTCCTTTAAGAATAATATAGTGCCCTTCTGCATCTCTAACTATAGTCTGTAGTTTAAAATCCAATTTATCTGATATGAGAATTGCTACCCCAGCTTTCTTTTGAGGTCCATTTGCGTGAAAGATGGTACTCCATCCCCTTACTCTCAGTCTGAATGCATCTTTGGGTTCGAAATGAGTCTCTTGTAGACAGCAAATGGATGGGTCATTTCTTTTTATCCAATCTGCAACCCTGTGGCGTTTAAAGCAAGAATTTAAACCATTAATGTTCAGGCTGAGTACTGAGAGATATGCTTTTAATTCTGCCATGTTGTCAGTAAAGTCTTTGTTTGTATTGGCTGTGACTTTCTGTTTTGTATCACTCTTGGGGCCTTTTTACTTTTATAGAACCCCCCGTAATACCTCCTGTAGGGCTGGTTTCGTGGTTACGAAATTGGCTAGTGACTGTCGATTCTGAAATGTCTTTATTTCTCCATCAATTCTGAATGACAGCCTTGCTGGATAAAGGATCCTTGGCTGCATGTTTTTCTCTGAAAGAGCTTTAAAAATGCTCCCCCAACCCTTTCTCTCATTCCAGGTCTGTGTAGACAGGTCTGACGTAATTCTGATGCCTTTGCCTTGGTACGTGAGAAATTTCTTTGCCCTGGCCGCTTTCAATACTGTATCCTTGGATCTCATATTTGCGAATTGTGCTATGACGTGACGTGGTGTAGGTCTGTCATGGTTGAGCTTGGGAGGGGTCCTCTCTGCCTCTTGGACACGAATTTTTGTTTCCCTTGCTAGATTAGGGAAGTTTTCAGCTACAATTTGTTCAAATATCTCTTCTAGGCCTCTGTTTTTCTCCACCCCCTCGGGGATGCCGATGATTCTAACATTGGATCGTTTCATTGAGTCAGTAATCTCCCGTAGCCAACATTCGTGGGCGTGGATTTTTTTAAGACCATCTTCTATTTTTATTTTTTCCTCTATTAACCCATCCTCCAATTCACTAACCCTTTCCTCCGCTTCCGTGACCCTGGCCGTCAGAGCCTCTAGTTTTGCCTGCATTTGGCTCATAGAATTTTTAATTTCTGTCAAATTCGCTCTCATTTCCGCCCTTAGGGATTCTATATTCTCAGTAGTATTTTCCTGAATACTTTTCTCAAGTCTACTCATTATCTTGACCATTGTTACTCTGAATTCCATTTCTGATAATTTGGTTACATCCATATCCGTTACTTCTGTGGCAGAGGCCACTGACTCACTGTCTTTTCTTTGCTGGGCGGGGCTTCTCCTTCTTGTCATTCTGATGAAGAGAGGTTGCGGGGTTTCCAGAGCCCAAAATTATTGACTGGGTCCCAGGCCGTGCCCCTTGTTTTATAGGGATCTTAGAGATGTGGGCTTCTTCTTTAAAGATTTTATTTATTTACTTATCTGAGAGAGGGAGACATACAGTCAGCAAGAACGACACAGAAGCAGGGGAGTGAGAGAGGAAGAAGCAGGCTCCCAGCGGAGGAGCCCGATGAGGGACTCCTTTCCGGAATGCTGGGATCATGCCCTAAGCCGGAGACAGGTGCTCAATGACTGCGCCACCCAGGCGCCTGGGTTGTGGGCTTCTTGATTTTTCAGCCTGCCTTCTGTGTTCTGGGGGAGGGGCCTGCCGCGCCGATACTCAGGCAACCCTGTTTGGGTAGAGTCTCCGTGTCCCCTGCGAGGGAGGATGGGGATGGGCACTCTCTGAGCCGGTATTTCCAGGCTTTTGTTCTCTGGCGGCTTTCCCTGGCGGCCGGCTATGCCTCTTCTGAGGGTCAGAGCAGCAGAGGCTGCATTGTCGCAGAACAGAGGGATTGCGGCCCGTTCTCCACTGATGTTCTGGCCACTTTAACTCTATTACTGTTGGTGCTGCTCAACCCTGCAGCGTCCCGGGATGTGCGCCCCACACCCGGCGTCCCTGCCCTCACTTCCAGGGCCGGCGCGTCTCTGTCCTTTGTGTTTCTAATGCCGCCAGCCACCGGCCGCCCCGCAGGCTCCCGGGTCTCCCGGTCTCAGTCTATGCCCGGTGAGCACACCTCGATTCCGGAGTTTCGTGAGAAGCCTGGTGGCGCGCGCACCCGGTTCAGGGTCTCAGTCTGCTGTTTCGCGGGTGCCGACCGCGAGTCCGCCCGCTCCCCCGTGCAGGTGGCCCGCCAGCCGCCAGCCGCCCCGCGCGCGCTCCGGGAGTTCCCGGTCTCAGTCTGGATCCCGTGAGCACACCGGGATTCCGGTGTTCCGGGAGATGCCTGGTGGCGCGCGCGTTCACGGCTCACCGGTCTCAGTCCGCTCTCTCGCGGGTGCCCTCTGTGAGTCCGCCCGCTCCCCCGTGCAGGTGGCTGCCGCTTCCCGGCGCCCAAACGCGGCGGCTCCCTCCCCCTTCCGTTTATCTTCCGATATCCATGCACGGTTTACAGCTTCCCTCTTCGTACCTCAATACTCAGCGCTGGAGATGTTCATTTGTAGAGATCCAGATGCATCATCCTGCGTCTCAGGCTGATTCCGTGGTTATTTAGGCTGGTCTGGTACCTATCCAGCTCGACTCAGGGGACCGGCTGAAAAAGGGGTCCCCTACTCCTCCGCCATCTTAACTCCATTCCTCTTGACTCTTTTCTTGATGATATGATCAATCACACTGATCGATTTGCAAATGTTGAACCACCCTTGCATCCCAGGGATGAATCCCACTTGGTCTTGATGGATAATCCTTTTAATGTACTTTTGGATCCCATTAGCTAGGATCTTGTTGAGGATTTTGGCATCCTTATTCGTCAGGGAAATCGGTCTGTAATTCTCCCTTTTCATGGGGTCTTTGCCTGGTTTGGGGATCAAGGTAATATTGGCCTCATAGAATGAGTTTGGTAGTTTTCCTTCTGTTTCTATATTTTGAAAGACCTTCAGGAGAATAGGTATTATTTCTTCTTTGAATGTTTGGTAGAATTCCCCAGGGAATCTGTCAGGCCCTGGACTCTTGTTTTTGGGGAGGTTTTTGATCACTGCTTCAATCTCTTCGTAATTAATTGGTCTGTTTAAATAATCAATTTCTTCCTGTTTTAGTCTTGGTAGTTTATAGGTTTCCAGGAAGGCATCCATTTCTTCCAGGTTGTTTAATTTATTGGCATAAAGCCGTTGATAAAAGTTTCTAATGATCCTTCCTATTTCATTGGTGTTGGTTGTGATCTCTCCCCTTTCATTCATAATTTTATTAATTTGGGTCCTTTTTCTATTCTTTTGAATAAGTCTGGCCAGTGGCCTATCGATCTTATTCATTCTTTCAAAGAACCAGCTTCTAGTTCTGTTGATCTGCTCTACTGTGCTCCTGGTTTCTAATTCATTGATCTCTGCTCTAATCTTGATCACCTGCCTTCTCGTGCGTGGGTTAGGCCTATTCTTCTGTTCCAGCTCCAGCTTTTTGAGGTGAGAATATAAAAACTGCATTTTAGATTTTTCTATTCTTTTGAGTGAGGCTTGGATGGCTATGTATTTTCCCCTTAGGACTGCCTTTGCAGTGTCCCATAGGTTTTGGACTGATGTGTTTTCTTTCTCGTTGGTCTCCATAAATTGTTTAAAGTGATTTTTAATTTCCTGGTTTACCCAATCATTTTTGAGCAGGATGGTTCTTAGTTTCCAAGTGTTTAAGTTTCTTCCAAATTTTTCCTTGTGATTGAGTTCCAGTTTCAAAGCATTGTGGTCTGAGAATATGCAGGGAATAATCTGTCTTTTGGTATCGGTTAAGACCTGTTTTGTGACCCAGTATACGGTCTATTCTGGAGAAAGTTCCATGTGCATTAGAAAAGAATGAGTATTCTGTTGTTCTGGGGTGTAGTGTTCTATATATATCTATGAGGTCCATCTGTTCCAATATGTCATTCAAAGCTCTTGTTTCTTTGTTGATTTTCTGTTTAGGTGATCTGTCTATTGCTGGGAGTGGAGTGTTGAGGTCCCCTACTATTAATGTATTATTATCTATATGTCTCTTTATTCTGGTTAAGAGTTGGCTTATGTATCTAGCTGCTCCCCCGTTGGGGGCATAGATATTTATAATTGTCACATCCACTTGTTGGATACATCCTTTAAGAATAATATAGTGTCCTTCTGTATCTCTCACTAAGTCTTTAGTTTAAAATCCAATCTGTCTGATAGGAGAATTGCTACCCCAGCTTTCTTTTGAGGTCCATTGGCATGAAAAATAGTTTTCCATCCCTTCACTTTCAGTCTGGATGTATCTTTAGGTTGAAAATGAGTCTCTTGCAGACAGCAAATGGATGGGTCATGTCTTTTTATCCAATCTGCAACCCTGTGGCGTTATGGGAGCATTTAGGCCATTCACATTGAGAGTGATTGTTGAGAGATATGATTTTAATGAGGTCATGTTCCCTGTGAAGTCTTTGTTTCTATAGATTGTGACTTTCTGTTCTGTATCACTCTTGGGGCCTTTTTACTTTTATAGAACCCCCCCCCCCCCGGTAATATCTCCTGTAGGGCTGGTTTGGTGGTTACGAATTCCTTCAGTTTCTGCCGATCCTGGAAGGTCCTTATCTCTCCATCAATTTTGAATGACAGCCTTGCTGGATAAAGGATCCTTGGCTGCATGTTCTTCTGAGATTGAGCTTTGAAAATACCCTGCCAACTCTTCCTAGCCTGCCAGGTCTCTGTAGACAGGTCTGACGTTATTCTGATATTTTTCCCTCTGTACGTAAGGATTTTCTTCCCCCTGGCCACTTTCAATACTGTATCCTTGGATCTAATATTTGCGAATTGCACTATGACGTGACATGGTGTAGGTCTGTTCTCATTGACCTTGGGAGGGGTCCTCTCTGCTTCCTGGACACGAATGTTTGTTTCCTTTGCCAGATTAGGGAGGTTCTCAGCTACAATTTGTTCAAATATCTCTTCTAGACCTCTCTCTTTCTCCACCCCCTCAGGGATTCCAATGATTCTGACACTGGAACGTTTCATTGAGTCAGTAATCTCCCGTAATCTGCATTCTTGAGATTGGATTTTTTTGAGGCAAGTTTCTGTTTTAACTTTCTCTTCTACCATCCCATCCTCCAATTCACTAATTCGTGCTTCTGCCTCATTTACCCTGGCTGTCAGAGCGTCTAGTTTAGACTGCATTTGATTCACAGCATTTTTAATTTCTGCCAGACTCGCTCTCATTTTTGCCCTTAGAGATTCTATATTCTTGTTAATATTTTTATTAATAGTTTTTTCAAGCCTACACATCATCTTGACCATTGTTACTCTGAACTCCATTTCTGACAATTTGGTTATATCCATTTCCATCAGTTCTGTGGCAGAGGCCACAGACTCATTATCTTTTCTTTGCTGGGGGGATTTCTCCTTCTCGTCATTCTGATGAGGAGAGGTTTTGGGATGCCCAGAGCCCAAGTTATTGACCAGGACCCAGGCAGTGTGCACTTGTTTTATAGGGACCTTAGGGATGTCGGCTTCCTGATTTTTCAGCCTGCCTTCTGGGCAAGGGGCCTGCCGTGCTGATATTCAGGAAACCCTGTTTGGGTAGAGTTGCCCCATCCCCTGCAAGGGGGGATGGGGATGGGCACAATGTGAGCTGGTATTTCCGGGCTTTTGTTCTCTGGCAGCTTTCCCTGTCGGTTTTCTGTGCCTCTTTTGAGAGTCAGAGCAGCAGTGGCCGTATCCTAGCCTGTGTCTCAGAGCTGAGAGATCGTAGTTTGCTCTCCACTGAACTCTCTTGGCCACTTTAACTCTGTTTCTATTGGTGCTGCTAAAAACCCTGCAGCAACCCGGGATGTGCACCCCACAGCCTGTGTCCCAGCCCTCACTTCCAGGGCCGGCACATCTCTGTCCTTTGTGCTTCTAACCGCCGCCCCGGTTCCCATGCGCTCCCGAGCTCCCTGTTTCAGTATGGTTCGCGTGCACTCTGGAGTGCCAGTTTTCGGTCTGGTCACGTGCACTCCTGAGCTCTCGGTTTCAGTCTAGTTCGAGTGTGCGGTCTGGAGCTCCTGTTTTCAGTTTGGACACACGTGTTCCCAGGCTCACTGTCTCAGTCCGCTCTCTTGCAGGTGCTGGTCTGTGAGTCCAGCCCGCTCCCCAGCACAAGGGGCTATTGCTTCCTGGCGCCCAAGTGCGGAGGCTCCCTCCCCCTTCTGTTTATCTTCTTATATCTGTGCGCGGATTCACAGCTCCCCGTTTCATATCTCAATACTCAGCGCTGGAGATATTCATTTGTAGAGATCCAGGTGTATCTTCCTGCATCTCAGGCTGATTCTGTGGGTGTTCAGGATGGTCTGGTAGATATCCAACTCGACTCGGACCAGCTGAGAAAGGGTCTCCTACTCCTCCGCCATCTTTTCTCCTCCTTGCAGAAAGTGGTTGCTTTTCTCTTCATAGAGTTTCTGCTACTCTTTTCTTCATTCTCTGGTTGCAGTCATAGGTATTCAGAATGGTTTGGTAGCTCTCTCGCTGAATTCCTGGGACCAGACGAACTTTAGGTCTCCTGCTCCTCCGCCATCTTGGAATGCCAAGCTGGAGCTCAACTCCTGTTTTAAACTGGGTTCCTTGCAGAAAGTGGTCACTTTTCTGTTCATAGAGTTGCTGCTTTCTTTTCTTCATTCTCCAGTTGAGTTTGTAGGTGTTCAGAATGGTCTGATCTCTATCTAGCTGAATTCCTGGGACCAGACGAAATTTAAGCCTCCTGCTCCTCCGCCATCTTGGACTCCTCCTCCTAAACTTTCTAAATTTCTTGATTGATTTTATGAGTTAAGTAAGTTACCACTGTTTCCATAACTTGTTTTAAATGAAAGATGATATGTATACAATTTTACTTTAACTAAATGAAGTTATAATAATGGACGTTTTTATTGTAGTAATATATATATATATATATATATATATATATATATATATATATATATATATATAATAAAATTTACCATTTTAGATATTTTTAAAAAAAGATTTTATTTATTTATTTTAGAGAGAGAGAAAGAGAGAGGGGAGGGGCAGAGGGAGAGAGAGAATCCCAAGCAGATTCTGCATTGAGCTTGGAGCCTGAAGTGGGGCTTGATCCCCTGACCTGAGCTGATATCAAGTTGGATTCTTAACCGACTGAGGCATCCAGGCGCTCCAATGTTTTTCTTTTTTTAAAAAATAAACTTTATTTTTAGAAAATAGATTGACAGCAAATTGAGTGAAAAGTGCCCAGAGTTACTATACACCTTCTTGCCCCAACACATGCATAGTCTCACCCGCTTTCAACTTCCTACACCAAGGTGGGAATAATGTTATAATTAATGAACCTACACTGACACATCATTATTGCCCAAAGTCCATAGTTTACATCAGGGGTCACTCTTGGTATTGTACATTCTATGGATTTTGATAAATGTAGAATGATATGTATCGATCATTATAGTATCATACAGAACAGTTTTGCTACTGGAAGTATCCTCTATGCTCTGCCTATTCATCCCTTCTTCCCTCCCAATTTCTGACAACCAGTGATCTTTTTACTATCTCCACAATGTTGCCTTTTCCAGAGTTCCATGTAATTGGAATTATACAATATATAGTTTTTTCAAATTGGCTTTTTTTACTTTGCAATATGCATTTAAAGTTCTTCCATGTTTTTTCTATGGCTTTGAGCAATGGAATAATATTCCATTGTCTGGATGTACCACAGTTTATTGATCCATTTACCTAGTGAAGGACATCTTGGTTGCTTCCAAGTATTGTAATTTTGAATCAAGCTACTATAAACACCAATGTGCCTATATTTGTGTGGATGTAAGTTTTTAACTTGTTTGGGTAAATAGCAAAGAGCATGATTTTGCTGGATTGTATGGTAAGAGTATGTTTAGCTCTGTAAGAAACTGACAGTCTTCCAAAGTAGCTGTACCATTTTGTATTTCACCAGCAAAGAATGAGAACTCCTATTCTCCACATATTCACAAGCATTTGGTGTTTTCATGTTCTGGGTTTTGGCCATTTTGATAGTTGTGTGGTGGTATCTCATTGTTGTTTTAATTTGCATTTCTCTGATGACATGATGTGGAACATCTTTCCATATGTTTATTTGCCATTTGTATATCTTCTTTGGTGAGTTGTTTGTTCAGGTCTTTTGCCCCCATTTTTTAATTGGATTGCTAGTTTTATTTTTATTTTTTATAGATTTTTAAAAAGATTTTTAATGTATTTATTCGTCAGAGAGAGAGAGAGAAAGAGCAGGAGCAGGGGGAGCGGCAGGCAGAGGAAGAAACAGGCTCCCCACTGAGCAAGGAGCCCAATGTGGGACTCAATCCCAGTGCCCTGGGATCATGACCTGAGCCAAAGGCAGGAGCGTAACCAACTGAGCCACCCAGGCATCCCTGGACTGTTAGTTTTCTTATTGTTGAGTTTTAAGATTTCTTTGTATATTTTGGATAACAATCCTTTATCACTATGTCTTTTGCAAGTATTTTCTCCTGCTCTGTGCCCTGTCTTTCTATGCTCTTGACAGTGGTTTTTGCAGAGCAGAAATTTTAAATTTTAATGAAGATTAAATTATAATCAATGATTTATTTCAAAGATCATGACTCTGGTGTTGTTTTTAAGAAGTCATTGCCATATGTAAGGTCATCTAGATTTTCTCCTATGTTATCTTCAAGGAGTTTTATAGCTTTGCATTTTACATTTAGGTCTGTGATCCATTTTGAGTTAATTTTTGTGAAGGGTGTAATGCCTGTGCTAGATTTGTTTTTGTTTTTGTTTTGTTTTGTTCTTGCATATGGATGTCCAGTTGTTACAGCACCATTTGTTGAAAGCACTATCTTTCCTCCATCGTATTGTCTTTGCTCCTTTGTCAAAGAGCAGTTGATGTTGTTTATGTGGGTCCATTTTTGTGTTCTTTATTCTGTTCTACTGATATATTTGTCTGTTCTTTCAGCAATACCTCACTGTCTGGATGACTGTAGCTTTATAGTAAAGATGGGGAGGATCAATCTTCCAGCCTTGTTCTTTTCCTTCAATATTGTGTTGGCTACTCTGGCCAGCCCTGTCGCCCTTCCATAGTAACTTTAGAATCATTTCGTTGATATCCACCAAATAATTTTGATCAGGATTGCATTGAATCTATAGATCAAGTTGGGATGAACAGACATCTTGACAATATTGAGTCTTGCTGCCCATAAATATGGAATATCTGTCCATTTATTTAAGTTCTGTGACTTTTTCATTAAAGTTTTGTAGATATCTTTATATAAATCTTGTATATATTGGGGCAGATGGCTGGCTCAGTCGGTAGAGCATGCAACTCTTGATCTTGGGGTTCTAAGTTTGAGCTCCATGTTGGATGTAGAGATTACTTAAAAATAAAATCTTAAAAAAATACTGTATATATTTTGTTAGATTTATACCTAAGTATTTCATTTTTGGGGGTGCTAATGTAAATTATGCTCTATTTTTAATTTCAAATTCCACTTTTCACTGCTGGTATATAGGAAAGTGATTGACTTTTGTATATCCATGTTTTATCCTACAGAGTTGTAATAATCGTTCATTAGTTTCAAGAGTTGTTTTGTTGATTCTTTTGGATTTTCTACATAGACTATCCAAGTTCATTTGATTGAATAAAGTTTTATTTCTTCCTTTTCAGTATGTTTATTTTAATTTCCTTTATTGCATTAGCGAGAATTTCAGTACAATGTTGAAAAGCAGTGGTGAGAAGGCACATCTTTGCCTTGTTTCTGATCTTAGCAGAAAAGCTTTGAGTTTCTCACCCTTAAGAATGATAGTAACTCTAGTTTTTTTTTTTTTAAGATTTTATTTATTTATTCGACAGAGATAGAGACAGCCAGCGAGAGAGGGAACACAAGCAGGGGGAGTGGGAGAGTAAGAAGCAGGCTCATAGTGGAGGAGCCTGATGTGGGACTCGATCCCATAACGCCAGGATCACGCCCTGAGCTGAAGGCAGACGCTTAACCGCTGTGCCACCCAGGCGCCCCAGTAACTATAGGTTTTTTGTAAAACCTTTATCAAGTTGAGAAGGCTTCCCTCTATCTGTTTTTCTGAGAGTTTTTATTATGAATGGGTGTTGGATTTTGTCAGATCCTTTTCTGTACCTATTGAAATGATCATGTG
This sequence comes from Ursus arctos, assembly GCF_023065955.2. NCBI lineage: Eukaryota > Metazoa > Chordata > Mammalia > Carnivora > Ursidae > Ursus > Ursus arctos. Next base: position 63,143,540 of record NW_026622819.1, read on the forward strand.
CTTTTTCTTCTTTAGCCTGGTGATGCATACAGAGGTGGAGATGTTGGGGTGGAATTGATCTTGGCCCATTTCTTGCTGCCATTTCACCAGGGAATGTAAATGTAACAACCAGAGGCTTATGCCTTAATTCCTTTTGAGCCCCCAATCTCTCCATGAACAATGACAGGCACCTATATTTGAAAGTTAAGAGCCCTGTCTGTTTTGTATACTTGTTTGTACTAGCATAGCCCTTTATGAAGGAAACTGAGCAATTACTATCTGCTAAGTGCCTTTTTTTGGAATTATAACTTTTGGGTAAAATAGTATGCAAGGAATATCGCATATATGTATGTAAAAATTCAAACAACTTTATTGTGAAGTGTATCATACATAGAGACAAGTATGTAAAATGAATATTTACAGTCAGAAGAGAAATAATGTGGATAGCTGCATACCCATCACTCAGGTTAGGAAATAGGCTGGTCCTAGAACCTTAAGTAAGGTTTTTAGGGGCAAACCACAAAGCATTCCATGTCCCCCACATCCTCCCATATAACCACTAGCCTCACTTATTAATTAGTATTAGTCTTCTTTGCTTTTCTTTGTAGTTTCACTACAAATAATGTACTTCTAAATAATACACTATATAGTTTTGAAAACCTCAGAAGCAAACTCACACCCATCTGTGCAAGGAAAAGGCAGTATGGTCACTGTCAGATAAAGTTCCAGAAGATAAACTGAGCAGAGGTTCTGGGGCATAGCCTTGACTTCTCTGTCCTTGAGAGTTTTCAAGGGCCCCTCCGAGGAAGTCAGTTGGCAAGATCGTGAGTGAGGCCTGGGTGGTCTCACGGTAGTTGGGATATCCCACAGGGCTAACAGGGTTCACAGGTGCTGCTCATCTGGTAGCAATATGATGGGAGGAGGGGTATTTCTATGCAGTGGGCTGAGCATCCCCAGCTGGGCATGGAGAGGAGAGCAGGAACTTTTTCTATATAAACCAAGTACAGATGAAAGTTCGGATCAGGCTCAGCTGGGCATATGTCTTCTGGTTATAAGATGATGCAGTGAAGGAGGACACCCGGGGATTCTCCTCCAACATTCTCCTGGGGGTTTCCTTCACGTCCCTCTTTGTTGGATCTTTTGGTTCCATTGACCCATCTCTTCCTCTTTCTTGTTTATATCTTTTGTTTTGGTGAAGAACATCTCTCAGTAGCCTTTCAAGAAAAGGTGTTTGGAAGGTCCATTCTTTAGACCTTACATGCCTGAAAACATCTGTATTCAACCTTCCCACTTGGTGGATGGTTTGTCTTGGATACAGAATTCTAGGATGGAAATAATTTTCTTTCAATATCTGAAATGATTATTCCCTTGTCTTCTTATCTCCAGTGTGGTTGTTGATAAATTTAAAGCCATTCTGACTCTTAATCTTTTTGTGTGTGTGACTTGTTTTTTCCTCTCTCTCTTCAAGTTTTAGAATTTTCCATTTGTTCCCAATATTTTGAAACTTCATAGTAACTTTCTCTGTTGTGGACCTATAGATTTTTGAAGGGTTCTTCCAACATTCCAGCCTTCTAAGATCTTCAGTTCTGGCAACATTCCTTCAAATATTATTTTTTGTTGTGATTGTTGATTATTTCCTCCCTTCCATTTTCTCATTTGGATGTTTGAGGAAAGTTGCTCTATCTTTTCTCATCTATCCCTTTTCCTTTGCTCTATTTTCTGGGAGATTTTCTTAAATTATCTTCCAACTTTTACATGGCGTTTCTCTTTTTTTTATTTTTTATTTTACTTTTTAAATTTCATATTTTTATTTTTATTTCTTGATGTAAATTTTGATTCATTAGTTGCATATAACACCCAGTGCACCATGCAATACATGCCCTCCTTACTACCCATCACCAGCCTATCCCATTCCCCAACCCCCCTCCCCTCTGAAGCCCTCAGTTTGTTTCTCAGAGTCCATAGTCTCTCATGCTTCATTCCCCCTTCTGATTACCCCCTTTCTTTATCCCTTTCTTCTCCTACCGATCTTCCTAGTTCTTATGTTCCATAGATGAGAGAAACCATCTGATAATTGTCTTTCTCTGCTTGACTTATTTCACTTAGCATTATCTCCTCCAGTGCCGTCCATGTTGCAGCAAATGTCGAGAAATCATTCTTTTTGATGGCTGAGTAACATTCCATTGTATATATGGACCACAACTTCTTTTATTTTTTAATGATTTTTTTATTATATTATGTTAGTCACCATACAGTACATCCCCGGTTTCCGACGTAAGGCTCGATGATTCATTAGTTGTGTATAACACCCAGTGCACCATGCAATACGTGCCCTCCTTACTACCCATCACCAGTCTATCCCATTCCCCCACCCCCCTCCCCTCTGAGGCCCTCAGTTTGTTTCTCATAGTCCATAGTCTCTCATGTTTCATTCCCCCTTCTGATTACCTCCCCCCTTTCCTTATCCCTTTCTCCCCCTACTGATCATCCTAGTTCTTATGTTCCATAGATGAGAGAAATCATATGATAGTTGTCTTTCTCTGCTTGATTTATTTCACTTAGCATTATCTCCTCCAGTGCCGTCCATGTTGTAGCAAATGCTGAGAACTCGTTCTTTCTGATAGCTGAGTAATATTCCATTGTATATATGGACCACAACTTCTTTTTTTTTTTTTTAAGATTTTATTTATTTATTTGACAGAGATAGAGACAGCCAGCGAGAGAGGGAACACAAGCAGGGGGAGTGGGAGAGGAAGAAGCAGGCTCATAGCGGAGGAGCCTGATGTGGGGCTCGATCCCAGAACGCTGGGATCACGCCCTGAGCCGAGGGCAGACGCTTAACCGCTGTGCCACCCAGGCGCCCCAGGACCACAACTTCTTTTTTTTTTTTTTTTAATAATGATTTTTTTATATTATGTTAGTCACCATACAGTACATCCCCGGTATTCGATGTAAGGCTCGATGATTCATTAGTTGTGTATAACACCCAGTGCACCATGCAATATGTGCCCTCCTTACTACCCATCACCGGCCTATCCCATTCCCCCACCCCCTCCCCTCTGTAGTCCTCAGTTTGTTTCTCATAGTCCATAGTCTCTCATGTTTCATTCCCCCTTCTGATTACCCCCCTTTCTTTATCCCTTTCTTCCCCTACTGATCATTCTAGTTCTTATGTTCCATAGATGAGAGAAATCATATGATAGTTGTCTTTCTCTGCTTGACTTATTTCACTTAGCATTATCTCCTCCAGTGCCGTCCATGTTGTAGCAAATGTTGAGAACTCGTTCTTTCTGATAGCTGAGTAATATTCCATTGTATATATGGACCACAACTTCTTAATCCAGTCATCTGTTGAAGGGCATCTCGGCTCCTTCCACGATTTAGCTATTGTGGACATTGCTGCTATGAACATTGGGGTGCATATGGCCCTTCTCTTCACTACGTCTGTATCTTTGGGGTAAACACCCAGTAGTGCAATGGCTGGATCATAGGGTAGCTCAATTTTTAACTTTCTAAGGGACCTCCACACTGTTTTCCAGAGTGGCTGTACCAACTTGCATTCCCACCAACAATGTAGGAGGGATCCCCTTTCTCCACATCCTCTCCAGCAATTGTTGTTTCTTGGCTTGTCAATTCTTGCCATTCTAACTGGCGTAAGGTGGTATCTCAGTGTGGTTTTGATTTGAATTTCCTTGATGGCTAATGATTTTGAACATTTTTTCATGTGTCTGTTAGCCATTTGTATGTCTTCATTGGAAAAGTGTCTGTTCATATCTTCTGCCCATTTTTTGATTTGTTTATTTGTTTCTCGTGTATTGAGTTTGAGAAGTTCTTTTAGATCTTGGATACCAAGGACCACAACTTCTTAATCCAGTCATCTGTTGAAGGGCATCTCGGCTCCTTCCACGATTTAGCTATTGTGGACATTGCTGCTATGAACATTGGGGTGCGTATGGCCCTTCTCTTCACTACGTGTGTATCTTTGGGGTAAACACCCACTAGTGCAATGGCTGGATCATAGGGTAGCTCAATTTTTAACTTTTTAAGGGACCTCCACAGTGTTTTCCAGAGTGGCTGTACCAACTTGCATTCCCACCAACAATGTAGGAGGGATCCCCTTTCTCCACATCCCCTCCAACAATTGTTGTTTCTTGCCTTATCTATTTTTGCCATTCTAACTGGCGTAAGGTGGTATCTCAGTGTGGTTTTGATTTGAATTTCCTTGATGGCTAATGATTTTGAACATTTTTTCATGTGTCTGTTAGCCATTTGTATGTCTTCTTTGGAAAAGTGTCTGTTCATATCTTCTGCCCATTTTTTGATTTGTTTATTTGTTTCTCGTGTATTGAGTTTGAGAAGTTCTTTGTAGATCTTGGATACCAGTCCTTTATCTGTAGTGTCATTTGCAAATATCTTCTCCCATTCCGTGGGCTGCCTCTTAGTTTTTCTGACTGTTTCCTTGGCTGTGCAGAAACTTTTAATCTTGATGAAGTCCCATAAATTCATTTTATCTTTTGTTGCTCTTGCCTTTGGGAATGTGTCATGAAAAAGGTTGCTTTGGCTGATGTCGCAGAGGTTGCTGCCTATGTTCTCCTCTAGAATTTTGATGGATTCCTGTCTCACATCGAGGTCTTTCATCCATTTGGAGTTAGTTTTTGTGTATGGTGTGAGAGAGTGGTCAAGTTTCATTCTTTTGCATGTAGCTGTCCAATTTTCCCAGCACCATTTATTGAAGAGACTGTCTTTTTTCCACCAGATGTTTTTTCCTGCTTTATCAAAGATTAGTTGCCCAAAGAGCCGAGGGTCCATTTCTGGGCTCTCTATTCTGTTCCATTGGTCTATGTGTCTGTTTTTGTGCCAGTACCATGCTGTCTTTGTGATCACAGCTTTGTAGTACAGCTCGAAATCCAGCATTGTGATGCCCCCAGCTTTGTTTTTCCTTTTCAACAGTTCCTTGGAGATTCGGGGCCTTTTCTGTTTCCATACAAATTTAAGGACTAGTTGTTCCAGTTCTTTGAAAAATGTCCTCGGTATTTTGATCGGGATAGCATTGAAAGTGTAGATTGCTCTGGGAAGCATGGACATTTTAACTATGTTAATTCTTCCGATCCATGAGCATGGAATATCTTTCCATCTTTTTATGTCTTCCTCAATGTCTTTCAAGAGTGATTTATAGTTTCTAGAATATAGGTCCTTTACGTCTCTGGTTAAGTTAATTCCAAGGTAACGTATGGTTTTTGGTGCTATTGTAAATGGGATGGATTCCCTAATTTCTCTTTCTTCGGTCTCGTTATTCGTGTACAGAAATGCAACTGATTTCTGAGCATTGATTTTGTATCCCACCACATTACTGAATTGCTCTATAACTTCTAATAGTTTGGGAGTGGCTTCTTTTGGGTTTTCCATATAGAGTATCATGTCATCTGCAAAGAGAGACATTTTGACTTCTTCTTTGCCGATTTGAATACCTTTGATCCCTTTTTGTCGTCTGATTGCTGTTGCAGGGACTTCTAGTACTATGTTGAATAATAGTGGCGAGAGTGGGCATCCTTGTCGAGTTCCTGATCTTAAGGGAAAGGCTTCCAGCTTTTCCCCATTGAGAATAATATTTGCAGTAGGCTTTTCATAGATGACTTTTATGAGATTGAGAAATGTATCTTCTATTCCTACACTCTGAAGGGTTTTAATCAAGAAAGGATGCTGTATTTTGTCAAATGCTTTTTCAGCATCGATTGAGAGGATCATATGGTTCCTGAGTCTTTTCTTGTTGATATGATGTATCACGCTGATTGATTTGCGAATATTGAACCACGCTTGCATCCCAGGTATGAATCCCACTTGATCGTGATGGATAATCCTTTTAATGTACTGTTGGATTCTATTAGCAAGTATCTTGTTGAGGATTTTGGCATCCATATTCATTAGGGAAATCAGTCTGTAATTCTCCTTTTTGAGGGGGGTCTTTGCCTGGTTTGGGGATCAAGGTAATATTGGCCTCATAGAATGAGTTTGGTAGCTTTCCTTCTGTTTCTATTTTTTGAAATAGCTTTAGGAGAATAGGTATTATTTCTTCTTTGAATGTTTGGTAGAATTCCCCAGGAAAACCATCTGGGCCTGGAGTTTTGTTATTTGGAAGGTTGTTTATCACTGACTCAATTTCTTCATAATTAATTGGCCTGTTTAAGAAATCAATTTCTTCCTGTTTCAATCTTGGTAGTTTATAGGTTTCCAGGAAGGATTCCATCTCTTCCAGATTGCTTAGTTTATTGGCATATAGCTGTTGATAAAAATTTCTAATAATCCTTCCAATTTCAATGGTGTTCGTTGTGTCCTCTCCTTTTTCATTCATAATTTTAATAATCTGGGTCCTTTCTCTTTTCTTTTGGGTAAGTGTTGCCAGTGGTCTGTCAATTTTATTGATTCTCTCCAAGAACCAGCTTCTAGTCCTGTTGATCTGCTCTACTGTACTTCTGGTTTCTGCTTGATTGATTTCAGCTTTAATTTTGGTCAACTGCTTCCTTGTGCGTGGATTAGGCCTGTCCCTCTGTTGCTGTTCCAGCTTCTTGAGGTGAGAATATAAAAACTGCATTTTAGATGTTTCTATTCTTTTGAGTGAGGCTTGGATGGCTATGTATTTCCCCCTTAGGACTGCCTTTGCAGTATCCCATAGGTTTTGGACTGTTGTATTTTCATTCTCATTGGTCTTCATAAATTGTTTAATTTGATTTTTGATTTCCTGGTTTATCGAGTCATTCCTGAGCAGGATGGTTCTTAGTCTCCAAGTGTTTGAGTTTCTTCCAAATTTTTCCTTGTGGTTGAGTTCCAATTTCAGAGCATTGTGGTCTGAGAATATGCAGGGGATAATTTCAATCTTTTGGTATCGGTTGAGACCTGTTTTGTGTCCCAGAACATGGTCTATTCTTGAGAATGTTCCATGGGCATTAGAATAGAATGAGTATTCTTTGGTTCTGGGGTGTAGTGCTCTCTATATATCTATGAGGTCCAACTCGTTGAGTATGGCATTTAAAGCCTTTGATTCTTTGCTTAGTTTTTGCCAGGGTGTTCTGTCTATATCTGAGAGTGAAGTGTTGAGGTCCCCTACTATTAATGTATTTTTATTTATATGTCTCTTTATTCTGGTTAAGAGTTGGCTTGTGTATCTTGCTGCTCCCCTGTTGGGGGCATATATATTTATAATTGTCATATCCACTTGTTGAATACTTCCTTTAAGAATAATATAGTGCCCTTCTGCGTCTCTAACTATAGTCTGTAGTTTAAAATCCAATTTATCTGATATGAGAATTGCTACCCCAGTTTTCTTTTGAGGTCCATTTGCATGAAAGATGGTACTCCATCCCCTTACTCTCAGTCTGAATGCATCTGGGTTCGAAATGAGTCTCTTGTAGACAGCAAATGGATGGGTTATTTCTTTTTATCCAATCTGCAACCCTGTGGAGTTTTATGGGAGCATTTAAGCCATTAATATTAAGACTGAGTACTGAGAGATATGATTTTAATGATGCCATGTTGCCAGTAAAGTCTTTGTTTCTATAGATTGTGACTTTCTGTTCTGTATCACTCTTGGGGCCTTTTTACTTTTATAGAACCCCCCGTAATATCTCCTGTAGGGCTGGTGTCGTGCTTACGAAATTGGTTAGTGACTGCGATTCTGAAATGTCTTTATTTCTCCATCAATTCTGAATGACAGCCTTGCTGGATAAAGGATCCTTGGCTGCATGTTTTTCTCTGAAAGAGCTTTAAAAATGCTCCCCCAACCCTTTCTCTCATTCCAGGTCTGTGTAGACAGGTCTGACGTAATTCTGATGCCTTTGCCTTGGTACGTGAGAAATTTCTTTGCCCTGGCCGTTTTCAATACTGTATCCTTGGCTCTAATATTTGCGAATTGCACTATGACGAGATGTGGCGTAGGTTTTTCGTGGTTGAGCTTGGGAGGGATCCTCTCTGCCTCTTGGACACGAACGTTTGTTTCCCTCGCTAGATTAGGGAAGTTTTCAGCTACAATTTGTTCAAATACCTCTTCTAGACCTCTGTTTTTCTCCACCCCCTTGGGGATGCCGATGATTCTAACATTGGATCGTTTCATTGAGTCAGTAATCTCTCGTAACCTACATTCGTGGGCTTGGATTTTTTAAGAGCAGCTTCTATTTTGGTTTTTTCCTCTATTAATCCATCCTCCAATTCACTAACCCGTTCCTCTGCCTCTGTGACCCTGGCCGTCAGAGCCTCTAGTTTTGCCTGCATTTGGCTCATAGAATTTTTAATTTCTGTCAGATTCGCTCTCATTTCTGTCCTTAGGGATTCTATATTCTCAGTAACCTTTTCGTTAATAGTTTTTTCAATTCTACTCATCATTTTGACCATCGTTACTCTGAATTCCATTTCTGATACTTCGGTTACATCCATATCCATTATTTCTGTGGCAGAGGCCACAGACTCACTGTCTTTTCTTTGTTGGGGGGGGGGGCTTCTCCTTCTTGTCATTCTGATGAGGAGAGGTTGAGGGGTTGTCCAGAGCCCAAATTATTGACTGGGTCCCAGGCCATGCCCCTTGTTTTATAGGGATCTTAGGGATGTGGGCTTCTTCTTTAAAGATTTTATTTATTTATTTATGTGGCAGCCAACCAGCGAGAGAGGGAACAGAAGCAGGGGAGTGGGAGAGGAAGAAGCAGGCTCCAAGCGGAGGAGCCCGATGAGGGACTCCTTTCCGGAACGCCGGGATCCCGCCCTAAGCCGAAGACAGGCGCTCCATGACTGCGCCACCCAGGCGCCCGGGTTGTGGGCTTCTTGATTTTTCAGCCTGCCTTCTGGGGGAGGGGCCTGCTGCGCTGATACTCAGGCAACCCTGTTTGGGTAGAGTCTCCGTGTCCCCTGCGAGGGGGGATGGGGATCGGCACTCTCTGAGCCGGTATTTCCAGGCTTTTGTTCTCTGGCGGCTTTCCCTGGCGGTTTGTTGTGCCTCTTCTGAGAGTCAGAGCAGCAGCGGCCGAATTTCAGCCTCTGTCACAGAACAGAGGGATTGCGGCCCGTTCTCTACTAATGTTCTGGCCACTTTAACTCTGTTACTGTTGGTGCTGCTCAACCCTGCAGCGTCCCGGGATGTGCACCCCACACCCGGCGTCCCTGCCCTCACTTCCAGGGCCGGCGCGTCTCTGTCCTTTGTGTTTCTAATGCCGCCAGCGGCCAGCCACCCCGCGCGTGCTCCGGAAGTTCCCTGTCTCAGTCTGGATCCAGTGAGCGCACCGGGATTCCGGTGTTCCGCGAGATGCCTGGTGGCGCGCGCACCCGGTTCACGGTCTCAGTCTGCTGTTTTGCGGTTGCAGTCCGTGAGCCCCGCCCGCTCTGCCGTGCAAGTGGCTACCACTTCCCGGCGCCCGAACGCGGCGGCTCCCTCCCCCTTCCGTTTATCTTCCGATATCTGTGCACGGTTTCATGGTTTCCCGCTTCGTACCTCAATACTCAGCGCTGGAGATGTTCATTTGTAGAGATCGAGATGCATCTTCCTGCGTCTCAGGCTGGTTCCGTGGTTGTTTAGGCTGGTCTGGTACCTATCCAGCTCAACTTGGGGGACCGGCTGAAAAAGGTGTCTCCTACTCCTCCGCCATCTTAACTTCCTGGACCACAACTTCTTTTTACTTCTTTTTTTTTTTTATAATGATTTTTTATTATATTATGTTAGTCACCATACAGTACATCCCCGGTTTTCGATGTAAGGCTCGATGATTCATTAGTTTGGACCACAACTTCTTAATCCAGTCATCTGTTGAAGGGCATCTCGGCTCCTTCCATGATTTAGCTATTGTGGACAATGCTGTTATGAACATTGGGGTGCATGTGGCCCTTCTCTTCACTACGTCTGTATCTTGGGGGTAAATACCCAGTAGTGCAATAGCTGGATCATAGAGTAGCTCAATTTTTAACTTTTTAAGGGACCTCCACACTGTTTTCCAGAGTGGCTGTACCAACTTGCATTCCACCAACAATGTAGGAGGGATCCCCTTTCTCCACATCCTCTCCAGCAATTGTTGTTTCTTGGCTTGTCAATTCTTGCCATTCTAACTGGCGTAAGGTGGTATCTTAGTGTGGTTTTGATTTGAATTTCCCTGATGGCTAATGATTTTGAACCTTTTTTCATGTGTCTGTTAGCCATTTGTATGTCCTCATTGGAAAAGTGTCTGTTCATATCTTCTGCACATTTTATGATTTGTTTATTTGTTTCTCGTGTATTGAGTTTGAGAAGTTCTTTGTAGATCTTGGATACAAGTCTTTTATCTGTAGCATCATTTGCAAATATCTTCTCCCATTCCGTGGGCTGCCTCTTAGTTTTTTTGACTCTTTCCTTGGCTGTGCAGAAGCTTTCTATCTTGATGAAGTCCCACAAGTTCATTTTATCTTTTGTTTCTCTTGCCTTTGGAGATGTGTCATGAAAAAGTTTGCTTTGGCCGATGTCGTAGAGGTTGCTGCCTGTGTTATCCTCTAGGATTTTGATGGATTCCTGTCTCACATCGAGGTCTTTCATCCATTTGGAGTTTATTTTTGTGTATGGTGTGAGAGAGTGGTCAAGTTTCATTCTTTTGCATGTAGCTGTCCAATTTTCCCAGCACCATTTATTGAAGAGACTTTTTTCCACCGGATGTTTTTTCCTGCTTTATCAAAGATTAGTTGCCCAAAGAGGTGAGGGTCCATTTCTGGGTTCTCTATTCTGTTCCATTGGTCTATGTGTCTGTTTTTGTGCAAGAACCATGCTGTCTTTGTGATCACAGCTTTGTAGTACAGCTCAAAATCCGGCATTGTGATGCCCCCAGCTTTGTTTTTCCTTTTCAACAATTCATTGGAGATTCAGGGCCTTTTCTGGTTCCATACAAATTTAAGGACTAGTTGTTCCAGTTCTTTGAAAAATGTCCTCGGTATTTTGATCGGGATAGCATTGAAAGTGTAGATTGCTCTGGGAAGCATGGACATTTTAACTATGTTAATTCTTCCGATCCATGAGCATGGAATATTTTCCCATCTTTTTGTGTCTTCCTCAATGTCTTTCAAGAGTGATTTGTAGTTTCTAGAATATAGGTCCTTTACGTCTCTGGTTAAGTTGATTCCAAGGTAACGTATGATTTTTGGTGCTATTGTAAATGGGATGGATTCCGTAATTTTTCTTTCTTCAGTCTCATTATTCTTGTATAGAAATGCAACTGATTTCTGAGCATTGATTTTGTATTCCGCCACATTACTGAATTGCTCTATAACTTCTAATAGTTTGGGAGTGGCTTCTTTTGGGTTTTCCATATACAGTATCATGTCATCTGCGAAAAGAGACAGTTTGACTTCTTCTTTGCCGATTTGGATACCTTTGATCCCTTTTTGTTGTCTGATTGCTGTTGCAAGGACTTCTAGTACTTTGTTGAATAATAGTGGTGAGAGTGGGCATCCTTGTTGTGTTCCTGATCTTAAGGGAAAGGCTTCCAGCTTCTCCCCGTTGAGAATGATATTTGCTGTAGGCTTTTCATAGATGGTTTTTATGAGATTGAGGAATGTACCCTCTATCCCTACACTCTGAAGTGTTTTAATCAAGAAAGGATGCTGTATTTTGTTACATGCTTTTTCTGCATCTATTGAGAGCATCATACGATTTTTGGCTTTTTGCTTGTTGGTAAAATCTGTTACACTTATCGATTTGCGAATGTTGAACCACCCTTGCATCCCAGGGTTGAATCCCACTTGGTCATGATGGATAATCCTTTTAATGTACTGTTGGGTTCTATTAGCAAGGATCTTGTTGAAGTGCAAGATACTTTTATATAGAGTGTTCTCTCCTAGAGTAAAGTAGGTGACACTTTCTTTATGCATTCGTAGACACTTTTGAAAAACTTGCCATTGGGGCGCCTGGGTGGCTCAGCGGTTAAGCGTCTGCCTTCGGCTCAGGGCGTGATCCCGGCGTTATAGGATCGAGCCCCACATCAGGCTCATCCGCTATGAGCCTGCTTCTTCCTCTCCCATTCCCCCTGCTTGTGTTCCCTCTCTCACTGGCTGTCTCTGTCAAATAAATAAATAAAATCTTTAAAAAAAAAAAAAAAAGAAGAAGAAAAACTTGCCATCTTCCTAACAGAAGATATGACTTGGAAGATGGTGTCTATTCGGTGTTCTGACTGAGATTTATATATATTGCCCTTTCCTTAAGGTTCCACACACATATTGGAAACCGTGTGTATGTTCATGGGTCGCAATGTTAGTTCGATGTTGCCTTCTATCAACACAGACTTGGTTCTCACAACTACTTAGACAGAACCTCTCCTTATGCTTTCACTCACACTTCTGCAAGTACTTCCATCTTCATTACAGAAGTTGTGAGTTGGAAGGTCTTTTCCAAAGGGTGTTCTTACCTGAGCATACAGCATGTTCCTTGTTTTCATACACACTTTTGGAAAATACATCCATCTTCATGAAGGTAGATGTGATTTGGAAGGTTGTCTCTAGGTGGTGCTGTTTCTTAGTGTTAAGTGTATGGCACTTCTCTTAGGGTTCAACACAGATATTTGAAAAAGCTTCTCTCTTCATATATCAGGATGTTTGAAGTTGCATTCTCTATACAGAGGCTTGGTGGTCAGAGTTTAGTAAACGACATTTCTTTTTTTTTTTTTAATATTTTTTTTATTATATTATGTTAGTCACCATACAGTACATCCCTGGTTTTTGATGTAAAGTTCGATGATTCATTAGTTGTGTATACAACCCAGTGGACCATGCAATACGTGCCCTCCTTACTACCCATCACCAGCCTATCCCATCCTCTCCCCAGGGGCCTGGCACCACAGCGCCAGGGATTGGGGACACCTGAGCCCCAAGGCGGACTCAGCATGCCACCTCACAGCAACCCGGGTCCCTTGGGGTGCCGCTGAGCATTCAGTGTGGGAGAACAGGCAGGGCCCCCTGAGCCCCTGGCGACCTTTGATCACCCCCCGCGCCCCAACCCTGGCGCCCACGCTCCCCCTCTCCCCCTCCCTCACCTCAGACCACCACCCATGCAACGCACTGCTGGCGGATCAGGCCTGCCGGTCTCCTGGGGACTAACCCTAACCCTAGGTCTGCCGCTAAAGCGCCCCTCCCCAGGGGCCTGGCGCCGTAGTGCCAGGGATTGGGGACACCCAAGACCCAGCACTGTACTCAGCCTGCCGCCGTGCAACAACCTGGGCCCCTTCCGGTGCCGCCGAGCATTCAGTGTGGGAGAAATGGCAGGGCCCCCCAATCCAGCTGCGACGTTCTGTGGCCCCCTGTGCTCCCACCCTGTGGTCCACCCTCCCCCTCCCCTGCGCTGTCAGCTCGGCCAGCCGCCCAGCTCGCCGCACACCCAGCAGATCGGGCCTCCCAGGCTTCTGGGCCCTACCGTTAACGCTAGGTCGGCCGCAAAGGGGCCCCTCCCCAGGGGCCTGGCGTCGCAGCTCCAGGGATTGGGGACACCTGAGCCCCAGCGCCGAATCAGCCTACCACCTCGAAGCCACCCGGGCCCCTCAGAGTGCCGCCGAACATTCAGGGTGTGAGACCGGCAGGGCCCCCCGAGCCCTCAGTGACTTTCGATGGCTGCCTGCACCACAACCCTTGGGCCCACGCTCCCCCTCCCCCACGCTCTCTCTCGACGGCCGCCCAGCTCGCTGCACTGGTAGTGGATCGGCCCTTCTGGTCTCCTGGGGCCTGACCCTAATCCTAGGTCCGCCACCGAGGCGCCCCTCCCCAGGCGCCTGGTGCCACAGTGCTGGGGATTGGGGACACCTGAGCCCCAGCACCAGACTCAGCCTGCCACCCCGCAGCAACCCGGGCCCCACGGGGCGCTGCTGAGCATTCAGGGAGGGAGACCGGCAGGGCCCCCCAACACCCCCCCCCCCCGCAACCTTCGACGGCCCCCTGCGGCACAACCCTTTGGCTCACACTTCTTCTAACCTGTGACCTCACTTTGTCCCGCTGCTCAGCTCGTCGCACAGTTGGCGGATCAGGCCTGCTGGGCTCTTGTGACCTAACCCTAACTCTAGGTCAGCTGGTGAGGGGCCCCTCCAAGGGGGCCTGGTGCCGCAGCACCGGGGATTGGGGATACCTGAGCCCCAGCGCCAAACTAACCCTGCTGCCGTGCAGCCACTCTGGACACTCGGGGTGCCGCCGTGCATTCAGGGCAAGAGAATGAGCAGGGCCCCTCGAGCCCCTGGCGACCTTGGACAGCCCCTCGTGCCACAACAATTGGGCCCATGCTCCCCCTCCCCTGCGCCCTCGCCTCGGCCCAGCGCTCCGCTCACTGGACAGCTGGCTGATCGGGTCTGCCAGGCTCCTGGGGCCTAACCCTAACCCTAGGTCAGCCACCAAGGGGCCTCTCCCCAGCGGCCTGGCACCACAGCGCCGGGGATTTGGGACACCTGAGCCCCAGCGGCGGACTCAGCTTGCCGGCGCGCCACCACCTGGGCCCCTCGGGGCACCCCCGAGAATTCAGGGCGTGAGAATGGGCAGGGAACCCGACGCCCTGGCGACATTCGATGGCCCTCTGGGCCACAACGCTTGGGCACACGCTCCCCCTCCCCGCGACCTCACCTTGGCCCACTGCTCAGCTCACTGCACAGCCGGCGGATTGGGCCTGCTGGGCTCCTGAGACCTAACACTAGCCCTAGGTTGGCCGACTAGAGACTCCTCCCCAGGGGCCTGGCGTCCCAGCGCCAGGGACTGGGGACCCCCGATACCCAGGGCCGGACTCAGCCTGCCGCTGCGCCGCCACCCGGGCCCCTTGGGGCGCCACTGTGCATTCAGGGCGGGAGAACGGGCAGGGCCCTCCGAGCCCCCAGCGACCTTCGACAGCCCACCCCCACAGCACTTGGTCTTACGCTCCCCCTCCCCCGCGCCCTCACCTCGGACCCCCCACTCCACTCCCTGCACAGCTGGCGGATTGGACCTGCCCGACTCCTGGGGCCTAAACCTAACCCTAGGTCAGCCTCCGAGGTTCCCCTCCGCAGGGGCCTGCAGCTGCAGCACAGGGGATTGGAGACCCCCGAGCCCCAGCGCAGACTCAGCCTGCCGCCGCGCCACCACCCAGGCCTCTCAGGGAGCTGCCAAGCATTCACTGCGGGAGAATGGGCAGGGCCCCCCGAGCCCCTGGTGACCTTCGACGGCTCCCTGCGCCACAACCCTTGGGCTCCCCCTCTCCCTCCCCTGCGCCGTCACCTCGGCCCGCCACTCCGCTCATGGCAGACTGCGGATCGGCCTGCCGGGCTCCTGGGGCCTAACCCTAACCCTACGTTGGCTGCCGAGGAGCCCCACCTCAGAGGCCCAGCACCTCAGCGCTGGGGAATGGGGACCCCTGAGCCTCAGCGCCGGAGTCAGCCTGCCACTGCGCAGCCATCCGGGCCCCTTAGGGCGGCACCGAGCATTCAGGGTGGGAGAACGGGCAGGGCCTCCTGAGACCCCGGGGACTTTTGACGGTCCCCCGCACCACAACCCTTGGGCCCATGGTCCCCCTCTCCCGCGCCCTGATCTCGGCCCGCCGGTCCGCTTGCTAAACCGCTGGTGGATCGGGCCTGCCGGGCTCCTGGGGCCTAACCATAACCCTAGGTCAGCCACTGAGGGTCCCCTCCCCAGGGGCCTGGGGCCACGGCGCCAGGGATTGGCGACCCCCGAACCCCCGCGCCAACTCAGCCTGCTGACGCACTGCCACCCAGGCACCTTGGAGCACCGTGGAGCATTCAGGGCCTGAGAATGGGCAGGGCCTCCAGAGGCCCCGGCGACCTTCGACGACCTCTGCTCTACAACCCTTGGGCAAAACTCCAGCTCCCAGCGCCCTCACCTCAGCCCGCCGCTCCGCTCGCCGCCAGACAGTGGATCGGGCCTGCCAGGCTCCTGGGGCCAAACCCTAATCCTAGGTCGGCCGCCGAGGGACCCCTCCCCAGGGGCCTGGCGCCACAACGCCGGGTATTGAGGACCCCTGAGCCCCGGCGCCAGACTCAGCCTGCTGCGCGCCGCCATCCGGGACCCTCGGGGCGCCGCTGAGCATTCAGGGCGGGAGAATGGGCAGGGCACCCCGAGCACCCGGCGCCTTTTTTTTTTTTGTCATTTTTTTTTATTTTAATGTTTTTTTATTAGATTATGTTAGTCGCCATACAGTACATCCCTAGTTTCTGATGTAAATTTCGATGATTCATTAGTTGCGTATAACACCCAGTGCACCATGCAATACGTGCCCTCCTTACTACCCATCACCAGTCTATCCCATTTCCCCACCCCCTCCCCTCTGATGCCCTCAGTTTGTTTCTCAGAGTCCATAGTCTCTCATGCTTCATTCCCCCTTCTGATTACCCCCCTTTTTTTTATCCCTTTCTTCCCCTACCAATCTTCCTAGTTCTCATGTTTCATAGATGAGAGAAATCATATGATAATTGCCTTTCTCTGCTTGACTTATTTCACTTAGCATTATCTCCTCCAGTGCCGTCCATGTTGCAGCAAATGTTGAGAACACGTTCTTTCTGATAGCTGAGTAATATTCCATTCTATATATGGACCACACCTTCTTAATCCAGTCATCTGTTGAAGGGCATCTCAGTTCCTTCCAGGATTTAGCTATTGTGGACAATGCTGCTATGAACATTGGGATGCATATGGCCCTTCTCTTCACTACGTCTGTATCTTTGGGGTAAATACCCAGTAGTGCAATGGCTGGGTCATAGGGTAGCTCAATTTTTAACTTTTTAAGGGACCTCCACACTGTTTTCCAGAGTGGCTGTACCAACTTGCATTCCCACTAACAATGTAGGAGGGATCCCCTTTCTCCACATCCTCTCCAGCAATTGTTGTTTCTTGGCTTGTCAATTCTTGCCATTCTAACTGGCGTAAGGTGGTATCTTAGTGTGGTTTTGATTTGAATTTCCTTGATGGCTAATGATTTTGAACATTTTTTCATGTGTCTGTTAGCCATTTGTATGTCTTCATTGGAAAAGTGTCTGTTCATATCTTCTGCCCATTTTATGATTTATTTGTTTCTCGTGTATTGAGTTTGAGAAGTTCTTTGTAGATCTTGGATACAAGTCTTTTATCTGTAGCATCATTTGCAAATATCTTCTCCCATTCCGTGGGCTGCCTCTTAGTTTTTTTGACTCTTTCCTTGGCTGTGCAGAAGCTTTCTATCTTGATGAAGTCCCACAAGTTCATTTTATCTTTTGTTTCTCTTGCCTTTGGAGATGTGTCATGAAAAAGTTTGCTTTGGCCGATGTCGTAGAGGTTGCTGCCTGTGTTATCCTCTAGGATTTTGATGGATTCCTGTCTCACATCGAGGTCTTTCATCCATTTGGAGTTTATTTTTGTGTATGGTGTGAGAGAGTGGTCAAGTTTCATTCTTTTGCATGTAGCTGTCCAATTTTCCCAGCACCATTTATTGAAGTGACTATCTTTTTTCCACCGGATGTTTTTTCCTGCTTTATCAAAGATTAGTTGCCCAAAGAGGTGAGGGTCCATTTCTGGGTTCTCTATTCTGTTCCATTGGTCTATGTGTCTGTTTTTGTGCAAGTACCATGCTGTCTTTGTGATCACAGCTTTGTAATACAGCTTGAAATCCAGCATCGTGATGCCCCCCAGCTTTGTTTTTCCTTTTCAACAGTTCCTTGGGCGATTTGGGGCCTTTTCTGTTTCCATACAAATTTAAGGACTATTTGTTCCAGTTCTTTGAAAAATGTCCTCGGTATTTTGATCGGGATAGCATTGAAAGTGTAGATTGCTCTGGGAAGCATGGACATTTTAACTATGTTAATTCTTTTGATCCATGAGCATGGAATATTTTTCCATCTTTTTGTGTCTTCTTCAATGTATTTCAAGAGTAATTTGTACTTTATAGAATATAGATCCTTTACGTCTCAGGTTAAGTTAATTCCAAGGTAACGTATGGTTTTTGGTGCTATTGTAAATGAGATGGATTCCCTAATTTCTCTTTCTTCAGTCTCATTATTCATGTATAGAAATACAATTGATTTCTGAGCATTGATTTTGTATCCCGCCACATTACTGAATTGCTCTATAACTTCTAATAGTTTGGGAGTGGATTCTTTTGGGTTTTCCATATTGAGTATCATGTCATCTGTGAATAGAGACATTTTGACTTCTTCTTTGCCAATTTGGATACATTTGATCCCTTTTTGTTGTCTGATTGCTGTTGCAAGGGCTTCTAGTACTATGTTGAATAATAGTGGCGAGAGTGGGCATCCTTGTTGTGTTCCTGATCTTAAGGGAAAGGCTTCCAGCTTTTCCCCGTTGAGAATGATATTTGCTGTAGGCTTTTCATAGATGGTTTTTTATGAGATTGAGGAATGTACCCTCTATCCCTACACTCTGAAGTGTTTTAATCAGGAAAGGATGCTGTATTTTGTCAAATGCTTTTTCTGCATCTATTGAGAGAATCATATGATTTTTGAATTTTTCTTTCTGGATAAAATCTAAGACACTGATAGATTTGCAAATGTTAAACCACCCTTGCATCCCAGGGATGAATCCCACTTGGTCATGATGGATAATCCTTTTAATGTACTGTTGGATTCTATTAGCCAGGATCTTGTTGAGGATTTTGGCATCCATATTCATTAGGGAAATAGGTCTGTAATTCTCCTTTTTGATGGGGTCTTTGCCTGGTTTGGGGATCAAGGTAATACTGGCCTCATAGAATCAATTTGGTAGCTTTCCTTCTGTTTCTATATTTTGAAAGACCTTCAGGAGAATAGGTATTATTTCTTCTTTGAATGTTTGGTAGAATTCCCCAGGAAAACCATCTGGGTCTGGAGTTTTGTGTTTTGGAAGGTTGTTTATCACTGACTCAATCTCTTCATAATTAATTGGCCTGTTTAAGAAATCAATTTCTTCCTGTTTCAGTCTTGGTAGTTTATAGGTTTCCAGGAAGGCCTCCATCTCATCCAGAGTGCTTAATTTATTGGCATAAAGCTGTTGATAAAAGTTTCTAATAATCCTTCCAATTTCATTAGTGTTGGTTGTGACCTCTCCTTTTTCATTCATAATTTTATTAATTTGGGTCCTTTCTCTATTCTTTTGGATAAGTCTTGCCAGTGGTCTGTCAATTTTATTGATTGTCTCAGAGAACCAGCTTCTAGTTCTGTTGATCTGCTCTACTGTACTCCTGGTTTCTAATTCATTGATTTCTGCTCTAATCTTGGTCAATTGCTTCCTTGTGTGTGGATTAGGCCTGTCCCTTTGTTGCTGTTCCAGCTTCTTTTTTTTTTTTTTTAAAGATTTTATTTATTTATTCTGTAGAGATAGAGACAGCCAGCGAGAGAGGGAACACAAGCAGGGGGAGTGGGAGAGGAAGAAGCAGGCTCATAGCGGAGTAGCCTGACGTGGGGCTCGATCCCATAACGCCGGGATCACGCCCTGAGCCAAAGGCAGACGCTTAACCGCTGTGCCACCCAGGCGCCCCAGCTGTTCCAGCTTCTTGAGGTGAGAATATAAAAACTGCATTTTAGATTTTTCTATTCTTTTGAGTGAGGCTTGAATGGGTATGTATTTCCCCCTTAGGACTGCCTTTGCAGTATCCCATAGGTTTTGGACCATTGTGTATTCATTCTCGTTGGTCTCCATAAATTGTTTAATTTGATTTTTGATTTCCTGGTTTATCGAGTCATTCCTGAGCAGGATGGTTCTTAGTCTCCAAGTGTTTGAGTTTCTTCCAAATTTTTCCTTGTGGTTGAGTTCCAATTTCAGAGTGTTGCAGTCTCAGAATACGCAGGGTATAATTTCAGTCTTTTGTTATCAGTTGAGACCTGTTTTGTGACCCAGAACATGGTCTATTCTTGAGAATGTTCCATGGGCATTAGAATAGAATGAGTATTCTTTGGTTTTGGGGTGTAGTGTTCTATATATACCTATGAGGTCCAACTCGTCGAGTATGGCATTCAAAGCTCCTGTTTCTTGGCTGATTTCTTGCTTTGGTGATCTGTCTATTGCTGATAGTGGAGTGTTGAGGTCCCCTACTATTAGCGTATTTTTATCTCTATGCCTCTTTATTGTGGTTAAGAGTTGTCTTGTGTATCTTGCTGCTCCCCTGTTGGGGGCATATATATTTATAATTGTCATATCCACTTGTTGGATACATCCTTTAAGAATAATATAGTGCCCTTCTGTGTCTCTAACTATAGTCTTTAGTTTAAAATCCAATCTGTCTGATATGAGAATTGCTACCCCAGCTTTCTTTTGAGGTCCATTGTCATGAAAGATGGTATTCCATCACTTTACTTTCAGTCTGAATGTATCTTTAGGTTCAAAATGAGTCTCTTGTAGACAGCAAATGAATGGGTCATGTCTTTTTATCCAATCTGCAACCCTGTGGCATTATGGGAGCATTTAGGCCCTTTACATTGAGACTGATTATTGAGAGATATGATTTTAAGGATGCCATGTTGCCAGTAAAGTCTTTTTTTCTATAGATTGTGACTTTCTGTTCTGTATCACTCTTGGGGCCTTTTTACTTTTATAGAACCCCCCCGTAATATCTCCTGTAGGGCTGGTTTCCTGGTTATGAAATTGGTCAATGACTGGTGATTCTGGAAGGTCTTTATCTCTCCATCAATTCTGTATGACGGCCTTGCTGGATAAAGGATCCTTGGCTGCATGTTTTTCTCTGAAAGAGCTTTACCCCAATCCTTTCTCTCATTCCAGGTCTGTGTAGACAGGTCTGACGTAATTCTGATACCTTTGCCTTGGTATGTGAGAAATTTCTTTGCCCTGGCCGCTTTCAATAGTGTATCCTTGGCTCTAATATTTGCGAATTGCACTGTGACGTGACGTGGCGTAGGTTTGTCATGGTTGAGCTTGGGAGGGATCCTCTCTGCCTCTTGGACACGAATGTTTGTTTCCCTTGCTAGATTAGGGAACTTTTCAGCTACAATTTGTTCAAATATCTCTTCTAGACCTCTGTTTTTCTTCACCCCCTCGGGGATGCTGATGATTCTGTCATTGGAATGTTTCATTGAGTCAGGAATCTCCCGTAAGCTACATTCCTGAGCGTGGATTTTTTTGAGTCCAGATTCTATTCTAGCTTTCTCTTCTACTAACCCATCCTCCAATTCGCTGATATGTTCTGCCTCATTTACCCTGGCCGTCAAAGCCTCTAGTTTTGCCTGCATTTGGCTCATAGAATTTTTAATTTCTGCCAGATTCGCTCTCATTTCCACCCTTAGAGATTCTATATTCTCATTAACATTTTCGTTAATACTTTTTTCAAGTCAACACATCATCTTGACCATTGTTACTCTGAACTCCATTTCTGATAATTTGGTTATATCCGTATCCATTAGTTCTGTGGCAGAGGCCACAGACTCATTGTCTTTTCTTTGCTGGGGGGATTTCTCCTTCTCTTCATTCTGATGAGGAGACGTTGCGGGGTTGTCCAGAGCCCAAATTATTGACTGGGACCCAGGCCGTGTGCCCTTGTTTTATAGGGATCTTAGGGATGTGGGCTTCTTGATTTTTCAGCGTACCTTCTGGGGGAGGGGGCTGCCGCACCGATACTCACGCAACCCTGTTTGGGCAGTGCCTCCATGTCCCCTGCGAGGGGGGATGGGGATGGGCACACTGAGCCAGTATTTCCAGGCTTTTGTTCTCTGGCGGCTTTCCCTGGCGGTTTGCTATGCCTCTTCTGAGAGTCAGAGCAGCAGTGGCCGAATCTCAGCCTCTGTCTCAGAACAGAGGGATCGTGGACCATTCTCCACTGATGTTTTGGCCACTTTAACTCTGATTCTGTTGGTGCTGCTCAACCCTGCAGTGTCCCGGGATGTGCGCTCCACACCCGGTGTCCCAGCCCTCACTTCCAGGGCCGGCGTGTCTCTGTTCTTTGTGTTTCTAACATTGCCAGCTGCCAGCCACCCCCACGTGCTCCCGGAGCTCCCGGTCTCAGTCTGGTTCCAGTGAGCGCACTGGAGTTCTGGTTTTCAGTCTGGTCGCGCTATTTTGCTGGTTTTGAAATGGGCAGCAGTCATGGGACTCCATCAGTGAAAGAAACCAAGGGCACATGTGGGTGCATTTCTTCAGCCAACATCAACTAAGACCCCACTGTGGGCCATGCTCCATATTAGATATTGGGAACAAGTTGGCTCTATCCTCGAGGTTCCCAGTGCAGACAACACATGACAAGCTGCCCATAGAATGGCTCTGTCTTATTCATCCCTGTATCCCTCATGCCTCACACAGCACCCAGCATATAGTAAGAGCTCAGTAAATAGCAATTTCCTTGGAGAGTGGGACAGTGTGGTGGTCAAGCCTCTGGCATTTGGAATCTGGGAACTTGGGTTTGAAATACAGCCTGTCTAGTTATGTGCTGTGCAGCTCTGGGCAGGTCACTTCACCTCTGAGACCCAGTTTCCTTGTGGGTAGGTTGGGAACTTAGATCACAGGGCCTTTTGGGGGTTAAGGAGCTGATTTGTGAAAAGAGCCTGGCCCGTGCTCAGCGCTCAGATTACACCTACTGGAGTTAATGTGGTCACCATAATGTCAGCGAGCTGTGGCAAACAATCCAGTCTCCATTCACTTTCTGGAAAGTGAGAAGGGCTGACAGATCACCTCTGTGTCATCCACACTAGGAAGCACAAAATCAAAACTGGTGGTTGACCTTCCTTCCCTTCATCTCTCCTTCTTCCCTCCCTCTCCCCTGCTGTGCTCTCCCATTTCAACTCCTCTCTCTGCTTGCTGCCCCCTCCTCCCGAAGAGAGCTACATTCAGGTAGGAATCCAGGGAGGAGGGTTCCGGGAGCAGTCTGGCTCACCGGCTGCTTTGCAGACTGAGGTGGGAGACTGGGGTTGTGAAATCAGAGAGAAGTAAATATGTGTGATGTTTGTCTTGTTTTCTTCATATACCAATGACAAAATAGTAGGAGATATTATGTGGATGGGTTTCAGGTGTGCTCTGCTATTTAAGATGATCTTTCCCCAAGACCTGCTCTTTTCTGCTCTGCGTCTGCCAAGCAGCAAACCTGGCTCATGTTTGAATCTCGTGTGTTGGGAACTGAGCAGGGGAGTTACTGGGTCGGGTGTGGTATGACCCCTGCCAGAGGCGGTCTGGTGGGATACAGTCTGTCCTGCACACTTGAGCTGGAGACAGAGTGCTTCCCTTCGAGCCAGGTGCGGGAGGCGCCGGGGACCCTCTCTCTCTGCACCTTCAGGTCTCGGACCAGCCCCTGCAGGGGCCGCCCTCAGGTCTGCCCTAGGGGAAAGGGCGCTGCCAGGGAGGGCGGCACAGAGAATGTTCCCTGTGGGGCTCCCTCACTGCTCCTGGGTCCTGCTGCAGAAGTGAGGTGGGTGGCACGCCCTGGAGCACATCTCTCTCCTCCTCTCCTCGCCCACATCCCCGGTCCTGGGATCAGAATAAAACCTGCACTTGGCTCCGTGGGAGAGAGGCCCGGGTGCAGCGGCCTGGAGACCCTCCCCTGCTGGCGGGAATTCTAGAGGCCTGTGTGAAGCCTGCTGGGTTGGCTGCACACAATGGCTCTCATGGTCTCACTGAGCTCCTGGGACCGGCCAGGCCCAGGACAGAGGCTCTGAGCACCAGAGCCAGAGTCCCTGTTCCTGTCAACCTGCTGCTCCAGCCACACAGCGATGGGCCTGCTTCCCACCTCGTGGTCACGGCCCACCCTGGGTCCTCCCCTCAGGCCTGCCCGGGGCCTCCCCAGTCCTTTCAGGGCTCGGCTCTCGGGGCAAACGCTGGCAGGCACGGGTGTTGGTGGGGCCGCACCTGTGGTAGAGCCCCTGTCACCCCCCTGACAGAGGAGAGGAATTTGGACAAGTTAGTTTCCTTTCTCACCTCTGTGGAGACATATGGAGGGTTTGGGTCACCTCGCGGCAGCGTTTCTCAGGCTCTGGAGATGACTCATGTACATGAGAACCAAACGAAGCACTCAGATGGGAAGGAAATTCCATGCAGTGCGAATTCAGAATATGTTAAGCAGTTAGGATTAAAATTGCATACATTTCACTTTCCACTTCTGTAAAAAAAAATAAAACAAATGCAACTTGTATTATAGTTGAAAAAGCAGTGTCTTCCGCCCCCTCTTCTTGCGGGAATATATAAAGGCATAAGAGTAATGATGCTAACATGAGGTGTACTGATTGGCTTTTACCTGAAAGTCACAGGCAGGGTTTGATGACGAGTGAGGAAGAAGAAGGAATGTGAGCAAGGAAAAGAGGGCAGTTTCAGGTCTCTGTCCATTGTGCAGGTGCTGGTGTCAGAATGGGTCATACTGCAGGTGGGGTGGGGGCAGGGTCCCCACTCTCAGCCTCTGTCATCAGACTCCCTCTCCTCACAGGCCCAGAGGGTGGGACTTGGCCTTTCTCACCTGGAGTTACCTACATTAACTTCCCCAGTGGGAGCTTTGCATAGAGAGGAGCTTCCCTGCCTTCCCCTGGGACCGTGGTGAAGCTTCCTTGCCCACAGGATAGTTTCTGGACTGGAAGGTTGGGTTAGACTCTGTGTTTCAGCAGCTCACTTAGCAGGGCCCAATTCCTTCCTCTTGTCCCTGGATGTGCGTCCCAGAACCCAGGACTCCAGATCCCTGATCTTGGACACCAGCTCCCCCAACTGACCCTGTGTCTTGATCTCATTCTTCTGAGTGACCACAGAGCAGAAGGGACACGACAAACCTTTCCCATGGGGCTCCCTCAGCCATGAATTGATGCACTAGTGGCTGCGGATATAAGCACAGTTTAGGTACATAGCTTTTTCTAGATAACCTAGGTAGATGAGACATTTGCTTCATTCTTTAAAATGTTCAGCCAGACCCACTCTCGGGAATAACAAGTATACTGGAGTTTCCTAATGACCCAAATGACCATGAGGGCTTGAGGTTTTATCCTCTTTGCTTGCATAGACCTGTCACGTACCTAGTATTTCTCATCCCTCTACAAGGATATGGCCTACAGCATAATACAAATATGAATATGAATATAAATATAAATAAATGACTCTTGGCCCAGAACTTCTGATATCTGAGATGCTATTTAGAATAAATGGTGCATTTGGTCATTCAGCTTTGACCTGAGCTGGTGAAATGAACCAGATCTGGGGTGTCCGAAAATGTAGCCACCAACTACCTGTGGCCTTCAAGCACCTGGAATTCAGCTCACCTGAATTGAGATGTGCTCTGAGTGTAAAATGCACACTGGATGCTGAAACCAGAATAAGAAAGAGAACTTAAATTATTTTATTGAGATTTTTAAAACACTGTCTCATTGACGTAAATGCATGTTGGAGTGATACCATTTTTCCAATTACAATTCTTTTGACTTTTCTCCTTTTACTGTGTGTAATGTGGCTACTAGAAAAGTTATGATTGACGCAGGTGGGTCACATTAGACGTCTGCCAGATGCTGCCAGACTCAGCTCAGAGGGCCTCCAGCTCAGGGAGCTGGTCCCACCTGGCCGCCACTCAGACCCGGAGCAGCAGCTGAGGGGTGGAAGCAGTCGATGGGGAGCTCAGTTCAGCATCTCATGGCACAGTCCAAGCTATGATCTGGTTAAGGAAAAGGAAGACTTGGTCATCTCTCCAGCGTGGGTATTGAAAATCTAGTCCTGCCCACAGCTCCAGGAGCAGAGAGCCTGAGTGCCCCCAGTGTCTCTAGGTGCACATGCTGTGCTTGGAATTGAATTGGGCTCAGAAACACTTGCTGTATTAGTAAAATACTTCATTCCCCAGACTTTGCTCTCTCGTATTTGCCTTTTGTAGAACCCTGAGAAGTTAAAAACAAAATTGCACAAGATTGGGTGTGTCCTCTGTGAGATTCTTCTCGGGTCTCCCACTCCCTCCAAAGGTGACTTGGTTCTGGAACAAGAATGATCCACAAGGGGCACTTTCTGTGAAAGTGTTCTCTTCTACCATACCAGCATTCACCTCTTGAATCTGATTCATTTTAATTTAATTCTAGGAGAAAAGCGATTTGCTGATGACAGAAAGCTTGTGCCACAAATGGTTTTATTCGGCATTGACCAAAATTTCAAAGGGAGCTACACGTTCAGAAAATTTGAATTTGAGTATTTACAAATCTCAAGAATTGCCTGTGGCCAATAAGTATAATTTTTTTCTTGTCTTCTGGACAAAATCAGTCATGTATTTAATTTCATCAACATTACTCCATATATATTACTCCATATACTTGTAAAAATTCATGCTTCATCATTAATCCACACCATGGAAGGTAAAATTCCAATTTCAACTTGACTCATATTTTGTTATATTAAAGCCTTCAGCTTTACTAATTAATAGTCACCCATCATTAATATCGGTACAAATTCTCTTTCACTTTAGCTCAGCTATTTAGAACATGCAGGTCCAGACTGATGGACACACAACCTATTTGCTAAGGAATCATGGGGAACCAAGCAAGGGGGATGGCATTTGGCTCTGCTTCGTTCCCATCCTCTGAGATAGATTCTTCACGTTGATTTTATTGCCACTCAGTGACTAAAAAAAAGAAATCTCTTATTGCTACCATGTTTTATTGCACAGTGAAATATAAAAATACAGGTGTATCAAAACCATGGAGCCAAATATATGTGAGATTCAAAATATGGGAAGGTCATAACAACAGTTCATAAATTATATGTATTTTAAATATCCTTTTTGGCGAACACTCAGAGAAATTTGAGGGGTTTTTGTTGTTGTGCCTCACTTATTTTGTGTTTTTCTCTTCAAATAGAGAAAGCCCTGGTGGATTTTCGGGCTTGAGTGACACCTGAACTTTTGGTGAGTCCAGTGGTTGTAAACACAGCCGGCCGCTAGGTGGTGCTGCGTCTGAAACTATGCCAGCTCTTCCCTCTTCCCTGTCCCCACCCAGGCTTACCCCCTCCTCCATTCTACTATCTGAAATGCCCAGCAGAGGGCAAGGACCCATCTGATTCCACAACTGCTCAGTTTAGTAAACATTTCTGTCTCTTGATAATGAGGGGTATCTTCACCACCCACTCCTCACAAGACTACTAAAAATTAGAGCAGTTTAAACTCATAGGTAAATGTTCAGCCTGCCTTCTTTCTGGAAACCTTTATCCTTTTTATAGGGAGGAGAGCGGCAGACGAAGAGGGAGAGAGAGAATCTTTTTTTATTTTGTTTTATTTTAAAGATTTTATTTATTTATTTGACCCAGAAAGAGACAGCCAGAGAGAGAGGGAACACAAGCAGGGGGAGTGGGAGAGGAAGAAGCAGGCTCCCAGCGGAGGAGCCTGATGGGGGGGCTCGATCCCAGACCTCTGGGATCACACCCTGAGCCAAAGGCAGACACTTAATGACTGCACCACCCTGAGATCATGACCCGAGTCAAAATCGAGAGTCAGACATTGAAGTGACTAAGCTACCCAGGCGCCCCATTAAACCTTAATGACATGGCAAAACTCGGCTAAATCCAGTCTCCCCTCAATTATTCCTACCTGTAGGAACCTTTCCTTTTGTCCCAAGACAAATAATTTCTTTATGTTGCTCTCCCAGGACAACTTATAAATGCTGCTGTTTCTTCTTTCTCCCTTCTCTCTTTTTAAAAATATTTTATTTATTTATTTTAGAGTGAGAGCACTCACAAGCAGGGAAAGGAGCAGAGAGAGAGAGAGAGAGAGGAACATACTCCTTCCTGAGTGTGGAACTGACACAGGGCTGGATCCCAGGACCCTGAGATCATGACCTGAGATGAAACCAAGAATCCAACGCCCATCTGACTGAAGCACACAGGTACCCAACTTATAAACATTTCTAATAGAATTGGTTACTATTCTTTTCTTTTGGGATGGGTGTGGTCTTAATTCTTTTTTAATGAGACAAATTTAATAGCTGGGTCTGTGGTCTTGATTTTGGATATCAACTACAAGGAGTATCCAGCAAAAAGTAGACAACAAATAGTTATTATTGGATTGATGTAGAATTTAATTTTATAACTTGAAATCAATCTGATTTCCCTTATATTATCTCTTGATTTTCATGCTCCCTACACTTTCCTGCTTATCTAGGAGTAATGTAAAACAATATAACATAATTGAAGGGAGAAAACTTGATTGGACATTATGCAAAGAATAAACCAAAGGCCATTTACCTAAGTTGTGGTACGATGTCAAGAAGGGAAATATGGGGGCGCCTGGGTGACACAGCGGTTAAGCATCTGCCTTCGGCTCAGGGCGTGATCCCCGCGTTATGGGATCGAGCCCCACATCAGGCTCCTCCGCTATGAGCCTGCTTCTTCCTCTCCCACTCCCCCTGCTTGTGTTCCCTCTCTCCCTGGCTGTCTCTATCTCTGTCAAATAAATAAATAAAATCTTTAAAAAGAAAAGAAGGGAAATATGAAGATGTTATGAAAATTATTTGTAATTTCCCATCTCAGAAGTAAAGTCTACAATTCTCATTATTCTTGGACATTTTCAAATGTATCCAAATTTGTGGTGAACAAAAGAAAGCAAATATGAAACTCATGAGTTGCAATATTTAGAAATGGTGGTTGGATTTGACTGTGAGGCACACAACCTTCTAACAGGCTATACATGCTGTGGGGTCACACTTTGGTCAGCCACCCGCAGATTCAAAACTCATACACTTTATTAGCATTAACAAGGGGTGAAAAATTGTGTGAAATGGCTGATCAGTAATAATTGTTCTGTGAATATGAATTTTAGTTTGGATAAAAGACACGATATGATTTACTGCAACTTTAGATGTCTCGTTTCTATTATGCTCTCTTGCAAAATTTTCAAAAAGGAAAGGCTGTTGTCCAATTTCGGGTGGTCTGGGGCCCGTTCCAGTTTGTCTAACAATGCTTGAAAATACATATTTGCAATCATGGAGAAAAACAGTTGGGGAGAAATGACTGGGTCCAGAGAGTGAGCTTTGAGAGAACACTTCCCAAAACACTTTCGCTACTTTGAAAAAATTGAATATAAGAATAGGTATATTCCTTTTTACATCAGTGGGGTCTGTGACTAATTCCATAGAGATAGATATTGACCGTTTAATATTGGGTTAAAAGAGATCAGGAGGAATCCCCATTTTTCATTCTTTTTTTTTAATGACTTATTTGTATATTTTAGAGAGAGAGAGACAGCGTGAGTTGGAGGAGCAGAGGGAGAGGGAGAATCTCAAGCAGACTCCATGTTGAATGCAGAGCCCAATGTGGGGCTCCCTTAGGAACCCCCATTTTTCTTAAAGGGTGTTAGCAGACATGGCTTAAGACAGAGCTTCTCAACCTCGGCTCTGTTGACATTTGGGGCAAGGGAACTCTTGTGGGAGCTGCAGGGAGCCTGGTAGCGTGTGGAGCAGCATCCCCGGCCTCTACCCGCCAAATGCCAGTAGCACCCGCCCCACAGTTGGGAACCTTCAATGTACCCAGACATTGCCAAGTGTTCCCTGGGGGCCAAAGCACTCCCTGCTTGGGGACCACTGGAAGCCAATATAATGTGTCCAGAGAACTGGGAAGATACACCCTCTGGGTATAATATTCTATTATGTACCCCTTAATGTAGTAAAAATAATCTCAGACCGAAGAGACATTGACGGGATGTAAATACAGGGAGAGCGAGAACACCAATGGAAGCCTCATCACCGTGTAAATGCCTGGAGGCCAGGATTCAAGGCGAGTAGAGAGGAGCCCTACATTAATTTTCATTCATTAAAATGATTGATAATCATTCATTCCATTCATGGGTTTCTCACATTCTACAGAGGGTGGCTAAGGTGAGAGCAAGATGGAGAGTTTAGACGAGGTTGATTAAACTGTTACTGAGCCACTACCACCCATGTCTGGCAACATGTACGTAATTTTGTCCCACATTGACTCTGGGTTTGAGAATCCCAGGCACAGATGTGAGTCTCAGCACTCAGTCTGAAGAAGTGGATTATTTCAGGATGTTCATAAATCAAAGTGCAGTATAGCCTGAGACAGCCTGAACAGCACTGGCCAATAGGATTCCGTGATGTAAACAATCTCTGTCTTCCCTGTCCAATATGGTAGCACCAGCTCGGAGTGGCTCTTGAGCCCTTGAAATGTGGCCACCTTTCTTGTGTCACATGTGGAAATGTGAACATTTGGGGGATAGTGAATTAAAAATACATTGTTTAGTGTGCCTGGGTGGCTCAGTTGGTTAAAAGACCATCTCTTGATCTCAGCTCAGGTCTTGATGGTTGTGTGTTCAATCTCTGCCTTGCACTCCACACTGGGCAGGAGCCTCCTTAAAAAACCAAACCAAACCCAAAACATCATTTACATTTACTTCACCATAATCATCGCTCTTGTTTCCAGTGTGCTTATTAGAAAACATGAAACAATGTCTGTGTCTTGCATTAGGTTTTTATCAGAGAGCCCTGATCTAGAAGGTGGAGAATTCTGCACTGTCAGGACATCTTAAACTCAACCCTGCTCTGGGTTAGTGTCTGGGCCAGGCAGGACCTGCAGGCAGAGCTGGGGATCCACCTAAGTTCGGATCCTTCTTCCATCTCAGCTCAAAGCCCAGTGAGGATTCTAGACTTGGTTTCCAATCGGCATTTCAGATCTCTCTCGGTTTGGACCATGTGCCCTTGATTTTGTGTGTTCATTCCTTAACACTAGAAAGGACATTTAGTTAGGACCCGTTAGGTATTTCCACTTTAAGGATGAAAGGATTTCAGGAAACAATAGCATTTAAATCACAGATGATCCTGCCATTCAGCTGTCCAGGTGATCTCCCTCTGGGAAGCCACCATGAAGTAGTTTGAAGAGGCAAGCCAATGTCCTGTCTGCCTAGCCTTTCTGGAGAAGTGCTTTGTGGAAAATGTATAAATAAATAAATAAATAAATAAATAAATAAATAAATAAATAAATTTATTTATTTATTTATTTATTTATTTATTTATTTATTTATTTATTTCTGGTTCCTGGCACAGGACTCCTAAAATCCTTGCAGTTTCCTGAGGGATAGGAGAGCCTTCTGTTAGTCATAAAATCTCCAACAGACCTCTCCAGAGTTTAGGCTAAAGAGCTGACATAGGGCGGGGCCCAGAAATGGCATTGCAGTGGGGCTGGTCACAAGAAGGACCAAACTGGGAGTCAAGGATTGGAAATTTCAGCCCCAGCCACTGGCCATCTGTGAGGGGAGGGGGCTGAAGATTGGGTTATAAAAAGTCTTGAACAAGAGGTTGGTGAACACATTAATATTCTGGAAAAGTGATTTTCCCCCAGAGATGGCGTGGAAGCTCTCCACCACTCCCCACCCCCTTTAGACCTTCCTTGCTATACGCATCTCTTCCATTGGGCGTTTCCTGAGTTGTATTCTTTATAATAAACTGGTCGATGTAAGTAAAGTGCTTTCCTGACTTCTGAGTCGATCTTTTTTCCCCCTTCATTCACATAACTTTTATTACAGTGTATTTATAATTGTTTTTTCCTTTTTTAAAATTTAAATTCAATTAGGCAGCATATAGTACATCGTTAGTTTCAGATGTAGTGTTCAATAATATATCATTTGCGTATACCCCCCAGTGCTCATCGCATCACGCACCCCCCTTAATGCCCATCACCCAATTACCTCATCCCCCCACCCACCTCACCTCCAGCAACCCTCAGTTTGTTTCATATACTTAAATGTCTCTCATGGTTTTTCTCCCTCTCTGATGACCTCCAGTTCAGTTTTCCCTCTCTTCCCCTATGATCTTCTGCACTGTGTCTTAGAGTCTACCTATGAGTGAAACCATATACTTGTCTTTCTCTGACTGCTGTGTTTCACTCAGTATAATACACTCCAGTTCCGTCCAGGTTGATGTAAGTGGTAAGAATTCATCCTTTCGAATGGCTGAGTCATATTCCTTTGTATACATGGAGCCCATCTTCTTTATCCATCCACTTGTGGATGTGAGTCATTCTAGTGAAATTATCAACCCTAAGGAGAGGGTCTGCAGGAATACCTGACCTTGTGGTTGGGCAGAAGTGTGGGTAGCTTGAACACCCCATTTGTGACTGGCCTCTGCAGTGGGGACAGACTTGTGGGACTGAGCCCTGAAATCCGTGGAGTATGAATTGAATTGTTGGAGAACTTGGCGATTTGGTTGTGGTTGGTGTCAGGAAATAGAGCACACGGGTGTACTTGAAACATGAACACATCTCCTCCCTCCACTGCACCAATTGACTGCATAAAGCCCCCCCATGGGGGTCCTCTGTGCTCTGTGGTCTCTTGGAAGAATGGAGTCAGGTTCAACTGGCAGTAGGGGAAGTTGGTTTCCAAGATCAAAGATCTGGAGCCTAGCTGAGACCTAGGTGAAGCCATGGATGCCAAAGTGACCCCACTGCCCCCTTCCTCACTAAGGACTCAGAGATTGTGATATCACAGTTGGTTCCCCACAAAAGGTGGGAATTATCTGACTTTGGGCATTTTATGGGCCTGTGCCCCTCAGTCCCAAGTGCAGAGTAGAGTGATCTGGTAGGTCTCTGATAAAGACTGACGGTTGAGTCCTGCTCTGGACACAAGTGAGCCACCCGACAGAGTCCATTATCAGGACAGATCAGTTTCTTGTGAGACATCTATTCTTTGGAGGAGTGATTGCCTCTTACACTCTTCCTTTCCTGTTGCTTCCCCACCTCCTTTGCGCTCTTGATTGGTGCCCTTGTGGAAGGTCTCCCTGCCATGCCAAACCTCAGGTGGAATCTATTCCCTATGGACAGCACCTGCCTCGTCTCTTGATTTCCCTCGCAAGACATGTAACACAGTCTCGTCCTTTTTCTTGGCTTTGTGGGGGGGGAGAATGATACTACTAATGTGTGTCTTAACCTTTTGATATGGAAAAGGGTGTGGCTACCCCAGAGTGCAAAAAAAAAGCAAAGGCTTCAAAAATCATACTGCCCCCTATGTCTGGTCTTGCTTATTTCCCTCCTTACAACATTTTTACTGATTCACTGCTTAATGATCGTGAGACAAGGTCTCTCTTATCGGCATCATTAATTGAGTCCTGAGTTTGATGTTCAGGACAGATTTCTGTGGGAAGGTTTATTGACTGTGGAAAAACAGAGATAAGCCACTGAAATGCAAAAGGAATGTGTGGGCCTCTTCTATGTCCAGGCTCTGCATTCTGACCAGTGGCTGAATTTGTTTTTTCTCTCCAATGGGTATGACCTCAGATGTAGATACACCCAATGACAACCTCATGATTTCTGCTACCCTGAGGAGTGTCCAAAGTGGGTATTTGGTTCAGATAGAATCCGAAAGAGGTGCTACACAACTGGCATCATGGACTCCCCTTGGTTGCCCTCTGGCCACCCTACTGGGAGGTAGATCTGGGGAACATGCAAAGAATAGATGTGGGCATTTGCAAAGAATCTGTTCACTAACACAGGAAGTTCCAACTGCCTGCAAAACTTGGATTCTGGATTGTGGATTTGAGAAATAGAAAGCCCTCGTTTATTTATTGGCACTGGGCCTAGAGCTGCTCTTTTCATGGACCCCAAGTTCTACCTAGTGGGGATCATCCTGGGTGTGGATATTTGAAACCTTTCATTTTCTAACATCAGCATTGTGTCCTGGATGAATTCCTAACCTTGTGACCAGGTTTACCAAAGTAGTACTTTACCAAAGTAATGGGGTTGTTTTATGCCATTATTTTCTGGGGCTTGATCTCACGAATCTGAGATCATGACCTGAGCCAAAATTCAGAGTCTAAGGATTCACCAGGTTCCCCGACTACATACACTTTTTTTTTTTTTTTTTACCATGTATTGTAGTTGCTTGGTTAAGTCCATGGCACTTGGTTTTGTTCTAAAAGGTTTCCTTCTTTATGTATATTTGGAGCTGGTTCCTTCCGTTTCCATTGCTACTTTTCATGAACAGATCAAAATCCTGTGTCTATTGAGTGCCCATCCATGAGCCAGAACACACACTGAACCCTGCATTTTGGGGAGTATTTAAAATACTTCATTTAGAAAAGTACTAGTTGTATGTATTGCCCTCAACCCGTTCACTATTACAGAAATGCAGTGGTGAAAATACAGTGATATTTCCCCCTCATTATTCAGGGAAGAGTCTGCTTTACATACACATACTGACCAAGAAATTCACAAAGTTGAGAGGTAACTAAGTACATCCTCTCAGCTATACACAGAGAAAAATCAGGTAGTATGCATAGACGGTGAGAGAATGACATAATTTCATTAGTATATGCTTAGAGAAATATGATTTGAAGAATGGAATTTCTGTGAACACTGCTCTTCATTTCATCTGGGACCCATTTTAAACTTTGTTCTGGAAATGTCTGGTGACTCCGGAGGATAGAATGGGTGAGGATGGTGTTTTAAATCAAGAGTGGGACCTCTATTTATTCTCAATCTGTTTTTCTTTTCCCTCTTCACCCTGAAGTTTGGCTAGTGACTCTATTTGAGGGGATGGCAGGTTATCCCCCCTCATGTCATTTATTAAAAAAAAAAAAAAGAGTGAGAATGTGTGAGACTGGGGTTCAACTTTTGAAACAAAGCGTTTACTCTCCCATGCCCCCCTTGTCTGTGAAGACAGGCCCCTGTTGACACCAGAAGTTGGCCGCTGTGCAGCTGCATTGACTCTGAAAGGTCTATGATGACACCGTCGCCATGGTGACTTGAGCCACACCTCTGCTGTCCTTTGCAGCTGGGACTCTTTGAGCTGACCCATTCCTGCGGATTGTTGTTTGCTCTGCTGCTCCAACTCAGAATGGGAAATTGCTGTGGTTCCTGCTGTGGTTCCTTCTGTGATGGTATGTTCATAATGATCTTCTGAATGCTGTTTGCTATGACTCAGTTCACTCTTTCTCAAACCATTTTTCTCATCATTGAAAATTTCCTCTCTCCCAATTTCATCTACATATGTTTTATAGTTTTGTTCTATCCCTTGATTTCTACTGTTGGTGGTTCTACTGAGCCAGCCGCCTTGGTTTTTGTCCTCCATGGAGAACAATGGACTACTTCCTATGATATCCTGCACCCCTCACTTGTCACCCCTAGGTTCTCAGGGGGGGAAAATACGGCAGTGTCTATGTTCATTTAAGTTTTTTTTTTTTTTTATTCGACAGAGATAGAGACAGCCAGCGAGAGAGGGAACACAAGCAGGGGGAGTGGGAGAGGAAGAAGCAGGCTCATAGCAGAAGAGCCTGATGTGGGGCTCGATCCCATAATGCCGGGATCATGCCCTGAGCCGAAGGCAGACGCTTAACTGCTGTGCCACCCAGGTGCCCCTCGTTTAAGCTTTTTTAAGCATCCTAAATTCTATATTCACGTTATGCATTTCTGAAATTTAGAGTGAACCCAGAAAGGTTGATATGGAGGACATTTATCATTGTTTTCTCAGTGTCTTACAACGTCTGCCCTATACCATTCATCCCCAAAGGGGTATCGATTTCAGGATTTTGGAGACATGTGGGTTCGTTCCTATCAATAGTTGTCCCAAAGAGATCCTCAGAATATGAGAGTCTACGTTTCAATTTATGACCCCCAAACACACATTTCCATTTCTAAGAACTTTGGGTGTTATCCAAAATGACATTTTCTAGAGATTTCAATGGTATGCTACCACCCATCCCATTCAGCGCCCCAGACGTAAGTATGGTGACAATAGCATGACCTTCTTTTCTCAGTGATGTAATGAATAGCCGGCCTTTAATGTATGGTGAAAGATGGGTAACTGGTTAATGGATCGATTTAATGAGTGATCGATAACCAAGTACACAGATTATTAGTGATGCACAAAGAAAAATAGGTGATGTAGACACAAGAACAGAGACACACACATTATATATGTAAGTATATATGTATATATAGATGATTGCATACATTTGCACATAGGATTGTAGCTTGAAAACAGAACGTGTCTACATTAAAGTGGTTTTGATGTAATGTGTTTCTTAGTTCTCCTGAACTTTCATCCAGATCTCTTCCCAAAAGCTAAGCTATGTTTTTTTTTTTTTCTATGAGTTGACAAGGGTCTCAGGAACTCCTAGTTTGTTTGGAGGCACTTCTATTTGTGCGAGGAATAAATAATGCAAGATGGCATTGTTTCACATGTTTGAAAACACAAGACTTTGTAACAGTGACCCTCCCTTCCTTTACACTGGGATTCATCTCATTTGATCTGCTGACCTTAAGACAGGCAACTGGAACATTCTAGAGAACAGTCATGGATATTTGTGGACAAGGGCCCCAGAGAGTGGATTCAGGGAGACAGCAATAGGTTTGCTCGTTTGCTTTTTGTTGTTGTTGCTGTCGTTGTTGTTGTTGTTGTTGTTGTTGTTGTTTGCCTCTGATTCTGTCCAAAAGAAATTGTGTTGGGATAAAATGCTTGTATTTAGGCAAAGCAGCTGTGTGTCACAGAGCAATGGTCTGGGAACTCAGACTCCCAGATTTGAATCCAGCTCTGGAACTTGTGAAATTGTGAGATCTCAAACAAGATCTAGACACTCTAATTCACCTTTCTGACCACGTGACAGGTGTTCATTCATTAAATGCTCATCACACACTTATGCGATGATTTGTTTCCTCTCCCTATTCCTCAGGCGGAGGAATGGAGGCACAGAGATGAATGTGACCAGGTTCATGAACTCCTCTAAGGAAAGGAGCCAGGAGGTGAACCCAGGCCTGCAGTCCAGTGCTCGTGCTCTAACTACTGAACTGAACTGCACTTATGACTCAGCCATGGGATCAGTATTTACTGTGCAAAGAAGCTTTAGCATCTGCGTGGATGTCAGGAATTCTCTGAGCCAAGGGGAATCCCAAACACTGTCATTATGAGGTCAGCTCGGTGGTTACAATGCCCAGGGAAGCTCTTGAGCCATAGAAGTCCAGATCTTGCCATAGTCATTCATCTGAAAAGGATGTAGAAAGCCTGGTCCGTTTGAAGCCATGATTGTGTTCAGTTCAAAGATTCTGAGGGTTTGGAGGCACCGTTTAGGACAAGCCAGTCAAACTCTGTTTAAACGCTGGGCTACTCCTCAGCAACTGACCTCAATCTGGTCAGAATGGAGGAGACCCTTTCATGGTATTTGATGGCATTGTCAGTATGCGTAAGCCCTAGTCATGCTGAAATCCTGTGAGCTTAGGGACACTCCTGGGACAAGGAAAAATAAGACTCAAAGAACCAGTTCATGATTAACCTTCTGTCCAGAGCTGGTCAGGGCCTGGCCAATCAGTGTCATGGCATGGTCACTCTTCAGGGCATGGCACAAATAGAATAAGAATAGGGAGCATGCTGGGTGGTGCCTGGCTGGCTCCACCAGTGGAGCATTTGACTCTTGATCTCAGGGTTGTGAGTTCAGTCCCCATGTTGGGCATGGAGCCTATTTTAAAAACAGAGAGAAAAGAATCGGGGACATAGTGTTATAGATTTGATAACATTCTCCCCATGAGCCCTAAAAAAATGCTTGAATGCCATGAACTACACACTTTAGGGACAGTGACCAACAAGAACTCAAACACTCGTAACAGCCTGCTGTCCATCATCCTTGTTTGGATGCGCTTGTCCAGCTGGGCCAGGGAGTGTCCATGCTCCAGTGGGGGCCTTTGCTCCTTCCGGAGCTCTCCCATTGTTGGCTAGTAAGTGCAAGCATGGAGAGAGGCCATGCTTCATGACTATATACACATAGCCTTGCAAAGCAAGACTAGAAGTAAACAGCATCAAATGAATAATGGTGCTTGGTTTTCAATGATAGAACTTCATTATTGACAAATCATCAACAATTGATGAGCTTCCTCACAAAGAATGTGAGATGAAATGCAACAGAAAGTCATGCTTAGATCTGAATCTAAGTCTCTCAATAAAAGGTTGCTTATTATCACGTGCAAAATAGTATACAGCAGATGATAGATTTAAATGCAAAAGCAGGTCTGGGTGATCCTTACGGAGAGTCGTGACAGGGGAGCTTCTCCAGGGTGTGGGTATGGAAGGGTTCCTCTCTATGTGTCCTTTGTATATTCCCTGATTTTTTTAAAAAAGATTTTATTTGAGAGATAATGAGCAGAAGCGGTGAGTAACGGGGATGTGGGGGGGGGGAGGGAGAAGAGGGACAAGCAGGCACAAAGCTGAGTGCAGAAACAGGCCTGGCCCGATCCCAGGACCCTGAGATCATGACCTGAGCCAGGTCAGACACGTGACCCACTGAGCCACACAGGCGCCCCTGAGGGGTCCCTCTCAAAGGAGGTGGGGCTTGGTGCCCTGCCACTGCAGGGTCTAGAGAAGGATGGGGAGTCTATAAAGACTGGATCTGGGGGAGGAAGGAAGGAACAGGGAAGGTGCCCATTCAGAGCCAGTGCAGTCTCGGTTCACTCTTAGCCAGGCCTTAGCCCAGGCAGTTTGGAGACTTACTTAGATCAATACCAGTAAGATACTAGAGGTCATAGGCTTAATTTATTAAACCAGCAAAGCACTAGCCCAGGTGGCCATTTTCCCAGTTAATTCACAGGAACTGCTCAGCCAGGGTTGGTCAGTTGAAGGGAAGCTAATTCTTGGTAGAGCTGTCATGTGACAGCTGGTCACTGGGTTCTGAATCAGCTTGGGAGCCCTGCAGACCACTGGTCCCTGAGGGTGCTCAACTGGTCCCGGGGAAGGCTCCACGTCAGACAGCTAGTAGGGTGAATGCTGTGGGAGGATGGCCACAGTTGGGCTTCCCCTGGCCCTTCAGAGGGGCTTGTCAAGGGGCATCTGCACTGTGTTCTGGGTCAGGGGTTGAAACCTAGACGTGCGAAGGTGAGCTAGGATTTGGACTTTGCTGTTGGCTCAGGCACCTCCCCCAGGGCATCCACTGTCTCCCACAGACAACTTGGGGCTGGAGGATATAAGAAAGAGATGAGGGAGCCCTGGTTCAGGGCTACAGGGCTGGATCTCAGGTGTCTGGGCAGGTGTCAGATGTTCCGGGACCTCTCTCCCCAAGGAAACAACTCCATTCCTGTCCCGGCTCCCCCACTCAACATTAAGTAGTCTCTATAGCTTGGCTTTGGTAAATAGTGCTGCTGAACATGGGCAGATATTTCTCTGAAATCTAGACTTGAATTCAAATGGATTTCTTATCCAAGAGTGGGATTGCTGGGTGTAATGGTAGTTCTTTTGTGAATTTTTTTGATGAAGTCCCATATTGTGTTTTCATAGTGACTGCATCAGTTTACATTCTCTGTGGGGTATTTGAAGGCTATATGAACCCTAAGACCTTCCTAAAGCCCTCTCTGACTCAGGTGGCTTTGCTAGGCAAATGATGAACCATGGGATCAAAAGTTTGAACTCTGATGAACTTATTACCCCTTTTTCTATGGTCTTCTGATAGCAAGATGTCAACAGCTCTTTCTGTTGTCATGCATTTCCCACGGTCTCTGAGAAAACAAAAAACAAAAGTGAAAAAAAATCCATATTTTCTCTAGGTCTCCGGAAGCTGGCCAGGAGAATAAAGCCGAAGGTTCACCCCACTTCTGACCCTGTTGAAGGTACTGTGGAAATTCATTCATTAAGTTGATTCAAGAATAATTATTCTAGGGGCACCTGGGTGGTGTCCAACTCTTGATTTTGGCCCAGGTCATGATGTCAGGGTCATGAGACTGAGCCCCGTGTTGGGCTCCATGCTAGGTATGGAGCCTGCTTCAGATTCTCTCTCCCTTTCCCTATGCCCCTCCCCTGCTCACACTCTCTCTTTGTCTCTAAAAGAAAAAAGAAGAAGAATCATTACACTAGTTTTCAGTGTCCCATACTTAAGACAAAAATGCCAAGCCATATTATTTTTGTTTCACATGTGAAAATTTTAATTTAGCTGGTCACTCATTAGTTTATAACCACAAGAGTCAAATGGCATTTGCAACTCAACTCTGTTCACATTTCACGGTGGGCATAGTGAAGCTAACGAATGGACATTAGTCTGTTGTTAAATATTAGGAAAAATATATCTTTATTATTTTTAATGAATAGACGTTATTACTTCGAATAGGTTTAGATTAAGATAATAATTGAGCAGATAATATAAAAAGTTTCCCTATCACCCTTATCCCTTGGCGCACAATTTCCACAATCCTTAAAAGCTTCATCAGTGTGGAACACATGTCACGAATCACAAACCAGTGTAGCGATGTTAATACTCATTGAAGGCCAGCATCGCTAGGAAGGTCTGCTCTGTGTTGTGCGGGAGTATGGGTTTTGACAAATGCTTAAAGTC
The DNA here is from genome assembly GCF_023065955.2 of Ursus arctos. Classification (NCBI taxonomy): domain Eukaryota; kingdom Metazoa; phylum Chordata; class Mammalia; order Carnivora; family Ursidae; genus Ursus; species Ursus arctos. The sequence continues at coordinate 63,183,667 of NW_026622819.1, forward strand.
ATGTATCCACCATGTACAGAGTAACTTCACTGCCTTGAAAATCCTGTGTTTAACCTATTCATGCCTTTGCTCTTTCTCTAGAAATCTTAACAACCGTTGACCTTTTGTCATCTCTATAGCTTTCCTTTCTCCAGAATGTCATCTAGTTGGAACCGTAAAGCATGTTGCTTTTCCAGACTGACTTCTTTCACTTTCATCTATACAGTTCACATTCGTCGATGTCTTTTTGTGACTTGATAGCTCAATTATTTTTTTTAATCTCCTTTGTATTATTGTTTGAGAGAAAGAGTGAAGGTGTGTGGGGAGGGGCAGAGGAAGAGGGAGAGAGAATCTTCAGCAGCCTCCACGCTCACCAGGGAACCCCTCTGACGTGGGGCTGGATATCATGCCCCTGAGATCATGACCTGAGCCAAAATCAAGAGTTGGATGCTTAACTAAGTGAGCCAGCTATGTGCTCCAGTAGCTCAGCTATGTTTATTACCGAATCGTATTGCATTGTAAGGGTGTATTGCCGATTGTTTCTCCGTTCACCTAGTGTAGGACAGCTTAGTCGCCTCTAGATTTGGTGTTCATAAATCAAGCCGATAGAAGCACTCCTGGGCCAGTTTTCATGTGGACACATTTTTCAACTCAACTGGGTAAATATCTAGGAGTGAGATGGCTGGATGACACAGCAAGACTGTGCTTTGCTTTGTAAGATTTGATAGGATTCACCAGTCAAACCATCTGGGGCCGGCTCTTCCTTTCTGGGAAATGTATTAACGATCGGTTAAATGTCTTTGATACATGCCTGTTCAGATCATCTATTTCCTTTCAGTGTGTTTTGGTAGTTTTGTGACTTTGAAGGAATTGGCCTCTTTCCTCTCAGGAATCCTAGAATTTTTCCATGTATTCCTTTAGAATCCTTTCAACGTGACGTCTCCTCTTTCATCTCATGTTAATGTGTGTCTTCCCTCTTTCTTCATGGTTAGTCAGGCTAGAGCTTTATCCATTTTACTGATATTTACAAAGAACCAGCTTTTGTCTTGGTTTGGTTGATTTTGTCTGAGAGTTTTTTGTGTTCCATTTCATTGGTATCTGCAATTATATTATTTTTTTCTCTTACTTGCTTTATATGACATGACTCTTTTTTCCTTGTTTTCTAAGGAGGAAGCCTATTCACTTTGAATCTTTCTTACTTTCCAACACGATGACATTCAGTAGTATAAATTCTCCCAAGCACTGCCTTTGCATACATTTTTGTCAACGTATATTTTCATTTCGTTTAGTTCAAAATCTTTTCAAGCTTCTCTTGAAACTTCCTCTTTGACCATTTTTTAAAATCTCCAGCTATTTGGGGATTTCCCAAGATTTCTTGCTGTGGGTGAGCTCTAGTTTAATTTCATAGAGGTCTGAGAGCAGCTGTTGTATTGCTTCTACCCTTTGAGATGTGTTGGGGTGTGTTTTATGGCCCAGAATGTGGTCTCTTGCTGAATGTTCCAGGTGAGCTGGAGAAACAGTATATTCTGCTAGAGAGTCTGTGCTCCAGGAAACCTGGATTCCCTGTGTTCCCTTTCCTGTCTCCTCAGGGCCATGGTTTGTCCTGTGTCCTCCCTTCTCCATGGATCTGAGAGTGGTTGATTTTTCAGTGTCCTCAGGCTTTTTCTTGTTCGTAGGGTGGACAGTGATTTCCATGATCCTTGCATGTGGAGCCCTCTACTTTTGTCTTCATGTGCCTTCAATCTCCCTTCTCCTGAAATGTGTCTTGACTTCAAGATATTTGGGCACACACTGCTTCCATTCATATAACCAGGTCTCCAAAAACTGCCAAGAAGCCTGTGTCTAGATGTCAGCTTACGTAGCAAAACACACGTTTTCTTTGACATTCCACCTGTTACATTGGCTGTTATCCTAAGTTAGAGGTTTACAGAAATATCAGCCATATGCTTTCACTCAACGTGTTACCCTCCCAGAGGTATGGACTAGTGAAAATAGAGAATATATGTGTCTTTACATATATCCAGCCTTTCACACACAATGACAGACCAAGAAACCCATTGACAGAGATGGATAGATATGCATGTACATAGGGAGTTAGTAACATAGAAAAAAGAAAAGGTAACGTTTTGAGATGAAGAGACATATGAATTTCTGTATGTAGACAATTGCATCCTTGTGCACATAGAAAAGCATGAGCCTCTATTCATGTGGTTGTGAGGTAATGCACAGGTCAGGTCCCCTGAGTCTGCATCCAGCGCGCTGTTCAAAGGCGAAGCTCTGGTCATTTGCATGACTGGGCAACAGGTCTTAGCTTGAGGTGCTCACATGTAGGAGGAGGAAATCACAAGATGATAGAGTTTCACACGTTGTAGAACACGAGTATGTTATGTACATAAGCTCTCTCCCACCAGTAAACTGGTGTTTGTCGTGTTTGACCAGATAGCTGTCAGGTCAGGCAACTAATTCATTCTGGAAGCATCATGCACATTATTTTGGGAAATGGCCACTTAGTGTGTCCTCAGGCAGTCAGCAAAAGCATTTCTGAGACCTTTATGTGACTCCTTAAACACCAGGTCTGGCTTAACATAAAGGAGTCCTTTTTTAGACAAAGCAGGTGTGTGTCGTGGAGAAAGCACTGGCCTGGGAGCTTGGACAGCAGAGTTTGACTGCAGCTCTGAGTTTTGTGAAGTTATGGCATCTCAGATGAGACATTTCACCTCCAAGGAACCTTCCTGAGCATTTCCACGGCATGCTTTACTTACACTAACCATTCAACCCTCACCACCAATGCAGTACTTTGCTTGCTAAGGGCACTCTTCAGATGGGGAAACAGGCACAGAGCTGAATGTGCCCAAGCACACAGCTCTTAAGTGGAAATGCCAAAATGTGCACCCAGGTGGCTGGGCCCATGCTGCTACTCTGAGATACTGAACTGCACTTACCACACTGACAAGCATAGCTCTGAGCCATGGGTTCAACAGAAACCATGCAGGATCTTTCCAAGGCCTGTGTATATATCTGAACTGCATGAGTCTACAGAGATCCCAAGTACTGTCTACTATTATGAGGTGGCCTCAGTGGTCACATGGAGGGCATACTTGGGCATAGCCCTTAGTGTGAAAAGCACACAGAAGGTCTAAACTGTCTGCCCAGCTCACAGATTTTGAGACTGGGAAACACAACATTGAAAAACCTGGTAAATCTCTCTCAGTGTTGGGTCACTTCTCAGAGGCTGGCCCCAAACGGGAATCAAGAGATAGTTTAGTGCTCTTTGATTGCGTGATCCCCCTGAGCCCCAGAAAGCCTCCAGTGCTGGCAATGACACACCCAAGCAACAAGGACAAACAAGAACTCCAAGTAACATTTGGTTACTAACCCAGGGTCCACTCTTTTTCCTGCACCTCTCTTACAGAGCTGGGGTAGAGGACGTTGGGAGGAACCCAGGCCTCCCACTGTAAAGGACCATCCCATTAGTGGATGACTACTGCTAGCACGGAGAGCCACCCGACTCAGTGAACACATACATGAGACACACCCTGGACAGGAAAATACCATAAGATTAATGATGTTATTTTTATTTCTTTCATATTTTTAAATTTTTGGACTATCTTCTGTCTTAAGGGTGTCTTTATTTTTCATCATTATTATTTTTTAATGGAAGTAGTTGAGTTGACACACCATATTCCATTCGTTTCAGGTATACCTTTGCCTTCAATGGCAAAGCCGGGACTCTGTTTCTCCCTTCTTTGCTGCTTCTCTTCTCTGCATCTCCTTCCATGAAGAAGGGGGCTCACCAATAGCCAACTGCAGCCTTTTTTTTTTTTTAATTTAAATTCAAATTAGGTAACATATACTGTATTAGTAGTTTCAGGGGTAGAACTTAGTGGTTCATCTGTTGTGGTAACAGCCAGTTGTCATTCCATCAAGTGCCCTCCTTAAGGCCCATCACCCAATTATCCCATCCCCCCACTTCAGCAGCCTCAGTGTGTTCTCTAGATATACGGGAATATTACTCAACTGTTGAAGGACTCAAATCTTGTCATTGGGAAGTGCATGCTGTTAAACCAACCACATCCCTCATCAATCCCCCCCTTCAGCAGCCCTCAGTTTGTAATGTAGATACACTGTAAATTACTCAACCATCAGAAGGAATCAAATCTTGCCATTGGCAACTGCATGCTGTTTAACCAACCACATCCATCTCCACTGTTCTGTCGTTCAAGTCAAGCAGAGCACTCTGAGTCATTCATGAGATAGAGCACCGTGGCGGGAAGGTACTCTGTGTCCTCTAGTCTGTCTCCCATTCGGATGGCCAGTTGGATGAGCTTCGTTCTGGCAGAACAAATAGAGAGACTTCACTACGGGCAGAGGGAGGGGTGGGGCTCCCTCACGACACCACAGTGTGCAACCAGGCGACCTCTTTGTAGACTAACTGACTCACATCGACCAGGTTGCCTTAAGCTAGAAAGTCAAAGGTCTGTTTCTCCTTCGTTTTCTCATCCTCTTGTTTGCTTTTCCTCACCCACCAAGGAGAATGGCCCAGCAGCAGCTCAGCCCATGCTTCTTAACCAGTCACTCCCATACAGTCTTGTCCCATGTCCATATCAACAGTGATCACAGAGTAATTCCGGAGTAGGACCAACAATGGACTGACACTTACTCTGTGTCCTTTTAGAGTCTACCAAGGAGGACCTTGGCAAGAAAGCACTGTGGCCCAACACATCCAGGGTAAGCTTGGCTGTCTTTGCCTGAGAAAGAAATGTTTCTTACTTGAGTTTCCTCTTTTTGAAGTGAGTTCAGCTATGACAACATGACAGTGTAGTTTTTAGACGTGAGGTACCATTTTCTTGGGGTGTTGGGAGGGGAGGTTGTAAACTGTGTGGTAGGGGACCTTTTACTCAGAAGCGGTTTTTCCTCCCTGAATTAAGAGTTTTGTAATTGTGCTTCAGGGAATTTGAAAGATCCATCCCCCAGGAAAAGCTCATGCCTTTTCCATGGGTGCACACTGTGCTTCCTTTCCGGGCCTTTGTCTTTCCTGCTGTTTCTCATTTGGTTTTCAATAGTCACTAAGAGAACCAGTGATGACACAGTATGCATATGACCTGACTCTCAGGGTGTGTTCTTTTCTGTAAATGCAGGTGGCCCCAGAACCATGTGGAGGTGGTACGTATTCTGGAATCAGTCCCTTGCTGAGGAAAAACTCTAGATGGTAAAGCAGGTTGGGGGGATGTCCTCACAGTCCTCAGTCTGGAGAGCCATCTGATTCCAGGTTCCTGGTAGGACTGAGGCTTGGGAGTGTGGGGAAAAGCAGACTCCAGGTGAGAAACTATGTGCATGTGTCTCCAGTCCTAGGAAACCAATGCATTCCCCCTGGGTGGTGTGGGTGTGTGTGCGTGAGGCTTGGGGGTTAGGTGTCTTGTGTAGTGTGATTGTGAGTGTGTGTGTGTGTGTGTGTGTGTGTGTGTGTGTGTGTGTGAGAGAGAGAGAGAGAGAGAGGGAGAGAGCAAGAGAAAGAGAGACAAAGACAGAGACAGAGAGAGATGACCGAGAAAGAGAGAGAGAGACAGAGAGGGGGAGAGAGGGAGAGAAAGGTGTTTCTCCAGGAGATATGTCAGACAGATACTGCATGATGTCACCCTTCTTGAAAGCCATGTTATCACACTGCGCACTTTAGAGCCTTACTGCAGTGGGTGGCCCAGCAGGGGCACTTCAGTCCATGCTTGGAAACCAGCTGGCTCCATATACCCCAGCCTCGTGTCCATATCAAGCAACATTCCATGAATATTCTTGAGCAAAGAGGAATGTGCTGACGGGTACTCTGTGTCCTAGATGCCTTGGAGGAAGACATCGATCCCATCAAAGGAGACAGCGCTGGAGGGACACCTCTCACCATGATGAGCTAGAAGTTCTTTGTCCCAGGAACAGATGTTGCTTTCTTGGTTTCTTTTCAATCAAATTCAGATGAAAATCAGACAATGTATATTTGAGATTATACATATAGATCTCATACAATTTTCCTTTTTGGGAGAGCATCGAGTGGTTGTCTCTGCCAACCGTTAGCTGATTCGAGAGGACATTTACCATTGGCGACACCAAACCTGGTTCTAAATGCTGTGGTAGGATCCTGTCCCTCAGTAACACTTTCTCCTGCTTGGATGAAGCATTTTGTAGTCACCATCCTGAATGGACTGGACAGACATGTCCCCCAGGAAAAACAACTTCCTAAGGCAACCAGTTCACTTACTTTGGGGTCGTTGGACTCAACCACTGTGTTCCATCTGGGTTCCTAAAGTCATTGAGGGAAATAAAGCTCACGCAGAAAGACATTGTGTAGCATGACCTGAGCCTCACGGTGTCCTCTTTTCTGTACCTGCAGGTGACAGCACCATCCAGTGAATGCGGTACGTATTCTGGAATCAGCCTCTTCCTGAGACAAAACTCTAGATGTTAATGCAGGTGGGGCATCCTTCCAATCCTTAGTCTGGCGAGCCGCCCTGATTGGGTTGTGGGGGCTTGGTGGACAGTAGATTTCCCAGGTGAAGAAGTGTCTATAGTCCTAGGAAGCCATTGTATTCCCTGTGTGTGGTGTGGGTGTGTGTGCGTGAGGCTTGGGGTTGGGGTGTCTTTTGTGGCTCTATGTGGTGTGATTGTGAGTGTGTGATTTTGTGTGGGAGACAGGGAGAGTCAGACACAGACAGAGAGATGCAGAGAGGGAGAGGGAGAGATGGAAAGAGTGGGAGAGAGATTGCATATGTCTCCAGGAGGTGTATCCCACTGCCACTACACAATTCCCATTGTCCATATTCTCAAAAAAAAAAAAAAAGAAAAAGAAAGAAAGAAAAAGGAAAGAAAGAAAGAAAGAAAGAAAGAAAGAAAGAAAAGAATTTAAAAGTAAAGAAACGAAACGAAAAGACGAGATAAAGAAATCTCGTCACAGGGCACATATTATAGCCCTATTACCACGGGAGGCCAAGCGGTGGCCCTCAGCTCATGCCTGGGAACCAAATGCCTCCATATGCTCTAATCCCATTCATAGCGAGCAGTACTCCCCGAGGCATTCTGCTGCAGAGGTGAGGTGAGAGGTACATCCTGGAGCACATTTCTCTCTTCTCCTCACCACATCCCTTATACTGGGACCAGAGCAAGACCTTCACTTGGCTCTATGGGGGAGAGGCTCATATGCAGCTGCCCGGAGACCCTCCCTGGCTGACGGGAATTCTAGAGGCCTGTGTGAAGGCTGCTGGGCTGGCAGCACACACTGGCTCTCATGGTCCCTCTGAGCTGGTCTCCTGGGACTGACTGGGCCCAGGACAGAGGCTCTGGGAAGCGTGGCCAGGGTCTTTGCTCCTGTCAGATCCCACTGACAGCGATGGGCCTGGTCCCCACATCGTGGTCACGGCCCACCCTCGGACCTTCCATCCATCTGCTCAGGGCCGCCCCTAGTCCTTCCAGGTCTCAGGGTCTTTGGTGAACACTGCAGGTACTGGTGTTTATGTGGCCACACCAGCTGGAGAATGCCCGTCCCCCCACTGACAGACTAGGGGAATTTGGACAAGTACCATTACCTCTACTGTCACATTCATCTCCTCTCTGGGCTAGGACACTTACGGGCTGTCATCAATAGGAAGTGTGTCTCAAGTTCCCAAGATGAGCCCAGGCACGGGGCAGTCACTTGATTGCCCAGTTGATGGTCACTCTCATGGCCCAGCATCACCCCAGGCCCATGGCAGCCGCCTCCATGTTAGCTGCATTGGCTCATTGATCAACTGATTGACTAGGGAGCATGTCAGTAAACCCATGATCGTTCCTCCACTGTTCCCATTGCAGAGAACAGTCTGGTTGTTGGAGGTGACAGGAGAAGGGAAATAAGAAATTAATGGTTCTGGGAGAGAGGAGGGAGGGTAGCAGGAGGGAGCAGAGGAAGGTAGGAAATCATGGGGACAGAAAGTCATGGGCACCACCGTGGCTGCCTCTTGAAAGAATGGGCTGACAGGCACTGCTTCCTGGTCCCAGTTATGAAATCTGAGGGCTGGGAAGGGCCCAGAGACCCTGGACGCCTTTCTCATCAGTGAGGTAAAGGGATCACAGCCCCATGGGTGGTGAGGTGGGGGGACTGCGGAGCTGAGGGCAGCATTGAGTTTTGGGGTTGGGGACATAATCCCGGGGGCAGTGGCCTGAGTCCTCACTTCACCCTGATTGTCCCCTTTCCTTTCCCAAGACCAGGCCATGACAATGCCCACTGTCATCCGTAAGGAAGACGACTTCGCAGGTTGCAAAGACTCGGACCCATAGATCCACCATCCGCATGTAATTTATTTCCTCTTTCATTTTTATACTCTTTTTTTTTTTGTAAAGATTTATTTATTTTATTTTGGGAGAGACTGAGATGGCACGAGTGGGGGAGGGACAGAGGAAGAGAGAGGGAGACCCCAAAGCAGAATCCCCACTGAGGGCAGAGCCTGACATGGGACTTGACCCCAGGACCCAGAGATCATGACCTGAGTCTAAATCAGGAGTCACATGCTTACCCGCCTTTGCCACCCAGGCACCCCTCTCCTCTCTCTTATTGATAAGGTCCTTTTTGTAGCTTTGGCCAAGTTCCTCTTTCCTGCTTTTTATGATCCTCCTCCTGCAGGACCTGGGCTCCTCCAGGCACTTGATGTTCTTGGATCTTCAAATCTATCATCTCTCTCTTCAGCCCTGTCATTTTTCGGGCTCAAGGCATGAGATGCACAAATGTTCTATTTCTACCAACTGTCACCAGCTCTCTTGGGAATCCTCTAAACCTAACCCCTCTCCTCTTCCAGAAAAAAATGTCTGATGCTCATGTGTACATTCATCACAATCCGAATTCTTGTTCCCCACGACTTCACCAACGATGATTTGGGTTTTCAGGGCCAACTCTAGACAACCTGATTGGAGTGAAATCATTCATTTGAGAAGCATCATCGGAAAGGAGGAAGCCCAATGGGCAGCACATTTTGGATGCTATGTTGAGGCCTCCAAAAGAAATTCTGAATCCAAAGTTGTTTCACTAAGAGACCAGAAGGGTATATCCTTTTTGTTCTCTCCTGGACAGAACAGTGGCATACCTGGACAGTCATGGCCCAGGAGTTCACTGAAGGCCCCTCTCCTTTTCCCATGTGCTCAATCAAGACTGAAAAAGGAAATCTAGGTTTCCCTTGTAATTCAGTTCTTATACAATGTGTGAATGATCTCCGACTTTGTCCAGAGAACAAAAAAGACTCTAAAAAGGGTTCTCTTTACTTGCTCTCAACCTTGGCCAAAAAGAAATAGAGTTTCACAAGAAATTACAATTTTGCTGGAACACAGTTCATTATTTAAGACATAAACTGTTTCAAGTGGGCAAAACATTTTCATCCTTCCATTTAAAGTAGCAAAACTTTCTCCAGTCCATTCCCTTGGGAACACACGGGCTCTCCCACTAAATGAGTATCTGGAAGTTCCTTATCTCTAGGAATTTCACTACCTAGACTAGATTGCACTACCCTACTACGTGCAGACATGGCAGCATATTGCAAAGAGCTCTTGTAATAGTGCCCAAGTTTTTCACCAACAGCTTCAGGCCTCCATTCCTGAAATCTTCCTAGAAGCCTCTTCATGATCTTCAACCTCAGGAAGAGACATCGGAGAAAAACTGCCCTTACACATCCCCTGAAGGGACCCCTTCAGGTACTGTTTAAAAACAAAGCAGTGTAACTCCTGGGGGTTCACTCTTGGCTTCATATGTCTCCACTAAAATAAGTAAAATAATTTAAAAAATCAGAATTTCACACAATTAGAGGGCTACTCAAACTGAAGCTTCTCAGAGATCCTCTGGAAATAGCCGGTCTTCAGAAGCAGGCAGTTGCCCCAAGATTTTCAGAACAGGCAAACTGTGATTGCTAGTGGGCAGTTTCCACACAAGATATTGGGTCAAGATTCCCATTTAATTCTTTTTCTGTTTTGTATCTGCTCAGTTAAAATAATTCTTCTCATTTTCTATAAACCCTTGTTGCCATTCACCCAGAATGACCCCTTTACTCCTGTTTTCTTATTCTATTCATTCTACTAATTATTACCCTTGATAGGTCAGAACATCCCTGACGTCACTCCTGGGTTTCTGACTGCTGGATGTGCCATCCATCTACGGACCCCCCCATGGTAAGTCCCTCTGGGAACTTCCGATTTCATCAAATGAAATGAATCACCAAGGTTGGAAATTCCAACTCCTGTGTCAACTCCAAACCGAGGCCACTTTTGATGATTCAGGCACACGACTTGGGGGAATTACTACGTATGCCCCAAATTAGAACAGTGTTCCCTTTGGTGGGAAGTGCATAAATAGAAAAAGCCTGTAAGAAACCTATCTCTAATGTTGGCAAAAGTGACTGGTAACTCTTGGCATGTCACTTAATCTCTCTACGTTTCAGTGCCTCCCACTAGAATATGGCTTACAGCCCCTGCTCTGCCCCCACCTACCTCAATAGGGCTGACCTGAGGATTACAGGAGATGGTAACAGGTATTGTCCACGAGCAGTAAAGCATCCTTCCCATGTAAAGCTAAGAGTGAGTGTCCATCCTCTCTTGCTGTGGAGCCATCCACGTCCCCTCTCTGGATTCCACCACCACCAAGTGTCTACCTTATTCTTGCAGTCGCTCAGTGATTGAACACTTAGGGTGATTATGAAACACCAGTCATTTATTTTATTTTTCTTAAGGCTTTCCTTGTGTTTAATTACTTTTAGCCTCATAACATAATTCTAATAAGTAGGCCACAGTCACATTTCAACATCTCAGAACAGGAAAATGAGACACAGAGGGGTCTACGTAACTTTCTCAGGTGCTCGCGGCTCCTGCCTGAAGTCAAGAGTATCACCTGACCCCAAGCAGTGATTCTGAAAACTCTGCCTCTGGCCAAACAACAGGGGGCACCCTACCAATGACCCAGTTGAAGGTACTGTGGGAATGAACTCATTAGGTTTATTCAAGAAGAATGATGCTACTTTATTCAGTGACCCATATGTAAGAGAAAACCATCAAAATGTGAAGCCACATTCTTCTCTTCTGTATGCAAAGGCAAATGATCAAGTCAGTCAGTATCGCTGTAACTCCAGCAGTCAATGGGCATTTCTAACTCAAGAATGGGCTCACCTTTACCAGTAAACAACATCTTTAGCTAACGTACAGACCTTTAGCTGATGTTCGAACCAATATTGGCTGACACAGATCGCTCCCTGAAAGAGTGTTCTCGGATTTTAAAAAATTAATAGGCATTATTGACAACAGGAGGTTTAGACAAATCTAAGAGTTGAACAGATAACATAGAAAGTTCCCATAACCCACGCCCCCCGACCCCAATTCCTCCACTAATAACATCTTATATGGATGTGGTGCATTTGTTATAATTAGCAAAACAATATCGATACACTTTTATTAACTGGAGGTCTAGAAAGGAATTCAATTTTGAAATATGCCCCAACATGGACGGACCTTGAAAACATATTATGCTCTGTGAGATAAAGCACAGAGAGAAAGACCAATATTGCATGATTCCACTTCAGGGCCCTGAAACCCTGCCACTCCAAGGACTTTGCGGGGAGGCCAAGACAGATGCCTTCCAGGTCTCCAGGGAGTCCAGGGTCTCATCAAGGCATGTGGCCTGTAAACAAGTAGGTGGTGAGCAGAACAGAGAGTGGAGGGCACTTCTCGCAGTTTGAGGGGCTGAGGAATTTTTCCTAGGTCAGTTCTGGGATTGCAGGTCCACCAGGAGTTGGCTGGATGGACCCGAAGAGGCTCCTGCCTGTTGGTGAACAGAAGGGAGGAGAGTGCAGAGCAGAGAGGCCCAGGGGAGGCAAGTGCTGCGGGTCCGACTGTGGAGCCATGGTCCTCAGGAGGGGCAGTGTGTCCCCCAGGGGACATTTGGGAGGGACTGACTGCGATAGGTGGCTGCAGAAAGGGACCCGGGAGGCCTGGAGGCTGACTGAACACAGTCCAGGGGGTCAGTAACCGTTGTCACCACTCTGCCCTTGCTGTCACGGACCCAAGAAGCCCCTCTGCTGATCCAGAGCTTTCTGGGTTTGTGGGGCACACATCTATTGAGTAAACACAAGTTCTTTCTGGACCCCACGATTTCCCGACTTTGAGGCCCACATCATCTGTCAATGAGCAGGTTGGCTGTCTTCTGTGTTTGTGGATGCCACCGCACCCCACCAGCTCTGGTTTTAATCAGGGCAGGAGCACAGCTGGGTCCCGGGCTGGGTCTGACAGTTGGCATTGCCTCTTCATACATGCGTGGAGGCGGTTTGGCGCAGCCTGGTTGGGAGGCTTGGTCATTCATAACATCTCATCAACTGCAATCCCTTGAAAACCAAGGAACTTCAGGAGCCATTCAGAGCTGCAGAAGCCCCCCAGAACTGATAACATGCACCCCACTGCTTCCTTTGCAGGGGAACCCCCAGGATGGGGGCCACGCTGGGGTTTCCTGGGGGTGGGCGCAGAGGAGGAGCCGACAGCAGGGGACAGTGCTGAGCTGGCACCAGCTCCCATTCCCAAAGCTGGGATCTGTGGACAGATGGGGAGGATGACTGAGGGGAAAGACATGTAACCGTGGGAGAAGGGCGCACTTGAAGGAACATTCTAGGAGGAGGCACTGCCCTTGGCCCTGGGAGGATGGGGGGGTGGCAGGAGGGGTGAGGAGGAAGAGAAAAAGCAGGGAGCACTGGGCCTGCCCCTCAGGAGCACTGGTTGGTTCCCGCCATGTTCTCTCAGCTCCAACAGCCCTGGGGAAGATGAAACTGTGTTCACATCTTGGTGGTGGGAAGGATGAAGGGGAACAAGGGTCATGGGGGCCCAGCACTCAGAGTCTCCATCCATCACCACGGCTGTGCCCTCCCTCTCAGATGCTGGCAGAGGAGGAAGAATGTCGGGGAAAGAAAGCAGAGTGGTGGTGGCAGGGTGGCGGGAATGCGGGGTCCAAAGGGGGTGACGTGACCAATGTGTGGTCCTCCTGCCCTGTCCACAGGGTACCAGATCCCCTACCGCCTGGCCAGCAACAGCCCCAGCACGTTCACGACGGTGGAGGTGGGGACCACGGTGAGGCAGTTCACAGCAGCCAAGCTGGCCCTGGAGTCGGCATACATCTTCAGGCTTTTGGCCAAGACGAAACACCACTAGGGGCTGCCGCTGGTGGCCGCTGTCATCACCACTGAGAAGAGACGTACAACCCCGGGGCCCAAGTCCACTGTTGTGGTCCTGTGGGGAGGAGAGCTGGGCCTAAATGGGAGCCGTGAACTTGCTGGGTCCACGGCTTCCTGGGTCAGGCCCTGCACTGTTGCATGTCTGCACAGCCTGACATTTACCAGAAAGACAGGAATGTCCCAGGTTTAAAGCTGGAGACGTGGCTCAGCGAGGTTGTGTAACTGGCCCAGGGTGGCTCTGAGTCATCCTGTTGGAGCGCAGCTCCCTGAAGCCAGGCACTTGATCGCTGATGGTCAAAACCAGGTGCCCAGCTCAGCAGGGGCTCAATAAACAAGTTTTCTACCCAGCAGTCATAGGGAGATCTGTCTCCATGGATGCTGCTTCCGTTCCAAGCACTGGTGAGATGCTTATTGTACATTGTCTTGGTTTATCCTCACAAAGGCCTGGGGAACAAAGCGCTGTGAGCCCCAGTTCTACAGAAGTGGGGCCCAGACGGATTCAGTCATTTGCTGGGGCCACAGCTGTGAGGCCGTGACGTGGACACCCTCCACAGACACTCAGTCTCCTCCACCTACAGAAATCTGCTGTGGGTTCCCATCTCAGCGAGCGCCTGACATGCCCTCCAGGCTCACTCTGGAATCTGCCTCAGAAGACTCCCTCCCCAGGGCCACCCCAGCTCCAGGTTGGGAGATCAGGACCTGACCCAGAGGTCTCAGGGAAGAGGATGACAGGAAGGTGCTTGTGCACAGAGTAAACAGGTGGGCTCTGGGAGTCCCCAAGCATCAGACTCTGGAGCCGTGTGACCTTAGGCAAGGCCCTTCCCCTCTCTGTTCCCTGCACTCACCTGGTGGCCTCTTGGGAAGCCTGAGGGCCAGCATGGTCCGCAGAACTCCAGGGACAGAGCTGGTGCCATGGCTGCACTCAGAATGTGAGCCAGTGACCCCGTGGCCTGCGGGATCACTCTAGGAGAAGATCTAGACAGTCTTAGGGAGGCATGAATTGAGCCCAGAGTGCTTGGAAAACCATCCCAAGGGCCGATCTGAAACCTACAAAAGGTAGAAGGCAAAGGAGCCTAGCATGCACTGAGCCCGTACCACGCTCTGGCCACCTTCCAGGCACTGCGGCTCACTGCTCTCTCAAATTCCCTCACAAGCAGGCTGAGCATCTGGGGAAGCTGATGCCCCACAAGGTGGAAGGGCCCATGAGCTCTGGCACCTGCTCGGAGGCCGCCCCGGCTGGAACACCCAGCTGCTCAGGACAGGGCTGCTCGGCTCAGGCACACGGCTGACCCTTGTGATGGCCAACGGGGGGACGCTGGTGTCCCCCATCTGTGGCTTCAGATCTTCCAGGGCCCCACACATTCCAGGGGAAGGCCATAGCCTGCTGTGAGTCCCCCGACCTCAACCGCCAAGCCTCAGTCCCCCAAGGATGAAGACAAATGCACAGCCCCTTCTCTGACAAAGGTTACCTCTACTGCTAACTGGAGGAAGGAAGCCTTGAAGTCACTGGAGATGCCAAAGCTTGAGGTGGGTGGAGAGACAGCCATGCATAGTTGGCCCCTGGCTTTTGGCACATAGCGCTGTCTGACCTGCAGCTGCCAGCACAGGGGTGGGGTTGGCAAGACCGGGGACAGGCACCAGGAGAACCCCTCCTGCAGCTTTGGCCCAGGTCCTCAGGCTCCCTCTTGTCCGGGGCATGCTCAGGGCCCTGAGTGCCTCTCCCAAAGACTCTTGCCATCTTCCTCAGAGTTGATGCAGCCCCGTAGGGAAATTCAGCACTTTCTAAGGCACAGGGAAAGCCAGGTTTGCTAAAGGTGTGACGTGACTTAAATCCAGATGGAAGCATTATCAGGAGTGCCCTCCAGGAGGCACCCTGGTCCACAGCGGGGCTGCTGCTGCTGGGGCTGGGGGATGCATGCCCACACCTCAGCCCACATGCCAACCACCCGCACCACCTGCCTTGGGCCCATAGAGCTTAGGGGATGTCTGCCAGGGCCTGCAGACCCCCCCAGCAGAGCTTCACCAATTGCCAGTATGCCCAGGAGGGTGGTCCTTGTGGCTGGTGAGGGGATGCAGGGCTCTTTGAGGGAGGAGGACCCCGACAGCCCAAGTGTGTGCTCCCAGAGGAGTGCTGACCACAGTCAGGTGGAAGGGCTCCTCCCGCCATCACCTCAGGGTCTGCGATCATCACTGTTCATTACTCACCACACATTCTCAACAGGATCAATCATCTTCATGATAAACAATTATTCCTTCCTCTGTGGGGTTCCTCTGCTGCAATTGATGGGACGGGGAGATGCATGCTGCGAACGATCCACGCTCGGGAGCCAGGTCCCCGCTCCCTGCGCTCTGAACTCCCAGTCGCCAGCACTGTGGGGACAGAGTGGCGGTGACACGCCCCGGAGGAGCCGAGTGGGACACAGTCTGTGTTTCAGGCTCGGGCTGGCTTCCAGGAAGAAGGAGTCAGCATGACAGATGCACTGAGCCTGAGATCACAGGGAGAGTCCATAGGGGCCTGGATGTGCTCAGCAGAGCCCAGGTGTCAACTTCGAGATGTTGTAGGGACGTGTGGTTGCCACGGAGCATGTGTGGGCTCATCCTCCTGTCTGTCCGACTGTCTCTGGCAGGAGAGAGCAGCGCTTTGGGAGCAAGCCAGGGTCTCCTGTGAGGTCCAGGCTGGGGCAGGTCCAGAGTCGGCTGTGAGGGAGCCGCAGGTGCCTGAAGAACTGGGAATGAGCTCCCTGTTCTCTGCCCTCATGGGCAGCCCGCATCCTCATGCTTGAGCTCACATGGTGCCTTCCTGGAGAAACAGCCGGTCACGTGTCCCTAGTCTGTTCTGTTTTGGTTGCAGAGCGTCCAGTGCCCCCCCCCCCCCCGAGAGCTCCTGGTGTCACTGGCAGAAGTGACTGCGCACAGCTTCCGGCTCCAGAGGATCACGGGCAGCGACGCCCCCACCACCACCACCATCCACTACTTCACTGTGCAGGTGCGAGAGCTGCCCCGGGGAGAGCAGCAGACCTACTCCTCATCCATCCGCCACAAGGCCAAAGCCTGTGCTGTTGAAAGGTACCCAGCGCCAGGCGCGCCTTCCCCAGGAAACAGAGCAGGGAATATGTGTGGGCCAGAGATGCACCTGGACCGCTGAGCTCTCTTCTCCTAGTGCACACTCCCTGTACCAGGGACCAGGTCTCCCACCTCCTGGAGCCGCTCTGGCCTCTGCCCTGGGTCTGTCCTCTGGGCATGCCCTGTGCATGTCATGTGCATACCCCAGGACCCAGAGATGGATGAGGCACAGATGATGGGGCCAGGGAGCCTGGAAGTATGGGCTCTAGTGCCCTATCCCCTGAGAGGCAGATGTGGAGGAGGGGGAGGTTGAGAGAGTTGCACCTTCTCTTTGTGCTCTCTGTCCTAGTCAGCAAGGCAGACTTGTTCTGTCATCCATTAGTGATGGCTGAGGAGGGAAATGGGAGAGGCAACCCCACCGCACCTTGAGAACCCAGCATTTATCCAGCTGCTGAGGGAACCACCAAGCAAAGGCAGAGGGGAGTGGTGCCAACCACCACAGCTAAGTTCTTGGCACCTACAGCCTCATTGGGGCCCCTCCTCATGTTCCCACCCCCTTCTACAGTGAGGGACCAGAGCACCCCCTCTGCAGTGAGGGACCAGGGCACCCCCTCTCTATGGCGGGAGAGCAGGGCACCCCCTCTACAGTGGGGGACCAAGGTAGCCCCCTCTGCAGTGAGGGATGAGGGCACCCCCCCCGTGCTATGGTTGGAGACCAGGGCATTCTCCTTTATGATGGCTCATAGGAGACCAGGGCTATCTAACCATCTAGGTGAGGGTTCTCAGAAGTGACCTCAGGCCTCGTGTCTCCACAAGCAGGCCTGGGTTGTGCAGGCTCACGCCACCCTGTAGAAGCCCCCTGGGTCTTTCTGGTGGGCAGGCCTGTCTGGGGAGCTGGCCTCACATCTTTCCTGTCCTCCTCCTCTGGCCCTGACCGTGGTCACATTCCCTGAAGCTCACGTCAGGCTGTGAGGGGGCCACGAAGGAGCGTGTCCCACCTGCTCTGAGGGTTCCAGGACCCTGGCCAGCACCTCTCATTGGGATGATGGAGGAGGCCTATACCCCATTCCCAGGCTGGCCAATGTTCCTCTCACCTTTCAGATAGAACACCATGTACTGATTCCCCCCCTATTCTGAGCACTGTGCTGTGAAATCTCACATTTCTCATTGAACCCACATGATAGCCCAGTGGGGGGAGATCATCGTCCCCATTCTACAGAGGAGAGCTGAGGATTGCAAAGGTCATATTTGCCTGCAGCCCCAGCACCACCCACGGGTGCACCTCCTGACCCTCCTCCTTTGCAAGGCTGCCCAGCTCAGCTTCTGCATGCTGCTGAACCTCAGCCAAGGGAAAGGAGCAGCCGGGGTGGGGGAGCTCCTGCACCGGCCTTGATCCTCAGGCACCCTCTCCCCAAGCTGTAGGGGAGGAGTGGGGGCTGGCATGTGACTCTGTCTCTGCCTCTGACATGTGGCAACAGCAAAGTTTAGAGAGAAAAGGAGCTCCCTCTCCTGGGTTCAAGGTGTAAGCATGTGACTGGGGTGCCACGTGATGCACACGTGGGTGTGGTCAGCACTGGGCATCACAGGGAGTCACCCCTTTGGGTAGCCATGTGAAAGACAGGAGAAAAAGGAATTCCAATGGCTTTTTCTGTCCTGGAGCTTCCTGAGATCAAACAGACAATGGTGAGCAGGGGATGTCACATTGGAAAGGAGGGGTCCATGTTTCCCGGCAGACAGTTTGATTTGGTGTGGGAGACGCTGTGGTCCGTCCCCTCCAGGGTCTCTTCCACTCGTCAGGAGACACACGCCGTGGGCCGAGTTTCTAGGAAAGCAGCGCTTTGCACATGGCCGTGGTGTGGCCTCCCTCCTGTTCAACAGCCTCAGAGCAACTTTATCCTCCTCTTTCTCGATGTTCTTTTTACATTTTACATTTGCCGATTGCTTGAAATCTGCCAATGACCAGAAAACATAAAAGTTTAAACCAAAGTTCAAAGCAAAAAGTTTTGCCATCTACATCAAGTGGCCGTCCCCACATTTAGAGGGTGTGGGTCTGGAGCAGGAGGGAGGTTCTGGGTTGAGGGACATATCGGGGCTGCATCCCGCAGACATGCAGTACCATAGAGGAGGAGAAGGCCCGTGGGCCCAGAGCCACACAGACATTCTGGGTGTTACTAGGATGGGACAGCGGCAGTGTGAGCTCAGCTGACAGCTGTGTATCCACCGATAACAGGGCCTGCCGTTCCTCTGCGTTTCCCCAGGGCGACGCGATGGACCCAACCAGGAGGGCCGGAAGGGGATTACTGTGTGAAACTAGAGGGATTCAGTTCAAGTCAGGATGCTGGCCCCATCTCCACGGGGTTCTTCCTTTGCTTCTTCCATGCCATTTAAAAAAATAAAGCCATGTGAAAAGTCAGGTTAATTTAAATGGCCAGGGATATCCTGCATGGGTTCAATATTCTTTGATCTTTGTGATGCTAATCACGAGTTCTGAATAGATGAGGCATAAAGGCAGCGGTAAGTAGCCTCTAAAATGATCAGGACTCAGGCTTTATTTTCATAACCAAACCGGGCAAATGAATGTAGGGAGCTCCTTCCGTGTATGAGACTCTGCCTCAAGCTCCATGGCAGGGACAGGGACAGGGACGGGAAGCCGCCTCCGTGCCACCCTCACCCGAGTACTTTGGCTGTGGAGCTGAACAGCAGGTCAAGCACAAGATTGGTTTCTGACTGTGCTTGCTTCCTGTGAGCTTGGACAGTGAGCGTCCTGAGCCACTGACCTGTTCCCTCCCCAGACAGCTGTAGTTTAAGAAAAGGTGTTACCTCAAACATTTACCTAAATCCAGCCAGTTTCGAGTGTGGATGGCAGAAAGCTGGCAGGTAGAGGGTGCTGAGTGGGAAAAGGCCAAGGGAGTCTGTGCGTGGCAGATGCATCTGGGGACAACGAGGTCACTGTGGGCAGGGGTAGAGGAGGACTTTGGGAAGACAAGAAAGAGGAGGTCACATGTAGGAATTGCCTATTCCATGAGGGGGTCATGTCCTGTGACTGTCATGGCAGCCCTGGGAGGGCCGGGTACCGGTACTGCCATTCTCACAGATGAATAAAGGGAGGCTCAGAGAAGTTTGAGGACTGGCCCAGGCTCGGATGCCAGGACCAGACTCTGGATTCTGGTTGGGCCGACCCTGATGTGGGCCTGGCGTGTGAACAGAGAACAGAACTGGGGGAAATGAGAGGGGTTGAAGAAGAGGGTCTAGGATGGTTTGTGCCTTTCTTCACAGGTCACCAGCACTGAAGTCCTGCTCTGCCTCAGGGGGGAGCACGGCAAGAGCCCGGGGGCGGGTGGAGGCCAGTTCAGGACTGGGAGGTAGACTAGGGGTCTAAAGGACTGGCTATGCAGGGATGAGGAGGAAGGGCTGGGTGAGCTTGCAGGGGCTGGGGCCCAGGAGAGGGGACACTGGGACTGTTGTCACCTCCCATGGAGCTCCCTTCACTGCTGCTGGGTCCCTCTTGGTCTATTTTTAGGGCACCTAGTGGGCTTCCTACCCCGAGGAGAGGGTGCTCCTGCAGCTCAGCCCCTGGGTGTGCCCTGTGGCCCCCGAGACAGCTAACAGTCCTGTAAATGACATGAGCCCGGGAAACAGGCCTAAAGCTGGGAACTCTGCTTCCTGCTCTCCGTGAACCCTCTGCTTGACCTCAGACCCTGGCGGAAGCTTCCAGCTGTCTGAAGTGTGTGAACTGCACCCCTGCTGTGTGTGCTGGGGTGGGAATGGAGGAGGCGGCCCTGCCTCAGATTCCAAAACAAAGCGTTAGAGAACAGTAGGTGCTAAACATGGAGGGATCAATGACATGTCTGACACATGTCCTCAAGGTAACATGCTAAGTGAACACGAGCACTAAATACAAGGACGAGGGTCGTTTCTGGCACGCTGACATGTGCCAGACACCATGTTGATGGTGACGAGCGTCCTCTCATTCACCCCTCCTGAGTCCTACCCCCATTCCTTCCTCCCTCCCTCCCCTTCCTTCCTCTCTTCCTCCCTTCCTCACCAAGTGCCTCCTAGGTGCGGGGCCTTGTTCTTGGTGCTCAGGGCACAGCAGTAAAGGAGACCACCTCGGTCCCTGTCCCTGTGGGGGAAGGCAGACACTTGTCCAGGAGGGGAACGGTTACTTACAAATAATGGTGGGGTTGGTGAGGGGATGGATGGGCCTAGAGGACAGTGTGCAGGGCACAGGCTCTTCCTGGAGACACTTGAGCTGCTGCCAGAGGGTCCTGATGATAAGGAGAGCAGCCAGGATGCAGTGAGTGCGCCTTGGGTACTAGAGTCTCTTTCCTGTGCTGCTTCTGAACGGAATCTGCATGACCGCCTCATGATCTCAGTGCTTCTGTCAGCCCAGGTGAGATACTTCTGGCTCACTGACCTGCCCAAGGCTATGTGGGGGTCAGCATGTAGGCTGTTGGGCTTCAGAGTGCACGTTCCTGACAACCACCCTGGGCCACCATCTAATCTAAGAAGGAGAAGCTAATGCAAATATGGGGCCTCAGGTGGTTGAGGCAGGAACCCAAGGAGAAAACCATGTGGTTGTCACCAGAATTAGATAAAATAGTTCCTAGGAAGCCAGAAACAGATAGGAAACAATTTGTTTTAACTTTATAAAGGATAGCTCCCCCAGAAACCAGGAACAAAGAGCATTCTTAAGGATGGAACTTTGGAAGCACCCCCAGGACAGCCAGGGCCAAAGCAAGGTCACCTGGCATGCCTTCTCCAGCTGTGGAATGGGGGCACAGAGAGGTCAGGAGACAGACCTGTGGTCGCGGACCAGCCGTAGTAGGGCAAGCAGGCATGAGAGCATCCTTTGAGGTGCTGGCCGACAGAGAACCACTGTACTTCCATCTTAGGCAGGAGGGCATATGAAAACAGTTAGAGGAAGATTCTTCTGATCCAGTGTCCAAAGATAGTTATCAGTCTTTGAAAACACAGGAACCTTCCTCTAGGCAAAGGATTACCCAGACCCCATTTGCAAATCAGATGGAAGTGGGGCTGCTGTTGTCTGACTCGGGGGGCATGGGAACCCTCTGGTCTCCTAGAGGATCCCTTAGAGCCTCCGGGGGTTCCACGGTGCTCGGTTTGAAACCCATGAGTTTACAGGTTGGCCTGGGAGGGAGGACAGAGGCCCAGCATAGAGGCGGTGAGGGTTTGCCCACTGGTAGCTGAGGAAGGAGGCAGAGTCCAGAGCCACTCCTGCTCTCCTGGTCTGGGAGATGGACACAGGGGCAGAGCCTCACCTGAAACAGAGCTGTTGCCAGTGGGGCAGGGGTGGGGGGGGGGTCTCCTCATCTGCTCCTTCAGAAGTAATGGCAAGGAAAGCCACAGGAGCAGGCCAGCCAGTGACCCAAGGAAGACTGGAATGTCCTCTGCTTAGAAGTCTGTCTGGAGTGTGTGTGGTACAGAGCTCAGCACAGGAGACCATCAACATGGACCTGCTCAATGGAGGGAAGGAGGGAGGCCTGAGCGGTGGCAACGAGCCACGCACCCAGAGTATTCGTGCCCCTTAAATTCCCATCAGCAGGCAGGCGGGGACATTTTCCCCCATGGACAACTGGCATTACCTCGTCTCAGGTACGGCGGAGAGGTTGCCCCAACACAAGATCCTCTTCCAGCCCCAGCCAAGCCTCTGGCCAGTCCTCTGGTAGGGGGCAAGGGCCTTAATGGGACTGGGCCTCGATTTTCTTGTCCTTGCAATGGGAATCACAGGAAGTCCAGCAGACAGAACTGCTGTGCAGTGAACCCGGGCACTGCCTGTCTAGGGCGTGGCGCTCTTGCCAGCCGGACAAGTGCAGAAACGAGGGGCAGGCAGAGATGGTCTTTGGAGCCAGGTGGGCCTGGCCAGGGCAGACCCCCACGAAGGGGCACTTCTGGGTGAGCAAGGAAGTGGTTAGGCGGGCCCTCTTTTCTGGCTCTGAATCCTGGGAGGGCTGTGGTAATCAGCTCCTCCTGAGAAATTCTCGCATCCCTCAGAGAGCGGTGATTTGCTTTGCCGGAGAAGCTCTAATGACAGGAGGGGCCCCGAGTAAAACCGCCAGCCTGGGCCTGCCTGGACGTTCCCCACTCCCCTCCACCCAGAAAGCCCTCTGTTCCTGGGGGCAGGCTGTGAGGACAGCGCTGGCTGCCTGAGGGCCCCTCCCTGGGCAGGACAGATCCCGTGGTCCCTGAGTGCCTCTTCCTCCTGGCTGCCCGCTCCCTGTGACCAGAGCTGGGAGCAGGACAAAGGCGAGGGGCTCAGGCCCTCGTGGCTCTTCTGTGGTTCAGGCTGAGGCCCTTTACTTCCTACAAGCTGAGCCTGAAAGCCACCAATGACATTGGGGACAGTGACTTTAGTGCGGAGATGGACGAGGTGACGATGCTGCAGGACGGTGAGCCAGCTGGGACCCAGGCAGGCGTGCAGACACGGGCATCTTCCATAGCTGCCGCCTTTGGACCCGCAGACATGGGCTCCCACAGAGAGGCCCCGCTTCATCCCGAGCCAGGAAGGGGTCACCCTGGGGAGGGAGGGCAGTGGCTGCTGAGCAGTGGGGTTCTGTGAGCAGCAGACAGCTCGGAGCACTCCGAAGCTTCTCTCTGTGAATCTACTTCAAGGGCTCACAAGTGGAACAGAGGTTCCTTTGATTGGCTTCCAAACCCCTACGATTCATTAGCATCCTAGAACTTGAATAATTTATAAGGTCAAAGGATAACCGGGTGTTTTTTTTTATAAGAATAGTTTTTTATTATGTTCATCATCATACAGTACATCCCTAGTTTTTGATGTAAAGTTCCATGATTCATTAGTTGCGTATAACACCCAGTGCACCATGCAATACGTGCCCTCCTTACTACCCATGACCAGCCTACCCCATTCCCCCACCCCCCTCCCCTCTGAAGCCCTCAGTTTATACTGGGTTTTGAGAGGTTTCCCCATTTTTCTCATTCACGAACCACTCCTCTGTTTTGCCGTTTGACAAAAGCACAGGGAAGTGATTGAGTTGAGATCCCCTGAAAGCTCCAGGTGGTTCTTACCCATTGTTTCCCACCTCAGGAGCAGACCCCAAGATCCCTTGTGCTTTTGGGTGCCGATCCTGCCAGGCCCAGTGGCAGGCCAACTTTTAGGAGAGGAAGGTCGCTCTTGCTTCAAGATGCTGGGGCTCAGATCCCAGGCTGCAAACCTGAGACCTCAGCTCACCCAGCAGCACTGGGTACTCATTCCCCACGTTTCCATCTTCCTCTTTTATAACCTGGGAGCATGGGTCCTAACGTGAGTCCTTGGGTGAGCTGGGGACCAACAGAGAGGTTCAGGGGGACCCTTCCAGCTTCTCGGCCTTATGCAGAGATTCCTCTTCTGCACACGCAAGGCGCCTGTCGCCAGGACAGACCCCCAGTGAAACTGGTTGTCTCTGTGGCTCATATTTTAATCTTACATTTAACACAGCTGGGGTTCTGTTTGGGAGTAGCACTGATTTTTAGCAGATGGAAGCAAACACAGCAAGCTGATTTTGTTGCCGAGTTTTTGAGGAAATTGCAAGCCAGTGAGCAGGACACCGCAGACTCCCTTTGCCCTTACAAGGCTCAGGCTCCAGCAGACCTGGCTTGTTTTGGAAAAAACAAAAACAAAAACAAAAACATTCAAGGGCCTCTCCAGGTTCCTAAAGCCTGTCTCAATCCTTTGATATTTAAATCCTTTCTTTTGATGCACCTATCCTGTTACCTTCCTCCTTAAAGATTTGCAGTTTCTCTTCACAGTTGACTGCCTTGTGTTTGCATGGTACCGCCCCCAGAACCACAGAGCCACTGAGCTGCACAGACTCCGGGGCTTGGGGGGCCCTGGGCTGGGGTGGGGCGGTGGGGGGGCTTTCCATGTGTGGGTGGTTTGCTGATAAACATTTTCTTGTTATGGTGGTTGGGATACTGAGAGGCCATCAATCCAGTGTGATCTGGAAAGCTAGGTAAGGGTCTACCATGGACTTCAGACAGACCAACAGGAGGCCAGAGAACATGCAGTAGAGGGCTCCCCAGAAGGCAGGATGGGGGGCTGCAGGTGTGCTGATACCGCCATGTCCCCGGTGCTGGGTGCCCTGGCAGGTGCAGAGGAGACTCACAGAGCAGGTGACCAAGAGGCCAAGTCTCAGATAGTCAAGTGGGTATGGGGTGGGGAGAACAGCCTCAGTCATTCCACTCAGTGACTCTTGCCAAACATTTGATATACCGTCTCAGGATCTTACAGTGGGCAGCCATGCAAGGGCCAACTCAGTATGCCTTTTGGGTTCAGTGGGAGCAGGGGTAGGGAAGGGGTGTCTGAGGAGGCCCGCGGGACAAGACAGATGGTGCAGGACTGAGTTTCCAGCGTGTAGGGCACGGCCAAGGCAGAGCCAAAATGACCTTGGCCCTTCAGAGAGCAGAGCTGAGCCCCACCATTGCCCGGAACATGCAGCTGTCCCTGCACCCCCAGAAGTCAGCCTCCCTCCCTTAGAGTCTGAAACCAAGAGCACTCTGGCCTGGGTTGACCCTCTATCCTGTTCAGAGCCTCTTTAAATTAAGTCCCTCCAATAAATGATGCCTCTCCTCCAGGGATGGGTGTGTGCCCCTGAGAAGATGTGGGAGAGCAGGAAGTCTCCCCAGAGGGTTCCCAGGGAAGACAGCCAAGCGCCTTTGTGTGTCTCCATGTGGGTCTGCAGGGGGGTGGGGGGGATAAAGGTGTGATGTTATCTTGTCATCGGCATCAGAATCTGGTCCCTTCTATCCTGGCAGAAACAAGCTCCACAGGCAGAGAAGGGCATCCACAGGGAAGGGAGGCCAAGGCCAGCATGTTGGTTTGCCGGTTTGCTTCCCCAGCAACCCCCCGAGCCAGTCTCTGGTCCTGCCTCCTCACCAGAACCAGGAGGGAACTGGCATTCCTGAGGAGCGGTAATGCATCCTCCCGCGTAAAGGATGAGAAGTACACCTCTACCCTCCCTGCTCTGTGGCCGTTGAAGCCCCCTCTCTAGAGGCAGCAGCTAGTTGAACACTTACAGAGCACTTATTTTTTTATAAGAATATTTTTTTATTATATTATGTTAGTCACCATACAGTACATCCCTGGTTCTTGATGTAAAGTTCCATGATTCTTTGGTTGCGTATAACACCGAGTGCACCATGCAATACGTGCCCTCCCTACTACCCATCACCAGCCTATTCCATTCCCCCACCCCCTCCCCTCTGAAGCCCTCAGTTTGTTTCCAGAGTCCATAGTCTCTCATGCTTCATTCCCCCTTCTGATTCCCCCCTTTCTTTATCCGTTTCTTCTCCTACCGATCTTCCTAGTTCTTCTGTTCCATAGATGAGGGGAACCATATGATAATTGTCTTTCTCAGCTTGACTTATTTCACTTAGCATAATCTCCTCCAGTGCCATCCATGTTGCAGCAAATGTTGAGAAATCGTTCTTTTTGATAGCTGAGTAATATTCCAGTGTATATATGGACCACAACTTCTTAATCCAGTCATCTGTTGAGGGGCATCTTGGTTCCTTCCACGCTTTGGCTATTGTGGACAATGCTGCTATGAACATTGGGGTGCATATGGCCCTTCTCTTCACTATGTCTGTATCTTTGGGGTAAATACCCAGTAGTGCAACTGCTGGATCATAGGGTCGCTTAATTTTTCACTTTTTAAGGGACCTCCACACTGTTTTCCAGAGTGGCTGTACCAACTTGCATTCCCACCAACAATGTAGGAGGGATCCCCTTTCTCCACATCCTCTCCAGCAATTGTTGTTTCTTGGCTTGTCAATTCTTGCCATTCTAACTGGCGTAAGGTGGTATCTTAGTGTGGTTTTGATTTGAATTTCCCTGATGGCTAATGATTTTGAACATTTTTTCATGTGTCTGTCTGTGCCATTTGTATGTCTTCATTGGAAAAGTGTCTGTTCATATCTTCTGCCCATTTTATGATTTGTTGATTTGTTTCAGCCCCAGGGCACGAGTGACGCAGCACCCGCGTGCAGCCCAGAAGCCCTGCTTTGTGCAGCCCGTGAGCAGAAATGTCTATTTCTCCATGAGAGACAGCTGTAAGACTTGCTGGAGCTCCTCCTCCTCCCCTAGAGCCGGAGCTCCCACTCCTCCAGCTCTTTGGCAGACAGCTCCATGGCCTGCTGCGAGTCGCTATCGAAATGGCTCCTCTCACTCGAGGCTCCAGGGCACAGGCCTTCTGAGCTGGTGAGCAGGATCTCCTGGATGGCCCTGTGGGGAAAAAGAGGTGGAAAAAAGCAGCCCATTACCAGAAGCATTACCAGCACCTGCATTTACCTGTCCCCTGAGAGCACACCATGCAGGGCACATTATATGCGCCCCACGGCCACATTGCCATTCAGTCCCCTGTGACTCTGGAGGGGTGGGTGCTGTGTATAGGTGAGAAATCCGAGGCTCAGGAAGGTGAACAAACCTGCTCAGGGTCTCCTCCCAGCTCCTTCTCCACTGTCTTCCCATTGATGTGTCCTAGGGCTCAGCCCAGGAAACAGGAGCTCTTTAAGGCCTGGCGTCTGTCTTGTCCACCTCTGGGTGATCGGCACCCTACACAGGACCTGGTCTTCTGCAGGTGATGGAGCCCACGTGAGAGAAGAAACAAACCCCAAATACATCCTGAAAAGGCCCTGCTGCTGCTCCCCCCGTCCAGGTGGCAGTCGCACTCCTCTTAGGAAGGTGCCTAATACAACACTGGGTCCACCCTCTGCTGAGGCCAATGTGTGTGATGTGATCTATTGCTAAGATTTTGTTTTGTTTTGTTTTTTGGGTTTTTTTGTTTTGTTTTGTTTTGTTTGGGGTTTTGTTGTTGTTGTTGTTATTGTTGTTGTTGTTGCTGCTGCTGCTTAAAAATGGCCTCAAAATCCACTTAGGAGAGTCTATAGCCACACAAAGGGAACTACACTTGAGTGACAGACTGTATGAGCCACTGCAAGTTTCAGAACAGCCAGATTAAATGTTGTGACCAATTGAGAAACACTGGTGTCTGTTATGAGTTGTACTCAGTGTGACCACAATACCGCCACTGTCTAGAAAACACACTCAAATCCTTAGATTTCAGATAATGCTGGGCCCCATGAAAGGCAGGGATTGACTATCCTACTAGGAAAAATCAAACTTGACATTTTCTAATGGAGGAGACATTTAAGTGGGCCAGCAGCCTTGAAATTACAGGTGGCGTTCACATTTTTAAACAAATTACGGGAAAGAAGGGGGTTTACAGGTGAAGCATTTCATTTGGAATGCAAATCTATATTTAAAAATAGTCTCTTCGTTTTGTTTGCTCTGATTTAGTAAATTACTCATATTTTTTTTATACTTCAGTTACCCGGCAGTTGACAGGTATTTATTTCTACAATATATCCTATTGACCACCTCCTGCTCTGGGCTTCTTGCGATTAGTTTGTTCTACTGGGCTCTGAACGGGGACAGCTGATGGACACGAATGCCAAGTTCCTTTGGTACAGCCGTCCGCCAGTCACAGAGCTGTCCGATGGCAACCACGGGGCTCCGAGCCCCATGTGCTCAGGGGCCAGGACAGCACGGGACAAAAGCCACTTTGTAGAGGTGATGGTCTGTTCCAAGGCTCTGAGATGTCTTTATAGAAAAGAGCTTACTTAGTTACTGGCAAGCCAAATGCCACATCTACAAAGGAAATGCTAAATTTCTGGTAGAATTTAGCACAGTAGAGAAGACCAATCTTTGGGTTGATTAAGTTAGTGGAGGGTGGGAAACAGAAGTTCTTGGGACCTTGAATCTCCATTTTGAAAGTCTCCCACCTCCCACCAAAGGCCCTACAGGAAGCTGGGGTTGTGAGACCTAATGGGCCTTACATCAGAGATCTTGAAGTTCACCTTTAACCTCCTATTTTTACAGAGGAAGAATGGGGAGGCAGCCATGCCTAACAGGGACACGTCATCCACTGGCAAACTGGGGTCCACAGACCTAGAGCCGGTGGGGGCCCTGAGACAAGCTCAGGGGATACAGCTTCCCAGAGGCAGGGGTGGGAGCCAGTTCCCATCATGTCCCCACACTGGTGAGGCTGGAAACTACAGAACACCAGGCAGCAAACTTCCATGTTCATTGGAAGACATTTGGAACTGTCACCTTTAAGGGTTCTTTCACTTCTTGAGATGTGTCACTTGGCAGTGGAGTGAAGGAAGGGTCCACAGCCACTTCGTCAATTCCTGCACATTCTGCATGCCTCACAGAGCCCAGGCTATGAAAGCCCCACTCTCGTCCCTCCTGGAGCAACCGTGTCAAGTCTGTCCTTTTTTTTTTTGTAAATTCTTTTTTTTAAATGATTTTTTATTATATTATGTTAGTCACCATACAGTACATCCCCGGTTTCCGATGTAAGGCTCAATGATTCATTAGTTGCATCTAACACCCAGTGCACCATGCAATACATGCCCTCCTTACTACCCATCACCGGTCTATCCCATTCCCCCACCCCCCCCAAGTCTGTCCATTTAACCCTCATAGAACCTCTAAACGTGCTCCTCACTCATGGTCAAATTGCACGCGAGTGGAGCTAATACCTACTGATGCCACTGAGCTGCCACATAAGGAGAGGCAGCAGGAACCTTCAGCGGTTAGGGGCCACCACTTGAGAGTTCAGGAAGCCCCCTCATGGCTGGTGTACACACCCCAACCGTGGCCTTCCTGTCCTGACTTCCCACCCAGCACCCCTGCTCCATTAGCAGCACCAGGATGGCTGGGGAGTGCCCCTGACCTGGCTCTTCTCCCCCTTGCTCCTTGCTGGGCAGCAGCTCTAGCCTGGAGGGGTCTCCATCATGTTCTGTCCTGGCTTACAAGTCCCATGGAGGCAGTCCATTTAGGACAGGGTCCCCTAGAGCCTCCTCTGGGTTTCCTGGCATGCCCACGCATGCCCTTCAGCCCCTCCCTTTTTAACGGAGTCCCTTCCAGTCCTCCCATCTTGCCAGGCTCTGCCCCCAGCTAGGCATGGCATCTGCCTCTCCAAGGCCATGTCTAGACCACAGTTTGCTTTGGATTCCATCATCACCAGGGCCCCTACATCTCCTGACCTCAAACCATCCCCTCTCTCCTTCCTGGTCTGGATGTGATGCTGGCACTCTCCTGGACAATCTTATCAACCTGGAGGAAGAAGATCAGCTGCACAGACCCCTCCGTGGACCACTAGCCCAGTGTGGCCACTTCTAGGCAGACCTCACCTCACTGTGGCCATGAACACAGACCAGGGCTTCTGCTCCCATCTCCTTACCCCATGACCCTCTGCCCTAGGCACTGCCCTCCCTCTCCCCAGGAAGGCTGCCCCATTCTGGCCTCAGGAACTTCCCTTGTTGACCAGAGTTCCCATGACGTTCTCATCGCTGCCCTTGGCCCGCCTGTTGCTGTGTTGTGCCTCTCTGGCCCAGCTCCAGCTAGGCTTCTGAACCCAACCCCCCAGCCTGGCTGAGCCCTCTCCACAGACCCGGTGAACACCCTTGCTGGGACAGGGCAGCCTTCCTTGCCAGTTCTCCCCTCTGTGACTTTTGTCTTCAATGCATGTTGCTGTTGGCAAAAGTACCCAAATTGGAAATAAGGCAAAGAGAGGTCAGAGTGTCCGGTGCTGTCCATGGCCCACCAACACTACTTCATTATCTAGGATAGAGGTGCCTTGAGAGGACTTTCACTGAGGATTAACACCTGGAATGTAGGGAGGACACATGTAACCCTGTGGGTATTCTGTCTGATAGGAGATGATCACTGTAGAAGAGATCACTCCCCAGGCTATGGTTTCTTGGCCCTGTCGTACAACACCCAGTTCTGTGTGTACCATGGAGGCCTTGCTGGGCCGCCCTTCCCCAAATGCCTGCAACGTTCAGCCCTGGAGGCTCTGCACCAGCCACGCCATCACACTGGCCCTCCTCAGAGAGCCAAGCTCAGGCTCCTTCCCACAGCTGGGCTCGGGTGGTCCGTGGTGCTCCCCCCAGGTAGGCACACCAACCACGTCGTGTCCTCTGACCTGCCACCGACCCTCGGATGCTGTCACGTGGCCTGGCGGGCAGGTCCCAGCTCCTGACACCAGTTCAGGAAACACCCCGCCCTTCCCAGCCCTTACCTGCCACTGGATCAGAACAGAGGAGGTGGTGTGTGGTGTCACCGAGACGAAACTTGGAGGCTCTCCCAGACCTGTAATACAAGAAAGAAGAAAGCGAGGATTACCTGGTTCTGCTTGTACTTGGCTGCCAGTCTGGAGATCTGTTCTCATCTCCTGCAGTCCCCACGTCAGCCCTGTGGATTGTAACCCACATCATAGAGTTCACAGCATTGAAATTTAGAGATTTTAAGTGGCTTGTCCAGAGTCACAACACGGACGTGTGATGCATCTGGGACAGGAATGTAGTTGGTTCCCTGAGGACAGAGGTCCCTGAACACCTGGGACCACTAGGTCATGCCCTGTACACAAACCAAGGGCTCTTCTCACTCTTTCTCAAAATATCCTGCCCCAAGATTTCTGCAGGAGACAGTTGATGCCTGAAAGAGTTTCCTGGGCTGAGGAAAGACCTCAAACCCTGACCTAGCCTCTTGCCTCTAGATTTTAATCCCTGACCCAAAATCCAATGCAGATGCTCCCAAAGTGAAGCCCCTCTGAAGGGCCGGGGGAAGCCCAACTGTGGCTGTCCTCCCCCAGCATCTTTGCACTATCAGCCTCCTCACTTGGAGCCTTCCTGGTGACCAGCTGACCACCCTCAGTGACCAGCGAGTGGTCTGCTCAGCTCACAGGTTGACTCGGAACCCAGGACACTCCTAAACAACTCTCACATGTCAGCTCTGCCAAGAATTATCTTCCCTTCAACTGACCAACCCTGGCTGAGCAGTTCCTGTCAATTAACTGGGAAAATGGCCATCTAGGCTGGTGCTCTGATAATTTAATGAATGGAGTCTGGGACCCTCAATGTCTGACTATTGATCTGAGCAGCCATCCGAGCAGCCTGGACTAAGATCTGGCTGACAATGGACAGGGGCTGCACTGGCTCTGAGTGGTCACCTTCTCTGCTCCTTCCCTCCCCTCCAAAATCCAGGCTCCATGGGCTCCTCATCTGTCCCTAGGCCCTGCAGTGGCAGGGGACAGAGCCCATCTCGTCTTAGAGCAAACCCTCCACACCACCCCAGGACTCTGATAATCCTCCAGGCCCTCCTTCCTCTGTCACTACTGAGTATTTTTCCAAAGAAAACAAAAATACTAAATCAAAAAGATATACGCACCCCCTATGTTCATTGCAGAATTATTTACAATAGCCAAGATATGGAAGCAACTCAAGTGTCCATCAATAGGTGAATAGATGAAGATGGGTTACACACACACACACACACACACACACACACACTGGAATATTACTCCGGCATAAAAAAAATAATGAAATCTTCCATTTGCAACAACATGAATGGATCTAAAGGGTATTATGCTGATTGAAATAAGTCAGTTAGAGAAAGACAAATGCCATGTGATTTCACTCATATGTGGAATATAAAAAAACAAAAGAAATAAACCAGAGAACAAATGCAGAGAACAAACTGGTGATTGCCAAAGGGAGGTGGGTTGGGCATGGGTGAAATAGATGAAGGGGATTAAGAGGTACAAACTTCCAAATATAAAATAAATAAGTCATGGAGATGAAAAGTACAGCATAGGGAATACAGTCAATAATATTTTGGGACACCTGGGTGGCTCAGTCAGTTAAGCATCTGCCTTCAGCTCAGGCCATGATCCCTGTGTCCTGGGACCAAGTCCCACATCCGGCTCCTTGCTCAACAGGGAGCCTGCTTCTCCCTCTGCCTGCCACCCTCCCTGCTTCTGCTCTCTCTACCTCTCCTTCTTCGACAAATAAATAAAATCTTTAAATAAGTAATAATAATATTTTAGTAACACTGTATGGTGACAAATGGTGACTGCACTCGTCATGGTGAACACAGTAACATATAGAATTATCAAATCAATATGTTGTGCACCTAAAACTAATATAACATCACGTGTATATCAATTATACTGGATGTATTTCAATTATACTTCATAATAAAAAAAGAAAAAATATACGACGATGAATTATGGTCAGCTCAAAAACATTTGCTAAAAGCAAGATTTCAAATTAATCATTTTCTTGATACTGGAGTAGAAAGAATAAAAACTGGAAAAGATGGTGAGCTGGCGATCTCTCTCGCTAGTAAATTCCAACAGCTGCTCATTAGCTCATCTTTTATGTCTTTAACCCTAGCATCTGGATGTGTTTCTGAATGCTTGCATGATCACAGACTGTAGTGTTTATCTGTGATATCCAAGTCCCTACATTTCAGGTGATACATTTCTATTTATAGTTTTTCCCTGCAGAAGCCTCAACAAAAGCAAAAATGACAAATTTTGGGGTGTTGCCAATTAATCAATCAACTAATATTGTGGTTAAATGTACATAGCATAATATTTATCATTTTTACCATTCATAAATGTACAATTCAACATAAATGTACAATGTTGTATAATTACCATTACTGTTATCTATATCCAAAACTTATTCGTCATCTTCCACTAAACCACTCTACCCATTAGACAATAACTCTCCCTTCTCCCCTCTCCCAGTCACTCTATTCCACTTTCTGTCCCTATGAACTTAACTATTCTGGGTACCTCATGTAAATGGAACCATCTAATACTTGTCCTTCTGTGTCTGGCTCATTTTACTAAGCATAGTGTTTTCAAGGTCCATTCATATGATCACATACTTCAAAATTTCATTCCTTTGTGTGGCTGAAAAATATTCCATTATATATATTTCTTTTTTTAAAGTCTAATTTATCTAAGTAATCTCTACACCCAACATGGGGCTTGATCCCACAATGCTGAGATCACAACCCTACTTGAAATCAAGGTCCAACACCCAACTGATTGAGTCACCCAGACACCCCCATCCTAGTAGTTTTAAAGTCATATATCATTGTGGTTTTGATTTCCACTAACAGGCACCAGTTTTTTTTTTTAATTATATTTATTTTTTAATTCCAATACAATTAACATACAGTGTTATATTAGTTTCATTGTATAATTTAACAATTCAACAATTATTTATTTTTTTAAAGTAGGCTTCATGCCCAGCATGGAGCCCAATGTGGGGCCCAAACTCATGACCCCAAGATCAAGACCTGACCTGAGACCAAGAGTCAGACACTTAACCAACTGAGCCACCCAGATGCCCTACAATTCAACAGTTCTGTACATTTCTCAGTGCTCGTCATGATAAGCTTACTTCCCATTACCTATTTCACTCGTTCCCTGCCCTCCCTCCCCTCTGGCAACCATCAGTTTCTTACCTATACTTAAGAGTTGTTTTTTTGGGGCGCCTGGGTGGCTCAGTCGTTGAGCATCTGCCTTCGGTTCAGGGTGTGATCCCAGAGTTCTGGGATCGAGCCCCGCATCAGGCTCTTCCGCTGGGAGCCTGCTTCTTTTTCTCCCACTCCCCCTGCTTCTGTTCCCTCTCTCGCTGGCTGTCTCTCTCTGTTAAAATAAATAAATAAAAAAATCTTTGAAAAAAAAAAAGAGTTGGATTTTTGGTTGTCTCTTTTTTTTCTTTGTTCATTTGTTTTTTTCTTAAGTTCCACATAGGAGTGAAATCATATGGTATTTGTCTTTCTCTGACTGGCTTATTGCACTTAGCATTATACCCTCTAGTTCTACCTATGTCATTGCAAATGGCAAGATTTCATTCCTTTTTATGACTGAGTAATTTTCTGTTGTATATAAGTACCACATCTTTATTCATCTACCCATGGACATTAGGACTGCTTCCATAGCTTGGCTACTGTAAATAGTGCCACAATAAACATAAGGTGTGTATATCTAATTCGGAAAGATACATACACCCCTATGTTGACTGCAGCATTGTGGTACAATAGCCAAGATATGGGAGGCGCCAGTCTTAACTTAGGAAAGAAGTGTTTTATGACTGTGATTTAGGAAAATACTTCAGCGGCCTTTTTGGTTATGAAAGGCAAAGCCCAGAGCATAGCCTGGAATGGAGAACTGAAGACAAAAGAAGCTAAACTGCTCCAATAACAAAATCATCTGAATTTCTGATTTTCACCTGGTGCTTGAAAAACACATGGCGGAGGCCTTGAGATGGGAGCACGATACAAGAGCTGGGAGAATGGCTGTGTGGGGAGGAAGTTGACCCCAGCCTTCTGGCATCAGAAGGCTCATAAGATGGACCGTCAGTGCTATCTGGCATTTGGGGTTCTCTGATTTTCTGTGATATGCTCTAATTCCAAACCCACTCCCTGCCCAAGTCCTTAGTCCATACCATAGCCTAGATAGTTTGTAAATAACAAAAATGCTCGCTCACAGTTCTGGAGGCTGAAAAGTCCAAGATCAAGTCAGCATTGTTAGTGAACCCAAGTTTCGCTGCACGTCACCTGAAAGATCATCATAGAAGAGTTTCGATTGGAAAGGAATTTGAGCTTTATTCAAGAGACCGGCAACCTTGGGAGAAGGTGGGCTCCTATCCAAAAGCCAACTCTGAGGTTTCCGCCTGGCCCAGGCATTTTTAAAGGGGTTTAGGGTCATTCATCAGCAAAGGGGGTAGAGTGGCCTGCAACATTTCTTCATCATGTGCAGACTCCATGCCAGCTACAAATGTTGCTTCAGTGCTCCGGGGTTGTGCAAGGGGATCTGGTTCTTGTTCCATGATGTGCAGGAGTCCTCTGTTCTTTCTGCAAAGGAGGGCATGCCAAGGGAGGTCAGTAAAGTCATTTGTGTGACCTAAAAGAAAGAAAAACATTTTGGTCAAAAAAAAATTGCTAGGCTGATCAGAAAACCTAGGTGGCTTCAAACAGACTTGCTGACCTCTGTGGCCTGGGAAAGTTCTGTTTCTTCATTCCTTAAGGTGAGTGGCCTGCAAACCTCAAAGCAAGGCAATTAGTTCTGTTACAGGTCAAGAGCCTTAGGTCAGCAAGTAAGGACTGTGTTCACTTGAAGCAAGTTACCCCTTAAGCCCAGAAGGAGTGCTGTTAGGGCATCATGGTCATTTTCTGGTGAGCTCTGCCTTCCTTGTTCATAGCTGGTACCTTCTTACTTTGTCATGGTGGAAGGGACAAGGGAACTCTGTGGGATCTCTCTTTTTTAAATTTAATTTAATTAATTTTTAAAAGGTTCTATTTATTTATTTGAGAGAGAGACTGAGAGAGAACACGAGCAGAGCAGAGAGAGAGGGAGAAGCAGACTCCCAGCCAAGCAGGGAGCCCAGTGTGGGGCTCAATCCTAGGATTCTGGGATCATGACCTGAGCTGAAGGCAGATGCCCAACAGGCTGAGCCACCCAGGTTCCCCTGTGGGATCTCTTTTGTAATCCCATTTATGAGGGCTCCACCTTCATAACCTAAACACCTCCAAGACCCCACCCCCTAATGCCATCACATTGGGAGTTAGGATTTTAATATATGGATTTAAGGGGCCATAAGCATTCAGACCATAGCAGGGATTATGCACAATAATGCATAATAGGGGCATCTTGGACAATAAAGGAAGGGGGGTCGTGTCAGATGTTTGAGGTGATTCAGCCTAAACCTATAACCCCGGCCTCAGGAGTGTTGAGGAAATCACCAAGGGTAATAGGAAAACATATGGGAGAAGTTCTGAACAAGAAGTGAACATTTGAAGAATCACTGGAGATGTGCAAGAAGGCTCAGGACATCCCATGGTGAAGATAGAATGAATTCTGCTCTTGCCTGCCCAGGATCTATTCCCCTCCTACCAGTTATAGCAGGTGACCCGGGGGGGGGGTGGAGTCACCATCCTTCCAGGTTTATAAGGTAACACACCTCATTCCTAGCGCCACCAGTGAACACATGCCCCAGATGTGACCAATCAGCATCAGCCATCCCTCTGGCTACAGTGATTGGTTCAGAACCTGGAGCATGTGACTCAGAGCTAGACCAATGGGAATTATACCAAAGCCCCCCCCCCTTTTTTTTGCCTGAGTTGTTGAAGGCCATTTTGGGTCTCTGTTGGGATGATGAAGTCAACACGGAAGGAAAGAGATCTGAGAGGACCACAGTGATGGAAACAGTGGAAGTCTCGTGACACTGAGCATCTAGCCTGGGACTCCTGGGCTACATTTTGCAGTCACGTGGAACTCACGTGCAGTCATGCAGTCATGTAAGCCAATCGATTTCATTTCTTGCTTTAGCTTGTTTGTTGAGTTGGGTGGCTGTGATTTTCACCCGAAAGGGTCCTGACACATGGTGGATCCAGAGAAACCTGAGTGGAAGAAGTACTCCAGTCACCTGAGCAAACGGAATGGCTGTCTCTGTTGTTCACCTGTCTGGTCAGCTAACACTGCTCTCTCGCCTCCTCCCTCTGACAGGGGCAATTCATGGCAGTGTGTGTTATCATCAAACAGGGATCCCCCCAGGGATCCTTCATGTCCTTTAGACTCTTTTTCTTGTTTGGGCTTTGAAGATTACGTTTTGAAAATGTTAAAGCTCCGGCAGAAGTGGACTGTCAGATTGATGACAAGGGACTGGCTTCCAAAAATGTTATGTATTTTAAAATACAGCTGCAAAATGTATATTTTCAGCTACATTTTGGGAAGAGAAACAAAGGTCTTCTCCTGCACCATTTGTGCCTTCCGTTGTTGATGAATGTTCCGATGTTGCCTTTTTTATTTCCCTCAAACAAAATCATGTTTATGCTCTTGTGTCCTGAGACAAGGTGAAATTTAGTTCTGTTCACATTTTAAAACCATCAACTCTGGCAGCTTTTACCTTCTGCCCATCTGAGCACACCTACTTTGAGCGTTTCCAAAGTTACATATTTTGTTTGACACCAAGTCACAACTGTATTCCAGAGACTTGTGTCCCTGGCCAGGGAGTTTTTTGTGCAAATGAAGCTGCTGCTGCTTTGTTGTTGTTGCAATAATGTCCTTTCAGAGTTGGTGTTAAGACCAGGAACTAACTCCGGCAACAAGTAAACCATTTGGAATCTGCCACCAAACACTTTTCCCCAATCTATAGGAAACAAACACAAGTTCATTTGTCTCATTTTCTAGGCTTTGGAATTTGTGTGGAAAGGGTGCACTCTTGCCCAGGGAGAGGGCAGGGTGGGGTAAAGGATCCTTGAAAAAATTACCCTGATATTTACATTAGCTGGATGCTCAGTATTTCCTTAGGGGCTGTGGCACGTAACTTGTCTTTGCCTCAAGACCCTAGTATTGACACTTCCACTGAAATGGGGACTGAAGGGCACACTTAACTCTAGATCTGAAGGGGTTAAATGAGACATTTGCGATACAGCAGAATTCACAAGCGATTGCTTCATGCTTGGATTATGTGACTTGAAGCCAGTTTTTTTTCTCTGTACATTCTAGGGTCTGGAAAAGCGCCACGACCCCATCATTTTCCTTACCACATGCTTCTAACTTTCCTTTTGGAAAATCTGTTTATTTTCCTCTCTCTGTACCCTGAACTGCTCCAGGCAAAAGTAGAATGAGGTAGTTACAAGCATAGACGCTTGAGCCAAGATGCTTGGGGTCAAGTTCTCACTCTGCTTCTTTCTAGCTATGTGACTTAATCTCTGTGGGCCTCAGGTCCGTTTTCTGTAAAATGGGTGTGATAATAGATATTCTGCCTTGTAGGGTTGTTGCAAAGGCTAAATGAGATGATGCTTCTGCATGGCGAGTACTTCCCAGACCTGGAACTCACTGCTGGGCCAGCGGTATGCTTAGCCTTCATCCAGACTGTGCAGTTCGTTATAGTAAGGATGTGAATTTGTATTGATGTGTGTTAGTTTCTATGTGATGACAAAGACTAAATACACCATGTGTCTCACATCTGCAGAGCGAGGCTTGATGCAAGTCCTCTAGGAGTCTAGTAATTTGGTAGAGTCAGTCCAAAGAGAAAGAGGCGCTGCCTGTTCGAATGGCCTGGACATCTAGCAGGAGGGCGGGTCAGGATTAGAAGTGCAGTTATGGAGACCTGCCTGTTCTCTCTGCCTTACTCAGTCCTTGAGCTCAGGCCCCAGAGTATATCTTTCTCCACTAGGGGACAGGAATTTGGCAGACTGACTCAGGCTTTGAGCCCTCGTTTGGCTTCTCTGAATAAGCAACAAATATGATATCCCATGCAATATTAGGAATGTCCTTTTACTAATTGTTATTCATTGTTTATGTGAAATTAAAATTAAATGAATGTCCTGCACTCCTGATGGAAGAAATTTATAGTCCAGTTAGAGAAATAAGACATTCACAAGTCACCAGAAAATGAAGTACAATACGCTGAGCATCAGTAGTTCAAGGGTGGGTCGCCTGGGTGGCTCAGTCAGTTAAGCATTTGCCTTTGGCCCAGGTCATGATCGCAGGGTGCTAGGATCGAGTACTGCATTGGGCTCCTTGCTCAGTGGGGAGTCTGCTTCTTCCTCTTCCTCTGCCTGTTCTCTCTCTCTCTCTCAAATAAATAAATAAATAAATAAATAAATAAATAAATAAATAAATAAAAAAATCATTTTAAAAAGTCAAGGGTTGTGAGAATTTGGAGGTAGAAATTATTATATTTAATTGTAAATGGCCTGCTATTTTAGTACTGTACAAATATATGTGAAGTTACTAAGTGGAGAAAACAGGCTATTTTCAGTATTTTTTTTTTTTTTAGATCTTACCCATTCATTTGACAGAGATAGAGACAGCCAGTTAGAGAGGGAACACAAGCAGGGGGAGTGGGAAAGGAAGAAGCAGGCTCCCAGCGGAAAAGCCCAACATGGGGCTCGATCCCAGAACTCCAGGATCACGCCCTGAGCTGAAGGCAGACGCCCAATGACTGAGCCACCCAGGCGCCCCCTATTTTCAGTATTTTTATTGTTTTTCTTCCTCCCCTGGCCCTTTTGCGTACTCCACATTATTGCTCCACCTCCACCTGACAGACATTTGAGAAAACTTTCCTGTTCCCAGGACTGTTCCAGGCACCAGGGGCAGAGGGGTGAACCAGATAGACATTGTCCTGCCTTCATGGAGTTCACAGTTTGGAGGGAAGACAGGCAACAGCAGGGGAACATTAAAGAACAGAATCACTTGATATAGTAATGACAACTATAGGAGAAGGTGGGCTGAGTGTGGAGGCTGTGTCGGGGGCTCCGGAAAGGGCATTCTGAGGAACAGACCCTTGAGTGGAGGCCTCAGTGGTGTATAGCTGCCTTCTGTGCACATGCCCCAGGGAAAAGCATTGCAGGCAAAGGGAACAGTAAAAATCCTGAAGCAGAAAAACAAAAATGAGGCCGAAGTGCCTGGGGCATTATTACACACGGTACATTAAATAATAGCTTATTCTCCTTTTTTCCCTAATCCTTTTATTGAAGTGTGTATGCGTTTAAACTGAAATGGTTAAATGATATGGCAGCTAAAGAAAGAAAATAAAGCTAGGCATTGCAATAATCCACGAACTATTAGGTAGACTATAATGATTTTTAGGGTCCATTTTAAGCCCACTTTTCTAGGATGTATTTTCCAAAATAATTCCAGAATAATCTCAGTCACTCATAATGCATCATGTCATTTACATGTATTATCTCATTCAACCATCTACCAATGTAGAAGCAAATGCTCTTACTATCATCCCCATTTTATAGATGCAAACACTGAGACCAGAAAGGTGATCTAATGGGCAGGAAGACTGAGATTGGAGGCCTTGTCACTATGCTGTACTACTTTTTTCTTTTTTTAAGATTTCATTTATTTATTTGAGAGAGAGAGAGAGAGAGCACAAGCCGGGGAAAGGGAGAAGTAGGCTACCCTCCAAGCGGGGAGGCCAACACAGGGCTCAATCCCATGACCCTGGGATCATGACCTGGCCCCGGGATCATGACCTGAGTTGAAGGCAGACACTCAACCAACTGAGCCACCCAGGAGCCCCAGCTTCTTTCTGTTTTTAAAGACAGCAGGTACCCATGGATATTAGGATGCACTCACTAATTGACCCACCATGAAAAATGAGTCAGGTCCCTGATCTTGGCTAAAGAGAAGCTTTCTCCTTCCTTCTTGCAGGCAGAGGTTTGTTGCACGCCCTACATTCCAGCATTTCCCAGGGCAGATATCTACAAAAGAACTCTGCCAGCCTAATGGCAATATTCTTTGTGGATGCCTAAACTCAGTATTATTGTTGCTGATTATTATTATTGTTGCCGTTATTTCTTATGTCATCTATAACAATTTTGAATTCTGTAACTCTGTGATTGTTGAATATGTGTCTTTCTAACTAGCATGAAAGTTATATGAGAGCAGGGGAGTGAGAGGCATCTACTATTTTTTCTTTAAATAAATGAAGACAGTTCCCTTTGGGACATCCTGAGTTTGGATTGTTCCACCTAAAAATAAAACAATCAGATATTTTACCAGCAAAAATGCATTTATTTGGGATTAACAGAGATTACAATTCAGGACCTGCAAGCTATGGCAAAACCATAGCCAAGTTCAACAAACAAAGGAGAGGGACTTATTTTATGGCAAAGAAGGAGGAAGTTGGGAGAGGCTGTTTTGAAGGAAAGTCCATTGCAGAAAAGCAAGAATTGGGGGTGATGACAGTTTCTCATTGTCTGGGTTGCAGGGGTAGTCAATT
The DNA here is from genome assembly GCF_023065955.2 of Ursus arctos. Taxonomy (NCBI): domain Eukaryota; kingdom Metazoa; phylum Chordata; class Mammalia; order Carnivora; family Ursidae; genus Ursus; species Ursus arctos. The sequence continues at coordinate 63,224,544 of NW_026622819.1, forward strand.
TCTTATAGGACATGCAATGTACATCTTTTCCTGCTGGGGCCTGTAATTGATGATTCTTTCCTGTTGAGGATTCTTCTGTTGGGTCTGTAATTGACAATCCTTCCTGTAACTGACACTGAGTGCTGTGATTGTCCCTTCCAGCTTCCCCCGAGTTCGCTTTGACAAGGCTTCTCTTTATTTTCACAGACTATGACAATAGAGAGTTGAAAGAATGCTTTTCCATCTCTTTGCATCACATATCCATTGTGAGGTAAACAGTGTTAACCCCACTATAAATTAAGCCTTAAAAATGAGGTGTAACGTTAAGCCAAACACTTAACTAAGCTCTGTTTGCTCATTTCTTTTTTTTTTTTTTAAGATTTTATTTATTTATTTGACAGAGATAGAGACAGCCAGCGAGAGAGGGAACACAAGCAGGGGGAGTGGGAGAGGAAGAAGCAGGCTCATAGCAGAGGAGCCTGATATGGGGCTCGATCCCAGAACGCCGGGATCATGCCCTGAGCTGAAGGCAGACGCTTAACCGCTGTGCTACCCAGGCGCCCCTGTTTGCTCATTTCTTAAACAACCCTTCACGGCACGTGTTATGTTATTGTTCTAAGCTCTGGGACAGAGCAACGAGCAAGAACGAAATCGCTGCCTTGGGGCACCTTACATTCTAGGGAGGATAGCAGGTACTCAGGAAATACCAAGTGTACATTAAATGTATAAGGTAAACAGGGATGAGTTAAGAGGGAGGGGGGATGAAAGAGGGAACAAGAGTAAGGAGAGTGTATGTATGTTGAGTGAGTGGGAAGGCACATATTGCATGGAGCACTGGGTATTATACGCAAACAATGAATCATGGAACATTATATCCAAAACTAAGGATGTACTGTATGGTGACTAACATAACACAATAAAAAATTTTAAAAAAGATTCAAAATGAAGTAAGTTTTGCTAAGAGAGCCACTCCAACTAGAGTGGAAACGAGGACACAGAAGTAATGCATCTGCACATCTCCTCTTTCAGTTTCTGAACACCACGAACTGTGGACTCCTGGCACTTGTAACTGCTCAGCTACAACCGGACCACCTCCTCCAACACAGCCTTCTACTTTGGACTGAACTAGAGACAATGTAACAACTGTTAGCGGCCAGCCCTCACCACAGTTCTTTCAAAACAAGTGCCTGTGTTTTTCCTTCATAGACCTGCTCTCCCTGCTGAAAATAAGGGGCACACCAGATTTCTCACCAATCCTTGTCTCCCAGATGACCGTCCCTACTTCCCCAAATTGAGGTTTCAGGTGTTTTCCAGCATCTACTCTTGATGGACACGAATGATGTGCAAATGCAGAGCCCACTCGAGGCTATTGACACATCATCAGGTTATGGCAAATACCAGAGGAAACATGAAAATGACAAAGTACACTTCAAGTTAAATTGAGGTTCCTGAAATTGAGTTGTTTCCATTTACATCTTTTTGGAGGGGCACCTGGGTGGCTCAGTTGTTAAGCATCTGCCTTCAGGTCAGGGCGTGATCCTGGAGTCCTGGGATCGAGCCCCACATGGGGCTCCTCCACTGGGAGCCTGCTCCTTTCTCTCCCACTCTCCTGCTTGTGTTCCCTGTCTCACTGGCTATCTCTCTCTCTGTCAAATAAATAAATAACATCTAAAAGAAATAAAAATAAAACAAATAAATCTTTGTGGAAACTTTAGTTCACAAGAATCAGCTCTGGGTTTTATAAATATAATTTATACTTTGACATCACTTCAGAAATCCATTCATTGTGATCCATCACAGCCTATAAGGTACTCTAAATACCTATACTTACATTCACACCACCACCACCAACAAAAATCCTCTCAAAGGCATAAACTAAGAATAGTTGTTATCCAACATTTGCCAAAGTGACAGCGATTACTTGATGATATTATCCAAAAATTAACTTCTTAAAAGTATCCATTTAATGACATATTTCATAAAGTTTTACAAAACTGTGCCAGAAAAATGATCTGTTTAGGTATCAATTGGATAAAATGGCATGATTGCATTACCCCTAGAAGCAAAAGGATGGCTTCGTCATGTGTAAATTTATGCTGTTACTCATGGATTCTTTAATCCTATTATGTTATCTAAGCCATAAAATACTTTAAAGAAAATCATTTCTATCTTTCTTGCCTAGAACTGCTTATTATCTCTAGCTTTCTGCCCACAGGGTTCTGAATTTTCATTTTGCAAGGGATCACACAGAGCATGTTGCTGGTCTGGCAGATGGTTACAATTTATGTGGTCCCCTGCATGACAGCTCTAGGGAGTGGGTGGACAAGGGGTGAAACCAGCAGAGAGGTGTGGGGTCCAAACACTCAGAGTGCACAGACTGACCTCAGCAGCCAGAGGGTCCTGCCCAGCTGGGACCTGCCTCATCTTATGAGTCCATGCAGGACACCCACTGCAAGAGTAGCCTGGCCCCATGACCTGCACACACACCACGGGAGGCCCCATCCAGTGGTGGGGAGGACCTGCTGTCCACACAGAACTATCCACATTACACAATGGAAATTTAGGATGGAGGGCAGGAGAGAGGGAGGTCAATGCACTAAGGACCTTTATAATCTGAAACACAGGAGAAATCCAGTGTTTCCAAGAATGTCTTTCTATCCCCTGCAGAAAGGAAACTTGGAATCCAAATTAATGAAATTTATTGGAAAATGAGGGAGATATGTTTGCATACTTAGCTTGTGGCTCAGGCAGTCCTCCCCTGAGACATTAGTGTCACTCTTGGCTTCAAAGGGCTCCTTGGAAGGAAAACAGGGACATCCTGGGGATCTTATTTATTTGAGAGAGCAAAAGAGAACAAGACAGAGTGCACAAGTGGGGTGAGGGGCAGAGGGAGATGCAGACTCCCCACTGAGTGGGGAGCTTGATGCTGGGTTTGATCCCTGGAGTCCAGGAGCCTGACTTGAGCTGAAGGCAGATGCTTAACTCACTAAGCCACCCAGGAAACCCAGGAAAGACTTTTTTAAACAGTGTTTTACTAATAAAAGTTTTATAGAATAGCAGATGTAAAAAGAAAATTTAAGTCTCCTATGTGTCCCTGCCAGGGGTATCTTTTTTTTTTTTTGTTAGTTAACATACAGTACAGTATTGGCTTCTGGAGTAGAATTTGGTCATTCATCACTTACATACAACACTTAGTGCTGATCTGTGTCCTCCTTCATACCCATCATCCATCTACCCAACCCCGACCCACTTTCCTCTATCAATGCACAGTGTGCAGAGCTGCCTTGGGCTCTGAAAGTTCTAGCATGAGCCATCGCCACGGCAACCTGATGATGATGCACACCTTCCCTTCCATTTCTACTGTCACTCTGTGAGCCCAGCCCTTGCAGTTTGGTTAACAGGTGTGAAGCTCCCCACGATGGGAAATCTGAACTGTTTTTCTACAGGTATGTTCGTGTCAATTTTCTGAATTCCTTCTCTCAAGTTGGCTGCCTCACTTTTAGAGAAATTTGTTTCTTTTTTAAATTTTTCTTTTCATTTCCACACTCCAATTTGTCCACAGTTTCAGATGAAAATTCTAGGTTTTCCATATTAGTTAATTTTGATTTTTCAATGAAACTGGCTTCCTTAAATAGCTTCTAAATTCAGAAAATTGGACTGTTTCTGAATGACAATTTTGTCCATACTCATACACAGAACACACGAAGGGAATACACCACACTGCTCTCAGTGGATCAGGAGGATCTTGATGCCATCCCAGCAACCCGTGATAGGGAAAGGAATTCCAGAGCAACTCTTCTCAATGTAGATGATAAAATCTGAAAGCAAGTGTGAGCAGTCCAAATCCAGAGCTTTACAGAAGGAGAAAAAAAACCAGGGACATTTGAAGGCCCCCTGTGCCCCAACACTGGGGGCCATGCTCCCCCTCCCCCACGTACTCACCTCAGCCCGCCGCTCTGCTCCCCGCACAGCCAGCGGATCGGGCCTGTTAGGCTCCTGGGGCCTAACCCTAACCCTAGGTCAGTCGACTAGGGGTCCCTCCGCAGGGGCCTGGAGCCACAGTGCCAGGTATAGGGGACCCCTGACCACAGCGCTGGACTCAGCCTGCCCACCTGCAGCCAACTGGTCCCCTCAGGGCGCCGCCGAGCATGCAGGACTCAGTGTTCAGACGAACATTCAGGAAAACCGGCAGGGCCCCCGAGCCCCCAGCGACTTCGACGGCCCCCAGCGTCACAACACTTGGGACCATGCTACCACTACCCTGCGTCATCACCTCTGCCCACCGCTCCAATCGCAGCACAGCCAGCGGATCGGGCCTGCCGGGCTCCTGGGGCCTAACCCTAACCCTAGATTGGCCACCAAGGGGAGCCTCCCCAGGGGCCTGGCGCCGCAGCGCCAGGGATTGGGGACCCCTGAGCCCAAGCGCTGGACTCAGCCTGCCACTGTGCAGCCCCCCTGGGGCCCTCGGGGTGCTGCCCAGCATTCAGGGCGGGAGAATGGCAGGGACCCCCGAGCCCCCAGCAAAATTCGATGGCCCCCCATGCCACAACGCTTGGGCCCACGCTCCCCCTCCCCGACACCTTCACCTTGGCAAGCTGCCTTGCTCACCACCCAGATGGAAGATCGGGCTTGTTGCGATCCTGGGGCCTAACCCTAAACGTCGGTTGGGGGCTGAGGGGCCCTTTACTAGGGGCCTGGCGCAGCACCACATAGGACTGGGGAACCCCGAGCCCCAGCAGCACTCAGCTTACTACCAGAAGGCCACCTGAATCCCTAGAGGTGACGCCGAGCATTCAGGGTGGGAGAACCGGCAGAGGTCCCAAGACCCCTGTCACCCTCGACGGCATCCTAGGACACAACGCTTGGGCCCATGCTCCCCCTGCCCCATGCTCTCACCTTGGTCCACCGCCCCGCTCGCCCATCAGCTGGCATATCGGGCCTGCCGGCCTTCTGGGGGCTAACCCTAACCATAGGTCAGCTGCCAAGGGGCCCACTCCCAAGGGGCCTTAGCGCCACAGCGCCTAGAATTGGGGACCCTGAGCCCCAGCACCTGACTCAGGCTGCCGCCACGCCACAACCTGGGCTCCTCTGGGTGCTGTAGGGCATTCAGGATGGGAGAAGAGGCAGGCCACTCTGAGCCCACAGCGACCTTCAAAGGCCCCCCCGGGCCACAACACTTGGGCCCACGATTCCCCTACCCCGTGCTCTCACCTCGGCCCCCTACACTGCTCGCCACACAGCCAGCGGATGGGGCCTGACGGCCTCCTGGGGGCTAACCCTAACCGTAGGTCGGCCCCTGAGGGGCCCCTCGCAAGGGGCCTGGTGCCGCAACGCCGGGGATTGGGGACCCCCAGCCCCAGCACCGGACTCACCCTGCCGCCCCTCCGCCACCTGGGCCCCTAGGGGCACTGCCGGTCATTCAGGGAGGGAGAACGGGCAGGGCCATCCGAGCCCCCAGCGACCTTCAAAGGCCCCCCGCGCCAAAACGCTGGGGCCCACACTCCACTCGCCAGCACCCTCACCTCGGCCCGCCCATCCGTTCGCTGCACAGCTGGCAGATCCTGCCTGCAGGCTTCCTTGGGACTAACCCTAACCATAGGTCTGCCCCCGAGGGGCCCCTGTCAAGGGGCCTGGTGCCGCAACACCTGGGATTGGGGACCCCCAAGCCCTAGCGCTGGACTCGCCCTGCCCCCCCTGCCGCCACCTGGGTCGCCAGGGGCGCCGCCGGTCATTCAGGGCAGGAGACCGGACAGGGCCGTCCAAGCCCCCGGCGACCTTCGGAGGCCCCCTGCGTCAAAACGCTTGGGTCCACGCTCCCGCTCGGAGCGCCCTCACCTTGGTCCACCCCTCCGCTCTCTGCACAGCCTGCGGATTGGGCCTGCCGACCTGCTGGGGTCTAACCCTAACCCTAGGTCGGCCCCCGAGGGAGCCATTCCAAGGGGCCTGGCGCAGCAACGCCGGGGATTGGGGACCCCCGTCCCAGCGCCAGACTCAACATGATGCCCCACCGCCACCCGAGCCGATAGGGCGCCGAAAGTCATTCAGGGCGGGAGAACGGGCAGGGCCCTCTGAGCCCCCGGCGACATTCGAAGGCCACCCGTTCCAAACGCTTGCGCCCACGCTCCCGCTCACCAGCGCCCTCACCTCGGCCCGCCCCTCCGTTGGCCGCACATCCGGCAGATCAGGCCTGGGGGCCTCCTGGGGACTAACCCTAACCCTAGTTCGGCCCCCGAGGGGCCCCTCCCAAGGGTCCTGGCGCCGCAAAGCCAGCCATTGGGGATCCACGAGAACCACCGCCGGACTCACATTGCCGACCTGCCGCCACCCGCGCCGCTAGGGGCGCCACTGGTCATTTGGGGCGGGAGAATGGGCAGGGCCCTCTGAGTCTCCGGCGACCTTCGAAGGCCCCAGGCGCCAAAATTCTGAGTCCAACGCTCCCGCTCGCCAACGCCCTCACCTCGGCCCGCCCCTACACTCGCTGCCTAACCGGTGGATTGGGACTGGTGGCCTCCTAAAGCTAACCCTAATCCTAGGTCAGCCCCCGAGGGGCCCCTCCCAAGGGGCCTGGCGCCACAACACCTGAGATTGGGGACACCCGAGTCCCAGCTCTGGACTCACCCTGCCACCCGCCGCCACCCGGGCCGCTAGGGGCGCCGCCGGTCATTCAGGGCCCGAGAACAGGCAGGGCCCTGCGAGCCCCCGGCGACCTTCGAAGGCCCCCCACGCCAAAACTCTTGGGCCCACGCTCCCGATCGCCAGCGCTCTCAACTCGACCCACCCCTTCGCTTGCCGCACACCGGCGGATGGGGCCTGCTGGCCTCCTGGGGGCTAACGCTAACCCTAGGTTGCCCCCGAGGGGCCCCTCCCAAGGGGCCTGGTGCCGCAACGTTGGGATTGGGGACCCCTTAGACCCAGCGCCGAACTCAACCTGAAGCCCGCCGCCACCCGGGCCGCTAGGACGCCAAAGGTCATTCAGGGCTGGAGAACGGAGAGGGCCCCTGAGCCCTGGTCGAACTTCGAAGGTCACCCGCGCCAAACACTTGCGCTCACGCTCCCGCTCGCGAGCGCCCTCATTTCGGCACGCCCCTAAGCTCGCCACAGAGCTGGCGAATCGGGCCTGTTGGCCTCCTGGGGGCTAACCCTAACCCTAGGTCCGCCCTCAGGGAGACCTTCCCAAGGGGCCTGGCGCCGCAACACCATGAATTGGACCCCCGAGCCCCAGCGCCATACTCACCCTGCCACCCCGCCACCACCCGGGCTGCTAGGAGCACTGCCGGTCATTCAGGGCGGGAGAACTGGCAGGGCCCTCCGAGTCCCTGGTGACCTTCAAAGGCCCCCCGCGCCAAAATGCTGGGTCCCACGCTCCCACTCGCCAGCGCCTTCACCTCGGCCCACCCCTACACTCGCCGCCCAACTGGCGGATCGGGACTGGTGGCCTCCTAAAGCTAACCCTAACACTAGGTCGGCCCCTGAGGGGCCCCGCCCAAAGGGCCTGGCGCCGCAATGCCTGAGATTGGGGACACCCAAGTCCCAGCGCTGGACTCACCCTGCCACCCGCCACCACCCCGGCCCCTAGGGGCGCTGCCGGTCATTCAGGATCCGAGAAAGGGAGGGCCCTCCGAGCCCCCGGCGACCTTCGAAGGCCCCCCATGCCAAAACGCTTTGACCCTCGCTCCAGATCGACAGCGCTCTCACCTCGGCCCGCCCCTCCGCTTGCTGCACAACCGGCGGATCAGGCCTGCCGGCCTCCTTGAGTCTAACCCTAACCCTGGTCGGCCCCCAAGGGGCCCCTCCCAATGGGTCTGGCGCCGCAACGCCAGGATTGGGGACCCCTTAGCCTCCGTGCCGGACTCACCATGCGGCTCGCCGCCACCAGTGCTGCTAAGGGCGCTGCCGGTCATTCAAGGGGGGAGTACGGGCAGGGTCCTCCGAGCCCTGGGGACTTTCGAATGTCCCCCGCGCCAAAATGCTTGGGCCCACGCTCCCGCTCCACAGCGACCTCACCTCGGCCCGCCCCTCTGCTCGCGGCACAACAGGAGAATCGGGCCTGCCGGCCTCCTGAGGGTATCCCTAACCCTAGGTCGGCCCCCGAGGTGCCGATCCCAAGGGACCTGGCGCCGCAACGCCGGGGATTGGGAATCCCCCAGCCCCAGCGCCGGACTCACCCTGCCATCCGCCGCCACCCGGGCTGCTAGGGGCACCACCGGTCATTCAGGGCGGGAGAACGGGCAGGGCCCTCCGAGCCCAAGGCGACATTCAAAGGACCCCTGCGCCAAAATGCTGGGGCCCACGCTCCCGCTCGCCAGTGCCCTCACCTTGGCTCGCCCCTATGCTCGCCGCACAGCCTGCGGATCGGGCCTGCCGGCCTTCTGGGGGCTAACCCTAACCCTAGGTCAGCTGCCAAGGGGCCCACTTCCAAGGGGCCTTAGCGCCACAGCGCCTAGGATTGGGGACCCCTGAGCCCCAGCACCTGACTCAGGCTGCCGCCACGCCGCAACCCAGGCTCCTCTGGGCCCTGTAGAGCATTCAGGGCGGGAGAAGAGGCAGGACCCTGAGCCCACAGCGACCTTCGAAGGCCCCCCGCGCCAAAACGCTTGGGCCCATGCTCCAGCTCGCCAGTGCCCACACTTCGGCCCGCCCCTCCGCTAGCCACACAGGTGGTGAGCCTGCCGGCCTCTTGGTGGCTAACCCTAACCCTAGGTCGGCCCCCGAGGGGCCCTTCCCAAGGGGCCTGGCAACTCAACGCCGGGGATTGGGGACCCCCAAGCCCCAGGTCCAGAGTCACCCTGCCACCCCGCCACCACCGGGGCCGCTAGGTGAGCCACGGGTCATTCAGGGCAGGAGAATGGGCAGGGCCCTCTGAGCCCCCGGCGACTATCGAAAGCCCCCTGTGCCAAAACGCTTGGGCCCATGCTCCTGCTCGCCAGCGCCCACACTTTGTCCCGCCCCTCCAGTTTCTACACAGCTGGTGGATCGAGTCTGCCGGCCTCTTGAGGGCTAACCCTAACCCAAGGTAGGCCCCCGAGGGGCCCTTCCCAAGGGGCCTGGCAACTCAACGCCAGGGATTGGGGACCCTCGAGCCCCAGTTCCGGAGGCACCCTGCCGCCCCGCCCCCACCTGGGCTGCTAGGTGAGCCACGGGTCATTCAGGGCAGGAGAATGGGCAGGGCCCTCCGAGACCCCAGCGACTTTTGAAGCCACCGTGCCAAAACGCTTGGGCCCATGCTCCTGCTCGCCAGTGCCCACACCTAGGCCCGACCCTCTGCTCACCACACAGCCAGCGGATCAGGCCTGCCAGCCTCCTGGGGGCTAACACTAACCCTAGGTCGGCCCCCGAGGGGCCCCTCCCAAGGGGCCTGGCGCCGCATCGCTGGGGATTGGGGACCCCCAAGCCCCAGCCTCGGACTCACCCCGCCGCACCTCCACCACCCAGGCCGCTAGGGGCGCCGCCGGTCATTCATTGCGAGAGAACAGGCAGGGCCTCCGAGCCCCCGGCAACCTTCGAAGGCCCTCTACGCCAAAACGCTTAGGCCCACGATCCCGCTCGCCAGCGCGCTCACCTCGGCCCACCCCTCTGCTCGCCGCACAGACGACGGATCTAGCCTGCCGGCCTCCTGGGGGCTAACCCTAACCCTAGGTCGGCCACCGAGGGGCCCCTCCCAAGGGGCCTGGCGCCGAAACGCTGGGGATTGGGGACCCCCGAGCCTCAGCGCCGGACTCACCCTGCCGTCCCGCTGCCACCTGGGCCACCAGGGGTGCCGCCGGTCGTTCAGGGCAGGAGAACGGGCAGGGCCCTCTGAGCCCCTGGCGACATTTGAAGGCCCTCTACGCCAAAACTTTTGGGCCCCCGCTCCCACTCGCCAGCACCCTCACCTCGGCCCGCCCCTCCACTCACCGCACAGCTGGCAGAACGGGCCTGCAGGCCTCCTGGGGGCTAACCCTAACCGTATGTCGGCCCCAGAATTGCCCCTCCCAAGGGGCCTGGTGCCACAATGCCTGGGATTGGGGACCACCGAGCCCCAGCGCCAGACTCACCCTACCGTCCCGCCGCCACCCGGGCCGCTAGGGGCGCCCCCAGTCATTCAGGGCGGTGGAACATGCAGGGCCCACCGAGCCCCCAGGGAACTTTGAAGGCCCCCCGCGACAAAACGCTTGGGCCCACGCTCCCGCTCGCCAGTGCCATCTCCTCGGACCGCCCTTCAACTCGCCGCAGAGCCGGCGGATCGTGCCTGCTGGCCTCCTGGGGGATAACCCTAACCCTAGGTCGGCCCCCGAGGGGCCCTTCCCAAGGGGCCTGGCGCTGCAACGCCGGGGATTGGGGACCCCTGAGCCCCAGCGCTGGACTCACCCCACCTCCCCGCCGCCACCCAGGCCACTAGGGGGGCCGCCGGTCATTCAGGGAGGGAGAACGGGCAGGGCCCTCCGAGTCCCCGGCGACCTTTGAAGGCCCCCCCGCGCCAAAACGTTTGGGCCCACGCTCCCGCTCACCAGCGCCCTCACCTCGGCCTGCCCCTCTACTTGCCGCACAGCCGGCAGATCGGGCCTGCCGGCCTCCTATGTGATAACCCTAACCCTAAGTCGGCCCCTGAGGGGTCAATCCCAAGGTGCCTGGCGCCGCAACGCCGGGGATTGGGGACCCCTGAGCCCCAGCACCGGACTCTCCCTGCCGCCCTGCCACCACCCGGGCTGCTACGGGCGCCGCCGGTCATTCAGGGCGGGAGAACGGGCAGGGCCCTCTGAGCCCCTGGCGACCTTTGAAGGCCCCCCGTACCAAAACGCTTGGGCCCACGCAACACCTCGCCTGCTCCCTCACCTCGGCTCGGCTCTCTGCTCGCCACACAGCTGGTGGATCGGGCCTGCCGGCCTCCTGGAGGCTAACCCTAACCCTAGGTCTGCCCCCGAGGGGGTCATCCTTGGGGCCTGGTGCCGCAACGCCGGTTATTGGGGACCCCTGAGCCCCAGTGCCGGACTCACCCTGCTGCCCCGCTGCCACCCGGCACTAGGGGCGCCGCCGGTCATTCAGGGCGGGAGAACGGGCAGGGCCCTCCAAGCCCCTGGCTTCCTTCGAAGGCCCCCCATGCCATAACGCTTGGGCCCACGCTCCTGCTCGCCAGAGCCTTCACCTCGGCCTGCCCCTGCGCTTGAGGCACAGCTGGAGGATCGGGCCTTATGGTGTTCTGGGGGCTAACACTAACCCTAGGTCCGCCCCCATCAGCCCCTCCTAAGGGGCTTGGCGCCACAACTCCGGGGATTGGGGACCCCCGAGCCCCAGCGCCGGACTCAAACTGCCACCCCGCCACCACCCAGGCTGCTAGGAGTGGCACCAGTCATTCAGGACGGGACAACAGGCAGGGCCCTCTGAGTCCCCGGTGCCCTTTGAAGGCCCCCTGCGCCAAAAGGATTGGGCCCACGCACCCGCTCGCCAGCACCCTCACCTCAGCCCTCCCCTCTGCGCACCGCATAGCTGGTGGATCATGCCTGCCGGCCTCATGGTGGCTAACCCTAACCCTAGGTCGACTCCTGAGGGGCCCCTCTCAAGGGGCCTGGTGCCTCAACGCCGGCGATTTGGGACCCCCGAGCCCCAGCGCCGGACTCACCCTGTCGCCCCGCTGTCACCTGGGCCGCTAGGGGCGCCGCTGGTCATTCAGGGAGGGAGAATGGGTAGGGCCCTCCGAGCCCCCGGCGACTTCGAAGACCCCCCCCGCAAAAAGGCTTGGGCCCATGCTCCCGCTCGTCAGCGCCCTCACCTCAGCCCGCCCCTCTGCTCACTGCACAGCTGGCGGATCTGGCCTGCCGGCCTCCTGAGGACTAACCCTAACCCTAGGTCGGCCCCCGAGGGGTCCCTCCCAAGGTGCCTGGTGCCGCAACGCCGGGGATTGGGGACCCCTGAGCCCCAGCGCCAGAATCACCCGCTGCCCCGGTGCCACCCGGGCCGCTAGGGGCGCCGCCGCTCATTCACGGCTGGAGAAGGGGCAGGGCCCTCCGATCCCACAGCGACCTTCGAAGGCCCCTGCGCCAAAACGCTCCAGCCCACGCTCCTGCTCGCCAACGCCCTCACCTTGGCCTGCCTCTCCGAAAGATGCACAGCCGGCGGATCGGGCCTGCCGGCCTCCTGGGGGCTAACCCTAACACTATGTTGGCCCCGGAGGGGCCCACCCAAGGTGCCTGGCGCCACAACGCCGGGGATTGGGGACTCCTGAGATCCAGCACCACCTCATCCTGCTGCCCTGCCACCACCCGGGCCACTAGGGGCACCGCCGGTCATTCAGGGCGGGAGAACGGGCAGTGCCCTCCGAGCCCCTGGCGACCTTCGAAGGCCCTCCGTGCAAAACGGCTTGGGCCCTCGCTCCCGCTCACCAACGCCCTCACCTCGGCCCGCCCCTCTGCTCGCCGCACAGCTGGCGGATCGGGCCTGCCGGCCTCCTGGGGGCTAACCCTAACCCTAAGTCGGCCCCCGAGGGGCCACTACCAAGGGACCTGGCGCTGAAACGCCGGGGATTGGGAAACCCCTAGCGCCAGCGCTGGACTTACCCTGCTGCCCTGCCGCAACTGGGCCGCTAGGGGCGCCTCCGGTCATTCAGGCGGGAGAATTTGCAGTGCACTCTGAGCCCCCGGACACCTTCGAAAGCTCCCCACGCCAAAATGCTTGGGCCCCCGCTCCCGCTTGCCAGTGCCCTCACCTCGGCCCGCCCTCTGCTCGTCGCACAGCTGGTGGATCGGGCCTACTGTTCTCCTGGGGGCTAACCACAACCCTAGGTCAGCAACAGAATGGCCCCCCCAAGGGGCCTGGCGCCGCAACGCCGGGATTGGGGACCCCCTAGCCCCAGCGCTGGACTCACCCTGCCACCCCGCCGCCACCCATGCCAGTAGGGTCGCCGCAGGTCATTCAGGGAGGGAGAACGGGCAGGGGCCCCCGAGTCCCAGCACTGGACTCACCCTGCCACCCGCCACCACCCCGGCCCCTAGGGGCGCCGCCGGTCATTCAGGACCTGAGAACGGGTGGGCCATCCGAGCCCCTGGCAACCTTCGAAGGCCCCCCACACCAAAACGCTTGGGCCCACTCTCCCGCTCGCCAGCACCCTCATCTTGGCACGCCCCTCTGCTCACCGCACAGCTGGCGGATCGGGCTTGCCAGCCTCATGGGAGCTAACCGTAACCCTAGGTCGGCCCCTGAGGGGCCGGTCATTCAAGGAGGGAACACTGGCAGGGACCTCCGAGCGCCCAGTGACCTTCAAAGGCCCTTCGCCCCAAAATGCTTTGGCCTATGTTCCTGCTCAACAGCGCCCTCACCTCGGCCCGCGCCAAAATGCAACCCCTCCCAAGGGGCCAGTTCTTTAGCCCTGAATGACCTCAGCGCACCTAGCGACCCGGGTGGCATCCGGCGGCAGGGTGAGTCCAGCGCTTGGGCTCGGGGGTCCACAATCGCCGATGTTGCATTGCCAGGCCCCTTGGAAGGGGGCCCTTGGGGGCCGACCTAGGGTTAGGGTTAGGCACCAGGAGGCTGGCAGGCCCAGTGCGCCAGCTGTGCGGCGATCAGAGGGGTGGGCCGAGGTGAGGGCGCTAGCGAGTGGGAGCGTGGGCCAAAGCGTTTTGGCGCGGGGGGCCTTCGAAGGTCGCTGGGGTTTTGGAGGTCCTTGCCCGTTCTCCTGCCCTGAATGACCGGCGGCATCCCTAGCGGCCCGGGTGTCGGTGAGGCGGCAGGGTGAGTCCTGTACTGGGGCTCGGATGTTCCCAAACCTGGCGTTGTGGCACCAGGCCCCTTGGGAGTGGACCATCGGGGGCAGTCTAGGGTTAGGGTAGACCCAGGAGGCCGGCAGGCCCGATCCGCTAGCTGTACAGTGTGTGGAGTGATGGGCAGAGGTGGGCTGCTCGCAGGCGGGAGCGTGGGCCCAAGCATTTTGGCACGGGGGGCCTTCGAAGGTCACCGGGGGCTCACAGGGACCTACCCATTCTCCCGCCCTGAATGACTGGCGGCGCCCCTAGCGGCCCGGGTGGTGGCAGGTTGGCAGGGTGAGTCTGGTGCTGGGGTTCGGGGGTCCCCAATCCCCGGCGTTGTGGCTCCACTCCCTTTGGGAGGGGCTACTCGGGGGCCGACCTAGGGTTAGGGTTAGCCACCAGGAGGCTGGCAGGCCCGATCTGCCAGCTGTGCGGCGAGCGGAGGGTCAGGCCAAGGTGAGGGGACTGGCTAGTGGGAGTGTGGGCCCAAGCGTTATGGCGCGGGGGGCCTTCGAAGGTCGCCGGGGATTTGGAGGTCCCTACACGTTCTATGGCCCTGAATGACCGGCGGCGTCCCTAGCCACCTGGGTGTTGGAGGGGCGGCAGAGTGAGTCCTGCACTGGGGCTCAGATGTCCCCAATCCCTGGCGTTGCAGCGTCAGACCCGTGGGAGGGGCCCCTCGGGGACCGACCTAGGGTTAGAGTTAGCCCCCAGGAGGCCGGCAGGCCCTATCCGCCGGCTGTGTGGCACGCAGAGGGGAGGGCCGAGGTGAGGGCGCTGGCGAGCAGGAGTGTGGGCCCAAACGTTTTGGTGCGGGTGGCCTTCGAAGGTTGCCCGGGGCTCGGAGGTCCCTGCCCGTTCTCCCGCTCTGAATGACCGGCGGGGCCCCTAGTGGCCCAGTTGGTGGTGGGGCCGCAGGGTGAGTCTGGCACCGGGGCTCGGGGGTCCTCAATCCCCGACGTTGTGGCGCCAGGCCCCTTGGGAGGAGACCTACAGGGGCCGTCTAGGGTTAGGGTTAGCACCCAGGAGGCCAGCAGGCCTGATCCGCTAGCTGTGCGGCGTGCGGAGTGGCAGGCTGAGGTGGGCCACTGGCGAGCTGTAGCTTGGGCCCAAGCATTTTGGCGCGGGGGGGCTTCAAAGGTCGCCAGGGGCTCGGAGGGCCCTGCCCGTTCTACCGCCCTGAATGACCGGTGGCGTACCTAGCCACCCAGGTGTCGGCGGGGCAGCAAGGTGAGTCTTGCGCTGGGGCTCGGATGTCCCCAAACCTGTTGTTGTGGGGCCGGGCCCCTTGGGAGGGGTCCCTTGGCGGCTGACCTAGGGTTAGGGTTAGCCCACAGGAGGCTGGTAGCCCCGATCCACTGGCTGTGCGGTGAGCGGTGGGGCGGGCCGAGGTGAGGGCGCTGGCGAGCGGGAACATGGTCCCAAGCGTCTTGGCGTGAGGAGCCTTTGAAAGTCAGTGGGGCTCAGAGGGCCCTTCCTGTTCTCTCGCCCTGAATGACCGGCGGAAGGGCGACAGGGTGAGTCCAGTGCTGGGGCTCGGGGGTCCCCAATCCCCGGCATAGCAGCGCCAGGCCCCATGGGAGGATCCCCTTAGGGGCCAACCTAGGGTTAAGGTTAGCAGCCTGGAGGCCGGCAAGCCCGATCCGCAGGCTGTGCAGCATGCAGAGGGGCGGGCCGAGGCGAGGGCGCTGGCGAGCGGGAGCGTGGGCCCAAGCGTTTTGGCGTGGGGGGCTTTCAAAGGTCGCTGGGGGCTTGGAGGTCCCTGCCCGTTCTCCTGCTCTGAATGACCGGCGGCGCCCCTAGTGGCCTGGGTGGCGGTGGGGCGGCAGGGTGAGTCTGGCACCGGGGCTCGGGGGTCCTCAATCCCCGACGTTGCGGCGCCAGGCCCCTTGGGAGGGGACCTTCGGGGGCCGTCTAGGGTTAGTGTTAGACCCTAGGAGGGCCGCAGGTCTGATCCACTAGCTGTGGGGCACGCAGAGTGGCGGGCCAAGATGGGTCACTGGAGAGCGTGGGCGTGGGCACAAGCGTTTTGGTGCGTGGGGCCTTCGAAGGTTGCCGGGGGCTCAGAGGGCCCTGTCCTTTCTCCCGCCCCGAAAGACCGGCGGCGCCCCTAGAGGCCAGGGTGGTGGCGGGGCGGCAGGGTGAGTCTGGTGCTGGGGTTCGGGGGTCCCCAGTCCCCGGCGTTGCGGTGCCAGGCCCCTTGGGAGGGGACCTTTGGGGGCCGACCTAGGGTTAGGGTTAGCCCCAGGAGGCCGGCAGGCCCGATCCCCCGCCTGTGTGGCGAGCGGAGGGGCGGGTCGAGGTGAGGGCGCTGGGGAGCGGGAGCGTGGGCCCAAGTGTTTTGGCACGGGGGTGCCTTCGAAAGTCGGTGGGGCCTCGGAGGTCCCTTCCCGTTCTCCCGCCCTGAATGACCAGCGGTGCCCCTAGCGGCCCGGGTGGTGGAGGGGCGGTAGGGTGAGTCCAGTGCTGGGATTTGGGGGTCCCCAATCCCCAGCATGCAGTGCCAGGCCCATGGGAGGAGCCCCTCAGGGGCCGACCTAGGGTTAAGGTTACCACCCTGGAGGCCGGAAGGCCCAATCCACCGGCTGTGTGGCGAGCGGAGCGGGAGGGCGGAGGTGAGGGTTCTGGCGAGCGGGAGCGTGGGCCCATGCGATTTGGCACGGGGGGCATTCGAAGGTCGCTGGGGGATCGGAGGGCCCTGCCCGTTCTCCCGCCCTGAATGACCGGCGGCACCCCTAGCGGCCCGGGTGGTGGCGGAGCGGCAGGGTGAGTCTGGCGCTGGGGCTCGGGGGTTCTCAATCCCTGGCGTTGCGGCACCAGGCCCCTTGGGAGGGGCCCCTCGGGGGCCGACCTAGGGTTAGGGTTAGCCCACAGGAGGCCGGCAGGCTCGATCCGCTTTCTGTGTGGCGAGCGGAGGGGCGGGCTGAGATGAGGGCGCTGGCGAACGGGAGCGGGGGCCCAAGCATTTTGTCGCGGGTGGCTCGGAGGGCCCTGCCCTTTCTCCCGCCCTGAATGACCGGCGGCGCCCCCAGCGGCCCCGGTGGAGGTGGGCGGCAGGGTGAGTCCGGCGCTGTGGCTCGGGTGTCCCCAATCCCCGGCGTTGCAGCACCAGGCCCCTTGGGAGGGGCCCGTCGGGGGACAACCTAGGGTTAGGGTTAGACCCTAGAGGCCAGCCGGCCCAATCTGCCGCCTGTACGGTGAGCGGAGGGGCGGGCCTAGGTGTGGGCAGGGGCGAGCTTGAGCTTCAGGCCAAGTGTTTTGGCACCGAGGGCCTCTGAAGGTCGCCGGGGGCTCTGGGGGCCCTGACTGTTCTCCTGCCCTGAATGACCGGTGATGCCCCAAGCGGCCCAGGTGGCGGTGGGGCGACAGGGTGAGACCAACGCTGGGGCTCGGGGGTCCACAATCCCCGGCATTGTGGCTCCAAGCCTCTTGGGGGGACCCATCCGGGACCGACCTAGGGTTAGGGTTAGCCCCCAGGAGGCCAGCAGGGTTCTGGTTCTGGTTCTGGTTCGAGTTAGAGGGTGAGGGTTAGGGTTAGAGGGTTAGGGTTTGGTTCAGGGTTCTGGTTTGGGTTCGGATTCGGGTTAGGGGTTCTGGTTCTGGTTCTGGTTTGGGTTAGAGGGTTCGGGTTAGAGGGTTCGGGTTCGGGTACGGGTTAGAGGGTTAGGGTTCGGGTTAGAGTTCGGGTTCGGGTTCGGGTTTTGGTTTTGGGTTCGGGTTCGGGTTCGGGTTCGGGTTTGGGTTTTGGATTCGGGTTCGGGTTCGGATTCGGGTTCTGTTTCGGGTTAGAGGGTTAGGGTTCGGGTTCGGGTTTCGGGTTCGGGTTTGGGTTCGGGTTCGGGTTCGGGTTCGGGTTTGGGTTAGAGGGTTAGTGTTCGGGTTAGGGTTTGGGTTCAGGTTAGGGTTCGCGTTAGGTTTAGTGTTAGAGCTAAAGTTAGGGGTAAGGTTAGGGTTAGGGTTCGGGTTTGGTTTCGGGTTAGGGTTAGGGTAAGGGTTAGGGTTCGGGTTAGGGTGAGGGTTAGGGTTAGGGTTAGGGGCCGGGTGAGGGTTAGGGTTAGTGTTAGGGTTAGGGTTCGGGTTCGGTTTCGGGTTAGGGTTATGGTTAGGGTTAGGGTTCGCGTGAGGGCTAGGTTTAGGGTTGGGTTAGGGTTAGGGTTAGGGTTAAGGTAGAGTTAGGTTAGCGTTAGGGTTAGGGTTCGGTTAGGTTTAGGGTTAGCGTTCAGATTAGGGTTAGGGTTCAGGTTAGGGTTCGGGTTAGGGTTCAGGTTAGGGTTAGGGTTACGGTTTGGGTTAGGGTTCGGGTTAGGTTTAGGTTTACGGTGAGGGTTTGGGTTCGGGTTCGGGTTAAGGTTAGGGTTAGGTTTAGGGTTCGGGTTAGGGTCGGGTTAGGGTTCGGGTTCGAGTTAGGGTTAGGGTTAGCGTTTCGATTAGGGTTCGGGTTAGGGTTAGTGCTCGGGTAAGTGTTCGCGTTCGGGTTTGCGTTAGGGTTAGGGTTAGGGTTAGGGTTAGGGTTAGGGTTAGGGTTAGAATTCGGGTTAGGGTTCGGGTTAGGGTTAGGGTTTGGATTCGGGTTCGGGTTCGCTTTATGGTTAGGGTTAGGGTTAGGGTTCGGGTTAGGGTTAGGTTTCGGGTTCTGATTATGGTTAGGGTTAGGGTTAGGGTTACGGTTAGGGTTAGGGTTACGATTCGGGTTCGGAGATGGCTTTGGGTTAGGGTTAGGGTTCAGGATTGGGATAGGGTTAGGGTTAGGGTTAGGGTTAGTGTTCAAGTTAGGGAAAGGGTTAGGGTAAGGGTCGGGTTAGGGTTCGGGTTACGGTTCGGGTTAGGTTAGGGTTAGGGTTAGGGTTTGTGTTCTGGCTCGGGTTAGGGTTAGGGTTAGGGTTCGGGTTAGCGTTAGGGTTCGGGTTCGGGTTAGGGTTAGGGTTAGGTTTCAGGTTAGGGTTAGGGTTAGGATTAGGGTTAGGGTTCGGGTTCGGGTTAGTGTTAGGTTTAGGGTTAGGGTTCATGTTCAAGTTAGGGAAAAGGTTAGGGTAAGGGTCGGGTTAGGGTTCGGGTTACGGTTCGGGTTAGGTTAGGCTTAGGGTTAGGGTTTGTGTTCCGGCTCGGGTTAGGGTTAGGTTTAGAGTTCGGGTGAGCGTTAGGGTTCGGGTTAGGTTTCGGGTTGGGTTAGGGTTAGGTTTAGGGTTCGGGTTTGGGTTCGAGTCAGGGTTAGGGTTCCGGTTATGTTTAGGGTTAGAGTTAGGTTTCGGGTTAGGGTTAAGGTTAGGGTTAGGTTTCAGGTTAGGGATAGGGTTAGGGTTAGGGTTAGGGTTCGGGTTCGGGTTCGGGTTCGGGTTAGGGTTAGGGTTAGGGATAGGGTTAGGGTTCGGTTTAGGGTTCGGATTCGGTTTAGGGTTAGGGTTAGGGTTACGGTTAGGGTTAGGGTTAGGGTTCGGGTTAGGGTTAGATTTTGGGTTTGGGTTCGGGTCGGGTTCGTGTTAGGGTTAGGGTTTGGGTTAGGGTTAGGGTTTGGATTAGGGTTAGGGTTAGGGTTCCGGTGAGTTTGGTTAGGGTTAGGGTAGCGTTCGGGTTATGGTTAGGGTTAGGGTTAGGGTTAGGGTTAGGGTTCGGGTTAGGGTTAGGTTTCAGGTTAGGGTTAGGGTTAGGGTTAGGGTTAAGGTTAGGGTTAGGGTTAGGGTTTGGGTTAGGGTTAGGGTTAGGGTTCAGTTTAGGGTTAGGGTTCGGTTTAGTGTTAGGGTTAGGGTTAGGGATAGGGTTAGGGTTAGGGTTAGGGTCGGGTTAGGGTTAGGGTTCGCGTTAGGGATACGTTTAGGGTTAGGGTTAGGGTTCGGGTTCGGGTTCGGGTTAGGGTTTAGTTTCAGGTTAGGGATAGGGTTAGGGTAGGGTTAGGGTTAGGGTTAGGGTTTGGGTTTGGGTTAGGGTTCGGGTTAGGGTTAGATTTTGGGTTTGGGTTCGCTTTCGGTTTAGGTTTAGGGTTTGGGTTCGGGTTACGGTTAGGGTTAGGGTTAGGGTTAAGGTTAGGGTTAGGGTTAGGGTTAGGGTTCGGGTTAGCGTTAGGGTTCGGGTTCGGGTTCTGGTTAGAGTTAGGGTTCGGGTTAGGTTTCGGGTTGGGTTAGGGTTAGGTTCAGGGTTCGGGTTTGGGTTCGAGTCAGGGTTAGGGTTCCGGTTATGTTTAGGGTTAGAGTTAGGTTTCGGGTTAGGGTTAAGGTTAGGGTTAGGTTTCAGGTTAGGGATAGGGTTAGGGTTAGGTTTCCGTTTAGGGCTAGGGTTAGGGTTAGGGTTAGGGTTAGGTTTCCGTTTAGGGCTAGGGTTAGGGTTAGGGTAGGGTTAGGGTTAGGGTTCGGGTTAGGGTTAGGTTTCGGGTTCGGTTTATGGTTAGCATTAGGGTTAGGGTTACGGTTAGGGTTAGGGTTACGATTCGGGTTTGGGGTCGGGTTAGGTTTATGGTTAGGGTTCAGGTTAGGGATAGGGTTAGGGTTAGGGTCGAGTTAGGGTTAGGGTTAGGGTTAGGGTTAGGGTTAGAGTTAGGGTTATCGTTAGGTTAGGGTTAGGGTTAGGTTTCGGGTTAGGGTTAGGGTTCGGTTTAGGGTTAGGGTTCGGGTTCGGTTTCGGTTAGTTTAGGGTTCGGGTTCGGGTTCGGTTTAGGTTTAGCGTTAGGGTTAGGGTTAGGGTTCGGTTTCGGGTTAGGGTCGGGTTAGGGGTAGGGTTACGGTTAGTGTTAGGGTTAGGGTTCGGGTTCGGGTTAGGGTTAGGTTTACGGTTATATTTCGGGTATGGTTAGGGTTAGGGTTAGAGTTCCGGTTAGGATTCGGGTTCGGGTTAGGGTTCGGGTTAGGGCTAGGGTTCGGATTAGGGTTAGGGTTCGGGTTAGGGGTTCGGTTTTGGCTTCGGGTTAGGGATTCGCGTTAGGGCTAGGGTTCGGTTTAGGGTTAGGGTTCGGGTTATGGGTTCGGCTTTTGGTTCGTGTTAGGGATTCGGGTTCGTGTTCGGCTTAGGGTTAGGGTTCAGATTCATGTCAGGGTTAGGGTTCGGGTTCCGGTCAGGGTTCGGGTTAGGGTAGGGTCAGGGTCAGGTTCAGGGTTTAGGGTTTAGGGTCAGGGTCAGGGTCAGGGTTAGGGTTGGGGTCAGGGTCAGGTATTAGGGTTTAGGGTTAGGATTAGGGTCAGGGTCATGGTCAGGATCAGGGTCAGGGTCAGTGTCAGGGTTAGGGTTCGTGTTCGGTTGACGGTTCGGGTCGGGTTCCGGTTCGGGTTATGGATGGGGTTACGGTTAGGGTTCGGGTTAGGGTTAGGATTAGGGTTAGGTTTCGGGCTAGGGTTAGGGTTCGTGGTAGGGTTAGAGTTCGGGTTAGGGTTAGATTTTGGGTTCAGGTTCGGTTTTGGGTTCGTGTTAGGATTAGGGTTTGGTTTAGGGTTAGGGGTCGGATTAGGGGTAGGGTTTGGGTTCGGGTTAGGGTTCGGGGTAGGGTTAGGGTTTGGGTTCGGGTTCGGAGTAGGGTTAGGGTTAGGGTAAAGTTTTGGGTTAGGGTTCGTGTTAGGGTTAGGGTTAGGGTTGGGGTTAGTATTAGGTTTCGGGTTAGGGTTAGGGTGCGGGATCGGTTTTGGTTTAGGTTTCGGGTTCGGGTATCGTTTGTGTTATGGTTAGTGTTTGGCTTCGGGTTCACGTTAGGTTTAGAGTTAGGGTTCGTGTTAGCGTTAGGGTTAGGGTTCGGATCAGGGTTAGGGTTAGGGTTAGGGTTAGGTTTCGGGTTCGGTTTAGGGTTAGGGTTAGGGTTAGGGTTCCGCTTAGGGATAGGGTTAGGTGTAGGGTCGGGTTAGATTTAGGGTTCGGGTTCGGGTTAGGGATCGGGATAGGGTTAGGGTTAGGGTTAGGGTTAGAGTTCGGGTTAGGGTTCGGGTTAGGGTTAGGGTTTGGATTCGGGTTCGGGTTCGCTTTAGGGTTAGGGTTAGGGTTCGGGTTAGGGTTAGGTTTCGGGTTCTGATTATGGTTAGGGTTAGGGTTAGGGTTACGGTTAGGGTTAGGGTTACGATTCGGGTTCGGAGATGGCTTTGGGTTAGGGTTAGGGTTCAGGATTGGGATAGGGTTAGGGTTAGGGTTAGGGTTAGTGTTCAAGTTAGGGAAAGGGTTAGGGTAAGGGTCGGGTTAGGGTTCGGGTTACGGTTCGGGTTAGGTTAGGGTTAGGGTTAGGGTTTGTGTTCTGGCTCGGGTTAGGGTTAGGGTTAGGGTTCGGGTTAGCGTTAGGGTTCGGGTTCGGGTTAGGGTTAGGGTTATGGTTAGGTTTCAGGTTAGGGTTAGGGTTAGGATTAGGGTTAGAGTTCGGGTTCGGGTTAGTGTTAGGTTTAGGGTTAGGGTTCGTGTTCAAGTTAGGGAAAGGGTTAGGGTAAGGGTCGGGTTAGGGTTCGGGTTACGGTTTGGGTTAGATTAGGCTTAGGGTTAGGGTTTGTGTTCCGGCTCGGGTTAGGGTTAGGTTTAGAGTTCGGGTGAGCGTTAGGGTTCGGGTTAGGTTTCGGGTTGGGTTAGGGTTAGGTTTAGGGTTCGGGTTTGGGTTCGAGTCAGGGTTAGGGTTCCGGTTATGTTTAGGGTTAGAGTTAGGTTTCGGGTTAGGGTTAAGGTTAGGGTTAGGTTTCAGGTTAGGGATAGGGTTAGGGTTAGGGTTAGGGTTCGGGTTCGGGTTCGGATTAGGGTTAGGGTTAGGGATAGGGTTAGGGTTCGGTTTAGGGTTCGGATTCGGTTTAGGGTTAGGGTTAGGGTTACGGTTAGGGTTAGGGTTAGGGTTCGGGTTAGGGTTAGATTTTGGGTTTGGGTTCGGGTTCGGGTTCGTGTTAGGGTTAGGGTTTGGGTTAGGGTTAGGGTTTGGATATGGGTTAGGGTTAGGGTTCCGGTGAGTTTGGTTAGGGTTAGGGTAGGGTTCGGGTTATGGTTAGGGTTAGGGTTAGGGTTAGGGTTCGGGTTAGGGTTAGGTTTCAGGTTAGGGTTAGGGTTAGGGTTAGGGTTAAGGTTAGGGTTAGGGTAAGGGTTTGGGTTAGGGTTAGGGTTAGGGTTCAGTTTAGGGTTAGGGTTCGGTTTAGTGTTAGGGTTAGGGTTAGGGATAGGTTTGGGTTAGGGTCGGGTTAGGGTTAGGGTTCGCTTTAGGGATACGTTTAGGGTTAGGGTTAGGGTTCGGGTTCGGATTAGGGTTAGGGTTTAGATTCAGGTTAGGGATAGGGTTAGGGTTAGGGTTAGGGTTAGGGTTTGGGTTTGGGTTAGGGTTAGGGTTAAGGTTC